>NC_080022.1:104069860-114069860 GCF_030020395.1 Manis pentadactyla
GGAAGACTGGTTGTTGGGTGATCTAATAAGGAGATACCTGTTTGTTAGGCGAGCTCTGAGAGAAGCCTGGTTATCAGGTTCTCTCTGACAGACAAGCATGGTGGTTTGGTCACCTCTTAAAGGGAAGGCTGACTGTTACGTGATCTGTAATAAGTGGACGCCTTGTTGTTAGATGACTTCTGACAGAGAAGTCTTGTTGTTAGGTGATGTCTGACAGAGAAACCAGTTTGTTACATGACCACTTACACAGAAGCTTGGTTGTTAGGTGATCTCTGACAGAGAAGCATGTTTTTAAGGTGACATGTGATGGAGAAGCCTGGTTGTGAGGCAACCTCTGACAGAGAAGGCTGTTTGTTAAGGCAGCTCTTAAATAGAATCTTGATTATAAGGTTGTCTCTGTCAGAGAAGACTGGTTTGTAGGTGAACTCATAGAGAGAACACTGTTTTTTGGGTGATCTAAAAAGTAGCCGCCTGGTTGTTAAGTGACCTCGGAAAGAGAAGTCTACCTAGCAGTGTTCTGACAGAGAAGACTGTTGGTAGGTGACCTCACAAAGAGAAAACTTGCTGTTAAGTGATCTGTAATAAGGAGAAGCCTGTTTATTATGTGAGCTCTTAGAGAAACACTTGGATATTATGTGACCTCATAAAGAGAAACTGGTTGTTGGGTGATCTAAGAAGGAGAAGCCTGTTTGTTACGAGAGCTCTGACAGAAAAGCCTGGTTTTTAGGTGACTTCTGATGGATAAGGTTGGTTGTTATGTAATGTCTGACAGTGAAGACTGGTTGGTAGGTGACCTCGTGAAGAGAAGCCTGGTTCTTCGGTTATCTCTAAGAAGCATTCCAGTGAAGCTTGACTCTAGAGAGGCCTTGTTGTTATGTGACCTCTTTAAGAGAAGACTGGTTGTTGGGTGATCTTATGAGGAGAAGCCCCTTGGTTAGGCGTGCTCTTACAGAAGCCTGGTTATCAGGTTATCTCTGAGAGAGAAGTTTGGTTTTTAGGTCACGTCTCCCATTGGAGACTGATTGTGGGGTGATCTGTAGTGAGTGGAAGGCTTGTGGTCAGACGATGTCTGACAGAGAATTCTTGTTAAGTCATGTCTGACAGAGAAACCTGTTTGTTACAGAGCTCTTACAGAGAAGCCTGATTGTTATGTGACCTCATAAAGAGAAGACTGGTTGTTAGGTGACATCCAAAAGAGACGCCTGGTGCTTAGGTGACCTCCAAAAGAGATGCCTGGTGATGAGGTGACTTCTGACAGAGAAGGTAAGTTGTTACATTATCTCTGACAGTGAAGACTGGTTGGTTGCTGACCTCACAAAGAGAAGCGTGGTTGTCAGGTGATCTCCAGTAAGGAGGAACCTGGTAGTCATGTGATCCATAATGAGGGTAAGCCTGGTAGGTTACCTCTGACCGAGAAGACCTATTGTTAGGTGACATCTGAGAGAGACGCCTGCTCATCAGGTTGTCTCTGACAGAGAAGAATGGTTGCTCAATCACGTCTTATAGGGAATACTGAATGTTAGGTGACCTGTAATGAGTGGAAGGCTTCTTGTTAGATGACTTCTCACACAGAAGTCTTGTCAGGTGATGTCTGAAAGAGAAACCTGTTTAATACAGAGCGCGTACAGAGAATCCTGGTTGTTACGTGACCTCATACAGGGAAGGCTGGTTTTTGGGTGATCTAATAAGGAGAAGCCTGTTGGTTAGGTGCTCTTACAGAAGCCTGGTTATCTGGTTATATGTGACAGAGAAGCATGGTTTTTAGGTCACCTCTTAAAGGGAAGACTGTTTTCTAGGAGATCGTATCAGTGGAAGGCTTGTTGTTAGATGAGCTCTGACAGAGAAGTTTGTAAGGTGATGTGTGACTGAGAAACCTGTTTGTTATAGAGCTCTCACAGAGAAGCTTGGGTGTTATGTGACCTCATAAATGGAAGGATGGTTGTTTTGTGACCTAATAATGAGAAGCATGTTTGTCAGGTGAGCTCTTACAGAGAAGCCTGGTTGTTACGTGACCTCTGGAAGAGAAGCCTGTTTGTTAGGTCACTACTGATGGAGAAGCTTGATTGTTATGTAGTCTCTGACAGTGAAGACTTGTTGGTAGGTGACCTCATAAAGAAGCCTGGTTGTTCGGTGACCTCTAATGAGGCATACAGAGAAGCCTTGTTACAGAGAAGCCTAGTTGTTATGTGACCTCATAAAGGGAAGACTGGTTGTTGGGTGATCTAATAAGGAGATACCTGTTTGTTAGGCGAGCTCTGAGAGAAGCCTGGTTATCAGGTTCTCTCTGACAGACAAGCATGGTGGTTTGGTCACCTCTTAAAGGGAAGGCTGACTGTTACGTGATCTGTAATAAGTGGACGCCTTGTTGTTAGATGACTTCTGACAGAGAAGTCTTGTTGTTAGGTGATGTCTGACAGAGAAACCAGTTTGTTACATGACCACTTACACAGAAGCTTGGTTGTTAGGTGATCTCTGACAGAGAAGCATGTTTTTAAGGTGACATGTGATGGAGAAGCCTGGTTGTGAGGCAACCTCTGACAGAGAAGGCTGTTTGTTAAGGCAGCTCTTAAATAGAATCTTGATTATAAGGTTGTCTCTGTCAGAGAAGACTGGTTTGTAGGTGAACTCATAGAGAGAACACTGTTTTTTGGGTGATCTAAAAAGTAGCCGCCTGGTTGTTAAGTGACCTCGGAAAGAGAAGTCTACCTAGCAGTGTTCTGACAGAGAAGACTGTTGGTAGGTGACCTCACAAAGAGAAAACTTGCTGTTAAGTGATCTGTAATAAGGAGAAGCCTGTTTATTATGTGAGCTCTTAGAGAAACACTTGGATATTATGTGACCTCATAAAGAGAAACTGGTTGTTGGGTGATCTAAGAAGGAGAAGCCTGTTTGTTACGAGAGCTCTGACAGAAAAGCCTGGTTTTTAGGTGACTTCTGATGGATAAGGTTGGTTGTTATGTAATGTCTGACAGTGAAGACTGGTTGGTAGGTGACCTCGTGAAGAGAAGCCTGGTTCTTCGGTTATCTCTAAGAAGCATTCCAGTGAAGCTTGACTCTAGAGAGGCCTTGTTGTTATGTGACCTCTTTAAGAGAAGACTGGTTGTTGGGTGATCTTATGAGGAGAAGCCCCTTGGTTAGGCGTGCTCTTACAGAAGCCTGGTTATCAGGTTATCTCTGAGAGAGAAGTTTGGTTTTTAGGTCACGTCTCCCATTGGAGACTGATTGTGGGGTGATCTGTAGTGAGTGGAAGGCTTGTGGTCAGACGATGTCTGACAGAGAATTCTTGTTAAGTCATGTCTGACAGAGAAACCTGTTTGTTACAGAGCTCTTACAGAGAAGCCTGATTGTTATGTGACCTCATAAAGAGAAGACTGGTTGTTAGGTGACATCCAAAAGAGACGCCTGGTGCTTAGGTGACCTCCAAAAGAGATGCCTGGTGATGAGGTGACTTCTGACAGAGAAGGTAAGTTGTTACATTATCTCTGACAGTGAAGACTGGTTGGTTGCTGACCTCACAAAGAGAAGCGTGGTTGTCAGGTGATCTCCAGTAAGGAGGAACCTGGTAGTCATGTGATCCATAATGAGGGTAAGCCTGGTAGGTTACCTCTGACCGAGAAGACCTATTGTTAGGTGACATCTGAGAGAGACGCCTGCTCATCAGGTTGTCTCTGACAGAGAAGAATGGTTGCTCAATCACGTCTTATAGGGAATACTGAATGTTAGGTGACCTGTAATGAGTGGAAGGCTTCTTGTTAGATGACTTCTCACACAGAAGTCTTGTCAGGTGATGTCTGAAAGAGAAACCTGTTTAATACAGAGCGCGTACAGAGAATCCTGGTTGTTACGTGACCTCATACAGGGAAGGCTGGTTTTTGGGTGATCTAATAAGGAGAAGCCTGTTGGTTAGGTGCTCTTACAGAAGCCTGGTTATCTGGTTATATGTGACAGAGAAGCATGGTTTTTAGGTCACCTCTTAAAGGGAAGACTGTTTTCTAGGAGATCGTATCAGTGGAAGGCTTGTTGTTAGATGAGCTCTGACAGAGAAGTTTGTAAGGTGATGTGTGACTGAGAAACCTGTTTGTTATAGAGCTCTCACAGAGAAGCTTGGGTGTTATGTGACCTCATAAATGGAAGGATGGTTGTTTTGTGACCTAATAATGAGAAGCATGTTTGTCAGGTGAGCTCTTACAGAGAAGCCTGGTTGTTACGTGACCTCTGGAAGAGAAGCCTGTTTGTTAGGTCACTACTGATGGAGAAGCTTGATTGTTATGTAGTCTCTGACAGTGAAGACTTGTTGGTAGGTGACCTCATAAAGAAGCCTGGTTGTTCGGTGACCTCTAATGAGGCATACAGAGAAGCCTTGTTACAGAGAAGCCTAGTTGTTATGTGACCTCATAAAGGGAAGACTGGTTGTTGGGTGATCTAATAAGGAGATACCTGTTTGTTAGGCGAGCTCTGAGAGAAGCCTGGTTATCAGGTTCTCTCTGACAGACAAGCATGGTGGTTTGGTCACCTCTTAAAGGGAAGGCTGACTGTTACGTGATCTGTAATAAGTGGACGCCTTGTTGTTAGATGACTTCTGACAGAGAAGTCTTGTTGTTAGGTGATGTCTGACAGAGAAACCAGTTTGTTACATGACCACTTACACAGAAGCTTGGTTGTTAGGTGATCTCTGACAGAGAAGCATGTTTTTAAGGTGACATGTGATGGAGAAGCCTGGTTGTGAGGCAACCTCTGACAGAGAAGGCTGTTTGTTAAGGCAGCTCTTAAATAGAATCTTGATTATAAGGTTGTCTCTGTCAGAGAAGACTGGTTTGTAGGTGAACTCATAGAGAGAACACTGTTTTTCGGGTGATCTAAAAAGTAGCCGCCTGGTTGTTAAGTGACCTCTGAAAGAGAAGTCTACCTAGCAGTGTTCTGACAGAGAAGACTGTTGGTAGGTGACCTCACAAAGAGAAAACTTGCTGTTAAGTGATCTGTAATAAGGAGAAGCCTGTTTATTATGTGAGCTCTTAGAGAAACACTTGGATATTATGTGACCTCATAAAGAGAAACTGGTTGTTGGGTGATCTAAGAAGGAGAAGCCTGTTTGTTACGAGAGCTCTGACAGAAAAGCCTGGTTTTTAGGTGACTTCTGATGGATAAGGTTGGTTGTTATGTAATGTCTGACAGTGAAGACTGGTTGGTAGGTGACCTCGTGAAGAGAAGCCTGGTTCTTCGGTTATCTCTAAGAAGCATTCCAGTGAAGCTTGACTCTAGAGAGGCCTTGTTGTTATGTGACCTCTTTAAGAGAAGACTGGTTGTTGGGTGATCTTATGAGGAGAAGCCCCTTGGTTAGGCGTGCTCTTACAGAAGCCTGGTTATCAGGTTATCTCTGAGAGAGAAGTTTGGTTTTTAGGTCACGTCTCCCATTGGAGACTGATTGTGGGGTGATCTGTAGTGAGTGGAAGGCTTGTGGTCAGACGATGTCTGACAGAGAATTCTTGTTAAGTCATGTCTGACAGAGAAACCTGTTTGTTACAGAGCTCTTACAGAGAAGCCTGATTGTTATGTGACCTCATAAAGAGAAGACTGGTTGTTAGGTGACATCCAAAAGAGACGCCTGGTGCTTAGGTGACCTCCAAAAGAGATGCCTGGTGATGAGGTGACTTCTGACAGAGAAGGTAAGTTGTTACATTATCTCTGACAGTGAAGACTGGTTGGTTGCTGACCTCACAAAGAGAAGCGTGGTTGTCAGGTGATCTCCAGTAAGGAGGAACCTGGTAGTCATGTGATCCATAATGAGGGTAAGCCTGGTAGGTTACCTCTGACCGAGAAGACCTATTGTTAGGTGACATCTGAGAGAGACGCCTGCTCATCAGGTTGTCTCTGACAGAGAAGAATGGTTGCTCAATCACGTCTTATAGGGAATACTGAATGTTAGGTGACCTGTAATGAGTGGAAGGCTTCTTGTTAGATGACTTCTCACACAGAAGTCTTGTCAGGTGATGTCTGAAAGAGAAACCTGTTTAATACAGAGCGCGTACAGAGAATCCTGGTTGTTACGTGACCTCATACAGGGAAGGCTGGTTTTTGGGTGATCTAATAAGGAGAAGCCTGTTGGTTAGGTGCTCTTACAGAAGCCTGGTTATCTGGTTATATGTGACAGAGAAGCATGGTTTTTAGGTCACCTCTTAAAGGGAAGACTGTTTTCTAGGAGATCGTATCAGTGGAAGGCTTGTTGTTAGATGAGCTCTGACAGAGAAGTTTGTAAGGTGATGTGTGACTGAGAAACCTGTTTGTTATAGAGCTCTCACAGAGAAGCTTGGGTGTTATGTGACCTCATAAATGGAAGGATGGTTGTTTTGTGACCTAATAATGAGAAGCATGTTTGTCAGGTGAGCTCTTACAGAGAAGCCTGGTTGTTACGTGACCTCTGGAAGAGAAGCCTGTTTGTTAGGTCACTACTGATGGAGAAGCTTGATTGTTATGTAGTCTCTGACAGTGAAGACTTGTTGGTAGGTGACCTCATAAAGAAGCCTGGTTGTTCGGTGACCTCTAATGAGGCATACAGAGAAGCCTTGTTACAGAGAAGCCTAGTTGTTATGTGACCTCATAAAGGGAAGACTGGTTGTTGGGTGATCTAATAAGGAGATACCTGTTTGTTAGGCGAGCTCTGAGAGAAGCCTGGTTATCAGGTTCTCTCTGACAGACAAGCATGGTGGTTTGGTCACCTCTTAAAGGGAAGGCTGACTGTTACGTGATCTGTAATAAGTGGACGCCTTGTTGTTAGATGACTTCTGACAGAGAAGTCTTGTTGTTAGGTGATGTCTGACAGAGAAACCAGTTTGTTACATGACCACTTACACAGAAGCTTGGTTGTTAGGTGATCTCTGACAGAGAAGCATGTTTTTAAGGTGACATGTGATGGAGAAGCCTGGTTGTGAGGCAACCTCTGACAGAGAAGGCTGTTTGTTAAGGCAGCTCTTAAATAGAATCTTGATTATAAGGTTGTCTCTGTCAGAGAAGACTGGTTTGTAGGTGAACTCATAGAGAGAACACTGTTTTTTGGGTGATCTAAAAAGTAGCCGCCTGGTTGTTAAGTGACCTCGGAAAGAGAAGTCTACCTAGCAGTGTTCTGACAGAGAAGACTGTTGGTAGGTGACCTCACAAAGAGAAAACTTGCTGTTAAGTGATCTGTAATAAGGAGAAGCCTGTTTATTATGTGAGCTCTTAGAGAAACACTTGGATATTATGTGACCTCATAAAGAGAAACTGGTTGTTGGGTGATCTAAGAAGGAGAAGCCTGTTTGTTACGAGAGCTCTGACAGAAAAGCCTGGTTTTTAGGTGACTTCTGATGGATAAGGTTGGTTGTTATGTAATGTCTGACAGTGAAGACTGGTTGGTAGGTGACCTCGTGAAGAGAAGCCTGGTTCTTCGGTTATCTCTAAGAAGCATTCCAGTGAAGCTTGACTCTAGAGAGGCCTTGTTGTTATGTGACCTCTTTAAGAGAAGACTGGTTGTTGGGTGATCTTATGAGGAGAAGCCCCTTGGTTAGGCGTGCTCTTACAGAAGCCTGGTTATCAGGTTATCTCTGAGAGAGAAGTTTGGTTTTTAGGTCACGTCTCCCATTGGAGACTGATTGTGGGGTGATCTGTAGTGAGTGGAAGGCTTGTGGTCAGACGATGTCTGACAGAGAATTCTTGTTAAGTCATGTCTGACAGAGAAACCTGTTTGTTACAGAGCTCTTACAGAGAAGCCTGATTGTTATGTGACCTCATAAAGAGAAGACTGGTTGTTAGGTGACATCCAAAAGAGACGCCTGGTGCTTAGGTGACCTCCAAAAGAGATGCCTGGTGATGAGGTGACTTCTGACAGAGAAGGTAAGTTGTTACATTATCTCTGACAGTGAAGACTGGTTGGTTGCTGACCTCACAAAGAGAAGCGTGGTTGTCAGGTGATCTCCAGTAAGGAGGAACCTGGTAGTCATGTGATCCATAATGAGGGTAAGCCTGGTAGGTTACCTCTGACCGAGAAGACCTATTGTTAGGTGACATCTGAGAGAGACGCCTGCTCATCAGGTTGTCTCTGACAGAGAAGAATGGTTGCTCAATCACGTCTTATAGGGAATACTGAATGTTAGGTGACCTGTAATGAGTGGAAGGCTTCTTGTTAGATGACTTCTCACACAGAAGTCTTGTCAGGTGATGTCTGAAAGAGAAACCTGTTTAATACAGAGCGCGTACAGAGAATCCTGGTTGTTACGTGACCTCATACAGGGAAGGCTGGTTTTTGGGTGATCTAATAAGGAGAAGCCTGTTGGTTAGGTGCTCTTACAGAAGCCTGGTTATCTGGTTATATGTGACAGAGAAGCATGGTTTTTAGGTCACCTCTTAAAGGGAAGACTGTTTTCTAGGAGATCGTATCAGTGGAAGGCTTGTTGTTAGATGAGCTCTGACAGAGAAGTTTGTAAGGTGATGTGTGACTGAGAAACCTGTTTGTTATAGAGCTCTCACAGAGAAGCTTGGGTGTTATGTGACCTCATAAATGGAAGGATGGTTGTTTTGTGACCTAATAATGAGAAGCATGTTTGTCAGGTGAGCTCTTACAGAGAAGCCTGGTTGTTACGTGACCTCTGGAAGAGAAGCCTGTTTGTTAGGTCACTACTGATGGAGAAGCTTGATTGTTATGTAGTCTCTGACAGTGAAGACTTGTTGGTAGGTGACCTCATAAAGAAGCCTGGTTGTTCGGTGACCTCTAATGAGGCATACAGAGAAGCCTTGTTACAGAGAAGCCTAGTTGTTATGTGACCTCATAAAGGGAAGACTGGTTGTTGGGTGATCTAATAAGGAGATACCTGTTTGTTAGGCGAGCTCTGAGAGAAGCCTGGTTATCAGGTTCTCTCTGACAGACAAGCATGGTGGTTTGGTCACCTCTTAAAGGGAAGGCTGACTGTTACGTGATCTGTAATAAGTGGACGCCTTGTTGTTAGATGACTTCTGACAGAGAAGTCTTGTTGTTAGGTGATGTCTGACAGAGAAACCAGTTTGTTACATGACCACTTACACAGAAGCTTGGTTGTTAGGTGATCTCTGACAGAGAAGCATGTTTTTAAGGTGACATGTGATGGAGAAGCCTGGTTGTGAGGCAACCTCTGACAGAGAAGGCTGTTTGTTAAGGCAGCTCTTAAATAGAATCTTGATTATAAGGTTGTCTCTGTCAGAGAAGACTGGTTTGTAGGTGAACTCATAGAGAGAACACTGTTTTTTGGGTGATCTAAAAAGTAGCCGCCTGGTTGTTAAGTGACCTCGGAAAGAGAAGTCTACCTAGCAGTGTTCTGACAGAGAAGACTGTTGGTAGGTGACCTCACAAAGAGAAAACTTGCTGTTAAGTGATCTGTAATAAGGAGAAGCCTGTTTATTATGTGAGCTCTTAGAGAAACACTTGGATATTATGTGACCTCATAAAGAGAAACTGGTTGTTGGGTGATCTAAGAAGGAGAAGCCTGTTTGTTACGAGAGCTCTGACAGAAAAGCCTGGTTTTTAGGTGACTTCTGATGGATAAGGTTGGTTGTTATGTAATGTCTGACAGTGAAGACTGGTTGGTAGGTGACCTCGTGAAGAGAAGCCTGGTTCTTCGGTTATCTCTAAGAAGCATTCCAGTGAAGCTTGACTCTAGAGAGGCCTTGTTGTTATGTGACCTCTTTAAGAGAAGACTGGTTGTTGGGTGATCTTATGAGGAGAAGCCCCTTGGTTAGGCGTGCTCTTACAGAAGCCTGGTTATCAGGTTATCTCTGAGAGAGAAGTTTGGTTTTTAGGTCACGTCTCCCATTGGAGACTGATTGTTGGGTGATCTGTAGTGAGTGGAAGGCTTGTGGTCAGACGATGTCTGACAGAGAATTCTTGTTAAGTCATGTCTGACAGAGAAACCTGTTTGTTACAGAGCTCTTACAGAGAAGCCTGATTGTTATGTGACCTCATAAAGAGAAGACTGGTTGTTAGGTGACATCCAAAAGAGACGCCTGGTGCTTAGGTGACCTCCAAAAGAGATGCCTGGTGATGAGGTGACTTCTGACAGAGAAGGTAAGTTGTTACATTATCTCTGACAGTGAAGACTGGTTGGTTGCTGACCTCACAAAGAGAAGCGTGGTTGTCAGGTGATCTCCAGTAAGGAGGAACCTGGTAGTCATGTGATCCATAATGAGGGTAAGCCTGGTAGGTTACCTCTGACCGAGAAGACCTATTGTTAGGTGACATCTGAGAGAGACGCCTGCTCATCAGGTTGTCTCTGACAGAGAAGAATGGTTGCTCAATCACGTCTTATAGGGAATACTGAATGTTAGGTGACCTGTAATGAGTGGAAGGCTTCTTGTTAGATGACTTCTCACACAGAAGTCTTGTCAGGTGATGTCTGAAAGAGAAACCTGTTTAATACAGAGCGCGTACAGAGAATCCTGGTTGTTACGTGACCTCATACAGGGAAGGCTGGTTTTTGGGTGATCTAATAAGGAGAAGCCTGTTGGTTAGGTGCTCTTACAGAAGCCTGGTTATCTGGTTATATGTGACAGAGAAGCATGGTTTTTAGGTCACCTCTTAAAGGGAAGACTGTTTTCTAGGAGATCGTATCAGTGGAAGGCTTGTTGTTAGATGAGCTCTGACAGAGAAGTTTGTAAGGTGATGTGTGACTGAGAAACCTGTTTGTTATAGAGCTCTCACAGAGAAGCTTGGGTGTTATGTGACCTCATAAATGGAAGGATGGTTGTTTTGTGACCTAATAATGAGAAGCATGTTTGTCAGGTGAGCTCTTACAGAGAAGCCTGGTTGTTACGTGACCTCTGGAAGAGAAGCCTGTTTGTTAGGTCACTACTGATGGAGAAGCTTGATTGTTATGTAGTCTCTGACAGTGAAGACTTGTTGGTAGGTGACCTCATAAAGAAGCCTGGTTGTTCGGTGACCTCTAATGAGGCATACAGAGAAGCCTTGTTACAGAGAAGCCTAGTTGTTATGTGACCTCATAAAGGGAAGACTGGTTGTTGGGTGATCTAATAAGGAGATACCTGTTTGTTAGGCGAGCTCTGAGAGAAGCCTGGTTATCAGGTTCTCTCTGACAGACAAGCATGGTGGTTTGGTCACCTCTTAAAGGGAAGGCTGACTGTTACGTGATCTGTAATAAGTGGACGCCTTGTTGTTAGATGACTTCTGACAGAGAAGTCTTGTTGTTAGGTGATGTCTGACAGAGAAACCAGTTTGTTACATGACCACTTACACAGAAGCTTGGTTGTTAGGTGATCTCTGACAGAGAAGCATGTTTTTAAGGTGACATGTGATGGAGAAGCCTGGTTGTGAGGCAACCTCTGACAGAGAAGGCTGTTTGTTAAGGCAGCTCTTAAATAGAATCTTGATTATAAGGTTGTCTCTGTCAGAGAAGACTGGTTTGTAGGTGAACTCATAGAGAGAACACTGTTTTTTGGGTGATCTAAAAAGTAGCCGCCTGGTTGTTAAGTGACCTCGGAAAGAGAAGTCTACCTAGCAGTGTTCTGACAGAGAAGACTGTTGGTAGGTGACCTCACAAAGAGAAAACTTGCTGTTAAGTGATCTGTAATAAGGAGAAGCCTGTTTATTATGTGAGCTCTTAGAGAAACACTTGGATATTATGTGACCTCATAAAGAGAAACTGGTTGTTGGGTGATCTAAGAAGGAGAAGCCTGTTTGTTACGAGAGCTCTGACAGAAAAGCCTGGTTTTTAGGTGACTTCTGATGGATAAGGTTGGTTGTTATGTAATGTCTGACAGTGAAGACTGGTTGGTAGGTGACCTCGTGAAGAGAAGCCTGGTTCTTCGGTTATCTCTAAGAAGCATTCCAGTGAAGCTTGACTCTAGAGAGGCCTTGTTGTTATGTGACCTCTTTAAGAGAAGACTGGTTGTTGGGTGATCTTATGAGGAGAAGCCCCTTGGTTAGGCGTGCTCTTACAGAAGCCTGGTTATCAGGTTATCTCTGAGAGAGAAGTTTGGTTTTTAGGTCACGTCTCCCATTGGAGACTGATTGTGGGGTGATCTGTAGTGAGTGGAAGGCTTGTGGTCAGACGATGTCTGACAGAGAATTCTTGTTAAGTCATGTCTGACAGAGAAACCTGTTTGTTACAGAGCTCTTACAGAGAAGCCTGATTGTTATGTGACCTCATAAAGAGAAGACTGGTTGTTAGGTGACATCCAAAAGAGACGCCTGGTGCTTAGGTGACCTCCAAAAGAGATGCCTGGTGATGAGGTGACTTCTGACAGAGAAGGTAAGTTGTTACATTATCTCTGACAGTGAAGACTGGTTGGTTGCTGACCTCACAAAGAGAAGCGTGGTTGTCAGGTGATCTCCAGTAAGGAGGAACCTGGTAGTCATGTGATCCATAATGAGGGTAAGCCTGGTAGGTTACCTCTGACCGAGAAGACCTATTGTTAGGTGACATCTGAGAGAGACGCCTGCTCATCAGGTTGTCTCTGACAGAGAAGAATGGTTGCTCAATCACGTCTTATAGGGAATACTGAATGTTAGGTGACCTGTAATGAGTGGAAGGCTTCTTGTTAGATGACTTCTCACACAGAAGTCTTGTCAGGTGATGTCTGAAAGAGAAACCTGTTTAATACAGAGCGCGTACAGAGAATCCTGGTTGTTACGTGACCTCATACAGGGAAGGCTGGTTTTTGGGTGATCTAATAAGGAGAAGCCTGTTGGTTAGGTGCTCTTACAGAAGCCTGGTTATCTGGTTATATGTGACAGAGAAGCATGGTTTTTAGGTCACCTCTTAAAGGGAAGACTGTTTTCTAGGAGATCGTATCAGTGGAAGGCTTGTTGTTAGATGAGCTCTGACAGAGAAGTTTGTAAGGTGATGTGTGACTGAGAAACCTGTTTGTTATAGAGCTCTCACAGAGAAGCTTGGGTGTTATGTGACCTCATAAATGGAAGGATGGTTGTTTTGTGACCTAATAATGAGAAGCATGTTTGTCAGGTGAGCTCTTACAGAGAAGCCTGGTTGTTACGTGACCTCTGGAAGAGAAGCCTGTTTGTTAGGTCACTACTGATGGAGAAGCTTGATTGTTATGTAGTCTCTGACAGTGAAGACTTGTTGGTAGGTGACCTCATAAAGAAGCCTGGTTGTTCGGTGACCTCTAATGAGGCATACAGAGAAGCCTTGTTACAGAGAAGCCTAGTTGTTATGTGACCTCATAAAGGGAAGACTGGTTGTTGGGTGATCTAATAAGGAGATACCTGTTTGTTAGGCGAGCTCTGAGAGAAGCCTGGTTATCAGGTTCTCTCTGACAGACAAGCATGGTGGTTTGGTCACCTCTTAAAGGGAAGGCTGACTGTTACGTGATCTGTAATAAGTGGACGCCTTGTTGTTAGATGACTTCTGACAGAGAAGTCTTGTTGTTAGGTGATGTCTGACAGAGAAACCAGTTTGTTACATGACCACTTACACAGAAGCTTGGTTGTTAGGTGATCTCTGACAGAGAAGCATGTTTTTAAGGTGACATGTGATGGAGAAGCCTGGTTGTGAGGCAACCTCTGACAGAGAAGGCTGTTTGTTAAGGCAGCTCTTAAATAGAATCTTGATTATAAGGTTGTCTCTGTCAGAGAAGACTGGTTTGTAGGTGAACTCATAGAGAGAACACTGTTTTTTGGGTGATCTAAAAAGTAGCCGCCTGGTTGTTAAGTGACCTCGGAAAGAGAAGTCTACCTAGCAGTGTTCTGACAGAGAAGACTGTTGGTAGGTGACCTCACAAAGAGAAAACTTGCTGTTAAGTGATCTGTAATAAGGAGAAGCCTGTTTATTATGTGAGCTCTTAGAGAAACACTTGGATATTATGTGACCTCATAAAGAGAAACTGGTTGTTGGGTGATCTAAGAAGGAGAAGCCTGTTTGTTACGAGAGCTCTGACAGAAAAGCCTGGTTTTTAGGTGACTTCTGATGGATAAGGTTGGTTGTTATGTAATGTCTGACAGTGAAGACTGGTTGGTAGGTGACCTCGTGAAGAGAAGCCTGGTTCTTCGGTTATCTCTAAGAAGCATTCCAGTGAAGCTTGACTCTAGAGAGGCCTTGTTGTTATGTGACCTCTTTAAGAGAAGACTGGTTGTTGGGTGATCTTATGAGGAGAAGCCCCTTGGTTAGGCGTGCTCTTACAGAAGCCTGGTTATCAGGTTATCTCTGAGAGAGAAGTTTGGTTTTTAGGTCACGTCTCCCATTGGAGACTGATTGTGGGGTGATCTGTAGTGAGTGGAAGGCTTGTGGTCAGACGATGTCTGACAGAGAATTCTTGTTAAGTCATGTCTGACAGAGAAACCTGTTTGTTACAGAGCTCTTACAGAGAAGCCTGATTGTTATGTGACCTCATAAAGAGAAGACTGGTTGTTAGGTGACATCCAAAAGAGACGCCTGGTGCTTAGGTGACCTCCAAAAGAGATGCCTGGTGATGAGGTGACTTCTGACAGAGAAGGTAAGTTGTTACATTATCTCTGACAGTGAAGACTGGTTGGTTGCTGACCTCACAAAGAGAAGCGTGGTTGTCAGGTGATCTCCAGTAAGGAGGAACCTGGTAGTCATGTGATCCATAATGAGGGTAAGCCTGGTAGGTTACCTCTGACCGAGAAGACCTATTGTTAGGTGACATCTGAGAGAGACGCCTGCTCATCAGGTTGTCTCTGACAGAGAAGAATGGTTGCTCAATCACGTCTTATAGGGAATACTGAATGTTAGGTGACCTGTAATGAGTGGAAGGCTTCTTGTTAGATGACTTCTCACACAGAAGTCTTGTCAGGTGATGTCTGAAAGAGAAACCTGTTTAATACAGAGCGCGTACAGAGAATCCTGGTTGTTACGTGACCTCATACAGGGAAGGCTGGTTTTTGGGTGATCTAATAAGGAGAAGCCTGTTGGTTAGGTGCTCTTACAGAAGCCTGGTTATCTGGTTATATGTGACAGAGAAGCATGGTTTTTAGGTCACCTCTTAAAGGGAAGACTGTTTTCTAGGAGATCGTATCAGTGGAAGGCTTGTTGTTAGATGAGCTCTGACAGAGAAGTTTGTAAGGTGATGTGTGACTGAGAAACCTGTTTGTTATAGAGCTCTCACAGAGAAGCTTGGGTGTTATGTGACCTCATAAATGGAAGGATGGTTGTTTTGTGACCTAATAATGAGAAGCATGTTTGTCAGGTGAGCTCTTACAGAGAAGCCTGGTTGTTACGTGACCTCTGGAAGAGAAGCCTGTTTGTTAGGTCACTACTGATGGAGAAGCTTGATTGTTATGTAGTCTCTGACAGTGAAGACTTGTTGGTAGGTGACCTCATAAAGAAGCCTGGTTGTTCGGTGACCTCTAATGAGGCATACAGAGAAGCCTTGTTACAGAGAAGCCTAGTTGTTATGTGACCTCATAAAGGGAAGACTGGTTGTTGGGTGATCTAATAAGGAGATACCTGTTTGTTAGGCGAGCTCTGAGAGAAGCCTGGTTATCAGGTTCTCTCTGACAGACAAGCATGGTGGTTTGGTCACCTCTTAAAGGGAAGGCTGACTGTTACGTGATCTGTAATAAGTGGACGCCTTGTTGTTAGATGACTTCTGACAGAGAAGTCTTGTTGTTAGGTGATGTCTGACAGAGAAACCAGTTTGTTACATGACCACTTACACAGAAGCTTGGTTGTTAGGTGATCTCTGACAGAGAAGCATGTTTTTAAGGTGACATGTGATGGAGAAGCCTGGTTGTGAGGCAACCTCTGACAGAGAAGGCTGTTTGTTAAGGCAGCTCTTAAATAGAATCTTGATTATAAGGTTGTCTCTGTCAGAGAAGACTGGTTTGTAGGTGAACTCATAGAGAGAACACTGTTTTTTGGGTGATCTAAAAAGTAGCCGCCTGGTTGTTAAGTGACCTCGGAAAGAGAAGTCTACCTAGCAGTGTTCTGACAGAGAAGACTGTTGGTAGGTGACCTCACAAAGAGAAAACTTGCTGTTAAGTGATCTGTAATAAGGAGAAGCCTGTTTATTATGTGAGCTCTTAGAGAAACACTTGGATATTATGTGACCTCATAAAGAGAAACTGGTTGTTGGGTGATCTAAGAAGGAGAAGCCTGTTTGTTACGAGAGCTCTGACAGAAAAGCCTGGTTTTTAGGTGACTTCTGATGGATAAGGTTGGTTGTTATGTAATGTCTGACAGTGAAGACTGGTTGGTAGGTGACCTCGTGAAGAGAAGCCTGGTTCTTCGGTTATCTCTAAGAAGCATTCCAGTGAAGCTTGACTCTAGAGAGGCCTTGTTGTTATGTGACCTCTTTAAGAGAAGACTGGTTGTTGGGTGATCTTATGAGGAGAAGCCCCTTGGTTAGGCGTGCTCTTACAGAAGCCTGGTTATCAGGTTATCTCTGAGAGAGAAGTTTGGTTTTTAGGTCACGTCTCCCATTGGAGACTGATTGTGGGGTGATCTGTAGTGAGTGGAAGGCTTGTGGTCAGACGATGTCTGACAGAGAATTCTTGTTAAGTCATGTCTGACAGAGAAACCTGTTTGTTACAGAGCTCTTACAGAGAAGCCTGATTGTTATGTGACCTCATAAAGAGAAGACTGGTTGTTAGGTGACATCCAAAAGAGACGCCTGGTGCTTAGGTGACCTCCAAAAGAGATGCCTGGTGATGAGGTGACTTCTGACAGAGAAGGTAAGTTGTTACATTATCTCTGACAGTGAAGACTGGTTGGTTGCTGACCTCACAAAGAGAAGCGTGGTTGTCAGGTGATCTCCAGTAAGGAGGAACCTGGTAGTCATGTGATCCATAATGAGGGTAAGCCTGGTAGGTTACCTCTGACCGAGAAGACCTATTGTTAGGTGACATCTGAGAGAGACGCCTGCTCATCAGGTTGTCTCTGACAGAGAAGAATGGTTGCTCAATCACGTCTTATAGGGAATACTGAATGTTAGGTGACCTGTAATGAGTGGAAGGCTTCTTGTTAGATGACTTCTCACACAGAAGTCTTGTCAGGTGATGTCTGAAAGAGAAACCTGTTTAATACAGAGCGCGTACAGAGAATCCTGGTTGTTACGTGACCTCATACAGGGAAGGCTGGTTTTTGGGTGATCTAATAAGGAGAAGCCTGTTGGTTAGGTGCTCTTACAGAAGCCTGGTTATCTGGTTATATGTGACAGAGAAGCATGGTTTTTAGGTCACCTCTTAAAGGGAAGACTGTTTTCTAGGAGATCGTATCAGTGGAAGGCTTGTTGTTAGATGAGCTCTGACAGAGAAGTTTGTAAGGTGATGTGTGACTGAGAAACCTGTTTGTTATAGAGCTCTCACAGAGAAGCTTGGGTGTTATGTGACCTCATAAATGGAAGGATGGTTGTTTTGTGACCTAATAATGAGAAGCATGTTTGTCAGGTGAGCTCTTACAGAGAAGCCTGGTTGTTACGTGACCTCTGGAAGAGAAGCCTGTTTGTTAGGTCACTACTGATGGAGAAGCTTGATTGTTATGTAGTCTCTGACAGTGAAGACTTGTTGGTAGGTGACCTCATAAAGAAGCCTGGTTGTTCGGTGACCTCTAATGAGGCATACAGAGAAGCCTTGTTACAGAGAAGCCTAGTTGTTATGTGACCTCATAAAGGGAAGACTGGTTGTTGGGTGATCTAATAAGGAGATACCTGTTTGTTAGGCGAGCTCTGAGAGAAGCCTGGTTATCAGGTTCTCTCTGACAGACAAGCATGGTGGTTTGGTCACCTCTTAAAGGGAAGGCTGACTGTTACGTGATCTGTAATAAGTGGACGCCTTGTTGTTAGATGACTTCTGACAGAGAAGTCTTGTTGTTAGGTGATGTCTGACAGAGAAACCAGTTTGTTACATGACCACTTACACAGAAGCTTGGTTGTTAGGTGATCTCTGACAGAGAAGCATGTTTTTAAGGTGACATGTGATGGAGAAGCCTGGTTGTGAGGCAACCTCTGACAGAGAAGGCTGTTTGTTAAGGCAGCTCTTAAATAGAATCTTGATTATAAGGTTGTCTCTGTCAGAGAAGACTGGTTTGTAGGTGAACTCATAGAGAGAACACTGTTTTTTGGGTGATCTAAAAAGTAGCCGCCTGGTTGTTAAGTGACCTCGGAAAGAGAAGTCTACCTAGCAGTGTTCTGACAGAGAAGACTGTTGGTAGGTGACCTCACAAAGAGAAAACTTGCTGTTAAGTGATCTGTAATAAGGAGAAGCCTGTTTATTATGTGAGCTCTTAGAGAAACACTTGGATATTATGTGACCTCATAAAGAGAAACTGGTTGTTGGGTGATCTAAGAAGGAGAAGCCTGTTTGTTACGAGAGCTCTGACAGAAAAGCCTGGTTTTTAGGTGACTTCTGATGGATAAGGTTGGTTGTTATGTAATGTCTGACAGTGAAGACTGGTTGGTAGGTGACCTCGTGAAGAGAAGCCTGGTTCTTCGGTTATCTCTAAGAAGCATTCCAGTGAAGCTTGACTCTAGAGAGGCCTTGTTGTTATGTGACCTCTTTAAGAGAAGACTGGTTGTTGGGTGATCTTATGAGGAGAAGCCCCTTGGTTAGGCGTGCTCTTACAGAAGCCTGGTTATCAGGTTATCTCTGAGAGAGAAGTTTGGTTTTTAGGTCACGTCTCCCATTGGAGACTGATTGTGGGGTGATCTGTAGTGAGTGGAAGGCTTGTGGTCAGACGATGTCTGACAGAGAATTCTTGTTAAGTCATGTCTGACAGAGAAACCTGTTTGTTACAGAGCTCTTACAGAGAAGCCTGATTGTTATGTGACCTCATAAAGAGAAGACTGGTTGTTAGGTGACATCCAAAAGAGACGCCTGGTGCTTAGGTGACCTCCAAAAGAGATGCCTGGTGATGAGGTGACTTCTGACAGAGAAGGTAAGTTGTTACATTATCTCTGACAGTGAAGACTGGTTGGTTGCTGACCTCACAAAGAGAAGCGTGGTTGTCAGGTGATCTCCAGTAAGGAGGAACCTGGTAGTCATGTGATCCATAATGAGGGTAAGCCTGGTAGGTTACCTCTGACCGAGAAGACCTATTGTTAGGTGACATCTGAGAGAGACGCCTGCTCATCAGGTTGTCTCTGACAGAGAAGAATGGTTGCTCAATCACGTCTTATAGGGAATACTGAATGTTAGGTGACCTGTAATGAGTGGAAGGCTTCTTGTTAGATGACTTCTCACACAGAAGTCTTGTCAGGTGATGTCTGAAAGAGAAACCTGTTTAATACAGAGCGCGTACAGAGAATCCTGGTTGTTACGTGACCTCATACAGGGAAGGCTGGTTTTTGGGTGATCTAATAAGGAGAAGCCTGTTGGTTAGGTGCTCTTACAGAAGCCTGGTTATCTGGTTATATGTGACAGAGAAGCATGGTTTTTAGGTCACCTCTTAAAGGGAAGACTGTTTTCTAGGAGATCGTATCAGTGGAAGGCTTGTTGTTAGATGAGCTCTGACAGAGAAGTTTGTAAGGTGATGTGTGACTGAGAAACCTGTTTGTTATAGAGCTCTCACAGAGAAGCTTGGGTGTTATGTGACCTCATAAATGGAAGGATGGTTGTTTTGTGACCTAATAATGAGAAGCATGTTTGTCAGGTGAGCTCTTACAGAGAAGCCTGGTTGTTACGTGACCTCTGGAAGAGAAGCCTGTTTGTTAGGTCACTACTGATGGAGAAGCTTGATTGTTATGTAGTCTCTGACAGTGAAGACTTGTTGGTAGGTGACCTCATAAAGAAGCCTGGTTGTTCGGTGACCTCTAATGAGGCATACAGAGAAGCCTTGTTACAGAGAAGCCTAGTTGTTATGTGACCTCATAAAGGGAAGACTGGTTGTTGGGTGATCTAATAAGGAGATACCTGTTTGTTAGGCGAGCTCTGAGAGAAGCCTGGTTATCAGGTTCTCTCTGACAGACAAGCATGGTGGTTTGGTCACCTCTTAAAGGGAAGGCTGACTGTTACGTGATCTGTAATAAGTGGACGCCTTGTTGTTAGATGACTTCTGACAGAGAAGTCTTGTTGTTAGGTGATGTCTGACAGAGAAACCAGTTTGTTACATGACCACTTACACAGAAGCTTGGTTGTTAGGTGATCTCTGACAGAGAAGCATGTTTTTAAGGTGACATGTGATGGAGAAGCCTGGTTGTGAGGCAACCTCTGACAGAGAAGGCTGTTTGTTAAGGCAGCTCTTAAATAGAATCTTGATTATAAGGTTGTCTCTGTCAGAGAAGACTGGTTTGTAGGTGAACTCATAGAGAGAACACTGTTTTTTGGGTGATCTAAAAAGTAGCCGCCTGGTTGTTAAGTGACCTCGGAAAGAGAAGTCTACCTAGCAGTGTTCTGACAGAGAAGACTGTTGGTAGGTGACCTCACAAAGAGAAAACTTGCTGTTAAGTGATCTGTAATAAGGAGAAGCCTGTTTATTATGTGAGCTCTTAGAGAAACACTTGGATATTATGTGACCTCATAAAGAGAAACTGGTTGTTGGGTGATCTAAGAAGGAGAAGCCTGTTTGTTACGAGAGCTCTGACAGAAAAGCCTGGTTTTTAGGTGACTTCTGATGGATAAGGTTGGTTGTTATGTAATGTCTGACAGTGAAGACTGGTTGGTAGGTGACCTCGTGAAGAGAAGCCTGGTTCTTCGGTTATCTCTAAGAAGCATTCCAGTGAAGCTTGACTCTAGAGAGGCCTTGTTGTTATGTGACCTCTTTAAGAGAAGACTGGTTGTTGGGTGATCTTATGAGGAGAAGCCCCTTGGTTAGGCGTGCTCTTACAGAAGCCTGGTTATCAGGTTATCTCTGAGAGAGAAGTTTGGTTTTTAGGTCACGTCTCCCATTGGAGACTGATTGTTGGGTGATCTGTAGTGAGTGGAAGGCTTGTGGTCAGACGATGTCTGACAGAGAATTCTTGTTAAGTCATGTCTGACAGAGAAACCTGTTTGTTACAGAGCTCTTACAGAGAAGCCTGATTGTTATGTGACCTCATAAAGAGAAGACTGGTTGTTAGGTGACATCCAAAAGAGACGCCTGGTGCTTAGGTGACCTCCAAAAGAGATGCCTGGTGATGAGGTGACTTCTGACAGAGAAGGTAAGTTGTTACATTATCTCTGACAGTGAAGACTGGTTGGTTGCTGACCTCACAAAGAGAAGCGTGGTTGTCAGGTGATCTCCAGTAAGGAGGAACCTGGTAGTCATGTGATCCATAATGAGGGTAAGCCTGGTAGGTTACCTCTGACCGAGAAGACCTATTGTTAGGTGACATCTGAGAGAGACGCCTGCTCATCAGGTTGTCTCTGACAGAGAAGAATGGTTGCTCAATCACGTCTTATAGGGAATACTGAATGTTAGGTGACCTGTAATGAGTGGAAGGCTTCTTGTTAGATGACTTCTCACACAGAAGTCTTGTCAGGTGATGTCTGAAAGAGAAACCTGTTTAATACAGAGCGCGTACAGAGAATCCTGGTTGTTACGTGACCTCATACAGGGAAGGCTGGTTTTTGGGTGATCTAATAAGGAGAAGCCTGTTGGTTAGGTGCTCTTACAGAAGCCTGGTTATCTGGTTATATGTGACAGAGAAGCATGGTTTTTAGGTCACCTCTTAAAGGGAAGACTGTTTTCTAGGAGATCGTATCAGTGGAAGGCTTGTTGTTAGATGAGCTCTGACAGAGAAGTTTGTAAGGTGATGTGTGACTGAGAAACCTGTTTGTTATAGAGCTCTCACAGAGAAGCTTGGGTGTTATGTGACCTCATAAATGGAAGGATGGTTGTTTTGTGACCTAATAATGAGAAGCATGTTTGTCAGGTGAGCTCTTACAGAGAAGCCTGGTTGTTACGTGACCTCTGGAAGAGAAGCCTGTTTGTTAGGTCACTACTGATGGAGAAGCTTGATTGTTATGTAGTCTCTGACAGTGAAGACTTGTTGGTAGGTGACCTCATAAAGAAGCCTGGTTGTTCGGTGACCTCTAATGAGGCATACAGAGAAGCCTTGTTACAGAGAAGCCTAGTTGTTATGTGACCTCATAAAGGGAAGACTGGTTGTTGGGTGATCTAATAAGGAGATACCTGTTTGTTAGGCGAGCTCTGAGAGAAGCCTGGTTATCAGGTTCTCTCTGACAGACAAGCATGGTGGTTTGGTCACCTCTTAAAGGGAAGGCTGACTGTTACGTGATCTGTAATAAGTGGACGCCTTGTTGTTAGATGACTTCTGACAGAGAAGTCTTGTTGTTAGGTGATGTCTGACAGAGAAACCAGTTTGTTACATGACCACTTACACAGAAGCTTGGTTGTTAGGTGATCTCTGACAGAGAAGCATGTTTTTAAGGTGACATGTGATGGAGAAGCCTGGTTGTGAGGCAACCTCTGACAGAGAAGGCTGTTTGTTAAGGCAGCTCTTAAATAGAATCTTGATTATAAGGTTGTCTCTGTCAGAGAAGACTGGTTTGTAGGTGAACTCATAGAGAGAACACTGTTTTTTGGGTGATCTAAAAAGTAGCCGCCTGGTTGTTAAGTGACCTCGGAAAGAGAAGTCTACCTAGCAGTGTTCTGACAGAGAAGACTGTTGGTAGGTGACCTCACAAAGAGAAAACTTGCTGTTAAGTGATCTGTAATAAGGAGAAGCCTGTTTATTATGTGAGCTCTTAGAGAAACACTTGGATATTATGTGACCTCATAAAGAGAAACTGGTTGTTGGGTGATCTAAGAAGGAGAAGCCTGTTTGTTACGAGAGCTCTGACAGAAAAGCCTGGTTTTTAGGTGACTTCTGATGGATAAGGTTGGTTGTTATGTAATGTCTGACAGTGAAGACTGGTTGGTAGGTGACCTCGTGAAGAGAAGCCTGGTTCTTCGGTTATCTCTAAGAAGCATTCCAGTGAAGCTTGACTCTAGAGAGGCCTTGTTGTTATGTGACCTCTTTAAGAGAAGACTGGTTGTTGGGTGATCTTATGAGGAGAAGCCCCTTGGTTAGGCGTGCTCTTACAGAAGCCTGGTTATCAGGTTATCTCTGAGAGAGAAGTTTGGTTTTTAGGTCACGTCTCCCATTGGAGACTGATTGTGGGGTGATCTGTAGTGAGTGGAAGGCTTGTGGTCAGACGATGTCTGACAGAGAATTCTTGTTAAGTCATGTCTGACAGAGAAACCTGTTTGTTACAGAGCTCTTACAGAGAAGCCTGATTGTTATGTGACCTCATAAAGAGAAGACTGGTTGTTAGGTGACATCCAAAAGAGACGCCTGGTGCTTAGGTGACCTCCAAAAGAGATGCCTGGTGATGAGGTGACTTCTGACAGAGAAGGTAAGTTGTTACATTATCTCTGACAGTGAAGACTGGTTGGTTGCTGACCTCACAAAGAGAAGCGTGGTTGTCAGGTGATCTCCAGTAAGGAGGAACCTGGTAGTCATGTGATCCATAATGAGGGTAAGCCTGGTAGGTTACCTCTGACCGAGAAGACCTATTGTTAGGTGACATCTGAGAGAGACGCCTGCTCATCAGGTTGTCTCTGACAGAGAAGAATGGTTGCTCAATCACGTCTTATAGGGAATACTGAATGTTAGGTGACCTGTAATGAGTGGAAGGCTTCTTGTTAGATGACTTCTCACACAGAAGTCTTGTCAGGTGATGTCTGAAAGAGAAACCTGTTTAATACAGAGCGCGTACAGAGAATCCTGGTTGTTACGTGACCTCATACAGGGAAGGCTGGTTTTTGGGTGATCTAATAAGGAGAAGCCTGTTGGTTAGGTGCTCTTACAGAAGCCTGGTTATCTGGTTATATGTGACAGAGAAGCATGGTTTTTAGGTCACCTCTTAAAGGGAAGACTGTTTTCTAGGAGATCGTATCAGTGGAAGGCTTGTTGTTAGATGAGCTCTGACAGAGAAGTTTGTAAGGTGATGTGTGACTGAGAAACCTGTTTGTTATAGAGCTCTCACAGAGAAGCTTGGGTGTTATGTGACCTCATAAATGGAAGGATGGTTGTTTTGTGACCTAATAATGAGAAGCATGTTTGTCAGGTGAGCTCTTACAGAGAAGCCTGGTTGTTACGTGACCTCTGGAAGAGAAGCCTGTTTGTTAGGTCACTACTGATGGAGAAGCTTGATTGTTATGTAGTCTCTGACAGTGAAGACTTGTTGGTAGGTGACCTCATAAAGAAGCCTGGTTGTTCGGTGACCTCTAATGAGGCATACAGAGAAGCCTTGTTACAGAGAAGCCTAGTTGTTATGTGACCTCATAAAGGGAAGACTGGTTGTTGGGTGATCTAATAAGGAGATACCTGTTTGTTAGGCGAGCTCTGAGAGAAGCCTGGTTATCAGGTTCTCTCTGACAGACAAGCATGGTGGTTTGGTCACCTCTTAAAGGGAAGGCTGACTGTTACGTGATCTGTAATAAGTGGACGCCTTGTTGTTAGATGACTTCTGACAGAGAAGTCTTGTTGTTAGGTGATGTCTGACAGAGAAACCAGTTTGTTACATGACCACTTACACAGAAGCTTGGTTGTTAGGTGATCTCTGACAGAGAAGCATGTTTTTAAGGTGACATGTGATGGAGAAGCCTGGTTGTGAGGCAACCTCTGACAGAGAAGGCTGTTTGTTAAGGCAGCTCTTAAATAGAATCTTGATTATAAGGTTGTCTCTGTCAGAGAAGACTGGTTTGTAGGTGAACTCATAGAGAGAACACTGTTTTTTGGGTGATCTAAAAAGTAGCCGCCTGGTTGTTAAGTGACCTCGGAAAGAGAAGTCTACCTAGCAGTGTTCTGACAGAGAAGACTGTTGGTAGGTGACCTCACAAAGAGAAAACTTGCTGTTAAGTGATCTGTAATAAGGAGAAGCCTGTTTATTATGTGAGCTCTTAGAGAAACACTTGGATATTATGTGACCTCATAAAGAGAAACTGGTTGTTGGGTGATCTAAGAAGGAGAAGCCTGTTTGTTACGAGAGCTCTGACAGAAAAGCCTGGTTTTTAGGTGACTTCTGATGGATAAGGTTGGTTGTTATGTAATGTCTGACAGTGAAGACTGGTTGGTAGGTGACCTCGTGAAGAGAAGCCTGGTTCTTCGGTTATCTCTAAGAAGCATTCCAGTGAAGCTTGACTCTAGAGAGGCCTTGTTGTTATGTGACCTCTTTAAGAGAAGACTGGTTGTTGGGTGATCTTATGAGGAGAAGCCCCTTGGTTAGGCGTGCTCTTACAGAAGCCTGGTTATCAGGTTATCTCTGAGAGAGAAGTTTGGTTTTTAGGTCACGTCTCCCATTGGAGACTGATTGTGGGGTGATCTGTAGTGAGTGGAAGGCTTGTGGTCAGACGATGTCTGACAGAGAATTCTTGTTAAGTCATGTCTGACAGAGAAACCTGTTTGTTACAGAGCTCTTACAGAGAAGCCTGATTGTTATGTGACCTCATAAAGAGAAGACTGGTTGTTAGGTGACATCCAAAAGAGACGCCTGGTGCTTAGGTGACCTCCAAAAGAGATGCCTGGTGATGAGGTGACTTCTGACAGAGAAGGTAAGTTGTTACATTATCTCTGACAGTGAAGACTGGTTGGTTGCTGACCTCACAAAGAGAAGCGTGGTTGTCAGGTGATCTCCAGTAAGGAGGAACCTGGTAGTCATGTGATCCATAATGAGGGTAAGCCTGGTAGGTTACCTCTGACCGAGAAGACCTATTGTTAGGTGACATCTGAGAGAGACGCCTGCTCATCAGGTTGTCTCTGACAGAGAAGAATGGTTGCTCAATCACGTCTTATAGGGAATACTGAATGTTAGGTGACCTGTAATGAGTGGAAGGCTTCTTGTTAGATGACTTCTCACACAGAAGTCTTGTCAGGTGATGTCTGAAAGAGAAACCTGTTTAATACAGAGCGCGTACAGAGAATCCTGGTTGTTACGTGACCTCATACAGGGAAGGCTGGTTTTTGGGTGATCTAATAAGGAGAAGCCTGTTGGTTAGGTGCTCTTACAGAAGCCTGGTTATCTGGTTATATGTGACAGAGAAGCATGGTTTTTAGGTCACCTCTTAAAGGGAAGACTGTTTTCTAGGAGATCGTATCAGTGGAAGGCTTGTTGTTAGATGAGCTCTGACAGAGAAGTTTGTAAGGTGATGTGTGACTGAGAAACCTGTTTGTTATAGAGCTCTCACAGAGAAGCTTGGGTGTTATGTGACCTCATAAATGGAAGGATGGTTGTTTTGTGACCTAATAATGAGAAGCATGTTTGTCAGGTGAGCTCTTACAGAGAAGCCTGGTTGTTACGTGACCTCTGGAAGAGAAGCCTGTTTGTTAGGTCACTACTGATGGAGAAGCTTGATTGTTATGTAGTCTCTGACAGTGAAGACTTGTTGGTAGGTGACCTCATAAAGAAGCCTGGTTGTTCGGTGACCTCTAATGAGGCATACAGAGAAGCCTTGTTACAGAGAAGCCTAGTTGTTATGTGACCTCATAAAGGGAAGACTGGTTGTTGGGTGATCTAATAAGGAGATACCTGTTTGTTAGGCGAGCTCTGAGAGAAGCCTGGTTATCAGGTTCTCTCTGACAGACAAGCATGGTGGTTTGGTCACCTCTTAAAGGGAAGGCTGACTGTTACGTGATCTGTAATAAGTGGACGCCTTGTTGTTAGATGACTTCTGACAGAGAAGTCTTGTTGTTAGGTGATGTCTGACAGAGAAACCAGTTTGTTACATGACCACTTACACAGAAGCTTGGTTGTTAGGTGATCTCTGACAGAGAAGCATGTTTTTAAGGTGACATGTGATGGAGAAGCCTGGTTGTGAGGCAACCTCTGACAGAGAAGGCTGTTTGTTAAGGCAGCTCTTAAATAGAATCTTGATTATAAGGTTGTCTCTGTCAGAGAAGACTGGTTTGTAGGTGAACTCATAGAGAGAACACTGTTTTTTGGGTGATCTAAAAAGTAGCCGCCTGGTTGTTAAGTGACCTCGGAAAGAGAAGTCTACCTAGCAGTGTTCTGACAGAGAAGACTGTTGGTAGGTGACCTCACAAAGAGAAAACTTGCTGTTAAGTGATCTGTAATAAGGAGAAGCCTGTTTATTATGTGAGCTCTTAGAGAAACACTTGGATATTATGTGACCTCATAAAGAGAAACTGGTTGTTGGGTGATCTAAGAAGGAGAAGCCTGTTTGTTACGAGAGCTCTGACAGAAAAGCCTGGTTTTTAGGTGACTTCTGATGGATAAGGTTGGTTGTTATGTAATGTCTGACAGTGAAGACTGGTTGGTAGGTGACCTCGTGAAGAGAAGCCTGGTTCTTCGGTTATCTCTAAGAAGCATTCCAGTGAAGCTTGACTCTAGAGAGGCCTTGTTGTTATGTGACCTCTTTAAGAGAAGACTGGTTGTTGGGTGATCTTATGAGGAGAAGCCCCTTGGTTAGGCGTGCTCTTACAGAAGCCTGGTTATCAGGTTATCTCTGAGAGAGAAGTTTGGTTTTTAGGTCACGTCTCCCATTGGAGACTGATTGTGGGGTGATCTGTAGTGAGTGGAAGGCTTGTGGTCAGACGATGTCTGACAGAGAATTCTTGTTAAGTCATGTCTGACAGAGAAACCTGTTTGTTACAGAGCTCTTACAGAGAAGCCTGATTGTTATGTGACCTCATAAAGAGAAGACTGGTTGTTAGGTGACATCCAAAAGAGACGCCTGGTGCTTAGGTGACCTCCAAAAGAGATGCCTGGTGATGAGGTGACTTCTGACAGAGAAGGTAAGTTGTTACATTATCTCTGACAGTGAAGACTGGTTGGTTGCTGACCTCACAAAGAGAAGCGTGGTTGTCAGGTGATCTCCAGTAAGGAGGAACCTGGTAGTCATGTGATCCATAATGAGGGTAAGCCTGGTAGGTTACCTCTGACCGAGAAGACCTATTGTTAGGTGACATCTGAGAGAGACGCCTGCTCATCAGGTTGTCTCTGACAGAGAAGAATGGTTGCTCAATCACGTCTTATAGGGAATACTGAATGTTAGGTGACCTGTAATGAGTGGAAGGCTTCTTGTTAGATGACTTCTCACACAGAAGTCTTGTCAGGTGATGTCTGAAAGAGAAACCTGTTTAATACAGAGCGCGTACAGAGAATCCTGGTTGTTACGTGACCTCATACAGGGAAGGCTGGTTTTTGGGTGATCTAATAAGGAGAAGCCTGTTGGTTAGGTGCTCTTACAGAAGCCTGGTTATCTGGTTATATGTGACAGAGAAGCATGGTTTTTAGGTCACCTCTTAAAGGGAAGACTGTTTTCTAGGAGATCGTATCAGTGGAAGGCTTGTTGTTAGATGAGCTCTGACAGAGAAGTTTGTAAGGTGATGTGTGACTGAGAAACCTGTTTGTTATAGAGCTCTCACAGAGAAGCTTGGGTGTTATGTGACCTCATAAATGGAAGGATGGTTGTTTTGTGACCTAATAATGAGAAGCATGTTTGTCAGGTGAGCTCTTACAGAGAAGCCTGGTTGTTACGTGACCTCTGGAAGAGAAGCCTGTTTGTTAGGTCACTACTGATGGAGAAGCTTGATTGTTATGTAGTCTCTGACAGTGAAGACTTGTTGGTAGGTGACCTCATAAAGAAGCCTGGTTGTTCGGTGACCTCTAATGAGGCATACAGAGAAGCCTTGTTACAGAGAAGCCTAGTTGTTATGTGACCTCATAAAGGGAAGACTGGTTGTTGGGTGATCTAATAAGGAGATACCTGTTTGTTAGGCGAGCTCTGAGAGAAGCCTGGTTATCAGGTTCTCTCTGACAGACAAGCATGGTGGTTTGGTCACCTCTTAAAGGGAAGGCTGACTGTTACGTGATCTGTAATAAGTGGACGCCTTGTTGTTAGATGACTTCTGACAGAGAAGTCTTGTTGTTAGGTGATGTCTGACAGAGAAACCAGTTTGTTACATGACCACTTACACAGAAGCTTGGTTGTTAGGTGATCTCTGACAGAGAAGCATGTTTTTAAGGTGACATGTGATGGAGAAGCCTGGTTGTGAGGCAACCTCTGACAGAGAAGGCTGTTTGTTAAGGCAGCTCTTAAATAGAATCTTGATTATAAGGTTGTCTCTGTCAGAGAAGACTGGTTTGTAGGTGAACTCATAGAGAGAACACTGTTTTTCGGGTGATCTAAAAAGTAGCCGCCTGGTTGTTAAGTGACCTCTGAAAGAGAAGTCTACCTAGCAGTGTTCTGACAGAGAAGACTGTTGGTAGGTGACCTCACAAAGAGAAAACTTGCTGTTAAGTGATCTGTAATAAGGAGAAGCCTGTTTATTATGTGAGCTCTTAGAGAAACACTTGGATATTATGTGACCTCATAAAGAGAAACTGGTTGTTGGGTGATCTAAGAAGGAGAAGCCTGTTTGTTACGAGAGCTCTGACAGAAAAGCCTGGTTTTTAGGTGACTTCTGATGGATAAGGTTGGTTGTTATGTAATGTCTGACAGTGAAGACTGGTTGGTAGGTGACCTCGTGAAGAGAAGCCTGGTTCTTCGGTTATCTCTAAGAAGCATTCCAGTGAAGCTTGACTCTAGAGAGGCCTTGTTGTTATGTGACCTCTTTAAGAGAAGACTGGTTGTTGGGTGATCTTATGAGGAGAAGCCCCTTGGTTAGGCGTGCTCTTACAGAAGCCTGGTTATCAGGTTATCTCTGAGAGAGAAGTTTGGTTTTTAGGTCACGTCTCCAATCGGAGACTGATTGTTGGGTGATCTGTAGTGAGTGGAAGGCTTGTGGTCAGACGATGTCTGACAGAGAATTCTTGTTAGGTCATGTCTGACAGAGAAACCTGTTTGTTACAGAGCTCTTACAGAGAAGCCTGATTGTTATGTGACCTCATAAAGAGAAGACTGGTTGTTAGGTGACATCCAAAAGAGACGCCTGGTGCTTAGGTGACCTCCAAAAGAGATGCCTGGTGATGAGGTGACTTCTGACAGAGAAGGTAAGTTGTTACATTATCTCTGACAGTGAAGACTGGTTGGTTGCTGACCTCACAAAGAGAAGCGTGGTTGTCAGGTGATCTCCAGTAAGGAGGAACCTGGTAGTCATGTGATCCATAATGAGGGTAAGCCTGGTAGGTTACCTCTGACCGAGAAGACCTATTGTTAGGTGACATCTGAGAGAGACGCCTGCTCATCAGGTTGTCTCTGACAGAGAAGAATGGTTGCTCAATCACGTCTTATAGGGAATACTGAATGTTAGGTGACCTGTAATGAGGGGAAGGCTTCTTGTTAGATGACTTCTCACAGAGAAGTCTTGTCAGGTGATGTCTGAAAGAGAAACCTGTTTAATACAGAGCGCGTACAGAGAATCCTGGTTGTTACGTGAGCTCATACAGGGAAGGCTGGTTTTTGGGTGATCTAATAAGGAGAAGCCTGTTGGTTAGGTGCTCTTACAGAAGCCTGGTTATCTGGTTATATGTGACAGAGAAGCATGGTTTTTAGGTCACCTCTTAAAGGGAAGACTGTTTTCTAGGAGATCGTATCAGTGGAAGGCTTGTTGTTAGATGAGCTCTGACAGAGAAGTTTGTAAGGTGATGTGTGACTGAGAAACCTGTTTGTTAAAGAGCTCTTACAGAGAAGCCTGGGTGTTATGTGACCTCATAAATGGAAGGATGGTTGTTTTGTGACCTAATAATGAGAAGCATGTTTGTCAGGTGAGCTCTTACAGAGAAGCCTGGTTGTTACGTGACCTCTGGAAGAGAAGCCTGTTTGTTAGGTCACTACTGATGGAGAAGCTTGATTGTTATGTAGTCTCTGACAGTGAAGACTTGTTGGTAGGTGACCTCATAAAGAAGCCTGGTTGTTCGGTGACCTCTAATGAGGCATACAGAGAAGCCTTGTTACAGAGAAGCCTAGTTGTTATGTGACCTCATAAAGGGAAGACTGGTTGTTGGGTGATCTAATAAGGAGATACCTGTTTGTTAGGCGAGCTCTGAGAGAAGCCTGGTTATCAGGTTCTCTCTGACAGACAAGCATGGTGGTTTGGTCACCTCTTAAAGGGAAGGCTGACTGTTACGTGATCTGTAATAAGTGGACGCCTTGTTGTTAGATGACTTCTGACAGAGAAGTCTTGTTGTTAGGTGATGTCTGACAGAGAAACCAGTTTGTTACATGACCACTTACACAGAAGCTTGGTTGTTAGGTGATCTCTGACAGAGAAGCATGTTTTTAAGGTGACATGTGATGGAGAAGCCTGGTTGTGAGGCAACCTCTGACAGAGAAGGCTGTTTGTTAAGGCAGCTCTTAAATAGAATCTTGATTATAAGGTTGTCTCTGTCAGAGAAGACTGGTTTGTAGGTGAACTCATAGAGAGAACACTGTTTTTTGGGTGATCTAAAAAGTAGCCGCCTGGTTGTTAAGTGACCTCTGAAAGAGAAGTCTACCTAGCAGTGTTCTGACAGAGAAGACTGTTGGTAGGTGACCTCACAAAGAGAAAACTTGCTGTTAAGTGATCTGTAATAAGGAGAAGCCTGTTTATTATGTGAGCTCTTAGAGAAACACTTGGATATTATGTGACCTCATAAAGAGAAACTGGTTGTTGGGTGATCTAAGAAGGAGAAGCCTGTTTGTTACGAGAGCTCTGACAGAAAAGCCTGGTTTTTAGGTGACTTCTGATGGATAAGGTTGGTTGTTATGTAATGTCTGACAGTGAAGACTGGTTGGTAGGTGACCTCGTGAAGAGAAGCCTGGTTCTTCGGTTATCTCTAAGAAGCATTCCAGTGAAGCTTGACTCTAGAGAGGCCTTGTTGTTATGTGACCTCTTTAAGAGAAGACTGGTTGTTGGGTGATCTTATGAGGAGAAGCCCCTTGGTTAGGCATGCTCTTACAGAAGCCTGGTTATCAGGTTATCTCTGAGAGAGAAGTTTGGTTTTTAGGTCACGTCTCCAATCGGAGACTGATTGTTGGGTGATCTGTAGTGAGTGGAAGGCTTGTGGTCAGACGATGTCTGACAGAGAATTCTTGTTAGGTCATGTCTGACAGAGAAACCTGTTTGTTACAGAGCTCTTACAGAGAAGCCTGATTGTTATGTGACCTCATAAAGAGAAGACTGGTTGTTAGGTGACATCCAAAAGAGACGCCTGGTGCTTAGGTGACCTCCAAAAGAGATGCCTGGTGATGAGGTGACTTCTGACAGAGAAGGTAAGTTGTTACATTATCTCTGACAGTGAAGACTGGTTGGTTGCTGACCTCACAAAGAGAAGCGTGGTTGTCAGGTGATCTCCAGTAAGGAGGAACCTGGTAGTCATGTGATCCATAATGAGGGTAAGCCTGGTAGGTTACCTCTGACCGAGAAGACCTATTGTTAGGTGACATCTGAGAGAGACGCCTGCTCATCAGGTTGTCTCTGACAGAGAAGAATGGTTGCTCAATCACGTCTTATAGGGAATACTGAATGTTAGGTGACCTGTAATGAGTGGAAGGCTTCTTGTTAGATGACTTCTCACAGAGAAGTCTTGTCAGGTGATGTCTGAAAGAGAAACCTGTTTAATACAGAGCGCGTACAGAGAATCCTGGTTGTTACGTGAGCTCATACAGGGAAGGCTGGTTTTTGGGTGATCTAATAAGGAGAAGCCTGTTGATTAGGTGCTCTTACAGAAGCCTGGTTATCTGGTTATATGTGACAGAGAAGCATGGTTTTTAGGTCACCTCTTAAAGGGAAGACTGTTTTCTAGGAGATCGTATCAGTGGAAGGCTTGTTGTTAGATGAGCTCTGACAGAGAAGTTTGTAAGGTGATGTGTGACTGAGAAACCTGTTTGTTAAAGAGCTCTTACAGAGAAGCCTGGGTGTTATGTGACCTCATAAATGGAAGGATGGTTGTTTTGTGACCTAATAATGAGAAGCATGTTTGTCAGGTGAGCTCTTACAGAGAAGCCTGGTTGTTACGTGACCTCTGGAAGAGAAGCCTGTTTGTTAGGTCACTACTGATGGAGAAGCTTGATTGTTATGTAGTCTCTGACAGTGAAGACTTGTTGGTAGGTGACCTCATAAAGAAGCCTGGTTGTTCGGTGACCTCTAATGAGGCATACAGAGAAGCCTTGTTACAGAGAAGCCTAGTTGTTATGTGACCTCATAAAGGGAAGACTGGTTGTTGGGTGATCTAATAAGGAGATACCTGTTTGTTAGGCGAGCTCTGAGAGAAGCCTGGTTATCAGGTTCTCTCTGACAGACAAGCATGGTGGTTTGGTCACCTCTTAAAGGGAAGGCTGACTGTTACGTGATCTGTAATAAGTGGACGCCTTGTTGTTAGATGACTTCTGACAGAGAAGTCTTGTTGTTAGGTGATGTCTGACAGAGAAACCAGTTTGTTACATGACCACTTACACAGAAGCTTGGTTGTTAGGTGATCTCTGACAGAGAAGCATGTTTTTAAGGTGACATGTGATGGAGAAGCCTGGTTGTGAGGCAACCTCTGACAGAGAAGGCTGTTTGTTAAGGCAGCTCTTAAATAGAATCTTGATTATAAGGTTGTCTCTGTCAGAGAAGACTGGTTTGTAGGTGAACTCATAGAGAGAACACTGTTTTTCGGGTGATCTAAAAAGTAGCCGCCTGGTTGTTAAGTGACCTCTGAAAGAGAAGTCTACCTAGCAGTGTTCTGACAGAGAAGACTGTTGGTAGGTGACCTCACAAAGAGAAAACTTGCTGTTAAGTGATCTGTAATAAGGAGAAGCCTGTTTATTATGTGAGCTCTTAGAGAAACACTTGGATATTATGTGACCTCATAAAGAGAAACTGGTTGTTGGGTGATCTAAGAAGGAGAAGCCTGTTTGTTACGAGAGCTCTGACAGAAAAGCCTGGTTTTTAGGTGACTTCTGATGGATAAGGTTGGTTGTTATGTAATGTCTGACAGTGAAGACTGGTTGGTAGGTGACCTCGTGAAGAGAAGCCTGGTTCTTCGGTTATCTCTAAGAAGCATTCCAGTGAAGCTTGACTCTAGAGAGGCCTTGTTGTTATGTGACCTCTTTAAGAGAAGACTGGTTGTTGGGTGATCTTATGAGGAGAAGCCCCTTGGTTAGGCATGCTCTTACAGAAGCCTGGTTATCAGGTTATCTCTGAGAGAGAAGTTTGGTTTTTAGGTCACGTCTCCAATCGGAGACTGATTGTTGGGTGATCTGTAGTGAGTGGAAGGCTTGTGGTCAGACGATGTCTGACAGAGAATTCTTGTTAGGTCATGTCTGACAGAGAAACCTGTTTGTTACAGAGCTCTTACAGAGAAGCCTGATTGTTATGTGACCTCATAAAGAGAAGACTGGTTGTTAGGTGACATCCAAAAGAGACGCCTGGTGCTTAGGTGACCTCCAAAAGAGATGCCTGGTGATGAGGTGACTTCTGACAGAGAAGGTAAGTTGTTACATTATCTCTGACAGTGAAGACTGGTTGGTTGCTGACCTCACAAAGAGAAGCGTGGTTGTCAGGTGATCTCCAGTAAGGAGGAACCTGGTAGTCATGTGATCCATAATGAGGGTAAGCCTGGTAGGTTACCTCTGACCGAGAAGACCTATTGTTAGGTGACATCTGAGAGAGACGCCTGCTCATCAGGTTGTCTCTGACAGAGAAGAATGGTTGCTCAATCACGTCTTATAGGGAATACTGAATGTTAGGTGACCTGTAATGAGTGGAAGGCTTCTTGTTAGATGACTTCTCACAGAGAAGTCTTGTCAGGTGATGTCTGAAAGAGAAACCTGTTTAATACAGAGCGCGTACAGAGAATCCTGGTTGTTACGTGAGCTCATACAGGGAAGGCTGGTTTTTGGGTGATCTAATAAGGAGAAGCCTGTTGATTAGGTGCTCTTACAGAAGCCTGGTTATCTGGTTATATGTGACAGAGAAGCATGGTTTTTAGGTCACCTCTTAAAGGGAAGACTGTTTTCTAGGAGATCGTATCAGTGGAAGGCTTGTTGTTAGATGAGCTCTGACAGAGAAGTTTGTAAGGTGATGTGTGACTGAGAAACCTGTTTGTTAAAGAGCTCTTACAGAGAAGCCTGGGTGTTATGTGACCTCATAAATGGAAGGATGGTTGTTTTGTGACCTAATAATGAGAAGCATGTTTGTCAGGTGAGCTCTTACAGAGAAGCCTGGTTGTTACGTGACCTCTGGAAGAGAAGCCTGTTTGTTAGGTCACTACTGATGGAGAAGCTTGATTGTTATGTAGTCTCTGACAGTGAAGACTTGTTGGTAGGTGACCTCATAAAGAAGCCTGGTTGTTCGGTGACCTCTAATGAGGCATACAGAGAAGCCTTGTTACAGAGAAGCCTAGTTGTTATGTGACCTCATAAAGGGAAGACTGGTTGCTGGGTGATCTAATAAGGAGATACCTGTTTGTTAGGCGAGCTCTGAGAGAAGCCTGGTTATCAGGTTCTCTCTGACAGACAAGCATGGTGGTTTGGTCACCTCTTAAAGGGAAGGCTGACTGTTACGTGATCTGTAATAAGTGGACGCCTTGTTGTTAGATGACTTCTGACAGAGAAGTCTTGTTGTTAGGTGATGTCTGACAGAGAAACCAGTTTGTTACATGACCACTTACACAGAAGCTTGGTTGTTAGGTGATCTCTGACAGAGAAGCATGTTTTTAAGGTGACATGTGATGGAGAAGCCTGGTTGTGAGGCAACCTCTGACAGAGAAGGCTGTTTGTTAAGGCAGCTCTTAAATAGAATCTTGATTATAAGGTTGTCTCTGTCAGAGAAGACTGGTTTGTAGGTGAACTCATAGAGAGAACACTGTTTTTCGGGTGATCTAAAAAGTAGCCGCCTGGTTGTTAAGTGACCTCTGAAAGAGAAGTCTACCTAGCAGTGTTCTGACAGAGAAGACTGTTGGTAGGTGACCTCACAAAGAGAAAACTTGCTGTTAAGTGATCTGTAATAAGGAGAAGCCTGTTTATTATGTGAGCTCTTAGAGAAACACTTGGATATTATGTGACCTCATAAAGAGAAACTGGTTGTTGGGTGATCTAAGAAGGAGAAGCCTGTTTGTTACGAGAGCTCTGACAGAAAAGCCTGGTTTTTAGGTGACTTCTGATGGATAAGGTTGGTTGTTATGTAATGTCTGACAGTGAAGACTGGTTGGTAGGTGACCTCGTGAAGAGAAGCCTGGTTCTTCGGTTATCTCTAAGAAGCATTCCAGTGAAGCTTGACTCTAGAGAGGCCTTGTTGTTATGTGACCTCTTTAAGAGAAGACTGGTTGTTGGGTGATCTTATGAGGAGAAGCCCCTTGGTTAGGCATGCTCTTACAGAAGCCTGGTTATCAGGTTATCTCTGAGAGAGAAGTTTGGTTTTTAGGTCACGTCTCCAATCGGAGACTGATTGTTGGGTGATCTGTAGTGAGTGGAAGGCTTGTGGTCAGACGATGTCTGACAGAGAATTCTTGTTAGGTCATGTCTGACAGAGAAACCTGTTTGTTACAGAGCTCTTACAGAGAAGCCTGATTGTTATGTGACCTCATAAAGAGAAGACTGGTTGTTAGGTGACATCCAAAAGAGACGCCTGGTGCTTAGGTGACCTCCAAAAGAGATGCCTGGTGATGAGGTGACTTCTGACAGAGAAGGTAAGTTGTTACATTATCTCTGACAGTGAAGACTGGTTGGTTGCTGACCTCACAAAGAGAAGCGTGGTTGTCAGGTGATCTCCAGTAAGGAGGAACCTGGTAGTCATGTGATCCATAATGAGGGTAAGCCTGGTAGGTTACCTCTGACCGAGAAGACCTATTGTTAGGTGACATCTGAGAGAGACGCCTGCTCATCAGGTTGTCTCTGACAGAGAAGAATGGTTGCTCAATCACGTCTTATAGGGAATACTGAATGTTAGGTGACCTGTAATGAGTGGAAGGCTTCTTGTTAGATGACTTCTCACAGAGAAGTCTTGTCAGGTGATGTCTGAAAGAGAAACCTGTTTAATACAGAGCGCGTACAGAGAATCCTGGTTGTTACGTGAGCTCATACAGGGAAGGCTGGTTTTTGGGTGATCTAATAAGGAGAAGCCTGTTGATTAGGTGCTCTTACAGAAGCCTGGTTATCTGGTTATATGTGACAGAGAAGCATGGTTTTTAGGTCACCTCTTAAAGGGAAGACTGTTTTCTAGGAGATCGTATCAGTGGAAGGCTTGTTGTTAGATGAGCTCTGACAGAGAAGTTTGTAAGGTGATGTGTGACTGAGAAACCTGTTTGTTAAAGAGCTCTTACAGAGAAGCCTGGGTGTTATGTGACCTCATAAATGGAAGGATGGTTGTTTTGTGACCTAATAATGAGAAGCATGTTTGTCAGGTGAGCTCTTACAGAGAAGCCTGGTTGTTACGTGACCTCTGGAAGAGAAGCCTGTTTGTTAGGTCACTACTGATGGAGAAGCTTGATTGTTATGTAGTCTCTGACAGTGAAGACTTGTTGGTAGGTGACCTCATAAAGAAGCCTGGTTGTTCGGTGACCTCTAATGAGGCATACAGAGAAGCCTTGTTACAGAGAAGCCTAGTTGTTATGTGACCTCATAAAGGGAAGACTGGTTGTTGGGTGATCTAATAAGGAGATACCTGTTTGTTAGGCGAGCTCTGAGAGAAGCCTGGTTATCAGGTTCTCTCTGACAGACAAGCATGGTGGTTTGGTCACCTCTTAAAGGGAAGGCTGACTGTTACGTGATCTGTAATAAGTGGACGCCTTGTTGTTAGATGACTTCTGACAGAGAAGTCTTGTTGTTAGGTGATGTCTGACAGAGAAACCAGTTTGTTACATGACCACTTACACAGAAGCTTGGTTGTTAGGTGATCTCTGACAGAGAAGCATGTTTTTAAGGTGACATGTGATGGAGAAGCCTGGTTGTGAGGCAACCTCTGACAGAGAAGGCTGTTTGTTAAGGCAGCTCTTAAATAGAATCTTGATTATAAGGTTGTCTCTGTCAGAGAAGACTGGTTTGTAGGTGAACTCATAGAGAGAACACTGTTTTTCGGGTGATCTAAAAAGTAGCCGCCTGGTTGTTAAGTGACCTCTGAAAGAGAAGTCTACCTAGCAGTGTTCTGACAGAGAAGACTGTTGGTAGGTGACCTCACAAAGAGAAAACTTGCTGTTAAGTGATCTGTAATAAGGAGAAGCCTGTTTATTATGTGAGCTCTTAGAGAAACACTTGGATATTATGTGACCTCATAAAGAGAAACTGGTTGTTGGGTGATCTAAGAAGGAGAAGCCTGTTTGTTACGAGAGCTCTGACAGAAAAGCCTGGTTTTTAGGTGACTTCTGATGGATAAGGTTGGTTGTTATGTAATGTCTGACAGTGAAGACTGGTTGGTAGGTGACCTCGTGAAGAGAAGCCTGGTTCTTCGGTTATCTCTAAGAAGCATTCCAGTGAAGCTTGACTCTAGAGAGGCCTTGTTGTTATGTGACCTCTTTAAGAGAAGACTGGTTGTTGGGTGATCTTATGAGGAGAAGCCCCTTGGTTAGGCATGCTCTTACAGAAGCCTGGTTATCAGGTTATCTCTGAGAGAGAAGTTTGGTTTTTAGGTCACGTCTCCAATCGGAGACTGATTGTTGGGTGATCTGTAGTGAGTGGAAGGCTTGTGGTCAGACGATGTCTGACAGAGAATTCTTGTTAGGTCATGTCTGACAGAGAAACCTGTTTGTTACAGAGCTCTTACAGAGAAGCCTGATTGTTATGTGACCTCATAAAGAGAAGACTGGTTGTTAGGTGACATCCAAAAGAGACGCCTGGTGCTTAGGTGACCTCCAAAAGAGATGCCTGGTGATGAGGTGACTTCTGACAGAGAAGGTAAGTTGTTACATTATCTCTGACAGTGAAGACTGGTTGGTTGCTGACCTCACAAAGAGAAGCGTGGTTGTCAGGTGATCTCCAGTAAGGAGGAACCTGGTAGTCATGTGATCCATAATGAGGGTAAGCCTGGTAGGTTACCTCTGACCGAGAAGACCTATTGTTAGGTGACATCTGAGAGAGACGCCTGCTCATCAGGTTGTCTCTGACAGAGAAGAATGGTTGCTCAATCACGTCTTATAGGGAATACTGAATGTTAGGTGACCTGTAATGAGTGGAAGGCTTCTTGTTAGATGACTTCTCACAGAGAAGTCTTGTCAGGTGATGTCTGAAAGAGAAACCTGTTTAATACAGAGCGCGTACAGAGAATCCTGGTTGTTACGTGAGCTCATACAGGGAAGGCTGGTTTTTGGGTGATCTAATAAGGAGAAGCCTGTTGATTAGGTGCTCTTACAGAAGCCTGGTTATCTGGTTATATGTGACAGAGAAGCATGGTTTTTAGGTCACCTCTTAAAGGGAAGACTGTTTTCTAGGAGATCGTATCAGTGGAAGGCTTGTTGTTAGATGAGCTCTGACAGAGAAGTTTGTAAGGTGATGTGTGACTGAGAAACCTGTTTGTTAAAGAGCTCTTACAGAGAAGCCTGGGTGTTATGTGACCTCATAAATGGAAGGATGGTTGTTTTGTGACCTAATAATGAGAAGCATGTTTGTCAGGTGAGCTCTTACAGAGAAGCCTGGTTGTTACGTGACCTCTGGAAGAGAAGCCTGTTTGTTAGGTCACTACTGATGGAGAAGCTTGATTGTTATGTAGTCTCTGACAGTGAAGACTTGTTGGTAGGTGACCTCATAAAGAAGCCTGGTTGTTCGGTGACCTCTAATGAGGCATACAGAGAAGCCTTGTTACAGAGAAGCCTAGTTGTTATGTGACCTCATAAAGGGAAGACTGGTTGTTGGGTGATCTAATAAGGAGATACCTGTTTGTTAGGCGAGCTCTGAGAGAAGCCTGGTTATCAGGTTCTCTCTGACAGACAAGCATGGTGGTTTGGTCACCTCTTAAAGGGAAGGCTGACTGTTACGTGATCTGTAATAAGTGGACGCCTTGTTGTTAGATGACTTCTGACAGAGAAGTCTTGTTGTTAGGTGATGTCTGACAGAGAAACCAGTTTGTTACATGACCACTTACACAGAAGCTTGGTTGTTAGGTGATCTCTGACAGAGAAGCATGTTTTTAAGGTGACATGTGATGGAGAAGCCTGGTTGTGAGGCAACCTCTGACAGAGAAGGCTGTTTGTTAAGGCAGCTCTTAAATAGAATCTTGATTATAAGGTTGTCTCTGTCAGAGAAGACTGGTTTGTAGGTGAACTCATAGAGAGAACACTGTTTTTTGGGTGATCTAAAAAGTAGCCGCCTGGTTGTTAAGTGACCTCTGAAAGAGAAGTCTACCTAGCAGTGTTCTGACAGAGAAGACTGTTGGTAGGTGACCTCACAAAGAGAAAACTTGCTGTTAAGTGATCTGTAATAAGGAGAAGCCTGTTTATTATGTGAGCTCTTAGAGAAACACTTGGATATTATGTGACCTCATAAAGAGAAACTGGTTGTTGGGTGATCTAAGAAGGAGAAGCCTGTTTGTTACGAGAGCTCTGACAGAAAAGCCTGGTTTTTAGGTGACTTCTGATGGATAAGGTTGGTTGTTATGTAATGTCTGACAGTGAAGACTGGTTGGTAGGTGACCTCGTGAAGAGAAGCCTGGTTCTTCGGTTATCTCTAAGAAGCATTCCAGTGAAGCTTGACTCTAGAGAGGCCTTGTTGTTATGTGACCTCTTTAAGAGAAGACTGGTTGTTGGGTGATCTTATGAGGAGAAGCCCCTTGGTTAGGCATGCTCTTACAGAAGCCTGGTTATCAGGTTATCTCTGAGAGAGAAGTTTGGTTTTTAGGTCACGTCTCCAATCGGAGACTGATTGTTGGGTGATCTGTAGTGAGTGGAAGGCTTGTGGTCAGACGATGTCTGACAGAGAATTCTTGTTAGGTCATGTCTGACAGAGAAACCTGTTTGTTACAGAGCTCTTACAGAGAAGCCTGATTGTTATGTGACCTCATAAAGAGAAGACTGGTTGTTAGGTGACATCCAAAAGAGACGCCTGGTGCTTAGGTGACCTCCAAAAGAGATGCCTGGTGATGAGGTGACTTCTGACAGAGAAGGTAAGTTGTTACATTATCTCTGACAGTGAAGACTGGTTGGTTGCTGACCTCACAAAGAGAAGCGTGGTTGTCAGGTGATCTCCAGTAAGGAGGAACCTGGTAGTCATGTGATCCATAATGAGGGTAAGCCTGGTAGGTTACCTCTGACCGAGAAGACCTATTGTTAGGTGACATCTGAGAGAGACGCCTGCTCATCAGGTTGTCTCTGACAGAGAAGAATGGTTGCTCAATCACGTCTTATAGGGAATACTGAATGTTAGGTGACCTGTAATGAGTGGAAGGCTTCTTGTTAGATGACTTCTCACAGAGAAGTCTTGTCAGGTGATGTCTGAAAGAGAAACCTGTTTAATACAGAGCGCGTACAGAGAATCCTGGTTGTTACGTGAGCTCATACAGGGAAGGCTGGTTTTTGGGTGATCTAATAAGGAGAAGCCTGTTGATTAGGTGCTCTTACAGAAGCCTGGTTATCTGGTTATATGTGACAGAGAAGCATGGTTTTTAGGTCACCTCTTAAAGGGAAGACTGTTTTCTAGGAGATCGTATCAGTGGAAGGCTTGTTGTTAGATGAGCTCTGACAGAGAAGTTTGTAAGGTGATGTGTGACTGAGAAACCTGTTTGTTAAAGAGCTCTTACAGAGAAGCCTGGGTGTTATGTGACCTCATAAATGGAAGGATGGTTGTTTTGTGACCTAATAATGAGAAGCATGTTTGTCAGGTGAGCTCTTACAGAGAAGCCTGGTTGTTACGTGACCTCTGGAAGAGAAGCCTGTTTGTTAGGTCACTACTGATGGAGAAGCTTGATTGTTATGTAGTCTCTGACAGTGAAGACTTGTTGGTAGGTGACCTCATAAAGAAGCCTGGTTGTTCGGTGACCTCTAATGAGGCATACAGAGAAGCCTTGTTACAGAGAAGCCTAGTTGTTATGTGACCTCATAAAGGGAAGACTGGTTGTTGGGTGATCTAATAAGGAGATACCTGTTTGTTAGGCGAGCTCTGAGAGAAGCCTGGTTATCAGGTTCTCTCTGACAGACAAGCATGGTGGTTTGGTCACCTCTTAAAGGGAAGGCTGACTGTTACGTGATCTGTAATAAGTGGACGCCTTGTTGTTAGATGACTTCTGACAGAGAAGTCTTGTTGTTAGGTGATGTCTGACAGAGAAACCAGTTTGTTACATGACCACTTACACAGAAGCTTGGTTGTTAGGTGATCTCTGACAGAGAAGCATGTTTTTAAGGTGACATGTGATGGAGAAGCCTGGTTGTGAGGCAACCTCTGACAGAGAAGGCTGTTTGTTAAGGCAGCTCTTAAATAGAATCTTGATTATAAGGTTGTCTCTGTCAGAGAAGACTGGTTTGTAGGTGAACTCATAGAGAGAACACTGTTTTTTGGGTGATCTAAAAAGTAGCCGCCTGGTTGTTAAGTGACCTCTGAAAGAGAAGTCTACCTAGCAGTGTTCTGACAGAGAAGACTGTTGGTAGGTGACCTCACAAAGAGAAAACTTGCTGTTAAGTGATCTGTAATAAGGAGAAGCCTGTTTATTATGTGAGCTCTTAGAGAAACACTTGGATATTATGTGACCTCATAAAGAGAAACTGGTTGTTGGGTGATCTAAGAAGGAGAAGCCTGTTTGTTACGAGAGCTCTGACAGAAAAGCCTGGTTTTTAGGTGACTTCTGATGGATAAGGTTGGTTGTTATGTAATGTCTGACAGTGAAGACTGGTTGTTAGGTGACCTCGTGAAGAGAAGCCTGGTTCTTCGGTTATCTCTAAGAAGCATTCCAGTGAAGCTTGACTCTAGAGAGGCCTTGTTGTTATGTGACCTCTTTAAGAGAAGACTGGTTGTTGGGTGATCTTATGAGGAGAAGCCCCTTGGTTAGGCGTGCTCTTACAGAAGCCTGGTTATCAGGTTATCTCTGAGAGAGAAGTTTGGTTTTTAGGTCACGTCTCCCATCGGAGACTTATTGTTGGGTGATCTGTAGTGAGTGGAAGGCTTGTGGACAGACGATGTCTGACAGAGAATTCTTGTTAAGTCATGTCTGACAGAGAAACCTGTTTGTTACAGAGCTCTTACAGAGAAGCCTGATTGTTATGTGACCTCATAAAGAGAAGACTGGTTGTTAGGTGACATCCAAAAGAGACGCCTGGTGCTTAGGTGACCTCCAAAAGAGATGCCTGGTGATGAGGTGACTTCTGACAGAGAAGGTAAGTTGTTACATTATCTCTGACAGTGAAGACTGGTTGGTTGCTGACCTCACAAAGAGAAGCGTGGTTGTCAGGTGATCTGCAGTAAGGAGGAACCTGGTAGTCATGTGATCCATAATGAGGGTAAGCCTGGTAGGTTACCTCTGACCGAGAAGACCTATTGTTAGGTGACATCTGAGAGAGACGCCTGCTCATCAGGTTGTCTCTGACAGAGAAGAATGGTTGCTCAATCACGTCTTATAGGGAATACTGAATGTTAGGTGACCTGTAATGAGTGGAAGGCTTCTTGTTAGATGACTTCTCACACAGAAGTCTTGTCAGGTGATGTCTGAAAGAGAAACCTGTTTAATACAGAGCGCGTACAGAGAATCCTGGTTGTAACGTGACCTCATACAGGGAAGGCTGGTTTTTGGGTGATCTAATAAGGAGAAGCCTGTTGGTTAGGTGCTCTTACAGAAGCCTGGTTATCTGGTTATATGTGACAGAGAAGCATGGTTTTTAGGTCACCTCTTAAAGGGAAGACTGTTTTCTAGGAGATCGTATCAGTGGAAGGCTTGTTGTTAGATGAGCTCTGACAGAGAAGTTTGTAAGGTGATGTGTGACTGAGAAACCTGTTTGTTAAAGAGCTCTTACAGAGAAGCCTGGGTGTTATGTGACCTCATAAATGGAAGGATGGTTGTTTTGTGACCTAATAATGAGAAGCATGTTTGTCAGGTGAGCTCTTACAGAGAAGCCTGGTTGTTACGTGACCTCTGGAAGAGAAGCCTGTTTGTTAGGTCACTACTGATGGAGAAGCTTGATTGTTATGTAGTCTCTGACAGTGAAGACTTGTTGGTAGGTGACCTCATAAAGAAGCCTGGTTGTTCGGTGACCTCTAATGAGGCATACAGAGAAGACTTGTTACAGAGAAGCCTAGTTGTTATGTGACCTCATAAAGGGAAGACTGGTTGTTGGGTGATCTAATAAGGAGATACCTGTTTGTTAGGCGAGCACTGAGAGAAGCCTGGTTATCAGATTCTCTCTGACAGACAAGCATGGTGGTTTGGTCACCTCTTAAAGGGAAGGCTGACTGTTACGTGATCTGTAATAAGTGGACGCCTTGTTGTTAGATGAATTCTGACAGAGAAGTCTTGTTGTTAGGTGATGTCTGACAGAGAAACCAGTTTGTTACATGACCACTTACACAGAAGCTTGGTTGTTAGGTGATCTCTGACAGAGAAGCATGTTTTAAGGTGACATGTGATGGAGAAGCCTGGTTGTGAGGCAACCTCTGACAGAGAAGGCTGTTTGTTAAGGCAGCTCTTAAATAGAATCTTGATTATAAGGTTGTCTCTGTCAGAGAAGACTGGTTTGTAGGTGAACTCATAGAGAGAACACTGTTTTTCGGGTGATCTAAAAAGTAGCCGCCTGGTTGTTAAGTGACCTCTGAAAGAGAAGTCTACCTAGCAGTGTTCTGACAGAGAAGACTGTTGGTAGGTGACCTCACAAAGAGAAAACTTGCTGTTAAGTGATCTGTAATAAGGAGAAGCCTGTTTATTATGTGAGCTCTTAGAGAAACACTTGGATATTATGTGACCTCATAAAGAGAAACTGGTTGTTGGGTGATCTAAGAAGGAGAAGCCTGTTTGTTACGAGAGCTCTGACAGAAAAGCCTGGTTTTTAGGTGACTTCTGATGGATAAGGTTGGTTGTTATGTAATGTCTGACAGTGAAGACTGGTTGGTAGGTGACCTCGTGAAGAGAAGCCTGGTTCTTCGGTTATCTCTAAGAAGCATTCCAGTGAAGCTTGACTCTAGAGAGGCCTTGTTGTTATGTGACCTCTTTAAGAGAAGACTGGTTGTTGGGTGATCTTATGAGGAGAAGCCCCTTGGTTAGGCGTGCTCTTACAGAAGCCTGGTTATCAGGTTATCTCTGAGAGAGAAGTTTGGTTTTTAGGTCACGTCTCCCATCGGAGACTTATTGATTGGGTGATCTGTAGTCACTGGAAGGCTTGTGGTCAGACGATGTCTGACAGAGAATTCTTGTTAAGTCATGTCTGACAGAGAAACCTGTTTGTTACAGAGCTCTTACAGAGAAGCCTGATTGTTATGTGACCTCATAAAGAGAAGACTGGTTGTTAGGTGACATCCAAAAGAGACGCCTGGTGCTTAGGTGACCTCCAAAAGAGATGCCTGGTGATGAGGTGACTTCTGACAGAGAAGGTAAGTTGTTACATTATCTCTGACAGTGAAGACTGGTTGGTTGCTGACCTCACAAAGAGAAGCGTGGTTGTCAGGTGATCTCCAGTAAGGAGGAACCTGGTAGTCATGTGATCCATAATGAGGGTAAGCCTGGTAGGTTACCTCTGACCGAGAAGACCTATTGTTAGGTGACATCTGAGAGAGACGCCTGCTTATCAGGTTGTCTCTGACAGAGAAGAATGGTTGCTCAATCACGTCTTATAGGGAATACTGAATGTTAGGTGACCTGTAATGAGTGGAAGGCTTCTTGTTAGATGACTTCTCACAGAGAAGTCTTGTCAGGTGATGTCTGAAAGAGAAACCTGTTTAATACAGAGCGCGTAGAGAGAATCCTGGTTGTAACGTGACCTCATACAGGGAAGGCTGGTTTTTGGGTGATCTAATAAGGAGAAGCCTGTTGGTTAGGTGCTCTTACAGAAGCCTGGTTATCTGGTTATATGTGACAGAGAAGCATGGTTTTTAGGTCACCTCTTAAAGGGAAGACTGTTTTCTAGGAGATCGTATCAGTGGAAGGCTTGTTGTTAGATGAGCTCTGACAGAGAAGTTTGTAAGGTGATGTGTGACTGAGAAACCTGTTTGTTAAAGAGCTCTCACAGAGAAGCTTGGGTGTTATGTGACCTCATAAATTGAAGGATGGTTGTTTTGTGACCTAATAATGAGAAGCATGTTTGTCAGGTGAGCTCTTACAGAGAAGCCTGGTTGTTACGTGACCTCTGGAAGAGAAGCCTGTTTGTTAGGTCACTACTGATGGAGAAGCTTGATTGTTATGTAGTCTCTGACAGTGAAGACTTGTTGGTAGGTGACCTCATAAAGAAGCCTGGTTGTTCGGTGACCTCTAATGAGGCATACAGAGAAGCCTTGTTACAGACAAGCCTAGTTGTTATGTGACCTCATAAAGGGAAGACTGGTTGTTGGGTGATCTAATAAGGAGATACCTGTTTGTTAGGCGAGCTCTGAGAGAAGCCTGGTTATCAGGTTCTCTCTGACAGACAAGCATGGTGGTTTGGTCACCTCTTAAAGGGAAGGCTGACTGTTACGTGATCTGTAATAAGTGGACGCCTTGTTGTTAGATGACTTCTGACAGAGAAGTCTTGTTGTTAGGTGATGTCTGACAGAGAAACCAGTTTGTTACATGACCACTTACACGGAAGCTTGGTTGTTAGGTGATCTCTGACAGAGAAGCATGTTTTTAAGGTGACATGTGATGGAGAAGCCTGGTTGTGAGGCAACCTCTGACAGAGAAGGCTGTTTGTTAAGGCAGCTCTTAAATAGAATCTTGATTATAAGGTTGTCTCTGTCAGAGAAGACTGGTTTGTAGGTGAACTCATAGAGAGAACACTGTTTTTTGGGTGATCTAAAAAGTAGCCGCCTGGTTGTTAAGTGACCTCGGAAAGAGAAGTCCACCTAGCAGTGTTCTGACAGAGAAGACTGTTGGTAGGTGACCTCACAAAGAGAAAACTTGCTGTTAAGTGATCTGTAATAAGGAGAAGCCTATTTATTATGTGAGCTCTTAGAGAAACACTTGGATATTATGTGACCTCATAAAGAGAAACTGGTTGTTGGGTGATCTAAGAAGGAGAAGCCTGTTTGTTACGAGAGCTCTGACAGAAAAGCCTGGTTTTTAGGTGACTTCTGATGGATAAGGTTGGTTGTTATGTAATGTCTGACAGTGAAGACTGGTTGGTAGGTGACCTCGTGAAGAGAAGCCTGGTTCTTCGGTTATCTCTAAGAAGCATTCCAGTGAAGCTTGACTCTAGAGAGGCCTTGTTGTTATGTGACCTCTTTAAGAGAAGACTGGTTGTTGGGTTATCTTATGAGGAGAAGCCCCTTGGTTAGGCGTGCTCTTACAGAAGCCTGGTTATCAGGTTATCTCTGAGAGAGAAGTTTGGTTTTTAGGTCACGTCTCCCATCGGAGACTTATTGTTGGGTGATCTGTAGTCACTGGAAGGCTTGTGGTCAGACGATGTCTGACAGAGAATTCTTGTTAAGTCATGTCTGACAGAGAAACCTGTTTGTTACAGAGCTCTTACAGAGAAGCCTGATTGTTATGTGACCTCATAAAGAGAAGACTGGTTGTTAGGTGACATCCAAAAGAGACGCCTGGTGCTTAGGTGACCTCCAAAAGAGATGCCTGGTGATGAGGTGACTTCTGACAGAGAAGGTAAGTTGTTACATTATCTCTGACAGTGAAGACTGGTTGGTTGCTCACCTCACAAAGAGAAGCGTGGTTGTCAGGTGATCTCCAGTAAGGAGGAACCTGGTAGTCATGTGATCCATAATGAGGGTAAGCCTGGTAGGTTACCTCTGACCGAGAAGACCTATTGTTAGGTGACATCTGAGAGAGACGCCTGCTCATCAGGTTGTCTCTGACAGAGAAGAATGGTTGCTCAATCACGTCTTATAGGGAATACTGAATGTTAGGTGACCTGTAATGAGTGGAAGGCTTCTTGTTAGATGACTTCTCACAGAGAAGTCTTGTCAGGTGATGTCTGAAAGAGAAACCTGTTTAATACAGAGCGCGTACAGAGAATCCTGGTTGTAACGTGACCTCATACAGGGAAGGCTGGTTTTTGGGTGATCTAATAAGGAGAAGCCTGTTGGTTAGGTGCTCTTACAGAAGCCTGGTTATCTGGTTATATGTGACAGAGAAGCATGGTTTTTAGGTCACCTCTTAAAGGGAAGACTGTTTTCTAGGAGATCGTATCAGTGGAAGGCTTGTTGTTAGATGAGCTCTGACAGAGAAGTTTGTAAGGTGATGTGTGACTGAGAAACCTGTTTGTTAAAGAGCTCTCACAGAGAAGCTTGGGTGTTATGTGACCTCATAAATGGAAGGATGGTTGTTTTGTGACCTAATAATGAGAAGCATGTTTGTCAGGTGAGCTCTTACAGAGAAGCCTGGTTGTTACGTGACCTCTGGAAGAGAAGCCTGTTTGTTAGGTCACTACTGATGGAGAAGCTTGATTGTTATGTAGTCTCTGACAGTGAAGACTTGTTGGTAGGTGACCTCATAAAGAAGCCTGGTTGTTCGGTGAACTCTAATGAGGCATACAGAGAAGACTTGTTACAGAGAAGCCTAGTTGTTATGTGACCTCATAAAGGGAAGACTGGTTGTTGGGTGATCTAATAAGGAGATACCTGTTTGTTAGGCGAGCTCTGAGAGAAGCCTGGTTATCAGGTTCTCTCTGACAGACAAGCATGGTGGTTTGGTCACCTCTTAAAGGGAAGGCTGACTGTTACGTGATCTGTAATAAGTGGACGCCTTGTTGTTAGATGACTTCTGACAGAGAAGTCTTGTTGTTAGGTGATGTCTGACAGAGAAACCAGTTTGTTACATGACCACTTACACAGAAGCTTGGTTGTTAGGTGATCTCTGACAGAGAAGCATGTTTTTAAGGTGACATGTGATGGAGAAGCCTGGTTGTGAGGCAACCTCTGACAGAGAAGGCTGTTTGTTAAGGCAGCTCTTAAATAGAATCTTGATTATAAGGTTGTCTCTGTCAGAGAAGACTGGTTTGTAGGTGAACTCATAGAGAGAACACTGTTTTTTGGGTGATCTAAAAAGTAGCCGCCTGGTTGTTAAGTGACCTCGGAAAGAGAAGTCTACCTAGCAGTGTTCTGACAGAGAAGACTGTTGGTAGGTGACCTCACAAAGAGAAAACTTGCTGTTAAGTGATCTGTAATAAGGAGAAGCCTGTTTATTATGTGAGCTCTTAGAGAAACACTTGGATATTATGTGACCTCATAAAGAGAAACTGGTTGTTGGGTGATCTAAGAAGGAGAAGCCTGTTTGTTACGAGAGCTCTGACAGAAAAGCCTGGTTGTTAGGTGACTTCTGATGGGTAAGGTTGGTTGTTATGTAATGTCTGACAGTGAAGACTGGTTGGTAGGTGACCTCGTGAAGAGAAGCCTGGTTCTTCGGTTATCTCTAAGAAGCATTCCAGTGAAGCTTGACTCTAGAGAGGCCTTGTTGTTATGTGACCTCTTTAAGAGAAGACTGGTTGTTGGGTGATCTTATGAGGAGAAGCCCCTTGGTTAGGCGTGCTCTTACAGAAGCCTGGTTATCAGGTTATCTCTGAGAGAGAAGTTTGGTTTTTAGGTCACGTCTCCCATCGGAGACTTATTGATTGGGTGATCTGTAGTCACTGGAAGGCTTGTGGTCAGACGATGTCTGACAGAGAATTCTTGTTAAGTCATGTCTGACAGAGAAACCTGTTTGTTACAGAGCTCTTACAGAGAAGCCTGATTGTTATGTGACCTCATAAAGAGAAGACTGGTTGTTAGGTGACATCCAAAAGAGACGCCTGGTGCTTAGGTGACCTCCAAAAGAGATGCCTGGTGATGAGGTGACTTCTGACAGAGAAGGTAAGTTGTTACATTATCTCTGACAGTGAAGACTGGTTGGTTGCTGACCTCACAAAGAGAAGCGTGGTTGTCAGGTGATCTCCAGTAAGGAGGAACCTGGTAGTCATGTGATCCATAATGAGGGTAAGCCTGGTAGGTTACCTCTGACCGAGAAGACCTATTGTTAGGTGACATCTGAGAGAGACGCCTGCTTATCAGGTTGGCTCTGACAGAGAAGAATGGTTGCTCAATCACGTCTTATAGGGAATACTGAATGTTAGGTGACCTGTAATGAGTGGAAGGCTTCTTGTTAGATGACTTCTCACAGAGAAGTCTTGTCAGGTGATGTCTGAAAGAGAAACCTGTTTAATACAGAGCGCGTACAGAGAATCCTGGTTGTAACGTGACCTCATACAGGGAAGGCTGGTTTTTGGGTGATCTAATAAGGAGAAGCCTGTTGGTTAGGTGCTCTTACAGAAGCCTGGTTATCTGGTTATATGTGACAGAGAAGCATGGTTTTTAGGTCACCTCTTAAAGGGAAGACTGTTTTCTAGGAGAACGTATCAGTGGAATGCTTGTTGTTAGATGAGCTCTGACAGAGAAGTTTGTAAGGTGATGTGTGACTGAGAAACCTGTTTGTTAAAGAGCTCTCACAGAGAAGCTTGGGTGTTATGTGACCTCATAAATTGAAGGATGGTTGTTTTGTGACCTAATAATGAGAAGCATGTTTGTCAGGTGAGCTCTTACAGAGAAGCCTGGTTGTTACGTGACCTCTGGAAGAGAAGCCTGTTTGTTAGGTCACTACTGATGGAGAAGCTTGATTGTTATGTAGTCTCTGACAGTGAAGACTTGTTGGTAGGTGACCTCATAAAGAAGCCTGGTTGTTCGGTGACCTCTAATGAGGCATACAGAGAAGCCTTGTTACAGAGAAGCCTAGTTGTTATGTGACCTCATAAAGGGAAGACTGGTTGTTGGGTGATCTAATAAGGAGATACCTGTTTGTTAGGCGAGCTCTGAGAGAAGCCTGGTTATCAGGTTCTCTCTGACAGACAAGCATGGTGGTTTGGTCACCTCTTAAAGGGAAGGCTGACTGTTACGTGATCTGTAATAAGTGGACGCCTTGTTGTTAGATGACTTCTGACAGAGAAGTCTTGTTGTTAGGTGATGTCTGACAGAGAAACCAGTTTGTTACATGACCACTTACACGGAAGCTTGGTTGTTAGGTGATCTCTGACAGAGAAGCATGTTTTTAAGGTGACATGTGATGGAGAAGCCTGGTTGTGAGGCAACCTCTGACAGAGAAGGCTGTTTGTTAAGGCAGCTCTTAAATAGAATCTTGATTATAAGGTTGTCTCTGTCAGAGAAGACTGGTTTGTAGGTGAACTCATAGAGAGAACACTGTTTTTTGGGTGATCTAAAAAGTAGCCGCCTGGTTGTTAAGTGACCTCGGAAAGAGAAGTCTACCTAGCAGTGTTCTGACAGAGAAGACTGTTGGTAGGTGACCTCACAAAGAGAAAACTTGCTGTTAAGTGATCTGTAATAAGGAGAAGCCTATTTATTATGTGAGCTCTTAGAGAAACACTTGGATATTATGTGACCTCATAAAGAGAAACTGGTTGTTGGGTGATCTAAGAAGGAGAAGCCTGTTTGTTACGAGAGCTCTGACAGAAAAGCCTGGTTTTTAGGTGACTTCTGATGGATAAGGTTGGTTGTTATGTAATGTCTGACAGTGAAGACTGGTTGGTAGGTGACCTCGTGAAGAGAAGCCTGGTTCTTCGGTTATCTCTAAGAAGCATTCCAGTGAAGCTTGACTCTAGAGAGGCCTTGTTGTTATGTGACCTCTTTAAGAGAAGACTGGTTGTTGGGTGATCTTATGAGGAGAAGCCCCTTGGTTAGGCGTGCTCTTACAGAAGCCTGGTTATCAGGTTATCTCTGAGAGAGAAGTTTGGTTTTTAGGTCACGTCTCCCATCGGAGACTTATTGTTGGGTGATCTGTAGTCACTGGAAGGCTTGTGGTCAGACGATGTCTGACAGAGAATTCTTGTTAAGTCATGTCTGACAGAGAAACCTGTTTGTTACAGAGCTCTTACAGAGAAGCCTGATTGTTATGTGACCTCATAAAGAGAAGACTGGTTGTTAGGTGACATCCAAAAGAGACGCCTGGTGCTTAGGTGACCTCCAAAAGAGATGCCTGGTGATGAGGTGACTTCTGACAGAGAAGGTAAGTTGTTACATTATCTCTGACAGTGAAGACTGGTTGGTTGCTGACCTCACAAAGAGAAGCGTGGTTGTCAGGTGATCTCCAGTAAGGAGGAACCTGGTAGTCATGTGATCCATAATGAGGGTAAGCCTGGTAGGTTACCTCTGACCGAGAAGACCTATTGTTAGGTGACATCTGAGAGAGACGCCTGCTCATCAGGTTGTCTCTGACAGAGAAGAATGGTTGCTCAATCACGTCTTATAGGGAATACTGAATGTTAGGTGACCTGTAATGAGTGGAAGGCTTCTTGTTAGATGACTTCTCACAGAGAAGTCTTGTCAGGTGATGTCTGAAAGAGAAACCTGTTTAATACAGAGCGCGTACAGAGAATCCTGGTTGTTACGTGAGCTCATACAGGGAAGGCTGGTTTTTGGGTGATCTAATAAGGAGAAGCCTGTTGGTTAGGTGCTCTTACAGAAGCCTGGTTATCTGGTTATATGTGACAGAGAAGCATGGTTTTTAGGTCACCTCTTAAAGGGAAGACTGTTTTCTAGGAGATCGTATCAGTGGAAGGCTTGTTGTTAGATGAGCTCTGACAGAGAAGTTTGTAAGGTGATGTGTGACTGAGAAACCTGTTTGTTAAAGAGCTCTCACAGAGAAGCTTGGGTGTTATGTGACCTCATAAATGGAAGGATGGTTGTTTTGTGACCTAATAATGAGAAGCATGTTTGTCAGGTGAGCTCTTACAGAGAAGCCTGGTTGTTACGTGACCTCTGGAAGAGAAGCCTGTTTGTTAGGTCACTACTGATGGAGAAGCTTGATTGTTATATAGTCTCTGACAGTGAAGACTTGTTGGTAGGTGACCTCATAAAGAAGCCTGGTTGTTCGGTGAACTCTAATGAGGCATACAGAGAAGACTTGTTACAGAGAAGCCTAGTTGTTATGTGACCTCATAAAGGGAAGACTGGTTGTTGGGTGATCTAATAAGGAGATACCTGTTTGTTAGGCGAGCTCTGAGAGAAGCCTGGTTATCAGGTTCTCTCTGACAGACAAGCATGGTGGTTTGGTCACCTCTTAAAGGGAAGGCTGACTGTTACGTGATCTGTAATAAGTGGACGCCTTGTTGTTAGATGACTTCTGACAGAGAAGTCTTGTTGTTAGGTGATGTCTGACAGAGAAACCAGTTTGTTACATGACCACTTACACAGAAGCTTGGTTGTTAGGTGATCTCTGACAGAGAAGCATGTTTTTAAGGTGACATGTGATGGAGAAGCCTGGTTGTGAGGCAACCTCTGACAGAGAAGGCTGTTTGTTAAGGCAGCTCTTAAATAGAATCTTGATTATAAGGTTGTCTCTGTCAGAGAAGACTGGTTTGTAGGTGAACTCATAGAGAGAACACTGTTTTTTGGGTGATCTAAAAAGTAGCCGCCTGGTTGTTAAGTGACCTCGGAAAGAGAAGTCTACCTAGCAGTGTTCTGACAGAGAAGACTGTTGGTAGGTGACCTCACAAAGAGAAAACTTGCTGTTAAGTGATCTGTAATAAGGAGAAGCCTGTTTATTATGTGAGCTCTTAGAGAAACACTTGGATATTATGTGACCTCATAAAGAGAAACTGGTTGTTGGGTGATCTAAGAAGGAGAAGCCTGTTTGTTACGAGAGCTCTGACAGAAAAGCCTGGTTTTTAGGTGACTTCTGATGGATAAGGTTGGTTGTTATGTAATGTCTGACAGTGAAGACTGGTTGGTAGGTGACCTCGTGAAGAGAAGCCTGGTTCTTCGGTTATCTCTAAGAAGCATTCCAGTGAAGCTTGACTCTAGAGAGGCCTTGTTGTTATGTGACCTCTTTAAGAGAAGACTGGTTGTTGGGTGATCTTATGAGGAGAAGCCCCTTGGTTAGGCGTGCTCTTACAGAAGCCTGGTTATCAGGTTATCTCTGAGAGAGAAGTTTGGTTTTTAGGTCACGTCTCCAATCGGAGACTGATTGTTGGGTGATCTGTAGTGAGTGGAAGGCTTGTGGTCAGACGATGTCTGACAGAGAATTCTTGTTAGGTCATGTCTGACAGAGAAACCTGTTTGTTACAGAGCTCTTACAGAGAAGCCTGATTGTTATGTGACCTCATAAAGAGAAGACTGGTTGTTAGGTGACATCCAAAAGAGACGCCTGGTGCTTAGGTGACCTCCAAAAGAGATGCCTGGTGATGAGGTGACTTCTGACAGAGAAGGTAAGTTGTTACATTATCTCTGACAGTGAAGACTGGTTGGTTGCTGACCTCACAAAGAGAAGCGTGGTTGTCAGGTGATCTCCAGTAAGGAGGAACCTGGTAGTCATGTGATCCATAATGAGGGTAAGCCTGGTAGGTTACCTCTGACCGAGAAGACCTATTGTTAGGTGACATCTGAGAGAGACGCCTGCTCATCAGGTTGTCTCTGACAGAGAAGAATGGTTGCTCAATCACGTCTTATAGGGAATACTGAATGTTAGGTGACCTGTAATGAGTGGAAGGCTTCTTGTTAGATGACTTCTCACACAGAAGTCTTGTCAGGTGATGTCTGAAAGAGAAACCTGTTTAATACAGAGCGCGTACAGAGAATCCTGGTTGTTACGTGAGCTCATACAGGGAAGGCTGGTTTTTGGGTGATCTAATAAGGAGAAGCCTGTTGGTTAGGTGCTCTTACAGAAGCCTGGTTATCTGGTTATATGTGACAGAGAAGCATGGTTTTTAGGTCACCTCTTAAAGGGAAGACTGTTTTCTAGGAGATCGTATCAGTGGAAGGCTTGTTGTTAGATGAGCTCTGACAGAGAAGTTTGTAAGGTGATGTGTGACTGAGAAACCTGTTTGTTAAAGAGCTCTCACAGAGAAGCTTGGGTGTTATGTGACCTCATAAATGGAAGGATGGTTGTTTTGTGACCTAATAATGAGAAGCATGTTTGTCAGGTGAGCTCTTACAGAGAAGCCTGGTTGTTACGTGACCTCTGGAAGAGAAGCCTGTTTGTTAGGTCACTACTGATGGAGAAGCTTGATTGTTATGTAGTCTCTGACAGTGAAGACTTGTTGGTAGGTGACCTCATAAAGAAGCCTGGTTGTTCGGTGACCTCTAATGAGGCATACAGAGAAGCCTTGTTACAGAGAAGCCTAGTTGTTATGTGACCTCATAAAGGGAAGACTGGTTGTTGGGTGATCTAATAAGGAGATACCTGTTTGTTAGGCGAGCTCTGAGAGAAGCCTGGTTATCAGGTTCTCTCTGACAGACAAGCATGGTGGTTTGGTCACCTCTTAAAGGGAAGGCTGACTGTTACGTGATCTGTAATAAGTGGACGCCTTGTTGTTAGATGACTTCTGACAGAGAAGTCTTGTTGTTAGGTGATGTCTGACAGAGAAACCAGTTTGTTACATGACCACTTACACAGAAGCTTGGTTGTTAGGTGATCTCTGACAGAGAAGCATGTTTTTAAGGTGACATGTGATGGAGAAGCCTGGTTGTGAGGCAACCTCTGACAGAGAAGGCTGTTTGTTAAGGCAGCTCTTAAATAGAATCTTGATTATAAGGTTGTCTCTGTCAGAGAAGACTGGTTTGTAGGTGAACTCATAGAGAGAACACTGTTTTTTGGGTGATCTAAAAAGTAGCCGCCTGGTTGTTAAGTGACCTCGGAAAGAGAAGTCTACCTAGCAGTGTTCTGACAGAGAAGACTGTTGGTAGGTGACCTCACAAAGAGAAAACTTGCTGTTAAGTGATCTGTAATAAGGAGAAGCCTGTTTATTATGTGAGCTCTTAGAGAAACACTTGGATATTATGTGACCTCATAAAGAGAAACTGGTTGTTGGGTGATCTAAGAAGGAGAAGCCTGTTTGTTACGAGAGCTCTGACAGAAAAGCCTGGTTTTTAGGTGACTTCTGATGGATAAGGTTGGTTGTTATGTAATGTCTGACAGTGAAGACTGGTTGGTAGGTGACCTCGTGAAGAGAAGCCTGGTTCTTTGGTTATCTCTAAGAAGCATTCCAGTGAAGCTTGACTCTAGAGAGGCCTTGTTGTTATGTGACCTCTTTAAGAGAAGACTGGTTGTTGGGTGATCTTATGAGGAGAAGCCCCTTGGTTAGGCGTGCTCTTACAGAAGCCTGGTTATCAGGTTATCTCTGAGAGAGAAGTTTGGTTTTTAGGTCACGTCTCCAATCGGAGACTGATTGTTGGGTGATCTGTAGTGAGTGGAAGGCTTGTGGTCAGACGATGTCTGACAGAGAATTCTTGTTAGGTCATGTCTGACAGAGAAACCTGTTTGTTACAGAGCTCTTACAGAGAAGCCTGATTGTTATGTGACCTCATAAAGAGAAGACTGGTTGTTAGGTGACATCCAAAAGAGACGCCTGGTGCTTAGGTGACCTCCAAAAGAGATGCCTGGTGATGAGGTGACTTCTGACAGAGAAGGTAAGTTGTTACATTATCTCTGACAGTGAAGACTGGTTGGTTGCTGACCTCACAAAGAGAAGCGTGGTTGTCAGGTGATCTCCAGTAAGGAGGAACCTGGTAGTCATGTGATCCATAATGAGGGTAAGCCTGGTAGGTTACCTCTGACCGAGAAGACCTATTGTTAGGTGACATCTGAGAGAGACGCCTGCTCATCAGGTTGTCTCTGACAGAGAAGAATGGTTGCTCAATCACGTCTTATAGGGAATACTGAATGTTAGGTGACCTGTAATGAGTGGAAGGCTTCTTGTTAGATGACTTCTCACACAGAAGTCTTGTCAGGTGATGTCTGAAAGAGAAACCTGTTTAATACAGAGCGCGTACAGAGAATCCTGGTTGTTTCGTGACCTCATACAGGGAAGGCTGGTTTTTGGGTGATCTAATAAGGAGAAGCCTGTTGGTTAGGTGCTCTTACAGAAGCCTGGTTATCTGGTTATATGTGACAGAGAAGCATGGTTTTTAGGTCACCTCTTAAAGGGAAGACTGTTTTCTAGGAGATCGTATCAGTGGAAGGCTTGTTGTTAGATGAGCTCTGACAGAGAAGTTTGTAAGGTGATGTGTGACTGAGAAACCTGTTTGTTAAAGAGCTCTTACAGAGAAGCCTGGGTGTTATGTGACCTCATAAATGGAAGGATGGTTGTTTTGTGACCTAATAATGAGAAGCATGTTTGTCAGGTGAGCTCTTACAGAGAAGCCTGGTTGTTACGTGACCTCTGGAAGAGAAGCCTGTTTGTTAGGTCACTACTGATGGAGAAGCTTGATTGTTATGTAGTCTCTGACAGTGAAGACTTGTTGGTAGGTGACCTCATAAAGAAGCCTGGTTGTTCGGTGACCTCTAATGAGGCATACAGAGAAGCCTTGTTACAGAGAAGCCAAGTTGTTTTGTGACCTCATAAAGGGAAGACTCGTTGCTGGGTGATCTAATAAGGAGATACCTGTTTGTTAGGCGAGCTCTGAGAGAAGCCTGGTTATCAGGTTCTCTCTGACAGACAAGCATGGTGGTTTGGTCACCTCTTAAAGGGAAGGCTGACTGTTACGTGATCTGTAATAAGTGGACGCCTTGTTGTTAGATGACTTCTGACAGAGAAGTCTTGTTGTTAGGTGATGTCTGACAGAGAAACCAGTTTGTTACATGACCACTTACACAGAAGCTTGGTTGTTAGGTGATCTCTGACAGAGAAGCATGTTTTAAGGTGACATGTGATGGAGAAGCCTGGTTGTGAGGCAACCTCTGACAGAGAAGGCTGTTTGTTAAGGCAGCTCTTAAATAGAATCTTGATTATAAGGTTGTCTCTGTCAGAGAAGACTGGTTTGTAGGTGAACTCATAGAGAGAACACTGTTTTTTGGGTGATCTAAAAAGTAGCCGCCTGGTTGTTAAGTGACCTCTGAAAGAGAAGTCTACCTAGCAGTGTTCTGACAGAGAAGACTGTTGGTAGGTGACCTCACAAAGAGAAAACTTGCTGTTAAGTGATCTGTAATAAGGAGAAGCCTGTTTATTATGTGAGCTCTTAGAGAAACACTTGGATATTATGTGACCTCATAAAGAGAAACTGGTTGTTGGGTGATCTAAGAAGGAGAAGCCTGTTTGTTACGAGAGCTCTGACAGAAAAGCCTGGTTTTTAGGTGACTTCTGATGGATAAGGTTGGTTGTTATGTAATGTCTGACAGTGAAGACTGGTTGGTAGGTGACCTCGTGAAGAGAAGCCTGGTTCTTCGGTTATCTCTAAGAAGCATTCCAGTGAAGCTTGACTCTAGAGAGGCCTTGTTGTTATGTGACCTCTTTAAGAGAAGACTGGTTGTTGGGTGATCTTATGAGGAGAAGCCCCTTGGTTAGGCGTGCTCTTACAGAAGCCTGGTTATCAGGTTATCTCTGAGAGAGAAGTTTGGTTTTTAGGTCACGTCTCCCATCGGAGACTTATTGTTGGGTGATCTGTAGTCACTGGAAGGCTTGTGGTCAGACGATGTCTGACAGAGAATTCTTGTTAAGTCATGTCTGACAGAGAAACCTGTTTGTTACAGAGCTCTTACAGAGAAGCCTGATTGTTATGTGACCTCATAAAGAGAAGACTGGTTGTTAGGTGACATCCAAAAGAGACGCCTGGTGATTAGGTGACCTCCAAAAGAGATGCCTGGTGATGAGGTGACTTCTGACAGAGAAGGTAAGTTGTAACATTATCTCTGACAGTGAAGACTGGTTGGTTGCTGACCTCACAAAGAGAAGCGTGGTTGTCAGGTGATCTCCAGTAAGGAGGAACCTGGTAGTCATGTGATCCATAATGAGGGTAAGCCTGGTAGGTTACCTCTGACCGAGAAGACCTATTGTTAGGTGACATCTGAGAGAGACGCCTGCTTATCAGGTTGTCTCTGACAGAGAAGAATGGTTGCTCAATCACGTCTTATAGGGAATACTGAATGTTAGGTGACCTGTAATGAGTGGAAGGCTTCTTGTTAGATGACTTCTCACAGAGAAGTCTTGTCAGGTGATGTCTGAAAGAGAAACCTTTTTAATACAGAGCGCGTACAGAGAATCCTGTTTGTAACGTGACCTCATACAGGGAAGGCTGGTTTTTGGGTGATCTAATAAGAAGAAGCCTGTTGGTTAGGTGCTCTTACAGAAGCCTGGTTATCTGGTTATATGTGACAGAGAAGCATGGTTTTTAGGTCACCTCTTAAAGGGAAGACTGTTTTCTAGGAGATCGTATCAGTGGAAGGCTTGTTGTTAGATGAGCTCTGACAGAGAAGTTTGTAAGGTGATGTGTGACTGAGAAACCTGTTTGTTAAAGAGCTCTCACAGAGAAGCTTGGGTGTTATGTGACCTCATAAATGGAAGGATGGTTGTTTTGTGACCTAATAATGAGAAGCATGTTTGTCAGGTGAGCTCTTACAGAGAAGCCTGGTTGTTACGTGACCTCTGGAAGAGAAGCCTGTTTGTTAGGTCACTACTGATGGAGAAGCTTGATTGTTATGTAGTCTCTGACAGTGAAGACTTGTTGGTAGGTGACCTCATAAAGAAGCCTGGTTGTTCGGTGACCTCTAATGAGGCATACAGAGAAGCCTTGTTACAGAGAAGCCTAGTTGTTATGTGACCTCATAAAGGGAAGACTGGTTGTTGGGTGATCTAATAAGGAGATACCTGTTTGTTAGGCGAGCTCTGAGAGAAGCCTGGTTATCAGGTTCTCTCTGACAGACAAGCATGGTGGTTTGGTCACCTCTTAAAGGGAAGGCTGACTGTTACGTGATCTGTAATAAGTGGACGCCTTGTTGTTAGATGACTTCTGACAGAGAAGTCTTGTTGTTAGGTGATGTCTGACAGAGAAACCAGTTTGTTACATGACCACTTACACAGAAGCTTGGTTGTTAGGTGATCTCTGACAGAGAAGCATGTTTTTAAGGTGACATGTGATGGAGAAGCCTGGTTGTGAGGCAACCTCTGACAGAGAAGGCTGTTTGTTAAGGCAGCTCTTAAATAGAATCTTGATTATAAGGTTGTCTCTGTCAGAGAAGACTGGTTTGTAGGTGAACTCATAGAGAGAACACTGTTTTTTGGGTGATCTAAAAAGTAGCCGCCTGGTTGTTAAGTGACCTCGGAAAGAGAAGTCTACCTAGCAGTGTTCTGACAGAGAAGACTGTTGGTAGGTGACCTCACAAAGAGAAAACTTGCTGTTAAGTGATCTGTAATAAGGAGAAGCCTATTTATTATGTGAGCTCTTAGAGAAACACTTGGATATTATGTGACCTCATAAAGAGAAACTGGTTGTTGGGTGATCTAAGAAGGAGAAGCCTGTTTGTTACGAGAGCTCTGACAGAAAAGCCTGGTTTTTAGGTGACTTCTGATGGATAAGGTTGGTTGTTATGTAATGTCTGACAGTGAAGACTGGTTGGTAGGTGACCTCGTGAAGAGAAGCCTGGTTCTTCGGTTATCTCTAAGAAGCATTCCAGTGAAGCTTGACTCTAGAGAGGCCTTGTTGTTATGTGACCTCTTTAAGAGAAGACTGGTTGTTGGGTGATCTTATGAGGAGAAGCCCCTTGGTTAGGCGTGCTCTTACAGAAGCCTGGTTATCAGGTTATCTCTGAGAGAGAAGTTTGGTTTTTAGGTCACGTCTCCCATCGGAGACTTATTGTTGGGTGATCTGTAGTCACTGGAAGGCTTGTGGTCAGACGATGTCTGACAGAGAATTCTTGTTAAGTCATGTCTGACAGAGAAACCTGTTTGTTACAGAGCTCTTACAGAGAAGCCTGATTGTTATGTGACCTCATAAAGAGAAGACTGGTTGTTAGGTGACATCCAAAAGAGACGCCTGGTGCTTAGGTGACCTCCAAAAGAGATGCCTGGTGATGAGGTGACTTCTGACAGAGAAGGTAAGTTGTTACATTATCTCTGACAGTGAAGACTGGTTGGTTGCTGACCTCACAAAGAGAAGCGTGGTTGTCAGGTGATCTCCAGTAAGGAGGAACCTGGTAGTCATGTGATCCATAATGAGGGTAAGCCTGGTAGGTTACCTCTGACCGAGAAGACCTATTGTTAGGTGACATCTGAGAGAGACGCCTGCTCATCAGGTTGTCTCTGACAGAGAAGAATGGTTGCTCAATCACGTCTTATAGGGAATACTGAATGTTAGGTGACCTGTAATGAGTGGAAGGCTTCTTGTTAGATGACTTCTCACAGAGAAGTCTTGTCAGGTGATGTCTGAAAGAGAAACCTGTTTAATACAGAGCGCGTACAGAGAATCCTGGTTGTTACGTGACCTCATACAGGGAAGGCTGGTTTTTGGGTGATCTAATAAGGAGAAGCCAGTTGGTTAGGTGCTCTTACAGAAGCCTGGTTATCTGGTTATATGTGACAGAGAAGCATGGTTTTTAGGTCACCTCTTAAAGGGAAGACTGTTTTCTAGGAGATCGTATCAGTGGAAGGCTTGTTGTTAGATGAGCTCTGACAGAGAAGTTTGTAAGGTGATGTGTGACTGAGAAACCTGTTTGTTAAAGAGCTCTCACAGAGAAGCTTGGGTGTTATGTGACCTCATAAATGGAAGGATGGTTGTTTTGTGACCTAGTAATGAGAAGCATGTTTGTCAGGTGAGCTCTTACAGAGAGGCCTGGTTGTTACGTGACCTCTGGAAGAGAAGCCTGTTTGTTAGGTCACTACTGATGGAGAAGCTTGATTGTTATGTAGTCTCTGACAGTGAAGACTTGTTGGTAGGTGACCTCATAAAGAAGCCTGGTTGTTCGGTGACCTCTAATGAGGCATACAGATAAGCCTTGTTACAGAGAAGCCTAGTTGTTATGTGACCTCATAAAGGGAAGACTGGTTGTTGGGTGATCTAATAAGGAGATACCTGTTTGTTAGGCGAGCTCTGAGAGAAGCCTGGTTATCAGGTTCTCTCTGACAGACAAGCATGGTGGTTTGGTCACCTCTTAAAGGGAAGGCTGACTGTTACGTGATCTGTAATAAGTGGACGCCTTGTTGTTAGATGACTTCTGACAGAGAAGTCTTGTTGTTAGGTGATGTCTGACAGAGAAACCAGTTTGTTACATGACCACTTACACAGAAGCTTGGTTGTTAGGTGATCTCTGACAGAGAAGCATGTTTTTAAGGTGACATGTGATGGAGAAGCCTGGTTGTGAGGCAACCTCTGACAGAGAAGGCTGTTTGTTAAGGCAGCTCTTAAATAGAATCTTGATTATAAGGTTGTCTCTGTCAGAGAAGACTGGTTTGTAGGTGAACTCATAGAGAGAACACTGTTTTTTGGGTGATCTAAAAAGTAGCCGCCTGGTTGTTAAGTGACCTCGGAAAGAGAAGTCTACCTAGCAGTGTTCTGACAGAGAAGACTGTTGGTAGGTGACCTCACAAAGAGAAAACTTGCTGTTAAGTGATCTGCAATAAGGAGAAGCCTATTTATTATGTGAGCTCTTAGAAAAACACTTGGATATTATGTGACCTCATAAAGAGAAACTGGTTGTTGGGTGATCTAAGAAGGAGAAGCCTGTTTGTTACGAGAGCTCTGACAGAAAAGCCTGGTTTTTAGGTGACTTCTGATGGATAAGGTTGGTTGTTATGTAATGTCTGACAGTGAAGACTGGTTGGTAGGTGACCTCGTGAAGAGAAGCCTGGTTCTTCGGTTATCTCTAAGAAGCATTCCAGTGAAGCTTGACTCTAGAGAGGCCTTGTTGTTATGTGACCTCTTTAAGAGAAGACTGGTTGTTGGGTGATCTTATGAGGAGAAGCCCCTTGGTTAGGCGTGCTCTTACAGAAGCCTGGTTATCAGGTTATCTCTGAGAGAGAAGTTTGGTTTTTAGGTCACGTCTCCCATCGGAGACTGATTGTGGGGTGATCTGTAGTGAGTGGAAGGCTTGTGGTCAGACGATGTCTGACAGAGAATTCTTGTTAAGTCATGTCTGACAGAGAAACCTGTTTGTTACAGAGCTCTTACAGAGAAGCCTGATTGTTATGTGACCTCATAAAGAGAAGACTGGTTGTTAGGTGACATCCAAAAGAGACGCCTGGTGCTTAGGTGACCTCCAAAAGAGATGCCTGGTGATGAGGTGACTTCTGACAGGGAAGGTAAGTTGTTACATTATCTCTGACAGTGAAGACTGGTTGGTTGCTGACCTCACAAAGAGAAGCGTGGTTGTCAGGTGATCTCCAGTAAGGAGGAACCTGGTAGTCATGTGATCCATAATGAGGGTAAGCCTGGTAGGTTACCTCTGACCGAGAAGACCTATTGTTAGGTGACATCTGAGAGAGACGCCTGCTCATCAGGTTGTCTCTGACAGAGAAGAATGGTTGCTCAATCACGTCTTATAGGGAATACTGAATGTTAGGTGACCTGTAATGAGTGGAAGGCTTCTTGTTAGATGACTTCTCACAGAGAAGTCTTGTCAGGTGATGTCTGAAAGAGAAACCTGTTTAATACAGAGCGCGTACAGAGAATCCTGGTTGTTACGTGACCTCATACAGGGAAGGCTGGTTTTTGGGTGATCTAATAAGGAGAAGCCAGTTGGTTAGGTGCTCTTACAGAAGCCTGGTTATCTGGTTATATGTGACAGAGAAGCATGGTTTTTAGGTCACCTCTTAAAGGGAAGACTGTTTTCTAGGAGATCGTATCAGTGGAAGGCTTGTTGTTAGATGAGCTCTGACAGAGAAGTTTGTAAGGTGATGTGTGACTGAGAAACCTGTTTGTTAAAGAGCTCTCACAGAGAAGCTTGGGTGTTATGTGACCTCATAAATGGAAGGATGGTTGTTTTGTGACCTAGTAATGAGAAGCATGTTCGTCAGGTGAGCTCTTACAGAGGAGCCTGGTTGTTACGTGACCTCTGGAAGAGAAGCCTGTTTGTTAGGTCACTACTGATGGAGAAGCTTGATTGTTATGTAGTCTCTGACAGTGAAGACTTGTTGGTAGGTGACCTCATAAAGAAGCCTGGTTGTTCGGTGACCTCTAATGAGGCATACAGAGAAGCCTCGTTACAGAGAAGCCTAGTTGTTATGTGACCTCATAAAGGGAAGACTGGTTGTTGGGTGATCTAATAAGGAGATACCTGTTTGTTAGGCGAGCTCTGAGAGAAGCCTGGTTATCAGGTTCTCTCTGACAGACAAGCATGGTGGTTTGGTCACCTCTTAAAGGGAAGGCTGACTGTTACGTGATCTGTAATAAGTGGACGCCTTGTTGTTAGATGACTTCTGACAGAGAAGTCTTGTTGTTAGGTGATGTCTGACAGAGAAACCAGTTTGTTACATGACCACTTACACAGAAGCTTGGTTGTTAGGTGATCTCTGACAGAGAAGCATGTTTTTAAGGTGACATGTGATGGAGAAGCCTTGTTGTGAGGCAACCTCTGACAGAGAAGGCTGTTTGTTAAGGCAGCTCTTAAATAGAATCTTGATTATAAGATTGTCTCTGTCAGAGAAGACTGGTTTGTAGGTGAACTCATAGAGAGAACACTGTTTTTTGGGTGATCTAAAAAGTAGCCGCCTGGTTGTTAAGTGACCTCGGAAAGAGAAGTCTACCTAGCAGTGTTCTGACAGAGAAGACTGTTGGTAGGTGACCTCACAAAGAGAAAACTTGCTGTTAAGTGATCTGTAATAAGGAGAAGCCTGTTTATTATGTGAGCTCTTAGAGAAACACTTGGATATTATGTGACCTCATAAAGAGAAACTGGTTGTTGGGTGATCTAAGAAGGAGAAGCCTGTTTGTTACGAGAGCTCTGACAGAAAAGCCTGGTTTTTAGGTGACTTCTGATGGATAAGGTTGGTTGTTATGTAATGTCTGACAGTGAAGACTGGTTGGTAGGTGACCTCGTGAAGAGAAGCCTGGTTCTTCGGTTATCTCTAAGAAGCATTCCAGTGAAGCTTGACTCTAGAGAGGCCTTGTTGTTATGTGACCTCTTTAAGAGAAGACTGGTTGTTGGGTGATCTTATGAGGAGAAGCCCCTTGGTTAGGCGTGCTCTTACAGAAGCCTGGTTATCAGGTTATCTCTGAGAGAGAAGTTCGGTTTTTAGGTCACGTCTCCAATCGGAGACTGATTGTTGGGTGATCTGTAGTGAGTGGAAGGCTTGTGGTCAGACGATGTCTGACAGAGAATTCTTGTTAGGTCATGTCTGACAGAGAAACCTGTTTGTTACAGAGCTCTTACAGAGAAGCCTGATTGTTATGTGACCTCATAAAGAGAAGACTGGTTGTTAGGTGACATCCAAAAGAGACGCCTGGTGCTTAGGTGACCTCCAAAAGAGATGCCTGGTGATGAGGTGACTTCTGACAGAGAAGGTAAGTTGTTACATTATCTCTGACAGTGAAGACTGGTTGGTTGCTGACCTCACAAAGAGAAGCGTGGTTGTCAGGTGATCTCCAGTAAGGAGGAACCTGGTAGTCATGTGATCCATAATGAGGGTAAGCCTGGTAGGTTACCTCTGACCGAGAAGACCTATTGTTAGGTGACATCTGAGAGAGACGCCTGCTCATCAGGTTGTCTCTGACAGAGAAGAATGGTTGCTCAATCACGTCTTATAGGGAATACTGAATGTTAGGTGACCTGTAATGAGTGGAAGGCTTCTTGTTAGATGACTTCTCACAGAGAAGTCTTGTCAGGTGATGTCCGAAAGAGAAACCTGTTTAATACAGAGCGCGTACAGAGAATCCTGGTTGTTACGTGACCTCATACAGGGAAGGCTGGTTTTTGGGTGATCTAATAAGGAGAATCCAGTTGGTTAGGTGCTCTTACAGAAGCCTGGTTATCTGGTTATATGTGACAGAGAAGCATGGTTTTTAGGTCACCTCTTAAAGGGAAGACTGTTTTCTAGGAGATCGTATCAGTGGAAGGCTTGTTGTTAGATGAGCTCTGACAGAGAAGTTTGTAAGGTGATGTGTGACTGAGAAACCTGTTTGTTAAAGAGCTCTCACAGAGAAGCTTGGGTGTTATGTGACCTCATAAATGGAAGGATGGTTGTTTTGTGACCTAATAATGAGAAGCATGTTTGTCAGGTGAGCTCTTACAGAGAAGCCTGGTTGTTACGTGACCTCTGGAAGAGAAGCCTGTTTGTTAGGTCACTACTGATGGAGAAGCTTGATTGTTATGTAGTCTCTGACAGTGAAGACTTGTTGGTAGGTGACCTCATAAAGAAGCCTGGTTGTTCAGTGACCTCTAATGAGGCATACAGAGAAGCCTTGTTACAGAGAAGCCTAGTTGTTATGTGACCTCATAAAGGGAAGACTGGTTGTTGGGTGATCTAATAAGGAGATACCTGTTTGTTAGGCGAGCTCTGAGAGAAGCCTGGTTATCAGGTTCTCTCTGACAGACAAGCATGGTGGTTTGGTCACCTCTTAAAGGGAAGGCTGACTGTTACGTGATCTGTAATAAGTGGACGCCTTGTTGTTAGATGACTTCTGACAGAGAAGTCTTGTTGTTAGGTGATGTCTGACAGAGAAACCAGTTTGTTACATGACCACTTACACAGAAGCTTGGTTGTTAGGTGATCTCTGACAGAGAAGCATGTTTTTAAGGTGACATGTGATGGAGAAGCCTGGTTGTGAGGCAACCTCTGACAGAGAAGGCTGTTTGTTAAGGCAGCTCTTAAATAGAATCTTGATTATAAGGTTGTCTCTGTCAGAGAAGACTGGTTTGTAGGTGAACTCATAGAGAGAACACTGTTTTTTGGGTGATCTAAAAAGTAGCCGCCTGGTTGTTAAGTGACCTCGGAAAGAGAAGTCTACCTAGCAGTGTTCTGACAGAGAAGACTGTTGGTAGGTGACCTCACAAAGAGAAAACTTGCTGTTAAGTGATCTGTAATAAGGAGAAGCCTGTTTATTATGTGAGCTCTTAGAGAAACACTTGGATATTATGTGACCTCATAAAGAGAAACTGGTTGTTGGGTGATCTAAGAAGGAGAAGCCTGTTTGTTACGAGAGCTCTGACAGAAAAGCCTGCTTTTTACGTGACTTCTGATGGATAAGGTTGGTTGTTATGTAATGTCTGACAGTGAAGACTGGTTGGTAGGTGACCTCGTGAAGAGAAGCCTGGTTCTTTGGTTATCTCTAAGAAGCATTCCAGTGAAGCTTGACTCTCGAGAGGCCTTGTTGTTATGTGACCTCTTTAAGAGAAGACTGGTTGTTGGGTGATCTTATGAGGAGAAGCCCCTTGGTTAGGTGTGCTCTTACAGAAGCCTGGTTATCAGGTTATCTCTGAGAGAGAAGTTTGGTTTTTAGGTCACGTCTCCAATCGGAGACTGATTGTTGGGTGATCTGTAGTGAGTGGAAGGCTTGTGGTCAGACGATGTCTGACAGAGAATTCTTGTTAGGTCATGTCTGACAGAGAAACCTGTTTGTTACAGAGCTCTTACAGAGAAGCCTGATTGTTATGTGACCTCATAAAGAGAAGACTGGTTGTTAGGTGACATCCAAAAGAGACGCCTGGTGCTTAGGTGACCTCCAAAAGAGATGCCTGGTGATGAGGTGACTTCTGACAGAGAAGGTAAGTTGTTACATTATCTCTGACAGTGAAGACTGGTTGGTTGCTGACCTCACAAAGAGAAGCGTGGTTGTCAGGTGATCTCCAGTAAGGAGGAACCTGGTAGTCATGTGATCCATAATGAGGGTAAGCCTGGTAGGTTACCTCTGACCGAGAAGACCTATTGTTAGGTGACATCTGAGAGAGACGCCTGCTCATCAGGTTGTCTCTGACAGAGAAGAATGGTTGCTCAATCACGTCTTATAGGGAATACTGAATGTTAGGTGACCTGTAATGAGTGGAAGGCTTCTTGTTAGATGACTTCTCACACAGAAGTCTTGTCAGGTGATGTCTGAAAGAGAAACCTGTTTAATACAGAGCGCGTACAGAGAATCCTGGTTGTTACGTGACCTCATACAGGGAAGGCTGGTTTTTGGGTGATCTAATAAGGAGAAGCCTGTTGGTTAGGTGCTCTTACAGAAGCCTGGTTATCTGGTTATATGTGACAGAGAAGCATGGTTTTTAGGTCACCTCTTAAAGGGAAGACTGTTTTCTAGGAGATCGTATCAGTGGAAGGCTTGTTGTTAGATGAGCTCTGACAGAGAAGTTTGTAAGGTGATGTGTGACTGAGAAACCTGTTTGTTAAAGAGCTCTCACAGAGAAGCTTGGGTGTTATGTGACCTCATAAATGGAAGGATGGTTGTTTTGTGACCTAATAATGAGAAGCATGTTTGTCAGGTGAGCTCTTACAGAGAAGCCTGGTTGTTACGTGACCTCTGGAAGAGAAGCCTGTTTGTTAGGTCACTACTGATGGAGAAGCTTGATTGTTATGTAGTCTCTGACAGTGAAGACTTGTTGGTAGGTGACCTCATAAAGAAGCCTGGTTGTTCGGTGACCTCTAATGAGGCATACAGAGAAGCCTTGTTACAGAGAAGCCTAGTTGTTATGTGACCTCATAAAGGGAAGACTGGTTGTTGGGTGATCTAATAAGGAGATACCTGTTTGTTAGGCGAGCTCTGAGAGAAGCCTGGTTATCAGGTTCTCTCTGACAGACAAGCATGGTGGTTTGGTCACCTCTTAAAGGGAAGGCTGACTGTTACGTGATCTGTAATAAGTGGACGCCTTGTTGTTAGATGACTTCTGACAGAGAAGTCTTGTTGTTAGGTGATGTCTGACAGAGAAACCAGTTTGTTACATGACCACTTACACAGAAGCTTGGTTGTTAGGTGATCTCTGACAGAGAAGCATGTTTTTAAGGTGACATGTGATGGAGAAGCCTGGTTGTGAGGCAACCTCTGACAGAGAAGGCTGTTTGTTAAGGCAGCTCTTAAATAGAATCTTGATTATAAGGTTGTCTCTGTCAGAGAAGACTGGTTTGTAGGTGAACTCATAGAGAGAACACTGTTTTTTGGGTGATCTAAAAAGTAGCCGCCTGGTTGTTAAGTGACCTCGGAAAGAGAAGTCTACCTAGCAGTGTTCTGACAGAGAAGACTGTTGGTAGGTGACCTCACAAAGAGAAAACTTGCTGTTAAGTGATCTGTAATAAGGAGAAGCCTGTTTATTATGTGAGCTCTTAGAGAAACACTTGGATATTATGTGACCTCATAAAGAGAAACTGGTTGTTGGGTGATCTAAGAAGGAGAAGCCTGTTTGTTACGAGAGCTCTGACAGAAAAGCCTGCTTTTTACGTGACTTCTGATGGATAAGGTTGGTTGTTATGTAATGTCTGACAGTGAAGACTGGTTGGTAGGTGACCTCGTGAAGAGAAGCCTGGTTCTTTGGTTATCTCTAAGAAGCATTCCAGTGAAGCTTGACTCTCGAGAGGCCTTGTTTTTATGTGACCTCTTTAAGAGAAGACTGGTTGTTGGGTGATCTTATGAGGAGAAGCCCCTTGGTTAGGTGTGCTCTTACAGAAGCCTGGTTATCAGGTTATCTCTGAGAGAGAAGTTTGGTTTTTAGGTCACGTCTCCCATCGGAGACTGATTGTGGGGTGATCTGTAGTGAGTGGAAGGCTTGTGGTCAGACGATGTCTGACAGAGAATTCTTGTTAAGTCATGTCTGACAGAGAAACCTGTTTGTTACAGAGCTCTTACAGAGAAGCCTGATTGTTATGTGACCTCATAAAGAGAAGACTGGTTGTTAGGTGACATCCAAAAGAGACGCCTGGTGCTTAGGTGACCTCCAAAAGAGATGCCTGGTGATGAGGTGACTTCTGACAGGGAAGGTAAGTTGTTACATTATCTCTGACAGTGAAGACTGGTTGGTTGCTGACCTCACAAAGAGAAGCGTGGTTGTCAGGTGATCTCCAGTAAGGAGGAACCTGGTAGTCATGTGATCCATAATGAGGGTAAGCCTGGTAGGTTACCTCTGACCGAGAAGACCTATTGTTAGGTGACATCTGAGAGAGACGCCTGCTCATCAGGTTGTCTCTGACAGAGAAGAATGGTTGCTCAATCACGTCTTATAGGGAATACTGAATGTTAGGTGACCTGTAATGAGTGGAAGGCTTCTTGTTAGATGACTTCTCACAGAGAAGTCTTGTCAGGTGATGTCTGAAAGAGAAACCTGTTTAATACAGAGCGCGTACAGAGAATCCTGGTTGTTACGTGACCTCATACAGGGAAGGCTGGTTTTTGGGTGATCTAATAAGGAGAAGCCAGTTGGTTAGGTGCTCTTACAGAAGCCTGGTTATCTGGTTATATGTGACAGAGAAGCATGGTTTTTAGGTCACCTCTTAAAGGGAAGACTGTTTTCTAGGAGATCGTATCAGTGGAAGGCTTGTTGTTAGATGAGCTCTGACAGAGAAGTTTGTAAGGTGATGTGTGACTGAGAAACCTGTTTGTTAAAGAGCTCTCACAGAGAAGCTTGGGTGTTATGTGACCTCATAAATGGAAGGATGGTTGTTTTGTGACCTAGTAATGAGAAGCATGTTCGTCAGGTGAGCTCTTACAGAGGAGCCTGGTTGTTACGTGACCTCTGGAAGAGAAGCCTGTTTGTTAGGTCACTACTGATGGAGAAGCTTGATTGTTATGTAGTCTCTGACAGTGAAGACTTGTTGGTAGGTGACCTCATAAAGAAGCCTGGTTGTTCGGTGACCTCTAATGAGGCATACAGAGAAGCCTCGTTACAGAGAAGCCTAGTTGTTATGTGACCTCATAAAGGGAAGACTGGTTGTTGGGTGATCTAATAAGGAGATACCTGTTTGTTAGGCGAGCTCTGAGAGAAGCCTGGTTATCAGGTTCTCTCTGACAGACAAGCATGGTGGTTTGGTCACCTCTTAAAGGGAAGGCTGACTGTTACGTGATCTGTAATAAGTGGACGCCTTGTTGTTAGATGACTTCTGACAGAGAAGTCTTGTTGTTAGGTGATGTCTGACAGAGAAACCAGTTTGTTACATGACCACTTACACAGAAGCTTGGTTGTTAGGTGATCTCTGACAGAGAAGCATGTTTTTAAGGTGACATGTGATGGAGAAGCCTTGTTGTGAGGCAACCTCTGACAGAGAAGGCTGTTTGTTAAGGCAGCTCTTAAATAGAATCTTGATTATAAGATTGTCTCTGTCAGAGAAGACTGGTTTGTAGGTGAACTCATAGAGAGAACACTGTTTTTTGGGTGATCTAAAAAGTAGCCGCCTGGTTGTTAAGTGACCTCGGAAAGAGAAGTCTACCTAGCAGTGTTCTGACAGAGAAGACTGTTGGTAGGTGACCTCACAAAGAGAAAACTTGCTGTTAAGTGATCTGTAATAAGGAGAAGCCTGTTTATTATGTGAGCTCTTAGAGAAACACTTGGATATTATGTGACCTCATAAAGAGAAACTGGTTGTTGGGTGATCTAAGAAGGAGAAGCCTGTTTGTTACGAGAGCTCTGACAGAAAAGCCTGGTTTTTAGGTGACTTCTGATGGATAAGGTTGGTTGTTATGTAATGTCTGACAGTGAAGACTGGTTGGTAGGTGACCTCGTGAAGAGAAGCCTGGTTCTTCGGTTATCTCTAAGAAGCATTCCAGTGAAGCTTGACTCTAGAGAGGCCTTGTTGTTATGTGACCTCTTTAAGAGAAGACTGGTTGTTGGGTGATCTTATGAGGAGAAGCCCCTTGGTTAGGCGTGCTCTTACAGAAGCCTGGTTATCAGGTTATCTCTGAGAGAGAAGTTTGGTTTTTAGGTCACGTCTCCAATCGGAGACTGATTGTTGGGTGATCTGTAGTGAGTGGAAGGCTTGTGGTCAGACGATGTCTGACAGAGAATTCTTGTTAGGTCATGTCTGACAGAGAAACCTGTTTGTTACAGAGCTCTTACAGAGAAGCCTGATTGTTATGTGACCTCATAAAGAGAAGACTGGTTGTTAGGTGACATCCAAAAGAGACGCCTGGTGCTTAGGTGACCTCCAAAAGAGATGCCTGGTGATGAGGTGACTTCTGACAGAGAAGGTAAGTTGTTACATTATCTCTGACAGTGAAGACTGGTTGGTTGCTGACCTCACAAAGAGAAGCGTGGTTGTCAGGTGATCTCCAGTAAGGAGGAACCTGGTAGTCATGTGATCCATAATGAGGGTAAGCCTGGTAGGTTACCTCTGACCGAGAAGACCTATTGTTAGGTGACATCTGAGAGAGACGCCTGCTCATCAGGTTGTCTCTGACAGAGAAGAATGGTTGCTCAATCACGTCTTATAGGGAATACTGAATGTTAGGTGACCTGTAATGAGTGGAAGGCTTCTTGTTAGATGACTTCTCACAGAGAAGTCTTGTCAGGTGATGTCCGAAAGAGAAACCTGTTTAATACAGAGCGCGTACAGAGAATCCTGGTTGTTACGTGACCTCATACAGGGAAGGCTGGTTTTTGGGTGATCTAATAAGGAGAATCCAGTTGGTTAGGTGCTCTTACAGAAGCCTGGTTATCTGGTTATATGTGACAGAGAAGCATGGTTTTTAGGTCACCTCTTAAAGGGAAGACTGTTTTCTAGGAGATCGTATCAGTGGAAGGCTTGTTGTTAGATGAGCTCTGACAGAGAAGTTTGTAAGGTGATGTGTGACTGAGAAACCTGTTTGTTAAAGAGCTCTCACAGAGAAGCTTGGGTGTTATGTGACCTCATAAATGGAAGGATGGTTGTTTTGTGACCTAATAATGAGAAGCATGTTTGTCAGGTGAGCTCTTACAGAGAAGCCTGGTTGTTACGTGACCTCTGGAAGAGAAGCCTGTTTGTTAGGTCACTACTGATGGAGAAGCTTGATTGTTATGTAGTCTCTGACAGTGAAGACTTGTTGGTAGGTGACCTCATAAAGAAGCCTGGTTGTTCAGTGACCTCTAATGAGGCATACAGAGAAGCCTTGTTACAGAGAAGCCTAGTTGTTATGTGACCTCATAAAGGGAAGACTGGTTGTTGGGTGATCTAATAAGGAGATACCTGTTTGTTAGGCGAGCTCTGAGAGAAGCCTGGTTATCAGGTTCTCTCTGACAGACAAGCATGGTGGTTTGGTCACCTCTTAAAGGGAAGGCTGACTGTTACGTGATCTGTAATAAGTGGACGCCTTGTTGTTAGATGACTTCTGACAGAGAAGTCTTGTTGTTAGGTGATGTCTGACAGAGAAACCAGTTTGTTACATGACCACTTACACAGAAGCTTGGTTGTTAGGTGATCTCTGACAGAGAAGCATGTTTTTAAGGTGACATGTGATGGAGAAGCCTGGTTGTGAGGCAACCTCTGACAGAGAAGGCTGTTTGTTAAGGCAGCTCTTAAATAGAATCTTGATTATAAGGTTGTCTCTGTCAGAGAAGACTGGTTTGTAGGTGAACTCATAGAGAGAACACTGTTTTTTGGGTGATCTAAAAAGTAGCCGCCTGGTTGTTAAGTGACCTCGGAAAGAGAAGTCTACCTAGCAGTGTTCTGACAGAGAAGACTGTTGGTAGGTGACCTCACAAAGAGAAAACTTGCTGTTAAGTGATCTGTAATAAGGAGAAGCCTGTTTATTATGTGAGCTCTTAGAGAAACACTTGGATATTATGTGACCTCATAAAGAGAAACTGGTTGTTGGGTGATCTAAGAAGGAGAAGCCTGTTTGTTACGAGAGCTCTGACAGAAAAGCCTGCTTTTTACGTGACTTCTGATGGATAAGGTTGGTTGTTATGTAATGTCTGACAGTGAAGACTGGTTGGTAGGTGACCTCGTGAAGAGAAGCCTGGTTCTTTGGTTATCTCTAAGAAGCATTCCAGTGAAGCTTGACTCTCGAGAGGCCTTGTTGTTATGTGACCTCTTTAAGAGAAGACTGGTTGTTGGGTGATCTTATGAGGAGAAGCCCCTTGGTTAGGTGTGCTCTTACAGAAGCCTGGTTATCAGGTTATCTCTGAGAGAGAAGTTTGGTTTTTAGGTCACGTCTCCAATCGGAGACTGATTGTTGGGTGATCTGTAGTGAGTGGAAGGCTTGTGGTCAGACGATGTCTGACAGAGAATTCTTGTTAGGTCATGTCTGACAGAGAAACCTGTTTGTTACAGAGCTCTTACAGAGAAGCCTGATTGTTATGTGACCTCATAAAGAGAAGACTGGTTGTTAGGTGACATCCAAAAGAGACGCCTGGTGCTTAGGTGACCTCCAAAAGAGATGCCTGGTGATGAGGTGACTTCTGACAGAGAAGGTAAGTTGTTACATTATCTCTGACAGTGAAGACTGGTTGGTTGCTGACCTCACAAAGAGAAGCGTGGTTGTCAGGTGATCTCCAGTAAGGAGGAACCTGGTAGTCATGTGATCCATAATGAGGGTAAGCCTGGTAGGTTACCTCTGACCGAGAAGACCTATTGTTAGGTGACATCTGAGAGAGACGCCTGCTCATCAGGTTGTCTCTGACAGAGAAGAATGGTTGCTCAATCACGTCTTATAGGGAATACTGAATGTTAGGTGACCTGTAATGAGTGGAAGGCTTCTTGTTAGATGACTTCTCACACAGAAGTCTTGTCAGGTGATGTCTGAAAGAGAAACCTGTTTAATACAGAGCGCGTACAGAGAATCCTGGTTGTTACGTGACCTCATACAGGGAAGGCTGGTTTTTGGGTGATCTAATAAGGAGAAGCCTGTTGGTTAGGTGCTCTTACAGAAGCCTGGTTATCTGGTTATATGTGACAGAGAAGCATGGTTTTTAGGTCACCTCTTAAAGGGAAGACTGTTTTCTAGGAGATCGTATCAGTGGAAGGCTTGTTGTTAGATGAGCTCTGACAGAGAAGTTTGTAAGGTGATGTGTGACTGAGAAACCTGTTTGTTAAAGAGCTCTCACAGAGAAGCTTGGGTGTTATGTGACCTCATAAATGGAAGGATGGTTGTTTTGTGACCTAATAATGAGAAGCATGTTTGTCAGGTGAGCTCTTACAGAGAAGCCTGGTTGTTACGTGACCTCTGGAAGAGAAGCCTGTTTGTTAGGTCACTACTGATGGAGAAGCTTGATTGTTATGTAGTCTCTGACAGTGAAGACTTGTTGGTAGGTGACCTCATAAAGAAGCCTGGTTGTTCGGTGACCTCTAATGAGGCATACAGAGAAGCCTTGTTACAGAGAAGCCTAGTTGTTATGTGACCTCATAAAGGGAAGACTGGTTGTTGGGTGATCTAATAAGGAGATACCTGTTTGTTAGGCGAGCTCTGAGAGAAGCCTGGTTATCAGGTTCTCTCTGACAGACAAGCATGGTGGTTTGGTCACCTCTTAAAGGGAAGGCTGACTGTTACGTGATCTGTAATAAGTGGACGCCTTGTTGTTAGATGACTTCTGACAGAGAAGTCTTGTTGTTAGGTGATGTCTGACAGAGAAACCAGTTTGTTACATGACCACTTACACAGAAGCTTGGTTGTTAGGTGATCTCTGACAGAGAAGCATGTTTTTAAGGTGACATGTGATGGAGAAGCCTGGTTGTGAGGCAACCTCTGACAGAGAAGGCTGTTTGTTAAGGCAGCTCTTAAATAGAATCTTGATTATAAGGTTGTCTCTGTCAGAGAAGACTGGTTTGTAGGTGAACTCATAGAGAGAACACTGTTTTTTGGGTGATCTAAAAAGTAGCCGCCTGGTTGTTAAGTGACCTCGGAAAGAGAAGTCTACCTAGCAGTGTTCTGACAGAGAAGACTGTTGGTAGGTGACCTCACAAAGAGAAAACTTGCTGTTAAGTGATCTGTAATAAGGAGAAGCCTGTTTATTATGTGAGCTCTTAGAGAAACACTTGGATATTATGTGACCTCATAAAGAGAAACTGGTTGTTGGGTGATCTAAGAAGGAGAAGCCTGTTTGTTACGAGAGCTCTGACAGAAAAGCCTGCTTTTTACGTGACTTCTGATGGATAAGGTTGGTTGTTATGTAATGTCTGACAGTGAAGACTGGTTGGTAGGTGACCTCGTGAAGAGAAGCCTGGTTCTTTGGTTATCTCTAAGAAGCATTCCAGTGAAGCTTGACTCTCGAGAGGCCTTGTTTTTATGTGACCTCTTTAAGAGAAGACTGGTTGTTGGGTGATCTTATGAGGAGAAGCCCCTTGGTTAGGTGTGCTCTTACAGAAGCCTGGTTATCAGGTTATCTCTGAGAGAGAAGTTTGGTTTTTAGGTCACGTCTCCAATCGGAGACTGATTGTTGGGTGATCTGTAGTGAGTGGAAGGCTTGTGGTCAGACGATGTCTGACAGAGAATTCTTGTTAGGTCATGTCTGACAGAGAAACCTGTTTGTTACAGAGCTCTTACAGAGAAGCCTGATTGTTATGTGACCTCATAAAGAGAAGACTGGTTGTTAGGTGACATCCAAAAGAGACGCCTGGTGCTTAGGTGACCTCCAAAAGAGATGCCTGGTGATGAGGTGACTTCTGACAGAGAAGGTAAGTTGTTACATTATCTCTGACAGTGAAGACTGGTTGGTTGCTGACCTCACAAAGAGAAGCGTGGTTGTCAGGTGATCTCCAGTAAGGAGGAACCTGGTAGTCATGTGATCCATAATGAGGGTAAGCCTGGTAGGTTACCTCTGACCGAGAATACCTATTGTTAGGTGACATCTGAGAGAGACGCCTGCTCATCAGGTTGTCTCTGACAGAGAAGAATGGTTGCTCAATCACGTCTTATAGGGAATACTGAATGTTAGGTGACCTGTAATGAGTGGAAGGCTTCTTGTTAGATGACTTCTCACACAGAAGTCTTGTCAGGTGATGTCTGAAAGAGAAACCTGTTTAATACAGAGCGCGTACAGAGAATCCTGGTTGTTACGTGACCTCATACAGGGAAGGCTGGTTTTTGGGTGATCTAATAAGGAGAAGCCTGTTGGTTAGGTGCTCTTACAGAAGCCTGGTTATCTGGTTATATGTGACAGAGAAGCATGGTTTTTAGGTCACCTCTTAAAGGGAAGACTGTTTTCTAGGAGATCGTATCAGTGGAAGGCTTGTTGTTAGATGAGCTCTGACAGAGAAGTTTGTAAGGTGATGTGTGACTGAGAAACCTGTTTGTTAAAGAGCTCTCACAGAGAAGCTTGGGTGTTATGTGACCTCATAAATGGAAGGATGGTTGTTTTGTGACCTAATAATGAGAAGCATGTTTGTCAGGTGAGCTCTTACAGAGAAGCCTGGTTGTTACGTGACCTCTGGAAGAGAAGCCTGTTTGTTAGGTCACTACTGATGGAGAAGCTTGATTGTTATGTAGTCTCTGACAGTGAAGACTTGTTGGTAGGTGACCTCATAAAGAAGCCTGGTTGTTCGGTGACCTCTAATGAGGCATACAGAGAAGCCTTGTTACAGAGAAGCCTAGTTGTTATGTGACCTCATAAAGGGAAGACTGGTTGTTGGGTGATCTAATAAGGAGATACCTGTTTGTTAGGCGAGCTCTGAGAGAAGCCTGGTTATCAGGTTCTCTCTGACAGACAAGCATGGTGGTTTGGTCACCTCTTAAAGGGAAGGCTGACTGTTACGTGATCTGTAATAAGTGGACGCCTTGTTGTTAGATGACTTCTGACAGAGAAGTCTTGTTGTTAGGTGATGTCTGACAGAGAAACCAGTTTGTTACATGACCACTTACACAGAAGCTTGGTTGTTAGGTGATCTCTGACAGAGAAGCATGTTTTTAAGGTGACATGTGATGGAGAAGCCTGGTTGTGAGGCAACCTCTGACAGAGAAGGCTGTTTGTTAAGGCAGCTCTTAAATAGAATCTTGATTATAAGGTTGTCTCTGTCAGAGAAGACTGGTTTGTAGGTGAACTCATAGAGAGAACACTGTTTTTTGGGTGATCTAATAAGTAGCCGCCTGGTTGTTAAGTGACCTCTGAAAGAGAAGTCTACCTAGCAGTGTTCTGACAGAGAAGACTGTTGGTAGGTGACCTCACAAAGAGAAAACTTGCTGTTAAGTGATCTGTAATAAGGAGAAGCCTGTATATTATGTGAGCTCTTAGAGAAACACTTGGATATTATGTGACCTCATAAAGAGAAACTGGTTGTTGGGTGATCTAAGAAGGTGAAGCCTGTTTGTTACGAGAGCTCTGACAAAAAAGCCTGGTTTTTAGGTGACTTCTGATGGATAAGGTTGGTTGTTATGTAATGTCTGACAGTGAAGACTGGTTGGTAGGTGACCTCGTGAAGAGAAGCCTGGTTCTTCGGTTATCTCTAAGAAGCATTCCAGTGAAGCTTGACTCTAGAGAGGCCTTGTTGTTATGTGACCTCTTTAAGAGAAGACTGGTTGTTGGGTGATCTTATGAGGAGAAGCCCCTTGGTTAGGCGTGCTCTTACAGAAGCCTGGTTATCAGGTTATCTCTGAGAGAGAAGTTTGGTTTTTAGGTCACGTCTCCAATCGGAGACTGATTGTTGGGTGATCTGTAGTGAGTGGAAGGCTTGTGGTCAGACGATGTCTGACAGAGAATTCTTGTTAGGTCATGTCTGACAGAGAAACCTGTTTGTTACAGAGCTCTTACAGAGAAGCCTGATTGTTATGTGACCTCATAAAGAGAAGACTGGTTGTTAGGTGACATCCAAAAGAGACGCCTGGTGCTTAGGTGACCTCCAAAAGAGATGCCTGGTGATGAGGTGACTTCTGACAGAGAAGGTAAGTTGTTACATTATCTCTGACAGTGAAGACTGGTTGGTTGCTGACCTCACAAAGAGAAGCGTGGTTGTCAGGTGATCTCCAGTAAGGAGGAACCTGGTAGTCATGTGATCCATAATGAGGGTAAGCCTGGTAGGTTACCTCTGACCGAGAAGACCTATTGTTAGGTGACATCTGAGAGAGACGCCTGCTCATCAGGTTGTCTCTGACAGAGAAGAATGGTTGCTCAATCACGTCTTATAGGGAATACTGAATGTTAGGTGACCTGTAATGAGTGGAAGGCTTCTTGTTAGATGACTTCTCACAGAGAAGTCTTGTCAGGTGATGTCTGAAAGAGAAACCTGTTTAATACAGAGCGCGTACAGAGAATCCTGGTTGTTACGTGACCTCATACAGGGAAGGCTGGTTTTTGGGTGATCTAATAAGGAGAAGCCTGTTGGTTAGGTGCTCTTACAGAAGCCTGGTTATCTGGTTATATGTGACAGAGAAGCATGGTTTTTAGGTCACCTCTTAAAGGGAAGACTGTTTTCTAGGAGATCGTATCAGTGGAAGGCTTGTTGTTAGATGAGCTCTGACAGAGAAGTTTGTAAGGTGATGTGTGACTGAGAAACCTGTTTGTTAAAGAGCTCTTACAGAGAAGCCTGGGTGTTATGTGACCTCATAAGTGGAAGGATGGTTGTTTTGTGACCTAATAATGAGAAGCATGTTTGTCAGGTGAGCTCTTACAGAGAAGCCTGGTTGTTACGTGACCTCTGGAAGAGAAGCCTGTTTGTTAGGTCACTACTGATGGAGAAGCTTGATTGTTATGTAGTCTCTGACAGTGAAGACTTGTTGGTAGGTGACCTCATAAAGAAGCCTGGTTGTTCGGTGACCTCTAATGAGGCATACAGAGAAGCCTTGTTACAGAGAAGCCTAGTTGTTATGTGACCTCATAAAGGGAAGACTGGTTGTTGGGTGATCTAATAAGGAGATACCTGTTTGTTAGGCGAGCTCTGAGAGAAGCCTGGTTATCAGGTTCTCTCTGACAGACAAGCATGGTGGTTTGGTCACCTCTTAAAGGGAAGGCTGACTGTTACGTGATCTGTAATAAGTGGACGCCTTGTTGTTAGATGACTTCTGACAGAGAAGTCTTGTTGTTAGGTGATGTCTGACAGAGAAACCAGTTTGTTACATGACCACTTACACAGAAGCTTGGTTGTTAGGTGATCTCTGACAGAGAAGCATGTTTTTAAGGTGACATGTGATGGAGAAGCCTGGTTGTGAGGCAACCTCTGACAGAGAAGGCTGTTTGTTAAGGCAGCTCTTAAATAGAATCTTGATTATAAGGTTGTCTCTGTCAGAGAAGACTGGTTTGTAGGTGAACTCATAGAGAGAACACTGTTTTTTGGGTGATCTAAAACGTAGCCGCCTGGTTGTTAAGTGACCTCGGAAAGAGAAGTCTACCTAGCAGTGTTCTGACAGAGAAGACTGTTGGTAGGTGACCTCACAAAGAGAAAACTTGCTGTTAAGTGATCTGTAATAAGGAGAAGCCTGTTTATTATGTGAGCTCTTAGAGAAACACTTGGATATTATGTGACCTCATAAAGAGAAACTGGTTGTTGGGTGATCTAAGAAGGTGAAGCCTGTTTGTTACGAGAGCTCTGACAAAAAAGCCTGGTTTTTAGGTGACTTCTGATGGATAAGGTTGGTTGTTATGTAATGTCTGACAGTGAAGACTGGTTGGTAGGTGACCTCGTGAAGAGAAGCCTGGTTCTTCGGTTATCTCTAAGAAGCATTCCAGTGAAGCTTGACTCTAGAGAGGCCTTGTTGTTATGTGACCTCTTTAAGAGAAGACTGGTTGTTGGGTGATCTTATGAGGAGAAGCCCCTTGGTTAGGCGTGCTCTTACAGAAGCCTGGTTATCAGGTTATCTCTGAGAGAGAAGTTTGGTTTTTAGGTCACGTCTCCAATCGGAGACTGATTGTTGGGTGATCTGTAGTGAGTGGAAGGCTTGTGGTCAGACGATGTCTGACAGAGAATTCTTGTTAGGTCATGTCTGACAGAGAAACCTGTTTGTTACAGAGCTCTTACAGAGAAGCCTGATTGTTATGTGACCTCATAAAGAGAAGACTGGTTGTTAGGTGACATCCAAAAGAGACGCCTGGTGCTTAGGTGACCTCCAAAAGAGATGCCTGGTGATGAGGTGACTTCTGACAGAGAAGGTAAGTTGTTACATTATCTCTGACAGTGAAGACTGGTTGGTTGCTGACCTCACAAAGAGAAGCGTGGTTGTCAGGTGATCTCCAGTAAGGAGGAACCTGGTAGTCATGTGATCCATAATGAGGGTAAGCCTGGTAGGTTACCTCTGACCGAGAAGACCTATTGTTAGGTGACATCTGAGAGAGACGCCTGCTCATCAGGTTGTCTCTGACAGAGAAGAATGGTTGCTCAATCACGTCTTATAGGGAATACTGAATGTTAGGTGACCTGTAATGAGTGGAAGGCTTCTTGTTAGATGACTTCTCACACAGAAGTCTTGTCAGGTGATGTCTGAAAGAGAAACCTGTTTAATACAGAGCGCGTACAGAGAATCCTGGTTGTTACGTGACCTCATACAGGGAAGGCTGGTTTTTGGGTGATCTAATAAGGAGAAGCCTGTTGGTTAGGTGCTCTTACAGAAGCCTGGTTATCTGGTTATATGTGACAGAGAAGCATGGTTTTTAGGTCACCTCTTAAAGGGAAGACTGTTTTCTAGGAGATCGTATCAGTGGAAGGCTTGTTGTTAGATGAGCTCTGACAGAGAAGTTTGTAAGGTGATGTGTGACTGAGAAACCTGTTTGTTAAAGAGCTCTTACAGAGAAGCCTGGGTGTTATGTGACCTCATAAGTGGAAGGATGGTTGTTTTGTGACCTAATAATGAGAAGCATGTTTGTCAGGTGAGCTCTTACAGAGAAGCCTGGTTGTTACGTGACCTCTGGAAGAGAAGCCTGTTTGTTAGGTCACTACTGATGGAGAAGCTTGATTGTTATGTAGTCTCTGACAGTGAAGACTTGTTGGTAGGTGACCTCATAGAGAATCCTGGTTGTTCGGTGACCTCTAATGAGGCATACAGAGAAGCCTTGTTACAGAGAAGCCTAGTTGTTATGTGACCTCATAAAGGGAAGACTGGTTGCTGGGTGATCTAATAAGGAGATACCTGTTTGTTAGGCGAGCTCTGAGAGAAGCCTGGTTATCAGGTTCTCTCTGACAGACAAGCATGGTGGTTTGGTCACCTCTTAAAGGGAAGGCTGACTGTTACGTGATCTGTAATAAGTGGACGCCTTGTTGTTAGATGACTTCTGACAGAGAAGTCTTGTTGTTAGGTGATGTCTGACAGAGAAACCAGTTTGTTACATGACCACTTACACAGAAGCTTGGTTGTTAGGTGATCTCTGACAGAGAAGCATGTTTTTAAGGTGACATGTGATGGAGAAGCCTGGTTGTGAGGCAACCTCTGACAGAGAAGGCTGTTTGTTAAGGCAGCTCTTAAATAGAATCTTGATTATAAGGTTGTCTCTGTCAGAGAAGACTGGTTTGTAGGTGAACTCATAGAGAGAACACTGTTTTTTGGGTGATCTAAAAAGTAGCCGCCTGGTTGTTAAGTGACCTCTGAAAGAGAAGTCTACCTAGCAGTGTTCTGACAGAGAAGACTGTTGGTAGGTGACCTCACAAAGAGAAAACTTGCTGTTAAGTGATCTGTAATAAGGAGAAGCCTGTTTATTATGTGAGCTCTTAGAGAAACACTTGGATATTATGTGACCTCATAAAGAGAAACTGGTTGTTGGGTGATCTAAGAAGGAGAAGCCTGTTTGTTACGAGAGCTCTGACAGAAAAGCCTGGTTTTTAGGTGACTTCTGATGGATAAGGTTCGTTGTTATGTAATGTCTGACAGTGAAGACTGGTTGGTAGGTGACCTCGTGAAGAGAAGCCTGGTTCTTTGGTTATCTCTAAGAAGCATTCCAGTGAAGCTTGACTCTCGAGAGGCCTTGTTTTTATGTGACATCTTTAAGAGAAGACTGGTTGTTGGGTGATCTTTTGAGGAGAAGCCCCTTGGTTAGGCGTGCTCTTACAGAAGCCTCGTTATCAGGTTATCTCTGAGAGAGAAGTTTGGTTTTTAGGTCACGTCTCCAATCGGAGACTGATTGTTGGGTGATCTGCAGTGAGTGGAAGGCTTGTGGTCAGACGATGTCTGACAGAGAATTCTTGTTAGGTCATGTCTGACAGAGAAACCTGTTTGTTACAGAGCTCTTACAGAGAAGCCTGATTGTTATGTGACCTCATAAAGAGAAGACTGGTTGTTAGGTGACATCCAAAAGAGACGCCTGGTGCTTAGGTGACCTCCAAAAGAGATGCCTGGTGATGAGGTGACTTCTGACAGAGAAGGTAAGTTGTTACATTATCTCTGACAGTGAAGACTGGTTGGTTGCTGACCTCACAAAGAGAAGCGTGGTTGTCAGGTGATCTCCAGTAAGGAGGAACCTGGTAGTCATGTGATCCATAATGAGGGTAAGCCTGGTAGGTTACCTCTGACTGAGAAGACCTATTGTTAGGTGACATCTGAGAGAGACGCCTGCTCATCAGGTTGTCTCTGACAGAGAAGAATGGTTGCTCAATCACGTCTTATAGGGAATACTGAATGTTAGGTGACCTGTAATGAGTGGAAGGCTTCTTGTTAGATGACTTCTCACACAGAAGTCTTGTCAGGTGATGTCTGAAAGAGAAACCTGTTTAATACAGAGCGCGTACAGAGAATCCTGGTTGTTACGTGACCTCATACAGGGAAGGCTGGTTTTTGGGTGATCTAATAAGGAGAAGCCTGTTGGTTAGGTGCTCTTACAGAAGCCTGGTTATCTGGTTATATGTGACAGAGAAGCATGGTTTTTAGGTCACCTCTTAAAGGGAAGACTGTTTTCTAGGAGATCGTATCAGTGGAAGGCTTGTTGTTAGATGAGCTCTGACAGAGAAGTTTGTAAGGTGATGTGTGACTGAGAAACCTGTTTGTTAAAGAGCTCTTACAGAGAAGCCTGGGTGTTATGTGACCTCATAAGTGGAAGGATGGTTGTTTTGTGACCTAATAATGAGAAGCATGTTTGTCAGGTGAGCTCTTACAGAGAAGCCTGGTTGTTACGTGACCTCTGGAAGAGAAGCCTGTTTGTTAGGTCACTACTGATGGAGAAGCTTGATTGTTATGTAGTCTCTGACAGTGAAGACTTGTTGGTAGGTGACCTCATAGAGAAGCCTGGTTGTTCGGTGACCTCTAATGAGGCATACAGAGAAGCCTTGTTACAGAGAAGCCTAGTTGTTATGTGACCTCATAAAGGGAAGACTGGTTGCTGGGTGATCTAATAAGGAGATACCTGTTTGTTAGGCGAGCTCTGAGAGAAGCCTGGTTATCAGGTTCTCTCTGACAGACAAGCATGGTGGTTTGGTCACCTCTTAAAGGGAAGGCTGACTGTTACGTGATCTGTAATAAGTGGACGCCTTGTTGTTAGATGACTTCTGACAGAGAAGTCTTGTTGTTAGGTGATGTCTGACAGAGAAACCAGTTTGTTACATGACCACTTACACAGAAGCTTGGTTGTTAGGTGATCTCTGACAGAGAAGCATGTTTTTAAGGTGACATGTGATGGAGAAGCCTGGTTGTGAGGCAACCTCTGACAGAGAAGGCTGTTTGTTAAGGCAGCTCTTAAATAGAATCTTGATTATAAGGTTGTCTCTGTCAGAGAAGACTGGTTTGTAGGTGAACTCATAGAGAGAACACTGTTTTTTGGGTGATCTAAAAAGTAGCCGCCTGGTTGTTAAGTGACCTCTGAAAGAGAAGTCTACCTAGCAGTGTTCTGACAGAGAAGACTGTTGGTAGGTGACCTCACAAAGAGAAAACTTGCTGTTAAGTGATCTGTAATAAGGAGAAGCCTGTTTATTATGTGAGCTCTTAGAGAAACACTTGGATATTATGTGACCTCATAAAGAGAAACTGGTTGTTGGGTGATCTAAGAAGGAGAAGCCTGTTTGTTACGAGAGCTCTGACAGAAAAGCCTGGTTTTTAGGTGACTTCTGATGGATAAGGTTCGTTGTTATGTAATGTCTGACAGTGAAGACTGGTTGGTAGGTGACCTCGTGAAGAGAAGCCTGGTTCTTTGGTTATCTCTAAGAAGCATTCCAGTGAAGCTTGACTCTCGAGAGGCCTTGTTTTTATGTGACATCTTTAAGAGAAGACTGGTTGTTGGGTGATCTTATGAGGAGAAGCCCCTTGGTTAGGCGTGCTCTTACAGAAGCCTCGTTATCAGGTTATCTCTGAGAGAGAAGTTTGGTTTTTAGGTCACGTCTCCAATCGGAGACTGATTGTTGGGTGATCTGCAGTGAGTGGAAGGCTTGTGGTCAGACGATGTCTGACAGAGAATTCTTGTTAGGTCATGTCTGACAGAGAAACCTGTTTGTTACAGAGCTCTTACAGAGAAGCCTGATTGTTATGTGACCTCATAAAGAGAAGACTGGTTGTTAGGTGACATCCAAAAGAGACGCCTGGTGCTTAGGTGACCTCCAAAAGAGATGCCTGGTGATGAGGTGACTTCTGACAGAGAAGGTAAGTTGTTACATTATCTCTGACAGTGAAGACTGGTTGGTTGCTGACCTCACAAAGAGAAGCGTGGTTGTCAGGTGATCTCCAGTAAGGAGGAACCTGGTAGTCATGTGATCCATAATGAGGGTAAGCCTGGTAGGTTACCTCTGACTGAGAAGACCTATTGTTAGGTGACATCTGAGAGAGACGCCTGCTCATCAGGTTGTCTCTGACAGAGAAGAATGGTTGCTCAATCACGTCTTATAGGGAATACTGAATGTTAGGTGACCTGTAATGAGTGGAAGGCTTCTTGTTAGATGACTTCTCACACAGAAGTCTTGTCAGGTGATGTCTGAAAGAGAAACCTGTTTAATACAGAGCGCGTACAGAGAATCCTGGTTGTTACGTGACCTCATACAGGGAAGGCTGGTTTTTGGGTGATCTAATAAGGAGAAGCCTGTTGGTTAGGTGCTCTTACAGAAGCCTGGTTATCTGGTTATATGTGACAGAGAAGCATGGTTTTTAGGTCACCTCTTAAAGGGAAGACTGTTTTCTAGGAGATCGTATCAGTGGAAGGCTTGTTGTTAGATGAGCTCTGACAGAGAAGTTTGTAAGGTGATGTGTGACTGAGAAACCTGTTTGTTAAAGAGCTCTTACAGAGAAGCCTGGGTGTTATGTGACCTCATAAGTGGAAGGATGGTTGTTTTGTGACCTAATAATGAGAAGCATGTTTGTCAGGTGAGCTCTTACAGAGAAGCCTGGTTGTTACGTGACCTCTGGAAGAGAAGCCTGTTTGTTAGGTCACTACTGATGGAGAAGCTTGATTGTTATGTAGTCTCTGACAGTGAAGACTTGTTGGTAGGTGACCTCATAGAGAAGCCTGGTTGTTCGGTGACCTCTAATGAGGCATACAGAGAAGCCTTGTTACAGAGAAGCCTAGTTGTTATGTGACCTCATAAAGGGAAGACTGGTTGCTGGGTGATCTAATAAGGAGATACCTGTTTGTTAGGCGAGCTCTGAGAGAAGCCTGGTTATCAGGTTCTCTCTGACAGACAAGCATGGTGGTTTGGTCACCTCTTAAAGGGAAGGCTGACTGTTACGTGATCTGTAATAAGTGGACGCCTTGTTGTTAGATGACTTCTGACAGAGAAGTCTTGTTGTTAGGTGATGTCTGACAGAGAAACCAGTTTGTTACATGACCACTTACACAGAAGCTTGGTTGTTAGGTGATCTCTGACAGAGAAGCATGTTTTTAAGGTGACATGTGATGGAGAAGCCTGGTTGTGAGGCAACCTCTGACAGAGAAGGCTGTTTGTTAAGGCAGCTCTTAAATAGAATCTTGATTATAAGGTTGTCTCTGTCAGAGAAGACTGGTTTGTAGGTGAACTCATAGAGAGAACACTGTTTTTTGGGTGATCTAAAAAGTAGCCGCCTGGTTGTTAAGTGACCTCTGAAAGAGAAGTCTACCTAGCAGTGTTCTGACAGAGAAGACTGTTGGTAGGTGACCTCACAAAGAGAAAACTTGCTGTTAAGTGATCTGTAATAAGGAGAAGCCTGTTTATTATGTGAGCTCTTAGAGAAACACTTGGATATTATGTGACCTCATAAAGAGAAACTGGTTGTTGGGTGATCTAAGAAGGAGAAGCCTGTTTGTTACGAGAGCTCTGACAGAAAAGCCTGGTTTTTAGGTGACTTCTGATGGATAAGGTTGGTTGTTATGTAATGTCTGACAGTGAAGACTGGTTGGTAGGTGACCTCGTGAAGAGAAGCCTGGTTCTTCGGTTATCTCTAAGAAGCATTCCAGTGAAGCTTGACTCTAGAGAGGCCTTGTTGTTATGTGACCTCTTTAAGAGAAGACTGGTTGTTGGGTGATCTTATGAGGAGAAGCCCCTTGGTTAGGCGTGCTCTTACAGAAGCCTGGTTATCAGGTTATCTCTGAGAGAGAAGTTTGGTTTTTAGGTCACGTCTCCCATCGGAGACTTATTGTTGGGTGATCTGTAGTCACTGGAAGGCTTGTGGTCAGACGATGTCTGACAGAGAATTCTTGTTAAGTCATGTCTGACAGAGAAACCTGTTTGTTACAGAGCTCTTACAGAGAAGCCTGATTGTTATGTGACCTCATAAAGAGAAGACTGGTTGTTAGGTGACATCCAAAAGAGACGCCTGGTGCTTAGGTGACCTCCAAAAGAGATGCCTGGTGATGAGGTGACTTCTGACAGAGAAGGTAAGTTGTTACATTATCTCTGACAGTGAAGACTGGTTGGTTGCTGACCTCACAAAGAGAAGCGTGGTTGTCAGGTGATCTCCAGTAAGGAGGAACCTGGTAGTCATGTGATCCATAATGAGGGTAAGCCTGGTAGGTTACCTCTGACCGAGAAGACCTATTGTTAGGTGACATCTGAGAGAGACGCCTGCTCATCAGGTTGTCTCTGACAGAGAAGAATGGTTGCTCAATCACGTCTTATAGGGAATACTGAATGTTAGGTGACCTGTAATGAGTGGAAGGCTTCTTGTTAGATGACTTCTCACAGAGAAGTCTTGTCAGGTGATGTCTGAAAGAGAAACCTGTTTAATACAGAGCGCGTACAGAGAATCCTGGTTGTTACGTGACCTCATACAGGGAAGGCTGGTTTTTGGGTGATCTAATAAGGAGAAGCCTGTTGGTTAGGTGCTCTTACAGAAGCCTGGTTATCTGGTTATATGTGACAGAGAAGCATGGTTTTTAGGTCACCTCTTAAAGGGAAGACTGTTTTCTAGGAGATCGTATCAGTGGAAGGCTTGTTGTTAGATGAGCTCTGACAGAGAAGTTTGTAAGGTGATGTGTGACTGAGAAACCTGTTTGTTAAAGAGCTCTTACAGAGAAGCCTGGGTGTTATGTGACCTCATAAGTGGAAGGATGGTTGTTTTGTGACCTAATAATGAGAAGCATGTTTGTCAGGTGAGCTCTTACAGAGAAGCCTGGTTGTTACGTGACCTCTGGAAGAGAAGCCTGTTTGTTAGGTCACTACTGATGGAGAAGCTTGATTGTTATGTAGTCTCTGACAGTGAAGACTTGTTGGTAGGTGACCTCATAGAGAAGCCTGGTTGTTCGGTGACCTCTAATGAGGCATACAGAGAAGCCTTGTTACAGAGAAGCCTAGTTGTTATGTGACCTCATAAAGGGAAGACTGGTTGTTGGGTGATCTAATAAGGAGATACCTGTTTGTTAGGCGAGCTCTGAGAGAAGCCTGGTTATCAGGTTCTCTCTGACAGACAAGCATGGTGGTTTGGTCACCTCTTAAAGGGAAGGCTGACTGTTACGTGATCTGTAATAAGTGGACGCCTTGTTGTTAGATGACTTCTGACAGAGAAGTCTTGTTGTTAGGTGATGTCTGACAGAGAAACCAGTTTGTTACATGACCACTTACACAGAAGCTTGGTTGTTAGGTGATCTCTGACAGAGAAGCATGTTTTTAAGGTGACATGTGATGGAGAAGCCTGGTTGTGAGGCAACCTCTGACAGAGAAGGCTGTTTGTTAAGGCAGCTCTTAAATAGAATCTTGATTATAAGGTTGTCTCTGTCAGAGAAGACTGGTTTGTAGGTGAACTCATAGAAAGAACACTGTTTTTTGGGTGATCTAAAAAGTAGCCGCCTGGTTGTTAAGTGACCTCTGAAAGAGAAGTCTACCTAGCAGTGTTCTGACAGAGAAGACTGTTGGTAGGTGACCTCACAAAGAGAAAACTTGCTGTTAAGTGATCTGTAATAAGGAGAAGCCTGGTTATTATGTGAGCTCTTAGAGAAACACTTGGATATTATGTGACCTCATAAAGAGAAACTGGTTGTTGGGTGATCTAAGAAGGAGAAGCCTGTTTGTTACGAGAGCTCTGACAATAAAGCCTGGTTTTTAGGTGACTTCTGATGGATAAGGTTGGTTGTTATGTAATGTCTGACAGTGAAGACTGGTTGGTAGGTGACCTCGTGAAGAGAAGCCTGGTTCTTCGGTTATCTCTAAGAAGCATTCCAGTGAAGCTTGACTCTAGAGAGGCCTTGTTGTTATGTGACCTCTTTAAGAGAAGACTGGTTGTTGGGTGATCTTATGAGGAGAAGCCCCTTGGTTAGGCGTGCTCTTACAGAAGCCTGGTTATCAGGTTATCTCTGAGAGAGAAGTTTGGTTTTTAGGTCACGTCTCCAATCGGAGACTGATTGTTGGGTGATCTGTAGTGAGAGGAAGGCTTGTGGTCAGACGATGTCTGACAGAGAATTCTTGTTAGGTCATGTCTGACAGAGAAACCTGTTTGTTACAGAGCTCTTACAGAGAAGCCTGATTGTTATGTGACCTCATAAAGAGAAGACTGGTTGTTAGGTGACCTCCAAAAGAGATGCCTGGTGATGAGGTGACTTCTGACAGAGAAGGTAAGTTGTTACATTATCTCTGACAGTGAAGACTGGTTGGTTGCTGACCTCACAAAGAGAAGCGTGGTTGTCAGGTGATCTCCAGTAAGGAGGAACCTGGTAGTCATGTGATCCATAATGAGGGTAAGCCTGGTAGGTTACCTCTGACCGAGAAGACCTATTGTTAGGTGACATCTGAGAGAGACGCCTGCTCATCAGGTTGTCTCTGACAGAGAAGAATGGTTGCTCAATCACGTCTTATAGGGAATACTGAATGTTAGGTGACCTGTAATGAGTGGAAGGCTTCTTGTTAGATGACTTCTCACACAGAAGTCTTGTCAGGTGATGTCTGAAAGAGAAACCTGTTTAATACAGAGCGCGTGCAGAGAATCCTGGTTGTTACGTGACCTCATACAGGGAAGGCTGGTTTTTGGGTGATCTAATAAGGAGAAGCCTGTTGGTTAGGTGCTCTTACAGAAGCCTGGTTATCTGGTTATATGTGACAGAGAAGCATGGTTTTTAGGTCACCTCTTAAAGGGAAGACTGTTTTCTAGGAGATCGTATCAGTGGAAGGCTTGTTGTTAGATGAGCTCTGACAGAGAAGTTTGTAAGGTGATGTGTGACTGAGAAACCTGTTTGTTAAAGAGCTCTTACAGAGAAGCCTGGGTGTTATGTGACCTCATAAGTGGAAGGATGGTTGTTTTGTGACCTAATAATGAGAAGCATGTTTGTCAGGTGAGCTCTTACAGAGAAGCCTGGTTGTTACGTGACCTCTGGAAGAGAAGCCTGTTTGTTAGGTCACTACTGATGGAGAAGCTTGATTGTTATGTAGTCTCTGACAGTGAAGACTTGTTGGTAGGTGACCTCATAGAGAAGCCTGGTTGTTCGGTGACCTCTAATGAGGCATACAGAGAAGCCTTGTTACAGAGAAGCCTAGTTGTTATGTGACCTCATAAAGGGAAGACTGGTTGTTGGGTGATCTAATAAGGAGATACCTGTTTGTTAGGCGAGCTCTGAGAGAAGCCTGGTTATCAGGTTCTCTCTGACAGACAAGCATGGTGGTTTGGTCACCTCTTAAAGGGAAGGCTGACTGTTACGTGATCTGTAATAAGTGGACGCCTTGTTGTTAGATGACTTCTGACAGAGAAGTCTTGTTGTTAGGTGATGTCTGACAGAGAAACCAGTTTGTTACATGACCACTTACACAGAAGCTTGGTTGTTAGGTGATCTCTGACAGAGAAGCATGTTTTTAAGGTGACATGTGATGGAGAAGCCTGGTTGTGAGGCAACCTCTGACAGAGAAGGCTGTTTGTTAAGGCAGCTCTTAAATAGAATCTTGATTATAAGGTTGTCTCTGTCAGAGAAGACTGGTTTGTAGGTGAACTCATAGAGAGAACACTGTTTTTTGGGTGATCTAAAAAGTAGCCGCCTGGTTGTTAAGTGACCTCTGAAAGAGAAGTCTACCTAGCAGTGTTCTGACAGAGAAGACTGTTGGTAGGTGACCTCACAAAGAGAAAACTTGCTGTTAAGTGATCTGTAATAAGGAGAAGCCTGGTTATTATGTGAGCTCTTAGAGAAACACTTGGATATTATGTGACCTCATAAAGAGAAACTGGTTGTTGGGTGATCTAAGAAGGAGAAGCCTGTTTGTTACGAGAGCTCTGACAAAAAAGCCTGGTTTTTAGGTGACTTCTGATGGATAAGGTTGGTTGTTATGTAATGTCTGACAGTGAAGACTGGTTGGTAGGTGACCTCGTGAAGAGAAGCCTGGTTCTTCGGTTATCTCTAAGAAGCATTCCAGTGAAGCTTGACTCTAGAGAGGCCTTGTTGTTATGTGACCTCTTTAAGAGAAGACTGGTTGTTGGGTGATCTTATGAGGAGAAGCCCCTTGGTTAGGCGTGCTCTTACAGAAGCCTGGTTATCAGGTTATCTCTGAGAGAGAAGTTTGGTTTTTAGGTCACGTCTCCAATCGGAGACTGATTGTTGGGTGATCTGTAGTGAGAGGAAGGCTTGTGGTCAGACGATGTCTGACAGAGAATTCTTGTTAGGTCATGTCTGACAGAGAAACCTGTTTGTTACAGAGCTCTTACAGAGAAGCCTGATTGTTATGTGACCTCATAAAGAGAAGACTGGTTGTTAGGTGACCTCCAAAAGAGATGCCTGGTGATGAGGTGACTTCTGACAGAGAAGGTAAGTTGTTACATTATCTCTGACAGTGAAGACTGGTTGGTTGCTGACCTCACAAAGAGAAGCGTGGTTGTCAGGTGATCTCCAGTAAGGAGGAACCTGGTAGTCATGTGATCCATAATGAGGGTAAGCCTGGTAGGTTACCTCTGACCGAGAAGACCTATTGTTAGGTGACATCTGAGAGAGACGCCTGCTCATCAGGTTGTCTCTGACAGAGAAGAATGGTTGCTCAATCACGTCTTATAGGGAATACTGAATGTTAGGTGACCTGTAATGAGTGGAAGGCTTCTTGTTAGATGACTTCTCACAGAGAAGTCTTGTCAGGTGATGTCTGAAAGAGAAACCTGTTTAATACAGAGCGCGTGCAGAGAATCCTGGTTGTTACGTGACCTCATACAGGGAAGGCTGGTTTTTGGGTGATCTAATAAGGAGAAGCCTGTTGGTTAGGTGCTCTTACAGAAGCCTGGTTATCTGGTTATATGTGACAGAGAAGCATGGTTTTTAGGTCACCTCTTAAAGGGAAGACTGTTTTCTAGGAGATCGTATCAGTGGAAGGCTTGTTGTTAGATGAGCTCTGACAGAGAAGTTTGTAAGGTGATGTGTGATTGAGAAACCTGTTTGTTAAAGAGCTCTCACAGAGAAGCTTGGGTGTTATGTGACCTCATAAATGGAAGGATGGTTGTTTTGTGACCTAATAATGAGAAGCATGTTTGTCAGGTGAGCTCTTACAGAGAAGCCTGGTTGTTACGTGACCTCTGGAAGAGAAGCCTGTTTGTTAGGTCACTACTGATGGAGAAGCTTGATTGTTATGTAGTCTCTGACAGTGAAGACTTGTTGGTAGGTGACCTCATAAAGAAGCCTGGTTGTTCGGTGACCTCTAATGAGGCATACAGAGAAGCCTTGTTACAGAGAAGCCTAGTTGTTATGTGACCTCATAAAGGGAAGACTGGTTGCTGGGTGATCTAATAAGGAGATACCTGTTTGTTAGGCGAGCTCTGAGAGAAGCCTGGTTATCAGGTTCTCTCTGACAGACAAGCATGGTGGTTTGGTCACCTCTTAAAGGGAAGGCTGACTGTTACGTGATCTGTAATAAGTGGACGCCTTGTTGTTAGATGACTTCTGACAGAGAAGTCTTGTTGTTAGGTGATGTCTGACAGAGAAACCAGTTTGTTACATGACCACTTACACAGAAGCTTGGTTGTTAGGTGATCTCTGACAGAGAAGCATGTTTTTAAGGTGACATGTGATGGAGAAGCCTGGTTGTGAGGCAACCTCTGACAGAGAAGGCTGTTTGTTAAGGCAGCTCTTAAATAGAATCTTGATTATAAGGTTGTCTCTGTCAGAGAAGACTGGTTTGTAGGTGAACTCATAGAGAGAACACTGTTTTTTGGGTGATCTAAAAAGTAGCCGCCTGGTTGTTAAGTGACCTCTGAAAGAGAAGTCTACCTAGCAGTGTTCTGACAGAGAAGACTGTTGGTAGGTGACCTCACAAAGAGAAAACTTGCTGTTAAGTGATCTGTAATAAGGAGAAGCCTGTTTATTATGTGAGCTCTTAGAGAAACACTTGGATATTATGTGACCTCATAAAGAGAAACTGGTTGTTGGGTGATCTAAGAAGGAGAAGCCTGTTTGTTACGAGAGCTCTGACAGAAAAGCCTGGTTTTTAGGTGACTTCTGATGGATAAGGTTGGTTGTTATGTAATGTCTGACAGTGAAGACTGGTTGGTAGGTGACCTCGTGAAGAGAAGCCTGGTTCTTCGGTTATCTCTAAGAAGCATTCCAGTGAAGCTTGACTCTAGAGAGGCCTTGTTGTTATGTGACCTCTTTAAGAGAAGACTGGTTGTTGGGTGATCTTATGAGGAGAAGCCCCTTGGTTAGGCGTGCTCTTACAGAAGCCTGGTTATCAGGTTATCTCTGAGAGAGAAGTTTGGTTTTTAGGTCACGTCTCCCATCGGAGACTGATTGTGGGGTGATCTGTAGTGAGTGGAAGGCTTGTGGTCAGACGATGTCTGACAGAGAATTCTTGTTAGGTCATGTCTGACAGAGAAACCTGTTTGTTACAGAGCTCTTACAGAGAAGCCTGATTGTTATGTGACCTCATAAAGAGAAGACTGGTTGTTAGGTGACCTCCAAAAGAGATGCCTGGTGATGAGGTGACTTCTGACAGAGAAGGTAAGTTGTTACATTATCTCTGACAGTGAAGACTGGTTGGTTGCTGACCTCACAAAGAGAAGCGTGGTTGTCAGGTGATCTCCAGTAAGGAGGAACCTGGTAGTCATGTGATCCATAATGAGGGTAAGCCTGGTAGGTTACCTCTGACCGAGAAGACCTATTGTTAGGTGACATCTGAGAGAGACGCCTGCTCATCAGGTTGTCTCTGACAGAGAAGAATGGTTGCTCAATCACGTCTTATAGGGAATACTGAATGTTAGGTGACCTGTAATGAGTGGAAGGCTTCTTGTTAGATGACTTCTCACAGAGAATTCTTGTCAGGTGATGTCTGAAAGAGAAAACTGTTTAATACAGAGCGCGTACAGAGAATCCTGTAGTTATGTGAACTCATACAGGGAAGGCTGGTTTTTGGGTGATCTAATAAGGAGAAGCCTGTTGGTTAGGTGCTCTTACAGAAGCCTGGTTATCTGGTTATATGTGACAGAGAAGCATGGTTTTTAGGTCACCTCTTAAAGGGAAGACTGTTTTCTAGGAGATCGTATCAGTGGAAGGCTTGTTGTTAGATGAGCTCTGACAGAGAAGTTTGTAAGGTGATGTGTGACTGAGAAACCTGTTTGTTAAAGAGCTCTTACAGAGAAGCCTGGGTGTTATGTGACCTCATAAATGGAAGGATGGTTGTTTTGTGACCTAATAATGAGAAGCATGTTTGTCAGGTGAGCTCTTACAGAGAAGCCTGGTTGTTACGTGACCTCTGGAAGAGAAGCCTGTTTGTTAGGTCACTACTGATGGAGAAGCTTGATTGTTATGTAGTCTCTGACAGTGAAGACTTGTTGGTAGGTGACCTCATAAAGAAGCCTGGTTGTTCGGTGACCTCTAATGAGGCATACAGAGAAGCCTTGTTACAGAGAAGCCTAGTTGTTTTGTGACCTCATAAAGGGAAGACTGGTTGCTGGGTGATCTAATAAGGAGATACCTGTTTGTTAGGCGATCTCTGAGAGAAGCCTGGTTATCAGGTTCTCTCTGACAGACAAGCATGGTGGTTTGGTCACCTCTTAAAGGGAAGGCTGACTGTTACGTGATCTGTAATAAGTGGACGCCTTGTTGTTAGATGACTTCTGACAGAGAAGTCTTGTTGTTAGGTGATGTCTGACAGAGAAACCAGTTTGTTACATGACCACTTACACAGAAGCTTGGTTGTTAGGTGATCTCTGACAGAGAAGCATGTTTTTAAGGTGACATGTGATGGAGAAGCCTGGTTGTGAGGCAACCTCTGACAGAGAAGGCTGTTTGTTAAGGCAGCTCTTAAATAGAATCTTGATTATAAGGTTGTCTCTGTCAGAGAAGACTGGTTTGTAGGTGAACTCATAGAGAGAACACTGTTTTTTGGGTGATCTAAAAAGTAGCCGCCTGGTTGTTAAGTGACCTCTGAAAGAGAAGTCTACCTAGCAGTGTTCTGACAGAGAAGACTGTTGGTAGGTGACCTCACAAAGAGAAAACTTGCTGTTAAGTGATCTGTAATAAGGAGAAGCCTGTTTATTATGTGAGCTCTTAGAGAAACACTTGGATATTATGTGACCTCATAAAGAGAAACTGGTTGTTGGGTGATCTAAGAAGGAGAAGCCTGTTTGTTACGAGAGCTCTGACAGAAAAGCCTGGTTTTTAGGTGACTTCTGATGGATAAGGTTGGTTGTTATGTAATGTCTGACAGTGAAGACTGGTTGGTAGGTGACCTCGTGAAGAGAAGCCTGGTTCTTCGGTTATCTCTAAGAAGCATTCCAGTGAAGCTTGACTCTAGAGAGGCCTTGTTGTTATGTGACCTCTTTAAGAGAAGACTGGTTGTTGGGTGATCTTATGAGGAGAAGCCCCTTGGTTAGGCGTGCTCTTACAGAAGCCTGGTTATCAGGTTATCTCTGAGAGAGAAGTTTGGTTTTTAGGTCACGTCTCCCATCGGAGACTTATTGTTGGGTGATCTGTAGTCACTGGAAGGCTTGTGGTCAGACGATGTCTGACAGAGAATTCTTGTTAAGTCATGTCTGACAGAGAAACCTGTTTGTTACAGAGCTCTTACAGAGAAGCCTGATTGTTATGTGACCTCATAAAGAGAAGACTGGTTGTTAGGTGACATCCAAAAGAGACGCCTGGTGCTTAGGTGACCTCCAAAAGAGATGCCTGGTGATGAGGTGACTTCTGACAGAGAAGGTAAGTTGTTACATTATCTCTGACAGTGAAGACTGGTTGGTTGCTGACCTCACAAAGAGAAGCGTGGTTGTCAGGTGATCTCCAGTAAGGAGGAACCTGGTAGTCATGTGATCCATAATGAGGGTAAGCCTGGTAGGTTACCTCTGACCGAGAAGACCTATTGTTAGGTGACATCTGAGAGAGACGCCTGCTCATCAGGTTGTCTCTGACAGAGAAGAATGGTTGCTCAATCACGTCTTATAGGGAATACTGAATGTTAGGTGACCTGTAATGAGTGGAAGGCTTCTTGTTAGATGACTTCTCACAGAGAAGTCTTGTCAGGTGATGTCTGAAAGAGAAAACTGTTTAATACAGAGCGCGTACAGAGAATCCTGGTAGTTATGTGAACTCATACAGGGAAGGCTGGTTTTTGGGTGATCTAATAAGAAGAAGCCTGTTGGTTAGGTGCTCTTACAGAAGCCTGGTTATCTGGTTATATGTGACAGAGAAGCATGGTTTTTAGGTCACCTCTTAAAGGGAAGACTGTTTTCTAGGAGATCGTATCAGTGGAAGGCTTGTTGTTAGATGAGCTCTGACAGAGAAGTTTGTAAGGTGATGTGTGACTGAGAAACCTGTTTGTTAAAGAGCTCTTACAGAGAAGCCTGGGTGTTATGTGACCTCATAAATGGAAGGATGGTTGTTTTGTGACCTAATAATGAGAAGCATGTTTGTCAGGTGAGCTCTTACAGAGAAGCCTGGTTGTTACGTGACCTCTGGAAGAGAAGCCTGTTTGTTAGGTCACTACTGATGGAGAAGCTTGATTGTTATGTAGTCTCTGACAGTGAAGACTTGTTGGTAGGTGACCTCATAAAGAAGCCTGGTTGTTCGGTGACCTCTAATGAGGCATACAGAGAAGCCTTGTTACAGAGAAGCCTAGTTGTTTTGTGACCTCATAAAGGGAAGACTGGTTGCTGGGTGATCTAATAAGGAGATACCTGTTTGTTAGGCGAGCTCTGAGAGAAGCCTGGTTATCAGGTTCTCTCTGACAGACAAGCATGGTGGTTTGGTCACCTCTTAAAGGGAAGGCTGACTGTTACGTGATCTGTAATAAGTGGACGCCTTGTTGTTAGATGACTTCTGACAGAGAAGTCTTGTTGTTAGGTGATGTCTGACAGAGAAACCAGTTTGTTACATGACCACTTACACAGAAGCTTGGTTGTTAGGTGATCTCTGACAGAGAAGCATGTTTTTAAGGTGACATGTGATGGAGAAGCCTGGTTGTGAGGCAACCTCTGACAGAGAAGGCTGTTTGTTAAGGCAGCTCTTAAATAGAATCTTGATTATAAGGTTGTCTCTGTCAGAGAAGACTGGTTTGTAGGTGAACTCATAGAGAGAACACTGTTTTTTGGGTGATCTAAAAAGTAGCCGCCTGGTTGTTAAGTGACCTCTGAAAGAGAAGTCTACCTAGCAGTGTTCTGACAGAGAAGACTGTTGGTAGGTGACCTCACAAAGAGAAAACTTGCTGTTAAGTGATCTGTAATAAGGAGAAGCCTGTTTATTATGTGAGCTCTTAGAGAAACACTTGGATATTATGTGACCTCATAAAGAGAAACTGGTTGTTGGGTGATCTAAGAAGGAGAAGCCTGTTTGTTACGAGAGCTCTGACAGAAAAGCCTGGTTTTTAGGTGACTTCTGATGGATAAGGTTGGTTGTTATGTAATGTCTGACAGTGAAGACTGGTTGGTAGGTGACCTCGTGAAGAGAAGCCTGGTTCTTCGGTTATCTCTAAGAAGCATTCCAGTGAAGCTTGACTCTAGAGAGGCCTTGTTGTTATGTGACCTCTTTAAGAGAAGACTGGTTGTTGGGTGATCTTATGAGGAGAAGCCCCTTGGTTAGGCGTGCTCTTACAGAAGCCTGGTTATCAGGTTATCTCTGAGAGAGAAGTTTGGTTTTTAGGTCACGTCTCCCATCGGAGACTGATTGTGGGGTGATCTGTAGTGAGTGGAAGGCTTGTGGTCAGACGATGTCTGACAGAGAATTCTTGTTAAGTCATGTCTGACAGAGAAACCTGTTTGTTACAGAGCTCTTACAGAGAAGCCTGATTGTTATGTGACCTCATAAAGAGAAGACTGGTTGTTAGGTGACATCCAAAAGAGACGCCTGGTGCTTAGGTGACCTCCAAAAGAGATGCCTGGTGATGAGGTGACTTCTGACAGAGAAGGTAAGTTGTTACATTATCTCTGACAGTGAAGACTGGTTGGTTGCTGACCTCACAAAGAGAAGCGTGGTTGTCAGGTGATCTCCAGTAAGGAGGAACCTGGTAGTCATGTGATCCATAATGAGGGTAAGCCTGGTAGGTTACCTCTGACCGAGAAGACCTATTGTTAGGTGACATCTGAGAGAGACGCCTGCTCATCAGGTTGTCTCTGACAGAGAAGAATGGTTGCTCAATCACGTCTTATAGGGAATACTGAATGTTAGGTGACCTGTAATGAGTGGAAGGCTTCTTGTTAGATGACTTCTCACACAGAAGTCTTGTCAGGTGATGTCTGAAAGAGAAACCTGTTTAATACAGAGCGCGTACAGAGAATCCTGGTTGTTACGTGACCTCATACAGGGAAGGCTGGTTTTTGGGTGATCTAATAAGGAGAAGCCAGTTGGTTAGGTGCTCTTACAGAAGCCTGGTTATCTGGTTATATGTGACAGAGAAGCATGGTTTTTAGGTCACCTCTTAAAGGGAAGACTGTTTTCTAGGAGATCGTATCAGTGGAAGGCTTGTTGTTAGATGAGCTCTGACAGAGAAGTTTGTAAGGTGATGTGTGACTGAGAAACCTGTTTGTTAAAGAGCTCTCACAGAGAAGCTTGGGTGTTATGTGACCTCATAAATGGAAGGATGGTTGTTTTGTGACCTAGTAATGAGAAGCATGTTTGTCAGGTGAGCTCTTACAGAGAAGCCTGGTTGTTACGTGACCTCTGGAAGAGAAGCCTGTTTGTTAGGTCACTACTGATGGAGAAGCTTGATTGTTATGTAGTCTCTGACAGTGAAGACTTGTTGGTAGGTGACCTCATAGAGAAGCCTGGTTGTTCGGTGACCTCTAATGATGCATACAGAGAAGCCTTGTTACAGAGAAGCCTAGTTGTTATGTGACCTCATAAAGGGAAGACTGGTTGTTGGGTGATCTAATAAGGAGATACCTGTTTGTTAGGCGAGCTCTGAGAGAAGCCTGGTTATCAGGTTCTCTCTGACAGACAAGCATGGTGGTTTGGTCACCTCTTAAAGGGAAGGCTGACTGTTACGTGATCTGTAATAAGTGGACGCCTTGTTGTTAGATGACTTCTGACAGAGAAGTCTTGTTGTTAGGTGATGTCTGACAGAGAAACCAGTTTGTTACATGACCACTTACACAGAAGCTTGGTTGTTAGGTGATCTCTGACAGAGAAGCATGTTTTTAAGGTGACATGTGATGGAGAAGCCTGGTTGTGAGGCAACCTCTGACAGAGAAGGCTGTTTGTTAAGGCAGCTCTTAAATAGAATCTTGATTATAAGGTTGTCTCTGTCAGAGAAGACTGGTTTGTAGGTGAACTCATAGAGAGAACACTGTTTTTTGGGTGATCTAAAAAGTAGCCGCCTGGTTGTTAAGTGACCTCGGAAAGAGAAGTCTACCTAGCAGTGTTCTGACAGAGAAGACTGTTGGTAGGTGACCTCACAAAGAGAAAACTTGCTGTTAAGTGATCTGTAATAAGGAGAAGCCTGTTTATTATGTGAGCTCTTAGAGAAACACTTGGATATTATGTGACCTCATAAAGAGAAACTGGTTGTTGGGTGATCTAAGAAGGAGAAGCCTGTTTGTTACGAGAGCTCTGACAGAAAAGCCTGGTTTTTAGGTGACTTCTGATGGATAAGGTTGGTTGTTATGTAATGTCTGACAGTGAAGACTGGTTGGTAGGTGACCTCGTGAAGAGAAGCCTGGTTCTTCGGTTATCTCTAAGAAGCATTCCAGTGAAGCTTGACTCTAGAGAGGCCTTGTTGTTATGTGACCTCTTTAAGAGAAGACTGGTTGTTGGGTGATCTTATGAGGAGAAGCCCCTTGGTTAGGCGTGCTCTTACAGAAGCCTGGTTATCAGGTTATCTCTGAGAGAGAAGTTTGGTTTTTAGGTCACGTCTCCCATCGGAGACTGATTGTGGGGTGATCTGTAGTGAGTGGAAGGCTTGTGGTCAGACGATGTCTGACAGAGAATTCTTGTTAAGTCATGTCTGACAGAGAAACCTGTTTGTTACAGAGCTCTTACAGAGAAGCCTGATTGTTATGTGACCTCATAAAGAGAAGACTGGTTGTTAGGTGACATCCAAAAGAGACGCCTGGTGCTTAGGTGACCTCCAAAAGAGATGCCTGGTGATGAGGTGACTTCTGACAGAGAAGGTAAGTTGTTACATTATCTCTGACAGTGAAGACTGGTTGGTTGCTGACCTCACAAAGAGAAGCGTGGTTGTCAGGTGATCTCCAGTAAGGAGGAACCTGGTAGTCATGTGATCCATAATGAGGGTAAGCCTGGTAGGTTACCTCTGACCGAGAAGACCTATTGTTAGGTGACATCTGAGAGAGACGCCTGCTCATCAGGTTGTCTCTGACAGAGAAGAATGGTTGCTCAATCACGTCTTATAGGGAATATTGAATGTTAGGTGACCTGTAATGAGTGGAAGGCTTCTTGTTAGATGACTTCTCACACAGAAGTCTTGTCAGGTGATGTCTGAAAGAGAAACCTGTTTAATACAGAGCGCGTACAGAGAATCCTGGTTGTTACGTGACCTCATACAGGGAAGGCTGGTTTTTGGGTGATCTAATAAGGAGAAGCCTGTTGGTTAGGTGCTCTTACAGAAGCCTGGTTATCTGGTTATATGTGACAGAGAAGCATGGTTTTTAGGTCACCTCTTAAAGGGAAGACTGTTTTCTAGGAGATCGTATCAGTGGAAGGCTTGTTGTTAGATGAGCTCTGACAGAGAAGTTTGTAAGGTGATGTGTGATTGAGAAACCTGTTTGTTAAAGAGCTCTCACAGAGAAGCTTGGGTGTTATGTGACCTCATAAATGGAAGGATGGTTGTTTTGTGACCTAGTAATGAGAACCATGTTTGTCAGGTGAGCTCTTACAGAGAAGCCTGGTTGTTACGTGACCTCTGGAAGAGAAGCCTGTTTGTTAGGTCACTACTGATGGAGAAGCTTGATTGTTATGTAGTCTCTGACAGTGAAGACTTGTTGGTAGGTGACCTCATAAAGAAGCCTGGTTGTTCGGTGACCTCTAATGAGGCATACAGAGAAGCCTTGTTACAGAGAAGCCTAGTTGTTATGTGACCTCATAAAGGGAAGACTGGTTGTTGGGTGATCTAATAAGGAGATACCTGTTTGTTAGGCGAGCTCTGAGAGAAGCCTGGTTATCAGGTTCTCTCTGACAGACAAGCATGGTGGTTTGGTCACCTCTTAAAGGGAAGGCTGACTGTTACGTGATCTGTAATAAGTGGACGCCTTGTTGTTAGATGACTTCTGACAGAGAAGTCTTGTTGTTAGGTGATGTCTGACAGAGAAACCAGTTTGTTACATGACCACTTACACAGAAGCTTGGTTGTTAGGTGATCTCTGACAGAGAAGCATGTTTTTAAGGTGACATGTGATGGAGAAGCCTGGTTGTGAGGCAACCTCTGACAGAGAAGGCTGTTTGTTAAGGCAGCTCTTAAATAGAATCTTGATTATAAGGTTGTCTCTGTCAGAGAAGACTGGTTTGTAGGTGAACTCATAGAGAGAACACTGTTTTTTGGGTGATCTAAAAAGTAGCCGCCTGGTTGTTAAGTGACCTCTGAAAGAGAAGTCTACCTAGCAGTGTTCTGACAGAGAAGACTGTTGGTAGGTGACCTCACAAAGAGAAAACTTGCTGTTAAGTGATCTGTAATAAGGAGAAGCCTGTTTATTATGTGAGCTCTTAGAGAAACACTTGGATATTATGTGACCTCATAAAGAGAAACTGGTTGTTGGGTGATCTAAGAAGGAGAAGCCTGTTTGTTACGAGAGCTCTGACAGAAAAGCCTGGTTTTTAGGTGACTTCTGATGGATAAGGTTGGTTGTTATGTAATGTCTGACAGTGAAGACTGGTTGGTAGGTGACCTCGTGAAGAGAAGCCTGGTTCTTCGGTTATCTCTAAGAAGCATTCCAGTGAAGCTTGACTCTAGAGAGGCCTTGTTGTTATGTGACCTCTTTAAGAGAAGACTGGTTGTTGGGTGATCTTATGAGGAGAAGCCCCTTGGTTAGGCGTGCTCTTACAGAAGCCTGGTTATCAGGTTATCTCTGAGAGAGAAGTTTGGTTTTTAGGTCACGTCTCCCATCGGAGACTTATTGTTGGGTGATCTGTAGTCACTGGAAGGCTTGTGGTCAGACGATGTCTGACAGAGAATTCTTGTTAAGTCATGTCTGACAGAGAAACCTGTTTGTTACAGAGCTCTTACAGAGAAGCCTGATTGTTATGTGACCTCATAAAGAGAAGACTGGTTGTTAGGTGACATCCAAAAGAGACGCCTGGTGCTTAGGTGACCTCCAAAAGAGATGCCTGGTGATGAGGTGACTTCTGACAGAGAAGGTAAGTTGTTACATTATCTCTGACAGTGAAGACTGGTTGGTTGCTGACCTCACAAAGAGAAGCGTGGTTGTCAGGTGATCTCCAGTAAGGAGGAACCTGGTAGTCATGTGATCCATAATGAGGGTAAGCCTGGTAGGTTACCTCTGACCGAGAAGACCTATTGTTAGGTGACATCTGAGAGAGACGCCTGCTCATCAGGTTGTCTCTGACAGAGAAGAATGGTTGCTCAATCACGTCTTATAGGGAATACTGAATGTTAGGTGACCTGTAATGAGTGGAAGGCTTCTTGTTAGATGACTTCTCACAGAGAAGTCTTGTCAGGTGATGTCTGAAAGAGAAACCTGTTTAATACAGAGCGCGTACAGAGAATCCTGGTTATTACGTGACCTCATACAGGGAAGGCTGGTTTTTGGGTGATCTAATAAGGAGAAGCCTGTTGGTTAGGTGCTCTTACAGAAGCCTGGTTATCTGGTTATATGTGACAGAGAAGCATGGTTTTTAGGTCACCTCTTAAAGGGAAGACTGTTTTCTAGGAGATCGTATCAGTGGAAGGCTTGTTGTTAGATGAGCTCTGACAGAGAAGTTTGTAAGGTGATGTGTGACTGAGAAACCTGTTTGTTAAAGAGCTCTTACAGAGAAGCCTGGGTGTTATGTGACCTCATAAGTGGAAGGATGGTTGTTTTGTGACCTAATAATGAGAAGCATGTTTGTCAGGTGAGCTCTTACAGAGAAGCCTGGTTGTTACGTGACCTCTGGAAGAGAAGCCTGTTTGTTAGGTCACTACTGATGGAGAAGCTTGATTGTTATGTAGTCTCTGACAGTGAAGACTTGTTGGTAGGTGACCTCATAGAGAAGCCTGGTTGTTCGGTGACCTCTAATGAGGCATACAGAGAAGCCTTGTTACAGAGAAGCCTAGTTGTTATGTGACCTCATAAAGGGAAGACTGGTTGTTGGGTGATCTAATAAGGAGATACCTGTTTGTTAGGCAAGCTCTGAGAGAAGCCTGGTTATCAGGTTCTCTCTGACAGACAAGCATGGTGGTTTGGTCACCTCTTAAAGGGAAGGCTGACTGTTACGTGATCTGTAATAAGTGGACGCCTTGTTGTTAGATGACTTCTGACAGAGAAGTCTTGTTGTTAGGTGATGTCTGACAGAGAAACCAGTTTGTTACATGACCACTTACACAGAAGCTTGGTTGTTAGGTGATCTCTGACAGAGAAGCATGTTTTTAAGGTGACATGTGATGGAGAAGCCTGGTTGTGAGGCAACCTCTGACAGAGAAGGCTGTTTGTTAAGGCAGCTCTTAAATAGAATCTTGATTATAAGGTTGTCTCTGTCAGAGAAGACTGGTTTGTAGGTGAACTCATAGAGAGAACACTGTTTTTTGGGTGATCTAAAAAGTAGCCGCCTGGTTGTTAAGTGACCTCGGAAAGAGAAGTCTACCTAGCAGTGTTCTGACAGAGAAGACTGTTGGTAGGTGACCTCACAAAGAGAAAACTTGCTGTTAAGTGATCTGTAATAAGGAGAAGCCTGTTTATTATGTGAGCTCTTAGAGAAACACTTGGATATTATGTGACCTCATAAAGAGAAACTGGTTGTTGGGTGATCTAAGAAGGAGAAGCCTGTTTGTTACGAGAGCTCTGACAGAAAAGCCTGGTTTTTAGGTGACTTCTGATGGATAAGGTTGGTTGCTATGTAATGTCTGACAGTGAAGACTGGTTGGTAGGTGACCTCGTGAAGAGAAGCCTGGTTCTTCGGTTATCTCTAAGAAGCATTCCAGTGAAGCTTGACTCTAGAGAGGCCTTGTTGTTATGTGACCTCTTTAAGAGAAGACTGGTTGTTGGGTGATCTTATGAGGAGAAGCCCCTTGGTTAGGCGTGCTCTTACAGAAGCCTGGTTATCAGGTTATCTCTGAGAGAGAAGTTTGGTTTTTAGGTCACGTCTCCAATCGGAGACTGATTGTTGGGTGATCTGTAGTGAGAGGAAGGCTTGTGGTCAGACGATGTCTGACAGAGAATTCTTGTTAGGTCATGTCTGACAGAGAAACCTGTTTGTTACAGAGCTCTTACAGAGAAGCCTGATTGTTATGTGACCTCATAAAGAGAAGACTGGTTGTTAGGTGACCTCCAAAAGAGATGCCTGGTGATGAGGTGACTTCTGACAGAGAAGGTAAGTTGTTACATTATCTCTGACAGTGAAGACTGGTTGGTTGCTGACCTCACAAAGAGAAGCGTGGTTGTCAGGTGATCTCCAGTAAGGAGGAACCTGGTAGTCATGTGATCCATAATGAGGGTAAGCCTGGTAGGTTACCTCTGACCGAGAAGACCTATTGTTAGGTGACATCTGAGAGAGACGCCTGCTCATCAGGTTGTCTCTGACAGAGAAGAATGGTTGCTCAATCACGTCTTATAGGGAATACTGAATGTTAGGTGACCTGTAATGAGTGGAAGGCTTCTTGTTAGATGACTTCTCACAGAGAAGTCTTGTCAGGTGATGTCTGAAAGAGAAACCTGTTTAATACAGAGCGCGTGCAGAGAATCCTGGTTGTTACGTGACCTCATACAGGGAAGGCTGGTTTTTGGGTGATCTAATAAGGAGAAGCCTGTTGGTTAGGTGCTCTTACAGAAGCCTGGTTATCTGGTTATATGTGACAGAGAAGCATGGTTTTTAGGTCACCTCTTAAAGGGAAGACTGTTTTCTAGGAGATCGTATCAGTGGAAGGCTTGTTGTTAGATGAGCTCTGACAGAGAAGTTTGTAAGGTGATGTGTGATTGAGAAACCTGTTTGTTAAAGAGCTCTCACAGAGAAGCTTGGGTGTTATGTGACCTCATAAATGGAAGGATGGTTGTTTTGTGACCTAATAATGAGAAGCATGTTTGTCAGGTGAGCTCTTACAGAGAAGCCTGGTTGTTACGTGACCTCTGGAAGAGAAGCCTGTTTGTTAGGTCACTACTGATGGAGAAGCTTGATTGTTATGTAGTCTCTGACAGTGAAGACTTGTTGGTAGGTGACCTCATAAAGAAGCCTGGTTGTTCGGTGACCTCTAATGAGGCATACAGAGAAGCCTTGTTACAGAGAAGCCTAGTTGTTATGTGACCTCATAAAGGGAAGACTGGTTGCTGGGTGATCTAATAAGGAGATACCTGTTTGTTAGGCGAGCTCTGAGAGAAGCCTGGTTATCAGGTTCTCTCTGACAGACAAGCATGGTGGTTTGGTCACCTCTTAAAGGGAAGGCTGACTGTTACGTGATCTGTAATAAGTGGACGCCTTGTTGTTAGATGACTTCTGACAGAGAAGTCTTGTTGTTAGGTGATGTCTGACAGAGAAACCAGTTTGTTACATGACCACTTACACAGAAGCTTGGTTGTTAGGTGATCTCTGACAGAGAAGCATGTTTTTAAGGTGACATGTGATGGAGAAGCCTGGTTGTGAGGCAACCTCTGACAGAGAAGGCTGTTTGTTAAGGCAGCTCTTAAATAGAATCTTGATTATAAGGTTGTCTCTGTCAGAGAAGACTGGTTTGTAGGTGAACTCATAGAGAGAACACTGTTTTTTGGGTGATCTAAAAAGTAGCCGCCTGGTTGTTAAGTGACCTCTGAAAGAGAAGTCTACCTAGCAGTGTTCTGACAGAGAAGACTGTTGGTAGGTGACCTCACAAAGAGAAAACTTGCTGTTAAGTGATCTGTAATAAGGAGAAGCCTGTTTATTATGTGAGCTCTTAGAGAAACACTTGGATATTATGTGACCTCATAAAGAGAAACTGGTTGTTGGGTGATCTAAGAAGGAGAAGCCTGTTTGTTACGAGAGCTCTGACAGAAAAGCCTGGTTTTTAGGTGACTTCTGATGGATAAGGTTGGTTGTTATGTAATGTCTGACAGTGAAGACTGGTTGGTAGGTGACCTCGTGAAGAGAAGCCTGGTTCTTCGGTTATCTCTAAGAAGCATTCCAGTGAAGCTTGACTCTAGAGAGGCCTTGTTGTTATGTGACCTCTTTAAGAGAAGACTGGTTGTTGGGTGATCTTATGAGGAGAAGCCCCTTGGTTAGGCGTGCTCTTACAGAAGCCTGGTTATCAGGTTATCTCTGAGAGAGAAGTTTGGTTTTTAGGTCACGTCTCCAATCGGAGACTGATTGTTGGGTGATCTGTGGTGAGTGGAAGGCTTGTGGTCAGACGATGTCTGACAGAGAATTCTTGTTAGGTCATGTCTGACAGAGAAACCTGTTTGTTACAGAGCTCTTACAGAGAAGCCTGATTGTTATGTGACCTCATAAAGAGAAGACTGGTTGTTAGGTGACCTCCAAAAGAGATGCCTGGTGATGAGGTGACTTCTGACAGAGAAGGTAAGTTGTTACATTATCTCTGACAGTGAAGACTGGTTGGTTGCTGACCTCACAAAGAGAAGCGTGGTTGTCAGGTGATCTCCAGTAAGGAGGAACCTGGTAGTCATGTGATCCATAATGAGGGTAAGCCTGGTAGGTTACCTCTGTCCAAGAAGACCTATTGTTAGGTGACATCTGAGAGAGACGCCTGCTCATCAGGTTGTCTCTGACAGAGAAGAATGGTTGCTCAATCACGTCTTATAGGGAATACTGAATGTTAGGTGACCTGTAATGAGTGGAAGGCTTCTTGTTAGATGACTTCTCACACAGAAGTCTTGTCAGGTGATGTCTGAAAGAGAAACCTGTTTAATACAGAGCGCGTACAGAGAATCCTGGTTGTTACGTGACCTCATACAGGGAAGGCTGGTTTTTGGGTGATCTAATAAGGAGAAGCCAGTTGGTTAGGTGCTCTTACAGAAGCCTGGTTATCTGGTTATATGTGACAGAGAAGCATGGTTTTTAGGTCACCTCTTAAAGGGAAGACTGTTTTCTAGGAGACCGTATCAGTGGAAGGCTTGTTGTTAGATGAGCTCTGACAGAGAATTTTGTAAGGTGATGTGTGACTGAGAAACCTGTTTGTTAAAGAGCTCTCACAGAGAAGCTTGGGTGTTATGTGACCTCATAAATGGAAGGATGGTTGTTTTGTGACCTAGTAATGAGAAGCATGTTTGTCAGGTGAGCTCTTACAGAGAAGCCTGGTTGTTACGTGACCTCTGGAAGAGAAGCCTGTTTGTTAGGTCACTACTGATGGAGAAGCTTGATTGTTATGTAGTCTCTGACAGTGAAGACTTGTTGGTAGGTGACCTCATAAAGAAGCCTGGTTGTTCGGTGACCTCTAATGAGGCATACAGAGAAGCCTTGTTACAGAGAAGCCTAGTTGTTTTGTGACCTCATAAAGGGAAGACTGGTTGCTGGGTGATCTAATAAGGAGATACCTGTTTGTTAGGCGAGCTCTGAGAGAAGCCTGGTTATCAGGTTCTCTCTGACAGACAAGCATGGTGGTTTGGTCACCTCTTAAAGGGAAGGCTGACTGTTACGTGATCTGTAATAAGTGGACGCCTTGTTGTTAGATGACTTCTGACAGAGAAGTCTTGTTGTTAGGTGATGTCTGACAGAGAAACCAGTTTGTTACATGACCACTTACACAGAAGCTTGGTTGTTAGGTGATCTCTGACAGAGAAGCATGTTTTTAAGGTGACATGTGATGGAGAAGCCTGGTTGTGAGGCAACCTCTGACAGAGAAGGCTGTTTGTTAAGGCAGCTCTTAAATAGAATCTTGATTATAAGGTTGTCTCTGTCAGAGAAGACTGGTTTGTAGGTGAACTCATAGAACACTGTTTTTTGGGTGATCTAAAAAGTAGCCGCCTGGTTGTTAAGTGACCTCTGAAAGAGAAGTCTACCTAGCAGTGTTCTGACAGAGAAGACTGTTGGTAGGTGACCTCACAAAGAGAAAACTTGCTGTTAAGTGATCTGTAATAAGGAGAAGCCTGTTTATTATGTGAGCCCTTAGAGAAACACTTGGATATTATGTGACCTCATAAAGAGAAACTGGTTGTTGGGTGATCTAAGAAGGAGAAGCCTGTTTGTTACGAGAGCTCTGACAGAAAAGCCTGGTTTTTAGGTGACTTCTGATGGATAAGGTTGGTTGTTATGTAATGTCTGACAGTGAAGACTGGTTGGTAGGTGACCTCGTGAAGAGAAGCCTGGTTCTTCGGTTATCTCTAAGAAGCATTCCAGTGAAGCTTGACTCTAGAGAGGCCTTGTTGTTATGTGACCTCTTTAAGAGAAGACTGGTTGTTGGGTGATCTTATGAGGAGAAGCCCCTTGGTTAGGCGTGCTCTTACAGAAGCCTGGTTATCAGGTTATCTCTGAGAGAGAAGTTTGGTTTTTAGGTCACGTCTCCAATCGGAGACTGATTGTTGGGTGATCTGTAGTGAGTGGAAGGCTTGTGGTCAGACGATGTCTGACAGAGAATTCTTGTTAGGTCATGTCTGACAGAGAAACCTGTTTGTTACAGAGCTCTTACAGAGAAGCCTGATTGTTATGTGACCTCATAAAGAGAAGACTGGTTGTTAGGTGACATCCAAAAGAGACGCCTGGTGCTTAGGTGACCTCCAAAAGAGATGCCTGGTGATGAGGTGACTTCTGACAGAGAAGGTAAGTTGTTACATTATCTCTGACAGTGAAGACTGGTTGGTTGCTGACCTCACAAAGAGAAGCGTGGTTGTCAGGTGATCTCCAGTAAGGAGGAACCTGGTAGTCATGTGATCCATAATGAGGGTAAGCCTGGTAGGTTACCTCTGACCGAGAAGACCTATTGTTAGGTGACATCTGAGAGAGACGCCTGCTCATCAGGTTGTCTCTGACAGAGAAGAATGGTTGCTCAATCACGTCTTATAGGGAATACTGAATGTTAGGTGACCTGTAATGAGTGGAAGGCTTCTTGTTAGATGACTTCTCACAGAGAAGTCTTGTCAGGTGATGTCTGAAAGAGAAACCTGTTTAATACAGAGCGCGTGCAGAGAATCCTGGTTGTTACGTGACCTCATACAGGGAAGGCTGGTTTTTGGGTGATCTAATAAGGAGAAGCCTGTTGGTTAGGTGCTCTTACAGAAGCCTGGTTATCTGGTTATATGTGACAGAGAAGCATGGTTTTTAGGTCACCTCTTAAAGGGAAGACTGTTTTCTAGGAGATCGTATCAGTGGAAGGCTTGTTGTTAGATGAGCTCTGACAGAGAAGTTTGTAAGGTGATGTGTGATTGAGAAACCTGTTTGTTAAAGAGCTCTCACAGAGAAGCTTGGGTGTTATGTGACCTCATAAATGGAAGGATGGTTGTTTTGTGACCTAATAATGAGAAGCATGTTTGTCAGGTGAGCTCTTACAGAGAAGCCTGGTTGTTACGTGACCTCTGGAAGAGAAGCCTGTTTGTTAGGTCACTACTGATGGAGAAGCTTGATTGTTATGTAGTCTCTGACAGTGAAGACTTGTTGGTAGGTGACCTCATAAAGAAGCCTGGTTGTTCGGTGACCTCTAATGAGGCATACAGAGAAGCCTTGTTACAGAGAAGCCTAGTTGTTATGTGACCTCATAAAGGGAAGACTGGTTGCTGGGTGATCTAATAAGGAGATACCTGTTTGTTAGGCGAGCTCTGAGAGAAGCCTGGTTATCAGGTTCTCTCTGACAGACAAGCATGGTGGTTTGGTCACCTCTTAAAGGGAAGGCTGACTGTTACGTGATCTGTAATAAGTGGACGCCTTGTTGTTAGATGACTTCTGACAGAGAAGTCTTGTTGTTAGGTGATGTCTGACAGAGAAACCAGTTTGTTACATGACCACTTACACAGAAGCTTGGTTGTTAGGTGATCTCTGACAGAGAAGCATGTTTTTAAGGTGACATGTGATGGAGAAGCCTGGTTGTGAGGCAACCTCTGACAGAGAAGGCTGTTTGTTAAGGCAGTTCTTAAATAGAATCTTGATTATAAGGTTGTCTCTGTCAGAGAAGACTGGTTTGTAGGTGAACTCATAGAGAGAACACTGTTTTTTGGGTGATCTAAAAAGTAGCCGCCTGGTTGTTAAGTGACCTCTGAAAGAGAAGTCTACCTAGCAGTGTTCTGACAGAGAAGACTGTTGGTAGGTAACCTCACAAAGAGAAAACTTGCTGTTAAGTGATCTGTAATAAGGAGAAGCCTGTTTATTATGTGAGCTCTTAGAGAAACACTTGGATATTATGTGACCTCATAAAGAGAAACTGGTTGTTGGGTGATCTAAGAAGGAGAAGCCTGTTTGTTACGAGAGCTCTGACAGAAAAGCCTGGTTTTTAGGTGACTTCTGATGGATAAGGTTGGTTGTTATGTAATGTCTGACAGTGAAGACTGGTTGGTAGGTGACCTCGTGAAGAGAAGCCTGGTTCTTCGGTTATCTCTAAGAAGCATTCCAGTGAAGCTTGACTCTAGAGAGGCCTTGTTGTTATGTGACCTCTTTAAGAGAAGACTGGTTGTTGGGTGATCTTATGAGGAGAAGCCCCTTGGTTAGGCGTGCTCTTACAGAAGCCTGGTTATCAGGTTATCTCTGAGAGAGAAGTTTGGTTTTTAGGTCACGTCTCCAATCGGAGACTGATTGTTGGGTGATCTGTAGTGAGTGGAAGGCTTGTGGTCAGACGATGTCTGACAGAGAATTCTTGTTAGGTCATGTCTGACAGAGAAACCTGTTTGTTACAGAGCTCTTACAGAGAAGCCTGATTGTTATGTGACCTCATAAAGAGAAGACTGGTTGTTAGGTGACCTCCAAAAGAGATGCCTGGTGATGAGGTGACTTCTGACAGAGAAGGTAAGTTGTTACATTATCTCTGACAGTGAAGACTGGTTGGTTGCTGACCTCACAAAGAGAAGCGTGGTTGTCAGGTGATCTCCAGTAAGGAGGAACCTGGTAGTCATGTGATCCATAATGAGGGTAAGCCTGGTAGGTTACCTCTGACCGAGAAGACCTATTGTTAGGTGACATCTGAGAGAGACGCCTGCTCATCAGGTTGTCTCTGACAGAGAAGAATGGTTGCTCAATCACGTCTTATAGGGAATACTGAATGTTAGGTGACCTGTAATGAGTGGAAGGCTTCTTGTTAGATGACTTCTCACAGAGAAGTCTTGTCAGGTGATGTCTGAAAGAGAAAACTGTTTAATACAGAGCGCGTACAGAGAATCCTGGTAGTTATGTGAACTCATACAGGGAAGGCTGGTTTTTGGGTGATCTAATAAGAAGAAGCCTGTTGGTTAGGTGCTCTTACAGAAGCCTGGTTATCTGGTTATATGTGACAGAGAAGCATGGTTTTTAGGTCACCTCTTAAAGGGAAGACTGTTTTCTAGGAGATCGTATCAGTGGAAGGCTTGTTGTTAGATGAGCTCTGACAGAGAAGTTTGTAAGGTGATGTGTGACTGAGAAACCTGTTTGTTAAAGAGCTCTTACAGAGAAGCCTGGGTGTTATGTGACCTCATAAGTGGAAGGATGGTTGTTTTGTGACCTAATAATGAGAAGCATGTTTGTCAGGTGAGCTCTTACAGAGAAGCCTGGTTGTTACGTGACCTCTGGAAGAGAAGCCTGTTTGTTAGGTCACTACTGATGGAGAAGCTTGATTGTTATGTAGTCTCTGACAGTGAAGACTTGTTGGTAGGTGACCTCATAAAGAAGCCTGGTTGTTCGGTGACCTCTAATGAGGCATACAGAGAAGCCTTGTTACAGAGAAGCCTAGTTGTTTTGTGACCTCATAAAGGGAAGACTGGTTGCTGGGTGATCTAATAAGGAGATACCTGTTTGTTAGGCGATCTCTGAGAGAAGCCTGGTTATCAGGTTCTCTCTGACAGACAAGCATGGTGGTTTGGTCACCTCTTAAAGGGAAGGCTGACTGTTACGTGATCTGTAATAAGTGGACGCCTTGTTGTTAGATGACTTCTGACAGAGAAGTCTTGTTGTTAGGTGATGTCTGACAGAGAAACCAGTTTGTTACATGACCACTTACACAGAAGCTTGGTTGTTAGGTGATCTCTGACAGAGAAGCATGTTTTTAAGGTGACATGTGATGGAGAAGCCTGGTTGTGAGGCAACCTCTGACAGAGAAGGCTGTTTGTTAAGGCAGCTCTTAAATAGAATCTTGATTATAAGGTTGTCTCTGTCAGAGAAGACTGGTTTGTAGGTGAACTCATAGAGAGAACACTGTTTTTTGGGTGATCTAAAAAGTAGCCGCCTGGTTGTTAAGTGACCTCTGAAAGAGAAGTCTACCTAGCAGTGTTCTGACAGAGAAGACTGTTGGTAGGTGACCTCACAAAGAGAAAACTTGCTGTTAAGTGATCTGTAATAAGGAGAAGCCTGTTTATTATGTGAGCTCTTAGAGAAACACTTGGATATTATGTGACCTCATAAAGAGAAACTGGTTGTTGGGTGATCTAAGAAGGAGAAGCCTGTTTGTTACGAGAGCTCTGACAGAAAAGCCTGGTTTTTAGGTGACTTCTGATGGATAAGGTTGGTTGTTATGTAATGTCTGACAGTGAAGACTGGTTGGTAGGTGACCTCGTGAAGAGAAGCCTGGTTCTTCGGTTATCTCTAAGAAGCATTCCAGTGAAGCTTGACTCTAGAGAGGCCTTGTTGTTATGTGACCTCTTTAAGAGAAGACTGGTTGTTGGGTGATCTTATGAGGAGAAGCCCCTTGGTTAGGCGTGCTCTTACAGAAGCCTGGTTATCAGGTTATCTCTGAGAGAGAAGTTTGGTTTTTAGGTCACGTCTCCCATCGGAGACTTATTGTTGGATGATCTGTAGTCACTGGAAGGCTTGTGGTCAGACGATGTCTGACAGAGAATTCTTGTTAAGTCATGTCTGACAGAGAAACCTGTTTGTTACAGAGCTCTTACAGAGAAGCCTGATTGTTATGTGACCTCATAAAGAGAAGACTGGTTGTTAGGTGACATCCAAAAGAGACGCCTGGTGCTTAGGTGACCTCCAAAAGAGATGCCTGGTGATGAGGTGACTTCTGACAGAGAAGGTAAGTTGTTACATTATCTCTGACAGTGAAGACTGGTTGGTTGCTGACCTCACAAAGAGAAGCGTGGTTGTCAGGTGATCTCCAGTAAGGAGGAACCTGGTAGTCATGTGATCCATAATGAGGGTAAGCCTGGTAGGTTACCTCTGACCGAGAAGACCTATTGTTAGGTGACATCTGAGAGAGACGCCTGCTCATCAGGTTGTCTCTGACAGAGAAGAATGGTTGCTCAATCACGTCTTATAGGGAATACTGAATGTTAGGTGACCTGTAATGAGTGGAAGGCTTCTTGTTAGATGACTTCTCACACAGAAGTCTTGTCAGGTGATGTCTGAAAGAGAAACCTGTTTAATACAGAGCGCGTACAGAGAATCCTGGTTGTTACGTGACCTCATACAGGGAAGGCTGGTTTTTGGGTGATCTAATAAGGAGAAGCCAGTTGGTTAGGTGCTCTTACAGAAGCCTGGTTATCTGGTTATATGTGACAGAGAAGCATGGTTTTTAGGTCACCTCTTAAAGGGAAGACTGTTTTCTAGGAGATCGTATCAGTGGAAGGCTTGTTGTTAGATGAGCTCTGACAGAGAATTTTGTAAGGTGATGTGTGACTGAGAAACCTGTTTGTTAAAGAGCTCTCACAGAGAAGCTTGGGTGTTATGTGACCTCATAAATGGAAGGATGGTTGTTTTGTGACCTAGTAATGAGAAGCATGTTTGTCAGGTGAGCTCTTACAGAGAAGCCTGGTTGTTACGTGACCTCTGGAAGAGAAGCCTGTTTGTTAGGTCACTACTGATGGAGAAGCTTGATTGTTATGTAGTCTCTGACAGTGAAGACTTGTTGGTAGGTGACCTCATAAAGAAGCCTGGTTGTTCGGTGACCTCTAATGAGGCATACAGAGAAGCCTTGTTACAGAGAAGCCTAGTTGTTATGTGACCTCATAAAGGGAAGACTGGTTGTTGGGTGATCTAATAAGGAGATACCTGTTTGTTAGGCGAGCTCTGAGAGAAGCCTGGTTATCAGGTTCTCTCTGACAGACAAGCATGGTGGTTTGGTCACCTCTTAAAGGGAAGGCTGACTGTTACGTGATCTGTAATAAGTGGACGCCTTGTTGTTAGATGACTTCTGACAGAGAAGTCTTGTTGTTAGGTGATGTCTGACAGAGAAACCAGTTTGTTACATGACCACTTACACAGAAACTTGGTTGTTAGGTGATCTCTGACAGAGAAGCATGTTTTTAAGGTGACATGTGATGGAGAAGCCTGGTTGTGAGGCAACCTCTGACAGAGAAGGCTGTTTGTTAAGGCAGCTCTTAAATAGAATCTTGATTATAAGGTTGTCTCTGTCAGAGAAGACTGGTTTGTAGGTGAACTCATAGAGAGAACACTGTTTTTTGGGTGATCTAAAAAGTAGCCGCCTGGTTGTTAAGTGACCTCTGAAAGAGAAGTCTACCTAGCAGTGTTCTGACAGAGAAGACTGTTGGTAGGTGACCTCACAAAGAGAAAACTTGCTGTTAAGTGATCTGTAATAAGGAGAAGCCTGTTTATTATGTGAGCTCTTAGAGAAACACTTGGATATTATGTGACCTCATAAAGAGAAACTGGTTGTTGGGTGATCTAAGAAGGAGAAGCCTGTTTGTTACGAGAGCTCTGACAGAAAAGCCTGGTTTTTAGGTGACTTCTGATGGATAAGGTTGGTTGTTATGTAATGTCTGACAGTGAAGACTGGTTGGTAGGTGACCTCGTGAAGAGAAGCCTGGTTCTTCGGTTATCTCTAAGAAGCATTCCAGTGAAGCTTGACTCTAGAGAGGCGTTGTTGTTATGTGACCTCTTTAAGAGAAGACTGGTTGTTGGGTGATCTTATGAGGAGAAGCCCCTTGGTTAGGCGTGCTCTTACAGAAGCCTGGTTATCAGGTTATCTCTGAGAGAGAAGTTTGGTTTTTAGGTCACGTCTCCAATCGGAGACTGATTGTTGGGTGATCTGTAGTGAGTGGAAGGCTTGTGGTCAGACGATGTCTGACAGAGAATTCTTGTTAGGTCATGTCTGACAGAGAAACCTGTTTGTTACAGAGCTCTTACAGAGAAGCCTGATTGTTATGTGACCTCATAAAGAGAAGACTGGTTGTTAGGTGACATCCAAAAGAGACGCCTGGTGCTTAGGTGACCTCCAAAAGAGATGCCTGGTGATGAGGTGACTTCTGACAGAGAAGGTAAGTTGTTACATTATCTCTGACAGTGAAGACTGGTTGGTTGCTGACCTCACAAAGAGAAGCGTGGTTGTCAGGTGATCTCCAGTAAGGAGGAACCTGGTAGTCATGTGATCCATAATGAGGGTAAGCCTGGTAGGTTACCTCTGACCGAGAAGACCTATTGTTAGGTGACATCTGAGAGAGACGCCTGCTCATCAGGTTGTCTCTGACAGAGAAGAATGGTTGCTCAATCACGTCTTATAGGGAATACTGAATGTTAGGTGACCTGTAATGAGTGGAAGGCTTCTTGTTAGATGACTTCTCACAGAGAAGTCTTGTCAGGTGATGTCTGAAAGAGAAAACTGTTTAATACAGAGCGCGTACAGAGAATCCTGGTAGTTATGTGAACTCATACAGGGAAGGCTGGTTTTTGGGTGATCTAATAAGAAGAAGCCTGTTGGTTAGGTGCTCTTACAGAAGCCTGGTTATCTGGTTATATGTGACAGAGAAGCATGGTTTTTAGGTCACCTCTTAAAGGGAAGACTGTTTTCTAGGAGATCGTATCAGTGGAAGGCTTGTTGTTAGATGAGCTCTGACAGAGAAGTTTGTAAGGTGATGTGTGACTGAGAAACCTGTTTGTTAAAGAGCTCTTACAGAGAAGCCTGGGTGTTATGTGACCTCATAAGTGGAAGGATGGTTGTTTTGTGACCTAATAATGAGAAGCATGTTTGTCAGGTGAGCTCTTACAGAGAAGCCTGGTTGTTACGTGACCTCTGGAAGAGAAGCCTGTTTGTTAGGTCACTACTGATGGAGAAGCTTGATTGTTATGTAGTCTCTGACAGTGAAGACTTGTTGGTAGGTGACCTCATAAAGAAGCCTGGTTGTTCGGTGACCTCTAATGAGGCATACAGAGAAGCCTTGTTACAGAGAAGCCTAGTTGTTTTGTGACCTCATAAAGGGAAGACTGGTTGCTGGGTGATCTAATAAGGAGATACCTGTTTGTTAGGCGATCTCTGAGAGAAGCCTGGTTATCAGGTTCTCTCTGACAGACAAGCATGGTGGTTTGGTCACCTCTTAAAGGGAAGGCTGACTGTTACGTGATCTGTAATAAGTGGACGCCTTGTTGTTAGATGACTTCTGACAGAGAAGTCTTGTTGTTAGGTGATGTCTGACAGAGAAACCAGTTTGTTACATGACCACTTACACAGAAGCTTGGTTGTTAGGTGATCTCTGACAGAGAAGCATGTTTTTAAGGTGACATGTGATGGAGAAGCCTGGTTGTGAGGCAACCTCTGACAGAGAAGGCTGTTTGTTAAGGCAGCTCTTAAATAGAATCTTGATTATAAGGTTGTCTCTGTCAGAGAAGACTGGTTTGTAGGTGAACTCATAGAACACTGTTTTTTGGGTGATCTAAAAAGTAGCCGCCTGGTTGTTAAGTGACCTCTGAAAGAGAAGTCTACCTAGCAGTGTTCTGACAGAGAAGACTGTTGGTAGGTGACCTCACAAAGAGAAAACTTGCTGTTAAGTGATCTGTAATAAGGAGAAGCCTGTTTATTATGTGAGCTCTTAGAGAAACACTTGGATATTATGTGACCTCATAAAGAGAAACTGGTTGTTGGGTGATCTAAGAAGGAGAAGCCTGTTTGTTACGAGAGCTCTGACAGAAAATCCTGGTTTTTAGGTGACTTCTGATGGATAAGGTTGGTTGTTATGTAATGTCTGACAGTGAAGACTGGTTGGTAGGTGACCTCGTGAAGAGAAGCCTGGTTCTTCGGTTATCTCTAAGAAGCATTCCAGTGAAGCTTGACTCTAGAGAGGCCTTGTTGTTATGTGACCTCTTTAAGAGAAGACTGGTTGTTGGGTGATCTTATGAGGAGAAGCCCCTTGGTTAGGCGTGCTCTTACAGAAGCCTGGTTATCAGGTTATCTCTGAGAGAGAAGTTTGGTTTTTAGGTCACGTCTCCCATCGGAGACTTATTGTTGGGTGATCTGTAGTCACTGGAAGGCTTGTGGTCAGACGATGTCTGACAGAGAATTCTTGTTAAGTCATGTCTGACAGAGAAACCTGTTTGTTACAGAGCTCTTACAGAGAAGCTTGGGTGTTATGTGACCTCATAAATGGAAGGATGGTTGTTTTGTGACCTAGTAATGAGAAGCATGTTTGTCAGGTGAGCTCTTACAGAGAAGCCTGGTTGTTACGTGACCTCTGGAAGAGAAGCCTGTTTGTTAGGTCACTACTGATGGAGAAGCTTGATTGTTATGTAGTCTCTGACAGTGAAGACTTGTTGGTAGGTGACCTCATAAAGAAGCCTGGTTGTTCGGTGACCTCTAATGAGGCATACAGAGAAGCCTTGTTACAGAGAAGCCTAGTTGTTATGTGACCTCATAAAGGGAAGACTGGTTGTTGGGTGATCTAATAAGGAGATACCTGTTTGTTAGGCGAGCTCTGAGAGAAGCCTGGTTATCAGGTTCTCTCTGACAGACAAGCATGGTGGTTTGGTCACCTCTTAAAGGGAAGGCTGACTGTTACGTGATCTGTAATAAGTGGACGCCTTGTTGTTAGATGACTTCTGACAGAGAAGTCTTGTTGTTAGGTGATGTCTGACAGAGAAACCAGTTTGTTACATGACCACTTACACAGAAACTTGGTTGTTAGGTGATCTCTGACAGAGAAGCATGTTTTTAAGGTGACATGTGATGGAGAAGCCTGGTTGTGAGGCAACCTCTGACAGAGAAGGCTGTTTGTTAAGGCAGCTCTTAAATAGAATCTTGATTATAAGGTTGTCTCTGTCAGAGAAGACTGGTTTGTAGGTGAACTCATAGAGAGAACACTGTTTTTTGGGTGATCTAAAAAGTAGCCGCCTGGTTGTTAAGTGACCTCTGAAAGAGAAGTCTACCTAGCAGTGTTCTGACAGAGAAGACTGTTGGTAGGTGACCTCACAAAGAGAAAACTTGCTGTTAAGTGATCTGTAATAAGGAGAAGCCTGTTTATTATGTGAGCTCTTAGAGAAACACTTGGATATTATGTGACCTCATAAAGAGAAACTGGTTGTTGGGTGATCTAAGAAGGAGAAGCCTGTTTGTTACGAGAGCTCTGACAGAAAAGCCTGGTTTTTAGGTGACTTCTGATGGATAAGGTTGGTTGTTATGTAATGTCTGACAGTGAAGACTGGTTGGTAGGTGACCTCGTGAAGAGAAGCCTGGTTCTTCGGTTATCTCTAAGAAGCATTCCAGTGAAGCTTGACTCTAGAGAGGCCTTGTTGTTATGTGACCTCTTTAAGAGAAGACTGGTTGTTGGGTGATCTTATGAGGAGAAGCCCCTTGGTTAGGCGTGCTCTTACAGAAGCCTGGTTATCAGGTTATCTCTGAGAGAGAAGTTTGGTTTTTAGGTCACGTCTCCAATCGGAGACTGATTGTTGGGTGATCTGTAGTGAGTGGAAGGCTTGTGGTCAGACGATGTCTGACAGAGAATTCTTGTTAGGTCATGTCTGACAGAGAAACCTGTTTGTTACAGAGCTCTTACAGAGAAGCCTGATTGTTATGTGACCTCATAAAGAGAAGACTGGTTGTTAGGTGACATCCAAAAGAGACGCCTGGTGCTTAGGTGACCTCCAAAAGAGATGCCTGGTGATGAGGTGACTTCTGACAGAGAAGGTAAGTTGTTACATTATCTCTGACAGTGAAGACTGGTTGGTTGCTGACCTCACAAAGAGAAGCGTGGTTGTCAGGTGATCTCCAGTAAGGAGGAACCTGGTAGTCATGTGATCCATAATGAGGGTAAGCCTGGTAGGTTACCTCTGACCGAGAAGACCTATTGTTAGGTGACATCTGAGAGAGACGCCTGCTCATCAGGTTGTCTCTGACAGAGAAGAATGGTTGCTCAATCACGTCTTATAGGGAATACTGAATGTTAGGTGACCTGTAATGAGTGGAAGGCTTCTTGTTAGATGACTTCTCACACAGAAGTCTTGTCAGGTGATGTCTGAAAGAGAAACCTGTTTAATACAGAGTGCGTACAGAGAATCCTGGTTGTTACGTGACCTCATACAGGGAAGGCTGGTTTTTGGGTGATCTAATAAGGAGAAGCCAGTTGGTTAGGTGCTCTTACAGAAGCCTGGTTATCTGGTTATATGTGACAGAGAAGCATGGTTTTTAGGTCACCTCTTAAAGGGAAGACTGTTTTCTAGGAGATCGTATCAGTGGAAAGCTTGTTGTTAGATGAGCTCTGACAGAGAATTTTGTAAGGTGATGTGTGACTGAGAAACCTGTTTGTTAAAGAGCTCTCACAGAGAAGCTTGGGTGTTATGTGACCTCATAAATGGAAGGATGGTTGTTTTGTGACCTAGTAATGAGAAGCATGTTTGTCAGGTGAGCTCTTACAGAGAAGCCTGGTTGTTACGTGACCTCTGGAAGAGAAGCCTGTTTGTTAGGTCACTACTGATGGAGAAGCTTGATTGTTATGTAGTCTCTGACAGTGAAGACTTGTTGGTAGGTGACCTCATAAAGAAGCCTGGTTGTTCGGTGACCTCTAATGAGGCATACAGAGAAGCCTTGTTACAGAGAAGCCTAGTTGTTATGTGACCTCATAAAGGGAAGACTGGTTGTTGGGTGATCTAATAAGGAGATACCTGTTTGTTAGGCGAGCTCTGAGAGAAGCCTGGTTATCAGGTTCTCTCTGACAGACAAGCATGGTGGTTTGGTCACCTCTTAAAGGGAAGGCTGACTGTTACGTGATCTGTAATAAGTGGACGCCTTGTTGTTAGATGACTTCTGACAGAGAAGTCTTGTTGTTAGGTGATGTCTGACAGAGAAACCAGTTTGTTACATGACCACTTACACAGAAGCTTGGTTGTTAGGTGATCTCTGACAGAGAAGCATGTTTTTAAGGTGACATGTGATGGAGAAGCCTGGTTGTGAGGCAACCTCTGACAGAGAAGGCTGTTTGTTAAGGCAGCTCTTAAATAGAATCTTGATTATAAGGTTGTCTCTGTCAGAGAAGACTGGTTTGTAGGTGAACTCATAGAGAGAACACTGTTTTTTGGGTGATCTAAAAAGTAGCCGCCTGGTTGTTAAGTGACCTCTGAAAGAGAAGTCTACCTAGCAGTGTTCTGACAGAGAAGACTGTTGGTAGGTGACCTCACAAAGAGAAAACTTGCTGTTAAGTGATCTGTAATAAGGAGAAGCCTGTTTATTATGTGAGCTCTTAGAGAAACACTTGGATATTATGTGACCTCATAAAGAGAAACTGGTTGTTGGGTGATCTAAGAAGGAGAAGCCTGTTTGTTACGAGAGCTCTGACAGAAAAGCCTGGTTTTTAGGTGACTTCTGATGGATAAGGTTGGTTGTTATGTAATGTCTGACAGTGAAGACTGGTTGGTAGGTGACCTCGTGAAGAGAAGCCTGGTTCTTCGGTTATCTCTAAGAAGCATTCCAGTGAAGCTTGACTCTAGAGAGGCCTTGTTGTTATGTGACCTCTTTAAGAGAAGACTGGTTGTTGGGTGATCTTATGAGGAGAAGCCCCTTGGTTAGGCGTGCTCTTACAGAAGCCTGGTTATCAGGTTATCTCTGAGAGAGAAGTTTGGTTTTTAGGTCACGTCTCCAATCGGAGACTGATTGTTGGGTGATCTGTAGTGAGTGGAAGGCTTGTGGTCAGACGATGTCTGACAGAGAATTCTTGTTAGGTCATGTCTGACAGAGAAACCTGTTTGTTACAGAGCTCTTACAGAGAAGCCTGATTGTTATGTGACCTCATAAAGAGAAGACTGGTTGTTAGGTGACATCCAAAAGAGACGCCTGGTGCTTAGGTGACCTCCAAAAGAGATGCCTGGTGATGAGGTGACTTCTGACAGAGAAGGTAAGTTGTTACATTATCTCTGACAGTGAAGACTGGTTGGTTGCTGACCTCACAAAGAGAAGCGTGGTTGTCAGGTGATCTCCAGTAAGGAGGAACCTGGTAGTCATGTGATCCATAATGAGGGTAAGCCTGGTAGGTTACCTCTGACCGAGAAGACCTATTGTTAGGTGACATCTGAGAGAGACGCCTGCTCATCAGGTTGTCTCTGACAGAGAAGAATGGTTGCTCAATCACGTCTTATAGGGAATACTGAATGTTAGGTGACCTGTAATGAGTGGAAGGCTTCTTGTTAGATGACTTCTCACAGAGAAGTCTTGTCAGGTGATGTCTGAAAGAGAAACCTGTTTAATACAGAGCGCGTACAGAGAATCCTGGTTGTTACGTGAGCTCATACAGGGAAGGCTGGTTTTTGGGTGATCTAATAAGGAGAAGCCTGTTGGTTAGGTGCTCTTACAGAAGCCTGGTTATCTGGTTATATGTGACAGAGAAGCTTGGTTTTTAGGTCACCTCTTAAAGGGAAGACTGTTTTCTAGGAGATCGTATCAGTGGAAGGCTTGTTGTTAGATGAGCTCTGACAGAGAAGTTTGTAAGGTGATGTGTGACTGAGAAACCTGTTTGTTAAAGAGCTCTCACAGAGAAGCTTGGGTGTTATGTGACCTCATAAATGGAAGGATGGTTGTTTTGTGACCTAATAATGAGAAGCATGTTTGTCAGGTGAGCTCTTACAGAGAAGCCTGGTTGTTACGTGACCTCTGGAAGAGAAGCCTGTTTGTTAGGTCACTACTGATGGAGAAGCTTGATTGTTATGTAGTCTCTGACAGTGAAGACTTGTTGGTAGGTGACCTCATAAAGAAGCCTGGTTGTTCGGTGACCTCTAATGAGGCATACAGAGAAGCCTTGTTACAGAGAAGCCTAGTTGTTATGTGACCTCATAAAGGGAAGACTGGTTGTTGGGTGATCTAATAAGGAGATACCTGTTTGTTAGGCGAGCTCTGAGAGAAGCCTGGTTATCAGGTTCTCTCTGACAGACAAGCATGGTGGTTTGGTCACCTCTTAAAGGGAAGGCTGACTGTTACGTGATCTGTAATAAGTGGACGCCTTGTTGTTAGATGACTTCTGACAGAGAAGTCTTGTTGTTAGGTGATGTCTGACAGAGAAACCAGTTTGTTACATGACCACTTACACAGAAGCTTGGTTGTTAGGTGATCTCTGACAGAGAAGCATGTTTTTAAGGTGACATGTGATGGAGAAGCCTGGTTGTGAGGCAACCTCTGACAGAGAAGGCTGTTTGTTAAGGCAGCTCTTAAATAGAATCTTGATTATAAGGTTGTCTCTGTCAGAGAAGACTGGTTTGTAGGTGAACTCATAGAGAGAACACTGTTTTTTGGGTGATCTAAAAAGTAGCCGCCTGGTTGTTAAGTGACCTCTGAAAGAGAAGTCTACCTAGCAGTGTTCTGACAGAGAAGACTGTTGGTAGGTGACCTCACAAAGAGAAAACTTGCTGTTAAGTGATCTGTAATAAGGAGAAGCCTGTTTATTATGTGAGCTCTTAGAGAAACACTTGGATATTATGTGACCTCATAAAGAGAAACTGGTTGTTGGGTGATCTAAGAAGGAGAAGCCTGTTTGTTACGAGAGCTCTGACAGAAAAGCCTGGTTTTTAGGTGACTTCTGATGGATAAGGTTGGTTGTTATGTAATGTCTGACAGTGAAGACTGGTTGGTAGGTGACCTCGTGAAGAGAAGCCTGGTTCTTCGGTTATCTCTAAGAAGCATTCCAGTGAAGCTTGACTCTCGAGAGGCCTTGTTGTTATGTGACCTCTTTAAGAGAAGACTGGTTGTTGGGTGATCTTATGAGGAGAAGCCCCTTGGTTAGGCGTGCTCTTACAGAAGCCTGGTTATCAGGTTATCTCTGAGAGAGAAGTTTGGTTTTTAGGTCACGTCTCCAATCGGAGACTGATTGTTGGGTGATCTGTAGTGAGTGGAAGGCTTGTGGTCAGACGATGTCTGACAGAGAATTCTTGTTAGGTCATGTCTGACAGAGAAACCTGTTTGTTACAGAGCTCTTACAGAGAAGCCTGATTGTTATGTGACCTCATAAAGAGAAGACTGGTTGTTAGGTGACATCCAAAAGAGACGCCTGGTGCTTAGGTGACCTCCAAAAGAGATGCCTGGTGATGAGGTGACTTCTGACAGAGAAGGTAAGTTGTTACATTATCTCTGACAGTGAAGACTGGTTGGTTGCTGACCTCACAAAGAGAAGCGTGGTTGTCAGGTGATCTCCAGTAAGGAGGAACCTGGTAGTCATGTGATCCATAATGAGGGTAAGCCTGGTAGGTTACCTCTGACCGAGAAGACCTATTGTTAGGTGACATCTGAGAGAGACGCCTGCTCATCAGGTTGTCTCTGACAGAGAAGAATGGTTGCTCAATCACGTCTTATAGGGAATACTGAATGTTAGGTGACCTGTAATGAGGGGAAGGCTTCTTGTTAGATGACTTCTCACACAGAAGTCTTGTCAGGTGATGTCTGAAAGAGAAACCTGTTTAATACAGAGCGCGTACAGAGAATCCTGGTTGTTACGTGACCTCATACAGGGAAGGCTGGTTTTTGGGTGATCTAATAAGGAGAAGCCTGTTGGTTAGGTGCTCTTACAGAAGCCTGGTTATCTGGTTATATGTGACAGAGAAGCATGGTTTTTAGGTCACCTCTTAAAGGGAAGACTGTTTTCTAGGAGATCGTATCAGTGGAAGGCTTGTTGTTAGATGAGCTCTGACAGAGAAGTTTGTAAGGTGATGTGTGACTGAGAAACCTGTTTGTTAAAGAGCTCTCACAGAGAAGCTTGGGTGTTATGTGACCTCATAAATGGAAGGATGGTTGTTTTGTGACCTAATAATGAGAAGCATGTTTGTCAGGTGAGCTCTTACAGAGAAGCCTGGTTGTTACGTGACCTCTGGAAGAGAAGCCTGTTTGTTAGGTCACTACTGATGGAGAAGCTTGATTGTTATGTAGTCTCTGACAGTGAAGACTTGTTGGTAGGTGACCTCATAAAGAAGCCTGGTTGTTCGGTGACCTCTAATGAGGCATACAGAGAAGCCTTGTTACAGAGAAGCCTAGTTGTTATGTGACCTCATAAAGGGAAGACTGGTTGTTGGGTGATCTAATAAGGAGATACCTGTTTGTTAGGCGAGCTCTGAGAGAAGCCTGGTTATCAGGTTCTCTCTGACAGACAAGCATGGTGGTTTGGTCACCTCTTAAAGGGAAGGCTGACTGTTACGTGATCTGTAATAAGTGGACGCCTTGTTGTTAGATGACTTCTGACAGAGAAGTCTTGTTGTTAGGTGATGTCTGACAGAGAAACCAGTTTGTTACATGACCACTTACACAGAAGCTTGGTTGTTAGGTGATCTCTGACAGAGAAGCATGTTTTTAAGGTGACATGTGATGGAGAAGCCTGGTTGTGAGGCAACCTCTGACAGAGAAGGCTGTTTGTTAAGGCAGCTCTTAAATAGAATCTTGATTATAAGGTTGTCTCTGTCAGAGAAGACTGGTTTGTAGGTGAACTCATAGAGAGAACACTGTTTTTTGGGTGATCTAAAACGTAGCCGCCTGGTTGTTAAGTGACCTCTGAAAGAGAAGTCTACCTAGCAGTGTTCTGACAGAGAAGACTGTTGGTAGGTGACCTCACAAAGAGAAAACTTGCTGTTAAGTGATCTGTAATAAGGAGAAGCCTGTTTATTATGTGAGCTCTTAGAGAAACACTTGGATATTATGTGACCTCATAAAGAGAAACTGGTTGTTGGGTGATCTAAGAAGGAGAAGCCTGTTTGTTACGAGAGCTCTGACAGAAAAGCCTGGTTTTTAGGTGACTTCTGATGGATAAGGTTGGTTGTTATGTAATGTCTGACAGTGAAGACTGGTTGGTAGGTGACCTCGTGAAGAGAAGCCTGGTTCTTCGGTTATCTCTAAGAAGCATTCCAGTGAAGCTTGACTCTCGAGAGGCCTTGTTGTTATGTGACCTCTTTAAGAGAAGACTGGTTGTTGGGTGATCTTATGAGGAGAAGCCCCTTGGTTAGGCGTGCTCTTACAGAAGCCTGGTTATCAGGTTATCTCTGAGAGAGAAGTTTGGTTTTTAGGTCACGTCTCCAATCGGAGACTGATTGTTGGGTGATCTGTAGTGAGTGGAAGGCTTGTGGTCAGACGATGTCTGACAGAGAATTCTTGTTAGGTCATGTCTGACAGAGAAACCTGTTTGTTACAGAGCTCTTACAGAGAAGCCTGATTGTTATGTGACCTCATAAAGAGAAGACTGGTTGTTAGGTGACATCCAAAAGAGACGCCTGGTGCTTAGGTGACCTCCAAAAGAGATGCCTGGTGATGAGGTGACTTCTGACAGAGAAGGTAAGTTGTTACATTATCTCTGACAGTGAAGACTGGTTGGTTGCTGACCTCACAAAGAGAAGCGTGGTTGTCAGGTGATCTCCAGTAAGGAGGAACCTGGTAGTCATGTGATCCATAATGAGGGTAAGCCTGGTAGGTTACCTCTGACCGAGAAGACCTATTGTTAGGTGACATCTGAGAGAGACGCCTGCTCATCAGGTTGTCTCTGACAGAGAAGAATGGTTGCTCAATCACGTCTTATAGGGAATACTGAATGTTAGGTGACCTGTAATGAGGGGAAGGCTTCTTGTTAGATGACTTCTCACACAGAAGTCTTGTCAGGTGATGTCTGAAAGAGAAACCTGTTTAATACAGAGCGCGTACAGAGAATCCTGGTTGTTACGTGACCTCATACAGGGAAGGCTGGTTTTTGGGTGATCTAATAAGGAGAAGCCTGTTGGTTAGGTGCTCTTACAGAAGCCTGGTTATCTGGTTATATGTGACAGAGAAGCATGGTTTTTAGGTCACCTCTTAAAGGGAAGACTGTTTTCTAGGAGATCGTATCAGTGGAAGGCTTGTTGTTAGATGAGCTCTGACAGAGAAGTTTGTAAGGTGATGTGTGACTGAGAAACCTGTTTGTTAAAGAGCTCTCACAGAGAAGCTTGGGTGTTATGTGACCTCATAAATGGAAGGATGGTTGTTTTGTGACCTAATAATGAGAAGCATGTTTGTCAGGTGAGCTCTTACAGAGAAGCCTGGTTGTTACGTGACCTCTGGAAGAGAAGCCTGTTTGTTAGGTCACTACTGATGGAGAAGCTTGATTGTTATGTAGTCTCTGACAGTGAAGACTTGTTGGTAGGTGACCTCATAAAGAAGCCTGGTTGTTCGGTGACCTCTAATGAGGCATACAGAGAAGCCTTGTTACAGAGAAGCCTAGTTGTTATGTGACCTCATAAAGGGAAGACTGGTTGTTGGGTGATCTAATAAGGAGATACCTGTTTGTTAGGCGAGCTCTGAGAGAAGCCTGGTTATCAGGTTCTCTCTGACAGACAAGCATGGTGGTTTGGTCACCTCTTAAAGGGAAGGCTGACTGTTACGTGATCTGTAATAAGTGGACGCCTTGTTGTTAGATGACTTCTGACAGAGAAGTCTTGTTGTTAGGTGATGTCTGACAGAGAAACCAGTTTGTTACATGACCACTTACACAGAAGCTTGGTTGTTAGGTGATCTCTGACAGAGAAGCATGTTTTTAAGGTGACATGTGATGGAGAAGCCTGGTTGTGAGGCAACCTCTGACAGAGAAGGCTGTTTGTTAAGGCAGCTCTTAAATAGAATCTTGATTATAAGGTTGTCTCTGTCAGAGAAGACTGGTTTGTAGGTGAACTCATAGAGAGAACACTGTTTTTTGGGTGATCTAAAACGTAGCCGCCTGGTTGTTAAGTGACCTCGGAAAGAGAAGTCTACCTAGCAGTGTTCTGACAGAGAAGACTGTTGGTAGGTGACCTCACAAAGAGAAAACTTGCTGTTAAGTGATCTGTAATAAGGAGAAGCCTGTTTATTATGTGAGCTCTTAGAGAAACACTTGGATATTATGTGACCTCATAAAGAGAAACTGGTTGTTGGGTGATCTAAGAAGGAGAAGCCTGTTTGTTACGAGAGCTCTGACAGAAAAGCCTGGTTTTTAGGTGACTTCTGATGGATAAGGTTGGTTGTTATGTAATGTCTGACAGTGAAGACTGGTTGGTAGGTGACCTCGTGAAGAGAAGCCTGGTTCTTCGGTTATCTCTAAGAAGCATTCCAGTGAAGCTTGACTCTCGAGAGGCCTTGTTGTTATGTGACCTCTTTAAGAGAAGACTGGTTGTTGGGTGATCTTATGAGGAGAAGCCCCTTGGTTAGGCGTGCTCTTACAGAAGCCTGGTTATCAGGTTATCTCTGAGAGAGAAGTTTGGTTTTTAGGTCACGTCTCCAATCGGAGACTGATTGTTGGGTGATCTGTAGTGAGTGGAAGGCTTGTGGTCAGACGATGTCTGACAGAGAATTCTTGTTAGGTCATGTCTGACAGAGAAACCTGTTTGTTACAGAGCTCTTACAGAGAAGCCTGATTGTTATGTGACCTCATAAAGAGAAGACTGGTTGTTAGGTGACATCCAAAAGAGACGCCTGGTGCTTAGGTGACCTCCAAAAGAGATGCCTGGTGATGAGGTGACTTCTGACAGAGAAGGTAAGTTGTTACATTATCTCTGACAGTGAAGACTGGTTGGTTGCTGACCTCACAAAGAGAAGCGTGGTTGTCAGGTGATCTCCAGTAAGGAGGAACCTGGTAGTCATGTGATCCATAATGAGGGTAAGCCTGGTAGGTTACCTCTGACCGAGAAGACCTATTGTTAGGTGACATCTGAGAGAGACGCCTGCTCATCAGGTTGTCTCTGACAGAGAAGAATGGTTGCTCAATCACGTCTTATAGGGAATACTGAATGTTAGGTGACCTGTAATGAGGGGAAGGCTTCTTGTTAGATGACTTCTCACACAGAAGTCTTGTCAGGTGATGTCTGAAAGAGAAACCTGTTTAATACAGAGCGCGTACAGAGAATCCTGGTTGTTACGTGACCTCATACAGGGAAGGCTGGTTTTTGGGTGATCTAATAAGGAGAAGCCTGTTGGTTAGGTGCTCTTACAGAAGCCTGGTTATCTGGTTATATGTGACAGAGAAGCATGGTTTTTAGGTCACCTCTTAAAGGGAAGACTGTTTTCTAGGAGATCGTATCAGTGGAAGGCTTGTTGTTAGATGAGCTCTGACAGAGAAGTTTGTAAGGTGATGTGTGACTGAGAAACCTGTTTGTTAAAGAGCTCTCACAGAGAAGCTTGGGTGTTATGTGACCTCATAAATGGAAGGATGGTTGTTTTGTGACCTAATAATGAGAAGCATGTTTGTCAGGTGAGCTCTTACAGAGAAGCCTGGTTGTTACGTGACCTCTGGAAGAGAAGCCTGTTTGTTAGGTCACTACTGATGGAGAAGCTTGATTGTTATGTAGTCTCTGACAGTGAAGACTTGTTGGTAGGTGACCTCATAAAGAAGCCTGGTTGTTCGGTGACCTCTAATGAGGCATACAGAGAAGCCTTGTTACAGAGAAGCCTAGTTGTTATGTGACCTCATAAAGGGAAGACTGGTTGTTGGGTGATCTAATAAGGAGATACCTGTTTGTTAGGCGAGCTCTGAGAGAAGCCTGGTTATCAGGTTCTCTCTGACAGACAAGCATGGTGGTTTGGTCACCTCTTAAAGGGAAGGCTGACTGTTACGTGATCTGTAATAAGTGGACGCCTTGTTGTTAGATGACTTCTGACAGAGAAGTCTTGTTGTTAGGTGATGTCTGACAGAGAAACCAGTTTGTTACATGACCACTTACACAGAAGCTTGGTTGTTAGGTGATCTCTGACAGAGAAGCATGTTTTTAAGGTGACATGTGATGGAGAAGCCTGGTTGTGAGGCAACCTCTGACAGAGAAGGCTGTTTGTTAAGGCAGCTCTTAAATAGAATCTTGATTATAAGGTTGTCTCTGTCAGAGAAGACTGGTTTGTAGGTGAACTCATAGAGAGAACACTGTTTTTTGGGTGATCTAAAAAGTAGCCGCCTGGTTGTTAAGTGACCTCTGAAAGAGAAGTCTACCTAGCAGTGTTCTGACAGAGAAGACTGTTGGTAGGTGACCTCACAAAGAGAAAACTTGCTGTTAAGTGATCTGTAATAAGGAGAAGCCTGTTTATTATGTGAGCTCTTAGAGAAACACTTGGATATTATGTGACCTCATAAAGAGAAACTGGTTGTTGGGTGATCTAAGAAGGAGAAGCCTGTTTGTTACGAGAGCTCTGACAGAAAAGCCTGGTTTTTAGGTGACTTCTGATGGATAAGGTTGGTTGTTATGTAATGTCTGACAGTGAAGACTGGTTGGTAGGTGACCTCGTGAAGAGAAGCCTGGTTCTTCGGTTATCTCTAAGAAGCATTCCAGTGAAGCTTGACTCTCGAGAGGCCTTGTTGTTATGTGACCTCTTTAAGAGAAGACTGGTTGTTGGGTGATCTTATGAGGAGAAGCCCCTTGGTTAGGCGTGCTCTTACAGAAGCCTGGTTATCAGGTTATCTCTGAGAGAGAAGTTTGGTTTTTAGGTCACGTCTCCAATCGGAGACTGATTGTTGGGTGATCTGTAGTGAGTGGAAGGCTTGTGGTCAGACGATGTCTGACAGAGAATTCTTGTTAGGTCATGTCTGACAGAGAAACCTGTTTGTTACAGAGCTCTTACAGAGAAGCCTGATTGTTATGTGACCTCATAAAGAGAAGACTGGTTGTTAGGTGACATCCAAAAGAGACGCCTGGTGCTTAGGTGACCTCCAAAAGAGATGCCTGGTGATGAGGTGACTTCTGACAGAGAAGGTAAGTTGTTACATTATCTCTGACAGTGAAGACTGGTTGGTTGCTGACCTCACAAAGAGAAGCGTGGTTGTCAGGTGATCTCCAGTAAGGAGGAACCTGGTAGTCATGTGATCCATAATGAGGGTAAGCCTGGTAGGTTACCTCTGACCGAGAAGACCTATTGTTAGGTGACATCTGAGAGAGACGCCTGCTCATCAGGTTGTCTCTGACAGAGAAGAATGGTTGCTCAATCACGTCTTATAGGGAATACTGAATGTTAGGTGACCTGTAATGAGTGGAAGGCTTCTTGTTAGATGACTTCTCACACAGAAGTCTTGTCAGGTGATGTCTGAAAGAGAAACCTGTTTAATACAGAGCGCGTACAGAGAATCCTGGTTGTTACGTGACCTCATACAGGGAAGGCTGGTTTTTGGGTGATCTAATAAGGAGAAGCCTGTTGGTTAGGTGCTCTTACAGAAGCCTGGTTATCTGGTTATATGTGACAGAGAAGCATGGTTTTTAGGTCACCTCTTAAAGGGAAGACTGTTTTCTAGGAGATCGTATCAGTGGAAGGCTTGTTGTTAGATGAGCTCTGACAGAGAAGTTTGTAAGGTGATGTGTGACTGAGAAACCTGTTTGTTAAAGAGCTCTCACAGAGAAGCTTGGGTGTTATGTGACCTCATAAATGGAAGGATGGTTGTTTTGTGACCTAATAATGAGAAGCATGTTTGTCAGGTGAGCTCTTACAGAGAAGCCTGGTTGTTACGTGACCTCTGGAAGAGAAGCCTGTTTGTTAGGTCACTACTGATGGAGAAGCTTGATTGTTATGTAGTCTCTGACAGTGAAGACTTGTTGGTAGGTGACCTCATAAAGAAGCCTGGTTGTTCGGTGACCTCTAATGAGGCATACAGAGAAGCCTTGTTACAGAGAAGCCTAGTTGTTATGTGACCTCATAAAGGGAAGACTGGTTGTTGGGTGATCTAATAAGGAGATACCTGTTTGTTAGGCGAGCTCTGAGAGAAGCCTGGTTATCAGGTTCTCTCTGACAGAGAAGCATGGTGGTTTGGTCACCTCTTAAAGGGAAGGCTGACTGTTACGTGATCTGTAATAAGTGGACGCCTTGTTGTTAGATGACTTCTGACAGAGAAGTCTTGTTGTTAGGTGATGTCTGACAGAGAAACCAGTTTGTTACATGACCACTTACACAGAAGCTTGGTTGTTAGGTGATCTCTGACAGAGAAGCATGTTTTTAAGGTGACATGTGATGGAGAAGCCTGGTTGTGAGGCAACCTCTGACAGAGAAGGCTGTTTGTTAAGGCAGCTCTTAAATAGAATCTTGATTATAAGGTTGTCTCTGTCAGAGAAGACTGGTTTGTAGGTGAACTCATAGAGAGAACACTGTTTTTTTGGGTGATCTAAAAAGTAGCCGCCTGGTTGTTAAGTGACCTCTGAAAGAGAAGTCTACCTAGCAGTGTTCTGACAGAGAAGACTGTTGGTAGGTGACCTCACAAAGAGAAAACTTGCTGTTAAGTGATCTGTAATAAGGAGAAGCCTGTTTATTATGTGAGCTCTTAGAGAAACACTTGGATATTATGTGACCTCATAAAGAGAAACTGGTTGTTGGGTGATCTAAGAAGGAGAAGCCTGTTTGTTACGAGAGCTCTGACAGAAAAGCCTGGTTTTTAGGTGACTTCTGATGGATAAGGTTGGTTGTTATGTAATGTCTGACAGTGAAGACTGGTTGGTAGGTGACCTCGTGAAGAGAAGCCTGGTTCTTTGGTTATCTCTAAGAAGCATTCCAGTGAAGTTTGACTCTCGAGAGGCCTTGTTGTTATGTGACCTCTTTAAGAGAAGACTGGTTGTTGGGTGATCTTATGAGGAGAAGCCCCTTGGTTAGGCGTGCTCTTACAGAAGCCTGGTTATCAGGTTATCTCTGAGAGAGAAGTTTGGTTTTTAGGTCACGTCTCCAATCGGAGACTGATTGTTGGGTGATCTGTAGTGAGTGGAAGGCTTGTGGTCAGACGATGTCTGACAGAGAATTCTTGTTAGGTCATGTCTGACAGAGAAACCTGTTTGTTACAGAGCTCTTACAGAGAAGCCTGATTGTTATGTGACCTCATAAAGAGAAGACTGGTTGTTAGGTGACATCCAAAAGAGACGCCTGGTGCTTAGGTGACCTCCAAAAGAGATGCCTGGTGATGAGGTGACTTCTGACAGAGAAGGTAAGTTGTTACATTATCTCTGACAGTGAAGACTGGTTGGTTGCTGACCTCACAAAGAGAAGCGTGGTTGTCAGGTGATCTCCAGTAAGGAGGAACCTGGTAGTCATGTGATCCATAATGAGGGTAAGCCTGGTAGGTTACCTCTGACCGAGAAGACCTATTGTTAGGTGACATCTGAGAGAGACGCCTGCTCATCAGGTTGTCTCTGACAGAGAAGAATGGTTGCTCAATCACGTCTTATAGGGAATACTGAATGTTAGGTGACCTGTAATGAGGGGAAGGCTTCTTGTTAGATGACTTCTCACACAGAAGTCTTGTCAGGTGATGTCTGAAAGAGAAACCTGTTTAATACAGAGCGCGTACAGAGAATCCTGGTTGTTACGTGACCTCATACAGGGAAGGCTGGTTTTTGGGTGATCTAATAAGGAGAAGCCTGTTGGTTAGGTGCTCTTACAGAAGCCTGGTTATCTTGTTATATGTGACAGAGAAGCATGGTTTTTAGGTCACCTCTTAAAGGGAAGACTGTTTTCTAGGAGATCGTATCAGTGGAAGGCTTGTTGTTAGATGAGCTCTGACAGAGAAGTTTGTAAGGTGATGTGTGACTGAGAAACCTGTTTGTTAAAGAGCTCTCACAGAGAAGCTTGGGTGTTATGTGACCTCATAAATGGAAGGATGGTTGTTTTGTGACCTAATAATGAGAAGCATGTTTGTCAGGTGAGCTCTTACAGAGAAGCCTGGTTGTTACGTGACCTCTGGAAGAGAAGCCTGTTTGTTAGGTCACTACTGATGGAGAAGCTTGATTGTTATGTAGTCTCTGACAGTGAAGACTTGTTGGTAGGTGACCTCATAAAGAAGCCTGGTTGTTCGGTGACCTCTAATGAGGCATACAGAGAAGCCTTGTTACAGAGAAGCCTAGTTGTTATGTGACCTCATAAAGGGAAGACTGGTTGTTGGGTGATCTAATAAGGAGATACCTGTTTGTTAGGCGAGCTCTGAGAGAAGCCTGGTTATCAGGTTCTCTCTGACAGACAAGCATGGTGGTTTGGTCACCTCTTAAAGGGAAGGCTGACTGTTACGTGATCTGTAATAAGTGGACGCCTTGTTGTTAGATGACTTCTGACAGAGAAGTCTTGTTGTTAGGTGATGTCTGACAGAGAAACCAGTTTGTTACATGACCACTTACACAGAAGCTTGGTTGTTAGGTGATCTCTGACAGAGAAGCATGTTTTTAAGGTGACATGTGATGGAGAAGCCTGGTTGTGAGGCAACCTCTGACAGAGAAGGCTGTTTGTTAAGGCAGCTCTTAAATAGAATCTTGATTATAAGGTTGTCTCTGTCAGAGAAGACTGGTTTGTAGGTGAACTCATAGAGAGAACACTGTTTTTTGGGTGATCTAAAAAGTAGCCGCCTGGTTGTTAAGTGACCTCTGAAAGAGAAGTCTACCTAGCAGTGTTCTGACAGAGAAGACTGTTGGTAGGTGACCTCACAAAGAGAAAACTTGCTGTTAAGTGATCTGTAATAAGGAGAAGCCTGTTTATTATGTGAGCTCTTAGAGAAACACTTGGATATTATGTGACCTCATAAAGAGAAACTGGTTGTTGGGTGATCTAAGAAGGAGAAGCCTGTTTGTTACGAGAGCTCTGACAGAAAAGCCTGGTTTTTAGGTGACTTCTGATGGATAAGGTTGGTTGTTATGTAATGTCTGACAGTGAAGACTGGTTGGTAGGTGACCTCGTGAAGAGAAGCCTGGTTCTTCGGTTATCTCTAAGAAGCATTCCAGTGAAGCTTGACTCTCGAGAGGCCTTGTTGTTATGTGACCTCTTTAAGAGAAGACTGGTTGTTGGGTGATCTTATGAGGAGAAGCCCCTTGGTTAGGCGTGCTCTTACAGAAGCCTGGTTATCAGGTTATCTCTGAGAGAGAAGTTTGGTTTTTAGGTCACGTCTCCAATCGGAGACTGATTGTTGGGTGATCTGTAGTGAGTGGAAGGCTTGTGGTCAGACGATGTCTGACAGAGAATTCTTGTTAGGTCATGTCTGACAGAGAAACCTGTTTGTTACAGAGCTCTTACAGAGAAGCCTGATTGTTATGTGACCTCATAAAGAGAAGACTGGTTGTTAGGTGACATCCAAAAGAGACGCCTGGTGCTTAGGTGACCTCCAAAAGAGATGCCTGGTGATGAGGTGACTTCTGACAGAGAAGGTAAGTTGTTACATTATCTCTGACAGTGAAGACTGGTTGGTTGCTGACCTCACAAAGAGAAGCGTGGTTGTCAGGTGATCTCCAGTAAGGAGGAACCTGGTAGTCATGTGATCCATAATGAGGGTAAGCCTGGTAGGTTACCTCTGACCGAGAAGACCTATTGTTAGGTGACATCTGAGAGAGACGCCTGCTCATCAGGTTGTCTCTGACAGAGAAGAATGGTTGCTCAATCACGTCTTATAGGGAATACTGAATGTTAGGTGACCTGTAATGAGGGGAAGGCTTCTTGTTAGATGACTTCTCACACAGAAGTCTTGTCAGGTGATGTCTGAAAGAGAAACCTGTTTAATACAGAGCGCGTACAGAGAATCCTGGTTGTTACGTGAGCTCATACAGGGAAGGCTGGTTTTTGGGTGATCTAATAAGGAGAAGCCTGTTGGTTAGGTGCTCTTACAGAAGCCTGGTTATCTGGTTATATGTGACAGAGAAGCATGGTTTTTAGGTCACCTCTTAAAGGGAAGACTGTTTTCTAGGAGATCGTATCAGTGGAAGGCTTGTTGTTAGATGAGCTCTGACAGAGAAGTTTGTAAGGTGATGTGTGACTGAGAAACCTGTTTGTTAAAGAGCTCTCACAGAGAAGCTTGGGTGTTATGTGACCTCATAAATGGAAGGATGGTTGTTTTGTGACCTAATAATGAGAAGCATGTTTGTCAGGTGAGCTCTTACAGAGAAGCCTGGTTGTTACGTGACCTCTGGAAGAGAAGCCTGTTTGTTAGGTCACTACTGATGGAGAAGCTTGATTGTTATGTAGTCTCTGACAGTGAAGACTTGTTGGTAGGTGACCTCATAAAGAAGCCTGGTTGTTCGGTGACCTCTAATGAGGCATACAGAGAAGCCTTGTTACAGAGAAGCCTAGTTGTTATGTGACCTCATAAAGGGAAGACTGGTTGTTGGGTGATCTAATAAGGAGATACCTGTTTGTTAGGCGAGCTCTGAGAGAAGCCTGGTTATCAGGTTCTCTCTGACAGACAAGCATGGTGGTTTGGTCACCTCTTAAAGGGAAGGCTGACTGTTACGTGATCTGTAATAAGTGGACGCCTTGTTGTTAGATGACTTCTGACAGAGAAGTCTTGTTGTTAGGTGATGTCTGACAGAGAAACCAGTTTGTTACATGACCACTTACACAGAAGCTTGGTTGTTAGGTGATCTCTGACAGAGAAGCATGTTTTTAAGGTGACATGTGATGGAGAAGCCTGGTTGTGAGGCAACCTCTGACAGAGAAGGCTGTTTGTTAAGGCAGCTCTTAAATAGAATCTTGATTATAAGGTTGTCTCTGTCAGAGAAGACTGGTTTGTAGGTGAACTCATAGAGAGAACACTGTTTTTTGGGTGATCTAAAAAGTAGCCGCCTGGTTGTTAAGTGACCTCTGAAAGAGAAGTCTACCTAGCAGTGTTCTGACAGAGAAGACTGTTGGTAGGTGACCTCACAAAGAGAAAACTTGCTGTTAAGTGATCTGTAATAAGGAGAAGCCTGTTTATTATGTGAGCTCTTAGAGAAACACTTGGATATTATGTGACCTCATAAAGAGAAACTGGTTGTTGGGTGATCTAAGAAGGAGAAGCCTGTTTGTTACGAGAGCTCTGACAGAAAAGCCTGGTTTTTAGGTGACTTCTGATGGATAAGGTTGGTTGTTATGTAATGTCTGACAGTGAAGACTGGTTGGTAGGTGACCTCGTGAAGAGAAGCCTGGTTCTTCGGTTATCTCTAAGAAGCATTCCAGTGAAGCTTGACTCTCGAGAGGCCTTGTTGTTATGTGACCTCTTTAAGAGAAGACTGGTTGTTGGGTGATCTTATGAGGAGAAGCCCCTTGGTTAGGCGTGCTCTTACAGAAGCCTGGTTATCAGGTTATCTCTGAGAGAGAAGTTTGGTTTTTAGGTCACGTCTCCAATCGGAGACTGATTGTTGGGTGATCTGTAGTGAGTGGAAGGCTTGTGGTCAGACGATGTCTGACAGAGAATTCTTGTTAGGTCATGTCTGACAGAGAAACCTGTTTGTTACAGAGCTCTTACAGAGAAGCCTGATTGTTATGTGACCTCATAAAGAGAAGACTGGTTGTTAGGTGACATCCAAAAGAGACGCCTGGTGCTTAGGTGACCTCCAAAAGAGATGCCTGGTGATGAGGTGACTTCTGACAGAGAAGGTAAGTTGTTACATTATCTCTGACAGTGAAGACTGGTTGGTTGCTGACCTCACAAAGAGAAGCGTGGTTGTCAGGTGATCTCCAGTAAGGAGGAACCTGGTAGTCATGTGATCCATAATGAGGGTAAGCCTGGTAGGTTACCTCTGACCGAGAAGACCTATTGTTAGGTGACATCTGAGAGAGACGCCTGCTCATCAGGTTGTCTCTGACAGAGAAGAATGGTTGCTCAATCACGTCTTATAGGGAATACTGAATGTTAGGTGACCTGTAATGAGTGGAAGGCTTCTTGTTAGATGACTTCTCACACAGAAGTCTTGTCAGGTGATGTCTGAAAGAGAAACCTGTTTAATACAGAGCGCGTACAGAGAATCCTGGTTGTTACGTGACCTCATACAGGGAAGGCTGGTTTTTGGGTGATCTAATAAGGAGAAGCCAGTTGGTTAGGTGCTCTTACAGAAGCCTGGTTATCTGGTTATATGTGACAGAGAAGCATGGTTTTTAGGTCACCTCTTAAAGGGAAGACTGTTTTCTAGGAGATCGTATCAGTGGAAGGCTTGTTGTTAGATGAGCTCTGACAGAGAAGTTTGTAAGGTGATGTGTGACTGAGAAACCTGTTTGTTAAAGAGCTCTCACAGAGAAGCTTGGGTGTTATGTGACCTCATAAATGGAAGGATGGTTGTTTTGTGACCTAGTAATGAGAAGCATGTTTGTCAGGTGAGCTCTTACAGAGAAGCCTGGTTGTTACGTGACCTCTGGAAGAGAAGCCTGTTTGTTAGGTCACTACTGATGGAGAAGCTTGATTGTTATGTAGTCTCTGACAGTGAAGACTTGTTGGTAGGTGACCTCATAAAGAAGCCTGGTTGTTCGGTGACCTCTAATGAGGCATACAGAGAAGCCTTGTTACAGAGAAGCCTAGTTGTTTTGTGACCTCATAAAGGGAAGACTGGTTGCTGGGTGATCTAATAAGGAGATACCTGTTTGTTAGGCGAGCTCTGAGAGAAGCCTGGTTATCAGGTTCTCTCTGACAGACAAGCATGGTGGTTTGGTCCTCTTAAAGGGAAGGCTGACTGTTACGTGATCTGTAATAAGTGGACGCCTTGTTGTTAGATGACTTCTGACAGAGAAGTCTTGTTGTTAGGTGATGTCTGACAGAGAAACCAGTTTGTTACATGACCACTTACACAGAAGCTTGGTTGTTAGGTGATCTCTGACAGAGAAGCATGTTTTTAAGGTGACATGTGATGGAGAAGCCTGGTTGTGAGGCAACCTCTGACAGAGAAGGCTGTTTGTTAAGGCAGCTCTTAAATAGAATCTTGATTATAAGGTTGTCTCTGTCAGAGAAGACTGGTTTGTAGGTGAACTCATAGAGAGAACACTGTTTTTTGGGTGATCTAAAAAGTAGCCGCCTGGTTGTTAAGTGACCTCTGAAAGAGAAGTCTACCTAGCAGTGTTCTGACAGAGAAGACTGTTGGTAGGTGACCTCACAAAGAGAAAACTTGCTGTTAAGTGATCTGTAATAAGGAGAAGCCTGTTTATTATGTGAGCTCTTAGAGAAACACTTGGATATTATGTGACCTCATAAAGAGAAACTGGTTGTTGGGTGATCTAAGAAGGAGAAGCCTGTTTGTTACGAGAGCTCTGACAGAAAAGCCTGGTTTTTAGGTGACTTCTGATGGATAAGGTTGGTTGTTATGTAATGTCTGACAGTGAAGACTGGTTGGTAGGTGACCTCGTGAAGAGAAGCCTGGTTCTTCGGTTATCTCTAAGAAGCATTCCAGTGAAGCTTGACTCTAGAGAGGCCTTGTTGTTATGTGACCTCTTTAAGAGAAGACTGGTTGTTGGGTGATCTTATGAGGAGAAGCCCCTTGGTTAGGCGTGCTCTTACAGAAGCCTGGTTATCAGGTTATCTCTGAGAGAGAAGTTTGGTTTTTAGGTCACGTCTCCCATCGGAGACTGATTGTTGGGTGATCTGTAGTGAGTGGAAGGCTTGTGGTCAGACGATGTCTGACAGAGAATTCTTGTTAGGTCATGTCTGACAGAGAAACCTGTTTGTTACAGAGCTCTTACAGAGAAGCCTGATTGTTATGTGACCTCATAAAGAGAAGACTGGTTGTTAGGTGACATCCAAAAGAGACGCCTGGTGCTTAGGTGACCTCCAAAAGAGATGCCTGGTGATGAGGTGACTTCTGACAGAGAAGGTAAGTTGTTACATTATCTCTGACAGTGAAGACTGGTTGGTTGCTGACCTCACAAAGAGAAGCGTGGTTGTCAGGTGATCTCCAGTAAGGAGGAACCTGGTAGTCATGTGATCCATAATGAGGGTAAGCCTGGTAGGTTACCTCTGACCGAGAAGACCTATTGTTAGGTGACATCTGAGAGAGACGCCTGCTCATCAGGTTGTCTCTGACAGAGAAGAATGGTTGCTCAATCACGTCTTATAGGGAATACTGAATGTTAGGTGACCTGTAATGAGTGGAAGGCTTCTTGTTAGATGACTTCTCACAGAGAAGTCTTGTCAGGTGATGTCTGAAAGAGAAACCTGTTTAATACAGAGCGCGTACAGAGAATCCTGGTTGTTACGTGACCTCATACAGGGAAGGCTGGTTTTTGGGTGATCTAATAAGGAGAAGCCTGTTGGTTAGGTGCTCTTACAGAAGCCTGGTTATCTGGTTATATGTGACAGAGAAGCATGGTTTTTAGGTCACCTCTTAAAGGGAAGACTGTTTTCTAGGAGATCGTATCAGTGGAAGGCTTGTTGTTAGATGAGCTCTGACAGAGAAGTTTGTAAGGTGATGTGTGATTGAGAAACCTGTTTGTTAAAGAGCTCTCACAGAGAAGCTTGGGTGATATGTGACCTCATAAATGGAAGGATGGTTGTTTTGTGACCTAATAATGAGAAGCATGTTTGTCAGGTGAGCTCTTACAGAGAAGCCTGGTTGTTACGTGACCTCTGGAAGAGAAGCCTGTTTGTTAGGTCACTACTGATGGAGAAGCTTGATTGTTATGTAGTCTCTGACAGTGAAGACTTGTTGGTAGGTGACCTCATAAAGAAGCCTGGTTGTTCGGTGACCTCTAATGAGGCATACAGAGAAGCCTTGTTACAGAGAAGCCTAGTTGTTATGTGACCTCATAAAGGGAAGACTGGTTGCTGGGTGATCTAATAAGGAGATACCTGTTTGTTAGGCGAGCTCTGAGAGAAGCCTGGTTATCAGGTTCTCTCTGACAGACAAGCATGGTGGTTTGGTCACCTCTTAAAGGGAAGGCTGACTGTTACGTGATCTGTAATAAGTGGACGCCTTGTTGTTAGATGACTTCTGACAGAGAAGTCTTGTTGTTAGGTGATGTCTGACAGAGAAACCAGTTTGTTACATGACCACTTACACAGAAGCTTGGTTGTTAGGTGATCTCTGACAGAGAAGCATGTTATTAAGGTGACATGTGATGGAGAAGCCTGGTTGTGAGGCAACCTCTGACAGAGAAGGCTGTTTGTTAAGGCAGCTCTTAAATAGAATCTTGATTATAAGGTTGTCTCTGTCAGAGAAGACTGGTTTGTAGGTGAACTCATAGAGAGAACACTGTTTTTTGGGTGATCTAAAAAGTAGCCGCCTGGTTGTTAAGTGACCTCTGAAAGAGAAGTCTACCTAGCAGTGTTCTGACAGAGAAGACTGTTGGTAGGTGACCTCACAAAGAGAAAACTTGCTGTTAAGTGATCTGTAATAAGGAGAAGCCTGTTTATTATGTGAGCTCTTAGAGAAACACTTGGATATTATGTGACCTCATAAAGAGAAACTGGTTGTTGGGTGATCTAAGAAGGAGAAGCCTGTTTGTTACGAGAGCTCTGACAGAAAAGCCTGGTTTTTAGGTGACTTCTGATGGATAAGGTTGGTTGTTATGTAATGTCTGACAGTGAAGACTGGTTGGTAGGTGACCTCGTGAAGAGAAGCCTGGTTCTTTGGTTATCTCTAAGAAGCATTCCAGTGAAGCTTGACTCTCGAGAGGCCTTGTTGTTATGTGACCTCTTTAAGAGAAGACTGGTTGTTGGGTGATCTTATGAGGAGAAGCCCCTTGGTTAGGCGTGCTCTTAAAGAAGCCTGGTTATCAGGTTATCTCTGAGAGAGAAGTTTGGTTTTTAGGTCACGTCTCCAATCGGAGACTGATTGTTGGGTGATCTGTAGTGAGTGGAAGGCTTGTGGTCAGACGATGTCTGACAGAGAATTCTTGTTAGGTCATGTCTGACAGAGAAACCTGTTTGTTACAGAGCTCTTACAGAGAAGCCTGATTGTTATGTGACCTCATAAAGAGAAGACTGGTTGTTAGGTGACATCCAAAAGAGACGCCTGGTGCTTAGGTGACCTCCAAAAGAGATGCCTGGTGATGAGGTGACTTCTGACAGAGAAGGTAAGTTGTTACATTATCTCTGACAGTGAAGACTCGTTGGTTGCTGACCTCACAAAGAGAAGCGTGGTTGTCAGGTGATCTCCAGTAAGGAGGAACCTGGTAGTCATGTGATCCATAATGAGGGTAAGCCTGGTAGGTTACCTCTGACCGAGAAGACCTATTGTTAGGTGACATCTGAGAGAGACGCCTGCTCATCAGGTTGTCTCTGACAGAGAAGAATGGTTGCTCAATCACGTCTTATAGGGAATACTGAATGTTAGGTGACCTGTAATGAGTGGAAGGCTTCTTGTTAGATGACTTCTCACACAGAAGTCTTGTCAGGTGATGTCTGAAAGAGAAACCTGTTTAATACAGAGCGCGTACAGAGAATCCTGGTTGTTACGTGACCTCATACAGGGAAGGCTGGTTTTTGGGTGATCTAATAAGGAGAAGCCAGTTGGTTAGGTGCTCTTACAGAAGCCTGGTTATCTGGTTATATGTGACAGAGAAGCATGGTTTTTAGGTCACCTCTTAAAGGGAAGACTGTTTTCTAGGAGATCGTATCAGTGGAAGGCTTGTTGTTAGATGAGCTCTGACAGAGAAGTTTGTAAGGTGATGTGTGACTGAGAAACCTGTTTGTTAAAGAGCTCTCACAGAGAAGCTTGGGTGTTATGTGACCTCATAAATGGAAGGATGGTTGTTTTGTGACCTAGTAATGAGAAGCATGTTTGTCAGGTGAGCTCTTACAGAGAAGCCTGGTTGTTACGTGACCTCTGGAAGAGAAGCCTGTTTGTTAGGTCACTACTGATGGAGAAGCTTGATTGTTATGTAGTCTCTGACAGTGAAGACTTGTTGGTAGGTGACCTCATAAAGAAGCCTGGTTGTTCGGTGACCTCTAATGAGGCATACAGAGAAGCCTTGTTACAGAGAAGCCTAGTTGTTTTGTGACCTCATAAAGGGAAGACTGGTTGCTGGGTGATCTAATAAGGAGATACCTGTTTGTTAGGCGAGCTCTGAGAGAAGCCTGGTTATCAGGTTCTCTCTGACAGACAAGCATGGTGGTTTGGTCACCTCTTAAAGGGAAGGCTGACTGTTACGTGATCTGTAATAAGTGGACGCCTTGTTGTTAGATGACTTCTGACAGAGAAGTCTTGTTGTTAGGTGATGTCTGACAGAGAAACCAGTTTGTTACATGACCACTTACACAGAAGCTTGGTTGTTAGGTGATCTCTGACAGAGAAGCATGTTTTTAAGGTGACATGTGATGGAGAAGCCTGGTTGTGAGGCAACCTCTGACAGAGAAGGCTGTTTGTTAAGGCAGCTCTTAAATAGAATCTTGATTATAAGGTTGTCTCTGTCAGAGAAGACTGGTTTGTAGGTGAACTCATAGAGAGAACACTGTTTTTTGGGTGATCTAAAAAGTAGCCGCCTGGTTGTTAAGTGACCTCTGAAAGAGAAGTCTACCTAGCAGTGTTCTGACAGAGAAGACTGTTGGTAGGTGACCTCACAAAGAGAAAACTTGCTGTTAAGTGATCTGTAATAAGGAGAAGCCTGTTTATTATGTGAGCTCTTAGAGAAACACTTGGATATTATGTGACCTCATAAAGAGAAACTGGTTGTTGGGTGATCTAAGAAGGAGAAGCCTGTTTGTTACGAGAGCTCTGACAGAAAAGCCTGGTTTTTAGGTGACTTCTGATGGATAAGGTTGGTTGTTATGTAATGTCTGACAGTGAAGACTGGTTGGTAGGTGACCTCGTGAAGAGAAGCCTGGTTCTTCGGTTATCTCTAAGAAGCATTCCAGTGAAGCTTGACTCTAGAGAGGCCTTGTTGTTATGTGACCTCTTTAAGAGAAGACTGGTTGTTGGGTGATCTTATGAGGAGAAGCCCCTTGGTTAGGCGTGCTCTTACAGAAGCCTGGTTATCAGGTTATCTCTGAGAGAGAAGTTTGGTTTTTAGGTCACGTCTCCAATCGGAGACTGATTGTTGGGTGATCTGTAGTGAGTGGAAGGCTTGTGGTCAGACGATGTCTGACAGAGAATTCTTGTTAGGTCATGTCTGACAGAGAAACCTGTTTGTTACAGAGCTCTTACAGAGAAGCCTGATTGTTATGTGACCTCATAAAGAGAAGACTGGTTGTTAGGTGACATCCAAAAGAGACGCCTGGTGCTTAGGTGACCTCCAAAAGAGATGCCTGGTGATGAGGTGACTTCTGACAGAGAAGGTAAGTTGTTACATTATCTCTGACAGTGAAGACTGGTTGGTTGCTGACCTCACAAAGAGAAGCGTGGTTGTCAGGTGATCTCCAGTAAGGAGGAACCTGGTAGTCATGTGATCCATAATGAGGGTAAGCCTGGTAGGTTACCTCTGACCGAGAAGACCTATTGTTAGGTGACATCTGAGAGAGACGCCTGCTCATCAGGTTGTCTCTGACAGAGAAGAATGGTTGCTCAATCACGTCTTATAGGGAATACTGAATGTTAGGTGACCTGTAATGAGTGGAAGGCTTCTTGTTAGATGACTTCTCACACAGAAGTCTTGTCAGGTGATGTCTGAAAGAGAAACCTGTTTAATACAGAGCGCGTGCAGAGAATCCTGGTTGTTACGTGACCTCATACAGGGAAGGCTGGTTTTTGGGTGATCTAATAAGGAGAAGCCTGTTGGTTAGGTGCTCTTACAGAAGCCTGGTTATCTGGTTATATGTGACAGAGAAGCATGGTTTTTAGGTCACCTCTTAAAGGGAAGACTGTTTTCTAGGAGATCGTATCAGTGGAAGGCTTGTTGTTAGATGAGCTCTGACAGAGAAGTTTGTAAGGTGATGTGTGATTGAGAAACCTGTTTGTTAAAGAGCTCTCACAGAGAAGCTTGGGTGTTATGTGACCTCATAAATGGAAGGATGGTTGTTTTGTGACCTAATAATGAGAAGCATGTTTGTCAGGTGAGCTCTTACAGAGAAGCCTGGTTGTTACGTGACCTCTGGAAGAGAAGCCTGTTTGTTAGGTCACTACTGATGGAGAAGCTTGATTGTTATGTAGTCTCTGACAGTGAAGACTTGTTGGTAGGTGACCTCATAAAGAAGCCTGGTTGTTCGGTGACCTCTAATGAGGCATACAGAGAAGCCTTGTTACAGAGAAGCCTAGTTGTTTTGTGACCTCATAAAGGGAAGACTGGTTGCTGGGTGATCTAATAAGGAGATACCTGTTTGTTAGGCGAGCTCTGAGAGAAGCCTGGTTATCAGGTTCTCTCTGACAGACAAGCATGGTGGTTTGGTCACCTCTTAAAGGGAAGGCTGACTGTTACGTGATCTGTAATAAGTGGACGCCTTGTTGTTAGATGACTTCTGACAGAGAAGTCTTGTTGTTAGGTGATGTCTGACAGAGAAACCAGTTTGTTACATGACCACTTACACAGAAGCTTGGTTGTTAGGTGATCTCTGACAGAGAAGCATGTTTTTAAGGTGACATGTGATGGAGAAGCCTGGTTGTGAGGCAACCTCTGACAGAGAAGGCTGTTTGTTAAGGCAGCTCTTAAATAGAATCTTGATTATAAGGTTGTCTCTGTCAGAGAAGACTGGTTTGTAGGTGAACTCATAGAGAGAACACTGTTTTTTGGGTGATCTAAAAAGTAGCCGCCTGGTTGTTAAGTGACCTCGGAAAGAGAAGTCTACCTAGCAGTGTTCTGACAGAGAAGACTGTTGGTAGGTGACCTCACAAAGAGAAAACTTGCTGTTAAGTGATCTGTAATAAGGAGAAGCCTGTTTATTATGTGAGCTCTTAGAGAAACACTTGGATATTATGTGACCTCATAAAGAGAAACTGGTTGTTGGGTGATCTAAGAAGGAGAAGCCTGTTTGTTACGAGAGCTCTGACAGAAAAGCCTGGTTTTTAGGTGACTTCTGATGGATAAGGTTGGTTGTTATGTAATGTCTGACAGTGAAGACTGGTTGGTAGGTGACCTCGTGAAGAGAAGCCTGGTTCTTCGGTTATCTCTAAGAAGCATTCCAGTGAAGCTTGACTCTCGAGAGGCCTTGTTGTTATGTGACCTCTTTAAGAGAAGACTGGTTGTTGGGTGATCTTATGAGGAGAAGCCCCTTGGTTAGGCGTGCTCTTACAGAAGCCTGGTTATCAGGTTATCTCTGAGAGAGAAGTTTGGTTTTTAGGTCACGTCTCCAATCGGAGACTGATTGTTGGGTGATCTGTAGTGAGTGGAAGGCTTGTGGTCAGACGATGTCTGACAGAGAATTCTTGTTAGGTCATGTCTGACAGAGAAACCTGTTTGTTACAGAGCTCTTACAGAGAAGCCTGATTGTTATGTGACCTCATAAAGAGAAGACTGGTTGTTAGGTGACATCCAAAAGAGACGCCTGGTGCTTAGGTGACCTCCAAAAGAGATGCCTGGTGATGAGGTGACTTCTGACAGAGAAGGTAAGTTGTTACATTATCTCTGACAGTGAAGACTGGTTGGTTGCTGACCTCACAAAGAGAAGCGTGGTTGTCAGGTGATCTCCAGTAAGGAGGAACCTGGTAGTCATGTGATCCATAATGAGGGTAAGCCTGGTAGGTTACCTCTGACCGAGAAGACCTATTGTTAGGTGACATCTGAGAGAGACGCCTGCTCATCAGGTTGTCTCTGACAGAGAAGAATGGTTGCTCAATCACGTCTTATAGGGAATACTGAATGTTAGGTGACCTGTAATGAGGGGAAGGCTTCTTGTTAGATGACTTCTCACACAGAAGTCTTGTCAGGTGATGTCTGAAAGAGAAACCTGTTTAATACAGAGCGCGTACAGAGAATCCTGGTTGTTACGTGACCTCATACAGGGAAGGCTGGTTTTTGGGTGATCTAATAAGGAGAAGCCTGTTGGTTAGGTGCTCTTACAGAAGCCTGGTTATCTGGTTATATGTGACAGAGAAGCATGGTTTTTAGGTCACCTCTTAAAGGGAAGACTGTTTTCTAGGAGATCGTATCAGTGGAAGGCTTGTTGTTAGATGAGCTCTGACAGAGAAGTTTGTAAGGTGATGTGTGACTGAGAAACCTGTTTGTTAAAGAGCTCTTACAGAGAAGCCTGGGTGTTATGTGACCTCATAAATGGAAGGATGGTTGTTTTGTGACCTAATAATGAGAAGCATGTTTGTCAGGTGAGCTCTTACAGAGAAGCCTGGTTGTTACGTGACCTCTGGAAGAGAAGCCTGTTTGTTAGGTCACTACTGATGGAGAAGCTTGATTGTTATGTAGTCTCTGACAGTGAAGACTTGTTGGTAGGTGACCTCATAAAGAAGCCTGGTTGTTCGGTGACCTCTAATGAGGCATACAGAGAAGCCTTGTTACAGAGAAGCCTAGTTGTTATGTGACCTCATAAAGGGAAGACTGGTTGTTGGGTGATCTAATAAGGAGATACCTGTTTGTTAGGCGAGCTCTGAGAGAAGCCTGGTTATCAGGTTCTCTCTGACAGACAAGCATGGTGGTTTGGTCACCTCTTAAAGGGAAGGCTGACTGTTACGTGATCTGTAATAAGTGGACGCCTTGTTGTTAGATGACTTCTGACAGAGAAGTCTTGTTGTTAGGTGATGTCTGACAGAGAAACCAGTTTGTTACATGACCACTTACACAGAAGCTTGGTTGTTAGGTGATCTCTGACAGAGAAGCATGTTTTTAAGGTGACATGTGATGGAGAAGCCTGGTTGTGAGGCAACCTCTGACAGAGAAGGCTGTTTGTTAAGGCAGCTCTTAAATAGAATCTTGATTATAAGGTTGTCTCTGTCAGAGAAGACTGGTTTGTAGGTGAACTCATAGAGAGAACACTGTTTTTTGGGTGATCTGAAAAGTAGCCGCCTGGTTGTTAAGTGACCTCTGAAAGAGAAGTCTACCTAGCAGTGTTCTGACAGAGAAGACTGTTGGTAGGTGACCTCACAAAGAGAAAACTTGCTGTTAAGTGATCTGTAATAAGGAGAAGCCTGTTTATTATGTGAGCTCTTAGAGAAACACTTGGATATTACGTGACCTCATAAAGAGAAACTGGTTGTTGGGTGATCTAAGAAGGAGAAGCCTGTTTGTTACGAGAGCTCTGACAGAAAAGCCTGGTTGTTAGGTGACTTCTGATGGATAAGGTTGGTTGTTATGTAATGTCTGACAGTGAAGACTGGTTGGTAGGTGACCTCGTGAAGAGAAGCCTGGTTCTTCGGTTATCTCTAAGAAGCATTCCAGTGAAGCTTGACTCTAGAGAGGCCTTGTTGTTATGTGACCTCTTTAAGAGAAGACTGGTTGTTGGGTGATCTTATGAGGAGAAGCCCCTTGGTTAGGCGTGCTCTTACAGAAGCCTGGTTATCAGGTTATCTCTGAGAGAGAAGTTTGGTTTTTAGGTCACGTCTCCCATCGGAGACTGATTGTTGGGTGATCTGTAGTGAGTGGAAGGCTTGTGGTCAGACGATGTCTGACAGAGAATTCTTGTTAGGTCATGTCAGACAGAGAAACCTGTTTGTTACAGAGCTCTTACAGAGAAGCCTGATTGTTATGTGACCTCATAAAGAGAAGACTGGTTGTTAGGTGACCTCCAAAAGAGATGCCTGGTGATGAGGTGACTTCTGACAGAGAAGGTAAGTTGTTACATTATCTCTGACAGTGAAGACTGGTTGGTTGCTGACCTCACAAAGAGAAGCGTGTTTGTCAGGTGATCTCCAGTAAGGAGGAACCTGGTAGTCATGTGATCCATAATGAGGGTAAGCCTGGTAGGTTACCTCTGACCGAGAAGACCTATTGTTAGGTGACATCTGAGAGAGACGCCTGCTCATCAGGTTGTCTCTGACAGAGAAGAGTGGTTGCTCAATCACGTCTTATAGGGAATACTGAATGTTAGGTGACCTGTAATGAGTGGAAGGCTTCTTGTTAGATGACTTCTCACAGAGAAGTCTTGTCAGATGATGTCTGAAAGAGAAACCTGTTTAATACAGAGCGCGTACAGAGAATCCTGGTTGTTACGTGACCTCATACAGGGAAGGCTGGTTTTTGGGTGATCTAATAAGGAGAAGCCTGTTGGTTAGGTGCTCTTACAGAAGCCTGGTTATCTGGTTATATGTGACAGAGAAGCATGGTTTTTAGGTCACCTCTTAAAGGGAAGACTGTTTTCTAGGAGATCGCATCAGTGGAAGGCTTGTTGTTAGATGAGCTCTGACAGAGAAGTTTGTAAGGTGATGTGTGACTGAGAAACCTGTTTGTTAAAGAGCTCTTACAGAGAAGCCTGGGTGTTATGTGACCTCATAAATGGAAGGATGGTTGTTTTGTGACCTAATAATGAGAAGCATGTTTGTCAGGTGAGCTCTTACAGAGAAGCCTGGTTGTTACGTGACCTCTGGAAGAGAAGCCTGTTTGTTAGGTCACTACTGATGGAGAAGCTTGATTGTTATGTAGTCTCTGACAGTGAAGACTTGTTGGTAGGTGACCTCATAAAGAAGCCTGGTTGTTCGGTGACCTCTAATGAGGCATACAGAGAAGCCTTGTTACAGAGAAGCCTAGTTGTTATGTGACCTCATAAAGGGAAGACTGGTTGTTGGGTGATCTAATAAGGAGATACCTGTTTGTTAGGCGTGCTCTGAGAGAAGCCTGGTTATCAGGTTCTCTCTGACAGACAAGCATGGTGGTTTGGTCACCTCTTAAAGGGAAGGCTGACTGTTACGTGATCTGTAATAAGTGGATGCCTTGTTGTTAGATGACTTCTGACAGAGAAGTCTTGTTGTTAGGTGATGTCTGACAGAGAAACCAGTTTGTTACATGACCACTTACACAGAAGCTTGGTTGTTAGGTGATCTCTGACAGAGAAGCATGTTTTTAAGGTGACATGTGATGGAGAAGCCTGGTTGTGAGGCAACCTCTGACAGAGAAGGCTGTTTGTTAAGGCAGCTCTTAAATAGAATCTTGATTATAAGGTTGTCTCTGTCAGAGAAGACTGGTTTGTAGGTGAACTCATAGAGAGAACACTGTTTTTTGGGTGATCTAAAAAGTAGCCGCCTGGTTGTTAAGTGACCTCTGAAAGAGAAGTCTACCTAGCAGTGTTCTGACAGAGAAGACTGTTGGTAGGTGACCTCACAAAGAGAAAACTTGCTGTTAAGTGATCTGTAATAAGGAGAAGCCTGTTTATTATGTGAGCTCTTAGAGAAACACTTGGATATTACGTGACCTCATAAAGAGAAACTGGTTGTTGGGTGATCTAAGAAGGAGAAGCCTGTTTGTTACGAGAGCTCTGACAGAAAAGCCTGGTTTTTAGGTGACTTCTGATGGATAAGGTTGGTTGTTATGTAATGTCTGACAGTGAAGACTGGTTGGTAGGTGACCTCGTGAAGAGAAGCCTGGTTCTTCGGTTATCTCTAAGAAGCATTCCAGTGAAGCTTGACTCTAGAGAGGCCTTGTTGTTATGTGACCTCTTTAAGAGAAGACTGGTTGTTGGGTGATCTTATGAGGAGAAGCCCCTTGGTTAGGCGTGCTCTTACAGAAGCCTGGTTATCAGGTTATCTCTGAGAGAGAAGTTTGGTTTTTAGGTCACGTCTCCCATCGGAGACTGATTGTTGTGTGATCTGTAGTGAGTGGAAGGCTTGTGGTCAGACGATGTGTGACAGAGAATTCTTGTTAGGTCATGTCTGACAGAGAAACCTGTTTGTTACAGAGCTCTTACAGAGAAGCCTGATTGTTATGTGACCTCATAAAGAGAAGACTGGTTGTTAGGTGACCTCCAAAAGAGATGCCTGGTGATGAGGTGACTTCTGACAGAGAAGATAAGTTGTTACATTATCTCTGACAGTGAAGACTGGTTGGTTGCTGACCTCACAAAGAGAAGCGTGTTTGTCAGGTGATCTCCAGTAAGGAGGAACCTGGTAGTCATGTGATCCATAATGAGGGTGAGCCTGGTAGGTTACCTCTGACCGAGAAGACCTATTGTTAGGTGACATCTGAGAGAGACGCCTGCTCATCAGGTTGTCTCTGACAGAGAAGAATGGTTGCTCAATCACGTCTTATAGGGAATACTGAATGTTAGGTGACCTTTAATGAGTGGAATGCTTCTTGTTAGATGACTTCTCACAGAGAAGTCTTGTCAGGTGATGTCTGAAAGAGAAACCTGTTTAATACAGAGCGCGTACAGAGAATCCTGGTTGTTACGTGACCTCATACAGGGAAGGCTGGTTTTTGGGTGATCTAATAAGGAGAAGCCTGTTGGTTAGGTGCTCTTACAGAAGCCTGGTTATCTGGTTATATGTGACAGAGAAGCATGGTTTTTAGGTCACCTCTTCAAAGGAAGACTGCTTTCTAGGAGATCGTATCAGTGGAAGGCTTGTTGTTAGATGAGCTCTGACAGAGAAGTTTGTAAGGTGATGTGTGACTGAGAAACCTGTTTGTTAAAGAGCTCTTACAGAGAAGCCTGGGTGTTATGTGACCTCATAAAAGGAAGGATGGTTGTTTTGTGACCTAATAATGAGAAGCATGTTTGTCAGGTGAGCTCTTACAGAGAAGCCTGGTTGTTACGTGACCTCTGGAAGAGAAGCCTGTTTGTTAGGTCACTACTGATGGAGAAGCTTGATTGTTATGTAGTCTCTGACAGTGAAGACTTGTTGGTAGGTGACCTCATAAAGAAGCCTGGTTGTTCTTTGACCTCTAATGAGGCATACAGAGAAGCCTTGTTAAAGGGAAGCCTAGTTCTTATGTGACCTCATAAAGGGAAGACTGGTTGTTGGGTGATCTAATAAGGAGATACCTGTTTGTTAGGCGAGCTCTGAGAGAAGCCTGGTTATCAGGTTCTCTCTGACAGACAAGCATGGTGGTTTGGTCACCTCTTAAAGGGAAGGCAGACTGTTACGTGATCTGTAATAAGTGGACGCCTTGTTGTTAGATGACTTCTGACAGAGAAGTCTTGTTGTTAGGTGATGTCTGACAGAGAAACCAGTTTGTTACATGACCACTTACACAGAAGCTTGGTTGTTAGGTGATCTCTGACAGAGAAGCATGTTTTTAAGGTGACATGTGATGGAGAAGCCTGGTTGTGAGGCAACCTCTGACAGAGAAGGCTGTTTGTTATGGCAGCTCTTAAATAGAATCTTGATTATAAGGTTGTCTCTGTCAGAGAAGACTGGTTTGTAGGTGAACTCATAGAGAGAACACTGTTTTTTGGGTGATCTAATAAGTAGCCGCCTGGTTGTTAAGTGACCTCTGAAAGAGAAGTCTACCTAGCAGTGTTCTGACAGAGAAGACTGTTGGTAGGTGACCTCACAAAGAGAAAACTTGCTGTTAAGTGATCTGTAATAAGGAGAAGCCTGTTTATTATGTGAGCTCTTAGAGAAACACTTGGATATTATGTGACCTCATAAAGAGAAACTGGTTGTTGGGTGATCTAAGAAGGAGAACCCTGTTTGTTACGAGAGCTCTGACAGAAAAGCCTGGTTTTTAGGTGACTTCTGATGGATAAGGTTGGTTGTTATGTAATGTCTGACAGTGAAGACTGGTTGGTAGGTGACCTCGTGAAGAGAAGCCTGGTTCTTCGGTTATCTCTAAGAAGCATTCCAGTGAAGCTTGACTCTAGAGAGGCCTTGTTGTTATGTGACCTCTTTAAGAGAAGACTGGTTGTTGGGTGATCTTATGAGGAGAAGCCCCTTGGTTAGGCGTGCTCTTACAGAAGCCTGGTTATCAGGTTATCTCTGAGAGAGAAGTTTGGTTTTTAGGTCACGTCTCCCATCGGAGACTGATTGTTGTGTGATCTGTAGTGAGTGGAAGGCTTGTGGTCAGACGATGTCTGACAGAGAATTCTTGTTAGGTCATGTCTGACAGAGAAACCTGTTTGTTACAAAGCTCTTACAGAGAAGCCTGATTGTTATGTGACCTCATAAAGAGAAGACTGGTTGTTAGGTGACCTCCAAAAGAGATGCCTGGTGATGAGGTGACTTCTGACAGAGAAGGTAAGTTGTTACATTATCTCTGACAGTGAAGACTGGTTGGTTGCTGACCTCACAAAGAGAAGCGTGTTTGTCAGGTGATCTCCAGTAAGGAGGAACCTGGTAGTCATGTGATCCATAATGAGGGTGAGCCTGGTAGGTTACCTCTGACCGAGAAGACCTATTGTTAGGTGACATCTGAGAGAGACGCCTGCTCATCAGGTTGTCTCTGACAGAGAAGAATGGTTGCTCAATCACGTCTTATAGGGAATACTGAATGTTAGGTGACCTGTAATGAGTGGAAGGCTTCTTGTTAGATGACTTCTCACAGAGAAGTCTTGTCAGGTGATGTCTGAAAGAGAAACCTGTTTAATACAGAGCGCGTACAGAGAATCCTGGTTGTTACGTGACCTCATACAGGGAAGGCTGGTTTTTGGGTGATCTAATAAGGAGAAGCCTGTTGGTTAGGTGCTCTTACAGAAGCCTGGTTATCTGGTTATATGTGACAGAGAAGCATGGTTTTTAGGTCACCTCTTAAAGGGAAGACTGTTTTCTAGGAGATCGTATCAGTGGAAGGCTTGTTGTTAGATGAGCTCTGACAGAGAAGTTTGTAAGGTGATGTGTGACTGAGAAACCTGTTTGTTAAAGAGCTCTTACAGAGAAGCCTGGGTGTTATGTGACCTCATAAATGGAAGGATGGTTGTTTTGTGACCTAATAATGAGAAGCATGTTTGTCAGGTGAGCTCTTACAGAGAAGCCTGGTTGTTACGTGACCTCTGGAAGAGAAGCCTGTTTGTTAGGTCACTACTGATGGAGAAGCTTGATTGTTATGTAGTCTCTGACAGTGAAGACTTGTTGGTAGGTGACCTCATAAAGAAGCCTGGTTGTTCGGTGACCTCTAATGAGGCATACAGAGAAGCCTTGTTACAGAGAAGCCTAGTTGTTTTGTGACCTCATAAAGGGAAGACTGGTTGCTGGGTGATCTAATAAGGAGATACCTGTTTGTTAGGCGAGCTCTGAGAGAAGCCTGGTTATCAGGTTCTCTCTGACAGACAAGCATGGTGGTTTGGTCACCTCTTAAAGGGAAGGCTGACTGTTACGTGATCTGTAATAAGTGGACGCCTTGTTGTTAGATGACTTCTGACAGAGAAGTCTTGTTGTTAGGTGATGTCTGACAGAGAAACCAGTTTGTTACATGACCACTTACACAGAAGCTTGGTTGTTAGGTGATCTCTGACAGAGAAGCATGTTTTTAAGGTGACATGTGATGGAGAAGCCTGGTTGTGAGGCAACCTCTGACAGAGAAGGCTGTTTGTTAAGGCAGCTCTTAAATAGAATCTTGATTATAAGGTTGTCTCTGTCAGAGAAGACTGGTTTGTAGGTGAACTCATAGAGAGAACACTGTTTTTTGGGTGATCTAAAAAGTAGCCGCCTGGTTATTAAGTGACCTCTGAAAGAGAAGTCTACCTAGCAGTGTTCTGACAGAGAAGACTGTTGGTAGGTGACCTCACAAAGAGAAAACTTGCTGTTAAGTGATCTGTAATAAGGAGAAGCCTGTTTATTATGTGAGCTCTTAGAGAAACACTTGGATATTATGTGACCTCATAAAGAGAAACTGGTTGTTGGGTGATCTAAGAAGGAGAAGCCTGTTTGTTACGAGAGCTCTGACAGAAAAGCCTGGTTGTTAGGTGACTTCTGATGGATAAGGTTGGTTGTTATGTAATGTCTGACAGTGAAGACTGGTTGGTAGGTGACCTCGTGAAGAGAAGCCTGGTTCTTCGGTTATCTCTAAGAAGCATTCCAGTGAAGCTTGACTCTAGAGAGGCCTTGTTGTTATGTGACCTCTTTAAGAGAAGACTGGTTGTTGGGTGATCTTATGAGGAGAAGCCCCTTGGTTAGGCGTGCTCTTACAGAAGCCTGGTTATCAGGTTATCTCTGAGAGTGAAGTTTGGTTTTTAGGTCACGTCTCCCATCGGAGACTGATTGTTGGGTGATCTGTAGTGAGTGGAAAGCTTGTGGTCAGACGATGTCTGACAGAGAATTCTTGTTAGGTCATGTCTGACAGCGAAACCTGTTTGTTACAGAGCTCTTACAGAGAAGCCTGATTGTTATGTGACCTCATAAAGAGAAGACTGGTTGTTAGGTGACCTCCAAAAGAGATGCCTGGTGATGAGGTGACTTCTGACAGAGAAGATAAGTTGTTACATTATCTCTGACAGTGAAGACTGGTTGGTTGCTGACCTCACAAAGAGAAGCGTGTTTGTCAGGTGATCTCCAGTAAGGAGGAACCTGGTAGTCATGTGATCCATAATGAGGGTGAGCCTGGTAGGTTACCTCTGACCGAGAAGACCTATTGTTAGGTGACATCTGAGAGAGACGCCTGCTCATCAGGTTGTCTCTGACAGAGAAGAATGGTTGCTCAATCACGTCTTATAGGGAATACTGAATGTTAGGTGACCTGTAATGAGTGGAAGGCTTCTTGTTAGATGACTTCTCACAGAGAAGTCTTGTCAGGTGATGTCTGAAAGAGAAACCTGTTTAATACAGAGCGCGTACAGAGAATCCTGGTTGTTACGTGACCTCATACAGGGAAGGCTGGTTTTTGGGTGATCTAATAAGGAGAAGCCTGTTGGTTAGGTGCTCTTACAGAAGCCTGGTTATCTGGTTATATGTGACAGAGAAGCATGGTTTTTAGGTCACCTCTTAAAGGGAAGACTGTTTTCTAGGAGATCGTATCAGTGGAAGGCTTGTTGTTAGATGAGCTCTGACAGAGAAGTTTGTAAGGTGATGTGTGACTGAGAAACCTGTTTGTTAAAGAGCTCTTACAGAGAAGCCTGGGTGTTATGTGACCTCATAAATGGAAGGATGGTTGTTTTGTGACCTAATAATGAGAAGCATGTTTGTCAGGTGAGCTCTTACAGAGAAGCCTGGTTGTTACGTGACCTCTGGAAGAGAAGCCTGTTTGTTAGGTCACTACTGATGGAGAAGCTTGATTGTTATGTAGTCTCTGACAGTGAAGACTTGTTGGTAGGTGACCTCATAAAGAAGCCTGGTTGTTCGGTGACCTCTAATGAGGCATACAGAGAAGCCTTGTTACAGGGAAGCCTAGTTGTTATGTGACCTCATAAAGGGAAGACTGGTTGTTGGGTGATCTAATAAGGAGATACCTGTTTGTTAGGCGAGCTCTGAGAGAAGCCTGGTTATCAGGTTCTCTCTGACAGACAAGCATGGTGGTTTGGTCACCTCTTAAAGGGAAGGCTGACTGTTACGTGATCTGTAATAAGTGGACGCCTTGTTGTTAGATGACTTCTGACAGAGAAGTCTTGTTGTTAGGTGATGTCTGACAGAGAAACCAGTTTGTTACATGACCACTTACACAGAAGCTTGGTTGTTAGGTGATCTCTGACAGAGAAGCATGTTTTTAAGGTGACATGTGATGGAGAAGCCTGGGTGTGAGGCAACCTCTGACAGAGAAGGCTGTTTGTTAAGGCAGCTCTTAAATAGAATCTTGATTATAAGGTTGTCTCTGTCAGAGAAGACTGGTTTGTAGGTGAACTCATAGAGAGAACACTGTTTTTTGGGTGATCTGAAAAGTAGCCGCCTGGTTGTTAAGTGACCTCTGAAAGAGAAGTCTACCTAGCAGTGTTCTGACAGAGAAGACTGTTGGTAGGTGACCTCACAAAGAGAAAACTTGCTGTTAAGTGATCTGTAATAAGGAGAAGCCTGTTTATTATGTGAGCTCTTAGAGAAACACTTGGATATTATGTGACCTCATAAAGAGAAACTGGTTGTTGGGTGATCTAAGAAGAAGCCTGTTTGTTACGAGAGCTCTGACAGAAAAGCCTGGTTGTTAGGTGACTTCTGATGGATAAGGTTGGTTGTTATGTAATGTCTGACAGTGAAGACTGGTTGGTAGGTGACCTCGTGAAGAGAAGCCTGGTTCTTCGGTTATCTCTAAGAAGCATTCCAGTGAAGCTTGACTCTAGAGAGGCCTTGTTGTTATGTGACCTCTTTAAGAGAAGACTGGTTGTTGGGTGATCTTATGAGGAGAAGCCCCTTGGTTAGGCGTGCTCTTACAGAAGCCTGGTTATCAGGTTATCTCTGAGAGTGAAGTTTGGTTTTTAGGTCACGTCTCCCATCGGAGACTGATTGTTGGGTGATCTGTAGTGAGTGGAAAGCTTGTGGTCAGACGATGTCTGACAGAGAATTCTTGTTAGGTCATGTCTGACAGCGAAACCTGTTTGTTACAGAGCTCTTACAGAGAAGCCTGATTGTTATGTGACCTCATAAAGAGAAGACTGGTTGTTAGGTGACCTCCAAAAGAGATGCCTGGTGATGAGGTGACTTCTGACAGAGAAGATAAGTTGTTACATTATCTCTGACAGTGAAGACTGGTTGGTTGCTGACCTCACAAAGAGAAGCGTGTTTGTCAGGTGATCTCCAGTAAGGAGGAACCTGGTAGTCATGTGATCCATAATGAGGGTGAGCCTGGTAGGTTACCTCTGACTGAGAAGACCTATTGTTAGGTGACATCTGAGAGAGACGCCTGCTCATCAGGTTGTCTCTGACAGAGAAGAATGGTTGCTCAATCACGTCTTATAGGGAATACTGAATGTTAGGTGACCTGTAATGAGTGGAAGGCTTCTTGTTAGATGACTTCTCACAGAGAAGTCTTGTCAGGTGATGTCTGAAAGAGAAACCTGTTTAATACAGAGCGCGTACAGAGAATCCTGGTTGTTACGTGACCTCATACAGGGAAGGCTGGTTTTTGGGTGATCTAATAAGGAGAAGCCTGTTGGTTAGGTGCTCTTACAGAAGCCTGGTTATCTGGTTATATGTGACAGAGAAGCATGGTTTTTAGGTCACCTCTTAAAGGGAAGACTGTTTTCTAGGAGATCGTATCAGTGGAAGGCTTGTTGTTAGATGAGCTCTGACAGAGAAGTTTGTAAGGTGATGTGTGACTGAGAAACCTGTTTGTTAAAGAGCTCTTACAGAGAAGCCTGGGTGTTATGTGACCTCATAAATGGAAGGATGGTTGTTTTGTGACCTAATAATGAGAAGCATGTTTGTCAGGTGAGCTCTTACAGAGAAGCCTGGTTGTTACGTGACCTCTGGAAGAGAAGCCTGTTTGTTAGGTCACTACTGATGGAGAAGCTTGATTGTTATGTAGTCTCTGACAGTGAAGACTTGTTGGTAGGTGACCTCATAAAGAAGCCTGGTTGTTCGGTGACCTCTAATGAGGCATACAGAGAAGCCTTGTTACAGGGAAGCCTAGTTGTTATGTGACCTCATAAAGGGAAGACTGGTTGTTGGGTGATCTAATAAGGAGATACCTGTTTGTTAGGCGAGCTCTGAGAGAAGCCTGGTTATCAGGTTCTCTCTGACAGACAAGCATGGTGGTTTGGTCACCTCTTAAAGGGAAGGCTGACTGTTACGTGATCTGTAATAAGTGGACGCCTTGTTGTTAGATGACTTCTGACAGAGAAGTCTTGTTGTTAGGTGATGTCTGACAGAGAAACCAGTTTGTTACATGACCACTTACACAGAAGCTTGGTTGTTAGGTGATCTCTGACAGAGAAGCATGTTTTTAAGGTGACATGTGATGGAGAAGCCTGGGTGTGAGGCAACCTCTGACAGAGAAGGCTGTTTGTTAAGGCAGCTCTTAAATAGAATCTTGATTATAAGGTTGTCTCTGTCAGAGAAGACTGGTTTGTAGGTGAACTCATAGAGAGAACACTGTTTTTTGGGTGATCTGAAAAGTAGCCGCCTGGTTGTTAAGTGACCTCTGAAAGAGAAGTCTACCTAGCAGTGTTCTGACAGAGAAGACTGTTGGTAGGTGACCTCACAAAGAGAAAACTTGCTGTTAAGTGATCTGTAATAAGGAGAAGCCTGTTTATTATGTGAGCTCTTAGAGAAACACTTGGATATTATGTGACCTCATAAAGAGAAACTGGTTGTTGGGTGATCTAAGAAGAAGCCTGTTTGTTACGAGAGCTCTGACAGAAAAGCCTGGTTGTTAGGTGACTTCTGATGGATAAGGTTGGTTGTTATGTAATGTCTGACAGTGAAGACTGGTTGGTAGGTGACCTCGTGAAGAGAAGCCTGGTTCTTCGGTTATCTCTAAGAAGCATTCCAGTGAAGCTTGACTCTAGAGAGGCCTTGTTGTTATGTGACCTCTTTAAGAGAAGACTGGTTGTTGGGTGATCTTATGAGGAGAAGCCCCTTGGTTAGGCGTGCTCTTACAGAAGCCTGGTTATCAGGTTATCTCTGAGAGAGAAGTTTGGTTTTTAGGTCACGTCTCCCATCGGAGACTGATTGTTGGCTGATCTGTAGTGAGTGGAAGGCTCATGGTCAGACGATGTGTGACAGAGAATTCTTGTTAGGTCATGTCTGACAGAGAAACCTGTTTGTTACAGAGCTCTTACAGAGAAGCCTGATTGTTATGTGACCTCATAAAGAGAAGACTGGTTGTTAGGTGACCTCCAAAAGAGATGCCTGGTGATGAGGTGACTTCTGACAGAGAAGGTAAGTTGTTACATTATCTCTGACAGTGAAGACTGGTTGGTTGCTGACCTCACAAAGAGAAGCGTGTTTGTCAGGTGATCTCCATTAAGGAGGAACCTGGTAGTCATGTGATCCATAATGAGGGTAAGCCTGGTAGGTTACCTCTGACCGAGAAGACCTATTGTTAGGTGACATCTGAGAGAGACGCCTGCTCATCAGGTTGTCTCTGACAGAGAAGAATGGTTGCTCAATCACGTCTTATAGGGAATACTGAATGTTAGGTGACCTGTAATGAGTGGAAGGCTTCTTGTTAGATGACTTCTCACACAGAAGTCTTGTCAGGTGATGTCTGAAAGAGAAACCTGTTTAATACAGAGCGCGTACAGAGAATCCTGGTTGTTACGTGACCTCATACAGGGAAGGCTGGTTTTTGGGTGATCTAATAAGGAGAAGCCTGTTGGTTAGGTGCTCTTACAGAAGCCTGGTTATCTGGTTATATGTGACAGAGAAGCATGGTTTTTAGGTCACCTCTTAAAGGGAAGACTGTTTTCTAGGAGATCGTATCAGTGGAAGGCTTGTTGTTAGATGAGCTCTGACAGAGAAGTTTGTAAGGTGATGTGTGACTGAGAAACCTGTTTGTTAAAGAGCTCTTACAGAGAAGCCTGGGTGTTATGTGACCTCATAAATGGAAGGATGGTTGTTTTGTGACCTAATAATGAGAAGCATGTTTGTCAGGTGAGCTCTTACAGAGAAGCCTGGTTGTTACGTGACCTCTGGAAGAGAAGCCTGTTTGTTAGGTCACTACTGATGGAGAAGCTTGATTGTTATGTAGTCTCTGACAGTGAAGACTTGTTGGTAGGTGACCTCATAAAGAAGCCTGGTTGTTCTTTGACCTCTAATGAGGCATACAGAGAAGCCTTGTTAAAGGGAAGCCTAGTTCTTATGTGACCTCATAAAGGGAAGTCTGGTTGTTGGGTGATCTAATAAGGAGATACCTGTTTGTTAGGCGAGCTCTGAGAGAAGCCTGGTTATCAGGTTCTCTCTGACAGACAAGCATGGTGGTTTGGTCACCTCTTAAAGGGAAGGCTGACTGTTACGTGATCTGTAATAAGTGGACGCCTTGTTGTTAGATGACTTCTGACAGAGAAGTCTTGTTGTTAGGTGATGTCTGACAGAGAAACCAGTTTGTTACATGACCACTTACACAGAAGCTTGGTTGTTAGGTGATCTCTGACAGAGAAGCATGTTTTTAAGGTGACATGTGATGGAGAAGCCTGGTTGTGAGGCAACCTCTGACAGAGAAGGCTGTTTGTTAAGGCAGCTCTTAAGTAGAATCTTGATTATAAGGTTGTCTCTGTCAGAGAAGACTGGTTTGTAGGTGAACTCATAGAGAGAACACTGTTTTTTGGGTGATCTAAAAAGTAGCCGCCTGGTTGTTAAGTGACCTCTGAAAGAGAAGTCTACCTAGCAGTGTTCTGACAGAGAAGAGTGTTGGTAGGTGACCTCACAAAGAGAAAACTTGCTGTTAAGTGATCTGTAATAAGGAGAAGCCTGTTTATTTTTTTGTTTGTTTGTTTGTTTGTTTTTTTTGTGTGAAGGCATCTCTCATATTTATTGATCAAATGGTTGTTAACGACAATAAAATTCTGTATAGGGGAGTCAATGCTCAATGCACGATCATTAATCCACCCCAAGCCTAATTTTCGTCAGTCTCCAATCTTCTGAGGCATAACAAACAAGTTCTTACATGTAGAACAAATTCTTACATAATGAATAAGTTACATAGTGAACAGTACAAGGGGAGTCATCACAGAAACTTTCGGTTTTGCTCATGCATTATGAACTCTAAACAGTCAGTTCAAATATGAATACTCATTTGGTTTTTATACTTGATTTATATGTGGATACCACATTTCTCTCTTTATTATTATTATTTTTAATAAAATGCTGAAGTGGTAGGTAGATACAAGATAAAGGTAGAGAACATAGTTTAGTGTTGTAAGTGAGCAAATGTAGATGATCAGGTTTGTGCCTGTAAACTATGTGTTAATCCAAGCTAGACCAGGGCAATAAAACGTCCACGTATGCAGAAGATTTCTCTCCGAACAGGGGGGGTGAGGTTCTAAACCTCACCTCTGTTGATCCCCAATTTCTCACCTGATGGCCCCCCTGCGACTGTGCCTGTGTTAGGTTGTTCCTCCCTTGAGGAATCTTACCCGTCTCTGGCTAACCAGTCATCTTCCGGGGCCATACAGGGAAATGTGAAGTTGGTAAGTGAGAGGGTAGCCTTATTGTTTGAAAAGGTTAGCTTTTTACTTCTTTGCATATTTATGCCCTGTGGCTTCTATGCCCAGCATTTGTCTTGAGGTATCTTTACCACTTGGAGGAGTTATGATACTCGGTAAATTTGATATGAGGCACAAATTCTATTTAAGGGTTGTAATTAGGAAGGAAGAAGAAAAGCTAGAGAAGTAGCAGGCGGAAGAAAACATGGGAAGATTGATTATTTCTTTGACATATCTTCTTGTAGAGTAACTTCAGCATATATAGGTTTTAAGCTACTACTTAAATTGCGCACACACATTAACATAATAGGAGTATAGTTACATAACCAAAGCATATCTGTAATTACCAGCCATCTCCAGTGAAACCAAGAAAACCATTAAGGCACCGTAGGCATTTGTGAAAACCTATCTATGATATGGTGGATATTGTCCAACTGAACCCGAACAGTCTGAGAGAAATCAGACAAATTAAAACAACCCATTCCTGGGGACTGTTCACATGCCATATGTTCTTTTAACAGTAAATAGTCTGTAGTTGTAAGAGTTTGGAGCGCTACAATTTGCACTTCTCCAAATTCTTGGTTGAGTTCCAACAGTATAGATCCAGTCAAATTTGTTGTTTTACTGTATGCACAGTCCAGCTTAGATATCTCCTTCCTCATTCCCATGGCAAGTCCAGGAACTGGTGGGATGAGTGCATCTACAGCTGTAGCAGTGCGTGGATCTTTGTTGGGGTTTTTTGATGATCATCTTCTGGCATGAGTCTTCCAGAGAGTGCAGATGTTGGAAGATCTTTTTCATATCGTATCTTAGTTCATTTTCGGGGTAGCCCAATTAGGTTTTGATCCTCTGTATAAACACAAACAGACCCTTTGCCTACACTTTTATATGCCCTTTATACCCTTGTGTAGAACTCGTTGGAGGTTACCACACAGGAACTGCCCTTTTTTTTTTTTTTTTGGTTTGTTTTTGGTATCACTAATCTACACTTACATGACGAATATTATGTTTACTAGGCTCTCCCCTATACCAGGTCTCCCCTATAAACCCCTTTTACAGTCACTGTCCATCAGCATAGCAAAATGTTGTAGAATCACTACTTGCCTTCTCTGTGTTGTACAGCCCTCCCTTTTCTCCTACCCCCCCATGTATGTTAATCTTAATACCCCCCTACTTCTCCCCCCCTTATCCCTCCCTACCCACCCATCCTCCCCAGTCCCTTTCCCTTTGGTACCTGTTAGTCCATTCTTGACTTCTGTGATTCTGCTGCTGTTTTGTTCCTTCAGTTTTTCCTTTGTTCTTATATTCCACAGATAAGTGAAATCATTTGGTATTTCTCTTTCTCTGCTTGGCTTGTTTCACTGAGCATAATACCCTCCAGCTCCATCCATGTTGCTGCAAATGATTGGATTTGCCCTTTTCTTATGGCTGAGTAGTATTCCATTGTGTATATGTACCACATCTTCTTTATCCATTCATCTATTGATGGACATTTAGGTTGCTTCCAATTCTTGGCTATTGTAAATAGTGCTGCAATAAACATAGGGGTGCATCTGTCTTTCTCAAACTTGATTGCTGCATTCTTAGGGTAAATTCCTAGGAATGGAATTCCCGGGTCAAATGGTATTTTTATTTTGAGTTTGTTGAGGAACCTCCATGCTGCTTTCCACAAAGGTTGAACTAGTTTACATTCCCACCAGCAGTGTAGGAGAGTTCCCTTTTCTCCGCATCCTTGACAGCATTTGTTGTTCCTATTCTTTTCGATGTTGGCCATTCTAACTGGTGTAAGGTGATATCACATTGTGGTTTGAATTTGCATTTCCCTGATAATTAGAAATGTGGAGCATCTTTTCATGTGCCTGTTGGCCATCTGAATTCCTTCTTTGGAGAAATGTATGTTCATATCCTCCACCCATTTTTTAATAGGGTTATTTGCTTTTTTAGGTGTCAAGTTGTGTGAGTTCTTCATATATTTTGGATGTTAACCCCTTGTTGCATATGTCATTTACAAATATATTCTCCCATAATGTAGGATGCCATTTTGTTCTGCTGATGGTGCCCTTTGCTGTACAGAAGCTTTTTAGTTTGATGTAGTTCCATTTGCTAATTTTTAATTTTCTTTCCCTTGTCCAAGGAGATGTGGCTTCTATGCCCAGCATTTGTCTTGAGGTATCTTTACCACTTGGAAGAATTATGATACTCGGTAAATTTGATACGAGGCATGAATTCTATTTAAGGGTTGTAATTAGGAAGGAAGAAGTAAAGCTATAGAAGTAGCAGATGGAAGAAAACATGGGAAGATTGATTATTTCTTTGACATATCTTCTTGTAGAGTAACTTCAGCATGTATAGGTTTTAAACTACTAATTACGTTGCACACACACATTAACATAATAGGAATACACTTACATAACCAAAGCAGACCTATATTTACCAGCCATCTCCAGTGAAACCAAGAAAACCAGTTAGGCACCCTAGGCATTTGTGAAAATTTATCTATGATATGATGGATATTGTCCAACTGAACTTGAACAGTCTGAGAGAAATCAGACAAATTAAAACAACCCATTCCTGGGAACCGTTCACATCCCATACGTTCTTTTAACAGTAGATTGTAGTTGTAATAGTCTGTAGTTGTAAGATTTTTGACCACTACAACTTGCATTTCTCCTAATTCTTGGTTGAGTTCCAACAGTATAGATCCAGTCAAATTTGTTGTTTTACTGTATGCACAGGCCAGCTTAGATATCTCCTTCTTCATTCCCATGGCAAGTCCAGGAACCGGTGAGATGAATGCAGCTACAACTATAGCAGTGCCTGGATCTTTGTTGAGGTTTTTTGATGATCATCTTCTGGTATGACTCTTCCAGAGAGTGCTGATATTGGAAGTACTTCTTCATATCGTATCTTAGTTCATTTTCTGGTAGCCAAATTAGGTTTTGATCCTCTGTATAAACACAAATAGACCCTTTGCCCACACTTTGATATACCCTTTATACCATTGTGTAGAACTCATTGGAGGTCACCACACAGGAACTGCTTTTTCTTTTTTTTTTTTTAAGAGAAAGGAATATTATCAGAAAAATTTACCTCCACAGCCAGTCATCTGACACACTTTAAGTGATCAAAATGAAGGATATTTAAAGCATGCATTAATTGTTCATTTACAGTTAGTTTTATCCTATCAGGGAGTAATCCCCCTTTTCTTTCTTTTTTTTTTGTTATCATTAATCTACACTTACATGAAGAATGTTATGTTTACTAGGCTCTCCCCTATACCAGGTCCCCACATAAACCCCTTTACAGTCACTGTCCATCAACATAGCAAAATGTTCTAGAATCACTACTTGTCTTCTCTGTGTTGTACAGCCCTCCCTTTCTCCCACCCCCCCATTATGCATGCTAATCTTACTACCCCCTTCTTCTACCCCCACCTTATCCCTCGCTACCCACCCATCCTCCCCAGTCCCTTTCCCTTTGGTACCTGTTAGACCATTCTTGGGTTCTGTGATTCAGCTGCTGTCTTGTTCCTTCAGTTTTTCCTTTGTTCTTATACTCCACAGATGAGTGAAATCATTTGGTATTTCTCTTTCTCCGCTTGGCTTATTTCACTGAGCATAATACCCTCCAGCTCCATCCATGTTGCTGCAAATGGTAGAATTTGCCAACATCTTATGGCTGAGTAATATTCCATTGTGTATATGTACCACATCTTCTTTATCCATTCATCTTCCGATGGACATTTAGGTTGCTTCCAATTCTTGGCTATTGTAAATAGTGCTGCGATAAACATAGGGGTGCATCTGTCTTTTTCAAACTTGAGTGCTGCATTCTTAGGGTAAATTCCTAGGAGTGGAATTCCTGGGTCAAATGTTAAGTCTGTTTTGAGCATTTTGATGAACCTTCATACTGCTTTCCACAATGGTTGAACTAATTTACATTCCCACCAGCAGTGTAGGAGGGTTCCCCTTTCTCCACAGCCTCGCCAACATTTGTTGTTGTTTGTCTTTTGGATCGTAGCCATCCTTACTGGTGTGAGGTGATACCTCATTGTAGTTTTAATTTGCATTTCTCAGATAATTAGCGATGTGGAGCATCTTTTCATGTGTCTGTTGGCCATCTGTATTTCTTTTTTGGAGAATTGTCTGTTCAGTTCCTCTGCCCATTTTTTATGTGGATTATTTGTTTTTTGTTTGTTGAGGCGTGTGAGCTCTTTATGTATTTTGGACGTCAAGCCTTTATCGGATCTGTCATTTACAAATATATTCGCCCATACTGTAGGGTTCCTTTTTGTTCTATTGATGGTGTCTTTTTCTGTACAGAAGCTTTTCAGCTTAATATAGTCCCACTTGTTCATTTTTGCTGTTGTTTTCCTTGCCCAGGGAGATATGTTCAAGAAGACGTCACTCATGTTTATGTTTAAGAGGTTTTTGCCTATGTTTTTCTCCAAGAGTTTAATGGTTTCATGACTTACATTCAGGTCTTTGATCCATTTCGAATTTACTTTTGTGTATGGGGTGAGACAGTGGTCCAGTTTCATTCTCTTACATGTACCTGTCCAGTTTTGCCAGCACCATCTGTTGAAGAGACTGTCATTTCGCCATTGTATGTCAATGGCTCCTTTATCAAATATTAATTGACCATATATGTTTGGGTTAATGTCTGGAGTCTCTAATATGTTCCACTGGTCTGTGGCTCTGTTCTTGTGCCAGTACCAAATTGTCTTGATTACTATGGACTTGTAGTACAGCTTGAAGTTTGGGAGTGAGGCTGCCATACTTTATTATTCTTTCTCAGGATTGCTTTGGCTATTCAGGGTCTTTGGTGTTTCTATATGAATTTTTGAATTATTTGTTCCAGTTCATTGAAGAATATTGGTCATAATTTGATAGGGATTGCATCAAATCTGTATATTGCTTTGGGCAGGATGGCCATTTTGACGATATTAATTCTTCCTAGCCATGAGCATGGGATGAGTTTCCATTTGTTAGTGTCCCCTTTAATTTCTCTTAAGAGTGACTTGTAGTTTTCAGAGTATAGGTCTTTCACTTTTTTGGTTAGGTTTATTCCTAGGTATTTTATTCTTTTTGATGCAATTGTGAATGGAATTGTTTTCCTGATTTCTCTTTCTATTGGTTCATTGTTAGTGTATAGGAAAGCTACAGATTTCTGTGTGTTAATTTTGTATCCTGCAACTTTTCTGTTTTCCAATATCAGATCTAGTAGTTTTGGGGTCGAGTGTTTAGGGTTTTTTATGAACAATATCATGTCATCTGCAAATAGTGACAGTTTAACTTCTTCTTTACCAATCTGGATTCCTTGCATTTCTTTGTTTTGTCTGATTGCCGTGGCTAGGACCTCCAGTACTATGTTAAAGAACAGTGGGGAGAGTGGGCATCCATGTCTAGTTCCCGATCTCAGAGGAAAAACTTTCAGCTTCTCGCCGTTCAGTATAATGTTGGCTGTGGGTTTATGATATATGGCCTTTATTATGTTGAGGTACTTGCCCTCTATTCCCATTTTGCTGAGAGTTTTTAATCATGAATAGATGTTGAATTTTTTCAAATGCTTTTTCAGCATCTATGGAGATGATCATGTGGTTTTTGTCTTTCTTTTTGTTGATGTGCTGGATGATGTTGATGGATTTTTGAATGTTGTACCGTCCTTGCATCCCTGGGATGAATCCCACTTGGTCATGGTGTACGATCCTTTTGATTTATTTTTGAATTTGGTTTGCGAATATTTTGTTGAGTATTTTTGCATCTACATTCATCAGGGATATTGGTCTGTAGTTTTCTTTTTTGGTGTGGTCTTTGCCTGGTTTTGGTATTAGGGTGATGTTAGCTTCATAGAATGAGTTTGGGAGTATTCCCTCCTCTTCTACATTTTGGAAAACTTTAAGGAGAATGGGTATTATATCTTCTCTGTATGTCTGATAAAATTCCTAGGTAAATCCATCTGGCCCAGGGGGTTTGTTCTTTGGTAGTTTTTTGATTACCTCTTCAATTTCGTTGCTGGTAATTGGTCTGTTTAAATTTTCTGTTTCTTTCTGGGTCAGTCTTGGAGGGTTGTATTTTTCTAGGAAGTTGTCCATTTCTCCTAGGTTTCCCAGCTTGTTAGCATATAGGTTTTCATAGTGCTCTCTAATAATTCTTTGTATTTCTGTGGGGTCTGTCGTGATTTTTCCTTTCTCGTTTCTGATTCTGTTGATTTGTGTTGACTCTCTTTTCCTCTTAATAAGTCTGTCTAGAGGCTTATGTATTCTGTTTATTTTCTCGAAGAACCAGCTCTTGGTTTCATTGAATTTTGCTATTGTTTTATTCTTCTCAATTTTATTTATTTCTTCTCTGATCTCTATTATGTTCCTCCTTCTGCTGACCTTAGGCCTCATTTGTTCTTCTTTTTCCAATTTTGATAATTGTGACATTAGACCATTCGTTTGGGATTGTTCTTCCTTCTTTAAATATGCCTGGATTGCTATATTCTTTCCTCTTAAGACTGTTTTTGCTGTATCCCACAGTAGTTGGGACTTTTTGTTGTTGTTGTCGTTTGTTTCCATATATTGCTGGGTCTCCATTTTGATTTGGTCATTGATCCATTGATTATTTAGGAGCGTATTGTTAAGGCTCCATGTGTTTGTGAGCCTTTTTGCTTTCTTTGTAGAATTTATTTCTAGTTTTATGCCTTTGTGGTCTGAAAAGTTGGTTGGTAGGATTTCAATCTTTTGGAATTTACTGAGGCTCTTTTTGTGGCCTAGTATGTGGTCTATTCTGGAGAATGTTCCATGCGCACTTGAGAAGAATGTGTATCCTGTTGCTTTTGGATGTAGAGTTCTATAGATGTCTATTAGGTCCATCTGTTCTAGTGTGTTGTTCAATGCCTCTGTGTCCCTACTTATTTTCTGTCTGCTGGATCTGTCCTTTGTAGTGAATGGTGTGTTGAAGTCTCCCAAAATGAATGCATTGCATTCTATTTCCTCCTTTAGTTCTGTCAGTATTTGTTTCACCTATGTTGGTGCTACTGTATTGGGTGCATATATATTTATAACGGTTATATTCTCTTGTTGGACTGAGCCCTTTATCATTATGTAATGTCCTTCTTTATCTTTTGTTATTTCTTTATTTTGAAGTCTGTTTTGTCTGATACTAGTATTGCAACACCTGCTTTTTTCTCTCTGTTTTTTGCATGAAATATGTTTTTCCATCCCTTGACTTTAAGTCTGTGCATGTCTTTGGGTTTGAGGTGAGTCTCTTGTAAGCAGCATATGGATTTGTCTTGCTTTTTTATCCATTCTATTACTCTGTGTCTTTTGATTGGTGCATTCAGTCCATTTACATTTAGGGTGATTATTGAAAGGTATGTACTTATTGCCATTGCAGGCTTTAAGTTTGTGGTTACCAAAGGTTCTGGGTTAGCTTCTTTACTATCTTACTGTCTAACTTAACTCGCTTGTTGAGCTATTATGAACACGGTCTGATGATTCTTTATTTCTCTCCCTTCTTATTCCTCTTCCTCCCTTCTTCATATGTTGGGTGTTTTGTTCTTTGCTCTTTTTGGGAGTGCTCCCATCTAGAGCAGTCCCTGTATGATGCCCTGTAGAGGTGGTTTGTGGGAGGCAAATTCCCTCAACTTTTGCTTGTCCGGGATTTGTTTAATCCCCGCTTCATATTTAAACGATAATCGTGCTGGATACAGTAGTCTTGGTTTGAGTCCCTTCTGTTTCATTGCACTAAGTATATCATGCCATTTTCTTCTGCCCTGTAGGGTTTCTGTTGAGAAGTCTGATGATAGCCTGATGGGTTTTCCTTTGTAGGTGACCTTTTTTTTCTCTCTGGCTGCCTTTAATTCTTTGTCCTTTTCTTTGATCTTTGCCATTTTAATTATTATGTGTCTTGGTGTTGCCCTCCTTGGATCCCTTGTCATGGGAGTTCTGTGTACCTCTGTGGTCTGAGAGGACACTTCCTCCCCTAGTTTGGGGAAGTTTTCAGCAATTATTTCTTCAGAGACACTTTCTATCCGTTTTTCTCTCTTCTTCTTCTTCTGGTACCCCTGTAATGCGGATATTATTCCATTTCGATTGGTCACTCAGCTCTCTTAGAATTCTTTCACTCCTGGAAATCCTTTTATCTCTCTCTGCATCAGCTTCTCTGTGTTCCTGTTCTCTTTTTCTAGTCCATTAATGGTCTCTTGCATCTCATCCATTCTGTTTTGAAGTCCTTCCAGAGCTTGTTTTATTTCTGTATTCTCCTTCCTTAGTTCTTGCATATTTCTCTGCAAGTCCATCAGCATGGTTATGACTTTGTTTTGAATTCTTTTTCAGTAAGACTGGCTAAATCTATCTCCCCAGGTTCCTTCTCAGGGGAAGATGTAGCATATGCTGAAGCTGTCTGGCTTAGTCTTGTCTGGATCAAATTTTTTTGCCTTTTCATGTTGAAAGGTGCTATTGACTGTCAGGTGGGAGAGCCAAGCTTTCCACTTGCTACTGGCCTTTCTTTTCTGGGACAAGTGTGACCCCTAGTGGCTTGTGTTGGGCAATTTCATGTAGACTGGGTGTTTGTGTATTGCCTGGCCGGTATGGAGGAAGCTCCCTTGCTGAGGGCGTGGCCAGGCTTAGGCTGCTTCTCTGCTATGGCCGTGCCCGAGAGGGGTAATGTACAGGGGGCTTTTTGGCTGTTTACCTCCGTGAGGGTTCTCAGAGCTGTTGCCCAGGGGGTTAGTGCGCCCAGGTTTCCCTGGAGTTTCCAGCTGCTTTACTGTGACCTGGGTTGTTTCTGTCCAGCTGTTGCATCCCTGTCCCTTTAAGTCTTTCAAAAAACACTTGCTTTTCTTTGTCACAGGGGCATCAGCTTCAGGACCTGCTCAGAGGTCTTGCTGCCCTGTTTCCCTAGTTTCCATCCCTCCATGCATCCACTGTGTCTGCGCTCTGGTGCAGATGGTAGGGCTGGGTGTTTAGCAGTTCTGGGCTCCCTCTCCCTCCCCGCTCCGACTCCTCTCCTCCCGCTGGGAGCTGGGTTGAGGGGCGCTCGGTTCTCACCGTGCCGGTGCTTGTATCTTACCCCTTTCACCAGACGCTGGGCTCTCGCACGTGTGGATGTAGTCTGGCTGTTGTCTTGTGTCTTCTGGTCTCTCTTTTGGGATTAGTTGTATTTGTTGTATTTTCAAAAATATATATGTTTTTGGGAGGAGATTACCACTGTCCTACTCACGCCGCCATCTTGGCTCCAACAACATAAAATTTCATAAGAATTAAGTAACAAGAATTTGAGGGAAACCTCTAGCAGTTTGCCATTTTCCTGGCAGCATTATTTCATGTCCTCTCTCCTTAGACGAGAAGCCCTCCTTTCTCTGTCTTGTACTTCCTGCCCTACAACCTCTCCCCATCAAAGTAGACAGGGCTCCTTTTTTGCTGTATCACATTCTTGGATCCACAGAAATTGTCAAGAAAATCTTAAAAATAACTGTATAATTATATAAACCCATAATGGGGCCTCACTTTTTGTGTGTGGCTATTTTGTAATAATTTCTTTTATTGAAATATAGTTTATATACAATATTACATATATTGGCTTCAGAACACCTTAGTGATGTATCAATTATTTAAAGTTCACCATGATAAGTGTAGTTGTCATCAGTCACCATCCAAACATATTAAAATATTGTGAGCTATACTCCCTATGCTATTTTTGCATCCCTGTGACTAAATTATTTTATGACTTAAAGTTTGCCTTTTAATTCCCTTCACGTATTTCACCCTCACCCCCATATTAACCAACTGTCCATTCTGTGTTTATGAATTTATTTCATTTGTGTGTTCATTTTGTTTTTCAAACTCCACATATAAGTGAATAAAATACCTAGGAATAAACTTACCCAAGGAGGTGAAAGACCTATACTCTGAACACTACAAGACACTCATGAGAGAAATTAAAGAAGATACAAAAAAATGGAAACATATCCCATGCTCATGGATAGGAAGCATTAATATTGTCAAAGTGACCATCCTAAAAGCAATCTACATATTCAGTGCAATCCCTATTAATATACCAACAGCATTCTTCATCAAACTGAAGCAAATAATTCTAAAATTAATATGGAACCACAGAAGACCCCCTAACAGCCAAAGCAATCCTGAGAAGGAAGAATAAAGCTGGGGGGATTATGCTCTCCAACTTCAAGCTCTACTACAAAGCCACAGTAATCAAGACAATTTGGTCCTGGCACAAGAACAGACCCACAGACCAATGGAACAGACTAGAGAGCCCAGCTATAAACCCAAACGAATATGGTCAATTAATATACAATAAAGGAGCCATGAATATACAATGGCAATATGAAAGCCTCTTCAACAACTGGTGTTGGCAAAACTGTACAACTACATGTAAGAGAATAAAACTGGATCACTGTCTAACCCCATACACAAAAGTAAATTTGGAATGGATCAAAAACCTGAATGTAGGTCATAAAACCAAAGACTCTTAGAATACAACATAGGCAAAAATCTCACAGGGCATAAATCTGCAAAGAAGTAAAAAGCTAACCTTTTCAAACAATATTGCTTCTCTCTCACTTACCAACTTTACATTTCCCTGTATGGCCCTGGAAGATGACTGGTTAGCCAGAGATGGGTAAGATTCCTCAAGGGAGTAACAACCTAAGACAGGCACAGTCGCAGGGGGGTCATCAGGTGAGAAATTGGGGATCAACAGAGGTGAGGCTTAGAACCTCACCCCCCCTGTTTTGAGAGAAATCTTCTGCATCCGTGGATGTTTTATTGCCCTTGTCTAGCTTGGATTAACACTTAGTCTACAGGCGCACACCTGATCATCTACATTTGCTCTCTTACAACACTAAACTATGTTTTCTACCTTTATCGTGCATCTACCTACCACTTCAGCATTTTATTAAAAATAATAATAATAATAATAATAAGGGAGAAATGTGGGATTCACATATAAATCAAGTATAAAAATCAAACGAATATTCATATTTGACCTGATTGTTTATAGTTCATAATGCGTGATCAAATCTGAAAGTTTCTGTGATGACTGCCCTTGTACTGTTCACCATGTAAGAACTTATTCACTATGTAAGAATTTGTTCACCATGTAAGAACTTGTTTGTTTTGCTTCAGAAGATTGGAGACTGATGAGAATTAGGCTTGGGGTGGATTAATGATTGTGCACTGAGCATTGAGTCTACTATAGAGAATTTTATTGTTGTTAACAACCATTTGATCAATAAATATGAGAGATGCCCTCTCAAAAAACAAATTTTCTGTTGACTTTGGAAGTAATAAGTACCCCTCATCAGTGTCCAAGATATCATTGAACAATTTTATGCACTCTTTTTCTTAAAGAAATGTGCAACTTAAGCTTATTACAAATATTGTACCTAATTAGGTTGAACCATACGAAATCACTGATGTTCAACCATTTCTGACCTACAAAAACAGCATGTCCCTATGTTTCCAGTGTTTATGTCCCCTTTAATCAGTATGCACAAATACCATATCTCACTTCTCATTTTCCTCTGCCTAACTACACTTGCTTGATAATTTTGCAATATTACATGTGTTTTCAGCAAAAATATTCTGGCATTTTCCTGAACATATATATGTTCCTATGAAGTTTAAAGGGATGCCCTTTACTAATATCAGAAAATTGATCTGAACTGATTAACTAGAAAGTGCTTCAAAGTTAGAAGCAAACATGCTAACCTTGTTGGTAAGATGATGGAAATGAGAAATTAAAATACTGCCTTAGTTCCTGGGAGATTTCTTTCACCATGTCACACATTGAACATTGCTTTATTGTTCTTTCTTTTAAGTAGGTTCTGTGGGGGAACATCTATTTCTTTTACTTGTTTCTAGTTCTCTTGTTCTGCTTGGTTTGTTTATATATTTGAGAGTAAATTGATATGCATTTTCTTTAATCAACCATTTTTTTCTCTTAGCTTGATAATATGTAGGAGGTAGAAAGAAGTATAAGATATTCATTTATTCCTTCAATTATAAAATTTTTAATTCTACCTGGTACACAGACTGGTCACTGAGCCTGACAAGGAACAGTCACAACAGGCCTTGGGTAAGGGGCTGCTGTGCTACCCATTAGACCCATATGGTTCCTATGTTCTTTTTGTACAACTTACTTTCTTAACTGGATTTCAATTTCTGGTCTATTGTAAAAATTCCTTACAGTTCAGGTATTTATGGAACAAATGACCATTAGTTATAAAAATACTTTACTTTGGGAAAAGTAAATACTGTTTTTGAAACTCAAGAGCATAATAATAGTGATAGGACAGTATTTCCTAATACACCAATCTTGACAACTCGTAAAAATGCAACTAGAAAAATTTGCAACACTGATATTAACATCAGACTTTCAAGCATTGCTTTCTTTTGTAATGAAAATTATAAGATTAAATAAATCCAAGATACTTAGATTTCATTTTCTTCAAAAGTGGCTTGCCAAATTTTTTATTCTGGAAAAAAATTATAAAATTACCTAAACCTAAATCTTACCACATTAAGACACAGTGTAATTAAAATTGAATGACTTAGTGGCATCACTGCTGAAATTTTACCCCCCAAATTAAGGAAATTTGACCAGGAGTAATTCTGACCTATATTATGGCATCCATTTTCAAACTTTCTTCTTTTTAACAGAATTGTTATTCCTGTATGTGGACTGCACACTCTGCCTTAGTTTGGGAGCTATTAACATCTATCAGGATCAATTGTACATACCTGAACTAAGAAAAATTTACTTGACAACTCTAATGGCTGTAAAACCATTAGAGAGTCACCTAGTAAAGGGAGAAAAATAGACCAAAGCATGCCAAAGAACCAGAGGGGGAATTTTTCTATTTCTCAGACTATCTCCTATTATTCTCCCTATTTTTAGCCTCAACTCCGAATTTTTTTCCTTTCCCCTTTTTATAGTTAAATGCATGTTTCTCAGTGCCTATTCTTTTGTATTTTGTTGACAACATGCTTGTATGATACAGGCTCATGGCCATGGAGCTGTGGGCCACTGGGAGCACAATGCAATCAGCACAGTCTGATGCTGCTGAAGGAGCCAGCAAACACCAGGCACAAGATTTTCCTTTAAACAGAGCAGCAAAGAGCATGAAGGAAACCACCTAAGAGGTGGTATCTGTCAGGCCATCAGAGCAGCACTGCCTTGTGTTCAGTTCTTCCTAGATCCTTTCCAAAAGCACATCAGGGAATGATGCCATTGGTGAGTGCACTCACTTCTCAGTCTTCTCTATTATGTTCCAGAACAGCACCACCTTTTAAATCCCTAACAAACCTCAATGCCATGTTTAGAGTAAATACCCCCAGGAAAGCTATGTAAGTTCATCCAAACAACTTGTAAATAGGCGCTGTGCAGAGGATTTGGGCAGACTTAATTATTAATTAATTCCCCTTTATTAAACCTAAAGGTATATAATTCTTACTGCCATTTGCTGACTAGTTGTGATTTTACCCAAATACATGAAATATTTACTTGTTATTTTCCTTTGGCTCTGCCGCCTATGGTGTTGATATTTTATAAAACAACAAAATATATGAAAATGTATATTATCCCAAAAGTTATATACAGAGATGGTGGAGAGAGAGACCATCGAGGGGCTGTGAGTTTGATTCTCAAATCAAATGGCCTGTTTATGACAATAATCCTATAACCTCAGCATCTATTTAGAATGCAACAGAGATCTTTCCAGAGAGAATAAACGCATCAAAAAAGAAAAAAAAAACCTGAATAAAGAAAGAAAAAACAAAAGAAAAGCAACCGTGGTTTTACTTTTAGCTCATCTTCAGATTTGCAAGGGACAATAAGCGAGATTCATTAGGCCATTTGTTTCTGTCATCTGCCATGATTCAAAATGAAATACTAAATGTTTCATGGACTTAGAAAAAGAGTAGAATTTGTCTTTGTGTTGGCTATGTGAAAATGGTGTGGCTTACGGCCCCCTTACATGGGGCCTGATGGATGAAAGGGGGCCAGTTGGTGCCATGTCAATGATGATGGGCTAATATCATCACCCTCTTGTCAGCTGTAATAGGCTTTTCCTCAAAGAAATAATTCATAAAACCGCTACATTATAGTCTATCCCTGACAGACCCTATCTATCCTCCAACCCAGCAGGTTCACAACTAATAAGAAAATATGTGGTTCAGGAACCCTGAAAAACAGGTAGTTTGTGAACAATTTGTTTCATGGGGATGTTTATTATGTTTATTAAATATTGAGCCTTTAATGTTTTCCCAGTGCAGATGATATCACAAAAATGCTGACTTAAGCCTTGGATGTATTCTTAGAAAATGACACTTTACACCACTAGTAGTACATGGTAAATAACTGAATTATAGCAGCTTATGTGTGCATATAGAGACAGAATGTAGAAAATATAATTTATAAGGTATCTTTATGTGCATGTGTATGTGAGATGCATCCTTTTGAATCCTTGTGTATCATGTTCAAGCTTTTACTGTCAGTTTAGGCTTAAAAGTAAGTTGGGGAATACCATTATTTTAGTGCTTGTCTTGGGGAAGGTCAGCCTGAGGTTTGTTTGATTGCCTGTACTAAAGCAGAAACCTTTAGTTCAGTGTCTGAGGCATCAAAACCATGCACAGTCAGGGCACTAACAATAAACTTAATCAGGAGTGTTACTTTGTAAGTACAATTTTTATAGAAATCCTTTATCTGGGTTTTCTCTGGAGACCAATGTATGTGAGCATATTGAGGGTAAAATGGCTCCTGCTAATGTGATATTCTTTATTTGAAAAGTATCAATTTAGATACAGAAACTGTTCTGCAGAGAGCCGGCAGAGAAAGTGCACGAAGCATGTTCTTCCTGTGCCCATACCTTGTGCATTACTAGCTTTGCTGTCATAATATATTTAATCAGTGTGACAGTAAATGATCTTTTACTCTAGACAAGTAAGTGGAAGATTATCTGCATCTTACAGGGTTAATGGCCCTTTCATAACAAACAATACTGACAGTATGAAAATAAGGCAATAATTCATGTACATATTTCAGAAAGCACATGCCCAAGATGATTTACAAAGGAAGTTGCATCAAACCTGTGGTTAAATGCTATAGCATTCCAGGCCTCAGCTTTTCTGATCTCAGGACATCTTAATTTATATTCCCACAGAGAAACATACACACAGGCATTTTGTAATGAATACATCTTCATGGGGTTTCTCCGAGGGTGTAGGTACATGTAATGTGAAAATTCAGATGAAATAAAAAATATCAGCATGAAGAGGTTAAATGCAGGGTCTGTTTGTAAAGAGTGGCTATCAGTGAATCAGCTTCAAGCTAGGAAGTTCTCTAGAGGCCACCCGTGGACCTTTATTGTCCAGTAATAACAAACATATAAAAATCATGAAAAGGAACAACTGACACCAGACTTACGGATGACCCTGAAAGCCAGTATCCAAGTTCAAGGTCACGTTTATAAATTGGGAGGTGTAGTCAGAGATAAAGGGAAGGAGATGCAGAAGAGGAAGGCCCTCTGGGTAAGAAAGTTAAGCTTGCACACATGAGGTAGGCATGGCTAAAGCTTTGCAGGTGTGGCAAAAAGCTTTCACTATGGATAATGAGCCAGTTGATAGCAAAACAGAATGAGGATCTAAAAATCAAGCAAGATACTGCAATTATTAAAATTGTCTGGCTTAGGGGATACAAAACATTGTGTTTGGTACTGCTCAGCTTCTGAGGTGTGTTCAATCTAGCTTCTACAAATGAAGATTGGTGTGGGGAGTTTGGACAGGAAAGATTTAAGGATTGAGATATGCAGCTTGCAGAAGAGACTAGTGATGTTAAATGATAATCTTTACCTCTAGAGTTCTTATCTAGAGATGTGAAATAATCTGTTTTTCTTCCTCCCCAGTAAACTCATCCAGCAGGATGAATTGAGATTAAATGCATTATTTTTTTATAATGGAATCATTAAATATCAGATTAGATAACAAGAGAGGTATATTGCTGAGATTTAAAAAATAGATTTCATCTCCATTTGTTAGGAATAGGATAGAAGCAATCTGTCACTAAGAGAAGGAGATTGGTTGTTTAACCTCTTGTGGTTCCTTATAGTTTTAAAAATCTATGCATCTATGCATGGGCAACTCTCTATCTCCCATCACAGTTTCTGATATTTCCACTGAGAGTTTATATTAACAATTATTGGGCCAATTTGAGGCTTCTTTTGAAGTTTATCTTGCCAATGGGTTTCAGCCCCAGGCAAGTTCACTATGGATTCAGTGTGATCAAAGAAAATGACAGCAAAACGTTCTTGGGGTGAAATGGTTTTACCCAACTTTATTTCCAGATGGCAGGTCAGTCACCAAAATCCCGTTCACTCAGAGCCAGTCTGCATGCAGCAAGCCAGTCTCTGCCTCTGGGCCCCTCTGTCCACACAGGTGTCCTCCAGGCCTCTGTGCACAGTCGTCCTGCATAGCCGTCCTCTGGGCCTCTGTCCTCGGTGCTGCCACCACTCCAGCCTCTGCTCTGCTCTCCTGCAGCCTTGTAGCCCTGCCACCATGTCACCCAGAGCACTGGGCAGAGCTCTTTATATAGAGTCAACAGCCATGTATTGCCCACAGGTGTGCAGTGAGCTAGTCAACCAGGGCCAGGAGAGAATCCTGGCCACAGGAGCTATCATTTTATCCACAAAGTTTAATTCTAAATAAAAACTATAACTCTCCATGTCCTAATACCTTCTCTGAATGGTAGGGTATGTTCTAATGAAGTTGAAAAATTATTCATTTGCACTTGACCCCTTTGGAATTTTATGTCCAGGCATAGAATAAGGTTGCCATTCCCAGGACTGGTATCCACCGGCAGTGGTTAGTTCTTGAGGTGGGTTGTGGAGGTAACCTTTCCTATATTGCCTGTGGATTTCTATGCAGTCTGAATTTGTTTATGATGCTAAGAACCCGAATAGACCTCAGCCCAAGAGACAGACCAAATGGATGGTGGTTCATGGAGAGAAAAAAACTTACTCTGGGTCATTAAAGAAGCATGAACATCTTAAACAACATTAGGCTGTGTTTGTTCTCAGGGGCACATGTTATGCTACCAATTTCAAACATCCCCTTTTAGAGGAAGGCAGTTGGTGGCAATTAATTACCCCTGGATAGCACATACAGCTGCAGCTTATGTATGGAAACAGAAGAGAAATTAGATTTAATTGGCCTTAGCACAATCAGGAATGTGTCATTTACTTAATTATGACTTGTTGGGAATAGAGCCTTGAGTAGTGTTTTATTGCATTTTCAATATTAATAATACTATAATTAAAAAAACATACAGCATATAAAAATGAAATAAGCTTCCTGGATATTACATAAGGTATTGCACATTATTTTTAGAAACGCATGAAGTGTGTTCTTTTGACAATCAAAACCTCTCAATTATATAAAAAATGAAGGGTTCTTCCCTTGAGTGTCAGTCACATTGATTATTTCAGAGTTTCCCTTTATCAAGCCAGGGCCTGATGCATCCTCTGCAGAGCCTGTATTAGTGGGTGAAATGATTCATTGAAACCCAATTTATTTTCTATTTTGGTCTACTTTTGGCTTTAAAGTTAAAATGTTTGTCATTAAGTGCCCTTGCATCTTTTACTTGGCAATAACTAGGATTTCTTAAAAGGAAAAAAGAAAAGAAAAATCTGGCATTTGAATAAAAGTGTAGAAAATTCAATATCCTAACTACATGAGGGTTTTAAAAATTTTCATAATTCCCAAATACTGCTTTAACTTCTAAGGAAATATTTGCCTAGGGAAATATCTTATGGCATATTATTAATAAAATAATTGCAATTACACTCTGGTTATATACATAGTATTTTTTCTGGTTTGTGTGTCTTAAATAAAATCCTTGAGAGTAAGTATCCAGAGTTCCTTGCCCTGTGGTTTTGCAGGATGAACATTTGCTCCTAATTCAAGGGAATATGCTACATGAGAGTCCACATTTAAAGTGTCTCCCTGATGGGAATGTTCCCCAAATGCCATGCAGACTAAACAAAATGAATGCTTCTGATTGCCATGCTGTATTTAAAAAAAAATCTGTCTTATATTCCACATATACCAGGCAGTCTTTCTGCACATTTTCACACAAAAACAGGATTAGAAATGCTTTGCATTTATATCAGACATTCATACATAGAAAAAAAGCAACATCCCATGGTCCTACACCTGTTTATAAACTGAAGTAGTTGTATGCTCTAAAGAGGCATCATCTTGCCACTCTCCAAATGGTCACAGTGACTTGCTGTGCAGTCTAGAGAACACTTCTTAATTCCTCCACCTCTGCCAATGGGATGCCCAAATTTTACATCCCAGAATTAAGTGGAGAGAAAGAATACCTAGCTCAGAAGGTAAGCAAGAAGCTAGGAAAGCCAAGCATAAATTCATATTGAGGCTTGGAGAGAGGACGACTTTACAGAGGACAGCTTTTCTCCTTTTCTTTCCTTGAATTATTTTTTATATTTTCTTCATCATATAAAAAAATGGTTAATAAACACTTGCACAGAGGACACTAGATACTCTTCACTTCATCAAACATTACTTAAATACCTGCAGGGTTTATATATCCCTGATCAAGATACATATGATATTAAAATGAGAGATTGATTTGCCCTTAAAAGTCATGAAAGAACCAGAGAATCCAAGCAGTCATATGACTGCTTTGTGTGAGACACCCCACCCCAGATGCGGCATTCAGGGAAAACCAGTCCAGGCTTTGGAGTGAGACAACCTCGCTGTCATTCTTGTTTTTCTGCCAGGAATTGACCATGTGACCTTGGGCTCATCACTTCCTTCTCTTGAACTCAAATTCCCCATTTGCAAAATAAATTAAACTCTTTAGATGATCTCTGAGGCCCCTTGATAGCTAATACTGTTTTGTTTTTACCTATGGGATTGAGAGGAGGTGCTGGAGCCTTAACAAAGTGAAGGAAAGTTCCTAAAATTCAGAAATGTTACTTTGTAAGAACGTCAAGTATCTTCTCAAAGCAACAGAACAGGGTCTCTTTGCCAAGAAATATCCCTGTGAAAATGGACTCAAAGACCTAACAGGAGAGCAGGAAGTAGGGGGAAGCAACTGTTTCCTTTTACATTTCATAAATACAAGGGACATGCAGCTGCCCTTTGATGTGCCCTGGTGCTCTGTAAAATGAGCTCCACCTGGCCTTGGGGCTTTGCACATCCTGCCTGGTGACCTTAAGCCTTTCACCCAGGGGTTCCTTAGTGCTGAGGAAACACCTCAGCTGCCTCATGAATCAACCCGTAGGAGTTAAACTGGAGAATGAAATGTGCCGAGTGAGTGAAATCATACTCAGATTATAGCCACATCTGTCATTTGATGTCATGCATCCAAAATAAATTAAATATTAACATGTATGTGTATATTTCTGTGTGCCTATAGATTTAACCCCCACCTGCCTGCTAAGTTCACTGTTTCTGGTTGATCACTTGTGGGCCATTTTAGAGAACTGCCCATTGGAAGTAGCTACATTTTGTAAAGTTAAATGAATTTAGGCAGGGAAATAGTCCATTACCTGAGAAACTTTATAGAAACATATGGGAACTGAATGCCTCATTGTTACTTTAAGCTGATGACAAGTATCATCATTCAAAGTATTGTTGGTTTGGTGCAGGAGCCATGTGTGCTCCTCACGGCCATTCTTCACTTTCTGCAGGAAAAGCCCTCAGATCCAGTGTCTAATAGCAGCATGTACTGTCTGTCAACAAAGAAATCCACGATATGAACTCACCCCTGTAGCAGCTGGTGGAACAGGCAGCGCACAACAGCCCCTGCTTGACAAAATGCCCAAACCTTTGGTGGCTGTAACTCCAGGGGAAAATCCCGGGGCAAAATACCTTTGAAACAAAGGGAGAAATAAAGTGGGAGAAACCCGTTTATTTCTTACAAGCAGTCCACTTCTGCTCTCCTGTGTCTCTCGCAACCCGGCTGCAGAAGAAGAGACCCCACCCAACCTCTCCTCCTCTCTGGTCCAGATAAGCCCTTGCTCGCCCTTGTCATTACCTATTGATATGGAAATGGTCTACTCTCCACCCCTTGGAAACACCTGTTGTATGGAGATGCTCTAAAGCCAGGCGAGAGATTCTGGAAATATTGCAATTACTCACAATGGCTAAGAAGCCAGTTGCAAAGCAACAATTAATGACTGGGGTTTTATTTCCTGTTCCTCCAACGCCATCTTTCCATCACTCTTGTACAGAGTATGTAAGTACAGTAAAGATGTCCAATGAGAATGAGTCATCAGGGAATCCTTTACCAATTATTCTCTAAACAAAAATATTAAACACACACATGCACATTCAAGAAAACAAAGCCAGGTGAGCACTGAGTATGAATTCACTGGGTACGGTTACAAAGCTGATGCATCCAAAATTTCATTATTGATGTATGACTTGACATGTAGCTCATTACACTTACAAATAAGTCTTCCGAGGTGTAGAGAATAGAATGGCTGGCTGAAGCTGGTGCTTCATTCACAGGGAAGGAGAGCATATGTGTTCATTATGCATGTGGGTATTTAAATAAGACTTTCTTTCTAAAAATATTTTTATTTTGTGCTGAAAACTGTAAGGACAAATTTTAAGCTAAGAATGCTATATATCAGGGGAGCTCTAAGTGTCGTGGTAAAGTTACTGTCTTTTGTAGGAGTTTCTTAAACAATCTTGAAGATAAATCTAGTCTCCCCTTGACACCATGTTGGTTGGTTGAAAAAAGGAAGGAAATCCATATTTTTGGTTCTGGAAACTTGGATTCATTAAACATAGTTGCTAGACATGTTTTCAGGCCACAAACATCTTCTGGGATCCTGTCATCACCTGGAATGCAAAGGAAGACAATGACCCATGTCCCATCCCACTCCCTCCAGGAAACCTGCTTCTGTCCACATCCTCAGGAAACAACTCAGTGCAATGCCCAGCACAAGCAGGTCTCATTTCCCATGCTCCTCCCAGGACTGTTTGTCATAAGTGATCACTTGCTCATTCTCGAAACACTTTCTTCAGCTGGCTGGAAGGATCTCACCCTCTGGTTTTATTCTTCCTTCCTGGACATTCCTCACATTCTTATGTTGGATCCATCTCCTCCTCATAACCATTAAACACTGGAGGATCTAGAGCTCAATTGTAATTTTTCTCTTTGCTGCTAAGAGATCTTTTTGCTAAGTAACAGATTTCATCCACTCTTTTGGCTTTAAATACTTTTATATAGTCCCAAAAGCATACAGTATATCTACTTCCAACATCTTCCCCAAACTCTAGACTGCTTACTTGACATCTATGCTTAGATACCCATCTAGTAGAGCTCTCAAATTTAACATGTCCAGAACCAAGATTAGGTAACTGACAAGCCATTACTGTGCTCCATCTAAACTTGCTCCTCTCTAAAATTCCCTGTCTCAGTAGATGGCACCTTGTTTAGGACGAAATTTGGGGGTTCGACTTCTATGCCTCTTTACTTGCATTCCATCTGCAGATATTGTCAATGCAGCCTTTGATATATAGTGCCAAATCTATCTCACCTCCCCTTCTCCACCACTACCACCTTGGCCCAAACTACCTTCACCATCTCTGCTCCCACACTTGCATTTTGACAATCTCTCCCCTAAACATCCAGAACAGTACACTTTAACAAAAATCAGATTCTTTCCTCTCAGCTCAAAGTTCTGCCAGTGGCTCCCATTCTTCTCAGATTAAATTCCAAACTCTTAACATGAATTACAAAGCCATTTGTCTGGTCATGACCCAGAGGTTTTCTAAGACTTTGCAAGGTCACCTTAAACAGGGCTTTCTCATTGTGCTGGGGCCAAATTTTTACGGAAGTTATCACCTATTATCACAGAAGAATGTCTCTGAAGGCATGTCATGGTTTTGAAGATGTATTTTATCACTGACTCCCTTAGTAAAATGACAAATCTGCCAGCCATTTTCTCCATAACCAGGCTCTTTGCAGACATCAGTCCTACCCATGCCCCCCACCACCCAGGAAGCAATACTTGAAATCCTCTTTTGCCTTCAATGTTCAAGTCGAACATCTGTCCTGTGAAGGCTTCTCTCTGTCTACTGTCCTGATTCACCTTCTTGTGAAATAGTGCTCTCTTGAGTCTCCTTGATTTTGTGTACATGCATAGTGATTCAATGGAAATTTGTGCAATGTGTGTGCCTTATGTTATCACAGTGTAAGGGTCAGTGCTAGACAGAGAAAAGGTTAATGGGGAGCTTAGAGGGACAGTCAATCCTCTGCTGAGTTGTTTGCAGAACAAGATGTTGGGGTGGGTAGGGGCGAGGGCAGACCTCAGAGGGTCATAACAGTTGCTGTTCCCAACTTCAAGAACCAACTCCCTGAGAGTGCCTTGGGGCCTCTCCCTGTGACCAGGGACTGAGAGTTCTAGCCAGTTACGACCCCCTTCTGAACCAATCAGAATCGTACTGGGTTTATACTCCATTTGCATAATTTATGTACTTACCAGTACTGACAGAGTTCTTTGTGCCTGTAGGAGAGCTGCCTGTGCTCAGTTTGGGGAGATGCCACTATGAATAATTAGCCTTCCTACAACCTTGCTTGCAGGGAGCCTAAGCCCGCCAAGAGCCAGGGCCCAGAGAGCCTGACCTACTACCAGTCCACCTATTGCCGAGAAATGAGCCCCTGTTGGCTGGGACGTGTTATGAAAAGTACCTATATATACTGTATCTTGTCAAGCCTAAGGCTTACTTTTTTCATGTCTTAAAAACTGGAATTGGGATGAGTCTTAACAACAATATAATTGAAAGCATAGTTTAGCAGAGCTATTTCTTTTTTGGTGGTACACAAGGGAGTGTAGGGAGTTTTCAGTGGCGGCTGTAATGTTTTTTTTATTGCAGGCAATGAGGGACATTTTGTTTTTTGGTTACATCATTGGGTGAGTTGCCCTGAAGCAGTACATGTAGGGAAGAAGATTAAAACAACAACAACAAAGCCAAAAGCTTCAGTAGTTTCAGAAGGGCAAATGGTGGAGAGAATATTCTCTCTTAGCTGGAGAGAAAGGAACATCTCTTGTAATTTTGAGTCCTTGATGTACGTAGCTCAGGGGTCTTAGTGACAGAAGACACATAGGAAAGGGTGGAAAGCAAGCTTCTAAAATATACAACTTTGTTCTTGGCATGAAACAATGGCAAATTCTGTAGAAATTAAGTTAATAAGGAAACTAAATTACTTTTTATACAAAGAGCAAATTTCTTCAGGAAATATGAAATATTTTACTAGCTTTAATGTAATTCTGGGGAGATACTGGGGAGATAAAAATTGTATTCACTAGGGTTAACAAAAAGATATACCTAGCTTGAGATGATCATTTACTTTTTTTTTTTGGTATCAGTAATCTACAATTACATGAGCAACATTATGGTTACTAGACTATCCCCATCATCAAGTCCCCACCACATATTCCACCAGCGTAGTAAGATGCTATAGAATCTCTACTTGTCTTCCCTATGTTGTACAGCCCTCCCTGTGCCCCCCCCCACCCCCTACATTATGTGTGCAGATCGTAATGCCCCTTTCCCCCCTTATCCCTCCCTTCCCTCACATCCTCCCAGGTCCCTTTCCCTTTGGTAACTGTTAGTCCATTCTTGGGTTCTGTGAGTCGGCTGCTGTTTTCTTCCTTCCATTTTTCCTTTGTTCTTATCCTCCACAGAGGAGTGACATCATTCGATACTTGTTCTTTCTCCACCTGCCTTATTTCACTGAGCATATCACCCTCCAGCTCCATCCATGTTGCAAATGGTGGTAGGATTTGTTTTCTCCTTATGGCTGAATGATATTCCATTGTGTATATGTACCACCTCTTTATCCATTCATCTACTGATGGACACTTAGGTTGCTTCCATTTCTTGGACATCTACTGGGCGAGAGCGCCGATCACGTGAGTCTGGCGGCTGCGCAGTAGCTGCAGTCGCTGCCGCCGCCATATTCAAGGTCAGTAGCATCGCGAGCGCCGTCGAGAGAAGCAGCTGCTGCTGCTCCCTCAGTGTTCGGTCAGCTGCCACGGGAGGAGCGGCCCGCGCCGTCCCGTCCATGCAGCGGGCTGGGCGGAGACCAGATGCTGACCAACCCGCGCCGTGCTGGCCTGCACCGTCCTTCCGGCGCGCATGCGGGGGCGGTGCCTGCCCGGACTTGGAGCCGCTGCCCACGCCGTACTTCAGAGAGCTCCGAGAAGCGGCTCCCGCTGCAACAGATCTGCGGTGGAGGGTCCAGAGCGGGCCCTGTTGCAGGGTGGAGGCGACAGCGACGGCTCTGCGGGCCAGAAGGTACGTGGCCGCGGGGCGCGGCGGGACCCGGACGGGGCGCGGGGAACCCTGCCTCCGCCTGAGGGCGAAGACGGGTAGTGCGTGGCCCGCGGGGCCGGGAAGCGGCCGACACGGGTGGTGGGCTCGCAGGGCCCGGCCGGGGGCCGGGAGTTGGCGCGCTGCGACGGAGGGCCCGCCTGGGAAGGGAGGGAGCGGAGCAGGTGCGCCCGGGGTGGGGGGGAGGGCCCGCCGGAGCCGCTGCTCCTCCGTCCGGGCCCGGGTGGTGAGGGCGGCTGCTCTCCGCCCCGCGGCGCGCGTCCGCCCGGCCCGGAGCCGCGCCGCCGACCTGCTCTCGCCGCTCTGGCCGGGGCCGCAGGCGTAGGGGCCGGGCCGGGCCGCGCAGACATGGAGGCCGGTGGGCGTTTTGCCTTGTATGTGGATTTTCTCCGCGGGGGCCTCGAGGGCGGGAGCCGGGCGGGCTGAGGTTCAAGTGTGACCTGCGGCGGCGCGGCGGGCGAGCGGCCGCCCAGAGGCAGCGCCTTTAAAATTAAAATTTTTTTGATGAGGTACTTCTCGTGTCTTTTATTTGGGAATGAAGTTTCTTTACTTTGGTCTGGGAACTGACAGTGCAGTTTCTTGTATTTAGAAATTCGTGCCTTTCTGTCATTTCGGTTTGTAATCTGCAGCTGAATAATTTATAACTAGCCACAGAGATTCTGAGACGGGGACCGTGGCTGTAGTCAGAGTAGGGTTAGGGCCTCTGGAAAAAGACCCCTACCAAAACTCCGTATTAAACAATTCAGCAAAGTCAGAGTCACATTAATTCTCTAAAGTAAAATACCAAATTAGGAGTATAAGCATTCTTCAGTGAAGATTAGTTAAAAACTAAAAAGCCAGGTGTAACCCGGCCTGGAATGTTTGTGTAAACATCCCCCGGATAAGAAAATGCCTCCACGTAGCCCATGACTTCATTGTGTCAATTAAATGAGGATGTTGTAATATTTAGTTCAGCCGGCTAAAAGGCCCAGTTTATCTTTAACTTTGCCCAGATGCTGCTTTTCTCCTCCATCCCCTAATCAAGTGGTACATAACCTGGGCAATTAATAAGGCAAGTAAGCCCAGTCACAAACAACATAGTAAAAGGCAGGAAGCATCCCATCTTAAAGATAAGATTGCATTTTAACACCCAGGAAGTTAAACAGGTAAGACAAAAAAAATTTTTATTAAGGTATTATTGATATACACTCCTATGAAGGTTTCACATGGAAAAACAATGTGGTTACTACATTCACGCATATGAGTCCCCCCCACATCATACCCCACTGCCGTCACTGTCCATCAGTGTAATAAGATGCCACAGATTCACTATTTGCCAAGAATTATTAAGTTGCTCTTGGCTTTTTGAGCTTTAATTGATCGATTTTGGGTCTTTTTAGTGGACTTTCTGGCCTTTTTCTCTTTCCACCCCGCTTATAGCTAATTTCCTGCCTAACAAGTAGGTTTCCTTTTTGTCTTTAGAGGGTTTCATTTCCTGCCCAGAAGCCATTCAGTTTGATGTAGCCACACTTGTTTACTTTTGCTTTTGTTTCCCTTGCCTGGGACACATACGCAGAAAAAATTTGCTGAAATCAACATCCAAACGCTTACTACCTCTTCTTTCTCCAGAGTTTTATGGTTTCAAGTCTTATATTTGTAAAAACAAACAAAAAGCTGTTTTATCCCCCTCCCCCCCACTAAACCTAAGACGTGCTTTTTTATTTCCATCCTCTTCTTTGTTCTCCAGAGACTTGTTTCATCCATCATTCATAAGACATATCCATTTCCTTTTTTCACTGGTTTGTTTAGGATTGCTCTGTCTTAAAAATGATGAATAAGAAGTAAATACAACTTTTTCTTTCAGGTGGTTGTGTTTATATACTAAAGATATATATCCATGTTAATAAGTGTAGCTCTAGTTTATTCATTTTAACTGGTTTATACTATTTTGTTTTATAAACATACCACAACCTTTTAATTTATTTTTCCAATATTTCACTATACAAATAGTGCTGAAATTTACGTTTTTGTATATGACCTCTTGTGCACATGGATGAGAACTTTTCTGGATTCTATATCTGGAAGTGGAATTACTGTGATGGAAATGGCATACATCTTTGATTTTACTATGTATTGCTTAATATTTTTATACAGTGTTTGTACCAGTTGGCACCACCAGTGCGTAAGAGATTTCCTGCTCTACATTTTTGCCAATCTTTGGGATTTCCTTGTTTTTTGCCTTCCCACTTCCTCTGTATAGAACTTGCTATAAAATCCAGTAGATTTTACTTCTACATTTTTTTTAGTTCTAGCTCTTTGCCCAGCCACAAAGTAAGAAAAATTTTTGATTCATTTTATCTCATTCATAATCATCTCTGTATTTTTGACTCTACTGCTACAACCTTAGATGAGACCCTTACTTCTTACCTAAACTATTGCACCAGAGTGAATATTGCAATCTTTCTATTGGAAATATCTTCCTGCTCCAATCCATCCTGCTTAAAACTGCTAGATCAGTATTTCTCATGTAAGTAGTTTACCATTGTTTGCAGTGTTAAATTTAAACAATGTATTCAGGGTTATATCTATTATAAAGTCCTAAACTACCTTTTCAACCACTGTTTTCTGCATTTGCCCTATACACGGCCAGACTAGATTACCTGCATTTATTAATTCATTCAAATAGTTGATATTTAATGGTTGTACTATACTGTACAGGCATATTGACCCTTGAGTTTTGTAGGTACTATTGCTATAAAATGAACAACTCAAGATTCTTGTTATTGGGAGCTTGCAAGTGACTTCAGGCTCTTCTGTGAATAAACCCAATGTTTTCAGCCTCTGTTTCTCAAACAAGTTTTACCTCCGCTTGTGATGCCTTTTTTCCTAGTTCTTCCACTTAGCCTTCTTTGCCTTTCAAAGTCCTACATACTTTTCAAGGCCTGCTTCAGGAGGCATCTTTCCATGAAGCCTTTTCTAACACCTGCAGTTAATTTTGGTCCCATTCTACTGTATTTATATAGATTTTTTGGCACTTACTATGTTCCATGACTACTTTGTCCATTTATATTGCCTTTGTAAAACTTAACATAATGTCTTATATATGGTAGGCATACTATTAACTAAAAAAATTCAGTTGAAAATAATATATTAATTAAAACCAGCCTCAGCAATTAGACTATTTTGGGAGGAGATCAATTTGAATTAGGAAAGATGCTTAATTATATAATATCTTGTGCTCTTTAAAACACGATAGAATAAATTAAACTAAACTGAATAGTAGGTTTCTATAAAGAGATCTTTAGGGCTCACTTTGATCAGTAATGAACTTTACTTGTGATTAGTGTGACAGTTATTCAGTTTGTTTTTAGACTTTTAAGTAGTTCCTTTAAGGCAGAGTTTTCCAAACTGCACTCTGAGGAATCCAATGAGTTGGTTCTGTTGAGATGCTTTGGCTACTGCTGAATGCCTTCCCTGCCCCAAAGCAGAGTCCTTTATTTATATTTTACTATATTGGGCTCCTTCCCAAACAAGATTTTATTGAGGAAAGACTCTTCTGATGAAATTGTTTAAAATAGTCGCTGAGTGTAAATACTTCAACTTTATCCATATATTTAAGATTTTCCAAGATCTTACAAAAAGATAATAATCCCTCTTCTTTATTACCACAAACTGCAGATCAGTAGTTTATAATGAATCTGAGACTTGAAAAAGTAAAGCAAATGATATGTAAATGGGCTTTGGGTATAGCAGGTAAGCTGTCTGTTCTCTGAATATTCTGTGTCTGAATTTGAATTTTTGAGGAGTTAGAATATCAGAAATTACTGGAATTGATATACAAACTGTTAGGTAGGCTGAATAATTTATATCATGGCTTGTAAATTTTAATGTGTGTAAAATTCTGATTCAGTACATGTAGGCTGGTGCTTGAAATTCTGATTTTCTTTAAAAAAAAAAAAAAAAGCAGTTTCAGCGTTGCTGGAGTGTGGGCCACATTTTGAGTAGCAAGGAGCTAGCTGACTTTCCAAAGCCTATCACCACATTTTAGGACTGCAGTCTTGGTCCTAGATAGCAGGTTTTCATTATTACTATAGATATTTGCTTAAACTGCCTGTTTCTCTACAGTCTGATTTATATTTTGATATTTTGCCATTTTAATAGAAATTTTTGGCTGTAGCTCCGGGAGTAAGGGGTGTGGGGTTCCCCTCCACAAACAAATTCCAGTGAAACCAAACTAAGTCAAGGGAAGGGGCAGGTTGGGAGAAACCATTGTTATTGCTCACAGCTCCAGGTGTCCTTTCGGCCAGTGCACGCATATGCTTAATTTTGTTTGGCTGACGATGTTTTAGTTGGTATTGGTATAAGTATTGCTATTTTTTGTAAAGCAATGGTTATTATCATGAATTAAAGCAATTATATGCCACAGCAGGTTAAGCTGTTAATTTTATCTGTAGCACATGTCAATTGAAAACCTAATTTGTGTAAACAACCAATGAGACATACAATTATTTAGCTAAATAGCTTATACAAAAAAAGAAAGAAATCAATTTTGAGGTTGAGGGTCATTAATCATTTTATTTAAAATATATAATATCAACTATTTTCATAGTCTTTTGGGCTTTTATAGAAAATTATAATAACTAAATGACAGATTTAAATAATAGTTTTTTTTAATTTTAATTTTATTTTGGTATCATTAATCTACAATTACATGAAGGACATTATGTTTACAAGGCTCCCCCCTTCACCAAGTCCCCCCCACATACCTGTTCACAGTCACTGTGCATCAACATAGTAAGATGCTGTAAAATCACTACTTGTCTTCTCTGTGTTGCACAGCCCTCCCCGTGCCCCCCCCAACACTATACATGTTATTTGTAATGCCCCCTTTCTTTTCTCCCCGCCCTTATCCCTCCCTTCCCACCAGTCCTCCCCAGTCCCTTTCCCTTTGGTAACTGTTAGTCCATTCTTGGGTTCTGTGCTTCTGCTGCTGTTTTGTTCCTTCAGTTTTCTTTTGTTCTTACACTCCACATATGAGTGAAATCATTTGGTACTTGTCTTTCTCCGACTAGCTTATTTCACTGAGCATAATACAGTCTAGCTCCATCCATGTTGTTGCAAATGGTAGGATTTGTTTTTTTCTTATAGCTGAGTAATATTCCATTGTGTATATGTACCACATCTTCTTTATCCATTCCTCTACTGATGGACATTTAGGTTACTTCCATATCTTGGCTATTGTAAATAGTGCAGCGATAGATTTAGGAGTGCATCTGTCTTTTTCAAACTGGAGTGCTGCGTTCTTAGGGTAAATTCCTAGAAGTGGAATTCCTGGGTCAGATGGTATTTCTATATTGAGCATTTTGAGGAACCTCCATACTGCTTTCCACAATGGTTGAACTAATTTACATTCCCACCAGCAGTGTAGGAGGGTTCCCCTTTCTCCCCATCCTTGCCAACATTTGTTGTTGCTTGTCTTTTGGATGGTAGCCATCCTTACTGGTGTGAGATGATATCTCATTGTGGTTTTAATTTGCATTTCTCTGATGAGAAGCGATGTGGGAGCATCTTTTCATGTGTCTGTTGGCCATCTGAATTTCTTCTTTAGAGAACTGTTCAGCTCCTCTGCCCATTTTTTAATTGGATTATTTGCTTTTTGTTTGTTGAGGTGTGTGACCTCTTTATATATTTTGGATGTCAACCCTTTATCGGATCTATCATTTTCGAATATATTCTCCCATACTGTAGGATACCTTTTTGTTCTATTGATGGTGTCCTTTGCTGTACAGAAGCTTTTCAGCTTGATATAGTCCCATTTGTTCATTTTTGCATTTGTTTCCTTTGCCCGGGGAGATATGTTCAAGAAGAGGTCACTCATGTTTATGTCTAAGAGATTTTTGCCTATGTTTTTTTCTAAGAGTTTTATGGTTTCATGACTTACATTCAAGTCTTTGATCCATTTCGAATTTACTTTTGTGTATGGGGTTAGACAGTGATCCAGTTTCATTCTCTTACATGTAGCTGTCAAGTTTTCCCAGCACTATCTGTTGAAGAGACTGTCATTTCCCCATTGTATGTCCATGGCCCCTTTATCGAATATTAGATGACCATATATGTTTGGGTTAATGTTTGGAGTCTCTATTCTGTTCCATTGGTCTGTGGCTCTGTTCCTGTACCAGTAGCAAATTGTCTTGATTACTGTGGCTTTGTAGTAGAGTTTGAAGTTGGGGAGTGAGATCCCCCCCCACTTTATTCTTCCTTCTCAGGATTGCTTTGACTATTCGGGGTCTTTGGTGTTTCCATATGAATTTTTGAACTATTTGTTCCAGTTCATTGAAGAAAGCTGTTGGTAATTTGATAGGAATTGCATCGAATCTGTATATTGCTTTGGGCAGGATGACCGTTTTGACGATATTAATTCTTCCTAGCCACGAGCATGGGATGAGATTCCATTTGTTAGTGACCTCTTTAATTTCTCTTAAGAGTGTCTTGTAGTTTTCAGCGTATAGGTCTTTCACTTCATTGGTTAGGTTTATTCCTAAGTATTTTATTCTTTTTGATGCTATTGTGAATGGAATTGTCTTCCTGATTTCTCTTTCTATTAGTTTATTGTTAGTGTATAGGAAAGCCACAGATTTCTCTGTGTGTTAATTTTGTATCCTGCAACTTTGCTGTATTCCGATATTAGCTCTAGTAGTTTCGGAGTGGAGTCTTTAGGGTTTTTTATATACAATATCATGTCATCTGCAAATAGTGACAGTTTAACTTCTTCTTTACCAATCTGGATTCCTTGCATTTCTTTGTTTTGTCTAATTGCCGTGGCTAGGACCTCCAGTACTATGTTAAATAACATTGGGGAGAGTGGGCATCCCTGTCTTGTTCGCGATCTCAGAGGAAAAGCTTTCAGCTTCTCGCTGTTCAGTATTATGTTGGCTGTGGATTTATCATAGATGGCCTTTATTATGTTGAGGTACTTGCCCTCTATTCCCATTTTGCTGAGAGTTTTTCTCATGAATGGATGTTGAATTTTGTCAAATGCTCTTTCAACATCTTTGGAGATGATCATGTGGTTTTTGTCCTTCTTTTTGTTGATGTGGTGGATGACGTTGATGGATTTTCTAATGTTGTACCATTCTTGCATCCCTGGGATGAATCCAACTTGGTCATGGTGTATGATCCTTTTGATGTATTTTTGAATTTGGTTTGCTAATATTTTGTTGAGTATTTTTGCATCTACATTCATCAGGGATATTGGTCTGTAGTTTTCTTTTTTGGTGGGGTCTTTGCCTGGTTTTGGTATTAGGGTGATGTTGGCTTCATAGAATGAGTTTGGGAGTATTCCCTCCTCTTCTATTTTTTGGAAAACTTTAAGGAGAATGGGTATTATGTCTTCTCTGTATGTCTGATAAAATTCCGAGGTAAATCCATCTGGCCCGGGGGTTTTGTTCTTTGGTAGCTTTTTGAATACCGCTTCAGTTTCATTGCTGGTAATTGGTCTGTTTAGATTTTCTGTTCTTTCTGGGTTAGTCTTGGAAGGTTGTATTTTTCTAGGAAGTTGTCCGTTTCTCTTAGGTTTCCCATCTTGTTAGCATATAGGTTTTCATAGTACTCTCTAATAATTCTTTGTATTTCTGTGGGGTCCGTTGTGATTTTTCCTTTCTCGTTTCTGATTCTGTTGATGTGTGTTGACTCTCTTTTCCTCTTAATAAGTCTTGTCTAGAGGCTTATGTATTTTGTTTATTTTCTCAAAGAACCAGCTCTTGGTTTCATTGAATTTTGCTATTGTTTTATTCTTCTCAATTTTATTTATTTCTTCTCTGATCTCTATTATGTCCCTCCTTCTGCTGACCTTAGGCCTCATTTGTTCTTCTTTTTCCAATTTCGATAATTGTGACATTAGACCATTCATTTGGGATTATTCTTCCTTCTTTAAATATGCCTGGATTGCTATATACTTTCCTCTTAAGACTGCTTTTGCTGTATCGCACAGTAGTTGGGGCTTTGTGTTGTCATTTGTTTCCATATATTGCTGGATCCCCATTTTAATTTGGTCATTCATCCATTGATTATTTAGGAGCATGTTGTTAAGTCTCCATGTGTTTGTGAGCCTATTTCCTTTCTTTGTACAATTTATTTCTAGTTTTATGCCTTTGTGGTCTGAAAAGTTGGTTGGTAGGATTTCAATCTTTTGGAATTTACTGAGGCTCCTTTTGTGGCCTAGTATGTGGTCTATTCTGGAGAATGTTCCATGTGAACTTGAGAAGAATGTGTATCCTGTTGCTTTTGGATGTAGAGTTCTGTAGATGTCTATTAGGTCCATCTGTTCTGGTGTGTTGTTCAGTGCTTCCGTGTCCTTACTTGTTTTCTGCCCGGTGGATCTATCCTTTGGGGTGAGTGGTGTGTTGAAGTCTCTTAGAATGAATGCATTGCAGTCTTATTTCCCCCTTTAGTTCTGTTAGTATTTGTTTCACATATGCTGGTGCTCCTGTGTTGGGTGCATATATATTTAGAATGGTTATATCCTCTTGTTGGACTGAGCCCTTTATCATTATGTAATGTCCTTCTTTATCTCTTGTTACTTTATTTGTTTTGAAGTCTGTTTTGTCTGATACTAGTACTGCAACCCCTGCTTTCTTCTCTCTGTTGTTTGCCTGAAATTTGTTTTTCCATCCCTTGACTTTAAGTCTGTGCATGTCTTTGGGTTTGAGGTGAGTCTCTTGTAAGCAGCATGTGGATGGGTCTTGCTTTTATATCCATTCTATTACTCTGTGTCTTTTGATTGGTGCATTCAGTCCATTTACGTTTAGGGTGATTATTGAAAGGTATGTACTTATTGCCATTGCAGGCTTTAAGTTTGTGGTCACCAAAGGTTCAAGGTTACCTTCTTTACTACCGTACTGTCTAACTTAACTCACTTATTGAGCTATTACAAACACGGTCTGATGATTCTTTATTTCTCTCCCTTCTTATTCCTCCTCCTCCTTTCTTCATATGTTGGGTGTTTTGTTCTGTGCTCTTTTTTGGAGTGCTCCCATCGAGAGCAGTGCCTGTAAGATGCCCTGTAGAGGTGGTTTGTGGGAAGCAAATTCCCTCAACTTTTGCTTGTCTGGGAATTGTTTAATCCCTCCTTCATATTTAAATGATAATCATGCTGGATACAGTATTCTTGGTTCGAGGCCCTTCTGTTTCATTGCGTTAAGTATATCATGCCATTCTCTTCTGGCCTGTAGCGTTTCTGTTGAGAAGTCTGATGTTAGCCTGCTGGGTTTTCCTTTGTAGGTGACCTTTTTTTTCCTCTCTGGCTGCCTTTAATACTTTGTCCTTTTCTTTGATCTTTGCCATTTTAATTATTATGTGTCTTGGTGTTGCCCTCCTTGGATCCCTTGTCATGGGAGTTCTGTGTACCTCTGTGGTCTGAGAGGACATTTCCTCCCCTAGTTTGGGGAAGTTTTCAGCAATTATTTCTTCAAGGACACTTTCTATGCCTTTTTCTCTCTCTTCTTCTTCTGGTACCCCTATAATGCGGATATTGTTCCATCTCGATTGGTCACACAGTTCTCAATATTCTTTCATTCCTGGAGATTCTTTTATCTCTCTCTCTGCATCAGCTTCTCTGCGTTCCTGTTCTCTGTTTTCTAGTCCATTAATGGTCTCTTGCATCTCGTCCATTCTGTTTTGAAGTCCTTCCAGAGCTTGTTTTATTTCTGTATTCTCCTTCCTTAGTTCTTGGATATTTCTCTGCAAGTCCATCAGCATGGTTATGACTTTTGTTTTGAATTCTTTTTCAGGAAGACTGGTTAAATCTATCTCCCCAGGTTCCTTCTCAGGGGAAGATGTAGCATATGCTGAAGCTCTCTGGGTTAGTCTTGTCTGGATCAAATTTTTTTGCCTTTTCATGTTGATAGGTGCTATTGACTGTCAGCTGGGAGAGCCAAGACTCTTTCCACTTGCTCCTGGCCTTTCTTTACTTGGACAAATGTGACCCCCTAGTAGCTTGTTTTGGGCAATTGCGTGTAGACTGCGTCTCTGTATCTTGCTCGGCCGGTATGAAGGAAGCTCCCTTGCTGTGGGCGTGGCCAGCCTCAGGCTGTTACTCTGCTATGGCGGGGTCCGGTGGGGTAATGGACAGGGGGCTGTTTGGCTGTTTACCTCCTTGAGGGTTCTCAGAGCTGTTGCCCAGGGGGTTAGTGCGCCGGAGTTCCCTGGAATTTCCAGCTGCTAGACTGGGACCCGGGATGCTTCCGTCCAGTTGTGGGGTCCCTGTCCCTTTAAGACTTTCAAAAAGCACTCGCTTTTCTTTGTCCCAGGGCCGCCGGATGGGGGACCTGCTCACAGGTCTTACTGTCCTGCTTCCTTAGTTTCAAGCACCCCATGCATGCACTGTGTGTCTGCGCTCTGGTGCGGATGGCTAGGGCTGGGTGTTTAGCAGTCCTGGGCTCCCTACCCCTCCCTGCTCCGACTCCTCTCCTCCCACCTGGAGCTGGGGTGAGGGGCCTCGGGTCTGCCGGGCTGCGGCATCTATCTTACCCCTTTCACCAGGCACTGGGTTCTCGCAGGTGTGGATGTAGTCTGGCTGTTGTCCTGTGTCTTCTGGTCTCTCTTTTAGGGATAGTTGTATTTGTTGTATTTTCAAAAATATATGTTTTTGGAAGGAGATTCCCTCTGTCCTACTCACGCCGCCATCTTGGCTCTGCCATCTGGGTTCCTGCATTCTTAGGGTAAATTCCTAGAAGAGGAATTCCTAGGTCTAATGGTATTTCTGTTTTTTTGGTTTTTTGGGGGACCTCAAGACGGTTTTCCACAATGGTTGAACTGACTGACATTCCCACCAGCAGTGTAGGAGGGTTCCCCTTTCTCCACATCCTCACCAACATTTGTTGTTGTTTGTCTTTTAGATGAATGGCCATCCTAACTGGTGTGAGGTGATACCCCATTGTGGTTTTAATGTGCAGGTCTCTGATGATTAATGATGTGGAGCATGTTTTCATGTGCCTGTTTGCCACCTGAAATTGCTACTTTGGAGAAGTATCTGTTCAGATCCTCTGCCCATTTTGTAATTGGATTATTTCTTTTTGTGTGTTGAGGTGCATGAGCTCTTAATACATATTTTGGATGGCAACCCCTTATCAAATATGTCATCTATGAATATATTCTCCCATATGGAAGGATGTCCTTTGGTTCTACTGATGGTGGTCAAACAGAATTTTATACCCCCTACCATTTCATTCCAAATCTGAATAATTTTTTTTTTTTCCAGAACACCAACCGGCCGAGAAAACTGGAATGAAGAGAAGCTGTGATGCAGGAACATCTAGCGTAAAGCTGAGATGTGAGATGGTGTGGAGACTGGTGGGTTGTATCTTTCCATGTGCTGCTTTCAAGGGTCATAGGGAAAAAAGATTGCCAAGGAGATAAAGCCCGGAGTGTTGACGTCACCTGGTATCGGTGGAACCATGTAGCCACCAGCCATTAATGGCAAGGCTAGCATGCGGCACTGTTGTCTTTCCTGCAGAGTTAGACGTGCGGCGTCCCCTGTTTGCAGTTCAGTCAGAGCCCGTGTGGGACTGTCCTGGCACCGGCCGGGGTGGACCCGAGAGCTGTGCCATTCCTGCTGGGCTGTCGCAGCATCCCTCTCAGAACAGGGCCTGAGAGAGAGAGAGAGAATTGCGCTCAAGAGACAGGGGCAGTTTTTTTTCTGTCGCTCCATGAGCATGTTCCTGATATTTATTTTGAGATATCTTTCTCAGGAAGATTGATTTGAGTCCAGTTACCAGGTTCCTTTGCAGGTTCATATTTGTAGGTGGCGCCCTCTAGCTCCCAGAAGTTTTACTCTCTGGAGCTGCTCAGCCCTTGGGGGGATGGCAGGGGTCATGGGAGCGGCACCAGTGCCCTCCCCCGCTGGGAGGAAAGAGGTCTTTCCTGCTTCCCTTCCGCCGTGCCCGTCTCCACTGCCAGGGCCAGTTTGCGGAGCACGCAGGGAGAGGCTGCTGTAGGTGGGGGCGGCCGTTTTGCAGGCCGGTGCCAGCGGGGAGGCAGGCCGTGTATCAGTCACAGCACGGTAGGGGGCCTCGGAGCTGCGAGGCCAGCCAGGGGGATGGAGCGCCCGGAGCTCCTGAAAGTTCCCCTGCCTGCCGGGCAAAGTGCACCTGGGCAGTTTGGCACACCTGTCCTTTCTCCTGAGCGGCAAGCTCTGTGGAAGCCTTGCCCCTTTAGCAGCTCTCTCGCTGTTAGGAAGTCTGTCAGACTGCCCGCCTTTCTTTTGTCCCACAGCGGCCGGATGTGGATCCCTGTGTTGTCCCACAAGTGGCTGGAATCTCAAGTCTCTCAATGTCTTCTGCCTGTCTTCGCTTTCCAACCCCACCGGTCCTCCAGAGCGCACCACGTGTACGGTAGGTTCATGCTCCCAGAGCACATCTCATCTCCAGGGCTGGGTGTTTGGCAGTCCTAGGCCTCCACCCCCTTCCCCGGTTCCATTTCTCGTCCCCCCCCCTCCGTGAGCTCGGGTGTGGGAAGGGCTTTGGTACGTCACCCTTCTCCTTGAGGTGACAGCCTGCTGCAGCAGCCTCCTTCCCTGCTGCTCTTCCAGAATTTGGTGTAGTTGTTCTATTTCCATATTGTACCTATGTATGTGGTTTTCGTTTTGGGAGGAGGTTTCTGCCTCCCCTCTCACCTGAGCCTCCCTCTCTAATCCCATCAACACATCCTTTTTTTTTTTTTTTCTTTTTCAGTTTCACTTGTGTAGGGTACCTTTCCCCACCCCTTCAACTTGTACTTTGTGTCCTTGGATCTCAAGTGAGTCTCCTGTAAGGGAGCACGTAGGTGGTCTTGAGTTTTCATCCCTTCTTTTAACCCTGTGTCTTTTGATTGGAGCATTTGAAGCGTGTCCTTTTATTCTGACAGTTGAGAGCCGTGTCCCTATTGCACTTGTAAAAATTTTTTGTTTGTTGTTATCATTAATCTACAATTACATGAAGAACATCATGTTTACTAGGCTCCCCCCTTCACCAAGTACCCCACATACACCCCATTACAGTTGCTGTCCATCAGCGTGTAGTAAGATGCTGTAGAATCACTACTTGTCTCCTCGGTGTGGTACAGCCAACCCTCCCCATGCCCCCCAACCCCACACATTATGCATGCTAATCATAATGCCCCCTTTCTTTTTCCCCCGCCCTTATCCCTCCCTTCCCACCCACATCCCTCCCTTCCCACCCACCCTCTCCAGTCCCTTTCCCTTTGGTAACTGTTAGTCCATTCTTGGGTTCTGTGATTCTTCTGCTGTTTTGTGCCTTCAGTTTTTCTTTGTTGTTATACTCCACATATGAGTGAAATCATTTGGTACTTGTCTTTCTCTGCCCGGCTCATTTCACTGAGCATAATACCCTCTAGCTCTATCCATGTTTTTGCAAATGGTAGCATTTGTGTTCTTCTTATGGCTAAATGGTATTCCATTGTGTATATGTACCACCTCTTCTTTATCCATTCATCTCCTGATGGATACTTAGGTTGCTTCCATTTCTTGGCTATTATAAATAGTGCTGCAATAAACATATGGGTCAATATGTCTTTTTAAAACTTGGCTGCTGCATTCTTAGTGTAAATTCCTAGAAGTGGAATCCCTGGGTCAAATGGTAATCCTATTTTGAACTTTTTAAGGAAACTCCATACTGCTTTCCACAATGGCTGAACTAGTTTACCTTCCCACCAGCCGTGTAGGAGAGTTCCCCTTTCTCCATATCCTCACCAACATTTGTTGTTGTTTGTCTTTTGTATGGTGGTGATCCTTACTGGTGTGAGGTGATATCTCATTGTGGTTTTAATTTGCATTTCTCTGATGACTAGCTATGTTGAGCATCTGTTCATGTGTCTGTTGGCCATCTGAATTTCTTCTTTGGAGAACTGTCTATTCAGCTCCTTTGCCTGCCCATTTTTTAATTGGATTACTTGCTTTTTGTTTGTTGAGGTGCGTAAGCTCTTTATATATTTTGGATATTAACCCTTTATCGGATCTGTCATTTATAAAGATATTCTCCCATACTGCAGGGTATCTTTGTGTTCTATTGATGGTGTTCTTTGCTGTACAGAGGCTTTTCAGCTTGATGTAGTCCCACTTGTACAGTTTTGCTTTTGTTTCCCTTGCTTGGGGAGGTATGTTCATGAAGAAGTCGCTCATGTTTATGTCCAAGAGATTTTTTCCTATGGTTTGTTCTAAGAGTTTTATGGTTTCATGACTTACATTCAGGACTTTGACCCATTTCGAATTTACTCTTGTGTATGGGGTTAGATAGTGACCCAGTTTCATTCTTTTACATGTTGCTGTCCAGTTTTGCCAGCACCATCTGTTGAAGAGAGTGTCATTTCCCCATTTTATGTCCATTGGCTTCTTTATCGTATATTAATTGACCATATATGTTTGGGTTAATGTCTGGAGTGTCTATTCTGTTCCACTGGTCTGTGGCTCTGTTCTTGTGCCAGTACCAAATTGTCTTGATTATGGTGGCTTTGTAGTAGAGCTTGAAGTTGGGGAGCAAGATCCCCTCCACATTATTCTTCCTTCTCAGGATTGCTTTGGCTATTCGTGGTCTTTGTTGTTCCCATATGAATTTTTGTACTATTTGTTTCAGTTTGTTCAAGAATGTTGTTGGTAATCTGATAGGGATTGCATCAAATCTGTATATTGCTTTGGACAGGATGGCCATTTTGATGATATTAATTCTTCCTAGGCAAGAGCATGGGATGAGTTTCCATTTGCTAGTGTACTCTTTAATTTCTCTTTAGAGTGTCTTATACTCTTCAGGGTATAGGTCTTTCACTTCCTTGGTTATGTTTATTCCTAGGTACTTTATTCTTTTTGATGCAATTGTGAATGGAATTGTTCTCCTGATTTCTCTTTCTGTTAGTTCATTGTTAGTGTATAGGAAAGGCACAGATTTCTGTCTGTGAATTTTGTATCCGGCAACTTTGCTGTATTCCGATATCAGTTCTAGTAGTTTTGTAGTGGAGTCTTTAGGGTTTTTTATGTACAATATCATGTCATCTGCAAATAGTGACAGTTTAACTTCTTCTTTACCTATCTGGATTCCTTGTATTTCTTTGTTGTGTCTAATTGCAGTTGCTAGGACCTCCAGTACTATGTTAAATAACAGTGGGGAGAGTGAGCATCCCTGTCTTAATCCTGATCTCAGAGGAAAAGCTTTCTGCTTCTCACTGTTCAGTATATGATATTGGCTGTGGGCTTATCATATATGGCTTTTATTATGTTGAGGTACTTGCCCTCTATACCCATTTTGTTGAGTTTTTATCATGAATAGATGTTGAGTTTTTTTGTTGAATGCTTTTTCAGCATCTATGGAGATGATCGTGTGGTTTTTGTCTTTCTTTTTGTTGATGTGTTGTGTGATGTTGATGGATTTTCGAATATTGTACCATCCTTGCATCCCTGGGATGAATCCCACTTGGTCATGGTGTATGATCGTTTTGATGTGTTTTTGAATTCGGTTTGTTAATATTTTGTTGAGTATTTTTTCATCTGCATTCATCCAGGGATTTTGGTCTGTAATTTTCTTTTTTGGTGGGGTCTTTGCCTGGTTTTGTTATTAGGGTGATGTTGGCTTCTTAGAATGAGTTAGGAAGTATTCCCGCCTCTTGTATTTTTTGGAAAACTTTAAGGAGAATAGATATTATGTCTTCTCTGTATGTCTGATAAAATTCCGAGGTAAATCCATCTGGCCCAGTGGTTTTGTTCTTGGGTAGTTTTTTGATTACCGTTTCAATTTCTTTGCTCTTAATTGGTTTGTTTAACTTTTGTGTTTCTTCCTTGGACAGTCTTGGAAGGTTGTATTTTTCTAGGAAGTTGTCCATTTCTTCTAGGTTTTCCAGCTTGTTAGCATATAGGTTTTCATAGTAGTCTTTAATAATTCTTTGTATTTCTGTGGAGTCTGTCGTGCTTTTTACATTCTCATTTCTGATTCTCTTGATGTGTGTTGATTCTCTTTTTCTTAATAAGTTTGGCTAGAGGCTTATCTATTTTGTTTATTTTCTCAAAGAACCAGCTCTTGGTTTCATTGATTTTTTTCTACTGTTTTATTCTTCTCAATTTCGTTTATTTCTTCTGTGATCTTTATTATGTCCCTCCTTCTGCTGACTTTAGGCTTCATTTGTTCTTCTTTTTCCAGTTTCGATAATTGTGATGTTAGACTATTCATTTGGAATTGTTCTTCCTTCTTTAAATGTGCCTGGATCGGTATATACTTTCCTCTTACGACTGCTTTCACTGTGTCCGACAGAAGTTGGGGCTTTGTGTTGTTGTTGTCATTTGTTGTCATGTATTCCTTGATCTCTATTTTAATTTGTTCGTTGATCCATTGATTATTTAGGAGCATGTTGTTAAGCCTCCATGTGTTTGTGAGCCTTTTAGTTTTCTTTGTAGAATTTATTTCTAGTTTTATTCCTTTGTGGTCTGAAAAGTTGGTTGGTAGAATTTCAGTCTTTTGGAATTTTCTGAGGCTCTTTTTGTGAGCTAATATGTGGTCTATTCTGGAGAATGTAACATGTGGACTTGAGAAGAATGTGTATTCTGTTGCTTTTGGGTGTAGAGTTCTATAGATGTCTATTAGGTCCATCTGTTCTAGTGTGTTGTTCAGTGCCTCTGTGTCCTTACTTATTTTCTGTCTGGTGGATCTGTCCTTTGGAGTGAATGGTGTGTTGAAGTCTCCTAAAATGAATGCATTGCAGGCTATTTCCCCCTCTAGTTCTGTTAGTATTTGTTTCACATATGCTGGTGCTCCTGTGTTGGGTGCATATATATTTAGAATGGTTATATCCTCTTGTTGGACTGAGCCCTTTATCATTATGTAATGTCCTTCTTTATCTCTTGTTACTTTATTTGTTTTGAAGTCTGTTTTGTCTGATACTAGTACTGCAACCCCTGCTTTCTTCTCTCTGTTGTTTGCCTGAAATATGTTTTCCGTCCTTTGACTTTTAGTCTGTGCATGTCTTTGGGTTTGAGGTGAGTTTCTTGTAAGCAGCATATAGATGGGTCTTGCTTTTTTATCCATTCTGTTACTCTGTGTCTTTTGATTGGTGCATTCAGTCCATTTACATTTAGGGTGACTATTGAAAGATATGTACTTATTGCCATTGCAGGCTTTAGGTTCATGGTTACCAAAGGTTCAAGGTTAGCTTCTTTAGTATCTTACTGCCTAACTTAGCTCACTTATTGAGCTTTTATATACACTGTCTGGAGATTCTTTTCTTCTCTCCCTTCTTATTCCTCCTCCTCCATACTTTATATGTTTGTTGTTTTATTCTGTGCTCTGTCGTGTTTCCTTTAACTGCTTTTAGTGGGTAGTTGATTTGATTTTTTGCCTTTAGTTAGTATTTGGTTGGTCTGCTTTCTTTGCTGTGATTTTATTTTCTCTGGTGACATCTGTTAAATCTTAGGAGTCCTCCCGTCTAGAAGAGTCCCTCTAAAATACCCTGTAGAGGTGGTTTGTGGGAAGCAAATTCCCTCAACTTTTGCTTGTCTGGGAATTGTTTAATCCCTTCTTCATATTTAAATGATAATCAAGCTGGATACAGTATCCTTAGTTCAAGGCCCTTCTGTTTCATTGCATTAAATACATCATGCCATTCTCTTCTGGCCTGTAAGGTTTCTGTTGAGAAGTCTGATGATAGCCTGATGGGTTTTCCTTTATAGGTGACCTTTTTCTCTCTAGCTGCCTTTAAAACTCTTTCCTTGTCCTTAATCTTTGGCATTTTAATTATTATGTGTCTTGGTGTTGTCCTCCTTGGGTCCTTTCTGTTGGGAGTTCTGTGTATTTCCATGGTCTGTTCGATTATTTCCTCCCCCAGTTTGGGGAAGTTTTCAGCAATTATTTCTTCAAAGACGCTTTCTATCCATTTTTCTCTCTCTTCTTCTTCTGGTACCCCTATAATACGGATATTGTTCCTGTTGGATTGGTCACACAGTTCTCTTAATATGTTTCATTCCTGGAGATCCTTTTATCTCTCTCTCTGTCAGCTTCTATGCATTCCTGTTCTCTGGTTTCTATTCAATCAATGGCCTCTTGCATCTTATCCATTCTGCTTATAAATCCTTCCAGAGTTTGTTTCACTTCCGTAATCTCCTTCCTGGGGTCTGTAATCTCCCTCCTGATGTCTGTAATCTCCCTCCAGACGTCACCCCTTAGCTCTTGTACATTTCTCTGCATCTCCGTCAGCATGTTTATGATTTTTATTTTAAATTCTTTTTCAGGAAGACTGGTTAGGTCTGTCTCCTTCTCAGGTGTTGTCTCTTGTGATCTTGGTCTGCCTGTAATTTTGCCTTTTCATGGCGATAAAGATAGTTTGCAGAGCTGGCATGAGTGACGGCTGGAAGAACTTCCCTTCTTGTTGGTTTGTGGCCCTCCTCTCCTGGGAGAACAGCGACCTCTAGTGGCTTGTGCTGCGCAGCTGCGCGCAGACAGGGTTTCTGCTTCCTGCCCGGCTGCTATGGAGTTTATCTCCGCTGTTGCTGTGGGCGTGGCCTTCCTCGGGCTCAGCTCCAATATGGTGGAGCCGCGTTTGAGGGGGAACTGCCGGGAGGCTATTTATCTCTGTTGAGGGGCCTCCGTGCTCTCTGCTGCCCAGGGGGTTAGAGTGCCCAGAGTTCCCCAGATTCCCTGCTGCTGGACCAAGTGTCCCAGGACGCTTCCCTCCGGCTTTGGGGTCCCTGTCCCTTTAAGTCTTCCAAAGAGCACTCGCTTTTCTTTGTCCCAGTGCGCCAGCTGCAGGGACCTGCTCACAGGTCTTACTGTCCTGTTTCCCTAGTTTCCAGCACCGCACACATGCACTGTGTCTGCACTCCTGTGCGGATGGCTAGGGCTGGCTATTTAGCAGTCCTGGGCTCCCTCTCCCTCCCCGCTCCGACTCCTCTCCTCCTGCCCAGAGCTGGGGTGTGGGGCACTCGGGTCCCGCTGAGCCAGGGCTTGTATCTTACCCCCTTCGTGGGTTCTCGCAGGTGTGGATGTGGTCTGGCTGTTGTCCTGTGTGTCTTCTGGTCTCTTAGGAAAAGTTGTCTTTGTTGTATTTTCAAAAATATATTTGGTTTTGAGAGGAGATTTCCGCTGCTCTACTCAACGCCGCCATCTTGGCTCCACCCCCGTATTTTATTTTATTTGATCAGACATTTTAACTGCAATTGGCCTATCTGTTTAAGTTTGCCAATTCTTTCTATTTTCTGCTCATGTCTGATATTGATCCCCTTCAGTGAATTTTTAATTTTAGTTATTGTACATTTCAACTCAGGAATTTCTGTTTGGTTCCTTTTCATAAATTCTGTCTCTTGCTGACATTTGCTCCTTGATGAAACATTCTCACTCTTTCTTTTAGTTCAAGATGTGGTTTCCTTTAGTTTTGAACCTATTTAGGAATAACTGACATAGTCTGTCTAATACATTGATGTGTCTGCGTCCTTAGGGACAGTTTCTACTGATTGTTTTTTTCCTTGTGCATGTGCCTTCATGTCTCATTGTTTTTTGTTTGGAAACTAGACATCTTAAATATACAACATTACAACTCTGATCAGATTCCTTCTCTCCCCAGAGTCTGTAGTTGTTTATCTATTGTAATTATTTTTATTTGTTTAGTGATTTTTCTGAACTAAATTTCTAGTCTTTGTTCTCTGTTGTATGTGGCCGTGGAAGTCTTTGCTCATTTAAGTTAGTGGTCAGCTAATGATGGGACATGGATGTTCTTAAGTACCTGGAAACAATGTCTCCCAGCCTTTGCCAAGTGACTGTGTTGTGTGTGGGGTTTTGCCTTCAACAAACAGCCAGGCAGTTCACAATTCTGCATCAGCCTTTACTTCTGCTTGTGCAGAGCCTCCAGACAGCCAGAGGAGAGGTGAGAGCTTAGGCTCTTCCCAGATCTTTCCTGAACATGTTTATAGCCCTAGAACTATGCACAACCCTATGTATAGGCATAGCCTGCTAGATTTTGAGAAATATACTGGTGCTCTCCAAATGAGGCTTTGGGGGATCCACCCCTGTTCTGCTTCCTCTGGTGGCTGCCAAGCTGTTGGATTTAACAGTGAGTATGGGCTATTAATATTAAAGGATACTGTAGAGTTGGAGAGTGAAATATAGGAAAAGTTAAAGTACCACAAAGCTCTCTCGTCTTAGCAACAAGATTCAGCTGTTTTTCTTGAATAAAAACTCCCCAGATTGCTATAAGCTTTTGGTTAATTTCCTGATTTTTGAAAAAGTTTATTTTGCCCTTTTTTTTTTTTGCCAGTTTTTTCATTATTTGATTAGGAAATAATTTTTGAAGGTCTTGTACTCTGCCATTTTCACTGACATCATTTGCTTCCATGCTTTTGAATCTGTTGTTTTCTTTTTCCTGGTCCACCTTTCCCTTTCTAAACTCCCTTATGAATCCTTTCCACCTTTCAAGTATCAGTCTAAATGTTCCTTCTTCAGTGAAGTTTCTCCTCACTTGTGAGGCAATACTACATTCATTAGCTTGTCAGATCAATAGTCTTGCTTGTACTTATCACTGCTGTATTTATTATCACCCTGTATTGTAATTAAGCACATGTGTTTCTGTTATTAAAATGGGCCCTTTTTGTTTCTCTTCTGTGTTTGCAGTTCTTCATTGTAGGGGCATGTGCATAAGTAGAAAATACAAAATCTACTTACCAAGAGATTAAGACCGAATTATTGATAGACCTCCAAATGGAAGACAGCTTTGTCAATTATGTGTTCTTCTATCTACCTTACGTATAATCTTTCTGGGAATAATTGGCTTTTAACAAATTCAGGATTACAAAACTATATGAAGAATGATTATTATATCCCCACCTTGTAAAGAAAAGTTATTGTAATTCCCTAGTAATTATTGCCATGGCTTCTTAATCTTTAACTGGGTCGTCTCACTTAAGCTGAACTATTTATAATAGATATTTTGCTTTATAAGCTTCTAGAGGTAGTTAATAAGAAGGAGTTATGGTGAGCTAAACTGTGTACCCAAGCTGAAAGCAGTGGGACTGTGTGCCATTTCTTTCATCAGAAAGGAAACTTTCTGATAGGACCTTGGTATGATTAATTTGCTGCACAGTGTCATTCAACATTGCCTTTTATCTTAGATCATTTTAGTTTCATTTAATGCTTGAGGTATAGTTAGACTGAGCTGTGAAGCTGAGAATTTATGTAATCTTGATCTTAATTGGATATTGAAGAGGAAACCAGAATCCAAGTCGTACCTGGTGCCAAGAGCCCAGGAGCCCTTGGATCTCTCCACTGCTACTGACTGGCAACTCGGAGTTATAATAAGGCAAGAAACAGGATCACTATTTGAAATAAAGCCATATGATCTGGGGATAAAGGCTTACTCTACTTCTTGGTTGACGGTGTTCTGGCTGCTTATGGTTGATGGGTGTTGTCATGGGGATGGGAGAGAATGATTTGGGAGGTAGCCAGGATAGGCATTGCAATGTGGAAGAAGGGGACTTGGCCTGTACATCCTTTGTTAATAGGACTTCATAAGGGCCTCCCTCTGAAGAGGGCCTGAAATGTCATGTTGCCTCTCCTGAAGTTCGAGTGCAAAATGAAGACAGTAAAAGTACACCACAGCTCTTCAAATCAGACTTGTCTCTCTCTTCACTCTTAGCCCATGACCCCAAGGAGATTTAGTTAGTGAAACAAGGACATGGGAGCAAGAAAATTTTCAGCGTTTATATGAGTTTAGGAACTGAAGTGAAAGGGTTATTTCAACTGGTACCAGTCATTTGGCAATTTGTTCCACAAGGTTTTTTTTAATGAAATTATTATAATAAAAACTCATTGATATTTAGGTATCAAACTTCATTCATTTCTAGTCTTTCTTACTGTTGTTATTGTTCTGTTTGGGTGGTTTGGCGGTGATCACTTTCACTGAAGGAGCACCTGCCCCAAAAAGCTGAACTTTATTTTCTCAACGTTGATTGTAGATTTTAACTTCCATAAACCAGTTGCAGAAAGCCACGTTTTCCTTGGCATTTGGTGTCCTTAATTGTGCTTCAAGAACAAATACTGTGGTTTCTGAGAGTTCCTTTCAGTGAGGATACCCCAGCTTGCACTTGAGAGTTTTTACCTTTCGCAGAGGTAGGAGAGGGTGTCCCCTGGAAGAAAGATTTTACTTTAGTAGAATCCTAATTTGGATGCCTAATTAAGAATACTATATAATCAAGACATCATCAGGAGACTCATTTGGAGTAACTACTAGACCTCCTGAAGAAAAATAAGAAAGGGGAATCTTTCCCTCATTTGTGGAGTGTAACAACAAAGCAAAACTGAAGGAACAAAATAGCAGCAGACTCACAGACTCCAAGAAGGGACTAGCAGTTAACAAAGGGGAGGGCAGGGGAAGGGCGGGTGGGGAGGGAGGGAGAAGGGGATTGAGGGGCATTATGTTTGGCACACATGGTGTATGTGAGGTCACAGGGAAGACAAGTAGTGACTCTGGCATCTTGCTGCACTGATGGACAGTGACTGCAGTGAGGTACTGGGGGGAACTAGATAATATGGGTGAATGTAGCAACCACATTGTTTTTCTTGTGAAACCTTCATAAGATTGTATATCAGTGATACCTTAATAAAAATAAAAAAAGAAAGGGGGAGTCAAGGTTATGATAATAGTAAGCTTCCTGTCGTCCCAGGATTGAAACTGCTGAGCCAGAGAGGAGAGAGAGCGAGCTGTCCCCAGCTTTCCGTAGAGATGGAAAGACTAGCAGAAATATGCTCCAGAAAAGCAAGAAACTCACCCTTCAGAAGACACAAGTTAAAAGGTTGTTGCACTCTCCTGGGCAATTGGTTGACTGGTGGCAGGGAGTGCAACAAAGGGTGGGGCCACTACAAGGTCTCTGTCTAGCCCTGGGAAACCCAGTTGAGTGTCGTATCTGCTTGGTGGTGATAACAGAGTGCCACACACTGGGAGGCTTAAAACCATGAGATGTGTCTTCTCATAGTCCCAAAAGCTAGTAGTCAAGATCGTGGTGTCGGCAGATTTGGCATCCCCTGAGGTCTGTCCTGCTGGCCCACACGGGGCCACCCTCTTGTTGTGTCTTCACACGACCTTCCCTCTGTGCACACTCGTGTTGGTGTCTCTTCCTCTTTTATAAGGATGCCAGTCTGACTGGATTAAGGCCCCACTCGGCCTCGGTTTATTTTTTTCCTTCAAGTCCCTCACTCCAAATACAGTCGTATTGAGAGATTCTGTGGGTTAGGAATTCAACATATGAATTTGGGGTAGACATAATTCGGTTCATAACAAGAGGGTCAGTAAACTCCACCACTGTGGGGTGGGGAAGGGAGAAGCCTACTAAAAAGGACCTGTAATTTCCTTGGCAACTAATGACCGTATAAGGATAGTCTGAAACCTCTTGGATGGTTGGGACTTTTCTCCCGATTTACCTTTTACTGACAGCAGCAGTGGGCTTGGTGTAAGGAAAAATGCTAACACTCCTGAGGGAGCCAAGTGTTATCAACATACCAAATTAGCCAGAAACCTGCTGAGCACTCAGGAGAACACCAAGAGGTGTAAGACACCGTCCCAGACATCAGAGAGCACAAAATCTCATTAAAGCACAAGGTAGAAACATGTGGAAAGTTACTAAGTACAGAAACGGTTGCCCAGCCGTGGGCCAGGCACCGAGAACTCAGCAGGGATCCAAGCAGACCTGGGCCTGGTGTCTTGTGGCTTCTACTCTCAAGGAGGGGATAGACATTGGTCTAATAGCCACTCTAATAATTTCAAACTATGACAAGTGCTCTGAAAGTAAAGGACAGTGGGGCAGGACTGAGTGTGACAGAGAGAAGAAATCCATCTCCAGGGAATTCTGAGGAACTGACATGTAAGTTAAGGATTCAAGAATAAAAAAGAGTTAACCAGGCCAAGAGTCAAAGGAATGTTGTCCCAGCAGAGGGTGATGGGCTGTGAGTGCTAAAGCCATAAGCAAAACATACTGTAAAGGAAAAAGAAGATAATAACAAAGTTTTTTTTATGATTATATAAATGATGCAAACTTATAGAAAATATATTTTACACAAGAAAGAATTTTAAAAATTACCTGAAATCTCACTTTCTTGAGATAACTATTAGAATATAGGCTGAGTCATTTGTACCCCATTTATTAACTAATAAAAACCATATGTATATTTCCATACTTTTTTGTGTTTTACATGTAATACTTTTTCCATGTTACTATATGGAAATATAAATATATACTATATATTATTATATCTTTTCCACATTATTAGAAATTATATTATTTATATAAATATACCAAAGAAATAATTATATATCAGATATATGCAATGATATATTAATATGTATATTGTGTATGTATATTATAATAATATGGAAAAGTTATAACAGTATGTAATTTATGTATTATGCCTACATCTATATTGTGTGTTCCTATATCTTAAGACTATATTTGTAGTACACAGATATAGAGACACACATACACTCAACCAAGTGGGTGTTTTGTATGTCACTGTTTTCAAAATTGGAATTATGGTATGTATCCTTCTAGGCATGCTTAGTAATTTGTTATGGACAGCCCTCCATGTTAACTGCCAAATATCTAACTCAATGACTCGTACCCTAATTGGCCCCCAGACAGTGATTTAATTGGTTTGGGGTGGGGCCCAAGCATCTGTGTTTTTCAACAGTTCCCCAGATGATCCTATGTATAGGCAGGACTGAGAACCACTAATCCTAATCATTCTTTTAAATAGTTGCACACTGTTGTGTAATATAGATGGTCCCACTTTTATTCAGTTATTCCACCATTGCCAATCCCTTTCTCTGCATTATAAATAATGTTGTAATTAACATCCTTGTACTTAGATTTTCCAGCTTATTTGTAAAATGGAAATAATAATAGTACTCATCTCATTGGGCTGTCTTGTAGATAAAGCAGCTTAATATTTGTAAAATATTTTAAATAGTACCTGGCATATAAAATGTACTTAATATGTTAGCTATTTTTTTGATGATCAATGTTTATCTCTCTTACATGCATTATTAGCTATTATTATTAAAGATAGCATCATTATTACTAGTATCTGATAGTCTTATATATGATTATTTCTTTGGTTTGGATCCCCAAGGGTGAGATTTCTAGAATATATTTTTTAAATTTGGGTAGATAGCCAGATTACTTTCCAAAAAGGAATAATAATTCAGTTATACCAGCAGTGTTTCTGAAGTACCATTTCTTCAAATCCTTACCAGCAACAGGATTTCCTACTCTTTTTAACACTTGCCAGTCAGATAGGTAAAAAGTGATATTACTTTTTCAATTCATTACTTTATTTTGCATTTCTCACAGTGCAAGGTGAGCTGAACATCTTTCCCATTTTATAGGTCATTTTGATTTGTTGGTGGTGATTTGTGAATGAGAAAGAGACAGAGAAAGAAGAGGGGGAAGAGGAAAAGATTCTTCTACTCTCCTTTGCCTGTATTTTCTATTTGGATATTTGTCTTTCAGTTATTATTTGTAAGAGCTCTTTGTTGACACATATAGTGACCTTATTTCTTCATTTGTCTCATAAATATTTTATCCCAAGCTATTGTTTAATTTTTTAGTTTTTTATGGTACCTTTTATTGACATAATCAGTTGTAATGTTTGTGTTATCAAATATACCCAGCTTTTCTTCTATATCTTCTGGGTTTCTTGACCCAGTTCTTACATTATACATATATTCTCTTAAATTGGTTTTTTAAATATGCATTTATTTTACATTAAAAATATGGTGTGAGGTGAAGAAAACTTAATTGTCTTCAGATGAGGAGCCAGTTTTTATAGCACCATTTATTAAGGCACCCTTTCTAGCTTGATGCTTTTAGAGAAATAAAAAAAAAATAAGTTGCTGGGGCTAAAACTTTGTGGGATTGTGGGGAGAAGAGTAGTAAAAGCTGAGAATTGAAAAGTAGGCAGGAATCAGGTTACACAGGGCTGTAGGCAAAAAATGGGCTTTGGAATTTACCATAACAATGCAATTCTGTTTAAGAGTTTTGAGTGGGAGAGTGATATGATCCAGTGGAATTTTAAGCCCCAGGAGTCTCATATCTTTGTGGGAAAAAAAGATGTTTAGAAAAAAGAGTTCTCACTCCAGTGTAGAAATGGTGCAGAGAGGAGCAAGTGAGGAAGTAGAGGGATAATTTAGAAGGAATTGCAATAGTCCAGGGAAGATATGATGATGACATAGAGTAGCAATGGTAATGACAGTCAAGAGGATGGATGGATGAACCTAAGGGCTATTTTAGGGGCACACAGGATTGAATGGAAGATTGGATGTGGGAGGTGAAGGCTAAGAATGAGTCAAAGATGACTTTAATTTGGGGATGATGGTGGTTCCTTTTTCTGATCCCCTTAAAACTGGATAAAGAGCAGATTTTAGAGAAATATTAAGAGTTTAATATGAAAGAGATGAAAATATTCATAAAGAAACATTAAGTAAATCTATGGCGTAAGCTTTGGAGAAAAGACCTTTCTTATATTATTTAAGCCATTCTAGATGATCAAAAAATATAAATGACTTGCAGCATTGTTTGTTTCAAAAGCAGAAACTTTGAAACAAAGGGAATGCCCATCAGAAATGGAGTAAATTATGGCACATTTATACTATGGACTATTATATAGCTAAAGAATGAATTCTGTCTATAGCAGTAAATATGGTGGGGTTGGGTAGGAATTTCTACACTATAGTTAGGGAGTGAGATGCAGAGAAAGTTTATTTAATATTATCCAATTATTATAAAAAGAAACAACAAAAACAAAACCTAAATGGTATGTGTATGCAAACAGAGATTTTTTTTTCTTTTCATATTGCTAATGTTTCCACTAGTAGTAAGAATATATTAATTTTATGATAGAAAACAAAAACTAATCAATTAGGTTTGTTGATTTTGAGAAATGTTTAAGATATCTAAAAGGAGATCCCCAGTTGTCAAGATACTATAAGGCTTGATGTTTGGAAGAGAGGTATGGGCTGGAGGTCATCAGGAAGAGTCATGGCAGCCAGGGCGCTTGAAGCCATAGGAAGAGAGAAAACTACTAAATGGTGTGTATAAAGTGAGTGGAAGATAAAATCCAAGACCAAGCCAGAAGGAACTCTAGCAAAGAGATGTTCAGTGGAAGAGGAAAGTGCTAATGAAAGAGACAGACATGGAGCAACCAGAAATGCCACAAGAGAAACAAGTGTTCTGGGGACAGTAGACATTGAGTGCTCTGAGATTTAATGAATGAACCTCACTTTAATAAAAGTGGTCTTTGTGGATAACCTGTAAGAGAAATGACTTCCCACCCCCACCATTTCCTTTTCACCACAAGGATATTATTGTCAACCATTTGTTCAGCGTATTTCAAAGCTTCTTTCTAAGATAACATGAAGACGGGTATTCATAAGTATATACAACTCAAAAGAACAAAGCTTCCTAGGGTAAATTGTCATGCTTAAACACCATCCATCCCGTGGTAGTGGAAGAAACTGGGGTCAATCTGGAGAAACCAAGGCCTTAGGACAAGAAATTTTTAAAACAGAATTTTTTTTAGCAGAAGCTTCATCGACAAGCTGAATGGAGCAAATTGTTAGATAGTCCTGTGCTTGTGGCAGAAAATACACCCAGGATGCCTTGGAGCAGCCGTTCCAGTTAAAGTGTGGGAGAGTGTGTCTCCCAGACCTACCTCTCCTCTCCTTTCTAACCCCACTGCCATTACCTTAGTTCACTGTCTAATCTGATCACCTCTGAACTAGTTCCCTACTAGTCCTCAGGGTCTCCACCTACCATTATTCAGGTGGTGTATTACACAGGAAGCCTGAGTGAGGGGCAGATAGAGCTGAAATCTCACGTGCTCTCCTTACCAAACCATGAGCCTTCGTGTGGGCTGCTTCTCCTGGAAAATCTTTCTCACACTGGTGTGGCTGGCTCACCAAGCATTGGCTTTTAGGACTGGGTCTGCCCACAGGGGATGCCTGCTCTGGTTTGTGCAAACGTATTAAAGTGGCTGGGATCAGTCCTGAGTCCCAAGACAGCAGTGAACCAGAACCAATCTCTGCCTGCAAGGCTGACAGGCTAGTAGAGATGGATAATCTCACAGACAGCCAGCTGCAAAGTAAATCACTTTAAAGAGCAATTTCTGCTGTGTCATCATAATGCTCAAAACCCTTCAAAGGCTCTCCGATGCCCTTGAATCCAGATACCTTAACCTTGAACTGAGGACATGTGTAACTCTCTGAAGAAATCTGACATCCTCCAGGTATGATTTCTGTAATTTGACTATGATATGCCTAGGTTTATTTTTTTATTTTTTATTTTTTTGCATTAATTCTTCTTGTTGTTCTCTAAGTTTTCTGGATCTGTAGTGTGGTATTTACTATTTATTTGGGAAAATACTCAGTCCTTATTGTTTCAACTATTTCTTCTGTGTATTTCTCTCTGTTTCTTTTGATATTCTCATTGTGTGTATGCTACACCTTTTGTAGTTATCCCACAGGTAGACTGCCCTGACCATAGTAGCTAACTGTATTTCCATGCCTGCTTCCAGCTGTTATCCCTACCCTAGTTTGCCCCTCCCACCTATCTCTCTGAGCACTTACCTCCTGAGTGTGCACTCAGCCTTTCCTCCCAGGCTTCCCTGCAGCCGCTCCTGTCTGGGCCTGCTGGGACTTGACCCATCAGTACAGGCTGATGATGATAGTCTTTAAACTTTGGGCCTCTCTCCCTCTGCCTAAAGGAACAACCTATGAAATCAATTGGATCTTCGCATTTTTGGCACCCAGCATAGGGCTCGTACCAAGCAGAGAGGCAATGAGTTTGTTATTGTCTGAGGAGGTTCTTTTAAAATTTCCCCGTGTACTTTCAAGTATTTCTGTCAAATGCTTGCCCTTGAAATTGTGTAGCTACCTTGAGAAGATAGATATGTACCACAGAATGATAGATGAATGTTCTCTTACTGTCTCTGACCTACATATATTTTTGTTGCTTTTTCTATCTTTTCTGCCTCAGCACGACACATCTTATAAAGAGAGCCAACACACAGGAATATCTATTTCACAGTTGTGCTAATAGTATTTTCCTGCTTTTGAACATTTATGTTATAGGATTGGGTCTGTTTTCTAATTATGCAGAGTAATGTTGGCAAAACTGGAAAGCAAATATAAAGGAAGCATCAAGAAATGAGTTCATTTTATTATATTTTAAATAGCATTTTAGCATTTCCACCTTTTTTATTGTAAATAGCATATATTTATTGCAGAAAATGTATAAACAAGTTCACAAAAGGAAAAAAGATGTAATTATTCCCCCATCAAAAAAGAACAACTGTTAACTTCATTGTGTGTTTTTCCTCCCCGCTCCTCCTTTCTCCAACATACTCTTAAAGTTTTCCAGAATACCTGTTTATTAAAATACATCATTCAGAAAGACCATTGTCCATGGCACTACTAGAACATCTACATTTCCAAAATGACCCTGCTGACCTTCCATTGATAATATTGGACTTAGTCATTTAAACCTGACTTGTTAGCTGCCTCCTTTTAAAGGTAAAAATCATCATGAGCATTTCAATAATTATAATTCACAAGTATGATTAATATGCTAAAAGGCTGTGGTGGATAAAGTGGACAACATGCAGGAAGAGATGGGCAAAGAGAAGGAATATCTAAGAACAACAAAGAATGCTAGAGATAAAAACTGCTGAAACAGAAATGAAGAATGCCTTTGATGGGCTTATTACTAGACTGGACGTGGCTGAGGAAAGAATCTGAACTAAAAGTTCTGTCAATAGAAACCTCCCAAACTGAAAAGCAAAGAAAAGAAAGATTGTAATAAACAGAACCAAGTATCTAAAGACCGTGGGATAACTAAAAAAGGTGTAACGTACACATAATGAAAATAACAGAAGAAAAGAGAAATACACAGAAGAAATACTTGAAACAATAATGACTGAGAATTTCCCCAAATAAGTAGATACCATGCCACAGATCCAGAAAGCTTAGAGAACACTAAGAAGAATAAATGCCAAAAAATGTAAACCTAGGCATATCTTACTCAAATTACAGAAATCAATAACAAAATTAAAATCCTGGAAGAATGAAAAATTACCTACCTATAGATGAACAAAGATAAGAATTATATCTGACTTCTCATAAATGATGCAAGAAGATAAACTGAAATATTTAAAGTGTTGAGTCTAAGAAACACCACCCCTGAATTCTGTGAAATTATCCTTCAAAAGTGAAGGAAAAAGACTTTCTCATACAAAAATTGAGAGAACACATAGCCAGTAGACTTGGTTTACAAGAAATGTGAAAAAAAGTTCTTTAGAGAAGGAAAATAATATCAGTCAAAAACGTGGAACTACATAAAGAGGAACATTGAAGAAGGAATGAGTAAAGGTAAAATAAAACCTTTATTGCTCTTATTATTTGATGTAACAGAAAACAGTTTAGTTTGTTCAAAATAATAGCAACAATGTATTTGAGAATTTATGCTTATATCTCTTTTGGGGGAGGGTACTTATGTATGCTTTTATATAAATGAAATGAAATAGCAATGAAGGAGGGATAAAGGCATGGAAAGAAGGAATTAGTATTATTTTGTTATTAAAATGTACTCAACACCACCCATGAAGTATATAAAATGGACTACTTATAAATTTGTAAACTCTATGGCAACCACTAAAACTTTTAAATATAAGTTTAACTGTTACGCTTAGAGAAGAGAAAATGGAATCACATAAAATGCTTAATTAAAACTACAAAAGGCAGAAAAAGAGTGGAAGACAAAAATAGAAACACAGAGCAAGGGCAACAAATAAAAAACAGTAACAAATATGGTAGATATGAATCCAACTGTCAATAATCACTTTAAACATCAATGGTTTAAACATTAATTCACCGAATAAAAGACTGTCGGTATAGATCTAAAAACAAGGCCAACTATATGTTGTCTACAAGAAACCCATATGAGGAAAACTATAAAACTCTGATTAACAAAATTAAAGAACTAATCATGCAGAGATATTCCGTGAGTTAGGAAGACTCAATATTGTCAAGATATCAGTTCTTTCCAACTTGATTAAATGCAAGCCCAATCCCAGCAAGTCATTTTGTGGATATTGAGAAACTAATTCCAAAGTTTATATGGAGAGGCAAAAGACCCAGAATAATTAATACAATATTTAAAGAGAAGAACAAAGTTGGAGGACTGACAATAGAGTCTTACTATAGAGCTATAGTAATCAAGACAGATGGTGTCAGCAAAAGAAGAGACAAACCAATCAAAAATGGAGAGCCTAGAAATAGACCCCCATAAATATAAGCAATTAATCTCTGACAAAGGAGCAAAGGCAACACAATTGATCAGAGGCAGTCTCTTCAACAAATGATGCTGCAACAACTGGACATCGACAAGCAAAAAAAAAAAAAAAAGAATCTAGACAGAGATCTTACCTCCTTCATAAAAACTAAGTCAGAATGGATCAGACACATAAATGTAAAACAACCTATAAAACTCTTAGAAGATAACATGAGAAAACCTAGGTGACCTTGGATATGGTGATGACTTTTTAAATATAACACCAAAGAAACAATCCATGAAGGAACTAATGGGTAAGTTGAACTTAATTAAAAGTAAAAACTTCTGCTTTGCAAAGATGATATCAAATGAATGAGAAGACAAGCCATGGACTGGGAGAAAATACTTACAAAAGACACATCTGAAAAAGGACTATTATCCAAAATATACAAAGAATTTGTATAAAACTTCTTAAAACTCAACAATAAGAAAACAAAAGCCCAATTAAAAAAATAGGCCAAAGACCTTACAGACACTTCATCACTATCATATAGATAACAAATAAGCATATAAGATGATGTTGCATCTCATATGTCATCAGGAATTCGCAAATGAAAACAACGAGATGCCACTACACATCCATGAGAGAAGCCAAAATCTGAACACTGACAAAAGCTGGAGAGGATATGAGGTGGCAGAAACTTCCTGCCATTGCTGGTGGGAGTGGCACAGCCACTTCAGAAGACAGTGTCGTGGTTTCTTGCAACACTAAACATACCCTTTCTATAAGATTCAGCAATCCCCCTCTTTAGTATTTACCCAAAAGAATTGAAAACATATATCCACACAAAAACCTGTAACTGGATGTTTGTAGCAGCTCTATTCATATTTGCCTGAACTTGGGAGCAATGAATATGTCCTCAGTAGGTGATGGATAAATGAACTGTAGTACATCCAGACAATGAATTATTATTCAGCGCTGAATAGAAATGGGCTATCAAGTCATGAAAAGACATGGAGGAGCCTTAAATGCATATCATTATGTGAAAGAAGCAATCTGAAAAGACTACATATTGTGGGATTCTAACTATATGACATTCAGGAAAAGGCAGATCTATGGAGACAGAAAAGAAGAGCAGTGGTTTTGTTGGAATTTATTGGAGAGCAGGAGGAAGGATGAATAGGCAGAACACAAAAAATTTAAAAATTATCTATGGTGACATTTTTTTATGGGAGGCAAAAGTTCTGTGAATTTAAACACACATATTGCCTCATGAAAACCCCCAAATCAAGACACACGACAAATTCACCATGAAAAGCTCCCTCATGCTTTCTTTGCCTTTCTAGTCACACCCTCACCTCACCCCAAATCCCTGGCAACCTCTGATCTATTCTCCACTGTTACAGCTTGGCCTGTATTGACAATTTTTGCGAATGCCAAATAAATGGAATCATACTGTATACAACCTTTTGAAACTGGGTTCTGTCCCTGGGCATAATGTCTTTAAGATTCATCCAAGTTTAGTGTATCAACAGTTTGTTCCTTTGTAAGATGTACCAGTTTGTTTATCCATTCATCTGTTGAAGGGCTCTCAGGTGGTGTCTCGCTTTTAACTATCATGAACAATCATGTACAAGTTTTTATGTAAATGAAGTTTTCATTTCTCTAGGCTATATACATAGGAGTGGGTTGCTGGGGGTCAAATGGTTGACTTTGTAAGAAGTTACCAAGGCATTTTCCAGAGTGGCTGTACCATTTACATTCCCATCAGAAATGTATGAAAGTTCTAGTTGTATCATCATATGCTTGTATTATCAGTATTTTTTAAAATAACTGTATTTTAACACTTTGTATCATCAGTATTTTTAAAAATTTTAGCCATTCAAATAAGTATGCAAGTAATGGTATCTTACCCTGTTTTTAATTTGCCTTTTACTGATGGCTAATGATATTGACCAAGTTTCCAAGTGCTTATGTGTCATCCTTCTATCCTCTTTGATGAGGTTTCTTTTCTTTACCCATTTTAAATTGTGTTATTTGTTTTCTTATTGTTGAGTTTGAGAGTTCTTTGTGTATTCTGGATACAAATCCTTCATTGGATATGTAGTTTTAAAATATATTCTCTTAGTCCATATCTTGATTCTTCATTCTCATGACAGTATTTTTGGAAGAACAAAACGTATAAAATCTGATGAAGTTCAACTTACCATCTTTTTTCTTTTATGGATCATTGTTTGGTGTCATTTCTAAGAACTGCCCAACCCCAGGTCACAAGGATTTTTCCTCTGTTTCTTCTGAAACCTTTATAGTTTTTATGTTTTTCATTTAGATCTATGATCCATTTTGAGTTAATTTTTATTTAAAGTATGAGCTTTTTATCAAGGTTTATTTCTTTTCCTGTGGGTGTCCAATTATTCCAAAACCCATCAGTTAAAAGGAATATCTTTCCTCCACTGTATCGTGTTTATACTTTGTCAAAGATCAAATGGCTGTGTTTGTGTGAGTCTATTTCTGGACTTTCTATTTTGTTCCATTGATCCCAGTGTCTCTATTTGTTCTCTGGCTCTCTGTTAACTAAAAAAACAACAAATTTGTCATATGTCATGAGCAGCAGAGAGTGGGAGGGAAAGCATTCCCCCTGTCCCCAAGAACTAGAAATAATTCATTCCTCCCATCACCTTTATCCCACCACCTCCCAACTCAGATATCCCAGGAACTGAGGCAAACAGCTCAATAAAGTCACCAGTTAGCTTCATGAGGTAACCAATTAATAATGTCTTCTTCCTTAAATGGTCTCCTCATTCTCAGTGTTTTCCTGGTGGTGTCAACCGAAAAGTGTGCCAGCCTCACATGACCCAGAGCAGAGGGGAAGGGAGCTGTACCCTGACTTAGGGAGAAGTTTCAGATCAAAATATGCCTCTTAACCAGGGAGGGAGATAATGAAAACTGAAAAATCTATTACTATTTAATTTGAAAATAAAGGATCACCCAAGCCACAGTGGGAGTTTTACTACGTTGACAGCTGGTCTCTGTTAAAAATAAGCTCCTGAGTTGCCTTTCAGCTTGGGCTGTTTGAATGAGGAGGATCCAGAATAACATTCCAATGCACAGAAATACAGATGGATGGACACACAGGCAGGTGGCAACAGATCTAGATAGTATCCATTCCAATCCCCTAGCATAATCTGGGATCATTTAATGTATACTATTTTGTAACTAAAACAGATCATCTTTTCTACGGAGAAAGCTGGCATTGACGGTGCTAATTATTTCTTATTATTTCTTTTGATCACCGGCTATACAAGTGGTAGAGTTGTTGCTGTTAAAGTACACATATGTTTTCTCCCTTCATGCTGATGCTGGAGGGCTACTCCTCTTTGTGGATGTATTGGAATGATAATTGAATTTAAGAAATAATGTACTTTTTATTGAAATGGCCAGATGGAGCCAATGCCTTTACAAAGACACATGGGTGTTTGGATTCCAAGATCCACGTGGCATCTTCTAACCGTTGGGCAGTTTTCCAGCAGTCCTGACAGTTTGAGACTATGAATAGTGGCTTCCTTCAGGTGCAAACACATCCTATTGCTCTGATATTTCTGAGTTGAAGTCAGCTTTTCCAAGGAACATTTCCCCATTCCTTTCCCACTTTTGCTGTGTTCCTAAGTGGATGAGTGAACTTTTACTCATTATTCATCTTTTACTTTTTTCACTTTATCTTACACCTATAAATAGGATGGGATTAGATTATATAATGAGAATAGGGGCCACCCTCATTTATTCATTTGTTGTTGAATGAATGCATACATTCCACCGATATTTATTCAACATCTACTCTGTGTCAAGTACTGTGATCAAAAAGGTAAACCTTTGCCTTCAAGGAGCATATGGTATGATAGGTGGCAGATAGTACAAGCAAACCAGCAAGTGGTCTAGGAGCACCTCACAGAGGCTTCTACTCAGCCTTGCGAATTAAAGCAAGTGGCAACAGAGACAAATCTCGGAGGACAAATGCAAGTTGGCCTGGTGAATGCCCAGTGAATGACAGAATGTCCAAGCAGAGAGCATTGCTGGTGTAAGGGCCCACAGAAGCCATCAAGGCTTTTTCAGGGAACTGCAACAAATTTAGTATTACAGGAGCTTAGAGTAGAGGAGTAGGCTTTGTATTATGATGTATTTGATAGTACAGTATTGTCAAACACACACACACACACATACACTAGAATATCCTAGATCAAGAATATATTCTTGAATCCACCACAGGCTCCCCCTCCTTTCCACTGTTCTACTCTATCCTGATTCATTTTATCACCTGCCTGGCCCACAGAAGCATTTGAGTTTGGTGTCTTCTACCTCTGAACTTAAACAAAGATCAAGTTCAAACTATCTCAGTTGTCATCTCTGGTATGAGAGGAAAGGAGATAGCTTTCTGAAGAGATGTGAAGACCAACCTTATGAAAGATCTTACACAGGAGATTAGACCAGGAGAATTTCTTACATACATTAAAAGGATCATTTTCCTCAGGGAAAAAATAGAGTATGAAGACAAATATTTATTGAGGTCTTATCATGTGCCAGGTACTCTGCTAAGTTCTTTTATATAAGGTCTTTCTATAAAAGGTGATGATAGTAGATGCATGTATGATATTAAACTTGTTATTTACAAAGTGATTTTACATACTTCGGAATATTTTATTAGAAAGTAACTTTATATAATGTTTATAATAAATGCCCACCGTTATTTGTTGAGGGTCAGTTATGTGTTAGGTTCTGGGTCACCCTGGGGCACAGAACAGAACCCTGGCCCTGTTCACTCTTAGAGCCTTCTTCACAACCAGGATAATTACCCCTGATAATTTAGAATCGTTTATATTAATTACACATACTCATTTTTATATAATAGTATTATATGTAATTATATTTTATGCAGCTACATTAGATAGTTAAAATTAGAGCAAACAAAGTGATTTCCCATTATGCAGCTCCGTTTGGGAGCTATAAATGGGCATTCAGGGTTTAGCTTCAGGGTTCATTGAAAATAATGCAAGAATAGTATAAAAGGTGCTGGCCCCTTGAGGCCGTACAAGATCTCATTCAAGTTTATCAACAGTCATGTGACACCGCATATTACCTCCATTTTCACAGATGTAAATACAGAGGCTCATATGGAGTAAAAACTTGTCACACAGCTAAACAATGAAGGTGCTGAGGTTTCAGTCTACTCTGTTTTACCTGAAAGCCGTATCCTCCCCTAACCCCTCTGTGTCTCTATAAACACACACCAAGCACCTGCTTTATGCAAAACACTGTGCCCAAAACATGGGGCTGGGATGTAGGGAGCTAAGTGAGAGTGCAGTTCTGTCTTTCAGGTATCTTTCAGGATGGCTCTGCCCTACCTGCAGATTTGTGCATGACTCCAGAGGTAAAAGGAGGATGTTCCTTGTGCAGACAGGCAAAAGCTTAATATAACACATGGCAACCATGAGGGCTTCAGTAGAGGTGTACAGTAAAGGTGCTGGAGGAGGACAGAGGAGCGTTAGCTCTGACGAGACAAGTGAGTCACAAACAGAGGAGTGGAGACAAAGCCTTAGAGCATCTGTAGGATTCTAGTAAGTGGAAGAGCACAGGAGGGTCCTTCCAGGCTAACGGAACCCTATTCAAGAAGTTGGCCTGTCTTTCATTTCTCGTCTCCTTGTCCTTGGGAAGACAGAGCAGAGCAGTGTTTATGGACATGGGCTTCAGCATGGTGCTGCCTGGCTGTGGATCCCTGCTGTGTGACTTATTGACTCTGGGACCCTGGACAAATTATTTACGCTTTCTGAACTGCAGTGTCTTCATCTGTAAAATGGGAATAATCATAGCATCTAGCTTAAGGGATTATCATGAGGCTCAAAAGAGCTAATCCTTACCAACCATCCTGTGTACAGGAGGGACACACCAGTTTTGGCTCCACAGGGCTGCTGGTGCTTCTGCTTCTGCTACAAATGGGAGCTGCAAAGATCCTATGCTTTGGGAAGAATTAGCCTGCAAAGATGTGGATGTGGTGGTAACAAGCCTACTGTCTTATCCTTATGCATCACTGAATTTAAGTTTCCATCCCTTTAAAGGATGGAAGGGCTTTCTAGCATCTCTTGAAGCTAGAGATGATATCTGTCTTTTTTTTTTTAACTGATTGTTAGATTTAAAACAATTCCCAAATTAAAAGTCTGACTTCCTATTGTGTGGAAGAAAGTACTGAGCCTTTTCTCCCTGGTAGTTTTTGTTATGGATGACATTTGCACAGACCTCATGCTCACAAGTATGACCAGGCCTGTGTGACCTTCCTGGTATGCTATTTAGCACCACCCCTCTACCCATATCTTATGAAAACATCAGAATGCAAGTGAGTCAGAATGATGTTATTATAGGGAATTACCTTGACTTCTCAATAATTTATATTTGAAACAGTAATTGTTCACCAACTTGAGCTATTAATGTAGCAAATGATGTGTGGGAAAACAGTGGGCCTGGAACTCAGCTGGGGAGGAGGGAAGTAGCCAGGAATGGGGGTGGGTATGTGCATGTGGGCACATAGGCATGCCCTGCACAGAGGGAGGCCCCCCCAAATGGATGGTGCCCTTAAAGGGCGCCTCTGATGACTGTTTGCATAAACTCTGTGTTAGTTAGAGTAACTGAATCTGCATGCTAACAAATGTGGCCCATCTTTCCCAAGGTCAGTTCACAGCAGGGTTGGGTTAGATGGCCCAGCAACATCTAGCATCATGTGCCTGAGTACCTCAACCCACTTCATCTCCACTTCCGCTCTGTCACATCCATAAATGCAGTCTTTTAAGAAGCAAAACACAACTTTGTTCATGGGACTAATCAACAGAGGGTGTTAGTTACCTAAACTAACTGTTAGAACCCTAAACAGGCCTCTGAGATCAAGTTTGGATTGAACCTGCTTTGATTCCATCTGCTTAATTGTCATGTTTCCCCCTTCAAGTTTTTCCCAATCTTTGCTATGAAATACATTTTGTGATAAGGCTGCTTCAAGGCTGCAAATGGCTTCTTGCTTTCTTCCTGAAGTTTGAGAGTCAATAAAGAGGTTCTGGGGTTGGACTGGCAGCAGGTGTCTACCTGTGGGGGAGCCTCCTTCCTTCTCCAAGATCACTCCCTGCAAAGCTGCCTCGGGCCCCATTCCCTGCTTTTCCACACCCTGAACTGGAGTCTTCTTGCTCAGACCTCACTAGGCTGTGGTCAGGACAAGCAGAGGAAAAAAGCCTAGTTTGTGATTTATACTATGGAAATGACAGGAGTTATGTGGGACCCAGCCTGGGAAATGCCCAGCACAAGCCCTTTCTACAGCTGCTGAACAGGACTGGGTCCTGCATAAGAACGCACTGCAGGAGTGCAGCCAGAGACTCAGGGAGGATGGGAGTGCCCACCACGTAACGGGAAGGATGCTCCCACTCCACTGAGCAGCTCAGGCACTGGAGGTCAGGCCTGTCCAGGGCAGGGCTCTCCCATCATAGCCCTGGCTAAGCCCTGCTTCACTGTCAGGCCCCTGCTGTGTTGCTCTTGTGTGCCTGTGGGATCCTGGGACAGTCAGTGATGCCCAGATAAATGGAGACTTTGCACTTGCTATTTAGTGATCCTTGTCTCCAAATGGAGGGCATGGTTAGGTTCAGGAAGAGGGTAATGGCATGTATTATTTCTGGAGCTTCTACTTGGGGATGTGGGACAGTGGGACAAAGAGCTGGAGAACTTGGGTGTTATGTCTAGTCATCCTGGTAACGACCGGTGTGACATTAGGATAACCACCTTGTCACTCTGGCTTTCTGTAAAGGTACACCAGGCAAAATGACTTCCGAAGTCTCTTCCAATTCGAAGACCGAGTCTAAATTGCAGCAGAAGTGATGAATGAAGAAAATCAAACCAGAATATGTGGCTATAGGCCCAGAAAGTACTCCCTTATTCAGTCACCTTCAGAAATAAAAACAGGTAATAAAGATTATAATGAGTAAGAGATTATAGATATCTTCTAAGGAGTGTGTGAACTTGTCCTACCCAGTAAGAAAATTCCACCATCAAATAAGGGCTTAATTTGTAGAAGAGATTCATAATGGAAAACCTATACCAATAGGCCCCTCACCGTGTGTAAGGGCATACACACACATGCGCACACTTTCTCTCTTTCAAGCTTTTGTCAGTTAAAAATTATTTGAAGGTGTCAGTATTACGAATCTTCCATTAGTTTATTTACTTGGGAAATGAAAAATAACACGTATGTACACTCATCATTATGTTAACTAACATTCAAGTTCTATGGAGTCACATCAGTGGACTTGGAGAATTTGGGATATGTTAGCCTTAGTCCCCAACACATTCTGAGACTGTTACTATGTATCTGAGAATACTATTTCCCAGCCACCCTGACGGCAATGTCCTTTCCAGTTAGCCTTTGTGTTACTTTTTCCCACTATTCCTGATCAGACTTCTAGTCCCTGAACTTGTCCAATGTGACTTTGTCAGTCCCCACCCAGGCTGGAAAACATAGCCTGCCACTGAAACCTTCCCTTGCTCTTTTATCCTCTGTATCTTGCCCAGAAAACTCCAGTCTTAGTGCTCCCACTGTTAGCTTTGGAGGGCTGAGAGGTGCTGGAGATCCTCTGGTGTCTGAGCTCACTGGTATCCCACAGCCTCACGGACCTGCCCACAGACGAGCCCTGGCACTACCAGGCAGCCTTTACACATGTTCCTAGCCTGCACCTCGTTCTTTAGAGAAACTGTTTCCAAAGTCCATCACCTGAAGTCCTTTACCTTCTATCCCTCCATCTCTCTCAGCACGTTGCTGTATCTCCTACTCTATAAAGAAAATAGATGTCACACAGAAAATCTGATTCCTACCAATCCCCACCCTTTTATCTGTATTCACACCCACCTTTCTTTGCTTCTGATACCCCAAACTGAATTCCTCACCAGGATCCTGGATTTGCACACCTCTTTCTGGCTGGGAAATCCTTGCTCAATGGTTTTGTTCTCCACTTGCCTCTTCCTCCTTCACTGGCTGTTTTCTCTCAGCATTTGAACGTGTTCAAACCTGTGTGTCGTTCTGAAAAAACCTGTTGCTGTCCTTGTTTTTTTTTTTCCTTCTCTAGCCAAACTTCCTGGAGGAGTTGCTCGCCTGTCTTCACTAGCTCATCTCCCATTCAGTCTTAACCTACTGCAATCTGGCTTAATGCTCATCACTTCCCTGAACACATCAATCCTGTTCTAGCTGCCAAACTGTGGACATTTTTCAGGCCTTATCTCACTCAATTGCTTACTGTTAACCTTGTTCTCAAAATTCTTTTTCCTTGATTTTCAAGGCTTCTCTGTTTATTCTTCCACCTTACCATCCTCGTCCAGGGCAGTCTCTGCTCCCACAATTCAGGGACAATTACAGTTCTCGCCTTGTGCTCCTCATGCTAGTTAGCTGCCATTTCCTCGTTCCAGAACAACCTTCATGGGTTTCTCTTCCTAGCTCACTCCAAATAATATTTCCAGATACAACTGTGATACATTACGCCTCCACAAAGGGCATATTCCCTACAACCTCCAAACGAGATGACATCTCTCTTTTTCTGAGAGCATATAGCATCCTGTGCAAACTTCTAGAGTGCTGTGATTTTACTTTCCAGTTTGTCTTGCTTTGTCCTTTCATCTGTAAACTTGACAACATGTGTGCATAGAGCTGGGCATGAAGTGGATGTTCCACAGAAATTGGTTGAATGGTGTTGAATCACAGCACATAGGAGAAGTCCTACACTGGTGAGGACACTTAATCATAGGCCTCAAAAAGCAATTTTCTTTCCTTTTGGCCTGGTAAGTGATGTGGCCTCTCTGTGACCACCTTCTCTCTTCCACTTCCACACTTCGGAGGATGCAGCATCTTGACAGTTTACAAAATGCTCAAGACACATACCCTTGGTCCTTTCTCCTGCGATGAATATAGTGGGATGGACATTTTGGTGGGGGGGGGGGATGGCCACTGATGACAAGAAGATGATATTTAAAGCTAGTATAACATGATCATCTTATTTAAGATCAGACAAGACACATGAATTTTGAAAATTCAATTAAATCTTCATCCTATTTCCAATGATTTTGCAAACTCATTTGAGATTGCAAGTAACATTTCTTGTTACTCCTAGGCACCTGGAGTGTAGTAGATGTTCAAAGACAGTCCTTGTGCAGGGATATATACATATAAAACAGGTCTCAGGCTGCAGATGAGGCCAACTGCCCCATTGTACCCAGAGATACTCTCCACTTTCCTGTCATAGCCCCCATACTTATATTCTGTACTTATGTCTGTGTTCCCCACCACTGTGAGTACAGGGTTATCTGTGTTACTTATTTCTGTGCCCCATAATGTAAAGAGTGCCAGGTACATGGCAGGTGCTAAATACATGGCTGTTGATGAACTGACTTTATATGTGACATTAGATATGTGAGTAAATAGATGCTTATGCACATTTGAGCTCTATGTCCACATGTAGATGGCTTGTTGGTTGGTAGGAGATATGAAGTCTCAGGTGACTGGACTGGTTGATGACTTAATGTAGGAAACAGAAATCTCTCTGACTTGGGCTTTTTTTCTTGATCAGTTTACAGGTGTCTTCAAGTACTCTAGAATATATAGAAAGAACCATTATGTAAAACGCAAGGGGAATATAAAGATTCACGGGTGGATGTTGCATTTAGATGTATCAAATACTGCTGCTTACCAGTTCCCGGCCGGGCTCAGCAGCAGCTCTCTGAGGGAGAATCTTGTAATGGCACCAGCTCGCAGCTGCCTCCTGAGCAACGTAACAAAGAGCCTCTCCATTTCAGAAAACCTTGCAGACTCTTCCCACTTCTTCATGTGGATTTTTCTGACTCTTCTGGAGTTTACTGAAAGTTCCTTTGTGTTTCCCACAAACACCTATCCCCCTAAACCTTAAGTATCCTTTAAGGTCTGTATTTTTTGGTGTTCTATTTCATATGGGTATTCTCCGGTTCTTTGAGATTTGCTGTGCAAATCAGAAGAAACAAATGCATGCCTTTTCCTATCGGTCTAGTAGCGAAAGGAGAGGGTGAGTATGGAGGAGAAGGAAACCGTCACTGACCGACAACATAAGCAGGAAAAAAATCTGTTGAATGTTTTCATGTCTTAAACTTCTAATAGTCACCAACCTGGACAGCAGGTATTATTATCCCATTTCATAGACTCACCAAAGTTCACAAAACCCTGGAGCCTCCTTTCTGACCCTTGAGCCTCACCAAGCATATATCTGCTTCAGAATTTGCTTTCCCAAGTGGTCTTCAGGGCCCACTCAAATGTCACCTCGTTATGGAGGACTTCCATGACCACACAACCTAAAATAGTAGCCTGGAAATAACCACCTTTGCGGGTCTCTTCACACTCAGGTTGACTTGCAGCGCCAGTGGATTTCCCAGATTGTGGAAGAGGTGCAGAAGGTTGTCCACCACCTGACCACAGAAATCAGCCACCAAGACATACGATTTCAAGCCATCCCTTACTCTGACACATACAGTGAGAACATTAAGGTGAGCAGGTCTCACTTGCTCTGAGTTGCCCACCCACAGAGCCAGGAAGTCTGGGCAGGCAAGTCTCAGTATTTGACAGACACACACAGCACTGAGACTACTAACCATACCTCATGTTTCTGCAGGAACCCTGAGAATTTACCATTCACAACTCATTCCACAGATGTCTCACCATGGCCCCCACATTCCTCCTTTACAGATGATAAAAATAGAGGTTTATAGAAGCCAAATGATTTAATCATGTTATAGTAGGCACTAAAGCCAGAACTCCACCCGGGGTTTCTGACTCCAAAGCACGTGCCACCATAATGATTTAAGTGAGTTCAGCACATACTCATTTATTAAGCACCTACTCTGTTGAGTAGGGCACTTTATAGGCTGGGGACTAGGTAAGAGGGAGCTCAGGACATTGGTGAGAAAGTCTGTTGGTTGCAGGTGGAAGAAGGGAGAAAGTAGAAGGGGTGGCCCTTAGAAACTTAAGTAGCTGTGCCACCCCTGTCCCTGCTGTGGCATCCCACAGCACCATAAGCTACCAGGACCCATATGTGACAGTCACCATGCATGCAACACTGTGCTGTGGACAACACTGTTCTCACAGAAATGAGCTCAAACTTACAAACTACCTTGTGGAACAGACATGACTTGATCTCGTTCAGAGATTGGAGAGGTGAAGCTCTGAGTCACTCTGAATTCCCATGCTCCTTTATCTTGATTTTTCTTATGGCACATAAGAGCCCTTTCCCTTGTATTAAACTTACACATATTCATGCCCTGTCTCTTCCACAAGACTATAAGTTCCTTGATTGTAAGGATCGTGCTTACTGATTGGTCTTTTCCTAGCACCCAGCATGGTGTATGGCCCACTCAGCTTCTGTGAATGATTGAATGAATGAATGAGCAAAAGAGTTAGTACCTGAATAAAAGACCATCACTGGTACAGCTCATTTCAAGGTTGGTGGGCACAAGGACCACCACAAGTTCTGGGACATGTAGATCTGGGGACATAGTCAGATCTTAGAAAATTTACCCTGGGATAAAAGTTATAAAATGAGATTGTATCCTGGAGTGTCAGAACATCATCTGCCCACGTCTACCACCCTGCCAATCCAAATTAGACAAATGTAGAACAGTGACTAGGAACAGAAACATAGCAACACTTTTCCTAGAACTATATCCTAGGAAATTTCCTTCTGTGGTCTCACTCAGAATTTATAGCTTAAAATATACTTACATTTATATATATCCTGTTCTGCACATTAAATTTTGAAAATAATTACAGTGAGGCATATAAAAATGGCTTTTGTTTTACCTTGGACCAAATTCAACATGTATTTATTAAGCATCATTTACATGACTAGTAACATTATAGCTGTGCTCTTGAATTCACAGGCATGTGGGTTCAAATAACATATAGATTTTAAATGCCATAGTTTGGAGTTTTTTACCCACTCTCTTTTAATCTCATCACCTTTCTGTGGACACTAGAAGCCTTGTGGACCCATCCCCTATAGCATCAAACTATTGTTCTCTGAGAATGAGGCAGAATCAGTGTTGCTGATTTTTGTGTTCAACCCTGAACTGGTCGATGACTAGGCTCTGGGCAAAGGTTAACCAAAGTTTAACCAAATACCACTGTCAGAACTTCCCATGGTAAGGAGGCAGCTCCTCCAGTGCATGGCTGATTGATGGGGAAAGGCACAGAGTGGAGAAGGCTGCCACGTGATGTGGTCAAAGGTCACGTGCCCTTTGGTGGTGCTGTACTGTTGACCCGTTTCTTCTACCCCTTGGACTATTGGCCTGAACTGGTTCCTATAGAAACAGAGTAGATAAACTCTGATTGTTTGCTTTTCTCCATAAACTTAGTTATCTGAGTAGCTCACATTGTCTCAATAAACAGGCTTTCACTGCACCTGTAATTTTGTTAAGTGTTAGTCATTAATACTGGCCATGGGTCACCAGTACAGTCAAAAAGAAAGGGAGGCATTTTACAGAATGCTTTTACCTCCTCTCCCATTCCTTTCCGCCCTCTATTTACACCAGCTCTTTCACCCTCCAGGTCATTCTTTCTTGACTGAGAGCCAGCCCTGGGTAGAAAAACAACTGTTCAACAAGCCATCAGAAGGCCCAAGCTCAAGTTCTGGCTACAACACTTACTGGCTCTGTGTCCTTGAGATCTCAGAGTCCCTCTGATTCTCAGGTTCCTCATCTGGGAATCATTAACAAAGCCACCTCATTGTGTAACTGTGAAGATTAAACAGCTAATGCATGAGAATTGCAGTGCTTACAATGTGGAACCCAGTCAATGCTAATTCCTTTCCCAGATTTTCCTTCTCCCCCCTGAACTTTAGGTGCCCTCTAGAGTTCCAGGTTAGGTGCAGTCGGTTTCCTTGCAGTCATGAAACAAGGACTCGGTGAGTTACCTGACCTGCCTAATGTTTCAGTGGGTTAGTGGCAGAGCAAAGACGGAATCCTCTGGCAACAGCAGGTGCAATTCTCTGTTTGCCTCACATTGCTGAGGGTCAGTGGTTAACTGGGCTGCCCTGTTCAGCAGGTCAGCTTCCCGAGGATTTCTGTGGCCTCCCAAATCTAGGACCCACACTCATTCTCTCTCCTTTCCTGACTCCAGGTTTTGGCCCCCAGCCAGTTCCTCATCACAGTCCCAGTGAAAGGTCTGGCCTGGGAGTGGCGCTGGCGGCACTACACCCTGCAGGGTGCCAGGCTCTCCTGCCCCCTTAGGGACCCCGAGGGCCTGCAGCAGTGGCTGCAGGTGGAGCAGTTTATGAGGAGCCTATGGCAGTGGCACCAGGCAGACGTGAACATCAAGGGGGATATTGTGCCCACTAAGGTCCTCCACGTGTTCCAGAAGCTGGTTGATGATGTGATTGGAATCTGTCACCTCTCGGGTGAGCTGATCAGGAAAAGTCCAAGGGCAATGTCTGGCATTTCCCCTTTTGCTCCATGTGGGTGTTATCTGAAGCTCACACCTGTGAATGAAGATAATCATGTGCTCTTTACATATGTTCAGCCCTCATAATGTGGACCAGTTGTTTTTTCTGCTGTGACACATAGAAGAATGGAATTCAAACTCACAACACGCTCCCTGGATTTAAATCGATTTCTGCTGCGGCACAGATAGCACAGGCTTCGGTCTATGCACTCTTTCCAGGAAGCCAGCTTAGAAACTTGGGTATTCTTTTTACAAAGCAAGTTCCTCACAAACCTCAGAGTTTTGTTAATGGCACATCTCTACAACACCCTCCAACCGACTACAGCACCCCAGTGTGTCACGTTTGGAAACCACCGATTTTGTACAAAACAGAAAACCCAGAAGCTATAAAGAACTTGGTTAGGTTTATAGTCCCCCAGTTTTTTAGCTACAGTATAATGTGGCATATGTGTCCCCCCTCACCCCATTTTGTTCACATAGAGTTAAAAGATGAATTTCAAACTGAGGAAAGAAAGGACTAATTACCTTAACTGTAAAAGAGTATAAGCCAAGAGGAAAAAGTATGAGCAGACCAATAGAAATAATGACAAAAAAAAAAGACTCAGAAAAATAATATGAACAGCTAGTAAAAATAAGAAAAAAATTGTGCCATCTAACATATTTCAAGAAATGTACGTTAAAATACTGAACAGGTTGAGATGAAGGAGTGTGAATCATGCTCAGTGTACAGTGGTGAGTGTGTGAAACGTGCTTTCATGCCTTGCCCTTGGAAGTGTAAATTGGTGCCTACTTTTTAAAGGGCAGTTAGTCCATTTTTATTTTTATAGTATGCTTACTTGGCAATTCAACAATTCCAGTACTAGAAATATATTCATGTGCATACAGAAAGAAACATGCCCAAGGATATCCACTGCCATAGGCTTTGTAATAGTAAGTAACTAGAAATAATCTAGATGGCTAACAAAGGACAATTAAATAAATCATGCTACTTCTGCCTAGTGGACTACTATGCAGCCTTTAAAAGAATGAAATATATGTACACACACAGTTATGAAAACTCCCAGGTTAGACAATTAAGTAAAAATCCAAATGCTCAATAATATGTGATTTATTTGTATAGAAAGAAAAGGCCTTAGATGTACATTTACTTGCCTAAAACAGAATAGTTCTGGAAGGTTCCATGATGGAAATAGCTCACATTCAGTGGATTTTACTATATATAGATGCTTTCATAGACTATTTAACACTTAAAACAACACTGTAGCGTAAGAATTATCTTCTACCTGTTTTTACAGGTGAGAAAACTGAAATTTAGAGATTAAGTAACATGCTGATGTCACACATCAAGTACGCAGAGTGAGCCGGCAGCGAGGGGCAGAGGCGGGGGGTGTGGGCCAGGAAGGCTGGTTCCGGCAGGGGCCCTTGTCTTCACTTCGCAACACTGTTAATAGTGAAAGTGCAAATAAGAGATTCAAACCCGGCCAGGTGGATGAGGTGCTGCCAGTAAATAATACTGAAGTGCCAGATGTCATCAGGCAGTTCTGATGAGACTGGACAGTAAGCTCTTCACCACACCCCAGCCGAAGAGAGGAAGGTCTTCCTTTTGACCCGGGTAACACAATGAATGAATGAGCTTCCATTTTCATTTTCGTCTCCAAGCGAGGAAAAACAAAATAATAGATTCTGTCTCCTCATACTTTTCTGTAATGAAGGCAAACAAACTACTCTATCTTCTGAATGAAGGTAGAACAGATTAGAAATGAATTCTAGTATATGAGCTGGAAAACTTTACCAGATGCATTTATTTTCTCTCTCTCCCTCTCTTTGGCTGGGAAAGGCAGCAGGGGCTTCTTTCCAAGCACTCGACCCTTTAAGTCAGTGGCTATGACAAACTTTGAAGTACTTTATGATCGCAAGGGCTTGTGATGATAAATACATGAGGCTTAATGGGTGGCAGAAACAAATGCCATCTGTGACACTGTGACACAGATACAAGACAGGTTAAGCCAAACTCCACTGAAGGTAGATGAGTAAATAAGGGCTGTCCTAAACAAGGCTTGGACTTCCTTTACAGTAGCCAATGCCATACCTTTTCTTTGTCTCCTGTGTCTCCTTCTTTGAGTTAAGACTTCTGAAAATCATCCATCGCCTTAAAAGGCATCACCAAAGCGTTGGGGCTGGGGAGAAGGAAAAAAGAAAAGCTCACCAACCGTGAGATGTTCCAGCAGCACTTCTATCAATGTGGACTTAGCTAATGGTCTAAGTTTTGACATACACACTCCACCCTCGGCGTGCTGCTGACACTGAGCACTGCCCAGCCCATTGCAAAGGGCTAGTCAGACCCACTGCTCCCCAGTTCCTTCTTTGAATGCTCATACTGAGCCGAGCTTTCTCCTCGATCCCCACCTCCTGGTCCGAGAAAGCCCAGTGGCCGCCATGTCTGAAGCGCTGGCCTTCTCCAGAAAGAGTGGAGTGCATCAAGGTATGCGTGGGCAGGCCCCAGCTCAACAGAGCAGAGATGCTCACAGCTTAACCAGCTGGGGCATCACTGACTGCCAACTGGCAATGGAAGGAAAACAGCTTTCCCTAGATCAGTGGTTCTCAAAGTGCAGGCCCCAGAACCCGCAGCAGCTCCTGACAGCCTATTAGAAATGCAGGTTCCTGGGTCCTACTCTGGACCTACTGAATGAAATGGAGTGGGCAGGGCCCAGAAATCTTTGAGTATTAAAAGCTCTCCAGGTGATGCTGGTTGGGCTCAATTTGGAGAACCAGTGCCCGAGGGAAAGCAGACACAGCCTCTCCAAGTATGTGTGCAAGTGCAAGGTGGCTTGCCCCAAGGCGCCCTCCGTGTCCCCCGTGAGATGGACTGCGTTCCCGGTGGTGGGGGCCCCAGACAAGTGGACTGCTTTGGAGGTGGCTTTCTACTCTAGCAAGCATCGTCCTTCTCGTCTCCCCGCTGTCTTCCTCTGCTTCAGTCGTTCGGGTTTGCCTTGCTGGCTGTTCCAGTTACCACTGACAGCTGAGCTTCCTGCGGGCCGAGCAGGTGCTGCTGGAGCAGCTGGATGAGGACGGGGGCTGCCGCAGGAGATGTTTTCAGGCCATGAGGCAGATGACGGAGGATGTCTGATGTCCAGGGAAGAGGCCTGTTATCACATCCCACCATCTGCAGGTGAGTGTGCAGGCTGCGGGCCATAGAGGGCCCCAAGGAGGCTGGGGTTCAGGGTCCCCTCTGTAGGACCAGGCCAGAGCCACTCAGAACAGGGGTGTTTATGATGAGTTCAGGATGGGGTTCTACTATCCTCATTTGCCATCCCACAAATTACCACTCAGTATAGAGATGCATAAGCCCGGACTACAAGTGTATGCACGCCACCCCTGCCTGGGCGAGCAGCCTCCTTCTCTTCCCTTCCCTTCCCTTACCCACTTGCCTTCTTTCTCTTTGTTCTTTTCTCATTCCCTCTTTTCTTCTTTCTCTACCTCTCTCCCACTGTCTCTCCCATCTGCTTCATTCTGCAAACCAACATGGGTGCCCACTCTGTGCCAGATACCTGCTGAGGTTCAGAGGTGAATTACATATGGTCTCTTCCCTTGAGAAACCTACACTCTGGTGAAATCTCGTGAGTTGCTCAAACCTTGGAGGAATTCATGTTCTCTCTGGTGTTATGACTCAGTCCCCACTGCAGCCCACGTGCAGCCACTCATGCACACACACACTCAGCACAGGGCAAACCAGGAAATGCTCAGATTACCACAGGAATATTGTGGCAAATCTGAGCTTCCAGGCTCCAGATCACAGGGCAAGGATTTCCCCTCGCTCTGCCAGCACCTGTCTCCTTTTGCCCCAAACCCAAATTATACATTCATGAGTGCCTTCACTCAGCAAATGTTTCCTAGGGGCCAGACCTGCCCCTGCCATGTGCGCTACACCTGGAAGTACCAGGTGAACAATCACGTGTTCCTGCTATCATGGAGCTCATGGTCTGGCAGGGGAGACAGACGTTGGTCAGAGGGTCCCACAAGTGCAGTGGGGAGCATCAGGGAGAGCTGCTGCATTCTGTGAGGGCTCAAGGCAGCAGAACCTGACCTGGACTGGGACAGCACTCCTTGCCTTCAATCACATTCCCAACTCTCTTTCTCAAATTTCCGACGACACATGGTGAACTGGGCATTCACAGGACACCATGTGCAGCACACGGGGGATTTAGACTCTCACAGAAAACACAGCCCAAGCCTAGCTAATATCTGTCGGGGAGCTTTAGCCCTTCTCTCAGAACTGCTACGCAGGGGTCACAGGTCTCTGGGGCAGCCACCTGTCTGTGTGATGCCTTCCTTGCATGCTCCTACTTGTGCCCCTCTCATTTAGTGGACAAGTATCTTCCAGCTCCATGTTGCTCTTTCAGCTCTGAAGTAAGTTATTTAAAGGCAACTGCTACTGAACACTTACATCTCTCCCAGTGCTTTGTACATAGCGGTTACTCGGTAAATATTTGTTGATCAAAGGAATGAATGAATGAATGACTTCATATCTTATTTAACCTTTTTTCCCACAAAATCCCTAGTCTTTGCTTTGCTTTCTTATCTTCCCTGATAACCTGTCCTCCCTGACCTGTCCAAGAATCAGTTAACATCTCACTTATACATACAGAGGCCTCTCTCCAGAGTTTCAACATTCTCAACATGTCCCCAAGCATCTTCCTCTAAAATCACACACCTGTTCTCCTCAGTCGAGGGCATGAGCTTCCTGCAGATAGTCTAATTCATTCGGTGGATTTAGCTTCTTGCTTGCTTACCTTTCTATAGGCCACACTAGGCAGAGGCAGAGTGAGATACAAATTCCAGTCTGTCTCATAGTAAAGCCCCTTAACCTTAACACACCGACTTCATTGCTTCACAATTAAGATGGATGGAAACAGTGACATTAAGTGGCATGAATATTTTAGGCAAGATTGAAAAGGGCCACCAAGGGCCTCCGAGCCCCTGACTGATCACTGAAATGCATACACCATAAGATTTACTCTTATTCCAGTGGCTTCTCAATCACTTAGAGGATTTTAAGGCAATTTTTTCAATTGAAGTTGCCTATGGGGCACAGTAGAATTGGGCATTCTCAAGAATGGGCATGTATAAAGAGGGTTATTTGTTGAGAAGGGTGGCATGTGCAGAAATAGCACTCCTTGGCTTTCCTCTGGTCCCCAACCCTTGGCCCAAGAGCCGAATGTTCTCACATCTAGACACTGGGATGGCCATGGCTGGTGACTATATGGTGTTAGAACACCAGCACCTTTTTTTTTTTTTGAGTGTGCAGGATCCTTGCCAAGGCTCTAGTCTGAGGGAACACAGAAAGAATTGGGTTGCAAAACAGCCTCAGGAAGGATGTGCCTGTCAGGTCCCCTCCCCTTAAGTCTGACACTGTCTGATGAGGTCTTTCTCTCCTCCCCAAAGCAATTTTCCATAAGGCAAGAGCCTACCCTTGATTGGCTCCTTTATTCCTACAACCACACAAAGGCACAGAGGCTTGATTATATATAATGGACTTAACTGTTTTGGTTTGCTTAGGGAAATAAAAGCTCAACTACAAGAGGAATTAATACAATTTTTTGTAGGTAGGTTATCTTGACTAGTGCAAAATGACTGCCAACTCACTTAACATAGTATAATCTAAATGAAAACATATTCAGTAGCTTGCTGTGAACCTAAAACTCCTCTGTTACTTTTTAGTAAAGACTGTTTTAAAAAGAGTCAACAGCTAAACCATAACATTAATTATTTCATTTAGTCAATAAATGTTTGTTGACTTCTCTCATGGGCCAGTTCCTCTGTTGGGTGCTACTAACATTAGAGTGATTATGGGTATAGTCCTCTGCTCTCATGGAGTTTACAGTCTAGTAGGGGACCACATAAATAAACATAAAAATGACCACTGCTGTGATCGTTGCTGCTTATGAGAAGTACACGTTGAAGAGAGTGTTCAGTGGGAGTCATAGAGGAATTCGACCTGATGGATGTGTTTCCTGGGCCAGTGGGGGAGGAAGTGTGCTCCCTGAGAAGGAGTCGGATGTGAAAGGCCCTGTGGTGAAAGAGGGCATGCATGAGGCCGGTGTGGCTGGAGGAGTGCAGGAGGGAACACAGGGCAAGACAAGGACAGAGACAGAGGTAGGGACCAACCTGTGTAAGCCAACACATGTTTAATTAACCAACAATGGGAAGACAAGAAACACAGATGTGTACCTCAGAACGATCATGTTGGCTGTAGTGTGATGGTGACAGGATGGTCACAAGAAGAGATGCAGCCTGGTTAGACGGTTGTCACAGAGGTCCAGGGGAGATGAAAGAGAAGGGTGATATTGGAGATGAAAGTAAGTGGGTAGATTTGGGAAATACTCAGGAGAATTGGCAAGACTTGACTAGGTGTGAGGCAGGGGGATGACTCCCAGGTTTGTATCTTGCATAACTAGGTGGATAAGCAACTCTGGAGGCAGACCAGGTTGTGGGCAAGGCTGTGAGTTCAGTTGGGACATGTTGACTGAGATAACAGTCAGATTTCCAAGAGATACCGAGTAAGAAGTTCAGGAGAGAAGTCTGGGCTGGAGAAAGAAAATTGCAGAGCACCTGTATTTAGTGGGGATTAGAGCTGCTGTTGTGGAAGAAGACAGTGACAGGAGAAGAGAATCTGGTACTGAGCCTCCAAAACTCCACACTGAGAGGCAGGCAAAGGGAACGATATGCCGAGGAGTAGCCATAGTCCCAGAGAAACCCAGAAAGCATGATACGGCCTGGAAGCCAAGTGAAGAATGACTCAAGATGGAGGGTTTGAGTGGGATAATCAGATTCTTCCAGAAGTCAGGTAAGGCAAAACCTGGAAAAGGCTTGTTGGATTAAGCAACATGGCCAGTGCAACTTAGGGAGAACAACTTTTGAGGACTGATGGCAGAAGAATCTCCATCGGGGAACTGGAGGAGAGGAAATGATGACAAATAATTGAGATGTTTCTTGATTTTCTGGAGAGCTGAGAGTTTGGGCAGGAAGACTGTGGGATTGGGTGAGCAGGAGAGCTTTGAACAGGTTTAAAGCCAGGGAGGAAGAGGGAAGTCAATCACATACAGCTCCCAGAAGGAGAGGTCCAGAGCTCTCCAGAGGGACTCACCCAAGTGGGAGGAGTGGTGAATGCAGAGAGGAAGAGAGAAAGATGTCCATTAGGCAGGACTGTATGGTTTGCAGGCATGAGGGTTTCCATTCTCCCCATAAAGTAGGAGGCAAAGGCATCTGCCATGGATCGCAGATTTAAGGAGAGTGGCGATCATTGGAAATATCAGTGCAGAGAGAATAAACTAACACAGAGGTGTAGGAGACCAGCCGGGCAAGGCTGAGAGTCACCTGAGGTCAAGCATCAGGAGCTCATGGCAGAACCAGCTTGCCCCAGGTGACTCCTTTCTCCCTCCTTCCAAGTCCATGTAAGCTCAATATATTGTCCTCAATGGCCCAGAACAATGTCTGACACCACCTCTTCCTTCCACAGACAGTGCTCTTTTGGACTTGTGAGAAATATCCCCGCTTGAAGGACTGGCAGATCTTCAACAAAGCATTCCTGTGCCTGGTGAGGAAGCTGCACAAATGTGTGAGCCAGCACTTTCTGAAACACTATTTCGTGCGAAAGAGCAACCTCCTCCCATATGCCAACTCAGGTGAGTTGGATGCTGTGGCCCAGAAACTGGCCTCCTTCCTGAAGAACCCCCACATCAGCCTGCCCTTAGGCTCCCCTGCCCAGAACTCTCTTGGACATTTCATTCTGGTTTGACCTGTTCATTCTCTGTGGATTGTTCCTAGGCAGATGCCAGGGTCCTGCCTAGGAGAAAAGCAACATGCAGCAGGGGAAATTACATCCACACAGTGATACTTAAGGGAGGAAAACTGTGCTTCAAGATGTCTGAATCAGGCCTCCCTGGAGCCAAGCAAGCATCTCTAGCTACCTCTTTTGGGGACGGCTCTCATCAAGCCCCTGCAAGCCATAGATTCTGAACCGATGACAGCTCTGAATTTATTTTCCTTTGCTCAGGCTCTGATTGTTTGAATGGGAGGTTGGAGACAAGAACCCTTTGAACAAACAGTAAAATGGACAAGGGCTTACCTGATAGGGATGACTCCCAAAACAGATAAATAGACAGGATTATTACAAATTGTAGCAAGTGCCCTGAAGGAACAGAATACTGAAATAGAGCCACAGATCCTTGAAGGCTGAAAATGCAAGCAGCTGAAGGGGAAGGAAAAGGGGCCAAGGGCAGACTTGGAGGGGCTGGCATGAGTCAGATCACTTGGCTTTGTAAAGCTGGTAAGGAATTTGCATTTTATTCTAAAATCAAACGTGTGACATTTGGCCTCTTCTGGAGCAGAAGGGTATCATGATCTGATTTGCATTTTAAGTGCCTGTTCTAGTGGCTGCATAAAAGGGGCTTGGGGATCCACCTAAGAGCATGAAGGCCCTTTTGGGCTCATGCATTTAGAATTTCACTGGGACCTCAGTGCCATACACCCAGTGCAGTATATTAGCCAGGAATTCTAGATTTCTTAGGGAGATCAATAGTTTATTCTGGCACTTACTTATGCTTCTCAACTCAAAGGAATCCTTTATTAGAACATGTTCCCCCAAAACATAACAGTGAAATTCCCAAAAGCATGAACTGATTTTTTTTTTTCAAGAAAAGTCACATTTAAAAATAAAAACAATTACTTTTTCAAAAATACTGTAACCACATGATGGAGCCCCTGGTCTGTCACATAGGAAATCATCATTTCAAAATGTTGGGAAAAACATCCTTCCAAACATACAGTAAATTTATAATTTTTGAAAACATGAAATGATAAGCAAACCAGTGTTTTGTTAAGTCATCAAGCTTGCATTCAAATTGTCATATTCTTGGATTTTGAGAAAAATCATTTTTAAGAAGGTGGTAGATACATAAGCGTTATTTTTTTTTAATGATGAAACAGCTGAAGCGAGTTTTAAAACAGATGTACAGTCACGGAATGCCAAAAATAGTGAAAGCTGACTGCACCGTTGATTTGAAATGTGTGTATGTATATGAGAGGAGTGAGACTGACACACTCCACAGTCTGATTCCCAGTAAATTCTTCCCACCATTCCCTGTAGAGCTGTGGCTTTCAGGGAAGTGGGGCCACCTGCCAGATGGCCGAGTGTTCCTACTTGCTGGCCAGCAGAGGGCAGTGAGAGACTGCGTGTCAGAAGAGCCAGGGTCTCACCCACACTCCTCAGAGCCCAGCAGGTGTCACCCTCCTCGGACCTTAACTTCAACAGGGAACCAGGGACAGTGGGTTTCAGCTGACGTTAAACTGTTGACTTTTCCTGCCATTTTGGCTAACCATCACAGTCTTTCTGCCTAACGCTCAGATTTAAAAAGGGAGCCCATGAAAGATAGTTCATCCATTCTATTTCCCGAGACAGATTCCACAGCTCTGAAAAACTTGGTAATGTTACTCCTTTGTTCTGATTGGCTTTTTGGTTTTTCCTCTTCTCCATTCATCTCCAGTCTTCCAGGCACAGGACTGTTTCATGGTGGGATGGCTGGTGCTCAGCTGCCACCTGGGGTGACAGCATTTGCGCCCCAGCTCTGACACTAACTGCAGGCCTGCAGGGTCTGTTCACCCTCTCTCCATCTCCATTTTCTTGTGGGCATTGTGGTGGGCTGAATTGTGCCCTCACAAAATTCATACTTTGAAGCCCTCACCCCCAGTACCTCAGAATGTGACTGTTTTTGGAGATAGTGCCCTTAAAGAGGTAATTAAGTTAAAATGCAGCCATTAGGGAACTGCCTTCCCTAATCAGATAGACTGATGATGTTCTTAGAAGAGGAAGACACCATGGTCAAGGGTGCAAAGAGAAGAGGCTGTCTGCAAGCCCAGGAGAGAGGCCTCAGCAGAAACCAATACTGTGGGCACCTTGATCTTGGCCTTTCAGCCTCCCAAACTGTGAGAAAATATTTGTCTGTTGTTTAAGCCATGTAGTCTGTGGTATTTTGTTATGGCATCCCTGGAAAACTTACACAGGCATCATAAGAGCATATATACCTCACCACTTTGGTTAAGGGAATAAATGGAATAATGGATATAAAAACTCTTCACTTATTACCTGCCATGGAGTAACTGTTGAATAAATGTTTGACATTTTAGCCTCCTGCTTCTCATGGCCATTCCTCTGCCTCTGCTATTTCTGATAACTATCCCCATATATAAGTAAAGAAATTTAAAACTGTTACAAGGAGAACATGCATAATATCGTACCACAAACCCCATAAAGCTGTATTTTCCTTTGTCCCTCTTGCTAAAATAGAGGAAGTATCTCTCCTGATTTCTCCACTTGCAATGGACAGATGCTCCCAGCTTCTCAGGGACATCTTTACATTTACTTCCTATAGCGTCTCCCACATCCTCCTGCAACTGTCTCCTGCCTCTCTTCTCCCCTTCACTGTCCAGCTTCCTGAGGTACATGCGTCACCACTGCCTTTGCTCATCATACTTTTATTTAATTGTGAAAATATCATACATTCAAGGAGTCTAAACGGTTTAAAGAATAATAATGAAATGAACTCAAATATACTCACTAGATAGACTAAAAAACAGTATTTTGCGAGTACTTTAGAATGTTCCTGTGTACCTCTTCTGTTCCCTTTCCCTCCATCCCTGACATAAATGATCATGATCTCAAATTTGATAGTAGTCATTCTGCTTTTCTTTGTAGTTTTGCCACCTCCCGTACTTCATTGAACCTAAGCCCCCAACAATTAGGAGATGCATTATTTCATGTCTAAGAAAGAAAACATCCTGTTAAATGTAATTGCAAGACACCACTGATTATAAGCCACATCCCATTTTTAGAGACATTAAAATGTTAAAAAATGTGTTTTAGAATGAACAAAATATGACTTACATATATCCCACTGTCTTTTTAATGTGCCTGTTTCTGAGCTTTATATGAATGGAATCGTGCTGTATGGTCTTCTGTGATTTGCTTATGCCCACAGTATGCTTTTGAAACTCTCCCATGTGATTGCAGGTGACAGTGGTATGTTCCTTTTCACTGATGTATAATATTCCACTGTAAGATTATGTCACTTTATGTTTCTGTACTTGAACATTGGGGTTGTTTCCAGTTTTAGTGATTTGTACTGTTGTCATACATGCCTTCTAATGCAAATCAGTTTTAGTGATTTGCACATTCTTATGCATTACTTCTAATGCACTCAAGTCTTTTAAGGGAATGTACACGAGTGAAATTACAGATTTAAAGAATATTTTAAGAATATATGTATGTTTACATTTACAAGGTCATGTCAACATATTTTCTGAAGTGGTAACATCATCTAAATTCTCCATTTTAGTGAAGGTGAATTTTCAGTGGCTTTCTCCATTATAATGGAGCACATTTTGTGTCTTTTTAAGAAATCCATCCCATTTTTAATGTCATAGAGATACACTCCTATATTGCTGTCTAAAATTGGATAGTTCTACCTTTCACCAGAGTTAAGAAGTGCTCTCTGTTTTTTTTCTATTCAAATAAAATCGAGATAATCCCATTGTTTGCAAGTTTGGTAAAACATCCAAAAAGCTGACTGGGCCTTGTGTTGTGTTTGTCAGAAGATTTTAAACTATTATTCATTTTCTTCTGGGGATAAAGGTTATTTAGGTTTTCTATTTCTTCTTGAACAGGTATTAATTTGTATTTTATCAGAATTTATCCATTTCATCTGTTTTCAAATGTAGCAAAACATTATTCATAATATTTTATTGTTAGCAATTTAAATTCTGATGCATCTTTGCCCATCTTTTTGATAAATCTGTTAGAGACTTATCAAAGAATCAATTGTTAGTTTTGTTGATCTTATCTATTGTGTATTTGCTTTCTGTTTCATTAACTTCTGTTTATATCTTTCCCTCTACTTTCTTTAGCTCTATTCTGATGGTTTTTTTTATATAACTTTTTAAGAGCTTAGCTCAGAAATCCTGTTATTTTCTTTTCTAAGTATATAAATTTCCTGTTAATATAATTTTAATGGAATTGCACAGGTTTTGGTATATTGTATTTTCATCTTTGAGTTCTATTTAGTTTTAAATTTCTACCCATTAAATGCTTAGTTCTTAAAAAGTAATATTTTCAAATATACTGTGTTCCCTAGTAATGTTTTTGTTACTGATTTTTAACTAAATTGCACTACCGTCAGAAGGAGTGGTCTGAAAGGCCCTAATCCTTTGCTACTTAGTGAGGTCAGCTTTTTAGCCGAGCACATCTTCATTGTTTCATGTGCATACAAAGAAGGCACGTAAGTTTAGATGCAACATTCAAGAAATGTCAATTAGATCATACACTGCTCAGATTTCTATATATTACAGATTTCCTTTTGGCTGCATTTTCTGACACTTACTTGGAGAGTTGTTTTAAAATCTCTCATTAGGAGTGTGGATTTTTCAATTTCTTCTTACAATTCTGTCAAAATTTTGCTTTATATGCTCTGAGACCATTATTGTTAGGGACATACAGGTTTAGAATTTGTATATCTTCCCTACTAATTGGAGATTTTAGTGTTATAAGGTGACCTTTAAATTATTGAAACAATTTTTGCCTAAACATTGGTTTTGTCTGATACTAACATAAGGACAACACTTAATTTTGGTTATTAGTTATCTAGTATATCTTTCTTCATCCTCTAAGTTTCAATATGTTTGTATCTTTATGTTGTAGATAACTGTATCTCTTGTAAATGGCTGGTTTTCTAAAAAAAAAATCCCATCTGACAGTTGAGGTCTTTTGACCATGTCTATTTACATATGAGCAACAGAATTTATTGCCACTCTCTTGTTATTTACTTTCTATTTGACCCATTTTGTAAATCTCTGCCACTCTCTCCACCTTCTTGCCTTTCCAAATATTAAAGGTATTTTTTTCTTTTTTCATTCCTTTCCCCCCCCCTTCACTCGTTTGGAAGGTCCATATGCTACTTCTGTACTTTTAATGGTTACCAAGACTATTTGTCCATATAAACTAAATTCTATAGATGAAAGTCAAAATTTAACCAATCCTTTATCTGTCTTCAACAAGGACTCTGGGAAGTTTGACTCCATCAGCCCCCCCCTCCCATGTTCTCTGCATTTGTGCCCCAGGATTTTGGTTTAGCCTGTTTGCTACCCCTCCACACACATACACACATGTACATGAAATGGATTTTTTATTATTAGTTTATAAAATTCTTCCTTATTTACATATTTGCCACTATCTTTTCTCACCACTCTTTCTTGAATCTCGAACTTTCTATCAGGGATCATTTTTCTTTTGCTTGGACTACATGCTCTAGCATTTCATATAGTGAGAGTATGCAAGCGTAAGATCTCTTTTTTTTGTCTGAAATTGCCCTTAGTCACCTACATTCTTCAAAGATAGTTTCTCAAAGTATTTTCTTTTAGATTCACATAGTTTTTCTCAGCAAATTGAAGATGTTTTCCATTGTTGCTATTTACAAGTGAACCATTAGACCATTTACTGTTTCTTCATAGGGTGTCTGCTTTTTCTCTCTAGCTGCCTTTAATGACTTCTTCTTCCTCTGTGTCTGTCTTCTCCCAACCCCTCCCTTCCCTCTCTCCACTCCCTCTCCCCACCCCTGTTCTTTCCCTTAGACATCTGTCTATCTTTGAATTTGTTAGGCTTCCTGAGTCTGAGGAATTATTTCCAGTGTTTCTGGAAAATTCTCAGCAGTTAATACTATTGCCTCTTCTCCATTCTTTCTATATTCCATTATAGGAGGAAAGCCAATTTAATGTATAGTAGACTCGACTCTACCCTCTGTATCTTTTTACTTAAAATTAACTTGTTATAATCTGAATATTGTTAATCACTCAAAATTGCATTCTTAGTAATTTCTTTGGATCTGTCTTCTAGTTGACACTCCCTTTAGCTGCATCTAATCTAATGTTTAATTCATGTACTGAATATTCAATTTCCAGTGTCATAGTTCTTATTTTAAAAACCTATTTGGTTATTTCTCAAGACTTCCTGTTCATTCCTTAAAAGCCCTTGTTCCTGCTCATGTTCTTAAGCTTCTCTTTTATTTGCTTAAATATAATAAACATAATTGTTCTATATTCCATGTCTGAGATTCTAATATCTGAAATCTTTGGTTGTTTCTGCTGGTCTTTGTTGAGTTTTTTACTGGTTGTCATAGAGCTTGTTTCCTTGAGTGTTTTATAGATTTTAAATGTGAACTGTTCACTTTTCCTTAAAACTTTACCTGTGAGAATTGTTTGAGGTCTGGGTTGGTGTCGTCTGAGGTACTTAGAAAGGATTTTATTTTTAATCCTGCCAGTTATCTGAGAGTACTAACAACCCAAGACCATTTAAATTAAGTTTAAATGTTTGAGATTTTTCATGCCTATAGATAGGTGGATTCAGACAGAAAACATTTGAGTCTAGCTTGTGGTTGCAAACCTTTGGGGGAATTTTTTTCCTCCATCCAGTGCCAAGGTCAGGACAGGCTAGATTCATTCTTCATGGCAGATTTGTTTCTTATTCACCTTTCGTCTAAGGGCATAGTCTTTGCGCTCCAAATTTATGCAGGAGAACAGTACTAGATTTCCCACCACAGGCAGGCCCGAGACATTCCCACCTGTCCTCTAGGCTTGTATAGCTGCCAATGAAAAGCCCCTGTCTCTAGGGGTCAGCAAACCCTTCAGGATAAAAGTGAGCTTTGTTTGTTCACTCACTTACCTAGTTTTACTTAATTTTTGGAGTCTGTGGACTTGTTACTTCCATTCAATCTCAGGGAGACTTACAGGGGTTTTAAAATATATGTGTTTAACTCAGCATTTTAGCTCTTTCAGTTGGTAGGGTTATACAGAGTGCCTAATCTGCTGTACTACTGGGTACATAGCCTGACCCAAGCCAGCTGGAATAGTCATTCACACATAAACTCAAATGTGGCTTCTGCCCCACACTCCATGCTAAATCGAATGCCACTTCTCAGGTCTCATCTTACACAACCTCTCAGAGGCATTTGGCACAGCTGACCTCTCTTGCCCTAGAAGGTTCCTCTTCTCTAGGTTCCTGTGACTGCACTCTCTTGCTGCTCCTTCTTTTCCTTCTTGGTCTCCTTTCCCACTTCTCCTCTGCTACCCCTAAGGGTTGTCACCCCTCCTTCAAGGGCTCAGCCCTGGGCTCTCTTCTCTTCAAACTCTACACACTCAGCCTAGGCAATTTTACCCATTCCTGTGCCTCCAAATATCATCTGTAATCCCAGTATGTCCAAGGGCACAGCTCCAGCCAGGCCTCCTGTATACTCTAGATAATTCCTGATGTTTCCATAGGCAGTTCCGACATAGCAGGTGTGAACCCCACCAAAGGTGGGCATCCATGACTACTCAGGCAGAATCATGTAATTCTTGTAGAGAATTCCTCAAGCTGATACTCTACAGGCCATCAATACCTTTAATATATAAAAGGTAGCTTTTTTCCTTAACTGTACAAAGGAAGCCCTTTTTAAAAAAATACCTGAGTACCACTCTGTCCATTACCCAATGCCTCCAAAGAGTGGAGAGAAACAGATTAGTCAAATCTTGGAGGGTAAGGGGGATCAAATGAGAGGAAAATGAAAAGCATTTTTAAATGGAAAATATGGTAGGAAAAATAGCCTAAAGAGAATTTTTAAGAGTCAAATATAAATGTGGTGCTGTAACTTGAAAGAGGCCTAGGGACATCACTGAGAGTATGTGATGAGAAAGAACATGTATGTGATGTCACCCAAATCCCTCTGGATGGAATAAAGAGGTGAAGGACTCATTTCCTGCCAGGTGCTGGGAAGATGGACCTTTGCCCTTTGGGGATGGCCTTGGCTGCAGAAAACTGCCTCACCCAGGGTTACTCCCCACTTCCAAGGGCAGCCCAGACCCAAGCACTGATCAGTGTGGTATGTAAAGTCCCAGCTCTGCACCCCAGATTGGGATGACTCTGAGGCCTGCTCCCACTGCTGAGTTTCCTGGGGGCTGGGCTAAGGCCTGTGTTGGTCCTGCATTAGAGCTCAGCTATCTGCTCCACCCAGTCCCGCCTCCTTCCCCTGCCCCCTGCAGGTGTTGATCTCCAGAGCACTCCCTAACACCTTGCTGCCATCTCCGTCGCAGAGTTGCCGTCGCAGAGTTGCCGTCCCCTGCGGCGAAGCCAACCTGTAACAACACAGGACAGAGACTCTGCAGGCATCTACTGGAGACCCAGCTCGGCACTTGTAGCTGTGTGGTCTGGGGCAAGTCTCTTCATTTCTCAAAATGCTTTTCCTCATCTGAATATCCTGCAGGATTGCAAATGTTGGTTGTTCTGTCTAGAGTCAGACAGCCCTGGGTTAGAATTCTAGCCCTGCCATTTATTAACCTGAAATTTTGGTTATTACTAAACTCGACAAGACCTCAACTTCTGTGTCTATAGACTGGGTAGAGATGATGTCTTTCATCCCTTTGTATCCCCACTGTGTGGCACTTAGCAGACAGTAACCCTACAGTGGATGAACAAGTGAAGCTGCTGGCAGGGATGGTGCAGGTTTCTCACCAACGCCCAAGATTCTGGTTTAAGCATTTGCTAGAACAAATATGCCTAATTGCTTTAGAGTATTTTGACATGGTGCCTGATATACCCCGGGATCCTCTTGTTTCCATGTACCACTCAGAACCTGAATCCTCTTTCAGTTTTCAAATCATGTTATTCCTCTGCTCATAATCATGCTCCAGTCACTTCATCTCACTCATACTAAAACCTAAATGCCCTAGAAGATCTACACTGGCCCCCTCACCTCTCTGAATCTGCTCTTTTTCCCCTTTCTCACTCTCATCTCCAGTCATCCTGCTTGCTTGCTCTTCCTAGAACACGCCAAGCATGATTCCACCTTGGGACTTTTATACCTGCTGCTTCGTCCTTCTGGAGACATTCCCTAACTTCCTTATATAAAATAGGATCACTGCATACCCGCCTCACCCCAGACTTGACATGCTGTGCCCTCTTTTCTGCTTTATTTCTCTCCATAGCACTTAACACTAGTTAGACCTTCCTTCCTGTTTCTTCCTCCTCCTCTCCTTCCCTTCCTCTCCCTCTGCCTACCTGCCTGCCTTCCTTCCTTTCTCCCTCCCTTCTTCATCTATCTGTCTGTCTGTCTATCTGTCTGTCTGTCTATCTGTCTGTCTGTCTATCATCTATCTATCTGTCTATCATCTATATCTGTTTCTCAATCACTGCCACCAGAGTGAAGCTCCATGAGAAAGGGACTTTTATGTTCAGAGTTACACCTTTACAATCCTGGGTGCATATAGTAACTAGTAACTGCCCAAGAAAAAGATGTGTTGAATGAGAATGTTTGCAAAACCTCTTCAAAAACTATCCATTCAGGTCTCAAGTTTCTTGGATTTTTACATACGTTTGGTTTGTTTTTTCTTAAAGCAATAAAATCTTAGAATTTTCTAGCTTGGAGAGAGAGTAGAGTTCTTTAGATTCAGAGTGGAGGAAACTGGAGTTCAGAGAGGTTGAATGACTACTCAAATCACAGACTTTGAGACAGTTTGTAATTGAAGTATAAATTGCTTTTCCATTCAGCAGCCCTTGAAACCTCTAAAATGCAAACCTAAGAAATGTAGGAAATGAAATTACTTCACTCTGTGGCCAGTCATACCTTTTTTGGTGATTCTTCCTCATCTGTGTCCTCTGGTCTGACTCCCGCCCCTTGCCCTCCACCCTGGTTCCTCTTTCAAGGTCGTCAGGACATTGGCACTGAGTGGAGCTCCTTGTGGGATACAGACACTTGCTCTCATGTTCTTGACCTCTCCGTCTTTCATGCCTTCTCCCTCTCCCAAGGGAGAACTAAAAGAGTCATGGCACTTTTCCCTGAATTCGTAGTATTATCTGTGGGCTTAACAGAGATGGGTATGTGACAGAATTAGAAGTAACCTTAAACAGGGCAGAAAAGATCCTGGGGATGAACCGGGCAACGCCTTCATTTTAGAGGTGAGAAGTCTCAGGCCAAAAGAGAAGAGGGAGGGTGCTTTGGTCAAATTTATTATGTTCCAATCTGAACTCCTGATCTCCCCTGTCCAGTCTGCCCCTCCCTTTGGTAAACGGAATCATTATTCAAGCAGTTGTTTTTGCCAGAAACCCAGGAGTTATCCTTGAACCCTCTCTTGCCATCACCCAGCACCTTCAATCCACCAGCAAATCCTTCTGGCTTTACTTTCTAAATATAGTCCAAGCATGAGTCCCACGCCCTCCAGGTTGCCCTCAGCCCCAAGCCAAGTCATCCTCCTCTTCTCTCTAGACTGCTGTCTAGAGATTTAACCTATAAATCTTCTGTCAGGACCTAACCCTTCAGGACTTCCCCATTGATTTCCTGGCATCCCCTCTTGCCACCCCACCCTATCCACAAGTCTTCCCCACTCAAGAATCAGAGTGGTCTTTTAAACATGCAAATCAAATCATGTTTTCCCTTCTCTAATCCTCCCAATAGCTTTCACTCCCTCTTAGAACAAAAACCTGAAACTCTGTACCATAGCCCGCAAGATCTGTGGCTTACCTTCTCTCTGCCCTCACTCACTACCACTCCCTTTCATGCCTTCCAGCCACAGGACGCTGGCTTCCTTACTTTGTTTCAAACATACCAATTTCATTCCTGCCCCAGGGCCTTTGTGTCCCCTGCCAGTGGGGATACTGCTGCATAGGGGCTGTAGCTGGTGTTTGCTGGACACAGCATGGCTGGGGCCCAACGTGTGCATTTAGTGGAAGCTGCAAGCAACACACACACTTTGCATTTAAAAAGAGCACGTCAGAAAAGATTTTAGGCCCTCACCATCCCTTCCTGTCAAGCATGGCGACAAACTAGTGGTTTTGGCAGAAGGTCTCTGTCCAGTTCTCTCTGTCTCTGAGTCTTACAGCATTCATTTCCTCTCATTCAACCAGCTTTACTTTTGGCTGTGTGACTTTATTTTGTGAGCTTCTGTCTTCTGTTCTTACACTTTAACCTATAAATCTTCTGTCAGGACCTAGCCCTTCAACACACGGAGTTCAAAAACCGAGTGAGAAGTGCACCTGTGAGAGAGAATGTCTTTGTAAAAGAACTGGAAGGCATAACAGCGTAATGCAGAACGCTCCATTATCATTTAAGATGCCACCTCTCTCTTCAGGGCAGAGAGGGATATCCAGGTAAAATAGGTGGCGCACCCAGCACATTGGGTGCTTACTAGAGAGTGCCTCAACGTGTGGCTTCAGACCTGAGAGACCAGGTGAGCAAGCCAGGCTGCCCTGGCGCGGTGGAAGGCACGGTTTGGGTCATTCAGCGGTCGGGGACAGAGGGACCTGAGCTCTGGCTCCTGTGCTTCCCGACCATCACAATCCCGTCAGGCAGGGGGCCCTGTTCTCTGGGCTCCTTCCAAAAGGATCCTCACCCACACAGTGAGAGGCACCAGAAAGCTTCCCTGTCCTTGACTCCCTCTGTCCAGGGGCTACTACAGTGATCTGTGCCCTTCATAACCGGGACATGGGCTCTTGAAGGTGCGAGGAGCAGAGGGAGGGGGCAATGGGCGCGCTGCTCCCTGCGCGGGCGGGCCGGGCCCGGAGCTCTGGGGGCTGGAACCTGGGGGAAATGAACGAGGGGGGTCTGCAGCGCTGTCGTCCGCTGTGTGATTCTGAAGCAGCAGGGGGCGCCCGCAGCTTCCTTGCGCACCCCGCCGCCGAGATCGCCACCCGCCAAGAGCGGGCCGGGACCCCGCGGACGTGGACGCCGCCCGGCCCCAGGGCGGGCGCTCGCTCACTGCGGCCCCCACCTGAGCCCTGCACCCTTGCGTGACCCCGCGGCTCTTCGGTGCCCGCAAACTGTTCTGATCCGCAGGGCTGACCGCGCGCTCCATGGGGCCCCTCTTTTGAGAGAGAGTACTTATCGCACGAGGGGAGTGAAGGACCCTCCAGCACAGACACGGGTTCCTGCGACACTTGTGCCACCGCAGGGCGCCCAGCCACCTCCCCTGAAAGACTGGAGGGTATGCGGAAGAGGGCGGGAAGCTCCACATGGGACTCCTTTTCCCTAGAGGACGCCAGAGGGAGAAGGAGAAGCCCCAGGGGGTTGCGGTGGGAGGGTTGGGAAGGGGTGAGGGGATCCTCCAGGGAAGGGAAGGACACCCACCGAGATGTGTGGTACTTCCTATGTGCCGGCACATTGTGGGGGTGCTTTATGCTTTATCTCATTTAATGCCCTCAGCAACCCTTTGAGGTAGGTGGGCGTAAACCCATTCTGCCAAGGCTCAGAAAGAGAATGGAACTACCCCAAGGCCACCGTGCTGGATATGAGGGGAGCCATGTTTTGTACATTTGTCCTAATGAATTTTTTACAGTGCAGGTGACAGGTGACAGGAGAGAGACGCCGAGACAAAATAGACCAAGGCCTGGGTTCCAAGTGGAAGCCTCAGCCATCTCTGCTGGTTCCGCAGCCAAATGAGCCACAGGACCAAGGGAGAGGGGCTGGCAGTGGGGGAGCCACGCCCTCCGGCCTTGACCTAGGACACTCCTCACCTGGATACGGGTGAAGGTCGTTGAAGGAAAGGGGAAGGACGAGTAGAGCACGTGAGATAACAGTGGGGGGGAGAGCTCCTTTTAGAATTTGCCCTGGGCTAAAATTTTCTAGTTGCACCTTTGAACACCACAAAATCCTCAAAACTCACTTTCTCACTGGTTAATCATTCACTCTCTCCACAGGCCAGATGACCTTTGCAAGGTGGTTGGGATTTCGTTTGCCTTTCTTAAAAGTCCTGGCGTTTGTGATTGGAACAGTATTCTTTAGGTGAAGAAGAAAGGAATTTGGGTGCAGTACAGACTTGGTTTTCTTCCTGTGTTCCATCTGCCAGGAGTTTGGAAGCACTTTCTCAACTTTCATCACTGAGAGGATGAGTTCAGGACTCAGAACTGATCATTTCTAGCTGGGGCCCTGTGGGGTGTTGTGTGCTATAGTACCCTAAGCAGCTTTGCACATAGAGACATACAAGTTTTCAATTTTAATATAACCATGTAAAAGGTAATTGTCCTCCTTTAAGAATTATGGAGGGCAAACTGGCCATGTGATCTGGGACAAGTCAGCCAACCTCTAAGCCTCAGATACCCCTTCTGCCCAGAGGCAGAGAACTTCCAAGTTGCCTTCTGAGGCAGATGCTTGGCAACCTGTAATCTTGCAGGTGACTGTGAAAAGCTATCCCTGCTCCAATGACTATTTTTGACTCAGCGATTAGAGGAGCTTGTCAGGCTGCACACACAACTCTGACATTTTGACGGCTGGACAATTTCACTAGGCTTCCCACTGGACACTCCAACTTAAGATCCCTAGCCAAACACATCATCCCTCCCCTCTTCCCTCTTCTCAGCCTGATTCCTCTGGCTGCTCTGTTTCTCTTCCTGGCACCGAGCTGGGCAGCTCAGTAGCATTTTTGAAGTCCGCTATAATTCATCCTCCATGTTCATGTGGCTCCTGAGACATGAACCTTCTCGTGAAGTGCCCCTCTTCTTTATAGTCCCATAACTTCTACCCAGTTCAGGGCCTCGTCACCTCCACATGGGCCCTTGCTCCTGCCCTGAACACCCTCAACGGCCTCCCTCATTTCCCTCCATACCTGACCCATGAGGGTTCACTACCAGCTGCACTGCGCTAACCCTCAGCTCTGGCCAGTCACTCCCTGCTATAGACCCTTGAATGGTATCAGGCTTCAGCAGAGCTCAGCGCCCCTTCCACACAGCCCAGCTGTTCTCACCTCTCCCCACATCTTCACAGTTCATCTGGAATGTGCAGCTTCCATACCTGCCTGTAAAATCTATCTCTTCATCAAGGCCCATTGCAAATGTTACCTTTTCCTTGAAATTTTCCAGGAGTCTCCATTAAGGATCAATTTTTCATTTATTCATTGAACAAATATTTGTTGTGCACCAACTGTGTGCCAGGTGCTATTCCAAGCACTGAGCATTCAATGGTGAGGTGAGTAAGACATATGAGTTCCTGCTTGCAGGGAGCATGCTGTTGATGGATAGCAGAATAGGAACAAATACAGAAGAAAATTATAGATTCCAATAAGTACAACAGAGGAGCTTAGATCCACCGGCCTTTACTACAGTGGCTTTTAACCTGCCTATTTATGATCAAATACTCCCTTGTAAGCCCTCTGAGGGAAGAATCTGAGTCTCCTTTACCTGTGTAACTTCCACCATGCCCAACCTCATCATCTCTGTGCAGCAGTCCCCCAGTGTGTGTTTGTGAAAGGAAGTACAGAAAGAAGTCTTGGATTCAGAAAACATTTAAGCAAGTACTCCTGGCCAGTAAAGGAGCACCTATTAATGTCTTTACCTGTTAAATTCAGAATTAAAATATAAGGAAATTATCATCCTGTAGTTTTCGACTTCTCAATCCATAGAGATGGCTGTCAGTATAAAAACCTCACTCCAGATAGGAGAGGTGATGTAGGTCAGGGGATGAGCATGGTTACAGACCTGGGATTTAGCCTGCTCCAACATGCAATTGCTGAGAGGTTCTGAGCAAGATCCTTAGTCTCTCTGAGCCTTACTTTCCTTGTATGTAGAATGGGGTCATAAAACCTGCCTCAATCCAAAGTTGATTCAGGATTATCCTGGTCCGTTGCTGGCTCTGTTTGGGAAACTAAGGCAGGCTATCTACCCCCAAAAGAAGAAAGCTTTTAGATACAGAGATATTTTAATATGTCTAAGTCTACCATTCTGGAGCCTTAAGGAAAAAAGAACAAAAAGAATCCTGGGCCGCCAGGATAACCTTAGGCTGCCCAAGAAGCAACTGGCTTCTTTCTTATTCTTCCCTAAAATATGTCTTCCTAGGGTTGTACCTCTTCCAACTATTAGGGTTTATTGCTTCAAGCACACAATTGCCTTCCCTAAAAAGCATGCCCAGATGACCCCATAAAAAATAAAGTCTCTTCTTGCCCTTTGCCGTGATTTGCTAGTACCAGTATGTGAAATGTGGCTTGCCCATTATCTACTCACCAAAAAGATTGCAAAGGCCCTGCTGACCCTTCCACCAGAGTTGCAGACTGTTTCACATCTTCTGTGTCTGCCAAAAGTCATTCATCCTTGCAGCCTCCATGCCAGACGTATTCCAGTGCAGTTGACTGGTAGGGAATGACTCAGCCTCAGGACGTTGCAGTCAGAATTAAGCCTCTTGAAGCATAATATTAGTCCAAAATGATGTGATTTCAGTAAGGTAAGGATTGCACCGGTGACCACTGAGAAATACACTGCCCCTTGCTTGTCCAAAGTTTCCTGGTGGGTTCCAGAGTCTTGGCAAAAATTCCTGCTACATTGTGAGCTGTTACTCCATTTTAAAATTAAGTCCCCCCAAAATGGCTTTTGGCCATCAAGGTCTCCTTTCTGATGAAGAGGGGATATAAACAACTGCTTGGACACATACCCCTCCACTTTGATAAATATTAATTGAATTGAAAAAGAGTGATAAATAATACATAGCAATCTTTCCTTGGCACATTTCTTTCTCATTAGCATGCTCCAGGCACATCACCCACTCCTGACTGCTGTAATTAACCAGGACCCCCGTGAGGAGCTTCTGCAGTTTCTGCTCTCTCCTCTTAGCACAGGTGTAATTTTCTGGGGAGGGTGGGAATGGGGAATAGAGGGTTCTCCGAGTTTGTTAAAGTTGCAGGGAATTGGAGAAAATAGACTGGAATACTCTATCAATCCTTATTCTTGATCCCCAGTCTACCTCCTCTGCCCTTACTTGGAACATGGTAGAATACCTTACCCTTAACAGAAGAAAAGATAATCACAAAATAAAAAGACACCATCTGTATTTAAAGGGTGGCAGAAGCCTCCTCTGTTGTGGATGAACTAGACTCAGTTTTATGGGGATTACCTGCACCTGCTGGTGCTGTGCCATAGCCCCTGCACTGAGTCCCAGGAGTGCTGAAATCCTTCTCCAGTAGGGTCCCAGCAGCTGCTGCCTTTGAGAAGAATTGCTCCTGCATTTACTTTCCATCCAGGGGTCATAGGATTTCACTGCCACCACTATCCGGGGGTATAAGCACAGAGCCAGGAGAGTTTGTGGGAACCTCTACTGACAAGAGACCATCCTCTGAGGGTCGGGACCTGGCTCTGCTCATTAACTCATGTGAAGACATTCTATCTCTAAGATTCAGTTTCCCCAGCTGTAAAAAGGAGATCAGAAATATATTATCATAGGTGATTGTTGTTGAGAGAATTATGTGACGTGCATTGGAAAGCACTTTGTACTGAAATCATAGTACAAATTTTGTCACATAACTAACACAAAAAATGGTTTTGAAACTTTATTTTGGAAATTGAAATACAATAAAATTGGTGTGTGTTTGTGTCCTTGTGTGTGCGGACAACTCTATGACTTATACGTGGATAGTTGTGTATGACCATCACCATAGTGAGAATACAGAACTGTATCATTTCTCCATTCACTCCCTGAAGGACATTAGTCATGGTATATTATTAATATATTGCTGGATTCAATTTGCTAACATTTTGTTGAGGATTTTGCATCTATGTCCATGAAGGATATTGATCAGAAATTTTCTTCTACTCTCACTGTCTGATTTGGCATTAGGATAATGCCGACCTCATAAAATAAGCTAGGAAGTGTGCTCCTCTTCTATTTACTCATTTCTTCTTGAAGCATTTGCTAGAATTCACCAGCAAGATTATGTGAGCCTGGAAATCTCTTTTTTAAAGGGTTTTTTTTTTTTTTTTTTTTTTAATAAATAATTATTTTTTATTGAAGGGTAGTTGACACACAGTATTACATTACATGAGTTTCAAGTGTACAACACAGTGGTAGAACATTTATATACATAATTCTAGGTTCCAGCTATCACCCTACCAGGCTGTTACAATATCTTGACTATATTCCTTATGCTATACATTACATCCCGGTTACTAATTTATTTTACCATTGGAAGTCTGTCCTTTTTTTTTTTTTTTTTGTGAGGGCATCTCTCATATTTATTGATCAAATGGTTGTTAACGACAATAAAATTCTGTATAGGGGAGTCAATGCTCAATGCACAATCATTAATCCACCCCAAGCCTAATTTTTGTCAGTCTCCAATCTTCTGAGGCATAACAAACAAGTTTTTACATGTAGAACAAATTCTTACATAATGAATAAGTTACATAGTGAACAGTACAAGGGCAGTCATCACAGAAACTTTCGGTTTTGCTCATGCATTATGAACTATAAACAGTTCAAATATGAATACTCATTTGGTTTTTATACTTGATTTATATGTGGATACCACATTTCTCTATTATTATTATTATTTTTAATAAAATGCTGAAGTGGTAGGTAGATACAAGATAAAGGTAGAAAACATAGTTTAGTGTTGTAAGAGAGCACATGTAGATGATCAGGTGTGTGCCTGTAGACTATGTGTTAATCCAAGCTAGACCAGGGCAATAAAACATCCACATATGCAGAAGATTTCTCTCAGAACGGGGGGGTGAGGTTCTAAGCCTCACCTCTGTTGATTCCCAATTTCTCACCTGATGGCCCCCCTGCGACTGTGCCTGTCTTAGGTTGTTCCTCCCTTGAGGAATCTTACCCGTCTCTGGCTAACCAGTCATCTTCCGGGGCCATACAGGGAAATGTGAAGTTGGTAAGTGAGAGAGAAGCCTTATTGTTTGAAAAAGTTAGCTTTTTACTTCTTTGCATATTTATGCCCTGTGGCTTCTATGCCCAGCATTTGTCTTGAGGTATCTTTACCACTTGGAAGAATTATGATACTCGGTAAATTTGATATGAGGCACGAATTCTATTTAAGGGTTGTAATTAGGAAGGAAGAAGAGAAGCTATAGAAGTAGCAGGCGGAAGAAAACATGGGAAGATTGATTATTTCTTTGACATATCTTCTTGTAGAGTAACTTCAGCATGTATAGGTTTTAAGCTACTACTTAAATTGCGCACACACATTAACATAATAGGAGTATAGTTACATAACCAAAGCATATCTGTAATTACCAGCCATCTCCAGTGAAACCAAGAAAACCAGTTAGACACCTTAGGCATTTGTGAAAACTTATCTATGATATGGTGGATATTGTCCAACTGAACTTGAGCAGTCTGAGAGAAATCAGACAAATTAAAACAACCCATTCCTGGGGACTGTTCACATGCCATATGTTCTTTTAACAGTAAATAGTCTGCAGTTGTAAGACTTTGGAGCGCTACAATTTGCACTTCTCCAAATTCTTGGTTGAGTTCCAACAGTATAGATCCAGTCAAATTTGTTGTTTTACTGTATGCACAGGTCAGCTTAGATATCTCCTTCCTCATTCCCATGGCAAGTCCAGGAACTGGTGGGATGAGTGCATCTACAGCTGTAGCAGTGCGTGGATCTTTGTTGGGGTTTTTTGATGATCATCTTCTGGCATGAGTCTTCCAGAGAGTGCAGATGTTGGAAGTTCTTTTTCATATTGTATCTTAGTTCATTTTCGGGGTAGCCCAATTAGGCTTTGATCCTCTGTTAGTCCATTCTTGAGTTCTGTGATTCTGCTGCTGTTTTGTTCCTTCAGTTTTTCCTTTGTTCTTATATTCCACAGATAAGTGAAATCATTTGGTATTTCTCTTTCTCCGCTTGGCTTGTTTCACTGAGCATAATACCCTCCAGCTCCATCCATGTTGCTGCAAATGATTGGATTTGCCCTTTTCTTATGGCTGAGTAGTATTCCATTGTGTATATGTACCACATCTTCTTTATCCATTCATCTATTGATGGACATTTAGGTTGCTTCCAATTCTTGGCTATTGTAAATAGTGCTGCAATAAACATAGGGGTGCATCTGTCTTTCTCAAACTTGATTGCTGCGTTCTTAGGGTAAATTCCTAGGAGTGGAATTCTGGGTCAAATGGTAAGTCTGTTTTGAGCATTTTGATGTACCTCCATACTGCTTTCCACAATGGTTGAACTAACTTACATTCCCACCAGCAGTGTAGGAGGGTTCCCCTTTCTCCACAGCCTCGCCAACATTTGTTGTTGTTTGTCTTTTGGATGGCAGCCATCCTTACTGGTGTGAGGTGATACCTCATTGTAGTTTTAATTTGCATTTCTCTGATAATTAACGATGTGGAGCATCTTTTCATGTGTCTGTTGGCCATCTGTATTTCTTTTTTGGAGAACTGTCTGTTCAGTTCCTCTGCCCATTTTTTAATTGGGTTATTTGTTTTTTGTTTGTTGAGGCGTGAGAGCTCCTTATATATTCTGGACGTCAAGCCTTTATCGGATGTGTCATTTTCAAATATATTCTCCCATACTGTAGGGATCCTTCTTGTTCTATTGATGGTGTCTTTTGCTGTACAGAAGCTTTTCAGCTTAATATAGTCCCACTTACTCATTTTTGCTGTTGTTTTCCTTGCCCGGGGAGATATGTTCAAGAAGAGGTCACTCATGTTTATGTCTAAGAGGTTTTTGCCTATGTTTTCTTCCAAGAGTTTAATGGTTTCATGGCTTACATTCAGGTCTTTGATCCATTTTGAGTTTACTTTTGTATATGGGGTTAGACAATGGTCCAGTTTCATTCTCCTACATGTAGCTGTCCAGTTTTGCCAGCACCACCTGTTGAAGAGACTGTCATTTCGCCATTGTATGTCCATGGCTCCTTTATCAAATATTAATTGACCATATATGTCTGGGTTAATGTCTGGATTCTCTAGTCTGTTCCATTGGTCTGTGGCTCTGCTCTTCTGCCAGTACCAAATTGTCTTGATTACTATGGCTTTATAGTAGAGCTTGAAGTTCGGGAGTGAGATCCCCCCTACTTTATTCTTCTTTCTCAGGATTGCTTTGGCTATTCGGGGTCTTTGGTGTTTCCATATGAATTTTTGAATTATTTGTTCCAGTTCATTGAAGAATGTTGCTGGTAGTTTCATAGGGATTGCATCAAATCTGTATATTGCTTTGGGCAGGATGGCCATTTTGACGATATTAATTCTTCCTAGCCACGAGCATGGGATGAGTTTCCATCTGTTAGTGTCCCCTTTAATTTCTCTTAAGAGTGACTTGTAGTTTTCAGAGTATAAGTCTTTCACTTCTTTGGTTAGGTTTATTCCTAGGTATTTTATTTTTTTTTGATGCAATTGTGAATGGAGTTGTTTTCCTGATTTCTCTTTCTGTTGGTTCATTGTTAGTATATAGGAAAGCCACAGATTTCTGTGTGTTGATTTTGTATCCTGCAACTTTGCTGTATTCTGATATCAGTTCTAGTAGTTTTGGGGTGGAGTCTTTAGGGTTTTTTATGTACAGTATCATGTCATCTGCAAATAGTGACAGTTTAACTTCTTTACCAATCTGGATTCCTTGTATTTCTTTATTTTGTCTGATTGCCGTGGCTAGGACCTCCAGTACTATGTTAAATAACAGTGGAGAGAGTGGGCATCCCTGTCTAGTTCCCGATCTCAGAGGAAATGCTTTCAGCTTCTCACTGTTCAATATAATGTTGGCTGTGGGTTTATCATAGATGGCCTTTATTATGTTGAGGTACTTGCCCTCTATTCCCATTTTGCTGAGAGTTTTTAACATGAATGGATGTTGAACTTTGTCAAATGCTTTTTCAGCATCTATGGAGATGATCATGTGGTTTTTGTCTTTCTTTTTGTTGATGTGGTGGATGATGTTGATGGACTTTCGAATGTTGTACCATCCTTGCATCCCTGGAATGAATCCCACTTGGTCATGGTGTATGATCCTTTTGATGTATTTTTGAATTCGGTTTGCTAATATTTTGTTGAGTATTTTTGCATCTACGTTCATCAGGGATATTGGTCTGTAGTTTTCTTTTTTGGTAGGGTCTTTGCCTGGTTTTGGTATTACGGTGATGTTAGCTTCATAGAATGAGTTTGGGAGTATCCCCTCCTCCTCTATTTTTTGGAAAACTTTAAGGAGAATGGGTATTATGTCTTCCCTGTATGTCTGATAAAATTCCGAGGTAAATCCATCTGGCCCGGGGGTTTTGTTCTTTGGTAGTTTTTTGATTACCTCTTCAATTTCGTTGCTGGTAATTGGTCTGTTTAGATTTTCTGTTTCTTCCTGGGTCAATCTTGGAAGGTTATATTTTTCTAGGAAGTTGTCCATTTCTCCTAGGTTTCCCAGCTTGTTAGCATATAGGTTTTCATAGTATTCTCCAATAATTCTTTGCATTTCCGTGGGGTCCGTCGTGATTTTTCCTTTCTCTTTTCTGATACTGTTGATTTGTGTTGACTCTCTTTTCTTCTTAATAAGTCTGGCTAGAGGCTTATCTATTTTGTTTATTTTCTCGAAGAACCAGCTCTTGGTTTCATTGATTTTTGCTATTGTTTTATTCTTCTCAATTTTATTTATTTCTTCTCTGATCTTTATTATGTCGCTCCTTCTGCTTACCTTAGGCCTCATCTGTTCTTCTTTTTCCAATTTCGATAATTGTGACATTAGACCATTCATTTGGGATTGCTCTTCCTTTTTTAAATATGCTTGGATTGCTATATACTTTCCTCTTAAGACTGCTTTTGCTGCGTCCCACAGAAGTTGGGGCTTAGTGTTGTTGTTGTCATTTGTTTCCATATATTGCTGGATCTCCATTTTGATTTGGTCATTGATCCATTGATTATTTAGGAGCGTGTTGTTAAGCCTCCATGTGTTTGTGAGCCTCTTTGCTTTCTTTGTACAGTTTATTTCTAGTTTTATGCCTTTGTGGTCTGAAAAGTTGGTTGGTAGGATTTCAATCTTTTGGAATTTTCTGAGGCTCTTTTTGTGGCCTAGTATGTGGTCTATTCTGGAGAATGTTCCATGTGCACTTGAGAAGAATGTATATCCCGCTGCTTTTGGATGTAGAGTTCTATAGATGTCTATTAGGTCCATCTGCTCTACTGTGTTGTTCAGTGCTTCCGTGTCCTTACTTATTTTCTGCCCAGTGGATCTATCCTTTGGGGTGAGTGGTGTGTTGAAGTCTCCTAGAATGAATGCATTGCAGTCTATATCCCCCTTTAGTTCTGTTAGTATTTGTTTCACATATGCTGGTGCTCCTGTGTTGGGTGCATATATATTTAGAATGGTTATATCCTCTTGTTTGACTGAGCCCTTTATCATTATGTAGTGTCCTTCTTTATCTCTTGTTACTTTCTTTGTTTTGAAGTCTATTTTGTCTGATATTAGTACTGCAACCCCTGCTTTCTTCTCACTGTTGTTTGCTTGAAATATGTTTTTCCATCCCTTGACTTTTAGTCTGTACATGTCTTTGGGTTTGAGGTGAGTTTCTTGTAAGCAGCATATAGATGGGTCTTGCTTTTTTATCCATTCTGTTACTCTGTGTCTTTTGATTGGTGCATTCAACCCATTAACATTTAGGGTGACTATTGAAAGATATGTACTTATTGCCATTGCAGGCTTTAAATTCGTGGTTACCAAAGGTTCAAGGTTAGCCTCTTTAGTATCTTACTGCCTAACTTAGCTCGCTTATTGAGCTGTTATATACACTGTCTGGAGATTCTTTTCTTCTCTCCCTGCTTGTTCCTCCTCCTCGATTCTTCATATGTTGGGTGTTTTGTGCTGTGCTCCTTCTAGGAGTGCTCCCTTCTAGAGCAGTCCCTGTAAGATGTTCTGTAGAGGTGGTTTGTGGAAAGCAAATTCCCTCAGCTTTTGTTTGTCTGGGAATTGTTTAATCCCACCGTCATATTTGAATGATAGTCGTGCTGGATACAGTATCCTTGGTTCAAGGCCCTTCTGTTTCATTGTATTAAATATATCATGCCATTCTCTTCTGGCCTGTAGGGTTTCTGTTGAGAAATCTGACGTTAGCCTGATGGGTTTCCCTTTATAGGTGACCTTTTTCTCTCTAGCTGCCTTTAACACTCTTTCCTTGTCCTTGATCTTTGCCATTTTAATTATTATGTGTCTTGGTGTTGCCCTTCTTGGATCCTTTCTGTTGGGGGTTCTGTGTATTTCCGTGGTCTGTTTGATTACTTCCTCCCCCAGTGTGGGGAAGTTTTCAGCAATTATTTCTTCTAAGATACTTTCCATCTCTTTTCCTTTCTCTTCTTCTTCTGGTACCCCTATAATACGGATATTGTTCCTTTTAGATTGGTCACACAGTTCTCTTAATATTGTTTCATTCCTGGAGATCCTTTTGTCTCTCTCTATGTCAGCTTCTATGCGTTCCTGTTCTCTGATTTCAGTTCCATCAATGGCCTCTTGCATTCTATCCATTCTGCTTATAAACCCTTCCAGAGTTTGTTTCATTTCTGCGATCTCCTTTCTGGCATCTGTGATCTCTTTCCGGACTTCATCCCATTTTTCTTGCGTATTTCTCTGCATCTCTGTCAGCATGTTTATGATTCTTATTTTGAATTCTTTTTCAGGAAGACTGGTTAGGTCTGTCTCCTTCTCTGGTGTTGTCTCTGTGATCTTTGTCTGCCTGTAGCTTTGCCTTTTCATGGTGATAGGAATAGTCTGCAGAACTGGGACGAGTGACGGCTGGAAGGACTTCCTTTCTTGTTGGTTTGTGGCCCTCCTCTCCTGGGAGAACAGCGGCCTCTAGTGGCTTGTGCTGCGCAGCTGCGCGCAGACAGGGTTTCTGCTTCCTGCCCGGCTGCTATGGAGTTAATCTCCGCTGTTGCTGTGGGCGTGGCCTGGCTCGGGCCGCTACTCCAAAATGGTGGAGTCGCGTTGGAGCAGGAGCTGCTGGGAGGCTATTTATCTCCGCAAGGGGCCTCCCTGCTCCCTGCAGCCCAGGGGCTAGGGTGCCCAGAGATCCCAGATTCCCCACCTCTGGATCAAGTGACCTGCCCTGCCCCCTCAAGACTCCCAAAAAGCACCCGCCAAAACAAAACAACGACCACAAAAAAAAACAAGAAAAAAAATTTTTTTTAATTAAAAAAAAAAAAAAAAAAATTTTTAATTAAAAAAAAAAAAAGGTGGTCGTTCGTTTTTCTTTATTCTCCGGTGCCAGCCTCAGGCCTCTGCTCACCGGTCTTTCTGCCCTATTTCCCTAGTATTGGGGTCCCTGTCCCTTTAAGACTTCCAAAAAGCGCTCGCCAAAACAAAGCAGCAAAAAATCAAAAAAAAACAAAATGTTCACGCGCTTTTCTTATGTCCTCTGTCGCCCAGCCTCCAGTGCCTGCTCACTGTTCTTGCTGCCCTGTTTTCCCAGTATCGAGGGCCCTGCACTCTGGCCCGGATGGCTGGGGCTGGGTGTTCTGCAGCCCTGGGCTCCGTCTCCCTCCCGCTCTGCCTGCTCTTCTCCCGCCGGGAGCTGGGGGGAGGGGCGCTCGGTTCCCGCGGGGCCGGGGCTTGTATCTTACCCCCTTCGCGAGGCGCTGGGTTCTCTCAGGTGCGGATGTGGTCTGGATATTGTCCTGTGTCCTCTGGTCTTTATTCTAGGAAGGGTTGTCTTTGTTATATTTTCATAGATATATGTTGTTTTGGGAGGAGATTTCCGCTGCTCTACTCACGCCACCATCTTCCGCCCCTCCTTAAAGGGTTTTAAATTATGAATTCAATGTCTTGAATCATGAAAGGAATATTCAGATTATCTGTTTCATCATGACTGAATTGGTAATTTGTGGTTTTCAAGAAATTGGTCCATTTCATCTAAATCTGTGGAGTGGTGTGTAGTAATTCCTTTATTATCCCATTAATGTCTATAGCGCCTGTGGTTATAGCCTTCTTTCTTACCTGATATTGGTGATTTGTGTCTTCTCTCCTTTTTTTATTAGATGCTTATCAATTTTATTGATCTTTTTGAAGAATCATTTTTTTACTTCAATGATTTTCTCTATCGTTCTTCTGTTTTCAGTTTCATTGACATCTGCTCTTACTTTGTTATTTCCTTTTTCCTGCTTGTTTTGCATTGATTTTGTCCTTGTTCTCATTTCTTAAGGTTAGATGATTCATCTGACATCTTTCTTCCTTTCTAATATAAACACTTAATCCTATAAGTGTCCCTCTAAATATTGCTTTAGCGGCATCTCATAATTTTCCCTGAGTCATCTTGCCTAACTAATGGATTATTTTGAAGTGTTTTGTTTAATTTTCAAGTTTTTGGACATCTTGCTACATATACTTTTTATAACTATTAAACCTAAGAAATCTAGAGAAGCCATTATTTTAAGAACAAAATAATTGAGCACCTCCTGTGTGCAAAGCACTAGGCTAGGTGCTGTTTTGTGTGCAAGGCTGCATGAAATTTAGATCCAAACTTCAAGGAACTGACTGGGAGGAAACCAAGACACTCATGCAAACAAGTGGGATGCATAGCAGTCTGTGATACATGTGTCTAATGTGGTGCAGAGCAGTGCTGAAACAAGGCTCTTTTCCTGCTGTGTTAGGGTGAAGGGTACGAGGTGGGCCTTGAGATTCCCGTAGTGAAGGTCTTAGGGGAGGACCATTTCTATTTAGAGGGTACTTTTCCTGGCAGTAGGTCCTGCCTAGGGGCGCTGTCCTCCCAGTGCCCAGCGCAGCCTGCTACCACTTGGCACATTTCGCCTGCTCAATTCACACATGCCTACGGAGTTGAACGCAGTAATCAGACTCACTAGGCTGAGGTTCTTCCATAGGGTGAGGGCAGCTCCTAGCCCTTAGAAAAGTGGTCATTGGTGAGTGTTTTCTGGGCCAGCAGAGGTGAAGGTGGAGTAACAAAAATAAAACTATCAGAAGAGTAATCTACTTCTCGCCCATCCTGCCACCTCACAGATACAGTCTATCCTGTTCTTTGTCAGAAATTGAGCAAGAGCCTAGAAGTCAAGGACTCAAACCAGAAACCAGCTTGTTGGCAGACCCTGGAACATGCTGCCACACTGTGAACGTGAGTCAGGTTAGTTGTTAGGGAACTTGGCCTGTCTGGTCTAAAGAAGCCAGAGAAATGCTAGTCAGTGAAGCCAAAGGAGAGTGAAATGGTAAGGAGTGGGAGAGAGAATATTGTCTTAATCCTGAGAGCTCAGAATTGTTGCATGAAGGAACAGGGAAATATGATGTAAAAATAGCTCCCATCCCCTTGACACATATCAAAGATCAGCCAAAAGAAAGAATCCTGGGGAACATGAGAATGAGTGAACACAAAGTCCTAAAACCTAATCCTTTTCATTCTTCTGAAGTTTTCAGTCATATTTTACCTCCTTTCCCATTTTTCCTCAAAAACTGATTTGCAGTATCTGCTTTAAGCACATAGGAAAAACAGACTAAAAGCAATCCTTCTGAAATTTTGGAATTGGCATTTTTTCCCAATTTATTTTGCACTTGCATATTTTGTTTTTTACCGAAAAAATGATTGTGTCTATATTGGTGATTTACCAAGAAGAAAATACTGGTATTAAGTCAGTCATCTAGCAAAGATTAAAATAACTAGGTTTAGTTTCATAGAAGAAATATTTTTAAAGAAAATTGTTGACTTCTCATTGAATTTCCTTGGGCAAGTTACTTAAGCTCTGTAAGTCTCAGTTTCCTTGTCTGTAAAACAGAAAAAAATAATACCTTTCCCAGGGGTTGCCATAACGTAAGAAAGATAAGATTGCAATCTGACTGCATGAATAAATCAATGACACAGTAAATCACCCCAATACTTTATGAAATCCTATCATGGACTTCCAATGACGATATGAAATTGGAACTGCTCTTGGTATCTTAGCATCTGGCCCAACAATGAAACGAAAGGTTGATATGACCCTTTTTTTGTGCAAATAACTAGTTTGTTCTAAAGAGGGATCATTCTAAGCAGAAGGAATTTTTATGAAAAACCAGAACCTGATTTATGCAAAAACAGGACATCCTAAAGGACTTTATATTTTTTATGGTGCTTTATAGTTCACAGAAGACTTTAACTGACTCATCTGTCTTGGGTTACCAAAATCAACCCCAGAAAAAAAGCTAGGAGGGGATCAATCACTTTGGCTTTACATATGGGAAATGAAGACTCAAGAGAGTAAAGAAGTCACCCGTGGGAATAAGGACTAGACATAGTTTAGTTCTAACTAAGGTCTCTACGGCCTAGGGAACTATGGCTAAAGCTCTTCAAGAGGAAGATTTAAGTCTTTTGTACTTATTGGCTCATTTTTGTAAAGCATTGGAGAACTGAAAATTCTAAAGCATTTTCTATAAGCATTTGAGTAATAGTTTGGGCTAAATTTGATTTGTTTTCATGATGTCAGCATGTGGGGTTTTACCTAATTATGTTGCAAACGTGTGCATAAATTCCAGATGTGTAATAGGAATGAAGTGAGGGAGGACGTGTGAACCAAGCACATGACTGCAGGCTGCTCTGGGCTTTGGGGCTGACTGCTCACCAAGCCTCCTACGGCATGGTTCCTGCACCTTAGTCATGCACTCTCAGCGAAGCCTGCCAACACGGAGCTTCGTGTCCCCCAAGACTCAGCAGGGGACAAGCCTTACCGATGGATCTGGCGTGCCCAGAAGGGACTGTGACCATTCTCTTTAAGCGATTGCTGCTTCCATTCAGTCTCCTCAAGTGATTCTCCAGCTCTTCAGGGCCTACCCTGCTCTGGGGCAGACCTCAGAAGGCACAGCAAGCTTCAGCAGGCCTTGCAGTGCTGAAACCCTCAGCCAAGCCTCAGCAGCCCCGAAGGGTCAGACTCACAGACATGGAGACAGACGCCTGCTGCACACAGTGCCAGGTATCCCACCAAGAGCCAAAAAGAGTCCTTGCCTTGAGGCATGTATTTCTCGCTTCTGCTCTTACTACTTAAGTAATTGGCTCTGGGAAGGAATTGGTGTCTTTTCTTTCAGTGAATTCCCAAGGCGGTTTCATTGCTGCCAGAAAGCAGGGAGGGAGAGGCAGCAAACAGCCAGTCTGTGCTCTCGGTGAGGCTCCGTCCAGTTCTGTGGGGCTGCCCTGAGCACTGCCAGATGGCTAGCATCCCAGGACCCTGGGCACCAGCATGCTAATCTCCTACGCTGGTCACCGTGACACCCTAAACATTTGCCACTCCCAACCCCCACATTTTGAAATGCCTGTATGGTCCTATTACATGAAAATCACTGAATTCTCTTGACTAGTGATTTTTTTGTTTGGAAACATCTTACCCAGTGACAGTGGAGTTGGCAAACTCTGAACCACAGGCACAGTTTGGCACAGGGCCCGTTTTGGTATAACTGTCAAGCTTAGAATGGTTTTCATATTTTTTAAGGGTTGGGAGGAGGAGGGGAAGTGATAGAGTCTGCACATGGTCTGCAAAGTTTACATTCACCCTGTGACCTTTACAGGTGAAGTTCATGACTCAGCGAATGTTGGCTAAGTACCAACCATACTGCCAGGTGCTGGAGATACGATGTTTAAGAAGACATCATTGTTGTCCCAAGGGAATATCAGGCAGAAAATAGGTGTGGGAGGAAATAAATGCACCGTAACACCAAGTGCAGTTGTGCAGTGGTAGGGTCACTGGGGCTATGGATGCACAAAAGAGGGGCATCCAGCTCAGCTTTGGAGACTTAAGAACTACAGATAAGGGAAGCCTTCCAGGAGGAGGTGCAGGTAAAATGAATCTGGAAAGAGAAATAGGTACTAGCCAGGAGAAGTGTGTAGTGAAACTCGGAAGAGGTAGAAAAGGAGCCCAGGCAGAGAGAGAAGGGCATGTATAGAGGCTGCTAATGGGACACAAGTAGAGTGCTAAGAGCTGAAGGGGCAGAGGGGGCTGAGATCTGTGCCAAAAGACTTTGTATCTCACGCCTAGAAGATTGGAATTTACCCAGGTTCAGATGCTGGCCCCATCACTCTGTGTAACTGCATAGCCTTAAGCAAAGTACTTATAACCTTTCTGTGCCTCAACTGTCTCATCTGTAACATGTAGTTAAGAAGAGTACCTGTCCCATAGAGTTGCTAAGAACATTACACGAGACAGTGCGTACAAAGCATGCAGAATTGTGGCAGTACATAATCAGCACTCAGAAAATGTTGGTGATTGCTGTTGCCATCAGTCACTGTTCTTGGTCATGCTCTCAGCAATAGGCAGGCATTGCAAGCTGTGAGCACCTACCATGCGCCTATCTCTGCAGTAAGCAGTAGACACAGAGGCCTTACATATCTTACTATATCTGTGTGAGACTTAGATCGTGAAGACTTTTCTGCAGGCAGAAAGTGTTAGAACCAGTTCCCTGGTGCCGTTGGCCAGTCAGGAAATGGTACTTGTCCACCTGCTCTTTGCTGAAGGTGCTCAGGTCAGCATCAGCACAGTGTCAGTACAGTGTTTGCATCTGAGAGCCCAGGAAGGCTGGAGGTCTGGAATGAGAGCATTACAAACTCCTCAAGTTGGCACTCATATGCTTCCTTCTTTCTCCTACAAGAAAATACCAAATATGGCTTAATAGTGGAGAAAAGTGTCAAGCCTTCATCATACCAGACTCATACTTGACTGTGGACTGCATTTTTCTGCTTCAATGGCCCTCCCAAGTCATCTGCTTTCTAAAGTTTCTTTGGACTCATGAAGTCCTTCGGTGGCTCTGCTTCTTAATACAAAAGACAAAAGCTCTTGACATGCATGTGTTGACCAACCCCGGGCAGAAGGACACGAGAGGGCAGGGCCCTCATCCATGAGTTGTGCCCCTGGGCTTCTCATCCCTGGAAATGGAGTCCACAATGCAGTGAGGAATTGTGCTGAACGGAAGAGGAGTCACTTCTGCTCTCCTTTGTGGACTCTCCCTCCAGCTGCTTGCCCCAGCCCATGGACCCTTCTCAGACACAGACAGAGCCTGGAAACAGGCTGGGGAGTACATGCCAGTTTGCAGCAGGCAGGCCTCCTTTTCTTTTTCCTGTCAACAGTGCAGTGAGCAGAGAGGGCCCCCTCCTTCTGTTGAGCCCCTCCGCAGCTTCTAAGCTGGTGATGGCCTCCAAGGTTGGCAGCCTCTCTGTGCAGGTTAGCCATGTGGTAGTGGAACACCAAGGATGTAGAGCTGGTGAGTGTGTGGTGGGGCCTCTCCATGATGCTCTTAGCCAGGTTTCACCGTCCCCACAGTGGGAGCAGCCTGGTACCGGCAGCAGGCAGCCTCAGTCACTGAGCCCAAGGCCCATGCTAGCCTGGGCTGTGATTATGCAATCTCTAAGTGCTCTGGGCTCCTATGAGAAGGAAGACATTATCTCTGATATTATTGTAGAGTAATGAGAAAGTATTCCTGGGCTCTGCAGCTTTCTGGCTGAGCACTCTGTGCTTCATGGGGAAATATGCTCTTATTTATTTCCCTCCAGAATATCAAAGTTGACAGCACAGAGACACAGGTCTGTAGACATTTACAGACCATCTACCTCTTCCCACCCCACTCTCCTCTCCTCCTCAGCCAACCTATCCTCTGCCTGTGGGCCTCAGGCCTTCTCAGCTGTCTACCCACATCCTTTCAGTGCTTACCACGTACAGCCACTGTTTTTAAGAGCTTTGCTCCATTGTATTCATTTAGTTCTTACAACAGCCCTGGAAGGTAGGGATTATCATTGTTCACATTTTACAGTTAAGGAAACTGAGCCTAGAGAGGTTAAGTAACTCGCCCCAGGTCACACAGTAAGAGCAGAGCATGGACTCACCCTCAGGCCATCTGTCTCCATAATTTGTGCTTTTTAACCCTGCACTATTCAGCCTCCAGGTCTGGTGCTTTATCTGTGTGGATCTACATACAGAACAAACCATGGGCACCAGGGTGTTTGGCATCCAGGCCTGTGGACCCCATGGAGCCAGGGAGCACTACGGATCCACACTGACCTCCGGCCATGTGAGAAGAGCAACCCCTTGGAGGCTTTAGACGATTCAAAGTGGGCAAAGCTCTCCTTTCTCCCTGAAATGCTCACAGAGCTTCTCAGGTAACCCCACAGTTTGAGTGTCTGAAATCCCAATGAGAGGCCTGGCACCTCCAGAGCAATGCCTGGGGCTCTGAGAGCTTCCCGGAACCAGCCCTTCTTTGAGCAGTGGAGCTATGGGCAGCGGGGACTGGACACCTGGGCTCTGGGGCCAGCCACCTGGGCATGACCAGCAGCTGGCCACAGGGACCCTCCCCAGAAATGCCCAGGCTTCATGTCTTGGAGTCTGTCACAGTCTATCTCAGTCCGGGCCTGTCTGTGGTTGTAAGTGGACAAATGTGTATCTCACGTATGTGTCCATTGGGTTGCCACATTTGTGTCTTCATTTTGCCCACTAGAGTCTATGTGTGTCAGGGCTCATGTCAAAATATGGATGTGTACCAATGTGAGCATGAAGGATTTATGTGTATGAAAGCGGGACAGGCTGGAGGTATGTAGCTGTGTATCCACAAGTGTATGTGGGGGCAAGTTCTCCACGGTGGTGCTTTTAGCCACCTTGACATCCTTCCTTTGCTGCTACGGGGTGATGGGGCCCTGCCTAGCGGTTGGAGGCAACTTAGTTCCTTTCAGCTGGATTTTGTTCCCATAGGTAACAGCCCCTCCAGCTTTCCTGGACTCCCACTGGCTTCTGCTTTCCCATCCTGCTCTGCCGCAGCCATGTGGTCTGCCCACACCAGAAGGGAGTTGCTAAACCTTTGGTTCAGAGGCAGTTTTTGAGCCAAAGAAAAGACAGTGCCTGGGAGTCCCAGAGCCATGGCAGGTCTGTGTCCGTGAATTTCTGCATCGCATACCACTATCTCCTTTTGAACCAAGCCTCTCTCCCCGACCCCCAGATGGCACAACTCACGGGTGAGGACCCTCTGCTCTCTAGTCATTCTGCTGCTGACTGGTTCTGAGTGGGGGGGGTAACAACACTCTGCGCCGCCTCCTGCAGCCTGTGACTATTTGGAGTCTGATGGAGAGGGAGATACTAAGCCGCTGGTGGGCTCTGAAAAGAGGAGCCACACTGAGCAGCAGATGTGGGAGCCAGGCTTGCAGCCTGGCAGGGAGCAGCCTGGGCACCAGTGCAAGAGCACAGGTGCGGAGTCACTCTGTCTGCAGCAGTCCTCACGCTGCCTTGCGCTCCCTCCTCCTCAGCACCGTTTCCTTCCGCTCCCCAACCCCTGTGCCCTGGTCTTCTGGGGGTGACCATCCTCAAGACTGCTCTTGGGCCAGCAGGGCTTAGGCAGGGTTCCCCAGGTGGGAAGTCTCCTATAATGAAAACAGTCAGAAAGCTCTGTGACCTCTGACAAATTGCTTAAGCCCTCTGTGACTCTGTTTTTCAGTCTGTACAATGGGGATAGTAATAGAATTATGGTGAGAATCAAATGAGCTTATGTGTGTAAAGCACTTAGAAGAGTACCTGGCAGGCAGGAAGTACTCAGTAATCCTCTGCTGTTAGGAGACCATCCCAGACATCAGTCTGGCCTTTCCCCAGGGTCTGCTGGGGTGGGTGGGAGTGAGTAAGGAGATGATTTGTCATTTGTTGTTGATTGTCTAGGTTTGGAAAGGAGGAGCAATGCCCTTCACCCCTGGAAAGGCTTCCCACTGTCCTAGCATAGGTGGCTCCATCCAGCATGACCCAGCCTAAAGCAGCCCCCCGGTTAGGGCAGATGAGGGCTGTAAAGATATCAAAAATCTACTCTCCTAGGACAGAATCAGCCTCTTTCTGCTCTTGGCTCATCTCTGAAGTCTTTTCTTAGAGGTCAGTAGAGCAGAGACCCCTCTAGAGTTTGTCTCTGGTGGGAAGGCCAGCAGACATAGGCTCTAAAAATAACCCTTAAGAAGATTTTAAGTAAATACTTTCCACAATTCAGATCACAATTCTTTTTTGTTTCCTAGAGAAATGTGACCTATTGTGAAGCCCATTTCTACAGGGGAGGAAATGTCAAAGTTTCCAGAATGCAGGACCAGTTTTGGATAAGGCTCTGCTCTGGGGGGCCCAGCCATGCCAGAATGACCAGCAGTCTCCGTGTCGTGTCGGTCGCCCCCATCCAGTCCCACCTCAGGGGTGGGCCCGGCGCTGCTGCCCCCTCCCCAGCTGGGCGCATTGAACGATCTGAGCCCTATCGGCTTGTTTCGCTACCCAGAAGCAAGCTGGCAGAAGGGAAGGCGGCTTTGCTTTGTTACAGTTCGCTTTTCCCCCAGCATATGGCTCTCAGAGGTGGTATCTGGAGAGCACCAAGTCTGTCCAGTTTACTGGCACCAGCCTAGACTGGGCACATAGGGCAGTTCCCGGGCTGTGGAATGCCCAGGGGAAGGGCCCAGGGGCCGGGTATACCACAACGCAGGCCGACTGGACAAGCCAGCCCTGGCCAGCGATGGAGATGTCTTGCCAGTTCCTTCTCACTGCAAAGGGAGAAAACGTCAGCGGGGTGCTGGGATCTCTGTCGGGGGCACAGCCTTCCCCTGGGGAGGTCCAGACCCGGGAGGCCGTCGGGGTGGGGAGAGCAGAGAGCAGAGGGCCGGGAGGAACGTGGGGAAGAGAGGGGGAGAAGAGAGGAGGGAAAGAGGAAGGAAGGGGGGGAGGAGCCGGGGAGCGGCGGGGAGGCGGAGGCCGGAGCTCGGGCACCTGCGGAGCGCGGCGGGCGCGGAGGAGAAGGCGGCGGGGCTGGAGACTCGCCGCAGCGGGAGGCAGCCCGGCCTGGTTTTAGTGACGCCCGGGGGGAGGCCGCGCCCGCGGAGTTGCCCCGCCAGCCAGCCGGGGATTTCCTGCCGGCTCTCCGGTGAATGGTGGGCTGTTGTCGCCGTGTCCTTACTGGGGCAGGGATTGAGGCCGAGCGCCTCCACGGAAATGAAATGTTGTACTCGCCTCTGCGTCTGGTTCGGGATTTGGGGATGGAGAAGATGGCTTCTCTCATAATTTATTCAGGTGGCTGTCACTGTGGTCACGGCCAGCCCCGGGCCAAGAGCAGAGCCGGAGAAATTGAAGCAAGGTAAGGGAAATGCGGCCACAGTCCCGACGGGCCGCAGAGAGGCCACTGCCCAGCAGTGGAGCCAAGCCGCGCAGTCCTGCTGGCCCTCCGGCCCCTGGGGGCCCCTGACGCGTGAGCATCGACCATCTACTAAGCACTTTTTACATAGCTACTCTTTACCCCCAGAGTCCCCCCTATATTAGCTAGTATTAACCCCGTTTTACAGATCAGAAAACTACAGGTCACAGAGGTTAAGTAACTTGTTCACAGTCACCCTTGCAGGAGCAGGAAAGCTCAGAGTTGAACCTGATCTCTCTGACTTTGCAATGTTTTCCTGCATACCAGGCAGCCCTCCTGGTTTCTCTTCTTCAGAGTCCCAACATTTCCTTCTCACCAGCGTTCTCCTCACCCTCTCTCCCTAACCCACCAGCAGCGCTGCTCAGGCACCCAGTTGCCCTCCTACCTCACTTCAGCTCTACTGTGTCTGAGAGGCTCTGGGACTAGTTCACACTGAGGTTTCAGTGACGGGGAACAGCCTGAAGTGGTTCCTGGCTTGTCTCTCCCCAAGATTTGCCTTTAAAAAAGAATCTCAGCCTCATTTTAAAGGACAAGTTCTTAAGGGAACTGATGTAAGTGACAGCCAAGAATGTGGAGCAGGACTGGCGCAGCAAGGCCTGTGGGTGCCACAGCCGCGCGTGGGCAAAGCCCCTTCCATCAGTGCGCATGGCTCTAGGAGGTGGGTCTGGGGAAGAAGAGCATCTGAAACTTGTTGAGAACCTACTGTGTGCCTGGCACATTCTCCACACACTTCACAAATGGTATTACCCTGTTACTCCTCACAGCTACCATGGGGGGTACCCATCACAGAGAAGGAAACCACGGTTTTCTTAGAAATGAAATAACTTGCCCAAGGAAATGCTGCTAGTAAGTGCCTGGGCTGGACTTCAAACCCATTCACTCAATCTGTCATTCATTAAGTGTATTTTTCTTTCTTTTTTTCTGTGTCTAGGGATACGGTGATGAGATGTATGATCCTCCTCTGCTTATGTTGGCAAGTGGGGAAATAGATGTAAACAAATCAATACACTAAGGTGCCATGTGACAGTCTGATAGTTGCAGTATGGGGTTTCCTCAGTGGGCCACAGACGCAAACTCTGTGGCCACAGCTACCTAGGAGCAGGTGGTATGGAGGGGGCAGGGAGTCAGGAAAAAAAGAAAACCTTGAAAGAGACCTAGGGCCAGGCCATTTTCCTCACTCTCCCTGGTGCCACCTCCAGAAGCCCTTGGCATGGAGGGGAGTGGGGAGAGGGGCCTCATCTGGGGCCTCTTTAAATGTCCCTCGACTCCCCTGCTCTGGCCACCTGACTTCACTGTGGCGTTTTGAGGATTATTAGATCGTTATGAAGTACCTTGTATTTCTGGTATTTATGAGCAACGTCAATGTACAGGAATCAGCTTCTCAGTTTTTTTTTTTCCCCCGGTTCAACAGAGGTTGGTTTTAAAATATCTTTGACTTGAAGAACAGGATAAAAAAAACAAATGTGGGAGCCTGAAGTAAAAACAGAAAATAGATGAAACCCAAGTATTTTCAAGGTGTCTTTCTCTTTCTTTCTGTTTGGCAGGTTTTAAAAGTGTAAAGCAGAGGGAAATTTATCTGATGCAGCATTTACATAAGAAGCACGTTCAGAAAAAGAGACTGTGATTCTGAAGGTGTCCTTATACTGCACTAAAAATCTCCCTTGGGACCAGAGGAGGTTTAAATTAGCTGGAGAGAGGAGGAAATAAAATCCCCCTTTCCAAATTGCAGATCTCTTCTAAACTGAAAACTTCACCTGAGGAAGTGATCACACTGTGTTCAAGAGCAGACAAAGCCCTCTTTTGTAAGGGCTCCACCTTCTCCAACTTTCATTACAATTCCCTGGCTCTTTCTACAGCCACTTAACAAGTCCTGACATTGCGCTGTTTACAGCTACGTCATAGGCCTTGAGCACAGCTCTCAAAGAGGCCCTTGTTTGTTGTGGCTGTGCATTTTGCCCTAGAAAAATATCAACAAGCCATTTAATTGATTCAAGATTTCAGTCAGTGGGAATAGCACAAACTGTCCTGCACTTCCACAAGCTCTTATCATGTGTGTGTGTGTGTGTGTGTGTGTATATTTGTATGTATTTTCTCTAATGTCTACCAGAAATTTGCATGTTAAACTGCACAGAATTTCACAAACAGGGATAATGCTATTTGCACAGTGTTCTGGTTATCTATTGCTACATAAGAGAATACCCTAAACTTAGTAACCAGCTACCATTCTGTGAGGTATTGTGAATCTGAGGATCAGAAATGAGGGCAGGGCTCAGCTGGGTGATTCTCCTGCTCTAGGTGGCATCAGCTGGAATGCTCAGTGGTATTCACCTGGTTGGTTTCTGATCTGGAGGGTCCAAAACGGTTTTTCTGACACACCCTGCACCTTGGCAGTGTGGCTATAAGGCTGGACTCCATGCGCTCCTTCCCTCCATAGACTCAAGGCCTCTCTGCCTAGTCTCGCCTTACGTATAGACTTCCTACATAACAGTTCAGGTCTCTCAGAACAAGTATTCCAGGACACATCAAGTGGAAGCTGCTAGACCCTATCAAAGAGCTTTCTTTGGAGTCCAGCATTCCCGGTGTCTTCCTCACCCTCTCTCACCCTACCTCACCCCAGCCCTGCCTCAGGCACTCATGCCCAGAACTGGCACAGTGTCACCTCAGCTACCATCTGTTATTGTCAGAGGCAAGTCACAGTGCCGCCCAGAAGCATGGGATGTGAAATAGACCACCTCTCTATGGGAGGAGGCTTGGAGAATTTGATCTAAAATTTTATCTCTAACCCAGTGGCCAACTACACTCAGTGTTGCCAGACTTCATGTTTAAACTTATTTTTCTAGGGATAAGGCTAGAATCTGAGGTTTGGATGGAACTTAAAGATCATCTAGTTCAACATTCTAATTTTACAGGTAAGATAAGCGAGACCAAGAGAAATTCGAGAATCTGGGGCTCCCAGATACAAATTCCAAAGGCAAGCTCAAATCCAAGTGTCTGACCCCAGATTCAATTAGATACTTACTGACTGCCTACTAAATTCACAGTGTGGCATTTATACTGAAGGAGGACAATACAAAGTTAAGTGTTACAAGTTCCTGGTGTCCGAGAGTTTACAATTCAGTGGAATGGAAGAGTCAAGAAAGTAGGTAATACAGGAAAATTAAAACTGCAGAAATATGCCATGAATTCGATAGAAGGATAAATCCAATCCGGCGAGGTGGGTTATGAAGGGATTTCTGAAGATCTGGGTTTGATGTGGGTCTTTAAAGGAGTAAAACTTTAGGTGACAATAGAGCAGGTGGCATTCTAGCCAGAGCACATAGGGAACAAAAAGAGAGAGAGGATAGCCAGGGATGAGGCTCAGTGCCAGGTTGAGGAGAAGGACAACTATGCATTGTCCACACTCTCTGACCCGGTCACCCTGGAGATCTGAGGGGCACACTGTTCAGATAGCCATCCAGACCTACACGGGCCTGGGGTGGGTTCACTGAGATGCTTTACAGCAAACTCTCCTACATGAGCACAATGAACTTGTTTCTAACCCAGCTGTTCTCATTGCTGACTGCACATTAGCGTCTCCGTGGATGCCCTTAAAATATCCCTGGGTCCTACTAAGTTAGTTTCTCTGAGATGGGACCCAGGTCTTGATTTTTATAACTCCTCAGGTGATTTTAATGTGCTGGAGCAGTGGTTTTCAAAGCTAGTGGGCATCAGAATTACATGCAGGGCTTATCAAAACACAGACTACAGGCCCCACCTCCAGAGTTTCTGGTTTAGAAACCCTCAGGAAGGGGCCCAAGAATCAGCATCTCTAACAAGTTCCCGGTGTTGCCCCTGCTGCTAGTCCCTGGACCACACTGTGAGAGCCATTGCTCCAGACAGTCAATCTAACCAGTGACACATAGAATCCACCTCCTTGGAAACTCTATCTCTGGAAAGAGAACTGAGGTTGCACACTGCCTAGCCCAGAACCCTGCTACTCCAAGTGTGGTCAAACTCAGGAGCCCCAGCACCGGCAGCACCTGGGAGCTTATTAGAAATGCAGAATCTCACGCCACACCCCAGACCCAGGGAATCAGAATCTGCATTTTAACAAGATTGCTCAGATAATCCGAAGGCACAGTACAGTTTAACAAACTCTACTCTTGAGCTAAATTCTGAGTGTTAATGCCTCCTGGACACCTGAATCTTGATGGCACCATAGCAGAGGTCCCCAGGCATAGCAGCTATAAGGACTTTCCAGAGTTGGGGCTCTAACTAAGCCATCTGTAACACGTGAACTCACCTGAGCATTTTAACACATGAACTCTGAATTTAGGTAATAAAGCTAGATAACAAAATATATTTTGTAAAAGCCTATTAGCAGTTTATGAAGGACTTTCACCTATTACTAGTTCTACATCTGTTAAAAAATATTGAAATACCCAACTCAAACACAAATAAAGGGAAACAAACTCTAATCACTCAAGTATCAGGAGTACCTGCTACTTTAAATTTCCTTCCTGGCTCCTACCAGTGGGTGGCCCCAGGCCTTTTTCACAACCTTGGACCGACTTCCAGACTGGATGAAGCTGCTATTTTCAATGCAGGTGTTAATTACCTCCTTCACACTGGTCTGCTACCCTCAAAACGAAATGCCCCCAACTGTCTCTTAGTTTCTTGCCTAAGGAGTTTTTTTCTTCCTCTTTCCACTGTGGAGAGTTAATGATCTAGTCAGCAAAGATTTCACCCAGTGGGTTTGGAATTTGGCCTTATTTTCAGGTGACTTGCTCTAAACCAGTTCCACCTATGCTTACCATTGGTAAGATAATGAAAGTCTTCCTGACCCCTTCCAGCAGCCCAGACCTCCTGCTTTAGCTTCTTCTCCAGGTAAATCCATTTAATCTCCTTCAGTGGAGGAGTGAAGCTTGGTTCAGGCTGCTGCCCTGACTCATGTCCACTGTCTCCAATAGCCAATCTCAATATCTATTGGATTGTTCCCAAACCAGAAGAGAAAAATCACCTGGGGAGGTCACTTCAGCTCTTTCAGCAGTGCAGGCATGGATTAAATGCCATGCTGGCAAGGCTCCAAGTGAGACAATTCCTTGTGGAAATTCTTGTCATTTTCACAGGATGCGTATTTTCTATTTTTAACAAAACACCATTCTCTGAGGATGAGAAAAAGCTTTGGCTCACAGGAAAGAAGAAAGCCACATCCATGCCAGTAAAAGAGTGAGTGAAGCCTCTTGAAAGAAAATTCAATTTTCTTGTCAAGATGTAGGTGGTTAGACTATGACTAGACACAGTCATCAAGATGACCTGGCAAATCAGGTAGTTTGCATTATCTTGTGGCAGGAAAGGATAGGAATAAAGTATGCCAGGTAGGTTTCTTTGTGGGTATGTGTGTGTGGCCAGCTTTAAGATAAACAATGTACAAAAATGAGTGCTTGTGAACTTGATCAATCAGGAAGGGATTACCTACATTGGAAAAATAATTTTCCCCAAGTTTCCTTAAATACTAAGTACCCAGGACTTGAGGACTCTAAGAGGAGATGGAGCTCCTTTGAGGGCAGCTAGCTGACTTGGTCTCTCAGGATGACAAGCACCCACAGAGGGATAATGTAGCCCAGAGTCTGTTTCTTGGCCTTGCAGATGCAGAAGCTCAGTCTGGAAATACAGAGCTGATAGGCCTCTGTAGAACTAACTACCACTCATCTGACTCATAAGAGTCCAAAGTATAAATTATTTGCCAATTTGTTTCTTTACTGTGGGGTCTCCCCTTTTTGTTACTTAATTCTACAGATTTTATTGAGTGCCCACTATGGGCTCAAATTCCCTGCCCTCATACTGCATTCATTCTAGGGGCAGAGATATATGATAAGCAGACAGCTATATAATGTGTCAGGTAGTAATATGTGCTATAAGAAAATTAATGTGGGTAAAGGGGAAGAGAAAATGTTGGGGTGGAAGGGAGACTATAGGTTTATTCCCATTTCATTTAGGGATGTCAGAGAAAGCCTTACTAATCAGGACAGTTTGAGCAGAACCCTAAAGAAACAAGGCCCAGAGATTTCTGCAGGAGGAGAACTCTTGGTAAAATCACAGCAAGTTAAAGGGGAGCAGGAGCTTGGTGTGGCAAGGGAACTGCAGGGAGGCCAATGCAGCTGCAGAGAAGCGAGAAGGGGAGTAGGAGGTAATGTGAGAGATGCATCCAGGGCCAGATCCCTCACAGGCCTTTGTAACCATTTTGGCTTTTGCTCAGAGTGATATTTTGACCTGAGGAGTGACATCGTCTGATTTGCATTTTAATGGCATCTCTCTGGCTGGCTGCCTTGAAAATAGATGGGGGTGGGAGACTGGGGAGGCAAGGGAAAAAGCAGGAAGACTAGTTAAGATGCTTTTGTAACAGTGGAGGTGGGAAATGAGATGGCGTGTACCAATCATCAGTAGAAGCTGTGGTCAGGGATCAGGTTCTGGATACACTTAAAGGCAGACCTAATAGTATTTGCTGATGGCTTGGGTGGGACATGTGAGAGAAAAGAGTAGAATCCAGGATAACTCCAAGCTTTGGGTGTGAGGAACGGGAAGAATGAAGCCTCCATTTGCTATGAGTCGGAAGAAAAACTTGGTGAACATGTGGGTTGTGTTGCTGGGGAAGAAGCAGGAGACCAGTTTTGGAGATGCTAATTTTGACATACCCATTGTAATCTGGAGACGCCTCCCATGGGCTACATGTGTCTGGAATTCGGTAGAGATCTAGGCTGAAGATATAAATTTGGGGGTCATGGCATATAGGTGGCATTTAAAATCCTGACACGAGAGGAAATGACCTAAAGCGAGAGTGTAGATGGAGAGATCTGAGCTTCAGGACTCTCCAACCTTTGCAGGTCAGTGAAATGAAGGAAACTCGGCAAAAACCCAGCCAGAGAGAAGGGAGGAGAACCAAGAGAGAGCAATGGCCAGAAGCCAACAGGGAGCTTTCCAAAGGAGAAGTGACAAGCTGTGCCAGATGCTGCAAACAGGCTGAGTAACATGGAAACTGAGACTTCATCCTGCAATTAGGAACCAGGAAGTCCTCGCTAACCTTGACAAGAGCAGTTTCAATGGAGAGGTGGGAACAAAAGCCGGATTGGATGGGGTTCAAGAGAGAATGAAAGAAAGGAAGCAAGGGGGGTGAGTATAGAGATCTTAAGAATTTTGCTGGGAGAGGAAACAGAATTGAGGTAATGGTGGAGGAGGTGGAGGAGGGATTAGGGTCCAGAGAATTTGTGTTGGTTTTGTTAATTTTTGTTTTGTTTTAGGATGGAAAGTAACAGAGCATGTTTGCTGGTGAAGGAGCATTTTTTGGAGTGAAGTCCTTGGATGGGGGAGAGGAAGGTCAAGTGCACAGATGTAGCAATGGCCTTAAATAGGATCCTGGTGGGTCAGCCTTAGTAACGGGGAAAGCAAAGTGCCCAAGGACAGTGTTAGACGTGATGGTGGGAGCGGGCTGTCTTCTGCTTTCAGTGAAATGGGCAAGATTTCAGTTGAGATTGAGGTCCAGGTTAGACTTTTGATGAAAAAAACGGGAGAGACTGATGATGTCTAGGACAGTAAGAGCCAGTGATTGGTCGGTGGTTCCCAAAGTGTGGTCCTGAGACCCACAGCATCAGCGTCACCTGAGAACTTGTCAGAGATGCAAATTCTCAGGCCCCATTCTTTTTTTTTTTTTTTTTTCTTGAGAGGGCATCTCTCATATTTATTGATCAAATGGTTGTTAACAACAATAAAATTCTGTAGAGGGGACTCAATGCACAGTCATTAATCAACCCCAAGCCTATTTCTCAACAGTCTCCAATCTTCTGAAGCATAAAAAACAAGTTCTTACATGGTGAACAAGTTCTTACATAGTGAATAAGTTCTTACATGGTGAACAGTGCAAGGGCAGTCATCACAGAAACTTTCGGTTTTGATCACGCATCATGAACTATAAACAATCAAGTCAGATATGATTATTTGTTTGATTTTTATGCTTGATTTATATGTGAATCCCACATTTCTCCCTTATTATTATTATTATTATTATTTTCACAAAATGCTGAAGTAGTAGGTAGATGCAAGATAAAGGTAGAAAACATAATTTAGTGCTGTAAGAGGGCAAATGTAGATGATCAGGTCTGTGCCTATAGACTAAGTATTAATCCAAGCTAGACAAGGGCAATGAAACATCCACAGATGCAGAAGATTTCTCTCAAAACAGGGGGAGTGAGGTTCTAAGTCAGGCCCCATTCTTGACCTCTGGGATCAGAAACTCTGGCGCCAAGTCCAAGCCTCTGTGCTCTAACAAGCCCTCCAGCTGACTTGGCTACAAGCTTCAATTGGAGAAGCAGTAGTTTAGGGATATAAGGTGTGTTGCAAGGAAGCAGTAAGAGCCTTCTTGAGGTTAGTGGTTGTTGAGTTTAGAGTGAAACCAGTCAGTGCATTTAATCCTAGTCCATCCTGAGAATGCATTCCCCTTCCAGCAATTCTATGAGGAATGGGTAGAAAACCCAGTTCTAGCTAATTCACTGCAGAAGACTGTGGGGAAGGGCTTCTAGAGAAGAGCCCTTCACTTTTACAAATGAACTCAAGGAAGTCAGAATCCCTTCTCTCCTTTGGGACCTTTCTTCATCTCATGTACCTGCCATTCAGCAGCAAGAGGAGTTTCTTTCATGTTCTTAGTTTCTAAGGTTCATTTTCAAAACCCAAGTTAGGCCCACCCATTACCTTTGAGGTCAGTTCATAGAGCCCATTAGACAAGCACCGTGTGTGTGCTGGGCATTGAAAGAAACAGTGCCCCTTGGCCTGTATAACCTGTAAGTGTAGACTTTCTTCCTCACACTTAGCTGAGGGATCCTTTAGTTCTCCAATAAATAGGTTGACACTAAGGCTGCTGGCATTTTAAACATTATTTTATCATTCACTCCTTTGCTGTCATCGTTTCTTGCTTGGTGCTAAATGCTGCTGACCCTGCCCCTGCCCACTGTGAGAAGTCTCTGACCAAAGGTGGCATCAGGAGAGCCTTGGCAAGTCCACCTTAGGAAGGAGACACCACACATCCAAGGGAGGCAGGGAGAGCAGGAGGAGGGAGGGACCAGAGTGCATGCAGTACCCACAGTAAAGCAGTAATAGCAAAACAATAAAACAATTCACTAAAGGAACAGCGATACACAGAGGGCAGGTGCCCCACAGACTGTTGGAGATCTGGCACAGATGACTCCTGCCTGTCATCGCTGGGTCTCCCCTACCTGTCTGCAGAGGCAGGCAGAACAGGCTGGTGCAGGATGGCACCTGGATTGAGAGCCAGCCCACACCCAGGTACTCACAGGCCAACTGGTTACACCTCAAGGGATCAGCCCTCACTGCTCCACTATTATGCCCTTGGTGGTATCATGAGTGGCTAGGGCAGGAGCCACATTATCTCAAACTGGGATCTCTATGCAAACTGGGGGTCCCGGGATGGATCTGGTGCCTCCAGGAACTAGGTGTTCAATCTGAGTGCTCGTCTACTAGGCCTTGGGCCTCCCAAGGACAGAGGCAGCACTTTATTCATCAGGGTGCCCCCCGGGATGAGCCCAGAGCCTGCCATGAGTCTTAGCATTGAAAATGTGTTGAATTGAAGGCCTGCTTGCTTAACTGAAGGGCAAACTTGTCCTATAAAGGGCCCAATAGTAATATTTCCCTATAAAGTAAATAGTAAGTATGGGCTTAGGGAGCCATATGGTCTCTATTGCCGTCTCTTCCAGCAGTTACAGCAGCCAGATACTATACGTGAACAAAGGACTGGAGATGTTCCAATAAAACTTTATTTTATGGACACTGATATTTGAATTTCATGTAACTTTCACATGTCATGGAATATTCTTCTGATTTTTTAGCCATTTAAAAATGTAAAAGCTACTCTTACCTTATGAGCTCACAGAAACAGGCAACAGGCCAGATTTGGTGTTTGGGTTATAGTTTACGGATCCCTGGTCTAATGTATCAAAAAAAGGCCACTTCTGGTTTCCAATGGCAGTAAGCATAGCTTTTCACATTTTGGTCTCCTAATAGCCATTGGGATGTGCAGTGCCTCAACAGTTGAATAACCCACATTCCTCCCTGGTATGTGTGCATGCACGCACATGCACACTCACACGCACATACACACTCACACACTCACAGACCTACCTAATACATGGCCACTGTTCGGGACACCAAGGTGTGAGGCAGCCAGTCTCCAGGTTGCCAGGGTAATTGCTGACTCACTTTTAGGCCTATTGCTGCTTCTAGGTAAGAGAGAGATGTGTAGACTGTTAGCAACTTGAGGCTGATTTATCTTTCTGCCTCCTCCACCCCCCATCACGCCAGTGCATATTAGGCCAGGGTGGGAGGCCGCAAATTAGTGTGAAGCTGAGAGACTGGGTAGCAAAAAATATAGCAAGGGGTCAGGAAAAGGATTTCTAATGTTAGCAATGATTCCACCTGGAATTTTACACTTTTTAGTGCATTTTAATTTATCAGGCTGCTCATTCATTCCTTACAGCACCATGAGGGATAATTCACCTCACGGAGGAAACTATAGTCCAGAGAACTTTGGGGATTTGCTTATAGTCACGTGGCCTTCATGTGGCAGAGCCATGACTCAGATACGGGTATTTATCCAAAGTTCATTTGTTCATTAGTCAGTAAACAAGCGTTGAGGGTTGCAAATGTCACACGTGTGCTGCACAGGAGGAATGTAAAGATGAATATGACCTGGTCCTTGTCCTCAGCTGAGCTTCTCAGGCCTGCCTCATCATTGCCTGCCCGTGAGACCTCTGCAATGACGATTCTCAGGCCCACTTTTCATGGGCTGCATCGGGGTCTGCAGTCGGGGCAAACACCCCATAGCCTGTGGCACCCTCCTTCACCACCCCCTCCTCAGACCAGCACCCGGCCTGGGAAAGGTAGGCTCCAGACCTAGGAGGGTGCTCCTCCTGTCCAGCTGGTGGGAGCCAATTCTAGAATAGGATCTAATGTCAGGGTCCACTGGGAACCCCAAGGAATCTCCACACCTCCCTGTACATATTTCAATGTCTTATTCCAGAGGGTATTCCCACTGAAAGTTTTTCATGCTCAGTTGGAATTTGGCCCAGCCTTGTAGTGAAATGACAAAAGCTTGAGATTTGAAACAAGAGGCCCCAGATTATGTGACCCTAAGCAAGTCACCTAACCTCTCTGAACTTCTGTTTCCTCATTTGAAGGGACAATGGGGACAATAAGAGTAATACCCCAAGTGCAAACATTCCAAAAGAATGGGCCTAGAAATTTGTGGACGCACCATCACCTTAGGGAGTCCTGCCATCTTCCCCCATGTAGTTCTGCCATGGGCCTGCACTTGACGGTGGCCAGTCACAGAGTGGCTTGCAGTGTCCTAAGTCAAGTAGACCAAGATTTTGTCCCTAGATGCTGGCATCGCCTTCTGAGAAGAATCAGTATGTTCCCAAGCAGTAGATGCCCAGACATCTTGCAGGATGAAGACAAGCCTTAGTTGTCTTCCTGCAGCCAGTCAGTGTTTCAAGCGAACTCACTGCTGAGAATATAAAATGAAATTCCCATTAAAGTCCTTAAAATACCATAGAACTCAATTTCCAAGTGTATTTTGTTGACAAGCCATATTTAGGGGACACTTCTGACCTTTATGTAAGCTTGCGATGTTTCTTTTTCTGTTTTCCAGATGAACTCTTCTGTCCTCCCTTCCAACTTGCAGCTTTTGCAGCCATCAGGTAAGTGCCATCAGGTATGGTTTGATGCTGCTGCTTTCCCAGGCTGCACCCATCTTCCTGGCCCAGGGGCAGAGGCTCTGCCACTGTCCCTGGCCTGACTCTGCTTCTCTGTCCTCAGGGATGACATGCTGCTCTGGCCTGCCACTGAGCCATGAGCCTAAACTAGGGAGTTTTCTTTCCACAGGGCGGGGGGCTCCTGCCTCATTTCCATGGTTTCTTACCTTGGTTAGATGGGGTTTTTATTTAATACTTAGATTTTTAATAGCTGATTGCTTCAGATGGGCTTTGGAGTTGTTTATCTTGCCTCTGATGAATGTTTTCTTATCTAAAGTTTTAAGTCCCTCTCTCTTTTGGGATTTACAGCCTGGCTGCTCTAGGTTCACAAAGCTTTTCCATTAAAGGTCTCTCTCCTCTGCCAATATTTATTGCTAGCGTCACTGTTTGTCCAGAAGCTACTGTCTGCTGCACCTTCTGGGAAGTGAAATTTATGTCCTGGCACTGATGGGGGTGACATCACCAAAGCACTGTTCACATCACCAAGTGGCATAAACCCTGAGCCCAAGTCTCCAGTGGTTGGCAAGGGGGAGACGGGAGCGAACCGAGTGGGTTTACCTTCATCTATCTCTTCCTTCCCCTCCCCTCCCTGCACCAGCCCACCCACCACTGGTATTGACAGCATCACTATGTAATTATAGAATCTCTTAAAATTGACACCCCTTCTTAAAATTAGTATTGAGGGGCTGGGGTCAGTAGCACTGGAGGGGGATGCCCAGGCCTTATGCGAGGGTGTTTGCTCAAAGGGCAACAGCCCTGCTTTCCCTTTGCAACAAGTCCCCCGCATATGAACCCTGTTTTGCTCTCCTCTGTGGACAGCGAGAGAGTCTCACTACTCCCTAGCAGAACTGGGATTTGAGCCTAGTAGCTCTTCGGATCCAGGGCTCTCTCCTCTGCTTCCATGACCGGATTCGGTGGCATGTACCTCTAGGAAGGCTGGGTGGAGCTCTCAGTCCCACCCCTCACCTACCTGCCCTACATGAAAGTCACCCCCAGGCTCCCGTGAGAGCTGGGGAGAGAGAGACAGAACCTGCGTGGGCAGCAGTTTGCTGGGTACAGGCAGCCTCAGCCCACTCTTCGCTACTTCCCTATTTAGCCAGCTTTCTCCTACTACACCATGGCTATTTTCTCTAGGGTGTGTTGGTGCCATCTCTACTTCCTCACCTTCTATTGACTCAGGGCTCTTCCCCCTCCCTCCCAGTTCACCTGAAATGACCAGTGGTCTCCCAAATGCCCAGCTCAGTGGATGGCTTTGGCCCAGGGGTGACTTCATGGACACGAGATGGGTACAGTGACCCAGAGCCCTGCACCCAGAAAGCCCCCACGCTTGCTTTAATGCTACACTGCTGCAGTCTTGAAATACTTAATACATTCTGAATAAAATGAGGACTCTAAATTCCCATTTTGCACTGGGTCCCACGAATAATGCAGGCCATCCTCTCTGAGTCTTTCTCAAAGGCCACCTCTGTGACACACACCTACCCAGCCTGCGTTCTCCCTCCTTCTCTCCAGCAGAATCCCATTTTTTTCAGTCACCATCAGAGACCCTGTGATCTCAGGAAGAGGCCCTTTCCTCATCCACAGAGAATGAATCTGATTAAAACAGTGATGGAACCTCAAAACTATTGATCAGGAATTGATCTAAAATGGATCATATGACCTAGATCTCATCAAAGAGAAGAAAGAGAGGAAAATAAAACTTGTTCTGGGAAAACTTTGGTGTTCCTGAGAAAAACGGACAGACTCAGCTGGCCTGCCCCTCACCCTTGTGCCCATTCCCCCTCCATCTGCTGTGGAAGTGGACACGGGCCCTGGAAGGGCAGCAGCCACCTTGTCCAATATGCTGTGAACAGCAGACAGAGAGAGAGAGAGAGGAGCTTGGTCTCTAATGGCATTGTGACGCCGCTGCCCCTTCCAACATCCTGTCGTGTACCAAACAACAACAGGATCAAAACCCTTGCTTTTTAAGTCACTGCTGTGATGTCTTTCTTTTCTACTGCCGATTGACTGTATTGTAGCTGCTACAACTTTTAACACAATGTCGTCTTTTCCCACCACTCAAAACATTCTTTCCCTGGCATTCATGACACCATGTCCCTGGATTGTCTGATCACTCCTCATGTTCCTCTCCTTATCTCGGTCCTCAATGTGGTGTCTGGCAGGATTTTGTGCCCCGTTCTTTCGTTCATTGTGAGGTATTTACTGAGTCCTCCTGGGTTGGGCCTTAACCTCAGTGCGGCAGATGCAGCCCAAAGCCAGGCGAGGCCCTGCTCTCAGGGAGCTCACACGGAAGTCTCAGCCCACCTCCCCAGCCTCTGTCCACATTCCTCCTGCGTGATTTCATTTACTTCCTCAGGACTTCCCACTGACCTAATTCATCAACGGTCAACAGATCCTCCTAGAAAAGAAAGAGAGAAGAGCTGGAGCCGCCCTGTGTGCGTTCGTCACCAAACAGCCTGTACTCCGCATGCTCAGCCAAGGTAGGAAGAGAAGACGTGGTCTGCCTTTCCTCATCCCTGTGCCTCCACCTTTCCTTCTGCGCAGCGCGCAGACATGTCAGGGGTTCTGCAAGAGTAAATGCCTCTGACAGAATGCTGTCGTATGTGGAGAGTTTTATTTGTCTCCCATGAAGCGCAGTGCAAGTTCCCATCAGGCTTCACAGTTACAGTGCTGACAGTACTGCTGGCCCCTCACTCACACGCAGACTGACAGAAAACAAGAGAGGCCCTCGGAAGCGGAAATGTGCCGGTTCCCCCAGGCCACCTGTGAAGGAAAACCGTTGCTATTGATAATGGCATTTTTTTTAAGTGCTTCATTTGGGAAAAGATTAAGATAAAATGGTAACCCACATTGTTTCCATTTGTGAGAATGTTAAGGGATTTGACATAAGGATATAGTCCAAATGACAGAAAATAATTGATACATAGATAGGCTTATTGTTTATATATGACAACAGAAGATTGAGGAGAAATTTTCTTATTGTTATCCATTTAATCACTACAGTCCTAGGTTAGAGGAGAAATACAATGTGATCGTACTACATGATAGATGCTGAGAAAGCACTTGTTAAACTTCAACAACCATTCCTAATCTTTTTTTTTAGTAAGCTAGGAATAAAACAATCAACAACACACATACTGAACATGGAAACAGAAAAACCCTTCCCATCAGACTTTGGCAAAACACCTTACAGGTATTTTAGAGCCAGGACTATAGTTAGGTGAGGGATGAACTTGAGGTACAAAATTTAAAAGCATGTCAAGAAATCCTCAGTAATCAGAAAAATAAATACTATTTTGATCAATATTTTTTTTAAAAAATCAAAATTAATGCAAAAACTCTGTGAAGAACAAAATATACAAAATATACAAATTTTAAGTAATAGGATCAGCATTTTTCCTGATTTTTCTTTTGCCTCCAGCTCTAACATGATTCTCACATTTATTAAAATATTCTTTATCTTGAGCTTTCTGGTACCTCCCTAAATTTTGTGCCCAAATCAAGTCCCTCACCTCAAACCGGCGGGTACTGAGCTGTAAGTGAGCTTCACTGCAGTCCTCTGTGGTGGTTTGTGTGGGACGGCGACACCCCAGCAGGGCCATGGTTGTCTCCGCCCTTCCCACCCCCTCATCCTTCAATCCAACATCTGAAAGGGCCTACAGGAGGGGTTTATTTTTGGCAAATATTTAATGGGCTACATCAGTGTGTCAGCACTAGAAATAAATGATATACATGCTCCTGGCATTTGTGGAGCTTCCAAGTGGCTGATGGAGAACAACAGTTAGGCAATAACAATGAAGTATGGCCAGCGCCATGGTGGGGCAGAGGCCCAGGCATTATGAGGGCACCTGGCAGGTCTCTCGGCCTAGTTCACAAAGTCGGAGGAAATGAGGTCCAATCCCTGAAGGTTAATTAGGAACTAAAGAGCATGGAGGGCTAAGAAGAAAGGTGTGATGTTCCAGATGCAGATAATTGCTTATGACAAGGCTCATTTGAGAATGTGAAAGAATGACAGTAGGGCTAGAGGTCTCAAGAGACATGTGTGGAGTAGAAAGAAATGAAGTGAACAAGGTAGATCGGGGAAGACTTACAGGACTTTGAAAGCCATAGTTAGGTTTTCCTATGAATTATTCCAAAGAGCATTGAGGAGGCTTTGAAGCAGGAGAATGCCTGGATTGAGGTGGTGTTTTAGAAAGACCACCCTGGCTATGCTGTGAGGGGTGTTAAGAAGTTGAAGCTGCATCCAGAATACCAGTGAAGAGGCTGTTACGGTAATTGTTATGGACTGAATATTTGTGTCACCCCAAAATTCTATTGCTGAAACCTAATGTCCAATGTGATGGCATTTGGAGGTGGGGCCTTTGGGAGGTCATGAGGGTAGAGGCCTTGTAAAAGAGGCCCCAGAGAGCTCCCTAGTCCCTTCTGCCAGGTCAGGACCCAGTGAAAAGGCAGCCATCTATGAACCAGGAACTGGGCTCTCACCAGACCTTCACCTTGGACATCCCAGCCTCCAGAACTGTGAGGAAAAATTGCTGCTGTTTATAAGTCACCCACTTCATGGTATTTTTAAAATAGCAGCCTGAATGGACTACGTTGGTGATAAAAGAGGGAAATGGTGGTGGTCTGGATTAGGGTAGAGGCAGGGGAGTGTTGATGCAGTTTAGAAATACTGAGTAGGTATAATCAATAGAGCTTGGTGATTGATTTGATGTGGTAGGTGACAGGAAAAAAATCCAGGATGACATCTAGGTTTGTGACTTGTGCAATTGACTTTTTAATATACTAGCCTTAGTAACTAGAAACTATGACAACTTTCCTTTTATTTCTAAAATCTAACTGTAAATTTTCTATATGGACAATTGTATTAACTGCCCATAAGGATAATTTTGTCGCTTACCTTCATTTATATTTATATGGTATCAGTCAGAGACAGTCAAGGAAAGAGAAACTGCTCTTGGTATTTCAAGCACAGAGATTTAATAGAGGGGATTAGGTGCTTACAAAACAGTTGGGAAAATGAAGTTTGTGAAAGTGAGGGGAAGCCACTGCTAGCTTTTAGGTTTACCACTGCAGGTATGGCCCCCCTAATCAAGGAGTTGCTGCTGCTATCCGGGTCAGGAAATTGCCAGAAACCAGCACTGATGATCACAGTTATCCTATGGCAGGTGAGAGGGTTCCTTGAGACCTTTGCAAATCCTCATTTTTGTCAAAGCCCAAACACAAACCTTGCTTCCAAGACCCCAGTTCTAAATTTTAAGTAAGTGCTTCTCATTGACTAAATGTTAATGCAGTTCAGAACCCTGGAGTTAAAGGAGCATGGGATGAGTAGTACCCAGGCTTTGAGCCCCTGTAATAAAGGTCACAGATAGTAGAAATAAAAGCTGCTTGTGAAAAGAAATCAAGAAAAACCAACATCCAGCAGTTTTGCCTTAATATGCTTGCCTATCCTTCTGTATGGAAGACACTAAGATGAGTTAAACTCTCCAAGTTCTTCACTCACTTTCATTACTTCACTCACTTACATTGTATTCTAGAAGATGCACAAAATGGCATGCTGTCTTGCCAGTGAGTTTCAGCCCCAGACAAGTTCACTATGGATTCAATGAGACCAAAGAATGACAATGGAACGTTCTTGGGGTGAAAGGGTTATATCCAACTTTATTCCCACGGTGGCAGGTCAGTCACTAGAATCCCATCCACTCAAAGAGTCTGCATGCAGCAAGCTGGTCTCTGCCTTTGGGCCTGTCTACCTCCACAGCCATCTCAGTCTCTGTCCTTGGTGCTGCCACCACTCCACTCTCATCTTTACTCTCCTTCAGCCTTGCAGCCACGCCACTGTGTCACCATGCAGAGCACTGGAAGGAGCTCCTCATATAGAGTCAATAACCACATATTACCCACACATGCGTAGTGAGCTAGCCAACCAGGGCCAGGTGAGAATCCTGGCCACGGGAACCTTCACTTTATCCACACATGCAATTTTCCAAACAAATTTCCATGGCTTTGCACTTGTCCTACCACTCAAAGGTTATCTTTCCTTTGACTGAGAAGACGCCTCCCATTCCTCCACCACCCTCTGCCCCCGCTGCCTCGTAGGTTGGAACTGACCTGGATTTCTCAGTTTTTCCCTGAACTTGGGTCACAGTTCTTTTATGGCAATTTGTCCCATTAAATTTCAACTTTTTGTCAAAGTATCCATCTCTTCCAGTAGGCAGAAGCATCCTAAGGTAAGGGATCAAGGCTTATCTCATATATCCAAACAACCTCCTATAGTGGTTGGAGCAGAATAGGTGCTCATTGAAGATTATGAGCATATGAAGGACTGTCTACATGGTCACTACATGGTAAGCATCTGAGGTTGCATGCCATTCATTCTTGAAAGTGGGTCTAACCACTGACAGAATCTTAAAAGGATAAAAATTCATGTCTCTAATTGTTAATTAATGCTGGCTTCAAGTTCTAAATTTTTATTCTCTATTTATGTTGACTTTTTCCTGTCTTTTCCAAGCTTCTACCATCTGTCCGTGCTTCTGGATCTTGTAGCACTGATTCCCATTAAAATATAATTTCCATGCAACGTTCTGGTTGCCCCCATCATGTCAAATTAATACAATGACAGCTTAAGCTACTAGGAAAATGTGGGTCATTACATGCTGCTGACAGTGACATTGAAGCAGGGACAGAGAACATCTTAATAAATGATTATACAAAATCAGAGAACTCTAGAGTTTCAAGTGTCCTTAGAGGTCAGCCTCTTTTGTTTATTCAAAAAATGGAGGTTGGGAATTTCCCATGATTCCTTAGCACTGTGAAGAGTTGGTTTGTGAAGCTCATCTCTTCCTTCTTCAGGTGAGAGAAGCCTCCACAGCCAAACTTCTGAGACCTCGTAGCTGCTAGTAGAGTGTCAGATGCATCATCAGCAGTTAAACAAATGTTTTCAAATGGGTTCCTGGGTATCCTACTTATTAATTCCTCAAAGCCTACCTATATTGTATTGGTGGCCCCTAAGGGACCATTTACCCAAGGTAACTTGGGAAATCTTTGTTTTCCTTTGTGGCAGATACTGTATATTTACTGACTCAGCATCCATCCCTAACCTCATTTCTCTTGCCCACCTTGCTTATAAAGCTGAAGGAAATTAAATACTTTCCTAGTCTCCCTGAGCTGGAAGTGACCAGATGACAGTTTTAGCCAGTGAGATGTAAGCAGAAGCCTGCATGAGTTGTCTGTGAACCTTTTGCCTTCCTGATAGAAGGGACAAAGGTGGTAGGTCCTTTTCTTGCCCCTTTTCCTGTCTGGAAGGTGAACATGTTGGCTGCACTACATCAGCCTTCTTGTGCCCATAGGGGAAGGAAGAGAGAATCATGGAGATGCTGACACGTATGGCTGGACTGCCAAGCCATCACTGGCTCCCTCTACCTCCTGACTTCTTGTTATGTGAGAGAAATAAACTCCTTTTTGTTCAAGCCACTGAGTTTCTATTCCTTGCTCCTAAGTGCTTTCCCAATATCTGCTCTCTCCTAGCTGCAGAACCTCACTAAGGTCATTGCCCCAAACAGGAAGGACAGGTCTATGTCTATCAAAAACAACAGATGTGGACATCACCATAAATTTACTTTGTAAGTTTATTTTTGTAATATTTACCATCACCAGGTTGAAAGAGGTTGTTTCAGTGAATACATGAAATTTGAAAATGAGGGAATCTGATGGTAGCTGCAGTCTTAAATCAACCTCATTCAATGTATTTTAAATTTTTAGTTGCGCTGTCTTGAGAGAATCCTAACTCACACAAATGAGTGTTTGCAAATATACAAGTTTGTTCACCCTGCAATTTCAGTTCAGAAAGTTTGAAAGTGAGGACAGTTTCCTTTCAAAGTGGAGTCAGTAATAGCATGTAACGGAACTACCTTCTACGGCATGTCTTAAAGTAAGATCCATTTGCTGTTTTGGAGATAGGCCCGCCTTATAGGGAACAAAAAGCCAGTGTAATTGGATGAATGACCAAAATAGGAGGGGTTGGGTTAGGGCTCATTAATTAACCTATGTAAAACAAATTTCAAACTTTAGAAGGGGTTTTTGGATAATTTAAGTGGTTTTTAAAGCTCTGGCCAATGGACCCCTACAGTTATGCAGGAAAACTTTAGAAGCCTACAAATATTTGATTCAAATTCATTTAGAATTTTGTCATAATTAAAAATTCTTCAATTAAAAATATTCGCAGTTAAATATTTCACACTGGAGACAACTAAATATTAAATTGTGCTTCTAGCTTTACATACTTCTATGTATGCAGCTCTTACCATAAATATTTTATAAATGTTTATTGATTCAGAATGCTGCGTCTCTGTACTGGTCCTTTCTATATTATAATTATGATTATTACTATAATTAATGCAGGCCTTCCCATATCTGTTTACATACATTTGTACACGAGTATCAAATTTAGCATGCGTGGGCTCTATGAAATTAAATGCCAGGTAAAATATAGTTTTGCTCAGCACCATATAAGATCATGGTATAGTAAATAGATTTAAATAACAATTGGACAAGGATTGTGGTGTAATGATTGTGTCACATTACATTTAGTTTTAGCACCTATTCTAAGATCTGAATGCTTCTCTTTTCCTTTTAAATGCTGAGTAAGTTTACCTTGGCAAGATAAAGCATCTGGGTTAATCCTAGATAACTGGTCAACAAAGACATTAAACCTGAAGTATGTATTTAGTGTTCTGCAATAGAAACTTCTCTATTTTAAATTTTTGAGTAAATATCTGACAGAGACAGGCAACAGAGGATCTAGGACACATTGGACATCTCATAATTGCTAACAGTTGCTATTATGATGTGTCCAGCACTGTTCTAAGGGCTTATCTGTATTGACTGATGTAAACCACCCAACAACCTTATAAGGTAGGTACTATTAATGTGCCCATTTAACAGATGAAGGTACAAAAACAGAGGCATTCATCCAGCAAGTGATAGTCACAGGATTTGAACCCATGAAGTTTCCCTCCAGAATTTGGACTCTTATTCACTATATTGTATTTATGTACTTTTAAACAATGAAGATTCCCTTGGTTGAAGAAACTATTCACTGACCCCTTCCAGATCGGATATTTTCCAGTTTTAAGAATAAGAGCAGTACTTACTTGATGTTAAGGTGCTTTTGTCAGTAAGTTAGTCAACTCCATACAAAATGACTTAAACAGTGAGGGCATTTGCTGTCTCACATAACAGAGTTTAGAAGGAAGGCAGCTCCTTGGTTGGTTAATTCAGTATTTCATCGGCTTCATCAGGGACCTAGATTTTTCTGTACTTTCTATATTTTTCTGCACCATCTTTGTCATGTCGGCCATTTTCCCTCATGGCCACAAGACGACTGCCACAGCTCCAGTGATCACATCTGTGTGCAACCATGTTCAGAGGTAGAAGAGAAACTTTTTATTCATTGTAGTTCTCTTAAAAGCTAAAATGCCTCACCCAGAAGCATCTCCAGTTGTTACCCTCTAATCTCATTGATGTGTTCTTTCTTAAGCCAATTCCTAATGAGGGAAATAAAATTATCATGATTGGTCAGATTATCAAGATTGATGTGCTGGGTCTGGGAATAGAGCCAAATATAGGAAAGTGCATGGCCACACTGAGGTATGTGCACATTGGAAAACAAAAAACTGGGATTCCAGGTGGGAAACAAAGTGTGTCCACTAAAGAGGCTGGAGAATCAGTTTCTAAAGAGGACTAGAAATGTGACCTCCCTCCTGTGTGTCATGTCCCCTCTCCAGGCTGGGAGGGAATGGGAGGAAAAGACACCGGAAAAATTTAAGACAAGAGAGAGCTAGGTGGCATCTAAACAGAGTCAAAATTTTCCAATAAAAATGAAGATTCAATTGATCTGAATGTTTATGCAGCTTAATGCCACATATTTGGAATACTTACAAAGGGCTTAGTTTGAAGGTTGTAGATGTGCTGACGATTTAACTTTGGCTTGCTGTGGCTCTGGTGTATATAGGGTGTAGGTATGGATGCAAAAGAAGTTTTCAGCAAAACAGCATTTCCTTTTATGATGTGTTATTTAATGTTTTGTGTATCATGAAAACTTCCATGAATCTGCTCAACTTATGGACCCTCTCCCCAGCAAAAGAACACAGGTATACTTTCTTGTAAATTCTGCAGTTTTAGGATGCCTGTCACTCATTCATGGGCTCAAAGTTAGAGCTTTATGATGCCATTGGTTGGTATACTGAACAAAAGAATAAGACTTTGTGTGAAGTAATAAGTGAAACAAAACAGCAAAATCAGGAAGTCTGATGGGCATGTGAGCTGTGTGACCTTATTTGGATCTTTTTAAGGCCTCAATTTTACTTCTCTAAAATGGAACTAATAGAGTTATTTCAAGAACCAAGTGGATACTATGTAAGATAGTTTTAAATCACAAAGCACTTTACAAAGTTGGCTTAAAAACTTGGTCACCAGTAAATCCAAACAGCATGATGGCTTTTACTTTCCAGCGGAATTTACGGAATTCAAAATAGTGCACCCCATGAGGACATGCCTCAAAGTATGTTGTCAGGTTTCAAGGAGCAGTTTCTTCCAAAACAAGCAAATGTCGTTTGCACACTCATGGATTGAGCCATGTACCATTTTTCAGCAGCTGGTTTGATAAGAGGCACCAACCGGAACACCCCTAAGCCCCTGCTGGGCATTCCTCTCAGTGAGTGAACTCAGGAGATGCCAGTGTGGCCGCAAGACCAGGGACAGAAAGGCCAGTCTTTTAGATGCTCTTTCCTCTGCCTGTCTCGGGTTAGCACCCGGCCCTTGGACTCCTCATTATGCTTGTCCCAGTCACTGACTGGTCCCTTCTGTGGATCCACTCCAAGTCCCTCAGGAGGGAAGCCATCTCCCAATCCACACCTCACCCTGCTGCCCATCCTTCCTTCCTCCTGGTGTAAGAGGCCCAACTCCCTTTCTTGCTTCTCATATTTTCATAAACATTCTTTCCTTTCTGTGTCCACCTGCCTTGGAAGCTGCGCCCGTACCCCTGAATAGCAAAATGCCCATTGGAGTTTCCCCAGGGATCAATCAACAAGGAGCTACAGTGGGTAGCAGACTGTCTGAGGCGCTGAGATCCCTGGCAAACAAATCTGGCTCCTGTCTCCATAAATAAGAGGGCAGGGAGTCCATCCTGCATCTCCCAGCACAAGCAGACAGCTGACTGGGGGAATTTGATTTTGTTGGGCATTAGAACTGTGCCCACATACACCCATGATAAGACAATATAAAGTTAGTATCAGTGAGTCACAGAAAGAGTCTCAGATATGCTGAAGCCACAGGGACACTGTGGAAGTATAGCTGTCCCTGGGGACCAGGGGCCTAGTTCTTCTGATATGTGCTGGACCCATGCTGTCTTCTTAGGTCTTACTGCTTAAACCAGTGGGGCAACAGCCTACACTAGGGAGCTCAAGGTCTTCCAGAAGGGGCAGTTCCCCTGCATTCTATGTCTCCATGATTTCCCAGCTAGATCAGAGCACAACGCACTCCCCCATGGTTGAACTCCATAGTTGGGGAGTGGGGACTTGAGGGAAGACCCAGTTCCCAGTCTCTCCCATGGTCAGTGACAGCCAGCCCCACACATGTCAAAACAAGATATGGAACAAGCAGTGCCTCCTGGTGAACCTCCTTATCCCATAAACTCCCAGGCTGCTGGGAGTCTGTGCACCAACAGAAGTTGGGGAAACTGATGCCAAGTGAGCTTTCAGGTTTCCCACCCATCCAGGGGGTGACTGATCTCCAGGAGAGGTTTCGGAGAGAAGACAGACCAGCCAGACCATGCAAGGCACAGGGAACAGGGTGGCTGGCAGGTGGGTTCACTCCTGGCTTCAGTATCAATTCAGATGCTGTTTCTGACAAAAATGGCATATCTCCTCAGCAGGTCTGCTCAGGGTCTCCCTCAGATCCATATCCTCTCAGGAGGAGAGGAAAAATAAAGATCTGCTGCAAATGGGCATCCTCTCCCTCCTCACCCGATTGCTTCCCGAGGGTTCCCTGGGAACGCACTGGCTCCCTGCTCTATGGTTGCATGAATGCAAAGATTATTATCTTAATAACCACGTTCATCTTCAGGGTCATTTCACGAGCACTGCACAGTCCCTGCAGACTCTGATCTGACCCTTCGCCCAGTGGCCCTCTGCTCATCTCTCTCTCTAAGACTTTGTTTTTGCCCTCGATCTGGGATAAGCTGAGGGTGTTCAGTTTCCTACCCCATTCTCCTGGCTTAGCTTACAAGGGAGCTTCTGATTATTGGTGTGTTTAGTTCTCTGTAGATAGCATGCATTTTAGTTAGTTTGTTTTTTGTGTTTGGTCCTTTGGGGGCTGTATAAAGCTTCCTTTCTTCCATTTATTTGTGTGCATTTTGATTTAATATGTGTAACAAAAGCATCACTGTGGCTTTCACTTTAGGTGACCCTATTCATTTTTTCCACTTTTCCTTCCTTATTTTGTTTTCTTCTCCATTACAGGGATGTTTTCAGGCTTGTTTAGTCCCTGAGATTGAATATGGAAGAGAAAGAACCCTGCTTTAGATGTTAAGCTTTTGTGTGGGCAATCCTGTCCTTGCCACTTGCTAGCTGTATGATGCTCGGTCAACTCTATAATATGCCTTCCTCCAGCTAAGCAGGGGGAATAAAATGTCTTTCCTCTCTTAGAGATATGGCTTGAGGATAAAATGAGGTCATGGGTAAAAGAGGGTTCTAAAAACTAGTATAAATATCACATTAATTTCCATGTACCAGTCACCAGGCTAAATTCTTTGTATACTATTATATACTATTTTGTTTCATCCTCATGACAATGCGATAAGGGGTAGTATCGTTGCTATCTACTTGGAGTGAGTTATACAGATATCACCAGCATCTAGCCATGCAACTAGATGCAACCAGCATCTAGTTACTCATCTACTCATGAGTAACTTGAGACTCAGAGATGGTAGGTAATTGGCCTGAGATCACACAGCATGCAAAAAGAAAGGCAGATTTGAACCAAGTCTGTCTGGAAACAGACTGTGGGTTCTTAACCACTGCACCATCCCAACACCATCTAAACCAAAGGTGCCAGCATGTCTAGATGATATCTGTATAACTCACTCCAAAAAACCCAGTGATTAGGAGACAATGAATGTCTCAGCATACTCTGTGAGGAGTTATTCATTGTGTGGTTGTCTGGAGAAGAATTCCCCTGCCAAAATTTTCTTTGAGTTTCCAGAATCAAAACACACCATTGCCCAAGGGGGTAGCCTGGTGTACAGGTAATTACCATCCCTGTCCACAGTTAAGGAGACCACACTGGGATTTCAGGCAAGTCAGTCTCTCTGACTTTCTATAATGTCCCTGGGAGGAGGAGGGGCTTTGACAAGAAAACCATTATGGTCTCTGCAAGTCACAATAATAATAATAGATAACATGTATTAAGAGCTTACTACGTGCCAGGACTTTTTCTAAGCACTTTATGTTCAATCTTACATTGTTCTCAGAACAACCTTAGGAAGTTAGTGCTACTGTTCATTCCCTTTTTGTAGATGAGGAAACTGAGGCACAAGGTAGTTTGCCTAAAGTCACACAGAGTCAAGGGCAGAGTCAAGGGAACCCACACACTTCACCTTTCAGCTATTTTTCTAACATAAGAAGTATATTATTTATTGCCTTGGATGGATGAATAACCTCATTCGATCACTACTTGATAGCCTGCTCCTACTTTTTCCTACACTAGATGAAAAATAGTGCATATTTTAAAATACCCATCACACTGCCCAGAATATGGTAGGTACTCAGTAAATATTTGCTTGCTTGATATTTCATCACTAAAAAACATTGTATGAAAAAGGCATGGGTACAAACAAGAATAAGAAACAGAAAATAATAAGGCTGGCTAACTGGGAGAAATGATCTGAGTCAGACCTCCTAATATGAACTTTCTTATCAGAGAATAATCCAAAGATAAAACACAATATGAGCCCATACAGTTTTTATCTGGATGGAACAACCACCAAAAAGAAAAAAAAAAAAATCAAACCATCCTGTTTGCAGAAACTTGATTATTGACTTTGGCAATGTCTTCTCTGTCTCTTTATGCCAATAAAGTTATTAGAATTGAATTGAAAGAGGCAGATGAGCCAGAAGAGGTGAGACAACATGCTGAGCACTCGAAACCAGTGACTCGCAGAGCTGATCCTGGGCCAGAAGCTACACCAGCTCCTGGGAGGAAGCCACCACTCTGGCCGGCGGCCCTGTGCTGCGGAAGCTGCCAGTCGGGTTTCTGGAGGGCACTCCCAGGTGGCTGGGGCCTGACAGTGTGGGAAGGAGTAAAGGGGTGTCCTTCCCATTACCAAGGGCCAGGCAGACCAGCACATACCAGGGCTTGAGAACAGCAGGGCTTTGCTAGACTCACTAGCCTCCCCAGGCTGTGGGTAGGGAAGAGAGGGCTGAGAAGGAGAACTGGAGGGAACACACTGTTACTCACACTTTGTCTGTGACAGGAAGAAAGAGTGGCTGAATAACCCAGAGCCAGATTAATGAAATATTACTTCTCTCCCCTGGCAGAGCTGCTCCTCTGGTCCCATCCCCCATAAAGTGGACAGTTACCAGAGGAGCCATGCAGCTAATTAGCAAATCTGCCCCCAAGTGTGCCATAGCCCATTCCACTAGAACTGCGAAGATGGCAAGTGTTTAGACACTAACTGAATGAAAAAACTTCTGGCATTTTCTGGAAGCCATCATGACCACTTGACATTTCTTCTAGTCACTTCTGCCTTTCTCCATCAGCTGTCTGCCGACCCTCTCTTGTGTCTGCCCCTAGCGTGTTCCTCCCATTCATGTACTCCATCATCCTCCCATCAACCACACAGCACCAACACCACCATTTAAAGTTTGTGTCCAAATCTCTGAGAATGACTGTACCTTTATAAATCTTGGTGACCATCCTAGCAAGGGTATTGGCTTTTGATTACTTCATCTGTGTATATATTTGCTTCTCTGCATATATATTTTATACAACAACACCACTAATAAATAGCACATGTTGAGTACTTGCTGCGCCAGGCACTCTTAAATACTTAGAGTGCTTAGGGAATCTGTGTAAATTAAGAGGGGCAGACCTAGGAATACTGACATTGGAGATTTTCCAACAATCATACATAGCAGCACAAAGGCCAAAGCTCCACCTGCTTGCCCAGTGTTTTTAATATGCTTAAGGGCTCCCAATCAGATAATAGTTCTGCACTCTTAATTATGATCAGGTATCCCAATATCACCAGACATCTGAGGGAAGCTGTTAATGTAGATGATAAGCACCAAAACAAATTAACAAACAGAAATTAAAGTAATAATGTGGAGCAGCTAAGAACATGCAAGGAGAGGAAAATTAAAGTGTATATACTATATTTTTAGAGATAAGAGGAGATGTTGTATCCAAGAATAAAGAATAGACTGAAATAAAAAAGGAACATTGAGAGATTCAAAATAGTAATTGGAAATTGAAACCAGCAGAAATGAAACAATAGTAAATCTCTCAGGAAGTAGAGAAAAAAGTCAAAATGATAGAAAAGTTGGAGAGAAAAGAAAAAAAAATTAGAAGAATAGTCCAAGAAGTCCATTATATATAATAGGAGGGAGGGAGAGAAAACAGAAAACGGAAAAGAGATATTCACAAATGAAATTTCCCCCCAAAAAAATTTTTTCCAAAGATAAAAAAAGACAAGTTTTCAGCTTCAAAGAATACATCAAACACTCAACACAGTGAATAAAAATAGATTTATATTAAAGCATCTCATTGGAAATATTTTAAAAATTGAGGGAAATGGAATCTACAAAATTCCAGAGAAAGAGGTCACATACAAACAATCAGAAATTAGAAAGGCTTTCAATTTCTCAATAACATCACTGGAAACAAAAAGAAAATGGGGCAAAGTATTCAAAATTCTAAAAGGAAATGCTCTCTATTCTAGAGTTCTGTACCCAGCCTAATTACCAAAAATTACACAGATAGAATAAAAAGATTTTCAGATATGCCGAGTCTCAAGAAGGCATTCCCCATGTGACCTCTCCTGGGAAAGGAAAAGATATAACAGACACACAAGTTTCAACATAGGAAAGAAGTAAAGGATATTTCTAGGAAGGTGGTGAAAAAAGGTCCCAGAATGACTCTGAACACTGACCTCAGGGGCTAGCAGCTCAAGTTGGTTCAACATTAGTTAAGAGATAGGTATATAGGAGATGCCCAGATTCACTCTGTTGTCCTTTCAACCCATGGACAGAATGCTCAGGTAAGTTTGACCCACATTCTTCACCTGCTGCTCTACTGTTGGCTTGCTGTCTAGATGAGCTTGTTTCACCCTCATGGAAGTACTCCGCTTTACCTACTCCAAAGAGCTGGAGTAAGCCAAGAGGAACTTAGAAGCAGAATATACAGAGCAGGCCAATTTCCCTGATAATTTTCCTGTAAGAAGTGTGTATACACAAGAATAGTAAAGGGATCTAGAGGGAATATGGAATGAAAACTCTGCTACAATAAGCAACAATATCTGCTAAGTCTACAACTGGTATGAAACTCTTTAGCAGCTTGAAAGGTGAATAGGAACTGGACTTTCCAATGTTCACACCCACTCTCTCCCTAGTTACACTCATCTAAGGATTCACCATGCTTGGATTCCGAGGTCACACTCACCTAAGGTAGGTCCTGTGTGCTGGTACGGCAGGTTCAGAGAAAGGCTTCTGCTGCTTACTGAGCCAGAATCAGCACTCCCATGTCAAGCATCAAGCCTAGCAGTGAGATCACAGAGTTTCTCTTGGGGGCAGGTGGTGTCCTTGGCCCTTTCCTTCCAGCTAACTCCACTTGGAACCATCTCAATAATCGGAAAGATTATAAACATGTCAGGAATAGAATGTCTAGGTTCCAGAAGGTTCCTTGATTTTGGTCCAGTTTGGTCCAATTTCTCCCTAGGTTTATTTAAAACAGCAGGCTTTGTCAAATTCAGAACAAGGTCTTGTCACTTCCTTTACCCTCTAGGTAATGGGTGTCTATAAGGCTTACATGGAGGGAATACTCAAGTGACCTGGGAACAAAAGTCTGCCTTCAGGTGACCTGCTGTCTCCATCTAGGCAGAAAACAACTGATTATATTAAATGGCAATTTATTTTGCTAACGTTCTACCGAAGTTGATACCCACCCTGCCCCGATAGGAAAACCTTCAATGAAGTACCTTTCTACTCTGCATTGAATCCATAACTAATTCTTTATATCCGCCTACCTACCCCAGAGCCTGGTACAGTGCCTGGCACAGAGGAGCTGCTCAAAATATATTTTATAAAGTGGACAAATGAATAAATAATTAATAAATATTGACTCTTGAGACAACCAAGATGCATACATCAGGTAGTTAGGATTCTGCCAACTTTCAGGAAAAATCAGATCCATAACTGAGTATTAATGTAAAATCTCATGAATCTGAATATATGGTAGAAGGCCTTTTAAAATTAGTGACAGTTATACATTATAAAATGACTTATAAAGAAATTCACTTATTTTATATTCAAGAACTTACCTTAACTCAAACTCGACCAACCGGGGTTTCTATAATAGAAGTCTTAGTGGATAGGAGGGAGATATAATGTTTACACAGTAATTGTTAACATTCTGAAATATTGAGGGTTCTTTTCAGTATTATAAGCACTCTTCATAGAATTGCATTTTATTTAAATATACTGTACAGCCAGAGCCCTCATATATTGTGATAGGGAATATAAATTGGCATAAACACTTTGGCAGCATCTACTAAAGTTGAACAAACGTCTGCCCTCTGACCATGCAATACCATGCTTACACATAGACTCTGCAAAATGACCACTATGATCCCCAGCGTACACATACAAGAAGGCTCGTGACAGCACTGGTCAGTAGGCCCAAACTGTGGTAAACTAGTGTCCAAACTAGTATCTGTCAACAGATAGAAAAACTGTATATTTACACAGTGGAATGTTTCACACTAACAAAAAAAAACTTACGAATCGTTGCACATAATAAAAGGCATATTATTGAAAGGAACTAGATACAAAGGAACATGCACCCTGAATACTGTTTATAAGGAGACCAAGAGCAGGTAAGAGTATAGAGCGATCAAGATCAGAATGGAGGCTCCCCTGAGGTGGGATGCCAATCGGGTAGAACTTGATAGAGCCTTTTGGTGTGCTGGATGTATTCTGTATAGTTGGAGTAACGGTTTCATGGATGTATCCACATGTAAAAATTCATCAAGCTGTACACTGTGTCCTTTCCTGTATGTAAGCTGAACTTCAATTTAAAAAAATACTATGACACTCAGTTCTATTAAAAAAAAAAAGTACCATGGCTTATAATAAAAAAAAGTTTAAGATTGAGTTCCTTCCCTGGAAGAGGTTCAAAATTAATTACAAAGGTAAGATATATACTCAAATGACAATAATGTAAAGCAGTGTCTGATAATGTTGGGTGAGGGGCCCGAGTAAATATCTTAGGTTTGCAGAGAAGGGATGGAACACGGAGGAAAATGGAACATGGGACATCTGGGCTGGGCTCTGAGTGTCCTCTGCATGCTTGCTTCACCAATTTCCTCTCCTAAGTCTCCTTTACAATCCATTTTTCCTGTGCAGATCACTCTGTTCAAGTCTCCTGCATTGAGTTTTCCTCCTCAGTGCATCCTCCAAGCTCTCTCCTTCCCCTCTTAGATGAGTTACTGGGTAAAGGAACCCACCTGCTGTCACCACGTCCTTGCGTTCATTCGATCCTTGACCTCCTGCCTCTCGGCTCCTTGCACCCCTCTCCACAGAACATTCTTTCACCGGGTCAGCGATGATTACCCAGGTGCCAGATCTCATGGCCTCTTTTTAATCCTTATATTTCTAGATCTTTGCATCACTCAACACTGTCAAACACATCCCCTTCTTCCAAAGTCACTCTTCCTCTGGAGAAGCCTGTCTCTTCCTACCCCTTTGTTTGCTCGCCCTGGCAGGCTCCCTCTCCTTGGCCCTGGGCATTCCCAGCACGATGCTCTCGGTGTGCTCCTCTATCCATGTTTGCACTCTCCCTGGGCAGCGCTCACCTCCCTCTGCTGTTGGCCCCGGAGTCTCCAGACCACACCTCTCTCCAGAACTTGGATCTCCATGCACACAACCTCATGGGGATTTCTGTTTGGCTGCCTGACACAAAAATCAAGGGCAGCATATCAAAACCTTCATCATTATTTTTTAACATCATATTCTTCGTTTAGCACCCCATTGCCATTCAGTGAATGGTATCTCTGTGCACTCAAAGTCACCAGGGAGTCATCCCTGACCTCCCCTTCTTTACTTCCTCTCCCATAAGCTCCTGGGAACCAAAGTGTGTTGGTCCTACCTTTTGAATAACCTCAGGACTCTGTGTAAGTCCCCAGTCACGGCTCTCCGGGGCATTGCAACAGTCACAGGAGTCATGTCCTTGTTTCGAGTCTCACTCTCATCTAGACCATCCCATGGGATCTCCCTGCAATCGGAACCCCATCTGCCCCTTTCCAGCTCCCCTTCCAGGACCACTGTCCTGAGTCTTTGCCTGGACCTCAATGTCTTCTTTCTACTGACCTCCTCCCCCTTTGTCTCAGGCAGCCTGAGCCCCACCTGTACTGAATTCCAAATGTCCCACACTTTCTGGTCTGCTTGCAACCCTCTTCCCCTTCTCAGCTGCACCAGAGAATTTCTGGCTGTCCTTCAAATCCCGATCCCCATAGGTGGGCATGGAGCCCCTGTTCTCCGTGTTCCCATAACACCCACAACATTTGGAACTATTTGCCTACTTTCCCCAGCCTAAACTGGCTGATATTTTGTCTTATTCATCCTTGTATCCTAAGCTCATGGCTCAGAGTTGGTGCTCAAGAAATTTGTTGCATAAATGAGTAAATGTTCAGTCCTTAGGTACACAGACGTCTTTTGCCTCAAAGATACACAGCTCAGCAACTGCATTTCTAGCACTGTCACTGTTTCTATTTCTGAATCTAATTGCTATTGCACAAAACCGTTCAGGGCAGAACTGCAGTAAGTGGGACGGCCCAGTGACTCCCTTCCAATGCAAGGCCCCACGCACTTGCAAAACCACTGCCGTCTTAAAAAGTTGTTGGCCTTTGGAATTTCAGGCTGGAAAAAAAATTGCTGTCTAGTGTGCTGCCTCAGAGACACTTACTGTATTGCTGAAAAGCTTCTTTCTCCAGGATTGCCTCCCCATGTCTCCCCCAAATTAACAAGATTGAAAAATTATAACCCTAAGAAATACAGGACTATCCCATGGGCATTTGCTGCTGGTCAGGCCAGAACTCAGGCCCAGGGGCACAGAATTCTCCTTCTGTAGACCTTGCGGAGTACTGAACACCCTTCCTGGTGGCAAGTTCAGAGGGTCATGGGACACCCCACACAGAGCCCAGCCAGCCAAGACTTTACCTGAACCTTCCTTTGATGCAGTTTCTATGGTCACACTCAGCCCACTCTTGGATAATGAATTCTGTGAGTTTATTACTTGCTGGAGACAATGAAACATTTCCTTTCATTTAACATACAAGTCCTCTTGCTCCTGTGTCACCAGTGCAGTCCCTTCCTAAATCACCAGTGCAGGGATTGTGTGAACAAGACGAGCACCTTGGGCCCTCTGTGCCCTTTGGGATTTCGTGGATACCTCAAGCAGCCCCTCTCTGCTTCAGCTTTCCAGGCTGAAGTCAATACATGGTGTCTGGGAGAAGGCCCTGAACATAATAAATGTTGGATAGTGATTATAGAACCGGAAGATGATAAGAGCCGCCTTTAAAAGGGGATTAAATTCTTGCCATGAGTCTGAGATGTGAAAGTTAACTAATAAGTCATTGCCAAACACAGCACTGAGATAAAACAAAATGAGCACGCTTAGGCCCCCCTTGGTACAGGGCGTGGTTCCTCTGCTCCCAGACCTCCTCCAGCTGTTCCTGCCAAAAAGTGACATTCCTTTGAAGTGCATGGCAGCGTCCTTTGTGAGCTGGCTGGGCGCTGCAGAGCCTCTCGGAGGGCGTATACTTGTGTAGGACGATTGCTGTCCTATTAGGAAGAGGGAGGAGGGAAGGAAGACACAAGAGGGAAAGAGGAAACCTAGAACATGACCAGCTCCTGCTTTATGCCACATACTGTTCTAGGGGCTTTGCTAGGTCATGCCCTTGAGGATCATCCTCTGAAGGAGATGGTGTCCCTCTCACCCAGATGAGGAGACTAAGGCTCAGAGGGTCTGGGCAATGTGCCCACGACACTGGAAGCATTGGGTCTGGACTTAAAATCCGACCTACTGGAGCCCAAAGCCCCTGCTCTGTTAGTGACACTGCCTTTGGTCCCGTGCCTAGGGAACTGTGAGGCCCCATGTGACCCTCCCACCCCTAAAAAGGCCTGGCTCTGCCCCTGTCCAGGGCAGCAGGCCTGCCTCTTTACTGATTTTTCCATCTCGCATAGACTCTATGGCCAGAGCCCACCCAGGCCCACAAGGTGCTACGGGAGCTGGCCGGCGCCCCTCCTTCCCTTTTCCCTGCCTTATCTGCTTGCAGGAAGCACAGGAACAAGACGGTAGCAGTGACTCATTGCTGGAAGAATAAAATCTTGAGTGGAGGCAGCCGGCGTGGCAGCTGGATGCTCTGGTATGGGAAGAAGGTCCCCGGAGCTTTGGGAGGGCTCTGCCACTCGCCGCTGACAAACAAAGGCAGACAAGGGATCGCAGGGCGTGCGGGGCTGGGCAGTGGCGAACACAGACCCATGAGAGCAGGAGTGAGGCCCGCAGCCCTTTCCAGGCTGAAAAAGGAAGAATAACGAGGACTGGAGATTTCCTGTGACTGTAATTTGAGCTATTTGCAATGTCAGGCCAGTCCCAAATGCTTTTTATTCCCTTGTACTTTTATTTAGAAGACTGACCTGGCCTTCACGTTTGATGAACTTTCTCCACATCAGAGGGCAGGGAGGCAAGGGCCGCATGTGCAGGTGGGTTAGAGTGTGAAATGTGTGCAGAAGCCCGCCCGGGCACAGACTGCCGGGTGGGGACTGCTGCGATCTGTCCCCAGGCGGGACCCCACTCCTGCTAAGCACCATGAGACTTGTCAGTCTCCCAGACAGCCAGACCCACAGGCCACCTACTTTGTGTCCTTCTCTGCAAAATGCCTGAAAGGTAAAGTGGCTCACAACGGCTCCAAAGTTTCCTTACGAAAACGCTGTTTTCTCCAGGCCTAAGGAACTCGGTATACGAAAAAGCTGAATTTACCAAGTAGGTGGTTTACAAAAGGACCCTCAACAGAAATCCTTCAAGTAGGCCTTCCTTCTTGCCTATCAAAATATAAAACTTTTAAGAATTTATATTTTTACTAGAATTCCTCAAACACATTTGTACTCTGAAATGAAGTTACATGCGGATTTGAAACAGATATTGTACGTGATTTTTGCGAATAAGTCAGCCTTCGGCTTCAGGAATGACTAGATAGGAGCAATTGCAACTGCCCAGAGTGAGGAGGCAGTGAGGCGCACATGGAGGCCAGATGTTTGCCCTTACGTGGTTCTGGCAAGGTGACCCCTCAGTAAGCCTTTGTCATCATGTGGGCCCATGTCTCCAAGTCCAGCGGGAAGCATGGGCATTTCTGACCACAGACAATGTGTGCAAGGAGGCTTCGTTCTAGTTGTCCAGGCCTGGCCTTTGCTTATGGCCACAGATTTCCTCACACATGACCCTGCTACCGCCCTCACACAGCCCTTGTAGCCCAGAGGCACCAAGCAACATGAGCATGTGTCTGCTCACTTTCTCAACAGAATGTTCTTGTAGAGACCTGCTCTCTGCCTCCGTGAGAATGTTGTGTGAACTGGTGCTTGGAACCCCCCGTTTCTCTTTGAATCCCAGACACCAGTAAGAATAAAAGCTTGCTTACATGCCTAGGACATTTCTGAGCTCCAGAACTGCCCACAAAATTCCCTAGGACTAAAAATGCAAGCCTGTCATTATGGTATTTGCAGAACCAGAGGCTGTATTTAAGGCTTCAAGATGATGCTTATTATAACCCTTTCTTGGACCATCATGCCAAAAACCCTGCATGAATAGTCTTTGTCAAGGAAATTTGCCAGGGAAGGCAGAATGCATCTGATCACATTGGGAGAGTTTTGGGTTGGTCTCTAGCTGTAGAGTCTGGGGAGCCTGTAGAAGGAAGTTTCACTGTAGGCTGCTCTCAGGAAGGAGATCCACTCAGGCTTGTGCACTGTGCTACTTGAGGGGCCTGCCATCCTCCGAAATTTTGATGGGAATGGTATGCACTTGATGCTGAGCATCATGGCAGCCCTGATGCCACCCATAGGAAGTGGGCAACTATGGAAGACACTGAATCCTGAATTAAAGATTAATGATGAGGGAGACAGGTCCTCAGGGGATAGAGAAGGATTCTGAGCTCTTCTGGGAAAGAAAACAGACACCTAGGCCCTGCACATAGAACTCCCAGAGGAATCATCTTGGGGAGGAACAGGGGCATTTTCACTCCAGTAAAGTTCCCATAAAGGTCACTGTGGACCATGGACCCCCTGGTTGGAATAAAGTATAAAAGGATCAGCTTTAATCAGAAATCTGGAATGGAAGCCAACCGGCTGGTCACCCTTGGCTGGGAACTCATCAGCTCACGCTCAGAGAATGGCTTCTCTTCTGGAGCCACACCTGAAACAGAACCCGGCAATGGGGGCTGCATCCCAAGGAGAATGACAGAGTGCTAAGATGGCTCAAAATAAGTCACATGAGAAATGCTTGTTAGAATGAAGGGAATTTAGTTCTTGAAGGGAAAATGCAAGAAAACCATATTCTATTACCTAAGAAGGCATAATATTTAAAGCTTGCTCATTAAGACCTGGAAAGACAGAACAGGACCAATGATTCTAACCTTGGCAGAAGACAAGGCCAAGACAAATTCAAGCTCAACAGAAGGATTGTCCTCCACTGTCAGTCCGACTCAAGTCCCGTGGAAGGAGAATTTCACTCACCGAGCGGACTTCCTCAGGGAGCGTGGCAGCCTTGTCAGAGCGGGTATTTAAGGAGGCTGGATGTTGCCTCGGACAGGCTGTGGTACAGAAACATAAGCCTCCAGGAACTTTGGACTGGATGCCCTTGAAGGTGCCTCATTCTCTAAGTCTGTGTCCTGAAGGCGGAGGTCCTCAGGGGGCAGGACTGGCCACCTAATGCCATCAGTGTCTACAGCTCCCTTCTCACAGAGGGAGGGGGAGGCAGGGGAACGGGGGCTATGGAACCAGCCCAAGGTCCTCACAAGGGAGGTTCCTTCATCAGAAGCAACTGTGATACCGTGGGACAGAGGCCATCTGGCTGTGGCTGCCTGAACCAGAAACGGGCAAGTGCTATTATTGCAAGAAAGCTCTAGAAAAGCAGGAATTTGAACTGGACATTATAGAGAAAGGAGTGATGGGGTTTGGGGACAGAAAGAGAAAGTGAAAAAAATCCACAGAGTCAGCTGGCAGGCAGGGCCATGGAGGCAGCAGGGGTGCTGGGACAGTGGCGGGTATGGGGCTGTTTAAAGGCAGAGATGTCCCCACAGCAACCCGGGGAGGGGAGGGCAGTGCAGTCTGCATAATGGCTGGAATGGCAGAGCCTCTGAGGCCAAGACAGGGAGAGAGAAAGTAGATTATCACTGTCCTGGGGTCCTATGGTTCTGGCTCTTGTCCCTCTTCTGTCCTGGGGGAGCCGAGATTACCGCCTGCCCTGGCCTCCCATGAGAACCTGGCTGTCTTTGCAGCCAAACGCACCTATGGAAATAAGGCCCTTACTTGAAGCAAACTGAGATCTTGTTTTGTGAAACTCAAAGCATTTAAGAGAAAGTCTCTAAAAATAATAATAATAAAGAGAGAAATGTGGTATCCACATATAAATCAAGTATAAAAACCAAATGAGTATTCATATTTGAACTGACTGTTTATAGTTCATAATGCATGAGCAAAACCGAAAGTTTCTGTGATGACTGCCCTTGTACTCTTCACCATGTAACTTATTCATTATGTAAGAATTTGTTCTCCATGTAAGAACTTGTTTGTTATGCCTCAGAAGATTGGAGACTGACGAAAATTAGGCTTGGGGTGGATTAATGATTGTGCATTGAGCATTGACTTCCCTCTACAGAATTTTATTGTTGTTAACAACCATTTGATCAATAAATATGAGAGATGCCCTCACAAAAAAAAAAAAGGACAGACTTCCAATGGTAAAATAAATAAGTAACCGGGATGTAATGTATAGCATAAGGAATATAGTCAAGATATTGTAACAGCTTGGTATGGTGATAGCTGGAACCTAGAATTATGTATATAAATGTTTTATCACTGTGTTGTACACTTGAAACTAATGTAATGTAATACTGTGCGTCAACTACCCTTCAATAAAAAATAATTATCTAAAAAAAAAAGTGAAAGTCTGAGGAGAAAAGACAATGAGACCTCTTGGGTCTGGAAGGGTTTAGGCAGTGGTACTGCTGGAACAGTTTATGCAATAGGCCAGCAGCGGAGGGCAAGCCCTTCAGCAGCTAGATACTCGCCTTCCCTCAGGCCCATCACCCACTCCCCGCATCCAACCCGGGCAGCCAACAGCTCCTGTTTTCCTCATACATCAGCTTCTCTCCTCAAAATAACAGAGAACCCTGGCATGAGAATGCAGTGGCCCAGGTGGGCAGGGGCCTGCCAGATGGACAGAATACTAGACGTTTCCTCCAGAAGGAGTTTGGCCACAAATAGAATGCAGCCTCCCTCTGCAAACACGAGAGGGTGTCTAAGGTGAGAGAACAGCCTCCAGGCCTCCAATCAATCATGACCTGTTCACTAAATGCCCAGGGAGGCAGAGGCTGCAGAGGGAGCCTGGTAACCTCTCACCTGGGCCTCGATCCTTCCGCCAAACTTTCTTTGAAAGACAACTGCAGTGTCATCATGAGGCTTCATTGAAGGATTATTTAGGAAGTCTTGACCCCTACCCTTCAAGAAGGGGGATCGCTCCCACTTTGCTACCGCAGAGCAACCTCGCTAGATGACCCCCACAGGGCCTGCCGCCTGCCTTGTTCTCGCTGCCCATTGCCCATGCTGTTGTTATTTTTTGAACACTGTTATTTTTTAGCAAGCCATTTCTCTTGAGATGCCAGAGCCTATTTTCTATATCCTCAGCATTCACCCCAGTGCCTGACATAGAAGGGAGCTCAATAAATGTCTGATGAATGAATGACCTTTAGATAAAATAACCAAATTTAAGCTCCATGACTTTCTCCGTTGGCTCTATATTCATCCCAAATGTCTATTTCTGGATCCCCCTCCATGTGCCCAGCAAATATGCATCCACTTGAAAATGCAGTATGCTGTTACACACTTCGGCTTCCATTTACTGAGCTCTTCTCAGGTGGCTCAGCTGTCATCCATGGCAACACCAAGCTCTCAGCCCCTGGGGACAGGGACCCATCTCTAAGCTCTCTTATTAAGGCCACAAGGCCTCTGGTTGAAAGATGAGTCCTCATCCTTTAGGTTTTGTTAGGACACAAATTATTAAAAATACAGCCGCTAACTCACATCCCACTAAACAGAGAGGGGGATGTTGATACTGAGGTGGGATCTGTAAGGAAAAGCATGTTCCTTGGAGCTGTGGGACCAGGCACAAGTCTCAGCCCCATGCTTACTCTTAGTGTGACAGCAGACCAGTCTCCAGAAGTCTGTAGGCATCAGGGTCCTCATCTGTACAAGCAGGCACTAGGCAAAGACCCTGCCATAAAATAAGCTCCAGATAAATGCTGGCTGCTATCGATTGTGGATCTCCAAAAACTTACAGACACCGGATTCACAGAGATTTTAAATGTCCCCAGGCTTTTGAGTTCTTCAGTATCTGGTTGAAGGTGCTTTGGGAGGAGTGGGGGTAGAGATAAGAAATGGAGAGGACACAGCCTCACGCCAACCAGGAGTGCTCTGCATGTATCTGATTAGCTGAGCTTTTCTGGAGATTTTAGGAGAAAGAAAAGAAAGAGTTCTCACTGCCAAAATTAATCCAGATTGCAGACTAATGCCAGAATCTCCTCCTCAACATCCTGGCCAAATGGTGGTCCAGTCTTCTTAACACTTAAATTCTCTCTGTGAGGCCCCAAACTAATTTTCTTAGCAATTTTCTTCCTTTTTAGAATATTCGGAAGCTCAAACAAATAGCTAGCACGGTTTTACTGCCACCTCAGAGTCCCACCAGACCTACTTAATGACAAGAGCATTGTTCAGAATTAACTGATGTCCTATACTCTTGCAATAGTACCACAGGAGGCATGGGAAGTGGTTGCCCTCCATAAGTTACACAATATCTCCCAGCAATGTTGGCCACCCTGTGTCAATTTGCTTAGCAAATCCTCTTAGTTATAGTGAGTGTCAAGATAATTTCCAACCTGGGCCTTTGTGCAAATTACCACACGTTCTGAATCAACAGAGTTTGGAAATAATAAGGCTTTAGTGTTGCTGCAATGAGCTTTTGCCTTCTGCAACAGGGCCGGTTTTTCAAAGCATTTTCATGACTGATGTCTTATGTCAGCCACCCCTCTGAGTTGAGAAGAGAATCAAATAAAATTCTAGATGTTAACCTGTTCTGTAAACTGTAAAGCTCTGAAAATGTTTGTCATGAATAAGTTATTAGTTCCAGGTCTCCCGGCTCTGACTCACAGCCTGGCCTGTCTCCATAAAGATTTGTGGCCTCTCTCGCTCAGAAAGGATACAAGAGGACTCAAGTGAGAGCTGCCTACCCACAGTTAGAAAAATAGTCTGGCCATCTGCTTGGCTTGGTGTCCTCCAAGGCCCAGGAGGACACCGGTGATCTGTGGATGCTCATGCAAAAGGGAAGGGAAGCAGTCAATAAGTGAGCATGCGAGTGATGCTGTCAGGAAGGGACAGCTGAAGACCCCTCGCTCACATGCAGACCTGCCCTTTGGTTGACAGTTACAGCTGCTTTTTGCTCTGCTTGCTGTCCTTAGCCCATTTCCATTTTCAGGTTCATATCCATCTTTCAAGCCCAGGACAACCAGTTCAAATGCTGCCTCCTTTCAGTGCCTATTCTAATCATCTCAAGTCATCCCTCCTTCTCCACTGAACTTTTCAAGCTCTTTGCCGCACTCTCCTGACCCTTCTTCTATATTGCCCTATATTGCTGCTAGGCAACAAGGCATTTCTTTCTCATTAGTTTACAGCCACCTGGGAGTGGGACCCATGCAATTTTCATCTTACCTAGTACACTGCATTTCACAGAGCAGGTTGTGACAGACACTGCTGCTGTCTCAATTTTCAGTAAGTCATGGTTGAGCACATGGCTGCTTAGCAAGAGCCACATTATCCAGATTCCTTTGCAGCTAGGCATGACCCTGTGAGGTTTCTGTCGAATGGGTTAGAGCAGAAGTGAGGTACTTCTCCGCTTCACATTCCTAACAACAGAGTTGCCTGTCCCTTTTGTGCTTTCCTGATCCTACAGGCCGGGAAGCAGATGGGGGAGACAAGAAGCAGGCCCTGGGAATGGCAGAGCAGCAACATGGAAGGAATTTGGATCCCTAGCAAAGCTCCCCATTAACTGGACTGTTCACCCCACACACTTATATGAGAGACAATAAACTATTTTTCTTGAGTTATTCTACCTTGGGATCGCTATTGAAACTGCTTTTCCTAATCACTAATTAATGTACAGGTGCTCCACACAATTTTTTTGTGTGAATGAATGAATGCATAAACAAACAAAAGAACAAGTAAAATGAAGGCATGAATAAGTAAATGACCTGTTGCTGATTGTAATTCTGCTTGAAATAACACCTGACTAATTTTCCTACTGGTATCTCTGATTTCCAGGATAGAGAAGGAGCCAGGGAACAGTTTGGGGAAGAGAGGAAGGACCTATGCTTCAGAGGGTGGGTCCTCAGGGAATTCAGGGACGGCGTAGCTACTGATTCACTTTGTGTATAATGTTAAGCTGCTCCCTGTGGACCTGCTGCCAGAAAGGGAGTTTTCCGCTGTCAGGAGTTCAGTTGGAATGGCTTGAGCTGGCAGTGTGCAAGGAATGTATCAGATGACAATAAAGGACAGTCAATGGATTTATCCTTCTTATAGCAATGTTCTTTAAGAAATTCAAAGTATTTTATCTAATATATGACCTACTTAACCTGTAAGGTGAAATGGCATCATATGGTGGAGAAAAATATGTTCTCTACATTCTTCACAAAGTCATAGTGAGAATCAAATGAGATCATGTGTGCAAAAGAGCTCTGCAAACTATTAAGCCCAGTAATGATGGCTGTTGTTTTATCTGCCTGGCAACTTCTGTCCATTATCTATCCATGTAATTCTGGCTACTAATTACAGTCCCTATCCTGGGCCAAAATGGTGAGAAAGTAACCTAAATTTGGCCAATCAGAGTCCCCAGTTTTTGGCCACAGTGATTCATCCAGGGGGTAAAAAATGACCCAGGCCAAGCCAGTCCCTAGGAAAAGCTTGTACCTCTCTGTTCATCCAGGGGTTCCAGCTGTCCTGAAGTCAGCCTAGAGTTCTTTGCAGCCCAGGGCTCTGAATGGCAGAAGCAGAGTTTGGAGGAGAGGGAGGCTCTGACTGACTGTGTCTGAAACCAGCCCCACCTTTGTCCCCCAGAATCACATGAACTAATTATTTTGTCATATGTAGAAATTCTCTTGTTTCTCTTGAGCTGATTTGAGTTGGGCATCTTCCATCTAAAATAAAAGTAATCCTAATAAAATGCTATATACAAGTAACTTAACATCGAAGAGATTCGTTCAAATGGGCTTTGAGAGCTTATTTAGAGATTCTAACCTGGGACAATGCCACTTGAGACTCCAGCCAAGAATGGCCGTGCCTGGTCTGAAGAGTCATGCATTTTGGCCAACCACATGGCTTCTGAGGAGACAGCTGCTTACTTGGCAGTGAAGGTGGGCAAGGAACCTAGCCAGCCCACCAGCCCAGCGTAGCCCACCCTGTGGTCACTGCCATGATGGGTGCTTAAATATTTCCAAGGATGGGAGTGTCACCTCCTCGCAAAGCTGTACACCTCTAATTCTTAGAAGTAAAACCAAATCGGGGCCCTTTAGACTTTTCTCTGTCTTTGTTTCACTCCCTGAAAGTACACGGGATTTCAATCCATCCTCCCAACACTTCTGTATGGATAATTCTTCAGATACATGAAGATAGATAACATGTCTCTGAGTCTTTTCTTCTCCAATCTAAAAAGCAACTTCGGTCAGGTGACAAGGCTGTTAAACTTTTCACCAACCTGCCTTGTCTCTCTGGGTAGGCACCAGCGAGCCATTGTGTTTTTTCAGCCATTATGCCCAGAACCACAGTCATAACTGCAGGCGTGTTCTGCCAGTGCATACCTGAATGACCACCTCCTTGATCTGGGCCTGTGCCTTCCAGAAATGAGACCTAAATCAGTGTCTTTTTAAAAAATTCTTCTTAGGGTATTGACTTATATTGAGCTTAAAATAAAACTACTAATTCTTCTCTTTCATGATGTGCTATTAACCTTTTACTCTTGTGGCTTATTTTTTGAAGCCCAGTGAAAGAAATTATCTTGATTCTGGCCCATCAGTTCATGTTTTTTTCATTGTGGCCCATCATTTCATATCTTTAAAAATATCAAATATGTGAAGAAACATGTTTTCTACATTGCTCAGAGCTGGGTTATTTGGAAATTAAATAAGCTTGCCTCTGACTTTATTTAAATCGCTGATTAAAATGTTGACCAGGATTGGGCCAAGGGCAAGAAACCTCCTTTCAGAAGGCTAGGGATTTTTATTTTCCCATGAGGACCTTCAGCCAACTATGAATCTGCCCATAGGTACACTGCCAACCCAGCTTTCTCTATCTGGTTTCCACCATGAGAAATTTGTCAAACTCTTGAGCTGACCTAATTAATGCATTATTGATAAATGTCCCTTAGCAGTGGAGAAAAGCCTAGAGCAATAGACAAGGAACAGGTTTATTTGGTGGGTGGGGTGAGAGGAGCAGCAGAAAGGGTCCTGCAGAGAGAGCAGACCAGTCCAGAGGCCCTGAGTAATCAGGGGCATGGGAGCTTTTGAAGGAGATGTGGGGGAGATTAGCACACAGCACAGTTTCACCCCACTCACCATTTGCCCAGGCAGGGTTGTAAGGGATATATGCTAGATTTAACCACTCAGCATGTAGTTACCTAGTCCTTAATAGTGATGACACTCTGTAGTATAAGCTCAGTGCTACAAAGACAGCCTTAGGCTCCCAGAATCTATCCATCCTCATTATGATTTCAGCCACATTTTAGGATTTTCCTGAGCCCTAGAACCCTTGAACATGGATAGGCGAGAAAGTGCTAAACATCCTTAAGAGCTGGGCTATGGGGCTCTGTTGAGCAAGTACCTGGGGAAGGTTATACAGGACCGTGAAAGCGTTGAAGTTCTGCTGGAGGAGTCAGGAGCCTGCGGACCCCTGGGGAAGTACTCTGAGAGAGTATCAAGCCCAGAGAAGCTGGGTAGGGCTCCCATGCAGACTTCCTCCAAGATTTGGACTGAGGTTTGGGTGTCCATTATCTTTCACATTGAACATTCGTGAGAACATAGCATTTCAGAATCCTATTAGTTTTAATAGGATTACTGTAACAAATTGCTCCAAAATGGATTATTTAAAACAACAGATTTATTATCTCACAGTTATGGAGGCAGAAGTCTGAAATCATGGTGTTAGCAGGGCCACACTTCCTTCTGAGATTCCATTCCATGCTTTCTCCTACTTTCACGGGGCTGCTGACAATCCATGGCACTCCTTGGCTTGTAGCTGCATCAACCCCACCACTGCCTCTGTCTTCACATCGCTGTCTCCTCTTGGTGTCTTCTCTTAGGACTGTCTCACACCTCCCTCTGACCTTCTGTTGTTACAAGGACACAGGTCATCTGATTTAGGGACCACTAGATAATCAAAGAGGATCTCATCTCAGGATTCTTAATTATATCCGCAAAGACCTTCTTTCAAAATCAGGTATAGCACAAGTTTGGAGGATCAGAACATGGACATATCTTTTTTGGAGGTGAGGGGAATCATCATTCAACTCACTATTAAGAATCCATCTCAGTTTTCTTCTGCTAGCACCAAAGCATCCTGCCGTTCTGACCCAGAGCAGTGCTTCTGCTACCAAATGCAATCACGAGTTGTAGCTAGAAAGGATCAGTATGAGTGTTACCACCAATGGATGGAACAGAGCACCTTGTTTACCGGGATCTGGAAAAAGGACGCACACAGACAAAGGAAACATTTTATCTTATGTCCCCAACACCAACCACCATCTTACTCTTTAGATATATTGCCAACTAGAGTGACCATAAATGTATTTTGGGTGTGTATGTGTGTATTATGTGCTTTAAAGTAATTTATCAGGATGTATTACTATTTTTGTTGGTTTTTCTTTTATCTAGTAGTTTGAAGGCCCCCTTCTGTTTATCATCAGACCATTGTATCCTTCCCTAGTTTCACTCTTGCACTTAGTATTCCTGGCCTTTGATAGCCAACAAAGAGATGATTCAGGGGCCTCCTCTGTACCTAAACTGGGCTCTCCTTATCATGCCTACCCCATTCCCCATAGGCACTCTCACCCCGTATAATAATCCCTGAGTAGCTGCTGTGGGATAGACTAGCACTTGAGCATGCTTGAGGGGAGAAGGAGGGTCAGGTTGTGTGAGAGTGATATTTGTTTGCATAGGGCCACTGCTTGAACAGTCACAAACCAAATCCATTCATTTATTGTTTATGTGTTAGGTGCTTAGCACCCTTCTAGGTCCCAGGAGATGGGGGATATAAATAACCCTGCCTCAAAGACACTTAAAGCAATTTTATAACATCCCATCTTTCAGACTGAGAATTCTGAATTCAAGGAAAGATAACAGTCATGGTAGTAGTGTGACCACCGGGAACAGTGTCAATGCCTTCCTCTTTCTTTACATGCAGCACTCACAGTCATCACCTCATCAGAATGAACGGGATCATCATAGTGAGGTCCCTGACCTCCAGTGGGCAGCAGAGCTGGGGACCAAGTCCAGGTATCCCCTCCCCATCACGAAACCTGGGGCTTTTTCCACTCTGCCATGAAGAAGTTCATCTTTGCTCTTTCCTGCCTCCACTTCTGAGCCATTTTTAGCCCTCTTGTGGTACTCCTAGGACCCCAGGCCCTTAGTGGTCCCTTTGCCTCCCCACTGAGATTGCTGAGCTCCCTTCTGTTCATCCAGGAGCTTCTCAGTTCTCTGGTTTAATAAATTATGCTAATGGATGAAAATAGGTCAACACAGCACATTTCCTTTCCTCTTTTAAGCTTTGGGGAGACGAAGCTTTACTGGAAAATGAATACAAAGACTATTTAATGGACATGCTGGCTGAAGGATAAACTACTTTCATCGTTATGCAAACATTTATCCAGCTCTTACCCTCTTGCAGGAAATGAGTTTGGAGGTATATGGTGTGGTTGCTTCCCCAGGGCCATGGCACAGAACGCTTGGAGTTTGGGCCGCTTGGAGCTCTGTTTGAGTCCTTGCTGTCAGACACTGGGCTCCTTGAGCAGAGTGTCCTATGAAATGGAGATAAAAATGCCTACGCACAAGGCTCCTACGAGGATTCGATGGCTAGAGTAGATAGCTTTGCCTTGCAGGTGTTAGGAGTTTAAGTGTTTAGTGCATTAGTTTCTTGCCTACACAGAGAGTTTACATCCCAGATGGGAGGTAAAGTCACTAACGTGAACTGACTTGAGGTTCACTGACTCCGACAGTCTCACCCTTCCTGAACCTTGTAAAAGAGCTGCACAATTTGGGAAGGTGGTACAGGATGGGACACAGGTGAGAGGACGTAAGTGGGGGGCAGGGACGGACGCAGGTGGGGAAGAAGGCGTGCAGTGGGAGAGCAGGAGAGGCCTCTGGCCAGGCGTGTAGGCTCAAGCATTCGCAGGGCTTGAGGGCAGAAAAGACGGGTGGTAGCAGGTGCCAGGGAATGAGCCTCCCCTCCACGAGTGGCTACCTGTCTTTCTTACACTCTCTAAAAACATGTTTACATTACAAAAACAATACATACTTACAGAAATAAAAAGTTCAAACAATACAAAACGTTATGAATTCTTTATGAAATCTGATCCAGTCACCTCTCTCACCCTCCCAGCACAGCTGCCGGCACTAAGCATTGTTACGGACTTGGTACTTCCGGCCACACCTTCTCCTGTGCCCTGGTGAACATTTCTTATATATGCTGCTTTGATTTTAAAACAGCCCCAATAATTGTTCTGCAACTTATTTTTTGCTGTTGTTTTTTACTCGAAGTCTTATCACAACTAATTTCCCATGCCACTAAATATAACTCTACCTTGTTTTAAAGGCCTGCATGGTGTTCCACAGCATGGACAGACCATAATTTATTTCCTAAATACTCCCAATTGCAGCAGTTATCTCAATTTAATGTAATTGTTCCCTATAAGCCTGTTGTTCTACTTCTTTACACCTCAAGAATAGGATCCACACATTTTATCTTCAAATCCTCAGTGCCCAGTGTAACATCTATGCTAAGTATAGTAGCTTCCTAAGGCTGCTGTAACAAAATACTAGAAGCTGGGAGGCTTTAAACAAACAGCAGTTATTCTCACAGTTTCAGAGGCCAGCGGTGTAAAATCAAGGTGCCGGCAGGACCCCGTTCCCGCGGAAGGCTCTGGGGAGAATCCTTCAGGGTCTCTTCCAGCTTATGCGAGCTTCAGACATTCCTTGATTGGCAGTTTGCCTCCAGTCTCTGCCTGTTTTCTCCTCTGTCTATCGCTGTCTCCCTCTGCCTTTCTCTTACAAGCACATCAGTCATTGGGTTAAGGGCCACTCTAAATCTAGGAGGATCTCATCTCAAGAGCCTTCATTACACCAGGAAAGGCCCTTTTTCCAATGCCTAACAATTGCCTCGGATCTTATTCTTAAAACCCACTGAAGCCTGCCAGTGGAAATGTAATATGGTGCAACCACTGTGTCAGTTTTTTTTTAAGTTAAACATATACCTACCATTTAATCCAGCCATTCCATTTCAATGAATTTACCTAAGAGAAGAGCAAGCACATGCCCACACAAAGAATCATAGGCAAATGTTCATAGCAGCTTTATTTGTAATTATCAAAAACTGGAAACGACCCAGTTTTCTACCACAGGTGAACGATGAACAAATTGTGGAGTATCCAAACAATGGAATCCTACTCAGTATAAAGGAAAGAACATGGATGAATCGCAAAATAATTATACTGAGTAAAAGCAAGACAAAAGAATATATGCTAAATGAGCCCATTTAATAAAACTCTAGAAAATGCAAACTGAGCTATAGTGACAGAAAGCCGACCAGTGGTTAAATGGGGATGGGAGAGGTTGGAGGCAGAGACTACAAAGGGACACCAGGAAACCTTTTGGGAGTGATAGATATGTTCACTCCCTTGATCTGGTGATTTTTTTTTTTGTACTGTGTCAACACTTATCACACCATACCTTTTAAATATATTTAATTTATTGTATATCAACTATACCTCAATAAAACTGCTTTTTAAAAGTGCACTGAAGAATTTCTAATAACGATTTTCAAAGGTCTTCCAGTTGTACAGACATGGGAAGACACTAGACATAGGGATACCAGGTGACGCATGATGATGGAGATAGATAAGAGCAGAAGTGCTGATCCATTCATTTTAATTTCTGTGCAGTATTCCACTGGGGAAATATTCTATAATCTATTTATCCGTTTGCCCATTGAAGGACATTTAGGTTGTTTCCAATTGTTTAGTACTACAAAAATGCCTTAATGAACATCTTGTAAGTTTCTGCAACTTTTCACGTGTGATAGCGTCTCTAATGGAATACCTATGGGTAGAATTGTTGAGTCTGAGAAGTACCTTCAAGTTTACTAAATATTGTCCAATAGCTCTTTCCAAAGTCATTGCAAAAGTATTCACTCCTATCAGTATTTTATGAAAGTTCCCATTGTTCTACATTCTTATCAACATTTGGCATTACCAAAATTAAAAATTTTTTGTGGGTATAAAATTGTGTCTAGCTGTTTTTCTGATTTGAGTCTTGGGACTATTAGAGAGGCTGTGCATCTTTTATTTCTCTTGGTCGTTGAAGTTTCCTCCTCTGTGAAGTCTGCACATATCCTTTGCTTGTTTTTCTAGTGGCCCACTTGTCCTACTTTTTTTGATCTGTAGTTCACCTTATACTGTCAGCTGTATGCTTTGCAAAACTCTTCACCCAGTTTGGGACTTATCTTCTTACTTTGTTTTATGGGGCCCTTCGTTACACAGTGCATTTGTTTCCTAATGCTCCTGTAACAAATTACCACTAACTTAGTGGCTTAAAACAACAAATGTATTATTTTATATTCTGGAGGTCAGAAGCCCCAAATGGCTTTCCCTTGGCTAAAATAAACATTTCAGCTAGGCTGCATTTCTTCTCTAGGCTCTGGGGTAGAATCAGTTTCCTTGCCTTTTCTGGCTTCTAGAACCCGCCTACATTCTTTCCTCCATCTTCAAAGCCAGTCACCTAGAATCTTCAAATTTCTCCCTTAGGTCCCTTTCATAAGGACTTTGGGCCAGCCCAGTTTATTAAATAACCCCCTTTCCCTACTACACTGCTATATCATGTTTATCATATAGCAAGCTTTCATAAATGCATGGATTTTTATTCTGTTCTTCCTGTTTTTTCAATTATTTACTCCCTTGCTCCTCAAAGTGTGGCCTCCAGGCCAGTGGCAGTAGCATCATTGGGTAGCTTGTTTGGAAGCAAAATCTCAAGCCTCATCCCAGGATCTCAATTAGGCTCTTCAATTAACAAGATCCCTAGAGGATTTCTATGCTCATGAAAGTTTGAGAAGCACTATTCTACCCTTTACCTTTGAAATCTTCATTACTACAGTATTTTAAGTATTGATATCCGATAAGTAAAATTCCTCTCTTTGTTCTTCCTTATGTTGAATTTCTACTTTAATTTGGGGTGGATTAGAAATTATAGAAATTTATAATAATTGAAGTCAATTCATAAACTTGTCATATTTCACTTATTTAGGTCTTTTAAACTCTGGTTTAAAACCACAGAGGTTTTATATATCCTTTTTGTGGCTTTTATTCCTAGGAAACTTACATGTTTTGTTACTGTTGAAATGCAATTTGTTATTACCTTTTCTAATTGGGGTAGGTATATTATGTGGGGAAAATGGAAGTTCCTATGGCCAGGATCCTCACCTGATCCTGAACTACTCAATGATGTCATTGTCCTACTGCTAGGCTACTGCTTCCACACCTGCAGGCAATAAGCTATTATTGATTGAGTCACTGTATAAAGAGCTCTGCCCACTGCTCTGGGTGGAGGCAGAGACAGAGGTAGATTACAGACCTGCAGACTGTTGGATGCAGATGTGATTCTAGTGCTCCACCTACCACCATGAGAATAAAGCTTGGTATAAACCCTTTTACCCCAAAAACATTCCATTGTCATTTCTTGTTCTCACTGAATCCATAGTGAACTTTCCTGGGGCTGAAACCCTCAAGCAAGACAATTGAAATGCAATTTGTTTTGTATTGATCTAGTAACTTTGCAAAACATTTTCATTAGTGCTAATTGTGTTTCTATAAATATTCTTTTTTCTTTTTCTATTGCCTGTGAATAATAGCTTTGTTTCTTCCTTTCTTTCAATTTTTTATTTTCCTCATGGTTAACCCACTAGTTAGAATTTCTACTGTTGATCCTGAATTTAAGGGAAGATCATTTACCTCTCCAACATTAAATTATATATTTGTAGCTTTTTTTGATGGATACACTTTCAAAAGTTAAAGTGTTCTTCATTTTCTAGTTTGCTGAGATTTCTTCAAAAATTATAAATGGTTGTCAAATTTTATCAAGTATTTTTTATGCATCTACTGAACTGTACAGAATGCATACAAAAGAGCTGCGAGTGAATCCCCAGAAATGGCAATTATGTTAGAGTGGGGGTGGTCTAAGGGATTATCTTCATCTACTTTCCTACTTGTTTGTATTATTACATTGCTTCTTTATTTAAAATACTCTGTTCTTCAGTGAACCCAGTTGTAGTGTTGCATCCAAATAGTGATGGTATCCAAATGAAATCTATTTTTCTGTTTCTTTTCAGGAGACTCCAAACATTGGTCTATTCGGTGATGTTAAGGGAAGAATGGTCATAAAAATTCAGACTACTTAAGTACTCACATATTTTAAAAATATTTGTCAAGCACCTGTTGCATTCCAGGTGTGTTAGAAGCAAGGACCAAAATAAATAAATAAATAAGATTGGGCTTTTTTTCACAGTGAGTGAGCATTGTGTAGTGTCTAGAAGTCCTAGAGTCAGGCTAACTTCTTACAAGCAGCTAATCTTGGGTAAATTACATAAGCTGTTTGAGCTTCAGTGATCTCATTTATAAAATGGAAAATAATAGAATATTCTAATGGATTTCACTATGATTAAAATGCTTTGGGCTACAAGTATTTTGATTTAAACAATAAGGAAAATGTATGTCCTCACAGCAAAAGATGACTGAGGGATTAGTTACCTCATTAGTCAATGACACTATCAAGGAACTCAATTAGTTTCATTTTTTGGTTCTGACAATTTCTTTATATCTCCTTGTTCTCAGGCTAATTGCAAATCATTGCAAAATGATTGCAAAAGTTGCTGGCATCCTGAAATTATTGAGAAGTACCCTTCCCTTTCCCCCACTCATTGGATTTCTTTTCATATCTCATTGGCCAGAATTTTATGTGTCCATACTAAAACCAATGACTCTAAGAGAAATGGGATCAGAGTAACTGGTTTAGATCAGTTGGGATATGGATCTCAATGAGTTACTGGGAAGACTAGATTAGTAGACACCCAAACAAAAGTAGAGCTCTGCCAGCCATGAAGAAAGTAACGGGTTGGTTGGTGTGTAGGCAGCAGGAATGTCTGCTATAGAGCTGTTGTAAAACTGCAATGAGATCATTTGTGTAAAGCTCTTGGAAGAATACCTGGTGCATAGTAGGCTCTCAAATCAATGTTGGCTAGAAATATTTCTCATGCTCTGAGGTCAGGGTGATGTCCAGACATGAAATGTCTTAGACAAGCTGATCTTGAGCACATGTCAAAGTTTATTATCTTCCTAGAAAAGAAACTAGCAAGGTGACAAGAGTGTATTGGTTCAGAGAGGGGTTACATAGTTGGGAAAAAGAATCTTACAGAAGTAGTCAGTTTTTAAAGTGAGAAAGATTACAAGGTAATTTCATAAGGTCACAATATTAAGGGCATATTGGTTGTGTGAAACTGAATAAAGGAAACCTTGATTAAAATGGAGTCGGGAGGCCAGAAGGGGGAGCTCTCAACCCTACTACACAGTCAACTGTAGCAGCAACAGGAAGAAGTGTACTTTGCTACCCCAATAGGAGAAAGAAGGTTTTTCTCCTTACCCAGCAACAGCACAGCCAATGAGGGACTGTCACAACTCAGCCAATGAAAAGCCACTATACTTCAAACTCCCAATTTACTCCAGTGAATCTTTTTTTGTAACACCCCTCTCTACTTTCCCCCTTTCCTCTAAAAAAGGCTCACTCTTTGGTGTGTCTAGTCCCCTCCTCTCAGTCTGGGAAGTCTGACTATAACATCCAGAAGGTAGAGAACAGAATGCAAAAACCACACCCAGTGGTGCAAATATTTCATTTTGATAAGGAAATATATCTGTGCTTTTAAACAGCTGCATGAATAAATCTGCTGTGCTAAGACTGTCTTTAATAAGAACCTGCAAATAAAAACTCTATCTTAAATAACCAGTTGTGTCAAGTCCTTCGCCTGCACCTTCCAAGGTCAGCAAGGGCAGATTCCTTCCTGATCTCTGGCTGCCTCCCCTCCTTCAGGGGCAGCAGCAACCAGAAAGCACCTGGACTGCGGTGGCATCTACCTGAGGTTCAGTTTGCTCTTGGCCAGAAAGAGCAGCTCCTTCTGAACATTCTCCAAGGAGGGGCATGTGGCCAAGTCAGAATGTTGCAAGTCTGCTACTCCCCAAAGATATAAACAACCAAGTATATTTACGAGAAGCAGCAATCAAGGGAAAGTAAATAACTTTGCCTTCCCTTGGTTGGCTGGAGGTTGAGAAGGAAGAATAATGCCCTCCTGCCTTTCTGTGGAGCAGTGGGCCTCAGACAACCCTCTATCCCCACCTCCACTGTGGCCACCATGTGGTCCCGTCTGAGCTCCCAGGACCAGGGGCATAGATGGCAAGGCCCAGGGAAGTATTTTCCCCTCCTACCCTTTCCCCACTCCTCAAATCTGTATCGTTTGAACAAAAGGTCAAAATAGAAAGGAGGGTAATCTTTTAAGTGCTCAGAGTCTCCAAAGTCTTACTGTTGCCTTAGAAATCAGGACTTCACCCCCTGGTCATCCATATGCTATTAAAGACATTGCTTCCCCAGGGATGTGGGCCAGAACCTTGAGATCAGCCTGTACTGTGTTTTGCTTACACCGATGGGCCACCAAATAGTGATGACTTTCTTTTTAACCAGTTATAGCTCAGATCTCTCACTACCTGGATCTGGTCCACGCCTTCATCACTTCTGAGCTGGAGTCCTGCAGACATCTCCTGGCAATGCTCCCTGCCTCCAGGCTGACCACGTGCAGGTCCATCCTCCACTCTACAACTAATGAATGTTCTGTGATTTCCCAGCTTGAAACCATCCATGGGTTATCCATCTTATACAGAAGAGAGTGTAAGCCCTTAGACTGGCTTAAGCAGCCTTCTAGAACCTTATCCTAATACTTCATCAGTCTCATCTGTAACATGCCACATAGCAGTTCCAGACTGCTCCCTCATGGCTCCTTGCATAAGCCATGTGATTTCCTGTCTCCGTGCATTCCCATCCTTCTTTACCTGCTATCACTTGAGGCTTTTCCTAAACTCTTAGATAGGTGCCCACTCTGGGCACCCAAGATCTGTGAACATTTCTACCTTAGAGCTTACCTATTACACCGAAAGTATTTGTTTATATATGGCTTCCCAAATAAATGCTAATATCTTACTCATCCTTCAAACCTCATCCCTTAGTCCAGAGCCTTACAGATAGTAATTGTTTAATAACTTACCTAAGTGAAATTGGGCAGGAATTCAGCTAAATGGCTTATGAGCTAGCAGACTGAGTGAGAAGGAAGAGCTCAGAGATCATGTGAGTGGGAGAGGGCAATTTGGGGTCAGAGACTGTAGGGGCATAGAAGGGTTGAGAAGAGATGTGGGTGAGGTGAGGGCACTTCACAGGGAAACTGTGTGGATGTGGGTGTGTGCATGTGTGTGCACGTGTGTGCAAGCTTGGGAGCAAGAGGGGAAAACTACTAGGAAGGAATAAATGGAGAGAGGAATTATAAAACAGAAGGGAGGGGATAGCTTGAAGGCAAAGAGTAAGGGCTGGGCAGGTAACCCAGGCTGGACCTGTCTGTAGGCACAGAAGGCATATGGCTGCTGCAGAGAGGCAATAACGTCCCCTCCACAGTTGGCATTGCCTCCGATTGGAGTTGGCTTGGGTGATAACCAGGATCTATCAATGCTAGATACTTTGTTTTTCTTTCTCAAGTTCAAGGTTACTTCTTCCTCCCTACCGGGGCCCTTTTGGATATAGAGGCTTTTATTTCCTTGACAGAATAAAACATTAGCTGTTCTTAATAGTGTCTTTCTGCTCAAGGAACACATCCTCCTTTATAGAGTATATTTACTCTATAAGATGCTTTCTTTCCCCAGGGAAACCAGCCTCAGATTCAAGTCCACAGGTCTCTGGAAGGTGTAATTTGGTAAAGGAGTTCAAATAAGTACACCCCTCAGAGCAGAGTCCTGCCCATGTCTGGAAAGAGTCCTCTGTGTTCAGGATTCTGCCTGCTGAGGGGCTTTACTCTTCACAAGTGGCATCTTCAGAGGCTGAAAGAGGAAAACCCCAACAACAGGAGGGGTACAGGGCTTTGCCTCAGTGCTTACAGTGGGAGCTGTGTAAGGAAAGGATCTCATTTTACGTTGCTATTCAGCCGCTCAGGTGGAGGGAAAGGCCACTCTGCCCTTCTGAACCTGCTTCCGGTTTGTGGCTGGTCTGCTCAAGCTCCAGGCCCAGGCAGGCAGGAGCACCTGGCAGTTAAGGCTGGGCCTCAGGGCAACCTGGCAGCTTGCAGCAGCTGTCTCTGCTCATGCACTCACTCTGCTGTGCACGTTTCTGAGGGCCTGCTCTGGGCAGGCACTAGGCTGGGACTGTAAAAGAAGCAAGTGCAAGATTCGGTCCTGGCCCTTGAGAAGGCCACAGGATGGTGGAGGAGAAAGACAGGCCGGAATCTCTCTACAGAGCGGTGTTTCATGGGAAAGGGGCTCAGGAGGCAATGTACCCGTGGGCCCTCTTCTGGCTTCTTAACTTGCCAGAACGTGGCAGGCCGAAGGGAGGCAGCATGGACAGACACCCACAGGACAGAACCACATGCTCTGCGTGGCCTACTGGGGGATGGTTGGTGTTGCCCGAGGGCGAAATGTCAGAGGAGGATGGCAGGAGATGGGGCATCTTCAGAGGGTGGTTAGGACACGGCCATTAGCCTGCCTTTTCTACTTCCCATTCTACTCTAGCCTTTTGGCCTGGTCCTGACAGATAGCTCGCCCAGGACAGCAGCACATCCTCAATGTTTCCTGGGCTCCCCTGGAACCCCTCTCTCCCCATCGCCTCACCCCTCACTGCTTTCTCCCTGCCAGAACCTGCCTCCAGTGAACAGCTTGACCAAGAGGTTATATCAGGGACAAAGGTAACAGCCACTCTGGAAAAGATCAACCCCCTACACAGGGACCACCCACCCTCCCCTTGTCCTGGCCTTTGCTCAGGCCCTGGCCCATTATGAATTCTCATCCCATCCCGCACCTGTGCCTCCTCTCCCACCGTATGTGTACTTGTGTACACCATCTCCACGCCTCACCCCCAGCTTGGGTTGATTCTATGGTAAAAACTTCCAAGTGCAATTTTCAAATACATCTTTCATGGATATCTGTCTACTCAATTAAGCTGGGATACACACACAGGGAATCCTTGGGCATATTTCCTAACAGCTCTTCCCATGCTCAAAGCTTTTTAGAAGTCTCATATCATATTTTTAATGTATTTTAAACTTATTGGAGTATTGTATTCTCCATAATATATTTATTATTATAGCATATAAATATATTTAAACCACTCACTAGCAAATATAATTGACCTTCTAAGAAGACACCCCATATTTATCCTGTGATACCTCACACCCCCGGGGGCACTGCTGAGCACTCCCAGGGGAGCATGCACCTCATTTGAAAAACATAGATCTATAAATTACTGCCTTCTTTTGTCTTATTTGCAAGCCCACCAAGTCACGATCAGCAATATGGGTCATGTGTTCACATTCAATTTAGGTCTTATAAATTTGCACTAGATGGATAGAAAGTTAGCAATTGTAGGGACTGTAAAGTACAGTTGGTCCATTTGGAGCCCAGAGAGGATAAATGACTGGCCTGAGCTCCCAGAGCAAGTTTGGAGGCAGAGCTGAGACTTGGCCCCAGGTGTCCTGACTCTCAGTCAGAACCCTTTCTTTCTCCCATATCTTTATACTTTGATGTCTTTGAAGACACCATCTACTTACAAAATCACATAATTCTAAACAAGGATAGAGAAGTTAACCCCTGTATACTCTTCAAGACACCTTCTCTTTCGGAATCCATTACTTTTTATCACTACCCTTTGTCCACAGACTCCAAGGAGCTTTATATCCTCTCAGCAAGACTGCATTTAGGTCCTAGACAAATTGAATTAATTATCTGAATAAATCTGATCATTTTTTATATATGATTGTTTTTTGGTGCTGGAATTTCTACTATTAGCTCAAACACAGTTTTTGGTAAGATACACTCTTCTTCCAAAACCTACAAGTGGCTGCCCATTACCTGTGGCATCAAACCTTCCCCACCCCCTTCACTGGCTGCTCTGGGATTCCAGGGTCCAAGCTGGGCATGTGCGCTACCACAGAGGATGGTTCAGGCCCTATTCAGCCCTTGTCCCATGATCCGGAGACTAAACAAATAGGGTGTTGCCAACAAGTGAAGAGATGCTTGGCAGGAAAACGGGAAAGGGAGTAGCAAATAGGTGTGGGCTGCGGGTGGCCTGCAAGAGGGACCTTGGCACTCCACTTCAGTCCCTCTGTAAGCTAAGCCCACCCCATCCACTTTCCCTTGATTACTGGCTCCTCTTACCCCACACTGTGTGCAGGTAGCACGCCCAACTCCTCCTGTGCATTCCAAGCCCCTCCATCTGCCTGGCCACAATCTCTTCCTACTCAGGGACTCTCCCCCTTGGTCTCCTCTACAGAGTTGCCAGAAGAGCTGCTTTAAGCTGCCCTTTCACCTTCTCAGTCCCCTGGATGAGTGTCCTCTGCCCCCTGCTTATTCCGTGAGGTCCAAATGTCTCAGGCTGACCTCAGAAGCCTTGTGTTAGCCATCCTCATCTCTGACAATGTCATGCCTTGCTGCTCCTTCACGTGAAGTTCTCCATGAATAAGAGAAATGCCTCTCACCGTAGACAGAGGGCCTCCACCTGTGGGGGCGGGAGTCCAGAGGGGAGGCCACTAGGAGGAAATGAAAATAAGCTATACTACCCACTAGACTCACTTGTTTCTTTGATAGGGGTCAAACTGCTAGATAAGGGGATTGATATAAACATGGTATGTCTACATTTCAGCAACGCTGTGACTTTTTTTTTCTTCATAATCTTCTGTACGAGATTGATGAGGTTGGGTGAATTGGCCATAATATATCCCACTTATCTGGTGTGTGACTGTGTTAGGATAAATGTTAAGCTGAGGAGGTAACAAAGAGACAGCAAAATTAAATGGGCTAGGTAAGAAACATGTAACAACCTGGGTGGCCCTGGCTGTCAGGATAGCTTTGTCCCATGACCTCAATCAAGGATAAGGCTTCCTCTGTTCTATAATGCAGTGCAAGGGAGTTGCAACCACACCCACATTCCAGGCGGCAGGAAAGGACAAAGAGAGAGGAGACTTAGCAAATTCAGTGTTTAGGAAGTGATGTAGACTTTGAACATACCACTCCCACTCACATCCCAGTGGCCAAAGTCTAATCACCTGGCCCTCCTAGATTGGATGCAAGAGAAGCTGGGATGTGTAGTTTCTTGATGGGTAGCTTGTGCTCAGCCACAACTCAGCAGGGAGCAGACTACAAAAAGGAAGAAAGGGAGAGGATATGTGGGCACAACAGCAGCCTCTGCCAGGGTAACCTTTCTCCTTTTTAGCGCTCACATCCCCATCTGGCACAGGAGGGTTGCCATATTTACCCTCCCTGTCTCACAGAGCTATCTGCAGGATAAAATAAAATTTGATGAATGAGGGCTCTGGAATATTTTTTAAAGATATTTTTAAGTGCTGTGCTATAATGCAGAATTCCAGTTACTTTAAAAAAAAGTCTGTTGGTTTCTTTGAAAGTTAGACAAACACCTACCATATGATCCAGCAATCCCACTCCTAGGTATTTGATCAAGAGAAATAAAAACTTATTTTCACACAAAAATTTGCATACACGTTAATCGTGGTTTATTCACGGAAACAATCCAAATGGGTGAAGAAATGATGGTACATCCATAGACTGAAATACTACTACTCAGCAATAAAAGGAACGAATTACTGAATATAAAATCAAAAGTGAGTCTTTATGCATTATTCTAAGGGGAGAAGCCTCAGAAGGCTTCATGCTGTATTGTTCAGTTTATATGACATTCTGGAAAAGGAAAACTGTAGGGATGGAGAACCAATCAGCCTCCACCAGGGACTTGGGGTGGGAATGCTGGTGACCACAAAGGACCGGGAGGGATTGAGGGTGGTGGACTGTGCTACATCATCATTGGGCTGGTTACACAGCCCCGTGTTTGTCAAAACTCAGAACTCTACACGGAAAGGGGTACATTCTATGCATTAATTTATAAAATAAGAAAAAGTGCTATACTAGTACAAACTATTATTAATAGTCATCTACTTAGCAGCTCAAATAATGAGTTTGAATGGCATTACATTAACAATTTTGAATGAGATGACCTAGTTGGTAACTTTGTTTCCTATACTCATCCTGAAGCGAACCCCACTGCAGCCCTGCAAAGCGGCAGGCAAGCCTCTTTCTCCTCTCTACCAGGTGAAGCTTGGAGTTTTCAATTATTTGATAACTTCATGGAACACTAGCTACCATCTTGACTTAGTTTTCTAATTTCTGCTCTTTCTTCTTTCAATGCCATCATGCTGTTTAGGAGTTTTGCTCCTGGAATCCCAGAGCAGCTAGTGAAGGGAGTGGGGAAGACAAAAAAAACCCCACAAAAAATAAAATCCCCCCAAAATCCATTGGTTAAGAGAAGGAACAACACCAGACCACTGGATTTTTGAAACTCTAGACCTGCCTTTCCCTAGCTCCCCAGGTGGGATCCTCTGTGGCCTTTCTGTCTCAATCAAGGTTGCTCTTTCCTCCCTGCAGATTAAAGTATGACTCAGGCAGCTCAGCTGGGGCCTCTCTGGTTGTGGGAAAACAACAGAGACTCCATGCCTTCCAAAAATTGGTCCCCTTGCAATCCACCCATGGCACCCTTCCACAGGCCATGGCAGTGGTGGAGCTGGCCACCAGAGTCCCATGGCCAGAATAAACCACAGAAACCGTAGGGTGACAAGACTCGCCTAATCAAGAGGACTGTGATGGACAAATGGGTGCAGGTGCTGAGCAGTTAAACACTTCTTTGTCTTACCCTGTGCATGAGAAAGATGGCACTGACCTGGCCAGTCAATGTCTGCCTTTTTCTATATCTTAAGAGTCATTAATGTTTGTACCACATGTTATAATAAATGAAGTGTTTTCGCTTGTGAGATGATTTGATCCTCCTGACAGAGGAAATGATATTCCTGCCATCCTTGTCTGCCGGTGAGAAAATAAAGACACAGAAAACTAAGCTAAATCTACCTCTCTGAATCAAGCTAAGATCCAGCTAAAAATTGGTGAAGCACAACTTGAACCCATCATCTACATCCAAAGTACACATTCTTTTCCTTTCACCCCTCTGCCTCTTCTTCCTACACCCAGGGGGCACAGCACCTGCCCTCGCCAAGCACACAGGCTGGCAGAAAAATCCTGGGCCTGCTGATGGTGAATCAATGCTTCAGGATACGCTACTGAACAGCTCCTCACTGGGAATTGTTTGTGATAATGTTCCTGCCATTCACGAATCTTTTAAACCAACTTATGTTTATTTAAACCCATTAAGCCTTTGGGAGGAAATAAGTTCTTCAAGTATTATCCTGCCCTATATAAAATGATTTTTCTTTTTTTATTTCCTTTGAACTGACTGCTTCCAAATTATAGTAATTGTTCTGTATTCCTACCCTTTCAGGTTACATGAGCACAGTCATTTCAGTCATGCCTTCCATGGTTTACTTACACGCTCTGCTCCATCACAGTGTTCGCTTTTTGGGGGTCTACCCGAGTTCTTGTTCAAAGAGGGTAATTGGCAGGGAGACCTCATTTCCATATGGTCCCAGGGCGAGGACTCCAGTGATGCCTTCCCAGCTAGTGCCCACACGTAGGGAAGACTTTCAGAAGGTTTGCAGAGCAGAATAAAATGATGTTTCCCTCTAATTAAGGATTTTAGTTCCTCAAAAGAAAAGGGGTGTAAACTGCGACAACTGTTTTATTCTTCAAAGCCTGCCCTCCTGTCACATCGCATTTCTTCTGCGCTCACAGTCTTGCAGCTCACCTCACCCCACATAACCCAGTTCCACTTACCCTCCTGCAGGCTGGGGCAGGCCCCCTCCCAGCACCCATCAGGGTGGGAGCTTCTGCGCTGCCTAATTACCTGCCCTGTGGAAGCCAGGAGGAGACCAGCCCCAGCTGGGGCCCAGCTGCAGTGAGATGGAACATTAAGACATTTTCCTTTCTTCCGAGTCCTTGTTAATTCTTCCAGCTGGTGATTAGCCGGTTATTTTTAGCTCCATCTAAGCTCCCTGGTTGGTATTCAGGACTGGTTTAGACAGCACTGAGGCACACTCAACACGTGAATGCTCTGATTCGGTTTGGTCCCATTGAAGTGATAAAATGAAGCTGTGGGAGGCCCATCCCCCAGCTCCCCAGGTGCGTCTGAGCCTGCTGCTGCCTTGGAGGGTAGGCTTCTGGCTAAAGGGTCTGTGGCTCTGGGACCAGGGACAAAGTCCTACAGGAAGGACCTGGAAAAGGAGCGATTTGGAAGCCACACGGGGAGGTAGAAATAACACAGCCCTGGGAATAAGGGAACCGAGGTTTCACTCCACACTCTGTCACCAGCTAGCTTGCCTGCTGGCAGCGTAACACCAGGCAAATTATCTGCCTTTTCCGATCCGTCAGCCAAACAGCGTAGCTCGACTGATTGGCCCCTAGGTCGTTTTCAGGTCTAAAATACTACTGAGTCACCAAGTAAAATGAAGACGCTCAAGCCTGTGTGAGGACATCTTGAAAATGAGAGGCAGGTACCTCCTCTTGCCTTCGGCCTTTGGTCCATCTGGCTTCCCTTTCCCGAGGCTGAACCTCGGATGCAGGGGTTGCTCTCTCTCCCCATCCCTGCCTCAGCCCCTTTCCTCTTCACGTCAGACCCTGGGGTAAGTTGCCTTCCCTAGAATTCCTAGAGGTGTGAGGCCTGCTCAGAGCCCATGTAAATGCAGCAGAAAAGCCTGCCTGGGGAGATGTGAACACCTCAGTGAAGTTCTGTCAGTCAGATGGAGGAAGCCACTGGGCTAAGAAAGCAATCGGGTTCCATTCCATTTAACCAGCCTAGGAATGACGAGTTCTAAATTATGGATCTGGCTATAGCACTTCAAGCAAATACAGACTCTCAAGGCTGTTCAAAAGAATGTGAGCGTGGCCATTTCCCAGCAGCTCACTTTCCTTCGGTGTGGGGGCAGGGCCTGCCCTCCCCCTGGGATGCGTCCCTTCCTCGTTTGTAGCACGGGGAGAGCAGCTGCCTGGCTCATAATCAATCTTATGAATCCATAATGTAATTCGGCCCAGTCCCTGTTACACAGTAGGCACCGCTCTGCCTTTCTATTGCCCTGGTTGGAATTCATTAAAAATAGCCAGCTGTGGCAAGTGCCTCCTCTGGGCCGAGTAGTGTGCAGCATAGGGTGTGTGCACTGCTTCGTGATGAGGACCACTCGTCCTCCTTTTTACAGATTAAAAAGTACGGGAGGTGAGCCACTGGCACAAGCTTACACTCTAAGTGTGAAGCTGGACTTGAGCCCAGGCTCTCTCAGAGCAGAGACTGAGCTCTCGGCCACCTATGTGTGTATATGTGCATGTGTGTATATGAATATGTACAGCATCTGCGTATGAAGAAATGATTTTTTTAAATGTGTACATTCTTGAGGGCTGCACTCACTTTTAAAATTCCCATAAGCCCTGCATGAGTAGATTTTAATGGATATTTTATTGATAAATCAAAACTACGACCAGGCCCTTATCGCCTTTAAAGCTTTCATAACCAACCACACATTCCGCCCTGTCATTTCTCTTGTACAGAAGCACATGACAAATACTGCATCCCCAACACTCTTCTGCATTTCCTCCAGCTCATTTTCCAGCTCATGGATTGTGAGATGAGTGCAATTTTGTGCAAGCCAAATCAGCCACGGATCTCACCAATGAAGGTGCCTCAGGCACCAAGACCTCTCCTGGGCTTCCTCCATCAAGGCCCCAGGCCTTTCCTTCACTGTCACCTGCTCAGTGTCACTGCTGAGTGTGAAGCTGGCAAGCAGCCCTGGGCCCCTCTCTGTCTTCTCTGTAGGCACAGCACTACTGAGCTGACCTCTGGTTCCCCATGACCCGGTCAAAGTATGATGATCACTTCTGAAATATGTTGAAAGAGTAACAGGCAGGGGACAGTCAAGCATTGCTAACCTGTGTCTGTGAGGCAAACATGGGAGTTCAAGTGTGTTTACCTTTAAAAGGTTTCCACCACTTCCATTGGGACTGTGCCTTGAGTGGCCAGGGATCCCTCAGGGTGCAGTTAAGACAGTCCAGCGGGGATAAAAGTACAGCACTCTGGCTGCCTCTGCAAGTCTGGGTCAGGCAGGACCAGTCCTCTCTGGCTGAGATCCCAGGCCACCTTGCCCTGCCTAACCACCACCCTGGGCTCTCTGTACCCAACACAGCGTATGTGAGCGGCCCCACCCAGCTGCTACAGGGGGAGAGTTCTTGAAACTGCTGCTGTTTGCACAAAGGTCACACAAAGCCAAGCCCAAAGCATTATTTTTTAATGGCCCTTCCTGCAAGCAGGTCTTACTTGAAGGAACCCCAGCGGGCTGACACTGGCGCCTCCCTTACTGAGTTTTGGAATTAAAGGAAACTCTTGTAAACCTTCTAATCTTGGTACTACACATTTTATTGCACCCATAAACAGCACCCAATCCCACAACAGGTGCACTTGGGCACTTGGTTAAATAATAAACTCAGTCAGTCATCTTTGTTTCTTTCATCCTGCCCAGCAGGCTCGTGAACAGCAGGGGAGGGGCAGCCGCCAGAGCCCTGGGGTTGCATTGCTCCCTGGGAATCAGAGAGGGAGCGTCCCCACCTTGAACTCAGGGAGTACAGTGTGGATGTTGACACACAGGGCAGTTCTCCCACACCTACATGGTGAGGGGACCAGTTCCAATACCGGTGGTCTAGCTGTGTGCCCTTGGGCAGGCTATTTAATCATCCTTTATTTTGTTTTTATTTAGGTGTGATTGATATACACTCTTATTAAGGTTTCACATGAACAAACAATGTGGTTACTACATTTACACATATTATCAAGTCACCACCCATACCCCAATGCAGTCACTATCCATCAGTGCAGCAAGATGCCACAGATTCACTATTTGCCTTCTCTGTGCTACACTGTTTTCCCTGTGATCTCCCACACCATGTGTACTAAACATAATACCCCTCCATCTGCTTCTCTCTCCCTCCCCATCCACCCTCCCACACCCCTCCCCTTTGGTAACCACTAGTTTCTTCTTGGAGTCTGTGAGTTTGCTGCTGTTTTTGTTCCTTCAGTTTTGCTTCGTTGTTATACTCCACAAATGAAGGAAATCATTTGGTACTTGTCTTTCTCTGCCTGGCTTATTTCACTGAGCATAATACCCTCTAGCTCCATCCATGTTGTTGCAAATGGTAGGATTTGTTTCTTTCTTATGGCTGAATAGTATTCCATTGTGTATATATACCACCTGTTCTTTATCCATTCATCTACTGATGGACACTTAGGTGGCTTCCATATCTTGGCTATTGTAAAAAGTGCTGCGATAAACATAGGGGTGCATATGTCTTTTTGAATCTGAGAACTTGTATTCTTTGGATAAATTCCAAGAAGTGGGATTCCAGGGTCAAATGGTATTTCTATTTTTAGTTTTTTGAGGAACCTCCATATTGCTTTCCACAATGGTTGAACTACCTTACATTCCCACCAGCAGTGTAGGAGGGTTCCCCTTTCTCCACATCCTCCTCGGCAGCATTTGTTGTTCTTAGTCTTTTCGATGCTGGCCATCCTAACTGGTGTGAGATGATATCTCATTGTGGTTTTAATTTGCATTTCCCTGCTGATTAGTGATGTGGAGCATCTTTTCATGTGCCTGTTGGCCATCTGAATCTCTTCTTTGGAGAACTGTCTCTTCATACCCTCTGCCCATTTTTAATCAGCTTATTTGCCTTTTGGATGTTGAGGCATGTAAGTTCTTTATATATTTTGGATGTTAACCCCTTGTCAGATATGTCATTTACAAATATATTCCCCCATACTGTAGGATGCCTTTTGTTCTGTTAATGGTGTCCTTTGCTGTACAGAAACTTTTTTAGTTTGATGTAGTCGCATGAGTTCATTTTTGCTTTTGTTTCCCTTGCTCGAGGAGATGCGTTCAGGAAGAAGTTGCTCATGCTTATATTCAGGAGATTTTTGCCTATGTTGCTTTCTAAGAGTTTTATGGTTTCATGACTTACATTCAGGTCTTTGATCCATTTCAAGTTTACTTTTGTGTATGGGGTTAAGCAATAAACCAGTTTCATTCTCTTACATGTAGCTGTACAGTTTTGCCAACACCAGCTGTTGAAGAGGCTGTCATTTCCCTGTTGTATGTCCATGGTTCCTTTATCCTATATTAATTGACTATATATGGTTGGGTTTATATCAGGGCTCTCTAGTCTGTTCCATTGGTCTATGGGTCTGTTCTTGTGCCACTACCAAATTGTCTTGATTACTGTGGCTTTGTAGTAGAGCTTGAAGTTGGGGAGCATAATTTCCCGACTTTATTCTTCCTTTTCAGGATTGCTTTGACTATTCAGGGTCTTTTGTGGTTCCATATGAATCTTAGAACAATTTTCTCTAGTTCATTGAAGAATGCTGTTGGTATTTTGATAGGGATTGCATTGAATCTGTAGATTGCTTTAGGCAGGATGGCCATTTTGACAATATTACTTCTTCCTACCCATGAGCACAGGATGTGTTTCCATTTATTGGTATCTTCTTTAATTTCTCTCTTGAGTATCTTGTAGTTTTCAGAGTATAGGTCTTTCGCTTCCTTGGTTAGGTGTATTCCTAGGTATTTGATTCTTTTTGCTGTAACTGTGAATGGAATTGTGTTCCTTATTTCTCTCTCTGCAAGTTCATTGTTAGTGTATAGGAATGCCACAGATTTCTGTGTATTAATTTTGTATCCTGCAACTTTGCTGAATTCAGATGTTAGGTCTAGTAGTTTTGGAGTGGATTTTTTAGGGTTTTTATGTACAATAGCATGTCACCTGCAAACAGGGACAGTTTAACTTCTTCTTTGCCAAGCTGGATGCCTTTTATTTCTTTGTGTTGTCTGGTTGCCATGGCTAGGACATCCAGTACTATGTTGAATAGAAGTGGGGAGAGTGGGCATCCTTGTCTTGTTCCTGATCTTAAAGGAAAAGTTTTCAGCTTCTCGCTGTTAAGTAAAATGTTGACTGTGGGTTTATCATATATAGTCTTTATTATGTTGAAGTACTTGCCCTCTATACCCATTTTGTTGAGAGTTTTTATCATGAATGGATGTTGAATTTTGTCAAAGCTTTTTCAGCATCTATGGAGATGATCATGTGGTTTTTGTCCTTTTTGTTGATGTGGTGGATGATGTTGATGGATTTTTTAATGTTGTACCATCTTTGCATCCCTGGAATAAATCCTACTTGATCATGACGGATGATCTTTTTGATGTATTTTTGAATTCGGTTTGCTAATATTTTGTTGAGTATTTTTGCATCTATGTTCATCAGGGATATTGGTCTGTAATTTTCTTGTTTTGTGGTGTCTTTGCCTGGTTTTGGTATTAGAGTGGTGCTGGCCTCATAGGATGAGTTTGGGAGTATTCCTTCTTCTATTCTTTGGAAAACTTTAAGGAGGATGGGTATTAGGTCTTCACTAAATAGTTGATAAAATTCAGCGGTGAAGCCATCTGGGTCAGGTGTTTAGTTCTTAGGTAGGTTTTTCATTACCAGTTAAATTTCATTGCTGGTAATTGCTCTGTTCAGATTTTCTGTTTCTCTCTGGGTCAGCCTTGGAAGGTTGTATTTTCTAGAAAGTTGTCCATTTCTTCTAGATTATCCAGTTTGTTAGCATATAATTTTTCATAGTATTCTCTAATGGTTCTTTGTATTTCTGTGATGTCTGTAGTGATTTTTCCTTTCTCAGTTCTGATTCTGTTTATGTGTGTAGACTCTCTTTTTTTCTTGATAAGTCTGGCTATGGGTTTATCTGTTTTGTTTGTTCTCAAAGAACCAGCTCTTGCTTTCATTGATTCTTTCTATTATTTTATTCTTCTCAATTTTATTTATTTCTGCTGTAATCTTTATTATGTCTCACCTTCTACTGACTTTGGGTCTCATTTCTTCTTCTTTTTCTAGTTTCATTAATTGTGAGTTTAGACTATTCATATGAAATTGTTCTTCTTTCCTGAGGTAGGCCTGTATTGCAATATACTTTCCTCTTAGCACGGCCTTCACTGCGTCCCACAGATTTTGCCGTGTTCAATTATTGTTGTCATTTGTCTCCATATATTGTTTCATCTGTTTTTATTTGGTCATTGATCCTTTGGTTATTTGGGAGCATGTTGTGAAACCTCCATGTGTTTGTGGGATTTTTCATTTTCTTTGCATAATTTATTTCTAGTTTCATACCTTTGTGGTCTGAGAAACTGGTTGTTACAATTTCAATCTTTTGGAATTTACCGAGGCTCTCTTTGTGTCCTAGTATATGATCTGTTCTTGAAAATGTTCCATGTGCACTTGAGAAGAATGTGTATTCTGCTGCTTTTGGGTGTAGAGTTCTGTAGATGTCTGTTAGGTCCATCTGTTCTAGTGTGTTGTTCAGTGCCTCTGTGTCCTTACTTATTTTCTGTCTGGTTGATCTGTCCTTTGGAGTGAGTGGAGTGTTGAAATCTCCTAGAATGAATGCATTGCATTCTATTTCCCCTTTTAATTCTGTTAGTACTTGTTTCACATATGTAGGTGCTCCTCTGTTGGGTGCATAGATATTTATAATGGTTATATCTTCTTGCTGGATTATCCCTTTTATCATTATGTAATGTCCTTCATTGTCTCTTGTGACATTTTTTGTTTTGAAGTCTATTTTGTCTGATACAAGTACTGCAACTCCTGCTTTTTTCTTCCTATTAGTTGCATTAAATGTCTTTTCCCATCCCTTCACTTTTAGTCTGTGTATGTCTTTGAGTTTAAAATGAGTCTCTTGTAGGCAGCATATAGATGGGTCTTGTTTTTTTATCCATTCAGTGACTCTGTGTCTTTTGATTGGTGCATTCAGTCCATTTACATTTAGGTTGATTATCAATAGGTATGTACTTATTGTCATTGCAGGCTTTAGATTCTTGGTTACCAAAGGTTCAAGGTTAACTTCCTTACTATCTAAGAGTCTAACTTAACTCACTTAATATGTTATCACAAACACAATCTAAAGGTTCTTTTTTTTTTTCTCCTTTTTCTTCCTCCTCCATTCTTTATATATTAGGTATCATATTCTGTACTCTTTGTCTATCCCTTGATTGACTTTGGGGATAGTTAATTTAATTTTGCATTTGCTTTGTAATTAGTTGTTCTACTTTCTTTACTGTGGTTTTATTACCTCTGGTGACAGCTATTAAACCTTAGGAACACTTCCATCTATAGCAGTCCCTCCAAAATACACTGTAGAGATGGTTTATGGGGGGTAAATTCTCTCAACTTTTGCTTATCTGGAAATTGCTTAATCCCTCCTTCAAATTTAAATGATAATCTTGTTGGATAAAGTAATCTTGGTTCCAGACCTTTCTGCTTCATTGCATTAAATACATCATGCCATTCCCTTCTGGCCTGTAAGGTTTCTGCTGAGAAGTCTGATGATAGCCTGATGTGTTTTCCTTTCTATGTGATTTTATTTCTTTCTCTGGATGCTTTTAACTGTCTGTCCTTATCCTTGATCTTTGCCATTTTAATTACTATATGTCTTGGTGTTGTCTTCCTTGGGTCCCTTGTGTTGGGAGATCTGTGCACCTCCATGGCCTGAGAGACTATCTCCTTCCCAAGATTGGGGAAGTTTGCAGCAATTACTTCCTCAAAGACACTTTTTACCCCCTTTTCTCTCTCTTCTTCTTCTAGTACCCCTATTATGTGAATATTGTTCTGTTTGAATTGGTCACACAGTTCTCTCAATATTCTTTCATTCTTAGAGATCCTTTTTTCTCTCTGTACCTCAGCTTCTTTGTATTCCTCTTCTCTAGTTTCTATTTCATTTATCATCTCCTCCACCATGTAATCTGCTTTTAATACCCTCCATTGTGCTCTTCAACAATTGGATCTCTGACTGGAATTCATTCCTGAGTTCTTGAATATCTTTCCTTACCTCCATGAGCATGTTAATGATTTTTATTTTGAACTCCCTTTCAGGAAGATTCATGAGGTCAATGCCATTTAAATTTTTACCAGAATTTGTAGTAATAATTTTAGTTTGATCCAGGTTCCTTTGGCATTTCATATTTGTATATGGCACCCTCTAGTGGCCATAAATTCTACTTTCTGGAGGTGCTCAGACTCTCAAGCAATGTTGGGGGTTGCAGGGGAGTGATTGGTGCCTGGGGGGAGTAAAGAGCTCTTTCCTACTTCGCAGCCACTATGCCTGTCTCCACTGCCTGATCCAGTGGGTTAGCACACAGGTATAAGCCTCTATGTTTTGCATTTGTAGTTGCTGTAGACAGATCTTCCCTCTTGCTGGCCTGACGCCAGGGTAGGATTTGCCAGTTTGAGAGCCAGGTGGGGCTGGCTGGGAGAAAGGTGCAGTAGGCTGCATATCACAGAGAGGGTCCTTGGAGCTGTGTAGCCAACCAGGGAGCTGGAGCACCTGAAGATTGTGAAAGCTCCCAACCTGCTCGGCAGAATGTACCCAGACAATTTTTTCTACCTGTCCTTTCTCCTGAGCAGTAAGATCTGTGCAATCATTGACCCTTTAGCAGCCCTCTTGCTAAGGGCTTCCTTATTAGGAAGTCTCTCAGACTGCCCACCTTTCTTTTGTCCCAGAGCAGCTGGATATGGATCCCTGCTTTCCACAAGTGGCTGGAATCTCAGTCTCTCCAGGAATTCTGCCTGTCTTAGCTTTCCAACCCCCTAATCATGAGAGTACCATGCAAGCACCATGAAATGTACATTTGTGCTCCCAGAGCAGATCTCCAGAGTTAGGTATTCATCAGTCCTAGGCCTCCACTCCCTCCCTGGTCTGTTTCTCTTCCTCCTGCCGGTGAGTTAGGGTGGGGGAAGGGCTTGGGTCCCGCCAGGCCACAACTTTGGTATGTTACCCTATTCCCTGAGGTCTGCTCTTTTCTCTAGGTGTATGCAGTCTGGTGCAGTCCTCTTTCCTGTTGCTCTTTCAGGATTAGTTGTATTAATTATATTTTCATATTATATGCAGGTTTAGGAGGAAGCCTCTGTCTCACCTCTCACACCACCATCTTTAATCCTCTGCATAACTATTCTGAATCTTTTTCTCACCTGTGAAATGAAAGCACTAATTTGCGGTGATTCTGATGACTAAATGAATTAGGGCTCAGGCATGGGACCTGTGTTCCCTCTGTTAGGACTCTGCCCACTCTCCTGGGGTACGTTTGCAAAATCTGCCTCTGAAGCTTGTCCTTAGTCAGAGAATCATTTAAGGCCAGGGATAAAAGAGTTATGGACTACCTCACACCCATGTGAAGGCTACTGTAAAAAAAACAAAAAACAAAAACCGAAAACAAGTGTTGTTGAGGATGTGGAGAAATTGGAGCTCTTGTGTACTGTTAGTGAATATGTAAATGGTGTAGCTGCAGTATGGCAGTTCTTTATAAAAATTCAAATGGAACTAGTGTATGAGCCAGCAATTCCACTTCTGAGTATATGGGTTTCCCCCACTATCTGAAAATAGACCATTCCTATGAAACCTTTCATAAGCCAAAATGACATAAAACAAAATAACCATTACCATTAATTTATATTGAGAAACTTTTGGGGACTCCCAAATCCCCAAAAATAACCTCTTTAGGCTGTGATACCTTAAGACCCATCTTGCTAATGGATGCACAAAAGAAATCCAGATAAAGCACAGATCAAAGCTAGGAAAGCCTGTTGCTGAGACGTAGTTCCTGGAGAAAAAGTGTGGTGGGACCACTCTGGCTGCCCCAGAAGCGCCACTACTTCTATACCAGCTCACTGCAAAATGAATGCTATTTTCACATTTTGCCTTTCTTTGTAAAATTAAAAATCCTCTTTGGAGTTCTTCCATTTAATGAAAGCTGCTACTAATGTATGTCTTTCTAAAAGCAAAGTGGTGTAATGTGAACTTTTGGAAAGCTTGGGATACCTGTACACCCAAAAGAATTGAAATCAGGGTCTCAAAGATATATGTGTATACCCATGTTCATAACAGCATTAGTCACAACAGTCAAAATGTGGCAGTGACCCAAGAGTCCATTGACAGAGGAATGGATGAACAAAATGTTGCAAATGAGTATGATGGAATATTATCCAGCCTTGAAAAGGAAGGAAATTCTGATACACTTCACTACACAGATGAAAGTTGAGGACATTGTACTAAGTGAATAAGCTAGTCACACAAAGACAAATATTGTGTGATTCCCCTTGTGTAAGTACCTAGAACAGTCAAATTCATAAAGTAGAAGGGGGTTACCAGGGCTTGGAGGAGAATGGAGGGTTGTCATTTAATTGATACAGAATTCTAGTTTTGTAAGATGAAAAGAGTTTTGGAGACTGGTAGCACAACAATGAGAATGTTATTAACACAGCTGAGCTGTATATATTTAAGAATCACTAAGAAGATGACTTTAATGTTCTATGTATTTTATGAGAGAAGTGAGAGACTGAGTTAACATTATGGAGCAAAATGGTAGTGATGGTCATGGCCAGGAACAGGGTTCTCCCAACCAGGACAGGCATTAGAGTGAGACCCTCATCAGTCCACACCAGGGCTGGTGGTCAGTGGTCAGCTTCATTGGCCAAGCTGTGGCCTCACCTTCCAGAGTCGGCAAATGAAGAAGGTATCTGTATGTGTGAAAAAGTAGAAATTTCATTTGTTTATTTTCTCTACAGGGGTAGATAAGACCAATTACAGCAGTAAATCCAACTGAGCAGTAACCTGGGCTTTGCATATACCATCACCTTCAGTTCTTACAGCAATCCAGTTAAGTAGGTATTATTGTCTTCCATTTACAGGTGGGGGAACCAAGGTTCAGGGAATTGAGTAAGAATTGAATGAGCTGTTTAATTAGTCAGCTAGTGCTGGGCACATAGCTTCAGCAGTGATGATGGTGTGTGCTAGGCACGGGTGGACCTCGAGCTTCGCTCTGGTCTCTGGGCACCCCCAGGATCATTGAGGAGACATATATAGTGAGGGGCTCGAAGCGTGGCCTAGAGCTTAAAGGAACAGGCATTGCGGAGACTCAGGATTTTATGAAAAGGAGGTGGCACTCAGTTACAAGAAAGAGGGCAGATAAGAGGGCTGCAGCTCTAGGGTGCAGGAGGTAAACAGTAGATTTAGGTGGAGAAACAGTATTCAGTAGCAGGGGTAACAGGGAAATTTAGTGAGAAACAAGATTCCTGATGTGGGTAAAAGGTCCCTGGGCTGGGGAGAATGGGTGTAGTCATTGCTATTGTAAGCTCATTTAAATTTACATAATAACAGCTAATATTTATTGAGCCCTGATTGTGTGCCAGGCACTGTTCTAAGGTCTTTACATACAATAATGTGTTTAATTCTCACAGCAATTCCATGAGCCGTATTCATGATATTCATTTTAAAGATGAAGAAAGTAAGACAAAGTGACCTAGTCCACCGTCACAAAGCCAGCAGAGGGGGATAGAGCTGAGATTCAAAGCCAGTATGACTCCAGAACCCAAACCCGATGCCGATGCCCACTCTATGTGATTGGTGATATGGAGTAGTTATCTAACTAAGATCATTTATATTTAGTCATAGGCATGATTTCCCATCTTGTTCAGTCAGAAATTAGTATTATGAGATTGGCTGCTGAAGTTCGTGTTTTGCACATTGTATATATCCTAGATGCTTACAAAAAGCCTGTAGAAGAATGCGAGGAGCTGTAAAGGGAGGAGGGCTTAGGTTGGGTAGTGATGATAAATGTGGTTTTGACAATAAATCATGACTTTGCCCATGTGGGTCCTGTATTCACCATGCAGGTGGCAGTGATCATGAGAGGAACTCACAGGGATCCTAAATGCCAGGAGGTATTTTTAAGGGACAGAAACCCAACTCAACCAGCTTAAACAAAGAAGAAAGTCTGTCAGCTCACCAAACAAGCTTCAGGAATGGCTTGGAGAGGAGTCACCTAGAAACACACACACTGTCCTCAGAGACCTTACTAAGCATCAGTCTGTAATTAAGGCCCCATACTAACCTTACGTCACTCTTTCTTAATATTTAGCCAAAGGCCATCTGCACCAGAACCACTTAGATGGGTGAAGTGGAGGAGCATATTAAAAATGTACATGTATGGGAGGGATTTTACACCTACTAAATCAGACTCTCTGGAGATGTGGCCCAGAAATCTGCATGCAAAACAAACTTCCCAGGTGACTGTGAATTTCAGAATTCCAGAGCTATGGCCTAGGTTCCCACAACAGCAACAGAGTGTGTCATGTGATCTGTTTCTCTGCCATACTGTCTCACGGAACCATGCTCCTGTCCTAATATCTTACTGAGTAACTATCCAAAAGTGTGGTCGCCTGACTGATGCCATTTTCGTCACTGAACCATAGGCTTCAGAGAGCAGAAACTACATTTGTTGGTACAATGAACGCCCTCATCATATCCACGTTGACTAAACTCAGTGTCTGGTGCCTGGTGAGTGCTCAATAAACACTTACTGAATGAGTGAATATAATGAGCCCATAATATATGAATATTATGGTGGCAGAGTACTGTCACATACTTTTCTCATTTAATCCATTCAACAACCTCCCACATGAGGTCTGTAGACTAAACAGTATTTCATTTTTCAGGAAGAAAACTGAAACCTAGAGAGAGATTGACTTGCTCAAGTCACGTACATAGTAAGTGGTCTCCTACCTTCCATTCTGGGGTCTTCTGAGGCTCATTCACACAGAGTGGCACAGGGTCCAGTGAAATTGCGGGTCATCAGACGGATGTCCCCAGGGAGGCAGAGGCGGCACACACAGCCGCATTCCCCAGGTGGTCCCAGGCCTCTGTCCTTGGCACTCCTGTGCGGTTTGTCTCTAGTTCAGCTGTTACTTGAACAGACTCCTGTCCTCTCTCCTGGGGTCAGAAGAGGAAATCAAAGGGAGAGTGGGAAAAAGGAGAGTCCAGTTACTGAAAGATGCATAAATAAGGTCTGATCTGCAGGCAACAGGACAAAAATACTTCACACTATGCCCCAATGTCCCCACACCTGGGCTGCTGTCTGTGCACCCCAAGACCAGAAACACACGGGCTCCTAGCTGGGGAGAAGCAGCTGGCATCACCGTGATGATGATGGCAAATGGCAACAATCATCCGCAAAGCTGCGATGGAACTTTAGGTGTCTTCCTGTTCACAGTGTCAATAAATATTTCCTGAGCACCTCTCATGCCCCCGACAAACTGCTGGGCACAAGGGCAAGAAGACAAAAAAAACTTAACACTCAGAACCTTGCCTGGAGGAGCACATAGCATCCTTTATGTTGGAAAGAATGCTGTGTCATGACACAAATCAAAGAGAAATAAAAAAATATGCCACATGCTGATTTTAATGCCGTGAAAGGTCAGGAACGAGCTGTTAGGACCAGAGGGCAGAGAAAGTGTCATGGAAAATGTGACTGGGTCTGAAGAGACAGTTATAATTTTTAAAGGCTGTGGAGAGGGGGAACATTCCTGAGAAGACAAGAATGAGCTTGGCAGGAAAGTGGAAGAGGGAGAAGGCTCTGGCTTGCGGGGGGAGGTCTGCACGTGGTTTGTCTGTGTGCTCTGCTCCTGGCTAGCTCGGGCTTTCATTTCCTCTTCTAGCAAAAATGAGATAGTCATGATGATTATGGTGATACATACTTTAAAATAATAAAGGTTATTGTAAGGATTAGATGAGTTAATATATGAAAGGAGCTTTCTACAAGTGCTTTGAATAAACAGTAGCTATTACCATTCAGTGCCATTCCTGGAGCTGCTGCTATGTATGGCAGGCAGGCAGTATGGTGGGTGAAAGACAAGGCCGTTCGTCTCAAAGATCTCCCAGGAAGGAGAGGGGGAAGCCAGGTAACCCAAATACAGCTCAGCTGCAGGTGCTAAGTACATGACAGAGGAGAGGATGGGGCATCATGGGGGTCAAGGACAGGGCACCTCTGAGCCCGCCTAGAGGCATTCTGAGAGGGCATCTGAGAGGAGGTGATGATGCAGACTCCAGAGTGAGAAGCTGCTCAGTTGAAGGCAGGAAGGAGAGAAAGGGCGAAGGGCAGAGGAACCACCAAGTGCTAGCCACTGGTACAAACCCAGCGGCAGGGGGCAGAGAGGGTGTGGCGTGAGGAGAACTGGGGTTGCAGAGCTAGACCAGGGGAGGGCCTGGAGAGCCTTGGGAGTCACAGGGCAAAATCAAAGGGGCTTAGGAAGGGGAGTGAGGGGGCAGGTGAGGGCTGGCTCAGTCCCCTCACCACCCCGGGGCCTGGTTTCCTCATCCGTATTGAAGGAAGGCCAGGAGAACCAATCCTTGTCCCCAGTCTACAAACTGAGGAGCATATTCAACCAGGCAGGTGGGACCCCCCCCGCCCCCTTTCCCCTCCTTGCCTACCAGGTTCATACACTCACTGGACTAGCCACTGTGCTGCAGAGAGGGACAGAGTCACAGAAACGCTGTTGAATCATTTATTCAACAAATATTTACTGAGCACCTCTGCAGGCCCTAGTGACAGGAGGAGATGAGCTCCCAGCTGCTGAGCCCAGACTCCTAAAAGGGGGACAGGCAGGGACCTGCACAGCACAGTGTGGCAGCCCCTCGCTCGCAGCCCAGGCAGGCAGCCCTGGTCTCTTCTCAGTGGAATGGAAGCTGTGGTACCGTGCCAGGGCAGGCACTCGCCCTAGGGCTGGCTGGGCTGGGGCTTGGGGTAAGGCTGTATTTGGCCCTCCCTCCCTCTTGTAGAAGTCTGGCTTGTTTCTCAGCCTTCCTGTTAAGAGACTTTCACAACTTGAAAGTTGTAGGCATGGACTGGAGTCTGTGAACAGAGACCTGGCAGGATGGATTGGGAATTCTGGGGATGTCCCAGTTTCTGGCAAAATATGTAGACTAGTAGCTTCAACAGTTTGCAGAAGTTTAGGTAATTATAAACTCTCTTGTTCCCTGGCTATAGAAATTCCACTCTTGAATTTCTTCAAAACCAGCCTGCTGAGCATTGTCCCATGAAAAGGAAAGCTTTCTTTGTTAAATCTTTTAATCCTACTGCCTCTCATCTTGTCCACTCTCCCACATTCCCATAGATTCCTAGGGAGCCCTCTCTCTGTTCTGATGCAGATTTGTCCAGCTGGAACCAGTTCAGGTTCAGAAACAATTGGAAAATTATGGGCTGGACTGGCTGCTGTCATCTCTCCAAAGACAAAGACTTAACAAGGCGGAGCCTGGTGTCAGAAATGAGGTTCAACATCTGGAGGCAGAAACCCCATGGGCTGTTCCTGGGGGCTGTTGGCTGAGACCCAGTCCTAACTCTTAGTTTTTCCAAGGGCTGGCCTGTCTGACTCCAGATCCTTGCGTGTCCACTGCATGATGACCTCGTGGGTGCCCCCGAGAACAACCCTTGATTGTCTCAGGCCAACATCCTCAGGTGCCTGTGGTCTCCCCACCCTGCTGTCAGGGCCCTGCATACAAAACCCTAGTTTCATCATCCCCCAGCTATAGATGTGGGGCTCTATGAAAGTAAGGACAACATCTATGTTGTAGAATTATTGTGAAGTTTAAATTAGATAACAAATGTAAAGCACATGGTAGATGATTGGCAGCTGTGGGACTAATTCTTTCTTCCAGATAGTCTGACACTCAAGCTGTCAATTAAATTATTATTGAGTATCTACTCTATGCCTAATGCTGTGTTAAGGCCCCTGAGAAATACACTAGAGATGTCCTCCACGTGGCTCCACCCCCAAATCAGTCAACTAATCAGAAAACAGGTTTTATGGGGCTTATTCTAGGCCTACTATTATGCTAGGAAAAGTGATAAATTACAATATGCATGAAGCATGACACCCCCTTCCCATGAGACTCTAAAACTGGGAAGAAAACGTACACAGGAGAAGTTAAATTATAAAATAAGACCTGACAATGCTGAAAGAACATATACAAACCACATGATGTGCACAGTTCCTGCTAAGTGGGATGGATGGTCTAGCAGAGTAGAGGGCACCTCAGAATAGACATTTAGGAATCAGGAGGCCACATGGAGAGGAGAAAGGGGTACTGGGGACCCTCAGTTACATTAATGGGTTTTGGTTGTTGGGGTCAAGAGAAGAGGCTAAACCACATGGTGTAGATCAAAAGCCATGGGGTCTGTGGATTGGGTGAGACAATGTCCCCTGCCCCTTTACTGCTGGGAGACCTGGAGCAAGTGACTCACCTCTTCTAAATCTCATTTTCTGCAAGCAGGAATAACATTTTCTTCCTCGGGGTGTTGTAAAGACTGAATGAGATATTTTCATATATACATATCAATGATGTAGCATCACTTCATATCAATATGTTAGCATTTATCATTATTAATAACATAAAGAGAAGTTATGGTATAATTTCTGGAGGGAAAGCAGCCCATCTGAAGCCTTGAAAGTCTTCTTGTTTGCTAGAAAAAAGGTGATGATGACTAGTATGAAAATTAGATTTGTGAAAATTATTTTTCATATTTTATTTGCTTATATATTTGATCTGGGAATATAAACCTCCAACCACTCAAAAAAGGAAAGCTTTGTTTCATTTGTCTCAAAACCCATTTCTCCCATCCACCCTTAGACACGGTGCCTTGAGGATGCTGGGCAAATACATGCACGCATACTGGGTCTGCAAGATGGGGCCATGTAGGCTGTGCTGGCCTTCTCAACCCAGCCAGTCCCGGCCTGGGGCCTGGCTCTGGGGGTGTGATTTCAGTTCTTCTAGCTCTTCTCTTGGCAAGGGGCTCAAAGAACTTAAGGCAGTTGTCCACTGTCCATGGTAAGTGGGAATGAGATTAGCAAGAATACATGAAATCCACACAGCACCCAACCCGCTTCTTAAACCCTGCACTGTGGTTGCTAACAGGCCTGAACACTGACTGATCTTGAGTCCTCCACCTATTCCTGCTTTGTGGGTGTGTGATGAGGACAGCCAAAAGGCAGCTGGACAGAGAGTGGAGGGAAAGAGAGGGAGGACGAAGACGTACAGATCGAACCATTAATCTATGAATTATTGAGAGTTGACTCTATTTAAAAACCAACTTTGATAATGGTTTGGCCAAAGCCGGGGCCCAGAAGGCTCCGTTCTAGCCTTGTCATGGTAACCGTGGGGCCAAAAGCCAGGCCTGCATGGTGCTTTTCTGAAAGGCAACAACTGCTGCCATCATTAGCTAAAGGAAGGTGTTTCAGGGCAGCAGCCCTGATACAGTCCTTCAGCCATATCACTGTGAGGAGAGAAAAACTGTGAGCCCAGCACCCATGTAGCCCAAAGGACTGTGGTCTTCCACCTATTCAATCTGCCAGCACAGGGAGGGATAAGTGAAGTGGGCCTTTGACTTAAAGGCCCTGAATTTGGGAGCCTCTGGAAGGGCCTTTATAGCTTCCTTCAGTTTTCCTTTCGATCCTGTTTGATAGACTTCCACGGGAATTAAGATCAGGGCAGGGACGGTATTTGCCTCAGGTAGAGACTCGCCTCCTCTGCCATGTTGGCACAAAGCCCCCCATTGCGAGTGAACCAGAAAGCTGGGTCACACTCATTTTGCATCTGTGGGGGTGGCGAGTTGGGTCTGTCTGCAAACTCAACCTGCAGATTCACTAACTAAGGAGCTGCTGGCTTCCTCATCTGTGGTATCACCTCATTCACCAGAAAGAGGCAGTTGGGGGTTTGCAGGAGGCAGGCTGGGACCCTATTTAAGCTTTGACCCTCGCACATCACTGATCACCTGAGTTTCAGTTCCCTCTTCCATGAAAGAAAGGCAAAAATGTTTCCACTCAGAACTTTTGGGAGGAATAAATAAGATGAAAATTCGTATGGTGTCCAGCACCAGGCCTGACAGACATCAGTCGGTAGAACTGCCTTCCCCCTCACATACCTGACAATGCCAGCATTTGTAGTCTCCTGTCAAGGGAACTGATCATGTCTGAGTCGGGGACCCCGGGTGGGAGCTGCTGTTGTCCTGACCATGGGTGGCGATTTGCTGCTCTTTATTGTTCTTCAAACTGGCGGACTCCCGATAGTCAAGGTCTTCAGGGCTTTTGCCTTGAAGGACAAGAACACATCTCTGTATGTGAAAAAGGGCAGCTCAAATTCACAACCAGGGAAACCATGGGAAGCTGCAAAGCATCATGGGGACCTACAAGCTGCTACTCTGCAGGTCAGACCGTGAAAACAGGGGTAAGACAGCGGTTTCTTCAGTCAGCAGGAGCACCACGCCAAACAAGGCTCAAGGGCCCCCCCGCTCCCCAAGCATGGAGAGCGTCCACTCTAGTCAGCTCCCCAGCTGATTCTTGAAGAGCCTGGAATGCAGAGGAAACCTGTTACCAGAGGTGATGGGCGTGAATAGGTGCACAGGTTTGAGAGGGAAAGTTCCTCAGTCCCTCAGCCTGATGGACAATGAGGAGAAGACGCTGAAAAGAGCAATTCAGGGCTGGCAGCAAGGAAGTCTCCCACTTCCCTGATTTACCTGAAGTATCGTTTAATTCTTCAGACATCTGGCTTTGGTAGTTGTGGACCTCAGCCAAGAAGAGGCACAGATGGAGCAGCGGCTATTGCCGAGAAAGCTGTGGGAGGAAGCCCTGGTCTCCCAGGCTGCAAAAGGGCCGTATCAGGAGCTGCCCTTCCTGAAAGGTGGAGTCAGATGGGTGAGTCAGGGATCCTCGCACAATGCCCAGGCCCCCAACCCCTTTCCCCAAGGTCCTGGGGAGGAGGCAGCCCTTCCTCAGACCAGCCCCCCATGGCCCGCTGTCTGTCTCCCCAGGAGCCAAAGGGAATGAGTTCATTTCCGGAACTGAGAAGTGGCTTGACCCCAGCTGGCCAGTTACTGATGGAGTTGGGAGGTGGAAGCCAGGCAGGGCAACATGCTGGCACCAGGCCAGCCTCATGCTGGGCAAATCTGCTGACTCATCTCCCTCTTCTCAACAAGCCCTGGTTGTCGGCAAGCAGGAAGCAGCTCCCAGGAGGCTGATGGCTGGTGGCGTGGGCCACCTGGCAGGGACTAACAAAGTGTGGCGGGGAGCAGAAGCCATCACCCACCTGCCACCCCTGTCCCACATTCCACGAACTGCCCAGGGAGACAAAAATAGGTGCCCACCCAAGGACTGCAGGGCTTCTGTCACAGGTAGGAGCAAGCACATCACAGGTGGGAATGTTACAGCATGAAGAACGTCCTGCTTTGTATGAGAAAAGTGAATACTCTTCAAAAATTATATTTGGTATATGGTAAAGCTTAGTGGCTTCTTGAGAAAAAAGTCACACTTTAGGGTTTGAATAAACACAGTCTAAAGAATAAAACAAACATGGCCCATAATCCACTCTCCCCCACCCCCAGATAATATCTGTAGACAGTTAACAAATAAAAGTACTAGCTTAGCTAATATATATGTACAAAAGGTGCAAAATGGCAAGTGAAAACTTCTACCCCCTTACTTGTTCTTCTCCCAAAAGCACCACTTTTAAGTGTCTTCTTTTTTTCACAACTGGAAAAAGTTTATGTATATACCTACATATCTGTTTGGCTTAAATATTTCTATGTCCTCAGGATTGCACCCCTCCATGGGGAGCCAACGCCACTGTACTTTAGGGTGCCACGAGCACCAGTGTGAACAGCGCCCCCCAGAGTCATGGAACATGGCAAGCTGTTGTTTCCACTGCGTAATATATCCCAGAGCCCTTCTCATAAATTCACGTCGTTTTTAAGAATTGACTTTATAGATCCCATCATTTGGATGGACAATGTGTCCTTTTTTCCCCCACTTGCAAAAACGCTCCAATCAATATCTTATGCAGCTCTCCTAGTAAACTTTCATGAGTGTCCACACAATACATGCTGATCAGTAGGATTCCTAAGCCAGTGGGTACATACATTTAATTTTATCGATATTATCTAATCAGCAACTTCGTTTTAAATAACAGCTACTCCAAGGAACAAGAGTTTCCCTGATCTAATTCCACCCAGAAGTAGGGGGAAAAGGGTTCACCTGACATTGAACAGGACCCCCGTATTACTACGAGCAGGGCTGAATGGGTGTACATACAGAGAGGTGAACTGGATGAAGGAGACGATAATTCTTCGGAATTTAAGGGCTGTTATTCTAACCACTGATAAGGAAAAAGGTGGACAAAGGGATACAAAGGCCTGCATTTAGAGTCACTGTACCTCAGCTATAGTCACCGAGCAGCCCAGAAACACCGTGGGAGTTCACCTCAGGCTGGAGACTTTAAAATATTTGCTGGGATTTTCTCAGAGGCTCCATGGTTCAATGTGTGTTTCAGTTGCCTACTGCAGCTTTCTGTAACAATTTATTACTCTCTCTCTTGGTTCTGTGGGTTGACTAGGAGCAGCTGGGTGGTTCTTGCTTGGGGTCTCCCATGTAGTGACAGTCACATGTGGGCATTGTTTCAATTGGAATTGCTCAAAGGAATTTGTGATTTTTTTTGTAGCTTCTAGTAAATTACTATCCTCTTAAAGAGAGAAGGACAGAGGCTTGGCCATTCATCTTTGGGTCACAAGAGACAGGCACACAATTCGAACTGACTTGGAGGAAAAGAGGGATTTTTTTGACTCCCGTAACTTAAATGTCCAGAAGGATTTCAGGAATAGGTGGGTCCATTAAACATTGTTAAAAGAATGATATTAGGAATCTATTTCTCTCCATTTCTCAAATTCACCTTTCACTCTGTTGACTTGATTCTCAAACAATGCCATCAGGTTTAAGAGGACACACTCAAGAGAAAGAACCCTTCTTTCCCTCGGTGGTTTCAGCACCACCCTAAGGCTGCTGGTGCACTGACTTGAGTCACAGACCTGTCCCTGAACAATCACCATGGCCAGGGAAGGGAGCCCAGTGCCCAGGTATTAGGCAACCTCTGGGTCTGGACGGTAGGATGAGACTTGCCAAATCACATGAACTGAGACTGAGGGTGAGGTGAGTGTCACTTCATTTCCTTAAAATAGAAGTGGAGAAAGGGAGCCATTGGAGGCCATGGACTCCAATCCCCGACCCAGTGATGGAAGCCCCTCCATGTCCCCTCGGGAAATACTTAGACAGTATCAGGGTGAGGAAGCTTGCCCTGTGCCTTTGAAAGCAATTGATTCCACTATTAGGCAGCTCTAGATGCAAGTCATTATAAAGTAAAATGAATGCTAGCACTTTAAGTGACCCTGTGTGTCTGGCACTGGGCAATACATTTTATAATTTCTTCTCATAATATTCCCGTGAAATGAGTAACTATTGTTAGCTACACCTTACACAGGAGGAAGTTAAGATTAAAATACATTGAGTAGCTCAGATATTTCAAGAACAAACTCTTCATGGAAACTTCGAAACTATGAAAGCCTCCGCCCCTGTGATTTTTACCCACTGGTAGTACTTGGGGCCTTTTGCAGTTGGTCAGGTAAGTTCTGCATTGACATGACTATGACATCCCTCCTGAGGTTTCGGTCTTCTCAGGGGGGCATCCCTAGCACCTTTACATTCTGAATGTGAAACGGTTTGCAGAGACGTCACTACATGCCCTTCCTTGGATAACCTCAGTGTCCCTCTTCAAATGTGCTTAAAATCAACTGCTCCAAATGGGGTCTAACAGTGAAATACCACGGGGCCTCCTCCCCTGGCTACTATCCTCCCATCTTCTGTCATCACAATCTCAGACCACATCCAGGCCTAAGGAGCCACATTCCACGGGCCACTCAGATGGAATTTGGCATCGTCTCTGTCCCAAGGTCTTCATCTCAGCTTCTGCTGGGCCTAGCCCCCTCCCCCACCCCGTTATAACCAGGGTCTGGACGTTTTGAGCCTCCGGGGCAGGTCTCTGCCTTTCTCCCTGTTACATGTTACCCTGCTCATTTATTTTATTGCCCCACCGTCACTGGGGATTCTCCTTGTGCCGTTGTGCACCTCAGCTATCTCTTCCAGCTTGGGTCTTCTTCAATGTGACAAGCAGACATTTGTCCAAGTCAGGAATGAAAGAAATATTGGACAAAACAGAGCCAGCAATAGAAGATGCCCCTGGAGACATTCTTATGGACTTACTGGTTTGTTAGCAGATCCCACCAACTGTACTATTACTCCATCTTCAGTTTCCCACCTTTCCTACAAGAGTTTACAAGAGATTTTGTCTGATACTATGATAAACCATGTCCAAGGAGCTAGTACTCGATTAAAATATTTCAGGAGGAAAGGATTCGTTTCCCATTGTCTTATCTGTTCAATTACCTAATATTTATCGAGCACTAGCTCACTATTTTGCTAGCTGAGAGGCCCTGGGAAGTTGTTTAACCCACGTCTTACTTTTCTAACCTGTTAAAATGGGGATACTAGCCTCACAGAGCTGATGTAGGAAATTGAATGAGATAGTCAACTGAAGTTACTTAGAATGGTTCCTGGCACATGAGAAATGCTCAGTAAATATGACGTCCAAAGCCCTATTATGAACCGGTTAATGCTAGTTTCCCACCCACCTTGGTTCCTGGGTCAGACCCCCTGCCCCCTTCCGTGTTTGTACCGTGTCCCTCTGTGTCCCAGCGTGCCTGCCAACTGCCTGTGAGCACCCTCCCCTCTGCCTCTTCAGGGCTCCCTCATTCAGCTGAGCGCCTGGCAGCTTCTCTGTTCCTCCCTCACTTTGATTATGTGTGGTCTTATCATCCTGGAAGCATTTTTCAGGCCCTCTGGTCATCCCTCCCGTCAGCATTGAAGGCCTTCCAGGGAGGCGCCTGCAGCAGCCCCTAGGAGGACTTTGCAGCAGCCACCCGCAGCCCCAGCCCAAGAGCCGTTTGCCATCTCCCTTGGGCCTGCTGTCGGCATCAGGAGGCAACTGCCTCCTGAAGAGGAGGCTCCTAACCTGGAAACGAGCCGCTCCCATCGACGCTCTGCCTCTGTGAGTCTTGGTACTAGGGCTGAGTAAGTGCTTGGCCACCTCTTTCCCCACAGTTTTTCATATAAATGGATTCAAGATCTGAGCATCCCCACCCCAAACTTCCTGCTCCTCCCACAGCACACACACACACACACACACCTTTCTGCACCCATGAAAATGCCGGGAATGACATTATTAAGGAAGAAGCTTCCTCCCCTCCTCTGTTTTTTCACTCCTTTACATTTTCAAGGCCCAAGGCCACCATGATACCCATCTCCAGGGGAAGCCATCTATATGGAAGGCTTTATAAAGCGCGACCACCTTGAACTGTGCGACAGGGCAGCGTGGCCTAACTCTCTCTATGCCTGAGTTCTCCTGTCCTCCACCCTGTCTCCTCTTGTGGACTCTTAATTCTTGCTAGCTGAACATGATGCTAGTTTAGAACAGCACAGTACATACTGATCTGGGTGGGCAGTGAGGAGGGAAAAAGCCATCTTAGGGACTCCGAGCACAGTGTCCAATGGAGACAGCGCTTAGAGCCCCAGGGCTCAGTGTGAAGCTCAGCCAGCTAAGAGGAGGGACGACAGACCCATCCAAAGAGTCCCTCCCCCTTGGCAGCCCGGGAGCCATTTTCTCTTCACCTGCCCAGCAGCATCCCGTGAGCAGAAGCCCCTGGCTGCACAGGAGGAGGTCAGGCAGACCATCCCCACCTCACCCCACCCCAAAGAAGAGCCTGCACAGGGAAAGGACATATGTCTGTGGTGTGGCTGTGATCCAATTCTGAATTAACAGGGCCCTTCAAGGCTCTGTTTGGAAAAGCCCCAGTCTCCTGACAGATTGGGTAAGAGGAGGGCTGGCAACAATGCGATCTTCTTATAATTCCCAGGTGTTTAGGCAGAGCAAAGGGCCGATCCCCAGCCCTCCTTACCTCAGAATCAGTGGTCCAGGGGCCCGCCCCATGCAACTCCCTCTCCAGTCATCTGCTATTATATTTCCCCTTGTACTTCCACCTGCTGATGTTATCTAATTTGTTCATTGTCTAGCTCTCCACTAGAATTTAAGCTTCTAGAAGACAGGGGCCTTGCCCCAGAGACTAGAACAGTGCCTGCCCTACCCAAAGTAGCGCTCAGGAATAGGTCACTGAAGGAATCAGTGAATGAGTGGGAGGGAAACAGCTCACCCCCACTGAATGAGCCAGAAGCGACATCAGAGATGGGTGAATATTTCCCTCTGATTTTTCATGGAAGGAAATTGGGAGCAGTCCAGAGATTCTAAGTGAATTCTCAGATTTGACACTAGAACTGGACTTTGCATTTCTCAAGGAGCTTTCAAAGCACACTATCCCCATTTGACTTTATGCACTCTCTCTGAGGAAGAGATGGTATAGAATGGAGGTGCTGAGAGACTGAGTCAGTTGCTCACGATCATGCAGTCAGAATTTAAACTCAGGTTCGTCTGACTCCAGAACTGCTGCTTGAAACCATTAGGTTGGGGAAGACAAATACATTTCATTTCAGGAGCCAAGTGCGATTACCTGGGAATGCTCCCTGGGGCCATCATTTTGAGGAGTCTGAGGCTGCATCCAGATGGAGAAGGCAAGAGTGTGTGATTGATTAGCAGTGTCCGCCCCAGGCTCGGGAGATGGACGAGGCGGTGTTCTGCCACCTCTAGGACCATACACGATTGCAATAGCGGGCTCCTTATCCAAGGCTTTCTCCCTCACCGTACTGCTTCTGAAGCCAGTATTCCTACAGTTCCTGCCTCAACCATGAGAAGTCTATGGGAAGGCTGCCACACACTGCTAAATTGGAGAGAATTAAATGCACAAAAAAGATTATGGAACTAATTGCACTAAAAAGAAATGGAATTAAGAGATTACTCCAGAATCTTTTGTCTATCACATAGAGCTTAATATCACCTCAAAAATGTTAATGACAGGAGGACAGATAATCCAAAATCGTTTGTATTTATTTTTGGAGGGATCACAGGACCTTTTGGTACAGACTTCCTTGGGGTTCTGTTATCCTCAAGTCCACTGAGCGCTGGGAAATATCCCTGAGAAGTGCTACGCGATGGTGGGGTTGGACAAGCATTTGCTACCAACGACCACAAAGCAGAGAGCTCATCTGCCCAGAATGGCTGGGACCCCCAGGAGTTAAATCAGTGAGCCCACAAAGGTTTATTGAGTCATGAGCTAAGGCCTATGAAATGCCTTCATCATCCAGGCCTGGCACAGACGCCGTGACAAGCCTTTCCATTTTCTCCCATCTGCCTGGGCATGTTCTGCGCAGCACTAAATAATATAGGGTCTAGAAAAGGATCAGTTCAAGGGAACTACGCCCCCAGTTAGAGAAACAAGAGTGACACACCCCTTACCAAGGCATGTGCAATCTTCCCCTATGACTCTCCAGCTTCACCAGCATCCTTCCCTCCAAGCAGCCTATCTTCATGCCAAATGCATTTTCTTAGAATTCCCTGATATTTTGTGTTGCTTCACACCTCCATGCCCTTGCTAACTCTCCTAGGCTACCTGGAAAACAGCTGCCTGTGGCCTCTGAGCAGCTCTGAGGCCCTGGACAAGTTATTTCACTGCTCTATGCCTTGGCTTCCTCATCTTAAAGGGTAATAATAATTTTGCCTCCTACAATTGTTGTAAAGATTAAATGAGTTAATACATATTAAGTGCTTAGAAGCATGTTCAGCACTTAAGAAGCACTAGACAAGAAATACTCGTTATTATTTTTCATCTTTCAAGACTCAGCTTGAACACTATCTCTACCAGGAAGCATTGCAAAAAAATGCCATGAAGTCAAAAGACAAAAGATTTCCTGAAAAAGATATTTGCAACACATATGACAAGGAACTAATTTCCTGAATTTACAAAGAAGAAGCACAAATCTGTAGGAAGACAACAGTTTAATAAAAAAAATGCTCAATGGACTGGAACATGCAGTTCATAGGAAAAGAAATACAAGTGGCTGGTAAGCAAGGAAAGATGCTCAGTTTCTCTCAATTATGCAAGTCAAAGCAACAACAAAAGGATACTTTTTTTGCCTATCAGATTGGCAACATTTTTTAAGTTTGATAATATTCAATGTTGGCAAGGATGGGAAACTAACATTTGCATACACTCTTGGTGAGGGGATAGATTTCTGCAGCTATTGCAGCAGGCATTTTGGAAATGTTTGTCAAAACTGAAAATGCACATATCCTGAAGTCCAGCAATTCTCCTAACTCTCTTGAGAGCCACACAAAAGAACAATATATGTCACCATTCTATTCTACATTTCTAGAACTATGCCTGGTATGCAGAAATGCTTAATAAATATTTATTGAATGAACACATGCACCAAAGTGTTCAGTATAGAAATGTTTATAATAGACCAAAACTGAAAGCACCCTAAATAGCCAGCAATAGGGAGACTTTAAAAAAAATGATTGGAGAACTCTGCAATTGTTAAAACCAGTGTCTTATATCCACATATTCTGAGTCAGGATAGAATTCTAACATATAAGATGAGAAAAAACACCTAAAAACATCAAGATGCAGAACAATAAACATTATACATGATCATTGGCATACATAAGAAATAAAATGCCTATATAAATATTCAAATATTTTAGTGTATGCATTTCTTTCTCTTGGAAGGATGCCTTGAAAGCTGTTTACAATTCCTTTGTATAAAAAAGATGAGGGACAGGGTGGTCGACAAGGAGAGAGAATTTTAGATTCATTTTACAGTTTTCTATTTGAAATTTTTTTCTTCCTTTTGCTTTATGCATGTATTGATTATATTTTAAATATTTAAATATTTAAATTAAATGAATATATTAATATGTAGGTATTTTACATTACAATATTTTAAAATACAATATTTTAAAATAAAATATAAATAAACAATTGTGCACTCTGTCTTTCAGTGGCTGAGCAGCTCTCTGAGATCTGCCCCATCTACCTCTCACCTCCTGCGTGCCTGCCCCTCCCTTCCTGCCCCAGCGAGGCCACAGGCGGGCAGCTCCCTCCACGCCCTCCACACTCTCCTCCCAGGCCTTCGCTCTTCGGGCCCCTCTGGCCCCCCTGCTTCCCACGTTCTTTAAAGCACCTCTCCCCCACCCCCATTCCCAGGCTAGGCTGGCGCCTGCGGCAGGGTCCCCACAGTACCCTGCCCACATATCTGTCCCTGCACTTCCCCAAGGCCCTGGAGCTATTCCATTTGTTTGGGAGGGCGAAGTTGTAAGAGAACCTTAGCCTATATCACTCATCGCAGTGGCCTCAGCTCTCAGCACAGTGCTTCTTACATAAAAGATATGTTGGAAAGTGGATATTGGGGGGGAAAAAATGTCTTGTCTGGAAAACTGTGAAAAAAAAAAACCCTGTTCTTAAGCCCTTTGATGACTAGCACTAGGATTCTTCCATAAAAGGGAGCAGTAGTCCTTGCAAAGCTGGGACTCTGATTAGAAAGCTGCTTCTCCACTAGCACTTGTCAGGAAGAATTGATTCCAGCGCTGGAAAACTCAGCCCCAGACTGAGCAGCCTCTTTCTGAGCCTCCCTGGCCCCTCTCGGGCTGTTCTGGCCTCTGTGCACAGGCCCATCCAGGGAAGCCCCAACGAGGTAGCAAAGTCTTGGAGAAAACAGGGGTTTGGGAGTTTATTCCGCCTGGCTTTACCTCAGAATAAAAACCCTACCCAGTGGGAGTGCCTGGGGGAGCTGGGGAGAGTTAGAAGGTGCCATGAGAACTAGAAAATGCTACTGCAAGGTATCCCTAGGTACAAGTGGGTTTCCAGAGAAGGTGACCACTGAGGAGGGAGAAGGGACAGCAGATCAGGAGTGATTTGAAGTTTTTAAGGCTAAAGGTACAAGTAATAGAGTCGGTGGAAGTTCCAATGCTGCCCTTAAAGTGATTATCTGGCAATTTCATGGAACTTAGTTCCCCCAAGAAAGAAAGTATATGGCATATGGTTTGGACAAGTCAGGATTCTGAGGTCCTCGGACATCTGTACTTAGAAACAGGTGCTGCGGGAGGAGAGTGGGGGGAGGGTAAGCGATTGGGAATGGGGAGTTTGAGTTGGAAAAGTCCCACAGATCTGCCTCTCCACTTTCTAGAGAGGAAACAGCCTCCTCCTATCTCTGTTCTGCCCTTGACCTCTAAAGCTCAAAGCTCACTATGGCTTTGGCACCAGCAGCCTGAGTGGTTTCAATAACACGGCCCAGGAACTCAAATGAGGTGAGGTGTAAAGCAACAGCAAAAAACATGTGCACTGGAAGGATTTAAGTGGGATGGCACCGAATCCCTGCTCTGCCATTAACCTGCTGTGTGATCCTGAGCAGGAAGCTGCTCTCGCTGCAGGTTAACCAGGTGTACAGTATCTGAGACGCCTTCTGCATGAGGGTTCTCCATTGAATTCTAAACTTCACACATTATCTTAGATTCTAAATCTCTAGAAGCATCTAGGAGAATAAAAGCTTGCTAAATGAGAGAAATTCAAAACTACATCTTTCATCTCTCACCAGGGATTTTGTAAGCAACAATGAGGACATCTCATAGTTTCTAACTTAATCATGTGACATTTATTGAAGACTTATGCATTAAGCAACTGGGCTAATATTTTGGACCAACCACGTAAGTAATGATGTAAAACAATATGTTGAACACTATTCTGTCTGTTATATCCCATTACCCTCAGTTCTGGGGAGGTAGATATATCATCCCCATTCCTATAGAAGAAAATCTGACTGATGAAGAAAGCCGACACAGGGCACACAGGGAGTAAACAGCAGGGCCAACTTAACAACCTGGTAATCTGACTCCAGAACCTGAGCATAATTTACTAGGATTTACTGACACTTCTGGAAATAATTATAGGTAGCTTAGAAAGAAAAGATTATTGTTACATGAACTGACATATCAAGTCTGCTGCTGCTCTTAAGCAATATTTTGTCTTCCCTCACCGAGTTTATTTCCAACCAAACTAGAACTTCTGACCAGAAGCTCCCAACTCAGCTGCTCACCTGATTCCTGCTGCACAGCTTCAGGATGATGGAAGGACAGCTGATCGCTCTGGCAGATCTGTTCACCCAAACTCTTTATGCCCTATTCACTCTCTATAGGAAAATTGTCATTAGCAGCTTTTCACAGGAAGGGAAATGGAACCACTTTACAGTATTGCCCAGAATTTGGTATCCTTCTGGGCTCAATAAACCTTGCCAAGAGCCCCCGGTATGTTTGTTTCATGGTTGTTATTTCAACTCAAGGTCTGCGGAGCTGCTTGGTCAGACAAAGGGACAGATGACAATGTAACCTCCCGAAATACAGGTGTCTGGAACCAGGGAGTTCTTGCTGTGTGGCTGAGCCCTGGGATAGAAGGAGGGTTAATCTACCTCCCTGCCATAGTCACCTCTCCAGGGTTAGTTAGCTCTTCAGGGCCAAGTAGCCAGGACAAGAGAGAGCACTGTGGGTTTACAAACTGCTGATCTGAGACCCTGAAACAACATTCTGCTCACAGACATGGAGCAAAGGAAAGGAGTTTAATTGAGGTAAACCAGTGGTGGTCACAGACAACACATTAGACTTTAACATAGATTAAGTGAAAGCAAAGCAAATCTTGAGAGAAAATAATAGAACTGAACAGAGAATAGATATGCGGGGCAGAGATTGCTGACAGCAGAAAGAGAAAAGCAATCTGGGTAAGTGGCTCCCCAGGTTACCCCCAGGAATGCAGTGGTGGGGATCTCCATTGAGATTTCCCCACCTGTTGAAAGAATTCCAGAACTGCCACTGCTCAAAGGACCTCAGCCAGCTTCCATGTTGCAGATAAGAAAGCTGAGACCCAGGGAGGGAAATGACTTGCCCGAAGCCACTCGGGGGAAGACAGGCTGGAATACAGCCTTCCTGACTGGTGTCCTCTACCTCCAGTCTCACCATTGGGCTGGCTCTCTCCCTTTGGCCCTGAGAAACGGCTTCACTCTTTTCTCGTTGTTTGTGTACAACTGCAGGGCCCATCTTGATAGCATTGTATCCTAGTGACACAGACTGACAGGTGAAAGAGCTTGTCATCTGTATTTCTTATATGTGGGACAGTTAAAGGCCATAATGGGGGCTTGCCTGAAGAAGGCTTTAGGATCATGTGATATTGATGATCAGATATATGAAAAGTTGTTTGAGAGTTGTTATTGCCAGAGAATACTGGTTCTCAAATAGTGGTCCTGAGACCAGGCACATCACCACCACCTGGAAGCTTGTCAGAAATGGAAAATCTTGGGCCTCACCCGATACCTACTGAAGCAGGATCTCTGGAGTGGAGCTCAGCAAACTGTTTTATCAAGCCCTGTGAGTGATTCTTATGCCCTGAAGTCTGACGCCCTCTGGCCTAGAGGACAGTCAGAATGAATTCGTCAAATAGACGGAGGCAACTAAGGAGGACTGTAGAACAAGGATGTACCCCTGGAAGGGGGTGAGCTCCCCTGACACTAGGTGCACCACACAGAATAAAGGACCTCAGCCAGGAAAGGTGTAAGAGGGGCTGCCCCATGAAAAGAGTATGGAATTAGATGGCCCCTAAGGTCTCTGCAATTCCAAGAGTCTATGGCAAAATAGTCTAAGAAACACAAGTGTTTCTCTTTTCTGGAATGTAAGCTCCATAAAGGCAGGCATTTCTGTGGGTTTCCTTTTTTGCTACTATAATCCCAGTGCCTAGAGCAAGAGTATAGCTCATGGGCCAAATCTTACCCACAGCCTGATTTTGTAAACAAAGTTTTATTGGCAAATAGCCATTTGTTCATTTATATCTTATCTACAGCTGCTTTCACTCCATCGTAGCAGAGTTATATCATGATGACTGATAATATAGCCCACATGTGTTTTTCTTCTTCGTATACAACAATACTATACACACAGCAGTATTAGTACAACTCTTTTTGGGTCCCCTGACCAGATTCCAATGTGTGTGTGTGTATGTGTATGTGAGAGAAAGAGAGAGAGAGAAAGAGGTCACATTCCTGACACCAATTCTCAGACACCAGCAGGGTGTCCAAGAGCTCAATTCAATTTTGATTCTATCCGCCCAGAGACAGCACCAGATTCCCAGGTTAAGGGCTTTGTCCTACAAGACGACCCTCAAGCTCCCACTCCAGACGGCGGTCACGCCCCAGGCAGTTTACCTGTGATTCTGACCAACCAGCTACAGAGTGGAGGTCCCCGTCACCTCCCCCTTAGGGTCCATTAATTTCCTAGAGTGGCTCAAAGAACTCAGAAAAACACGCTTACCCGTTTAATAAAGGATACCATAAAGGTTACAAGTTAACAGCCAGATGAAGAGATAATAACACAGGGCAAGGTCCCAAAGAAAGGGGCTTCTATCCTCATGGAGCTTAGGGCCTGGCTTGGCGGCATGTGGAAGTGTCTGGTTCCCCAAGGGTAGAAGCTCCCTCAGACAGAGAAGCAGGATCTAAGAGAACAGAGAGAGGTAAGCTCTTCTCAGGGGTTTTTGTGAGGGTTTCACTGCATAGTCATGATTGACTAAATCATTGGCCAATGGCTGATTCAAGCTCCAGCTCCCACCCTTGGGCGGGGTCCAAAAGTTTTTCATTAACATGACAAGACACCCATTTCACCTTTAAGGCTCAGCAGTGTTTTCAGGAACTGTGGATGCAGACCAAATATACCTGGGAAATGTGTATTTCTTATAACTCATGTAGCACTCCACAGCCAGGTCTTCAAACATGGATTCCTTACAGCAAAGCAATCATGTCTGTCAGAGCACTTATATCTGGTATAGCATTTATACACAAGATAGAAAAATAGCAGCAATGCAAATAGGCCTGAAATTTGGAGAAGCCAGTGTGGGGTGGGAACAGATTTAAAGAGACAACTCATTTGTCCTATAAAGTCATTACAAACATTTTTATAATGGTCCAGTTTGTCAACATATCCTATGAGCAGAGTTTCTCCCAGAGTGATGTAACTCCACTTTACAGGCTGGCGTTCAGCTTTGTCCAAGGTTCCAAACAAAGATGTGGTGTTGGCAAAAGGTGACGATGTAGCTTCACCTCTCTGGGCATCCAGTAGGCTTTTGCTAAGAGATAATATTCTCTTGCTCTAAGCTTCTCTCAGAGTATTAATAAAATATTGGATTTCCCTTGTTGCATAACCCACTTACCCATCCCTTTATCCTCAGCTGTAATTTCTCCTTCTCTCCATTTGTCATTGATCTTAACCCAGACTTTTCCCCCTGTGGAAGGGACATCAGGTTTGGCCACTGTGCTGGTCCAGGTGGCTGGCAGCAGTACTAGTCTGGCAAGGGCCTCTCCCTCAGCCCACTGCCACTCATGTAAGGTATGGCTACACAGGTGCAGAACTAGTGGGCTGTCGTGGCCAGTAGACAGCACAGCTGTGCCCACTGTCAGTCCTGACCTGGCCACATGGGGTGAAGGCACAAGCCACCTCATTAGGCCCTTAGACATTCTGACATGGAGTTAAGGGTAAAGTTACAGTTTCTGGCTTAGTAATCTTCCCTGCTTCTGGCACCTGCAAACACAGCCCTGGCTTGGGACCACTGCATTGGGCAGGAGAAAAGAAAGTTGTGGTGACGTGGGGAAGAATGGTATAGATGCACTAGCATCTTCCCGTACCTCCTTCTCCAGATCTCCTGGGAAAGCCCAGGAATCTATTCACTGGGGACCCTCCCTGGTTCCCCTCATGTTAAGTGTGAGCACACACTCTTGAAGGCATGTAAGCCAGCCCCTCATGCCTTTATCCCCCATTTTAGACAACAGGTGTTTCAGCTGCCCATTCCAATTTTCTATTAGACCACTGCTCTGAGGATGATATGCACCATGGTGCGTCCATCTGATGTGAGGTCTCTTGGCCCGCTGTTGGACACCATGGGCTGTGAAGTGTGTCCCTTGGTCTGAAGAGGTGTAAATTGGTGGTCAAAATTGGCACAGCATCTTGTGTTCCAATCCTTTAATGGTATTTTGGGCATTTGCATCTACCGCAGGGTATGTAAAGCCCAGCCCAGAATAAGTCTCTCTTCTGGTTAGGTCCCATTTATAGCTTCCAGGGGCTACTGGCATTGGTCCAGTGTAATCCACTTGCCAGCTATGTGTGGGACCATCACCCCAGGAAATTTTCCCCATAGCCCACTGTAGTCTTTGTCTCTTGTGTTGACAGATGTCACAGCCCTTGTTGGCATTCTGTGCCTCAGAGGGTGCAAGAGGAATATGTCTAGATTCAGCCCTTCTCTGCATTGCTGCAGCTCCCCCATGTCCACTCATTTCAGGGGCCCAGTGGTGCCTCAAGAGGGTGCCCCAACAGGTCCACTTGGTGGTTCCAGTCACCTTCAGATCCTGGAGGCTGGTCCTTCTTATTGGCATTGCCATGTCCTACTTTAATGTGCCCCTTAAATTCCCATAGTGATTACCACAGGGCTGCACCCTATATGGGCATTCCTTTAGCAGTCCAGTTTTCTGCTGCCCAGTTACCTGACCATATGGCCAGGCCATTGGCTACAGCCCATGAGTCAGTGAAAATCCAAACATAGAGGCTTTTATCATAATTTGCTTCTTCTATCACTGCCAGGAAAGCAGCATGCAATTCAACCCACTGAGCTGATTTGTTCTTACCTTCCTCAACCAGAGTCTTGCCATCCATTGGTCTTAATGCAGCAGCTTTCCAAACAGGATATTGTCCATTCATCTTAGAACTTCCATCTGTAAACCAAGCAGCTCTTTGCTGTTCTTCTGAGAGCTGTTCATAGGGCACAGCCCATGTAGCAGTTGGTCTGGCGGCTCATCGGGCTCCAACATCAGTCATAGAGGATAAGACGGTCCCTGCTCATGGATCCAGGTGGGCCTCCTTGCATTTCCCCAGCAGTCTCCTCCTGAATGAAGCATTTCCATTTTATTATAGAACTATTCTGGGCACTGCCTTCCCTATTAGAGTGTTTCTTTGACATCACCCATGTCATTATGGATATCTCAGATTTCAAGATTATTTTATGTCCTTCAGTCACTGAGGCAGTCCCAATTAATGCCCAACAGCATGTTAATAATTGTCTCTCAAGTGGTGTGTATAGGGCAGCAACATCTTGGAATTTTCTGGTCCAAAATGCCAATAATTGTTGTGGGGAGGCACTCATGGGCTTTTGCCACAAGCTCCACTCTGCCTGGGTACAGGAGATAGACACTTCCAGAATCTTGTCTGAGTGGGGGTCATAAGGGCCCAAAGGCATTGAAAGAGTGACTGCCTTTTGTAATTCAGACATGGCCTGATTTTGTTCAGGTCCCCACTCAAATATAGCTTACAGATGGGAGCTAGCAATACTCCCAGGAGTGGAATACGCATCCTCCAAACTCCAAATAAACCAACCACATGCTGGGCTTCTTGTTCGAATCTAGGGGCGGGTAGTGACAGCAGTTTATTCTTAGTCACATGGGAGATGTCCCAGGTGGCTCCTGCCTATGTTACTCCTAAGAATCTCACTGTGTGAGCATCCCTTGGACCTTTTCTGGGTTTATTAACCAGCCCCGGTTTGTCATATGTGTCACTATTGCATTCACATCAGTGCTAGCCTGCTCTTCTGTTTCCGATATTATTACAATGTCATCAATATAGTCTATTATTACACTCGAGACCTGTATTAAGTCCAAATCCCTCCTGACAAGTTGTGACAATAAGCTGGTGAGTTCAGGTAACCCTGTGGCAGCCCAGTAAATGTAAACTGGGATTCTTCCCACACAAAGGTAAACTGGGGTTGGCTCTTCTCAGAGACTGAGAAAGAGAAGAAAGCATTTGCAAGATCCATCACTGAGTACCAGCCACCTTCAGTGTGCTGCATTTTCTGTGTGGTTGAGAGCGTGTCTGGAACTGCTGAGGCTATGGGTGGTGGAACTTTATTTGAGGCTCGGTAGTCTACTGTTAGTCTCCATGAGCCATCTGCCTTTTTCACAGGCCACACAGGACTGTTGTACAGCGACTTTGTGGGCACCGGCCCTCCACCTTCTAGCAAGCCACTAATTAAAGTGGTGATCTCTTTTTGCAGGTATTCTGTATTGCTTCTCCCATGTGGGCTCTGGCAGTTCTAGCACTTCCCATTTAGCATGCCCGGTTAAAACAGGCCTGAGGGCAGGCTTACGTGGCTTTTGTTTTACAGTACTAGGTAGGGAGCAATCCCTAGTTGGACATAATATCCATCCCCAATAATACATTCAGGTAAAGGAGATACAACCACCTCACACAAAATCTGCTCAAATACCCCACTTTTATTCAGACTTTCACCTTAATCCCATCAACTGTTGTATCTCCATATTCTCCCAATCTAACCTTAGCCCCTGTGGGTAAAATTGCAATATTTCCAGAATCTCTCCCTTGGCTTTGTACATCTCCATAGCAATAGGTGTTTCCAAGGTGTGGAAGTGGAAAGAAGTAGTTCATCTCTCTATCAGTAGGTAATTACAAGGGGGAGCGAGGGCATATCTGGACTGGAGAGGTTGGGTGGGGTCCCTATACTGCAGTCAGGTCAAGAGAGACACAGGTGAGTAGAATTGGACTACTGCTTGTAAGCAATAAATGAGTTTCCCTCATTTTATTTCTCCCTTTGACTGATTTCAGTTTCAAAGGTAATTTGCCCTGGGATGGGTACAGATTCTACACCCCTTCCCTCCCCTCCCCTGGAGGTACAGTCCCTGTTAAGACTTCACCAACAGGCTTTGGAATTACAGTGCATTGGGCTCCTGTATAGAGGATTCCCAGTGTGGGCAAAATTGTAATATTTCCAGAATCTCTCACCTGGCTTTAGTACATCTGCATATCAATAGGTGTTTAGAAGTGGAAAGAAGTATGGCTTTAGTGTATTTGCATATCCTCAGGGGTGGAGAGAAGTTCATCTCCATATCAATGGGCAGTAACCTGGGCAATGGAGGGCTTATCTGTACCGGAGAGGTGAGGGGAGGGCCCGTTTTGCTTCTGCTGGAGCAGGAGAGAGAAGACCAGGACTGGAGTTTGTAAGCAATAAACAGGTTTTAAACTTTATTTCTCCCTTTGACTGATTTCTGGTTTTAGAATTATTTTGCCCCAGGATTTCCTTTTCCAGGACTTACACCCAGGTAAGTTTCTTCTACTCTTGCTGGCCATTTTACCCATATATGTGCCAATGGCCTCTGGTCCCTGGCTGGGGCTGGGGCCAGAAGAACCTGGCCCTTTTCTCAATCTTTAACTTGATTAACATGCCTGACCACTGCCCCAGGGGATTCCTGGTCATGTTTCTCATTGTAAACTTGGACTCCAGGCTTTGTAAATTCCTCCAAGCTGGGTAAATAGGGCAGACTTATTTGGGCCTCTGTAATGTCAGGGGAATAGCAGAGGGTCCCAGAGCAGGCTAGCACTGATGTGAACACAATAGTGACACATATGACCAACACCTCTGTTTCAGCCCCATCAATTCCACTTTATTTGTCTAATTTTTCAATAACCGTCTGAAGACTTCCACTCCATTGAATCAAGTCCCTTGACTCTCTGCTTCATCCTGCCCCACTTTCTTAATTACTTTAATGTTGTTGTTATCAGTAAGACCCATGCAGGGAAACTAAGATAACAAATCTGATAAGGCTTCTTGAACTGTTACATTTTGCAGCAGTAAAGTTACATGGGGTGCCCACCTAACAGGGGCTCCCTTAATCTCAGCATTTCCCATAATCTGTGTAACAGGAATATTCAGTGGGTGACTATCCCAGTCATCATAAAGCCAGCCCCACGTGGCATGCATTAGAAGCATATCGACTGCTTCATCTGGGGTGTTCCATTTGGCATTTATAGTGGAGTTGGGCAGTCCTCCTTCCCAAGATAAACAGACCTCATAGTGGCTTTTATCCAGTCCACCAGGCTGGTTGTTCCCTCAGGAATAACCTCCCATGTATCTAGATCATGTACAGCCACCTGTGATTGTTCACTACTGAGCTGCAGGTCCTGCAGTATCCCAAACATACTCTTCCACTCTGAAGCATTCAAAACCATAGACACAGCCCCAAACTGGTTACTCTCACAATCTGCTCTAATACATGTTTTTCAGGAAACTGGTAATACCAATCCATAAAATGAGCCAGTTCCTTTAAACTATATCCCCTGGTTTCAGTCATTTCCTGGCTTTCACCTTCCCCAGCATTAACTATCTTCTTGGTAACTAGAGATCTTAGAAATACTTCTGTTGCTCTGGCATAATTTCTCCCTTTCTAGGTGGCTTTGAGGCTAATGGCTGAAGCTCAAATTGACCTAAATACAAGCTTGGTTTTAGCATCAAGCCCTGACCCAGTGTTTTCTTTCATTTTCATTTTGTCTATTACAGATAACAATAACCAGGAAATGGTATATTTACCCTGCTTCTTATTAGTTTGCACTTCCTTACATATCCAGTGAGCCAACTTCTTCGGAGTTGGGGTCATTGCCATTTCTAAATTTCATTGGTAACTTTTTTACCTTTAGCACCTGATTGCCGCACAGCTGATATTTCATACCATGGGTGACTAGGTAGCCATCCAGGCCTCAAAGGTGCCACATTGCCTGCCCTTTCATTCATTCTCCTCAAAAGTCACATAGTGTCATGAGCCTGGGTCAGGCTCCAAATCCCACTTCTGGCACCAAATGTGGTTTTTCTTCTTCAAACATAATAATATACACACAGCTGTAGTAGTACAGCTCCTTTCAGTTTCCTGGACCTGATTCCAGTGTGTGTACTTGGAGGGGGGAGGGTCTTCCCACACACAGCACCAAGCAATTCTTGAACACCAGCAGGGTGTCCATGAGCTCAATTCAGTTCTGATGCTATCTGCCCAGAGACAGCACCAGGTTCCCCAGGTTAAGGGCTCTGTCCTACAAGACTGTCCTCCAATCCCCAACTCCAGACACCAGTCACAAGCCCCAGGCAGTCACCAGCTACAGATTGAAGGTTCTAACCAGTTCCCTTTTAAGTTCCATTAATTTGCTAGAGTGGCTCACAGAACTCAGGAAAACACTTATGTTTACCAGTTTAATAAAGGATATAAGTTAACAGTCAGATGAAGAGATACATAGGGCAAGGCCCCAAATAAAGGAGCTTCTATCTTCATGGAGCTTGGGGCCTGGCTCAGTGGCAGGTGGAGGCTTTCTTGTTCCCAAGCACAGGAGCTCTGTCTGATAGACAAGCAGGATGCAAGAGAGTGATATGCTCTTCTCAGGTTTGTTTGTGAGGGCTTCATTACCAGTCATGACCAGCTAAATCACTGGCCATTGGCTGATTCAACCTCCAGCCCCTGCCCTTGAGTGGGATCCAAAAGTTGCTCATTAACATGACAAGATACCCATTTCACCTTTAAGGCTCTACAGTGTTTTCAGGAACTGTGGATGAAGATCAAATATATCTGGGAAATATGTATTTGACCAACTGAATGACCAAATATGTATTTCTTATAACTCATTATATCACACCATGAAACCTGATATATTTACTGTCTGGCCTTTTCTGGAAAAAGCATGACCATCTCAGATCTAGAATATTGTCTATATAAAAGCAGACACTCAATGAATGTTTGGTGAATGAGGGAGCCATTTTTCCTATTGGTGTCACAGAAGTGCAAAGACCTTAGTTTAGAATATAGAGGTATACAGGACATTGGCATGGAATTCAGAGCTAGACAGATCTGGCTTCAGATCCTGGTTCTATCGTCTACAATTAGTGTAACTTCAGGCATATTATTTGGCTTCTCTACATTTCATATGCCTCATTTATAAAACAGCAAAAATATAAACATTTATGGAGAAAGACTAAATCACATACTTCAAAGAAGGCACAGAGCCTGGCTCATATAACTATGAATACGTGTTACCTGGTGATTAATAACTGAGAAATCTTTGATGGGAGAGGTTCAGACATGACCAATTTGGGCACTAGAGAACAAGGTTGGCAGTCAGCAGCCCTGAGCTCTCCACAGGACGGGAAAGGGCAAGTTCAGAGATGACTGTGAGGCAGATCAACTTTAAACTTGTAGAAAACTACCAGTCAGCCAATTTTAATATGTTATTTAAGATGGTGAATGAATAGGCAAGATTTAATTAGCTAGTAGGTTTTCAGGTGTTTTTCCAATAGTGAAAAATAATGATCCATCCATAATTTCTCACATATTCCCCTGATGACCAATTGTATACAAACCGGCTGGAGTCAGGGCTCAGCAGCCTGAGCCTTGGGAACCCAGGGAAGCTGCTGGGTCACAGAGGGTCTGACCTTGGCCCCCTCTACCAGTTGGTAATAGAGTTCTCAAAGAGGGAAGAATTTCCTCATACAGTGCAAGTGTGGCCCCTTTTGTGTTGTGGATGGTGTTATTTCACACACTTTCTTTTTTTCTGGAAGGAACTCTTAACATACTGTAGGAGTCTGGCAGAGTCTCCAAGCTCTCCAAGTCCTCAGGTTAATCCAGAAGCAAACTAATCACTGGCAATTATACAACCACACCAGCAGGAGGCTGAGTCAGAAACATGTTGCAACCAGGACTGAAAATGCCCAAACTTCCTCACGTGCTTGCTTCCAACATATCAGTACATTGATTTTCTTCACCCATGTTAGGAGAAATGTAGCAATTTCTGGTACTCTTTGGGACTCTGCTGACAAGTGCAAGTTTATGTGTGAGAACAGCTCCTCTCCCTCATTCATGGACTTCAGGCCTCAAGTCCCAGCTCCCAATAAAAACTTCTCATCTTCCTCATATAGAATTCTACTACAGGTATCTCTAGGGTCTGAGAACCATCTGCATTTGTCCCAAGGAATGCAAGTTTAATAAAAAGGAAAACCAAAGACATACAATCCAGATTTTTATTTCTTCATGTTTTAACTTCTTATATATCAGGATCCAGGACACTGCAACCCACACTCCTGGGAGTCATTTGCTGCCTCTCTGCAGAGAGAAACACTATGAGTTGTTATCTCCAAAGTTCTCTTTTGCGCCACTTCTCTCTGACCTTCAACCACAAACATCAACTGCCAGCTGATAACTACACTAGACTGCCATCTGCCACCAGGCACATTCCAAAACAGCCACACATTGTGTGTCCCACTGGTAACTCAAACATATTACTACATCCTTTCAGAGAGCACAACACATGTCTGAAATGCTCCTATCAGCATCCATAGACCAATCCCAAAACATATGAGGAAGAATCCTCTAGGGTGGAACCAGCTAATGGGAGAGTAATAGGAGCTTTGAGTGAGAAAATCTGGAGGAGCTCCAGATTCCACACTCATGCACGGACTCATAATCCATCCCATCCTGATTCTTGCCATCCTTGCATAGGCCACACTCCTTTCCCTCAAGCAATTAAATTTTGAGATGGCTTGGACTCAACATTACAGCAACCTAACCAAAAACATAGGTGCCCTCCAGTCCAGCAATTCCCTCCAATCCACAAATTGTTAATTGAAAAAATAAACAAATCCTCAATTCCCCTGCAACGCAATAACAAAGTAGATGATACTCATCCAGGTGAAGAGACAAAAAAGAAGACTGGCAAGGACTAGGTCCTTCCCTCTGACACTACTCGCTCTTAGTCACCCATTGAACTGTCCCAGTGTAGACCAGAGCCAAAGGCATCAAGTAACCCTCAACAAGAGGGTGGCTTTTCTCCAGTAGGTGGGAGGTGCCTGTATACGGAGATGGCTTAGTCACTGAGAGCATATGGATCTGCAAGGTTTTACAGAAGTCTCCTGCAATATAATGTACAAAAGCCTCAAGAAATGAACAGAGAGCCTTCTGGAGGGAACGCTATGCCCAGGATTTCAGGGCTGCTCTCTTCAGCTACCAGGGCTGAATCCCTCCAGGTGGCTGAGGAGGACCCAGACCCATGAACCTGAAGGCCTGCGCAGCTTAGCGCGACCCAAAACTTAACAACCTCATCCTCTCACTGCCTCAGTCCAGGCACTGGCCTTGCTTTTGTGCAGTGGAAATCTTCCTCTCTGGATAGCCTCACCCCTCCCTGCCTTCTCTTGGTGTCCTCAACTAAAGCCAAATTGTGGGAACCACAGTTTAGCCTCTCTGCTGGCACCCGGATTATGTCCTGGGGCTCTTCTCTGCTTCCAAGTGCTCCTCTCTCCCTTCTGGTTTGGTCCTTTCTATCCCATGCTCACCTCTAACTCTTCTCCCAGGTCACCCGGCCAATTCTCTGTTCCTTGCCTTCAGCCAAGTATCTCTCTTCCATTTCAGGTGCCCCAGAAAATATCCTCTTCTCAGGCTACCCTGGGCAGGTAAAAAGAAAGGTAGTGTGGTTTCCGTGCTTCTCTCCAGCTGACCTTTTAGACTCCACTCCCAAAACACACATGCCTGGGGAAAAATCCAAAGCAACATAAAAGAACACGCAGTGGAGTAGGGAAAGACATGGGGAAAGAGAAGATGGCTACAAGGGGACAGGGGGCATCTTTCCACCTTCATCTCCCACCCAAGCAAGGCTACAGGGGGACTGGGCCTGGAAACTTGGAACCTCAGGAGGGCAGGGAGAGATATTCAAGTACCTGGAATACCCCTAGCTTGAAATTCATGCATTCATGTTCATGCACATTCATTCGCCCAGTCAGCAAGAAGTCATTGCAGAATATAGGTTTTCTGTTCCACTTACCCCAACCTTCCATTTTCTTACTTTTAACTCATATTACTCTATTTTTTGCCACCCAAATAAGCCACAGAGTCCTTTCTGGAACAAGAAAGGTCTTAATCACATCTACTCCCATAATTTCTTTATTATGCTTTCATCCACACAAATAAATCCAAATGTCCCTCAAGCAACTAAGAACGCATACAAATGAATGGCTGGCAATCCAAATGAGTGACACACAGGGACAAGCACAAAATGAGGTATGTCCACAAATAGCCCAAAATATTCATCCAGGGGAGCCCAAAGGTAAGCATAGTCACATACACAGGTCTGCTCAGAACACCTGGCAGGAGGCCTCCTGGTGGGTGCTCTCTGGGGGTGAGGGTGACTGGAACAGAGGCGAGGGCTGAGCAGGAAAGGCAGAGGCAGGCAGACGAGAGGGAGCCAGTGGGCGTGAGAAATGCTAGTGGTCACAAGCAGGAGTGTGCTGCTTGATTGATGTTATTATGGCTGGAGGTGTCTGTGTAGACTGGGTTGTCTCTTGTAGGCTGTAAACCTCTGGAGGTCAAGATTGGGCTCACAGGTGGTGCAGACCATGCTCCAAAAGGCACAAAGGGCCAACTGCTGGCGATGACAAGGGTGGGCAACCCTGTGCCCATGGGTCTGTTGGCTGGCTAAATGACTTGATTCCAAACTTGCATGTCTTTAAATGCCTGAAGAATTGGAGAATACTGTAAAACTCACTTTTCTCAAGCCTTACAGGAAACTGAGCTCCTCTCCAGGCTGCCACAGTTTTGGGGCCACTTCACTGAAAGCCAGAGGTGTGCTGCATGAGCTGCCAGCTGCCTCTGCAGCCCTACAATTGCTGTGATGAGATTCCCCAAAATTGAAGATACCATTATACTACACTGTGTTTGCATTGGTGGCTTTCTTGTTAGTCTCCTTCAAGAGCAGAAAAGGCCTGAGCATTATGCATTTTTGCATTTCCAGAGCTTAGATCATCTGGGGCCCTCCAGCAATACTGACTGAGGAAATGAGTGAGTGTGAGCCTGAAGTGTAGAGGCCAACCCTGTCCCCACCCCTAACAACCCCTCAGGGGCATCCCAGGCAGGTGCCAAGCCTCTAATTAACCAAATTGCAGAACTCCCTACCCCTGTAGGTATTGTAGTTTGCAATCTCTCAGATGAGCACTATAATAATTCCTGTTTAATGGATGATAAAGCTGAAACCCAGAAATGTTACAGATGTTATCTGGGTCACATTTGTAGCAAAAGAAGCACTAACACTGGTCTTCTTGACCCCAAAGGCCATGTTCTCACCCACTGGATTAATCCCTATAGTTTTATCAGCTGCATAACCCTTGCTTCATCACTAGAGTGCTGAGGATGAAGATCCCTCATCTGTAAAATAAAGGTAATAAAACCTACTTAAAATAGTCATGAGACTTAGAGGATGTATATAAAGGAGAAACGGCAGCTACACTTTCCAAGGGATTTACCCTCAAGATTTGAAAGAAACAGGCACATGGAGAGTTTTCTTATCTAAACCAACTTACATAAGAAGTCATATTCATGTAAAATCTCATCCTTAAACAACTAAAATGATCAATTCTTCATTCACTTGCCTTTTCACTCATTTGGCCAATAAATCTCAAGGGTCTTCCCTGTGCCAGTTGGTTCCAAATGACAGGAAAGCCTAGTGGGAAATCGGGCTTTGAGTCCGAAGGCTTAGACTGACAGCCTCATCTGCATCTCTACTGGCTGAGTGAATTTGGATCAGTCATATAACCTGCTTGACCTCAGTTTTCTCATCTATAAAATGGGAATGATAATACCTAACCTTCACAACTGTGAGGTTCGAACAAGATTCATATGCAAAAGAAGGACCAGCTCCAGTCTTTGATACAATACACCACCTACAACATTGCAGCTACTATTTCCATCAGTGGCCTACCAAGGGTGGCCCAGTGGGAGCAGTACAGCCCAGCTCAACAGTAACCACAGCAGTAATTTCAAACTTGGATTAGCATATTTCTTATCAGGGGGGGAAGAGATATTTCATCGCTGATACTGTTTAGAATTGCCAGTGCATGGCACAATGATAAAGAAACAAACTGACTCTTATTCTGTATTATTTTCATTTTAAATTCCCTATAGACAAGGCACCCCTCCTGCCTATATGTGAGAAAAACTAATCCCACCACCAGCCCTCGGGAAGTGAATGACATACACACTTGTGCTACAGTATTCAGGTGATAATCAGAATTAATTGGCATTGTTATAAACCACTTTTACAGTAACTCCCTTTGGATTCTGTGCATGAAGTTAGAAAATGGCAAATACCTTTAGTTAATCCAATAAAAAATCTATGGATTTTTCTATTTTTAAAAGTGTGTTTTGAAGTATAATATACATGAAGAAAAGCAAACATTTCATATAGCCTGCTGAATTTTCACAAGCACAGATCAATAAGCAGAACATTACCAGCATCCCAGAAGCTTCTTCGTCCCTACTTCCAGTAGCAACCCCTTTTGTGTTCTTTAATACCTCAGAGATTTTTCATGTCATCCCTCTGTCTAAACACTTTGCAAACCTTTCCAATACCCTTAGATTCAAACCAATTGAAACTCCTTAACACGTTCATGTTTGTGCTTAATGATCCAAGCCAAACTTCTCTCTGTTTGCTGAATAAACTATGGGCTCTCTCTCCCTTTTTACTGGCTTTTCAAAAATGTATATAATAGCACTATTGGGATACAATTCATATATTACACAATTCACCCACTTAAATATATAATTCAATGTTTTGTGGTATATTCATAGAGTTATGCAACTATTACCACAGTTTTAGAATATTCTCATCATCCCAGAAAGAAGCCCAGAACCTACTAGTTTTCTCTACCCCCTTAGAATTGACTTTCTGTCCCTGTAGACTTGCATATTTGAATATTTCATATAAATGGAACCATATAACACATGGTCTTTTTTTGACTGGCTTCTTTCATTCACCATCATTTTCCAGGTTTATCCATGCTGTGTCATCATCACTACTTCATTTCTTTTTATTACTGAATAATATACCATTGTATCAATATGCCATATTTTATTTATCTATTCATCAGTTGACTGACATTTGGATTGTTTCCACTTTTTAGCTGTTATGAGTAAAGCTGCTATGATCATTAATGAACAAATTTTTATTTGGATGTGTGTTTTCATTTCCCTTGGGTATATACCTTAAAGTAGAATATCTGGGTCATACAGTGTCAGTGTTTAATCTTCTAAGGAACTGCCAGACTGCTTTCCTAAGCAATGGCATCATTTTACATTCCCACCAGCAGTACATGAGCTTCAAGTTTTCCATATGCTCATAATATTTGTTATTATCTGTCTTTTTTATTATAGCCAACCTAGTGAGTGTGAAGTGGTTTTGCTCTGCATTTCTCTGGTGATTAATGATGCTAAGCATCTTTTCATGTGCCTTATTGGCCATTTGTTCTTTGGAGAAATGTCTATTCAGATCCTTTGCCCATTTTTTAATTGAATTGTCTTTTTATTATTGACTTGAAAGAGTTCTTTTTGTATATTCTATATACAAGTCCTTCATCAGATATATGATTTACAAATATTTGTATTAAATAGAAAAATTCGGGAAGTGAATACTGTGGCTCTTAATTCAGTGCCAATGTGAGTCCCAACGTAGAGGATATACACTTAGAAGAGGAAGCAGTGAGGCCAGGAACAGTCAGCGTTATATTAAGATGTTGTTCAGAGTAACACCTGGAAGAATGGGTAGACTGTAGGTGGACAAGGAAATCTGCTGCAGTTATGAACATGTTATTATTCACCAATAAATTAAACCTTACCATTCATCCCCACTCATTCCACAACTGCATATTGAGGACATACCTTATCAAGATCTCCTCCAGGAAACAAATAGAAGTAAGAGAGTTCCTCCCCATCAGGATGTTTCCAGTCCAGTGAGTGAGAAAGACACATAGCAGGCATCAATAACTCAGTGTACTAAGTACAATTATAAGTACCATGAAAGTACAGGGAAGGAAGTTTAGTCTTGATCACCTTAGATTTTCAGCTGATTTATTACATCAAGGTAATTTAATCCAGAGTCTTTATATAGAATTCATGGGATTGTTAATTTGGATAAGAAAACATTACATCTTTAATACCTGAAATCGAAATTTAGCATTCTCTTCATTTATGAGGGTAGGGAACAAACCACAGTAGTATTTACAGCAACTATGACTTCATCATAATAAGAATCAGGTATTTATATATTTTATTAAAGTTGCTGTGGACTTTAAGGTATTATTTATGCTCATCGCTAATTCAAAATCATGGTAGTTACACATGGTACCACTGCCTCTTGCTATTGAATGTGTAATGAATTAGCAGTATCTTACTATAGCCAAATTTGGTTTATTAAAATTTTATTACTATATTTCAATGTAATTGGTAGCTTTTGTAATTATATATTTTTTCCTTTATGTATTTATAAACTGAGAAGGGGTTCATGAACTTAATCACCTGGCAAAGGATGGATGGTACAAAGATGTTAAGAAGCCCTGCATTAAATAATTCCTAATTGAGGCTGGAGAGCCTGCTGAGCCTGGAAGAGACAGAGGAAGAAGCAGATAGTTTCAATGGAGTAGTAAATACCTAACAGAAGTCTGGCTAAGGTACTGTGAGAGAACAAAGGAGTAAGTCTTTCTAAAGCATTCAGAGAGGGCTGCAGGTGACACCTGAGCTAATTCTTAGATGAATAAGGTTGGAGAGACCTTTGTTCATCTGGTCCAACCCTGCAGCCAGTCCTGAGTCCCTCTAAGCATTCCATCACATAGAAGCCAGCCTCTGCCTGAAATGCTTGAATCTGGAGGCATGCATCCAGAGGTTGGGTAGAGGTAAAAGGGAGAGGAGGAGAAGAACTTGACAGATGGAGTCACTCAGCAAAGGGCAGGCCAGTGTTTATGGAGCCAAAGAGAGGCAAGAAGGAAGAGAAGCAACACCAGCAGGGGCTATGGGCTGGGCTCACACGGAATAAAAGAAAGACACTGGACTCGAGAATCAGTGAAAACTGGATTGGACAGCTAATACCCTGTGTGACCTTAGACAAATTATTTCACCTTGTGAGCCTTTTTTTTAATCACATGTAAATATGAATTAATGCCTGTATTTCAGGGTTGTGGGGGTCAAGCAATGGAGCATATGGAAAGGCATTTGCCATACAGTGAGCAGTAAATAACTATCAGAGCCTCTTCCTTTTATTGTGTACAAAGCCAGCCTTGCTACCCTCTTCCCTTAGATAAGAATTTGACCTTGATTATTCGTTATCCAGGCCCACAAATAATGACTAGATTTATTAACTTATTATTATGTCTTGACCTTGTGCTAAACATTGTCCTTTCATTCTCTCTGCAACCCATGAAGCTGGAAATCTCTGTTTTACAAATAAAGAAATGGAGACTCAAAGACATCCAGCAATATAATTTGCCTAAGGTGTAATAGCTAGGAAGTGGTAGAACTAGAATTTAATCCCAAATATGGCTGACATTAAAATCCATGCTCTGCATTGTGCTGCTTCTAGGAAGACAGTTGGAGATCATTCCGTTGGGTAAGCCTTTAATCCTCTTCACTCAACACTTGACCAAAGCTCAGATAGCAGTGCTTTAATAAACAATGCCGATAAACAACAAAATCAACAAAAGCAAAGTGATCAGTTGGATCAGCGAAAATCCTTAAAAGGAAGATAATCTAAACAAACACTTACAATAATAACAGCAGTCTCTTGGGCACTGGAGAATATCACCATTGTTCCAGAGAGCCAAAGGTGGCAACAGTAGCAAGCCTTGAGATCCTGCAGCTCTTCCTCAGGGTTTTGTGACTGAAGTGGCCTACAGTCGTGGTTCTGTCTCCCCTCACAATCTGTTCACCCTGACATTAAGCTATGGAGATCCCAATCCCAGAGGCTGATATTTGTGGTGCTTATAGTTTAGTAAAGCAGTCTTATTTACAGGGTAACTGCTGACACAACTCTAGGAGATGTATAAGGCCAGGGTCATCTGAATTTTCAGAATCTGAGGCTCATAGAAGCAAGGTGACTTGCCCAAGGTCAACAAGCTAGTAAAAGACAGAAGGGTGATTGTAACTCTGTGAGGAGGGGAAGGGGGAATATGTTCCCAGCCCAGGGCAATTTACCTTTGAAGCCTAAATCAATCAAAGGGAGAAATAAAGTGGGAGAAACCTATTTATTGCTTACAAGCAGTCATCCACTTCTACTTGCCTGTGTCTCACAACGGCTGCAAAAAGGGACCCCATCCAACCTCTCCTGTCCAGTCCAGATTTGCCCTTGCTCCCCCCACTCTTGTAATCACCTACTGATATGGAGATGCACTAAGGCCAGGCTAGAGATTCTAGAAATTATTGCAATTTTACCCACAGTGATTTAAACCCATCTTCTGACCCCTTTTCCAGGGCTATTTCTACTTCCACTGATATCTCCATGTCTTGTCCAAATTAGACAGGAGATTGAGGCTCTTTGGTAGAAAACTTGTAGACTCCAGGGAATTTTGTACATGTTGGCAACAAGGCTTGAGGTTGGGTTGGAAGTCAACAGAAGATAGCATTTATGAAAAAGCAAAGATTCAGCATTTCTTGAAATTACAGCTTTATTGAGACTTATAAGTCACATACTTATAAATTTACCCTTTTAAAATGTACAACTCAGTGTTTAGTATATTTACAAATTGTGTGATCATCACCACTAATTCCAGAACATTTTTGTCACCATAGAAAGAAGCCCCATAGCCATTGTTGTCACTCTCCATTCCAGATCCTTTTAACCCCTAAAAACCACTTGTTTATTCTGTTTCTATGAATTTAGCCTACTCAACATTTCATGTAAATACAGTCATTCAATCTGTGGTGCTTTGTGTCTGGCTTTTTTCACTTACATCCTAATGTTTTCAAGTTTCATTCACATGTAGTGTATAGCACTATTTCACTGTTTCTGTGGCCAAATAATATTCCACTGTTTGGATATACCATATTTTATGTACCCATTTATCAGTTAATGGACTTTTGAGCTGCTTCCACTTTGTGGCTATTATGAACAGAGCTTCTATGACATTGAGTACAAGCTTTTATTGTAACATTTGGTTTTTGTCCTCAGGTCCTGAAATGTCTTCAGAGAGATAAAGGTGAAATGGATATTTTGTTATTCATAATGAGGTCCTTTCAACCACACCTGAGCTTATGTTAATGAGGGGACTTTTGGAAAACCCTAAGAATGAGGGTGATTGCCAGGGAAACCAATCTTGAGTGGAGGCTTGGAACCTTCTGTCCCACCTCCCACACTCTGGGGAGAGGAGAGGGACTGGAGGTTGAACAATGGCCAGTGATTTAATCAATCATAATTAATGTAATGAAGCCTCCACGTAAAACCCCCAAAATGGGGTTCAGAGAGCTTCCAAGTTAGTAAATATGTGGAGGTGCTAGGACGGTAGTGAACTCAAGAGGGCATGGAAGCTGTACACCCATTCCCACATACCTTACCCAATGCATCTCTTCCATCTGGCTGTTCCTAAGCCGTATCCTTTCACAATAAACACAACAGTAAGTAGAATGTTTTCCTCAGTTCTGTGAACCACTCTAGCAAATTAATCAAACCTGAGAAGGTCATGGGAACCTGTGATCTATATTGCTGGCTGGGCAGGTATGCACAGGTAACAACCTGGATTTGCAATTGGCATCTGAAGTTGGTGGGGGTGAGAGGGAGACATTCTCATTAAAGGACTGAACCCTTAACCTGAGGGATCTGATGCTATTTCCAGATAGATGGTATCAAAACCGAGACATTCTGTAGCAGCTCGTGTCACAGAATTGTTTGGTGTGGGAAATCCCCCCACCCCACACACACACATTTGATGACCAGAAATGTGAGTAGTAGTGTGCTGGTAGTATGAGAGTAAGGATATACACAGAAGGAGTGTGTTTCTCCTTCATATTTTCTTAATTTCATTTTTAGGTTGTTCATTACTAGTGTGTAGAAATACAATTTATTTTTCCATATTAATCTTCTATCCTGAAACCTTGCTGAATTCACTTATTCATTCTAATAATTTTTAGTCGCTTACCGATGATTTTTCATATACAAGATCACGTCCTTTGCAAATATAGTTTTACTTCTTGCTTCCCTATCTGGATGCCTTCTATGTCTTTTTATTGCTCTGGCTAGAACCTCCAGTGCAATGTTGAATAGAAATGGCAAGAGCACTTGTCTTCTTCCTGATCTTAGGGGAAAGCTTTCAGTATTTCACAATTAAGCATGATGTGTATTTTGTAGATGACTTTTATTAGGTTGAACATAGGCATTTATAACTATAAATTTCCCTCTAAGCATGGCTTTACTTGCATTCACAAATTTTGGCATGTTGTGTTTTCATTTTCATTCATCTCAAAGTATTTTCTAATTTTCTTTGTGAGTTCTTCTTTGATCCATTGAGGTATTTAAAAATTTGTTGTTTAATTTCTATACATTTATGAATTTCTCAGATTTCCTTCCATTACTTTTAGTTTTATTCCATTGTCATCAAGGAAAATATTTTGTATAATTTCAATCCTTTAAAATACACTGTAGCTTTTTAAATGACCTAATAACATGCTGTATTCTGGAGAATGTTTCATGTGTACTTGAGAAGAATACGTATTCTGCTCTTGGGTAGAATGTTTTATAATATCTCTTATGTCAGTTATTTAAAGTTTGCTCAAGTCTTTTCTTTAATTGTTGATCTGCCTAGTTGCTATATACATTATTGAAAGTGGGGTTTTGAAATTTCTAACCATTATTGTTAAACTGTCTGTTTCTCCCTTCAATTCTGTTAATTTTGCATCATGTATTTGGGGCCTCTGTTAGGTCAATATGGGTTATAATTATTATGTCTTCCTGATGGATTGAATCTTTTGTTATTTTAAATGTACTTGTTTGTCTCTAATAGCAATTTTTGTTCAAAGTGTATTAGTCCTGATATTAATATAATCATTCCAGCTCTTTCTGGGTACTATTTGCATGCTGTATCTTTTTCCATTCCTTTTACTTCCAACCTATTTGTATCTTTAAATGTAAAGTTTCTTATAGACAGCAGATAGTTGAATAGAGGTTTTTTATCCATTTATCCAATCTCTACTTTTTTATTTTCAGTTTTAGTCCATTTACATTTAAATCCATTTACATTTAAGTAATTACTGATAAGGTAGGATTTAATTTTTCCTTTTGCTATTTTTTCTTTTTTTTCTCATGGTAATTTTTTGTTCTTGTATGCCTTCATTATTGCATTCTTTTATATTAAATATATATATATATATATATATATATATTTTTTTTAATAATTATTTTTTATTGAAGGGTAGTTGACACACAGTATTACATTACATGAGTTTCAAGTGTACAACACAGTGGTAGAACATTTATATACATAATTCTAGGTTCCAGCTATCACCCTACCAAGCTGTTACAATATCTTGACTATATTCCTTATGCTATACATTACATCCCGGTTACTAATTTATTTTACCATTGGAAGTCTGTCCTTTTTTTTTTTTTTTTTTTTTTTTTTTGTGAGGGCATCTCTCATATTTATTGATCAAATGGTTGTTAACGACAATAAAATTCTGTATAGGGGAGTCAATGCTCAATGCACAATCATTATTCCACCCCAAGCCTAACTTTTGTCAGTCTCCAATCTTCTGAGGCATAACAAACAAGTTTTTACATGTAGAACAAATTCTTACATAATGAATAAGTTACATAGTGAACAGTACAAGGGCAGTCATCACAGAAACTTTCGGTTTTGCTCATGCATTATGAACTATAAACAGTCAGTTCAAATATGAATACTCATTTGGTTTTTATACTTGATTTATATGTGGATACCACATTTCTCTCTTTATTATTATTATTTTTAATAAAATGCTGAAGTGGTAGGTAGATACAAGATAAAGGTAGAAAACATAGTTTAGTGTTGTATGAGAGCACATGTAGATGATCAGGTGTGTGCCTGTAGACTATGTGTTAATCCAAGCTAGACCAGGGCAATAAAACATCCACGTATGCAGAAGATTTCTCTCAGAACGGGGGGGTGAGGTTCTAAGCCTCACCTCTGTTGATCCCCAATTTCTCACCTGATGGCCCCCCTGCGACTGTGCCTGTCTTAGGTTGTTCCTCCCTTGAGGAATCTTACCCGTCTCTGGCTAACCAGTCATCTTCCGGGGCCATACAGGGAAATGTGAAGTTGGTAAGTGAGAGGGAAGCCTTATTGTTTGAAAAGGTGAGCTTTTTACTTCTTTGCATATTTATGCCCTGTGGCTTCTATGCCCAGCATTTGTCTTGAGGTATCTTTACCACTTGGAGGAGTTATGATACTCGGTAAATTTGATATGAGGCACGAATTCTATTTAAGGGTTGTAATTAGGAAGGAAGAAGAAAAGCTATAGAAGTAGCAGACGGAAGAAAACATGGGAAGATTGATTATTTCTTTGACATATCTTCTTGTAGAGTAACTTCAGCATATATAGGTTTTCAGCTACTACTTAAATTGCGCACACACATTAACATAATAGGAGTATAGTTACATAACCAAAGCATATCTGTAATTACCAGCCCTCTGCAGTGAAACCAAGAAAACCAGTTAGGCACCTTAGGCATTTGTGAAAACTTATCTATGATATGGTGGATATTGTCCAAATGAACTTGAACAGTCTGAGAGAAATCAGACAAATTAAAACAACCCATTCCTGGGGACTGTTCACATGCCATATGTTCTTTTAACAATAAATAGTTTGTAGTTGTAAGACTTTGGAGCGCTACAATTTGCACTTCTCCAAATTCTTGGTTGAGTTCCAACAGTAAAGATCCAGTCCAATTTTGTTGTTTTACTGTATGCACAGGCCAGCTTAGATATCTCCTTCCTCATTCCCATGGCAGGTCCAGGAACTGGTGGGATGAGTGCATCTACAGCTGTAGCAGTGCGTGGATCTTTGTTGGGGTTTTTTGATGATCATCTTCTGGCATGAGTCTTCCAGAGGGTGCAGATGTTGGAAGTTCTTTTTCATATTGTATCTTAGTTCATTTTCGGGGTAGCCCAATTAGGCTTTGATCCTCTGTATAAACACAAACAGACCCTTTGCCTACACTTTTATATGCCCTTTATACCCTTGTATAGAACTCATTGGAGGTTACCACACAGGAACTGCCTTTTTTTTTTTTTTTTTTTTTTTTTTTTGCTATCACTAATCTACACTTACATGACGAATATTATGTTTACTAGGCTCTCCCCTATACCAGGTCTCCCCTATAAACCCCTTTACAGTCACTGTCCATCAGCATAGCAAAATGTTGTAGAATCACTACTTGCCTTCTCTGTGTTGTACAGCCCTCCCTTTTCTCCTACCACCCCATGCATGTTAATCTTAATACCCCCCTACTTCTCCCCCCCTTATCCCTCCCTACCCACCCATCCTCCCCAGTCCCTTTCCCTTTGGTACCTGTTAGTCCATTCTTGAGTTCTGTGATTCTGCTGCTGTTTTGTTCCTTCAGTTTTTCCTTTGTTCTTATATTCCACAGATAAGTGAAATCATTTGGTATTTCTCTTTCTCCGCTTGGCTTGTTTCACTGAGCATAATACCCTCCAGCTCCATCCATGTTGCTGCAAATGCTTGGATTTGCCCTTTTCTTATAGCTGAGTAGTATTCCATTGTGTATATGTACCACCTCTTCTTTATCCATTCATCTATTGATGGACATTTAGGTTGCTTCCAATTCTTGGCTATTGTAAATAGTGCTGCAATAAACATAGGGGTGCATCTGTCTTTCTCAAACTTGATTGCTGCATTCTTAGGGTAAATTCCTAGGAGTGGAATTCCTGGGTCAAATGGTAAGTCTGTTTTGAGCATTTTGATGTACCTCCATACTGCTTTCCACAATGGTTGAACTAACTTACATTCCCACCAGCAGTGTAGGAGGGTACCCCTTTCTCCACAGCCTCGCCAACATTTGTTGTTGTTTGTCTTTTGGATGGCAGCCATCCTTACTGGTGTGAGGTGATACCCCATTGTAGTTTTAATTTGCATTTCTCTGATAATTAGCGATGTGGAGCATCTTTTCATGTGTCTGTTGGCCATCTGTATTTCTTTTTTGGAGAACTGTCTGTTCAGTTCCTCTGCCCATTCTTTAATTGGGTTATTTGTTTTTTGTTTGTTGAGGCGTGAGAGCTCCTTATATATTCTGGACGTCAAGCCTTTATCGGATGTGTCATTTTCAAATATATTCTCCCATACTGTAGGGATCCTTCTTGTTCTATTGATGGTGTCTTTTGCTGTACAGAAGCTTTTCAGCTTAATATAGTCCCAATTACTCATTTTTGCTGTTGTTTTCCTTGCCCGGGGAGATATGTTCAAGAAGAGGTCACTCATGTTTATGTCTAAGAGGTTTTCGCCTATGTTTTCTTCCAGGAGTTTAATGGTTTCATGGCTTACATTCAGGTCTTTGATCCATTTTGAGTTTACTTTTGTATATGGGGTTAGACAATGGTCCAGTTTCATTCTCCTACATGTAGCTGTCCAGTTTTGCCAGCACCACCTGTTGAAGAGACTGTCATTTCGCCATTGTATGTCCATGGCTCCTTTATCAAATATTAATTGACCATATATGTCTGGGTTAATGTCTGGATTCTCTAGTCTGTTCCATTGGTCTGTGGCTCTGCTCTTGTGCCAGTACCAAATTGTCTTGATTACTATGGCTTTATAGTAGAGCTTGAAGTTGGGGAGTGAGATCCCCCCTACTTTATTCTTCTTTCTCAGGATTGCTTTGGCTATTCGGGGTCTTTGGTGTTTCCATATGAATTTTTGAATTATTTGTTCCAGTTCATTGAAGAATGTTGCTGGTAGTTTCATAGGGATTGCATCAAATCTGTATATTGCTTTGGGCAGGATGGCCATTTTAACGATATTAATTCTTCCTAGCCACGAGCATGGGATGAGTTTCCATCTGTTAGTGTCCCCTTTAATTTCTCTTAAGAGTGACTTGTAGTTTTCAGAGTATAAGTCTTTCACTTCTTTGGTTAGGTTTATTCCTAGGTATTTTATTTTTTCTGATGCAATTGTGAATGGAGTTGTTTTCCTGATTTCTCTCTCTGTTGGTTCATTGTTAGTATATAGGAAAGCCACAGATTTCTGTGTGTTGATTTTGTATCCTGCAATTTTGCTGTATTCCGATATCAGTTCTAGTAGTTTTGGGGTGGAGTCTTTAGGGTTTTTTATGTACAGTATCATGTCATCTGCAAATAGTGACAGTTTAACTTCTTCTTTACCAATCTGGATTCCTTGTATTTCTTTATTTTGTCTGATTGCCGTGGCTAGGACCTCCAGTACTATGTTAAATAACAGTGGAGAGAGTGGGCATCCCTGTCTAGTTCCCGATCTCAGAGGAAATGCTTTCAGCTTCTCGCTGTTCAATATAATGTTGGCTGTGGGTTTATCATAGATGGCCTTTATTATGTTGAGGTACTTGCCCTCTATTCCCATTTTGTTGAGAGTTTTTAACATGAATGGATGTTGAACTTTGTCAAATGCTTTTTCAGCATCTATGGAGATGATCATGTGGTTTTTGTCTTTCTTTTTGTTGATGTGGTGGATGATGTTGATGGACTTTCGAATGTTGTACCATCCTTGCATCCCTGGGATGAATCCCACTTGGTCATGGTGTATGATCCTTTTGATGTATTTTTGAATTCGGTTTGCTAATATTTTGTTGAGTATTTTTGCATCTACGTTCATCAGGGATATTGGTCTGTAGTTTTCTTTTTTGGTGGGGTCTTTGCCTGGTTTTGGTATTAGGGTGATGTTAGCTTCATAGAATGAGTTTGGGAGTATCCCCTCCTCCTCTATTTTTTGGAAAACTTTAAGGAGAATGGGTATTATGTCTTCCCTGTTTGTCTGATAAAATTCCGAGGTAAATCCATCTGGCCCGGGGGTTTTGTTCTTTGGTAGTTTTTTGATTACCTCTTCAATTTCGTTGCTGGTAATTGGTCTGTTTAGATTTTCTGTTTCTTCCTGGGTCAATCTTGGAAGGTTATATTTTTCTAGGAAGTTGTCCATTTCTCCTAGGTTTCCCAGCTTGTTAGCATATAGGTTTTCATAGTATTCTCCAATAATTCTTTGCATTTCCGTGGGGTCCGTCGTGATTTTTCCTTTCTCGTTTCTGATACTGTTGATTTGTGTTGACTCTCTTTTCTTCTTAATAAGTCTGCCTAGAGGCTTATCTATTTTGTTTATTTTCTCGAAGAACCAGCTCTTGGTTTCATTGATTTTTGCTATTGTTTTATTCTTCTCAATTTTATTTATTTCTTCTCTGATCTTTATTATGTCCCTCCTTCTGCTGACCTTAGGCCTCATCTGTTCTTCTTTTTCCAATTTCGATAATTGTGACATTAGACCATTCATTTGGAATTGCTCTTCCTTTTTTAAATATGCTTGGATTGCTATATACTTTCCTCTTAAGACTGCTTTTGCTGTGTCCCACAGAAGTTGGGGCTTAGTGTTGTTGTTTTCATTTGTTTCCATATATTGCTGGATCTCCATTTTGATTTGGTCATTGATCCATTGATTATTTAGGAGCGTGTTGTTAAGCCTCCATGTGTTCGTGAGCCTCTTTGCTTTCTTTGTACAGTTTATTTCTAGTTTTATGCCTTTGTGGTCTGAAAAGTTGGTTGGTAGGATTTCAATCTTTTGGAATTTTCTGAGGCTCTTTTTGTGGCCTAGTCTGTGGTCTATTCTGGAGAATGTTCCATGTGCACTTGAGAAGAATGTATGTCCCGCTGCTTTTGGATGTAGAGTTCTATAGATGTCTATTAGGTCCATCTGCTCTACTGTGTTGTTCAGTGCTTCCGTGTCCTTACTTATTTTCTGCCCAGTGGATCTATCCTTTGGGGTGAGTGGTGTGTTGAAGTCTCCTAGAATGAATGCATTGCAGTCTATATCCCCCTTTAGTTCTGTTAGTATTTGTTTCACATATGCTGGTGCTCCTGTGTTGGGTGCATATATATTTAGAATGGTTATATCCTCTTGTTTGACTGAGCCCTTTATCATTATGTAGTGTCCTTCTTTATCTCTTGTTACTTTCTTTGTTTTGAAGTCTATTTTGTCTGATATTAGTACTGCAACCCCTGCTTTCTTCTCACTGTTGTTTGCTTGAAATATGTTTTTCCATCCCTTGACTTTTAGTCTGTACATGTCTTTGGGTTTGAGGTGAGTTTCTTGTAAGCAGCATATAGATGGGTCTTGCTTTTTTATCCATTCTGTTACTCTGTGTCTTTTGATTGGTGCATTCAACCCATTAACATTTAGGGTGACTATTGAAAGATATGTACTTATTGCCATTGCAGGCTTTAAATTCGTGGTTACCAAAGGTTCAAGGTTAGCCTCTTTAGTGTCTTACTGCCTAACTTAGCTCGCTTATTGAGCTGTTATATACACTGTCTGGAGATTCTTTTCTTCTCTCCCTTCTTGTTCCTCCTCCTCGATTCTTCATATGTTGGGTGTTTTGTGCTGTGCTCTTTCTAGGAGTGCTCCCATCTAGAGCAGTCCCTGTAAGATGTTCTGTAGAGGTGGTTTGTGGAAAGCAAATTCCCTCAGCTTTTGTTTGTCTGGGAATTGTTTAATCCCACCGTCATATTTGAATGATAGTCGTGCTGGATACAGTATCCTTGGTTCAAGGCCCTTCTGTTTCATTGTATTAAATATATCATGCCATTCTCTTCTGGCCTGTAGGGTTTCTGTTGAGAAATCTGACGTTAGCCTGATGGGTTTCCCTTTATAGGTGACCTTTTTCTCTCTAGCTGCCTTTAACACTCTTTCCTTGTCCTTGATCTTTGCCATTTTAATTATTATGTGTCTTGGTGTTGCCCTTCTTGGATCCTTTCTGTTGGGGGTTCTGTGTATTTCCGTGGTCTGTTTGATTACTTCCTCCCCCAGTGTGGGGAAGTTTTCAGCAATTATTTCTTCTAAGATACTTTCCATCTCTTTGCCTCTCTCTTCTTCTTCTGGGACCCCTATAATACGGATATTGCTCCTTTTAGATTGGTCACACAGTTCTCTTAATATTGTTTCATTCCTGGAGATCCTTTTGTCTCTCTCTATGTCAGCTTCCATGCGTTCCTGTTCTCTGATTTCAATTCCATCAATGGCCTCTTGCATTCTATCCATTCTGCTTATAAACCCTTCCAGAGTTTGTTTCATTTCTGCGATCTCCTTTCTGGCATCTGTGATCTCTTTCCGGACTTCATCCCATTTTTCTTGCGTATTTCTCTGCATCTCTGTCAGCATGTTTATGATTCTTATTTTGAATTCTTTGTCAGGAAGACTGGTTAGGTCTGTCTCCTTCTCTGGTGTTGTCTCTGTGATCTTTGTCTGCCTGTAGCTTTGCCTTTTCATGGTGATAGGAATAGTCTGCAGAACTGGGACGAGTGACGGCTGGAAGGACTTCCTTTCTTGTTGGTTTGTGGCCCTCCTCTCCTGGGAGAACAGCGGCCTCTAGTGGCTTGTGCTGCGCAGCTGCGCGCAGACAGGGTTTCTGCTTCCTGCCCGGCTGCTATGGAGTTAATCTCCGCTGTTGCTGTGGGCGTGGCCTGGCTCGGGCAGCTACTCCAAAATGGTGGAGTCGCGTTGGAGCAGGAGCTGCTGGGAGGCTATTTATCTCCGTAAGGGGCCTCCCTGCTCCCTGCAGCCCAGGGGTTAGGGTGCCCAGAGATCCCGGATTCCCTACCTCTGGATTAAGTGGCCCGCCCTGCCCCTTTAAGACTTCCAAAAAGCACCCGCCAAAACAAAACAACGACCACAAAAAAAAACAAGAAAAAAAAATTTTTTTAATTAAAAAAAAAAAAAAAATTTTTAATTAAAAAAAAAAAAAGGTGGTCGTTCGTTTTTCTTTATTCTCCGGTGCCAGCCTCAGGCCTCTGCTCACCGGTCTTTCTGCCCTGTTTCCCTAATATTGGGGTCCCTGTCCCTTTAAGACTTCCAAAAAGCGCTCGCCAAAACAAAGCAGCAAAAAAGCAAAAAAAAAAAAAAAATGGTCGCGCGCTTTTCTTATGCCCTCTGTCGCCCAGCCTCCAGTGCCTGCTCACTGTTCTTGCTGCCCTGTTTTCCCAGTATCGAGGGCCCTGCACTCTGGCCCGGATGGCTGGGGCTGGGTGTTCGGCAGCCCTGGGCTCCGTCTCCCTCCCGCTCTGCCTGCTCTTCTCCCGCCGGGAGCTTGGGGGAGGGGCGCTCGGCTCCCGCGGGGCCGGGGCTTGTATCTTACCCCCTTCGCGAGGCGCTGGGTTCTCTCAGGTGTGGATGTGGTCTGGATATTGTCCTGTGTCCTCTGGTCTTTATTCTAGGAAGGGTTGTCTTTGTTATATTTTCATAGATATATGTTGTTTTGGGAGGAGATTTCCGCTGCTCTACCCACGCCGCCATCTTCCGCCCCTCTAAAATATATATTTTTTACCATAAAACATTCCTTTGCTGTTTCTTTATGTGTACATATACATGTATGTGTGTGTGTATGTGTGTGTGTTTATTTCTTTTTTCTTAGTATTTGGCCTGTGGATACAAGATCTTAACTTAAAACAATTTAGTTTGGATTAGTACCCTGCATTTTTATAGCATATTCCCATTTACATTTTTCATTTAAGTCTCAGGAAGGAGACAGCAAGATATCTGGGCTGGAAATCCTTTCTCTATTTTGGCCCAAGGACCTGTTTGGAGCAATGTTATTCATGCATAATGTGTCTTTGGGGGCAATTTATAGCCACATGAGAGAGATCCCTTTCTGAATCTCAGAAACAAACTTTTGTTTAAATATGTTATATTTTCAGGGTGATCAAAACAATTTTGTATAGACTTTCTAGCTTTCAAAGTGCATTCAAATACATCAGTGATTCTCTCAGTATGGTCTGGGATCGTTCAGTGCCCCTGAGATGCTTTCAGGGCATCTTCAAGGACAAAATCATTTTCATAATAGTACCAAGATGCTATTTTACCTTTTTAGCCCTCATTCTCCTACAAGAGTATAGTAGGATTTTCTAGAGTTTACATAGGATGTGATATCATGACAGATTGAATGAAGAAGCACATATGAGAATCTCTATTACACCTGGCATTAATTAAAGAAATTTGCAAAACTGTAAAACGATGCCACTCTTCTTATAAGTTATTTTTGAGAATATAGTGCTATCTCATGAAATGTGTTGTTTTTAATAACATTTAATAGTTTATTATTGTTAATTTTAAATGAGTTAAATATTTCTGTGATTTCTCAGTTTTAATATATAATATGGTAAATAGTGATAGATATAACATATTTAAACAAAACTTGTTAAATAAAACATATTTAACAAATCAAAAATTTAAGGACTGTTGACATTAATTATCTCACTTAACCCTCACAAGGGAACTGTGTCGGAAAGCAGGATAAGTTCAGTCACTCATTGCTATGCTCTTTGGATGAAGAAACTGAGGCTGTGGGCCTGGGACTATACTTGGAAGGACTGAGGTTTGATAGGAAGGCAGTGTATGATTCTGAGACCAAAGTAAAACCAGTCAACTAGAGTGGCACTTTCCAGGAGCTATAAGCTCTTGGTGGCCGTGGACACTGTTGACCTCTCCCATGTTCTGGCTTCCATGACACCATGGTTCCTAGTTTTACAAATGGTTCCTCTCCTTCCACCTCCCTCTTAAATATTGCTATTACCCAGCATTCTATCCTCAACCCTCTTCTAGTCTCATTCTATGGCATTCCTGGAGTACACCCACCTTTATACGTAATGATTCCCAAATGTGCCTCTCCAGCTCATATGTGTCTCTTGAATATTAAAACTAAGTGCTAGATGTGTCTATTTGGATATTCCTCAGATGCCCAGAACTCTAATCACATCTATTGTATAGGCACAACACATATTGTACTTAGGCACAAACCTAGTGAACAAAATAAAGTCTCTGTTCTCAAGGAAACAGTAGTCTAGCAGAGATGATCAGTTTGTCCAAACCAGCCTCTGTATTCTGGGGTCTGTTATTATTACCACCATCAGCCCAGTTACCCAAGACTCCTCCTTAATCCCTGTGCCCTCCGTCCAGTGAGTCACCAAGTCTAATGCATTCCATTTCTAGAATGCCTCTCCAGTTTTCATTTCTCTTCATCACTACTGACCTCCCTCAGATCAGGCTTTCCACATTGGTATTGTGAACTACTGCAACAATCTCCTAACCACCCCTCTCTTAGCCTCCTCTCTCATCCCCAGCTAATCCATACTTCACACAGCTGCTTGAACGATCATTTTATAACCTCAAATCTATTTTCCTTACTACACTGCTAAAATTCTTCAATGACTCCCTCTTCTCTGTAAAATAAAATCCAGACTAGTTAGCTCTGCCTTTTAAGGTTCTTCAGGAACTGATCTTTACCTCATTTTTTTCATTCCTCGGAATGTATCTAAGACATTTCAAGTTGCATTTCTGATAGCAAGAATGCCCTGATAGCACTAATCACTTGGGCATCCTTCATCACCCTTCTTGAGTGTCTTCTCTTCTGTTAAATTTTTCATGACCTTCCCAAGAAGTCTTGATTATTTACCTTTTTGGTATATCACTATCTCTTGCACAGGTCTCTCTTCATTATGATACTTATTACACTGTATCATGATTTTTTATTTCCACAGCTATCTCCTTCTCTAGACAGAACACCTTGATGCCAGGAAATGTCTTATTCATCTTGGTATCACCAGGCGTACCCAGTGCGTAGCATCAAGTGGATAATAAATAAATATTTATTGACTTAATGTTGAAGGTCTATCAAATATGGATCATGTTCAACCTTCTTCCCATTTCCTAAATTTAGAATTCCTTCCCATTTACCACCCAATCACCCATGCCAAAAACACGGGTAACTCTTGTTACTATATCCACATTCTGCTTTATCACCTGTAGCCAGTGAGTCACTGCTCCAACCTATTCTGTTTCTCTAATTTCTCTCCAGTATGTCACCTGCCTTCCATCACCACCTAAAGAAGTCCTCTATCCACTATGAATACTGCAGCCATAATTTCAACCTCAAAAGTTGGGATATGGAATTTTTTTGTATCACCTCCAGATATGAGACATTCTGAGAAACAGGTATGTTCTAAAAGGCTGAGATTCTCTAAATGTTTCAGTGATTTCCAGGGACAACAGTAGAGAATATTTGAAATAATAGTGCCACTAAGAACTCAGGTTGGATGGCCACTTAGACTTGACTGCAGGTTCGTTTCTATTCTAAAAATCTCAGACCTTAAGCTATTTTTCATCTAGCTAACAAAGAACAAATGCACAGATAAGAATAACTAAAAATTAAATATTGTAAATAACAAATAAGTGAGGCAGTAATTGAGAAGAAAAATACTGAGGAGATATGACCTGAGCTGGGATTTAAGGTTATTGCAACAGAGACATGCCAACTCCCACCTAAAGCTGCCCATATGGAAACCCCCAACTCTAGTCCCCACTGATGGTCCCGGATCCATGTCCACCAGCCAAGGTTGACTGATCAGAGAAAGTTGATCCAAGAGGGGTTGGTTCATCCTTTTGCACCCTGATATCTATGACATGGACTAGCACAAAAAGTTGTACTGTGTCAGTCATATTCCTTTCTGGAGTTTGAAATTGGGAAACCAAAATGGGAGATCTGGCAGCACAGGAAGGTGCAAAAGTCTTGCCTTGCAGCAAGTGGGGCTGGAGAGTCCAGGGTATGCCAAGGCCAGGTGAAAGCCAAAGTTGGGAGGAAATAGAAACCCGTAGATGGACAAGGTGCTCAGAAGAGGAGCCAACACCCAATACAAGTAGTGACAGCATAAGAAAAAGAAAAACAGCATAACTGAAATGAGAAAGGCGGAGCAGCCCATCCCTGAATCCACGTGGGAACTTGATGTCTCACCGGCTCTGTCTACATCTACATGTAGCCTTTCCTTAACCTTCTTTTCCTGGTGGTTGTTTGAATGCTGTTCCTTGCAACCTGAGAGTTAAGCTTCATCCAGGCAGAGCAGAGGGGAAGGTAATGCCAGGAGCCCAGGTCAGCATGCGTGGAGGCATGAAGGTTGAATTTCTCACGGAGTACTCAGGGAAGGGAGTTCTTTTCTTTAGGAGATAAAAGTATCTGGAACACCTTAAATTTTTAAGTAAGTCAAATTAGTATTGGTAAGTGCTTGAGTGAATGAACATGTGTGGGGTAAGGTCAGAAAGTACACAACTGAACGACAGGACCAAGACTTTAGACTTGATACCATGGATGATAGGAAATCATGGCAGTTTGCAACAGGAAGGCCATAATATCAATATGACATTTGAAAAATAGTGAGTGTTTGGAAGACATTCCATTTCCCAACATTGACGCTGGCTTATCCCAGCCCTGCAATGATGGGCTGAACTCCCATAGGTAATTCATGGCTGAGAGAACATGAAAGCAGTCTGTGGTTGGGGAGCTGACCTGCTGGTTAGGGTAGCCTGAGGGAGGCTTCCACACAGACAGCCTACAGGCTAGGAAGGACAGCCTGGCATGCAGGTGTGAGAAATGTCACCGATCTTTCTCACAGATTGGCAAGAGCTACAAGGTCAGTGAATGTCACCTCCGCATGCAAATCCATGTATAATCGATTCTAAATGCACCCATTCCAACAGCGCCTGTCAGGTTCCCTACAGACTTCATGTAGAACCCAATGGCAACCATCTCCTCATCCCCTCAGCCAGGCATTTGCGGCAGCTATTACACCACATGTCCACATGGACGGAGATCTCAGCAATTCTTTAAATGTCTCCCTAAAATTCACTCTAACATTAATGAACAGTGGAGAATCTCCTGACAGTGTCATGAGGGAGGTCACATTCCACAACCTGCAGCAACGAACCAGGTATGCTCTGCGTGCTCTGTAAAGGTCGCCTTCTCTGGACAGCCACCAGGGGCTTCTCTCTCAACCCATCCCCCTGGTCTGGTCTCCAGGATCCCCTTTCTCCTTCACAGATTCCTCCTGCTCTGTTATGCAAAGTAATTCTGCTCTGCCTTAGGGGCCATGCCTAAGTATGCATGCCCAAACCACAAACACAGCTTAAATAAATAAACTGTATCCCATACAATTTATAGAGCCCACCCTCCTTACGATGGCATCGGGGCTAGAACTAAAGCATTTTGTAGTCGTTGCACTCACATAGCAAAAAGCACACGGATTAGTATCTTTCGGCGTGGCCCCCTCTGTCTCCTCGGCCCTACCACTGCTCTCTGGGCTCCTGCTTCCACAGGCGCGTCGGCCTGGGTGCATCCGTCGTCCTCCCAGCTCTCAGTTTAGCCTCTGCCTGAGAATAAATCAGAAGAGCAGTGGGGGGTGAAGAAGCCAGCTACATAAACCCAGGCTTTGGGGTGATGGCGGAATAGGGACGGGAGAAAGAGAAAGGGTGAGGGAACAAGGGGCCAGGCGGGCAGGGTTCCGATGGCAGGAGGAGTGAGATGCGGGGCTGAGCACTGGCTGCCCCTCCAGCCGGCTTGCGGCTGCTGGAATGCAGAGCGCTGAGGAGCAATGGCGTTGTCTCCACCGCCGCCCACGCTCCGACTGCAGCAAGGCTCACACCGGCCCGCAATGACTTTCTGATGAAGCGGATGCAGCATCCTGCAGGGGCCGACAGTCTTAGGGGAGGGATGAGCTCAGCAGAAAGGACACCCTGTTTTCCCATAGGCTCTTCTGTCAGCTGCTTTCTCTTTAAAGTATATTTTCTGGATGCTGTTTTCATTCTAAGCTACCTATAGCTTCTCAGCAAGAAGGGGAAAAAAATCCACCAACAGTGACAGCCAAGGGGCAGTTTCTGTGGGAACACCTATGGATATCTACTATACTGGGCAAGAACAGAACAAAGTCGCTTTTATCTCCAGCTTTCCAAAAGCCTTTGTGTGCTTTAGAAGCCGGTTATTATTGCATTATTAGAGTCCCAGTGGCTGGGGCCAAGGCATGGATACACCAGAGCTGTCCCGGGCAGCTTCAACTAGTTCAGACTTCCCATCCTGTGACCTGACCTGACTCCGGGCTTGCCACCCATCGCATCCGAGTGAAGGGGAGCTGGAGGGAGAGGCCAGGCCCTTACGGAAGGTTCCCTGGGCTTCTCACCAAACTGGTCTGTCCAGTTCCCAGAAATCATTCTCAGTATAATCCATTTTGCCAACACTGTGTTTCTTAAAGCACCGTTAGTGTAAAGTGGGGAAAAACTGTTGCATAAGGACGTATCTGAAACCAGGTTTTCCCAGATTCCCACAAGCAGGTTGCCCAGGGGACGGTGGGAGGGCCAAGCGCTCAGGTCTAGTTGTGTCTCTGGGGGCTCGGCTCGGCTCGGCTCGGCTCCGCGTGGGGTGGGGAGAGCCTGGGGCAGAGTTTGCTGAGTGCAGGTTTGCCCCAGTCTGTTGCAGACTCCTAGTCCCAGCACTTGGAAGCTTTGTCAAACACCGAACAAAAGAAGATCAATGTCGCAGCCTCCAACCAGCTCTCTGAGCTCATTCTCTTGTACATGCACAGAAGCAGTCCCCTGGAGAGGGTGCAGCATGACAGAAGAGCAGAGGGCTGCCACGGATGAAGGGCCTGGGTGAGGGGACCAGCAGTGGACAAAACCCAGCCTGCTTTCCACTGGGCAGGCACCATCCTGGCCAAGTGCTCATCTCTGTGGTCTCAGGTCTAGTTTATCCTAGAGTAGAAAAGCTTTGCTCTCTGGTAGTCCCTCCTGCATACCTCCCTTCTACCTCATTCCTATTTACTAAACTTTTCAATTTTTTAAAAAATTTGTTTTCTAGGTTTGCATTTTAAGCTGTAACCACCAAACTAGTGAGGAGCCCTGTCAGACTACACTGTTTGAAGCCACTGAAGCTATTTTTGGGCTGCCTGTCACACCCTCTGGACATGGTCTTCCATGATGCATCTGGCTACCTCTGTTCACGGGCCACTTCCTCCAGATAGCCTTCTCTGACCACTACTGTCTCCGTCACACATCCCACCCATGAGTGAGGTCCATTGCCTGTAACATCTTAGGTGAAATCTACTGGAGCTCTCAATACATTGTGAAATGATCTGTTTATAAGTCCATCTTCCCCTTAGATATGCATGACCAAAAACAGCCTCTGACCATATGTGGCTGTTAAACCCTTGAACTGTGTCTAGTCTGAATGGAGATGTGTTGTGAATGTAATATATATATACCAAATGTGGAATACAGAGTATGAAAAAAATAATGTAAAATATTTCATTGGATTACACATGCAGCCTGCAGTGTATTCCTACCGGACAGTGCCGCTTAGAGTATAAGCCATTGAGGGTCAGGGACCTGCCTTACTCATCCTGTTCCCCCAAATGCAGACACACACTGGGGTGCTGAGAAAGCATGTGCAGCAATCCAGGTATCATAGTGTAGTGTCCCTCCTGCTGCCTGCCTGTCTGTGTCTACCGGGAACGCTTTGTGTGCCCCAAGCAGAGGGACGGGGCCCCATCTCTCACAGAGCTTGGCAAGAGACAGATGCAGAAGAAATGTTAAAGAATAGAGGTAAAAGATCTACCTTAAATAGGCAGGGAGAGGATTTTTAAAATTTAATCTTGCTTCAGTTCTGCCTGGGGACTATAGATGTGTATATAAATGGCAAAGCTAGGTAAGAGCAGAGTAGCTGCAACACAGAGGCAGGCCCAGGGCGGGAGCTGGAATGGCGGGAGGGATAGCGCTGCGTTCCCAGGCCAGCCCAGTGGTCTGTAAGATGAGGGGCACACTTGTTAAAAAGTCAGTAATTAGAAAAACCATTCTGGACTATGCAACTGAACACAGGACAAAAGGCATAGAAAATAGAGACTGATATTCACATCAACATCAGTTAATAGCCTAGGCTACTTCTGGATCAATGTGATGTTAATTTCCACTTTTGAAAATCTTTGTACATTCTTTTCTGAATATGGAAATAAAACTGCCTCATTGCCAAAAAAAAAAAAAAGTAAGGCCCCAAATCTCATAATTACATAGAAATGTTTAAGGTGAAAAGTCAGAGTCCTTTCTGATACCAATACGGACAATAACTCCATAACCACTAATAACAGGTTGATTGTCTTCCTTCTAGGCTTTTCCATCATACAGTAACTTTTTTGCTTTAATGGGGTTATATTCTAAATATCATTCTGCAACTTATTTTTTAAACATCTACGTATACCGTTGGCATTTTTTCATGGCGGTATATATAGACCTATCCCATTCTTTTTGTCTGTAGCAGAGTGTTCCACTTATTTAAATAATCCCCTTATTACTGGACACCAGCAACAAGGATCAACAATTTTTTGGTCTTGCAAACAGGCTGTGTTCCTTCTGTGTTTCTATAGGAACAAAAATAGTTTCATCTGGTCCTAATGAAGATAGCGCAGCTAATCAGAACAGGACCACCCATATTTAAAAAAATAGAAAACAGATTTGGGTGGGAGGTGCAGGGAGGGGATGGTGATGATGATGGTGGATGTTTGGGTTTGGTTTAAGGATTTTTGCAATAATAAAAGAAAAGTCCATTTAGCAAGAATCTCATCTTCTAGCTCTGTAATTCTAAAACTGTTACTTTTAAATCTGAAAGCTCAACTTTGATCAGACTGTGTGAAGTTTAAGAACATTATCTTACCTAAACCCCAGCAGGAACCATAATCAGATCCATCCTGCAGCCAAGCAGGCACTGGGTCAGTTTCCACTTTTTCCTATTGAAGGACTTAGAGGTTCTTTAATTACACAGGTAACTGTGGTTTGAAATTCAAAACAATAGTACATCTTTCATAATTCTCCAAAGAAAAATTTCAACACCAGACAATGCACTGGGGTGTCTCCTCCCCTACCAGTCACATCAAGCTGCCCTCCGGCTTTGCCTCATACTAAGTGTAGACAAGTCACTAATTTCTCCTAACCTGTGAAGTGGTGCTGCCTACTTTGGATCATTAGTTCCAGGATTCCAGATTATAAGGCACGAGAACAGGGAGCATGTTCAAATAATGGCAACTAGTATTATTTTTCAACTGAAACTACTAGGATTAAATAGCCAGTGAAAGAGATAGAAGTAAAATCTAAGGAATGTAGCAGTCACTTCACATATTTTTATTGCAGCAACTTTGATGCCTGTTTTCTATGGTGCCAGAAACAAACTTCAACTAAGTAAGCACTGTCAGCCAAGTTCCGTGCCAGGGGTTTTACATACATTGTCCTAATTAGTTCTCACAACAAATCCACGGGTTAAGTCATCTTTTCCCATTTTATAGATGGAAAAACTGAGACTCGGGTTTAATGTTTAAGTGGCTTTCTCACATTTACAAGTCTACTAAGTAGATAAGCTGGTATTCAAACTCAGATCAGTTTGTCCCAAATGTATGCTTGCCCAGGTACCAGGCTGCCATTCATTGCACCAGGCTGTCACATAAAGCCTTAACAGTTTCTTGTCTTCTGCACACCTTTCTTTACCTGACCCACTCTGGTTACTGTGACAGATTCATGGCCTCTCTCTTGCCCTGTCTGACTCTCTCCTCTCCAGGACTCTATTCAGCTGTGAGTAACAGAGAGTCAGTGCTTACTGTTTCAACACATCAAGGACAAAATGGGCTCATGCACATGAAAAGTCTAAAGGAGGATGTGGGCTTCAGGCATGGTGTGCTCTGGGCTCAGGTAGTGTCATCAGGCTCTGCCTATTTCCCATGTTCCTCTGGGCTGTGGGACTGGCTTTACTCTCAAAGGACTCTTTCTTCTAGACAGAAAACTTACAGCCTAAGGCCCCAGGGGAAAACAAAAGAGCACCCTACCTCTCTCCCAGGGTCTATATTGTCCACATATCAAATCTTAGTGAAAATTCACGTGCCCATTCCTTAACCAATCACTGAGGCTCGAGGCTTGAGGTGGTGTATGTCCTCCTGGCCAGGCTTCTGTCTCAGGCCCAGCCTGCAACTGGGGTATTTGAGGTCAGCCTTACCTGAGTCACAGGCATTGTTCCCCATAATGAAAGGAAGGGCAAAAGCAGCCCCCAAAAGGCCAAAGCCACAGACATCACCTGAAGAATTCCTCCTGGTTTTCACTCAGCAACAATTCATAAGCCTGGTCTTTTGCCTGAGAAAAGCTCATACTCTGGGTACATAGGGATTTCACAATGCTTTCTTTGTTGCATACTTCTCTTGCATTATTATGTTTCTACAAGGTGTCTGCAAATCCCACTGGATGTGGTGCATCCTGCCCCCTCTTCTCCTGATTAACAAAATAGCACTGTCATTTTCCATGCTTTTGGCTGCAGTTTACAGAAAACTCTAATCCAAATGGCATAAACAATGAAGAAAATGTCATTTCCCACACATAAGGAAGTCCAAGGCAGGGCAGCCCCAGGGCTGTGGCTCAGACTCTGCATTTTCCTCTCTGCCATCCTCCATGTGTCAGCTTTGTCCTCTCAAGGTTGCAGGGTGGCAACACAGTCCCAGGTACCACACCCAGCTGTGACAGCATCCTGCAGAAGGAAAGATTCTGGCTGCCCTGCATTTTATTTACCAAAACTGAGTCACCTAAGTTACCTGGACTGCACTGTCCAATAGATGTGGCCATTGATGGTGACATTTTAATTCACTAGAATTTAACAAAATCAAAAGTTCCTCAGTCACACTGCTCATATTTCTGTCACCATGGGCACCTCTCTTGGACACCTCCCTAAACCAGTTACCAGCAAGAAGAATATAATGACTATGATTGTCAAGTAAAATATCAATAGTGGAGCCCATCAGGGATACTTACTGAGTTCCAATTTTGTATCTCAACTTTGCAAGAGGGCTGGGAATGCAAAGATAGGACTGGGTGCTTACCCTCAAGAAACTTACAGTCTTGCAGGGCTGATAGACACACATACAGATAACCACAAGGAAGGCTGATTTTTCTTAAATGCTGCAAGACGAGAACCAGCCAAAGGGCTCCGAGTGGTGCAGCAAGGACAGATCACTTCTGGCGGAGGAGACAAGGGATGGCCAGCCTTACAGCATTTATGCGGCAACAGTGTATAGGGTGGGTTAGAGCTCAGTTAAGAGGACGTTGCAATAGTCCACACAAGCAAAAGTGAAGGGTAAGAAGGAATGGAAAACAGGAGACCAAGTTGGGGCACATTGCCTTGAGGAGCCTGAGTTCTGTTGAAAGTTAAAAACCAAACTGACTTGGCAAAAATCACAATTTCAGAATATTTCACAGAAATTTTTTAGTTCATATTGAAACAGTCCATTGGGATAAATTGTAGAGGGACCCCTTTGTGTGGCACTTGAGCCCTCCAAGAGAATTTTACCTTCAACTTTCTCCCTCTGGTCACCAGACTGTCCCCCGTATTAGCTGTTTTATAGAACACACATATTTGTTATGAGGCTGTCATACAAATTTAGATTCAAATGTTATGTTTTGTGTAGCAGAGTTATTGGTTTTTAGTGATGTCATTTCAAGGGGTTACGGGGTTGCTTTTTCATGGTTGGTTTGATACATAAATGATGGGCTGCAGTGGACAGAAGACACATTACACCTACCAAGCACCAACTGATCCTCCCTCCCACGCAGGACAGCGCAGCAGGATTCCTCCTCTAGAGCGTGCTACAGCAGTTACCTCTGCTGGAAGCTGTTGATGAAACGGGAGGCCCTCCCTTGACCACGCATGGTGGACCCTTTGCTTCTCAGCTTGCCCAGACGACACTCCCTCCTGCATCCTTGTGCCACACGCTGTCCGTGTCCATAGTGTTGAGAGCTGTAAGTCTTTCTCTTCCATGAACTCGAGACCTCCCCTTCACCATGAAGTCAATGAAGCTTAACCTTCAGGGTCTCTCCTTTGCATTGGCCCCTTCTAAGGCCCTAGGAGGGGTCTTGCCAATGTGTTCACATGGTCCATGTTTTTGTACAATCTGCAAAGGAAAGGATCTTAATTGCAATTGATGAAGAATGCTGCTCCTTTTACACAGATTCCCACTCTGTCCCATAACTCTTCAGGTGAGGTGATACTAGAGGGACCCTAGGCATTTTTGGAATCTAGTAAAAGGGAAGGTGAAATGAAGGATACGTTTAGTTTCGGGTTATGAGGATATATTTGTGTGGGTCACAGTCACTTCCATGTGTAGTTTCGTTACTGCCAGTCATCCCAGAGCAGGAATGGCTTTCTGGAACTCTCCTATCACCCACTGTGCTGGCATTCTTATCCCCACCACCTTGCTACTCAGAGAGAGGGCCCAGGGTCATAGGCAAATGTAACCTGCCCTTCGTCCTCACCACCAGATATATCCATGAGGAGTGGAGGAGAAATAAAGTTTGAAATGTTCTGAGCCAGAGATAATATATAGAAAGTCCTTCCAGACATCACATGGGGAAAGTTCTTACATAGATGATTCGTTCTCTCAATCACGAGACTGGAAGTCCTCTCTTATAAGGAAGATGTCTGAAACCATAATGATACAATTATAAGGAAAAATTAATCCCCTTTTATTGTTGTTATTTTTCATGGCAATTTTGAGAAATAGGATTTAGGAGACCTTATATTTATGGGCATGTACTCCATGCAGAACAACAAATGCAAATATGTTTGTAACAGTTCATATATAATAGAAATGAGAGAGGTTTTCTCAAATTTGAATACAGTCATAAAAATTTACATGATATTACCAATAACAAGTTGGAAAGCTAAAAAAAATTTTAAGTAATAATAAAACAATCTTGCTAGTTCAACTATTATGGAAAGCAATATGGAGATTCCTCAAAAAACTAAAAATAGAAATACCATTTGACCTGGGAATCTCATTCCTTGGGATTTACCCAAAGAATACAACTTCTCAGATTCAAAAAGACATATGCACCCCTATGTTTATCACAGCACTATTTACAATAGCCAAGAAATGGAAGCAACCTAAGTGTCCATCAGTACATGAATGGATAAAGAAAATGTGTTACATATACACAATGGAATATTACTCAGCCATAAGAAAAAAACAGATCCTACCATTTGCAACAACATGGATGGAGCTAGAGGGTATTATGCTCAGTGAAATAAGCCAGGTGGAGAAAGACAAGTGCTAATGATTTCCCTCATTTGTGGAGTATAACAATGAAGCAAAACTGAAGGAACAAAATAGCAGCAGACTCAGAGACTCCAAGAAGGGACTAGTGGTTACCAAAGGGGAGGGGTGTGGGAGGGTGGGTGGGGAGGGAGGGAGAAGGGGACTGAGGGGTATTATGTTTAGTACACATGGTGTGGGGGACCACAGGGAGAACAGTGTAGCACAGAGAAGGCACATAGTGACTCTCTGGCATCTTACTACACTGATGGACAGTGACTGCACTGGGATATGCGTGAGGACTTGATAATATGGGTGAATGTAGTAACCACATTGTTTTTTCATGTGAAACCTTCATAAGGGTGAACATCAATAATACCTTAATAAAAAATTAAAACAAAAAATAATAATAATAAAACAATCTTGATCCACCATTCTAGAGGCCTCAGGAAGAATGAAATATTAAATTACCTTTCTCTTTCGATTATGATATCACAAAACTAATCAAGTGAAGTGGTAATGAGTTTGCAGCCAAGAGATGTTTTTAAAAGAAAAAGATTTTAAAGATGTGCAGTTAATAAAAGGCAATAATAAGATTAATAATATGGCAGTTAATAAAAATATTGTGTTATTTTTCTTGATTTTTGTGGTGTATATCAACCTAAAATATTTTAAATTTATTGTGATTCCTCCCACAATCCAACTAAGTATTTATATTTGTAATGATTTTTCACACATAATTTTGATTCCTTTTTTGACAAAGCCCCACCCCCATCCCCACACCTACCCCCACCCATGTTAAAGCTTCAGATGCCCAGGGACCCATGTCTTTGGCTTCCCCTATGTATGTAATTAGCTATGTTTTTCTTCTCCTGTTAAAAAAATAAAATAAAATAAAAGCTTCAGACATCCACAAAGCCTGAATCTGTGGCAGATCAAAGGAGGAAGTGAGGCAATATTAAAGCTTGCTTTTCTTTTACTCAAGCGGGTGAGCCTGTGTTTCTGTGCATGGTTCCACTCAAAAAAAAAAAACAACAACCAAGATTTGTTCCTAAGAACTGGAAAATTAGTCTTTAACCAGGCCAAGAAAGTAGGCAGCGTGGAATGACAACAGATACTAGATTTTAGTTCAATTTTTGGCTTTTCAAAGGACTGGGAGAGCTTGGAGAAGTTACTTACGCTTGGAAGTCAGGCTTGTCATAGGTAAAATGAGAACTTGGAGTGAGATGAACTAAGAGTCTCTTTCCATGTTCCTGATTTTCACAGCTAAGTGTGCTAAGTCAAGGTATTCTAGGACTCGCTGTGGAGAACACGGAAAAATGACTCACGAATTTTTAATTTGTAAATGACTTGCTGCTAAGTTTGTGAAACCAAAACGTTCTCAGAAGTAGGTTAGACATATCCCTCATATATTATTTGCATTGTTCAATTATTTATTACATCCTTTTTCATAACAGGACAAAGACAAACTTTTGCCCTCCTCCTTCTTCTGTATAGTCTCCAATTCTGCTGAAGTGAAATCTGAAGCAACTGCGCTTTCCTGTTAACAGTGTATCTCTGTCTTTGTTTCTATATACTTCCTAATTTTTAAGCTACCCTTATAGTATATATGATCCTTATTTTATCTCTACAAAAGGAGGTACATGAAGGAGGAAGAATTATCTCCATTTCACAGATTTGGGGACTGAGATGGAAAAAAACTAAATCACTTCTATATTTGTTTCGGTAAACTAGAGACAGAAACAACTGGAATATAGGCCCTCTGATGCCCACTCCCCCTGTGAAGGTCAGTATGTGGAAATAAATCTCTGTGATGGACAGGACACTCAGGTTATCATCAGTTACTGGGATCCATTGGCCAAAAGCCCTAGGACTTCATGATAATGGGAACATGTGGGGCAGCGTAACACCCATGCAGTGTGAGGACAGTACTTATCCACTGTTGGTGACAGGTCTGGAATTCTTTAAATATTAGAGGAAAAGCAACTGAGACTAGCCAGTCCCCGAAGGTAAGTGAAACATTGCCCTGAACCCCTTGCCAGCCCCAGCATACAGCTGAATGTGCTGGCTGAGTGACTAGTAACCATCAGATCGCTCAGAGTCTGCAGAGCAAGATAGCACATCTGGGCACTGGCTGGCCGGCTGGTATTGGCTCCTTCTCACTGACCTGCTCTCCACGGGTGCTTGAGATTAGGAGTTCATTCCTGGTAGAGTCAGAGAGGCCACCCAAAGACAGCATAGGCTCTTCCTGTAACTCTGCACCTCAGTGTGTACATACCTGCTCAGGGGCCTCTATTCAAATATTGATGACCAGGAGCTTTGCCACAACAGCCACACAGCCAGTGCCTCTCTGCTCCCCCCGCCAGTGAAATGGGAGCTCACTCTGAAATGCAGGCCTGCCTAAGTGAGACCACGGCTGCTCACAAGCACCACTCCAAGTACCCAGCCTGGATGGTACAAAACATTTTGAGATGAGTTTGGTGATTAGGCGTCTTGCACGAGTTGCCAGCTGTTTCCTGCTTTTATATATATGTGTATATATCTTTATATATATTTTTTATTGATACATATATTTTGATATATATGTTTATATTGATATTTCAAATATACTTATTTTAAGCCACACTGAACATGTTTTCAACATATACAGGTGATACAGGACTCAGCTCTGGGCCTAAGCCTCTTAGCCAGCAAGGCCTGCTGTTTTCAGGACTCACTTTTTGGTGGGGTTATACAAATAACATCCAAATGTAAAAAGAGAATTGCAGTATCCAATTGGTGACTTGGACTTCCATAGTTTTTAATGGAGAAAAACACATCCTGGTTTAATTATCTACCCAAACACTGACTGTAAGGTCTCTTCCTACCAAACATTTAATATCTCTGGTAAAATTTTATTTTTTAGTGTTCCTTTCACATTTGCTATTTCCTGGCCTTTATTAAAGATAATCCACAACTATCAGAAAGGAAGAAAGGGATGGAGTAGGAAAAGTTAAAGAACATCGTATGAATGCCAAGGTCTGTACCCAGTATATGCCTCTTATACTCCCCTATGACCTTAAGAGGTCAGTATTAGAATCCCCACTTTATAGATGAATATACTGAGGCTCCTAAGGATTATGCAATTCATCCAGGGTTACATAGGGAATGGATTCTGGCCTGCTCAACCCCTAAGACCCATCTCTAGTGCCCAAGTCTGTGAGTCATGTTTATGACAGCTGACAATCTGTCAACTCTACAGACCTCTTTGGCCCTCAGCAGATGTAATACATTTGCCTTTGCAAGTAGCTTTAATATTTGCAAAACTGATATTTCACCACAGGAAGGCAGAATCATAAAGTATTTTATGTGGTAAAACTGCTAATAAGGGCTAATCTTCAAGACAGGACCCAAGGAACCGACAGTTCATTATTTCTCTGTTCCTTAACATTAACAAACCTTGGTCAATGTTTTAGCAGTAACATAAAGAATCTTGGAATTTAAGTGTAAACTTGCTCTTCTCCTTGATTGTAAGGTGATCTTTGTGTTTCAACTTTGCTGTGTCCTACTTTCCTTATCTATCAAACGGGCACAATAAATTATGCTGAGGGATAATGAGATTATATATATGAAAGCTCTGTTTGAAGCTATTATTCGAGTGTCATGGATTCTATCTAAGAAATATAAACAAGGTATGAAGTAGTTGAATAATAGGTGATGTCCACTGACCGTTTACTATGCAGGAACTGTGCTAAATGCCTTACAGTCATAATTTAATTTAATCCTCCCAACACTATAAGATGAATACTAACATTGTCCCCATTTTACAGATGAGAAAAACAAGGTACAGAAAAGTAAGAAAGCTTCCAAGTCACCTGGGTAGTAAGTAGTGGAGTCAAGTGGGATTCCAAACTGGATGGCTTCTTTCCGGAGCCCATGCTACTAACCACCACTCTGTTCTACCTCCCATATGTGAGCATAGGGGTTAAACAATTGTGTTAATTATCAAAGGACAAATATTAGATCTACATGCTCCTGCCAGAAGATTCCAGTTCAAACATATTCCTGACTGTGTTGGCAGCTGGGAAGAGCTTCGTTAGTCCCCAGCACCAACAGGCATGTCTCAGTTCAAAGCAGTTACCAACCAGCTCCTGTTTCTTCCCCACAACCACCGTCACTCTCTGGCCTTTTCCTCTGCTGATTCTCAGTGACATGAAGTATCTAATCATACAGTTGCTCCTGCCTGACTCTCCCAAGACGCCTTCCCAAACCCCAAGATTGGGCTACCTGCCTGCCTTCTTCTGTTGGCCCCAAGAGCACTCTGAGCTTCCCTCTGTCCTGGCAGGACCTCCTCTGGTCACTCCTTTACTTTTGTGCCTCTCTCCATATGCACCTCTAGGACTGCACTGCATTTTGGTCAACTCTGTATGTTCATACTACCCACATTCAAATTTGCCCAACAGTGAGTCTTTAAAAGGGTTAGACAATGGTAACTTGGACTGGATCCTAGAGCAGGTGAAGGACATTGTGCTGGAAATATAGGCAATATCCAAATAAAGTCTGTAAGTTAGTTTAACAGTATTGTACCAATTTCAATTTCCTAGTTTTGATAAATGTACTATGGTTATGTAAGATGTTAACATTAGAAGAATCTGGGTGAAGGTTAAATGCGGGATCTCTACCATGTTTGCAATTCTTCTGTAAATCTAAAATTACTTCAACATTTGAAGTGTAAAAATCAATCATTAGATGGGCTTGTAGCATTGTGCTCAAGGCCACCCTTTGGAGTCAGATAGACTATGTTAAAATCCTAACCAAACCATATACTACATTTACTGTGATCTTAGGCAAATCAAAGTCATGTAGTATCTCTGAACCCCATTGTTAAATGGCCTAGTACAGCACAAACACCCAGTAAGCGGTAGCTGGTTTTGTTGCAGTAAGTATTATACTCACAGTAATAAAGTGTTATTTCTATAACAATACGTTAAGAATATGACCCAACCTTTCCTTTTCAAACCTCCTCCCACTGTACACCTCCCAGCACCCTGACATACCCTGTCACTGGGCCACAACCACTTCTCTATTCAACAAATATGTCTGAGTGTTCTAGCCACTGTTCTGGCACTGAAGCTGTAAGAGTGAACAAACAGACAAAAATCACCACTGCAAACAGCTTACATTCTAGTGGAGATAGGCAGGCAATAAATAGGTAAATAAAATGCATAGCCCCCAGACCAGTAGCATCGGCATTACTTGGAAACTTGCTAGAAATGCCTATTCTCAGGCCCCACCCCAAACCTACTGAATCAGAGACCTGGGGATGAGGCCCAGAAGATAGTTTTAACAAGCCTTCTGAGTGATTCCAGTAAGCGCTCAGTGTTAGGAACCACAGATACAGTATATCGGTGATAATCAGTACTTTCAGGAATACTAAAGCAGGAACCTGTGTGATGTGCCAGGTGGGGAGAACAGTGGCAGTTTTAAATAGGGTGGTCAAAAAAGCCTTATACAGAAGGTGACCTCTGCTCAAAGTCATGAAGAAGATGAGGCAGCGAGCCTCCGGGATATCCAGGGTCGGACTTTTAGGCAGAAGTAATGGCAGTTGCAGAGGCACTGGGGCAGGAGCAGGCCTGGGTGTTCAAAGAACAGCCAGGAAGCCAGTGTAGCTGCATTAGGGTGAGCACAGCAGAGAAAGCAGGCAAGATGGGAGAGGTCATGGGGCTCCAGACTGCAAAGGGAAGTGTAAGCCACCGTGAAGAGTTTGACATTTACGCATGGAACCATGGTTTTTCCAACAACACTCTACCTTTTCCTAAATAGTTTAGAGTCCTTCCCCACCTCCCCAAAACCACCTGCCCTGCCTACTCTTCACAGTCAGCCAAATCCTTCTCTGCCTTAGGCTTCTGTAGCCTGTGCTGCCAGAAGGAGCCCCTCCCGCCCCTAACTTCCAGAGGCACTCTGCTTTATCCCAAGCTACAATGTACCATTGCCTAAATACAGGTTTTGTCTATATTTTGTCCTATTGGATTGTGTCCACCTGAAGCAGAAACTCCCATCTTTTTCCTCCTTTATTCCCACTACCTACCACATGGCTGTGCATTGCAATGCTACCTAAATATTTACTGAATTTCTCTTAAGGCATCAGGATAATTACAACCAGCACATTACGTGCACTGAATAAATATTTCAAATATCACCAGTGGTTTTGTAGTTCCCTCTGTCAGAGGTAATGAGAAAAGGGGCGCATGGATTTATCATCAAACACCAAAGCATTCTGGATGCAGTTGCAGGACTCACCCAGAGTCTGACTAAAACCAGCCGAGTCCGTACTCCCAGCTGCTCTCTGTGTCTAACGCCCTAACTAGTTCTGTGTTGGCTGTGGCTCTGAGTATTGCCAGAGTATCATCAATGTGCTGCTGAGATATACTGGACTGGAAGGTGGTATGAAAAGATGGGCATGAGAATCTGTTGGGGCTGGGGATGAATTCCAGCTCTACCATCCACAGGGGGCTCTTCCCTTGCTTTTTTTTCCAAAACTTTTACATCATGATCCCTTCAGTATCTGGCGAAGCCTGTGGGTTATTTCCCAGGATGAGGTTTTCAAATGCATAGAATAAAATATAGAAGACTACAGAGGAAATTAACTTTACTAAAATATATTTTAAATTATGTTCAAAGTTATCAGAATATTTTAAAAATACATTTGTTACAGTAATATTTTTGCATCTTTATTCCTAAGTAAGTAACAAGATCTAGAGGTAAGTTTAATAAGTGCCAAAGTTTTGATGCTCATGATAGGCATGGAAGATATCTGGAGATATTCAGGACAGCTGCAGTATGATTTAAAATTATCTCCAATTCCTATTCCTGAGATAGATACAGATACTGCCATTAGTGTAGTGGTTTGCAGCTTACATTTGTGACTAAGGAAATGGCAAGTTTTAGTTTGACTTTGACACTGATTATAAGAGCTGAGTGGAGGGAAGGGGAGGATTTTTTCTGTTCTATTTTACTCTGCATACTAAGCAAAACCCCTTAATTGCCCCAGAATGTAAATTGGGATGAATTACTTTACATCTCCTAATTTCAGTGTCCAAACTGCAAAACAATGCTTAATAGAGGACAGCTTTTTTTTTTTTTTTTTAAGCAGCAGTGACAGTTAAAGACTTTCCATACATCACTTGAAATACACTGTGGGTCACTTTTTGGTCACATCCACAGTCCGACTTACAAGTTGGCCCATTTGGTAAGTTGTCTTTTTTTCAGCTGAGGATTCCTACTTCCAAAATGTTTGTTGTTGGCCTGAAATTTCACCTTTAGAGAAGCATGCATGGTGCTGAACAACTTTCAACTTCAAGAATCCTGGCAAAGAGTAAGTACTCCTGCTGAACTGTCACCCTAACCTCTAGCCATGCCCGCTGACAGTCCTGAATCTGGGAGTGGGACATTTGCTGGCCCGGGAGGAAACTGGGGTGGCTAAAAACAATGGTGATCCATACTTGGAACAATCTATTCCATTTTCAGAGGTACTTATACAAAGACTAAATTGTCAAACATGATCATATTTAGTTTATAGTCATGGTCTCAGAAAGGATTTTCCTCAAACTCAGCAGTATGTTTAATTGTAACTTGCCTGTGCCCACCTAACCCACGTGTTCTAATCCATTCTCCAGTTAACTTCCATCTTCAAGCAGTATCTTTACTGTCTTAGAATGATGTTAAGTTGGTTTTCAAGTACTTGAGAGAAAGGTGCTTTCCTCTGGGCCAGCCCCTCCAGAATGGCTCTCTTCGCGCACCACACAACCTCCTCAGGCTCTGCGGTGCAGTGATTCTCAAGCCCTGGTGAGCATCAGAGCCGCCCGAAGAGCCCGTCACAACACGGGCTGCTGGGTCTGCCCCCAGAGATTCGCATTCACTAGGCGAGGGGTGGAGCTGGGGAATTTACATTTCCAAAAAGCTCCCAGATTTCTTCACCTCTGTGAGCACTGTTTCCCTATTATTAAACCTAGGCAATAATACCTTCTTTACAGGGCCATTGAAAGGATTAGAAAAAGATAAGATATATAAATATATTCAAAGCACTAAGCCCCAACAGAAATTGACTGTTAATTCCCATGATGGGGCATTGTTATTGAGAGGATTTCTGGAGATGACACCAGAGCAGTCTGGCAGAAGCAGTAGGGATTAGCTGGGGAAGAAGGGAGTGAAGCATGTCCCCAGCATAAAAAAAAAAAAAAAGAAAAGCATTGTGTTTTCTCCTTGCTTAGTTGCCACAGTCCCTAGAGAAGCGAGTCCAGGAGCAACGGCTCCGTTTGGTTATCCTCTACACATGGGTCTCTTCTCTAAGAATCTGTACATGAATGTGAGATCCCTGGATTCATCAAAGCTTAGAAACCGTCTACTGAGGGAAAGACACTGTGAACCATGAGCTGTGATAAAAATAAATACTGTTCTCTTTCCTCTTCCTTAAGACAAACAAGACACCCACATGAACCCTATTTCATCCTGCCAAAGCTGCTCTGCTGGCCTTGGCCAAACTGCCACAAACCAGAGGCATCCTGCCTCAGCACAGCCCGCCCTGCCAGCCCGGGCAAGAGGAAGGTTAATGAATGCAGAAACCCAGAAGGGAGCTGGGCTCTTTCTCTGTGGTCCAAACAACAGGGCAGCAAGTGGAAAAGTTCATGGGGAGAAGAAACACTTCACCTTGTGGAGGAGGCCCCCCTTTAGACACAGTGCCAGGGTCTCCCGGTGCGGGCCTGCCTCCCTGAAGAAAGCTCGGTGCTTACCAAACTAAACCTACCAGCTGAACAGGGGCAATTTCAAATGCTTCCCACCCCCTCCCCTTAAAGAGTGAGTTTAAATTTGAGTTCATTCTCTCTCATTTTAGGAAATGCATTATGTACAAAAGGAGGCACATGCTTTGGGGCCTAGATAACCCCAAATCATTAAAAAGGCTTACTTATCCTCAAAAATACTTTCTTTGGAAGAAAAACCAATGGCCTAACTCTTGAGAGAACAGAACCCTGGTCCTGATTTCATGGAGGTGGACGTTCGGGAAGGGGTCTGAGGCTTTGTGAGGATTGTCACAGGCCAGGAAAACACAGGAAATGTTTAGTCAGAGGGAACGAAAACACAGTGCACGGATGGAAATCTGATCTCTGCAGACCTATCTTTATTATAACTGGAGGAGGGCGGCGTTGGGAGAAGCAAATCTAAAACCACCGGACTATTAAAACAGCACAGAAATGGAGTAAAAAGCCTTCCTGCAGCAGAGACGGCTGGTCTGGCACTCGGTGAGCAGCCACCGTCTCCCAGCCAGAAGCGATGGTTTTCAGGCTCTTAAGTACCACGGGTTGGAACATACTATGTCCACAGCTGCACCTGTGGACTTTCTGGAAGGATTTGTTCCAGTCTGTTGGAACGTGAAGGCTTTAGCTCTGGGTCTAAAGAGCCCATCTCCTGAGGCAGTGTCCCATAACAAAAAAGCAGGGAGAGAGCAGCCAGAGCTGCCTGGTTCCCAGGAATGTGGGGGGTCCACAGGAGCCGAAGCAGAGCCTCAGCCCCACACTCAGTTCTGAGCTCCCCTGAAGTTCCCTGGGGGGCATGACCACTGCTCTGCTGACCAGAGGCTGAAACTGAAGGGCAAGGCTGCACACGAAGAAAGGCTTCTTTACTGCGTTATTTTACAAAGTAAACACGTCTTTACAGAGAAGAATTGGTCTTACAAGTTCCTTTACCACCGCCTTTGGAGGTGGAAAAAGAGCTGTTCTACTCAGGACTGGAGGCTGATTCCGTTCTTATTGGCAGAATTAGGTACAAACTCGCCACAGGACACTTTCCCAAAGCAAGCCTACCCTGCCACACGGTGTGAAATCCAGGCTACATCAGGGGTAGGCGGTTCTGGTTCCCTTCCCGGCCAGGTTCCTCCTGCCTCCTGAGGCCTCCTCAGCAACATCTTTTAGGACCCCCAGACTCCTCGGAGCTCAGCTGGGAAACACAGAATTCACCAATATGGCTAAGGCATGGCTCCCAACTTGGGCTCCGTGCAGGATTAGGAGTAACTAAGCAGAGTCAGGTACAGTGCAGCTGATGTGTGAGAGCACGGCGACTGCTCCACGCACCTTCTGACACCCTGATACTGGGCTGAAAATGAACCTCTCAATAAACCGGCAGCTCGCACCCCAGGACGAGGACACTGGTGGGTCTCTTGGTATCTACATCGTACAACCCCCAAATGAGCAAGAGCCTCTTTGGACTGTCTCCTTGGACTCTCTCAAATATTCATCGTCAGCGAGGGTGAGCAACACCTGAACTACAGAATTACACCATTGCACTAAATTAATCTTCTCCAGAATGACTGTGTCCTTAGTACTTACACCGAAAGATAATTAATGCATTCTGATTTGGGAAAAAGAGAGAAGGGTTACCTTATTTCCAAGCATCTTGTGTCAACAACCCACTTACATTCTGCACTTGCCACTCCTGAATAATTAAAAGTCAAGGTCACACATGTCACTGAAGGAACCTATAATTAACATCCAAGTATAAGCATTAGACTCTTTAAAACCACTCAGATTTTTCTTAAAAGGGTGGTAGGAGAGAGAGTGCTTGGCCTAATTTTTACTTAGGAACAAGAGCCTTTTGTGTTTTTATAAGTTTTTCTTTTATAAAAAGACAAACACACATTTAAGGTAAACTCACTGATTAAGTAACATGGCCCTCTTAGAGCTGGATATGCAAGCTTTAGAGAAAGTAGCAACATCATGATACATATAGTTGATAATGGAAGGAGCTTGAGCTATTGTCAAACCCTACACCCACTTTCCTTCTGTGAGTGTGGAAACTGAGGTCCCGGTCCGTGCAAGAGCTTTCTTCATATCCCAAACTAGTGAGGAGCAGACAGAAACGAGAACCATGTGTTCAGGGCTCCAGATGCAGTGCTTCCCCTACTCACTCAGGTAATAAGAGCAAGACAACTAGGAAACATTTCTCACAGCTGTTTGCCTACAGTGCAATTCATCAGAACATTCATATGCAGCTAACAAGGAAAGCCTGCATCTGTTATGTCCTGCACATATTTGTTATAAAAGGAATGATCCTTAGGTTTTCAAATGTCTTGTTTGCTGAACATGCATGGACAAGCGGGCAGGACTAGGCAATTCCCGAAAAGCTTAAGAAAGTGGAAGGAAAGCCAGAACACCGGGCTGGTGCTGTAATGGGAAGGAGGCGGTGCGGTGTGGCCCATGGGTTCTCACCCCTGTGTACATTACAATCAGTCAGAGAGATTTTAAGTATCAATAGGCTGCATCTCCAAAGACTGACGTATTTGACCTGGGGTGGGTCCCAGGCACTGGCCTTTTTCCAGGGTTCCTTTGGTGATGTGTGTGTGCAGATATGGTTAATTTAGAACCACTAGAGATCAAGGTTTGGTGTCAGACTGAGCTGGGCTAAAACTTTCCAACCCTGACATACATACCAATTTTTTCTGAGTTTCCCACACATATTTAGAAAAAAAAAATCCTATTGGGTGGCCATAAGCATTAGACTCATATACAAAGCCTATAGTATTGTTTCAATGAATTTTCTCAGCTTTCTTTCCTACTCACAGATGGCAATAGCAAAGAAGTAGCCGCAGTCATCCAGTGAAAGAACAGTAGTGAGGACAGCTGGGGGGCCCAGCCATGAAAGGTGCTAAGTACAGGATCAGTGTAGACGAATTCTTTGCTGCTTTCTGCTCTCTCCTATTTTGCAGGGGAAAAAAATATGCATGTAAATCCATGGCTGGTGCACTGAATCTGTCAGGAGGTAGTTCTAGCTACTTAGTGATTTGTATTACTTTGTTCAGGTTGGGGAGCTTCCTTGAGCCTTCCATTTGCAGAGCTTTTCTGTTTGTGAGCATTAAGCTATAGGGACAGTGTTTTTAGGGGATCGAGTAAAGGCAGGAGGAGATTGGCAGGGCAGAGATACCTCTCTTCTCTCTGCCAGATACACCTTGTGCCCCTTCTTGTGCATGAGGTGGTTCTCTGCCAGTCCAGACCTTATAAGATACCTCAGTGAGTGTGCAAGTAATCAACATGGAGATCAGATACCAAAGGATATGCCATCCTCATCTCTGAATTCACAGTATATGGAAAATTTTGGTGCCATAGGAGGCAGGGCATGGAGATAGAATAAGTAAATAGCAGCAATCAATGCCTTCGGTTCTTGGAGCCACCTTAGTGACAAAAGCAAAAATACACTTCTGGCTTGGCTTTTCTTAATTCCTCTTGTGCTTCACAAGCGAAAAGAACTTAAAAAATATTGGAGCTCTTGCCTCCTGGATATTTGATGCTCTTTTGACAACCTTCTCCCAATCCCTGTTTGGCATCAGGACGTGTCCAGCAGTGGCCCACGGGGGTTTCCCCACCCAGGCCAAGGGGGCTGCCCCTGCTCCAGTGTGGGGTGTGTGTGGCTCTTTATTCTCAGACTTGCCTTTGTATAGAGCTCCTGCCCAGAACCTGGGCCAGCTCCCTGCTTTGGGGTGTTTTTCAGTTACCCACACTCTGATTTGCCCATATTTCCCTCACCCAGAGACTGGGATTCCCAATTTTCCAGCTGCAGAATCTACTCCAGACAGGAAGTTTGTCTCCCCAGCCTCACGGTCCAGTTCAGGCAGGATAGGTGGGCAGGAGCACAGTGAGCAAAGGCGACGGCAGGCCTGCTCACGGAGCTGTCACACCACCCAGCTGCCTCCATCCACCTCCTGCTGCTGTTTGTTATTGGGTTGCTCTCAACCGTTGCTGTCTACATTTAAATGGGCAAGAGGGCTCCAGATACCCTGGCCCAGGGATCCATGGCCCTCCCGCCTCCCCCCTGCCAAGCATTCCTGGGCCTTTTTCCCTGCAGTCATCAAGCACATGAGCCATTCAAGTGCATGGTTAATTTTACTAGAGTGTGAAGGATTCTCAGTACAAACTATATTTAACAGAGGTTAAAGTTCACATTATACAATCAGAGAAGCACATTAAATCATTAAACAGCCTGTTCTCAGCTCTTCCTGCTTCACTCCGCAAGTGGTTTTTCCCAGTCCTAACCCTTCTCCTTTCAATTCACCTTACAGATAACTTGAAGCCTTTGTTTAAGAGAAAGGAGTCTTTTTCTTTTCATGCCTCTGGTCCTCCCTGCACCTTCAGTGGAGGTTTTCTTATGGCCATCAGAACCTCTCATTTAGCAGGACTCTATGAGGAAATGTTAAATGGAACCCTTACAGTGTTGAAAAATCTAGCCTAGAAATTCTTAAAAATGCAAGCCATCCACCTAGATGCTCAAATGACACACATTGACAACTCTAGCTGGCTTTTCAGGTCAACATACTCAGAGAGGCTTGAGGGTGTTCATCTCAGCATAAAAATGAAGAGGAGGAGTCTAAACTAGCTCATCAGGAAGAGAACAACTGGAGACCAGGGTCTGGGTCTGGGTATGCAGCAAGACACACTGCCCAGATGGTCTTATGTTGGCTGGAACTGCTGCCTGCAAACAACTCGGTGGCCAGCCCTGCACAGGAAGTGCCTCTCTCTCCTGGCTCCAAGCAACAACCCCTCCCTGGGGCAGCCCACATCCAGTGACTAGTCAGGGTTGGATTGTAAAGACCTGTGTCCCCTCACCTCAACACAGAGCAGAACAACTGTAAAACAACATCCCTGCTTCAGAGCTCCACCAGGAGGGGGCTAAGGGAGCCTCCAGCACTGCCCCCACTCCCTCCTCTGTCTCTTGCCCATGTGGAAATCTCCAGAGCAACTTCCTAATACACTCCAGCGAGCAATCTGCATCTCAGAGTCTGCTCTCCAGGGAACCCAATCTGAGACAATGACCAGAAAACTTAGAAATATTCCTTAAGCTGTGTAGCATTCTCAGGTCTGCTTTTTTGTTATGGCTGCCATTAGCAGCAAAGCTTTTCAAATGCAGATGAAATGGTCTCCGGTGGCCTGTGTTGCTGCTACCAAGGGCTGCAAACAGCCCCAGCAAGCAGCATAGGTATCCTAAATGAGGTATTGGAAGTTCAGGCTCTCAGCCCCATCCCAGACCAAGGAAATAGAATCTGTAATTTAGGAAGATCCTCAGATGATTTGTCTGTACATAAATGTTTGTTAGGTACTGGACTACCTGGTAGTTGGAAGAGAAATACTTGAGGGAATGTTTACTGTAGCACTGAAGTATCCTGTCCCCCTTTTTCCTGCCCAATGGGAGTCATCAGTTTTTAGTTCAGAAGTTATTGTTCTTACTAAAAGGAGTTAAAAAACCCATGATTTTGCCTCGGTCCAATCACAAACAAAAGGGTAGAAAACAGAGGCAGGTGGTCAGAGGAAAAGTTGCTCAGGTTTAGGACCTGAGCCGCAGTCATAAGCGAAAAAGGAAAAAGCATGCAAGGGCCCGCACTTCTCAGTACAGAGGAAACACTGCCCTTGCGATACAATAGATGATGAGCTTCAGACACCAGCAGTGATTTAGAACTTTCCCAAGTGACCATAGGGAACCTGGGGCAGGAGAGCATCCCCAAGGTCAGGCAGGCGGGTGAGGGGACAAGTTCGGATCCATTCTCTCAGCCACACTGTCTGAAGATTTTCACCAGTTCTTCAGTGGGAAGGAACTGGTTTGTATTAAATAGCAACAGTTAGGGGCAACATGCTGAAACAATTTTAAGGTATAAGAAAATGCTTCCAAGGGACTGGGGATGATGGTGGGAAGGGAGGGTTAAGGGTGGGGAAAAAGAAAGGGGGATTACGATTAGCATGTATAGTGTTGGGTGGGGCACGGGGAGGGCTGTGCAACACAGAGAAGACAAGTAGTGATTCTACAGCATCTTGCCATGCTGATGGACAGTGACTGTGGTGGGGTGTGGGGGGGAGACTTGGTGAGGGGGGGAACCTGGTAAACATAGTGTTCTTCATGTAATTGTAGATTAATGATAGCAAAAATTAAAAAATTAAAAAAAGAAAAAGAAAAAGAAAAAAGAAAATGCTTCCACAAGTTTCATTGCACAGGGAGGAGTAGGTCGTTTGCAACAGATCCTTTGTTGCTCTTAAAGCACTGCACGTGGCTGTCTCTGGATTTCTTTACAAGTAGATGTCTAGACTGAGTTTGACCTCTGTGGTGTGTGTGAATTCCAATAAAAGTCCTAGAACACAGAGCAGGTAAGTGCAGGCAAGTAGTGTTCATAAAGAATGTTGCTTCGCCACAATTGATTTATGTTGGGCTGTGGCCTGTTCTCACCTAAGGGCAGCAAGGAAAAGGGGAGCTGTGGTATGACCAGAACCCCTAAAGGAAAGTATATCAGCAGATACCAAGGGGAGACAAGGGGACCCATTCTGGATGAAGTGGAGTAAACACGCACTACCCTGCCCCTCCCGCTGAATGGGGCTATAAAGCCTGCACAGAATGCATGAATAGCTACTGGAGGACTGAAAAGTAACTGGTAGCAGGTGGACTGGGGAGGAGCACCGGATTTCAGGGTGCCACTGAAGCAGCGGGACTTTCCCCCTTGGCCTCCATATTCCCCGGGCTGGATCTGGGGCAGCCCAAAATGTGGAAGAAAGCCCCAGGTGTGGATAGAAAGCAATACCCCTAGTTCCGGCTCAAGGTGCAGTTACCAGTCAGAGAAAGAGGGGAGAGCCCCTGTAATTGGTCTTTCTTCTCTGCATTCTCTCATGCCCCGGGCTGCAGACACTCAGAGTGGTAGCAGTGATGGCTGAGGCATCGAGGGCCCGCAGGGACCCTTCTCTGTTTGAGGACCTGTGTTCCCAAGAAAATGGAGGAAACCCCAGTCCCTTTTTCCTCTTTCTGCTCTCCTATCCCCTGGCCCCAAGTGTGGGCACACTCACAGGAAGTCTTTACCACAGCAGGGTAAGTAGGAGACCAGAGGATGGACAAGGGTAGCCACAGAGGTGCTGGAGGTACTGGGGAATCACAAAAAGAGAAGAACTTGGGCAAGCAGCCCCGTAAAGCTGTTTAGAAACTCCTGGGCTCAGTCTTGTGCTGTTCATGTGTGGATCTGCCTCTAAACAGCACATCAAAGACTTTGCAAACTGAGCTAAGGGGTAGACCCCCACCCAAGCTAGGATTCTCCCCATGCCCCCGCCAGTGGCAAGCACATGGGGCAGTGCTGGCATAGCTGCAAAGGCTCTGTGAGCAAAACTGACACAAGCTACAGCCCACAGAAGGCTGCTGGGGTTTCCAGCCTGGACCCATGTGGATTGGTTGCCTGTTAAAATATAAACATTAACATTTACATTGACTGTAAACAAAATCCATAGTCTTGTAGTATGATATTTAAAATATCCAGGATACATTCTAACATATTCAGGGTAGCAGTTTTCTATTGTGACTGAAACAAATGACATAAACTTAGTGGCTTAAAAGAATACAGATTTTTGAAATGTAAAGTTCTATAGGTCAGAAGTCCAAACTCAGTCTTCCGGGGCTAAAGTCCAGGGGTGGGCAGGGCTGGCTCCTTTTGGAGGCTCTGTGAGCGAATTGTTCCCTTGCCTGCTCCAGTTTTGAGAGGCTGCTCACATTCCTTGGCTGAGGCCCAGTCCTCCATCTTCAAAGCAAGCAACAGAGCATCTCTCTGACCCTTCTTCCATTATCGCACCCCTTTCTGACCATAGCCGGGAAATGTTACCTGCTTGTAAGGATGCTTGTGGTTAAACTGGATGACAAGTATAATCTCCCTCTCTCAGGGTCAGCTGATAAGCAACCTTAACTGCATCTGCAAGGTTCTGAGAACTGGGACATGAACATGTTTGGGAGAGACTTCTGCCTACCACCCTCGGCATATGAAGATCCATCAAATCTCAGCTCACATGAAAACAGGCGATCAACAGATGCTACCACTGAAGAATGCAGATGTTGGAGTTTTCTGACACATCAATTATATAATCTACATGTTATATTATATAATAATTTATTATGTATGTTGTATTATTGATAGCTAATATGTATTTTATAATAAAGCAGCTATTATAAAATACTCCAACAAATGAGAGAGACACTCTTGAAATGAATGGAAAGATAGAAAGTCTTAGCAGGGAAATAGAAAGCACAAAGAAGATCCAAATGTAAATTTTAGAATTAAAACATACAGCAACTGAAATTTTAAAACCTACTGGATAGACTGATAGAAATTATTCAATCTGAACAACAGAGAAAGTAAAAATGAACAGAACCTCAGCAACCAGTGAGACTATACCAAAATATCTTAACATTTTGTCATTGGAGCTCCAGAGGAAAAGAAATAATGCAGACAGAAAAAAAAACTGGAAAAAATAATGACTAAAAGCTTCCCAAATGTGGCAAAAGACATAAACCTATAGATTCAAGAAACTTAGCAAACTTCCAATATGACAGACACAGAAATCCATGCCCAGACACATCATAAGCTGCTGAAAACCAAGGGGAGGAGAACTCTGGAAAGCAGCCAGAAAGATGATACATTCCTCACTGGAGAACAGTCCAAAGATTGTGGATTTCTCATCAGAAATCAGGAATATGCAAATGTAAACAACGTGCACATTTTTGCCCATCAAATTAGCAGAAATTTAAAAAGTAATTACTATGTCATAGGTTGAAGTCAAGATGTTGGCTGGCACTAGGGTCATCTGAAGGCTTGGCTAGGACTGGACGATCCACTTACAAGTGTCTCATGTAACTATAGACCAGCTAATGACTGGTGGTCAGAGGTTCCAGGTCCTCATCACACAGGCCTCTTCTCAGGCTGTTGGCTTCCCTAGAGGGACTGGTTAAAGACATAGAGTAGCCAAGATACAAGCTGCAATGACTTTTATGACCTCATCTTACAAGTGACATCTGTCATTTCTGCTATAGTTTATTGGTCACACAGACTGGCCTTGGTGCAGTGTGGTGGGAGAATATGTGAGAATGTGAACACCAGATGGCAGAGATCATCGGTGGCTGCCTTGAAGACGAGCTGCCGCTGTTAAGTTTCTCCCCACTCTTTCTTTTCTCCCTGAGTTCATAGACCTTCTAAGAACTTGTAAAGGGTAACTGTGTCCTACTGCCTCACTGGTGCATTTAGGGGTCTGGGAGCATCCAATTCTTCATCAGAAAGACACCCAGTGGATTAATAGGGAATTGAGTTCATGGATCCCCAACCTTTTCCTGTGAACAGGGGAATTTGATTTCCCTGAAGTGCAATGATTAAGGGGAGTTAGGGAAACTGCAAATGCAAATAATTGATGAAGGGGAATAGCATGGGAAATAACCAGGTGTCTCAATGAGAATCCCTTCAACAAGGGGCACGTCATTTGCTCTTACCCTGCAGCCCAAACCTTTAATCTTCAGAAGTTAGGACTAGCATCTTTCCTCACAAGGTTGTAGAAATGCTTGCCAGCTTATAGATCAACGTAAAGAATCCCCTACTAGAATCATCTGTTACTGAGAAAATATTAGAAGGCAATAGATAAAAGCTGGAGGTTAAAGGATACCTATGTCTCTGCACAAGAGCAATATGAAGTATTTGAGGGCTCAGTACACCTGAGACTTTGACAGAAAATTTCTGACATGTAAATGCTCCTGATTACAAGTGATGTGTATTGTATTCCTAGGCATATGATTGAATGGTAGTGTTCCGTACAGCTTAGATCCAGCCAAACATTTAAGTCTTTCATAATATGCTTGTAGATATGATGGAGAAATAAAAGCATGAGTTGATTCATCCTAAGCTGAACAATCCTTATGTGAAGAGTTTTGATTAAATCGCTGTTGTCAACTTAAAAGAAGTAACATGCCTCAGGGCTTTGAATTTGGCCTTGTCATTCAACATTTTTATAAACTGTTTGAAAAAAGACAAAGAAAGTGTGCTTATTATATTTTCAAGTATTATAGAGTTAGACAGGAGAGCCAAGAAATTGGATTATAAAGTCTGAATTCCCAGAGGTCTCCAACAGGCTGCAATGATAGGCCAGAATGCATGTCATGAAAATGAGAAGGAAGCAAGAGGTAAAAAATCCTGCCCAAGTACGGAATGGGAGAGACCAGGTGCAATACCAGTTAATGCAGGAACTATATTGAGTGAACTACAAATTTATTATGAGTTAGCAGTTTGCCAGCTCTGCCAAAAAGACAATACAAAAAATTAGTCTGCATTGTAAACAACACAGTGCTTGAGCCAGGGAGGTCTTGATCTGATGAGCCAAGCATTGAATATGTGGATTCCTAGAATGATTGACAGATTCCTCTATAACCATGGGTGCCTTCTAACTCCAAGGTTATAGTTCTCTGTTTACAACATTCCCAAGTGACCAATCTAGGAATGTTATCAAAGAAAAACAATAAAAGGAAATGGGTTTGTTTTATTCCTCATTCATTGAAACAGTATTTATTGAGAAAAAAAACTTTCTTCCACGTTGGACTAAAAGATAGTAACACAAAGATGCTTGGGACACATACACTATCTCCCAGATATTCATTCATATTCATATACAAGGCACTGTTGTAAAGGGATTTGGTCAACTCAGTTAATGTTCCAGATTGGTGGACCTTAAGACCAGGAGATCATCAGGTAGGCCCTTAACCTAATCATATGAGCACTTTAAAAACAGGGAGTTTTCTCTAGCTGGTGGCAGAAGAGTAAGTCAGAGGTTCAAAGCATGAGAAGGAGTTGCTGTGCCATTCCTGTCTTGATGACAGGGCCACATGTAAAGAATGCAGGTGGTCTCTAGGAGCTGAGAGTGGCCGCAGCTGACAAAACAGCAAGGAAACAGAGACCTCAGTCCTGCAACCACAAGGAAGTTAATTCAACCACAAGAATGAGCTTGGAAGAGGACCCAGAGCCACAGAGGAGAACCACAGCCCTTGCCAACACCTTGATTTCATCCCAGTGACACCCTGCACACAGCACACAGCCACACCAGGCCAGCATCTCTGACCTATTGAAACTGTGAGGTAATAAATCTGTGTTGTTTTACAACACTAAGTTTGTGAGAATTTGTTATACAGCAATAGAAAACTAACACAGAGTATAAATAATAGTCACACAATTAGATAAGTGCTCTTGTGGAATTAAGCTAAAGTGTACATGGTTGGGTGTGATTCAGGATCCAGTTGCCCCTCCTCTTTCCGAAGGGATCACAGATCTCAGTTTTGTTTAGGTAGTCACTCCTCATCCACCCGCACGTTCACGGCCACTAAGTGTGCCCCAAGCCCCAAGGACAGGTCTGATCAGTCTACAGCAGGGTTTCTCAACTTTGTCACTACTAACATTTTGGCTTGGATAATTCTCTATTGTGGGGGGCTGTCACATGCATTGTAGGGTGTTTGCCTACCTCTGCTACTGCATATCAGTGGCACACCCTCCCCCATCCTTCACTCACGACAATTAAATATGTCTCCAAATATTAGCAGCATCCAGGGGGATGGGAAGGGATGGGGAGCAAAACCCCTAGCTGAGAACCACTGATCTAAAGGTAGATTCACCCACCTTGCTGATGATTAGTTCTAGAATAGGTAGGTATATGACCATTTTGGGAAAATGTGCTGAAAGAGCGGTTGTTTTGCAGGGGAAGGGTGTGGTTCTGAGAAAATCTTCCTCACTCTTCAGGGCACCCCCCTGGGAGGAATCCTATTTCTCTTCCTCCAGACATTACTATGCACAGATGTGAGTCCTGGGACTGCTGTGGCCATCTCAAACCAAGCTTGGGGGCAGAGCCAGCTGTGAAGTCTACCCTACCTCTAGATTTCTGGTTATTTGAGCCAATTAAATTCCTTATTGGACAGTTGGAGACAGTTGGAGACTGATCAAGGGTATTTAAGAAATACCTGTTTTTTGCAGCTAATAGTTGCCTAACTAGTGTCAACCTACAAGGTGCTACCAAGGCCAGGGGAAGATGCACCTCATGAAGCTGAGACAAGAAATAAAAAGAAAAGAAGGTAGGCCCAGAAAGGCATAGTGTAGAGAGTGCTTTCACGTCACACATTCTTTTTAACTCTACTCTCTTAGCAACTTTCAAATATACAATATAGTTTTATTAACTATAGTCTCCATGATGTACATTACATCTCCAGGACTTACTTATTTTATAATGGAAGTTTGTACCTTTTGACCCCTTCACCCATTTCACCTTCCTCTCAATCACCAATCCATTCTCTGTATCCATGAGCTTTGCTGAAGTGAGATCATACATTATCTCTCTTTCTCTGTCTGACTTACTTCAGTTAGCGTAATGCCCTCAAGGTCCATCCATAGTGCCACACATGGCAAGAATTCATTCTTTTTTATGGCTGAATAATATCCTATTTGTGTGTGTGAGTGTGCCCTTGCACATGCATGCACGCTTGCACATGTGTGTATCTCACATCTTCTTTATCTATGTATCCATTGGTAAATATGTAGATTGTTTCCATATCTTGGCTAATGTAAATAATGCTACAGTGAACATGGGGGTGCATGTATCTTTTTGAGTTAGTATTTTCCTTCAGATAAACACCTAGAAGTAGAACTGCTGGATCATATAGAAACCCTATTATATTTTTTGAGGCCTCCATTTTGTTTTCCATAGTGGCTGTACCGAATGATGGTCCTGTCAACAGTTGCAGGAGGAGTCCCTTTTCTCCACATCCTTGCCAACACTTGTTATTTCTTTTCTTCTTGAAAATAGCCATCCTAACACATGTGAGGTGATAGCTCATTGTGGTTTTGTGGTACCCTGACAATAAGTGATGAGCATGTTTTCAGGTAGCTGTTGGCCGTCTGCATGTCTTCTTCAGAAAACTGTCTATTCAGATCTTCGGTCCACTTTTTAATTAGATTGCTGCTGTTATTGTTTGATATTGAGTTGTATGAATTCTTTATGTTTTGTATATTAACTGCTTTTCAGATAAATATTTACATGTATTTTCTCCCATTCTGTAGTTTGCCTTTTCATTATGTTGTTGGTTTCCTTTGCTGTCTGGAAACTTTGATGTAGTCTCATTTGTTTATTTTTTGTATGTTGCCTTAGCTTTTGGTGTCAAATCACATCACACATTTGATCCTAATACTACCCTGGAAAATGTACTATTATGTTCACCTTATGTCTTGGGAAACGTAATGGCTTTCCCATCATTACAAGGCAAGGCTGAGTCAAGATGCAACCCCAGGGCTATTTTCCCTCTATTTCTCTAACCATGACTATAATCCTCCTGCTCAAAAAAACCCACATATTCCACTGCCTCTAGGAAAAAGTTTAAACTTCTGAGCTAAGGGTTCAAGGTTTTCCATAAAGCCATGTCTACTGATCACTCCCAAATATATAAGCTTATCTCTCCAGGTAATCTCTCCAGTTGGACCTCTTCTTGAGCTTCCCCCACCTTTATTCATTTCCTCACTATTTCTTCTCTACTTGTTCTAGTCCATCATTTTATAAAGTCCAAGTTTATTCCTGAAACTATGCCAACCAGCCCTAATTTTTGGTGATGCTCCTTCCTCTTGGCTCTTGGAGTGTTTACCCTTAGGGCCTGCCACCCAGACGTCCCTGGCCTCACTACGTGGGGCCCTAAAAGCTGCTATTAAAAAGAAATCTGCAACTCTGCTGCCCACCTGCTTACAGAGACCCCCAGGACCATACAGCTTTCCTTTCTCAGTCCCCTTCACTGAGGTCTTCCTCATGGGGAGCCTCACCCCTATTCCCATGACCCCTCTACAGAACCAACCTCTGTACTAGGGGTGTTGCCCCTAATGCCCTGAGTCTCACCCTTGTGGTCCCAGGGCAGCCGGTTGTGGTGGTCCACACTGACTGAAAAATCAAGGACACTCTCCTCGTCTTGGGCACTCTTGGCACCAGGAGACCAAAGCAGCTTAGCTTGTGCCTCAGCTCATCCACCCCACACCCTGAAGACAGAGCCCTGCGAAAAAATAGCTTCTTCGGCTTCCATCTGTGGCTCTTTTCCTAATGTGGCTTGGTTGGAATAGGCACAGACACCATGGTGCTCCCTCTCTTTTTGTCTTCTAGAAATGATTATCAGGCACCAGAAATTATTTGACTGCTACCTTGGGGCCAGGCATCAGGCTGGGCACCCGATGAGTCACCTCCTTAAGTCCTCCCCACCACCAAGCAGGGCAGTGGGTTTCCTTATTAAACCCATTTTACAAAATGGTCTGTCACAGCTAAAAGAGCTTCAGGAACTTGTGTAAGTTCCCATAGTTCATCGAAGAATCTGCTGTCTACTGAAGTCCTTGCTTAGTCAATCCACATACTGCTTTCAAGGCACCAAAGTTAACAACCTCCTCCTCTGTCCTCAGCAGCCAAAGTCAAAATTGCTTTGACAATGAATTCATGCAGGCCCCTAGCACCTGGTCTGCAGACCCCTGCGGACATGCTACCTGCGATGTCACAAGTCATTGTTAACATGGATCGAGTGTTTACTATGTACCAGGCACTATTGTAAACACTTCCTACTATTAATGCATTTAATCCTCAAAACAACCGTGTTAGGTAAGTACTATTATTATCTCCCACTTTACAGATGGAAAAAAAAACAAAAAACAAAATTGAAAGACAGTGAAAGACTAAGAAACATGCCTGAGGGGTCACTCTGCTAGTAAGTGGCAGGTTTGGGCTTAGGACACAGTCTGGTGCCTGAGCAATGCTCTCATCCCTCCACTACTGATTATTGAGCATCTACTGTGTTTCAGGTACTGGGCTGCATCCTCTGCACACATCTCTCTAGTCTCTGCAACATTCCTGCAAGAGTTATGTTCCCAATTTTATAACCAAGGAAACTATCAGAGAGATTAAATAAAGTTGCCTAAAATCTTGGTTAGTAAATGTAAACATCCAGATTCCATCAAGTCTAAGCGGTCTTGTAAAATTATTTGCCGCATGTTTTTTTATAGCCCCACCAGGTTTCCTACTCCATCCTTCCAGGACCTCTCAGAGCTATAGCTCAGGCCTGTGTTCTGGGCACAGATAAGAAGAAGAGAAGAGACGAGATAAAAGGAGGTGGTGGCCGCCAGCTGCTGCTTCAAACAAAATATATCCGCATTTACAAAGGCACCAGGGTTAGTTGCCTAGTAACAACATGCTACCTCCCCAGCCTGCCCACCCCCTCCTTACCCACCACACATTACACACACCCCTTGGCCCGAGGTGCCCTTTGAGACATCCCCCTTTAAGACTGCCTTTGTTCATTTTAACCTGATTTGCTGAGCAAATACTTGCAGCTTGCCACTTGCAGGGAGTCCAAGAAACACAATTTGTGTCACGGGCCCTAGGGAGGTCTAACAGAGCTGTCCTCCCCGCAGGGCCAGACCCTGGCACTCACAGGGTGTGTAATGCTGTAGGGAGGAGAAGGTCTCATTTCAGGCTCTTTGTCATATTCCTGAAGGTTTAAAAAAAGAGTTTTGTGTTTCACATATGTCAGGTCCTTTAAATAGTTCTTTGAAGTAAAAGTTTGATTGGGATAGGATGAAAGTAGACTTGATTTCTTTTTTAATCTTATCTAGCATGTTTGAAGTTAAAACCTCTTAAATTGAAACTTATCTTCCCTTCAACCAGGGCAAAAGGCCTTGGGGCTATATTTGTCCTAGAGTCTTAAAGGGAGGGAGGACAAGGTCGAAAACATTCTCTGAGAGCTCTTTCACACATAAATGAAAAGGCTCAACAGTGGTGCAGCCCCGGCAAGTCCAGAAGCTTCCCCGACCTCCTGGTGAGAAGGTGGTGCTGACCCAAGGCAGGGGCTATTATCGCTCCTGTGGGCCCGGGGCACTTTGCCATCAAGGGCCCTTTCATTCACACAAAAAAAGGAAAAGACTATTAAAAGTTAAATTTTACAACTGTACTGGTATAAAGACACATATAATCCCGGCTGGAGTCATTAATATCTATTCATTATTTTTATTATGCTAGGTTTATCTTTTTGCTAATTTCAAAAGGAATAAAGACATTTTCCTGGGCCCCTGAAAGCACTGTGGGCCTAAGCCACTGCAGCTACTGTGCCTAATGGGTACAACAGACACTGGTCCTCCACTCTGTGCTCAGAGCCACGAGTTTAGGAAAAACCTAAGGTGTGGTGCCTATACCCAAGAAGCTTCCAGCAGAGCTGGGGAGGAAAACAAAGGCAATGAGTACAATCATTGAGCCATACAAACTCAGGTTGGCAGCCACGAAGGAAATCATCAAGGCCCCTTTCTTGCTTAGGTGCATTGCATTCCCATTTAAATAAACGATGCATTTTAAAAAACATAGCAGATGGAGAAAAGGTCAGAGAGGTGAGAGGTGGCTCTGGCAAATATGGTGATGGATTGGATGTTGGGGTTAAAGGAAAGTCAGGAAGGCTTCTGGGTTGGGGGCTTGAGTGCCCATCTGTAGATCTATACATCTGTGTTTACACAAGAACTACAGAAAGAGGAATGGATCCAAGGAGGAGGCGATGAGTCCAGTGCTGCTCAAGCTGAGTTTGAGATGCCTTTGAAGAGTAAAAGGCAGAGACCAGGGCTGTTTTATTCCCCACTGGAGTCCCATCTCCTTGTATGTGGACACAGGTACAGAAATCAAATGGCCATTTCTGATGCCCAGAACACCTGAGATGTAGCAGTCGCTGGCCCCTGAAGTCACTCTCCACCTGAAGTCAGCTTATATGAACACCTGCAACTCCCTGCTTTGTTCTGGCCTCAGGAATAGACTTGGCCCATCTACAGAATAAGCTGAAATTGCCAGAGAGTTAATTCTCCAGAGGCAGCCCTCAACCAGTGATGGACAGGTAGTTGTAGATCAATAAACCAGCTTCTTCACCCTTCAGAAAGGATATCACTATGAAGGACAGACTATACAATCTCCCAGAATTCCCCTGTACAATTGCATTTCTAGAGCTCTGGATGAGGCTGGAAACATCCTGGCCACACCTTTTTGGGGTAAGAGGCTTCTTTGGGTGAAGGACTGTAGCCATTTCTAGGACCATGTGCACCTGGAAAGGAAGGCTTGACATTCTTAACAGATGATGTGGTTTTGATTTGCAGTACCCTGATGATAAGTGATGAGCATGTTCTCTTGCAACTCTTGGCCAGCTGCATGTCTTCTTTGGAAAACTGTCTATTCAGTTTATGACTTCTACAATAACATAAGTTTATGACTTCTACCTTTTGGTTCTTTTTTTTTTTCAAATTAAAAGCTCTATTTTTATGGGTTTTTTTAAGTATACAATTTGATGGTTTTTAGCATATTCAGAGTTGTGCAACCATCTTACTTTACCAATCTGGCAGCCCCATTTTTGGAAGGAAGATTTTTTTTTTTTTTTTTTTTTACTGAGTATGTTTTTTTTTTTTTTAATAATTATTTTTTATTGAAGGGTAGTTGATGAACAGTATTACATTACATTAGTTTCAAGTGTACAACACAGTGGTAAAACATTTATATACATAATTCTAGGTTCCAGCTATCACCCTACCAAGCTGTTACAATATCTTGACTATATTCCTTATGCTATACATTACATCCCGGTTACTTATTTATTTTACCATTGGAAGTCTGTCCTTTTTTTTTTTTTTTTTTTTTTTTTGTGAGGGCATCTCTCATATTTATTGATCAAATGGTTGTTAACGACAATAAAATTCTGTATAGGGGAGTCAATGCTCAATGCACAATCATTAATCCACCCCAAGCCTAATTTTCGTCAGTCTCCAATCTTCTGAGGCATAACAAACAAGTTCTTACATGGAGAACAAATTCTTACATAATGAATAAGTTACATAGTGAACAGTACAAGGGCAGTCATCACAGAAACTTTCGGTTTTGCTCATGCATTATGAACTATAAACAGTCAGTTCAAATATGAATACTCATTTGGTTTTTATACTTGATTTATATGTGGATACCACATTTCTCTCTTTATTATTATTATTTTTAATAAAATGCTGAAGTGGTAGGTAGATACAAGATAAAGGTAGAAAACATAGTTTAGTGTTGTAAGAGAGCAAATGTAGATGATCAGGTGTGTGCCTGTAGACTATGTGTTAATCCAAGCTAGACCAGGGCAATAAAGCATCCACGTATGCAGAAGATTTCTCTCAGAACGGGGGGGGGGGTGAGGCTCTAAGCCTCACCTCTGTTGATCCCCAATTTCTCACCTGATGGCCCCCCTGCGACTGTGCCTGTCTTAGGTTGTTCCTCCCTTGAGGAATCTTACCCGTCTCTGGCTAACCAGTCATCTTCCGGGGCCATACAGGGAAATGTAAAGTTGGTAAGTGAGAGGGAAGCCTTATTGTTTGAAAAGGTTAGCTTTTTAATTCTTTGCATATTTATGCCCTGTGGCTTCTATGCCCAGCATTTGTCTTGAGGTATCTTTACCTCTTGGAAGAATTATGATAGTCGGTAAATTTGATATGAGGCACGAATTCTATTTAAGGGTTGTAATTAGGAAGGAAGAAGAAAAGCTATAGAAGTAGCAGGCGGAAGAAAACATGGGAAGATTGATTATTTCTTTGACATATCTTCTTGTAGAGTAACTTCAGCATGTATAGGTTTTAAGCTACTACTTAAATTGTGCACACACATTAACATAATAGGAGTATAGTTACATAACCAAAGCATATCTGTAATTACAAGCCATCTCCAGTGAAACCAAGAAAACCAGTTAGACACCTTAGGCATTTGTGAAAACTTATCTATGATATGGTGGATATTGTCCAACTGAACTTGAGCAGTCTGAGAGAAATCAGACAAATTAAAACAACCCATTCCTGGGGACTGTTCACATGCCATATGTTCTTTTAACAGTAAATAGTCTGCAGTTGTAAGACTTTGGAGTGCTACAATTTACACTTCTCCAAATTCTTGGTTGAGTTCCAACAGTATAGATCCAGTCAAATTTGTTGTTTTACTGTATGCACAGGTCAGCTTAGATATCTCCTTCCTCATTCCCATGGCAAGTCCAGGAACTGGTGGGATGAGTGCATCTACAGCTGTAGCAGTGCGTGGATCTTTGTTGGGGTTTTTTGATGATCATCTTCTGGCATGAGTCTTCCAGAGAGTGCAGATGTTGGAAGTTCTTTTTCATATCGTATCTTAGTTCATTTTTGGGGTAGCCCAATTAGGCTTTGATCCTCTGTATAAACACAAACAGACCCTTTGCCTACACTTTTATATGCCCTTTATACCCTAGTGTAGAACTCGTTGGAGGTTACCACACAGGAACTGCATTTTTTATTTTTTGCTTTGTTTTTGGTATCACTAATCTACACTTACATGATGAATATTATGTTTACTAGGCTCTCCCCTATACCAGGTCTCCCCTATAAACCCCTTTACAGTCACTGTCCATCAGCATAGCAAAATGTTGTAGAATCACTACTTGCCTTCTCTGTGTTGTACAGCCCTCCCTTTTCTCCTACCACCCCATGCATGTTAATCTTAATACCCCCCTACTTCTCCCCCCCTTATCTCTCCCTACCCACCCATCCTCCCCAGTCCCTTTCCCTTTGGTACCTGTTAGTCCATTCTTGAGTTCTGTGATTCTGCTGCTGTTTTGTTCCTTCAGTTTTTCCTTTGTTCTTATATTCCACAGATAAGTGAAATCATTTGGTATTTCTCTTTCTCCGCTTGGCTTGTTTCACTGAGCATAATACCCTCCAGCTCCATCCATGTTGCTGCAAATGATTGGATTTGCCCTTTTCTTATGGCTGAGTAGTATTCCATTGTGTATATGTACCACCTCTTCTTTATCCATTCATCTATTGATGGACATTTAGATTGCTTCCAATTCTTGGCTATTGTAAATAGTGCTGCAATAAACATAGGGGTCAACTGTCTTTCTCAAACTTGATTGCTGCATTCTTAGGGTAAATTCCTAGGAGTGGAATTCCTGGGTCAAATGGTAAGTCTGTTTTGAGCATTTTGATGTACCTCCATACTGCTTTCCACAATGGTTGAACTAACTTACATTACCACCAGCAGTGTAGGAGGGTTCCCCTTTCTCCACAGCCTCGCCAACATTTGTTGTTGTTTGTCTTTTGGATGGCAGCCATCCTTACTGGTGTGAGGTGATACCTCATTGTAGTTTTAATTTGCATTTCTCTGATAATTAGCGATGTGGAGCATCTTTTCATGTGTCTGTTGGCCATCTGTATTTCTTTTTTGGAGAACTGTCTGTTCAGTTCCTCTGCCCATTTTTTAATTGGGTTATTTGTTTTTTGTTTGTTGAGGCGTGTGAGCTCTTTATATATTCTGGACGTCAAGCCTTTATCGGATGTGTCATTTTCAAATATATTCTCCCATACTGTAGGGATCCTTCTTGTTCTATTGATGGTGTCTTTTGCTGTACAGAAGCTTTTCAGCTTAATATAGTCCCACTTACTCATTTTTGCTGTTGTTTTCCTTGCCCGGGGAGATATGTTCAAGAAGAGGTCACTCATGTTTATGTCTAAGAGGTTTGTGCCTATGTTTTCTTCCAAGAGTTTAATGGTTTCATGGCTTACATTCAGGTCTTTGATCCATTTTGAGTTTACTTTTGTATATGGGGTTAGACAATGGTCCAGTTTCATTCTCCTACATGTAGCTGTCCAGTTTTGCCAGCACCACCTGTTGAAGAGACTGTCATTTCCCCATTGTATGTCCATGGCTCCTTTATCAAATATTAATTGACCATATATGTCTGGGTTAATGTCTGGATTCTCTAGTCTGTTCCATTGGTCTGTGGCTCTGCTCTTGTGCCAGTACCAAATTGTCTTGATTACTATGGCTTTATAGTAGAGCTTGAAGTTGGGGAGTGAGATCCCCCCTACTTTATTCTTCTTTCTCAGGATTGCTTTGGCTATTCGGGGTCTTTGGTGTTTCCATATGAATTTTTGAATTATTTGTTCCAGTTCATTGAAGAATGTTGCTGGTAGTTTCATAGGGATTGCATCAAATCTGTATATTGCTTTGGGCAGGATGGCCATTTTGACGATATTAATTCTTCCTAGCCACGAGCATGGGATGAGTTTCCATCTGTTAGTGTCCCCTTTAATTTCTCTTAAGAGTGACTTGTAGTTTTCAGAGTATAAGTCTTTCACTTCTTTGGTTAGGTTTATTCCTAGGTATTTTATTTTTTTTGATGCAATTGTGAATGGAGTTGTTTTCCTGATTTCTCTTTCTGTTGGTTCATTGTTAGTATATAGGAAAGCCACAGATTTCTGTGTGTTGATTTTGTATCCTGCAATTTTGCTGTATTCCGATATCAGTTCTAGTAGTTTTGGGGTGGAGTCTTTAGGGTTTTTTATGTACAGTATCATGTCATCTGCAAATAGTGACAGTTTAACTTCTTCTTTACCAATCTGGATTCCTTGTATTTCTTTATTTTGTCTGATTGCCATGGCTAGGACCTCCAGTACTATGTTAAATAACAGTGGAGAGAGTGGGCATCCCTGTCTAGTTCCCGATCTCAGAGGAAATGCTTTCAGCTTCTCACTGTTCAATATAATGTTGGCTGTGGGTTTATCATAGATGGCCTTTATTATGTTGAGGTACTTTCCCTCTATTCCCATTTTGCTGAGAGTTTTTAACATGAATGGATGTTGAACTTTGTCAAATGCTTTTTCAGCATCTATGGAGATGATCATGTGGTTTTTGTCTTTCTTTTTGTTGATGTGGTGGATGATGTTGATGGACTTTCGAATGTTGTACCATCCTTGCATCCCTGGGATGAATCCAACTTGGTCATGGTGTATGATCCTTTTGATGTATTTTTGAATTCGGTTTGCTAATATTTTGTTGAGTATTTTTGCATCTACGTTCATCAGGGATATTGGTCTGTAGTTTTCTTTTTTGGTGGGGTCTTTGCCTGGTTTTGGTATTAGGGTGATGTTAGCTTCATAGAATGAGTTTGGGTGTATCCCCTCCTCCTCTATTTTTTGGAAAACTTTAAGGAGAATGGGTATTATGTCTTCCCTGTATGTCTGATAAAATTCCGAGGTAAATCCATCTGGCCCGGGGGTTTTGTTCTTTGGTAGTTTTTGGATTACCGCTTCAATTTCGTTGCTGGTAATTGGTCTGTTTAGATTTTCTGTTTCTTCCTGGGTCAATCTTGGAAGGTTATATTTTTCTAGGAAGTTGTCCATTTCTCCTAGGTTTCCCAGCTTGTTAGCATAAAGGTTTTCATAGTATTCTCCAATAATTCTTTGCATTTCCGTGGGGTCCATCGTGATTTTTCCTTTCTCGTTTCTGATACTGTTGATTTGTGTTGACTCTCTTTTCTTCTTAATAAGTCTGCCTAGAGGCTTATCTATTTTGTTTATTTTCTCGAAGAACCAGCTCTTGGTTTCATTGATTTTTGCTATTGTTTTATCTTCTCAATTTTATTTATTTCTTCTCTGATCTTTATTATGTCCCTTCTTCTGCTGACCTTAGGCCTCATCTGTTCTTCTTTTTCCAATTTCGATAATTGTGACATTAGACCATTCATTTGGGATTGCTCTTCCTTTTTTAAATATGCTTGGATTGCTATATACTTTCCTCTTAAGACTGCTTTTGCTGTGTCCCACAGAAGTTGGGGCTTAGTGTTGTTGTTGTCATTTGTTTCCATATATTGCTGGATCTCCATTTTGATTTGGTCATTGATCCATTGATTATTTAGGAGCATGTTGTTAAGCCTCCATGTGTTTGTGAGCCTCTTTGCTTTCTTTGTACAGTTTATTTCTAGTTTTATGCCTTTGTGGTCTGAAAAGTTGGTTGGTAGGATTTCAATCTTTTGGAATTTTCTGAGGCTCTTTTTGTGGCCTAGTATGTGGTCTATTCTGGAGAATGTTCCATGTGCACTTGAGAAGAATGTATATCCCGCTGCTTTTGGATGTAGAGTTCTATAGATGTCTATTAGGTCCATCTGCTCTACTGTGTTGTTCAGTGCTTCCGTGTCCTTACTTATTTTCTGCCCAGTGGATCTATCCTTTGGGGTGAGTGGTGTGTTGAAGTCTCCTAGAATGAATGCATTGCAGTCTATATCCCCCTTTAGTTCTGTTAGTATTTGTTTCACATATGCTGGTGCTCCTGTGTTGGGTGCATATATATTTAGAATGGTTATATCCTCTTGTTTGACTGAGCCCTTTATCATTATGTAGTGTCCTTCTTTATCTCTTGTTACTTTCTTTTTTTTTGAAGTCTATTTTGTCTGATATTAGTACTGCAACCCCTGCTTTCTTCTCACTGTTGTTTGCTTGAAATATGTTTTTCCATCCCTTGACTTTTAGTCTGTACATGTCTTTGGGTTTGAGGTGAGTTTCTTGTAAGCAGCATATAGATGGGTCTTGCTTTTTTATCCATTCTGTTACTCTGTGTCTTTTGATTGGTGCATTCAACCCATTAACATTTAGGGTGACTATTGAAAGATATGTACTTATTGCCATTGCAGGCTTTAAATTCGTGGTTACCAAAGGTTCAAGGTTAGCCTCTTTAGTGTCTTACTGCCTAACTTAGCTCGCTTATTGAGCTGTTATATACACTGTCTGGAGATTCTTTTCTTCTCTCCCTTCTTGTTCCTCCTCCTCGATTCTTCATATGTTGGGTGTTTTGTGCTGTGCTCTTTCTAGGAGTGCTCCCATCTAGAGCAGTCCCTGTAAGATGTTCTGTAGAGGTGGTTTGTGGAAAGCAAATTCCCTCAGCTTTTGTTTGTCTGGGAATTGTTTAATCCCACCATCATATTTGAATGATAGTCGTGCTGGATACAGTATCCTTGGTTCAAGGCCCTTCTGTTTCATTGTATTAAATATATCATGCCATTCTCTTCTGGCCTGTAGGGTTTCTGTTGAGATATCTGACGTTAGCCTGATGGGTTTTCCTTTATAGGTGACCTTTTTCTCTCTAGCTGCCTTTAACACTCTTTCCTTGTCCTTGATCTTTGCCATTTTAATTATTATGTGTCTTGGTGTTGCCCTTCTTGGATCCTTTCTGTTGGGGGTTCTGTGTATTTCCGTGGTCTGTTTGATTACTTCCTCCCCCAGTGTGGGGAAGTTTTCAGCAATTATTTCTTCTAAGATACTTTCCATCTCTTTTCCTCTCTCTTCTTCTTCTGGGACCCCTATAATACGGATATTGTTCCTTTTGGATTGGTCACACAGTTCTCTTAATATTGTTTCATTCCTGGAGATCCTTTTGTCTCTCTCTATGTCAGCTTCTATGCGTTCCTGTTCTCTGATTTCAATTCCATCAATGGCCTCTTGCATTCTATCCATTCTGCTTATAAACCCTTCCAGAGTTTGTTTCATTTCTGCAATCTCCTTTCTGGCATCTGTGATCTCCTTCCGGACTTCATCCCATTTCTCTTGCGTATTTCTCTGCATCTCTGTCAGCATGTTTATGATTCTTATTTTGAATTCTTTTTCAGGAAGACTGGTTAGGTCTGTCTCCTTCTCTGGTGTTGTCTCTGTGATCTTTGTCTGCCTGTAGCTTTGCCTTTTCATGGTGATAGGAATAGTCTGCAGAACTGGGACGAGTGATGGCTGGAAGGACTTCCTTTCTTGGTTTGTGGCCCTCCTCTCCTGGGAGAACAGCGACCTCTAGTGGCTTGTGCTGCGCAACTGCGCGCAGACAGGGCTTCTGCTTCCTGCCGGGCTGCTATGGAGTTAATCTCCGCTGTTGCTGTGGGCGTGGCCTGGCTCGGGCAGCTACTCCAAAATGGTGGAGTCGCGTTGGAGCAGGAGCTGCTGGGAGGCTATTTATCTCCGTAAGGGGCCTCCCTGCTCCCTGCAGCCCAGGGGTTAGGGTGCCCAGAGATCCCGGATTCCCTACCTCTGGATTAAGTGACCCGCCCTGCCCCTTTAAGACTTCCAAAAAGCACCCGCCAAAACAAAACAATGACCACCAAAAAAAAAAAAAAGAAAAAAAATTTTTTTAATTAAAAAAAAAAGTTTTTAATTAAAAAAAAAAAAAAGTGGTTGTTCGTTTTTCTTTATTCTCTGGTGCCAGCCTCAGGCCTCTGCTCACCAGTCTTTCTGCCCTGTTTCCCTAGTATTGGGGTCCCTAGCCCTTTAAGACTTCCAAAAAGCGCTCGCCAAAACAAAACAGCAAAAAAGCAAAAAAAAAAATGGTCGCGCGCTTTTCTTATGTCTTCTGTCGCCCAGCCTCCAGTGCCTGCTCACTGTTCTTGCTGCCCTGTTTTCCCAGTATCGAGCGCCCTGCACTCTGGCCTGGATGGCTGGGGCTGGGTGTTCGGCAGTCCTGGGCTCCGTCTCCCTCCCGCTCTGCCTGCTCTTCTCCCACCGGGAGCTGGGGGGAGGGGCGCTCGGCTCCCGTGGGGCCGGGGCTTGTATCTTACCCCCTTCGCGAGGCGCTGGGTTCTCTCAGGTGTGGATGTGGTCTGGATATTGTCCTGTGTCCTCTGGTCTTTATTCTAGGAAGGGTTGTCTTTGTTATATTTTCATAGATATATGTTGTTTTGGGAGGAGATTTCCGCTGCTCTACTCACGCCGCCATCTTCCGCCCCTCTACTCGGAAGATTTTTTTTTAACAATTACTTTTTAAATCTTTTTGGAATCAAATAAGTTCAAGGGTCTCCATGAGTAATACAAGGCTCAATTACAATGCATGAAATTTGATTTTAAAAAATAAGCACCTCCTTCCAAGGCTGACCCAGGAAGAAACAGAAAATCTGAACAAACTAATTACTAGCAAAGAAATTGAACTGGTAATCAAAAAACTACCTAAGAACAAAACTCCTGGACCAGATGGTTTCACTGCTGAATTTTATCAAACATTTAGTGAAGACCTAGTACCCATCCTCCTTAAAGTTTTCCAAAAAGTAGAAGAGGAGGGAATACTCCCAAACACATTCTATGAGGCCAACATCACTCTAATATCAAAACCAGGCAACAACACCACAAAAAAAGAAAATTACAAACCAATATCCCTGATGAACATAGATATAAAAATACTCAACAAAATATTAGCAAACCAAATTTTAAAAATACATCAAAAAGATCATCCATCATGACCAAGTGAGATTTATTCCAGTGAAGCAAGGATGGTACAATATTTGAAAATCCATCAACATTATACACCACATCAACAAAAAGGACAAAAACCACATGATCATCTCCATAGATGCTGAAAAAGCATTTGACAAAACTCAATATCCATTCATGATAAAAACTCTCAATAAAATGGGTATAGAGGGCAAGTTCCTCAACATAATAAAGGCCATATATGACAAACCCATAGCCAACATTATACTCAACAGCGAGAAGCTGAAATCTTTTCCTTTAACATCGGGAACAAGACAAGGATACCCACTCTCCCTGCTTTTATTCAACACAGTTCTGGAGGTCCTAGCCATGGCAATCAGACAACACAAAGAGATAAAAGGCATCCAGATTGGCAAGGAAGAAGTCAAACTGTCCTTGTTTGCAGATGATATGATATTGTACATAAAAAAACCCTAAAGACTCCACTCCAAAACTACTAGATCTAATATCTGAATTCAGTAAAGTTGCAGGATACAAAATTAATACACAGAAATCTGTTGCATTCCTATACACTAATGATGAACTAGCAGAAAGATAAATCAGGAAAACATTTCCATTCACAATTGCATCAAAAAGAATAAAATACCTAGGAATAAACCTAACCAAGGAAGTGAAAGACCTATGCCCTGAAAACTACAAGACACTCTTAATAGAAATTAAAGAAGACACTAATAAATGGAAATTCATCCCATGCTCTTGGCTAGGAAGAATCAATATTATCAAAATGGCCATCCTGGCTAAAGCAATCTACAGATTCAATGCAATCCCTATCAAAATACCAACAGCATTCTTCAATGAACTAGAGCAAATAGTTCTAAAATTCATATGGAACCACAAAAGACCCCAAACAGCCAAAGCAATCCTGAGAAAGAAGAATAAAGCTGGGGGAATTATGCTCCCTGACTTCAAGCTCTACTACAAAGCCACAGTAATCAAGACAATTTGGTACTGGCACAAGAACAGAGCCACAGACCAATGGAACAGACTAGAGAGCCCTGATATAAACCCAACCACATATGGTCAGTTAATACACAGTAAAGGAGCCATGGATATACAATGGGGAAATGACAGCCTCTTCAACAGCTGGTGTTGGCAAAACTTTACAGCTACATGTAAGAGAATGAAACTGGATTATTGTCTAACACAATACACAAAAGTAAACTCAAAATGGATCAAAGACCTGAATGTAAGTCATGAAACCATAAAACTCTTAGAAAAAAACATAGGCAAAAATCTCTTAGACATAAACATGAGTGACTTCTTCATAAACATACCTCCCCGGGCAAGGGAAACAGAAGCAAAAATGAACAAGTGGGACTATATCAAACTAAAAAGCTTCTGTACAGCAAAGGACACCATCAGTAGAACAAAAAAACATCCTACCATATGGGAGAACATATTAATAAATGACATATCCAATAAGGGGTTGATATCCAAATTATATAAAGAGGTCATGCACCTCAACAAACAAAAAGCAACTAAGCCATTTAAAAATTGGGCAGAGGAGCTGAACAGACAGTTCTTCAAAGAAGAAATTCAGATGGCCAACAGGCACATGGTCACTAATCATCAGAGAAATGCAAATTAAAACCACAATGAGATATCACCTCACACCAGTTAGGATGGCCATTCATCTAAAAGACAAACAACAACAAATGTTGGTGAGGATGTGGAGAAAGGGGAACCCTCCTACACTGCTGGTGGGAATGTAAACTAGTTCAACCGTTATGGAAAGCAATATGGAGGTTCCTCAAAAAGCTCAAAATAGAAATACCATTTGACCCAGGAATTCCACTTCTAGGAATTTACCCTAAGAACATAGCAGCCCAGTTTGAAAAAGACAGATGCACCCCTATATTTATCACAGCACTATTTACAATGGCCAAGAAATGGAAGCAACCTAAGTGTCCATCAGTAGATGAATGGATAAAGAACAGGTAGTACATATACACAATGGACTATTATTCAGCCATAAGAAGAAAGCAAATCCTACCATTTGCAACAACATGGATGGAGCTAAAGCGTATTATGCTCAGTGAAATAAGCCAGGCGGAGAAAGACAAGTATCAAATGATTTCACTCATCTGTGGAGTATAAGAACAAAGAAAAAACTGAAGGAACAAAACAGTAGCAGACTCACAGAACCCAAGAATGGACTAACAGTTACCAAAGGGAAAGGGACTGGGGAGGATGGGTGGGAAGGGAGGGATAAGGGGGAAAAGGGGCATTACGAATAGCTCACATAATGTAGCTGGGGAGGACACAGGAAAGGCAGTATACACAGAGAAGACAAGTAATGACTCTCTAGCATCTTACTACGCTGATTGACTATGACTGTAATGGGGTAAAGTGGTGGGGACTTGATAATAGGGGAAGTCTAGTAACCATATGTTGTTCAAGTAATTGTACATTAACGATACCAAAATAAAAAAATAAATAAATAAGCACCTCAAAAATAAAATGAATATAGGAGACCTACAAAACTCTGTATTTGTGTTTTTCATTATCAACCCAGGGACATAATTCTAACATATGAAAAGCTGTTAAAAGTAAGCACTGCCATTCAACTTTGCTTCATAGTAATAATAGCCACTTCTAATAACTTCGTTTTTAAAAAAATGAGATTGATGAGAAAAGAGAATATACACAATACCATTGAAATGCAAACATTTTATATGTAGGGTATTCTATTACATTTTTAGTTCTTAATTTCACTTTCCATGGGAATTTTTCTGGGAGTGCTGGAATAATTTACTGTCACTTTATATACTAATTACCTTATCTGTAACCCATTCACATCCCAACTCTTCCTTGAAAAGTCTTTTGGGTCTTCTTCCCAGACCACTCTGATCTTCTGCCTTCTCTGAAGTTCCTATGCAGAACTGAGTTACTCATTCTCAGTCCACAGTTTGGTTTGCGTGGGGCCCCTTTTTGTTTATTTTCTCTCTTTCACCTCATTCTCCATCCCCCTGCTCTCCTTTTCCAGTGCTTACTATGGTGTATTGAATATACGTCCTTCCAGTCCAACTTGTATAAATGGTTGCTTAGATAAATGTGAATCCATAAAGTAGTGTTTATATGTATACGTTTTTAAATTACATAAATAATATTGTGCTATATTTTATTTCCTTAATCCTCCAACATTATGTTTTTGAAAAGATCATGGACTACATCAATCTAGTTTAATCCTTCTGCCTGCTGCATATTATTCTATCAAATGCACATACCAAGTGTACTTACCCCTATATTTCAGGATAAGCCCTCAGGCTGCCTCCAAAACACTTCCATGAACATCCATGTAAACTTGCTGTACTTGCACTCTTCTCCATGCTGGTCAGAGAAACTGTCCATCATGACAAATTTGCAGGTCCTCCTTATGTTCCCAGGAGGGAGAGTGCTGAGGCATAGGATTGTGCCTACATAATTTTAATACAAATCGCCTACAGTAGTTTACCTTCCCACACCAGTAGAGCCAAGGTTTTGTTTCAACGCATTCTCATCAGTACTTGGTATTGCCAGACTTTATAGCTTATGTCAGTCTGCCGATGTGAAATACAATCTCGATGATGCTCTATTGGGTTCTTCTCTGATTGCTAGTCAGGTTGAACTTCTATCTCCTCATGTGATTATTAGCCAGTTGGGATTCCCCTTCTGTGAAATGCCTATGCATATCCATTGTCCTTTTTTTCTGTTGTTTGTTTCTATCTTTTTGTTCATTTGCATTAGTTCCCTTATACATGCTAGCTGTTAAAATTTTAATGTTTTTGGTATTGTAAATGATAGACTGATGCCAGCCACCAACACTGTTATCTTATCTATAAGGTCCTTCGTTGAACCCATGTCTTTAATTTTTGATACTGCCAAATTCATCATATCTTGATTTCTTGAGCTTATGAGGTTTTACTTACCAATTTCTCTACCACCCAAGGGCAATATTTCCCAATATTTTCTTCTATTAGCTATATGGTTTTACTTTCACATTTTAAAATGAATCCATTTTGAGTGTTATTTTCTTAATGCATCAAGATAGGGATCAAACTTTTTCTCCATATATTAAGACTATTTTCTCCAAAATTTCTAAATAGTGTATCCTTTTACTGTACACTTGTTAAGCTCCCTTATCATGTGCAGTTGACCCTTGAATAATACAGGATTTGGGTGCCAACCCCTCACCCAGTCAAAAATCTGCATATAACTTTTGGTTCCCCAGAAACTTAACTACTAATAGTCTGCAGTTGACTGGAAGTTTTACTGCTAATATAGTCAATTAACATGTATTTTGTATATGTATTATTACTATATTTTTACAGTAACATAAGCTAGAGAAAGAAAATGTTTTCAAATTGTCACAAATCTCCAAAGTTTTTTCAAATATATGTATTTATTGATAAAAATTACATATATGTGGACCCACACAATTCAAACCTGTGTTGTTCAAGGGCCAACTGTACTTGCTTCTCATAGATGTTTAATTTTATTTTGGGACTTTTTATTCTTTCCACTGGTCTACTTGCTTGCCTATCTCAGCCTTTGAAATTGTAGTTACTAGGTCTTTCTAAAATGTCTCATTTCCAGTGGTTCTGTTCCTTTGTTCTTTTCCAAAGTTGCTTAGTTATTCAAGAGCCTTTATTCTTCTATATAAAATTTAAAATCAGTTTATCATAATCCCAGAATACCTTGCTGTGATTTAATTGGATTTATAGTGAGCTATAAAGCAATCTGGGGAGCAAAATCCCAAATTGTACCTAGAGTCATCTATATTCAAATGCAAATGTTGCCCATGTTTAAAAGTATAGCTGAAACTAATAGAAATCCCTCTTTTTGTTTTTTTATTGTTCACCTTTTCCACTAGGCAAGAAACTGCAGAGGAGCAGGCCCCTGGCCTGTCTTGTCCACGTGCCTAGATTAGTGCCACACACTCTGTGGACACTCAATAAATGTTTGTGAATGAATGAATAGGCCCAAATCTATGAGAAATGGAGAAATAGCTCCTTGTTGTCTCCTCACATCCCACATGGGCATCCCCTGACCTTTGTGGCAGGAAGTGGAGTTACTGGATGAAACTTGCTATAAAGTTCTTTGATGGTGCAAGCAACTGCGCAGTTAAATGTGATCTCAAGGAGCACTTTGAATTGATCTGGCTGGAATTCTATTAGTAAGACAGATGAACACACACTGGCCTTGACCTGACTTAATCCCTTAGTTCTAGAGAATCCACACGTTCCTGGTTTATCTTTCAGATAAACTGAGTAATTTGAGATATAAAGCCTATGGCAGTGATCTTGAATGAGTGAGTAATGCATTCAAGTGACAAAGTTCTTAAAAGAGTTCTCCAGCCTCTATTCATTGCAGTTAGTGGGTGGTGTTGGAGGGAGGATTTATAGAAAGTAATAATCAGTTATTTTGTTTTTCCTTTGCTCCTACCCTCTCACTTTATTTTTTGAGGGGCAGAATGAAGAGGATAAGACTGGAAAGGTGGCAGATTTCTATGAAATCACAGTTCTTTTTTTCAAAGAAAATGGTAACACTAAAACCATAAGGCAAACCAGTAGGGGGTGTTAAAGATAAAACTACTGCTCAGAAGTCAATGGAAATGTAGTTATAGGCAATTATTGCATTTTCTCTGTGTCCTTATAAGCAAATTGACCTTTAAAAACAAAATTGCTCTTGATTGTTTTTAAATCTGATTTTCTGTGCTTCTGAGATTGTTTCCAACTGTTATCTGTATATTTTTTAAATCTCCAAATGTGCCATTATAGATAATGGTAACCAAAATTTCTTGGATTATTACTCTCTTATATATATTAAAAATATTCATATTATATCTTACCATGAATAAACAAATCATGATATTGCCATAAAATAGACTATTATGCAGTCATTAAATAGTTTTTAAAGGATATTTTAGGATATATGGAAATGTCATTATATAATCTTACACTAAAAAAACAGGATAAAAAACCACAGAGAATGCTCTTCATTTGTGTCTTGTTATGCTTAAAATGATGACTGTAGGAGTGTGAGTGTAGTTATGGGTGAGGTTTATTTTCTTTCTTATATAACTATTTCTCTGTAATTTCCAAATTCTTTTCAATAAATGCTACTCTTGTAATCAGAAAAAAAGTAATAAAATGCTCACATATCTTTTCAAAAAAATGTAATTAGTCTTAAAGGTGTCTTTTGAGGTAGTTAGGGAATAGATACAATTTCTCATTTGTAAGTGGACATACTGATGCATCATGAAATGCCTTGCCTCAAATCACATAATTCATGACAAAGAATTGGAATCTGAAAGAGAAACCAACCTCTTGGATTTGCCCCTGGCTTCACTTACATAAACTTAGTGAGACTGGCACAGGGCTGCTGTCTCCCAGACACTCCTGGCGGCCTGCTCTCAGGCACTGCCTTCCTCCCTGCACTGACTGCCTGGAAGGGACACAGAGTGAGCCGAGGCTCCGTCTGTCTGGGTCCGCTCTCTCCAGTCTTTCGCCAAAGGAAGGGAAGAATCTTGAAATGTTTTCTCTGGTTTATCACAATTTCCAAATAATTGAATCATTCCGATTGAGATCATTTTAAGTACAATGCTATTGTCAGCAACGGGCAACATTTCCATATTTCTAAATCACTGGAAACCTAACTTGAGAATCATCATTGTTTCTCCTTGAACATTTCTTAAGAACGGAGACTGTGTCTGTTCTTTCCCAGACTCTAGTCAAATTCCCAAAAGAAAAAACAGTACAGTTGTTGTGGAATATTTCTAAATACTCATTAACACACTAACCATCATTTTTAGAACATCATACCTTGAGGGCACAAATCCGGATGTGGTGGACAGTGCTTGCCACATGTAATACCTTATTACCACATGAGATGACTCATTCGTCAGTGTGGGATCTCTCAGTTCCATTTGGAAAATCAATAAATCTTGTGATTTACTTTCAAGTGGATCTTTTAATTTTTTGAAGGGCCAAACAATCACAACTATTTCTTTCTTTTGGTCATGGCTCTTGATAAACAAAATTTGATTACTTGGGCTCACCTATAGAGATTTGACTTCAACTGATCCCCAGTAGGACCCAGGCATTGGTATTTTTTAAAAATTTTCCTTTGATAATTCTGATGCTCAGACAAGGTTGAGAAGTACTAATTAAATTAAACTCTGAATATTTGCCTCTATGACATACTTAGTACCTATGATTTACTTGATACCCAGTCTTCGATAAAATTGAACTTAGGTTTTTCCATGTGGCTTCCAGAAATGTACTGCCAGAATTTTACATTTGTCCAATACGCCAGTCCCCTCAAAAGAAGCACCAAAGAGAGACACCTGTTTTCTTACATCTATAGCTCAATTTAGGGAGAATGACTTTCTTGCAATATTGAGTCTCCCAGTCCATGGACATTATTCATTCCTGCCTTTATTTAGGTCTTATATCAGACAGAGTCCAGTGAAGAGATGGAAACCAGATCAGTAATTTAAGCAGGGAAAATCTGATATTAAAATGTGTTAACTGGAACAACTAGTAAAAAGGTGGACAACTATGTAAAAGGGTAGAAGATGACTCTGAGTGGTACAGAAGGAGCAATGGCTGAAAACACCTACTCCTTCCGGGGCAGAGGGATAGTGAATTAGTAAAGATACTTGGAATCTTAAAAGGGACCCCTCCCCACTGCCAAGGCCAGGATTCAGGCCTCCTCTTTGGAGGAGGTATGGCTCCATAGAAACAAGACAGTCATCCAGGGAGGGAGAATCTGGAGGGGGTGGGAGCTGGCTTGTCAGGGCTGCCTGTCATTGGGTGGGGAAGGAAGTTGCCAGAGGGAATGGGCTAAACAGCTGGTCTCAGGACTTCTGTCCTGGTGGGTAGGAGCAGTGATGATGGATATCAGTTGTTCATTCCCAACCCCAGGGAGAAAATTTTCAATATTTCACTTGACCTGTTCTCTTGATGTTTTTAGAGCCTGTGGGCAACACCCAGGAAAAACAATCTAGTTCGCCAAAACTCCAACCTTTTGTTATCAGTGGGAAATGACTTATGGTAAGAAGGGCAGGCTTCAAAAGGAAAATGAGGCTACCAAAGAAACCTCTGATACCTATGTTGAAAGACAGAAGAGTTCTGCTTCTAAGCCAGGAGCATCTGCCTCTAGGGCACGGGGGCTCCGAGGTCACTCCTGCCTCCCTGCAACTGGATCTAGCATTAGTACTTTCTCCCCACCACCACTCTATTCCAAAGTGGGGGCAGCTGATTTTCTGTACAGTAAGCATGGATCCAGATGTGGGAAGATGGAGTCTTGTCTGATTAGTGTTTTCAGAGGAGTCAGGAGGAGAGGCTCTTCTATGTAAAGGCAGAGATGTGGATAGACGGGTGCTGATGGGAGAGAGAGAAACTTGTGTGAAGGAGCAAGGAAATTTGAGACACTGTCCATTTGGTAAGAAAGAGGAAAGACACAAAAATCCCCCAGAGGCTGTAAAATATTCGTGATTCAGATTGGTAGCAAAAGAGCCCTATCAGAGAGAAACTCATTTTGAAGAAGAAACTGGTGACCTTAACACCTTCAGGACAGGATATTGTGGATGAAATAATTTGGGGGCACCTTTTTGAACTTAGGCAAGTGCCCCTTTATTGACTTGAGAACAGAGATCTGAGGCCGAGGGAGCATAACTGAGCTGCCTGGAGCTGGAACAGGTGCCAGAGGCTACTCTGGCCACTCCAAACTCCCCACTCTACCTCCATCTTCTGCTCGAGCCTTACCCCAGCTCCACACCTGGGCCCCAGACTCCAAGCTACTCCCCTCAGTATTCTCTTCATGATTCTCTGTCACCTGGCAGAGGGAGGAGAAAAGTCTGAAGACTGGAGCCAAGATGGCCATCGACGGAGCTGAGTGACACCAATCCCAGCAGCCTGAGGAGACCCCATACAGGTGGGACGCAGGGCCCAGGGCCTGTCATTGGAGAAAGGAGACACTTCCCAGGAAAGAACAGAGGAGGCTCTTCCTGACCCTAGGAACGCTGTAAGAGATTTTTATTTAATTTTACCTTGACACCATTTTGAAAAGAGGAAAAGGTTTCCTTGAATTGTCTCAAATTCAAAACAGTAATGTGAGTGTATTTGTCTATGTGTATGTATGTACATACATGTGTGTGTATGTGTGTCTTCAGATACAGGCTCCATTGAGAGAAGAATGAAAAGTGGGATGAACCTATGAGTACCCAGGGCACCATGGAACATTCTATTTTAAAAGAGCTGTAAATTACATGTTTTGGATAACCTTCCTTTCTTCTCTCCCTCCCTCTCTCCCTCCCTCCCTCCCTTCTATCTCTCTGTCTTCCACTGTCTTTCTTTCCTTCTTTTTTTTGCTTGGAAGCAAAACATTGCTGTTCTTAGAGTTGATTCTTTCTAGTGGCCCTAACCCTAAGGAAATACATAGCACAGCAGAAAGTGAAGGGGCCAGGGTCTTCCTCTGACACTGAGCTGGAGCTCTGTGACCCTGGGGAACACACATGCACCCTCCCAGCTCGATTCCACTCTGTAAAAAAGGAGGTCAGACCAGGTTATTTCTGGTGGAGAATTCTCATTCCAAAAGCTAAGTATTTTTAGTAAAACCCAAACTGCCTGTGCACAAGATTCCTATCTAATGTATAGCTCCCTACCCAACTCAAGAATCAAATATTGCCTGAGCAAGACTCCTAGTGGTACTCAGTTCTGTGGTAGACATTTCAGATATGTGGGAAATGGACTCAAAGGAAAGTACAAGGACTTGCTCAAGACCAGACCACCCAATTTCTCAGTTGTTGTTTATTTTCCTACATCTTGTCCTTGCCAACCCTTCCACTTGATACCAGATCTGTCTATGTGTGTAAATGGAAGATACACTTGGCCCAGACAGCCCTGGCTGGGAGTTGCATGCAGAGCTCCTGGTTCCTTCTCTCCCAGTATGCAGGATGTTGGAGGTTGGGGAGCAGGCCTGCAACTTGATGGTGTCCCCTTTAGGGAACAGGAGTGTCTGGCAAGTGAGAAAGCTGCAGTGAAGGGGAGCTTGTGGCATCCAGCCCATGGATAGACCCTGGACACTCATCCTAAGCTGCCTGCCCATCTCTCTCTTTGAGGAGCTGGAAATACTCAGCCTCCTGAATCCTCTAAGAGAGCAAGGTGATTTCAGTCACACATATTTCAATGACATGGAGGTCCAAACAGGAAGCCAAAGGGAACTGGCTTTTCAATTTGTGTTTTTCTTAAGGCAGCATGTACCAAGGAATGGACAAGACCAATGTTCCTGCTATAATTCTAAATGTCAGCAGCCAAAGAAATCTACCACGGCTTTCACTATTTAGATATTAAGGTTCTTGCACTGCATATGGACTGTGGGGAGCCTGTGTTTAGAAGTCAATGCAGGACCTTAACTGACACTCCCATACCTGCCAGGATCCACTGATGTGAACCAGGAGTCCTGCACCAAGCAGAATTTGATTACCCAGATGGCAACTGTTTCTTAATTCAAAACTTTAACATCGCCTTTTTTTTTTTTCCCATTATGAAAAATAAGAAGGGGAAGACAATATATTGAGTTTGAACACTCCTGGTTTATGAGATTAGAGGAATGAGAGGGAAGTGGATGCCTGGCCTTGGCCAGCTCTCTGCAGCACGCTGCCTGGCTGGCTCAGCCACCTGCTCCAGGAGCGGGAGGGATGGGCCTGAAACCCAGCCTCCTCTAGGGTCTGTTCTTGGGGAGCTCTAACAACTCTCCCTCACTAATTAGCAATTGCATTAGCAGATGGGTTTTTCCTGTCTTTTCTTTTCAAGGAAAAAGAAGAAAAGGTTTTAAATTGCCTTCAGATACAATGCTTGCTTTATCCCGAGGAGGCTGTGCTGTATCAGCCCTTGCCGTCCAGAACATGGATATGCAGGCTTCTTACTCTGATGTGGAAATCTTGGCTGGGCTACTACTACAGTGTTTTAGTGGGCTATCTCCCTGCCTCATCTGTGGTTTTGTGATAACCAGACCAGCTCAAATGGGTGGAGAGTTGACTGACCTCTACCCACCCGACTCCTGCACCCTGCCCTCTGGTTACTGCTGTCTGCTGGCTGTGTCAGTAGACGGATCCGCTGTTGGATAAAGAAGGTTGGTGGAGGAAGAGACAAGCCAGCACAAAGTAGATTCTGTTCTCAGTTTCTTCTCTTCTAGACAAATTTTCATGGATGTTTTCATCCTTGCTCAGGCCTTGTTTCTCCCAGGCTGAATAGGAATTAGAAACCAAGAAAATTCTTTACATTTTTTTGAACAGTTACTGTATGGCAGGCAATGTTTAGTTCTTCAACTGGAGCATATCAATTGATCCTCACAGCAGCCTAGTAATACAGCTGCTGATAAAATAGATTCAAGTTTTGTGTGAGCAAGAAAAAGGCTGTTTTTGTTGCTTGAAGGAGGTATTTTATTGGGTTCCACTGTCATCTCCACCACTACCTCTACTGTCATGGTCACTACCAGATACTAAATGTCAAATTGACAGGAGACTTGTCAAAAAAAATAAAGAGCTGAGGTTTGTTCACACAGGGACATCTTTTACTCAAACTATCTGGACAACTGAAGCAAAAATATTCATGAATTTGGCCTTTCACTGTTCCCTTCTTCCTCTCTAGTCTTAGTTTTTTTGTGTGGAATGGTGAGCCAGGTTGCTTGACTTTTCTTGAGTCTGTAGGGTTGAATCAAGAACTGGTCTCTTTGACAGATGTGGAAGACAACAAAGCCCTTGGTCTGTCTGGAACTGGGGTTAGCTAAAAAATATAAGGAAAACTGGGTGAAATGCCTGCAGTTTTCCAGCAAATTGAACTATCTGCTGGGTCCAGGTTGCTGTATGCTAACAGATGGATAAAGTTATGTCCAAATTGCAGTTTTTCAGTGGTGGATAACTGGAATTGTAACAGGAATTAAAATGTGTGTATGCACAAAAAAGGAAGAAAACAAAATGAATATGTCATCTCAAAGATACATGGGGAGACATAAATGCCTTGAAAATCTGAATTCAGTAATACCATCAGAAGTGCTTTGTAAATGCACTGATGGTGAAGGCTTATCCCAGGGTTCTGGTACTGCCAGAGAAATCTTTCCAAAGCCCAAATCTGATCATGCCAGCTCCCTGCTTCAAACCCTGCAGGGTCTCCCTATGTCTCCCTATGGCCTGCAGGGTAAAGTCCAAGCTGTTAGATTGGCAACCCAGTCCTCCACAGTCTGGACTCGCTCACCTGCCAAGCCTATCTCCTGTTGCTCTCTCTCACACAGCCTATACTCTGGCCATTTTAAAAACTGACCAACCCTTCAACAGACAGAGTTTTTTAATGTCCTGAAGGCTTTTCCCATGCTGCTGTGTTTGCTTGCACACACACACACACACACACACACACACACACATTGCTCCACTTGATGAACCCTTATCCATCTTTCAAGGGCCAGCTATAGAAGCCTTCCACAGGCAGAGTTGACCCATTCTTCCTTCATGCCCCCATCATATGCTGCATAAATACAGCACTTCTCACTCTGTTACTAATATCTTTTGCATGTCTTTCTCTTATGCCAGATGGTGAATTATCTGAGGGTAGAGAATGTGTCTTAGTCATCTGTATAAGCCAGCACCATGCATGGTGCTAGGCTCAGAGGGATGCCCAACACTGCCTATTCTGGGGTTTTACATGAACTAACTCTCACTTCTGTTAAACAGGGTAGGGTGCCAGAGGTAGAGGTTGTAAAGTATTCTTTACGAGAGAAGAAAGAGAGGGAACCTTTCTTAGGGGCTTATCTGTAAGGGTCCACATGTGGAAATCATGCATAAACCAAAATGGCAGCCTCCAGAGAAAAATCTAAGTTGTTAAAAATGAATTGAGCTGGTTACTATTTCTGTACATGACCTACTTCTGGTTACTTCCTACTGCTGTTACAAAAACTTCCAGACTTTTGTAAATGAAACAAACCACTTCTTGAGGGTTTTGTAGTCTCATCTTTTCATTCGACTGAAAGGAAAATCTGCACAGCCCTTGAAACCTGATTTCAGTGCAAAGGCATCTATGGAAGAATACTGTTCTCAGTCAGACCATCTTCCACAGATCTTTCTCAACTGTTTTCCCATGGAAGATTTAAAGGCCACAAATAGCAAATCCATCCACCTCAATGGTAGCTCTCCTTTCCTTAGTGCTCTTGGCTGTATTCCCAAGTACAGGAAGGTTAGCTGGCAGTTATCTCCTGCAACCTCCTCTGTTTCAGGCTTGCCCATGCTGGGCTGGAAGGCTGCCTGAAGCCATGTCTGTACTGTCTAGGTGCAGATGCGACTCTGGTAATAGAATATAGTTTGGTCCAGATCCCTTATTGGTTGCCATTTGATATTTATTCGCAGTGCTCCAGTGGTTGTTGATTTGTACAAAACAAATGGTGAGTTTTTACATGCCATGATATTGTAACATTTAATGGTGTTTTGAATTGGACCGAGGGGACAGAAGAAGTGTAAGTGGCTTTCTGGGGTACCTAGGAAATAGTGAATAATAAGATTGCATGCTTAAGATTGTTTCCATGTTAGGCCTAGTGCAAGCTGGGCCAGAGACTTCTGTCCTTCCAGATACCTAGCTCATCAACATCGCAAATTTTTGCCTCCTATGGAAAATGCTAACTTTGGTGTATGCTCCACTCATATTCTAAAGCCCTTAATTGCAATGCCATGTTTTTTTTTTTTCAATTCATCAAGTACATACTCAAAGTGCTAACATTCTTGGCTCAAAATACTGACTTGCATCATATTTTTCATACATCTGCTGACTCTATTCACAATGACTGAGCCAACCCTCAATGGTTGTGTCAAATCCTTTTTGAAGCCATCCACACTTGGCAGCCTTGGGGTCTGTAAATAAATGTTGAGTCTCTGGGCCAGTTTAAACTGTGCCCCAACTTTGGAGCTTAAAAGATCTGATAGGATAAGAAGCCAGATACAGAGGCAGAACTTGCCCCACCCTCTCTTCTAGAAGTACAGTTGACCCTTGAACAGCACAGGTTTGAACTGTCAGACGCATCCACTTATACGGGGATTGTTTTCAATAAATATATTGGAAAATATTTTTTGAAACTTTGTGATAATTTGAAAAACCATATCCTCTAGCTTACTTTATTGTAAGAATATAGTACATAACATGTACCAAATGTGTTACTTGACTGTTTATGTTATTGGTAAGGCTTCTGATCAACAGTAGACTATCAGCAGTTACATTTTGGGGGAGTTAAAAGTTATATGTGAACTTTCAACTGCACAGGGGTCAGCATGCCCTAACCCCTGTAACCCCTGTGTTGTTCAAGGGTCAACTGTACTGTTTATTTCCTGCACTGCTCAGGGAGTTTGAAAAGATACACAAAAGTTCTGCCACTCTCGGGGGTCTATCCCATGACACGTACTCCCTGAGTCTCAGTTTCTTCATTGTAAAATGAGGGGAGTCTCTGATCTCTAAGTTTCCCTTCAGAAGCTTTTTCCTAGATGAGGAAAGGAGCCTTTCTTAAGAAAAGGACTTTACCTGCTTTGGTCACCTACATTCCAAGATTTCCTTTCTTGCATCTGAAACTTCTGCACCACAGTCCTGGCCGTAGCTATCTTTCTGTCTTAATTCCATAGGCCCACCCAGAGCTCTAGGTTGTGACCAGACACAGATTCTTTCCATCACTTTTTCCCATAAAGAGTTTGGGAACTCCTGCTTTTCCATCATATTTTTTCCTCTCACCTCATTAAAATTAGCCCTCAACTCCTGACAACAACCTTTACCCCTAAAATACCCCCTGAAGACTGCCCAGAATTACCTAGACCATAGCACTTGGGTGTGGTATTTAGAGAAAGTATCAGCTTTAGAGGAGCAATAATGAGGCCCTTTCTGCTATTCTGAATTGTTTTTGGTGAATATGTTTCTTTCAATAGGACTGACAGAGAAAATGGTATCAAATACCTTGAAAATGGGATGGATATTTGCCTCTGGAAGTGGGATCAGGTGAGTCAAAACAGGAGCAGGAATGTTTCTTGATCTATACAGGGCATTTCTATAACATAATGGCTTTCTGCCTTACAATGTGAACTGATGAAGAGTTGGAATAGGAGAAATGGCTCTAGTCAAGGTCTTGGTTATTAAAGAGGCATGAGGAAACCCTCTATATTTGTAAGAACAAGTCATTACCATTCTCCCACCACAAATCTCTTGGTGCTATACTCAGAGACTAAACTTGAGAAGTAGGACGATGGTTCCCATTTTGCAATTTTGAGGCCAGGCTCCCCTAGTCACTAGCTGAGTGGCCTTGTGGGAAGGAAGTCCCTTAGCCTCCAATTTCTCATTCTGTAAAATGCAGCTAAAGCCCTTTACCTTCCAAACTTGTGACAGTTCAAGGATACTATATATGTAAAAGTGCTCTGTGTAAGCAAAGGCCTTCATACATACATAAAATACAGATTTTTAGTTAACATTTCTTATATTTTTCTGCCTTTTCCCCACTCTGTAATACAGTTAGAACTTTGAGGCCTTCCTGGAAGGGTCTTCAGGAATCTTCAGCTGGAAAATAAAAAGCTCTAGGGACAAAGGGAAATTCCTTGATCTATCAGGGTTATACTGTTGAATGAAAAAAAAAGTGATAATTTTATTTATGAAGGGAGAAAAAGGACATCAGCTAGCAGGAAAAATCCAAATCATTCAGACTTTAGCTTTTTACATTTTGTTATTGTTCTTGCTACACTTTTTCCATTGTTTTGGAACAATGGAAACGGGGAGTGTTTTCAATAAATATATTGGAAAAGGACTCAAGGATGATAAATCTTAAACAAGCTAAGAGATCTTTAACAAGCAAAAGTCTCCTACAAGTTAGCAGTAATGGGAATCTGTAAGGGCATGTAAATAAAGCATTTTCTAGAACCTTGGAGACAGAGCCCTGATAACATATTGTAAATGCCGGCTGTTGAGTTATCAGTCTTGGGAGCTCTATTCTGAATTTGCAAGGCTCTTTCCGCAGTCATGAATTTGAATTCAGTTTATAATTTGTCTGCTCTTCGTGGCCTGGACTGATTTAACCAAGCCTGAAGATCACTGGAGGAGGCCCTAGCCCTTACAAGAGGAAGAGACTCCTGTAAGAGACAGTAGCTTCTAAAAAAGAATAAGAATTACTCTAATGTTCTTGTAACACAGTTGCTAGTTTTTACTTTTTTTTCTTCCTTTCCTCCTTCCTTGCTTCTGTCCAGTCCTTCTTTATTCCTTCCTTCCCCACTTCTTTCAAGCTTCCCATCTTTATATGTTCATGTTAAATTAATACTTAGCATTGACAGGGCCAGCTTTAACTTGCTTAGGAAGTTAATATTTTCCATTTTTTGTAGCAATTCCCATAGATGTGGACTGACTTTCACCTACATATCCTGTATACCTGACTTCCTGAGAACATTGTTAATAATAATACTTTGCTTTCTAAATGTAGGAGACCTTCAGCTACTGCTAAGCAGCAGAAGCTATAAGAAAAGGGAAGTCCCACAGCACAGGCAGGTCAGGAATTTCTGGGGGGTGGGGGTTGGAGTCCTAGGCTCCCGATCACACTCCAGGCCCAGGGGCCCTTAGAGCACACATGGCTGCCCTGGAAGATGTGCTGCTGTTCCAGGTGGGAGGCATGGAGAGAGATCAGGCAGGAGGTCCTCATACATGTCCTCCTCGAGTAAGTCCCTTTTGCTTTTATATGCATTCCTTTAGGTTTCAGATGTTTCTCCCCTAAAAAGTGAATCCCCAAACTGAACAAGCAGGTTCCATTCACATAATAGCGTGAATGAATTCATTGGACGCCCTCTAGATTGTCATTTGGGATCTTGAAGAGGAGGAAGAGGAGGAGGGAGCTTGGGACCTCTTTCAAGGCCAGCTCAGACCCACTCCTCCTGGGGTCGAGCAGAAAGTGAATAGCGTGGATCCCTGGTCAGAAGGTTCATTCGGGAGGGCACCAAGAGGCTGGGGAGGCCATCTGCAGAGAGGTGGGGTCCCTCGGCGGGCGCTGGCTGCAGTCGACCCCCCACCGCCACCCTGGCGCATCACTTAGTCCCAGAAGAGCTCCCAGATGCAGTAGAAAGGCCCTTCCGCGCAAGGTTTGTGTCCCGGGTCTGCATAGATGCTGGGAGCCCAGTTCGGAAAACATACCCGCATCCACTGCGGACATTTGGTGCCCTACAAAGCAGACCGGTCACGCAGGGCGGCGGGAGGAGGGACGCGGGAGCTCCGTGGCCGCGAGGCTCCGCTGTGCCCCAGCCGACACGCCCCGCAGTGGCGCAGCCGCAGCCTCCCGAGACTGGTGTTCGGGCGCCCGGGGCCCGACGCCCTCCTGCCGGGAGCCCTGACTGGCAGCAACTGGCGCGGCCCGGGCCTGGGGGTGGAGCTAGGGGAGTGGGCGGGGCCAGGCCGACAGCCGGTGTCAGGTTGCTCCGGTAACAGTGACGTGATGCGGCATGGGCGGGGCCAGCACGCAGGTTGCATATTTTAGGAAGTGAGGAGGCGGCGCGGGCTGGAGCTGCGGCGGGGTCTGGGTCGTTGAGCAGCGGCGGGAGGAGGCGAACACGTGGCAGCAGCGGCGGTAGCAGCCCCGGCGGCAGCGGCGGCGGCGGCAGCGGCCCAAGCTGCCGGCCGTCCCTACCTCCCGCCCGCAGCGGTCCTCGCTCCCTCCTCTGCGCTCCCCGGGCCGTGCTTGCTTGGCCGGGAGCTGCTCTCTTCTTTTCTCTCTGATTCTCCAGCGACAGGACCCGGTGCCGGGCACCGACCACGCCACCATGGGGAGAGGGGTGAGTGTCCGGCGGGCCCAGGAAGGCGAGGAGGAAGTCAGGAGGGCGACCGCGGCTCGCGGGCGGCGGAGGAGGAAGCGGCGCGGCGCGGAGCGGGCTGGCAGGGCGGAGAGGCTTAAAACACGACGCACTTTGGAAATGGAGGGAGCGCAGTCATGGGGGACGGGAGGGCGGGGAGGGAGCGCCGAGGGGTCGGAGGGCGTCAGCGCGGGGCGGGGCGCAGAGCCCGGAGAGGGGCTGCGGGCCCCTGAGGCCGAGCGCGCCGGCGGCCGGCGCTCCTGGAGGAGGGGGCGGGCGGCATCCCGGGACCCGCTCCCCTCCCTCCACCCGCCTTCACCTCCCATCCCTCGCCTTCCTTTTTCCTTCCGCCCTCCGTGCCCAGAGGAAAGGCGTGCTCCTCCCCTTCCCCTGGGGCGCTCTGCCCTGTCGCCTCCCGGGCTGCCGTTCCCGCCGCCCCGGCCCCGCGCGCCGGCGGGGCTTCCGACGAATGAGCGGCCCTGGGCGCCCAGGCTCCTTCTCCGGTAGCTGCTGGGTCTTCGCCAGTGCCCTGCAGAGGCGACCGCCCTCCCCCAGAGAAAAATACTGGCTTCTCCTTACTGCGGAGCCGGTCAAGCTGGCTAGTGCCAGAAAGGGTGTGTCTTTGCGGCCCTAAGAGGGCCTTTAAGGTATACTTTTGAGTGCTTTACTGGGATATTTCCCATAAAAATAGAGATGCGGCCGGGGCAATTGGAGCGGTCGTTTTGATACAGGAGGGGTGTGTAGATCATTCGGAAGGATGAGCCTGGAAGGAGCATAGGCTGGCCTACGAGGGCCTCTGGGTACGATAAACCGAAAAAGGATTAGAGGCGGCCCAGTACTCAGTGGTATGGGCGCTGACCTGCGGAAGAGCAGTTCCCGGAGGAACGAGGCGTCTCCGGGCCGGAGAGGAGAATGCACAGAGCTGTGGGAATACCACAACTACGGCTCTTCCCTGCATTTCTGTGACCGGGAGCTGTGGTAACCCGTAGCAATGGCAAAAGACTGGGTGGGTCCTGGACCTCAGCGGGGCTGAAGTCTAGTTGAGAAAGTTGAAAACAGAATAACCCCCTAACGTATCAATTCATGAGATAAAATGAACAGATCTGGAGAATTCTGGGAGGGAGGATCCGCTCCGTTATATCCAGGGCTTTCGCAGCGCCCGGCACTTAGTAGGTCATTGAAGATTCCTAGGGCGGCTCAGCGCGGAATGGAGTGATGGGGGCAGTGAGAGGCTGCAATCTATGGGGACTCTAAATGGATTTTGAAGGTCATCGAAAGGCTTGGGCCTCTTAGGGAGAAATGGGAATGTACAACTTGTATCTTTTAAAAGCACAAAATGTGGAGGCCTGGCCGAGGTCAAGTAGCAGAAGGCAAAGAGCTGAGTGTCAGCCTCTGTACTCCCCACAGTGGAAACTGGGTTAGTGGCCTCTGCGTGCACCCCACTATCAAACGCTAGGTCATTCCATAAACGAGCTCTTTATACAGCGCATTTCCTTTATCTCTATCTCTCACCAAACAAAAGTTTATTTCCTGAGCCAGACTTCACTGATTTGGGGTTGTGTAGGGATCGTAGATGTACCTGAGGCCTAGGAAGGTGAAGGGACTTGCTCAAGGTCAAATGGTTGGTTGGTGACACACCAGTGATTCCTGATTCCTGAGGGGACTGTGGTCTTCAGCTCCTTAACATGGCCTTATGGGCAGAACTTAACTTTACAGTTTTTCAGATGAAACCAGGGTATTTGTGGTATTGAATTAATGTACCAGAGAGATGTTTGAGTAACTCAGTTATGTTCATGTATCTGTGTGTCTCCTTCATAATCACATGCACAGTAGTGGTAAAGATGACAGCACCTGGGTTGTGGGTTCAACCATGACGTCTTATGGATCCTAATAAAGTGTCTAGTGGCTGACAAACATGATTGAACTACAGCTGGCTAACTCGAATACACTAGTTATCTGTTGGGCTGTATTTAGTTTTTTGAGGGCTCTGATAAATTGAAAACTTAAGGGTGTGTGTGTGGTGGTGGTGGTGCTGGTGCTGGTGGTGGTGGTGATGGTGATGGTGATGAGTATCCTGGGATAAGTTACCCTTTTTCTCCCCAGTGACTTACTGTGGATAGTCCAAATGTTCAGAAGAATATTTTATGCTGAAATGTTGGGATTTTTCCACATGGGGATTAAAATGTGGGTGGAGTGGTGACTAAAGCCCTGCTGATAATTGGTTTACCAGGAAGCTGGGGCTGGCAGCTCATTTTTAAGGTCATTGTTAATTTCTTCCCCTCCTCTTCCCACTGCTGTTGGAGGCTTAGGTTTTAATGGTACTTCAGGTGATTTTATTTCTTCTTAAAATGCTAGGTCCTAAGCTTTGGGCCAGAAAATGAAAGAACAGGTCCTGCTGAATCATTCCTGGATAAAATAGGATTTTGTCCTTTTTTTCATATTGGGTGTTTTTGCCAGTGACTTGGCTTAAATGCACAGCTGGGCCTACCACCCACAATTATTTAACTCACCAAAGGTACACAAGAGACTTTCTCTTTTGTCAAGCTTACAAAAGATAGGGGGTAGAGGGGATGTCACCAGGTCCTTCACCCAGTTTTCCATTGTTTGAATATTAACTTAGTTACCTAGAAAATAAATCATAGCTTATGGGTAGTGATTTAGAGAGGACCAGGGAAAAGGTTCAGGTGCAGGTTGCACAAGGGATACACATGTCAGCAGAAATGCTGCTCCTATGGTGACATTATCAGCTGCCCTTTTGGAGCTCAACTTGAAAGGGTGACTAAATCTCCTCTGGCTGCTGTGAAGCTAGTACTTTAGACTGAAAACGTTGTAAGGCCAAGTCTTGGGAATGGAAAGTTGCCCAGCCCTGTCCGGGAGCAAGTGCAGTGGCTGCAGGAGGAACTGGGGGCCAAGAAGAGCATAGGGATTGCATCACGCCTTCTCCTGTTAAGTGTTCTATGTGTGAGTGTGACAGTTCCCCTGCTCCGGGTTCCTTCTGTCCTCTGTTCTGAGGGTGTATCCTCTTTTGGTAATGTGCTGGTTGTTAATATGTAGGTTCTCTGCCAGTAAGTTTGTAACACTCTAGTGACTCACCTTTGGGTGGGAGGGTAGGAGGGGGAGAGGACTTCATCATACATCTGAGGCTGAGAGCAGGCTAAATCCCACAATCAAATAAAAAGAGGGTTTGTTTTTTAATCCAGTAAAATGTTTATCCAGGTGAGGGCTAAGAGATAAAATATTCAGATCTCTGGAAGGGTTATTTCTAAATTGCATTAAAAAATAACAAGTGAGTGGACTTGGTACTTATCCATGCCCTATCCCAGAACCCTTCTAAATCAGTTTTCTGATTAGTTTAGCAACAGATTAACACATGAGGGACTTTCTGTTCAAATCAGGTTATGATATGTATCCAAATTTAAGAATGAGAAAGAGGCTTTAATTCCAGGATTTTGTGTGGAATAGTAAGTAAAATTAGTTTCATCACTTCAAAACAAAAAGGTTTAATTTTTAAAAGGCCCCGGGAGCTTCAGTTTTTCATCTGCCCCTTAGGTAGAATACTCACCCTGAGGACCAAGTGAAGTCATCTCTGGAGTGTGAGTGCAAGCCAAGGATGAGCTGTGGCTGTTGGGTTTACCAAGTATTTGGCACTGAGAGAAGATCCAGTCTTTTATAAACTATGGGGATGCTGTTCATCAGTTAATCTTAGGCCCTTTCAAAACTAAAGAACAGGTTTTCTTTCACCTGGGAAACATACTAAATATTGAAAATATTGGGAAATACTATTAATTGCTCTCCAAAGAAAGCCAAGTGGGAGTGTCAGTTGACATTGTTGACCTATTTAATAGCATCTTAGAGTTGCCATCTACCTTCACTTTCCAGGTAGAGAACTTTACATCTTTAAAGCCTTTGTAAAAGGACTGCAAAGTAAAATGTGCTTTTTTAGCCTTCTGTGATGGGAGGGAATGTGAACATTCATGCTGTGGTACCTCCTTCTAGCTGCCCAGGGCTCTCTGCCAGCCTGCAGGCCAAAAGAAGAAACACGAGTGTCAGATCAGATGGGCTCACAGTAATCAGAGTGGCTGCATTTGGACAGCAAAACACTGGGCAGGCTGTTGCCCCATCCCTGCCAGAGCTGTCCAGTTCTGCAGTACTCTGAGAATACATGTCCAGTGAGTGATGATGTGGAGTAGAGAATTTTAAAAATCCACTATTTTGTAAAACTTTCATTTCTATATTTTTGGAAAAGGAGACATAAGTCGTATTTGAATTTTCTCACGTCGCTATGAATTGAGTGTTTGAGAGGAGAGAGACTGTTCTTTGCATATGACTCACCTCATTAGTTGTGCTGAAATCTTTTGTCAGGAATCCACAAGAAGTTCTTCACATTTATGTGACTGATGTTTGGGATAGCAAATTCTGTCCATGAGAATAGAGGCTCCCCCCAACCCCCTGTTTTTCTCTGGTTTGGATCCTAAGCCAAGGGAATTTTGGCCAGTAGGCCTCATTCCTTAGTTCCATTGTGACTTTACAATGAATTATATCTGAACATTAATTATCTGTGTATCTGGTTTTACTCAAACCCTGTTTAGTAATAGTTATTAGATATTTGTTTTTGGTGACCTGAAAAGTTGATTCTTGGTGGCTTGTGCTTTGTCTCTGGGGCTTGAATTGTTTGGGGCCTGATAACCGCAGTGGAAGGTTTGAATCATTGGGGCTCGGTGTCAGATCGCTCCTGCCAGTCTGTTGTCATGGTCAGGTCGGGGCCCTTGTGCACTTGGGGCTCTGTCCACTGGTGTTCTTCTTTTATCCTCCATGGGATGCTTTCATGGTTCCATATTTGTTTATCATTTCAACCCTAGTGATACTTCTCCAGGGTCTTGTGCTGCTTTTCCCCTCTTCAGCCTGGCAGCCATTTTGCTTCCTGCCCTACACTTCAGGGTGCCAACTGAGGAGCAATCAGGACTTCCTGGGAATTGATTCAGCCCCCTTAAAATGTTTGTGCCAGTTATTAACCCATCATCTCTCGACAACTTCTTTTGAATGGCACTAGTCAAAGTAGTCTGGAAAGATGAAAAGGGGTGAGGAGCACAGCAGAGGGAGGGACCGGCAGCAAGTGTTCACACTTCGTAACCCAGGTTCCTGATGTAGAGGCAGAGTACCCCATTGAAAAGAAAGTTACAAAAAAAAAAAGGAAAAATAAACATTTTTCAAGAGGTAGTAAATCTAAAGATACTGATTCTTTAAACGTTTTATAGTTGTTTTAAATGACACATGAGCTGTTGTAGGAAGGATGGGCTGGCAGGCTCAGACTTCATACACGCAGGCAAATCAGGGAGGAAGGTTCCGCCTACCCAGTTCATTTTGGGCTGAGGGACCCCTCTGGCTAGAGCTGGAGGTGTTTTCTTTGCTGCATGTTGGCTGATGGCGTGAAGCCCATTTGGAGGCACTGAGCTGGTCTCACAAGGGGACCCATTGCTTTGGCCTTGCTCCGTGATATTCTCCAACATGCTGCATGTTCAGATGAGTGAGAGAAGGAACTTGAAGGTGTGACGGTCCCTCTAGTCACCTCCTCTGCAGAGAGAAATTTCCTTCACTGCCCTAAACTCTGCTCTGGGCCACAGAGCCACTGCAGTGTTAGGCACTGCATGGCCTTCAGCCTGGCCCCACTTGAAGCCCTCGGATCCTGGCGAGAAAATCCTGTGTGTACAAAACTACTTAGTTATTTAGGAGCAATTGGACGGGTAATGAACTGGACTTGGTCATTTCTTACGTTTTCTTTAGATTTCAATTAATAAAATGAAATTTTTTGAATATCCCAAATGGGTTTTTTTAAATAAGTGAGGAATGGCAGTCATTTATATGTTAATTAAAACCAAGTTAAAATAACCTTTAGCATTTCTTAGGGTACCTTTGTATATGTGGTTGTATTTGATAATGATTTAATAATAGATGATACCAGGAAAATTGGAAAGTCTCCCTGTCCCCAACTCTTTTTGTATAAAGGAAAGCCCAGATGACGCTGTGCCTCTAGGTAACCAGCAGGATCAGAGACCATCCATCCATTCTCTGTACCTACTCCTTCCCTGGTAAGGCAGAATTTGCCAAATTGGGTTCATGGCCCTCTTGGCCAGCTTTGAAATGGGCTGCATTTGGGGACAGTTATTACTGTCTCCTTCTGGCCCCTTGTGCTAGTCCAAAGCTTTTGTTTGTTTGTGGGTTTTGGAGACAGTACAGTTTTCCGGTGTTTTGTTCTCAGATTTTATGGCAGCTCTGATTGATCAGACTATCAGAGTGCCTTCTCTGGGTTCTGTATTAGTTTCACCAAGCATTACTCCCATTTTAGGGACAAGAAAACAGAGACTGACTCAAGGTCCTATAGCTGGCTTATGACTGAGTTCAAATGACTTGGGGCTGACTTAAAAGTACCTCAGTCTGAAGGCCAAGGACATCTCAGCTTCCAAGCACCCTCTAGACCTTTTCAGCAGCAATTTCAGAAATCTGGAGAGCTCTGAGGTCCCTGCCGACCTCAGGGCTTTGTGCTGATAGGGTGGAAACAAAAGCCAGAAAGTCCCTAATTTAATGCACAGCTGAGAAAGCCTCCAGCCTGTGCTGATGGAGGCTAGGGGTGAAATGGGTGTGGAGGCCTCAGTGACACCTTAGCTTAAGCAGATTTAAGTGAGTCACCTCTAGGATGGAGATTTGTCTCCTAAATGTCATGGCACTTTTTTTGTGTGCCTTTATATTTTGGGATATTTCCTGGCCCTGTCATATCTGTCCCCCACCCTGTCCCCTGTAATATGTTTGTTACCAGAGAAGAGGAAAGAACCTCTTCTGCCCCACAAGACTCAGCGGTACCTGTCTCATTGTACTGATTTGGTGTGTGTTTTTAAATGAGTGAAATTTGTTACATGTTTTAACCTTGGTTGTTCCTTCAAGAATTTTTTTTCCTCATCTCCTGGGCACCCATTCCCTTTTCCCAGATCAAATGATGGCAAAACTCATACTGAAGGATTCAAAGATTGAGAGAATGGAATCCCTGGGAAGCACACGATGAAGAAATGGCACGTTTTAAGCTGTGTCACCCTGGGCAAGCCCCTGCCCTTGTTGTGACCTCCTACTTCCTAAATGAGAATGGAAAAAAAAACAAACCAGAACCCAACTTAACTTCATTTTCACAGTGGCTTTTTTGAGAAGGGTGTACAATGACCTTGAGCTTCTATTGTACTTTCCCTTAGAGACCTCCTAGGGGTGTGCCCATAGCTGTGCCTCTGCATGGAGCCTGGGGGAAACGGGCTGGCCACTCCCAGTCTCCTGTGGGAGTGGGGGAGAGGGGTGGAATTTTCTTATTGAAAAAGTAAGTATAATTGTGTGGCCAGAGGAGTGGGAAGGTCACTGTAGTCAACTGGGGAAACTGTTTCTGTCATTCCCCCATTGCCATGACCTCAGTTTAGTTTGTCCAAATGCTTTTAAAAGAAATGACAAAAGAAAATGTTCCTACCCATTTTTAGTGTTGTTCCCCTGTTCCACTCTGTACCCCCCCCAACCCCAAACACATTTTTTTTCTGCTTTGAAACTAGTAATTGGGACAGATAGGGACTTAAGTAATATTTGGTTCCTATCAAGATAAGTATATTAACTATTTGACTTGTAGGGAAGAGCTTATTGGATAAGCTGTGTGAATGCCTGGTGAAAAAGTTAAAATCTGGAAGGAAAAGAAATTTAATCACAAAGTCCTCATTTAAAACTACATCTATCTAATACAATATGAATTGATGAAGAAAGAGGAGGCTTATTAGTTATGACCATTGATAACTGTGAAGCTGCAGGTGAGGTACTTTGTAAATGGGTATAAAACTTTGGAATGTGCCCAAGGCCTAGCTGCCCCTGTAATTCTCTCCCTACTCCTTTGGAGCAAAAGATATTGAAAGTCTGAGAATGATCTAAGGATGCAGGTGGTGAGGTTGATTTTAACTCTGATGTTCATGTATCTAAATTAAAATATATGTTAATGATACTCAACTTGCTTAAAGAGAATTTGTGAATTATATCTTAAAAATCAAGCTGGCCACGTAAGACTTTGAGAGATCACTAGTCAGTGGCTTGAAAACGATTTTTAAGTGGTGCGCTTTCCCACTAAATATAGGGAAATAGCACATTAGACTGCGGTTCCACTCTGGTGGAAGGAAGCCTTGTCCTTTCTTTTTGGTTTATTGTCTGTCTGTTGGCTTCAGTGTGTGTGATCATTTTCCATTCTAACCCCAGCACCAAGGGCTATGCAGAGAGAACTTCACAAGTGTGGTTGCTCCGTAGTGGAGAGAATGTCAGGAATGTTGACTATCTTTAGACTTGCTCCATTCTTAACAGATAAGATAGAAACTAAAGAACTCCACTCTCTGTTGAAGAAGTTGTCAGTCAGGGAACACTGTAAAAGTGACCACAGAAGTTGAACAAATGTAAATACTGTGAATGTCTCTACATGTGGGCAACATCAACTAATTTGGGGCAGGATTTTCTCTTCAGAGTCTTATATTTATTTACAACCATATCATCTATGACTGAAGCACACCTAATAGTCTTTGGTTCATTTATTTAATTTCCAACGCAGTAGGATTTTAATAGAGCCACAAAATAATAGTTTTAGTCTCACATGTCATCCACTTTAAGAAACTTACTAACACCTCCTTCCATTGCCCTTCTTGGGTGGTTGCTGTGGGAGGCAGCTGGTCGCGCATTGTATTGGGAATGAGGGGCCTCTTCACGGACTGAGCTTTGGGGCACCAAGTTCAGGCTCTGTGTGGATCAGCGCAAGCATTTTAAATAGGGGCTGGGAGAGTGGAGCAATCTAAATTTAAACTATAGAATCAACATTTTCTCTAAATCTTCCAGTTTTGAAGAGGCGTAGGTGGATCCTGTGAATTGTATGATAATGCACATGCTTTTCTTACATCCTGCTTATGTCAAAACAGTTCCAGTGACTTTAATCTGGGGGGTTTGTTTTCAGGCAGCCTGTCAGGGTGGTGGAGACTCCTTTTTCTGCTTTTCAATTAAAGAATTTCAAGGACTTTTAGGCTGACTTTTCTTTAATAAGAAAAGATAAAAAGGTAGTGTTCTTATGTGAGCCCTAAAAATACTCCATTTGGTACTTAATTACTTCTTTGCAAAGCTAAGAATTCAAACATAATAATAAAAGTAACTAGCATTTAGGTGTATTATATCATTTAGCCCTTTCAAAAACACTAAGGGCAGTAGGCACCATTATCTCCATGCTGCAGAAGAAAAAATTTTAACTTAAGAATTAGCAGCTTACACAAGGACAGCTGACTAGTGGTGGAGTCCAGAATTTTAACACAGACCTGTCTGGTTATATAATAGGCAATAATACTATACTACGCTTTAAGTTAATCATGTAAAAGTGGTTTCATTCTTTCAGTGGGGGAGATGGAAGGTAGTGGTATAGAGATTTTGACCCAAATGGCCATGACTGGCAGGGCCATTTTGAGGCCTGCCATGACTTTTCCTGTTGGTCTTAATGCCCTCAGGTACAGATGGCGTGCCTTGAGCTTATGAAGACAACATTATTGATTTCTTTGTTTAGTATCTAGCATAAGCACATTACTATGAATATCATTCCAACAACTATTCAAAATGATATCTATCCAAAAAATTGAACTGCCCCAGAATCTTCCATTTTGAGACACTGTTCATAATTCACAACCATATGTTTCCCACATTCTCCTGTAGGTTGGACGTGATAAATATGAACCCGCAGCCGTTTCAGAACATGGCGACAAAAAAAAGGCCAAGAAAGAGAAGGATATGGATGAGCTGAAGAAAGAAGTTTCTATGGTGAGTACCTAGAGGAAGGTTGCTTTTCTTCTCCTTAAAAATTATCTGTGTTGTATATTCTCTGAGTGTATGATTCTCCCCTCCTGTTCCCCACCCCCATCCTTTAGTCAGAGACTTGCTCTATTTTTAAAGTAAAGTGATCATTGCAGTTCTAAGGCCTTCCCAAATTGTAGGGGTTGATAGGGAAAATTGTCATTGTAAAAGCTGTTGGAGGGTTGGAAAAGTTATTAAACCACTCTGACACAACCAAAGGTCCACAGAGGGAACTCTGGTTGATACCTGGGCCTTTTTGCTTTACTCTCTCTCTGAGTTGTACTGAACATTGGGAACTTGCAACAGCTGCAGGCTGTAAAAGCTCGCATGGACACAGTCCGTCTAGAGTCCGCCTGGTCATCAGAGAAGGCGAATGAGGTTTCACTAGATCTCCGAGGCTGGTGGGTTTCTCTGAAGTTAGTGGCAGGTGGTAAGAGACTTCCGTCACACAGCCAGAGCCATCCTCCAGGGACAGACCCTCAATACGTAGTGGTTGCTGAGCCACTAGGCACTGATGAGATGCGTACCAACTTCTGCACTGAAGAAACCTTGTTTTCTGAGCTTAATGATAGTGATGAGTGACACAATGCTTTCTTAAATCTTTTTTATGGTGCAGTGTTTAATTCTTTTGTTTCTGTTTTCCCTTAGGATGACCACAAACTTAGCCTTGACGAACTACATCGCAAATATGGAACAGATTTGAGCCGAGTATGTTCTCACTTGAAACTTGCATAGAATCCTAGTTTACCCCTATCACATTTTCCCCCATGTCAGGGCCTGACCTCCGGGACTCTAGGAGAATAGTGACAGCCACCACCAGAGTATCCATTACACGACATGCACAGAGCTTGGGCATTTATATGCTTTTGTAATGTTTTGTTTCCCCCTGAAACTTTGCAAGTAGATACCATTCTCCCCATTTTACAGACCACGATTTGAAAGTGAATAGTTCAAAAGCTGTGCTTATTCCCTGACCTTTTAATTACAAATCCTCCCCTTACTTATTCTGGTTTGTTAAACTGAGTTGAATATTTCAACTTCAGTGTTTCAGATTTTTTCACTTATCCCAACTTGCTCATTGCAGTGTGTTAGAACTTTGGCTGTTCTGTCATTTATTTGAAACTGCGTTTTACACAAGTTAAAAAAAACTTTTAGTTAAAGTAAATGTTCTGTGTCCTTGTTATCCAGGGGATTTTGATACTAAGTGTGCCACAAACAATATAAAAGTAAGCAGTCTAGAGGTGGGGGCACTGAGTTAGTTATTTCTAGACAACTGCTGAGAAGTCTAGGGAATAACTTGAGTGCCAGCTAATACGTAGCCGTTGTTTCAGTGAATTACCAAGAAGTTGTAAGAAAGGTGTGCTGGCATGAGCAACCTGAGCTCCGAGAGGAGGCCTGACTCCGCAGCCCAGCCGATGGGTTGCTGCTGGGCAGGCTATGAGCTCATCACATGGGTTACCTCACTTAAGTTTTTATTAGGTTCCTATGAAATGTGTTGTCTGTGACCCTAATTCAGTTATTCAAATGCTGTGGGTCCATGTTCTTATTTGTAGATGGAGTTAATAATACCTAAAAAGGGTTGTTGTGAGAATTAAACAAGTTAATGAATTTGAAGCTCTGGAGTCAGTGTCTGGCATGTAGAGAATGCGCAGATCCATCGTAGTGGTGTTTTTGCCCAAGGATCACATTGTGAACTTGAGTCAAGGGAAGGTGTTGAATCAGTCCTCATTTTCCCTTGACTCTTGATTTTCTTTTCCTCTTTCCCCATACTCCCTAGTTAACTCAGATATTTAAAATAATATTAGTAGAAACTATTAACCAGGCACTTGGGGCAAAAATGAGTTTTATGTCTCTTTTTGCCTACTCAGTATTTTGATACTAAAGGAATCACACTTTCCTCTTGTAATGGGAGCCTTGTATCTATTGTCTACTGTCAGAGAATCTTGGTTTTAAGGTCCATTTGAAAAGTGCAGGGCCTCAGCATGGTGGACTTCTCCAGTAAATACTTTTCAACTGACAGGTTTACTGGGGGTTAGCCAGAACATGCACATAGGTGAACCCTTCCTGTCACACAGTTGTTTTAATTGCCATCCAGAGCATAAAGTTCTATACTTAAAACTTGGCTGTTAGCCCAATAAGGTCAGATTCCTACGGAGTATTTTTTCTTTGATGCTTAAGGAGGTTTTTTTTGCCCTTCCCTGACAGATTCCATACAGAGAAAACTCAAAGCTCTTAATTTGCAAAACTGAATGGATTAGTTAAGATTGAAATCTGTGTGGTAAAAAGGCAATTTGGCATGCATCCCTGCCTTTCTCTGAGAAGAGACCAGACCGGAGTCGAATTTGTCCACGGATCAATTCAGAAAGAAATTTTGTCTGGGTGTTGTGGGTTCCTCTGGGAATTTGGGGGCTGATGTTTACCTCAGCCGAGGTGGGGCATCATCGGAATTTGCCAGGTTGCACATTGGGTGTCTAGCTTGGGTGTTGTTTGTTCCCTGTTAAATCCGTTAGTGTAGCTTTCCAACTATCAGGTAGCACATTAGCTCGTAAGAACTGTGGCATTTGTCTTATTTATATTCCTTTACTTCTCAGGGTTTAACAAGTGCCCGAGCTGCTGAGATCCTAGCCCGCGACGGTCCCAATGCCCTCACCCCGCCCCCCACCACGCCTGAGTGGGTCAAATTCTGTCGGCAGCTGTTCGGCGGGTTCTCAATGTTACTGTGGATTGGAGCCATTCTTTGTTTCTTGGCTTACGGCATCCAAGCTGCCACAGAAGAAGAACCTCAGAATGATAATGTGAGTTGTATAGTTCTTAATTGAGATCACGGTACACATAAAGCCTCCTTAGTCTTTGCCACCCATATATTTTCAGTTACCACTGCTTAGTTGATGGTTTTAAACACTGGGGTACAGTGGTGTTAGCAGCTCTTGCCCTGAGACCCCGCCACCCTTCTCCCTTCAGGCTTCTCTGTCCTGCCCTGTAGACGCCTTTCCAAGCTGGACCAATCCCGTGTGTGGGGTTGCTGTGAATAGGCTGCTCCGCTCACGTCCTGTGGCTGCCACTTCCATAGCAGAGCACAGCTTCTGGTCTTGGCATATTGTACATGTCCAGAAATGTTTGGTAGCCAGTCTTCAGAAGTCACACGTTTTGTGAAACTGTCTTTGTTTTAATACAGTAAGAGACACTGATTCATCTAGAACAGTTCCAGAAGTCTATCAAGTTAGTGACCAGGTATATCTATGACTAGACAGATAAATAGGAAGATGTGTGTTCTATATTTCTGAGGCCTTGCACTCTCTCTCTTAAAAACCTGATTTTTATTTAGTGAAAATCTAAGTGAATGTCCCCAGCTCTTTGCTAAGAGCTGTGCTGTCCTGACTCGGTTGTCCCTTTCCAGCTGTATCTTGGCGTGGTGCTATCAGCTGTTGTCATCATAACTGGCTGTTTCTCCTACTATCAAGAAGCTAAAAGTTCAAAGATCATGGAATCCTTCAAAAACATGGTTCCTCAGGTACCTGCTGCTTGTCTTTCCCCGCTAGGTAACCTGACAGCCCCAAGAATGGAAACTAGTGTTAAGGTTTTCCAAGTATCGGGTGACTCCACAGAGAGAGGGATGCCTTCTCCCTGACTCCCTCCCCCACCCAAAACCGGACCTAGTTTTCTTAGACCCTAGATGATGACCACTGTCCTTGTGAAGGTTCACTGAAAGAGCAAGCACAATGGAAACAGGGGGACTGGCTCTTAGATAACAGTTGAGCAGGCTTTGTAACTTGCATAAATAAAAAGATTAATACCTTTGTTGCACATTCAGACGATTCGGATGGACTATGGGTCACTTTGTAATTTGATTTTCTTGTGTTACCGCTACCCTCTCCTTGTGGATACCCAGTTTTCTCTGATGTAATGGTCTGAACTGTTCTCCCCTTCCAAAGCAAGCCCTTGTGATTCGGAACGGTGAAAAAATGAGCATAAATGCAGAGGATGTTGTAGTTGGGGATCTGGTGGAAGTGAAAGGAGGGGACCGAATCCCTGCTGATCTCAGAATCATCTCTGCCAATGGCTGCAAGGTAGGTGGAAATGCCCAGGCTGTTGGCGCTGTGCACCTAGGGTAGTGCAGCAGACGTGATGAGGCTCACATGCTCATACACTTTGTACTTTTCTCTGGACAGGTGGACAACTCCTCACTCACTGGAGAATCAGAGCCCCAGACCAGGTCTCCCGATTTCACAAATGAAAACCCCCTGGAGACGAGGAACATTGCCTTCTTTTCAACCAACTGTGTTGAAGGTAGACCATTTCAAGGCGCTCTTCAGCACAGCATTTTTCCTGGGCATTAACAGCAGCAAAACCATAGGCATAATATTCATTTTCATCCATTTTATTGGCTCCTTTTCTGACAGCTTCGGTCAGGCACAGAGTGGAAGTGGTTCACTTGCTGGCAGGAAAACTCAGGAACCTTGTGGGTTGTTTCTTCTCCCAGTGCCTCTTCTGTGGGCAGCACTAAATGAGCACGGAGTTTGGAGCCACTGTGCCAATAATGGATAGAAATCTCATTGCCACAGTTTCTGTGGTTTAAAACAAGTAACATATACCACCAGAGAGCTGGCCCTTAAAAAGCTCATGCTGTTTTTGTGTCTTTTTTAACCATGCCAGGTGATTGTGCAAATTCTGTGACTTCTCTGATAAAATTGGTATAGCGCCCCCTCCTCTCTCTTTAAGGCACCGCACGTGGCATTGTCGTATACACTGGGGATCGCACTGTGATGGGAAGAATTGCAACACTGGCTTCTGGGCTGGAAGGGGGCCAGACTCCCATTGCTGCAGAGATTGAACATTTTATCCACATCATCACGGGTGTGGCTGTGTTCCTTGGTGTGTCCTTCTTCATCCTTTCTCTGATCCTCGAGTACACCTGGCTTGAGGCTGTCATCTTCCTCATCGGCATCATTGTAGCCAATGTGCCAGAAGGTCTGCTGGCCACTGTCACGGTAAGACTCTTGGTGGGGAAGGAGGTGGTTGCTCTTCCTCAGAGGAGCTTGCGTGGGTGTGAGGCTCATGCCTGACCGTCTCCCACAGCGCTGCCAGTGGGTGTTCTGCTGTATGTTTGTGCACTTAGAGCCATGAAGTGAGAAGACCTTGGCATGTTTTATGGGAAGATAGTCAACCAAAAGCGTCAGTTTTGTTCTTACATTATCACATGATTCATCCAGAACAGTGTAAGGGAGAAAGGAGAGGAACTTGGGAGTGAGGAGGGAAGTAGTAGATTGTTATAAATCCTGGCTGTTTGCACTTTTCTAGGTAACAGTGTTTTGGGGGAGGAGAAGGGAAAGCGCTATGTAAATGTTCCCATTATTATTTCTGCAGACACAAGGGAAAGGTTGGAGAGATGTAATTTTAGACAGATTTCTTCCATTTTGGGGTAACTGGAGTTTGTATAGAACTCCATCTTGGTTGAAATTAAAGTAACCTGGTTCCTAATTTTCTTTTTAGGTGTGTTTGACACTTACAGCCAAACGCATGGCAAGGAAAAACTGCTTAGTGAAGAACTTGGAAGCTGTGGAGACCTTGGGGTCCACCTCCACCATCTGCTCAGATAAAACTGGAACTCTGACTCAGAACCGAATGACCGTGGCCCACATGTGGTTTGACAATCAAATCCATGAAGCCGATACGACAGAGAACCAGAGCGGTAAGACCAGGCCTGCCCAGCTTGCTCACGTTGCTTCCCTTTAGTGTGAGTTCTGTCATTTGGTAAGGAGTCAAGAGTATGGGCTTTGGATTTTTAAAAAATATTTGCAATTTTGGTTAAAAAAATGCCTAAAGCCTGATTGATTAGTTCATTAGTTGGGAAATGAGAAGTATCATTTCTGATTTTTATGGGACTTTCATACAAAGTTAATACATTGTTCTCCAATCTTTTCTTCTTGCCTCCCTCAGGTGTCTCATTTGACAAGACTTCAGCCACCTGGCTCTCACTGTCCAGGATTGCCGGTCTTTGTAACAGGGCAGTGTTTCAGGCTAACCAGGAAAACCTACCTATCCTTAAGGTATGCCCAGGAGTTCCTGTTAGTAGTTAGGCTGCCTGCTGGAAAGTGCAGACAACCACTCAAGGACCACCACCTGAGTTCTGTCTTAACTGGCACGTGACCATAAAATGACTTGGTTGTAGGACCGTTGGAGTGAGCCGTGTGAGTGAGGCTTTGCGCTGTGTGACTTGTGTTGCCTGTAGATCCTGAAGTGCTTACAGGGACAGTGGGCTAGGTTGGAGAGAAGGAAATACATAGTAAAAACCTACCAAAGGTTGGTGGGGGCAGGTAAAAGGCAATTGTTAGTGGTGAAAAGCCTAATTAGTAAACTCCAGTTTTATGATACCACCTCTCATAGTGGAGTTTATATGATAGCATATAGCCTAATGGTCATTGAAGGCCACTTTTGTAACTTGATGATTGCATTTGCATATTAGGGACACAGTAGATTCCAATAAATCCTTCAAATCATTTATTTTCTTAAAATATCTATTTCTCTTACTTGTTCTTAGCTTGCTTACTAATGGTGCAAAAATAAGCTCAGCCTCATGGAATTCTCACGAAATGTGAAATGACAGTTTTGCTCTGTTGCCCAGTGTGGACACAGTCTCAGAAAGGTCATGGGTTTGCACAAGGTCTTTTCGGATGAGAAAGACCTATGTGAGACCTTCTGGCCTCCCTCTCAGCAAAGCTGCCTGGGGTAGCTGAGTAGAAACTGAGTGGTTCAAGAGAATATGGCTTAGATGGAGCTGGGAGGGCTCCTGTTGTGAAGACAGGATTCCTTTATTCTTTCAGGGAGATTTTCTTGGCATGGAATCACTGTTGATTTAAGGAGGATCTTGTTTATCTTGGCATGAAACTGTAGGTGTTTGCTTTATGTGTTTCCTTATTTCAAAGTGGAAATTTTTGAGGTGTTGAGCACAGAGACTCACAAGTATCAAATCCATCCTGATTTAAAAGACTCAGAAAGGGAGCATGAGATGTGTTTAGACATATTTCAGGGGTTGGGGCTGTGTCAGTGGCATTATTACCAAAAAACAAAGCATGCATTTCTATTCTGCTGTAATAACTGGCCTTTAATCATGTTTCTTACCAAACCTGGCCACCTTTCTTAGTAAACAGGGCTACTGTATTTGCAAATGAACATTAATTTGTTCATTTGCATGTCAAAATTTGAAAAGGTTTATATATGTAAAAGTTCACTACAATGGAAAGTGATTTTTAGTAAATCAGAATATAAATGTAACCTAGTATTATACAAGGTAGAAGTGTGTGTAACTGAGTGTGGGCTTTAAATTGTTAACTGATTATATTACTGTTGGAGCTAATAATAGCTTTCATTTCACATTATTCAGGCCCAGATAATTTTGTACAGTTGAATTAATGTTTAGAATATAAAATCCTCTATTTTTCCCTGACACAGTTTGCCCTGAGACCCTAAAGTGTTTTCTTTTAAATTGTACGGTAGTGAAGGGTACTATAAATATTTATGTCCTTACTTGTATTTTCAGATTCATAACCAGAAATACATGTTTGGGAACAGTGTTAGCTCAGAGACTTTTCAACAGGAGAAGATAAAATAGGCAGAGTAGGCTGGAAGGGTGTGTATGCTTCTCCCAAGGGGATGTGGCCTTCATGCCCCTTCTTTCTCCAGAAGCTGGATGTGGGGTGGGGCGGGAGGGCCACTGAGAGAGCAGAGTCTGTGTCTGAAGGCTGTAAGCAGTTGTGGGTCTGGGCTAAAGAGAGGCCTGCCCCTCCCATCAGTGCTTCTGCACCCTCTCCTGCCCTGTCCTCTGCTTCTGACAAGATTGGAGTACATCCCAAGTTACTTTTCCTATTTTTCAGTGATGCTTCAGTGGAGCGTGTTCAGGGCAATTAACAGATGATGTCTCTGTTCACAGCGGGCAGTCGCAGGCGATGCCTCTGAGTCAGCGCTTTTAAAATGCATTGAGCTGTGCTGCGGTTCTGTGAAGGAGATGAGAGAACGATACACCAAAATCGTGGAGATCCCCTTCAACTCCACTAATAAGTATCAGGTCACCTAGGGGGACTGTGGGCTGGGTGAGGGGACAGGTACAAGAACTATTCTCCCTGTTGATATGTTAGAAGCTTAAATGTTTTCTAAAAATGGATTTTTGAACTCTTTATGAAAATTCTAAAATTTACTCTTGACTACGTGTGGAAAGTCCTAATGCATATGGTGAATGAAGCCTCTCCTAAAATGTTTGGGCCCCTTTGGAGACTTGTAGTTGGGAGTGGAGGTGCGGTATGGGGAGGGGGTGAGGTTGGGATTTAGGCATACAAATGTGTGTCCATCCCTTTGTTCCCGAAGATTTTGTATATGCATATGTATCAGGGATTTATGAGTATATCACATGCTTGTTTCTTCTGTAGCATTCAAATTATGTTACAAGATATAAGATACTAGAGTCCAGAAATAGGAGGGCACCTTGATTTTTTTATAACAGATACTAAGCAGTGAGCTCTGTTCCCCTCCATGGACTGCCATGCTCAGCCGCCCAGCATTTACATGTCACCGTCCTTTAATCTTTTAGCTGTCCATTCATAAGAACCCCAACACGTCTGAGGCCCAGCACCTGCTGGTGATGAAAGGTGCTCCAGAAAGGATCCTGGACCGTTGCAGCTCCATCCTCCTCCACGGCAAGGAGCAGCCCCTGGATGAGGAGCTGAAGGATGCCTTTCAGAACGCCTACCTCGAGCTGGGTGGCCTTGGAGAGCGAGTGCTAGGTACACAGATAACCTGGTAACACAGCCATCTAGCCTAGTACACAATGGAAATTACCATGTTAACCTCTCTGTGAGCCTTTCTGGAGCAATCTTCCTACTCCTTTATCTGCCCCCTATTCTGAAAACAGTAAGTGTTGAGAATGTTCGGTGTGTTAGGCTTTGGGCAACAGATACCTGCTCGTTTGCTGCCGAGTCTACTTACATAGAGCTTTGGCTTCATGCCGGTCAGTTCTGTTTGCCTAAAAAAAAAGAGAATTTGTTTTATTTTCTAATCTTTGTTGCCTATAAACTTAAATTAAAATTCATTCATTCCTTAGGGCATCTAGAATAAAGGCACCTCCTGACTCACATAATGGCTGTGAGTTTACACGGGAGTTTATGCAGTCAGCTCGTCAATTAGATTAGCAGTAAACCTTTAGGATGCCACGTGTCCTTTCCACTCTGCCAGCCACTGTGGATTAGAAGTACACATTTTACACACTGTATAATGTAAGTGGGAAGGTGGCATTTATAATATCTGTAGGTTGACAGACAAAATTGATTATGTGATTCTGTTTGCTGTGGCTTACTTAGAATGGGTTGCCTGGTCCCATGCTGCTCCCGCTCCTAACTTGAACTGTCCTTCTATGTCTCTATCCAGCTGAAGTCAGTATCTTACTGAAGTTAGTATCTTCTCTCAAGTGTTTTTTGTTTCCGCACCTCCATCACCCCAAAGTAGCAACAATCTCTCTTATGTGAACCCACATGGCACCTTATACTACTTTAAAGAACATGACAACCTTAATACAACATTGAAAAGCACGTCTTGAATATTGTGGTTCTTTAACAGTAATGCCTGATGGCAAGCTTGTGGGGCAGAACATGTCGGACTTGCATTTATCCTCAAAGTAGCTAGCGTAATGGCCCATGTTGGTGCTCAGTAATGTATCCTGGTTTAATGAACAGTGAGCAGAGATGTGGCCAGAATTTCTCAAGATAGTAAAGTGGGTCTAGAGCCCTACCCCGGTGCTCAGAATTAGTGTCATCATTCAGTCTTCATTAAACAGTTTAGCCTCTTTTTCTAAGGCTTAGTGATAGGTTTTATCTTTGCACAGTTTTCCTTTCAGTGACTATCATTTATGAATATTAAATCTCATTTGCTAAAAAACTAGACTTAAAAAAAAATACTCCAGATTAAACAGCTGGCAAAGTGTAGGCAGTGTGACTAAAAAGCTGCTGTTGCCGTCTGCCCCTCGTACACTGAAGCCCTCACAGGCTCCCTGCCCTCCTTTGCAGGTTTCTGCCACCTTTTTCTGCCCGATGAACAGTTTCCTGAAGGATTCCAGTTTGACACCGATGATGTGAATTTCCCTGTCGATAATCTCTGCTTCGTCGGACTCATCTCCATGATTGACCCTCCACGGGCAGCTGTTCCCGATGCTGTGGGCAAATGTCGAAGTGCTGGAATTAAGGTAATGCCCATCCCCTCCTAGTGCCTTAGGGTACCCTGCTTAGCCATGTGGTCCCTTGGAATCCACATGGCCAGCTGGTTTTCTCACCTGGAGTATTAATTTTTCATCTGCAAAGCTCTAGCTACCACCAGAAAAGAACAAATAGCATTAAAATGTTAGCATAAACACTAAATGAGGGATTGAAAAACAGCTCTTTCAAAAAGACACATTAGCAAATTAAACAGAGCAGGAGACTTGGGACAGGTCCTGGGCGTTACTGAGGCTCACCAGTGCTTGTGGTTTAATCTCCCTTCAGTTGGCTGCTTCCCTTATTGACGCTTTTCCACTGACATGAATAATTCTGCACTGAAAAGTTTTGTAAAAATTATTCCCCACCACTTTGAGTGTATTCTTCTAAATATAATCATGGGGTCAAAAAGAGCAGCCACAAGTGTGAATTCGTGTTACATACTGCTTTCCCTGCAGATTGGGCCTGTGTGAGGGTGCTGGCCAGCACTGGGGCACCTTTACCCCACAGTCCCTCCATCAGCAGATTTTTATCATTTTTTTTTTGCTGGTCTTAAGAAACATGAATATTTTTATGTAACTATACGAAAGGACAAATACTGTGTATCCTATGTGAACACGTATTAAGGAAAAATCTGGGTATTTGTGGGGTTTTTTTTCTATGAGTTGTATTTTTGTTTTGTCAGTTTTATATTTGCATTCCTTTCCTTTTTGTAATCTGAGCTGAATCATCCTTAATATCTACTTTCACCTGCTTTATAACTTCCTAAGGCCATTTGCTTGGCAGCTGCGTTCAGTAAATTAGCCTGTTTCTTACTGAAGGTCATCATGGTCACTGGAGACCATCCAATCACAGCCAAGGCCATTGCCAAAGGTGTGGGCATCATCTCAGAAGGCAATGAAACTGTAGAAGACATTGCTGCCCGCCTCAATATCCCAGTGAGCCAGGTGAACCCAAGGTAAGGCAGGAAGCTCAAAGTACAGTCTGCTTTGAATGTGCCAATGGTGGTAATTGGAACCATCAGCTTGGTTCTGTGATAGTTGGCTTCTAGGCTTGCTTTGAATAGAGAATGCTCCTCCTGCAGGGCCAGAAAGCAACCTAGTCGTCCTCAGGAAGGGTTTTCAATAAGAATAATTATAATAATAACCAGCACTTACATAGTGCTTACTATTGTAAGCCCTTGGCACAGTAACCAGTTAAGGTGGGTCCTACTCCGACTTCACAGAGCTGGGAGGCTGACGCATGTTCATGCGCTACACTCAGCAGTCCAGCTTCTGGGGCTCTTAACCACTGGGCTGTCCTGCCCAGCACCAAGGCAATCTCCAGGGCCACACTAACAAAACAAAGTGGAAAAGGCACAATTACCCGGGCTGTTCAGTCCCAGAGAGGAGAATTTTGGCAATAAAGTGAAAGAGGTAATGGAGATAAATTAGTTTTGTTTGTAAGGTGTGGGGCCCTCACCCTCCTTTGGGGTTAATGGAGGGTTTGGTCTTTGATCATCAGCTTTGCCACTGAATTTGTTCATATTATTTCAGTTTGTCTTTGTAATCTTCCTCTCCTCATTTTCATAAGACAGGCTGCCCCACAGGTTATTGTGAGTCTTGAATGAAATTATATGAAAATTATTTGTAACCTATATAAAATGGCCTTTACATGATATGGGGAAAGTTCCCTCTGACTTTGTGTTGTTTACGAAGTGTTCTGCACAAAATAACAACATCCCCTCTTGGTGATGAGCAAGCATCATATTGGTGAAGTGATGGGTGACCTTTTTTATTCAACCCTAATCCTAGAGATGCCAAGGCCTGCGTGGTACACGGAAGTGATCTGAAGGACATGACCTCTGAGCAGCTGGATGACATTTTGAAGTACCACACCGAGATTGTGTTTGCCAGGACCTCTCCTCAGCAGAAGCTTATCATTGTGGAAGGCTGTCAGAGACAGGTCAGCGTGCTGCCAGGCCGGGCTCTGTCAGGCACTACTGACCGCAGTGAATGTGGGTCCTGTATAAACAAAAAGCAAAGCAACGCTGGAAACATGACCCAGCTTTTCTCAGGCTCATTGTTCATGTCAGTAAGAAGTGCTGGGCATAAAGAGAAGGGTGACTTGATAAAGGTTTAGAAGAGCCACATACTTTGCAATACAGGTGTGCAGTGCAGCCCCAGAGTCTGGGCCGCAGCACTCACCGCGAAGGACGGTGGAGGCTCCCACTGTCTGCCTCGGAGATGCATGTGTCCCAGAGGCTCTTGTCCCCTCTGTTTTACAGGGCCTAGGGGGCGTGCAGGAAGGATGGGTTTTCCAGCACCCGGCCCACCGCAGTCCTCTGACTTTAAGTCATCCTGGTAATGATAGGGGAGTGTGTTGTCCTTCCTCAGTTTCTTTTGGTAGCAGCTGTGGGGTTCTGAGACTGCATAGCGTCTCCGTGGGAAAGGAGCAATTCCTGTACTGAGAGGCCCGTGGAGGTATGCACCTCATTTCACGTCCCTCTCCAGACTACATGATTCTTAGGAACTCTTCTCCCTTCTTCTTTGGCTAGGGTGCTATCGTGGCTGTAACTGGTGATGGTGTAAATGACTCTCCAGCTTTGAAGAAGGCAGACATTGGAGTTGCTATGGGGATTGCTGGCTCTGACGTGTCTAAGCAAGCTGCCGATATGATTCTTTTGGATGACAACTTTGCCTCAATTGTCACAGGAGTCGAGGAGGGTGAGAACACTACATTTGCAGTGTTCACCAAAAGCTCATCCCAACCCTGCCAATCAGTATCCATTTCTCTGTATCTACTGCATTATGTGCAATTTCTAGTCAGCCTATCTCTTTAAGCTATGCAGTAAAAAATATCTTGCTTTCATAGGTCGTCTTATCTTTGATAACTTGAAGAAATCCATCGCCTACACCCTAACCAGTAACATTCCAGAGATCACCCCTTTCCTGATATTTATTATTGCAAACATTCCACTACCACTGGGGACCGTCACTATCCTCTGCATTGACTTGGGCACAGACATGGTAAGCCGACCTCATAGTCTCCATTCAGCAGATGGCATCAGTGCTCACTACGGCGGCCGGGGTCCACGTGGCTGGCTGCCATCAGGAAAGGAGTCCTTGGTAGCCATAGCAGTGTGTGTTGTAGCCTCAGCATCAAAGAATCAACGTTGCTCTTCAAGGCAACTATCAACACCTGTTTATCAGATGAGACTCTTCCTTTTTGTATAATTTTGCTGGGTTTTACTTATTTGTAATGGTATGAAAAACAGGTATTTTAAAGGAGGGGCAGGGTCTAACAATTTCATGATAGCAGCTTCCTGGCATTTGATAACTTAGAAATCCCTTCTTGCCTCTCGTCCCTAGGTTCCTGCCATCTCCCTAGCTTATGAGCAAGCCGAGAGCGACATTATGAAGAGACAGCCCAGAAACCCCCAAACAGATAAACTTGTGAACGAGCGGCTGATCAGCATGGCCTACGGACAAATTGGTGAGTCACTGCGTTCGGCACCAAGCCGGGCGCCAGCAGACTTACAGTGCCCACAGTGGTGGCAGCGTCTGCCTCAGATAGGGTTGATTTTGGAGACTTAATCTAGAGTGGCTTGTAAACCTGAGATGAACCATGAGGCAGGGTCTCTGAGACTGGGCATTTTTTAGCTTCGCTCTCAGCCCAGTTTTCTTTATGGAAACCATAGTTCTTTAGACTGAGCACCCTGTGACCAGGCTCAGCCCTGCCTGAGAACTGAAGCTGCCTCCCGTCCCTGTACTTTTTTGAATGCCACATACAGTTCCCTATGTGTTCCCTAGAACTGTGTTTATTTAACTCAAAGGTACCTTTTTGTGGGAATATTTGGGTAGAGAGTTAGGTTCTGAAGAGATTTCATGGGTTTGAAGGTTTGGCTGGTAAGTCGGCACCAACTGGAGACCCTGCACCCCACTCTCCCCACCCCCAGTGCTAGATTTCTGTGCCACCAGTGAAGCATGACCAGCTAACAGGTAGTCTGTGTGGTGGGCAGTGAAAATGCCCTTTGGCCTTCAGTCCCCTGCCTAGTGTCCTTCAGGAGAACCATCCCCAAACACTTGGGTGAAATGGAACAGACAGTACATTATGGAAATGCAGCAAAGACTGAGTTGACGGTTGCTGACAGCAAAGTAGTTGGCTGATAGCCAGGAAGGCTGACAGAGGAGAGGGTACTTTAGGGGGCTCTCTCTCCCTGGTGGGTAAGGGTCAGAAGAAGTGCCCCATCATTCACAGGCCATGACGGGTGGGATGGAGGACTCCAGGGGCACACTCATAGCCCAGCACCCTCTCTACCCATATTAGAGATAGAGCCTTTTATTTTTAAGAAGGAAGACCAGGTCCAGAACATAGGATGAAATCCTGCCCTGAGAAATCTAGGGTAGTGTGGTTAGATTGAATGCTAGGGATAATGGTCCTAAAAGTGGGGGGATGAGAGAAGTTGGGTCACAAAGTGCCACATTCACAATTTCTGCAGTGGCTAGCAAAAAGAAAAAGTGTATAAAAAACTGAGAGATGGGAAAAGTCATGATTTTTCAGAGATTAAAAACTCAGGAAGCAGATTTTCCCCTAGGGTCATGCCCTGACAGGGGTAGATAATTGCATAATAGTGGTGGGTATTTGAAAGCAAGCCTGTATGTCTTCTTTAAAGCTCTAAAAAATGACTCAAAAAGTAGGGCTTTGGGCAAGGAGTGTGCTCCTGGGTCCTGCATCCCACCAGACATAGCCAGTGAGTGAACCGGCAGGTCTCTGAGCCTTTATCAGCCAGTTACGTCTCCTAAGTACTGCTGCTGTGGTCAGAGGAAGTGTGCAGAGATGCCCTCTTGAGCCAGGTTCTGGCATTGAAGTTGTTTCTCTAAACTTTTAGGTATGATCCAAGCCTTGGGGGGCTTCTTCACTTACTTTGTGATTCTGGCTGAGAACGGCTTTCTCCCCATTCACCTGCTGGGCATCCGAGTGGACTGGGATGACCGCTGGATCAATGATGTGGAGGACAGCTACGGGCAGCAGTGGGTGAGTGGGTCTGACCAGTGCCAGAGCTCCTCCAGCCCCAGAGGAGGTGGCCATGTGGGCAAAGAGCCAGGCTCATTACTCTGCCTTGTGCATTTCAGACCTACGAACAGAGGAAAATCGTGGAGTTCACCTGCCACACAGCCTTCTTTGTCAGTATCGTGGTGGTGCAGTGGGCTGACCTGGTCATCTGCAAAACCAGGAGGAATTCAGTCTTCCAGCAGGGCATGAAGTGAGTAGAGAAGGACGGGCAAGGGCCCTGGCTCAAGGGGTCTGGTGGTTTCTAAACCCTTTTCAAAAGCCCGGCCCCCTAACACATGGAAGAGTTTCTAGAATCCTAGTTTTTGGAGCAAGTTTAGGAAGCAAAAAGTAACTTCTGTCTAACCTTGAGCTCCTAAGTACAACTGATACATAAAAACATTCATCTGCCATTTAATTAGAAGGTAAACTTCTGTTTGCATCTTTTAATCTTTTACCCCTCTTGATTTTAGGAACAAGATCTTAATATTTGGCCTCTTTGAAGAGACGGCCCTTGCTGCTTTCCTTTCCTACTGCCCTGGAATGGGTGTTGCCCTGCGAATGTATCCTCTCAAGTAAGTCAGTCCTCCAGCACCCAAAAATATTTAATAGTAGTCGCTACTACTGCATGTCCTAGAAGGAAAAGCCACACTTACTATCAGAACTGTGGGTGGCATGCACAGGAATTCCTCTGGATTGGAACATTGGGAAAGGCTTGTCAGTAAATCAGACTGCAGATCCAGAGACTTGGTGATGGCAACCCGTGCTCGCTCAGGACTGGGCCAGGCAGGCCCTGGTGCCGTGACCTTGCTCACCAGGTGACTGCATTGAGCACTCAGGTTCCCCACAGCAGCAGTCCACCTGTCCTTAGGCCAACTAGGGGTGTCCTGGAGTCTGGGGACCCAAGTCCAAATCTCAGTATGTTTACCTAGCCATCATGTGTCCTGTTGAAGGCCCCCCACTTTTCTGGGCCTCTGTATACTCTGCCCTCAAAGGAAGAAGGTTGGAGAAGCAGATCTGAGGTCTCTCTTCCTTCACAGCAGATCATGGATAGAGTTGATCAAAGGAAGCTGACCTCTTATCTTTGGTCATAATCAGAAGGCCTTAAAAACAATGAATGACCTGGCACTTCTGATAAACTTGAGTTTTCACACACAGGGTTTACCACAAACTCCAGTAATATTTTGAAACATTTGGATGTGTTTGGTGGCATTGCTAACTGGTTGAGATTAAGTGGCTACAACTTGATTAAAAATATGCCAAGTCACAGAGTGCTGAACCCAATAGACACAAGCTTCTGATTTAATGCATCAGTTTCCCATCCTTGCTCAGACCCATGTCAGCTAGTTGGTTGCCGTCACCGCCTTCCACTAGTGTCATCCCTAAAGTAACCAAGTCCTGTTGACCCCACTGACTTCCTGTTCACTTAACAGACATCCTCTGTGGTATAGGGGTAGCCTAGCATCCAGGGTCTCATTGTCCCAACCTGTCTTTCTGGCCCTATCCTGTACCCATCCAAGCTTGTGTTGGTTCCATTCTTCCCTCTCCCTATTTGGTAAGGATGTTCCCTCCCACCCCATCAGTCTTGAAAATCCTCTTGGACTGGAGCTTGTCCCCACGTGGTCTCACCCTCCTGGACATGCACAGTTGCCCCCTTTCTTTGGTATCACCTGTCCTCTGGTGTTTCTGCTCCCCACTAGATCATACATGCCACAGTATCTTTTTTGACTTATTTTCCTCAGTACTCTACACAGAGCATACAATGGGCCATACAACAGGCTATGCCCAACTTGATTTCTATCATCGTGGGCCATTATTTATCGAGAGGCCAGGAGAATCACAGCTGTAAAAGGCTGAAGAGGAAAATCCACTAAAACAGAGCAGTGCCTTTCATGACAGGCTCTACCCAACGGGAAGGTGTTTTAGTTACCCTTAGTTACCCTGCATGACTGAGTCAAACAAGGTCATCTTAGCTGTGGTGGACAGGAGGAGACTGTCAGCATCCTGCCCTGGGACAGCCTTTCTCACCTGTTTTCCACAGAAGCTGATAGTCCAGAAAGCATGGCCCTCTGCTGGAAGCCCCCCCGGGTGCCCGTCTCCAGGCCAGGGACTGTAGCAGGAGTGCCTGGGCTCCCAAAGGCCTCTGATCTCTGTTAGGGTGCAGCTATTTTTCATTCCTCAGGTCTAGGACTTGGAACATACTGCTCACTGTCCCAAATTCCATCATCAGAGACCAAATTCGGGGTGGATAAACTGTTCTTGACCCACACTGGAAGTTCTCTGTCTTCAAATGTGAGGACATGAGGCAAATGAGCTGCTTAAATGCTTTAGAAAAGGGAAGAAGGAAAATGTCCAATTGTGGAATGAAAGGTCAACAGAAAATCTCAACTCACCCTGAAAACCAAACTTAGAAACATCCAACTGAAGGTGGGGAGAGGACCCCTTTGTGAAGTCTGCAGTCTGGTTTCCTCTGCCTCCCTAGGCCCTGGGCACAGAGCAGCAACCTGTTTTTAGGGATTTACATGTATTCCATGATCACGGCTCAGTGGTTTACCGTGACTGTACCTGGCTTTTCCTTTCAAGCTGATAATTTCTTTTGTCACTGTGGTGATAGGCAGTTTCTTCCTTTGAATTGTGTTCATGTATAAATTGGTACATGATTCTGTTTCCAGACCTACTTGGTGGTTCTGTGCCTTCCCTTACTCTCTTCTCATCTTCGTGTATGACGAAGTCCGAAAACTCATCATCAGGCGACGTCCTGGAGGTAATTATGGGCATTTTAGCTTTGGGGGGTGGGAGGGACTGTAGTTCTGTGGCTTCTATTGTGTTTCCTTCAAAGCATCCGGGCTGCCTCTATAAACAGCTGATTGACTGAGGCTGCTGGACCAGCCTGCTGTAAACAGACTAAAGTTTCATCCTCAGAATGTAGATCTCCATTAAGGTTTCAGAACCAATCTTATTTTTTATTAAAATGCAAGCCAATATGCTGCAGGGGAAACTTAGAAATCCAAACTATCTTTTCAGCTAGCATGTTCCTCCTAAAAACATTAAAAAATACAACTGAGGTCCAATACTGAGTTTGGGTTAGCTTGGGTTTGTTGGCCCTCGCGCAGAGCCTTACCCCGGTTTGCCCTTGTACCCCAGAGCCAAGAAGGCTCGCTGTAACCTGTCTGTGCCTCCCTTTGCCACCACAGGCTGGGTGGAGAAGGAGACCTACTACTAGACATCCTTTCCTGCACGCCGTGAAGCATCATGCCACACTCGCACCCGTCCCCCAGCCCCCCTTTGTGTACTTCAGTTTTGGAATCTGGAACTTTACCCTGGTAGGAAAGCACCGGAGCATGTGGGGGAAGCGAGACATCCCGGAATGAAGCATGTAGCTATCTGGGGGGGAGGGGGGAGGGTTGCCTGAAAAACATCCGTTTATGGGAATGACAGTGGGGAAGGTTTTTATGTGCCTTTTTGTTTTTGTAAAAAGGAAAACTCGGAAAGACTGAAAGAATACATTTTATATCTGGATTTTTACAAATAAAGATGGCTATTATAATGGAATTTGTCTTGTGCCTGCATCGCCTGTGTGGTCCAGGTGCCTGTGTCCATGGTTGGGGTGAGAGGGGTCCCTGCACTAGCGGCCTCATAAGCATCACCTGCCAACTTGGTGGCACGGCAAACCCAGACCACTTGAACCAAAGCTGGTCTCTCCAGGTGGTCCTGACTGACGTTCAAGTTTGGGAACCACTGATTAAGAGGACACTTTCTGCCCATTCTCTGACAACATGAACTTCCCAGACCCCTTTTCCTAGGGGCTACCTAGGGTGGTGTGGCTATAACTCCACCCACTGCTTTAACACCTGCTTTTTATGGGAAGACACATCACGTGAAGGGTTTTCAGACCCTCCAGATATGAAGTGCGAAGGAGGCCCTTCTCTTCTGTCCTGGCCACAGCCCAGCCATCCCCCTCAGCTCCCTTCCACAGCCTCAAAAGGTGTCTGAGAGGCAGAAACCCATGTGTACACAGTCTGTTGTGGCATGTGTGCACATCACTAAGTGCTTCTTAATTTAGCATCAACTAGCTCCATTTCAGAAAGAGGTTATGTGCCAGACAGCACACAGGGTGGAAGAGATCTGTTTACTTAGGGTCAAGCCTGAGAACGCTTGCTTTCAAAGACTTGGTAAAAAGGCCTGTCTCAGTCTCACTGCTCAGTAATCCAGCCTGAGTGCTGTTAGCTGCCAGTACTTGGACGCTGCCCTTGCTTCAAGCACCTATGACAAGGTGTCCATCCTGGCACAGCGTGGTCATGATCTGCCAGATGATTACAGACTGGGTTCAAACAGCATAGTTCTCTGGAAGCATACTTTGTTGTTCATGACTGCTGAGTACTCACATCAAGCTGTGTAGGTGGGAGGGGAAGGAGAATAGGTAATCCGCCTACTGGCTGGTCACTGGAGGAACTGGGAGGGCTGGGTGGTCTTAGTAACCCAACAGTCTAATCACCTTTCTTGGCACTTTCATCAGGATGATCTCTATTCTCCTAAGCAAGTTGTCTTTAAGGAGGGCCATTTGTTCAGTTCAACGTCAGGAAACTAGGACACAGTACAGTTAATAAAGATCTCAGAGTTAGAGGGCTGTGAGACAGTAGCTGGGACCTCAAGGATGTCTTCAACTCAGCTGTGATGATAAGAAGGTTAGACCATGTGCTTATGATAGGAAAGAGGCTATCCGTGAGGTTAGGATCTGAAGGAGGCCATCCCGTGCACTTAGACCAACGTGGCCTTGTCAGGTTTGCCGTCCCCACCCCTACTCCCTGTATGGCTTTTCTGGCACCTGGAGAGTTCTCTAGTCAATACATACTACTGTGATGAAGGTCCTGGGCATTCCCTGACCTACAAGGATTTGAAGCAGTGTGACACCATAGACTGGAGGCACCCCAGATAGCTTCCCTGCCAATGCGTCTCACGCTGCTCTAAGTGGCCCTGGACTGGGAGGTAGGAGCGGGCCAAGGGGCAGAGCTCAGCCTCACCAGAACTCTGCCTTTTCTGTTTGACAGTCTTTGAAAGTTTCACAGCTAAACGTTTGATGTAAAGAAAGCAGATAAGTGAAGGATAAAGCTGGTACCAAAACCAGGCCTCCAAATGGGTGGGGTCTTTCCAAGCTTTCTAAAAGCAGCAACCGAGTGTCCAGCTCTCACTTCTACCTCTGCAGCACTTTACATGCTCATTTGAGCCCTGTCAGTAACAGCTCAATAGAGTTCCACCGCAGCAACAGAAACAGCTCCTGATTCTAATCCTACAAGCCTGCAGCTGAAACCTGCCGCCTGGCCCCCAATGGTGGCTTGGCCACCTCAACACCAGCTCTCAAACAGTAATTTTTCATGTCCTTTCTGGTTCCTTCTGTCACTAGTTCTCACTCTCCTTCCTCTCACGGACAAGCTTCTAAGGGTTAATGAGTAACCATCAATTTATCCCTCTACTTGCTCACCTCCCAGTCATCACCCCCCTCCTGGCTGCAAGTAGCACCAGTTCACCAAATTTGTCCTGGTTGAGGTGGCCCCTGACCTGATGGTCAGATCCTGCAGTGCATCCCAGCCTTCCCTGGGCCTCTGCAGCACTCCTGCCTCCATCACACACTTCCGGAACTCGGACATCTGGGCCCAGTCCTGAGCTTTTGCCCTGCTCACCTGCTCCTTGGCTGTCAGGGAGGTTCCGCAACCCCTTCCCTCACCTGCCACACTCCTCTGGGGTTTCACAGCGTTTCATCACCTACGCAATGCTCTCTGCTGCTTCCATCTAGTCCACTCTCCTGAGCCCTGGCCTCACCAATTTGGTTGTCTCCTAGACATCTGCTTGGTTCAGAAAGGACACAGCACACCCATCGTAACCCCACTGACAAACCCAGACCTGAGGTCTCAGTGCACACGCGGCAGTGACATTCATCGCCTTGTTGCCTGAATCAGAAACCTGGAAGTCATGTGAGACCCTGTCTCCCCTTACCCTCTGGCCACCCCCACCCCCCAACCTGCAGTCCTTCACCACTTAATTCCAGTGAGGTTGTCCAGTGTGACTGAGAGCATGGATTTGTGTCTTAGCCTGTAAACACTCACTGACTGACCACGGGCACAGAATTTAACCTCTTTTTGCTTCATTTACTCTAGAATAAGGATGGTGTTTCAGAGCTGTTAAAAGGAGTCAGTGAGTCTATGTGTAAAGAGATTAGCACGGTGGTTGATGCTCAACAAAGCCTTTTCTTTACCGCCTCAGCCCTTCACTGTCTCCACATCTGCTATAATTCCCTGGCCCGTCTCCTTAGTTTCTGCCTTCGCCTAACCCAGTGGTTCTCAAAGTGTTGACATTACCTGGGAACTTGTGAGGAGTCACATTCTAATTGAGCCTGAATCAGAAACCCCCAATAGTTGTGATGCACATCAAAACCCGAGAACCATTGATCTACCCCATCTTCTAAGCTCCTCTTGGCTGCTTCTCCACCATCTGTGTTTTCACCCTTGACCCCAGCACATAAATCCAAGTCTGCCATTTGAAGTCCTGGGCAGTCCCTACCACTTCCCCCACCATCCTACATGTCCCTGTTGTATTCTCCTTACAACCCTCCCACCTTAGCCCAACCTGTAGTCTGGTGGACTCACCTTCCTGGATACCATTCAGGCCTTTCCTCTGTGGAGAAGATGGTGGGCCCTCATTTTTGCACACCTTACCAGAGTATTTACACCTGTATATTAGTGTGTTCCCTGGTAGACTAAAGGTTCCTGAGCACATGACCAGGCCATACCCTCCCTAACATCTGTACAATCCGTATTTGTTGCATGAATGAATGCTCATTACCAGACCCTTTTCCTGCTGGCCAAGCAGCCATATTTTTTTCATTTTGTCCTCACCTTGAATCTCAGTTTCTTGGATGAGGGCTGACTCAAGGGAAATCCATGCCCAGGCTTGCCGGCAATCTATGAGTTAAGGCCTCTACCTTTCTCCCAAGACTTTGAAGTTGGAAATGAAAGAGTATTCAGAATGAGTTATGCATGGAACTAGGATATCAAGTTGGGAGACCACAGCAAGTGATGGTAGAAGGTGAGGAGAATGAGGAGATCTACAAAGAGACACCAAGAGGGGTCACAGCCCTTGGACATGCCCAGGTTCTAGAGCTTTTGAGTCCCTGTCCTGGGCCTCAAGAGATCTCACAAGAAACCCTCCCCACCCTGTTAGCATGAGATTTGCCATCTTAACACCATCTCCATTTTTGCAAGTAATGGAAAATTCCTGCTTGAGCTCAAGCCATGAGAATATCCTGCTTTGGCCCCTTTCAACCTGACTTCAGCAGTTACCTTCCTAGCAAACCCTAGCAACAATTATCAACCCAGCTGCAAAATTACCTCCCTAGCAATCCCTAGCAACAGTAACCACAAAACTTTCCTGCCTCCCAAAGTACCTCCTTCCTCTACCCTATATCTACCCCATCCTGTAAGCAGACAAGGGCTTCAGCCCTTTGCTGGAGACCCCATCCCCACCCCTGCAGGTTTATGTCCAGGAAACCTGTGCTGTCATTGAGCAGTGTCTCCTCTATTTTCTTTCCTAACTTAAAGCTTTACACACCACACAACTAGGCATCTCCTATAAGATAACTGATTAGTAATCTACTTCTTCATAGAACCCTAATTATGTGATTAATTTACTCTCCATCTTTCTCCACTAACCTATAAGCTATGTAAGTTCCAGGAGCCTGCCTCTTCTTTTCCGTTTCAGCCCTCATATGTACTCAATGCCTTAAAAAAAGAAGTTGACACTTAGCACAATAGTTACACCCCTTATTTAAAGAAAAGGGCAGGTTCTGGTTCAAGATGGTGATATAGAAGATCCAGAGCTCACCTCTTTCCATAGACACACCAGATCTACAGCTGCATATGAAACAATTGCCTCCAAAAGAAAACTAAACACTAGCTGTGTGACTCCTGCACGTTGGCAAAGGAGAAAAAATCCACAATCAAGTAGGTAATAAAGGCTGAGACTAAATCTCACCATTAACCCTACCCCAGGCACAATGACCTAAGGAAGGAACTAAAAACCTCGACCTTCTCCCTGAGGACTGACAGTTTTGAACCCCACATCAGACACCCCAACTTTTAAGGCCTGCACCTGAGAGAGAAGTCCCCAAAACAGCTAGCTTTGAAAACCAACAAGGCTCATGTCCATGACACCTATCATAAACTGAGAAACAGCTCTTGAAGGGCTCGTGCAGGGACACACTTTATCCAGGAACCAGTGCAAAGGCATCTGATTAAGAGATACCTAGACTTTCTGTGAAAGAGGCTTATTTGTTTACCTTAAAGCATCAGACTGAGGGCCAGTCTTCTAATTAATCACACTGTAAGGGCCCACTGTAAGCCTTTCCAGAGAACTTGGAGTGTGAGTGTTCTCTTCACACTCTCCCTCTGCCATGGTCTGGAGTGCCAGTATCTCCAAGAGAGGAGTTTGTACACATGTCTGGTGCCCCAGCTGTATGGCTGCCACCCAGGAGATATCCCCTGATCACCTAGCACTGATAGCATGGATTATGCTCCTAAGTCCTCTGGGACTATAACAATTGGAGAGACAGTTCTTGGCCAGTCACCACCCTAAGGGCAATGCACAGACAGCAGACTAAAAGACACCCTCAGTTTTTCTGTGAAAGAGATCTATTTGCATCTCCTGGGGTCTCAACTGTGGGACAGGCTTCTGGCACCCATCTAGGGGTCTACTGAGGTACATGCCAGGGGTAGAGGCTGGTGGATACCATCTTTGTGGTTCTCCCTCTGCCTCACTCCAGACTGCCAGTATCTCCTGGAAAAGAAATTGGACACTTGTCTGGAACCCAAAGTTTTGCATCTACTGCCCAGGAGACACTTCTAAATCACCTGACTCTAGTGTCCACTAGGATTTACAATTGAAGTCCCACAGGGCTATATATATTAGCATACTTTAAAAGCTGCTGTGTGAAGGTCTGGCTTCCAATCAGCCTGAATCTAGGTGCTGACTGAGCTCCTTCTCTTTGGGACACAGACAAATTCTTGGCACACCCTCAACTGGGAGGTTGTACTGGGTACCACTGAAAACAAAAATAGGCTGCTTGGACAATCACAGAGATTTGAGAGACAACCAAGAGGTAGGGCAGGGTTGAACAATAATGTTCAACTCCTACATGAGACCACCCTTCAAGTCTGGGAGAGGTGGCTGTTTAATGCATAGAAACCACACAGAGAGTCAAAAAATAAAGAGAAAGGTGTATGTTACAAATGAAAAAACAAGGTAAAAACCTCAGAAAAAGTCCTTACTGAAATGGAGATAAGTGATTTACCTGATAGAATTCAAAATAATGGTCATAAAGATGCCTAAACTCAGGAGAAGAATGGATGAACACAGTGAGAACTTAAAGAAGAAATATAAGGAAATACCAAATAGAAGGTCACAGAGTTGAAGGATACTATAACTGAGCTGAAAAATATGCTAGAGGGGTTCAACAGCAGACTACATGAAACAAAAGAAAGGATCAGTGAACTCAAAAACAGGGCAATGGAACTCACACAATCAGAGCAGCAAAAAGAAAAAAGAATGAAAAAAAAACAACTGAAGACAGATTAAGGGATTTATGAGACAACATTGAGCAGATTAGCATTTGCATTATAGCGGTCCCAGAAGAAGACAGAGAAAGGGGTAGAAAACATACTTAAAAAAATAATATCTGAAAAATTCCCTAACTTGGGGAAGGAAACAGACATCCAGACCCAGGAAGTCCAGGCATTCCAAATAAGATGAGCAGAAGGACACCCACTCTAAGACACATTACAATTAAAATGGCAAACGTTAAAAGACAAGGAGAGAATCTTAGAAGCAGCAAGCAAAAAACAACTTGTTTTGTACAGGGGAACTCCCATGAGACTAGCCAACAGATTTTTCAGCAGAAACTTTGCAGGTCATGAAGGGAGCGGCATGACATAATCGAAGTGCTGAAAGGAAAAAACTTCCAACCAAGAATACTCTATCTGACAAGGTTATCACTTAGAATTGAGGACAGATAAAGAATTTTCCAGACAAGTAAAAGCTAATGTTGTTCATCACCACTAAACTGGTCTAACAAGAAATGTTAAAGATACTTCTTTAAGCTGAAAAGAAAGGGCACTAATTAGTAACAGGAAAACATATGAAAGTACAAATAGCAATGGTAGAAGGTAAATATAATAAATACTTATATAAATATAGGATTTTAAAATATAGTAAAATTTAGAATAATTTAATGTAAAGGTGGTATATCAATCACTTTAAAGTTAGTATGGAGGTTAAAGGCAAAAGTAGTAAAAATTAGAACTAATTACTTAATGGATACACATGATAAAAAGATGTAAAATGTGACATTAAAAACAAAATGTTGGGGAAGAGTAAAAATTTAGAGCTTTGGAGTGAATTAAAACTTAAGTTGTTAACAATTTAAGTAGACTTATGAATATCGGTTGTTATATGTAAGCCTCAGGATAACTACAAATCAAAAACCTATAGTAGATACACAAAAGATAAAGGAATTTAAGCATACCATTAAAGAAAATATCAAAGAAGAGGCCATAAAAGAAATCTTAATACATTTAAGAAAACTGAAATCATGTCAAGCACGTATCTTTCCAACCATAGTGGTATAAAGATAGAGATCAATTACAAGAAGAAAACCAGAATATTCACAAATATGTGGAGATTAAACAACATGCTATTAATCAATCAATGGGTCAAAGAAAATATCAAAAGAGACATTAAAAATACCTTGAGTATTATGAAAATGGAAATACAACATACCAAAACTTTTGGGATACAGCAAAAGCTGTTCAAAGAGGGATAGTGATAAATGCCTACCTCAAGAAACAAACAAACAAAAAATCTGAATAAACAACCTAACTAACTTTACATCTCAAGGGACTAGAAAAAGAACAGATCCCAAAGTTAGCAGAAGGAAGGAAATAGCAAATTTCAGAGCAGAAATAAATGAAAGAGAGAGAGAAGGAAGGAAGGAAGGGATGAAGGAAGGAAGGAAGGGAGGGAGGGAGGAAGAAAATATCAGTGAAACTAAGAGCTGGTTCTTTGAAAATATGAAGTTGACAAAACCTTAGCTAGACACATCAAGAAAAAAAAGAGAAGTCTCAAGTAAATAAAATCAGAAATGAAAGAGGGGACGCTATAACTGATACCTCAGAAATACTTGGCAATCATAAGACACTACTATAAACAATTATATACCAACATATTTGACAACCTAAAAGAAATGGATAAATTCCTAAAACATACAACCTACCAAGGTTGAATCATGAAGAAATAAAAAGTCTGGGCCGACCAAGTAAGGAGATTGAATCAATAATGGAAAACCTCCCAACAAACAGTCTAGGACCAGATGGCTCACTGGTGAATCCTACCAAACATTCAAAAAAGATAACCAGTCCTTCTCAAACTCTTCCAAAAATTTAAGAGAAGGAAATCTCCAAACTCATTTTACAAGGCTAGCGTTACCCTGATACCAAAACCAGACAAGGACATCACAAAAAAAGAAATTACAGGCTAATAATCCTGATGAACATAGATGCAAAAATTCTCAACAAAATATTAGCAAACTGAATTTAATAACCCATTAAAAGTATCATAGACCATGATCAAATGGCATTTGTTCCATGGATGCAAGGGTCATTCAACTTTCATAAGTCAGTCAATGTGGTACACCACATTAACAAAATGAAGGATAAAAATCATACAATCATCCCAATAGATTCAGAAAAAGCATTTGACAAAATTCAACATGCATACAAATTCAACAAACTAAGTACAAAAGAACATACCTCAACATAATATAGGCCATACCTGACAAGTCTATAGCTAACATCACATTTAATGGTAAAAGGTGAAACTCTTTCCTTTAAGATCAGGAGTAAGAAGACAAGGATTCCCACTCTCACCTCTTTTATTCAACATTTTATTGGAAATTCTAGCCAGAGCAATTAGGTAAGAAAAAGAAACAAAAGGCATCCAAATCGGAAAGGAAAAAGTAAAATAGTCACTATCTGCAGTTGGCATGAGGTTATACAGCAAAATCCCTAAAGACTCCACCAAAAGACTGTGAGAAACAATGATATCAGTAAAGTTGAGAGATACAAAATCAGTACACAAAAATCTGTTATATTTCTATACACTAATAACAAACGATCAGAAAGAGAAATTAACAAAACCATTTACAACTGCATCAAAAAAGAATAAAATACCCAGGAATAAATTTAACCAAGGAGGTAAAACACAGGTACACTGAAAACAATAAGATGTAGATGAAAGAAATTGAAGAAAACACAAATAGATATTCCATGCTCATGGAAAGGAAAAATTAATATTGTTAAAATGTCCATAATTCCCAAAGCCATCTACAGATTCAATGCAATCCCCATCAAAATCCCAATGGCATTTTTCTCAGAAATAGAACAAACAATCCTAAAATTAGTAAGGCATCACAAAAGATTCCAAATAGCCAAAGCAATCTTGACAAAAACAAAACTGGAGGCATCATATTTCCTGATTTTAAACTATATTAAAAGCTACAGTAATAGAAACAGTATGTATTAGCATAAAAACAGATACATAAGTCAATGGAACAGAAAGAAAGCCAAGAAATAAATTCATGCATATATGGTCAATTAATTCATGATAAAGAAGCCTAGCATATATAATGGAGAAAAGACAATCTTTTCAATAAATCTTGCTGGGGAAACTATACAACCACATGCAAAAGAATGAATCTGCATCACTATCTTACTTCATACACAAAAATGAACTCAAGGTGGATTGAAGACTTGAACATAAGACCTGAAGCCATACAACCCCTAGAAGAAAACATAGGTGGTAAACTCCTTGACGTCGGACTTTGCAATGATTTTTTGGATCTGACACCAAAAGCAAAAGCAACAAAAGTACAACAAACAACAGGCACTACAACAAACTATCAAGCTTCTGCACAGCAAAGGAAACCATCAACAAAATAAAAATGCAACCTACCTGGGAGAAACGTCATGTAGCTCGTAAGGAGTTAGTATCCAAAAATTTATAAAGAATTCATACAACTCAGTAACAAAAAAAGCCAAAGAATCCAATTTAACAATGGGGAGAGGATCTGCATAGACAGTTTTTCCAAGAAGACATACAGATGTCCAACAGGTACATGAAAAAAGTGCTCAATATGGCTGTTCCCCAAAAGACAAGAAATAACAAGTGTTGGTGAGATGTGGAGAAAAGGGAACCCTTGAGCAGTGTTGGTGAGAGTGTAAATTGATTGAGCCACTCTGGAAGAGAGTTCGGAGTTTCCTAAAAAACTTAAAACTAGAACTACCAGATGATCCAGCTATTCTACTTCTGGGTGTTTTTCCAAAGAAAATGAAAACACCAACTCAATAAGACATCTTTTTCTAACATCACAAAATTCCAACATTAAAACATCTTTCTTTTTTTAACATCAAAAAGAACCCCTGTGTCATTGCAGCATTACTTACCAAAGCCAAGATATGGAAACAACCTAAGTGCCTATCAATGGGTGAATGGCAAATGAGGTATATTTAAAATGGGATATTATTTAGCCATAAAAAGTCGGAAATGTTGCTATTTGTGACCCCATGGATCGACCCAGAAGTCAAATGCTAAGTGAAATAAGTCTGACAGAGAAAGATAAATACTGTGTGTCCTCTCTTTTATGTGGAATTGAAAAACAAACCCCCCAAAAAATAAGCTCAAGGTTTAGAGAACAGACTGGGGCAGGGGTGTAAGGAAGGTGAGCAAAATGGGTGAAGGGGGTTAAAAGGTACAAATTTCCAGTTATAAATAAGTCCTAGAGATGTAATGTACAGCATTGCAACTACAGTTAATAACATTGTATTGCAGATTTGAAAACAACTAAGAAAGTATATCTTACAAGTTATCACAAGATAAAAAAATGTTAATTATGTGTGGTGATGGATGTTAACTAGACTTATTGTGGTGACCATTTCACAGTGTATACAAATATTGAACCATTATGTTGTACACCTGAAACTAATGTTATATGTCAATTACACCTCAATAAAAATGACAATAAAATCGTTGAATGTATTAAAGAAAAAGAGAGAGGAGCAAAGAGGCAAAGACAAAAATTCATAACCTCATGTATTTAAGAAGAGAAAGCAAGGCTTTAGCTGGGGGCTGCCCTGTTCCCTGCCCTCCTGGAGGCAGACTTACTGTGTGCAGAGCTTCAGAGGCTCTCAGCTGAGTGCCTCCTGGCTGGGCTCAGGTTTGGCTGTGGAGTTGCATGACACTTGGGCCCATAGAGTTTCAGGAGCTTGGTTTCTTTTTCACTCCTTGTCCCCCTCACTGTGTGTGCCTAGGGAGCAGAACTCTCAGCAGTGGTCTGGGAAACCTGCTTCTTTAGCTTCCCTTGTTGGCAATCTGGGCAAGACACTTATTTTCTCCAAGTCTCTATTTCGGTCTGTAAAATGCAAGCAACTGCCATACCCGCCTTATGAGGATACTGTGAAGATTAAATGAAGTAAAATGTGGAAGGGGTTTGGCATAGCGCCTGGCTCTTTGCAAGGGTTTGTTGAAGGGTAACTCACTTCCCGCACCCTCCCAAGTGCACATCTCTACAGTAACATGCTCCAAGTATCCCCTAAAAGTAAACCTGGGAAAGCATAGTTGGTGTTCCCACATAATAGAAATAGCTACTTGTGCTAAGCAATGTCCTAAACAAAATACATTTTACAAACAAGAAAACTGAAGCTCAGAGAAGTGGAATAATTTGCATGAAATCACACAGCTAGTAAGTGGTAGAAGTGGATGAGTCTGCCCCAGACCCAGACAAATGAGCTCAAAGTTCAGGCTCCTAATACTTTCTACCTGGCACATGTAAGCAGGACCTAGGGAAGTGTCAGGCACTGTGGTAGAAAGGTAGCGTCCCCTCTAGAACTAGAGAAGGGAAGTGTTTATATAAAAACAAAGAACAGGGAAGGTTAGAGTGGGTGTTAAAACATAGGATCATGGAAAGTTTCTTGGAAATTAACCACTGGCTGTTGAACAGTTACCCACATGGATTTGCCCCCAGGAGCTGCTGGGTGACTGAACTCCCGCTTGCGTAACTGGGAAGCGTGAAGCAGGTGGCTCGAATCCTGGCCAGCTCTGCAGTGGCCGTGACAGACCCGCTTCCCAGGCTGCAGCAGGTCCCTTCCCTCCGATGCTCTACTGCTCTTCAGTGGCCACTGCCCTTCCTGGCCCTGCCTTCTGTAGAAAGCAAAGATCCCTTCCCTTCCAACATCCAAGGCTGCCTTGGTGTAGTGTGTGTGTAGGAAAGCAGAGTTGTTCAGTTCCATGAATAATCTTTTTGTAGGATAAATTATTGCTCCATTTAAAACAGGTTGCAAGGTTTTAAGTTTTCCCTAAAATGAGACATATGAGGACATTATTGCCAACTAAATGTTGGCCCAGAAATAACTTTTACTGCAGTGTAAGTGTTCTGTGGGGGGATTCTCTCCCTAAGAATAGACAACAAAACTCTGAACACCAGCTCTGCGTGTGTGCGAGGAGAGAAGCCCAAGGTCTTTGCAGGTCACCTATTCCAGTTCCCTTACTTCCGATGCCAACAGGGCAACATTTTCTAAGGAAAAGGGAACTAATACTCCTTAAACATATACAAGATGCCTGCAGTACCATCTTTGAAGTTTTCTACTTATTTCATTTAATCCTACAAAGTAGATAGAGATAAATATTAGTCCCACTTTATAGAGGGGAAACTGAGGTTCAGAGAGATTTAGTAACTTGTAAAAGGTGATTGAGGTAGGGTCTGAACACAGATCTGTAAGCTGTGGTTTTTCCATCACATCAAGCTGCCTTCCCCAGGGACATAAAAATACCTGATGTTGCTATTGGTAATTTTTACCTTGACATACCCTAAAGTCAGGAAATCACACACACTGATAGGTTCACATAGTAGACACCTGTGGGTCTACACATATGGGCATCCATCTATGTATACCTGTTCCAAAGTAGCACTTAGAAGGTAGGTATGGCAGCAACTTGCTGGTTTTCAACAAACCATATCCACTTTCCTCCTGAGGCCCCAGCAAGACCATGCTTCCCAGCCTCCCTGTGAGATGTGTCCAGGCAACAGACGTGAGCTGATCTAATATGCAAATCACTTCCAGGCTTGACCCATAAGCCCTTCCACATAAAGTTCTCACTCATTTTCTACATCCACCAGCTGAATGGAAGGAGAGATAGTAAGGCCCTGAAGCTGTGGTTCTCATCCTTGGTTGCACACTGAAATCAGCTGGGACCTTTAACGCTCTCCATGCCCAGGCTGCATCCTAGACCAGTTACATCAGGGTCTCTGGAAGTGAAACCCAGCCATCAGGATTTATGAAAGTCCTCCAGGCTATTTCATGTGCAGCCAAGGTTACGAATCCTTGCCCTAGAGCAGCAGCTCCCAACATGTGACCCCATCCAGAAGCATCAGCATCACTGGGGAACTTGTAAGAAAATGCATGTTCTCAGGCCCCATCCTGGACCTGCTAACTCAGAACTTGGGGTAATTGACTCTCCTGCTGATTCTGATGCATAATGAAGTTTGGGAGCCACTGCTCTAGAGGAAGGTAAGCCTCAAAACGGAAGAAGCCTGGACCCTGAGCTGCGTGGAACAGGCTCTCGTAGAATTGCTGCTGCATCAGGAGCTCCTGTGTTAACGGTATGTTTGAGAAATAAACTTTTATTTTGTTAAGCTATCGTTTAGCACGTAAGTGTTTGTGTGGCTTAAGGGAGAGTGTAGAAGATCAGAGGGTGAGACTAAGCAACTGGTAGCAGAGCTGGGTCCTACCAGTTCGTATGGCTGTTAACTTTTTAGGAATTTTGCAAGCCAGTTAACATCATACTGGTAGCTTGAAATTGGCCGAGGTTGGAATACTTACACCATGGAAATTGTCAAATCCTGCAGACCAGGGCTTGTTTTCCCAGAGATCAGGTTGTTAAACATTACCCAGCACACTATGAAGACCAAGGAGCAGTGAGTGGGAAGGCAGCGCAGAGCAGTGGCCCTGGACAGTAACGAGCCACCACAGAAGTGGCACCATGTGAAGCCCCCTAGGCCCGCCAGCGTCAGGCTTCTCACAACACACTGTCTTTGCCAAGTCCTTGTATTTTTCAGCCTTGCCACTGCTGGCATTTTGGTGTCTGTAGTTCTTCATTATGGGGAGCTGTCCTGCTGATGAAAGCATGTTTGCAGCACCCCTGGCCTCCTCCCACTACATGCCGTGAGTCAGCCCCTCTCCCCCCAGGCATCACCAAATGTCCCCTGGAGGACAAAACCATGCTCAGCTGGCAACCACTGACTAAAAACTAACTAGAAGAGAAGAGACACATCACTGGGGAAGGCTGGCTTCAGCCTACCACCTCAGCCCCATACCAACTGAAAGATGATCTTGGGTATGACCACATGCTGGCTTCCTGCAGCTGTCTTTGGCAAGGTCTTTATCTTTGTTCCCCATCTTCCTGATCATGCCATTTCCTTCTCAACCATGCCTGAACCACTACTTTGAGCTCTTGGGTTGGGAGTGTCTGTGGTGCTCTCACAGTGTTTCAAGAACCTTAGCGTCTCCTCTCCACACTAGTGTCCTCGGTCCCTCCCTCACGGCAGTCTGGTACAGTGATTGAGGTATTTATTCTAAAGGCAGATGGTCTGACTGGGTCCTGGCTCTGTAGTGCTTCAGCTGTGTGACTTTAAGCAAGTTTCTTAACCTCTCTGAGCCTCCATTTCCTTGATCAAATCGGGAGAGTACTATTTCCTACTTCATAGAGTTGTGAGGATAAAATGAGACAATGGTGGACAAGCCTTAGCTATTGTTTCTCATGAAACAGATTTTACAGAGTGTACCCAGTGAGGCAGACCCCATGCCACATGCTGGGGATATACTATTGAGCAAAACACAACAAATGGTCCCAGGCCCTGTTACTCACGATCTCGTGGGAAAGACGGTACAGTGAGCAGGTCTTAAGATATTATGAAGTAAGTGCCAGAATAGGAAGCCCTTGGTGCTGTAGAGACCCACAGGAGGAGCCTAACCACACCTTGGGGGTGCAGAACGAGGCTCCTTGAGAAAATGAAGGTGAGCACCGTGCAGACCCTGCTGGCTGCCTGCAAACATACCCTCTCTCCTTTGTCCTGACCCATCCCATGCTCCACTGGGGCATCCTGAGTTTTCTGGGCCTTCCTGACAGAACACCAAGTATTTTCTTTTCCCTTTTTCCACCACATTCAACTCCCATTCCTTTCATCTGCGTTTAGAAACCATTTTAATGTGTGTCTTTTCATTTCAATGTGTCCTTGCAGTGTGAGTATTGTTTAGTGTGTGTGTTGCTTGAAACATTTATTATGAAAAATCTCTAAAGTACACAAATGTAGAGGTTATATAACAAAGCTCCAGGTAGCCAATACCTAGTTTGAACAGTTACCAACATTTTGCCAGTTTTGTTGGTTTCATCTGTTCCCCTCCTCCATGCTCACTTTTTTTCTTTCAGAAGTATTTTGAGACAAATTCCAGACATCATGTCATTTCACCCAGAAATACTTCAGTGTGCATCTCCAAGAGAAATGACCTTTTAGAAAACTCACAACCAACAAGTAGATTCTCTTTTGTTTTTTTAACCACTTTGTTTTTACGATCCATCCATGTTGCCAAGAGTATTTCTAATCTAGTGCCTCTCACCACTGCGCAGTGCCCTGTTGATGCACCCACCACAGGTGACCTCTTCCTTCTCTCAGTGATGGACACTGGGGTTGCTGACAACTCCCCTCTACCCCAAATAAAGCTGCAAGGAGCATCCTCATACATGCCTCATGTGCCTTCTGTGAGACTCCCTAGGAGCAGAATTGCTGGGCACATGGTGTGTGCAATTATGTAATTTGACCAAGAAGATCAGACTGCCCTCCAGAATGGCTGTACCAGTCTGGGCTCCCACCAGTGATGTATATGGGTTCCCATGTCCCCACATCCCACCAACAATCAAAATGACCCAGCTTTCTGTTAACCTAATGGGTGGAAAACCTCAAATTCATATTTCTTTGGTGATTAAAAATAATTTTGAGTATTGTGTCATGTCTGTTAGCTTTTAGGGCTGACTTTTCTATAAATTGGATGTTCATATCTTTTGCCAATTTTTCTGCTGAGGTTGCTTTCTTTTTCCTGATTTGTAGGGATTTCTTGTGCACTCTAGATACTAGTCCTTTGTCAGTTTGGGACATTGCAAACATTTGTCTGTCCTGTGGTCCATGGTCTGAGCCCTCCTTCTGCTCAGTTCCCACCTCCTCTCCCATCTCCAGCTCCAGGGAACAGCCTTCTCAGTTCTAGCTCTTCATGGAAGTTGTATAGCGTTTGCCGGTCAGTGATGGGTTAAGGATGGGAGTTGCGACCAATTCTCCACTGAGATAGAGAAGTCAGCCATAGGGCTTTCAGCAAAGATTTCCTCACTCTTCAGAGACATAAGAGGAGCCAGTTCCTCTGTCTGTGGATGTTCTCTGGATGTGACATGAAACTTCTACAGCCATCCTGCTACCAGCCTGCAGATAAAATCCACCATCAAGGTTTTAGCATTCTTGGTGACATGGTGGAGCCTGCATCAATGACCCTGGGGCCTGCCCAACCTCTGGGCTACTTTTTAAGTGAGATAATAAGTGTCTTTCTTCTCTAAACTAGATTGGACAAGGATTTCTGATGCTTGCAGTGAAAAGAATATGAATAAATATAGTCTCTAAGCCAGAGCTTTCCGTATTTTTTTTAATGAAAATTACCAGTAAGAAATAATTTCATACACATAACTGAAACAACATACCTTTATTATGTCTGATGCATTCAGGTAGTCTATTGTATTTCTACCTTTTAATGCTGGGTGTGACCCACTAAATTAATTACACAAGCTACTAATGGATCATGACCAACAGTTTGAAAAATGCTGCTCTGCTTCTCAGAACTCTCAACTGAGGCCTGAAAGAAAAATATGCTTTAGTCAAGTAATACAGGGGGCAGGTGGAGAGCAGAGTTTTTTCTACGAGGCCCTCTGTGGGAAGGAGCCAATCAGATATCTCCCTCCGCCAGGGATGACCACAGAGCGAGCCCTTGATAAGCCTTTGTTGATTGGCTGTGTCCCCTCCCACAGCTCTCCTCCCCCAACAATGCCTTTCTGCAGCCTTATTCTGCGAATAGATGGGGCTAGAGCTCTTATCTCACCTCTGCCTGGCCCTCAAGATGCTGTGGGCCCGAAGCCGGCTAATTAGAGATGGCTGGGAGGATTACCAAGGGCCCTGGTCTGGCAGCTGTGCCCAGCTCTAAATTGAATACCCAGTGCCCCACTGGGTAAGGGCTCACCTTGATAAGCCCTCAAAACAAAGTAGGGAGACAGACAGGGTTTGTTCTCAACAGAGCACTCGCCCTCTGAATACAGTTTTTGTTTAAGCCCCAAGGCTGGGAACATTCCATGGCCTGGTGAACTCTCCCTTCTCCAGGTCAGTCCTTCCTCAGCATTCCTCTTTGCAAACATCTCCCATGGCTGGCCCTGCTCTTGCCCCCTGCCTTTGGGGGGCAGTTACATAACTCTTAGGAAGACCTAAAAATGCAACCATATGGTGCCCTCAATTCCCGGCACAGACTGGCTGTTTCACATTTTTAGCTGGTGCTGAGAGACTGGCTTCACACACAGACGAGCACACATGTACACAATCCCTGACTCATAACCACATTTCTGCTGCGGAATTTTTAAAAATTAAATCCAATATCTGGAGCCACACAGAGGTGAAAGCATACATTTTTGTCCCAATAACTTGTGGGGAAGGGGAAGTGCATTCATTGAAACAAGCGGATGGAAAGGCCCCCAAGGCAAGACCCAAGGAAGCCATATCACAGTCCAGTGAAAATGCAGAGCCAGGGCCCCTGGTCCCCCTAGAGTCTGCTCTGAGGGCTCGGCTGGGCAGCAGGTGGCCTGCAGCTCAATTCCTGACCCAAAGCCTGCTAGTATGGTGCTGAGCTCACAGATTCAGCATGCGTTTATTATGTGCTTTCAATGATTGAAAAGTTAGTGAAAGAAGACTGGTTTTGGGGGATGGAAAACCTAGAAAATGTGTTCTGCAAAATGCTTTATTAGAGGCCCTGAAAATTAAGATACAGAAAGCATTTTATTTAAAGCAGAAAATATGGGTATATATTTAGAGTAGTGTAGTTGTTAACAGCATACTGTTTAGTCAAGATCAGCCCAGATTCACATTCTGGCTCTGCTGCTCTCTAGCTGTGACCTTCAAGTCTCAATCCCTGAGTCTTAGTTAACTAGTGTGTAAAATACACACAACATTGTGAGGGTGGTTTTGAGGATTAAATGAGATTACAGAACACTTACTACAATGACTGTAAAGAGAAAGGGCTCTATAAATGTAACTGGTACTACAGGTCACTTTAAATGCAAGTGAAACACCTTTCATTCTGACAATGGAATTAAGACATCTAGTACTCTATAAAATCTGATTTACTGAAGAGAGGGAGGGACTGACCTAGGCAGGCCCCTGAGCTGGTTATTTGCAAGAAGCTAACTTGGAATGCCTCCCTCACCTGGAGGCTGCAGGACCTTCACCTGCTGGCTTTTCCCTGCTGCTGCTATTGGTGCATGCTGCCCTTGCTTCGCTCAAGAGGGACAAGGTGTACTTGTGCTCCCGGCCTCAGAGACTTGGTGTGGAAACTAATAGGTGCAGCAAACGCAAAGGGCAGGCAGGGCAGAAAGCTGATGCACTGAGCAGGGCCCTGGTACAGTCCTGTTAAGGCTATGCTGGCTGCCAGGGCCTGGCTGGCTCCTCTTTAGCTGTCTACACAGTAACTTCCTTCTCTGCCCACCTGCACTCTTAAGCAGCAGGTGCTAAAAGTGTTTCTAATTGTGCAGCTTGTCAGCATTAGGAAGAAAAAATAGTACGATTTCCCAAGTCCTAATTAAATGCAGTTCTTTCTTTATGTGTATTTTCTCAATACTCGCAACACACCTATTTACTCCAGGTTACAAACGAGGAGACCCCCACCAGGTGGCTGTTGCAGGTATTCAGTTGTAAAGCGCAGTGGTGGCAGAGAACACTATTTACTTTAGCATAAGCCACCGTGCTAATCCCTCTAGATATAATTTCTTTTAATCCTCCTAACAGTCCTGAAGCATCATCCTTATTCCAGAGTAAAGGGCTCAGGGATCTCTCAGGAGAGCCCACACGGTCCCCTGCCCAGCGCCAGGAGTGTTGACTGTGCAGTCTGCTTAACAGGGGTTCACCTGAGACTCCCCTTCGGGCTGACCGCCCACACGGAATTGGGCACTGTATATGTATCACCTTATTCAGTCCTCACACGGTCCATGAGGTAGGAACCAATTTTACAGGAGAGGAAGCCAGGGTCCTGAGGCTCGGGGCTGCTCCCCAGTCACCCCGGTAGGTCGCAAGCGCGGCTCCCTGGGATGCGCCGCTCTTGCTCCGCGCCACCGCAGCCACCCCGGGTCTTTCCGCAGAGCCGGGCGCTAAGCGGGGTCCGCGGGCTGTGGCCACGGGAAGCCGTCCTGGGCCACCCGGGCCTCAGTCAGCAGCGAAAGCAGCGGGTCTCCCGGGCCGAGAGCACCACCCCCGCCCCGGACTCTTGCGTCCCTCGCGAGGGCTCCTGCGGCCGCCACCCGACTGTGGTCGCGGCTCCTGAAGAATCTCGCAGTGGTTTCAAAGTTACACCATTATACATTATTCTGTGATAAACATTCTTGTGTACAAGTCCTCTGGGTTATCTGATCAATTTCCTAAGGTTATAAGCACAGGAGTAGAATGACTAGGTCAAAGGATGTAAACACTTGTAAGGGCTTTCGGTATTATTGCCAAATGGCTTTCTGTGGGAACCTTCTGGACACTTTTGATACTTGGAACACTACCAATTATTTCCTAGAATTTTTTTCCAGGAAAACTTCTAAAATGTACTTGCATTGATATGTAGTGATCCTTTCTGAGAGTATCTCCATTTAAGTCAGGATCAGAGCTTGAAATGGAAAGATCTGTGCCCTAATGATGGGCCTTCAGGCAGCAGAAAGCAAGTTAGGGAGAATCTTTTGGTCAGGAGGGATTTTCTGGTGACCCTGAATGGGTGGCCATCTATCCTGCCTATGCCTAAGACTAATCTTGGCTCTCAGCCTCTAAAGAGAGTTCTGAGGGAGGCCGAGGGCCACAAGGCATGTGGGATGGAGTTCACTTTGGGAGAAGTGAAATAATTCATGAGTCCACAAGCTATCTTTCCTTTTACAGATGACAAAGTAACAGAGAGTAATGACATGTTATTACAGGCTAATGCCCCCAAACAGCCACCATGTGTGCCAGCCAGCAGGGCACATATATTTTGCTGAACTGTCAGCATGTGAGTTTCTGGGGTGAGAGATCAAGCCAAAGCCAAAGCCAGTCTATTTGCTGGCCAGAATCTTCAGGCCAATGTCACCACTACTTGTTCTGTCATCTCCAGTGGAGTTGAAGGTGACCAGCAGGCAAGCTGTCCCCCAACGGGCAGGGAGCCTAAGAGTCTTGCAGGGATTAGGGTACAGAGAGGCAAAGAGAAGCACCCCTTCTGAATCAACTCTTTGGCTGAGCATATCCGTACACCCCTTCCTACACACACTCTTCCTGCTCTATGACCCTCCCCTGGACCCAAGCCCTGGATAGTTCCCTCCAGTTCACTGACTGCAATCCCATGCAAGAGTCCCTAGTCCAATTATAGTGAGCATTGGGATGCACCACTCAAATTGCCCTAAAGAACTGGTGGACTTACATTTCCAACTTCTGGGGATGCCTGGCAGATAGCCCTAGGCTGTCGGTTCTCTCTAGCAAGTTCCTCCTGGAGAGCAAGCCTCATCGAGGGCAGTCCATACCCAGTGACTGGTCAACGTGGGTATAAAAGCCTGGCTCCCTCCCCACCAGCCCCAAAGCTCCCCAGAGAAACAACTGGGACCATCGTTGAGGCTGCTTTGCAGTTCAACTTCTCGCTCTGCCCAAACTCTCTTTCTCACTTCCCTCACTTACCAAAGATGTTGAGCCTAAGAGCACTGCCTGATAAATGTCCTTCATGGGAATCTGCAACATTTGGGGGACTCCAATCTGTGACCCCAATCCTACATGAAATGCTCACTTGCTACTCTCTGGGTCCCTTGTTTAATAAACATTATCTAGCAATAATATGGGTATATGTCTCAGCTCAAAATAGACTAGTTTACAGCTCGGTGGCTTCCTTTGTATCATTTCTCCTTTCTGATCCTCTCAAGACCTGTCACACTCTGACACCTATTTCTAGGTGTGGTAGAATAATGACCTCCAAAGATATCTGTGTCCTAGTACCTGGAAACTAAATATATAGTTACAGAGCAAAGGAGAATTAAGATTGCAGATGGAATTAAAAATAGGAAGACTATATTGGATTATCATGATGGGTTTAGTGTAATCACAAGGATCCTTAAAAGTGGAAGAGGGAGGCAGAAGAGTCAGGGTGAGATGTGACTTACAGAACAGGATCAGAGGAGATGCAATGTGAAAAGTACTCATTTTACCCATTGCTGGCTTTGAAGATGGAGGAAGGCACCACAAGCCAAGGAATACAGGTGGCTTCCAGAAACTGGAAAAGGTAAGGAAAAGATTTTCCCTTCAAGTCTCCAAAAAGGGATGCAGCCTTGCCAACACCTTAGTTTAAACCCCATGTCAGACTTCCAGGCTTCAAAACTGGAAAATAATAAATTTGTGTTATTTTAAGCTATTGAATGATTTGTAGTAATTTCTTGCAACGGATTTGGGAAGCTAATACACTAGGCAACTGCACCTCTGTAGTGATCCCAAGGGCTCACCCACTGGGGAGGGAGGCCTCAGCGGGAACAATGAGGAAGAAGCAATTGTTACAGCTCCTCCTATGAATTACCCTTGGTCCTAGTTACAGACTGAATGTTTGTGTCCCCCTCAAATTCCTATGTTAAGATGGTATTAGGAGGTGGGGCCTCTGGGAGATAATTAGGTCATGAAGGTAGAGTCTTTGTGAATGAGATTAGTGCCCTTAAAAAAGGGACTCCAGAGAGCTCTGTCACCCGATTCTGCCACCTGAGGATATGAGAAGTTGGCAGTCTGCAGCCTGGAAGAGGGCCCTCCCCAGCTCGGACCATGCTGGCTCCCCGATCTGGGACTTGCAGCCTCCACAACTGTGAGAAATAAATTTTTGCTTCTGTAAGCCACCCAGTCTCTAGTACTTTGTTACAGCGGTCTGACTGACTGACACAGCCTTCTTGTCCTGATGCCGCTATCTAAGGAGAAATATTCTAGTATTTCTCTATAACCTACTTTTTGGAATGAAATAATAAATCTGGGTATTTTAACAGTAGAAAAGAACATAGGGTTCATTTCTACCAATGATTTGCAAGCTTTCTTTTAGCAGAGGAACTTTTTTTTTTAAAAATAGGGAGTCACACACATCCAATATCCAAGACAGATTAAGGTGGAGCTTTTAGGATTAAAGCCCAAGGCCCTGTGTCTTTTCCCTCATCTGAGCAGCTCTAGCATTGAATACAAAGTCTGAAAACCACAGAGCTAGGTCACTGGGCTCCTGGGCTGGAAAGTAGGAAAATAAAATCAAACTCAAGTCTCCAGCCTTCACGCAGAAGCCCAAGCACAAATAGTAACTATGGGCCCTTCTAGGAACACTGCATATGGACAGGTTTTCACTGCCTTCTCTGATCAATTAGATTTACGAAGCATTACAGACATCTGTGGACTTTCTAAAGGCACACCTACTCCTTTATTTTCATGTATTTTATATATTTTTTATTATTTTTATTATATACTGGGTCTTCCCACCCATGGTCACTCTGTAGATGGAGCAGGCAGTTTACTACCCAGTGTGATTTCTGTGGCCACAGACGCACCACCTGCCTCCAGCCCCTCTCCCCACCGACCTACCAAGATATCTGACATCCCTTCTTGGAGTCACTAAGGCCTTGTCCTCTAGAAGGCTCCATTCAAAATTCAAATACCACATTTTGTTTATTCTAGGGGTCACAGAGTATCATATTTAAACATCTTTAAAATCGGGACATAACTTTAAATCTCTGTATTCTTGCAATTATAGTTGTTTTTTCTTAATGGAACACAAACTAATGGAGCAGCTTGCAATCAATGACATTTTAGATTTGAAGAAATATGGCATGTGACTTACAAAGATGGGAAATAAATTAGCTCATTAGCACCCTTGAAGGCTGAAGCAGAGATCAGAGTCCACACAGAATGGACACAGGAACTTAGTTAAGAGAGAGCAGGAACGTCTCTGTGTGTAAATGGGAGTGCATGTGCGTGCAAATATGTGCATGGTAGAATATCCACAGTATGAGAGATCTGAGCAACTAAGAACAGATGTGGGAGGGGTTCTCCAGGGCTGTATAAAGTTTATATTCTGACATTAGACATTAGGTAAAGTAAGATCCTCATTTGTTCTTGGAAGCAAGTGACATGCCAAAATAGTTCGTAAAGTTTATGTCACAAGTACATTCCTTATTTCAGAATCTGCAATTAATCAAGCAAGCACAAAAATATAGTTTCAAGCATAAGTGTTACTCCTTCATTGGGTGTACTTTCATTTCTGTGTACTGACTAAAGATTAGACAACCGCTAATGTCAATCATAAAGAGTAACATTTGTCGACTGGGTTTCTGTTTGCTCTTCCGGTTCATTAGGTTAAATGAAGTGTTTATTCATTTAACCAGATGCCTCTGCCTTAATCAGAGCCAGCAGCCCAAAAGTACTTGCCAGTACAGGGATGACATTTAAGATCTAAAACTCAAAAATATCCTTTTGAAATATAGACATACTTTCATTAACTAATAATTATGATTAAGACAGTAGTTCATTATTGAAACAATTTTGTTTTGGAACAGAAGGGGAAACCAAAATTGCAATTCAGGGACTTGTTATTTTGTCTTCCCTGCTGCAAAAATTAGCTATCACTTGGTGTCCAGCCAAGGCCGTGAAGTCCCACTTGCCTTTCATCATAAATTTGGAGATGTGATACTCTGGAAAATAAATTGGCACCAACACTTAATAAAAGTCTGTGCAAAAGGACAACAGACCTTAAAAATCACATAGAGGAAAAACAACAGTTTTCTACTAAAAGATTCACCATGTTATGCTCTGCAATTCACCAGTATGGATGCAAATGGATGGAGTATTTTTAGGTTTGGCAGAGAAGCATAAAGGTCTAAAGAAGAAATATCACCAGTGGCTTAACTGAACAGAACATAATGAACTGAAAATCTCACAGTTTTAGCAACTCCCTCTCCAGTCTTTATACAACTCTTAGTGGCGAGCAAACCTTGTTCCCAGGGTGCTCTGCAGAAGCTGCTGGCATTTAGCAATGTACTAGCTGCTCTGAGGGATGGTACAGAGAGAACAGAAATGCAGAAATGACCATTGATGTAGCCCTAGTGAACAAATGGGCTGAGAGAGCTGGAAATTCTGCAAATAGGTTCCATCTGTGAAATCAGTTCCCTGAGTTTCAAACTCGTTAATGGTGAATTCCTGTGTGCTGGGTTTTTGCAGAACACAGCCTCCCTGCCCCCATTAGAAAAATGCCATACCCTCCATAATTCAGCAGACATTTCTGGAGGGCATACCACATGCAAGGCATTGCCCTGGGCACCAGGGAGGATGCATACAGGCATCATATAAAACATTAGCACCATTAGCTGTCAAGGAGATCAGATTCAGAAATGTCCACAGCAGGCAGATGAGGTGGTGCAATAAAGGATAAGGGGGTGGGTTGGGAGTCACAGAAGAGGGGGAGATGTATTGTGAAGCTGGACAATGGGAAGAAAGCAGATGGTGTAGGAACACATGGTAGGTGGAGGAGGTGGGTGCACTTGGTCCCCATCTTGAAGGAGGAATGGGATTTTAACAGGGAATAATGGAGAGAAAAGGCCTCAGGGCAGAGAAAACTGTGTGAATAAATAGATGAAAACCAGAAAGATACAGGGGTGTTTGGAGAAAGGGTGTGTTGCTTGGAATGGAAGTGCTGGGAAAAGGGATAATTGGATGGATTGGCATGGGCTGCCAGATGTCCTGCAGAACCGAGGACACTGAGTTGCTTTGGGGCAAAGGAGTCTCCTATCAGGTCACACCATCTGCCTTTGCTACTAGTCCTATACTTCAAGGGCCTGCAGGAGTGGGTGCCTATTATAGGCTAGTTTTCTAGCAATTAGAGGAACTAATGCCCTGCAATGGTCTGACCTCGTGCTTGGACCTCATCTGCAAAAACTAAGCGTTTCATGTATCTATCCATAGGTCGTTGCAACAAGCCTGCAACCAGTCAGGCCACCCCTGGGCTACCAAACGATGAGGGCAGAGCCAGGCAAACTGAATGATGATCCCACTCCCTCAGCCTGGAACTGGATTCTCAGAGATAGAAGTCTGCACCATAATTAAGTCCTGAACATTTTTATCATCCCTAAAAGAAATCCTGCTCCCCTTAGCCATCCCTTCCCAGCATCCCCTACAACCTCCTCAACACTAGACAACCACTAATCTGATTTCTGTCTATAGAAATCTAGAGAGATTTACCTATTCTGGGCATCTTGTGTTGTGGAATCATGCAGAGACCTTTGGTGACTGGCTTCTTTCATGCAGATGTCTTCAAGGTTCATTCATGCTTTAGCATCATCAGTACTTTTCATACGGCCAAATAATATTCATTATGAATATACCACATTTTATTTATCCGTCCATCAACTGATGGACATTTGGGTTGTGTCACTTTTTGGCTATTATGAATAATGCGGCTATGAACACTCACGAACAAACTTCTGTGTGGACATATGTTTTCAGTTATCTTGGGTATATACCAAGGAGTGGAATCACTGGATCTTTTCTTATTCATCCCTCTCTCTCCTAGCAACTAACATGAATAACTATCTGTTGAATGAGTGAATGAATAAAACATCTCTTGTTCTTAGAAGATTTTTTTTTGGTTACTATAAAATACACCAACATTAACAATTACTCTTGGCAGTTGAACCTCGTCACCCATTTCTTCTTGGCTTATTTAGGCTGAGGTAAGCCTGAGATCTGTTGGCACGCCTGCCCCAACCCTTTCCGAGAAGCCAAGGAGGCTAGGGTGGATAGTCAGAGGGAGCGTGCACCTCCGCAAGCCATCCAGGAAGCAAAGCTTTGTCCTGACTCAGTAGATTCTCAGAGTAGTGGGGCCCCATGATCCGGCTGACTCACTCCAGGAGACATAGCTGCCAGGAGCCCCACTAGCCAAGCTGGGACTTGACAAGGACAGCACCTCCAAGCTAGGCTGTGGGATGGGGCAGGGGGGAGAGAGGCTGCACTGTACTCACCACCAATCTAAGGGATGCTCAGGAGCACCCTCCCAGCCCGGGATGTGGGGGGGGGGCAGGTGGGGGGGGGCCTGGGGATGCATGCGCACTTAGTATTCTAATGAACAGACTGCCCACAAGCCAGGTTATTATCAGTAAAGGGCCACATGGGGATTTGGAGTCTCCTGATGTCACATGTCATGGTGAGGCCTCAGCTTCCACACATACCTCGCTCCTTGTGCTCGGTGTACACTCCTGCCCTGGTCACACTGGGCTGCTCAGCATGACAGCACAAAAACGGGCTTTTGTAGCTGAAACCCAGATTTGGTAAGGGCAGTGGGCAGGCGGGCAGGCGTCCTCCCGGCTGCTGTGAGGCGGGGCCGTGCCCTCTTGCAGGGCGCCCCCGTGGCACACCCGCCTGGGTCAGCCTCTCACAGATGGTCTGCAACATGGGCTCCGAGGAGGTCCCAGCTGCTCAGACTTCATTGGTCTGAGCAGGGTACAAAAAGCAGCTTAGCTATCCAGGGAGCCGCAGAAGGAAATGCCCGTTCCCCCAGGCAGGGGTCTGCACACCCTTTTCCGCCTCCCCCTGGCTTTCTAGTTGTCTTTCCTGGCCCAGCTGCCCGCAGGCGGCACCCCATCTCCATCCCTGAAGGACTCACACAGACATTCCTTCCTTCCCATGTTCTCTCATACTTTGATGAGGTCTTTTCTCCCCAGTAAGACTCAAATATTTAAGGAGGAGAATTCTTCTTCCACAGCAACTTTTCCAAAAAGTTTAGAACACAATTCCCAGTTTAGAAATCAATGAATATATTCTCTCTGCCTCATGAGGTCATGGTCACGTCTAATATCCATACCCACGAGATTGGCCCTTACACAGAGCCACTGTGGGTTATTTAACATGTGGCCAATATTTCAGGCCTAAGTAGTATTTAAGCATTTTATTTTAAAAGTAGCACATGTTCAATGTAGAGAGTAAGAAAATCATATAGAAAGAAATAAAAACCATCCATCACCCATACCCAGAAGTTACTCCTGGAAAATTTTGGTGTGTGTTCTGTTATTTTTCTATTTATGTTTACTACTATTTTCAAAATTGTCACCATACAGTATGTGCTGTTTTATAACCTGCTTAACATGTTATGGATGTATCATAATTCCATTAGATAATTTTTTTTGCAATTTCCCTGGTTGTATAATATTCTATCACAAGGACTTAATGTATCTTATTTAATCAAATGCCCAATTGTTCCTTATATTAACTGCTTTCAACTTTCAACTTTATAAATAATGTTGTGATAAATAATCTTGCACAGAAGTATTTTTGAACATTCTGAATATTTTCTTAGGATACATTCCTAGAAACGGAATTGCAGGATCAAAAATTGGGAACGTTTTTAAAGCTTCTTAAACTCATTGTCTAATCACCCCACAGAAGAATTGCAGCAACTTATACTCCTACTAGACCTGCCAACAACAATTCTTAACAAGCTTGACTTCTAATTGGAAGCTTCAAAATACCAAGAGAGAACAAGGATTGCAGTAAGTAGGCCCAGCGACATCCAAAGGCAGAGTAAGAAAAACTGATGAAACAGGGACATTTTGGGCAAAACAGAAAGACAGAAATTTGCCCTTATTCATCAAGAAAATGGTACACCACACCATGCCCTCCCTATCTGCAAAGTCCTCTGCTTCAAAAGGCAGGTAAGCAAATACATTTTAGAAAGAGTTCCTTCCAAAGCGCCCTTTGAGTGGCAGCATAGCAGGGTGGGACAAGGAGAGGTTTGGTGTCAGGAATCCCAGCTCCCCTGCAAACCCCACAGAAACACACTGAGTCAGTAGCCTTCTCTGACCCTCAGTTTCCCCATTTGTAATTAAGAAGAATATTAGCACCTACCCAATAGGGCTCATGTGAGCATCAAACAAGATCAGCATGTCAACGTACTTTGTAAATAGTCAAGTGCTGACCTTATTGCTCAGACTGGGCACTTGAAGGAAGAAGTGCTGTTCTACTGAGTAGGAGGTATCCTTCCCCGGAGAGTCCCAAGAATGGAGTGCTACTGTTATTCACTCCGAGTCCCACGGCACCTAGGGACACAGGAGCCGCCTGTAGGTACATTCTTTCAGCATTGAGGACACTGCATAAAAACAAACTTCTGTGAGGAGAAAGAAAAGGTATTTTCCTATTTAAATTCTGGCCCATAAGGTTTTGCTCTAGACATGGTCAACTCAAGGCTTTTCTTGGTCCTTCTTGTCATGGGAATTTAATTGCTCTACATTTGTAGGAAGCTTAATTGGCTCCGTTGCTAGAGGATCTGCTCCTGCCATTTTCCTTTGCATTCATGGCAGGCCTCTGAGGAGAGGCTAGAAATAATAATGTCCCAAGGTGAAATGAGGTGACATGCTGGAAATAGTTTAGAAGAGTATAAAGTGCTATGCAAAGTAAGGCCCGATCCTCATCCGGTCGTGATGAAAAGATGAACAGTGCAGGAGAGCCTGTGGGGCACAGTCGGGAATGTACATCTGTGTCGGCTCAGTGTGGTGTTGAGTCCCTGCTTTGTCCCCTACAAACGCATGACCTTGAGCGTGTAATCCAGCAACGCTTCATTTCCTCTGTGTCACGGCACTTTTCACTCTCTGAAATTGTCCTCTTTCTCCTGTGTTTGTGGCCTCTCTCCCAAGCAGGAGAGCTCAGGAGTGGAGGGGTGGATTCCATCTTGTCCACCAATGGATCCCAAGACAAAAAAGAATGCCTGCTTCCCAAAGTCTTTGTTGAATGAATGAGTGATTCTTAGGATACCATCTCCAGGGATTCTGCTTTGTCCTTCCAACCCCTTCAAGGGCATGGAGTAAGCAGAACACGCCAGGGGCGTCAGAGGCATGAGGAGGGGAAAGGAGAGGGCACCACTGGAAAAACAGTTTACCCACATGAGAACAACAGCATCTTCCTTCAGGTGACGACCCACCCCTTTGGAAAAGATGTAAATGCTGCAGAGATTGGCATTTTAGCCTGTTCTCAATCCCATGAGCAGTAACTACTCCTACAAAGTCCTGCTAATTTGGGTTGTAAAACACTCCTTGCTTTTTAAGTACATACATTCAGCAAAGATCATTTTCCTACCCCTACCAAAAAAAAATGTTATTGAATAACTCAAAGCCAAAAATCACACTGTGGCCCCACACAGGCCAAGGTGTTCTCTCCACCAGGATAGCTTGTCCTTCATCTCCCCGCTGCTGACCCCCTCCCTCCCCGGCCCCTCGGAAGAAGGCAGCCGGCTGTGGCAGGGTGGGGGTGTCAAGGCGCCAGCCTTTCCTGAGGAAAAGTCCGGAGCGGCGATTGCTGAACCCAGCCTGGGCTCTACTTCCCTGCTGGGCCCCACAGTGACCCGGAGCTCCCTGAGAGGCGGGCAGGACTTGGGACGGCCTCCATATTCCTCTCCGTGTGTTGAATGGTTGATAAAGGAGGAAAAACTGACTTAAATGAATGAATGAATGCTTACTGAGGGCCGTCTGTGTGCCCGGTACTGTGGGGGACCCTGTCATCTATTTCTCCATCTTCTAGGCAATGTTTTGAAGTTGGAATGATCACTCTTGTTCAAGCTGAGGAAATTGAGGCAGTTTGCCAAAGAACCATCCCAGTATTCAAATCACACTTTGGAGCTAACAGAGAGCTAATAAAAGCTCAACTTGTGGCTTTTTGTATGTGAGGAGTTCTAAGTAATTTATAAAGCAATTGTTTTTTTAAAAATGTGGTAGTGGATGAATTTTAGCACGATTACTCTAACCTAGATAAATCTCTTGTCCCTAAGCTAACCAATGTCTGGAGGGAAGAGTTAGAACATGTGTCATGGGACCTGTAGTAAGAAAAGTTGAGAGAGAGAGAAACTAAATAACAGGATCAGGGTCCAGAAGATCTTGAAGGTTTATATGAGGAGCTAGATCTAAAGTGATGTGCCCCCACCAATTTATTTAATTAAACAAAATTAAGCCAGTTCATTTAAGGACTCATCAGATTCATAAACCCAAGTTTATTGAGGAGGGAGGGGGAGAATTTGCTCAGTAATATTTTGTGTAATTAATTGGTCATGCTATGGCACTTACCCTGTTGTTTTATAATTACTGAGGAGGGGGAGGGGCAGGAACTCCTTGGGGTCAGAGTTAAGGGAATGACTTACCTCTGGGCTGTCCCCAGGCCAGCAGTCCAGTCTACAGTATGCCTCCCATTAGCTGGTGCCTGTAAGAAATTACAGAAGTCATCTGGAGGTATCACAGTTCTTATCAGATAATAGTTGTTCCTACCTTCTAGAGATGTGATGAGGATTTGATGAGCTAATAAATAAAAAGAATTTAATGGTGCCTTGTACACAGTAAGCACTTAGTGAATATTAATAATTCTTATTATTTCCAGTTCTTCCATATTACAAATTTCTGTAATGCACATTTTCATTTACATGTAGCGTTTTCCTATTCAGGTTTATTTTCTGCAGCTAAATTCCCAAAAGTGAGGTTCTTACCTCAAAGGGTATAAACACCCTTAGATCTCTTTATACTGCATACATATTGCCAAATTGGGTTCCTAAAGAATTATAACATCTAATGGCCAGCCACAAGGAGACCAGATTTCCATACCATTACTAGTGCTTTTTTTTATAAACTTCATATAGCACTTACTTATAAACTTTATTATTGATTTTAATAATAATTGGATTGATTTTTTAGAGTTGTTGCTGCTACAAATATCCATCCAGAGAATAAGCGAGCTGGGCCTTGCTGGGAACAGGGCACGGTCAGGAAACCAGGCTGGAATGAACTCAGAGGCAGAAAAGGGACTTCTAAGGTGGAGGAAGACGGCGATAAGGAAACCAACAAAGGCATATGACTGTTCCCAGGAGCTCAGGGCTGGAAGGAGTGGGGCTACAAGATGCACACTGACCCCCCAGGAATGCTGGAGATAAGCACAGGTAAGACAGATCTCTGAGGCCTGAGTAGCCTGTGCTCATAGAAAGAAGGAAGGACAGGCGGCAGGCGGGGAAGTCTCACGGAAGCCCAGCCCATGGAACCTGACAGTCGGTGTCTGTAAGAGTGACAGAAGGAAGGCCCCCTCCCAAACACAGCTTCCCATGGAGTAATTAGGAGAAGAAACCTGTTGGGAGATTCAGAGTCTCAATAGCCTCTTCAGGAGGGACTAGCCTAGGTTGGAGAGATGAAGTGCTATACGAGTGCAGTGAAAGAAAGAAAGCAAACTGAAATTCGCAAGCCTGAGGGTCCAAAGCAATTCTACACCTGGTGCATTGTTCTGAGGAAGGTGATGTGTAACACCTGTGCTTGGCTAGGCCAGAAACACTTCTCTCCCAGGGCTCCCCTTAACTTGGAAGTCTGTGGTCCTCACCCATCATTCTAATCCAGAACCTGAGACACAAGTTCTGATAGCAGGTGTATTCCCAGGAAAACAGTGCAAGGTATCTGAAGTTGGAGTTGACCAAGCAATGGGGGACCTGCAGTCACCTATGAGCCTATGAGAGTGCAGGGATATGATTCTCAAGATTCAGAAGGCACAAGAATCATGTGTGTGTGTGTGTGTGTGTGTACATGTGTGTGTTGCTGGGTAAATGCCAATTCCTAGGCTGTCCCTCAGAGATTGTGTTTGGGTAGATCTGAGATGGAATCCAGAGATATGTACTTTAAATAAACATTTCAGATGATTCTACTGCAAGTGGCCAGTGGCTACACTTTGACAGTCATCTGTGTTGTGTGTTTGGTCTCTGTGAGACCTCTGAAGGGGTGGGTGACCCTAAAACTGAAGTTTGACACCCACACAAACTTGGCATGGAGTCCCCAAGGAGGGACCTGGCCATTTCCAGAGAGTTGGGCTATGGATGATTTGAAGAAGCCATGTCTGTGGCTGGCCCTAGGAACACAGCTTACAGACTTCCAGCTATGGGGAGCATGATTAACCAAGGGTCCCAGCTGCTGTGTGAAACCCATGGCTGCACTTGCACCAAGCCACCCTTCCCACGGGCTGCTCCCAGGCAGCGAGTGAGCGCAGAGGGATGCTTAGGCTGACACTGTCCTGGGCCACCCAGGCTCTTCTGGCAGCTGACTTTGGGCCAAGGACCTCCTGACGGCCCTATTGGATCTTTCTTAGACTGCAAGCCTGTCTAGAACACTTCTACTCAATCTTCTTTCCCTCTTTTTCACTGGGGTCAGACATGTGAAGAATCTGATGACTGTCCAGGCTTATCTGTGTGCCTACATGATTTGGTTCACACAGGCATTTCTCCTAGTATGTAATCCTTGCGATGTAATCCTGTCTTGCCATTTGCTTCTTAGAGTACCTGCACTAACCCAATGACCCAAAACATCCCCTTGAAACATTCATCTTGTGGATACAACCAGGTCAGAAAACAGACTATGTTTCCAGAAGGCCTGTGTGGCTTGACACATATAAAGGAGGCCCAAGGCATATGAAACGGTGTTATTTTATCAGACGCTCCTGAGCACTCGAGAGAGGCAGCTAGGGGTAAGAGGGCACATGCCAGAGCCCCAGGAGCACTGGAGGAGGGGTTCCGTATTCTTAGACAAGCCCTCAGAATGATAAGAGGAACCACATTGCCAAAGGGATAACTTCAGGCCCTCTGGAAAAGGCACCCTTGCCCTGCACCCACAAAAGGTCTGGGAAAGTAAAGCGTGAATCTTGGCTCCCACACGCTTTCCTTCTCCACCCTCTACCTCCCAGGGAACTGGAGCCCCAAGGGCAGGTGGGCGCTGGGACTGGCTTTCCCCCAGGTCTCCACCCCGCCCTCCTGCCTGCTCTGGGCTCTGCCCCTCTCTGTGTCAATATCATCCTCAGGTGTCAGCCAGGCCAGATGTTTGAACATCGAGAGAAAGACAGGTTGCCTCCAGAACCTTACTTGGAAGAACTCATTTGTAGGCCAATGTGTTATAACTTGAAAGGGGAGGTAGGGAGAAGGAAACAAAGGAAAACATACCAGTCAAGTGGCCCAGACTCTGCTCCCCAGGCACAACCTTCACGGCTCCTCCTCAGTCACCCAAATGAAAACAGGCAGCTGGTGCTTCCTGGACACCCATGAAAGCAGCTTTAGGAGACTATGTTCATCTTCCTGATAAGGGATGGGCAACAACCCTTGTGTGTTTACTCCCTGATTGCCAGCCATTCTCCCGGACAGGGACTGCCAGACTGTGTGAAGCACCAGCTCCACCGTGGCCAAGAAAGCGCTTGCAGATTGCATGGCAGTAAGGAAGAGATACCTCTTCCTTCTACGGATTTAAGCTCCCTTTTATCGTGTCTTCTAAGGATATCAGTATGTAAACGTGGGATTGTGTGTGTGCACACTTTCCAATAGTTCCCAGCTGCAGCGTGGCTGTGGGAAGGCCTCAAAGGGTGTGTTTACGCCCCTGGCAGGGCCCTATTGGGATCGGTAGCCTGGTGCTGGGAACCGTAGTGCCTGGGGAGGAGGATACATTCAAGGACTTGGCCCATCCCCAGTTGGGGGCTTCCTCAGGTGAGGTGAGGGGACGGAGGCGCAGACCCAGCAGAGCCAGAGACTTGTGCATGGTCTTACTTTGAGCGACAGTGTGGAGAATGGCAGGGCAGCAAGGGGTATGGAGGCTGCCTGCTCTTGGCCACCCAGCGCTGCCACGGCCCACCAGGAGCTGCCATGTCCCTCCCAAGAGGTGCAATGTGCTCAGGGCGAGCAGAGGCAAGGGGGGCTTTGGCCAGAGCCCAAGCTGGAAGCAGCAGGCAGGATACAACGGGTGGGAGATGAGACACCCAAACTAAACATGAGAGAACAATAGCCTCTGGAGAGACTGGTTCTCTAAGTCACAGTATGTCTTGCCTCCTTTCAAGACCCTCAGATGGTTCCCGTATCACCCAGAGAAAAAGTTGAGATCTTTGCAGTGGCCTACGAGGCTGTTATGGGTTAACCCCTCAGAAAAGATATGTTGAAGTCTTAACCCCCAGTACCTCAGAATGTGTACTTATTTGGAGACAGGGTCTTTAGAGTGCTAAGGGGGTTACAGTGAGGTCATTAGGGTGGGCCTTGATGATAAAAGCGGAAGTTTGGACATGGACACGTGCACAGGGAGAATGCTTGTGTATTGGACTTAAGTTGCCACGTTTATTTACAACCCTTGTTGTTTCTTCTCTGACTCCCCCATTAGAAGTTGCATTCCACCAGGCCAGAGGTTTTTGTCTCTTTTGTTTGCTAAGAGACAAAGTATCTCCTATTTGCCCTAAGTGTCTAGCACAGCGCCTGGCATATAGGAGCCCTCAGGATTATGAATGAACAAACAGAACGGTGTTGAGTAACTGTTGCATGGTGTGTGCGTGTTTCAGAGCTACCTGCTGTGCCCACCCCCTACTAAGCCCTGCTTGATGCCCATAGAAGGCCCGCGACAACCCTACGGGGTAAAAATGGTGAGCCTCATTTTATATAAATGAGGAAACTTGCCAACACTACTGTAACCCAGGCTCTCTGACTCCAGTACCATACTGGCTCCTTGCTGGGCGTTGGCAGGGACTCCATTCAGGAGAAAACGTCCCTTGCCCAGTTTCCTGGGGATCAGAGTGGTGGGCCAGGGCAGCTGCCACAATGCTGCGCAAGGAAAGTGGCTCTAGAGTCATCCTTCCCCACGGCTGGCCACCACCCAGCTGATTATGTCTCAAGCTCCCAGCCTTGGCTCCCTGGTGACCAGCGGGGTCCAGATCACCCTGAATCTGCCACTCACACTTGTGCCGGGGAGGGTGAGAGAAAGGGAAGATGAGAGAGGGCAGTAAATGAGGGCAGGGAGAAGCAGGCTATTAAAATTCTAGACTCACCAGGAGCCAAGTGGGCTGGGAGGCTGGCGCTGCTGGCTTGCTCAGTGGGCACGCAGTGGGCAGAAATCCCATTGCCCAGCTATCCTGGAGCGGGAGTAGAAGGGCAGACTGTGACTCTGTGGTTGTATTGTGAGGGTGAAGGAGGAAACAAGAGCAGCTGATCTGGCCTGGACCAGGAGTGCCCACATGCACACAGATAGGCCTTTGTGTCCTGGGCCCAGACAACAGGCAGCATTCTTCCCCCACCTCGGTGACGTCCTTCATGGACATGTCCCCAGAGTACATTTTCAAAGGATTAATCAGCTATGGATGAGATGACATGGCATTCCCTCTGCTACCTCCTCCTCGCTGGGCTGTGCCTTCTCTTTGTTGTCTCTGAGCACAGAGTGGGTGGCCGACCCCCACCCAGCCCTTGAGCTGCTTCCAGTGGTCCCCACACAGCTCAGGCCTCCTGGCCTCAAGAGGGGGAATCTCAGAACATAGGAGCTGAACAGGAGAAGAGCCAGTGAGGCCCTATGTTTTACTGGAGAGGTGATGGAGTCAGTGATGGAGCCATCACTTGGACCCAGGGCTCCTGCCTCCAGAGCAATGTCCTTTCTGGTAGCAGGGCTGAGCTGCCCCAGGAATCTGTGACAGCAGCCCAGCCTCAGGGCCTGGACTGCTTCCCAGGGAAGCCTGATGGGGAGGTGCTCTTCCTGAAGGCAAACTGAACTCTCACTGGGTTAATTCTCAGGCCTGCCTGGCTGGTTTACTTTCCCAAGCGAATGTAGAGACCAGAAGCACCTGGGTGTCATTTGTTCCACTTAACCAACTGCGGGACTGCTGAAGGATCAGTTACCTATGAAACATCACTCTCTCTGGATGTGAAATAGAGCCTTCAAAGACTCATATGGCTGCTGCCATAGACCAAATGTTTTCATCCCCCCAAAATTCGGGTGTTGAAGCCCTAATCCCCAATGTGATGGTATTTGGAGGTGTGGCCTTTGAGAGGTGATTAGGTTTAGATGAAGCTATGAGGGTGGGGTTCCCACAAGGTGATTAGTGCCCTTGTAAGCCAGGAGACCAGAGCACTCTCTCCACCATGTGAAGACCCAGCAAGAAGGCAGCCTCCTGCGAGTCAGCAAGAGAGACCTCTCTAGACACTGACTCTACAGACCCCTTGATCTTGGACTTATAGCTTCCAGAACTGTGATAAATAAATGTCTGTTGGTTAAGCCATGCAGCCTGTGGTGTTTTGCCATAGCAGCCTGAGCCCACTGAAATGCCACTGTCCCTGGCTTCCCTAGACCAATGCTTTCAGAGTTGGATGACCTGGGCTCTACTACCACTATGGCAACCCCAAACTGCCAGATCTTGGAAAAGAAGGCACCCTCTCTAATCCTTCATGTTCTCACCTTACAGTGGGGCTTATGATCTCTGTCATTTGCCCCTCACAGACAGCTGTGAGGCTCAAATAAAACAATGCGTGTGAAATACTACTGTGATGATGACAATGACTATGACTACTGTTACTGCTGGGGCTGCACTACTATTATGACCACTACTTCTACCACTGCGACTACTATTACCACTACTACCAACAGCAACACCATAATTCTCTGAAGCCATGTCCAGGCTCATGTGTATTGATGGCTCATTCCATTTTCATGAGTGGTATTCTGTGGTATGGATGCCCCACAGTTTGTTTAAACATTCCCCCTTTGGAGGACACCTGCACTGTTTCTAGGTTTTAGCTATTACAAAGAAAGCTGTTATAAACATTAGTGTACATATTTTTGTGTAAATATTTGTCTTCATTTTTCTGGGATAAATGCACAGGAAGTGGAGTTGCTAGGTCGTATGGTAGATGCATGCTTAGTTTTTAAAGAAACTGTCATATTGTTTCAGCATAGCTGCAACGTTTTAAATTCCTGCTAGCAATAGATGAGCAATCCAGTTTCTCCACATCATCACTAACATTTGGTGTTGTCATTATTTTTTTAAGCCATTCTGACATATATGGTGGTATCTCATGGTTTTAATTTGCATTTCCCTAATGCTGATGTTGAACAATTCATGTGTTTATTTGCCATCTGTATAGCTTCTTCAGTAAAATATCTATTCATGTCTTCTGCTTATGGTTTAATTAGATTGCTTTCTTTTTTACTGTTGTATGTTGAAAGTTCTTTATACATGCTAGGTACCAGTCCTTTTTGAATATGTAGTTGCCAAATAGCAAATATCTCCCTGCCTCCTCTCCCCATTTCCCCATTCTGTGGCTTGTCTTTTTATCTTCTTAACAAGGGCTTTTGCAAACTAAACATTTTACATTTTTATAGAGTTCTATTTATCAAGTTTTCATTTCATGGATTATGCCTTTGGTGTCAAGTTTAAAAACATTTGCCTAGCCCTAGACCTCAAATATTTTCTATTTTTTTGTGTAAAACTTTTATAGTTTCATGTTTTACATTTAAGTCCATGATCCATTCTCAGTTCATTTTTGCATAAGATGTGAGACTTTGCTGAGGTTCATTTTTCTTCCTTTTTGCCTACAGATGTCCTTTTGTGCCAGCATCATTTGTTGAAAAAGCTTTCTTTCTCCACTGAATTGCTCTTGCACCTCATCAATAATCAGGTGGGCATGAAGGACGGAAGAGAAGTTAGGGAAAAGTGATGGTGCCCCATAGAGGGTATGGGGTTCTTCTCAGGGTGATAAAAGCAGCCTAAAATTGATTGTAGGGGTGATAAAACAACTCTGAATATACGACTAAGAACCACTGAATGAAACTTTATGTAAGTGAGTTGAATTATATGTGAACTATATCCCAGTAATTACCAAAAAAACCCACAACCCATTGGATACATTTGTGGGAGTCTATTTCTGGGTTCTCTATTCTCTATCGATCAGTGCCTGGACAGAGGTAAGGGTTCCAGCCCCACCCTGTCCCTCCTGACACCTCGTTGGCTGAGAGGTCAGGACAGCACCATTACTGCCCCTCTCCTGGCTGCCCCCAGCAGTGTGGGCTGGGTGGCTTCTCTGCCACTCAGGACTGATGGAAGTCCTGACTTCCCACTCATTCTGACACTACCCTAATGGAAGAAAGAGGGGTGCCTTCTTAAAGCCTGTTGAATGTGAGTTGAGGCTCCCCATCTAAACTTTGCTGGTGTGGAGGCTACAGTTTCTCCCATAGTGCTTGTCTGAAGTAGAGCTGTTAATTTCCATAAGTTTTCTATTTTGTGATGTCCTTTCCTTGGTCATTTGGCTAGAGAAAGCCAAAAAAGGGATTTTGTAAGGGCTTTTTTTAGTCTGCACTCATTGACATTTCCAGGTTGCCAGCTTCTCCTACACTCATTCTTGGATATATGAGGCAAAAAAAAAAAAAATCCTAAAATTCAACCCTTTGTTGTTCTTCAAGTCTCAAGGCTCCTAGCTGGTCTGCTTTCTTCTCTCATCTCTCAGTCTTCTCATGTTTGTTTTATATATAATGTCTAGGCTACCTCTCTGGAAGATGAGGGAAAAGTCCATCTGCTCCATCTTCCTGGAAGTGGAGTCATTATGCAGCCTGTGAGACAGGTTTCTCCCACTCAGCAAAATGCCTTTGAGATTCATGTATGTTATTGAGATTCATGTATGTACGGGTATCAATAGCTTGTTCCTTTTTACTGCTGGGTATTTCCTTATATGTACCAGTTTGTTTATATATTCATTTGTTGAAGGAATTTTTTTTCCAGATCAGGAGATTATGAATAGAGCTGCTATAAACACCCATCCAGGTTTTTGCAGGAACATACATTTTCAATTCTCTACAGCAAACATCTGGAGTAGAATTGCTAAATGTATGATAAGTATATGTTTAAACTTTATGAGGAACTGCTCAACTGTTGTCCAGAGTAGCTGTACCATTTTGTGTTCTCATCAGTGGTGCATGTCACTTCCTGTTACTCCACATCCTTACCCATACTTGGTATTTTTAGTATTTTTATTTTAGCCGTTCTAATAGATATGTAGTGATAGCTCTTTGTGGTTTGGTTTGTGTTTCCCTAATAGCTAGTGATGTTTAACACCTTTTCATGTGCTTAATTGCTCTTTATGTGTCCCCTTCTGTGAATTGTCTGTTCAAGTCTCCTGCCCATTTTTTAATTAGCCTGTTTGTTTTCTTCCTGTTGAACTTTGAGTATTCTTTATATAGTCTGGGTACGTTAACAATTTTTTATATTGTAAAACTAAAGCAAAGAGAGAGAAAGAAGAGAGGAGTAAAGCAATCTAATATGGTCAGCTGTTACTCCATAGCAATCCACCTGCTAAGTACTCCTCCTGAGATTCAAACACTTAACCTTGGCCACATTACCACTACAATATCCCATCAACAGAAGTCATAGCCCACTGACACTTCAGGCCCCCAAACAGAGTCTCTTTCCACTTACTTGTTGTTCTCTCCAACATTCAAAAAATCCAATAAAGCAGAACCCTGGGCTTGGGCATTCGGTATTTGTTTTCAATTGTTATCTCCTAGATAACAGGGGCTATGTCTACTTCACTGTATTTTTTCTAGGACCTAGCCCTTTTAAGCATTCATTTAAAGAAGATTTAATTGCTTCCTATTATGTGCCAGGCACTGCACTCTGTTGAGAATACAATGATGAATAAAACAAATTGATCATGGATTCATGGAGTGCAGAGAATAAAGCTTAGAATACAGTAAGTGCTCAAGACATTCTTATTTTCACATTTCCTTTCTTATTAAAAATGTCCCCCCTGGAGTTGATTGCCTCTTAAAAAGTTTGGTCTATTTCCATATTGCTTCTTTTAATAAAATCCTCTAACAATAATACCCAACTTCTACCACTATTTCATATGCTCAAACACATATGTTCCATTTTTTTCTCCAGACATTTCCCTACTGGAAGTCTTCTGTATTCTTTACAAAACTGGACTAGTTTGCTCTCCAGGACTGTGGAACATGTTTTTTTTTTTTCCCTTAGAACTTCCTTTCATTGCTTCCCTATGTTATAGACCAGGTTCCTAGGTACCAAGTTTTTTCTTTTTAATTTATTCCTCGTTTTTCTCAAGTGTTCTTCAGTGCCTCTTTTAAAAGGATATATGTGAAGTTATATTTAAACCCATGTGTGTCCCAAAATGAATTATTCTGTTCTCATATTTGCAAATAGCTTAGTTGGATATAGAACTCTAGATTAAAATAATTTTCCCTCCAAGTTTTTAAAGAATTTCTTCACTGTATTCTAATTTTCAGTATTGATGTTGAGAAATCTGATAACTTTCTGATTCTTGATATTTTGTATGGACCTCTTTTTCTCTCCAGAACATAGGATCTCTCTCAGTGTTCTGAAATTTAACAATAATGTGCCTTGCTATGAGATTTTGTTCATTCATTGTAGTGTACAGTACATGTCCTGTTTCCTTCTGAAGGCATGTGCTTCATTTTGGGGAAATGTTCTTGTACTATTTTTCTCTCTTCTCCTCTGATTTAATTCTCTCTTTCAGAAACTCCTATTGCCTGATATTGGACCTTTTGGGCTGATTCCCTCCTGTTTTCTATTTTTTTTTTGTCCTTTTGTTCATTTGAGTTTCTATTAGATTTCCTCAACTTTATCTTCTACCAAGCAAAAAAGTTGTAATGTCATATTACTTAATTTGTAAGAGTTCCTCATTCTATCATCTTGCTTTTATTTCATGGTTGTAAAATCTCCTTTAGTTCCTCTGAGAAGTTTAGCTAGCTATCTATTTTAAACATTTTATTTTGGTTTCTGTATTGTATCGATTTCTTCCAAGTCCCTTTTGTTTGCTTGTTTGTCTTGGTGTTTTTCTTCCAGGTTTTAGGATTTGCTCAAATGTCTAGTAATCTCTGACTTTCCTTTCATATTAACAAGTGAGGCACTAAGACAAAGAGAAGCTGGGGAACTGTTCCAAAATAATGGAGACTAAAGAGACATGATAACTAAATAATATGTGATCCTGGATTAGCACCTAAACCAGGAAAAAAAAATGACTCTAATGGACATAATTGGAATAATTATGAAAATTGAATGTATGGGCTATAGATTTTGATAATGTATCATAATACATTATTACATATAACATTAATTATTATGTGATAGGAAGTCCTTGTTCTTAGAAACTATACAGTAACATATTTATGAATAAAAGGGCATAATATCTGCAAATTACTCTCAAATGGTTAATACATACAGTGTGACCAAGTCTGCCAGAGACCCACCAAAACATGTAAGCTACACTGCCTCCTTATGTTGCTTCTATCAAGTTTGACTGGCTTGTTCCCTGGAGATAAATGCCTAGCCTTGTCTTGATTATACATACTGGGGAAAAGCTGATGAAATTAGTAATATTCATGCCAATAAAGCTGAGCTTGAGAATAGGTGTGATACATAATTTAAGCCTTTCTCTACTCATGGCTGAAATACCACATTTCACAAAAAATAGACTGGGAAGACATAACTGCTCTTTAACTCTCAGGAGAAGTCAATGCACATTGACTGAGAAGCCAGACGTCAAAAGAATTAAGACACTTTCCCAAAGACCACATAGATAGTAGGTAGTAAAGCTGGATTTAGAACCAGTTTAGCCCAGCTCTCTATCCCCTGCAATATACTGAAATACCATGATCAACTAACTAACTCCTGGAGGCATTTGTTTATCTGAATGATTTTCAACCCTGAGAGGTAATGAAGAGGAATGAAGTCCAACATGAATTTGGTCCAGGTTAAATAAGTGGAGTTGCTGCGAGACAGGGGCCAACAGAGGGAACAACTAAGAAATGAGAAACTACTCCAAGAAAATTCATGTGCATAGCAGTATTTCTTTAGCACCCACCCTCTCCACTCCTTGCTTCTGAGGAGACGTGTGGAGTTTCTATCCTCCTGTTTGGTTAGATATCTCCTGCTAGTTCTGGGGAAAGGCCCAGTGCCTGGGGCTCCCTACACTGCCACAGGACTCCCAAAGGCACAGGCCATGTCACCCATGCTCATCTACTATCACATTTAGTAATTTTTTGCAGTAATTATTTGCATTCTCTTCCAATAATGATAACAACAGTTAATACTACTGAGCACCTACTGTGCTAAGTATCTGTATTATTTTATTTAATTCTCATAACCATATAGGGTGGAAGCACACTTAGTTAATCAGATAGGGTATGTACTTCTTATTTAGTAGTATGTTCACAACTCCTAACAGAGCTGCTGGTGCAGGTGCACAATGGGTTTGTTAAATGAATACACTAACTCCTGTTGGCACCTTATCACTGGAAATTACTGCCCTTAAGACACATCTTCCCTGATGAGTGCAAGAGATTCTCCAGTCATGTTGACTGTGATCAACACTTGGGGAAAGTCCATGATAATAGCTGCTGTTCGTTCACTCATTCAACACAAATTTGGCGAGCTCCTTCTGGGTGCCAGATACTTTCTAGGTGCCAGGGTGACAAGTGAGCATGGTGAACATTGTCCCTGTCCCACAGGAGCTCCCTTTGAGTCTGGCAAGCAGGAAACACACTGGAATAGGTAATTGTTCTAAAGGATAATACATTTTACTGAAGAAGTACCAAGTGCTATGGGACTGCCTAACTGAGTTCTGGGGTCAGAGATTGTTTTCCAGAGGGATCTTTGAATATGTAGGATGTCAGTGAATTACATTTTCCTTTATGATACCTATGTAAACCTTGATAGTTATTTTGTTCTTTCTGGCATCTTTCTTGTTTACTATCATGCTTCTCAAATTATAAACTCCCACCAGGGTTTCATCCACTGATCCTCTTTATCCAATGAGCAGACAAATATAAAATATAGAAGCTGCTTTTGATAATGATGATGATAATAGTGAAGAAGGAAGAGGAGAACAGTTAAGAGGAGGAGGAGGAGAAAGAGGAGGAAGAGGAAGGTGGGAGCAGGAAGGGGAACGGGAAGAATGGAATTCCTCCCCTTGCACCCATCTCCACGTAAGTGAAGGTTAAGATGGGGGCACAGTTCTACTCTGGGTCCCCTGGAGGGACCCAAGGATGTAGGAATTTAGTTGGGATGAGATTCAGATGATGCTCCCCACCCATCTGGGTGCCCAGTCTTCAGTCCAAGTAGAATTGAGCTAAAATGACCGAGGGCATCCTTAATGAGCCGAAACCAGGGGCTTCTGCCAGCAAGTGCTGGAAGGGGGGTGGTGGAGCCAGAGGACACAGCTCCCAGCGATGAGGCCTGGTTAGCCAACGGGCAGCCTGAGGTTGTGAGCCGAAGACCCCTCTGCGGGATGGGGTCGGGCCACCAGCCGCAGTCTTAGCCCAGCCCAGACCCGGTGATGGGACATTGGTGCTGGATTTGTGCAGAGAAAGGAGACACAGTGCCACCAGACCAGCTCTGGCTGGTTTACCTCTTTTCCCTTCACTCTCCATTGCTTTCCTGAGTCACTGCTTGACTGCAACCACTTCAAAGTGGATGTTACAACAACACAGCCCTGTGGATTGCTGTCAGATTTGTCCAGTTCAGAGGACAGAGACGTTTGTACTTGCGTCCTGTTGTCTTCTGATCACTTCACTAGGCTTTTCATTAAGGTAAGTTCTCCTTAAGTATCCTTCCTGACTGTTCAGAGTGTGTGGATAGAAATAATTTTTCCAGGAGCAGGTCGGGAGTGGGGCTGGAGGAGGGGGTGTGGCCTCAGCGGCTCGCGGTGCTGGGACCAGCAGGAGCCCACACCAGAAAGTGGGCAGAGGCAAGAAAAGGCACTTTGGGAGGACGCATGTGGGGCCACCATGCCTTCCTGCTCCGCTGCAAGGTGGCCCTCAGACTGTAAGTTTGGAAGAGGAGTTCTGGCCCTTTTGAAAGCAGGATGTCAGCACTGATGATTAAAAATTGCTCTGCGTGCCTGCCATCCTGCCTGACTTCCATCTCCTAGTTGTGGATAATCCAGCTGCTCATCTCCTCCATAGTACACACCCCTGTACTGAGTGCCTTTAGGACAGTTTGTGTTCTAGAAGGCCATGTGCTTCCTTCATGGGAAGGGCTATAAGAAAGCGAACCAGAGCCTGGCAGACTCAATGTCCCTTGGAGTGTAATGCAGATCTGGAGATTTTCTCTCATTTCCCCTTCCTCTCAGCTCAAAGCAGCTCTGTCTTATTCTGCTGATGGCACATGGAAAAAGAAATCTGTGCTGATTTTCTACTCCATTTCAATATGTGGGCCAGTCTAATTGAACACACAAGAGGGTTATCCAGCATCTGAGGTCAAGCTGTGCCCCTAACAGCAACATCCCAACCCAGCCAGATCCTGGAGCCGAGCTCTGGCCCGCCCCAGCAATGAGACACGCAGCAGCAACGTACAAAACCGTGGCTCAGGACCGGCCGTGGTTCCTTCCACGGCTAGGCTGCATGTGGTCACAGGCCAGGGCCATGGAGAAAGGCTGATTTCTGGGCATTGCCACTCATTCCCTACTCAACCTAGGGACAGAACACAAACCACTCGCAGCCCACATCCTTCCATAACAAAATGGGGGGACCTACCTCCCTCAAGTCTGGTTCACAGAGGTATAGGACCTGGCTTGAATCTCAGCATTATCACTTATTAGCTGTGTGCCCGGAGGTGAATTCTATTTCCTCATCTGTGCAAATGTAGGTTATAAATACAATAAATACAGAGTTGCTGCGAAGAGTAGAATAGGATGTAGGCTCTTAACTCAAGGCTGAAACCATCATTCCCTATCATTAGACAGTTCTCCCTGCTTCCCCTCCACCATCGCTAGCCCAGATATGCTCCTCTGGGATCTAATTTGACATGTAACTGTTTGGTGAATTAAAAGGAAAGGAAGTCCAGTATTTTTTCTGAAACACTAACAGTGAATTCCAGTATTTTGTATCCCTTTGATTCTGTCTCTTGTATATGACTCACTGCTTGGAACAGCATCATACACACATAAAAAACATTCACTGAATAGATGGTTTAATAAAGATATGAAGAGAAATTGGGATGAGATTATTATAGATGGGTAAGTAAAACAAAAATATCATGCTACTGTCTGCCCCCAAAGTTTGTTCATGTTCATGGAAGAGACACAAGCCAGAAAGCCAGGTGTCCTCCTCGGGGCCTCCCACTCTGTCACCTTCCATGGCCAACTGATCAATACATCTAGCTCATTCTGCTTCCTAATTAACTCTTAAGATTGTCCTCTCCTCTCCAAACCCTTTCTGGCATTTCAGAGCAGGGGAGCATCCCCTGCCTACTGCGAAGGTCTCCTCATTAAACAACCTATATTATCCTTCAAGTCAGGTCCTCCCACTCCTTTGCTTAAAACCCTGCAGTGGCTCCCCTTCTCTCTATAAAGTGGTTTCCAAGATTACCTAATTATGAAAATCATCTGGGAAGAACTTTAAAAAACTCAAATCTCTGTGGGAGGGTCCTGGGATCTGTATGCCTTGAAAGTTGCCCAGGTGACGGATGGTCAGCCAGTGATTTGGGAACCCCAGGTTTCCAGGCTAAAATCCCAGTTCGTTTGCATGGTACAGAAGGCTCTCCATGATCGAGCTCCCCTTACCTTCCTCTCTAATGTAATTTCATGCCTCCTTCCCCTCTTGAGTATCATGATCTAGCAATGCCAAATGGGCCAGTTTCTCACTTGATGTTATTCCTTCCCTGCTTGAAGTATACCCCTTCTTCCCATGGTACCCTTCTCAACCTTATGCTCTGACATGTTCCTATTTATCCTTCCAGCTCCATCTCATCTACCAAGGCATTTTTGCAGAAGGTTTCCACTTATAAAAACTTCAAAACAGGAAAGCTAATCTCTGCTTTAGGAGTCAGGAGAATGGCTACCCCTTGGAGGCTAGGGGGTGCAGCTAGCCACTGGGAAGGGACAACAATGGGCCTTCTGGGGTGCTGGGCATGTTTCTTGATCTGGGTGCTCATTACACAGGTTTATTCCGATTGAAAATTCATCAAACTGCACAGTAATGGTGTGTGCAGATTTGTACCAACTCAGCTCACAGGCTACTTCCTCCAGGAAGTCTTTGTGGGTTTTCACCCTTGTAGTTACCCAGACCTTCCCTGTTGCCACTCCTAGTTCAGTCTGCTTTTCTGGCATTTAACACTGTTTTATCACTCCCTTAATGACATATCTGTCTCCCCACCTAGACTGTGAGTTACTTGAGGACAAGATCCAGGAATCCCCAGCCCCTTCCCGGAGCTCTCACCCAGCTCGACAACCATATGTGAACAGAAAGAGGGGCACCGAGGCAGAAGGAGCATCAGTGCAGCAGTGTTTACTCCTTTCCCTTCTTCCTGCTGGGAATGCACAACGCTCTGCTATTGATCTGCTTTCAACCATCCAGGCCGGGAAATTTCAGTGCTCTCTCTCACCATGCTGGGAGGGAGGCTGTGTCCCCAGCGGGGGCTCCAGTCCCTGCAGGCGCCATGGAGCTCTCCTAGGGCCCCCCAGGCCAGTAGCAGCTTTTCTGATCTCACTGTGTAAACACACAGCCCAGAAGGGGTCCCGTGGGATCACCGAGCTGGCATTTGCTCACTGTCTTCCATTATTGCTTAGCTGGAGAAAACATTTCACCGCCCTGCACAAGTCATAAAACAACAATAAAAAAAATTTTTTTAAGGCTTTTAGGACAAGAAGGGGTTCCTGTGGCCACTTAGGAGCTAAAAGTAGACTCACTCCTTGGCAAGGGTATAAAGATGATTGAGTTGTCCTAGGATGCTCCCCACCCTTCCCACATCCTCCCTACCTTCTCTCCTCATCTATGTCCCCTCAGCAGACCCACTACCTGTGGGTACCCAGGTTCTCAGGCTGAGCCCTCTTTCTACTTGCAAAACTGGCTTTGGGGATAATGGCTGCTTATCGCTCAGTGTAAGTATATGGTGGGGTGGGGGCGGTCAGACGCAGGTCTGGTAGTGAAAGGTCTCCTGACTTGGAACCATAAAGTCTTGTCACAGTTCTATCTCTGTCACCTACTATCCTTGGACAAGTCACTCTAACTCTTTGCTCTCAGTGTCATCATAATTAAATGGAGACATGAACAAGGCATACCTTGCAGAAGCTGTGAGCATTCACAATGAGATAAGGTAGCCCAAGTGAATGATTGACACTGAAAAGTCCCAGACCAGTGTGAGGAGGACTCAGTGTGAACAGAGGTCCACCTTGTCAAGGAGCAGTTGCATTTCAAACTTTATATCTTAAAGGAATTTCAAACACCACTGACCAAGCTTGGGGGAGTGTAGGTCCAGGGGCTTTCTGGAAGAGTGCCCCAGGACAGAAGGAAACAGTAGTGTCTGGAAGGCCTCTCACTGCCTTCAGGGAGCTCTATTTCCACATCTTGAGCATTCTTCCTGAGTGGTTTTCAGCATGCCCATCTGTGAGGCCCTAAAGAGGAAGACCTGGTCCCCAGAGCTTAACTGTGGCTCCAGTCTCATTTAGTGGACAAACTATTGATGGCCCATCTCTGCCGCCTGTCCCTGGGAGGACTGGTGCAATTCCCTGCAAATCTCTATACTAGAGGCGCTCAGGCAAAGCTGCATGGACAGAAAACACATCTACATGCAATATCAATAGGGTTGAAAAGTGAATGTGAGTTTTGAGAGGCCATTCATAGCATCATAGCTAAGGGCCTTCAACTCATCAAAGAGAAAACAAAAAAGATGCCAAAAAATCCTAGCTCCTTATTTTTAAAACAGCCTCAACACAGGATGCTCTGAGCTCCCCTCTGAGTTAAAATTATAGGGGGTGCTCAGGAAATCCCAGGTGAAGTCCTGGTGTCATCACATCAGCATATCTAAGGATGTGAGGACTGAGATGCATTCCTGGGAAGGTGGCTTGTTATCTCTTAAGCATTGAAGGAAGCAGATGTTTGTCCTCCCATGCTCACAGCCGTTGACACAGTACCAGTAGCATAGTGGCTACAGTGAAAAGCTTTGGTGTTTGATAGGTGTAGGATGGAGTTCCCGTTCTGCCATTTATTCACCACGTGACTCAGAAATTTGATGAGTCATGTATTGTACACTCAGTTTCTTCATCTGCAAAATAGGAATTAAAATGCCTACCTCATAGTGGTGCTTTGCGAATTAAACGAAGATGACACGTGGAGTGTTTACCAGTAGCTGGCAGGTAAAAACTCAATACGTGGTAGTGATTTTTAAATTCTGCTTCAAAACTAATTTTCCTGCAAATAGTCCTTTACATGAAATCCCAGACATTGGTAAAACACAAGCATTGTTAAATTTCATTTCTGTCCTCCCAAGGTCCATAGGAGGGAGAAGGAAGATACCCATAAGGGATATGGTTTCTTACCACCCATTCAGGTGGGGTACAAGCTGACCATGCAAAGTGTGTGTGTGGAGGGGGTTGTTCCAATAGCCTATGAGTCTCACCCAAGAAAACCAGATCCTTTCAAGTGAGGGAAGAGCAGAACTTCCAAAGACTGATTCAACCTAAGTATAGCAGGTACAAAGGTGTCTCATGCTTCAGTGTGTCCCAGGAAAGAGTCACATTGGCCATCTCTCAGGGGACCAGCTGGGTAAACCACTTGATTCTTAATGAGAATGACCAGTCATTCAGGGACTGGGCTGCCCATACACAAACAATTTCTGAAACTTTCAAAACCATTTAGCTAAAAGAAGATTAGGCTCTTACATTCCAACCACAGCATAGGCACTCAAAACACCTATTACATTGTAATCACTTTGCATCAGTCAGTTTCATATTTATGCCTACAAGTTTCAACTACTTTAAGAGACGATCAAGGAACAAAGAAGGGCAGTCTCTTGATAAGGTGGACTCTGATAAAGAGCTTCCAGCCCAGAAAAGGGATTACTCTGCCAAAACCCTCTTACAGTACATAGTCCATAAATATTTACTAAGCAATTTACTGATTCATGAATCATTCATTCATTTATTCAGCAAATGCATACTAGGCACTTACTCCTACAAGGCTCAAAGACAGGAGATGAGTAAAACACCATTCCTAATCTCAAGAAACTTAAAACCCAGCAGATTATAAAAAGCTGACTATAATACCAAGAAGAATGAAATCGGTGCTTTAGATGAGTTGCAAGTGAAGTGCTAGGAATGCTCAGAGGGGAGCGGTTGCCTTGGGGAAACACAAAATACACCGTGGTGCTTGGAGTCTGATGTATCTGGAGAACAATGACCAAAGGTGAAATGCTTCACCCTCAGCACTGTCTGCAAGGCTGCTGGCCTACTCCTGCCGCCTCTGCCCACCACAAACCCTCACCTGCGTCTCCGAGGTGGACTCCGCCCAGAATCAGGGCGCCAACCCCTCCCAGAACTCTTGGCTCCGCCTCTCTCTACTGAATTCCGGCCAAGCATTGATTTTCCTGCATTGCCAACGTGTCACACCGCTTTGCAAATTCAGCATTTTATGGGCTCAGCTAATAGCCCCCACTGGATCTTAGGTAGATGTGTCAGCCTGCAGGAAAATCTGTTCACTTCTGAGGCTTGTTATGACTAATGTTTTCCACCATTTATTAGATGGGGATCTTGTCAATTTGGGTGTTTCTTTTTCTCTGCCTTGTAAACAGAATGGAGAGAGAGAGAGAGAGAGACCAGAGGACAAAAGGTGAAGGAGTGGGACATAGAACATTATCAGGAGTTTTGTCAAGAGACACAGAGGTGCCCAGCATTTGGCATGTTCCCTGTTGTACAAATAGAATGTGTGATAATAGAATCCCAATAAAATCCCTGTGATTTTTCATAATTATGCCTGGGACTCATCAGTTTTGAGGTTCCCAAAGAACTAGTCTGATAGCAAAGTGGAACCAAAGTGGACCTTTTGGGAGATGTGATCTCACCAGCCTGGGAGCTGCTCTGGGTCAGGGGAGCACAGGATGACCCAGGAGACAGAGTGGGTGGCTGTGTGGCATGTCAGCGACAGGGGCAGGATGGAGGTCTGCAGTGGTAGATCTGGACTGGGGTCCTGACTCTGTCACCAGACATGAGGTTTTAGGTAGGTCACTTCACCTTTGTGAACCTCAGTTTCCTCATCTTTAAAATGGGAGTACTAATACCTACTCTGACCAGATGGGCCAGAAACTTAAATGCCGGTGAAATTCTTTTGCAGAAAACAGAAACCAGTGCGAGGATTTAGATATAGCGAATTTCCTGGCCAAAGACCACAAATCTAGAGTAGGGTGAGCACACATTAAGAAATCTGCTTTTCTTTTCTTTCTTCTTTTTTCGAGAGTTGAGTATTTCTCATCTCTTAAGACTTCTAGCTCCCTAAAAAGACTCTGAATTCTAATAACTACTTACTGAACACTTGCTCTGTGCTGGACTAGCTCTGTGTTAACCTCTTTAGAGGTATTATCTCATCTAACCCTCATCACATTCCTATAAGATAAGAATTTTACAGATAAAAAGGAAAGAGTCAGAGAGGGAAGTAATTTGCCCAAATTGGTCACGTAGTTAGAGACAGAGGTAGGATTTGGACCCAGAGCTAGACCTTTTGCAGGGCTAGCATCTGTTCTGAAAATGAGGACGGGAGTATGGCTGGACCAGTGTGACTGTCTCAGGCCAAAGAGGACAGAATCCCAAAGCCTCTCCCTTCATCACTCTCTTCCTAAAATCTTGCCAGAGGGAGAGTGCACAAAACCCAGTGCTTCAAGCCTGTAGGCTTTTGTCCCTTGCCCCTTATAGATGCCTCAGCCCAGTGAATGCCACACTGTCAGTAGGACATAATAGTAATTATTATTCAAGCAGCTACAATTATGGAGCTGTTAATACCTCTGCTCAATACTTAATCCTCATCTCATTTAACCTGTTTGTGCTTCTATAAAACTCCCCTCTCTTTACAAGTGGGTGAATGGATGTATGGAGATGGAAATTCCCCTTTCCAAGTCTTACCCCTGTAAAGCCTCCTGATCCTTCTTGTTTCTGCTCCCTTCTCTTGAGACAGGAGCTGTGAATTATGTAAATTCTGATTGCCTGTGCAGCCCACCCTGGGCCAATGGTAATGACCTCAGAAGGGAGCTGGTTTTTGGAAACTCACCAAGGGCAGCCTGCTGAGTCCTTTGGAGCTGCAGCTGTCTTTTCAAATTGCTTTGAGATGAGCTGAATTCAGATCCCTGTCTGGGGTGGTTGTGCCTGGGCATGGGAGGGAGAGGAACAAAGGAGAAAACGTAGTCAGAGGTTCCTCCCACCTAGGAGTCAGAATGAATGAACTGTGGCTGTGCGGACACCTGCTTTCAGGCCAGAGAAGCATCTTTGCTGTCAGAGGGACTCACTCAGCAGCAGAGTCCTGACACTCCGGGTTTTGCTGTGGGCACATCCTGCCGACTTCACAGGCCCAGACTGCCCAAGGGCGCCCCTTGCCCTCCCCGAAGGAGCCCATTCCAGCCCAGGCCACTGCTCTCACTGTGTGGCTACCTGGACTCAGCCCTCAGTGTAGGCACACAGGGCAGGAGAGGGGCGTGGAGGACTGTGAGGAGGGAGGGAGAGAGCTTCAGAGGAGGTAGGGAGGGGAGGGAGGCCAGGCAGCAAAAACAGACACCAAAAGTAGACGTCTAGTCTGCCTGCTCAGACAGGGCCAGAAGTCTAGGCCCCTGCCACGTATCTCTGAGGCCCAAGCTGGACATGGGAATGGGTCATTTCCAGAAGAGTGAGCCTTTAATATAGTCAGAGAAGAAACTGGCAGGCCTGGACCAAACACCAGGTCTGGCCAGAGCAGGAAAAGAGGCTCAAGCCAGGCTCAAAGCTGGGAGGGTCCAGACGCTGAGAGCCTTTGTGTGAGGAGGTGCAGAGGGGGTGGAAGGAGGTCATTGGGCAGTTAGGAAGCAAGGCTGGAGCAGAGACCCTCCCTGAGAAACTCTGTGTGGCACTTGGGCTGGGCAGAGTGTGCCCGGGGGGAGCAGCGGGCTGTCCCAGCCTCTCCTCCGCTCTCCCCGCCCCCTCGTCCCAGGTAGAGTGGGCCCCCTGCCTCCCGCACGCAGCCCCTTCCTCCCTGCACTGCGCGAGGAGCACACTGGTGCCCCTCACCCAGTCTCCAGGAGTGTGTCACAGAGGCTCCTTCCCGGGTCCCGGGGCCCCTGCAGACTGTTGGGCCCCCAGATCTCAGTGGGGTCTGCCCTAAACTGTAGTCTGCGCCAAAGGGACTCCTAGAGCCACACTCACAGTCACTCCACGGGGAACAGTATAGTACTGTAACCTCACACTTTATCTCAGACACACACTCAGCCACACAGAAATAAACTAAGTTCTCAAGTGATGGAAAAACAAACAAACAAACAAAAACAGAGACCCAGAGCTCCGGAGGCTGCTTATTTTAGTCAAGTAAACAACCCTTGTTTACTGCTCACAGAACACAGCCTGGTCTTGAGCAAAATGGCAAATGTTGTCTATTCTCATTCCCTCCCACCCAACCTCAACACATGATACCCCTTGGTGGCCCTCGGGCTCTGCTTTCATGCTGGCGAGTGCCCCAAATCCACAGGCAGGTCGGGCTGCCCAGGGTGCCTCCACCCTGTACAATCCGTGCTGCAGGTTTTCCAGACCCTGCCAGGCTGTGAGTCCTTCCAAAGCGAAAGGGTATTAACGAACCAAGCAACTACTACGCTCCAGCCATTATAGTAAGCCCTTGATCAATGTTATATCGTCAGTCCTTACAACAACCTTTTGGAGTGGTTGTTTGTGCCACCATTTTGTAAATAAGAACGTGAAGCTCAGAGAGGTTAAATAACATACCCAAGATTTCATAGCAAACAGTACCAGTATCAATATCTCAAGCTTTTTTTTTTCACTTGGCTGGTATACTTTCAGATGTTTTGTGAAGACCACACAAGGTTAAATGGGGACAAGTTTTATTCACTTTTGTATGCTCCAGAGCTGGCCTAGTGCCTGGCAAGGAACAGGTACCAAAAGAAATGTCATTGAATAGATGAGTAAATGAGTGAATGAATGAATGAATGAATAAGAGTAATGGGTATGTTGAAATGAACTTTGATGACCTCAGATTAAACATTAGTCTTCTCAGATAATGTCCTTGTGTATTTGTATTCTGAAGACAATTCTGAAGCAGTGGTCCCATTTTAGTTTGTGCCTTCCTGACCAGTTCTGGAAAAAATGAAGCTTGTTTAGAAGAAAGTATCAGGATTGAGAGGAGATCCTAATGATTTATCATGAGGAACAGTTGCTGGGACTGCTAGAAAAGAGAAATTCTGTGTTCAAATATCTGAAGGTTGGGAAGAGTGTACACAGAGAAGGGTACATGGAAGAGGAGGCGGACCTGTTCTGGGGTTCTCCAAGCCAGGAGAACTAAGATCAAGACTAAAACCATAGTAGGGCTGATTTAACACCAATGTATACCATTCTGTGCATATATCCAATAAGGGCTTTTTAGGCATCTCCTGCAAGTAAGACATAGTAGAAGCCATCTAAAGAAGGAATTGTGCATAAATTTTTGTGCTTCTTTAAGAAAAAGAATACAGAATTGCTAAGGTTTCTCTCAGGGCCTTGAAAAAGATCTGTACATACCAGGGGACCTGAAGCTTAAGTTTTCTTACCTTTTCAGTAAATCTACCTCTGATTCAAAATCCTGCCTTCCCTGTCTGTTCTTTCCTCCATCAATAATCTATTTATGATTTGTGCTTCCACTGGAAAATAAGCAAATACATATACATATTTATATCTCCTCTTTTTTAGATACAAGATAAAATGATGTACATCTTTTTCCAACTTGAGTTAACATTGTATCTTAGAGATAACTATATAGCAGTATATAGAATTTTTCTTTCCTTTTTATAGCTGCACAATACTCCATTATATGGATCTACCATCATTTACTGACTCATTCCCCTATTGATGGAGATGTGATCCCTTTTCAGTCTTTTACTCTCTAAAGTCATTCAGTGAATGGCCCTGAGTATCATTTTATATTCTTGCCAACAAATCTTTGGGACAGAGTCCTAGAAATGGGATTGCTGTATCCAAGGGTCAGTGCATATGTCATGTTGTCAGGTACTGCCAAGTTCTCTTCCACTGGGATTGCAGCTCGGGCCTCTCTTAAAGCAGCCTTTCCTCCCTCCTGCTGCTGCCCCACGCACTGCCCAGAAGTACAGCCCGGTGACCCCGCACCCCAGAGTGGCCAGTGTCTAGGGACAAGTTGAAGAAGAGGGAGCCTCAGAGGGTGCACACGATGGCCTGTCAGGAAGGGCTCTGAAGTGGAGGCATCTGGAATGCAGGAGCATTTCTAAACCCCACTTGTCCAAGGCTGCTTGGAGTCCATAAGCCTTTATGATCTATCTCTGAGTTGGGAGATTTTTTAACGACAACATTAATAGCTTGATAGTAAGTGGCTGAGGAGAATGGCTGCGGCTGCTAGCTGAAGCAGATGTGCCTCTGGTTCAGAACACCCGAAGGAGGAGATGAGAGGCCCTCCAGAGCCCAGGGACAGAACAAAAGGGCCTGAGCCTTTTCTTTGGCGAGACCTGTCATTCGTCTCAGCCAACATGTTCACACTCAAAAACAAAGCCAGAAAACTGGACAGTGGCTGCCTAGGACTTAGCTTATTTATAGCACCAAGTACTCTACCCTCACCCCTGTGAAAATCGCATGAAGAGATTGCCCAGCAGGATGGACTGTGTGGCCATCTGCCACTCTATTTCCACAACAAATGCCTCACAGCTGCATTTCACCTGCCGGGTTCTGGTCACTGCCGCCTGAGCACTTGAGCCGATGGCATTCAGGGTGCAGCTAGGGCAGGGCCGGTGCAATCCCAGCCCTATGCCACCACCTCCCTTCTCAAGAACAGCCTGGAGGTCACCCTCCATGCTTCTGAGGGAATAAAACACAGGTCCATGACCAGTGTCTGCAGCTCATGGGGGTGCAATGGGGCATCTTCAGCAGGTACCCCTGTCCCTGCCACAGTCTGTGACAACTTGAGGCCCCTTCTAAGGCTTGCAGACCACAGGGCACAGCGGGAAGCAGCCCCTTTCCGCTCCAGCACAGAGGCCCGTGGGCATGCTCCATCAGAAAGAGGCCAAGCGCATTTCAAAACAGGCCTCCCACTTAGGGAACTGGGAAGACCAACTTCATGCCCGTGGCGTATTACTTTGCTATTTCCAGGCCAATGCTACTCTTTTTAAATTGTTAGGATCATGTTCTGTTGTAAACAAAACAAAACAGCTTGTTAGGAGCAGTCAGGACCCTTGTTCTGATCTGCCCATCTGAACTCAGGCAGCCAGCCGCCTTCCCCTGCACTCAGGCACTGCAGTCAGTCTGCACGCTGTGAGGAAAGGTAGCCAGTGGAGCCGGTGGTCCTACTCTTCCTCCTGGTTCCAGCGCATCACAGGGCGGCTTGGGGTGTTTTCCCTGTTGCCCAAGAAAAATCAACTAGAGAGGGAGGCTGTCAGCATGTCACTGAGAACAAAAGGTCTGAAGCCACCAGTGCTGCACTGGGAGCATGGATGACAGCATGACTCCTCTGCCAGACATAATTGGGGCTACAGTCCAGGGCGGGAGGGAGGCAATTCAAAACCTCCATTCTTTCAGGTACAAGAACCTTTGCAGGTACAGACCTGGCTTGAGGATTCGAGTAGTTACAGTGGGGCGAGAAAGCCCAGATGACTCACATCTCCTCCTTCCATGGCTAGGCCACACAGGCAGAAGAGCACCACACGAGAGCCAAGGGCTAGTCTCGGAAGGTCAATGGCTTCAGGCTCTTGGCCAAGAGCTCTGCTGGTGCTCTCCTGACTCTTAGCCCTCCTGGTGTTGGCAATCCTCTCTTGGTTCTCAAATTTGATTTTGTGCCCAGGATCTTTTATCTGCTTCTGGCTACTTTGGTTGGGCAAATCCCCACATTCTAGCCTTTTGGACTTCCTAAGAGATATCAGCCCAACCCACAGCAGTCCCCCCGACCCTAGCGCCTAGCAGTGAGGCACAGTATCACCACCCCTGCACAGCTGTCTGGAGACATGGGCTCCCTGACCCATCCTCAGAACCGAGTCCCAGACCCTCGGGTTCCAAGAGGCTGTGTGGGCTGTCAAGGGCTGATCTGGTGTCTGCAGTGAAATCAGGACCCTGCATGGAAAGCTCATGAGTTCAGCGAGGCACCCCTCTGTCTGCTCCCTGCCTCCGTGGGTCACACCTTTTCCCTTCCACGCCCGCCTAAGGAAAGGCCCCCTTTGGCCTCCTGGTCTGTCAGCAGCCCCCCTCCAGCTCTGTCTACCTTCCCCAACCTCCACCATTCCTCAGTAGAAGTGGTTGCATTTCGTGGACTCAGGAATATCTGGCCCCAAACAGATGCAGGGAATCTGACCAGTTCACCTCTGGGTGTCTGCCCTGGACCGGGTTCTTCTGATTGTCCACAGTGAATAAATAAGCTTCAGCCAAGCCCCTGCAGTTACTAAAGATCATTCACTCCACTGAAGACCCATCTCGGCACCTTGGTCCCTAACTAAGCCTGTGACTGCTGTCCACTCGGGAAAGGGCCAAAAGGGATCCATTGCTGCTGAGAGTCCCTGTAAGAGAGACGGATTGTTCGGTCCCTCTGTCTTTTCTCTAGAGGCAAGCCACCCAAGTGCCCACCTTGATAACTGAACTGGCTGTGGACCAGCGAATGAACATATACATATATTCCAGACATCCTTGCTTACTATGTGCCAGGCTCTGCTTTAAGTGCTTGACAAATATTAGCTCGTTTAATCCTCATACCAACCCTGTGAGGTAGACATTTTTCATATGCTTAGTTTATAGATGAGGACATTGAGTCACAGAGATATTAGTAAGTTTTCCAAGTTCATCCAGCTAATAAATCGCAGATTGTGGATTTTCATCCTTACCAGTATGCAAGTCCAACGGCCGACACCTGGCATACAATAGGTGCTTGAAAAATGGCACTAGGGCTAGTATTATTACCTTAGCATAGCCTCAACTCTATTGCCTTTTCACTACAGAACACTGGACTGTGATAAACCGGTCCCTTAGTAAATAGCCAGTTATAGTTAAGTCAGAGATGCAGAACTACATAAAGTAATTCCGAGTACATGATCTTTGGTATTCCTGTATTTCATATGAGCTGGTTTGTCTAAAGATCTATGACAGATTGTGACTTATAATTTTGCCAAGGTACAAATCTGAGTCCCGTGTGCCATTTGGATGCTAGTTTACGGGAGCTGGTCTCTTGGTTGCTGAGTTGAATCAAGCCAGCTGCTTGGTACCTGCATCAAATCATAGGCTTACTATTCTCTACTTGCTATTGTTCACATAGAACCTCTCATAAATGACAAAAACCTCACATTTCTTTATGAAAAATGGGTGCTACAAGAATTACAACTGGTGGTGCCAATGAGGGAAGCAAAGAGATTTTTTTAAATCCTCACTTATTCATCAAAATAGGAGCCAAAAGCAAATCAAGGAGCAGAACATCAAGATGGCAGTGACTCAGATCTATGCCATGAACATGTCCACCAGAACTCTGAATAAAACCTATGAATAAGCAGTTTGTGAGGCTCTACAAACATCTGTCTAGAAAACTGTGTGAAAGCTGAACAGGCCTAGCCTTGAGGTGGGAGAAATGTAAAGGGAACAGGAGAGCTGACAGAAATTATATGCTATCGATGTCTATGCAATTTTGAGAATTTACCAAGATCTGGGGTTGTATGCTTCATGAATGCAAAGGATCTGCTCTACTTAAGTATAATACTTGATGAGAGTTTGATGCAGGAATCCCTTTCTCTCTTTTTTCCAGAGAAGAAAGCAAATGGGAGCATCTGGGACCGTGAGGGCACCATGGTGGAGCAGTCTGAAACTCTCCATCTCCCTCCCAGGCACGGTTAAAGGGCCAGCTTGACCCTCCCGCTGACAGCCTCCCACACCCCCAAGACAGCCCAGGCTCCTGCTCCAAGACTGTCAAGTTCAGGTATGATTGCTCTACACCTGGTCCCAAATTTCCTGACTTCCTGCTCTGCTTTATCCTCCATTCTGCCACCTTCAGTGTCTCTATGGGCATTTTCAATATAGAAGGGGACTCATCAGAACAGCTTCTAGTCAGGGCCAATATTTAACTTGCTGGGGAGTCAACTTGTGTGGCATTAAGAAGCAACAGTAAGAGCAAAGGCATCATTGAAAACAAAGACAAACAGTGAGCTATTCTGTGCATAAATTGTCCCTTTGCTGTTCTCATCAAGCTGAAAACAAATATCCTAAAACTGTTGACTAACTGCCAATCAAGTTAAATATCTAATTAATAGAGAACTGGAACGGTGTTAAGATCAAACATTTCTAATATTTGCCAATCCGAGCATGGTGAAATTGGGGATTTTAAGTGAGTAGCAGCAGCTTATAAAATATTTGCAGGTCCTAGCAAAAATAAATGCATAGAATGTCACTTTTAAGGAAAATGTACATCTGATTGTTTCAAATCCATGCTGGTATAAGTCTGATGCCTCCAATTAGAGGATGTGCAAGGAGTGCTAACTGGAGGGAAGGCACCGTTTTTCATGAAGTGTGATGTTTCTAGATGTGGTCATTCCTCACAGAACAAGGAGAATGCTATGAGTGGAATTCTAGTAGGTTTATCAGATGAAATACAGGACAACTAATTATCTTTTTAGTATAACTATATCCCAAATATTACATGGGACCCACTTACACTAATGTGTTATTTGTTGTTTATCTGAAATTCAAATTTAACAGGGCATCCTGTATTTTCATTTGCTGAATCTGGCAACCCAAAATGCAAGATATATAAGTAATGCCCACAACCAGGCAGAGTAGCTGGATAACCAGTAGAAAAGACTCCTGGAATGGCTCAAGTGCTCTAAGGATGTCATGAAAAATTGGACCTCCATTTCTTTATCTGTAGAATGGGAAGAATGAGACTCACTGTGCAGAGCTGTTGCAAGGGTCACTGGTGAAGTCAAAAGACACCTAATGCTCACTTTATGGACTCAGTAAGCAGAGCTGTCACTGATATGAAGAGAGCCAGAAGCAATGAGCGGCACACAGTAGGCCCTCAGTAGGAGTCAGCTCTTACTGCTAAAGGAAAAAGAGCTCTTAGGTATAAATAATTATCATTTACAAGAACAAACTATATACCAAGTACTTCACAGCATTATTTCACTTAGTTCTCATAATAGCATTACAAAATTGGTATCATCATCATCTCTTCATGGGTATGGAAATCGAAGTTCAGAGAATTCAACTAGTTTCCTGTAAGAGACAGAGCTGGGGTCTGAGCCTGCTAACCTCCAAATTCTGTGCTCTTTTCACTGTATCATCCTGTCCCCCCCTCACTGGGTTCCAGGCAGACATAATCCTGCTAGAATAACAGAACTGGCCTCTTTTTAACCTCTTTACCTAAAGAGCTTTTATCTCCAATTATGGGGGGATTTCCTTTTCCTGTAGGAACATGGCTATGGTCTCATGATGAAGTCAGTAGAAAAATAGATTTGAAATTTTGAAACTCACTTTGCTGTCAACCTCACGGATATGCCTGTTTTGCATTAAATAACAACTAATTGTGAAATTTTAAGATCAGAAAATGCATAATCCCTTCAGGTAGCTGGCAGGAAGTTAAACACATGGGGTCTTTACATGCTTCTCCCATTCTATTCTCACACACACATCCCTCCCCATTTCTTAAGGTCTGTTGCTCCTTTCCTGATGGGCAGGAAGGCGTTGAGCTGGAGCAAGAGCTTTTGCAGAGCAACACTTAGAAGTCAGTGTCACTTCTAGCCACACAGGCACCCTAGCAGGACGATCAGGAGGGAAGAGCACTCCCTTGGAGAGCAACCGCAGGGTGGGAGACAGGAGTAAGTGTCAGGACTGAAGGCCTCAGGGAGACCTGGAGGAGCCCAGAATGGGAGGTCAAGACGCAGAGCCAACACACTCCATAAAGACATTCCTGTCAATCACATTTAAAATACTCTCCCTCCATAAACTTGATTGGTTGTCTAAAATGTCAAAATGTGGAGACATGGCCTCAGTGATGGTCCAGTGTTCTCAGTATACTCTTTTCCAATCAGACTTTAACTTCTTTCATTTTTTTATTGATCAAAATGCCCCAGTACTTCGGGATCATTCCCTCATTCCACTTAATTTGGTATTGTAATTTTGGACCAGAGGAAAGGAAAACCTTTGCTCTTTGCCCCCTACAACTGTAAGTGCCTTGAAAAATACCTGACTGACTCACTTGGCTCATTACTGAGTCTTACCCTTTTCTGTCTTTCCTTCTCTCTCTCTAATCTCTTTCCCTTTCGCTCTCCTTTTCACTTTATCAGCAAAACGTGTCTTTACTGGAGCAGTCCCAGCCCTTACACATTCCCTTTCCAAGTCGTGTCAGAGCTGGTTCCGTGTCTGTCTTCCCACTAGTTCCTCTCTCTCCATCGCTGGTCCTCAGGCCCACCGACACGTAAGCAAACATCCTGGAAACCCTTCTCTGGGCCTCATTCCTCAGGCACAAGCACAGGCCCCACCCCTCTTCTGCACTCAGGGATCTGAAATCTGGTCATTTGAACACTGAGTTTGTGTCTGAATGTCAGTGCAGAGCTGTTTACATGTCTGCAGGCCCAATGGGGCCTATTTGCACTGAGCTGTTACCTAAGCCGAGCTGGTTCCAAGCCCCAGGGGCCCCAAGAGGGCTTCCTAGGCCTCCTCAGCAAGGGTGCAATTAGGGAGCTGTGGAGAACCATTGCTGCCCAAGTCAGTTGTCAGCTTCCAAAAACAAGCCCTCGGAATTGATATCAAGCCTTTCCCCTCGTTTATGTCAGCAGGTTCTCAAGTCTGAGATCTCCCGGTGGAGCTAAAGCCTTTGCTGCAGAACTATATTTGTCATGTGTTTATGTGAGAGGCAGATTCAGAGGCGCCCTCTTACAACACATCTCTGAGCTCCCACTGAAAGCTAGATGTGAAGAGAGACGCAAATCGGCACCACGATGTCTGGGGCTTACTGGACACTCCTTTCTTTTAACCCAGTGATTCTGAGGCTTCAGGGGCTGCCGCCAGGGTGCATGAAGAAGGCTGAGCTCCCTTTAAATCTGTTTTATACCTGGTTTCATTTAAAAGGGATTCTGAAGACTTAACATTTGGTACATGGTCGAGCACATGGTTGTCCTTTGGCAAAGGTTGGAGGAAGGATGTATGGCTCTGTTTTGCTTTTTGAGTTGGTGTGACTGGCCCACTGCATGCTCCCCAGCTGGGGCTGGTAGGAAAGCAGAACTGTCTAGCACAGAACATTGTTCTGGGTTCTTTGGGCTGGGGTGGTGTGAGGTACATTTGTGAATACGAAATACGTAATACTAAGTTACTCTTCATAAACAAAGGACTGTGATGGTGGTGATGGCGGCTGGGATGATGGGGTTGAGGTTGGTGGTAACGGAAGATGATGATGACAGAAAATGGACGGGAACTCATTTCCATCATTACTGCTCCTGATTCTGAGATCTCATGGCTTGAAAGATTGCCCAGGTGGCCTCCCCTTCCACTAGTTGCCCCATGAGCTCTGATTTTACTATCATTATAAACCATGGAGTTTTTGTGGACAATGGCAGGATCTGAAATGAGATAAACAGAGTAAATTCCTCATAAAACTTCCTGGGATCAAGGCTGCCTGGAGAGAGTTTGTTCACCTTCACGGTCTTTAGGTGCAGAAATAAATACCAGGGAGGATTACAGTGCTTTGCACCCAATACCTGCTTGAGGAGAAAAAGCACTGACTTTCTACTCATATACATTAGAGTTCAAATGTCAGGCCTTTCATTTCCTAGTTATTTATGTTCTTTAAGGCCGATTTCATCATCCATGAAATGGGACTAATAACACCTGCCTGTGCGGATTAAACGAGACAGGCTGGCATCCAGTTCTCAATAAATGTGTTTCTCTGAAGCTCACACCACTTCCAGGATGGGGTCCAAGACAGGATAATGATGCTCAAGGTAGTTTTATGCTTCCTTTCTGCTTCTCCTCATCCTAGACTTCAGCCAGAGCCAGCAGGCACTTCCTGCCTTTAACATTTTTCATGAGCCACATTATCATTTATTAAGAATCATCTTGATTCCTGTGACTTAGGATAACAAAGCTTCAGACATCAAAACAACAGTTAAGAAAAACAGAGAAAATTAACCACTGAAGTGGTTGTTTTCTCAAATGCTGCCAAACTGTTTTTTTCCACTGAATGGACTGATATTTTAGTTGACTTAACCATGTGAAATGGTTCTATCACATTTTTCTACACTGGCAGGATGTTTTCCTTGATGTCTGGCCCAAGTTCTCTCTGCTTATGTCATTCCATTACTCCTACTTATGCCGTCTGGTACCTGAATAAAACGTCTAGATTCCACCGCTTGAATTTGTTCCTTTCCAATATTTATAAACCAGTCATAACTTCATATAGTCAATCCTATACATATTTAATTTGCCTTTACAAACAAGTCTTACTTTCCCTAAATCATTTATTCCCTCTTCTGCAATCTTTCCAAAGTTGCCTTTGCTTTAAGATGAAGAGGGTCCCTAAGTGGACTGCTATCAAACAGACTTTGGAAAGCAGTTGTTCTGGAACCTGGGGTATGTATTAAAAGTGCAGATTCTCTGACCTTATCGCCAGTGATCCTGATTCATGGTTCTGGGGTCTGGAACGTTCTAACAACCCACACCCACACAAACACAATCCCCAGGGAATCTGATGTGGGCTCCCCATAGACCACCCTCGGAAGCAGAGTGTCACATCACAGGTGATATGGTAAAGTGAAATACAAGCGATTAGGTTTCTGCGTTTTAATTTGCAATTCCATTCAGGCCTGTCTTCCTGCGATTACATCAAGATCACCTTGATCAGAGTTGGAATGTTCCCAGTTTCTTCAGTCGAAACTCACAGTCTTGGCTTATGACTGCACATGGCTGAGCATTTCCATGGGGGACAGATTTTTGCCAGTTGAACTTCTCAAAGCTGCTCCCATTTCCCTGATCTTTTGGTTCTGGGTTGAGGGGCAGGGGCTGTTTGTGGACAGTGGTTTTCACTGCTACCTCCACGTTCCTAGAAATCTAGCAACTTTGCATCCTGTACGATTACTATTCATCAGCTAATAGTAATATTCATCAGGGGCTTATGTAATTTACCTCTGTATTCCCGGCACCAAGCAAATGCCTGTCATATAGTTGGCGTTTGATAAATGTTTGTTGAGTATGCAATTGAATGTCTCTAACCTTTCATTATGTGGTTGATGAAGAGGTGAGAAGCTGAGCATTACAAATTAAACCATTTGCAAACAATTAGGCACAAGTCAATATTTCAGTGTATAAACTCATGCGGATCCCCCCTCCCAGGTATTTATAGTGTGCCTCCTTTCTGCAGCACAGATTCCTGAGGGCCACAGACCCCCCTCACCAGGCATGAAATGTGGGTACGTGTTGTTTATGTCTAATCTTCTCTAATGAGAAAATCATCAGAGAATTACTTGGAATAACCAGAGGTATTACCCCACCCCAGTAAAGACTAAATTATTTTAGAGTTACTATAGATAGAGTCTGTCAGAAATGTGAATTGAGTCCGAAAGTTTCCATCAAAAAGATACTCAGTTGCAGGGGTAAAACCAGTCGGGCTGGGATTAGAGGGCAGTGAGGAGGCTACATCATCCAGGGGCAGGCTCAGAGTGCATTTGTTTAAATTTTTGGTAGTTTGTTCTTCGTATTTGTTTTTATTAATTTTGATTTTTTAAAAATTGCTCTCCCTGGTATTTATTTACCCAAAGGAGTGGAAAACTTATGTCACAAGAAAACCTGAACATGCATGTGTATAGCAGCTTTGTTCATAACTGGCAAAACCTAGAAGCACCCGAGATGTCTTTCAGTAAGTGATGGATAAATGGTGGTACCTCTAGACAGTGGAATTTTACTCAGCACTAAAAAGAAATGAGTTACCAAGCCCTGGAAAGACATGAAGTGTCAGGGCTCGTAAGTGAGAGAATCACATCTGAAAAGCCCGCCTGCTGTATGGTTCCAGCACTATGACACCCAGTCGGAAGCAAAACTGTGGTGACAAGAAAAAGGTCAGTGGTTGCCAGGGATTAGGGGCAAGAAGGACGACTAGGCAGAGCAGGGGACTTCTAGAGCTGTGAGACTGCCCTGTGTGACGCTGTAACGGTGATGCTGTAATGGTGATGCTGTAACGGTGGACACATGTCATTATACACTCGTCCAAACCCACAGACTGCACCACGCCAGGGTGAGCCCTGGGTCAGCTATGGACTCGGGGTCCTAATGATGTAGTTCATCAGCTATAACAAGTGGACCGCTCTGGTGGGGGATGTTGGTAGTGGGGGAGGCTGTGCATGGGTGGGGTCAGAAGATAAATGGGAAATGTCTGCACCTTCTGCTCAATTGTGTGGGAACTAAAACTGCTCTAATTTTAAAATATTGCATTAGGATATCATTTAGTTTGATTATTAGAGCTGCTTTTGCTCCAAAATTGTGTGCCTACTCCCACTACCAGAGGCCCCATGGGGTCTTTCTTCCAGTACACGCGTTGCAGGGGGCGCACAGACTGCCTCTGCAGGAGCCTGACCTCAGCACTCACTGGGCATGGCTGCCAGGCCGGAAGGCACCCTCTGCTTGCCTGGTTCTCCTGTCGTTCCAGCTCGGCCCTCCTCCCCTCCAGCACTTCGAGCCTCCTGCCTCCTGCCTCCTGCCTCCCGCTCGTGCAGGCCTCTCCCCAAGCTCACTCCCCTACCCTTAGCACCGTCTCAGCCCCACACCCACACTTGGTGTTCTCCGGAATCCACTCATCCACTTCCTTTCTCCCTCCTTTCCCCTCCCAAGTGACTTAATTTGAATAGGAGTTTATAATACCCACCATGAAATCTGTCATTTGGGCAGGAGAGGATGGGCTCACGGGCTGAATCACCAAGACAACTCCTGCATGGAAAAGGCTCCAAAGTCTCCACAGATCTCTTGTCTGTTTTCCCTACCCCAAAAGTGTCCTCTGCACCCCACAGTGACTTTGTAGAACAAGAACATGGGTTGTCTGCCCTGGCTGACTGCAGGGTCATACTGTCCCATCTCTTATGGCTTCCCACCCACCATGTGCTTGGCACACCCTCAAACCCACAACTTCTGATGGCTTCCACACTTCCTGGTGCTGCTCTTGGGTGACAGAGAAATGGATGCACTGGCAGATGAGGCTACATCACCAATTGCATCAACACTCAGGGACAAAGAGAGAATTAAACCTGTTTTTTGTGCCTTAGTCTGTGTTCATTCCGTTATTTCACAAGCTCCCCCCTCTTCCACCTCTGACCCCCCAACACCTGCCCCTGTGAAGTCACATTATCTCTTGATCAGTTAGCCTGGGCCAACATTGGTGTTTTCAAATAGCAAACTTCAAGGTTTAAAAAAATTTAAGATACTCTGGGTCCCCACAGACACATGCCACTGCTGATAGGAAACTCCTCTCTCCCTTTTTGCCCTCTCAGCTTAATTAATTCAGCAACTTTTCTTCAGATCCTCTGCAGAGCCTTCTGCAAAATCCTGCTTACAACACTCCTGAAGGCTGAAAGGTACTGATTCAGCCTGTCAGACACTCTCCTGTGCACTTTAAAACACAGACACAACACCAGGGAGTATGTGCAGGCACTATATTTCTCAGCTGACCATCTTCAGAAGCTGGGGACGTTACTTTTCTCACTCCAGTATGAAGACTTTGTGGTTCCTGACCTCCTGGGAGGACAGAGTCCTTTAGAGAAGCTTTGTTTTCCTTGTCTTTGCTGATAGTATGAGATCAACTGAATGGTGATGGCAGATATCCAAAACCAAGAAAAAAACAACTAGGGTACAGTGATAGGAAGCAGTGAATTATAGAAGATAATTGCAATCTAACCAACAGAAGACAAGCTTATTCTTAGAAATTAAGGTACTGAATGTTTGAAGCCTGATTGAGGATGTTGAGGCCCCAGTAATTGTATGTGAGCAGGTGCCAGGAGCAAACTAATCATTGTGACCACAGCCACCTCGATTCCCACTGAGAACCGCTGGGAAGACTCCATGGGACGGCCACTCTAAGCCACTTCAGACACGGAGGCTGAGGGATGCCTATCCTCAGTGCCCTCCAAGGGCATCAATTACAACATAACTTTGTGAAACACTGACATAAATGATTTACAAAGGCCATTTCAGAGAATCCTGGCTGTGACACTAATGTGGCAGGTGTTATCATACCCCTATTCTAAAGCTGGAGAAAGTGAGACTCAGAGAAGTCAAGATCGTGCATCTTTTAAGGTAACATGAGGCAGAGCAAGACAAGTACCACATGATTTCCCTTGTCTGTGGAGTGTAACAACGAAGCAAAACTAAAGGAACAAAACAGCAGCAGACTCACAGACTCCAAGAAGGACTAGTGGTTGCCAAAGGGGTGGGGGAGGGCAGGTGGCGAGGGAGGGAGACGGGGATTAAGGGGCACTATGATTAGCACTCACAATACAGGTAGGTCACAGGGAAGGCAGTACTGCAACTAGTGACTCTATAGCATCTTACTATGCTGATGGACAGTGACTGTAATGGGGTATGTGGTGGGGACTTGATAATAGGGGTGAATGTTGAAACCACAATGTTGTTCATGTGAAACCTTACAAAGATTGTATATCAATGATACTTTAATAATAAATAAATAAATAAATGAAATGGAATTTGGCATCTAAAAAAAAAAAGAGGTAGGACAAAATGCAAACTCGGTTTTGTCTGACTCCAAAGCACATGCTTTTAACTATCCCACCCTGTTGACATCAGAGTTCTTGGGTACTGATTACAGCAGTCATCTCCAGCTGGAAGTCACCTTTCACTCATTCATTCACACAGCACTCAATATTTAGGGAGCATCTATGTTGTGTCGGGCCTTTGGCTGGGCACTGAGTCGTCGCTGATGAGAGAAATGTGGACTATGCCTTCATGGAACTTGGAATCTAATGGGTGAGTGCCAGGTTCTCTGCTTATGGATGGGCATTTTGGGTCCTGAACAGAGCCTGGGTCTCAGCCAAGTGGATGCTAAAATCCAGCTCACATTCTGCTAAGCTATGTACCCACAGAGCTCCATACCCCAGAAGAAGTGATTGAAAAATTTTTTCCTAAAGCATTACATAGGCATTCTGGAAGTGCCTGATTTCCCTTTACTTTCTAAATGTCACTCTGAAAGATCTCCACGACAACCTGCAGTGGCTGGGGATTGTGAATATGCACCATGGCAGATTCTGACCAGTAAGGAGGCCATCAGTAAATCTAAGAAAGTATAGCCTGGTCCACACCCACTTTCAGGGAATCCTGGCCAATTAACCAGGATTTGAACTAATCTCCCCAGAAGAGCCTGGATGAATCAAGTCTCCAGCAATTCCCACAGGTAGTACCCCTGTCTCACAGAGACCCGGGCCCTTGCTTCACCTGGACCTGCAGGCCTTCTGCCCACAAGTGCCAGGCTCCAGGGGAACTAAAAGGTAAAATTACTAATGACAGAGAACAAGCAAGGAGAAAAATCAAGGTGACATCAAGGCCAAAGTCCCAGAACTTAGCAAGAGAGTGGGCTCATGAACAGAGACAGAGACTAAAGGAGAAATTCTTTGGGAAGAGGGATTAGTTCCGTGTGTGTGCTAACTTTAAAGTCACCATCACTTAATGTGCATATTTATGGAGACTGTGGAGTCTTCATGTATGAGGCATTGTGTGTAATTGTTATAAAAACTCTAATAGGACTCCCTTTTGACAGATGAGGAAATTGGACCCAGAGAAACCAAGTAATTTGGCCACGGTCACATAAGCTAGGAAGTGGCAGAGGTAGGACGTGACACGCACAGGTCCACTTGACTCAAAAGACCCGTGATTAACTTGTATTCTGGCTGCAGAGAAGCCCTCAGCCCTCAGACACAGATGAAGGAGATGGAGCCTGCAAGCAGTGAGACCGGCAGAGAGAAGGGAAGGGGGAGAGGCAGAGGCAGGGAGATGGCCCTGACAACCTCACACGGGTGACAGAGAAACATGGTTACTGCAGTAGCTGTAAATGAATTTATTGGCGTCAGCATCTGCAGCAGAAAATGTCCAAGCCAGAAGAGACCTCTGAGTTCTTGCCCAGCCCCTCCTGCACATCTGAGGGAACAGAAGCCCAGAGACATTTAGTGACTTCTCAAGGCTGCCCCAGGCTGCTCTGGAGGTAGAGCCACGGCCAGGCCCTGGTCTCCCGGTTCCCGTGTCTAATAATAATCACCGTTGCAGTGCTGAGGTGAGTATCGCCAGTCACCACGGCACTGTGAATAGCTGTGGCTGCCCGCCCTTCAGTCATTTAGCTCACGCCACCCTGGTGCCCATCTTCAGTGTTGTGGCTTGAAGAAAACACTTCCCTGGTCATGTGAGCTTTAGAGGAATGGAAAATTCCAGGTTAGTGCACAACACCCCCTCCAGGTATCCTTCCTTCTTCATCAGCCCTGCCTGCCTCCGGAGGCTCCCAGGCCCTTTTGTCCCACCACCAGTTAATATTTCACTTCGGTGAGACTTTAGTGAACAAAGAACACGAAGCTGGCCTTGAGGGGCCAAAGGTAAGCCCTCAATGGTGCCTGATGGGCTCATAAATAAGAATAAATGTACTTTGGATAAGAACAGCTCAGCCTCCCGCAGAACAGCTGGGAAGCTATTCATAGGAAAGCATGCTATTTGCGTCTGCCTGGCATTTGAATTAGCCTCACCTAACTGCGCCTGCCTTCCCCGCAGATGTGAGTCACGCAGCTCATTCATGAGCAAGGAGTGGCCAGGGACAAAGGGGAATTGCTTCCCTGGGCCAGCTGAGGTAAATGTGGGGCCAGGACTGGATATCTCCTTCCCCTGGCAGGGAGGGCTTAGGAGCAAGAGGGCACGTTTGCTGGTAACATCAGCCTCATTGTCCCCACGTGGGAGCTGTGCATCCTCAGATCCTTCCTAATTTCCCCTTTCATCCAAGCTGCTGCACAAACATGTGAGACAATCTGCTGCCCCCGCTGGACCCCAGAGGAGCCAAGCCCCCACTGTGGCTAAGGCTGCCTGCTATCATCTTTAGTTCCCAGGCGAGAAAGCCAGTTGGATCACTGTGGGTGGTCAGCTTCTGGATGCCATGTCGTGCCCCCAGCCCCAGCTGCCCCCTGGTCACCATGTTACAATCTCTCGTGCTATATTAAAGGGCCACAGTGTGAGTCTTCTTCATGCTCAGCACCGGCTACCCTGGGAGATGCCACCCACCAGCTCTCCCTTTGGCTATACAGTGAAGGACAGTTCTGTTCTGATCCTGAGGTGAGAATATGCCAGAAGCAGGATCTGCTCTGGTCCAAAGTAGCCAGGAGTTCTAGCCCTGATCTGGGTACCCCTCATCCAAAGAGCATGGAAAGGGGGCTCCCAGGACCCAGCTAAAGAGGCAGCTCTACTGCACAGTGGCCCTGACAGTTCTCATCCACCTCAGGCCAGTGAGCAAAACTCCAGCTCCGTCCCAAAGCAAAGTGGTCTTAGGGGTCCCTCAGACTCCAAGTACTGGGAATGTACTCGGCCTTCTTCCTGCTGGTGTCTCCTGCTCTAGCAAGCCTGCAGGTCCCCTGGCAGCTCTGCCTGCTGTACCACTGGGGCTGCGGTCAGAGGGGTGCTCTGTCACCTTGTCCATACTTGGGTGTGACTTGGGAGCTCATCCAGCCAGGAACGGCTCAGCACCCCTGCTAGACCGTAAACTTCTCAAGGGAACATGCTGTGCCTTTATCTTTGTATGGTGGCTCACAGCTGGCATGCAAACAAGGACATCACAGGCACTTAACACTTGACTGCAACTCTTTGGCTCCTAAACTTTGCTCCTTGTAGACAGCAACCTCTCATCTCTACATTTCTGCAGGGCCCAGGGCCAGCTCTGACACAGGTGAGGTATGTAACCAGTGTTGTTGATTTGGCTTTTCTAATCTGGGGAAAGAACTCTGTAAAGGATTCAACATTCTGGCATAATAGGAATAGACAAGACCATCTGATGCATTTGGAATTTACACTAGTGGAAGTATGATGGCAGATGCTATGGATACATGGACTGCTGCAAATTCCACCTTCAAGAAACTAGTAAACTATTTAGAAACTGTTCTTTTTAGTATTCTTCATGACCCAAGTTGATCCATGGATAGGGGACATGGCATTTAAGCTGTCTTCCCAGTGGAAGGATGGGCCTCCTGCTAAATCATTCCTTCAACAATCATGGGCATCTACTGTGAGCCGAGCTGAGTACTCACAAGGCACAGGTGGACCCTGCATGGAGCTCTCAGTGTCTCGTGGAGCTGAAGGCATGTTCATAATGAACTCAGCACACCAGGACAGGGGCATTCGGAGGAGGGAGTGGATGAATTCTTCCTGAGGTCAGAAATTCTGGCCACATTTCCCCTTGGGGTCAGAAATTCCAGGCCAGAAGATACCAATTAATAAAGGCATTGAAACCCAAGTGCTTTGGGAATGAAACCTGCTCCCCTGCCCCTACTGTGGGTGACAGCTGACAGCGGGCCCAGCTCAGGGGAGGCCTTGGGCTGGGGATCCGCGCGTTTGCTTCCAAGAAGTCAGCTGCTCTCAGGGACTCTTGTCTGAAAATCACTGCCTGGATTCACTTCCCCTATTAATCCCAGAGTCCAGACATGGGTGAACAGGCTTTCTGATGTGCAGGGAAAAACTTGTAACTAGAAAGTTGAACCCACAGCATAAGGGACACCCATGGGAGTCCATGAGGACTGACCAGCTAAGTCTGGACAGACCCACTCTAGTACTTTCCCCCTCCTGTGACTAAGAATCTTACCATAATTAAAGCTGTAAAAATGCCAAACTTTAACCTTATTAAAGTCACACTGTTCTGGTCTTAGCCAACTTAACAGTATTTTACAACTCAGCTTCTACAACTGGAGTCCTTGAACAGCCCCAGGTCTGTCAGGGTCCGTGATGGGTGACTAATGCCTTCACAGGTTGGAGCCAGCCCACCCACGTTCCCACCCTCCCCAGCGCACCCCTGACCAGGCTGACCATGGCCTTCCATAATGGCCTCCTGTTCCCTTAAAATGGAAAGAGAGATTTCCACCATCCTGGCCCCCCGGAAGAACAGAATAAACCCTACAGCATTCACCAGCTGACATGGTATTTTCCTCTGGATTCATAAAGTGCAGTGGAACTCTTATCTGTTGTGATTTAAATGTCAAATCAATATTGCAGGAGAGGGAAACAGGAAAGTGATCTGGAAGCTTGCATGGGAAGGGGATGAGAAAAAGTATGAAGGGAAGAGAGCAAAGCCAGAGAACGGAATGGGGAGAAAATGAAGGACAGGGAAGGACAGAGAAAGTGGGCAGGCAGCCACACTTTCTCCCATGGGCTGTGTAGGATAAAACAGGAGCACAGTGAGGGGTCTCTTCCTGCCCTGGACAGCAAGAATAGAAGTTGAGTTAACTCAGTTCTTAAGGAGCAGTTATTAGCATGAGGTTCTGCCTATGTTATATTATGGAGGGTCATGAACCCTTAAAGACTGGAGAAAAAATAAGGGCTTTCTCCCCAGAAAAATGTGCAGAAAGAGAAATTTTGTATGCAGAGTCAGGGAGTTAACTAAGGCCAAGGCCCCTGACCTTCATAGAAAACAAACACAAACCAGCCCTGTGTTCAACTGATGGTGTTCAGCATCTGAGATGTGCACCTTTGTCAACAGTCCTCTGCAACGTGAGGCCCTCCAGAAACAAGTTTGGGAAGGTGACAATGGCATCAGCCACATTGTGCTGAGCCTCCACTTTGCCCTATAAAAGTGCAACCGTCTCCTCCCACTCTCGGCCCACTCCTGATGCATGCACAGGATCACTCTGCACACAGATGGCCTGAGGAATTGTGACCAAACCACCAATGGGAAAAATATTGGCAACACAAATGAGTCCTCCAGAACCAAACTTTTGCCTCTCCTGCTGATTATTTTTATCAAGGTGTATTATAACGATTTTTCCCCAATTCTTTCTCTTTTTTTATTGAGGTATCATTTATATACAGTCTTATAGAGGTTTCACATGAGCAGCATTGTGGTTACTACATTCACCCATATTATCAAGTCCCCCCATACCCCATTACAGTCACTGTCCATCAGCACAGTAAGATGCTATAGAGTCACTACTTGTCTTCTCTGTGCTATACGGCCTTCCCTGTGACCCCCTACATTATGTGTGCTAATCATAATGCCCTTTAATCACCTTTTCCCTTCCTTCCCACCCATCCTCCCCACCCCCTTCCCTTTGGTAACCACTAGTCCCTTCTTGGAGTCTGTGAGTTTGCTGCTGTTTTGTTCCTTCAGTTTTGTTTCGTTGTTATACTCCCCAAAGAATGAAATCATTTGATACTTGTCTTTCTCCACCTTTGTTATTTCACTGAGCATAATACCTTCTAGTTCCATCCATTTTGTTGCAAATGGTAGGATTGTTTTCTTCTTATGGCTGGATAATATTCCATTAGGTATATGTACCACATCTTTATCCATTCATCTATTGATGGACACTTAGGTTGCTTCTATTTCTTGGCTATTGTAAACAGTGCTGTGATAAACATAGGGATGCAGATGTCTTTTTGAATCTGGGATCTTGTTTTCTTTGGGCAAATTCCTAGGAGTGGAATTCCTGGGCCAAATGGTATTTCTATTTTTTGTTTTTGGGGGAACCTCCATATTGCTTTCCACCATGGTTGAACTAGTTTACATTCCCACCAACAGTGTAGGAGGGCATAATGATTTAATATTCTGTATAAACCAGAGCTGGCACCACGTAAATGTCATTGTCTGTATTGAAATCGCCTGTCAGTTTCAACAGGTCTCTGAATTTTCTTTCCCATGTTTTGATTTACACCTGTAAACAATGTCCTGGGCGAGGGTGATTGAAGTTTAAAGAACCCCATGTGCTACCCTGTGGACCATCACACATTATTGCCTCCTAAAAGCAGAGAGGAAAATCAGGCTTTCTATGTCCTGTAAGGTTAAATTGTCTCTGTGTTACTGGAAAATAGTCCAAAGCCAAACAGCAACACTGGTTTACATACTCAGCAAAGGAAAGAACTAGCTAACTCACAAATTTTTATTTCTGATTATATTTTTAACATTTTATTTTGACATAGTTATATATTCAAAAAATCTGACAAAAAAAAATGCAAGGATCACAATACCCAAAGGCTAGAATCAACCTAAATGTCCACTGGTGGATGTATGCATTTTAAAAATGTGGTGTACATATACCATAAAATATTATTCAGCCTTAAAAAGGCAGATAATTCATTTATAATAGCAGAATAAGTGAGTTAAGTAGGATGGTTAGATAGTAAAGAGGTTGCCCTTGAATCTTTAGTAAAGATGAATCCAAAGCCTGCAATGACAGTAAGTACATATCTATCGATAATCACCCTAAATGTAAATGGACTGAATGCACCAATCATAAGACATAGTCATAGAATCGATAAAAAAGCAAGACCCATATATATATCACCTATAAAAAACTCACTTCAAACCCAAAGACATACACAGACTAAAAGTGAAGGATGGAAAATGATCTTTCATGCAAACAATTGGGAGGCAAAAGCAGGTGTTGCAGTCTTGTATAAGACAAAATAGACTTCAAAACAAAGAAAGTAACAAGAGACAAAGAAGAACATTACATAATGATAAAAGGGTCTGTCCAACAAGAGGATATAACCATTATAAATATGTATGCACCCAGCACAGGAGCACCTACATATGTGAAACAAATACTACCAGAATTAAAGAAGGAAACAGAATGCAACGCATGCATTTTAGGAGACTTCAACACACCACTCACTCCAAATAACAGATCAACCAGATAGAAAATAAGTACAGACACAGAGGCACTGAACAACACATTAGAACAGATGGTCCTAACAGACATCTACAGAACATTCCACCCAAAAGCAGCAGGATACGCATTCTTCTCAAGTGCACATGGAACATTTTCCAGAATAGACCACATACTAGGCCACAAAAAGAGCCTCAGTAAATTAAAAAAGATTGAACTGGTACCAAGCAACTTCTCAGATCAGAGTGGTATAAAACTAGAAATAAATTATACAAGGAAAACAAAAAGGCTCACAAACACATGAAGGCTTTACAACATGCTTCTAAATAATCAATGAATCAATGACCAAATTAAAACAGAGATCAAGCAATATATGGGCACAAATGAAAACAACAGCACAATGCCCCAACTTCTGTGGGACACAGCAAAGGCATTTCTAAAAGGAAGGTATATAGCAATTCAGGCCTATTTAAAGAAGGAAGAACAATCCCAAATGAATAGTCTAAATTAACAATTATTGAAACTGGAAAAAAAAGAACAAATGAGGCCAAAAGTCAGCAGAAGGAGGGACATAATAAAAATCAGAGAAGAAATAAATAAAATTGAGAAGAATTAAAAAACAGAAAAAATTAATGAAACCAAGAGCTGGTTCTTTGAAAAAATAAACAAAATAGATAAACCTCTAGCCAGACTTATGAAGAAAAAAAGAGAGTCTACACACATAAACAGAATCAGAAATGAGAAAGGAAAAATCACTATGGACACCACATAAATACAAAGAATTATTAGAGAATACTATGAAAAACTATACGCTAACAAACTGGATAACCTAGAAGAAATGGATACCTTTCTAGAAAAATACAACCTTCCAAGACTGACCCAGGAAGAAACAGAAAATCTGAACAGACCAATTACCAGCAATGAAATTGAATTGGTAATCAAAAACTACCCAAGAACAAAACCCCCAGACCAAAATTCACCACTGAATTTTATGAGACATTTAGAAAAGACATAATACCCATTCTCCTTAAAGTTTTCCAAAAAATAGAAGAGGAGATAATACTTCCAAACTCATTCTATGAAGCTAGTGTCACTCTAATACCAAAACCAGGCAAAAGCACCACACAAAAAAAGAAAACTACAGACCAATATCCCTGATGAACAAAGATGCAAAAATACTCAACAAAATATTAGCAAACTGAATTAAAAAATACATCAAGAAGATCATATACCATGATCAAGTGGGATTCATCCCAGGGATGCAAGGATGGTAGAACATTCAAAAATTCATCAACATCATCCACTACATCAACAAAAAGAAGGACAAAAACCACATGATCATTTCCATAGATGCTGAAAAAGCATCTGACAAAACTCAATATCCATTCATGATAAAAACTCTCAACAAAATGGGTATAGAGGGCAAATACTTCAACATAATAAAGGTCATATATGACAAACCCACAGCCAACATCATACTTAACAGTGAGAAGCTGAAAGCTTTTCCTCTAGGATTGGGAACAAGACAAGGATGCCCATTCTCCCGGCTTTTATTCAACATAGTATTGGAAGTCCTAGCCATGGCAATCAGACAACAAAAAGAAATAAAAGGCATCCAGATTGGTAAGGAAGAAGTTAAACTGTCACTATTTGCAGATGACATGATATTGTACATAAAAGGCCCTAAAGAATCCACTCCAAAACTACTAGATCTAGTATCTGAATTCAGCAAAGTTTCAGGATACAAAATTAATACACAGAAATCTGTTGCATTCCTATACACTAACGATGAACTAGCAGAAAGAGAAATCAGGAAAACATTTCCATTCACAATTGCATCAAAAAGAATAAAATACCTAGGAATAAACCTAACCAAGGAAGTGAAAGACCTATGTCCTGAAAACTACAAGACACTCTTAATAGAAATTAAAGAGGACACTAATAAATGGAAATTCATCCCATGCTCTTGGCTAGGAAGAATCAATATTATCAAAATGGCCATCCTGGCTAAAGCAATCTACAGATTCAATGCAATCCCTATCAAAATACCAACAGCATTCTTCAATGAACTAGAGCAAATAGTTCTAAAATTCATATGGAACCACAAAAGACCCCAAATAGCCAAAGCAATCCTGAGAAGGAAGAATAAAGCAGGGGGAATTATGCTCCCTGACTTCAAGCTCTTCTACAAAGCCACAGTAATCAAGACAATTTGGTACTGGTATAAGAACAGACCCATAGACCAGTGGAACAGACTAGAGACTCCAGATATTAACCCAATCATATATGGTCAATTAATGTATGATAGAGGGATGGATATACAATGGGGAAATGCCTCTTCAACAGCTGGTGCTGGCAAAACTGGACAGCTACATGTAAGAGAATGAAACTGGATTATTGTCTAAACCCATACACAAATGTAAACTCAAAATGGATCAAAGACCTGAATGTAAGTCATGAAACCATAAAACTCTTAGAAGAAAACATAGGCAAAACTCTTGAATAGAAACATAAGCAACTTCTTTATGAACATATCTCTCTCCATGGGCAAGGGAAACAAAAGCAAAAATGAACAAGTGGGACTATATCAAACTAAAAAGCTTCTGTACAGCAAAGGACACCATCAGTAGACAAAAAGGCATCCTACAGTGTGGGAGAATATATTCATAAATGACATATCTGATAAGGGGCTGACATCCAAAATATACAAAGAGCTCATGCACCTCAACAAACAAAAAGCAAATAATCTAATTAAAAAATGGGCAGAGGATCTGAATAGATACTTCTCCAAAGAAGAAATTCAGATGACCAATAGGCACATGAAAAGATGTTCCACATCGCTAATCATCAGAGAAATGCAAATTAAAACCACAATGAGATATCACCTCACACAAGTTAGGATGGCCAACATCCAAAAGAAAGACAGCAACAAATGTTAGCGAGGATGTGAAGAAAGGGGAACCCTCCTGCACTGCTGGTGGGAATGTAAATTAGTTCAACCATTGTGGAAAGCAGTATGGAGGTTCCTCATAAAACTAAAAATAGAAATACCATTTGAGCCAGGATTCCAATCCTAGGAATTTACCCAAAGGAAACAAGATCTCAGATTCAAAAAGACATATGTACCCCTATGTTTATCGCATCACTATTTACAATAGCCAAGATATGGAAGCAACCTACGTGTCCATCAGTAGATCAATGGATAAAGAAGATGTGGTACATATACACAATGGAATATTATTCAGCCATAAGAAGAAAACAAATTCTACCATTTGCAATAACATGGATGGAGCTAGAAGGTATTATGCTCAGTGAAATAAGCCAGGCAGAGAAAGACAAATAACAAATGATTTCACTCATCTCTGGAGTATAAGAACAAAGAAAAAACTAAAGGAACAAAACAGCAGCAGAATCACAGAACCCAAGAATGGACTAACAGTTACCAAAGGGAAAGGGACTGTGGAGGATGGGTGGAAGCGAGGGAGAAGGGGAATAAGGGGGCATTACGATTAGCACACATAGTGTACGGGGGGGCACAGGGAAGGCAGTATAGCACAGAGAAGACAAGTAGTGACTCTACAGCATCTTACTATGCTGATGGACAGTGACTGTAACGGGATATGTGGTGGGAACTTGAAATGGGGGTAATCTAGTAACCACAATGTTGCTCATGTAATTATATATGAATGATACCAAAATTTTAAAAAAGTAAAAAAAAAAAAAGATAATTCTGAGACATGCTACAACGTGGATGAGCCTTAAAGACATTATGCTAAGTGAAATAAGCCAGACACAAAAGAAGAGATACTGTGTAACACCACTTCCATGAAATACCTGGGATAGGCAAACTCATAGAGACACAAAGTCGACAAGTTGTCACCAGGAGCTGTGGGATGGGGGTCATGGGGAGTTGTTCAATGGATACTGAGTTTCAGTATGGAAATCTGAAAAAACTCTGGGCATGGATGGTGGTGATGGTGGACAATGTGAATGCCCTTAATAGCACTGAACTATGTGACTATGTAAAATAGTATAAATTATCAATTTTACTATTATGTATATTTTACTGTCCCCCCCAAAAAAATTTAAAAGGAAGTCCCATGTACCCTTACCCCAGCCTTCTCAATGGTAATGCATTGCACAGCTCTAGTACAGTATCAAAACCAGGAAACTGACACTGGTGCAAACCAGGGCTAATTCAGACTTCACCAGTTTCACAAACACTTGTGTGTGTGTGTTTAGTTCTATGTAGTTTTATACCCTATGTAGCACTGTGTAGCCCTCACCACCATCAAGGTCCATACTATTTCATCACCACAGGGCTCCTTTGTGCGGCCCCTTTTAGCCACACTCCCTTCCTACCAACCCAGCTCCTGGCAACCACTAACCTGCTCATGTCTGTGTTTTGCCATTTCAAAAATGTTACATAAATGAAATCATACAGTAGGTAACCTTTTGAGATTGTTTTTTCACTTAGTGTAATTGCCTGAAATCCATCTAAATTGTTGCATGTATTGATAGTTTATTCCTTTTTATTATTGAAGTAGCATTCCATGATAATGGATGCAAATTTGTGATTGTATTTATATACCAAATGTTAGTTAATTAATTATTTAATTCTAAGTCCATATAAGGACCACAGGTAAATGGACTTGATTCTGATGTGGACATTATAGAAGGAGCCATCCCGGGGCTCATCACTGTGTCCTGGGTACCCACCTACCCACCAACCAGCCAGCCTTTGGACCATAGACTCTTTCCTTAAAGACAGAGGTCCTGGGGGGCCAAGCTGTCTGGCCCCTTGTCCTTCACCTCTGGAGACCCAAATGGAGAGGCAGGATGATATGGTGGGAACTCCATCAATGAACAGAGATGGCAGAGTCTCAACACTCTCTCTTTCCCACCCTCAGTGCTGAGACAGCCTGGGTGGCATATGGGACAGGCAGTTGGGGTGCCTCTAAGAAGGCAGGTACACCACTGTTTAAAAATACACTCTACCCAATCCTCAGAAGGGAGCTTTTAGAGTTCCACACCCACCAAGCCTTCAGCTGTTTCCTTGACTATTTACCCCAAGAGGACCTAAACACCCAGCCAGTGCTCAGTGCCTGGCACCCCATGGTACTTAATGAATGTTGCTGTGGGTCTCCGTGGTTACTGAAGCAGAGGGGCCAAGTCAAGGGGGTTACACAGGAAAACAAATTGTGGCGAGCAAGATGTCATTCATAGCAAAAACCTGCTACTCCAGATCTTTGACCACAGGCGGGAGCCAGGGTAGCAGGAAGAAACAGTAAAACAGTCCCTTTCTTTTCCCTCCTCTCTTCCAGCTCTGGGCGCCCTGGCCCTCCTCCCTGACCCACCCTACCAGCCTCCCCAGCTCTGGGACAGAACTTGGTGTTCTGAGTAGGGTGGGGCTTCTCACTTCAAAGCCAGCAGCAGCAGAGGAGAAGAGGGCCTGCTGGGTGGGGCAGCGGTGGAGGTGAGGCGGTTCAGGGGACTCTTGGGGACACAATGTGAAGGAGCAGGATTAAAGGTGTCCTGAAATACAAAAACAGGACAGAGGTGCCCGGGAGCCTCTCCCTCCATGTGCCACCCTCCACCCTACCCCCACAGGGGCTGTGCTTCCCTCTGTCCTCCCAGAGCTCAAGCCCCATTGTGATGCCGCTTATCTGCTTTTGTGCTGTTGAATCCTTCAGGTGGTCCCCTGAAGGGATCTTCCTTTGACTCTTTGCCACGACAACCTGAAGAGTTTGCATTTCTAGGCAATGCATGGAGGCAAAGATCAGTCATGTTCCAACATCCCCAAAACTGCCTGGAGGTCCCAGATCCTGGGACTGTTCCGAGCAGTGTGACTTCCTTCTCTGAGAAGAATAAGGGAATGTGGCTGGAGCTGAGCTGGAAAGGAAGCAGTGTAGGAACGGGCTCTTTGAAAAAAAAAGCAAATGCTGTTTAAACCCGAGGGACCGGCCCACCCCCAGGATCCCTTGCTTCAGCAATGGGTAAGGCACACCAATATTTCCTTGGGAATCATTCAGGACAGGGTCACCATGGAGCTGGCCCCAGCCAGCCTCTCTGTGCTTGCCTCCTTTCCAGGTGTTCTTCATGCAGCTTATACTGAGTGTCAGCTGTTACGGACTCTGCAAGATTTTAGATCTGTCTAACCCAGGAGATAAAGTGGAGGCCCTTCTTTGATACTGATACAGGCCCCCCAAATCCCCTCAAAGCTTTGGAGGTTTGGAGATACCCATGTCTTCATGAGTAGAGTTGCTGTGCATCCTAGGGTTGGTTTACCTGGCAACCTCCATGTCACAAACTCAGCATTTTTTCAATAAACTCCATATTCATTTACCATTATCTGGTGGCTTCAAATAGCCTGAATCCCCCTGGCCTTTGTTCTTTAAGGTGAAAGATTGCACTTATTAATAAAAATCACCAAGTCCTAAGAGTAGAGACCGACCCTGGGGTTAATGCAGGTTCCAGCAAATCCAAATGTTGGCTGGGAGACAGGAATCAGCAGGATTTCCCCTGCACGGTTAATTTTTATCTAGAATAGGCCTATGCCTGAATTAATTTGTCACTAGTGGAATGTAAATATGAACCCACTGAGTATGATAGATTTCCATGTAAGGAGTGCTGGGTTATTCAGAAAATTTGAAACACAAGACCCATGAGAAGTCTGTATTTCTAAACATCGATGATGCTTTCCTACCAGGATGACAGAGGAAGAGCTGATACCTGTCATACTGAATCCTCTTTCGTCTATACCTGCTCTCCAGTTTGATGATGTGATCCCTTCTCACCCTTCAAGTCAAAGCTTCAGTTTCACCCTGGCATGGCGGCTTCTAGGACCAACCCTTTGAGGCCAGACGCCACCTCCTTTTCTTACCCAGGCAGAGGGAACAGCCTGAGTGAAGACTCAGAGGCAGCACAGAGGGTGGCATTTCTAGGGGCTGGAGAAGGCCAGGTGACAACCACAGTGAGTGCTGGGAAAAGCAGCACAAGATAAGGTTGGAGAGTCACTGAGAACCAATCCAGGCAGAGCTTGGGGGCCATGGTGAGAGGTTTGCTCTTTATGCCAATGTCCAGAGCTGGGAAGAAGAATCTGCAAATTTCTTACATTGGTATAAGGAATTGGTTTAAACTTTGATTCAAGCCACAGTGCAGGCTGATGCTTGCTGAGCGTGATTCCCCTGAGCTAGGCACTTGGCGTAGAAGGGAACCATCTACAGGATTCCACAGTGACATATGCAGACAAGCCACATCACAACAGAGCCTGAGCTATGGGGTGAGAGAGGAATGCACACGGCCTTGCTTGGAGATCGGGGGACACCTGAGGGCTGCAGGGAACCCCGGACTCCTGCGGACAGCTTTCAGCCAGCATCTCCCCTCAGGCTGAGTGAGGAGCCTCTGCTCTGCCTCACCTTTCCTCTGGCTGCCTTCGTTCACCACCCCGGCTACCTTCCCTCATCAGGGGCCCCACCCTCCCCAGGGACTCGGCTGGACTCTGGGAGGGCCCCGGACTACGTGCAAGATGTCCTGCAGCAGGCGGTGGCTGGGAGGGAAGGAACCCAGAAGGGAGGTCAGAGATAGGATGTGAGACGAGAAGAAAGGGATGGTTCTGGAGTTTCCCTCTCACGTATTCCAGCCCTCGCCTCTGATAAAAAGTAAAGGGAGCAGGTTTTTAAACATGAAATGAAATCTCGTTGGATCTGGTCAGCCCTTGCAATCCCACCTGACTTCTGCTTTGCCCCTCTCCTTCAGACCACGTGCAGCAGCCACCGTAGAAAGGGCCTTCTGTGTGTCAGGAGGCCCTCTGCCGGGACCGGACTAGGACTTAAGGTGGCCAACCATCCTATTTGCTGGGGACCGAGGGGTCCTCAGGGCATGGCATCTTCAGTTCTAAAACCAGGACAGTTCTAGGCAAACTGGGACAGTTGGTCAGCCTAGTGGGAGTGGCCATCCAGCCGACTCAGTGGTCAAGAAGCTAAGTCGAAGCACATAGTGGCTTGTGGGTAGTGTCAGGAAGGAATAGTTTCCCTCTTTGGAGCTGGAAACAGCATCCCTGGCATTTAGCTCCCTTCTTGAAAGGACCCAGGTGGCTGTGTCAGAGAGGCCACCCCAGACTAAGCCTAAGCCCTCAGGATGGGCAGGGCTGATCCTGCGCTGTCTCTGTTGTCTGCTGAGGTTACTCTCATTATCTGAAGCGGCGGGAGCCTGTCTACTGGCTCCGTAGGCATAGGTCAGTTAAGGACAGGCTGATTAGCTGGCCCCTCTGGGCCTTTCTCTTTGTGACACCGCCTCCAGCTCAGAACAAAGGCTCCTCATTTTGCTCAACCACTGATTGTTGAGCGCGAGTGTGCTGCCACCTGCTGGCCGCAGGGGCTGCTTTCAGGAGGGAGAGTGATAGGTGAGCCCAGGGGCTGCTGAGCCCCGGCCACGGGTGGCCGCCCTGGGCCTTCTCCTCTAGGGAGAAGCAGCTGGAGACCCCCTCAGAGGTACACCCGGAAGAGCACTAGAAGCCCTCCAGGGCCTGTGCTCTCTCAGTCTGGCCATGGCTCCTAGAAGCCCCAGCTAGCATGGGCTCTCTTTTAGCTACAACACAGCCCATAGACGCCAGTGCTGTGCCGAACCTGCCTGGACAAGAGGCCATTATTAAATATTCAGCAGTTTTACAAGCTGCCATGGCATGAAGCCGCTCGTGATGGGAGCATTGGCACCACGGAAACTGGCAAATGCTACAAATCAGAGCTCTCCCCTCCCTCACCCATCTCCAGTGGATCTGTCAGCACACCCGCTGCAAAGCCCCTTTCAAAACTTCACCCACAGTCACCTGGGGGAGGGAACGTATCAGGCTGTTAGCAGAGGTGTTCTCAGATAACCAACAAGTACGCAGTCAGCGTCACAGAGAAGAGTTGCATTCTGTGAAGGAGTCTGTAAGGAAGAAACTTTAGCTCCCTAAGAGCAGCTAATGTAGCAGTTAAGAGCCCTGGTGTCAGGAACACTTGGATTCCAGGGACAGCTCTTCTCTTTGCTAACTGTGACAAGGAGGCTCCAGTACTTGTGCTCCCAGCTTTCCTACCTGCAAGAGGGGTACGGTAGCTGTGAGAGGATGCATTTAAATGCCTGGAGAACATTGGCACAAAGTCAGGGCTTGATGTGTGTTAAATATTACCAGATATTGAGTACACCCACGTCAGCAGGCATGGAACTGATCTTGCCAGCTCCCTACTGAAACCAGAGTCACCTCTAGGTTTCCTTCACAGTGTAGAGAAGTGGGGATCGGTTACTCCATTTTCCCCAGCAGCTAAACTTTGACATCTTCCTCACTTCTGGCTATTCATTTGTGCTTGCTCCCTGCAGTTAGTATATAGGACAAAGAATCTCCCAGAACTTAGACATCAGGTGATAAGGTAACACCCTGAATGTAAAAGCATTAAGGATATGAACAGTGAATACCTGCGGAGTAATCCAAAAGATTTTCTGTAAGTGGGTTCCTGGGCAGTTAAAATGTCCAGTACATGCATTCAAAAGGGGCTAAGATGTATTTAATGCAGTACATTAAATATAAAAAAACTTCAGAAAGTGCCTAAGTTCAGAAAATCTGATTGTAACTACAAGACATGAAGGCTCCTAAACTATTTTGCCTTAGTCTAGCCAGCAGGAAAACTCTATTTTCCCAAAGTCTGACACTTCTGATTACAAATCAACTGGCCAGAACTAATCATGTGACCACACCTCCAGGCAAGAAAGATGGAAAGTGTCTTTATTCAGAGTGGAGAGAGAAGGCATGTGTCTAGCTACAAATTTAGGGGTTCTATTTTTAAGCAAGGAAGAGGAGATATTCGGGAGATCACCAGGTCTCTACCACAGAGGTCAGTTTCCCTAAGCCTGCTCAGTTCTTGTCCTCAGGGCACTGAACACAGTGCCCTCGCCCCGCCCCCTCAGGGCTAGGCTGCCAGTGAGTCCAGGCTGGGCAGGTGCCTGGATCGCCTTTGCAACGTTCTCTCTGCCTTGGTGTGACCTCCATCCCCACATCCCACAGACACAGAGCCCTGCTATGGCCAGTACAGCCCCTTTCCACCCTCTGCCTCCCTCTTTTCCAGGCCTGGTCTCTCCACTGAAGTTCAGAACTCCATAACCTCCAGTCTGCATCAGCTAAGCCCTCATTGTTCTTTCTGCCCCGACTGCTGCTCCCTGCGAGCCGTCCTGCTGACAGACGGCCCTTCCTCCGGTGCACATCGCCACATCACACCGCTGCTCAAGAATGTGCAAGGTTTCCCAGTTCCTGCCCCCAAACCCGAATTCCTAAGAATTCCAAAAACTTTGGATGAATAGGCCTTGGCCCGGGCTCGCCTCCCTCACAGGCATGAAGCCCCCGCTTTAAGAACTGTTTGCTGTCCCTGACACGCAGCTTGGGCTCTCCTGCCTCTCCGTCCGCTTGCATGCTTCCCACCTCGGCCTGTCTAAACGCCCCCTACCTCGCGACACTCATGTCCAAGGCGCCCTCCTCCAGGAAGCCTTTCCCAAGCTGAAACTCCTCTCACCCTCCCCGAGCCATCACAGGATGGTGCGCTCTGTTAGGCTTGGATTTCCAGTGCTCCTGCATTCCCTTCCCAAGGAAGCCTCCGCGGGGCTGGGCCCTGCTTGCTTACTCGTCCTTGTTCCCCTTACAGCGTCTGGCACTGGCACCTGCTGTGTCTGTGCCTGGAGTAAAGGTCTGTAGAACTGACTGGCAGAGCTGAGCTAGTGCTCGGTTGAAGAGGATGTGTGAACTTGAACAGCTCATGGAGTGACCTGTGAGCCTCCTGGAGGCCAGAAAGCTGGGGTGACATTTACACCACTCTCGGAGAAAACATTTGGACTCCATTTCAAAATACAACTATAGGTTCGGAGCTTCCACCAAAGAGGAGCTCTTTCTGGGCTTGTGTTTGAGGAGCTGCATGGGGTGATGGAGTGACCTGGGAAGGATTGCCGTCATCTCTTCCCCAGCCTTTTTTAAGGCTGAAAGTGTGAGTAGCCATGAAGATATATGTATATATTTTTTTGGTGGGGGATGGGATGAAAGGAAACTTTAAATTATCTAGAGAGAACATTCATTTTTCAGTTGAGCAAGCACAGTCCCAGAGCAGCAAGGTGGCTGTCCCAAGGTCACATGGCCAGATTGGAGGGTGGCACTCAGACAGTCCCAATTCCCAGTCTACTATTTTTCTGCTCCAGCACATTAGCTGCCCAGGTTAAAGACATCATTGATTCCCAAGGTCACATCATGGAGGTTATACATACATTTGTGAGTTTATTTTTGTGCTCGCCATCATAAAGTTATTTTATGCTTCTACACCCAGAGAAGGAAGATATGCAGTCACTTTTCAGACTTTAAATTCTGTATGTCTTTCCATCAGTTATTTAGATTTTTCCCCTTCTCTGTTCATTGTCACCCCTTTCCTTGGGAAGTATGGAAATGACTTTCCCAGTTTTCCATTGGGGCTAAGCAGTGTCACTAGGATCACCCATTCTCCCTCTAGTTTGTAACTGGCCAGATCTGATTGCAATAGAGGAGACTTTGGACCATGGGCTCCTGAAAGGCCCTTTGTTTGTGGATTACAAGGGGGTCACTTAGTTTATCTCATTCATTAGGCGACCCTACTTTTTTGAGTTGTAAGGTTAAGGCCTGGGGCAGCATGTTGATGGAAGGGAACATTCAGCACCCAGCTGTACTGTTTGTGTTCATTCTGATCCACTTTCACCTCCCTTAGCTGGTGAAGGTCATAACTGCAGCCTAAATCTCTAGTGACTCACTCCAGGAAAAGGACATGTGACAAGAACGTGGCTCTCATGGGCCTGCTTGCCAGCAGTGCCAAGACAGAGATGGCATTGTTCAGGGAAGATCCAGGAAGTCAAACATCCGGAGATAAGCATGCATGGCCAACTCACCCCAAAGGCTAGAAGAGAACATTCTTTTTCCCTACCAATCAATCTGTGTATTCACCTCTGCAAGGGCACTGAGAGGACTTCTGGAATGTTTATTCCCTTCCACCTCCAATACAGCATTCTCAACAGGCCAGGGAGGAAGGACCAGTGTTCCTGGTGCCCTGCTGAGTGTGAGGTGCTTCACCTGCTGTCACATTTGGTTCCATTCTCCCAACTTGGAGATAAGTATTATTCCCCTTCCCATTTTACAGATGAGGAAGTTTAGGCAAACCCACATTATGGACTTTGGCCAGACCCAGCTAGCTACTAAATTGGCAGGCCCTGAATTCAAATCTCAGGTTAGTTTAACATTGGAGTGTATTTCCAATGTCAGAAAAGGTCCGCTTTTCCACGCTGGTGTCCAGCCTTCCTGTGAGACAAGCGCCATCTGGTGGCAGCTATTGAGAGATGCTTCTGCAACTTTTGTCTCTCCAATGCCTCGCAAAACACATCTTGTTCTGATCTCTTTCTCTCCATCTACTTACCCTCCGACACCCTTGCAAATTCCACTTTCCCCATGAAGATTTCCTGAGCAGTTAGTTCTAGGAGACTGCTCCCTTTCCCTGCCTGTCCCTCCAATCCTCTCTGCCTGCGTCCCCTGCTTAGCCCTTTGGTAGAACACATCTCAGCTCATGTAAACTTAGGCTTACATATGGAAACTTCCATCTGTACTCTAAACTCACCAGCATGAACCACACCTCTGTTGAGCCCTGAGAATGCTTAGCATAACAAATATTGAGGAATTGCTGGTAAACTTGCACTGAATGATCTTCAGGAGAGGCTTTGGCACAAGTAGGGAGCCATAGAAAACTCAAAAGACAGGTCGCCGCTGCTCTCTGCTTCCCTGGCCGATACAAACTTTACACCACAGTGTGTTATGCTCACCCCACCTTTCTGGGGGTTTCAGGGGAGACTGCCATTGACCTGCAATAAATCCACACCTTTGGCCCTCTGCCATCCTGGGGCAGACGGAGAGCCCTGCTTGCTGTGTCCAGGAGTTTCGGGCCAGCAGTGCAGGCGTTCCAGCAGCCTTGCCTGTTGCCTTAGTCTCTTCCTGGATCTGGGCACTCAGCCTCAGTGCCTCCCCAAGGCCTCAGCAATGAGGGTGGCCTGACCACGTTGGCCACCAACTACACCTTGATCTCCTCTAGAGGCACATCTACTTGCACGGACTCCTGGGTCTCATGCTCTTCCCTCCTGAGATTCTACCTGTTTCCCTTCCCCTTAATATACTGCCTTTCCTCTTGGAGAGGTCTGTTTCTCTCCAGCTCTTTGAGAAGAGCGGTGATGTCAGAGCACTGGCCCAGGCATGGCATGTTTACTCTGTCTCCCCCTCTTCCGCCACCCCGAGGTCCCTGGGTCCTTCGGGCTCCTCAGCACCACCCTGCATGCATGCAGCTTGCTTTCCTCCCCCTGCTTTTCTTCCAGCAGTGCCTGGGGTGTGGAAAGAGATGGGCAGCCGCAGTCAGAGTCACCCTTCCCTAGAGATTTGCAGCAGTGTCCAGAATCACCCCCGCAGTGTGCTCTGTCCAGTGTAGATGCCACCCTATGCCCCGTGGGCTCCCTGTCTCCCCACACAGCTTGTGGGCCCTGGACATACCATCACTTCTCACCTTGATTCCTGATGCCTGGGCCTGTGATTGCTGCAGAGTAGGTGGTCAATCAGTGTTGACAGAAGGCAGAAATGAATGAGTAAATGGTCTTGGTTCTGCTCCATGAAAACACTCAACACATCAAATCAAGCTGACACTTACAGGGTGGTCCCTTAAAGCAGGCCTCTGCACAAGACAGAATTTGGAAGCCTGGACTGGTGCAGTTGCTGCATCTGGGGGCCATTAAGTCCAGTCACCTATCTGCAGGGTGAGTTCTGGGATGGGCAAATGACTTAACCAAGGCCCTACAGAGTGAGCGGCAGACTCAGGCTGGATATGACCCTGCTCCTCTGACAAAGGTACACCCCGGTCATGCCTTTGGCGTAGTGACAGGCTTTGCTCCTATAATACCTTGTAACTCAGGCTTACTTCTCTCCCGGTTATTTATAATTAGTGAGGTTTGCGCTTGGGCTGCTCACCCCTAGCTAGCATTGCCGGGTCCTCCTTGAAAGAATTATCACCTGCAAGCAGGAAAACTAGGCTCCTTCCAGGTCCTGCCGGATTCACTGCTGCAGCAGAGCAGCTTTCCCCAGGAAAAGCGTTAGCAGTGTGTGCAGAACAGAGATGACACATTTAAGGCAGCTCCCTTCTGCCCCACCAACCTAGCACAGTGCATCCCAGTCCTGCTACCATCCCTCACCTGCAGATTGACTGAGGCTGTGCCACCGTCCTTGGGGGCACTGTTCTGCTTGAACCTATTAGGTTGCTATTGTTGTTTTCTGCTAACAGCTAATGCCTCATAGAAAGTTCAGCATTTGCTGGTCCCTGTTCCATTTATCTTCTAGTTTGTACATTTTCTCTTTATTAGCAGGAGCACTTACTGGAAAACTAGATCTCTGTCACTTAGTGGTTTCATATGTTCCTTCTGTTCATAACCCATCTGGAGTCAGAATCGTGTCTCTGTGACAGAACCATTGGTTGCTATGGAAATGACTGTACCACCCCGGGCAGCAGGCCTGCGCTGGAGGAATGCTGTATGCGTGGGGTGGCAGTGCGGCAGAATCCCAAGTGTGACTTTTTAGACTGGCGACTGACTTCTTCAGGCCAGCTTGGTCCCTCTGCCCCTCTCCCTCCTCAAACTCTGCGCCTGTGTGTGGGACCTCACCTATCCACACCCGTGCCCCCCCACTAACCCACCCAAATACAGAAACCTTCCCCTACCTCCTCAATCTGTGCTGAACCCCACTCGGCCTCTCACTTCTCCAATCAGAACCCTCCCAATCCCAGTGAGTTCATTACTTAATTCACTGGATTGGAATCACTTGCTTTGTTTTTTTACCATGCAAGTTTGTTTTTCTTAACAGTTTCATATAGTTTACCTTTCCAATGGTATCCAGGCCCCAGGAGCCTGGGCCACAGATCTCAGGCTGAACTCTGCTGACCACGTCCTTGATAAATGCTGCTCCCCAATTCAGAGAAATGACAGACTCAGGCTCCTAGCCTGTCCAATTAAACCTACTCAGACTTAACCTCCTGAGATCAATAAGCCTGGGGTGGTAGGCAAGTTAGATGGCTCTGGATATTATTTTGAACATCTGACAACCTAATAAAAGAAAAGACTCTAAAGCTTCAGTTGCACAAAATACCCACAGATGATAGGGGGAAAATGAAAAAACAGTGATTTGTTATTTAGAACTGTTTTATTTTTGTGGGTGTTAAAGCATTTTTGTTTCAAGTTTTTCTTTAGCTTTGCTTGCCTGTCATCTGGGACGAGCCCAGGGAAACGTTCACTTCTAGGGCCTGTGGCCCCCCAAGTTGACATGGGCAGGGACCCTCTTTCACATTTCCACATGAAGGATGGTGAATGACTGTCCAGTCTAATGGCAGCTACTCATGGCTGGGAGAATCTGGACCTCTTCCAGAGTACTCTTCAGGACAAGGTCAAGCTTACAAACATAAGGCTTGGCACTGGGGCCTTCACTTTATTAAATGGGCAATATCCCTATATCTGGAGCCTGGGACTTCAGGGCCAAGGACCCCCTCTTGCTGAGTGTGGTTGTCAGCAAACAGCTGCCCTGGACCACATGGTAAAGCAGGTTTTGGTGCCCCAATCTGCTTTTTCTGGAACTGTCTTCTGGTCCTCTGAGGTGGAAGTAAACCGATAGAGGAATTCTACTCAGGGAAGAAAGGAGAGGAAGCCAGGGTGTATCCAGGTGAAAATCAACACTGGAGCTGGTCACTGTGTTCCAGAGACCACCTGGAAGCCCTCCCTCGGTGTGCAGGCCAGAGCTGCTCAGAGAGGATACCATGGGCCCATCAGTGGAGAGCTCATCACCCCACAACCAGCCCAGGGCTCTGTCCAACCAGGAAAAGGGCACTGTGCCTGGAAAGCAGGACAAACTGGAGAAGCAGTTCTGGTGTGGTGGTGGGGTATGAGGGCTGTGTGTGCCCATGCCCAGATGAGAAGACCTGGCATGTGAGGGGCTTGCCTTTTCTCCACACTCAGGGCTGTTTCAGTAAAGGAGAGTCCCTGAGGCTTGAGGAGGTATGGGTAGATGTCCTCTCCAGGCAGAAGCCCAAACAAACACCAGCCTGGAGCACCTGGGAAGAGCTGGCTTTGGTCCATGGTGGCTAGGAGAAGGGCCTCTGTAGGGTACAGGCCTTGAAGAAGCTGCCATCACCCCTACCACCACCACCACCATCACCACCCCATGCCCCAGCCTTGCCACCCCAGTGCCCTGTTGGGAAGACAATCTTGATTTTCCTTGTCCTGCCCAGAGTGGGTGTGGGGATGCTGGGAGAAGCCCCCTCACAGCATCTCACCCCTTCTGCTTCTAACTGAACTCTGCAGCCCCAGCTGGAGTCAAGGCCTCTGTTCCCCATGAAATGAGGGCTCGGAAAGTGCACACTGAGCTTCTGCTCGCTCTGCCTTGACTGTAAAAGGGAAAGGAAGTGCCCAGTGGCTTCTCCAGTGGGAAAAGAGGTTTTCCTCCAGTCCCCCCTGCTGTTCATTCAGCAGTCACCCAAGTTGACAAGGACCCTCTCCAAAACTGCTCTGAGGGGAGGTCAGAATCTGAACTCAGGCTGTGGGGCTGGCCACAGGTGCATACTTACAAGTTGGCATTTTGGGGACAGAACCACAGACTAGCTCTAGCGCCCAGTGGCCCTCACCCCTCACGACAGGCAGGCCTGTACTTCTGAATTCCTTCAGCACCCAGGTGACATGCTTTGTTTTTTCCAAATAAACAATTTCAGTGAATTTTCCCAGGAGAGGGAAAACAAAGCTCAAATACCAGAGTCACAGAAATAACCTGAGGCTGCCGGCAGGCAGGAGCTGTGGCCGGCCACTGACGGCCTCTGCTGAAGCAATGAGCAGTCTGGCAGCCGGCTCACAAAGTGGGTCCCCGAGGCTCCATCCGGCCCAGATCCAGGAGCTGGACACACATCCACAGGGCCCCTCACAGCACATCAGGGAAGAAGGAGGGTCAGTAAGGGGGAAGGCAGCCAAGCAGGGGAGGAGGACCAGGCCAGCGAGCTCCCGGATCAGGTCTGGCCGGAGTGGGAGGTAACTGCATTATGGCAAAGAGTGAAAAGTTAATATGAAACCAGCCGATACTGAAAGAGAACAGTTAGGAAGGCTAAGGGGCTCAGTATTAGATTAATGGCTGCTGAGGGAGAAAGTTCACAGCTTCCAGGAAAGAAGTCTGACTCAGAGAAATCTTTTAAGTCGCCGTTCTGGGTCTGGATTCATTGATACTGTTTTTTCTTCCTGGTAACTGAGAGAAAATGACCATCATTCATATAGGATTTATTCTCCCCTCGCCTTCCCTCACCTCCTGTCCCTTTCTTCTCTCCCTTTTTGTTTAGAAGTCTGCTTTTCTTCAGGGTCTGGAATGCATTTTAGGGTCCCGCCTGTGAGCAGGCCTCACCCCACACTCACTTCCACCAGTCAGGGGTCTCCCCCACAGTGAGGTGTGTTCTGCTCTGTAAGGCTTTCATCAGTGTTGGTTGTGTTCTGGGGATATTTCAGGCCACTGAGTGGTTTCACAGACAAATAGCTCAGCCCGGGAGAGGTTCTGAGAGGCTGAGCGTTCACCCAAGCGTGGGTTAGGCCGCTGAGGACTGCGGAAGGGGGTCCCCAAGGTTCCCTGGCCCAGCAGCTCATATGCTTCCCTGGGGAGCTTCTTAGCATAGCGAGGCGCAGGCCCCACCTGGGCCAACTGAGTCAGCTCTCTGAGCCCTCTGGGAGGATGTGTCATCTAAAGTTCCCTAAACAAATGCTGGTTTGGGAACCACCGGCCCAGGGCCACATGGAAGAAAGGCCAGGCCAGGGGGCCGCAGACCCCTTACACGGTATACTCTGGCCACCTGGGAGACCTCCTCGCTCACGCCGCAGCCTGTGAGCTCCTGGGGCCAGCACTCTGTTTTACTCATCTTTATAATCCCTACACAGAGCTGGCCACATTCTATAGGTGGGAGTTGAATTAATTTTCAAAATGTCTCTCCTTCCTGGATGCTGAAACCTGTCCTATTTTCAAGCTGATATTTTTAGAGGCCTGGGTGATGGAGAGACCAGGTGTGCTCCTGCACAATCAGGTTTGGGTCTGAAATAGCCTGGCAAGCAGGATCACGGGAGCACAGAAGCCCACAGACAGAAGGCCTTCAGAGATGCTCCAGCCCAGTGGTTTTCAAACTGTGCCACCTAGGCACCCTGGGGTTCCACAATGGAACCTCAGAGAACACTGAGAGTTCCCCAGGGCAGCTCCCTCCACTTGCACAACATGGTACCACTATTAAAGAGGAGCAGAATATGTCACTCCAGAACATGTCACTTTGGCATATTGATTATTTTGAACTAAAGGTAGTTAAAAAACAGCCAGTGCAAGAAAGACATTCAGACCCTCCTCTGTCCTCCTGAAAGCAGGAGATGACTCCGCCATGTGAGAGCCACCCTCCGTGTACCAGGAGGAAGGAAGACGTCTCCATCACCAGAGACAGGGAGCTGGGCATTGAGAAGGCTGCTTGAACAAACCCTGTGGCCCCTCACTGTTTACTACCCCAGCCCAGACCCCTTTGTCTTGTCAATTCTTCACAAATTTACTGTTTCTTTGTCTCAAGGGCCTAAAAGCTTCCCGCTCTGCTCCTTTCTTCAGGTCCTCATTGTTTTGTGGAGGCTTCCATGGACATGTGAAAACTCAATAAAATCTGTGTGATCTGTCTTTGTCAGTTTAACAATCAGACCTTGTCAGGGACTCTAAGAGGGTTGAGGAAAACGTTTTCCTATCCTGCACTATGGCAATAACCAAATTGGTTTCCCAGCTTCCACTATTGTCAGACCCTAGCCCCAGCCTGTCTGTCTTCCATCCAGTGTCCAATAAAAACAAACGCCAGGCAAAACTGAACAGCTACATGCAAGAGAATGAAACTGGATTATTGTTTAACCCCATACACAAAACTAAACTCGAAATGGATCAAAGACCTTAATGTAAGTCATGAAACCATAAAACTCTTAGAAGACAACATAGGCAAAAATCTCCTGAATATAAGCATGAGCAACTTCTTCCTGAACGCATCTCCTCAAGCAAGGGAAACAAAAGCAAAAATGAACACATGGAACTACATCAAACTAAAAAGTTTCTTTTCGGCAAAGGACACCATCAACAGAACAAGAAGGCATCCTACAGTATGGGAGAATGTATTTGTAAATGACATATCCGACAAGGGGTTAACATCCAAAATATATAAAGAACTCACATGCCTCAACAACCAAAAAGCAAATAACCCAATTAAAAAATGGGCAGAGGATATGAATAGACACTTCTCCAAAGAATAAATTCAGATGGCCAACAGACACATGAAAAGATGCTCCTCATCACTAATGATCAGGGAAATGCAAATTAAAACCACAGTGAGATAATCACCTCACACCAGTAAGGATGGCCAGCATCGAAAAGACTAAGAACACAAATGCTGGCAAGGATGTGGAGAACGGGGAACCCTCCTACACTGCTGGTGGGAATGTAAGCTAGTTCAACCATTGTGGAAAGCAATATGGAGGTTCCTCAAAAAGCTAAAAATAGAAATACCATTTGACCCCAGAATCCCACTCCTTGGAATTAACTCAAAGAAAACAACTTCTCAGACTCAAAAAGACATATGCACCCCTATGTTTATTGCAGCACTATTTACAATAGCCAAGATATGGAAGCAACCTAAGTGTCCATCAGTAGATGAATGGATAAAGAAGAGGTGGTACATATACACAATGGAATACTATTTAGCCATAAGAAAGACACAAATCCTACCATTTGCAGCAACATGGATGGAGCTGGAGGACATTATGCTCAGTGAAATAAGCCAGGCAGAGAAAGACAAGTACCAAATAATTTCCCTCATTTGTGGAGCATAACAACAAAGCAAAACTGAAGGAACAAAATAGCAGCAGACTCACAGACTCCAAGAAGGGACTAGTGGTTACCAAAGGGGAGGGGTGTGGGAGGGCGGGTTGGGAGGGAGGGAGATGGGGATCCAGAGGTATTATGTTTAGTACACATGGTGTGGGAGATCACAGGGAAAACAATGTAGCACAGAGAAGGCAAACAGTGACTCTGTGGCATCTTACTACACTGATGGATAGTGACCGCAATGGGGTATGGGAGGGGACTTGATAATAAGGGTAAATGTAGTAACCACATTGTTTTTTCATGTGAAACCTTCATAAGAGTGTATATCAATCATACCTTAATAAAAAATTAAAAAGAAAAAACAAATGCCAGGCAGGTCACTCTCCTGTTCAGGAGCTGATGTTGGATTTCCATTTCATTCACTAACAATCCAAAGTCTTCACTGTGGTCTACAAGACCCCACGTGTCCTTGCCCAGCTGCCCCTGCCTCATCTCTTTCCATCCCCCCCCCCTTGCTCATTTGTTCCAGCCACACTGACCTCCTGCAAGTCCCTGAACACACCAGGTGGGCTCCTACCAGACTTCTGTTCCTTCTGCCTGAAACACTGTGTTTCCCAGCAAACCGAGCTTGCTTCCTCTTATCCTGACCACCTATTGAAAGTGAAGCCCTGTTCCATCAGCCTCTGGCTGCTGCTCACCCCACCTCACCGCCTGACTGTCTCTTCTACTAGAATATAAGCTCCATGAGGCAAGGACTTTGTTTCATTCATGCACTATCCCCAGCATGGAGAACAGTGCCTGGCATGTAGTAGGTGCTCAATTAAATGATTGTTTCCTGAATTAATCAGGTGGTTTTCCATCTAAAATCATTCTGTACATTTTCTTCTTTACACTTACATATATTTTCCAGATTTTATGCAGTTAAGAATGGATGACTTTAGTCACAAAAAGCAATAAATGACCTAGTCTTTTCCCCAAGACCAGACTTCACGACCCAGAGCTGCCATGAAATGACTTAAGGAGGTGAAGGGAGACTTTGCCCGGAGCCCCTAGGATCTGAGGGGACCCAGGGCCGTCCTGAGCTCCGCGGAGCCCTAACGATACTGGGAGGAGCCACCGGTGACTGATGGTGGACAAAGGCACTCCCCTGGCCAAGCAGCCCGTCTACCTAACAGCACCTTGTCTTGGGGGCAGCGGCAGGAGAGCTGGGAAGGGAGAGAAGGGAAGCAAGGACCCAGCTGTGACACATCCCCGCAGGCCTGCCCAGTTACCAGACACTTCCAGCCTCCTCTGCAGAAGGTGGCCTTGCCCCCGGCCATGATTTCACTGCACAGCAGGCTTTCCTCAGTCAGGTTTGCTCTCTCATTGGTGGGTAGCGTCTCTGGGCTGGATACCTGATGCCTCTGCTCATTTATGTGACTGAATGGGGAACCAAGAAGTCTCTTGGCTCTGGGGTGGGTCTTTGGCCCAACTGACCCCCCAAGCAAGCAGAAGTCCGGGCTCTCCCGTGACTCACTGTTTGTGTTCCTGAGAAGGCAACAGTTCCAGATGAAAGGACAGCCTCACACCCTAGAAACAAGTCAGGAAACAAAAGTCCCGATTATCGGTTCACTGTCAGATACAATCTTTTCTGATCCTCTTTCATAAGGCCTGGCCAAAATAGGCATCTGAAAAGAGAACTGGGAGCCCCCTGCCCCCTCCCTCCTCAGCCCCAGGCACCCTCCTCAGAATGACTGGGAGTTCTAGGCCCCAGAGCCTGACGGGCCACAGGGGTCCCCTGGTTCCTGACTTACCAGCCAGGTCCCACCACACCCCGGGACAGAGCTGCTGTCTCTTGGGCTAAGACACACCTGAGATGCTCAAGAGCGGGAGTCAGCCAACTTCCATAAAGAGCCAGCAGGCTTTAGTCTTTGAGGGCCGCATACTGCCAGGTCTCTGTCACCTATTCTTCATTTCTTATAACCCTTTAGAAATGTAAAAACCATTCTCCGCTCATAGGCCTTACAAACACAGTCTGTAAGTACAGCCCTTGGGCCAAATTCAGCTCACCACTTGTTTTTAAAAAATGAAGTTTATAGGAACACAGTCATGCTGGCTTATTTATGTAAGGCCAGTGGCTGCTTTTATGCTGCAACAGCAAAATTGAGTAGTTACAACAGACTATAAAGCCAAAAAAGCCTGGAATATTTGCTACCTGGCCCTTTACAGAAAACCTCCACCAAGCCCCGCTCTAAAGCAATGATATAGACGACACACATATTTCACTTTTTAAAGTGTTTCAACATGCACTCTGACTTAATACTGGAAACAGTTTTTGAGACTAATATTAGTCTCATTTACACATGAGACTGAGGACCAGAAAGCTTAAGGCTTGCCCATGGTCACACAGCTGGTGCGTGGCAGATCCCAAACTGGGATCTTTGATCTCTAGGCTAGAAACTTTGACCAGATAAAGCTGCTCCTGCAAGAGCAATCCTTGAAGGTTGGAATACACTTATTTGGCCCCATCAGGGAAAGGAGGCAGATTCCTCAGTGCCAGCATCTGAGACACTGGGCATGGTAAGCAATCAGGCAGACCTATAGCGAAACTTAAGATTCTCATGAAATCCTAACGTGCAGAGAATATCTCCAAGGGTTTTCTGTACACAGGAAAGACTATTTTGACAGGCTGGCTAGCTGGAAGGAGACCTGTCCCTTTAAAATCCAAGTTTGGCTCGCGTTAACATTTAACAGGTAGTCCGGTCACTGTGAAGAACACAGAGCCAGGGCAATCCTCCCAGTATCGCCTGCTCAGGCTGGCCTTCCATCCTGCCCGGGCTCAGGGCTGCCATTTCCTATACAACTGGGCAAGGCGATACCATCAGTTGTATGAGAGAGACCCCCAGTGGACATCAGTGGTATCGCTCCCCCTAAGAGCAGCTCCAGAAACACCCTCAGACTCCCAAGAGGAGCTCACTTCCTGGGCTGGGAAAATGCAAGGCTGGTGTGTCCTGAGTAAGCGCTCCAGTTCAGGAAGCCAAATTAAAGTTGATCTTCTCAAACTCCTCGCGAGCGAGGTTGGTGTTCTCATGTTCTAACAATGCTGCCATTGCACAGAACATGTTAGGAGCACTTCCTTTGGGCCTGCATTCATGGCCTTTCATGTGCTTTTAGTCTTATCTGTGGGGCAAATCTGACTTCTGAGAACAATTGGCCTTTGGGAAGCTTTGTTTTAGCCTCCTTCGGTCACCTTTACTGGGGACAGATTTTGTATGCTGTTAGTTTTGGTTGTAATTATTTGTGATTTTGTATTTGCATTGAATAGCAAAATTATAAATTCAGATTCTCAGCATTTCTGAGAAGTCAGACAATTGTTTTGAGTCTTTGCCCAGGAGCCAAGGCTGAAACTGAGGAGCTGCTGCCCTCTTTGGACAGGCAATGATTCTCCAGTTGGCCACAGTCTCCCCTGCCTCCTATTACTCTTACTGCCTACCCTGTTACTGATTACATTACCTGCCTGGGCCCTTTAGAAGCTTTGTAGTTATGTCACACATACAGAATAATTGCTGTAATAGTAGTTATTGCCACAGGACCAGGCACTATGATAAGCATGATACATATATCCTCTCATCTAAGCCAGTGAAACAGGCATCATTATTCCCAACCCACAGATGAAGAAACTAAGGTTTACCATCCCTAAGCAACCTGTCTGTAATCAAACAGCAGCTATCTACCCTGTGCAGTTAACTGTTGTGGTCAGATCTGGACTTACTTCCATGGGATGGTGGAAAGTCAGGTTACATAGACAGAAAACATTTTTATGAGCCACAGGGTTGAACTGAATTTCAGTTATGGACAGACACATTTTACCTGGTTAGGTAATGGGCTACCCCATAGGTTTATAGGAGTAACTGGTTCAGTAAAGGCTCCAAGAAATCACTAGGTCCCCCTCTTTTTCTACCTGTAATGTATTCAAAAAAAGCTAGCCCTGCTCCCGATTATGAAATAAGCAAATATTTCTTTGGTGTTAAAGACACTGGAATATTCTCCCTTTCTTCCTCAGGACACCGATCTGACTGCCTTCTGCTGCTAGGCGCCTGGTGCCCTGAGCCTCCCCTAGGGACCCAGGGACCCTGCTGTAACCCACTGGCTAGGCCTGAATTCTGAGTCACTGCCTCACCTTTTAGATGTTCCTGTCCCCTTTGTCTATCAAACATCCTCCATCAAAATGTCCCCTGCTGTGTCCCAAATTTTCAAGCTCTTGCTAAATGACTGGTAATGTAATCTGGTAACTGAGTGGGCAGATTAAGTGCTGATAGACTCATTCATTCTTTCAGCAAGTACTTATTGAGTGTCCATCCCCTCCTTTTGATCAATTCCAGAGCTCTGCATTGCTGTTTGGAGACTGAAGACAAAATGCTTACCACTCCAGCCATCCTGGCCACCCATCCTCCACCCCCATTCCCACGGCCCAGTTCTTCCCACACCCCTTGGCCCCCTTACTACCCGGTCTCTACATTGACCCTGTCCTCCGCCTGGAAATCCCTTCCACCCCCTTTTGGCTAGTGACTGCCTCTTTGTCCTTCAATCTCTGTTCAGTCACAGCTTCATCAAAAAACACATACAGACCTCCCCAACTAGTTCAAATCCCACCATTAGACTCTTGCCAGCCCTGTGAACCTCCCCTGCAGAGCACTCCTCAGGGGCAGAATTCTGCCTTAATTTATTTGTGTGGAATGTAACAGATCTGTGTCTCTTCAGACAATGAGTTCCATGATGTTCTTATGGAGGGATTTTACTTATTTCTATGTGCTTTTGTATCTCCAGGACCTAGATGCCTAATTCATATTTGTTGAAGGAAAGTGGTGTGGGGCGGAGGGGAGGGAGGAATCCCTAATGCCTTTCCGTGTTTCAAACGGAGAGAATCTACACGACTTGCCCAAGGACGCAGACCTAGTTGGTGACACAGCAGAAAGTTGGACCCAAGTGTCCAGGGCACCTTTCTTTTCTACTTTATCATTCTTTCTTCCAGGCCTATGTGGGCCTCTTTTGGCTGCGATGAATAATCCCTCCCTGAGAGTCAGTGTGGTTTTGGAGGCATGCCCAGTTTGATTCCTCATGGAGGTGATGCCGGGGTTCTTGTTTGCGGAGTCAAAGAATGAACTTAGCAAACACCCAAGGAAGGACAGCCAGGGAGAGGCTTTAATTGAGAGATACAGTGAGAGGACAGCTCCTGGCTCACTCCAGGAGGGGACAAGAGAACCCATCGTTGTGCTTTGTCTAGGAGTTTTATAGGCAGTTGAGGAACTTTGGAAATGTGAAAAAAAGGCTTAAGGGTGTGGACTTGTTAAGTGGTCCCTAAATATTTAGAATTAACATAAGGAATTTCCTGCTCTGATTTCTCCCTGTGATACCAGCGTCTTGGTCAGGGAGCATATCAAACAAGGCCTCCTGCCCAGCCTTCAAGGTGGGCTGAGTTATTGTCTGTTTGCTAAAGAGTAAGTTAAGAATCTTACTTCTTAAACTTCCTGGTGTTAAAATGCAATCTTATCTTTAAGGTGGAATCCTTCCTGCCTTTTACTATGTTGTTTACAACTGGGTTTACATGTTAAATTAGTTGCCCAGTTTGCAAAATCACCTCGTCAGATTTGAAGGAGGAAAGACAGCACATAGGCCTGGGCCTTTTAGCATGCATGCGAAAGTGAATCTTACACATGATTATAAATGATTGGCATAATAAAAACACATGCCACCCTATTTTATCTGGGGAATATTAACTGATCTCACTGAAAAATGACTGTAGAGCTGAATGTTTAACACAGAGTTTTAGTTGGGGGTTTCCTTGCATGTAGCTACATTGTTCTGACTGCCAATATCCTGCCTTGCTTTGTCCGGAGGCCCTCACCCTACTCTGATTACACCCATGGTCCCTGTCTCGGAGGCAGCATAGTGGAATCGGGCTGCAGCGGGATCACTTTGCCACACACCTGATCAGAGAGGCACCAGCAATATCAGGCAGACCTCTGGGTCACATAAAGACGACTTCTACTTGGTGCTGTTCCGTGGGCCCTGGGCCCAGTATGGCTGGACTTGGCAGGAGTATAAGACCAGGGAGAAGCCTCCTAGAGGAAGGAGAGTGGCCATCTGTTGTGCTCTTACAATGTAAAAGACCTTTTCAAGGGCACTATTTGGTTGATTCTGACAGGGGCTCTGCCAGGGACTTATTATTCTATCCATTTACAGACGAGGAAGCAGAACCAGAGATAGAGCTTCCAAGAGTGATGCAGCTAGCAAGGGAGAGATTGGTTTTTAAACTTAGCATGTCAGGTTCCTGAGCAAATTCTTACACCATGATGCAGCACAGCCTCAAGAAAGAACAGAGTGCTCAAGACAGGGTGTGAGATGTTAGGTAAGAAGACTCAGAGAGCTTAACTAGGGAACGCACACTCATGGTGGGAGGTCGAGAAGAGGCTGTGGCCCAGGGAACAGCAGGGCTTAGGACCCAAGGAGGAAGGGCTGGTTGGAGGATAGGAGGAGAATGCTGAAGCCACCAGCCTGGGCAGAGAAGGCCCCTGTCATGAGCGCAGAGCTCAACACACTATTGTGTATCTCCAGGCTTCACCCTTCCTTCCCTCTTCAGTCTCTTAGCAAAAAGAGTTTTTTATTTCTATTTTATATGGAAATATGGATTTCTTAGCAAACAGAGGTCCTAGATCCTGAAGAGGAAAGTGGTAGCCCAGTGGACCAGCTATCCAGTTCAAAGGAAAATGCAGTGTTGTGCCCTGTCCTTAATGTTGTGTGTCCAATACCTGCTCTTGGAAAGGGGTCCACGGTGGGAAGGAAAGGTGCTGTGCTCCCCAGGGATGGGGTGGAGGAGCCAGGAAAGGGCATGGGGCTGGCACTCAGGAGCTCAGGCCTCTAACTGGGTGACTTTGGTCACTACAGGTCCTAGAATTCAGTTTCCTGCCCTCTAAAAGAAGGAGATGGATGGTTTCTTAATGGGTTTATGCTTCAACCGAGGCCTGGGAGTGCAGGCAAAGTGAGCCAAGGAAAAGGACACTGGTGACCCAGAGTCACCCAAGAGGTGAGTTAACAGACGACACCAGAGCCATCGAACACATGAGATTGTGTTTGAAACTTACTCATCTGCATGTACTTTGTACATTGAGATTTTGTCACACTGACAATGAGAAAATCATTGTAGCTTTGAATAGATTGTGGGTGTTGTGTTGTGGAATGGGCGGAGATCTGGGAGCTGAGCCTAGGTTCGGAATGTAAGACCTTGGGGAGACAGCTCACCCTCTCTGAGCATCAGATCATTTGTCAAAAAAGGACAAGCCCGCATGCCTCACAGGGTGGCCGCAAGGTTGGATGAGCTTCCCCAGAGAACATGCAGTACACTCCCTGGTCAAATTCCTCTCGTCTGCCCCCCCACTCGCCCTTCCCCCCAGGAGGGGAGCCGCCAAAGTGGAGAATTGAGTTCACCCGAATTCAAATTCGTCAAGTCTTTACACAGCACATGTGCTGGGCCCTACTTGCTCACAACAACCACCTGGGATAGGAGGTAATTTCTAGTGTACAGACGAAGAAACCTCAGGTCAGAGGTGGGTGTCAGCACACACATGGAAGGTCTGACATGTGAACCTCTGCTGCCTGACTCCAGTCCAAAATAATCTTCACCCAGGTTCCCAGAGACCCTCAGAGGCACAGCCTCCTGGGGTGGCCCTGGGAGAGGATTTCGTGGGGGGTTGCCATGTTAAGTCCCACGGTTTTATGTAGCTGCACCTAACATCCCCACATCCTCAGAAGGGGTGGGAGCCTCACTGTCCATTCTGTCTGGAGGGGAACCTGTCTCACCCTCCACTGGGGCGGGGGGCTCTCACACTGCTTCCCCGGGCTTCTGTGTCCGTGACTGGCCAGAGGCCGTGTGGTGGCTCCAGGCACTTACTCCTGGCACCTGCTGCCACAGAACCCTGACCCAGCCCACCCGCAGGCCCAGGTGCCTGGCTCCTCGCCGCCACTCAGGCATTTGTTCCGAGGGCTCTCGTCCCCCAGAGGCTAAGGCAGGGGAAGACTGAGAGTCAAAGCACTTGGGAATTCAATGTTCATAGTGCCATTCATTCACTCTCCAGGGACTGAGAAAATATAGTTCCTTAAATATGCACTTCCTTCAACTTGCTGTGACATTCATTTCATGCTGGTATTACCAGCTGAGGATGTGGTGTGACATAAGAGTGGGTGAGTCACTTTGTCAGGCAGGGCGCTCACATCCGGGGGCATTGTTCAGTTGCACCCGCCAGCCCTCCCTGCCCTAGCTCAAAGCCCAGAACGGTCTTAAGGGACTGAAATCTCCCCAGAAAGGTCCCTCTGACCACACTAGTTTCTCAGGAAACTGCCCAACCCAGTTTTTTATATTTTTTACTTTCCTCCACTTTGTGACCCTTCCCAGGCCCAGCCTGAAACCCCAGTCTAGGCCTGACCTTCTTGAAGCCAACTTTGTCCACACTGTTTGTTCCTGGATAGTTCTCAGACTCAGTCATCAACCAGCTAAGGCTTAGGGTCAGGCAGACCTGGGTCCAAATCCTGCTTCCAGCACTGTCTGACAACACAGTCTCAACCACGTTCCTGCACTTCCACAGGCCTCTGTTTCTCCTCTCCATCTGCCTACTGGGACTACCAGTACTACCTACCTCCCAGGGAAGGCTGAGATGTTGCAGGCAATGCATTTAGCACAGTGATCTGCACAGAGTAAATGTTCAGTGAACAACAGTGTGTGTGCATGTGTGCACACAGGTATGTGGGCATATGCATACACATGTGAATGAGTATTTTCCTCCTAAGCACTTGACTTTTCTTTACTTTTCACCATGTACCAATTTGAGCACCACAGACTACATCATTTCTATCTTCTCAAGAATCTTGGCTTGTTTCATCCTTCCTTTTATTTTGGTTTTCTAACTTCTGTACCATTTTCCTAGCCCTTTGCAGCTTTTGTTTCCTCTATTCATTTCAAATGGTTTACAGTAGTAACTTATCCATATTTATAACATTTTTCAGTCTTACCCACAGGGCAGGGAATGGAAGCTGATGGACCAGCTGCAAAATTAACAGAGGCCATGGGTTATTTAAAAACAAAAAACAAAAAAACCCAAACATTTGCAAAGGACACATATAGGCATTCCCAGAAGAGCAAGTCCAGATGGTCAAGAAACATAAAAAGATTGCAGACTCTAGTAATCATGGAAATGTAAATTTAAGTAGCTATAAGATCCTGCTTTGTTTTGATCAGAATGACCAAAATTGTAAAACACTAATGATACCTCTTGCTGGTGGGAACGCAGGAAAAGTTCACTTTAATCATTGTTCCTGGATGGCATGGCCTTCTGGACCACCACCTGGCAACAGCTATGAAAGTTGAAATTGAAAATACATATACCTTTCAACCCAGCAGTTCCACACCTGGGGAAATAAAAATACCCCATAGAAATAAAAATAGAAATAACAATACCAAGATGCACAAAGATGTATAATGAATTGTTGTTTATAGTGGAGAGCAAACAAACCTAGAAACAAAGCAAATGTCCTTCAGAAGGGGAGTGGTCAAATATAGCACGGCGCTCCGAGGAATATCCTGCAGCACTTTAGAAGATTAAATCGGAGCTATAGCAGGAGACTCAGAGGGAGTACTGCGAGAAACTGGCGAGAGGAAGCAAAGTGCAGCAAATTGTGTATCAGATGATCCCATTTTTAAGAACTATGCCACCCTCGCCCAGCACCTGCCCCCACTGCATACGTGAGCCATGAGCAGGGAGGAAAACGTGGCAGGCTCCAGACTCAGCTGTCATCACGGTTCTGGGAGATTGATAGTCATGTGGTGGGAGTGGGGAGGGGGAAGGGGAGACCCAGTCAGAAGAAAAAAGAAAAAAAGACTTCATTGAAATTAAAATAACATATATAACATAATCGTATTTCTGCATTAATGTAGAGGTATATGTGTGAGTAGATAAAAGAAGAACATTTTTAATTAGATATACATATCATAAACATTTTTGTCAACCTAAAACACACTAACACACATACATTCCTTCACCAACAGTTTGACATACAGCCGAAGCCTTTTCATTGAAGTCTGTTTTGTGGAGTTCTGCCTACCCTTCATTAGGTCCAAAGATCACACTCTTACTGCATTGTCTACAACTTCTAATTTCAGTTCCTGTAGGATGGAGTGAAAACTTAGACTGCTGCAAAACCAGCTTAGTTCAGGAACCTTGTAGACACTATGCTTTTCCCCTGATCTTTTCAATTATCTTGCCTACACCCAACTCAACAATGATCTTATTTTAGGATCGCTCCTTTATTAAGTCGTTCCTGAACTGTCAACTTGGTTCTTGTGGAAACAATAAGTCTCTTTCTTTTACATTCACAGTTCTCCAGTTTACATGACATTTATTAAAGTGTAACTGGCATAAAACAGACTTGGGAATAAACACGTCTCCCTGGGAGGTGACATTCACGTCCACAGGCAGACACAGTTGTTTACTTTGCTTCTATCAAAATGACACAAATTTTAAAACATTGATGGTCCCTCTTGCTGGTGGGCATGTGTCCTGAAGGTGTGAGCACCCTTCTGGGAGGAGCATGAGCTGTGCCCACCGGGAGGCAGCCTGTTTCACAGGAACACCCAGGGTCACGAGGCCTGGAGGGTCAGTTAGGAAAGGCAAAACTTACCCCAATACACCTTATGTGCTGTGAACTGGGCATGGGTGATCAGCTGTGGTTATGTAATTGTCAGTTATTCTGTGACAGAAATAATCTGGGTTGCATGTGAGCATGGGATTCAGGAGGCATGGAGGATTACATCCTTTTTTTTACATCATGCAGTCTTTTGCTGAAATTGCAAAAAGTCTGGGGCAAGTGACCTGGCTGGGATGTGCAAACCTCATGCTTACAGTCCCATCTTGGAACAGCTGGTGCAGCACTGGGACTGCACAGATTCAGCTTCAAATCCCCTAACCTGCTAGGTGACTTTGGACCTCTTATGTCACTACATCTGTTCCCATGGGGTGACATGATCTAATTTTACTGAGTTGTTTTCAGATGCAAAAGAGTGTGTGTAAAAGTATTTGCCAAATGACAGGATTGTCTGGGATTTTTTCATATGTGTACACTCTATCCAACATGTAGAGCAAAGGGATGGGGTGAGGGACTCCATCCCTACAACAGGCAGCAAGGTTTACAGCAAAGAACCTACTTTTTGGAGGCAGATGGTTGGGCTCTGGATATACTGTCACCAGGACCTCAGTGCGCATCCTCGGTCAAGTCACTTCACCTCTCCAGGCATCAGCTTTGTCATCTGGGAAGTGGAGAATAATAGTAGGAAAAATCACATCTAGCTTGAGCAGTTGTAAGGATTAGTTAGAGGCTAAGTCCAAAGGTGTCTGGGACACGGGAGTCTCAGGAGATGTTACTCTTGTGGATGTAACTCTTAGTCCACAAACTAAGATCTGAAAGGAATGTAATATCCTCTAGTTCTATAACTCAACTTATTTCTGACTGAATTTTGACTTCTCTCTGTTGGTGGGACACTCAAGCCCCAGCCCGTCCCAGGGGGTGCCCCGCCCTGGCATCCTGGACCAGACTTCCACACCGGGAAGGACCTGGGGCGGAGGCCACTGGTCTCTGACCTCCCACCCACACAGGGTGGGGCTAGATGTCTTTTGCCTTGTCCGTCCATCCTGGGGCTCTGTACTGTTTCCGGGACTCCGTATTTAGAGCACACAGTTATCTCTGTGGCTTGGAGCACACAGCCAGGAAACAAATGAGTGTAAGATAGTAGAGAGAAGAAGTGCCTCTGGTGAACTGGAAAGTGATAGCCACCTAAAGACATCCAAATTTGAAAGAAAGTATAACACTGGGAGGGCCAAGCAAAACACCCCGGTGGGCTGACTTAGCACCTGGGCCTCTTTGCTGCTCGTGGGTGCCATGGGGCTGCTCTCATCTCAGCGCCTCTGCTGAGTAGGCTTGTCCCCAGGGATCCATCCCTCACTCTCTCAGAGCTCTACCCACAATGCCTTAAAATACCTAAACTTAAAATAATGTCAAGTTTTAATATACCAACTGTACAATTCTTTCCATTTTTTTTTTAGTAGTTTATATTCTGAAAAAATATTACCAGTATAGGTTGGCGAGGTAAATGGTTCACAGTAGAGGCACGCTGATTAAGTAGTTTCATGAGTCACCCTCCCATGCAGGCCTCTGTAGCATTCATGGTCTGACTGTTTTCATCTAAACAAGTAGGTGGTGAGGGGTTTCAGAAGGCTACTGAGAGAGACAGTCTTGATGGGGGAGCTTCCCAATGATTTCCAAGTCTAAATACATAGCCCTACTAGGGTGATCACTAATTTTCCCTTTGCTTGAAAGGATCTTGAAAAAGAAATCTTGAAAACGATAAAGAGATCAGGAAGGAAAGGAGCCTGGAGAAAAGAGGAAGGACACTCTTATTCCCCAATCGTCAGGCATTAACACAGTGGCCTGGGCAGCCCACACATCTACTCGCTTGCTCTCACTTCTGCCTTCCTGGGCCTCTCCTACTGTGACCCACAGGAATGGGCGCCTCCCAACAAGATCAGTGTCACAGCCCTTCACGGGGCCCTGGGCTGCTCCAAGGCCTCCCCCAGCACTGCCCGGCAGCCAGCGCCATGCTTCCTCCACTGGTGTGCTTAGTGGGGGGTTAAACTAAGCATGGCTGTTGGAAGGCACTCTGTTGTAGAAAGGCATTGAAATGGAGGCCAAGACGCTGGGGCTCCTGTTTCTGGTTCTTGTCATGCAGGAGCTGAGTCCCTGGTCTAGTTAGCTTCCCTCTCTCAGCCTCACTTTTCTCATCTGTCTAATGAGACCTCTGAGGACCCTCTGGCTCTAAGAATCTGGAAGGCGAAGTTCAGCACAGTATGTGATGCCTTTGCTACATGGGCAGTGTAAGTGGTTAAAAGCAAGCCTTCTCCCTAGAGAATACCTAAATTAAAGATAAACTCTTTCTTGGAGTAAATACAAAACTTGGAGAATCATTTCAAAGGGCTTCCAACTGTATGTGGAAAATGAGCAGCATGCACCTATCTCCTTACAGTTCAGAGGTCCCTCGGGTCACACTGCCAGGGTTTGAATCCCAGTCCTGCCACTTATAACTGGCTGACCTTGGACAAGCGTCTGTCAATTTCATCTTTTGTGAAACAAGGAGAACCTGCCTGGCCCTTGGTGGGGGCTGCCAGTGGAGCCGGTCCTGGGGAGGAGTGTGCCAGAGGATGTAGAGAGCTGGGTATGTCTACCACATAGAGATGAGGCTGAGGGTTGAGGGTGTAGGGCAGATTGTTGACTGTAGAAAGGAGGTTCCACTGGCTTTGCAGGAGGACAACCCAGAAGGAGAGGGGCAGACAGAATGGGAGAGCAGAGGAGACAGATGACCAGGACATGTGTACACTGGCCCGAGCGCGGCTAAGGGTGGCAGGGAGGAGAAACAGTGGGACGATCTGTCTCAAGATTCTAAATTGAACTCTGGCTTATGAGGCTTTCATAGACTCACTGCCTGAAGCTAGATTATTGCTCTTTGCTCAAACTTCCAAATAGAAAGTTGCTTTGTGCCCTTGTAACTGTCAGCCCCAGGCGGAGGGGGAAATGTAGTCAGAGTCCAAGGGGCGGACGTGCCTATGTAAACTGTCAGCCTCCAAGGAGCAGAGCTCGGGCTGAGGAAGCTGACGGGGAGGCCTGTTCGGATTGGGAGCCTCCTCTCCTAATTCCCTAGTTGTTTTTTTTTTTATAATAACTTTTATTAGGACATAATTTACATACTACACAATCCACCCACTTAAATTGTTCCATTCAATGATGTTAGCCTATTCACAGTTGTACAATTACTACAGCCACTTCTAGGACATTTTCATCACCCCCGAAAGAAACCTGCACTTATTAGCAGTCACTCTCTCTACTGACCTAACATCCTCCTCCAAGCCCTAGGCAACTACCAATCTTTATCTTAGATTTGCCTATTTGGGACATTTTGTATAAATGAAATTTAAAAATATATGGTCCCTTTTGATGGGCTTCTTTCACGTAGTATGTTTTCAAGGTTCATCCATGTTGCAGCATGTATCACACCTCGTTACTTTTATACTAAATACTAGTCCATTGTATGGATACACCATATTTTATTCATCTGCTCATCAGTAGATGGATATTTGGATTGTTTCCACTATTTGGCTATTATGAATAATCATCTATGAACACTCCTGTACACTTTTTTTGTGTGTGTGCACGTTTTTCTCTTGGGTACATGCCAAGGAGTGGAACTGCTGGGTCATATGGTTCTAACTCCTTGGTTCTCTGAACATACTTTTATCTTCTAATATTTAGCATTCTCCCTGTTAGTGCTCACAGCGCTGCTGCCCTGTCATAATAGGAGTTGTCTTCATCTCCTATACCTGGGGAGTCTAATACCTGCAAAGCACAAAACAAGTATGTGGGAGGCACACCCCTGGGTCAAATGCTGCTTATGAAACCTTACCCCACAGGATTAAATCTAGCTGAACTGGCAGGCCAGGACAGCAAGAGCATAGTAGTAACAAAATGTGTCGAGCTTCTTTTCAGAGCCAATAGGATCAGGGAGCTGTGAGAGGTTGCAAGTGTGCCTAGAACAGGCCTAAGACTGGGAGACATGTATAGAAAGTTCCAGATGCCAGTTCACCTTTCCTTATCACCATACTAAAATCTCCACTTCTGGTTGCCATTTTTAGAGCATACAATGTATAAAGTAGCATGTTAACTTCCTACAACATTCCATGCAGGTGCAGGAGAAAAGTCCTCCCCAACTTTGTTCATTTCCTGTTAATTTCACCAACCTTGTTGAATATTCATAAACTCTACTAAATCTGCATGAACCTTCTGAATAAATTCGGAATTCCTTCTGAATTCTAAGAGACAGATTTGAGGTTTGCCTCCTGTCCCCTTGATGGTTGGCCTCACAATAAAGCTTTTTACTTTCGCAAAAGCTGGTGTCGCATGTTTGGCTTAAGGAACATCAGGCAGAGGACCTTTGTCCAGGAACACAAGCAAAGTTGAGGCCTGACCATCAGATATTACAATGAGGGGATCACTGGTAACCTTGACAAGTAATGGGGGTGAAAGGGTTCAAGAGAGAATGGGAGGAGTCAGAAAAAGGAAGTACAGATCATTATTTTGAGGAACTTTTCCATAAAAGACAGCAGAGAAATGAGACAAGAGCTGGACAGCGAAGTGGAATCAACAGTACTTTTGTTTTGAAGATATGAGGAGTGACAGTATGTTTGTATGATGTAGTAGAAAGGCAAAAGCTGTTGATGGGAAGAGAGGTGAACAAAGACAAGAGTGACGTGCTTACACAGGTGAGGGGAGGTGGGACCTGTGTCAAAGGAGTGTTATAGGGGGAATGTTTTTTTCCCTAAGATTTCTATGTTGAAACCCTAGCCCCTAATGCAACTATATTTGGAGATAGCGCCTATGAGGAGGTGACAAATGCTAAGTGAGGCCATAAGGGCAGGGAATTAATGAGGTAAGAGTTGGTGGCCTTATGGGGCACTAGAGCTCTTCTCCTAGCCACGTGAGGGCAGTGAGGAGACAGCTGTCTGCACACCAGGGAGAGGGCTCCCAGCAGGAACAAAATCAGCTGGCACCTTGATCTTGGACTTGCCAGCCTCTAGAACTGTGAGAAAACAAATTTGTTTTGTAAGCCACCCAGTCTGTGGTATGTGTTATGGTGGTCCAAGCAGACAGTTTTAGGAGCAAGGAGAATCTATTCACAGTAACAGGAGGGGAGGCCAAGCACACGGCTGCCCATGCAGTGGGGTGTGCAGGTATATGGCAGGGTGCAAAGACGGAAGCAGTCTTCTGAATGCTTTTATTTTCTTTCAGTGACATGGGAAGCCAGGCGAGCAGTTGAGAGTGAAGACACAGGGTTGCAGGCCTAAGGAGAGAGATGAGACACTGAATGGACTAGGCACCTCCATGAGGGCATCTGAGAAACACTGTGAATCCATGTGAAGTCTGTGATCAGTGAAATCAAATTCATCAGCCTGGTGATGTATTTCGCTCCAGGGATGTTCAGTTTGGGTGCAGGGAGGGAACTGCACCCCAAGAGGTCACGACTATAGCCACAGGTGGGACTTGGCCAAATGAGAATGACAGGTGAAAGGGTAACAGTGCAGGTGAAGGGGGAATGGCCACGACCAATGATGGAGATCCCAAGCAGCATGAAGAATGGAAACGAGACCTGTGAGGGCCAGTGACAAGGTGCTGGGATCCCTGGCTGGCAGGTCCTGGTGGGGCTGCAGGATTTGGGTTGTTGGGGTCCTCAGGGGGTGATGTGGAAGACAGAAGAGGGGATGCTTGTAACGGAGACCATGAGGGGCTTGGGGCACTGGTAATAGGCAGGGTAGGAGCAGGGCAGGGCTGCTGAGAAAGGGAGAAGACAAGATCCTTTGGGGAGACCCTGTCAGGGTATTGGATCTATAGGCTGGCAAACACTCATAGTCTGAAAGGAGAAGTGTTAAGACTCTTCATAGGATGGGGAATATCACAGACAAATAGCAAGAGATGTTGGGTGGTGGTGATCTCCTGGCAGGAAGGAGCTAAGGAGCAATGGTCTGGGAGTGGAGGAGAAGGGGGATGCGTGCCAGGGGCCCAGGGGAGGGAACAGACCCCCATCTGAAAGGGCTGTGGAAGCAGCATCCTTTGGGAGAGCCAGGTTTCAGTGGGAACAGAAAGGTGAAGTAGACACTCACAGAGGAGGATCTAGGCATTTGCTATTGTTGGACAGAGTCAGAAAGGGCCACAGAGAGCATATGGAGATTGCAGTCTGGAAGATGGATGTTCTGGGAGTCCCAGGCTCCCTAAAGGGCCTAGAATAAAGGGTTTGACAAGATGAGGCAGACACACTTTGGTAGGCAGCTCTGCCACCAGGAGCTGAGGAGACCAGGGAGAAGTGGGGGCCTTCCCAGGAGCACCGAGGGCTCCAAGCCCTGCGTCACCCTCGCTGACGGCCGGGGGAAACCCAGATCAAGCTGTCTCATGGGGCCACTTTTCATACGCATTGGAGTGAAAATGTAGTATTTCCTCTTTTGGGCTGGAGACTGCCATGGGACAGGAATTCCAGGAGTAGGGGGGCTCAGGGGCCAGGGCCTTCGCATGTTGATGCTGCAATTCTGGGTTTCTATGACGCTGCCTGAGGGAGAGCAGGGCTGCCTGCTTCCTCCTTCAGGAGCAATGGTATATGACTTCCCAGTTTTTCAAGAGGTCTCTGCTGTTCCCCTGACAATGTGACAGTTAACACAATAATACTGAGTGGGTTAAGAGATCTCCATGAGACAATCTCCCTGCCTGCCCAGCTATACCCCGCATTTGGATGGTGGTGATCTGGTCTTTTCAAAAGAAACAAAAGACCTGTGTGTTCTTGCTTCTATCTACAGTCATGGAACCAACAAGCCAAAGAGCTTTGTCTCCCCCTCACGCACGCTCTCCATCCTGCAGTGAATTACTTTTCCTCTAAAACAAGAGAAGTGGTGTATGGATTTTAGTAAAAAGCATTCACCTTCTGAGGTATGTGACTATTTTATTTTTCTAACTTAACAAGATAAAAGAGCCAAACCACATTATTACTTCTGTACATATTTACATCCCTCCAATATACAATTTAAGATAAACAATGGGAAGACAATAAAGTGAGCACCTAACCATATACAGTGTCGATGTCAGAGCAGGAAATAATGCTGGTTGTTAGTTTATATTTCTTCTTAAAAAAATTCCTTCTGATGAAGGATTTTGGATTAGACTTCAAAAGTTTCTTCAAGGATGATGCAGTGATGGTAAGTCTGACGGCTTTCCAAAGTCAAATAACTTAGTTACTACACATTTGATTTCATCTTCTTTTACCAGTCAACTGGAGCTATAAAAAAAAGGTCTCAGTTTAGTAACTTGCCATCAAAACCAGAGCACTAACAAGCAGAGACAGAGGGAGAGAGGTCTGGAGCCCTCATGGGACGGTAGCTGCAGTCAAACTGGAGGCGCCGCCTTCACTGTGAACCACTGATTGACAGTCCTGTCTTCTAAAAGCAACTCAAGTCTTTGAAGTAACTGAATTTCCAAATAACAGAGCTGAGACCCTTCAACCCATATATAAACTGTCACCGTTTTAACAGTTATTTCCCTCTGCCACATGAATCTCCTAGAGACGGTTTTCTTCCCACCTCAGCTTCTCTTCCTGGGTAGTCACCTCTGTGGTGATGACAGAACAATCTTGGATTATCTCAGAAGAAATCAGTCATTATACAAAGCTACAGCCTTGCTTGAGCCAAGCCCTTTCAAACTGAGATCCCATTTCTTGGCCTTTCACCTCCCCCACCCCCTCCCAGTCTGTAGTTCCACAGACCACACCAGCCCCAAGTTGCCCAAATCTCTGTATTCCATTGGTAACAAGAGATCCTAAAAAATTAGCGCTGGGGTGAAGGAAAGCAAATTGGGAGTTTCCCTTAAGAACCTCACAGGGTGCTGTTTTGAGGGGGTAAAGTGGGAGGCTCTTCTGAAACTAGTTCTAGCAGGCACAGGCTCCTCCTCACAGCAGCACCCTGCAGGGCTTTGCACCCCCCTGCTCCCCCTGCCCTCTCCAGTGGTCCCCCCACCCACACCCATAGCCAGTTCCACCAACTGACAAAGAGTCAAGCCAGCCTCTCCAGTTCACCTTCATGCTGAAATGCCAACTGTAAATCTTTCTTCCCAGAGAAATGGGACTCTTTTTAATTTGCTCCCTTTTTAATTTGGCTGACTTTGTGATTTGTTTTCCAGACATCTGCACAAAAATGAATACTTGCATTCTCAGCAATTATCTAAATTGAACTGTCTGGGTGAGAAGTCATGTCCATTTTCCCTCAGATATCTGATAGTTACTTGGCTGTCCTTGGATAGTTCTAATTGGGTTTAGCTCTTGGCACTGTCTTATGGGAGATGTGACAGTTTTGCATTTGTTCCTGGTTATGCCTGTCCCCTCTGTAATTCCTCCTCCAGTCCCTGTCCCTCCAACATCTATGGATGGATTTAATAACATTAATGTTTAATAACTGACTTTAGGGAATGCCCCCTGCAGCCCCAGTGTGCTCTTTAAATTTAAAAATTATGGTTAAATAGATAAGAAACACATGAAGTACAAATTTGAATGGTAAGCAAAAATATACTGAGAAAAGTAAGCTCCCGTTCCACACCCAGCCGGAGCTACCCAGGTTTCTCGCCAGCAGACCCCCTAACACGTCTGTTTCACCTTCCTAGACTCCACATCCAAAAGCAGTTCTTTCCGTGGGAAACTCTCCTGCTCAAGAACCTGCAGTGGCTCTCTCCCCATTATCTCTCGATTTTAATGCCCCCGACTTCCAAAGATTTCCTTCCAAATACTCAGACTCTTCAGCCTCTTGGACTTGATGCTAAGTGGGCCAGTCTATCAAATACACCACTGTAGGTCAGCTCCCCTCCGGTGTTTGCCTCTGGTGCTTCTCCCAGCTGGAATGCCTTTTCCACTCCACTCCTGCTGTGACGATCTAGCCCCCATCGGACTCCCTTCAAAGCCCTCCTGGGTATCCTGGCCTTGTCTTGGCCCTGCTGGCTGCCCAGCCGCGACTAAACCCATCACACATTCTGGCCCAGCACCACATGCTTCTTCCCTAAGTCCTTCTGTTTCTTACACATTCCTCTTTCTCTCCTTTGTCCCAAGTAAATGCCTTCTCTTTAATCCCACACACTGGGTACACTGATCTCAGGCTATCAGATAACACAGTAATCTCTAGGCACGTCTGATTTATGGGAGCAGGTGGAGGAGGGCGTTCCGGGATCCTCCATCGCCTCTCAGGGGCGCCCTGGCTGGCAGCTCGTCCCTCCGCGGCACTCCCTGTCATCATTTGTGGTGGCCATGCCTCTGCTGTAACCAGTTGCATCTCAGCAGAGGCCCACCTTACATCTGGCCCTCTCCTGGCACCGACCTGTATTGCTTGAAATGCCACCTCAGACCATAACACCCTCGTCTTGTATTTCTCCTCACCCCCCTCTAGCACACTAGATCCGCACCTAACCTGTGGTTGCTTGACTCCTCCCCTCTCCACCACGTGGTCTCCCTACCCCTGCCCAACCTGTGCCCCGTGGCTGAGCTCTCCCTTGCAATCCCTTGCTCCGGGCCTCCCAGGTCACCTGGGCCTGTTCTGCCCGGCCGCTGGGGAGAAAGGACACCTCATGGCCCACCCACTGGTCCCACTTCACCCAGGCCCCCGCTGCTCCACGGTGGTCCTTTCCTCATCCCCACCCCAACCACCTACACAATGATTTTCCTCAAAATCAGCATCTCACTCCACAAGGCCAAACACCTGGCTCACCCATCCTCCCTTGCCTCTCCGGAGCTTTAACATGTAGCCTCCTCTCTCTGGATCTCTAATGGGGCGCTGTCCCGGCTCTCCGCCTGGAATCCTTCCGTCCTGGCTCTGCCACTTCTTCCTACCACCCGAGGCCTCTGGCCTGTCTTTCTTGACCTGATACTCAGGGCATCACTGCCTCGATGAAGATGCTCCCCAGTCTGCAACCCCAGCCCCAGCCCCTACTGCTACTTCTCCAACTATGTGCCTGCACCCCAAACCCAGCCTGTCAAAGCACAAACTCACCATTTTTCTTCCCAAACAAGATCCCTAACTCCTCTGATATGCCTGGTAGTGCCACCAACTTCTGGGCATCAAGGAGGGTGGGGAATAAGTGCATGGAAGCATAAAAGCTCACACTTATTGAGCACTATTATGAGCCAGTCACTATTCTAAGCATTTTGCTCATATTAACTTGTTTGCTCATGTTGTTATTTCTATGCTATTATTACCTATACTATCTTTGTTATTTCTATATATGTTATGTTTTCCAAAGCAAGCAACTGAGCCACAGACAGTTTAAGTGACTTGTGGAGGCCTGTGAGAGATGGAACTGGCATATTACCCCCAGGAACCTACACTTTCAGCTCAAAATGTCCGTTAATATGATCTCCACACCTGCTCTCAAACCTAGCCCTCCACATTCATTTCTGCCACGACCACCCTGATGCAAGCCCTCCCTGCCTGGCTGGAGGATTTCATTTATCCACCAACCGCCGTCCCCACCTCTAGGCTCTGGTCTATTCATTCACCCCTATGCTTTGCCAGCATGGTGATCCTTCTAAAGCATAGCTCTGCTCAAAAATCCCAGTGGTTCCAGAGAAGAAAATGACCCAAACCTTCTGGCAACTCTCTCAGTACCTTGGCCCGGCCTAACCTGCCAGGCCAGCCCCAACTTCCTCTATTTCCCCACTGAAATGCAGTGTGCTGCCCAGATGGGATGAGTCAGAGTGGTTTACTCACTGAAAGCCCAGGGTCTTTACTCTCCCTCTCACCTTGGGAAGCCCAGCTTTTGGGCGTCTGTCTCCTCACCACAGTGCTTTGCCAGGACAGGCCACCTGAAGCCTCCCTGTGGCAGCGCATGTTACCACAACTGCTGGTACTCGTTTGGCTCATGACCCAGGCCCAGCTCTGACCCTGGATCCTGAAGTGAGCCCAGTCCCTGGTCTAGTTCTTCTGGGATGGGACAGGCAGGTAGTGCATTGTGGCGGTTAACAGTATAACCCTTGGAGCTGGATTTGAATCCCGGTTCTACTACTTATTAGCAATGTGTCTTAACTTCTCTTGAGTCTCACATTCACTGTCTCTAAGCAAGAGGCAATGACACCACCACACAAGGCTCACTGAAAGGGTTCAATGAGATGGTGGATGGCAAGGGGCCGGCACTGTGCCTGACACATAGTCGGTGCTTAACAAAATGGTTAGTATACTGACTGATGTTACTTATTACTGTTCAAGGCAACTGAAAGAAAAGTAGAATCTGGTCCCCCAAGTACAAGGTACTTACCAGGTTCTGCCTATTTCTTTACGTATTTCTGCCAACCTACAAATGAAGAAATGTTCATCTCAGTTAGAGAACTGAAAAGAGAAGCTGTAACCTGGACCTACTGACTGCCTGTGAGGGACCTGACTGTGGAAAACTCTGAAGCAGAGTTGTCAGACTAGCACTTCCTACTTGCCTAAATGCTCGAACCAAGTTGGCTACAGAGCTGATTCAAAAAGTAGTTCAAAACTTGGACATCAAATAGAAAAACAAAACCAAAAACTGTTGACCAAAGGTATTTCTACAGCAGCTGGTGCCTAAGTCTAAAGATGAAGGGAAGGCTAGAATGGCTTGGACTAGTGCTGCCCAGTAGGCATACAATGTAAGCCCCATAAGTAATTTTAAACTTTTAGTAGCTACATTACAAAATAAAAGAAAGTAAAATTAATTTGCATAATATATTTTATTTTTTAGCCCAATATATCAAAAATATTATCATTAACATGTAACCAATATAAACATTATTAATGAGATATTTTACCTTCCTTTTTTCCTAGGTCTTATAAACCCAGTTTATACTGGGTTTTTATATTTTTGGCACATTTAATTTAGACCACCACATTTCAAGGGTTCAACAGCCACATGCGGCTCGTGGCTCCCATTCTGGACAGCACACGTTTAGATGTTCCAATTCCTCCCCTGCAAAGGGGTCCGTCGTAGCCTGGAGCCACACTGCTGGTCCAGCTGCCTAGTGCACAGGCTTAACTGAGCTTGTAACGGTGTCTGTCAACTACAGGTAGCCCCTGCAGCTACTCCCATCAACTCTTCCCCCTTCTGAAGGCTCTGGGACAAATGCCTCACCTTTCTTCATTTGTGGCTTTAGGGTTGAGCAGCTTGCTCAAATCATTATTTTTCTAGAACAACTTGTTTTTCAGGTTATATGGTGCTACCAGTACTAGCCACTGCTGTAATTTTCTCTCCATTTAATACATTTTTAAAAAATTAATCAACCAATTATTATGGAGTCACATGGGTATTCAGTGCACCTGTCTTTGGTTCAGATATTCTGGTGATAGACACATAACAACACTGAGGGGATAATGATTTTGGTTTCTGGGAACCAATCTGTTAAGGAGATGATTAACTATGTCACTGTCTGGGGTTAAAAACAACCCTTTTTAAAGAACATCTGAGCTCCCAAAATATTTCACGCATTGGTAATGATGCCTTAAAACTCTCTTCAGCTGATTTTTTTTATAGCTTGTTTAGAGGAGCATCACCTGACTTGTAGTCTGTTACTTAGAGATCTTCATGGTATCTGCAATATGTAATATGGAAATGGTACCCTCAGGAAATCATAGTGTTAATATCCCAAAATAATCTAGGTCACCAATGAGCAAGAGAACTTTCTGTAATGATGGAATTGTTCTCCATCTGGACTGCCCCATACAGTAGGTAGCTCCTAGACATATGCAGTTACTGAGTACTTGAAATGAGGCTAGTACAACCGAGGAACTGAATTTTAAAATTTTATTTAATTTTGATTAATTAAATTGTATATTTAAATCACTACATGTGGCTAATACTTACTGTATAGAACAGGGCAGGTCTAGGGAAACTGAAACCTAATTTGCAAACCTAATTCAAGACACAAGCAAAATGACATAGCCCTAAATGCTATCACCTTGCAAAATGTTTACTCTTTAACATTCCCAGTGGGACTGACAAATTAAGTCTCACAAATTTCCTCCTGGTGAAGGCTGATATGGAAACTGTTGGTGTTTCAAGAACATCTTCACATTTATAGCCTGGTCAATATACTCTGGGACGTGAGGAGGGGCTTCTTGTCACCAGTAAAGAACAGGATGGCAAGAGGTCACCAGTTCTCCAGGCACATGGGCTGCTTTCTAGGTTGGCCCAACATCTCTGGGGACTGAGGAAGGCTCAGGAAGGCAGCACAGGTAATACCCGATAATTACCAACCACTCTGTCATCCAACTCAACAAAAGCTCCTTCCTACCTGATACCACCTTCTGGAGTGTAAGACATGGAAACGAGGACCATGGCAGCCAAGAGTAAGGGCTTCTGCAAAACCTGGCTCAGAGGCCAGCGGTGTGACTGTGTGTTGCAGTGGACCACAGAGAGGAGGCTGTGGAATAGTGCTATGTATACCTGGCTATGTTCCCACATCTGGAAAGCTCTTTATGGCCTGATGACTCTTTCCACCTTAGGATAATGCAGACTCTTGGGGAAGCTGGCACACTCAGCAACCCCAGACAATAAGTAAGGAAAAAAAAGGTTTTGAACCTTTAGAAATGTCTAAAATTTCAAACTTTGTTTTCATCTTCGAACTATTCATTTTCTGGCCTTTGAAAAACCAATTCACATTTGAAAATTTATTATTTTAAATAAAATATACATACCTATTATAAATAGGAAAACAAATATTATTATTGTTATTGGTATTGCTACAAGCCCATACCGGTGCCTTGAATTATCTGTAAAGAAAAAGAAAAAAAAAAACAATTAGCTAAACTGAGCCAGACAGACAGATAGATGACACGCTTTATGTGCAAATTCCACATTTGCATTTGTCCTACTTGCTAAAATTTACTTGTGCTCCCTAGATCAATAGTTGGAGCACTTCCAGTCACTGGTGGCATGTGCGGCAGAATGGGGTAAGTGTGAGCGACCCACGTGCACATTCCCAGCTGAGGGTGAGCAAGGCACTCTGCCTTCTTCTTTCCATGAACGAGGGTCCTGTGTGCGGTCCGTTTAGTGCCATGTGTTGCACAGCTTTGTGCTTTTTGTTGGCTGTTTCACTGTCTAAAATGGCCCCCGAGTGTAGTGTTGACATGCTGTCAAGTGTTCCAAAGAACACTGGTATTCTTACGAGGCTGTGATGTGCCTTATGGAGAAAATATGCGTGCTGGGTAAGCTTCACTCAGGCATGAATTATGTGTATTGGCTGTGAATTCAATGCTAATGCATTAACTATATATAGTATCTTTATACAGAAAAAGACATAAAACAGGGCTACATATTGCTATTTGGCCACAAATGTGCAAGAGGCTGTCAAGAAGCTAACCCTGCATTTCTGCTGGGAGCAATGGTTCAGTATTCACAAATTTCATATATTCAGTGACTACAGAATATAACTACTGCAAATAAAGAGAATAGAACTCTATTTCTCAATAAACATACATGCTAGCCAGAGACGGGTAAGATTCCTCAAGGGAGGAACAACCTAAGACAGGCACAGTCGCAGGGGGGTCATCAGGTGAGAAATTGGGGATCAACAGAGGTGAGGCTTAGAACCTCATCCCCCCGTTCTGAGAGAAATCTGCATACGTGGATGTTTTATTGCCCTTGTCTAGCTTGGATTAACACATAGTCTACAGGCACACACCTGATCATCTACATTTGCTCTCTTACAACACTAAACTATGTTTTCTACCTTTATCTTGTATCTACCTACAACTTCAGCATTTTATTAAAAATAATAATAATAAAGGGAGAAATGTGGTATCCACATATAAATCAAGTATAAAAATCAAATGAGTATTCATTCATATTTGAACTGACTGTTTATAGTTCATAATGCATGAGCAAAACCGAAAGTTTCTGTGATGACTGCCCTTGTACTGTTCACCATGTAACTTATTCACTATGTAAGAATTTGTTCTCCATGTAAGAACTTGTTCGTTATGCTTCAGAAGATTGGAGACTGATGAAAATTAGGCTTGGGGTGGAGTAATGATTGTGCATTGAGCATTGACTCCCCTATACAGAATTTTATTGTTGTTAACAACCATTTGATCAATAAATATGAGAGATGCCCTCACAAAAAAAAAAAAAAAAAGTACACACTTCCAATTGTAAAATAAATAAGTAACCAGGATGTAATGTATAGCATAAGGAATATAGTCAAAATATTGTAACAACTTGGTATGGTGATAGCTGGTACCTAGAATTATCATGTATATAAATGTTGAATCACTGTGTTGTACACCTGAAACTAATGTAATGTAATACTGTGTGTCAACTACCCTTCAATAAAAAAAAAACAAAAAAATCCCAAAAAAACCATACATGCTCAAGGTTGATACATATCAGACCCAGTGTTACTTATTAACAGAAGCAAGTATGGCACTAGGAGTTTTGGGCCATCCCGCACTACCTGTGGACGAATACTTGGCTTTATGTTTTTGGTAGGGCAGTGTGGCAGTTGTACATAACAAGCCTTGAAAACACTCACTGTAAAGCAGCTAGACACTTTGCAAAGTGATGTGCCTAGAGTCACTGAGTCATTAAGACAACACTGCGTGGTGCTCTAGCCACTCAGTGCCTCAGTTTCCTCATGGGTTAACTGTTAGTAGAACTGACAAATACGTCTATCTCACAGGGCAGTTGTGAGCATTAACTGAGTCAATACACTTAAGAATAGCTATTAGCTATTACCATTAACCTATTGAGTAGATGCTATTTGTATCTTTTCTAACATCCTTTGACCCTGCAATTCCATTTCTAAGATGTTAACCTACACAAACATGACATGCCCCACTCCTCCTTCAAAAAAGGCACAAAGATATTTACTGCAGCCTTATATACAGTATTGAAAAGCTAAAACAACCTAAGAGTCCTCAACAGAAAAGTATGGGATGTTCAGGAGGCAGACCCTATCCAGCTACTAAAACCCCAAAGACAGATACTTAGAGATATGGCAAAATTATCACAATGCACAACTAAGGGAGGGGGTGGGACCACTAACAGGAAGTACAGCAGGAATAAGAGAGAAGGGAGGGGGCAATGAGAGTGAGAATGAGTGTGAACACACACACTTTCCTCTTATTTATAGGACAAATAGACAATAACCCACTGGTTTGATTTTGAACGGCCCCCGGCCAGAAACTGCTGCTGTCCCCATAACCACTCCTCCTTCTCTAGTAATAGAGTTTGGATGTTCAGTCAGGCATACTGCCACTCAACTAAAAGATTCATTTCTCAGTCTTTCTTGCAGCTAGGTTTAACTGTATGACTAAGTTTTAGGCAATTAAATGCAAGAAAGGTTGTGTGGTATTTCTCAAAAGTCTCCCTAAAAGGGATATGGTACATTATTCTCCCGTCAGGATCCTGCTGCCTCAAAAAGCAGGGAAGCGAGATTACAATGGGGTCTCTGACTTCATAAAACAACAATATGCCCAGGGCTACCTACCTCCAATTTTTTTTTAATGTGAAAGAAGTAATCTACATTTTTAAGCCACTGATGCTTTAAAAATTTTTTTAAATGGCTGAATCTAATGCTACTTGATAGTAGTTCCTCCCAAAAACCTTTCTCCCATGGATGATGCCAGGTGCTGTCATCAGTCTGGGACAGCAGGTATTTAGGGGAGATGACAATATACAAGTTCTTAATTCTGCCCTTCCTTCTTGACCTGCCCATTGCATTGACAGTTGCTCACCCCCTCTCCTCTTGGCTTCGGAGATCCCACACTCTTGGAGTTACTTCCTACTTCCCTAGTGGTCCTTCCCAGTCTCCTCTGTGGATCCTCTTCCTTTTAACGGCCTTTAAATGCTGGAGTCCCTGAGACTCAGTCCCTGACACTTCTCTCTGACGTCTGCTTTCTCTAAGTGATCTTCTCTAGTCTCATGGCTCTAAATGCCTACTGTTTTTTGGTTACAACCACATTTACTTCTCCAGCTCTAAATACTCACTAGAGATGTAGACTTGGAAGTCAAAGTGCCTGACTTATAGTGTCCATGTGAAATCTAACAGGCATCTCAAAGTTCATACTGATCTTTTCATTTCTTCCATGCACCTGCTCTTCTGCTTTCCAGTCTCAATAAATAAGTAACACGATTCATCCTGCTCCTTTGGCCAGAGATCTAGGAGCCATTTGAGTATTTCCTAGTAGGCAACCCCTCCAACTTTCAGGAAATCCTCTTGGTTCTATGTTCACCATGCATCCTCATCTGAACCACTCCTCCCAACCTCCATGCCATCACTCTAGGCCAAGATACCATACTCTCTTGCTTAGACCAAGAGTTTTCAAATTGGGGGCATACCCCACACCACGGGGAGTACATAAGATGACCAATTAGATGCAAAAAATTAAAGATCTCTATATTTACCGTTTATATCATTTAAGGACTTTTTGGTTTTGTATGTTGCAAAATGGTACCAGTTATATTGTTCCACAAGGCCCAACCTCTCCCTTTTCCTTTGGTAACAGAATGCTGTATTCTAACCAGGCACATGACCAGCTAGCTATACGTGGCATTTCCCAGCCTCCCTCAGCTCGGTGGGGCCATAAGCCCAGCCTGGTCAAGCCACCCTGGGTTGATCTTTAAGGGGAAGGGACGTGCTCTCCCTTTTCCTTCTCCCTCCCCACTTGCAAGTAGAGACAAGAACCCCTGTTTGACTCCAGAAAGCACAATTTTTAAGTCACAAACACTTCAGTATTTATTTCCAAAATATAAGGATTATTTGTAAAACATATAACCACCCCATTATCATACTGAAAAAATTGTTATAACCAATAGCAGTCACTATTTAAATTTCTATTTTTTCCTTTTTTTCTGTTTGAATCAGGATCAGATAAGGCCCATATGTTACAATTACCTGATACGCTTCTTAAATCTCTTTAATCTCAAGTTCCCCCATCACCTCTTTTTCTTCCCCTTGTACTTTATGTATTCCAGAGACCTGATCCTGGGTCTTGAGGAATTCCCGCTGGTCTGTACTATCATTAACATGGTATGGTTTTTACTAGCTGATTCCTGTGAATATATTTTCTTAACTTGATTTATTTTGAGACACAGAATCAGGATGATGTAATGGATAAAAACTGAAATTCAAAGACCTAAATTTTAATTCAATCTCCATTACTTAAGTGACCTTAAGGAAGTCATCCACCTGGTTGAACCTGTCCTCCCTCTAGGAAAGGTAAACAACAGTCTAGAATGGTGATCATTAGAGGCAAATGAGATGGTTCTTTGGAAGATCTGCCAAAGAGTAGCTGGTTAGTGTAGTTACTATGCTTCATTGATAAAGCATTAGAAAGTCTAGATAAAAAGCCAACACTTGAAAAATTAAGATTCAGTATTTAATTGTTAGTATCCTCAGGGATTTTTATCTGTTATGATGCATGCAACTGCAGAGGGAAGTATTAAAAAATCATCACAGGAGAAAAAGAGACTCTAGACTTTTATTGCTGAAAAGAACCATTAAGATCATTAAATTCAGGCCTTAGATTTAGGGAAAAGAAAACAGTCCTTCAACATTTGATTAGTGGAGACCAAAGACAGGAACCCAGATAAATGCCCCAAATGTTGACTACTCCAGGATTTAAATGACCCAAGAACTATCTAGCAATGTTTCTTAAACTTTCAAGATCTACAATACAATGTGAACTATCAATTTGGGGGAATACAGAAGATGAATCATAATTATTTAATAATAAAAAGGGCTTGTTTTCAAATTAATAACATTTATTTTATATCAGTGAGGGGGATGTAATCTGATGATCACTTCTCAAGGTATCTATAGGGAAGGACATCTTACTTGGACATTCAATTCTAATGGTTCAAGTTAAATAAAAACCATGTGAGGGCAAAATGCTTGAAAATGCCTTAAAATATCCCATATAATTCCATAGAGGACCTTATTAAGAAATTATTTCCTTCAAGTATTGTCTCTTGCAACACCTGAAGTTTTTCCACATTTCACCTAGCTTGTTCACTCTGCATACAGTCACCTTCTTTCTCCTTGTTGATTAAGTGCATCACATACATACCAAAGCCAAAACACCCTGGTTTTGTTTTCCGTTGTTCCCCTGTAAAGCAATCTGCTAGCACACAAAATGCATTTCCACTCCGCATGCCTTGGGTGTATGTAACACCCAATAAGTAGAATTAGTAGAGGAATGTTTGCTTCAAGCATAACAGCATCATTAACTTGGCAGCTGGTTTTTCAATCTTCTTGGCAATTGTGTGACTTGTGCACATGGCTGTGCTGTGAGAGCACTGTGGTTTTGGCCTTTCCTGTCTTTAGGGATCAAATCCATCAGTTATGAATTGGAACTCATTTTGCACTTCTTCTGGAAATTATGTGTTTTATCCAAGAAGTCACACTGCTTTGCCTGAAAATGATGTAATAAACTTAATGGCTTAATATCATTATTTGAACAGTTTCAAAAAGTATAATACGTGGGAGACTTTAGGGAGAATGGTCACTAATCAGATAAAATTCAAGTTTTTTATATTATTATATTTACTAATTGCCCTTTTCTGTTTCGGTTGTTCAGAAAAAAATTTATTCCTACAGAATTATGCTGTCCCAGTCCAGGAAGACTCATATTTGCTCCAGAATTCTGTTCACTATTTACAATTATGAGATTATTCTGAAGTATAGTATTTACTATTTTCATTTCCTCTTTATGATTTAATGAACCACTTTCAAATTACTGATGCTTTTATCTGTAAATTGGGAACACAATACAAAAAACAGGTAACAAAAATTGCAAATTACAAATGTACATGATATTCAAACAACATAAAAAGACGATAGCCAAGACGAATTGTCATGCTGACTGTTAGCCTAGACAAATGTATCAAAAGGACATTCTTGCAACACATATGCAACTTTTAAGAGCACAGTAATTATTAAGAATATCAGGAAGCAGTATTATGAATAATTAAAAGCACTGGCTATAGAACCAGACTGATATCAAAACCAGACTCTGCCATTTATTAGTTGCTGACCTTGGGCAAGCAACTTAAACTCTTTGTGTCTTGGCTTCTCCCATGAAATAAGGAAAATTACTAAAACCCAGCTCACAGGGTAATATGGAGATTGAATTAATTAACAAATATATTAGAATGGTGCTTTGCACAGCAAGTGCTAAAAAAATGTTAGCTTTGCATCTATAATGGAGTATCTGTGAAAGTTGTAACTTATTTTGTATTTTGAATTACACCCCTGGCTTGAAACTCACAAACCACGAATGGCCATGGATGCCACTGGAATAGAGTATGTCTGCCATGACACATTTGGTTATTTACTCACCACCTGGGACACAGGTTGCCAAAGCGATTGATGCTGTTCTTTTGAATAATGGATTGCTGACATTACACTGTATTTTCTCTGAGAGATACTCTTCCTTATTAACACACACTTCAGATGGATCTGAGCTACAGTTAATACACTGTGCTGGAGAGCAATCCCACGAGTACTCTGTAAGGTTTACATGGCTTCTGTAAAATCCTGGGATAATGCACTGGACTCTAATGCTTTCATTAGTTTTTGTACAATTTAGTGTTGGAGATGGAAGAGGCTCTGGAAAAAAAAAAGAGTAATATTTAGTACAGCAAAGAATAATATTTAGACTTATCATCTGCAAATTTATGAACAGCTCCCAGCTTCCTTATGATCTTGAAAAGGCAAGCAGACTACCTCCTTGAGCACCAAGGGGAGAGAACTCTCCTTCTTTTGGGTCACACCTACCTGCTCATATTCAGAATACATACAGGCCCCAAACCCCTTATCCTCAATTCTGAAAGCCGAAAGATTTTACACAAAATGGCGGCAAAGTGACTTAGCTGCAAATGCTGATCTGAATTATATAAGGATTTATAATTTTAATTTTTCTCACTTCAAATATTCATTATTGTGGTTTACCGAAAATATTCACAAGCTTGAGTACAGGGTACTCCCCATAACTAAGTGGGGTGCTTCTCTGCATACAGAGAGGAAGTAATTTATATTACCTTTCTAAAATCTGGAAAATGTTTTATTCCAAAAGACATCTGACAAAAGGTACTACGGAATTGTACCGTGAGCTGGTCCTGCTAATAGGTAGAGTAGTGGAGTGGTACTTGCCACAGACCTGTCAGCCCAGAGGCCTCACTTCCACCTTTCCTCTAGAAAACACCTCCTGTTCGCTAAGGCATCCTGGACGCACAAGGACAGGTTAGGACGCTCATATGTCACATTGTGCCACTGCTGCTCCCTAAAACCTCAATGTTAATCATTTTGTCCCATTAGTCATTTGTCAATTCATATGCCTTCTTGCATCACTACTTTCCCCTAACAATTCATCATAAGAGATTTAAGACGTAAAAATATATGGAATATACAAAAATGGTCATGGTAGCATTTGGATAATAAAATTTAAATACATTATTGACATTTACTAAAAAGCAAATTAAAGTAAATTAAGGTTCATCAAGATGATGGATTATGCTGATATTTAAAACAATTATTTCCCAAGACAAAGGAGCACTTTAGATCCAATTAATAATATAAGAAATAAAAGTGTCTAACTCACTCTCCCCACCATCTCCTCTTGAATTCTTCCCCTTTCAGTTAAGTAATATACCCAGCCCACCCTGTTAGAGACATGATTCACACAAGACTTCCCCTTCTCCTCAGTTTTTAGGTTTAATCTAGCTTGTATAACTCATTATATGCTGCCTACCTCAAAGCTTTTCTTTAGTTAGAAGAACTTTGAACCTTTTTTTAAGCAGTGGAAACTTTCTCCAAATTAAATCTTAGGCAGCAGATCAATATCCTTCACAATGATAAGGAGTTGTTCTAGTACCTCAAAATCGGAGGGCTGAGCCTTCTCAGGCCCCTGCTGCCACCACAGCCCCACAGCAGCTCTGAGGTACTTCCAAGGAGCCCTGCATGCCTCCAGAACAGTGGAGAAATGGAAATAACTGTTTGAAGTCATTTGTCTGCCTCTTCAACTAGGCTGGGCATTTCTCAGGGGCAGAAAACTGAGCTTTCCACTTTCTACTTCTACTTCCACCTCTGTAGAAGCATTTCTCAATATAAATGTACCCAAGAACCACCTGGGTATATGTTAAAAATGCATATTCCTGGGCCCCACCACCCCAGGTGATTCTGACCGGGGTGCTCCATGTGTTCTGTGACAGAGTCTAGTTTATTGCTCTAGTTCAGCCAACGTGCAGCATTTCATCAAACACTTTCTAAACATTAGGGGTGCAAAATGAGCCCGTCAGACTGTGTGTCTTTGGACGGTAAAGGTTAGTTATTATTCACCTCTTAACCACAGCACCTGACATAATACAAGGCACATAGCTGGCTCCTCAAAAAGGACAGACATTGGACAGATGGAGGGCTAGGCGGCTAGATGGATCAATTCAGGGAGACAGTTTCAAATTACTATCTCCACTCTATAAAACATAAAATCTTCAATCAGCTCACCTCCAAGAATAGTGTGGTGGCTAAGAACACAGACTCAGGAGCCTGACTGCCTGGGTTCACGTTCCAGCTCGACCACCAAGAGCCATCTGACCTTAGATAAGTAACATAATCCCCCTGTACCTACTTTCCTCTCCTAAACAAGACAGAAACATCAAAAACAGTGAAAATGAGCCAGCGCAGCCATGACCAGGGAACACTGGGCCAGACCCCAGGCCTGCGGTGACTGCAGCAAGGAAGGAGCCTCAGAGAGAGAGAGGAGAAAAACTGGAAGCACTGATGAGAAACACAGGAAGCTGTGCCCTATCTCCAGCTCAAGTGACATAGGACTTGGTACCTCCTGGGCAGGCCTGCAGGACAAAGTGCCATCTATCAGTGGAGCCCAAAGAGCTCTGCGTTCATTGCTACCACTACATCGCTTTCCAGAACATTCTTAGCCAGACAAGTGATGCTGTTGGCAGCTGCTTTGCCAGCCTTTCACATCCTCTCCTCACTCAGAGGATGGCGAGGGAATTAAAAGTGACTCCTGTCTACAAGCAAGAGGTGACAACACGTGCTATCAATTCTTTTATTTTCTCATAAATCGCTAATTTATACTAGTTGCTTAATACAGCTGGAAACTTGCCATTTTAAACAAACCAATTTATGGAATACTTACCAATCACATTAAGAACAAACTTGGTGTTATCTTGAACACTGGGAGACTCAATTTCGTACTCATCTTCATCTTGTGGTTTTAAATTGAAGATGGTGAGATGACCTGAGGTACTGTTTAAATGAACCCTACCTATAAAAGGTGGGAAAGGTTTGGCCTCAGAGTTTTCTTCCCATTCTATGATTTTATCTTTTCCTTTTTTCCACAGGATCTCTTTAAAAGGCATAAAGCTAGTTGTATTGAAAGTTATGTTCCCATTCATAGCTCCAAATATCCGTTGGGACTCACAGCTGATAAAATCTAGGAAGGAAAAGAAACTGGTTAGGAAAAACATGACTCTATTGAAAATAGAAAACCACCTTCCAAGATGCTCTTTAGAAAAAAAAATTAAATTTCGTGTTAAAAATGATTCATCAACTACTTTTTTGTTTTTGGTATCATTAATCTACAATTACATGAGGAACATTATGTTTACTAGGCTCCACCCTTCACCAAGTCCTCCCCACAAACCCCATTACAGTCACTGTCCATCAGCGTAGTAAGATGCTGTAGAATCACTACTTGTTCTCTGTGTTGCACAGCCCTCCTGGTGCCTCCCCCCACATTATACATACTAATCATAATGCCCCCTTTCTTCCCCCTCCCCCTTATCTCTCCCTTCCCACCCATCCTCCCCAGTCCCTTTCCCTTTGGTAACTGTTAGTCCATTCTTGGGTTCTGAGACTCTGCTGCTGTTTTGTTCCTTCAGTTTTTCTTTGTTCTTAAACTCCACATATGAGTGAAATCATTTGGTATTTGTCTTTCTCCACCTGGCTTATTTCACTGAGCATAATACCCTCTAGCTTCATCCATGTTATTGCAAATGGTAGAATTTGTTTTCTTCTTATGGCTGAATAATATTCCATTGTGTATATGTACCACATCTTCTTTATCCATTCATCTACTGATGGACACTTAGGTTGCTTCCATTTTTGGCTATTGTAAATAGTGCTGCGATAAACATAGGAGTGCATCTGTCTTCTTCAAACTAGGCTGCTGCATTCTTAGGGTAAATTCCTAGAAGTGGAATTCCTGGGTCAAATGGTATTTCTATTTTGAGCATTTTGAGGAATCTCCATACTGCTTTCCACAATGGTTGAACTAATTTACAGTCCCACCAGCAGTGTAGGAGGGTTCCCCTTTCTCCACAACTGCGCCAACATTTGTTGTTGTTTGTCTTTTGGATGGTGGCGATTCTTACTGGTGTGAGGTGATATCTCATTGTGGTTTTAATTTGCATTTCTCTGATGACTTAGCGATGTGGAGCATCTTTCATGTGTCTGTTGGCCATCTGAATTTTTTCTTTGGAGAAGTGTCTCTTCAGCTCCTCTGCCCATTTTTTAATTGGATTATTTGCTTTTTGTTTGCTGGGGTGCATGAGCTCTTTATATATTTTGGATGTCAACCCTTTATCGGATCTGTCATTTATGAATATATTCTCCCATACTGTAGGGTACCTTTTTGTTCTATTGATGGTGTCCTTTGCTGTACAGAAGCTTTTCAGCTTGATATAGTCCCACTTGTTCATTTTTGCTTTTGTGTCCCTTGCCCAGGGAGATATGTTCATGAAGAAGTCGCACATGTTTATGTCCAAGAGATTTTTGCCTATGTTTTTTTCTAAGAGTTTTATGGTTTCATGACTTACACTCAGGTCTTTGATCCATTTCAAATTTACTTTTGTGTATGGGGTTAGACAATGATCCAGTTTCATTCTCTTACATGTAGCTGTCCAGTTTTGCCAACACCAACTGTTGAAGAGGCTGTCATTTCCCCATTGTATGTCCATGGCTCCTTTATCATACATTAATTGACCACATATATTTGGGCTAATGTCTGGAGTCTCTATTCTGTTCCATTGGTCTGTGGCTCTGTTCTTGTGCCAGTACCAAATTGTCTTGATTACTGTGGCTTTGTAGTAGAGCTTGAAGTTGGGGAGTGAGATCCCCCCAACTTTATTCTTCCTTCTCAGGATTGCTTTGGCTATTCGGGGTCTTAGGTGGTTTCATATGAATTTTAGAACTATTTGTTCCAGTTCGTTGAAGAATGCTGTTGGTAATTTGATAGGGATTGCACTGAATCTGTAGATTGCTTTGGACAGGATGGCCATTTTGACAATATTAATTCTTCCTAGCCAAGAGCATGGGATGAGTTTCCATTTGTTAGTGTCCTCTTTAATTTCTCTTAAAAGTGTCTTGTAGTTTTTAGGGTATAGGTTTTTCACTTCCTTGCTTAGGTTTATTCCTAGGTATTTTATTCTTTTTGATGAAATTGTGAATGGAATTGTTTTCCTGATTTCTCTTTGTATTAGTTCATTGTTAGTGTATAGGAAAGCCACAGACTTCTGTGTATTAATTTTGTATCCTGCAACTTTGCTGAATTCAGATATTAGTTCTAGTAGTTTTGGAGTGGAGTCTTTAGGGTTTTTTATGTACAATATCATGTCATCTGCAAATAGTGACAGTTTGACTTCTTCTTTACCAATCTGGATTCCTTGTGTTTCTTTGTTTTGTCTAATTACCATGGCTAGGACCTCCAGTATTATGTTGAATAGCAGTGGGGAGAGTGGGCATCCCTGTCTTGTTCCCCATCTTAGAGGAAAAGCTTTCAGCTTCTCGCTGTTCAGTATGATGTTGGCTGTGGGTTTGTCATATATGGCTTTTATTATGTTGAGGTAGTTGCCCTGTATACCCATTTTGTTGAGAGTTTTTATCATTAACGGATGTTGAATTTTGTCGAATGCTTTTTCAGCGTCTATGGAGATGATCATGTGATATTTGTCCTTTTTGTTTATGTGGTGGATGATGTTGATGGATTTTCGAATGTTGTACCATCCTTGCATCCCTGGGATGAATCCCACTTGGTCATGGTATATGATCCTCTTGATGTATTTTTGAATTCGGTTTGCTAATATTTTGTTGAGTATTTTTGCATCTATGTTCATCAGAGATATTGGTCTGTAATTTTCTTTTTTGGTGGGGTCTTTGCCTGGTTTTGGTATTAGGGTGATGCTGGCTTCATAGAATGAGTTTGGGAATATTCTGTCCTCTTCTATTTTTTGGAAAACTTTAAGGAGAATGGGTATTATGTCTTTTCTGTACGTCTGATAAAATTCTGCAGTCAATCCATCTGGCCTGGGGGTTTTGCTCTTGTGTAGTTTTTTGATTACCACTTCAATTTCGTTGCTGGTAATTGGTCTGTTTAGATTTTCTGTTTCTTTCTTGGTCAGTCTTGGAAGGTTGTATTTTTCTAGGAAGTTGTCCATTTCTTCTAGGTTTTCCAGCTTGTTAGCATATAGGTTTTCATAGTATTCTGTAATAATTCTTTGTATTTCTTTGGGATCTGTCGTGATTTTTCCTTTCTCATTTCTGATTCTGCTGATGTGTGTAGATTCTCTTTTTCTCTTAATAAGTCTGGCTAGTGGCTTATCTATTTTCTTTATTTTCTCAAAGAACCAGCTCTTGGTTTCGTTAATTTTTTCTATTGTTTTATTCTTCTCAATTTTATTTATTACTTCTCTGATCTTTATTATGTCCCTCCTGCTGACTTTAGGCCTCATTTGTTCTTCTTTTTCTGATAATTGTGACTTTAGACTATTCATTTGGGATTGTTCTTCCTTCTTTAAATATGCCTGGATTGCTATATACTTTCCTCTTAAAACTGCTTTCACTGTGTCCCACAGAAGTTGGGGCTTTGTGTTGTTGTTGTCATTTGTTTCCATATATTGACTGATATCTATTTTAATTTGGTCATTGATCAATTGATTATTTAGGAGCATGTTGTTAAGCCTCCATGTGTTTGTTTGTAAGCCTTTTTGCTTTCTTTGTACAATTTCTAGTTTTATACCTTTGTGGTCTGAGAATTTGGTTGGCAGAATTTTAATCTTTTTTAATTTACTGAGGCTCTTTTTGTGGCCTAGTATGAGGTCTATTCTGGAGAATGTTCCATGTGCACTTGAGAAGAATGTGTATCCTGTTGCTTTTGTGTGTAGAGTTCTATAGATGTCTGTTAGGTCCATCTGTTCTAGTGTGTTGTTCAGTGCCTCTGTGTCCTTACTTATTTTCTGTCTGGTGGATCTGTCCTTTGGAGTGAGTGGTGTGTTGAAGTCTCCTAAAATGAATGCATTGCATTCTATTTCCTCCTTTAATTCTGTTAGCATTTGTTTCATATATGTTGATGCTCCTGTATTGGGTGCATATATTTATAATGGCTATATCCTCTTGTTGGACTGACCCCTTTATCATTATGTAATGTCCTTCTTTATCTCTTGTTACTTTCTTTGTTTTGAATTCTATTTTGTCTGATATACTAGTACTGCAACACCTGCTTTTTTCTCCATGTTGTTTGCATGAAATATCTTTTTCCATCCCTTGACTTTTAGTCTGTGCATGTCTTTGGGATTGAGGTGAGTCTCTTGTAAGCAGCATATAGATGGGTCTTGCTTTTTTATCCATTCTGTTACTTTGTGTCTTTTGATTGGTGCATTTAGTCCATTTACATTTAGGGTGATTATTGAAAGATATGTACTTATTGCCATTGCAGGCTTTAAATTCATGGTTACCAAAGGTTCAAGGTTAGCTTCTTTACTATCTTACTGTCTAACTTAGCTCGCTTATTGAGCTATTGTAAACACAGTCTGATGATTCTTTATTTTTCTCCCTTCTTATTCCTCCTCCTCTATTCTTTATATGTTAGGTGTTTTATTTTGTGCTCTTTTGTGTTTCCTTTGACTGCTTTTGTGGGTACTTGATTTTATTTTTTTGCCTTTAGTTAGTATTTGATTGGTCTGCTTTCTTTGCTGTGATTTTATTTTCTCTGGTGACATCTATTTAGCCTTAGAAGTGCTCCCATCTAGAGCAGTCCCTCTAGAATACCCTGTAGAGGTGGTTTGTGGGAGGCAAATTCCCTCAACTTTTGCTTGTCTGGGAATTGTTTAATCCCTCCACATTTAAATGATAATTGTGCTGGATACAGTATTCTTGGTTCAAGGCCCTTCTCTTTCATTGCATTAAATATATCATGCCATTCTCTTCTGGCCTGTAAGGTTTCTGTTGAGAAGTCTGATGATAGCCTGAGGGGTTTTCCTTTGTAGGTGACCTTTTTTCTCTCTCTGGCTGCCTTTAATACTCTGTCCTTATCCTTGATCTTTGCCATTTTAATTATTATGTGGCTTGGTGTTGTCCTTCTTGGGTCCCTTCTGTTGCGAGTTCTGTGTGCTTCCGTGGTCTGAGTGACTATTTCCTCCCCCAGTTTGGGGAAGTTTTCAGCAATTATTTCTTCAAATACACTTTCTATCCCTTTTCCTCTCTCTTCTTCTTCTGGTATCCCTTTAATGCGGATATTGTTCCATCTGGATTGGTCACACAGTTCTCTTAATATTCTTTCATTCCTGGAGATCCTTTTATCTCTCTCTACGTCAGCTTCTCTGCGTTTTGTTCTGATTTCTATTCCATTAACAGCCTCTTGCACCTCGTCCATTCTGCTTTTAAGTCCTTTCAGAGACTATTTTATTTCTGTATTCTCCCTCCCAACTTTATCCGTTAGCTCTTGCATTTTCCTCTGCAGCTCCATCAGCATGGCTATGACCTTTATTTTGAATTCTTTTTCAGGAAGATTGGTTAAATCTGTCTCCCCAGGTTCCCTCTCAGGGGATGTCTGGGTTATTCCTGTCTGTATCAAATTCTTCTGCCTTTTCATGGTGATAGAGGTAGTCATAGGCAGTTGCCACGTGTGTCAGCTGGGAGAACCAAGTCCCTTCCTGATTGCCTGTCGCCTTCCCTTCCTGTGAAACAGCAACCCCTAGTGGCTTGTGCTGGGTAGCTGCGTGCTGACAGGGCCTCTGAGTCTGGCGCTGGTGGCTGCGGGCAGAGGCTCTGCCCTGCTGCTGTGGGTGTGGCCGGTCTCAGGCTGCTGCTCCACTATGGCGGGGCTGCGCCAGAGGGAGAACGGGCGGGAGGCTGTTTATCACCATGAGGAGCCTCAGAGCTGTGTTGTCATCCAGGGGGATAGGGCGCCCGGAGTTCCTCGCAATTCCCAGCTGCTGGGCTGAGTGTGCCGGGACACTTCCGTCCAGCTGTGAGGCTCCTATCCTTTAAGGCTTTCAAAAAGCACTCGTTTTTCTTTTGTCCCAGGGGTGCCAGCTGTGGTACCCCGCCCACAGGTTTTACTGTTCTGTTTCCTTAGTACCCAGAACACCAAGTACTGTGTGTCTGCGCTCAGGGTGCAGATGACTAGGGCTGTGTATTTAGCAGTCCTGGGCTCCCACTTCCTCCCCGCTCCGACTCCTCTCCTCCCGCCAGGGAGCTGGGGTAGGGGGTGCTTGGGTCCCACCGGGCTGGGGCTTGTTATCTTATCCCCTTCGTGAGGTGCTGGGTTCTCACAGGTGCGGATGTAGTCTGGCTGTTGTACTGTATCTTCTGGTCTCTCTTTTAGGAATAGTTGTTTTTGTTGTATTTTCAAAAACATATGGTTTTGGGAGATTTCTGCTGCCCTACTCACACCGCCATCTTGGCTCCTCCTCCTCAACTACTTTTTATGCTAAGCTGATAAACTGCAGACAAATTACAGAAAGTAGAATATTCCTGACCACATAGAGTTTATTCTTTAATGGGAAATTAGGATCCACATAAATCCAAGAAATGGAATCAACATTTATGAAGCACCAACTACATGCCAGGTACCATGGGCAATGCTGGGAATATGACAGCAAACCAGACAGGAATTGCTTCAGGCCCTGAAGCAGCTCCATTTTGTGGAGAAGACACTGAAGAGGCAGGGAGAGACCCCTCGTCAAAGCCCTCCCCAGGAAGTGTCACGCTGAAACTGACTAAGGATGACAACCCACAACGACCTGAGGAGTCAGCTGGCTGAGGGCTGGGGATGGAGGGACAGGAGAGATGACCATAGAAAGAGAGGAATCAGCACATCCAAGAGGAAGGCCCTGAGTGAAAAAGGACTTGGTGCATTTGAGGAAATAAAAGCAGTTCCAAATGGCTCAAATGAAGAGAGCAAGGAAGTGATGGGTGGGGAATGAGGCTGGGGAGGCAGACAAGGGGCAGCCAGATCACTGTACTTGAGTGCAGGATGGGGTCAGGTGCAGGGGTGCCAGGTAAGATACAGTAAGGATTTGGAACTTATCCTAATGGCAATGGAAAGGTTTAAGCAAAAGACAGCTTCAGCAGGCTGACTCTGCAGAGTGGGCAGTGACTAATGGGGCAGAAAGGAGGCAGAGAAACCAGGAGGGAGGTGAGTGCCGTAGCAATGAGAGTATGGACCAGCAGACCAGACCAGGACGTTGGTGGTGGGAACAGAAAAGTGGACAGACTCAAAGGATGTTTGAGAGAGAAATCAACAGGATTTAGCGACTGGATGTGAGGGATGAGGGAGAGGGAGGAGTTAATGGTGACAGTCTTCTTTATTGCCTGAGAGGGGCCATTAATTGAGATCAGAAACAATGACTGGGAAGCAAGTCAGGGGTACAATGAAGATCAAGGACTCAGAGACTAGGTCCAGGGGCATGGTGGGGCTGGCGTCAGTCCTCTCTCACAAGCCAACTGTGAGCATCTCTGCCCACTCGTTTCAGTGAGGTCTGGTTGACAGCTTGAAATCTACCACGGAGGGAGCATTTTCAGCAAAGCAACTGACAAAAACTCCAAGTCAGAGCCTCCCGCCTTCTCCACAACAATCCCTTTTACTATCATCTCTAGAGTGGGGTGTTCTGGATATTCCAAAGTGGGTTTAAATGCATCTTGTTCCAGGTTTGACTTAGTTGTTAAGAGAGAAGAGCTGCTCTTAAGGAAAAGACATTAAGGATAAATTAAAACTAGATCAAAGTTTCTGCCTCATAGCAATCAGGATAATGGAAAGAGTGCAGGAAAAATCAAGAACATTAAACAGACCAATTACAATTATGTTCAGTAATTTCAAATAAGAGGCAATATTGTCCGTTTGTCTATTTGTAAGAATTTTTATAATCTACCTCCCTTAATTAAGGGAGACTCTACTCAAATATATACCAGCATCCCTCAATTGCTTTGCTGATCACACGCCATTTCTCCCACTCAACCGTAGTATGTGGGAAGCAGATGAAAAGGAATAAGATTTGAGGGGTGAGAATCTATCCACACACAAAAGTGGAGGCTTCAAATGTAACTGAACAAAGATGAATGAGTAAGAGTGAGTGGCAGTGGAGGAAGAGAAGAGTGTGAAGTGAACGTCACACTTCAGCTGCCTAAAGATGGCTTCTGACTTTGCTAGGGAGAGGCAATGTTTCCTGGGCTTGCGAACATAAGAAGAAAGTCAGGAATGGAGCCAGCAGTGGAGAGAAGCATGGGTGGGGAAAAGGGAGACCAGTTCAGATAAAATCATAGTAATTCTGAGTTGGAAAAACTCTAAACTTTATCTAGTCAAATTACCCCAATGTATAGGTGAAGTGACAGGGCACCAAGAAAAATGAAAGAAAATATTACTGAATGCTTCCTCTCTGCCAGTTATGTGTTCACACACTCCCTGTTCCTTTTCAACTCTCTCCACAACCACGTGCAAAGGTGTTGCTAACCCTGTTTTACAGATAAGGAAACAGGCTTTGAGAAGGTTATCAATTGCTCAGTGTCACTTGGCAAGTCTATGGCTACAGAGGGACCAGAACACAGATATTCTGACTCCTTGTTCAGCTTCCCTTTCAAAGCAGCATGGTCTTGTCATCACTCATTCTGGGAGTATTCATGGGGCATCTATGCAATGTGGACCCACAACTACCCATGGATGAGACAGATACAGCTCTGCCCTCTTAGAACTTACTTGCTATCAGGGAAGTCAGGCTTTACACAAGTAATGAGACAATCAAGTGCACCTGTGATCAGTGTCACCATGTAGCACAGGGTGTCACTACGGAGTCAAGGAGGGGCTAGCGAAGGTGCCCTGAGCTCTGAAGAGTGAGCCTGCTCCACCAGGGGGAGTGGGGCAGGTCAGTGCTCAGAAACTGCTGAGGTGGGAGGGCAACAACATGAGACAAGAGGTGTGCGCCGGGCTCGATGCCCACGCGGGTGCCGGTCCTTGCAGAGCCTTAGACAAACAAAAATTCCTGTATTTTGAGATGAGAAAACTACAGAAGAGATTTAAATAGGGTAGAGACAAAATAAGATTAACAAGTTTAAGAATTTATTAAAAACATAAAGTATACCTAGACGCATACATATAATTTTACATAGATGCAGAATGACTATATGTACTTTTAGTAAAGTCTTCTTCTCTGGCCCTTCCTTCCTTTCCTTTCTTTCTTTTTCCTTCTTCCCTTCCTTCTTTCCTTCCCTTTCTCCCCCCACTCCCTCCTACCCTCCTTTTCTTTCTCTCTCTCTCTCTCTTTTTTTTTTTGGCTTCGTTGCCTTACTCTAGCCCCCAATCCTGTAACTACCCTCAGTTCTGTAATCTACATTAACAACTCAAAACATATTCTTCTTACTGCTCAGAAACAAAGATGTATCATATACCATGCATATATATAAGAAATCTGCCATTGTTCTTTGAAGAAAAAATGGACTCATGCATATGTCTCTGCAGCTTGCCTCTCCCCTCAAGAATACTCATAAAAGTTCTACCAAATCAACTGGTATGGCAAGACTTCATTCTTTTTAACAGCGACATTATTTCAGGGAAGGAATGAACCATAATTAATTAGCCATCCACCGTTGTGGAACTTCCCTTTGGTCCCCAGCTGTTTCCATTGCAGTAACAGTGTAATGACTATCCTTGCGTATTTATGGTTTCATATCTATGGCACAGTGCCCCATGAGTGGGGCTGGGAGTTGTTGAATTCTTTAAAGGGTAAATTGATGTTTTATTTTAATATTAGCTTCCACAATGCTTACAAGAAAAGACTACTGTAATTTACATTTCCTTCAGTAATGCCGGAGTCACCTTTTCTTTGTACTCCTGCCAGCATTTGGTGACTTTTTTGCTTAACTATTGGACATTAAGTGACACTTCACTGTTACTTGAATTAACATTTTCCTGACCTCCAGAAATCTGTCCTTCCTGCCCGGTGATTACTAGGGTTTCCTTGTCTGAGAACTGCCTTCTCATATGTTTTACCATTTTTTCTATTTGGCTGCTTATCCTTTTCTCACTAAAATTTAAGTGCTCCTTGTATGTTCTCCTTGTTACTTTTTGTTGTTTTCTTCCAACTTGGGCCATAGTGGTGTCATAGGGAACACAAGAGAGTGCCAGATTTGGGCTAGAAGATCATGCTTTCAGTTTTAGAAACTGTAGGTGTGCACAGCCTGGAAGCTACTTTAGTGGAGATGCCTAGCAGGTATCCAGGGCTGGGGCTCACAGGAGAGGATACAGATTTGGGATTCATCACATTTGTAGTGGCTATGTCAATCAATTCCTTCCTAAAGTAAAGTCTTTTATTTTGCATTTCCAAGACTAATCCTAAAGTAAGAAGAAGAAAAGGAGACAGGGGAATGAGTTTTTTCTCAAAGGACATACACCATGGATGGATGAATGAATGAATGAATGAATATGCAAACAAACAGCAGCAAACCAAGAAGTTAGCAGTGAGCTGGCTGCTTTGCTGCTAGCAGTGAGTGGTCAGAAGGGACCACGGGGATGCTATTTACTATACCAGGGGGCAGAACGGGAAGTGCACAGACTTCCCATCCAGATACGCCCAGGGTGAACTCTCAAGAGCCTCCCATGTTAGGATTCTCAGCTGTGAAATGGTAATCATGCCTACTACAAAAGATTATTTTGAGGTTTAAACAAGACTGAGAGTCTTTATACAATGGCTGCTGTGAAGGAGATTTTCAGCAGGGTCTGCCCTCTTTTTCTTTGTGAGTCAGCCATATTGAGGCATTCACTGTAGATGATGCTGGATATGTGAGAGCTGGGCTTGGTGTGAGTTTTCACCATTTAAAAGCAGGGAGAGATATAGGGAAGAGAAAATTTTACTGGTGACTGACTAAACAGATATCCTATGCTAGCCAGAACTTTGTTTTTACTTTTGAAGATTTGTTTTGAGGAATATTGATGTTTTCTTTTTTAAAATACCTATCTGTACAGTGATCATACCTAAAAACAACTCCAATTGCAAATACTCTGTTTCAGTGTCCATATAAAATATCGTCATCACACCCAATTCCTGACAGTTCTTCTTACACTGAAGTCAGAAGTGTAACCCAAATATTTTGAAGATGAAGTATCCTGACTTGGTTTAGATTCTATCTGATTAATGAAAAGGGATTCCCCACTTTCAGCCACAAATTCCTCTGGGTCCTGGATTTAGACTGCTATTTTTTAGTTTATTTACTCAAGCATTTACATAGCACTTACTATCTGCTAGGCACTACTGGAGGGGTATTCAATGAATGCTCTTAGTTTTTAAGAGCATTCATTGAATACCCTTCCAGTAGTGCCTAGCAGGAATTGGGTGTGATGAAGATATTTTATTTCTAACCCTATTTTGCAAATGAGGAAACTGGATTTGAACCCAGACAGTCTGACTCCAGGATGCTCTTAACCACTGTTTCTTATTTGACTTGCTATTTGGCATAGGGCTATTAAAGATAGTGACATGACACAGTTTTTCAGGGTGCTATTTCTAGAATGTTTTGGAACAGAAGATGTTGGGAATGAGAATGTCAAACTGCTCTAGTTGGGAGTAAGCACACCTCTGAAACCTACAGGGGAGGCACCAAGCTCAGTATCCCCAAATCACTGAATGTCAGGGGCAGAGAGGTCCTCAGAACAAGAGTCCGTGCCCCATACACAATGAAGAAACTGAGAAGGTTTGATGAGCAAGATAGTGATGAACCCAAATCTCCAAAATGTTGCATGAGAACCCACATTCAAACTCCAGTTTGGCAGTGGTGCTGGTGGTGTAACAACTTTAGGTGATACAAAGGGACATGAGACAGGGTTTCATAAGTAAAGAACATGAAAGCTTTTTAAGTTAAAGAAAAGGCCCAAGAGTTTGCACTTCTCATGCAGAATGGCAAGTAATACATGAGATGTGAAAAAAGTGAGAGGGAGAAGGGGAAGAGAGAGGTTTGAATACAGGGAGGAAGAAAAGCCAGAGAAGGGAAAAAAATGAAAACAAGGAGCACCTAACTTACAAGGAAACAAAACCACAGGAGCCACCGAGAAGCCTGTGGGCAGTGACACCCAAGCACTGAAACAGACAGGCAGCTCAGCCACCAGAGGAACTGCAGACAGGTCGGGGCAAGACAGCAGAGGCGGGGATCCTGGGGCATCGGGAGCCTGTGCGTGCCTAGGGAGAGGCTCCTCTGCTCCCACCCACGTGGATTTGTGGAAATTGCCAGGTTTCCTAATTTTCCAAGAAATGCTGGATGTTCAAATTTTATACGAAAACTTCTGATTCTAATTAGTCGGCAACTAATCCCAATCTGAGGGGAATACCCTAGCCTGGCTAGTCCAAAAGTCATTCTTGGTCTTGGCTCTATCCTCATTACCTGATGTATGAAGGATACTCCATAAATATTTGTTGAATGAATTAACTAAACTGATTTACATACAACTTAAAGAGAAGACAAAACGCAGGGCTTCCTGACAGAACCATAAAATTTGTCAGCTACCTCAAACCCTGAGCTTTGCAAAACCCCCAATTCTTGTGGATCCTGGTTGAAGAACCATGACTCAGCACAGTAAGGTGAACGGAAGGATAAATGACCTGAGGCCCTTCATATGTGGTCAAAACAGACCCCTTTCCTCTCCACTGCCTGCCTCCATCACCAAAGCAAGACTAGAGAGTCTGCTGGCTTCCCACTCCCCATCCCAATACTACTGCTGTTCCTTTTGAGATGTTCTTCCATCTCCTGATTCCCCTTCAAGTTTACCTAGGCTTCACCTTAAGTGCTGTGGGCTTCAGGACACTGAGCCAGGTACGCTTGTACCCACTCAGGCTGTCAGCCTCTGATCAAAGCTAACAGCTTGTATGGGGTTTAAGGACACACAGCTTGCTCACTGACGTCATTTCTTAGAGACGAGCTAACCACCCCTTCTGGGACTTGGAGGAAGTCTTTTTTTCTAGAGTTTTTTTTTTCTTAGAAATGAACAATGTGATTTAAAAATACTTTTTCTAAAGGACCCACATGGCATACAGATTTTAGCAGTTAAGATAAAAATTCATTTGATGAAAAGAAAAAAGTCCCTTAAAGTTTCAGTACCTGAATATATAAATCTTGGTATTTCCCCCTGTATATATGACATTGTACAGGAACTTGGTTAAAGATCAATTCAAGCATGAAGACAGAAGGGTCTTGGGGTATTTCTGCAGCCAAGTAAGCAGATGGGCTTCTCCAGATCCAGGCTTGTAACCACAACACTGCTCCTCTCACTTCTCTGCATCACAGTACTCTTTCAGTTAACACCCATTTGGAAGACTGACGTAGTGGCAGTTGGGAAACAAAGTCGCTACCCACTTACACACACACTTACAATACAGAGGAGTGGCCCTCCCCTAAAGTGTCTAAGCCAGTGCTGATATCAAATAATCTGTCCTATTAAGTCCAGAAATATTCTCATATTATGAAAAACATTCTCTCAATGTCCCAATTTTGGGGTAGGAAATGTGCTCACCAGATATGTAGCTAGTAAAGGTAAGCACAGTCTTTTTACTCAGCAAAGCATGGTGTAGCTGGTTTCTTTCACCTAGCTCTTCATAAATCAAACCCAAACGAGCCCTAGGCCAGCTTAGCCCCAGAAATAATATTTAGCAACAGCAGCAATACAAACATTTACTATGCTTGGGGCTTACAATGCACCAAACACTTGTGCTAAGATATATATATATAAATCTCCCCCCACACGCATCCATTCATCCATACGTATTCATTCATTTAACCCTAATTCAATTCTGTGAAGTAGGTCTTACTATTCATGTATTCATCAAATATTTATTGAGTCCCTCCTATGTCCCAGGCATGGTAATAAGCAGTCAGGATATAGCAGTAAACAAAACAGACAAAATCCTGCTCTCTTGGAGTTTACGTTACAGTGGGAGAAGGTACACAATAGATGGAAAAGAAAGTATCTTCTATGTTGGGTGATGTTAAGTGCTACTGAGAAAAATGGAGCAGAGTATGGGTGAGAATGAGTATTAATGAGGAGGGTGGCTGCGTTGTATGAAAGCTGTCACTGCTGGCATGTGAGCAGGACCCAGCAAAAGTGAGGGAGGGGGAGTAAGCTTAAGAGAAGAGTATTCCAAAGTATTTCAGAGCATTCCAAACAGCAAGAACCACTGGGTTGCAGATGAGGAAGCCTGGGTTCAGAGAGGCTCAGAGCTTCAGAGAGGCTCAGAAGCTGACTGAGTCACTCATGGATCCAGGACAGAGCTGGTATCCAAATGCTAGCAGCCAGCTCCATAGTCTGTGGTGTCAGCCACACGGTGAGATGCCTGGGTCTTTTCCTGGCAATTTCAACCTTACCTAGTCCCAGTCAGCAATTTCTGTTTCCATGATAGCTAAAGACAGAAACCTACACTCTCAGTTATACCACCACTGCTTCCCTGTCTCCATAGACTTCAGATTGAAACTGCAGCCACCTGACTCCCACCAGGCAATATAGCCCCTGAACTCCCAGGCCCACAAACTCCCTGGAACTTGCCTCACAGGTGCTTTCTACTCCTTCCCTCCTGGGATGAGCTCACCCAGATAATTCAGATGTTTGTTCTCTAAATCAACTTCCTTTTGGGCTTTTCTGTCTTCCTGCTAAAACAACCCCCTTTTTATTCCTTTTTCTTGCACTTGAAGTCCTATTCCTTTCCCAGGATGTTTCCTCTCAGTTTGTGCAGTCCACCATGGCAGCCACTAGCACACAGGGCTGGCAAGCTCATGAAATGTGGTTAGTCCCAATTGAGATGTGTTGTGAGTGTGAAACACTCACTAGACTTTGAATATTTAGTATGAAAATGGGAATGTAAAATCTGTCATTAATATTTTTAATATCAACTACAGGTTGAAATGAAACTATTGTGGCTATATTAGGTTCAGTAAAGTATATTATCAAAATTAATTTCACTTGTTTCATATTATATTTCTATTTAACAGCACTACTCTAACCTGTCCTTTCAAGATACCCACATCCCACCATGCTCAAAAGCCACGTTTACCTTTGACTGTTTTTATCTTAGGATATATCTGAGACCTGAAGCATACTTTGGTACTTGGGGAATAAGGTTCTTACTAGAGCTATTTAAGACACTGTGAGTCTTTTTTAATCTATTCTATAAAGTCTGATTCAAGGTATTGCAATATACTATTGATGATTTCATTAACAATTTATGAGCTCTATTATTTTCTAATTATTCAGTTCCTGGTTAAGAAACTCTATTACAACTAATTTATGATACAGCCTCATTAGTTTATTTATCTGAATTTCTTACTATGTTCTGCATGTGTACACTAAACTTTTTTTTTTCTACTTTTTAACTGTTACATAGGAAAAACATTCAATAAACTACAGACAGTGAGCCAGATGGAAATTCAGACACTAATCTCAAAAGACATTTTGGGGAACATCATGAAAAGAAACTGAGGGTCACTAGGACCCAAAATGGGTTCATTTTCTAAGAATAAGCCTATCATAATAATTTGGTTCCCTCAGATGGATACTTTGTTGATAGAACAGATCAAGGTCACAAAGGACAGACCTTTGAATGAAGGTTCCCAATTGGAGGCTGAGAGCAGACAACTTATTTCAGAGATTTTGCTAAAGGGTTCTCCCCACTTCCATCAGTGACCTTTTGAGCCCCAGAGTCCTTGGGCTAAGAGCTCACCAGCACAGGGACCAGCAGCAGCTGAGAAAGGAAGGCCAAAGGGCACAAAGGAAGGAAGCCAAAGGGAAGGGTTCCAGGCCTATAAAGTATAAGACATTTTCTTTTGAGGCTGGTGGATAGGCACTGAAAGTTATCTCCAAAGAGGAAATGCTAATATGTTTCCCAGCACTTTTCTGTGGACATTCTCACCATCTTACAGTCACACTTCAGATTTGGACCTCAAGTTGTCTGAGCAAATGGAAGAGGTGGTGTCCTGGTTTCACTTTTAATCCTGAGACAGAAGGATTTAGATTGCAGAATCTAAGGGCTGAAGAAAAAGCTTCAAAAACCTCAGCACTTAAAGAACAACATGAAAAGAAATCAAAAGACTGAAAACTCGTGCAGATAAGCATTTATGTATGCAAGCAAACTTTCTGCTTTTAAACAGAGAAACCAATATCCACCCTCAAAGCCACTAGGCTGATAAAGATGGCAATAAACAAATTCCTAGACCTAGCTCTTAAAAAGTAGTTTCTAAGTCAGTTTCAAAATTCCTGAAAGATACCTATCAAAATAATCCAGAAACAGCAACAAATGCAATGTGTGAAACTTGATTAGATCCGGTTTTTAAAAAAAGACATTGTGACAACTGAGGAAATTTGAAACAGGACAGGAGTTAGGTTATATCATGAGATCACCATTAATTTTCACACATATCACAATGTTAATGGGAATATGTCAAAGTACCAAGAAGCAAGGTGTGGGGTGTACAGAGAGTGTAACTATGGTAAAAAGTTAATAAATGAATATCTAAATAAACCCCCATTCTGAATTCTATGGCCCATAAAAAGTTTCCTCATCCCCTAATATAGATTATGATACTGAATACAATCTTATGTGACTAGTAATTCACATGGCTTAGAAAAATTACACTGGACAATGTATATATATTCATATAAAAGAGATCACCTATGGCTCTTCAAATCTTAAGAAAGCTGCTCACCTCATCAGCTGGGAATGCATGGACTTTGAATCAGATGGACCTGGTTTGCTGGGTTTGCACGTGAACTTGGACAAGATCCTTAACCTACCTAAGCTTTGTTCTCCTCTTTAACAGCCCTACCTAAAAAAATCGGTGTGACAATTAAAAAATGAAAAATCTAAAATAGTAAAGCCCAGTGCCTAGCACAGAGCATGTGCTTATTTCATGGCAGCAATTGTTATTTATACCCCATTACAACACTTAGACAATCTTTCCTAAAAAAACCAAACTGACCAACAAAAACACACACACACAGACTCTCTGAATCTTGATTTCAGCCAAGCATGTGAAAAAGCCTCACATAATAATGTGAGATAACTTGGTAACTTAAAATGGAGAAATGCTTGACAAACACTGTACCACCTAATGTCCAAACTTAACATCCTGTATTGTTAAAAAACACAACATTAAAACAAATCAATGGAAGAACTTTTTTAGTAGTATATGAATTGGTTCCTGTTTTGATTTAGGAAATCAAAATCTAGTTAGAGAAGATAGTTGGCAAGATATAGGACCTATAGAAGGTCAACAGCAGCAGAAAAAGGCAGGCTCTGCTAAAAAGAGCTGGTCCAACAGTTCCTTTTTTTGAGCCATGCTCCTAGCCCAGCACTACCTAGGCCTTGCTCCATGTTTTTCCACTAATGAAATCCGACGCCAAATCCTGCTTAGCTCTGCCTTCAAAACACATCCCTGTACCTCCCACTTCTCACCTCCTCCCCTGCCAGTTCCCTTCTCATCCACTCATTTCTTACCTGCATCGTTCCTGCAGACTCTGTACTAGTCTCTCTGCTTCTCCTTTGTCGCACTATACAAAATATTCTCCCCCCAGCAGCCAGAATAATTCATTTAAACATTCCAGTCATCATAATTGCACTCCTGTTCAAAACCCTCCAAAACTTCCCATTTCACTGGGAGTAAAGTCAGTCTTCAAAAAGGTCCTGAAACTTTATCCCTAGGATAGCCCTGACTACTTTTACAACTCCATCTTCTGCTACTTCCCATACAACTACCTCCTTCAAGTTCTTTAAATGCTTGCAACCAGTCTCAGGGCTTCTGTGGCCCTCCCCACTGCCTGGAATACTTATTACTCCCCCAGTCAATCACCTGGCCTGCCCCTTCACTTCCTTAAGGCTTTGCTCAACTGTCACCCCTTTAAAGAGACAATCCCCTCACTACACAATATGTAATACTAAATATTAGAGAATGGTTGAATGAGATATCATACATCTGCCCTCCACAGAGTACTCTGTACTTCGAAAAAAGAATGAGGATGATTTCTATGAACTCATACGGAATGATTATCCAGACATATGGATAAAAGACAAAAAAAAAGTCACAAAGGCTACATAGTGTATGTTGCTATTGTTGTGTGATCTATTTATATCTGTAAAAAGAATCAAGAAAGATAAAACAGAAACTGGTAATATTTGTTATGGGTAAGGGGTATAGTGGGAATAGGGTTTCTCCAGCATATCTTTTTATATAGTTTTGATTAAACCATGTTAATATTTTACATACATAAAAAAGAAATCAAGGGGGAAAACCCTAACACTGGACAGAAACAAATTAATGCAGCTATATATCAAATTGATAACCACACAGAGAAAAAAAGAATTAATCTGTTACTATACAGAATCCTATACATATTCAGTGGGATAAATGGAAGAATAAAAAGAACTGCAAAGAAATCTTGAACTGCATTTAGTGAAGTCTGTGCTCGGTGGTGGTATTGGTATTGCAATTATGAAACTTTTTGTGTTTAATGTAGATTAGAAAAATATACTGATGTTACCAAGAATACAGTTCTTGCTGTGGAGAAGGGAGATGTAAGTATGGAAAGAAGGGAGGGGAGAAAGAACCACATTGTCAGGTTAGCCACAGCAGTAACAGGATAAGCTCATGATTCTGGGAAAACTCTATTTCCTAGCTCTGAAAACTGGCAGGGCCTAGAAGCCATCACTCCAGCAGCCTTGTGCGCACCTAGATCCTGGTTTCTAAATACTATTGTCTACCAAAAGGAACAACGGAATCTAACCTGAAGCAGGAAAGGCACAAAATGAGTCCAGAACATCTTTCTGTGCCAGAAAGTAAGGAAATGCTCAAAAACCAATGGAAACATGGCAAGAGGACACTGAAGTTTGCAGGGGTTTGCGCTTGCCAAGTTTGGGATTACTAAGTACCAGAATGGATAATGACAGGAATGCCATCTTAAACAATATCCATGAGTCCATACTAATACCAAAACAATAACATTAAAAAGCTCTTCATTACTGACAGACGTCAGTAACGTATAAAGAAAAATAGGGATAGAAAATATTTTAGTGATAATGGACTGGGGGAAGAATCATAAATGGATGCTAAATACTGGGGAAGAGGATATTCAATACAATCTTTAAATGTCATGTAATAAATCATGCATTCTTTACAAGCGGAAAATGGTGCTTCTACAATGGAGAAATCCGGTGATCTTACCTTAACCAAAAAATTAGCATCTCCAATAATAGGACAAATGGATGACAAATCCTGATGAGATGCACTGAGTAGGACACAACACACTTACAAAAAACTCCTGCCCAGAAAAGTTTTAACCAGATCTAATCATGAGGAAATAGACAATTCAAATCAAGGGACATTTTATGAAACAACTGACCCAGAACCTTCAAAAACAGTAATATCATAAAGTACAAAAAAAAGTTGTCAACAATTTTAGATTAAAGCAGATTAAAAAGTTATGACTAGCAGTGTATGATCCAGGATTGGCTTCTGGACTCTATCAGAAAATAGTATTATATTAATGCTCTATTTCCTGACTGTGATAATGGTTCTGTGGCTTATTGGAGACATATTGTTCTTAGAAGACATGTTAAAATATTTTAGGGCAAGGTGTTATACAATCTGCAACTCTCAAAAGGTTTAACAAAAAGAAAAAAGAAAAAATTTAAGTTTGTGTGTGTGTGTATATAGAGAAATAAACCAAATGTAATAAAATGTTAATAACTGGTGATTTGAGAAATGTGTAAGTTCACTATATTATTTTTACAAGCTATTGTAAAGATTTTAAATATTCCAAAGTTTCGAAATATTAAAAAATACTAACCACTTTCACTCCCCTTTTCTCTGTGTCACTAAACTCTATTAGCAAATTTTACTTTACCACCATGTAACATCTATATATTTACTTGTTTATTTACTTGTTGTCTATCTCCCTCACTATAATGTAAGCTTCACGAAGGCAGGGAACTATGTTCCTGGTTGCATCCCCAGTCTCTTCTACAATGCCTGACACACAGTTGACACGCATTAAGTATTTGTTGAATGACTGATATTCACAATCATTCTATGAAGTAGATACTATTATTATCCTTTTTCTTGTGTGCCTTTTCAAAAGCAAAGATACTGTGGCACACAGAAGTTAGCCAACTTATCAAAGTTATAACTCAGATGAGAGGCAGAGCCGGGGTCTAAAGCTGGGTATCTGACTCTAGAGCTACTGCTGCTAATCAGTGTTAGCTTCCCACTGGGGCAGGCTCAGCCACCAAAGGGCTCACCTTTTACAGGGCTATGCCATCATTTAGTCTTGCCCTTAGTGCAAGGCCTATTCAAGAAGGTGCTGTTCATACTTGCTGAAAAAAACACGAATCAACACATGAATTAGGTGTGAGGGACCACATGAGGGGACTGTTCAGAGAATCTTGCAGGAAGACGTGAGCCTTGGTGGGTAACCTGGGGAGGGCTGGTGGGTAAATTGGGTTTTCAATGGGAAAGAGAGCACAGACAGAGGCAGTGGGGACCAAAGGGGCATTCTGGACCACACAGAGGTCAGCTCATCTGGAGGAGTTACCCATCCATTCAATCTGTGTGTCTCTTCCCCTTTCTCACAGCCAGCTGCATATGAAATCCTCACAGTTGTTTGGGCCCAGTGATGGTCTCTACCCTGGCCTCTCTGCCTCTAATTCCTCTCAATTGCAATCCTTCCTCTTAACTGCTGCCAGATTATTCTTCCAAAGGGCATGGTTCTGATTCTGCCAGGCCCAGAAAGAGTTTGTCTTTGCCTGCAGAAGAGAATCCTAGCTGCCAAAGGGGACATTCAGGGCTCTACCATGAGGCTTCTAGCTCCTGTGACTCTCCAGGGACAATGAATCCCTCCACCGTCCAAGCTTACACTTTACACTCTGTCCCCTGTCTCTCTCACCTGGTCTCCTGGTGGAATCTTCCACATCATGGTATGTCCACATACCACCTGTCCTCAGAGGCCAGGTTCAAATACCTCCCTTCCATGAAGTCTTTGCTTCACAAAAGATACCTGACTGCATAAAAGATAATGCTTTCTTCCCTCTGCAGCACCCCCATAGCACTTTGTGTTTAGCCTCTTTTACGTTTACTTTGGTGCTTCACAATATAGGTACTTCTGAGCATTATCTCAACCCTCCCCTCCTAAGCTGTAGTCCATTGACGTACTCCATAAACGTAGTCCATATGATAAATACATAAAAAATATAATAAATGTAGTCCATAGGCACTCAATAAATGCTGAATGCAGAATGGAGACTGCAGACTTACCTGGTAGAATGGCAAAGAGGCCGCAATGGGGAAACCTCAAGGAGAAGAGAACTAGTTAAGAGATTATTACTATGCCCCAGGGGCCTGGCTATGACTTAACTAGGGGCTTGGGTGTGGTGGGGTTTATGAGAGCAAGGAGCTAAAAATGGAGACAAAAATACCTATTTTATGGTGCTGGTGTGACGATTTAGCTTTAGCGTAAACGGCATGAACGTCAACTCTAGACACTCACACGTTAGATGCTTCATGTTTTTAGTGGGGGTAGAGGAGCACCAGCTACACTACTTAGGGATCCCCAAGGCCATGGCCCACTCAGACACTTCTCTCCGCCCCGCTCCCCTTCCAGCTGTGGGGCGATTCTGAAACGCCGCCTTCTTTCCGCGGAAAAAGCCAAGAGCCGCGCGCGCGCGGGTGGAAGTCTGGCCTCCTGAGCCGGGACACCCAGCCTGGCCGCGGAGGGCGCGCGCGGCAGCCCAGCGCCCTTCTCCGGGGAGGTCGGACCGGCTGCCCCGACCCCAGCGTTGCCCAGCTCACAGGCGGCGGAAGCAGTGAGGAAGTCCGCCCAAGTTCTCGGCGCCCGCGGAGGGGCAGGGGGCCGGGATGTCACTCGGCGGTCACTCGCGCCTTAGAGAAGGCACCCCCTTCCGGAGAATGCTGGGTGAGGAGAGCGGGGACGGCGGGCGGCGGCCAGAGGGAGCCCCAGAGAGAGGAAACGCGCGGGAGGGCGAGCGAGCGGGAGTCCCGTCCCCTTCCTTCCCAAACAAGACTCGGGCGTCACCGTTTCTCCCTGACTACCCAAAGGGCACTCGGGGATGAAATGATAACTCTCCCTCCCTGACAAGGTCCTGCGGGCAGCCCAAGTCGCAGGGCCCCGGAGCCCCGAGGCCACCGACACCTCCCGGCGCTGTCCCGCCCCGCGGGGTCCTGGGGAAGGCCGCCACTCACCGAACCGGAGCAACAGGAAGCCCGCGCTGAGGAACCCGACGGCCCACCCTGGGGCTCTCCCCGCGGCCATGACGCGTCGGCCGGCCTCTGCGCCAGAGGCCCGGCGCGCAGCAGCCCCGGCAAAGCAACCGCTCGGCGCCGCAGAACCGGGCGCGCCCCGCCTCGCAGCGCGTCCCGCCCAGCCTCGCCCGGGCCAGTCCCGTTATCGCCTCGGCGCACGTCCTTCCTCCCCCGGGAGGCGGGTCCCGCCGCCTCACCGCCCCGCCCCGCCCCGCCCCGCCCGCCGCGCCGGGCCCGCCCCCTCGCGTCCTTCCCCTTCCCGGTTACGCCCTCCGCGTCTCCGGGCCCTCGCCTCCCGTCTTTCCGCAGTTCCCGCGCGGGGGACCTGTCCTGTAAGAGTGGCTAGCGTTTTAAAAATCGGGTTTATCTTCGTTCCTTCCTCACCTACACCATTTTTCCTTGGCATTTGGAATGTGATGGAAGCAACTCCGTAGCTGGGGTGTGGGGAAGTGGGGGTGGAGGGCTGTCGCTGCCCGAAAGCTGCGCGAGGGGGGCTGGCCCCAGAGGTGACAGAATTGCTGAAGGACAGGAAGGCTCGGAAGGACTATTCCCACAGCGCTTTCTAGCAGCAGCTGCCGCCGCGTGGAGCTTGCTTTTTCTGCTGGCTACTCAGCTGTTGGGACCCTGGACAAGACAGCCTCTTTTGAGCAACACTTTCCTCAAACACTGAAACAAAAGGAACCGCGACATTTTAGACAAAAGCTAGGATGTGTGGGATTGGCTGGCGCAGCGCACTCCTGCCCACCAAGCGCCGCTGTCTATTCTCATTCAAGGGCGTATCACTTTTTCCTCAATCCTCACCGCTATCCCCAACTTCCTTGCCCCGGAGCAGGGATTTCCAGCCTGTGCTTTCTCCCAGCTCAGTTTCTTTTCTGGTACCCTCTTGTTCCGTCTTAACTGTGGACTTTCCCTCAGATTGAGGAGTCATTAACTTCCTCACTGGCCGCCCAAATAAATCTATGTCTTGCCAATGGGTTTCAGCCCCTGGCAAGTTCACTATGGATTCAATGTGACCAAAGAAAATGACAGTAAAACGTTCTTGGGGTGAAAGGGTTATATTTTTTTCCACGGTGGCAGGTCAATCACTAAAATCCCGTTCACTCAGAGCGAGTCTGCATGCAGCAAGCCAGTCTCTGCCTCTGGGCCCCTCTGCCTGCACAGTCATCCCACACAGCTGGCCTTTGGGCCTTTGGGCCTTTGGGCCTCTGTCCCCGGTGCTGCCACCACTCCAGCCTCTGCTCTGCTCTCCTGCAGCCCTGCAGCCATGCCACCATGTCACCCAGAGCACTGGGCAGAGCTCCTTATATTGAGTCAATAGCAACGTATTGCCCACATGTGTGCAGTGAACTAGCCAACCAGGGCCAGGTGAGAATCCTGGCCACAGGAACCCTCATTTTATCCACAATCTGTCACCTAAGCTGCAGCAGGACTTGGAACTCCCCATCTTAGTGTTTGGTTTCCTTGATTGACTTGCCCTCTCCTCAAGTCCATCTGATCCCAAACCAAATTACTGTACTCTCAGAACCAGCAATTCACAGCAGCCTCGTCTGCCCCCTTTATTTCAGAGAGAAGCACCAGAATTGCCCCCTGCCCAGCTGAGGGAGTTGAGGAAACTTAGTTACCATGAGCAGAAACCTGCCTCCATGAGCAGGACCCCAGCTCCATCCCTCTAGCTCCATCCACGTTGTTGCAAATGGGAGGATTTGTTTTCTTCTTATGGCTGAATAGTATTCCATTGTGTATATGTACCACATCTTCTTTATCCATTCATTTACTGATGTACACTTAGGTTGCTTCCATTTCTTGGTTATTGTAAATAGTGCTGTGATAAACAGAGGGGTGCATATGTCTTTTTGAATCTGAGATCTTGTTTCCTTTGGGCAAATTCCTAGGAGTGGAATTCCTGGGTCAAATGGTATTTCTATTTTTAGTTTTATGAGGGACCTCCATATTGATTTCCACAATGGTTGAACTAATTTATATTTCCACCAGCAGTGTAGGAGAGTCCCTCTTTCTCCACATCCTCACCAGCATTTGTTGTTCCTAGTCTTTTTGATGTTGGCCATCCTACCTGGTGTGAGGTGATATTTCATTGTGGTTTTGATTTGCATTTCCCTGATGATTAGTGATGTGGAGCATCTTTTCATGTGCCTGTTGGCCATCTGAATTTCTTCTTTGGAGAATTGTTCATATCCTCCACTCATTTTTTAATAGGGTTATTTGCTTTTTGGATGTTGAGGAGTGTGAGTTCTTTATATATTTTGGATGTTAACCCCTAGTCGGATATGTCATTTACAAATATATTCTCGCATACTGTAGGATACCTTTTTGTCCTACTGATCATGTCCTTTGCTGTACAGAAGACTTAGTTTGATATAGTCCCATTTGTTCATTTTTGCTTTTGTTTCCTTTGCCTGAGGAGATACATTCAGGAAAAAGTTGCTCAAGTTTATATTCAAGAGATTTTTGCCTGTTTTCTTCTAAGAGTTTTATGGTTTCATGACTTACATTCAGGTCTTTGATCCATTTTGAGTTTACTTTTGTGTATGGAGTTAGACAATAATCCAGTTTCATTCTCTTACATGTAGCTGTCCAGTTTTGCCAACACCAGTTTCCCATTGTATATCCATGGCTCCTTTATCATATATTAATTGACCATATATGCTTGGGTTTATATCTGGGCTCTCTTTTCTGTTCCACTGATCTATGGGTCTGTTCTTGTGCCAGTACTGCTGACTGACAAGCCAGGCCCTGTGTTAAGCACACTACCTAGACTAATTTAATTATTGCTGTACCTATTTTTACATGAGGAAACTGCGGCTCAGAGAAGGTAAATGACTTGCCCAGGGACAGTAAGGGACAGAACTGGGAATACAGCTAAGGCCAAGTCTGAAGCGCTACTCTTACCCTTTCATACAGGAGCAGAATGCAACTTCTGGATGGACAGCCATGCTGCTGTTTGGACTGGCCAGCAGGAAGTGACAACCCACACGAGAGCAGGGCTGAGGAAAGGACTGCCCAGTCATCTGGGGCTGGGAAGTATCTCCCAGGATGTTATCTCTAGGCATCGGTTGAGGAATGATTCATTAAGTCTTCCTTCGCTGGAGCTCCTGACCGATGAGCACTGTTAGTTTGTTCATTCAGAGAAATGTTGCACTTCCACCAAGCATTATTTTTAGCACTTATGCGAGGTCTAGCAGAGCTCATGAATCAAAAGTGGCTCAGAAAGGCTGAACCTTCAATGTGTTAGGCAGTCGGCCAGAATGGCCCATTCATATACTGACTTGCCACCAAAATGAGGTCTGTATTTTTCATCCTGTGACCAGGGTCGAGGGGTTGTTTTATTTGCTTGCCACTGTAGATAATCGTGGACTAGAAGGTAGGAAAGGAGGGCTCATTCAGTCTGCTCATGTGGCATGGGGCTGCTGCTCTGCCTGGCATGTCACTCTGGTACTCTGGCTCTAGTTCTTGCCAACTTTGAAAGTACCCACAGGAAGCTTAGGAATCCCAGAATCTAGTGAACAGAACACTCCTTCTAAGCCTGCATACATGAAAACTGTCTCTGCTTGTAGGGGGAGTGTACATTCACTTCATTTATATAAACACTGGGCAGACTGGCACCCAAAGTGTAGAAGGGTGATCTTATTCCATAATATTCTTATTTCCCTTTTTAAAAATGTTCCCTGGCAGAGAGAGCATTTGGAAAAAAATTTGACAAAAATAAAAAATAGGGCTTAAACATTCTAGTTACCCATGGGATAAATGATTTACATTTCAACTACTGGCCAAGCCAGCAGCTGCAAGAAGTTGATAAGGATGCAGCAAATGGGGCTGCAGAGCAGAGGAAAACACGTATTAAAGCCTTTGAAAGGTTGGATTTTAACAAGAAGAAAAAGAGAAGAAAGTACCTCCCTCTGCTTTTTACCCTCTATCTAGCTCTTTTTGCATATTCTTTTGTGATTTTTACAGGATTACAGACGGGTTCTGACGAATCATATGGCCCGGCTATGGTTTTAAATCTTTCTGTCATTCTTCTCACTTTTCAGACATGGTGAACTCCTCCAAAACATCCCAGCATTGGAACTGTGCAGACAACAGAGACCTAAGTGCTGTGTGGCCTCACTGAACAGGAATGCACAGCTAATCCTGGAAAGTGCTTGCTGAATATCTCACAGTCAGGGTATTTCACAGTTCACAAGGTGGGGCCTTGCTGCAGAGGCCCTTGATGGCCAAGACCATCTGCTCTCTTTCTCCATTAGTCTCCTCTCACTCCATTATGACTACCTAGTACCTCCCCCCAAAAAGAAAGGAAGAAGTTATAAGCTCTACATTCTGAACTTGCCTATCCAGGTGTGTTGTGTGCACAAATTTATGGGCAGCATAACCGTGAGAGTCAGAGTGGATGTGTATATTTATTATGACACATTTTCAGCAGACAGCAGTAAGGTGTCTTGAGAAAGACGTGTTTTTATCATTTGTACAAGGACACACCATTTGGCCTGGGAGGTGGGGTGTGATAATAAAGGCTGCAATTCATGAACCCTGAGACTAGCAGGCCAATGCCACAGGCAGAACTCCAGGCCTGCAGGGCACAGTTCCACAGAGGAGAGGGGCATCTGATTAAGTGAGGAGAAAGAAGGACAACACAACTCCAGGAAATGTAAACAGCCATATTTTCAACATAATTTACTACAGGTCTCTGAAGTGTATATAAAACATTTTAGTGCAACATTTTACAAATAGTTTTCCTTTTAAAAAAAACAACAAATAAAAACAAATCAACAGCTCTCTACATCATGCATTGGTGGTTTTCTTCTCCCACCTATTTTTCTTCAAGAATTAACGCAGAGAAACCATTGTTCGAAAAGAATATGAAAACTTGCTACAGAAACACCCTGGTGAAAGAGGGTGTGGTCACATCCATTTCCTGGAATGGGCCTTGCACAGTGTAGTTTTTTCATTAATGCAGTATCAGGTATGTAGATAAGTGAGAGTAGTTGGCAGTTTTCCTCTCCGGGTCTCAGCCAACTCAAGCTCTGGTACGCATTGTGCAATGAGGTCTCCCAGTCACTGGGAGGCACCATTACCATTCGTCTGACACCGCATTTCCTTAGAAGTGGCCAAAGAAGGTCTAGGGATTTTCACAGAAAGCTGAAAAGCTCACCCCTTTAAAGGTATCCCCAAGCCCAAAAGAAATACACAGAAAAAAGAATTATTCAAATACTGGCTTCGGTTGTTTTTCCTTTTACATCTCCTCCAACTGCTTCACATATTTAATTATGTGCAGCACGTACTTTTCACAGCTGTGAGCCAATTCAAACTCAAATCTTAGTTTCACACCCCAGTCCCAGCCAGCCTGCTGGCATCTTTCCATTCAAAGGAAAAGTCAGTCATCTCCCCTCACTCACTCAGTCTATAAATGAAGGGTCAGCAATTTCCCACTGAAAGCCCACACCCCTGAAATGAAGAAATGGAGCAAAAGACTGCCTTCTTCCCACACCACTGAACTGAATGATTCTGTACCTTAAAGCGCTGACACAGCATAATATGACAATGAGCATATTAGGCACCAGCAGGATTAAGGTGGCGGTGCCTACACCCCGTCTCATCAGAGTGTACTGGTGTGTCTGGAGGAAAAGGCAGGTCTATTAAGCCTGTCGGAAAACAGCTGAGCAGTCACCTTGCTTCTCCTCCGCCAAGGCCCAGCACAGCGTTTGCCAAGCACCCAAGCCACCTGCACAGCCCCAGACCCTGATGAGGGTCAGTGCCCACAGGCCCGGGGAATCCCACAGCCTCCCCTGCAGTCTGTTCAGTCTCAGAACAGGGTTTCACAGCAGTCTCTCTGGTTAGATTTTAGTTCTAGAATCTGTGGTGTTTTCAAATGGGGAACTCCCTTGGGATGCAAGATGCAAGTTTGTAGGGAAAAGGTGATGGCACTTTTGGCTAGCAAAACATGGGAAAGCAGGGCATAGGAACATCTTCAGGGAGTGGTCAAAAGGAAGCCCTTGCAGCCAGTGATGCTCCAGGGGAGTCAAGCATTTTGCCCAATAGTGTAAAATGACAGAGTGACATTGGCCCTTGTAGGTTTTAAGGGGCAAATAAAAAGCTGTCATAACAGTGAACAAACAAATTACCTAAAACCACAAATGAGAGCTAAGAAATAGAAGGGTAAAAAACCTACACCGGCATGTGATCACTTTCTGCTGAGACTCAGTAATACAAAAGGATTATGAAGGCTCTGTCTGGACCTCCTCTGGGCAGATATTCTTCCGGCAGTGAGATGCAGGGAGAGAAAAATGGTGAATAATAAAAACATCAGTATCTTTGAGGAAAATCTAATTGGAAGGAAGAAGAAAAACCTAGTCTTCATACCTCCTGGGAGGCAGTTATTCCTCCCCACTCTTCAAAGTCAGGCTCTGGAAATCCCCCTCCCACCTCTGACTGTCCCACTCATCAAGGAATTTAGCTGTCAGCTGGCCCCAGTGCCCTCCCACGGTATATATGATGGCTGCTCGGGCCCCAGGAGTCCAGCTCGGTGCTGTCCCCTTTCCAGGCTCAATGGCTACTGTCCCTTAGAATCTGACAAAGCACCTTAAAAATAGAAGCCTGCTTGCTCACAGTTACCAGTTAGAGACTGCCCTTGCAGAACAGATCAAGCCAACAGCTAGCCTCAACAGCTAGCCTTTTTCCCTTCCTTTACTAATCATTGGCTTTGATCAATCTGAAAGTCAGTGGCTGTTAAAAGCAGCCCTCTGCTCACTTTAGCTTGCAAAGTGTATGCATTCTGGAGCTTTTGACTTGTTCTCCAAAGTTTTCTTATTTTTTGGCAAGGCTAGGATAAAGCCTATTTTTGCCTCCCTGATAGACAGGCTGGTTGGGCACCATCCACTCCTAATGGGGTCTATGCAGGGTTTCTCTTGTACATACACAGTTCTTTGAAGCAATTTTCAATGCTTTCATCTTGACTACAAAGTGGTTCCAACAACTCCAGCTGTGGGAAAAGATAAGATACAAAACGGGCCCACACTGCACATAATTTTCAAGTCTTATTAACAAAGTAAAAAAATGTTTGGGTATATTTTGATCCATGGGTATCATTTTCAAGTGTGCAAAACAAAAAGTCTTGGAAGAGATTCCTTTGTATTATAAAGCACGTCCTTCCTTTTGTTATCAGTTCCATGTATGAGAAATTCGTCCATAACATTATGGAATCCAGAAAGTGTAAACCAAAGGGATTTAAAAAGAGTCCATTACAAAGAATAAGAACCCCTGTAACATCTATTTGCGAATACTATATAAACCAGTGAGTAGATGTGGCCACCTGGTGCTACTCACTACATTACCAAAAGCAAAACCAAGAAATCTAATTCCTTAGGATAAAGACATCTGCTTGGAAACAGCTAACCAACCACGAGTGCCACTTAGAGGCAGTCTGTCTCTGACTGATCTGGGGACTCTGAGCACCTCAAGTCTGACAATTTTCTGCAAGAGCACTCCACCATTTAGGTGCCGTCTGCTGTCTGATCACAGAGTAAGAGGCAGCAAGGAGCATCTCAGCTCCTCCATGGCCGACATCCCCTCGGACCCCCTTAGTCTATGGCTCCTGGGTGGATACTGAGCACAGGAGGCTCCAGGCAAGTGGGGGAATAGTTAAGGTGTGGTTCCTTGATCCACAGCAGGGGTACCCCATTCTTCCCGTCGGAGTTCTTGCTCGAGTTCCGGCTCTTGAAGCGTACAAGCAGGATGGTGATGATGAGGATGCCGAAGATGGGGAAAGGGTAGAAGAAGATGAAGTAGAAGAGCGCGTCGTTGGAGCAGATGACAGACTGCAGGGTGGAACCTGAAAGGACCGCAAGGGAGACAAGACAGTGAGGGCTGAGGACCTGGCCGTGTTCCTGAAGCCCTCACCCAGCCCAGTGGAAGTGGCCTGACAACTCCCGCACCCACCCTGTCTCTCCCCCACTGCTGCTCATGGTGGGGACAGTGGCCTTGTAATCTTGCTTTCACAACAGCACCTCCTCCAATTCACAGTTGTAAGTTCAAAGCAATGCTTCCACTTCCCGCGGTAAGCCAGTACCGCTGCTCGGAGAGCCATATAATAAACGGTAGTTTGTTGATTGTGAACTGTACCCAGATGGCGAAGAAGCCGACTCCACTTCACGCCAAACCTCCTGCCCTGGTTACACTTTACATGTCTCTTTGCACTTAGTTGTGCTCCAAACTTCCTCTGGGATGTAACATGTTATCTCCCCACTAGCTCCTGAGAGCAGTTTTACCAGGAACGATGCTTACATGATTAACGAATGCCATTATGGACCATTTACAAATGTTTACAGCATATCTGTGTCTGTGGAACATAGTCTTAATTATTCCTGGATACGGAGGAGCATGTGACACGGAACCCCCAGACCCAGCCAAGGACTGTTCTATGACTCATGAGACCTCGGCAGGAGCCTGGCCTCTGCAAGCCTGCATTTTCTCTGTAAAATAAGGCAGCTGTAGGATCTCTATGTCCATAAAGCTTAATAGATTTGGGCATCCTCTGTGGGCTCAGATAAAATGTTCCCTGTACTTTCATACAGTGGGGTATTCAGTAGATTGTTAGGGGAGCTAAGTATGAATCAGGTTTTTTTCTGCTTTCCTTTCTACTGCATAGCTGTCACTCATCAATATTATTAAGAAAATGTACACTTACACTTATTAGTTTTTCAAAGTATATGAACTTGCTGATAGCCACTTCTCACCTGTTAAAACTTCAATTTCATAAGGGTTTTTTTGAATAAACAGGAAGTAATTAAAAGAAACAGCTGATAAAACTAAAAAACTCATCAAACTTAATGTGGTAAAATGTGTTGACTGAAAAGTTGCAATTTCTAGCAAAATTTTTATTTCTGCATTATGGGCCAATCCTACTATATCAGACACCATTTTCAGTCTGATACATTCTCTACATTTTGACAGAAAGCCAACCCAAAAAGTGCCTTGCTAGAACAAATTATTCAGGTCAGCAAGTGTTTCCCCTAGTCTCCGCTCAGAGGGTGCCTCAGGATGATGAGAACTGAGTTCTGGACCATTCTGTGGCATGGCTGATGGTGAGCAGAGCTGCTGCTAGGCTCTTCCTTGATGCCCTGGAACAGTATTGCCCTTCTAGCTGCTCATCGCAACTAACCATGCAACTTCCACTGAAACCCCCATGTCCCCCTCCGAGAAAAAGAAAGAATGACAGTGATGTACTCGGCTTCCCTTTATTTATTTTTTTCTTGTCTTCTGAGTCTTAAACACTTGCTAATTTACTAAGGAGAGACTAGATTTGATATTCTAAAGAGTAACAAAGTAACAGCTAACAATACACTTACCTAATGAAATCTTACTGAACTAGGCTCTGGTGGTTCATCAAGTCTATTATAAAGATTAGATGGATGTTATATTTTAATTCCTATTCCTGTTTTCTGTATGGGCTACCAAGGGTCAATTATATGAATTGGTATATCAAATCTTAAATGCCCATGACCAGTGAAAAAAATGGTTTATTAACCCATAATCAAGCTCTGATTTTTAATTTCCAGCCCAATGGAATCAACAGTGACATCCTTCCCCTGTACACTGGGAAAACTCACTTGAATCCAGAACACGGATGCCAATGGGAGCCGACTCCTCCTCTGTCAGCCGGTACCATTCCTTCTGAGGGCTGAGCAGCCACTCCTCCACATGGCAGGAGTAGTTACCCGTGTCTTGGAGGCTTGCCTGCAGCACTGTGAGCCGGTAGAGCAAGGGGGAGAGCCTCTGGAAGCGAAGCCTGCCCTCCCAGGGGCTGCCCTCTGGGCCAAAGACAGCGTCTGGGCCCACGCTCAACAGGGGCATCCGCTCTGTTGGGTCCTCTTCCTCCTCCACCTCCCCATCATCCTCCTGTTCTTCCAGGTCAGGGCTGCCTCCGTTCCCTCCAGGTTTAGTCCTCAGGGAATACCAGGCCACAGCAAAGCGGGAATCCTGGCTTGAGCGAGACACAATGCTACAGTCCAACTGGAAAGCTGCCTTCTCAGACACTGTGACATTGGGGACCACTGTGTCCACCTGCAGGGCAGCATCTGTAGGAGACAAAGGACAAAAAAGGGAGAAGTGGCTGTTTTAGTTTTTTGCTCAAAACAACCTAAATGTCCATCACTAAATATAGTAATATAGTAATACACAACAGAATACTTACTGTCCACCTATTGAAAGAAACATTATAGAAATTATAGAAACATTGAAAGAAAGAAAGGTGGTACTATGTGCAGAGATAATGGAAGGAGATTCAAGAAAAATTGTTAAGAGTACAGAATACTGTGTATTCTACATATCATGACATGCAGAAGAAAATCTGTTTTATTCTGAAATATGTCTCTGCTTATATTTGTATGGAGTGTCTGTGGAATTCACAAGAAGCTGGTAACATGGGTGCTTATGGGAATCAGGTGAGGGAGGGATGCTAATTTTCACTGTAACCCCTTTTAGTGACTGGCTAGTGCCCCCCCACAATTCATGTCCACCTGAACCCTAGAATGTGACCTTATTTGGAAATAGGGTCTTTGCAGATGCAATTAGTTAAACAGGGTCATACTGGATTAGAGTAGACCTAAAATCCAGTGGCTGGTGTCCTCATGAGAAGAGGACTCACACAGGCGCAGAGAGAGGACATGTGAAGACAGAGGCCAAGACTGCTGTGATGCAGCTACAAGCCAGAGAATGCTTGGGGCCACCAGAAGTGTGGAGAGGCAAGAAATGAGTCTTCCCCAGAATCTTCAGGGGGACCATGGCCCTCTGACATTTCAGACTCCTAGTTTCCAGAACTGTAAGAGAATACATTCTTGTTTTAAGCTGTGAAGTTTGTGCTAATTTGTTATGCAGCCGTGGGAAGCAAATCCACCCTTGCAGCAGGGTCTGAATTTTAAACTGTGCATATATAGTTCATTGCCTGCACCAGTGAATCCAAGCAGGTAAATATTCTCCAAGGACTGAAGCCAAACAACAGATGGCAGACCTGAGAGGAGCCCTCACCCTGCCAGTAGGATGACACCCACAGTGTCTTCCCCACTGAGCTGGGAGACACCGGACAGCCAGAGAGGTACCCAAGCAAGTGAGTCACATCTCACAGACACCACCAGATGGTTGTACTCTGTTTCATTTGCCGCCCCCTCCCCTCTTTAAAAATTTTTTTTTTGGCTCACTAGGGTAGGTTCTAAAGAAATCATTCACTCCCTACCTCCTAAAAGGCCTCCCTTCAGCTCTATTTATGAACTGCTCATGAGACATGCCAGTGTAACATCAACAATAGTAGAGTTACCAAATTGGATTCTACTTGGATGAAGACCGGACAGATGCAATACTTTACAGGAAAGTATTGACCTGGGCTTTCAACAAATTGGCTTCGAGTCACTCGCAGGTGAACACAAGGCTGGGGCTCCTACCACTGCCAAGTCCCTCCACATGCTCCTGGTCCATCTGGAATCTCCGTGTATACCACCTAGGAAGTGGCTGCAGGCACAGAGCCCAGATCTTGTTGGGGCAGATATGCTGGAGGGCAGAGAGTGGCAGCAGGACAGGGAATATGAAGTCAGGTCACAGGCAACCCAAACTCGTTTGCTCATGGGGTTATTTCTCCAGAGAGCACAGCTAACAAGAATACTCAAAGCCAGCAGAGGAGAATACAGCAGAGCAAGGGGCAGTCATGGTGCTTTCTTCCCTCCGGGGTCAAACACTTAGGTTAGCTGAATCATGCTAGCTCCTGGTGGCTGGCCACTGTGCTGTGATGGACCAAATGGAGCTGGGTGGTCAGAGACCACTAGACCTCCAGTTCCCCGGAGGGCACCCTCCCCACCCACACTCCCTTGCTTTCTTTTCATCTAAATGCCCACAGTGTCTTCCAACCCCTCCAGTTGCCTTGCCTGTATTAATGACTCAATATGAATTTTTTTGAATGAAATTAATTTTACCTTCCCACAACCACCCTCAACATGCCTCTGGCAGTTTGGTTCCCTGTGTCTGTCCCCCTCTAGAACAGTCCCAACCACCTCCCTGTTCAGATTCGACACTCTCCTTTTCCAGGTGTAAGCCACAGGAGAGGAGGCTGTCACAGCCCCTCCCCTCTATGTCAGGATGACTGCTCCCATGGCCATCACTCAATGGCTGACTCCCGGTCTGTGTATGACGAATGTGGCTTTCTCTTACCCAGCTGTGTGAGTCAAACACAACTTCTAATCCACTCAGCTACAGTCTCACTGAGGTCAGCCCTTCATTTCATATATTTCAAACTGTGGTCAACCCTATGCAATGCAAGGTGATTCATAGCATAACTCTTAGACTTATATTACTTCAAGTCCTCTATATGTTGAACTTCTACCTTGGAAAAAAATATCTGAGGTATATCCACATAGCAAATGTTATGTAACCAGTAAAAAAAATGCTTTCCATGACATGGGAAAATGCTCACCAAAGGATGTTTGGGGGACAAAAATCACATGGAGCAATGAGATCTTCACTGTTCAGAGAGGTAGATGGATGGAATATGAAGAGATGTGGGTAGTGAGATTATAGATAACTTTTCTTTTCATAACTATACTTTTCCGTCTCTTCTAATTGTTCTGTTGTTAGTGTGCTATCACCTTATATAATCAGGGAAGGAAGGAGGTAGGTTAGCTGAATCACGCTACTCATCTGGCTGAACACGAGGCTGACTCAAGGTTCCAGGTTGAAAGGTCATACTGCAAGCTCACAGTGTGGCAGGAGGGAGACGTCATGGCCACTTAGTCTGCCCTGACCAGCTGACTGCAAGCATGCAGTGTGGCAGGAGGGAGACGTCGTGGCCACTCCAGTCTGCCCTGACCAGCTGTGTGGCATTTCTCTTCCGGCTTCAGTGTCTCATTAGTAAAAGCTAATTGTTGTTGTGACACCTGAACACAAATTGCCTAGGAGGCAGCTGGCACTCCATATGGCTGTCCCCTCCCACTCCACCTGAGGGCCTCGGTGTGGTGATCTGAAAAATGGGTAGAAGTTGGAGGAGGAAGAGGGTTGGTTCAGCTGCCATAGCTCTACAATTTTACCTTCAGGAAAAGATAAGCGGCAGTTTCCAGGCAAGGCAGTTTCCAGCTAAGGGAAATATGAGTGACTCAAAGTAGAGGTGATTTCCCCTCCAGCTTAGGCAAAAGGCGGAGGAGGGAGATAATGCCCCTGTCCTGTAGCAAAGGGCATGTTCACTCCATGACATATGTGGCCAGCACAGCTGTGAAGCCCCAGTGTTCCACCAATGAAGCGAGCTGAGCTACTAAGATGTGAAGACATTATGAAAGCCTCCAACAGGACCAATGACAAACAGGAACATTGAGACGCTCAGAAAACAAACAAGACAAAGTGGTCACACTGATGCAGGTCATAGGTTCATTTCTGCTCCATGTCTGTAGACAGATCACTGACTTGTTGAGCTGATATGGATGAATGAATGATGACGTGATAGTGTAGAGGACACTGGAACCCTGCACGTCTTTGCTTCAATTATGCATTTAGATGTGTAACAATGATTATACCTAGTAATTATGCTCACTCAGGTATTTTAGAAACAACAATAAAGACAAAAGCATAAGGCCACACAGAATAGTCACTAATACCCATAAAATTATTAGATGTGAGAGAGTGATGTCCACAGGTATATCATTTTCTATTTAAAGCATGTGCATCAAATCTTTCCCACTGGAAATACACAAGCATAATTTTTTTTGAACCACATAGCTACTGTTTCTCAACATTTTTGCTTATCTACCATTTGTCTGAATGTGAATGCATTCTTTTAAAAGAAAATATTCCGTGCTCTGCAATAATTGGCAAATGTTATTCTGGTTAAGAAATAACCATTTTCCATTTACTAGGGGAAAAAATTTTGAGACAGTTTTGAATGCAAATGCAAAATGTAAATGCTCATACATTTAACTGGAAAAAAAATCTGTTAATAAACTAATTTTATGCAGTGCATAAAATATTACACTGACAGGGAAACACCAAAGGCAGTTAACCCTCACCTGGTCTCATGACTGTAACGGCCGTCTGCCCAGCAGTGTCCTCTGCCCGTTTATACCACTCGCCACTGGGGCTGGGAAGCCATTCCTCCACGCGGCAGCTGTAGGTCCCACTGTCCTGCACCGCCACGTTCTGGATGAAGAGCCGGTACACACCACAGGAAGGACTCTCCAAATGCAGCCGCTCCTTCAGGTTATTTTTGGCTGCCTGCTCTCCATAGTGGAAGGTGGCCTCGCGGCTCAGGTGGGCCACAGTCTCCCGCTCCGGGTGGTTGGGCTTCCACACAAACCACTCCACCATGAGCTGGGAGGCCGTGCTGGTGCGGTTTAGCACCACGCACTCCAGCTGCACCTGCCGTGTCTCCAGAACCGATAGGTTCCCCTGCGCCTGGCTGAGCTTTAGGCGGCTATCTAGAAAGGCGAGGAAAGAGAGGTCAACAACAAGAAAACAACATGCAACTCACAGGCACACTCTCCAAGCGTAGATGAATGGGTGCCTTCCAAGCACAGGACAGCGCGCACTCCATCTGCGGAAACATTCCTCTGGCGTGGATCCCAAAACACTCTGAGTTCCCTGATCATGTGTCCGAGTGCCTGATTTCAAGGAGATCAATGCTACACTAACAGCTGTTCCTGATTTATAACCTTCACGGATTCAGATGTTCAGGACTGGATGAGTCCACATCCCAGTGACAGCAGACCATAAGCCTGAGGCTGACTGGAGGGGGTGGCTGGGAAGGGGCATAGTGAGAACCCCTCTCAAAGCAGGAATAGGTTTTTACAACTGCCCACGTGACAGCTAGGATATGCTGGGTTGTCAGCCACAAAAGAACTGCAGAGGAAACAGTTAATTTGTTCATGAGCTGGCCCTGAGAACTGCACTTCTTACCTCCTTGAGTTCCTTCTCAAGGTGGGAACAGAACTGGTCTGACATCAATGAAGAAAAGACTGATATTGATGGAACCAGTGGCTTGAAAACTCAGCCAAGCAGATTGTCCTCCAAAGAAGGAGTGTCCTTAGCAATAGTACACCCTCATGGCATGCACGCCATTTCATATGAGGTCCTAATGAGCCCACCTGGATCAGTGAGATTGGAAGGTACACCCTGAGAGCACAGAAGCACCTTGGCAAGGCCGCCTGGAGAGCTGAGGGAGGGAGGACCCGTGCCCAGCACGTTCTACTTTCTACACTTCAAACCTGTCAGAACATTCTACAACACACGTGATTACTTCTGTAACTAAGAGGTCAAGGAATCAAAAAGTAACAGAAAATATTTTTAAATAACCCATCTTCTCCCTCCCTTCCCCCAAAATATACATATACAGTTGGCACATGAACATGGGCTTGACTGCATAGGTCCATGTATATCTGAGTTTTTTCAATAAATATATTAGAAAATATTTTGGAGATTTGTGACAATTTGAGAAAATATTTTCTTTTCTCTGGTTTACTTTATTGTAAGAATACAGTATAAAATACATATAACATGTAAAATATGCATTAATCAATTGTTTCAGTTATCAGTAAGGCTTCCGGTCAACAGTAGACTATTAGTAGAGTATTTGGGAAGTCAAAGGTTATATGCAGATTTCTGACTCTGTGGGGGTGGGGGTTGGCACCCCAAACCCCTGCATTGTTCAAAAGTGAACCAATCATTTATCTGGCTATCTGTTTATATACACACACACACACACACACACAGAGATATAAAGATGTCAACTTTGGTTGTCTCTGGTTTGAAAAATTATTTTTTCTTTGTGCTTTTTTTTGTATTTTCCAAAAGGTCTATAAGCATATTCTTTCTCATCTGAAAAAAGAAAGCGGGGGTGAGGGAAGAAAAAAAACTAGAAGTAGGGAAAACAAAAAACGAAAAAGAAAAACATAGAAACCAAAACTCTTAACTGAAGGAACATGTTGTCTGAATCAGTGTCCTGTGAATTTTCTGTTTATTGTGTTAACACTCCCCCAAACCAGAGATTTCACTAAATGTGTCTGACAGGGATCCTTACAGCCCTTTTACACCACCCCAGTTAGCTTGATGTACGTCTGCTGTCTCAGATGGGGAAATCCCCTCGATAAACTTAGAATCCACCAAGAATCTCTTCTTTCAGTACACATGGGCAAAGGGCAAGGATGAACGATGACTCAGAGGAAACTCTCGGGAGGTGGGGGTGGTGATCACGATATCCCAGCGGAGAGAATGATCAGAACTGAACACAGACAGGAAAAACAGAAACCCAGAAGAACATCTGCAGGCCTTGTGATGACCTTCAGTTTTTAAAAGCCCCAGGGACTGGCCTGAAGGCAGGACATAGGTCCCTGGAAATATCTACAGGAATCATTTAGACCAGAGCTTCCTTTTTAATGCAGGAGGGCTGGCATAAATGTCACTGTGAGGTCAGTGACAATTCCTGGATGGGGCAGTTTTAGAAAGCAGTTAAGGGCACTGACTCCCTGCACGGGTGGAAATCTGAATTTAACTTTTGACTCCCCAAAAACTTAACCACTAATAGCCTAGTGTTGACCAGAAGCCTTAGCATTAACATAAACAGTTGACAGACACACATTTTGTATGGTATATTATTATTATATATTGTAGTCTTATGGTAAAGTAACCTAGAGAAAAGAAAATGCTTTTTCAAATTGTTGCAAATCTCCAAAAAATTTTCCAAAGTAGTTATTGAAAATAATTCACATATAAGTGGACCCAGGCAGCCCAAACCCATGTTGTCAAGGGTCAACTACAATATCCTGAGGAAAAGGAGGGGAATAACCCCACGGCATTCAGCACAGGCCAGGCCATATTTGGATTTCAGTATCTGGATTCATTTGCTTACTAAAGAAATACTTACTGAGGCCGCCTGGGAGACAAGTTACGGGAGTAAAATGGAATCAGAGTCTCTGTGCTCACTCATGAGCTTCAAATTTAATGGAAGAGAGAAAGGACAGGGTGATACACATTTGAGTATATAAATAATGAATAATACATAATAACTAATAATAAATTTGTTTCCAGGAGTATAAATATGAATATATAGTTCATAATTCCTTATGTATGAATAGGTAAATAAGCAAAATGCCAGGTGATGATATGTGTTATATGAAGGGGATTCACAGTGACTAGGGTGCTCTATTTAGTTACAATGAGCTAGGAAGCCTCTCTGAGGAAGACTTGAGGCAAATGAATATCTATGATTAACGTGTTCCAAACCAAGAGAACAGTAAGTGCCAGGATGTCTCCTGGGGTGTTCAAGGAAAGCAACCATTCATTCCTCAGTCAAGTATCTATTAAGGTGTCATGACAGTGGCTGAAGATACAAAGACACAGTCCTGTCCTCAAACTACTTACAGTATAGTGAAGAAAAAATACAATTTTTGCATTGTGTGTTTTATAAAGAACACCTGGGGAAGTGAGAGAACTCAGGGAAGGCTTCCTGGAGGAATGCTGAGGGATGTCTTAGGGATGGGATGAAGATGGGAAAGGCAGCAGGACGGGTATTTCAGACAGGAAGGGAGCATAAGCAAAGGGGTGAAGATGGGACTTGGGGTGGCAACACAGCACCCCAAAGCTGACCAGGAAGGACAGGCGGTGACAACCATTATAGGTCAGGCAGGAAAGGGCAGGAGAGGGAGCTTAAGACCACATTATGTGAGAGGTTCAAAGAACGCGAGCTCTTTAACAAGGAGAAGGGGAGACTGACAGGGACATACAAGAGCTCCCTTCACTTATGTGAAAGGAAATGACCCAAACTTTCCTCAGGCTGTTCTAGGGGCAGATCTGAGACCTGAGAGGAAAATTACAGGGAGGGGACTTTTCAACAACTAGGGCTGCCCAGAAGTAGACCTGAGGCCTGCAGAAATAGTGTGCTCTCCTTCCCTGGAAGCGTTCTGGCTGGTGCCAGAATAGGAAATAAATAGGGAGTGTCAGGGTAATGGTAATAAACAGAGTCGGGGGGGGGGGGGGCAGAATAAGGGCTGCTCTCACGGGGTGTGAGCGGGGGCTGAGGGGCATTTGGTTTGCAGACAGGACGGGCTCATCCCTGGGCTGGGAATGGGTGGCAAGGAAGAAGGAGAGGCAGATGAGAGAAACCAGAAAATGTCTTGTAGGCCGGAATCCCGTGTGTGGAACTGCCACCAGCTGGAGATCCAGGCGGCAAACTGCAAGCCCAGGAAAAGGTCCAGGAGCTGCCCGGGGTCCGGCTGTGCCACGCTGTACTCAGCACAGCGGCCCCTCAGGCCATTCCCTGGTGAAGGGCAGCCTCCTAACAGCAAGAATCGAGGATGCCTTTCTGAGTTTGCACCCAGCACCAGGACCCTCTATAGGTAAAGCAGGTGGGCCCACAGCACACTAGGCTGGTGTTCTATGGACCTGCAACTACAGCCAGTGAGGACACACAGAGTCCTGTCAACCCCGGCAGGCTTTGCACTAACCCCATCAGCCCGGAATGGCTGCATCCCCCAGGGTGTCCTTACCTGGCTGCTTCACAGTGACCTCAGTGCGCCCTGAAACCTCCTCTGCCAGCTTGTACCAGGCATAGTTGGGGCTCAGCAGCCACTCCTCCACGTGGCAGTAGTAGCTGCCACTGTCACTGACCTCGGCTCTCTGGATGGTGAGACTGAACAGGCCCCCAGACACATGCCTCTCAAACTGGAGCCTGGAGCGCAGGCCCTCCTCCTCAGCATAGGTGCCAAACTCAAAGGCCGAGTTGTGGGTGGTTTTGAGGATGAGCTTGCCGTCGGCATCCGAGGGCTTGTGGACGTACCAGAGCACAGCGAAGTGCGAGTTCTGGCTGGTCTGAGACTTGACTGAGCAGTTCAGCTGGATGGGCCTGTTTTCCACCAGGGTCAGGGTCCGCTTGGATTTGCTCACCTGCAACTTTGTCACTGCAGAGGCGAGGCAGCAGGTCAGCAGAACTAGCACACACAACCCGGAAACACGGCTGCCCCACACCTCGCCTCTGCGCCCCCAGCCTGCTTTTGTCCAGCACAGTTCCCAGAGGGCTGAACACTGATGGGCTTCCTCCAAAACAGGGCTTGTGTGAGGAGGACAGCACGCAGCCCATGTCACCGCAAACATCCCTCCATCTGTCTCCTTGCCTGGTCCCCGGCTCCTCCCCACCCCTCCAGCCTCACCATCACACAGCCTCTTGGGGATCCAGATGAAATACGGATCTGCCCATGTCATTTCCCCGTTTAAAAAATTTAATGGCTCCCAACTGCTTATAATGTATAATAAAATATAACTCCTTTTCACAGGACAAAGTCCGTCCAGGATCCAACCCTTATCCACTGTCCACACTCATCTCCTCAAGCCCCCAGCCTCCCACCCACACCTAGACCCCTCTGACACTTCTGTCTGCTCATCCTTCAGTCCTCCTCTGCCCGTGCTTGCCCCCAAAACTAGGGGTGTCCCTGGGCTTCCCTCAGCACCGCTGCACATCATCAGGCTGGCTTTCCTCACATCTCTCTTCCAATTGAGAGCTTCCCTACGGGTAGAAATCAAGTTCTGTCCATTCAATCTGCAAACATTTAGAATGTGCCCACTGTGTGCCCTTCCTTAGGCTAAGGGCTGGGGATGCCCTGAAGTGTAAGACAGTCCTGCCTAGTGGGTGTTTGCATCACTGCACCCCTCAGAGCCTGGCACAGTGCAAGGGCTTTGGAAAGGGCTCAGTCTGTGTTTGCTGAAGTATGTGAGTGAGTGGGTGAGTGAATGAGAATGTGCTGGAGAAATATGGCAGCAGGAAGTTAGAGGATGCTGGGTGAATCTTCCTGGCAGAGAAAGAGGGAGAAGGCTGAGAGAAAAATGAAGAGCAGTGGGACAGAACAGAGCCTGTTCCAGCCTCCCCTGCCCTTTGCTATCCTGCTCCAAAACCAGAAGGGAGGGTAGACAGACTGCAGAGTGCCACCCCACCTGCTAACTCATGACTACGCTCACTTTAAGGTGATGAGAAGCCAAGATCTAATGAAGTGTATCTCAGAAAGGTCATTTGGGGTCGCACCCACTCCTTCATTATTACATTTGCTGTCTCCCCCTACCTACCTCTGTCCCCCTACTAAAATGGAAAAAGACAAAATTCTAAGTTCCTCTTAGGAAGCTAATAGTAAAAGCATCATCCCACTTCCACCCCTCCCTTCACACTTCACTTTTTGGAGACCAGCCCACTCACCAGCCAAGAAAGAAACCCAGGCCAAGGCACAGACCCCAGGCAGGGAGGGCGAGCTGGGCTTCCTCTGATGGTCTGCCTGGAAGGGAGGCCAGGGTGGGTTTGCCTGGGCCATCTCCAGCACCCCTGCCAGTTAGTCTCCTTTGACCCAGGCACGGATCTGAGCCCAGTGGTCATGCCTGGGCCCCTTCTACCAGGGCTGGCCAGCTGGCTCGCTTAGAGCTCCGTGTGGAGAGGCAGCACCAAATTCTGAGTCTCCTGAGCCAAGGCAACTCAAACTTCTGAAAGCCTGAGTTAATGAGCTGGACACCCGGTAATGCACAATCGTTCTGACAAGCTGACAGGATCCATCACCCAGGGCCACACTGCAAAAGCAACTGAGGACACGTCTCATGGCAAATTGGGTGATGCTCTTCCCCGAGGACTGCTGAATTCAATACCGACGGAAGTCAAGCCATTAAGGCACACTAAGCAATGATTTGGGAGAAATCCTATGTCCCCTGCCCCACCCTTCTGGTTTCAGCTGTTCTGTGAACAAGCCAAGTCTCCTGCTTTCTCCTTTCTTCAAACCACAAAGTTCTCCAGGGCACATGGCAATTACTAGTAAGCTCCCAAGCTCTGGAAACTAGATTCACATCAGCTTGCCAGTCGACTTTTCAGATTGGATTCGTATAATGCTTGATGACCAGCTTCCTTTCCATTCTTTTCCCACCCAATTCACTGCATGCAAATAGTATCTATATCGGTACAAATGACACCACCTGAATTATCTGGTTCTTGGCCAAAAAAACTGGGTTGTTCAGTGTAGAGTAGAAAGAGCTTTAAAATGTATTATTAATTGGGGCCAGATTATTTTTGCAACTGTTACTAGGGAAACCTCAATTGCTATAGTAACTGCATATGTTAAACTGGAATCCTATGACTGAACTTCAATTCAGTCACATGGTTGGAGAATAAGAATCCAAGGAATAGAAATGTTTCAAAGCATTTCTAGTTTTTTTTTCTTCCCATGTCAAAATATTGTGAAGTGTTGAAAAGCTTGAAAGTGGCATTTTTGAAATCTGCTGCATGTCTGACAGGTGGGCAAGGGGTCAGCTCTTATTCTGTGTTCTGAATTTCCTCCCACATTCAAGGGCAGGGAGGCCCTTTCCGGAAGCCCAGGAGACACTGCAGCCTCCATGTCTAATTAGGAAGCACTCCCACAGCCTGCCCAGCACCGCCCTGAGCGGTGTGCAGCCTGCCTGCATCACCTCCCTCCATAGTTAGGAAAGCCCAGCCCGCTAAGGACTGTAGGTATTTTTATCTGCAAGATGAGAACAATCAGAGTATCTCCTTCATAGGAATGTTTTGCAAATTAAAAGCAACAGTCTGTAGAAAGAGTTTAGCACAGCACCTGATATATAATAAACACACAATACATTTTTGCCTTTCTCATTTCTTTTCGGTTTCTGGGCTCAGTCCCATGCTCAGAGTTCAACAATTGATGGAGAACTGTCACACACCAGTGGAAAACTTGCTACCAGAATTGCTTTCCGTGGATCAGCAGCATTGGCATTGCCTGGGAGCCCGTTAGACCTGCAACTCTCAGGCCCCACCCCAGACCTCCTGCATCAAAACCTGACTTTTCACCACCTGCAAGCTCAGACTCCGGCTCACCCCAGCAGCTGCCTTCTCAGGAACCTGGTGCTCCCTGAGCTGGCAGAACCCTGTTTGAAGGAAGGGCCCTTTCTTTCTGCATCTGGAGAGTTTCCATCCTAGGCTTCTGATCAAAATGTGGAGACCTGTGTATTTTTGCATCATGGGAGAGGCCAGTGTTACAGCAAGGACAGGGCAGCGTGAAGGCGAGGGGCAGGGGGAGGATGGAGGGCCTGGGCAGCAGAGAAGAGAAGCTGCTTCATCAGCCGACCTACCTGGCCTGCAGACCCTGCTTTGTGCACGTGCTTCTCACTCAAAACATCAGTAAAGAGTTTCCTTACACCCCGCTGGAGTTGTTACATGCTGCCTTATGTGGAAGTTAATTCTTTAAAGGTCTTCTCTTTCCCACTAAATTATAAGCATCTGAAGAGAGGGTACTATGACCCATTCATGTACTAAACAAGTCAATAAATGGATGATCAAATAAATATGTGATTAATCTTTCTTGAAAGTATGGGAACATAAAGGAAAGTCATTTAATCTTGAGCGTGACAGGAGGGAAAGAACATTTCAAGAATATGTGACATCTGAGCTTGGCCCTGAGAAACAAATGGGGTGCTCCACAGGCAGCAGGTACTGAAGGACACCCTGGTGAGGGGACAAGTGGGCAAAGGGGAGACCTTCTCTGTGCACCATATTCAGGGAAGAGCAAGTGGTCAAGTGTGGTAGATATAGAAAGGTAAACTTGTCAGACGGCAAGGGCCTGGGATGTGCCCTAACCCTGACCACATACAGCTAAGAGTATGACCCATGGCCTGTAGCCTCAGTACCACAGGGGGCTTTTTGAGACCACTGAAGCACAAATGCCATGGGAGGGGTCCAGTGACCTGTGGTTCTGTGAGCCCTCCAGGTGACTCTGGTGCACACTAAGTTTGAGAAGCCCCAGGTGCAGCAGTGAGGGGGCCACAGGTGACTCTGGGGACGACAGTTTCTGTGCAGTGGTGCGAGGAGACGCCAGAGGGTGGCAGGTGAGGAGGTATGGGCAGGGAGGGAGTAGAGGGCGAGAAGAAAGACACCGCTCTTTCCTAAAGATACCTGACAGTAGTTATCAATGTCAGGAATGGAGGGGGCCAGTGGCTGGATGGCAGAGATTTTTCAAAATGAGGGAAGCAAGTCAGCTAAGAGACTGGGAGAGAATGAAGATAGCAACCAGGGAAGAGAGAGAGAGAGAGAGAGAGAGAGAGAGAGAGAGAGAGAGAGAGAGAGAGAGAGAGAGAGAGAGTGTGTGTGTGTGCGTGTGTGTGTGTCTCCCATGGTTCTCAGGGAAGGAGACGGCAAGGTCACCTGCCAATCAGGCAGTCACCATGCCTCTAACACTGCCCTCTGCTCTTCTCTCCCTGTGGTCATGCCCTAATTTGGGCCCTGAATGATCTCTTTCTCAGACTTTATGTGTGCGCCCTGCTTACGAGTCTTCCTGGCTCCAGCCTGCAGCTCCCCATGACAGCAGTTCCCAGCAGGGCAGCAAGGTCCCCAGTGACATCATGGAGCTCTGTGGGCACGTCTTTCCTGATCCCATTGCTTAGGGGGCAAGGGAAGGGAAGGTGTTTAATGAACTGGAGCAAGAGACAGATGTCAACCCTTATCTGGGATGACTCCATGTAACAAATCTCTGCTTCAGGTCCTGCATGACTTTCAAATGACATCCATATGAGTGAAAACTCCATCTCTGAGACTAGAACCTACTTTAATTTTACTGTCAACACAACATATATATATTGCATCATTTAAATATATCCAGGTAAATCAAGGGAGGATTTTCCTTTGCTTTTTTTAACATGGTTGCAAGAGTTGCTCAGAATTTCAGATGGTAGTGCCGCCTGAATGATGGGTCAGCAGTCAGTGTCCGTAGGGGTAGGCTGCAGTGCATCGTCCCAGCATCGCCTGTGGTATGGTGCCTCCTAGTGGGGCCGTCCGTCCCTGAGCATGGACTGAACTCTATTCTAAGCACTTTATAGGTATTAACTATTCTGTCCTCACCAGACCTATGAAATAAATATTATCCCCACTTTATAAAGACACTTGCCCAATGTCACACCACTGACAATGGCTAAGCCAGGACTCAAACTCAGGCTGCCTGGACCGCCGTTGCTTCTTACTATCACGTATGGTGACCCTCTGTAGTTCTGTGTAAAAGGGGCTCCTCTGGCCCATGCCATCATGCCTGGAGACAAGCCCCCCTCTGAGCCCTTGCTTCAGTCACATCAAAACAGAATGCTGCCTCCTCCCTCCATGATGTTTTCTCCACACTCTGTTCCAAGCCTGAAATGCCCCACTGCTCTTCCCTCCACCCATCCCCAAGCAAACTAATCCTCTCCTGAGGCCGGTGGCCCACACCACCATCCTGGGCCGGCTCACCACCAACCCTGTAATACCTCTCTGCCTCCTCTCTTCCCAGCCTCCGACTGCCCAAGACACAGGAACTGGGACACACCCATCTCTGCAGCCACAGAGCCCAGCACCAAAATGAACACACAGCAAGTACTCAAACACGCTTGCAGAAGGCACTGGGAGGGAGAAGCAAGGAGAAAACAGCAGGAGTTTGGAGGTGGAAGCAGTTCATTAGGAGTAGCCCAGACATGCATTGTGTGCCCTACCTGCCTGCAGACAGAGCAGTGACCCTGCTCACTGACTACAAACAGGTGCACCTGCTATCACCATGGCAATGAGGCCTGTGGGGTGGGTGAGGGCTGGGGACCCCTCTAGGGCTCTTGGACTCACATTCACTCTGCCTCTGAGCACTCAGCAGGCAGAAGCCACATGCACATGGGACAGAAGGTTCTGAAAGAAAGAAAGTAGAGACCAATCCCTCTGAAGGATGGGGCATCCTGTCTGTCACCTACTAGACTGTGACAAGGAGAACCACTGTTCACATGCCCTGGACTCAGGGAAGTCAAAGAAGCAGCAACCAGCTCTCCCAATCTGCCAGGTCAGCAATAAGAAATTGGAGGAAACAGATTTGGCAGCATCCAGAGAGTATTAAATATTCATCCAAACTACCCATCAGTAAAATCCCAGCAGAATATACCCACTGACAAGTCGGCTTTCTACACCAGAGGCTGTCCTCCTGGAAGCTTGTTTATTGCTTGTCAATTTTAATGTGCAATATTTAATAGCCAGACCAAGATATGGTCATAAACATTTGGAAAATGAGAGCTGACATTTCCCTTATTGCTTCTGTATTTAGGGATATGTAATTGGAGGGTGTTTTTGGTGCTAAAGAAAATCAGAAGGAAGCAGAGTGATGTTTCAAAATTAAAAGAGAAAAGAATTGATTACAAGATAAGAATCTAATATGTTGAACCGGCTTAAAGTCTTGCCTAAGTGCCCCTTGGCGGTCACACTCTGTGATCAATGGGAGGAGAGCTAAGCTAAATCAACAGAATAGAAGTGATGGTGTCCCTTGAAGATTTCCTTGGGGATGTGCATCTGGAACAGGAAGCATGCAAAGAGAATGGTCAATAATAGATCTACAGCAAGTCAGTCACGCCACCCAGCCAGAGATTTTAATGAATCAAATACCCATGATGCGGTCAGGTCAGTAGGTAGCTCTGGCAAGAACTGCTCTGGGGCACAAACCACACAGAGCTGTCTTGGGAGCAGATGACACCATCAGTGGAAGGCTGATAAAGGGACCAGCATGAGTGAGTCAGCAGTACCCAGGGTTTCTATTTGATTATGCTGGAATAAAACTATTCAACAAAGTATTCTTTAAGAGTGGGGAGACAGAGGACATGGTGGGGTTCATTGCTATGGAAAACACCAGAGCAGAGTAAGAGTCCGTGTTTTCAGAGGCAAGGTATGGAGGGAGGGTAGAAAGATAAGAAGCCAGTGTGGTTTTAAACTCCAGCGTGCCCAAGCATTAGAGCCATCTGTGGCAGAAGTTAGCAGAAACAGAGGAGCAAGAGGAGGTATGAACCACACCTGTACGCCGCCAGCAAGCTGTCTGGGGGAGCCTCTGTGGGCACCTTGTGAGCCCAACTTAAAAAAACAAACTTAACTTTTTTTAGGAAATCAGGGATGGTAAATCAGAAAGAAGTGAGACTAAATAACAGTTCATGATACCCAAGAGGATTACTGAGAAGGAAAAAACACTGCCTAGAAAATACCATAATACAATAAAATTTAGAACTCAGGCTCTGGAGCCAGACTGTTTGTCTGGATTTGAATCTTGCTTCTGCCACTTACTATGAATCACTGGATAATTTATTTAACTTCGGAGTCAGTGTCCTCATCTATAAAATGGGTGAATCACTACCCCCTTGTGGCATTGCATGGATTTACTAAGAAATAAGTTATTATACGAAGAGCATTCAGGATGGTGATGGGCACACAAGAAATGCTCAGTAAATATTAGCTATTATTGTTGTCACCACAACTGCCACCAGGGCTCAGACTCCTCCACGTCAACAATCTACAAGAAGCCTCTTCTATTAAAAAGAATACTTCCTGATTACACGACCTTAAAAAGGTTAAAGTCTCTCTTGTCCACTGCAACTGATTTTTAATAAGGCACTCCTGGGTTCAAATTCCAACTTCCCACTCACTATCAGACTTCAGCAAGCCAGAGCCTTCTGAGCCTCAGTTACTTTATCAATCAAATGGGAAAGCAATACCTTCCCCCCCAGGTCACAGGGAAGATGAAGTGAGATGACATATAAGTGTCTACTCTCCGGCACACCATCAGTTTTGTGGTATTTTTCCACTGTACTTGCCCAAAATAAAAGCACCAGTACCAACCAGAGTGTGTGGAAAAAAATAAAAATGGACCTGAAGCTCTTTGGAAAATATTAAGTGCTAAGTTCATTAATATTTAACGAAGGAGAGACAGTAACACTTAAGGGATGCATTCTCTCCAGTGATCCAGCCACTCCTCGAACTGTGCGGCCTCAGTGCCTACCTTCGCTCCCTGCAGCCCCCAGAGGCCAGGGAAGTGCATTACGGTGCCCCTCTGGGAACCGGCCTCAAGCAGACAGCCCAAACACCATGGCAGCCCCAGTCTCGGGTGCCTGCTGCCGCTTGTTCTCGATTCATAGTGAAAACACCGATTCAGCATAAGCCACACAATACACGAAACAGTCCTCAGAGCAGATCCCGTGTCGCCTAACTCTCCAGCTACTTTTTCTGCCTAGGAGGCAATACAGCAGTGTGGTGGAAAGTGGAGATTTATGGAAGTCAGAGAGCCCTGGGCATGCGCACAGCTCCAATCTCAGGATCCACTTGAGAAGCTGCTTTGCCTCCACGGAGGCCCCTGAACACCGGGAGCCTGGTTTCCTCACACAGAAACCAACATGAGGATACAAACAGCTACCTTACTTCACTGTTGGAGGAATTTTAAAAGAAAATGTAAGTACCTCATGTAATTGTAGATTAATTATACCAAAAAAAAAAGGTACACACAGAAAAAAAAAAAAAAAGAAAACGTAAGTACTACGCCCAAAGCCTGGCACCCAAGAGGTACTTCACACAGTTTTGTCCCTTTATCCCCTTTAGTAACACCAAAAACTAATTAGGATCCCAATAACTTGAACCTCCCGTGAACTAATTCCGTATTTTCCCCTTATGTGCTCCTGTCATAGATTCTTAGTAACAGAAACAAGCAAATACTAGGGGTTTATTCAAAAAGGAAATGTCAGGCAAGGTCCTGGGGTCAGCACTTCCTCTACCTTCTCCAGCTCAGAAGCACAAGGGGGGTGCAGCCGCTGACAGTGCAGAACTTGCGGATCAGTGGAGACCACAAAAGGTGAGATTCCAGTCTCAGTGTCCTCCCCAGTGAGGCAGGCAGGTCCACATTCCACAACAAGGGTTCACATGAAATGGGGTCTCTGGTTAACCCGCCCTTAACCTGAAAGTCCACTGAAGGCGGAACAGCCTCTTCCCTGAGCATCTCTCATGGGCCAAGGAACCATCTCATCAATTATGTAACTTGGCTGTTCCAAACTCTGCTACAGAAGAGGATGCTTGTGGGGTTAGAAGAGGCAAAGGGTGAACTCAGGTGTTACCACTATATAAGCGCACATTGATGAAAATAGCACAGTGACCATGTGAAGTGCTCAAGGAGACAGCGCTGGGTTCTAACATGGCTGTGAATAGGTAGGAAAATCCTCTTTGTGAGGTGTTCAAACCATCTTTGTAAGTGGGTGGAGCAGAAAGTCATTGCAAAGTCACTCCCAGCCTTCCCTGCGTGGTGCCTGTACCCTCTTATCAGGAGGTGGGGCTACAGGCTACAGGGGGTAAGCGGGTGCCACAGCCTGGGTGCCACCCTCCACCAGCTTCCAACCAAGTAGGAGACACCAAGAAAACCAGAAGGGTGATACATACTTAACCCCGCCCTCATGACAGGAAAAGGGCCTGGGGAAGGTGAATGTGGGCAGGAAAGCCCCCTGATGAAGGCTCCCCAGATTAGTGCCTCCTTACCACCTGCTGGGGGAGCCTCAGCCTCCACTGGAGAAGGGAGCCCAAACTCAGTGCATGAGGATAGGGTGTGGGTATATGGGAAACAGCATGGGGGATACACAGACAGAGGTTCAACCCCCGGCCCCACCATTTACCAGCTACATGATCCTGGGTCAGTCACTTCACTTTTCCTAGGGTTCTTGTGAAATTCTAATGGAGTAACTGACCCCCTAGCACCTGGCACTAAGCAGATGCTCAGTAAGACCTGTTTCCTTCCCTCTCCCCTCCGAGGTTCTTTGTCTGCAAACAGAGTAACCATACCTTGTTCGCATCATTGTTGCAAGGATTACAGGAGATGACATTAGGTAAAGAGACAGCACCCTGTAATCCAGTGGGCCTGGACACTTCACAAATGTCAGTATTTCACACACACACACACGTATGTGTGCAGAGTTGCAGAACTGTTTTAAATTAAAGGAGTCTGTAGAGACATGACAACTAAAAATGATATCGACCCCTAAATGGATACTGGTTTGGAAGGAAAAAAAACCTATAAAAGGCATTGTTGGGGCAACTGGGGAAATGTTAGTAAGGTCCCACAGTCATGTGGAATTCCCGGGGTCTGGGCAAGGGAATGTCCTTGTTCTTAGGAGATACACACACAAGTATTTAGGAGGAAGGGTCCTGACCTCAGCAACTAATCTGCAGTGATTCAAAAACAAAAAAAAATACACACAGAGGGAGAGAACAAAGGTGATATGATGCTAACTGGCCGCCAAAGGGAATATGATTCTTGCAGCTTCCTATAGATCTGAAATTTCTCAAACTAAAAAGTTGGGAGATAAAAGCAGCCATGCCAAGGGCTCAGTGTGGCTTCTCCTTCCCTCCCCAAGTGTCTCATCCTCCAATGCCAGCCACACGCCCCTGGCCTCTCACCTGGCTGCAGCACCCTGATCTCCAGCAGGTTGGAGGTTCTCTCGGCCAGCCGCGTCCAGGTGTGGTTGTAGTGCCTCCGCCACAGCTCCGCCACACACTGGTACTTGCCCGCCTCTGTATCACTGGCTCGGCTGATGCTCAGGCGGACGTTGTTGCTGGACTCAGCCTTCTCAATGGCCGTTCGGGTTCGGAAGCTGGAGGATCTATCCCCCCACTGGACTCCTCCGTCCCGGGTGAAGGTCACCAGGTCATGGAACTCAACAGTGCCCACTGGCTGGAACCGCCATGTCACTGACACAGGGACCCGCGCTGGGTAATGGGGTTTGATGATGCACTGCAAGTCAAAGGACTCGCTGTAGGTCACCCCTGGTGTGCGGGAGATGGCTGTGACCGTGAAGCCTGTTTCTGGAGAGAGAGCAGAGAGACGGAAGCTAGAGGAGACATTTGGCTTTCTCAGGGCGATGTGCCACAGTGCTGGGCTCCTGGCACAAGCTGGCAGAGTGGAGCCAAGGCCTGTGGGTCTCTCTTGGTCCTCAGGCCAGTATTACTTGAGCTCTCATGTTGAGGCACAGACCCAACAGCCCCTGAGACCCCACAGAAAGAGGCCAGAGGCACCTGTCGATGAGCAGCACTCGCAAACCCATCCCAGGGAAACCGCATGCTGACCTGCATTCCATCAGCCCAGCTCAGGGACTGAGTACATGCAGGCAGGGCCATTCCCAGAAGTCTTGGGATGCCACACTAAGAAAAAGGCCGCAAAGCCAGTTTCCTCCATCATATGGGACGCCTCTAGCCAGCCCCAATGCCTCCTTTGCCTGGCCCGCCAGTCCACTGGTGCTGGAGAAGGGGAGACAGATGGAGGAGCGTCCCGCTCCTCAGGGTGAGCAGAGCAGGCTTGCCCACCAGTTCCTTTCCCACTTCTCTCAAATCCAAGGGAGGCAGGCAATGAGGGACCCCCAGCAGGAGGGCCTGATCTTCAGCAGGTGGGAACTGGGGGCTAGTGGGGATCTGAGCTGCAGCAGGCTGGAGTCTCTCAGCAGTCCTTACAGACAGGCAGCAGCAGTGATCCCTAACACTGACCCCTCAGCGTGAGGCACCTGGGCTCCTCTGGCCTTTGAAACACTATTCATGTTAACACTTCGTTCACGATTGTACACTGAGAGCAGCCATATTTACTGCCATCTATGTGCCAGGTGGTGGCAACAGCTTTGCTCTCACCACACTTCACTGAACCCTCAAAAAAACCTTTAGGCCAAGTAGGCTTATTATCCCTTTCTTACAGATGAGGAAACTGAGGCACAGAGAGGTTAAGTCAATGGCCAACTATCAAGCTACTAGTAAATAGCAGAGTCAGGCTACAAACTTGTGTGTAACTGATTTCAGGGGTCTTCTTAGGTTGCTCTACCCACAGCAAGCATAAGGCAGTGGTTTAAGGCATGGACCCTGGAGTCAGACGCCCAACTTTGACACTTTCTAGCTGTGCAATGTTGTGCGATCTACTTCTCTCTGCCTCTATTTCCCCACCTGTAAAATGGTCCTTGTGAAGATTAAAGGAGTTAACATTTGTAAACTACTTGGCATAACAGCTGGCACCCACAAAATATATACACTGTATCTTGTTAAAATGTAGTTTGTTAAAGAGACAAAACAGACATGGAGAAAAGTACTTCAAACTCAGTAGGTAAAAGCCTAGGCACAGAATGAATCTTTGGCTTTATGCAGAGAGGGTAAGCCAGTAGGCATAACCTGCTGAAAATTCTAGGTCTTCAATTTGGACTTCAAAAGCTGTTGTATGTACCTTAAAAAAAAAAGGTTGACCCTTAAACTCAACTAGCCAAGTTAAGTGGCTGTGACGGTCCTCTGTGTGTCTGTGTGTAGAATGCGTTGCCATGAGGGCGGCAGAACACAGGGCCTTAGTGACAGGACCTGCACCAGGCATCCAGGCCTCAGCACCTGACACGGAGAGAATCTCCCCAAGCCAATCACCGCCCAGGCCTGATGCAGCACAGGCCACGATCACTGTACAGAGCACCTAGTTACCCTAACTAAATGGTCACATGGGCCCACTTGCGGCTGGAGGATGTGCCCGCCTGTTATCTCACCCAGGCACACATGTCACTGTCACCTCACCGCCGAGAGGAGACCCATGCCTAATTGTACTGATATGAAAATTCCTATGTGTCCCTGTTAGACTGAAAGGCAAACTGACCCAAGGGTGCCCTCCCACTCTTCCCTTCCCCCACCTTGGGCCACTCCGATTATGGCTTTAACCAGAGGTGCCCCAGGGGTGGAGATCACATAAGCAGAGCCAGGCCCAGGTCAGGGTTCCAGGTCAGAGCCCCTTGGCAACCTCTGACTGTGGGAACCACAGACACATGGCGAGCCTGAAAATATTCGGAGCATAACCTCATGCCATAAAATTATTTCCTGAGAAAGCATCCTGACTAACTCTAACCATTCCTCCACATTCCTGACCCCTCAGGGTGGGAAAACGACCACTGCTGGACATGGAGAACTTTCTTCACAGGCTGCACTTCCACGGGTCCATACTGGTGTGGCCTGGGACAGAGACTGAGTTGATGAGGAAAACCAAGTGCCCGATGAAGTTTCTAAGGACAGAAACCTGTATGATTACTGCAGAATGCAGGTCAGTCTCCGGGATTAAGCTTTTAGACCGTAAATGTAATCGTAATCTCGGGGGTTGGGAGGAACAGAGGACTTTGTTAGGGGCATAACCTTTTGGGGCTGCCACCTTTACTGGAGTGTGTCCAAAAGCACTACCCGCCCTGCCTCTGAGGAAGGAGGGAACCCAGTTCCGGGGAGGGGGACACAAAGTCACTGGGGACAACTAATGTCACAGTCTCCTGATATGCAGGAAGGCCTAACATAACAAGTTATTTTCCCAGCAAAGCAGAGGACTGGCCTTTTAAAATTTAATAGACTGATTATATTAGGCAGATAAATATTGATAGAAGCCTCTTTATCCTGTGAGAAGCAAATCTAATATTATTGGGCTTTAGCAAATCTCAAGGTATCTTTTTAATTTCATGCTAATGAGGAAATGGCTTTCTTAAGGAGGGGCCTTATAGAGGAGGAGATAAAAACCCAGGCTTTGAAAAAAAGTTCAGACAGCCAGCAGGTCTCCTGGGTTCAGGCGGGTCTATCACTTAAATGCGGTAGCCTTGGGTAAGTTAGTTCACCTGTCTCACTCAGTCTCCTTGTAAAGGCCAAGTGTTTACCTCTTGGCTAGTTGAGGACAGAAAGGGACAACTAAGTGTAAATGCTTATACTCAGCCAGGGAAGGTAGTAAATGCTAAATAAAGGGCAGAAGGTTATTTTGTCCCCTTCTCTGTTCTGCTCTGAACTCTTCAGGAGGGCTGAGCCTGACCCTCAGGGCAGGAGAGCCCCAAGGACAAAGCAGGCAGTTCTGTCTCCTCCAGGTCACTTTCAGCAGAGACCATTTCCTCGACCTGGGGCCGCTGCTCCCGCTGTGTGGCCTTACTCCCCAGCCAGAATTCTTGTAACTTCACTCCCACCACTCAGACTCAGGAGTAGCAGCAGCTCCCAGCTGTCACCAGCCCCGAGGTCCCCCTGCCCCCCAAGCCCTGTTGATCCCTTCAACCCCACCCATACTTCCCTAAAGGGTCCTTTCAATTAAACCTTTGGAAGGTGCTGTCTGCTTCCTGCCAGGACTCCAACTGACAAAAGTCAGGTAAGGTTCTTAACACAGGAGTCATCTTCCTCAGGGTCCCACCGAAAGACTGCAGACGCTTTACTTACCGAGAGCCGTGATGGAGACGGGGGTGCTGGCCCGACGCTCCCCGACGATCTGCCACTCGCCATCCACCGCCCGCACCCATTCAGTCACGTGGCATTCATACTGGCCCTCATCCTCCTTCCTGCTGTTGAAGATGCCCAGACTAAACGAGCTGGGTTGCACCTGCTCCATCTGGACACCCCCAAAGCTGCTGCGCTCCCAGTAGGACGTGCCGGGCTGCACGGTGCCGTCCCGGTCAAGCCACATGATATTGCTGCGGCGGTTTTGCCTGTCCACGAGCTGCCAGATGACAGAGAAGCGGCCCTGCGGCCTGCCTGCTGTGCGGATGCTGCAGGAAAAGTGCAGGTTCTCGCCCTCAAGGATGACGCTGGCATTGCTGGCCACCTCCACGGAGATGGTGCTCTCTGGGAAGAGGGAGAGAGTGCTACACTGGGGCTTTCTGGTCTCTAGCGCACCCTCCCCACAGATGCAAAGGGTGGATGGGTGCCAATGTCACCCTACTCAGGTACTGAGAGCCCTGGTGGAGGAAAGCGCTCTGCTCGGACACTTGCTGCTGCAAGGCCCTGGATGGTTCTGAGCACTGCTGCATGATTTTAGATCTGAAACCTAGTAGGCCCTCTGCTGTGTGCAAAGATAATGCCTGGGATAATGGGGGTCTAAGATCTGAGACTGAATCAGAACCTAAGAAATACATATGATGACATTACGCTTAGGGCATAAAATAATTTATCAGGTACTCTGTTCAGCTGAGGTTCAGGGATTTTTAACTTGGATTTGCAATGAGTTGAATAACTTGAAAATTCTACTTCACCCCAATCTTTCTGCCATTCTGTGGTATAGCAGTCCAGTAAAAGCTGAACATCCATAATATGCTATTTGAGTCTTTCAGGGCCACACCGGGAAGTATTAGGAAGATAATGTGTGCTGGGGTGTGGATGATAATGGAGCACAGACAGTCTAGTTTCATAGATTGTGTGAGGAATAAGCTCTGATACTCCCATTAACACACGGGAATAAACCAAAGCCATCGACTCTCCATCCTGCCTGTCCACATTGAGTCCTAGGATTCAACTGCTCTTGACCTTGAAACATTCTGCCCATTAAAGTTTGGGGGAAGGATTCCATGGCCTTAGCTCCCTTGCTACTCACTCCGCAATATGAACTCACTCAATCAAATTACTAAAATTCTATAAGACAGGGAGAATGTTATTTATATTGTGCAGTTTTTTAGATTACAAACTAGTGAGACAATGTATATAAACTGCCTGTTATATAGGTTTTCAAAACTTGGTCACCATGATCATGATTAATTTTACTGTTCCCAATAACTTTGTTTTTATAAACACCATGGATGTTCTAATCTTAATTATGTATATATTATTTTTGGATACTTGTCTACATTGAGTCAAAAAAGCCCATAGTATTAACACAAAACACCACAATTAATTTGGCTTCAATTTTCTTGGCACTGCCCACAGGAAACACAAAATGATTTTAAATCGATCAATTAAACTGAATCCCAGATTAAGAGGCACACCCAATTACTGAGGGGAAACACACGCACACCCATAACCATGCATTTGAATCAACCTTTTACCCCTGCATTTCCCTCACAAGCAGCAGAAACAGGCAAAGACAAGCACTGAGCCCCAGTGTGTAGCTCTTACCATGGTGAGTACACCTCTCCCCATTCTCCATTGGCTTGTTTTACATGAAAAGAAGGTCTGGATAAAGTAGGGAATAGGAATTTTCCCAGGAGGGCAACCTCCCCAGGAGCCATTTGAAGATGATTCACAGAGACAATGAGGCTCCTGATTAGCCCCCACTGATAGCACTAGTGGCTAAAAACATGGAGTTGGAGATTTTCTAACTTCCCAACTCTGTAATCTTGGGGTTCTTGTTTAACTTACCCGAGCTTCACATGTAAAACAGAGACACTGAGAGTTCCTACTTCATAGGGTCAGGACACTGAGAGTATTAGATGAGGTAATTATTTTTCATCATCATCATTAATAATAACAATATTGTTCTTTAGGTTGAAGACTCATCCCAGTGTTATCATTCCAAGTGAGGAATTAAAGAGGCAACTTCAGCAACAAAGGGGAAAAATCCCTTTGCTTGTCTTCAGAGGAAAAAGAACTTACAGGGCATCTCTCCCATCCTCTGTGCTACCCCAGGGGACTCTGAATAGAAGCCCTGGCCTGTTCATTGTGGCAGCTGCTGTTTGGTGCTCTACTGCTTGTGCAAGCCTGGAAAAACCGCACAGTTAGGATATGGAGCTACAAGAAGAAAAACCACTGTGGCAGCCCAGGCAAAGGCAAATAAGGCACAGAGCCGCACTGCCCATTAAGACTATTTACAAGTATTGCCAGGCCCGAGAAAAGGCAGCCAACAATTTAAAGCTCTCTGGATTAGGTGAAAACTCAGACAGAACTGATGCAAATCTGACTGCATGTTTGCAAATGAAATTTCAAATCGTGAGGTTGCTGATGTAGCACAGGCTAAGCACAGAGCAGTGGGTTTGCAATTAGAAGCAAATATTTCTAGCGCAGTGCAAGCTGGACTGCTAACAGAACTGGCTCAGCTGCTTCTCTGTATGGTTGATGCTCTGGCCTCTTCGGTCATAGGATGGGTATAATATTGGCCTCCACAGAGATTTGCCAGGTGGGGTGGGGAAGATGATATATGCAGAAGCATTTTGGGATCTTGGGAGGAAAAGCGCCATAAAAATCCAAGGTATTATCACCATTACCGATGTGATCGTTGTTCTTCGGCAGACTTACCCAAGTGGCCTTTGGGCAGGATCTGGTGGTGCTGGGGGACTTTAACTACCCAGTTATCTGCTGGAAAAGCAATATAGCAGGCCACAGATCATCAAACAAGTTCTTGGAAGGGGTTGGGGGAAATCTCTTAGTATAAAAGATACAGGAAGTAAACATTGTGGCTGCCCTTCATTGGATCCTCACAAAACAATAAGGAATTAGTTGTAGATTTAAAAGTAGAGAGTCCGTGGTTAAGGCAAGCACAGACTGACAGGAAAATAGTAAAGAGAGTGGGCATCCAACAATCTCAATTCTACAGTTATTCAGCAAGCACCTACCCTATGCACGCACCATGCTAGGCAATGCAGGCAAAGAAGTCAGAGAAACAAAAGAATCGCACAGTGAAAAGGTAGGTGTGCAGGAGATTAAAGAACAAAACCAAAACAAGCATAAAGGAGAGTGACCTGTTGGTGAGAAAAGAAAAAAAGAGTGGCAAGACCCCTACATTTGGTTTTTTCCTTCACACTTGAAGAAAACTATATGAAAATGTAAAGTTGTAAATGAAAATGGACAGGTGATCATTATGAAGCTAAGAGGAAGAACAGTTTGAGCAACTGAGAAAGGTTAAAGGTTAGTTAAAAACTTTACCATCTTGCTTAAAATCAGGGCATTTCTCTTTTTACTAGAAACGGAACTATGAGAGACATGAGATATTAATGAGGACATCCTGATACTATGTACGAAACACAACATAAGCAAACACAGGTAGCCTCCTGAGCCGCCAGCCGTGATGTTTACCCACCCAGACCATGCCTGCCTACATGGAGGCAGGCAGAGTGCCCACCTAAGCAATCTCAGTAATTGGCTAGGCTTTAACAAGTTATGTTCCAGGAAAGTGTAAGAGATCCCATCCACTGACTTTTAAAAACACAATTTCAATAGAGAAGAGACAATTAGGAAGATGCCAACCCTCACACCCTAAAAACCCAGGCAGCAAATCCTTCTTAATAATGTGCTTCATGATTAAAATTCTCCTGTAAAGGCCAAGTCTTTCAAGTGGGATTTCAAAACAGGCATCTACCCACTTCTTCTGGGACTTAATTCCCACACATGAGCAAAGCAGCTGTCCTGGACTTCTGGTTCTTCTCCAAGCTGAGCTGGCACTGCTGACATTTAATCATGCCCTAGGTTAGACCCCTAGAGGTCAGTAAGGAACATCGCTTATATGGCAGAGCTCCTAATGCTCCAATCTGTGATGCCCTGTCTCTCCTGCAAAGGAGGCATGGATGCTCTGCCTGACTGGGGGTTGCTAAGTGGGGGCAGGTGTGCTGGAGAAGGGAGAGAGGCCATCCGGTTTTCTATGCCAGCTCTGAAGGGAGTTCCCCTGCCCATCCCTCCCTCGCCATAGCTCTCTCTCCCTGACTTCTCTTAAATGATGCTAGCTATTGGACCAGACCAGAGGGTGGAGAAGGAAGCTGCACATTTCTCCACTTACTGATGGGGAGGACTATGATAGGGGTGTTCTTGGGACGCTTGCTCTCCTTGTCGATGAATTCCCCAGTGACGGTTTTCTCTCTCTCCGTCACGCGACAGTTATATTTGCCGCTGTCTTCCTGGCGGAGGTGGTAGATCTTCAGCACAAAGACATTGTCGCTCTCTTTGGCCACTTTAAGCTGGCCCCTGGCTTCTCGATGGGCAAATTCACTGTTGAGGACCGGCACTGCGTTTGGCCCCATGCTGGCAATGAGTGAGCTGTTGAAGGCCCAGGAGACAGCAAAGTAACGGTCAGGAACATTCTGAGCCTCCAGGATACATCGGAACTCCACCGGCTCACCCACCGTATACAGTCGCTTTTCTGTCTCCAGCCTCACGGTGAACTCTTTGTCTGGGAAAGCAAGCAACAAAGCAGATGTACTCTGGGCGAATGAGGATCCCAGCTATCCAAACTGTGCCAGCAAATTCCCACCACCGTGCCTTCTTTACTAATGCTAACTACAGGGAAGGCACCTCCACACCAGTCTGGAAAGAAAAATCCAACTCACACCATGGGGATCTGAGGCCCAGAGAAACTTTAATATCATAAAAGGAACTCAAAGGTAGCAAGACCCAGACCGTCTAAGGAGCTTGTTATCCCAGTCAAGACTGATGGGGCAGTTAGCAGCTTATCACGCCCTAGGTTAGACCCCTAGAGGTCAATAAGGAACATCACTTATATGGCAGATGACTGAGGACTGGCCTTGATCTAAAGTCCCAGAATGCCATTTAAGCAACAGGATTACAAATATTTTCTGTAATATTGTAGGACTTACCCCACTGAGATTTGTGAGACAAAATTACACAGTGGTCTCAGTACTCACCCCAATCCTAATAAATACTCAAAAAGAATAAATTGAAATATATTCTCCACCCCCATGTGAATAATGGAAATAGGACACAGGTAAGACAATCCCTAATAGAATTACATAGGAAAAGTGAGAATGAATGTCTTTTCATGTGTTTACCATCTGTCAGTTGATATCTTTAGGAAAGTGGAGTGGGAAAGTCCTACTTCCGCTGACCTCTGAAATGGTCAATGACCCCAAGCACCCTTCAAGATTGGGGTAATTAATCAGGCAGGAGAGGGTGCCTACATCACCACTAACAGTGCCCCTTGCACTGTGTGAGTGCACAGACTGTCGATTCCTTATTTCCTAGGCACCCGTGGCACAAGTGGGGGTAAGACAAAGGACTGAGGGTTAGAAAAAACTTTCTGCCCTAGAAAACGGAACCACAGAACTTTGAGTGGGTGGGGCTGCAGCTGTAACCACTGCCCAGGTCCCTCCTCCTCCAGCTGTAGCTCTGTTCCCCTAATGAACTAAGGAGAACATGGAAGGGAACATCACATCACAGGGACGTCTGCATTCCTCATAGCTTCCCTAGCTCCAACCTTGATGGCCTTCCAAACACTGGCATTCCTGAGCCTTTATCCTATCTTGAAGACCCATGACCCACTTATATTCCCCTATCCCAGGCACTCTTCAAGCACATGAGAATCCTATTTTCCTAAGAAAACACAGGAATCGCAAGTAGGCTCCCTCAACTGCCTCTTCTCCAGCCCAAGCTTGGCTTTGTACCCACCTGTTCCTGAGGCTCCCCATGTCTTCCCCTCCCACATGGACTAGTGTCTTGCCCCAAACATCCACTTTCTACAGAAAATTAGCTCCTGCCTTTATTACCCAAACTACCTGACCAAGCAAACCTCATTCTACAACTCTAGGGCTCACATCCAATGTGGTAACTGTGGCCTCAGCTTCCCTTTCTCAGAGGACCAATTCTGAGAGACATGGGTTGGAAGAAGTATGTTTTACTCTGCCACCCTCTGCCTAGATGAACATATATCCATGTTATCTGCCAGATACTGGCTTTCTGGTCAACCAACTTATGGTCATTTATAACAACATCAATAATAAAAAACACCCCTTCCACATAAATGACACTGAAGACATGCAAATGGGAGCCCTAGACTTCAGACCATTCCATTTCCTCAGTTAGGTTGGCTACAACTGTGGCTCTCTGCTTTTGAGATCCAAAGGTTCTTCTAATCTCACAGGAATGTGTCCATGGCTTGGTGAAGCCTTCACAATCCCAGGTGGAAGACACAAGCCTCACAGCAAACCTATGGTGTGCATGCAAACACACGAAACCCTCTCACACCCACGCACAGCCTCTCAGGCACTTCTAAGGGGCTTGTAAGATTCCAAGAGAGCAGCTTGAAAATGGCTGGTCTATGTAGTCAAGGCCAACCTCTACAATATAGCAGGTGGAGCTTCCAGCTAGCTACCTTTCCCTTTCTCCTCTTAGCACTCACATCCGGAACTCAACATCTGCTCACCCTTGACTTCTCATGTAAAGCAATTTTTGGCCTTTACGTTTCTCCTCCTGATGTCTCCTTGAGCTCCAAGACTCAGCTCAGGTCACCAATCTGTTGGTTTTCCCAGATTTGCCCTAACTCTCCCATCCAGAGAAAACCTAATGCTGCAAGAACACATTCGCTGTTCCCAGAGCACTCTACACACAGTGCTATCACAACACTTAGCACACTCCACTTAGCTGTGGGCTTTCACATCGGCAAGTGTCTGAGCACAGGGACCAAGCAATATTCACCTTTGAATACCCAGTGCCTTCACCACACCTTCAGTGCAGTGGAGACCTACTAAATGTTTGCTGAAGAGAACTAGGTGAGGGCAAGGCTGGGGCTGCAACCACTGAGCCTGAATGGCACAGGGACACAGAGTGAAGTCATCAACCTTTTTCATCTAGGTTTCTCTTCACTGGCTTAGTTTGGATACATTTGCTGGGCAAATTCAAAAATCCCTAATTCCAAATTGGTAAGATTAAAAGAAAGAAGATTAACTGATACAACCGAATTTAAAAGCATGAAGACTCAAATTTGGTCCACACTTTTGAAGCAGATCTTAAAACCAGCCAGGAAGGGAAAGGATAAATATGAAATAAAGTGCCTTCCATAGATTCCTTAGTACCAGAAGATTCAAAAGCTGCTAAATGCTCTGGGTCCTATAGAAGAGATGAAGTGCTGCCTTCCCAGGGGCCGAACTTTCTCATAAAAGCCCTCTAGGTGTCTGGAGAATCACTTCTGCCCTATTATCTCCAGAGCTATGCTTGACAAAATGTGGACAGTGGAAGAGTCGCCTGGGAAGTATACTGGAAATCCAGCTTCCCGGGTCCCCCCGAACCAAGGTATGATTCGGGAATCCATACTGTCAGGTAAGTCTGAACCATTGCTCTGGAATAGCAGAAGAACAAGTGGCAGGAAATCTATGCAAAGACCAAGGCAGTGATTTGGGACAGCATTTGGGTGGTTAAGGAAGAAATCGTGAAGAGGGGACCCCACCTGAAACGCAGTCTCCCCAGCTCATCTCCTACCACACCTCCATGCACCAGGACCACTGTGGCCCCTCACCAGAGGCGAGTAACAACACAAGGACAGGTTTAGGGTCCTTACTGCTCTGTGCTGACAGCACAGCCCTCCATCCAGAGCCAGGGGACAGAAGGCCCATGCAGAGCCTGCCCGAGCCCCACAGAGGCAGCCAGCGGCTGTCAGCTCTGCGCGGGAGCTTGGCTGGACTCAGGGGCTGAGACAGTACCGTCAGAGACTGTGGGTGACTAATGTGAGGAGTAGGGAGGATCTCAGCCCACGGTGCCCCCATCAGCTTGCGGCACCTCTAACCTGGCACAGCCTCCTCAGGGAGCCTCCTTTCCAGGTCTTTCACTGGGGAAAGTGTTCATGGTAGAACCTGGTACTCTCTACGCTGGCCTCAACAACACACCCTGTGACTCTTCTCGGGGCCCCACCATAAAGTAATCTGCACTCAGCATATTTTCCACCACCGGCTTACTGCAAACAGCTTCTGAGGAACTGAAGAATGTGTGACTAAGTATTTTGGAGATGATAAAACACCACCAAAATATACTATTAATATGAAAAAGTAGTAATGTAAGCTAAAATTTCTCCAGTCAATAATCTCATACCTATGATGGAAGGCTCATAATCTCAAATGTCTTCTGCAAATGAAACAGGACCGGTAGGTACCTGAAGCAGACAACACCAAAGGGGCAGCCACTGTGGCTAAGGGGAACCTAGTCATAAGATGCAAATGCTTTATGTGAAATCTCTCACTTTTTAAAATGAATTTGGGATTCAAGAAAATGTAAAACTCCATGTACGTCAAAAAAATCATGTCTGTAAGCGGGATTCAGTCTGTGTGACTCCTCCCTGTGACTCACTAGAAGGTCAGGTTTTAGGATACCTGATTCACCCCGAGTACTTTCAGAGATCACCAGAGAAGGAAGTGGCCACCCTCCTAGGGTCTGATGACCCTTACCACCAGGTAGAGAATGGGGACAAGAGAGACTGACCAGTGGGCTGGACGTTGACCATGGTTCCTTCAGATCGCTTTCGGGTCATGGCATACCACGAGCCATCGGGATCCTGGATCCACTCAGCAGCCTCACAGAAGAACTCGCCCTGGTCAGAAGGCTGCAGGTGGAAGACGATGAGACGGAAGGTGGTGCTCCCCAGCTTGTCCAGCCGCACCTCCCCAAGGCTCTGCCTCTGGGCATATTCGTTGCTGGAGTGAAGCACGAAATCTCGGCTCAGGGAAATGACCTCCACGAGCTTCTCGCTGTCACTCTGCCGGAGCCAGGCCACCGACAGGTGGCTGTGCTGGAACGTCTCCGTGGCCACCTCACAAGTGAGCTCCAGAGGGTCCTGCTCCACTTTGTGCAGAGTCTGGGGCATGGCGGTGGTCTGCAGAGAGTCTGGGATCACTGCAACACAGAGTATGCCCCAGAGCACAGTCATAAGGCCACAGGATCTTACATTCTTGCACTAAGCTCCCACCCCACACAGCCTTTAGCAATCTCTGCACAGCCACAGATGACCCCAGATGGCACAGAAACAGGAGCTTTCTGTTTGGATTTGGACTGTAACTTTTTGGCACTTAAAACACTTAACCTGTTTGGTATTTTAGTAACACTCAGATGAAAGGTGTGTTGTATTTCTTCTTACACAATCAATGAACTCCCTGAAAATACTGTGTAAAAAGAAGTTTCTTTTAGGTCAAATAAGATTTTGTTGCTCATTTTGGCATTGCTTCAAGATACTTTAACCTGGCTTCTGACCGATCTTCAACTGGAAATAGTCCCTAGAACTTGGGGTCTGACATTTCTACACAAGGTGCCCATTTTCTCCCTCTGGCCCCGCTATCCCTGCACCCACCCTAACTTCCTTCAGCAGTGTATTGATCTAGGAAGGCTATGTTTTAAAAAGACCTTTTCATTGAGAAAAGCAGCAGCATCCTCAACTTTTCAGTAGGTTTCATTTTCATATAATTCATGAATCAAAGTGGCCCTACTGTGGGGGAGCCACCATGTGGATGATTCAGGCAAGGGGAGAAGTTACCCCCTGTGGTCTCTTGGTCACATTTCACTATGGAGACTAAACACCACCCCTTTTCAACTGGTGAGGACACCTCAGTCACAACAGGGCTGTCTCACTGCACTCATCTCAGGATGGCATCTTCCAGGACTCCTGTTGGGATGCCAACTTGTATAAGAAACAAAAAGTAACCAAGGGAAGCCTGAGGTGGAGAGAGCAGGGAGATTTCACGTGGGCAGCCCTGGGCCACGTCTGCCGATGGGAAGGGTCAATAGTACAAGGCTGTTCTGTTCTTCTGCCCAAGTCCTAATTTTCAGGTTTTAAGCCTGGAAATTACGACTTGGGCAGAACAACAAAAGAGCCTTGATGTTACTGGCCCTTCACACAAGGAAATGTCGTGGCCCAGCCCCATCCCTCTACTGCCAGCTCCCTCCATCACTCAGGCAGCCCGGGCCGAGGGAGACTGCTGCTGCACCATCCCTCACTCACGTGGCCGAAGGGCCTACTGATGTGCTCCAGGTTTGAGTGAGGACCTGAGCTGCACTTGCTGTCTGACTTGGCAGCACACAGGCATCTCCGGGCCCAGCCAAAGGCATCATTTCCAGAGGTTTTGCTGCTCTGCCCCCTGATGTCGTATACTTCTTCATCATCATTTCTTCAGATCAACAATGACAAACATCTTTGCCTTGTATTTTCACGTCCCCTTTCACGAGCTAGAGGGCCACTTAACCTTCTCTGAATTCTTAATATCTGCATTAGATCTTCTTTAACTTTCAGCCTCTACCTGCTATTATTTACAAATGAACATGAAAACTCTTCACTTATGCTATGTGTTGAGCTTTAAAATATTTGGGGAACTTGATTTTTTTTGTTCAGTCAAATAAAGTTGTATTATAAAAGAAGTGACTCAGTGTCAAGAACTGAACGTTTACACTCCTTCCCTCCGCCCCTTGCCAAATCCATGCGACAAATCCCAATGCCCAGAGATGGGGACTTTGGGAGGTGATTAGGTCAGGAGGGTGGCACCCTCATGAATAGGATTAGTGCCCTTACAAAGGGCCCTCAGTGAGCTCCCCTACTCCCTTCCCACCATGAGAAGGTACAACAGGGAGTCAGCAGTCTGCAACTCAAAGACAGCCCTCATCAGAACTGACCCTGCTACTACCTGATCTTGAACTTCCAGCCCCCAGAATGCTAAGAGAAATAAGTTTGTTGGAAGCCATCCAGTCTATGGTAATTTGTTCTAGAAGCCTGAAGTGACTGTGACACTCATGCAGGACACTGGCCATGTGAAAACAGTTGTCTCCTTACCCACAAGGTTCATCTTGGCACTGTAACTCCCGAAGTACCGCTCGTCTGTGTTGGGTGTGTGGCATTCATATTCCCCAGCATCCCGGGCCTGAAGATCAGTGATGTGCAAGAAGGCCAAGTTTCCCTGGACTCTCTCCACATAGATCTTCCCAGTGCGGACACGCTGGGTATAGATGGCGTAAGGGAATGAAGCGTCCACAGTGCTGACGATCTGGACCTCACGCTCTGGGGCAGAGGGCAGGTAAACAGACCACTGGAAATTCTGCTCAGAAGGTCCCTGGTAGCCACTCACGTTGCACCAGATGGTGATGTGGGAGCCCTCCATGCGGTACAAGGGTCCTTCCTGGACACCAACCTGCCGCTGGGCTGACACAATACCTATGGGAGCATATACACACAAAATGCTTGCTTACTTCTCAGACCAAAATGCAAAGTAGGCAGCAGCAATCAAAGGGTTTGTTATTTGTGTGACATGATAATATAAATAGTTTACTGGCCCTTTCTGAGGTGCTCTGTGATTTATAAATATTAATTAAAACACTCCATGGTAAACCACTGCCCCTAATTTGCATATATGGGAATTTGATCATGCAAGGAGGTGGTTCTGGTACTTATTCAACAGCTGACCCCTGGGAACTGCATTTAGTCCTTCTGTCATTTATGTGACAGTTTTATATCTGCTTATTAATGCTGTTTATAAAGTTTTTAATAAAACAAGCAGAAAAAGTTGAATCCTTGGCCAAATTCAGATGAAAACAAATAAAAGCAACTTGTCTTAGAGTCTGGCTGAAATTAAACGCTCCTTTCTTGATTTGAGGCCTGGTTGGAGGGAGTCCTAAGGCCCTTTCTTTGGTTCTGCACCTTTTATTTTCAAATGCAGCTACTCCCAGGACACCATGTGGAGGGCATTCCTTACTGCTTCCTCCTTCCATGGATGGAGGCTGGGCTGAGCTCCTGCAGGCTGCTGCAGCTTTAAGCTAAGCACACACAAACCTGAATGTGAAGGGCTGAAGCAGATTCCTGCTGCCTAGATGCCCACAAGCTGACAATGGGGGCAAGTGACAGTGCGGACCCCTGGCATAAGGAAGGCTGCCCTCCAGGGCACAGCCCGGATTTGCCCACCAGCTCCCTGCCTCCTGATTGGGAATATGCTTTCCCACGGTCGCCTCTGCCTGCCTGCTCCATGTTCTTCTTAACAAGAACAGACTTGGAGGTAGGGAAATAAGGTGAGTTCATTTTCTCATTCCATACCCGGATAACACTGAATGTGCTGAGCCTCGGAAACGGTGGGAGGGGCATACCCTGTGGCCTTCCTCTTGGCAGTGGCTGGGCACAGCAAGTGTAGCAGAAGGAACAGGTGAATTCTAGTCACAGCTTTGCCAGGAACTGGACCTGTCTGGGTCATCTTAGACGAGTTGCTTTTCCTGTCTGACCCTTGATCTTATCATCTATAAAATGATTTCTAAGAAGGCCGTGGAGCAGCCTTGCACTTATGCCAATGCCGGCTTTGTCACTTACTGGCTGCAACCTTGGTAAGTTACTTAACCCTACCCAAGCTTCAGTTTCCTCACCTGTAAGATGGGGATAATAATGTATGCCTCATAGTTATTAAAAAGGCTAAATAACATCTGTGAAGCTCCTAGCACAGGGCCAAGCCCATAATTTGTCCTCAAAATGCTGCTAGCTAAGACTTTTTCTTTTTTTTAAATATTCGTTTGATTTTTATACTTGATTTATATGTGAATCCCACATTTCTCCCTTCTTCTTCTTCTTCTTCTTCTTCTTCTTTTTAATAAAATGCTGAAGTGGTAGGTAGATGCAAGATAAAGGTAGAAAACATAGTTTAGTGCTGTAAGAGGGCAAATGTAGATGATAGCTAAGACCTTTTCTGACTGGAACATTCTGCATCTCTGGATCCTTAGAGGACACTCCAATGGCCTCTGGACAATGGCACCATCTCTGGACCACCCACTGCCACCCACAGCTGCAGCCCACTCCCACTCCCATGAAAGCTTCCCCTTTCCCTCTGCAAAAGCAAAGCACAGTTGCTCTGGAGTAAAGTGGTATTCAGCTGATGAACAGCCAGGCCAGCTCAAGTACTAGTGGGGTGAAGCTCTAAGCCCAGTCTAGTGGGCGGGATTGGGCCTCAAAATAAGCCAACCTAATCTGCAAAATGATAAACTTTGAAACAAACCCTGTAAGGAAAGGCCTGTGGCTTATAAATTTTTATTCATGCAGCACTGTTTCTCCCAAAATCTTACGCAGAATCCCATCTTGGCTTTAGCACCAGAAGCAGGGAAATTCAAAAACTGGTTGGGTGGGGGGGTCGCAAATCAACAAATCACAGTGGTATGTGAATTGACGTGGTACATTCTGGTTGACAGTATTCATTACTATAATGAAAGTCATAGAGGAGACAGCTTATTAGTAATTTTCAGTATGTTAAGATTTGGTGCATAACATGGTGACTATGCATAATTTTTAGGACAATTAGAAAAGTACATAGAAACCTTTGAATCAAATGTTTGCAGTTCGCCAGAAACACAGAACTCTGAAAACAATTTAACTATGTTCATAACATTCAGGTGTCCTTGCATTTCAGTGAACATTAAGATTTTTAAAAATTCTAACACATAGCAGGGTCAAGAATTGCTGCTCTAATGGAAGAACAATCCCAAATGAATAGTCTAAAGTCACAATTATTGAAACTGGAAAAAGAAGAACAAATGAGGCCCAAAGTCAGCAGAAGGAGGGACATAATAAAGATCAGAGAAATAAAAAAATAAAAAAATTAAAAAAAAGAATTGCTGCTCTAAGGTGACATACAGTGCCAGCCAAATGCCCAAATTAAAGATCATATGCTAACTTAAGGCTTTCAATAATTTTAAGCTCCTCCCTTCTGCAAAGACTCCAAGTTGACTTGGGTCAAGAAAGTTTCATTCTCTAGTGAATGGGCAGAAGAAAGCAGCTGGCTACTGTGATGCAATACTGAGTTTACCAAGAGGGTGGTTCTGTTTACAGACCTTACAAAAGCATTTGATCATCCGATCATACACATTAACTCCCTGAAAGGCCAACAGTGTTAAGTGGCCTGAATGAGACAGGGCATCAGTGTCAAAACGACTTGTCTAAACCGGAAGCAGATTATAAACAGCCCTGACAAATAAATAAATACTGGATTGTACTTTAACTATACACATTCAACTGCACCTGTTTATTAAATAACTTCTTAATTTCCTTCCCATCCCAAGGGGGATTTTGCCCCCTGAAAATAGTTTTCTTAAGAAGTGGACCTTAACATAGAAATAAAAATTAACTTCTCTTCTCAGTCAGTTTAATTTCCCTTCCACACCTCACCCTCCCCATTTCCTTCTCCTGGCACTGCCCCTGCTACCCAAATCTCATTTTCCTAGATACTGCTGCCTTCAAAGAGACCCAGGTCCCCAACTCTGACCAAGGCATCCCCTGACTCCATGGCCCCTTTTATCTTCTGTCTCAGTCTACACCAGAAGGCTTCTCCCAGACAGGGATTGCTTTTATTTTTAATAACTTTTGTACTTTAGACATCCCAGTACTCTGAATTACTATGCAATTCTGTAATTTAAAAAGAAAAGAACAAAGGAATTGTCATAATTGTATAAAAAGGACTAGACACAAAAGACAGAAAAAAAGTGGAAGACAAAAATAGGGACAAAGAACACGGGTAAATCAATAAAAAGTAGTAATGCATATTACACATATTCATCCAACTGTATCAGTAATCACTCAGAATGTCAGTGCCCTAAATGCACCATTGAGACAGAGATTCTCAGAGTGAATCAAAATACATGACCCAACTATATCTTTGGGTTTTAAAGAAACCCACTTTAAATATAAGGATACATACAGATTAAAAATAAATGTATGGAAAAAAATACACCATATTAACACTAATCAAAAGAAAGCAGGAGTAGATATATTAAATCAGACAGAGTAGACTTCAAAGTACTGAAAGTCATCAGGGATGAGAAGACATAACAATTCTTGATATGTACGCACATAACAACAGAGTGTCAAACTACATGAGGCAAAAACTGATAGAACTTTAAGGAGAAATAGTTGAATCTACTATCATAGTTGGTGACTTCAGCCCCTCTCTACTGGAAATGGACAGATCCAGTAAGGACCATCAATCAACTGCATATCATGGACATCCATAGACTGCTTTATCCAATGAGAGCAGAACACACATTCTTCTCAAGTTCACACGGAACATGGGCCAAGACAGTCCACATTCTGGTCCATAATACACACCTTAACAAATTTAATATAATAAAAAGCATACAATGTCTGCTTGCAGACCACAGTGAAATTAATCTAGAAATTAGTAACAGGAAGATAACTGGAGATTAAAAAACACACTTATAAATAACACACACATAGAAGAAATCACAAGTCAAATTTTAAAATATTTTCAATTAAATGAAAATGAAAATATGACTTACCAAAATTTGAGATATGCAGAGAAAGCAGTGCTTAGAGGGAAATTGATACCATTGAATGTATGTATCAGAAAAGAAGAAAGATCTCAAATCAATACTCTAAATTTTTACCTTAGTAAACTAGAAAAGGAAGAGCAAATTAAATCCAATGTAAGCAGAAAAAAACAAGAATCAGAGCAGAAATCAATGAAACTGAATATAGGAATCAACAGAAAAAAGCTGATTCTTTGGAAATGATCAATAAAATGGAAGCCTCTAGCCAGGCCAAGGAAAAGAGAGGGTACAAATTACTAATATCAAAAATGAAAAGGAGGATATCACTACAGACCCCATGGAAATTAAAAGGATACTATAAGAATCCTATGAACAACTCTGTGCCTACAAATTTGATACCTTAGATGAAATGGACCAATTGCTTGAAAGACACAATCTGTGAGAACTCTTACAAGAAGAAATAGATGATCTGAGCAGGCCTATACCTATTAAAGAAATTAAATCAATAATAACCTTCCAAAACAGAAAGTCCCAGGCCCACGAATTCACTGGTAAATTATTTTGAACATTTAAGGAAGAAATCGTACAACTCTCTACAACATTTTCAAAAAGAAGCAGAGGGAATACTTCCTAAGTCATTCCTTCAGTGCAGCACTACCTTAATACCCAAACCAGACAGAGGTATTACAAGAAAAGAACACTGCAGGCCACTATCTCTTATGAACATAGATGCAAAAATCCTCAACAAAATATTAGTAAATCAAATCCAACAATGTATAGAAAGAATCATATACCACAACCAAGTAGGATTTATGTAATTCTGGTTTAACATTCAAAAATCAATTCATGTAATCTATCACATCAACAGGCTAAAAAGAAAAATCACATGATCATATCAATTGAAGCAGAAAAGGCATCTGGCAAACTCCAACACCCACTCATGATAAAAAACTCAGTGAACTAGGACTAGAGGAGAATTTTCTCAACTTGATAAAGAACATCCACAAAAAGTCTACAGCTAACATCATACTTAATGGTGAGAAACTTGAAGCTTTCCCACTAAGATCTGGTGAAGTACAAGGATCTTCCCTCTCACTTCTTTTCAACATCATACTTGGAAGTCCTTGCTAATGCAGTAAGGCAAAAAAAAAGAAAAGAAGAGGTATACAGATTGGGAAGGAAGACATAAAACTGCCTTTGATAACAGATGACATTATTATCTATGTAAAAAAAATCCAAAATAATTTACAGACAAAACAAACAAATAAATAAAAACCTGGAACAAATAATCAGTTATAGTCAGATTGCAAGACACAAGGTTATTATACAAAAGTAAATTGTTTTCCTATATGCCAAGAATGAACAAATGGAATGTGAAATGAAAACACAGTATTGTTTACATTAGCAGACCAAAAAATGAAACAATTGTAAATGTAATAAAATATACACAAGATCTTCATGAGGAAGACTACAAAACTCTGAGGAACAAAATCAAAGAACTAAAAAAAAAAATGGAGAGAAATTCCATGTTCGTGGATAGAAAGACTCAATATTGTCAAGATATGAGGCCTTCCCAACTTGATCTACAGATTCCACACAATCCCAATCAAAATCCCAGCAAATTATTTTGTGGGTATCAATAAAATTGATTCTAAAGTTTATATGGAGAAGCAAAAGATCCAGAATAGCCATCAGAATATTGAAGGAGCATAACAAAGTTAGAAGACTGAAGCTACCTGACTTCAAGACTTACTATAAAGCCATAATAATCAAAACAGTGTGGTATTGGTGATTGATCAATGGAACAGAATAAAGAGCCCAGAAATAGACCCCAATAAATATAGTCAACTGATCTTTGACAAAGTGGCAAAGGCAATACAATGGAGTAAAATTAGTCTCTCCAACAAATGGTGCTGGAACAACTAGATATCCACATGCAAAAAAAAAAAAAGAATCTAGACACAGACCTTACACTCTTCATAAAAATTAATGGACCACAGACCTAAATGTAAAATGCAAAACTATAAAACTGTTAGAAGATAACAGAGGAGAAAACCTAGATGACCTTGGGTATGGTGACACCTTTTTAGATACAACCCCTAAGTTATGATTCATGAAACAAATAAATGATAAGCTGTACTTCATTAAGATTAAAAACTTCTGTTCTGTGAATGCCAATATCAACAGAATTAGAAGACACCACAGTCTGGGAAAAAATATTTGCAAAAGACACATCTGATAAAGGACCAAAATATGCAATGAACTCTTAAAACTCAGCAACAGGAAAAAAACCAAACTGATTAAAACATGGGCCAAAGACCTTAACAGGCACCTCACCAAAGAAGCTATCAGGTGGCAGGTAAGCATATGAAAAGAGGCTCCACATCATATGTCATCAGGGAAATGCAAATTAAAACAGCACTACAGATACCACTATACACCTATAAAGAATGGCTAAAATCTGGAACACCGACAACACTGAATGCTGGTGAGGATGAGGAACATTCATTCATTGCTGGTGGGAATGCAACCTGGTAGAGCCACTGTGGGAGATAGTTTGGTAGTTTCTAACAAAACTAAGCATACCCTTACCATATGATCCAGCAATTGCATGCGTCAGTGTTACCCAAAGGTATCAAAAACTTCTGTCTATACAAAAACCTGCACACAAATGTTTATAGCAGCTTTATTCATAACTGTCAAAACTTAAAGGCAATCAAGATGTCCTTTTGGTGAATGAATAGATAAATAAACTGTGGTACATCCAGACAACACAATATTATTCAGCCCTAAAAAGAAATGAGCTTTCAAACCATAAAAAGACATGGAGGGACTATCATTACATATTATTAAGTGAAAGAAGCCAATCAGAAAAAGCTAAACACTATGATTCCAACTACATGACATTCTACAAAAGGCAAAACTATGGAGACAATAAAAAGATGAGTTAGGAGTGGACAGGGAGTTGAACAGGCAGAGCACTGAAGAATTTTAGGGCATTGAAAATATTCTGTATGATACTATAATGATGATATATATTTTATATATATTTTACATTGGCCCAAACCCATGGAATGTACAACACCGATGATGACAATGACATGTCAATGCAGATCACCCACCAGTTGTTAACAAGTGTACCACTCTGATCAATGATGTTGATAATGGGGGGAGGCTATGCATGTTGGGGATTGTATGGGAAATCTCTGTATCTTCCCCTTAGTTTTGTTGTACATCTAAAACTACTCTAAAGAAAAAAAAGTCTTAAAAAAATACTAGGTAATAGGATGGCAAGTGATTTTTATTTTCTTCATGTTTTACTCCTTTCCCCAAAATAAAAATAATGGATAATTGCTGTTTAAATTTATTCTGTATTGACTAATATGAGATAATAAAAATATGTATTTGGTCTGTATCCCTGCTTCCTGGCCCAAAGCTCCTAAAACCTCTGGAATTTCCTGAGTGACAAAAGTGTCTTTTGTCATTCATAAGAGGCCGCTTCTGACCCTACTGGAGTTTATGCTAATGAGATGACTCAAGGTAGGCCCTCCGATAGCTTCAAGGGAAGAGTTGGCCGTGTTCAGACAGTTGAACTTTCAGCCCTACCCTCAAACTCCAGGGAGGGGCTGGAGATTGAGTACAATCTTTAATGGTCAATGATTTAATCAGCTCTCCTGAAGTAATAAAGGCCCTAAGTGGCAGGGCTAAGAGAGCTTTCAGGTCAATGCACTGGGTGGGTGGCGTACCTAGAGAGGGCATGGAGGTCGCCCCCCACCCCCCCATCTTGCCCTGTGCACTGAACAGACCAATAGGAGTTGCAGAAATGATGGAGTGTTTCGGCTTTGCTCTGGGACCACACACTCTGAGAAACGCCAAGCACCATGCCAGGAGGACATCAAAGCAGCCCTAGGGAGGGACTTCAAAGGCCTCCCTCCAACAACCAGCATGTAACTGAGCCACCTTGGAAATGGATCCTCCCGCCCCCTGAAGCCTTCGGATGGCTGCAGCCCCAGATGACATCTTGCCTGCACTCACCTGAGAGCACGGGGCCAGAGCTACCCAGTTAAGATACTCCTGACTTCCTGACCGCAGAAACTGTGTGAGATATAACGAGTGTTTCCTGCTGTGTTTTTGTGGTGTTTTTTAGGTTAAACCTTGTTTTAGGAACTTATTGACAACTGCGGTAATTATCACTTTAGCACAATAGTTTCTCCAATCAAGATTTTTTAAAGACTTTATTTATAGCAGTTTTAGGTTTACAATAAAATTGAGAAGAATTTACTGTTGTTTTAAGCCTTAAGTTTTGGGGTAATTTGTACCAATGTACGGCTAATATAGACAACTGTGAGTCCTAAAATTGAATGAAAAATTGTGTTACCCACATATATATGTTCTTCTAGAAGAAGCATCCATAAATTTCAAAAGATTCTCAAAGAGATTCCAGACCCAGAAAAAAATTAAGAATATTGCTTTAGACAATAAATGGCCAGTAAGAAAGGCCATGTCCTTTTTGGGTTTCATTTTGATAGTCGCCATCAAATGAATGTTATCACTTCACTAGTTTGTCAAGATACTGCTTGCCCAAGGATGCTCCCGCTTTTTCCTTTGTGCTAAGTCCTAGAAGAATCTGGCTGGGGGCAGCGTGATTCAGGACTTAGTGAGCAGGGAGGGGTCACTGTACCTGTGAAAGCCAGCCCCTCATGTATTTTTTGGAACATGCCTGGGCTCAGGGACCCATCTCTCAAGGCACAAGATCCAGTTTCTATGTGTGAGATGCATGACTGAGCATGTGAAAATATCAGAAGGATCAACCTCCCCATTCCACACCTGCTCTCCCAGTTGTGGCCTCTACCATCATCAAAGCTCATTTAGCGCCCCGCTGATAAAAATTCTACTCTGCCACACTAGTTTCTTTATCTGTAAAGTGGGAATAATATAAAACACCATATATCAAACTCACAGGCAATCCCAGAGGTCAAATAATTCTGTGAAGGCTACTAAACAATTATTTTAAAATTTCATCTTATTTCTACCAACAGGAGATATCAATCTAAAAACAGAAATATCTTTATAAGTACAAGAGCATTAGAAAGAACATATTCAACTTCTGGTTAAAATGCAAAACTGCATTTTCAATAAAATTATGTTAAAAATAAACACTCTACTATACTTGAAAAATAACCAAAGAGATTATCAATGATATTGGGCTGAATATTTGGGTGAGAATCTGAGTGACTTCCTCCTCTTTTCCTTTTCTGTTTTCCCATGAAAATAAGTGTGTGTTGCTTTAAAATGAAGATAAATGCTGAGAATGATTAGCATTTTGGTGTGCCAGCCACTATCTTACTGCTCTGTATACATCATCTCATTTAATCCTCAAAACAACTAAAAAGGTGGTCAATTTCATGACAGCCGCATTTATCAGATGAGGAAATGGTCTTCAAGGGTAAGTCACTTTCTCCATGACAATGAGCATGACTAATAGTTGTCTTAGTCTGTGACTTATACAGAATGTGCTCTGTGAGTATCAGTGATGTGATGATAAACCACTGACTAGGTTTTCTTGCCAACCTGGTCCTGAAGACTGTGATGGGGCATCTGCACAGCCTCCAGTTAAAAATACCAAATAGACACACCAGGGGTGGAGACCAGGCCAGCCAAGCGGCTCTACAGAACATAAAGGCTCCTGAGAGAGCAGTCAGGAGGGCCACTCTAGGGGCAAGGCCTGGGGAGTCCCACTTTCTGGCCTTCAGCCAAGGGAGGACAGGAAATGGCATGAGCTAAAAGGACCTTGGTTTGATCCCTTTCTGAATCTGGACAGACAGACACGAAGCCTGGCCCTTATGAACAACAGCCAGCACTGGCTGGACCGGATCAGGCACTGGGCATTGTTCCAGCTGCTTTATGTTATTAACTAATTTTCACACTCACAGCAACCCTATTACCCTATAAGTCACTCTTAGTGACTTTACTTTAGATGCAGAACCCAAGGCAAGGGATGGGGAGTTAGTGAAGCCAGGCTGGAGACAGCCATGTTAAAAGACCCTTAACAAAGAGAGCCCTACTAGATCCATGTCATGGCCCTCCAGGGGCAGCCTAGCCAAGGTACCACAGAGCCAGGATGCCTTAAAAGACAACAGACACAAGTGCCTGCATCTGGGTCATTACTGCCATTAAAAACATCCCTTGAGACAGCCAGACTCCCATGTGCTATGTCCAGTACCACAACCCAGTAGCAGACTTGAAGGATGGAGCTAATTCTGGAATCTTCTCCTCCCTGACCTTTCACAGCATAGGCAGTAGCTGTGAGACCTGGGCTGGGTACTTAAACCTTTCTGTGCCTCAGTATCTTTATCTGTAAAGTGATATAATTTTCATAGTGTTGTTGAAGGATAAATGAGTCACCACATTTAAAATCCTTAGTACTTGGCCCATAATAAGTGCTCAATAGGCATCAAGCCACTGACTGTAATAGTAGCAATAGTAGTGATGTTAACTCTACCTGAGGAACTTATTTCTCCCACACACCATGGCTGGTTGTATTTTCCAAACACAGTGGCAACAATCTCTCCTATCCCACATGCTCTTCTGCAAGGTGACCGTGCCATAAAGAAGTGGAGTAGTTTATTCCCTTCCCTTTGAATCTGGGTGAGCTTGTGATATTCCCTTCCCTTTGAATCTGTGTGAGCTAGTGACAATGTGTGACTTTCAAGGCTACGACATAAAAAATGATGCGCCTTCCACTCTGCTACCTGGTGCCCTGTGCCACTGAGTAGGAAGTTAAGACGGTCCTGAGGCTGCCATGCTGTGAGGAAGCCCAAGCCACATGGAGAGGCCATGGTAAGGTGCTCCAGTCCAGAGCCTGGGCAGAGCTCACAGGCAACCACCAGCACCACCTGCCAGGCACTATCTTACTGCTCTGCACACATCACCTCACTCAACCTGCCAGCCATGTGTGTGCCTTCATACGACCCCAGGCCTCAGCTGCAGGCAACCTACCAACCTTGCAATCTTCCCAGCTGAGGTCCCAGACCCTGGGCAGCAGAGAGAAGACATCCCTGCTATGCCTGCCCAAATTCCTGACCCACAGATTCTACGAGCATTATAATAAAATGGTTGTTTTAAGCCACTAAGTTCTGGAGTTATTTGTTACATGGCAAAGATAACTGGGATGTATGCTACACTTTCAACCAACATCTTTTGAGTACCTATTATATGAAGGGTATCAGGCCAGAAACCATGAGGAGAAATCAAGACATGGTTTTATCCTAAGCTGACAATCCCAAAGGAAATACACATAACTAAGTACTATTATACAACAGGATGCGATGGCAGTGTGCAAAGTGCAAGGTTAAGATCCCTCAGAAGGAGAAAGTGGGTCCAAAAAGGCTTCACAGAAGTAGTGACATCTGAAATGGGTCTTGAAGGATGCGAGGGGGAAGCACATGCCACATGAAAACGTTGCAGTATGTTCCACGGTTGGCAAGAAGTGTGCCATGGTCTCTGTTGTTCCATGCCTGGAGGGGACATGGCACATGCCTGGAGGTGGGAAAGGGCACTGAAAGGCACACTGATAAAGTCAGCCCCTTCTCTGGGATGGGGAAGTGGAGAAAGGCTAGCAGAGGTAAGTAAGGACGCAGATCCAATTTGTTTTCTGAATCATCATTCCAGTGGCAGGTGGACGGCAGAGCAGAGGGCAAGACTGGAAGCAGAAAGACCAAATTCACAGTCAGGAAGACAAGGTGAGGGCCGGGACTGGTGCTGAGCTCAAGGACAAAAATATCATTCATTCTTTGAGGCTTTTTTGGTTTGCTTAAATCTCCAGGGGTACCTAAAATAGAGCTGGTCTAAAGACAATGATTAATAAATGTTAAATTATTGATGCCACTTCTAAGAAGGTGTGACTACCAGCTACAGAACCAGCAGAGGACTGTGACACGATGATGTACTTCATCCCAAGGCAACTTTGATCTCCACGCCATCAGCACTGCTGAGTCACTAGGCCGCCTCATTGTCCCATGTCAGGATATTTAGCTGCTGAGCCCATGCCTAATTTATGCACTACAACATTTTGAAGCTGCCACCTTGGCAACCTCTGACTTCAAAAACATTGTAAATGTTCTAGTATTTACTTAAATTAGAATACCTTTTACAATTTTTAATTGAAATATTAAAAGCCATTAATCTCTTTTGATGACCAGCCCTAATTCTGTTTCCTCCTCAATTCCCCAGAGACTGGCACTGCTGATTTAGGGATATATCTCTCCAGACTTATTTTTAAAAGTGTCTTTTTACATACAGATATATATGTAACCATTGAAAATATACAGTATTGTTGAGCATTTGTTTTTACATAAACAGTGTCATTCCATACAAATATGTCCCTTGGTTTTCCTCCTCACTGATAAAGTCAGTGAGACTGACATTGAGACTGAATGTAATTCTAGTTATTTCCTTTTATACAGCTGGATTCTATGACGGGATTATGCCACATATTTTTTATTCTCATGTTGATGTAGATTTAGGTTTTCTAATCGTTTTTGCTATCACCAATAAGCCCTTCGTTTTTCACATGCCTCCTGCTGCTTGTCTTCCTTTCCTCTCCGGACTTACAGAGTCTCCTAGCTCTTCTCTCCTTGGCCGTTTAAACGACAGAGGAGACCTGGGCACTTCCAGGACTTCCACGGCTGCTCCACCTCACGACATGCTTGGCTGTAGGACTAGTCCAAGGATCACACCGCCCTGCTCTTCTGTCTCAGTGCCTCCTCCTCTGTCACTCACCTTCACTCCTTTCCCAGGAAAGGCAGGGATAAACCCCCAGAGTCCTACCTACCCTCTCATATTCCTCCCCCTCTAACCCAACCTTGCCCATGGCTACAGTAACAGACGCTTTTCCCAACTCTACCAGCATTCAAGGCCGCAAATCCAAAGGAAAATGCTTATAATTGACTGTAAGTACCTGTATTTGCCTTCTACTTTCTGGAGGGGAAAAAAATTGAAAGACGGGATCAGATTACTTGCCTATAAATGCTCGCCCTGTAATTACCCTTGATCTACTGACCACTGCTTCCTTGCATCGGGTTTCAAAGATAACAGAAATGGGTTGAGTGTCAAGCTGGTTCTTTTTAATAAGAGGGCAGCCTCATGGCACAGCGGTTCCTGCCAAGCCCAGTGGCCTAGGAACCACAAGCTTAGAGTGAGTCCTGGTAAAAGGACCATCACTCAGAACTAGCAAATGCCTTATTCTTTCTCACAAGCATAAACTTACAACTCTGGTTGCTGCTACTATTTTAGGCAGCATTTCTGGACCTTAGATGCCCCAGTTTCTCCAGATTCTCAGTCTGGTTGAGAAACAATTACTGGATTTCAAAACAGCCTCTTCACTGGCCACCACCACCCTTGCTGCCTGGGGCAGCGTGTCTTCTCCCAGATGCCTGTCATACTCAGCCCTCCTGGGAGCTGGCAGGGCTCTGTGTGCCCCCCTCAGTGCTCTCCAAGAGGAGGATGCCAAGCTAGGTCCTTCCTGAAAAATGCCAGAAGGGCTCCTTCAAGCAACCTCAGGATGTCAGCCAGCAGTGACAGAAGACCTTGGGGGAGGGGGGGTATCTGGTGCATCAGGCAAAAGACCAAGGCCTGGATGTGACAATGGCCATGGCCTCAGGAAGCCATGAGAGGTCAGCCTGCCATTTCCTCAACATTACGTTCCCCCCTTCCGTCTTCCAACACCCAGGCCATGGAGATACAGAGGTAGAAGTGGGGCCTACCTAGCTAAGGGAGGCACAGGTTTTGAATGGGTGGTCTCCAGAGGGACCTCAGAGCAGCTTCCTACTCAAGGTGCAGCCCTCCAGCTCTCCCATCAGGAAGTACTCCCTCCCTGGGCAAACCACTAAGGCCTCTCTTCTCCTGACTCTGCCCACGGTCCCGCTGGCCAGAGCCTTCTCCCCAGAGTTTTCTTGGCCTCCCGGAGGCCATGCTGTGACTCTCAGCAATAGAATCACTAGCAATGAGCAACCGTATTATTATCTGTGCAGACCCTGAGCGGACCCCAGTGTTTGGGGCTCATTAGATGCTCCAGGTAACGTCGCTGACGGATGAGTGAATGGGCCAACGGGTCCAGCCGGGAGCTGGCTCCAAGTGTCCACTTCTCCAAGGTTAGGAAAAGCTCTGAACACTGCAGTCAGTTCCTGAGGTCCCCAGCTAGCTCTGAGAGCCAGAGGCTGGCTCTGGGAGACAGTGAGGGAAGCAACTGGCTGGCAGCAGCGACCATCTCCACACATGTGTGGGCCATCTGCTTGGACATTAACTGGATAATCACAAGAAGCTGAGCCCACTCAACCAGCTCAAGTTGTGGGAGCCGGGGTGTGGCAGGTGGAGAGGTGGGAATGACAGCCACACAGTGCAAGTTCACAGCAACCCAAGAGTATGGATCATAGACCCCGGAAGGCCCAGAACTGGAAAACTGTGTGACGCAGGCCACCTCCTGAGGGCAGCTCCCCTCTACTCTTCAGGGAAACGCTTCCTGTAGTTAGCCATGGTCTCTGGGCTCACATATGCATGCTAGTGTTGCTCTCTCTCCTGCAGCCCCCACCGTGGCTCTCGGTGCAAACTCCCCATACATCAATCTCAGTGGCTTAGCAAGTCTTTTTTGCAACTAGGCCTCCCTCACCCCACCCAGGTCCAACCAGACTTGAGCAAAAGAGCATCCGTATTCCATCACCTGGCATACAACCACTTCCTCCAAGGTCCCTACTGCATATGGGGCAGCAGAGACCATGGAGGGAAGTGGGGTACACCCCCTGCTTTAAGTGTGAGTGGCCAGGCACCGTGAAATATGTCTAGTATACTAATAAAGCACCAAGGTCTACATTCAACTGAAAATTAAGAGTCAAGTGCATTGATACTGCTTCTGGGGACTTTCCCAAGTGCTTGTTACTTCTAACAGTAATCCATGGCCACTCCTTCTCTCTCGGCTTTGACCTTCATTGTTGGTAGTTCAGTCTCTTGTACTTTGCCCTCCTCTGTGGGCAGCCCTTGGGTTGCATATTTTTCCAGTGCAATTTAAGAAACGTGCTTTAAGCATGACTATGAACGGATAGTGAGCAGTGGGCCCCTGCTTGTTTTCACTGAGGGGCATGATGCATAAAACAGAACCAGGGAGGCAGGGATTAACTCTGCAGAAGCGCAGTGAAGAGAACCAGGGAGGAATTCCTAACACAGCACGGGAAGATGGGTAGGGCTGTGCTGATACAAAGTGGAGGCGCCTTCCAAAGGGAGGTAAAGAATGAGCAACACACCACGGGGCAGGCCACCAGAGAGACTCCATTACATCATTTGCAGCACTTTCTCATGCAATACAGTATTATGCAGCCATTTAAAAACACAGAAAGATATTATGAACACCTAGAAATGCTGAAAGAACATTACTAAGTTAAAGAAATAAAGGCTCTAAAATGGTTTGAAATTAATAGAAGGAAAAACACCCCCACCTCACACACCTCTATATATGTGTGTGAGGATACTAATATGTAGGAAAATGCTAAAGGGCATTAGGGTATTACGTGACTGTTTTTCTTTGCACTTTGTGTTTTCTAAGCATCCCGCATTCTGCATGGATTGCTCTTATAATGAGGACCAATGGTGATAAGTCACTTGTCAGTCCACCTTCCCCCTCACCCTCCAGAGGGGTGAATATTTCCTGCAGATGAATGAGAGTTTGAGTCAGTGGGGGACGGAGGTTGGCCAAGGGGCCTGGTGGAGGGAGGGGGACTGATGGGAAGTAGGGAAGGGTTGACAGAGAGAATGATGGCATAGCCAGCCGGAGCCAGACTGGCAGGGGACCTGGCAGTGCAGGACTAGCACATGGGGAGCTGCTGCCCTCTATTTGAACTTGGTACTGCTCAAGGGCCTGGCTAAACAGGTTTGACCTCATCTCTTTTTTTGTTTTAAGCTGTTTGGTCACTTCCCTAAAACTCCTTATTTTCCGAGTTATTAAACTTTCAATTCTATGTTGACCTGTAATGTCTCTCTTCTTGCTTCTTCCAATTGGATGCCTCTGCCCAGCATTAACAGAATCTGTATGCCCTGATGAAAATCACCCATCCAGAGTACAAAGAAGGCACCTGAATGACAGACGGAGTAATCCTGAGAAAGCAGAAGCACAGAAATTAACATGTAAGCTGCCACTGACTTACCCATGGCCAAGGACACGACACACAACACTGGGCTGTTTCTAGTTCCCGACTGAGAGTGAGGCCGGGCAGCACTACCCAAGGGCCTGGAGAAACCTTGACAAACAGAGGTTTCAGGATTTGGGTTCTCAACACTTGTCACAGGGTCCCACGAAGCAGAAAGATTCCAAAGCCTCTGCCCCCTGGTGGCAAACAAGCCCAGAGGCTGTAAGCACTCCCAGGCACACACTCCTAACTAGGGGCGAGGTAAGAAACCCTCCATGAAAGAAGGCAAGAGATACAAGGCAGTAATAAGATGCATCATCCTGACATGGAGCCCTTCCCCCTGGCTCTCATCTAGAAGGGGAAACAAGGCCTGAGGCCCAGGCACTAGCCCAGTCTGTATCACTGGCATTTTCACAAGTGTCTTTTCATTTTAACTTCATAACCACCTTGTAAGAGAAGTCTATTGTCCCCATTTTACAGATAAGGTGAGCAAACTGAGACTCAGAGAAACTAAGTGTTACAGTTGATGCAGAGCCAGCACCACAGGCCACAGTCTCTGACTTCACGCTCATTTTTCATTCATTCCACAAGTACTGATGATGTCACTTCTTTGCCAGGCATGTGCTAGGTTGATGAGCTACAAGACCCAAATCTTCATGGTCTAAGAAGGGCCGACAGATGTGTAAACAGAAGCTGCAAAGTGCTTGCAGTGCTGTGAAGGACGCATGGAGGTCCACAACCACGGACAGGGTGGAAAGCTTCAGAGAAGGCAGACCCATCGTACCAGTGGTAACTGGGCTGGTGAGGGCACAAGGGCACAGCCAAGATCTCAGCACAGAGCAGTGTGGGTACACACAGAGCTCCATGAGAGCTGGGGGGTCCCAAGCACTACAGCAACTTTGCACTGACAGGTGTGGGGTATACAGAGGGTAAAGGAAGATGAAGCAGCCAAAAGAGGAGAGTCCGGGTGGGGCCCAGGTGCCATGCTAAGGAGGCTTCAGCCCAGGGGCAATGGACAGCCACAGAGGGGTGAAAATCAGGAAATACCTATTCTGAATCACACCTGGGGAAGATAGTTCTGGCGGGAATGGTGGAAAAGAGAGTCTAGCAGAAGATTCCTGCAGCGACCCTGCTGAGAGCCGCTGAGGCCCCAAGTAGAGCAGATCACGGGTGCGGGGCAGCAGTCTGGCAGAACAGATGCTAAGGAAATGCAGCCAGGAGTCAAGAGTCTGGGGGTGTCCAGGGAGCTGTCTAAACAACTCCAGATCAGGGCAACTGGTGGGTCTGCAGAACAGGGTTAAAGGAAGGGGAGGTGTCTGGGGGAAGGCTGAGGTTATCAGTGCACTGAGAACCTGTTCCCTGGGCCCAGGCAACTCTTTACCACCCCACCACACACAGCGAGAAAGCAGGTCCTCCAACCAGCCCTCAGCAGGCAAGAGCAGCTGAGAACAGTCACAAGGCTGATGGATGGCAAGCACTCAGACAGGAGGTGCCTCACAGGCCATAATAACCTATTGATCAATTTGAGAAAGATTCCAGAAGACCGTTAATTCAAGGCTGCTCCCAAATATCAGGCATTCAGTCCTCCTCTCGGTCTCCATCAGCTTCAGCTACAGACCTCACAGCTCCCAAATGAGCCTCAGCACCACAAAGTTCAAGACAGAGCAGAGGTCACCAAAGGCTGAGCCCATTCCTGGAATGCAGTCATTTCAGACTCACACAACTCAGTCATGAAGGGTTGATTGACAAGAGAGGGAACACAACCAAGATGTTCAAAATAGAAAAGGATCCCATTAATGAAGGTTCTGGTGATGGGGTTGTGAAGGTTATCACTTTGCTAGAGCTGCACATTTAAAATACTTATGTGATGATCAAAGCCAGAAAACGCTGACCATCCCCAAAGGTCTCCAACACGGCTAGGGCTGATGACTGGAGTTATCAGTTGCCTTCTGAGTACAGCTGGGTGAGATATGGATCTGTGTGTGGCGGTGGGGGTCGGGGCTCGCCACTATCTCTCGACACAACAGATATTGAGTGGTGACATGTTCTCCAGGATTTCAACTGCATCTCAGGAACCACTTTCAAGGCAACTGCAGAATGACTATCCACACAACATACCAAATGAGGAGCCCTCAAAGGCGACAAGAAAGCAGACCTGGAGGGCAGCAAAGGAGCACGCGGAGGCTAAAGGATTAGTTTTTCATCCTGCCCAGCAACTCTTTTTCCTCCATATATTTCTGTCTGCCTAAACTTAGGAAGGACTTTAAAGGAAATCCATGCTCCTTGGGGGAGGGGGAAAGAGAGAGAGTACTCATTAACAGAGCTGCCCCTGTCTGACAGGATTAACTCACCATACCTGCATAGCCAACAGAAGAGCCCATGCATGGGGGTCTTTGTAGGGGCAAAGGAGCTGCTGTTTAAACCCTTTTTACAGAACTGCGGCAAGGAGCGGGTGAAGGAACAAATAGAAAGGGGCTTTGAAAAAGTTTTAAATCCCCATGGCTAGGGACGGTGACATTGGTGTGTTTGTAAAGCATTTGATTTACTTGCTAAGGCAAAATTCCAGTGGCATGAGACACCGGGACCTGAGTGGAGAGTTGCTTTACTGCAGCAATCCCGGCAGGCTCATTGACAAGTAATGAATTTGGTGGACACACAAAAAATGGCTTCAAATGCTAAGGATCGATGCTGTGCGCTGCAGAGTGCAGCCTTTGGCTTCTACGGGCTGCATTTGAGTACTGCACAGAGAAGCGACAATCTGTCCCTTTGAAGGCCAGCTAAGGAGAAGTCAGCCCCAGGCCTGGGCACAGCACCAATGTCCCCACACTCAAACCATTTGGAACCTCCTGGGTTCAAGCATTCCTGTCCACAGGATCAGGTACTTTCCACTGCCTGTTCCAGGGAGTCAGGGGGTCCCCCATCTGTCCCAGGAAGTACTGCAGAGTTGGTTTGGGTTTTTTTTTTTTTTTTGAGGGGGAAACTTTACATAATCTTTCAGTCTCTTCTCTAGGGCTGAATTCCCTATGTACAAAAAGTTAAAGGGTTTGCGGGAGAAGCACCTAGACAATTCTTAAAGAACATTTAGAAATCACACAGAGCAGAAATAAAGAACCAACATGGAATGAATGACTTAAATTAGAAGCAACATCTAAAATGACAGGTTCAGAAAAGCTTGAACGGAATCCCAGGCTGAGGTTAGCCCCAAGTCCATCGGCAGGCGCTGCCTTGTCATGATGGCGGATGCATGGGCCTGGAGGAGGTACTGGCTAGGGAAAAGCCTCCGTGCCATCGGGCTAAAAGCAGAGGCCAGAGGGCAGCAGCCCACAGGCATCACAGAGGCAACTAGGGTAGGGAGTACTTTCTACGGGATACTTGTGACACTAACAGCAGTGGTCTCTGAGAGGATGGGGTGAGCATCAGACTTATTATTCAGTCTGCAGCCTCTGTATCCTTTTTAATCAAACATGTACATGCATTACCTATTCAACAAAAAATGAATAAAAATACATGCCATGCCAAAGTAAAATAGGGAGACAACAAAAAAGACAAGCTGATTTCAAATTTCCCCTAATTAAATATTTCAAAATCTAAGGAGAAAATAGTGAAGAAAGCAATACACAACAGCCGCGTGGTCCTGTCCTCATCATTCACATCTGCCTCCAAGCTCCCACAGCAGCTTCATGCCCAGAACATCTGCTTTTCCTCCTCCATCTCCTCAGTCATTTGCTGTCTCCTCTCTTGCCTGTTGCCCAGCAGCCTGGTTTGCCCACGAAACCAGTCGTGCCCTCCACTCGGCCTGCAAATGCACTACTAGGGAGTTTATCTGTTCATGCCATTTCCCCACCGTAGCCGAAGTGTGTTGCCCAACGTCAGCTGCAGCACTACCTCCCATGCCGCATGCTCTGTACACAGTGCGACTCTGACACTGCTCCCATAGAGTGGTGGGATCTGAATTTCCTCCCCTTGAATCTGAACGGGCTTATGACTGTGGCAGTAGCAATACTGTGACTTCAAGGCTGTGTTATAAAGGCTTCTACCTGGCTCTCCCAGGAAACTCACTTGGAGCTCTGAGTGCCATGCAGCAGCCAGACTGCTCAGCCCACCTCACTAGCCCACGGGAGTGGCCCTGTGGAGGGCAGGAGATGCCCGTCCCTGCTATTCCACCTCCCTAGGGTCCTGGCCACCAGCTGACTACAGCCACATGAAAGACACTCAGCCAGAACCACCAGCCAAGCTGTTCCTGAAGTCCATACCTACAGAACTCCTGAAAGAGAATAAAATAATTTTTGTTTTAAGCCCCTCAGACTTGGGATGATTGGTTATGCAGCATTAGATAACTGATGACCCACCTCTAAACAGCAGAATTCCAAATGTCTAGGCCCCATCTCAAACTCACTTCAGGTTCCCATCTATTGGTTTTAAGATGCTGACCTTGACCTCCAGTTGCCAATTCTAGAAATCTGTTTAAATAAACTCACTGTGCCTGCCTATACTGTCTATTCCTCCAGAACAGTCCCCACTGACATCTGTCTTCCTCAATTCTCTTCCTAGCATAGTCTCTCCTTTCTGAATTTTACCCTCACCCATGGAACTGTTCCTCATTTCTGCTTAGAACTTACTCAGCCCCCTCCTTCCTCCTTCCCGCAGTTGCATCACCATCCCCTCATCCAGGCCTCCTGCACCTGAGCTGGATCAGCCGCCACCCAGCCCCTCATCTTTCCCAACTCCCCACACACAGAGCGGGAAGGACTATTTTTTGTTTTACACCCACGACATTCCAGAAAACACTTGAAGCAGCTTAAGCACAAAGTATTCTTGTCCTGAAATGTTGTGATGGCCGCCCCCCAGTTTGGGCGCTGAAGTGTATCCCCCATTGTTCCAAGAATCAAATAAACAACACCTGGTTATGGAATCTCTGGCCTCCACCCACGACCTGAAGGCAAACTCAGAAGGATTGCAAAGCTCCTCACTCAGAAAGGCCTTTGCTCCCGCCCAGCCCACTCATAGTCACACTTAAAGGCCAGCTCATTCGTCATCTCTGCTGGGGAGCCCTCCTCGCCCCCTGGGGCAGTTAGTCACTTGTCCAGGGTTGTGTGCCAAAGTGGCACTGAAGCTTACCTCCAGGCTCGCCGGCCTCACCGGCTTCAGGGCACCTCATGTCAGAGCCTTGTCTAAACTCATCTCCGTGTGCCTTTGTGCTGTGGCCAGTAGGCACCCAATAAATGCTTGTGGGACAAATCAACTGGTTATTCTCTGGGAGCCCCTTTTCCCAGTGCACCTCTGCTCCACGGAACTCTCCTCCTCACAGGGGCCTCACCCTCCCCCCCAACTCTGAGGCCTCTCCTGGAACAAAGCAGGACCCCCTGTCCTGCTGAGAGCCTCCCTCCACAACCACCTACCCTGGGAAGAATTCCCCACACCAGGTTTACAATTCCTGCCCTGCTCAAAGGTGTTTTTAGAAGCATCTGTCCAGCCATCCGAGTCCTCACAGATTGGTTTTCATGCTCCTCTGAGCTGGCCCTGCTTCCCCCTTCAGGCCCCAAGCACATCAAAGGCAGGCTAGTGATGACTTCTCCCAAGCTCAGAGCAGTCTGCACGCACACGGCCTGGAAGAAATGCTGAGCTCCAGCCAGGGTGACAACATTCTTAGCATCTTAGGTCTCAGAACTAGAAAAAATATTGGCATTGCTGCATCCCTAGCTTCTAGAACCGAGGTGCCTGACACATAATAAGAGCTCAAAAATATCAGCTGAACGAATGAATGAAAGAACCAAAGCCACCCAGCCCAGTCCCTGGCTTGGAGAGGCTGGGGTCTGCCAGGCCCCCTCCAGAGCAGGCACAGAGGCCTAAGAGGTTGCATGACTCAGCCAAAGTCACCAGTAAGCCAGTGAGGGAAACTGGAAGCCCCTTTCACTTGCCACCCAGCACATGGCCCTTCTTCCATTCAGTCCTAGCTTTCACACCACCCACCCCTTCCATGTTCCAAAGATAGCATCTCCATGAGAAGTTCTGCACAGTATCCAGGAGTATTTTTCTTCCTGGCTTTCAAACAAATTGTGACAAATGGCTGTACAGATCTACTGGGCCATGAAGCTGAGCAAATGGGACTACAATTCACACTATTAAACTCTACTCAATGCTATTCCATATTAGGGCATTTTATCTAGAAATTATAAAAAGCATTATTGGGGGAGGTGCACTTGTAAGTAAGTTTGCCAGCAGATTCATTTAGAAATGTACTTGTTCCTGGCCGCACTCAGTGAGCACAGATTTTTTATCCACTATCCCTTACTCTCTCCTCCAGGAAAGAGTCCTGACTCACGTAAAGAATGACTGATTCTTGGGGCCCACTGCCCCAAACACCCACCTGAGTTTGACTCGCTGTACCTGTGGTTACTCCCCTCCAAGAGGTACATCTCCACTGATGGCAGCCCAGGTGGAGTGGCTCTATTACTTTGAGTTGAAATTGGGCTCATGGGTTCTGGATGCAGGACAGGACCAGGCTCCTATTTATCCCCTCAAAGGGCAATAACTGAGCACGTCTGGGCACCGGACACTGAAGTCAGCACTAAACCTACAGAGAGAGCTCGCCATGTAGGAGCTCTGAGGCTTCTCCTCACCAGGCTGAACAGCCTAAAACCTTTCAGGGCTGTGTGTATGACATGTGGTAAGTTCCTTTCCCTGTTTCTTACAAACAGGTGCCAGTTGGCCTCTGCTCCTCCAAGTGTGTTGCCCAGAACTCATGCTGTCCCCCACAATTCATGATGTTCCCCACATGTGGTCTGACCAGCAGGGAAGAAGCAGACCACCGCCCCCTGGTTCTAGATATCAAATCTCCTTCCGTGCAGACAGGACAACTTTATTTGGTGGTCACATCACATGGCTGATACCTGCCAACTAAATTTTTTATCCCTCCCGCAGTTTCCCCTCCCAAACTTGTGCAGCTGGATTCAAAACCTTGCATTTATCCCTGTTCCATCCCAACAGGATCCAGACTATCAGCCTATCTCATTTGTCATCTTCCTTATCCACCAACACATTTGCTGTCCCTTCTTGTTCTAAAGTCACATAAATGACTTCAAATGATTTGAATGAAATGATTTCTTCATCAGAACTTGCTAGAAAAATGCAGAGAGATCAGGGACAGACTCCTCCTAACCTTGAAGATGATGCTGGGGCACATTATCCCCCTATTCTACCTGTCTGTCAGGGCATTAGCCCACAGTGCCTCTTGCTGGCATCCTTTGTAGGTATTCTCAATAAATGTCATCCACTGTGGGTATTCACCAAGTTGATGTCAAATCCTAAGCCACTCTGCACTTAAAAATAAAAACAAATTTAGAAAAAAGTGTTATCCCTACTATCTTCACCTTTTCCGTGGCTTCCTGCCATCTGATTGGTTAGAAATCTCACAGCCAAAGACTGCAGCTCCTGGCCCTTTATCCTTTACTGAGTCAGTGAGTCCTGCTCCTCTCTCACCACTGCCACCATCACCAGCCCCATCCTGGCATTCTTCTCTTTCATCTCAAAGGTCTTTAGAACCTTCGAGCATTTTAAAACTTGTCCCCATATAGCCACTCGCTCCCTTTGCTCCTACCAGCCCACCCAGTAAATTACTGCCAGACCTGTTTTAAATGGCAGTTTTCCACTATCTGAACAATGGCCCAGAGACTCCACTTTGCCAATTCCCTCAAGTCCAAACCCCTCCTCTTGGCATTCAAAGCTTCCAAATCCCGGCCCCGCTCCCTTGCCTATCTCATCTGACTCCCACTAGTCCTGCCAAACTTTGCCTTTCCCCCAAGACCACCACTAGCCATTCATACATATAGGCTTGCTTACAATATTTTCCATCTTCCCATATTGGTGAACTAAAAACAAGAAGGAAAAGGAAGGAAGGAGGGCAGGAAGAAGAGGAAGAGCAGAAAGGAGAAGAAAAGAAAACAGGAAAACAACAATAGCTACACCAGCTAACTTTCACAGCACTGAGTCTTGCAAGGCCATGCTCTAAACATAGACATTGCAACATTTAACACCCTCAACAACACTATGAGGTAGGTACCATTCTTATTCCCACTGGCAGATGAGTGTGGCACTGAGAGGTTAAGTAACCTGCACAGGGCCACACATGGAATCTGTTCTCTGAACAATTGCACTTGCATTACTGCCCAGAAAAAAGCCACAGGTAGGCAGACAGGCATGGAATTAAGCACCAACCAGATAAGGAGCTAATTGTACAGGTACAATGGGAGGGTGGGGCCAGCCTGGGGTATCAGGGAAGGCATCACACTGATCTGAGATCACCTTGATCTGAGTCTTAGGAAGCAGGCAGGAATTGGGTAGGCAGCCTAGGGACAGGTGTGGGGGAGGCCCTCATTCCCCAGAACAGGACGGCACGTGCAATGCTGGAGGACACAGGGTGAGTTCACAGAAAGGCTGGTGTGGGCTCTGGCTGGAAGGACAGTGTGCGCTGAGGTGGGTAGTGAGCAAAGGTCAAGATAGGCAAGTATGGGCCAGGTCTTCAAGGATGTGTTGTTAATCCTGAGACACATCTAGTCATCCAGTCCCCGTTACCTAAATCCTACCTGCTCTAAGGCCCACCTGTCCTACTCCGGTGCAAACTCCAGGTATGTACACAGGTTTCAACCAACTGCAGATGAAAGTTGAAAGGCTGCATCAAGGAGCAGTCTACACTCAGGGAAGGAAGGATCCCCCTCCTCCACCTCCTCCCTTCACATTATTCTTACCTTCCCAAAAGGAAAAAGAAAACCTGATGTGATTACTTCTGTAAGCTTCTTAGGTCAAAGAGCAGGGCTTCAGCACTTGGCTTTTTCTAACGATCAATTAAGTGTATGGAAAATACATGAAATTTTGGGCCTCCAGGAATCCATTAAATTTAGGGGGAATCCATTATCTACTGTCATTAGATAATAAAGAAAATAATGCATTTCTCAGGACTGGACAACAAGTTCCTTAGCTTCAGTTAAGACACTAACACCACCATGTGTCCATAGTGGCTTCTCAGAGTCATCAGAAAAGGAAGAACAATTTCACTTTCTTAAGTGTATTTTTAAATGAGGAAGTATTTAAAACATAGAGAAAGTTATAAATAATAATAAGACCAGTATACATCCAGTCTGTCAAATCCTAGTACTTTGCCACATTTGCTTTAGATTTTTTTTTTTTTTGAGAGAGCCCTCATCAGACATTGTTCGAGTCCCTTTTTCACTCCCTTCTTGATCCCATCACCCCTACCCACCCCAGAAATAACATCCTGAATTTGGTTATTTATCATTCTTATGCATTTACACTTTTACTATATATGTATGCATCCAAAAACATTATAGAGTTTTGAAAGTTTTAAAACAGTTGCAGATGACATCAGAGCTTTCTTTTTTTAATAAAACATTTTGATAGTCATCCTTGTTGCATGTCACTCCAGTGCCTTCACTTTGATTGCTGTATATAGAGTCCATTGTGTAATTGTCTATATTTCTATCAACTACAATTTATTTGTTTGCCTGCTGATGAACTTTTAACTAGTTGCCAACTTCTCACTGCAATAAATATTCTTGCAAATGTTCACTCAGTGCTATCTCCAGTCATGCCAGGCATTGCCCCAAATTGTTCTGCAGCACTGTGCACCAACTTATATTCCCAAGGTCAGGGTTATGTGCTCCTTTTGTTCCATGTCTTCATCAGCTTTTGGTATCATTTGGCTATTATATTTTCACCACCCTGTTATTCTGAAAATTCATTTTAAATAGAAAATAAATGACTCATAAATGCAGCTTATTAGACAAGAGTTTTCCACAACACATGGAAATACAGTGTTTCATGGGTTTTTGGGAAAAAATGTAGGAAGGGTAGGGAAGTGAGTGAGGATACAGATAAAACAAGTTTGGCCATGGAAGTGGGTGATGGCTGCATGGGGGCCCATAATCCTATTCTCTCCACTTTGGTACATATTTGAAATTTTCCTCAGTAAAAAATTAAAATAAGGAAAAGCAATGGCAGCGTCCAGAGCAAAGAATGCCCCAACCCGGGCATGGGGCAGCCTGCAGAGAGCACAGAGTGGTGGGGTAAGGGAGGCAGGGGGCTGGCAGGCCGCAGAGGACAAAAGGGAGTCAGGGGAGAGCTCTCAAACTGTGTTATGATTTAAGTCAGCAGAGTTAGGGACATTATGTTTTAAATTCATGTTTCTGATGTCCCTTTACAACTTAATACTGCAGCACCTAATAAAATGTTTTCAGATTTTTAAGGTACTATTGATACAATAACCACCATGAAAAATCAGTCAAATTTTTGCTACATAAAATTCTACTTTGAAATACAGAACATTTCTTTTGTTTTCACACTCCCAAATTTATTTTTTACTATGTGTGAAAATTACCTAATACAAAGAGAATTTTCAGTGAAATCAAATTGGCCCTCAGCTTTTGTTTTCTACGTCTGGGATGACTTCAGTAAGGAAAAGTGGTCATACTGCATGCTTTCCAGTTAAACTGTAATCATGATGACTCATTGTAGAACTCTGGACGCCTCCAAGCACTTGGAGCAGGGAGAACCTGAGACCCCATGCTTAACAGGCAGGGGCCCAGGCACTGGGGTTGGTCAGGACTCCCAGGATGTGAAAGACGAACTTCAAAGAATTAAATGTAGAGTGGGATTCGGGACAGAGCAAACTATGAGCTGGGAGAGCGCTAAAACTCATGTCACACTGGTAGGAAGAAGCAGATTTGCTCAATTGGATAAGAAAATATGGGAAAGGAAAAGCCTCCACAAGAATTAAAGCCAGTGGTTTAGAGCTGGGACCTCTGGGGCTGTCAGTGAAGAAATGTCCTGAGCCAAAGGGCATAGCAGCAGCGGGCACAGAGCTGCTCTGGGGCAGCGTCATCAATCACCGCTCCACGCCTGGCCTTGGGAGCACAGGATGGCAGATGTCCGCAGGGGGCCACCGGGGCCACCTGCCAGCCAGCCCACGACAGAAACTGCTTAGTGAGCTCACTTGCAGGTTCCTCTGCATATTGCTGCCTGAAATCACCCCACCTCATGGAACCTGTGTCCTAACGTTCCTCACTAGCAGTCCTCACTGCCCCTACCTCAGCCCCTGAAGCAATTATACATTAACCACAGGGATTTACTACCCAGTAACAACAGAGGCTGCAAACCCCTGCTGCCTGAATGGTCCTAAAAGCACAGTGTGAACAGTGAGAGGGGTTGGGGTGGTGGTGCCGGCTCTTCGGTTGTGCCTCTTTCGCCAAATACAATGTAAAAGCCGACAACAGTTTTGGAGTTGTTCACCCAGTCCTCTTCCCTCATTCATGGGAAGGGAAACTTAGGCCAACCTGCCCAAGGACACATGGCTTGTTCCTGACAAAGGGACTTAGACAACCCAGGTCTCCAGATTCCCATGTGCTCTTGTCCCTTCCACGCCATCGCCTTCTGCTAAAGATCCATCCTTCTCAGTGCTGGAATCCCAGCTACTTTTCTATTCACACCCATGGGCCACTGAGAATCTCATCCGGGACAGACATCACCGCACAACCTTCAGGAGCCTTGACTCACACTCCCTTGACAGTCCTTTGTGTCCACAACTCCTGGCTGCTCATCAGCTCATCAGTGGCTCTGACCTCGTTTGTATATTTACTACTGTCAGCCTGGGGGAACACGAAGCTTTCCCTGCTGGGTGCACAGGGGCCAGTCATACCCAGGGCCAGCCTTGCCCAGTCATGCTCATCCACAGCGGGTCCTACTGGGGGTAGAGGCACAGTGCTCTCTGGGGAGAGGAGGAAGAGGAGGCTGCCTGGTGTTAGCCTGGCCTCCCCACCCAAAGCACACTCTCAGGGCCGTGGGCCAAGGCCAGGTCTCTTGCTGCCACATGCAGAGGAAGGGCCTCCATATACAAAGGTGGCTTTCCTGTGTGCACAGCTGACCATCCACCCCCGTGTGATGGAGACCATTGTTCCCATTTCTCAATGCGGAAGGTGAAGTCCAAAAAGGTCCAGGGATTCCTCCAAGGTCATACAGTTGGTGGGAAGCAAGGAAAGGGCAGGAAACAGGCCTCAGTATCCAAGGGCAGGACTTTTTCCAGCCTCGCAGGCAGATTCACCAGCTGGGTACACCCCCCCCATCCCGCCCAGCCCACAGCCTGGGTGTGGTGAGGCCACCCCACCACCAGTGTGCTGCAGAACAGGCTTCCATGCTCAGGGCTTGCACTTTGTGATGTCAATTCCTCCGACAGTAGGACCCATGCCCCCCATTTGGACCTGCACCAAAGAACACCTAATTGTCAGCTGTCCCCACTCAGGAAATGCTACTGCAAATAAGAGGAAAGTGAACCACCCACATGTTCCTCAAAGTCCTCTCTGTTTCGCTGAGATGCAACACCAGGGCAAACTGTAATCAGACAGCGCCCCTGTCCGTTGGGGCCGTCACGGGAAAGCAGTGCAGGAAGCTGCACTTGCTGGGCACTGTTAGGGAGAGCCCTGAGCAGTGAATCTAAATTATGAACCAAGGTGACAGCAGAGAAGAAAGCCAGCAAAGAAGGGTGTCGTGTGGCCAATGGAGAAGGCGGCCCTAAGTTGACTAAATTGCCGCCTGGAGAAAACCTCCCCACCATCAACTGGCTCCAGCCATTGAAACTTCTCCAGAATCCCCCAGTTAGAAGTACAGGCTCAGGACACATTAACCTGATTATCAGCCACTAACCTCTCAGCAGCTACTGACCCTATGGCATGACCAGAAAGGCCCTAGACTAGAACTCAAATATACCAGGTCCCCTTCACACTCTGCTAGTGGGAACGTGGGATGGTGCAGCCACGTGGGGAAACAGTCTGGCAGTTTCTTATAAAGTCACTCATACACTTGCCCTATGACCCTGCAATCCCACTCCTGGTATTTACCCAAGACAAATGAAAACCTACCTACATGAGGACTTGCACACATAATAGCAGCTTTATTCATAATAGTCCCAAACTGGAAACAGCCCAAATGTTCATCAGCTAGGGAACAGACAAACAAAATGGGACATATCCGTACATCACTACTACTGAGCAATAAAAAGGGATGAGCTTGACACATGCAGCCCCATGGATGAGTCAAAACCGTTCTGCCTAGTGAAACAAACCAGACCCAAAGGCTTCATGCTGCAGTGCCCCACGCAGGCCACACTCTGGACAGGACCACACCGTGGTAACGGAAATCAGATCTGAGCATGCCAGGCTGGAGGTCAGGGGGCAATTTTTTGGGGTGATGTGAGGTTGTATATTTGATTGTAACGGTGGTTTATACACAACTGTTACATGTGCCAACACTCAAAGAACTACACACTTAAAATAGGTGAGTTTTGTTGTATGTAAATTATACCACAATAAAGCAGATTAAAATAATACTAGTTTCCTTTCCCCTAACTGGAGCTCAAAGAAGTGGTCAGTATGGGCCATGACTTGGAGAAATGGCATAACAGTGCTGTGCCTCAACTGTCACACCCATGCATGAGAGTCCCCTGGCCTAAAGAGATATGATCAAGTCAGAGAATTGCACAAAGCCAGGACTGATTTGGGGGGCAATAAATGTCAGCTTCTGCTTCCCCTCCGCAGTGTAAAAGAACAGCTCTATTGACCCAGAAACCTTCTTAACCAGACCAGGTGAGGGATGAACCGGATGACACAGAGAAATACTGGAACATGGGAGAATGAGGGACAAAGGCTGAGCACAGCTGGGCGTGGAGGGCAGTCTGCAGCCTGGGTGGGGCACAGCGGGCGGAGGGAAACTCTTGGATGTGGCTGCTGGGTGGGGTGTGGCAGTGGAGGTGGGGGTAACTGAGGACAGCACAAGGTGGGTGGCAAGGGCCGGACTGCTGCTGACTTGACCGTTTTGCTCAAGGCCTGGCTGTAGCCTCAGGCCTCTCATTTCCTCTACCTTAACGAGGGGTCATAGAAGTGCCTTCCCATAACTGCATCATCTCCCTACACAGCCGATGGTTTAAATATAGCTGAGCTGGAGCAGGACAAAGTCTCCTTTATGACACACTGTGGTTTGTTCCCACCGCTGTTTGACCCCTTGGGCTCTGTGACACAGAACACAAGTTTCAGCAGTTCCCTGTGCCTTCCCACAGGCACCAGGACAGAGCCTTCCTTTGCCTGGCTTCTGGTTAAATGCCATTATCATTATCTTTAGGAGGAAGCAGGAGACACAGTGAGTAGGGGCAGAGGGGAGGCAGGGCACCATAAAAAACAGGGTGGATCTGAAAGATTGGAAGACTTCTAGGAACTTTAAAAGGCTGGAAAGTGAGTGGTACCAGTACTGTATTATGTCCAATTTTACTCCAGAAGTTCCTCTTAGCACAATACCCTTACCAGCCAAGACAGGGTTCATTTTTGGCTCATAAACAGCTAAGGTGAGAATTTCCTCAGTTCACTGGAGGAGGGCTGGGATGAGGCAGAAGGTGGCCATACTGAAGAGTACTCACAGGAGATTCAGACTGCCAGAGGCAGAGTCAAGTGAGTTGTCAGGGGTGAAATACAGAGGACAACAGCTCAGCTGGGACAACAAAGCAGGATGGGGAACAAGTGTGGGTCCCCCAGGACTGGGGCAGGAACGCCTAGCAGCTGACCAGCACATGCCTGCCTGTTAGATGCCCATGTTTCAGGTGACACTCACTCAGCTAATGCAGGTATCTCCCTAGACCCTCCCCTTGGCACGTCATCCAGCGACAAATCCCTCACTTCCCCTAGAACAGCCTAGACACTAAGCCATTCCCTTACACTCTAATGGCCAATGCAGGTTCTTTCTGTGAAACCTGGCACGGTGTGCAAGACCACATCTGCCCTGCTCCTGAAGGTACCAGAGAGACCGCAAAACAAAGGAAATCCTGAGCAACAGGCAGGAGAATAGTAGTACGGACAGAAATGGAAGCTGGAGTGGATGCAGAAGGCTAGAAGCAAAAACGGTTTATGTGTTAATGGGACATTCAGATGCAGTGGTGTGGCAGGTGACAAAAAAGCTGTGGCTGAAGGGCGGGGGAGATGCAGGCAGTATAGCCGCCATCAGTGGGGTGAGGGATCCCCTCAGAGCTGCTGATGCTCCCAACGTCCCCCAGCACCAAGGCTCGGGAACACTCTGCGGCAGTGTACATGGCCAATGGCTCAGAGATTTCTGAAGCCCAGCTACAATGGGCCAAAACTGAAACAAGAACGACAAGGCATCCTGAGGGAGGTGACAATGTGGTCCAAAGGTGGTGCCTTTACGGCTCAGCAACTATGTACTGTGGACTAAATCCAATCTCCAAATGATCACATGTGTCAGGCAACTGGCGGCCACTCCACTGACCGGAGTGACACCCCTGGCCCTAGATGGCAGTAATGGTGGCCACCATTTACTGAGCATTAACTATGTGCCAGGCACATGCATAGCACTGCCTTCCAATGGCCCCATTTAATTTTCATGGTAGCCCAAATGAGTAGCTCCTTTACTTTATAGATGAGGGAATAAATAGAAGCTTAGACTAAATCACAAGCGCTTACTGAACGAGAGGGCACCAGTGTCGTCCCCCTCCTGGGCCTAGACCTAGACCTCCTAGGCCTGTCAGAGGAAGCAGCGAGAGCAGAGGGTAAAATAACAGTTACTGCCCATGGGCTGCATGACATCAACAAACATTTAGGATGCCCCTATTTTGTTCAAAGTGGAAGAAAAATAAAAACACCAACTTTCCGTTAAACAAGAGAAATGGTCCCTTTCCTGTCTCTACATTTTCCAGTTTACAATGAAAAGCCCAAGGGGCCAAGGCCTGGCTGTCCCCAGGTCTGACAGGTTTTCTCCCGGGCTCTGGTGGAGTCAAAGTCAGAGGAGAAGCACGACCCACCGGAGATCACAGCCCGGGCAGGCGAGGTGCCTCACAAAGACCCTCCCCCACATATAACTATGCTTTGTTTAAAGTAAGATCTGACTCAGCATCTGTACTTTTACTTGCTGCCTGACGAAAACCAGATGCCAAACGCCTGCCAGCACCGTGCTGGGGCCCTCTGCCCTGGGGAAAATGAACCCAGCACCGCAACAAAGGGCCGCGTACTCCAAGGCCTAGCTCTGTGCTCCGCGGCCTGTACAGAAAGGCACATTTTGAATCATTTGAGAGCAGGAAAGATTTAAAAGAAGGGCTTTGCACCTCCTTCTTGGTTCAGTCTGGAGTGCTGGAACTTCTTCCTGAAGCTCCACTGTGAGCCTGATGACTGAGAGGGCCGCTCAAGCTGGCCACCAGCCACCAAACAGTCCCTTCTGCAAGCTACTTGACATTCTGTGACCCGTGGAGGCAGCAGCCACCTCCCTAGCACAGCTCCTGAACAGGGACCCCCTTCCCTGGAAAGCTGAGGGCCCCAGGAGGGGGAGGGGCAAGGAAACTCCCCCACAGAAACACTGAGCCCCAGAGCCAGAATGAAGAGCGGCCAGCAAGCGTTAGCTCATTCAGCGCACACCTCTGAGCTAGCCATGTCAGAAGTGACAGAAAAACGCAACCTGAGGAGTCCAAGTCACCAGGCCCCTGCTCAAACAGCAGTTAGCAGTGCCAGCCTGCTTCAGCTCCAGACCCGGCTCCCACAAGGATTTCCTGGCCAAAGGCAGAGCAAAGTCCAGTGCTGGAAGGACGGCTCTCCTCCCCTGTGGCCACACCCATGGCCCCGGCCCTTGGCCCCAAGGGTGCTGTGTCACGGGAGGAAGAAATGAAGGAATACAGTGCTCTTACTTAGCTGTGTCTGCCAGGAGGTGACACCTGTCACTTCCTCAGCCATTTTATTGGCTAACATAAGTCACATGGTCATAACACAACTGCCAAAGTTTGGGGTGTCTGTGCAAAAGGTGAGCTGTTGTCCCTGAACATCATCTTAAGCCCTGACCTCTGGTTTCCCAGGTCTAACCCATATTTTCAAAGGAATTCAAGGTCTCATCACTTATATCTCTCATCGTTACCTCAAAAGCCAGACAGCAACTTCCTAAAATGGATCGCCTCTTCCAAATTTCCATTTTACATCATTTCCTAAGTCATCACACTCAGACACCTAGCACCACCTTCTAGACCTCCCCCTTCCTCAACAGTCAGTCAACACTCTTTTAATAGTCATTTTACTCCTTTGTAATTTCCCTTTGATATCTTCCCCCACTTCCTACTGCTTTCAACTCATATCTCACTATCTACAGCTGAATTATTCCAAGAGCTTAAACTGGTCACCCAGCTTTCAGTTTCTTCCTGTCCAATTGACTTGGTACATGGCTGCCTAATCCTCCCTCCCTTCCCAGGTCCGGTTTCTCCCCTGTTCAAGGGCCCACAATACTTCCCCATTGCATCAATCATGGGTCACCTGCTAAGCCTGCAATTTGCAGAGCTCTAGAATTGCCCATGGAACTAGTCGGGACATAATCTCACTGCTCTCTGACAGTGCCATGTCCACTCCTGTCTCCACAGGTCTGTTCATGCCATCCACTCCTCAGGATGCCCTTGCACCCTTCCGATGCAAATCCTAATCCTGCCTCAGGATCCGTTCCAAATACACCGTCCTCACTCGAGTCCTTCCCACCAACGTACTTACCTCTCTCCTTTCTGGCTTACAACAGAGCTAAGCACTGGCTCTGAATAGTCTACTTTTTGATGATAATCTGAATTGTACTGTTTTAGAAGAATATTTCCTGCTTCTTTGAGGGAGTGTCTAATATAGGCTGTCTTCTACTATAAGTAAAGAAAACACCAACTCAGATGGCTGAAACAGTGAAGACAGAAAAGTAGAGCCTGCTCAGTTGTCAGTGGCTCTGTCATCAAGGACCCTGGTCCTTCCTATCTTTTCTTCTCTGAAGGCCTCAACAGACTTACTTTCCTCATGGTGACAAGATGGCTGCCTCATTTCCAACAATCTAGTGGAAGGAACTGTCCCTTCTTCTGTGTTTCTTTTTAAGAGAGAAGACATCTTTCCTAGAATCCCCCCAGCAGACCTCTCCTCATATCTCATTGGCCAGAACCGTGTCACACACCCATGTCTAAATGATGGGCCTCCATGACTGTCTTGGATCATTCAGCTTTAATCCTGGAGCTGGAAGCAGGGTCACTTTTCCATGAGTAGTTGTGTGGGTGTTGGGGGTGGGCAGACATTGGGGGTAAGCATTCATACCAAATCAGGGTTCTATCATCAAGAAGAGAAATGAATAGCTATTGTGCAGGCAACCAACAGTGTCTGCTACAGGCAAGGATCAAGGACACATATTTGCTTTTTTTCCCTAACTTGCCACCACCATTCTGTGCTGACACATAAACATGCTCAACAAATAACTGTGGAATTGAACTGAACTAGAAATTATCCTGTGGGTGTGAGAAAATAGTGAGCATTGTAATTGAGTGGTACAACTGGACAATGGCGCATAGAAACTGGAAAGAGGGCCATGAAATCCAAACAGATGCAGAAAAAGGCCTTAGCAAAGGAGGTTTGGAGAGCTCTGGTCCAAGCCCTATGCTGGGCCCAACTCCCAGTTCCACAGATAGGAAGCAGGCCCCAGGCCAGAAAGCTGGACGTCTCTCAACAGGGCCCAGCTGGGCCCTCTCCTCAGTTCAACCCTTGCCTCCAATGGGCCAATGATCTACATCCTCGCATAACTTGCCAGGCACACAGGAGGCTCACAATGAGGACTGTTAGTGCCTAGCAAGTACCTGAGCACAGCATGGGCCCACACAAACCTGCCGAATATGCACACCTGAACACATGAGGTCTGGGTTGTAAAAGCCAGTGATCCCTTACTCAGGCTTACAGTGACTGCTGCTTCACTCTGCTGACAGGTCTCTCCTCCCTCTTTCCTCTTTGGGCCACCCTACTATCTTTGCCTTTCATCTTAGCTTTCTAGATTCTCTGGAGCCAGTGACAACACTCAAACCCCAAACATACATGCTTTTACCCGAAGCTGGGAAATGTTCCAAGAACTGCACAGAAAATACACTTAACTGTGGGGCTCTCAAGTCCCTGTGATGCCCCACGTCCACCTCACAGGCCCATGAGACACAGCCATTTGAAGTTCTGGAGTTTCTTTTTAAATACTGCAGCTACATTTTTGTAGCTAAAGATAACTGTGTCAAATGCAGCCCACTTTAAGAGCTCATTGATTATGACATTTACTCAATATTCAGTACGTATTGACTGAGCAACTGTTATGTTGAACCATATGACATTGCTGATACTCAAGTGTTTTTGACCTACAAATACGGTATTATCACAAAACAGTTCAACCTAATATGTATTTTATGATAGGCAACATGCTAAGGAGGAGTTTGGGACATGATGACCAACAGCATATGCTGTCCTGAAGGAACTTACACCCCAGTGCATTAAACAATTAATTACAAAGTAATACACAATCTAGCTTCACTACTGTGATTAATCATATGTGCATTTATTCTTGTACCGCTTGACCTCTTTGCTGGCCTGTAAGCTTTATAACGATGTTGGTTGTGCCTCCTACATGTAGCACACTGCCAAGCACTTAGCAGGACACATTAGATATTTGTTAACTTACTACTTCATGTTCCAGTAGACAAGTGCAGGTGCTGTGGAAGCACTGGGCAGAGTGATTGAACTAATCTTGGGGAGTAAGGATCAGGTACTTCACTAGTTTGAAATTTCTGGTATCGCTGATAAGGCTGAATTAGGTCTTCACAGGTTTTTATACCCTGTATAAACTATCAGCAGCACATGCCCATGGGGCTTCATAGGGACTGTGTAAAATACTGAAAAAGAATAAACTATTTTCAAGCACCATCTATTTCAGAAATTTTATTTATATAAACCATTGGTACACTAACTGCAAATCATTCTTATTTCTCTTCTAAAGCAGGAACCCCCAAGGATCTTTATCAGGCACTCTATGAGCCTAGTTTGAGTTACAGTATTTACTTGAAAGTAGTAACAATGAAGTTCTTAAAAATATTTGGCAATTCAAACATCTTACTAATTCAAACTAACCCTCCTTACTGATCTACGTTGTTAGAGATTTTTACAATCATATTAAGAGAAAGCATCAAAGGCTGCACTTAGAGAAACAGTCACCAAATTTTTTTACAGAACACTTGAGATAACAAAAACCTAAACTAACGTCAGAAAGTGAGTGGAAATAAGAAACAAAGAAACAAGTTGAAGAGTAATTGTAATCCAATTCAGTCTAATAACTGACACCTACAGGGAGTCACATTCAAATTATAAGCAAAGCATGTGAAAGTTTTAGATGCTGCACCCCTGATCTTTTAGTTGACCTGGCATAATTTAATGAAAAATGTTGGTGGACACTGCTGGCCACCAGGCCTCTTATCTATTCTGCAGCATCTCTGTGAGAGCCAATCCTGGACCAGACATAATGAGCTGAGGCAGTATCTTTGGGTGTGTTTGGCCTGTCACTCTTCTCTGTGGCAGGACAGAGATTTACTAACACACTGGTCACATTAATAGAACATCTTGAACCCTTTCGACATGGCAAATGATCGGCAGCCTCTGTCCCCAAGCCAAAGCCAAACGAAAACCTGTCACCAGCAAGGACACCCGGTCTCTCTGAAGGATGCCCAAGTCCCCATCCAGTCTCCTTTGCAGAACCTTGCAAATCTCTTGGATGCAGGCAGGATGATCAGGAGCTGGAGGAGATTATGCTTTGAATGTCTTAAGAGATTAGTTACTTAAAACCCTCCACATGACTTACAGATGACAGAGTAAAAGCCTACTTGATTAAGGCTGAACGTCTATACATTTGCAAAAGAGAAAATATGCAGAAGAAAACAAGAGTCAGATTACTGATGGGCACAGCACCAGCTCCAGGATATCAGGGGCTGCTGAATAAATTATAACAGGGCGGAACAGACAGTAATCATAGATTCACCATAAATACCACAGCCCTCAAGGCTCTCATATTTACTTTCTTTCCCCAAAGCACAGATTGAATCCGACCTTATACTTAAATGAGGCCTGGCTCTCCTCAAATTCCAAATATGGGAAATTACAGCTCTTCTGTGGTGGGGGCAAGAGTGGGAAGGCAAGCATTTGTATTACGTAATGTTTTCATTAAAACAAAGACCGCGTACACCAGTCTCTTTCTCTTCTGTTAGAGGCATTTTCCAGTCCTCCTTCCACTCTCCCCCAGCCTAGGCTGCCACAGTCTTTTCCTCACCTCCGGAATAAGTCCCCTTTAAAACAAGAGGATTATACATGAGATCTATAAAGATTCTGCTAAAATAAATTCAGGTCTAGAGGCACATTCGTTCTCTATCTACTTTCTTCCTTCTAGATGCCCGCTGCTTGTGGGGAGCTACTCAGAAGAACCGAATTCGTGATGTGGGTGTGCGAAAGAAGCTATGGATACATTCCTCCCAGCCAGAGGTGCCAGAACATCCAGCTAGAGACCACCACACACTGACAGAGGGACGGAGAAGAGCTGGGCAGGGAGCTCAGATTGTGACCGTGCTTTTCTGTAATGACTGCCCAACTGTTCAGCAAGCTTTCTTTTGTAGTAAAACATCAAAAGACATGAAGAAACTGTTTAGCAGACCATCTCTAAACAGTGTTATGAAGGGTTGTCTAGTTTTGGGGTAAGCCTAGAACAAATCTATATGTACAATCACTCCTCTGATAAACTAACGGACGTGTCCATCTGGGAAGCAGAATTCGCAAAACACTACCCTTCTCCAAACCAACACAACCACAGTGGAATAAAATCACCGACGAAAACTAGAAAGGACTCTAACATGTGCTGCTTGTAGGGAGAAGGATGGTCCTGCACAGAGGCTCCAGAAAGCAGCAGCCACCTGCTTCGGGGCTAAGAAAATTCCCACTAGGTCCAGTTTACAACCTGCTGGGAACCTGAGGCTTAGTGGAGAAGCAACCAGTGGCTTGTGAGAGAAAGGCAGATCAATGCCTTCTCAGGGCTAACCCCAGATCAGGGAAGGGGACCTGGCAAGGTGCAGACCTGGAAAAGCCTGCATTTCACTGAGCTGACATAGCACCTTCTGGAAAACACTGGTGAGGGCCCTGAGCTGTCCCTACAGCCTTCCCTCCCATGGCTCCCTGAGAGGAGGCACTCTGCAGGGAACTAGGGAAGCCAAATACAACGTACGAGACAGGCCTCAACCTTAGCATCACCACACTCCCAACAGAACGGCTCTCAGAAGAAAGCCTGGTATGGATGCTGTCTCTTCTCTAATGGGAAGTATACAATTGTTCTAGTTCTCTTTTGTTCTGGCTTCCTAGAAATTCAGAGCTAAGTATGAAACTCCCAATTCCCACAGACAGACAATTTCCCCAGCAGTTAATAAGACATTCCACATATCTAGGAGTCAGGATATTTGTGTATTTTCAAAAAAAAAAGAACTTGCCCTTATGGCTACCCAACTCCAATCTCCCCCCATTACCGGTATGCATCTGACTCCTAAAGAGCTTTCATTCAGGACTGCCTGAGGTATTTATAATTCATGGCTGCTAAAAAAGAGCTGAGAACAAAACAGGAAGAAAAGATATTAAGTAATACTAAGAAAAAAGACTTACCTTAGGGATAGAAAAGACTTCCCTAACGTCAGAGTTTTTAATTAATCTTCCTATCTATTAAATATTAAAAATCTGTATCAGGTGACTACTTAAAGTGTTTGTCATTTTACCTTTTGATTCTTGGTACATAAGATAAGAACAATGAGCACTTGTAGCAGGCACTCAAATATTTGTTGAATGAACAGATGGAAAAAAAGTCTTTTTAGAAAAGTACTGTAAGCAGATTCTAACAGAAGAGTGGTCTCAGGACAGGTGGTCAGCAGGTCAAACCCTGATGTTTAAGAAGGGTTGACTATGATTCGTGAATCTAACAACCCTCCCTTCAAAATAGCAACTATTTTAAAAATCAGGTCTAAAGGTGAACCATCCAGAAACCTGGCATTTGCTCCTGGGATTTTAAAAAGTCACACTCGTGAACATGAGAAGTAACCCAACGCTTTGAAATGATCATCTTTTTACTGAAATAGCTGCTTCTGCTGGGCTAGAGAAAAAAAGTCTCTTCCTTTGGGGTAAGGCCTTAAATGTCTGGAAGCCAGCAACCTTACAGGTTATTCTAGTCCAATTCATTCTAAATGGAAGACTCATTTGGGAAATGAAAATGCAGGAAAAACTTCTCTCACTTTTTTTGTCCTGGTCTATAAACAAACAAGTACACTTGATTGAATCAGACACAAAACCTGGTACTTAGGGCTGTCCTCTTACAAAGTATTAAACAGGCTTCATTTTAATTCAACATATTTTCAAATTATAACTAAAACAGTCAACAAAATATGTGTGTGCTTGATTTGTTAAATTTATGTGTTCAGGGAGAAAATATTCAGAATAAACAAGTCAATTATTTTCATTGAATATATTAAAATTTAAGTGTAGCGTTTTTATTATAACTTTAGCTTTTGACACAGTAAGACAAAATCATTGTTATATAGCTACTGAATGAGTCTCACTACTCCCCAATGATTGCACAAATTACCCTTTCAACTAGCTATAAAATAACCAAATCAGTTCTGATATGGCCATAAAATTAAGCCTGAAAAAAAAGTGAAGTAAATCACCCCTTTAAAATCATTGTTGAACAGTAAATTCTGTACAATCCCATTTATGTCAGAAAAAAAAAAATCTACATTTGTATGAGTATATGCATAGAAATTAAGAAAAAGGTCTGGAAGAACTTATGTCAAACTGTAAAAAATATATAATAGACCAAATAAGGGGCATGGAGCACAGAGGGGAACTTTCACATTTTACTTTTTGTCTGTGCTATTTAGATTTTCTACAACAAAACTATATTCACATTTTACCTCTGTCAAATGAAAATTCAAAGAAAATAAAGCAAAGAAATCTAGGACACCTTCTGAAATTGAAACCAATCTCTCATCACCTTACTTACTTTTATATATAATACTTCATTACCCTGAAGTACTTTATTTGTTGTTTTAAATTATGACTTATTTCAAATCAACTCGTCAGTGAAAACTGAGATTTCCTAATGTGGATGCTACACCTAAGAGGCTGTAAAACTTCACTCTCTGGAAGTCTTTTTTTAAAAATGGGAGTAGAATGTACCTGGACAGGATAGGTGTGGCCTGACCTGCAGCAATGGATGGCTATTCAACTCCAGGTCTCCCTCCTCCTCCTACTGCAAGTCCCTCCTAGCAAACCAGTCAAGGTCACCAATGCAACCAATTAATGGGTAAACGCCACCTAGGTTACCCAAACTCCTAGGGTTCTCAAAGCAACTCCTGAGGTTGGAAGCTGGCCACTAGAAAAACACTGAACAATGACTCCACTTCCCCTAAATTTCAAATACAGGGCAAGGCACCTAACGGGTGAGGTTATGTGCGTCACAGGCAACCCAGAGCACCAGACTAATTTTGCTGTAGAGCTGGACTCTATCAAGTATGAGCAATCATACTGGTTATCACATAGGAAAAACAGATTAATTACTACTTAATAAATGCTGTCTGTCTAGGAGACAGAAGACTTCAGAATTATGGGGCTCCTGATGGAAGGGAAGTTAATAAAAGGGTTCCTTGAAAAGGAAGTCAGCAGCCTGCCTCATGACACAGCTCTGTCACCAATATAGCACAGGTGGAACCCAGTGCCTTACTAAGGGCAGAGATGGTGTTCTCCAAAGTCACCATGAAAAAGGAGAAGCAGACCGCACTCCCAAGTATGGGAAAATGGGTGTTACAAAAACAGGATTACATACACAAAAGTAATGCCAACTTAGGGCAATCTTGAACATACTCCAGTACATCAAAGAATCACAATGGGAAAGAAAACAAAAAATGGTATCAGAATTTTCCCCCCATTTTAATAAAGGGAAGGCCTAGAGACCTGAAAGTTGAGGGGAAGAGGCCACCATTAGAAGACAGGATGCCAGTTTCGTGGAGTGCCCAGTTTTGCCAGAGTATCTTGGCGTTGATGACGTTTTGATGGATACACAAAAGCTCCTCCTTTGGGACAGGAACAGGTCCTCTTCACATCCACCCTGGACCCCCCCACCCCCTCCAGGAATGCCTCCTGCCTTCCTTGACAACTTCTCCCTGGTCCTCCAGACACCCACTTAGAGCTCCCTGGTATCTCCCATCTGTCTCTGGCCCAAATACCCAGACTTCACACCAGCCAACTGCTCTAGTTCTTACCAACCGCACCTGCAGGGTCCGGCCCACTGACACTCAGGCTCCCCCACCCCTAGAAGCCTTCTCAAAGCAGCCCATATGCCCAGCTGCCTCCCCCCAACAATAGGGCCAGGACCTCACTCTCCTATTACTTAAGAAATGCCTAACATTCCAGCTTTTCCAGAAAACCTTTCCAGATCGACCAGCTACTACTACCAGATTGAAGGGAGCTACCCCAGCCTCATCCCAATCCTGGGCAGATCCTTCCCTCACTACTCCCGCTGAGCTGTAAACAAAAACAGCTTTGCCTTGCCTCTCCTTCCCCAGTCAACACCTGTTCTTGGAGAGCAAACAATATCAGGGTCTCCCTGCCATTCTGCAAAGGGATTTACAGTTCGTTTCACTGCTGGCCTTAGATGATCATTTCCTTAGAGGCAGGGACAGGGTTGTGTTCAGCAAAGCCTGGGTCACCTGGATGATGGGGAATAGGGCACTTGGATGAATTTAATTAGAGGGTTAATAGAGCATTAGGCAGAAACTTTGCTTCAACTCTATTATAAAGCCTATTATAAAGCTTTTAAAAATACATCTGACCACTTTCCAGCCTGGGTAGAGTTAATATAATTTAGTCTTTGATTTAGGATCTTGCAGTGCCTGAGGCTCATCATTCTCCTCTGCCACAGTAATTACAGATGTGAAGATGTAGAGACTGGGCCAACGGTGCCTGGAAGCTAATTTCTAAAATAAATCCTTGTTACCACATCTTGTGATTTTTTCCTTTCTGAAAGTAGAGTTCAAAAATAAAAACAAAATCCCACTTCATTGAGGGTTACAATTAAAGGAGGTCCATGGCCATTGCTTTTGTTAAGTGCCTGCCACTGTGGTCCACAATTACTTAATAAAGGGTTCTTGATGAGGGAATTTGGCAACACGATTCTCTACAAACACAAGCTTGATTTTGAGGCAACCACTCATATCTTGGAAAATCAGGAGTATTCACACACAGGTGTCCTAAATTTCCTCAAATTGAAAATCCACCCTTTCTGAGGAATAGCTGTGCTCACTCTGAAGCAGCAGAGACAGGTGTCCAATCACGTCAAATGAGGAACTACTCCCAAAAGAGCCTAAAAATGTTAATCAAGGAGCTGTAACTGAGAATGGGAAGCCCGCAACAGTAGCCACTTCATCCAGTTCCCAGGCTAGGGCTCAGCAGAAGCGGTCTGCCTGGGCTCTAGGGACCCACTCTAAGTCCAAATTCCAAACTCATTACAACTGAAGCAATTCTCTGTGTCCATATCATCCCACATGAATGGGGCCCTAAACACACTGACAGTCATATCTCTGAACACTAAAGGGCCACTCTGCCACCATATGGCTGCTGACTACTCTATACTATTAGGATAATGCTGGGATTAGGATGCCCTCTCCATCCAAACCCTGCCCAGTTCCGAAACCCCAGCCCAAGTCCTCTCCCACAGTGTCTTCCCCAACAACCACCGCCTGCACTGAACTTTACTTTGTACTTGACAGATACGTGAACTCAGATGGGAAAAAAAAATTACATCTTTACTTGCACTACCCTCTAAGCGCATGTTAACTGTTCCTTTGATTATGAATGTAGGCAACCATCACAGTAATGCTCCAGGACCTATGACTGTGTCACAAGAGAAATTACACATACTTTCCTATCACATCACAGTTTATCCAGATATCTCAGAATCTCATTTTCACTCTTCACTACATCATGATTACAATTGTTAGACCTGCTGTTAGATCCTGTTATTTAATGTGTTACTAAAGAAGCATACTGCTAGATTATGTGTTTTTTAATATTTTGATGACTATTTTCAATATAATTGATTGTTTGTTATCCTATGTATTTTCATTGATGCATTTCAAAATGTTACACTAAGAAGGGGACCTTAGGCTTCACCAGACTTCCAAAAGGATTTGTGGCACAAAAAAGGTTAAGAACCCCTGTGTAGAGGAGTAAAGGCACAAAGCTCTAGAGGCAGATTAAGTTTGAATTCGAATTCAAGCTCTACCAATTTCTAGCTCTTTTCCTTTGAGTGAAAGGATTTAAATTCCCTGAGCCTTGAATTTCCTCATCTTGATGGAGGGAGCCAATACAGAAACTTCAATCTTGTGAAATCATTCATTCATCAAAAAATGAACACCTATTTGTGCCAGGCACAAGGCTGAATTCTGGGGCTACAGTAATAAAGAGGACAGAGATAGTTCTTAAGCACTTCGTACAGGTGGTCATGCTACCTGATGATGGCAGCAGTGACTCGCACGGAAGCGTCCTATGAACACGGCAGCACTACTGCTAAAACCGCAACACTGAGTATTGAGTTATGGGCTCATTTATGTTGCTTCTCATGTAGCAAGTGTGGGTTCATCTAGTTCATGCCTTCAGCTTCTCAGAGGCCAGAGGCCTATGCCTCATACAGAAAGGGCAGTTTACTAAATGGAAGAACCAAATGGTCCTGGCTTCAAAACCCTGCTCTGCCACCTACTGCCTTTGTGACTATGTGCGAGACCAGTACCTGTGCCTCTGAATCTGTTCTTGCCTTCCCTACCATAATAGACCCCCAGTTTTTAGCTGGATGCTAGGAATTAAAGATATTTCCCAGCCTTCCTTGCAGCAAAGTATGGTCATGTGATCAAGTTCTAGCCAATAGTAAGCAGATGTGTGCAATTTCCAGGACATGTCCTTAAATTAGGAGGGCATCCCCTCACCAGCCTTTTTCTCCTTCCTAGTGGCTGGGCTAGCATAGCCATCTTGGGCCATTAGATGACCTTGGGAATGGAGGGATGCACAGGGACCAAGACAGAAGGGGCCTGGGTCCCTAGCACAGTGGAGCACCATTGCAAGCCAGTACACTAATCTACCTTTGGCAAGTTCCTTAACCTCTCTGGATCTCAACATCCCCATCTACAAAAAGGTGATAATGTGAGATATCTATCTACAAGGGTTATTTTTGAGGACTTAATGAGATAGAGCTTGTTTCACGGTAAAGGCTAGAGTTAGGAGAAGTGGTATTATTACTGTTCTTCTCTTGCTGCAGTGAAAAAGAGAGGAGACTGGGACTTCTTAACACATCCTGGGTGCCCAGAGGTGGCTCAATGAGTCACACAGTTGACAAACATTTTAGCCAGTCTAGTACTGACAAAAATTTCCTTCTCTGCAACTACTATCAAATGGTTCCCAGGAAAGGGAACCAGCACTACCTGTGGGACAACTGTTGGGATGATGTTTGCTCATCCATACACCACGATGGTCATCCTCTTCATTCAGAACCTTTCCCACGATGGCCCTAAGCCACTTCACTTCTCTCTTCTGCCTTTGATCGCTCCAGTCCTGCCTCTGAGCTCACTCCCATCAAAACATCAAAGTTCCTTTCAGTCTCTTTTGGAAGCACCCTCTGGCCTCTACCCTAAGAAACCTTCCCTACCTGACCAGCCAGTGATCACTTTCTCATGTCCACACTATTCAAGCAAGAGGCTTCTCAAACTCTAAAAATGAAATTCTCTCCCCCTGGAGAAGAACACAAGTGATTATTCCCATCTACAGATTCTCCTGTGCTGGTCCAGAGATGTCCCAATCTCCTACATGTTTCACTGTGAACACTTTGAAACTATTTTATCTTGTTCGAAGCATCAGCGCTGGCCTAGGAGGCATAATTCTCCACGGCTATGTAAAATCGAAATTTGCTTTATGTGCCTAAAGCTTATATTCATCTTTCTTGGTTACTGCAGACACAAATCCTATTCTGTCTCTCCCACATTGCTGTCATCATTCCATGTCACTGTCAGTCATGCAGGCTGCTCTCAGGCACAGGCACAGCTACAACCACCTTCCCCTCTCATTCCCTCTTTCCACACTCATGCCTACTGACACCAGCTCCTGCTCCGTCTCTCATCTTCTGCACCTCTGGCTCCCCCCTTTCTCAGTAGTAAAGAGTTTCCTATCCTGACGGCTCAACCAGGCCCAGGCTTAAGATGGCTTTGGAATTGGAATGAGGGTGGCCGTGGCAGCCAGTGGCTCCCAAATTGGGAGGGATACCAGAGCTGCAACAGGAAGAAACAAAACACAGTGGTCAAGAGGGCAGGAATCAGTGCCTGTGTGGCTTCAGCAGGACAAAGACATGGGCAGGAATCAGTGCCTAGGCAGGCAGAGGAGGAGGAAGCTAATGCAAATCCCAGACACTGGCAAAGGAAGGAAGCAGAAAGCATAGGTGTCAAGGGAGTAGCGAGCGTGTTGGGGATTTACGCTGTGTCCACCCTCACACACTAACATGGGATTTTCTAACTCAGAATGCCATTTCTGGAGTCTGGCAGCACCTGGATCAGTCTCACTTTGTGGAGCACTTAACCCTCTCCTAGTTTTTTCTGAACAGAATTCTTTCCCAGGTGTGTGACCCGCATAAAACCCTGGGATGCTTTGCTGTTTTAAATTCACGCTACACATTAATATGTGTTACACAGCAAGAATGCTGACGCATGAATCAAACCTCACCAGACTGCAAGCAGGAAATAAGCCCCCAACACAGGTTTTGTTCCTCCCTAAATACCTTCTGCTCTCTGAGATTAACAAAGTAGTGGCAAGGCCCCTCCTGGCCAAGCTCAGAGGCATCTAGTGATGAGAAAGACGTGATGTCACCAGTGGGTTTCAAACAGTCAGGCAGAGATGAACATGTACGTCCACAGCTCTATACCTTCCACTCCCACCCACGTCTGGTCTTCTGCCACCATCCCTTCAGCGCCACCGTGATGCTCATTTTCCTCTATGTCACCTGTTTGTATATGAGGCTGGGAGTGGAGGGAATATAACAGGGCCTAGTGTCAGGGTCCCAGCTCCATGCCAGAGAGTGGCCCATAGGGTGAATGCAGGGGGACCAGAGGCAGCCAGAAGGAAGGAAAGGCACAAATGTCACACTTCCTTGTTTTTCCCTTGGTGGTTCCTTCCCCTGCCTTGGGCCCCACCCTTCCACTCAGCCCTCTTTCCCAGCTGCACCTCCCATAGCACACCCAAGCCTCCTGGAGGGCTTTCCTTGCCTGCCCCCTGAAATCCACATGAATCACTAATTACTGATTTCAACCCAGACACTAAGTGAAAGGCAGATGCAGCATGACAAATACTGAGATAGTATTTGGGACTGGTGAATGGAGAGTCCCCTGTGTTCCCTCTACTCTGCCCCAGAAGACAGGAGACAGGAGATGCCGTATCCTAGCCCACACCTGGAGAAGACTGACTAAACCTCACACCAGACTGGGTGTCTATGTGTGCTGAGGGGGAGAGGGGCCCAGAACAAACAAACTCACACGCTGGTTCCTTAACTCAGACAGACACTGGAATTCCCTAGCACAGCTGAGAGACAGATGACTGAGTCACCATCCCAGAGAATCTGGTTTGATGGGTCTGGGGCTGCTGCCTGCATGCACAATGGAATTTTTAAAGCTTCCCCAGTGATTCCAACATGTACTCAAGTTTAGGAACCACTGATTGAACTCATTTAATATGTGTTGCAGACATTCTTCAAAGCAGTCAAGATGCTCAGAACACCTTATAGCCTTTGACTGTCAAGACAACCCTTGGAGTTATCATCCCATTTTATTGAGATTTGGACATCAATCATGGTGAGGCTGTGATTCAACTCAACTTCTCTAACTCCAAAGTCCTTTCTCTTTGCACCCATCTGTGAATTCTTGCAAGGGTATAGACAATGCATGAAAGCAGTTACCACTGCCAGCAGGTCCCGAATAAATCCCATAAATGCAAGACCCCTTTGGAGATGCAAACCCTACAGGCAGCAGTGATGACCTCTTCTGAAGGCAGGGGACACAGCGCTACACAGACATGTACTCATGTGTGAAGTCCAAGGAGATGGAGAGAGAAGATGCACCAGATCCTGGGGGGGAGCTTATCCTAGACCCAAGATGTGTCCTTAGATACCACACTTAGTACAGTGCTCAATGGCATGGAAAATACCAGTGAATGTGGGAATGGATGAGTGCTAGGCAAAGGGGGGACACTTCCATGGAGAGGGAATCCTTATGAGCGGTGTCACAAGATGTCCTCTTGTGGCCACAGGCTGTCTCTTCATCCCACTCCAGGCATTCTGACCTCCTAAGGGGCACAAAAACCAACCCTAACACACTTTCTAACAGGCAGCTTCAATTCCTCCAGTCTCTCTTCCTCCCAGAAGTATGACCTGAGCTTCCTTGGTGAGGGGATATAGGACTAGTACCCTCACACATGTTTAGTCTACAGACCACTCAGGTCGGGTGAAGCATCCCTTCAGACCTTACTTCCACCCAGCCTACGTGCTCCCTAGAAAAAAAGCACCATTACCAAACCAACTTTCCCAGCGGAGTGGGAACAGTGTTGCCACTTTCGAATAGGAATTAACATGGACCCACCCAGCTGTGAAGACCGTGAAGCACTCCCGTTTGTAAGACCAGAGAAACGAGCGCGCGGCCCACATGGAGTCCTAAACCACCAACACGCAGAGGCAGGACCTCACGGAAAGGCCCGGGACAGACACTTAAGGACGGCAAGTATTCCTTCTTAAAGACAACAAAAAAAATATGCCACCGTTCCTCCAGGATTAGAAATGGGCATTTTAGTTCTCTATTCCAAACCGTGACACACCTCGGATGCCTCCTGGTGTCCCCCAAAGCTGAGTGTTGATGGGAAAGAACCACAAGGAATTACAGGAACCAAGAGCAGGTTAAACTTTCCGATCGATCACACGGATAAGAAGCGCCACTTACCCAGCACAGCCAGATAGCTCAGCACTGGGGAAAAGCACTTCATGTCGGCAGCAGAGAGGAGACACAACACGGGCGCTTCCTCTTCTCCCAGCACTTAATCTCTCATTTCTGACAATGCATTTACAGCTCTGGAAGGCAGTTTTGGAAACAGAACTTAACTAAGAAAATGAAAACAGGTTAAAGAGAAGAAAACAGCAGGCAGGAGTTGGGGGGAGGGGCGGTGTGTGGCATGCGTTAAACTCCCCTATGCCAAAAGAAGGGTCCAGAACAATTCCGAAGGCTTTCTAGGCTTCTGCCACATTGTGTGTCTTGAGGTTTCCACTGCAAGTGAGGACTGCTGTGGATTAATCCCTCAAGCAAAGGGAAAAGAAGAGTCTGAGAAAATCCTTTCATCCACTGATTATACAGAAATGTCCTTGGCTTCCCAGTGAAGGTGCCTGTAATCTCCCTCATTCGGATTCCCCAAAGAGAACGGGGCAGGTTTTGTCAAAGCCTTTGACAGCCAAATCGCCCTGGCTGGCACCGACCGTTCTGGGTTCTTCATCAAAAAGTCCGTCTCCATCCATGATGGTAGGTCACAGAGCTGCCACCTGCCCCGGACCTGCCCAGAACACACGAAGCAAGTTGGCGTTCGGCAGCCCTGAAGCGGTCCCACAATGCCAGCAGATATCTAAAACAAACACAACAGAGATTTATCAAAGGCAAACACAACCGCGGCAAAACCGAGACGGGCCGAGCGCTGAGCTAGTCCGGACACCTGGGTCGCGTTCCTGGACCAGGACCGTCAACCTTTGCATTTCGACCTTGCGCAAGTCGCCACATTTGCCTCCACCTCAGTTTCCCTGTCCAGAGGAGAGCAACTGTGGGGAGCCCAATTGTTCCTGCAATACTTTGAGCAAATGCTTTACTCCCGGGAATTCCCTTCGCCTCCTACCGGGCCCGGCGCCGCCGCTAGCCCCACCCTCCGCGGAGGCTAATCGGGAAGGGGATCCACAGTGCGGCCGCCACTCCCGGTTCCACCCCCGGCCCCCGGCCCCCCGCCCCAACGGGGGGAGCGCAGAGCGCGCCGCGTCCCAGGTGGCCCCGCTATTGTTTTACCTTCGCGGGTGTTTATTTTTCGCTGATTGCAAAGAAAAGAGAAGGAGGGAGAAGAGAGCCCGCAGCTTCGCTTTCCGCTGCCAGGGGAGAGGTCTCGGGCCCGACCCTCGAACGAAGCCGGCGCTGGGCCCACCGCCGACCCTCCCCGCCAACCTTCCGCGGTTCCCGGCTTCCCTCGCCGCCGGCGCTCCCACCGGATACTGACCTTGCCCCCAGCCCACTCCCTCCACGCGTCCGTCCGTCGGTCTGTCCTGGCGCACGCCTCCGGGGACACGCCGCTTCCCCCCTCTGCCCCCTCCGCCACGGCACCCGCAGCCGCGCTCCGGCCCCTCCCGAGTCCCCGCCCCCTCCAGCCGGCCCGCTGCACCCGGGCGAGCCCAGCGCGGGGCGGGGGCGGTGGCCTGGGCGAGAGGCACCGCCCCTGGACCCGCCCCGGGGGCCTGGCGGGGATCTGGCAGGGCTCGCGGGGGGGCCGCTGCTCTCGCCCGGCCCGCACCTGCTGGTGTCCGGGGCCGCCCGAGGAGCTGGGCACAGCTGGCGTGAGGGCCGGGCAGCCCTGAAAGTCAATCAAGGGTTCACAAGCGGACTGCCGGGCCGCCGGCGAGAAGTGCGCAGGCCTTTCCCAAAGAGCAGCAAAGGACCCACAAGCCGGGAAGAGAGCGGTGTAGGAGCGCGTCCCTTCTCTGCAAACACAAACAAAGCCCTCAGCAGGAGACTCGAATCTGCCCATGTGGAACCCCATATTGCGCTTAACTAGAGGACAGAATTTCCTAGAAGTTGAGACTGAATTGGACTCTAGAAACAGCCTGGGTTCTAATGGAGGTTCCTCCACTTCCTCACTGTGGACCTTGACAGAGTGTCAAGTTTCCCGTGCCTCAGTTTCCCCATCTGTTATGAGGAAATAGCCCACCCCGACTTAATAGGGTTATGTGAGATATCCGTGATGCACTTGTTAAAACACTTAAGAGTGGCGCCTGCACATTCTCAGCACTCAGTAAATGTGAGCTACACCTATTTTATGAGGAACAGGTGCATTTTATTCATTCAATACTTATGGAACACACGAGCTGGTAGGCATGGTCATAGGTGACCAAAATAGAGAACAGGTAGGCATGGTCATAGGTGACCAAAATAGAGAACAGGACAGTCCTGCCCTCCTGGAGCTTGCAGTAAATAAATAAATAGGAACAATAGAACAGGTATAGCAAAAAAAGAACGGTGTTAAGGAAGTACTCCTTCCTTGCATGGGGGTCAGGGCATGAGTAGGAGGGGCGTTTGGTCAGATCAGGTGCTGGGCAAGCTCCTCAGAGGAAATGAAAACTAGGTAGAATCTAAAGGGGCAGTAGGAGGCACTGCTACTACTAATCTAAAGGACGGGAGAGGGAGAGGGAAGGAGTCACGGGTCCTGGAATCAGTATTCTCCAAGGCCCAAAGGGGAAAGAGGGAGTGGCCCAGCTAGAGGACCAGAAGTCTCTCTTGGGCCCAAATTAGGCTATAAGAAATTGACAAGAAATGAGCAAAGGAGAAGTCAGGTGCTGGAACCTGGAGAACTTTTCGTGGTGTGTTAAGGAGTTTAGACTTTACCCAGGGCCACAGTGAAGCCTCTGAAGGTTTTGAGTAAGGCGTGTTGTTGTCAGACTGTACATTTTGGAAAGACCACTCTGACCTAGGTGCGGAGGACAGATGGGAAGGGAGTTCTACAAAAGGCTAGGGTTTGTTGCTGAAAATCCAGATGAGATGACAGTGACCAGGACCACAGAAGTAGCAAAAGGGAGGGTGTGGAATGAGCAGATCCCCTTGACGTTGGGCTCCTTGGAATGCCGGGTTAAAGGTGAGGAAAGGGGCAGAATAAACAGTTCAGCCTCAACAACTGAGATCAGGATGCATAGGATAAGTTTGGATGCATTGAATTTGAGATGCCGAAAAGGCACACAAGTGAAGATGTCCAAAAAGCAATTGAGGTCGGGGTGGGGAGAGTGGAGTTCAAAATGCCAAAAGGGATTATAAATATATAAGATGATTTTCACCCTATTGGATTGTACAACAGCAAAAGTATGCAGTGAAGGAAAGATGGATAACTCACTGTAGGGAAAATGTAAGTTTCCATAACCAGGATCTTCACCCGACCCTAATCTACTTGATGATGTAATTGGCCTACTGCTAGGCTACTGCTTAGCATCCATTGGCAATAAGCCAAGATTGCCTGTGTTGCTATATAAAGAGCTCTGACCAGTGCTTGGGGTAGAGTAGAGGCTGGAGCAGAGTCTGAGCAGAGGCTGGAGCATCGGCAGAGGCAGAGGCAGAGATGGGCTTGCTGCATGCAGCCTGCCCCAGAGGCAGACATGATTCTAGCAGTGGACCTTCCACTGTGAGAATAAAGTTTTGTATAAGCCCTTTCACCCCTGACATTCCATAGCTGTTTTGGGGTCTCCCCGAATCCAGAGTGAACTCACCCGGGGCAATCCCCCTCAGGCAAGACACTTAAACAAAAGCAATTAATACACCCCAACGCCCACCTGAGTGTGTAGAGCAATGAAGAACATGCTTTGGGAGACACAAAAATAACTAAAGTCTTACTTGCTCTCATCCCACTCCCTTGACTGTAAGTTCCTTGTGGCAAGATTAGCCCTTTAATGATCATGTGTGCCAAACAACTCTTGGCGTTGTGATCTGCATATAGTAATTGCACTATAAATACTTCAATTGAATTGAATTAAATGTGTATTTCATATGTCAAGTATTGTATTGAAAATCTCTTCCTGTGTGTTAAATATTACCTCTTTCCCCCAAGACAACTCTGATCTCTCACTTCTCCTTATCTGCAGGCTCTTTCATTTATTTATTGAGCATCTCCTATGTGCTAAGAAGTCTCTGCTCTCATGGCACTTATATTCTAGTAAGTGCCATGAAATACAATGTAAGGGAAATACAATGAAACAAACGTAACATAATGTGACATGTACTCTGAGGAAAAGCAGAATAAAGGAATTGTGTATGTATGCAGGGTGGGGAGGAAGATTCTCTTCTAGATGGAGTGGTCAGAGAAGGCCTCCCAAAGGGAGTGACATTTGAGCAGAGAACCAATTAGTGGGAGTGAGTGAACTTTGGAGATTTCTGGAGGAGGAGCATGCCAAGCTTAGGGAACAGCAACTGCAAAGCCCCTTAAGTGCTCAGAAACAAAAAGGTGCATTAGTGTATCTTAAAAGGCATGAGAGAGAAGGAGAAATGTGATCACAGATGACAAATCCTGTAAGACCTCACAGACCAAGCAGCTTTTTGGGGTGCTCTGGCCACACATGCCATAGAGTGTTGGAAGGTAGGAGTGGAGGATGGACATTAAAAAGGAGGGTCTTGAGGTAGTGCAGGTGAGAGATGGTGTAGAGAAAATGAAAGTTCCATGGCCAGGATTCTCACCTGACCCTGGTCTGCTTGCCCACTGTGCACGTGCAATGCTCACAGATGCAGGCTTGCACATGTGTAGGCAATAAGTTATTATTGACTCACTGTAAAGAGCTCCACCCAGGGCTGCAGGGCTGTGAGCTGGAGGAGAGGCCCAGAGGCAGAGATCAGCTTGCTGAGTGCAGGCTTGCCCTGAGGCAGATGGACCGGGTTCTAGCACTTGACCTGCCACCATGAAAATAAAGTTGAGTATAAACCCTTTTACCCCAAGAATGTTCTGTTGTCATTTTTCAGTCTTACCAAATCCAGAGTGACTTGCTCAGGGCTGAAACCCAGTGGCAAGACAGACGACCATGGCCAGAATTAGGGTGAGACATAAGTAGTGAGAAATGGTGGTGTCTAGAAGCAAATTGAAAGTTGATCCAATGGAGTTTTTCTGGAGAATTGGATATGGAGATGTAGTGAAATGAAAGTGCCTATAGCCAGGATCCTCACCCGACCCTCAACTACTTGATGATGTAATTGTTCTACTGCTAAGCTAATACTCACACAACCTTGGCAATGAGCCATTATTGTAGGTGTTACTATATAAAAACCTCCGCTCAGTGCTCTGCCTGGAGGCAGAGACAGAGACCAGCTTGCTGCGTGCAGACTGCCCCAGAGGCAGACATGATTCCAGCACCCAACCTACCAAATGAGAATAAAGCTTGGTATAAACCCTTTTACTCCTAAGTTCAGTTGTTCTTATTTGGTCTCACCAAATCCAGAGTGAGCTTGCCCAGAGTGGGGGTGGGGTGGAAATTACCCCCCAGGCAAGACAGGATGGGGAGAGAAAGAATGTCTAGCATGTATTAGAGCCCTACGACTCCCCCAAGCTGCCCAACCCCTTCCCCAGACCACACTCCCCAAATACTTGTCCCTAGGCCTCTGAGCCACTTTGGCCATCCCTAAGCCCTGTACTCTGTACTCAGCTATCCTTTCTCAATTCTTTCCTTCTCAACTTACCCTATCTCCTACCACCTAGTCCCCTTGTATCCTTTTGGGTAATCTGTCAACCCTTGACTTCCATCACCACCCCAGATATGTTATGGTTGGTTCCCAGCATAATATCTTTCTAATTTCTATACTGATGGAACATCTAATATTCAAAGAACCGTGTAGGTCAGGTGGAGTAAGGTACAATTGAGAGAATGCCTCTGCCCCAGATATGAAATGAAGTAAGTGCTGAACAGTGGCATGATGGAGGCCCTTTCAGGAGACCATCTGCAGGCAGAGAAAGAGTCATAAAAGAAGGAGAACAGTGAAAGGAGAGGAGAAGGCAGAAGTCCCCAGTCAGCAAATATGTCTGACACTTGAGCTGAACATTAGTAGCTTGCTTCAAAACATCTTATGCTGAAATGCTGAAGCCCCTCCTGGATTGGCTTGGAATCAGGCGGCTAATTTGGATGTTTTGGAAGACTCCTTACTCTTCTCTTCCAGGGAGTTAAACTTAGAAACCTATAGAAATCAGGCTGAAGCATAGCTTCAGCAAAGATTTTCAGTTGGGAACAAAAGCCCAGTGTTGCCTGATTTTTTTCCTACTTTTCAAGAAAATCAGGAAATCCAGATTTTTGTTGACTTCTTCCTCATTTTATTCATCAGAAGCAAGGGTTTAAAAATAAACACTGTTGGAGAACAACACAAAATGTGTTTGTGGGTAAGATATGGCCAAATGGTTTGTATCAGTGTGAGGTCTCCAGACCTGTTGTATCTGTAATCAGAAGGCTAATATAAAACTATAAGGGACATAAGTAACTTTTTTTAAGAAGGAAAAGAAAAAGGCATTAGTCAAGTTCTCTGTTGTCAACTGAAAAAAGTTGAGGGCAAGGCATGGCACCTAAAGGTGGCCTGACACTTGGTGCCCACACGCACTGATATAGTAATTGCTCTTCAAGCACTTTGAAATGCCAGGTGGAAAGACTAAAGCCTCTCTACCTCAACAAACAAACAAAAAAAGCAAGTCAGAGCTAAACGTGCCTCTAGCCAATTCTCCTGATAGCAAGCTTTCTGCTTGGTGATTATCCTTCTACACAAACAAGGATCCCCAGAGCTGAAGACTAGGAATAGCTTACACAGAATACCTTCCTAAAAAATAAAAATAAAAAATAGAGTTGATGACTGTATCTTGATCAGGGTGGCAAGGGGGTAGGCCCTCCCCACAGGCGGGTGCCCAGAACCTGAGCTGTGCCATCTAACGTTAGAGCAGGATCTGTGTTTGCCCCCAGTGGAACTGAAGACTGGTTTATCCCAGGGGGGAAATAAGATCCTACTCAGCTAACATTCTCTTCCCTCCAAAAACCCCAGAGCTGTGCTCACTTATTCTCCAGCTGTCGTAGAAACAGTGAATCTGGAGAAGAACGCCAGGTTCTGTGTCCCAGATTGCGTTTACAGCCTTAACTCTGTGTAACCTCTCTCTTCCTAGGTTCCTTGTCTGTAAAAGGGGATGACAATAGTGCCTGCCCTTACAGAGAGGTTATAAGGATTAAAAGAGCTGACATATGGAAAGAACTTAACAAAATGCCTGGTACTCAGTTTTCAGTACTCATTAGCTATTCCCTTATGAATCTCACACAGTCCAAGGAGCAGGGAATCCAAAGCCAGAAATTTGAGCTTTCAATCCAGACTCTGCCGTTTATGCTGTTTTTGACCTCTCTGGACCCACATTTCTTCTTTTGTAAAAGGAGGTTGATTAGACTAGTCAGAAGGTCCCAAACTAGCTGTGCATAAATTACTCCAGAAGCATTACACATACAGATTTGCAGGCCCTATCCAGAAGATTTCAGTTTCCAAACATCAGAGTGAGACTGGTCTAGATGACTGTCAAGGGCTCTTCCAGTTTAAAATACTATGGTAGGTTTTCACAAATTCATGATCTCATTGTCTCTGTCTAAGTCCATTTCTGATTTTGATTGCTAGGTCCCTTAACTACATAGCTTGTCGTCTAGATCAAAAGAATTAGAGGAACTCATCTTTTCCATCAATATTCCACTCTGAACTTAGTTCTAACCAAGGTCAAGGGGCTCCCATCCTTCCCACCCCAAACCTTGAGCACTGCATTACTCTCCATTTCTCTTCCAATATTTCAGCAAACTCTAATTCTCTTTTAAAACTACCAGCAACCTTAGGTCTGCTCCCTCTTAGACCCAGCTCTGGCTCACAGCCTAAGCTCTTCCCTCCGTGCACTCCCTCCCCTTGCTAAAGAATGGAAATAGCCCAGAGCCTGTAGTGGGCAAGGATTTTGAGCTCAGGCTGAACACCATGATGCTTGTCATGTTGGAGTGACTTCTCTGAGTTAGACTGGCTGACCCCTAATCTCTCTAACACTCTCTCTTATGTCCCAGGGCAGCCGGGCTGGCTGCCAGGATCTGGCTGCCACTCTCAACCATGCTGTTGTCCAGGTGGCAGACTCTTAAGAACTTGGCATGGCATCTCTGTTGAAAAAAATGTTGGTTTTTTTCAGACAGAACTTCTGTCCCCTTGCAAAAGAAGGTGGGTCACCATAGAACTGAGATTCCAAGAATCTGAACAACCATGAGCTCACAGCAGAGCAGAGCCTTCTGGACGTCAGGCACTCTTTCTGAGATGTCTGTGCCCCACTGATCACCAGGCTGTCTAGCCCGATCTGGCTGTCATGTTGCCTCTTTCTGTAAAAGAGTGCAAAGACACTGGCAAATCTCACCCAAACATATATATGAGCCCAGCTGGCAATTTCCAAAAGTTCGCTCGGAAGTTAATTATTTGGAACTCAGAACATATTTCCCCATAACAGTAATACAATACATGGTGATTATATTTCCAGGCTGACACACAAGTCTGTTTAACCCTTAATATACTAAAAATGCTGTATATATGAGAGGAAAACAAGCAATTAAGCAACAAAACAGTTCAAACACCAGTGGTTAAATAATCCTGAAAAATAACAGTGGGACAAGGATTTTTTCTTTAAAAAAAATAACTTAACAAGCACTCAGTTAACATAAAGCATGTTCTACTTCTGGAGGTGCTGAAGGAAGCAGGCAAGCTCCCTCTCTTCATTGAGTATATATTCTGCATTTATTTTTCTGTTTATTGTCTGCCTTCCCCAGGAGAATGTAAGCTCCCTGGGGGCCAGAATCTGGTCTGCCTTATTCTCTAGTGAATGTCCAGTGCCTAAAATGGTGCCTAGCACATAGGATGTGCTCCATAAATACTTGTTGAATGAATGAGTAAGTAAATTCCAGTTGGGGAGACAGACAATAAACAAGTAAGCAAACAAATAAGCAGCCAGACGTCAGTTAAGTGCTATGCAGAAAAATAAAGCCGAGAATGCAGGGATGGAGGTGGCTTTTCTGACAGGGTGGTCATGAAAGGCTTCTCTGAAGTAGTGTTATTTGCACAGATGTCTGAAAGTGACATTGAGTCATGGAAGAAATGGGGGAAGAAGGAATATATACCGCTTTTGGTAAGATCAGATCAGGGAATTTAGATCAATGTTCCACTGTCCACTAAAATAACCTGTGCAAAATTTAAATAATGTTAAAAATAGAGTTACTGAAGCAGCAAGGAATTATCTGTCCAAAGCTAGGAGAAGAAAAGGACCATCACTCAGAGCCACTGTTGCCTCGAGGCCATCTATGGTTGTGCAATAAACATTTGCAAAACTGAGCTGAGCTTTTGGTAGCCTACTAAGGCAAGGGGAAACATCAAAGCCCAAGGAAGGTGGGGGCCTCTGAGATCCTCTGAAAGCTACATCCTCAGGGTGACTGTGAACCAGAATCAGCTCTTACTCAGACTTGCAATCTGGCCTGGAGTCATTTGGATGCCAGAGGAGACCTTGAACCTAGAACTTGGGTTAGAGTGGTTCCAGACTGGGAGCAGCACTACGTACCTTCTAGAAGCAAATCCTTTCATGAGGAAAAGCTTATCTCTTTGGGCCACAATTTATTCCAAATGAAACTTCCAGCATATAATCAGATATAACCAGAAACAGACCACATGAATGAGAGCCAGCAGAAAGAACAGAAAGAACAGAAAATTGAAATAGGTCCACAACACCATGAAATACCAGAGTTATCCAGCCCGGCCAATGGAGCAATCCTGCTTTCTATGTTCAAAGACACGGAATTCAGACTTGAAAATTTTGTCAGAGAAATCAAAACTGCAGAAAGATCTAGAGGAGGAGCATTCCAAGTCAAGAGGGAAAGCGCAAAGGCCCTGAGGCAGGAACAAGCTTGGCATGTTTGAGAGCTAGAAAGTCAGTGTGGCTGGAGCACTGTGGGCAAGAGAGAGGGAGGCAGAAGGTGAGTTCAGCAAGGAAGGCCAAGCCCAGGGAATCTGGGTCTTGTGGGAATTTAGGTTTTATTTTATGTGTCAAGATAGCTGAGAGCATTAAAGTGGCATGACTTAATTTACATTTTTTAAAGGCCAGTCTGGCTGTTGTAGAGGAAATAGACTATAGGGAAGCAAAACTACAAGCAAGAAGATCGATTGGTAGATTATTGCATAGTCCAGGTGAGAGACGATGGAGATCTAGACCAGGGTGGGACTGATGGATGTGGTGAGGAGTAGTTCAGGTATATTTTGGAGGGACAGCTGACCTATATTCCTGTGGGATTAGACATGGGGTGTAAGAAAAAGGCCAGAAGAGCTCCCCACCCCAGCATACTCTCTGTATAACCCATTCTCCCCCACCTCCCACAGAGTCTCCACTCCTCTCTCCATAGACAACTCCTTAGTTGGCATTTTTCAGCCCAGTCCTTTTTTCTGAGCTCTACACCCAGAGAGTCAACTGCCTTTTAAAATGTTCTACCTAGATATCACTAGACCTTGCACTGAACATTCCCCAAACTCAGCTTATTATTTTTCCCTCTAAATTATTTTTTCCTCCTCAATTTCCTATCTCAGTTAATGACACCACTTTTCACTTAATCATGTAAACCAGAACCTTTGGATTGCTTTTAGACTTCTCAGTTCCCATGTCCATTGGGTAGCTGGGACGGCCAGTTCTCTCATCTTTCAAAACTGGCTGGCTGTTCCTTTTTGTTTTCATGGTTTCTGCCCTAACTCAGGCTTCATCACTTCTTTCTAGACTATCGTCATGGTTCCCAAGATGGCCTCCCAGGTGATGGTGTCACTCTCTGCTCAACCATCCTCCTAAAGTGTACATCTTTCTAACAGGCAATGTGATCCTTCCAGGGCTGCCCATTGCTTACAGGAGATGCAAACTGCTTAGAACCGGTTATGAGCACACTCCCTGCTCCACTGCCCTTGATCTCTGTCTACCTTCTCTCTGCTTTGATGCTTCCCACTGTGATCTGGTCTCACCGAGTTAGTTACCTATGGTCTCCTGGCTGTGCCTTTATATCTGCTGCTATTCTGCTAGGAGTACCTTGTCTCCTTCCATCCCTATCCACCTGGGAAACTCCCACCCTTCTTGTAGCTTCTCTGTGAAGCACCCCACCTCCTCCCTCTGCTTGTCTCCTCCAAGTATGGAGTTAATCATCCGTGACAGCTCCGGGCTTAGTGTAGACTCCTAGGGTAGGGCTTTTTCACTGATTTAGGTTGTTTGTTTAGTGTATGTCTTACCTAGTGAGTTTCTTGAGGTCAGAGACTGCCTGATACAGTTGTGTCCCACTCGGCACACTGTGCCCGGCACCTAGCAAGCCATCAACTAAAGCTTTATGGATTGAAGGAGTGAGTGGTTAAGGGAATACCCTGGGCTATACCCTCCAGCCCCCAGAGGGCACACGGAGGCCCTGGGCTCTCGGAAGCTGCAGCAGCCAGGGGTTTCCTCGGGTGACTTAGTCCTCAGAGTAGCAGAGACTAAGCTGCTTTGGATAGATGGTTCACACGGACAAGTAGGTCGATTTTTTTGTTTCTACTTGTACCCAAGAGCCTTCATTACTGATCACCCTCTTTAGTTCCATCCCCAAAGGCCTCTGGCAAGGGCATCTGCTCTCTGCGCCCCTGCCTGACTTCCTGGGATCTCCGGTTCCATCCCGGCCCAGACCTCCTGGCCCTTGGGACTTAATCGGGAGTGGTGCCTCCACTGAGGCTTGCGATGAAGCTAACAGTGTATAGGAGCCTTTACATTGCTCTAGGTTCACAGCACAAATTACCACACATGGATGTCAACAAGCTTCTTTCATAATCACTCTTAATTTCTACAGTAGTTCTATGAACACTTCGTCTTTCCCTTCTTTACCTGTCTTGTAATTTTCCATTACAGAAGTGGGGTTGGGGGAGCAGAAGGTGAAGAGAAGAACTAGGAAAAAGGGGATGAAACAAAGAAAGAAAATTGGGAAGAGGAAGGAATGAAGAAGCAGAAGGGGAAGAAAAGAAAGGAGAGAGAAAGAGAGAAATATATACAGAGAGGCAGAGAGAGAGAAAGAGAGAAAGGAGAGAAAAGAAGGGAGAAAGAAAAAGAAAGAGAAAGAAAGGGAGGAAGGAAGGAGGGAGGGAGGGAAGGAAGAAGGAAAGAAAGAAAGAAAGGAAGAAGGGAAGGAGGGAAGGAGGGAGGGAAGGAGGGAGGGACAGAGGGAAGGAGGGAAGGAGGGAAGAAAGAAAGAAAGGCAGAATCTTTAACTACATGTGGCTGTGAAATGAAGCTGAAGTAGCTCTACTTAAATAGCAGGGACCTCATGGCAGATATTAAACATTTAATTGACTAGAGAAACCAATCCGAGAACAAAGCCCCCTTTCTCTGTGAACTATCATATGATAACCCAAACACAGTAGCTGCTGTTTTTCTCCAGACACTATCAACCACAGCCGTCTATTTCGGTCCCAGACTGTTTAAAAAAAAAAAACCTTTTTAAGAAAGTGTGTGTGCTTTATCAGTCCCAAGGCCAGAGCAGCCCTGCAGCAGCAGTGGCCAACCTGTGGAATGGAGCCGTGGCTCCTGCAGCCCCTCCAGGCCGCCAGACATCAGACAGTCAGCAGGCCCCTTCCTTCCTCGCCCACCCAGAGCCGCTGTGGCCCGTGGAGGTTGGGGGTTCCCAACCACTTCTGAGCCCCATCCCAGACCTGAGAGAGGCCCAGTCTTGCCTGAGGCCAGCGTTGGAGAGGGGAATGAGCAAAGCTCCCCAGGGCTGGGGTAAGATTTGTTCCAACAGTTCAGCAACTGTAGCTTATTGAAAAGCATGTTTTCAGCCTGGGAATCCAGTCATTACTATGAGGGGAAAAAGGACACATCTGATAACAGGGTTTGAAAGGCCCACCCTGAGCTGGGGAGAGGAACACTAATGAGTCCTCCTCCCGTGGGGCCTTTTGGGCCAACCTGGAGTCCACTGTGACCCAGGAAGGCAGCTGGATGGCTCTGGACCCCACCACTTCCACCACCTCTTCCACCTCTTCCTCTTTCAGCACTTTCTTTGTTTCTCCTCCTCCTCCTCCTCCTCCTTTTCTTCATAACTGTGGACTTGGATCCGCAGTGGAACTCCAGGCCGGCAGCTGGAAGTCACACCATGCAGATACTGACTAGAAGGCCCCTGAGCTGCCTGCCCCCTCCGGGGCCTGACAGAACACAGGGAGGCCAATGCAGTTTAGCTTGCTAGGTAAGAGCTCAGATTTCATACTTCACCTTTCACTGGCTCTGTGGTGTCCTCACATAATTCATTTAACCAACCAGCCCCAGTTTTTTCATCTGCAAAATGGAGATAATAGTATCTACTTTATTTGAGGAGATATAGTAGTGTTTTTCATAGAAGGACAGGGGGTACAGATTGATACACTGGGGGAAATACTTAGCATGTAGTAAATGCTCCTTGAATTCATTTAACAGATATAATTGCACACCTACTAAATGCCAGGCTCTATTCTAGGTGCTGCATGAACAAAACAGACAATGAAATCCTGTTGTCAGGGAGTTCATATTCTAGGAGGGTGAGATACACAATAAATAAGTAAATACATAAAGTACATATTATGTCAGATGATGAAATGTGCTATGAGAAAAACAGAACTAGGAAGGGGATAAAGGGTGCTGGAGGAGAGGGTGGCAATTTAAATGGAGGAGTCAGTCTCTGAGACAGTGGCATTTGAAAAAAGACCTGAGGAAGGCAGTGGAGTCCAGCATGCAGTTGTTAGGGGGAAGAACCTTCTGGGCAGAGGGTTGCAAGTGCAAAGACCCTGAGGCAGGAATGCAGCAGATATGATTGAGGGACACCTTGGAGGCCATGTGGCTGCAGATGAGTGAGGAAGGGAGACTAGTCAGAAGTGAGGTCAGAGAGATAATGGTGGGTAGTGGCAGAGAGCAGTGTGGTAGCAGAGAGTACAGCCATGCAGGAACTTGATGGCCATTGTAAAAACTCTGGAGAGTTTTAAGGAAAGGAGTGATATAATCTGATTAGTGTTTTAACATGATTGCTCAGGCTAATGTGTTGAAATTAGACTGCAGAGGTCAAGAGTGGTGGTAGGGAAACCAGCCAAAGACCAGTGCAATAAACCAGGTGAGAGAGGGTAGTGGTTTGACTGGTGGTAAAAAAGGAGGTGTTGAGAAGTGGTTGGATTCAGGATATGTTTTTTTAAGGAAAAGCTGACAGAATTTGATGATGAATTTGATGAGGAGTGTGAAAACAAAAGAGGTTGTTGTCTTGAGCAACTGAAAGGATAGAATGGCCTTATCCTGAGATGGGAAAGACTATAGGTGGAGCAATAGATGCTATGAATTTGGCTTCGGACATTGTGAGAGACTATTGTCTTCATAGCCCCCAGTAAATCATACACTGGGAAGTAACCTCTTAGAATGTCAGAAACCCAGGTTAGCCTTCTGGAGAGTCATACGGAGGACAACCAAAGTGTCCTAGTCAATAGCTCTAGCTAATAACCAGACACACAAGCCAGGGCATCTGAAACCATCCGGTCCCAGGGAAGCCTCTAGAGGGCTTCAGTTGCATAAGTGACCCAGGTAAATCTAGCGGGTCAATCATCCAGCTGAGCCCAGCCCAAATTGCCAGGATGCTTTAGGGTTTGTTGTACTGTAAGAGATAACTGGTACAATCCTGTAGAATTGGAGATGCCTTATGGACATTCAAATTAGGGTGCCAAGTAGGCAGTTGGCTGTCTGAGTCTAGAATCCAGTGGAGAAGTACAAGCTGGAAACACATCTAGGGAGTCATCAGCATACAGATGATAAAGTCTGAAGATGGATAAAAGCCCCAGGGAAGTGTGTTTAAGAGAAGTTGGAGGACACCATAACATTTAGAAGGGAGGAGTAATCCCAAATGTGACAGAGAAGGAGCAGCTGGTGTGACAGGAGGAACACCAGTCATGTGTGGTATCCTGGGAAGCAAGTAGCAGAGTGCATCACTTGGCAGACAGAAAGTTCCTGGGTTGAACGTGGCTAACTGAGCCAGTCAGCCGAGGGCCGAGAAATGACCACTGCACTAAGCCAACAAAGATCTTTGGTTGCCTTGGAAGGAATGGTTTTAGTGGAGTGTGGAAGCCTGTTAAAGAGTTAAGGTGAGCGTGAGAGGAGAGGAATTGGAAACATGGCTCCAGACAACCCTTTTGAGGGTTTCCTGTATAAAGGCAAATAAAGAAATGGATCTATGCTGGAGGAGGGACGTGCAGTTAAGATAGGTTGTTTTAAGGTTGGAAGCATGTTGTTTATGGATGGGAATGATCTAGGAGAGAGGAAAATCAAGTGAAGCAGGAGACAGAAAGGAGATTTGCTGGTTGATGTCCTTGAGCAGACAAGTGGGAACGGGACCTAGGATGTAGTGGAGACACTGGCCTTGGCTGGGAGCAAGGACCATACACAACATAGGAGGAAAGGCAGAATATGTGGGCAATGGTGTAAGTTGGGTAGATGTAGATAGAAGAACATGGAATTTATTTGCTTATGTTTTCTCAGCAAGGTCTTTGGCTGAGCTTGAATATTGGGAAGGTAATATAGAAAGGCTGAGGAGGGAAGGGATAGAAACAAGTGGTAGCCATTGTTATTTTTCCCTGTAGGACGTGATGGTTACCATCCTACCCATTACTACCCAATAGCTCAAGATTTCTGTTCTGGTGGGTCCAGGTTTTATATAGCCTATAATATGGAGTGACTTTGGCTGCTCAGACAAAGCCATTTCTTCCTTTCTCCTTGACACTGAACCCAATTTTGTTCAGCCATGTGGTGGCCGTGTGCTTAGAAGAGTCTGACTCTTTTCCCTGACCAAGGCTGTGAATCTTGATTAGTCTGAGCCAATCAAGATATTTTTGTTCCCTTTGCCAGCAGTTGTGTTCGGCATGGACGTGTATTGTAATTCTGATCAATAATAAGTGAGAGATATGCTAGCAGGCTCTTAGAAAGGACTTACCCTTATGACAAAAAGAGAACCATAGAAGAAAGGATGTCTTTTCTTTGCTCCCCAGTGTTGTGTCTGTGTGTGGAACCTGGATATGCGGCAGCCATACTGTGACCAGGTCTAAAAGTAGCCCACATACTGAAGAGGCAGGTCTTCAATGATGTCACTGAACCACTGAATTCAATGATGGAGCCTCCTTATCTCCAGACTTCTTGTATGTGAGATACTGTCATATATTTTTCTTATTGACTGCACCTGTTTGTGTTGATTCATCTCTGATTTGCAATGAGAAGAATTCTGATACACAGAATACCAGCAAAATAGATGCAGAACTAAGTTTGGCATTATTGAGGATGCAAATGTGATTCAATGCAATATACATAAAGTGAAAACAATGTGCCAGGCATGGTATTAGACACGGATGAATAGAACTCCTTTACCATGAATATCTTATAACAAATTTATGTGTGTCTGTATTGTCAACTGGGGATAATAAAATATAGAAATTACTATTTTAGGGAGTAGAATATGTTAGGTGGCTTGAAAGAGATATAGGAGGTCAAGGAAGAGAGTGAGACCATCTATGTGGGGTGGTCCCCATCAAGGACATAGAATGTAAGCTGGAGCTTAAAGAACAGGCAGGATTTTTGGAGACAGAGGAGTGAAGGACTGCCCATTTAGGTGATCAGGAAGTGTGATAGCAAAGGCAAAGGACAGAAAGAGGACTGATCTGGAAAGCCATGTGGTTAAGTTCAATTCAGCTGGCTTGCAGAGTGTGCAGAGAGGGGTTGTGGAAATAATGTTGGAAAGTTGCACGGGCTCAGGATTTGAGAGGTCTTAAATGCCAGGCCAAAAAATGAGTTTGCTTAGGTTGGCAATGGCAGCCCCTGGAGATTTTCTCAATAGGCAAGTAACACCATCTGAGCAGAGAGAAGGGAGATAAATATTTAGCATAGAGACCAAAGGCCTTCCCTTCATACCCAATAATAACTAATTGTTTTAGTTAATTGACATGCTCCCAAGATCCACAGACATTAAGATAGATAGACCTAAAGACGCAACAAGGACAACCAAGAGAGAATTCCATTCTCAGACTCAAGCCCTTCGATGGAGGAACAGGCACAGATCATTTGCCTTGGGCTGGTACAAACCTCTCCAACCCTTCTTCCTGTATCACAGCCCTTTATTTTAGACTCCTTATACCCAAAGAGCCCCATTCCACTTAAAATTTGCCCCTGGAGCCCAGATTTGCCCCAGGAATGTGGATTTCTATTCTCTAGTCTCCAGTATTTTCATACAGTAGAGCTCCTATCAATAATGGTACCCTTTGCAGAACACCATGAAATATTGACGTATTTAAGTAAGTCCAAAATATAGCCTATGACTTAGCACAATATTACATATTTAGTTATCGTATACTTAAGTTGCTTGGAAATGTTAAAATTAATTAAATTTACAGACACTAACACATAATATAAAACCACAACCATAAGCCCAACCACCTGTCCATAGGAAAAACAAGCTGTCAAACTGAGCACCAAGGGGTGTGTCTGGGTCCATTAATATTCATTTGCTACTTGCTAATTCTTTCTGTCATCTGCTAGCACTGGCCAGTGGACAAGCAATAACAGGTGCCAAATATTTAATAAAAATGTAAAGAGAAAAAAACTAAAAGCTGGAGAAATTCTATCCATTAGCTTGATTTTTCTGGGAATTAGTATATTTCTTCATTCATTCAACAAAGATTGATTGACCAGGCCCCCTGCCAAGCGGAGGAGACACAGAGAAGTAAGTGCAGTCCTGCCTCCCAGAAGATGCTAGTAAGGGAGATGGATGGAAAAATATTAACAGGACAAGAGGGAGTGCTGTGGTAGAAATGAACAGGGACCTATGGAACCCAGATCTGGGGCCCAAGAGGGCTTCCCAGAGGATGAGGTGCGAGAGGTGTGCAATTCTATAGACCAGTACAATGTTCATAGAACAAAGGAGGGGCAGAACCAACTTTTACAATTTGTGAAATAATGGTCATTCAAAATATCATCTGCTGTTAACTATAATTTTATAGACAAGAGGACATTTTAGTATCAAAAAGAAAAGGAAAAGGAATAAGAAGTACCTAATTCCAGAAAACAGGACTATCCTTTAATTGATATAAATGAGGCTTTTGAAGAGATCATCACATTGTCCTTATTTGTCTCACTTTGCTGCAAATGCATGAAAACATGAACCGTGGAGGTCCAGTGGGGAGAGAAGCTGCAGAAGGTGCCACAGGCAGAAGGAAAGACCAAGGGGAGAGGCTCTGAGGCCTCCTCCCGAGCACCCTGGGTGTGGGGGAGGGTGGGGGGTAAAGCCAACCAGACCCCAGGGCTGCATCACAACCTTCCAGGCCCCAGGCCCATTTCCCTTGGGGGCGTGGGGTGGGGCTTCCTTTATAAAAATATTACAAATTAGGTTCATGACTGTTGGTTTAAAGAAGAATATAATCTTTGACCTTAGAAGTTCAATTTTTTCTTCTGATTTCAAAAGAAATGAACATATTTTTATGGGCCCCAAAAGTATTTCAGGCCTCCGGTGCTTTGCCTGATGAATAAATCAGTCCTAAAATGTGGGCAGCATCCAGTGAGGTGGCTGGCTGGGGTGGGGCGGGTCCCAACGGGCCTCTATGTCACCACTGATTCTGCCTATGGGAAAGTCTGGCTTCCTTAGGGAGCAAGGAGTGAGCTATAGGAAAGTCGAGGAATAAAGTCTCAAGATGGCCAAAACCCACAGAGGTGTGTACATGGTACATGAGCACAGCCAGGACTGGATACCCAAGAGGCCCTGTGGGTAAAATTGAAGGATTTCCAGAATATCTTTCCTGGCTTTACTGCATTTCCATATTAACAGGCGTTCCTCAGGGGTGGAGAAAAGTAGTTCACCTCCATGTCAGTGGGTAATTACCTGGGCGACAGAGGGCTTATCTGAACCAGAGAGGTTTTGGGGAGGTCTCACTTGCTTCTGCCTGAGCAGGAGAGAGAAATGGCCTGGACCACAGTTTGTAAGCAATAAACGGGTTTTAAACTTTATTTCTCCCTTTGACTGATTTTGGTTTTAAAGGTATTTTGCCCCAGGGTTTCTTCTCCCCAGAGTTACAGACCCACTTGCCAATGGTCAGTAGGACAGGTTGGCCTCCTCCGGCTTTAGGGACAGGAAGCAGCAGGGACCTGCCCTTGCTAGAGACCGCCAGATGGCCTACCATTCTGGGTTTGGCCTGATCTACATTTTAGTGGCCAGAGCAAGACAAAGCCTTTATGGTGGACTTGATAAACTAAAGCTAAATTTTAATCCCACTGTGCTTTCTGTCCAAGTCTCAGGGGTGTGTTTATGGGATGGGGGTGTCAGGGGCTGGTAGTGGTGCTTTTTTTCTTGTTTCTTCTCAAAGGAAGTCTTATCTAGGAAAGAGAGAAAGGAAAGAGGAGCAGTAGGAATAACATGTATTCAGCTAATGTTTTTGAAAGAGTGATGCATCCTTACAATATGTGTACTCTGATATGTTACCCTGACTTCTAATTTAGTCTGGGTGAAGGAATCCAAAGACAAGCATAGTAATAAAAATGGAAAGAATCAAAATGGACAAAATGCCAATGTCTAACTGGAAGTGATTTTCCCCCAATGTTTTATAGTGAAAGAGTTCAAAGCTACAGAGTGCTTGAAAGAATAATGCAACGAATGTGTATGCACCCCTTCCCTAGACTCGCTAGTTATTGTTTTGCCGCATTTGCATTTTTTCTCTGCACATGTGTGTCTGAGTCCTATGTGTGGTGTGTGTGTGTATATATGGGGGTATTTTTGTGTATATGTTTATATTTTTTTCTAAACTACTTCCAAGTAAATCATAGACATGACACTTCACTATGTAACTATTAAGAATAAAGACATTCTCCTAAAATATCATTATCACACAGAAGAAATTTAATATTGATGCAACAGTTTTATCCAATATGTAGTGCAATTATCTAAAAAATATATTTATAGCATTTTTATAATCCAGGATCCAATCAAATTCATACATTGCAATTTGATTGCTCTATCTAGACTTCAGTAATCAAGAAGCCTCCCCCCTCTGCCCCTGCCCCCACCTTTTGATTTCTTTGTTTTAATAACAATGACATCATTAAGAGTTTAATTCATTGTCCTGTTGAATGTCCTACGATCTGGGTTTTGCTGATGTTTCCTTATGATTATATTCAAGCTGAGTATTTGAGACAAGAATACTACACAGGTAAATTGTATGCTTCCCAATGCACGAATCAAGAGGCCATAAGGCCAGCTGCCCTCATTGTTTGTGATGCCACATTTAATTATTTAGTTAAGGGGATGTCCACCAGATCTCTCCATTGTAAAGATACATTTTGACATCTATAATTAATAATTATACGGTGGTGTTAAAAAAATTTTAAGGGAACAAGAGTCATCTACTTTTCTTGGAAATATCACCTTTCTTCCACTGTCCCATCAAAAACCCCACTGCTGGTTTCGTGGGCCAGAGAGCTCACACCAGCATCTAAGAGGTAGCTTCTATAACAGGAAGGTTCATGATTGTGATAATTAATAATCCTCACAGTCCTTAATGTTTTTATAGCATCTTACAGCTTACAAAGCATTTTCACACATAGTACAGCTTATTTTCTCCACATCTCCACTTCCTTCTATAAGAAGTAGGACTTTTTAGAATCATTCACACATTCATTCACCCGTCCATTCATCCTGACCACATGCCAGGCATTGAACTAGAGGCAGGGGGCTGTCAGAGATGAGTCGGGGGATCAGAGCTAGGTAAGGAGACAAACACACAAACTGCAATACAGCATAACAAGCACTGCAGGAAAGAGACACCCTCTGGCTTGGAGAACATGGGGAGTATTATGTGGAGACAATGGCCCTACCCTAATGTCATGTGAGAAAATATATTCCCTCCTATTTAAACCATTGTCAGTTGGATTTTTCCATCACTGCAGCCAAATGCATCCTAACTTATATTCACAGTGTCCTTATGTTGTAAATGAGGAAATTAAGCCCCCAGAGGCAAAATGATTTTGCCAAGTGACACGCAGCTAGTGGGTGCCTGGGGTCGTTCTTGGTCCTGAGTGTTCCAAGCCCCACCGCCTCTACACCTTATGCTGGGTGTCCCAGGGGAGAGATGAAGTGGTCCCCTCTAGTCTGAGCCGTGGCGCACTCCTGACTCTGCTCTTCCGTACACGGAGCAGGGATGGCTAGGCAGAAGGAAAATGCCCAGGGACACTCATCCAGGTGGTATATATACACTTTGGTCATTTCCTCCCAGATGACTGAATGATGGGCATTTCAGAACAGGGAGTGATTTCATTAAGGTCAATTCTGTTCCCTTGGACAGATAGGGCATATACACAATTATTCAACCCAAACAGATGAACGTATTGTCTGAAGGCCACAAAGTAAGCCAAGAATGATGCCCTGTAAGTACAGATTGAATGTCCGAGGTTCAGAGAGACTGTGTAAAAGACAGAATGGCTCAGGGACGCGGCTAACTGACGGGAGGAATCTGTGCGAGTTGGGCCCCGGAATAGGTTCCATGTGGCAAAGAGCAAAGCTCACCAGCCTGCTGTGAAGTTGAAGTATGGGGGCAGTTAGGCACGAGCTATTTGCAGACAGAAGAGGAAAGGTGAGCTAAGCCACTCAGTTCCAGGCACGGGCCTGACTCGGAAGACTATCATTCTCAGTAGAGGCTGTGAAAAGACAGAGGGCCATCCTTGCGGACGGCAGGGCACAGAGTCAGAAACATTTAGAGTACACCTTCTGAGCTCTAAAAGAGGCATCATACATGTAAACACGAAGGTCAAGAGTTCTCAAAGCTTGCCTGCTAATTGTCCCACTTCCCCTTAATTTTGCTAGAGAATGCTGAAGCACCTGTGTATGTGGACGTGTGTGTGTGTGTGTGTGTGTGTGTAGAGGAGGTAGTAAGCGGGGGAAATTGTGGTGGTTTTGCCAGCATTTGATTTTTTTTTTGGTCTTTTTTTCCCCTGCTGTTCTCCACCCCTCCAATAAGCTGAGGCAGTGTAAGTTACAATTTATTAGCTGGTTGCTAGGGGTTACCCCAGCACTCCACAGATAGTCCCTTCAGAAATAGTAACATTTAATGTAATGTAAAACAGAACTACTGTACCACCCCTTGGCTGGCTTCTGCTGGCTTGCAAGATTATATCCCTCCCTGCTGAGACTGAAGGCTCAGGAAATTAGCTGGGGCCTTTATTTTATTATGGTGATGGGTGTCTGCCATGCTGTAGTTTCATGAGAAAGAGAGCCTGCAGCCCAAGAGTGTCTGCAGGATCGGGGGTGCCAACTCGTGGTGCCACACAGTGCCTGGAGACCGAATGTTTGTTTCATCTTCCTGTTCATTATTTAAGGCAGTCTTCTCGAAGCCGAGTCCCTGGGACCCCGAGGCCAGTTACCATTTCAGGAGGCTAGTCATAAACACTGACAGGTTTTATTTATTTTGCCATCAGTATGACATTCATAGCGGGCCAGTTAACAAAAATTTGTGGGCTGGTAAATTTTTAAGATAATATTTAGCTGTAAGGGTGGTTCAAAAGGAAATGGTTAGGAGATGGCAACCCTGAGTATAGTCATTCAATTAAAAATAAACACAGTATAAAAGCGATCGGTACTTTCAGAATACCTACATTCTCTCTGCTCTGCCCTCTGTCTCCGTCACCCACCCACCTCCACTCCCCCACCCAGATCACTCCTTCTCCTAACTGTGTGCTCACTTGCTTCTCTTTTCTGCTCACAGAGCTGGGCTCTCTTTACATGTAGGTCACTGGGTCAGTCTTTAAGTGTGTGCTTCCCAAACAGGGTCCACTTCTGTAGGAGCAGGGCTGGGGTGGTGGAAAGAATATGGGCTCTGAAGCCAGACGGTCTACATTCAAAGCCGGAATCTGGTGCTTTCTGGCTGTGTGACCTGAGACAAGTCACAGCTATTTGGAATCTCAGTTTCCATATAGTAATTGGGTAACAGTACTTACTTGCTTGCACATTGTAAAGGTTAGAGGGGAAAATGTATGCTAAACCACTCGGCACACTGCCTGGCCCATTGTAGGTGCTTAGAAGGTGGTCCTGCTCACTCTGATTTTGCCGGCCACAGGATGTTGCTGTTCCCTCTGCCGGAGAGACTCTTGGCCAGCGTGTTCATCTGGGCAACTCCTGCTTTTTGTTCAAGACTCAGCTCAGCTACAGCCTCACTTGTGAAACCTTCCCAGCCCCCCTTCCAGCCCCCCACTTTCAGACACTTGTTCCTCCTGCTCCCCTGGGCACCTCATGTACCTCTCTGTTGTTTGGGAATGCTCTAGATCGTCAGTCTCTGCTTACAGGTCTCCATCCTGGGGGAGGAACTCTTGCCCTTTCAGAGTGGGACCTTGCCTCATCAATTTCTTGTCAGTGAGCACAGCACACTGTGCACAGAGGTTTTCAGTGAAGTTTGTTGGATGTATGGATGAAGTAAGGAAGGAACTGGTTCATTAACTCATGTTTACTTGACACTCTTCTGAGGCTCAATGGCAGCTACTAGGACTAAGGGACAGCAAATGGCATAGTCTTTATGGTTCGAATGCCTTTGGCTGCAAATAACAAAAGATGCAACTCACAATGGCTTCTTAATGAGAACATTCATTATGTGCCATAACAAGAAGTACTCTTTTTCTGCAATGTCAGAGAGGACCCTGTGACTTCAGCCATACTTGGCATCGTATGCAGCTGCAAAGGCAGTGCCTGCTTCTCTTTTTTATGAAGGGGAAAACTCTCTTAGAGCCCCCTACCCTGACCCAGTAGACTTTTCTGCTCATAGTTCTGGTTCTGGCCAGAATCCTGTCCAGGGACCTCTCTGAAGCCAGTTACTAGCACAGGGAAAGGTGATACCATGATGGCTCAGCGAGACACCTGCTCATGAGCAGGACAGGTTGCCACACAGAATTTGGGGCTCTGTTAGGAAGGGAGAAGCATGCGGGTAGGCTTGTCTTGGATAAGCAACCACACAACTTACTACACTGACATCCATTCATTCATTTGTTCATTTAACAGACACCTATTTAGTACCTAACACACACTAGGCATTGTGCTGATAGAAGTTGTGGACAGACCTGAACAAGGAGCAAAAGACTCCTCCCCAAAAGGAACTAACATTCCAGTGGGGAAAGAGACAGTGAACATGTAAATGAATAAACAAGATAATTGTGGATTATTGTAAAGGCTGAAAAGGAAATAAACAGGGCAGTATAGCAGAGACTAAATAGGGAGTACACTAGACTGGGTGGTGAAGGAAGGCCTCTTGGAGAAGGTGACACTTGATGGAGTAGGGAGCACAATTAGATGAAGATTCAGAGGCAGAGGGAATAGCAAGTGCAAAGGCCCTGAGGCAGGAATGAGGTAACTGTGCAACTAGAGCAAAGTCTATGCTTAATGACTGATCAGAAATTGCTCCTGGCAGCCAGCCCAGCTCTCACCCCAGGCTGGAAACAGATCACCAGCAGCAGCTCCAGCTTACTAGAGCCTCTCCTGCCCAGACTTGCAGCCCCACCCAGGTCAAAGCACAGTGGCAGAGACCCCAGGACATGCGCTCCACTGCAGGCTCAGCCCTGTGAAGAGTTCTTGGCAAAGAACTCTTGAATGGGGTCAGAGCCTTCTTGGGCACTGCCTGATTTATGTAGCCAAGATATCCTCAGCCACACCTACCTGGAATATAGAAAGACAAGTGTAAGGCGACCATGGAACTACTTCCTGGGTGTGCCTGCATGTCTTACACACCTCAGAGCTCCCCCAGTGTGGCAAGGGGCCCAGCTGCTCCCACCTTTGGGAGAGGCCAGGCAGTGCTGCATCTGAGTGAGGCAGCCTTGCAGGGAACTGAGCAGGCTGGGCTGGCATTCTGGATTCTTGTGCAGTGACCTCTGCCCCCATTTGGCAGCCTGGTTTCTGGGTGGGCACAGGATTGACTGATGGACTGGGTTCCCAAATCTTACTCCATTTCAAAGACTCTCTACTCCCCTTTTTCCCTCCCATGGCCTGTACTAAAAACCTCTCCCAGGGTTTTTTTTTTTTTTTTTGTTAGTATGTTGCCTTTATTCTTTTTTTTTTTTTTTTTAAATAATTATTTTTTATTGAAGGGTAGTTGACGCACAGTATTACATTACATTAGTTTCAAGTGTACAACACAGTGGTAGAACATTTATATACATAATTCTAGGTTCCAGCTATCACCCTACCAAGCTGTTACAATATCTTGACTATATTCCTTATGCTACACATTACATCCCGGTTACTTATTTATTTTACCATTGGAAGTCTGTCCTTTTTTTTTTTTTTTTTTTTTTTTTTTGTGAGGGCATCTCTCATATTTATTGATCAAATGGTTGTTAACGACAATAAAATTCTGTATAGGGGAGTCAATGCTCAATGCACAATCATTAATCCACCCCAAGCCTAATTTTCATCAGTTTCCAATCTTCTGAGGCATAACAAACAAGTTCTTACATGTAGAACAAATTCTTACATAATGAATAAGTTACATAGTGAACAGTACAAGGGCAGTCATCACAGAAACTTTCGGTTTTGCTCATGCATTATGAACTCTAAACAGTCAGTTCACATATGAATACTCATTTGGTTTTTATACTTGATTTATATGTGGATACCACATTTCTCTCTTTATTATTATTATTTTTAATAAAATGCTGAAGTGGTAGGTAGATACAAGATAAAGGTAGAAAACATAGTTTAGTGTTGTAAGAGAGCAAATGTAGATGATCAGGTGTGTGCCTGTAGACCATGTGTTAATCCAAGCTAGACAAGGGCAATAAAACATCCACGTATGCAGAAGATTTCTCTCAGAACAGGGGGGGTGAGGTTCTAAGCCTCACCTCTGTTGATCCCCAATTTCTCACCTGATGGCCCCCCTGTGACTGTGCCTGTCTTAGGTTGTTCCTCCCATGAGGAATCTTACCCGTCTCTGGCTAACCAGTCATCTTCCGGGGCCATACAGGGAAATGTAAAGTTGGTAAGTGAGAGGGAAGCCTTATTGTTTGAAAAGGTTAGCTTTTTACTTCTTTGCAGATTTATGCCCTGTGGCTTCTATGCCCAGCATTTGTCTTGACTCTCCCAGGGTTTTTACCTGCCCCTGCAGGGGCAAGCCAGTCATGTCCATCACAGCCAGGTGAGGCCAGCGAGCACTGAGGTCTCCTCTGCCCTTACTCCATCAGCAGGGATATCAGACATGCTCACTGGGCTTCCTCTAGGGACTGCTCTCTTTTCCTCCCACTTCCAGGCAGCCACTTGCCCAGAATGTAGTACCAGACCCATCTTAAGTCTTGTTTTCCTTTGAAGCCTTTGTGAAACTACTGTACGTTTATGGAGTGTCCCCAATAACCTCAGGACCCTGTCCCTGGCTCACCGCCCCAGGACACTGACCTGCTCAGTGTTTCTCATACTGATGGCTGCTTTGGAAGCTCCTGGGGATGTCTCACCCATGTTTGCAAATTGCTTGGCCTTCCTGGACCTTTGGCTCTTGGCTTGGGAGCCAGAGAAAGAAAATGGTTTCCTGCTCCTAGTGTGACAATACGAGGGCCCTACAACAGCGTTGCTTGGCATCTGGGGGCCTGGGAGGTTACTGAGACACCCCAGCTGTGTGCTGGCATCCAGAGCGGCTGGCTGCAGTAGAGACCAGGACTGCAGACCTGGAAGCAGCGCCTCCTCCTGATGAGGAACTGTGCTGCTGGCCCCCAGGCTCCTTTCTCCATGGGACTGAACCACCTCCTGGGAGCTCCACATTTGATTTTTGTCACAAACCTCCCTGCCTCCCTCCTTTCCCTGTCCCAAGTCTGCAGGCAACCCTTACTGCGGACACAGTGGGGTTCCTTCTCTGGAGCTCTGGAAATGCCAGTGGGAAGGGGTAGGAGGAGAGGCCACTCCACCATCCAGACGTATCTAAGTCCTGATTCTGGCCCCAGCCTGCTTTAGAATATTAGCAGCAAAGGGAGTGGAGGTCATCAAGATGAACTGGCTCACTGGGCAGATGAGAAAACAGAGGTCCAGAAACAGCTGACCTCAGGACATAGAGCACAGAGGTGGCAGGGCGGGCTGGCCTTGACTCCTGACTTTTGGTCTGGGTCTCTGGTCACTGGATCTTCTGCCCTCTTCCCTTCAGAGTTCTACAAAAGGTCTGTTTCAATTGGGGCACCTCATCCTTCAGCCCGCACCCCACAACCTTGTACAATATCTGATACGGGGCCTAGTCCAGGGGCAGCCTGCTGGCCGGTCCCGGGGATATAGATCCCCTTTGGTGCTCCCTTTTCTAGCACAGACGGTCAAACCAGCATGTGTTTACTGAATCAGATGAAGGCACCATTTCCCATTTTCTACTTATTCTGTCATACTATGGCAATAAAAGGGCATATTTTCTGCTCAAACAATTAGGTTAAACAAACTTATTAGATTGTTGTTTTTACTGCAGGACTTAGAGCTTATAAGAGGCTAAAGAGCATTGTGACTACAGCTACCTAATATGAACCTACAATAACTCCAGAAAGTCTGCTCTGTACCACATTTTAGGACATGCTGCCTGGGGCACTGGTGTGGACAACCTGAGGCCTCCCTGCTCCTTTGCCAGGGCCCCCATCCTGGGGACAGCCAAGCTCGGATGAGTCTCAGGCAGACAAATGTCCCTGCTCCCTGGTGAAGCTGCCTCTCTGTGGCCTCAGGGCTGCCGTGGGGCAGGGCAGAGCTCAGATCACCCCATCTGTGCAGATGAGCATTCTGGAGAGGCTGAGACGCTTCTAGTCCTCCCCTGATCCACTTTCTGGAGCAGTTTAAGGAAGCCAGCTGGGCTTTTGACCTGGGAGACAAGACATGAAATGAGACCTTCTGATAGGCATTCTTCTGGCTTTTCCTTCAAGTGGGATTTTGACTGTGGGATTGGGTTTAAACGTTGAATTTCAATTTTGCACACACACAGCAAGAGGCCCCGGGGCAATAGGGGCATTTGAAATGAACACCAGTCCAAGCCCTCTACCTGCCAAGTGTTCGATTAAGCTGCTTAGGTCTGTTTCCACCATCCTGTCTTTCAAATATTTATGTGGCAGATTATAGGCAAGCTTCAAAGGCAAGGACATGCAAATCTGTTCTATAAATCATAGAATAACACAGCTGCTGTCTTCCTCAGAGTTGACAGCTTATGAATGCCAGCATTTCTGTCTGCATAAGGGGTGGTGGGAGGTAGGCTTCTCCCTCTCAGCCAGGCGTGGGGTTTGTGTGTGTGGGCATGCTTGCGTGCGTGTTGGAGGTGAGGGGGAATGGGAAGTTCTAACAATATTTGCCTTTTTGCAGTACAGCAGATTATATTTTTTGTTTTTGTTTTTACTTTTCCAGCAGTTAAGGAGTTAAGTTATTCGGCTAATCCTGACACAGGGTGGAGGAATATGCTCTCTCCAGGGATCTGAGGCATCCTGGGAGCTGGAGATGGGAGTGGCTTTCAGCTTTTGGGAAACATAAGGGGCGAAGTCAGCAACAGTAACTTTGAGAATTCCAAAGTGAATTTAATTTGGTCTCACTGTGTGAGAAGGAAATTGTGCAGTGCAAATAGGTAGGCACATTAAGCTCTGTCCCCAGTGTCTTCACAGTCTGCCAGGGAGGCCCCTGGTGCCTGAAGATTAGACATTTGTGGGCTCTTTTCAGGGGTTGCCATGAACACGTAGATTTGGTACAGTGGTGCTCAGCGACACATTAACATCCACCAAGACCAGCACTGGGAGTTGTGGTCCTTGCCCAGCAGCTGGTTCTGGGCTGATGCCATCCTGTGCAAGCACCTGGGGAAGGCTACAGTCAGCAGGGTGCAGAGGCCTGAGGGAGGTGGTGTGTAAGAAGAACTGTGTTGGGAAAAAGTTTTGTTGGATATTAGTCAGGATTCTGCTGCAAGTGACTCAAACTCAGTTAGGCAATAGGGGGATTTTCTGGGTCACAGAAGAGAGCAAGCACTAAATAACCAAATCATGGGGAAGGAAGGGATGTAGCTGGGCTTGGGGACAGCTGGAACAGACTGGAACACAGCCAGGGCTCTCTTCCATTACTGGTCTTTAATTTTTCTCTGTGCTGGTTGCAAAGTGGATGGCAACAACTAGCATATTTTGTACCAAACACCATTTACCACTACAGAAACTGTTTTGTACCCAACAACTTTTACCACCATCAAGTTGTATTTTAAATAATTTCAGGAGAGAACTAGGATTGACCCAGCTGGGATCAGGTGTCCATGCCCAGACCAATCAACTGTAGGGAGGGGATTGGGGGTTATGTAAAAATAGGGCAGCTCTTAAGGTCATCACATTGATAAGGGGAGGCCTTCCTAGCAAAAGGGGTGGGGAAGCTTTGGACAGACAATTCAATAACCGTCTATTACAGCCAAGAGGAGGCTGGAAAAAGAGAGCAAATAAAGCAATGAAAATGGGCCAGCGATTACCGTGTCATAAATGAGTTACATGTTGGAGTTCCACTGACCTCCTCCTTAAAACTCAGTATTCCACAGGATTCCTTAGTGATACTAAATCCTCTGGATCTTCTTATTCTGACAGCTCTTACTGTTTCTCCTTGATGGCTCTGGATGCTAATCTCCTCTGCATTGAGGGTCACCTCGAGATTACAGGCACTTTGCCATCCTGCCTATGGAGAAGACCACAGAATCCTTCCTTCCAAAGGCATACAAAGAACCTCCTGCAGGACTCTCCCCTTACCTTCCAGAAGAAATCTTTGCTTGAATATCCATTAGTCACTTTTAATGCCTTCCTACTCGAAGTGTGGTCCCTGAATCAGTCAGATCAGAATCACCTGGAAACTAATTGGAGCTGCAGAAACTTGGGACTTGTCCCTAAACTACTGAATCTATTTACACTCTAACAAGATGACCAGGTAGTTGCATTAATTTGAAATACATTAAGCAGTTGCAAATAGCTCATAACCTTCCTGCTGTCAATGCCTAAAGAAATATTTGTTCATAGTTTTCCCATTAAGTCAAAAACAACAGCGTCTAAATACCCAGACTCACAATAACCCTTCATTTATAAATTTGTAGAATAGGTCTAATTCTACACAAATTATAATAAATAATAAAATTATGCCTAATTGACATATTTATATACTATACAAATTTAATATTCAATTATTTTCATCCTTGTAGGTATGGTTTTTGACCATGGCTTTGTGAACAGCTGTAAGGGATATTACAAACAATATATTATTACTTATGAAGTGCCATATTTGTGAACAATTTATATTTTTAAATAAATCAGAAAGGATTAAAGATTATTTCTAAAATTACATTCACTTACTTACATTCTAATACACTATAATGAGTAGCAAAGAAAGTGAAGGAATGGTACCCAGTGGGCCAGGAATTATATATAATAGTGCATCTTATACATAAACATATATCACAGGGATCAGAAATCTCTTTCTACAAAAGGCCAGAGAGCAAATACTTTAGGCTTTGTGGGCTGTGTGGTCCACATCACATCTACTCAACTCTGCTATTACAATGAGAAAGCAGCGATAGGCAATATATCTTGATTACTGAGTCAGCATAACAATTGCTAAAAAAAAAAAAAAGCCTGCTAGGATTTTGATTGGGATTTCATTGAATCAATAGATCGGTTTGTGGAGAATTGACAGCTTAATAATATTAAGCTTTCCAATTTACAAATATCATCTGTCTCTCCATTTCTTTAGTTTCTTCCAACAGTTTTTTTGTAGTTTTTAATATATAGGTCCTGCACATGTGAATTCATTCGTAAGTATTTTCTATTTTTGGTGTTATTACAAATGGCATTTACATTTTTATTTTCCATGTGTTTGTTGCTAGTATACAGAAATACAGTTTATTTTTGTATATTGATCTTGCATTCTGCAAACTTACTAAACTCACATATTAGTGTAGTGGATTTTTTTGTAGATTTGCTATTATTTTCTAGACAGACAGTTATGTCCTCTATGAATATAAAAGTCTAACTTTTGTTTCCCCAATCTGTGAGTCTCTGTTTATGTTTTTCATGTCTTACGTGCTTATTTGTCTGTTTTCTTCATGTCTCATTTCACTGGCTGGGACACCAATATAATAATGTTGAGTAGAAGGGAAGAGAGTAAACATTCTTGTCTTAATCTCAATACTAGTAGGAAAGTATTTAGTCTTTCAATATTAAATTACAATGTCTGCTCAGGTTTTTCATAGATTCCTTTATTAGATGGAGAGAGTTTTCTTATTCACAGTTTGCTGAGGTTTCTTTTTTTAAATTTTTTATCATGACTGGGTTTGAATTTCACCACATAATTTTTCTGGATTGATTTAAATAATGATTGTATGATTTTTCTTCTTTAGTCTGTTAATGTGGTGATTTATATTGACTGACTTTTCAAATGTTAAATTAGCCCATCAATTATACTGTATTATTTTAATTCCATTTCTGGGTTTTATTTGCTAATATTTGGTAAGGATTTTTAATCAATGTTCATGAGAATGTTGGTCTGTAATTTTCTTTTAGTGTGTCTGTCTGTCTGGCTTGGATAGAGTAATGGTGACCTCATTATTGGGAAGTGTTTCCTCCCCCTTTACTTTCTGAAAGATTTTGCTTAAGATTGATGTTATTTCTTCTGTTAATGTTTGATAGAATATTATTCTTCCTTTGATATTTGATAGATTTCTTATTGACATTTAGGTTTTGTTCACTTCTTGGCTATTATGAATATTGCTGCTAAGAATTTCTGTCTGCAAGGATTTTTATTGGAATATAGTTGATAAACAATCTTGTATTGGTTTCAAATGTACAACATATGACTCAATTATTATATACATTAGTAAATGCTCACCATAGTAAGTGTAGTTATCCCATTACCATACTAACATATTACAATATTACTGGTTATATTCTCTTTGTTGTATTTATGTTTATTGCAACATTATTTACAATAGCCAAGATATGGAAGCAACCCAAGTGCTCATCGGTAGATGAACAGATAATGAAGATATGGCACATATACATGATGGGATGCTACTCAGCCATAAAAGAAGGAAATCCTGCCATTTGCAACAATATGGATGGACTTAGAGGGTATCATGCTATGTAAAATAAGTCAGATAGAGAAAGACAAATACCATGTGATTTCACTTATATGTGATATCTAAACAAGCAAGCAAACAAAAAAGACCATTAATACTGACAACAGATTGTTGGTTATCATAGGGGTGTTAGGTGATGGGTGACATAGGTGAAGGGGACAGAGTTACAAACTTCAAATCATCAAGTAAATTTGTCATAGAATTCATTATTTAACCACCTAAGCCCGAAAGATTTTAAGTTATAAGTCCACTTTCTTTAATACATGTAGTGTTACTTGGATTTTCTATTTTTGTGTCAGTTTTAGTTTTTCAAGAAATTGTCCATTTTAACTAGGTTATTTTATTTATTGGTATAAGTAATTCACAGTATTTCCTTATTATCTTTTTAATGTCTGTAAGATCTTTAGTGATGTCCCTTCTTTCAAAACTGATATTTATTTCTGTGTTTTTGCTTCCCCCTGCTTGATCAGTCTTGCTAGAAGCTTATTTATTTCACTGCTTTTTTTACCAAAGGATGAACTTTTTGATTTACCGATTTTCTTTATTGTTTGCTGTTTTCTATTCCATTTGTTTTCTTCATGTTTACCTTTACCACTTCTTTTCTTCTATGTATTTGAGGTTTAAAGTGTTCTTTATTCCCATTTCATGAGATAAAAGCTTAGATCATTGATTTTTTAATCTTTTCTTCTTTTTTTAACATAGACATTAAAACTGCAAATTTTTCTCTAGGTGTTTCTTTTCCTGCATCCCACATATTTTGATATGTATACCTATCTATCTAAATATAATTATCACTTAGCTCAATATAGTGACATCCCAAAATATTTTTTAAATTTGACCCATAGGTTATTTAAAAGTGTGTTGTTTAATTTCCAAATCTTTGTGGACTTTACAGACTTTTTTGTTATTGATTTCTTATTTAATTCCCATGTGGTCTGATTACAGAACATATACTGTGTATGATTTGAATATTTTAAAATTGAAACATGTTTTCTGGCCCAATATGTCCATTTCTGTTTTTTCCCTTCATGATGGGTTACATTTTCTTGGTTTTGGCATGTCTAGCAATTTTTATTGGAAGCTGAAGGTGGTGAATGGTGCATGATTACCTTTTCTTCTGTTTCTTTAAAGAGTATTGAATTTTTTATCAGTAAGAAGTTAATGTAACTTCAAATCATTGTGATTCTTTTGAGGTTTTCTGATTTGGGTCTAGAATAGCCTTTGCTCTGAGACTAGTTTAACCCTGCTAGTAAGGTACACTCTTTCTGGGGTTTCACCTGAGTGCCCCAGTTATTCAACAAGGTCTTCTCATTCTAGCTGATCTAAACTAAAATATCTTCCGGTCTTGTGTGAGCTCTGGTAGTTGTTCCAATTTTAGTTCCTCACAGTTTATCTTTCCTTAATAGTCATTATTTCACTCCAAATATATTCATCTTATTATTCAGCCAGAGATTCATGGGGATCCTCTCCAGTGCTCTGGAGCTCCTTCTCTGGGCTGCCCTTCTGCTCGGGTACTCTGTCTCATCGATTCCAGCTGCTCCGGCCTTCCTGACCTCTAAGCTCTGACTCTTCAGCCCAGTGAGGCTGCTAGACTCTCTGTGGGTTGCTCTTCCTGCACTCCAGTCCAGAAAATGTATTGAAGTGAAAAGCCAGGGCTGTGGTAGGGATCACCTCACTTGATTTTCTTGTCTTGTGAATTCCTGTCCCGAAATGCCTGACATTCAATATCTAAAAGTAACTATTTAATATATTCTGTATAGTTTCTTAGTTGTTTACACTTGGTGGGCTAGTTTTGTACCAATTACTACATTATGATCAGAAAGGGTCCTATTAAAATTTAATTTTTACTCTGTCATAAACATTCTGTTACAGCCAATTTGAAGCTATTCCCTATATATAGTTTGATGTCCTTCCACATATTTTGATCTTATGTGCCCCTCTAGGATGCACTTCCCCTTTCTTTTTTGTGTCTCACCTCTTATAAAAGCTATTTCTTCCAGAACACCTCCTGTGATTAATCCATCCACTCCTCTTTGTTCTGATTTATAAGTAGTTTCTACTATATTAAACTGTCCTGATGGCCATGTAGTTTTGTAAAACTTTTGGCAGTTATTCCATATGTGACCGTTTTGCTGATGATTATAAGCAGAAGCTTTATTCCTGTTGTCAAAAACCTACTAAAGTCAGTGCAGCTGTTCCCAATCAGATGTGTATTGGTGAACCTCAATAGTTAAGAGTTTGGTGCAGAGGCAATGTGCCTCCAGACAAATGAAGCTAAATACGAGAGCTCTCATTTCATGGGCTTCTACCAAGACCCTGCGAGTGTCCTTAGCAATCTGTTTACAAAGTAGATGTTTTTATAAATTTTGCAGAGGACAGATAATTGAACAACATCAATTAAGGCACTCTCTTTCCTTTATAAATTCCTTTCAGCCCATCTCCCCTTTTGTCAGTTGGTGTTGAAGGGCCATAGGTATTTTGGGGAATTAGCTAAGGAAAGCTGAGTTGGTAATACATTTAGTTTGGGTTTAATGGAATGTATTTGTGTGGTTAACTCATTCCTATCTATCCTGTGCAGAAATACTCTTACCACCCACTGGGCAAGTTTACCCATTAACCTGCTAGGAAGGTGCAGCCAGAGGGCGTATTATGATAGGAACGTGCTCTATAGCACCCAGCATTAGACACATGCAGGGAAAGGAAGAGAAGAGAAACCAAGCAGAAGCAAATCTTTGGGAAATTCTTCCAATCAGAACATATTAAACTAACTGGAGGGTTCAGTTCTCATCAATTCTTAGTATAGGAAATTCTGCTAGGAATATATTCTATATGCAGTGTATACAATTATAAACACTGTTTGCTTTTATTTTCTATTTTGAAGAGGTTATGTAAAATTAAATTTATCAGAACTCCTCTATTTTTAGGGCGTAAGTCCTACGGAAGAACTACAGTAAACATATCCATTGAAGTTGCATATTTAATGGATTTAAAAATTAATTACACACACAAAAGATTGTGACCAAGTTAGAGGAAGGACAGAATTCATTTATTCTCCCTATAGAAAATATTACATAATTGTTGTTACATGAAGAGGCCATCAAAGAGTATACAGTCCAAAAATGTAGGAATATGTATTATAAAGCTCTATCAGCAATTAATCAATAAAAAGACTATGTTGTTATGAATTTTTGTGGCATTTATTAACTTTTTTATATTTCAAATTTGTTTATTTCTTATGCTGTATAAGTAGTCACTATCGTACCTAGTTTTGTATTTGTAATTTTTAATGCTATTTCTCAACAAAGACCCTCAAATATTGGATCCACCTATTGGAATCATAAGTAGGTGAAGACATTGGTTCCACTTCATAAAATGTTTCTTTGGAGAACCCTGACTAATACACCATGATAGAAACACTTCTGGGCTAAAAGAGTTCTCCTGATTTGGGGAAGAGGGCTCACCTCAGAGGGGAACAGACGCAGGAAGGTCGGAGCCACGATGTATTTACCCTTGGTCAGCTTGGCCCTTGGTTTCAGGGATGATGCAGTTCCCCAAGACAGCAACCTGGTGCTTCCAGAGGCTTTTGAACAGAGAAGCAAGCCATTCCCCATCCGATGGCAAAGCTGGAGACAGAGCCTGGAGCTGCCGGAGTCCGTGCCTCCGGCCTCGAAAGAAAAGCCCCTTGGAGGGCACGGAGCTGCTGTGCTGCAAGCAGGAAAGGAGGATGACAAAAATGCTGAGAGCCCTCCAGGTTCAAGTTCCAGCTGTCGCTGATGCTCAGCCCTATCCTGCCCCTCTTGTTCGGGTCACGTGAGTCCACAGATTCTATGGTTTAAACTTGTTGCCATTGAATTTCTGTCATTTTTTAAAAGCCAGAAATGTTGTAAACAAAGCGTGAAATAAGGCAGCAGAATTATAAAGCTTGATAAAATAAAAGAAATGGAGACAACCAGAAACATGAAGGAAACGTCATAGTTCCCAGGAACCAAATAACGAAGGAGAATGAAATTTGCTGTCATGGAAGTCTACACCTCGGTGTGGAGCACAGGTACTGAAAAAAGCAACCTTGAGATTTTAGCTCAGGGACACAAATGTGACTGCACTGGTTTCATTGGCCTTGGAGGGGGAGATGGGGTGGCAGCAAAGGGAAGTTCCTTTCTGAAAAGACAGCTGGTAGGAAGAGGAGTAAAAGGTGCCCACGTGCTAACATAAGCACCCCTGCATGGAAATCACAAAATGAGGGAGGAGAGAGTAACGGAGAAGATTAGGAAAGAGAAATGAGATGGTGGCATGTGATCCAGCTTGTGGAATCAGATATAAGGCATGGATAACATGCTCGGAGAGGCGTCACAGTCTGTGTGCTGGGCAAGTCTAGCTCACTGGGAGCAAAGATCAGCAAGGATTGGAAGCAAAGCAAGCCCATCCAGGAAACAGTCAGGCACAGGTACGCTGGGAGCAGGAACTACACTGGATGCAAAACAGATCGACTCAAGCGCAGACTAGTATGAGCTCAAGGCCAGTCTAAGAGCAGAAGTCAGGTGACATGAATTACTTAAATCTAGAAAGATAGTCATAAGCATCAGACACAGCTGGAGGGAAGAACCCAGTGGCAGACACTAGAAACCAGAAGTGGATCAGCTGGGGTGCATGTGGATGGGGAGAGCGGCTGCAAGGCTGCAGACTCCAGGGCTCCCTGGAATTCCACCAGATGGCCAGCGGCTGCTGGGCTCTCCACCCCTGCTTGCTGGTCCCCGTGCAGGTGGCTCTGCCTTCAGGGCTCAAAGGCATAAGCAGGCTTTCCGATGGCACATGTGACAAAGCTGGCATGACAACAAGATAGATTAGGGGTAGCTAGGAATCTCATTCAACTAGACACAGGCTGTCTGATAGTTTCCTTTGTTGTTGCCAGTTTCATTGTTCATAATGTAAAGAAAGAAATGAGAGTAACTGCTCCCCTGAACCCATCTCTGTGCATCTTGCTCTGCAGAAATGGAAATGATGGAGACCCCGAGATGAGCCAGCCTTTGAAAACCGGGTGACATCCAGGGCCCCGCCGGAGGAGGGCCCTGAACACATTGAGAAGGCAGGCTTTAGAAATGCCCACTAGGTCTCCGGGAGCAAAGACTCTCAATGATCAGGCAGCTCAAGAGGAAAGGGAGGCTAATTGGGGCTAATTGGGACTAATTCTATTTTGTTAACAGATTACAGCAAGAAAGCAGAACTCAAATCATGCTTTACTTCCAAATTCTCAGTCAAGAAGTCTGATCTTCAGACTGGAAAAGACAGAATTAATGCTGGTTAGAGGGCATGAAGGCAGATAGAATGGCTCTGAGCAGACTTCACATGCCCACTAAATACCTAAAGACCCCAGCAGGATTTACCCCTCTCAAAGTGTTTCTCAGATATTTCTGAGATGTCAGGGTACCAGGTTCCAAAGGGCTGTCCCCCCAACTCCGAATCCCCTGCTGCTTCTAATGATTCTCAAGAGACCAGCCCCCTGCAGGCCATAGGTGGCCAGTCCTCCGGCTGCTCCTGCCAGGCAAACCTCCTCGGGCAAGCTGTGCCAGCTCCCTCCTGCTTTTGTAACCTAAGCACAGGACAGAGCATTCCCTTAACCCCCAGGACACAACTGACGCAAATCAACCCTCCTAGAACACAAGCTGCACAAGGGGAATGGGGGGTGCATTTTGTATGCCCCCACCCCCCACGATATATCCGCAGGGTCTAGAACAGCTCCTGGCAGGAAGAAAGAGCTTAGGAAATCTACAACTCTCGGTAAGTCTTTACTAGACGTTTGAAAATTACAGAAGAACAAGGCAGACAATTAGGAAAACAATTAAGAGATGGTGTTAATTTGGGGATTCTCAGGCCTAGATTTAGGAATATCTTGTACGAATTATAAAAATGTACCCTACTTGAGCAGGCCCATGGCTTTGCATGCAGAAGATGCCTTCATGGACAGTAAAGGGTTCATTGGACTGACAAGATAGGAACAAAATGCATCCCCTCTCCCCACCCCCCAGGTGGGCAGATTCATTAGAAGGGACCCCATTTGGTGTTCACAGCCAGCGGGCAGAGGGATTGGTTAGTAGGTGGTAACTTTGTGTAAAGAAAAAGGCATGCCTTTCTCCCAGCTGGGGCAGCTCCACACCAGGCTTGAACACCTGTTCGTGGCTTGGTGTTGTGATCAAGTGCCTTTGATCCATGGACAAGCTGTGCTGTTTCCCTACAGGGCTCCCATCCCACATGGCATGAGCTGGCACAACTGTCCATTTGCAAGTGCCCTGGAGTCCAGTCTACTCTGCCTGGAGTACTGGCCCCACCCAACCCAAGGTCTAGAAAGAGCAAGGGGTTCTCAGGCCTACCTTCCTGAATTCATTTCCTGTCCCAGCACCTGCTCGTCTCTGGTGATAGGCGATCAGCATCCATTCCCCCAGGAAAGCCGGCTCCCAGCCAGGACTGATATCTTGTCCTGTGGCGACTGCTAGAACAGTCTCATCAGAGCACAGTGGTCCGAAGAACTTTAGGGTCATCAATAAGGCCACATGAAGGACAGAAACTGTCCATCTAGTTATGCTGCTCCACGCATCTTTAGTTTCCTGTTATGGTTCCAGGGAGAGGTGAATACTTTCCCTGACTATTCCTCAGGCTTCTGGGCTCTCAGCTCCCTTAAACAACTGCTCAGGTGAAAAGTACTTTCAGCTCTTTAAGGGTATGTTCTGTAGTTCACTACATTCATACAGGTGAAATATTTCTTTCTCTGAAAGCAAGATCATAGACTTAACTCAGGACTGATCATATACAAAACATACATTACCAAGACAAAACATTTATAATCCAAACCCCAAATCCCCATCCAGATTAATGATGACCTTATAATTGCTCCAAAGTGTCCACACTGGGTACTTGCTTCACGTCTGTGTATGTATGTAACAAAATGACCCACAAAGTGTGACCCAGTGGTGGATGGTTCATAGGGATTCAACTCACCATCTTCTTTCTGCACAAAGATTTATTTAGGTTTGAATGGCAATTTTCTTAGATTCTATCCATATGGTTCTCAAAGAAAATGGTAGGTGTCGGCTTCACCCAGGACACATTCATTACAAAGAAATAACTAAGAGAATGTAAAAGAGCTTCTTACTAGCGTTGTCAAGTTTCTTGGCCTGAAACCCTTTAACCCTTGGGTGCTAAAAGATCTTGGGAATGTCATTGCTAGTTCTGTCAATAATCTTTAAGGGACTGTGAAGAACAAAACTGATGTCATAAGACAAAGCCAGGCAAATGTCCTGGAAGCAAAAACTGGAAGAAGAAGGTGAATTCTGAAAATCACAGAATGGCAAGCAACCTAGATTCTGGGTAATATTTATGAATGAGTTGTTTAAAGGGAAATTTATGAGCACCTATAAAAGAAAGTAGTGGTTAGTAGGAGCCAGTAGATTCACCCATAAGGTATAGTAACCATTTCTCTCCTTTTGAGAGGACTGTTAAGCCCAGGGGATTCTGGGACAGTGTCTGTGTTTCTTTTTAATTTTCTTATTGAACTATAATTGAATACCATATCCTATCATTACAGATGTATATCATTGTGATTCAATATTTTTATATATTATGAAATGACCATGGTAAGTCTACTTGCCATCTGTCACCATACAAAGTTACTACAGTGTTATCGATTCTGTTCCCTATGCAGTATCCCCATGACTTACCTATTTAATAACTGGGAATTTGAACCTTTTAATCCCCTTCACCTATTTCATCTCCTGGACCAAATACCTCCCCACTCTGGTATCCAGCAATCTGTTCTCTGTATCTATGAGTCTGTTCCTGTTTAATTTGTCTGTTCATTTGTTTTGTTTTTTAGATTCTACATGTAAGTGAAATCATATAGTGTTTGTCTTTCTTTGTCTGTCTTATATCACTTAGGTCCATCCATGTTGCCCAAATGGCAAGATTTCCTCCTTTTGTGGCTAATATTCCATTGTGTTTATATACACATCTTCTTTAGCCATTCATCCATCAATGACACTTGGATTGTTTCCTTATCTTGGCTATTATAGACAATGCTGCAGTGAATGCAGGGGTACATATCTCTCTTCTAATTGATGTTTTTACTTTCTTCAAATAAATACCTGGAAGTGGGTTTGCTGGATCATATGGTAGTTCTGTTTTTAATTTTTTGAGGAACCTCCATCATGTTTTCTGAGTTGTCTGTGAGTTAGCAAGAGAGTAAGGCTATTCACTCCATCTCCGACCCTATAAATTAGAGGCTGTAAGCTGGTAGGCTGTGGCTCCCTGTGTTTTGTTTACCTCTGCCCAGCATTTATGACACTTTTGATCCGGTTGCCAACATGTAAAAAGTGGGAGTGTGGCAGATTGTGTTCTTGCTCCAATTATCCTCTGCTCTCCCACCACCATCCATGAGAGTAGCGATGTCTCTTTGTGGGGGGCAGGGGTGGGGGGCATCCACCCTTCTCCCCACCAGCTCAGGCTTGGCTAAGGCCTTACTATGGCTGATGGGGTGTGAGCAGCAGTGACCCGAGCTACCTGGGACAGCAGCTTGAAGAGGCATCATGCGGGTCTGTGGGCCCTCTTCCCCCTCTGCCATGAGAGGGCACATCCAGGATGCTTGCAGCCTGAATCCTGTAACAAGAAGACACAAAGAGCAAAGCCATAGCACCCAATATGTAACAGGAATAGAAATGAGCCTTTGCTGTTATAAGCCATTGATATTTAGGGGCCATTTGTCACTACAGCCTAACCTAGAAGAATGGGCTGATAGAGGAGCAATCCCCTATGGCTCTGTGGCAACAAATGGCTGTAGGTGAAGGGTGACTCCCCTTTTGGATGGAGACCAGTCACTACCTGCCCACTTTACTCATGTGCATGGCTTGCCAGCCCTTCTAAGCTTCTTACTCAAACCATCTTCTAATTCATGTCACCTATGCATGACAAGAGCCACAGATAATGTGTAAAAGCCAGTCATGGACAAGAGCACCATCTGTCCAGGCACTTGGCAGATCCCCCACATGGCTTACTCTGCTGTCAGCCTCATGTGCCCAGCACCTGTACTCCTCATGTCAACCTCGGACCTTCTCTAAGCTCCTTAAACGCAGAAGGTTCTCTCACAGCACAAACCCTATGAGAAACAAGAGCAGTCTTGACCCTCTCCCAGCTTTCATGGTACATTGCTGGGAGCCAGACCCCTAGAGTCCCCCCACTGCCCAGCTCCAGGTGTTACCTGCACACGCTGAGAGAGCCCGCTCCACCCTTCTCCCATTCCTGGAATCCTCAGCAAGCACTCCTCAGGCCGGCAAGCTTAGGAGATGAAGGAAATGAGAGCATCAGGGGTCCTGTGCTGTGTGGACACTGTCTCATGGATGCTGCCATATCTGTGAGCAAACCAAGAGTCTTGGAAGACCTACTGCTGACATTTGGGTGGCTACAGCTACCTGTTGCTGGTGTCTCCCTGTCTTCCTTGGCCTCTGTTAACTAGAGAAGGCCTACTTTGCTGCATGGTCTACACACCCTAAATGTCCCCTCACTGACACCCCACAGGTGCCCAGACCCTAAACACAGGTTACATCATGATAGACCTGAGTGCCCGGGCCTGCCAAGTGTCCTCCCTTTGCTGGACCCCAGGGCCCTTAGCACAGTCACAGTTCCCAGTGGGTGGCAGAGATTCATTAGGGTCCCCCATCCCTGCAGGATCCCTGCTGGCTAGTGAGAGAAAGTAGAATGCAGAGCTCAGCAAGGATTAGTGATGCCATCACTGAAACCATTAGCTTCTCCTGGAGCCCATGGTTTCATAAAACTAGATCTAGATGGCACCCAGCCCCTCACCTGGCACAGGGAGAAAGAAGATGGAAACAGCTTCCCAGGCTCCCAGTGGCCAGAGCAGGGCCATGTGGTTTCTGTCGTCTTCCAGCAGTGGGGCCCTTGTATTCTGGGCCACCCCCAGGACATCTCCGTATATTAGCCTTGCCTGGCCTCTAATCTCACACCCATGCCAACACCGTTTACAGGCCGCTGCCAGAAAGAGCCTCATAAAATGCACCTCTGGTCATGCCACTCTGCTCAGCCCTCTCCTGCCAGGTTCCTACGGCTTTCAGGATACAGTTCAAGTTTCCCAGCTCAGCAAGCAAGTCTGCTCATGACCCGGCCCCACAGGCCTTTCTGCCCTCCCTACCACACCCCCTACCTTTCTGAATTCACCTTGTCAGACTCCTCAGGGTTCCTTAAACCCTCTAGGCTGTGGCATGTTTCCTGGGCTCCTTATGCCAGGCACACCTCTTGTGGCTTCTCACAGTCAATTCCTCCTCGGTGTTGCCTCCTTCGGCACGCTTCCCCGGGCCCCTCAAGCTAATTCTGATGCCCACCCCCTGATATTTGGAGCACCCTGGGCTCCCTGTGACAGAGCAGTTCTCCCAGTGTGTGACCACGTGGCCCACACCCTGAGAGTGGGGGCTTCACATGCCTGCTATACACGCTGTCTCTGGCATCAAATAATACAAGAGGAAAAATTACCGAAAGAATCATCTTGCTTGTATCATTCTCTTTTCTCCTCACCCTGCCATCAACTGCAAACCTTATTATTTTCCCCATTAATCCTTGTGTATATAATCAGGAAGACAGTGCTTGGGACTGTTATTCGTTCATTTGTCAAACATTTATTGAACCTCCACACTGTGGCCGGCACTGTGCTAAGTGATGGGGACATGGAGGAGCTTACATTCTGGTGGAATCAGAAAGACGGTAGACAGCTCAGACACTGAACAATAAGCTAGTAAACAAGGAGACATCAGGTGGTGATGTGTGCTCTGAAGGAAAATAAAACAATGCCAGGTGACTGTGCTAGAGTAGCAGGTGATTTCCTCTTTGATTTAATGTCATGTGAGAAAACCTCTCTGATAAGATGGCATTTGAACAGAGACCTGAAGGAAATGAAGTCATGTTGACATTTGGAGAAGAGCATTCCAGGTGGAGGGGACAGCAAGTACAAAGGCCCTGTGTTATTTGGAGTAATACTAACCTGTCATTACAAACAAATTCCATAACTTCACAATAAAAATGTGGCACAATGTATGTTCCTTTCTTACTTGTGTTCCAGTCCATTGTTATGTTGCTGGCTGATGGGCAGTATTCTTCATTCAGGCCCAGAGATTCATACCCCTTCTATCTGTGGCTTCCCCATTTCCAAGGGCCAGGGGACATCCCCATTACGTGGGCAGATGGGGAGTAGAGAAGGCACAGGTGGTTCTTAAGTCCTGGCAAGCACCACTTCCTGTCATGTTCCACTGGCAAGAACCAGTCACCAGGCCATCCCAGAACACCTGGGGTCTGCCTGGACTGCTGCCTCCTAGCAACAAGGCTGCAGTGTGGGTGGGTGTTCTGGGGGCCCAGCTCACCACCTCTGCCCATCAGTGAAGATAGCACCTGGCAGTTCAAGGCTATGGAAGGAGGCTGATGTGGCTGGGGCAGAGGGAGCCAGGTGGAGCAACAGGTCAGAGAGGTAATAGGGGCAGTGGTGAATGGATGATGTGGGGCCTGCAGGTCACTTTAAGGACTTTGGATTTTACCCTCTATGAGACAGAAGCCCTTGGGGGACTTTGAGCAAGGCAGTGACAAGAAAAGACATATGCTTCAAAGGGGCACTCTGGCTGCAGGGTGGGGAATAGTCCATATGGGGACACGGGGGACACAGGTACACAGGAAGGTGGCTAGAGCAGCTCTGCAGGGGTGAGATGATGGTGTCCTGGGCCAGGTGGGAGGGCAGGGCCAGGGCAAACCCTCCTACAAAGATGCCTCTGATCTATTCCAACTCCTGCCTTCTAAGCCAAGGCTGGTAAAAGATCAGATAGTATCTTAGGCTTTACAGCCATGTGGTGTCTGCTTCACCTCCTCAGCAATGCTGCTGTAGCCTGAAAGCAGACACAAACAATATGTAAATGAATGCGCATGACCATATTCCAATAAAACTTTATTTACAAACACTGGAGGTCAGCTGGCAGTGTGCTGGCCCTGATGAACCAGTCACCAACAGTGCAGGTCTTCTCTTGCGCTACGGTTGTTGTCTCTCATCCTAGTGGAGACAGTGGTGGTGTGCAGAACATGGCTGGGAACTCTGCTGCGCAGCAGCCACTCCCACAGAACTGAATTTCTTGTAGTAACACTTGCGGCGTAAGAATGAATCACAGCTTCCTACTGTCTTTGAGCAAGTTCTCTCTTGACGAAGGAAATGGCTTTTGGCAAGACCTTTTTTATTATAGTTCAGGCTCATCACCTATTCTTCTATAACTAAATACCTTTATTATGTGTAATTAAGGCAGCAACTGAGAAGAGATGCAAATGTATTCTTAAACACCCAGCTTCACAACAGCTGACAGCTTTGCAACCTTTTAAAAGAGCAAGTTTAAACAGAAACCCATTTGGCTTGTGCCAAAATGGGAAAAAGAGAGAATAAGAGCCAAAGAAACAAATTAAAAGATAAGTGGGCTACAGCTTAGTGTTCAGGAGTTCATGCCAGTCTGGTGGTCACCTGTGAGCCAAGTGGGCTGTAAACTCCCAGGAACACCAGGCCGGCCCCACCCCCAACACTGGCTCCCCAGCCCCACAGCTCAGAACCAGAGCAGCCGGAATTCCACAAGCTGCTGCTTTCTCAACTTTCACAGGCATTTTCTTTTTCAGAATTTCTTCCATTTCTCTGCATGGGCAGGCTGTATAGCATAACAAGATAGGGCAACTGGAAAACAGGAAAGGAGGCTCCATGAAAGAAGGGACTATCTCATCACTTCATGCATGGTGATGATGGGAAGCCAGAAATAATCCATCCTCTAGCAGAGCATCGTCCGTAGGACTTTCTGTGGTGTTGAGAATGTTCTTTATCTTCACTCTTTAATACAGTAGCCACCCACATGTGGCTACTGAGCACTTGAAATATGGCTAGTGTAACCAAGGACCTGCATTTTTAACTTAATTCCATTTTAGTGAATTTAAATGAAATGAGTCAGCTGTACGGGTCAGCACTGTTGGCGTTGTGTTGGTTAAGAACTTTGGCTCAGGAATCAGACAGATGCGGGTTTTGGTACTGGCTTCCTGCTTACTAACTGACCAGGCAAGGTACTTACTGCTCGGTTGCCTAATTTGCAAGTTGGGTACAACTGTGCCTACCTCGTGGAGTAGCTGTGAGAAATAGGTGAGAGAATGGAGATACAGCAATTCACCCAGTGTCTGGCAGAAGGAAAACACTCAGTACATGCTTGCTGTTTTTATTAATCTCTAGGAAGCTCCTTGAAGGACCCATAACCACCTTCTAGATGTTTCAGAAAGGTTGCTGGTCTCACCCATCAAGGCTTCCTTGGTCATAACTGATACCACATAAGGCTGACTGAGGAGAGGGAAGCAAGGGAACAGAAAAGGAGCCAGGGGCCATCAAACCAGACCTCTGGCTGCCTAGGATTACCTTTGAAACTTCCTTGGGAGGCAAAGACTGCTAGTTAGTCGCCCATTCAATATTTGGATGGCAAGGTGCCCAGCTAAAAGACTGTATTTCCCAGGCTGTGCTGCAGTTAGGGGTGATCAATAAAATGTAGGTAGACCTTGTTAACTGTGACTTTCAGAAAGTCTTAAGAAGGGTTAGACAGTTTATATGCATTCTTTTGCTTTTTGTCCTTTCTTCACTCCTCCTACTTCCTATCTGGAATACAGACAGGATAGCTGGAGCTTCAGCAGCCTTGAGGAGATATCCTCGTGGATGAAAGTCCTGAACTACTAAGGATGGCAGAGCAAAAAAAAAAAGCCCTGGGTTCATGCCCACTGTGAAACCACCATACCCGCCTGGGACTGACCGCCTCCAGATTTCTTTTATGTGAAAGGAAACTCTACATCATGTTTATATCATTATTCCTTTTTTTAAACAAATGTGTTGCAGAAACTAATTCCAGGTGTGGCTAATTACTCCTGAGCAGTGATTAATTCCACAAGTTGAGGTTTCTATGGCATATATTTGATGAAAGAAAGAGCTTGAGAAAATCAATTCAGTCCATGTTCCCCCATCCTGCCTGCAGTGGGCAATCAAGCTTGGAGCAACATTAGAAATCATCTATTCTGGTCTTTTTAAATTTTTTTAGTCATTAAGCCTGTTCATTTTTTTTTTCTTCCATAGATCCTATGTTTCAAAATAAATTTTCCCTCATCGATTCAATTCTAATTGGCTTACTCATCATGACAAACATTTAACAGCCATAGTGGACATTTTGTCATCTTGGGGTCTGTCCAGCAGCTGATTCTCTCTTTATATTTGAGGAAGTCTCTCAATAACCGAGTATCTTAACACCTGATACTTTCTGTCCTTGCCCTCCAGCAGCTGGACATGAACATAGAAAGTTTAAAATTGGCCAGTTGGATGGCTTCACCTGGGACTTGCGTTGGGAATGACTGATCAGAGCAGCAGCCATAGTTTGGAATTCATTCCACTGGACAGCAGCGTCCTGTGTCCTAGAGTGGTGTTGCAGTGGTTCAGCATCTGGTGTCCAGTGGCATGCCAGTCAGGCTGCTGCTGTGGTGTGACCTTAGCTGAGCACCTCCATACAAAACTTCCCCTGGTTACTGCCCACTTCCAGAGCCTGGCCCTCCTGCTTTGCTGTTTCTTCTGGAGTTTGCTGAAATCTTTCCAATGCATTTATTGTTTGCTTAAGTGAATCATACTTGGTTCCTATTATTTGCAACCAAAAATCCTGACTGTTGCACATGCCAAGCAAAACAATTTTACCTGTGGATACCACACAGAACCAACATCATTCCAGCTAGATCAAGAGACAGTATTTACATTAGCCAGTGCGGCCCTAACTGGGTAATGCCCTCTTTCTCTTGAGCTTTTAAAAACATCCAGTATAGTTTTCTCCATTTTTCTACTTTTCCCACTGTAAATCCCTAAGGACTAGGAACTCCAGCCTGGAAGCCACTGATATTTTTGTATTTCCTCATTTTATAGATGACAAATGGAATACCAGGGAGTCAAAGTGACTTACTCCATATGCCAGGCTGCAGAAAGAACTTCCCCGTGAGGGCTGCTAGCCATCCATTCATGCAATGAATGTGAACATAGTCTCTCAAGGAACTTAAAGTCAGGTAGGAAAGGGAGGTGATTCGCGGGGATGCAAAATCTCATCCTCCTGGAAAGAGCTTTAGGAGAACCAAAAAGACCTAAATAACATGAAAAAGGGAAGGTAAAGATATTCATAAGCACCCACATAAATGAGAGCAGGACTGTGACTTAAACTCAAGCACAGTGGACAAAACAGGGACTTGGTGCAGCAGCCGGGCCCCCTGAAGATGTTCACCTCTGTTATGCACCAGATGAGCTCTGCCCAGACGGGGTGGGGTTTGAGATGGGGTTTGAGGGGAAACCCAAGATGATGTTTGGTAGAAAGCTTCCAGAGTCAGAGAATGAAATCAACATGCTTGTGTCCTACTTTATGAATATGTGATCAGAAAAGAAAAAAAAATGTGTGATCAGAATGATCTGAACTTGCAAAATAGATTTTTAAAAACTTACTTTAAAAAGTGGTTCTTTGCTTTAAAAAAAGGAAGAAACATCTATTTTCTAGGTAGCAGGAATTTTCCTTTGCTTATTTATTTTCTACAGTAACATTTTAAGTTGGCATTATTATCCCCATTTCACAGATTAGAAACTAGGACTGATATGTACAGGTGAAGTGACCAGTAAAGGTTACACAGTTTTGTAAGAGGCAGAACCAGACCCGAGTGGTGGTTGTGTCTGGTTCCAAAGGCCCTGTATTCCCCATTCTACCAGGCCTCCTCCCACAGAGCAACTTTAAATAATGAACACTCAAAATTCATTTGGAAGGCACTTCTAATTGAAGAGACTCAATTTACAAAGATTAGACTTGCACACAATTTTGAGAGCACATCCGTCGCACAAAGCATTATGCAACAATATAAGGATAAATAGCATGGATCCCATACAAAAAAGAGCAAAATAATAGAGGAAGTGTGGTTAATTAATGCAGTAGGAACTGAAACACTACAGGAGTGGAGAGCATGTGCTCCCAGAATATGATACAATAAGCAGCTTCATTAGGAAGACAATTTTTGTGATGGGAGAGATAATAGCAAGAGAAAAGAAAATGTACAAATTAGTCTACTAGAAAACAATGATTTGAAAATATTTTATAATGATTGATTTGTAAGAAATCTCTCTGCAGTAAACACCCACAGAACTCTTGCTTTTAGAGAGCTTGAAAACTAGGTCAGCTTCTCTGGGTTGGACATGTTTAGGTTGATTTTCCTTTTTGGCGAAAGGAACCAGCTGGGTATTTTCAAAGGCTCCCTTTAGATTATGATTCTAAGGTTCCACTTATGGGCACTTTCTGTGACTGTCATTTTTTAAAGCTGGTTAACTCAGTGGCTTTATTTTTTTCCCCTCTAAATTCCCCACAGGGCTTTAACTAAATCAGACCACATTTGGAGCCTTGTGTTGCCTTCTGGGCACCACATTTTAAAAGGGACATTGACCTGCTCTGCCTCCAGAGAATGGAACCAAGACAAATGGGTGGAAGTTGCTCAGAAATAAATTCCACCTCAGTACAAGAAAATTCTATCTCCTGCTATCACAGCCCTGTGACAATGGAACCGGCTGCTTTTTGAGACAGTTTGCTCCCAGGGATTGGAAATGCTGAAGCAGGGGGTATTTTAACAGCTGTCAAAGTTGCTGTGAAAGAGATTTTCTTTCTTTCCTTTTCATTTTTTATTAAGTTCCCTTTCAATTCTAACACTGTCTGATTGATTGATCATATAACTCTTGAGGATGTTCTGCTAAGTCAACAGCTCCTTGTTAGTTCTTCTGTCTTGATCATTAGCTTCTTCTCTTCCCATCAAAAGAAAAAAAAGAAGGAAAGTTGGCAAAAAAAAAAAAATACAGAATGACAAGAACAGTTACAACATCAAGGTCTTTTTGCCATCTGACTGTGCCACATTCCCTCCACTGGGGAAGCAGGACATGATGCGGCCTGTTGATTATCAAAGTAGAGGTCTGGAGGCCAATGGGGTGATGGAGACGGTGCTGGTGCCTCCTAGTGGTCCTTGGGCAGGTCCATGTGTGAGAACAAGGGGTGCTGGGGCTGAGTGGGGCCATACATCCTCCTCGTGAGCCCCCATCTTAGTCATCGATGCCTCTCTCCACCCAGCCCTGTGACACTGTCCTTACCATGCCCCACACTGCCATATGCATCCCATCTGCACTTCCTGCCCACCTTCCATCCATCTTCACTGCCCTGCAGTACAAACCCCATCTTCATTTGCTATGGGAACCTGCACGCGTGCCTGTGGGCTCTCTCCAATTTATTTATGCCAAGCAGAACCTGTCATTCTGCTACTTACACTAGGCAGTGGCTTCCCATTGCTGTTGGGAGAGTCGTGACTTTAGTCCGCCAGTCCAGGCCCCTGTGCACTCCAGTCTGTCTGCCTTCGTGGCCCTGCCCCAGCCCTTGCTCTGATGCTTCACACCATTGGTGCCTCTTGGCCTTTGCACAAGGGCTTCCTGCTGTCTAACAAGTGCTCCTTTGCCACTTGTCAAAATCCTAGTCATCTATCAGAAGCAAGCACAAGAGACTTTTAGAAGCCTTCACTGGCCCACCCTAGCAGAATTACTTCCTCCTCCTCTGAGCTGTCAGGGCACCTTGTTCATATGTCCACCATTATTGTGCTCATCACATGATCTTGCAAAGATCTCCTTATAATGATGTCTCCATGATTGGATTGTGAGCTCTTCAGAGCAGCGCCCATATTTTCACACCTCTGCATCCCCAGTGCCTGTCATATTACCTGGCTCTGTTAGGACTTTTGGTTCCAAGTTATAGAAATCAACCTTATCTCCTCACTTAAGCAAAAAAGAACAAGCCACTCTTGTTTGCTCAGCCTGCTCTGGCCTCTCTGTGAGTCCTCCCATTTCTCAGAAAGCATGACAATCTTGTGGCTGGTCTCTTCACAGGGAAGGAGCCACCAGATGTGTGCTGAGCCCTGGACCGTAAGCCTGGGAGAGGGAAGTCGGGGAGGTGTTGGCGCTGCAGACCAGGGGGGCTTCCTTGCTGCTTAGCTGGAGACCATTACCATTGTTCCAAACTCCCTATGGCTCAGGAGTGCCTGGCTTGGGTCTCTCTTTCCCGTTTCCCTTCCTCAGTCTACTCTCCGTCCTTGGCTCTGACAGTTCATTAGACTCAGGAGACTGAAGGCATCACGCTCAGGGGACCAGGGGGAGCTTGGGGCTGGGCTGTCCCACCAGCCCTGTATGTTGGTCCAAGGAGAGTACCTGTAAAGTCTGAGGACCACAGGGGCAGATACTTCCTCCCATGCAAGATTCTATTTTACTCTTTTTTCAAGTTGTCCTAACTTTTTAATTGCTCAATTTCTTTTCTTTGTTTTCCTAGTTAAAGGCTAACAAAGAATGAATTGAGTATTTCAGCTATTTGTGGTCATCGTTAATTTCATGGTCCTCTGCATTTATTAAGTCTTATTTCCTCTGCATAATCTCCTTTCCCCTGGTATTTGTAAAAGCACATCTTATCCTCTTTAATTGCTTTGGCTGGTGTGATCTAATTCTGATTTTTCACTATTCTTATCTTTTCCCGGGAAGCTTTAACTGATGCAGCATATTCTTGTTTAAATCTCTCCCTTTTTCTCTGCAGACAAGAGTGTGTTTCTTTCTCAGGAGCTTTCGCAGTCTTTGGGGAAGTCTCACCGATTCTATTTTGTTCTCCGTTAGCAGAAGTGCAGGGCTTTGACTGTGGGTGGACCCCCGCCTTCCCTACATGCTTCTCCCCTGAAAACCACCGGCTTTCTTCAGTCCTCCATCTGCAGTCAGGGCACTCGCTGCCCTCCAACTGCAGGTAACTCTTCCACCGGCTGTTTCCTGCTGGAACAGAAGGCTGAGCCTGGGGCAAGAAGGGAGAGGAGGCGTGCAGTCACGTGGGCTCCCAGTTAGCAGCTGCGGGACACAAACTGGTGGGGGAGCAACTTAAAACACGCTCCATACCTAGCGGGGTCAGCTGCTGTGGGTAACTAAGGGCTTGCTACGGGTGACAGTGGGACTCCATTCCCTGTGTAACGGGAGCCAAAGTCTACCTGACCAGTGTCCGTCTTTCCATTTCTGACCTGCGGGCATCACAGGTATAGCTTCCCCTGTGTATTTTGCTTACTTTTCTCATTTAACATCAATTTGTTCCACCTGACTTGTGGTTATTTATTTACAGGTCTCCCTCACACGTGTCCAAATTCTAACTTATCATCTCACCCTTTTGCCACATAAATATATTTTGGATCTCAAGGTCCCCACTTCTACTACATCATTGCCTAAATTATTCTAGAAGTATTTCTGGCCTCCCTTCTCCCTCAGCCCTCACATGTAACAGTTCACCAATTTGCATCTTGCACGGGTACCTCTTTCCATTCACTCGGGATGCCCTGGTTAGGCTCTCCCTGGTCGCAGTGGCCAGCATGGTGGCCAGCCCGTGTCCAGCTCCCTCCTCTCAGTGTTCACTCCGGTTTCCTTCCACTGTCTGCCACTCCCCACACACTGAAAGGCAGCGGTCTCTGCCTTTGACCTTAGGAGGGCTTAAGGCTCAACCCACCAATGAAATCCCATCCCCTGGCTATGCTCACTGGTTTAGAGGTGAGAATGTGACCCTGTTCAAACCAATGAGACTAGAGAGGACATTTATTAAAGATCTTTGAAGCAAAAAGCTTATTTGCTTTTCTGAGAGAGCTTCCAAAAGCGGGTCATGAGGTGCTGGGGTTCATCTTTACCATGGGGGGGAAGAGCTCACCTGAAAAGGAAGCCAGTACAGAAGCAGGCAGAGCCAAGAGGTGCAGAGTCAGTCCTGATGTTATTGTTTGAGCCCATGGACCCAGCTGTGTCTGAACCACTTCTAAACTTCGTAATACACCTATACTGCATTCAATCCATAAACAAATGGATTTGAGATATATCCTCAATGTAACGCCTTCCTGTATGTCTGCAGTTAGTTTCCTTGTCCTCTGGCTCAGACTATTGCAACAGTCTTCGCACCGCCTCCACTGTTGTCCCTTATGCACTGCTCTCCACAGAAGAGTCCGAGAGATCCTTTTAAAACCTGATAATCAGATAATACCACCGCTTGGCTCAGAACAGCCTAAAAACTCTCATTCAACTCCAAAATCCTTACCTTCACTTTTGGGCCCTGCATGACCTGCCTACTCCCCTCTGACCTCATCTCTTAGCACCCTTGCCCTAGCTTGGCCCACTCCATCCTCACTAACCTTTTAACTCCTACCACAGGACCTTTGCACTTACCTTTTCCTTCTCCCTGGTATGCTCTTCCATAAGACAGCACAATGGTTTGCTCCCTCTTTCCTTCAGGCCGCTGCTCAACTATTACCTATTTAGTTAGGCCATTTTTTACCATTCCTCCTGAAAATGGCACCTCCTTGTCACTCTATATCTCTTTGCCTTGCTTTATATTTCTTTATAGAACTGACAGCAACCTAAAAAATTATATATATATGTAACTATTATTATCTGTATATCCCCATTAGAATAAATATCCTATGAGAAATGGAGCTGTTTTGCTTGCTGTTTTATGTCTAATTCTTTGAACAGCACTGTACACAGCAGATAATCAATAAAGTGTTATCAACTCACAGTTGAATGAATGAATGAATGAGCTAATTACTTCCTGATTTTAAGTAAGATACTTTATTCTTTTTTAGGGAAAGTGCTCAGTATTTCACCACTAAATATGATGTTAACAGTTTTTGTGTGGAGATTTATTTTCCATTCTCTGAGGTAAATACCCAAGTGTGGAACTGCTGGATCATATGGTAACTATGTTTAACCTTAAAAAAATTTTTTTAAATTGAGGTATAATTGACATATAACATTACATTAGATTCAGGTGTACAACATAATGATTGGATATTTGTATATATTGTGAAATGATCACCATAGTAAGTCTGGTTAACATCTGTCACCATACATAGTTACAGATTATTTTTCTTGTAGGATGAGGATCTTTAAAACCTACTCTTTTAGCAACTTTCAAATATGCAATACAGTATTATTAACTATAGTCGCCATGTGGTACATTACATACCCATGACTTATTTTATAACGGGAAGTTTGTAGCCGTGGCTTTATGCCACTTGCAGACGAAATATTCTAATACAGGGTTCTGTTAATATTTGTTTTAAAAGTGAGCAAATGAATACCTTTGCTTTGGTCAGATGGTACATTACATTCTCATATAATAACAATGCCTGACCTGTGACCGCAGCCCCTTTTGAACCCCAGGGCAGTGTCATTTCCAGGGCCCACTTGGATACCCACACTGGTTTTGCCAGACAAATGGGGCAAGCCTCCCCATACCCCCACCCTACAGGGAGAGTGCCCTTTGCGGGAGTGAAGCAACTCAGCGGGGCCAGAGCCTGCATTCCCTGGTGCCGGCCCACAGCTCTTCTGTGTCTGAGTTTTGCATTTCTGTTCACAGATCTGCAGCTCATGGCGCACACACATGCCCAGCCCCGGGGAAGTGATGTGAAATTCTGGCCCACAGGGTCTCTATTTATCTAATACTTCCAATTCCCCTCTTCTCTGAAAGCCAATAAAACTGAATTTTTCCCACGTAAGATTGTGGGCTCTTTGGGAAAAAGAAAAGCAAGCATATGGCTCTCAGGCAAGCAATTCCATCTTGTGAGATAAAATTTGGCCCCCTGTAAATCAGCCCATGGTGTAACATTCTTTGCAGCTGCTTTTTCCATTTTGGGGGTGCAGTATTGTGCTCCTGCCTTGAGTAGCCGTATACATGGCAAGAAATCCTTCTGCTGCCCTTCTCTTCCAGAGCACTCCCTTCCCCAGTTATTCCCCGCAGACGACATTAGCTCCCTCTTTAATTCCTTTCCCTTTGCTGAATGCTCTGATGTTACTCAACAACCCCCAGTGGATGTGTGGAGACTTATTTGGTTTCACACGTAATAGATAAAACAGCAGGGGCTTCTAATCGGAAAACGTTTTCCAGACTGCAAAAAGGCTGCAGAAAACCACAAAGCCGCCGATATGGTTCCGAGTTTATTAATACATACTTGGCACAAGTTTGGCACCCTACATGGCCCTGTCCCCCATGGGAAGGGAGGAGGGATTGGTTGTATGTTTACAGACACATGTATGTCCCCACAGGGAGAGGAGGCCTAGGATGCAACCCCCTTTCCAGGAACCTTCTGGAAAGCTTGGGTTTTTTGTGGGTTTTTAAAGCTTTTTTAACACCTTACTGATGTATAATTGATATACAAAGAGCAACACATATTTAATGTGCACTATTTAATGACTTTGGACATATGCTACCAAAACCATATGCTACCAAAACCATAATCAAGGTACTCAACACCTTCTGAAGTTTCTTTGTGTCCCTTTATTTTTTGTCATAAAAACACTTAATATGATGGCACAGCCATTATGGAAAGCAGTGTGGAGGTTCCTCAAAAAAATTAAAAATAGGACTATCATATTATCCAGCCATTCCACTTCTGGCAATATATCCAAAGGAAATGAAATCACTATCTCAGAGAGATATATGCACCTCCATGTTCACTGCAGCATTATTCACAATAGCCAAGATATGGAAACAACCTAAATGTCTCCTAATGAGTGAATGGATAAATAAAAGGTGGTGTGTGTATATATACATACATATATATATATGATGGAATATTATTCAACTATAAAAAAAGAGGAAATCCTGCCATTTACCACAACATGGATGGACCCTGAAGGTATTTTGCTCAGTGAAACAGGTCAGGCAGAGAAAGACGAATATTGTATGATCTTAGTTATCTGTGGAATCTTAAAAAGCCAACCCTGTAGAAACAGAAAGTAGAATGGTCACCAGTGGCTCAGGGTGGGGAAATGGGGGAGATATGGGTCAAAGGACACAAACTTCCAGCTATAACATGAATACATTCTGGGGACCTAATGAGCCACATACTGACTATAGTTAACAATATTTTGTACTTAAAGTTGCTAGGAGAGTAGATCTTAAGTGTCTTCAAAAACCATACAGAAAAGATAATTATATGAGAAAATGGAGATGTTAACTAACTTTATCGTGGTCATCATTTCATGTATGTACAGGTATCAAATCACATACCTTATCGTATATATGCCATATGCCTGTATACCTTAAACTTATTTGTTAATTGTATTTTAATAATCTGGGGAAAAAGGAATACCTACATGAGGTCCACCCTCTTAAATTTTGAAGTGCCCAGTACAGTATTATTACGTATAGGCACTATGCTGTACAGCAGATCTCTAGAACTTATCCATCTGGCAGTAACTGAAACTATATATCCACTGAACAATTGCCCACCTTCCCTTCCTCTAGCCCCTGTCAACCACACTGTGTTGCCTGCATGGGTCTGACTACTTTAGATACCTCGGGCAAGTGGAACCATGCAGTGTTTGTCTATCTGTGACTTTGCATAATGTCTGCAGGTTCATCTGTGCTGTCAAAATGGCAGGAGCTCCTTTTTGGTGGCTGAATAACATTCCATTGTGTGCATACACACAATTTCTTTATCCATTCATCTATCAACAGACACTTGGGTTGCTTCCCTGTCTTGGCTGTTATGAGCAACGCACGCCCACGTGCATTGGAGGTCCCAGTAGGTGGGCACACTGTTAGAGGAGGCTTGGTCCTCCTTCTAATTGGAAACTGATGTAACCCTGTTCTGACTGGCCTCCAGGTTCATAGTAGTGACCTTTTAATAAGGCTGCCAACTCTTTGACAAAGTTCCCATCAAGAGGTGGGGTCTAGACCCCTCCCCGGTAATCTGGGCCCTGTAGCTCCTTGAGCCCACTGGGTGTGGTGGACGGGATGCTGTGGGACTCCCGGGCCCCTGCAGCTGCTCCTCTTTGCATGCTGGCTCTCTGGCGGCCTCCATCCTGGGCCCTCCTGAGAAGGAAGTCCACACGCTATCAGGAGCCCAGACCCATGGAGAGGTCATGTGAGGTGCTCCAGCCTTCCCAGTACAGGCATCTGGCCTGTGAGGAAAGTCGTCTGGCATCACTCCAGCCAGAGTCTCCCCAGTGCGGCTGCAGACATCGCAGGGCAGGAAGGAGCCGTGCTGACAGATTCCTGCATGCGTGATCACACGGCAGTCATTTTACGCGCCACTAAGTTGGTGGTGTTTTGAGCATCCCAGGCCCCCCTGGCCTCACCTCCCTCCATCTCAGTCGAATCTCTGGTCAGACTTTCCTGTTGCTTTAAATCCAACAGAAAGAACCAGGCTCCAGAGTTGGCAGTACTGGGTGGCTCCTGCTCTGAACAAATCCTCCTATCCCTTCCTACCCAGCCGGCCTGCCCCCTCTGCCTCTCTGACCTCCTTCTCCCTGGCTCCTCCCTGGCTCCCAAACACACTGGGCAGTGTCTTACCTCAGGGCCTTTGCTGCGCCCTGCCTGGACAGCTCCTTTCCCAAGACGTCCCCCACTCTCTCGGCTCCCTTAGGGCTTTCCTCAGAGCCACCTCCTCAGGGCCATCTCTGTGGCCTCTCAAAAAGCACCTGTCCCCCACCTCGGTCTGCACAGCCCTCTCTTACCTCACTTTCCTCCTGAATTTTCACTAACTCAATACTTACATGTTACTTATTTATGTTGTTTCTTATCTGTGTCTCCAGCAGAATGTGAGTTTGATGTGGATTAACTTACACCCCAGGGTCTAGGAAAGCAGCTGGCACAAAGACAGTAAGCAGTCAATAAATACCCATTGAGTAAGTAAATCAATAGTATTTAGCAAGTTTTGGTTTTGCTATTATCCTGAGAAACAGAATATGTACCTGTCCCGATAAATATTTGTTAAATGAATAAGCGGCACATATGTCATTCTCCCCTCAACTCCTATTCCGGACTCACTGCCTGCCTCTCCCCTCCACCACACGGAAGGCCTGTTTCCCTTGAGCTGAAGCTTGTCTGTGTCAATGCTTCACTCCCGCTGGCCCTCTGCCCAGGAAATCCCTCTATAACCTCGTGGACCTCTATAACCCATATCCTGTCGGTCTTCTAAGGTTCCTCTCAGGCACCATCTCTCCCAGCTGGAGCCGTTCTGATGGCCCATGCATCCCCCCGAACCTGCCTGTGGTAGTTCTTATAGGGACTGAGCTCCTTGGGTGCCTCTCTCACCTCCTCACCATTCCAAAATCCCTGGGAGGATAGGACGTGTGTGCCATGCTCATCTTTATGTGTGTGCCTCTGCGGGCAGCCACAGATACAGATGGGGTCTGGGGAATTTAGGGCAGAGGGGTGGGGTAGGAGAGGAAGTCAGGAGAACGCAATGCTCATTCTGAAAACTACTGCAGTAGCTTAGAACTAATGGACATACCTCAGCAACTGCAGAAAGAAAATAGGCTTTGCAACCAGAAAATCTGGGCTCATGTCCGGCTGTCTCCACAGAAATTCATTTTACTTCTCCAAGCTATGATTTCTTCATCCACAAAAGTGCTTACACTGCAAGGACATTGTACGGATGAAAGAATATCGTTTTTGAGAAGAAAAAAGTGTAAACTGAAAACGCTATGCTCATACAGTTTGTTTGCAAAGGTTAGGTGTCCTAACCACAGTGAAATGAGCAAGGGTGAAATTCAGGTTGTGGCCAGAGGGTGGCAGCAGCAGGCAGGGCACTTTGCCTCAAGAGCCTTTGAAATAAAGCAGCTCTGGAAGAGAATTACTGTGTTGCCCCACGGGGACGGTTCTCTTTTCTGCCCAGCTCATGACCCGGAAGAGATCGCCCTTTCTGTGGTGTGGGATCCGGCCGTGGCCGAATTAGTTCCCAGAAACCTCCCCTGGAAGACATCCCCGTAAGTTTTTCACGGCCTCTCTCGCCATACAGCATTGTCCTCACTTTTCCGGAGTACAGTGAAGGTTTTCATCAGTGATCTTATCTAGCCCTCACCACAAATCTTTGAACTAGATTGAGCACGCAGAACTATTGCCCCCTCCCACTTCTCACCGATTTAGACCTGATGAAATTGTTCAAACAGGGACTTTGAAGATCACACAACTAGCAAGTAGGGAAAGTTAGAATTCATTCTTGAAACCTGGGTCTTCTAGCTTGAATTCCATGACACCACCACATTTTTTTTTTTTTTTTACTTTTTCTGTTCAGTCGTTCATACAACCAGCAGTTATTGGGTTCTTGCTGTTTGTGGGACAGCTGCACGGGCATCAGGCCATTTAAGCCACTGTGCACCCGCCCCCAGCCCCAGCCAGCTCGCCTCTCCGTCTCCATCCTGCTTTCCTCTGCGTGCAGGCCCGCAGTCTGTTTTCCTCTACTCTGGGCAGCTGGCCCCATCTCCTTGGGTCTGGGATGGTGTCCCTGGGCCTGGCATCTGAGAGGCACTCTGTTGCCCTGTGTCCGCTGCATCACTGCTTAGGTCACAAACTCCCCAGGTCCTGATCGTGTCCTAGCTAAGCAACCCTGAGAAATAAATAAGGAAGGGTATGACACAAAAAAGTAGAGAAAAAGAATACGCCTAAGAAATCTTGTCAAGCTTCCTAGTGGGTCCCTGAGACCCACAAACTTTCCTGGCTTATTTCTGTAGGCAAAGCTTCTCAATTTTGTCCCCACCCTTATTCTCCTAAGTAGCCCCCCCATCAGGCACATAGCGGCAAACAAGGAAGAAAGCTGATGTTTGTTGAGCGTCTCCGTGGATCCAGGCACTGCTCTAGACAGTGAACACACATCACCTCGTTTGACTCGCAGTAAACTTGGGAATGAAGTATTTGTCCTCTCTTATAAATGTGGAAATGGAGGCACAAAGACATGAGCTGCATGCCTACATCCAAATATCTGTTATGCAGAGGGCCAGGTCTTTATGGTTCAAAGCTCTCTTCTCTACCACCACATGGTTATACAGCTGATGGCAGACAATCATGTTCCCCCCCAGGGGACTTCCAAGCGGGGTGAGTCTCATCTCAGGAATCCAGACTTCACACCGGGACTGTTTCTGTGGGTTGATTCTGTCCACCTGACTATATGGGCGAGAAACACAAAAGGAAAAGAAAACTCAGTTTTTGTCCCAAAGGAGACAACACCTGGCAGAGGCGTAGGCTCTGAGAGACGGGGGTCTCCGCCGTGGAATGTGTACTAGGGCTAGATGGCGGGAGGCCGCCTGGTGAGAGCACCCGGCTCCTTGCCCCTCAGTGAGAATGGCTGCAGATTCTGGTGCTGGTTCTGACGCCACTGCTGAGACACAGCCACGTGGGACAGAAATGGGACCGGGCTGCAGGCACATGGCAAGGCCTTTCTGGTCATCACGGAAGCCACGACATACTCTGTTTTTAGTGCAAAATGCTGCATGCTAGCCTCCTTTTTCATGTTCCTCGCCTGAGTTTGTGGGAAGATGTAATGAGGCACATGCAGAGGTGCCCAAGAGGAGATGGGCGGTGGGTAGGAAGGCAAGACGGAACTTAAGAGATTCCTGAGTTGAGGCAGCACACAGGATGTGGCTGGCACAGAAGACCCTGAGGTCCCAGTAAGAAGCAGACAGTGCCCCAGAGTCTGGAGCACAGGTCCCAGAGGCTGGGGATTCAGCTGCTGATGTGTACCTGGGGGTCAGGCACCAGCCTGGGCTCAAGACCCTCATCTGAAATGTGAAGAGGAGACCAGGTCCCTTCCTAAAATTCTTCCTTTTCTGAAATCTGACAAGTTAAGACATCCAGTTGGGCGCAAACTGCCAGTGTTAAAAACACACCCTGGTTCACTGACAGCACTTTATTTTCCTCGGCACAGGGAGAGGGAGGCGGGAGTCCGGACCCAGGGTTATTTCCCTGGTCAGGGAAAGGGTAGATGCTAAAGGAAGACCTCTGAGAAGGTTTCTTCTTCCTCCTCCTTCTCTGCTTCTTCCTCTCTTCCCTTTAGTCTATGTTTGCAGGAGTGTTAGTTTGGGTTAGAAAAGAATCCACGAAGACAGAGCAGGATAGAGCCCCAGACTACAGTGAGGATGGTGAGAGAGAAACTGGAATGAGTCATGGGCCGGATTTTCCAGACCTCACCCAAAGGCAGAACCACCTCCGCCCTCTGTACTGGGAGCTTTTACCTAAGTGGGAGGCCACTTCAAGTTAAAAAGAAATCCACTGAAAAGTAATATATGTTCAATTAACAAATATTAGGATAGCAATGACAACCAAGGACAACAGAATAACAGCCCTCAGCCCGCCAGACAGGGACCAACATGCTGGTGGACGTCCTTCCCTATCATACCCAACACACTTTTTGAGAAACACAAATGGGATTATACTGTTTATTCTGACCTGTTTTTTCCGTACTCAGTTTAGCCATATCATGAATTACTCAACTAATTTCCTCCTTGGGGACTTATAAGTTGTTTCCAATTTTGACTTATAAAAATGCTGCAGTACATAAACTTATAGCCAATTTATAAGTCCTTCATTATTTCCTTGGGATAAAATCATTGTTGTGAACTTGTTACGTCAAAATAGAAATATTTTTGATGCTTCTAATTCACAGTGACAAATTGTCCACCAGAAACTCTATAAATGCACATTTCTATGGGTCATGTACAAGAATATCTGTTTTCACCATGATTGACACTGTATATTTTCAGTTTTAAATGAAAGATGAAAAGTGTATGTTAAAATTTACATTTTTTTGTTTATTAATAAATTGACTACATTTTCATAGGCTTTTTGTTCAACTGTATTTCTTCTTTTGTGAATTGTCCCTTTTACAACCTTGACCCAATTTTGTATCAAGGGGTCTATCTTTTCTGTCTACATTTACGTGAAAATTTTAATTTTAAGAACACTAACCCTTGTTATATAGCTTGAAATAATTTGCCCCCTTTAGTGTTTGTCTTTTATTATTTTCTATGGCTATGTATGTAAGTTTTAAATTTTATATAGTCATGTCTGTCCAACCCCTTCTTTTTCATGGTTTCTGCCTTTGAAACTATGCTCATTATTCAGAATTGAATGAGTTGAGAGAGTAGTAGAATTAATGTTTCAAAAAGAAGGGCAGAAAGCTGCTATCTCCTTGCCCCGTGAGTTCTTAGGAAAAGCTCAGGAAGGTGGCTGCAAAAAAGGGTAACTTCCCTTAAAAGCTGCGGTAGGTTACATGATGGCCATCACATTGTCTGGGCTAGGCCTTGAAAAGGTGGAGTTGGACAGCTGGCTGGTGGGGTAGCCACTTACAAGCAGGGAAACTAGAGGCTAATGGTTTCATGCATATGCTCTTGAGAAAACATGTATTTTAAGCATCCTTTATGAAAAACACTTTTTTAAACTTTTCATTACAAAAATTATGTGTTCATTAGAAAATTTCTAACTTCACAGAAGTTAAGTAAAAAGTGAAAGTTTCCATTCGGCCTCCTCAAAATCTAAGTCCTGAAAGGGGAGCACTGTTAAAAGGTGAGTATGAATCCTTCCAGACTTTTTCCCATGTATACATTAATTACAATATGATATGATATGATATAGTCTTACTTTTAGGTCTACTTCATTCTATTTTAGCTTATATAATATTTTATAATGTGACTATACCATAATTTTAGTTGTTTGCAATTTTTAATACAAAAAAAAGCTACAACAAATGTCCTTAAAGAGATTTTTGCACATTTATGCAAATATTTGTGTAGGATAAATTTCTCAAATTAAGATTACTAGGTTAAAGAAATATATGTTTTTTAAAATTTTGGTGAAAATTGACAAATTCCACCCCCCAAGTATGGATTTACATTCTTTCCAATATTGTATGAAGGTGCCTGTTTATCCCTACATTCTCACCAATAATATAATTATTATCTTTTCTATTTTGCCAATCTGAGGATAAAAACGGTATTTTGTGGCTATGAGATACATATATATATATATATATATATACACACACACATATGTGGTGGCATTAGATATCATCTCATGTATTTATAGATATTTCTTCTATAAACTCATTTATATCATTTGCTCATTTTAAAAACTGAGTTTTCTTTTTATTATTGATAGGAATAATTTATATATTTTGGATATTAATAATTTTTCGCATATTTGCAACTGTTTTCTGTCATGTTTTTTCATAATGTATATTGTCTCTTTGCCTATACTTATATGTTACATTTTTACATAGTCAATTGTGTCCATCTTTTCTTTATTACTTTTGGATCAAATAGTATATATAGGTAGGCTTTCCATACTCAAAGACATGAAAATCTCTCTATATATATTTTTAGCACTAGCATAGTTTTTTTAACATTGAAAAATATAATCCAACTGTAGTTTTTTTTGCGAATGATGTGGCTTGGTGATTTATCACTTAAATCATGAGGTAAACATTCTATTTAGGTTTCCTTTTACTCAGTCAGTTGAGATCCATGCCTTTGACATAAATTTCATTTCCTGGGCAACTTTCAACCATATTTGTACTTAAAGCTGAAAAAGAAAATGAGCACAATTTTAAAGATTTTTTTACTCATTCTGTCCTAAAGAATCACAAAGTGGAAGTTTGCTTTGAGAATCTGTCGCTGGTGTCCTCTGCTCTGTACCCGGGTCTCGGCATTGCCCTCGGTGCAGCCGGAGCAGCCTGCAGCACATTTTTCTTCTCTCTCTCTCCCAGTCTACTTTCTTCTTTTTCTCCTTACCTCTTCCTTTCCTTAACCTTTAGAGTGTTAGCCTTCTTAAATGCTTTTTGAATTATTCTGGTTGTTTAATAGTGTTTCATAGTCTTTATGCATTTTTATTTGGGAGCAAGTTTTTATCTACTACCTAACTGAATTTCAGCAGAGTTGTAAAATGTATGCTAAATGAAAAATTTAGGGATTTCGAGCATTTACAGCTAAGACTCTATTTATGCATGTTTCTTTTGATCACAGAACAACTTTAGAACATTAAAAACACCTTATGAAGAACCCTACAGTATGGGAGAATATATTTGAAAATGACACATCCGATAAAGGCTTGACGTCCAGAATATATAAAGAGCTCACACGCCTCAACAAACAAAAAACAAATAACCCAATTAAAAAATGGGCAGAGGAACTGAACAGACAGTTCTCCAAAAAAGAAATACAGATGGCCAACAGACACATGAAAAGATGCTCCACATTGCTAATTATCAGAGAAATGCAAATTAAAACTACAATGAGGTATCACCTCACACCAGTAAGGATGGCTGCCATCCAAAAGACAGAGAACAACAAATGTTGGCGAGGCTGTGGAGAAAGGGAAACCCTCCTACACTGCTGGTGGGAATGTAAGTTAGTTCAACCATTGTGGAAAGCAGTATGGAGGTACATCAAAATGCTCAAAACAGACCTACCATTTGACCCAGGAATTGCACTCCTAGGAATTTACCCTAAGAATGCAGCAATCAAGTATGAGAAAGATCAGTGCACCCCTATGTTTATTGCAGCACTATTTACAATAGCCAAGAATTGAAAGCAACCTAAATGTCCATCGATAGATGAATGGATAAAGAAGATGTGGTACATATACACAATGGAATATTAATCAGCCATAAGAAAAGGGCAAATCCAACCATTTGTAGCAACATGGATGGAGCTGGAGGGTATTATGCTCAGTGAAACAAGCCAAGCGGAGAAAGAGAAATACCAAATGATTTCACTTATCTGTGGAATATAAGAACAAAGGAAAAACTGAAGGAACAAAACAGCAGCAGAATCACAGAACTCAAGAATGGGCTAACAGGTACCAAAGGGAAAGGGACTGGGAGGATGGGTGGGTAGGGAGGGGTAAGGGAGGGGAGAAGTAGGGGGTATTAAGATTAGCATGCATCGGGGGGTAGGAGAAAAGGGAGGGTTGTACAACACAGAGAAGGCAAGTAGTGATTCTACAACATTTTGCTATGCTGATGGACAGTGACTGTAAAGGGGTTTATAGGGGGGACCTGGTATAGGGGAGAGCCTAGTAAACATAATATTCGTCATGTAAGTGTAGATTAGTGATACCAAAAAAAAAAAAAAAGGGCAGTTCCTGTGTGGTAACCTCCAATGAGTTCTACACAAGAGTATAAAGGGCATATAAAAGTGCAGGCAAAGGGTCTGTTTGTGTTTATACAGAGGATCAAAGCCTAATTGGGCTACCCCGAAAATGAACTAAGATATGATATGAAAAAGAACTTCCAACATCAGCACTCCCTGGAAGACTCATGCCAGAAGATGATCATCAAAAAACCCCAACAAAGATCCACGCACTGCTACAGCTGTAGATGCACTCATCCCACCAGTTCCTGGACTTGCCATGGGAATGAGGAAGGAGATATCTAAGCTGGCCTGTGCATACAGTAAAACAACAAATTTGACTGGATCTATACTGTTGGAACTCAATCAAGAATTAGGAGAAGTGCAAATTGTAGCGCTCCAAAATCTTAGAACTACAGACTATTTACTGTTAAAAGAACATAAGGGATGTGAACATTCCCCAGGAATGGGTTGTTTTAATTTGTCTGATTTCTCTCAGACTGTTCAAGTTCAGTTGGACAATATCCACCATATCATAGATAAGTTTTCACAAATGCCTAAGGTGCCTAACTGGTTTTCTTGGTTTCACTGGAGATGGCTGGTAATTACAGGTATGCTTTGGTTATGTAACTATACTCCTATTATGTTAATGTGTGTGCACAATTTAAGTAGTAGCTTAAAACCTATACATGCTGAAGTTACTCTACAAGAAGATATGTCAAAGAAATAATCAATCTTCCCATGTTTTCTTCCATCTCCTACTTCTATAGCTTTTCTTCTTCCTTCCTAATTACAACCCTTAAATAGAATTCGTGCCTCATATCAAATTTACCGACTATCATAATTCTTCCAAGTGGTAAAGATACCTCAAGACAAATGCTGGGCATAGAAGCCACAGGGCATAAGTATGCAAAGAAATAAAAAGCTAACCATTTCAAACAATAAGGCTTCTCTCTCACTTACCAACTTTACATCTCCCTGTATGGCCCTGGAAGATGACTGGTTAGCCAGAGACGGGTAAGATTCCTCAAGGGAGGAACAACCTAAGACAGGCACAGTCGCAGGGGGGTCATCAGGTGAGAAATTGGGGATCAACAGAGGTGAGGCTTAGAACCTCACCCCCCCGTTCTGAGAGAAATCTTCTGCATACGTGGATGTTTTATTGCCCTGGTCTAGCTTGGATTAACACATAGTCTACAGGCACACACCTGATCATCTACATTTGCTCTCTTACAACACTAAACTATGTTGTCTACCTTTATCTTGTATCTACCTACCACTTCAGCATTTTATTAAAAATAATAATAATAAAGAGAGAAATGTGGTATCCATATATAAATCAAGTATAAAAATCAAATGAGTATTCATATTTGAACTGACTGTTTATAGTTCATAATGCTTGAGCAAAACCGAAGGTTTCTGTGATGGCTGCCCTTGTACTGTTCACCATGTAAGAACTTATTCACTATGTAAGAATTTGTTCTCCATGTAAGAACTTGTTTGTTATGCCTCAGAAGATTGGAGACTGACGAAAATTAGGCTTGGGGTGGATTAATGATTGTGCATTGAGCATTGACTCCCCTATACAGAATTTTATTGTTGTTAACAACCATTTGATCAATAAATATGAGAGATGCCCTCACACACACAAAAAAAAATGTATACACTTCCAATGGTAAAATAATAAGTAACCGGGATGTAATGAATATAGTCAAGATATTGTAACAGCTTGGTATGGTGATAGCTGGTACCTAGAATTGTCATGTATATAAATGTTGAATCACTATGTTGTACACCCGAAACTAATATAATGTAATACTGTGTGTCAACTACCCTTCAATAAAAAAATAATTATCTAAAAAAAAAAAAAAACCTTATTAAAAAGAGAAAAAAATCCATTTTCATAATTATTTCATATGTATACATCCTCTGATATTTTTAATCATAGGATAAATATTTGTATTCTGCTATTTACTCATGAACATTAACCTATGTTTCTCTGTGGTCTTATTAGAGACAATATAAGCACAATGGATAGAATGAACTGTGTGGTTGAATTTAGCTTCTCATTAACCAAAAGGTAATCCTGAGAGATTTCATTAGCCTCTCAGTTTCTGTTCTCTTCCATGAGGATAATAAAACTCACCTAAGGTTGTTGTGAGGATTAAAATGTGATAAGAAAACAACACCCTCAAAACACATGTGCTTTGGCAAAGGAGTGCATTGGCGAGGTTACTTTGCTGACTGTCCGTGCGTGTGTTTTCTATGCTTCTGTAAAGGAAGCAAAAATGAGAGGCACGTGGTTAAGCTCTCAGGGGGTGGATTCTACTGGTCTTACTTCAGCTGCTTTTTCAAGAAGAGCTCAGAATCACAACAAGGAAACTAACCCCCAAAATGAGCCTCGCATGTAAAATCGTAGCCCGCTTTCTTGTGATTGCCATCTTTTCCACCAGAGGTAAGTTAGTATGTGAGTCTCCACTAGAGACCCTAAAGTGAGTGTCTTAAGAGTCAAAGAGGTCACAGCGCAGCTTTCCCTGGCAGTGAGTCTCAAGATTTCAGTAACTATCTTGTTTTTTATAGGTGTAGTTCCTGAAGAGATTAGCGTCTGGGGTGCCGTGGATCAGGACATCAACCTAAACATTCCTGGTTTTCAAATGAGTGGAAGTATAGATGATGTGCTATGGAAAAAAGACAAAACCAAGATTGCGCAATTCAAAAAAGACAGGACACCTTATGAGCTAAAGGAAACATACCAGATACTAGCAAATGGAACTCTGAAAATTAAACAGCTGAAGAGAAATGATAGCGATACCTACAAGGTAACAATTTATAATACGCAAGGAAAAAACTGGATGGAGAAAACGTTTGTTTTGAAGATTCTAGGTAAGTAAGTCTCTGTTCCCTAAATTGCTCTATCTCAGTATGGGTGCTATTTAGCAAGTTCGAGAATCTGTGGAATCCCCAGCCCTGACCTCATCTGGGTGAGCCCTCAAGGAAAGCTAATGTAGCCCTCCAACCCCAGTGGAGACTCCAGCCCTGTGGGTCAGAGGGAATCCACACATGTTGGAAATCGGCAGCGAGTAAAGCCTCAAGTCTATCTGCCTAAAACTCTTTCTTCAGTGGCTCTATGGGGATGTGGTGCTGAGAGAAGATCCTGGATTCAGGTGGCATTAATCAGGAGGAGGGGAACAGGTGGGCAAAGGAAAAAGGTGGCTGTTCCAGATGGTTGACGAAGGGGAAAGCTAGGGGTGGGGCAGAAGGGGAGACTGACGGGACAGCAGAGGGTCTTCCATCCAGAGGGACAATTTCAAACCAGGATACCCTGAAGGAGTAGCTACATGGCAGGAAATGGATAAATAATGAATGTAAGGATGAATAGCCCTTGTTTCCGATCTACTCCATGTCATGGTGATCAAAGGTGGAAGATTTCTGCTGACATCTGTAGAAAGCACACGAGGTGTGGCTCAGTGTGGCTCTTTATGTTCTGTGAGGGCAGCAGTGGGTATTGAAGATGGCAGCAGTGAGACTAGCCTGGAAGCTGCTACTCAATCCAAGTGAAGTGGGGAGGCGCTGGCTGGTGATTCTGAACACAGGAGGCCCGTTAGTATCAACTGAGATGCTGGTTAAAAAGTTACCGACACCTTGGTCCCATCCCAGACGGATTCAATCAGAACTGCCTGGCCTGGGGCCCGGTGATTCTCATAAGCAGCCACAGCTGATGACCACTGGTCGAAAGGGTGACTGTAAAATGAGGATAGTGAGTATACTGAGGGCCACGTGTGGACAAAGGACAGGCAAGCTGGCTTGTGTGCAGGATGAGGGAAGAGATAACAGAACTTGGAATGTCACTGAAATTTAAAGTCCAGGGGACACGTGGTAGGGGTGATGATAAGTGACAAGAGGAAACTGCACTTGGCTTGGAGAGGAAGACAGGACCCCTGGCATGAGCACAAGCTGGAGATCCAGTGAGGAAAAAACATTTCTGTGCTTCACCCAGGAAATATCACCAGAAGCAGGGCCCCTTCCTCCTACCGAGGGGCACCCTCCAGCCCTTTATTGACACATGCATCTGGCAGCAGCCCCACTCCAATAATGCCAGACAACTCAGCTCCCCCCAAGTGACAATTTTCCGTACCCTGGCCTTGCAACCTTGAATGGAAAGTACATTCTAGAAATGGCGTGGGAATGGAGCCAGAAGGGGCCTCTGCTTACGGGCTCTGGGAATCCCAGATCTCAGGACTCCTGCCCGCAAGGACTCCAGCATCCTATTTTGAACATGAGCCTCCCATCCGTGTTGTGTTTGGTATTGCAGTGGTAGTAATGGCTGCCTGCTAGTGGTAGGGTGTTGCTACATAAAAATAAAATAATTTTATTTACAATCCCAAGAGACAGTTGTTATTATTCCCATATTATCTGTAAGAAAGCAGAAGTGACTTGTCTCACAGCTAGTCAGGACCAAAGTCAGAATCCAAACCCAGGGCTTCTTTTAGCAAGAATGGTGGTATTTTTTCCCAAGCAGTTTTATTGAGATGTAATTCACATACCATGATATTCACCCATTTAAAGTGTCGGATTCAACGGCTTCTCCTATATCCACAGTGTTGTGCAATCATCACATGATCAGTTTTAAAACAATTTATTCCAAAAATTAAACCCCACACTCCTTGGCCAAAAGACGGAGATTTTTCCATGACACAACAGCCACCTCACTGCGTGTGTGTGTCGATGCCACACCGTGAAGTAATTCAGTTGGTCCAGTCACCCTTCCTTGACTCATGACCTTGGGCAAATTCTCTACCCGCTCCGAGTTGGATTTTCATAATAATAACCCCAAGGGATTTTCAGTGAGACAGCTAAGCAAAGGGGCCCTGCAGTGCTTGGGACAGAATGCCACTGTGCTCAGTGTCAATGCCGCCCCCGTCTCTTTGTTTCTCCATGCTTCTCTCGCAGCTTCAGTCTTAGTTCCCGCATCTCCTAAAGGCAGACTGCTGCTCCTGGCTCAGGAGGCAGGGGAAGGCTCCTCATATGCAGGTGGTGCTGAAAGAGTAAATTCTAGCAACCTAGAATTAAGGATTGCTCATCTATGAGTTGTGCCCCCACTTGATCTGGTGGTGCCTCTTCTAGGAAGCTGTCTTACAGAGAAGATAAGTACAAAGATACGATTTCGAGAGGCAGCTCATCCCTGTGTGGTTTATATTAGTGAAATAATGGAAAGGATTCAAAAGTCCCTAGCAGTCAGAAACTTATTCGTTAAATTAGGAACGCATCCTTTAAAAAAATGGTGGAGATGTGTATTTATTGATGTTCTTAAAGGAAGTAATTTCATTGTAGACCATCAGTAAAGGAAAAATCTGCAGACTGCAAAAATCATATGATTCAGTTTTAGTTTTTAAAATATTATTTATATGTGTATGTATGTACAGAAAACATGTAGCGAAGCTATACTTTAAAATATTAGTACGTATTGACTCTGGATAGTGGAATTGCAAGTGATTTTTAATCTTGAAACTTTTTTTTTATTTTTGCAATGATCATACTGTATTACTGTTTCAATGTATTACTGCTGTAAAGAGAAAAATGATTATTTCCATTTTGTAAAGACAACACCATGACCTGTGTCCTACACTATGCCCTGACCCTGTCTTATTGTCTGGTCACACTGAGGCCCCTGATGAGAAGAAAACTTGATTTCTGCATGCCTGAGTACTGGGGCAGAAATGTGGTTTGGTGGGAAAAATCCTGGAGCAGATATTGTTGCCTGGGAGGCAGAGAGGGAGGGAATCACTGAAAAATAAGCTTTCCAGCTGCATAAGGAATGGAGAGAAACTGAGAGGGAAAGTTGGGGTCCTGGAGAAAGAGAGCAAAGCATGAGAAAAAGAACAGAGAAGAAAATGGAAGTGGGGCCACCCAGCCGGGAATGGTGGAGTCAGGATTTGGACCTGGCCTGTCTGACACCAAGAACAGGCCGTGCTCTTTTATGACACAGCCTTTGAATATTGTCACACAGGAAAGGTGAGGCCAGGAGTTTGTGATTATGAAAGTAACAACTACCAACAATAATGTTGGTACTTAACAGTTTGCCCAGGGCTTTGTCACATGCTGTGGCACTGTGACAGGTGGTGCATATCTTCCTTGCCCTTCTCTCACAGATGAGGTCTAGGGAGGCCTGGCGAGTGGCCAAGCAGCTTAGGGAGCAGAAAGGGGCTCATGACTTGGAACCTCACAGCTGGAGCTGCACACCCAGCCCTCCACCCCCAGGGCCCTAGTGGTGGGGTGGAGACAGGGCGTTCATTTGTGATCAAGGTCCCAGACCATACATGTAACAATTGCCCCAAGGTGGGGTTTGTGGCTGCCCTCAAAGCATGGCAACCCTCAAGTCTGTGGGTGTCAGGATATGGTATCAAATGATTAAATGCTGTCATGATTAAATGATATCATGTATGTGAAAACATTTTAAGATATAAAATAACACATAAGCATTTGCTTTGGTATATACTGATATAATTAATCTATGAACTTCATCAGAAATAAATTTCTGAATGTGATATATAAATAAGGTAAAATGAAAATGATTTTTGAAAATAGCTAGTGGTCTTTGAAATTGTTGCCTGGTCCCAAACCGACCCTGTGTCCCCCTCTATAATAAGTATGTCCACTAAACTTAGAAAATTGCCTAATATGAACTGGATCTTTATTTTCTTTTCAGAAATAGTGTCACAACCTGAAATCTCCTGGAATTGTACTAACACAACCCTGACCTGTAAGGTAACAAATGGAACTGACTCTCAATTACAATTGTATCTAAATGGAAGCAATGTCACAAAGAATAATCAGACGATCATCACATACAAGTGGTCCACCAAATGGAAGGCACTATTCAAGTGCACAGCAAGTAACAAAATCAGTGAGAAAACCAGCACAGTGACCATCAGTTGTACAGGTGCGTAACCGGCACTGGTCAGATGCCCTGAGTTCGCTAACCTGGCCTGCCCGGCCCATGGCACGGCCCTCTCCAGGGCCTGGGCTGGGAGGCAGCCTTGGCTCAGGATGAGAACTGAAAACAAGGGAAGTTTTAGAGGAGAGAGGAGGTGGTGGTCTGTGCTTACCCATCTTGGGCATCCTCCCATGGAGCTCTATTTAACCTCAGGCAATTAAAAAGATCCTCTTCTGTAGAAAGAACTGCCAGATGCAGAGGGTAGAAGGAGCTGTAGAGCTTTTCTTATGCAAATCCCCATTGTCCAGCGAGGCAAACTGACCTGCCTGGGGTCCCTCAGCTAGTCAGTGAGGGTAATGATGGAGAAGGGAACAAAAAGATTCCTTTCTGGAGGAGGAACAAGGCTACATTGTCTGCAGAGACCTGGGAGCTAGCGGGGGGTGGGGGGTGCGAGCAAGAGCTCGAGGCCCATGTGACCGTGGGCTCCTCCTGCCACGAAGCTGGCAGCCCGGTGTTGCCACCAATACCAGGAAATCCTGAAACCTAAGACTCTAAGCTCTTCCCCCACGTCCCAGTTTGACATCACTCCCCAGAAGTGATTTTTGAGAGGCAGCCTGATGAAGTGCTTAGCTGTGGGAGCCAGAGGCCTGGACGTCTAGTCTGTGTCTGTCCAAATTTGTCAGGGTGACCTTGACAGAGTTCTCTCACCTCTGTGGGCATCAGCCTCCTGGCCCACACACAAAGTGGGCCCATGGATCCCCAAGCGTTGACTCATCTCCTACTCTGTGGTTATCTTTCCAGTGCCATCTGGTAAACCCCCCTGAAGGGGTTAAAAAAATAGTCGTTTGGCCAGAGGCTCTGAATTTCTATAGCAACTATAGCTGGTCAGTGGGCCTAGGACACAGAAGTCAGAGTTTTTTTTAATTTACAGCTTTTTAATATATCCTTTGAATGAGTTACCTGTTGCTGCATAACAAATTGCCCCCTAGGTAGTGGCTTAAAACAACAAGCAGCTGTTATCTCAATTTCCATGAGAGATGATCTGGGAGGAACTAAGCTGGTCGGTTCCGGACCAGGGTCTTTCAGGAAGCTGCCCTCGGGAGGCTGAGAGGGGCTGCAGTCACGTGTCCAGGCTGCAGTCCACCATGTCCAGGCTCCGCTGAGGAGGCCCCACCACGCTCCCTCATGAGGGTCATTGGTCTGCCTCACAACATGGCAGCTAGCTTCCCTCAGCGCTCTCTGAGAGAGAGAAAACAAGTGCCAAAGACAAAAACCATGGTCTCTTTATAACTTAATCTCAGGAGTGAGAGCCTTTCACTTTGGCTACATCCTATCCTTTAGAAGCAACTCAAAAAGCCCAGTCCACATTCAAAGGAGGGGATTGCATAGAGGCGGAATGCCAGGAGGCAGGGGTTACGGGGGGCCATTTTGGCATCTGCTAGCACCAGCTTAGACCTGCTTCATTTCAGCCCCAGTGTTTGTCACCAGCCACCCCTCTGCGCCCGCCTTCACTGGGCGCAGTGAGCGAAGCTGCCTCTCCCTGACGTCAGTGGCTCTTTTGCCCTGGGTTAGTGCTGTAGATTTAGCGTATAAGAAGATAGTATAAACAGGTTCTAAATGTTGCATGGGACATACTGAGAATTATTTATTGTTTACCTGAAATTCAAACTCAACTTAAAATACAGGACATCCTGTATTTTATCTGGCAACCCCACTCTTTATGTGTATTTTAACTGGATCCCACCTTTATAGAAATATATGCACATTAGGGACGGAGGGAGAGGAAAGTCTTCAGGGGAAGCTGGGGTTTGAATACTGGAACACTCAGGTCCCTTACTCTGTGGTGCAGAGCAGAAGCCCGTCTGAGGAAGGGCGCTAAGGAGATGGGGAACTTGCCGACAGGGCAGCTGGGGAGGTGGAGGCTGCTGGAAGACCCTAAAATGGATATAAATATTTTACCCTAAAAGGCCAAGTCAGAGGGGACGATGGTAAGACTCACCATTTGACTCAGAAAAGGTTATAATGTACTTAAATCTGAAATACAAGGAGGAAGGAATAGGTTTGGACACAAAGACGCCACCGTAAACTTCTAGGCACATTATCTCCAAGTGGGAATGCAAGATGGAGTGTGGTGAAATTTAGATGCTGTGATGACATAGTTTTGAGTGATAGAGCCACAGCTGCCTCTGAGACAAGCTGGAATGTTCTGCACAGAGCACCCCCTGAGCCCAGGGATCTCAGAGACCCGCGCTGGGCAGACCTGTGAACAGACTGTATAAGGCATTGCCACGTCCCTATATATGCCCAAGATAAAGATGCGGCCACCCTGTGTGAGGACTTTGAGAAAAGATGAGCTGGTGGTCACACAGTTTATTCCTGAGCTCCCCGACTTGTTGCAGGCCTGCCCGGGCCCACCGGGCTGGACTGCTTAGCCTGTGGCAGATGCCAGTGGCTCTGGCCCTTCTAAGCCAGTGGAGCCTAAGTGACCCCCAGTCCTTGACCCGGTTTCATAGCAGTTTAGGATTATGCCTAAATCTACCTTTCTGGTGGCAGCCCTCTATCCACAGAGCAGAGAGAGGCTGTATACCTGGCAAGCAGAGAATGGTTCAGGGAGAAACTTGAGGAAGGAAAGGGAGAATTAACCATTGCAGCCTGAAAATCTGTTCAGTTTGGTTTCTGGGCCTCTGCCTTGCTCCTGGGGCCCCTCCTGGACTTCATGTGTAACAGTATCTTCCCAGGAAAGTTTGGCTGGAGAGGGGTTTTCTTGCAGTGCTGGGCTGAGCTCCAGTTTGTTCTCCAGATGTACAAGTCCTCTGACCCTGGCCCCAGCTTTCTTATTGCCGTTAACTCACAAAGGGCAGATGGCCCAGCACCCCTCCTGGGAAACAGCTCTGGGAAACACCAGTGCACAGAGCTCTACTAAGATCAGGACCTCACCTTTGTGTGTTGTTTTACAGTTTACAAAGCACTTTCATATCCATTATCTGATTGACTTCCAACAGCCACCCTGTGACAGGTTTCGTTATTTCCATTTTACAAAGAATAGAACAGGCTCAGAGAGGTGGAGTAACTTGCCAAAAGTCACACAGCTCTTGCCTGGGAGAGCCTGGACTCAAACCTATTTCTTTTATCACTGAGTCATTGTTTTCTCATTGCATTACAGTGACTGAAGGTCAGCAAGCTGAAGATCAAGGCCACTGTGGCTGCTAAGTCACTATGTGACTGAGTTTCTCTGACAGGCCAGGAGAAATCTGGGAGGGGGTGCTGGCTGAGAAGTTGGAGGGCTGGGTTGGACAGGTGAAATATTTACCAAGTCCTTTGGAAACTGTCTGGTCCGAGGGTGAGAAAAACAACATGGTATAGGAGGGCAGCCAGAAATGAACTGGATAAATAGTGCAGAAACATTAAGAAAAGAAGCTGCTTAAAGGGACCACTCAGGAGCAGATACTGTGTGGCCTCAGGCAGCTTGTCTTCCCTCTCTGGGCCTTGTCTGTGAAACTAGGTATTACTTCAGATTGTCTCTAAGATCTCAGAGCTAAACTTCTGTGACAGTCTCCTTGACGGGAGGCAGTGACAATGCCTTGACATATGAAGAAGGAGGCATTTCTGGCCCAGAGAGCAGCTCTCCAAGGAGGCTTCTGAGGGGCTTACGCTGGACTCTGCATCCTTCTAGGGACTGACACGATTCACAGCCCTCTGTGAGCTTGGTCTTTGAGTTGAAAAGTCCCATCAGGCTCTTTATCTGCTTAATGTGAGAGGCAGGGGCCCTTGGCCAGAGCAATGAAATGGCCCCTCTCTCTAGTACCCTTCCCTCCATCCCACTTCTGTTCCTCTTGCAGAGAAAGGTCTGGATGTCTATCTCATCACTGGCATTTGTATAGGAGGCACCATCTTAATCCTCTTTGTGTCACTACTCATTTTCTACATCAGCAAGAGAAAAAGACAGAGCAGCAGGAGAAATGGTAAGCTCTCTTCTGCCCCACGCAGGCCCAGGCAAAATCCCTGTGGGAACAGCTCATGGGGATCCACTTTGAGTCTGGAAAGAAAATAATGGAGATTGGCAGTTTCAGAAGGCCAGGGTTATAACCGGTGGTTACAGTTAGTTCCATTTTGTGGTTACCTTGATTTTTGAAAAGCAAATTCTAGTGGTGACAATGTGAAAGCTTTGAGAAGCTCAATCCAGGGTGGCCTCACTGGAATCCACCACCTGAGGCTGACGTGATGCAAGGCTGTGTGGACATATTTTGAACAAGACACACATCTCTACGTGGGTAGATAGATTAGCTTCACAACCCATTTCTATGAACAAACACATCCTGTCTTCTCCTGAGGGGGCGACCCACAGTGTGTTCAGGACTAAACTCTTAGGAACTCAGGTAAAATTTCAGGGCATCTGGGACTCACAGGAACACATTTCTTCTAAAACCAGGTGGTTATAGCCCCTTTTCCAACTTGTTGCTCAGATGTGTTAAGGGCTGGGACTGTTTCTTTCTCAAATCACGCCTGTCCAGCAACCTGCTCAGCATGAAAAGGTCATGCTCCTAAGTGGGGATCTGGCTCTAGGGGCATCCAAGCACCCAAGGCAGTGTGTTCAGGTAGTGGCAGGCCAGGCATGTCTGCAGGTGTCAGGTTGGGGTGTCAGGACACCATGCTGCAGGGGGTCCAGCAGGGGTGTTCAACCAGCAGTGAGCCATGCGGCCATGTGGGCAGGCCCCTGGGGTGCTGTGTAGTCTCACAGTGCCGGACTTGGCCTCCTCGCTCTAGATCTCCCCTTGAAAGGGCCCAACACACCCATGCCAGCTGCCCTCAGCACCGCCCAACACGGCCCTGGTCTGAACCGCCCCCAGACAGTGGCAGCCTTGGGCCACTTACAGCTTTGGTTTCCTCATTTCAGACTCCCTTCCCTGCCTCTCCCTCTGCCCCACGGCCCAGCACACCACAGCCGCAGCGTGCCGCCACCATCTTTCCTACACCCCAGGAGAACAGAACTGCTGGCTGAGTCCCCCAGGCACCCCTGGTCTCCTCTCCTCTGTGCCCTGCTCAGGCATCTCCACCTGCCCACAGAAGCCCTCTCTCTGTTACCTACTGACCAAGGATCACTGTCCTTCCAATGTGGACCCCACACACCACCCCACAACAAGGGGATCTCTGCTTTCACTGGGCTAAAAGGACCAACGTGGTAATTAGCTCATACTGACTAAGCAGTCACTTGTACCTGGTGCTAGTCTCTGTAATGTGATGCTTTGTATTCATCAACGTGTCCTGCTTGCTGAGTGATCTGATGAGATAGAAATACTCAGACAAATGAGATTTAGACTCAGTGAGGTTAAATGATTTACCCCCATCCTGTGGCTAGTAGGCAGAGTCAGGGCTAGGGAGAGTCAAGCACGGAGACCAGGGTGCAAACTTGAAGGAAACTCTATCGTTGGGGCTGACGCTGCCTTTGCCCAGCCCCTAGAGCGTGGGCTTCCACCAATTTTGTGCACTGGGTGTCTTGCTTGCTGCCCCTAGTCCCAGCTGGAGGTTAAGGAAGCAAGAGATGAAATGACAGAGGGACAGGGCCTGGAGGAGTCCCTTGGAGCAGATTCTGCGGCGGTGGCTGAAGTTGCGGGCGTGGGCCTGCTGGGGCCCATAGCCCTGCTCTGGCCGGTCAGGCTGCACAGAACCACCGCTGGCCTCACCTGCCCAAACCAGCCTGAGGTCTCAGCCACCTCGCCACACCTCACTCCTCTGCCTGGAACTCACGGGGCTCCGTGTACCTCTCTCAGTTCCCTGGGCTCTTATCAGAGATTGACATTGTGATTTGCAGTCCCAGTTTGGGTCACTCACTTGATTTCAGGCTTCCTGAGGTCAGTGTCTGAGCCATCATTACACTTAGCACCTAACGCCTTACAATATGGGGAATACATGTCCGAAGAACAAGTGAACAGAACAGTGGGTAAACAGACTAGTGAGCAAATGGCCAGGCCAAGCTTGCCATTCAGAGAATGAAACAGGATCGCCATGGTTCCGCCGCTAGGAATTGGGGTTGGAGGTGTCAAAGTCCCCTCCACAGCCTCCTGGGACGCCCTCAGCTAACCCAGGGCACCAAAGATGGCAGAGGGGATGTGTTTTCCCCTTTTGTGCCCTTTATGTTTTACGCTTAGAGCACACCCGCCTCTCGCATATGAAAACCACACCGACTTTGAGTCCTCACTTGCAAAGCCACCTGAGGCCTGGATTTCCAGCAGTCGAAGGAGGCCATTTGCAGCAGCCTCCTCCCTGAACTTGCAGGGTGATGCTCAGAGAGGGCAGCTGCTTTCTGAACCACAGGCACGTCCCTGCCCCAGTGTGGGCAGCCACCCATCTACCCCACGGAGGACATCCTCTTCCCGGCCCCCTCGGAAGCTGCAGGATGCTGTTTGCTTCTGAATTTCTGAGAAATTCATAAGTGTCTAGGGACTAAAATACACAAGCCCCTTGTGTGTATTTCAACCCCTCACCAGAATGTGGGCTGCGTCATGGAGGGACCGGGTGAAAGAAGGCGATTGCAAATGCCCTCTCTGACTACTCGGATCCTCGAATGAGGGTGCCAACCCCAAGGTGCTCTCCGGGCGCGGCTTCTAGGATGCCACAGAGGCAGGGACTTGGGGTCTGAGTGCCCTGTCTGCTCCCAGGAGACCCTGGCACAAAGCCTTCCAACTGCCCACTTGCCTCCGGCTCCCTGAGTTCTCAGAAGCCCTGGGCTCTCTCCCTCCCTCCCTTGCTGGTGGGCTTTTCTGTCTCCCCTACAAGACCTGGAATCATTAGAGGGTAGAGATGGCTTCTGCTTTCTCCTCACATCCCCCAAATGGGCTGGCGTGGGGCACTGTGCATGGGAGGTACACTCCATAAATAGTTTTATCGATCAGACTTTGCCAAGACAACTCTTTGGATGTTTTATTGTTGCAGATGAGGAGCTGGAGATAAGAGATCACATAGAAGCCACTAAAAAAGGGGGCCGGAAGCCCCACCAAATTCCAGACTCAACTCCTCAAAATCCAGCTATGTCCCAACCTCCTCCACCTCCTGGTCATCGTCCCCAGGCACCTGGTTATCGTCCCGGGATTCCAGGCCACCGTGTCCTGCACCAACAGCAAAAGAGGCCTCCTCCTCCTCCCCATGGCACCCAAGTTCACCAGCAAAAAGGCCCTCCTCTGCCCAGGCCTCGAGTTCAGCAGAAACCTCCCCGTGCCGCTGCAGCAGCTCCCAGCTCTGTTTCCTGATGTAGTTGTCACTTCCTCTGATTAAAAAAGATAGAAGTCATCCTTCCCCATAAAAGGCCCTACTGAATTTCTCCACTATGGGTGTGCAAGCCTGCACTTCCACTGAGTGTGTTCTACAAGCAAAACATTATTGCCTCCTGAGCTCATGGGCCACAGCCGCATCTGCACCTTCTAACTCATCCATGCGGTGTGACATCTGGAGTCTCTGGTGTCCTCATAGCTCTCCATCACACCAAGAAGAGAAAAAAGTTCAATCACTAGGATTATGGGTGATGGAGCACAAAATTCTAGAGATCGCCTTGTCTGCCTCTCCGGCCCCGTGTGGATGTGAGACATCGTGCTGTGCTGTGCTGTGTCTCCCCTCAAGCAGCCCGCCTGCTCAAGAGGCACGGGTTTCTTCTGTGCTAGGTGGACACCTGCCCCCCATCGCAGGAGTAAAAATGAAATAAAAGCTTTTATTTGACCCCAGTGTCTACTCATTGTAGAAAGGAGCCCATCCTCAAGCTGCTGAATAGAAAGAAGCTGGTTGGTGTAACAGTAGAACCAAACTTGGTTCACGCCAATTTCCTGGCATCGTAATCTCCACCAGAACAACCAGAACGTGCCCTCTGGTCTCAGCTACGGATCTGGCACCAGCTTCAAACTTATTTTTAGATTTGTATAATGAATTGAGAAACTCTATGCCCAAAAGTCAACAAGAGGCACCAGAAAACATGATTGATTGGGTCTCACGTCCTTGATTGTTCATCCTTCATCCCAGTGATCTTCAGTCATCCTTGAAAAGAGGGGATTCCATGAACACTGGAGGTGTCAGGAGCCTATCAAATGAAATATAAAAGGGCAGGCTTAGTGACAACTCAGCCGAATCAAATCCCCAGTCTTAAGCGACCATTATTAAAAGGTCAGACCCCATCCCCAGCTAGCCGTCATGTTACCTGTATTTTATGGGAAGTGGGGAGAAAAAAAAACAGTTTTCAGTTAAGGTTCTAAAACAATAGGTGGTGAGGAGGCACCTGCTTTGAAATGTTGACACCATATTTGTGGTCCCATCTGCCCTCCTTCTGGCTTCTTAGACTTGTTAAACCTTGTCAGGCTCTGGCAGGAAGTTCTGAGGTCTAAACCACAGAGTCTATGTATATTCAGGACTTCCTGCGAGACCTTGCTGAAGGTTGAACTGCTTTTTCCTCTGAACCTGAGGGCTATTGTTTCAGCACCCAGAGTTAATTATTAAGAATGATGGTAAATGAAACCCCACAGCCTCTTGAAATGGGAACACAAAATACAGCCAAGGAACAGTCATTGCAGGATCTACCCAGCAGGATAAATAAAGATCTTAACATTACCCCTTTCTTATTCCTCATTGCAGTCCTCAGCAGTTCTACCAGCCATCCTGCCAGAAACGCACACAACCCTCCCACTCCCTTCATGAAGACTTCCTGGCTTTTCCAGCCCTGTGTTCTGCCTTTCTTCTGAAATCCTGTGGTTTTGTATATCATGCATAACTATAACTATTCAATCCTTCATCATTCATTGATTCAACAGTTTCTGAACTTTTGCTATGTACCATGCTCTGTGCTAGGTTCTAGGAACACAGAGGTGTGTGACTGCATCACTGCATCTTTGCATCTTTCCAAGAAGCTCAGAAGGGTAGACTCATTTAGGATAAAACTCAGCTTGGTAAGTGCAAGTCAGAGGCAAGTACAGGAGCCCAAAGCAAGGATTTGAATTCAGATTGGGTGGTAGGACTAGGGTAACACAGAAGGCTTCTTGGAGGAGGAGACATTTGAATGGAGTTGTAATAGTTGAGTAGGGTTGGTAAATCAGTGATGCAGAATTACCCATGTAGAGGGAACCACATGCAAGGCTCATGTTTGCCACATGTTTACGTGAGTATGTTGTTCCCTTTTTCAATGACTGTTTCATCAATATGAAGATAGTGTGGTTTTAAGTAGCACCATTATTTTATATGCCATAAGAAAAGAAAAGACACTCTCAATTTCATTGTAACAAATGCTGAGATACAATCAATTTTTAGGCACAACCCCATTTCTGATATGTTAAAATGTGGGAAAAATGTGCATTTTAGAATTGATGAGAACTTGAGGACAATGACCATTGTGTACAGCACTTTATTGAAAATATCCCTAGCTAGATCATTCAGTGGGTGAATACATCCTGATGAAAAGATATGTGGCATCTGTATACATAGGACACACTCCCTGTCCTTCCAGAACCTCTACTGTGCAGCAGAAAACCTGGGCCTTGCTCAAGATGTGTGCTGCAGTCACACCTGTCTGATGTTGTGTGATCTTCCACTGACCCTGTCCCAGGGCATGCACTTTCTGAAAAATGGGCCAGCTGCATAAGAATAGATTGTGGAGCCTGCAAAAGTATACCCATGATTCAGTTGGTTAGATTGGGTCTCAAGCCTCTATATTTTTAACAACCTCTGTGAGTGATTCCGATGGACATTCTAGTTGGGAACCACAGGTCTACTGGTGCTCAAATTATAATCATTAATGGCTGGTCAAACTTGAAGATTTTATAGATAATACATCATTGTAAGAAAAGCTGTGATAGATAAATTAAATCCTCCATGGGGAATTTGAAATACAAGGAAGTCACCCATCTTAGAAAAAATATCCAGATAATTTGAGGGACTGGAACATCCTTGAGTGTTTTAGGAAGACAGAAAATTCCATTCTTTCTGATAACCCCCTGCTCCCCTAAAGAGCAGTCTGATCCTGGCGGTGGGGTCAGCCTAGCTCCAAAGGGCATGTGCTGTGGTCTGGCAACTGCATTTCAGTCTTCCTCTGTGGAGTCTCTAACGTGGGCCCCTCAGGGGTCGCCCATGCTTGCCTGGCTGCAGCCACATGGTTCCTCAGGATCACCCACATCTCCCACCCACTGCCCACATTCTTCACCTGGCTCTTCATCTGTCCACACTCTTCCTTTAGGACTCAGATCAAAGGTCATGAGAGAGGCCCTCTGCTGTGACAGGAACCTTGTGAGACCATCTCGTCTTGTGTCTCTGTTGGTTCCGTTCTGTGGTCACCTAGTGCAGAGGAAGGGAAGGCTCATGGGTGCCAGAGCCAGAAGGCCCAACTCTCTCTCATCGGTTTTACAAGCTCAAGTAATTTACTCAGGCTGGTTGGATACTGATTTCCTCACCTGTAAAATGGGATAACACTTCACAGGGTTAGCATGAGGATTAACTGGAAATAATGCCTGTAAATGTTCCTGGTATGTCCCGGAGGACAGAAGACATCTGATAACTGAGCTTTCTTTCTGGCTTGATACCTGACAGGGAATACCCTGGATAACAGATATAAACAGTCTACTTACAGGCAAGAAACACAACCCATTCAAATTAATAAATAAGCGCTCTGTAAGGTGGCCTAGTATGCTCTGAGTTTGAGTCACCTGAGTCAGCTTCCCAACACTGGACCACATGGGATAAATACCAGATGTATTAAAAGCTAAAGAACAGATTTGTAAGACCATCCCACAAAGCCTACATTGATCCAGCAACCTGCTGTCACCTTCTGGGCCCCATGAGCAGGGCCACCCTGATGGGACATCTGGACATTGCTCCCCAAGGCAGCCTGGTGGTTTATTCATAACAATTCAGAGCAGGGGTAGGGGAGACAGGAGAAAGTCTGGTCTTTCTGATAGCCTACCTGTCCATAAAGATCTACCCACTGGTCCAGGTTGGCATAGAGAAGGTGCTTACAGGAAAATGTTTGGCAGTGGGCAATCAACTTTCATTCAAGCGAACAGTCAACCAGTTCTAGAGGTGCAAAATGAAGTGATGCAGCAAAGCCCAGCTGCATGGCTTGGGAGGCAATACGTGAATTGCAAGGAGCTGTCATCAGGGAGGGGGCAGGGTGGGGCTAACAGTAAGGCAGGGGAATTTCTAGTTAAGGGTAACAGCTTAACTCATACATCAGCCTTTACTCCCTTCTGAAAAACCAACAAAAATAACATTAAACTTTACAAAAATAAAAGACATAAACCACAAGGTCAAAGAGAACAGAGAAAAGAAAAACCAGTAACACAATTTTAGTGTTGGAAAAAGTAGAGGGAAGGGTGGTAACTGAATAAGACGACTTCAAAAGTTCAAGGAAATGACGGGGAAAGCCCTGGCACAAACTTATTTATTCTATTAAATGCTCAAAAGGCATAGGAATTGGAGGCACACTAGGTATCTCCAGAAGTAGGAATTTTTATAAGGTGAAAACAGAAAGACCAGTTAAGATCTGCATAGAAGCAGTTAGATCCCAAATCCCATCCCAGACACCACACAGACCAGTTACTGCCCAGTAGAGACCTGCAGGTTTATTCTCTGCAGATGGCAAAACAGAGGGGCTCTGCATTGGGGGGCTCTATGCAGAGTTGATTGAAAGGAACTGAATTAAAAACAGAGGATTAAATAAAAGTTTTCTACTGAATGTTGGGACTGAGCTCCTACTCCACTCAGCTTGCAGAAGTCAAGCAGAATACTCACGATATTTTTCAGGCAAGGTATTGGAAAAGACTAAGCAGTTTGAAAAAAATCCTATCAAAAAAATCTTATCAGAGAAGACCTAATGACTCTGACATCCAGGGTTCCCAAGTGAAACCACCCAGCCAGTTGACCCTGGAGTGAATTCTGCAGCCACCAAGCCCCTCCTGCCCATACAGAGATTTCAGTCTTTAATGTTTCCCTCTTAAATATGAACAGACAGTTATGGATCCCCATGACAATGAGGAAAGCCTCTAATGTGAAAGACAGGGACTCAAACAAACATGAACATCAGAGGCAAGGGAAGAAAACTTACAAAACACACGGCCCTTAATATGCTCAAAAGAATAAGAAAATGTATCCATTAAACAAGGACAGAGTGTTATGAAAAAAGAATATTCAAAAAACAAAGAGTGGGGAGGGGCGGAAGATGGCGGCGTGAGTAGAGCAGCGGAAATCTCCTCCCAAAACCACATATATCTATGAAAATACAACAAAGACAACCCTTCCTAGAATAAAGACCAGAGGACACAGGACAATATCCAGACCACATCTGCACCTGAGAGAACCCAGCGCCTCACGAAGGGGGTAAGATACAAGCCCCGGCCCCGCGGGAGCCGAGCGCCCCTCCCCCCAGCTCCCGGCGGGAGAAGAGCAGGCAGAGCGGGAGGGAGACGGAGCCCAGGGCTGCCGAACACCCAGCCCCAGCCATCCGGGCCAGAGTGCAGGGCCCTCGATACTAGGAAAACAGGGCAGCGAGAACAGTGAGCGGGCACTGAAGGCTGGGCGCCAGAGGACATAAGAAAAGCGCGCGACCATTTTTTTTTTTTGCTTTTTTGCTGTTTTGTTTTGGCGAGCGCTTTTTGGAAGTCTTAAAGGGATAGGGACCCCAATACTAGGGAAACAGGGCAGAAAGACCGGTGAGCAGAGGCCGGAGGCTGGCACTGGAGAATAAAGGAAAACGAACAACCACCTTTTTTTTTTTTTTTAATTAAAAAATTTTTTTTTCTTTTTTTTTTTGGTGGTCGTTTTGTTTTGGTGGGTGCTTTTTGGAAGGCTTAAAGGGGCAGGGCAGGTCACTTAATCCAGAGGTAGGGAATCCGGGGATCTCTGGGCACCCTAACCCCTGGGCTGCAGGGAGCAGGGAGGCCCCTTACGGAGATAAATAGCCTCCCAGCAGCTCCTGCTCCAACGCGACTCCACCATTTTGGAGTAGCTGCCCGAGCTAGGCCACGCCCACAGCAACAGGGGAGATTAACTCCATAGCAGCCGGGCAGGAAGCAGAAACCCTGTCTGCGCGCAGCTGCCCAGCACAAGCCACTAGAGGTCGCTGTTCTCCAGGAGAGGAGGGCCACAAACCAAGAAAGGAAGTACTTCCAGCCATCACTCGTCCCAGTTCTGCAGACTATTCCTATCACCATGAAAAGGCAAAGCTACAGGCAGACAAAGATCACAGAGACAACACCAGAGAAGGAGACAGACCTAACCAGTCTTCCTGACAAAGAATTCAAAATAAGAATCATAAACATGCTGACAGAGATGCAGAGAAATAAGCAAGAGAAATGGGATGAAGTCCGGAAGGAGATCACAGATGCCAGAAAGGAGATCGCAGAAATGAAACAAACTCTGGAAGGGTTTATAAGCAGAATGGATAGAATGCAAGAGGCCATTGATGGAACTGAAATCAGAGAACAGGAACGCATAGAAGCTGACATAGAGAGAGACAAAAGGATCTCCAGGAATGAAACAATATTAAGAGAACTGTGTGACCAATCCAAAAGGAACAATATCCGTATTATAGGGGTCCCAGAAGAAGAAGAGAGAGGAAAAGAGATGGAAAGTATCTTAGAAGAAATAATTGCTGAAAACTTCCCCACACTGGGGGAGGAAGTAATCGAACAGACCACGGAAATACACAGAACCCCCAAAAGAAAGGATCCAAGAAGGGCAACACCAAGACACATAATAATTAAAATGGCAAAGATCAAGGACAAGGAAAGAGTGTTAAAGGCAGCTAGAGAGAAAAAGGACACCTATAAAGGAAAACCCATCAGGCTAACGTCAGATTTCTCAACAGAAACCCTACAGGCCAGAAGAGAATGGCATGATATATTTAATACAATGAAACAGAACGGCCTTGAACCAAGGATACTGTATCCAGCACGACTATCATTCAAATATGACAGTGGGATTAAACAATTCCCAGACAAACAAAAGCTGAGGGAATTTGCTTTCCACAAACCACCTCTACAGAACATCTTACAGGGACTGCTCTAGATGGGAGCACTCCTAGAAAGAGCACAGCACAAAACACCCAACATATGAAGAATCGAGGAGGAGGAACAAGAAGGGAGAGAAGAAAAGAATCTCCAGACAGTGTATATAACAGCTCAATAAGCAAGCTAAGTTAGGCAGTAAGATACTAAAGAGGCTAACCTTGAACCTTTGGTAACCACGAATTTAAAGCCTGCAATGGCAATAAGTACATATCTTTCAATAGTCACCCTAAATGTTAATGGGTTGAATGCACCAATCAAAAGACACAGAGTAACAGAATGGATAAAAAAGCAAGACCCATCTATATGCTGCTTACAAGAAACTCACCTCAAACCCAAAGACATGTACAGACTAAAAGTCAAGGGATGGAAAAACATATTTCAAGCAAACAACAGTGAGAAGAAAGCAGGGGTTGCAGTACTAATATCAGACAAAATAGACTTCAAAACAAAGAAAGTAACAAGAGATAAAGAAGGACACTACATAATGATAAAGGGCTCAGTCAAACAAGAGGATATAACCATTCTAAATATATATGCACCCAACACAGGAGCACCAGCATATGTGAAACAAATACTAACAGAACTAAAGGGGGATATAGACTGCAATGCATTCATTCTAGGAGACTTCAACACACCACTCACCCCAAAGGATAGATCCACTGGGCAGAAAATAAGTAAGGACACAGAAGCACTGAACAACACAGTAGAGCAGATGGACCTAATAGACATCTATAGAACTCTACATCCAAAAGCAGCGGGATATACATTCTTCTCAAGTGCACATGGAACATTCTCCAGAATAGACCACATACTAGGCCACAAAAAGAGCCTCAGAAAATTCCAAAAGATTGAAATCCTACCAACCAACTTTTCAGACCACAAAGGCATAAAACTAGAAATAAACTGTACAAAGAAAGCAAAGAGGCTCACAAACACATGGAGGCTTAACAACACGCTCCTAAATAATCAATGGATCAATGACCAAATCAAAATGGAGATCCAGCAATATATGGAAACAAATGACAACAACAACACTAAGCCCCAACTTCTGTGGGACACAGCAAAAGCAGTCTTAAGAGGAAAGTATATAGCAATCCAAGCATATTTAAAAAAGGAAGAGCAATCGCAAATGAATGGTCTAATGTCACAATTATCGAAATTGGAAAAAGAAGAACGGATGAGGCCTAAGGTCAGCAGAAGGAGGGACATAATAAAGATCAGAGAAGAAATAAATAAAATTGAGAAGAATAAAACAATAGCAAAAATCAATGAAACCAAGAGCTGGTTCTTCGAGAAAATAAACAAAATAGATAAGCCTCTAGCCAGACTTATTAAGAAGAAAAGAGAGTCAACACAAATCAACAGTATCAGAAACGAGAAAGGAAAAATCACGACGGACCCCACGGAAATGCAAAGAATTATTGGAGAATACTATGAAAACCTATATGCTAACAAGCTGGGAAACCTAGGAGAAATGGACAACTTCCTAGAAAAATATAACCTACCAAGATTGACCCAGGAAGAAACAGAAAATCTAAACAGACCAATTACCAGCAACGAAATTGAAGCGGTAATCCAAGAACTACCAAAGAACAAAACCCCCGGGCCAGATGGATTTACCTCGGAATTTTATCAGACATACAGGGAAGACATAATACCCATTCTCCTTAAAGTTTTCGAAAAAATAGAGGAGGACGGGATACTCCCAAACTCATTCTATGAAGCTAACATCACCTTAATACCAAAACCAGGCAAAGACCCCACAAAAAAGAAAACTACAGACCAATATCCCTGATGAACGTAGATGCAAAAATACTCAACAAAATATTAGCAAACCGAATTCAAAAATACATCAAAAGGATCATACACCATGACCAAGTGGGATTCATCCCAGGGATGCAAGGATGGCACAACATTCGAAAGTCCATCAACATCATCCACCACATCAACAAAAAGAAAGACAAAAACCACATGATCATCTCCATAGATGCTGAAAAAGCATTTGACAAAGTTCAACATCCATTCATGTTAAAAACTCTCAGCAAAATGGGAATAGAGGGCAAGTACCTCAACATAATAAAGGCCATCTATGATAAACCCACAGCCAACATTATATTGAACAGCGAGAAGCTGAAAGCATTTCCTCTGAGATCGGGAACTAGACAGGGATGCCCACTCTCTCCACTGTTATTTAACATAGTACTGGAGGTCCTAGCCACGGCAATCAGACAACACAAAGAAATACAAGGAATCCAGATTGGTAAAGAAGAAGTTAAACTGTCACTATTTGCAGATGACATGATACTGTACATAAAAAACCCTAAAGACTCCACCCCAAAACTACTAGAACTGATATCGGAATACAGCAAAGTTGCAGGATACAAAATCAACACACAGAAATCTGTGGCTTTCCTATATACTAACAATGAACCAACAGAAAGAGAAATCAGGAAAACAACTCCATTCACAATTGCATCAAAAAAAATAAAATACCTAGGAATAAACCTAACCAAAGAAGTGAAAGACTTATACTCTGAAAACTACAAGTCACTCTTAAGAGAAATTAAAGGGGACACTAACAGATGGAAACTCATCCCATGCTCGTGGCTAGGAAGAATTAATATCGTCAAAATGGCCATCCTGCCCAAAGCAATATACAGATTTGATGCAATCCCTATGAAACTACCAGCAACATTCTTCAATGAACTGGAACAAATAATTCAAAAATTCATATGGAAACACCAAAGACCCCGAATAGCCAAAGCAATCCTGAGAAAGAAGAATAAAGTAGGGGGGATCTCACTCCCCAACTTCAAGCTCTACTATAAAGCCATAGTAATCAAGACAATTTGGTACTGGCACAAGAGCAGAGCCACAGACCAATGGAACAGACTAGAGAATCCAGATATTAACCCAGACATATATGGTCAATTAATATTTGATAAAGGAGCCATGGACATACAATGGCGAAATGACAGTCTCTTCAACAGATGGTGCTGGCAAAACTGGACAGCTACATGTAGGAGAATGAAACTGGACCATTGTCTAACGCCATATACAAAAGTAAACTCAAAATGGATCAAAGACCTGAATATAAGCCATGAAACCATTAAACTCTTGGAAGAAAACATAGGCACAAACCTCTTAGACATAAACATGAGTGACCTCTTCTTGAACATATCTCCCCGGGCAAGGAAAACAACAGCAAAAATGAGTAAGTGGGACTATATTAAGCTGAAAAGCTTCTGTACAGCAAAAGACACTATCAATAGAACAAGAAGGATCCCTACAGTATGGGAGAATACATTTGAAAATGACACATCCGATAAAGGCTTGACGTCCAGAATATATAAAGAGCTCACACGCCTCAACAAACAAAAAACAAATAACCCAATTAAAAAATGGGCAGAGGAACTGAACAGACAGTTCTCCAAAAAAGAAATACAGATGGCCAACAGACACATGAAAAGATGCTCCACATCGCTAATTATCAGAGAAATGCAAATTAAAACTACAATGAGGTATCACCTCACACCAGTAAGGATGGCTGCCATCCAAAAGACAAACAACAACAAATGTTGGCGAGGCTGTGGAGAAAGGGGAACCCTCCTACACTGCTGGTGGGAATGTAAGTTAGTTCAACCATTGTGGAAAGCAGTATGGAGGTACATCAAAATGCTCAAAACAGACTTACCATTTGACCCAGGAATTCCAATCCTAGGAATTTACCCTAAGAATGCAGCAATCAAGTTTGAGAAAGACAGATGCACCCCTATGTTTATTGCAGCACTATTTACAATAGCCAAGAATTGGAAGCAACCTAAATGTCCATCAATAGATGAATGGATAAAGAAGATGTGGTACATATACACAATGGAATACTACTCAGCCATAAGAAAAGGGCAAATCCAATCATTTGCAGCAACATGGATGGAGCTGGAGGGTATTATGTTCAGTGAAACAAGCCAAGCGGAGAAAGAGAAATACCAAATGATTTCACTTATCTGTGGAATATAAGAACAAAGGAAAAACTGAAGGAACAAAACAGCAGCAGAATCACAGAACTCAAGAATGGACTAACAGGTACCAAAGGGAAAGGGACTTGGGAGGATGGGTGGGTAGGGAGGGATAAGGGGGGGAGAAGTAGGGGGGCATTAAGATTAACATGCATGGGGGGTAGAAGAAAAGGGAGGGCTATACAACACAGAGAAGCCAAGTAGTGATTCTACAACATTTTGCTATGCTGATGGACAGTGACTGTAAAGGGGTTTATAGGGGAGACCTGGTATAGGGGAGAGCCTAGTAAACATAATATTTGTCACGTAAGTGTAGATTAGTGATACCAAAAACAAAGCAAAAAAAAAAAAGGGCAGTTCCTGTGTGGTAACCTCCAACGAGTTCTACACAAGGGTATAAAGGGCATATAAAAGTGTAGGCAAAGGGTCTGTTTGTGTTTATACAGAGGGTCAAAGCCTAATTGGGCTACCCCGAAAATGAACTAAGATACGATATGAAAAAGAACTTCCAACATTTGCACTCTCTGGAAGACTCATGCCAGAAGATGATCATCAAAAAACCCCAACAAAGATCCACACACTGCTACAGCTGTAGATGCACTCATCCCACCAGTTCCTGGACTTGCCATGGGAATGAGGAAGGAGATATCTAAGCTGACCTGTGCATACAGTAAAACAACAAATTTGACTGGATCTATACTGTTGGAACTCAACCAAGAATTTGGAGAAGTGCAAATTGTAGCACTCCAAAGTCTTACAACTGCAGACTATTTACTGTTAAAAGAACATATGGCATGTGAACAGTCCCCAGGAATGGGTTGTTTTAATTTGTCTGATTTCTCTCAGACTGCTCAAGTTCAGTTGGACAATATCCACCATATCATAGATAAGTTTTCACAAATGCCTAAGGTGTCTAACTGGTTTTCTTGGTTTCACTGGAGATGGCTGGTAATTACAGATATGCTTTGGTTATGTAACTATACTCCTATTATGTTAATGTGTGTGCGCAATTTAAGTAGTAGCTTAAAACCTATACATGCTGAAGTTACTCTACAAGAAGATATGTCAAAGAAATAATCAATCTTCCCATGTTTTCTTCCACCTGGTACTTCTATAGCTTTTCTTCTTCCTTCCTAATTACAACCCTTAAATAGAATTCGTGCCTCATATCAAATTTACCGACTATCATATAAGACACCTCAAGACAAATGTTGGGCATAGAAGCCACAGGGCATAAATATGCAAAGAATTAAAAAGCTAACCTTTTCAAACAATAAGGCCTCCCTCTCACTTACCAACTTCACATTTCCCTGTATGGCCCCGGAAGACGACTGGTTAGCCAGAGACGGGTAAGATTCCTCAAGGGAGAAACAACCTAAGACAGGCACAGTCGCAGGGGGGCCATCAGGTGAGAAATTGGGGATCAACAGAGGTGAGGCTTAGAACCTCACCCCCCCGTTCTGAGAGAAATCTTCTGCATACGTGGATGTTTTATTGCCCTTGTCTAGCTTGGATTAACACATAGTCTACAGGCACACACCTGATATCTACATTTGCTCTCTTACAACACTAAACTATGTTTTCTACCTTTATCTTGTATCTACCTACCACTTCAGCATTTTATTAAAAATGATAATAATAAAGAGAGAAATGTGGTATCCACATATAAATCAAGTATAAAAACCAAATGAGTATTCATATTTGAACTGACTGTTTAGAGTTCATAATGCATGAGCAAAACCGAAAGTTTCTGTGATGACTGCCCTTGTACTGTTCACTATGTAACTTATTCATTATGTAAGAATTTGTTCTCCATGTAAGAACTTGTTTGTTATGCCTCAGAAGATTGGAGACTGACGAAAATTAGGCTTGGGGTGGATTAATGATTGTGCATTGAGCATTGACTCCCCTATACAGAATTTTATTGTCGTGAACAACCATTTGATCAATAAATATGAGAGATGCCCTCACAAAAAAAAAAAAAAAAAAGGAGAGACTTCCAATGGTAAAATAAATAAGTAACCGGGATGTAATGTATAGCATAAGGAATATAGTCAAGATATTGTAACAGCTTGGTAGGGTGATAGCTGGAACCTAGAATTATGTATATAAATGTTCTACCACTGTGTTGTACACTTGAAACTAATGTAATGTAATACTGTGCGTCAACTACCCTTCAATAAAAAATAATTATTTAAAAAAAAAAACAAAAACAACAACAACAAAAAAAAACAAAGAGTATTCTTAGAAATTATAAAAATAATAGCAGAAGTGAAAAACTCAACAGAAAGGCTGGAAACTGATGTTGAGAAAATGCCTCAGACAGTAGAGTAAAAGGACAAAGAAGGAAAATGGTAAAAAAAATTTTTTTAAAGTAGAGAATGTGTCTAGTAGGTCCAGAACCTGAGTTAAATAGGCACCCCAGAAACAGAGCAGTGGATGCAGAATGGTGCTTACTGTCCATGAAATAATTCCAGAACATTTCCAGAATGGAAGGACATATGTTCCCACATTAAAAGAGCTCACTAAAGACCTAACACCATGAAAGAAAATATATCCACAACTATTATATCCTTGTAAAACTTCAGAACACTGAGGCAAAGAAAAGTAGGTGGGTGAGATGGAGAGAAAGAGAGAAACACCAAGAATCAAGAATTAGAAAAAATTAGAATAACATTGGATTTCTCAAACTGTACCAGAAGCTAGAAGACGATAGAGTGACATCTTCAAATTCTGAGGAATCCCCAGTCTAGTATTCTAAGGCAAACTATCAGCTAGGTGGGAGGGTAGAGTGAAGGCATTTTCAAACAGATGCACAGATCTAAAAAGACGTACTCTGATTTACTCCCCTTTTCAGTAAGCTACTAAAGGAATGTGTTCAGCTAAAACGAAGGTTAGAAGCCAAGAGAGAGGAGCCAGGACATTGCACAGCAAGCTTGGAGGTCAGCCAGTCCTGACTAGAATGGGGAAGGGGCCTGGGAGATAATTATTCAAAAATATAAAAGCAATAAAGTATCAGGTGTGTTTAAGATTAAGAAAAGATTTATATTTCCGAGGAAGAGTTAAGGAATAAATTAGGAATAAGAATAGATCACATCATTCAATGAACAAAAGATAATAATTAACTGTAGGAAAAACACTAACTTGCACAGAAGAATAACTCATTGTCTCACTTAGCAGGACTGAGATCCTACTCCACCCAGCTTGGATGGATAACCCCTAATGATAACCACTAATAAGAGAAATACTAAGTATTGATCTATCCAAAATTACAGGATTACTATATTGGGAAGACAAGTGGTGGGGAGTCTACACACAGTGCCTAAAATGGAAAAAATCAAGAAGCAACTGTATAACCATGTTATTTAGAGACAGGGATGTAAATACCAAAAGAACTGGTTTAAAAATCTGAGGGGGTCTCTCTCTGGAGAACGGGAAATGTGAAGAAGGAGGTCAGGAGGCTACTATTGGTTTGTTATTCCTTTTGGTAATTAGCCTTGTGGAACTATTTGACTTCTGAAAACTCCATGCATATTAAACCTTGATTTAAAATAAAAATTATATCTACCAAAGAAGAGAAGAAAAAGAGATTAAGGTATATTTTAGAAAAAGTAGAGAAAGGTGATAGAATAGATAAACTGGAGCCTGAGAGAACCCCAGGCTGAGGAAATTGGACTATTTCAGGTTAGAGACATGCATGAGTGTCATTCAGTTATGACCCAAGAAGCAACACAGGATCACAGAATTCAACCCCAGGACACAACATCCCGAACCAGAGTAGGGTCAGAAGCAAGATGACATAATAAGAATATAAAATAAGAGAACTATGGTTGACACGAGGGCATGGTCTCTCAGGTGAGCCAAGCTAGATTGCTGAAACTTGTCTCTATTTCCTCTGTTTGATTTCTCTATACTTTTTGTTGGTGATTTCAAAATATAAAATGGCCTCCAAGCTTAGTGTTGGTATTGGTCAGCTAGGGCTGCCGTAACCAGATACCACAGACTGGGTGGCTTAGACAACAGAAGTTAATTTTCTCACAGTTCTGGAGGCTGGAAGTCCAAGATCAAGGCATCAGCAAGGTTGATTGCTGGTTAAAGCTCTCTTCCTGGCCCGCAGACAGCCACCTTCTCTCTGTGCCTTGGGTGGCCTTTTCTCCGTGCATGCACACTCCTGGTATTCTGCCTCTTCTTATAAGGGCACCAGTCCTGTTGGATTAGGGCCCTACCCTTTTTATCTCATCTAACCTTCACTGCTTCTCTAAAGGCCTTATCTCCAGATACAATCACACTGGGCATTAGATGTTCAACATGAATTTTGGTGGACACAATGTAGTTCATACAGTGTTGAAATGCTGTCTAGTGTTCCTAAAGGTGAGAAGCCCCTGTGCCTTGTGAACAAAACACATATGTTAAGTTTCACTGAGGCTTGAGTTATAGGCTGTTGGCCATGAGTTCAATGTTAATGCAGCAATGGTATATCTTAAATAAGATGTCTTTAAACAGAAACATACATAAAACAAGGTTATGTATTGATCAGTTGATAAAAAAATGTTGTGAACAGAGCTCAGAGGAGCCTGACCCTGTATTTCCCCTGGAGCAATGGTTCGTTCAGTATTTGCTAATTCAGTGCTAACTCATGGTGACTTTAGAACACATAACTACTATGAATATGATAATTGACAATATGGACGTTTGTTTTTTCTCTTTGCACTGCCTTCAGCCTAGCTCCCCTCACTCTCTGCCACCACCACTCTGACTGGACTGTTGCCAACGAGTGCTGTGGTGACGAGGTAGACGATAGCCCCCGGCAGGGACGGGGAGAGCAAGGAGAGCCTGTGCAAGCTCGCCCTGGGCCTTCTCTTCTCATGCCACGTTATGGACACCATCCTCCCAGTCCCCTTGCTCACCTTCCAACTCACAGAGTCTTTAGTCTTCCCAGTGCGATGGAAGTCTTCCATTCCACAGTGTTTTCTCGCCTGTAGTTCTGTAGTTCACCAAAAGTTCATTTTAGAGGAAGGGACTAGCAGCACAAGCTGATTCACTGGCTTGTGAGACACTTGATCAGGGAGAATATATATGAAGCAAGAACAAGAAAGTGGAAATACCAAATATGAAAAATATAATAACTGAAACAAAAAACATAATAGCTGGGAAAAGTAACAAGATAGATACAATGAAAGAATGAATTAAGGAGCTGCAAGATAATCCTGAAAACTTGTTCCAGAAGCAGGGAAAAGTGTAAAGAGATTTTTAAAAGTTAAAGAAATACTAAGAGATGTGAGGGATAAAAACACATCTACAACAGTATTTAGAGACAAATGTATAGTTTTAAATGCACTTATCAAGATATAAGACAGGCTGAAAACAAAGGATAATATTTAGAAAGATGGGAAAAGAGCAAGCAAAGAAACAGAAAGAAAAGAATAATAGAGGTGGAAATTAGTGAAACAAAAATCAATGAAATAGCAGATAACAATTTCAGAAGAGATTAATAAACTGGTGTTTTAGAAAGATTAGTAAGGTAGACCTCTGGCAAGATTACTTTAGGAAAAAAAGATCTAGAAGATCCAAACAAGAAAAAATAAAAACAGAATGCAAAAGAGAAAATAATTACAGATAGAGCTTTAAAAATTAATAAGAGTATCATAAATAACTAACTATAGACTGATCTATTTTTAAGACTAAGGTAATTTGATATATTCCTTGAAAAATAAAAGGTACAGTTTGCACAAGAAGAAATACAAAACTGGAATAAACTATCAGGCATTAAAGAAATTGATTTGATCACCAGAGTTCTCCCTTTGGAAAAAAACGTCTCCAGTGCATTTTCACAGGTGGCTTCTATGAAATGTCCAGGGCAGAGTTAATTTCTATCTTATACAAGTAATTTCAGGAAATAGAGAAATAGTGAAAACAGCCCAGCTCAATTTGTGAGACTAATATAATGCTGATTCCAAAAATGAATAAGACTAATATAAAAAGAAAAAAAGTATGAGCCTATTTCACTTACGAATATAGATGATAAAACCTTACATGAAATATTAACAAATCCAATATTATATTTTAAAAATATACATCATGATCAAGTAGAGTTTATCTAAGAAATGCAAGGAAAACCAACATAAAAATAATCTATCAATAAAATTACATTAATAGCTGAAAGAAGAAAAATTATAATTATATTAATGTATGAAAAAAAATCATATGATTAAAAGCGTTAGCGTAGTAGGAATAGAAGATCTGGCCTTAACAGCTAATTGGTCCCTTTCTATTGATAAAAGTTGACTTGGACACATGGATGCCAAGCTAAAGACTACACTTCCCATCCACCCTTACTTCTGATGGGGTCAACCAAGTGTTTAGGTTCTGATCAAAGGGACATGTTCGGAGCCATCTGGCAGGGCTGAGTCAAATCAAGAATTCATACAGCATTTGACCTGAAGTCCACCCCTGAGTGTATATATCTTAGAGAAATTCTGCACAACCCTTAATGTGTGTTCTTACAAAGAATTATAGGTAATCTAGGAGGTGACCAGGAGAATGGATAAGTAAAATGCAGTACTTATGTACAATTTATGCAGTAATTAGAAACAACAAATTAAATGAGTACCCAGCAACAGGCAGACATCTTAAAAGCAGTACTGCTAACCAATCAGTGTTTGCAGGGGAAAGCAATTGTGAGGAGGTAAACAAGGGAGCTCATATGGTGACAGAATGGTTCAGGATCGTCATTGTGGTGGTTATGTAAATCTATACATGGGACCAAAATACATAAAGCTGTACACACACACACACAGTTCTTGTAGAAACCAAATAAAATCAGTGATTTAGTTAACATTACTGCACCAAAGTCAATATTGTACTGGTTTTGCTATTGTAATACTGTTACATAGATGTCACCACTGAAGAAGGCTGGGTGAAGTGTTCATTGGACACTGGGCACTATTTTTGCAACTTTCTAGGAATCTATGATATTTTGCAATAAAAAAAACTAGAAGAAAAATCAGGTGGGACTGTCTATTGACTATTCTAGAGCAATGAGACATTTATGTAAACAATTGGAAGTCTAAAGGAGAAACCCAAAGTCAGGCCAGCAAAAGCCATCTATACAAGTACTACACAAGCAGAGTCTGGAAACGATGGCAGAACTAGGGGCCAAGTCATTAGGGAGGCCATGAAAAACAGTCCTTAGAGCTTTGTTTCCCTGTAGCAATTTCATTTCGTGACCAGGAATATTATGATATACTCGAGCAGTGGCAGGCTGGTGTTTGGCTCACAGGAATGGGACTGTGGAGAGCCTGGTGCTCAGAAGTTCTGTAACATCACAACAGTGCACGCTCTACTTTCCTTATGGCAGCAGTGGATGGATTCAAGTCTTTTACAAAGGTGATTTTAAAAAAAACAGGCTGCCGAGAGTCATCTTATTCCCACTTCCTCTAAGAAAAGGCCCACCTCCTCACTGCCATTTTTTGAAGCACTTCCCACCTGAACTCTACCAGCCCCTCCAGCGTTTTTCACATGCTTAGCCCCATTGCCAAGTTCTGGGCATATTCAGCTTTAAACATAAACATTCTAGGTGTACTTGGTTCTTTAAACACATTTAAATCTCTCACTTCTGGGCCTTTGCACATGCCAGCCCAACTGCCTTATTTCACAAACTTCTATTTGTCCTTCAGGTTCCAGATTAAACGTCAATCTTCTGACCTAAGACCCCAAACATCTTTGTAACACAGAGACTGGGGCATCGGCTCCCCTTCCTGAGCTCCTCATGGCACCCTGAGCATCCCTCTTTATGCCTTACCTCCTTTTTAGAGCTGTCACCTGCTTAAGGTCTGTCTTCCATGTGGGGCTGTGTGTCCTGGGTCTGTCTTTTTGCCTCGGAATCACTAGTACTTAAAAGGTGCCTGAGACATGGTTAAGCTCCATAAACACTTTCTAACAAATTTGTTCATTCATTCACGAAAATACATTCACAGAGACACGACTCATTCTGGAGTCTGCCTCAGGAATGACATCCCTGGCCTGAAGCATCGCATAACCGAGGTGGTAGGTTAGGGGCTTCCTGCGTCAGAAGCAGGATGGGCCTGGTCAGGACTCATCGGAGCCCGGGCACAGGGCTGTGTCTGTAGGAGAGAAAATGACATGACCGCCCCCCAAGAAGCATGGAAGACGGCAGCCAGCGAGGAGCCTGGGGACCTGCGGCAGGTTCCCCACTGACTCTGCATGGTCCCCTCTTGGAGGGAGCTTGAGAAAATAGACAAGCAGTGCACCCAAAAACAAAGACATCAGTGTGAATATGTTTATCTTTTCCACCCTCACCCTCAGCAGCCTGAGCAGCCCTCAGAGGGCTCTGGGAGAAGGCAGTTGTTCTCATCGGGCTGTTTCCTGCCGGAGACCAGCCCACAAAGAATTCAGCTGCTTTGTCTTCCTCCTGCCTCCAGTCAGGCCATTGAAGTTGATTTGATAGGACGCTGTTGGGGCAAAATAGCACCATGTGCATGAAGATCAGTAACATCAGCAACCACCTAGCAACACCACAGGTACCTGAAGTAAGACTGCTAGGGAACCAATGTTCTACTGCAAACACCCCACATCAGTATGTCCATCAAGGCAGGCAAACCTTGACAGGAAAGGGCAAGGAAAGTGTGACCTAGATTGGTCACTGCATCAACACCTGCCTTCACAGAGCTCATAGAGGAATTCGAGAGGGACTGTTAGCAACACCACAGGAGTGTTACCCTAATAATGAAAGCGGCAAACTAGCAGCAGAAATTCCTGCTACTTAGCGAGCAGGCCCCAAGTGGTCCTACTACTCACCTCTCAGGGGCAGGGGTCTTCTGTGAAGCTTCGGAAAGTGGAAGAAAGTCCCTTGCTATGTTGCTCGGAGATCTGTGTCTTAGGGCCACAAGGAGAGCACCTGGTGTGATTTCTGAGGGGCCAGGAAGGCCCCCCACACTCTACATGGTTCCCTTAGCCCTGACTAATCACAGATTCCATGATTAAAGCTTCATGTTTCTCTGCTTGGAGTAGCGACGAGGAACCTAAGGACTGAGAGCTAAGAATATGCAAGAAGCACTGGACGGGCCAATAATTTCAGGATGAATGCACAGATACTGCCTTAGTGATTAGAGAGCCAAGCTAGTTTCTTTACTGACCCCCTTTCCTTCAGTTAATTAGGTTCTCTATGTCTTGAGATCATTCACTATTGGTTTTTGTTTTGCATTTTCATTTCAGTGGAAACAAACAGGACCTGTACACATTTTATTTTTCTTGACTAAAAGGAAGGCTACTCACCTCTGGCTTAAGGGTTTGGGCCCTGTTAGAATGCAAGTCCTCCCAGAGAGTTCAGCCCTTTCTGCGTGGGAAGAACATTTTGGCTCTGAGTGTTGGGAGTGTAACAATGGTAGGTTGAGATTGGGGGACAGAGTGTGTAGTTTAGGGGTAGGAGGGTATTGAGAGGAGCAGGTGGGATAACTTTACCCCCGTCAGAGCTCTGCCTGAGGCCAGCCCTGCCCAGAGCACACCGGGCCTCAGAGCCCCGGAGCAGATGGATGGCCGTGAGCCAGCAGGCACTCTCCTGGGCCTTTGGAGAGCCCAGCAGGCATGTGGAGCCCTCTGCCGGCAGCCTCCAGGAGCTGCCCGGGAGATGAAGGAGAAACCTGCCCTCTGAGCTGGCAAGTGCCCTGTTCCAGAGAAGAGAGCATATCCTCAGCCCAGAGCTCAGGGGAAAATCTGTGGGGAAGAGACCAAAGGAGATTTGCTCAGTGAGAGTCCTCCTTGGGGGGCTCTCCTCAGGAGGAGCTCAGGGAAATTCTCCTCGGTGGGCACCTATTTCAGGGGGAGCTTTCCTTGAGGGAGTCCTCTGGGGGTGCTTTCTCCCACAGCCCCCCCTGTTGGTGTGGTTACTACAGTCTCTCTGCTAGATCTGTTCCTGCTTCCCAACAGAAAAGGATCAGATAGCGTCATGCGTACTCTCACAGAAAATGCAGTCACACACATTCACAATGCTTCTCTCACCAGGCCCTGGCAATTTATGGAGAACCCTGGTGTCCTCTAGGAATTTCAGCAAGTGTAAGGGACAGGGCAGGGACTGTCTGAGAGCCCTTCTCCTTGTACCTCAAACCACGCTATGCTTGTGGCTGGTCCTGGAGTGTGACATTCCTTCAGGGCTTGTGGAGAGGCTGGGGACAGACAGCCTTCTCCCTGCTGCCCTGGGACATGGGAGCACCTGGCTTGGAGCCTTGCCCGACGGAACCTCAGCCCAGGGACTTGCTCCTGAGCTGGCAGTGGCTTTCAAGAACACCCACAGTAAGCCACATGTGTGTTATGTGCTGTCTGCACTGGGGCCTTGGTGAAACACGCTCATGGAAACAAGCTGGGCGGGAAGGTTTTTGAAAAGTCAGAAATCTCTTTTAAATAACAAAAACACAAGTACAAAGTAAGAACTTGTTTTCAATGGAAAATAACTCTTGATGTGCCTCCTATGTGCTCTCCTCTGTATCAATCAGGGCGCTGGCAGGGGGCAGAATTCCCCTCAGATAGCTCAGCTAAGGAGACTCCAATGAAAGGGCTCCTTACGATGCTTGGACAAGGTCAGGAGGGTTAGCAGAGTGCTGAGGTGCCCAGAGGCTGGGAACTGCAGGAAGCTGTTACCCCCTAGACCGGAAGGGACAAGGGGTCCAGTGAGAGCTGGAGCTGCAGAGAAGGGGTCATCAGGAGGGAGCAGTGACTGCAGAAGGACACAGCTGCCCTCGGACACATAGCACCGAAGCAGGAAACCCCAGCATCCCTCCCCTTCTTGCTCTTGCTGCCCAGTGGCCAAACCCCCAGCAGCCGAGTGGTAAGGGAGCCCACGTGGTGCAGCCCCCAGGGGTCAGCTTCCTGATACACAGAAAGGTGGGGAAGGGTGGAGACTAAATTCCAGGGAGAATAACCAGTACACTCATTGTCTTGCTGCATGTTCATATTCTTTAGGTACAGTACTATTATAAAATACCTTACAGAGGACAGTCTCCTGCATTTTCACTTTTATGCCCCCCACCTCCCCCAGCTCACAGATACTTACTAGCAACCAGACTCATCTTCCTGGATCATGAGGACTACCTTGGACCTGCCATGAACATAAGAGGGACTATTGGCTCTTTGAGCAGCTCTTGTGTTTCTCCTGCCCACAGAAGTTTGCCAGTAAACGCATAATGAAGGGGGTCAGAGAGAGTGTGTGTCCCTCTCCACCTAAGACTTGCTGCCATCCCTGCTACCACAGGAGGCAGCCTCCTCGTGAGCACCCAAAAGTGGTGGAGAGACAGTCCTAGGACCATGTGACTAAGCCACACCTTGTGGTGCTGGGGAGGAGGCAACATGGAGTGATCCTGAAGTTTTGTTGGCATTATGAGCATATACAATTGCTTAGAAAGTTCAGGAAATTGCTTGGGTCCCTTCAGAAACTACCTTGCCTCCTTCCTCTTCAGCTTCATTTGTGGTTTATTCTTCAGTTCAGAAGACCAGGAAAATATAAGGTGTGTTGTTAATTTGGTTGTTCATTCATCCTTCGGTAATTTTTTTATGGCGAATGTCTATCATGTCAGGCACTGCATTAGGCCCGGGAATGAAAGGATAAAAAATATTGTAGCTGGCTTAGAAAAGTCACCATCCAGTTGAGGCATACACACATTTACTGCCAAATCTTAAAAGCCTAGGGGATAAACAAGGGTAGGAGTAACAAATGCAGTGGTCCTTGACTGGAGCACCCATAACAGTTGTTAAGCTCCAAGCCCCACTCTGAATCCCAGAGGCAAACACTCTCTGGAGCCACAGTTGCTTCCCACATCATTACCTCCATGACCCATACAGAGCCCTGTTGCTGCATGGGGGGCTCAGGTGGGCTCTTCAAGCAATTTCCATCAAACCTCCTGTGTCCACTGCGATTTCCGGGCTGTCCCGAATCTCCATTTATCTGGGCTGTCACTCTGACACGATATCTAGAAGACAGCCTCTACAATTTTTTGAATCATCTACTTATCTCACCTGAAGCAATTTCAGTCAAAATACACATGATATCAGACCCTTTTCCTGTTTTGCAAGCAAGTTGAGAGGACGAAAGTGCTGACTGAGGTGGTAGGGCAGGGGGGAGTCCTGGAGGTGGGGGGACCAAAGACAGGAGCAGGAGGACCAAGAACCACTGCCCTCATCACCCCCCGGCTGAGCTGGTCCTGCTAGGCTGCAGCATGGCAGTGCAGGCTGGGCACTCCATGTCTTGTGGGACAACAGAGACTGCCTTAGGTGGGTGCAAAGGCCTTGACAGTTTAAGTCATGCCCCAACTTGCCTGCCTTAAATAAATAAATAAATAAATAAAGACCTAGTCATTCTAAGATGTCAGATGTGTCATCAAACATCAGAACATGAAATTGTCGCTGCTAGATTAACTCCATAGTCCACCCATTCCACTGACAAACGTTGGTTGATCTCTCTGTACAAAGACCAATAAATGTGTAAGAAACAGCTCGTTTTTCTCACGATGCTTACTTTCTAGTCAGAGAGGTGACATGTGGAAGGATGAACCACATTTTTTCCTCACTATTCCCTCCCCTTCCCAGAGAGTGAAGCTCCCGAGGCTAGAAGAGTAGAGAAGTTGCGTTTCTTGTTGTTGTGACCCCAGGTCTTGGAACGGGACAGTTCATATGACAAGATGCAGGAGGAGGTTAACATTTGTCTTCTGAAAGGTCTTGTCATAATTTTAAATACTCCATCTGATGGTCAGCCTCTCATGAAGGCTCCTTCCCTCCTTTTTTCTATTTCAGCACCCAAAGTTCCCCTTGGTCCCCTTCCCAAGAGCAGAAGATGCAGCAGAGGGTGACTCACAAGGTATCCAGAAACTTAGACACCAGGAGAGGCAGGACCCAGGGCTGGTGCTCTGAAGGCAACAGATTCAAATAATTGCCAGGAGGGAAAGGGGGTTAGCCGCAGAAAGATGCAGGGTGGACCCTGCCACCTGTAGCAGCTGCTCTGTGTTGGACCTCAAGGCTGAACAGGGAGGCCTCTACCCAAGAACTGGAGTGGGAACAAGGTAGGAGATGAAGTAAACTAACCATAGGGACCATGAAGGCTTTGGATTTTAAGGCCTGAGAGAGAAACATAGAGCTGGTTTTATTCTATGTGAATCTGCTTGTGTGTTTGGCCAAATGAAACTTGCATTGTCACCTTTCCATTCCCCCTTATCTCTCCCCCCGCTTCCCTCACCAGCACGTTGCTGGGTGACATGGTGGTAAGGACATGAAGACGGCCCCTCCTGGAACTGACTGCCCAACACCTGGGAGACCATTGTCCTTAGGCTCCACCACCTTCCACAAGAACAGATTGGTGCCCAGGTCACAGACATTTGCGAATCTTAAGTAGAACTCACAAAATGCTCTGTGAATCCGAGAAGAAATGTTAATTCCTTCTGCTGCGATGAAAGGAAAGTTTGATGGAGGAAACAGCATTAAAAGGGAGCTTTAAAGGACAACTATAATCTAAGTCTCTGGAGACAGAAAGGGAGGAATTTCAAGCAGAGAGAGTAGAGGTGAAATGGGAATGGAAATGAGATGTGTAGTCTTTATTTATCAGGGGTGTCATGGGATATGATGTGGAAAATCATTGTGATTATTTATCTCCATGATGCTGACCTCTTTGCATCTTTGTAATAATAACCTTGGCAGGAACTTACATAAAATCCCAACTGGAACCAAATATTCATTTCTTATTTTTAACTAAACCACAGATCAAACCAAATTTGAACTACACACACACACACACACACACACACACACATCCTACATATATCCCTAAGTTTGAACCAGACAATATTATTCTGAAAATTTTGAAAAGCCACTGGACCAAATTGTTGGTAAAAAAGATACATATTTAAACTCTAAATTCTTTTTCTTTTCTAAATATAATGTCAAATTTTTCTGGTAATCTGAGTTTGTAAGCCTCTTTATTAGCACACAGAACTCAATGAGGTGGGACTATATGTAATGATATTGCTTCCTGCCTGTAGCTTGCAGAATTAGTCTTCATAATTAAACCCCTGTACATTGTTATATCCACAGGCTATCAGTCAGGGTCCTTAATTGAAAACACCATCACCCACTTAGCTAGTTTAAACAGAAAAGGAATTTATTACAGGCTATCAGATATCTCACAGACTCTCTGAGAGGGCCAGAGGTTGGTCTTGGAAGCTACACTACCCAGCATCTGATAGGACTGCAAAGGCAAAGGCCACATGGGACAGCACTACAGTGCCCCCTGGTCATGCCAGGCACTATACATCAGAAGCTCTGCCACTTGCTCCCTAGAAAAGCAAACACGCTACTGCTCTTTGGGCCAAAAGATACCTCCATGTATTCTTGCTCTTCGTATTGCTCTTTCCAAATCTGTCTTATACTGACGCATCAACAAGGCAGAATCTAGGTAGTATGCCTGTTCCCTACACTCACGTGGGCAGCTGGGGAAATGACTTCTGGCTTCCACCTTAGGAAGTATAAGCCCACAATGTGGGAAGTCCCCCAAACACAGGAAACTGTTCAAATAATGTGGGGTAGCTACAAAGCATGGCAGAAGTCCACTGCACATGGATGTTGTACCATGAGTCATGCTGCTATGTCAGTCAGTTTTACTTATGTAAAATTCTCTGTGTTCAACTTGTGTCGCATTCTGGTGATTTCTGTTTCTGGCAATGTTGTGCATGAAACAGCTTGAGAAAATATCCCAGTACAAGACACGAAGAAATTCTGGGTAAAATATATCAGCTCGCCTCTGAAAGGCATCACCGATCTTGACAAAAAATGGTAGTGAAATATCTACCAAAATGAAGCTGAAGTCGGAAAACCCAGAGGCTAGTTGACTCTGAAGCTGTAGTTGGCCTCTGGGGATTTGCTGGTTTCTGTAATCCAGAGGTTTAGGTTTAATGGTTGTGTTAGGACTGAAATTAAAGCTTTGGGCCCATCTCAGGGTGAGAGTTGGAACAAAGCCCCCCATATAATGTTGAAATAGTCGAAGAGCCTCAGTGAAATTATGTACAGAAAAGCTGCTTGAAAGCTAAGGGAGTCCGTGAGGGAATTTTTTCAGCCTGCCCTGAAACTGGCTAAGGAAAAAAGCCTCTCCTAAAACTTGGAGTTTGGGACTCGATTCTGCACTACCTGTGCAGCCCAAGAGGGCACAAACTGCAAATGTAGTGAAGGGCTCCCAGGACTGTAGCCTACATGGTGACAGGTAGGCATAAACGCTCATTGCCTCTAGAAGGCATAGCCTTGACCCAGGTCTCTCAGGATCCCCACAAATGCAGTTCAAGCAAACACAAGATCACATCATGAAATTATAAAAGACATAAAGAAACAAGCCACCACAAGTGAGTCAGTAAAAATAACAAGCTGTTGAATTAGATCATCTACTAGATCCTAGATACTAGAATTACAGTACAGTTTAAAAATGCTAAAAGACAGGGATAAAAAGGAATTGGAAATGGGACCAAGATAAAAGGTATCATAAAAAAAGATGGTCAGATTATACGGAGCTGAAGAGAGAATTAGGGAATGGAAAGAAATCACCCAGACTGCAAAGAGTAAGTCAGAAAGATGGGAAAAATAAAAGAGAAATTAAGAGACATGGGAAATAGAATGAGGTCTAACATATGATTAGCTCAAATTCCAGAATAAGAGAACAGAAAGATTCAGGGATATTGGAATTTAAGGGGAAGGCCAATAAATTACATTCCATTCTCCACTATGTTTGAAACCGATTTAAAAAATGTACATTGGGTTCAAGAAGATGAAGATAAAAGTGCCAAGATTTATTACTGATGGAACTGTTGAATAACTATGCATTAACAGCCTTCCTAAAATACTGCATCTCAGAATTAAGCAAGTTTACCCACCCCATCATAGGCAGTGCTAGATAATTAAAGCCCCATCTTCCCTCTGCCATCCTCCACAGTGTCTGCCCTGAAAAACTTAGCACAGATGAACAGAAAAGAATCTCTTCTCCTCGATTAATGCATGCTTTAAATATCCTTAACTTTGGTCACCTAAAGGGTGTCAGATGATCGGCTATGGAGGTACACTTTTCTGATAATACTCCTTTCTCTTAAAAAAAAAAAGAAAAAAGAAAAAAAAGCAGTTCCTGTGTGGTGACCTCCAATGAGTTCTACACAAGAGTATAAAGGGCATATAAAAGTGTGGGCAAAGGGTCTGTTTGTGTTTATACAGAGGATCAAAGCCTAATTTGGCTACCCAGAAAATGAACTAAGATACGATATGAAGAAGAACTTCCAACATCAGCACTCTCTGGAAGAGTCATACCAGAAGATGATCATCAAAAAACCTCAACAAAGATCCACGCACTGCTACAGCTGTAGATGCACTCATCCCACCAGTTCCTGGACTTGCCATGGGAATGAAGAAGGAGATATCTAAGCTGGCCTGTGCATACAGTAAAACAACAAAGTTGACTGGCTCTACACTGTTGGAACTCAACCAAGAATTAGGAGAAGTGCAAGTTGTAGCGCTCCAAAATCTTACAACTACAGAATATCTACTGTTAAAAGAACATATGGGATGTGAACAGTTCCCAGGAATGGGCTGTTTTAATTTGTCTGATTTCTCTCAGACTGTTCAAGTACAGTTAGACAATATCCATCATATCATAGACAAATTTTCACAAATGCCTAAGGTGCCTAACTGGTTTTCTTGGCCTCACTGGAGATGGCTGGTAATTATAGATCTGCTTTGGTTATGTAACTGTATTCCTATTATGTTAATGTGTGTGTGCGATTTAATTAGTAGTTTAAGACCTATACATGCTTAAATTACTCTTCAAGAAGATATGTCAAAGAAATAATCAATCTTCCCAGGTTTTCTTCTGCCTGCTACTTCTATAGCTTTTCTTCTTCCTTCCTAATTACAACCCTTAAATAGAATTCGTGCCTCATATCAAATTTACCAAGTATCATAATTCCTCCAAGTGCTAAAGATACTCAAGACAAATGCTGGGCATAGAAGCCACAGGGCATAAATCTGCAAAGCAGTAAAAAGCTAACCTTTTCAAACAATAAGGCTTCTCTCTCACTTACCAACTTCACATCTCCCTGTATGGCTCTGGAAGATGACTGGTTAGCCAGAGACGGGTAAGATTCCTCAAGGGAGGAAAAACCTAAGACAGGCACAGTCGCAGGGGCGCCATCAGGTAAAAAATTGGGGATCAACAGAGGTGAGGCTTAGAACCTCTCCCCCTCTGTTTTGAGAGAAATCTTCTGCATCCGTGGATGTTTTATTGCCCTTGTCTAGCTCGGATTAACACATAGTCTACAGGCACACACCTGATCATCTACATGTGCTCTCTTACAACACTAAACTAAGTTTTCTACCTTTATCTTACATCTACCTACCACTTCAGCATTTTATTTAAAAAAATAATAATAATAATAACAAAGGGAGAAATGTGGGATCCACATATAAATCAAGTATAAAAATCAAACAAATATTCATATTTGACCTGATTGTTTATAGTTCATAATGTGTGATCAAAACCGAAAGTTTCTGTGATGACTGCCCTTGTACTGTTCACCATGTAAGAACTTATTCACTATGTAAGAATTTGTTCACCATGTAAGAACTTGTTTGTTATACTTTAGAAGATTGGAGACTGTTGAGAATTAGGCTTGGGGTTGATTAATGATTGTGCATTGAGTCCCCTGTACAGAATTTTATTGTTGACAACCATTTGATCAATAAATATAAGATATGCCCTCTCAAAAAATCAACAACAACAAAAAAACAAACAAACAAAAAAAGAATCTCTTCTCCTGACAGCTTCTAAAGAGGAAGAGCACACAGGCTTAGCTGAGCATACTCAGATAGTTAATCCAACCTCACCTGCTGGATAAGTCGCCTTCCCACCCAGGGGAGGAGACAGTGAGTAGACAGACAGGCCAGGAATGTTACCTTCAAAAAAATCTCCTCCTATCACAGGACAGGCATTATTTGAAGAGATACTGAATGTTTTTCAGGATTGATGAGGAACTGAATCCTTACATCAAGGAAGCATAATAAATGCTGAGCAAGATAAACCAAAAATAATCTACACTTAGATACACTGCAGTGAAATTTCAGAACACCAAGACAGAGGAAATTTAGAAGCAATTAAAGGATAAAGACAGATTACGTACTAAGGACTGTCAGAAGACTTATCAACAGCAAAAATAAACCAGAAGATAGTATCTTCATATTGTTAAAACAAAAGAAGTGACAATTAGAAATGTACCCAGCAAAATTTCTTATCAAGAAAAAGAGTAAAATAAAAACGTTTTGAGGGCAAAACAAAACAAAAATACACACACATACACACAAAACTGGAAAGTGCCTTGCTAAAGAAAATTCTCGGATACTGCCATTTAAGAAAGAAACAAAAAATATATGAGATGAGAAGCCAGAGATGCAAGATGAAACAAAGTATAGGGAAATCTTCCACTTGCCACCTTTTCTAATTTAGGCCCTTTATGAAGGTTCTGTGGCTTTATTTTGTGAATTTGTTGTCTGGGCTTTGGAGTGAAATCTGTGACTCATCATTAGTCCGGGTTCTCTATAAAACCTAAACAAGGAAAAGGTGCTGCCACCTGCTCAAAAGGTTCAAGCCCATGGTGTTAGGGGTGAGGAAAAGGCAAATGAGAAAAGGAAAAATATGAAGTCTTGGTATGTGGTGCATCACCAAGTTGGCCCAACCCTCACAAGGAGTCATGAAGAAAAGATTGCTCAGGTGAAATTTCCTTTGGAAATGTTGCAAGAAAAATCCATGCCTCAGCATATTGTATAGAAGGGAGAAAGAAGATGAAATTTTATCCACCTGTCCCTTCATAACTCCTGCTTTTCACTAGTCAAAGTTTACCCCAGGCGGAATACACTCCCCTGCATTTTTAGGTGACATTACTCGGCTGCTCAAAAAGTCAGATTTCATGCTTCATGATGTGCTATTTCAATCAAATTCCAGACGTGAAATTATGACGGAGCAAACAAGACTAAGTGTGTGAAATGCAAGAACTATGCCGGTATTGACCTAATCTCCAGAGAGTTCAGAAATCTTGACAGGGTATCACAGATTGGCGATGGTGATGGTAGTCAGGTGAGGCAAGCACTGCTTGTGGAAATGAGACAATCAAGGGAATTCGAGAAGGCACACAAAACTTGAGTCCCATAGATGCCTAAACAGTTTTTCTCTCCATGAAGTTAACTGATCTGCTTAGAGATTTAATTTGTGTCCTTGGCCTTGTTAGTACTATTGTCTAACCGATAAGGTAACTAAGCCAGATGCAACTTTTCTAAAACTGGAAGTTAAATGAAATATCAAATGCTCTGCCAGTCTGGATAAGATAGGCTATGCTGTGATAACAAACACTCCCAAAATCTCATGGTGTAACACAGCAAAGGTTTATTTCTCATTCGTGCGACATCCACTGAGGTCCCAGGTGACTCTTCCAGGCAACCATCCTCTGTGAGATCCTCAGGGGGAGAGGCTGCCGGCAGGTCTGCCATACTTTGTTACTCCTTCTTCGCTTGTGACCTCCTTCATGAGGGTGGCAGGAGCTGAGGAGCATGGAGAGTCATGCACCTGCTCTTCAAAGTTTCCTCTGAGAATTGATACATACTACATTGGCTGACAGCATTATTCAAAGTTAGATGGCTCTGCCTAACTTCAAAATCTTGGAAAAAATGTAATCTCCACGAATCTGGAAGGGGAGGAGACCCCTTGGAGAACACAAATAATACTTCCTACAAACATTTTTAAAAAGAGTGTTTATGTTGACATAATTTTAATCACTAAAATATCTCCCTCATTCTTCATTATCCCTCAGATCCCTGTTCTATACAACTGACTGTACACAGCTTAAGCACAAATTTTAGGAAGATTTAAATTTATTTTCTTTGATAATTCCATCATTTCCTGAACTAATCTAATGAGAAGTCCTATATTTTATTTTTCTTGAAGAAAGTTTCAACAGTCAGTAGAGTTGAAATTGGCTTAAATCAAATAGATTGTTTTAGAACTGGAAAGGATGTGGATATTTCCCAAAAACATGTTTATAGAAGGATTAGCAGAAACCTACATAGTCAAAATAATAGTTTGATTTTAATCAGCCAGTGCCCCCCAGCACTGTCAGGTATCATCATTCTGTGCTTTCCCATCCGACCCAAATGTACACTCATCATCCCTCCCTGTACTGGCTAGTTGCCTCTGGACAGTCTCCTCGCCTCCCAGTCCCCATCCAGCCCATGTCCCATGCTACAGGTCTGATCTTGATACTCATTTACACCTGTATATCATTTTAAATATCAGACACTGTCTCTACAATTTTCTCATTATTTCCTAAATGTTTGTTGTCTCTGTCAATACTGAAAGCTCCTGAGGATTAGAACCATTTCCTATATTGTGACGTATTTTCTCGCATCCTTACTTCCTGCCTTTTCTAGCACTTGGCCCAGAACACTGTGTGCTCACAGTGCGCTCAATAAATACTAGTTGAATTGAATTCTCTAAACCATACTAATTATACATTCAGCTCAAGTCCCTGTGTCTATGTAGAATGATGGATTTCCAGACGCCAGTACTGAGGGTCAATTCAAATCTCTTGAGAGCCTATTGGATTTACAGTTGCATAGCACCTTCCCCTTTCCTCACTGGTAAATAGAGGACATAGGATTACGCCTCCCAGGATTTCTAGGCAGCTGCCCTGCATTTTATGCCATCCCTAGAATTAGTCCTAGTGGCAGTGATGAAAATAAACCCACATTTTCTCTAAATTCTGTCAACAAAAGGGCCTATGAATGTCAAATTAATGACTCATTGAAAGTCCACTGCATCCTGTTTCTCTGACTTCTTGGAGGAAGTAGACCCCAGGGTTTCCGAGAACACTCTTAGCAGTTTCGCCACAAGGCGCTCCTTTCAGATGCTTGCCAGAATGACAGTGTCTGCACTGTTGTGAGTCTAAGACTCTGTGAGCCATTCTGGTATGTGATATTGAAACATTGTTTCTAGTTTGGAGTAAAAAGGGTGAGCAGATAGGAGTAATGCTATGAATCTCACCGTTTCTGCTTGTTTTTAAGTAATGTGATCATGAAGGAAGAAGAAGAAAGAGTTGTTACATAATGGAAGAAGACGCTGATAATTGTTGGGATCGATTTTAATACTCCATCAAATAAACTGGCAAAATGGAAGCACCCTATGTACTGAGAGTAACAGGAAAACTGCACAAGTCATAACATATAAAGGCTGCCACTGAAACCGGTTCAATGAATCACTAGGTGCTGCGGGAACAGGCAGGAACTTTTAAGAAAATGCCAGAATTTTCCCAGAGCTGGGTAGTTTCCCACAGATTGGCCTGATTAAGATATGTTCTTTAAACACGGACTTTGCATGGTTTGCAGTGCTGTGGACTGTGAGTACAAAATTTTAGTTTTTCATCGTTAAGTTTGAGACAGGATATTTTATGAATAATTCGAATGAACTTGATTCACGAAGTCACTTTGGGGGAAACTGATAAAGAGATCCCATTAGCCAAATATCTCTGCACTATCACATCACTGTACATATCTTATTGATATTTTTAATAAATTCAAGAAAATCATTGTGGTAGTGAACACTAATAACGTCTTTGGACTTATAACTGCAGATAGCATTAGAGATGAAACTGAGACAAGTGTAGAATTGATATGAAAAATGAGTTAGGTTTACTATTTTGAAGCTGAATGCTTCAAAGCATTCAGATAAGAACTGTGGTATAAAACTGTGTAAAAGTTAAGGATTAAAATATCCTAATATCCAAAGTACATACAATTAATAAAATGTATTTTCTTCCGAATGGTGGAGACATATTATCTGAGTCCATTTATTCATGGTCTCCATGTAGAATAACAACCAATTAAAGAATGACAGCAGTTACTAGATACTGTTAATGATTCAGCTTTGAAACAGTCACAAGACCCTCTATCCCTTTTCAAGTGTCTAGAATAGTTAATTCAAGAGCATTGTTGGATTTAAAGCAAGATATTTTTTGAAAACTTAAGTTTTGTGGTTTCTATTCTGTATTGATTCTGTTCCATACCTGTAATTAGCAATGTCTCAATGTTATACCTTCCCCACAAAACACAGAGATCAATTGGCTAACATGAGATTCAAACTGTTTTCCATAATCTCTGATATAAAGTTATTGCGTTCATCAAAACAGCACCATTTTTGACTGATTAATTCAATAATAAATAAATTAACATATTTGAAGTAAAAAAAAAAACTTGAACCAATAAAATATTAGGGATGCTGACCAAGAATTTAAATTTGATAAAATGCATTTATTGCTAATGAAAATATTTGGAAAACAGTGAAATAAACTTTAGTTATGAAGTCTTTGAGGTACTAGTATCAGAGCTGTATCACATTGGGGCTCTTCATGTGTAAGTAATTGTCATTTAATCAGTAGATCTGCAGAATTCTAAAACTGCATGATAAAATGACATTCATGATTCACATAACATTTTACATTTGCCAGGACATTTTCATATTTGTTATCTCACGTAATCTTCAGTACAATCCAATCATACAGAAGATAGTCTTTTAGGTCTAGGTGGTCAATGGGCAATGTGCCACAGGACCAAGGATTTGTAATGAGTCACTTCAGAGCAGATTGTCAGAAACCATGGATCTGGAGAGGCAAGTCAGGGACAAATGAAGAATGGACAATAATAATTGAGTTGATAGGCCTCCTGGCTTTTGTACAGAATCACTCCTGAGGGCTACGGGGGGGTGAGGAAAGGTAAAACTAGGAAAATCGTTCTTCATCCTCAGTCACTGTGAAGGAAAGCAAACCAGAGACATGGAGGACAGTTCCTGGGAGTCAGTCACCCACTGGGGAACACATGCAGAACTGGTACACTGATGGGGTTTCACTCAGTAAGGGGCCCATCAAAGGCTTTTTACCCAGAGCTAGAGTTTTACCCAGTTGCCTGGCCTCTTGCTGTTAAGCATACATGAAGAGTAACAGGAATTTCTCTGTTTTTAAAACAAACTGTATCAAGGAAACTCATAAAAACTCCTTGGAGTAGAACACATTTATTTTAATGCCAAAACAGTGCAGAGGGGTCTGAGTGAGAAGTAAAGGCTGAAGTCCAAAGTGGAGAAAACTCAGTAGGCAAAATCACAAAACTTTATGCAATAAACATTTCCTGAGCACCCATTTTTTGAATATAATATTCTTCAAATTTTCCATCAGCCCTATGGAAAAAATAAGCCTCAAATAGTTTTGGTTCCTCTCCCAATATCACATGACCATTAAAGTGCTCAGGTGAGATTTGAACTCAGTTTTTATGGCTGACTGCAGGCAGGGGTCTTTCCAGTTCACTCAGCCCTTCTCTGATAAGTTGTAATAAAATTTGTAGTATTTTTAATGCCTGTAGAGAAAAGAGTTAATGTAGCAGCCTAAAACTACTAATCCTTGGAGAGACCTACTTTGTAAGGTTGGCCATTGGCTGGCATCTGGCAATTTGCATGATAAACAGTTTCCTAGACTGATATAAAACTTCCCCTGTGATTAAGAGTGGCTCCCTGTGCCTAAACTGTTTGCATAAACAATGTGGCTTGTACTGAACAACTGCTTTCCTTTTGGGAGTCTGAAATTTTGCTATGTGCTAGGCAAAGGATGTCTACATTATCAGCCCCCAATGAAAACTTTGAACAGTGAGTCCCAATGAGCTTCCCTGGTAGCAACATTTCATATGTGTTGTCTCAAGTCCTTGCTGGAAAACTTAAATGTGTTTTGTGTGACTCCACTGACAAAGAACTCTCAGAAGCTGTGCCTTGGTCTCCTCTGGACTTTGCCCCATGCTCCTTTTCCTTTGCTGATTGTACTTTGCATCCTTCAGCTGTAAGGAAGCATAGCAATGAGTAAGAGTACATGCTGAGCCCTATGAGCTCTCCTAGCAAACCAGCAAACCTAGGGATGGTTTTGGGGACACCCAACATGCTGCCTCAAAAATAACAAAAATAGTAATGATGGATTTCAAGTCATTGAAATTCTGTGTTTTCATATATAATTATTGATTCACACAATATTTGCCCAGAGCATACAAATTCAACAAGTACTGGAAGGCTTATACCAAAGAAGGGCATTTCTTCTGATATTTACTATCCATGTTGATATATATGCTTATACTTAATATTTCTTGATTTTTCAGGTTGAGGCATCATCTATTGCCTCCTTCCTATGGAAAATGAGGGTTTAACTTAAAGTTTTAAAACTCCTCTTAGCAAGGCACACACCAAAGGTAATCTATTATTTTCATTTATTTTTTTGAGATATCCCTTTAGGGTTCACTGTCCTATCCTGCAGATGTATCTTCTAGGAATTCTCCCTGCTTCTCTCCTATGTTGGATGCCCTGTTTCACAGCTAACATATTTTCCTGTTTCTTGGTTTGATGAAGTATATTATCCAGTAGTCTCGTGGAAATGGCATAAGGGAGTAAAACGTTTGAGACTTTCATGTCTGGAAATGTATTTATCCTACTATCACACTTGATTGATAGTCTGACTGGGTATGGAGTTTCAAACTGGTAATCATTTGTCCTCAGAATTGTGAAAGCATTCCTCTAGTTTATTCCAATTTAGTGTTGCTGATTAGAAATCTACTGGTTTTCTGATTTTAGGATCTTACCTTTTTCCTAATAGTCTAAAATTTTACAACACTATGTCTCTCTGTTATTGTTCTGGAAACTCAGAGGGCCCTATCCAAGGGATTTTCTTAAATTGTTATTTTGAATTTTTTCTGTTGTCTCTTTCTAGAATGCTTACAATTATGTTTCTTGGATTGATACTAACATTTGTATTTTTCTATACCTTTGTCTTTTTGGTTAATTCTAGGGGATTTCCTCCTCTTCGTCTTCTAATCTGTTGAGCTTTTAACTTATCATATTTTTAATTTCTGAAAGCTCTTTTTCATTTTCTGAATGTTAATTTGTTTTTTATTGAGTTACATATAATAAAATGCACAACTCAATGTATTTTGACATGTATATAAATTCATGTAACCATCACCCAGGTCAAACATTCTAATTTTTTCTCTCCTGCACCTATTTTGTCCATTCCCCTACCTGTTTCTTCTATGGCAACCATCAGTCTTACCTCCATGACCATAAGTCTATTTCTGTTTTGTTTTTGTAGATTGTAGATTCTACGTATAAGTGAAGTCATATGCATTTGTCTTTCTCTGTCTGACTTTTTTAGTTTGGTATAATATCCTCTATAAGTCCATCCATGTTGTCACAATTGGCAAACGTTCATTCTTTTTGTGGCTGAGTAATATTCCATTGTATATATGTACCACACCTGTTTTATCGATTCATCTGTTGGTGAGCATTTAGGTTGCTTCCATATTTTGGCTACGGTATATAATGCTGCAATAAACATAGGAATGTATATATCTTTTCAAATTAGTGATTTTGCTTTCTTCAGGTAAATTCCCAGAAGTGAAATTGCTGGGTTGTATGGTATTTCTATTTTTAGTTTTGAGGAAACTCCATACTGCTTCCATAGTGACTACACCAATTTATAATCCTACCAGCTGTGTACAAGTGTTCCCTTTTCTCCACATCCTCACCACTTGTTTTTTATCTTGTTGCTATTAGCCACTCTGACTAGCGTGAAGTGATATCTCATTGCAGTTTTGATGTGCATTTCCCTGATGTTTAATGATGTTGAGCATCTTTTCATGTGTCTGTTGGCCATCTGTATATTTCCTTTGGAAAAATGTCTATTCAGATCCTCTGCCCCTTTTTTAATCAAATTATTTGTTTTTTTGGTGTGAGTTGTATGAGTTCTTTATGTATTTTGGGTAATATCCCCTTCTGAGATAAATTATTTGCAAATATATTCTCCTGTACAGTAGGTTCCTTTTTTTTGTTGATGGTTTCCTTTGTTGAGCAGAAGCTTTTTAGTTTGATATATTACTATTTATGGGGTAATTTTCTGAATGTTAATTTAATAGGTTTTTCCCCATATGGATGCAATATTTCATGCCTCAGATTATACTAAATCCAGAGTATTTTCTTCTTTCTTTTAGCGTATTTTTTTCCTGCTTCCTTGTTACTAAAATTTTGTAACCAAAACTATTTGTCATGGAGAAAACAGTTCTCAATGCCTGGTGATTCTTTCCATCTATTCATATTATGAGCAAGGAACAAAAAACTGGTTATGTGCATAGAGAAGCTTGCTAACCAATGGGCTTCACTGCAGCACTATCAGGTGTAGAACCTCAAAGTGTCAGTGTTACAAGTCTTTTCTCTTAGGTCATTCAGTTTCTCCAAGGAGGAATCCTCCTGCCTAAGGAAAATAATCCTGGGTGCTAGTGTTTTGAGAGTCAAGGAAGGAAAGAAACTTTGGATCTCACCTTCAAATATGAGGATTTTCACTTAATTCCCATTTTCAAACCCTTGTACTATATCAAAAGACAGAAACCACACTAGTAATTCAAACAAAGGGAAGTATAATATAAGGAAATGTTAACTAGTAAAAAGTGGTTGACTACCAATAAAAAAGGCCTCTAAAAGCTTCAGAAGTAGCAAAAAGAAAAAGAAAAATTCATTACTTTTAGATTGCTTAGACTTCTTAGTGGGCCATAGTGAAAATGGAACTAGGAACTAGGATAGTTATGCCACTTTCCCTGCCCACCACACACACAAGCTGAAATTAGATCTCCTCTTTGTCAATTTCTAGAGCACAGATCTGTCTCCTGGTGGGGTAAGGGAATGGGCCTGTGGTTCTGACTGCTACCTATATAGACTGTGAGTCAGTACTCCTCTTTTTAGCCCCACTCCTAATCCCTAAATTCAGAGGTTTCTAGTATCTCTGATCACCGAGCCTCCATGAGGCTCACTTGAGCAAAGTATCTTCTCATTATCGCCTCTCCCACTGCCCGTGGAGATTTCTACTTCCACCAAACTGCTTCATCACTGGCCGCTTGTCTGTGCACTTTGTGACTCCCAAGATCTTATTGACATCTCTCTTCTAGTGTCATCTTTTCCCTGTTTTTCTTTCTTCTTGTGGATATATGATTTTTACAAAAATCCATTTACTGTCCTTTTATTGGAATTTCAGGTGGGATAAAGTTAACTATGTCTTTCAATTCCTCATGCTTAAACCAAAAAAATTTTACTGAACATTTAAATATTTACTTATAAATTAAAGAAAACTAGTTTTAACAGTGACTAATATCAAATAATTTTTAGTTTGGAAGGTATTTTATTTTATGACCATGGACATTTGTGTCCTCAAACCTTTTCCTGTAGCTGCCAAATACTGGTCCCCAAAACACAAGCATCAAAATCAATTATAGTATTTGTCGAAAATGCACATTCTTGAATTCGCCCTAGATTTTATGTACCAGACTTTGAGGGTTAGGCCAACTAGTCTGTATTTTAAATACATTTCTTAGATGATGAACAACTCCAAGTTTTGACGACCACTGTTCTAATTTTTAGATGATGAACAGCTCTAAGTTTTGACAACCACTGTTCTAATTTATATTACTAATAAGTGACATAGTATTTTGATTTGGTGTTTTGGTGAAAAACTACATTTTATTAGGGAAAAGATAATAAAAATGACTCTTGAGTAAGTAATATTTTTGTTTGCTTTTTTAGCCATATGTGGTTAAGCTTAGGTGGTTGGCCTAAACAGCCATAAATGAAAATATCATCATTCACCTGTTGTTTCCTATCTGAAATAGAAGGAAAAGAATCTAAGAATTCAGATTCCTACGGACATGTCCCCCAGATTCAGATGCACAAAAGCAGCAATAAATGTAGCTGCTTCCTTTAGACTGGGTAAAAATGAATGCATGTTCCAAGGCCTTGATGAGCTGAACCAATTATGCAAAGTGAAACTTTACCTTAGTCTTTTGTTCCATTCCTCATATAGCTGACTGTAAAGTGGAAATCAACCTTCAGCAGTTCCAGGAAAGCCTGAAGCAGGTAATGAGCAGCCTCCACCCTCCATCCTCTAGGAGTTAGCCACACAAAGGCAGGTTTTGCTCTGCAGCAAGGTATTTTGTGCTCAAGATTATTTCCTTTTCTTTTAAAATAATAACCTTAATGCTCTTTCTGATTTTAAAAGCAGTATGTACTAATTGAAAAAAAAAATCAGAAAACTGAGAAAGGTGGAGAAGAAAAAAAATCTACCATAATCTCAGAGGTAACCAGTGTTAATATATTTGTATTGTTTAGAACTAGAGTTGTGCCATCTCTTTTCCACACTTACGCATTTTGCATGGTCAAGATAAAGCCTTTTAGCTAGTTGTATACCCTGCTTTGTTTCACTTAACATTTTGTAAGCATGTCTCCACATAAACTTCTTCATAAATACGTTAAAGGTTGTATAACATTAATTGTATATCTATACATTCATTTAGCCATTCCCCAATTGCTAGATATTTATGTTGTTTCCAACTTTTTGCTGTTACAAATAACATGATGTGAGGCTTTGTAGATAAATTTTGCCCAAGACTTCTGGTTCCCTCCTAAGGAAACATTTCCAGGAGTTATGACCATTTTAAGCCTCTTGTCAGCTATTTTCCAGAACACTTGTCTCAATACATACTTCTGCCAGCAAGCAAAGAGAGTGCTCCTCCTACCGCAGTTTGAACAGGTCTCAATATTATGAATATCTTTAAATTAAAATGATATATGTGTATTGTTTAAAAAATAAATATTATCAAGGAGCATAATAAAAGACACTAGCCTCATGGCCCACTGGGCTCTGTCCTACTCTTAACTTTTTTAGTTATTTGTTTTGGGTGCTTACCTCCAGTCATATATTTATTCTATAATTTCAACATTGTAGATGTTATTTATTCACTTACTGCTGTGACTTATTAGGATTTAGCTCATTTACACCAACGCCCCGGCTTTTCATTCCCATATCCTCCTAATGAACTTTTATCATTGTGTTAGTTTAACCAGTAATGTCAATAATTAATTAATATAATATCTCATTGTGATTGTCATTAATATATTTATTAATAATTGTTATGTATGATTAATATAATAATAAATTGTAACTACATGAACAGTATTCAATGTAGACCCATGTTGATATTAACATTGCATTTACATTGCGGTCTCTTTTGGTTTGGGCTGGCATTTCTAATTGCCCTTTTCTTGAATTGTGTTCTTTGGTCATCGTTCACATATTTTAAACGCACCGTTATATTAAGTGTTGTGTTGAGTCCTCCATTTTCCTGAAGATTTCTCTGCCAAAGTTCTTCATGTTCCTGCTTCAAGATGGATCTGGAATCAAGTTGGTCTCTAAGAGGACTTCTAATTAATCCTCTGGTTTTTAATTTTCCAAGTCTCTTGAGCCTTTTTGGGGGCCTGGAGTTACAAAGCCAAGAGGTGCTGCAGGAATAGCCAGCTCTTACCTGCAAGGCATCCTGTGATGTCTCTGTGGGCACACTAAGCTTTGGTCTTGCTCCATCACACACCACTCTTCAAGAATCTTGCTGAGATTCCTCACCCTGAGATAGCTCCTATCCCAGTGGCTCTCAACTGGGGGCAGATTTGCCCCCCAAAGAACATTTGGCAATATCTGCCTACATTTTTGGTTGTCACAACTCGAGAGGGGAGATGCTACTGACTTCTAGTGGGCAAAGGCCAGGCATATTGCTAAACACCCTGAAATGCTCAGGACAGCTTCCACAGCAAAGAATTATTCATCATTTTAGCAGCACAGATCCACACTATATTCAAATTGACATCTTTACATCACTCAGTCTCTTGGAGATTCAATTTCCTCATTGATAAAATGGGATTGATACTTGGGACTATTTTAGAATTATTAGGACTAAATGAGATGATGTTTGAACATGGTCCGAGCCATAAAAATTCTTTGAAACTAGTCAGAAGTTATAATTTAAAAAAAAAAATATAATTTGACAGATTTAAAAATGCTATCTCATTTGCATTTCTTTGTACTGGTGAGGCTGAACTATTTCATAAGCTTATTTGGCAATCTGTATTTATTCTGCTGTGATTTGTCTGTTTAAATCCTTTATTAAAATTTATTAGTATTCTATGTTTCTATAATTCAAGGACTCTGGCCCCACCAGCTTGTGACTGTAAAACACAGTCACGAAATTTACTTTAATACCGAAGTTATCACTCTGAATCGTTTTACATCTCAAATTAATAAGAGATTCTCTATGTTCAGGGTTGCTCCCCACAAGCATTACTGAGAGTCCCCTGAACACCTGTCCTCGGCGCTTGCTGCCCCCTGCTGGGATAGCAGGAACTTGCACTCACCCCCGGCTGGAGGGGCTGCACTCTGGCTGTCTTCTCTGCATTCCCTCTCGATGACCCTACTACTGGTTTCCACCAGCCTCACATGCCACCATTCAGCCCCTGGTGGTGGTTACTGGTGTGCAGCCAACACGGCAAACCTCCGCGGGCCTGCAGAGATGGAACCCAATCGGCCACCTTTTCCCTCTCCCAAGATTCTGTTGTCTCCATTGCCTCTGGCAGGAACTGGCCAACCCTCCTGGGTGGAGATGGAGTCTCAAGACACGATGGAGACGTTAGTATTCGCGTCAAGGAGGGTTCTCCCGCAGTGAAACTGCCCAAAATCCAAGTGAGTCAGCTTTTTAGTGATATGTGTATGCTTAGTGGTTTCATATATAAATTGTATTGAGCATTTACTATGTGCCAGATACGGCACTCAATACTTTACATGAATTATGTCACATTCATCCTTCATAACAATTTAGGAGGTAAGCACATTATTATTATAATTCCATTTATAGATAGGCTTGGACAGAGGTAGATATGCCAAAGGACAGAGTGCCACAAATCAAATGTAAAACTGTTGGTCCTCCCTGCCTACATTCTGCACAACTAAGGTATTATTTTTTTCAGTTTGCACAAACTGTAGTCATTTCCTCCAAGGCATACTTGGGTGGAGTAGAGGGCATCTAGGTGTGGACCCTCTTCTCTCTGAAGGTATGCTGGCCCTCAGGAGTCACTATACTTAATTCCTTTATCCTGGCCTCAGTAGGAGCCACACAAGTCCATCAACATGTTTATATTTTTGAAATTATCAGTGGGTGAGGGAGAAGGGAGGGGTCAAGGACTTAATTTTTTTCCCAAAAGAAGACTTTCCCATACTTAATAAATCCCATACCTAAAAAAATTAATAGATTCAAAGACAGATATAAGGAAGGCCCAGGTACCCATGGCAGGTTGGGGAAGGGTGGCCTCTAACTCTACTCTCAGTGATGTCAAAGCCCCAGTCCTTACTAAGCCAGTCACATCCCATTGCATAATGCCACTAACAGTTGGTGCATCCTATGTTGCTTTTTAAAATTATTATTTTATTGTTTGTTGAGGAGTTGGGATTTCCAAATGTTTCTATTCCTGGGGAAAGGGCAGGAGACAGACAAGCTCAATGGGCTCCATCTCTGTCTTAGTTTGCTATTCTAGCATCTTTAGTGTGATAGAAGTGGGATGAGGACAGACTCTAAATCAGAAAAGAAAAACAAAAGCAGCCAAGAACACTTAGGGCCTGTACACTTCTCCCTGCTCCCCAGTGGTGACCCTTCACATTCCACTTTACTGATTCCTGGGACCCTGGAAACACACCCTCTCTTCCCAGCTTCTTCACTGATCATGTTATGGACCAGGTATCTGTGTCCCCACCGAATCTCTGTTGAAATCGAAGGCCCCTTGTGATAGTATTAGGAGGAGGGGTCTTTGAGGGGGGAGCATTCATGAACTGGATTAGTGCCTTACAGAGAGGCCAGAGAACTAGCTCACTCCTCCCACCACACGAAAGTGCAATGAAAAGTTGGCCATCTTCAGCCTGGAAGAGGGCCCTCACCAGAACCGACCGTGTGGGCACCCTGGTCTCGGACTTCCAGCCTCCAGAACTGTGAGGGAATAAATTTCTGTTGTCTATAAACTACTTGGTACTTGGTCTTAGTACTTGTACTTTCCTATGGTACTTGGCCCAAGCTAAGATAATACTGTTTGGTGCAGTGAATTAGGAAAACGATCTCCCTGGTGATTTTTACATCTACTCTGAAATAAAGCTGTGGGTTAGGCTTTCAATATGATCAGACTACTACCTCACTTCCTTAACCTTGCAATTGAACCCTAAGTTGGAGTGGCAAATTTGGCAAAGGGAAAGGTAATTTCAATGCCTTTAAAATCACTGGTTGAGGGTGGAGTCTCTGGAGCCAGTTTGAGTCTGGCCTATGTTTATTATCTCAAGCCTGGATCTGGGCAAGTTGCTAACTCTTGTCACAGAGGGATGGTAATAATACCTGTCCCGTGGGGCGGTCGTGAGGACTGCCTGCAGCGGTATGTGTGCAAGGCTCAGAGCAGTCAGCTGGAGATCAGACCTTGGCTGCTGTTACTTACTCTTTCATCTCCAATGTCTGGTGCAGCACCTGGCCCCATGGGGTGCTATACATTCTTCTCACTGATGTCTCTATTGTCTCCACTGATTGAGTCAGGTTTTGTGCAGAATTTCCAGGGCTGGGGCCTGTATCTGCCCTCACAGAAAAGCACAAAACCCCGAATCTTGATCATCTATTTCCTAATTTCAATCTAAATTTCACCCAGGAGAGAAAATGCTCCATAAATTTCAGGCTTACCTAATAATAGAAAGACCTTAATGTGATTTTGAGAATCCCTACCTATTTAAGTTTGTGTCTAAATTCACAAGTTAATTAAATCTTGCATCTTTTTTTCTCTTAAAAGCAAAAACACAAAACCTGAGGGATGGGGTGTTTGTAAGAAACTTCCTTCAAAGACAGAGGTCACTGTAATGCCACAGGTGCACCTGCAGGATATCTCAGTGCAACACATGCAGCTATTATGGCACACAGCCACTGGCTCCTTGCTTCCTTTAGAGAAGCTGCAATTGGGCCAGAATTGGTTGTATTTCTGTTTCACTCTGACATGGAAATAAACTAATGTCCTACATTCAATTTATAATTATTATCATAAGCTACCATTATGAACTTACTTCTTAACTTGTACTAAAGGGCAGGTAAATTTTGTCCCAGTAAGGGTGACAACAATTTGAAACATGGGAAGAGGTCTCTGTCACTGTAAGCCACTGCAGTCAATGATGTCTGTCACATCTTTGTGCCCCCATAGCTCCTGCCACCTGAGGGCTAGTACATAACAAGCACTCCATATATTTGATCTTTAACTTGCGCTCTCTCTATTTTCTTACACAAATAATAGAAAGTATGAAAGAACCTGAATAAATTTTGAATGTTTAAAATGGTGTCATAAAAGTTATATTGAACCCAATTTTTATTATTAATGAATTGGAGGTATGATACATTTCAAAACGCAGAAGATATTACATTGGATTTAAAATGAACTAAAGGCTGATGAGTAGGCTGCTATCTCAGTCATTTCATCTGAGCCTAGTTAATTTAATCTATGAGCTTCTTTTGAGCACATGTCTTCCAGGTCACACGAACTCCCTCAATCCCATGCTCCTGAAGAGGTTACAACCAAATTAGACTTCCTCTTCTTTTCTGGTCCAATGTAATGTCGCTAAGATTTTCAACCTTGGAGCAGAGACAGAGGGGAGGCCCTAAGCAACCCATGAGGGCCGCCGGCCAGTCTGGCAGGAAGGCATTGGCATTAGGACTGAGAGACTGTGTGTGGGTCCACATGCGTTGGGACCCTTCACTGAGGTCACTGAGCCACCTTCTATGGTGCAGCCACGTAAGTCTTAAACCTGAAGACTAAACTTCTTCATGTTCACATCTTACCTTCCTCATTAGATACTGAGATTCTTAAATCAGAGATTACTACATAACTTCCACTAGCTGCACCCACCCTACATCTTTCAGGGAATAGGCACTTAATAAAGCAATATTCATTGATTAACTGAAAGGATAGATGAAAAAGTGATGGCCTTCAATAAATGGGAAAGAAAAACTCAGCGCCTGTTCCCTCTGCCTCTGCCTGCCCCAGGGCCTCACAGCTGTGCACGCCCCACGGTGTCACCCACCAGCCCTTTCTTCCCTGAGCCAGGTCCTGACTGAGAGTCCAGTGTGTGAGAGACCTCAGGACTCTCCATCTGCCTCCCGAGCAAGGCCTCAGAAGCCACTCCCTTTCTCAGACCTCGCCTCAGAAGCAGGCCTCGGCTCCTGTGTTCTTCCTCACCTTCTCGCTGGCGTTTCCCCAGGTTCTGGCCTGCATGTCAGTAGGCCAGGGCTCCAGCGCACCTGGCCCTGTACTGAGGCCAGACCTGAGCTCTCACGCCCATGAGGAGAAAGTCTCCCCACACCTGTCTACCTCCCCACAGCCCCACTCTGTGGAAGCTCAGGGAATAGGGCCAGTCTACAGTCTTACAACCTGAACCGTAGATCTGACTGGTTATGCCTTTAGTTCCCTGAACCCCATCCGGAAGCAGAGCATGCGCTGGAGGTACTCATTCTACTATTCTATTGTTGCCATCTGGCCTGCACCCTTGTCCTAATGCCCATTGATATTCAGGCCTCTGGACATTGCCTGCCATCCACCTGACCCTGAGGACTGACAACTGTGGCATCTCTTTCTAGCCTAGCACCCATTCTTCCTAACAGAAATCTTCAGGCTATTTTCTAGTCATGCCTGAACTTACTCCATCCTTCAGGCATTATGACTCTCTTATTTAGGTACTTACCGCTGTGGCCAGGCCATTTCCCAGGACCTGGTCCCAGCATCTTCCCTCTCTGTGCCATCCTCCTTCCATCACCCTTCCTGACTGAGCCTCAGTTCTGATGTGGACCATAGCTCAGGAAGGGGATCCTGAGGGGCCCAAATAACTAGGCCAGAGAGTGTGCATTAACAGACTGACGTGTGAATTCCAGGTTAGGACTGAGGGGGCAGGGGTCTTCTTCATTTTTGTAACTTTGTCCTTTGTAATGATTTCATAATTATTTGATGAGTGGGTATACACACAAATGAGCAAGCAGACCTGAAGGAGCTCTGCACAGAAGTTCACTGGACTCTCCTTGGCCTTGTCCAGCTCAGTGTTTTCATCAGTGGCTGCATTCTGTGAATATCCAATAAGTGGTGACGTGGAGAATATGATTACCAATTGCAAATGACAGAATGTGAGTTTGTTAATACTGTATTTCATCAATTCTAAGATGCACATTTTCACATGTCTAAAATCAGATGTATCACAGTCAGTAGCATGTCATAACTTAAATGGCAGTATTTCTTCTTCAAGGTCATTTTTTTTTAATGGTACATCTTACCATTAAAAGAGTCTTGTATTGGATGAACTACAGTATGTTGGTTGATGCAATCCAAATCAAAGATTATCAATGAGATAGAACAAATGAAGTAACTCTACAAAGATGGAATTTTGTAGTGATAAACAATATAGTCCTGCACTTCAGTTCAAAAAATCAATTGCACAAGTAAAAGGTGAAGACAACTTGGCTTAAATCAGTTCCTGTCACAGCAGCAGAAATAGGTGTGAGTAGACTGCTAACAAAGAGTCAATAGCCATGTTGCTGCCCCCAAAGCTAATGCAATTGTAGGCTGCATTAATAGAAATACAATGTCCCCAAACAGGCAGAAAGATGTCATTGCAATTTTCTTTGGTCAGATTGAGTCTCAAATCTTTTATTGCCATCTTTTAAGAGGCACATTAAGAAACTGGAGGGACACTTTCACTGAAATCATTCTGGAGTTAAGACCTAGATCTATACTGAGAGGTGATTTTATAAGAAACAGCTTGAGTAGGTGTGTTAGTGAATTTATTATAAGAAAATTGTTGGGTGCATTCTTGTTTAGGAGGACTCAGGAAATTTTCTTCCATTTTCAGACACAGCAATAGCTGTGTCTCCTGTGTGCCTTTATGAACACTTAATTGTATGAATGGTATGGTTCGTTCCCTTTTTGGCCTTGGTTGCTAGTAAGTTCCAAAGGCAAAATTAGGGCCTGCGTCTTGCCAAGTTCAGAGAACTGTATGGCATATGTCTGTATGCTATGTTTACCTTGGGTCAACATTTCCTGCATTTATTTCCTCTACTTTAACATTTTCTCCATTGCTTTTATAATCCTGCCGTATTGTTTCTTTTGCAATAAGTTGGGGATATGAATGAATAAACACAAAAATAACTATATGAAAAATGGATGCATGTTCAGAGGAGAACAACCTGGAAGGCAAGTTCCCAAGGAAATTGTTCCTGGGGGATAGGGGCGAAGGAACTTGATCTATTTGAAAAGCAGAAGACCATTTAGGAAATGAGAGCAGCCCTAAAAATGTATTCAGGCCCATCACATAGGAAAGTGATTGAATTTATTTATTCTAAGATAGTAAAATGAGTGGAAGTTGGAAGGAGATAGATTTTTTTCCTTGATATAAAAGCAAAATATGCTAAAAATGAGTCAAAATTAGGATAACTGCTTTGTGAGATAATGTGCTCTCTGTTTTTGGAAATGCTCAAGTGGAGGCTGCATGACCACCTGTCAAGGAGGGGACAGATAGGATTTCCTCGGAAGTCACATCTGCTGGAGAGTCAGCATTCTGTGAAATGGAAGCCGAAGGGAGGAAGGGGAAGCCACCTGCCAAGGGATGGGGCTCAGCCAAAACCCTTGCCCCTGTGGGATGGGATTCAGCGAGGCATGTACCTGTAGGGAGAGAGGCCACCTCCCTCCCAAGAAGGGCTCTCCTCCTGCCCCATGGGGACTTTCGTCCAAGCACACAGAAAACTGCACAAAGGAAAATCTGGGACACGTATTAACACCGAAAAGCACAGAAAAGCACAGACCTTGTCTGGCCTTCCTGCTCTTCCGCTGCTCTCTCACAGAGTCGCAAGGGGGGCACAAGAATGCGGCACTCCCAACTTCCCAGGGGTCTTTTCTATTCCCTTCCTCGGTTCACATGCCATCCTTCACTCTGATTGGCCAACAATTACCTCATTGTTCCCTCACTTGTTGGAAAATCACATCTGCCCTCTCGGCCCCCTCCCTCCTTTCCCAATTCCTCTTACACCAAAATGACAGGGAGTGTTCCCTGGCTGTGTATTCCTCCCCTCAAGTTCACAGCTCTCCATTGTCCTCGACCTGAAGTCCCAGGGCTCAGCCGGTGTCCTGACTTCATTAGCTATGCAGATTTATGCATGCTCCTCTCGGTGCTCCGCCCCGTTCCCTCAAAGGCCAATATTCAGTGTCTCTCTTCACTCCGCTCCCAGCAGATCTTATTCCAAACTGCAGCCGCCCCTCTCCCAGCTGGGTGTGTTGTGTGGGGAGGTGCCGGGGCGGGGTGGTGGTGGGGTTACCACAGGACAGAGCTGGAAACAGCCGGGGCTGGTGGTGGGGACAGGAAGGCCGGGTCCACCCTAGGCCCAGCTGCCGAGGGCTTTAGCCAAGAGTAGGAGGCAAGAATGAGGTAGACCCGGCAGTAGAGGCTAAAAACAGACCTGGCCACCTCTGAAGGTTCCAGAGATTAGGACCGTCTTACTCCCTCTGCATTCCTGCCATCATTTCAAAACAGGAAATTGCAAATCACAAAGCCCTGGGTGGCTTCTTTCCCACCAAGGCCATTCAGGATGTTCCTCTTAATTTGATTTTGACCGACCCAAAGAAGAGGGGATAGAGGGAGTTGTTATGATCTGTTCTCCTCCCTCCCCCAACCCGGGGCAAGGGCTTCCTGGGCTTTGGGATAATTTACAGCCTGAGACGTCAGAAGGCTGGAGCCAAGCCAGGGCCATAAATTTGGTTCAAAGTGCCGTTTGATAGTTTATGGTGAAGGGCAGACGCCACTTCCTGGCCATGGGCCTGCTCCTTCATTACCTTGCACCCTGTCTGCTGCTCTTCTCAGAATGTTCACAGGCAAGTGGAGCTGAACCACAAATGGTGAGCAGACAGGGCTTCTGCGTCCTGGGGCTACACACACCTGGGTCCTCACGCCCAGGTCCTTTAATGCTGAGCTGGGGCCCAGACACAGAGGACAGGGTCACAGAGCAGGCACATAAAGCCATATCAGAGGCAGGCTATGAGGGAGGAGCAAGAGGCCTTCCAGGACCCCTGCTTTGTCTACTGGTGAAATGTATGCAAATGAACTTCAAGAGCAGCCTTAGAGGAAAAAGACCACAAGACAAGAGGGGGTGGGGAGTTCGTGATGGTGGATGGGCTAATTGAATGCCAGGGCAACAAAAGTGTAAGTGCTTACCCAGCATTTGTCTAAATAAAATGTCACATTTCTATTTAAAAACAAGTCATGGAACCTATTCTAATCCCTTTGACTGCAGGAAACTTGGTTCTCCCACCATGCATCCTGAGAATCCTTCCCTGGTTGGCGAGTCGCCTTGGCCAGCCTGACCCTGTCTCTCAAACTGGGCACAGGCCTGTCCCTCAATTCCCCACCAGGACAAGCAAAAATCAAAGCGTAACAGTTAAGATTCTTACCTAAAACTGAGGCTAGGGGATCACAGCACAGCCACAAAACTAACCTAGACCTCCATGCTAGATGAGGGGGTCACAGAATGCATGGCATCCTAGCTGGACGCCACCCTGCCCACTTCCCAGCATGCTTCACTCGGGAAGAAGCCAACATTTCTCTCCCTACATCTGAGCTTTGAAATCACATATAGCCCCCTTCGGGCCTATCATCCGTCACCCTTCACAAAGCCATGGGCTCTGCTTCTTAAGGCTCAGGGAAACAGACTACAGCCCTGCTGGCCCACTGCAGGCTCACTTCCCACCTTGACACTTTCCAGAGTGATTGACAGTGGGGTGGCTCTCTCCTTCAGGATCTCAGGGATGACCAGCCAACGTCCTGACCTCTGGATGCCTCCGTCTGCGCCCCTCCCGCAAGCTTTTCCTCCATTGCGTTCCAGCCATCGACTCTGTAGCCAGCTCCCACCTTGTCGTCACCAAGAAGTGCACCAGCTCTGAAATTTCCCTTTCCAAAACCCCAACTCTATCATAAAAAGACATGAAGCAACCTTAAATACACATTACTAAGTGAAAGAAGCCAATCTGGAAATGCTACATACTGCATTTTCACGGCTACATGACATTCCTGTAAAGGCAAAACTATGGAGACAGTAAAATATCAATGGTTGGTGAGGAGTTGAGAGGAGGAGGGTGAATGGGCAGAGCTCGGGGGATTTCAGGGCAGTGAGAATGCTGTGTGTGCTGCCATCACGATGGATCCATGTTGTTACACAATAGTCCAAGCCTGTGGAGTGCGCACCATGAAGAGGGGCCCTGATGTAAACCACGGGCTTTGGGGGATTACGACGTGTCCGTGGAGGGGCATCAACTGCAGTAAATGTCCCACTCTGGTGGGAGCTGCTGATAATGGGGGTGGCTGTGTGTGTGTGTGTGTGTGTGAGTAGGGAATATTTGGGAAATCTCTGTCCTTTCACCTAATATTGCTATAAACTAAAACTGCTTTAAAAAAATAAAGCCTATTTTTAAAAAAAATTCCCCAGTAATTTCCTATCCCTCCAGCCCACCTGCTCTAGTGCCCTCTTGGCCCCTATTCCTAGATTACATTGAGACACAGCACGTCTCTCTCCTCAGCAAACCTTCCTGTCTCTGCTTTGCTTCTTTCCTTATCAAGATAGATCCCAAGAGCCCAGAGCCAAACCCGATAAACACTCCCTCACAAATCCCTCCAGGCCCTTGCTCCTGTATTTCCTGGCAAAACCCTTACTCTGCCCAAACCTCTGTAACTGTTTTCTCTCTACCTGTGCCCAAGCTGCTAAATATTCCTAGAGAAACTCTCACACCAGGCTGACCCGTGCACGTTAAATTCATGATCACAAGTCTGAGACAGGTGGATCATTCTAATTCACTAAGAAAATAGAAGCTTTCAGATAAGAACGCTCTCATCTTCCCATCACCAAATCTAGAATCCAGCCTGCTTCCCACCAGCCTCCTCTTCAGGCCAGTCAGGTGGGTTGAAGCAGCCCTCTTCTAATCGAATCCAATCCCTCCTCTTGAGGTCTAGACATCACCTCCTTCTTCCTTTTCATGGGACCTCTCCTCATCTCCTGCAGAGATCCCCAATATCTCCTGAATCATCAAGTTCTCCCTTTACTAGGCCATTTGCATTATTTACAAACACTTTTGTTCCATTCATCTTTAAAAAGAAAATGACACATGAAAAGATGCTCAGTATCATTAGCCATCAGGGAAATGCTAATCATAACCGCAATGAGAGACCCTTTCACACCTACTAGGATGGCTATAATCAAAAGGACAGATAATAAGAATTGTTGGTGAAGATGTAGAATATTGGAACCCTGCCTCCCACACTACTGGTGGTAGTGTAAAGTTCGGCCACTTTGGAAAAGAGTGGCAGTTCCTCAAAGAAGCTAAACATAGAGTTACCATATGGCCCATAAATTCCACTCCTAGGTAAAAACCCAAATTAAATGAAAATAAATATCCACCCAAAAGCCTGTCCGTGGATTACATAGCACAATTATTCATAGTAATCAAAAAGGAGAAATAACCCAATTGTTCATCAACTAGTGAACAGATAAATAAAATGTGGTCAATCCATACAATGATTATTTGGCACTAAAGAAATGAACTACTAACACCTGCTACAACATGGATGAACCTTGAAAAGTATGCTGAGTGAAAGAAGCCAGACCAAAAAAGAAAAAAACCATATTATTCCAATTACATGAAACGTCCAAATAGGCAAATCTATAGAGAAGAAAAGAGATTTGAAGTTACCTAGAGATGAAGGCTTTGAGGAAAAAGGAGACTGACTGCTAATGGAAGTGGAGTTTCTTGTAGGGTTATAAGAATGTTCTTAAATGGATCATTGAGATGGTTCCACAACTCTGTGAAAATACTAAAAACCACTGACGTGATTTAAATGAGTGAATTGTACGGTATATGAATTATATCTCAATAAAGCTGTCATTTAAAAAAAAGAATAAGAAATTCTCCTTTGAACCCTCATTCCCCTCCATCTCCTGCCCCTCTCTTAGTTCCCCTTATACCAAAACTTTTGGAAAACTTGTTTTTACCCACTATCTCTACTTTCTCCCCTTTGTTCATCATTTATTACCATCATTGTGGCTCTTATTATGATTGCTGTTGCTATTTATTTATGTTGGGGCCACAGATGAAAGAAGTTGAGTTATTCCTACTCCTCAACTTACATCTCTCATCTTTAGGGTGAACCAGTCTCCTCTGTGTTTTATTTTGTTTTCCCTTTCTCCTTTCCCTCTCTACCACATACACACATGCTCAAATATGTTTTCCCAAAGACCTTGAATTTGTGTTATTTTTGACAAACAATGGTATTGTTTTGTGTTAGTGTGTTTTTAATGTACACGAATAGTGCTGTATATACCTTTCTCACTTAGAGATAATGAGCACGCTGGTAAGAGTGTGTGTCTGGAATCCCAGCTCTGCTGCTTATGCATGGGGTGACTTGACACAAGTTATTTAATCTTTGGTTCTGTCCCATGACTGTAAAGTGGAGACTCATTCCACAAACTTTCGCAGCTATTTACTGAGGGCCTTCTATGTGCCAGACACTGTTCCAGCACAAATCCCTGTTCTCATGAAGCTCGTATCTAGAACTGTTGTAAGGATGAAATTAATTAGAACATGAAAGATCCTATTTGTATAGTGTTTTCTTTTTTGTTTTTTATTTGACATCGTATCTTAAAGTACCTGTGTACTGTTGTTTGTATCTCCATCTATCCTGTAATGGCTGGCAGTGTTCCATGGTTTACATCCCCATGTTTTGCTTACTTATTCTCTTGCAATAGAAACCCAGGTTGTATAAGAAGACTCAGAGACAAGAGTATTTGAAGAAGAAGAGCAGAAGTTTAGGTACAAAGAGATACAAAGGAGTCAGCCATTAGAAGAACTGGTTTATCAAATAAAAAACTCAACAGGTATTTAAAAGATAAGTGTGATGTTACCAATGCTGCCAAGGTTTCTGTCATCTGTTTGTGGTGGGAAATGAGCATTGCTATTTTCATATGATTTTCCTATCTGTGAATGTGATCACCAGTCTTCAGATATCAGCATTGCCAAAGTCAGGGTGTGGGTAAAATTGCAGTATTTCCAGAATCTCTCGCCTGGCCTTGGTGCACCTCCATATCAATAGGTGTTTCCAAGGGGTGGAGAGAAGTAGTTCATTTCCATATCAATAGGTAATTACAAGGGCGAGTGAGGGCATATCTGGACCTGAGAGGTTGGGTGGGGCCCCTTTTTCTGCAGTTGGGTCGTGAGAGACATGGGCGAGCAGAAGTGGACAACTGCTTGTAAGCGGTAAATGGGTTTCTCCCACTTTATCTCTCCCTTTGATTGATTTTTTGCCCAGGATTTTCCCCCCACTGAGTTACACAGGAGTAGGGCTATTTCCTTTTGTCAGTCAATAACATGTGAGATACACTCAATGCTTTCATTTATTTGGAGGAACAGAAATAGACTGATAAATCCATCATTTGCTATAGCTGTTTTTATTGATGTTTATCTCAATGTACAGTATGTCCTGCCCCACAATGGTGGGATATGACATACACACTCATAATTGCATGAGGACAAAGATGCAATTTTATTTCCACAGTTGCTTTGAAATTCTTGCCACAATATGACATACGTCATCAGGCATGCCCTTCAGGGACCTGTACATGAGCTTCTCTGCAAAATTACTCAGGAATGGAAATGCCGGGACATAGAATAAATGATAAAGTAAGCAATATCACTTAAATTAAAGCAAATATCCAAATATATAAAGTGTCTAATAAATTTGAAAGGAGCACATAGATCGGAGGGTGAATATACCAAAATACATTATAAAATTAAGCAGAATAAAAGTTCCAATTAAAAACAAAGACTGTCATGTTGAATAAAGCATTTTGGACAGGCTGCCTACACACAAGGTTGTAGTAAGTTTGAAAGGAAAAAGATGGAAAAAAACGTGCTATGTAAAAACTAACCAAAAGAAAGTTAGCATTCCTGTATTAAAATCACACAAAGTAGTTATCAAGACAAAATGCATTAATAGCTATAAAAATGTTCTCTTTATAATGATAAAAGATTCAGTCCACCAGGAATACACAAAATTTTAAGCTTGCTTTGCAGCTATAAACTAGGCTCAAAATGTGTAAATAAAAGCTGACAAATATAAAAGAAGAAACAGACAAACTACCAATGATATTTGGAGATTCCAATACACCCTATATCAATGCTGATAGAACAAGCAGATTAAAAAACAGAAATGGTTTAGACTATATGAAAAAATAGTGTCAGCAAAACTGACCTAATTAACATATATAGAGTGTGGCACCAGCATATCCAAAATACATATTCTTTTACTTGCACATGAAATATTTAGGAAAATTAACAATATGATTGGCCATAAGACAAGTCTCAACACATTTCAGTGAACTGATACCTTGCAGAAAGTCTTCCTCCAACCACAATGAAATTTAGCTAAAACTCAATAACAAAAATATAGCAAGAAGAATTCCCCACATGTTTGAAAATTAAACAAATTGCTTGTAAATAATCTATGGATAAAAGAAGAAATAACAATGAAAAGATAAAATATTTAGAACTAAATAACAATAAAAATACTGCACATCAGAATTTGTGAGATAAAGCTAATGCCATTCTTAGAAAGATATTTGTGATTCTTAATACAGATATTAGAAGAGAAGTAAGGCTATCATTCATCCCAAAAAAGTGGAAAAATCTCAGCAAACTGAACCCAAAGAAAATAAGACAAACAAAATAATAAAGATAACAGAAGAAATTTATGAAATAAAAGACAAACATGTAATAGATAATAGGTCACTTCTTTTTTTCTTTAAGAGAAGATATAAATAAACAATGTCAGGGATGAAAAAAGGGACATGACTACAGGGAAGGAACCAGGGATAAAAATCCTGACTTTATTCTCCTTTTATCTAAACTCCTGTGGGAATTATCTTTGTAATGCAAACATTAAAGAGATAATACAAAGATGAGTAAGTTTATATCAATAAATTTTAAATTTTGATGAAATGAACAAATTCCTAGAAAAATACAATTTATCAAAAGAAAGTAAAAACTGTTAATAATCACAAACTACTACAGAAATTGAATCCATAATTGAAAATTTTCTCTCAAAGAATAATCCAGGCCCAAATGACATCATCAGAAAATTCTACCAACCACTTAAGAAAAAAAAAAAATGATGTCAATATTATCCAAACTCTCTCAGAGAATAGAAAATCAGGGAATGCTCCCCAACTCATTTTGTGAGGTTGACATAATTTTGATTTCAAGGTTGTTTGACTAGTTCATAACAAGAGAGGAAAATATTAGGCTGATTTCACTTAAGAACACAGATTAAAAACAAACAACAAAATATTAGCAAACCAAATCCAGCAATACATGAAAAGGATACATCATGACCAGTTGGGTTTGTTAAGAGATGTACATTGGTCTAGAACTAAAAAATTAGTAAATGTAATTAACAGAGAAAATAAGAAAAGTCATATGATTACTTCACTGGATGAAGTTCAACATACATGTGTAATTTAGAATAAGAAAAAGACAACTCTTACCAGACTAGACATAAAATATAATGCCCTTAATCTGTAAAGTATTTTAGAAATTAACTACAACATGTATGGAATAAGATAAGAATGCTTACTGTCACCACTTCTTTTCAACATGAGGCCCTAACCACTGCAATAGAGCATTGAAAAAAACAGTTATAAGGGTTGGAAAAAAGAAATAAAATTGCCATTATTTACAGGTGACATGTTTGTATACAGAAAGAATCCAAAAGAATTTAAGATAAATTATTAAAATTTTTAGGGAAGGTTAGCAAATTTGCTAATAAAATTTCAACATACGATAAGATCTTTTGCTTTTGTATTTTTCAGCACAGAATTAGGGTATAAATTTTTTTAAAGCTATCATTTAAATAACATCAAAATATAAAAACTAGTTATAGATCTAAAAATGATGTGTAAGACATGCAGAAAAAAATTGAACATTATGGAGTGGGATATACAATATTCATGGATGGAGAGACTCAACACTGTAAAAATGCATATTTTCCACAAGTTTATCTATAAGTTCAATTTAATCTCAACAAAAATTCCAAGTGTATGTTGGGAAATTTGGGGTGAAATTTGACAAATTAATCCTAAAATTTATATGGGAATGCAAAGACCCAAGAATAACCTAAACTCTCTTGAAGGACAAAGTGTGAAGACTTGCTGTCCTTGAAATCAGGACTCACTATAATACTACAGCAGTCAAGACATGATCTTGGTGCAAGAAGAGCTAATAGACCAATGATAGAAAAGAGAGCCCAGAAACAGACTCATACATAATATGGACATTTGATATGACAAAGGGGAAACAGCAGGCAAATCAATTCTGTATCAAAATGTGAAATGTAAATAATAAATCTTACAGAAATTATTAAAGAAGAATATCTTCATGACCTTAAGGTAGTAAATATTTTAAAAATAGGATACAGAAAGCACTAACCACAAAAGTAGATTTTAATGAAACTATGCTAAAATTAAATATTTGTTTTTTAAAAGAGAAAAAACACAGTGAAAAAAGGTACACGCAACACAAATAATAGGCAAAGGGTACAAATTCAGGATATTTAAATGCCTACAAATCAATAAGAAAATGGTAGTAGGAAAAAAGTGTACAAGACTTGAATAAGCACTTCCCCTCCCCAAGATGCAAAACTGCTAAAACCATATAAAAAAGATATTTGTACTAAACTAAATGTCTTCAGTTTGCTTCTCCAGATTTATCAAACAACCCTTCTCTGTGGGGGAGTCCCACAGGAGTTCAGGGAAAGGAAGAGAGTGAGGTCAGGGTATTTATCCCCTCATTCCCTCCTTGAGAGCAGTTGCCTTAGACGGGCTATTTTCTTCATAAGTCAATGCTGCTCTGAAGGTAGCCTACTGGACTGAACTCAAGCTCCACATTTTTGGCCTAAGGGTAGTGTCAGATTCACTGCTGCTAGCTTTAATTTTCTGTATTAATTTCAGTATTTCCCTACACCAGCCCATAGCTATTAAACTACTCTAGACACACACACGCACGCACACGTGTGCAGTATTATCCTAAACTGAGTATGTTGAATATGCCAACTTTTTCCTGTTGGGGCTCTGTCATATATATTGCTCAATCTAATTACTGGAAGGTGAAATGTAAATTAAAACCACAATAATTACCACTTCGTATCCACCAGAACAGCTAAAGTAAAAAGACTGATAAAACTAAGTGTAGACAAGGGTATGGAAAAAGAAAGACTCTCATACAACTTGAACAGGAGCTCAGAAATGTTTGTTCTAGATATACCCTGCAGCATTGTTCTCAAACTGCACTCAGCCAGTAGCATACCTGGAGGACTTGCTACAACAGATTGCTGGACTCTTCTCCCAGCATTTCGGATTCAGTAAGTCTGGAAAGGGAGTCAATATTTTCCATTCTGAACAAGTTCTCAGGTGATCTGATGCTTGGACCACATTTTGAGAACCACCACACTAGGAGAATTCTTGCACATGTGCATCAGGAAACACCTACAAGAAGGTCCATAACAAAAAAATTTTAAATAACCAAAATGCTTATCAACTGGAAAATGGACAAATAAATTGTGGTATACAGAATAGTAATTAACACTGAAAGGAATGAAACACAGCAACAAACATCAACACGGATGAACCATAAGTAAACATAGCCAATTAACGAAGGATATGATTCAATATAATTAAAGTTCAAAAACAGGTAAAACTAATAAAATGGTCTTTAGGGATACATGGATGTTAAAACTGTAAAACAAGCAATGGAATGGAAAATCTGTAATTGGAAGACATACTGGGTAGTTAATCTTGAAATCAATGTTCTGTTAGACTGATAATTGATTACACAGATGTTTATTTTATAATTATTCTTTAAGCTGAATATATGTATCCTTGGGTCAGGCTCTGAAGGACACTGCCCTAGAGCCTCCAAGTAGATCCATCAAAGGCTAAAAATTCTACACCAGTACTTTCTCCAAGTCTGTTTCACTTGTTCCTGGAAAATGAGTGCAAAATAAATAGCCTTAGCTATGTCTCCAGCTCCTAGGGAGGGAGGGCTGGCCTCACCGTCCCACCATCTTCTGAGTCTTTCCGGAACAACTGCTGAGGCGAGAACACACATTCTCACCTCGGCAAGGACAAGTCACAATATATAAATAATGGGTGTAGTCCAAATCCACATTTAAGAAAGAAACATTTTTTGTGGGACTTATCCCACAAAAAAAGAAAATATTTTTCATTATTATGCAATGCAGTTTAGTTACTGAGAGCCAGGCTCTCAAACCTGTCATTCCAGACAAGGATCATTGTTCTACATATGAGTAACAAGCGTTTCTTTAGTAGTGTTGTGTTTTTTTCCCAGAACAATGAAGCAGTCTGCATCAAAGTTATCCCAAGGCAGAAAACTGTCCAACTTTCAAATGAAACGAGAATGTACTGTTAATTCTGTATAGAAGCCTCTGTTTTTCCCTTTCTTTTCTTCTCCCTCCTCTTTCTTCCTTTAAATCATCAGTAACTTCTTTACACAACAATCACCTCTGTTTGTGGATACTCTTGCCCTGTTAGAAAGTTCTTTCCTTACTGAAATATTTTTCACTAGAGTTCTCACCCATTTTGAGGTCCATTTCTGATCCTTGCAGCCAGGGTATAAATCTAATCCCTCTTCAACATAATAGCCTTTCAAATAGGATAATTACCACATCTTGTCAAAATTTTCTTTTTCTTTCAGTCCCTTGATCTCCCATATGACAGTTTTGAACCCGTTAGTAAGAAAGACAGACATGAGCTGGGTAGAGAGAGAATAACTAGCCCACAAAAAGGGACTCAAAGAGTTAACCAGATAAAACCAGAGAGCCATAAAGGACTCACAGAGTTAATTAGTTAATTAGTGGAAGTTTCAAAGGCCAAGAGTGACTGGGAATGTCAGAATATTCCCCAGATGAAGAACAATTCCCCAGGTAAGAAAAAGTATCAGAGGGCAGCCCATGTCTTCATTGTACCAATTATGTATCAGGCCTCCAAGGCCAAAGATTGTCAATCAAGGACTTCTCTGTCCTACCCCAGGAGGCACAGCAGGGAAATGGGATAAGGGTCATGCCATTGTAAAATTCACTTAGCCTGCAAAAAAGGCCCAGCTTATTATTTAACTTAAACTATATGCTGTTCTTCCTCTTCTTCCAGACCCTTAATCAATTAAGTAACTTTGTAATCAGTAAAGGAGATAGCCCTAGAAGTGTAAATAACCCTATGTAGATAAAGAATGCAGAGATCCAGACCAGCACAGCCACCTAAATAACCCTATTCTTAAGACAAAACTTAAAAAGAATTATGAATCATCTGCATACATCATGCCTTATGCTGACTCCTACCCCAAAGGCCCTATAAAACACCAAACCCTAAACCCTTAAGTGCGCCTCCTCTCTGAGGCTGCCCACACTCCCCTTTCTTTGAGTGTGCACTTTATGCCTTAAGTAAAGACTTCTTACTGCTCAACTTATTACATTGGTCTCTGCGTTCTTCCAGCGGTAAGCTTTGCTATTTCATTTTATTCTCCAGACATGCGCACAAGTCATCACTCGATCTCTGTTCTATTCCAGATACGAAGGGTGGGGCTACTGAGAGCTCTGCTTCGGGCTTGGAAGCTCCCGTCGCCTAGGTGACCCGGATGGGACTTGTGCAGGAGTGGCATATATTGGGGAGGTATATTCTGCTACCTTTCACAGTCATAATATGACCAGTCTAGACTACACAATGATCAACCCTCATGTTCTAGATACTATAAGTCCTAATGCCATGGTTTTCAGGATGATGAGGTACATAGCATCAGAAGGAATTACGGATTGATCCCAAGCATAGGTACTTTTTTCAAAAAAGTAGGAAATTAGTTTGTCTTTTAAAAAAGCAAGAGCTATTACAACCATTTTTGTGAAATGTTTTTTACTGATGCCTGCTTGTCATGCAGCACAATAACAGCTGATGTCAAAACCTGAAGGGTTGCCAAACAAATGAGGGATTTGTCAGATTACAATTGCCCTGCATTGAATTTGACAATAGCAGTTAACTCCAGATAAGTGGCCTCAGTCTTCATAGTATGGAGCTCATTGTGTTAGCAACAGATAAACCCTGAAAGCTCCATGATGTAATACAATGAAGTTTATTTCTTATCTTTTTATATCCATTGTGGGGCTTCTGTATGGGTGGCTCTCTTCCTAAGATTCAGGATCCAGCCTCTTCCTCTGCCACTGTCAACAGGCTCTTCCCAAGACTACCCTGAAGAGGAGTGGGGTAGAGAAAGGGGAGCCTATTTCATTCCAACCAGCCAGAAGGGGAAAGAACGTGGTGGTCACCCATAGGAGGCCTTTGGGCCAGGTGTGGGAGTGAAGACCATCACTTCTGCCTATGACCTGTTGGCTGCAAGTAGGTCACAGGACCACCTAACCACAGGAAGGCTGGGAAATACAGTCTAGGTCTGTGCTTAAGAAGAATAATTTAATTATTATCTCTACACAATCCAATGTGATGATTCTTATACGGGTGGCAAACAGTATCTTAGTATTTTTGTGAAAATTATTTTGACTTCATGGGCCCCTGAGTAAATCTTGGGGACTCCATGGATCTCCTAGAACATCAGATGACCCTTCAGGGGGCTGATTTTACAGAACTACAATATGACATTAAAGGGACGTGCACCAATCTTTTGTCTTCTTATACAGTTCATATTCAAGGTTAAAATGCCCTTCTACAGTTTCCTGCTTTCCCCAGGGTCAAGTCTAAGGGATGTAGTTCACTGTGTCCCCTCCATGTTAGGGGACTCCACAGCTCGTCATGGCTTCTCAGTCCTTGATTGTCTTGTCTGTAGCTTATGACCTCTTCCCATCTACTTCTTTCAGCTCAGATGATGTATGATGGCCTTCCTTGGGGTAGATCTCAGCAGCCTGTCCCTGCTGACTCAGCTCCCACATTTCCTCCTTGAAAATGACCAACAAACAGAGGTGTAACAAAGCTCCCCTCTGACTCCAAGAGGAAGTCCACCCTACACCCCCTAGCCAGCAGCACGCCTTCTGCACTTCCCTAAGAGCCAATGCCCTCCAATTCAGCCCAAACAAATTGGGCTGGTCTCCTCCCTGACCCCTCAGGAGCCTGGAGTGTCTCGTGCCACGGAGCCCATTGCACCCTTCCCTCCCCCTGTTCAGGTGCATGTGCACAGGTATACCTGTGCAGTATCCTGCTGTTCCAGACAGGCTGTTCCCCAGGTCCCAGGCAATTCTATTTTAGATTCTGTCCCTCCAACTCCTTCTGGGTGGGGGATTGTAACTCTAGGGGGAAAATATTTTCCCAGCCAAGGGCAAAATATCTTTGAAACCAAAATCAGTCAAAGAGAGAAATAAAGTAGGAGAGACCCATTTATTGTTCACAAGCAGTTGTTCACTTCTGCTTGCTTATGTCTCTCCTGACCCAGCTGCAAAAAGGGGCCCCACCAAACCTCTCCAGTCCAGATATGCCCTCACTCCCCCTTGGAAACACCTACTAATCTGGAGATGCACTAAAGCCAGGCAAGAGATCCTGGAAATATTCAATTTTACCCACAGGGATAAAGATGCAGCAAACCTTACAGCTCCTGAACTGTTGTGGGAATTTTCAGAACTCTCTCCCTCTCTTCTGACCAGTGTTCTTCTCTAAGTGTGTGTCTGGGGTAGGGAGGTGGCCCTGGACCTGCTCTTCAAGTCTGTCGGTCTCAAGGGAGATGGTGGCCCTTTGATCCCAGAAGTCAGAAATCAGGCACATTTCCATAGGTCTAATCCCCGACTGACAAGTCCCCCCTGGGGCAAATGGCAGCCTCACATCTCAAGGACAAATGCTAGTGGTGGTGGAAGGAAGAAACAAAATGTTTAATGTTTCAAGTTATTGTCTGCTGTGTACTAGCATGAGTGCAGATGCGTTAAGCAGTTTCTGGGCCACAGTTATATACTTCAAGGCACTTTTGAGAGAGGGAACTTTTTCCAAAGACATGGCTTTAAAGTGGGCACTTCTGCACCACCCTCCTGGCAGCCCGTGGGATAGGGGCAGGGTGTTTGGAGAACACTAGGGAAGAAGTAAGCAGTAACTCTGAAAGTGCCCCATGGAGGGAGATGACAAGAGCTATGTGCCCTCCAGGCCATTTTTATCTGGAAGGCCCATTTTTTTCAGTCCCAGCTCCTCCCCTCAGCTTCTGTTTTGCTGAAGCCCAAGCAGGCCTTCTTCTTCCAGCCCTCTGCTCCTGGTTTCTTCCTTAACCTTGACAAGGGCATGGCTGTTGGGTGCAGGAAACCCAGGTAGCAGGAAGCCACTCTGTCCACAAGGAATTGGGCCCAAAGAGGGCAGAGGTGCCGGGTCATGTGTGGTCACGGTATCCAGATTTCTGGACACTGACCAGCACCCACTCCCCGACAAAGACTCTCTCCTGGACTGGACCCTAGCCAGGCTCCTCTGGTCCCTCTTCTCAACAAGGCCATGACTTTTGGGCTCCCATGTTTGTTTCTGCATTGTCTAACTTTAGCAAGAATCCTGGTAAGTCCTTTTAACAAGAAGCTCCACCCTCAATATGACCCTCACATCTGATTGGATTTCTCACCTCCTCACCATTCCTCTTGGTGATGTCTGATCTCCCTGGTCTGCCTTCAGCAAGAATCCTGGGAGGTCATTTCAGCCAGAATCCTCCTTACCCCTGATGGTTTCACTTAGCAGTTTGCTATCCACTGACGCCCACCCTGCTCCTTGGCTGTAAGGTCCCACTTTCCCTTGCTGTATTCAGAATTGAGCTCAACCTCGTCCCCTGCTGAAAAATCCCATTGCAATCTTCCCTACACCCATCACAATCGTCTCTCTGAATAACGTCTGCCTTACCATGCTTCACCAGTGACATGAATAATTTTTTGTTAAATAGGTGGAATAGTATTTTTTCTTTAACATATACCCACAAGCTCACATGCAGGAATGCTGAAGCCTGGAAGGCTCCTAAGGACTACCAGGGAATGTGCAGATGAGCTCAAAATAAGTCCTCTTTGGGGAAGCCGGCTAATGATGCCTGCCCTCCCTGAGTCTTGGGTGGTTTTGCTGTGCCTGTGAGAGAAACCTCACCATCCCCTGGGGAGGACACCAGCACTGCCCTTCCTGCTCCTGGACCCTTGGGGAGCAGAGCCGCAGGAGAAGGCCCAACCCTGTGCAGAGGCTGCGAGGTCACCAAGCCTTTAGGGAGGGTTCAATCAAAAAATCAAAACAGCTACAGAGTCAGCCATGTGGACAGAAAGAAATTCCAGAAGAAAAGAACTGGAATTTCTAGCAGTACGCCGGAGACACTGGGTGCCCCACAGCCTTCACAGCTGTGCCACAAAATGCAGATTCATGCGTAAAATCTGGTTCTGATGCAACTGACAATATGGTCTGTAATAGCAGAGACACATCAAAGGACTGTTGAGCTGAGCAGGAAGAGGGATGTGGAGTAGTAGAATTTGCTGCGAAAAGAGGCAGAGGACAAGGTGGTGGCAGAGACCATTCTCCCTTGACTAGAACAATAGGGAACGGTGCCCCATGACGATGGGAAGGCTCAGCTAGGGCAGCAAACAGTTGTACTCAAACAGCGACCCAAGGTTAAAGGACATCCAGAAGACCAGGGGAATGACAGTAGATACAACTGAATTCCTTCATGTGGACCAATAAAAATCTTAGTACTTAAGAGGGAGCCAGGATGCTGGCAGGGGCATCCCAGGTACAGAACGTTGGAGTGATACAGACATACAGAAGCCTAGGAGGCTCCTGCCCCAGGTGACCTGTGTCTTCATGAAGCCCTCCATACATGGGGGAACTTTTCTGTATGATTGAAGAGTTTCAAATAGATTTCTCCGTATTTCCCAAAAACTCAACAGGGTGATTTAAAAAAAGAGACTGGAAGTAAGTCAAGGTGTTCATGGTGCTAATTCCCCATTGTGAAAATATGAATGATTGTTCTTTTCTCTTTTTTTACTTTCTGTATTTTTTAATTTCCTAAAAATAAAATTTTAATGCATAAAAATTGTAAAAGAAGCTGAAACAAACTGATTGAAACTCCTAGGGTTTCATAGATGTAATCTGATTTAATCTTCTCCACATCTCTATGGGACTGATTATCTGTCCCATTTTCTGATGGGGAAACTGGAGCTAAATAAAGCTGGTGATAATTTCCTCAAGCCCCACTCAGCTAGTTCATGAAGGAATCTGAACTTGAACCCAGGTCTTTTGACCCTAGATTCGATGCTCCTTCTTCCACTTCTCACTGCCCCTCAAGAAGAGTATATTCTTCTGATGGCTGAAACAACTATATTAGAAGGAAAGCCACTAGCCCTCTCCTGCTATTGCCCAGAATGAGTGACAGCTGTCAATGCCTGTAAGTAACCAGGAAGGGGTACTGGTCTCTATCAGACTAGGGGAAGGTGACTCAGGAGACATGATGCCTCTGGAGGAATGACCACGGCTTGCCCATGGACTCCAGGAATCCTCAGATCAGAGCTTAGAAGTAGGCTCTATGTTGTTTCAGTCTCTACTGCAGATTCTGTACACAATTCATAGGGCTTTGCTTGATTTGCCATCTCTGTAGGAAAGGCCTGCAAGGCCTTTGCAGAAACTACTATTGCTGAGTGACAAATTGCCCCAAAAGTTAGCCCCTTAAAACAACCATATTATTTTCCTTATGGTTTTGTAGGTTAATAATTCAGGAGGGGCAGGGCTGGGCCCTCACTTGGGGTCTCTCTTGAGGTTACAGTCGTATGTTGGCTGGAGCTGCAGTGTCTGAAGGCTCAGCGGGGCTGAATGGCCGTCAGCTGGAGAGCCCACTCAGGCCCCTCCAGTAGAGCCACCCAGGGCGGTTGGGCTTCATACCTGGGGTCTAGCCCCCCCAGGGAAAGCATCCTTGGAGAGTCAGGCAGAAGGTGGGGGGCCTTTTCTGATGCCAGCTTCAGAAGGTGTACAGCACCACTCCCATGGCATTCCATTGGTTACAAGTGAAACGTTAGTGGAGAGACCTGGGAGGTGTGGAAAAGTCACATTGTAAAAGAACACAGGTGTATGAGAGAGAGAGAGAGAGAGAGAGAGAGAGAGAGAGAGAAATACTGTTCAGCCAACTCTGGAAAATAAAATCTGCTTTGGTCATTAATTCCAAAGCTTCCCAACATTTGTCACCTCATAGCACACACAGAAAGCACTGACATATGTGTGGCTCATGACACACCAATTAGAAAGCTCTGACAGGCTAGCCATCTATGATTGACAAAGCTGCCCTCCCTTACTTTGGGGCTAGTGTGCATTTGAGGGCAAGAATTCCCAGGTGCTTCAGGGTAATTTGTTAGCCAACAGAAAGGAAACTCCCAGCTCTGACTCCTCTTTGCCAGAAGTTTCTCTGCTGTAAGAATTTTTGTGTCTCAGAGTTCTGACAGAGTTTTCCATCTTATCTCTATAAACATCAAAAGGAGAGAAAACACATTTTTCTTGCACTGCATCTGTTTTAAGTACATGCTACCAATCAAAAAGAATAACTGTAATGGACTGAGCATTCAAATGTGTTAAAATTCATGAGTTCATAATGATTTCAAAACGACAACAGTAAAAATCATTACCAGAAATGTTGGAGGTTTGCAGGACCCTAACTCCTTCAGGAAGCTTAAAATAAAGAGAGGACAAAATGTGTATCCTGCCTTTCCTATATGAACTATATTTCATGGCATGCCAGTTGTCAATGTATTGCCTCTCAACTCCCAAACCACCTACTGGTGCCAGACCCTGTAAACTCTTCTGCCGTCACCGGGCAGAGTGTTAGCTTTTTGTGAGCTGAGGATGCGGCAAGGACACTGCAAGGGGAAGGAGTTTCTCATTCTGGCTCCAGTGTGCTTTCCTGCTTGTTTCCACAGTGTGATGTCCAAGAGTATGGAAGACCCTCAGTGAGTTTTAGCAGCACCCCCGTGGGCAGTTTCCTGTTTGTGGAACTAGCCTACAGTGAACATCTTTCACCCTATTTCAGTGAACATCCCCACTATCCAGTGGGCTACAGCTACACTCTCTCCATCCTTGCAAGTGGGAAGACCCTCTTCCAGACCCTTGGGTGCTTGGCCTCAGTCCTAGAGATGCAGATATTCTCTGTACCTGCTATTCCTATATTCTTTAGAGTTACTGAAGCCCCTATTGGTCAGTCCTCCGTTGCTAGTTAATAATTCCTTATATTAAAATTTTCCATTCAAATTACTGTGTGGTTTTGGTCTCCTGTCTGGACCGTGACTGATTCTCATGGTAATCAAATAGCTGCAAGGCATGCCAGTTATCAATGTATTGCCTCTCAGCTCCCAAACCACCTTCGTGGTTCTGTGTTGTGATATGGGTGTCAGACCCTGTAAATATTTCTCCTATTACCACCTATCTTATACAAGAAGGCCAGCTAATAAATGTACAGGGAATTAGAGAATTAGAGTATTTTACAATGAAAAAAATTAGGTCTAGGCAAAGATCATCCATGGATATTACAGCCATTGGGTGAGAAGCCATTGGGGAACCTAATAATGGATGGATCAGACTGACTTCACCTGGACACAAAGGCAGATTTACCAGGAGCTGACGCAGTGTAAGTTTCTGTGCTCCTCACTTGCAGAGTCCCCTTCCAGGACCTAGAATCTAATTTAATATTTGTAATTTTGATTGATTTCTCTTCAAAGAAAGCACCTCAAATTGGAAACTTCAGTCTCCAGAAAACCTGGATCACCACAAACCTGCTGATCAACCTTAAGATCACAAAAAGATAGGCAGCCAAACATGGACCCCCCGCCGTGAAGAACAAGGAGTAGCACTACCCAGGAAACACTTCTGCCACAAGTTTAATCTCAAACTTACTGAGCCTATAGGTACGGCCACTAGTTTATATAAACCTTGGGGTAGAAGAACATGTTAAAGATACTATAAGAATACAATAGCCAAATCCAAAGTATGGGAGATTTTGTAGGATAAATCATCCAATTCTTCCTTTTATTAAACCCCCTTCACCTATTTCACCCATCCCCCACCCCCATGGCAACCACTAGTTTATTCTCGATGAGTCTATTTCAATTTTATTCATTTGTATGTTTTGTTTCTTAGATTCCACATATAGGTGAAATCATACTGTATTTGTCTTTCAGTGACTTATTTCAATTAGCATAAAGACCTCTAGGTCCATCCATGTCAGTGCAAATGGCAAGATTGCATTCTTTTTTATGGCTGAGTAATTTTCCATTTATATATGTACCCCATTTTTTATCCATTCATCCATCAATGGACATTTGGCAGTTTCCATATTTTGGAATATGTAAATTCCATACCATAAATAATGCTGTGATAAATGTAGGAATGCATGTATCTTTTGGGATTAGTGGTTTTGTTTTCTTTGGGTAAATGCCTAGAGTGCAATTGCTGGGTTGTATGGTATTTCTATGTTCAGCTTTTTGAGGAAACTCCATACTGCTTTCCATAGAGGCTGCACCAATTTTCAATTCAACCAGAGGGTTCCCTTTCCTCCACATCCTCCCAAACACTTGTTATTTCTTATCTTGTTGATACTAGCCATTCTGTTTCTAAGTGTTGCCCAATTTTTTCAACAAATAAATGGCAAGAAAAAAAAAGTGGGCAGAGAGGGAGACTGTCATATAGATTTTTAAAGACTTGGGAAATATCACCGAAAGCAATGTGTGTACCTTAGTTGGATCCTAATTTGGATCAGGTAACCATTTATGAGATCAGAATTTTTATGTTGACTGGACATTAGATAGTATTAAGGAATTACTGTTAATTTCTTTTAGATGTGATAATGGTATTATGGATATTTTTTTTTAAAGAGTCCTTATCATGATACATCTTTAAGTATTTTTTAATAAAGTCATATAAATCTGGGATTGTTTTAAAAAATAATCTAGCCAAAGGTTATAAAGTACAATTGGTGTTACATTGATAGATGGTGAATCTGAGTGCTGGGTACATGGAGTTTCATTGTAAATACAATTAACCCTTGAAACACATGGGTTTGAGTTGCACAAGTCTACTTATACATTGATTTTTTTCAATATACTGAAAAATTTTTGGAAATTTGCAACAATTTGAAAAAACATTTTCTTTTCTCTAGCTTGCTTTATTGTATAGCATATAACAGTGTAGTATATAAGACATATAAAATAAAAAATATGTATTAGTCAACTGTTTATGGCATCAGTGAGTCTTCCGGTCAACAATAGGCTACTAGGAGTTAAGTTTTTGGAGAGTCAGAAATCAAATCCTTGATTTCTAAATCCCATGTTCCACTTGGTGAGTTAGCAGAAATGCTGGCAATCTTCGTTATCATGTGACTTCTCAGCTTCAGAAAACTGGAAACAATACTGTTTAGTCTGTTTTCTTCTTAATTGTTGGGAGATTTGAGTCTGATAAAATTTCTAGGAAGGTGCTTTATAAATTGTGAAGTGCCTTATAAATTGAGATTGTTATAAATAGACTAGTTTTCAAGCAGGAGCCTCTGCAGAACTGGAAGAAAGTGGAGAGCTCCATGGGCTTGCTCTTGGCAGCCTCTGTTCCCTTCCTGTAGACCTCCTTACATTCCAAACTCCACCCCTCACATCAATATTAACTGAGAATGGTTGCGATGTTTTTCCATGTGGCGCGTTTAAACGCTTGCCATTGTCCCTGGTGTACTGTGTTACTATGTAGCTTGTGGGAGCAGAGGCTCCACAACAGCTGTTTATAACTGAAAGTTTTATGGCTTGTTTTTAGCTAGTAAAATGAGTATGGAACTGCATGGTATTTCTGCTGCTGTCCAGAATTCTCTATTGCATTATTTACACTAAGACATCAGTACCCATGAATTTTCATCAAGCAACACTAGAAAACAAATGAGACATTTTTGATTCTCCAGGGGGAAAAAAAATGGAGTGGTACAATTTAAAAATCTAACATGAAACAACTACAGAAACAAAAAACAAAAACAAACCCTCTTTCAGGACTCAGTATAGACATCTAAACAGCCATGTCAAATGGCCACGTGCAAACAACCACTTCACAACATCTTGCTCTGAAACACACTTTCAGTCATTGCCATGAAATTGTGCCAATGTATTATATAAATATTAATAAGAGCACTTAAATGTAACTACGTATTTTGTTTTAAATATAAAAGATAAGCTGTTTCATTGGTCATTGTTGCTTTTATAGTAATAGTTTTAGGTATAAATAACTCTGGCAGTCCATTTCCTCCCTCTGTCTCAAATTTCTCAGCCATAAACTAGGAACAGTAGTAATATTTATCTCATGGGTTAAAAATTAAATAAGATTGTATGTGTAAAAATACTTATCTCTTGCTCAGGGCCTGTGCAGATACTAAATGTTAGTGTCTCTTTGAATATAAGTACTTTTTAAATTGTGCATTTAAGTCTATAATTGCTATGGGACCTCAGAGAAAGAGTTCTGTGGACACCACAGGCCCTGATTGTGGTTGTTGTGAACACCAGTGGTACTGAAAACAGGAGGCCTGGGCGTGTGACAAAACAGTGTAAAATGTCAATTTTAGAATCTTGGTGCTGAAGATGTGGCTGTTCACTGCACATTTTTTTCAACTTTTCTAAATGTTTGAAAATTGTTATCATAAAATGTTGGAAGAAAAAGTTAAAAATGATATCTAGTTGGCCCCTCTGAACTGTCATGGTATCAACAACTTCAGTGGAGTAAATGGAAATTGTTCAGATCTAGAAACCATAAACCAGACACTAGGGAGGGAGAAATGAAGGCGGGGATGCCCTGGGGAGGCAGAAGAAGCAGCCCTTTCCTGATGGGTGGACACGGTGTTGGAAGCCCAGCTCACAGAGGGTCTTGTTTGTGCAGCCAGGAAAGTGTGCATCCCTTGAAACATCTCTTCAGGGCTTCTCTGGACAGACGAACTGTGATCATTTCCGGTTCTGCTTCCAGCCTACCTGGGGGAGCAGTGTTACAGTTTGCTTTCAAAATGGAAAATTTCAGTCCTGGTATTTCAACAAAAATTTCTGGAGCTTGTGAAAGGCACCTCGCTCTCTGAGAGTAGAATTAAATGGTGAAATTTCAGAACTGCTTTAAAAGTGAGTCTCAGATGTCCTGAAAATAACACATACATAACCACTAAGTATTGTGTAGCTGATTCACTGGAACTCTAATATCTTGTTTTGGCTTATGAATCACACAGGACATTGGTTAAAAGAAGAGTGCATAATTTATGCCAAACAGAGTAGAGAATTATTATCATAGTAACAGTTCATAATTAACTGAGTTATGCTTCCCTTAAAGTATAGTCATATGAGCATATATATGTATATCTTAACTTTGGACAAAGGTTTAAATGTTTTAAATAGTTTTGAAGCCAATAAACATCTGCTGAGCACCTACTAGCTGCCATGTAAATGTTATGAAGTGCAGCAAATACTACTTCTTCTATATATTGTGAATTATGTAATTCCAGGAACGTGTCATAGTCAAGCCTTTCACAGGCACAACTTCCCCACCTGTACTCTGAGACTCACTGCAGGCTTCACAGTCATACAAGTATCAAATCAGAGGCAAAGCTGAGGCTCTATATTCAGTTGCTTAGGAATTGTCATTATTCTCCAATTGTATTGTCTGAGTGGTAGTATTCTTTTAAAAATTGTTTTTACAGTAAAAATGCCAACAATTTGGAAGGATATGAACTAAAAAGTAAAGTGAATTACCATACAACATCCCCAGTCTCACTTCCCAGAGGTCACCCTGATAACGGATTTTGCATGCATTTCTGGAAAGTTGTACACAAACACCAGCATATATGTGACCCAGTTGTTGGCTGCCCACCTTATCAGCATGGCTGATTCTCTTTGGGCCCCATGATATGCTTGACATAAAACTCAGCCCCACAACTAGCATTTATAAGAAATCTAATCATACCAAATATATTCTGGTGTTTAAAATATCACAAAGGTTGGGTAGCCTCCTCTTTGGCCCCTGTTCACTATACCCTGCCAACACACACACACGTGCATGCACACACACACACGCACGCACGCACGCACGCACACAGCCTTAGTGATTCTGGCCATGCCTGTTAGAAGGCCTCTGCCTCCCTTCCCTACTCCTACCTCCTCCAACCAGTTAAAATAAAAGGATTCATTACACTTTATACAGCTTGTCCCTTTCTGATGGACTTTTAGGCTGCTTCTAGTTTTCTTTTGCTGTATTAAACAGTCTCATAATTAATGTCACTGAAGATACATCACTGTACTCTTGTGAGTTTCAACTCTTAGAAGTGCATGTGCATTCAAATTTGGCTGTATTTTGACAAATTGCTCTTTAAAGGATGACATGAATGTCCGTGAATAGCGTCTGGGAACATATGTTTTCCAGATCTTGGCCAACACTGAATATTACTAAACTTTATTTATTATCTTTACCCATCTAATAGTAAAAAATAATACCTCAATTATTATTTTAATCTGCAATTCTGTATTGATGAGTGGTATTAAACATCTTTTCATATATTTATTTGCCTTTTTTTTTTTTCTGAGAACTTCATCTCAGTATTGACACCAGGGAAAACCATCTCCTTCTAGAAAGATCTTTTTGCTTTGTACCCAGACACTTCCGTCTTTTGATTCTTTGGTACTTCTTTCTTGTCCCTTTGATGGCTTTTTTTTACTTACCTACCCCTGGAATGCTGCTGTTCTCTAGGGTTCCAGCTTTATGCACCTTCCTATCCAGCATACACACTCTCCCCCTGTGATTTCATCTACTCATCCAGTAATAGTTGCCTTCTATTGACAACTTACCATGTTCTAGACATTCTAGTAGACATTCCCATATATGTACTCTAACTCTGTGAGCTCAGCATTATCATATACAAGCTAACAAATGAGGAAACCAATGTTACTGATTAACTTGCTTAAAGTCATACCACCAGTAAACAATGGAGTTGGGATTTGATACCAGGTTGTTCCCTTCCGGTACCCAAGCTCTTTCCATCACTCACTTGTCATGTTCTCATTTATCACCTACAGGAAGAGAATCCCAAATCTGTATTACCACTCCAAACCTGTGCCCTGGTCTCCAAACTCATAGACCCAATTCCTTAATAGAAATCTCTACCTGAACCTCTGCAGGAATGTAAATGCAATATGCTCCTCCAGGAACCTGCCCTTCCATGGTTAATGGGGTCTTCCTGCCTCCCAGCCTCAGCCGTCAGTCACCAAATCCCATAGAAACAGCTCAGACATCTGAATTTTTCTCTCCCTCCCTCCACTGCCCCTTAGCCTAGGGCCTCATATTTCTCACCTGGAATGTCACTTCCTAAACTCTTCTCCCTGCCATGAGGCTCTGTGCAGTCTACTTTATTCCCTACCCTGCTGCCAGAGGTAGCTTCTCTAATAAGCATAATAATCTGTAAATGATGATAATGCTCTTTATCTTATAAGGCTCTTGCAAGGAATAAGTAATCCATATAAAATACAGAGCTCATGCTAATTCCTTGATAAATATTAAGGCTCCAACCTTCCTTCTAAAAAGTAAACCTGGTAATAGAAATCTTTTCGGTCTGCATAATAAAATCTAAAGGTCCAATGGGTTCCCAGAGCCAACCTACTGCTCCCACTCTGGCCTTACACTCTGGCTCTAATTAACCATATTCCCCACTTTTCATGTCTCTGTGGCTTTGCATAGATTGTTCCCTCTGTATGAAATTCCCTTACCTCAGTAGTAAGCACTTTGATTCTTTTTTTAAAAATTGAAGTACAGTTGATATACAATATTAAATTGTATATAATGGGGCCTGCTTCTTATCCATCTTCATATCCTCCATGTGTGGTACACAGGATGCTTTAAAAATGTGTGTAGGATTAACATGTTCCATGTGTTAAGAAGCACTCTCCCCTCCCCTGTAGCTAGAGTGATAGAGAAGAGGGTTAAACGCAGTGCGGCATCAAAGTACACTGCAGCTAAGGGGCCCAGGCTGGAGTCTCAGCCCTGCCCAGAGGCGCAGCGCCAGTGAGTCACATACACCCCCAAGAACTTCATGTTTACACCTGTACAGTCAGCGTCAGCAGTCTCTCCGACATTAAAAAGGTCAAAGGACTTAATATGTGAGAAGCCAAAATGCAGTCAAGATGAAAGATATTCGAATTGCTAGCCAAAGATAGGGGAGGAATAATCATTATTTCGGAAATGGAATACCTGGAAAGAATGCAGGTGTTGAAGTGAGATCAATTTAAATTCACTGTTATCCTGTGGTAACAAACTAACCCTGAAATATGATCAATTTAACACAACAAAGGGCGAGTTTGACTCACAGTACATGTCCCCCATGAGAGCCAGGCTCCCGCTCTACTCAGTCCTGGGGGACCCATACTGAAGGAGCGTGGCAGCCCACTGCAAAGCGGACTCTGAAAGGAGAGGAGCATGCAGGGGGTGGCTAGGGCGTGCCCTTGGAATCAGCTCCTGTGCGAAAGAGCAGACGGAAACAGGACTGTGCAGAGCGAGGAGAATGAGCTGCAGTGTGGGCCTGGCAATAACCCTGGCCTAACCCATGGGACCGCTGGAGCTTGAATCACCCTTCAGAGCTGTCCCAGATTGGCCCAGATGGCTAGAACCTTACACTTCCAGGTCTAGTGGGGGTGGCCTGTGAGCAAGCTGCCTTTCCACAGCTAAGGGACTGACCACGGCCAAAGGCTGTCTGCAGACAGTACTCCCCTGGGACAACGAGCCTTTTGTGGAGGGGGACATGAGCAAGACTTGCTGAGCCCACGGTGTAGAGGATCCACATACAGGGCTGTGCCCTCGGATGCCAAGTGTCTGAGCTCGGGTTCTCCCCCAAAGGCTGACCCTCAGCCTTGGGATGTGAGCACAGGTAGCTTATTTGGGAAGATGGAATTGGGAAGAGGAGAAAGTCAATAGAGAAAGTTCATCAATGAACAGGATGCTCCGGGCGACCATGAAACAGCATAGAACACGCCTAGAGCTGACCCACTCAGGGGGCAAGAAAGGGGTGGTATTGATCCACAAAATCCTGGATGTCATTACTCAAGGCCACTGGAGGCGGTCACTCCCTGGCAGTTTGACCTGCCTGACGCCCTTGAGTAGAGCCACAGGGACTGCAGGGAGAAGCCACTGACGTGAACAGACAGTGAGCACCAGGGGGTTTGTGAGTCTGCCACACCAGGGAGAAGAGAGTCTGAGCAATCTCTCAGGAATGTTTTATTGCCTGGCCCAGAAGTGACACATTCACACGCCCAGGGGCAGGGCTAGTCACATGGCCCACCTGTGATGGGCTGGGAGGAGGAATCTGCCTTGCCTCAGGGAGGAAAGGAGAAATGGGTATTGCTGAGGCTTGATCATGTTAGCCACACCACAGCTTTTACCTACCAGCTGTGTTTGATTGGGAAGGTGCCTCAATTTACTAAACTGTAAAGCAGGGAGAATAACTTAAGAGTTATAAGAGTGTGAGAAATGCACTAATGTGCAAAGAAACTCCACCATAATGCAACAGCACTGGTGACATTCTGGGTCTGTTCCTGAATCATGTGACAAGTTCATTTTATCCATTTTCTTATTATACTTTATAACACAAATATATTACCTATATTTTTTTATGGATCAAATATAACATTAAAATAAGACAGTCACTTGACATTATGTATTGTGGAAATTCTAAGACTAATTTCAAATACATAAATATTTGAATATGTAAGTAGTTCAAAATTTCTTTCATATTTCTAAATAGTCACAGTTTCTAGTACATAGTGGGCACTCAGTAAATGGTAACTCTTAACACTTGAGAACTATTGACAATCAATCTCATTAATCACAGGCAAACAATGGGCTTGGAATGTGAGTTACCCAGATAAATAATCAGCTCAAGGATCTACTTGGAGAGCAGAGCTGACCTATATGCCTGTTGACTCACCATGTAAACACAAGTCATGGTAATTTACTAACAGCAAGACCTATTTCCTGCTGAGAAATTCCAGCCCAAGTTCCAGAACTAGACAAAGGACAGGAGTTCAAATATGTTCACATGGAGGCTGTTCCCTTTTCCAGTAACATCTGGGTGATTAGATCCTTGCTTGTTGCAATGTCATCAAAATGAGACATGGGAATTCCTCACCTGCCATAAGCTAGACAGAGCTTTTGAGATGCAAACTGTATCCATTCCCAGAGGAGGGCCTGAAACTGGAGAGAGAAGTAACTTTCAAAGAACCACTCCCCTGCCTCCCCCTTCTATATACATGCTAACCACACAGAACTTATGCAATCTGCTAGGAAAACAGAATTTTAAAATAAACCCTAGTCTGCTCTCTCAAATTTGAATTTAGAGGAAAATGGAATTTTATGAGGTGAATTTGTTCTCCCAAATTAGTTTCATTCACATGCACACACACACACATCCACACCCACATACTCACAACAGACAAACATCCACAAAATGAGACATTCACTAACAGGACAAATACGGAATGAGCAAGTTCACCCTCAACAAGAGGGAGGCATTCGATAATTATGAGGACAGGCTTGAAGCGGCATTAAAATAAAACCCTCAGAAGCCAGCAGATGGCACTTAATCATAATTTTTCCTATGATTTCTATTAATTGTTAAATATTCTTCATTCTGTCTTTCCAACAAGACAAATGATATGCTAATATAGCATTGTAAGTACTATTTTCCCTTTGAGATTTCAAATACGCTTGTTACATAAAATCTCCCCACCTCTGTAACTAGCCCAAGACCCATTTTTCTCATGCATGTATTTATCATATCACACTCAGCACATACATGCCCATAGATCTGTGTGCTTTTCAAGCTACAGCACATTTGATAAATGGATGAAATAAAAGTAACACTTTCGTTTATCTCCAGAAGCAAATCCAAATCAAGGAGCTGTTGTTCCTGAAACAGTCACATAAAACCATTTAAACCACATTGTCTGCCAGAAATTGAAATGTAGGAATACCTCAGGGAGGCCACTTTGGAAATTTCCTTCAAGGCCCCTATTACACCCATTAACAAGGTGAATGACCCCTCCTAGGCTGTTCCACCTCACCAGCCAATCCTTTACTTTCTCCCCCCTCCCCATTTTTCTTTCCTCTGCTAGGACTTTCCTCTCCCTTCTCCCCACACTTCCACAATGCCTCCCTCTTTCGGGCTGCCCAGTTCCCTTTCTTTATTCTGCTTCTCCTGTTCTTTCATCTCTCCTTCTCCCTTTTAGGCACTGGAGTTGGGTTTCCTAAGTCTTGGAGGGACAGATGCTGTAGCAGTCAGGGGTCTTGGTTTCTGACACCTGAAATTGACTCTGTTAAGGAGAAAAAAAATTATTGGGAAGTGATCAAGTAGTTTACAGAATCCACAGGATGCCTGGAGAATCTGGCTCGGCGAACAGGCAAAAACCAAGGGATATTGGCGCAGGAGAAGACAGCCAAGGTCACACCACTAAAGACCAGGTGGGAGGGACAGTGCTACGGGCAAAATGGCCATTAGCCATGAGTGGTCACTGCTACCTCTTGACCCTACTGAATAAGCATGCCCTGGCTCTGAGAGCTTGATTCATTCCCTTCAGATCCCCCTCAGTCTAGGCAGGAGAGCCCAATGCCAACACCTCACCAGCTGCTCTCCAAAAGCCAGAAATGTAGTTCTGGCTCAGACCAAAGTGGGTGGGATGCTAAGCCCGGGCGCTGAGGAACCTGTGGAGAAAGCAGACTTTCTTGAGTAGGAAACACCCGATGTTGCAGACACCACTCCCGTTAAACCTGCCTTATAGCTGGTGCACAGATGGGGAGGTCTGCACTTCAGCTGAGTGGGAGAAACTTTCGGGAAAGGAAAGCTGTCGGGTGGTGTTCAAATCAATTACTCCAGTTCTAGAAAGGCAAACTGTTAAATGAAATTCGGCTGATGCCTTAGCCCTGTAGAGTCAACTCAGTTACCTCATGCAAACTTTGTCCTAGACAAAGCAAGGAGCTGCACTTACTAAAGGGAACACCCTGCACTTTCAGGTTCCATTTAGCCAGTTTAAATGCCAAGCTCCTAAGCACTCTGCCTTTGACCTCCCACATCTTAACCCTTAATGGAGCAAGCCTAGCTTCTTTCTAGGGATAAAATTTGTAACATGATTCCTGGCTCCGTGCACGGGCCTCTTTTCTCATCCTGCCAGCTGGTCCCAATTATGAGCTGGTTTGGGTAATTTGAGAGTGTGGAGGGTATCTGTGCAACAGAAGGAGTGTTTTCTAAGCACTTATCTTCCCTTATGATCCCAAGCCCAACTAGAACTAATGAATCCTTCTGAATGGTGAGATGCTTTTCACTAATTTTCCCCAAAAAAGGTAATAAAATATATAAATAAAATCACTTGGTGGTGCTCCTCATAGCCATGGACAACGCAGAGTGAAAACTGAAGGCAGCTGTTTATATCGTTCAGGCAAAACTCCAGCTTCGCCTACGTATCTCGGGAGATTGCCTCATATTTTCTCTGTTTTAGCAGAGCGAGCCCGTGTTGTTGAGTTTCCTCTGTGGTAGGTGACACCCAGGCAAGACTTTGGGGAGCTCCAGCCCAGTTTTAAAGGGCCACACACATCTCTGAGTTCAGGCTTATGTTTTGTCAATTTAATGTTGATTGAGCATGTATTGCGCTAAGGCATCGCGAGTGCTGGAAATTCAAAGCTGGAGAAAGCTCACTGTCTAGTAAGATGGCTCTTCTCCAACCAGTGGCACCCCACGGTGGTGGAGGGAGGGTAAAAGAGTCAGCCCTTAACAGGGAGGGGCATTTTGTCACTGACATTGTTTAAAATTGCCATGATGTTCGTCCATAATACAAACCAGATGACTTTTAGTTGGTTTTATTATTATTTTTAAACTCTCTATAGACTAACACACCCCTTATTTCTGCACCTGGGCTGAGTTCTTCCACTGGCCATCTTAGCATATTGTACTGCTTCCAACCACTCCCCATTTCAGCCATCAGAGGCACTCTGAATAGACACAAGAGAAAAAAATTACATTTGAAGATGTAAATGCCACTCGAAGACAAGTACCTTTAAGCAGAGTGGGCATGAGTTCCATTGGCTGGTTAAGGCCAGTCTTAGTTTCTTAGCGTTGATCTTTGTGGGGCCTGTCTGAGGCACTCCCCCTGACCTCACATTATTGGCATTTATAAGCCAGCTCCTTTTTCTCATTAAATTATTGTTTCATGTCTTTGGGCCCAAGTGTCTTCATGTGTAGAGTGTGGATAAGAATGGCCCTTCCTGGAAGGATTGTTCTAATGATTAAATGGGAGAATACATGTAAAGCACCTGGCACATGGAAAGCATTCAATAAATGTTAGCTGTTATCATTATTCTGTTAGAAGATGTTTCAATATAGTGCTTAATTCCAAGGAACAACTTTTGGAATCTTTGCATAAAATTTGGTTCAAGCTCATGAATCAGAGATAGATATGAGCGATAAAGAGACGGAGCCCAGGAGGACAGAGGTGCGCCTGCAGGTCAGCAGTACAGGTGTGACTCTGAGGGGCCCTTGCCTGAGCACTGCCACCTACACTGATCCACGATTGCCCAGAAGACGGGGAGGTGCCTTGGCCCTTTCCTCACCTCACCATTACCCATATTCAACATCACCCAGAAGTTTCTTGCCTAATTGTTACACTGATGATTGCCAAATGGTGGCTTCCCAAAACCACTGTTTCTTCTGCTTTTATTGGTTGGCTTTCTACTGTAAGAAATAATTTTCTTCATATTTATTTGTTCATTTATATGACTATATCCATGTGGATAAAGTGAGGGTTCCTATGGCCAGGATTCTCACCTGGCTCTGGTCAGCTTGCTCACTACACATGTGTGGGCAATACATTGTTACTGACTCTGTATAAAGAGCTCCACCCAGTGCTCAGGGCTGATGCATGGCTGCATGGCTGCATGGCTGCAGGAGAGCAGAGACTGGAGTGGTGGCGGCGCTGAGGACAGAGACTGAGATGTTTGCGGGGGCAGAGAGGCCCAGAGGCAGAGACTGGCTTGCTGCATCCAGACTCACTCTGAGTTGACGGGATTCTAGTGATTGACCTGCCACTGGGGGAATAATGTTGGGTGTGGATTAAGTGAAAGTTCCTGTGGCCAGGATTCTCACCTGGCCCTAGTTGAGGAACTCACTGCACACCTGTGGGCACTACATGGCTGCTAACTCTATAAAAAGAGCTCCGCCTAGTGCTCTGGGCACGACAGGGTGGTAGGCCTGTAAGGCTGCAGGAGAGCAGAGCAGAGGCTGGAGTGGTGGCAGCATGGAGGATAGAGGACTGGAGGACAGCTGTGCAGAGAAGCCCAGAGGATGGCTGTGCAGGACGGCTGTGTGGACAGTGGGGCCCAGAGGCAGAGACTGGCTTGCTGCATACAGACTTGCTCTGAGTGAACGGGATTCTAGTGACTGACCTGCCACCTAGAAATAAAGTTGGGTATAGCCCTTTCACCCCAAGAACGTTTTGTTGTCAATTTTCTTTGGTCACATTGAATCCATAGTGAACTTGTCTGGGGCTGAAACCCATTGGCAAGACAATCCACATGGACTCATAGGCTTCTATTTTATTTGATGGGTTATTAGTTATTTTGGTCCTCAAATTGTTCCAAATTTGGTCAATAGAAGCCCCTTAAAGGCAGTTTCTGTGCCCTTTTAACACATTGTAAGGAAAATCAAAGTTCCTATGCCCAGGATCCTCATCTGACCCTAAACTACTTGATGATGTAGTTGGCCTATTGCCAGGCTACTGCTTCCACACCTATAGGCAATAAGCTGTTATTGTTGGTGTAACTATATACTTTCAAAATAAACCCAGAATTCAGCTCTTTATATTAAATTATTAAATATTACATGCCCCAAGACCCGGGTTTACTTCATGCAGACAGTCCCAGAGTCAGATGTGATGCCAGCACTGGACCTGCCACAGTGAGAATAAAGCTTGGTATAAGCCCCTCTACCCCTAAATTCTGGTGGTGGTATTTAATCTCACCAAATCCAGAGTGAGCTTCCCCGGGGCAGTCCCCTCAGGCAAGACACACGTCCTCATCATTCTTGAAGAAATTCCATACATTCTGGTCCAAAAAGTCATTCCAGGCTCATCTTGCTCTTTCCCTGCCCCAGGCCTGCCATCAGCCGCCTGCTCCAGCAAGCCCAGGTCCCCTGCGGCAGAGCGCGGTGCCGAAACCCGAGATCTGAGGACCCAGCACACTCGTTGCCACTTGGGGCGCCAGAGCGCCGGAGTTCTCCCGCTGAGCAGAGCTAGAAGGTGTACAGGCGTGCATGTACACACATATTTACATCTCTTTCCATTTCCATATTTACCCGCCATCTATTTCTATATTATCTATCTGCCTATCTATCCGTCATCCATGTTTCAACCTCTCTCAACCGTAGTTTACATTGGTAGCTCTAGCTTCAACCCAAGCCCGCAGAGTTTACTTGGGGGTCCCCCTTCCCCAGCAGCGGTACGCCTGGGTCCCTTCAGCTCAGTGTACCTCCGTGCGCCCGTCTGCCCACACCACCGGGTCGTGCCTCCTGGAGCGTTCATCCTCCAAAGTGGCTGCCTGCCTCGTGCGGGGGGCTTGATGACGAAAGCAAGAAAGCTAATCAATATTTTTTAAAGACAAGGAAAGAAATGAAAGGAAGGGAAGGGAAAGGAAAGGAGGAGAGTTGGGTTCCCTTTTGGTTTGCATTTTTTTAAAGAACACTCCGGCAAATATGTGGAGACAGCCTTGAAGGGGCCCAAGAGTAGACGCTCCTTACTCACCCCGCATCCGTAGCGCTTGGCAGCACGCTTTAACAAGGCACTATGCCCGCGTTTGCGGAAGGAAGTGGGGGCGCCAAGAGGAGGGAGGGAGACCACAGGCTTCTGGGAGGGATTTGCCGGAGAGAAAATCTGGGTTTCTTCTCTGCAGTGGGAGTTGCTTCTTTCTATAATTTAGGGCAGAAAATCACACTGAAGTGTCTCTTCCTTGTTCTGAGAAGGACCTCTTAAGCGGCTTCCTGCAGTTGTGTATAGAAACATGGTAGTGTTGGATCCATTGTCCTGTAGAAGGGGAAATCATTGGAAGCAGATAATTCTCGCTCAGTAACGATTTCTTTTAGTTATGTAATGTAAGACAAGCAGGCCCTTTTACCTGGGAGAAATTATAACAGGATTTTTTCCTTCTCTCTCTCTCTGCCCTCCCTTCCCAGTAGAAACCCTCCCCATTCTTTCATAGACAGATCTGGGTGTTTGGAAGTGAGGGACCTGAGAGCCCAGTGCCTCCCGGGAGGGAAAGGATTAAAGTTCAAGACCCATCTTCTTGAAGGTTCAAAGTTAAGATTACATAGCATGGTGGCATTACCCAGGGGCTAGGCAATAAAGTTCTCATGAGGTGAGAGAGAAACCGGCATTCCTAGCTGTTGGTAGCAGGCCTTACTGGAGGGCCGGATCCTCATTAACTCAGATGGGTTTCCCAGGTAACAAAGGCTGGCACCAATCCCAAATTTACTACATTTGGTCAGCCTGATACCAGGGAAGAGGCTGTGTGTGGGGGGATAAGAGTTTGCTAGTAAGAGCTGTAAACCAGCAGTGTTCTGTAGCTGTCTCTTACTGGCTTACAAGAACTAATTGTTAACTTTTCAGGAGTTTTGCAAGCAATAGTTCAATATAGCCCTTATTAAGTATTACATTATGTAAACTTTCAATTAAGTAATTATTTAATAAAACTCATTACTTATTATTATACCACATTTTACTATAATCTATGCTCTTGAGCATATTACCTATGCTATTGTAGCTATATGGTGGAAATTTATACATAATGGTGAGCTACTGTGCATTTCTAACTCTTACACTACAGGAATTGGAAAACTATTAATTAGTGCTTCTCTTCCACTCCACTCCTCCCACCTGCTGGGGCAACCAGTTATTAAGCATTTAGCAACACTCCCCTGACTATAAACCTTGAGGCTTACGTATTCAGTCAGTCTTTACTGGCTAAGGCAGTTAGTGAGGCCCCCACGACAAAGCATGCTAAGACAGAGTGCTCTGAAGGATCTGGAGCAGCAGACTCAGGTACTACCGCTATGTTTCAGGCTTAAATGATTTTGGAATTGTTTCAAGAATTCCCGAAATTCTTACCCTCCACCAGAAAGGTAACCACTTTGAATTTTCTCATCTACCTTTTCTTCTACCAAGTTTCTAAGTCACCTTGTGGCATGCTGTTCCTCAGCCCTAATCTCTGCTATTGTGTGTCTGTGAAATGCCTAACATCTCTTCAGGAAGCAACAGAATGAGGGGCCCCAGGATCTTCCTTCCGAGAAGTCCCAGCCATTCGGTTGCGAGTATCCATCATTGAACATAACTTTGGTGAATGGGCTGCTGTCAGAAAAATGCTACTACAAGGCAAGGGATGCCATCCTCATACTAGTGGCTGTTACAGGAAGGGGGACTTTGCACAACCTCCTTGTTTTGAACATGACTCATATTGGCCAACCTCCCCTCAGCAACCAGTATCTCTCTGCCCAGCGAGCATACTAAGAGTGGGACAAACTGGACTTGACACTTGTTTGCCCTCTGGGACTTCTGGACCCAAAATGGTGGTTTCAGATTTGAAGGACAAAGGCTGATTTCTCCCTTTGGACTTCCCACTATTACCAATACATGGGGTCCTGAATGATGTGCTTTGAGAACCAACAGATCACATTATTTGCATCTCATACTGAGAAGAGGGATATCTTACTTCAGTAGGAAGAAAGAAAGGCCAGAAGAAGGACATAAATTAGGAAATTAGGAAGGAGCGCCAAATATTCTCCCTCAGACTGTTCCTTCTCTAGCATCTATCATGCCAATTAACAGTATCTTCATTTTCCAGTGGCTCAGATCTTGGTATCATCCTTGATTCCTCTCTTTCTCTGTCAACCCAAATTCAGTCCATCATCACCTACACTTTCAAAATGAACCCAGAATTCAACCTCTTCCTTACCATCTACCACTGCCATCACCCAGATCGTCTAATGAAGACCTGGCCCTCCAGTAAGGCCTGCTACCAACAGCTAGGAATGCCAGTTTCTCTCTAGCCTCATGAGAACCTTATTGCCTAGCCCCTGAGTCAGGCCACTACACAATGTACTCCTAACTTTGAACCTTCAAGAAGATGGATCTTGAACTTTAATCCTTTCCCTCCCAAAAGGCACTGGCCTCTCAGGCAAAAGTTCCCTCACTTCCAAACATCCAGATCTGTGTATGAAAGAATGGGGAGTGTTTCTACTGGGAAGGAAGGGCAGAGAGAGAGAGAAGGAAAAAGTCCTGTTAAAAAATCCAAGATGGCTTGGATCTGGGTGGATTTGTGTCTGCAGACACGGGAGCTCTTGTCGGGCCCCTGTTTTTGCCTTTACCTTCTCTGTTTTCAAAAAGCGATCAGAGTGACCTCGTTCAGTCATAGGCCAAATAATATCCCTCCTCAGCTCAGAGTCTTCCAGTGGCTTCCATCCCATCCAGAATGAAGGTTGAAGTCTTTGTTCTGACCTACAAAGCCCTGCTGATCTGTACAAAGCCCCTGTACCTACATGGCCAGCTGCCTCACCCTCATTCACTCTGCGCTGGTTACTCCTCCCTCTGCTCTTTTTGACTCCCAGGCTGGGTCATCTTCAGGGCCTTTGCAGTTCCTGCTGCTCCCGGCCTACTCCTCCCCAGGCAGCCACAGGACCAGCCCCCCACTGCTCTAGGTTCTTGACTCAAAACTCAACTTCTCAGTGAGCATTCCTCAGCTACCCTAACCACACCTTCCCCATCCCCCTCATACATCATAGTCCTGTTTTCTGCTTTATTTTTTCTTTGCTTTTATTATTTGTGTATTTATCTTTTTTATTTACTATCTCTCCCACTAACATCTGGACTTATGAGGAAACAGGTCTTCTTGTTTTGTTTATTCTCCAGATTTTAGAATGGTGCCTGGCTTAGAGTAAATGCTTGTTTCAACTATCTACTGCTGCATAATAAACCATCCTAAAATGCAGAAAAACAGTTCATTATAATCTCACAATCCCATGGGTTGACTGGGCTTGGCTGGGTGGCTCTTCACTGGGTATCTTGCGCATAGTTGGAGTCAATGGATCTGAGGCTGAAGTCATCTGAAGGATTTGACTAGCCCACATTGCTAGCTGCTGGCTAGGAGTTCATCTGGGTCCATGGTCTGGAGTGCCTACATATGACTTCCCCAGGTTCATACAGGGGGTGACATCTTTAAAGATTAGCTACCATAGGATTCAATAAGCACTGAAGTAAGGTAAGAAGGGAGGGGAAGTGGAAACTTTAGAAAGAAGAAAATGAAGGAAAAGAGGGAAGAAGAAAGGAGGGAGAGAGGGAGAGCTGGAACTCAGTTTCCGCTTTTAAGTATGATGGCCACGATAGCTCTGGAATAAAACCCATCCTTCTTCTGCCTGACTCCCCTTCCCCATCTCCCTGAAGCTGCACAGTGATCTGGCTTGTGAGCAGAAATTCGTCTAACACTGCATATTAGAACTGGAGTGCTCTTGGTAGAATCTCTTACAATTTATATCCCAAGTTCAAATTTGAGCCAAGGCCTATTTCCAAGGGAAGAACAACATAGCGCTTTATCTTGATGTAGCTTTTTCCCCTTGGTAATTTCAAAGCAGTTTTATAAACAAGCACTATCATTGTACAAGACAGGAAACAGGAGGGAACTAGTAATATTGAGGTAACCAATAGCAAAAAACATTAAATCAATGTTATACTGAAATGACGAAATAATAATGTGGAATCACAAGCAGGCTTGAACTGCATCAAATTAATTGAATATAATTTGAAAGAAATAGAATATAAAAATTTCCACATAAAAACTGAAACCAATGGAGATATAAAGAGTTAAGAAGTAGAAAAAGGTTTAGACCAAAATAGAAGGAGCAAAATTTAAACAATTGTTGGGATATTAGGAATGGATGTACTTTTAAAACAGTTTTGGAATAGTTTAGTCATTTTCCAGAACCACAGATATTCTGTGCCAGTTGGGCAGTTTTTCCTAAACCAACCTGGCAGACAGTTGTCTAGTAAGGGGGATTTGTGGACAAGTTCCCTGGCTAAATCCTGGAGAAGTAAATGAATTCGAGTTTCTGAAGCTCCAGTGTCTCAGTATAGGGGGATAGGTTTAGGGTTTCCTACAGAGAATGGCAATGATGTAAATTGTGCTGTAACAGAATGTGGATTCCCTCAGCATGGGATTCTCCTCTATCTACACATCATAGACAAAGTGGCATCATATTTATTTCAATTACTGGCTTCTCTGAACCACTTTTCCTTTTCAGCCTCCAAAATACCTCATTTTAGGAAAATTTGGATAACTTAAGAAAGTAATTTCTCATTTTTAGCTAGAATTAGGTTTGGCAGAAAGAGGTTGAACTCTCCTTATCCCTCTCTCCCACCAGAAAACAAAGAAAAACAGTGCGGTAGCTTAAGCAACACAGACATTTATTTCTCTTTCATAAACATAGATAAGAGTTCACAGATTGTAAAGTGCTCCACAGTATCAGATTTCTTTTCCTTGATTTTCTGCTTTGCTTAATCTCTAGTTCCCAAATCATTTCATGGTGCAAAATGGCTGCTTTAGCTCCAATTCTGACATCTTCATTCTAACCAGGAGAAAGAAGAAAAAGAAAGAGAAAGGAGCACCTCCTCCCTTTAATAACACTTGCTAGAAGCTGTTCACAATGCTACTTACAGCCAGTTGACCAGACCTTAATCACATGTCCTTAATTGACTAGAAGGGAGTCAGGAAGACTGGGAAGTAGGTTTTCCCAGAAGCACATGCCTGGCTAAATATTAAGGGTTCTAATACTACAGATCAAGGAAGACAAATGTTTTGGAATAATAAAGCAGTCTCTGCCACAGTTTACCCTTTGACCTCCCCAAAATATATGTGTACCCTTCTTCCCTACACACTCCCTCCCCAAATGAAGAAACACCAACATTTTATCAAGAGACTGCCTCCAGCTGAAAAATCAAGATTTCTGGGTAATGTGTCATCTCCCTGTTTGAGTCCAGATGTAATATTACATGATCTTGCAAACCACAAACTAAAAGACTAGTTATCTGACCCCTACCACACTATATACACAGTGATGGACTAAGACAGGAAATGTAAAATTAAAACTACCATCCAGAAAATGGGAAACCCTCAAAAGTTACAGTCTACAGAAATGATCAAATTCTGCTGAGCAAAAACAGGACACTATCTTCTCAATCAGAAAAGGTCGGCTGACTGTCCTCTGGGAGGTACTTTTGTGTGCATTATCCTCCACAGGCCATAGCTGAGGCAGGATACAGCATGTATAGCCCTTTGTGGGGTACACAGCCTTCATGGCCTGTTTCTTGCTGATGAAGATTTGGAGGAGCAAGGTTGCTTTAGACAGTGACAAGTCACAGGCTTGTACAGGTGAAGTTTATGGTTTCTTTGGCAATGAAATTCCCTCAAAATCTCAGTAAGCATCTCTTCTATTTGCTTCCACTAGTTCCATCAATGAGTAACAACAGCCAAAGATCTTGTCTAAAAATAGTTTTTAAACTTGTAGATTCATGTCTTCTACTTATTGACCTTTGTCCTTTACCCACTGCTCCCCTAATTTTAATGGCAGTTATGTGAAGCTATTTGAAACAATGAATTTTGGAAGGAAAGCAACACCTTTGATCGGATAACAACAGCTAAACTGTCACCCATTGTCGAGCAGAGGGCTTTTAATGGCACTTATTTAAAAGGAACATACTACAGTTTTAGAGGCACTTCCTATGAATGTATCTTTTGAGGGGTCAGAACCTTTATCTCTTTTACTTTTAAGTTCTCAAAACACAATTGAGATGGTAAGCCCAGAGCAGAAAGTACATTCCTTACTACTTTTCCTAGCATCTTAAAATTGGGTAGGTTTAGCTTTAGTTTCCTACTCTTGTTGTTGCTCAAGGATTTCAGGATTTTGTAATAATACCCACTCCCTCTCAAATCCTGGTACCTCAAAATTTTCTTTTTGCTAAGATAGGCAGAATTGCTACCAAAAGTAGACCTAAGAATTTAGTCAATAACACAAAAGATATGAATTTTCCTTTCATGTAACTGTGTAGGATAGGAGCTCCAGATATTCAGTGTCCCAGAACACTGGAGGGCTTCCTCATAAACAAAGCAGCCATAGTAGTGAATAAGCTGACTAAAGGCCTCCTATCCTAGAGCTTTGCCTGTGAAGAGATACTGGTGGAGCCTACCTGCAGTCTATACAGCAGGAAAATAAATTTTGCTCAGAGTTTTCAACTAATACAGTTTCATGTGTGTGACAATAAGGCATCTATGTCATGTGTCCATATTCTCACTGAGAGTTTAGTTTCCCTCAATCCCACATTCTGAACCCACAGCCCCCAGAGAGCTACTGTGAGCTTTGCACTAACCCAGGTTCAAATATCCCCTACTCCCATTATTTACTACCTTTGTGACTTTGGACAAATTACTCAACCTTTCTGAACCTCAATTTTCTTAACTGTACAATACAGATAAAAATGAAACTACCTAGTATGCAGATATGAATACATATAATAGATATAATGTTTGGCATTTAGTAAGTGCTTAATAAATGGTAGCTATACTTATTAAGGAGCATGTGGTTAAAATGTTAGAAGTTGGGTCTTAACTGTGACAGATCTATGGTTGAATCCTTATTCTGCCCCTTGCAAGTTGTGTCACCATGGGCAAACTCTCTCCTTGTCAGTTTCTTCAGTAAAATGGGGATCATTATACCTATCTCAAAAGAGCAATTAGCAGGTAGCATAGCAATTAGCACATAACAACTATTCAATATAAGGTTATCATTTTTGTTTTTATTTTTTATTTCTCAGCAATGTATGTTCAACTAAGTTTAGAAAATACAAAAGTTAGGAAGAAAGAAAATAAAAATCAGCTGGCTGGGGGTATTGCACTCCCTTACTTCAAGCTATACTACAAACCTATGGTAATCAAAACAGTAAGGTACTGGTGCAAGAAAAGATCCCGAGATAAATGGAACAGTATAGAGGGCACAGATATAAACCCACACATACATGGTCAATTAATATATGATAAAAGAGCCATGAATACACAATGGGGAAAAGACAGTCTCTTCGATGACTGGTGTTGGGAAAACTGGACCACTACAGGCAAGAGAATGAAACTGCATTGTCTAACTCTATACACAAAAGTAAACTCAAAGTGGATCAAAGACTTGAATGTAAGTCATGAAACCATAAAACTCTTAGAAGAAAACATAGGCAAAAATCTCTTGAATATAAGCATGAGCAATTTTTCCTGAACACATCTCCTTGGGCAAGAAAAACAAAATAAAATGGAACAAGTGGGACTACATCAAACTAACAAGCTTCTGCACAACAACACCATCAGCAGAACAAAAAGGCAACTTACAGCATGGGAGAATATATTTGTAAATGACTAATCAGATATGGGGTTAATATCCAAAATGTATAAAGAATGCATACACCTCAACACCATAAAATAAATAACCTAATTAAAAAATGGGCAAAGGACCTGAAAAGACATTTACCCAAAGAAGAAATTCAGATGGCCAACAGTCACATGAAAAGACGCTCCATGTCTCTAATCATCATGGAAATGCAAATCAAAACTACAATGAGATACCACTTCACACCAGTCAGAATGGCCACTATTCCAAAAGACAAGAAATAACCAATGTTGGTGAGGATGTGGAGAAATGGGAACCCTCCTACATTGTTGGTAGGAATGAAATTGGTACAACCTCTGTGGAAAGCAGTAGGGAGGTTTCTCAAAAAACTAAAAATATAAATATGATTTGACTCAGTAATTCCACTTCTAGGAATTTCCCCAAAGAAAGCAAAATCCCTGAGTTGAAAAGATAATACAATCCCCATGTTTATTGCTGCATTATTTACAATAGCCAGGATATGGAAGCAACCTAAGTGTTCATCAATAGATGACTGGGTAAAGAAGAGGTGGTACATATACAGAGTGGAATATTATTCAGCCATAAAAAAGTGAATACTGCCATTTGCAACAACATGGATTCATCTAGAGGATATTACACTCAGTGAAATAAGCCAGACAGAGAAAGACAAAAACCACATGATTCCACTTATTTGTGGAATATAAAAACAAAGCAAAACAAAATGAACAGGACAACAGCACACTCATAGACACCGAGATGTGACTGGTGGTTACCATAATGGGTAGGTGGGGAGGGCAAGGGGGATAAAAGTGCACAAAATTCTCTGACATAATATTTTGGTCATGGGACAGTAGTACAGCATGAAGAATGTAACCAATGATTCTGTAAAATCTTCCTATGCTGACAGATAGTAACTGCACTAGTGGGAGTGAGGATTTAATAATACGGGTAACTTGAACCACTGTGTTGTGTATTTGAAACCAATGTAAGACTGTGTATCAACAATACTTGAATAAAATAAAATAAAAATCCACTGAACTCCTACAACCCAGGATGACACTATCAGTCTATCTCGATGATTCCATTAGTCATTACAATCCTATCAGTCTACTATTTTTAAGGTTGTGGACACAGGGTACCCTTTGATTCTATATACAGGCAATTCCCCACTCTATGAAAGGGGAAGCTAAAGTCTCTACCAGGGGGAAAATAACTATCCCATTAGAAACAAAAGGGCCCTCTTAATATATACCAAGTTTCAAGGGAAGTGGGGGTAACCCTTCCTGAATTTGGAGGCACTGGGACAATCCAGGGGCGTGGGTGAGTCTGGGCTACTGCAGATGCTGGGCCAATTCACAGTCTTGCCTCAGGCTAGTTCGGCTGGGGAACACCCTGTGCTCATTCCCGTCAATAGGGTATTCTAGTCCCAGAGGGGTTGTGAGATTTTTGCAAAGAGCACAAAGCAAGAAACACAGACAGAAACACTTAAAATTGCAACTTGGCACAGGCAGAAATAAAACCCAAACTCTGGGTTCACATTTTCTGATATACTTAGTTGAATAGGAACTAAGATCAAATGTTTAAATTGGACAGCAACCAGTCAGGATTTATTTCTTCCCCAATGGGCTGTGTCGAACTGGAACTCGAGGACTATTTTTCTAATAGTCAGTGATAATTTGGTAACAGAATAACAGACTAGTGTGTCACTTTTAATTTCTATACCTCCCTTTACCATTACCACTGCCTAGACATTTTGCATTAGTCTTTAAAATGTAAATGTACCTGCAGCTATTCTTTCTGCCTATTCTAATGCCTGTCAAACATAAGATGAAACAAAGCTGAGGCAAGCCAAGTCTGAAATCTTCGTCAGTAAAGTCTTCCATGGAACCTTGCACTACTCAAGCGAGACAGATCTGAGCTCTTCATACGGTTAGAAAATGTGACCTACTTTCAAACCCAGCAGTGTGTGTGTGATGAAATGAAAGTGAATTGTTTTGCTGAAATCTGACACTAAAAATAGGGCACCGGATCCTTCCCCTGCTGGAAAAAAAAAAAAGACATTAAAATGAGTGTGTGTCTGTATGTCTGGGAATATGTTTCCATAGCAACCATTGTCCCACCTCCCCTATCAACAGCATTACCCCTCTCTACAGAAAGAGGTCATACGAACGCCTTTCCCAGCACCCCTCCCAATCCCTTACTCCATGAAATCTAATTAAAGAGTGAAATGAATTTTAGTGATGGTTCTGGAGGCTGGGAGAAGCCCAGGGTTGGGGTGGGGGGCGCCCTCTGAGGAAGATCGCTGCAGGGAGGACAGGGAGGCCTGCCCTTCCCCACTGGAGCAGCAGCATGCAGCTCTGTTCTCATTTTTAAAAGGAGCCAGAGCTCCCACGCTGAGGAGCTGCCAGGGAGTGATAAACCTGCCCTGCAATGATGTTATTACTTTAATGGATACAGGACTGGTTGAGCACTTTATTTCCACCAGGGCTTTGTACATGTATCTTCTTCCCTTTACACAACATCCAGTTTTCCTCAGACACCCCCACCCCTTTCTTAAGGAACATTGTCCCCGTTTCTAATCCCTCTTGGGTGAGGGGGAAATAAAGCATTACTTGAGATAACAGTTTGTCTCTAGAATGAGGTGTGTGAGACAGCTACACTTGTGAACAATCTTCCTCCCACCCTCAAACACCCTTTTTCATATAGATTAGAAGCCAGAAAAGAATAGGGGGGATGGAGTGATAGGGGTTGAGGAAGACACTCTGGGGAGGTTGAGGCTGATCTGTGCAAACAAGCGTCAGGTTTTTTTTTTAGCATCTGCTGGGGACCTCGCTCCCTCCCTCCAGCAGCTGCCTTCCCTCCTTCCTCCTCCCCACCCCTTTAGTGTCCAGTCAGCACCCGCCTCAGGAAACCCCTCTCCTTCCATTCTGGCCATCCCTGCCCTTGGCTGTCTAGGCATCAGTTCCTCATTCCTGCATCCAAATGTTTGCTCCAGGTTGGCTGTCAGTCTGGCTCTGTGTTACATTATGTCCCAGTCAGAGCAGAATTGTCCTCACATGAGGATATAGTCAGGTCTGGGCTTGTCCCGTTGGTAAGCGGGAGGCAGGTAGCAGGAAGGCCTGTGGGGTCTCCTGGGAAAGAGGGACTGTGAGCCACGCACAGTCCTCACGTCATGCACGAACTCAGCAGCAGAAACAGGTGGTGTGAACAGGCACACAGTCTTGGTCCCTCAGACTTGCCTCTGAAATGGACTACGTGTGCGTGGGCTGCACACATGTGAAAAGTGAAGGCTGTGCTTTCACCAGGGCGGGGTGGCAGGGCACAGAGCAGACCGGCATTGGGCAGCCAGTGTGCGACTCTGGGTGTCTGCAGGTGACAGCACCAGCTGTGGCATCGGCAGTAGCCGCCACCTCAACTGCCAGCCCTGCAGTTTCAGCAGCAAGCGCCTCCCTGCCCTTGGAAGGGACAACCAGCTTTTCCACACTGGGCCTCCAGCTAGCACAGCGGGGCTTCCCTCTTGCCAGCGGCCAATGAAGCAAGGACCCTTCTCCTGCCAAATACCCTGGAAGCCTCCTGGAAAAAATCAAGGACGACCTACAATAATAAGCAATGGTCAAGCCAGGGAAATTCTTACAACTTCAGTTTTTCTTCCAGGCTGATGTGGCTTAGGGCACAAGGTTGATCCGCACATACTCACAAAAACTAGTATTTACTGCATGCTCATCTGGGCCTGGTGTTTTCTGAGCATTAAATGTATATGAATTCAGGCTTACAATTGCCTATGAAATAGACACCATCCTTATCTGCATTTGACAGGCGAGATTAGAATATGCTCAAGGTCATATAGCTAGAAAGCGGCAGAGTCAGGGCCATAGTTAGAAGGCAGAAGCCGGGGCCCACACCCCAGGCTCTCAGAGTGGGGTCTGCATTCACTGAACACAAATCCCCAGTCTTCAGCAGATCATCTCCATTTTTTTCAAGGCACTTAGTAATTTTTTGAACACAATATCATTATTTAAATAACATTATTAAAAGGATGTCTAAAGGAGAAAAAAAGAAGTAACTGCTAAACTCACCACCCCAGTGCAATCAATTTTCCATATGCATGCCCATGCACTCACATATGTCACATACTGAACATTCTGTATTCTGGATTCTTTTTTTGTTTTTTTTTTAGTGTAACATTTTAAGGATATTTTCATAAGGTTATTTTCTTATTTTAATTGCTGTACATCATTCCTTCAAGTTGATGTGCCATCACTTGACTCAGCCAGTCCCCTTGTTTGGACATTTAGATTGTTTCCAGTTCGTCACCGTTTCAAAAGGCAAAACCAAACCAAACCACCTTTGCTCCTCTTTTTTCCTTTCATTGACTGCTTGGGCTGCATTCTGACAGAAGATAGCCCCTTAACCTGTGCTACTGGAGCCATTTTGATAACCTTCGGCCTACACTCAAGATTTGCTCAAAGGTGAGAAGTGTGTGGGCGGCTGCAAGGATTTCATTAGGTGCCCTTCCTTACTAAAGGACCTGGAAGGAATGGAAGAGTGAATGGAATTACCCTCAAAAAATGCAGCCAATGGGCTGGAAGTGGTGTATGTAACCAAATCAAAGTTGAGCAGCCAACTTGCAGAAACTACATTTTTAATGTGGTAAATGATTGCTCACCAGCCAGAGCTCAAAGGCCAGGGCTTCATAAACCAATAGGACACAGGCATGTGATTCAAATGTTCTCCCAAGCAGAGGAACTGTCACTGTCCACTTGCCAAGGGCCACAAATGCTGTGTGTGAATATGCAAGAAATGGGAATTGTTTCTCCTTCCCTAACCTCTGCTATTTCATTTTCCAAGACTCCGACAGAGATTTTTCAGTCTGAATCATCACTGACTGCACTCCCAACTCCATCTGGGCCCAGCCCCTCCAGACTGGTGGAAAAACCTTGGAAGAATCTAGTGTATTCTTAGATCAGATGGAATTCAGCTTCAACCTTGGTAAAAATGATCCATCACCCTGTATTTGAAAAGCTTAATCCTGAGTACTCAGTCAGTCCAGAGAGGAAAAGAGGCCCTACAGCAAGGCAAATTTAACGAGGCTCTCAGGAGCTGGTCCTGCTCTTGCAAGACCCCAAGACAGATGCCTCCTTAGGCTTTGTGCCCTGGGCACCTCACTCGCCTCACCCTAGTCCTGGCCCTGCCCTACAGTCACAGCAAGCTTCTGATTTGATCATTGTCACCCTTCTCAAGGCCACTTCCCCATTAGACCCTGAGTAACTAGTTAAACCTGGGTTCCCAACACTGGCAGGACTGAAAAAAAAGGCCACACCCATTAGAAGGTAGCAATAATGGGAGGAGATAGACTGACAGCCTTGCCAAGACCAGTTGGAAAGTGTGAGGTCATGTACTCCAACCAACTGGCAGCCTGGGTTTATAGATGAATGAAAGGACCAGACAACCCAAAGCATGCCTTCAGTACGCACCAGCGCTTCTGTTTTTAAGCCTGCTGAGAGAATTAACATTCAAGAGCTGTGCATATTCAGGCTGCTGACTGCATATTACACAATATTATCAGACATTCTCCTACACAGAGCAGCACTGTTGGCCCACCCGGTGCTTCAGGAGGTTCCAACACAAGCCGCCAGAGAAAGGGACCTATCAAGATTTGGGTGATGAGAGAAATGGTAGCACATGGTAACAGAGGAAGACAGACTGGATATTCTTTTCAGGCTGAATCAATAAAAAGCTTTGACAGAGTGAGACATGATTTTCCTTTATTTGAAGTGTTGCAGGTCTACAGATCTCCAAGCAATTTGTTCAGTGTATGGAACAATGCAAAGAGTATTCCCACCCTGAACAGCTGGGAAAGGAGATGTGAAAATCAAGGAGGGAGCCAGGTGAGTTCACTCTTGAATAATAGATTCTCTTGGTAACAAAACCCAGAGAGGGCTGGGGCCGGCCCAAGTCAAGAGATAATGAGCACCTCTTTCTTGAGTCTCCACCAGCTTAGATTTCTTCATATGCCACTTTGACCAATCCTCTCCCAGGAGCAAGACCCTTCAAAGCATTCCCATCATCTGAGCCAGTTGTCTCCAACGTGAGATGTGTGTGTACTGATCTATGAGTACAGAAAAATATATTGGAGTTATCTTTAATAATTATTTGGCCTCTGCCTCAATTTCTATTATTGGGTGGATTTTATAATGTACACCATATATTAGCAGAGCCATGATGAGCATTCATTTCAACAATGGGTGCTCAAAGGGCCATACTAATGGGTTGCATGATTAAAAATGTTTGGAAGTGACTGGTCTTAGAAGATGAAACCCTTTAGCCTGAGGGTTTAGTTCAAGGTCCTCTGTAACTTACCTACTTGACCTCCTGTCCCACTATTTCACTTCTCAGACCATCCACTGCAAGAAAATGGATCTGGTTTTCTAGCGATCCCTGGTTTTTTGTTTTAACACTGTCTTACTTCTGTGTCTTGGCTGGTGGAATACTAGCAAAAAAGGTCATGTTTTCTGGATATACTGAAACTCCAACCACGTTACCAGCAGAAATTCCAGTCCTTCCCAGGACACCCCTTCCTAAATAAGCTCTTTAAGGGTAGCTAACATGTTTTTAATTCTCAATGAAACACAGAGCCTACTACTATCTGCTGGGGAGAGGTGGTGGCCCATATGTAATAACTCTCATGGACAAACACTTCATTTCTGCCTCTCACATTCGCAGCTGCCCTCATTGCTAGGTAGACTAAAGACCATCAACATTGTAGGTATTATTACAAGCTGTGTGCCCAGCCACACCAACTTTAGGGATAAGACCTTGCTTAATAAACACTTGTTCAACAAATGGTTGCAGATAAATATTAGTCCTAAAACATTAAAGAAAGGCTACATAATGTTTAGCACCATCACTTTAAGAAAACAGAGAGCCTGTGTAATACATTTTTAAAAGAGTTCCATTAAAGCTTATTCAAATAAAATCTTGGAACTTAATGGAATAAGCTTCAGTTATCTGGAAAAATAATTTGCTTGCTATGTTTTAACAGGAGATATTAAATACATGAGAATGGTGTTCTCTATTTTTTTCATTAGCTTCTCAAATAGATTAGTTCTTGGGAGGACGGGGATGGGGAGAAGAGACCGTGTAACTTCCACAGTGCCAGGGATGGAGCATTGAATACTTAATTACACAATAAATATTTGATAACAAATTTACAGAAATTTAGAACTGAAGGGAGTTTGATGACAGAAGATTGTTTAATTGAAAACTGAACCATTTAGGATCCTGGAGAGTAGATGACAAAGGAGCTGTCACTGGCCAGGAGAAGAAGGGAATACCTCTGCTGCTCCAAGGATCTGGCCCCAGGTGTCTGTACTGAATGGCTGGCTTTCCAGGAACCCCAGCAGTCCCTGCCAAGACTGCAGTTTCTGGTTTAACTGCTAAGGCTTTCTGTATGGAACAAGGAAATATCTGCAATAGTTTTTGTCCAAATGTGATTAGCACAGCATTCTGTAGTATTCCCTCCCAAGGAAAGTCTACCCTACTTAGGCTGGGAAAACACCCAAATTTCCATTGTGATAGGATCTACAGGTTGAGGTTAACAGTGATTTCTAACACAACTGAGGCCGCTTTAATTTCCCATGGAAGGGTTCCTACCACCCCAGACTCCACCTTGGTTTGCAGGACCAGGACCTCGACCTCTTGCAGCACATGCCATAACCTGGACAATCTCCGTATGTTGCCTGTTACCAAAACCTAGGACTATGATGTAATGGCAGCAACCTTCAGAATGCTGACTGAGTCTCCCCGCTGCCTGGGAAAGCCCTCTTCTAGACAGGATATGACATGCTGGTCTGGGAGATGCTGGGTTAAGTTTTTTCTGCCCTCACCCGGGGTAATACAGAGGTAGGTATATCCTCTCATAGACTATGCCTATTGTTTCTGACCTTCCTTGGGTTCTCTCCCCATGGCAGGTCCTCCACTGACAGTCTAGTCTCATGAAGTCTAGTGCAGGTGATTTCAAACACACATCAAATTTTAGTATGAAAAAATGTGGAGTCCAAAGAACACAATTCCAGGAGTGCCGTTCACACACAGGTACTCTGCCACCAACCTAGAGTGGGTTGTCTCACATTGTCTCTTAGCTTTCTTAGCATAAATGTAAGATCTCTTACATTGGATTCTTAGGTGTCTCTTTAATCTCATTATCCAGGCCCTTCTCCCAGGCTCTGACCTTGGGAGTTGACTTTCATCTAGTTAATAATATACCTTGCTTTCGCTTAGATTAACAAAACACTTTCAAGTACTTTATATGACACGCAATTCTTATACTTGTGAAGGGGTTAGGCAGATATTATTGCCGTTTTACAAATGAGGAAACTGAGGCTCAGAGAGGTCACTGACTTGCCAATGGTCACCCAACTAGGGAAAAGCAGAGACCTTGAAGCCTTATTTATTGCTTATTCTATCAGAAAAAAAAGGAGCTTTAGGGTATAAACAGGATTACGCTGGCTCTCTAGTCAGCCTCCAAGTCTCTCCTACTTCTCTTTGGGCTCCCAGGAAGACTCATGTGTGCTCATGAACAAGCCTTTTCAGCTGCCACATGACATCCTCTGTTCTTCCCCTTTCCTTCTCTTGTCCCCATGGGTCAGCTGAGGCTCTGCTACTGGTGCCTGCTGTGAACAACACTGGAGCTGTTACTCAGCTCCAGGGCTGCTGTTCTGGGTCCAGTCCACCATTCTATAGTTAAAAGAGAAAGGGGAGGAAGCCACGAAACATCCCAACAAGCTCCTATTGTTGTCCCAGGGCAAGTAGAGGCACCACTAGGGAATGGGAGTTACTGAGACAGGACTATGGGTCTGACCTTTTGGGATGACTCTTTCTCCAATAGTCTCTTCTTTCAAAATTTCTTGGCCCTTCATGCAAATAGTCTCCTGGCAGCCTGTGTCTAATTCTCCAGATATGACGAGATGCATCTGAATTTTAGTCAAAGCTGGATTAAGAGGATCAAGCCAAGCAACTGTTCAAGGTACCAGAACACCACTGTTATAAATGGGAATGACTGCCACTTAATTCAGATTTCCCCCCAAAGTCATGTGAATCTTGGTCTCCCTCCTAAAAACACACAGCACCCTTGAGTGATAACTTTAAGAACACTCTGCCAGATTGATGGATCTCTGTGGTTTATATTCAGATATGCCACATACATATGCTTGATGCAACCAGACCTGAAGACAGAAGTCACAATTAGATGACTGTGAGCCTGTATAAGGGCAACATAGCTCCACTTACTGAGATCAAGTAATTTAATTCTTTTTATTTAAATGTTGAACTTTTTCATAGTTCTATCATGGAGCTGTCTTGCTTAGAAAATTGTAAAAGGAAACTGAAGCGAAAAAAAGAGCATCAGAAGAAAGGAAAATATTTTGCTAAGTTTTTTGGGTACCCAGAGTCTGTTTTGGCCAGTGGGTATAAATTAACAAGAGAATCTGTTTCTATATGCAATTTTTATTATTAGTTGATTAGTTGATTCCTGGAGTCACTAAATAAATGTTAAGTAAATATTTCAAAATATCAGTTTGAAGGGACACCAACTCATTAGCCTGCCAGGGACTCACAGTTTTGGTCTAGCCCTGATCCTATAGAGCAAATCAGCTCAGGCTTCTCCAGCCTCCCTCGGCCTTTCATTTGCTCTCATGGGAAATGAAGGAATTAAAGTAGAAGCTTAAGAAATGTCTGTTAATTAAGTACCTTTAAAAAGCATATGAATTTTTGAAGTTCTTCGTTGGGAGAAGCAGGCAGTCAGCTGGAATGCAGAAATCTTACTATGCTAGGGAGTTTGCCATACCAGTTTTGTTGTAATAATAAGATTAGATCTGAGAGAGTGGCAGCTATTTCACTGCAGTGAGTGGAGCCCCACCAGGCATGCTGGGGTCCTCTCTATTGCAGGTCATTTTCCTCTACTTCTTACATAGGCCCACCCATTGGGCCTTACCACCATTTTGGAGGGAAATTGTGGGTGAGACTAGAGCCAGATGGAATGCTTCTGGAGGCTGCCAGTTTGGGGCTCCTTTTGGGGGTGGTCAGTCCCCATAAAAAGAGTGTGTGTGTGAGCTCACACACCCAAACCCATGCTCACCATGCACCTGTAATAGCCTCCAACCCAGGGCTTCTCAAATTGGAATGTGCATACAGATCACCTAGTGATCTTATTAAAATGCAGATTCTGATTAAATAGGTCTGGGGTGGGGTCTGAGAGTCTGCACTGTTAATAAGCTTTCAAGTGATGTTAATACTGCTGGTCCTCCACCAGACTTTGAGTGGCTCTATCCCATGTCCTCCATCCGACACAGGAACGTGGCATCCATGGCTTTAGGGTCTAGGAATAGGGACTTGCTAGGGAGATCCGAATCTAGAAGAGGAGATAAGGATATAGGCCAGCTCTTACATTATAATGGTGCAAGTGTTAATAAGGTGTGTGTAGATGTATGTAAGTACAGGGGAGAAAGACTAAGAAGAGAGAGAGAGAGGAAGGAAGAGAGGGAGGCAGGGAGAGAGGGAGTTAAAAAGAAAGGTGGGTCTGTTGGAAATAGATGGATTTCTATCTATGGATTCTCTTGACAGGGTCTAGGAAGGAAATGAAGCTAGTTTGGTGAGACTGTATTGCCTCCTTGGAAGGTGACCTCCCTGGAGACAATCATAATTTTTACTCAATTCTGTATTCTGCCTAGCACAATACTAGCATATAAGTTTTCCATAAATGCTTGTTGACTGGATAAATTACTTAGTTACTTAATACATTTCACTTAATTTTTGTATCTGGTAAAGTACAAATAACATAAACTTGCCATTTACCTATTAACTCAACAGCAATAAGTACTTTGATACTGTTGTGCAGCCAACACCGGTGTCCATCTCCAGGACTTTTCCATCAGCCCAAACTGACCCTCCTTACTTGTTAACAGTAACTCTGCATTCCCCACTTCATCTAGCCCCTGGTAACCACCATTCTACTCTCTGTCTCTATCAATTTAATATGCTAGGTGTAAGATAAATTCTAGCCAAAATAAGCAAGCGACAAGAGGCAACACAGGGCCAGGCAGTCTATTTGAATGCAATTCCCAGGCCCAGGCGAGGTTCCCTGGTCTGGCTATCACAGGCCGGGAAAGTCACACCCAGGAAGGGAGGCGGGTAGTTTTTAAGAGAACAGGGAAGGGGTGGGGGAAGTGGGCCATGCTAGGGGTAGGTAGTGAAATTTTATTGGCTCAGGGGCGGGTGATGGACAGCCAGAGGTCTCCTCCTTCTGGATGGAGGGGGTCTGCATCCAGGGTTTGCGGGCACTTCACAGGACTGGAATCCCGGAAGAGCTGTCCATTCCTTCCTTATATAGCACAGAGCTATTTGGTGCTGTCTTTGTTCCCTTTGCACTGTCCTCACTTTCCTCCCTCCAGTGCCTCCAGCCTTACATTCCAGCCTTTTGGTCATAATGGGTGACGACTTGATCTGGCTACTTCTGGCTGACAAGGGGCATCGTGGTGGGGGGGTTTCTTAGCATGTAGTTACATTGCTCTGACTGCAAATATCCTGCCTTGCTTTCTCCAGAGGCTCTCACCTTATTCTGTCTAAGCCTATGGTCTCTGTCTCATTCTCCCCTCTACAGATAGAGACTCTAGCTGCTGCTAGGGAAAAGGGGCGATGACTGCTCTGGATGCTTCATGCTGAGAGGGGGTGCAGTAAAGGGTGCAGCTAGGTTTCCATCACTGGTCAGTTGAGAGGGCCTCGGAAGATTGGCGTTTGTATTCTGGGTTTCATTTTTATTACTATTTGCAGTTTTGTGGCTTCTAGGCAAGATAGAACAAATTGTGTTATTAGGATAAGTAGCAACACCTGGAGTTGGATTTTCTATTCTGGAAGGAAAAACTTGATGAGATTAAGAATGCATGGCTGAATATGAGAACTAGAAATATGAAGAGTCTAATTGAGAATCATAGCCAGGTATCATGGGGAAACTAGAATTCTGGATCGAGTTTACATCTCAATGACTAGTATTAGGATTTAGTATAGATAAGACTGCATTATTGAAATAATACTTTTCTCTAAAATCACCCTCATTTTTATTAGAAGTAGCCAGATTAAGAAAATAATGAACAGTTGGCTTGATTATTTGCATAAGTGCAGCAAGAAGAGTAATTGATTACATGGGATCTTTTAAATGTGCTTTGCTGGAACTTTTTGTAAGGAATTTCAGATTGAACTTTTAAAGGCCTCTCGAGGCCAGACAGCCAAGCCAGACTTGCCATCAGGTTGTGCCTGCAGTACCTGTACATTTGGGTGAATTCTTCTCTTCTTGAGGTTCTCAAGACATTCCTGAGGTTCCTGCACCTGCCAGGAATTGGCCTTCCTTACTCACCTGGTAAGGCTGCTGGGAACTCTGTAAGCAAGGTACCAGGCCAGTTCTTCTAAGGGGCTTTGTTGGCTTTATAAAGTCAATCTTAGTTCCTTAAAGCTGTCTATTCATATCTGAGTTTACACACGTGTCTCTCAGGTATGACACTCCAGTCAAAGCCTTGGTAATATAACCAGTGTTTTTAATTAGTCCTCTTACAAGGAAAGCAGATTCTTATTAAACTTGTGCAAATAAACATACTGCCATGAAATATAAAAATAGTCACTGAGAGTTTTTAAATTCTGGAGGGATCAGGTAGAGAGAAAGATAGTTTCAATTCTGCTTATAAAGGCAGTCATTTACTAAACTGTTGTCAGTTTAAGAGAAAAAGCTTAAAACACTTTATCAACAACATTTGAAACAAAAAGCCACAAAATCATCTTCCTTAGTTTACTTAATCCTATGTAACTAATACCTGTTTTGCTGAAATCTAGTTTTTTACTAGTTTAGGAGTAATAAAACAGTGAGTATAGGTGACAAAAGACTTACAAATGACAATGGTTAAAGATCTGATGAGAGCTTACTGTAAGACAGTTGTCATAAGGAAATTTGGATATTTCTGTAACACAAAACATTCAGTAACAAAGTTTAGGATCATTCTTGTTGACAGTGCTTTCTAGGTAAATATATATCAGATACATAAGCCAAATTAGCCAAATATTTTTCCCGATGAGGAGAAAAAATTCTTCTGTCATGTTCTAGGGGCCCTCTGGAAAATATCAGAGTTAACTAGAGGTAAAAACACTTTTTTGAATTTGATTTTGGAAAGTTGTCAAAAGAAAATTTCTTTGGCATTTGCTTAAATAGGATTATAGGTTGCCATGAAGAATATTAGCCATTTAACTAGAATGACAATAAAAGATTTTAAAGGCAAATACAGAAGGTTACACAGTTATTAGCAAAGTTTAACATTTAGTCCTTTGATATTAGAATCTCATTTTCTTAAATACTCAGACAATTCATTGAGATTTTAAGGTTCAGAAACTATTTTGATAAAACAATTAGAAAGCCTTTTGCAATCTTTCAACATTAAGAGCAGACTAACAGTTTAAGAAAACTTTGTCTTTTTAACTGAAAACAAAATTCTAATTTTTCTGTGTACTTGATATCAAGACTCACTCACTTTAATTTTACATAACATGACTATATCAATTTTTCCACAAGCTTTCTACAACTTTCTCTTTACATTCAGTGTTCTCCCCCTTTAAATAAATAGCTGTACTTTAGAATAATTACCTTCTTTTACCCTCAACAAAACGAATTTCCATTCTTTATACTTTCTCTTATTAAAACACACATCTTTAGCATACAGAAATATTTTCCTTATTATATTAAGTAGTTTTCATTAGAACTTAAAACCATTACTTTAACCTTCAGTGAACACTGAAAAATAGGCCACTGTAAACTGTTACACTAGCATTCTTCAGATTGATACATCTATGAACGTATATTATCATTTTTGGAAATGTGCTTTACAGCACAATTTCTCGTTAGGTGAACTTTAAGAATTTTGGTTACCACAAAAATTCTCAGGCTGTTTGCATATATATGCACTGTTAACATTAATACAGTATTATTATTAAGATGTTTATTTGCTACACTTGTTTACTTATTTTTAGCAACCATGCTAGATTACTTAAAAAACTTTTACCAAACATTAGACAAAGTCAAGCTTTTCTTTAAGCATTTTCTTGAAATGTTTAACAGATAACATCAACTTAAATGACTTTAAGTAAACTTTGGCAGCTGATAACTATAAGGACATGTCCATTTCAGTTAAACTTAAATTGCATTAATGCTTAATATTTTTTATTAGATTTTCTGGAAGTTTTAGAATGCCCAATTTTCACAAGCGCTTGTTTTTAAATCAATTTTTATTAAGACCATCTGGAGGTAGGAAAGTATTTTTCATTTACGCACTTAGACACACAAACATACAAATTGAGACATAAGGACTACAGTTAGCAACACTTTTCATATAAAAACATACACATACAGACAAACTGATATAAAGATTTGAGTTACTGATATTTAATTGCTTTCTTTCTTTTTAGCTTCTTGTCAATGGCTTCCAGAACCGGAGGGCAGGAGGAGCATGTTCTGGTGGGGGAAGAGGGCGGTGAAGGTAGAAGGAGAGGGGGAGGGGGTGGTGCAGCCACCGGAAGAGGAGAGGAGCAGAAGGCGGCGTGGTTGAGAATGTAGGACTTTAAGATGGCAGCAACATGGGGGAGGACAAAGAACTTAAAGATGGTGGTGGAGAGGGGTGGGGGTAGCGAGCTGAGAGAGGTAGGAGACCAAGGTCCTCCGGCAGATCTAAAAAGGAAGAAGGACTGGGCTGAGTAAGAGGCTGACAATCTGTAACTGGAGATCGGCCTAGGAGACACCTGAGTCATTGAACACTTAACGTAAAGGTCTGGGCGGGAGCACAAAGTCCTAAAACTGCACATATGGGATTTCACCCTACTCTCCGCTCCGGTGGCAATAATTAGTCAAGTTGGTGAGGAGGCCAAAATCGAAAGTTCCCTCTGGGGGCCAGTGAGATTGATTGTCCAGGGGATACTGAGGCCCGGCCTCAGAGCAAAGAAAGACTAGCTTCTGTTTGCGAACTTCCTGGGACAAATATAGAGTAGCCAAATTAGAAATGAGACACTGCAGTGGGGTCTGAGCCTCTGCTTTCAAGGGCTGGTTCCCCATGTCTGCACCACTCCCCAACTAATCCCGCTGAGAGGAGTGCCAGCATTCCAAGCACACCAAGTCAGGGGAGACATCCTGGGAGCCTGGGTGAGGAGCGTCTCCCACACCACAGGGCCAGGGGTGGGTCAGATGCCCACAGACGTTCTGGGGCCTGGGGTTAGGGATGTCTCCTGCACTGCAGGGCCAGGGGTGGGCAGGATGCCCACAGAGGGTGGGCTGGATGCCCAGGAGCTGAATGCCCCAACCTGGACATGGCTACGATTTCAGATGGACCAAGTGAAAATGGGTTAGGAAGGAAAACAGACTGGGGGAAACTGAGGGACTCACCAGAAAATAGTCCATGCAGTGGGGAGCAGGCTGAGGTCCTGGGTCAGGGAAGGAGGGGGCAGGGCTGCTGGTGGCTGGTCAGGGCCCCATGCTCATGCTCCTTCCCGGGATTTCAGCACCAAATGTAAGATAAATTCTAGCTGAAATAAGCAGGTGATGAGAGGCAACAAAGGGCCAGACAGTTTATTTGAGTGCAATTCCCAGGCGAGGTTCCCCGGTCTGGGTATCACAGGCCGGGGAAGTCGCACCCAGGAGGGGAGACAGGGAGTTTTTAAGAGAACAGGGAAGGGAGGGGGAAGTGGGCCATGCTAGGGGTAAGTGGTGAATTTTTATTGGCTCAGGGGCGGCTGATGGACAGCCAGAGGTCTCCTCCTTCTGGATGGAGGGGGTCTGCATTTGGGGTTTGTGGGCACTTCACGGGACTGGAATCCAGGAAGAGCTGTCTGTTCCTTCCTTGTATGGCACAGAGCTATTTGGTACTGTCTTTTTTCCCTTTGCACTGTCCTCGCTTTCCTCCTTCCAGTGCCTCCAGCCTTACATTCCAGCCTTTTGGTCATAATGGGTGACGACTCGATCTGGCTACTTCTGGCTGACAAGGGGCATCGTGGTGGGGGGGTTTCTTAGCATGTAGTTACATTGCTCTGACTGCAAATATCCTGCCTTGCTTTCTCCAGAGGCTCTCACCTTATTCTGTCTAAGCCTATGGTCTCTGTCTACAGATAAAGACCCTAGCTGCTGCCAGGGAAAGGGTTGATGACTGCTCTGGCTGCTTCATGCTGAGAGGGGGCACAGTAAAGGGTGCAGCTAGGTCTCCATCACTGGTCAGTTGAGAGGGCCTCGGAAGGTTGGTGCTTCTATTCTGGATTTCATTTTTATTACTATTTGCAGTTTTGTGGCTTCAGTGTCCATCTCCAGAACTTTTCCATCAGCCCAAACTGACCCTCGTTACTTGTTAACAGTAACTCCGCATTCCCCACTTCATCTAGCCCCTGGTAACCACTGTTCTACTCTCTGTCTCTATCAATTTAATATGCTAGGTACCTCATATAAGTAGAATCGTAAGATATTTGTCCTTTTGTATTTGGCTTATTTCATTAAACATAGTATCTTCAAGGTCCATCCATGTTGTAACACATAACAGAATTTCCTCCCTTTTTAAGGCTGAATAATAGTCCATTGTATGTATATACATTTTGTTTATCTACCCACATGTCCTCTGACATTTGGATTGTTTCTACCTTTTGGCTATTTTAGCTACTGTGAAAAATGCTGCTGTGACCATGTGTGTATAAACATCAGTACGATTCTTCGCTTTCAGTTATTTTGGGTATATACTCAGGAGTGAAATAGCTGGATCATACAGTAAATCTCTGTTGGTTTTTCTGAAGAATCTCCATACCATTTCACTTAATTTTAAACTTTGAAAAATTAATTAAGTGGTACAGAAAATAAGCAAAATTTAAGTATCTAGGTTGTCCCTGCTGGGACGAAGGGGGGGTGGACCTTCAAATCTGGTGATTTATAAAAGGGGTTAGCCTTGCTGAACCTCCCTGTCAAGATGCCATGAAGGTGAAGTTGGAAGGCAGGGTCTATGTCACATCATTTTACCCAGGCTGGATGAGCCACCTGGCAAGGGGTCTGTCAGGCCTTCACCTTTCTTGACCCACCACCCACCTCGTCCTGAGACTTTTCAGGAAGCCTCTCTGCCCACGTTAGTCTGTAGAGAAGAGAGATGGCCCCAAGTCAGTGCTGTGTGGCCTCCCCCAAGGGAGAACCCAGGGAAAGTGAAGCCAGCAAGGATCCTTAAGCCAAGGATGGATGGATGGTTTCTACAACTGGTGACGCTGCCTGTAACATTTTCCAGGGAACTGATCTAACTCAGAGACAACCAGACCTCGGGGCACACAGGCCGCCTAGGCCGCCCAAAAGCAGAGTGATCTGAGGGTGTGGTTAGGGCTAATGCTGGGAGGGGTGGCCCAGCAGCAGGAGGCCATTAAAATGTGGCAAAGGCTCCCTTCTTTGTTCTCAGGATCAATTTAAAGTGCTACCATCACCTCAGGCATGGACTTAAGTTCCAGGAACTGGGACTCCGGACTGTTCAGACAGAATTCTGACTCTAATGCAGGATGTCACTTTTAAAAAGCTATTTATTCAAATAACAGACTTTAAAAAAATCACCCACAATTCCACCCTTCCCCCCAACCAGTTCCACTGTTTTCATTTTTCCATGTTCTCCATAGCTAATGCAATTTTTATTGCTCTTTTTACTCAGTCAGTCATGCCTAGATTTCCCTTGTCTCCTCCCCACTGCAGATGGCAGTTCTGTCCAAATTATTGTCATTTTCAGGTTTCTGGGATTGGTGGAGAGAAGGCTGAGTCTCCTTACTTCTCTATGTCTCTTGCCTCACTCCCAGCATACATACACACACACACACACACATGCACACACTCCCTTCCACCACGTGCTCTCCTTTATGATGGTGATATGTTTTCACCTACTCACTGACTCACTCCAGTTTATTGCCTAACTTCTTTGGGAAGGTACTGGTTAAGGACAGAAATGTGCCTTTTCAGCCTCATGCCTGTTCTTGTCTTGAAACAACATTGCAGAAGGACAGGTAAGTGCAGTTGACCTGAAACCCAACTCTGGGCATGCTGCCCTGAGCCAGAATTGTCCCTCTGCTTTCTCTGCTCCTCCATCTTCTGTCTTCTTTCCACTGGGTACAGCTCCCAGAACTTCTCTGACACTAAGTGACTAAGGGAAGAGTTTCCTAAAGGATTTATAGTGCTTGTATACCAGCATAATGCATTCCATTTTTCACATCTCTCAAGTCTTGAAACTGGCTTTGGCATTGCTAGCAGGGACAGAGTCTGAACTGAGGGCTGTGGATCTTTCCAGCACCTCCAGACTAGCACCACTCAGTTTCCTGCTCACATGGGACCATGGCACATGGGCCTGGAGACTTTTCCACAGAAACTCTGTTTCACATCTCCTGTTTCACTGACTCCCACTTCAAAACTCCCTTCAGTTCTGGTGGCCCTGGTGATACTCCTGGTGGCTTGTTTCAATCTTGCCTCATGTCCAGATCTCTTGTTTCTGGGGACCTACCTCTATTTCTTGGACACTGGATTACTTAGCTTTCTGTTCCTGTATTTTTTTACAATGACTAGATGGGCTGTCATGACTTAGCAGAAAGTACACAAACTTTTTTCCTCAGAAATGGACAGGCAGAGGAAGTAAGAACAGAGGACTCAGATTAGAACTTTCTTTCCCAGATTAGAGTTTAACCTCCCCAGACTAAGTGTGGGCTGACGTTATATCTTGGATCCTGTCTTGAAAAGTACTTCTTTTTCATTGATTGGTTTTCTCTTTTTTTGTGAAAAGAATTGTACCTAGACTAAGTTCAGAGACTTGAAAACCAGTATTAGGGAGAGTAAATAACCGTGTCATTCTCAAAGCAGAGAGGCCTGTAATCAAACCCTGACAGTGCCAAAGATTAAACTTTGTACCTTGAAAAATGTGCTGTTCTCTCAGCTTCAAGTTCTGCATCTGTAAAATGGGGTTAACAATAACCACCTCCTAGGTTTGCTATGACATTAATTGGGTTAATGTATACAAAACTGTTAGGATATTACGTAGGTAGCACATAGCAAAATTGTATTTTTAAACTATTTACTGACAATTATTGGGCATTTACTATTTTATTAGTACACAAATTTGTATTAATCAGGATACCTTTGATGTCAAATAGCAAAAACCCCAACCAAATGGCTTAAAATTAAAAAACATTTTTTAACATAATAGTTAAGTCTCCAAAATGGGGGCTCATTTTAATTAGTTAATTAGTTCAGTGGATCAAGAATAGCACCAAGGACCCAAGTAATTTCCATCTTTGTTCCTGCCATTCTTGTCATAGTGGCTTTGTTTGCAGGCCAGCTTTCCTAATGTTTATAACCTGACTTACACATAACCAGCATCACACCCAGACACACTGCATCCAAGAAGAGACCATGAGTATATATGGCATTGTTGTTGTTGTTTTTTTTTAAGAAAAAAGAGACTTTTCCTTTTCTGGCCATGAAACTGTAGCTGATATTAGAATTGCCTTCCTGCCATAAACAACTACAAAACTGGACAAAATATGAAAAAACTGTTTTCCACCATTGTTCAGATGCAGGGTAGGATGATCGCCAAGAGAAAAATTAGACGAGCCCTACAGTTGCCCTGGCTTTCATCCTGGAGACATTTCTGGGTCACAGAGCAGGAGGGGGACCCAAGCAGAGGAGGGCAGCCTCCCTGAATTTGGGAGACAGAGAACAGAGTCTGGAAATGTGGAGTTTGGAATAAGGAGTAGAGTAGTGGGGAGATGAAAGCTACACAGAGAAAGACCCCCCGGAATCTTCTTAAAGGGAATCTTCGAGTCTTTGGTTGAATATTAAGTTGCATAAACTCAGCGTAAACTGCACAAGACTAGGTAATAAAGCAACTCTTGTAGCTGCATGATTCTCAGTGTTCACACAGGAATGACACTGCCTGTATTCTAGCCTGCTGGAGTGGAAAGTCTTCTCTGAATACGTGGGAATTCAGTAGAGACTCCAGAAAAATTATACCTTGGTAGTAAGACTAACTTAGCCCTAGAGTAAAGGCTACCTCTTAACAAAGGCTAACAAATCCTCAAAAGAATCAAGCTTTTTAAAAAAATATGTCTAATGTAATATTTAAGGTATACTTATACTAAAGAACTACTCATTGTCTGAGCTTCAAGATTAACTGGGTGTTCTGCATTTTTAGTGGCTAAATCTGGCAACTCTAGATAAATGTATTAAGGTTATATAAGATGTTCAAGATGTTCATATCAAGGAGAGCTAGATGATGGGGACAGAGGGCTTTGTGCAAACTTTGCAACTCTTCTTTAAATTCAATATTCAATATTACTTCAAAATAAAAGGCTAAAAGATTAAGTTTATGAAAGATTTTTAATGCCATGAGAAAATATTCTTAAATGAAAAACAGCAGGAAATAGTTATGTATTCATTATGATATCATCTAAGTATTTTTTAATGAAATTTATCCTTAAGGGGTAAAAAGCACTTGAAAGAAAACATAGAAATATTAACAGTGGTTATTGCTGGATGTTTTCTTTTCTTTTTCATACTTTTCAGATTTACAACTTTTGTAAAATAAGCATATATTACTTCTAATAATAATAAAAATTTAAGTAGTTTAAAAAAAAAAGAATTATGCTAATCTGTAGGTAACCTAACTGCATCCCCATACAAAGCCTACCACTCCTTAAAGGAAGACAACAAAATCCAGATACCCAATAATGTAACACTCACAATGCCTACCATTCCATAGTTACTGAACATGTTTGAAGCAAAGAAATGTGACTCTTAACCAGAAGAAGAATCAGTTAATGGAAAGAGGTGTAAAAGCGAATTTTTTTTTCAGCATGGTGGAATTTCCAAAAGAAGGGAATTTAAATGGCTATAAAAATATGTCCAAGAATTCAAAGTAAAACATGAAGATAATGCAGACATAAGTGGAAATTACAAAAATAGTGAAATATAACTTCTAGAGCTAAAAATAAAATATCTCAAATAAAAAATTCACTGGCTGGGCTCACCAGCATAATCAACACTGCAGAAAAGAAGATTAATGAACTTGAAGCATGGCAATAAAAGCTATCAAAATGGAAGCACAGACAGAAAACAAGTTTTCAAGCAATTGGCAGAGACATAACGACTTATGAAATCAAGTGACTAACATACATATAACTGGAGTTTAGACAGAGAAAAAGGATAATGGGGACAAAAACATATAACTTAAGAAATAGTAGTCAAAATTTTTCAAAATTCAATGAAAACTATAAACCACAGATCTTAAAATTTTAATAAACTCCAGACAGGATAAACACAAAGAAAATCACACAAAACACATCATAATACATTGATGAAAACCAGCGATGAGAGGAAATCTTAAAAGTAGCCAGAGAAAGAAATACATTGTGTTTGGGAGAACAAAGGTAAGAGTAATGGCTGACTTCTTCTCAGAAGCACTACAAGCCAGAAGACAGTAAAATAAATCTTTAAGGTGCTGAAAGAAAAAGAAACCCTACAACCTAGAATTCTATATCCAGAAGAAATAGTAACCCTCAAAAATGAAGACAAAGACATTTTCAGGCAAAAAAAAAAAAAAAAAAAAAACTGAGAAAAATTTATCACCAGCAGACCTATTACAAGAAATGTTAAGGAATTTTTTCAAGTGGAAGGAAAACAATACCAGATGAAAATTAGGACCCACACAAAGAAATGAAGAGCTCTGGAAATGTAAATATATGGACTAATGTGAGACTTTTTTCTTATTTTAAAATTCTTTCAAAGGTCATTAACTATATAGTGTAAAAATAACAATAATGTAGTCTGAGATTTGTAACATGTTAGAACAAAATTAATGAAAACAATAGTACAAAAGAGGAGAAAGGGAAATCAAAGTAGCATGTTATCTGAATCTTATATTTACATGAGGCAGACCATAACAAATTGAAGACACAGATTGCATACACAAAAACCACTTTAAAAAAAGATAATGAAGATGTAGCTAAAAGCCAAAAGAAAAAACAAAACAGAATACTAAAATACAAAATAAAACTCAATCCAAATAAAGACAGAAAAAGAACAAATGAGATTAATAGAAAACAAATAGCAGGATCATAGATGTAAATCAGTCATATTGAAATTGCATTAAATGTAAATGTTTCAAATATCCTAACTATAAGGCAGAGATTGTCAGAATGGATAAGAAAGCAAAACCCAACTATATATTGTCTACTAAAATTGCACTTTAAATATAAAGTCACAGAGAGTTAAGGGAAAAAGGATGAAAAAAGATATACCATGCAAATGGAAGTCTGGGGGAATAAATCTGCAAAACATGATAAAGGATTTGTATTCAAAATACATAATAAACTCTTATAACTCATTAATAAGAAGATAAACAGCCCAATTAAAAATGGGCAAAATATTTTAATAAACTGTTCACCAAAGAATATATACATTTAGTAAATAAGCACATGAAAAGATGTTCCATATAATTAGTCACTAGGGAAATGCAAATTAAAACTACAATGACATTCTACTACAGACCCACTAGAATAGCTTAAATTTAACATGTCTGACAATATTAAGTGCTGACAAGGATATGGAGGAACCGAAACTCTCATGTTTGGGTAGAAATGCCAAATGATATATTCCAAAAATATTACTTAAGGAAACAATTTGGCAGTGTTTTATAAATTTAAGTAAAGATATAACATATGATCCAATAATACATTTCCAGGTATTTTTCCAAGAGAAAAGAAAACTTATGTCCATACAGACACCTGCTGGCAAATGTTCGTAATACCTTTATTCATAGTAGACAAAAACTGGAAAGATCACAAATATGCCTCAACTGGTAAATGGATAAGCAAATTGTGCTATATCTATATAATAGAATACTCCTCAGCAATAAAAAGGAATGAACTGCTGATACAAACAACAACATGGATGAATCTCAACAGCATTATGCTATGTGAAGAAAGCCAGACATAAAAGACTATATCTGTATAATTCAATTCACATTAAATTTTTGAAAAGGTAAAACTATAGTGATAGAAAGCAGATCAGTGGTTGCCAGGGTCTGGATGTGGAGGAAGAGGATTAACTACAAAGGGGTATGAGGAAGTTTTTAAGGGAGATGAAAATATTCTTTATCATGATATGGTGATGGTTACATGACTATCTATGTAAAAACTCATCAAGCTGTATACTTAAGTTGGTGAATTTTATTATACATAAATTATGCCTCAATAAAACAATAATGAAAGGAAAACAAGAAAATAAAAAACAATAATCATAAGTAACCTGGAGTCATATTAATATAAGAAAAAGACCTTTCTAAGAACCTCCCCCAGAAGACTTCCTCTCACATCTCATTGGCCAGAATTTCCTCGTCTGTTCAGGCTTAAACCAACTGACAAGGGAATAAAACACATGAGGATTACAGTTTAGAGCTCTAGAGAGCTCAGTGTTGCAGGGCAATCACGAATTACCTTCTGGGACTGGGAATGAAGCCATCCTCCTTGGAGGCATAAGTCTCAGCAGAGGTGGGCAGACTCCTCAGTTATAGTGAAGTTTGGTTGGAAAAGAGGTTGGAAGGGGTATTACTTTGAGTAGCTATAGTCACTGTAACAAGTTAAGTCCCACATTTTAGTGACTTAACACAATCAAAGCTTATTTCTCCCCAGCATAATGGACAATACAGGTGTTCCTGGTGGAGGCAGCTTTCCTCCATGTACAGATTCAGGCACTCTTGTTTCTTTCCCATCTTGTGGCTCTGTCATCGTAGGCCTCTGTTTCCAACTAGCAGACAGGGGAAGAGACTATGAAGAAGCCACATAGCTCCTACTTAACATGTTCTTCTCAAAGTTATACATGTAATTTCTGCTCACACTCACTGTCAAGACCCAGTCATATAACCACATCTAGACAGAAAGGGAGCTGGAAATTTGGTCCCTGGCAGGAGAGCTGATTCTCAGTGATAATTCCACACTATAGAATGGGACACACAAATGTGGCAGGCAGCCATGGTAGGGGTGAGGGTGGGGACACTCACTGTTGAGTGACAACCCTACAGCTTCTACTATGTAAATGCATGATCAACACTTTCTCCGTTACCCCAAATAATGCTTTGCCACAAATATTATTATTTTCCCCATCTGATGGATGTGGAAACTGAAACCCAGGGATGTTAAATAACTTGTGCCAGTTGAAAGAGCATTTGCAAATGGCAGATTCTGAATGTTCACCTACGCTGTGCAACTCCAATTCGGTTCTCTTGAACTTTATTCTACATTGCCTGAAGCGACACATCACCACTTCTTTCTTCATCGTTTGACTTTTGGAGCCTCTAGCTTGGGTGAGTGTCAGAAGGAAAACTTTAGAGAGTGGACCACACAGTGTCTGCTTTACACTCACCAAGTTCTTTTTTGACATGGTATCAGAGACAGTGAAAAGGCCGCACCACCCCTCTTTTCTAGAGGAATTTTGACCCATGTCTGGGCAAATAATAACAGTTTATTATGAGTATCTTTGTTTAAATAAATTTTAACTCTCTGATTTGGCAAGAATGACTAGTTCCCATTACTCAAAATTAAAGTGTTTCACAGTTTTTTTTTTATACTAGTATGTAGTAAGAAGTGGTAAACTTTCATTGTTCTTGGTTTTCATCATAATCTTTGACCATTCTGGGCATTCTGTGTATCACACATGTGCTCAAGACTGTAGCAGTAGGTTAGTCCAGAGGTAGGAATGCAGCACCAGAAAAGGAGAGGGCTGGCAAAGGACTTTCCCAATTTACTGAGATGATAGTACCATCCACATCTCATTTGTTATTCAAAACGAAAATGCCACTCTCCCCATAGCTGCCACTGTCAGATGAACAGTTTGGAAGAAGAGAATGCTAAATAAGTTCATTCTGATTCAAAGTCCTTGGTACATTATCTGAGAATATGTTTACAGAGGGTGAATTTCTTCTCCTAGAAGAGAGAGCTTCATTCAAGCCATTCACATCTTAGGTGAGCTTAGGACCTTTCCAAGTTAATTTATTTTAAGCAATTTCCTGCTTGAAAACCAGCACAGAGGTGGTGATACCCTTCATTTGAAATGCTAATATTTTAACTCCAGTCAGTTCCCTTGTCTACATTTGGCATTCTTTGTGGAATCATTTTAATATTCCATAATCACTTTAATAAAACTGTGTAATCTTGGACAAGTTACTTAGGCTCTCTGGCGTTAGAAGAACCATCTGTAAAATGAGGGGGTTAGACTAGATGAGTGGTTTTGGATTATTTTTCTCTGAATAAAATTTTTTGTGGCCCTCCAAAAGATGAAAGAGATAAAACTACACTAGTTGTAGCCGAAGTAATTATTGAGTAGGACTACTATAAGTCGAGCACTTTGTGGAATGGCTGGATACAAAGCTCAGTGGAACTCAGACTTACTCTCACTCTGGTGGGGGATACAGACACATACATGCAGGGCAGTGTGGAGCTATACAACACGCACATTAAATGCAGAGCTAGAGATACGTGTGGGGCATGGGATGCAGTGGGGGGAACACCAGCCTGGGGAAACAGGGATGGCTTTCAGAGCAGTAATGAGCAATGGTAGCAGATGTGGTGTGTCACATTTCTTGGCCCCTCCTCAGGTTTCTATGAAGCTGTGGGGGACAGTTCAGTGCATGCTAGCAGAGGTCCACCTCAAGCACACCTGTGTCTCTCTCTTGCCTGCTTCAGGACTCTGGGCTAGGACAGGTACATCCCAGAGGCATGGAGGAGTTCATGCCACTAGGGACCAACCTCAACTGTAGAGGCAGGAGAATCAGCGAGTAAATGCCTGGGCCTTCTGTGGTCACAGGGACAGTTCTGAGGCACATTCTACACAGCTGGGTAGCACACGCTGCCCTGACTTTCTCTTCTTCACTGGCTTGCACCCTCTGCTCCCTCACCACTGCTTTCTGAGATCACTTACCAAACAAACGACTCACACCCATGTCCTGTCCAGGTTTTGCTTTCAAGGCAACCTGACATGAAGGAGTGGCTGTGTGAAGTGTGAAAGGCATTTCAGAGGGAGGCATGGCAGCCGCAAATACTCAGAAGGGAGAAACAGCTGAGTGTGGGGAACATTAAGCAATTCCGTACTGGCTGGACAGTTGTGTTTGAGCTGTTGACTATGTGGAATCCAGGATGAATTACCATCCATTTGTCCAGGACGCTCACAGACTACCCCAACCCTCCAACCATTGTGTGCTTGGAGAAGGAAAGCTAATTCTAATATTTGCTAACCAGTGCAGACAGATGAACAGTGCACTTTTCTAGGGTTGGAGGAGGGAGAGGAGCTGCCTGCTGCTCTTGGAAACGATGTCCTTTCTCAGGAACTCCTATGACTCTGAAGGGTCGCAGTGTCCTCTGTCATCATACCAGCCTTGAGTTCAAGGACAGCTGACACAGCCTAATCACATTTCAGCCTTTCCCTGGAAGCAGAGTTCATTGTGATTATTACCTCATTGTACTTAATCTGCAAATGAGGATTTAGACTTTAAAATATCTCTTGAAGGGCAGGAGGTGTGGAGTAGAATTTTACAGGAGGGAGTATAGGAAACTGGTTCCTCCGTGGTGCGACTGCACAGAGTAAAAGAAATGAAAATGAAAAAAAGTAAAATGAGGGAAAGGGAAAACATTAGTGTTAAGGAAAGGAGGAGCTGGAAGTGAGGTCATTCAAAATTCATGCTTTAAGCCCAATTCATTTGCTAGAGGATAGATTTGGCCATGAGCTTTCTAATCACCACCATGAAAAGAAAAACTCTGCCAGTTATAATATTTACAGAGTCCGTAAGGTAAAAAGAAACAGTCACTAAGGCAAAGCACAACTATTTATAGTACTGAGAACAGAGTACAATTTCTCCATGGGTCCCAAGTAGAGAGGCTTCTGTCTGATGTACTGAAGAGCATCTGCAAACCTGCCCCCTTCCAGGAAACACAATGACAAAGTGCGTGGGGCTGAGACTTAGGCCATCCCTCCATATAGACTAATGGCATCATGACAAAATGCAGTTCAGTAAAAGCAACTTTACGGGGTGCTGATAAGAAAGGGCTGGGTTTCAAGCTCGGTGATGGTCTACTTAATTCATAATTCAGGGGTGGATCTTAGGGTGTCTAGAAGAACGTATAGGCTGCATTTATTTCAGGTAATGTTCCATAAATATTGTCTCTTTCAGCTGAGCTTTTAAAAATATAGACAAGCAGCAGTAAGGCTGAAATCGTCATCTGGATGGTGGCTGTTCCAGGTGGCTGGTTAAGCACAAAACTACCTGTTCTACTATGCCATCAATTAGCCCTCCTAGATAGCTCTGACATCCTCTTGTGAAGGTCCTGGAGTCACACCAGGACAGCACACCATGGCTCAAAAGAGGACCTCCTGTGTTCCCACTGGCAAGGCATCCAAGATTCTCCTCAGGAAGTAATTTTGCATTCTTCCTAACTCAGAGGTAAATGGGTGATCATGACCCATTATGCTTTATGCCATAAAGTTTTATGTCATAAAGCATGAACACAACAAGCTTTGTGTCATAAGCATGGATTCAACAATTTTAGGCTGGAAAAAATAATAAAGCAGCTGCTACAAACCTGTTTCTGCTGGAGGGAAAGAAAAGTCATTCGGTAAAGTACCCATGAAGTGGCTGCCTGGCAAAATGCCACTCCCTGTGCACCTTCCAAAATAGACAAAATTGCAAATGTACCCTCTGTTAAGTGACTTGCTAAGGGAGATTATGAGCTACAAAGTGGATGAGAATGGGAAGATGTATACCCCAAATGATGGCTTGGTTTTAGAATAATTAAGCTGAGTCCTGTCTAGGAGAGAGTAGGTGGGTGATAGGGTAGTAATCCTAGATGTTTCAAAATAAAGCCATGGCATCTGCATAGGAGTTTACTCTGTTCTCAAATTCTACAGGGCACACATCCAGCCCAGCCCCAAAGGGTGGATGTTAGAGAAAAGAGAGGAGCAGTATTAACAAAGACTCACTTTTAGAAGAGGGACTAGAAAGAGTTGGCTGGACTTAGACAAATCACACAATGTTGAGGCTGGAAAGCAGTTCCTTTGGGGTGAAGTTGTCTAGGGTCCACTTCAGCAGTAATTTTCCTATGGCACCTGCTTATGGATAGGCATTTAACTCTAGCTGAAGTCTTTTTAGAGAAAAGAGGATACCAACGAATAATTTAGCTCCCTCATCATTGAGCTAACTTTGGTTATGACAAATGAGGCCAATGCTGTCTCTTGACAATTTTTATCCAGTGACTCAACATATAACACCCCGAAGCAAGTCTATTCTTCCTTTGAAATGCAAAACTTCAAAATCTGAAGATAACTACTCAGAGCTCCCTGATGTCTTCTCCAAGTCTTCCGGTAGATCTATTTCCATATAAGGTAACTCCTCTTGGGATGAGAGTTTAGCAAATAAAAATATAGGCTGCCTAGTTGAATTTGAGTTTCAGATTAACATGGACTACTTTTTTAGTATAAGTAGTCTCCGTGTAATATTTGAGACATACTTATATAAAAAAGTAGTCCATGTTTATCTGGGCATACTGTATTTTGGCTAGCAACTAAACTGTGAATGCAAATGTTTTTAGAAATGTAATGCCTAGAACTTGAGATAGTATTCCTGTTGAACACTGAAGTAGAACTCAAGTGGGGTGAGAGAGAGTGGTGGGGAAATGACAAGGGGAAAGAGGGGGGACATCTGCACCTCTGCACCCCTCCCTATCATGCTTCTGTGTGAAGAAGGTAAAGTGCCCTCCGGTGAGGGCCAAAGCCCCCTCCCTGTCTCGGGGCACAAGGTCAGGCCAGGGTTAAAATATCCTCTGACCTCTGGGAGCCCCCTCTAGCTATTCCCTAACCTCTGATGTGGTGGCCCTTCTTTATCGTAATGAATTCTGCTGTCTCTGTTCATTGTAGGAGGTATTTTCAGCTGGATGATAGCATATTCGCAGAATACTAGACACACCTCTCTTGAGCTTGCACACCTCTCTTATCTACTTAACTCTCTTTCAGTTTCCTCTGCTCTTCTGGCACCAGTCTTCTCCTTCCTCCGTGGCATCCCAGGTCTTCTGATACACTGGACTTGATTTTAAGCTCCTCTAGGGCAAGGACTATGTATGTTAACATCCTTAATGTAACGATAATGGTAGAGCTTTTACTGTAAGAGCCTTGCCTCATTCCGTTCTCAGGTTCTGTCCTGGTCTCTCTCACCACAGTGTCCTCGCCAGTGTAAGTGCTGCTGGCAGTGAGTGCTCAGGAGACACCTTTGGCCTGGCAGAAGTGGTACCAGAAGCAGTTTGCATCATCTAAAAACACTTTCTCCAGTATCTCCCATTTCAGTCTTCTAGGCCAGAGGTCAGAAAGCGCAGGACCAGGACCATGCTTAACCTGTTCCAACCAGATGAGGCCCTGCTTTTGAAGCTCCTCAGGGGGGCCTTCCACAACTTGCCCCAGGGCCTCACCAGTACTGAACTGCGCTCACTCATCACTACAGCGCTCACTCATCACTAAACAAAGGCTTCCTCTCCCACCCCTCCCTTTTAACTCTTAATCCCATTCTCTAATTCTATGACTAACTCTTAAATTCTTTGTGATTAGTAATCCCGTTTAACTTCAGTAGGGGATTTAGACACCTGGAAACCAGAGACTATTATAATGAAATTGGTAAGTAGAATGAAATGTTGCCCTGGAACTCACTCTTTCCTTGACTGGTCTGCTTGAGGAGGTCCAGGTCATCTGGAGACTGTGTGTGAATGGGCTGGTGGAGGTGGCCAAGCTAACACACCAAATCTAGGGGTATCTTAGAACAATCAGCAGTCCCTGGGGTCTTGTACCATTTTCATTCTCAACTTTAAATAATAGTAAGATGATCTTACGGTTTCAGCAGGGAAACCCAGGGCCTCTGGGGGGCACTGTGATCTCCAAGGTAAGGCCTGGCAGGGCTCACCTCCTTGGGGCTGGATGTGGATCAGAGTTGCTGGACTGGGAGGCTGCTTGCCTCAGGCAAGCCCATAGACCAGTGAAACTGAGAACAATTGGCTGAAGCAAAAGTCTTACCTGTGTAAGAGGTTACTCACTCTGAAAATAATCTTTCACAATGAAAGCGTCATCAGATTCCAGAGTCATAAATTAACAAATTGTGCTGGTCTGTGGTGACTGCTATATTTCTTTACTTAGAAATGTATCTTATCCTTTGGTAGTCAGGGCTATGCAAAGGGTGTGGTGGTTATGACCAACTGTCTGGAGTTATTAATTTTTGCTCATTTTCTGCTACAAGAACGGCTGTCTTGGGCTGACTCTCATGATACAGCTGACTGCCTGCCACCAACAGGCTATCCACTTTAGCCCTCATTCAACTTGCCCTGCCTGGACAGTCTTATTTATTCTCTCCATTTCAACTACTAACCACTGTTGTTTCCAAGATTGAATATGCACCACTAATTTAACAATACCTGGGGGCAGGGAGGAGAGAAGAATCCCCAACACATTCAACATATAACATCTGTTATAAGCTCATTCCTACACCTCATAGCTAAAGACCGCCTGATCTTTCAAGATTCATGTCACAGTTATCCCCTCCAAGAAGCCTTTTTTGACAGCCTTCCCCAGGACTGACCACTCCCTGTGTCACAACTGTACCTTGCACATACTTTCACACCTATTAAGTCTTTATTCACAGACTGTAAGCATCTCATTAGCTGGAATTACCTTATTCATCTCTGTATTCCCTTAGTCTAGCTCTGTGCCTGGCATTAATTCACTCTAAATATTCACTGAAGACCTACCATGTGCCTTGTACCCTACCAGACTGGCACTTGTTTGTTACACAGAAGAGTTCTCAGCAAGCATCCACTCTGCAGTAACATGGGAGATATAAAATGAGGATGTGGCAGTCTCTTAATCCCTTCCATTAGAGATGGGAGCAGTGTATGCCATGCTGTATTAGTCAGCTCAGGCTTCTATAACAAATACCGTAGACTGGGTGGGTGTGGGTTAAATTGTAATATTTCCAGAATATCTCGCCTGGCTTTAGTATATCTGCATATTAATAGGTGTTCAGTGGTGGAAAGAAATATGGCTTTAGTGCATTTGCATCATTCCTCAAGAGTGGAGAGAAATTTATCTCCATATCAATGGGTAAATTACTTGGGCAACAGAGGGCTTTATCTGTACCTGAAGGTGAGAAGGAGGCCCGGTTTTGCTTCTCCCAGAACAGGAAAGAGAGAAGGGCCCAGACTGCAGTTTGTAAGCAATAAACAGGTTTTAAACTTTATTTCTCCCTTTGAATGATTTCAGTTTTTAGAGGTATTTTGCCCCAGGATTTCCTCTCCCCAGACTAACACCTGGCATAGTTGGCAGGGTTCCTCTGAACCCGAAATCTGTTATAATGGGTGTGACCTTTGGGAGGGCCACCCCAAGAAATGATGGGGAGAAGTGGCGCTTGCGCTAAGAGACATGTGTCTACATTCGTGTGGTCGTAGTGGCACCACCACCGCTGCTGGCAGCGGCGACTCCGGCCCATGGCCTGAGCCTAAGGCTACTGCTTCTGCCACTGCTGCTGCTCCTGCTGCGGGCTGGAGCCTGGCCACAACCATGGAAAGGAGCAGAGGTCCGGGTCACCTTGATAGAGAAGCAACTGGCTGCTGTGTACCACACCTTGCTGGCTACGGAACCCATTGCCGGAACAGCTCCCACCAAGGTAATAACCACCTATCCTATCGCTGGGTGGGTGAGAGACGGGACTCAAAGGCCACGGAGTGGTGTGGCACAGACACCTACTGTATATCATGTGACTGGCCATTTGCCTTTGGCATCCCCAGGGAATGATGAAGCAGACGCATTGGCCCAGGTGTGCTGGCTAGAAGGAAAGCCTGCCTCTGATGTGGCCCAATGGCTACATCGACATTTGTTGCAAGCGGGGCAAAAGACAATGTGGGCTGTTGCCCATTGGTGGGGCTTGCCACTGACCTTTGAAGAAGTCAGCTGAGCCTGGAAGGAGTACCCTGAACACTGTGCGGATGAGCCAACCACTGAGAGGGGCCTAGAGCATTTTTTTGCAGCCTATGGCCAGTCACCGGTGATTGAGACCGATCAAGGCACCCACTTTACTGGACATATGTTGCAAGGATGGGTGCAGCCATTAGGAATAAAATGGACGTGGCCCTGGACATTTCAGCACATGGACTGGCGATGGCTGGCTCTTCTGGCACCTTGGGGAAAAGGCCTGGAAGCTGGCCTCCCGTGTATTACTGAAGTAACAGCAAAGTGGCCCCCCACAATCATGGTTATTTGCTTCTACAGTCCTTGTGTCCTGGATGTGCCCCCTGGCTGCAGCTGCCGCGTGATGGCTGGAATAGACGAGTTTTGGACTTATTTGGCATGGGACTTTGAACCTAGCTGAATCCTCTGGCTTGAGAATTATGATTATATTGCTGTTGTCAAGAAAAAAATGCTTAAAGAGAGGCTTGACCTTGTCTAATGTTTGGTAAAAGTTTTGTGAGCAATCTAGCATGGTTGTTAGGAATGAGTAAACAAGTATAGAAACATGTTTTGTGCTTAGTGAGAGATTGTGCTGTAAAGTACATTTACTTAATCTGCATAGGCTGAATCCTCTGGCTTGAGGATTATCATTATTTTATTGTTGTTGCTATTGTATGTCATTAATTTGGTCGGAAGAAGGGGAACGAGTAAATTGAGAGGCAAGATTTCTGGAGGGGTGGCTTGTGGGTAAAATTATAATATTTCCGGAATATCTTGCCTGGCTTTAGTACATCTGCATATCAATAGGCATTCAGTGGTGGAAAGAAGTATGGCTTTAGTGCATTTGCATCATTCCTCAGAGGTGGAGAGAAGTTCATCTCTATATCAATGGGTAATTACCTGGGCAACCGAGGGCTTATCCATACTTGAGAGGTGAGGGGGAGGGCCAGTTTTGCTTCTACCAGAGCAGCAAAGAGAGAAGGGCCCAGAGTACAGTTTGGAAGCAATAAACAAGTTTTCAACTTTATTTCTCCCTTTGACTGATTTCAGTTTTTAGAGATATTTTGCCCCAGGATTTCCTTTCCCCGGACTTACAGTGGGTTAAACAAGAGTATTTATTTCTCACAGTGCTGGAGGCTGAGAAGGTGCTGGCCAATTCAGTTCCTGATGAGGGCCTTCTTCTGGGTTTGCAAACAGATGCCTTCTTGCTGTATCCTGACATGGTAGAAAGATAAACTCTCTTGTGTCTCTTCTTATAAGGGTACTAATTCCACTCATAAGGGCTTCATCCTTCCAAAAGGCCCCACTTCCAAATACCTTTGGGGATTAGGGTTTCAATATATGAATTTGGTGGGAACACATTTATTTCATAGCATGTGCTTACCTGAATGTGATCAAGTACCAAATGTGCGGTTCAGACATGGTTCAGTTAAGAAAAGGTAAGATCTGAGCTTCTTAAAGGGCCAGGCCTTACTTTTCTTTGTAGCTCCAGCATCTTCCAAGGCATACCATTAGGTTTGCATTTAAAATTGATTGAATGAAATTCAGAAGCATCCCAGAGAAATTCCAGAGTTTTCTATGGGACGGTAAGTGGAAAGGAATTGCAGGGTGGGTGAACAGCATGAAGAAAGGCTTGGCGGCAAGGGTGAATTTTATTTTAAAAATTTAATTGTGTCAAAATACATATAACAGATTTCACTGTTTTAACCATTTTTGAGTGTACAGTTCAGTGGCATTGGTACATTCACATTGTTGCACCGGCAGGGATGGAGTTTTACATCTCTTTCAAAAGCATTCATACCTGGTTAATCACACATTTGTTAGTGGAAATAACCAATACTTGGTGGAAATGATGCATCAGAGTAAAAGCAGTGTTCTCCCTGGTTTGGGCAGTTTTCCCATTAACATCTGTGATTTGTTTTGCATATATTAATGAAAGGCTGTGGTGTTGGGGGACAAAGGGGACCAGTGCTTCTGCCTGTATGTTGGAATCACTCTTGTGAAGTTTTAAACAATGAATACAAAATTTGTTCCCAATACTGGACCTTTTGTTTTCAAATCAAAAGCATAAAACCCTATTGTGGGGAGAAAAGCATCTTTATTAGCAACCAGTTGTGTCCACTTAAAGCAATAAATATAATCTTTTCAAGAGTACATTCCTATGAAGTACTGTAGCTATTAATATACTTCAATCTTTTTAATGGATATATCTGTGGGAAGTGTTCTAATCAGTGCCGCATGCACCCTGGAGAGGGAAGATGGTGCTAGAGGGAAGGGACGCCCACCGCAATAGGGCCGTGAGCACAGCCTGTGAGATCTGGGTTCTGGTCTTGCCACTTCTATGTATCCCTGGACAAGCCACCTCAACACTTAAAGCCTCTTACCCAGAAGAGGCTGGAATCCGGGGCCTGTAAAGTCCTTTCATCTCTTTCAGTTCCATCTGAATAACTGTTAGCAAGTGCCACGCTGGCTGGTGGGGTGCTTAGTTTGGGACGGGGCGGAGGACAGCAGACGCGCGCGCGGAGGACTCAGCAGTGGTGGAACGCGGAGTATCCTGGAATGGAGCTAGAGCGATGGCATTTCCAGACGAGTTTCTCCAAGGCCAACTTTTAAAGGTCGGAGGAAAGTTTGTCGTGGAGCGGGGGCCCTAAGGGGTGGGCTCGGTGGGCCCCGACACCTCCTCCCCTTTAAGCGGGTGGCCCCAGCCCTTCCTCCGTTACCTGGGGCGGGGAGGGGCTTGGGAAAGTTTGTGTTTGTTGCTGGCAAAGCGCCGGATGGGAGGCGCGGGCGGGCGGACGCGGCGGTTCTTCCCTTTTGCTTTCAGAAAGCGGTCGGGGCTGCACACTAGGCTGGGCGGGTGGCTCCGGTGCCGGGTCCCGGTGCCCGGCCGGCTGGAGGAGGGCGGGGAGGAGGCGGGCGCGGAGCCGGGGCGCACGCAGCCCCCGCGTTGGGATTTCTCGGCTTGCGAGGAGAGCGGAGCAGGCGCGCGGCCCAGGCAGAGGAGCGCTGGCTCTGGAGCCGCCGGAGCCGGAGGAGGAGGGGGAGGAGCGGCGGCGGGCACGAAGGCGGGGGAGAGTCGCTCCCGCCCGGCGAGCATGGGGCGCCCGGCGCCGAGGCCGCTGCTGCTGGCCCTCCTGTCGCTGGGTGAGTGCGCGCGGGGCGTGGTGGGGTGCGGGGGCGCCGGCGGGGCGCAGCTGCTGCGCGCGGCCTGGGGCGCCCAGCGGGCCGGGGCCGCTCCCGGGAGACCCGGCGGGGAGAAGCGGGCGGCGCGGCCCGGCGGGGAACGGCCACGGGGCCGCCCGGAGCCGGGCGCGAATGCGGCCGGGTCCCGCGCGGGGTGCAGGTCGCGGCCCCGCCAGGCCGAGGCTCGCCCGGACGTGTGCCGGGGGAGTGGCGGGGGGGCCGGCTTCCCCCAGCCCTCCCTACCTGTTGGCCGCCGGAAGCCCGGCTCACCTTGAACGCCCGGTCCGAAACGTGCCTGCGGTGCCCGGCTCGCGTCCCCAGCCTGAGAGCGGAAATATGCGCCTTTGATATGCCCCGCCGGAGCCGACACCGGCCGAATGGCAATTCACAGACAAACCCACGCTGGGTTGCCTTTCCAGGGAAGCGAGAGAGTCCACCAACTTCCTCCAGTGAAGGTCACCGGGTGGCCCAGAGCGCTGCAATAAAAATGGGTGTGCGAGCCCTTCGCTCACGGTAGCGCTGTGGCCAGATCTTCTGCCCAGGCTTTTCCTAATTTAGCTCTTCTTGAAGCTGCCTAACTGCTGTTTACACACAAAGACCTAGAAGCCTTGGCTTCTCCAACTTTTCCTACCTGTTACTTTTCCTCCCTTTACTGTCCCCACTTTGACTCTCCCCAATCCTTGCTGCCTCTTGATCACTTGGCCCAGTGTCCTCCTGCAACCCAAGGACTCTCCGGTGGGTTTTTTCCTCTCCATTTTCCTTTTATTCCATACACACAGACACCATCTTCACATGGAATACACGTGGTTACATATTAATATGGTTAAATTAAGGTAACCATGTGTATCCATGCAAAGATGGTTATATTGTATCTACACAAAGATGGTCACATAACCATATTGATTATATTACCATAATCTAGCCACAGAAACACATCTGCTTATTAAGTGCCTGCATGGTACCCAGAGGCTGATCTATAAAATGCTTTTGATATCCATGGATCACTTTGGTTTGTGTCAACCAGAACAGATTGAATCCTGCAACCTGACCATGGATTCACTTCTAAGCCCCTAGAGAAAGCCCATCAGAATCCTCTGCAGAGCAGCCAGGCCCCAGCTGCACACAGGATAAATGACTTCTGCACTTATGGTCAAAGGGTCTCAGTGGAGGCCTTCCACAGCCACTCGCGTCCTGCTGGCACCAGGGTCTACGCTGTCCCAACTCTCATGATTCCTGCTACTGGTGGGCCAGCCTTTATAGCTGCTACTGTGTTTTCTTCCTTCACCTCTGAGGGGTTTTCTGGATTTCACTCCCCAAGAGAGCTCGTCCACATCTCATGTCACTGCAGCTACGTGCAGAAAGCCGTTCACCTAATTTTGTAATGTCTTTTCTGTGGTCTTGGATCCTAATGCTCTTATTCTTTCCTTTCACCCTGAGGTCCTTTTAAGGCCTCCATTTGTTGAACACTACTGGTGATAGTCCACATCCATCAATTGGCTAAGGTGTCTTGGTCAAACAGGGCCATGGTCTGTGGTTGCACAGGTTATGCTCTGCACAACTCCAGGACCTGCTTGTTCACCTTGTAGTCTAGGTGAATGATTCCCTGTGGAGTTGTGCAGTTCACCCCATGCACCAGTTACAGTGGTGGGGTCAGGCAGAAGTTTGAAAAGAATGCCCTTGGGTAACTATGATAAAGGGATAAAAGGGGAACAGCTGGGGAAGTCTCGGTCCTATGTATACTAGCCTGGCTGAACCTCTTCTGTTAACTACACACAGAGATCTTTTGTAGTGTGACCAGCCAATGCCTTGTCCCCTAACAGTTCTCTGAAATTGGTGTTCTGCCTGATAACGCTGCCCCACAGAATCTTACTTGGTGGCTTCAGTCTGACCTCTGGGAAGCCCTCCCTATTGTAGCTCTCCAGCCCTGTGCTAGGTTTTGAAATTTAATAGGCTGATCAGCAAGCTCATCTTTCCTTTTGTATTGCAACCTGGGCCTAATCTTGCTATCACTGCTCACTGTGACCTCCACATGCACACAGTCCCTCACTTCTGTGGCCTTTCTCATAGTGCAGACTCCAGCTTCTTCCCATCCTGGTGTCTGCAGCTCCTATCCCGACGAGGTTCTGGTAGTTCCCCACGTAGGTAACTTCTGATGTCTTCCTGGTCCACTTACTCCCCTAGCCTCCTTTCTTGGTTCATCATTTTTCCTAAAGGATCATTTTTTGGGGTCCCGTCTTTGCTCATTGGTTCTTTATGATTTTTCCCAAGGATGTTCTGCCCCTTGTGTTCTCTCCCCTCTAGTCTTCCGATTCAGACATCATCCTAAGTAACCTGTTTGCCGTGCTCTACATAGAACATATGGGAACCTTCCAGTCTTAACATTTGCCACAGCTTGGGAATGCCCCCTCTGCTTCTCTCCTCTTGCCTGTTCATTTCCTCATTCCTCTAAAACTCACTTTCTTCGTGAAACTTACCTAAACCTACCTATCATGATCACCTCAGAACCCACTCAGTTTCATAGAGCAAGTTTTCACTTCTGTTGCTTATTCTGACCTAATACATCATTTCTTGAACACCCGTGAGTCCATCCATACCAGTGCCTTGGAGATATGCCTTACTGAGTGGTCAGTGGGGGTGGGTGGACAGATAATAAAATAGCTGTCTACAAGACAGAATGAAATACCTGACAGAATCCAAGTGCAAGTAGGAAGCAAGGAAGAGGATAATTCTTTTTGACTTGAAATTGGGGTTGATTTTGCTGAAGAGGTGACATTTGAGCTGAACCTTGAGGATGATTAGAATTTTGAAAGAAAGGATGAAAGAACATTCGAGTCTCTGCAGAAAGGCATCAAGTGTGGATGAGTGAAAGTACACGGCCCATTCAGAAATGGCGTGTAAGTTCCTTGTAACTGGAGGTGGGGACCGTATTGGGAGCAAACTGAAAAGTTAGGTTGAGGAGGATCCTAGAGGCCTTTCCTTCTGTGCTGAGAAGTCTGGACTTGGAGGGGTGGGTTTGCTGGCCATGTGGGTGCTTCCAGGTAGCCTGTACTTCTCCCATCATAGCACTTAATTATCTCCCTGTGTGTGATTGTCTGTTCCTGGTCTAAACCCCTACCCTGATTATATCACCTGGTCAGGGACCATGTTATTCCCATTCATTACTGATAGAATGCCTGGCACCTAGTAGCACCTAGTTTGATAAATGTTGGCTGATTGAATGAATACATGTATATATCTCTTTGTCCGTGGGTAATGGGTGGCCTTTAATAGTTCTCAGGGCCAGCCTAATACAGCAGTGTTTGAGGATGGTAGGTCTTTACTCATGTGCAGCTTGAATTGGGGAGTGGAAGTTAGGATTGTGGAGAGGGATTAAAATATTTGCTTAGTTTGTGTCTTTTGAAAAAAATACTGCAAATCCATTGCAATAGTTTTTTAATGACAAAAGCATTAATTACATCTATATATTAAAATTCAGATAATATAGAAAGGTTTTATATTAATTAAGTAGGCGAAACTGTTATAACAACACCAAAACATGGTTCAGACAATAGAAGTGATTTTCATAACAGTGCAGCAAGGATGTCTCAGATGAAACGGTTGGGTGGTGTACCTGCCCACGGCCAGAATCTGGCTGCCAGGTGGATGGCAGTCCTGCTGTCTGCAGCCTATGCTTTCTAAGATCACTTTGGTTGTCATCACCACCTTTCCAAGCCCCATAAAGGGGGAAGGATGGGGAAGGAGCATGGAGGAGATATATGAAGGCTTCATTGGCCAGGCTTGGAAGGGTTACACATTCCATTCAAGAGAATTTAGTCTCATGCCATACTAGCTGCAAGGGAAGCTGAGAAATGCAAAATAGCCTGGCAGCTGTGTGCCAGCTGCTATGTATGAATTGACAAACAGATGTGGGGTAGCAGTTAGCAGTTTCTGTCGCTGACATAAAAGGATATAAAGTAAAAAGAAAAATGTGGCTACCTTCCCACTGCCCAGGCTTAGCCACTCATATATAATGTGTGTGTGTGTGTGTGTGTGTACACTGAGTATCTTGTCTTTTCTCTTAGAATCTTTCCATGGCTCTGTGCCTAAGCAGCACAGAGTAATAGTAGCTGCTATTTATAGAGTGCATATCAAGCATCAGGCTTATATGTCCTTTCTCTTTTAATCCTCACAATACCTTTGAGAAAGGAGCTGTTATTTTCTCTATTACAGATGAGAAAAGGGATGCCCAGAAAAGTTAAATAACTTGTCCAGAGTCACACAGCTATTCCTTGGCAGAGCCAGGATTCGATCACAGGACTCCATCCTGCCTGTACGAAGCAAACCTTGACTGATGGTCGGTCGTGCTAACCTTATGCTGTGTATTCATTGCGAATGGTTTAAGTGAAATAGGATGATGACTGTTTGACAGTGAAAGTGCAGTTAAAAATAGGGTGGGGTGAGTGCAGCCCACTCAGGCTGAAGGGGCTGTGCCAAGATGCACCTCCCAGGTGGGACAGCTCTGCAGCCCCGAGCAAGTCACCATGCCTGCTCTGAGGATTGGGACTGAAATGCAGTTTCTTCCAGAAAGGACTGAAGGAGGAGGAAGACTGTCAGGAGGAACCCCAGTGAATCCACTCAGCTTAAAGGTCTTTGAAGTGCTATGGCCTTCAGAGAATCCTTGGCACTCATTTTAGCCTTGTTAACAGAATTCCTGTATCTGCCAAGCTGATGAATGCCTGCCCTGGCTATAATTATTCTTATTAGCCTGCTGAATAGGAACTCTAGTTGTCAGTGATTGTTCCTTACAAGGCAGTCGGGTTAGCGGCATTTATATGGCTATTTTGTTTTAGTGCTGAGCTGCCGAGCTGATTTTGCCCTATAGATTGAACATACGTTTTCATATTGGCACTGCGTCTGGCTGTTAAATAAGGTGTGTGCTTGTCTGTCGGTGTGTTTCTGCATCTCACTTTATCAAATGAAGTGGGGGGAACACTGTCAGGGCAGTTCATAGCGATTCACTTAAATTGCTTTGGTTCCTAAAAGGCAGGATAGCAAGGCCATTTGACTTTCTGCTTTGGGAAAATAACTTGAACTGGCAAAAAATTCTTCATAATTTATCTTCTGGAAAAGGCGAAGTGCTGCAGTTGGCGCAGTCAGTGGTTTTTTTCGATCTTGGAATATTTTTTCCCCACACCAACTGTAGTCTTTGCGAAGCAACAGAATTAGAGCCAGTAGTTAATGCTTGCGCGTACCAGCAATGTGATTTCCAGTAGACTAGAGATAATGGCACTGTGTACACGTTTGTGTTCTTCGAATGCTGATTTCTCCACAATACTCCCTAAGTGTTTGTGTGAGATTATGGAGTCGCTAAGCAGCATGATTCAAGTTTAAGTATGATGTTCTGGGACCTTAATTGCTTCCTGCTTTGCACCTTTATAAGCAGCTGGGACGTGAAAGCATTTACATCATTCAGAATATTTCAGGGAATGGAGAAACACCGGCTAGTGTTGCTCTGTCTAGGATGAATTTGGCTTAAAACTGTGAAGAACGGAATTGTGCTTAAGGGTTCAGGGCACATTTCAGAATGGGGACTGCCTTTGAATCCTAATGAAACAAAGGCAGTATGCAGACAGATTGGTTACTTCTCAGACCTTAAAAGTGACCCGAAGCCAAGAGCATCCTGATAGTGCCTCCTCCTTGTTCTTACTCAGAGCTAGAGTGGGCCAGAAATTCCCAGCTTGTGATCCATGGTAAGGCACCCACGTGATTTTCACGTGTGTCATGATACTGATGCCCTCAGCGCTTGGACCTACCTACACCAGAAGCCCTGTTTTCCCAGAGAGCCGTTCAGGTGTTGCTTCCTATGTGCTCAGCTCTATCAGGTTGGCAGATCTTTTACATGGTCAACTGCAGCCCTTTTTAGCCCCATCCTGGCCTTGGAATGAGCTGCTTGAAGACAGAAGTTGAGAAGCTTGGTGACATGGTGAGTAGGTCATTCATCCATTTGGCCAGTGTTGAGAGAGAGCATATCACTCCAGTTCAGGCACTGTCATGAGTGCTGGGGATTCTGCAGTGAGCAGAGCCGACTCCGGCCTGCCTTCCAAGGGTGGCTGGGACGTGCAAGCCGTGTAGTGGGTGGTGTCGCCAGGGAATGCAGCCCCACCTGGATGATGGGGGTGAGGACCAAGGGCAAGTTCTTGGAAATGCCTGCAGTTAGACAGGAAGGGAGGGTTCTAGAAGGAGGAGTCAGAGGCACACAGAAGATCCAGAAGAGCATGCCGTGAGAAGCCAAGCAGAGACGGGTCTGAGCAGACTTGTTACAGGGGGATTGGTCAAAGTGTTTCTGAAATCCGGTAAGATAAAGATGAAGAGAAGCCTTGGGTTTGGAGATTACAGAGGCTGATCCAGCAGTGAAGGAGGAAGTGAAATCACAGAAGTTGAGGAGTGAGCTGGGTGGGGAAGGAACTCTGAGGCCTACACTATAGCCACCTTTTCAAGTGGTCCCGAGTGAAAGATCACCGGGGAGGAGGCTGAAGAGAGGAGGGCCAGGCAAGGATGATTGCTGGGCAGCACTCTGGGGAAGGGGGGACTGTGGGGTTGGGGCTCAAATGGAGCCCCTGGCGTTGGCGGTCAGAGTGTTCAGCCTGCTCCCAGAGAGGAAGGGAGGGAGAGGAAAAGGGGGATGTGCAGGGAGCGGTGTGCTTTGAGGAGCCTGGTCTCTGCAGTGCTTTGACCTCTTCAACCCCAAGAGTGGTCACAGAGTCCCCAGACATGCCAGTTTGGGTTATGTATATGCTACTTTCATTCTTTGCACAAATTGAAAGTTTTTCCCAGGTTCCTCTGGATGTCTTCTTCCGTGTTGGTTGGTGGACTCAAGCTTCTTTCTGAGAGCAGCTTTTAGGCCTTTGGCAGTTAGGTGCAGTCTCCAGTGCAGGGACTTTGTGGCTGTTTTATAACCCATCTTTCTCCCATTTTAATCAGCTAAAAAGATCTCAGTAGTTTTATTACAAATAAACCATTACTTGTGTGTTTCTAAACTATTTCTGCTCTTGAAAAGAACTTACAGAGAAAAAAAATAGGGCTCCGGCTTTGGATTAGCCCTCTAGCAGTGTGAACCTTGGACAAGTTTTTTGTTCTCTCTGTGCATCTGTGAAATGGAACTCACCTCTCTTATGGGTTTGTCACAAAGATGAAAAATAAAATACCTTGAAAAATACAAGCATTAAACTTAATGTATTTAAGTCCTTAGAACTTGGCTACTTGAAATGGGGACTGGGGACCAGCAACATTGGCAGCACCTGGGAGCATCTCAGGGTCCAGTGCAACCTGCTGAACCAGAATCTGCATTTTCACTAGATCCCTGGGGATTCGAATGCATGTGAAAGTCTGAGAAGCCCTAGTCTGGAAGAGAGCTTGCATTACAAGTTATGTGGTGGCCTGGGCTTCCTTGGTGACCTCTGAGGCAAAGAGCGTGGTCAGAGTCAGAGCCCAAGGAGTGTGGCCTTGGGTGGGCTGTTTGGGAGTGGGGCAGGCCTTCAGTTAGCCACCACTGTGCCGCCAAGTTGGGAGTCTGGAGCAAGGGAGAGGCATGGTATGATCTCTCCCTGAGAGGAAGGGGGAAGGATGAGGAGTGTAGGGATCTGTACGGAGCTGGTGACAGCATCCCGGGGAAGGCTGGCCACAGAATCCAGGTGGGACAGGCAGGTGAGAGAGGCTGGAAGGCCTAGTGAATAGCAGATGGTTTGAGGAACTAGAGGACACGATGAGGGTAAAACAGTAGATCCAGGGGCACAAGGGATCGGGCGGACCAAGAAGGTAGGAGGAGAGGATCAGAAGGGGTCACGTCTGAGCTCAGGGTCTGGAAGGGGAAACCTGAGGGTGGTCGTCTGGGCAGGCACCTACCCAGTTTTTCCTCTCATGTCTTTTTGACCCATTTACCTCTAATATCTGACTGGGTTGGGCCTGTGATTGGATTAGGAGATGGAGGTGTGAGCTTTTAGAAGCTCAGGTATTATAGGGAGAAGGTAGTATCTTTGGGAGTACGATGAGTTGGGGGTTGGATAGCAACCAATGTGAGGATTATATCTTCCCTAAGAAATTCCTTCCTGCCTTTTTTCCTTAGCACTTATTTTTGCCAGCAACTGCACTTTACACATACTAACTTGTTTAGTAGGCTTTGTAACTCCTATTACTAACTCCTCTTTATAAGTATTATTGCCCGCATTTGATTGATGAGAAGACTGAGAGGTGAAGTAACTTGCTCAGGGTACCACAGTGAGTGGCAGATCTGCTGGGATTCAAACCCATGTGGCCTGGCTCCTGAGTCTGTACGTTGTACACTCTTCTGCCTTTCAGTGGTAGTCCTGATATTCAGTGTTAGTCAAACGTATGTCTGAAAACATAGAAAGGAATTGATACAATTAGCCAAAATGTGATGACATTTGTTTCCTTGTCTTTTAAAGCAGGAGGCTTAGGTTTGGGCTCTTGATCTTCCATTCACTACTTTTGTGACCTTGGATAAATTGCAGAATAGCTCTTAGCCTCTGGAAAGTAAGGGGCTGGGCTAGCTGATCCCAAGGTCCCCCTCTCCAGAACTCTCTTGAGTCCACATTGACCCCTGCTGTTGGCCATATGGATTGGTTGGTCCAGCCTGGCTCCTGGCGCATCTTTCCCAGCTCTCCTCCTGTCTGCAGGCTTTGTGCCTCTTATCTCTCATCACCCTGGCACCTCTCCACAGCGGATGATTGGTATCTTTGAGGGCTCGGGATTGTATGTCGTTCTGTCACTTTATCAGCAACGACTCCCCACCGCCCCTCACTGTCAGCGCATTCCCGCACTGTGAGACTAGGCATCTTTTCTCCATGGTTCTCTAGGTTGCAGAGGTGTCCCCACCACCCAGCTGACTGCATTTTCAAATGGACTTCTGGGAAAAGTCACAGAAACAGTAAAGCCAATACATTTCTGGATGGCAGACTGTTTCTTATTACTGATTTTTTATTTCTGCCAGTGTGTTGAGGATGTCAGCCATGAGTAAGTTAGAGGTCAAATAATCAAGTCTCAGCTCTGAGAAGTGTGATGTGTTTTCTTCCCATTGAGCCCTCAAGTCTAGCGGAGAGGCAGGTACAGGGTTGTGCTGCACAGGCTCTCCTTTCCTTAATGGCCCCGGGCCACAGCAAGAAGAGGCACAGGCATCTTTCCATGGGTCTAAGTGCTGGCACTACTTTGGATTTTCCTCCTTCCTTGGTAGCAGAGTTGAAATTCAGGTGTCTCCAAATGATGGCCTTAACTGCCTAAGAAATGTGATGCTAGTGTTTCGGGACTTTCTTCCTTTTCATTCTCTTATTCTGGAAAGGGGATGGTTCAAAATGCTGTTGGATACAATACCAATTAAACGGATATGCCCTGGAAAACCTCCCTGTTATACCTAGAAGCCTGTGCTTATGACCTTGGTCTTCACTGCATCCTGGCTGCTTTGAGATGCCACTCCTGGTGCTGCAGCCCCCATGATGTGCTTTCTCTTGGCTGCAGGTGTTTGTGAGCTTCTCAGGAACCTTCTAGGAGTGAATTCTTGATTGTGTTTGAAGTGGCTTGCTGCCTTACACTGTTCTGAAGGTGAAAGGTGGATAGTGCTTCTGTAAATGCACTGCCCTTCTAGACTGTCCTGGGAATAGAATGTTAGCTGATTTGGTGTTTGTCCAGCGTCCTGCTACTTTGCTAATGTGGCAGTGAGGACTTAAAAAAATAAAAACAACTACTTTTGGCACAGCTGCTCATTTTTCCATTTTCTGAAGGCTGGCACATCCACATCTTTTATTTATTAGAAGACATTATAGTCCATCATCTTTGATTGAGAAATCCATATGATAAGCTTCAAGTTAAGACCATAGTGCCTAGCCCAGAGCCTGACTCATGGTAGGCCCTTAGTCATATTGGTCAAAGTGAACACAGTTGTGAGTGAATAATTTGTGCCCAACTATTACCCTACTGTGCAATGTAAGATATTTCTGCTTTTCATTGTGGTCTTAATTTTCTGAATTTAGCAACATTTAGGGAATATTTACCATGTTTCTGACACTGTGGGAGTGTGGGAAAAGTGGTAGTTCCTATGGCCAGGATCCTCAGCTGACCCTAAACTACTTGATGATGTAATTGGCCTACTGCTAGGCGACTGCTTCCACACCTGTAGGCAATGAGCTATTGACTGAGTCACTATATGAAGAGCTCTGCCCAGTGCTCTGGGCAGAGGCAGAGATGGAGGAGGATTACAGACCTGCAGACTGCTGGATGCAGATGTGATTCTAGTGCTTGACCTACCACTGTGTGAATAAACCCAGGTATAAATCCTTTTATCCCAAGAATGTTCCGTTGTCATTTCTTGGTCTCATCAAATCCATAATGTCCTTGCCCGGGGATGAAACCCTCAGGCAAGACAGGGAGATTACAAAGAAATTAGGAAATGGAGTCTGAAGTGGAAACTGAGCCAGTCACAGCTGAACAGCAGAATGGATCATTGGTGTGTTTTAAACATCTGAATAGATGAATTATTAGATGCTGTGCATATAGGGCTATCAGAATTATAGAGGTAAAACTGAGGCCAAGAGCTGCTATTATAGAAAGGCTCCATGGAGCAGTTGGGTATAGAAAGCAGTTTAAGCCAGAAGTAGGAAAAGCATTTCAGATATGAAAATGACCAACACAGTTGCCCAGAGGTGAGAGTGGATCAATGTGTGCGGGTTGGTGTCCCATCTGGGGATTAACTGATTCAAGCTGGAACAGCAAGAGAGACCTCAGGGGATGCGGATATTAAACTCAGGGGAGGAGGGGTGGTTGGCGAGAGTAACAATGTGAGCAAAGTCACCCTGAGAGGTGTTGGCAGCACTGTCAGTGCCCACAGAGCAGCTAAGAGCCCACATGCCTAAGGCTGGTGAGCTCTGCTGGGGCTTACAGGAAGCTAGCCTGCTAAATTAAGGTGATAAGTCAGGCCATAATCCTATTTTTGGTTGTTTCTTACAAGGAAAATGGCTCACAAAACAATTACTGATGTTCCCCTTAGGTAGTTTATCAGAGCATTTTTTCAAAGGACTATATCACCTGATGAGAGACACAGATAAATTTTAGAGGAACGATAGGGAATTTAGATGGTTTTCTGTGGAAACAAGGATTAATGCAATCATCTGCTCTATTCATCAGAGTCCTACTTCAATAACAATTTATCCCACAAGTTTCATCGGAAACATTAGCATGCGTTCCAGAGAGCTAGTGGTATACCTGGCTTGTTGCTACCTGGGGACGGTACCTCTGTTACCACACCTGCAGAGTCACAGAGGCAGCAAGGTTGTCTCTGCTGCCTAATTGTGCACTCAGGACCCACTGGCCAATGGCTGTTACCAGGCAGCAGAGTATGAGTTTGGTCCTAAGAAAACAGCAGTGACGGGGCAAGCTCTGCATTCTGTTCAGTGTGTTCCCAGAGGGCCCTTGGGCCTCGAAACAGCGGAGCCTGTGAACAAGTTTTGATGACTCCTCTTGAAGTTTTCTTAAGTTGCCTTTACTCCATGCCCTTAGAAACAACTATATAATCTATGTGCCCATTGCCCCTCTTTTTGTATATATGTTGTCTTGGGATTATTTCCATTTGTTTAATTTTTTTGGAGCTTGAGTCAAGCCTGGCATTTCTAGAGAGATGAGGACACAGCCCAAGCTGGGTGGCTACCTAAGCACAGGCTGGCCTCACTTCCTTTGTTGTGGGTTGTGACCAAGCCTTGTTCCTTCAGGGGACAGCCACGGATTTATAATGCCCTGTTCATCCATGAGTGTTCGTTTCATCCTATGCCATAAGCACCATGAAAGCAGGACCACATCTGGTTTTGTTTATCCTGGGGTTTAGGAATTCAAGTCTTTGAATTATTAATTTGTTTATATGTAATTTTCCTGTGTATATATATATATATATATATATATATATACATACACATATGCATGTATAATTAACTAACTTAACACCTATATGAATTACATATATGAAATCTTCATTGTGGGCCTTAAGTCATAATGGGGGCAGAGGTTATCTGTATGTCCTTACTGTCTTTTGTATGTGTGCTTACTATATTCTTTGTTACTACCATAGTATTTTTTGTTACTACGAGAAAGAATTGCTGGTGACTTCATTTCCAAGACAGGTTTGTGGGGTAAGGTAGGAGAAAAATGGAGCCCACATATAAAAAAGATGGGATGAGAAAGCCTCCATTCTTCCTTGGGAGGTGTTTCTTAGTTTTTTTTCTTGGCAGCTTCTGTGAAAGACAAACAGTTCATGGGTTGTCAGTACTGTCTCTCCATGCCCATCACGCCTTCCTCTCTCTGCGGGGTTGACACAACCTCCCCCATCCCGAGCTGGCATCCCCTCCCTTCCCGGGCCTCATGTTGGTTGTTCACAGTGCAGAGAAGCAGACTTCTTCAGCTCCGTGCATGCCTCCAGGCCCCTGTGGCCAAGCTGGTCCAGACCACAGACCGTCTGCGTGTCCTCACTGTTCAGCGAGCAGCCAGCTCCAGCCACGACGAGGGAAGGGGCAGTGGTGCTGTGCCTGCAGTGTGTACCTCGTCTCACTCTACAAGGATGTAGACCTGTAGCTGCATGCTGTCTGTGGAGGCATGGCACAGACACAGGAAGAGAAGTGGCACTGAAGAAATGTCCTGGGATTGTTAGCGACAAAAAAATGCTGAAAGTTCAGAGAAAAGGGAGAGCATTCTGGGGTAGTTCAGACAGAGGTGCTCTTGCAGAAAGGGTAAGACAACAAACACAATCCTCTATACCTGTTTGCGTTGCTGCCTATGTCTCCTGTCTATGGGTATGTGTATTTTTTAGGCTTTAGTGCCATGCCTGGATTGGGAACCTTTTGTAAGGATCCAAAGCACCCAGGTAGTTGGCTTCTCTAGCCCCAAAGAAGAGTGATAATAAAACTGAAGTGTCAGAATTTTGGGTTCAGAATATTGAGATTATATCACATCCTGAGGTGCTGAGAACTGGCCCCTTACCTGATGCTTTGTGTTATGATTGCTCTAACCATATACTCTCCATTTTCTGTGATGTGTTTAGTGAAGAGCTTTTCTGAAAACACATCAGTGGAGGACCATTTCTGATACAAAAGAAATTAGGCAACTCTTAGCTCACTTCAGTGGTGATCCAAAGATCAATCCTGGTTCAAAAATTCTGGTTGGCAGAAGCTCATTGCGGCAGGAGTGATCACACTCATTGTATCACCAGGCATGTTGCAGGGCTGGGAATGTGCTGACGAGCAGGGTGCAGTCTGCCCCCTCAAAGGGCTCACGGTCTAGCAAGGGAGGCAGACAAGCAACAAACTTGGGGTGATCATGGTGGCTATGCTGAGCTGACCCTCAGCAGGCACGTTCAGAAGTAGGCTGGGGGAGGATCAGGAAAGGCTTTTGCAAGGTGGACTCGTGAGCTCAGTAAGTTTTTGTCTGACTGAAAGGGGTGGGTTCTTTGTTTTAGGCAGAGGGCAGAGTATTGGCAAAGAAATATATCTGTTTATAGGAATACTCTGGTTTTGCATGAAGAAAACTTTGTGTGTGGCTGGAGTGGAGGGTTGAGTTGTAGGTTCTCCAGGGGAAAAGGGTTGAGACTGGAGAGAAAATTGTAAGATTGTGACAAGCTTTGAATGTCACCTGGAGGAGTTTAAGCCTGATGTTGGGGGTGAATTTGTCTGTTTTTTCTGATTCTGTCTTCCTTAGCATGCTCTGAGTCCCTCGTGCCCTTCACTTACTTGTTATTTTAAAAGATTCTTATTGTTGGAGGACTCCTGTCTTTCTAGCTTCTCTACAAGGCTACCACACTGTTCCATCCTCTGCTCATTGCTTGGCTAGGTGTTGGCTCATCAGCTTGCCTGATGATGTGGTTCTGCACACCGTAGGCATGCAACAAAGAACTGCTGAATAAAGGAATAAAATAATCGGATTAATGGAGTTAAAATCTTTTTCTTAAAGGACATGTAAACCCAGAGTTTTTTTTTTTCTGTTCAAGCTAAACTACTGGGCCTTTTTAGGGAAGTTGGGCACAGACCTCCACATCACCCATGGCATCTGGCAACACATCTGTAACTGTCAAGAGCAGGCTTCAGGCCTTGTTGTGAGGAGGGATGGACAAGGCAGAGGAAGAGCAGAAAATGGGTTATAGGAAAGAATAAAGTAGGGGGAAAGGGGACAGAGCTGCCCAAGGTAAGGAGTGGGGAGAATCTCACCAACGATTATCTCAGGTACCTTTCATGCACAGATGCAAGTTTAAATTCAAGTATGAAGCCCCCATTTTCTTTAAACCAGAGGCTAAATGGAGAACCAGGTGTTAAGACAGAACTTGGCAGACTGTGTCGGCCACTTGGACATGGTGGGAATTGAAAATGGCTGAGTAGTGAGGGATGCTGGGCACCACTTGGGCCTGTAGCAGCTGTTAATTTTATAGAACATGCAAAAATTATCCTTACGGATGGATCTTGCCTCAGCTTCTTCTGTTTCTGGTCCTTAGACAGAGAACTGTTTCAATCATTTCATGTTTATTTAATTATTTTGGTTACTCACCAGTACAGATTGTTTCCAAGTGGTTTTTGCATCTTTTTGTTGTTGCCTGGTCACTTAACATTTGGAACCTCAGTTTCCTTATTTAATCCTCTCAAGGTTGAGTATTAAATCATGTGAACAGGATTTGCAAACTGCAAAGTAGTGCTATAAGGTGCTGTAAGGTGGTTTGGGTCAATTACTGAGTCCTTGGGGGCAAAGCTGTCTGCTCAGTTCTTGGCTTACTGTGTCAGCTTGGGTTCCGTGAGGGAAACAGAGCCAGTATAAGTGTAATGGAATAAAGCACATATTAGAGGAATCAGTCTTTAGGCAATTATAGGAGGAACTGGGGAAGTGAAGGCCTGAAAAGGGGAGTTGCAGGATGGGGGAAAACCACTAGTGTGCTCTCCCAGAGCATAGGTGGACAAGTTGGAGCTTGCAGAGGAATGTGGGAGCCAGGCAGAGCAGGACCACTAAGGGAGCTAGGGTAGGAGTCTGTGGAAAACTAAGTGACTCCTCATAGCTACCATCTCTGATTTTTCAGCTGACCATCAGGTGGTCTTGAGGGCACGCTGGTCAGTAGGGGAGAAACCTGGAGCGGAAAGGAGAGTGTGGACAAACTGTTGCCCGTGCATCTCTGCCTCTCTGTCTGTGATCATGGGACCACTGGAGCATACTGGCTGCTGCTTGCCCGCCTCCCCAAATCTCACATGCGCTGCTGCTTTGTTCTTCTCTAACCAGTAACTGCACAGGGAAGAGCACTCTAGGAAATGTAGTTCCCATGTAGCCCCACAGTGTCATAAAGTAAAATTGGAGATTCGGGATGGCCCTGGCCTCCCAGGATCTTCAGAGGCCATAGAACTGGGAGCGATGTCGTGGGTGTGTGACCTAGTGCTTCACAGGTAAGAAGTTCAGTTAGTCAATCGAGTCTTTAGCCAGTGACTCGCAGTGGTGCTCCTTGGTTGCTGGTAGCCCTGCCTCTGCTCTCTGTAATGCTGCAGGTGACGGTTACCTCAGTTCTGTAAAGTTAATTGGACCCCGAAAAGCCTGTTAGTTCGGCAGAGTACAAGCCTCCTTTCTATCACTGAGTTCTTGTTGGCACCGGGAGCGTAGATACTGACTCGTCCTCACTCTGTATAAAGGCTGAAACAAGATTTCCAGATGTTGAGTGAGTGCAGACTAGAGCCAGAAACAGTCATGTAAACGCTAGGGAATATCTCCACACCACGCTTCTTCACCCCTGTGGTCTGTTAGCCATAGTGCCACCGCCTCATGTTTCTGCCGTCAGCCTGCAAGGGTCGGCAAAGTGTCTGGGAGTGCCTTCCAGGGTAATCTTAGTCCCTGGGGAAGTCACACACTTTGTGAGCCCTGGTGGCCACACCTGGACCTTGTCATCACAGAATTCTCTCCTTTTTTGATTGTCAACTCTGCTATTTTCCTCTGTGACCACAACCTCTTCCCTATACTTCTGTCACATTCCTTCATGTCTAATCACTCTGCCCTTCATCCTCAATATGATCCCCTGATCTTGAACGTTGCTTTTTCCTAGACCACCAGGCCACTCTCTCTTTCCTGGTCTCGAATCCTGGTGGTCAGCATTTCAGCAGTGAGCTTGTTAACATCCTAGGTCCCTCTGCCGTGTTTCTTTGCCAGTCCTCATGTTGTGCTTGGGTAATCCACACCGACCATAGTTCCTGAGCCTGACTTTATCGTCTTGCTGGGGGAAATCTTAAAACCTGCCCTCCTGAGTTTCCCACAGAGTCAGGGTGTCTTTACTGTACCTCAGACCTCTCTCGTGTTCATCTTGTGATGATTTCCTATTGTATTCCTTCTCATGCTCATTCTAAACCTTTTCTATGATATCCAGGATCTAAACTCCTCTCTGCTGTTGAAGGAGATAAGGGAGACCAACCTAAGGCTCCTCAGGCTTTTTGCCTAAAAACCTTTCTGTTTTTACCCTTCCTTTTCTACTAAATTCTGGAAAAAGTAAGGGCTATATCTTTGGCTCTTTTTTCCTGTGTATATACCATGTATATACTCTCTCCCTGTGTGACCCTGTGCAACCTGTGGCTTTAAATACATCTGTGTGCAGTTGACTTCAGTCGGTGTCTCTGCTTGGACCTCCCCTGTGAGCTGCAGACCTGTACATCCACTGCCAACCTCTGCTTCCTCCTCATTCTGGTCCGAGCGCAAACGTGACCTTGTCAGAGAGGTCCTTCCTGACCACACCGACTAAAAGCAGCCTACCTCCATCATAACAAATGCAATAATAATGAAAAATTTGAAATACTACAAGAATTACCAAAATATGACACAGATATGTGAAGTGAGCAAATGTTTGTGTGCACCTTATGATTCTTAACAGACCCTAAGTCCCTAAAAAGAAGATCCAGAGGCCGATGTAGGGTTTCTGTCCCACTTATCATCTAGCACAAGGGCTTATTGCTCAGTAGTTGTTGAATGAGTGGTATTACCTTATTTGTCTAGTGTGTCTCAGTGATCTCAGTAAGGTCCTTTCTTTTTTTCTCATGATTCTAAGGCCTGCTTTAGTAGAACCTTACTTGTGCTCAGATGGGATTTGAAGTACTGCGGTGTGTGACTTCATTACACAGTCTCTGCTGACTGTAACTTGTTTAGCATGCACAGTGCTGCATTTTCATCACTGAGGGACCATCTAGATGAAAGCTGGCATGCTCCCTTTCTGCCAGACCTCTCAACTATAGACATGGAGACAAAGTTTTTCATTTGTTGAGTCAGATACTCCAATAAAGGCTCCATGAGCGTTTACAGGTTTGCCTTCTCTCTGTTCTTTTCTAGCTCACATGTGGACCGACAACTCCATGGGAAAGCCCTATGCCCCCAGTTTCTCTTAAAGGCCAACTAAAGTACTATACGCTTTTTAGTTTCAGTATTTCAGCTCTACCTGTTCCCTGGATTCAGTAACTGCCAATACTTATCTTACAGGTGGCTCAGATCGGAAAGAGATTGTTTATTTCTAGGCAACTCAATGAAATGGTAGAATTTGAGCAATAAGAGAAACAAATGCAAAAATCCTTTGCAGAGATACTGTACTTTCCAGGTCTTGATTTAGAATAATGTTGATGCTAACCCAAAAAACAAATCCACAGTTGTCCCTCCTTTATTCACAAGGGATCCATTTCAGAACCCCCAGTGGATACCTGAAGCCACAAATAGTACCAAACCCTGTATTTGTATACAGTGTTTTTCCCTACATATGCATACCTATGATAAAGTTTAATGTATAAATCAGGCACAGTAAGAGATTAACAATAAAGTTGAGTAGAACAACTATAATAATATACTGTAATAAAAGTAATGTGAATGTGCTCTCAAAATATCTTAACATCATCAGAGGGTGAGCACAATACAGTGAGATGATAAAATGCCTATGTGATTAGATGAAGTGAGGTGAATGATGTAGGCACTGTGACACAGTGTTAGGCTACTATTGACCTTCTGACATATGTCAGAAGGAGGATTATCTATCTCTGGACCCCGGAAACTGGATGAGGGGAGTACTGTATTTCCCACGGATTCACAAGGAGGTGTAAGAGGGTAAATGAGTAAGGTTTTGTCTTTGCTAGCTTGTTTCTCCTAATGATTCCTCACAGTTGCAGTAGCACTTACTGAAATAAACATTGCAGGGATAGTTCATCTTGAAAAACTTGCCTGACTTTAGTTCAAATCTGTCTGCATCCATTCTGTGCGTTAGAAAAAAGTAGAAGGCATTTAATTATTTTGAGTTCTTCAAAGGTAAGAAACTGGTAATTTGGGCACAGTTACCACTTATTTGTTGATTATCTGTACTGCTGAAAATTCAGAGCAGTGGGCTTCCAAAGGTGTTTTCTATATGATTTGGGGATAAAGTTGTTTTCATCTGTTTTGAGTATAAATGTGTGAGATGTTAACAGTTAGAAACACTTAAAATAATGAAGGTAGTGTGTCAGAAAAAAATTTGAAGACTCTGGAAATTATCTTTAACAATTCCATTTCTCTATTTCTCTCATCTACATCATGCTGAGAATATATAATATTTCTTCACTTAGCAACTCATTTCTGCTACTTTGCTGCTTATCTGGTTCACAGTGCCCTTGGAGAATTTGAAATATTTCATATGAAATTTCAGGCTAGTTCATCCTCCTCCTCAGAGCCTATCCTATTCAGTAGAAGGTGGTCACATCAGCAGCACAACGGAAGGCAAACCAGCCCAGCCCCTCTTTGTCTTGGTGGAACAGTATACAGGCCATGTTAGCCTGGGGTTGAGTCTCTCATTTAATAGTTTTATTATGACCTTCAGCAAGTTATTTAGTTTCTCTGAGTTTGTTTCCCTAATTTCAGTCCTATTTTCTCCTTTCTATGATAGGTATGGTGGTAGCCACCTTATGATTTTGTCCTGTGGATTAAGTTATGAATAGCGCCTCACTCATGGCATGGCATATAAGAAACCCACAGTATATTATTTTTTCTCTCTTTACCCTGTCCCTATCTTGAGAGATACTTGATGATGAGCCAAAATGAACACATTACAAAATAAATACTCGAGAAATGTTTATATGATTTTAGCTGAAGTTATGGGTTATTTGATTAATCAAGTCATTTTTATTATTCCCCTCCCCTATTTGTTATTTGTTACTCATTTTCATTTTTGTGGTTATTCTAGACATGTGTCTCCTGGTTGTCCTTTTATCACTTTTGGGATAATGCAAGATTTTAGGATATTTAAGCTCTATTTATTCCACTCTTTCTCCCACTGTATGCTGCTGATACCATGTTTTTTAATTATACATATGTTTTAAATTACAGAAGACATTACTAACATTGTATTATATAGTCAGTATTCAATAGATTTACCCACATAGTTTTCTTTTTTCTATTGTTCTTTGTGCCTTCCTATATTTCCATGATTCTATCTGGAATCATTTTCCTTCTATTTGAAGAACTACCTTTAGTATTTCTTCGGGGTATTTCTTCAGTATTTTTTTATTATTAATTCTCTTTCCTATGTTGAGAGTTGGTTGAAAGCATATTTATTTTTCCCTCCTTTTTAAAGATATTTTTTCTGTGTAAAATTGTAGGTTAGCGTTTATTTTCTTTCATCACTTTGAAGAGGTCACTCCATTTTCTTACAAGCATTATTTTGATTGAAAGTCAGCTACCAGTGGTACTGTTGCTCCCATCTCTGCCTTTCAGCAGTTTAACTCAGTGTACCTGGCTGTGATTTTCTTCATATTTGTCCTTCTTATGATACATGATACTCTTGAATCTGTGGCATGGCATCTTTTTTTATTTTTCATTTTTTTATTTTGGTATCATTAATCTACAATTACATGTGGAACATTATGTTTACTAGGCTCCCCCCTTCACCAAGTCCCCCTGACATACCCCATTACAGTCACTGTCCATCAGCGTAGTTAGATGCTATAGAGTCACTACTTGTCTTCTCTGTGTTGCACAGCCCTCCCTGTGCCCCCCTCACATTATACATGCTAATCGTAATGCCCCCTTCCCCCACCCTTATCCCTCTCTTCCCACCCATCCTCCCCAGTCCCTTTTCCTTTGGTAACTGTTAGTCCATTCTTGGGTTCTGTGAGTCTTCTGTTGTTTTACTCCTTCAGTTTTTTCTTTGTTCTTATACTCCACATATGAGTGAAATCATTTGGTACTTGTCTTTCTCTGCCTGGCTTATTTCACTGAGCATAATACCCTCTAGCTCCATCCATGTTGTTGCAAATGGTAGGATTTGTTTACTACTTATGGCTGAATAATATCTTTTGTTTTTATTAAGAAACAACTTGGCCATTCTGTTTTTAAAAATATGCCTAAGTCTACCATATTCTTTCTCCTGCTGGGACTCTACTACACATGTATTTAGCCTTTTTACTGTCCTTGCTATATATTGTGGACTGTTTTCTCTGTTTTCCATTCTTTTGCTGATCCCCTGGCTTCAGTTTGGATAATTTATACTGATTTCTTTTCTGCTGTATCTAATCTGCTATGAAACCCATTTATTGAGCTCTTAATTTCTGATGACACATTATTTAGTTCTTAAATTTTTAAGTTGAATATTTTAATAGATTTCAGTTAAGGGGTGAAATCCTGTTTTTTGTTTCTTTAGTAAATTAATCATAGTTGTTCTAAAGTCCATGTCTGATAACACCAATATCTGGATCCTTATGGATTGGTTTCTGTTGTCTGTTTTCAATCATTTAGTCCCTCCATCTGGAGTGTCTGGTAAGTTTTGATTGAATACTGAAAAATTGTAGAGGCTCTGTATGATTTTATCTTCTCCCTAGAATATTTGCTTATTGGAATAAGAAAAGCTCACCACAATCCAATGAGGAATTGAGATGCTTTGAGACTGGATTTCAGTGTTGATGAGAGCTAGTTATTTTTTCAGTTTTGCATTTATTCCAAATATATAGTCCTTCCAGGATTGTAACTAAAAGTCTAGAGTGTTTACTATAGTTTACTTTTCTTTGTGAACTTGGAATTCCAGTTTTTGTTTCCTCAGTATTGTGAGGTGGTCACAAACTTTGCTTACCGCTCAGCCTCTTAGTATTTACTTTCTTCTTAACTCCTCAGCCCCTTACTGCAGACCCCATGCAGCTTTCATAATGTCAGTTTGCCTATAGGGGAAAGAAATGTGGAATGTTGGGCTTGCTTCTGGGCTATTTTCCTGGCTCAAACTATGACTGTCTTAGTGGCCTTGAACTTTAGTTGTCTTAGCCCCAGGAGGTGTTAAAAGCACTGGGCTACTAACAACTACTAATTCTCTGGCCTGCACCACTTAAAAATTGGCAACTGTCTCAAGAGAAAAAGTACTGGATATCGTGAGGCCAACCTCAGGGTGCTTCTGTGACCTGGGGCCCTTGATCATGCATTCATGCCTGGATTGTTCACCCGTGATTCAGTTAGCTATTTCTTGTATTTTATTGGGTGTTCTCAGGGGTGGAGTTGATCTGAAACAAATTACTTCATCAGAGCAAAGAGTGAAATCTCCTGGAAGTGGAAATCTCAACTGTTGGTCTTTTGAAATTCCCCTCCTCTCTAAAGGTATTTGGGGCAATTTATAATGAATACACACATACATGCTATAAAAAACTTGAAATCTGGGGTAAAAAATCAAAACTACAAGGGCAGCAGGAAAGGCAGAGGAAATTATAGAGGAAGGGGATAATCATAAGAAATTTCAACTATGGTTGGTATCTATAGTTGACTATCATCCTTAAAACAATACTGGACTTCCTTGAAGATAAAGTACAGAAGGACACATACGTTTTTTTATGTCAGGGAAAACATGGCTTGGAAGTTGGGATAGTGAAAGGAGAGATGAAGTTAGCCGTAACAACTGTGTTCCCTTTTCGTGTAGACTTAGGCACAATTTCTTAGAACAGGAGTTTGGAAGCAGTGGAGGGTTCTGAGACTTAGCTAAGAGAGCCTAATCTAATCAGGGCGTTGCAGCGTGGTGCTGGGCCACTTAGTGTAAGTCATGCTTTGTCATAGAAGTCTTAATACCACTGAACAAACTTGGTATAGTGCCCTTATTTTATCAAGTATCAAAGGTACTCTGAGCTATGATAACTGGTTTGAGTGGCAAGAAGTACCTGTAGAGTTCTCGTTTTCTGGGGAAGGAATGTACAGTAGTCCATCAACAGGTATTTTTGGTACTAAATTTTGAGGAAATTTTATCCTGTGGATTCTTCTGCCATTGAACAGCACAATAGTGTCCTCAATAGCACTTGTAAGGCTGATAAAGGAATACTTTCCATATGAAGATTTTTATATTGCCCCCTAAAAACAAATGAAACCATAATTTAAACTTGTTACATTGTAAAGACATTTTTACAGAGAGCTAAACTAATACAGGTTAGTTACGTGTTAGGGACTTTTAATTTGAAATACTGATAGAAATTGGAAAAACATGAAAATTCTGTTCTTGTTCTCTTAGCTATCAACTGTTACAAGAGGTTTTGATGAAAACTGGCAATGTGTGTCTATGCAGATATTCTTCTTGGTTTGAAAAGAGCCATATGCTTTATTTTTCACAAGTTATATTTACTTAAAAATATTATTAGCTGTTACTTAACAGTATTAAAGGAAATCTGTGCTAAATACCAGTCTGCTCATAGCAAGTTGAAATTCTGTTACCAAAATTTAAAAATTTGATTTGCATGGATGAGGGTACATCCCAGTTCTGCATGCAAGACATTGCTCAGGTTTATATCTTTTTAGATTAGAATTTGATCTTTCAAACATCTGTTCACATCTGTTTTACTTTTCCCAGTGGCACTATAACATAGCCAGCACCGATGGGATGTTTGCAGGTCGGGTTGGAATATGGAGGCAGGAGCGCCTCGGTGTTCCCAGGGGAGGTAGGGAAGGTGTCCTGGAGGAGGGGGTGCTGGAGCTGCTTCTTGCAAGGGAATGAGAAGATTGCTGGGAGGGAATCCAGGTGGGAGGCACCGACGCAGAAACTGGGGCACAGGAGTACATGGCATTTCCAGACGACAGCCGTTTGTTGTGTTGGGGGATAAGGATTACAGGGTAAGAGAATGGTAGGAGATGAAGCCGAAGTGGTAGCTGTGGGCCAGGCCATGAATGATCTTGTATGACTTTTAATCATTCACTTATTTAGCAGATATTTATTGAACACCTACTGTGTACCATGCCCTGTTCTACCACTGGCATTCAGCAGTGAACAAAACAGATAAGAATCATTGCTCACATAGAACTTACATTCTATAGGAAGAGACATGTAAATAAATAATAGTAAAAGTATGTAAATACACATAAAGCATATTAGTGGTGAGTGATGAGAGGAAAATTTGGCAGGAGCAGGAATGAGGGGGGTGCATCTTGAAGGCAGTCAGGAAAGGCCTCCCTAAGAAGGTGGCATAGGAATAAAGGTCTGAAGCTGGTGAAGGAGCTGACAGGGTGAATGAGAGTACTCCAAACTGAGGGAATGTGCAGAAGCTTTGACACTGAAGTGAATATGTTTTGTTCAAGACACCTTAGGATGAAAGCATGGCGGAAGTATGGTGGAGGGAGCTAGGAGGTTCAGGAAACAGGGCCAGATCCTGTGAGACCCTGATGGCCTCTTTGAGAATCTGTGCTTCTGTCTCAGTGAGATTGAGAGTGATTGGAGAGTTTTGATCAGAATAATGTTGTAGTACAAGTTATGTTTTTGAAAGATCACATTGAGTGCTGTGTTCAGAGTAGAGGGCATGAGTAAGAGCCAGGAGGCCAGCTGGGAGGCTGTGGGAATAATTCCGGTGAGAGGGGTGGTGGCCTGAACCGAGGTTGCACTTGGGGTGTCTGGAAGATAGATAGTGTACTGTAGATTATAAGGAGCCATTAAAGACTTTTGATTGGTGAACTGACGTATGAGTTGTGTGTTGAAAATGTAATTTTGGCAGCCATGTGGAATAAAGATTGGAGAGCTGAGACCAGAAGCTGGATCATGTTCCAAAGCTGCAATCACTAAGAATAAAGATAGAGACCTTACATGGGGTGTAGTCTCATGCCTGAGGATCTTGTTGAGCTGCTTGTTAACCCTGGTCAGCTTCTTGAAAAGGGGTGGGAATTAAAAACATTTACACCTCAGGAAATTCCTTTTTAAACCTTGCCAAGGAAGTGAAGGGAGGGATTGTGATGAGGTTTATGCTAGAGGCAGTATGCAAGCAGATAGCCGCAGATCCTTATCACTAGGAGGTGAGGTGCCCTCAGCAGTGCTGTATAGCTCAGCAGGTTGACTGTTGTCTCCATTTCACAGATAGGAAACTCAGAACCAAGGAGGTTAAGCACAAGGCTGTCCTGCCTCTTCAGGGTCTCCACGGTCACAATTCTTCTGAAAGCTCTCTTGGGGAGATTCAGAATTGTCTAGTCATCTCTAAATATAAAAAAGAAATCACCTATTTCCTTTGTGAACTGTGGTGATAATGGCTTCACTGCAGGGTAGTTTTGTATTATTTCAACACCTTGAGTTGCCAGTGACAGATATTAGCTTAAGAAACATAAGTGGGGGTGAATAAAATTGCAAGAAACTGAAATGGGCAAGGAAAGAAGTGTGTGTATGTGTGTGTGCATGCCAGCGTGTGCACACATATGGGATGATTTAGATGGTGTGGCTGGATTGCTTGTATAATGCTGTCAGGTCACTCGGTCTCATTCTCTCCGCCTCTCCCTCCAAGTGTTGGGCCTGGGTTTCTTCTGTTGTAGATGGCTTCCTCACCTAGTCAAGAGGCTGTCCACCTGCTGCTTCAGAGCAAATTATCTTTTTTTAAAAAGCAGAAGTATAATTAATGTACAATATTATATTAGTTAATATTATATTAATTTAAGGTATGCAATGTGGTGATTTGACCTTTGTATATATTACAAAATGGTCACCTCAGTAAGTTTAGTTACCATCTATCACCGTACAAAGTTAATGCAAAATTATTGACTGTATCCCCCATGTCATACATTACATTCCCAAGACTTAATTTATTTTATATCTGGAAGTTTGTACTTCTTAATCCCTTTCACCCATTTTGCTCCCCAACCCCAATGCCTTTCACCTCTGGCAACTACCAATCTGTTCTCTGTATCTATAAGTGTGGATTTTGTTTTGTTATGCTTATTTTTGTTTTTAGATTCCACATATAAGTGAAATCGTGAAATTTGTCTTTCTCTGTCTTATTTCACTTAGTATAATACCCTCAAGTTCCATCCATGTTGTCTCAAATGGCAAGATTGCCTTCTTTTTTATGGTTGAGTAATATTCCCATATCCCTCCCACCCCACATCTTTGTCCATTCACTAATCAGTGGACATGGTTGTTTCTACATGTTGGCTATTGTAATGAGCATCTTTGCATGTACCTGTTGGCCATTTGGGAAAATGTCTGCTCAGGCCCTCTGCCTGTGTTTTAAGTAGATTGTTTTTTGTTGTTATTGAGTTGTATGAGTTCTTTACATATTTTTAATACAGAACCCTTATTGGATATTATTTGCAAATATCTTCTTCCATTCAGTAGGTTGCCTTTTCATTTTGTTCATGGTTTCCTTCACTGTGCAGAAGCTTTTTAGTTTGATGCAGTCCCATTTGTTTATTTTTGCTTTTGTTGCCCTTGCCTTTGGAGTCAGATCCAAAAAAAAGCATCACTAAGACCATTGTCAAGGAGCTGACTGCCTATGTTTTCTTCTATGAGTTTTATGGTTTCATGTCTTACATTTAGGTCTTCCATTCCAATTTGGGTATCTTTGAATTCGTTTTCTTGCCTAATTGCTGTGGCTAGAACTTTCAATACGGTGTTGAATAAAAGTGGCAAGAGTAGTCATCCTTGTTATATTACTGATCTTAGAGGAAAAGTTTTCAGCTTTTCATTGTTAAGTATGATATTAGCTGTGGGTTTGTACATATGGCCTTTATTATGTTGAGGTATGTTCCCTCTATACCCTCTTTGTTAAGAATTTCTATCAAAGATGGATGTTGAATTTTGTCAAAAGCTTTTTCTGCATCTATTAAAATGATATATAATTTTTGTCTTTCATTTTGTTAATGTTATATATCATGTTGATTGGTTTGCTGGTGTTGAACTAGCCTTACACTCCTGAAATAAATTCCACTTGATCATGGTGTATGATCCATTTAATGTATTATTGAATTTGGTTTGCTCATATTCAGTTGAGGATTTTCTGCCTCTATGTTCATCAGGGCTATTAGCCTGTAAGTTTCTTTTTTTGTGATATCTGTGTTTTGGTTTTGGTATCAGGGTAATGCTGGCCTTGTAGAGTGAGTTTGGAAGCTTTCCCTCTGCAGTTTTTTGGAAGAGTTTGAGAAGGCTACATATCAAATCCTCTTTAAATGTTTGGTAGAATTCACCAGTGAAGCCATCGGGTACTGAACTTTTGTGTGTTGGTAGGTTTTTGATTACTGATTCAATCTCCTTAGTAGTAATCAATCCTTTTAGATTTCCTGTTCTTCCTGATTCAGTATTGGAAGATGATGTGTTTCTGGCAATTTATCCATTTCTTCTAGGTTGTCTAATTTGTTGACATATAATTATTCTTACTAGTCTGTTATAGTCCTCTATGTTTTTCTGGTATCAGTTGTAACTTCTCTTTCACATCTGATTTTATTTGATCCCTTCCTCTTTTATTCTTGGTGAGTCTAGCTAAAGGGTTGTCAATTTTGTTTATCTTTTCAAAGAACCAGCTTAGTTTCATCTTTTCTATTACCATTTTAGTGTCTGTTTCCACTCAGATCTTTATTATGTATTTAGTATTTATTTCCACTCAGATCTTATATTTCCTTCCTTCTACTAACTTTGGGCTTTGTTTGTTTTCCTTTTTCTAGTTTCTTTAGGTAGAAAGTTAGATTGTTTGAGATATTTGTTATTTCTTGAGGTAAGTATTGTTATGAACTTTTCTCTTAGAACTGCTTTTGCTGCATCTCTTACATTTTGGTATGTTGTATTTCTGTTTCATTTGTCTCTAGGTATTTGTTATTTCTCTTGACTTATTTGATGTCCCAATGGTTGTTCAGTAGCATGTTGTTTAATTTCCATGTATTTGTGGTTTTTCCAGTTTTCTTCTTGGAATTGATTTTAATTTTATACCATTGTGGTTAGGAAAGATAGTTGATATGATTTCAGTCTTCTTCAATTTATTGAGACTTGTTTTGTAGCCTAACGTGCTATCCTGGATAGTCCTCCATGGGTACTTGGGAAAAATGTGTATTCATTTACTTTTGGATGAAATGTTCTGTATATATCTATGAAGTCCTCTGGTCCAAAGTGTTGTTTAAGGCCAGTGTTTCCTAACTGATTTTCTTCTGGATGAAGTTTCTATTGATGTAAGTGGGGTGTTAAAATCCCTTTATTGTGTTGCTGTTGATTTCTTCCTCTATGTATGTTAACATCTGCTGTATATATTTTGGTGCTATTATGTTGGGTGCATATGTATTTATAAACGTTACATATTTTTTCTGTATTGGCCCCTGTATCTTTGTAATGCCCTTCACTTTTCTTATGGTCTTTGTTTTAAAGTCTATTTTGTCTTATGTAGGTATAGCCATACCAGCTTTCTTTTCATTTCCATTTGTATGGAATATCTTTTTCCATCCTTTCACTTTCAGTCTGTGTGAGTCTTCTGAAGTGAGTCTCTTGTTGGCAGTATATAAATGAGTCTTGTTTGTTTGTTTTTTTATCCACTTATGGATAAAAACTCTGTCTTTTTCCAGGAGAATGTAGCCCATTTACATTTAAAGTAATTTTAGATAGTTATGTACTTATTGACATTTTGTTAATTGTTTTCTGGGTATTTTTGTATTTCCTTTTGTTCCTTTTTTCTTTCTCTCCTCCCTTGTGGTATGATATCTTTCTTTAGTGTTACATTTAGATCTCCTTTCTCATTTTCTTATGTGTATTTACTATAAATAAAATTTTGCTTTGTGTCTACCATGAGGTTCACATATAACATCCTATGTAATATTCTGTTTTAGGTTGATAGCTACTTAAGTTTAAACATATTCCAAAATTTCACAGTTTTACTCCCACTGCACATGTTTTATGGTTTTGGTGTCACATTTTCCCTCTTTTTATTTTCTGTATCCCTTAACTAATTACTATAATTTTAGTTAATTTTACTACTTTTATCTTTTAACCTTCAAATTAACTATGTAAGTGATTTATCCACTATTTCTGCTGTATATTTACGTTTTTCAGTGAGACTTTTGCTTTTGTATGTTTTCTTCTTAAGTAGTGCCATTTTTTTTCAGTTTAAAGAAGTCCCTTTAACATTTTTGTAAGGTTGGTTTTGTAGTCATGAACTCTTTTAGCTTTTGCTTATCTGGGAAACATCTGTCCTTCAATTCTGAATGATAACTTTATCGGGTAGCATATTCTTGGTTGGAAGTTTTTGCTTTTAGCATTTTGATTATGTAATGCCGCTCCCTTCTGGCCTGCAAAGATTCTGCTGAAAAAATCTATTGATAGCCTTACGAGGTTTCCCTTGTATATAACAAGTTGCTGTTCTCTTGCTGTTTTAAAGATTCTCCTTTTATCTTTAACTTTTGGCACTTGATTTATAATGTATTTTGGTGTTGATTTCTTTGAGCTCATTTTGTTTTGAACTCTCTGGGCTTCCTGGGCCTGTATGTATAGTTCCCTCCCAAGATTAGGGAAGTTTACAGCCATTATTTCTTGAAATAGGTTTTCTGTCCTCTTTTCTCTCTCTTCTCCTGAGACTCCTTTGTGGGAGTTATTCTGCTTAATGTTGTCTTATAGGTCTCAAGTTATCTTCACTTCTCAGAAATTCTTTTCTTTTTACTGCTCTGTCTGGGTGAGATAGACAGTCTGCTGTGTTCCAGCTTGCTGATCTGTTCTTCTGCTTCATCTAGTCTGCTGTAGTACCCGTCTAGTGTATTTTTCATTTCAGTTATTGTGTTCTTCAGTTTTGTGACTTCTGGTTGGTCCTTTCTTATATTGTCTTATCTTTGTTGAAGTTCTGTGTTCATCCGTTCTTCTCCCAAGTTTGAGCATCTTTATAATCATTACTTTGAATTCCTTAATAATCAGGTGGATTATTTCTCTCCATATCATTAAGGTCTTTTTCTGAGGTTTTGTCTTGCTGTCTCATTTGGAACATATTTTTCTGTGTCCTCATTTTTCTTGACTCTGTTTATTTCTATGTAATAAGCAAAAGAGCCACCTCTCTGTCTTGAAGGGGTGGCCTTGTGAAGGTGGTGAAACATCTCATTCACCCTTGCTCTACTTCTTGGTTGTCTCTTGAGCCTTTGTGATTATCTAAATAGCCTGATTTATTCTTGATATGCCCTTTGTTTTGAGGGTGCGCCAACACCTGTCAGTGATTGAAGGGAAAGATACGCATTTAGTACCCAGTTTTAGGCATATTGGAAGCCAGACCCTCAGGCAGCATTTTTTAAAGTATGCAAATAGATACAGCCCTATGGGACCACAATTGTAAACCCTATTGGCTTCCATATTGGGAGAGCTGGAGGTGTCCTCTGGGTGACTGTTTCGAAAACTGGGGCTCCAGATAAGTAAGTAAGCTCCTTTCCTGGAGGTCTTGTCAAACTGTAGTGAGGCCAGTGGTGTGCACAAAGATGGTGTCTGCCTGCTTATATTCCCTGGCAGTGACTCCTGAGCCTTTTTCATAGAGACTGTGGGTGTTTCAGTCTGCTGTCTGTGCAGTGCCCTGGAGGTGGTGGCTTGCCAAGAGCTGTCTTTCTGATTGCTTATTATAGTCCCTTGGAGTTCAGGAACACCAACTCCCTTGGCTACCAGGGCTAGGTGAATAAGGGGCATCCCCTGTATGATTTTCATGTGCCCACTGGCTTTAGTAGGGCAGCTGGAGATTGTAGGGGGTGGGACATACTTGCTGTCTTCAGAAAGTGCACTGGCCCCAAGTTGGGGGTGGGAGAATGCCATGACTGCTCACATTTGCCAGCCCTAGCCAGGGTGTGGAGTTTGTCACAACCATCTGGGCTCACCAACATTAGCCAGAGAGTAGGAGAAGGCCTTGGCCCTTCTATTCTGCTTACTTGCTGCAGCCAGGGAACGGGGGACTGTTGCAACCACTTGTGCTCCCCAGGCTCAGTGAGGCAGCAAGACAGTGCTGTGACTTCTTGCCCCTGCCTGGTCTCAGCAATGCAGGAGCGGGGTGCTGTGCCTGAGTGTGCCCCCCTATTTTTAGCAGGGTAGGTGAAGAATGTACAAATGGCATCTGCCTGCACCTCTGTCTCCGGAGAGAAAGTCCCAAATGTCCCCTGCCCCTCCAGCAGATGCTCCAGACCAGCAAATAAACCTCCTTCACATACAATCCAGGGACCTTTCGAATTGGTGCTTTTGTGCTGGATCCCATGGCAAGTGAGACTGCATGTGAGCCCATTAAAAGGAGAATCTCAGTTTCCTATTGCGCTTTGGGTTCCTTGGACAGTAGCCCCCACTGGTTTTCTAAGCCAGATGCTTTTGGGAGCACATCTCTCCATTACAGATCCAAAGGATTGGGGTGCCTAATGTGGGGCATCAATCCTTTGTTCCTCCAGGAGAATTGGTGGACTGGAGAGATCCCTCCCTGTTGTGTGTTGCTGTTTTAGGGATGGGGTTTTGGGCAAGACTATCTCTCTCTCCTCTCTCAGTGATGTCCTTTTATACTTTGTTGTGGAGAGCAGTTCATGTAGTTTTCAGATTTTCTTCAGAGGGGAAATGGTCCATATGTAGCTGTAGATGTGGTGTGTCCATGGGAGGAGGTGAGTTCAGGATCTTGCTATACTGCCATCTTGGACCCTCTTTTTTGCAAATCATCTTTATAATACCCTGATATAAAGAAAGTAAAAGTGTCTTGCTAAGCAGCTGCAGCAAAAATGAGCCAGGAGGATTCTGATTTCCCTGGTTTCAGCCCCAGTGCCCATTCCAGGGCTTGGGGGATGCAGGGTAAGCCCCATCTGAAAGGCACTTGAGGAATGCTGGGCCCAGCGGTGGATATGCTGCATGTTTCCGGAAGTAGTAGGTGTGAGGTCATGGATGTCATCCAAAGGCACTGAGTTGCCTTAAGAAGAATGTAGCACCATCCCTTGCAGTATTTGGTGTTGGTTCCATCCTTTGTGGGAGGAAATATGACCCATAGTCCCGAGTTACTAATACCAGTAACGTTATTTTTAAGGAGAGGGATTTCGTGTGTAGCAGCTTTTCTTAGAACTGCGGATCAATCTGGACCTGCCCCCTGGCTGGGCTGGGAGGGGAAGGCAATCAGCCCCCTGCTCAGAGCACACATTAACCTCATCACTGTGTCTCTTGTGTGGATGCTTCCTATTTCCTTTTTCAAAGTAAATGAGAATGGGTGGAGAAAACAAGAGATGGCTTTTAAAAAGTGTTCAACTCTTTTCCACCCTGGCGCAGTCAGATACAGTGTTTTCATTATCTGGTACACACATATGTTTATTTACTTAACCAAATTTAATGAAACAGTATTTACCCCTTTCTAAATACAGTGGACTCTAATATTTTCTATTCTGTTTAATTTCATTAAAATACACACACTGGTCACAACCACTATAAATTCATTTCACAAGCCACTACATAGGGGGAAGCCAGAGTTTGAAAAACATGAACTAAACCATTGAAAAACAAGCAACAGTGATATATTAGTTCGCTGGTGCTGCTATAACAAAGTGCCACTAACTGGATGGATTTAACAACAGAATTTCGATCTCAGTTCTGGAGACTGGCAGTCAGGCGCTGGCCGTGGTGGTTCCTCTGGAGGGTGTGAGGGGGAAGCTGTCTCATGCCTCTTCTCTGGCTTCTGCATCTCTGTCAGCAGCTTCATCTGGGGAGGTCTCTCCCCCAAGCGTGCTGGGGAGGGTTCTTGACATGGAACGAGAAAGAATTCTTTAGCAGGTCGGATGACTATAGGTAAGGAAGGAATTCTTTAAAGCAAGAGTAGCTTTAATGGGAATGGCAGCTGCCTTGCAGGCAGCAGAGAGCAAAGAAGAGCAGAGGGAGGAAAGGGAGGCTTATTGAACTCCTGCTCGGCACAGGGTAGATCCCTTGTCAGCTCCCAAAGCCAGGGTCACCTGGTGTCCAGTGTCTGCTTGAGTCTGGAACTAAGCCCCTACCACCCCAGGATTTGAGGGATCCGCAGAGCACTGGATGGAGTGAGCTTATGTTCTGTGGACTTCCCAAAGGCAAAGAAAGGAGATTTTCAGGCAGGCTCCTAAAGAGCATGATCGTACAGCTGCCAGTCCTGTCCAGGTCACCCAGGTGATGGGAACCTGCAAGCCTAGATCAGAGACCTCAGTAACCACTTCCTACTTGTCTGAAGTAGGATAGAGGGAGTGAAGACTTGTGCTTAAATCTAGAAAAGAGAATGAAATAGCCAACTAACAAAGGCTCTTACCCCTGGAGGAGTGCAGAGACAAAACGCAGTAAGTTGAGCAGTGAGAAGTCTTTATTTAAGGCAAAGAATACACACTTGAAGAAAGTGCAGTGTGGGCAACCTCGGACAGGAGGCATGCTTCAGGGTTTAAGATTATGCCTTTTAAGGCTTTCAGGAATGGGGCAAAGGGCAGCAGGGCAGGGGTGGGGGGCAGCGTTGGCTTGACATGTGGTCTCAGTGATTCTCTCCAGTGAGAGACATTATGTCACTATCCACAGTCTGTCCTCTAGAAATTCTGTAAGATAAACTTAACACAGGAATTTATTGATCTTGTTCTTCTCCAAGATAGTGGTTACCCTCAAGCACTGGGAACATAACACATAGGACTGCTTGCCCTGCCTCGAGATAGGTTGTTGGCTGATAACCAAAGAATATGATAGGAATTTTACCTCCTAACTGGTTTTTAAAATGGAATCATAGCCTTAAGATGGAGTCAGTCCCTCCTGTTCTTACTATACTGTATATATCTTGGCATTTTTCATCATAGGCAGGAAAAGTTAATCATGATGCTTGTCCCAGGCCCCTGCCCTGTCTCACTGGTAATCTTTGGCATTCCTTGGCTTATAGGCATATTATCCCATCTCTGCCTTGATCTTCACATGGTGTTCTCCCCGTTTGCATGTCTGTGTCCAAATTTACCCATTTAAGGGATCTGGTCATTAGATAAGTGTCCCACCCTACTCCAGTATAACCTCATCACAGTGTAACTAATTAAATCTGCAATGACCCTATTCCCAAATAAGGTCACATTCTGAGGTGTAGGGGGATAGGACTTCAACATGAGTTTTAGGGGGAACACAATTTATCCAACAAATGATAAAAACACAAAATTGAAAATATGTAACAGAAGTTCCCATTTTATTGAGTTCTGATTACATGGCAAGACTCTGGGCCAGGCATTTTATTTCATTAACTCAATGAATCCTTCTTGCTCCATTTTACCATTGAGGAAACCAAAGCCAAGAAAGGTCAATCTCTCAGGTTTCAATTTAGGTCTCTTTGATGTCAGAGCCCATGCTATCTTCTGTAAACCCTAATGAACACTGAACATCAAGAAGGAGCCTTACGAGTTCATTTGGTCTGAACTGAAATTTTACGCATTGGTGGTAAATATTCTATAGGACTGTGCTGGAGTTCATGGCAAAGAGTGCTTGTTAAAGGATATGCAGGTGACAGTCCATCAGGGCCCTCTCATAGGCCCTGAGGTGTGTGCTCTCGGGACAGGGAATGCCAGGAAGCTCTTAGCTTCGTCCACTGGACTCCTCGCTGCATTCCTAACAATGCCCAGCAACCAGCCAGATGAGACACCCTCTCCCTTTGTGCGTCCCTATCCTCATTCTGAATTTAAATCAGAGTGAAGAGTAGAGAGAAGGAAATGAGCCAGAAAATAGAAAATTAATACTTTGTGGAGTCGTCATATTTTAAAATTAATTTATAGGCAGTGTCAGATAACTGGAGTTAAATCATTTTACCGGCAGGCTGCTCTAGGATTTAAAAATTGGCATCCATCATTGTGAATCAAGCCTCAGGAGCCCCAGGGAATGGTCCCCAGGGAATGGTCTCTAGGGATGAGGGTTGATATAGAGTGGACAGAAATGTAAATACTTGATTAGCTTTGCCCTTTTCTTTCACACAAAACCTAAAATATTTCTGCATCACACTTAGTGATAATGGTATGTTAAATAGTAACAGGAGGGAAGAAGCTATTCAGGTTTACAGTTAACCTACTTTGAATACTTGTCTTCCTCCTGTCAATCCTAGGAAACTATTGTGTGTGAGGCCCTCATTTCAAGGTTGCATTCCTGGTCCAGGGCTCTAGGGGTGTGCTTTGCCTCCTTCTGCACAGACCCAGGCCGCCTGCCATTTCTCCCAGCCCATCGGGTGTCACATTTCTGCCATGAGCCTTTGACCAGGAGCACCCATGGGTTTGACACATTTATACTGGATAAACCTTCTGTGATTCAGGACCCACTGTTCATCTCTTGTCATTGCAGCTCTTTGTCGAGGGCGCGTGGTGAGAGTTCCCACCGGCAGCCTGGTGCGTGTGGTAGGTAATGAGCTGGTCATCCCCTGCAATGTCAGCGACTATGATGGCCCCAGCGAGCAAAACTTTGACTGGAGTTTCTCGTCTTCGGGGACTGACTTTGTGGAGCTCGCAAGCACCTGGGAGCTGGGCTTCCCAGCTCAGCTGTACCGGGAACGCCTGCAGAGGGGGGAGATCCTACTGAGGCGCACCGCCAACGATGCTGTGGAGCTCCACATAAAAAATGTCCAGCCCTCGGACCAAGGCTACTACAAATGTTCAACTCCCAGCACGGATGCCACTGTCCAGGGCAACTATGAGGATACAGTGCAGGTTAAAGGTATACCCTGATTGGGGTTCGGCTGTGGGTGACTTTATCAAGAAACTTAATTCCTCTGGGGCCCTGCTTCCGCCTCTGTTGAGTGGAGTAATAATATCTTACTGGATGAAAGGCAGAGGATGGGCCAGGGCCCTTCCTCTTTATTCCACTGTGATTCTGAACCATCCGGGTAGGGGGTAGCATGGTGTGGTCATAGAAGGCCCAGCTCTGAGCTGGTTGCCCACACTCAGGCTGATTACTGGCTATGCTCTTGTCAGCCACGGGCAGGTTGCATTTCTCAGCTTCCTCCTCTCTGAAACACTGCCTCCCTTGAAGGTCATGAAGACAAGGTGTGTTGGCATGTGTAAAGCCTCAGCAGTGAGTGGCACAGTGAGCATTCAGTGATGGTCATGATAATGTTCAGGTTTGTGGGAATAACAGATACTTCAAAGCTCATGTCTTTCTTTGTGCCCTTCTTGATTGAAGTGCCTTTTTGTTCTAGAAGTTGTATGGGTTCTATGTAGAGAAAGGGTGATGTAATCACTGCCAGATTATGATGGAACACTACTACCTTACTCTCCTGGCTATGCAATAATCCCATTTTATATATCTGGATTGTTTGGGGATTTTTTCAAGTCCTATTAGTTTTACTTCCACATTCAGTTCTCTGAATCCAGTGAAGATTGGGCAGGATCCCTAATTTACACATGAGGAAATGCAGAGCATAGGTTAATTACTTGACTAAAATCACAAAGCTAATTAGTAACTGAGCAAGAAAAAACTATTTTAATTTGGGGCTAGCAAAATAGAAACATTATTATTGTTATTATTATTTAATTAAGCATTTATTTGTATTCTTCCTTGTTCCAAAAAGAATTTGTCAGAGTAGGAGTGTATTTAATTATCAGGAAAGTAAAGCAGTTGCATGGTGATATAAAAAGAGGGGCTTGATCCAGGCATTCATAATGATTTGTAGAACCCTACCATACTCAGAGACTGTGATCCCATTCACCTTATAAGAGAATAAAATAGCCATGTCCACTATGTAGGTATTAAAACATCAAATCTACCTCTTCCATTACACCTTCCTTATTCCTATGGAAAATCCTAAATATGGCTTTTAGAAAAAAGTCCTGTAAGATATTGCATTGCACTTAAATAATGCATTGCTTTTATAATCATCACACACATGCCACACCTCCATTAGGCCAGGTGCACCCTTGTCTCCCTGTGTAGTTCTCATCTTGAGGAATCAGGCAGCAAGAGAATCCACCCCTACCCCCCAACACACACACACATATCCCAGTGTCTGTCTGTTTCTTCTCTAGTCTCTGGAAGGCAGGAGCAAGGGGAGGCTTTCCTTGGGTCAGGAGAGCAGATAGATGGCTGTGAAAGAGATCGGCTGGCTGCCCAGGTGAGCCTCTGGTGGCTGCTGCGCACGGGCCAGGGTCTGTCTGATCTTCAGCTTCATGGGTCTTGAAACTGTTCATCTGTGTCCTGAGAGGATAACTGTCCTTGAGAACCAAGTCATGTTAGCTGGACTCACAGACCGGTGTATCTACTAGAAGATGATGATTGTATTTATTTTGCAGCAGAGATGGGTCTTTGGGATAGGTCTTTCTAAAGATGGGACAGTTTTTTCAGTTATCTAAGTAGTCCCTTCCTGAGGACACTGAATTAGTTTCTGAGTGTGGAATTGCAAAAAAAAACACCACCAAAGAGATGATGAGCAGTGCTGTTTGAGCTGATGGACAAGCCTGAGAGATTGTCCCGGCCCTTTGGTGGAGGCCTCCTCTCGGATTACCTGCTTATCACTTCCCTTCTTAAGTAGCACTCAACATATTCCTTGATCTCTGGCCCCCTTATGTAGACTGCATAGTAGAGCCCAGCCTTTTCTCAGTGGCCCTCAGATGTAAGTAGCTGAGGCTTTGATTTTCCGTGAGGTTCTCCTATCCTGCAGGTGCTTTCTGCTCAGCCTGGTCATTCTTAGGCATTTCCCAGGCCCCAAAGCACAGGCAGCTCATGCTATATATTTGCTTTGATCTGTAGAAGATTCTTCAGGTTGCCTAATGTAGCCCCGTGTCCCAAGAAAAAGGAGTGTTTGCCAAGCACTGCCCTGGACACTTGCCTGTTTACCTCGTGTAACTCTCAGTCCACTCCCTGAGATGGGTCCAGTTATCAGCCCTTTTTAGAGATAAGAAAACCGAAGCTGGAGGGGTAAAGTAACCTTACAGGTGGCAGAAGCATATCCCCAAGTCACAATTCCCAAAAGGGTTTTCACCACCCACTTTTAGCAGGGGGTCTTAGTGCTGCTCCGTTTTGCTTTTCAAGTCAGAAAGGCAGTTGCAATTATAGAAGAATCAAAATGGGAAAAGGTGCGCATCTTGCCATTAGAACACCGAGAGGGAGGAGGAAATGGGCCCTGGTCACAGCCCCGCTCAAGCCTCCAGGCCACAGAGCCCTAGAAGGTGCTCGGCGGGGTGGGGGCGGGGACTGCCCAGCAGGGCGGCTGACGCTGTGCTTTCTCCCTCAGTGCTCGCCGATGCCCTGCATGTGTCCGCCAGCTCGCAGCCATCCCCGGGCCTGAGCCTGCGCCTGGCCGAGCCCTTCGAGCTGCGCTGCGCCGCCTCCACAGCGTCCCAGCTGCACACGCACCTGGCGCTGCTGTGGGAGCTGCGACGTGGCCCGATCCGGCGCAGTGTCCTCTCCCTGACCCACGAGGGCAGGTTGCGCCCCGGCCCAGGGTACGAGCAGCGCTACCACAGCGGCGACGTGCGCCTGGACACCGTGGGGAGCGACGGGTACCGCCTCTCTGTGTCCTCAGCCCTGTCCTCGGACCAGGGCTCCTACAGGTGCCTCGTCAGCGAGTGGATCGGGGAGCAGGGTAACTGGCAAGAAATTCAAGAAAAAGCGGTGGATGTGGCCACAGTGGTGATCCAGCCGACAGGTGAGCTTTCTAGAAATGGTATATTTTAGACTGTATCTTATCTTCTGACCAATGACAATGTAAAGAACTAGGTGGGAGTCCCATCAACATTTCTGCCTCTCACCTTAGGCCCTGCACTGAGGGAGTCGGGGAGAGGTGGGAGTTTGGGGAGGACACCTTTGCTTGTGTTATATGCCTGTGCTTTGGCTTTGCAGCTGCTTTTAATCTGGATTCACACCCATAGGAAACTGCAGTTTCCATATAATACCAAGATAATTTTTTAGCTGAAAGATAAAGTCCCTTTAAATGCCAGAATAAGATCTGGCCTGGTATTCAGAGGGGCTTCGGGGTGGCGCTGCCCCCACCCTGCTGCTTTGCTTATCCGGTTTGGTGTTTCCTGAATCTTGGGACTCACTGTTCCCACAGCTGTTGGAGTATGTGCCTGACTCACCCCCACACTTCAGGTTTAACATGGATCCTCTAGGCGTGCCTTTCAGGTCTGCTTACATGCACTGGGCCTCTTCTCTTCTGTATAATGCACCCTGGGAGCATCCACCCTGGCGTCTGTGTGCGAGAAGCTCTTCCCTCTTATCTGTGAACCAGCCTTTTAAAAACAACCACCACCTTCCAGCTTGTACCAGAGAAGTAACTAAGAAAATACACAATTCATTTCAGAAAACCCATACAAATATAAGAAAAACAAGCCATTACTGACTCAGTGTCTGACAAGCATCAATAAAGAACCTACTGAGTGAGCCTGGGCTCTGCGGTCAGAGGAGCGTGACCATGATTCTCAGGCCCCATGGCGCTTCTGCCTTTGGCAGAGACGAAGCATAAAGAGACCATCTCCTGACATAATTGCTGTGGGTGGATGGATGGATGGATGGATGGATGGATGGATGATGGATGGATGGATGGGTGGGTGGATGGGTGGATGGATGGATGGATGGATGGATGGATGGATGGATGGATGGATGGATGATGGATGGATGGATGAATGGATGGATGGATGAATGGATAGGTGGGTGGATGGATGGATGGATGGACGGACGGACGGACGGATGGATGGATGTCCTCAGTTTGCTGGGAGTCTAACATCTTCAGATCTCTGAGTATTTTACTGCCTAGCTGCTGCCTCCTGTTTTGTAAACTGGGAAGACCTTGGCTGGACTCGTTTCCTGAGTATAAATGTGAGAGCATGACCATTCTGTTGCTCAGATGAGAAAGAAAACAGGAAGAAATACACCCAGGGAGTATTTTTCCTCTACAAGCTGCAATGCCTTGAACATTTTACTCTGCCTTTTTGCCACCATACAGGAGTTGAATTTGGTAAAAGCAGGACTGAGGTCCTTGAGTGACTGTGGCCACCAACGAGGTGGGACGTGCTCTTGCCAAGGAGAGGGGCTGCCCATCACAGTCAGGCTTGGTTCCACTGGCTGCAGAAATCCCTTTCTAGGTAGGCTTAGGTCACCTTCCTTTCCAGAAGTAATCTGCCTGGAATCTGTCCTAAGAAACCGCAGATACTCAGCTTGCATTGGACAATTGTTTTCAGGAGCCAGAAGGATTAAGAGTTTCAGATTCACAGCAAGTTATCTTTTTATGCAGAAATTTCAATTGTTACGGTATCTTAAGATTTTTAAGACAAATTTGTTATGTAGTATTTATTAATGCATTAAATAAGATATAATGATAGGCCTAATGAATGCTTATAATTTCTCATTTCTAGCACATGAATGTAAATGATAAGTTAAGATATCTGCAGCACTTGAAATGTGATGTGAAAATATCTGTGACTTTTACTGGAGCAAAGTCCCAGGGACAGGCAGTATTACGCTGGTTTGTTGCTAAGTTTCATAATGAGAGGAGATGCCGTATTTCAGGCAGAGATTAGTAAAAACAAAGACAGCCTGTTTTCCCACCCATGTCTCAGGATCCCTAAATTCTCTTTAAGGACCTGAAGTTAAGAACCACCACACTGGAGTGTTGGTGTTTCTCTTGTCCCCAGATACACTAGCCATAGCTAGCTTCTTAAATATTATCATATTGTTAAGATAAGCAGCTCTAAGCTGCTTAAGCACTGGGGCTGTTACCTATGTGGCAGTGTTGCTCCCATATGTTAGGAGTGGTCTGGTGTCTACTTTATGGATTTGGATAAATCCAGTAGAAGAAAGCCTGCACTATGACAGACTTCGTCTGAGGTCCCCCCTTGCATACCAGGCCTTTGGAATTGGTTCTTTCTTCCCTGCATCCTGCTCCATCCTGTCTCCCAGCAGTGAACCCCAACTTGGAACATGTGAGAATGATGGCTGGTGATGTGACAAGATATGTAGCCACATGCAGAGAGAAAATTACAAAGTTGAGGAAATTTCTATGAATATTCTTAAACCTCAGGGTCTGTTTTCTCCATGCCTGCAGTCCACAGCTGCATCACTTCTTCACCTCCCTGGCTCCCTTCTGAGACTTCTTTTACTCCAGAAGCTGGCAGCTGGCACAGAGGGCCTCCAGTAGTATTCCAGGGTATCTGAACACAAGCCTTGCATGTGGGGTGTTTCACACAACAGTACAGGCTCAGATCAGCAGTTTCCATACTGAGTCCTCTCAAAAGATGTCCTCAAATTACTTTCGGCTCTTTAAAGGGGTGAAGGAGGAGGGAGAATGTGGAGAGTGGGTGGAGGTGAAAAGTCAGACTTTTAAATTCTTTTCCTAATATTATGCCCACGTCATTATTTTCTTCATTAAGGTAGATATGGAACTTGGCCTGAAACACATGTTTGAAATGTCGGGCTTTGGCGATACTCACAGGATCGCAGTTTACTCCAGAGGGCGTGGGCTTTGTAGTTGGGTCTTTTCAGAACTGGCCGTCAGCCCTGGTGGCTGAGCTTACTCAGGACAGCAGTTGATGCTGAGTGACTCTTGCTGGAAGACCGGGACTGTGTCTGCACTTGAGTCCCCGGGAGGTGTTGGCTATTTATCATCCGAGCAGTTGCTCCCAGAGCATTTCCACAAGTTGAATGTTTCTCTGATTACATGTGTTCTACTTCTTTTTAAAAATCCCCTGAATAAAGTAAAATGTTTCCATGTAAAGAGCTTTGACAGGGGAATGCTGAAGCCAGATCTGCCTTGAAACTGTGACACCAAATACCTCAGTGCTTCATGTAAATATGGTCCGTTTGAAGTTATCCACAGTAATGAGAGCGGGCGGTGGTATGGGTGACCCCAAAATCATTGTGTTTTGGTTTTAGAATGTATGCTTTATGCCTGACTTTAAGGTCACTATGGCTAATGGAATAAATGAAGCTCTAAGTACACTGCATTTTGAAAACTTGACTTAGAAGCCATATTGTTTGGATTCACTTTTCTGGTCCTTTGCTTAGGATTTTCCCCTTTTTTTACCCAGAAGATGGCTTGACCCTTACTCCCTACTCTCTGGTCTCCAGCCCCCAGTCCAGTTCCCAGCTAATAGTATATACCAGTCAGAACTGAGCTGTCTTTTCTCTGTAAAATCACCCAAGAAAGTATAATTTTAGTTTTGCCATGTTCAACAGACTTCTTTTCAAATAATAGAGTAACAGTTAAGAGCAGAATCCCTGGAGGCAGACTTGGATTCCAGCTCTGCCACCTGTTAGCCGTGTGACCTTGGGCAAGTTACTCAACTTCTCTGTGCTTCAGTTTCCTTATCAGCAAAATAGCATAATAGTACCTACCTCATAGGGTTATTTCGAAGGTTAATATTAATAAAGTACTCAGAGCACTGCTTGCCATATAGAAAGTGTACATAATTGTTGATACTGTTCTAACATTTTAAAAAATGTGGTGTGTTTCATTAATTTATTTAATATTTCTCAAGCACTTATAACTGTACAAAGCCTTCTAATTTTCCTGAACCTAAAAGGAGATGATCTAAAGGGTCGGGAGTGAAAAGGGCAAACATAATTCAGATTATCTTGATGTATTTATTTCTAATTTTCAAGTTCTGCGAGCAGCCGTGGTCAGGAATGCGTCTGTGGCTGAAGGAAAGGAGCTGAACCTGACATGCAATATCACAACAGACCGAGTGGACAGCGTCAGCCCAGAGGTGACGTGGTTCTTCAGTGTAGTGCCTGACAGCACTCTGCCTGGCTCCCGTGTGCTGGCGCGGCTGGACCGAGATGCTCTGGTGCACAGCTCTCCGCACATTGCTTTGAGTCATGTGGATACACGCTCCTACCATTTACTCGTTCAAGATGTTAGCAAAGAAAACTCTGGCTACTATTTCTGCCACGTGGCACTCTGGGCACCCGGGCACAACGGGAGCTGGCACAAGGTAGCGGAGGCCGTGTCTGCCCCAGCTGGTGTGGATGTGACCTGGCTAGGTGAGTAGTTTGGAGGTTGGCTGTTAGCCTCTCTGGCTTAATCCCTCCTCTGGGATATCAGGAGGGTTTGGAGTGCTGTTTGTTTCACATTATTTTGGCATTTTTTTGTATCAGGAAAAGTATACATACTTGAGCCTGGATAGATTCCAAGCTGGGGGTGAAAGCAAAACTGGCTGAAATAGAATCTGGCAGGCTAGGGAAACGTTTAGATAATGTGGCCTCAGTTGTGTCAATACCCTCATTTGAGAGGATATAGTTTCCTTTTGCTGCTGAGATTTGCAGTGTCGGGGCCCTGCTGAATGACTCTTTCAAAATGGATCTCAGTTGCAGGCAAGCACTGCCATTCTTCCTGTCCTTTTCCTAGACTCTTAGGTGCTTTCTGACATTTGCTGGGGCTTTTCTAAAACCCAGCAGAAAGAGAGTTCCTCCTGTTCATGGAACATGTGTTTTTCCCTGACTGCTCTGGAATCCTAAAATAGTTTTATTTGCAGATCCCAGTTACCATAAGGGCCTTCCGGCATCCCCAGGCCCTTCTGGTGGGCTGTGTGTCTCACCCGGGCACGATTCCCCTGTGGGCAAGCAGAGTGGCCCTCGCCTGTCCATTACCCTGCCACCCATTTTATAACAGCTCATCATGTATGTGAAGATGTTGTCATGTCGTCTTCTTTTTACCATTCTCATCTTTCCCATCTCTTATTTTCTTAAATGCTTGCCCTCCAGAACTGACTCTTCCTAATTTTTGTTACTATTTTGTAATCAATTGCAAGTAAGCTTAAGCAGTATGGGGTTGAGTGTGGAGTGCTTGCTTCTTACTGCCATTATTACGAAGATGGAAACAGGCCTACCAGTCAAACTCTTCTCTGTTTTGAGCTTGATTTGTCTACTGTCCCATGACTGTTCTGACCCCTTGAGGGAGGTAGTTGGCATTGCTCTAATTATTAGTAGGTAAAACAGGTCTTTAAAGGCCAGGAAGTCATTTCCTCCTTTGTCTGATGCTAAACATCCTCCCACTGTGACGTCCAACTCATACTTAGCTCTTCCTTGTCTACATTAAATATTTTCATGGGTTACATTCACTGTGTTTCTTCCTCAAAAGCTTTTATTTAGAAAAGATGGGGAGTTGGCAGGTGGAAACAGAGGGGACAGGGAGAAGAAGATTAATAAGAGAGTAAGCAGAAGGCACGTCCACTAAGAGAGTGAGAGTAGGCAGGGTGTTAGGCATCCTCGGTAGCAGACTGACTCTTTGATATCTGGAAAGTAAAAGGAGAAGGGCTTATCTGGTGAGCGCTTATTCCTGCTGTCTGAACCCCGTGTGAGAGACTTGCTATGAAGCACTGAACTGGAACAATGTTGGCCCAGCTAGAACTCTCCTTAGCAACCTTCAAAATAAAACAGATGTTGTCAGCAGCAAAGGAAGACTTTTCATCTCTGGAGCTGAGTTTGTCTCACGGCTCTGATCCTTGGTGCATTGTATGATGTCCTCAAATCCCAGGGCCTCCTCTTCGTGCCCCGGCCCCCTCCAACTTAGAATCATAGCTCAAGCGATTTTTTTTTAGAAAGTGCTGCCTGCACTCCAATTTGAGGGCCTTTTTGAAGTACTCAACCACTGATCCTAGCATACCCTGGGGGAGATGCGGGGACTGTAGAAAATGGGAGGAAAGCTCCAGGAGGGAATGGACTCTTTGAACTGGAAGGGATTTGTTGGTGGTTGTGTTCTCTAGAGAGGGACAAGAAATGAAGACACTAAGTGTGGGAAAAGGTTCAGTTATTGTCCTACAGATCCAGTTGTTTGTTTTCCTGTAAAGTGCCAGCACCGTTCTTGTGCCAAGTCATTGGTGTGCTTTTCCCTGAGTTCAGGCCCTTTCCATGTGGCTTGGGCTTCACACAGCATGCTCATCTCAGGCCAGTCACACTTCCTACATGGTGGCTGGCCTCCAAGAGGCGGGAAGTGGAAGTGCCTGGCCAGTGAAAATTTATCCCTGGAACTGGCACGGTGTCACTTCTGCTCTTTTCTATTGGCCAGAGCCATCACAGAGTCTGCCCGAGTTCAAGGGTGTAGAGAAAGAGACCCCATCTCCTAATGAGAGAGCAGGAAGGGTCACATTGCAAAACGGCGTGTGGGATGGAAAACAAGGCTGTAGTCTTCTTTGGAATATGGAATCTATCACGGTGGTTAATGCTTGTTTCTTATTTCAAAAGAAGTGTTGGGTAGGCTTAGAATTATGGCTCAGAGTCAAGACTATCCCAAGTATTGTCATCTTACGTGGAAATAGTTTTGGCTTTGGGAATTAGTTTTATTCCTGCAACTCTAGAGTCTAGAGTCCCCATAGCTAGGCCATTCCTGTCCTTACTTGTTTGGAGTTGGTGTACTGGACAGGTGAGGGTTTGAAGCTGATTGGGTCTCGTGTTAGTACAGAGCTCAGGGCAATGATGAGAATGGGGTCTGGCACGTCCAGCAGCACTTATAGCAGCCGGGAGACCATGGTGATTTTTTAGGGGTTAAGAAAAACCTCTCTTCCTTAGTATTTATGTCCTACTTTTGAAGGGGAAAAAAAACAACAACAAGATTTAAGTTGGCTTGCAAAATGAAGCACAATTTAAAGCAGAAGATAAAAATAAAATCAAGATCAAAAGGGGTAAAAAAAATAAAATAGATACTGCAAGGTGGTTGGAATGAATTAGTTACTGCATTTGAGCACTGAATTTGCCTCTGAAGTTTTGAAGAGTTGAGACAAAAGAAATGTGATTATACAGTTTGCCTCTGATGAAGAAAAATAAACTCTTTCAGAGACAAACTTTTTCTTGGCACTGAGTTTACCATGTGCTTTTCTTTAAGGGGCATTGGATGACGGCACTTTCAATTGTTCCTTTACAAAAGGCTCAGAATGATTGTTTAAATGGATGTTTCTTATATCCATTCTGTAAAAGCTGAGGGCATAAATCTTAACTGGGTGAAGGAGTTTCTATAAGAAGCTGAGTTACTGTGGAGGACAAATGTTGCTTTGTGTTGATCCAATTTAGTATATGGCTAAAACTGTAGAGAACCTGGAGGAATGGCTAGTTAATATGCTTATTAAGCCATCTCCCTCTGCTATCTGATGTCTTAAATGAGTCTTTGGCAAGAGTTGGATACTAATCAGTTCATGGTTGAGCTCTCTGCCCCAAGTACCCGACTTCTGTGGTGTTAGTTGGAGAGGGTTCCACAGGCTCAGATACAACAGCAGGGGGAGGTAGAGCCGAGTTCTGCTCTTCAGGCTTAAGAACCTGATTAGCATTTTTTCCCCACCAGAGGACTGTCCCATCTTTCAGCAGTATGCCATAAGGAAGGTAATTATTTTTCTTTAAAAGGAGCTGTTACTCTGCTAAATACTTTGTAGAGGCTTCCGAGTTCTGTGCCATCTGCAGAAACTAAGACTTAGGTCTGTAGGCTGTTATGGGCAGTTATTATCATCTGTCTGTCCAGGATTACCTCTGAAGGTAGAAGAGCATGTGGGCAAGCATTGGAACCTTGCTCTGTCATGTTCTAGATAAGTTATCTTGGCTATGTTGCCTAAGGTTTCTAAGCTTTCTAAGCTTTGGTTTTCTCAGTGTCATGGGATAGTGCATAAAGAGTGCTTTAGCATGGTGCCTGGCGCTTCAGTCCTTGGCACATTGTCATGGTGGTAGTGATGGTGATTTATTGGCATTTGGGGTTGGGAAGGGTCAATAAAAACATATGCTTTCCCACCAAGTTAGACAAATAAGTCTGTCTTAGGGCATGGACCAACCAAGAATAGGTGTGTTCTGGAAGCAGCTGCTCCCAAGGAGAAGGGGTTGAGCTGACCTTTCTTGCGCCTGCACCCAAATCTGGTAATTCAGTCTTCCTTCTTTGGGAGGAGTGAGTGAGGATGAAGAGAGACAAACTGCGTGAGGGTTGTTTTGGGTATGGGCATACATGTCTCATTCATATGATATTATTTGTATTGCTGTGAAGTGGTTAATGCTAAATACAACCTCATAATAATGGTTCTATTAAGGTGGGGTAAAGTGTCCCCAAAAACAACAGCTTCCTTTTCTATAGCCTTCTCTATTTAAATGTTAAGAGAATATTTAATTGTTATACAAATATGATAGTGGCAACTCTGACGGTCACCTTGCTCAGCTGCTTCCGAGGTACCTGCCCAATTCAAGACAATAAAACTGGCATCAGAGGAGACGAGGGCGCTCCTTCTTCTGTTTCCTTGAACTTATGTGTGCAGCCTATTCATCTAATTATCTCTACCAAGTTAACTAAGCTTCAAAGGGGGTATTAGATCATGGCCCTATTGTACACAGTTCAGGATTAGTGCCTCAGCTGTTACCATCACGCTCGTCTTCCGGGATGGGGCAGGCTTTGAGAAAGCATTAATAACTGGGTGTGGAATGAGTCTGTGCAGTGTGGTCCTGGTGGAGCCAGGAGGCAGTGTCAGAGTCTCTCCTGTCATTCTGCTCACACACACTATGCAAGACTTTAGTCTCTGAACTTAACTCCTCTGGGCTTTGGGTTTTTTCCCCCCTTTTGAAAATGTACATGAAAAAAGTACGGGTCTCATAAGGTTGTTATGAAGAGTAAGTGAGAATGTAAGGAAAGTGCATAGCATGCCTGGCATGTAGAAAATCCTCAATAAATGCCAGTTGTTACTGTTAACCGTTGTAAAATGGGGACGACAGTACTTTTTCCTTATGGAATTGTTGTGCGAGTAAAAGCAGGTGATCTATGTGAAAACCTCCCGTTCAGGTCCCTGTACACAGCAGGCACAGTGTATCTGCTTTTGCAGATTAGCCAATGATTCAAAAAGCTTTTTGTTGTTTTGAAAGTTTAACATGGAGTTTAATGACCTGTATTCAGAAACACAGCCTTTCTTTCGGAGGCAGGTGTTCGTGGTAGTGGATGCCGGAGCTTCAGGAGGTGGTACGCATTATGATCATATGCTATCCTGGGAGCCAGATTAGCAAGCAGACCCCTGCTTCTGAAAATGTTAGCACCGTGGTGCTTACTCAGTCCTCGGTATTCTGTGAAAGGGCTGACAATGTGGGTGGGTTGTCTGTGTTTAGCTTTTTGGAATAGAACTTTACAAAGAAATTTACACAGAAGCAGAAAGATCCACCAGCTTCACTAATTATCAGTATTTTTCTAATCATATTTCATCTCCCTTCCCTCAGACACACACACACACACACACACACACACACACACTTTTCTTCTGAAAGAGTTTAAGGCACATCCCAGACATCATGTCATCTTGCCATTAAATACTTTACTGTGCATCTTTAACTGATAGGCATTTTAAAAACATAACTGCCATTGCATTCTTAGCTGATTTCTTGATGAGATCAGGCAGAGTATAGCAGTAATCAGTAGTGGAATGCTTATGCCAAAAATGAGCATTTTTATGCAAAATATTGTATTTAGTCCAATTCAGCCAGTGTGTTAATATCTTGTATGTACAGGGCACTGTGTGCATAGAACATAGAGGTGAGTAAGGTAGGCAGTCCCTGACTCTGCGAAGAGCCCTTTAGACGATCCAGAAGACATACATATAAATACACAAAGTTCAAGGCAGTGCTCAAATAAAATCCTTAGAGGACAGAGAGCCTGGCAGGTGGTAAGGTCTGTGAATGTTTTTTGAATAAGAAGTAGTGGTTTGACAGGCCAGGTGAGTTCAAAGGAGGCATTCTCAGGTTGGAGAGGCTACGTGGGAGAGATGTGTGCATGATGGACCTTGAGAAACAAGCACAATCTCTGCAGGCAGTGTTTAAAATTGTAAAACAACAATAAAGGACAACTTTCACACAGGCGCCAAAATGAAAGCAATTAAAAACCCACCTGTGCTCGTTCCGTCCCGACACAGTGGAGCCGTGTCTCTGGGAGGACAAGTGTAAGTCCACCGACAAGGCAGGTGGATAGTTCAGATGGCCTTTGGACATCCTTTAAGTCACTAAACCAGCCCCTTGTCTTCCCAGGCTGATAATCCAGTTGTTTTTGTTTGTCTCTGCATTAGGGTTCTCCTCACTGGGGCCTAAGGTTTAGTTTTAACAGAGAATGAGGAGACCAATCCGTCAAAGAAGAAATTGTCCTCCCCTGCCAAGCTGGGATTCCTGACTAGGTGCCCACTTCTGCGACTCCCCTTACTCTCCTGTCTCTACTTTTGAATACATAGGATTTAAACTGATTCATTTGGAGGAGGGAGTAAAATGGGAGAATCTGCTCATTTATTCAACTAACTGAGCAGGAGTCCCAGGTTCCCAGGTGCTGAGGTGGAGGGAACAGAGGAAGGCAGGCAGGAAGCCTGGAAGCAGAGGAGGTGACTAGGGAGTGGTGAAAGCTATCACCCAGATGGATTCTAGCATCTGTGCAAGAAGGCAGTGGGTGGTGAGGCTGGACGAATAGGTTAGACTTACATTGTGGAGGGCTGGGGAGTGTGTTTCTAACTTAGTAGATGACAGCAAAGGCCACAGAGGTGTACTGAATAGGTGGCCTGGTGGTTGTGTCAGCCTGGAGGTGGGCTGGGAGGGAGAAGTGGAAGAGACACTGAGGAGGTAGAATGTGTGAGACTTAGGAGCCTCGGGGTGGACAGTCGGAGATAGCACACATTGCATGGAGACCAGGAGAATGAATGGTGGGTGTGGCAACAGAACAGTAATTGAAAAGAGGAAATGGCCATGTTTGTTTGAAGTGGGACTTTAACTGTGTGTGTGTGTGTGTGTGTGTGTGTGTGTGTGTGTGTGTGTGTGTGTCTGTGTGAGAGATGTATGTATATTGGCAGAGGTCAGTGGGGAGTGAGGTGAATTAGGTCACCAGTGTGCTATGCTAGAGATGCTGTGCAGACCCAGACAGAGATGCCTGGAACACAGCTTTGTGACAGTGCTTGGGCTCTGGAGCCCGAGGACCAGTTGGGTCCAGAGCAGAGGAACAGCTGGGTTCCGGGGTCCAGAGAATAAGGTGAGGGGCCAGACCAAGGGGTAGGAGGGGGAGAGGGCTGTTCTGGCAGTCAGTGCCAGGGCTGGTTCTGGCCCTTCCCCACGTGTTCCATGGTCTGACCGCTAATGGCCACTGCCTCTCTCCCGTCTTTATGGTAACTCTAAGAGCCTTCGTTTTCAGAGTGCTGCTTTGGAAGAGTAAGCTCAGAATGGAGGCAGACCACGAAGGATTGAAGTGTTTACTGTTAGGGTCAGTCATCAGTCAGTCATCAGTCAGGAGGCAGGGTGCAGTTTGGGTTGTCCTGGTCACAGGCCAAGTCTGGCCCACTGGGAGACGCCCGCCTGGTCAGATCCCTGTGGCATTACCGTAGCAGCATCAGTGCCAGTCCTGACATCCAGGGTTCCTAAAGGGCGTCACATCAGTCAGTGGTAGTTACACAGTACTGAGCTCAGAAGACAGGAAGTTCGGTTCATCGGAGAGATGAGGATGTACTTGAAAGTGGTAGAAATGGTAGAGTACTGGATTCCTATCTGCCACTTTTGAACTGTATGGGCACATTATTAACTTCTTTAGAGCTCTGCCTCCCCAGGTATGAAATGGGAATGGGGAATAATAGTTCACAAGTAAGTGTGTGCCTGTGTATGTTTATGTATATGTGCATACACATGCATAAACATACATACATGCACCAGTCCAAGCACTTTTATATATATTTTAACTCTTAATTCTCACAGTAACATTATGGGGTAGTTACTGTTATTATCCCTGTCTTACAAATAAGTACCAGACAGTGAGTAACCTGCCCAAGGTTACACAGCAAGGAACGGCAGAGCTGGGATCCGAGCAGAGCCTGGCTCCGGAGCCCTGGCTGGCTCTTCACCACTGCTCTTTGCTGCCTCAGTTTGCTGTTCAGGTTAATGTGGTGACACAGGCGAAGGGTCCTCACACCATGCTGGACATGGAGCTGGGTCTCCCTCAGTGACGGTGCCTGCTGCTGCTCGGGGCAGACACTTGGTGGTGGTGCACCCTTGTTCCATCCTGATGGGGCTGAGCACAGTGCGATGATGCTGTAGGCACAGCCGGCTCAAGTCTGTCCCTCCTGCAGTGACTGGGCCTGCTGGTTCTCATTTGCACCTGAGTTGCGGTGCCAGAAGCTGACATGAGAAAGGGTCGGAAACTTTGGATGTGGGCTAACTCAGGAATAACCCAGTCATGTGCATGCGGTGGTGCAAATACATCTCCATGCTGTTTGTTCCACATTCAGCTGTTGCTTAAGAGGCAGTGGGTTGCATTACCTCTCTGCCCAGGAGGCAGGAAACCCCCAGCTGTATGACTTTGCACACTCACCTGGGAAATGAGGAGGCAGGGGGAGGTTCTCACAGCCTGCGGTGTTTCTCTGCAGTGTCCAGCTCACGGCAGGGTGCGCCTGTGGGAGGGCAGGGCCTCTGGGTTAACTTTATGTGGCACAGGTTCCAACCTCACTTGCAATTAAATGTTTGTGAAGATGACATTTAAGGGAATTAAGATTTTGAGTTCTTTCCTTTTCCTGGTCGCTGAATCATTCTTGGAGAAGTCATGATGTTATACGTTTCATTAGAAGTGTAAATCACAAAAGAACAGTTGCTTGACCTCAGCAGTTTATAATCTGAATGAGTCATAAATAAAAGCTGTGTTAAATAAAACCAAACCATTTGATTGAGGTGATGTGAATAAAGATAGTGCTGGCAATGGAAAGCTCTCTTTAGGTAGAATTAGTTTTCTCCTAGCAGGCCAAGTGTTACAAAAGAAAAATGTAGCCTTTTCTAAAAGCCTTAGCACTGAGGCAGCAAACCTTTATTGAGTGCCACTGCATACAAGGCTGTGCATTTGGAGCTTGGGGACAAGGCTTTGAAGCAAGGAGTAGTGACAGTGGGATGGCTGCTATGCAGGAGCACCTGCACAGCTGGTGGGAGCTCAGAGAACTGGCTGTCATGCTAGGGGCCCAGAAAGGAGGAGGTTACACTGAAGCACAAGTTTGTGGGTCAGTCAGGAGCAGAGGGCTACCGCACACAGGCCTCCACAGAGGTGTGAAGCTGTGGTGACTGGAGACACATGGAGGGGCAGGGCTGGGGGCTGGTGGTGGTGGTGGGAGAGGAGAGATGGTGACAAAGGGATTTCAGTACCGGCTCCTTGGCAAGTGTGGACAAAGGCCTTGGGGTCCCTGAAGACAGAAATGTGGAGCTAGAGAAAGATTAAATTGATGCAGTGAACCTCAGGAAGGAGGGTTTTTGTTCACATGGAAAATAGCAAGGACTGTGATGGTGGCAGGGCCACTTGGAGAGTGCTGGCTATCCTCCCACACCTGGGGGAGTCTGTGCGTGCCGCAGGGAGGGGGAGTGCTCTGTGCTGGAGCCGGGATCACCATGCCCTGGCCTCATGGCTGCCAGGCCTGCATGGCGGCTTACATGTGGCAAGGAAAGAACCATTCGGGGCTTTGAGGGTAGTGGTGTTTATTGACCACTGAACACAGATTCGGTGCAAAAAGTCAGAGAACTGATAAAGTGAGGATAAGAACAGATGGGGGGATGATGACTGCAGGCCTTGCATTTGGGGCATGTCCACAGATGGCAGGAGCCCGGACCTCAGTGGGGATCGGTCTCAAGTGCAGGACTGTGCTCTGGGTTCGGGTTTCCCTGTGGTGCTGCACAGGGGCTTTGTAGGTCTGTGGGTGCTGCTTGTCATTCCAGAGAAAATCCTGGCAGAGTGTGGAAACTCCTCAGAGACTCTAACCTCCTGGGGAGAGGGACAGGAGACCCCAGCCCTGGAGAGAAACTCTCATCAGGGACATTTGGCTTCTGGCCTTGGGAGGTTTTCTCGGGGGACATAGTAGGGGTAGTGTACAAGTTCTGTGTGAGAAACGCTTACCACAGTCTTCCCATCCAATGCCAAGACCTTCATTTCTATCACTGTTGTCAGTATGACAGGCACATAGTTATCTGGGTGGGAGCAGTAGTTGTCTCAGCCCTTTTGCTAACTCTCAGAATGTTGCTCTGTCTGATATTTTTATCCTGGCCCCTCTCTCTTTTGTTCAGAACCAGACTATCAGGTGTACCTGAATGCCTCTAAGGTGCCTGAGTTCTCAGACGACCTCACCGAGCTGGAATGCCGGATAGTAGAGGCAAAGGGCCCAGAGGCTAGTGTCCGTTTCACAGTTTCCTGGTACTACAGGATCAACTGGCGCAGTGATGATGTGGTAGCCAGCGAACTTCTTGCAGTCATGAATGGGGACTGGACCCTGAAATATGGGGACAGGAGCAAGCAACGGGCCCAGGACGGAGACTTTATTTTTTCTAAGGAACATACAGATATGTTCAGTTTCCGAATTCAAAGGACTACAGAGGAGGACAGAGGCAATTATTATTGTGTGGTGTCTGCCTGGATCAAGCAGCGTAATGACAGCTGGGTAAAGAGCAAGGATGTCTTCTCCAAACCTGTAAACATATTTTGGGCATCAGAAGGTAGGTGCTTTGTTCTTGCTCGTTGATGGCTTTGTTTTGTGTTGGCTGACATCATCCAGCTGCACATGGTACCTGGTGTCCAACTGCCCTGCATTTACAGGTTTCCCTTTACACTAGGAATCCAAGAAATGCATGCTCACTGACAACTGCCCTTACCTACAGCCTGAACCTCTTTAAGAGGGTGATGCTGGGCAGGGAATGTCCTGATGAGGGAGTGGCTTCAGTCGGTGGTGGCAGATCATATTGGTGCTCACAGTGGGCCTGGGGTAAGCTGCTGACACTTGCTCCACTGGGCGCTCTGAACGTCACAGGCCTTTGGGGGTTTGTCTGTATCCACGACTTTCTGCTGGATGCGGGCACATTTAGGTGCCGCAGAGTGGGCGGACAGCCACAGGCCATTGTGGGGCCAATCATCCATTCAGAGAGATTTTTTTCTTGAGAGAAGTGACAAGAATTTAAGGGAAGAAACATTTGTGGTGCATCTCCTCCTGAAAGCGCAGAGCTCTGCCTCTCCTGGAACCTCAGACTCATCAAGTCTTTTATTGTTGCTCTGATCTGCCACTACAGGGAGCCCAGGCCTCCTAGTCGCCCTTCGTGCCCCGGATATGCCCCCTACGTGCCTCTGTTGACTCCTTCCCCCTTCCTATATCGCCAGGCCCCAAACAGGGCTTCTAGAACTCAGCAGAGTCCCCTGTTTGCTGCAACTCATCTGTGCAAATGCCTTTCTCCTTCTTACACTGAACATGCACCCCCTCGTTCCCCCCTGAGGACCTGCTCCCCCTGGAGTCCTCCTGAGAGGTGGTGCTTTCTTCCCACACTCCACGTACAACTGGGTCTAGGAGGGCAGGTGCCTTCCTTGTCCCCCACTGCCACTTCTCAACCCTTTTCTCTCCTCCCTAAAACCATCTTGCCTCCAATCTCACGTCATCAGCTCATACCACCTCCTCTCATGGTCTGTTGACTCCTCGCTCCTCCTCCTTCATCCTCGGAAGGCATTAACTTTTGTCTGGCAGCCCTTCTCTCTGGCACTCCTGTCTTGCTAGCTTCACTATCCCTGTAGAGAGCTGGCTCGCACTTTGGCTGCCTGTTGGAATCACCCAACGAGGTTTAAAAAATACTGATGCTTGAGTCCCACCAGGGATTCTCTCTTAATTGGCCTGAGGGTGTATATAGTCTGGGCACTAGGATTTTTAATTGCTCCCAAGATGGTTCTCCTGTGCAGCCTAGGTTGTGACCCTGATGTAGGTAAACCTTTCACTCCCAGTCCCTGGTACTCCTTCTGTTCATCCTGTCCTCTGTCGTGTTTTGGTCTTTCCCTCCCATGCTTATGCCCTACACTAGACCATCTCAGCTTTCTGCTCACTGAAAGCCCTCCATACTCTCAATTCCAAGCATCTTACTCTTTAAATATACGTCCTGTCTTTCTAGATCACTCCCTCTAGTACTCCAACATCAACCCTTCATCCCTAGCACCTTGGGCTGACAATGACAGTCCATTAATCCTACTGCTTGAGTTTCTTTCATTCCCATTGTGCCTTCACTTCTGTTCCATAGAGTGGCCTGTTTGCCTGGGAGAGCCCAGTCTACAACTGTCCTCCTGTGTCATTTTTAATGACACCCTTTTTCATCCTTAGATATGTCCAGAGGTGGGAGGTAGGATAAGATACGTAGTCACCGTACTGTCCCCTAGCTTGAATTCCTAGTCAGTTATAATTGCTGCCTTGCCCCACTCTCAGTGTGTCCTATACTCCAGCTAAACCACAGCCCAGTTCAAGGCAACCTTCTGCGACCTCCCTACCTGCATTTGCAGAGCTGAATGTGGTTGGATAAAAACATGTAAACATGTTGACTGACCTCACTTTAAATCTGTGATCACTTAGGTCAAGTGGCCCTTACCGCCACCTGGGGGTCATGCTGCATTTCCCTAATCTGGGTTCTTCCCTTCTCTCCAAAATGATTCTTGCCTACTGACTTCCCTCTGAAAACCTCATCCAGCCTCACTCTCAGCTGTTGGTCCTGCTTTCTGTTCCCCTAAAAAACCAGAAACAATTAAAGGAGTATTTCCACACACCACCCCAGCAGCTGAGCCCACGTTGCTCGGCCTCATGCTCTAGCAGAGGCTGGCCTCTCACCCCTCAGGCAGGTGGCTCCCTCCCCGATGTCTTCGGTGTCTCTCTCTTGAACCTTCTCTGCTGGCCTAAACATACTGTTAGACCTTCTGTTTTCTGGGATTTTTTTAAAAACTAATCTTGATCTCACTTCCCCCTTCCTCTTTCTGCTCCCCCTCTCTCTTGCTCACCTGTTACTCTCTCTTTCCTTTGTAGCCATATATTTTATTTATCTGTACTTGATGTCTCCAGTTTCTCTCTTCCCATTCTCACGGGTACCCACTTTATCTTTTGCCCCCCTGCCCATGGTAAGATCACTAGTGATTGATGACATGTTGCAAAGTCCAGTGGTTAGTCGTCTGACGTGGAGCAGGGTTTAACACAGATGAAGGTTCCCTCCTCCTGGAATACTTCGGTTTCTCCTGGGATTGTGGGGTGCATCCCTCCCAGGCTTTCCTCCAGTCTCATGGCTCTGCCTTCTGAGCTTCCTTTGCTGCTTGCCCTTCATTCTCCTGACACTCAAACATCAGACTGACTCAGGACATAGTTCTTGGATTTCTTTTCTACTATCTTCACTCCCTTGGTAATTTCCTCTTATCTCGTGAATTGAAATAATACCGCCTGTACACTAGTGACTCCCAAATTTATATTTCTACCCTCAACCTCTTTCCAAAACTCCAGACTCAATATTGTATTGCTTTCTTTCCACTTGTATAATGGGATCTCAAACTTCTGTTCAAATGTTGCTTCCACTCTTCCCTCAATCTTCTCTGACACCTTTGTTGTTCAGTCCAAAACCTTCATCCTTAATTCATTCCTCAAAATCGATTTCTCACTTTTCACGCACACTGTCACCAAGCCACCGTCATCTTTTGCCTGGATTATATCACCAGCCTTATAGCCGGTCTCCTTGCTTCTCCCCTTGCAAGTGGCAGCTAGAGCCATCTTGTTAAAGCGTAAGCCAGATCACGAAACTCCTCTGCCCTACTCCTCAGAGCCGCCCCATGTCACTCAGAGCAGAAGCGTGGAGTCCTCTCATTGGCCTGGGCGCCCCCACCCTTAGCCTCCCCAGCACCAGCTCTGCTTCAGCCGCCTTGCCTTCCCCTGCGTCCGCAGATACACGAGGCGTGCCTCTGCCTCACAGCCTTCTGCCTGGTGCTCCCTCCCCCTGGAGTGCTGTTTCCTAGATGGGTACAGCGTTTATTCCCTCACCCCCTTAGGTCCTGGATGCCTTCTCAGGGAAGCTGTCCCTGGCCACTCTAAAACTGTGACACCCCCTGCCCCCAACCTGTTATCTTCTTTCCCTGTTTTATTTCCTCTTAAACACTTATCACCATCAGTGATTATCAACCATACGTCTTCCTCCACTAGCACGCACAGCGAGGGTTTACTGTGGCAGCCCTGGGGCCTGGGCTAGTAAGTACTGAGATTGCCAAGCTCAGAGGAGAACCGGGCAAGAACGTGGGCTGTTCAATGGAACCTCAGCAGTCAGTGATCCTGCAGACACCATAACATACGTGTTCTGCTAATAGGTTTGGGGAGCAGCTATTCCCAAAAAACCCAATGTAAAAGTTTCATTTTGTAACTGGACAGACTATAGAATTAATGATTTCAGTAAAGGATCAAAAGAATGTGTTTAATTTATTTATTCATCCATCCAACAAATACTTGAGTACCTTTCAAGTGCCTGGCATTAAGCTCTTCTAACATAGATGTCTTATAATGTGTATATGCTTAGGGATTAATTTTTGACAGATAATTTGGAGGAGTCATTCCCTTAAATCTAGTGTACTATAGACACTTGCTCAAAAGTATGAAACAGCACCTGTGCAGATGCCTAGGTCTCAGGTGTGTGCTCCAGTCACTTTAGTAATAATCTGCTCTGTAATGTTACCATCGTATGATTAAACAGAGAGGACCCATTTCTTCCTTGCTTTACTCTTCCAAGCAGACCGGTTAAGCTAAGGGTACTTTCCTTGCACCCAGCAGAACCTCAGAGGAGGAGAAGCAGTTGGCATTGCTTAGAGCCTGACTTGGGTTTGTATTCAGCCGTGTCTCCCCAGTTCAGTACTACAGCTCTACCTCACATCCTGAGGGCGCCAGCGGATTCTCACTGTGGGTGAAACTCAGCAAGGACTTGATGAAAATCCTCAAAGCCAGATTCTCACCTGTTGGCTGCCTCTTCCCTCAAACCCATTAAATCATTCAGACTGCTCTGCTTCATCCAGCGGAGTGGTTTGCAGCCTGCTTACAGATACATGTGATTTTCTTTCTCAGTTTCTAGAAAGAAAACTGCTATTGTGTGACATTTTGCAAGTCCATTCCCCTTTCCTTGTCGCTGTGCTTTCAGATGCATATTCATTTTCACTAATCCTGTTGGAAATCATCTCTTCTGGTGCTTCATTCTAGATTCTGTGCTTGTGGTGAAGGCGAGGCAGCTAAAGCCCTTCTTTGCTGCAGGAAATACATTTGAGATGACTTGTAAAGTGTCTTCCAAGAATATTAAGTCACCACGCTACTCTGTTCTCATCACCGCTGAGAAGCCTGTCGGGGACCTGTCCAGTCCCAATGAAACGAAGTACATCATCTCCCTGGACCAGGATTCTGTGGTGAAGCTGGAGAACTGGACAGATGCATCGCGAGTGGATGGTGTTGTGTTAGAGAAAGTGCAGGAAGATGAATTTCGCTATCGAATGTATCAAACTCAGGTCTCAGATGCAGGGCTGTACCGCTGCATGGTGACAGCCTGGTCTCCTGTTAGGGGCAGCCTGTGGCGAGAAGCAGCAACCAGTCTCTCCAATCCTATTCAGATAGACTTCCAGACCACAGGTGAGCAGGGAACCCTGTTGAATCATAGACTGAACTCAAAGAGACCCTGGGGTTTTGATCCAATGGCTTCATTTCTTTAACTGCTTTATTGAGATATAATTCACATGCCATATAATTTACCCAAGTAAAGGATGTGATTCAATGGTTTTCTGTTTATTTACACAATTGTGCAAGCATCACCACAATCGTAGAACATGTAATTACACACCAAAGAAATCCTACATCCCTTAGCTGACATCCCTTCAATCCCCACCCATTCAGCCTCTTATTCCCCAGCAACTACCAGTCTTTCTGTCTCTGTAAACTTGCTTATTCTGGACATTTCACATTAATGGGATATAATATGTGACCTTCATGCCTGGCTTTCCATTTAACATAATGTTTTCAAGGGTCATCTGTGTTTTTGTGTCTTTAATGAATTCACTTTATCTTTAGTAGGTAAAATGTTTTTATGCTATAAGGCAGAATGGTCCCCCTTTTTTTAATGGCATAGGTACATGTTCTTATATACAAATATTTCTTACTCATCTGTGTAATTCACTAAGCTTTTCTGATGAACCTATGTGTGTGTATGTTTCAGCATATAGATGATATAAAAGCTTTTGATACCTAGTCTTATTTAGAATAGCAAGGTGAAGGATCATCATTTGTATATTCAATACTGAATGTTTTCACTAAATCTTGGATTCCAGTTAGAAATTTCTGAATGTGTAAATTCATACTCACCTGTAAAAATTCAAGTTTTAACTGAATCATTTTTTGTACAAGATATTTGTTGAACTACCATTTATGTTAAACTAGGTCTTCATAAAGTTTGTTTTCATTATTTTGTACTATTATAGCCTTTAATAGTATATAGTGAAATAATCTTCTGGCATCTTTTAATCTCTTAACCTTTTGATTAATAAGGAGTAGATACTGATTTAAGCCCTTAGATTTTAAAAGAGCAGAGAAAACACAGGTCCCTTTCACTATATATCTGCTTGGTTTTTAATAACAACTTTATTGAGAAAGAAAGCTTTATTGTTTAATAACAGCTTTATTAACATACCATAAAGTTCACCCATTTAAAGTATACAATTCAGTCATTTTTAGTATATTTGGAGTTGGGCAACCCTCTACACTACCTAATTCCAGAACATTTGAATCACTTCAACAAACTGTACCCATTAGTAGTCACTCCCATCTCCCCACCCCTAATCCCTGGCAACCACTAATGTACTTTCTCTCCAGATTTGCCTTTTTGGGACATTTCATATGAATTGAATCATCTAATGATCAATGGACTTACCATGACCATTTAGCATAATATTTCCAAGGTCCATTCATGTTATCAATACTTTATTCCTTTGTATGGCTGAATAATACTACATTGTATGGATATATCACATTTTGTTTCTCCATTCATCCAGGTTGATGGACATTTAAATTGTTTCCTCCTTTCGGCTATTATGAATACTGTTGATAGAAACATTAGTTTACTAGTTTTCATTTGTTACTTACAAGTGATGGTGAGTCATATGGTAACTGTTTAGCTCTTTGAGGAAATGCCAGACTGTTTTTCAAAGCAGCTACACCATTTTATATTCCCACCAGCAGTGAGGATTCTTACATCTCCATAACCTCCCTAAACCCTGTTATTCTCCATCTTTTTGATTATAGACAACCTAGTATAGCAGGTGTGAAGTAATAATTCATTGTGGTTTTAATTTGCATTTCCCTTATGACTACTGATGTTGAGCATTTTTTCATGTAATTATTGGTCATCTGTGTATTTTCTCTAGAGAAGTGTCTATTCAAATCATTGGCCCATTTCAAAATTGAGTTGTCTTTTTATTGTTGACTAGTAGTTTTCATGGAATCTGGATACAGGTCCCTTAACGGATATGTGATTTGGAAATATCTTCTTCTACTTGTTGGGTAGTCTTTTCACTTTCTTAAGTATCCTTGAATCACCTAAGTTTTTAATTTTTATGAATTCCAATTTTTTTTCTTTTTGTTGCTTATGTTTTTAGTGTCATATCTAAGAAACCATTGACTAATGCAAGGTTGTGAAGATATACTCCTTTGTTTTCTCTAAGAGTTTTACAGTTTTAGCTCTTACATTTAGGGCTCTGATCCATTTTGAGTTAATTGTTGTGCATGGTATAAGGAAGGGATCAGTTTTACTCTTTTGCGGATGAATACCCAGCTGTTCTAGTGCCATTTCTTTGAAAAATGTATTCTTTCCCCCTTTGACTTGTCTAGGCACACTTGTTTTTCTGGATTCTCAGTTCTACCACACTGATTTGTACATCTGTTCCTATACCGTACCACGTTGTTTGATTACTACAGCTTTGTAGTAAGTTTTGAAATCAAGAAGAATGAGCCTTCGAACTTTGTTCTTTTTCAAGATTGTTTGGGCTATTGTGATTCTTTGCATTTCTATATGAATCTTAGGATCAGCTTATTAATTTCTGCAAAATACAGTTGGGACTTTGATGGAGATCGTGTTGAATCTGTAGGTCACTTTGAAGAACATTGCTGTCAAACAATACTGTCGTCCGACCCATGAGCAGGCGGTGTTTTCCCATTTATTTGGGTCTTCTTGAATTTATGTTAGTGGTGTTCTCAAGTTTTCAGTGTACAAATCTTGAACTTCTTTTATTAAATGTATCCTAAATATTTTTATTTTTTTGATGCTATTGTAAATGGAATTACTTTCTTTTTTCCCTTTTTGGGTTGTTTATTACCAGTACACAGAAATAACTGATTTTTATATATTGATCTTGTATCTTGCAACCTTCTGAACTTGTTTATTAGCTCTAATAGTTTCCTAGTTGATTCCTTAGGACTTTTTTATTTAGAAGATCATGTTCTCTGTGAAGAAAGACAGTTTTACTTCTTCCTTTCCAAACTGAATATACCTTCTATTCCTTTTTCTTTCCCAGTTGCCCTGGTCAGTCCTCTAGTGCAATGTTGATAGTAGTGACACAAGTGTACATCCTTGTCTTGTTCCTGATCTTAAGGGGAAAGTGTTCAGTCCTTCACCATTTAGTTTGTGGTAGCTGTGGGTTTTTCATAGATGCCCTTCGTTGAGTTAGGGGAGCTTCTTTTTCATTCCTGGTTTGTTGAGTGCTTTTACCATGAAGAGGTGTTTGGTATTGTCAAATGCTTTTGTTGTGTCTATTGAGATTCAGATGGTTGTGTGGTTTTTGTCCTTTAAATGTGTGGCTGTTTTACTGTCTAGTAGTTTATCTTGTTTTACCTTTATTATTTGATATTTCTTTAAACCTGTTATGGGGGGAAGGAGAGATATAAAAATCTTTTCTATTTCTGGGTGAGGAATAGGTATTGAATCTGTTTATCCAGTCTTTACATTCCAGTATAAGAGATAAAATCACTGTAGCTTCCAGGTTGAATAGATAGCTGAAAGTTTTTATTTTATTTAGTCCATGGAGTTGTCATGGCCAGCTTAATTAAGAGAAGCTGCCATCAACTCCAGCACCCAACATAATGCCATGTCCATAAATTGACAATACTGAAGAGCCTTCACTTCTTAAAAATCAGTGCATAACAAAGAGGTCCTTCTTGGTGTCCACCTTTCTGTGCCCAGGTTTCAGGACACTTGCCTTTTGGTATGAGGACTGTTTCCCAACATCCCTACTGAGCCATAAATTTTACTGACTCAAAGTGTCGGGGGAGGGGGGAAATATGGTTTAAATGTGATGGTGTTAAAGATTTTGGACTTTTAAAAGAAGAATAAAATTTCCTTAGTAGAGAAAATTTGAAAATTTAGTAAGGTAGAAAGAAGGAAAACAGAATCACCCCATAATTCTACATTTTTTTTGTGTTGTTTGTCTTCCTAGAATTTTTTCTTTCCATGTTTTTTCATGACTTTGAGATAAGGCTGCATATATAATTTTATGACCTGCTTCCCGCCTCCCCCACCCAACCTTCAACATTATATAAGATAAGCATTTGCCCTGTTATAACGAGTTTTAGGTAAATTCCAACTTTAATGACTACCCCTACAAGAACTGGGTTAACTGGTACCCTAACCATTACATGCACGTGGTCTGCAGGTTGGGCTTTCACAGAGAACTGCTGTTTACAGCCTTCTTTTATGGTCTGGAGCTGGAACGTGGTTTTTCAGTGTTTGTATTTAAAAGCCAAGTGGCCCGTGTATTCTCTGCAGACTAGGAATTGGGGGATATCTAGCGACTGTTTGTTCACTTAAGTTCTCTGTGCCATAGTCTGTCATCTGTAAAGTTAACCAGACAGATTCCCTTACAAAACAGCATTTCCACAGAAATTGGCGATAATAAAAATATTTCTAAGCCTGGGATAATGATCCACATTAACAGTGAGTTGTTGGTTTCATTAGAAATGAAAATCCACAGCTGTGAATAGTTCACAATGAAGGTCTCTTCCCAGATCCTTGTCTGCACAGTGAGCCATAGCACAAATTCTTTGTTGTGCCCATAGACATAGCCACTAGGGGACATGAGAACTTGTAACTTGTGACCTAGAAGGCATTTTGGTTTTGCGGGGGGATATAAAGAAAAGAAAGTGAATTTTGTGCAAATTAGGTAGGTCTTTCTTTGCTGTTTCAAATTAAGTACATAGAAACCTAAACCCATTATTAGGATCTCTTTATGTTTTATCATTTCATGTTCCTTGGAAGGAGCCTAGACACTTTAAGAAAGCCCCTTAGCGTAATTCCATTTTATAACCATGAAATTTCTAGTCAGAGAATAAAAATGTGGTCCCCTTTCTCACTGTAGTTGCTACTAACTTGTACTCAAAGATGGCCATATATGGCACAAAGTACCCCTCAGTCATTATCACTGAGCCAACACAGAGCAACTGACTTAATCCTTCCCCAGCTCACTGCTGAAGCTGACCAAAGCCAGGTGGTAAGGACCTGCGGGAATCATGGCTGAGAGCTGAGTTCACTGAAGAACAGGGCATCCAGAATTAGGTCAGGTTCCTTGCCATTCTGTTATGTTCTCTACCTGCTGCAGCTCAGTGCCCTCCTGCTGCTCTCTGGCTGATGTGAATTCTCAGCAGAACCTACCCATGGCCTACAGCCCCTTCACCTTTCCCCAGCAAAACGCAGATTACTCATGTAGTTGTGTTAGGAAAGCAATCTGATGAGTTCTTCTTACTCTTCTGGTTGAAATGAAAGTATAGCACTTTCAGTTCTTTGCCTCATTGGTTTGCATGAACTTCTACACTTTTTCTCACAGTCATTTCTCATGTAAGGGGGGGAAAGTACATTTTCCTTTTTGGTAATCTGATTTACGAGGTAGGAACACTTCTACTTTTAGCTTCTAATGAGTTTCAGAATCCGGGTCCAGGGCCATTTATCTTTGCTTCCTAGGAAACCCAAGGGAAATCCATAGCGTTAGTATTCTGGAAACTTCTTCAGGTTTGCCTATTCTTAGATATTAGAAATTGAGAAAAGGTAAATATTGGGCTCTTAGAATTAGGTTGGCCTGAAGCTATGTAATGTAGTCACCTAAAAGTGAACCATAAAGGGTAAAAAAAAAAAAAGTATAGTACCTATTACCTCTCTCTGCCTAACAAGGGGCTAGGAGCCACAGATTTCTTCCACACAGGGTATACTTTTCAAAAAATTTTAATAAATCACATACTTGTGCCTTGTAATCAAATAGCAAGATAATAATTATGTCTACAATCAAATGCATCCAACTGACTCTGTGGTAAATACTATTAAATTCCAGCACTAAATTCTCTTTATGTGTCCAGTCTTTATACTTCATATTGTGTTGCTCATATGTGCTCATTACCTTACAACTCAAAAACCTGTAGGGAGCAGATGGTACTGTGAGGAGTTAGCATGGTTTGGGTAGAAACAGCTGGTCTTTGGAAGAAGGAAAGGGGCCTTATTTAAAGTAAACTAGATGTTAAGGGAGTGTTCTCAGGAAGGTGTGCAAGCCCAGTCCGATCTGGTAGTTTTTTAAGGGAATATTCATGCTGTCCAGGCTGCCTCAATTTTCTCCCCCAATATACAAGAATCAGAACCATACTTTCAGTTCTCCCACCATCCATTATAGAAATGTTGTCATGTCTGTCTCTTGACTGCATTTCAGGCTTTTAATAGCAGGGCCCCTATCCCCAGCACCCAGCACGATGAGGCCACCTGCTCCACCAGGACCAAAAGCGCACTGATTCAGTCCTCATACCTCTGATCTACCCACCCTGGCCTGCAAGTGAATCACATTTCCCAAACCAGAAACAACCCAGGCTGTAGCATGGGGGGAGCTGGGGTGGATTTCAAAGGAGACTGTGGTTGTCAGCAGAGAAGAGGTAAAGGAAAAGCCAGAAACAAAAGTAATTCTTTAGGAAGAAGTGCATTTTGGTTGTAATGTGAAGATAAAGCTCACTTGGATGTGCCTAATGCATGTGTCTCTCAGAGTGGTAAAAAGGCAGCCTTACAACACCTCCTGTTTGTGAGTTTCTAGCCCAGTTCCCGGGGAATGGAGCCACATTGAGATGCCCTTTAGAGTGCCAAGAATGTAATTTAAACAGAAATGTGAAAGAGAATAATCCAGCACATCACTTTCTTCCAGGTCCTGTATTTAATGCCTCTGTGCATTCAAACACACCATCAGTCATCCGGGGAGATCTAATCAAATTGTTTTGTATCATCACTGTTGAAGGAACAGCACTGGATCCAGGTACTACTCTCCACCCCTTCTTCTCCATGTTGCTTTTTGTAAATGTTTCTTATATCATCCCTACTATGGTACACAGATATGGAGGCCAAGGATTGGGTTGTCTGTTTATCCCCAAACTGCCTAGCTCAGTACTTTGTACTCACTAGATGTCTAATAAATACTTGTTGATGGGCGCATCTATCTGTTAAATGATTTGGAAACCTATCTGCACTTTTGAATCTGCATTGTCTAGGTGGTCCATGGGCCCCCCTGGGGCTAACTCAAGCTGGTTTGAAATCCACTGCAGAGTCCAGCTCCTTCATTTGTCTTTCATTCATCTGTTCACTCAGATACTTGTTGCGTTCCTTTTATATCCAGGTGCTGTTCTAGATGCGGGGAATAGGGGAGGGATCAAAATGCTCCAAGTCTGCCTTCTTGGAGCCTGCGACCTAGTTAAGAAAACAGAGAAGAAAGAAATCACCATATAATCTAATACCAGGTAGCAATTAACTCTATGAAGAAATAGAGAGCAAAAGAGTAGCAAGTGACCAGGGTTGCTATTGGATTTTAAGTTCTTGGTAATGTTTGTAAATCTGTTCTTTGCAGAAAACAATAGCATGCTAGCAGGATGCCTAAGAGTTGTGGGTCATCAGCCTTATACCTTTTCTTCTTGGCACACTTCAGTGACCAGTGGATGTCCTTGTCTTACTCTTAGAACTTCGGGGTTTCAAAGAACACAAAATGCCCATGGGGTGTGTCTGTTGCTGAGCAGGACTGTGCCCACCTCTGCCTTCTCCTAACAACCGTGGAGAACCGGACTCACTGCCTGGGGACAGTCCTTCTCTCCTCGCATGCTTTGGCTGGAGGCATCTTTGTACTGCACACCCCATCACAGGCAGAGCCATGGCCTCTCCCAGATGCACCTCCTGATGCCACATTGTACAGGGTTCACATAGTTCCATGTGGCAAGTGCTGGACATGTGGCCCTGTGGTCGAAATAGGAAGCAGATTTTCATTCCATGTTAAAGTTCAGGTTATAAGCAAAGTGAGGGTGGCCTATAGTGAAACCAGCCTGGACACTGCAAGCAGGGGCCTGGACAGAGTTCATGTTGAAGGGTAGAGGTTTGGATGGCTGCCACCCTGGGTCTAGCTCCTGCAGAACCTCCAGTTGAGATTCAGTGGCAACCAGTACAGGGTCAGCAAATATTTTCTGTAAAGGACCCAGGTGGGAGGTATTTTTAGCTTTACAAGCCAGATGGTCTCTACAGCAGCTATTCAACTCTGTTGTGTGAAAGCAGCCAGGGGCACTATGTAAACAAATGGGCTTGGCTCTGGGCCGGTGAACCTTTATTTACAAAAACAGGTGGTGGGCTGGATTTGGCGTGGGCTATAGGTTACTGATCCTTTGACTCATTGATTGATAGCAAAATTGATGCTCAGAGGGAACCTGAACATGGTTGACCTTTAGAGGTAAGAAAAAGGAGAAGAGTTTGTGGAAGATGTAAGGAAAGGAAAAGAAAGAAACCCACCCAGACCAGCAGAGCTGATTAGCTCTGTTCTCAGGGCTACAGAATGAGAAGCCTTGGTCCTGCATGAGCTGCACAGTGGATCGAGAGCAGAGCTGGACGCGAAGGTGGAAAAAGCAAGGCAGAATTACAAGAGGCTGCCAGGGAAAGAGGAGCGAAAGCCTTTCCAAAAGTTGGACCCATTTTTACCTTTTAAGTTCACTGAGGAAATATACACAAATAAATCATTTAAATGCTCTTTCTCTTTTAATGGGTCACCATTTGTGCCCTTAATATAAAAATCTTCTCCAGGGTAACTGCATAAGCTATAGGTAACTGTTCCATAGGCCACAATTTTCTAGAACTTTTGGGCTGTATGGGTGGAAGATTCCAAATAATTAAATTTAATGTAATTGAGTTTTTCCTCATTCATTCTTTGGGCTGTGAAGCAGTCCTATTTTGGAAAGGACACGCAAGTGGGCCAAGGGCCAAGGCACTCCTGTGCCAAGGTAGGGGAATGGATTGGGGTAGGTCATGGCCTTTTAGAGGTGGTGTTGTAGGTCAGGTTCTCTAGAAGCAAAGCCTGAGAGAAGCATGCAAACGATTAATTGAAGATGTGCTCTTAGGAGAAGATGGTGAGGGAGGGAGGAAATAGGTAATGCATGGAAACGTGTGAATTCAAAACAAGTCCAACTGCCCCCGGGAAGCTCTAGAACATGGGATGCACCACGGAGTGTGGCGTCCTTGAGGTCAGGGACTGGGCTGTTGCATCCCCTCAGTCACTCATTGTCCATAGGCTCAGTGGTGAGGGAGCAAGGGTGTTTCTTAAACTCCAGGAGGTGGCTTCTGTCAGCAAAGGCCAGTCCTCTGGGGGAGGGTCCAGGTGTGAGAGCTTTACCAGCCAACACATGTAGCAGCTGGGGGCTCAGCACATCAGGTGGTCCGTGCACAGCACCAAGAGTCTCTCCTGTAGGCAGTAGTGCCCTTCCCGTCAGCAGCAGCTATCTGTAGAAAGCATGTGTGTTGAACTGTGGAGACAGGGATGTTCATGGCAACTAACTTGCACTGAGCACCTTACTGCGTTCCAGATGCTGTTCTAAGCATTTTATAAAGACAGCTTAATCATGGGTTATGTTTATTTCCATATTACAGATGAGGCAACTAAATCATAGTGAATTGAAATGACTCGTGTAGGTCACACAGCTAACAAGAGCTGGTGCTGGGGCTCCAGCTTAGGCGACCTGGCCCTTCATGCTGGCCACAGCACCATGGGTCTCGGCAGGACTCAGAACTAGAGTTAGAATGTGGGCACAAGTAATGGGGACACAGCTATGGCTTCTTGTCTTCAGTAACCACCCAGCCCCTGCAGGCCACAGACAGCAGCACTGAGCTCGAGTTTTTGCTGAGCACCTGACGGAGACCCAGGTGCCCACTCTGCCGCGGCACTGTGAGGGTAGGAGGATGTTACAGGACTCCATCTGCCCCCAGGAAGTTGGTCTTCTTGGCAAGAGGTGACGTGTACACTGAGAACAACCAAATTTCATGCTGAAGTGCCACACTGGGTCCATGAAGAAAAAAGAAGGTATTTTGAGCATCAGTAGAAAGCTGTCATCCTATAGGTGGCACTGAGATTTGCTGTGGCCCCTGTCTTTTTAGAGTGAGTTGAAATGGAATTATCATTTGGGTAAATTTATAGAAATCATTGCTTTTAGTTTTGCTTACATTCTTTTTTAACATGTAAGTGTCCGAATATAATGTGCTTTTTGAGGTTATTAGTGTATTTTTACTAAGTGAATAAATGTTATTTTTTGTTTAACAAAGTTTTTGTTAACATTTACATAGAAAGCCTTCTAACACAAATTTAAGATCAAACAGGATTTGTGGCCTTACAGGCCCTCTCGCCTGCTGGATGAATCTCAGACCTGACACAGCTGGTGCTGGTTGGTAACAGTGAAAGGAAGAGGTCACAGGCTTATGACACGTGCTCCATTTTCACTTGCCATGAGAATTACCACTGTGCCAAAGTCTTCTATCTGTTATGCCCATGTTAACTTATCTGACGTTGCTAGAACCTTAATTTTGCAGAGTAGTTTATGATTCAGCAGCAGTACTCTCTGGGACTGTTAAACCATGTTCAATTTTCTCAACTTGACATTCTTCTTCTCTTCTTCTCTTGTTTTGAACTTAAGCACTTATCTGGGGGGAGAAAAACCCACAGCAAACAATAAAATTTAAACTGTTTACAACTCTAAATTTTGTATGATTCACTTTATGTACATTTTGTTCCTTGAACTGAGTCTTGCAGTCTTAGGTTCTTCTGCCTGATAAGGCAAAAGATCTTGCTTTCTTTAAGATCCAGACCATGCAGTGTCTCTACACACCAGCTTACACCTCATGTTCCCTGTAAGAAGGCAGCTTTTGGGTCTGACGCTTCTTCCTATGCCCCTCAGGCTGGGTGGTGGCATATCAGGGCTCAGAGAGTGGATGTGAGCTGGGTTAAGCTGTACGCTCTGCTGCTTCCTGGCGCTGTGACCTCAGACAAGGTATTTGGTCCCACCACAGACTGCGGATGTGATAATCCCTTCATCACAGGAGTCAGTGAGACCTAAGGCATGTAGAGCCATGCTGGCCCTTAGTGAGGCTACATACGTGTTAGCCATTTGTGGTGTTTCTGCCTTTGCACTTACCCAGGGGTTTGACTTGGTGACCCATAGATGACATGGCCTTCGATGTGTCCTGGTTTGCGGTCCACTCTTTTGGCCTGGACAAGGCTCCTGTCCTCCTGTCTGCACTGGATCGGAAGGGGATTGTGAATACGGCCCAGAGAGCCTGGAGGAGTGGCCTCAGCCTGGAGCGCGTGAGCATGCTGGAATTCTTGCTGCAAGTGCATGGCTCTGAGGACCAGGACTTTGGCAACTATTTCTGTTCCGTGACTCCGTGGGTGAAGTCACCAACAGGTTCCTGGCAGAAGGAGGCAGAGATCTACTCCAAGCCCGTCTTCATAACTGTGAAGATGGATGGTGAGAATGACACGCAAATACTTCTCTCGGTGTCTGGGGAATGTATTCTCTCTGTGCTGTGCTGCAGGCGACAGAGTCCAGGTTTCCACCATTTGAGGAAAGTGCCACAGGCCAGCCTGCTTTCTCTCTGGGCCTGGCCTGGACTGGGACCCAGAAAGAGCATAAGCAGCCCTTGCTGTTTTCTCAGCTTTGGTATCATGTGCTGGGAGCACCATCAGGAAATGATTTTTAAGACTTAATGGAAAGATTTTGGGTGCTTCCTATACATTCTATACAAACCCACTTTACTGTGTCCTAGAGCTGGCAGAGATTCTGCAGGCAGAGGGCAGAGAACAGTGAGTGTCAGGGTGGGTTCAGGTGCCCAGGCGAGGCTGTGAATGGGTCCCTGCCACTCTGGCCCTCCTGTTGGTTTTGCTTATTGGAAAAGGGAGGCTCCTCCTAGTGTTATTAGTCCACGGGGGTTGCTCTTGGATTGTTGGCCCACCCCGACAATTGGGGTCAGACTCATTTGGTGGTCAGAGGGCCCCCTTCCCTACTCTCTGTTCCCTGAGCATCCTGGAAGAGAGGGAGTTGTTCCTTGGTTAATGAGAGACATGTTTTCTCTTCAAAAAGCTTGAAGAAGAGTAAACATGAATTGAAAAAGCCCCATGGAGAGAATTAAAGTCCAGTGGCCTCCAAAGCTATCTAGGAGCCTTATAGTATGTCTCCCCAGTGATACATCAGTTTGGGGCCAACTGGAAATGGAATCCCAGCTCTTCCACAGATGACTTAGCCTTTCTGATTCTTTATTCCCTCTCTTGTAAAATGGGATAATAATCTCTCATAGGGCTCTTGTGAAAAATAAGCTGTATTAAATGTCAGACCCCCACCGCAGCACCAGCAGCCATCCGAGAAGGGTTGGTATTTATGAGGGAAAGTGACATGGGATTTGGGGATGTGGGGTGTGAACAGTGTTTGTGCTTTCTGGAAACTTAGTCATTTATACCATATTTGCATCTTAGAAATTCCTTGCTTGAAGTAACTCCATATGAAAATCCAGATTTACCAAATAAGTAATGGAGTGATTATTCACTTCGCTATATAATTTACTATAGTGTTACTTAAAATAGCTCCCCTAGTACCCTTCAGTTATTTGATGCATAGAATTGATTTACATACAGTTTCTTTTTAAGGATGCATCTGCTGCTTGAATGTGTGGTGCCCTTATACTGACTTTTAAAAATCAATTTCCTGCCAAAAGCCTAAAAAGCAAGTTGACATTCAAGACATCAAATGAAATCTTATTTCCTTTTTCCCCCCCAACAGAATTGGGTGGGGCAATATTTGCTCATTTTTCGACAGATAGGCTGAGTTGTTCCTGTCTCAAGCACCGTACTCGGTGCTGTATGCAGGATGAAAGAGCTGCGATGCTGTGGGGAAGGGAGGCGGTGGTCTCCCTGGGGCCGTCCCCTTCACATCCTAATGTGGCTCCCTTTGACCTCTCCCTGCCAGTGCTGAATGCCTTCAAGTACCCACTGCTGATCGGTGTGGGCCTGTCCACCATCATCGGGCTCCTGTCCTGCCTCATCGGGTACTGCAGCTCCCACTGGTGTTGTAAGAAGGAGGTCCAGGAGACCAGGCGGGAGCGCCGCCGGCTCATGTCCATGGAGATGGACTAGGCCACAGCCTGGGAGGAGCCACGGCAGAGGGACGGTCCAGGAGCAAATTGTGCGAGAAGAGGACAGTGATACTTTAACGTGCAGTGTGTTACACTAAAACCCAGTCCTCTCTAATCTCAGGTGGGACTTGGCGCTCCCTCTTTTCTGCATGTCAAGTTCTGAGCGCGGACATTTACCAGCACACGACTCTTCTTCCCACAGCACTTTCTGGTAGAACAATCAAGTGTGTGTTTTCCCAGCTGCGGCTTTTTAACGGTTAACCTTTGTCTGATTTTTTTTCTCCTACTGGTTTATAGATGTCTCTGACTTGTATGTGTTTATATCTTCTGTTCCAAAGGGTCGTGGTGAGGAAGGGGTGATGGCTTTCAGAGTTCTTTGTCTTGGGTGAGACTATAACTGCCCACTTGAGAGCTGGCCTCTGTGTTGGAGGTCTGTGTTGAGAGCTGCCAAATGCAGCCCTCTGCCCTGACCTCAAGACAACACAGACCTGTGCTGAAGGCTAATTTGTGGCTTTTACTATCCTACCCAGCCCCTATTTTCAGGGGTTTAGACTACATTTGAATTCTAAACTTGCAGTATGCAACTTTTTCTTATTGAACCCAAATGCTTTTTTTTTCTTCTCTGCCCCCTTTCCATTTATTTTGTGCTTGCTTTCTGTGAGAGTGCTGAAATGACGGCCCTGGCATCTAGAATTTGGCTCTCCACCAAGCACCTTATCTTGCCACCTTAGCCTTAAGAATGAATATGAAGAAAAATACACAGCCACCTCTGTCCAGGGCAGTAAGAAGGTCTGGTCTGCAAGGAGGAGGAGATTGGAATAAAGGAGAGGAACAGACATTCAGTCTGATAGTTCTGAGGCCACTGGCCCTCACAGGGCCCCCGGGAGAGCAGACTGGGGATCCTGGGAGTTAGTTTTCTGTAGCTCGTGCCAGGAGGGTCAGTGGTGCTCATTCGTCAGGCAGAAGAAGCCACCTCCATTCCCTCTCTTGCCATTGTGGAAGGCAAAGGCCTTCGCCACCAAGCACTGCTGAGGAACCCCGAGAAGCCCCATGTCCTTCACAGGCCACTTGGGCTTCTTACTGTGAAGGCATGTTGCTGCATGCTAGACCGACTGACTTCATGGAATCATAAATTGCCTGGAAGAACCAAGCTTTTTCTCTGACCTTTTCAGTCCTTCAAGTCTTCTTAAGATCCCCTGCAGGGGTTAGTGAGAAAGGGTATACTTTGTGGTATGTTTCCTTTCCTGTTAGGAACATGAATGAAACCCAGCAATTTATCACCATGTGAACAACCTACAAAGTAGACCTGAGAGCTGTCCATTTTTCCCAATTGCTTGGACCAGGAGTAGGACAGTGGACCAAAAGCAGTCTTTGCTCCCTGAAGTGTCTCACCCCTGCATTGCACTGGCCATTTGGAAGCATCCCAGTCGGGTTTTCTGACTCATGCCCTCTATTCCAATCCTCTGTGTGTTTCTCCTGGCTCTGAAGGATCTAACACTGCTCTAACTTCTGAAGGGAAAAAAGATTCATTTGTTTTGAGCAATAAAGTAATACAAAATGATGGCCATTCATGTGTGGCTCTTTGTCACAATGGCCCGGATGAGCCATACTCCTCCCAGCTCACCATCCTCTCCTCCTCTTCCCTCATTCTGCTACCCTTGATTCCTTCTGCACTTACCACCGAGTCCCCCCTGGGAGGCATATTTCCACCTGGCTTTCCCTTTTTGTTGTGCCCATCAAGGGGAACCACCCGTGATAGAAACTCTAGATTCTAGAGCATGCGTGAGTAGAGGAAGAGGAGAGGGCTTTCATAGCACCAGATGAGGGTGTTTTCTACCTGTCATTGCCTAACTGCTATTTTAGAGGAGGTGGGTTGCAGGCGATTGTGTAAAGGGGAATTAAAAGAGAGAACACATATAAACAGGTGCTGTGTTAGTGATAGATAGTGCCCTCCGGGCCCATGCAGTTGTCACACTTTAAAAGAAAATTCAGGATTATTGTAGCATAGGCCCTTCTTGGTAGAAGGAAGGTTACTTAGCTTTGGATGTGCCCAGGTGGCCCCAGGTATATGTAAAACCATGGATGGGTCACACCAGACACTTGGTAGTGGTAAAGGTGACATGTGCTCACACACTGTATCTTTTCCTTTCAAACTTACTGCAGTTCGAGGCTGAGGTTGTTACGGCATTAATTCCAACCCCACCCTCTGTCCATGGGGCTGGTATGAAGTGGAAAGAAATCCCAGGGCATTGTATTAGGGACCTCATTCCTTCCAGGGACATAAACTTTCCCGTAATGTGTGTCCCTTTAAAAGTGTGAGATACAGTCTTTTGTTGTACCAAATAGCGCTCCACACAAAGTGGTCCCTCCCTGTGGTGTGCCTGCTTGGTGTCACACACACATAGAAGAAGCTCCTGCCAGAAGCACTGGTGTGAATGGAAGAAGGACGTAGCCACGATTCACACAGATGAAATTGCACTTCTTAACAAAAAGAAACTTTATGAAGTTTGGGTTTTTTTTCCTAACCATAAACAGATTCCCAGAAAGAGCCTAAGCTATGTTCAGATGGAGGCCTCGAAATTAATTTAAATTGTTTACTTTATAATGTTTACATACACTTTTCACTTTTTTAAAAAAAGAAAAAACACAAACTCTGACTTTTTAACAGCTTTTCAGATTTTTCATGGGACAGTGGAACTCTGACTCACCAATGAGATTTAAATCTTAATTTAGAAATGTATTTATTTGTGTGTCCCCCACCCCCCATCCTCATGGCTTTTCCTAAGATCTGGGAAAGGAGGCCCCTCCCACCCAAACCCTGTAGTTTTCTCTGGTGGCTCTTGCTTCTTGCTTCGCAGACTGCCTGCAGCCATGGCCTGACATCCGTGAGCCAAAGACTGAGCCTTTGTGGCAGGAATAATAAGCAATACTACACAATTTGCTACTTTCAGAAATTTTTTTTTTTTAGCTGTGCCGATGACAACAGAGGAAGAAGGGAACTGGGATTTGGGTAAGTTCTCCTCTGCTGTTTGACCAAATTCTCAGTGACAGATAACTGTGCGCAGATCACTAGGAGAAAAATGTTGACTGACTTTCTTTTATAGCGTGGCACATAAGGATCTGCCGAATTTTACATAGACAAAGAAAGGGTCTTGTGTATTTTTGTCCATATCCAATGTTATATGAACTAATTGTATTGTTTTATACTGTGACCACAAATATTATGCAATGCACCGTTTGTTTTTTATTTCATTAAAGGAAGTTTAATTTAAATTGAAGTTGTGTGAGGAACTTGATATTGGCTTCTATTCTCTTTTCATCCTTTGTGTGAGGGATTGTGGCTTGATTCTAGTTGCAACTTTAGCACCTTCTGATCACTTTGAATCCTGTGAGAGTATTGTAGATTTTCACTAAAGATAGAAACAAATGGATTGAACAGGATTGATTTTGAAAGTCCCACCAAGTGGAAAGTTAAAGGCTGGGTTCCTGTGGCTTATGAAAGATCTCTTGTTCTTTCAGTGAATTCTCATGACCTCCTAGGTCTCCTGCATGAAAGAGGGAAGTTAAATGTTGTTCCTTTCTTCAGGTGAGGAAACACACCAAAGCTCTGTGGCCATCCCGTGACTGGAATGGGAACGGCTGTTCTGACTCATGTCCCTGTCTGGAGCCACACTGGTCCAGAAGGTGCCAGCCCCTTATAATATAAAAACAGTGCTCTTCCCAGGCCACTGTCTTCAGGGGTGGGTACAGGAGGGAGCACCAGGAACCCACTCCCTGCTGGCCCCTGGAGCAGCTGCTTGGCTGGGGCTGGCTGGCCTCCCCCCGAACTCTCGCATGGGCCTCATTTGTGTCCTAGGCAGGGATCACCTCTCATTGCAAGGTCTTCAGGGGCTGGGGCTGTGTCCTGGTTACTGTCTTGCCCAGGGATTAGTGGTCCCAAGCATGTAGAAGGGCTGGCAGTTTATACATGCACAGTTAATGCTCTACTGTGGGAAATGGCTTGCATGCTTTTCAGTGAACTGGGGGGATTCTGCTCACATGAAAACATGATGCAGTCAGAGTTGGTCTTTAGCAGTCTCCTGCCTATTACTGGACCTGATCCTGCATCAGTTTAAATTAAAAACAAACACCTTGCATGCCTCCTGTGTGTCCAGGCGGCGTGCTAAGCACAGGGTAACTGCCACTCACTCACTTGCCTGAGGCCTTGGCACACACTGTTTGCTTGCCTGAGTCCTCAACCTGTCTGATCTGGACTTCCTGGCAGCTCCCAGGGAGCTTTTTCTGCCCTTTTGGGCTAAATGAGGACCTCCTGACAGTTGCTCTAGTGGGCTGAACGCAGGGGCCACTCGCTGCTGTGGCTCATTGTGCTTATTGTGACATAGTTAACAGTGGGATTCTTATGATGTGCCAGGTACCAGGCGAAGTGCCTCAAGTCACCCTGAGGTGGCTCCAGTAGAAACTTTCACCTGCTCTCCATGGAACTGGATTTTCCAAATAAAAGCCACTCCATTTCCTCTCAGGACAATGTGCATGGCACACATTTAAAATACAGGTTTTATTATTATTTAGGCATTGCAGGAACAACAGATCAGAAGATAACTGCCATTGAAAAGATGGTTTATTGATTCACAGATCCCAAGAGGAGGGGGCACACCAGGCCATGGGGGTCCTGCAGGGAAGCGCTGGGGTTGTCAGGAGGTAGAAGGAGGAAGGCAGAGAAGCACAGGTAACAGCCTTTATTGGGTTTTCACAGGAAGGAACAGACAAGTCAGGGTAAGCAGGCTTACGATTGATTCGTTTGTATAATTTCAGGGGCTCTGGGAACAGGGGTTGTCCCTAATTATCTGGAACCTGGTCCTAGAGTGATCCGGGCGCGGACAGTGGTCCCGAGTATGAGAGGCTGAGTGGGGCGGGGCGGGGGCGGGTACCGGCTCTGGATTGGTGGGCTTGTGTGTAATGGGCGTGCCCACAGGGGACTGGGTTCCTCCCTCCGGGAACAGGCTAGCCCAGGGAGAGGCGGGCTGTCCAGGATCAGCAAAGCCCTAGATGTCAAAGTACCAAAACACAGAAAGTAAAGTAACGTGTAAAAGTAAGATGAATTCTCTGGAAGGACTCAGTAGGGCAAATTGCTTGAAAAAAAAATTGCTATCAGTTTAGGACCAGGGTGTAAAAGACTGGGGGACAAATCATGGAAATGTGGAGAAAGATTCTGTACTTTGGTGGCTTCACAAATGTTTTTTAAATTCTTATTCCCTTTTAAATAAATCAAACCTGGAAGTTACTGAAAAGACATTATAGGTTTGGTTTATGCCAGGAAGCGATAGGAGACTGCAGACACCAGAGACATATTTACAGGAAAGACCTAGGCTTGTGTCAAGAGATGGGTGAATAAATACGTATGTATATGGTTGAGGTGAAAATAAAATGTGTAAGAGAATAGGGGCCTTTTTATGATTCTCAACTTACCTGACATTTTCTGTTAATTGACCAACTAAAAACTCTATGCCAGATAATGGAGTTTCTATTATTTCACCATTCTTACAGATGAGGAAATTGAGACTTAGAAAAATGAAGTCAATTGCTCAGATGAGTAAGATTTTAACCCATATCTTTCTGACTCCAGACTCTGCACAGTGGTCCCCTTCTCTGTGGGAGATACGTTCTAAGACCCCCAGTGGATGCCTGAAACTGTGGGTTGTACTGAACTCTTTATACCAGGCTTTTTCCTATATGTGCATACCTATGATAAAGTTTCATTTATAAATCATGCACACTAAGAGATTAATAATGATAACTAATAATAGAATAGAACAATAAATATACTGTAAAAAAAGCTATGTGAATGTGCTCTCTCTCCAATGAGTACTTTACTCGCCCTTCTTGTGATGATGTGAGGTGATGAAATGCCTACACGATGAAATGAAGTGAGGTGAATGACATAACCATTGTGACATAGCATTAGGCTACTACTGAGCTTCTGAAGATACAGCAGGAGGACCGTCTTCTTCCAGAACACGGTTGACTACAGGTAACTGAAACCACGAGAGTGAAACTGGACAAGGGGTCCACCATACATGTTTTAGATGAACACTCCAGCCAAAGTGCCTGGTATTTTAGGCATTCAGTAGGTATTTGTTGAATAGAGAAAGATGAATAAGAACTAGACCCTGCTCTTATGAAATTCATGGCGTTACAGGAGAGGGAGATATATAAATAATTCATTTTATTACCATAGTGTAATTAAAATTATAGAAGTTTACTGACATAGCACAGAGGAGGAAGTGAACTGTAAGTTGTCAAAAAAGATTTCACATAAGAGATGCAGACCTAGACCTAAATTTTTTAATGAATAGCCATTTATCAGGAGGGATGGGGCAAGGTTCCTGAGGAGATAGCATTTGCAAAGTTAAAGAGGGAAACAATGGTGAGACATATTAATAGAAATACAAGTGGTTCTATGTCTGAAAGGCGAAAGTTGAAATTAAAGTGAGAGTTCCCAAGGGCCAGCTCATGAAGGTCAAGTCAAGGTACTTGGACTTGATCTTCTAGAGATATTTGGGCAGCCATTGAAAATCTTGTTTCAAGAGAGTGAATGGCTAAGTTTGCATTTTAGATTGCTCTGTTAGCAGGAGTTGTGAGGGTGCAGGCAAGGCTGGAAGATGAATTGCATTAGTCCAGATAAAAAATTGAGACCTTCAACTCTGACAGCAACAGGTAGGATGAACTCATCAAAGATTTTAGGAAGAATTGAGGACTTTGTAACGATGTGGAGCGTGGAGGCCCACCATGGGTCTGAAGTGGATATTGGGGCACTCAACCACGATGGGCAATACCAGTGAAAGAGAAAACAATGATTTCAGCTTTAGACTCAAACTTGAGTTTCCTGCAGGACCTTGAAATGGAGATGTTCAACACCAGCTAGGTCACTGGTGTGGTGCTGAAGGGAGAAGTTGGTGTTGATGTGTATCTGTGATTGTCAGTATACAGATGGGGGAGGAGAGGCGGCAGCGTGGGAGCACAGGGCTGACTATAGAGCCCTGGAGAGGAACACAACAGCAGGGGTGGGATGGAGAAGATCAGTGAGAAGGAACTTCCAAAGGGGTGAGGGAATGCCTTGGAGAGAGAGGAATCAGAGGAGGAAGGGAAGAATTCCAAGCAGGTTGGCCACGGCTAGTCATCCCTGATGCCACCAAAAGACCAAGTCAAAGGAAAGCTGAGCTGTGTCTGAGCTGAGCTGGCGTGACCCTGGGTATTTGTGTGAGGCCAAGACAGACTGCAGCAGGCTGAAGTGCCATAGAGTTAGGAAACCAAACAATACAGAACACTGGGAAGTGGTCAGAAGTTTAAAGAAGGGTGGGAAGAGGGCTGAACCTAATGGGGAATTGTGGCTGTGCAGTGGGGTAGGAGACCCTGAGCTTTATGGGCCGAGTAAGCAATGCATGGGCACCTGTATCCAAGAGGCGGGGATAGGAGGGACCTAGAGCCCAGGTGAGAAGAGCCTCCTGCCCCTCTTTTCCTTTCTTCCTCTCTTTGGGGCCCATTCTGAGCTCCATCCTTTTCTTAAATCAGAACTGGTTGTCTGTAAGGAATAGCCCTTCCCAAAGGAGTATTTGGAAACAGCAGATGGCCTAGGAATCCCATCTGTTTCTCTTTCCGCTCCCATCCAGTATTCTCCATCTTCTATCCCCCAGCCCACGTCCCCACCCAATGCCCCGGCCTTTGCCTCTGCTCGCAGACGTCAGGCGTTTCCCCACAGATGGGGGGAGCCACCAACCAGCCTGAAGAGTTCCTCAGCCTTGGTTAACGACCTGTCCCGGTGAAGCTCCTGGTGAAGCCAGGCCACAGGGAAGTAAGAGACCTGGAAATCATTGTCCATCACAGGCCAAGCTGGAAGTGTGCCCACTCGAGGCCTCAATTTCTTCCCTTGTTCTTTGCGGGCAGTGGCTGAGCTGACAGAGGTCCCTCCCTGTGGTGTCCCTGCTTGGTGTTCCATACACGTAGACATGAGGCTCAGCCCCAGGGCTTCCTGTACCTTGGCACGTCCAGTACTTGTGGAGCAGCCCTCAATTTGACCTGAATTGTAAGAGTTCAAGCAGCGAAAGGGCAAGATCACAATCAGCTTCCTGCTGACCTCTTGTGAATTTTCTTTTCCATCTCATACACATCCCACCTTCTGAAAATCCTGAGTGGTAAGCTAGAAGGTGTAACAGAGCACTGAGTCAAAGAAGGCAGCCTTAGAAAGTGGCCATTTCCTAGCCATATTGTCTTGGCTCTGAGATAAGTTTTCTGATCTGTAGAATGGGATTAGTAACACCCGTCACATGGTGATGTGAATTATTCTATAAAACTGCATATGTCACCTCACACCAGTAAGGATGGCCACCATCCAAAAGACAAACAACAACAAATGTTGGCGAGGGTGTGGAGAAAGGAGAACCCTCCTATGTTGGGAATGTAAATTAGTTCAACCATTGTGGAAACCAGTATGGAGGTTCCTCAAAAAGCTCAAAATAGAAATACCATTTGACCCAGGAATTCCACTTCTAGGAATTTACCCTAAGAATGCAGCAGCCCAGTTTGAAAAAGACAGATGCACCGCTATGTTTATCACAGCACTATTTACAATAGCCCAGAAATGGGAGCAACCTAAGTGTCCATCAGTAGATGAATGGATAAAGAAGATGTGGTACATATACACAATGGAATATTATTCAGCCATAAGAAGAAAAAAATCCTACCATTTGCAACAACATGGATGGAGCTAGAGGGTATTATGCTCAGTGAAATAAGCCAGACAGAGAAAGACAAGTACCAAATGATTTCACTCATATGTGGAGTATAAGAACAAAGAAAAAAACTGAAGGAACAAAACAGCAGCAGAATCACAGAACCCAAGAAAGGACTAACAGTTACCAAAGGGAAAGGGACTGGGGAGGAGGGGTGGGAAGGGAGGGATAAGAGCAGGGAAAAAGAAAGAGGGCATTACGATTAGCATGTATAATGTGGGGCGGGGGCACGGGGAGGGCTGTGCAACACAGAGAAGACAAGTAATGATTCTACGGCATCTTACTACGCTGATGGACAGTGACTGTAATGGGGTTTGTGGGGGGGACGTAGTGATGGGGGGAGTCTAGTAAACATAATGTTCCTCATGTACTTGTAGATTAATGATACCAAAATAAAAAATAAAAAAAACTGCATATATGAAAATGTCTGTCAGAGAGCCTAACATGTAAAAGGTCCCTGTTTAAATATTTCTTGGGCCTGAATGCTTCAGACAGGAAGCCACAATACCTACCACTTCGATGATTCTGTGGCACACTGGAGCATGTCAAATCTAAAAAACAACACATACCTTTTCATTAGTCTTCCAGGAACTTGAACAGAATTTTTTCTTTAGTACATTCCGCTGCTGCTTCATCCATTACTGGCCCTCTCCCTCCATCAGAATCAGGAACTACATTTTTACATTCCTTTCAACTGATACAGTGCAGTGATCCCCAAGATAATAGAATAACTGTCTCTCTGGCTGGCTCTATTTTTTTCTTTCTTCTTCTTTTCCCCTTGACAACAGAAAATTTCTTTTTTTCCCCTCCAGAAAAAAAGCGACATCACCCTGTCAATGTTAAATTCTGGCAGAAATAGAAGCACTAAAATGGAAAGAAAAAAAAGAAATTTTGGCAACAGCCAGGAATGAGAAACTGCATAGCATTTACTTGGTTGTATGTATTTCAGGAAGATGGGGTACTCTGTATTATTGGCAATGATTGTCTCTGGGATCGATGCTTATTTCTAAAATAATTCTTTTCAGTGCATATAGCAGATTGATTGCATCTGTGGCCTCAGTTCTTTACCCCTCCTCTTGCCCTGTTACATTGCAGTTCCTCTCTGTATAAAGACCACCTTGCATTTGGACTTGGCCATGTGACTTGCTTTGAACTATGGGATGTTAGAAGTCATGATGCAAGTCGAAGCTTTAAAAAGTGTTGGCATGTTTCCACTAGTTCTTCTGGACCCCTGACATCACTGAAAACATGCTCAGGCTAGCCTACTAGAGGGATATGCCAGGGATCCAAGCCAGGGCCATCCCAGATCATCCAGCTTCTTCCAGGAGACCCATAGGCTTGTGAACTAAAATAAATGTTTACTGTTGTAAGCCACTGAAGGTCTGTGGTTGTTTGTTACACAGTAATAACTAACTGATACCGGGCCTTTGCCTAAAATTTTGGCACCTGGGGATGATGGCTCGTGACTTCTCCAACTTGAATGGTGAACAAATTACTGTACTTCAAGCCCCACTGATATTATAGTTAACAGCTTGGAGAGGTAATTTGAAGTCTCCATTCTAGGTAAACTGCCCTTTAATTGGTCCCTAAATATAGCCAGCACATTGCAGTCTCTGTAACTTTGTATGTTTTCAATTCTCCCTGCTGGAATGTCCTTCCCTCTCCTCTGCCTATTTGAATCATACCAGATCTCCAAAGACCTACATAAAACTAGCCTTTTTTGAATGCGCTATAGCTGCCCCTGGCCTGCAGTGGCCTCTTAACTCAGGGTATTTCTTGCTTGAGCTATAAATTGGATACTCAACACTTGCTGCCTTATATGGCTACCATTTCTTAGCTACTGTTTATTAAATTAGATTCCAGGCAAGGCCCTTCTTCCAGTCCTTTTATCCCCCAAGCTTTTCCTCTTACCTTGAAAAGGGAAGAACAGGACCTTTCACTAAAGACATTAGTATTTGTAGGTTGACTGATACCTGGGGGCTAATTTACTAATGAGTAAAACCAAAGGGGAAAAAATTAAAACTCAGAAAAGGATAGAAGTTAGGGGCTTCCACACCTGAGTCTGTCAAATGTTACCCCATCCCACTGGGAAACTAAATCCTATCTTAAACTATCACCTTCCCCCTGAAGATTTTCCTGATTTCCCATTCTCACTGAGCACTTCTTGTGTACTGGGTATTGTTCTGAGTGCTTCCAGTGAATTAGTTCATTCAGCTCTCATAGCATTCTTATGGGGTACATACAATTAGCATCTCCATCTTATAGATGAGGGTTAGAAAAGGTTAATTAACTTTTCTAAGATTCACACAGGTTTTACAAATAGAATCTGTGGGCAAACCCAGGCAGCCTGATTCTAAGCCCATCTTTGTTGCCAACACCTCGTGTCTCCCCAGTCTCAGGCTTTCCCGGGGCCCTTCTCTTGTTTCTTAGTCCTATCCTGAGATGGCAGTGGAGGTAAGGGAAATTTCTGCTTGATTTTTTATATATTCTCTTTACTTAAATTCCCTCGTGATTACCTAATGGTACACATTTAACTAGGATGAGTCCATCTTCTCTTGTTTTTATCTGTATGTATTTATTTACCCATAAAGATAACTTTTCACACTGAAATTTGAGTGATTAGCCAAGAAACATAATGCAAACAGTTTTTGCATGTGCAAGCCATCTCTGTTTCTCAGTAGGCTGAAAACCACAATATATTGCTTCCTCTTTATCTCTGTAGAGCAAGCACAGTATTTGTCACTCAGCATCAGAACTTCAGTAACGCTACCCAGAAAAGTCTGTGCTGGTCCAAATGGCACACATCCCACAAGTGGCGTCTTTCTTTCTCTTTCTGAGTAAGTGTTATAATTCTGCTTGTTTCTACTGTCATCGGGGCTAGTCAACTGGAGGCTGCTGGGTGATGGAGCAGGGCAGTTTGTATTTATAGGAAAAACTCTGCCACCCACCTCTGGCGTTGGGAGGAATTGCTGACTTGCAGACAGTAGTTTCATGGCTTACCCAGACATCCTTGAGTCCCAGGGAGGAGCAATGCTTGCTTGAGTCCCATGAACCTGATCCCACTGTGTTTTACATTTGATTATGTTGCTGGATCTGCCAGTTTTGTTGGCCCTTCCTTTACCCTTTCTTCCTGGGGTGACCCATCCCCAGAGTAAAAAGCTGAGCTCCCTGGACTCAGAGGTGACCTTAAGGTTTGCCTGTTATTAGAGCTTAACTAGATAAGTGACTTTGGAGATGTGGCTGGATGGAAGGGAACGTTATGAGAGCATGTGGTAGTTTTAGGTCAAGCTGAAAGAAGGTTCTGGACTTCACCTATAAGCCGAAGAGGGAATTGCCTACTAAGAGACTGAGAAGGGGGCAGGGGGATTCACTTGGCTCTGCTGAAGGGCATATAGAGAGGCCTTAGCTGGCCCAGGGGCATTTGAACATGTTAGAACAGGGTGGAGGAAGGGGAGAGTTGGAGGTGGTGGAGAACAGATGAACCAGGTAGAGAATGAGTGGGTAGAAGAGGTAGCAGGTGCTTTTTTGGGCTATGGGTTCTATCTGCATCTGGTGAAGCCTATAGATCCCATCTTAGAATAATTTTTTAAATGCCTATAATAAAATGCATAGGATTTTGGGGAAATAATCATATTGAAATGCAATTATCAAAATATTTTTAAATAAGTCATAATGTAGTAATTATTTGCATCTTTACACATTACATAACAAGCTCTAAAAGTGGTGTATTAACCACCAGACTTCAAAGTAGTGAGTATGAATGATATTTCAAGATTATCTGCAATAATTGTAACACAATGTGAAAACATCTATGGTTTATCGTCTTCATTGGTGATTAGGAAATTTAGAAGAAAATACTGAATTTCCATTAAGATCAGTGAAAATAAAGATGCAGGTGTGTTTTTTTCACCCAAGTTTATGGACCATTTAATCCCATATGTGGACCCAGGTTAAGAATTGTGTTGGGGAGATTGGACTGAGTGAGTGCAGGGCTTTGAATGACTGGGACAATAGGAGAATGACCTGAGCTTATATGCAGTATGACCAGGGCTGAGGCTGACACACAAAAGGGCACTTAATGACATTGGCTTGAGATGAACTGGGCTTTTGTCTTGGGGACATTGGGTCATGTGAGGTAAGGATCACATCCGGGGCCTGCTGGAGCGAGGTGGCCTTCAGGAGAAGTTACTAGGACTAGTTGCTGGGTGATTGATGCCTGCCAGACTGGCTTGGCAGTGCTGATAGCTCAGTGGCTGGTGTGTTCCTGATTGTACTGTTCAGCTGTCCGAGCATGATTCTCTAGTGTCTGTGCTTTAGGTATTTGGACTCCCGTTGGCTGTGTATGGGGGGAGACTGGGCTTATATTGTGCACCAAGTCAGACAATTACAAATTCTCTCCCCCATCCCTTTTGTTTGTTTGTTTGTTTGTGACCAGGCTGGAAGGCCTGGTGGGGTGGGGGAAGTAGTAGCAACCAAAAAGGTTCAAAAAGGGGAAGTGGGAAACTTTTCCTTAACCTATTTAAACAAATACCTAAACTGGGTTACATATTTATTTCTCCTAAATTCTGACTCACCCTAAGCCCTAATTTTGTTTAAAACCACAGTTTCTGTGTGAGGAACACATAAAAATCAGAAAGTAACTTGAAAATTCTACTATTTGTCATTACACCTGTAGAGGAACAATTACAAATAATGAAGGAAATCATTAAATGATGATCAACTGCATTGTTTAGCAAACGTATACTCTGTCCTGATTAGTTTTTTAAATAAAGACTGACTAGTCCTGTTAGGATATGGGGCTAGATGAGGTCACTGTCATGAGCTCTGGGACTTAGCATTTAACTTTGCTTCGTTGATCTGTCACCACTCAGCTTGACTAGCTGTCCTACAAATAAAAGCCATTAACATGGAAGGGTCCTGGGGAGGAGCTATTGTTTGCCTTACTGAGACTGGATTCATGAAAAAAAAAATCTAAAGTATTGACTGGAAGCTCTCTCAGCCTCCAAGCACACAGGATTTTTGTAAATGTAAAGAAAGAGAAGTTGCTTCTTGTGTTTGGTGTTGTCAGGTAGACTTTGTGTAATGTGGAATCATTTGAAGTTGCTGTTTTGGATATCAAAACTGGTCAAGTGTGGGCCATTTCATATGTTCAACCTAACATACTATATTGTTCACCCCAACAAATACCATTCAAAAACACTAAAATGATGAATTTGGCAATCCCAGTGATATTCTTTTAAAAACCTAATACTGTCAGGGAATTCTTCATGTTTCAAAATGTGACACTAATGTAGTATTGTAGTAGCCAAGCTGTGTGCCCATCAGTCAACAAGAATTTGCACTACTGTGCAAAAGTACTAGCCTTCTGTCCATTAAAAGAGATGGCAATGAGACAGTCCTCCAAGGTATTTTATTCCTTAGGAGGAGAAGGGATTTGTACAATAGGTCCCACAGACAATATATTTATAAGATGCTTCAGTGCATGATCCGAATGCATAAACTTTTGAATTCACCTCTGTCAGTCAGTCCTGTCCATCTCAGAAATATCTGTGAAACCTCCACAGTGTTTCTTTTTCTTTTCTGAGAAAACAGTACCCTCCCCATCATGTTCTTGATCTCATTGTCTACCAGGACCTTCCTCCATTCATCCTCCTCTTGGATGCCATCTAGCTCTACCCTCTCCAGCTCCTCTGTCTGTAAAATGCCCATTCAGCCCTCATCCTTCTGCTCCCAATTACACGTCCTAGCTGCCAGCCTATTCTGTTTTCCTTCTCCATGAAACTTGAAGTCATTATACTTCCTGCAGTCTATTCTTACCCTTGAACTCCTCTGCTTCTGCTCTATTGAAATATTTTACGAAGATCTCCACTGACAACCTCCTCATCAAACTGAAAGGACTTTGCTCCACCTCCGGGCTCCCAGCAGCATTCAGCAAGCAGGCAGGCGCTCTCTTCCCGGAGCACTTGGCTTCCTTTGGTCTCCCAGCTGCTATGTCATGGCTTCCTCCCACCTTCCTCACTCTTTTTCTATAGGTGTTGTTCCTCATCCTAGCCCCTAAATAGAGAGATCCTCTAGCAATCTTTCTTTCGCCCTCTTCCTCCTTCCCCAACATTTCCCTAATTTCCAGGACATTTTCCTTCTGCTAATCTTCATGGAAGCCTTCCTCTAATTCAACTCATAACTCCCTAATTTTCCTGAACTGACCTAACCTCTCTCTAGAGCCTGGAACTCTGCTGAGTTACAAATGCATTTACAAGTAGTGAGAAACAGTGGAGACAGCCAGGGATTTGACATTCACTAATCTAGCCATTTACAAGTCTGACATTACTAAACATGGCAATATCACAGCATTCTTAAAAGGATTAGATTACAGGTATTTTCAAAGTGTTGGGTAGACTTTAAAGTAAATGTTTAAATATTATTCCCAACTGTTCCCTGATATCCCTCCTGTTTATTCTGAGGTACTCAGATTTAGTATTTCCAAAATTAAATGCATTATTTTCTCCCTCACTCTTGAAAACATAGCAGTAACTCTTTCTGATATTCTTATTTCTGTTAACAAAACCATTATTCTCCCAGTCACCCTCTCAAAACCTAGTATCATCTTTGGTTTCTTCCTGCCTTCCATCCCTCCAGCCACCCCTTCTACCTCCAAGGATCCAAATACTGAAAAACTCTAGGATTTTATATCCACAATGGCTCCTAGGTTATAGGCCTTTTCTCTCCTGCTGCCTCCATCACTTCCTCTCCTGGGCCACTATAATCACCTGATGTCTACTTCCAACTTCCATTATCCCACACGCAACTGTCAGGGAAATTTTCCTAAGACCTTTCAACCACTTTCAGTGGTTTCCCATTGCCTAATCAATCAAGTCCAAAATTCTAAACATGATAGCCAAGTCCTTCGTGTTTAGACTCAAAATTCCTGTCCAATCTGACCTCTTTCTATTAATCTTCATGGAACCTTTCCTTTAATCCAACTGATTCTTCCCTATTTCCTGAACAAGTCTTTTGAATCCTACCCATACAGTCTTGTCATGAAGTCTCCTTCACCTAAGAGGCCCTGTCTCCCTTAAGTTAAATATCTCGCTCAGAGAGATGACTAACACCCTACTTGACTACTGGTTTGCACAATAAAATGTTTCAAATGTGGTACCCATGTCTGAAAAGTCATATAAAATCTTGGATAAATGTTGTCTGTCCCCCCAAAATGTCCTGGAAACATGCTCTGATATAAACAGATCAGAAACCACATTTTAAAAAACATTTTTGTGAAATATAACACCTAAAAAAAGTTAGTAAACATAAATATGCAGTTTACCAAAGAAGTAAAAAGTAAGAACCATGTAACCACTAACTAGGTCAAGAAATAGAAGATTTCCAGGATGGTAGGAATACCTGTCCACTTTGCCATGTGCCCCATCCAGATCCCGACCCTCCCCTGACACACGCTTTCCTGACTTTTGTGGTAACCACTTCTAGATTTTTTAAAATGGTTTTATCCCTTATGTTTTGTCTTGCCAATGGGTTTCAGCCCCAGGCAAGTTCGCTATGGATTCAATGTGACCAAAGAAATGACAGTAGAACATTTCTGGGGTGAAAGGGTTATACCCAACTTTATTTCCAGGTGGCAGGTCAGTCACTAGAATCCCGTTCACTCAGAGTGAGTCTGCATGCAACAAGCCGGTCTCTTCCTCTGGGCCTCTCTGTCTGCACAGCCGTCCTCTGGGCCCCTCTGCCTGCACAGCCGTCCCATGCAGCTGTCCTCTGGGCCTCTGTCCTCAGTGCTGCCACCACTCCAGCCTCTACTCTGCTGTCCTCCAGCCTTGCAGCTCTGCCACCTTGTTGCCCAGAGCACTGGGTGGAGCTCTTTATATACAGTCAATAGCAATGCATTGCCCACACATGTGTAGTGAGCTAGCCGACCAGGGCCAGGTGAGAATCCTGGCCACAGAAACCTTCATTTTATCCACGTTTGTATCACTAAACAATACAGTGTGGTTTTGCCTGTTTTTATATTTTTCTAAAGGGTAGGATCATTCTGTTTATAGTCAAAAAGATTCTGAAGTATTCTACATCTTCCATTAAACACAGTCATCCACACGACTACAACCATTTCCAATTCATCCACTTTGATTTCTGTGTTTTATTCCATTTTACGAATGTACCACAGTTTGTCTATTGTACTGTTGATAGACATGGATGGTCTCTAGTTTGGGGTTTTCATGAACAGCGCTGCTTGGATATTCTTTCACAGCACACACATTTCTCTAAGATGTATGTCTATGACTGGTTGGCATTGCAGAAAATGTTTTAAATTGCCTCTATAGTATAAGTTTTTGGTAAGTAACAACAGATGGTTGACTTCTTACAAAAGTACTTATTACAAAAAGAGCATATTATATCACATTAATTGGGATTTATAAACAAATCAGTGTACTTTAAATTATTACTGGAAACATATGTGGTTGGTTGATTGGTTGTTGGATATTTGCTTGTGTTCCAGTTTTGCAGTGAAGGATTCACATGTGTAATTTTTCACTGACTGCTTCAGGTGACCACTCACCCTTTCTCCATTTTTTTGTAGACCCCCTTCTATCAGAACTGTTTTCATTCCAGAATTCCTACACTCAGCCTTATCATGGTCTCTGTAATATCATTTTCCCTTTCGCTCACTTTTTTCTTTCTTGTCTTTACTCTTTGTCCTTGTCACAAAGTTCAGTAGATGCTCTGCTTCTTCATATGTTTTCATGACCTCTGCTCTGTTCATTTCGTCACACCGGGGACTGCTCTCTGTGGGACTCCACCTTCCCCTTGCACTGGGCCCTCGGGAAAGACATGGTGCACCCTTGTGGCATCCTTGTCTTTTGTTCTTTCTCTACCACAAAATAAACTAACCTTTAACACCAACATAATAAAGAAACACATAAATTTTTTTTTCTGAGAAATACTTGATTTTGAGAATGTGTATGTCAAAGAAATGTTACCATCTAATAATGTCTTCTCCTTTCAACCTGATACTTGAGATTTGTCCCAACAGGAACATGCCATCATGGTCCCAAACGAAAAGTTTTGGTAAGAGAAGAACTAAAATAAATCTGACCTCAGATCCTGCCAGGTTTGACACGCATCTTTAATGAAGCTTTTCAACAAAGCCATAGTGGCTCTTTTAAAAAATGACCAAACAAAAACCCCCCAGGTATAGAAAGGAAGTGCTGCTGCCTCTTCAGAGCTAATTTTAGCTGGTCTTGCATCGGACCTGGGCAGGAGCTACGATAGTTTCAACCAGCCAACCAGCAAGAAAAAGCAGGGCATCATGGGCAGCGCCATAGACACTGCCTCTCCTGCAGTCCTTTGCGTGAGAACAGCCCTGTGATGACAGGTACCCAGGAACTGGAGGCTTTGAGGAAGCAGATGCTGAATTTTCCCATAATAATGTAAAAGGTGAATTATCATACATAGTTAACTTTAAAATAAGGGCACTTAGATAAACAGATATGTTGTGTGGAAGTGGCCTTCCTAACACCGATGAAGCAAGCCTTTTAAGAAGAGACTGCATATTACTAGGGAAGTTAAAGTTATAAAAGAACAATTAACTCATCAAGTCATTCCACTGCTCCTCAGCCTGAAGAAGGTGTTGAACATTTGAGCTGATTATAGCTAATAACCTGCGATCTCATTTACTAGAATGGTAATTCAGGGAGCTACCTAATGCGGCACATTGGGAGCTGGAGCACTAATCTATTTTTATTCCCCTTTCTTTCTTCTGCTTCCAAGCTAAGCTCAGCATTGGCCAGAGAGAAGTAACTGTTCAGAAAGGACCGCTGTTTAGAGCCGAAGGTTACCCTGTCAGCATTGGCTGCAGTGTAACTGGCCACCAGGGACCTTCTGAGCAGCATTTCCAGTGGTCTGTTTACCTGCCAGCAGTCCCCACTCGAGAAGTCCGGATCATTAGCACCATGGATGCCACCTTCTCTTATGCAGTGTATGCGCAGCGGGTGCAAAGCAGGGGAATCTACATGGAGAGGGTTCAGGGCAACTCTGTCTTGTTGCACATCTCAAAGCTCCAAATGAAGGATTCTGGCGAGTATGAGTGTCACACACCAAGCACTGATGAAAAATACTATGGGAGTTACAGTGCGAAGACCAATCTAACTGGTAAGCTGCTTGCCCCCCTCTGCTAGCCGGGCCCTGAGAAGCCAGTCTCCACCACCAGAATGCCTTCCTGTGTGTCATGGCTTTCTATGGTGCTCTTTGCTTTGGCGAGAGCACATGTACCACTCTGGATATTTTGGAGATTTGTCACAAATAGGCATCTCATATTTTGTAAAACTCTCAATTCATTTTGCCCATCAACTTTGCCAGGAAGATTTAGTTGTGGTCTTCCCCAGGCCTTTCCACAGCTATTCATTGATTGATAATGGCAACTGCACTAGACAAAGCTTAGGGAGTTCTCCCCATGTTATGTCTCTTCTTGGAGGCAGAACATTAATTTGATAAGAGAGCTGGAACTAATAGTGGTAAATCATTAACTCGGAAATGATTATTCTCAAACTACCATTCTCTGGCATATTCACCTTTAAGGAGAGGCCATAGTCCTTGTAATTAGTATTTTGTGCCCTTGCCTAGAATATCTTATCACCCCTATTGCAGCATAGAAAACTCCTACATATACTTCAAGACGCAGTTGAGATAATTACCTCTTCTGTGAAACCTGTCCTGTCTCAGTTAGTATTCCCATCTTTGTGTCCTCTTGGTACTCTCTTCACACCCCTATTATTAGCACATTCTCATGTGGTTTTTGGCAATTTATATGACTCTCTCCTACCTCACTCTGAGCTCTGTGAGAAAATAATGTTTATTTCAGCGTCTAGCACAGTGGCTGGAATTGAGTACATGCTCAATAAAAATTCATTGATTGAGTTGTTTGCTTTCCTATAAGCTTAGGCTGGTGTGATTTCCTTTGAAGAAGACAGTGGTAGGGTAGCAGGGTGGTTAAGAAAACTTTGGTAAGGGTTTCATGGGTATCATTGGCTCTGAATGATAGACTATACAGATTATTTCAGAACTTTGTTTTATAAAGGATTAAATTGAGGCCCAAGGAAGTGAAGTGACTTGCTCCAGTTCATGTAGTCAAATAGGGACAGATTTAGGATCAGAATCTAGCTCTTCTAGATTCTACTACTTTTTTCCTTTAAATACTCTTCATCTGAGTAGCTAAGTTTTGGGGAGAGTTTATGCTAAGAATGTCAAGTCAGGGTCAGTACATCAGAGAGTGATTAGGTTTGCCAAGTTCATAGCCTGTATGTACATAGATGCCAATGTTCCCATTGGCAATAGGAAAGCATATGGCCAGCCAGTGCACAAGGAACCCAGAGAGGTGCTTTACAGACAGTGGGTCAGGGTGCCATCTTCATCTAAGGAGGCTGGTCTGACCAGTACTGAGCCAGTTGAGTGTCATCATTCCTTTGCTTCTAGTCATTGCAGATACCCTGTCTGCCTCCATGAGTCCCCAGACCCTCACTAAGGAGGAAGGAGAGCCGTTGGAGCTTACCTGTGAGGCGGCCAAAGCCACAGCTCAGCACACCCACCTCTCTGTCACCTGGTACCTGGTGCAGGATGGAGAAAAAAGCCACGCCGTCAAGATTATTTCCCTCTCAAGAGATTTTATGTTGGTCCCTGGGCCCTCGTATGCAGAGAGGTTTGTAGCTGGTGATGTGCGACTCGATAAGCTTGGGGTCACCACCTTCAGGCTGTTCATAGGGAGGCTCCGGCCCTCAGATCAAGGTCAGCTGTTCTGTGAGGCAACTGAGTGGATTCAGGATCCAGATGAAACCTGGACTTTGATCACAAAAAAGCAGACAGATGAAACAGCCCTGAGGATCCAGCTGGCGGGTAATTATCTTCTCAGGAAACTCATGAATATGCTGGTAGTAGGTCTTTATGGGATATATTTTTGGTTTTATTTTTCTGATCTTTGGTTGAATCTACAAAAACACACTTAGACAGTTTGAGTAAATACTGTTTTTATTATCTGGAAGGCATAAATAAAAAGCATGACATTCAGTTTTGGTTCTGTCCACAGGTGGTTTTCTATGGGATAAGATCTGTTGAATGGCTAGATAGATTCCACAGACCATGCATGGAATTAGCTCTGTCACCATTCGTAGCAGGCTCTGTATAAGCGCTTTATCTACATCAGCTAATTTAGTCCTAACAACCATTCATGAGGCAAGTAGTCAACTCCCGACTTTTAAAACAAGGAACCTGTGCCTCTGACATGCTAAATGATCTGCCTAAACTCACCCGGCTGGTGACAGGTGGAGCTGGTGTGTGAAGACAGGTGTATCTGCCTAGAGCCCACTCACCACAGACACTTCAGAATAGCTCCAGTTTTCAGCATTAAGTCTGTAGTGCCAGGATTTCCTTCCACTGACTTCTTTTCCAGCTTGGAATAGTGTCCCTCTTCCTGACCCACTGGCATTTTCTTCAAAGCCTCAGCTGTGGTTCCTGGATTCTCTACCCAGGCTTTGGTCCATGAAAAGGAGGTCGCTGGAAACACATCTATCCATGATAAAAATAATGATCCAATGTGGGTCGTTTACTTTTTCTTTCTTTTTGTTAGGAGGAGTACTGTTCTAGTCCATTAAAAATTGTCCTGTTGGCCTTAAATGTCCAAGTGACTGGCGAGTTCTCTGGGGGTACATCACATGTGCATTTTTTTTCTCTCTTTTTAAACAGTTTTTAAAATGTAAACTAGTCTTTATTTTTATCTTTTTATACAGGTAAAACTTGTGTATATTTAAGGTGTACAACATGATATTTTGATATATATATACATTATTAAATGATTACCACAAGCTACTTAACTTCCATCACCTCACAGTTACCTTTCACATGTGCTGTGTATGTGCATGCGATGGGAACACTTAGGATCTACTCAGCAAATTTCAAGTTCACAACACAGTATTATTAACTGTAGTCACCACGTTGTACATTAGATCCCCAGAACTTATTCATCTTGCATAACTGAAACTTTGTGCCCTTTGATAACCATCTTCCAATCCACCCCCATCTTCTGGCAGCCCCTGCATTCTACTCTCTGCTTCTGCGAATTCAATGTTTTTAGAGTCCACATATAAATAAGATCCTGCAGTATTTGTCTTTCTGTGTCTGGCTTACTTCACTTAGCATAACATCCTCCAAGTTGATCTATGTTGAAAATAACAGAATTTTCTTTTTTCTCATGGCCCAATAATATTCCATTATCTATATATACCACATTTTCTGCATCCATTCATCCATTGGCAAACACTTAGGTTATTTCCACATAGTGTCTGTTTTGAATAACGAAATCTCTTCAAGATGAGTATCTCTTAGATACTAGTTTCATCTCCTTTGGGTATATACCCAGAAGTGGGATTGCTAGATTATATGGCAGTTCTATTTTTAATTTTGAGGAATCACCATACTACTTTTTATAATGGCTATACCAGTTCACACTCCCACTAACACTGCACAAAGGTTCCCTTTTCTCCACATCCCTACCACTTGTTGTCTTCTGTTCTTTTGATAAAAGCCATTCTAACAGATGTGAGGTGACCAATCTCGTGGTTTTAACTTTCATTTCCCTGATGATTAGTGATATTGAGCATCATTACATATACTTATTTGCCATTGTTTGTCTTCTCTTGAGAAATGTCTGTTCAGCTCCTTTGCCCATTTTAAAGTCAAGTTCTTTGATATTTTGCTATTGAGTTGTGTAAGTTCTTTATATATTTGGATATTACCCCTTATCAGATACATGGTTTGAAAATGTTTTCTCCCATTTTGTAGATTATCTCTTCACTCTATTGATTGTCTCCTTTTCCATGCAAAAACTTTTTAGTTTGATGCAGCCCCACTTGTCTGTTTTTGCTTTTGTTGCTAGTGCTTTTGGGGTCATATCCAAAAATCATTGCCCAAACCAATGTATTAGGAAGCTTTTCCCACTATTTCTTCTAGTAGTTTTACAGGTTTAGGTCTTAGATTTAAATCTTCAATCCACTTAGAGTTGATTTTTTTTTAATATGGTATAGAAATAAGGGTCCAACTTCTGCATGTGGATATTCAGTTTTCCCAACACCATTTATTGCAGAGGCTCTTTATCCAACTGTGTGTTCTTGGCACCTTTATCAAAGATCCGTTGACATAGCTGCATGGATTTATTTCTGGGCTCTCTATTCTGTTCCATTGGTCTGTTTTTAATTTTGAGTATTGTACTGTTTTGATTACTGTGACTGTGCAATATATTTTGAAATCAGTAGTGTGATACTTGCTGTTCTGTTTTTGACCCAGATTTCTTTGGCTATTCAGAGTCTTTTGAGGTTCCAAATGAATTTTAGGATTTTAAACAAATTTCTATAAAAATAAATGCCATTACATCTTATTACACTGGTGGACAGTGACTTTAATGGGGTATGGGGGGGCTACTTAATAATATGGGTGAATGTAGTAACCACAATGTTTTTCATGTGAAACCTTCATAAGAGTGTATATCAATAATACTTTAATAAAAAATAAATAAATAAAACAAATGCCATTAGAATTTTGATAGGAATTGCATTGAATCTGTAGGTTTCTTTGTGTAGTATGGACATTTCACCAATATTTATTTTTCCAACACATAAACATGGGATATCTTTCTATTTATTTGTGTCTTAAATTTCTTTCATCAGTGTTTTATGGTTTTCAGTGTACAGATTATTTGCCTCCTTGGTTAAACTTACTCCTAAGTATTTTCTTCTTTTTGATGCTACTGCAAAAGGGATTCTTTTCTTTCTTTTTTAATTGAGGTAAAATTGGTATGTAACATATAAGTTTCAGGTATACAATGTTATAGCTTGGTATTCATACACACTATAAAGTGATTATCACCATAAGTCTAGTTACTCCCGTCACCATGCAATTGAGCCCCTTCATCCATTTCACCTACTTCCATCTTCTTCCCATGACAAGCAGTCTGCTCTCTGTGTCTATGACTTCATTTTTATTTTGTTTTATTCATTTGTTTGTTTTTTAGATTTCACATGTAAAATTAAATCATATGGTATTTGTCTTTCTCTGACTTATTTCATTTAGCATAATACCCTCAAGCTCCATCCGTGTTGTCACAAATGGCAAGACTTCCTTCTTTTTTATGGCTGAGTGGTATTTCACTGTATATATACACCTTATTTTCTTTATCCAGTTATCCATTGATGGACACTTAGGTTGTTTCCATATCTGGACTACTGTTCATAATTCTGCAGTGAACATGGGGCTGCAGATTTCTTTTTGAGTTAGTGTTTTTGTATTCTTTGGATAAATACCCAGAAGTTGAATTGCTGGATCATATGGTAGTTCCATTGTTAATTTTTTGAGTAATCTCCATATTGTTTTCCATAGTGGCTGCACCAATTTACCTTCTCACCAACAATGTAGGAGGGCTCCCTTTTCTCAACATCCTCACCAACACTTGTTATTTCTTGTTGTGGATAAAATGAAGGTTCCTGTGGCCAGGATTCTCTTGCTCACTACACATGTGTGGGCAATACGTTGTTATTGACTCTGTGTAAAGAGCTCTGCCCAGTGCTCTGGGAGACATGATGGCACAGCTGCAGGAGAGCAGAGCAGAGGCTGGAGTGGTGGCAGTACCCAGAACAGAGGCCCAGAGGACAGCTGTGCAGGCCCAGAGGTGCAGAGGCAGAGACTGTCTTGCCGACTTACTCTGAGTGGATGGGATTTTAGTGATTGACCTGCCACCGTGGGAATAAAGTTGAGTATAACCCTTTCAGCCCAAGAACATTCTACTGTCATTTCTTTGGTCACATTGAAACCATAGTGAACTTGCCCGGGGCTGAAACCCATTGGCAAGGCACTTGTCTTTTTGATAACAGCCATTCTGACTGATAATTAGGATGTTGAGCATCTGTAGGGATTGTGTCCGTAATTTTTTCTGATAGTTCATTGTTAGTGTATAGAAATAGAATTGATTTCTTTTGTTGTATGTTGGTTTTGTATCCCACAACTTTACTGAAATAATTTATTAGTTTTAGTAGTGTTTTGGTGGAGTCTTTTGGGGTTCCTATATACAAGATCATGTCAACTACAAACAGAACATTTTACTTCTTTTTTCTGATTTGAATGACTTGTATTTCTTTTTCTAACCAATTGCTCTGGCTAGGACTTCTAGTATTGTGTTGAATACAAGGGGTGAGAGTGGGAATCCTTTTCTTTTTCCTGATCTTAAAGGAAAATCTTCCAGCTTTTCACTGTTAAGTATCGTATTAGCTGTGAACTTGTCATATGTCACATGTGCTTTTTTTTGGAGAATTTATTAATTTTAATGTTATGAAATAGCAGTGTTGTAATTTTACAGTTCTCAAAGAAATCTTATTCATTTAATCACAGTGATAGAAGTGATGAAATTAAATTACAGAAAATTGGCAAAATAAAATCACACATAATCCTGTCACCAAAATTCAGCTGTTATTTTATCTTTTTCCTGTTTATTTTTAGTGTGGCCACCCTTGTAGATTTTTTTTATTAAGGTATTATTGATATACACTCTTATGAAGGTTTCACATGAAAAAACAATGTGGTTATTACATTTACCCATATTGTCAAGTCCCCATGCATACCCCATTACAGTCACTGTCTGACAGTGTAGTAAGATGCCACAGATTCACTGTTTCCTTTCTCTGTGCTACACTGTCTTCCCTGTGAACCCCACACCATGTGTACTAAACCTAATACCCTCAATCCCCATCTCCCTCCTTCCTGACCCCGCCCTCCCACACCCCTTCCCTTTGGTAACCACTAGCCCCTTCTTGGAGTCTGTGGGTCTGCTGCTATTTTGTTCGTTCAGTTTTGCTTTATTGTTATACTCCACGAATGAAGAAAATCATTTGGCACTTGTCTTTCTCAACCTGGCTTATTTCACTGAGCATAATACCCTCTAGCTCCATCCAGGTTGTTACAAATGGTAAGATTTCTTTCTTTCTTATGGTTGAATAGTATTCCATTGTGTATATGTACCACCTCTTCTTTATCCATTCATCTACTGATGGACACTTAGGTTGCTTCCATATCTTGGCTATTGTAAATAGTGCAGCAATAAACATAGGGGTGCATATGTCTTTTTGAGTCTGAGAAGTTGTATTCTTTGGGTAAATTTCAAGGAGTGGGATTCCCGGGTCAAATGGGATTTCTATTTTTAGTTTTTTGAGGAAACTCCATACTGCTTTCCACAATGGTTGAACTAGCTTACATTCCCACCAGCAGTGTAGGAGGGTTCCCCTTTCTCTGCATCCTTGCCAGCATTTGTTGTTCTTAGTCTTTTCAGTGCTGACCATCCTTACTGGTGTGAGGTGATATTTCATTGTGGTTTTAATTTGCATTTCCCTGATGATTAGCAATGTGGAGCATCTTTTCATGTGTCTGTTGGTCATCTGAATTTCTTCTTTGGAGAACTGTCTCTTCATATCCTCTGCCCATTTTTTTATCAGGTTATTTGCTTTTTGGGTGTTGAGGTATGTGAGTTCTTTATATATTTTGGATGTTAACCCCTTGTCGGATATGTCATTAACAAATATATTTTCCCATACTGTAGGATGCCTTTTTGTTCTGTTGATGGTGTCCTTTGCCGTACAGAAACTTTTTAGTTTGACGTAGTCCCATGTGTTCATTTTTGCTTTTGTTTCCCTTGCTCAAGGAGATGCATTCAGGAAGAAGTTGCTCATGCTTATATTCATGAGATGTTTGCCTATGTTGTCTTCTAAGAGTTTTATGATTTCATCACTTACATTCAGGTCTTGGATCCATTTTGAGTTTACTTTTGTGTATGGAGTTAAACAATAATCCAGTTTCATTTTCTTGCATGTAGCTGTCCAGTTGTTGAAAAGGCTGTCATTTCTCCAATGTGTGTCCATGAATCCTTTGTCATATGTTAATTGACCATATATGGTTGTGTTTATATCAGGGCTCTTTAGTCTGTTCCATTGGTCTATGGGTCTGTTCTTGTGCCAGTACCAAATTGTCTTGATTACTGTGGCTTTGTAGTAGAGCTTGAAGTTGGGGAGCATAATTCCCCCAGCTTTATTCTTCCTTCTCAGAATTGCTTTGGCTATTCGGGGTCTTTTGTGGTTCCATATGAATTTTAAAACAATTTGCTCTAGTTCATTGAAGAATGCTGTTGGTATTTTGATAGGTATTGCATTGAATCTATAGATTGCTTTAGGCATGATGGCCATTTTGACAATATCAATTCTTCCTATCCATGAGCACAGGATGTGTTTCCATTTATTGGTATCTTCTTTAATTTCTCTCATGAGTGTCATGTAGTTTTCAGAGTATAGGTCTATCACTTCCTTGGTTAGGTTTATTCCTAGGTGTTTTATTCTTTTTGATGCAACTGTGAATGGAATTATTTTCCTGATTTCTCTTTCTGCTAGTTCATTGTTAGTGTATGGGAATGCAACAGATTTCTGTGTATTAATTTTGTATCCCACAACTTTGCTGAATTCAGATATTAGATCTAGTGGTTTTGGAATGGATTCTTTAGCGTTTTTTATGTACAATATCATGTCATCTGCAAAAGGGACAGTTTAACTTCTTCCTTGCCAGTCTGGATGCCTTTTATTTCTTTGTGTTGTCTGATTGCCATGGCTGGGACCTCCAGTACTATGTTGAATAGAAGTGGGGAAAGTGGGCATTCTTGTCTTGTTCCCAATCTTAAAGGAAAAGCTTTCAGCTTCTCGCTATTAAGTATAATGTTGACTGTGGGTTTGTCATATATGGCCTTTATTATGTTGAGGTACTTGCCCTCTATACCTATTTTGTTGAGAGTTTTTTTAATTAAGGTATTATTGATATACACTCTCATGAAGGTTTCACATGAAAATGCAATGTGATTATTACATTTACCCATATTATCAAGTCCCCACCTGTACCCCAATGCAGTCACTGTCCATCAGTGTAGTAAGATGCCACAGATACACTATTGCCTTCTCTGTGCTACACTGTTTTCCCTGTGATCCCTCACACCATGTGTACTAAACATAGTACCCCTCAATCCCCTTCTCCCTCCCTCCCCACCCGCCCTCCCACACCCTTCCCCTTTGGTAACTGCTAGTCCCTTCTTGGAGTCTCTGAATCTGCTTCTATTTTGTTCCTTCAGTTTTACTTTGTTGTTATACTCCACAAATGAGGGAAATCATTTGGCACTTGTCTTTCTCCAACTGGCTAATTTCACTGAGTGTTGAGAGTTTTTATCATGAATGGATGTTGAATTTTGCTTTTTCAGCATCTATGGAGATGATCATGTGGTTTTTCTCCTTTTTGTTGATGTGGTGGATGATGTTGATGGATTTTCGAATATTTTACCATCCTTGCATCCCTAGAATAAATCCCACTTCAATCATGAAGGATGATCTTTTTGATGTATTTTTGAATTCAGTTTTCTAATATTTTGTTGAGTATTTTTGCATCTATGTTCATCAGGGATATTGGTCTGTAATTTTCTTTTTTGTGGTGTCTTTGCCTGGTTTTGGTATTAGAGTGATGCTGGCCTCATAGAATGGGTTTGGAAGTATTCCCTCTTCTTCTACTCTTTGGAAAACTTTAAGGAGGATGGGTATTAGGTCTTCATTAAGTGTTTGATAATATTCAGTGGTGAAGCCATCTAGTACAGGAGTTTTGTTCTTAGGTAGTTTTTTGATTACCAGTTCAATTTTGTTGCTGGTAATTGGTCTCCTCAGATTTTCTGTTTCTTTTTGGGTCAGCCCTGGAAGGTTGTATTTTTCTAGAAATTGTACCAACCAGTTTCTCAGACCACAAAGGTATGAAAGTAGAAATAAATTATGCAAAGAAAACAAAAATCCCTTTCTAAAAAAATTTCTAGAAATTTATCCATTTCTTCTAGGTTATCCAATTTGTTGGCATATAATTTTTCATAGTACTCTCTAATAATTCTTTGTACTTCTGTGGTGTCCATAATGATTTTTCCTTTCTCATTTCTGATTCTGTTTATGTGAGTAGACTCTCTTTTTTTCTTGATAAGTCTGGCTGGGGGTTTATCTATTTTGTTTATTTTCTCTAAGAACCAGCTCCTGCTTTCATTGATTCTTTCTATTTCATTCTTCTCGATTTTGGGCCTCATTTGTTCTTCTTTATCTAGTTTTGTTAATTGTGAGTTTAGAGTGTTCATATGGGATTGTTCTTCTTTCCTGAGGTAGGCCTGTATTCCCATATACTTTCCTCTTAGCACGGCCTTTTCTGCGTCCCACAGATTTTGCAGTGTTGAATTTTTGTTGTCATTTGTCTCCATATATTGCTTGATCTCTGTTTTTATTTGGTCATTGATCCATTGGTTATTTAGGAGCATGTTGTGAAGCCTCCATGTGTTTGTGGGATTTTTTGTTTTCTTTGCATAATTTATTTCTAGTTTTATACCTTTGTGGTCTGAGAAACTGGTTGGTATAATTTCAATCTTTTCTAATTTACCAGGGCTCTTTTTGTGGCCTAGTATATGATCTATTCTTGAACATGTTCCATGTGCACTTGAGAAGAATGTGTATTTTGCTGCTTTGGGTGTAGAGTTCTGTAGATGTCTGTTAGGTCCATCTCTTCTAATGTGTTGTTCAGTGCCTCGGTCTCCTTACTTCTGTCTGGTTGATCTGTCCTTCAGAGTGAGTAGAATGTTGAAGTCTCCTAGAATGAATGCATTGCATTCTATTTCCCCTTTTAATTCTGTTAGTATTTGTTTCACATATGTAGCTGCTCCTGTGTTGGGTGCATATATATTTATAATGGTTATATCTTCTTGTTGAATTGACCCCATTATCCTTATGTAATGTCCTTCTTTGTCTCTTGTGACTTTCTTTGTTTTGAAGTCTATTTTGTCTGATACCAGTACTACCACTCCTGCTTTTTTCTCCCTATTAGTTGCATGAAATATCTTTTTCCATCCCTTCACTTTTAGTCTGTGTATGTCTTTGGGTTTAAAGTGAGTCTCTTGTAGGCTGCATACAGTTGGGTCTTATTTTTTTATCCATTTAGTGACTCTATATCTTTTGATTGGTGCATTCATACCATTTGCATTTAGGGTGATTATTGATAGGTATGTACTTATTGCCATTGCAGGCTTTAGATTCGTGGTTACCAAAGATTCAAGGTTAACTTCCTTACTAAGAGTCTAACTTAACTCACTTAATATGCTATTACAAACACAATCTATAGTTTCTTTTTTTTTCTTCCTTTTTCATCCTCCTCCATTCCTTCTATATTAGGTATCATATTCTGTACTCTTTGTCTATCCCTTGATTGACTTTGGGGATAGTTAATTTAATTTTGCATTTGCTTAGTAATTAGCTGTTCTACTTTCTTTACTGTGGTTTTATTACCTCTGGTGACAGCTTTTAAACCTTAGGAACACTTCCATCTATAGCAGTCCTTCCAAAATATACTATAGAGATAGTTTGTGGGAGGTAAATTCTCTCAGCTTTTGCTTATCTGGAAATTGTTTAGTCCCTCCTTCAAATTTAAATGATAATCTTGCTGGATAAAGTAATCTTGGTTCAAGGCCCTTCTTCTTCATGGCATTAAATACATCATGCCACTCCCTTCTGGACTGTAAGGTTTCTGCTAGAAGTCTGATGATAGCCTGATGGGCTTTCCTTTGTATGTGATCTTATTTCTCTCTCTGGCTGCTTTTTAGTCTGTCCTTATCCTTGATCTTTATCATTTTGATTACTATATGTCTTGGTGTTGTCTTCACTGGGTCCCTTGTGTTGGGAGATCTGTGCATCTCCATGGCCTGAGAGACTATCTCCTTCCCCAGATTGGGGAAGTTTTCAGCAATTACCTCCTTAAAGATACTTTCTATCCCTTTTTCTCTCTGTTCTTCTTCTAGTACCCCTATAATGGTCACACAGTTCTCTCAATGTTCTTTCATTCTTAGAGATCCTTTTTTCTCTCTGTGTCTCAGCTTCTTTGTATTCCTCTTCTCTAGTTTCTATTTCATTTATCGTCTCCTCCACCATATCCAGTCTGCTTTTAATACCCTCTATTGTGCTCTTCAACGATTGGATCTCTGACTGGAATTCATTCCTGAGTTCTTGAATATTTTTCTGTACCTCCATGAGCATGTTAATGATTTTTATTTTGAAATCCCTTTCAGGAATATTTTTGAAGTCAATTTCATTTGAATCTTTCTCAGGTGTTGTATTCATTCTTTTCTCCGGCTGTATGCAGTCTGGCGCAGCCCTCTTTCCTGTTGCTCTTTCAAGATTAGTTGTATTAATTATATTTTCCTATTATATGTGGTTTTAGGAGGAAGCCTCTGTCTCACCTCTCACGCCACCATCTTTAATCCTCATCACATGTGCTTTTTAATGTAGAAAAATTCCACTGAATAATCTTAGCCAAAAAAAGAGAGCAAGAATCAATTTATAGAAATCCAGTATAGTTTCTTATTTTTAAAAGGTACATTACCATATGCTTTATATATCTATGCATATATCTTGCTTGAAAGGATTGCATTTAGAAAACCATGTATGCCAATTTTCCTGGGTGATTTAAAGGTTTTCAACTCTAGGTATTTCATTGGCTTACCTACTCCTCAAAACTGGACTCGCACCATGAAATTCAATGCCTGTACTAGCCTTACAGAAGATACCATCTCTCTTTGGAACTAAAAGGACAAGCACAGTGGTCTCTCTAAATACCTGCCTTGTTTTTGTTTCCTAGTGAAAGATTTTCAAGTTAACATCATAGCTGAGAGCGCATTTACTGAAGGGAATCCCTTAGAACTGCTTTGCCTGGTGGTAGGCAGTAACCAGGCCCCTCAGTTGCAGGGCGTTTGGTTCTTCAACGGTGTTGAAATGGCCCACATTGATGCTGATGGAGTTCTGAACCTGAAGGAAGACTACAAGGAGAAAGCAAGTCAAGGACGGCTCCAGGTTTCAAAGTTAAGCCCCAAGACTTTCTCTCTCAAGATCTTCTCTGCAGGCCCAGAGGAGGAAGGTGTTTACAGATGTGCAGTGGCTGAGGTGACAAGAACTCAGATGGGCTCCTGGCAGGTGCTTCAGAGAAAGCAGTCACCAGACAGCCACATGCATCTAAGGAGGCTGGCAGGTACATGAGGTCGGGCCCAGATGAGCCTGGCTGCTTTCAGATCCCTGTCTTTGTGAGTACAGGTTGCGTGCATGGAGTCGGGTCTCAATCAGGTCACTTTGAGGTGAAGTGGAGTAAAGGGAAGCAGCCAAACTGCCTGAAGACCTAAGTCCTATTCCTGAGCCACTAAGTGGGTCATAACCATGGGCAGGCCACTTCTTCTCTAAATTTCGGCTTTTTCCAATGTAGAAGAATGACATACAATTAGATGGTCCTAAAGTCCCTTGTTGCTGTCTTAGAGGCTTTGATTCTATTTACTGCTAATCCGAATTTTTGTACACTGGGTTTTTCTTCAAGCGAGAATATCTGTATTAATGAAGTCATCCTCTGTCTTCTTTCATCATGGGTGTAATGTGAGTAGATTAAGAGGAGAGGAAGACACTTTGCTTTCTTGAGGAATAAGCAACCGCTTATACCCCCACTCCTCCAACATCCTTCTCATGCCTTATGTCATTCCTCTACTATCTTAACCTGACCCAAAGAATGATACTAAATCTTAATGCTGTATCAAACCATGACTCAGAATAAGAAATGAAGAGGTAAATGATAGTGGGCAAATTCTGTTCCCTGCATTTTTCTGTGATTTGGTGAGACGCCGGTCCAAATGGGTCTATCTGCAGGCATGACACTGAAAGGTCACTCAGCTCTCTTTTGGTTTACAAATGTTGGGTGACCTTCAATGTACTTGAATAAGTAGTGCCTTATGTGTGGATAGAAAACAGACAAATCCACAAATAATATTAGAATTCCCTGGGCTGGGTATTAAATTCTAAGTCCAGAAAGATTAATTAGATGCACAAACTTTGGCCTAGGGTGGCAAGCCAGGGAGTGTGTTGGTGTTAGTTTTCACACTAAATGTTTGGTCTAACTTTCTAGGATTCAGTAAAAACTATGTAGGCAAGTTTACATATTTACATAGAGCTTAATCTCTGCTTCATGCATCTCAGTCTCCCCTAGAACATACCTGCAAACCTTCCTTAAACTCAGTGCATGGGAATTTGTGCCAAAAAGATTGAAAGGTGTGCTTCATGGTGCACAGAACATAACCTATCAGTGGGGTGGTCTTCTGAAGCTAGAAATAGTTCTTTATATAGGCTAAAGTCCAAAGTGGGCCTAATAAATAGAAGCAGAACAACTTATCAGCATATTTATTAGGGATCCTGTTGAACATTTGGTTTTGAAAGTCAAACTATTACTTGAAATGTGAGCAGAGTTTTATCATTCTATGAATATTTCAAATAGCCAAGGGGTACTCACTACCACTGTATGTGGGTGACTTACACACATTGGTAAGTTTATTACTTCTTGCCAAGAGGCAGTAATGACTACGATGAACTGAGTACACCTCATTTTAAAAAAATCATAATGGTTGAAACTATTATGAAACTAATCATGGTAATAGAATAGTGAGATTATGAGTAATAATTTCCCCCATAATTTCTAAACTTGTTACAGGTCTGTTTAACTTGAAACAAACTTAAATATATAATCATGCTTTTAATACAGATATGTGTGTGTGTATATATATATATGTATATATATGTGTATATATATATATGGGGACTCAGAAGATGTCAGTCACTGTAAAATCTCTGGATAAGTATATATATATATATTCACACACACATATAATATATATAATTATTTACTTAATATTAATAATAAATATTATTTGTGGATATTAACCTTCATTCTGCCTTTGTAACTTATATACATATACACATAAAGCAGTAGAAGACTGAACTTGCTCAATGGGGAAGAACAATTTGCAGATTCATTTAGATCTTATTTAGATTTCTAATCCTAGTTTTATTTTGTTTTTTTCTTTTGGCTTTGAACTACCTCTACTTTCACTAGTGCCTATCATTACATACCAATGCTGAGCACTAAGCATGACTGGGTGCTTTCCCCTTGCCCTCCAGGCTAAGTCCTATGTATATGCCATTCATTTAGTCCCCTCAACAATGCAATAAGATGGGTGCTTTTTCTGTCCCCATATTTACAGGAAAGAAAACTGAGGGCCAGAGAGGTCAGTTATGCCCAAGATAATTCTGACTCTAGGGACCTTAGCCTTAAACATGAGTCCAGGTCTTTGCCTTGCCCACAAAGCTCCCAGGACAGGGCCTGGCACAGGAAGTGTCTGTTGAATGAATATCTGCATTTCTATACATCTTGAATTTCCCATCTAGGAGCCAGATTGACATTTAAAGTTTTACAATGTAGTTCACATATAAGAAGCCTCTCCCTTCAACTGATAACATATTATGTATGATTTTAAAAAGAAAAATATATAAATACATATATATGTATTACCCCCCCAAGTAATTGTTTTTACTCTAGTATTTGGAACAGCACTTCTCCACTCAAAACAGATACCAACTGAGAAAAGATGAGTAGGGAGAGGAAGGTCGTTTTGAACTGTGCAAGACTGAATTCCAAAAAAATAAAAATTTAAATAAACACAGCTTCATTCCTTTTAGGCTCATACACCCATCCTATTTAATTTAACAAAATATTACCAGATGTTTTCTCAACTAGATGTTCTTAAGGAAGGGCCATTTTAACAAATCACTAAAATTAAGGATAAATAATAACAAGTGTAAATAAGGTCTCCTGATACTCTTTCTGAAGTCTTGTTTCCACTATTTAAGAGTATAGCAAATCTTTTGCTAGGAATAGACATCCTGATCTGATTTTTTACAAATTAGTTAAGGCCTGATCAATGATATTTCACTGTTTTAGAAAATTTTCATTTACTTGACATACTTTTTTCTTCTAAAATCTGTAATCCATAGTGAGAAGTGTGATTGTGTCTACCAAGAACAAGCAGCAGGCAGTGTGGGAAGGAGAGGCCTTAACCCTTCTCTGCCAGGCAGATGGAGATGAAAGTCTTTTGTTTGTGAACTGGTGGCACATCCCCCATGGCCAGACCCAGCCAGAGTTTGTGGCTGGTATGAAGCCGGATGGCACAGTGCGGCTCGGCGCTTCCTATGGGGAGCTCAGTGACCATGGCAACGCAAGGCTGGAGAAAATGGACTGGGCCACCTTCCAGCTGGAGATCTTCTCTGCCACCATTGCGGACAGTGGCACCTATGAGTGCAGGGTGTCTGAGAGGACCTGGAACCAGGCCACAGATCTGAGCTGGACTCAGAAGATGTCGGTCACTGTAAAATCTCTGGGTAAGTGTCAAAGAAATCCTTTTCTGAACTTGCATATCATCAGTACCTGCCTTGTGCAGTGGAATGTGGTAGAACTGGAGGGTGTACTCCTGAATCCCCTAGTTACAGTATGTGTACACAGAGCATAGTCTCTGGCTACCATGTCTGTCAACCAATCTCTAAAGTTTACTTGGCTTTATAAAGATCGTCTTTAGGGTGCAACTTGTAAGTTAGTTGTCAAGGCTAAAAACAAAATCCTATGGAACTGAAGTAGATTTAGAGAAGAGATATGCCGAGTGAAGCTCAGTTCCAAACACTCAGGCTGTCAACAGCTGCAGCCCTGGGACAGTCTCTTCTAGCATGTGCAAAAGACTGATACTGAGCCCAGGAATGGGGGTGAGGAAAGGGGGCCAGCCCCTGGGGCTGCGGAGTGCTCTGCCTACTCAGTAGCAGCTGTCTAAGCAGCAGACTGGAGAAACACTGCTCATTTGTTGTCACTGCTGAGAACACTCTTAGAAGAGGGTCAACTTTAGAAAATTGAGGTCAGAATTCAGAACAGACTGTACTGTGAATCAACATCTACCCCAAAATATTTAATACTCCCTGTGTTTGAATGCATAGTTCAATGGGAAGAGATGGTGACTAGGAAAACTTGGAAGTACTGTATTTTGATTTAATAAACATAATAGAATTGTGTTCTGCATTTCTGCATACAGAGTCAAGTTTACAAGTTCATCTGATGAGCCGTCAACCACAAGTGAAATTAACCAACACCTTTGACCTGTCTTGCCTTGTCAGGGCTGGCTTCTCTGACCTCAGGGTGCCACTCACTGTGACATGGCAGTTCCAGCCAGCCAGATCGCAAGTCTTCCATCAGCTTATTCGAATCACCTATAATGGCACCATTGAATGGGGGGATTTGCTATCCCAGTTCCAAAAGAAGACGAAAGTTTCACGGTCTTCATTTCATTCTTACCTCCTAATCCATGATGCCACTGAGGAAGAAGCGGGACTTTACCAGTGTAAAGTTGAAGTTTATGACAGAAGGTCCCTGTGCACACATGGCCCGGTGCGGGCTCTTGCCATCTCTCACCCTCTCAGGATAAACATCACTTTACCAGGTAGGCACCACTTGAAATTAATCCCAGCTTTTTTTTTTGATTCCTCCCACTTTGGGTAACTTACAGAATTAAAGCATAAAATACCTTCTTCCAATGTTTGTACTATGTAAACAAGCATATATATAAGTGATATCCAGGCTTAAGTTATTAATATAAGTTACTATGCACAGGATGGCCATACTGGTTGTTAAAATACTGAAATACTTCCACACTGACTAATAACAACCCTTACTCCATACCCTGTCCCCATCTTCCCATAAGTCCCCACCACCTAGCAACCAAAGGGCACCACATGGCACAACTGGGTCTCTGGGACCAACTGCAGTGATGAGGCATTCTTTCAGATCGATCACTGCCTGCGCCTTACCAGTCATTGAATGTTTGGAATGTCTCCCCTAGTGGTATGGAAAATGTAAATTCCATTAGAATACATTTATCATCATATTTTAATGTGTTATTGTATAAGAGGGAATTTGTGATTATAGTCAAATGTAATTTATTTTGCCAATTGGTAATAGTGTAGAGGTGAGGATTGCCATACAACCTGGACAAAGTTCTGCTGTGTCATGGATCTTCAAGAGCCTCTGAGTCATTTAGGTCTGATGAGCCCTGGAGAGCAGCACAGCCTTGGACAAGACAGTCTGTCCAGGCCCCTTCTGCAAACTGCTGATGCAGTTTAAGGGTGGTGACATACATGATGTGTCTAGAACAGTGCAGATGCCCAAACATGGCAGCTCTCATTACTAGCTCAGCTGCTGGGCAACAGTTTTGGTAATAGTAATGATCTCCTTGTTCATTAACTCATACCTTAATTTACTTATCTTTTCTGTGGTATTTGAAATTATTCGCCTAATCTTTTCTTCTTGAAACTCCTTTTTTTTGGCTTCATGACACAAGGTTTTCTTGGTTTCCTTCCTAACACTCTGACTGTTCCTTCTCACTCTCCTTTGCAGAATCCTCCTCCACCCATGCATTCCTTTAGGTTTCATTCTTAGCTTGCTGCCGTCTCATTTATATAGTCTCTGAAAGTGAGCTTAATCCTACCCATGGGTTCAACCTATATACTGACAACTCCCAAATCCATTATCCTGAAAGACTTCTCTTCTGATCTCCAGGATCATCTATTCAACTGCCCACAAGACATGTCTACACTCATAATGTCAAAACATCAGTGCACCATTATTGTCCCTATGTCCTCTATGTCCTACATTGTCCTCTATGTCCCCATCATCCACCAGTGATCCAACTGAGGAAGCTGTATCATCCACATCTCCTCCATGTCCACCACATGTCCATCCTCCCATAGCACAGTGTACAAGGTCCTTTATGATCCAGTACCTTTATGTCTTTCCAGCATCATCTCTTCCTAATTTATTTCTTGAATTTGAGCTCCAGCCACACTGAACTCCTTGCAGTTCCTCAATATTCAATATTCTCTCTCATTGTTTTTTTTGGTTGTAAAATTTAACTTGTGACTCTTTTTTATTTATTAATTTGTTTGTTGGTTTATTTATTTATTTATTTGTATTAAGGTATCATTGATATATAATTTTATAAAGGTTTCACATGAGCAACATTAGCAAGTCACCCCTCCACACTCCCTTGCAGTCACTGTCCATCAGTATAGTAGGATGTTGTAGAGTCACTACTTGTCTTCTCTGTGCTATACTGCCTACCCCATGACCCCCCTACATTATGTGTTATAATCATAATGCCCTTTAATCCCCTTCTCCCACCCTCCCCACTAGCCCTCCTACCCCCATCCCTTTGGTAACCACTAGTCCTTTCTTGGTCTGCTGCTGTTTTGTTCCTTCAGTTGTGCTTCGTTGTTATCCTCCACAAATAAGGGACATCATTTGGTACTTGTCTTTCTCCACCTGGCTTATTTCACTGAGCATAATACCCTGTAGCTCCGTCCATGCTGTTGCAAATGGTAGGATTTATTTTCTTCTTATGGCTGAATAATATTCCATTATATATATGTACCACATATTCTTTATCCATTCAGCTACTCGTGGATACTTAGGTTGCTTCCAAATCTTGGCTATTGTAAATAGTTCTGTAATAAACATAGGGGTACATAGGTCTTTTTGAATCTAGGATCTTGTTTTCTTTGGGTAAATTCCTAGGAGTAGAATTCCTGGGATAAATGGTATTTCTATTTTTAGTTTTCTGAGGAAACTCTATATTGCTTTCCACAATGGTTGAACTAGCTTACATTCCCACCAGCAGTGTAGGAGGGTTCCACTTTCTCTGCATCCTCACAAGCATTTGTTGTTCTTAGTCTTTTCTATGTTGGCCATCCTAACCGGTGTGAGGTGATATCTCATTGTGGTTTTAATTTGCATTTCCCTGATGATTAGCAATGTGGAGCATCTTTTCATGTGTCTGTTGGCCATCTGAATTTCTTCTTTGGAGAATTATCTGTTCATATCCTCCACCCATTTTTTAATAAGGTTATTTTCTTTTTCGGTGTTGAGGCATGTGAGTTCTTTATATATTTTGGATGTTAACCCCTTGTCAGATATGTCATTTACAAATATCCTCCCACACTGTAGGATGCCTTTTTGTTCTGCCGATGGTGTCCTTTGCTGTACAGAAGCTTTTTTGCTTGATGTGGTCCCATTTATTCGTTTTTGCTTTTGTTTCCCTTGCCTGAGGAGATGTGTTCAGGAAAAGGTTGCTCATGTTTATATTCAAAAGATTTTTACCTATGCTGTCTTCTAAGAGTTTTATGGTTTCATGACTTACATTCAGGTCTTTAATCCATTTTAAGTTTACTTTTGTGTATGGAGTTAGACAGTACTCCAGTTTCATTCTCTTACACATAGCTGTCCAATTTTGCCAACACCTGTTGTTGAAGAGGCTGTCATTTCCCCAATGTATATCCATGGCTCCTTTATCACATATTAATTGGCCATATATGTTTGGGTCTATATCAGGGCTCTCTATTCTGTTGCATTGGTCTATGGGTCTGCTCTTATGCCAGTACCAAATTGTCTTGATTACTGTGGCATCGTAGCTTGAAGTTGGGGATCAGAATCCCCCAGCTTTATTTATCCTTCTCAAGATTGCTTTGACTATTTGGGATCTTTTGTGCTTCCATATGAATTTTAGAACTATTTGTTCTAGTTTGTTGAAGAATGCTGTTGGTATTTTGATAGAGATTGCATTGAATCTATAGATTTCTTTAGGCAGAATGGCCTTTTTGACAATATTAAATCTTCCTATCCATGAGCACAGTATGTATTTCCATTTATTGCTATCTTCTATAATTTCTCTCATGAGCATATTGTGATTTTCAGGGTATAAGGTCAATCACTTCCTTGTTTAGGTTTATTCCCAGGTATTTTACTTTTTTTTTGATGCAATTGTAAATGGAATTGTTTTCCCAATTTCTCTTTTTGTTAGTTCATTGTTAGTATATAGGAATGCAACAGATTTCTGTATATTAATTTTGTATCCTGCAACTCTACTGAATTCAGTTATTAGTTCTAGTAGTTTTGGAATGGATTCTTTAAGTGTTTTTATGTACAACATCATGTCAGCTGCAAACAGTGACAGTTTAACTTCTTCTTTACCAATCTGGATACCTTTTATTTATTTGTGTTGTCTGATTGCCGTGGTTAGGACCTCCAATACTATGTTGAATAAAAGTGGGGAGAGTGGGCATCCTTGTCTTATTCCCAATCTTTGAGGAAAAGCTTTCAACTTTTCACTCTTAAGTATGATGTTTGCTGTGGGTTTGTCATATATGGCCTTTATTATGTTGAGGTACTTGTCCTCTGTACCCATTTTGTTGAGAGTTTTTATCATGAATGGATGTTGAATTTTGTCTAATGCTTCTTCAGCATCTGTTGAGATGATAAAGTGATTTTTGTCCTTTTTGATGATATGTATAATGTTGATGGATTTTCAAATATTGTACCATCCTTGCTTTGCTGGAATAAATCTCACTTGGCATGATGGATGATCTTTTTGATTTATTTTTAAAATTTGGTTTGCTAATATTTTGTTGAGTATTTTTACACCAGTGTTCATCAGGGATATTGGTCTGTAATTTTATTTTTTTGTGGTGTCTTTGCCTGGTTTGCATATTAGAGTGATGCTGGTCTCATAGATTGAGTTTGGAAGTATTCCCTCTTCTTCTACTCTTTGGCGAACTTTAAGGAGGATGGGTATTAGGTCTTCCTTAAATGTTTGATAAAATTCAATGGTGAAGCCATCTGGTCCAGGGATTTTGTTCTTAAGTAGTTTTTTTATTACCAATTCAGTTTCATTGCTGGTGATTGTCTGTTCATATTTTCTGTTTATTCCTGAGCCAGTCTTGGAAGGTTGTATTTTTCCAGAAAGTTATCCATTTATTCTAGGTTATCCAGCTTGTTGGCATATAATTTTTCATAGTATTCTCTAATAATTCTTTGTATTTCTGTGGTGTCTGTAGTGATTTTTCCTTTCTCATTTCTGATTTTCTTTATATGTATAGACTTTCTTTTTCTTCTTGATAAGTCTGGCTAGGGGTTTATCTATTTTGTTTATTTTCTTGAAGAACCAGCTCCTGGTTTCATTGATTCTTTCTATTGTTTTATTCTTCTCAATTTTATTTATTTTTGCTCTTATCTTTATTATTCCCCTCCATCTACTAACTTTGGGCCTCATTTGCTCTTCTTTTCCTAGTTTCATTAATTGTGAGTTTAGACTGTTCATTTGGGATTGTTCTTCTTTCTTGAGGTAAGCCTGTATTGCTATATATTTTTCTCTTAGAACTGCCTTCGCTGCATCTCACAGATTTTGGGGTGTTGAATTGTTTTCATTTGTGTCCATATATTGCTTGATCTCTGTTTTAATTTGGTCATTGATCCAATGGTTATTTAGGAGCATGTTGTTAAGGCTCCATGTGTTTGTGGACTTTTTTGTTTTCTTTGCATAATTTATTTCTAGTTTCATACCTTTGTGATCTGAGAAACTCCTTGGTACAATTACAATCCTTCTGAATTTACTGAGGCTCTTTTTGTGGCCTAGTATGTAATCTATTCTTGAAAATGTTCCATGTGCACTTGAGAAGAATGTGTATCCTGCTGCTTTTGGGTGGAGAGTTCTGTAGATGTCTGTTAGGTCCATCTGTTCTAATGTGTTGTTCAGTGCCTCTGTCTCCTTACTTATTTTCTGTCTGGTTGATCTGTCCCTTGGAGTGAGTGGTGTGTTAAAGTCTCTTAAAATAAATGCATTGCACTCTACTTCTCCCATTAATTCTTTTAGTATTTGTTGCACATATTTAGGTACTCCTATCATGGGTGCATAGATACTTATACTTATAATGGTTATATCCTCTTGTTGGATTGCCTCCCTTATCATTTTGTAATGTTCTTCTTTGTCTCTTGTTATTTTCTTTGTTCTGAAGTCTATTTTGTCTGATATAAGTACTGCAACACCTGCTTTTTCTCTCCCTATTGTCTGCATGAAATATCTTTTTCCATCCCTTCACTTTTAGTCTGTGTATGTGTTTGGGTTTGAAGTGAGTCTCTTGTAGGCAGCATAGAGATGGGTCTTGCTTTTTTATCCATTCTGTAACTCTGTGTCTTCGGATTGGTGCATTCAGACCATTTACATTTAGGGTGATTATTGATAGGTAATGTACTTATTGCCATTGTAAACTTTAGATTCATGGTTACTAGGTTCAAGGGCAGCTTCTTTACTATCAGTCTAACTTAACTCGCTTGTTATGCTATTTCAAACACAACCTTTTCATTCTCCTCCACTCTTTATATATTAGGTGTCTTATTCTGTACTCTTTGTGTATCCCTTGACTGGCTTTGTGTGTAGTTGATTTAATTTTGCATTTGGTTAATAATTAATTGATCTACTTCATTTACTTTGGTTTTATTTCTCTGGTGACAAATATTTAGCCTTAGGACTTCCATCTATAGCAGTCCCTCCAAAATGCACTGCAGAGATGGTTTGTGGGAAGTAAGTTATCTCAGCTTTTGCTTATCTGGAAATTGTTTAATCCCTCCTTCAAATTTAAATGATAATCATGCTGGGTAGAGTATTCTTGGTTCAAGGCCCTTTTGTTTCATTGCATTAAATATATCATGCCACTCCCTCCTGGCCTGTAAGATTTCTGCTGAGAAGTCTGATGATAGCCTGATGGGCTTTCCTTTGTATGTGACCTTTTTTCTCTCTCTGGCTGCTTTTAATACTCTGTCCTTGTCCTTGATCTTTGCCATTTGAATTACTATATGTCTTGGTGTTGTCTTCCTTGGGTCCCTTGTGTTGGGAGATCTGTGCACCTCCATGGCCTGAGAGACTATCTCCTTCCCCAATTACCTCTTCAAGCACACTTTATATCCCCTTTTTTCTCTCTTCTTCCTCTGATATGCCTATAATGTGAATATTATTCCATTTGGATTGGTCACACAGTTCTCTCAATATTCTTTCATTCCTAGAGATCCTTTTTTCTCTATGTACCTCAGCTTCTTCATATTCCTCTTCTCTAATTCCAATTCCATTTACTATCTCTTCTACTACATCTAATCTGCTTCTAACTCCATCCATTTTAGGTTTCATTTCAGATACTGTATTTTTCAAAGTTTATGTCTATTTCTTGAAGTCCTCCCTATAGTCTTGAATATTTTTCTGTAGCTCTGCGAGCATGTTTATGATTTTTATTTTAACGTATTTATCAGGAAGATTGGTTTTTCAGTTTCACTTAACCCTCTTTATGCTATTTGAGGTATTTTGGTTTCTACCAGTTTCTCTTACCATTTCATATTACTAATGATTACTGTGGAATAATAACTTTGTGCTGGTGGCACCCTCTAGTGCCCAGAAGCTCTACTCTGTGGAGCTGCCCAGCCCCTGGAACGATGGCAGGGGTTGCAGGCACATGGCCCCAGTGCCTGCTGGGAGAAAAGAGCACTTTCCTGCTTCTCAGCTGCAGGGCCAGCAGTCCAGGCATGCAAGGGGGAATGTCTGTGCTCTGCCCCTGTACCTGCTGTAGGTGGGGCTGCCCTCTGGCCTGGCTTGATGGCAGGGGCAGCAGCTTTGTGAACCAGTGCCGGCTGGGAGGAAGGAGTGGCAGGTTGTGTATCACAGTTGGTGGCTTTGGCACTGTGTTGCCAGCCAGGAGATGTAGTGCATGAAGCTCCTGAAACTTCCCAACCTGCTGGGCTGAGTGTGCCGGGATGATTTCGTCCACCTGTCCTTTCTCCTGAGCAGCAAGCTCTGTGTTATCCTTGCCTTTTAGCAGCCCTCTCACTGTTGGGATGTCTTTCAAAGTGCCCACCTTTCTTTTGTCCCAGAGTGGCTGGTTGTGGGTACCTGTTCTCCACAAGTGGCTGGAATCTGAGTCTCTGAGTATTCCACCTGTCTTTGCTTTCCAACACCTCTAATGTCCAGAGCATCATGTAATGTGGGTCTGTGTTCCTGGAGCAGATCTCCAGCAGTGGGTATTTAGCAGTCCTAGGCTTCTACTCTCCATTTCTCTTCCAGCAGTGAGCTGGGGTTGGGGGAGGGCTTGGATCCTGCCATAGTGAAGCTTTGCTACTTTACTCATTTCTATAAGGTCTTTTTTCTCCAGATGCAGGCCATCTTTTGCAGTCTTCTTTCTGGTTGCTCTTTCAAGATTAGTTGTATTTGCTGTATTTTCATGTTATAGATGGTTTTGAGAGGTTTCTGCCTTACTTCTCACACTGCCATCTTGTTTAATCCCCGTTTCTCACTTTTAAACTCTTTGTTCAAGTTGCTTCTTTTGTATGGAAATCTTTGGCCTCTTATTCATTAGACGAATTCCTGTTAACCCTTAAGACTTAGTGAAATCTCCTCCAATAAGCCTCCCTCACTCCCGTATTTGGGTAGATGGCCTGGCTTTGTGCTCTGATAGCCACTTCTGCATATGTCTGCCCTGCTTGGATGGCACAATCCTATAATCTCTATGCCTCTGTCCCTGTACTAGTTTATCCCTCTAGACTGTGAAACCACTGAGGGCAGGTATCCACAGAGTGTAGACTAGTCCAGTACATAAGATAGTATGTACTTAATAAATGTTTGTTGAAGGAAGAGGAAAGGAACCTACTGGCAACATCAGTATGCAGTCACAAAAGTAGAATTGGTGATGTCAGCAAGAAGTTAGGATAAGATTAGGAACTGACAAAGTAGACAGCTGCTAGGGTTAAAGGGTAGTCGACTCCATATCTCTATGATACTCTCACAAAGAGATGTACAATTTAATAGCTCACATACAACTTCCTTTTGTTTACCCATGTTTGAAGGCAGATCAACTAGACTTTGGCAAGTTGTGAATCCAAGTGTACCCTGGACAGTGAACACACAGACAAAGCATTAACAGGGCCACTTTCTCACAGTTGGATTTATGAAATGCTATAGAAGAGACAATGTCTATGCTAAAATACTGAACCATTATCATGTGAAAGAGATTCAACTCCTCTGGCAAGGGTAGAATCAGAACCAGTGGATGGCAGTAGGGAGAGGTAAAATTCAACTTGATGTTGGAAAGAATTCTCTGGTGGCAGAGCTGTCCAAATATGGAATGAGTTACTTTGTTAGGTAGAGAGATGTTCAGAGGCTAAATGGGCAGGTAGTGAGGCTGCCAAAGGGAGAGTCACACATCTGATGGCTGTAGGAGGCCTTGCCCTCATTGACTGCTAATGTCCCTTCTACCTTAAAATTCCAGGTTCAAGCTAAGTAACAAAAGTAAATGTTACCATTCTTTTAATTTAGAGAGCAAGCTAAAAGTGAATTCAAGCCGTCAAGTCCAAGAACTCTCCATCAACTCCAACACTGACATAGAATGTAGTATCTTGTGCCAGTCCACTGGAAACCTTCAGTTATCCATTATTTGGTACTTCTCTCCTATTTCCACTAATGCATCCTGGCTGAGGATCCTGGAAATAGACCAAGCCAATGTTGTAAAATATGGGGATGAATTTCACACTCCACAAAGAAAACAAAAATTCCACATGGAGAAAGTTTCCCAAGACTTGTTTCAGCTACACATTCTGAATGTGGAAGACAGAGATCAGGGCAAATATCACTGCGCCGTAGAGGAATGGCTCTCATCTACCAATGGCACTTGGCACAAGCTTGGAGAAAAGATGTCAGGTGTCACAGAATTGAAACTCAGGCCGACAGGTAAACCTTTGGAGTGTATTCTCACACATCTTCCTGTAGGATTGTTGTCTTCTCTTGGGTGGTGGTTCCATGGAATGATTATGTGAAAGTAAAAGTAAGACTAGAGTCATAGGAACAGTGTCCACCTATACAGTGGCTACAGGGCCTGGTAGCCCACCAGAGGAGGTGCAGTTCACATAAGGTGGATCAATCTGAGATTTTGAAGAGCTAGGATGGGAACAAGATCCCTTTGATTGGTTTTCTTATCAGCCTGGTGCTTGGTCTGTGCAGCTATCCAGGGTACTGTATCTCCAGATCTCTATAATAACAAGCTGTGTCACTCCAGTGGGGCACTACTGTATTTTGGCAGAGAAAGAGTAATACGAAGCATATTTCTCCCACTGTGAACAGAAACTGTACAACTCTATAGGGATGTGTGGAGAAATTGCTTTTCAACATTTGGCTGCCTAAACATAAGGCAAATAAGAGTAGTTAACTGTCAGAATGGCTTACTGAGGGAATCTCCTCTTCCTCAAGAGATCTTTAAAAATGTAATAGAGGTTCCATCCATTTGCACTGGCCTAAGAGTGCTGCGGTCTAAATGTGGGCAGGGCAATTAGATCTCTCAGCATTAGTTAGGTCACCTCCACTGTTGATTAAAATTAAATGAATGTCACAACTAAGGTTAGGGGACTGGCCAATATCCAACAGCATGATGGAAATAAGTTAATCTAGCTTGGTGCTCAAAATTCTATTTTCACTATAACATAAAAGTAAGCTTATAATGAGCATTACTATGTATTGGACAATTAGGAATACTAAGATAAATAAAGCACAGCTCTTGCCTTAAGGAGCTCAGTCTGTTGGGGACAACAGGGGCCAAACAGTGGCCTGATGCAGGGACCTCTTCCTGCCGCTCTAGCTTTCTCTTCTGGCCCTTCATCCTCTCCCTGCTAAACGTGACTGTTCCTCGGGGCTAGATCCTGGGACCCTTTTTCCTTTCCTTCTCTGGTCTCTTCTGAACTTCTTAAACACTGACTTGATTTCAACTAACCACCATCAGTGAAATAGTTCTAAGTATTTATGCTTAGCCCTGATCTCCTGAGCTCTAGGACTTTCTACCCAATAGCCTGTTGTACATTTCTACTTGGATGCCCCAGAAATCCTCCACTTAGCATGTCCCACATTGCATTTATCATCTCTGCCATCCTGCGAGTCTTATGAGTACTGTGTTCTCCATCTGGGAGGCTGGCATCCCTTTCTCCTGGTTGTCCAAGCCAAATCTTGACAGTGTGTGCACACCCCTGTAAGGAGGCAGCCACTTCTTAGCTCAAGCCAGCACTTCTCATTCAGAACTGTGGGCTAAATGTTGTCTGATCTTTTAGTATATCAAGAAATGCCTAAACTCTTTTTTGGTGATACCGCTCAATTTGAGAACATTCACAATTCAAATTCTTTTAAAATACCAAGGGTGTCAAGAGAATATATCCAAGGGCCGGGTTTGGTCAGCCTTGGGGGCAGCCAACTGGGCACACTGGTGAAGGTAGTGAGTTAAGGAGGAGGCTTCAGGGAAAGCTACTGAGAACTGGTCAAAATTGTAGGAAGGACATTCTCTGAAATCAAAAGAGGAGAGGATTTCAAGAAGAAGAATGGACTTCAGTGGCAAAAATCACAGAGAATACAAAGAAGACTAGAGGTTCTCTTGAGCCTGGAAAATCAGATCCTCACTGGGACCTTGGCCAGGGTATAGTGATGGGATTGGAAGGCTAATTGCAATAAGGTTGGGAGTCATTTGAGGTGAGGAAGCAGAGACAGTATCATATAAACTAATATTTCACATACTTTTCCATGAAGGGAAGAAGAGAGTAAAGATGGTAACAATAACAAAAGAATCCAGGATCAGATGAAGCTGTTCTTTTAAAGATAGATTAGTAAATGTATTTGTCATAGAGCTGAAATTTTAGTGCACACTCTAATTTCTTTATTTTGTAACTACCTGGCCTATGTTTCAAGCCCTTACCTGCTGGTTACCAGAGAAAAAATTTGTAAGTAAATGTCAAAAGCTGTTTAAAACTTAGTCTAACCCAATAATTTAAATAATCTCATTGAGTGTATAAAAATATTCAGTCTCTCAAATAGCCTCCCCTTTTCCTGCATTTATAGCTGAGATGATATCTGGCTGTGTGGGAGGAGGGTACTTTCCTAAGAATGAGGGGTAGTAGTGAAACACATGACTTGAAAGGAGGGCTGGAAGTTTTGAATGGTCTACTGAAAAGTAGAAGAGAAGGTTGGCCAGGGAGTAGTAAAAGCAGCAGGGTACAGCACCCATTGAAACTGGCTGGTTCTCAGTGGCAGGTCTACCAGGCAAGATAGGGTTAAAGAAGGGGTGTGTGAAAGATCTGTTGTCTAAAGATTATCACATAGCATCTTCTCAATGAGAATTAGAATTTTCAGAGGAAATGTCCGGTTGAAAAGCCTGGGTTCTTCTCTAACTTACTGCCATTTTACTTCCTAGGAAGTAAGGTACGTGTCTCCAAAGTGTACTGGACAGAAAATGCTACTGAGCACAGAGAGGTGGACTTCTGCTGCAGGCTGGAGAGTTCCGGCAGCTCAGCCTCCCTTTTCTCTGTGATATGGTACTGGAACAGAGAAAATTCTGGAAGCAAAATGTTGGTGCACCTACAACATGATGGCTTGCTGGAGTACGGTGAAGAGGGGCTCAGCAGACGCCTGCACTGTTACCATTCATCTCCTACAGACTTTGTCCTGAAGCTTCGTCAGGTGGAGATGGAGGATGCTGGCATGTACTGGTGCAAGGTGACAGAGTGGCAGCTGCATGGCAACCCAAGCAAGTGGGTCAACCAAGCATCCGATGAGTCCCAGCCTATGGTGCTCACAGTGCTGCCTTCAGGTAACTAAAGGGTCAATCTGCTGTGGCGCAGGGTCAGGAGAATCTTTGTGTTCCCTCTTCTACTTTCCCTCCCAGCTATGTTTTGCTCCTTCTTCAGGCTGAAAACAATTTGCAGATGCCCTGAAGATGATGACTTTGCCATTTCTCTCAATAGTAAATCATTTGGACAAAAAAGGGATTGCGTGAGGTTTTAGGTTAGACATTTAAATGTCAGAGGCATATGACCTGCTCCCTCCTTTTCCCTCCCAAACAAAAAAAGCTGTCAACATCATATCCCTTTAAATAACCAAATAATATCTGAAGCAGACACCTTTACCACTTGGCTAATTCTCCAACGTCAGAATGCTGACGTGCAGTGGGAGTGGGGAGGAGGGATCAGGACATGGCGGCTTTGCATTTGATTTGGGTGAACCAAACTCAGTAACCTCTGAATGTTCCCTGAGTCCAAAACAAAATGAAAATAAGCAAATAAACAAAAAAGCTTTCTCGGTGACTAAGGGCCAAACTTCTTAATCTCTCCATGTGCTCAAGAAACTATCAGAACTGTGATAATGAGAGCCATTTGGTGTGCCTCTCCTGATTGCACCTTCAGTGGTGTCAAAGGAGGATGTGTGCCTTATGTTTACGGGCTCCAGCAAACAGCCACCTGAAGAACTTGGCCAAAGGGTGACCCTTCTGTCTGTGCCAGGTTGTCCTATTCAGCTGAGTGTACATCTTCAGGAGGCTGTGGAACCACAGGTTATGACAAAGAAGAGGGCATCCTTCCAGCTGGTACAGTGCCAAGCATATGATAGGCATTCATTAAGCTTTTGTTCATGAAAGCGGAAATTTCTCCAGCCAGACCCGTAAATCTTCCCTGGTGATCAATGAGCTGGCAGATGCTGTAGCCAGCTCATTCTCTGAGCCTCTTCTCTCTGGTGGGGTTTAAAGAGAAGGTGAGAGGTGAGCTATAAGCTAAACTGATGGTGGGAAAGGTGCAGTGGAGAGCCAGAGGTGTGGCTTGGTGCCCACACCAGAAGGGTAAAAGGATCCATAAAGATAACATTCCTAAAACACAGGCAAGCTTTGGTGATGCTCCTGAGGAGGGAAAGAGCACTGCTGAACTGCTGAGAATGGATGGCAACCTCTCCAAGATCAGGCATAGTCCCCTCCCAGCCCAGCCAGGCTTCTAGGGTGGAAGTCAGCATTATCTGATTTTTTTCCTTGGGGCTCCACTGTCTTTGTTTCCTGTCCACTCTTCAGCAGAATTTTTCTCCCAAGTGTCTAGGCTGAATCTTTCTTCCTGTCTGCTTTTCTTCCATTCCAACAATTATAGGAAGTCCCACACCCCTGACACATTCCATACACCTTTTCCTACTGGAAACCCAGCGCTCTATAGAGTCAGCAGTTTTTGCAATAGAATAAATAGATAATAGCTGTAAAAAGTATATACTGTGTGACCAGAAAGGATACCTCCTCTGAGACAAATGGTATCCTTCACATCATACCTCTACCGTTAAGCTTAGTGGAATCTTTACAAAACTGGTGTCAGGTTTTAAAAAGATGACCTTTGGAAAGAAAACATTAAAAGTTGAATGGTCTAGGTATATTTCACAATTGAAGAAGCTTGCAAGCCTGTGCCATGACCCACTGAGGGTTTTCATTAGACGTACAGGTAAGAGACACAACACCTCTCTTCCTCTACCCGGCTGCTCCTTCCTGGCAGTTGAGGAGGCAGTGTGGGATGATGAGAAAACCAGAGTTTGCAGTCAGACAAGTCTAGGCTAAAATAGCAGCTCTACCACCTATTTACTGGCTAGGAAATCAGACCCTGATTACTGAACCTCTGTGAGCCTCAGCTTTCTCATAAAGTAAGGATCATAATACAAGGGCATATAAAGTATCTAGCACAGTCTATAGCATATTGTTAAATGCTAGACAACTGTAAACTCCTTTCCCCTCTGCCTTCAAACACGGCACACATACCTATGCATATATCCATTTATATGATAAAATACTGTAATTTGTTCAGTAAATGACAGTAGAGGTTCTGAGAACACAAATACATGTATGCAGAGTCTGTTCCCATGGAGCCCAGAGTCCTGTGGGGGAAGCGAAGTCCAACATGATGGGGGTCATCAAAGAAGCAGTCTCAGGTTACTGCAGGAGGGGGAGCCACAGGACTGGGGCGAAGGGCTGGGTGAGGAAGTGATTTTTGGAAGTTTCCCAGAGTATGGCCTCTATAAAAAGGAGGAAACATATTTTAGGAAAATGGAAACAAGATCATAGAAACTGGCGCAATGGCAAGACATAAGACTAGTAAGATAGGGAGAGTATGGGTCTCAACTGTGTCTTGTGTGCAAAGCTAAAAAAGGTGAACTTTATCATGAAAGTTATGGAGTGTCATTGAACAGGTTCAAGCAAGAGTAACATCACCAGTTTAGCATTTTAGAAAGCTCCTACTGGGAGCAATATTAAAGATGAATTGGAAGAGCAGCAGGCACAGAGCAGGGAGAACTATTTGAAATTGATTGTAGGAACCCAGGTGAGACAAGATGAAGACTGAATTAAAGCAGTGCCTGTGAGGGCTGAGAGAAGGGCAGGCTCCCATTATTAGGAGGTGTGATCTTCAGGATTTAGAGACTGATTAGCTGTATCTGGAGAGTGAATAAGCAGAAGGAGAGAATCAAGGATGAATATCAGGTTTCTGGCATAGGTGAGTAGTGCAGATATTCACTGAATGAGGTCAGAGAGGAGAAAGGTCTCAAAGGGGAGATTGGTTTAATTTTGAATAAGCTGGGCTGGAATTGAATATGGAGTACCTGTGGATTATCCAGCAGACATCAGGACTTCCAAATGAGACCTTTGCCAGAACTGTAGATAGAAATAGTCAGTTTATAGCTAATAACAGTGCCCAAGGATGGGCCCCTGAAATGCACCACTACTTATTGGGGAGTGTGGAAGAGTAGCCTGTGAAGGTGAATGAAAGTAGTCACTGAGAGGTAGGAGAATCAGAGTTTGGTGGCATCATAGAAATCAAAGGCAGAGAGGGAATCAAGAGAGAAGTGAGAGCTGAAGAGGTCAAGTAAGATAAGAATGGGAAAGTTTCCATTGGATTTAACAACTTAGGGCAGTTACAGAAGAGTAATGAGAAAAGTCAATTGTGAGACTGACTGCAGTGAGAAAGTGGACATACCAAATGCAGATTACACTTTCAAGAGCATCCGTATAAAGGGAGAGAGAAGACGATATGAATGGCAAGAGGTGTCAGTGAAGTTTTGCTTTGTTCTCTTTTGCTTTGAGGATGGTAGGGACTTGAGCACGTTTACATTCTAGAGGGGAAAGACCCGGTGGAGAGCAAGAAGTTGAAGATGAGAAGAGAAGAGACATGACTGACAGTGCAGCATCTCCTATGATCACCTCCTGACTGCAGTGTTTTCCATGCCATCTCTCCCTGGTCAGCATTTACGCATCCTTCACCTACCAACTCAACTGCCACTTTCTCAGGGACTTATCTTATTCTCTTAGTCCTCACACCTGTTTAACATCTATTGTCACTGCTGGACTATACATTCCGAGAAGGCAAAGACTCAGTGTCTCATTCCAGCACTAGTATGGTGCCTGGCACATAGAAGATGCTCAAATACTTGAGCTCAAAATCACAGTGTAATTTCACTCCTGGTAAGGAGCAGCTCTGTGTATTAATAAAGCCCAGGTCAAATATACTGTGCTGCCAGTTCTTTTCTCAGATGGCTTTGCACTACCTTTATTTGGCAATTTCAGGTTGGGTTAGTTTTGTGCTGCATAATAAAACTATGAAGGCAGAAAAGTTAGGAATCATTTCTCTGGGGGAACACACCTTGCATTTTCTTCTCCATGTCATTTCCCCAGCTCTGACTGAGTCAAGGCAGGGCTTCAGTTACCTGAGTATTTTTTATCTCACCCTCAGGCCCTAAACAGAAATGTCTTATTCTGGAGAATTCTCTATGATTCATTAATAGGCAAGGTTATAAGCCTTTCTGGGGACTGGGCTATTTGTAGTAGTATGGTATTTGTTACCACTTCCCAGCTTTTATTTGGGTAAGGAATATTTACAAAGTGGATCCTCAAAGGAGATATGTGCCACCACCTAAAGTTTCTGGAGAAACCATGGCATTTATCCACCCTACCCCAGTACCTCCAACAGGACCTGGCATATAGTGCACAGCAAATGCTTGATGAAAGAATGGGCAAGCGAGTCATCAGTTGGGTTGAAACGCGATGCTGTCAAGGGTTCACTTATGCTGGATGCACTTGTGTCAGCTTACTTAACCCTGCTTTCATTTTTTGGCAGGAGCCAACTCATGGCATAGTCAGTTGCCTGAGTTTTGGTTGGGGTGAGGAGGAAGTTGGTAGCCTCTTCATTACCCCATATCTTTCTTCTTCTGAAGCCAGTATTTCTGAGCTAATATCAAAAAGGAATGCTCCTTATCATGCACTTGGCTGTGGGGAGAAGCAAGTTATAAATGAAACCTCATAATGAAGTATTCTCATTACATTTTGGGCTGTCTTACCGGCCTTGTACTTTGAGCATTGGGCACTTATTTGGATTCAATCAAAATGCCAAACCTTAATGGTTTTAATGCCACTAATTCTGATCCAGATATGGGTGAGAAGCAGATGGTGGGAAATGGTGATTGTGGGATCCAGAGCAAACACTGCCCTCCCAGGAGATGTAATTGAAAAGCAGTGGAGCTGACAGTTGCTTGCTGTTGGCCAATTCAGTACTGTGAAGACTGCACTTTGCCGTACTTTGATGGCAGATTGCTCTAAACAGAGCAGCCTTCTGCCCATTAAGATACTCAAGCCCTCTGGCAGTCCCTTCATGATGAAGGTTAGAGTCTCAGTGGCAGAAAAGCCAAGTACCAGATTTCTTTCCACTTTCTGTGTGCCAGGCACATCTCCCCATTGTCAACACCACCATCCTAGCAACAGTGATACGTGGATGCTGTGGACATCATCTCCCAATTCTCTGCCTCTTGTGAATGGAAAAGGAAGCCAAAGTCCCCAAAGTAATCATTTGGCTCTTAGCTGAATGTCACCCAGTCCTGGGACTGGGAGATCAGAGATTTAAGGAAGAGATTTGGCCTGTGGAAGAGCCCCTGAGTGAGGAATCAGAAGGTCTAGCCCTGTTTCCTGCCCAGTCTCTTGGGAGAACATTGCTGGCAATTTTCCTAACTGTCTCAGTAGCATTCTAGCTAATATTTATGTCTTGCTGACTCAATAAATGCATGAGGCACTATGTTAAGTGCTTTGTTGTGCATTATCTCATCATGATTCTACAAATTGATCTGCACTGGATTGACAAGGAAACATAATTAGAGAGGATGAGTAATTTGTCCAAGTCAATAATGCCAAGTTGAAGAACCAGGATTTGAACCCAGCTCCCTTCAAGATGTAGTAAGTGTTCAGTCAGTACCTCTGCATGTGAATCAAGTGAAGTGTCATGGCTAGTACTCTTACCCACTGGTCCCCACACTCCGTTTTCACTGCAGTCTACACATCCTTCTTAACCAGATAAAACCTGGGAGAATTACTGTAGTGAAGCAGGACCTTGGAAAGAGGATAATAAAGAATATGAAATCTAGGCTGTGCAGCTTTAGGAGAGCAGAGGCTGGAGTGGTGGCAGTGCCTAGGACAGAGACTGAGATGACTGCAGGGGTTGGAGAGGCTCAGAGGCAGAGACTGGCTTGCTGAGTGCAGACTCGCTCTGAGGTGGATGGGATTTTAGTGACTGACCTGCCACCATGAAAATAAAATATATCCAAATGTTCTAGCATCATTTATTGAAAGAATCATCCTTTTTCCACTGAATTGCAATTGTAACATTGTAAAAATAGCAGTTGTTGATCAGATTAAAGATGGTGGAATAGGAAGGCAAGACGGAAACCTCCTCCCAAAAACACATAAAAGAGGAAAACACAGCAAATGCAACTAGACCTAAAAACAACCTTAAGACTGCAGAACAGACCCCTACACCTGAGGAAGAAGAGATGAACACACAGAAAAGGGTGAGGTGACAAAGCCAAGATCAAGTGGGACCCAAGCCCTCACCCCAACACCAGCCACCTGATAGGAGAAGGAATGGAGCGGGAAGAGTGTAGGGGCCCAGGAGCACTGCACACCTTGCCCTGAGTATTTGCTCCAGAAGCATGAGCCCATTTTACATTGGATTATGGTGATTATTGGGCTGGACACCAGGGGCAGGCGGGACACTCTGGAAGAATGAGACCCCAGCCAGTGTGGAGGGAAGACACACTTGCCAGTCCTGAGACCCAGGGGCACCAGAGGTGATGAGGGTTGGAGGGAACTCTCTCCTCAGGAGAAAGGGCAGGTGGAGGATACCTCCCCAGACCTTCCTCCACCCAACAGACTGGGAACTCTCAGGAGCTCCACACACTCCATCCCCCTTGCTGGCAATGCTGCCCTGAGCCTCCTCTCTGCATGCTCTGCTGGGAACCAACCCACTAGGCCCAGTAGCAGCAGCAGACTTAGCTGCCTGGCAGGCAGAGGGAGACTCTCCCAGCTTCCTTGGCTCCATTTCACTCCAACCAGACAGGTGCCTGGAGGAGCCAGCCCCAAGAGCTCCTTCCTCCCTGCGGGTGTCCAAACCCAGTGGTGTGTGTCCAACTGGGGCATCAGTCTACCCACCCCATTAACCCTGCAGCCCTGCTATTGCTGCAGGCCAGAAAGAGGGCATCACTGCCCACAGCAAGCTTGACAGATTCCTGAGCTGATCACAAAGGCAGCAGCTCAAGTAAACTTCCCACCCAGCCTTAGACCACTACAGAAGCCACACAAAAATGTGCTCCATCCACAGATATGCCAACAACTGGGGCCCTTGAAAAATAGAACCAGGCACTAGAGAGTAAAGAATCTTGAGCTTCTGGGCACCATAGCACACCTCCTTCATAGAGTTATTACTCTTTAGACTACAAAGCATAGCAGAGACATCTAATACAAAGGAAGAAACAAAGAATCCCTGACAAAATTAGCAGGCAGAAGAATTCGACTCAATCAAAACTACAAGACAGAAATCCCAGAAAAAGGGCTAAATGAAGCAGAGATCACCAATCTTCTTGATAAAGATTTCAAAAGAGGTCTAAATGAAACAGAGATCACCAATCTTGATAAATATTTCAAAATCCATGCTAATGGATTTACAGAAAAATATTCAAATCCCAGGGAGGACTTGAACAAAGAGATAGAAAACCTGAAAAGGAGCCATTCAGAGCTGAAGAATACAGTATTTGAAATGAAACATACAATGGAGGGATTTTAAAGTAGATTAGATCATGTAGAGGAGACAGTAAATGAAATAAAAATCAGAGAACAAGCTGAGGAACAGAGAGAGAAAGGATCTCTAGGAATGAAAGAATGATGAGAGCTATGTGACAAATCCAAATGAAAGAATATTTGCGTAATAAGGGTACCAGAAGGAGAAGAGAAGGACAAAGGATAGAAAGTCTCTTCAAGGAAATAATTGTTGAACACTTCCCCAATCTGGGGAAGGAACTAGACACTCAGGTCATGGAAGCTCAGAGATCCCTCAACAAAAGGAACCTCAGCAAGACAACACCAAGATATACAATAATTAAAATGGAAAATATCAAGAGTAAGGAGAGTGTTGAAAGCAGCCAGAGAGAGAAAAGAAGATTACTTATAATGGAAATCACCTCAGGCTATCAGCAGACTTCTCAACAGAACACTTCAGGCAAGAAGAGAGTGACATGATATATTTAATGTACTGAAACAGAAGGACTTCCAACCAAGGATCCTCTGCTCAATGAGATTATCATGTAAATTTGAAGCAAGAATTAAACAATTTCCAGATAAACAAAAGTTGAAGGAATTTGCCACCACTAAGCCAGTCTTACATGATATGTTAAAGGGATTGCTGTAGATGGAAATGTCTCTAAAGCTAAATACCTTTTACCAGTGAAAAATAAACCCACAGTAAATGTAGTAGACCAAGTGATTACCAAGCAAGTGAAAAATTAAAACAAAACAGAAGAAACAAAATCAACTATACGCAAAATCAGTCAAGGGATACACACAAAGTGCAGACTATGACATCTAATATGAAAAATGAGGAGGAGGAAGAAGTAGAAAGGGAGAAAAGTACCTTTAGATTGTATATGAAATAGAGTAATCAGCAATTAAGATAGACTATTACATAGTAAAAAAGCTATCTTTGAACCTTTGGTAAGCATAAAACTAAAGCCCACAATAAATATGCAAGCACAAAAATAAATTAATTAAAAAAATAGAAATCCAATTACAACACTAAATAAAACCATCAATAACAAGAGACTGTAAGAGGAAGATAGGAATAGAGAAGAGATATAAAAAACAGAAAACAATGAAATGGTATTAAGTACATATCTATCAATAATCACTTTAAATGTAAATGGACTGAATGAACCAATCAAAGGGCATAGAATGGCAGAATGGATAAGGGAACAAGGCCCTTCTAAATGCTGCCTCCAAGACAGTCATTTCAGACCCAAAGGCATATACAGACTAAAGTGAAGGGATGGAAAAATATATTGAATGCAAATAAAAGGGAGAAAAAAGCAGGATTAGCAGTACATATACTAGACAAAATTGATTGTGAAACAAAGAAAGTAACAAAAGACAAATATAGACATTATATAATGATAAAGGGATCAGTCCAACAAGAGAAGATAACCATTATAAATATCCATGCACCCAACATAGGATCACCTAAATATGTAAAACAAATACAGAATTAAAGGAGGAAATAGATTACAACACTTGCATTTTTGGAGACTTTAACACACCACTCACATCAGTAGATTAACCAGGCAGAAAATAAATAAGGAAACAGGCACTCAACAATACATTAGACCAAATGGACTTAACAGATATCTACAGAACACTCCATCCAAAAGCAGGAGGATACACATTTTTCTCAAGTGTACCTGGAATGATCTCCAGAATAGATCACATACGAGGCCACAAGTGGCCTCAATAAATTCAAAAAGATTGAAATTGTATCAAGCAGTGTCTCAGACCACAATGGTATGAAACTAGAAATAAGTTACACAAAGCAAACAAAAGACCTAAAAACACATACAGGTTAAAATACATGCTTTTACATAATCAATGGATCAGTGAACAAATCAAACAGTAAATGGAGAAAAATGAAAACAAAACCCAACATCCCAAAACCTGTGGAATGTAGCAAAGGCAGTTTTCTAAGAAGAAAGTACATAGCAATGCAGGCTTACCTCTAGAAACAAGAACAATACAAAAAACAGTCTAAAATCACAATTAAAGAAACTAGACAAAGAAGAACAAATGAAACCCAAAGTCAGTAGAAGGAGGGTCATAATAAAGATCAGATCAGAAATAAAACAATAGAAAAAAAATGAAATCAGGAGCTTGTTCTTTGAGAAAATAAACAAAATAGATAAACCCCTAGCTAGACTTATCAAGAAAAAAAGAGAGTGTACACACATAAACAGAATCAGAAATGAAGAGGATTAATCACAAAGGATACCACAGAAATACAAAGAATTATTAGAGAATACTATGAAAAAGTATATGCCAATAAATTGGACAACTTAGAAGAAATGGACAACTAACTTCCTAGAAAATACAATCTTCCAAGAATGACCCAGAAAGAAACAAAAAATCTGAACAGATTATTTACCAGCAATGAAATTGGACTAATAATCAAAAAACTCCCCATGAACAAAATTCCATTTCCAGATGGCTTCACAGCTGAATTCTACCAAACATTTAAAGAAGAGCTAGTACCCATCCTTCTTAAAGCACTCCAAAAAGTAGAAGAGGAGGGAATACTTCCAAACTCATTCTATGAGGACAGCATCACTCTAATACCAAAACCATACAAAGACAACACACAAAGAAAATTACAGACCAATATCCCTGATGAACATAGATGCAAAAATCCTCAACAAAATATTAGCAAAATGAATCCAAAAATACATCAAAAAGATCATCCATCATGACCAAGTGAAATTTATCCCCGGGATGCAAGGATGGTACAATATTTGTAAATCCATTGATATCATACACCACATTAACAAAAGAAGGATAAAAACCACATGATCATGTCAATAGATGCTGAAAAACCATTTGACCAAATTCAACATCCATTCATGAAAAAAGCTCTCAACAAAATGGGTATAGAGAGTATGTACCTCAACATAATAAAGTCCATATATGACAAACCCACAGCCAATATCATACTTAATAGCGAAAAGCTGAAAGCATTTTCTATAAGATCAGGAACAAGACAAAGACTCTCACCACTTTTATTCAGCAAAGTACTAGAGGTCCTCGCCACAGCAATCAGACAATACAAAGAGATAAAAGGCATCCAAATTGGTAAGGAAGAAGTTAAATTTACTGTTTGAAGATGACATGATATTATATATAGAAAACCCTAAAGAATTCACCAAAAGACTATTAGAACTAATAACTAAATTCAGCAGAGTTGCAGGACACAAAATGAATACACAGAAATCTTTCGCATTCCTATATACTAACAATGAATTAGCAGAAAGAGAAATCAAGAAAACAACTCCATTTACAATTGCATCTAAAAGAATAAAATACCTAAGAATAAACTTAACCAAGAAGGTGAAAGACCTGTACTCTGAGGACTATAGGACACTCATGAGAGAAACTGAGGAAGGCACCAAAAGATGGAAATCTATCCTGTGCTCATGGGTAGGAAGAATTAATATTGTCAAAATGGCCATTGTGCCCAAAGCAATTTACAGATTCAATGCAATCCCTATCAAGATACTAACAGCAGTCTTCAGTGAACTAGAATAAATAGTTCTAAAATTCATATGAAACCACAGGCGGCCCTGAGTGGCCAGGGCAATCCTGAGAAGGAAGAACAAAACTGGGGGAATTACTCTCCCTGACTTCAAGCTCTACTACAAAGCTACAGTTATTAAAACAATTTGGTACTGGCACAAGAACAGACCCACAGATCAGTGGAACAGAATGGAGAGCCCAGATATAGACCCATACATGTATGGTCAATTAATATATGATAAAGGAGCCATGAATATACAATGGGAAATGACAGCCTCTTCAACAACTGGTGTTGGCAAAATTGGACAGCTACATGTAAGAGAATGAAACTGGATTGTCTAGCTCCATACACAAAAGCAAACTCAAAATCGATCAAAGACCTGAATGTAAGTCATGAAACCATAAAACTCTTAGAAGAAAACATAAGCAAAAATCTCTTGAATATAAACATGAGCAACTTTTTCCTGAACACATCTCCTTGGGCAAGGGAGACAAAATAAAAAATGAACAAGTGGGACTATACCAAACTAAAAAGCTTCTGTACAGCAAAGGACATCAAAAGGCATCCTAAAGTATGGGAGAATATATTCATAAATGACATATCCAATAAGGGGTTAACATACAAAATATATAAAGAATCCATAAGCCTCAACACCCAAAAAATAAATAACCCAACCAAAAAACAGACAGAGGACCTAAACAGACACTTCTCCAAAGAAGAAATATAAATGGCCAACAGGCACATGAAAAGATGCTCCACATCACTAATCATCAGGGAAGTGCAAATCAAAACCACAATGAGATATTACCTCACACCAGTTAGAATGGCCACTATCCAAAAGACAAGAAATAACAAATGCTGGCGAGAGTGTGAAGAAATACACAATTGGTGGGACTGAAAATTGGTGCAACTGCTGTGGAAAGCAGTATGGAGTTTCCTCAAAAAAACAACAACAAAAAAAGAAAATTCCATTTGACCTCATAATTTCACTTCTAGGAATTTACCCAAAGAAAACAAACTCCCTGATTTAAAAAGATATACGCACCCCTATGTTTATTGCCACACTGTTTGCAATAGCCAAAATATGGAAGCAGCCTATGTGTCCATCAACAAATGACTGGGTAAAGAAGAAGTGGTACATATAAGCAGTGGAATATTTTTCAGCCATAAAAAGAAAAGAAATCCTGCCATTTGCAACAACATGGTTGGATCTAGAGGGTATTATGCTCAGTGAAATAAACCAGGTGGAGAAAGATAAATACCGTATGATTTCACTCATTTGTGGAATGTAACAAGAAAGCAGAACTGAAGGAACACAATAGCATTAGACTCATGAACACTGAGAAGTGACTAGAGGTTACCAAGGGGGAGAGAAGTTGGGGTAGCGGGGAGTAGGAGAGGGGCGACTATTGAACCACTGTGATGTACATTTGATAAAAACAAAGCACTTGTCCATGTATGTGTGGGTCTATTTCTGTATTCTATTCTAGTTCATTCGTTTGTCTCCTCACCAATGCCACAACACCTTGTTTACTGTAATTTTAGACTAAGACTTGGGGTCAGATAATATTAGTTCTCCAGCTTCTTTCCCTTTCAGAGTTGCTTTGACTATTGTGTGACATTTGCATTTCCATATGAATTTTAGAATCAGATTGTTAATTTCCCAAAAAGGCTGAGGTTTTGATGTGTATGGCCTTGAATCTACAGATCAATGTGGAGAGAATTGATATCTTGACAGTATTGAGTCTTCCAACCCTGAGTAAAGTATATTGCTCCATTTATTTGGGTTTCCTTAGTTTCTCTTTTAAAGTTTTGTACTTTTCAGTATACAGGTCTTGCATGTACTTTGTCAACATGTTTTACATTTTTTATGCAGTTGTAAAGAGCATTTTAAAAAATAATCTCATCTTCCATTTATATATTACTAGCATATATAAGTATAATTGATTTTTGTGTATTGATCTTGTATTTTTCAACTTTGCTGATCTCACTTATGAGTTCAAGTAGCTTTTTTGTAAATTCCATCAGATTCTTTGTATAGATGATAATGTCGTGTGCAAATAAAGACAATGTTTTTCTGCCAAAAAAAAAAAAGAATATGAAATCTAGCTTTATCATTGCCCACCCTTGCAAAAACAACAACCAAATTTAGGATAGAGAAAAATTAATGACACTGGGCAAAATCCAGGAAACAAAGCCCTGCAGCTCTCATCAGCCCTGCTCAGAGGTGCCAGCCTAATGTTTAGGGGTGGTCTTCACCTTGTGCATCATGGTGGCAGCCTCCTCTGGGTTCGGGTGTGTGGAATTCACTCATGCAGTCGATGTCTTCATCAGTCTCCCTCTATGACCTATGGACAAAGTGCTACACAAAATGAGAAGATGCATAAGGAAGACAGAGGCCCGGACTTTCCGGAGCTCACAGTGCAGAAATTGTCCAAATGTTTAGATTTTTTTCTTGACTTCCAACAAAGAGATGCTTCTCAAGGTGAAAAATACATTAGTGATGCAGAAAATGGAATTCTTGCACCATGAGGTTGGTCAAAATGACCTCTAAACCTGTTGTTTTCATCTCCAACAGTCTATAATCTCCTGAATCCTTTAGCTTAACCTTTGACGATGAAGTTGCTTATGTCATTACAATTTTCAAATAAAAGCACAGCTACTATTAGCATCAGATTTTTCAGAGCAGCCCTGATGTCATATGTCCTGCCATAAATATGTGAAGTTGGAAGACTGCGTTTAGTAGCTAGTGTCTCTTTGCACATGTGCCTTTCTGCACCAGGAGACTGCAGACCTGGTCCTCTGCTAGTAACTCAAGGCACTGTTCCCTGGACCCTGAGGCACTTGCCGTCTCTCAGCTTTGCTTCCCTGGCTGTGTGGCCGGAGCCACTTTGGGCTGCTTGTGTGCGCTCTCCGTGTTCATGCTCATAGTGCTGCCCGCCCGCTGCCCCTGCCTGCAGGCTGGTCATGGGCTTCAGCGTGCCATCACATGGGGACTTCAGGCCCATGTGGTTGCACTCAACTCAGCAAAAGTTATCAAGCCCATGTGGTATGCACTGCAGGGGATAGAGAGGCAAGTGGCACAATCAGACATACTCACGTAGCTGTGACGAAGCAGAGGAGACGGTTAAGAGGTCTAAACAAAGGGATGTGTGAGAAGACCATGGAGAGAAGCACTGTGCCCAAGGGAGGCAGGCCAGCCTGGGGGAGGAGGTGTGACCCCAGCAAGGCCAGAGGACCCAAGGATCAGGAGGATCAGGGTGCAGAGAACATGCCTGGTGGAGGCGACAGTCAGCGCCACATGGGAGAGGAGCCAGTGGAAGGAGCCTGGGGAGTGGGAGACCCATTGGGAGAGTCAGAAGGGTTGGTGTTTCTCACTGTAGGTGCTGTTTTAGAAGAGGGTGCAGTGTGTGTGTGTGTGTGTGTGTGTGTGTGTGTGTGTGTGTGTGTGTGTGTGTGTGTGTGTTTGAGTGTGTAGAAGTGGCAGTGGGAATACTTAGTTGAAAATTCAGGACCTGCAACAGAGTTGGGAATGAGGGTTGAATTATAGATATCTTTTTTGAAGAAAGAAGATTAAAGGAGAGGTTTCCTTTTTTGTTTCGTTTCTCTCACTGGCTGTTAGTTTTAAGTAGGTCATTGAAACCTCGGGTGGTTGGAACTTGCCGGGCAAGGGCAGTCAGGTGGGAAGAGCCCCGTTCCAGAGTTCTCTGTTCCCGGCACTCTCTCCTTCCTCCTCACATATGTATGGTTTGCTGGGCTGACTGCTATTTTGTTCCATTATTTTTACATTTATTTGCCTGTGACAGTAACTCCCAGGAGTGTTTATCTTTGATGTGTACAGTAAAGTTGGAGACTAATTATTCTCTTCATTTTTCTCCTTTTGGTTGCAGAGCCCACATTTCCTTCCCGGATCTGCTCATCAGCACCTTTACTCTATTTCCTGATCATCTGCCCCTGCATTATGTTCATTCTTTTGCTCATTTCCCTCCTCTGCTTATACTGGAAGACCAGGAAGTTGTCAACCCTGAGTCTGAATGCACGGAGAGAAAAGGCTCTCTGGGTGGACTTGAAAGGTACTGGAGACAGGCCCACAAACAGGAGGGAAGAGGAGGAGGAAGAAGATGACCACTGAGTCCTGAGAGGTGCCTGCTGCCCCATGAATGAGCTCGGGTTTGCAATTGGACAGGCCCGGATGTGAATCTACCTGTGGCCTCGGGCAAGTTTCCTAGGAGTCAGATGGAACATCTGCTGAGTGTGTATGCAGTTCCTGGCACTGTGACGTGTTTCTCTGTGGATTACTTCATCTACCCCTCCAGTTCCCCCATGAACTAGAAGACACTATTACCCCGTTTTACACTGGCCACACCTTACAGAGGTTCAGGGCCCCTATCTGTATGGAGAGAAGTGCCCACCTCAAGCAGCCTCTTGGCAGTTAAAGGCCCTCCTGAGGCAAAGCCAGGGTAGGCTTCCCTCTGCTCTCCACTCTTATGTCACTGGCTCCCTGGAAACATTCGCAGACGTCCAGTCACACTGGCTCTTAAGTAATCTTTTGCCTCCACATAAGAGGTGGAAGTAGGGGCCTGATGTCAGGGCAAAAGGAAGTGGGAACATGTCCATCACTTACATGAAATCTGCAACCCGACAAGGATGTGACTTCCTTCAAGGCAGAAATCCCATTGTTTTCCTCCATCCCATCTATAAATGCCACTTATACTAGGTGCTTAATCAGTATTGGTTCTTGGATGAAATGGTAACATATTCTGTAGCCTGGTTTCTTTTTTTCCTTTTCTCTTTAAGACTTATTACGGCATTGCTAAGGAATTTTTTTTTTTTTAATTTCATAGCAATGCTCCAGTCAAGCCCCCAAGGCTTTCTGTCTCCCCTTCCCCCTGTCTCCTGGTTCTTAGCCTTATTTGGCCTGACAGCCCCAGGTGGTAGGAAAGGCTGTTGTGGCTGTTATTTGAGGGAGAAGGGATGAACAGTGCACCACCCTCTCCTGCTCCAGCAGAGACTGAGTGCCGGGGGAGCCGTGGCTCAAGTCCAATTTCTCAGGATCCCCTATTCTCAACCAGAAGTCTGGGGTAGAGCTGGGGAATGTCATGGCTGAAGGCTTTCACAACCTGTCTTCTTGCAGATTTCTTGTAACAACTGTGCCCACTGGGCCTGAGGTCTCCTTTGTTTCAAAAGCTGCTCAGGCCCTGTTGTAGCCAGAATTGGAAATCAATCAGTGCCACCTAACAGACTTGAGAAAACACATCTATTTATTGTCTATGTGACCAACAAGGTTGCTTTAGCACTCGGTCATTTGCATTTCCAGGGAGAGCAATTTATTTTTAATTATTTTATCAGGTGTACATGTCCTCTGCAAACATAATTAGTTCCTTTGCGAGGTGATTATTGGTGGCTATGAGAACTCCCACTGTAGACCTACCAGTCCCTTAAATTCATCTCCCTTTATAGCCTCATTTGAAATATTTCAAATGTTTCCTTAAACATGTCAACACATTTGTTTCTTCTCTCTGGTAAAGGAGCATATTTTTCATAAACAAAGCTAAAGTTAAGACTTCTTAGAAAGTATGATATTCTCCACACACACACCCTTTGCCACTTTTTCCAGAAACCTGCATTTTAATTGGGATATTAAAGGGAAAGAGAGCAGAACTGAGTCCTATCAGAGAATCAGAGCAGTTCTGGTGCCGCCCCTGCCGGGGGTACTGTCCCACAACCCCTCTTCTCTCTCTTCACCCCCGCCTTTCAGCTCTTAGCTCAAATACCAGTTCTTCACATTTGAATCCAGCACAGAGACTGCACAGAGCAGACACTCCAATATCTACCTGCTGCTCCACCCAAGCAGAGCGTAGGAGTGATTATTCCCCAGCGAACACCTCCTGCGTGTCTGTGTTGGGGTGGGTGTGACAGAGCAGTGGTGACTCAGGCAGACACAGACCCGCTCCCCTGCGATCATCACCTTGTTTGCTCTGGGTGCTCTGCCTTCATTAATGAAATCTAGAACCATGTTAGATTTTTTTAAGAAACCACATCGTGCTGTTTGGCCCAGAAATAACTATTTTTTCCTTCTCACACTTCTAGAATAAAATGTGTTTGTGCTCAATTCAGTAGATATTTTACATGAAACTTCTTTTGTCTCCAATTATGTACTTGTTCTTTTCTTGGTTTTTAAAACTTAATGGAGAACTTTACTGGTACTGATTTCAACTTTTCCATTCTTTGTCACCACCTGGTTTTACTTTCAGCTTCTTATGTTGTAAATCCTCCTGGCAGCAGGTCAAATGTCTATCTCAGGAGTTGGCTACCTATGGTCCACAGGCCAAATGCGGTCTACCACCTGTTTTATAAAATACAATTTGTTAGAATACAGCCACTTCTGTGTGCCTGCATATTCTGTACGGCTGCTGTCATAATAAAATGGCAGAGCTGAAGAGTTGGCACTGAGACAGTGTGACTGGCAAAGCCTGAAATGCTCACTATCTGGCCCTTTACAGAAAAAGTTCACCACCCCTTGCCCTCATAGTGGCTAATGTTCTGGCCATCTCAGCCATGCATTATGTTCCCAGGAAACTTGATTTGACCTATTATAGCTGTATCTGTTATATATTTGATTGATAAATAATCTTAGACTCTGCAGATTGGTGTCTAGTCCAGGCAGTTCTGAGGTTTGAATCCTCTCCAGCATACTCCTACTAGGTGGGAAATTCATCATCCCTGAGGGGTTCCACACCATCCTCTTGAGTACCTACTCTGTGCAGCACAAGAGGACACAGAGATGAATGAGGCATGTGTAATCTCCTTTCATTATTTTTAGTCTATTGAGACACATACAGGAACAACTGATTTATGAGGAAGATGAATGCAGTGGTAGATAGTCATGTGCCATAATAATTTCTTAAATTTGTACAGGAGTTGTTCATCATCTCAGAGCTTCACAGCATCTCCATGTAGAAGGGAATGTTATTAATGTCCTGTAGGTAAGAAATTGAAGCTCATGAGGTTGGAATTTATCCAGGATCATCAGCCGTAAGAAGACAAATAAGCTCAAATTTAGTTCTGCTGACAAGTCCTGGACTCTTCCCACAATAAACCCTAAGCTCAAATCCATTGTTATGGGGAAAATATGGTGATAATAATATCCATCTCACATGGTTTTTATGAAAATCAAATCAGATAGTTATACAGAGGTACATTTTAAACCATTTCAAGTCATAAATCATATCAGCATAACTCAAGTTTTTCCAGGGCTGACTGTCTGTGCACATAAATGAAACTAAACCAACGACAAAAACACAGTTTATAGACTTTTGCCCAGGCTGCTTACACAGTCTTGGCCACCTAAAATGTGTTCTTCAAGTACTTCTGGGGATTTCCTAGGATTCTGGGGATTCATATGAGCTCACAAACAAGTCTACTCCACATGGTTTCCTTGTGCTCTGTTCAGACCTCTGGGCTCCCACTGTGGTTGAGGGGCCGGAGCACATGAGTTGTGAACTCTGGGCAGTGTTCAGTGGTTAAGCAAGGAAGCGCCAAAATCTCAACCTGTCTTTGCATTACACTCTGTTTTGATGCAGACAAATCCAAGATTGCTTATGCCCTGCTATCTCTAAAGAGTCTTTTGTGAAAACGGCTCCTTTAGCTTTTGCCCAATACCTCCTTTCTCCATAGAATCCAGGGTTGGTCTACAAGTGCCTCAGGAATCTGAAAACTACCTCATACACTGAGGGCAGGGAGAGACCAAGGAAAGCGTCAGCCACTCCAGGTTGGCAGGTAACAGGTTTAATAAGAAAAAGAAACCTGCATATGAAGCTTGTCTTGGGCAGCCACAGGAAGTCTCTGCACCTGCCTGCCAAATCTTAATGATTTTATAGAAGCCTGAACTTGGCTCAGTCACATATATTGTCCAGATGGTTTGAACACCACATCACTATCTCAAGGCTGTGTCCTGGAGGCAGCCTCTGGGAGCCGGACGGGCAGGCAGAACCTTCACTCCCAGGATAGAGGAGGGGCTAAGGGTCCAGCTCTCAGGTCACTGGCAGTCACATCTTCTCAATGACTTCCCCCAACATCCAGACACCAGCTGGTCTAGGACCAGCCTGGGAGACAGACTTCATGATGTGCTCTGCTCTCTAGTTCCTGTTCTTGGTTCCCAGGTACCTCTGTACTAACCTCCTTATCACAGGCTCCCCTCCCTTCCTGCAGGTGGGTCATGCAAGGTGTGCCTAGGGGGAGGCTCCCCACTCATCAGAGGTCCAGAGAGGTTTGCATTCCCTGTAGGCTCAGCTGGGACTTCTCTTATGCTGGCTATTAACTTTTACCCCCAGTGCAATACAATGCTATGAGCATTGAGAAATTAATGACAACTTCAGAAAGGAGATGTCATTTGAATGGGGCTTTAAAAGTCAGGAAATATTTTGACAGGAGTTGGGGTAAACAGTAGTCTGGGGGCAGAGGTAACTCCATGAAAATCATAGTACATAGAATAGCTTTGGTTTGACCTAAGTGTCGGATTTATGGATGGGAGGAAAATATGGAAAGGTACTTGGAGCAAAACTCTGGGGGTGGAGGGGCAGGAGAGCAGATCTTGAACATGCATAAAAACTTGGACTTTTTTATTTGGTGGACAATCAAATGTTGATAAGCCATTGCATATTATTTGGTAAGCAGCTGTCCTTCAGGAGAATTGAAATACCTGTCTGGGTTTGGGGTGACGGCCATGGAAGTACCAAGGCAAGGCAGGGCAGCCAACCTCAGGAAGCAATTTCTGATTTCCTAACCCATATAATAGAGATAATGCCAATTTTGTGTGGGTTTTGAGGACTGAACAAAATCATCAGAAAGTTGAGTATTACATCAGGCTCATAGAGGTAGATCATATGTATCTGTTAAATACAATGACACATGTTATAAGAAACTTCTGTTTAAACAATGTTAAGATAAGAGAGTTACATCCACTTTACTATCTTAACTGGCTTTCCATTAACTTTTTCTTTTTGATACTTGCTTTTACACTTAATTGTTACAAATTTGTTGTTTCTGCCATGTCCTTTGTGAAGCCAAGGCTCCTTCCAGACAAGCTCTGACTGCCAAATAGAAGTGTTTTGACTAGAAACATAGTTATCACATTAAACCAGTTGCTGAGGTGGTGAACACATTGGATAAGGAGTCATTAATAAGTTCATGTATTGTAAGTAACCAGTAAATAAAAACCAACTTCATTATGCCTCTAAGGTCACAATGATAGGGGGTGGAAAGGGTGTATGCTTCAGTTTTAAATTGCCTTGCTCAATAATACAGTACTTTGGTAGACTTATCCCACCCTAGTCCCTTTCTGGCACCTTGTGCTCCAGCTGCATCAAATTACTTGCTGGCTCCCAACTTTGCACCTTCCATTTAGGATTTTTTTTTCCTTTTTGTGATCCTGCCCATCCCCATTACACTGACTTCAATATTAATTTATTGCTGAGGGTGTCCACCTAAGATACTTAGTAGGGGAAACAATGCTGTTTGTTCCTTTATTTGCATATTCCGGACTTGATCATGTTCATGTAGAAAGAGTTGTGATGGAAGCCAAAATCTCAGGAAAACCCCTATTCCCATGCCCTTTGGTAGCTATATGATTATGAACTTATATAATCTTGTCCTGTGTTCTCTCCTCCATGAGCATACCCTGCTGGGAGGTGTTCCTCTGTGGCCTGATGTGCACGCCTGCCATGCACATGGAGAGACATGGTAATGTGAAACCTGCCATATATCACTCGTGAAAGTTTAATGTCTACTACTTTACCTTTTACTATATGCAAAATAAGTAGTTCTTCAGTGTAGGGGTTTTCAGCTATTCAGTTATAAGAGTAATCACTGGGAATCCAGAACAATAAAACAAAGATACTATGACAGTAGCAATAAACGTTCTTTGAAGACATGCTTATGTGTATGTGCACTCTGAGTCCCCCATTAAAACATAGCAGTAATAGTTCCTTGGGTACATTAATGCTATAGACCAGGGATCAGGCAGGTAAATTAAGGAAAAAAATTAGTCTGGGGGAAGTCCTTGGAAATGATGAGGACTAAAGCAATTGAAGCTATGTATCTACTTAAAGGCACTCGAATATATTCAGTATATAAGATATTGTGCAAATTAATTAAAACATGTTGGGGTGGAATTCTGATCTTTGTAATCCCTGTATCACATCCTAAAGTCACCACTGATACTTTTTACCAAAAATAGCATGTCAGCATAATGCCTATATCTCAAAGTCATGAAGCAATTTGCCTTCTTTTCTAGAAGTTTCATTATTTTAACATTGAAAAGTGGGTATCATAACATCAAATTAGTTTTTGTATAAAATGTGAGGTAAGGGTCAAGATTCATTTTTCTCCATATAATAATGATTCAATTATTCCAGCATCATTTATTCAGAAAACTATCATTTCTCCACTCTAGTGGCCTCTAGAACATCAATGTGGTAAGTGTATATGTTTTTATGTACTGTTTAAAAATCTACAAATATCTTCAATAAAGTTCAATGATATAGTAAATCACAGCCATTTATGATCAATCACAATAGATTACAGAGCATTGTTTATTACAGGAATACAGGGTTGGTTTAACACTTGAAATTCAGTCTGTGTTAAAGGAATAAAGAAAAAGAAACAAAGGAATAAAGAAAAAAGCACTTGATCATAACAGATGGAGAAGAAGCATTTTATAAAAGTCAACACTTATTCATGATAACATTTCTCAGTAAACTAGTAATAGAGGGAGCACTTTCTAAATTTGATAAATATCACACTCAGTGGTGAAATAGTGAATGTTTCCCCCTAAAGTTAGGAATAAGGTGTGGATGCCAACTATCACTACGTCTATTGAATATTATACTGGAGGTCCTCATCAATGTGATAAGACAAGGAAAAGAAACGAAAGTAAAAAGACTGGAACAGAAGTTAAACGGTCTTTATTTGCAGATAACATTATTACATTTGTAGAAAATCCAAAAGTATTTACAAACAAGATTGATTTCTGGAAAAGATCAACATACAGAAATTAACTTTTGTTTGTACATTAAAGACAAATAATTGAAAAATTAATTTGGAAATTGCCATTCATGATAGCATAAAAATATCAAATCCCTTGGAATAAAATTAACAAAAGCTGTGCAAGAATTCTACACTGAAAACTATAAAACACTGCTCAGATAAAGAACTAACTAAACAGAGAGAGATTCAATTTTCATGGATTGGAAGTCCCAATATTGTTAAGATGTCAATTTTCTTGAAATTGATCTATAGTTTTGATAGAGTGGTTGTCAATGGCAGAGGGAGGGCATGGCAACTGTGCTCCCCAGGGGGTACTTGGCAATTCATGGGAACATCTTTTGCATCACAAGCTGGAGTCAAGGGCGCTACTGGCATCTAGCGGGTGGAGGCCAGAAATACTGCTGACCATCCGACAGCACACAGGACAGGCACCTTTCCTCACAGCAAAGAAGTATGTCTGGCCCAAAATTTCAATCGTGTTGAGGTTGAGAAACCGTGACTTAATTAAATCCTAATCCAAATCCCAGGTAATTATAGAAATTGGCCAGCTCATTCTAATAAATGTAAATACAAGTTATTTAGGATAGATAAGATTTAAGGAAAAAAAATGGACGAATTACATCCTCAGGTTCCAGTACATCCTATAAAGCTACAATAATTAAAAACTGTGTGGAATAGGTGCAGGTATAAACAAGGAAACCAATGGAGTAGAATAGAGTCCAGAAATACATCTACACATATACATTTACTTAATTTCCATTATAGGTGCTACTGCAGTGGGGAAACCATGCTCTTCCTTAAAAATGCTGCTGTAACAATTGGGCAATCATATGACTTCTACCTCATCTTTCATACTATAAAAAAAATAATCAGTCATCACTAAAACAAAAAATTTCTGTTCAGCAAGTCATCATTAAGAACTGGATGGGGATAGGGAAGATATTCACAACATATCTGACAAAATCTTATATCCAGAATATATACAGAACTCTTATAAATCAATTTTTTAAAAAGGAAGAGCATACAACTCAATTGAAAAACACACACAAGTCTCATACAGGGATTTCACAAAAGAAGATACCAGAACAGTCAATGAGCATCTATTTGGGTGCTTCATGAAGCATGTCAAGATGGAATTAGACATGCAAGGGATCTACTGAAGGAAAAAGGGTATGCACTATATGATTCCATTTATTTGAAGTCCATGAAGGAAACAAGGGGCAGAGCAGGAGAAGGTGGGGAGAACCCTTGTCTGTGGTGCAAATTTTATATCTGTGAAAGGAAACAGGGAAGGAAGGATTATTAGGAAGAGCTTCAGAGTCAGTGCAGTTTTGAAATAACCTGGGCCAACCTGATGGAAGCCTCTGAACAAAGGTTGCCTGTTAGATGGATACCCCTTTGGGCAGCAATGGCCTAGCTCTAGTATCTCTGCCATGCTAAGCCTTTGGCTGCAAGCAGCTCTGGGGAAATGTGGCCCCAGCCCAAGCTTGGTCACAGATAAATCTAGCTGTGGGAGGTTGTCAATCAGCTATGCTCCCTTCAGCAGTTTCCCTTGAAGGGGGGTTTGAGTAGTGCAGCTCCATGGCCACAGCATCCGAAGAGCATTTTTCTCATCATTATTCATCAGAAGCATGCATGTTAAAACAACAGTGAGATTACAGAATACATACACCAAGATGGCTAAAATTTAAAAGACTGACAATATCAAATGCTGGTAAAAAATTTGGAGCAACTAGAACTCAATACATTGCTGGTGAGAGTATTAATTATTTAACTATTTTGTAAAACAGCTTGGTAGTTTCTAATAAAATTATACATATACCTACCCTATGACCTACTAGTTCTTTTTTTTATTAAGGTATGATTGATATACACTCTTATGAATGTTTCACATGAAAAACAATGTGGTTATTACATTCACCCATATTATCAAGTCCCCACCCATACACCATTGCTGTCACTGTCCATCAGTGTAGTAAGATGCCACAGATTCACTATTTGCCTTCTCTGTGCAACACTGCCTTCCCCATGACCCCCCACACCATGTGTACTAAACATTATACCCCTCAATCCCCTTCTGCCTCCCTCCCCACCCGCCCTCCCACACCCCTCCCCTTTGGTGACCACTAGACCCTTCTTGGAGTATGACCTACTAATTCTAATTGCATTAACCCAAGAGAAATGAATGCCTATGTCCACCAAAAGACACACAAGAATATTCATAGCTTTACTCATCATTGCTAAAACCTGGAAACAACCCCATTACCCATCAATAAGTGAATGGATAAAACAGATTAATATACCATGAAATACTACATAGCAATAAAAATGAGCAAACTACTGACATACATGACAGTGTGGATGAATCTCACAGCATTTATTGAGCAAAAAAGCCAGACACAAAAGGTATGCACTGTATGATCCCATTTATTTGAAGTCCACAAACCAGCAAAACAAATCTATGGCAACAGAAGTCAGAATAATGATTTCTTCTGGCAAGGGGAGTATTGACTTAGAAGTAGCATGAAGGGACTTTCTAGGGCAACTGAAATGGTTTTTATCTTTAGGTGGTGGTTTCATGATATATACCTATGTAAAAATACACCTAGCTGTCTTCTTAAGATTGACCACTTTGCTCTATGAAAATAACTTAATATATAACTTAGTAGGTGTATAACAAATAACTTAATAACTTTACATAAATAAACCTGAGGGTTTTTTTTCAAAGCATCTATCTTTCAAAAAGTATTTGAGAACCAACTAAATGAATGACCTAAGAGTGAGGAATTTTAACATACAAGAGAAATAAGATGTATTTATTCCTCAAGTATTTTCTGATATTTAGCATATCCAAGACACACGCTGGGAGCTAGGCATGCAGAAATAATTGACATTATCCACTCCCTCAAAGAGGAAGGAGAAAGTGTTAATGTTCACTTTATTGGGCAGCCTTCATGAGTTATGAGGATTAGATATTTATGATAAACTTGTGAAGAAGCTGAGATTAAGCCACAACCAGGAAAAAGCAGTTAAGTATTTTGCCTAAGGTCACTGATCATTAAATGGCAGAGCAGTATTTAAGCCCAGGTGTAGGACTTCAAAAGCAACCTGCCTATTCCAGTATGCTTCACCTAGTTGCAAAGAATCTACCATCTCATGAGCAAATGTGGACACACAAACAGGACCATTGGGACCGAAAATGATGATCAATGCTTGTTTGTTGTATGTTCTTTAAGCCCCGGTTTGCTATAAAAAAAGGAGATGAATTTGAACTGGATGGGCAGGCGACCCCTTTGCACTCTTTACCCTGGCTTCCCAGTGGAAATTGCCCTGAATGTCCATTTAGCCCAATGCATGCTGATTGAATGGCTACTCTGTACTGCCCTACGATGTTGTTCAAATGGACACGTGAGAGCACGTTTTTGTCATGGTCTCCTGTGACTGGAAGCAGATGCTGTAAGTTCTGAAGTCTGTCTTAAGGGAATCTTTGTATTGTTTAATGGTCTGTCTGCCAGAAGCTATTTGTACCACCCTGCGAGCAGCAGGAAATTGAGGATTCTTCTGTTCTTAATCCCCAAAATATGACCAACCAGTCCAATAAAAAGGTGCAGATGTCTGAATGGCTTTATTCCCTATGTGTGGCCCAAATACCTGCTAGCCCTAAAATTTACAAATGGGGAGGCTGTGTGCAAAAAGCATCACTGTGGAAGCAAAACATTGAGCAGTCTGAAGTGGCTGCCCTTTAGCCTTAGTCTTGAATTGGGGTCACCGGCTCTGTCAAACGCCATCTCCTCACGCACAGGTACATTTAAATTCCTCACTTGAAACTTTTTTCTTGATTGAGGGAAGGTATTCAGTGTGTATTCAGTATGGGTCATTCAAAAACAGTAAGCCAGGAGATTTCCCACCTGGCAACAGAAGGCTAAATGGTAACTGAGATATTAAGTAATCCTTTCACACAAAAGAAATAGTCAGTCTATTAGCCCTTATAAGAAGGAAGTTGTAGCAAGGTAAAAGTGAGGCTGCTAACTACTCCCTCTTAGGATCTTCCACTTTGACTTTTTGCCCCTGTTAGACAGTGTACCCATTGAATGGAAATGTGACCTAATAGTCAGGAATGTGGGCTCTGGATTTAGACTGTCTAAATTCAAACCCTGATGACATCACCATTGCTTAATAAGGTTTGTTGTAAGGATTAAATGATGTGCATGTAAAGGAGGTAGAAGTCATAAATGTTAGGTATCATTACTGGCAAGCTGCCCATTTGAATTCTTCCTGATACCTGCATTTTACCTTCTAATTCTTAACCTGATAGTGCAGAGAACAGGCTATGAGAAAGAAATGCAAGCATGGGCTTTGCCATAAAATGGAATAATTGCTTGGGTCCAGAGCCTGAGAGGCTAATTTAGGGAAAGGAAAGTTAAAGTTTCAGGAAAGAGTCAGGATATCAAGGCAATGTGGACAAAGGAATGTTTAGATAAAACTGAGTAATTTACAGTTAAATGAGAAGCCAGGGTAATACAATCCAGGAGTTCCAAGTGAAGATATATAAATATATGGGAATTACTGGGAAATGGAGTCACCAGAGGCTCCTATCCTGAGCTACTTTATACCTCTGTTAATTAGCTGACTCAGTTTACCTGTAGATTTGAGTGCAAATGGTACATTTGGAAAACATATGTTATGGTAGATAGCAAATAATTCGCTTGGGTATTTGTATTCATCTGCTTGGGCTGACATGACAAAATACCACAGACTGAGTGGCTTAAGCAACAAAATTTTATTTTCTCACAGTTCTGGAGGCTGGGAAGTCCTGGATCAAGGCTCCAGCCACCTGGCAAGGGCTATCTTCCAGGTGTACATTGTCTTCTCTTCTGTACATCATCACTTTGCAGAGAAGGGAAAAAGAGAGGCTCTCTGGTGTCTTCTTATAAGAGCACTAATCCATCCATGAGAGCCCCACCCATGGAACTTTATCTAAATCTAATTATCTCCCAAAGGACCCATCTCCAAATACCATCACACTGGAAGTGGAGCTTCAACATAAGAATCTGGGGGGACACAATTCAGTCCACAGCAGAACTGACAGTGTAATTAATGAACTGAACTGTGCTGTGCTTTTCATACCTGCTAACATGGTTCAGATGGAGTAAATTATTTCAGTGTTACATGTTTGGTATATTTTACTGTAAGTGCACACACTCGGGTAGGATATATAGCTTAAAAAGCAAAACTGTTCAAGCGAGCAGAATTTTCCCACCTACCACTTAGCCATGTTCCAACTATTCCACTGGAAATAGATGATTACTCGTAAAGTGGCAGGAATGGGGTCATCATGAAAAAGTATAAAGATGAAAAGGGACTGCTTAAACATGCATGCAGAGCTCTGGGTGGGGATGCAAAGAATTGGGACAAGTCCTCCACAGCCACTCATTCATGCTGTTTTTGTCTCCCCTGGACCAAAGGAGAAATGTTGAGGGTTGGAGGGAGGGGTAGTAGAGAAAGCAGGAGAAAAAGAGGAATGGGAAAAAAGATCTGGCAATTCGCACATAAGAGTAACATGCTCCAGCAGCATGAATGGCAGAAACAAATGCCAGCAAACCACAGAGAGAAGAACCCCACATCCCCTGCCCCCAACCCCAAGCTCTTCCTCTGGGCTCAGGGGGTCTCTGCGGTGCCCTGCACCAGGCACCACCAGCAGCGCAGACAGCTCTGAGGAGCCCTGGGTGAGGGGAGGCGGCTGCAAGCTTGCAGGAGACCCTCTAGATGCAGCGGGGCTGCCCAGAGTGCTGGCAGGGCCTTGTTGCCTCTGCTGCCCTGGGAGAAGAGCAGTGCTGCCTGTGTGTGTGGGAACGGGTCTGCCGGCTTCTGCTTACAAGTAAGGTGGAAATCAGTCCAGGAAAGGCAGGGTGAGAAAGTTCTAAAGAGGAACCGAAGGGCAAAGGAAGAGCTGGATCTTTTGAAGGGAACTTCCTGGGCTGCCCAGGAAGGCTGCTCAGATCTTCATCAAAAGAACTATTAACTCTGCTTGTTCTCACTCTTGGACTGTAGCAAATCCCTCACTTAGAACTGCCTGGCCTTCATCCAAATGCATAGTAACCTAGAGCGAGGACCGAGAGAGAGAGAGAGGAAGGAGGTGGATGATTAGATAAGAAGTGAGAAGTGACAGATGTCATGAGGCGAATCGACAAGACAGGAGATGGTGTGACTGAGTGAGTCACCAACCTAGCAGGAGGCAAGAGCCTTTGTCCTGAAGAGCCACATCCCCCTGCGGTTCCTAGTGCTTCCTGTGCTGCTCATCAAGAAAAAATCACCCATATCAACCTCACTTTTCTGCTCTGCTTTGCAGGCTGGTAAGCAAAGAGGATGTTGTAGAGAATAGCAGAGTCCACAGCAGAACTGACAGTGTAATTAATGAACTGAACTGCAGTTCGCCCTGTACCTGTGCTCTTCACACCCACTAACATGGTTCAGACAGACTAAGCTATCTCAGGACTGCATTGGGTACTTTTAATTGCACATGCACACGCATGACGACCTGCAGTGAGCCACTGGAACAAGAAGGAACACATGGCATTTATGTGACTCCATGCTTGACTGGATGACAGGACCCACAGTGTGATGACTAAGGTGCTTGTCTATCTGGAGGAGTCTCTCCAGGGTGTGCGAAAGTGTTTGGCCTTGTTCAGCATTTTTACTGGCAACTTGGATGAAGTCAAAGGGAGCATGCTCATCAAGGGTTCCGTTGTCCCTGAGTCAGGAGATAGCATTGAAAAGTCCAGCTGACAAAAACAAGATTCAAAGAGATCTAGACAGAATGATAGATCAAAATGAGCAAGATGAAAGATAGAATCTGGAGTTAAGTTAAAACAATTAGATGCACCAGGTAAGGGTGCCTTGAGTTCGTGCATGAAAAATGAAAGCAGTGGTTCTGGTTGATTGCACCCATGATATAAATTACTTGCATGACATAGAAGAGAGAGAGAAAACATTTTTGCAGTTTTATATTGCATGTATATAGTGGTTACATCTGAAATAAAGAAGATAATCACCACACAGCATTCTTTGTACTGAATTCTATTTGAGATGCGTCAAATTAAGTGAACATTCATGGAAAAATGCCGGTGAGGGAGGAGGGAGAAGTTATTGAAGCAGTTGGAGCAGCCCCTCTCAGGAGTGAGCACCCACATGGAGTGTGGTGAGGATGAGGTAGCCATATTCACATAATTTCAAGTGACATCGAAAAGGATTGTGTGTTATGTGTAACTCCAGATGGCAAGTGGAAATTTCAGACAGAAAGACAGATTTCTACTCAATATACATTATAATTGACATTTTGAGGTACCCTAATAGAAAATTTGCTGTGACTGAAAATGTCTAGGCTGAATCCATTAGGGATGACATAGGATTGGGAGGGAAGACTATGTAATTTTAGGGTCTCTTGCACATTATGGTTCAATTTATTTCACTTAACAGATATGTACTGAATTTCCATATGCTGGGTATGTAGCGACTGGTAAGCCAAACAGTAAGTCCCTGCTCTCATAGTGCTGACATACTTAATCTCCGGGGAAGACAAGCGACAGGTAAACAGGCAACTTGCTACAATCTAAACGTGAAGCAGAAGCAAACAAGGTGCTGAGATAGAGCACAAGGAAGGATGCCTGTAGATTAAGCAGTTAGGGCGGGTCTCACCAAGTGGATACTTACGCTGAGACCTGAAGGGTGAGGGCTGGTCTTTCTAAAACACTAGGCAAAGCATTCCAGGCAGAGAGCACCACAGGAACAAAGGCTTAAGGGAAGGCAAAGCTGGGTACACTGAGGAACAGAAAGCACATCAAGGTGGCTGGAATACAGGTGGCAGGGGGAGGGGGGCAGAAGAGGAGAGGCAGAAGTAGGTGGGGCCAGCTCAGGTGGGCCCCACATGAGCCACAGTGAGGATTCTTTTCCTAACTTCAGTACAAAGCCACTGAAGAGTTGTCAGCAAGGAGAACAGAATCTGATTCATGTTTTCAAAAAGTTGATGAGTTCTTTAAGACCATCTGAGTGCTGAAAAATAGTGGCAGAAAACACAGGCTGTCCTGTTCCAGCCCCTAGGTTAACTCAGCAAGGAAATGCCAGGGAACCGGCCAGAACCCTGCCAGTTTTCTCCACGCTGAGGATCCCAGCATCTGGGGGTCTCAAACGTCACGGCAGAAGTCTTTGGGGCCCTGGGCAGTGCGTCCTTCCTTCTGAACTTGAGAACCTGGAATCTACTCTAGGGCTGCTTGCTGCCTTCCAGAGAAATGGCAACACGGGGTGACCGCCAACAAACAAGCATGGAGCCGCAACAAACAAGTCCTGGGCCTCTGGGTTATGAGCAATTTGTAAAAAGGCAAGGGCTTTAGGGAGCAAGTGAGAAGTACCCTTGCTTTCTAGGAAATTTGGAATTCGGGTTGAGGATAAGGTTAGAAGTAAGCAAAATAACTAGTACAGAGTTAAGGGAAAAGCAGAGACGAAAATCTGCTATGAAGGTGGAAGTTAGGTACTAAAAAGGGGGTAAGAGGAATAAAGAACATAAAGGGAAGAAAGGATTAATTATAGGAAGGACAGGATAAACTCGCTAGACTAAGAAGTAAAGGGGCTGAAGACACACTGTGGTGCAGGTGCAGGGATGTGGCGCCCTAGCTCCTTCACTGCCCAGTGCATGCTGTATAGAAAGATGGTGAAAAAGAAAACAGACACCAAGAATCCTTAAATAAGCATGATTATTATTTTGGTGCATTTCTTCTGTTGTTTTAAATCCTATGTGTCTGTTTTTAATGTCTCTGTTGTATTTTTTTTTTTAATCATAAGAGCAATACATGTGAATTGTAGAAAATAAAACCAGGACTCATTTCTCAACTTCTCAAAGGTATACAAAACGGATTCATAAAATATATAAGTGGACTTAAAGCTTAACAGTTTGTTGTGGTTAAAAATATTTTTCACATGACTATGATCACAGTATATTAGGCAATTTTGTTGCTTAACATCGTACAACCAGTGCTATTTGATCTCTTGGATTAATAACAATGTCATATTTACTTAGGTTTTAGTTTAAGTTCTATACAAACGTTTAAAGAAAGGAAGATAGAATCATCAGACTTTGTTTATAATAGCTTAATAAGAGAGTTAAGTTAGACGGTTAGATAGTAAATAAGCTACCTTTGAACCTTTGGTAACCACGAATCCAAAGCCTGTAATGGCAATAAGTGCATATCTTTCAATAATCACCCTAAATGTAAATGGACTGAATGCACCAATGAAAAGACACAGAATAATAGAATGGATAAAAAAGCAAGACCCATCTATATGCTGCTTACAAGAGATTCACCTCAAACCCAAAGATATACACAGACTAAAAGTGAAGGGATGGAAAAAGATATTTCATGCAAACAATAGGGAGATAAAAGCAGGTGTTGCAGTACTTGTATCAGGCAAAATAGACTTCAAAACAAAGAAAGTAACAAGAGATCAAGAAGGACATTACATAATGATAAAGGGGGCATTCCAACAAGACTATCCCCTTTATAAATATATATGCACCCAATACAGGAGCACTGACATATGTGAAACAAATACTAACAGAATTAAAGGAGGAAATAGAATGCAATGCATTCATTTTAGGAGACTTCAACAAACCACTCACTCCAAAGGACTGATCAACCAGACAGAAAACAAGTAAGGACACAGAGGCACTGAACAACACAATAGAACAGATGAACCTAACAGACATCTACAGACCTCTACACCCAAACACAGCAGGATACACATTCTTCCCAAGTGCACATGGAACATTTTTCAGAATAGACCACATACTAGGCCACAAAAAGAACTTCAGTAAATTCCAAAAGATTGAAATTCTACCAGCCAACTTCTCAAATCACAAAGGTATAAAATTAGAAATAAATTGTACAAAGAAAACAAAAAGGCTCACAAACACATGGAGGCTTAACAACGTGCTCCTAAATAATCAATGGATCAATGACCAAATTAAAATAGAGATCAAGCAACATATGGAGACAAATGACAACAACAGCACAAAGCCCCAACCTCTGTGGGATGCAGCAAAGGCAGTTCTAAGAGGAAAGTATATTGTAATCCAAGCCTATTTAAAGAAGGAAGAACAATCCCAGATGAATAGTCTAAAGTCACAATTATTGAAACTGGAAAAAGAAGAACAAATGACGCCCAAAGTCAGCAGAAGGAGGGACATAATAAAGATCAGAGAAGAAATAAATAAAATTGAAAAGAATGAAACAATAGAAAAAAAATCAATGAAACCAAGAGCTGGTTCTTTGAGAAAATAAACAAAATAGATAAACCCCTAACCAGACTTATTAAGAGAAAAAGAGAATCTACACACATAAACAGAATCAGAAACGAGAAAGGAAAAATCATGACAGACCCCATAGAAATACAAAAGAATTATTAGAGAATACTATGAAAATCTATATGCTAATAAGCTAGGTAAGTAGAAGAAATGGACAACTTCCTAGAAAAATACAACCTTCCAAGACTGACCAAGGAAGAAACAGAAAATCTAAACAGACAAATTACCAGCAACGAAATCGAATCGGTAATCAAAAACCAACCCAAGAACAAAATCCCTGGTCCAGATGGATTCACCACTGAATTTTATCAGGCATTTAGAGAAGACATAATACCCATTCTCCTTAAAGTTTTCCAAGAAATAGAAGAGGAGGGAATACTTCCAAACTCATTCTGTGAAGCAAGCATCACCCTAATACCAAAACCAGGCAAAGACCCCACCAAAAAAGAAAATTACAGACCAATATCTCTGATGAACATAGATGCAGAAATACTCAACAAAATATTAGCAAAATGAATTCAAAAATACATCAAGAGAATCATACACCATGACCAAGTGGGATTCATCCCAGGGATGCAAGGATGGTACAACATTCGAAAATCCATCAACATCATCCACCACATCAACAAAAAGGACAAAACCACATGATCATCTCCATAGATGCTGAAAAAGAATTTGACAAAATTCAACATTCATTTATGATAAAAACTCTCAACAAAATAGGTATAGAAGGCAAGTACCTCAATATAATAAAGGCCATATATGACAAACCCAAAGCCAACATCATACTAAACAGCGAGAAGCTGAAAGCTTTGCACCTAAGATCAGGAACAAGACAGGGATGCCCACTCTCCCCACTGTTATTTAACATAGTACTGGAGGTCCTAGCCACAGCAATCAGACAAAATAAAGAAGTACAAGGCATCCAGATTGGTAAAGAAGTCAAACTGTCCCTGTTTGCAGTTGACATGATCCACTCCAGAACTACTAGAACTGATATCTGAATTCAGCAAAACTGCAGGATACAAAATTAATACACAGAAATGTGTTGCATTCCTATACAGTAATGATGAGCCAGCAGAAAAAGAAATCAGGAAAACAATTTCATTCACAATTGCATAAAAAAAGAATAAAATACCTAGGAATAAACCTAACCAAGGAAGTGAAAGACCTATACCCTGAAAACTACAAGATACTCCTAAGAGAAATTAAAAAGAGAGAAATTAAAGAAAGCACTAACAAATGGAAACTCATCCCATGCTCTTGGCTAGGAAGAATTAATATTGTTAAAATGGCCATCCTGCCTAAAGCAATATACAGATTCAATGCAATCCCTATCAAAATACCAACAGCATTCTTCAACAAACTGGAACAAATAGTTCTAAAATTCATATGAAACCACAAAAGATCCTGAATAGCCAAAGCAATTCTGAGAAGGAAGAATAAAGCAGGGGTGATCTCACTTCCCAACTTCAAGCTCTACTACAAAGCCACAGTAATCAAGACAATTTGATACTGGCACAAGAACAGAGCCACAGACCAGTGGAACAGAATAGAGAGTCCAGATATTAACCCAAACATATAGGATCAATTAATATACAGTAAAGGAGCCATGGACATACAATGGGGAAATGACAGCCTCTTCAATAGCTGGTGTTGGCAAAACTGGACAGCTACATGTAAGAGAATGAAACTGGATCATTGTCTAACCCCATACACAAAAGTAAATTTGAAATGGATCAAAGACTTGAATGTAAGTCATGAAACCATAAAACTCTCAGAAAAAAACATAGGCAAAAATCTCTTGGACATAAACACGCGCAAGTTCTTCATGAACATTTCTCCCTGGGCAAGGGAAACAAAGGCAAAAATGAACAAGTGGGACTATATCAAACTAAAAAGCTTCTATACAGCAAAGGACACCATCAGTAGAACAAAAAGACATCCTACAGTATGGGAGAATATATTCATAAATAACATATCCGATAAAGAATTCACATCCAAATTATATAGAGCTCACACACCTCAACAAACAAAGAGCAAATAACCCAATTAAAAAATGGGCAGAGTTGCTGAACAGACCCTTCTCCAAAGAAGAAATTCAGGTGGCCAACAGGCACATGAAAAGATGCTCCACATCCCTAATCATCAGAGAAATGCAAATTAAAACCACAATGAGATATCACCTCACACCAGTTAGGATGGCCAACATTCAAAAGACAAACAACAACAAATGTTGGTGAGATTGTGGAGAAGGGGAACCTTTCTACACTGCTGGTGGGAACGTAAATTAGTTCAACTATTGTGGAAAGCAATATAGCGGTTTCTCAAAAAACTAAAAATAGAAATACCATTTGACCCAGGAATTTCACTTCTAGGAATTTACCCTAAGAATGCAGCAGCCCAGTTTGAAAAGGACATATGCACCCCTATGTTTGTCGCAGCACTATTTACAATAGCCAAGAAATGGAAGCAACCTAAGTGTCCATCAGTAGATGAATGGATAAAGAAGATGTAGTACATATACACAATGGAATATTATTCTGCCATAAGAAGAAAACAAATCCTACCATTTGCAACGACATGGATGAAGCTAGAGTGTATTATGCTCAGTGAAATAAGCCAGGTGGAAAAAGACAAGTATCAAATTATTTCACTCATCTGGAATATAAGAACAAAGAAAAAACTGAAGGAACAAAACAGACTCACAGACCCCAAGAATGGACTAACAGTTACCAAAGGGAAAAGGACTGCAGAGGATGGGTGGGAAGGGAGGGATAAGGGGAAAAAGGGGCATTATGATTAGCATGTATAATGGAGGGGGGCACGGGGAGGGCTGTACAACACAGTGAAGACAAGTACTGATTCTACAGCATCTTAATATGCTGATGGACAGTGACCGTAATGGGGTTTTTGGGGGGACTTGATGATTGGGGGAGTCTAGTAACCATAATGTTGCTCGTGTAATTGTAGATTAATGATACCAAAATTAAAAAATTAAAAAAAAGGAAGATGATAGCTAATAAGCACATGAAAAGGAGCTCAACGTAATTAGTCAGTAGGAAATGCAAATTAAAACCAAAAAAATGAGATACCATCCACAATTACCAGAATGACTATTAAAAAAAGACATACAATAGTAAGTGTGGGTGAGGACCTGGAGAGCCCAGAGCCTTTATGTATTGCTCTTGGGAATATAAAATGGTACAGCCACTTTGGAAGACAGTTTGGCAATTTCTCAAAAAGTGAAATTTAACCATACAACCAGCAATTCCACTCTTACATATCTACTGAAGAGGATGTAAACAAATGTCCACATAAAGACTTGTTGATATTCAAAAGAACATTATACCTTATAATCCCAAAGGGAAAACAACCCAAATGTTTACTAACTGGTGAATGACTGCAATAGGATACTATTCAACTATTAAAAAAGTGAAATATCGATATATGTCACAACATGGATGAACCTCCAAAGGATTATACTAAATGAAAGAAGACAGAGGCAATAAACTACATACTGTATCCTCCATTTATATGAAATGTCCAGAAAAGGCAAATTTATAAAGACAGAACGCAGTTAAGTGGTTGCCTTGGTGCTGGGGATGTTAGTGGGCACTGACTCCACACAAGGTTTGAGGGAATTTTTTTGGAGTGATGGAAATGTTCTAATAATGTCAATGTGGTAAGAGTTGCACACCTTTACTAATTCCTAAAGAAGTATTGAATCGTACAGTTACCAAAAGAAAAGTAGATGGAGGAGAGCCTGCTCTGAACCATTTTTGGGATAATATTTTAAAACCAGAGAAATTTAGAACCTAATATATAAAATATTGGTACAGCAGAAGAATTTGTAAAGTCTCTTGGCTTTTCAAATTATAATCAGATTTGTCATTATTATAATATCATTAGACTCTACCTATGTCAAAAAATACGTTTAAAATGGTCATGTATTTGAAAGACACAAAATGAAATTGAATTACCACATCCTTAAGCACAAAGAAACAGCAGGAGGCCGGCCTTTGTTCGCTTTTTATGTGAATATGCTGTCACCTAGTGGTCATTTATAAAATTGCAGTACTTGGTTGGTTTGTGTTGTCTTGAATTTGTGAGCCATGTCTGCATGCCGTAAATATTTAAATGTTTTGCTATGTGTAAGTTAAGTATCTGGGTGATTCATTCAATAGTTTATCCTTCATAAAAATGCTGTAGTGAAAGAACTGGATTGGGAATCTTGAAAAAAGCTGCCAACCCCTGATCTGCCTGGCATCAGCTTTGTGACTTTGAGCCAGAAAAAGATTAATCTTCGGGCCCTGTCTGGTTCCAAAATTCAAGCAGAAGCTCTGGAAGGAAGTGGTTAGGAGCATGGCCTTGGGCAAACTACTTTAAACTTTGGTATCCTACTCTTTAAAATGGAGTAAAAGAATATTCACTGCTAGGGCAGTTGTGAGAACTGCATGTGAACATACATGTAAAAGCACTTAGAACACATGTTAGCAAAAGGTAGCCTGCAGCGATGGTTCCCTCCAGCAATAACGTGCCTCCTAGGCAAAAGGCCTTTACCTGCCATTTAAAATGAGTTATTTCTCCCCAGTCTGCCCCAAAGCAATAAGGAAAACAGAGGCTGAGTATGGAAACGGAAATATACTTCTGAGAATCAACAGCTGATTGGAAAAAACACATTTGAGCAATTTAATTATTAAAATAAAGAGTAAAGATAAAGGTTGCAAGAAGCTGGAATTTTACAAACAACTTGGAATCACTGGGTACTTTAAACAATACAGATAGTGACAAGGTTGTCAAGGGGTGACTGTTCTAGTTAATCAGATGTCTGACATACTTTTGATATGCCAGCCAGCGGAATGCTGATCAGAGAAAACATAATTCTTTCATTTTTCCAAGAATTTAAACAAGTGTTTACACCACTCGAGATTTCATTCCATAGGTCGGAGTACCAGTCTGCTTAAGGATTAACACCAACTGAAACTAGGGTTTCTACTCTTTTACTCCACCCATTTTATTTTCTTAGGATGCCAAAATATCTACATTAATCTCAGCTTTTATTTTCCATGCAGACGTTTGGGCATTGCTTATGCATTGGGTTTTATGTTTGTTTTTAACAGCTTTATTGAAGGATGATTTAGATACCATAGAATTCAGTTATTTAAAGTGTTCAGTCTCTGAGTTGTGGTAAATGTATACAGTTGTGCAGCCACTACCACAGTCTGGTTTTAGAATAGTTCACGTTTGACCAACCCCATATGCAGAGAATTTATCGGATCATTAACCTGTGGATTTAAGCCATCTGGCTCTAGGACCTAGCTTCAGCACTGATTTTAAATAAATCAAGCTTTAAAGAAAACCTCAAACTCTCAACTTTACTCAGAATAGAGGTCCATAAAGCACATTCTCCAATGTGTCTCTCCAGAAGTCTGTAGGACAGTCAAGGGTATAAATTTAAAATATAAATGTAAATTGAGAATAAAAGTTAACACACATATGTACATTTTACAAAGTATATATTGTATAATTCATTATAGTTTATGTCGATATTATGGCCACCCTTTGCCCAATGACAAACTTATTCTTTTTTTTCAATCTTGTAAATATGATTAGGTGGGATAAACTGTCCAGAGCTTAAACATTTTCATCTAGCAGAAAATTACTTTCAGTAATGTGGCTGTGCACACATACTCTCCTGGGGTTGGACCTGAGATACTGGTGTGGTTACTTGCAGAAGAAGAGCTTCTTCCCTAATGAGATATTTTAGAGGCCCTGATTTTGTCTTATTTGTTTCAAAAAGTTATAGTCAAAGAAATAATTAAATTACCATGCCCCTCGTCATGTCTGCTTTTCCCATTACAGCAGCTATTAAATGTGAGAATAATGAAAATGCCTCTTTATTTTCTTTTTCTTTTTTTTTTTTCTCCTGTCTTACCTTTCAGTTAATCTACAGGTGTCTCAGAGAAGCAGTTATGTAGAAACTAACTCCAGTTTGGTTCCAGACATAGCTTTATCTGGCCCTACAGAGTTTTCTGCTAACTCCATTCCTCTTGCCATTTAAATACTATTTTACATTGTTAAAATACTATTTTAAGTGTTCGGTATTTGCTAGTTCAGTCTCTTCCAAATATTGAGTAAGCTCCCTCGTGGTTCGGATAGTTGTTTTAAACTTTGTATGAGTATATGTGAATAAATGAATGATAAATTTCTCAAGCACCTAGTTTATACTGGGCACACAAAAAGCTATTTAATAACTTATTTAATTAATAAATGATACTTAGTTAATAAATGATAGCACTTCTCCAGAACCCCCTTGACCTTTACATTTCTCATAAAGCCCAGATTCCCTAGACATCAAAGATTTTGTCCTACTGTACCTGTAAGTACAGTTGCACACCCCACACCGTATGTCTGGCATATGGTCCTCAAAAGCTATAATATGAAGCCATCTCTACTGCAATAAGTCTCTGATATCTAGTTCTTCCTTTTTGTTAATAGATCTAATTACGATTTCAAATACAGTCCCCTTTAATTTCATCTTAGATTTTTTGTATTACAGAAGTGTACTAGGAGAAAAATTTTGACAATATAAAATGCACAAAGTAAATCCCCTTTCACCAAAGGTAATTCATTTCTCTCCTCTTTTAACTTTGACACTTGTTACTCAGGGCTTCTACACTAAGAGTGCTTAAGAGAACATTCAGAGGGGCGGAAGATGGCGGCGTGAGTAGAGAAGCGGAAATCTTCTCCCAAAACAACATGTATCTATGAAAATATAACAAAGACAACCCTTCCTAGAATAAAGACCAGAGGACACAGGACAATATCCAGACCACATCCACACCTGAGAGAACCCAGCGCCTCGCGAAGGGGGTAAGATACAAGCCCCGGCCCCGCCGGAGCCGAGCGCCCCTCCCCCCAGCTCCCGCGGGAGAAGAATAGGCAGAGCTGGAGGGAGACGGAGCCCAGGACTGCCGAACACCCAGCCCCAGCCATCCGGGCCCAGACACAGTACGTGTCCAGGGGGCCCTGGATGCTAGGGAAACAGGGCAGCAAGAACAGTGAGCGGGCACTGGAGGCCGGGTGCGGGAGGACATAAGAAAAGCGCACGACCTTTTTTTTTTTTTTTTTGCTGTTTTGTTCTGGCAAGCGCTTTTTGGAAGTCTTAAAGGGATAGGGCCCCCAATACTAGGGAAACAGGGCAGCAAGACCGGTGAGCCGATGCCTGAGGCTGGCGCTGGAGAATAAAGAAAAACGAGCGGCCACTTTTTTTTTTTCTTTTCTAATTAAAAAAAATTTTTTTACTATTATTTTTTTAATTAAATTTTTTTTTCTTTTGTGGTCATTGTTTTGTTTTGGCGGGTGCTTTTTGGAAGTCTTAAAGGGACAGGGTGGGACACTTAATCCAGAGGTAGGGAATCCAGCGATCTCTGGGCACCCTAAACCCTGGGATGCAGGGAGCAGGGAGGCCCCTTACGGAGATAAACAGCCTCCAGGCTGCTCCCCCCTCCAATGCGACTCCACCACTTTGGAGCAGAAGCCCGAACCAGGCCACGCCCACAGCAACAGCGGAGATTATCTCCATAGCAGCCGGGCAGGAAGCAGAAGCCCTGTCTGCGCGCAGCTGCGCAGCACAAGCCACTAGAGGTCGCTGTTATCCCAGGAGAGGAGGGCCACAAACCAACAAGAAAGGAAGTTCTTCCAGCCGTCACTCGTCCCAGCTCTGCAAACTATTCCTATCACCATGAAAAGTCAAAGCTACAGGCAGACAAAGATCACAGAGACAACACCAGAGAAGGAGACAGACCTAACCAGTCTTCCTGAAAAAGAATTCAAAATAAGAATCATAAACATGCTGACAGAGATGCAGAGAAATAAGCAAGAGAAATGGGATGAAGTCTGGAGGGAGATCACAGATGCCAGAAAGGAGATCGCAGAAATGAAACAAACTCTGGAAGGGTTTATAAGCAGAATGGATAGGATGCAAGAGGCCATTGATGGAATTGAAACCAGAGAACAGGAACGCATAGAAGCTGACATAGAGAGAGATAAAAGGATCTCCAGGAATGAAACAATGTTAAGAGAACTGTGTGACCAATCCAAAAGGAACAATATCCGTATTATAAGGGTTCCAGAAGAAAAAGAGAGAGGAAAAGAGATGGAAAGTATCTTAGAAGAAATAATTGCTGAAAACTTCCCCAAACTGGGGGAGGAAATAATCGAACACACCACGGAAATACACAGAACCCCCAACAGAAAGGATCCAAGGAGGACAACACCAAGACACATAATAATTAAAATGGCAAAGATCAAGGACAAGGAAAGAGTTTTAAAGGCAGCTAGAGAGAAAAAGGTCACCTATAAAGGAAAACCCATCAGGCTAACATCAGACTTCTCGACAGAAACCCTACAGGCCAGGAGAGAATGGCATGATATATTTAATACAATGAAACAGAAGGGCCTTGAACCAAGGATACTGTATCCAGCATGACTATCATTCAAATATGACGGTGGGATTAAACAATTCCCAGACAAACAAAAGCTGAGGGACTTTGCTTCCCACAAACCACCTCTACAAAACATCTTGCAGGGACTGCTCTAGATGGGAGCACTCCTAGAAAGAGCACAGCACAAAACACCCAACATATGAAGAATCGAGGAGGAGGAATAAGAAGGGAGAGAAGAAAAGAATCTCCAGACAGTGTATATAACAGCTCAATAAGCGAGCTAAGTTAGGCAGTAAGATACTAAAGAGGCTAACCTTGAACCTTTGGTAACTACAAATTTAAAGCCTGCAATGGCAATAAGTACATATCTTTCAATAGTCACCCTAAATGTTAATGGGCTGAATGCACCAATCAAAAGACATAGAGTAATAGAATGGATAAAAAATCAGGATCCATCTATATGCTGCTTACAAGAAACTCACCTCAAACCCAAAGACATGTACAGACTAAAAGTCAAGGGATGGAAAAACATATTTCAAGCAAACAACAGCGAGAAGAAAGCAGGGGTTGCAGTACTAATATCAGACAAAATAGACTTCAAAACAAAGAAAGTAACAAGAGATAAAGAAGGACACTACATAATGATAAAGGGCTCAGTCCAACAAGAGGATATAACCATTCTAAATATATATGCACCCAACACAGGAGCACCAGCATATGTGAAACAAATATTAACAGAACTAAAGGGGGAAATAGACTGCAATGCATTCATTCTAGGAGACTTCAACACACCACTCACCCCAAAGGATAGATCCACTGGACAGAAAATAAGTAAGGACACGGACGCACTGAACAACACAGTAGAGCAGATGGACCTAATAGACATCTACAGAACTCTACATCCAAAAGCAACAGGATATACATTCTTCTCAAGTGCACATGGAACATTCTCCAGAATAGACCACATACTAGGCCACAAAAAGAGCCTCAGTAAATTCCAAAACATTGAAATCCTACCAACCAACTTTTCAGACCACAAAGGCATAAAACTAGAAATAAACTGTACAAAGAAAGCAAAGAGGCTCACAAACACATGGAGGCTTAACAACACGCTCCTAAATAATCAATGGATCAATGACCAAATCAAAATGGAGATCCAGCAATATATGGAAACAAATGACAACAACAACACTAAGCCCCAACTTCTGTGGGACGCAGCAAAAGCAGTCTTAAGAGGAAAGTATATAGCTATCCAAGCGTATTTAAAAAAGGAAGAACAATCCCAAATGAATGATCTAATGTCACAATTATCGAAATTGGAAAAAGAAGAACAAATGAGGCCTAAGATCAGCAGAAGGAGGGACATAATAAAGATCAGAGAAGAAATAAATAAAATTGAGAAGAATAAAACAATAGCAAAAATCAATGAAACCAAGAGCTGGTTCTTCGAGAAAATAAACAAAATAGATAAGCCTCTAGACAGACTTATTAAGAGGAAAAGAGAGTCAACACAAATCAACAGTATCAGAAACGAGAAAGGAAAAATCACGAAGGACCCCACAGAAATACAAAGAATTATTAGAGAATACTATGAAAACCTATATGCTAACAAGCTGGGAAACCTAGGAGAAATGGACAACTTCCTAGAAAAATACAACCTTCCACGATTGACCCAGAAAGAAACAGAAAATCTAAACAGACCAATTACCAGCAACGAAATTGAAGCGGTAATCAAAAAACTACCAAAGAACAAAACCCCCGGGCCAGATGGATTTACCTCGCAATTTTATCAGACATACAGGGAAGACATAATACCCATTCTCCTTAGAGTTTTCCAAAAAATAGAGGTGGAAGGGATACTCCCAAACTCATTCTATGAATCTAATATCACCTTAATACCAAAACCAGGCAAAGACCCCACCAAAAAAGAAAACTACAGACCAATATCCCTGATGAACGTAGATGCAAAAATACTCAACAAAATATTAGCAAACCGAATTCAAAAATACATCAAAAGGATCATACACCAAGACCAAGTGGGATTCATCCCAGGGATGCAAGGATGGCACAACATTCGAAAGTCCATCAACATCATCCACCACATCAACAAAAAGAAAGACAAAAACCACATGATCATCTCCATAGATGCTGAAAAAGCATTTGACAAAGTTCAACATCCATTCATGATAAAAACTCTCAGCAAAATGGGAATAGAGGGCAAGTACCTCAACATAATAAAGGCCATCTATGATAAACCCACAGCCAACATTATATTGAACAGCGAGAAGCTGAAAGCATTTCCTCTGAGATCGGGAACTAGACAGGGATGCCCACTCTCTCCACTGTTATTTAACATAGTACTGGAGGTCCTAGCCACGGCAATCAGACAACACAAAGAAATACAAGGAATCCAGATTGGTAAAGAAGAAGTTAAACTGTCACTATTTGCAGATGACATGATACTGTACATAAAAAACCCTAAAGACTCCACCCCAAAACTACTAGAACTGATATCGGAATACAGCAAAGTTGCAGGATACAAAATCAACACACAGAAATCTGTGGCTTTCCTATATACTAACAATGAACCAACAGAAAGAGAAATCAGGAAAACAACTCCATTCACAATTGCATCAAAAAAAATAAAATACCTAGGAATAAACCTAACCAAGGAAGTGAAAGACTTATACTCTGAAAACTACAAGTCACTCTTAAGAGAAATTAAAGGGGACACTAACAGATGGAAACTCATCCCATGCTCGTGGCTAGGAAGAATTTATATCGTCAAAATGGCCATCCTACCAAAAGCAATATACAGATTTGATGCAATCCCTATGAAAATACCAGCAACATTCTTCAATGAAATGGAACAAATAATTCAAAAATTCATATGGAAGCACCAAAGACCCCGAATAGCCAAAGCAATCCTGAGAAAGAAGAATAAAGTAGGGGGGATCTCACTCCCCAACTTCAAGCTCTACTATAAAGCCATAGTAATCAAGACAATTTGGTACTGGCACAAGAAGAGAGCCACAGACCAATGGAACAGACTAGAGAATCCAGACATTAACTCAGACATATATGGTCAATTAATATTTGATAAAGGAGCCATGGACATACAATGGCGAAATGACAGTCTCTTCAACAGATGGTGCTGGCAAAACTGGACAGCTACATGTAGGAGAATGAAACTGGACCAATGTCTAACCCCATATACAAAAGTAAACTCAAAATGGATCAAAGACCTGAATGTAAGTCATGAAACCACTAAACTCTTGGAAGAAAACATAGGCAAAAACCTCTTAGACATAAACATGAGTGACCTCTTCTTGAACATATCTCCCGGGCAAGGAAAACAACAGCAAAAATGAATAAGCGAGACTATATTAAGCTGAAAAGCTTCTGTACAGCAAAAGACACCATCAATAGAACAAAAAGGAACCCTACAGTATGGGAGAATATATTTGAAAATGACACATCTGATAAAGGCTTGACGTCCAGAATATATAAAGAGCTCACACGCCTCAACAAACAAAAACAAATAACCCAATAAAAAAATGGGCAGAGGAACTGAACAGACAGTTCTCCAAAAAAGAAATACAGATGGCCAACAGACACATGAAAAGATGCTCCACATCGCTAATTATCAGAGAAATGCAAATTAAAACTACAATGAGGTATCACCTCACACCAGTAAGGATAGCTGCCATCCAAAAGACAAACAACAACAAATGTTGGCGAGGCTGTGGAGAAAGGGGAACCCTCCTACACTGCTGGTGGGAATGTAAGTTAGTTCAACCATTGTGGAAAGCAGTATGGAGGTACATCAAAATGCTCAAAACACACCTACCATTTGACCCAGGAATTGCACTCCTAGGAATTTACCCTAAGAATGCAGCAATCAAGTATGAGAAAGATCAGTGCACCCCTGTGTTTATCGCAGCACTATTTACAATAGCCAAGAATTGGAAGCAACCTAAATGTCCATCGATAGATGAATGGATAAAGGAGATGTGGTACATATACACAATGGAATACTACTCAGCCATAAGAAAAGGGCAAATCCTACCATTTGCAGCAACATGGATGGAGCTGGAGGGTATTATGCTCAGTGAAACAAGCCAAGCGGAGAAAGAGAAATACCAAATGATTTCACTTATCTGTGGAATATAAGAACAAAGGAAAAACTGAAGGAACAAAACAGCAGCAGAATCACAGAACTCAAGAATGGACTAACAGGTACTAAAGGGAAAGGGACTGGGGAGGATGGGTGGGTAGGGAGGGATAAGGGGGGGAGAAGTAGGGGGGTATTAAGATTAGCATGCATGGGGGGTAGGAGAAAAGGGAGGGCTGTACAACACAGAGAAGGCAAGTAGTGATTCTACAACATTTTGCTATGCTGATGGACAGTGACTGTAAAGGGGTTTATAGGGGGGACCTGGTATAGGGGAGAGCCTAGTAAACATAATATTCGTCATGTAAGTGTAGATTAGTGATACCACAAAAAAAAAAAAAGGGCAGTTCCTGTGTGGTAACCTCCAATGAGTTCTACACAAGAGTATAAAGGGCATATAAAAGTGTAGGCAAAGGGTCTGTTTGTGTTTATACAGAGGATCAAAGCCTAATTGCGCTAACCCGAAAATGAACTAAGATACGATATGAAAAAGAACTTCCAACATCAGCACTCTCGGGAAGACTCATGCCAGAAGATGATCATCAAAAAACCCCAACAAAGATCCACGCACTGCTACAGCTGTAGATGCACTCATCCCACCAGTTCCTGGACTTGCCATGGGAATGAGGAAGGAGATATCTAAGCTGGCCTGTGCATACAGTAAAACAACAAATTGGACTGGATCTATACTGTTGGAACTCAACTAAGAATTAGGAGAAGTGCAAATTGTAGCGCTCCAAAATCTTACAACTACAGACTATTTACTGTTAAAAGAACATATGGGATGTGAACAGTCCCCAGGAATGGGTTTTTTAAATTTGTCTGATTTCTCCCAGACTTCAAGTTCAGTTGGACAATATCCACCATATCATAGATAAGTTTTCACAAATGCCTAAGGTGCCTAACTGGTTTTCTTGGTTTCACTGGAGATGGATGGTAATTACAGGTATGCTTTAGTTATGTAACTATACTCCTATTATGTTATGTTAATGTGTGTGCGCAATTTAAGTAGTAGCTTAAAACCTATACATGCTGAAGTTACTCTACAAGAAGGTATGTCAACGAAATAATCAATCTTCCCATGTTTTCTGCCGCCTGCTACTTCTATAGCTTTTTCTTCTTCCTTCCTAATTACAACCCTTAAATAGAATTCTTGCCTCATATCAAATTTACCGAGTATCATAATTCTTCCAAGTGGTAAAGATACCTCAAGACAAATGCTGGGCATAGAAGCTACAGGGCATAAATATGCAAAGAAATAAAAAGCTAACCATTTCAAACAATAAGGCTTCTCTCTCACTTACCAACTTTACATTTCCCTGTATGGCCCCGGAAGATGACTGGTTAGCCAGAGACGGGTAAGATTCCTCAAGGGAGGAACAACCTAAGACAGGCACAGTCGCAGGGGGGTCATCAGGTGAGAAATTGGGGATCAACAGAGGTGAGGCTTAGAACTTCAACCCCCTGTTCTGCGAGAAATCTTCTGCATCCGTGGATGTTTTATTGCCCTTGTCTAGCTTGGATTAACACATAGTCTACAGGCACACACTTGATCATCTACATTTGCTCTCTTACAACACTAAACTATGTTTTCTACCTTTATCTTGTATCTACCTACCACTTCAGCATTTTATTAAAAATAATAATAATAATAAAGAGAGAAATGTGGTATCCACATATAAATCAATTATAAAAATCAAATGAGTATTCATATTTGAACTGTTTATAGTTCATAATGCATGAGCAAAACCGAAAGTTTCTGTGACGACTGCCCTTGTACTGTTCACCATGTAACTTATTCACTATGTAAGAATTTGTTCTCCATGTAAGAACTTGTTCATTATGCTTTGAAGATTGGAGACTGACGAAAATTAGGCTTGGGGTGGATTAATGATTGTGCATTGAGCATTGACTCCCCTATACAGAATTTTATTGTTGTTAACAACCATTTGATCAATAAATATGAGAGATGCCCTCACAAAAAAAAAAAAGTATACGCTTCCAATGGTAAAATAATAAGTAACCGGGATGTAATGAATATAGTCACGATATTGTAACAGATTGGTATGGTGATAGCTGGTACCTAGAATTGTCATGTATATAAATGTTGAATCACTATGTTGTACACCTGAAACTAATGTAATGTAATACTGTGTGTCAACTACCCTTCAATAAAAAAATAATTATCTAAAAAAAAAAAAAACCATTCAGTCATTCAGGAGACAGCTGCGCACCTGTCGGTACATCGCTACTCACTAATTATGTGACCCGAGGGGGCCACTCAAACTTCTGTGAGTCTGGGGTCCCTCATAAAATGCTGCCCAGCTCACCAGGCTGTTGAGACATGTTTGTATGAGCATTTTGTGAAGTCTAAAGCGCTTCGCCCATCTAAAGGATTGTTGTATGCCTGCTCTAAGACAGATCTTTCAGTTCACTGAGCAGCTTTGAAGGACACCCCCACCAGCCCTCACCCGAACTCCCCTTCGTCCCCGCTCTCGCCGCTCCAGCACTGCAAATTCAGGGGCTCCTCCTGAGGTGCTGCTTCTCCAGGCCTCCCCACAACTGCCCGAGCACAGCGGCAGAGCGCCCACGAGCTGCAGGCCGGGTTCGGAGGTGAGTGCAGAGCTCGAGGCGCTCTCGGCCTCCTGGAGAAGGGAGTCCCCTTTGGAGAGAGGCTTTCTGCAGCCTGCAATGAACTAGGTCGCCCAGATCTCATCTGTTCCGCCTTTTGCTTCTCTACCGCGCGGGCTTCCAAACCTCCGCTCCAGCTGCAGCCACGCCCAGCGCCCCGCTACGGGGCGGGGCTAAGGACCGGCTCTCCGCCCAGGGGAGGGGCTCGGGCCGGGGCGGTGAATTGTGGGTTGAGGCCGCAGGAGGTGCCTGAGGCCTGTTTCCCGAGCGAGCGGGGCGGCCGAAAGGCGGAAGCCGGCGTTGGGGCGAGGCTTCGCGGCCGGGGGTAGAGGGAGCGGCATGGAGGTAGTTAAGTGCCCGGAGCACGGTAAGGGGTCGGAGTCCTGGGGTCCCCCCGGGCCTGTCAATCTAACGTGGCGTAATCGTTGCGGACCGTCTCTCCTCAGGAACCTTGTGCTTTCTGAAGACCGGCGTCCGCGACGGCCCGAATAAAGGAAAGAGCTTTTACGTGTGCCCGGTGGTCACCTGCAGCTTCGCGCGGGATTCCGAGTAGGTCTGGAGCTGGGCGCGACGCCAGGAGACCGCGCGGGGCCCCGGGGCGCGTCGCCTGCCCCCGCCGCAGCCGCGGGGACTAGGGGAGGCGGGCCCCCGGGCTGCGGAGCCAGGCCCTGTGGGAGGCTGGCAGTCCCCGCACGGCGTGGCGAGTCCGGGACACGCTCTGCTCCTGCAGGCTGTGTGGCCGGAGCCTGGTTACTTAGCATCTCTGCGCCGCCGTTTCCCCTGCTTCTAAAATGAGGGGTTGGCTGCGTCTGGAACCTTCTGGTCCTTCCCAGCTCTGGGTTTCTATTCGCTTGTGAAGAGTTCACTCCCTTCTGCTCTGACGTTACCAGCCCCACCCGACCCCCAGGACATCCCACCCGACACTCTGTTAAGCAAGGGCATACCGGCAGAGTAAAAAAATTGGTCCCTGTTTTGCACTAGTTTTAGGTCAGACTGGTTTTTAGATGTTTGAGGTTAAAACACTCTGGTGGTCACATTATCAGCCCCCCTTTAAAACAGGATTCTCTGCATTTAAATGGCGAGATTGATAAAGAAACAAGTCACTTTAGGGATTAACGCTGAAAGGAAAGAAGGTATCTGTCTGCCTGATTGAGCACCCTAGTTTAGCAAAATTGAAAGCTGAGGTCCAAAAATACTAAGCATCTTCCTAAAATGAGAAGAGTTAATACTTTTATCATAAAGTGTTAATGTCTTCACAGTACCTTGTGTCCACAGTCTGTCAATTTTTAAATTATAAGATCATTAAGCCTTTTTTCCTCCTCTGTACTGAAATCTGAAGAGCAAAATAACTTCTCTGTATCATCTAAGGCACATAATGGCTATAAATACTAGAAAATAAAGATTTTCTGTTTCTCTTACATGTTTTAAATGATTTGTGTCTTTGTTATACTTTGACACTAAGTGAAGGACTTTGTATCCTGTTTAGAAAGTAAGTTTTTAGAGAAAATACTTTCTTAGCTAATAAGTCATCTTTATATTTGAAAAAAAATTACTGGGATCCAGTTTAATTAAATACAAAATGATTAGTAAAGCAGTGTCGAATCTTAAGATAGAAGGGACCAACCAAAAATAAGCTTTCAACAACATACAGTTATGTCAGAGTTTACTATTTATTTCTAATTTCCATGCTGAACTTACTAGGTTTTACTGAAGGTATGTTCAGTCTTGTAGTAATAAGCATTAATGGTACGAAAAGAATCAATTTCATGTTAAAAATAACATAGAATAGTGTGCCATTTATACAAATAAATGTACTACTGTACAAGCTGCTACAATATTTGGTTGGAAGAAAGTTATTTGGTAAACTTGACCTATTTGGACTATGTCTGGTAACGGAAGTATATAAGCAAAAGAATGAAAAAATGGCACAGGCCATGAGAGTAATTCAGATGTTCACTCATACCTATTTACCTCAAATGATATTACCTCTCATATAATAAGTTGGGAGAAAGGAGTTAAAAAAATTAATGCCAAGCATGAAGTCAGTCGTGGAGTGTATTGCAAGAGTAAGCATGTGAACAATACTCAGTGACAGCAAACACACTATTAAAGGAAAAAGGATGATGGGAAAACCTGGAGAAAATTCATAGCCAGCCATAGTCATTCCTGGGGGTAATGACAACGTGGATGTCACAGCACAGTTTAGCTTTAAACTTCTGAGGCATTGGGAAAAATATAAATATCTTGTCATGCTTTATTTGAGGGGGTGGGAAGAGGTGAAAACTGTGGACCTTTGGCCCAGAGGAATGCATGCAGACATTAAGATGTGTGGGATTTACAAACCTAGTGGAGGTCATACCTGAACTCTTGAATTTAAAACCCTTAGTCTGGATTTAATTTTAGGATATTGACTTTTTGCCTCCTAAAACTAAATTTCCGTTTTTTCTCTAGCATTCCTGTTTCTCATTGTTTATTGCATGAAGACTTTGTGGTAGAGCTTCAGGGTTTGTTCCTACCACAGGGCAAGAAAGAAAATAGGTAAGTGTCTAAAAGGAACACCAGAGTGTATATGCTTTTTTTTTCTCTTTGCCTGGAATAATTACAGCTAGGTGTGTTTTCCTAGGATTGAATATTCTTTAAAAATCATTATTATAAAACACAGTATTTCTGTATATATCGACTGTCTTCTGAGCTGTCACTCCCTCAAGCCTGGCCTCTGGCTAATTTCAGGATGAACTGCTTCACCTTCCTCCCTCTCTAGCTCTCAGGTAGCCAATAATAACATCAGGTGACCAACTGTCATTAACTTACACCAACTTGTCAACTTTCTCATTCCAGTAACAGAATAAGGTAATGTGCAAAATTGTCTAATGTATGTTAAGTATTCAATGTTAGCTTCCCTTCCTTTTTATGAGAACTCAGGAAGAATGGGGAAATCCATGTTTAGATGGCAGATATTTGTCATGAGTGTTGAAAGATAAGAATTCACCAGGAGCAAGAAAGCAGTCATATTTAACAGATAAGTACCATGTGTTAGGGTACAGAGGCATGAAGAAATAGGGGAGTACAAGCATTTGATTCAGTAACAGTTTAGCGTTTGTTTGAGTGGAGACTTACAGTGCTGGCCAGGAGGGCAGGGGCCAGATGTGATGGTCTTTATATGATACTCTGTACAATTCAGAAGTTAAATTTTCTAGGTTGATTTTTTTCCCCAAAAAATATAGGCATTCAAGTACCATCTTCACAATTTTTACATAACTGAGTATGGCCTGTACTTCCGTTTTTCTTAACTGAGTTACACATGCAATAAGATGCACATATCTTAAGTGTTCTAACTAGTTGAGTCTTGAATAATGTATATACCCATCCTTATAACCAAGACACCATCAAGTACAGACTATTTCTATTACCCCACTGAATGGACCCCCTTCTATTTAATCCCCCTGCCCACCATAGGGAGCCACTGTTTTGATTCATACTGCATGTATTCTTTTGTGTATGGCTTCTTTTATGTAATAATATCTGTGAAATTCATCCATGTGGTTGTATGTATCCATTATTATTACAGAGTTGAATTCCATCTTCTGACTACCATGGTTTATTTCTTGTGCTTATTTGTCATCTGTATATCTTCTTTGGGGGGATGTCTTTATGTCTTTTACCCTTTTTTTTAATAGAAATTTTTTTGAGATAATTGTAGATTCATAGGCAGTTATAAGTAGTGCAAGGGGATCCCCTGTAGACTTCACCTGCTGGAAACAGTTTGCAAAATTTAGTATAATACTACAACTGGGAAACCGATATTGGTACCATCCACTGATCTTCCTTATAAAGGTGGTTTTCGTGGTAGTGATGTATGTATGTGTGTGTGTGTGTGTGTACATTTAGTCCTGCACAGTTTTACTTACCGTGTAGTTTTGTGATTTTTGTCTGTCCAACACACGAGACACTGAACAGTTCCGTCACCACAGGATTGCTCCTGTTGCCCCTTCATAGCTACACCTGCCTTCCTCCCTCTGCTCCCTCCTCACCTGTGACAGCCATGAGTCTCATCTCTATTAGTCAAATTTTGCCATTTCAAAAATGTTACATAAATGAAATCATAAAGTGTAACTTCTTGGTATTTTTGCCCATCTTAAAAATTGTTACTGGTCTTTTTATTAAATTATTTATGTATTCTCTATACATATAAAGTTCTGTGACAGAAATATGTATTGTGAATATTTTCTCCCAGTTCTTTGGTTTTCATTTCTCTAAACTCTTGAAAAGCAGGAATTAAAAATTTTTATAAAATCCATTTTATCATTTTCTTATGGGTGTGTTTTTCATCCTCTCTGAGAAAGCTTTACCTACCTGAAGATCACAAAGTACTCTGATGGTTTCTTCTAGAAGGTTTATGGGTTTTTTTTTTAATGGCATTTTTGTTCAGTCTGTGATCGATCTCAAATGAATTTTGAGTATCTTAAAAGATAGTAGTAGTTCATTTTTTCCCCATATTTTTCCTTATTTCCATTATTTTTCACTTGTCCATATGTTGAATGAGTGTTGCCAAGTTGTTTCAGCACCATGTTTTGAGGACTTTGCTTTCTCCACAGAACTTTGGTGCCTTTATAAAAAGTCAGTTGACAACCATGTGTGGGTCTATTTCTGTTCTGTTTTCCTGTCCTAACGCAATCACATAAGGTAGTGTGGGTCTTCCAGCCTTTTTCTTTGTCTTGACTATTCTTAATTCCTTTGCATACATAGAATTAAGCTTTAAATTTCCTCTGGAAACCCTGTTAGGATTACATTGAATCCACATAGATCACTTTGGGGAAAACTGGCATTAATATTCCTCTTCCCATCTGTGAATAGGGTAGATTTATTTACTTCTAAAATTTCTTTTAGTATTGTTGAATAGCCTTCATTATAGAGTACTGTACTCTTTTAGTTAGATTTAGTCCTCAGTGTTTGTTTTTTGATGCTGTTGAAATCGATTTTTAAAAATTTCACTTTTCACTTGTTTTCTGCTAGTACAGTGGGGCTAGTAAACCTACTACATGAAGTCGGGATGTCCTCCTGACACCTAAAGCCATTTACATACTACTGGGGGCCCTCTACAGTACAGAAACACTGTTCTAGATTAAAGCAAACCACTAAGAAATTTTTGGTCCAATTTGCATTGAAAGAACTATTGAGGATAGATTAGAAAGTGAAGACAGGGGAGGCAAGGAGGCCACTGAAATACAGTGACTACTGACTGCCTACTACATGGCATATTCATTATCATGGAATATTCTATGATAAATTTCAGTATCCCTGTTTTACAGATAGGTGAGGAAACTAGAGAGGTAAGAAAAGGAATCTGAGATCCCATGGTTATGGAGTGTGGCCCTGCTGGGATTCAAACGGAGATCTTATTCCAGACACACCCACTTCCTCTGAGTGAAACGTGTGCTTGGATTGAGGCAATGGCAGTAGAGTTGGGTGCGCTTAGACTGCAGAAGATTTGCTGAAAGAGAATTGGCAAGCCATGTTTCCCGGTAGGGCATTTAAGCCTGTTCTTCCCTTCCTCCGGTTTCTCATCAGGAGCAGCGGTCACGGTGACCCCAGCTGCCCTGGGGTGTGAGCATTCACTGAGGTCATGTGTGCAATGCACTTAGCTCATTGTCAGTGCTCTGTTAAGTGGTCGCTAAGTGGGGTTTGTGGGTGATAAGTACACCATTAAGCAAGACAAGGAAGGAAAGGTAGCATGAGTTAGAGGGCTGGGATGTGTGGCTAACACATTGCTTTGGACTCATCATGTCTTATGTATGTGTGAAACCAGCAAGAAAAGTGAGTACAGCTCTGATGAAAGGTCTAGGCTGAAGATAGAATTTATCATTGACATTCTTTTTTTTTTTTTGTAGATAATTATTTTTTATTGAAGGGTAGTTGACACACAGTATTACATTACATTAGTTTCAGGTGTACAACACAGTGATTCAACATTTATATACATGATAATTCTAGGTACCAGCTATCCCCATACCAAGTTGTTACAATATTTGACTATATTCCTTATGCTATACATTATATCCCGGTTACTTATTTATTTTACAATTGGAAGTGTGTACTTTTTTTTTTTCATCTTTCATATTTATTGATCAAATGGCTGTTAACAACAATAAAATTCTGTATAGGGGAGTCAGTGCTCAATGCACAATCATTAATCCACCCCAAGCCTAATTTTCGTCAGTCTCCAATCTTCTGAAGCATAACGAACAAGTTCTTACATGGAGAACAAATTCTTACATAGTGAATAAGTTACATGGTGAACAGTACAAGGGCAGTCGTCACAGAAACTTTCGGTTTTGCTCATGCATTATGAACTATAAACAGTTCAAATATGAATACTCATTTGATTTTTATACTTGATTTATATGTGGATACCACATTTCTCTCTTTATTATTATTATTATTTTTAATAAAATGCTGAAGTGGTAGGTAGATACAAGATAAAGGTAGAAAACATAGTTTATTGTTGTAAGACAGCAAATGTAGATGATCAGGTGTGTGCCTGTAGACTATGTGTTAATCCAAGCTAGACAAGGGCAATAAAACATCCACGGATGCAGAAGATTTCTCTCAGAACAGGGGGGTGAGGTTCTAAGCCTCACCTCTGTTGATCCCCAATTTCTCACCTGATGGCCCCCCTGCGACTGTGCCTGTCTTAGGTTGTTCCTCCCTTGAGGAATCTTACCCGTCTCTGGCTAACCAGTCATCTTCCGGGGCCATGCAGGGAAATGTAAAGTTGGTAAGTGAGAGAGAAGCCTTATTGTTTGCAAAGGTTAGCTTTTTACTTCTTTGCATATTTATGCCCTGTGGCTTCTATGCCCAGCATTTGTCTTGAGGTATCTTTACCACTTGGAAGAATTGTGATACTTGGTAAATTTGATATGAGGCACGAATTCTATTTAAGGGTTGTAATTAGGAAGGAAGAAGAAAAGCTATACAAGTAGCAGATGGAAGAAAACATGGGAAGATTGATTATTTCCTTACATATCTTCTTGTAGAGTAACTTCAGCATGTATAGGTTTTAAGCTACTACTTAAATTGCGCACACACATTAACATAATAGGAGTATAGTTACATAACCAAAGCATACCTGTAATTACCATCCATCTCCAGTGAAACCAAGAAAACCAGTTAGGCACCTTAGGCATTTGTGAAAACTTATCTATGATATGGTGGATATTGTCCAACTGAACTTGAACAGTCTGAGAGAAATCAGACAAATTAAAACAACCCATTCCTGGGGAATGTTCACATCCCATATGTTCTTTTAACAGTAAATAGTCTGTAGTTGTAAGATTTTGGAGCGCTACAATTTGCACTTCTCCTAATTCTTGGTTGAGTTCCAACAGTATAGATCCAGTCCAATTTGTTGTTTTACTGTATGCACAGGCCAGCTTAGATATCTCCTTCCTCATTCCCATGGCAAGTCAAGGAACTGGTGGGATGAGTGCATCTACAGCTGTAGCAGTGCGTGGATCTTTGTTGGGGTTTTTTGATGATCATCTTCTGGCATGAGTCTTCCCGAGAGTGCTGATGTTGGAAGTTCTTTTTCATATCGTATCTTAGTTGATTTTCGGGGTAGCCAAATTAGGCTTTGATCCTCTGTATAAACACAAACAGACCCTTTGCCTACACTTTTATATGCCCTTTATACCCTTGTGTAGAACTCATTGGAGGTCACCACACAGGAACTGCCTTTTTTTTTTTTTGGTATCATTAATCTATACTTACATGATAAATATTATGTTTACTAGACTCTCCCCTATACCAGGTCCCCCCTATAAACCCCTTTACAGTCACTGTCCATCAACATAGCAAAATGTTGTAGAATCACTACTTGCCTTCTCTGTGTTGTACAGCCCTCCCCTTTCTCCCCCCCCATGCATGCGAATCTTAATACCCCCCTACTTCTCCCCCCCTTATCCCTCCCTACCAACCCATCCTCCCCAGTCCCTTTCCCTTTAGTACCTGTTAGTCCATTCTTGAGTTCTGTGATTCTGCTGCTGTTTTGTTCCTTCAGTTTTTCCTTTGTTCTCATATTCCACAGATAAGTGAAATCATTTGGTATTTCTCTTTCTCCGCTTGGCTTGTTTCACTGAGCATAATACCCTCCAGCTCCATCCATGTTGCTGCAAATGGTAGGATTTGCCCTTTTCTTATGGCTGAGTAGTATTCCATTGTGTATATGTACCACATCTCCTTTATCCATTCATCTGTCGATGGACATTTAGGTTGCTTCCAATTCTTGGCTATTGTAAATAGTGCTGTGATAAACACAGGGGTGCACTGATCTTTCTCATACTTGATTGCTGCATTCTTAGGGTAAATTCCTAGGAGTGCAATTCCTGGGTCAAATGGTAGGTCTGTTTTGAGCATTTTGATGTAACTCCATACTGCTTTCCACAATGGTTGAACTAACTTACATTCCCACCAGCAGTGTAGGAGGGTTCCCCTTTCTCCACAGCCTCGCCAACATTTGTTGTTGTTTGTCTTTTGGATGGCAGCCATCCTTACTGATGTGAGGTGATACCTCATTGTAGTTTTAATTTGCATTTCTCTGATAATTAGCGATGTGGAGCATCTTTTCATGTGTCTGTTGGCCATCTGTATTTCTTTTTTGGAGAACTGTCTGTTCAGTTCCTCTGCCCATTTTTTAATTGGGTTATTTGTTTTTTGTTTGTTGAGGCGTGTGAGCTCTTTATATATTCTGGACATCAAGCCTTTATCGGATGTGTCATTTTCATATATATTCTCCCATACTGTAGGGTTCCTTTTTGTTCTATTGATGGTGTCTTTTGCTGTACAGAAGCTTTTCAGCTAAATATAGTCCCGCTTATTCATTTTTGCTGTTGTTTTCCTTGCCCGGGAGATATGTTCAAGAAGAGGTCACTCATGTTTATGTCTAAGAGGTTTTTGCCTATGTTTTCTTCCAAGAGTTTAATGGTTTCATGACTTACATTCAGGTCTTTGATCCATTTTGAGTTTACTTTTGTATATGGGGTTAGACAATGGTCCAGTTTCATTCTCCTACGTGTAGCTGTCCAGTTTTGCCAGCACCATCTGTTGAAGAGACTGTCATTTCGCCATTGTATGTCCATGGCTCCTTTATCAAATATTAATTGACCATATATGTCTGGGTTAATGTCTGGATTCTCTAGTCTGTTCCATTGGTCTGTGGCTCTGTTCTTGTGCCAGTACCAAATTGTCTTGATTACTATGGCTTTATAGTAGAGCTTGAAGTTGGGGAGTGAGATCCCTCCTACTTTTTTCTTCTTTCTCAGGATTGCTTTGGCTATTCGGGGTCTTTGGTGCTTCCATATGAATTTTTGAATTATTTGTTCCAGTTCATTGAAGAATGTTGCTGGTATTTTCATAGGGATTGCATCAAAGCTGTATATTGCTTTGGGCAGGATGGCCATTTTGGCGATATTAATTCTTCCTAGCCACGAGCATGGGATGAGTTTCCATCTGTTAGTGTCCCCTTTAATTTCTCTTAAGAGTGACTTGTAGTTTTCAGAGTATAAGTCTTTCACTTTTTTGGTTAGGTTTATTCCTAGGTATTTTATTTTTTTTGATGCAATTGTGAATGGAGTTGTTTTCCTGATTTCTCTTTCTGTTGGTTCATTGTTAGTATATAGGAAAGCCACAGATTTCTGTGTGTTGATTTTGTATCCTGCAACTTTGCTGTATTCCGATATCAGTTCTAGTAGTTTTGGGGTGGAGTCTTTAGGGTTTTTTATGTACAGTAACATGTCATCTGCAAATAGTGACAGTTTAACTTCTTCTTTACCAATCTGGATTCCTTGTATTTCTTTGTGTTGTCTGATTGCCGTGGCTAGGACCTCCAGTACTATGTTAAATAACAGTGGAGAGAGTGGGCATCCCTGTCTAGTTCCCGATCTCAGAGGAAATGCTTTCAGCTTCTCGCTGTTCAATATAATGTTGGCTGTGGGTTTATCATAGATGGCCTTTATTATGTTGAGGTACTTGCCCTCTATTCCCATTTTGCTGAGAGTTTTTATCATGAATGGATGTTGAACTTTGTCAAATGCTTTTTCAGCATCTATGGAGATGATCATGTGGTTTTTGTCTTTCTTTTTGTTGATGTGGTGGATGATGTTGATGGACTTTCGAATGTTGTGCCATCCTTGCATCCCTGGGATGAATCCCACTTGGTCATGGTGTATGATCCTTTTGATGTATTTTTGAATTCGGTTTGCTAATATTTTGTTGAGTATTTTTGCATCTACGTTCATCAGGGATATTGGTCTGTAGTTTTCTTTTTTGGTGGGGTCTTTGCCTGGTTTTGGTATTAGGGTGATGTTAGCTTCATAGAATGAGTATGGGAGTATGCCCTCCTCGTCTATTTTTTGGAAAACTTTAAGGAGAATGGGTATTATGTCTTCCCTGTATGTCTGATAAAATTGCGAGGTAAATCCATCTGGCCCGGGGGTTTTGTTCTTTGGTAGTTTTTTGATTACCGCTTCAATTTCGTTGCTGGTAATTGGTCTGTTTAAATTTTCTGTTTCTTTCTGGGTCAGTCTTGGAAGGTTGTATTTTTCTAGGAAGTTGTCCATTTCTCCTAGGTTTCCCAGCTTGTTAGCATATAGGTTTTCATAGTATTCTCTAATAATTCTTTGTATTTCTGTGGGGTCCTTTGTGATTTTTCCTTTCTCGTTTCTGATACTGTTGATTTGTGTTGACTCTCTTTTCCTCTTAATAAGTCTGGCTAGAGGCTTATCTATTTTGTTTATTTTCTCGAAGAACCAGCTCTTGGTTTCATTCATTTTTTTCTATTGTTTTATTCTTCTCAATTTCATTTATTTCTTCTCTGATCTTTATTATATCCCTCCTTCTGCTGACCTTAGGCCTCATTTGTTCTTCTTTTTCCAATTTCGATAATTGTGACATTAGACCATTCATTTGGGATTGTTCTTCCTTTTTTTAAATATGCTTGTATTGCTATATAATTTCCTCTTAGGACTGCTTTTGCTGTGTCCCACAGAAGTTGAGGCTTAGTGTTTTTGTTGTCGTTTGTTTCCATATATTGCTGGATCTCCATTTTGATTTGGTCATTGATCCATTGATTATTTAGGAGCGTGTTGTTAAGCCTCCATGTGTTTGTGAGCCTGTTTGCTTTCTTTGTACAGTTTATTTCTAGTTGTGGTCTGAAAAGTTGGTTGGTAGGATTTCAATCTTTTGGAATTTTCTGAGGCTCTTTTTGTGGCCTAGTATGTGGTCTATTCTGGAGAATGTTCCATGTGCACTTGAGAAGAATGTATATCCCGCTGCTTTTGGATGTAGAGTTCTATAGATGTCTATTAGGTCCATCTGCTCTACTGTGTTGTTCAGTGCGTCCGTGTCCTTGACTTTTAGTAAAGTCTGTGTCTTTTGATTGGTGCATTCAGTCCATTAACATTTAGGGTGACTATTGAAAGATATGTACTTATTGCCATTGCGGGCTTTAAATTCGTGGTTACCAAAGGTTAAAGGTTAGCCTCTTTAGTATCTTACTGCCTAACTTAGCTCACTTATTGAGCTGTTATATACACTGTCTGGAGATTCTTTTCTTCTCTCCCTTCTTATTCCTCCTCCTCGATTCTTCATATGTTGGGTGTTTTGTGCTGTGCTCTTTCTAGGAGTGCTCCCATCTAGAGCAGTCCCTGTAAGATGTCCTGTAGAGGTGGTTTGTGCGAAGCAAAGTCCCTCAGCTTTTGTTTGTCTGGGAATTGTTTAATCCCACCATCATATTTGAATGGTAGTCATGCTGGATACAGTATCCTTGGTTCAAGGCCCTCTGTTTCATTGCATTAAATACATCATGCCATTCTCTTCTGGCCTGTAGGGTTTCTGTTGAGAAGTCTGATGTTAGCCTGATGGGTTTTCCTTTATAGGTGACCTTTTTCTCTCTAGCTGCCTTTAAAACTCTTTCCTTGTCCTTGATCTTTGCCATTTTAATTATTATGTGTCTTGGTGTTGTCCTCCTTGGATCCTTTCTGTTGGGGGTTCTGTGTATTTCCGTGTTGTGTTCGATTATTTCCTCCCCCAGTTTGGGGAAGTTTTCAGCAATTATTTCTTCCAAGATACTTTCCATCCCTTTTCCTCTCTCTTCTTCTTCTGGTACCCCTATAATACGGATATTGTTCCTTTTGGATTGGTCACACAGTGCTCTTAATATTGTTTCATTCCTGGAGATCCTTTTATCTCTCTCTATGTCAGCTTCTATGCGTTCCTGTTCTTTGGTTTCAATTCCATCAATGGCCTCTTGCATCCTATCCATTCTGCTTATAAACCCTTCCAGAGTTTGTTTCATTTCTGCGATCTCCTTTCTGGCATCTGTGATCTCCCTCCAGACTTCATCCCATTTCTCTTGCTTATTTCTCTGCATCTCTGTCAGCATGTTTATGATTCTTATTTTGAATTCTTTGTCGGGAAGACTGGTTAAGTCTGTCTCCTTCTCTGTTGTTGTCTCTGTGATCTTTGTCTGCCTGTAGCTTTGACTTTTCATGGTGGTAGGAATAGTTTACAGAGCTGGGACGAGTGACGGCTGGAAGAACTTCCTTTCTTGTTGGTTTGTGGCCCTCCTCTCCTGGGAGAACAGCGACCTCTAGTGGCTTGTGCTGGGCAGCTGCGCGCAGACAGGGTTTCTGCTTCCTGCCGGGCTGCTATGGAGTTTATCTCCACTGTTGCTGTGGGTGTGGCCTGGCTCGGGCAGCTACTCCAAAGTGGTGGAGTCGCATTGGAGGGGGAGCAACTGGGAGGCTGTTTATCTCCGTAAGGGGCCTCCCTGCTCCCTGCAGCGCAGGGGATTAGGGCGCCCAGAGATCCCCGGTTTCCCTACCTCTGGATTAAGTGTCCCACTCTTCCCCTTTAAGACTTCCAAAAAGCACCCGCCAAAACAAAACAACCCCAAAAAAAAAAAAAAAAATTTTTTTTAAAAATTAAAATAATAAATAAATAAAAAATGTCCATTCGTTTTTCTTTATTCTCTGGCACCAGCCTCAGGCCTCTGCTCACTGGTCTTGCTGCCCTGTTTCCCTAGTAGTGGGGTTCCTATCCCTTTAAGACTTCCAAAAAGCGCTCGCCAAAACAAAACAGCAAAAAAAAAAAAAAAAAAATTGGCCGCTTGCTTTTCTTATGTCCTCTGGTGCCAGGCCTCCGGTACCCGCTCACTATTCTTGCTGCCCTGTTTCCCTAGTATCCAGGGCCCCGCGCAAGCACTGCGTCTGCGCTCCGGTCCGGATGGCTGGGGCTGGGTGTTCAGCAGTCCTGGGCTCTGTCTTCCTCCTGCTCTGCCTACTCTTCTCCCGCTGGGAGCTGGGGGGAGGGGCGATCTGGTCCCGCGGGGCCGGGGCTTGTATCTTACCCCCTTTACGAGGCACTGGGTTCTCGCAGCTGTGGATGTGGTCTGGATGTTGTCCGTGTCCTCTGGTCTTTATTCTAGGAAGAGTTGTCTTTGTTATATTTTCATAGATATATGTGGTTTTGGGAGGAGATTTCTGCTGCTCTACTCACGTCGCCATCTTGGCTCCCTCCCCCTATCATTGACATTCTTTGTACTAGGTAGATGAGGCTGAGAAGTGGTCATTATTTTAAAATAGAAAAATAAAGTACGCTGAATGTATTTCTTTTAGCCCAAATCTAGAATCCTTTTACCAGGAGGTATTTACTGAAACTTTAAAAAGATGGTTGTTTTAGGGCATTAAAATGCAGTTCTAAAACACACAATAAATTAAAACAAACCAAACAAATATCCCTGTATGTGGTACAGGCTGGAGATTTAGTGGAAATAGACAAGCCTGTGGATGGTGACTTTCTCAGACAGTAAGGGCCTTTAGCCAGAACCCCTGTACTTGGAGAATGACCTCAGGGAATACAGCCTTTTCCTCCGGCAACTAGGTTTTCTTTTCAAGAACTCAAAGTCCTGTGTATCCTTGATTTAATATTGCTGTTTTTAAAGCTTATCCTCGCTAGGACACAGATGCAGCAGAATAATGGAGTGGAGGTGTAAACCAGGGCAAGGTGAAGATGCCCGTTTTTGTACCTTGGGGTGTAGCTGCATTTGTTCACGTGGTTCTCAAACTTTAACACCAGATGGCACCACTTACCAGCATTTGACCGACGCTTCAGATGTGGCCCTCTGTTTCCGGGCAGTAAAGAGAACTATGATAGTCGCTCAGGAGACCCAGAGTGGAGAACTCTTGCCTTGGCATGAATGACATGGGACCCCTTGGTTTACAAATGATGGACATTGTCATTGAGCTCCTGAGTTCATGTTCCCACCCCATCCCCTGTCCTCTCCTCTCCTGTGTTTCAGCGTCTTTCTCAAGGATATGGGGTTGAAGCTATTGGAAATACTATTTTAACTGTAACTGGGTAAAACAAGTTTTAGTTCTTTAGTTATTGTGAGATATTTAAAATTTTTCATTTTAATAACACAAATTTTTGCATGTCTAGAAAATGCTTTGCATGGTATGTTACTGGGTAAAATTGTCATGCAGATTATGTGGCCCAGTGATGATTATCTGGGCTGATGATAAGAGAGGCATTTGGGTATGAGCCAGCCCCATGCAGAGGGACCTCAGGTCCCACCAGCCCATGAAGAACCCTACTCAGTAAAGCCAGGACGTTATACAGAGTGTCATGCAGTGTGCTGTGTGGTAGAAGTAATCCATGCTGGTAGAGGATAATAGCCCTTTGTTATGTGTAGCAATTACTTTTCCCAGCTTGCCTTTTGTCTTATAACTTCAGTAATAATATTTTTACCATATGGAAGTGGAAAACATATATGTAGTCAAAATTACTAGGTCCTTTATCTCTTGGTTGCAGAGCATTATGTCATGCTTACAAAAGGCTTCTTCAATTTAGAATTATAAAAACATATGTGTCTGTTTTTTTCTACATTTACAGTTTCAGTTTTTACATTTACATTTTTGTTCCATCTTGAATTGTAACAGAGAAGAGTGAGGTAGAAGTCCAGCTATATGTTTTTCCAGTGATGGAGCATATAAGGAAGTGACCCATATTCCTGAGGGTTCAATCCCCTTCTCCCTCCCTCCCACCCCACCTATCCTCCCCCTCCCTTCCCCTTTGGTAATGGCCAATCCCTTGTTGGAGTCCATGAGTCTGCTGCTGTTTGTTCCTTCAGTTTTATGCATATGTTTTTGACAGAAAAATCTCCAAGACATGTTGCTAAATAAAATAAAGTATTTAGTTATATGTATACTCTGCTACCCATTTGTGTAGGAAAGGAAGAAATAAAGAATATATATATATTGATCTGAATATATATTAAAAAATCTCTGGAAAGGTAAATAGAAAGCTAATTGAAATGGTTACTTGGGAGGGATGTGAACTTGGTGGATAGGGCCATTTTATACTTTTTGATTATATTACTTGTTTAAACAATTAAATGAAATATGTAATTTGAAAGCTCTTATTTAAATGATTAAGTGTTTTTGAGTAGTCATTTTGAGTAGGAGAAGATCACTTGGTTCTGTTTAATTCAGTGATACTCTATGATTATGTACATAATTGGGAGTAAAGAGATCATAATATGGTTACTTCCTTAAGGTTGCTGAGAAGACAGGCAGACAGGCAGATGCAAGTGTAATACAACCAAATGCAACAAAAATACCGAAACATGATGGATGAACAGGGAAGGGAATAGGGAAGAACCTTGCAGAGGAGGTATGACTTAAACTGGAAGGTGAGGGACCTGTAGGACTTGGACAGCTGGTGATGGAGATGGTGGGCACATAGACATAGAGAGGATATCCTCTGAATGGAGGGAAGTATGCATGCAATATTCAGTAGGCTCTAGAGAGCATGGTTTAATTTGGGAGTGGAGAAGTGTAGCCATTTCTGCATAGCTGGAGTGTAGCTGTGTTTGTGTGTACAGGGACAATCTTGCACTGGGATTTAAGTTTGTATTCAATCTTTTTTAAAAATGGAAAATTGCAAATAAATACAAAAGTAGACAGGATAGAATAAGGCAGCACATGAGCTTCAACAATTGCCAGCTCAGTTAATCTTGTTCCATGCATACCTACCCATTTAAGCCCCCATCTCCTGCCATATTTTGGCATAGATCCCAGGTAACATCTGTAAATATCTCTGATATAGCTCTAAAAGAAAGGGACTCTTTTTTTTTTAACCAGTTGGAGTATAAATTTCTAATAGATTCATAAATGTCATAGTTTATTTTCTAATAGCTTTTATTTTTATTTATTTTAATTTTTTTTATTTTGGTATCATTAATCTACAATTACATGAGGAACATTATGTTTACTAGACTCCCCCACCAAGTCCCCCCCACATACCCCATTAGTCACTGTCCATCAGCATAGTGAGATGCTGTAAAATCACTACTTGTCTTTTCTGTGTTGCACAGCCCTCCCCATGCCCTCCCTGCTACATTATACATGCTAATTATAAGGCCCCCTTTCTTCTTCCCCCTTCTCCTTCCCTTCCCACCCATCCTCCCCAGTCCCTTTCCCTTTGGTAACTGTTAGTCCATTCTTGGGTTCTGTGATTCTGCTGCTGTTTTGTTCCTTCAGTTTTCCCTTTGTTCTTATACTCCACAGATGAGTGAAATCATTTGGTACTTGTCTTTCTCCGCCTGGCTTATTTCACTGAGCATAATACACTCTAGCTCCATCCATGTTGTTGCAGATGGTAGGATTTGTTTTCTTCTTATGGCTGAATAATATTCCATTGTGTATATGTACCACATCTTCTTTACCCATTCATCTGCTGATGGACACTTAGGTTGCTCCCATTTCTTGGCTATTGAAATAATAGCTTTTGTTTATTTGTTTAACTCAAGATCCAAGTAAGGTCCCAAATAGCAATTAATTGATATGCCTTTTAGGTCTCTTTAAGTCTCCTCTCCATTGTAATTTGTTTGTTGAAGGAATCACATTGTTTGTCATACAGCATTTCCCATTGTCAAGGTTTTATAGATTGTATCCCCTGGTCCAGTTTTATGTATTCTGTTGTTTGTATTTCCTATAAATTGGTAATTGGTTCTAGGGCCTTGACCAGATTCAGGTAAGTTTGTTTTGGTTTGGCTTTTGGCTAGGTTTTGTTTTTTTTCCTGTCTTCTTAGGTAGTATTGTGGCTTCCCATCACTGACAGTGTAATGTCTGGTTTTCCTCCTTTTTCTAATTTCAGCAGCCATTGCTGATCAGCGTTTCCATTTTAGTCATTCTTTACAGAGTTAAGTGACTAAACATGGCCATATCTTCTGGTTGCCATGATATGTCTGTTCTTTCACTTCTCAGACTTACAAATATCCTGTTCAGTAAAGAATTTTTAAGAGTGATCAGTCAAAGGACCTTTCAAAACCGGTATCAAATAGTTGCACGATGTTTTCTTGAATTGAAAACAAATTTATCTCTTATTTTAATGGATTTTCACAGCCTTGGTTATTTGTGTTTTATGCATCACTAGATTGTTCTTCCGGTGTGTCAGAAGTAAGGCAGAGGGGAAGCAATGGTGCGGAAATATCCCATGGCAGGTAGGAATTATCCACGTGTTTTGAACTTGCTATGTGAAGACAGTTCAATCTGCGGCATCACCTGAAGAGACCTCCAAGTCCAGGATAAACTGTTTGGTCTCCATTACACTGTCTCTGGGAGATTTTTTTCTTTAAGCAAGGTAGACCCTGTTGGAAATTTTAATTCAAAGGACTATTTGGTTATATTTAAGATACAATTATTTGCTTCCTATTTCACTTAAATATTTTTTGAGGTCTTAAATATATCAGTATTCTCCTATTTAGGGGAAATTTTGGATTTACTTGGCTACCTTAGCATCATTTTACAGACAGATATCTCTTAGATACTGGTATAACTCACAAGCTCCTAGAATGTGAGAATTAGGAAAGACCTCCAGGTATTCAGTCCATGAAGAGCTAAACCCAGGGAGGGGACAAGACTTATTTTGTTTAGGGGTATAGCTTGAACTGGTGATTCCAGATCCCCACAGTGAAACATTCCTAAGGCCAAAATCAAAGCAGCATAGGACATTGTTGAGGTCTGGGGAAGAGTTCATCTTGAGAGCACAGTTTTACACACGGTGGCTGCTGCTAGTGCAGAGCACTTGGATTTGGTCACTGCTTTTCTCTGAGACCTGGAAAAGCAGTGATTGTGGACGGAAGGAACCAAGCACTGAAGGTTACTGTTAAGAGTGGTCAGCAATATCGTACTGCTTTTTCTCCCTTTCCATTTCCTGTGGAAAAAAAGGCATTTTAGATAGGAAGATTGCATTACTATTTTATGTTAAGATTATTTTCTTTGTGTTTTAGGATCCTCATTCCAAAGAAAATTCTGTGACCAAAAAGTCTCAGCATGCCTCTGAACCATTTCATTGTTCTTCCTACCAGCAGAGAAACCCATTCAAGGTCCTTGACAAGAATCAAGAACCTTCTCTCTGGAAACAGTTCCTTAAAGGTGAAGATGGGGAAAAGATGGCTGACAGGAAGCAAAGTGAAAAGGATCAAAAGAAGAAACAGAAGCCTGACTCTAAGTGCTGGGTGGAGAAGGAGCCCTCCTCTGGCCTTGTTGTGCAGAAACAGCCATGTGCAGGTCCAGAGCAGCAACGAGGGGAGAAGCCAGAGTCCCAGAGGGACACAGGGAGGAATGATGGGATGCACAAAAGAGACCTTGTTGAGACTAAATCCGAAGAGTGCCATGGTAATGAGCTGAGCAAAACATCTGTGGCTTCTCAGGAGAAATCACAGGCTGAGACTCACTGTGTTAAAAACGGACCAGAACCTCTGAGACAAAAGGACATCGGGCCTTTGCCTCCCGTCGTTCTCAGTCAGATCTCTATACACAAGCCCCAGAAAGGGGAACGCCTCAGCAGAAAGCACCTCCAGAGCCAGGAGGCTAGAGAACCGAAGGCAGACGGTGGCCCAGACACACGGACCATTCAGAGGGGGCAGCTCCAGGAGCACGTCCAGGTGCAGCCGGTGCCTCGGGATGTGCCTGCTCCAAAAGGCCCAGCCGCTCAGCCAGCAGTGCTGGCTGCAGGGCATACCCTGGGACGGAGGCAGGAGACCTACACAAGTGGTAGTAAGGGTGGGGATGACGTTGCTGGCTTTGTTTCCTCTAAGCCTCCCTTGTTCTTGGACTTGAGTCTGAACTCACAGAAGGAGACCATGAAAGTGCCTAGTCAGAGTGTGCAAAGAAAAATATCTCCTGCTTCAGGTGTTTCCAAGAAAGAGGAACCTCCAGACCTAGCAGCCCAGCGTGTGTCCCTCGCAACACAACTGAAACAGAAGAAGGTAACTCCTGACTTGTGTTTTGTTTTTAAGGTCAGAGCATTGCTTGCTGCATGCAGGTACGGGATTCTGCAAACCAACTGTATAGTTAATGTGAGGAAGGTTCTCTAGGTGGATGTGTCATTTCTGCCTTTTCCTTTGTTTATAGTTTCAGGATTGGCAAGTCAGCTGGTGTTTAACAAAGCAAAGTTGGTTTCACACATATGTTAACTTACCACAATTTCAGAGTTTGAGCATTTTAGGCTATTTTAATCTGGAACTATCTTTCTGGCAACTTGAGAGGAGAGATCCATCTTACAGGATCTGTTTTTCAGAGCACACTGGCATCAGTGAACATCCAGGCTCTTCCAGACCAGGGGCAGAGGTTGCTTAAGCAGATCGAGGAGTTGGAGGAAGCCCTTGGTGCTCTTGCCCTCCCTCCAGAGCAAGGTAAAGCAGTCACACACCAGGACTTGTGGTGTGCATGAACTTTACACCAGACACTCAAGAAGCCATTCAGTAAAGAAGTTGTTCATTCATTTACTTTTCTGTTTTATTATATATATCTGCTGCTGAGCTTTTCTTTTAAATTATGCTTGTGATTTATAAAAACCTCCTCCTATTTCCTGTGGAGTCAACTCTCTTTCCAATTGTTTAAGAAACTGTTTACACACTACTCTTTCCAGTGACGTCTCCCCAGCTCATTGGAAAAGTGGTGATCCTGCCCTCTCTTGACCTTTCCTTACACATACAATCTTTCACTTTTCTGAACTTTAATCTGTTCTTCCCTTGTTCTTTGAGCAGACACTAATGAGAAGAGTACCACTCAAGTACCACAGCTGAGTAACTGCACCCGAACTACCACAGACTCTCCCGACTTGGTGCCTCCCAAGCCCCCGCAGAGGCAGGATCTCCAGCCTCTGGCTTCTGTGGGAAGACAGGCTGCCTGCCAGGTAGCTGTGGGAGCACCCAGTCAGTGCTACAGAGGTGAGATCCAGGGGCCTGGTCCTAGTGTGAACTGCTACGCCTGTGAGTTAAATGCTGCCTAGTAGGTGTCTTTATGCCCATGTGAGGGGAGAAGCCATTTCTGGTTTGTAAGTTTTCTGTATCCTGAAGGCGTGGTGCTTGGCTGAGCTCTGCGCAGTGCTGTTTGGACCTCTGTGATGACAGAGAGTGTGTCTGTCCGGTTCAGGGATCCTGGTCAGTCAGCCCAGTGGTTGGCACATGAGAGTCATCAGTACATTTGTGACTGAAAACCCAAACTCAGGTCATGCTGAGGTAGGGAGACCAGAAGGTACGTCTGTGTCCTCCTGCGTGTGTGTGAGTGCAGAGCAGAGGAGCAACATGAGTAGAGCTCGTGACCAGTAGGCCTGCAGAGAGTAGTAACACCCTGTTTAAATGAGTGTTTCCCTCCTGAACTTTCCAGAAAACATGGAATTCAGAAGCAGCTGCCAGTAGAGCCTCAAGTTGGTAATGCATTCAGTTGGTTCACTGGTCCTGGAGACAGGAGCTCAGGTTGGCTGGCAGTGGCTAGAAAAGCTAAAGCCAGCATTCTCCCAATTGGGAACTGCTGGAGATACAGAAAGGGAAAAGGAGAGAAAGAAAACAGAAAAGGGTAGGGGAGAGAGTTGAAGAGAGTAGTTAACTGGGGGTAAGAAAGACTCAGTGCCAAATGAAACTAAAGTCAGTTTAAAAGGGGCCAGAGAAAATGTGCTTGTTAAAGTTGCATAATAGTCACGGCTGCTCAGGACTGTTTTGAGGATGTTGCTGTGTGATAGCAGCATTCAGTAATCATAATGGTGACTGAGTTACCTAGAGGAAAATTAAGTTAGGTTATTAAGAAAGTACGTAATGTGTTTTGGAAACAATTCCTTTAAGATCGCTTTTCCTTTAAAAACGTGGACATTTGAATAATTTTCATTTGTCTAGAAACACCTTAATTAGGATACTTAGTCCTTCAAATTGCCAGCAGCTGCAGTGCCCACAGAGCAGTTGCCTGTGTAGAATGAGTTGGGCAGCAGCACGGAGCGTCCCTGCCACAGAGCGGGTGGCCTGGTATGGGTGCGTCCGGCTGCCTCAACCCCCTGCCTCCACTTCAGCGGCCTTCCTCTGCTGCCTTGACCTTTCCTGTCGCTGGCTTTTCTTCTTTGTGTCCACCCCTAGAGATCTTAATCTTCCTAAAATAATGATGGCATTACTTTTCCCTTGCCACCTCTTCAACGTTGAGGAAAAATAAACTATCAAAAATATTATGGGTTAGCTTAGTTTTTCATTATACTTTCTATTAGTCCTTTATTATAATAATTATGTGACCAAAAAAACCAAAAACAGAATACGGATAGACAAGCCTGTGAAGTGAGGAGAATCTGGAGGCAGAAAAGCATGGTCTATATAGATTGATTATCTGGCAAATAATGAATTGCGTTTTTGCAGCAATAGCCAGGACATAACACTGGTGACACCTTTAGGTGGTAACGCCTCTTTGTATGCAGGCTGTACAAACCAACGTGGCCCTCCTGCAGTGTGGAAAATCATAAGCGAAGCCATTGATGAGCTGCATCGATCACTTGAGTCACGTCCTGGTGACACTGCTGTGGCAGAGGACCCAGATGGGCTGAAGGTGAGCCGAGGAAGACGCATTGTACAGAGGGTCCTCTGACAGTGCCCTAGGCCCGTAAGAGCAAGACTCCTGTGAAGCTGCCTGGCAGTGCCACTCTGATCATCTTACCTACAGATAATGCTTCTGTGGCTTCCCTTGCAGTATTTTCTCCTTTTCTGTTTAGCAGTCAGGAAAAAAAAATCACTCTTTTTCCTTGAAGTCCTAAAGGAATCTGTGTCTATTGCAATAAAGGATCCATTTAAGCTTCAATAGGTGCCACAAGGATACAGAGGAATTGCTGCTTTTAATGAACTAGTTGGGGTGGAAGTGCATGTATGTCGTCATATATAGAGGCATTAGAAAATGACTTGAAGGCAAAGATAAAAATGCGCACATACTAGAGACTGGGTACAAATGGCAAAAGAGTTTGAAATTAAGGAAAAGTTATTCTAAGTCAGTAATTATTTGTTACCTGCTTCTTTGTGCCTTAATGAAGCTGCACACCTAACACACTCCTGTTGGAGGGGTGGGGAGAGCAAGGTACAGAGACGGGTGTTTGTGAGTGAGCATCGGTGACAGTGGTACCGTAGCTGGGAGCAGCAGGTGACGCTCTTGAGTGGGAGACTCCCTGGCAGTGGAGCCTGGCACTGGGGAAGGAGCTAGCTCAAGTGATACTATGGAATCACTGGTATTGAACAAGGGTATTTAATGAAGATTATTTTTGTCACAGAATACAAGATAGTCTGGGATAAGAAAGGACCAGAAGGGGGACACCAGGGAAAGGGCTACTGAAATGTGTGACTAGCAGTGCAGACTGGGACGCTGCTGCGAGAGGAGGGTCAGACATAAGAGATGAGGAGGAAAAGCCAAGAGAGTGGCGGGCAGATCGAAGGTGACCAGTCGGAGGTGGTGGTTGCAAGCAGTAGAAACTGACTGGCTGAAAAAGCAAACCAGGACTCTCACTGGAGAGTGAGTGAGGGGGTGCTTAATAAACATGCTGGGCCTCGGGGTGCAAATCACAGCTGCCCCGGGCAGACTAGGGACACCGTAGGTGAGAGGATGGAGTCAGGGACTTCAGGGTGCAGTGAGCAGTTTTTGTGACAACTAGAATTTTGGGAGGATCACTTGCAGAAAATATAAATAAGAGTGTGGAGTCCATGTAGCCAGGATCCAGTGTAGCCACTCACGAGGAATTTATACTAAACCTGTGGTTATTACCCTTGTCAGGTCCCTTTGCTACTACACCAGAAGCAGGCATTAGCCTGGTTACTATGGCGGGAAAGCCAGAAACCACATGGAGGAATATTGGGTAAGTCTGGTATTATGATGAGACCCAACATACATACTGTATTGTTTCATTTGATCTTTTCAACAACTCTGGGGGGTGGGTGCTGTAAAGCCCCCTTTTACAGATGGGAAAACTGAGATACAGAATGGTCAAGCAGTATACACGAGAGTATACAACAAGCAGGAGACACTGACTGGCTGATTGAGCAATTTATTCTGCGGTGGCGCAGGGACTCTGTGGGATGTGCAGGGAGCCAGGCTGGAGGCCAGACTTCTAGAAGCATGGTCAGAGTCAATTTATAAACTGAGTGTCCAGTGGAAACTGCCATGCTACTTGGTTCCGTCAAGCACTAAAGGAAAACGTTGCCACCCCAAAGTCAGGCACTTTTGTCTCCATCCTGTCCTGCAGAGAGGATTTCAGAGGGACCCTCTTTCCTAAAATTGCTCACATCTCTATCAGAGTCCTGTGTGAGCCCATGTGTTCTGGAGAGCCGGGCCATGTGCTGGCCCCTTCACTGCGGGGGGAGCCCAGAAAGCAAGTTTTCCAGGCTCTGCTTTGGGCACTCGTCCAACTAAAAACTCAACTTCTAGAAAACATGATAAATGTCCTCTATGGCTAAGGGTCTGGTTGGGGGTCCCCAGGACCACCTCCGGGTTCAGTGATTTGCTAGGAAGACACACAACATATAGAGTCATACTGTGGCTGTAACTTATTACAGAAAAGAAAAGTTATTTTCAGTTGTTAGAAATCAAAATCAGCAAAGAGAAAAGGTATATGGAGCAAAGTTTAGGGGAACAGGTGCAAGCCTCCAGAGGCCTTTCCCAGCAGAGTCACATGGGGGCTACTGAATTCTCCCAGCAGCGAACTGTGACACCACATGTAAATGGTGCCAGCTAGGGAAGCTTGTGCTCAAGGTTTTTGTGGGAGGCTGGTCACATTGGCAGTGTTAGCCTGGTAGGTACCGAAATTCCGTACTCCCAGAAGGAAAGCAGATCTTCAGCATAAACCGTATTGTTTGTACACAGTTGAGGCACAGTGAGCCACTCTTGTGGGCATGTGGGAAACTTCTTACCTCCTAGTTCTCAGATGCCAGCCAGGGGCCGACCTTGAAGCAGGCCTTTCCTAGTACTCATGCCTATGTGGTAACTCTGCACAGTGGCAGAGCCAGAATTTGAACCAGAACCCATGCTGTCACATTGTACTTTTGCTTATGTCAGAATGATTAAACTTAAAATGAAGATAACAACATTTAATAGGGTATAAATAGAAAATCAGATAAATTCAGTGACTGGTGTAGTGGCAGTACCCAAGAAGTGTTCATTTATGCCCCTCTGAGGAATAGGTTAAGGGAATTTAGGAGGCCTGTTCTGAGTTAACTAACTCCAGGAATGTGGTAGCATCAGTGAAATAGGTCGTAGGATGTGACTACTGGATCTTTTTGCTTTGGTGGGATAAAAAAGAAGGACTAGGCAGTGTCATCAAACTGAGATAGCTGTCAAGGGACGCATTAGGTAAGTAACAGTATAACATGGGGACTAGAATAAGATCTGAACAATAGGTTTTAAGTTTTACAAAGTCATAGTAAATGTCTTTGCTCTAGATCTCAAAGTGAATAGCAAGAGCTAGAGTACATTTTAATAAGAATAAGAAAGATGAAATATTCAGTAGGGTAGGGAAGGAATAGTGACTGGGCTGGCACTGACAGCAAAGAGAAAAAGGGCTAATGTCCGCTGCACTTTCTGCTCTTGAGCTAAGTTGATTAATTTCTCTAAGAAAGGAACTGTCTGATTTTTGTTTTTCTTTTCCAGCTGATGATATGGGATTAGGAAAAACCCTGACAATGATTGCTCTCATCCTGGCCCAGAGGAATCGAGAGAAAAACAAAGAGAAGAATAAAAACACAGCTTTGACTTGGCTTTCCAAAGATGGTAGACAAGTGCCTTAATAGCCTGCCCTTTGCTAAATCATTTGAGCCAGCAGAGAGGAAATGTTTAAGCTGTATAAGGACACATTTGTTCATAATTAATTTACTGTAAAACCTGTATTAGACTACTTTCCTGTGGTGTCATTTCTGATGCTGAATGTGCTAATTATAAGTGATCATTTTTCCCTTCGAATGTAAACTTAGCTTGACCTATGATCAGAAAAAATTTTATGGAGAAAGCTAAGGCTCAAGAAGACTTTAGTTTAAACATAATGATTATTTCTGTTAATGTTGAGGTCATAACTGCAGGGCAGATCCAAATTAGTTAACATTTTTTTAAGGAAGAGCTGTCACAAATTCAGATTTCAGCCACCCATAGCAAAAGCCCATATCCATGTTTCTGAAATACAGAAATTGCTAAACCCTAGATAATAATCTATCTTATTTCAGCCTCTGTTTTTAAAAATGTAATAACTATGTAAGTACAGGTTCCATATACTACATGTAGACAGCACCACATGTGTAAGTTGCCAAGTATGTTTCTCAGTTGGTTAGATAGAAAAATCTGTGGCTGTCCGCTGGTGATGTCTAATGACCACTGGTACAGCTGCGTCCTGTGTCCACATGGAGTAGCCCGCGCGTGTGCACATGCACTCACACAGAGGGGTGAGGCGGCAGTGGCACAAGTACTCCATTACTGTTCCCGAAGTAATGTTTGCTTGTTTGAGGGGTTTTTGTACTTATATTTTAGTGTGGATATAATTAAGTTATGCTTTCCAGGAAAAAACCATAATGCTCCTCTGAATTGAATCAATTCAGGACAAATTAGGAAATGATCCAGTTCCTACCTCCTGGCTGCTGTGAGAGTAGTTTTTTTAGACTGAGGTCATGTCTTTGTGCTCTTCAGCCTCTCTCTCTGTCTAACATTTTTACAGAGAAAATGAAGAAAATTAAGTGTTTTGAGTTAACAGACTATCTCTTCTACTTTTGTTCTGCTATGAACTATGTGTAGAAATAGGAGCAGTTGTTAAAAAATATTGACTGAAGGAATAAAAGTCAAGAGAAGGAGGTACTGCCTTTAAAATTTAAAGAATCTTTCATGAGTATAACAAGGTGTTGATTTTTTTCTGCTCAAGACTCCTCTGAGTTCACTTCCTGTGGAACGCTAATCATCTGTCCAGCTTCCCTGATCCATCATTGGAAAAAGGAAGTAGAGAAACACGTGAGCAACAACAGACTGCGAGTGTGTCTCTATCATGGGCCAAACCGGGAGCAACGTGCAAAAGTGTAAGTAAAGAAATAGTGCAGTTGGTATGAGGTGCTCAGCACCTTGGCTTAAGGGGGCCTAGTAACCTTCCCTGTTCTCCCTGAGGCTTCATTTAATCAGGACTATTGGTATTTGTGAAGACCAAAGTCACTCTTATCACAAGTCTTCACCTGTTGTCAGAGGTACATCTTGAGAAAGAATGGTGTTCTTTTGGTATATCCATGTCACTGTTGTCCACGGAGGCTGCCTGTGATGCCTGAGTTCTCAGCATTTCCCTGGTAAAATAGGTTATGTCAAAGTCATTTCTTAATTGCTGAATTTCTGCCTCCAAAGTCACATTTTTTTTCTGGTAGTGTGAATGGAACCAGCTTAGTCTTATAGGGCATCTTGATAGAATAATAATGATTGGTTGATACAGGTCGTTATTTTTATAGCTGTATGTTTCATATATGAGCCATCTTAGGAGTTTCAAATTCAAGAGTTTAGGATTAGACCTACTTCAATTCCTGAAGGGGGTGATAAGGAAAGAGGAATGAAAATGTTCCCCTAGGTGGTGATTTTAGTGGTAGTCTCTGTCTTTTGGCTTTAAAGAACTGGGTTTTGTTCTGATGGTTATATGATGGTCTGGGTTAAATACTTGCTCAACTAGTCAAGAACAAAGTTGTTCCTGCTTCTAGATAAAGCAGTCTCTTTCCCCAACCTTGGATATTGGATAATTTATCTCATAAAAAACAGGGCAGCAGTCTTTCAGGGGGTAAATTGCCAAATTGGTGTTAGAATCAGTGTTAGGACACACCAACTCTCATGGTTCATAGTTACTTCTGCAGACGAAAGGTAGCTGGGCAGCAGTGTCAAGTGGCCTGCCTTTGTTCTAGATTTTTATTTAGAAATAAATTGCATCTCACTTGATCTGTACTTTGATCATACCTGGTTTGGTATGCAGAATGTACAGTTGATGGGTTAGAATCACTCTCAATTATACAGTTGGTCCTTGAGCCACACAAGTTTGAAGTGCATGGGTCTACTTAATATGTGGACTTTTTCAATCAAAATAGAGGAAAAGTTTTTGGAGATTTATGACAATTTGAAAAAAATTTTTCTCTAGCTCGCTTTATTATAAGAATACAGTATACGATACATATAACGTACAAAATGTGTTAATTTATGTTATTGGTAGGGCTTCCAGTCATCAGTAGGCTGTTAAGTTTTAGAGGAGTCAAAAGTTATTTGCAGATTTTCGACTGCATGGGAATTGGCTCTCCTAACCCCTGTGTTGTTCAAGGGTCAGCTGTACTTTTTTATCAAAGGCAGTATGTATACAGTGCTGCTTCTCTGAATTAAGCATATTGTGTTTATTTAAAATATTTATTGATATTCTTTCTAGTACAGAGTATTAAGCTTCATTCGGAAAAGATTTGTGCCTTTCATTAAGGATCTTTACATGTATAGGGTATAGATAGGCAAGATAAACTGAAAGTTAACAGCATGTATTTTTATACCCAAAAGTCAAATCTGGAGTAATGGGTTTTCACAAATCCACTATAGAGTGAGGAGGAGAAGGCATCACTGGTGTTCGGTGAACAGTGCTTTGAAAGTTTCTCACTTCTCTAAGACTTTAGCATCATCTTTCTCAAATCATTACTGACTGTTAATTACCAGCCATCCTTCCTGTTTTTGAGAGATCACAGCAAGCTTAAAAGACTCTAGAGACTTTTCTTTCTGACTCATTGGCTGGAAAGAGGGAGGCTGTTTTAGCTATAGTGAGTAGACTGTAAAAATGATCACAGGTAAAGAGATAAGGAAGCCAAGCAAGTAAAACTTACCTCTTCAAAATCATGTATGTCCAGATTAAGACATCAGTTAATGACTTCTGCCATCTGTCCCTCCAGCCACAGGCCTTTTTATAAAGGGATCAACTCTGCCTCTTGTCAGAGTGGTAGAGGGATTGGTTACTGATTGCTTTGTGTTGTGTCTGTGCAGCCTGTCTACATACGACATCGTGATCACTACCTATAGCCTTCTGGCCAAGGAGGTTCCCACAAAGAAGCAAGAGGAAGTGATCCCAGGTGCAAAGCTCAGTGTGGAGGTGAGTCTGGGTCGCTGCCAGTGAAGTAAAGTTGGAGCCACACCTCCTGTGACCTGAGTCTTCCCATAGCATAAGAGATAGCAGAGGTACCTTCCTGTGAAGTCAGGACTGTCCTAGAGGTTCCACCTGTCGAAATAAAGAGCTCTTTCCTCTGTTCCTCTCATTTATTCTAGATAATCACTGAGAAAGGTTGAGGTTTGGCACACTAGGTCGTTTTTTAGGACTAATGGGAACCACATTGCAATTGTAATCATCACATGAATCTAGGAAGGCCTCACTCATTGCTGTTTTTATTTTAGAGTCTTTGGGGTATACTTCTAGAATATTTTTTAGATTTAGTGTTGAAGACAAGAATTTTAGTACTTGTGGTATTTAGCCATCATTCCCTTTCTCTCCTCCATCTCCCAGGAAAATGGGTTGCAAATAATAAGTCTCCAAAGGCCAGAGGCTAAATGATCACCAGGGAGTAAGTCTGAACATTTGCTAGTGCATCCAAGCTAGTCTCAGTTAGGTAGGGTAGAGGCTTTATTACATAGTTATTGTGGGGTGTTTTTCTCCTGATAATATAGTGTAGTTTCAAGAAGTAATCTTTTGTAAGTGTTTTTATTTTTAGTTCAATAGGATGTTCACAGATTCCCGTATTTGGGGAGATCTCTAGAATGCTTGTCCAGTCAGACCAACTCTGACGTCTTGCAGATGACTAACTTTTCAGGTTCCTCAGTGGTTCTCTGTTGCTTTCTGGAAAAAGCCCTAATTACCCTCCATGATATATCCAGCTCTCTCTGATCTTGCCCTGCTTGCGTGGCCCTACACTCAGCCCTCCATGTGGCACCTCATGCCGTCACTCCAAGGGCCATGAGCTCCCCTGCCGTGCTCTGTCCTGTTGCCGTGCCTGTGGTCTCTCCTCCGAATGGGCTGCTTTGCCTCCATTCCTCTTCCCAGCTTAATTGTTATGACACCATTTATTTAGCAAAGATGGAGGAGCTACCTTGTGCCAGACGCTGTTGTATCAGGGGTACGGCAGTGAATAAACCAAGTGGATTCCTTCTGCCATGTGTTGAATTATCTAGTGCAATGTAATGTGTATGCTTTGTGATCTAATTAATTTTATGCTTGTTTTTCTTCCCTACTAGACTGTGAACTCCTTGAACATAGGAGCTGTCCTTTATATCTGGCTTAGTATCTTGTATATAAAATTGGCTTTAAGGATATTTTCAGTGAATTTTTGTAAATCGAGTAAAATTGAGTAAATATTTATTTAATGAGTGCAATTCCAGGCTCAGTCTCAACACCTAGCGTTGTCTTGACCCATAGCCCAAAAGTGGGCTGAAAGAATACATGAAAACTCAAGTTAGAAAACATTTTACTCTTAAGCATCTTAATCTCAAGGATTGGGACTCTCAAGTGATTTGTTTATGTACCCATTGAGCATTTCCACTCTTGGTTCTTAAGCTTAATTCTCATCTGAGTGTACCCGATCTAAGCCCTTAAACTTAAAGGTACTACCCTTTACCTTGATGACATGGACATTTTACAGTTCTGTAATTGGGTTTCACTTGCATTTCTTCCAGGGTATTTCAACACCTTTGCTTCGAATAGTCTGGGCTCGAATCATACTGGATGAAGCTCACAGTGTTAAGAATCCCCGCGTGCAGACATCCATAGCAGTCTGTAAACTACAAGCCCACACCCGCTGGGCTGTCACTGGAACCCCCATTCAAAACAACTTGCTGGACATGTATTCACTGTTGAAGTGAGTAAACTCTTTGGGATTATGTAAATAGTAATGGTCTTGGATACCCTTCAGAACTGTTTCATATCTCATGATAAAGCTCTGGTGTGCCAGGTTAACTCATGTAGCAGATGGCAAGCTGGTCAACCTTTAAAAGGCAAAATAATTAATATTTATGAGAAAATAGTCTGTTGATGGACTGGCTGATGTAGGACTTTGATTACATCTAGCTCCTTTATATGGAAAAATATAGGATAAATTAAAATTAAAGGAAAGTCATCTTTAGTGAATATTTTGGGCTACTTCTGCTTTAAAACTTATGGCCTAGGGTCAGGACCACAATTTATTTGAAGCAAACAGAAAAGAATGCTAATTTTAAAATACTTGCTTTTATTCAAGTCAGCCCATAAAGGGATATGGAATTTCTTTGTTAGCCTTTGAAGCTTTAGGAATAAATGCTAGCTATTGGTTATATCTTCTATTGTGATGATACAGACATCATTACTGAGAAACTTTATATTTTTACAATGTGGTTTTCATTATTAACTTGGGTCTCTTTGATCTTTACTTTGAAATTCACTTTTAAAAATCATTGCATGACAGATGTAACAAAGTCTGATTTGTTTTTCATCTTATTTGAACCTGTACTTCTTCCTCCTATATTTCTTTCCTACTCTCTTCTTCTTCCCCAACAAAAGATTTCTCCATTGTTCTCCATTTGATGAGTACGATCTGTGGAAGAGTCAGGTTGACACTGGTTCAGAGAAAGGAAGAGAACGGTTAAGTATTTTAACCAAGAGCCTATTGCTGAGGAGAACAAAAGACCAGCTGGACTCCACTGGCAAGCCCTTGGTAATCTCACTTACATACGTCCTCTGCGGAGGCTCGGGAGGAGGGTGACCGTGTCCTTGTCTGGGTAGGGTAGCCGCCTGCTGCTTCAGGAGCCTGAGTTGAGCCCCCCGCTTCCTGTGAGGAGGCCCTGGCATTGCTTCTGGTGCCTGTGTCACAGCTGTCCTTGTTGGGCTGCGCGTTCGAGCAGTCCTGTTGTTAGGGAAGGGTGGAAGCTGCTGTCCAGGGCTCAACTACATTTCTAGTGTCTACTGTGGAGTTTACTCAGTGTTGTAATAAGTCAGTTAATTTGTATAACTTCATCCCAGCCGCCTTCTTCCACTTCTCCAGGTGCTGCTGCCCCAGCGTAAATTTCAGCTGCACCATTTAAAGCTTTCTGAAGATGAAGAGGCTGTTTACAGTGTCCTTTTTGCAAGATCAAGGTATGTGCCATGAAGAAGCACCTCCCCACATATATTTTGTTTTGTTCCTGTCATTGCTTAGGAATGAGTCAAGGATCAGGTTTCCTCAAACTGTGTTTATGGTATTATTGCTAAGTTGGATATCTGTATTCTTTTTTTCTTTATTCTTCCTTTCTCTCTCCTTACCCACTTCCAACACACTTTTGTCTTATGTACACAATGAACCTATTCTTCTTGACTTCTGTGCATAGAAGTTTTAGTCTGTGGTCACCATACACCATGTTTGTCTGGTCCTCAGGGGACCATATTGGAAGAAACATTTCTTTGACATTTGGCCTGTTATCCAGCATCTCACTGGAACTTAAAAAAAAACAACTCTCTAATCCTTCTTGTCATCTTTGTATTTTGTACTTCCTCTGAAACTCCTGTCCTTCCTTGAATTCCAGATTTACTCTTTCCCATTTGGTGCTTTCATTTCCTATGCGAATTTTTTTTTCTCTTTGTATGCCTTATATTTATTAGCAAATATTATAATACTGGATTAACTAACCTAATTAATAATGTCACTATCTTGCATTAATGTCTATATATCAATTGCTATTAAATTGACTTTGAATATAATGTTTTATAATATTATTACATTTATTAATTTAAGTCCTACAGCAAGCAGAGTTAAGCAATGACTGTTGCAAACTTCTTAGTGACCATTATATGTGCATTTTCTATTTTGATGTGAGGCAGGTCAGCTCTGCAATCCTATCTAAAAGTGGGGTATGAAAGTGAAGGCAGCCCATCTGGAAGAATCCCTGATAATCCATTCAGCAGAGGTAAGCAGTGGGGTACTCATAAATACATATGACTAATGAAAATGTGGATTCAGATTTGGTAAAATGACAGAAATTGGAGGTTGTGAATTCTCTTGTTATCAGAGACTTGACCTTAGGTATGAACCTCAAACCAAAGTAAAATATACTGATCTGTGCGTATCAGACCTGGTAATCTAAACTTATTAATTTTTTGAAATCTTCTTTAATTAAATGCAAGTCTATAAAGAAAGCCAATATTTCATTAGGCTTAATTGCTATAGAAGTGAGTTATAACTGTATTCTTGAAGTTCAGGTCAAAGAAGTTGAAAATAAACTCATTTAGTTGGCAGTTCTTCCCCATATTTCGATGTTAAATCCTGTACTCTTTGCTGTGGTTTGTTTTCCTCTGTTGAAGTGGTAGAGGAATTTGGGTCCAGTGGGCCCGGACAGGCAGTGGCAGCAGGCTCACAGCGGTCCAGCACCGCCCACATACTGTCGCAGCTGCTAAGACTCCGCCAGTGTTGCTGTCATCTTTCTCTTCTCAAGTCGGTAAGACAGGCCCCACTGTGGCACCCCAGCGTGGCCCCCAGACAGGTCCAGTGCAGTCTTCTAGAAAGGAAAACGAGGTTTTGGTGGGGCAGGAAAGGGGCTTATTTGTTTTACTTCAATTAATCTTTATTGACCATTGTCCATTCTCATGGTGTTAACAGGTTTTGTTGTTTTATTTTAAATAAGCTTTATTTTAGAGTAGAAAATAGCATTTTGTAAAAAAAGGGAAACCACTTGTGAATACTTTTGTATTTTAGGATGTCGTAAAGCTAATTTAGTTACTACTTTCTTCTGCTGTCAACCAGTGTTGGGGCTTTTAAGTTTTTCTGGTTGTGAAAACTCAAGTATTTACACAATTGTGCCTTTACATTGGAGGCACAGCCATAATTAAGAGGAGTATGTTATTCTTTGGAAGGTATGTAGTATTTTGATTATCAATAGCTTAATTAATGGTGCTGTTTCAGCTTTGGGAACTAGAACAATTATGTAATCTGTCTGGCAAGTCTTTAAAAAGTTCCATCATTTGTCTTTAATCTAGTGAAATGACTTGCAAGGTTACAGTTTAATTAGGGCTCCTCTCAGGAGATACTGAAGATAAATTTAAGACACTTTGCTATGTGAGGTGTTACCAGCAGTTCACAGGCAAGTAATATAGCTTGCTGCCTCAATTGCCCATCCTGCTCCCATTCCGTTTCTGCATCCTGCTCAGGCCCTGGATCCGACTGAACTGAAAGGTGAAGCCCTGGTTCTTTCCCTGGAAGAGCAGCTCAGTGCTTTGACCCTGTCTGAACTCTGTAACTCAGAGCCGTCTTCCATCATTTCCCTTAATGGTGAAGGTTTCAAGGTGGAGCTTTTTGAAGACACAAGAGGGAGCACCAAGGTACTTCTGTCACCTGTGTTCTGGTAGCGAAACTCTGATTCCTCATAGATTTTCCTGTGTGAGAGTGCCACATTTGTCCAAGTGGGTACAACTATGTGAACGGTTTGATTTTAGCCGGTCAGATGCTCCCTCCAGTCTTAAATTCTCATTTAATTTCATGAATAAAACTAAAGTCTTATTACAAGTGGGCTTTCAGAGAGTAATTTGGGCCAGTCTTGTCATCAAGGCAGGTTTTCTGTCATGGATCAGTGGGACAGGGCCTGAGTGAGTAAGCAGTTTGTTCTAGGAGAGCTTGAAAAGAGAACAATGAAGCTTGATGCTAGAGACTGGGAAGTACATCTGAGCACCACTTGCTTTGACTTGTTGAAAGGCTTCCATCCTCAAGTATCGTTTCCTCTATAGCTTTCTATCTTCATTAGTCATTTCATTCTGTTTTCACTAAAGCCTTCTAAGGCTGAAGGGTTTAGAGAAAGGCCAAGAAACCCTGACCTGAGCACTGCCTTTCTGTTGGCCGGCTTGGAATGTGCTCCATTGGCTTGTACACCTGAGACTGGGGCTTGTTTCTCTCTCTGCTGCACTCTTCAGCTGTCAAACCTGGGCTCAACCTCCCTTCAAAGGCTTTCTTTTAAAAAATGTAACTAGAAAGGAGGTCATTGCCAAGGGAATGGTGTTATACATAAGACTTACTTTTAATTAAATTAAAAAATGTTTACCTAGGTCTTTACCACTGATACCTGAGAGAAATATAAGGTAGAGTTGCCTTATATACCTTCAGAGTTGCCCATGGGTTAAAACGTATTCCTAACAATTTGTGTTTCTCATCTAATACTCGAGTAATGTTTATTCAAAGGGCTACTCAATGTAAGCCCATTAGTAGTAGTTCAGACCATGAAAGGTTGTTTCACATAGGGAAGGGAGTTTTCTTTAGTAGCAAAAACCTAAATTCTTACAGAATGTTCTTGTAATTTGATTCCAGCTCGTGGACCATGAACCGTGCTCTTCCACTGCAGTTTTCCCAAAATACCTATTGCTGGCTTGCTCATGCAACTATCAGAGCACTTTACGCACCCTCGAGTTACTAAGACCCCAGGCGTTTCATATTCTTGCCTTTTTCCTTTTTCCTTCCTACAAAATCAAAGTGGTATAGTCTGTGCCGCACTTCCTGGCTGGGCGTCAGCATGCTTGTTCAGATTGGAAAGCAGCCTCACGTGTGGGGGCTTCTGCATGTTACCACTCTAACCGCCACCACATGGACTCTAAAAGGTGCCTCAGGGTTCATCTGGCTCAGCCCCTGTTCTGTGAAGAGGAATCTTCAGTTCCTCACTGGGAGTTCTGAAGTGTTACACTGTGTGATGGCAGATTGAGAACTTCTTCACCTCCTGATTCCTCCACCATTCTGGGGGTGTACTATAGGGCCCTTAGAGGCTTTTGAAAGTCATTCTTATTAGCTGTCAGGAAGAATGAACCCAGCTGCTCTCCAAAGTCATGCCCACGTGTTCTTACTGACTGCCCCCATATGGACTCAAATGTGCCCCATGGGGTTTTGTTAAATACCCAGAGAGCTTGTTTGGAAGCTTTGGCAAGTATTCCTCAGATTGGACAGGTCCTCCTCTTTAACATCATTTGGAGCAGGCCTTAAAATGGGTAAATCTCCTTCACTTTCTCTTGCAAATGTTAGGATAGTACCTCCTCTAGTCCAGCTATGTGCTAAGTGCTAAAAGTAAAGAAATGAACCAAGACATGCTGATTCTGCCTTCTTAAAGCATTCAAGTCGTGAAAAGAATAATATACAATATGAAAAAGACCATGATAATAAAAGTAAAAAGTTTTATATTAGCATTTGGCAGTAGGCTTCTAACCCGTATTTTGGGGGCTGGTAGGACCTCTAAGAAGAAGTGACATTAAGCTGACATGTAAGGATGTTCTAGACCAAGGGCACAGACTGGATAAAGATAAGATAAAGCATGACTTAGTGGAGGAAGAATTATGGTATGACTGAAGCCATTTGAGAAGGGCATAGTGCGAGATGAACTGGAGACATAAGCAGAGACCAGAGCAGGAGGGACCTGTTGAGTCATTGTGAGGAGCTTGGGGTTTTTCCTCAGTGGGAAGCCACCACAGGGACTTCAGCCAGGGGAAAAAGTGACAAACTGACATTTTAGAAATAGCCATGTGGCTGCAGAGAGGAGAGTAGATGAGAGAGAGGTAAGGCCAGAAGCAGAGAGACCGTCCAGGAGACCATGTCAATAATTCAGGTGACGAGTGAATTTGCTTAAATCTACATGTTATTGTAAACTTTTCCCAGATTTTATCTCTTTTGGCAGAATTGGAGGTGATCGGAAGAAATCCAGAGTCCCAAAAGAGGTAAATGTGTTATTTCATTATCCAAGTATTGATGAAGTAGGCAAGAAAATTGGATATTGCTGATACTTATAAACCTTAGCTTTTTATATCAAGGACCTTGAGCCATTAGACCTCAGCAGAAAGCACTGAGGTTAGAGCACAAATTCCTATGATTTCTAATTAAAGTGTTTGTGGCATTGATTAAAAAGGAAGTCCCTAGAAGATCATGTAAGCTAAGCATCTGAAGAAATGTTTAAAAGTAGAGAGACATCTAAAGAAAAGCAAGGGAGTAACAAGTCCGCACGGGAGGAGAGGCCTGTCCTCACACAGGGGCCCACAGCACTGGCATGTCCTTAAGCTGGGCACATGGATATAAGGAGGTCTGTTTGCTCTTTGCTATCTTTACATGCATGTTAGAAGTCTGCATTTGTTTGTATGAAATACTCTGATCTGAAAACTTGAAACTAACTGAAACATAGCTTGGGGAGACCAGGGGTGGGCGAGAGGAGAAGCCGTAGAAATTTGTCCTGGCTGGCAAAGGGACTGTGGTCTGTGCCCCCTTTCTGCAGGACTACAGATCTCTGGATGAGCAGTAGACCTCCAGATAATAGGAGGCTTCAGTCCTTACTTTAGCCACCCCTTTATTTGACTTCTTGTAGCACAAGATAAATTGTAGGACTGGATCTGGAAACAACTGGAAGCCTTATAATCTTAAAATGTGACCTAAGCATGTCCCTTACCCTCTTGGGTAACACAAGGCATTTCTTTGTCCATATTTGATAACTGAATCTTAATAGCAGGGGCATTAAAGCCCTGCAGATGAGTGTGTTTCATCTACCCAGGGGTTGTATTGTTTTCTCCTTCCCAGTGTCATTGTCTCTCAGTGGACCAGCATGCTGAAAGTTGTGGCGTTGCATCTTAAGAGGCATGGACTGACTTACGCCACCATCGATGGATCTGTCAACCCCAAACAGAGAATGGACTTGGTAGAGGCATTTAACAACTCCAGGGGCCCTCAGGTATGAGCTGGCCACATCAGAGCTATATAACTAAGAGCAAATTGCTCTCAGTTATACAGAGAGTTCCAGTGTAGCAGCTCAATTTAAAAATATTCATAGCCTTGATCTCTTCATGTTTTTTTTTTATTAGATAATTATTGGGGTACATATTAAGGTATGCAAATATTCCAAAGAAAATAAAACGTGAGGGCCAAAAGGAGAGTAAGGGCAGAACTGGTTAGGATCAAGAGAATCTGTGCAGGAAGCAAGCCTTAAAGGATAGGTGGAATTTTAGTAAGAGGAGACATGGAGGGAAGTGGAAGAACAAAGTCATCTAATAATAGATAATAAGAATTTGGAAAGCATTAGTTGACTGATAGGTGGAGAATCATAGCAGTGGTGTGGGGGTTGGGGGTGCAGAGACTGATGAAATAGACAGAATCTGGTTAATGGTAAGTTTATTGCACTAACCACCCTCAGTGCTCTAAACTGCGTTTGTGTATTCTGACAGGTATAATTGATGTTTTCAGGTTGCCTCCCAAAAAAAGTGTGAAGTAAAAATTTCCTCAAAGGTGAGGCATGGGAGATAGCATCTCAGAATTTGAACACAGTGCATTTACAACAGCAGAAGGAAATCTGACAGAAACACATTGCTTATCTGTATTGATTTTGGGCTTGAATCTGAGACAGAAGGAGAAATGTATTATGAGACCAACTTGTGTGATATTAGTGGTGTGTTTTCTTTTGAAGATTATGCTAATCTCTCTTTTGGCTGGAGGCGTTGGTCTAAACCTGACTGGAGGAAACCATCTTTTTCTTCTGGATATGCACTGGTAATGATTCTGGATTTTTCTTGGGTTGTTACAGCTTAGCAGGGAGACCAGGGGGCCAGAGGGGCAGTAGTGCCTGACTTCTCATGATGAGTGTGCTCTCTGTGTATTATGGAGATACCTCTGTGAATAGAAGCATATAGACTTGGATCTAAATAGGGTGTAGGGCTGCTGACAGCCCTGAATTCATGAGCAAGCAAGATTTCAAATGACTACTTAAAATACTCAGTTCTCTCTATTGTTAATTTAACATGTTTCAATGGAAACTGGGAGCAGAGCCTTTTCTCATGTCTAAGAGCTACATCACCCAGTTTTACCTCTTTGAAATACCATATTTCAGACATATATGTTGGCATCCAAGGAAATCTCACCCTGGGTGAAGAGGGAGAAGCTTTACTCCAAAAGGAAAAGGACAAGGAGTTTTTTAATTATGTTAGGAATACACTTAACACATCGCCCTTGGACTTAAACCGTAGTATCAGCACCAGAAGCGTAACAGCATCCTTCCTGGAAATAACGATAAATGAGTTAGTGAGTTGCTAGGAGAAAGTGTTAAAATTAGTCCCAGTTTTTGGTTTTCCAATTATGCCAATCAGGGATTCCTGCACATTTGTCTAATTCTCCAGGCAGCCCAGACTGGCACAAAGAGGCCCTGTTATCTTCTGGAGAATGTGTTTAGGTCTTACTTGGGATGCCACTGTACATGTAAATGAGGGAAGCAGACTGGGAATTAAGCTACTTTCTAAAATGAAGAATGTTATCCAGGATTTTAAAGTATAAGATGAGAAACTAGTTTGGAGTTGATAACGAGAACTTGTAGTGAAGGAAACAGTCTCCTTAGTTAAATCATAGAATGTTAAAGTTGAGAAAAGTGTTTAAGATCATTGGGCAGGCCTCACATTTCCAAGTAGCGATCTAAAGTTAAGAGGGTTGAGGGTAGGTGACTTGGCCTAGTCATCCGGCTGGTTGGTGACCAAACTGGAGCAGTGGTTTCCCTTCTGTTACTAACAGCTGTTAGCTGATGACAGTGCTTAGTTACTGTTAGCAATCAGACCTCAGTTTCTCATCAGAAGGCAAGAAGGTACCTGGCGCTAGCCTCTCTGAGGCCAGTATAGCCTAGGTCGGGATCTATAAGCTTTTTATGTAAATATGTAAGGCCAGATAGTAACAGTGTTAGGTTTTGCAGGCTACAAAGGTCTCTCATGCATATTCTTCATTGTGAGTTTATTTTTTCAACCCTTTAAAAATCTTAACAACTATTTTTGGCTCAAGGGCCATATAAAAAATGGTGGCTGGATTTGTCCATGGAATTTGTCTCCTCCACCAGTCTAGGATGTCAGGACCTTTGAGCTTTATCTGTTTTGTAACAGGAATCCATCACTTGAAGATCAAGCCTGTGACCGAATTTACCGAGTAGGGCAGCAGAAAGATGTTGTCGTACACAAGTAAGTAAAGGTCTCCCAGGACCTAGGACCCTTCCCATATTCTGCTTTTGTAGTGTCTTAATAGAATTAAAGTATTTGGTGGTCACTTTACTCATGATCTGCTGAGGCTCATCCTCCTTGGTACTCACACACAGTCAGAAGGGGAACATAAGCAATTGGGGGTAACCTTGGAATTGATTCCTGTCCAAGAACAAGCTTGTATATAACGGGAGCCTTATTTCAGCCAAGGCAGCCCATGAAGGAGCCTCTTCTCTTTCTCTCTCTCTCTCTTTTTTTTTGCTTTAAACATTTATTTTGACATAATTTTAGACATACAGAAAAGAATGTAAGAATTCTTACAAAAATAATAACTAAAAAATTCTTGATTCCAAGAACAATACCAAAAAATTCTTGTATGCTGTCTGTGTGTTATATTGTGTATAAACTTTCTTCTGGGCCATTTGAGGGTAAGTTGGATACATGATGCTCCTTTATCCCTAAATACTTCAATGGGCATTTCCTAAAAATAAGGACATTCTTTTATATAATCACAATAAAATAACAAAATCGGGATGTTACCACTGCAACTATTACCTGAGCTGTGGACTTGATGCTCTTCTGCTACTTACCTTCACAGCAAAAGAAAATCCTAGGTCCTGCGAAGCATTCAGTTGTCATGACTCTTTTGTCTCCTCTTACCTGGAAAAGTACTGCAGTCTTTGTGTTTTATGACATTGACATTTTTGAAGAGCATAAACCAGTTACTTATTTTGTAGAATGTCCCTCTATTTGGGACCCTCCTGTCTTTAAAAGCAACAAAACCTGCCATAATGTTGCATTCCACTCTAGCTGTGGACCTTTTTCTCCTTGCTTTTTCAGGAAGTTTTCTGAAGAATTTGAAACCACTGACTGTCTTTACTTGCTTACCTTCATTGTGAGTTTAGTTGCAGATAATAGTTGCTGTGGTAACATCCCAAATACTGTCATTCTTCAGCCTTTTATAAACTGGCCTCCACCCTTATCGCTCCACTGAAACTGCCCTTGTTAAAGAGGCATGCATGAATTCCAAAGTTTGCATGTAAATACAGCAATTATGTCAGTTTTCCCATCTTTAATTCTCTTTGTAGCTCTCTGTATGCACCTCCCTTAATAGTGCTGTCTACTTAGTCAGTTCCAAATCTGCAACTTCAGTTCCAAGATCTCCTAAACTTCAGCTCTAGATATCCAATCTCTAGTAAATATCTCAGTCTGAGTGTTCACATGTTCACCAGTTACCCACTGACTCTTGCATTCATCTCAGTTAAACTCATAAAACTAATTCCTATTGAGCACTCACTGTGTAGCAAGTACTATTACTTGTTCCAGGGGCTCAAAACGTCATAGATTAAAAAGAGGTACCACCTCATATCTATTTATTCTTCTGAATACATTGTTTCTGTGAATAGTATACTTTATCTAGTCGTAGAGCCAGAAACAAGACTTTGTTCTCTTTCTCATTTTTTATGTACCAACTCCATTAATTTTCTAAATGTTTCTTATAAACATCCCACCTTCCCTTCCATCCCCACTGCCACTCTCCTCTTATAAATCTAAATTTCTGAGGTGTGCAAAGCCACTTGTAATCTGTCCCCCCCCAGCCTCTTGAGCTTCTGCAGTTACTGTAAAAACATGGTGGAGTCCTTTTGACTTTTCTCTGGTTGGATTGGACAACTAGATCTTTCTCCAACATACTATGTTCTGTTTTATACACGCTCCAACTCCCTGGGATACCTTCCCCACTGTCTACACTTGCTCATCCTATAAGTCACACATTAAGAGTTAACTCTTCAGTGGAGCCTTCCTTGAATACCCCCAGATAGATTTCCTTTTACTCCTTTTGCACACTGGGCATAATTCCATTACAGCACTTGCCAGGTCGTATTATTATTGTTTATTTTCATGTCTATCTCCTTCTATCTGAGAGCAAGACTATATTCATCTCTCCATCCCTACACCTGGCAGTGTATGTGACACGTAGTTACTCACTTAGTACTTGTGGAATGAGGAAATGGATGACAACAGTGGCATTTCCTCAGCTTGTGAAACCTGTTTTCAGTGTGAATTAGCCAAAAAATAAGACATTCTGTACTTACTGTAGTACACTTAACACCTGCATTAAGGCCTCCTCATCTTACCAAGATGGAACTTTTGGGAGAAAGCCAGATCTCTACACTTATTTTGGATAGGAATCTCTTTTACTTTGGCATTTCTCAGCAACCGTAGCTTCAGAAAGAAAGGAAAAATCAATTTGAGTCACATCATTTTAAATGGATGTATATTTAGTAAGGCTGTTTCAATTTCTTACACATAGAATTCTTAACCAAACCTAAGAAAATTTGAAGAAATCTCATTTAAAAACTAAAGCATAAAGGGAAGTTTGAATGTGTTAATAGATACACTAGTTTGAGTTTTTAATGGATTGTCTGCTTTTCAGATTTGTCTGTGATGGAACAGTGGAAGAGAAGATCTTGGAGCTCCAAGAAAGAAAGAAAACTTTGGCCAAACAGGTTCTATCAGGATCTGGAAAGTCTGTCACCAAACTCTCCTTGGCTGACCTCAAAGTCCTTTTTGGCATCTAACTTTCTTTCTATAGGACTCAGAATAGTGTCACTACTAGGATCAGGGATAAGAGCCTTACCATGGTCCTTCGAGCTCTCCTTGGCATTTCCATTTCACCATCAAGCCTTATGCCTCCTCAAAATGAGGTATAATCTTATTCCTAGAACTGAGGATTGGTTGTCATATTAACCAGTTGGTTAAGAAATTATGTTAATCAATCAACTTATTTAATGAGTGACATAGAAACCAATAAATGATTACAGATAAAAGGCTATGCTCTAGAGTTAGGTAATTTGGGAAAACAACTGGGAGAATTGTATATATGGATCAATAAAACTCAGGAGGCCCTTTGTTGCCTTTCTCTTCACACCTGATGGACCCACTCTCACTACCTTTTGTAATACAGGCTCCATCCCATCTCTTCATTTCCTGCCAGTGAGGCTGGCTGCTCCTATAAACATCTTCGGGGTAAGCAGAGAGTGGATGCCTATTCCTCTGCAGTTGGCTCCTTTAGAAAGTTCTTCCTCTTAGGTATAAGATCAAGCAGGTGCTATGTGCATAAATAAATGTTTAGTATTTGCATCATTGTATCAATTATTGTTCGGTAGCCTGTATTTTAGTGTTACTATATCATTTGGTATTGCTATCATGTAGTATTTGTGTCTTATAATTTCAGATGTATTATTTTTTACAGTACAGGCATACCTTGTTTCATTGTGCTTTGATTTATTGCACGTTGTAGATCCTGTTTTTTTACAAATTGAAGGTTTGTGACAACTTTGCATTAAGCAGGTCTATCTGCCATTTTCCCAACGGCATTTGCCAACTTCATGTCTGTGTGTCACATTCTGGTAATTCTCAACAATATTTCAAACTTAATTATTATCATATTTGAATTGCTGCAATCTCATGATAAAACTTTAACAGATGAAGAGTTGTTTCTTACAGGTGAGCAAAAAAGGTGGTTTGAGATGGAATCTACTCCCAGTGAAGGTGCTATGAAGATTGTGGAGATGATAAGAAAGAATTTAGAGTATTCATATTTGATAAGGCAGCAGCAGGGTTTGAGAGGATTCTTGCAATTTTCGATGAAGTTGTGTTAAGTTCTTTAGGTAAAATGCTGTTGAACAGCATTGCATGCTATGGAGAAATTGTTTGTGAAAGAAAGATCCAATCGGTGTGGCAAACTTCGTTGTTTTCTTATTTTAAGAAAGTGCCATGGCCACCCCAACCTTCAACTACCACCCTGATCAGTCAGTGGCCATCAACACTGAGGCAAAACCTTCCACCAGCAAAAAGATTACAGCTCACCAAAAGCTCAGGTGATGCTTAGCATTTTCTAACAGTGTATTTCCTAATTAAGGTATGTACATTGGTTTTTTTAGACATAATGCTATTGCACACTTAATAGACTGTAGTGTAGTATAAAATATATGTACTGGAGAACCAGAACATTCATTTGAATCGCTTTATTGCAATATTTGCTTATTGCGGTGGTCCAGAACTGAACCTGCAGTATCTCTTAGGTCTGCTGATATTTGTATTTTTACAAATACACAGTATTTGAAGTATTAATATCATTGTTTCATTTAGTATTATTGTAGCATGTTAGTATTTGTACGATTGTATCATTTAGTATTTGTATTATCATGGGTATGATCCAATAAGTATATATTTGACAATGTAGCTGAGATAATGTTATGTGTTCACTACATTTTTCCAGTCTTCATTACTGGGTCCATATTCCATTTGTCAGTGGAATGAGGAGAGAAGTAATGGAAGTGATTTCTTATTTGCCCTCTAAAACCTTGCCAATGTTTCCTCATTGCTGTTTCTTCCCTCATTGGCCCACTGGATGCAAAGGAACTGACCGAAGACTGCAAGGCCCTAGAGAATCGTGAAGCCAGTAGGTCAAGGATTCTTACCTATTTTTAGACCATAGGCCCTTTAGGCAGATTAGTAGACTCTGGTTCCTGAATGACTAGAACAAACCCCCCACTTCCCATATGTGCTTTTCTTCTCACCCTAGCTCACCCACATTTGGACTATGACATGCTTGCTTCTCTACACTTTGGTGTCTCCATTTGTAAGGAGGGCAGTGTTTTCAGAACTCAGCACTACAGTGAGGTCCCTGATAAGAATAGAAAATGAGGAAGTAAGATTGTCCTTCTGGTGAGTTATGCTAGAGGTCAATGCACTAGGGCAAAGACAGCCTCTCTATGCAGCAGTGGCTCCCAAGCCAGCACAAATCACAAGTCCTGCCTGCTATTTGCCAGTTGTTTGATAGCAGGTCAGTTACAGATCGCTGGGGCATTGTAGTTCTTTTCACTGTAAATATGTGAATTGGCATATATCTCATTTTCTCCTCTGAGAATTAGTAATAAGTATACCTACTAGAGTCCACTTGGCTAGATCAATCTTGTCAGCCAGAAAGCGCATTGTATGAATACTGCCTGTGTTCCAAGCACTGTTGAGGAGTGAGGCAGTGTTCCCTTTGAGGGTCAAGCATTCTTTTAGTCTGGAGATGGCTGCAGGTGTTATAACCCACAATCTTCAAATATTCAGAACCCACTGACAACACAATGTTTCTCTAGAATTCCTTGTTCTGATTCTAAGCTGGCAGAGCCACCTAAGTATGTCTTGGACAGGTGTTCCTATAATAGTGAGATGCTGTTGATGTGAAGTGGGTACAGAAAAAGTTGGAGCCATTATCCCAATGGGCTGGATATATCAAACATGCATTCGTAAGTCCTGGCACTTGGATGGGAACTTCTCATTAATTAACATAAGTAGCATTCTGGTGTCTATTTAAGGGTCACATGCATTTTAGTTACTGTGAGTCAGTTTCCTAATGTCTGGTCTTTGCACCCTCTAGCAATGGATGACATCCCACCTGGTAGCCACTAGTTGAGGTGCTGCCCTGTGAGCTGTGCCAGTGTCCACCAGCCTACTTTTCTGTGACACTGCTGCTGGATTTTCCGGTCACAGCTGCCTGCCTACCTTACCAGACTTAGGCAAGGACGAAATGAGGTAATAAATGTTTTATAAACCATGAAGTACCATACAAATGCTAGAGTTACTGCTGTGAGACTAGGTCTGGGAATATGAGAATACAACAGCAGCATAGGTGCAGCTGAAAGAGCCAGGTGGTGATCATCTGTCCCCCAAAGCTCAACGGGGCTGAGCACCCAATTTGTGAGGTACTTCTTATGTGACAGCTGCCTTTGTGGAAAATTTATAGTTTGACTTCTTTTTAGCAATGTTAGTCACTGTGCATTCCTGTCTGGATGGAATCCTGGGCCCTTCAAAAACCCAGCCACAGACTTCTCTTGCCACCCAATCGTTATGAAAAGCAATAGGTAGGGTATCTGTGGGAAAAGACCCTTTCCTCTAGCAATTCTGTGTGTTATTTAAAAGGCTGTATAGAATACTGAGTTCCCTCTTTTCTGATTGTCTCTATTGCCCAATGAAGTGGCTTCTGGATTAAAATGTTTTCATATGTAAAAATGAAATTAGGGTCAGTTATAAAGTACCATGAGAGTCAGCAGCTAGGGGACAGAAATGGAAATGAAAGTACAGCCTAGCCCTTAGGGAGGGAGCAGGGGAGACAGACGTGCAGCCATACAGTGTCTTTACTATCTTAAGTTCTTTTTATCTAGAATCCTTAGCTAAATCTGAGTGTAGGTAGAGATTATGTTTTAAAGGAAGGATGGGGCAAATACTTTTACTGCTTAATTAACTCATACATTAATTCAAAAATATAAAGTGTGCCAGGCACTGCTGTGCATGAAAATACAAGTGTAAACAAAACCAAAAACAACCCTATCTTCTTGAGGCTCACAAACCATTAGGAGAGCCAGGCATGAATCAGATCACCTAAGGCTGTGAAGTGGTGGGGAGCTCTGCCATGAGAGGTGTGTGTAGCCAGGAGGGCTTAGAACAGGGATTGGACCTCCTTAGGGAAGACTTCTTCAAGGAACTGATGAAGGAATTGAAATCAATATGTAGATGCTAAGAAGGCAAAGAATGAAGGCCTCTTCTAATATTCTGCTTTTAATTAGCATTGACTTCTTAGTTTAGACAAACCTCACACACAGGTACACATACTCTGGAGTAAAGCTGGGGACTGTTGCATTTCAGAGGTTAGAATGGGTGGGCTAACAGGTATGTGTGCATGTTTGTTATCCAAGCCAGTCGAGGTGTTTATTCTGTCCCAACTTCCCAGAGGACGGAGGCTGTGATTCGTGGCTCTTTTCTCTCACCTGTAACACCAGAGGTATAACTTACATCATCATGCTGCATCTGATCAACGCCTCGGTGCTCACAACTCAAAGGTGATTTGTGAAGCACTTTGTTACACTGGAGACAATTCCTAAGTCCTCAAGCTTCTTTTCTTCCCTCACCTTGGAGCCTTGGGCTCTGCAGATCATTCTGACTTTGCCAGCTTGGTCAACTGGCAGCACAGCTGAATTAAATTGAGTTTAGATTCCACTGTAGCATGGGCCAAGGAACAGGGCTTCCCACCCCCACCACTGACAGAAACTATCTTAATATTTTTAATGAAATTCCTAACCATTAATATCACTTAAAAGCTAGGGCATTTGACAGAAGCTAGATGTCTTACAGAAATTTTCTGTTGAAATATAATTTCATCTACAGTAACATCATCCAATTATCAAAACCTTTTTCCAACTGAATTGATAAGCTTTTTATCCTCAGTTCTGAAATCTGATTCCTTATAAGATACATAGGGAAGAAAATGATGTAATACAACAAGCTTCTTCATGGCAAGCAGTTCCCTAGATGTCTGAGGTAATTGGAAAATTCAAGGCTGGTCCCTAGAGTGCATATAATTTATCCAACAGGTTTGAAAGAAGGTTGATATTTTTTTCCAAGTGGTGTTTGTTTAAATGACAAATATCAAGGCATGGGGGACGGCAAGTCTAGCTTGTAGAACTAGATACCAAAGCAATCCAAACTAAAAATTCTACCAATTAGATCTTTATTCAGTCAATAAAAATACTAAGCCTTTTCTATGCACCAAGAACTGCACATCATGAGAACAATGTAGTTAAATGTCAAATCCCTGCCTTCACAGAGCTTACAGTCTAATATGAAGGGAGAGACATTAAACAAATAGAATATATGTTAGATGGCGAAGAAGCCAAGTAAAGGGGCTAAGGAGTCCTGGGGTGGAGAGTTGCTTTTTATACAGAGTAATTAAGGACCTTCCTCTCCAATAAGGTGGTATTTGACGTAAGAGCAGAAACATGAGGGAAATAAGGGAGTGAGCACTGCAAATGGAGGGGCAGTGATAAAGGTTGCCGGAGAGTATTTGGAAGTTGGAAGAGCCCCAGGCGGGCCAGTTTGGATGGAGAGTTGGGTGGGTCAGAAATGAGAGAGAAGCAGGGATCCTACATTAAGTATCACGCAGGATCCTATGTGCTGATGTAAAGACTGGCTTTGTCCTAAGATAGGAGGCTGCTGGAGAGTGGTTAGCAGAAGTGGCATGACCTGAGGTATTTTAAAAAGACATCTCCGACTGTTGAGTGGAGAACAGATCATAGGAGGATACGGGAAGAAGGAGAGAGACTACTTAGAAAGCAGAAATCCAGGTGCAAAGACTTGGTATACTATCCTAGACCAGGAGGGTAGCAGTGCAGACGGGTCAGTGCTCAGCACACACACTGAAGGAGTGGCTGGTGGGGTTCGCAGTGGATCAGATGTGCCTGAGAGGGGAGTCAGGGATGTTTCCAAGACTACTGAATCTACCACCTGTAAGAATGGATTTGGATGTCCCTTTTAAAGACATGAAGATAGCAGGAGCAGTAGTGTGGTGGCACAGGGAGGTGGGAATGAGAATTGGAAATGGGGAGTTCTATTTTGGACATCTTACATTTGAGGTGCCTGTGGTACATTCAAGTGGAGATGTTAAAGCTACTGGACCTAATCCTTTGGAATTTGAAGCTGGAGATAATTTGGGGAATTACCAGTGTATAAATGGTATTTAAAGTCATGAGAGGGCAAGATCATCTAGGAAGTGGGAGGAAACAAATGCAAGAACTAATCCTTGGTGCTTCCCAGTGTGTGGAGACTGGAGAGATGAGAAGGAACTAGCAAAGAAGTCCAACAAGGGAAAGTCAAAGAGGTAGGATTAAGAAGACTGATGCCACATAAATCTAGTGAAGAAAATGTTCTAGTGAGGGAAAAGTGATCAGCTGTGTGAAATGCTGTTGATAGGTCAAAAAGGATAAACATTGAGAACTGACCACTAGACTCCATAATGTGGATATTTACTGGTGACCTTGAGGAGAGCTGTTTCAGTGGAGTGGTGAGGATGAAAGACTGACTGGAATACATCCAAAAGAATGCAAAGCAGGGGAAGTAGAGACAGCAAACAGTTGTTTTTGAGGTCTTTTTAAAGGGAAGCCGAAAAATGGAGCCAACTGTCAAAGGGGAATGAACATACTGTGTTTCCTCCAAATTCATAGATTGAAGCCTTAGCCCCTAATGTGACTGTATTTGAAGATAGGGCCTTTAAGGAGAGATAATTAAGGTTAAATAAGTTAATAAGGGTCAGTCCTAAATAAGTAGGCCTGGCCTTATAAAAAGAGGAAGAGACACTGAGTGTACAGGCATAGAGAAAAGGCCATGTGAGGAACAGAAGCTGGCCCTCTGCAAGCCCAGGAGAGAGGCCTCAGGAGAAGCCAACCCTGCTGGCACCTTGATCTTGGACTTCAGCCTTCAGAACTGTGAATTAATTTCTGTTGTTTAAGCCACCCAGTCTGGTATTTTGTCATGGCAGCCCTAGCAGATTAATACTAAAATCAAAAGAAACCTGTTTTTTTAAGACGGGGAATATTGTAGGATGTTTATGTTTTGAAATGAGCAATCCAGTAGATGGGAACATTACTGGAATGTTCCTGGGTTGTAGAGATGGAACGAGATCTAGTATACAGGTATAGAAGTTCACTAAAACAATATAGGTACATTTGTAGATGTGGGAGGACAGGGAAATTCTCTTCTTAATCCTTTTATTTTCTTGGCCAAATAGGTCACAAGTGAAGAGGGGAAGTGGGATGGAAACTGGAGTTTGAGAAGAAAGCATGAGGTAATTGTCTAGAAAAGTGGGAGAGTAAATGGACTAGAGGTGTTGTCAGACTACTGGACAATTCTGAGAGCCCACTGAAATTACTGGCCAAAGATTTAAAGTGAGACTAGTCATGTTTTTGTGTGTTTCTCCAGGATCAGTGAATTGGATTAGATGAAGAGATGGCTCTAACCTGGGATTTTGCCAGGCAAGAATGACAGAGCTCCCTCTGTCATGCAAAAGGAGTGATTATAATTATGGTCTCTAGAATCCAAGCTGATTAAGGTCCAAGGAAAGGACATGGGTCAGGAAGTGAGAGGAATAATGAGAATGTGGTAGAGTCACTGTATTGTGGGTTTCAGGGAGGTAGGAGAATCAGTAGGTTACTATAGTGGGTGAGCTGGAAAAAGGGAAGGATTTGGTTGGAGGATTCTTGAAATTGAGATTATGAAAAGGGTGCAATTGGAATCAAGGTCTAATGTATGACTGGCTCTATGGCTAAGGGAAGGGAAAGAAGAATATTAGAGAATTGGTCATGGAATTAAGTCTGTGGATATTGAATTACTCTAAGATTGAGGAGTACTACTAGAATAACAGCAAACTTGGTGAAAATCTTCAAGGAATGAGTGGGAATGACATGGAGCTCTGTAGATGGCTGAACCATGGAAGGGTAGTAACTTGTTTAAAGGCATGAGCTTTAAGGCTGGCCATTTTTAGAAAAGGAGGAGGGGTAATGGTCTAGAACAGGATTTTTCTCATCAGTGGTGTTATTAACATTTTGGATTGAATAATTCTGTGTGGAAAGCTGTTCTGAATTGAGTAGCTCTCCTGACTTCTACCCAATAGATGGTTGTAGCAGTCTGCTCCCAGCAGTGGCAAGGAAAAATGTCTTCAAGACTTTACTAAGTGTCCCTTGGGCTGCAAAGTCTCATTTTTGAGAACCACAGATCTTAAAGCAGGAGTGATGTGCTAACAGGACACCTACCTGACCTCTGGGCCCTTAATTATAAGAGGTGAGGAAGAGCAGATAGCTAATAATTTGAGAGGGTTACAGGGCCATCAGTGCCTTCTGGGAAGACCAGATTTTGATCAGAGAGAGGCTGAAGCGAATCTTTCTAGAAAAGGGTGAGAATATAGAAAATATTTTAGTGTTTACAGCTATAATGTAGCTAACATCAGCCTTGAGGAAATGTATTGCATGATGACCTGATAGTCAATGTGTTTGATCTAATTACCTCACTTCCTTTGCCTAACCCAGTTCACTAAATGAGTCACCCACTTCTTAATGGATCTTATAATGCAGATTTCAATGATGATATTTAATTCATGCTGGGTTTCTGCTATATTAGAAATCAAGAGTCCCAGAAGGACACACGAAATATACAAAGCAAGGACCTTGGCAGGGCTGAGGCACAGTCCTGTCTGCTCCTTCCAAGAATGCTCTTCAGACTCTTACCAGCAAAACAGGCATGCTCCAGAAGCCAGAGCTTCTAGTTATGTCCTAGGCATACAGACAAAAATGAAGACTCATCTATAAAAAACAAGGAGGGTTGAAAGATGTGAGGAGGATAAAGGTATCTAGATTGCCTGGCATTAGTAGAACTGCAATAAATTTATGAGGTTCTATTTCAACAGGATTTCCCTTTATTTGCTTACTTCCTGTGTGCCCTTGACCAAACAGTAACCTTCTAGGCTCTGGGGGTATGAAATAAACATGGCATAGAAGGGGAGGGGCACTGCCACCTAAACAGCGAGATCACATCATAATCCATTTAAAGTGTGACAGCAAGAGGGAAACAATGAAAAGAGGTTTTTATTTTCTGAGGAAATATCAATAACATGTAACATGTAACAAGTTATGTGTAAAAAATAAGGACTTAACTGCCTTGATCTCTACGTGCGAATGGCATAGCTACCTCCATGCCCATACAAGAGAAAAGGGAACCTGCTTTGGTGTAGAAAGAGCACTGCCAACCTATTAGGAGAGAAAGGTAGTGGTGGCCTCTTGGGCTCAACCATCCGTGCACACAATCGGGTAAGTCACAAAGTAGTGGAACATAAGAGTGTAGGATAAGGCACTTTGTTTTTAATTCTATCAGTTTCTTGAGAAAATTATTTAAGGTCTGGGGTCCATACCCAGGAGGCCATCAGAGCGCCACAGTCCTGAGTAGGCTCCTTGGTGTGCTCTGCCCACCTGTCCAGGTGCATTCCGACTTCTCAGTAAACTTCCCACAGCATGACCAGTGGGGACGACCTGGGTGGCCTTTGTGTCCATGGCCACAGCCTAAGTACCCACCTGCATGGTACATGAGGAGAGGATAAAACAGCCATCAGAGTGAAGTCCAGTTTACTGTGGAAATTAATGCTCCTGGCATCATTCAGACTCATGTCTACGAAAACGTTGAGTAAAAGCCCAGCAAGGGAATGAGCTACATGACACCTCTATGCTTAGGACTCCCAAAACTGATGATTCAAATCAATCACTGTTAGTTAGCTAATGTTCTAAGAAGAGTTATTTTAACACTCTGCTAACTCAGGAAGATGAACTGGTTTGGATTTTAACTGTAAAGTTATTGAAGTAAAAGAGAAGGGTACAGTGGTAGAAATAAAAAAGGTAGATCCTTAAGTATTTATATGAAAGTGTGCAAAAGCCTATGTAAGGCCCACATTAGCATAAGGACATGGTAGAATACTTAAAAAACATTAGAACTCTTGTTGAGCTGAATCTCCTCCTCCCCCCAAGGAAAGAGGTAGACCTGGCCTAGTTGGTTTAATCATCTACTCCTCCATCCCTGCCTTGCATGGAATTTCTTTAAAGTTTTGAAAGGAACAGGATGGGTTTACATTTTACACACTGTTGGCTGTTGGAATAGATTGAAATCAAGCATCCCAGGAAGAAACGGCTCAAAGGACTAGTGAACTGTATCAAAACTAAAATAACTCAAAACCTTTAAGCATACTCTTTCAATTTTTCAGAACAAAGAAGCTTTAAATGGAACTTTTAGAACTGTGGTATATTTACATGCATGGACTTTATTCCTAGAAACAAAGCCTAAGCCTGAATGTCCTAGCCCTAGTGGCCGAGTGGTAGTTGATTCCCAGGGCTGGGAGACAGGCTCAGAAGGTAAGGACTTTTAGGAGGGAGGTCCTCCTCACCTGGCATGGTGCCTCCACAGGCACAGCGGGCAGTTTTCTGGCCTCCAGTGGAGCAGAAAGTGCAGCAGTGAAACACCCCCGGGTGTGGGCGGTGCCTTTTCCTCACGGTCACAGTGAATGGTGAGCCCTTCAGTGTTCAGACCAAGAGCAAAGAACAACACCTTATGAGTCAACAGGATGTGCTGAGTATCTCATATGCTAAGTGGACTGTCAGTCACAGGGCCTGCCCTTGGAAGGACAAGGATAGCCAGAGAGGAACAGTCTAGGTAACTAGCTGGCAGCTCAGCTGGATGGGACCAGACACAAATGCAGTGAACACCTAATACCCTGGTAAGCCTAGTCTGCTTCCCTGTTACTGACTTCATCCTGTCTTCTCCATTCTTGAGGAATCTCTGGGGCAACCACAAGGCTAGGACCTCCTATGGCCCTTTCTCCACTTTCTTGGCCACACATTGCTCCTCACACTGAGCCTATCTCCTTTTCTTCCCCCCCTCCAGCCTGGACCTATCGGTTTACCCATCTGCTTACGCTTAGATGCACGCAAGGGAGAAGGGCTGAGTGTGTGGTTCATAACTCTTGTATTAGATGCTCTCCTACCTAACCCCTTTCCTTCAAGGATAACCTCCATTACCTATTTCTATCCTATGTTAAACAATAAATATTTAATAGGTGTTGCTATGTGCCTATCCCTATGTGAGAACCACACAGTCTGGCAAAAGCACAAAGTAGAGTCTGGCAACTTGGAAGCCTTTCAAATGTTAAGTTTCTCTTCCTTTAAAGAATTTATAATCTTTTTAAAAAAACTTGTAGCTCAAAGAAATGGGTTCAGAATGATTTGCTGTGTATTTCAGCAAATTTGGTATCTTAGTATAATTAGATGATGACCTTTGTGCTTACATGGTTTGAAAGAAAAGTGGAATAATGTATGCAAAAACCTTAACCCACTCTGCCATAATGTAGTTAGGCATGTGATAAGTGGCTATTGAATATGAGTGATCCTAGTGCAGAGACCACTAGTCTAATGTATCATGACACTGTGGTATTTATTGTCCCTTTCAGTGTTGATTTCTGGTTGGGGGAACGTCTGACTACTGGAATGTCAGCAGAGAGATTCTGCTGGGCATGCTGAATATTACCTAATTTTTAAAAATTCATAATCTTTAAACCAGAAGGTGTTACACTTATCTGTGGAGGAGATGTAGTAACCACAGTAACAGATAAGCATCTAAACAGAGCAGAGAATTTCGAGAGCAGATGGGTAGTTAGGCAGACAGATAACTGATCAGTTGTGAGAAGAGGGAGTGACTCTCCCAGTTACGTTCCAGTAAGTCCATGTGTGGTCACAGTCTGAATAAAGCTGGAAAATTCTGCACTACATCCTATTTCCTGAATTCATATGCTTGTCTGCTGGAAGACTGCTCCTGCAATCAAGGCATCTTTCCCAAATTAAGAATTCCAATAAACCATCTGGAAGAATGGTAACATGCAAGCATAACTGCTGGGGGTTAAATAGGGACAGAGGGTCCTATGGTCATTAACATCTCCTAGTACGAATAAAAGTAGTAAAATCTGGTCATTTCTAGAGTGAAGAGAAGAAAGAAAGGAAGATAATCCTATTCAGTCCCTCTATATAGCTGTTCCTATGAGAAGTGTCTCCACACCCTAAGATGAGAGAAGCCAGAGGTGAGGGCAAAAGGAGCTCAGGGAAGCACACGCTAGGGTGTTTCTCACCTGCACGTGCTGCTCTTTGACACAGACCAGCACAGTATAGACGCCAGGTTCCCTGGGGGTGTAGGAAATGTAGTATGTCCCGTCCTTGTTATCTTGCACCATTGTTCTGACTGGACTGAATGGAGAATAAGAGGTCAAAAAAACCACTAACTCTTACAGGCCTGCTTCAGTTGCCCACATTTTAGGACATAAACTCTACACCATTCAATTCAATATTAATTTTAAATGTGCCCAAGCAGGATGCTGCTTCTACTTATCTTGAAAAGTAATTTTACAATAGAAAGGAAGCAACAGAAATACTAATTTAATCTGATGTGCAGATGAATTCTTTGAAAACACTGTGTTCTCTTCAAACTTCCATTCAAAGGAGAGCTTCTGTTGTCCCCTTCTGCTCTTTGACCTTCCTCCTCCCTCCCCTAATTTCAGAGACATAAGTATGCTCCCAGCACAATTTAATAGCAAAGGGGGACTGAATTTTGAGAAGGGCACCATTCAGTCTAACAGAACGTTTTTCAGTCTATAATATCAAAGCTTGGGAGTGAAGACAATCTGAGGGGCAGATCAGACTTTTTGGGAGAGAACTGAATATGGGCAAAGAACCCACACAAGAAAACATAACTGGTCCAATTGATCAGATCATATTTTTAAACAGCATCATGGGGAGGTAAGATGTAACTACTGCAGAAACATCTCCACTATTGCAAAGGACTTCAGATTTCCAGTTTCATCACCACTTATTACCCATGACACCTGATTGTGTAATACAAACCTGTCTTTCTTATCTTTAGGGACTACTGCAACTTGAATGTTGTCTCCTCCTCTGCCCATGCTCTCTCCTGCTGTATCCTTACAAAGCAGGGTGAAAGAGGCTGTCTGTTTCTCCCGGGCTCTGTGGAGATCTGCAGAAGATAAACACTCAGTCCTTAAAAGGCCAACTGCAGTGCCTCCATCCTCTGATCAGACACCATTTTGCCTTTTCTCTTTAGTACAAAAGGTTGTGCTTCCTGTAATCATCCTGCTCCCTTTCTTTTGCCTTCCCTTTCTGTCTCACAGAGCTTTGGGAGTCCCTTCTGGTGAGCCTGGTTATCACTCAGCCAGCAGGTGCTCCTGGATCACATAGGATCCTGGGCCTTCAGCCCTACAGCTGCTTTGAAAATACTCAGGACTGACCTACCTATTCAGAGATAAAAACTAGACCCTGTGAGAGAAGCTGGTAACCCCCAAAACTACCCTCTCTAAGCAGATCCTGTAGTAACAGGCAGGGGATACAGCTGACCTACTTGTACTTTTCATGTGAGATCCTCCATAATTCACTTGTGCCGTGGTGTTGGGGGAATATGCGATAGCTCAGCCCCTGGTCTGGCAGTCAGAGGAAATGGGGCTTTTCAACCTGGGGTTCATCAACTACTGTGAGGTTTTTGGAGAGGCTTATGAAGGGTATAAGGATCTCCTGAAATTGCCCAATTGGTGGGTGTTTCTTGAGGGAGAGATCATTCTCAAAGTTGCCTATGACTTCCCAAACAGTTAAGAATTCAGTGCCAGAGTCAGGCCGACTCTAGGATACAATCTTCCTGTCAGAGCTGATCTACAAAATACATGTTTGAATAACATGTGTCCTTTAGGCAGAAAACACTGTGGTAAAAAGAAATTGTTTTCCCCCTACTGAATGAAATGCCTACCCTATTTTAAATGCCAATGATATGTGGCTTATCTGAACCAAAAAGAGCATAGAAGAAAGTAAACCCAATACTGCCTTTCTCACTCCTCTGAAACGCTCTTCAGAACTTGCAAGCTCCAAGCAACCTGAGGCCTGCCGTGCTCCCTCTGAGTGGGCAGGATTGTGTCCTGCCCTAAAGTCTATGCTTTTTTCTCTATGGGCGCTGTCTCTGTTCTGTCGTCTGATAGAAATGGCATGATTTTTGAGTTTCTTGGTAGTTACTACCTTTCTCAACTGGAAAAGGGTAAAGCCTTACTCCTGTATGGAATATTAACTGTACTCGGACCAGAACAAATCAGAAAGAAAAAGGCAAAGGAGGGGTCACTGATCTTTAGGTCATATGTCTTTCTCCCTTGCTAAACTGATCAGTAGGGAGCTCCTGCTAGCTGAAAAAGCCACACCTCCTTAAACACCATGATCCAGTCCACTGCCCTCTCCGTGCCAATGGGAAATGCCCTCCTACCTTCTCCTTGAAGGACACATTTGGCAGGATCGACCTCTTTGGTATTGATGGTCCCATAAACTTCATAACCATGGCATCGGCCTGCTTTCTCCTGAGGGAAAAAGCGTATCTTATCATTTACTCCAGGATGGGCACTGTATTCAACCTTGTTCAGCTTTGTAAGCCGTTCCACTACAACCCCCTTGGTGAGGAGGATCTCCAAGTCCGAGCCACTGGTCAGCAGGTGCTCGGTGAACTCCACTCCAGTGCGCATGTCTGCCAGCAGCTGCTCCAGCTGGGCCTTCTGCAGCTGCAGGGAGTTTTCCTTCTGGATCCGTATGTCTTCCAGCTGCTTCAGCAGCTTGTCCCGGTGCTCCTCAATGGCCTTGATGTAGCCCTCGGAGAATGTTCGCACATCAGCTGCCACAGCCTCCACTCGCTCCTGGAGGGCACTGTTTGCCCCTTTGATCTGTACCAGGGCTTCCTCCAGGGCCTCCACGTGGAGCTGGGTGCCTCTGAGGAGCTCCCGCACCGAGTCACCATGCTTGTGGATGACATTGCTGGTGAAGTCACAGGGATGCTCGCGGTGCTCGCCCACCACGCAATCCCGGCACACGGGCCGGTCGCAGAGCTCACAGAACAGTCTCAGCTCTTCTGCAGGGTGAGTGGGACACAGAATGGGTTTCCCTATCTGGCTATAGCCTTTCAAGTCTTTTAGGTCCACCACGGTATGGTAAGTCGTTTTCTTCTGCCGCCTAGGGGCAAACAATGTCAGGAACAAGAAATTAGGGAACATTCTAATGAGCAAAGTCAGCAGTTTTAAGATCATGGTCTCTGAAGTCAAACAAATCTGAGTTCACTTCCTTGTTTTAACCTTTTACTAACCAATGATCCTAGTTCCAGTTCCTCCTCTGTACAGTGTGGATGATACATACCTGAAAGTGCTGCTGTGTATAATAAATGATAGTAGACTCTCTGGCTTGGACATGACTTTGCAAAAGATTGCAATGCTAAAGCTAAGCCTGAATCTTTCTCCAAACAATTAATTTGGGAAGTTTAGACAAGAGCCAAGCCTACTCCTTACAGTAAGCTAGAGGTGAGAGCATGGTAGGAACTCAGCACATAGACAGAAACTGTGCCAGATGGCACAGCAACAAAGCCCGGGCTATCAAAAAGTGGCTAGCTGGCTCCAAGAAAAAGTCTCAGCTTTCATCTAAGATTTTGGTAAGCATTTCCTTTGCCCAGAGCCTCATCATCCAAAGCAGCAAGCTAGAATTTTCCTCAAGAGTCATCTTAACATTATGAGAAAGAGTGAAATCAGTGGTCAGTAGAATCAAAGCTCTTGTAATCCCTTTTCTGTATCCCTCTAGAGATTCAGGGAAATCCTTAGAGAACCACAGTGACTGTGCAGAGCTCCCTTGTTAGCATTTTATCAACTTGACGCTTACATGCCTATGTTGGCACCAGATGAGTGGCTATAGAGAAAATAGAGTCAGCTGCTTAGCTGGCAGCAAGGCAGTCATAATTACAAGTTAAAAATAGAAAGCCTGAACACTACTTATTCTGGTGGTGAGGCCACAAAACAAATGGAAGGAAGTACTCAACTATTTTAGGCTAATCCTAAAACCTTAGCCATTTTATATTCTAATGTCCTGGAATGGGTGAGGAGATTGAGAAGAGACAAAGAGTGATTTCTGTGACCAACTATTCACCAAATGCCACAAAGACATAATCTGCACTCCAAAGAGCACCTACCAGCCACCTCACCAAGCTCAGTGTAACTCTAGGAACAAGGCAAAGGCTGAGTTGGGGTCACACCAATCAGTACCTTATCCTGGGAAGGTAGCATGGATCACTAGAAAGAGCAAAGAATGCAGTCAGAAGATCTGGACTTAAAATTCGGTTATGTTATATATTACCAGCTGTGGGACCTTGGCAAATCACATACTGCCTCAGTTTCCTATAATAACAAATAGGGGTGAAAACAGTGCCTGCTTTTCTATAGGAGTTTCAAGGATCAAATTAGATTGGGGGCAGGAGCTATGCTATTACAGTCATTCTCCTCTGTTTTTCCAGCACCCACTATCACTGTTCAGTGTACAAATGATTGCTGATCCCAGAAAACCGTGCTTTGTAAAAAGGACTGCAAACACTTGATTCTATTACTACTGTGGGTATTATATAAGGCTGCAGGAGTTAACTACCTTTCTAGGTACTGTTATCACATCGTATGTTCCTCTTTGTCCTTCTAAGGCATTTGAGAAAGCTTTCCTTTCCATTTGTTCATCATGGGATTTCTCTGTCTCGACACCTCTTTTTACTTTGCTCTTAAGCTACACCAGGTGGGTTATCCCGTCTTTACCTATGAGCCTGGCAACAGAAGTGGCAGAGGTTGGCTTTGCAGGTCTGACACCTCTTCTCCACTTCCCTGTCGCTGCACAGGTCACACACCAGGCCCTGGCCTTCCCCACGAAGACTCTCCAGCATCACATCGTTCATGGCCAGGTAATCTGTGGTTAAAGCCTTCACGCCACCCACGGGCAGATCCACCTGAGCATCACATACCGGACAGAGGATGCCGATCTGCGGCTGCATACTGGGTGGCTTGAGTTCCTGAAATACTGACCCCTCAGAGCTTGTGTCAGAGTCTCCCCCTCGAAAGTCCATTACTGAGAAGGGTTCCAGCTGCTCTAGACACGTGGTGCAAACTGTGTGTAAGCAAGGCAAGAGCCTGGGGGCTTTGAAAAGTCCCATGCACAAAGGGCAGTGAGTCTTGCCTGAGTTTCCAACGGCAGTTCCGCTGGGGAGTTTGCCCACGAAACGCAGCAGCGGTTTCCTGTTTTCTGACATATTCCCCACGTTTGTGCCCCTTATCAGAAAAGGTCCTGGGCAGTTCTATGCAGGCAATTAAGCCCACAAAAAAGTTGCCACAATTTTAACAGAAACCATGGGGACTTCCTCTTCGGCAAATCAAAGAGCAAAGACGAGGTTTGCTCAAAAGAACCACCCACAGATCTACTCAGGAGATTCCTCTCTTTTCCTTGGCATCCCATACCAGACACACCCACGCGCTCCTCTGCCCCCAGGTCCTCCCCGGAAGCGCTTCCTGATCTAGGTCCTGGGCTAGTCCTGGGCCAACTCCCGGACCCTTGTACCTCTCACAACCTCTACCACACTCCTCCCCCTCCCGCCCCACTGTTCCCGCGCCCGACACGCGCCACCCCCACCCCTGCGTGATAAGGTAGCGGGACCCTCCCGCTCCTTCCCTCGGCCCGGCCCTCCGCAGACGGCAAGAGAGCTGCAAGTCCCCGCCGGTTCCTCAGTTGCCACAGCCTTCCCGCGCCTCCGCCCAAGGTGCCCGAAGGCTCCGGCCCGCCGCCCTCCAGAGTGACACCACCAGCTTCCAATAAGATCTGGAAATCCCACATCTCCGCCCGTCCGCTGCGGCGAGGCGGGGAGGAGCCACACTGAGGCCTGGAGTTGGGGCGGCAGGGCTGTCTGGGCCCCGAGGGAAGTAAAAAAGCCAGGCTGGCAGTGAGCGGCGTAGTATAGCCAGCATCATCATTTTACGGGGACCGTCCCTCTCATTATCGCTTTGGCGACTGGGGAAGCCTAAAGGCAATTTAAAAAGCTGTGCTGATATGCCGCAGGGACGGCCTCCTTGGCGCCCTCGGATTGGTCCCACGAACCCAGATTGGGCCCTCCCATTGGTGGGGGGCGCTGTCAGTCGGCCTCGAGCTCAGCCCACTGCTCGCTGGAAGTCGCAGGAAGAGGCCACTTTGTGTGGCTCCCCGGGCCTTCGAAGCGGTGGTGATGTTTATGCTCGGAGCCAGTGTGAGCCCGCGCGCCCCCCTCTGGGTCCCCTCGGTCCATTTTAGTTCAGGAATCCCTCAGGCCTAGCGTGCCGGTGCAAGAGCGTCTGCGGCACGCCAGCTCCTGGCATTTTCTGGGGCTAAGGGCCCCTTAGGCTCTTGTTCTGGGGACCGGTCCGAGAGACGGTGGAACCGAGGGCTAGCGTTGAGGCCTCCGTCCGGCCAGAGCCCGACTCCGGATTCCCTGGGGCTGGAGAAGCCGTTGTTTCACGCAGCTGGGCCAGGGGTGCGGCTTACATAAGGGGTTAAGTATTTGTCACCCCAAATCCTGCGGTTATGTATAGCAGAAACTGAGCAAGTTTGTCCGCTGTATTTATCAGTCGATCCGGGGCGGCTGTGACTGGTCACAATGGGACAGTGGAGGATGTCAAAAAGGGATGAGCAGTTTGTGGGCTCGCAAACTAATTGGAAAGATGAACGAACACCCTTTGCAATTTCTTTGTCTCCTTTAAGTGATCTTACCAGGAAATTTCCTGATTCCACTATATGCGGCCTATATCTGGGATCTGGCAACTAAATCTCCAAAATTCCGGAAATGGTAACACACTTATCTCCTTACCCTCCAATGTTCTCAATATATCGAGTCGCTTAAGCCTGACTGGTATGCCTAAGCCTTAAAAAAATGTGGAATCTGGAAGAAAAAAACACCCTCAAAATATTAAAAAGCTGTAAAATTTAATAAATTTGAAATGTTTGGCCCTTTCCAAAATATAACATGCCAAGGAGTCAAATGCCACTTTTATATGAAAATTGCATGTGATTTCAAAAGTATGTGAGCTTAACAAAGGTCTTAAAATAGTCCTTACCTAAATTTGTTCAGCTTCTTGTCCATCTTCTCCACATCTACCTTGACTCAGTATCTGCTTTCTCCACCCCAGTGTGCCGATGTGAGTCATAAAAACTAGACTTGGGTTTGCTATATATTCTTAGTCCTCAGCCTCCTTGATGGTTGATGATGCTTGCTTCATCTCTTATTCATGCTCTATCGCATTTCCCATGGTAGGTGTTCCAAGCTTCTCTTTTTTCTAAGAAGTACTTTATAATTAATATTGTGTTATCTCATTTAATCTTTTAACAACTCTGTGAGGAAACTGAGTCTTGAAAAGGTCTGGTGTCCAGCCCAAAGTAATACATCTGAGACTTGAACTCTGTCTTGCGATACCATGTTTAAATTCTGCCCTAATTACCACCACCCTTTTCTTTCCCAGTTGTATACGCATCTAATCCCTTATATACTCAGCAAATAACTGCCTTTAATTGAGTGAGAAAAGCAAGGCCGTCTGGAGAACTCCCTCACTTTCTACCTAAAGATCTACCGTTTGTCACAGCTCTCATACTCTGCCTGACGGCCTTTCTTCTATTGCAAGGTTAACCCCTCCAGACCTTTGCTTTATTCCAGCCTCTCCTGACTCCTCAAAACTGCTGCTCCTACATTTACAACAGTCCTTAACTAGCATGTTCTTTCTGCTAAGAGTTATGATCAAGTCCTAAAGGGGGAAGCGAATCCACCCTTAAATATGCTAGCTTTCAACAAACTGAACTTTGTGACTCTCACCACTTTCTCAAAACAGTAGTCTCATCTCCTGCCTTCATCACTGTCATTTCATTTTCACCATCACCACCCATTTTTTCCTCCCCTAAATAAAACTGTGTGACTCCTCTTTCCTACTGAAACTTTTCCCTTGTAGATCACAAGTGACCAAGTCATTTGGCCTTTTCTCAATTCACAGCCTGAGTATTCACCGTCATCGTAAGTGCTTCCTAATCCTGAAAACTTACTTCCTCCTTGACTTCTGCAGTACTTCACTTTCCGGGCCTTCTAATCTATTGGGATGCTTCTCACACTCTCCTTCCTCACTAGTTCCCCTTTTACCCCCTTTATCCCTGACCTTTTCTAATTTCCTCTTATGCAGATAATTGCCAGGTCCACACTTGCAGTGTGGACCTCTCTCCTGAGCTTTGGTCACACTATCTATTATAAATCTGCACCCAAATGTGTCTCCATCACTTAAGCCCCACCATATCTTAAATTTCATTGAACTTTTTTGCTCACTAAACTGTACTCTCTGAATTTTCCTATTTTAAGCCCTCAAAGATATCATTCTCCCTTCCAGTTTGAAACCTTATAGTGCTCCTGGCCTCCTTTTCATTTTTCCATATCCAGGCAGGTACCAATTTCTTTCCATCCCCACTGCCAACACTTTAATAAATAGACTTTTATAATGATACAGGACTTTATCACCCTCACCTCTGAATTATCCCTGCCCTCCATTTTTTTCAGTCAATCCTACAGTTTTCCCCAATTAATTGTAAAAATAGCATTCTAAAAGCTTTAGTAGCTCCCTGTCTCCACAGGACAAAATCTGGATGCCTGAATAGATCCATATAACTGGCCTTTTAGTTATTGCCTAAACATTGGCAAGCACACTTTTTGATCTTTGCTCAATCTGCAGAATTCTTCCACCTGTATTGTTTAAAGCTACCCTTCCTTCTATGTCAGGCCTGCTTTACACTACCTCTTTGAAACTTTCCTTGTTACTTCAAGATTCAAGCTCCAATAACTCTTTTGCCTATACTTTTCAGTTTGTACTACATTGTAGTATTAAGTGTCTTATTCATTATGTACGTATATATGTGTGTACATATATATGTGTGCGTGTGTGTGTATATATATATATATATACATATAAATATATGTACACATACACATTATATACACACACACAAATCCTTTGTCTCTCTATTAAGGTGAAAGAATTTTGACAACCAACCTAGTGCCTACACAGTAGGCATCTAATAAAGACTTGCTATTGATGAGAAAGGGAATGATGATCTCAAATAAAGGAGAACAAACAGAATTCCATGCATTCAAGAGTTTTGTGGAAGGTGCAGACTGTAAGTGATAAGGGTGAGATCATGGGAGGGGATTAATTAAGTTTTCTCCTTTCCCAGTTTTAGTTCAGTGTTTTGTTTCATGCTTACATACTGCTTCATCCTTCCGGGGGCACCAGCTAGCAACTAGTTACAGGGAAGTGCAGAAGTTACAGGACCAAGGAAAATGATCCATTTGCAAAGGTGTCTAAAGAGTTTCAGCCCACTCCTGCAGTCAAGACAAGGGAAGTGCCAAAGGCAAGAAGGGAGGAAGGGAGGATGATCCACCAGGAAACCAGGCAGGTCCATATTGGACATTTTGCTTCATCAGCACCACTGGAGACTGAGTGAATATACAGGAAGTAAACCAGAGAGCTATGTCGGACTTACATTTCACCATTACACCTGTCCTCATCACTCACCATCTAGAATACTCCTAAGATCTGTGCTCTGAAGCCCAGCCTCATCTGCTTCCTGCCTCTCCTCTGTCTTCCTCTCCTTTCAGGATCTTTCAACTCAGAGCCATGTTTAAGTCTCTCCTTTTACCCCACACCCCTCTCTAGCTCCTGATTTCTCTGCCTCTAAAAAGAGCACACTTGCTTCTCCAATTCTAACATTCAACTCTGGAACACAGTACAATCTGGCTTTTGCTCTCACCATTCTTCTGAAATTGCTTTTGCCAAAGTCCCTAGTGAGTTCCTACCTGCTAAATCCAGTGGATACTTTTCTGTTATTATCCAATAGAATTTGCTATAGCTTTTGACATTGATAAGTTTCTTGTTGAATCTTCTCCTCCCTTGGTTGCCATAACACTATTCTTATTTTCCTTCCACCCCCTGCCCCTCTAACCACTCCTTTTCTTTCTCCTTGTAGTGTGCTACGCCTTCCACCTGGCTCTTAAGAGGAAGGGTCCTTAGCTCCCCTCTCCCCGTGCCTTTTTTTAACTCTTCATCCTCCTGTGATTGTTGTGGAATTTTGAGGTGATGTATAAAAAGCAGTAGCCCATTTTTTTTTATATGGGGGCTCTTTTTACTGTTATTATTACCCACATCATATCTCTGAATTTACTCCCTTTCTTCTATCCCAAGTATTCCTTTAGTTCAAATTCTTATCATACTTTGGATTACTAATTAGTCTCCCTATTTTTAGTCCATTCTCTATAATCCTATTAGAGGTTTTTCTGAAACTCCAATTTGATCATGATCTTCAGTTGCTATTCAGTACCTTCATTTATTCATCGAATACCTTTGAGACCTAGAATATGTTTCCCCCCAGGACCTATATGGCTTGCTCCCCACTAGAATAGTTAAGTCTCATGAGGGCTGGGAGTTTGACCATGTGTCAGGATGTATCATTGTGTAGAACAAGCAAAAATCGCTGCTCTCATGGAAATTATCTACCTCTGCCAGCCCAACCAACTTCATTTCATGCCCTGCTCCACTCTGACCCCAGCATGCACCCTGAGCTTCAGCTTCTTTAACGATTGTACAACCTGCCTGCTCTGTTTAGGACTCCCTGCTCACTCTCCCTTTCCTAATTAATTCCTACCCATTCTTCAAAGCTTGTTTTCGGTTATCAACCTCTCTAGGAATCCTCCACCTACTAAATAAACCTTTACTGGGTGCCCCTGTAGGTGCTATTCATGGTATTGTATGATGACCTCTTTAAGTCTTTAATATTCTTCATTTCAATTTTATACTAGTTTGTCTGATGCTGCCCTCTGTCCTCACTGCACTTTTCCCCTCCATACTGCAAATTCTTAAGAACAAGGAGCCAGCCATATTTTACTTCTGCATCCCTAACCTTGGACACAGTGTCTGAAACATGGTATGGTTTGGTGAATAAATAAATAGCCAAGATGCATGTTTAGTTTCTAAGAAGCTAATCATAATGACAGGACAGATGACCAAATTGTTTATTTTAGATCTTTTTGGCCTTTGATTTTTTTAAAAAAATACCTGATTCCTAAAACACCGAGTCTTTAGTGCCATCTAGTGGAAGTAGCAGCAATAAAAAGCTAACATACTACTGATAAAGTTTGGACAATGCACACTTCTATTTTGTTTATTTTGAACTGAGATAGAGAAGGAACGACCTGGTGCTTTGCATTTATCTAAAAAATCACTGTGCCCTGGGAGGATTCTGAAATCTAACAAGTATAAATAGTCCCTTATAACTGGTATTTTGTGATAAATGAGCAACTCTTCAACTTTGAGAAGGTATAAAATGAAATGGGTAAAATAATCTGAGCTTTAGAGCTCTCCTTTTGTAACTGCTTTCACGTCAGACTGAAACTAAACAAGACATAAATGTCATTATTACTTAACTACCTATGCTTTCAGAAGAAATTCTCCACTGTCTTATCCAAGTTCTCTTTTCACTTGACTCCTAGTTATCTGACCAGATGCTCTGCCATGACCCCAAACATTCTATGGCTAATGCAGCCAGGAAGCTGTGTCCAATCTTAATTGCTTTAGCATAAATATAAGCTATTCTTAGACTATTCTTTTTTTAGTTGCACACTCTATTCATCTTTCTGTGAATTCTTTTTTCTATGTTTATCAAGTAAGAAAGCTTGTTAATAACATTTTCTGAAATAAATGTTCTAAGGAGTGCCTGATACATTATATTTATGTATTTATTTAAAAAACCAAATAAATGCTTTGTGACTACATTATCTTTTATAGAAACTTACCTTACATATAAAATATACATGATTAAATAAAATGGGTAATAATATAATGAAAATGGCACACTTAGAGATTGGAGCTTGTGCTGCATATGGCGATAATTCTTGTGGTTAAAATTAGAGCAGCAGTTGTGGAGTGTTCATTACTGCTGTATTAGTGGATCATGAAAGGCATGTTTTGGACTCTATAATGTTGCATTATAACTTAACATATGCTATTTTTTTCCTCATAGGCTTCTTTAATTCTTTATGTTTAATGAACATGTCAACTTGCAAGATAAATCATGAAAATTTTGATTTAGAAGAAACCCTTTGTCTGGAATACATTTGTCCCAGATATCTTCATTGTCTGCTCCCTGTTAGAATGGTAAGTCTTTAAGGGAAAGGACTATTGTCTACTAAATTCCCTCTGTATTTACAGTATCTAGATACATGCCTGGCCCATAATTGGAATCCAATAAATATTTGTTAAATGCACATATGCGAAAATGGTGGCACAGAGAGATAAAGACATTGTCTGTTAGAAAAAGCATAAAACCTAAATGTGATTTATTCCCACCAGGCAGTTTAAACATTTTAACAGTAAGGTATTAACTAAGGGCCACATAGTGGAAAATATGCCAGGAAGCTGCTCAGGCTGAGAGTGAGGGCTTGGCTATACTTGTTGAGTTTTTTTAAACCTACTAATGAAGTTAAGACAAATGTAAGAGAAGGCCCAATGTGGATATAATTGGCTTAGGTGACATCCAGGAAAGAATGTGAACCCTGTAGCACTCAGCCAATGAGGAACCGGGTGGGGGGACTCATGTACTAGGGAATAAATTACTTGGTGCCAACGACTTCAGGTGTGCCTGCCTATCAGACACCCGATCTTACAAGATCGTCATTAAAGCCTCGCTCCGCTGTTCTCTTGTCTCCATGTCTACTTACTGAATTTGGACCAGTGAATGTGTTTCTCACATTGGCCTAATGTCACACATGCACTTACTGGCAGAACTAGGACAAGAATCCATGTCATCTGACTTTTACACTGTTGAGCAGTTCAGTATAACACCTGTCTCTAATCAGTACTGCTTTTAGTCCTGACACCTGAGTCACCTGCCATGGCCCCTTTGCCTTGAAAGGATCCACTCTGACCCTTCTCCAGTCACATCCCTTCCCAGGGGCCAAAGAGTTCTAAGGGTGCAGTGCATTTCCCACTCTCCTGCTTACCCCCATTCCAGATTAAGTTCTAGGTACTGGGGACCCTTGAAATTCCCTGACAAATAGCTGGAAGCCTACTTTCAGGGCCAGTGCAGGCCCTTCTTTGGGTATAGACAGGGTAAGTGTGTCCACACATAGGCCTCAGGAGTGGTCAAAGAGCAGCTGTTGAGAGTGACGGAGCTTGATCAAGCTTGTTGGGATATCCTCACACACACACACGTGTGAGGCCCCTATTTCAGGTGGAAACTGAACAACAGGTCATGGGCTAGATGCCTCTGTTCCTGCTCTTGCCTGCTCCTGGCCCCTCAGATGGTAGGGGCACACCCACCTCCGTAATAAATCTGGTTTTCCTAATATATTAAATGTCACTGAAACTAGTACTAAGTGAATACCTGTGTGTGCCAGGCCCTGTGCTGGGTATTTACAAATGTATTTTCTCATTTAAATGATATTCTTACTTAAGAAGGCTTAGAAGTGACTCACATAAAGACACACAACTAATAAGGTGTAGAGCTAAATGCATAACCAGTATCCTCAGGAAGTGTTAAGTGTTCTACACTTACCCAGGCACTCATATGTGTGCATGTGTGTGTGTGTGTATCTGTGGGGGATGTATGTGTGTATATTTTTTCATTGAGAAAATAATGTTTAAGGGGAATATTTTGCATGGGAACATGAGAATAATTTAAAATTACCCATGCCAGGCCCCAAGTCAGAGATAACCAGTTAACAATTTCTTTTTCTTGTAGAAGATACCCACATATTTAAAAATTTGCCACAAACAATTTCTTAACTTTTTTATTTGGGATACTTTGGATATAAGCTATCCGCAAGTGGAGAGAAAAGCTTAAGAAATCTGAAAGAAGTACCCATCACTCAGCTCACCAGGTAATAGCATTCTGTCATTCTTCTTTCATGTATTTCCCCAGCTTTTACTTTGTTATCATTTTTCTTTGTTGGGATGTTTAAAATCAAATCCCATATATCATGTCATTTTATTAAATTTATTAAGATTCTTATTTGAAAAGTTTTAGATGTAAAGATGGAAAATATTTTGAGTTATATAGACTTCTTAATTTTATAAATGCCATATAGTTAATATCAATTTTGTTTATTTTTAAATTTCCTCCTTCATTTCAAAGAAGACTCAAATGTCAGGCATTTAATAATGATTTTTGTGACTATAAATAAAACTTAAATGTATGCATTCTGCATTATGTCGTGCTGTTCTCTTTACAGGATTCTGTGGTTCTGCATATTCTTTTTGTTATAGTCAGTCCACTTACTGTTTTTTTTCTTTACCTTCTTTCGGAAGAGCTGTTGAAAATAGTAAGCAAATAAATGACTTTTTATCCCTCACTTCTCTGAGAGAACCTGAAAATGCTGACTATAAAAGGGCAGACTATGATTTAAAGTACCGCCTTTTCTAATTCAAATGACAGCTAACTTGCCTGAGCTAAAGTGCACCCACATTTTGGTAATAGCATTCAGAGAGTGAGTAGATTATAATATATCATGGCATATAGAGAAGTCTATACATTAGTTGCTGGAAAGTTGCTAGGAAATATAAATAAATAATGTTCCTAGTTGCAAGGAAATATAAATAGCCCTCAGCAATTGAGGCAATGCCTAGTTATTTATTTCTATATTGACAGTACCTCTTTTTTTCTTAAGTGCCTATTTTCTAGGTAGCATTTAAATCTGCACTGCATTTTAACAAATTCCTCATTCTTTTGCACAGTGTGCAGAACCTGAAAGCCTTTTCTCTTGTTAATGAGGAGTATATGCTGTTTTCAGAACTCTGATGTGATAAATCCATTTTATTCTTCAGTGTTCAATGCCTCTCTTTTAGACAGAGTTGCATCAAGAAAATCTTTAGAGTGATATTATCTGGAGGGCTGGCCTGGGGAGGGGGCTTGTAGGAAGGATGCTCCTGATTATCTATATGAGAGGAGCTGAGAGGCAGCAATCTAGGTGGAAAGAAGATTCAGAGACTTGTTTGGAAACTGTGTTTGCAGAGCAAAAACATTTTCTTTTTCATGTACATATCCAACGTGGCCTGTGGCTCCCACATGGTCCATTATGGGAGCCACTAGCCTTATGTGGCTTTTGAGCACTTGAAATGTGGTTGATCAAAATTAGGAATGATGTAGGTGTAAAGTACCTGCTGTTTTCAAAGATTTATTATGAAAAAAAAGAATGTAATATGTTTCATTAATAATGTTTTATACTGACTGCATGTTGAAATAATATATAGTAAATAAATAAATTTTTAAATACAGACTTTAGTTTTTAGTTTTAAATTCACAGCAAAATTGAGCAGAAAGCACAGAGTTATCATCTATCCCCTCTCCCAACACATGCATAGGATCCCCCACCATCAACATCCTGCACTAGGGCATTACTTTTGTGCATATAATTATAAACCATTATTGATATGTGATTATTATCCAGAGTCCATAGTTGACGTTACAGTTCACTCTTGGTGTTGTACATTTTATGGGTTTTGACAAATGTTTAATGACCTGTATCTACCATTATAATATTATACAGAATAGTTTCACTGCTCTGAGAATCCCCTGTGCTTCACCTGTTCATCTCTTCCTCCCTTCAAACCCCTGACCTATTTTCTCTCTATAATATTGCCGTTCTCAGAATATCATATAGTTGGAACCATACACTATGTAGCCTTTTCATACTGGCTTCTTTCACTTGGTAGTTTGCAGTTACAGTTACTCCATATCTTTTTGTGACTTGGTAGCTTATTTCTTTTTAGCACTGAATAATATTCCAATATGTGGATGTCCTACTGTTTATCTAAAATTGATATTTTAATAAAAATTTATTAAATAAAATATATAATTAAAATTATCATTTGTTCATTTTTCTCTTTAAATATGTCTTCTAAAATAAATTAAAAGACTGCCCACATTAAATTTCGACTGTACAACACTGCTCTAGGCCTTGATAAAACAGTGTTTTGGTAGAGTTTATCTTTAATACAAAACAACCTTCCCATTCCAACACCTGCCTAAGTTTTGCTGCCTTGCACAGAGAGCATGCTCCTACTCCAGGGACTTGCCTGCCTTGGTCTGGTCCCTCTCTGTTGCCCCCAAGCTACATGGGATTGCCGTGTTCCTCCTCTGACCCCTCCCAAAAGAGACTTATGTTATTTAATTCATTTTGTCGGGACCAGGTGACAGTGGACAAATTAGATCCTTTACCACTGTATCAGGTTCTTTGAAGCATATAAATATGATGTCTGTGGCCAAGTGGTTTATAATAAAAAGTTTTTCTTAGAAGAGCTGAAACAAAGCATTAGGAATTAACATTTGGCTGTTAAGAAATCTTAGAATTTATCTTAATTAGCATTTATATGAGTAGTTAAAATTAATATTGCTTCTAATAATAATTGTAATAGGAGTTCATTCTATTATAGTCTGATTTATTCCTCTTTTGTGTTAGGTCTGTTTATCTCATGCATTCTCCATGGGACTGATATTGCCTGTGAGTGAGCAAAAGTTGGTTTTGGGGATATGAAAAATTCTTACTCTTTTAATGTGTAAAGCACAGGTATCCATTTATATCTATATCTATAGGCATATGTCTATGCCTTTATGCCTATAGATATAGATATATGTAATACAAAGCCAGATATACAATATATCTGTATATTAAAGTTTCCTGTGGGAGGCAATTAGAAAAAAGTCTGAAAATGTTCCTTGGAGGGTGGATAATGAAAAACAGATTGAGAAACACTGGTTTATCTGGAATAATATCACTAGAGTGTGCCTGTAACAACCGAATGTTTTTATGACCAATTAATCTCCAAAGTTTCCCAAGGAGGGAGAGGAGGGAAAAAATAGAGGAAAGATATAGAGTTTACATTACAGATTAGGGGAGAGAGAGCATCTGACCAGTGTTAGGAATATCTACAACCAATCAATTACCAATTGTTAATATTTTGCCAAATTCATTCATTCATTCATTCATTCATTCATTCATTCATTCTCTCTCCCCTCACCAGTTCCCTCACCCCAGTCTGTATTATGTAGGTGAAGAGTATATATTCACTGCATTATTTTTTCAAGTGTTTTCTAGGTGTGAAAATTTTCAAGATAAAAGTTGGTGTAAAATGCCCTCCTTCTCCATACTCTACCCACTCATGTACCCCAATTCTACATTGGAGCCCCACTGAACTACAATTTCTTGGTAACATGTTTTTTCTGTCACCTTTGGCCTTTTGCGTATATCAATTTCTCTGCTTGAACATATTGTCTAGGCTCCCCTTATTCCTTCACACACACCTTTTGCCAGGATAACTCCCAGAAGTTGTTTAAGGTTTCACTACCTCCAGGGAGCTTTCCATGACTACCCAGCTCCACTCAAGTCTAGGTTAAGAGCCCTGCATATATTCCCTTTATCGTGATTGTCCTTATTATTGTCCTTGTCATATAATATTATACTTACACACATTAAATTTCTCTTTTGGACTGTGAGTTCCTGAAAAGCAAGGATTATGACTTATTTTTTAATTATATACACATACACACATATTACTGAAGTGTAGTTGACAGTGGTTCATTAGTTACCCATATTATTAAATCCTCACCCCTACTAGCACAGTTACTACCTGTCAACGTAGAAAGTGTTACAGAATTATTGGCTATATTTTTCATGCTGTACTATAATTCCTGTGACCAACTTATATTATGATTGAGAATTTTTGTGCTTCTTTACCCCCTCCCACCCATCCACCCCAACCCCTTCCCCATGGTAACTAGCAGTCATTTCTCAGTGGATTATGACTTATTTTATTCATCCTTTTGCCCTCTGTAGTTATCACAGGGTCTTGTACAATATTTTATTATTTTATTTTATTTTATTTTTTAAAATCAACCACTTTTATTATCATTCAGGGGTTCATGGGAAAAGGCCCGGGCTCATATGATGACTCTCAAAGGCAGGTTTGTCAACCCTGCTCTCTTTTCTTGGGGAGTGGGCTCTCTCCCACATGAGGCATGGGGGCTGCACTGCTCAGATGCAGCCCTCTTGCATGAGGTGCACGCGCACTCTTTGCATTTGCAGGAGTCAGCACAGGTGCCGGAGTCACCAGTGGAGCAGGAGCATTTGGGGTCCATTTCGAGCCGCTAAGCAGGTGGCAAAGAGGCAGCAGCCCCTGGGCTGGAGGAGCGTGTGTACGATATTTTTTAAGTAGAGCAACAATTAAGTGTTCTATGATAAGCCTATTTGTTTTATGTAATTCTATTTAAAAGGAAAAAAACAAGAAAAATTTAGGAAAATACTGACGTTTTATTTAGCCTGTAAAGCTTAACTGCTGATAACAGTATAATTTCAGGTTAGACTTTTATAAATATTAAAAATAGCTCTTAGATCCCTATTATTACCCCTGTAAAACTGTTGATGAAATACCCCTGACAATCCCAGGAAAAATTGGTTGGTTGTTTCTTTCAGCTCCACTAGAGCTCTATTTCTGCTTCTCTGTTATAGCGTTCTGGAGTGTGGAGGGGGAAATACAAAACAGGAAGCAAGGGTGCTGTTTTCAGGAGTTTGTAGGTTAGTAAGAGATACAAACTCATGAGTGATATGATGTGATAGTTTACAAGTAATTTTTCATGATTTATTCCTCACGAAAGCCCTGTGATATAGGTATTATTATGGATACTAATAAAAGCTAGAGTGTGCTGTGGAAGTAAGAGGTTCTCTTTTTTATTCTCTAGACTTCAGGCATTTTCCCCATATCTGGGGTCTACCAATTTGAAATCTATAGAACCATACCAACTCTATACCTTTCCTTTTGTATAAAACTGTATAGGTACAACACAGGCTGCAACTTCACCCTTCACCAGCAGGAGCTACTCTCTAATCATGTACTTTAGATTGAAAATTCCTCAGATGAAATGCATGAGATTAAGTAAAATCAATTGTTTTCCTAATTTAGCAAGTCTTTACATATATAATTCCATATATTTACCCAGGACAAAGACTATGATTGCAGCTAGATAAAATATGTGGGCAATGGACAAAGACTGGAAGGGCCTGCACAGACACGGTGATCATTATTAGGATGATGGATTTAGGAATAATTTTTCCTCTGTAAATCAAAAATTGCCTATAATTTTTAGAGTGTTTGCATACCCAAGTTCTTTTGCATGTTAATTAAGGAAAGCTAAGGGTCACCTGTCGTGAGTCCTAATAGATTCTTGGCTAATTCAACTTATAAATCGAGTAGTTATTTTCTGTCTTGCTGTCTTCCACCAAGAACATCTCTTTCCCATTTACTCTCAAGAACAAGCACAGAACTCTGCCAGAATCATTGGCTCAAACCATAGCATCATGCCATGTTGACTGGGGAAGACTTGTTTCTCTATTTCTCAACTCCATCACTCTTCCAGTGTGAATCAGGCCTAATGAATTCTTGCTTTTCCCTTCCTGAAGCAAATTACTTTGTTCAGGGGAGGTCAAACTTATGTTTCCACCATGCCTCAAAGGAGTGGCTGTTGTATCAAAAATAAAAAGTCAAAATGAAACTGGAGGCATGGAGGTTAGTTTAGAGACTGGGTAATTGTTCACTTGAGAGAAGATGCAGAAATAAGTCAGGAACAATAAGCAGTAAGGAAGATCAGAGAGGCATTTTGGCAGTATAACTGACAAGAATTCATAGCCCATTAATTAGCACCTTTTAGGGGTCAAAGATGACTGAGCTGTAGCTCGTATGATAACTAGATGCTAACCACTCACAAAATGAGTTTGTTTTGGATATGTTTACAATGAGGTAACTTCTGATGGAGATGCCTTGTCAGTAATTGGGAATATGTCTGAATCAGGAGAGAGTGATGGAAGCTGGAGATAAAAATTTGAGAATTATCAGATTTTTTTGGTAATTACTAAAGTTGTATGTGATCTTTTGGTTAAAATGACCCTCTATCTTTGGTGTAAATTACATCTGACATTTTTACTATTTTCAATCTGTTAATGAAAGGATTCTAGACAACCATTTGCCCAGGGAGCAAATGAGTACTTGAAGCAAAGAGGAAAGTCAAGGGAAAAGATTTGATTATTTAGTGAACTCAGAAACTCTCTGTGCTCTGGGGAAAAGAGGCTAGGTGGTCTTCAATGACAAAAAAGAATTTAAAAATCTACTTTCACAGCCCTTTCTGGTAGTGTAACTCCAGAGGGTTTTTTTGTTTTCAACTCACAACTTGGGCCCTAGTGAAAATCTGAGCAGAGTCCTGCAGTCCTCTTTTCCACACCAGGCAGGGAGCTGGCTCACCCCTCAGGTGTGGCTACACCCCTGTGGGAGCTCTTAAAAAGATTGGTCACCCTTGTACTACCATTTCAAATGACCAGTAGTTCAGTGACATTTATATGTAGCAAGGATTGCCTGACCCTCCTTACAGTGGCTGGTAGGTAGGTAGTGTGTTTCTTTCTTTCCCTTGATTGAGCATTTGCACATCTGCAGAGCCCTGAAAGCCCTTGGTGGGAAAACGGCCTAATACTAGCACCTGACATTTGGGAGATCCCTCATCTAATAGGTCATTTCCTCAGTTGGGGGCTTTCATAGCATCACAGTCACCTAATTCCTACAAATATATAGAGCATTTTTGTGGGAAGGGTCACTTTATTGCAAAGGGGGCAGGTGACCACTCTCTACTCGAATGCTGGGCCCTGATGCATCTAGTGCAGCTATGCGCAGCCTAAGCATACCACTCTAATAAGAGCTCAGAGGATTTCCCTGCTCCTTCAAATCTCTTGGAAGTTCTCCCCACAAAAAAGCCCTTTTTTTATGTTTACATCATGTAGCACTAGGGGTAAATGTGTTTGTTTCCCTTTTAAATGACTTTGGCCAATACCAAGAGGTTTTCAGTCTTTAAGAACTGTAGAAAGGATTTTACTGAGGAGTAAAGAAAAAAGGAAAAAGCCATTTATATCCTGAGAGCTCCAGGACAGAAAAGATTGTAATCTACCTTCAGCCCAAAGACAGCTTTAGTAGTCCGCAATTTAGTTTAGTCACAAGAAGCCAAACTGCCTCTATCATTCAATTCTCCTTCTTTGAAGATTGGACCCACACTGGTTTCACTTTTTTATCTTTTCGTGCTCTATGGTCTTTTGTAACACTTAAAATAGTAACCTATGTTTTGGGGAGGCCATTAGCCAATTCAGTTCCATTAACAACATCCACCTGCTGAGCCACTGTGCTCTCAACTTCAAGTGTCCTCTGACCTTGTTTGAACAGTAGCTATTTGGACAAGGTTTTCTGTTATCTCCCAACTGTTCAAACTTTAAACATCTATTCTTGATCAGATAGGGGTAAAAAAGCAAAGTTGTTCATATCTTTTCTGTTGTGGTGTGTCGATATGCATTTGCCCTGCCCAATATATGTACTCAATAATAGCTAATTTTATTTAGTTCTTTCATATATGGCAATGTTACTGGCTGAATTATGTCACCCAAAATGTTGAAGTCCTAACCCCCAGAATGTGACTGCATTTGGAGATAGGGCCTTTAAAGAAGTAATTAAGGTTAAATGAAGTCATATGAGTGGGTCCTAATCCACATGACTAGCATCCTTATAAGAAGAGGGAGAGACACCAGGAATGTATGTACACATAGGAAAGGCCATGTGAAGACTCAGTGAGAAGGCATCCATCTGCAAACAAAGACAGGAGAAAGGAAACCTGCTACAGTTCGATCTTGGAATTTCAACCTCCAGGTTTGTGAGAAAATAAATTTCTGTTCTTTAAGCCACCCAATCTATGGTGTTTTGTTATGACAGTCCTAGCAAACTCATACAGCCAGGCAATGTAATAACTGCTTTTTTATGAATTATCTCTAATATTTGTAATTACTAAATGAGGTGGATACTACTTAGATGGGGACTCTCAATTTAATTTTTGCCCACAGCAGGGACTCTGTTCAGAGTATGCTCAGGACTGATCCTGAAAGTAGGTAAGTAGAATACTCTGGCCCATAAGTGCTGAGGTGGGGAGAGAAATTAATTGGAGCCAAGCACTTTCCTGACAAGTGTATCTCTATCCTGATTATGTCTAACTATGCTTATTACCTGTTCATTACATTAAGGGAAAATGGTAATACCCTAATTTACACCAGGGCAAATGCTTTTTTATTTTTAATCTTTTTAAAAAACATGAAATATAGTTGATATACCATTTTATATTGGTTTCAAGTATACAGCACAGTGGTTCAACAATTACCCATATTATTAAATCCTCACCCCCACTAGTGCAGTCACTATCTGTAAACATAGGGAGAGGTTACAGAACCATTGTCTACATTCTCCATGCTGTAGTGTACTACCATCCCCATGACCAACTTATAACGATTGAGAATTTTTGTGCCCCTTTATCCCCCTCTTCCTCCCCACCCAACCCCTTCCCCATGGTAACCACCAGTCACTTCTTAGTGCTTATGAGTCTGCTGCTACTTTGTTCATTTTGTTTTGTTTTGTTTTTAGATTCCACAAATAGGTGAAATCATATGGGTATTTGTCTTTCTCCACTGGCTTATTTCACTTAGCATAATACTCTCTAGGTCCATCCATGTTACTGCAAATGGCAAGATTTATTTATTTTTTATGGCTATATAATATTCCATTGTGTATATGTACCACATCTTCTTTATCCATTTATCTATTGACGGACACTTTGGTTGCTTCTATCTTGGCTATTGTAAATAATGTGGCAATAAACATAGGAGTACATATATCTTTTTGAATCAGGGACTTTTTTTTCTTTGGGTAAAGTCCTAGAAGTGGAATTACTGGATCAAATGGTATTTCTGTTTTTAGTTTTTTGAAGAACTTCCATACTGCTTTCCACAGTGGCTGCATCAATTAACATTCCCACCAATAATGTAGGAGGGTTTTTTTTTCTCCACATTCTTGTCAACATTTGTTATTTCTTATCTTTTGGACAGTGGCCATTCTGAGGTGGTGTCTCATTGTGGTTTTGATTTGCATTTCCCTGATGATGAGTGATGTGAAGCATCTTTTCATGTGCCTATTGGCCATCTGTATTTCTTCTTTGGAAAAAAATGTCTGTTTAGGTCCTCTGCCCATTTTTTAATCAGGTTATTTGTTGTTTTTGGTGTTGAGGCGTATGAAGTCTTTATATATTTTGGACATCAACCTCTTATCAGATAAATCATTTATGAATATTCTTTCCCATACTGTCTGTTGCCTTTTTGTTCTGCTGATGGTGTAATTTTCTGTACAGAAGCTTTTAGTTTGATATAGTCCCTCTTGTTCATTTTTAATTTTGTTTCCCTTATGCAAGGAGATGTGTCCAGGAAAAAACTGCTCATGCTTATGTTCAAGAGATTTTTGCCTATGCTTTGTTCTAAGAGTTTTATGGTTTCATGTCTTACATTTAGATCTTTGGTCCATTTCAATCTATACCACTTTTGTGTATGGAGTTAAATAGTAATCCAGTTTCATTCTCTCACATGTAGCTGTCCAGTTTTACCAACACTGGTTGTTGAGGAGGCTGTCATTTCCCCATTGTATATTCATGGCTCCTTTATTGTATATTAATTGACCATAAACGCATGGATTTATATCTGGGCTCTCTATTCTGTTCCAGTGATCAATGGGTCTGTTCCTCTGCCAGTAACATATTGTTTTGATGACTGTAGCTTTGTAGTAGTGCTGTAGTCAGGAAATGTAATACTCTCAGCTTTGTTCTTTCTCAAGATTGCTTTGGCTGTTTGGGGTCTTTTGTGGTTCCATATGAGTTTTAGGATTGTTTGCTCTAGTTCATTGAAACATGCTGTTAATATTTTGATAGGGATTTCATTGAATCTGTAATTTGGGGGGCTGGATGCCCATTCTGACAATATGAATTCTTCCTATCCATGAACACGGGATAAATTTCCATTTATTTGTGTTTTCTTCAATTTCTCTCATGAGTGTCTTAGTTTTTAGAGTAAAGGTCTTTCATCTTCTTGGTTAGGTTTGTTTCTCAGTCTTTTTTTTTTTTTGATGCAATTGTAAATGGAATTGTTTTCCTGATTTCCTTTTCTGCTAGTTCATAGTATATAGGGATAGAACAGATTTATGTGTATTAATTTGTATCCTGCAACTTTGCTGAACCCAGTTATTAGGTCTATTAGTTTTTTGGCAGATTCTTTAGGGTGTTCTATATTTAATATCATGTCATCTGCAAATAGTGACAGTTTAACTTTTTCCTTACATATTTGGGTGCCTTTTATCTCTTTGTGTTGTCTGTTGCCATGGCTAGGACCTCCAGAACTATGTTGAATAAAAGTGGGGAGAATGGGCATTCTTGTCTTGTTTCCAATCTTAGAGGAAAAGCTTTCAGCTTTTCACTATTAAGTACAATGTTGGCTATGGTTTTGTCAAATATGGCCTTTATTATGTTGAGGTATGTAACCTCTATATCCATTTTGTTGAGAGGTTTTATCATGAATGGATGTTGAATTTTGTCAAATGCTTTTCCAGCATCTATTGAGATGATTATGTGGTTTTTATCCTTCCTTTTGTTAATGTGGTATATCATGTTGATTAACTTATAAATATTGTACCATCCTTGTATCCCTGGAATAAATTCCACTTGGTCATGATGGATGGTCTTTTTGATGTGTTTTTGAATTCAGTTCGTTAATATTTTGTTGAGGATTTTGCATCTCTGTTCACCAGGGATATTGGTCTAAAATTTTCTATTTTTTAGTGTCTTCATCTCATTTTGGTATTAGAGTGGTGCTGGCCTCATAGAATGAGTTTGGAAGTGTTCCCTCCTCTTCTACTTTTTGGAATACTTTAAGAAGGATGGGTATTTGCTCTTCTTTAAATGTTTGGTAGAATTCAGCTGCCAAGCCATCTTGTCCTGGGAATTTGTTTGTTGGGAGTTTTAAAATTACCAGTTCAATTTCATTGATGTTCATTGGTCTGTTCAGATTTTCTGTTTCTTCCTGGGTCAATCTTAGAAGGTTGTATTTTTTTAGGAGTTTGTCCATTTCTTCTAGGTTGTCCAATTTATTAACATACAATATTTCATATAATTCTCTAATAATTATTTGTATTTCTGTGGTACCTGTTGTGACTATTCCTTTTTTGTTTCTGATTTTGTTTATCTGTGTACTCTTTCTTTTTTTCTTGATAAATCTGGCTAAGAGTGTGTCTATTTTGTTTATTTTCTCAAAGAACCAGATCTTGGTTTTGTTGATTTTTTTCTATTGTTTTATTCTTCTCCATTTCATTTATTTCTGTGTTGATCTTTATTATGTCCCTCCTTCTATTAACTTTGGGCTTCATTTGTTCTTCTTTTTCTAGTTTCTTTAGCTGTGAGATTACCCTGTTTATTTGGGACTGTTCTTGTTTTTGGAGGTATGCCTATAGTGCTGTGTACTTCTCTCTCATAATTGCTTTTGTGGCATCCCACAGATGTTGGACTGTTGTATTTTTTCATTTGTCTCCATGTATTGTTTGATTTTGGTTTTGATTTGTTCATTGATCCATTGATTATTTAGAAGCATGTTGTTTAACCTCCATGTGTGGGCTTTTGTTTTCTTTATGTAATTGATTTCTAGTTTCATACCATTGTGTTCTGAGAAGTTGCTTGATACAATTTCAATCTTTTTTAAATTTATTGAGGCTCTTTTTGTGGCCTAGTACATGATCTATTCTGGAGAACATTCTATGTACACTTGAGAAAAATGAGTATCCTGCTGCTTTTGGGTGCAATGCTGTGTAGATATCTGTTAAGTCTATCTGATCTAATGTGTTGGTCAGTGCTTCTGTTTCATTATTTATTTTCTGTTTCAATGATCTGTCTATTGATGTAAGTAGTGTGTTAAAGCCTCCTATTATGAATGAGTTGCGGTCTATTTCCCCTTTTAATTCTGTTAGTATTTGTTTTACATATTTAGGCACTCCTGTGTTGAGTGCACAGATATTTATGATGGTTATATCTTGCTGACTGACCCCTTTATCATTATGTAATGTCCTTCTTTGTCTCTTGTTACTTTCTTTGAAGTCTATTTTTTCTGATATAAGTACTGCTACTCCTGTTTTTTTTCTCCCTAATATTTGCATGAAATATTTTTGTCCATCCCTTCATGTTCAGTCTGTGTATGTCTTTGGGCCTGAAATGAGTCTCTAGTAGGCAGCATATAGATAGGTCTTATTTCTTAATACATTCTGCCACTCTTTGTCTTTTGATTGATGCATTCAGTCCATTTATATTTAAGGTAATTATTGATAGGTATATACTTATTGTCATTTCATTAATTGTTTCCTGGTTGTTTTTGTAGTTCCCTTCTGTTCCTTTCTTTATTTCTTATACTCTTCTCTTATGATTTGATGGTTTTCTCTCTTTGGTGTTCTGATTGGATTTATCTTTCTAAATTTTTTGTGTATGCTTTAGGTTTCTGGTTACCATAAAGTTCATGGATATCTTCTTAACTGTATAACAGTCTATATTAAGTTGATGATTACTCTATTACAAACACACTCTAAAAGTACTTCTTTTTTATTCTTCTTCCTTCTCCACACTGTATGTATTAGATGTCATATAATGTGCAATTTTTGTGAATACCTTGACTGATTTTTTTATATAGTTGGTTTTACTACTTTTGTTTTAATTTTGTACTTGCTTGGTACTTGGTCTACTACATTTACTGTGGGTTTATTTTCACATGGAAATAAAAATATGTAGGTGAAAAATATTTAGGCTTAAGAACCTTTGCATCTATAGACATCCCTTTAACATATCCTGTAATGCTGGTTTAGCGGTTATAAATTCCTTCAGCCTTCATGTATGTGGGAAATGTTTAATCTATCCTTCAAATTTGAATAATAATCTTGCTGGGTAGATGATTCTTGGTTGAAGGTCTTTCTATTTCAATACATTAAGTATTTCATGTCACTCCCATCTGGCCTGTGAAGTTTCTGCTGAGAAGTCTGCTGATGGGGTTTCCCTTATAAGTAATCTTTGTTCTCACTTTCACTGCTTTCAATATCCTCTCCTTATCCTTAATCTCTGTCATTCTTCTTATTATATGTCTTGATGTTATCTTTCTGGGGTTCCTTTTGTTGGAACTCTCTGTACTTCCATGACTTGCATGTCTATTTCCTTCCCCAGACTGGGGAAGTTTTCAACAATTATTTCTTCAAGGAGACTTTTTATCCCTTTGTCTCTCTCTTCTCTTTCTCCCCTATTATGTGAATATTGTTTCATTTGGAGTTGCCACACAGCTCTCTTAGGATCCTTTTGTTTCTAGAGATTCTTTTTTCTCTCTGTTCCTCGGCTTCATTGTGCTCCTGTCATCTAATTTCCATCTCATTGAATATCTCCTCTACTTGCAGCAATCTGTTATTTATTCCCTCCATTGTATATTTCATTTCAGTTACTGTATTCTTCAGCTTTGAATGGCTGTTTTTCAAATCTTCTATCTCCTTGTTGAAGTCCTTCCTGAGATCTTCTATACTTTTCCACAGATCAGTGAGCATATTTATGACTGTTACTTTGAAATCTTTATCAAGTAGATTGGTGACATCCATTTTGTATAGCCCTCTTTCTAGTGTCTTATCCTGTAGTTTTGTTTGGGACATAGTCCTCTGTCTCCTCATTTTTTCAGGATTTCTGTGTTTTTTCCTTTGAATTAGATGGATCTGCTATGCTACCTGGTCTAGAGAGTAATAGCTTTATGAAGAAAGTGTCCTGTGGTGCCCAGAAGCTTAAAACTCTCTACTCTCCAGTGGCTGCTTCTTCTTTTGGTAGAGCCCCAGTTGCTGTTGGTGGGCTATAGGCAGAGTCACCTTTCTGTCTGTCTGCTATGGACTGTCTCAGTCCACTGCCAGTGGTAGTTCACCTCAGCCAGCCCTTTGTGAGCAGAGCAACAGTACTTCTGCTGGGATCTTTGTGGGCAGGGCCACCCTCTGTATGCCCTGCATCAATGGCAGCATTGTTGGGCTAACAGGGTGGGCTTGGGGAGTGTGCAGTTCTGGGATGGTCATGAAGCAGCAGGGCATGCGTGTGCATAGTTGCTCAGTCACACAATGGTGGAGGGGCATGTGGCAGTGGGCTTCCCTGCCTGTGAGGAGGAAGGGATGTTCAGAGCTCCTGCTGGCCCCTCCCTATCTGGGATGAGACAAGGCAGAGAAAGCTGGGAAAGCCTTCCTCTGCCTGGCAGGCAGCAAACGCTGCTGGGCTGAAGGAGTGGGCAGGTGTGCTGGGAAGCACAGGGCTGAACCACCAGTGAGGGGAATGGAACATCTGGGACCCCCATGAGTGCCTGACCTTTTGGGCTGAGGGAGGGCTAGGAAAGTGTCATATACCTGCCCTTTCTCCTATGGAGAGAGCTTTGTTCAGCCCTCACCCATACGGCATCCCTCCTACTATTGGCAAATCTTTCAAACTGCCACCTCTGTTTTGGGTCTCAGTGGGACCCGAGGTGTGCCTGTCTTCCACAAGCAACAGGAGTCTCAGCCTCTTGCACTCCAGTTCTCCCTGGTGTCCAGCCCTGCTAATCACCAAAACTCCATGCAATGTGGACTTATGTCCCCAGAGCACATCTCCAGATCTGTCCCCTCCTCACTCCATTCCTTTTCGTCCTGCCTGTGGGCTGGGGTGGGGGAAGGGCTACAGTCCCGACTGATCGTGGCTCTGCCACTTTACCTTTCTCTATGTCTTTACCTTCTCTTTTTCACCAGATATATGTGGCCTGTTCTGCAGTCTTCAGGTGGCTTTCAGGGTTAGTATTTGCTCTAGTTGCTTCTTTGGTGTGTGTGTGGTAGGAGGTTTCTGCCTTGCCTTCCAACTCTGCCATCTTTTTTCCCCCAGGGAAAACTGTTACAAGGGCTTATTATTGAACTGATAAGTCCCTTCTGATTATTCACTATTCCTTTCTAATTTTTTCCATCTATTTTGGTCTCTTACCTTTCTCCAGAGAATAGCTGGTTAAATATACTTGCATAGAACTATTCTTTTACCTTTCCTATATATACTGGTTAAAATTTTAGGTCTCAAAAGTTATCAAAAGTTCAGAAACAGATATAAGTATATATAAGAACATGCAATATAATAAATTATTTTTAAAAAGTCAGTGGGGAAAGGATGAGCTAATAAATACGTAGTATTGGAGTATCACTTGAAAAACAATGGTTAACTCTCTTCAGAGATTATACCAAAAATTATTTTAGATGGAGTAAAGATTCAAGTGTTAAAAAAGAAACATAGATGTATTAAAATATAAAGATGAATTTTTTAATAATATAGGGGTGCAGAAGGCATGTCTAAACATATGTAAACATAAGCACTAAAAGAAGAAACAAAAATGGAAAAATTGATAGATTTGATTACATAAAAAAGGTGTGGTTGGGCATGGCAGAGTAGATAGGACCATCTACTATCCACTGCTCAACATTAGTGGATTCAACAAAAAATTCATAATATTTAAATCTGTTTCTTTCCAGGTATACTTGAGACCAAACAACAAAGAACCTATAAGCTGGCCTCGGAAGACACTCTGGATCATCTGGAAAAGATTCCACTTCAGCAGATTACAGCCATCTGCTGAAGTCTTGGAGATAGTTCCTGAAGAACTGCTAGGAGCACAAGGTATACTGTACTCAGAGTGAGTTAGCAGGAAGTTTTCAATTTCACTGCCAGCCCCGTTGTGATTCAGAGAAGGACTGTGGTGGGAAGTGCCCAAACAGAACTGAAGAAGCATTGCTGTCTCCTCTAGGGAGAGGAGCCATCCTCCTCACCGATGGCTGAAGGGCAAAGAACCTGAAAGATCCCAGTGAATTCTCATATTTTAATACCTATAATAACATGATGGCCAATATTTACATAATGGTGTAAACCTTTTATAACACTGTTGCACATCATACTCTTTTAGGAATACTATGGGTTATGATGATAGATTTGAGTTTGAGTTCTGGTATAGCCTGTTGGCTATGTGATCTTAGGTAAGTTACTTAGCCTCTCAGGTCCTCTTTTTCTCCTCTGTAAACTGGTGATGATGATGGTGCTGGGGTCACAGTGATACCCACCTTATGGGATAAGGATTGAATGAGACAAATACCTAGTCTGATGGTTAACACATAGGAGACACTCAATTTCCTTTCCTTTTCTAAAGGTGGTTATTTGAATCAGTGGACCTCAGACTTCTGCAATAGTTCCATGTTATAAAGGCAATGTGTTCACTTCAAATATGTCTGATGTTACACAGTGATTCTTAACTTTAGCAATAGGGGTAGAGGTGGCGATGTCTGTTTGTTAAAAACCATCTGTGCCACACTGCCCCTTTCCCCAAATCCCTCACTGGGAATCACTGGTGTACACTTTGATACCCAAATATCTTTCAGTAGCTGAATATTTTTTATATTTTCACTTATAACTTTATTTCAATGAATGTTAAGGATTTGCCTCTACAGGAGTGCAATACACTAAACTAATGAAAAAGGTAGTTGATAAATTACTTTCTTATGTATATCTAGATGCCAGGAAGCATTTTTTTCTTGGGGGTAGGGGTGATGCAAAGAATGGTAGAAAGACTGAGAGTACTCAGGGCCTAGGGGAGGGTTGTTTGGACCATTTGAGAGAAAATGGACAAAAGAGAAGATGGGAGCAACTGAAGATAATTGTCATCAATCCTGATTTAATAGGCTGTGACTTGGCTTCTTCTGGGGCACCACTGCCTCGAGAAACTTCTATCTTTATGCTGTAACCCTGTCACATGTCTTGTCTCACCTACCCTAGGTGTGAGACCTGGACCCACCACTTGAGTCATATATGGCTACCTGAAGTAACTCATTAAAGTCATATTAAGTACCATTAGGTCCTGGAACTCTGTCAAAACCTAAATAGTTCTCTCTATAATGATACATGAATGGTTCAGATAAAGGTTGGTAACTGCAAATATGGGAGGCAAAGAGAAAGGAAATAGTCTGTCAGCTATGAATTGCTCACAGGCTAGATTAATTAGGCATCACTTTTTTGGCTTGTTCTAAAGAAAGGATACAGGACAAAGGAATCCATAAAGTTCTTTGAAGTATTGTTTAGAGTTTTGGGTAAAGGACCTTATAACTGACAGTGCTAAGTATACTTCTTAGGTCAGGCAATTAGTTTGAACTGAATGTGAAGTCATGACTTTGAGAAGAGAGAGGCATATTATTATTTGGGTGAGCCATACCTTTCAGTAGATACAGGGGCTCCCATAGTGATAACTTTAGAGACAGCTTCATGGGGTAAGAAGCTTACCTTGAGGGCAGGTAGGATTTAAAGACAAGAGAGCATAACTAAGGTTCTTTTTTTGTGACTTAATTATCACTCATGGCTCATATACTGAATCTCCTGGAGGTGATTGATGTGAAAAAGGAAATAAGACAAGGTAGAAGGAGCAGGGAGTTCAGGCATATAGTAAGACAGTCTAAATCAGAACAGCCATTTGGGTGTGTGGAGACTTCACCAGCTGGAGGAAGATTGGGTATTGCAAGTTTCATCAACAGAAGAAAAGCACATCACATATGCCATTGGGAAGACACTTTATTATGCAATAATGACCCCTATACACACCATCCCACAACTAACAATGCACAGAGTTCACTGTGCACTTAAAACAGATCTTCATACACCTGGGGATAACTGATGCATCACCATGAAGTTTGATTTGTTTGTTGCCTCAAATGTGTTGATACTTCTGAAAAGTTTTAGCCTTTGGCATCTAGATTTGAGATTCCTGAGATGTTTGTGGTGTACATCATATTCTGGTTCTTGAACTTCAATTGATATGATACATCTGTTGTCTAATGCATCTGGTATATGCTCATGCACAAGGCCAAAGAATTAACCTGGGTTGGGTGTGTTTATGCTTTCACAGTTTGCTTTTTCAGTTTGGTTCACATTGTTCTTTTCTTGAAAAAGGCCTATTGGGACAAAGCTGGGAATGCAGCAGGGTAGAGTTGTTATAAAAGTCCTTGGGAATTTGCTCTTTGGCAATTAAATTTTCTATAGACTTTGTCCCTCTACCAACTACCAGTACGATTTTTGGCAAGTTATGTATTCTGAGGATAGCCAATTACCTACACTTCACCCTGGGCCTCTGCCTCTTTATCTGGAAAGTGAAAGGACTGGGAAAATGATTTTGTGGTCTTCCACCTCTATGATTTGAGATTTTGATCCTGAATAGTAACAGTCAGATTTTTTGACACTAGAACAATGGGTTTATCCATCTTGATGTAATCTACCACACTGATCCGTCTCAGGCCCACTGAAGCAGGTGGAGACCTTTTCCAAATAGAGACATGCCAGGCTGCTAAAACTTAGTGGAGTTTCATTAAGAAATTAGACCTAGCCACCTGGCCCATGATCACTGTCTCTCATTTCCTCCCATTCATTTATCCATTACTTTCAGCAAACATTTATTGAAGGCTTGCTATTTGCTAGGTACTAATCTTTGGAACCTGCTCTATGGTTTTTTTATCCATCTTCCCTTATACTCACTTTATTTTATAAAACAGACAGCAGTATAGAAAATTTGTATTTAATCATTCTCTTGAATGGCTAGAATTCTAAAATCAAGTTTTTGATAACAAAATGTAATAGAGTCATTCATGTAGGTCAAAAGAGCCAGGGAGTTAGTGGTCAACAAATGAGAAGTGTGGGAAGGGGCTGGAAACAAAACATTCTTTTCTAGCAAAGCTTCATTCCCCAGGGCCTCCTTTCAAAGGTTCATTGCCCCTGTGTTCAGAAGTCTCTGTGTGTTTGGAAGAAGGTAAATGTTTTTGTTACCTTAATTTTAATTTTGACTAGGTAGAATCCTGAGATCTAAATTCAGAGTGAGAGAACTTGAGATGAAACTCAAGCAGTTTTCTCATAGAACCCGATTTGTAGAGTAGAATGAAGGGGAAAGGAACTCAGAAGCTCAACCAGCTGAAGATAATCCCATCAGGAATCCCTGGTTGCCTGGAACTGGTTCTGGCTTTCTGCTGATAAAGCAGCCAACGCAACACAGACTGATGCCTATTTTTAGGATGCAGGTAGGTTTGTTTACTCCCCTCTTTTCTAGATTCTTTTCTGCTCCACATCAGGGTTTCTGAATCACAAAATGATTGGCATTTTGGGCTACTTTATTGAAGGTGGGTGTTTTGTACATTGTAGGAGCGACATCTTTGGGTTCTATCCGCTGTATGTCAGTAGCACCTGCCCCAAGTGATGACAACTAAAACTGTCTCCAGACATTTCCGAATGTCCCCGGGAGTGGGGGTAGAATCCCCCCAGTTGAAACTGCCACTGCTGTAGATGATGTTGAAAGGTAGGGTCATTGTTGTCCATTCAGGTTACAAAGTAGAAGACTCAAACCTTGTGATGACATAATGCCACATGCAGTCAAGACGACAGGTCTTTCCCTGGCCATTCAAAGACGAACATCATCTGAGAAGTAAAATGGCATTTGTTTTTAAAAGAAGGTGCTCAGATAATTTAGAAAATCAGTGTCACCCAACTACATTTTAATGTTAAAATTATCATCATTTTCCACATTCTTTAGCATTTGTCAGGTGGGAGGAGACTCCAGGACCTTTTAGAAGCATCATACTAAGAATTACATCATTTTGACCCATCACTAAATGCAGCCATCTCTGAATTATGAAGTAGTAGCTGACTAGCAGCTTAATTTGTGGATTATAATACATGGATATATTACATTAAAAACTTTCTGGGAATGTCCTTAGAGCAACATTACAGCAATGTAACTAAAGATTCAGAGACAAGGGAGATTCAATATCCCATCCTTTCACTCCCTGGGAGGGGATAGGTAATGGAGCCCCTAAGATATGGAGATACATGTCTCCACATGCACTTAGCAGTTTTAACACACTTCTGTAGTTCAGATGAATTGTTTTCCCAACTTTTAGTAAATGTCCTTAATGAAAGATTTATTTATATTGGAGTCTTCTGTGGGTTGCTTTTGGCTTCTTTTTGCTTCTTGTCTTATTTGTTCACTCCAAACTTTTAGACATGAATTCATTTCCCCCAGAAATATAAAACTAGGTCGTATCTTGTGGTGAAATAGTTCTTTAGATTCCTGGGATTCTGAAAATAACAGCAATAAGATACCATTAGAACAATTCAGCAAACATTTATTGAGAACGGAAAGTCTTCCTCCACTGTGTGAGTGTATCTTTTATTCAGAAATGGGCTTCTTTTTCTGTATTTTGATGATGTTCTATCAGGGCCACGGTCCCATGGTTTCTTCAGGGAAAGGAGATGGCTTGAATCTCTTCTTAAGGGAGGGGACCATCCTCAGAGCCAACAGGAACTGAGAGGTGAACTATGAGCAGGCTCCTGGGTAGAAGTATACATATGGCTTCTGCCTGAGTTTTCAACCAAGGAATATGTATGACCTAAAATGTCATGGTCAGTTATAATGAGTGTCTTGAGTAATTATCTATTCATTTTTTTAAAAAAATGATTTGATTTAAGGTTATTCTATAGTTCTAGGGAGAAAGAGGTAGGGCTGCTGCTAACTGGACAACAGTATACAGTTCTGTGTGCTGCGTGTGAACACCATCTATGACATGCCATGGCTTAAAAAAAAGGCAGCAAATTACTGCTCTAAGGGAATATAAGATGAATATGAATAAGTTGTACATTATAGGTCATATTTTCTAGTTGCAGGATATTAAAAACTCATTTACAGTGTTACATGGAATCAAGGAAAGAAGAATATTCCTTCTTCTGCTGGTGAGATCCTTAAGAGAGAGTTTCTTCAGGGAAACCTCCCTCCACTGACATCCATGGTGGTGGGAAATAGTGGGAACTGGAGGGTTTCTGATAAAGAATCTATTTGTGCACTGTACTGCAATAAGTATTTGGAGGACAGGAGGAAGAATGAAAACCAGATCAACAGATGTTTGCCTGCCCTTGAGGATTTACCACTCTAGCAAGGAATATATGTGCCTTCGAGAATTTAAGATATCATAAATTACACATGCATCCTAAGGGGATGTAAAATAAAAGGATCATCAGAAAGGGGGCTATAAGCTGGGAAGCACTTCGGAAATGGGGGAAGGAAGTATGGATCTGAATTTTGACCCAGAGTAGAGATTTCCAGGAAGGGGGAGTGAGAGGGGGAGCAAGGCCGGAGAGGAGCAGCAGGTGGTTGAGAGAAGCAGGCAGCTTCGGGAAAGAGACTGTTAGAGAGCCGTTGCTGCACAGCTGAGGACTCGACTTTGATGTTCCAGTGTCCTGTAAGTCACTTCAGGTTCCGAGGCAAAGGAATGCTGTGATGAAAATAGCATTTGCATGATTTTATTCCAGCACCTTGTTCCCTACTAACTGAAACAAGGAGAGGAAGGAGCAAGTTACAGGTTTCAGAACTAGTCTGGGTCTGAGATGCTGAAGGCTGGATGAGGGTCGATCTAAGAGACAACATGGGAGGATACTATATGTCTTGTAACAAGTTGACATGAAGAACAGAGGGGGACAAAAATAGGAAGACTGGTGATGCCACCGAGTAATGTGGTAGTATTGACTGGAACTCATGGCTCAGTTGTATACAAACTCCACATGCAAAAGAATATTCAGAAAGAAATGTCGTACCAATAATTGGAGCCAGAAGACTGAAGTGAGAATGAGAAATATCATTAGAAGGGCGAGTGGGTGAGTCATATGTCAAGTTCCTGTCAACAGGGGCTTTGTTGGGGGGCTGGGAGGAGTCACATACATGGGTGATTATTTGCATGTCACGCTGCTTCATAAAGAATAGTGAAACGCATAGTAACTATCAGGGCTGGGCATCTCTTTCTCCTCAAGAAGATATTTTTGATTGTGAATGACTTGGTAAATGCAAACGTGTTTGAATTTACACAAATACTTGAACTATAGAATTGTTTTTCCTCTAAGTCTGTCAGTGAGGTCTGTACTCTTTGTTAACAAGTAATCACCTTTCACAATTCCAGTGGAAATGGTGCCACTGCCCTAGAATTATTGTTTCTCTCTGAGGCTGGTGCTGGAGGCTGCTGGGCTTCTGTTAGGAACACAAGCCCGTAAAGAACGGATCCCCCACACCATTCGCGATTCATCTTACCTGTCATACCAGCGACTTTGCATGTTTCTGTGTGGCCAGGGCACATTATTTTAGCATCAGGTAAGGAGAGAGAGGCAGAAGTACCCAGCTGATGGCAAAGAAAGATACCACACACAAGGGAGCCTTTGAGTTCAGCAGCTGTAGGCGGCTCCACCTTTTAACCTCAGAGTCTGTGAAGGGAGAGAAAAATGTTAAGGGGTTATACAGGAAAAGCTGATGTCTTCTTCACATGGCTGGTTAGCAAAGGAAAATACCTGAAAAACAGAAGTGTTCCAAATACAACTTGTACTCCAATTTGGGGGCAGTTCTGTACCTCATTCCCACCTTTTTGTAAATGCTTAAAAGCAGAGCTTTCCCTTTTTTCAAAGAAAAGTCCCATACTGTGGTCCACTCCAGTGAACACTCACCAAGTGAAAAACTAGAGCAATAAGGAGGATTGATACTGCTCACCAAATAAAGAATAGGCTAAACAAACAGCCATGGACAGTCCTTGGCTCCGGACATATTTTTCTCCTCTAGGCCATGACCTTTACGGGTTCTGTGTTATTTGTTTTCATCCCACCACTACAAAGTGACGAGGAAGTATCGTTCTCAGTTTGAAGTAGAGAAAGGTGGAAGTGAGGAAATGAAATTATTCTCCCTTAGCTCTATTTTCTCTCTAAACATTCCAACCTCATTTAGTTCAATTCAGCTTTGACACTCACTGCCTGTGTGACTTCAGGCAAGTTACTTGGTCTATATGGGCTTCAGTTTCTTCTTCCATAAAATAGGGCTGAAATAACAATAATCTACTTTATAAGGTTCTAATGAGGATTAATTAATTAATACATGTGAACTCTTAGAAAAAGACCTGGCACATAGTAAGCACTCAGTAAGAATTACCTACTAAGCACTACTTCCACTAAGCTGATATACCCAGTAGTCTGAACTCTGTCCTGAGTTCCAAATCTGAATTTCACAGGTGCTGCTATGTACGTCAGTTAAAAACATACTTTCTCAGTAAATATACTTGAGCACCTGCTGTTAGGGTTCAAAGGAGCCCAATAAATAACACCTTCCCCAGCTAAGCTCCGAATCAATTAAAGAGTAAAATCAAAAGAGGTAACTGAAAGACCAAAGTATCACCTTTATTACTGGTAAATATGATCATGAAAGGTGTAGCCTTGTCCGCATGCAAGTGGGCTGCAGCCCAGTCTTCCCCAGTGACAGGCAGCAGCAGACTGGGGCCGGCTGCCTCCTGCAAGGGCAGATTCTACCCCTGAAAGACTGGTGGCTTGGAGGAGCAGAGCAGAATGTATACTTCCTGAGCATTACCTAGAAAGAAAAGGGAAAAAGAGGCCAGCTACTTAACGCCCAGCTCTCCTACTAAATTCACCAATCAGATAAATTAATTCCTCCGCCTCTGGGAAGGGAGAAAAGAAAGTCTAAAAAGTTTACATTGTTGGGGATCCTTTGTCATGGAGGGAAATACGTGAAGGAGGAATGAAGCCCCCAAGCCTACGGTATGCTGGGGAACGTGCCAAGCATTGGACGCCTCTACCTGTGTACATAAAGAGCACTTTCAACTCAACATCTCTAAAACCCTCATCTTCATGTGGTTTCAATTTTTTGTTGGAAGGATTACTAACCTCCTAAGCAACTTAGGTAGAAATATCAGACCCACTTTGACTTGTTCTTCTTGTCCTTCATATTTGTGACACCAAGCCCTGTAGATTATTTTTTCATTAACTTTTGATTCTTTCCCTTTCCTTCCCATTGCCACTGCCCCAGTTAAGGCCCTCATAATTTCTCCCTGGACCGTTGACAGCCACCTTCATACTTTCCTATTTTCCCAAAACCATTCTTCTCCTTCAAAACCTAGCTTGAACTCTGCCTTATCTACTGTACCTCTACAGTCATAATTAATAACTCTTTCCCCTAGGCACATTATGATTAACTTCTCTTATGACAGTTGTGCTATTCATCTCAGTATTTTCATGGGACTTAAAAATTGCTTTCTACATTGTTGGCATACAATAAATATTTGTTAAGTGACCTTATGTTACCAGTATAGTCGGAGAACACAGGGTGTAAATGCCATGGCCTCTTCCAATTGTTAAAAAACATGTATGGAGTACCTACTTAGCAACTGACAAGAAGGAATTATGTATTTTCTTGATTTTGAACTCTATCATACTATATTGTTTAGTTCTAGTTGCTAATACATGGCACACTTGTACGGATGTACTTAATAAGCACATATGGAAAAAGAATCTGTTCACTGAATAAAAGATGTGCTCAATTTCTGTGGTTTGTTCAGTTATTGCTCCTTCTATGAGAAGATATTAATTACACAGTTTGGAGCTTTTTATGGAGATCTGAAATGATATACTGTTTTTAACACCAGTTGTTGTAAATGTCCAATGCTTCACCCCCTCTTCTCTCTGGGAAGGCCTTCCATCAGATCCCACCTTACTGGTCTAGGTGGGTGCCACTGACCCAAGTTGAGCCTTTCTGGGAGTGTAAAGATAGGAGCTCTTGGCAATCACATCCTGCCCTATAGAATAAAATAAGAGAATAAATAAGAGAGTGAAGAGAGAATAGAGTAGAAATGAGAGACAAAGAATCCAGTGGAATTTAAGTTCCTGATTCCAGCTGTTCCTGAAGCCAAACTGTATTTCCTTTCCTTGGTTCCATGAGACATCCTAATTCTCTTTTAATATCTTCCCTTTGAAGGTTAGGCTTCTTTGAGTTGATTTTCTTTTGCAGGCAGTTTAGCTCATTCCAACTAATACAGTCACCAGTTTACTCCTAAGGATGGTGGAAGAACTCTCTCTTTCGCATATGTATAGTTTTTTTATTAGACACTTGTGGTAAAAAACACACCATAAAAATTATAATCTTAACTATTTTTAGATATATAGTTTATTAGTGTTAAGAATATCCACATTGTTGTGTAACACATCTCTAAAACTTTCTCATCTTGTTTGCAAATCTGAAACTCTATATGCATTAAACTCCTCCCTTTCATCCCTCCTCCTCCTACCCCAGCTTCTGATAACCACCATTCCTCTTTGTTTCTCTGACTACTTTAGATACCTCATGTAAGTAGAATCATAGGGTATTTGTCTTAGTCATGGGGTAAATTCACTAGCTTATTTTACTTAGCATAGTATCTTGAAAATTCCTCCGTATTGTAGCATGTGAAAGGATTTCCTTCCTTATTAAGACCAAATGATATTCCATTGTATGTATGTATCACATTTTGTTTATACTTTCATCTGTAGATGAATATTTAGAATTGCTTAATCTCTTGGCTATTTTGAATCATACTGCTATGAACGTATAATAGCAATCCTATCCTATATATAATTTAAATTAAAATATAAGCAGACAAAAATATGATTTATTCAGTTAAATTCAGCAAACATTTATAAGGCACATGTACAAAGTATTCTGCCTGGTTCTAGGCTTGATATAAGACAGAAGTTCTGACATACTTCTTCCACTATAGTTTGAATTCACTGTAGTCCCAGGAGGAATGATTATAGAAGTCATAATTACTGGTCTATGCTTTTTCTTGACACTAGCCAAACCCTAGGTTCTGTATGCACTAAAGCAGGAAAATTAGGTACTGGGCCTCTCTGGATCCTGGTCTTCTTAGTGTGGGAGTCCAGTTTAATATAGAGCTTTCAGATTAATCCAAGGCCATTATTAGTGGGGTCCTGAACCAGTCCTAGAAAGGCTGAATAAGACAAAGGCAGACTCTGAAAACGTTAGTCTTCAGATACAGAGCCTTCTCAAAGGCAGGCTAGTACTAGATCAGTTCTGGGGGACTTTGGATGTAGATTACCCACTGACTATATCAAATATGTCAAATAATCATCATTTTCCTATTGCTTCACCAAAACAGTCCTACTTAGTTAGACAGGGCCTCAAAATCCTAAATGCTGATCTAGCCAGTCATGCTCCATCCATGAAAAGGCACCCAAGATGAAGCCTAATTGCCATCTTTGACCTATATGCCATAAATATTGTTTTGTGTTAGTCTTCTTATGTAATACAATCCCAACTGGAGTTGTAATCAAGGTCTCAGTAAAGAGGACTTTAGAGCTTTCTGTGCCCTGGTACATGATATATCTATTAAATAAATTAGATTTTAATTTAGGTTTGATTCTCACCCCAGTAAACCTGTACAAAAAGTATGGAGGAGGTAAGTACAGAGGAAAGATGGTGGAGCAGCTGAGAAGGTGAAACCTTCTTCCACATATATACCAAGGAAGGAACTACAGTAAATACAACTAACCCTGAAAAATGACCTGAATACTTCAGAACAGACAGTCTACACCTGGTGAAGAAGAAAGGATCACATTGAGAATGATAAAGCCCTTCCCCCATTCCAGCCCATAAGTGGGAGGGAGAAGAATGGAGTGGGGAGGGGATAAGTGCATAAGAATCTGGCACACCTGGCCCAAGAGATCTTCTCTGGAAATAGAAGTCACATTGTATTGGGCTTTGGTGAATAACAGGGCTGGAGACCAGGGAGAGTTGGTGAAGGGAGAGTTGGGAGCGGAGACTCCTGTCACTTGAGAAGGATGTTCCATCGGTTCTGCTGAGACCCACCATAGAGGTGTCAGTCTGAAAAATTTACCAGCAGCAGGAAGTGTGCCAGAGGGGTGTGGGAAGTGGGGATCAGAGGGAGCTCTCTCTGGAGGAGAAAGCACAGGTGGGTGGCACTTTCCCAGCCCTCCTCAGCCCAACCGCCCAGGTAATTGTGGAAGGCAGCTCCAAACGCTCCATCTTCCCCTTTGGTGGCCCGGCCCTGCAGAGACTTTTCTCTGCATACTCATGCTGCCCGGCCTACTGAGCCCAGAAGTGGTCCAACTTTGCTGACTGGCAGAGGAAGGGCAGAGGCACTTTCCTGGCTTTCTCAGCCCTCCCTCAACCTAACTTGTTAGGGACTTGTGGGAACCACATCTAAACCCTCCATCTCCCTCACTGGCAGCTCAGGCCCATGGTGGTGCTCCTGTGTGTGTCCACCCTGCCCGGAACACTCCGCCCAGCAGTGGTCTGATTTTGCTGACTGGTAGGCAGAGGGTGGACTGCACTTTCCTGGCTTACCATACCCTCTCTCAGCTCAACTGGCCAGATGCTTGCTCTTCACCTGTCCCATTGACTCAACCCTAGCACCCCACAATGTGCTTGCCCTGCCCAGCACAGCAGTGGTCCTCCACTGCTGATTGAAAGGCTGAGGACACCATACCCACAACAAATACCAGAAGTGCCTCATATCACACAAAGGGCACACAGAGGTGAACTGTGGTCATCAGCCATTTCTGGCACACAAGCAGAAAGATGGGTCCCACCCACGGCCCACCAGCAGCAACTGCAGCTCAGCAAAGAGTCTTGGGTTGGGCACCACCAGACACCCACTTCATAAAGCCATTTATTTCAAGATCTATCTAACACACCAGAAAAAAAGGCTAAATGAAACAGAGATTAGCACTCTTCCTGATGAATAATTCAAGGTAACAGTCAGAAAGATGCTCATTGACCTGTGGAAAGGAATTGATGATGTCAGCAAGAACTTCAACAAAGAGATAGAAAATATGAAAAAGAGCCACTCAGAGCTGAAGAATATAATAAATAAAATGAAAATAAATAGAGGGAATGAATAGCAGAATGCTGGAGGCAGAGGAGAGAATCAGTGTAATGGAAGATAGAGAACTACAGAGTAACCAAGCTGAGCAACAGAGAGAAAAAAGAATTTCAGAAAATGAGAAGATGTTAAGAGAGCTGTGTGACAACTTCAAATGAAGCAATATTGCATAATAAGGGTCCCAGAAGGAGAAGAAAGAACAAAGAATAGAAAGACTATTTCAAGAAATAATTGCTGGAAACTTCCCTAATTTGGGGAAGGAAATAGGCATTGAGGTCGTGGAAGCACAGAGAACCCAGGAAGACAACGCCAAGACACATAGTAACTAAAATGGCAAAGATTAAAGGTAAAGAGAGAATCTTAAAGCAGTGAGAGAGGCAGACAGTTACCTATAAGGGAAATTCTATAAGGCTGTCAGCAGATTTCTCAGCAGAAACTTTACAAGCCAGCAGGGAGTAGCATGAAATATTCAAAGTATTGAAGAGGAAGAACTTATAACCAAGAATTCTTTACACTGCAAGGTTATCATTAAGAACTGAAGGAGAGATTAAAGTTTTCCAGATAAATGAAGGTTAAAAGAATTCACCACCATTAAACCAGCCTTACAGGATATGCTAAAGGGATTTTTCTTATATGGAAATATACTTTAGTCTAAATATTTTTCATCTGTGAAAATAAACATACAGTAAAGATAGCAGACCAATTACTTACAAAGCAAGTGTGAAGCTAAAAACACAAAATTAGTAAATCAGCTAAATTAGTCAAGAGATACACAAAAGATGTAGATTATGACATACATAAAATATGGAGGAGGAAGAAAAATTAAAAGGTAGTACTTTTAGAATGTACTCAAAGTCAAGTGACCTTCAACATATATATTATATATTTAGGAAACTAAATAAGAAACTTATGGTAACCACACAGTTAAAGCCTATAATAGATACACACACACACACACACACACACACACACACAGAAATCCAAGGATAACACTAAAGAAATCCATCAAATCACAAAAGCAGCATGAGAGAGGAAGAAAAGAATAAAGAGGTATTACAGACACAACCAGAAAATTAATAAGATAGCAATACATTCCTATAATAATTACCTTAAATGAAAATGGATTAAATGCACCAATCAAAAGACATAGGGTGGCAGAATGGATAATGAAACAACACCCATATATATATATATTACTTACAAGAGACTTATTTCAGACTTAAAGACATACATAGGGATGGAAAAAGATACTTCTTGCAGGTAAAAGGGAGGAAAAAGCAGGAATAGCAGTACTTTTATCAGACAGAATTGATTTCAAAACAAAGGAAGTAACAAGAGACAAAGAAAGGCATTACATAATGACAAAAGGATCCGTCCAACCAGGGATATAACCATTGTATATATCTGTGCACAGAATATAGGAGCAACTAAATATATAAAACAAGTACTAATAGACCTAAAGGGAGAAATAGCAGCAACATAATAATACTAGGAGATTTAGCACGCCACTTATATCAATAGGCAGATCATACACACAGACAACAAATAAGGAAACAGAAGTGTTGAATGACACATTAGATCAGATGGACTTCATGGATATATACAGAACATTCCACCCAAAAGCACCAGAATATGCATTCTTCTCAAGTACACGTAGAACATTCTCTAGAACAGATCACATATTAGGACACAAAAAGAGCCTCATTAATTCAAAAAGATTGTAACTGTATGAAGTCTTTTCAGACCACAATGGTATGAAACTAGAAATCAATTACATGAAGAAAACAAAACCACATAAACACATGGGGAATAAACAACATGCTTTTAGAGAGTCAGTGGATCAATTAATAAATCAAAACAGAAATCAAGCAATACATGGAGACAAATGAAAAAAAAAACAATTCAAAATATGTGGGATGCAGAGAGATTAAAGATGGTGGTGTGAGAGGTGAGACAGAAGCCTTCTCCCAAAACCACATATAATATGAAAATACAATTAATACAACTAATCATGAAAGAGAAACAGGAAAGAAGGCTGCACCAGACTACATACACCTGGAGAAGAGAACAGACCTCACAGAACAGGGTAACGTACCAAAGCCATGATCTGGTGGGACCCAAGCCCTTTCCCCAACCCAGCTCACCAGTGGGAGGAAGAGAAACAGAGTGGGGAGGGAGTGGAGGCCTAGGACTGCTGAACACCCAGCCCTAGAGATCTGCTCTGGGAGCATGAACCTACATTGCATGGTGCTCTGGAGATTAGTGGGGTTGGAAAGTTAAGACAGGCAGACTACCTGGAGAGACTAAGATTCCAATCACTTGTAGAAAACAGGGATCCACATATGGCTGTTCTGGGACAAAAGGAAGGCAGACAGTCTGAGAGACTTCCTAAAAGTGAGAGGGCTGCTAAAGGGGCAAGGATTGCACAGAGCTTACTGCTTAGGAGAAAGGACAAGTTGACAAAATAGTCCAGGTGCTCTCTGTCCAGTAGGCTGGGAACTTTCAGGAGCTTCAGGTGCTCCATCCCCCTGGCTGGCTATGAAGCTCCAAGGCCCCTCACAGTGATACACAGCATGCTGTGCCTTCCAGCCAGCCCTCACTGGCTCACCAACTGGCAGCTCTTGCCCTGGCATCAGGCCAGCCAGAGGAAAGCCACACCTATGGCAGTTATAAATGCAAAGCAAAGAGGCTTACACCTGTGTACTTGGCCCACTGGTTCTGACAGTGAAGATAGGCACAACAGCTGGGAAGTAGGAAACAGCTCTTTCCTCCCCTCAGTCACCAGGGCCACTTCCCTCAGAACCCCCAACATCACTCCAGGGGCTGAGCAGCTCCAGAGAGTAGAGCTTCTGGGCACTAGAGGGTGCCACATACAAATATGAAATGCCAAAGGAACCTGGTTCAAACCAAATCCCACAAAAATCAGAAAAGGGCCGAGTGAAACAGAACTCATCAATCTTCCTGAAAGAGAGCTCAAAATAAAAATCATAAACATGCTCATGGAGGTACAGAAAAATATTCAAGAACTCAGGGATGAATTTAGGATGGAGATTCAATCATTGAGACATTCCATATCTGAAATGAAACATACAATGGACAGATTTAAAAGCAGATTAGATGTAGTAGAAGAGACAGTAAATGGAACAGAAATTAGAGAATAAGAATACAAAGAAGCTGAGGCACAGTGAGAAAAAAGGATCTCTAGGATGGAAAGAATATTGAGAGAACTGTGTGACCAATCCAAATACAACAATATCTGAATTATAGGGGTACCCATAGAAGAAGAGAGAGAGTAAAAGGGATAGAAAGTGTCTTTGAGGACGTAACTGCTAAAAACTTCCCCAATCTGGGGAAGGAGATAGTTTCTCAGGCCATGGAGGTGCACAGATCTCCCAACACAAGGGACCCAAGGAAGACAACACCAAGACATATAATAATGAAAATGGCAAAGATCAAGGATAAGGACAGACTTTTAATAGCAGCTAGAGAGAGAGAAAAGATCACACATGAAGGAAAACCCATCAAGCTATCATCAGACTTCTCAACAGAAACCTTAAAGGTCAGAAGGGAGTGACATGATACGTTTAGTGCAATGAAACAGAGGTCCTTGAACTAAGAATACTCTATCTGGCAAGATTATAATTTAAATTTGAATAAGGGATTAAACAATTTCCAAGTGAGCAAAAACTGAGAGAATTTACCCCCTCACAAAGCACCTCTACAGTGTATTTTGGAGGGACTTGCAATGGGGTATACAGGGGTACTCAATAATAAGGGTGAATGTACTAACTACATTGTGTTTCTTGTGAAAATTTCATGAGTGTATATCAATGAGTTCTTAATAAAAAAATAAAACAAAGCAAAACAGAGGAACAAAAAAGCATTAGACTCAGACACTGAGAAGTAACTAGTAGTTCTCAAGAGGGAGGGGAGTAAGTGGGGGTAGGGGGAAGGGGAGGGGGCACCATTGAACCACTGTGTTGTACATTTGATAAAACAAAACAATATTTTGAAAAGAAAAAAAATTGAAGGATGGATTAAACAATTTCCAGATAAGCAAAAGCTGAGAGAATTTACCTGCCACAAACCATGTCTACAGTGTATTTTGGAGGGCCTGCTATAGATGGAAGTGTTCCTAAGGCTACATAATTGTCAACAGAGGAAATAAAACCACTGTAAAGAAAGAACAATTGCTAAGCAGAAGCAAAATTAAATCAACTACCTCAAAGCAGTCAAGGGATAGACAAAGAGTACAAAATATGATGCCTAATATATAAAAAAAAGGAGAAAGAAAAAAAGGAGGGAATAAAAAGAAGCTTTAGATTGTGCTTGTAATAGCATACTAAGTGAGTTAAGTTAGACTTTTAGATAGTAAGGAAGTTACCCTTGAACCTTTGGTAACTACAAATCTAAAATACCTATTGATAATCACCCTAAATGTAAATTGTCTGAATACACCAATCAAAAGACACAGAGTCATGGAATGGATAAAAAAACAAGACCCAACTATATGCTGATGACAAGAGACTCACTTCAACCCAAAGACATACAGAGACTAAAAGTGAAGGGATGGAAAAAAATATTTCATGCAACTAATAGGGAGAAAAAAGCAGGAGTTGCAGTACTTGTATCAGACAAAACAGACTTCAAAACAAAGAAAGTCAGAAGAGATAAAGAAGAGCATTACATAATAATAAAGGGGTCAGTCCAACAAGAGGATATAACCATTATGAATATCTATACACCCAATAAAGGAGCACCTACATATGGGAAACAAATACTAACAGAACTGAAGGGGGAAATAGAATGCACTGCATTCATTTTAGGAGACTTCAACACTCCACTCACTCCAAAGGACTGATCAACCAGACAGAAAACAAGTAAGGAGACAGAGGCACTGAAGAACATGTTAGAACAGATGGACCTAACAGACGTCTACAGAACACTCCACCCAAAAGCAGCTGGATACACATTCTTCTCAAGTGCACATGGAACATTTTCAAGAATAGATCATATACTAGGCCACAAAAAGAGCCTCAGTAAATTAAAAAAGATTGAAATTGTACCAACCAGTTTCTCAGACCACAAAGATATGAAACTAGAAATAAATTACACAAAGAAAACGAAAACTCCCACAAACAAATGGAGGCTTAACAACTTGCGCCTAAATAACCAATGGATCAATGACCAAATAAAAACAGAGATCAAGCAATATATGGAGATAAATGACAAAAATAATTCAACATCACAAAATCTGTGGGATGTGGCAAGGCCGTGCTAAGAGGGAAGTATACTACAATACAGGCCTACCTCAGGAAAGAAGAACAATTCCATATAAACAGTCTAAACTTGAAATTAAAGAAACCAGAAAAAGAAGAACAAATGAGGCACAAAGTCAGTAGAAGGTGGGACATAATAAAGATTAGAGCAGAAATAAATAAAATTGAGAAGAATAAAATAATAGAAGGAGTCAATGAAAGCAGGAGCTGCTTCTTTGAGAAAATAAACAAATAGATAAAACCCTTGCCAGACCTATCAAGAAAAATAGAGAGTCTACACACATAAACAGAATCAGAAATGAGAAAGGAAATACAAAGGCACCACACTATGGACACCACAGAAATACAAAGAATTATTAGAGTATACTATGAAAAATTATATGCTAACAAACTGGATAACCTAGAAGAAATGGACAACTTTCTGGAAAAATACAACCTTCCAAGCCTGACCAAGGAAGAAACAGAAAATCTGAACAGACCAAGTAACAGCAATAAAATTGAATCAGTAAACAAAAAACAACCTAACAAAAAAACTCTTGTACCAGATGGCTTCACCACTGAATTTTATCAGACATTCAGTGAAGACTTAATACTCATCCTCCTTAAAGTTTTCCAAAAAGTAGAAGAGGGAATACTTGCAAACTCATTCTATGAGGCCAGCATCACTCTAATAACAAAACCAGGCAAAGACACCACAAAACAAGAAAATTACAGACCAATATCCTTGATGAACATAGATACAAAAATACTCAACAAAATATTAGCAAACCGAATTCAAAAATACATCAAAAAGATCATCCATCATGATCAAGTAGGATTTATTCCAGGAATTCAAGGTTGGTACAGTATTAAAAAATCCATCAACATCATCCACCACATCAACAAAAAGGACTAAAACCACATGATCATCTCCATAGATGCTGAAAAAGCATTTGACAAAATTCAACATACATTCATGATAAAAACCCTCAACAAAATGGGTATAGAGGGCAAGTACCTCAACATAATAAAGGCCATATATGACAAACCCACAGCCAACATCATACTTAACAGTGAGAAGCTGAAAGCTTTTCCTTTAAGATTGGGAACAAGACAAGGATGCCTACTCTCCCCACTTTTATTCAACATAGTGCTGGAGGTCCTAGTCACAGCAATCAGACAACACAAAGAAATGAAAGGCATCCAGATTGGTAAAGAAGAAGTTAAACTGTCCCTGTTTGTAGATGACATGATATTGTATATAGAAAACCCTAAAGAATTCACTACAAAACTACTACATCTAATTATCTGAATTCAGCAGAGTTGCAGGATACAAAATTAATACACAGAAATCTGTTGCTTTCCTGTACACTAATGATGAATTAACAGAAAGAAAAATCAGGAAAACAATTTCATTCACAATTACATCAAAAAGAATTAAGTACCTAGGAATAAACCTAACCAAGGAAGTGAAAGACCTATACCCTGAAAAATACAGGACACTCTTAAAAGAAATTAAAGAGGACACTAATAAATGGTAATTCATCCCATGCTCTTGGCTAGGAAGAATTAATATTGTCAAAATGGCCATCCTGCCTAAAGCAATATACAGATTCAATGCAATCCCTATCAAAATACCTACAGCATTCTTTAATGAACTAGAGTAAATAGTTCTAACATTCATATGGAACCAGAAAAGACCCCGAATAGCCAGAGCAATCCTGAGAAGGAAGAATAAAGCAGGGGGAATATCGCTTCCCAACTTCAAGCTCTGCTACAAAACCACAATCATCAAAAGAATTTGGTACTGGCAAAAGAACAGACCCATAGGCCAGTGGAACAGACTAGAGAGTCCAGATATAAACCCAAGCATATATGGTCAATTAATATATGATAAAGGAGCCATGGATATACAATGGTGGAATGACAGCCTCTTCAACAGCTGATGTTGGCAAAACTGGACAGCTACATGTAAGAATGAAACTGGATTATTGTTTAAGCCCATAAACAAAAGTAAATGCAAAATGGATCAAAGACCTGAATATAAGTCAAGAAACCATAAAACTCAGAAAAAAATATAGGCAAAAATCTCTTGGACATAAACATGAGCAGCTTCTTCATGAACATATCTCCCTGGGCAAGGGAAACAAAAGCAAAAATGAATAGGTGAGACTGTATCAAACTAAAAAGCTTCTGTAAAGCAAAGGACACTATCAGTAGAACAAAAAGACATCTTACAGTATGGGAGAATATATTTATAAATGACAGATCCGATAAAGGGTTGACATCCAAAATATATAAAGAGCTCACACACCTCAACAAACAAAAAGCAAATAATCCAATAAAAAAATGGGCACAGGATCTGAACAGACACCTCCAAAGAAGAAATTCAGATGGCCAACAGACACATGAAAAGATGCTCCACATAGCTACTCATCAGAGAAATGCAAATTAAAACCACAATGAGATATCACCTCACACCAGTTAGGGTGGCCAACATTAAAAAGATGAACAACAACAAATGTTGGCGAGGATGTGGAGAAAGGGGAACCCTCCTACACTGCTGGTGTGAATGTGAACTAGTTGAACCATTGTGAAAAGCAGTATGGAGGTTCCTCAAAAAACTCAAAATAGAAATACCATTTGACCCAGGAATTACACTCTCAGGAATTTACTCTAAGTATGCAGCAGCCCAGTTTGAAAAAGACATATACACTCCTATGTTTATTGCAGCACTATTTACAATAGCCAAGAAATGGAAGCAACCTAAGTGTCCATCAGTAGATGAATGGATAAAGAAGGTGCGGTACATATACACAATGGAATATTATTCAGCCATAAGAAGAAAACAAATCCTACCATTTGCAACAACATGGATGGAGCTAGAGAGTATTATGCTCAGTGAAATAATCCAGGCAGAGAAAGACAAGTATCAAATGATTTCACTCATCTGTGGAGTATAAGAACAAAGAAAAAACTGAAGGGACAAAACAGCAGCAGACTCACAGAACCCAAGAATGGACTAACAGTTACCAAAGGGAAAGGAGCTGGGGAGAATGGGTGGGAAGGGGGGGATAAGGGGGAAAACTGGGCTTTATGATTAGCATACATAACGTAGGGGGTTGGGGACATGGGGAAGGCAGTATATACAGAGAAGACAAGTAATGATTCTATAGCACCTTACTACGCTGATGGACAGTGACTTTAATGGGGTGTGTGGGTGAGACTTGATAATAGGGAGAGTCTAGTAACCATAATGTTGTTCAAGTAATTGCACATTAACAATAAAAAAGTATGAAATACCTAGGAATAAACCTAAGCAATGAAGTGAAAGTCCTATACCCTGAAAACCTAAAGAAACTCATGAGAGAAATTAAAGAAGATACCAATAAATGGAAATACATCCCGTGCTCATGGATAGGAAGTTAATGTTGTCAAGATGGCCATCCTGCTTAAAGCAATCTACAGATTCAATACAATCCCCACCAAATACCAACAGCATTCTTCAATGAACTAGAGCAAATAGTTCTAAAATTCATATGAAACCACGAAAGACCATGAATAGCCAAAGCAATCCTGAGAAGGAAGAATAAAGTTGGGGAAATTATGCTCCCCGCCTTCAAGCTCTACTACAAAGCCACAGTAATCAAGACAATTTAGTACTGGCACAAGAACAGACCCATAGACCAATGAAACAGAGTAGAAAGCCCAGATATAAACCCAACCATATATGGTCAATTAATATACAATAAAGGAGCTATGGACATACACTGGAGAAATGATAGCCTCTTCAACAACTGGTGTTGGCAAAACTGAACAGCTACATGCAAAAGAATGAAACTGGATTATTGTCTAACCCCGTACACAAAACTAAACTCAAAATGGAACAAAAAGCTGAATGTAAGTCATGAAATCATCAAACTCTTACAAGACAATATAGGCAAAAATCTCCTGAATATAAACATGAACAACTTTTTCCTGAATGCATCTCCTCAGGCAAGGGAATCAAAAGCAAAAATGAACAAATGGGACTACATCAAGCTAAAAAGCTTCTGTTCAGCAAAGGACACCATCAGCAGAACAAAAAGGCATCCTGTAGTATGGGAGAATATATTTGTTAATGACATATCCAACAAGAGATTAACATCCAAAATATATAAAGAACTCACACACCTCAACAACCAAAAAGCAAATAACCCAATTAAAAAATGGGTGGAGGATATGAACAGACACTTTTCCAAAGAAGAAATTCAGATGGCCAATAGGCATATGAAAAGATGCTCCACATCACTAATTATCAGGGAAATGCACATGAAAAACATAGTAAGATATCACCTCCCACCAGTTAGGATGGCCAGCACTGAAAAGACTAGGAACAACAAATGCTGGCAAGGATGCAGAGAAAGCAGAACTGTCCTACACTGATGTAGACTTATTCAACCATTGTGGAAAGCAATAAAGAGGTTCCTCAAATAACAAAAAATAGAAATACCATTTGACCCAGGAATTCTGCTCCTAGGAATTTACCCAAGGAAAGCAAGATCTCAGATTCAAAAAGACATATGCACCCATAAGTTTATTGCAGCACTATTTACAATAGCCAAGATATGGAAGCAACCTAAGTGCCCATCAGTAGATGAATGGATAAAGAAGATACGGTACATGTACACAATGGAATGCTACTCAGCCATAAGAAAGAATCAAATCCTACCATTTGCAACAACATGGATGGAGCTATAGGGTATTATGCTCAGTGAAATAAGCCAGGCTGAGAAAGACAGATACCAAATGATCTCCCACATTTGTGGAGTATAACAATGACCCAAAACTGAAGGAAGAAAACAGCAGACTCGTAATCTCCTAGGAGTGACTAGGAGTAACCAAAGGGGAGGGGTGGAGGAGGTCTGGTGGGGATGGTGGGAGAAGGGGCTTGAGAGGCATTATGATTAGAACACATGGTGGGGGGGGATCATGGGGAAGACAGTGTAGCACAGAGAAGACAAGTAGTGACTCTGTGGCATCTTACTACACTGATGGACAGTGACTGCAATGGGATATGGGGGGGACTTGATAATATGGGTGAATGTAGTAACCACATTGTTTTTCATGTGAAACCTTCATAAGAGTGTATATCAATAATACCTTAAGAAAAATTTGTAAAAAAAATGAACTCTGTATATGTACAGGACTTCACTGTACGGAGAGCTGGCTAAAATTCCTTTACTTTTGATGGAATTGAACTTTTCCATAGCTTCTGTCTACTATGTTAGCCTCACCACCCAGATATGTAGAACCTGTTTCTGAGCTGTTCCTGGGTTTTGTGAGGGAATTCAGCTTGTTGCCAAGGGTGTCCAGGTTTGCCCTTCTGTGATTCTGCCCATCTGCCAAATCACCCACCTATATTCTGCTTTCCACTTTCTACTTTCCTATATGCTTTAACATCTCAGATGTCTCTATTTTCATTAAGATAGAGTTTGAAGTTCTGATTTCTAATTTTGTGTTTTTTGAGACAAGAGTGGGACAGGAATGTCTATACTTTGCTATCTTAAATCCAGAAGTCTTTGAGAATCATGCTTTTGTTTGGAAAGATTTGACTATTATTTGTGATTTTAATCTGAAAAGGAAAGAATTTGTTTAATTTTGTAGATAGAGTTTTATAATTGTTGGGTTGGCGGTGTTAATTAGGTAATGTTTCTTTATATTAGATTTGCAAGAGAGCCATGAGTGATATATATGTGTGTGTGTGTGTGTGTGTGTGTGTGTACTGTTCCCAACACACTTCTGCAGCTAGACGTCTGGGTGTAAATGGAGTTTCACCAATTAAATGTACTAGTGCCCTACTACAATAAACTGTAAGACTTTCCATTGTAGACAACCAGTACTAAATATCTATTATCAGCAGCAAAGTAGCTACATAGCAATGTCTACAATGGAAATCTCTATCCAATTGCCAATGTTCTTCCCCATTTCAGTAGTACTTATGTGCATGCTCAGTTGCTTATGATAGGCACACTGGAAATTGAGCTGAAGGAAATGAAAGATCAGCATAATCAATCAAAACCAAGGCATCAAAATGACAGCATCAAATATCAATTATTGAATACCCGAGTATCAATGTTTGTATTTACTGAGCAACTTCTGTGTACCTGTGTTATAGGCTGAAAAACAAAAAGAAGTCATGACACCTTTCTTCATAGAAGTTTCAATTCACTTAGAAGAATCATAACATATACACGAACAATGATCAAATAAGACAGAAGATAAAAGTGTGGCAAGTTCCATCTTCCTGACATTTTAGAGTGTTATTGGTGGCAAAATTTGGGGTTGCCTGTGTCCAGTCCCTAGCTTCTTGGGTGTTTAGAAGCAATTGCCGCTGGTAAGGCAGAGTGTCTCTGGGCCACATGGGGAGGGTGGGAGCCAGACAGTGAAGAGCCCTATGGGCATGGGTCTAGATTGTAGACTACGCAGGTATTCATATGTAGTAGCTCTCTGCAGGTAACATGATGGTACCAGCTTGTCCAGTCTGAAAGCTGTTGGGATCCCAGTACTATAGAACACAGTATGCAAATTTGGGAAATTTCAACTGCAAATTCCCCAGTGAGTGGACATTTAACAGACATTTACTCTAAACAAAACATCTATGGATTCTGCATGCAACATTACTTCAATGCAAGAACAGTTACAGAAATCTGCACTCTTGCACTGAGTAATTTTGAGTCAACTAGCCTACAAAAAAATAACCAACTGAAGCAGAGTAATACCTCCTCTTCCAGGCTGAGTGGACTAACAGGGGAGTTTCTTTCCACAAGCTCTTGGTACCTAGTCACTAAACTTTTGTAATGGCTTAAGAAACATATGTAAACATATTACTTGAAAAAGTATATTGATTATGTTTATAACTATTAATAATATATTATCCCTAATAAAAACTGAGGGATTTTCTGAGAAAGAAAAAATATGTGGGATGCAGCAAAAGTGGTTCTAAGAGGGAACTACATAGCACTACAGGCCTGTCTTATGAAATAAGAACAATCCCAAATAAACAATCTAAACTCACAATTAAAGGAAGTAGAAAAAGAAGAACAAATGAAACCCAAAGTTAGTAGAAGGGACATAATAAAGATCAGAGCAGAAATAAATAAACAGAAAGAAAACAATAGAAAATAAATCAATGAAGCAAGAATTGTTTTTTTGAGAAGATAAACAAAACAGACAACCCCCTAGCCAGACTTATAAAAAAAAAAAAGATGCAAATAAAATAAGAAAAGAAAAGGGAGAAATTCAACCAACCACAAAAATTCAAAGAATTATGAGAATTCTATAAAAAATTATAATAAATTATACAATCTAGAAAAAAATGTATAAATTCCTAGAAACATACAATCTTCCAAGACTGATCAGTAAAAAACAGAAAAATCTGAACAGACTGATTACCAGTAACAAAATTGAATTGGTAATCAAAAAAATCACTACAAACAAAATACCAGGTCCAGATGGCTTGACAGCTGAATTCTACCAAACATTTAAAGAAGAGTTAATACCAATCCTTTTTAAAGTATTTGAAAAATAAAGAAGAGGAGGGAATACTTCCAAACTCATTCTATGAGACCAGCATCACTCTAATACCAAAACCAAAGACAATACAAAAGAAGGAAATTACAGACCAGTATACCCCTGGTGAACCTTGATGCAAAAATCTTCAACCAAATATTAGCAAACTGAATTATAAAACACATCAGAAGTGTCATCCATCAGAACTAAGTGGGATTTATTCCAGGGATGCAAGGATGGTACAATATTCATAAATCAATCAATGTGATATACCACATTAACAAAAGGAAGGATAAAAAAACCATATGATCATCTCAATAGATACTGAAAAAGCATTTGACAAAATTCAACATACATTCATTCATGATAAAAAATCAACAAAATGGGTATAGAGGGAGCATACTTCAACATAATAAAGACCACATACAACAAACTCACAGCCAACATCATACTCAGTGGTGAAAAGCTGAAAGCTTTTCCTCTAAGATTGGGAACAAGACAAGAATACCTACTCTCACCACTTTTATTCAACATAGTACTGGAAGTCCTAGCCATGGCAATCAGACAAGAAAAGGAGATCAAAAGCATCAAAATTGGTAAGGACGAAGTATTTGGAAGAATATATTTGTTAATGACATATCCAACAAGAGGTTAACATCCAAAATATATAAAGAACTCACTCACCTCAGAAACCAAAAAGCAAATAACCCGATTAAAAAATGAGTGGAGGATATGAACAGACACTCTATATTTTCTATATATAGTATGATACTGTCTATGGAAAACCCTAAGGACTATACCAAAAAACTATTAGAACCTATAACTGATTCAGCAAAGTTGTAGGATACAAAATCACTATAAAGAAATCTGTTGCATTTCTACATACTAACAATGAACTAGCAGAAAGAGAAATCAAGAAAACAATTCCACTTACAATTGCATCAAAAAGAATAAAATACATAGGAATAAACCTAACCAAGGAGATGAAAGACCTGTACTCTGAAAATTATAAGACTTGAAAGAAATTGAAGAAGACACACATAAATGGAAATCTATCCCATGCTCATGGACAGGAAGAATTAATATTGTCAAAATGGTCATGATGTCCAAAGCAATTTACAGATTCAATGCAATCCCTATCAAAATACCAATGGCATTTTTCAATGAACTAGAGCAAATAATCCTGAAAGTCATATGGAACCACAAAAGACCCTGAATAGCCAAAGCAATCTTGAAAAAGAAGAACAAAGCTGAGGGTATCATATGCCCTGACTTTAAGCCATACTACAAAGCTACAGTAGTCAAAACAATATGGTACTGGCACAAGAACAGAACCATTGATCAATGGAACAGAATAGAGAGCTCATAAATAAACCCACACATGTATGGTCAATTAATATATGACAAAGGAGGCCAGAATATACAATGGGAAAATGACAGTCTCCTCAATAAATGGTATTGGGATAACTGGAGAACTATATGCAAGAGAATGAAACTGGATTTCTCCCTAACATCATATACAAAAGTAAACCAAAATGGATCAAAGACCTAAATTTAATACACAAAACCATAAAACTCTTAAAACATAGGCAAAAATCTCTTGAACATAGCATGAGAAACTTTTTTCTGTACAAATTTTTTCTGACACATTTCCCAGGGCAAGGGAAACAAATAAAAAATGAACAAGTGGGATTACATCAAACTAAAAAACTTCTGTACTGAAAAGGAAACCCTTAACAAAACAAAAAGGCAACTACAGTAGGGTAGAATATATTCCTAAATAATATATCTGAAAAGGGGTTAACATCCAAAATATATAAAGAACTCATATGACTTAAAACCAAAAAATCAAATAACCCAATTAAAAAATGGGGAGATGACCTGAATAGACATTTTTCCAAAGAAGACATACAGATGGCCAAGAGGCACATGAAAAGATGCTCCACATCACTCATCATTAAGGAAAGGCAAATCAAAACCACAGTGAGATATCACCTCACACTAGTCAGAATGGCCACTGTCCAAAAGATAAGAAATAACAAATGTTGGCGAGGATACGGAGAAAAGGGAACCCTCCTACACTATTGGTGAGAATGTTAATTGTTGCAGCTACTATGGAAAGCAGTATGGAGGTTTCTCAATAAAACTAAAAATAGAAATACCATACATCTCTGCAACTCCACTTCTAGGAATTTACCCGAAAAGAAAAAAAATCTCTGATTTGAAAAGATATATGCCCCCCTCTGTTTATCACTGCAGTATTTACAACAGCCAACATATGGAAGCAACCAAAGTGTCTATCAATAGTAAAGTGGATAAAGAGCAAATGGAACATATATAAAATGGAACATTATTTAGCCATAAAAAGGAAAGAATTCCTGAGCTTTGGGACAACATGGATGGACTTAGGGTATTATGCTAAGTGAAATAAGCCAGATGGAGAAAGACAAATGCCATATGAATTCACTTATATGTGGAATCTAAAAACAAAACAAAACGAAAAAGCAGTAGACTCATAGACACTGAGAGGTGATTGATGGTTACTGTGGGGGAGGGGTTGGCATGGGTGGGTAAAGTAGGTGAAAGGGATAAAGAGACAAAAAATCTCAATCATAATATAAATTAGTCATGAGGATGAAAATATAGCATAGACAATATAGTCAATACTTCTGTAACATCTTTCTATATTGACTGATAATAACTACACTGGTTGGGGTGAGCATTTAATAATGTATATAACTGTTGAATCATTATGTTGTATACTTGAAACCAATATAATATTGTATATCAATTATACTTCAACAAAAAATTTTTTAAAACACAGAGGAACCGACCTGTCACTTTGATATCCCCTGTAGCTTTGGCAATATCATTTTCAATCATACAGGAGTATGTGTTGTTGATTGTGACATTGTAGAGCACAGACACAACCTTCATGGTCACATTCTCAGAGTTCAGTTCAAAGCTGGTATTGGAGACTTCTGAGAAGTTGACTCCCTGGTCAACTTGAGATGCCCAGACCACTGTAGGCTGGGGGAACCATCGGGGAGCTTCACACCATAACCTCTCTGAGCTGGCATTATAGTCCACATTCATCTCTGGGATGCTGAAGGCTGCAGGGTTAAAGGTCAAAAAGGGCAGCTGTCAACATCAGATAGATTATATGGCCTTTGAAGTGCTTGGTCTTAAAAACCCAGTCATTTCTATAATTGAAGTGATGCGGTATTCATCAGTAGGCTGTGTATGGCCCATCGTGTTGTAGATACAAGTAATGATTTGTTCATACTATTGGCATGCATCACAACCCTCTGGCCAAAATCACAAACTTCAAGACCTAAATGCTAGGTATAATTGTTACAACAGATATATTTCTCCAAGTAAGAGGAGTTCCAGTTTATCTCTTAAGGGTAGAGGAAAGTTGATCACAAAAAAACTATCCCTTAAGGAAACTGGGCAGTTTTCCAGGTGCCTATGAAGCCTCCTGGATTTTATGTATTTTTCTGCCACGAGAATAAAGTTAGGGTGGGGAAGGAGAGAGGAAGAAAGACAAACAGCATTTGTCTGTCACCCATAGAAACTCCATACACAGGTCTTGTCATCAGGGGGATCTGGATTTTGCTTAGGTAGAGACTGTCCAGCCCTGGTATCCAGGGATATAGACAGACATTGTTTTCTTCTAAGATAATTCTTCTTGGGGAGATAAATGAACTTTGAAATTATTATTAACTTCCTCTTCCATCAGAGCCAAGAAACACTTGTAGAGACACAGTGGAGACATGTTAAGGCCTGGACATTTTAGCTGTACATTGTTTATTATGCCAAAATGACAAGATACAATTTATTAATTTAATATCTTCCTTTGCCTGGGAGTGTACTGGTGCTGAGTGAGTGGTGAAAGGTGAGCCCTTGCCCTGCCCTTTAAAAATCCTGCTGTCTAGCAGAGGAGACAAGACTCACATACTTGGAGCAGGCAGAGAAGAAGCTTTGCTTATGAGAAACTGAGTGTAAATGACCACCCACCACCACTTACTGAGGGTGTACTCTGTGCCAAGTACCCAATTCCAGACATTGCATTTGCACCTTGCAACCATCCTAGGGATATCTATTATTATCACCATTTAAAAAAATAAGGTTTTAATTTTGGAATAATTTTAGATTTACAGAAAAGCTGCAAAGCAACTTGAGAGAGTTCTTGTATAATCTGTACTTGGTCTTCCCCATTGTTACCATTTTAAATAACCATGGTGCACTTGTCAAAACTGAGAAACCATCATTGACACATTGCTATTAACAAAACTCCAGACCCTAACTATTGTAGGCACAATGTTATGAAGTGTCCAAGAAAGGCCTGTGTGGACTAGCTTAGGCTAGGAGGCCTCAGGATACCTTCTGCCTATCCTTTAAGGCTCTTCTCTAATGCCAAATTCTCCATGGGGCTTTCCTATCCTTTCCCTCCCTATGCATTTGGATGTGATCTCTCTCTGCCTCTGAATCTCCAATTACTCTATATTTCTCTTAAAGCATTTGATAAACTTTACAATTACTATAAGTATTTAAGCATTTTTCTTATCTCTGCCCCAACCCTCAACTCTATAAGCTCTACGCTATGAGTTCTTCCAAAAGGTCTAATCATTTTTGTTTCCTTAATCATTCTTTTACTTCTATAGAACTTGTCTCATCCCTTGTACATAAATACAGAAATCATGTTAAACTGAGTTGGTAAGGAAGGATGGATTTCAATGGGAGAGCGTTAGTAAGCTTATAGGACAACGTTATTTTGGTTAGTTCCCTTTGAATTCCAAAAAAGGATCCCACTGTCAGAAGTCCCTGAAGGTACTGATTTCAGAGTTGGGCCTAGTGCCTATGCAGCTTAGAAAAGTCTCAGACCAGATTATAGGCTTCTCATATGAACAGTAGCAGAGGCTACCATAAAATTTATGTTGGCAAAATAATTGAGGGAATATATGCACACAAAAACTATAAGGCCTAATATTAATAGTGGGCTACTTTTGGAATTGATGTGGATTTTGGACAGCAAGGATGCTAGCAGGGTCTTTGATATTGGTCACTCATGAGCGTAACAGATCTATTTCATCAGTAAACCATAGTCTTTAGCCCCAAATATCTTGGCAGTTTCTGTTTTTCCAAAAGTAACTCACCTCCAGTTTTATACTCAAGGTTAGCATTCCCCTTGCCTTTAGAAGTGATGACGTAACACTTATAGGTGCCAGCATCTGTGAGTTGCACATTTTTCAATCTCAGAGAAGCATTTCCAACTATCACTTGATCAGCAAACACAGATGTCCGGCCTCTGAACATTTCATCCTGGTCTGACAGGTCATCTTTGCCTTCTTTGAATTCATGGACCAAGCCCATAACACCTTCCTTGAGCCACTGTATCACAATATCAGAAAGCTTTATGTCGGGTTCAAAAGTGCAGCTCAGGATTCCATCCTCCCCGATACTCCCAGCTGAGGTGAGAGTAGTTACTGTGATGGAGTGTCTCCCTGCAATTCAGAAAGCATGGGTCAATGCCAAGGGAAGCTTTGGAACTTCTACAACCAAACTTTTACTAAAAGCCAAACAGAGACTTCTGTAATAAATAAGAAATATAGACGAGCAAGAGAGCCATAAAAAAGAAGACATAAGAAAAGTAGGAGCAGGAAGATGAAAGTTTTGATATATATAGCAGATCTGCTCTACACAGTAGCTTTTTGAGACCAAGGAACCCAAACCTTGAGAGGCAACAAGAGAAGATGATATTGGACGTGGTGTTTGAAGATAAGGATTCAAGTTCTGGCTTTGTCACTTAATGTGTGACCTTGAATAAGTCATGTAACCTCCCGGGATCTCAGTAAAATGGAGGTGATGGATATCTGTCTTAGCTACCCTAAAGAATTCTTGTGAGGATCAAATGAAATGGATGAAAACTTGATATGCAAAGTGGAATTAACACAATAAGGTGTTGTTATTCTTAGTTAACCAGAAGTGATACAGAAGTGAAACCTCATGTTAACTAAATGTGGCTAAACATTCTGAGGTCTGCTCAATTTTAAAAGGCTGTTACTTTTATCTCCATTTGAATGATGAAGAAACTAAGGCACAGAGAAAATAAATGATTTGGTTATAGTGCTAGCTATAGCATAATGAAGAATGATACTTAGTTAAATCGATTTTTGGCCTAAGATAAAAGCCACCCATCCTCTCCAAACATATCACCAATAGAAATGCTAATTATGGCACCAGTGGTGTCCACTGCCTCTTCCCCACTTGGCCACTTACTTTGTGAAGGATTGACCAGTTGTTCTTTGTGCACTAGAGGCTGCTGACTAGGATATATATAAGGGGTGATTTGATTAACCAAATCTTCTTGAGAGGGTCTGGATGAGAAGTGAAGAAGAGGAGGCGTCTTTGAGCCCAATTGGTGAATGGAGTAAACACAGAGAAGTGTAAGGGAGAGAACATGAGAGAGAAAGATGAAGCGAGCCCCCCATCCTTACAGCTGTCTTAGATCTTGAGGGTTTTCAGGTCTAGTTCCTGTCTCAATCTCTAAGTGTCCTGTGAGTAAAATTGCAGTATTTCCAGAATCTCTCGCCTGGCTTTAGTGCATCTCCATGTCAACAGGCGTTCCTAAAGGGTTTAGAGAGGTAGTTCATTTCATATCAATGGATAATTACCTGGGAGACTGAGAGCTTATCTGAACCTGAGAGGTTTGGGGGAGGTCTTCCTTGCTTCTGCTGGAGCAGGAGAGAGAGGGCTCCCGGACCGCAGTTTGTAAGCAATAAATGGGTTTTTAACTTTATTTCTCCCTTTAACTGATTTCAGTTTTGAGGTGTTTTGCCCCAGAATTTTCTCTCCCCAGAGTTACAGTCCTGTAAACAAACACCTTATATTAAAATGGTCTGTGCAAACCTCTCTTTCTTAAAGCCACAAAAGTCTAAAGGAGGGGTCCTGAGCACTTCTCATCTGGGCTTCTCAGCTTCCTTATTGGTATTCTAGCTTCTCATCTCTGTTTCCATCCAATCTACTTTACATGCATTAATCTTATGTACTACTTCACATTACATTAATCCTGAAGTTACAAGCTGAGCATGTCAATTTTCTACTCACTAATCTCCCATGGTTCCTGAGGGATGTGGAGAGTTCAGACTAACCAACATGGTTCTCAAAGCTAGATACTGCATGGTAAGTAGTAAATCCCCTATTGATAGTAGTTCAATTGATACCTTCCAGCCTCATTTCCCATTGTATCCTTTCATAGTCTATACTATGTATGTGTATCAAATGATTTGTTGATTTCCTTCTTTCAATGGAAAAGTACATAGACAAATCATACTTGCTATTTTTTAAATATAAGAGGTAAGCATTTCAAACATAAGGATATCTTTGGCATCTTGCCTTTTCTAGCACCTTAGGGATTGGAATTGTCTAGTTGGCTCCTAGGCCTTTATAAAATAGGTGAAGGTAATGGATGAGGGACAGACCTGGAGAAGCTAAGCTAGATGGATTTATATTAAAAAGAACAGAGAGCTACGGCTGAAGAAAAATTATAAATGAAAGGGAGGCAGAGGAAACAAAAACATGTGCATAGGCTGGTTTGGAAAGATGTTTTGGAGGCCTTAGAGTATGAGAGAAGAGAGATTTTGGAGCAGCTGCCATGCATGACAGCCATTTATGTGGGAGATTTGGGGAAGGAATTATTATGAAAAACGATGGTATGAAATTTTTCTGTGTAATTTGAATGTAACACATCATATCCCCTTCCTTGGCATTTTCTTGAACACTGCTTTTAAGATTTAATTTGGTTTTCAATTATTTTTACTTGACAGAGTAATATCCAAGATATTCCAGGCTAGTACTGGTTATACAAGTATACTATGCATCTTCACACCCCTGTTCACCTTATACCTACAATTTATAGTTTTCTCCTCTCCTTTATCACCAAGTTATCCAAATTCTACTTATACTCAAGGCTGTTCAGATGGCAGCCCTTGCATGAAACTCTCTTTTGATCTGCCAAAACGAAATTAATAGATTCTCTCTCTACTCTCCATTAACACTTTCTTTTGCCTTTATTTTAGTACCTTTTTCCCTCTACCTTGTGCTTAGTCTATCTCTGGCACTAATTTGCAAGCTTTTCAAAGGCAGAAACTGTTTTAATTCTATTAGAGTCCTAGAATGTTGTGATTGTTGATTTTATGTGTCATCTTGACTGGACCACAGGGTGCCTAGATATTTGGTCAAACATTCTGTGGTGTCTTGGCGTCTGTGAGGATGTTTCCGGATGAGATTAACATCTGAATTAGTAGACTGAGCAAAGCAGATCCCCCTTCCTAATGTGGGGGGAACCCATCCAATCACTTGATGACCTGACTAGAACAAAAAGGCTGAGTGCTGAGTGAAAGGAAGCTACTATTGCCTGACTACTTTGAGCTGGGACATCAGTCTTCTTCCTGCCTTTGAATTTGAATTGAAACATTGACTCTTGGGTCTTGAGCCTACTTGTCTTCAGACAAGTACACCAGACAAGTACATCCTCAGAAGAACCAGAGCTCTCCTGGTTCTGAAGCCTTTGGACTCAGACTGGAACTTAACCATCTGGGTCTCCAGCTCACTGACTGCAGATCTTTGGATTTCTCAGCCTTCATAATCATGCCAGCCAATTCTTTCTAAATCCACCCACTCCACACCACCACACACATACACATACATCCTGTTGGTCTTGTTTCCCTGGAGAATCTTAATACAAATTTTAGTAAGAAGTGGGGTGCTGCTGTAATAAATACCTAACTTTGTGGAGGCTTTGGAAATGGGTAATGGATACAGGTTGGAAGAGTTTTGAGGTGCATGATAGAGATATGGATGTTAAGGGCAATTCTGGTGAGGTCTCAGATGGAAATGAGGAATTTGTTATTGGTCGCTGGAGGAAAGGCAATCTTTTCAAAGTGGCAAAGAACTTGGCTGAACTGTGTTTTAGTGTTTTGTGGAAGGTTGAATTGTCACGTGATAAAATGAGATATTTAGCTGAGAAGGTTTCTAAGCCCAGTTTTAAAGGAGCAGCTTGGTTACTCCTGATTGCTTATAGTAAAACATGGGAAAGGAGATGAAGAAGGAATTGTTAAGCAAAAAGGAACCATAACTTGAAGATTTGAAAAATTCTCAGCATATCCATATTGCAAAAAAAAAAGAGAAAGCTGTTCTGAAAAGAACCCTAAGTGTGTGACTGAACAACCACTTGATAAGGAGATCATAGATGTGATTCATGGGTTTAATCAGGCATCTCAGAAGAAGCCAGGAATACACATGGGATTATAACAGCAGAAACACTGTCAGCTGGGCATAGGAAATTAAAGGAGATAGAAAAAAATGAGACAAAATTAAAGAAGGCTGTCAGACTTCTTAGATCCTACAAGACTGGACCACAGAGATATTCAGCTGTGAGCATGTGCAATTCTTCCAGAAAAGGGCAGTCTAACCCTAAAGGATCTTCAGAGATCATCAGGGCTGCCTCCTTAGTTTCAAAGGGTAGGGCCATTACCTCTATGTCATCAGGCCAGGGCCTCTGATGGAAACCTTAGAGGTAGGGCCTCCTGGAGCCTGTGGGGACTTCCCCACCTCCAGAACTGTGAGAAAATAAATTTAGTTATTCAAGCCACCCAGTCTTGTTATAAGGCATCCTGAGCAAACTGAGACAAGTACCTACTGCTGTGTTTTACAAAGAGAAATAATATTTTTTGAGTGAATAAATAAAATGAATGACTGAATGAAAGTCAGTAGGAGTCATTGCACTGTTTAAGATAATGGTTCTATACAAAATGATTGTTGGGGTAAGGAACATTTGGTAGGATTACCTCAACTAATTTTGGGGGAAATGTAAGCCAGTGAAAAAGAAGACAATGAAACACAGAGATTCTCAATAAAATCATGGAGCAAAATGTAACTATGTTAAAGCAAGGATAAATCTGATTTCAATTTATTAAGTGTCCATTAAAGTTAAATTGAAAAATTACTTTTCAGAAAAAAATACATGGTTAGTACAGTTTATGAAGAGAATGAAATGGTAATGACTTACCTTGGTTCAGTAATTGTGTTACTGAATTAATTTTAATGGATTGGCCTTGAGCCCAAAGGTAGAGAATTCATTTCTTAGAGAACTTAATGATTAAAAGTAGGCAGCTGTGACATACCCTGGGACTTACTGCAGGTTCTAGCCCATTTAAGGTTGCATTAAAGATGTGGCAGATGGACGGAGTATAATGTCAGTTAAATCCCCCTCTTCATAATCAAATCAGGAGGAGGAATAAAAGCCAGTGAGAAGTGACAAAACCATGAGGACCTAGCCATTGCTTTGCACCCAGACAAGCAATCAATAAATATATATTTGTTAGGTGAATAAATGATGGTTAAAAAGTCATTAAATGAAATTTAATTTGCAAGCAACAGTATATAAATATTGCTGTGCAAAAAGAGGAAATCTTTATTTAAACTTGCAAACAAATATTGGCTCAAGGAGCTATATTCTAAGAAACACAGTCTGGCCTGATATGACTCTCCAGGCCTCATAAGCACCATGGGCTCTTTTTTGATTTAATGAGCCAAAAGGTAAGAGGGCTCTAGGAGACAGCTGGCTATCTATTGATATAGAATTCTGTTACTTTAAATGGGCACAAATTTTAAGGATTTCATTGGCCTCTAAGAGGAATCCATCAAAGCTCTTTAAAATTGGAAGTCCTGGCTACTTGCTGATAATGAATTATCCATCTTGTGAGGACTAATACTGTCAGAGCTCAGGTCTGCATGGCAAGAGTGGAGCTACAAAAGGGCAGCAAGCTAAAATCTGAGTCATTCAGTTTGCACACAGGGTGAGGACTATTCAGTTGCCCTCTGCTCTAGGTGCAGGAATGTCTTGGAAAGTGGAGTTCAGGTAACACAAGGATTCTCTGAAGAAATTATGATTCTGGGATGCCCAAATGCCACTGGATAAAACCATTCTGTATATTCCAGAAGCATGGAGAGCATTCTAGAAGCCTTCAGCATATGGTCACTCAGCATCTGCTGGACCCCAGCTGTCCAGATGGGCACCATAGCGCAAGGCTTACAGGAGGGAGCATGTAGCCTTAGGCCTGCAGTGGTGGAACCCAGGGTAGCACCTGTGAGTGCCACTTTTGACAGAGAGGAGGGCAGGGTTGGGGGTAACATTTGCTGCTGTGCAGAGAAATCAGAAAGGGTGCTGGGTTAGGCTAAATAAAAGAAGAGTGTGGAAAGCTGCAGCAGAGCATGATTTGAGAACAAGTGTCAGGCTCTCTGGGTTCAGGTTCCAGCTCTGCCGCTTACTGGATATGTGACCTTGAGCATGTTTTCTAACTTTTTTTCCATCTGTAAAATGAGGATGCTAATAACAGTAGCTGCCTCAGAGGGTTGCTGAAAGGGTTAAATGATACAATACAGGTAAAGAGTTTAATATAGCACTTGCCACATGTTAAATCTTAAATCAATGACATCGATAACCATTGTTAACTAGAATCATTTGGAAAGATTGCAGACCAGACCACCAGGAGGAAAGGAACCCTTCTTTAAATGCTTTACTTATCACAACTCATATCAAGTAGTGGAGCCAGTATCAAACATAGTCTCATCTGGCACTAAGGCCGGCATGTTCTTCCTACCATGTTTTGCTGATACCCAGTGTCAGATTGAGGTATGTAGAAAGCCTACCCACTAAATCAGTATCCCCACCACATATAAAAATAAAACGATTAAAAACCATAAAACAAGTGTAAGAAAGTCTACCAGCTATTTATTTTCTTAGGTAACAACAATTTAAAAAATGCATATGTCAAATTATTTCCCAACTATTTGTTCAGTGCTCCTGTTTTGGTGCTACAAGCTCCTGTCTGATTGGATTATCCAGTTTCCAAATATGGACCATTTATTAGGAGGCAGGGTCCTGTGACTTCCTGGCCTGCCCTCCCTAGCTTTAGAGGAGGCTGGTCCTGGTGTGGCCAGGAAATTGTGCAAGTTTTAGGAGGTGCTATATGAATGCATTAATAACAAATTATTGAGAGCACTGGTGGTATCAATATAAATAACAATGGCAGCTATTTGCTACACATATGTATCAGGCACTTTACAAACACTTTCTTTTTTAATTCCCACAATACCTCTATTTTACCAGTGAAGAAACTATTTCTGGAAAGTTAAGTTATTTACCAAAGAACAGGCAGTTAGTGTCAGACTTGAGATTAGAACATCTCTGTGTGATTACTAAACTCCCCCACCTGCACAGAGTTGTTCAGAGTCACCCAGAGTGTTAGTGATAGCACAGCGACTGGGCCAAGTAGGGCCAGAGGTCTTTCCACGGCATCTCCCTCCTTCTCAAAGGGGCATCTACGAAGGCTCTCCTACAATCTGGGCTTAGTGGGAGCCCTTCAACCTCTCTTCCAAACAATCCACCTCAAATGCATTTCAAGTTTTATGAGGTCCATATTTAGAACTTGTAAGGAGTAGGGTGGCTATGAGGAGGTGGCAAATATGGCCTCAGGAAAATTACAAAGAAATAGAACTTTTTCTGTATTTAGGAATATCTTTAAAAGCTGTGGTCTCAAAAATAATGCCTGCAAGGCCAACCAGAAACCCTCCTTCCCTGCCACTACTCTGTGTGAATGTTATCATCAGTAGAGAGTGGTGGAGGGGGAAGTGTGGGCTCTGGAAGCAAATTCCAGGCCTTGAAATACAATTGTGCCCACTTACTAGTTGCATGCAACCTTGGTCAAGTTCCTCAGCAGGTTATAGTAATCATATTTGTGTCCTATTTGTTGTGAGTAGTACATTAAACAATATATGTAAAGTTATTTAATAAGGTACGCATAGAAAGCAATCAAAAGGTAAAATGATCATTTTGTCTACAGAATGTTATTTGCTTAATTTCACTGCTTTGTGTATTAAGCCAGCTGACATTTTACTGAATTTATTTAAAGTGTGATAATATGATGCTCTTGGGTAAGGGTTGTGGTCAATTGAGAAAAATCCAACTAAACAGTATTAAACTAAGAGCATTTTACCCAAAATAACAAGTTTTCACCCCATGAAATAGGAAGTAGGAAAAACCTCTTCACTGGTGGTACACTGATGAACTGGGTGGACTATTGTTTATCTGTCTATGTATTTACCCCTCCATGTGTCCTTTACTTTTTCATTCAAAGAGCATATAAGAACTTGAGATCATTATAGCTCTGCAACAGGAAGTGGTGTAAGGAGCAAAATGATGGCTGTCCCAGGGAAGCTGTGGCAATGTGGAACTTCTTGGTAAGGTACTAAAAGCCACTAGCCACCAGAGGTAACTCCACAGGGGCTCTGACGGCAAGCCATTTAACCGGAGACCCAGAAAAACTTAGTCACCAAAATTTAGAGTGAATGACAAACACGAGGATTTTAATTTAAGGTGTGAAACAAGATCAAGAATAGGGTAAATTATAACTGTGGAAGAGTTTTATATATATATATATACACACACGCACGTAATATATGTGTGTGTATATATATATATGAGTATATTGAAGTATAACATATATACATAAAAATGTATGCATCATAACTGCAGTTTGGAGACATCAAAAATTTATCCCCCATAACTACCACCTGCACCAAGAAGTAGAATGTCACTACTCCCCCGAAGTCCCCTCATGCTCCCTCCTGATCGCCGCCCTCTCACTCTTTCCACTATTGTGCCTTCTAGTAGCGGAGATTCAGTTGCCTGTTTCTGAACTTTGTGTACATGGAATTATACAGAATGTGCTGCTTTGTGTTTGGCTCTGTTGCTCAACATTGTGTTTCACATATGAAAGTATACTCAGTCTCCCCAGTCAGCAAGAACTAGAAATTAAAATCACAAGATCACATAATACCTGGTGCTGAGAAGGACGTGAGCTCTGCATCTCTCATACCCTTCAGGTGCAGAGTGAACTGGTAAGTCACTTTGGAAAACTGAATGGCAGTTTCTACTAAAAGCTGTTTATTGGCTTTCTGGACATAGTTTTTTATGAAGTACTTATTTTGAAATATTAGAAAAGGAATTTAAAAAGACAGTAAAACAAAGCTGAAAGAGGGACATTTAAAAAGACAAAAGCCAAAACTAATTAAATAGGAAAATGAGAGAAACTAAAAATAAAACCCAAATCTGGTTCTTTCAGACTGTAAAAGTAATAACACTTTGTAAACCTGCTTTAAGAGAGAAAAAGACAGAGACAGATAAAATGCCCAAGATTAGGCATATATAAGGAGATAAAATAACGTAAAGAGAAAACAGATGATAAAAGAATATTAGAATGCAAGAGGCCAGTGAGTTCAGAAACAGAGTCACACACATTTGGATACTTCATTTATGACAAAAATGGCACTTGATAAGAAGTGGGGGAAGAACAGCGTTTTCAATAAATGGTGCTGAGTCAACTGGAGAGCCACACGGAGCACGTGAATCTTGACGACTACCTTGCACCATTCACAAAATGAATTCTAGATGGTTCATAGATACAAATGTGAAAGGTAAAACAATAAAGATAACCTAGAAGAAAATCTGCATGATCTTGGGATAGGCAAGACTTCTTAACCAAGCAGGTTACAAAAAGCTCTAGGTATAAAGGAAAAGACTAATAAATTTCACTTTGTTAAAATTAAGAACTTATATGCTCATTGAAAGGCATTAAGAGAGTGAAAAAGCAAGCCACAGAATATAATATATTTTGCAATAAATGTAACCAAATTGAATCTCGAATATATTCCTACAAATCAAAAAGAAAAAGATAATCCAATGGAAAAATGGATGAAAGGCAAAATACACATTTTTGATAATAAGGAAATTTGGGAAGGGTACCAATGTCTTTTCTAGGCATACAAATCTACCATGAGTTTTCTCTGTTTAGGCCCTGTGACCACTGTTTAGTGACAGCAAACCCACCCTGGAGGAGAGTGACAGGGTAAAGGCAGCTGATTCTATAGTGACAGTTTTGGCCACAGACTAGGTTAAATAAATTTGGTGTCCTGTGTCAGGCGGTCTAAGGGAAATAGAGCAAACAGCTTCCTCAGAGAAGACAGCCGCTAGCCAACTCACTCAATTAAAGTGGCATCCATAATTGATACTTCCAAGACAGGGTCCATACAGACAAGTTAAGACAACACTATTCCTGCAACTGACATCAGTTAGCTGAGTTCAGAAATCACCATCCATGCCACAGTGACATCTGTGTCCTACATGGGACCACAGTCACAACCATTTTTCTCTTTATCTAAGACCCCTGTGTACAGAGACTTGATATTCTTTAACACTTCAACTGAAGTTTAATTTCAAAGGAATCATCGATTCAGGTCAACTATTGATAGGATGGCTCGGCCACCACAGTTTGATTATGACCCTAGAGTGACATTTTCAGCACTGACTGGTAGGTAGAATACTCTGACACTCTATTAAAACCAGATCCCATTTGATTCTCTCAGCTACCTGGTAATATGAACATTATTTTCCCAGTCTATAAATGAGGAAACTGAGGCCCAGGGAGTTAAGTGACTAATGTGAAGAGAGCACAGTCAGTAAGTAGAAGAATCAAAGCTGTACTCAGAGATTTTTCTGTGTCAAGCCTGTGCTCTATCTGTTCTACCACATGGAGTGATTTGGGGCCAAATGGAGAGGGGTGAATGGAACATGGCAATGCAAGAGATCACATACCTGAAATACCAAAACCGATGATCAGTGCAATTGCTCCAGCCAGAATAATGATGATGCTAATAATGCTACGGAGAGAGAAGAGAAACAGGAAGTCACTTCTTCATTCCATCTGACATGCTGCTTTGTGACCTGGGTTCATATCCACTATTTGTAAGAGGTGTACAGAAAGCATCTTAACTTCTTCTTCAACATAAGCCCTCCTAGAAATAGGTACCTTAGAAAAAAAAATCTCAACAATTCCATTCCCATCCTTCTGGGGCAGTGGGATAGATTAAAGGAGTAACCTTTTTATCTGACTTTGTGTGTCGTCATACTTTCCTATTTCCAGATCAGGGAAGTTCTTATACAAAGTCTGCTGGGGCAAAAATGAAGCCATCACCTGTAATGCCAGGTGCCACTGGAGGTGGACGGGTCCCATACTCCACTCCTCCTGAGCATTATTGCCTATGCCTCTTATAACATTAATCTACCTGTCTTGTTTCCTTCCATAGACTTTTAATTCCACTAAAGGCAATGATCATGTCTTCACTTTATATCCACTCATCCCTAGCCTATTGCACCTCTGTAGATCCACAGTGGGAATTTATTTATTCTTATAAAGTAATACATGTTTATTACAGAAAGTTTAGAAAATACAAATAAGTAAAAATAGGATAATAATATCACCTGTAACTCCATCATATAGACACAACCACTGTTAACTTCTTGATATGTTATTCTGCGAGTTTTCAATGAACAGATTAACAAATAACATTTGAGAAATAAACAATTAAGGAAATATCGCTTAAATTAAATGAGTGCTAGATTTACATGGCAGACATATTGTTCTAGGCACCATTTATGGATTTCATTTATTCAATAATCTTGTGAAGAAAACAAATTTATCATTTCCATTTTACAGATGCGGAAGTGACATAGGATGATGAAGCGTCTGCCTTAACTTCACATGGTTGGCAGTGGCAGAACAGGGATTAGAACCTGTCTCTGGAATTCACACTCGTTTACTTTCTGCACTGCTTCCCAAGGGTAGGGGGCTCACAAATGGGGCCTGTGCCTCCTCTCTGCTCAGGGGAACGCATGTTCCTGGAGGGTGTACCAGTTTTAGCTGTTGAGAGTGATTCAGACAGAACAGAAAGCCCAGGTCAGAGCCGGCATGTTGGGAAAACAGTTCCTGGGAAGCTTGCCCATTGCAGATTGCCTTTGTGCAAAAGTCATCAGGCAAGTGTCCTCAGCCACACTCTCTCACGGTTGGCAGTTCACACATTTCCCACACCCACACTGAATTACTCAATAGGCAAGACAAAGGGAAGGCTCAGGGAGACAGAGAATGATACTATAGAAAGAAAAGGGAAGCAGGAGGCATTTTACTTTCTGCCCTGAAGAGGCTCATTGTACCCAGCTCCCCTTAGCTCCGGGCTGGGCCCGCCAGAGAGAAACAACAGACTTACAAGAAACACTTTGAGTAAACAAGTCCCCTGAAGGTCAAGCCCTCATGAGGTGCAGCCATAGGGGCAGGGATTAAATAAGCAAAATGATGCTTTTAGTAATAAGGCATCCACAGCTGATTAGAAGAGGAGACTACATCTGACCACTTCCCATCTCTTTATAACCTTGGTGCGGCCTCAGTTCCTGCTGGTACAAGTGTGTGAGAACAGCTAGATAAACTCGGCTCCAGGCACTGTCTCTTTGCCTGCTGACCTAGGGCGTAGATTTGCATTTATGAACCAGGGTTTCACTTACCTTTAGTAAGTTACTTCTTCTCTCTGAGACTCAGTTTCTTTATCTTCAAAATGAGAACAAGAGTAATTCCTGCTTTACCACCTACAAAGGTGTTATGGTTGAAGTGTGTGTCCCCAAAACTCATATTTTGAAGTCTTAAGCCCCAGTAACTCAGAATGTAACTTTATTTGGAAATAGGTTCACTGCAGATGTAATTAGTTAAGATGAGGTCCTCTCATCTTAAGGTGGGCCCCTAGTCCAATATGCCTAGTGCCCTTACAGAAAGGGGAAATTTGGACACAGACATGCACACACACACAGGGAAAACACCACGTGAAGATGGAAGCCGAGATCATAAGCCAAGGGCACCAAAGATTGCCAGCAAACCACCGGGAGCTGGGGAGACCTGGGACACATTCTTCCTCACAGCCCTGAGAACCAGCCCTGCCCACACCTCCTTATTGTGCTTCCAGCCTCCAGAGCTGTGAAATAATACATTTCTGTTGTTTAAGCTGCCCAGTTTGTAGTACTTTGTTAACAGTAGCCATAGCAAACTAATATAAAAGGGTTCTCTTAGGATCAAATTAGACAATGAATGTGGCATAATCCATAAAGGACTATTCATATATTACTTTTTACTATAAAAAAGTTTACCTGTAACTATTTGCTTTAAGCTTATTATGAAAAGCTATGACTTAGGACTGAAGAATAACCCAACTGAAAATAATAAAAATATAGTATTTTGGTACATCAGCAATATCATGTACCAGGCTTGTTGCTCATGTTCAATATGCATTTTCTCATTTGAATTACCCAGTTCTGTTGAGTATCTCCTTTATTTCTCTTCTGCCTCTTCACTTCTCTCCTCGCTGTCTCTGGTCACCAACATTATTGCAACTTTTTCCTAATAGTTATCCCTGTTTCTAGTCTGGAACTCCCCAACACACTCTTCACACTGCCAGAGTCAGTTGGTGACTTCAGAATTTTGATATAATTGTAGCTCAGGGGAAACAACCTAACTGAAAGTTGGACTGGGGTGATCATGGGGGCAGTTTAATGCTGTGATCACAAGTAGGCTTCTGGACCCAGCCTGCACAGGTTCAAGTCCCAGCCCCACCGCTTACTACCTGACTTCAGGTTTCCATTCCTTCTTGTGAAGATTAAATGAGTTAATGCATTTTTAAAAAATCACTTAGGAACGAAGGAACTTCAATACCTATTAGCTATTCTCATTCTTGCCTTTCTGCTTTGGTTATAGAACAAGCACATGTTTCAAACTGAGAATACATTTCCTTGGTGGTGCTAATGGAAATTGTTGTGGGCTACCCCTTGGTTCTGCTGCTGAGATACTGGTAAGAATGATTACAAAACTGATCATAATACTCCTCTGCTTAAAACTTTGAGTGCCTTTCCATTGCCCTCATGATGAAAATCCACTTTCTGATGTGGTCCATGTGGTCTTTCAAAGGGGATCTTACCTGCTTTCTCCAGCCTTGCGTCTCCCCACACTCCCTCGGATCCTGCACTCCGGCCACACTGAACCATCGTAGATCCCCCCGCTGCAGGCCTGCGTGCTGTCTCCTGCCCTCTCTCAGGAGAGGCTGGACAGCAAAGACACTGAACAGATACCTGAACACTCACCAGCAGGAAGAGGACAGGAGAAGTTGTGGGTGTCAGCCATAGCAGCTGAGCCCATTTCCATCACTCTTGGGGCCACATGTTTTCCTAACTGGAAGCAGAACCCTGTGTCTGTCAGCAATTTCCCTATGTATGCAGGAATCACCATGAGGTTGTTCTGAACTGATATTCCCTTGGGAAACAGCTCAGCCTCCAGAGCCTTGGAAAGAGAAGCAGGAAAATATCAGAGAAGCCAAATTAAATAATTCCTGTCTGCTGTTTATTAATTTTTTAAAAAGATGAATAAAATATTTCACATAAGATGTTCTTACATTGCTTATTGTTTTTTGGCTTTTACTTCCCCAGAGTAATTTCCAATAACTATGCTACAGGAAATTTTCAATGCAAAACTATGTCTTCTAACCACTGTATTGAAATTCACAGTGCACATTTATTAGATGCTGCTTATAAAAGGGTCCAGATGAAACTCAGTGCTTTTGGAAGATTTGTTCAGTTAGTAAACATTTGTTAAGTACTTACTAAGTGAAAGACATTGTGCTGGGCAACATGGAGGAAACAGAGATGAAATGTCTACCCTCAAGAAGTATACTGAGGTAAATATCACACAGGGCCTGCACACATGCCATGGTAATAGCACTGTAATAATGTGGTCAGGGCTTCAGTAAGGAGAAGACCAATTCTCACAGGGATTCTAGGGAGGTAGGAAATATTTAAATCTGAGAGAAATAGGGAGAATCAAAGTGCATTTCTATGAACAAATTGCAAAGAGAGTAAAGAGAAAGACTTAATTCAGAATTATATTTAGCTAAATTCATACTGCTGTATACTGTCTGCAAGGCAGAAACACAAAGAAAAAGTATTTCTGCTGCACTGGACAGGGTCAGGACCCAAGCATCCCTCTGTAGTGCTCAGGGCTGGGAGGTGCTCTCAAGGCCTGCAGGACTCAGGGCCTTCCGGGGGAGGGACCAGCCTGGCAGCCGGGAATTCTGCCAAACACACCCATACTACCTAAGCATGGCCTCGTTTGCTTCCTTTACAGGTCTCCACTTGAGCTCTACTGCAGCCTTTGGCAGCACTTGAAAGAAATTAGGCATTTCTGTGAAAATATGACATGTGCATTCCTGAAAAACCTCACATTGCACAATAAAGGTAACAAGGCTGAGGGGAAAAAGTAGGGTTAAGGGCCGATCACTCAAAACTTGTGTGACTTTGTAATCCATCTACTGACAGAAACAATAATTGGTACCCCAGGAGATACCCTGGACAGCCAAAGCAGGCTGCTCAGTAGGGCCACAAGCTGCTTCAGAGGATGTTAAAAATGCACAGAAACAATTGAGCAGGAACTCTGACTTAGGGTGCTATGGATCAGTAAAGTGGATTTGGAGAGGGGTACAAGGGGATGTACACCTGGGATGAGCTTTTCTGGGGAGGAAGCCACAAGTTCAGATGTTCGTTTAAAGAAAAAAAAAAAGAACTGAAAGCCACACTCAGCTCTTCCCACCAAAGCTGTCATTCTCCTCTGCTATTTCAGCTCCCCTCACCTTGGGAAAAATGTGGGTGAACCAACGCAATTTCCACATTAATACCATCATTCCTCTATTTTTCTGACCTGTATGAGTTATTTGGTGCTATAGAAAAGTAAACTGCTGCAGATGGACTCTATTACTGTATTAGTGAATTACCAAAAAATAAACTAAGATGAGAAATACCTTTCCCTAAGGACAAACCTTCATTGTATTAGAGGTCCATGAGAGTGAGAAAACAATAGCTAATGTTATCAGGCATCATCAGTGCCAACACTACCCATAGTGTCTTGTTCATTTCTTACAACAACCCTATGAATTAAGTGTCACTATCTCTACCTATTTACAAGTGGGGAAACTGAGGCTTAGCTTAAGGAACTGACCAAGCTCAGGAGAGCCGGGTCTCAAACCGAGGGAGTCCAACTTGCAACCTTGTGCTACTAAGAGCCATACTTCTAGAAAAAGTCCCATATGACAAGAGGCCACAGTTCAGAAGGCGGTCCACATCCCCACCCCTATACAGCTCTTCTAGCTCCATTTGTAAACAAGGGCTTTCTGATCTCCTATCCAGGGTACAGAGCACCCTACTGGAAGACACAAAGTCCTCTTTGTTTTACTCAAACATTAATGGCTTCTATGGTCTCTAATTTCTGCCTCCCTCCCAAATACTGACACACTGAGAGATACCACATTCCTTTGAGGTCATTGGCTTACCTCCATTTGTGAAACGGATAAATGATTAAAAGTGTGAAAACTAGATTAGGTTAGCATACGCGTGATTAATCTGAGTAAGTTCTACTTTTAAATTAAATATACCAAGCAGAATATTTGAGTAAATCAAGTAAATGTTTGACTGTATCAAACATCTTACTTGTTTATAAACTAGCCAAGTGACTAGGTTTATAAAAGGAATGCTATAGTTGAATACATTTACTTCAGTTTATTCAGAAAGTTTTTTTTCCTATGAAAGGAAATAAGGAATTATTTTTAAACATTACATGGAAAAGCGCATCAGGTTTCAAGGTAAAACTATCTAGCCATTTTCTAGATATTGATTAGTATAGGTTTTGGGTTTCTGAGAAGTGTAGATTGTTGTCTATTCACATTTTTCTTTCCCTGAAGAATCCAGGGTATAGAGTATGTTTCCCCATCTGTATATTCCTCTCTGATGTCTCTTTATATTGGTAAAATCAAGGCCATCTTTGATTCAGAAAACCAAGAGCTCTCACAACCAAGGAACTGACCAAGCTCTCATAGAGTGTTAAGTAGAGGGTCACCCAAGAGCAGTAAGTAGAGGGTCAGGAAGAAATTGGCAAAGAGGAGGAGCTGTTACATGGAGCTTGAGGAGGACGTGTAGGAGAAAGTACATCAAAGCTGGGCAGCCATGCTCTGTCCACATCTTTTGAATGATGGTGAATGGCATAGCTTTCTGTTTGGGAAAGGGATCTCAGAACTTGGGTGTTTTTGAGAATCATGTGGGACATCCTCTTATCTTTCAGGCTGCCACGAAGAATCATGGCACAATACTGCGGGGCAGAGGGGGCTCTGCACAGCACTGGCCCCAGGATTACATCGTCTGGGCCTCAGTGCCACAAAACCAAGGAGACGTGACTAGCAACTAGATCTCAGCTTGCAAGCCAACTTCTTTTGAATCACTGATGACGGTGGCCTAGGATATTATGTGGGAAAGGTTGGAAGGCTGCCTGCAGACTGAGCAGGAGGGTGCCGCCACTGGGCAGTGGTTTCTAAGGGAGCATGAGGGCCTGTGTGTGCCATTCCCTGTGTGTTCTTAACAGCAACACATGAAAGGGGGCTTTAGCTGACCACAAACTACAAGCTACCAGAGTCTCAGGCTAATAGAAAAGTAATGACAGGGTAATGGAAATGTCAGCTGACACTCCTCTATGTATGTTTTTGGCCCACATTTTAAGAACACTAAGTAATGTGTTTATTTAGCACAGGGTTTCTCAAGGTCAGCACTGTTGACTGGTTGTGCCAGATGAATTGTGTCACCAGGGGCTGCCCTGGGCATCATATGGTGTTGAGCAGCAGTCCCGGCCTCTATCTCTTAGGTGCCAGTAGCTCTCCTGCTCTTCTTGTGCCAACTAAAATGTCCCCAGACACGCTGCTCTGGTTGAGAACCACTGTCCAGGAGAAGTGGGACCAGTGGGGTGATGTGATCAGAAGATGTGTCTTTTGAAGAACAGTTGAAGGAATTGGGGTGTTTTAATTTAGAGAAGTCTCACTGCAGTGATGATCACTTCAGAATATGATTGGTGCGATTTGGGCCTGTTCTCCTTCACTCTGGAAGAAACGAAGCCAGTAGGTGAAAGTTCTAGGAGGTTAGATTTAAATTCAGTTTACAGGGAACCTTTCCAACAGAGCTCTCTGGTACTGGTCCTAGACTGCAGAGCTTCCTGTCACTGGACATACGTATACAAGGAGAGGCTGGGTAACTACTTAGGGAAAGAGGTGGGGAGGGACCAGTTTCTGGCACCAGAAAAGGGTTGAAACCATTTTGAAAGTCCCTTTCAAATAATCTGTAATCTGGTATTCCCTGGATTTGCTCTAGCCTTGCTCTTACCACTGCCACGTGTTTTGTACGTGCCTCCTTAATAATATAATGATGAGAGATGAGTGCCTGACCTTATTTATCTCATTTAAACCCCACAACAACCCGACGAGGTAGGTACTCCTGTCTGTGCTTTCAGATGGGGAAACTGAGGCCTATTGTTAAGTTGCTCACCCAAAGGCTCACCCCTAGGACATTAAAGCCAAATTAGCCTGGTGTCTGAGACTCTATCATCAATGGTCTTAATTGTTATAATGTATTTTATCTAAAGTTCTATAAATAAAAATATAAATATAAATATAAAGTCATATAAATCCCGGAGTTCAAATCACTTTCCAAGCCCACGTTTTGTATACCTGTAACCTATTGAAGGACAACACACCCAGTTTTCCGTAAAGTCTGTCTCTCTCAGGAAGTGTCTTTGTCTGAGACTCTGGAAGGAAAACTGGAAGGGAGCATAACAGGTAAGAAAATACAGAATATTAATAAATAGATACATTTCCCTAAACAACATCGGAGTTTGCAGCAAAGCCATTCTGTTTTCTTCCTAAGCCCACTCTATCTGTAGCTGGCCCCCTGATAGCCATGAAAGTGCTTCGCTTGTGCACTTACCCGGTGGCATAAGTACAGCGGGACAAGAGCCAATATAAGCTTGCTTACTAATACTTTTCCTAATCATACCCATGTTTCCTGTTCTTCTTCATTTTCACTGCGGAGAAAAAGCTTCCCAGAAGATTTCTTCAGCAGTGTAACTGATCCCATTGTGTTTAATAACAGTCACACTTCAAACATTTTATGAACCTCCCACAAAGTGTCTTTACTATTAAAAAAGTTGAGTATCCCCTAAGCAGTCTGTGGAACTTGAACTGACACAGCCCAATGGTCCATCTTCCAGAGTTTAGGAGGGATTTCAGCGCCTCACAGCACCTGGAGTGAGCTTTGGCTACTAGTAAGACTTCCTTTTCATGCTCAGCTGCTGTTCAGGCTGCCCTGTCACCCACAGCCTCCTCCTACCTGGCCCCACACCACCTGGCTCTTCTCACCCCGCCTTCTTACTCTTCCTCCTCTGGCTCAGCCTAGATGGGGGCAGGAGCACTGCTCAGGGATAGCCTGGTCATTTCTGGAATGGATGAAGAGAAAGAGGAGACGAAGAGAAGGTGCTGCTGTCCCTCTCTCCTTGTCAGGTCCCCAGAGAGCTCGGCATTCTTCCCAAAGACATCTTGATGGGAGCAGGGTACGTGCCCAACTCAGCAACGCTGTCATTCATCCTATACCCATGTCCAGGTTAAACACTACTCTCTCTGCAAGACTGTTGTAAGGGCACAAAGAACCTATGCTCTGTAAAGTGTAACTGTTAGCTATTATTTAAAAATAATGTGTTAATTCTGATTTTTACTTCTTCTCGGTACTCCCAAATTTAAATGATTTCTCATTGCTTATAGATATTAAAGTTCAAACAGAGCCTAGACTTCAAGACCATCCTAAAATGCCTTATGCTATCTATGTAACCCTTCTCCCCTTCTGGAGCCCTGAATTCTTACCCAATTGATCTGTGCATTGTAACCTGTTGCCCTCTGCCTAGGACATCCTTCTACGTCTTCTCTGGTTATCAAAAGCAGGCCCCATTCAAAGTTCAGCCACTCTGACTCGTCTCTGACACCTTTCCAGAAGATCCAGCTCAGAACATGCTCTCCTTTCTCTCTCCTTACGAGATTTAAGGGAGTGGGGTCAGGAAGGGGCACTTGGAAGACGGGGCCTGTGAGGGAGGAGAGTGGCCAGGCTCTGGGACTGAGGATGGGAGCTGGCGGCCCAAGCCGGAACTGAGAAGGTCTGATGGGGAAGGACAGGGCGGGCCTCCTCTGCGAGAGTGACCTTTCTTCCCATCAGTCACCACAACCTAAGCCTCCGCCGGCAGATGGAGAGCCCACACAGCACAAATGATCCGTAACGTAGGTTACCTTTGCAATGCCCCAAAGCCACAGTGACTGTTGTGACTTTTCTTACCTTCAGGAAACCCCGCCGTTACTGGGGAATTTCAGAGTACTTGAGGTGTCGCCTCTCAGACACCTAGCCTTGGGACCAGTTTATTGTTTATTCATTACTGAAGCTGGAAAAAACACATCTATCACCCTCAAAGCTTTTCTCTACCCAAGCTCCTATACTTGTCTTAGGCAGTCGGATCCCTTGTGTTCTGAAATTGGATACAGTGTCATACTTGTATGCCCCCAGACTGCTATCATTCCTTCTCTTTGTTTCAGGAACCCAGAAAATCTCTCCAGTGAGACCAGAGCACTGTATCCCAATAATTAATAGGGATAGGCTGTCCAGTCTTCCAGAAGTCCTCCCAGGAGCTCACTGCAAATCCTCACCAGCTAGGATCCCTGTTCTATCCTGTAGGCATGGGCACAGCTCTGCAGATGCGGCCATGGACAGCATGTGAGGATGCAGGGCTGGGAATCAGGCCACCAGCCCTTCCTTTGAGGGCCTGGCCTGCCTGAGCTGCACTCATCAGCCACAGACCCTGGGGCTGCCTTGTCTGCCAGCTAAGTGCTGGCTGCTCATACCAAGGACAGTTCTGAAATTCAAGGCAGGGGAGGTCCCTGTCCTCAGATCCACAGTTGTCCTTGAGCTGAATTTCTTTGTGGACCTGTCCATCCGTAGCAGACACAAAGGAAGTTTCCCTGGCTTTCCAGCGTGCAATCTGCACCCTGCCTCTGACTTGGAGCTGGGGTGGACCCAGGTCCTCTTTATGATTTCAGACTCTGCTGCTTGGTCTTTTGCCCTCTGGTCCAGCCTTGCTTCTGGGGCATTGGTCTCAGCTTTCTCCTATAGAGTCATGAGTCCTGTATTCCCTCTGGTAAGGACTGCTAGCCTGGTACTATATGCAAGAAGGTCCTACTGTGTTCTCCTGTACCCATCCCAACCTCCACTCCTTGTGGGCCTCCCTAACCCTAGAGCCCAGCACTAACCCAGGGATTGGTGACAGGGCTGCTATGAAACACAAGATTTCTGTTTTGTCTTCTTGTTTAGACTTCTACACATTCAAATATCATATTTTAGCAACAGCTTAAGATTTAAATCTAAACATAAAATATTGATGTGAGCATAAAAAGTGAAAAATGCACATGAATTCTGCAAGTTTAAAAAGTTTGAACACAAATATAAACTCAAGAAGAGTTTACATAAATTTGTGGATTCTTTAACCCATTTATGGCCCCTTACCTCCATGTTCCATCTCTTCTAAACTACTTTGTGCCCCTAAATATGTCAGGCTGCTTCCCACCTCTATGCTTTGTTCATGCTGTTTTTCCAGTTCTTAGAACATGGTAGGAAATTAATAACTATTTGTAGACTAAATGCTCTAGCTGAGAGAATGCTCCCTCAGAATGTTTAGCATATAGTATCTAAAACTTGTTGAATTAATGAGTAAATCAATTATCCATGCTCTTACTAAGGGAAACAAACACATTCTTAACTTTTGAGCAGCCATTCATAGAAGTAGCTATCATTTATCACTCCTCTCTAAAGGAAAAAATTGTGGTATATGAAATCTTGCTGATGCTATGAATTATAACAAAACACCTTGGAAGATTGGAAATAGAAGACCTGGTTGACTGGGGCCAAGAGGGGAACCTGGGGAAGGAATGAATCTGTAACAGTTGTGCTTGATTACTTGCTAAACTTGGGTATTTTCAGTCACTTCTCCCCACAAATCACTTATAAAACAGTGGCATCCCTCTAAAAGAAAAAGGAACTCTTCAGGGAATGAAAATTTTAATTTCCAGCCATAGTGGATATAAGTATCCTTAAAAAAATAACAGTGTTACTCAACTACTGCTTAATATGCTGAATAAAACAAAACCACACACACACACACACACACACATTTTTGAACACTTGGTTTTGCTGGCAAGAAAATAGGAGAGATTTGCAGAGGCTAAAAATGAAGAAAACACATGAATCCAGACAGTTAAGAGAGTGCTGAACACAGTGGCTATTATTCCAGTGACCAAAAGCTTCTGTCTTGAGAGCCATGCACAACGCAGAGAAAAAGCTAAGGGCCGACACAAGCTGGGGGCTCTGGGTGGAGACTCACACAAGCTAGGCACTCCCATGCCTGCAAAGGGCAGCAACCTCATTTGGGTTTGGTTCTAGGTGAAGAGAAAAAACTGCCCTGAGATTACACATATATCAGTTAGTCATTGCGCAGGTTTGAGGCCTGAACTCATACAACCTGGTCCTAAAGAACCTGAAACCAAGAATTAAGTGTAAAGGGTTCTTAGATGGAAAAGTTCCAATGCTTACTAGAAGCTAAGCAAATATTCTCTGAAGAAATGCACTCAACCCTGGCCTCAAGAATTTCAACAGATAAAATTATTCTCCCAAATATAAGCTTATAATAAAAGAAATCGCTAAGTACACAGGACAAAGCCACCATGAACAAGAATTGGTAGAAATAAGCAGAAGATTTGGAATGAAAAGACTTCAGATATTGAAAATGTTAGAATGTAAAATAAGCTTTTTTCACGTGTCCAAATGAATGGATGAGGGGACAGAAAGCCTAAGGAACAAGAGACTAGAAAAACTGACCAGGTATAAAGATTGAAAAAGAGCCAAATGGAACATTTAGAAATGAATATTAGAAAAAGAAAATTAAAACTCACTGGACACATTAACTAGTAGGTTGGATACAACTGGAGGAGAGAATTAGTTAATCAGAAGGAAGAGCTGCGGAAGTACTCGTGATACAGTGGAAAGAAGCAAGGGGACTAAACATACGAGGGAGGGTCAGACACATGAAGGCCAACAGGGAAAGTTCCAACATAGCTAATCCGAGGTCAGGAAAGAGAGAACAGAGAATGAAGAGAAAAAGACTGAATAATCGTAGTGTTTGTGAAAGATCTTGGTCTTCAGATTCAGGAAGCACAATCCATCTCAAGTAGGAATAAATAAAAAGAAAACTAAAAAAGACTTGTTCCAGGCCAAAGGGTTGGAGAGACGGCAGGAAGGTCTCCTGAAGGACGCACTCTGTCAGACGCTGAGAACCCTCCGAGGCCTGGGGGAAATGCCTCCCCAGGTCCCCTCTGGTCTAGAAACTGGTGAGCTTTGCTGCTCTCTAACCGAGGCAGAAACAAGGAAAGGAACCGATGCCGGGGCCCTTACAGCTGCATCAAATCTTAGATTTCAAGAGTTAGGATAAGAAACTAACTCTGACAGCTTCATATTTACAATATTTCTTAGTTTCTTCCCCCTTTTCTAAGCATATCTCAAGGACAGAAACTATTTTTCACATTTTAGTCAAATATGACAGTTTCAGTGGCCCCCAGAGCTGAGAATCCCAGACGGCCATGGGAATGTGGTGGCACAGATGGGGGCGCAGAAGAGGGAGGCAGGAAGTGACAGGGGATGTTGGAACTTTTCCATCTGGGCAGTTTTCCTACCACCCAGTGAAAACCAGCCACATTCTCCCAGAGGAAGTTTCTGAGGGTTGCCATTGGAGTCAGATCCTCGTGGGGTTGGGGAGACCCCCGGTAGTGCCAAAGTGGCCCTTCCTGTGTGAAATGCTGCTCCAGGGCTCTGAAGTGGTCTCTGGTTATGGGGGTGATCTTTCCCAAAATGAGAAACGGGATCTGACAGTGACTGTGTGTGTTACTTCAAGGTGTGAGAGGCCTGAAAGACATAGTTCAGACTCATAACTACTTGAATTTCTGGGATATTTCAAATGGCTTGGAGGAGCAATAGGTTAAATAACCAAAATCACAGCAGTCCCGTTGACTCTGAGGCAAGTAGCCATGTTGGTCTCCCTCAGTGTGTAAAGTGGATTGTAACTGTTTGGATAGCCCAGTGGGTCACCTCTAGGGTTCTGGGGCTTAGCAGCATGAACTTCGGTCAAGACCCAACTGGTCACAGCTCCTTTTTTCTACTTTATCAGCATGAGAGGAACTAGCCCATTCTTAGACTTTTTCAGTATTTTCCTTGCAATTTTGTAACGCCCTGAGTATGCCAAGGTTGGGGGCTGGGAAACTGCAATGAACTACTTATTGCAAAGGAAAAGAAAGAATTGGATAGGAGATAATCTGCAGAGAATGGGAAGGTAGGTATAGTAGACAGGAGACAGGGCCCTTTATTCTCCCTCTCCATTCCTAGTATCTAGGGCTGTGTTTTTTCAGATGTCCTCTGTGCATTCACTGATGCCATGGACACAAGAGCACAGCAGTGAGACACATCTGAGTGTCCAGGCCCCTGACCCAGTCCTGTTCCTACAACTCCTCAAGGCAGACTAAGAAAGGGTTACTAGTTTTACATTTGTCTGCCAAGATCCCTGGGCCTCCTTTCACAGCCTAAAAAAAGGCTCCTTTTCCTATCCACTTTAACCAGTTGTACAGTTTTACCCAAAACCTAATCTTATCATTCCTCTAGGCACTTGTATATCCAGGGGACAAATCAGCAGCTTTTGTTCTGAAGCATGAAGTTCCCAAATTCCTTCAGTTCACGTGTAAACTACACAGACTCCTCATTCTTTTGTGTATGGCCTTTCTCTAGATAATGTGTGAGAGAAAATAGTATCAATATGTATCCAAGCTGTCTCTGTGTCCTCATTTTCCCCTACCCATTTTTCTGTCATGACACTTGTCACATCCTATTGAAATGATTTGTTTACACATTTGTGTCTCCTTTAGTCACCTCTAAATTTCTCAAGAACAGGCAGTGTATCTTTTCATTTTTGTGTAATAGGAAGTTAAGTTTCAACTGAGGTTCTAAGATACAATAGATGCTGCATACTAAAGTGAGATGCCACATCACTATGCCAAGTTTAAAAGGGGAATCTTTGACAACCAGTCCGTAATATTTAGCCACCTCAATCAGATCAAGGATATAAAAAGGGACAGGTAAGGAGAGGGAGAGAAGATATGTGAAGTTATTTCTTGGAAGAAAAAAAAACATTTTTTTTTTCTGTGTTGTAAGGACATACTCTTTCCCCACCCCAAAGCACAAAGTTGGGGTGTGGTAGGGACACCATGGACTAGAGGCTAAATCATACTTGAGAAATGTGATGGGGTCTGGAATAAGTCAGAGAGAGAGAGAGGGACAGAGAATGAGAGGAAGTGAGAGAGAAAGGGAGATGGAGGGAACCCAGGGCTGCACTGGGAGGTCACTGCTCTTCTGGGGCAAGGGGTCTGTGAGCTTGTCCAGTAGGCCAGACAGTCTAGAGTCATGACAAGCCCCCGGCAATAGGAACACCTGGGAGAGGGAACCTGAGCACTGAGAGTCATTGTCAAGTGGACCTTCTGCAACTAGGGACTCAGGGGACATCAGCAAGCTGATCAACAGGTCACATTTTCATCTGAGAGTTCAGAAGTTCCATCATGAATTTCCCTACTGAATGCACTTTAAAAGGTCAGAGGAAGATAAAAATAAAATTTTGCTTTGATTATAACCTGCTGGTGATGTTGGATCAATATATCAGTCACATTTATTCCCCTAAGTGTCAGACATACTGCCTGACTCATCACTGTGGGCATTTGATAAATGCCAAATTGAGCTGATCTCATTTTGGAACATGTTCTTGTACTGAACCAAAATATGTCCATGAGGCAGCCCAACTGAATGGCAGTGTCCATATTTCTATTTCAGAGTTATGTGTCCTTAGGTTATACTTTTGGAAAGATTTCTGTAAGCAATTACAATTAGCAATTAAATATAAATGCACATGTAGAAATCAGCTCTTATTGTTATACATAAGTATTGTCTAGCTCCAGAGACACGATCCTATTTGTAACTATACAAAGCCCAAACATCTTGTGATCCAGTCTTTGACAATGTCACAGTGAGAGAAATATCAAGCCAATAGAAAAGTTCAACTGAAACCAATGGACATCTAGGAAAAGAGCAAAAGGCATTACATGGATAGCACACAGCAAAACTATTTTTTTTAAGAATTCTCTTTCCCAATTTCTATCCTAATTTGCTCTCCTAAGCTTTCTCTTCTTGGGATTTCCCCAAAAGTCTCTCCAAAATCCACGTCTCTCCTCCCTTAGAGCCTCAGTCTGTTCTCACCAGCAAATCCACTAGCTCTCCTTTCCTTTCCTTACACCCTTTTCAGTTTACTTTGCATGGTTTACTTCATTGAGTTTGTCACTGCAAGTTGGGGAGACTTAGCAGAAAACCATCTTTTCCTGAGGCACTGGATAAAGAAGAGGCTGTGACTATTAAGGGGAGAACCAGCAAAGGGCAGCTTTAGGAATAACAGGAACAACTGGCCTCTGTTTCACTATCTCTGTAGCTTTCTCCACCTGCATTAACTCTCACCTTTAGCTTGATAATAAAGTGAAACCCTATAAATAGGAAATGTATTCCTTTGGTTGTGTTTCTGATACAAATATATAGTATAATATTTTATCTCATTGGTCACTGATACCTGGGTATAAATGAGTGCATTCGTTACTTTACTGTAATGTAAATTAAGAAGAAGGAGGCTAAGATATGAGATAATCTCAAAATGGTAAAAAGTGGGAACATTCGATACAAAATTTTCCATCTTCTTTTTCAAAATGTTGGCAGGGGTTAGTGCTGGTCCTGGCAAAAGGAACAGAAATTGTTATTTTGGGGAGCCTAGGTGGCTGGTGGGAGTGTCAATGGTGTAAATATCAGTGTGGGGACAGAGGGATGATTTGGCCACGTGTACTAGAAGGTTTACAGGTGCATAGTGAGTTTTGATCCAGTCGTTCTACTTCTAGAAATGCATTCTAAAGAACCAACTGGATGCATTTCCAAGGATATGAACTAGCATGTGGAATGAAATGAACATAATAATCATGAGCAAATTATTGGAAGCGACTACATGTCCAACAATAGGGAACTGAGTGAGCATATTAAGGGCCATTATTAGAACTAATATTATGCATCACATCATAGGAGAATATTTATTTCACTGAGAAACGTTCACAAAACCAGTAAGTAGAAAGTGGTTTCTAAAATATGTGCTGTAAGATACCATTGATTAAACATAAATACAGAGAATGAAGACTGGAAAGACAGACATATTAATTGTGGTTATGTCTGGGTGAGGAATGATACAGATTCGATATCTTTTTATTTTCTGCTTCTCTGCATTTTCCATATTTTCCACACTGATCCCACATTACTTTTGTAAAACAAATAAGGGGAACTCATTTTCAAAAAAGAAAACACTGCTCTATTCTCTTTAAGGTACGAACTAACTCTCTTTTTAGATGGTGGATGAACAGGCATCTTTCAATTTGATGCTCCCAGGAAGTGGTTACCTTACAACAGTTTCCTGGGTCAATGGTTTGCATTTTCAGTAGAGCTCTCAGACTAAGAGCCAGGACCCAGTGAATGTGTGCTAGAAGTTAGGCATACCTGGTCTTTCTTCATTAGGTAAGAAAACATGTTCTTAATAAAGTGATAGGCTGTTCACAAGCTGCCTCAGACCATGGTTAGAGAACAGCCTCTGTTCCAGGGAACCCAGGTGAACAGCACCAGGAGCCCCCAGAATTTTCAGATACACTGAATATTTCCCATTATTTGATACCTTTGGGGAATGCTAATGATAGACACCATCTTGCTACTCAATTCTTTACAGTTTTATTTGCCTTAAGGGTAGAAAACTGGGAAGCTAACAGGATCCTCTACACACTGAACAGATTCTTTTGTAGGCCCCATACTTTCTGCCTCAGAAAACTAGAATTTTCATTCAGATACCACATTTTTTAGAATAAATGGGATATCATGGGGTATTAATGCAACTATACTTATTTGCTAAATATGTAAAACTCAAGCATTTCATTTATTGAGGAATTTGTCTATGAGGAAACATCAACCTAGAAATAGGAGAAAACAGCCAGATTTTTCTTTTTTGCAAAGTTTTGGTCATGTTCAAAAACTTTCAAAGTTTTAGTCTTCTCCTACAATTTAAGCACAGAAGCTTCCAGGGACCTCTTTAGGAAAAAGTCCTTTTGGTGCCTCAAAAGAGCCAAGATCTTGATGATGTGTAATATCAAAACACTTCTTTCTCATACCAATATTCCTCTCTTCAGAGTTTTATTTCTAAAGGTTTTTAAAGAAAACCAGTGGAGCATAATATTTTGGGTTTGGCAGTGAGACTCTTAGGAAGCTAGACTCCTGGGATCGTGCCAAAGTGTGGTTACAAGTCCTTGGACCTAAAGGATTGGCCCCATAATATCCACCTTTTTACCAACCCAGGTACCTCGATTTCCCCAGCTGCTCCAAACACCTAATCTGAGCATTAAAATTAAAACACATCCTTTTTCTAAACCATAAAAGGACATAGATGTGGTAGGCAGGTAGATCTAGACTTTTTTTCAATTCTGTTTGCATATATTATATTAAACAGTTTTGATGATGGATAAGCAGTGCAATTGACAATCCCTAGGAAAAAAATGTAAGTGGAGGTTACCATGGGCCTAGCAGAGTCCTGCCATTAGCCACTGGTTTCCTGACTTCATTATCTCTCCTTTCTCATTTGAAAATTATTCTCAAAACTGATTTTATTTCATCTTCTGGTTTTTCACAGCTTCTAATCACTCTTTCAAACATCTTGCTTCACTTTCTCATATCACTCAAGCCTTAATTTACTCAGCAGCAAAATGGGAGAAGATTAAATCCAGGTCATGCTAGTCTCTCTAGCTACCACTCTGGTCCTTGTCCTGTCTTCCTCATCCTCTTTCCGTTCCCACCCCACCTCCTAGGCCTTGCCCTTTGCCTGGATATTCTTCCCACTTTTGCTTGCTTGGCTAATTCCTTCTTAGATTAGAAGACACCTCCTCCAGAAAGTTTGTTTAACCCCCCACCACAGTCACCACCACAAAGACCAGATTAAAGTTGATTCCACAGCATTCTGATACTGACCTGTGGTGGCATTTATCATACTGCATTCTAATTGTGTGTTTATTTATCCTTCTCTCCTAGTCTGTACTCTAAATGGTGGTAGGCCCTGTACCTTGTAGGTGACTATAATTCTAAGATCTAGGGTGCCAGGTACAAAGTAGATTAGCCATTAATTATTTTTTAGTCAATAACATATACAAAACTTATAGAAGTGTTCTGGCTCATTGGAAGAACCCAACATTGAAGCCATAATTACAAGGTTGTGGGATTCGGAGGTAACCCACAAGACCAACCCCTGAACTGGCATAAATTGTTGGCTGAGGGATCCAGCATGTCAGGCTACATCCCTAACATGGACAACCTCTCTGGAACCTGACCCCAAAGGGAAATGAACAGTGGGACATGGATGACCATTGCTCTTAATACTTCACTGATTTGAAAGACTAGGGTGTATGGGTCTTGCTGCTTTTTAAAAGTTATCTTCTTCCAATGGGCAAAGCTCAATTAAAGATAGACATGTCAGGTAATACAGGAGAGCTATGTGTTGCCATCAATGTCATTGTCACAATCTTTTGTACTTTATTACCTCTGTCCTCAAGTCAGTTCTAGGAGATCCATTTATTGTCCTTACTTAACAAGAGAAATAAGTGACTGGCATTGGGCTACACACAATAAATTTGGAAAGGGGTTAAAGCATGCCCCCTGGTTCCAAATACCTTCCTCTTCCCATCTGTCCTGCAGCTGAAGAGAAGTAGTAGTGCCTACACCCGTTCCTTTCTCACTGCTCTCTGAGCTCTCAATATGTATTATCAAGATTATTTAACTCTTACAGATGGAAGACAAATGAGATGTGGGGATCTGAAGGATGACGTAGCCTGTTCAAGGCATTTCCATGTTTGCTCTCTTAGTGAGCCTAAGTCCAAGGCTTTATTTCCACTTGCATCAAGAGAAATCTAAAAGGCCTCTTCTTACCCTTTTTGGTAATTCATGTTGGCAGCGATACCCCTGAGAGTCCAAGAATCTCTTTGGTAAGCATGCTCACTCTGGGCAATGCCTTCCACTGTGGGGAACAACACTGACGGGGCCCCACTGAATATCACTGACATCCTACCAAGCAACAATTAACAAATTCAATTAAATGGGCTCTGTGCTTCCACAGGGAAGCAACACCCTACCTTTCAACTCTCATCTTCCACTTCCCTGGGTATTAGATAATTCCTACCCATACCTAGCATCTGCCAGATGACCTGAGGGGCTGAGGGATGTCAAATGCCTAGTCACTCCAGAGGGGATCAGTTACACTGATAACTATTAGGTAGCATGTAGGTGATAGCCCTGGAAAAAACTATCTCATGGAAAGAATTCCAGACAGTGTAACGATGGGGGTGGGGTGGGGGGCGGAGGCATGGATGAGTGGCAGCTCTGAGGGTCAAGCCACTGCCTCACTATTCTACCTGAATGTACCCTGTCCAAAAGTTCCATTCTCTGTTTCAGACATTTGGCCCTGGTGCCTGGAGAACAACAGATTCAAATTTGGCTATGTTCCCAAGCTCTTTATAGAGCATATGTGAGATGCTCCCTGAGGCACCTGCAGCCAGGGTTGAGTCTCCTTCTTGTGTCCAGGATCAGCTTAATTCACCTTGCAGTTGTAAGCAAGCAAGATGAACACCTAGGAGTTGGGATAATGATAACATCCTAAAAAGATGAACTTATTAATAATTAGAGTAATGAACGGGTAGCCAAAACAATACTCATGTTTATTTAGTATCTGTCATTTGAGGACAATGGGGTGAGCCATTGATGTCAACTCATGAATCTTCCCTACACTTTCATGAGGGAGAACAAGGAAGGGGTTAGGTACCAAAAAGCCAGAAGGTTAGTCAGGGAAGAATTACTGTAGAAGGGGAAGGTCTGAAAGATGTCATTTTAAATGTCAAAGATGGGTGGGCATCCCTGGGAAGGAGAACACCAGCAGGCCCTTTGCCTCCTGGGCATTTGCTCAGCCCTGATGCTGCTTCCCACTGATCACATTTTCTTTTGCTTTTTTCTACTCATGACTTCTGTTCTTTTGTAATTACTCTAACCCCTAGTTTCCCAAAGTGTGCCCTGATGTTTATTGATAAGTATTATTTTAAAAAGATTATATTTTCATAACATTGGGTCAATCACAATCAGATTTCTTTACCTTTAGGACTTTAATAAGCTAATATGCAGAGTGAATATCCCAGAAGAGTATATATTAGGTTGAACCATTTGAAATTAGTGGTTTTGTAGGTCAACAGCAATTGAACATTGGCAATTTCATATGGTCCAACCTAACATTATTCAGCATTTCCAAACTTGCTTGATTATAAGACTTTTCTGGGGGAAAATTTGTTACAGTATCAGTGTCCTCAGAATTCCCTTTGGGAACCATCGTCTTGGGTACTCAAATATAAAGTGTTAGGTGCCTGAATCATGTATGTTGCTTGGACTATGTGATGCTGAGATGCGATAGGATAATGGGGGGCAGACAGATGGGTGGGCCAATTTGCATTTCCCAATCTAGTAAAAGTGAAGAAATGTACATTATTTTATAGATTTATAGCTGCTGAAGTATTAAGGGTCAAGGATTTTTTTGGCTGTAAAACTGCTTTAAAATATTTGGTTTTACTACCCAAAGGGTCAATGGAAGCAGAATATGAAAGGGTCCACACTCTATTAATAGCTAAGTAAAAAATTATTTGCAGATGGGCTTGAAAAGGGCAAAAATAAAAAAGAAAATAGTCATCTATAATGATAGAAGCTTGAGTGACTTTTGTTTCCTCTTTTCAAAATTTCCTTAAATGTTATTGTTATACTGTTTTACAGTTTTAAAAAAATCCTACCAATTACTCCTTAGGCTTTGAGTCCCACAACGTCCTCTGGGAAAATCCCAGTGCACTCCCCTCCCATTCTTCCCAGGTGGGAAAGTGTCATCAAAGAGAAGATGACCTTCTAGCCAGGACTTTGGTAAACTATATGTCTCTGTCCACCTCACTGAACTGGGTGGAGCTGAAACCTAAGGGATGGGTAAAGCATTACCTCCTGATGGCCCCTCTGCCTCCCCATCTAGGTGAAGGTCCAGCCCACCCATATAGATCTCAAAATCTACAGGCTTTCCAAGCATCCAATGGCTATTGTATGAAGTCTGTGTTTTAAGTTGATTTTTTGAAGTTTTGAACAGGATTCTACAGCAACACTACTTATAAATGATGAGTGGCTTTCTCAGCAAGGCCTCAAAAACCTGTTGAATCCCAGTGTTTCAGAAATACTGTACATCGATAATGAGAAAGAAAAAAAGCAGAGAGTATGTAATGACAGCTCCAGTATGGGGTGCATAGACTTTGGTGGGCTAACTTGGGAATCTAAATCTTATTCATAAAGCTACATCCGTGGGGAAATGTCTTCCTGGTCCTCCTTGGGATACGCTCCCACAGCCCTGCAGCAGCCTGTTGGTAGGAGGTGAGGTTTGTCATTGTCAAGGGAATCTTATACTCAGGACTCCAGACAGAGCCTGGCCTGCAGGAGAGACTCCCAGGACTTCACGGAGGCAGGGTAAGCGAGGGGCACCCTCTCCTCAGGGCTTGGCCAGGAGTCCCTTTATGTAAGGAATATTCTGGAGTCCTGTTTCTTCTCTCCCTGATCTGCTCCTGAATCAGCCGGCAGCAATCTGTAAGCCCACCCCAACATTCCCTGCAGGGTGTCCTGAGGGGCTGATCCAAGGGAGCGCCCAAGAGCCCCCAGAGTTCTTGTCGGGAGGACCCGCAGAGTGGGGCCCAAGGCAGAAGTGACCACAGTAGGGGCTTGAAGTTTGACTGGCTTTTGCTAAATTGCCGTGACCCTATATTAAGGTCTTTAGACACAGACCCCCCTCCCATCCCCTACCCTACCCAAGGTCACCGGAATGATAACCATGACTTTCCCATCAACTCTGGCTTCTGCTCTCTTAGCTGCGAAGAGGATCTCTAAGGCTTGGTTCCTCTTTTAAAAAGGGAAGAAAAAAAAGAAGATAAGAAGCAGTTTCCCTCGACAGGTAGAAGCTGGAACCAAAGATCTGCTTCTTCTAGACTGAAGTGATTCCTTGTCTAACTCTACCTTACTGAAGGGCTTCCCACCAGGACCTACCTAGAAATCTTATTCCAGGCTTTGAGGGCTGTTCTGGCATTTAGAAGAAGCTCCCTCTCACTAGCACTCGTTAGTACACGGCTGACCCTACCAGGCCTTACAGGACTTTATCCTGACCCTGAAGCTTATGCCAACCACTTTAAAGGATGATTGTCCCTGTTCTGTCACATTCTGAGTCAATCATCAAATATAGAAGATGAGTGGAAGGATATGTCCTCCTGCAGGACCCAGGTTTCCTGGAGGCAGAGCCTGGTGGTTTTGAGTTGTGTGGGGCAGCAGAGGGGGGAAGTGGCCACCACTGGCCCAGAACCAGGTGCAGAGAAGCAGAGGCCACCTCTAGGGACTGGACCAGTGCCACAGGGGGAGGGGAGAAGGCGGGAAATCAGGAAAGTGTGATGTCATGGAAACCAAGAGAAGAAAGTGTCTTGGGAAGGAGGTAGTGGGGCATCTGTGTGGAATGCCATTGTGGAAACAAGTCAGAAAGGAACAGAGATGTCAACATTAGGTTTGGCATTGTACAGAATATTTTGGTACAGTGGGGACAAAATCCAACTAGAGCCATGGAGGAGAGAATAAAAATAGAAGAATACATGGTTCACAATAAGTGTCTGCTAAGTGCTTTATATATATATTGATGAATAGCATTCCCATTTTACAGATGAGGAACCCAGGCACAGAGAGAATGAATAACCTGCCTAAGGTTGCATGGATAGAAGGTGGCAGAGGAGGCTCAAGTCTGTGCCAGGAACCACATCTCACTTCTCTTCAGTACCGGCAAACTGATGATCAGTAAGTGGATTTGCTGAGAAGGGAGCAGAGAGTGGGGGTGAGAGTTGGAGAGGCTGTGAGGCTAATAGGGTTTTTCTTTTAAGACAAAAAACACTAATGGGTGGGTTGCATGCTGACAGGGATAACAGAGGAGCAGAGGAAAGACTGAGAATGCTGGCTGGAGGAGGTGTTGGGGAGCAGGTGAGATGGGAAGGACCCCCCGGGTCCAGGGCACAAAGGGGTTGCCCTTTGATAAGAGCTGGGCACGGCCACCGAGACCAGGAGGGAAGGCTAAGGGAAAGAGCATAGATGAGGGTAGCAGGTAATTCTGGAGGTGAAAAGATGAAGGAGTATCTGTCTGATGGCTGCTATTTTCTCAGTGAAAGATAAAGCAAGGTCATCACTGAGCCTGAGGCCAGGGGGAGCAGGGCTTGCGAGGGGACTGAAGAGAAGAGGAGTGAGATGGCCATGTTAGGTGGGAGGTGACAGGAAACACGGCGAGGAGCCCACAGGAAGCTAGGAGGGTCAATTCAATATCCCTGAATGTTATGGCTGCTCTATTTCTCAAATCCTTCCATGGTTTTTATTCTATGAAATTTTTCATTCTACATCTGCAGAAAAAGAAAAAAAGGGAAACCATCTGCCCTTTCTCCCAACTGCTGTGCTGGGAGTAGTGGGAATACATTTGGAAGGGATGTGCTAGTAAATCTGAACCATTCCAGGCAGATGATCTGGGATTGTGGAAAGCTAATATAAAGAGAAATATAACCTGGATTTCTTACCTGCAGAAGTGTCATGTTTTTTCCTTTGTTTTCATCAAAGCCCATCTGTCCCTCTTTAGAACATTTCTTAAGGAGAAATGTGGAATGATAAATGATCCTGGGTCAAGTTTATCTTAATCTGGATTAAAGCCGTATGCTTTCCCCGAGGCACCGAGGAGCCCAGAGAGAATGCCAGGGCGGGTGTTCCGTCGGAGCGTGCTGTGCACCAGCACCCGGACAGCTGGCCAACACCGCGCTGGGCCCACCCACAGGGGCCGGGATTGGCAGGTCCGCAGCGGGGCGAGAGCATTTGCTTTTCTAATGCCCTGGGGGGTAGCGCCACTGCTGGGCAGGAGACAGATCTCTGAGTACTGAGTGAGTAGTGCCAAAGAGTTCCCTTGTCTCAGAGAACAAGGACTAGAAAAGAAGTTATCTCAAATCCACTGAAATCCCAGAAGAATTTGGACCCAGAGGTCCCTTCAATCCAGCTGCTACTGCTGGACTTGTCGTTCCTCCCCTCCCCTCCAAGTCAGTTAATTATTCTGTAAAAACAATGGGAGGGAATAACTGAGTAACAGTAATACTTAAGGTGCTACCTGCATGCAGGGTGCTGCTCCCTTTACACGTATAAACTTGTTTAGTCTTTACAGCTACACTGAGGAAGGCACTACTATTAACCCCAGGTTACTGAAGAGGACATGAAGTCACAGAGAGGTTAAGTAACTTACTTGAGGTCACCCAGGTAGCAAGTGGAGAGCTGGAGTATGAACACAGGTCAGACTAACTCCAATATCAACATTATTTCTGCTTCTTGGTATGTCAGAGGTAAATATGGATGAAGCTTTGTCTCTTAGATTCAGGAGTCTCTGATGTTTGGATAAATAGTGGTCATCAGGGTCCAGTGCAGTTTTTAGCTAGGGTCACTGGGCCACCTAGGATCATTGAAAGAGCTCTGTTCTTTATCTGTTCTTTCTCTGTTGCATAATTTATTTTTATCATGTCAGAGATAAAATGAGGGGGTGTACTGACTTTCTGAATTTTCAAGCTCTGGAAGTATATAATTCTTGCTGAGTTTTAGCCACTTCTTGCTTCTGTACTCACACGTCCAGAGCATCTACCTGAAACAGCACACACTAGGGGCTGATGACCCCCAGCTCCAGCCTGTTCTGGGGAGAGCTCTCTCCTTGGCCACCAAGAATTCATGTGCCCTGCCAGGTCACTTGTCCTGGAGGAAGTGAGTTTTGCCAGTGATGCTGTAAGTGGCAGGAAATGAGGCAGAGCAGCTAGAAAGATAATTTTCTAGTAAAAGCCAGTTTAGAGGCCTAGGAAGGAACTAGTTGGCTCCTGCCAGTGGCTGGCCAGAAGACACTGAACTTGCCTCAGTATTGGCATCTCTGAAATGGAGGCATTAGGAGTGTGGAGTGGTTTAGCCAGTTAACCCCCAGTGTCTGGTCATAGCTCCATAGCTCCAACTGCCCCCGAAGGTTGTGGCTCTTGGTGTCAATGGTGCCTCATCAGGAAGATCTAGACACTGAGCTTGTACACAGAGGGACCTCCCAGACTCACCTTACTCCCCTTAATGCTCAATACTGGAAGAGCCAGACATTTATTCTAAACTGTAGTCAGCCTCAGGTTTAGAGAAGGATTGAATTTCAGACTCATAGACAACAAAAGGTGAGATGGACTTGGTTTTCTTTTTCAAGATGAGTGTCTAGAAAACCCACTGGATATTCTCCAGAGTGTTAGAGTTAACTGTCTTTAAGAGACTCCAGTGCCAATTCATCTAAAACATACTTTCACTAGACCCCCTACTTCAGGAACAGAAAAGCTAGTGGATTCGTGGAGTAAGGTCAACAAATTCTAGTGAGAGCCTCTTGGGCATTGTAGGGGGAGCTGAAGGTAATGAGTCTAGCAACAGCTCACATGCACAGAGCTCTTAGGATGTGCCAGGTGCATAATCATTACATCATTCACACAACCCTAGGAGTTAAGTACTCTTACCAGTCCTTTTTATAGATAGGGAAATCGAGGCTCACAGAGGATAAGGGTTCAAGGTGGCATGAGGATTTGAACCCAGGCAGCCTGATTCCAGACCCAGATGCACAGCCATGGCGCTCCCCTGTCCCCCCTACAACAATGAACAAGACAAAGGTCAGACCCCCAGGACCTGACTCCATGAAGGGAAGCAGACATGCTCCAGGAACAGATAGATATTCATCAACTGGCTGACCATGAACATAAAAGGAAAAGTTGAATGAAACCAGAAAGATCCAGAAAGACTTCATTCAAAGTGGCAGTGCCAGTTGAACTGAATATTGAAATAAATGAGTAAGATTGCATCAGATGGACATGAGGAAAAGGTGTCATGTTTAGAAGGTAGTGTGCTCCTGATGGGGGCAGAGACACAGGTATCACCTGTTTACATCTTTCTTCCAATGTACAGTTTATCTTACTTTCCAGTTTCCTGTCCTGTTCATGGGATGGGCTCTGAAGGCCCTGCAACCTCACATTTATAGGCTCAGAAAGGCTGACAGTTGGGCCCATCTTCTTACATCTCGATGGGATTTCGAGTGTCAACGTGGCCTGTGCTGAGATGTTTCCCAGGCCAGGCCTCTGGCAGTAAATTTTTTCACCAGACAAGCTTTTATTGGGCTACCAAGCACCATTTCCTCTGGAAAAAGTCATAGCTTTGCTTGAGCCAGCCACCCTTGAAAGCCACCCCTTGAAAACTTGGGTGCAATAGGAAACCAAGATTCCAGAGCAAAGCTCCCTTCATTCTGTTTCTTCCACCTCTCTCTGGTAAAAACATTCTTGCTCCTTCTCCACTCAGGATCTTCCTTCTTTTGACATGTTTTCATTGATCCCATTATCGTTGGTAATTCCCCCGGGAATTTCTCCTCCATCTTGAAAGCTTTAAGGAGGTCTCTTCAGATAGAAGAGCCAGAATGGGACAGATGAAGAACCCAGGGAAAAGGAAGGAAAGAAGGAAAAAAAGAGGGGAGTGAGGGAAGGATGGAGGAAAGAAAAGCAGAATACCAGCTTGAAGTCCATGCCAGCTGGGCCTCACCTCTGCTATGCCTGTGTCTCTGATTTCTGGGAGGAGACCTACCAGATGTTTCAGGAATCTGATGCTCTCTGCTGACTGTGCACACTCAATGCACCCATGATCCCTCAACTTCAACCTAGACTGGGAGGATCCCTGCCCCTTCTTGGCTTCATTTGGGTGCAGGGTTTCCTTAGCAGCGTGTCCTGCTCATTTTCTGGGCAAAGCCACACGAGTTCTGCTTCAATGATGCACAGGCCCTATTCTTGTCTGTGATGGATCTCCCTATCAGTGCCAGGCCTGAGTGGGTGCGTAGAACACCCTCCCAGCCCTGGGTGTTCAGTAAGATGTGGCTTTGTCAGCACCTGGGAGACTTGTCCTGGTCTCTTTCTACCTCTCCCACCTTTGACTCTCTCAGCTCTTTGACTATTTCTCCTCTGCCTACCCTTTAAAGTTGGTGTTCCTCAGCTTCCCATCCCTGGCCCCTTATTCCTCCCTGTCTGTGCCCTCCTTACAAGACATCCTGGGTGACCCTCCCCTGCCTGTGAGTCACTGGCTCTCAATCGCTGTCTGCAGCTCTGGCCTCTCCGAGACGCAGCCTCAGGCCTCCCACTGCCTGCCCACCGTCTCTCTCTGGAGGTCCCAGGGGAACCTCGAATTCATCCAGGGCCAGAGTTAGCTGTCCTCTCTCTTCCTTCTTCTCCAATTCACTCTGTCCAGTCCAGAAACATGTGGGTCATTCCAGCCACTGCCCTGTGCCTAATCCACTCCTGTTCTGGGCCACCATACCTATTTCTGTTTATTCATCAAATACCACCAATGTTAAGTTCTAAGTATTTCCTGAATGGATTTTCCCCCTCTAGATCCCTGCCATCCTTCTCAACTTCAGGTCTTTATCTTTCCTTATACTTCTGACTGCAACCGTTTCCCTACTATCCATTCTCACATCCACTCTCCATGCTGCTTCTGGAGCAACCCACCTAAGATGAAAACCACCGAGATTCCCTTGTTTGACAGGCTTCAGTGGCTCCTCAAAACCCACAACAAATTTGTAGCTCGGAGCCTAGTAGGTAAGATTGGCTCCACCTCTTCAGACTCACCCCAGCACTCCCTTCCTTGCACTTACCTGCTGATACAGGGTAGCTTGTAGCTTTACAACACCCTGTGCTGGTTCCTGAGTTCCATTCTACTCTAGTCTAGTCTAGTCTGGCCTATTCTCTCTTCCTAGAGTGCCCTTCCTACTCTTCTTCACCTGGGTCACACTAACTGATGCTTCGAGACTTGGCATTGCCATCGCCTAGCTCAGGAAGCCTCCCCCACAGGCTTCGGTTAAGGCAGTGCCTGTTGCATCCTGTCCTTATTATCTCATGACTTATGAACAGTGTGTTGGAATTATTTGCTTCCCTGGTTCTCCAGATCCTGCTTGCCACTGAGCCTGCCCATTGACCCTCTTCCTGACAGCCTCTTTGCACAAAGGACTTGTTGCCCTTGTAGTTTGTCACTGCTTTTGCAATTGCAAAGCATTAATAGCTAAGGAAGCATAGTGGGGCCAACAAGAGGGGCCTCTGTGGATTCTCCTGGGTCTCTAAAGAGTGGGGCATCTGCATTTTAAACATCCAGCTAATCCTCCCACAAACCAGTCAGGCAGGTTGTAATGTATTCTTAGATAGCCCACACATCCATCCTTGGGACAACAAAACCTCTTGTTGAATGAATAGTGTTTCACATTCACAAACCAAAGATGAAGGAATGGGGAGGGGAGAGCTGGGATGGGCAGGGAGGGGAGGCAAGCATGGCACGGGGGAGAGAGCTTGGGTTTCAGAGTTCATTAGAGTGGTTTTAAATCCTTCCATGCTGTGTGGCCTTGTGCATGTGACTTAACTTCTCTGAGGAGATAAGTAACCCTCACATCACAGAGTATTGCGAGCACTCAGGGAGGCTACTAGAAGGCACCTAGCCCAGGGAAGGACAGGGAAGGTACTGGCAAAGTTCTAGTTCCTCTGACATAGGTGCTTCCTGGGACACGCTTGCAGGGCAGGGAAGTCCGAATGGAAGCCCCCCCACTGGCCCTTCTCCATGGAGCACAGGTTCCCTGTGGGGCCCAGCAAGGGGCATGCTGCTCAGTGGCTCTGCTGGTCCCACGCAGACACTCGGTCCCTGCCGCAGGACCGGCTGTTTCAGACGGACGTGAGTGAGGGAACTGGTGTTCTGTTTTAAGGAAGAAGATTTCCTAGGCTACCTCTGGGAAGTTATTCTCTCGGGTTCTTAACAAACTTCACTGTTTATCTGAGGCTTCCTCTCCTCCCTCCCTCCTTTCCTTTCACTGGAAAAGATACAAACAACCCCTAGAACCAGTGTTTCCTGTTTCCCTAAATGCTGTCATGAGCTGGCCTGACACTGAATCACCAACCATTTCAGGAAAACCCTTTATTCACTTTCCATCTCTTTACCTTCCAGACAGGTAAGTGAAGTCTTGAGGGAAAAACAGGCAGCTAGAGGCCACTCAGTGAGAGGAGCAACAGGTGAAGGATGGGACTCACCTCACCTCTGGGGGGTCAGGCCTGCCCACAGACCCTCTCCCTCTCAGCACCGAGCTCTCCATCTTCTCAGCCCCACTAACCTACTCCCCCAGCAGCGTTTCCTACAGTCACTCACTCCTCTCCTGTTGATTTTTTATGTCCTTCCAACCCCATCCAAGCCCCAGGGTGGGCAGACTCCAGCTTTAGCAAAGCTCTGTCTTCTCAGAAGCAGCCTCATGGGCCTCCTGTCCATGGGCCCCCTGGAAAACTGGGGATGCCATTCTGGAGGTAGGGGGTGGAGGGGGAGTGTCGGTGTGAGTTACCCGGCAGGCCTGAGAAGTCCCGCTCCTGGAGAAGGGTCAACGCATGCTCACCTCCTTCATCCTGGGGCCTGTAGAGAGGGACCCTTGCTTCCCACTCATCATCAGCATGGATTCCCCTCATCCAACAGGCAACCTCATGCCAGCCTGCTTAGGGCCCCAAGAACCTTGATGTCTCAGTGGAGTCCCCAGACTGGTGCACCCACTTCTTGGCCCAGAGCTGCTCCAGCAGGTGCAGCCTTCATGGCTGAAAACCAGCCTCACCCTGAGCAGGTGCCCTGCCTGGCTGGGGTGTGATGTTAAGTCAAATCAAGTTAGGCTATTGTCTGGCCAGGCTCCCACCAGCCCCACGCTGGATCAGATAAGGGTAGAGGTGGGAACCTGTGGGAAAGTCTAGCAGTCTCAAGTACCCCCAAAAGACCTAACCCCATTCCCTTCCCCCGTAAGGGTAGAGCAGAGTGTACTACCTCCAGAAGATGATCTGCCCCGGGGAGGCCATGGCGAGGGGAAGGGTCCCTTCCAGCAGGAGCCGGGCGCTGGGGTGCCTGGAGCTGCCGCTGCCCTCTGGGGGCCGTGACTCACAGCCCGCTCTGGTGTACTGGCCTTAAATAGTGTGCTCAGGCTGGGAGTGCTGCGTGCAGCTGCGGACGGCTCAGGTATGAGGAAGCAGCACTGCTGCCGAAGTCCCTGCAGGCACAGGGGTGCCCCCCGCCCAAGCCAGCCAGGAGGCCGGGCCCACAGAGCTGCCTTTCCAGGTGAGAGGGTGAGAAGTAAGAGCTTCCCAGACCCCCTGCCTCAGGGCTTGTATTCAGCACACATCTTTTCCTCCTGACTCTGTGGAAGGGAGCCCTAGGGACAGAGGTTGAATCTCCAAATAAGAAAGGACTGGAACAACCCCAAGTGTTAGGGCTGTACCTGGAAGCTCTGGGGCTGGGAGTCCCTGTCCCTGGGGGTGGCTGATGCCCAGGCAGAGGCTGGGTCACCACTGCTGGGGTCTCTTGTGAAGGGGATTCATGCTGAGAGACCTCAGAAAGGGAAGGAGCCTGCCTCGGGCCCGTGAGACTGCCCACCTGGAAGCACAGATCTCTTCCGGTTGCATTTCGGTGACAGGGTGAGAGGGTCTGCCCTGCCCACTTCATGATTATTTTGAGACTCTAAAGAGACACTGACTGCATTGCATAGAAGTGATTACTATGGGGTGAGTGGATTAGAAAAACTCATCTCTGACATTTCATCCAGCACTCAGATTTCCAATGAGACAGGAAGTTCTTAAGGCATAAAGTTCACTCTTTCTGCATTGTTTCCTCCATATGCCAGAGAAGTAGTCTGGAGGGTACTCATCCCCTCACTGGCAGACTGGTCCACCAGTCCTGGCTGACTGACTGTGTATTTTAGGGTAAAGGTGCCCCAGGACTTCCACAGAATAATTCCCATGTTGGTGTGCAGGCTACTAAAATAAGCCTGGAGTACAGCTGAGAACAGAAGGGAGACCGGGGTGGTGGGGAGAAGACAACAGAGGAAGTGTGATTTAACAATGAAGAGACTGTTAGAGTCAACCTGAGCCAGGTCCAAATTCTGGGGCCTTAATTAATCATGTGACTTTAGGAAAATGACCTTTCTTGCAGGCACTTCTTACTGGGTGGGAGTGAGGAGTATATAAGAAGGATCCTTCCCCTTCCCCAGAGTAAGTAAAGGGGCAGCCCTTGGGGCCTCTGGAGCGTTCATGCTTACTGAACCCTTCCCTGGGCTGGGGAGCTTGGGGGAAATGGGGGCAGTGATTTCAATAATTCCTAGACATTTGACCGTAACCCAGAGGCACAAGATTTATGCCCACCCCCTCAAAAGCCTTAAAAAGAGCCGCCTTACTTCAAATACCCTGTGGAACAGGGTCACTGAGTCATCTCCTCCAGGCGTCCATCATCACTACAGGATGTGCCCTGGAGGAAAAACCAAACAACGCACTGAGATGACCCAGTGAAAGGTAAAGTAGCCATTGGGCAGCTGTCATGAGCACAGCCAGGAGCCCACGGCCACCAGAGCAAGCACTGCCAGGCAGGGCTGTGCAGTGTGGAGTGACCTGCTGCCTCTGGAGCAGCAGAGATATGGCTCTGGTTTTGATTCCAAAACCTGAAGAGAAATGCACATAACATAATGGAAAACAACAGACTAACATTGCAAAATGGTGGAATAACATAAAAGTGTGTGTGTGTGTGTGTGTGTGTGTGAGAGAGAGAGAGAGAGAGAGAGAAAGAAAGAGAGAGAGAGAGATCTCCTGAGCTCCCCAGGATTTGAGAGCCTCGCCTGACACTTTCTTCTCTGAGAAATGCCGAGCCTCCCACTCTGTCCCAAGCCCAGACCATTTTTCTTCACTTGTCCCATAAGTGACAGAGTTCTCTGTGATTCTGTCCTCCGCTTTCTCTGATCACAGCATGCACATCTCCTGGGTGATCTTGTCGGCTCCTCTGCTTCAACTGCCCCTGTGTCTGAAGTGGCCGGTATCTGTATCCCCATGACTCCCACCGGAGCTCCAGCCCCCACACATCCAGATGCTTCATGGACATCTCCACTCGCTGTCCTCCAGGGACCACAAAACTGAGCATGTCCAAGCTGGGATGCCCCATCTTCCCTCTCTAACCCTGCTGCTCCTCCCGGGTCACACCTCTTGGGAAATGGCAGCGTCACATGCCAGATTGCTCCAGAAACCTGAGTGTCCCCCTCTACTCTCTGTCCCCACAGCCCCTAGTCACCCAGTCACCTGGAGCTCTCCTAGTCTTCCCTGTGCCCCCAAAGTCTCCTGGGTCTTCCTCCTTGTATCAGTTCGCTCAGGTTGCTCTAACAAAGTGCCACAGACTGGGTGGCTTAAACAACGGGGATTTATTTTCTCACAGTTCTGGAGGCTGAAAGCCCAAGACCACAGTATCAGCGGGGCTGGTTTCCCCTGGGGCCTCTCCCCTTGGTCTGAGGATGGCCACCTTCTCCCTGTGTCTGCACATGGCTTTTCTTCTGTATGTCGCTGTGTCCAAATGTTAGGAGCTCAGCAGTCATATAGGACTACAGCCCACCCTAATGACCTTGAACTTAATCAGCTCTTTAAAGGCCCTGTCTCCAAACACAGTCGCATTCTGAGGTACTGGATGTCAGGGGTTAAGCCTATGAATTTTTTCAGTGGGGAGCATGATTGAGCCCATAACACTCCTTTAAGCCTCCCAAATTCATCCCCTTCTCTCTATCCCCAACAGTATCACCTGTATTCAGTCCTTCATCACTTCTCATTTGAAGTGAATTATCAAACAGTCTCATGTTTCATTGTCCTACCCCCCGACTGCCTCTAGGTGTGCCAGTCTACCCAGTTCTGCCAGAGTGATTTTTCTAAAACGCAAATCTGATCAGGCCACTTCCTGGGTCAGAATGATCAGTGGTTCCCCAGCGCCTGCGGTGGGGCCTCGGCCTACCTCCCAAGATTTTGCCCTTACATCTCTCCTTCTCACTCTGTACCAGGCTGGCTGAGCTCCTTTGGGTTTCTCCAAAATCCTTCACTCTCCCAGGCCACTCTGCTTTTGTATGCATTGCTCTGTCTTTCTGGAATCCATCTGCTGCCCTTTTCGTGTCTGATACAAATTTCATGGGAAACTTGGCCTGACCACTTCAAGCCGGCAGGTGCTGTGCTGTGGACTCTCATGGGAACCTCATGCCTACTTCTGTGTTACTTGTGACTGCTGACTTGTGTGCCTCCTTCACTGGACACTTCTTAAAAACAGAAAAGTTGTCTTATTTATTTTCACACCAGCATAAGGCACACACAGAGTAAGAGATTATTGCATGTTTGTTGAATAAATGCACCTTTTTCTTTCACAGCACACAGTGATAGCACTGTTCTCTGTTTATGCATCAATCTCATCATTAGTCTGTAAGCAGCTAGAGGATAAAATCTATGCCCCATTCATCTTTGTGTCATCAGGGCCTAGCACCTTGCCAGACACATGAAAAGGGCATGGTAGTATGTGATGGATGGGTGAGCAGCGATCAGCTTGGGGCTATGATATGTCAGCCACTTTCTGGAAGATGTGTCTTGTGAGCTGGATTGACGCTATTGGAAGCAGGAGAGGATAAGGTGCATTTGAGATGGAGGAATAATTTAGTATTAGGACAAAAGGTAAAGCAGATGTGTGAAGCAAACAGAAATTCTGTTTTCTCCTTGTCAATCTTGAGGAGAGAGAGAGAGAGAGATCAAGACTAACTTAGCATATCTGGACCGAAAAGGTCTCATGAATTACAAAAAAAATTCTTTTAACAGCCCAGTCACTGCAGCTCTCTTTTCCCATCAAGTATCTGCATATTTCCTTGTGTCCCAGCTTGAAGTTTCCCTCAGAGCCTATCCTGGCTGATAGAAAGCACCCATTTAAGTTTGGGGTTTTACCCTTTTCACAGAAGGCCATGAGCTTGTGCGATCCTTACTATAAACCTGTGGGGTAAGTTTTACAAATGAGAAACTGTGTCTCAGAGATTCAGGGATTTATACAAGGTCAGTAATTTCATTTTTTCCCAGGCCTACATGTGTATGGATGGAATCATAGTAATGAAAAGAACAAAGATTTCACTAGCTCTCGAACCTACCTTCTCAGGTGGAACCTCCAGCTGTCTGCAGGTTTTACCTTTGAGAGTCTCACGCCATGTTACAAAGGTTCTGAGAAAAGCAAATTGTGAAAGATTCTTCCACGGAAGACCCCCAAGGAATCGTGCCTTTGTCTGCCTAAGCTTTGTACTCTCCACTCCCACACTGACTCTGGGTTTGGCTACTGGCACATTAGCAAGTATTATTCAAGCAGAGGCCTGGAAAGTGCTTGGGTTTGGGGCTGCCCTCTCTGGCTGCCAAGGACTCTTCTGCCACCTTATGACTAAGCCTGTGGAGCACAGAGGAGCCATCCCAGCTGCGGCCCCCTGCACCAGCCAGTCCCCAGGCAACCTGCCAGCTGACCGCAGCTGTTTGAATGACCTCAGGTGAACAGAAGAATCACCAGTTGAGCCCAGCCTAAATTACTGACCCACACAATCATGGACAAATAAAGGGATTGTTGTCTTAAGCCACAATTTTTGGGGTGGTTTGTTACATAAGCAATAGATACACTGTTGTTTCAACTTATTCTGCTCCATGTTTCTCTCTGGTGGTCACTGCCTCTACAGTCACTTCAGATGACATCTCACTATTATTACTATTGCTGGACCTGCTAAGTCAAGCCTAATATCTACAGCAAAAATGCTATCTTGATTCCAAATTGGAATGGTGTTCCATGGGGTACTCAGCATGCTAAGACAGGTTGCATATGCACACACAGACACACACATACACACACATGTTTACTTGCACACTGATGGCTCACAGTTTAAAATAGAACATTGTTGAATCTGCCTTCAGGAAGGAAATAAAGAGGGACCCTCACTTACCCAAAGCTACCACTACACCCACACCTCTGGACCTTTTTGTCATGTTTCAGGCTTTCTCTTATACACTAGTGCACTCTAAGACCAGCTCTGAGAAAGATCCAGAGGTCAGCAGGGCTTTGGGACCTCATGAGACCCTGCGAGAGGCAAAGAGGTCTCATAACACTCAGCAGAGCTGGGAAAAGCAGACCTTGTGGTCTTAATACAGAAAATTTCAAAAAGGCTAGTTGAAAGGGATGCTGACATCTAGCAAAATGTTAAGGAGCTATCATTTTGTCTGAGATTTGACTTTCTTTTGCTAATTGTTAGTGGTCTCTTATTAAGAGTGAGCTGGGGTTCATCTTCAGCCAGGCTGGGGACAAATATCCAGCAGATGGCCATGCTTGCTCTCTGTTCTTCCTCTCTCATCCTTCAGTGAAAGCCTCAGGCATGGATTTTTGGCAGTCCTGCCCATAAGCTTACAAGTTCACAGGTTTGTGTGACCCCTACTGTCATCATAAAGTCACAGTGTGCCGAGTCCCTGGTCAGCCAGCTCCACATTCAGTACTGCCCCGACCCCACCCTCTATTCATGGAAGACATCACTGCCTGGCCAGGGGTGCCTTCCCTGCCAGTCTGCTGTGGCACCACAAACCCTTTCAAAATAGCATCCAAGCAGCCCCTACCAGGCAGCTGGAGATTCCCCTGTTTATTTGCTAGGGCTGCCATCACAGAGTACCGCCAACTGGCTGGCTTGAACAGCAGACAACAAGTGTCTCAGAGCTGTGGAGGTGGGAAGCCTGCAGTCAAGGTGTCAGCAGGGTGCGTTCCTTCTGTGGGCTGCAAGGGAGGGGTTTGTCCCAGGCCTCTTTCCTTGGCTTATAGCTGGCTGTCTTTTCCATATGTATTCATAGCATCTCCCCTCTGTACATGTCTATGTCCAAATTGCCCTTTTTTGTTAAGATACCAGTCAGATTAGATTAGGATTCATCTTAATGACCTCATTTAGCTTGATTACCTTTGTGAAGACCCTATCTCTAAGGTGACATTCTGAGGTACTGGGCTGGGAGTAGTACTCTTACATATCTTTCCAGGGAGTCACAGTTCAACCTGTAATGGTCCCCTAGGTGAGGCCCACTGTTCCTCAATTTCTTTACTCTGCTATTGCAGACTACACATGGACCCTTTACACTGAGCAGGACACAAGGTCAGAGGGAAAAGGTTGGGTGTGGGGCTCATTTGCATGTGTAACCACAGATGAGGTTCCTGACCCAGCTGGTGAGACCCAGCCTGCTTCAGGCTTCATGTGCGTCCTTTCCCAAAACTGCACATTAACAGAAAGGATAATAATGAAAGACTGAAAAGTTGTTCCCAAATATTTTCTATTCCTCTTCAGTACAGGCTTATACTTTTCCATCCCATTGGCATCAGGATCAGTTGTGTGACTCACTTTAGCCAATAAAATGTGACTGTAAGGGAAGCTATAACAGGCAGCGTGTGCATGCGTGGTTGTGGTCTCTGTTCTGTGCGACACTGGCAATGTTCTAGATGGAGGGCGGTTCACCAGCTTTACCTGGGTGTCTGAATAAAGTTGGTATGGAGCAGAAATTACACCAAACCATGATGGATATATACAGGAGTTTGAAATAAATCTTTCTTGTTAAAAGCCACTAAGATTAAAGTGTTGTTTGTTACTGGATATAACTTTGCCTATCCTGACTGATAAAACAACTTCCCAAATAGAGGACTACCTGTTAATTAAGAATATCAATGGGCAGTGAACACATTAAATTCCAAATGGATTAATCTTTAAATGTAATCGATGGAGCCATAAAAGCACTAGAAGAAAACAAGAATTATCCTCACAACCTTAGAGTGGGGAAAGGCTTTCTACCTTTGACTCAAAATCTAGAATTCATGAGAGAAAAGACTGACAAACAGTATCATATAAAAATTTAAAAACTGCATAGAGAAACAAACGACAGTAACACTAAGGAAAAGAACCAAAAGCCAAAATAATCCTGTAAGTGTGGTATATTGTTTTCAAAAAACAGCCACAAAGTTCTGCCCTTAAGTTTCCTTCCTACGCTGACTCCAGCCTTTGCCACGTGATTTGCTTTGGCCACTGGGACAATAGCAGATGTGATGCAAGCAGGGTTAAAAACACTTGGGTACAGGTTCTTGCTCTCTTGTTGTTTCTTGGAACCTGCAACTGACAGGAGAAGAAGGCTAGGCTAGCCCGATGGATGTTTGTGATCTCTGCTACCTCTACTGATAGCCGGTCAGCCTCCACAGTGAGGCCATCAAGCACTGGCTGACTTTAAAGCATAGTGAGCCCAACCGACACCTCATGAAACAGAGATGAACTATCTCAGCTGAGCCCAGACCACAGCATCACGAGCAAATGATTGCTGTGTCAAGCCATTAAGTGTGGGGATGGTTTCTTAGACACATACACACAAATAACGGATGCAGTAAGTAAAATGAAAAGGCAAATGATGACTTGAGAAATATATTAGTTACAACTTATATCACAATCAGAGTACTTATTTTTCTAATATAAAATTTCCTTATATAAATTTCCTTTATATAACATAGAAGACCAACAACCCAATGGGAAAATGAGCAAAGGATATGAACATATAGCTAACAGTAAAGAAAATACAAACAGCTTTATAAAAATATGAAAACATGCTCAATCCCACTCATAATAAGGTAAATTCAATTTACAACTACATTAGGATGCTATTTTTACCTATCAGATTGGCAACAGTACAAGGGTTTGATGCCACACTGTGTTGGCACGGCTATAGGTAAACAAGCACTCTCAGACATTGCAAATGGGACTATAACCTGACGTAGGGCAACTTGGCAATAGCTATGAAAATGAAAAAAATGCACAAATTGACCCAGTAATTATACTTCTAGCAATTTATCTTACAAATGTACTCACACACAAAAGGCATATGTACAAGATTATTCACTCCAGTATTGTTTGTAATAGCAAAGGACTAGCAGCAACCTAAATGTCCATTAATAGGAAACTAGTGGAATGAATTATGGGACATCTACATAATGGAATACCACACAACTGTGAAAAATAAGAAAACTGGAATGCACTGATAGGGAAAAATATCCAAGATGTATTTATTGCTAAAAAATAAAGCAGCTTGTAGATATATATATATATATACATATCTGGATTTGCCTCTATATGTATAGAGACTCAGAAAAGGATATACAGCAAACTACTGAAGGATGCACAGGTTACTTATTGGATGTGGTGGAAAAAGATGGAGAGTGGACAGGAATGAGAGGGAGACTTTTCATCATATAGCCATTTGTACTTTTTAATATTTGAAACTTATAATATATTATTCATTTAAAAATTTAAATAATAAGATTAAATATTTAAGAAAGGGTAGAGCTTTAATGTAAAAAGTTGACCACAGAACATAAAGAAGCTAAGCTCAGAGAGATTAGGTGTCCAAAGTTGCCCCTGCTTGCAGGTGGCAGAGCCAGCTTCTGAGCACAGGTCTACTGGACTCTGAAGTTAGGAACTTGGGAAAGTCAAGGCTTCTCTAAACTTCAGTGTTCCTAACTGTGAAATGGGAATTACAGTTATGTCACTCCTGCCTACACACAAGACTGTTGGGAGGCTCATTCTGATGAGTTCATGCTTGTGGATGCTTTGAAAACCATGGAGGGCTCTAACCATGGAAGCTCAATCGATTTCCCCATGCTAGACGATTTACAACCATTTTTCTGGTCTCACTATTGCCAACATGATGGGCTAGGTTCTTTACATACATTATATTTCATCTGATCCTCATGACAAGTGTAGGGATTAAGTATTTTATCCCATTTTAGAGTTGAGGATATTGAGACTCAGAGAGGTTTATTAATTTAGCTAGTGTATGATACAAGTGGGATTTAAGTCAAAGTTTGTTTGACGCTGAAGCAGTTGCCTCTTGCCTATTGGGATGGGAACCATCCTCAGGAATGGGCTTCTTGCTGTCTGATGGGCACAGCTAGAATTCAATCCCATTTTTAGATTTGCTCATGCAGTCCCCTGGATGGGTAGCCTTCTTTACTTCTCTCTCCTTGTCCATCCTTCCAGGTCTGTATCAGATTTACCCTTCCTTTTGAAGACTTCATGACCCCATTCTTCAGCAGTGGCTCTGTTTTCTCTAAATTCTAATTTATTTTAATGCCTTAATTTTTAGTTTTATACACTTGGAGCATGCAGTTATCTTTTTGTGTGTTTATGTCTTATTTTCCTTAAATTTTGTTTATTCCCCATGATCAGAAACTAACTCAGCTTTGTAAATGAGATAAAGTATCTAAAAAGCCTACCTCAGAGCTTGATGCATAGAAAATACTCAACCAAAGTGATTCTTTATGTCTCTTGTACAACATCTGACAAAATGTCATGTGCATGGCATCTGCTCAGCAAATGACTGCTAATTGAAAGTGTGACCATCTTCAGAGACCGTGGGACAAAAAAGGGAGAGGAAAACTTACTGTGAGAAGGCAAATGTCCAGAGAAGAGGCTGGCAATTAGATGGATTCTGAAGTGCTGACCAAAGTAATCAACTCCAGAGCTCTAGCCTGACAAGAAAATCAGGCCGCCTCACTCTGTGATGGCCTTCCGGAATGAGCAACGTACCTGTATCCCAACAGGTAGTCATAGGCACAGATGTCTGAGGCTATATCTACACAGCCCAAATAACCGATAGCAGGCATGGCCTGGTGGTTGTGGAAGGACCCCTATGAATTGAGACTTACAGACATATTGAAAGTGACCTATTGTGCGTCAGAGATACTCACACATGGTATTTTCTAATTTAATCTTCCCAACAAGCCTTGAGGTCAGAAAAATCATCTCCATTTTATAGATGAGAAATCTTGGCCTCAGTTAGGTAGTGATCAACCTGCAAAGACACACACACCCCATCATCATCACTACCATGACACATCTTGGTTGAATCTGAATATTAGGAAATGATTGAATTGGATATGCATACAGCCATGAGCAGAGTAACAGGAATAGGTTCCTAGAACAAGACAAGTTACTGGCTTGGTCAATCTACCTTTTAGCAATACAGTTTGACAAAAGTTGGGCATAAAGAAGTGAATGACAGGAGTGGATGGAAACCTGAGGGACTGATGATGACTGACATGTTAAACTCTAGTCTCCAAAGTGTGATCCATAGGGAGGGGCTGTTCTAAGGATTTTAGGAGAACAAAAACATTTTACTAATGACCTCACATTCAAGCACTAGTGTATAACAAGCTCCATCACACAACCACAGCTGTTGTGTAATTGTTTCTGCCTGGATTAACCCTAGTTGGTTTTTATCCATTAGTAATGATACTTGAAACTTAATATAATTATGTGAAGTTCTACAAAATTTCATCTTGTAACAGGGTATTATGGAGATTCTGACAAATGCATTAATAAATATCAGCAAAGTGTTTATGTGCACTTGGTCCCTGCTGGAACTTGTAGGCCAAGCACGGACCATTCGAATTCCATAATTATGAGTAAAAGATTCAAGTGCCCACACCCAGGAATTTGTGGTCATGTGGCCCACTATTTAGAAAAACTAAGCCCCTCTACATTTGTTAAAGCCATCACATTTGGAATAAGTAATAACTTATTGTTACAGATTTAGGGCTTCTCTCTTATTTTCTCTTCCTACTTCTAAGTTTCCTGAGCCTAAGATCACACTTTGTATAATTTCATATATGGGCTCGCTGTATCTTTCAGGCCTAATTTCTAACCCTGTCACTTCCTATCAAGTCTCTGATTCCAGGAGGGTCAGAGAGTGTGGTGCCCATGGTCGGCATCCAGCCCACATCCTGCCCTTGGATTGGTCACAGGACACCCAACACACTGCCAGCTGCAGCCTGAGGTTGCCGTTGAACAGTGAGTGGGGTCTAGTTCCTTAAGAAACAGTGGATCCATTTACAGTATAAGGAGGGGGAGGGGAAACTGTTTTAGAAATATATCAGGAAGTCGCTATACAGGTTGATTAGGCTAGACAAACAGAAATCGGTTAATTGGCAGGAAAACACAAAGCCAAGCTGGAACCTCAAGCTAAAACCATAGTTTCAGGCAACTGTCTGTCACTCTCTGAAATCACAGCCTCAGAGCGTTTCCTTTTTTCCATCAGAACTGAGGCTAATGACCTCTGCCAGGGCCTTGTAAATCACTCTCTTGCCCAAACAGTAAAGTTCTTATTGATTTCTCAGCTTGCCATTCATGAGCTACAGGAAACAGATACCAAACTGGCTCAACTGATGTCATTCCTCTTTTTATTTAAAAAATTTTTTTATTAAGGTATGATTAATATAAATTCTTATGAAGGTTCCACATGAAAAAACCATGTGGTCACTACATTTACCCATATTATCGAGTCCCCACCCATACCCCAATGCAGTCACTGTCCATCAGTGCAGCAAGATGCCACAGACCCACTATGTCCCCTCTTTGTGCTACACTGTTCTCCCCGTGGTCCCCCACACTATGTGTACCAAACATAATACCCCTCAGTTCCCTTCTCCCTCCCTCCCCACCTGTCCTCCCACACCCCTCCCCTTTGGTAACCACTAGTCCCTTCTTGGAGTCTCTGAGTCTGCTGCTATTTTCTTCCTTCAGTTTTGCTTCATTGTTATACTCCACAAATGAGGGAAATCATTTGGCATTTGTCTTTCTCTGCCTGGCTTATTTCACTGAGCATAATGTCCTCCAGCTCCATCCATGTTGTTGCAAATGGTAGGATTTGTTTCTTTCTTATGGCTGAATAGTATTCCATTGTGTATATGTACCACATCTTCTTTATCCATTCATCTACTGATGGACACTTAGGTTGTTTTCATATCGCCGCTATTGTAAAAAGTGCCGCAATAAACATAGGGGTGCATATGTCTTTTTGATTCTGAGAAGATGTATTCTTTGGGTAAATTCCAAGGAGTGGGATTCCTGGGTCAAATAGTATTTCTATTTTTAGTTTTTTGAGGAAGCTCCATATTGCTTTCCACAATGGCTGAACTAGCTTATATTCTCACCAGCAGTGTAGGAGGGTTCCCCTTTCTCTGCATCCTTGCCAGCATTTGTTATTCTTAGTCTTTTCGATGCTGGCCATCCTGACTGGTGTGAGGTGATATCTCATTGTGGTTTTAATTTGCATTTCCCTGATGATTAGTGATGAGGAGCATCTTTTCATGTGTCTGTTGGCCATATGAATTTCTTCTTTGGAAAACTCTCTTCTTATCCTCTGCCCATTTTTTAATCAGGTTATTTGCTTTTTGGGTGTTGAGGTGTGTAAGTTCTTTATATATTTTGGATGTCAACCCCTTGTTGGATATGTCATTTACAAATATATTCTCCCATACTGTAGGATGCCTTTTCGTTCTGCTGATGGTGTCCTTTGCTGAACAGAAACTTTTCAGTTTGATGTAGTCCCATGAGTTCATTTTCGCTTTTGTTTCCCTTGCTCAAGGAGATGCATTCAGGAAGAGGTTGTATATTCAGGAGATGTTTGCCTATGTTGTCTTCTAAGAGTTTTATGGTTTCATGACTTACATTCAAGTCTTTGATCCATTTTGAGTTTACTTTTGTGTATGGGGTTAAACAATAATCCAGTTTCATTCTCTTACATGTAGCTGTCCAACACCAGATGTTGAAGAGGCTGTCATTTCCCCATTGTATATCCATGGCTCCTTTACCATATATTAATTGACCATATATGGTTGGGTTTATATCAGGGCTCTCTAGTCTGTTCCATTGGTCTATGGGTCTGTTCTTGTGCCAGTACCAAATTGTCTTGATTACTGTGGCTTTGTAGTAGAGCTTGAAGTTGGGGAGTGTAATGCCCCCAGCTTTATTCTTCCTTCTCAGGATTGCTTTGGCTATTTGAGGTCTTTTTTGGTTCCATATGAATTTTAGAATGATTTTCTCTAGTTCATTGAAGAATGCTTTTGGTATTGTGATAGGAATTGCATTGAATCTATAGATTGCTTTAGGCAGGATGGCCATTTTCACAATATTAATTCTTCCTGTCCATGAGCATGGGATGTGTTTCCATTTATTGGTATCTTCTTTAATTTCTCTTAAGAGTGTCTTGTAGTTTTCAGGGTATAGGTCTTTCACTTCCGTGGTTAGATTTATTCCTAGGTATTTTATTCTTTTTGATGCAATTGTTTTCCTGATTTCCCTCTCTGCTAGTTCATTGTTAGTGTATAGGAATGCCACCGATTTCTGTGTATAATTTTGTATCCAGCAACTTTGCTGAATTCAGATATTAGATCTAGTAGTTTTGGAGTGGATTCTTTAGGATTTTTTATGTACAATATCATGTCATCTGCAAACAGCGACAGCTTAACTTCTTCCTTGCCAGTCTGGGTGCCTTTTATTTCTTTGTGTTGTCTGATTGCCGTGGTTAGGATCTCCAGTATTATGTTGAATAGAAGTGGGGAAAGTGGGCATCCTTGCCTTGTCCCAGATCTTAAAGGAAAAGCTTTCAGCTTCTTGCTGTTAAGTACGATGTTGGCTGTGGGTTTGTCATATATGGCAATTATTATGTTGAGGTACTTGCCCTCTATCCCTATTTTGTTTTTAATATGAATGGATGCTGAATTTTGTGAAATGCTTTTTCAGCATCTATGGAGATGAACATGTGGTTTTTGTCCTTTTTGTTGATGTGGTGGATGATGTTGATGGATTCTTGAACATTGTACCATCCTTGAATCCCTGGAATAAATCTTACTTGATCATGATGGATGATCTTTCTGATGTGTTTTTGAATTTGGTTTGCTAATGTTTTGTTGAGTATTTTTGCATCTATGTTCATCAGGGATATTGGTCTGTAATTTTCTTTTTTCGTGGTGTCTTTGTCTAGTTTTGGTACTAGAGTGATGCAGGCCTCATAGAATGAGTTTGGAAGTATTCCCTCTTCTTCTACTCTTTGGAAAACTTTAAGGAGGATCTGTATTAGGTCTTCACTAAATGTTTGATAAAATTTAGCGGTGAAGCTATCTGGTTAAGGAATTTTGTTCTTAGGTAGTTTTTTGATTACCAGTTCAATTTCGTTGCTGGTAATTGGTCTGTTCAGATTTTCTGTTTCTTCCTTGGTCAGTCTTAGAAAGTTGTATTTTTCTAGAAAGTTGTCCATTTCTTCTAGGTTATCCGGTTTCTTAGCATATACTTTTTCATAGTATTCTCTAATAATTCTTTGCATTTCTGTGGTGTCCATAGTGATTTCTCCTTTCTCATTTCTGATTCTGTTTATGTGTGTAGACTCTATTTTTTTCTTCATAAGTCTAGCTTGGGGTTTATCTATTTTGTTTATTTTCTCAAAGAACCAGCTCTTGCATTCATTGATTCTTTCTATTGTTTTATTCTTCTCAATTTTATTTATTTCTGCTCTAATCTGTATTATGTCCCTCCTTCTGCTGACTTTGGGCCTCATTTGTTCTTCTTTTTCTAGTTTCATTAATTGTGAGTTTAGATGGCTGATATGGAATTATTCTTCTTTCCTGAGTTAGGCTTGTATTGCAATATACTTTCCTCTTAACACGGCCTTGGCTGTGTCCCACAGATTTTGTGTTGTTGAATTATTGTTGTCATTTGTCTCCATATATTGCTTGATGTCTGTTTTTATTTGGTCATTGGTCCATTGGTTATTTAGGAGCATGTTGTGAAGCCTCCATGTGTTTGTGGGCTTTTTCATTTTCTTTGCGTAATTTATTTCTAGTTTCATACCTTTGTGGTCTGAGAAACTGGTTGGTACAATTTCAATCTTTTTGAATTTGCTGAGGCTCTTTTTGTGGCCTAGTATATGATCTATTCTTGAAAATGCTCCATGTGCACTTGAGAAGAATGTGTATTCTGCTGCTTTTGGGTGTAGAGTTCTGTAGATGTCTGTTAGGTCCATCTGTTCTAATGTGTTTTGAGTACCTCTGTCTCCTTACTTATTTTCTGTCTGGTTGATCTGTTCTTCAGAGTGAGTGGAGTGTTGAAGTCTCCTAGAATGAATGCATTGCATTCTATTTCCCCTTTTAATTCAGTTAGTATTTGTTTCACATATGTAGGTACTCCTGTGTTGGGTGCATAGATATTTATAATGGTCATATCTTCTTGTTGGATTGACCCCTTTATGCTTATGTAATGTCCTTCTTTGTCTCTTGTGACTTTGTTTTGAAGTATATTTTGTCTGGTACAAGTACTGCAACTTCTGCTTTTTTCTCTCTATTAGTTGGATGAAATATCTTTTTCCATCCCTTCACTTTTAGTCTGTGTATATCTTTGGGTTTAAGTGTGTCTCTTATAGGCACCATGTAGATGGGTCTTGTTTTTTTATCCAGTCAGTGACTCTATGTCTTTTGATTGGTGCATTCAGTCCATTGACATTTAGGGTGATTATCAAAAGGTACATACTTATTGCCATCGCAGACTTTAGATTCGTGGTTACCAAAGGTTCAAGGTTAACTTCCTTACTATCTAAGATTCTAACATAACTCACTTAATATGCTATTACAAACACAATCTAAAGGTTATTTTCTTTTTCTCCTCCTTTTTCTTCCCCCTCCATTCATTATTTCTTAGGTATCATATTCTGTACTGTTTGTCTATCCCTTGATTAACTTTGGAGATAGTTAATTTAATTTTGCATTTGCTTAGTAATTAGCTGTTCTACTTTCTTTACTGTGGTTTTATTACCTCTGGTGACAGCTACTAAACCTTAGGAACACTTCCATCTATAGCAGTCACTCCAAAATAGACTGTAGAGATGGTTTGTGGGAGGTAAATTCTCTCAGCCTTTGCTTATCTGGAAATTGTTTAATCCCTCCTTCAAATTTAAATGATAATCTTGCCAGATAAAGTAATCGTGGTTCCAGGCCCTTGTGCTTCATTGCATTAAATACATCATTCCACTCCCTTCTGGTCTATAATATTTCTGCTGAGAAGTTTGATGTTAGCCTGATGAGCTTTCCTTTGTATGTGATCTTATTTCTCTCTCTGGCTGCTTTTAATAGTTTGTCCTTATCTTTGATCTTTGGCATTTTAATTACTATATGTCTTGGTGTTGTCTATATTGTGTCCCTTGTGTTGGGAGATCTGTGGATATCTATGGCCTGAGAGACTATTTCCTTCCCAAGATTGGGGAAGTTTTCAGCAACTACCTCCTCAAAGACACTTTCTATCCCTTTCTCTCTCTCTTCTTCTTCTGGTATCCCAATAATGTGAATATTGTTCTGCTTGGATTGGTCACACAGTTCTCTCAATATTCTTTCACACTTAGAGATCCTTTTTTCTCTCTGTACTTCAGCGTCTTTGTATTCCTCTTCTCTGGTTTCTATTTCATTTATCGTCTCTTCCACCATATCCAATCTGCTTTTAATATCCTCCATTGTGCTCTTCAACTGTTGGATCTCTGACCAGAATTCATTCCTGAGTTCTTGAATATCTTTCTGTACCTCTATGAGCATGTTAATGATTTTTATTTTGAGCTCCCTTTTAGGAGGAGTCATGAGGTCCATGTCATTAAATGTTTCTCAGGAGTTGTATTAATAATTTTACTCTGGACCAGGGTCCTTTGGCATTTCATATTTGTATATGGTGCCCTCTAGTGTCCAGAAGCTCTACTCTCTGGAGCTGCTCAGACCCTGAAGAAATGTCAGTGGTCACAGGCGAGCAGTATTGGTGCCTGGGGGGAGGAAAGAGCTGTTTCCTGCTTTCCGGTTGCTATGTCTGTCTCCACTTCCTGAATCAGTGGGCCAAGCACACAGGTATAAGCTTTTGTCATAGAGCAGCCAGATCTGGATCTCTGCTTTCCACAAGTGGCTAGAATCTCAGTCTCTTCAGAAATTCTGCCTGTCTTAGCTTTTCAACCCCATAATCACAAGAGAGTCATGAAAGCACCATGAAATGTATGTTTGTGCTCCCAGAGCACATCTCCGGAGTTAGGTGTTCAGCAGTCCCAGGCCTCCACTCCCTCCCTGCTCCATTTCTCTTCCTCCCACTGGTGAGCTGGGGTGGGGGAAGGGCTTGGGTCCTGCCGGGCCACGCTTTGGTACGTTACCCTGTTCCATGAGGTCTGCTCTTTTTTTCTAGGTGTATGCAGTCTGGCACAGTCCTCTTTCCTGTTGCTCTCTCAGGGTTAGTTGTATTAATTATACTTTCATATTATATGCAGTTTTAGGAGGAAGCCTCCTTCTCACCTCTCATGCCACCATCTTTAATCCCTTCCGATGTCATTCCTCTTTGCAGTGGTTACAATTAGGTCAGAGCTGCACCTTGACCCAGCAACTTGGTTGGCCAGTGGCTCCTGTTGCTTTTAATGAAAGAAGGGGAAATCAGGCTTCGTCTGAAGGATCCTAGCTCAAGATTTAGCCAGTCATTTAAGGGGCATGTGTTTATTGTTGGGTGTTACTTCTGATGCTGTCTTGCCAATGGGTTTCAGCCCCCAGCAAGTTTGCTATGGACTCAATGTGACCAAAAAAATTGACAGCAAAACATTCTTGGGGTGAAAGGGTTATACCCAACTTTATTTTCAGGTGGCAGTTCAGTCACTAGAATCCCATTCTGTCAGAGTGAGTCTGCATGCAGCAAGCTGGTCTCTGCCTCTGGGCCCCTCTGTTTGCACAGCCATCCTCTGGGCCCCTCTGTTTGCACAGCTGTCCTCTGGGCCTCTCTGTTTGCACAGCTGTCCTCTGGGCTCCTCTGTCCACACAGCCGTCCTCTGGGCCTCTCTGCACAGCCATCCCACACAGCCATCCTCTGGGCCTCTGTCCTCAGTGCTGCCACCATTCCAGCCTCTGCTCTGCTCCCCTGCAGCCTTGCAGCCCTGCCACCATGTTGCACCCAGAGCACTGGGCAGAGCTCTTTATATAGAGTCAACAGTCATGTATTGCCCACAGGTGTGCAGTGAGCCATTCTGTGCTCACTTTCTTCTTCTGTAAGGTTACCCTGGTGATGATCTATACACCTATTTATTTTATTCTAACCTTTTTAAACCAGGGACTCAGCTACCACTCCACTGTTTCTCTGCAGAAAGATGTAGACTTTCCTGTATATATTACATTCTGTTTTCCAAATATAAGGGAAACCTTTATAGTTTGGATAAGTGAAATTGCTGGCTTACTACCATTTTAAACATAGATCAAGTCACATAGAACTCCTGCAACTTTACACCTCCCTCTCCCCATTGTTCCAGGCTGGTAGAATTGCTAGGCAGAGGAAACACTTTCCTCTTTCAGGATTTAACTTGATGCACATGTTGTGTGGCATTTCATGTCTTCACGTGCACTCAAGACTCCAGGCTTTAAGTATTAGAAGATAGAGAGAAGAGCCAACTGTTGCCTGCACAGCTGGGGCTTTCCTGCAACTGAGCCATTTTTTTACTATGGCTTAGCCTGCTGGCTGCCTTCCCCCCTGCTTTACCCAGAAAAACCACCGCCCCCTTCACATTGCCTTCCTCACTCTTTCCTCTTGTTCCTCAAGCCAGAAGGGGTCTTCTCCTCTTTTCCCCCTATAAGCACTAGTTTGGGCTGCACGTAAGAGTTAAAACACACTGCTTTGTACAGTGTATGTTTGTGCCTATGTTTCATTCTCTGTCTTGGGGCAGGGGTCCCACTTTTTGTAACATTATATCCCACCCTGCTCCCTCACAGGCCCTCACCCATAGTAGTCAAATGGAGGAGTGTGGGCATGCAGATTCATTGGCTTGATTTTCCTTGCCTTCCTTCTTTGCATGTCAGGAACTCACCCATCTGTTCTGTTCTTGGATCTCAGTAAGTTTATTTGTCAGCCACCTTATTGAGTGCTGTGGTAGGTACTGTGAGGTGCTGTCCAGATCTCCCTTCAGAAATGAAGCAATTACTTTCCCAGCTCATTGGAGTGCTGCTGGCAGTAAGCCCTCAGGGGTCAGCCCACTACACAGTTGCCTAGCTAAAGACAGCTCCTGCTCCAAGGTTACTTCCGCTTCCTAGGGCAACTCCCATGAATGACATATCTATGCAAATTTTAAATGCTTAGGCTTTTCATCCCAATTTGGTGCAACTCCGGAGGGCTATCCCAACTTGGGAGCTGCTTCTGGCATTGGCTAAGGCCTTCATTAAGACTTTATCACCACCCAATTTCTCTCTCTCCCTAATCCTTCTCTTCCTTTTTATAGATAGTAGTCCCAAAAGCACTCTCTAATGGAAGTCATGGACTCCAAACCCAACCTTAGAGTCTGTTTCCTAGGTGTAACTATGGGGGGAAAAGCCCAGGACTAAAGACATCTGATATCAAAATCAGTCAAAGGGAGAAATGAAGTGGGAGAAATCCACTTACTTATTACAAGCGTCTGCGTCTCTCTTGACCAGGCTGTGGGAGAAGAGAGAGCTCCACCCAACTCTCTGGTCCAGATAAGCCCTCCCTTGCCCTTGTAATCTATTGATATGGAGATGGACTACTTCTCTCCACCCCTTAGAAACAACTATTCATATAGAGATGCACTAAAGCCAGGTGAGGGATTCTGGAAATATTGTTATTTTACCCACACCAGGGAACCTAACCTGTAATAAATGTTTACTATGTGCTGGATACTCCTTTAGGTGGTGGGGTTAGAGTGGTGAGCAAGGCTAGCCACCTGCCCCCATGAGCATTTATTCTATTAGGAGAAGACAGCCAATAAAAAATATACATATAATAAGTTTAAAGGGGATTATACAGAGAATAAGGGAGTTGAGACTAGAGGAGGATTGATGTTCCTAATGAGGAAATTAGCTGAGGAGGCTTTGCCGATGAGTAACCATCTGAATAAAATATGGGAGATATTTTGGGAAAGAATATTCTAAGTGGTTGTAATGGCAACTTCAAAGACTTCAGGCCAAAGGAATGGTGAGGAGGATGGTAGCAGATGAGGACCCAGGAAGCTAGATCAAGTAGGACTTTGTAATCCATAGTAAGGATTTTTTATTTTATTCTGCATGAGATAGTAAGCCATTGGAAATTATGAATAGAGAATTTATGTGAGCTGACATTGAAGAATTACTCTGGATGCAATGAAAATAATAGAATTGGCTGGGGTGGAGATGGGATGCAAAAGAAGAAGCAGGGAGACTAGTTAGAAGACTATTGCATCAGTCCAGGAGAAGGTTAATGGTGTCTTGGACAATTATGGTAATGGAAATAGTAATAGGCGTTAACTGGGTAGGGGTTATAGTACAGGGATGGAATGGAGGAAGACCATAGAGTGTAACTTACATCATTTCAGTGTTCTGTTTTCTGTATTGGTTCATTCAAAACAATAAATAAATGAAAATTTTAAATCAGTTTAAACACTGATAAAAAAATAACAGTGTCATCAATCAAAGGTTCTGATTCATTCATTTCTATGTACCTGAAATCTAAAAGAAAGAGAGAGGGAGACAAATAATATCTATTCAAATCCTAGAGGACATATTGAATTCATGAATCTTGAATTCAGGGCCTGGATATAAATTTGAGAGTCATTAGCATATAGATAGGATGTAAAGCACAGGAGTCAATGTGATAGAAAAGGCATGTCTGAGGGCAGAAACTGGAGTATTCCAAATTAATGCTAGGAAGCCAGCAAATGTGACTAATAAGGAGAGGCCAGTGAGGAAAAAGGAAGGAGTCATGATTACCTGGGTCAAATGATTGCTTGATCAGATAAGAAGGCAGATAAGATGAGGTCTGCAAATTGGATTTAGCAAAATGGAAGTCATCAGTGACCTCAAAGCTTCAGTAGAATGGCAGAGATGAAAGTATAATTAGAGTAGGATCAAGAGAGACTGAAAGGATAGGAGGTGAAGACAGCAAGTATATAAACAATGAAATGTTCTTGTGGATTTTGCTATAAAAGGATGCAGAGAAATAAGGTGATAATTGGGGTATATATAGCCAAGAGAGGGACAACTTAAGATGTGAGATATTATTCACTCCTCAGTGAATATTTATTGAGCACTTATTAATTAGTAGGTATAAAATTATGCATTAGGGAAACTGTAGTCAGCTTCAGCATGTGCTTGGGGTGCCTTCAGGCCACCTAAAGACAGCTCCGTTGGACAGTTTATATAGGTTGCCAGCATACAGGCACAAGCCAAAGGACCTCTTTACTCTTCTGCCTCAGGTTTTCTCCTAAACCAATCTGTATGCTGATGGGAATTATCCAGATGTTAGGTCTAAGTCTGGGGAGAGGAAATCCTGGGGGCAAAGTACCTCTAAACCTGAAGACAGTCAAAGGGAGAAATAAAGTTTAAAATCCATTTATTGCTTACAAACTGCAGTCTGGGCGCCAGTCTTTCTCCTACTGTGGCAGAAGCAAACCAGGACTTCCCCCTAACCTTTCAGGTACAGATAAGCCCTCCTGTTGCCCAGGTAATTCCCCATTGATATGGAGATGAACTTGTCTCCACCCCTGAAGAATGCTTATTGATATGCAAATGAACCAAAGCCATACTTCTCTCCACTCCTGAACATCTGTTGATATGCAGATGCACTAAAGCCAGGCGAGATATTCTGGAAATATTACAGTTTTACCCACAATAGGAAAAACTGATGATTCAAGAGAGAGGAGTCAACTGCAGGAGCAAAGACTTGAATAGGCAGGCTGAGATGGGATGCAGTGTACAGTTGGAAGAGTCAGCCTTAGGAGGGAGCTGGGACAAGTTGTTCTTTGTGGTAAATTGACAGGAGAAAATATGGGTAAGGTTGCAAGTGGGGGGGATTGTGGGAGTATGTGGATATCCGCCTCAGAATAATTGTATTTTCTCAGTGAAATAAGTAGGAAGGCCAACAGCTGAAAGTCAAATGCAGTCAAAGGACTTGAGGTTTTTGGAAAGAGGAGAATGTATACAATACTTGTCCATTACATTCAGTGCACATGCTGTATGCCAGGCACTATTATTGGCTCTTAGGAATAAACCAGTGAACAGAACAGAAATCCCTGCCCACACAGAGCTTGCACTCAAGTGGACTTATTAGAGAAATGAATTCAGATTGCCAGGCGCACTTAGGACCCATTTGAGATTTGGAATCAAGATTATAAATGAAAATGGTCACATGATTGAGTATTGGTCAGTTGTTCTCAGTGGGAGGAAAAACTTTCCCTCTTAGGTTCAGTTCCTGAACCTGCAAATTAAACCCACAAAAGACAAATTAACAAGAAAAAGGTTTATTTTGCATGCAGGTGGGGGTCTTGCAAAAAAGAAGTGAGAACTCAGAGAGGGAGGAGTTAGAGCCAGGAGCTTATATACCACTTTACCAAAGGGTGGTAAATCATAGAGAAGTGACCAGACAAAGGGAAGATGGAGGTGGTTTGGGCTCCTAGGGGCAGTAAATTGTGGGAAGGCGACAGGAAATGTATGTTATATAAAGGTTGTTCAGTAATTTGTTATGCAGACTCAAATTAGTGGTGCTGTCTTTAGTGATGAGAGTGTTGGAGAGGAGTGAAACACCTTTATAAATGGAAATTTATACTAACTTTAAGAAGGAAAATGCATGCCCTGCTTTTTGGCAATAGGGGAGGGCAGAGATTTCCTACTGTGTCTACTATTTTGCAATTGCCTTCATCTCAGAATAACCCTAAAGCCACAGTGGCATAACTTGGGGTGGCATATTCTGAACCTTTTCATCAGCTAAGGAGGTCCTAATTTCCAACAAACCAATGTCTGGAAAATATGAAATAGGAAGAGATGAATTAAACATAAAAACCCAACACTTTCTAATATCTGTCTGAAACTAAAGAAAATGTAAAGTTATTTATGAATCTACCCCATACTCTTACCCTTCTTTTCACCCCCAGTGCCACCACTCCAGTTCACTCTCTCAGTTCTTGGCTGGACTATTTCAAAGTCTCTGTAATTCCAAGCAGAAAATAAGTTCCCAGCCTGGGATAAATTACATTTGAAGCTGAAATCAGTCAAAGGGAAAAATAAAGTGGGAAAAGCCCGTTTATTGCTTACAAGCAGTCATCCACTTTTGCTCTCCTGTGTCTCTCACAAGCTGGCTGCAGAAGAGGACTCCCCCAACCTCTCCAGTCCAGATATGCTCTTGCTTGCCCTGTCCTTGTCATTACCTACTAATATGGAGATGGACTACTCTCCACTTCTTGGAAACACCTATTGATATGAAGATGCACTAAGGCCAGGTGAGAAATTCTGGAAATATTGCAATTTTACCCACAGTCTTAACTTATTTCTCTTTTCCATTGTTTTCTCCCTTTAAGTCAGTCTATAAAACCTTGTTAGATTACTTTTCCATAAATATAACTTTCAATGTGTCATTCTCCTGCTCAAAAGCCCACAAAGCTTCTCAATCCCTATAAAATAAAGTCTAAATTTATTTTTCTTTTTAATGCTTTTTTCAATCTGATTCCCAATTTACCCATGCAATTTGTGTATCCCCATATTTCCTTATCTGAATATCCTGCTCTTCTCTGCCTGTCTTAAGCACTTCTCCACATTTCATGGACTGTTTGAGGAGCATCTCTTCCTTGCGCCACCTAATACTGCCAATTGTTTATATTACTCCTTTAGCTCTCACGTATTATCTAAATTGGTAATCACCTTACCTCCCCAGGTAGATTATAAGCTTTTAGTAAGGAGAAGCCATGTTTTTTACTTCTCTGTCTGATCCTCAGTGTTTTTGCACTTGGGAAATCAGTCCTTTTTCAGCACTTAATTTTGTATGCTGACTCAGAGACAAAGAGCATTCTATCAGAAAGCCTCATGCAGCACCTCTAATCCGTGGTTCCAATTACAGGAAGCACACATGAGAAGCCACCTCCCATTTGTTTTCACTCCATTTGGAATTCTTTGTGTTAATTCAACATTTTGTCCTATGACCCCTAAGTAAAACTATTTTGAAAGAAATTTAGTTTAAAACCCTTCTGATTCTGCAACATTGCCAGAAATTCTAGTATCTCTAGGCAGAACTATGGCTTTTAAAATGCAACATTTTTACATATCAACATATCAGTGGAGGAGAGCAGCAATTCAAGCTTGCGCAAAGATGAAGATCTAAGAAGTCCTCCCACATTGGTTGAGATCCCTGGCTGGTAGAAAGATGCTGCAAATGTAGATTACTATCAAAAACCAAAACATAAAAAAATACAGCTTCCTCTTCCCCACACATACACGCCCTCTTTCTTTGTCTAAATAAGTATAACAGCAACTTGGGTGTGCCAGCACAGCCCTAGCAATTACAGTTAAAAACAGCAATTACCACTTTATAGCATCTGAAGTTCTTGCTCCCCAAATGAAAAGTTATCCTGTTTGAAATTAAGTCTTTTCTGCACCCAGAACAGTCATTTTCCCAACAAAGATTTATTGAGAGCTTATAATTTACAAAGATAAATGGAGCTAGAGTAAATAAACAATACAAAGAAAAATAAGGCCTGGATTGTGCCCTCAAAGAGTTTACAATCTACTAACAGGAGGCAGATATTACAAGGTTATTAAACTCAAGTTCAGGTGCCATGAGAGATATATACATTGGAAACACTGGTAATACATAGAAGGACCGATAACTTGGGTAGAAGGGGAAAAGACAGGTCAAGAAAGACTTCAGAGAGGATTTCTTAAAATATTCTCAGTTGATTGGTGGTCCCTCAATAAGTGAAACACAAGTTACCATACGATTCACTCCTGGGTATATACACCCTAAAACTGAAAACAGGTGCAAACAAAAACTTGCATACAAATACTCACAGTAGCACTATTCACAAGGGCTGGAGGGTAGAAAAATCCCAAATATCCATCAACAGATGAATAAACAAAATCTGCCATATTCATACCATGGCATATATTTATCCATAGAATGAAATAATGTGCTGACATATGTTACAACTAGGATGACTCTTGAAAACATTACATTAAAACAGTAATTACCACTTTATAGTGCATTTATAGTGAATCAAACCAGACACAAAGGTCACAGATTACATGCGTCTGTCTATATGAAATATCTAGAGTAAGCAAATCCTTAGAGACAGAAAGCAGACTAGTGGCTGCCAGGGGACTGGGGAGGAGGGGCAGTTAGGGAAATAGGGAGTAACTGCTTAAAGGGTACAGAGTTTCCTTTTGGATGGTGAAAATGTTCTGGAAGTAGGTAATGATAATGTTTGCACAATTAGTCAATGATGTCGCTGAATTGTACACTTTAAAATGGTTAACATGGTAAGTTTTATGTGTATATTACCATAATAATAAAAACAACACACAATCAGACAGGGATAGGGCAGAACATTGCAGGATGAGGAAATGGATACAAAAATGTGTGTAAACCTGAAACTGCCTGGTGAATGACTTCAACAGATTAGGTGTGACTGGTGCCAATAGCACCTCCCAGTCACCGTGACAAGGAAAAGTACCTCTACACATTTCCAAACACCTCCAAGGAAGTAGTCAAGAACTGCTAAGACTTAGAGGTAGGGAAGAACTCTCCAAATTAAATGTAAATATGCCCTTCTTGATTACCAGGGTATTTAAACTAGAACTTCTTTCCAGGGGAGGATCTTACCTAGTTGATTCAAAGTCATTAAAGGCAGGCAAGGCGAAGCAAGGATTAAAGATGGTGGCATGAGAGGAGAGACAGAGGCTTCCTCTTAAAAATGCATAAAATACAAAAATATAATTAATACAGCTAATCCTGAAAGAGCAACAGGAAAGAGGACTGTGCCAGACTTCATCCACCTGGAGAAAAGAGCAGACCTCACAGAACAGGGTAACGTACCAAAGCTGTGGCCCGGCAGGACCCAAGCCCTTCCCCCAACCCAGCTCACCAGCTGGAGGAAGAGAAATGGAGAGTGGGAGGGGGTGGAGGCCTGGGACTTCTGAATACCTAACAACGGAGATGTGCTCTGGGAGCACAAACCTACATTTCAAGGTCTTTCATGATACTCTTGTAACTAGGGGATTGGAAAGCTAAGACAGGCAGAATTCCTTGAGAGGCTGAGATTCCAGCTGCTTGTGGAAACCAGGGATCCATATCTGGCTGCTCTGGGACAAAAGAAAGGTGGGCAGTCTCAGAGACTTCCTAATAAGGAAGCCCTTAGCAAGAGGGCTGTTAAAGGGGCAAGGATTGCACAGAGCTTACTGCTCAGAAGAAAGGACAGGTAGACAAAATTGTTCAGGTGCACTCTACCCAGAAGCCTGGGAACTTTCACGATTTCCAAGTGATCCAGCTCCCTGGCTGGCTACACAGCTCCAAGAACTCCCTCCGTGATATGTAGCCTACTGTGCCTTTCTCCCAGCCAGCCCTAACTGACCTGCAAACTGGCAAACCCTGCCCTGGCATTAGGCCAGCCAGAAGGAAGATCTGTCTACAGCAACTATAAACACAAAGCATAGAGGCTTATACCTGTGTGCTCGGCCCATTGTTTCAGGCAGTGGAGACAGGCATAGCAGCCAGGAAGAAGGAAACAGCTCTTTCCTCACCACAGGCACCAATACCGCTCCCCTGCGACCCCTGACACTGCTTCAGGGGCTGAGCAGCTCCAGAGAGTAGAGCTTCTGGACACTAGAGGGCACCATATACAAATATGAAATGCCAAAGGAACCTGGTCCAGAGTAAAATTAATATAACTCCAGAGAAAGATTTAAATGACATGGACCTCATGACTCATCCTGAAAGGGAGTACAAAATAAAAATCATTAACATGCTCATGGAGGTACGGAAAGATATTCAAGAACTCAGGAATGAATTCCGGTCAGAGATCCAATCATTGAAGAGCACAATGGAGGGTATTAAAAGCAGATTGGATATGGTGGAGGAAATGATAAATGAAATAGAAACTAGAGAAGAGGAATACAAAGAAGCTAAGGAACTGGGAGAAAAAAGGATCTCTAAGAATGAAAGAATGTTGAGAGAACTGTGTGACCAAACCAAATGGAACAATATTTGCATTATAAAGGTACCAGAAGAAGAAGAAGAGAGAGAGAGAAAAGGATAGAAAGTGTTTTTGAGGAGGTAATTGCTAAAAACTTCCCCAAACTGGGGAAGGAGATAGTCTCTCAGGCCATGGAGGTTAATAGATCTCCCAACACAAGGGACCCAAGGAAGACAACACCAAGACATATAACAATTAAAATGGCAAAGATCAAGGATAAGGAAAGACTATTAAAAGCAGCCTGAGAGAGAAATAAGATCACATACAAAGGAAAGCCCATCAGGCTAACATCAGACTTCTCAGTAGAAACCTTACAGGCCAGAAGGGAGTGGCATAATGTATTTAATGCCATGAAGCAGAAGGGCCTGGAACCAAGAATACTTTATCCAGCAAGATTATCATTTAAATATGAAGGAGGGATTAAACAATTTCCAGACGAGCAAAAGCTGAGAGAATTTACCTCCCAAAAACCATCTCTGCAGTCTATTTTGGAGGGACTGCTATAGATGGAAGTATTCCTAAGGTTTAATAGTTGTCACCAGAGGTAATAAAACCACAGTAAAGAAAGTAGAACAGCTAATTACTAAACAAATGCAAAATTAAATTAACTATCCCCAAAGTAAATCAAGGGATAGACAAACAGTACAGAATATGATACCTAATATAGAAAGAATGGAGGAGGAAGAAAAAGGGGGAAAAAAAAGAACCTTTAGATTGTGTTTGTAATAGCATATTGAGTGAGCTATGTTAGACTCTTAGATAGTAAGGAAGTTAACCTTGAACCTTTGGTAACCATGAATCTAAATCTGCAATGGCAACAAGTACATACCTTTTGATAATCACCCTAAATGTAAATGGACTGAATGTACCAATCAAAAGACATAGAGTCACTGAATGGATAAAAATCAAGAACCATCTATGCTGCCTACAACAGACTAACTTTAAACTGGAAGACATAAACAGACTGAAAGTGAAGGGATGGAAAAAGATGTCTCATGCAAACAATAGGGAGAAAAAAGCAGGTGTTGCAGTACTAGTATCTGACAAAATAGACTTCAAAACAAAGAAAGTAACAAGAGATAAAGAAGGACATTACATAATGATAAAGGTCTCAGTCCAACAAGAGGATATAACCATTATAAATATATATGCACCCAACACAGGAGCACAAGCATATGTGAAACAAATACTAACAGAACTAAAGGAGGAAAGAGAATGCAATGCATTCATTTTAGGAGACTTCAACACACCATTCACTCCAAAGGACAGATCCACCAGACAGAAAATAAGTAAGGAGACAGAGGCACTGAACAACACAATAGAACAGATGGACCTAACAGACATCTACAGAACTCTACACGCAAAAGAAACAGAATACAAATTCTTCTCAAGTGCACATGGAACCCTTTCAAGAATAGATCATATGCTAGGCCACAAAAAGAGCCTCAGTAAATTCAAAAAGATTGAAATTGTATTAACCAGTTTCTCAGACCACAAAGGTACGCAACTAGAAATAAATTATGCAAAGAGAATGAAAAATCCCACAAACACATGGAGGCTTCGCAACATGCTTCTAAATAACCAATGGACCAACGACCAAATAAAAACAGATATCAAGCAATATATGGAAACAAATGACAACAATAATTCAACACTGCAAAAATCTGTGGGATGCAGCTAAGGCCATGCTAAGAGGAAAGTATATTGCAATACAGGCCTACCTCAGGAAAGAAGAACAATCCCATATAAGCAGTCTAAACTCACAATTAATGAAACTAGAAAAAGAAGAACAAATGAGGCCCAAAGTTAGGAGAAGGAGGGACATAATAAAGATTAGAGCATAAATAAATAAAACTGAGAAGAATAAAACAACAGAAAGAATCAATGAAAGCAAGAGCTGGTTCTTTGAGAAAATAAACAAATAGATAAAACCCCTTCCAGACTTATCAAGAAAAAAAGAGAGTCTACACACATAAACAGAATCAGAAATGAGAAAGGAAAAATCACTATGAACACCACAGAAATACAAGAATTATTAAAGAATACTATGAAAAATTATATGCTAACAAACTGGATAACCTAGAAGAAATGGACAACTTTCTAGAAAAATACAACCTTCCAAGGCTGACCAAGGAAGAAACAGAAAATCTGAACAGACCAATTACCAGCAATGAAATTGAACTGGTAATTAAAAAACTACCTAAGAACAAAACTCCTGGACCAGATGGCTTCACCACTAAATTTTATCAAACATTTAGTGAAAACCTAAAACCCATTCTCCTTAAAGTTTTTCAAAAAATAGAAGAGGAGGGAATATGTCCAAACTCATTTTATTAGCCCAGCATCACTCTAATACCAAAACCAGGCAAAGACACCACAAAAATAGAAAGTTACTGACCAATATCCCTGATGAACATAGATGCAAAAATACTCAACAAAATATTAGCAAACTGAATTCAAAAATACATCAAAAAGATCATCCATCATAATCAAGTAGGATTCATTCCAGGGATGCAAGGATGGTATAACATTCAAATATCCATCAACATCATCCACCACTTCAACAAAAACAAGGATAAAGACCACATGGTCATCTCCATAGATGCTGAAACCTCATTTGAGAAAACTGAACATCCATTCATGATAAAAACTCTCAACAAAATGGGTATAGAGGGCAAGTACCTCAACATAATAAAGGCCATATATGACAAACCCACAGCCAACATCATACTTAACAGTGAGAAGCTGAAAGCTTTTCTTTAAGATTGGGAACAAGACAAGGATGCCCACTCTCCCCACTTCTATTCAAGATAGTACTTGAGGTCCTAGCCATGGCAATTAGCCAAAACAAAGAAATAAAAGCATCCAGATTGGCAAGGAAGAAGTTAAACTGTCGCTGTTTGAAGATGACATGATATTGTACATAAAAATCCCCAAAGAATCCACTCCAAAACTACTAGATCTAATATCTGAATTCAGCAAAGTTGCAGGATACAAAATTAATACACAGAAATTGGTGGCATTCCTATACACTAACAATGAACTAGCAGAGAGAGAAATCAGGAAAACAATTCCATTCACAATTGCATCAAAAAGAATGCTTCTAAATAACTTAGGAATAAACCTAACCAAGGAAGTGAAAGACCTATACCCTTAAAACTACAAGACACTCTTAAGAGAAATTAAAGAAGATATCAATAAATGGAAACACATCCTGTGCTCATGGACAGGAAGAATTGATATTGTCAAAATGGCCATCCTGCCTAAAGCAATCTATAGATTCAATGCAATTCCTATCAAAATACCAACAGCATTTTTCAACAAACTAGAGCAAATCATCCTAAAATTCATATGGAAACACAAAAGACCTCGATTAGTCAAAGCAATCCTGAGAAGGAAGAATTAAGCAGGGGGAATTACATTCCCCAATTTCAAGCTGTACTACAAAGGCACAGTAATCAAGGCAATTTGGTACTGGCACGAGAACAGATCCATAGACCAATGGAACAGACTAGAGAGCCCTGATATAAACCCAAGCATATATGGTCAATTAATATACAATAAAGGAGCCATGGATATACAATGGGGAAATGACAGCCTCTTCAACAGCTGGTGTTGGCAAAACTAGACAGCTACATGTAAGAGAATGAAACTGGATCATTGTCTAATCCCATACACAAAAGTAAATTCTAAATGGATCAAAGACTTAAATGTAAGTCATAAAACCATAAAACTCTTAGAAGGCAGCATAGGCAAACATCTCCTGAATATAAGCATGAGCAAATCCTTCCTGAACACATCTCCTCGAGAAAGGGAAACAAAAGCAAAAATGAACACATGGGACTATATCAAACTAAAAAGTTTTTGTACAGCAAAGGGCATCATCAACAGAACAGAAAGGCATCCTACAGTATGGGGGAATATATTTGTAAATGACATATCCAACAAGGGGTTAACTTCCAAAATATATAAAGAACTGCACACCTCAACACCCAAGAAACAAATAACCCAATTAACAAATGGGCAGAGGATATGAAGAGACAGTTCTACAAAGAAGAAATTCAGATGGCCAACAGACACAGGAAAAGATGCTCCTCATCACTAATCATCAGGGAAATGCAAATTAAAACCATAATGAGATATCACCTCACACCAGTAAGGATGGCCAACATCGAAAAGACTAAGAACAACAAATGCTGGCGAGGATGCAGAGAAAGGGAAACCCTCCTACACTGCTGGTGGGAATGTAAGCTAGTTCAACCATTGTGGAAAGCAATATGGAGTTTCCTCAAAAAACTAAAAATAGAAATACCATTTGACCCAGGAATCCCACTCCTTGGAATTTACCCAAAGAATATAACTTCTCAGATTCAAAAAGACATTTGCACCCCTATGTTTATCACAGCACTTTTTACAATAGCCAAGATATGGAAGCAACCTAAGTGTCCATCAGTAGATGAATGGATAAAGAAGAGGTGGTACATATATACAATGGAATACTATTCGGCCATAGGAAAGAAACAAATCCTATCATTTGCAACAACATGGATGGAGCTGGAGAACATTATGCTCAGTGAAATAAGCCATGCAGAGAAAGACAAATGCCAAATGATTTCCCTCATTTGTGCAGTATAACAATGAAGCAAAACTGAAGGAACAAAATGGCAGTGGACTCAGAGACTCCAAGAAGGGACTAGAGGTTACCAAAGAGGAGGGGTGTGGGAGGGCGGGTGGGGAGGGAGGGAGAAGGGGACTGAGGGGTATTATGTTTAGTACACATTGTGTGGGGGATCACAGGGAGAACAGTCTAGCACAGAGAAGGGACATAGTGGATCTGTGACATCTTGCTGCACTGATGGACAGTGACTGCACTGGGGTATGGGTGGGGACTTGATAATATGGGTAAATGTAGTAGCCACATTGTTTTTTCATGTGAAACCTAAGAGTGTATATCAATCATACCTTAATAATAAAAAAAAAAGCAGGCATGGCACTACTCTGGTGTGGTAGTAAACTGTGCTATTACAAGACAGCACAGGAGAGGCAGATTAACCAGTTAGAAGTTATTACTCTATTAGGTATGGCGTGTACTGAAATTCAGGAAATTGTATTAAAATATTGGCAGAAATGTAGTTTGTTAAGACAAAATGTCTTTATATTTTATTTAAAGATAATACTATACTAACACAAACTTGGAATATGTCCTTGTTGTATGAGATACTTAAAACTAATGTACAGGGTCACCCTGAGAAAGATTAAATGTTACGCATATTGAACTGTTTCTTTAGAATTCTGTCTATTAATTGATAATGGATGCTATTAATTGGAATGGGGCAAGCCTTGGGCAACCATAGTTTTTGCCCATAATAGTTCAAAGGGCGCACAGATGGGAGGGAATCCAAGGCTCACTTCCACTTACAGTCCACCAACATGTCAGTTAAAAGAAACCTCAGGCTCTTTTGAAATACACTTTACATCACCAGTTCAGTTTGGAAAGATAACATCTTTGAAAAGATAACCATTTGTTAAGGTATGACATTGATCAGACTTCCTTTATTCCCTATGTAATTACCAGGATATTTAAATTAGAACCTTTTTTCAAGGGAGTATCTTAGCTCATTGATTCAAGGTCTTGAAAAAAAGGTACCAAAGTATAAGTCTGGGGAGAGGAAATCCCAGGGCAAAATACCTCTAAAACTGAAATCAGTCAGGGAGAAATAAAGTTTAATACCTATTTATTGCTTACAAACTGCAGTCCAGGGCTGTTTCTCTCCTCTGCTCCCCCAGAAACCAACCAGCTCTTCCCTTAACTTCTCAGGTTCAGATAAGCCATCAGTTACCCAGGTAATCCCCCACTGATATGGAGACAAACTCTCTCCACCCCTGAGGAATGCCTATTGACATGCAGATGCACTAAAGCCATACTGCTCTCCACCCCTGAGGATGCACTAAAGCCAGGCAAGGTATTCTGGAAATATTACAATTTTACCCACACAAAGAATGGAAGAACGGAGGGAAAGAGAAAAGGAAGAAGAGAGGGAGGGGAGGAGAGGAAGGAAGGAAGAAAGAAAGTTGTTCAAGCAACTGCAATATACTGGCACAAATATACAACCCTATAGATATAAAATTCCTTCATCTTAACAGACACTACTCTTGCAGATCCAGACCCTCACAAATGTGCAAACACAAACTCTTATCTATGCATACTTACATACATGTCCCTGTAAAAGACTGAAAAAGAATCACTTAACACATAATTATGGCACATCTTTCAGATGTGAGCCATTATTCAGTTGTCTCAGCACCATTGTCAGCACAAGCTCCTCCTTTCTGCCTTTTGTTCTGGCCCCACCCTACCAAGGTCACGTGAATTTGTAATTGCCTCTGTACACTATAATAGCTTGGCTCCAAACAGTAACGTCCTCTATGTCCCTCACTGGGTTAATAACATCATCCTCTATCCCATCTCCCAGCAACCTCTGAGTTTTACCATCTGATGGCTTTTTCCAGTTCTCACCTTCTTCTCTATTCTGCAGCACTGAATGATTCATAATTCATTTAAGAAAAATTTGTTAAGATCTTACTTTGTGTCATTATGGTTCGAGGCATTAAGAATACCCAAACAAATAAGACCCTGTAGCCCTCTTTCCCTTAGTTTCATCATATTATATCATCTTCATCTTTCAAATGTTCAATTGTTCCTTCTTCCAAAAAGCAAACCCCAAAAAACTAGAAATTGCCTTCACACCCCACAGTTAATCCATCAGCAAGTTGCATCATTTCTACCTTCAAAATACAGATCAGGTTTGCCCACCTCTCACCACCCCCCTGTTACCATCCATGCCCAGCCACCATGACATGACCTCTGGCCCAGACTACCTCAGTGGCCTCCTAGCTGGTTTCTCGCTTCCACACTTGTTCTGCACAGTGCACAGTAGGCAAAGTGATCCTTTAAAAAACAAGTCAAATCATGTCATGCACCTACTCAGAGCCTCCAGTGAATCCCCCACACACCGTAGAACAAACTCCAAAACCTTTATCATGGCCTTCAAGGCCTTCTTGAATGACCCGGCCCTGCTTGCTCCCCTGCGCTCCTCCCGCCTTGCTCTGCTCCAGCCCCACTTCACCCGGCCGGACAGCCGTTCCCCAAAGACACCGAGTTGCTTCTCAACTCATCTTTCTACATCTTGTTTCTATGCCTGCAGTGCTCTTCGTCCAGATCTTCTTATGGCCACCTCTTCTCATGTTTCCACTGAAGCGGTATTTTGTGAGGTGCTCTTCCTTATTCAATCAAAAAGTGCTTCCTATGCTCCCCTCCGACCTCTCTTTACTCCACCAAACCCCATCACGCTCTAGCCCTTACTGTGCTTCATTTTCTCCATGGCACTAATTAAAATGATTTTATTTATGCGTTTATCTATTGCATGTATTCTCTTACATTAGAATATAAGCTCCAAGGAGACAAGGCCTTTGCCTAGACATGGAGAAATGTGTGGTGCATGGTAGGAGCTGCAGTGTGCAGATTCTCTTCCTAAATACCATCCTCAACCACCTTCTGTTCTTTCTATAGTCTCTCGGTAATCTTTATTTCCATGGCTCTGTTTCTCAAAGTGTGATCAGTGCGCACCTGCATCCAAATCCTCTGGGAAACACAGATTCCTGGCCCCAAAACTACATCTTACTGAATCTCTATGTCTACAGGATGGAGCCTGAAACCCACAGGTAAATAAGCTCTCCAGGTAATTCTTGGGCTTGATAAGCTTGAGGACCACTATTCTGTAATTTCAGTACTTACCTTTACTGATTTTCAAATCTGTGTTTCTACTTCTTGTTTCTAAATGATCCCCAAAGCTTGTTGATTCTGTTTCCCCCGCATCTCTCAGATCTGTTGCTTTCTCCACACTATCTCATATGGTTGAAATATCTCAACTTCAGCTGAATCACTACAGTAATTGTTGAGCAAGTAAGTATCTGTCTGCTTTCTAAACCACTCACCTAACCCATGTCACTTCATCTTTCTCAAATCAGTGGTTCTCCATTCCCTCTCTGTTGGGGCTCACTGCCATCATGTTTTAGATGGTGCCTCTCCAACACAGATCAGTTTATACACCAATTTCTCCAGGAAGCTTTTCTGTTTCACCAGAATGTTCTCTTCTCATCTTTGTTGCCCAAAGAACTCTGCCATCTCTTATGGTACTTATTCATTTTACCTTCAGTAGACTTATGTATTTGTTTTATTCCCTGTAATTCATAAATTCCGCTAGTGCAGGAAATGTGATTTATTCATCTGCGTATACTCCAGAGGACCCAGTCTCATAGTTGGTACTCAATAAATGTTTATTGAATGAATGATTGAGCTCATATTTGGTTCAAAAGACACTTTATCATGCTGTGTTTTTCCCTCTTCCAGTAGTTAAAAAAGAAACCCACAAGATATTAATTCAAAAAATTTGGATCATTCATTTCTGCTAGAATAAAAACACTGACATTCAAGTGCTGACACCCATTTGTGACAATGATCAATTTAGGTCTGCTAATAAAATTCAAAAACAAATTATAATCAAGGAACATAAAACCAGTTACTAACTATAACAAAGAGCAAAAGAACCTTTGAGTCCTCAATCATGGACACAAAACAGGATTCTAAATTAATGTAAAGACAAGCAGACCTTTGTGAATATTAGATTTATAGAAGAATTTAAAAAATAAGAATAGGGACAGTTGGAACCTGAGAATGGCGGGCACGGGTTTAGTGGCCGGAGAGGTTGTGGTGGATGCTCTGCGGTACTTTGACCAAGGCTATGAAGCGCCTGGGGTGCGGGAAGCGGCGGCGGCGCTAGTGGAGGAAGAAACTCGAAGATACCGACCTACGAAGAACTACCTGAGCTACCTGACGGCGCCGGATTATTCTGCCTTTGAAACTGACATAATGAGAAATGAATTTGAAAGACTGGCAGCTCGACAACCAATTGAATTGCTCAGTATGAAACGATATGAACTTCCAGCCCCTTCCTCAGGTCAGAAAAACGACATTACTGCATGGCAAGAATGTGTAAACAATTCTATGGCCCAGTTAGAGCATCAAGCAGTTCGAATCGAAAATCTAGAACTAATGTCACAGCATGGATGCAATGCCTGGAAAGTATATAATGAAAATCTAGTTCATATGATTGAACACGCACAGAAAGAGCTCCAGAAGTTAAGGAAACATATTCAAGATTTAAACTGGCAGCGAAAGAACATGCAGCTCACTGCTGGATCAAAATTAAGAGAAATGAAGTCAACTTGGGTATCCCTGGTCAGTAAAAATTATGAGATTGAAAGGACTATTGTGCAATTAGAAAATGAAATCTTTCAAATGAAGCAGCAACATGGAGAGGCAAACAAAGAAAATATCCAGCAAGACTTCTGAAAAGACAAATTAATTTGATGGGTTGAAGGGACGGCAAGTTGGGCTTTCACAGAAGATAGGCATCTGAAGTATGAAGGGCAACAGCATCTTACAGAAATCAATTGTTAAATGTTTAGAGGTCACAGTATGTGGACTATTACATTCTCTTTGTACATTTTACCAAAATGAAAAATTTCAACTTGAAAAAAATAATAATAATAAAAGAATAGGGACAGTTGGCCTTCATAACTCCATCCCTTTCAAGGTAACTTTTCCTTGTTCTCAAGTTTGGAACAAGTTTGCCTTCTCTAAGGCAGATGTAAAGCTTGGATGAACTGTGGGTGGCGGGGACCACCTACCCACAACTGTCCCTGCCTCTGCAGGTCCTTTCTGCCCGGGCTGAGGGAGACCTGTCCATCAGAGCAAGGAACGCAGGATGGATTATTTTTCCTAAAAAAATGATGCTGTAAATAAGACTAAATATATAAAAATAAGTTTCTAATGGTCCTCTTATATTGTATTTTGTGTTAAATGACTCTTGGGATCTATCCTGATAACCATATGACCTTAATGGTTTGGGCAAATGCATTTTGAACTTCTACCAACAGACCAACTTTCAAAACATCCTCCTTTTGCAAACATTAGCAGTTGAAAAAAGTCTTCCCCTTTCCTCATTTAATCCTATTAACCCTGCAAAATGGCTCTAGATCTTGCAGACTCTGTACTGGGCTTATGGAGGATATCACAAGGAGACAAACCATCTGCTGAATCACCCTTGAAACCCCTGAAAGTGGCATTTCTTGGAAAGAAAAATAATAAAAAAATGAAACTACATATAATGAGGCACTGAAGATAATTTTTGAAATGTTTTCCTTCTGAGATTTATTGCCAATATATTCTATTTATTTGTGCAAAGAGGAATTTCTTTCTCATACAATTCACCTGAAACTTACGCTGTTCTCATCTGTCCAGAAATCATTTACTCACAAGGTTTGAGGAGCCCTTGGAGATCATCTGGTCCAGTGCCCTCATTTTGCCTACAAACATGATGAAACTGCTTCAGTTCTATCTCTATCATAAATTCTACATGCCACAAATGTTCTGAATGCTTCCTATGGGCTCCAAATGTAGCCTATTGGGTTTTATATGGAACCAGCTGTGTTTATAATATTGCAGGGAGAGTTAATACGTGATGACTCTTTGGATAATACAAGACAGAAAATAATATCAGAATGAATTCCATAACATGGAATTCTGGAAATAAAAGACCACAGACTTAAAATTCTACATTAAGACTCTGCATGAAGGAAAAAAGAGATGGGAGAAGCAACCGATAGCAATGGCTGAACTCCCAGACTCCTCAGCACTTTGGATACATTTATTCTTTCATCTAAGTTTTTGGAAACTAGCTTAGAAATTGGAGCAAATAACCAGAGGCTTCTTTATCAGGACTGTCTTTGTGGTTAGCGCAAATGCATTTCATCCAAAAAAATTTCTTTTCCACGATTAGGAATTTCTAATCACATGGGAAAACTGTGAGCCAGGGTTCCTGGTAACACAGGGGAGTTGTCTTTTTGGGTCTTTTGTGATAGAGGAGGGTTATGAATACTTTTAGAGAGGGAAAGTGGAGTCTTCATTGGGTGGTGGAGAAGATAGGAAATAGGGGAAGGTGGCAGAAATGGAAATTTCTTGTACATGGATGCAGATAGAAAGAAAAGTATTGAAAACCAGAATGATAAAGTAACCTCTGGATCAAACTCATTAATATACTCTTCAACCAAATCATTTACTGAAATCCCTTGTAATATTTTGGTTTTAAAAGATTTGTATTAAGGGGTGTTCAAAAAAGACTTGAAAACTGTTGATCTGTTTTGATCCCCTCATTTTGTGAATTATGCTGGTTTCTGGGTTTTTAAAAATGGAAAAGAATACATCCTGCTCTTTAGAAGTTTATCATCTTGTGAGAAAGACAAACTTATCAATCACTACAACAGAGAAGATAAGAGCTACGGGAACACAGACAGAGGAGCTATTAATTCAGTCTGAGAGCCAAATAAAGCCATAGAAAGGTAACAATTGAGTAGGATTTTAAATATGTTAGAAGTTTGTCAGATAGGCAAGAAGATAGAAACACTCAAAGGTAAATTTGTCTGGTGTGACTAGAGTCATCTGCCTGCCAGGAGAGGGTAGTGGGAGATGCTGGAGATGATCTGGGGTGGGGGTGGGGGGTGCTCTCTGGGACCAGGCTGGGAGGTACAGTGATGACATGTTAAAGAGTCACCTGTTATTGATATTATGAAACTTAGTTTTTAAATCTTTTACTTAATGCCTTCTAGGTTTTGTATCATAGTTAGAAAGTCTACTTGATGCTGGGGTTCTTGTTTGCAGAGTTGAAGAATGAACTTAGCAAACAGTCATGGTAGGAGAACCAGGGGTGGTGCATTGTCTAGGGGATTTATAGGCAGTAGAGGATTTTGGGAATTGAGGGCTTAGGGTGTGGACTTGTACCACCTGCCCCGCCCTCAAGGTGGGCTGGGTTGTTGTCTGTTTGCTAGTGCTGTTTACAGTGAAGTCACAAGTTATGCTGAGATACTCTTGCGGAACACTCAAACATTCCAGGCAAAGTTGCTCCTGGCCTTTTGACCTTTAACTGATCTCACTGAAGATGTCTATATTCCTAGTCTAGTATCTTTATCCTAGAGAATTAGTGTGACCTTGATTTTGCATAATGCTGAACACAGAGTTTTGATAGGGACTTTACATTATTACATTGCTTTGACTGTAAATATCTTGCCTTGCTTTTTCCAGAGGCCCTCACTCTACTCGTCTAAGCTCATGGTCCCTGTCTCATTCTCTGCTCTGAATTTCAAAGGAGCTTTCCTTTTAGGACAATTAGTTTAGTTTAATCCTTTAAGACCATTAAGGATCAAGTAGCCAGTACAATTGTTAATTTACACAAGCCTCTCCTTTCTGTCTCACCTAAATAGGTCATTTGACCCATCAAACGTGTTGCTATGTCTCTTTTCCATGGGATTCTCTTCTGACTTTTCATGGAAGAGTACTTATCTGCATACTTAACTTTAACTCAGCTGTGCATGGGTAAATCAACCCTCAGAATAACAGGAAATCACATTCTGTTATCTTAGGGAACTGATTCTCTTTGTCCCCCATGTACAACAAAAATTCAGTTTAGGGTTGTATACAGATTTCATACCCCACAAAATTACTCTTGCATAATCTTTAAGGTGAAAGAGAGATGCAGTTTTTTCTTGATTTCAAATTCACAAAATTCCCCTTATTTTAAAGTTGCAGTGCTGACATAGTATGTATTTAGACTGTGTTATAAGCTTCTTGAAGATCAGGACTACTGTGTATTCATTCATCTTTATCTCCCACAGTGCTTTGCACAGATACACACTTATTATCTATTTGCTGATTGAATGTTATTTGTACATTCAGAAAACACAATTTCAGTAAATTTTTCATTATTTTTCTTAGAACTTCCTCTATACTATTAACATTTCTACCGATCTGAGAGAACTGATAGCTGGTCTTATGTAAAGCTCATCCTGTACAAACAGGATGAAATCTACTTCCCCTGCTCCAGAAACTCATGGCCTATGCTTCAGCCTTTTTCTCTGAGTGGGAGTCCCATAGATACCTTGAGAAACAGAGATGCTTCTAGAGCACAGAATTCTTTCCTATGTTTCCATGTTCCCAGAAGGAAGCATTAGGTGCAAACCAGACAGCTTGGAGAGGAAAAGTCAGCCCACATTGCTTGTGCTCACAACACCCTTGTCATTGTTCCAAGTGGAAAACAGAAGACCAAGTAGCAAATTAATGGCAGATAAAGCCTATTAATTTTCTGGCAATTAATTCTTTCACCTACTTTAAATTAAAATGTTCAGCCTTTCTTAGCTACTCATCAACAACTGTTAACATCAGTGTCTTTTCAGCATTTGGAAGGCCCTGAGTATAAACAGCCCATTACCTTGCAATAAAAGATAAACTGTAGAACCTTGATTAAGCAGAATGCTCTGGGAATGAACTTTACCAGTTCACTGATGCTTCTACTTATTGCAGACTCAGCTAGAACACTTTACTTTAGCATTCATTCATTCATTCACTCCATCAGTTAATCAACAGAACATAGTATAGTGGTGAAGAGCAGTAAATGCTGCCAGGCTTGCTGGATTCAATCCCAGCTCCATCATTTGGTTACCTTGGACAGCTTGCTTACCCTCTCTGTGTTTCTGTCTCATCATCTGTAAATTGGAGATGATAATAGTACTTATCTCATAGCATATTTCTGAAAATCAGAGGGACTAACATATGTAAAGTCCAGAGGACAGTGCCTGGCTGTTGGCAGTTCTGCATAGCTGCTGCATTTATTATTGTTGATCATTCTGTTAGGCAGAAACACAAAAATGAGTGGGATGAAAAAGAGAAAGGGCTCCCCAAAGATGACTCAGAGAGTTGATCAAATAGAATCAGAAAGACAGAAACGACTCAAAGAGTTAATCAGATGAAGCCACAGGGTCCAAGAGTGACTCAGGAAATGTCCAGGGACCCCCAGAGAAGGAACATGTCCCGTCCAGCGGGACCTAGTTATTTGTGGGGACGAGGGGGATCCGACCTGAAAGAAAATGGGGGCGAGAGAAGAGCGAAGGCAAGACAGTATTCTGATCAAGCCCTCAAATTTTATTGTAAGACGGGGGTAGATATACACCAGTGTTCAGGGGCAGAGTGGGCCATAGGATACTTGTAAGCAGGGGATTGGCTGCATAGCAGGGATGGCGCAGCGAGTTACATTCTGATGGGCATATGATAATGGGGAAGGAGGGGGAGAAGAGTATCTCTTGGCGCGCGCGGGCTTTCTTGTTGGCGCGCGCGGGCTCGCAGCTAATCTCCAGGAAGTGAAGCAGGAACCTCATGAACTGTGGCCATCTTGTTGTCTTTGTGTGGCTCCCAACATCTCCTCCCTTTCTATTTATTTCAGAAAGGTGGGCCTTAATCGAGTGAGGGAATAGAGGCCTGGCTCCTCCAGCAGGGTAACATTTCGCAAATGCTCTCGGTATCTTTTAGGGAGGAGAGGCAGAGCTGAAAGCCAAATTGATCTTAATATATCAAGGCTTTATGTACATATGGATACCAACCTCTATGCAAGCCAGGCGTATTCTCAGGGAGGACCAGAGAGGTTCTAGGAAGAACCCTCCCTTGCGGTACTTTGTCTCGCACTCATCTCGATGCCCATACCCTCATAGTTAGGGGTATGTCTGGTTCTGGCTGACCAGCATATGGGCCACATTAAGTACGGTGCCAGAATCGATGGTACCATGGTTGAGGCGCCTGTAAAGTTGAGAACCGGAGACCGGGAGCATTGGTTGGTTCGGTGTAAGACTCTTCATCACAGGCTGTAAGTCTGTGATAATGAACAGCAACCGCTGGCTTGACGAGCTGGTCAACCTGCTCTCGAATAAAAACTGTCAGTTTTCTTAAGGCCCAAGGGCCAAGAGACACTAAAAGGAAGAATCCTGCCAAGGGTCCAAGGATGGTGGGGATCAGAGTAGTTAACCAAGGGGTGGCAGAGGTCTAGTTTTTATACCAGGCCTCATCCTTTTCTCTTTGTTTTTGCCTGGCTTCTAGGTTTTTCTTAACTTTATCAATGCTATCTTGCACTAACCCTGTTTTGTCTTTATAGAAGCAACATTCTTCTTTAAGAGCAGCGCAGAGGCCTCCTTCTTTCAGGAAAAGGAGGTCTAACCCTCGGCGATTTTGGAGCACTACCTCAGAGAGAGAGACAACAGATTCTTTCAGGCTGTCTAAACCTTCTTGCAGATTTTGTATGTCTTTATCAATAGCCTGACTAAGAGCATAATATTGTTGTTTAGAAGTAATTATGGAGGCAATGCCTGTTCCAGCCCCAGCTGCTCTTAATCTTAATATCACAGATAAGGTAATGGCGGTTACTGGCTCACGCTTAGTGCGAGTAGAGCCCGAGTAATATGGAAGGAGGTCTTCGGTGGGATGTATGGAAATCTTGGGCATGAGCATGACTAAAACACAATATTCATTGTTAGATATTAGCAAGCGCGGGTTAACAGAGGGCGTTATGCCAAAGGAGCAAGCAAAATAAGTACCGTTGGGCGCGACAAGGAATTCATAGGACAGCGGGGGTGAGAAGGAGCTGTTACAAATGGGTATTAGCTGAGGGGGTAGACGCAAGACGGGGCTATGTATACAGAGGCCTATTCCCGAAAGCTGCGTCAATGTGAGACCCGGAGAGGTCTCTGAAAAACGGGAGGGGTCTGACCAGCGAGTCTTGCTGGAGTCATTGGTAAGTATGAGGTCTGCTGAGGTGTTTACTAAAACTGCTATCCCTTCGTAAAACGGGGGAACGGGGGAGAAACATAACCAGCACTCGCTATATCCAGTGGAGTTAAGGGATTCTGCAGTCACATTAGCCAGGCCTTTAAGGATTTCGCCTGTAGAGGGTAAAACTGGGGGGAGCAAGGCCTGGAAAACAGTACTAGTAGACAGGGGAGAAGGGTTAGAAGGTCTTGGGTCTCTTGCCTTAGGGGCAATAGGGCCAAGGACAACGTGCTTGTTGGCGTTTGGAATGGATCGAATTAATTTGATTTTAAAAGTGAGCCCAGGGTCCTTTCCTGAAACATAAAGCCTTAGCCCCCATTCATGTCCCCTGAGCCATCTATCAATAGGGGCCCTTTTTCCCTTGTCAGTAAAGGCAATGGAGAGCGGTGTACATCGCCCCCTTGTGGATTGGGTGCTTTGACATTCTGGGGTAACAGTTGAGTTAGGCTTGGGATTCCAAGCCCTACTTACAGTTATATAATCCCAGGTGGAGCTAGGCTTCCAACTAGCATCTCCTGTAGTCTCACACCCCCAGGAGTCACAGAAATAGGAGTCTCTATATCCACATTTATAGTTAAGGGCTCGATCTCTATGAGCTCCCGGGCAAACATAAAATTCTGTTTCTCTGAGGTAGGTTCTCCTAGGGGTGTTGTTACACCCAGGAGAGGTGGTAGATTGTCCCTCAGGGTAGGTCTCAGGGGAGGTGGAAAAAGGAAAGTAAATGTCTGGGGTCCCCCAGGCTGCAGAAGCTCCAGCGGCCAAGTCACAGAGGTCAGGGGCAAGAACAGGCCATGGGGGGGAACTTGCTAAGGTAGAAGAACTGAAAACGACGTCTCCTGCTTCACTGGTGACTGTCCAGGTGAAATTGAAAATCTGATGGGTCCAAACGGGGCGAAAGGTCATGACGAGGGTCAATAGTGTAGAAATCTTCATTTTTGCCTCCTGAAAATAAACAGAAAGGGAAGGCTTCTCAGGGGTTAATATGCCCTGGACTGGAATTATTATTGTTTTTGCCTCTATTTGTGTCTAGGAGTTTAATGAGCCTATCTGGGAGCCATCGGGCATTTTGTGCCTTAGCATCATATATACAAGCATGTCCTTTCCCCCATATGAGCACAGGGTCAGGCCCGTGCCATGTGTTGGTCATCGGATCTCTCCACATAGCCTGTGCATAATTATCTGCCGTGGAGGGATGCCAAAGGCGATCAGCAGCGGTTTTACCCGCGGAGTCATAAGTAAGGAAATTAAGAACAAACAGTGCATGATTTAGGAGTGTCTTTGCATTACCTGTTTTCGGATAGAGTACTTCTCCCCCCGACTGAAGTTTGAATAACATGTTTTTAAGGGTTAAGTGGGCTCTTTCAACAATGCCTTGGCCTTGGGGATTATAGGGAATTCCTGTTATGTGCTTAATACCTAACTGCGCACAGAACTGTTTAAAGCTAGAGCTGGCGTATCCAGGCCCATTGTCAGTTTTTAAGATTTTAGGTGGTGGTAGATATGCCAGGCATGAGAGAACATGGGTAATAACATTTTTAGTTGCCTCTCCCGTTTGCAAGGATGCACATAGGAAACCACTACATGTGTCAATAGACACATGGATATATTTTAATTTACCAAAGGGAGGGTAATGAGTGACATCCATTTGCCATATCTCTCCTGGAACTAACCCCCGGGGGTTGATTCCGTTATGAGGCTCTGGGAGGAGAGTTAGACATCCTTGACATTGCCGAACTATTTGGCGGGCCTGTTCTCGGGTGATTGAAAATTTGAGTCTAAGAGTATGAGCATTGAGATGATGTAGTTCATGAGCCCGTTGGGCTGCAGCCAAGGGTGAGTCTGACGTGACAGAGGCTACTAATTGAGTCGCCAGATCAACTCTGTCATTGCCTTTGGCAAGCGGCCCTGGAAGGCCAGTGTGAGCGCGTATGTGCCCGATGAAAAAAGGGGCATCGCGGTTTAGAATTAATTTTTGCAATTTTGCGAATAGGGGGGAAGCATTTGTAGAGGGACGTATGTAAGGCACTGTCTCTAATAGGGGAACAGAGGTTGCTACATAGGCACTATCAGTGTAAAGGTTAAAGGGGGCATCTATTAAAAGCTCAAAAACTTTGATTATTGCAGTTAGTTCAACAAGTTGTGCAGAAGAGAGGTCTGTCTGTATTCGAGTAACTTGCCCATTAATACTGAAAGCGGCTATACCGGAGGAGGACCCATCAGAGAACACCATTACGGCCCCAGCAATTGGCGTGGTTTTAGTCCTCTTGGGAAAGACAACTGGGGTCTTTTGAAGGAACTGGACTAATCTGTCTGCAGGGTAATGATTGTCTATTGTCCCCTGGAAGGAGGTGCAGCTAATTGCCCAATCATCATCATGTTGAATAAGCCATTGTAATTGAGATGTATTGTATGGGAGGGTTATAACTTCAGGGTCTCTCCTAAACAACTTGAGAGCTGCCTCTCGGCCTAAACGTAAGAGGGCAGCAACTAATTGAGGATAGGTAGCTAAGACTCTAGGGGGGGAGGCTGGCAAATGAACCCAAAATAGTGGATGGTTTTGCCAAAGGACTCCTGTAGGGGAGAAGGGGGTAGGGAAAATGAGCAGCCACAAACTTAGATGTGGAGAGAAGTAGCTAATGGTCTGTTCAGAAATAGCCCGCTCTACAATGGTTAATGCCCTTTGTGCTTCTGATGAAAGCGAGCGGGGGGAGGAAGGATCAGGGTCTCCACGTAGGACATCAAACAAGGGCTTTAACTCTCCGGTGGTCAGCTTTAAATAAGGCCTGAGCCAGTTGATGTCTCCTAGCAGACGCTGAAAATCATTAAGAGTGTTTAAGGAGCTTCTCTTTAACTGAATTTTTTGAGTGAGGATTTTATTAGAAAATAATTCAAAGCCTAAAAAAAGTTGGGGGGGGTGGACCTGGACTTTTTCTGGGGAAATTTGTAGTCCTCGATCTCGGAGGGCAGTGACTAGCTGTTGACTGGCCGCATAGAGCTGTTGCTGGTCAGGACCGGCAAGAAGAATATCATCTATATAATGGATAATATACAAAGTGGGGAAGAGCAACCTAAAGGGGTCTATAGTCTGGGCTACAAACTTTTGGCAAAGAGTGGGGCTGTTGGCCATTCCTTGTGGGAGAACTCTCCACTGAAACCGGGGAGAAGGCCTTACACAATTGGTAATGGGTATACTAAAGGCAAAACGTTTGCAATCATCAGGATGCAAAGGTATGGAGAAAAAGCAATCTTTTAGATCAATTACTAATTTGACATACCCTTTAGGGATGGCTATTGGAGAGGGAATTCCCGGTTGTAATGCGCCCATAGAGACCATAGTCTTATTAACCGCCCTGAGGTCTTGTAGGAGCCTCCACTTGCCTGATTTCTTTTGGATTACAAAGATTGGGGTGTTCCAAGGGGATGTAGAAGGTTCAATATGTCCAGCAGCCAGCTGTTCTTGCACTAACTCTATGGCTGCATTTAATTTTATAGTGGTAAGGGGCCATTGATCGATCCAGACAGGAACATCACTTTTCCAAGTAATCTTGTCTGCCTGGAGTGCAGGAGGAGCAACGGCCCTTACGAAAAATGTTTTTCAAACCCTAAACCTGAGCGGTCTATCTTAGGCGTGGCCAGTATCGGGTTGGGATCTCCCTGTTTTAGTTTGCCCAACCCCTGACCAGGGAGGTAACCCTGTGAAAGCATCTGCTGTGTTACAACTTCATTAGGGCTACACATGATGACCTTCATTTGAGAAAGGATATCTCTTCCCCAAAGATTTACCGGCAACCCAGGAACTACGAAGGGTTGAATGAATCCGGTATTTCCTTCTTCATCTTCCCAGTTTAATAACTGTGAGCTCTGTAAGGTGTTTCTTGACTGCCCAATTCCTTGTAGATGGGTCAAGGAAGCGTGTAAGGGCCAGCTGGAGGGCCATGAAGCCTGAGATATGACCGTAGAGTCGGCCCCCGAATCTAAAATTCCTTCAAATACTTTTCCTTGGATTTTAAGTTTAAGAGTGGGGCGTTCTTTAGTAATAGCTTGGATCCAATATAAGTCTGAAGAACCTGGGGTAGAGGAGCCTCGCTGCTTATGAATAGCAGGGTGAGATGTACTTAAAGGGAGGGGGAGCGCCTGCGCAAGGCGCTGACCTTTCATAATGCTGACAGGGCACTGGGGGGCACTAGCAAGAATTTTTATTTCTCCAGTATAGTCATTGTCAACTAAGGAAGGGTGGACAATAAGGCCGTTTATTGTGGTGGAAGCTCGCCCTAAAATTAGAAAATAAGTATCTTTGGGAGGTGGGCCATAAATTCCTGTGGAAATAATTGTAATTCCCTCTTCAGGCGTTAATATTGTTGAGGAGGAGGCACAGAGGTCAAGTCCTGCACTCCCGGGTGTGGCCCGATAGAGGGCGGGAGTGCTACAGCTAGGCTGTTCCCCGAGGCCGGCTGAAATGGAATTGGCTGGGGGGCCCGGGGCTGGCCCCTCAGCTCGTTTCCCTGAAAAGGGGGGGTGAAAGGATTTGTGGTACTGTAAAAAGGATTTGTTGGATTGTTACGGCACTCTTTGGCCCAGTGCCGCCCCTTATGGCAGCGAGGGCAAATACCGGGGACTGACCCAACTCTAGGAGGAGGAGCTGTGGTAGGGCATTGGCGAGCGAAATGGCCTGGCTGTCCACATTTAAAGCAGTTACGCATAGGCGGTGCGCCCCTGGGGAAGGAAGGAGGATAAGAAGCCGGGGGAGTTTGAACAGCGGCACCTACAGCTAAAAGGGCTTGGACTTTGGATGTAAAAGGATCGACATCTCTACACATTCTCAGCATTTCATCAAGAGTTTTGTCTCGAGTCTTACCGCGGAGGACGGCTCGACATGCCGAATTGGCGTTTTCATAGGCTAGCTGTTTTACAATCTTATCATTGGCAGCCGCGGAACCAAGGGTCCTTTCGGCGGCCTCTAACAGTCTGCTAACAAATTCGCTATAGTCTTCTTGCGAGCTTTGAGTGATCTTAGTTAGAGGAGTGTTAGCAGTCCCGGAAGCAGGGAGTGATATCCAAGCGCCCAAAGCGGCATCTTTCACTTGAGATAAAAGACCAAGGGGAAGGCGCTGCTGCCTGGTTTCAGAGATATATCTGCCCTGTCCCGTAAGCTTATCAAAAGTCCAGGACGCTGTTGGGGAATGAGGGTCTTTTACATTGGCAGCAGCGATGGTCTGACAGCGGTCAGCAAAATCTGCCTTCCACGTTAAAAACTGACCACGGGTAAGCACAGCCTGGACTATACGCAGCCATTCACCTGGGAGTAAATGTCCTCCTCGAGACAGCGAATCAAGAACAGAAAGGGTAAAAGGGGCATTGGGGCCATAAGCTTTAACGGCCGCGTTCAGCTCTTTTAAGCTTTTGAAATGGATTTTGTGAAATTCTCTAGGGCCATCGGCAGGCTCGGCCGGCTCTGGCTCAGCCTGCTCTTCTCCCTCACTTTCTATTTCCTGAGCAGCAGGGGCGTCTTCGCCATCGCTTTCAAGATCGCCCTCTTCCGGGCTATGTGTTGTGGAGGTGGGGCCAGAGCGGGCGGAGGCTCGGGTAAGAACAGGGAAGAGCAGTTTTTTAGGTTGTTTATTAGGTTTTGTGGCTGTAAGCGGTTTCTTAGAGAGGCCCCTTTGCGAATATAACGCGGGACGAACTGGTTGGGAGACAACTAATTTTTGGAGATGGCAAGTTATTCTTTGTTCTACTATCTGTGCTATTAGGTCTTCAGTGCTGGTAGGGGGGCCAACAGGACCGGGAGCCGGAGGGGGTAGCGGAGGGGCCGACGGGGGCAAAAAGGCCGGGGCGCAAACATTGGGAGGCTGAATAGAGGGAGTGTAAGAGGCTCTTTTCAAAACTGGGGGTGTGTAAGAAGGGGGGTTAAGCGACGGGGCGGCAAGAGGCCAATCTGGGTTGTGATACCTGGCCGCCTCGTCTTCTAGTTCGGCCGCGTCTCCCGGATCTAAAGGTTCGCCATTTTGGCTCTTAGTCACGACTGGAAAAACCTTTTGTGTATCGACAAAGTCCGAATCTCGAGGGAGAGGCGGATAAATGCAACATTTGGGAGGGGTATCATGGAGGGCACCGAGCAAAGATGGTGTCGGGCTAGGGGAGGGGGATTTAGCTGATTTTGGGGCAGGGGGATCACTCGAAAGAGACGATTTTGAGGCCGCCCGAGATAGGGGGCGGAGGCAATATTCTGCCACTGACAAGAGTTGACGTTTATCAGGGTCAGTATTTTCAACAATATCTCTGATAAGACCCCAATAGGAAAATACTGAAACAGGAACAGAGTCAGGGCCGTTTTTGATAAGATAATCATTTAAATCTCTACCTACTTTCTGCCATTTTTTAGGATGAATTTCGGGGCCATTAATGATAAACCACGGACAGACTTCATCAACAAAAATAAAAAACTTTACCAAGTCTTTCTTTTTAACTCGAACTCCTCTCTCCCTAAGTGAACTTTTTAGGTCTCTTATGAAGACCGCTTCTTTACTTAATCTAGTTCCCATTTTCTTGTAAGGCGGCCGGTACTCACCAGGGACGACGACCTCCGTGAGCGGCGAAAGGCGTCTCCTATTGTTTCATCAAGAAGGGGTCTGGCCAGACGATATCTTACTCGGGGGTCCGCCTGCGAAGGATCCGCACCTCGAGCCCCACGTTGGGCGCCACTTGTCCCGTCCAGCGGGACCTAGTTATTTGTGGGGACGAGGGGGATCCGACCTGAAAGAAAATGGGGGCGAGAGAAGAGCGAAGGCAAGACAGTATTCTGATCAAGCCCTCAAATTTTATTGTAAGACGGGGGTAGATATACACCAGTGTTCAGGGGCAGAGTGGGCCATAGGATACTTGTAAGCAGGGGATTGGCTGCATAGCAGGGATGGCGCAGCGAGTTACATTCTGATTGGTATATGATAATGGGGAAGGAGGGGGAGAAGAGTATCTCTTGGCGCGCGCGGGCTTTCTTGTTGGCGCGCGCGGGCTCGCAGCTAATCTCCAGGAAGTGAAGCAGGAACCTCATGAACTGTGGCCATCTTGTTGTCTTTGTGTGGCTCCCAACAGGAACAGAGGCACAGGCACAGCACAGCCCCTCTCCTCATTTCACCAGTCAGAACAAGTGGAGAGAGCCGACAGCTGTCAATCAAGGACCTCTCTGCCCTGCCAAAAACCACATAAAAGAAGCCTCAGAATGAGCTTCCACTCCTGCCTGTCTCACCTTAGGCAGGCCTGCTCTGTTACTCTATGCAGACTGTATTAAAACTTACTTTGCTTTCTTGACTTTGGTCCTTCATCTCACTATATCTGACTTCCCTGCGACACTGAGCAGAGTCCTTTCCTGCCTAATGTATTTTGGTGCCATGACTCAGATAAAGCAGTGGTAAGTCACTCTCACTTTCAATTTCTGTTGGGTAGCCATTCTGGCCAAAAGCAGGCATGGGTCAGCCACACTAAAATACCACTAAGGCAGGCTGCCACTGGAAGACTCCTGTGACAGGATAAGGTGGTTGCAGATCAGGGACAAAAGCATTAGGCTCCCTGCCACCTGCAAGACAACATCTGCACAACCAGGCACATAGTAAATCACACCCAAGTCCAACCCTTGACCATCTCCCAAATAGGTTTTTTTTGCTGCCTGACACTGTCTCCTTTCCAGTTTCTGTTTGGTTGAGCCACCTTCTGGCTCCCACAAAGACCTTCTGCCAGCCTTGATTTCCACTGTCTCCAGCTCTTGGGATCATCTCTGATTATGGTAAGCTCCCCCTTTAATCCTTCACTAGGAAGCCACAAGACTAGTTCTCCATATCCCACTTGGAGATATCTGAGGCGGGATATGTTAAAGTCCTGGGCAGCTGGCTGTGCCAGTACTTCTGGGATAGACCCTGAGACACTGGGCTCCCCAGCCCATTCTGCAGGATTCATCTTTCAGTCCTCCATCCTGTTGCCAGAGATGTCCTAAACGGGAATAGATTTCCAGGTCTTGGGATGCTGAGACCTCCAGGATAGACCCTGGGACTGTAGGCTCTCACCTATTCTTTTCTTCCTAGATGGAAAACCAGGAATCCATTCTGGCTACTACACCACTGGGCTGTATCCTCTCTCACTGGTCCCAGATAGATGCAGAGACACTTAAAAAGAAAAGACTAATATTCTTTTGCAACATAGCTTGGCCCCAATATCAAATAAGGGACCAGGAGCAGTGGCCACTTAACGGAACTCTTAACCCTAACATCCTCATGCAGCTTGACCTTTTCTGCAAAATGCTGGGTAAATGGGCAGAGATCCCATATGTTCAGGCTCTCTTCTATCTTAAAAACCAAGAGGATCTTTGATGGACTTGTAAGTTAAAAAGTCCTGCCAGCCTTCCCTCTGCTCCACTGCCCACTTTACCTCCACCCCAGTACCCAAGACCACCCAAGGGCAAAGTGTCACGGGCAGCCCCACAGGGCCATCAAGAACAGGGTCCTGGGTACTCAGATCTGCTCCCAAAGGCACCAGCTAAAGTTCTCCCATCAGTGGAAATGGCAGGTGGAGAATTTGGCACAGTGCTAGTCTACAAACCTTTTTCACTAACTGAATTAAAGTAGCTTAAAGCTGATCTTGGCAGCTATACTTCCAATCTAGATAACTATATTGATCAATTCCAGTCTAGCTTACGACTTCAGTCCAGCTTATGACTTCACTTGGAAAGACATCATGATAATCCTGGGACAGACACTCTCTGACCCTGAACAAGAGAGAGTTATTAAAGAAGCCTGTAAATTTGTCAGTAGCCTCCACTTATCAGACACTAAATTTCCCATTGGGTAAACAGCTGTCCCCTCTACAGACCCTAATTGGGATGATAATGATAAAGGTGATATGTGGGGAAGAAACCACTTTCTCTTTTGCATAAAGACAGGGCTAAAGAACGCCAGGCAAAAAGCTATTAACTATTCAAAAGTTGCTGCCATTAGTCAGGGGCCAGAGAAAAATCCTGTTACTTTCTTAAAAAGACTGAGAGACACCTGCACTAAATATACTAATGTAGATTTAGACACATATGAGGAATAAGTAATTCTGAGAGACAAATGCCTCTCACAGTCATCATCTGACATTAGGAGAAAATTACAAAAACAGATCCAGACAAACCCTAACAGCAGTGTAGATGAGCTCCCGACCACAGCCAATACTGTGTTCTATGGCCGTGATCAGGAAGAAGAGATGGGGGCTCAGGAAAAGGAAAGGAGGAAGGAGACCTGACATTCTCAGCTATTAGCCACCTTGCAGCTCAGTCCCTGTCCAGATGCTCACCAGGTCCTGACCAGAATTCCAAGAAAGAGAATAACTGTAACATCTGTCGTAAGACTGGGCATTGGGCTAAGAGCTGTCCTAATAGAGATAAGCCTCCACAATCTCCTTGCTACGAATGTAAGGAAATCGGTCATTGGGCTGCCCTTTGCCCCATGGCCCTTGAGCTCCTTTTACAGGAATGAAGAGGCCCTGGCTGGTTGGCCCTAATCCGTAACATTGATGTCACTGGGCTAGAGCCTAGGGTAACCATGGATGTGACAGGTAGGACAATTTTCTTTTTAATTGACACAGGGGCCTCCTATTCTGTCCTCAGTTCCTATTCCAGACCCCTATCCTCTTGAACTTGCATAGTACTCAGAGTGACAGGGACCTCTACTACGCAGCCTTTCACTCCACCCTTAGGATGGAGTGTCCATAGCCATTAATTTTCACATCCATTTTTAGTTGTAAAAGAATGCCCTATTTCCCTGTTGGGATGAGACATACTAGAAAAATTACACACCAGGATGATTTTTAGTTTTCCCCCAGCTAATCAGACTCCTCTTCGACTTCTGATTGTTCCCTAAATCCCCTTGTCAGCTTTTCAGGACTGGGAATAGTCTATCAATCCTGACGTTTGGGATAAGGGAATCCCAGAAAGGGCTAAGTATGCCACTCCAGTAGTCATCCAGCTCAAAGATCCAGCTAAGTTTTCTAGCCAAAAACAATATCCTATTAAGACTGAGACTTGCAAAGGCCTAATTTCCAAATGCCTTAAACATGGGCTGCTAGTTCGAACTAATTCACCTTACAGTAGTCCAGTCCTGGCCATCAAAAAGAAAGACCAGGCTTATCATCTAGTCCAGGATCTAAGAATTACCAATGAGGCAGTTGTGCCTCTCCACCCAATGGTCCCTAACCCATACACTCTATTAGGGGCTATTCCACCTGACCTTGTGGTTTACAACTCTAGATCTCAAAGATGCTTTCTTCTGCATCCCTTTAGAAAAACAGTCACAGTGACAATTTGCTTTTGAATGGATCACTCCAGAAAAGACCTCTGGCCAGCTAACTCGGACTGTCCTCTCCCAGGGATTTAGAGAAAGTTATCTTCTATTTGGACAAATCTTGTCCCAAGACTTAGCCCACCTGCACCTGAACAATGGGGAGCACAGTCATACAATATGTAGATGATCTTTTAATCTGTTCCCCCACAAAGCAAGACTCCATCAATCATACCATTCAAACTCTTAATTTTTTAGCTGAGTGGGGATATAGAGTTTCAAGGGCCAAAACTCAGTTAGTACAACAGAAGGTCACTTACCTAGAAATAATACTCACTCTAGGAAAGAGAGGCCTTTCTCCAGACTGAGTTCAGGCCACTATTTCCCTTCCCCAACCTACTACCAACAAACAATTCAGGGCTTTCCTAGAGATAATGAGGTATTGCAAGTTATGGATCCCAAATTATGGACTCATTGCACAGCCTCTCTACGAAGTCCTAAAAGGAAAGAAATAGTCTAAACCTTTGGACTTGGGAGCATCACAGCAAAGAGCTGTAGACCTGCTTAAGGACCTATTGACACAGGCCCCTGCCTTAGGACTCCCAAACCCAGCCAGGCCATTCCAGCTGTACTCCCATGAAAGGCAAGGAGTGGCCCTTGGAGTTCCAACTCAAAACTTAAGCCAAATTCACTCACTTATTTTCCATTGAAACCAATTTATGCCTCAAAAACCAAGCAGTCTTTTCTTCTGTAGATTAAATACCTATTTGTGCCTCCCAGCTAACTGGACCAGGACCTGTATACCCCAGTCCACCTGGTCCCAGACACTGACATAGTCCCCAGTAACCAATCACTGACCATTCCTCTGTCCTCTCACATAAGAGCTAAATGACCTATACAGTATATTCCTCTCTTAATAGGCTTAGGAATCACCACAGGACTAAGCTCTGGCATAGCTGGACTAACTATCTCACTGTCCTATTACCAAAGACTAGCCAAAGATTTTTCTGACAGCCTAGAAGAAATTGCCCAAAGTATTGTAACTGTTCAAATTCAGGTAGACTCCTTAGCAGCAGTCACTCTTCAAAACAGAAGAGGATTGGAGCTCTTGACTGCTGAAAAGGGAGGCCTATGCTTCTTTCTAAATGAAGAATGTTGTTTTTATGCTAACCAGTATGGCCTAGTTAGAGACACTGTCCAAAAGCTTTCTGAACATGCCTCCAGAATCCAACAACAACTATCAGAATCCTGGGGCAACGGATCCCAGATTTGGAGCTGGGCATCCTGGTTGCTTCCCTTCACAGGACCCCTACTGATGCTTCTCCTAGCCCTACTATTTGGACCATACTTACTAAACCTCTTAACTAAATTTGTTTCTTCCAGACTAAAGTCCATTAAAGCCAAAGTCCTGTTGTCATGAGGATTCAAGCCCTTGCCAACTGATGAATCAGCTGTCTTCCTGGGACCTCTAGATAGACACCCTTACTGTCCCACTCTCCACCATCCCAACAGTCAGCAAGCAGATGGACCCAGATAACCACACCGTCCCTCACTAACAGGAAGCAGCCAGAGCTGTCGTCACCCCTCATCCCAATGATTTAGGTCCCAACTGCTTGAGGGGGGAATGTTAGGTAGAAAGACAGAAATGAGTGGGATGAAGAAGAGAAAGGGCTCCCCAAAGATGACTCAGAGATTTGATCAAATAGAACCAGAAAGACAGAAATGACTCAAAGAGTTAATCAGATGAAGCCGCAGGGTCCAAGAGTGACTCAGGAAATGTCCAGGGTCCCCCCAGAGAAGAAACAGAGGCACAGGCACAGCACAGCCCCTCTCCTCATTTCACCAGTCAGAACAAGTGGAGAGAGCCGACAGCTGTCAATCAAGGACCTCTCTGCCCTGCCAAAAACCACATAAAAGAAGCCTCAGAATGAGCTTCCACTCCTGCCTGTCTCACCTTAGGCAGGCCTGCTCTGTGACTCTATGCAGACTGTATTAAAACTTTGCTGTCTTTACTTTGGTCTCTCATCTCACTGTATCTGACTTCCCTGTGACACCGAGCCGAGTCCTTTCCTTCCTAATGATTTCATCCCTGCAAAGGCAATCTGCAGGGTAAGATCCCTACCTCACGGTGAATTTCTACCATGATAAAAACATTCAAATAAAATAGAATCACACAGTGTAAAATACAAAAACATATCCCCATCTCCCCTAGTTCTACTCCCCAGAGATAACCATTATTAATAATTTCACATGTATCCTTCCAGACTAATTTTCTAGACATGGGAAAGCATATATACATATATAGTTTATAAATACCACTTATTAATTTCTATTAAAAACAATCATTTTGCTGACAATATATCATGTACATTTTTACAGTTCAGTCCATACGGACCCTCTCCTTTGAAGGGCTGCCTTTGCCTTCTATAATATGGTAAACTAAATTTTTAAATTTAATCTTCTGTTTGATGCCTTTTAGGTTTCTAACTTAATTACTGATGCAAACAACACCAAAACAAACATCTCTACACGTGCAGCTCTATAAATTTGTAGATTATTTTTTGGCATAAGAGAGGGACATTATAATCCATTTCCCCATAATATGGAAGTGTCCACTTTGATAAAACAGGAATACAGTAGGGTTGAAAGGAGAGCCCTGAGCCATTATGACCATATACCCATCCTATCACACCAAGCGATGGATGCCACCATGGGAGAGTAACACGTTGGGTTGAAACTTTACTACGGGCTTGGGAAATTGGTTTTTTGAATGAATCTCTAATAACAGCTTACTTGGTTCCAGTTTTTTTATTCCTAAAGATGTGGTAGAAACAGTCTCATTAATAGATAGTTGTGATTCACTAAGCTCCAGGTAATTAAGACTTCCATTTTCATTTCGGATTTTTCTCTCCTCGTCCACTCTCTCCAAGGCACTGTGACATGGAAAGAAACCCCATGACTCCATGACTTCCATTCTTCTTCCAAATATTTAGAGCACCTTAGCAATGAAAGAAAGGGCCAAGTGAGCAGAGAAAGAGGAGTTAAAAAAGTGACAGCCACATGGGGATCATGATATATTTAAACTGGAAAATCACTCAGAGAACTTCATGCTTATATACAGACTATAAGAAACTGAAAAAATGTCTTTGTGATCCTGAGCTAAGCTAAAGACATGCCAATTGGTGTGCCCTGGATATGTGAGTTAGGTTGCATGCTTAACTGCCCTGCAGAGAGAGCCAAAAATACACTGGTCCAAAGACAGAAGTTTAATTTTCTCTGTCAGAAGTCTATACAGAGGCTGGAGATCCAGAGTAGACATACAGCACTGTTCCGTAAGGTCATCCAGAGAGACAGGCACTGGGGAAGCTCTTTCACCCTCCAGGGTGGCTCCCACCTTTGGTCTAAGGTGGTTCTTGCAGTTGCTGCCATTTCCTACACTGTAAGAAGTGGAGAATGGAGCACAAACCCCTTTCTCTATAAGTAATGTGGTGCTGGTGTTGTTCACATCACTTGTACTCATATTCCTGTAGTAGGAATTTAGATACATGTCCCTCCTAGCTGCAAGGGAGGCTGGGAGATGTGGTTGCTATGTGGGTGACTATTTGCCTAGATAAATCTTGGTATCTTATTATGAAGAAGAAGACAAAGATGGAGATGAAAATGAAGAATAAGAAAGGGAAGGGAAAGGGGAAGGAAGAGGAGAAAGAGAAGAAGAGGAAGAACAAGGAGGAGGAGAAGGAAAGAAAGAGTAGGAGGAGCAGGAAGGGGAGAAGGAAGGACAGGAGGAAGAGGAGGACAGATGGGGTTTTGTAGGATCTGGAGCTGGATGGTAGACATGACAACATGACACCAAGGGGCAGAACCAGGCAAGAGTTGAGGACAAGTGTCTCCCATCTTAAACATCTTTTTGAGGCACCTCCCCAGTATTCCCAGACTAGATCAGGTCCCATATTTCATCTGTGACACCACACTGGGCTTTTCCTTTCAAAGCCCTGATCACACTTATGGATTATCTGTGTGGTGTCCATCTCCCCTGAAAGAATGTATACTCCATGAGGGCAGGAACCACATCTGTCTTGTTTGCTGTTATATCTTCAGTGCTTTCGTGTGGCTTGGTATTCACAGTGCCCAATAAATGTTTGTTGAATGAAGGGGAAACAAAGTCAAGAAAGACTAGATTCTGCTCTCAAGACATTCATAGCCTAGTTGGAGAAGTGGGAGCATGGACAGATATCCACTTATAACACAAGGCAAGCCCTATAAGAGTGGAATTCAGAAAGTGACATGACAGTACCAAGAAAATAAGCTTCAACTGAAAAGATGGCAGCTACCTTTGAAGGCTGAAAGGAGTGCAGGAATCAGATTACACCCAATGGGATTGTCAGTCTTGACACATGACTAGCTATTATGCCTCAGATAAATGGCACAAAACAGGGGAGCTTTTGCAATCCTTTACTGCCTCAGGGTCCTAACCACAAACTGAGAGTACCTATTCTTTCAAGACTGAACTTTGAACACTTTTCTATGACAATTTCTCTGGTTCACCCTATTGCACCCTATCTGACAGAGCAGATCCCTTCCTCTCTATTTCCCCATTGTATCCTACACTTGTCTGTCACAGCACCTACAGCCCTTAAGAGATTTCCAAGACTCATACCAGTGAAATCTCCGTGAGGGCAGGGACTGCACTTTATCTATTCTTGTTTCCTAGCACATCACACAGGGTCTGGAGTTTAGGGGGCAATTCAACAAATATGGATTGATAGAAGTCAATCCATGGTTAGGTATCACACACTTCCAGACCAAGGAATCTGTACTCATGAGAATACTCACTGCCTTTACAGTTGTTTCTTTACAGATGGGTAGCATCTTGGAAGGTGGCTGTGGGTCGCACTCCTTTGGTTAGAGGGAAGGGAGTTCTTAACTGAGGCCAATGGGACTTTGTTCTCTTTCCACTGTCTCAGCATCATTGGTCCAGGGACAGTGAAAGGGAAATGACACAAATACAAATGGTTCAGGAGATGCTGTTGCTGAAGTGACAGAGGCATCAGCTGAAGTTCAAGTGGCTCTAGTGGCTGATTTTCAATGTGTAAACTCCACTGATATAGAGCTCTTGGACTGGGGGTGGGGGGTGGGAGGGGCTGTGAGAGGGTAGTTCTTAATGGAGTTCCTAAAAAAGATCTCATCCATTCAGAAATCTTGAGTGAATATTATTTTAGTGCTTTTTTGGGATGTGGTCCAAAATATTTCAAATTCCTCAATTTGTTTTCACTCCCTCCTTCCAGGGGAGGTCAGATCAATGAGTGGCTCACTCAGGGACTGCTGGGCACTGAATGCTGGCTTTTCTGAGTCCAAAGTGCAGAATTCTGCAACTGGTTGATTATAGGAAGGTCATAATTAAAGAGAGTCAAAAATGATAGTGGCTAACACACCGATAACCACCATGAGCCGTAATGTTTTTGAGCCAATCTACTTGTTCAAAGTGTTTTCACATAATAAATTTATTTGTCAGAAATCCTATCAGTGGGCAAGAAGGTACAGGCAGAGAAAGAGGTGAGTTGCTGAAGGTCACCCAGCAAGGTTGTGGTGGAGCAAAGGGGGAAAAAAAGCCAACATTCTCCAAGGAAGGGATGGAAGATGGAAGGAAAGATGGACTACTACAGAAAAATCAATTTTCACTCAATTCAAAGGGGAAGTTCTAGCAGGCAGGGAGCATCTGCCTCTGAGGTGCTCAGGTTTTGGTTGGCTGCAGGTTAGCAAAGCTCTGGAGGAGACTGGAGGGCAGGAGGAGGGGATTCTTATACATGATGACCTTTAGCTTTCTTCTATCCTTGGCATTTCTGATTTTAGGAGGAAATTTCATCAGTTGGTCCTAGAAGAATCTGAGGCTTAGAAATAAACAGCCAGCCCTTAGCTTTCCCCTCAAGCCCCAAGGTGAGGAATGGGACTGTGTGCTGCCCTTCTGGGCTCCCCCTATGGCCCACTCTCACCATTGCCCCCAGCCCCAGTCTGAAGCTCCAGTGTTCTGGGTAGTCTGCCTCACCTGGATGCTGCAGGAAAAGCACTGGGCATGCTCTCTAGAGACCCTGTGAGACTGAAAAAATGACTGTGGAACATTCTTGGAGTGGAAGGGTTATACCCAACTTTATTCCCACTGTGGCATGTCAATCACTAGAATCCCATCCACTCAGAGCAAGTCTGCATGCAGCAAGCCCATCTCTGCCTCTGGGCCTCTCTACCTATGCAGCCGTCTCAGTCTCTGTCCCCAGTGCTGCCACCACTCCAGTCTCTGTTCTCCTGCAGCCGTGCAGCCCAGAGCACTGGGCAGAGTTCTTTATATATTGTCAGTAATAACGTACTACCTACATGTGTAGTGAGCAAGCTGACCAGGGCCAGGTGAGACTCCTGGCAATAGAAACCTTCACTTTTTCCACAACCATTCACAGCACAGACTATGTGTGAGGTAGTGCACAACCTGCCCTGCTTCTGTAGTCCTCCATTCTTTCCTTCAGACTAGCAACATCCTTGAATGGTAAGTGCCTGTGTACTTATAACAGACGTTTGTTGAGGAAAATGCTCTTCTCTTGATCACTGTTATAGAGCCAGGGCCCAAAACTGGTTTTGGCATTGAGTAAGCACTCAACAAATGTTTCTGAAATTAATTGACAAATAATTTTTTAAAATCATGAAACCTACAAATACCTCAGACCATATATTATCACTGCTTTCTGCTTCCTATTTTACCTTCTTCCATTTCTCATCTCCTGCTACCCATCAGTCAAACTCTTGCACCTGGACCCTGGCAACACCTGCTACTCTGGCTCAGAGCAGGGAAAGCCTTTCGTGATTGTATGAGTTTCCTCGGGCTCCTGCCATAACAAAGTACCACAAACTGAGTGACTTAAAAAAATACCAGAAAGGTACTGTCTCACAGTTCTGGAGGCTAGAAGTTCAAAATCAAAGTGCTGGCAATGCCATGCTCCCTCTAAAACATGTAGAGAAGACTCCTTTGCCTCATACAGCTTCTGTTTGTTTTCCTAACCACCTTGTATTCCTTGGTTTATAGATGCTTCAGTCCCATCTCTGCCACCGTCCTCACATGCCAACTTCTTCCCGTGCAGCTCTGTCTTCACATGGCCATTGTCCTGTAAGGACACATGCCTATTGGATCATGACCCACCCTAATGACTTCATCTTCCCTCGATTAAATCCTCAAACACTCTCCTTCCCATAAGGTCACATTCACAGGTACTAGGGATTAGCACATCAATACATCTTTTGGGTAGTGACACCATTCAACCCAAAGTAACAGTATAGATAGTGCTTTTCAAACTCCAGCATGCATCAGAGTTAACCTGGAGGATTTGTTAGAATGCAGATGGCTGGGCTACATATCCAGTCTCTGATTCAGGAGATCTGGGGTGGGGCCTAATTATTTGCATTTCTGCTAAGTTCCCAAGTGATGCTGTTGCAGTCGGTCCTGTTGGAGGGCTCTAAGGGTCCTCAGTGTAGGACCTTGTACTCCAAATGCAGTCCAAGGACCGGCAGTATCTGTGCCACCAGGGAGCTGGTTAGACTCTCTTTTGGCCCACACTCTGGCCTGCACTAGCAGGTGACTGTACACATGGTGAAGTCCAAGGTGCCTGCTCCGGTAGGCTCACTGCCTCAGTACAAGCTGGAAAGCCAGCCAGCCCTGGGTGTAGAGGCAAGTTCTATGCCAAGCCAGTGGGTTCAGTCTAGGCAGAGCTGGCCTCCTCACCGAGGCCTCAGTTGGCATTAGGCAGGCTTTCAGAAGAGGCCACCTCTCTCCTGCAAGTCCCACCCTCACATCCGCCCAAGCTCAGAGGATACTGGGAAGTCATACCGGATAAAAGTTTTCAGATAGGCAACTGGACTTGAGGTTGCATACACCAACTGTGCCAAAGAAAAAGTGGGAAACTTATACTCACAGATAGAGAGGCCAGAAGGAATTAAGAACAATTCGTAATGTACAAAAGATGTACAAAAGAGCATATACAAAATATATTATTGTCTCTTTGACCCGGGCCTGATCTCTTATCTTGATTGCTTTTAGTGCAGTCTTTTGCATAACTCTTTTCATGGCTATCCTGATTTGAGAAGCGGGTTCACTTGGTTGTCACAAGGTCTGTGCTCCAAAGAGAGAGTAGAAAACTATAGTTTACATGAGCTTCTCTTAATGCCCTGCAAGTTTGTGAAATTCTCTCTAATATAGTTCCCAATGATATTGTTAGGGGTGAGATTTTCACTCTGGTAAGGAATATTTTCACTGGTCACTATTATGGTTTTCTGAATAAAGAACAAAGCCCCAACCTTTGGCACCCAAAACAGATGCAGTGACTCAGGCCACACCTCTCTGCACTGGGCTGTGGCTACTGCCTTTCAGCTGCTCTGAAATGGAGCCAGCAGGAACTGTTTACTATTCTCCTGTTCATTTGTTCCCAATTTATGAAGACTTGTCCCCCTCCAGAAGATATGCTCCCAAAGTCGGTCCCTCTCATATGAAAAGTTGACTTGCAAGCAATAGCATAGAAGAGACTTGGAGCAGACATCTGCCTTAGAATTTATCAACTTCAATTTCTCCCTTTTATAGGTGCAGAGAAGAAAAGCAACTCAACCAGGCTTACACAGCTAGCCTGTGGCAGAACCTGAAGTAAATTCCAGGTCTGCAGTCACTCCCTATCGCTTTATGTGCTACCCATTTATTCTGCCACCCCCTCAAAGATGACACACTTTGGAATCAACCACTGGCTAATTACCTGCCACGCTGACCCAAACCATCACCAGCTTACACCTGTGTTCTCCTCCTAACCAAGCAGCAACACAAGTGTTAGACAGAATTCTGTGTCAATGGCCATACAAGGTCAGGGATACACCTACCATCCCCAAATCATGGAATGGGGAACTGTATTGTGGAACTGGGAAATTCACGCACACACAGAAGTCATTCAGGTATGTAAAAAGAACCAGCCTGCTGTACTGGCTTCTATGGACCTTGAGGAGCTCAGGCCCCATTTAATGAGGCAGCTGATATTCACCTCTGTAGACAGGAGGCTTTGGGATTGAGGGGCATGTCCTTTTTTAAAGAGACACCAGACAACAGAACAAAAAGCCATCCTAAAGTATGGGAGAATATATTTGTAAATGACATATCTGACAAAGGGTTAACATCCAAAATATATAAAGAACTCACATGCCTCAACAGCCAAAAAACAAATAACCCTATTAAAAAATGGGTAGAGGATATGAAGACACAATTCTCCAAAGAAGAAATTCAGATGGCCAACAGACACATGAAAAGTTGCTCCATATCACTAATCATCAGGTAAATGCAAATGAAAAGCACAATGAGATATCACCTCATACCAGTAAGGATGGCCAGCATCAAAAAGACTAAGAACAACAAATGCTGGTGAGGATGCACAGAAAGGGGAACCCTCCTACACTGCTGGTGGGAATATAAGCTAGTTCAACCACTGTGGAAAGCAATATGGAGTTTCTTCAAAAAACTAAAAATAGAAATACCATTTGACCTGGGAAACCCACTCCTTGGAATTTACCCTAAGAATACAACTTCTCAGATTCAAAAAGACATATGCACCCCTATGTTTATTGCAGCACTATTTACAATAGCCAAGATATGGAAGCAACCTAAGTGTCCATCAGTAGATGAATGGATAAAGAAGAGGAGGTACATATACACAATGGAATACTATTCAGCCATAAGAAAGGAACAAATCCTACCGTTTGCAACAACATGTATGGAGCTGGAGGATATTATGCTCAGTGAAATAAGCCAGGTGGAGAAAGACAAATGCCAAATGATTTCCCTCATTTGTGGAGTATAAAAACAAAGCAAAACTGAAGGAACAAAATAGCAGCAGACTCAGACACCAAGAAGAGACTAGTGGTTACCAAAGGGGAGGGGTGTGGGAGGGCGGGTGGGGAGGGAGGGAGAAGGGGATTGAGGGGTATTATATTTAGTACAAGTGGTGTTGGGGGTCACAGGGAAAACAGTGTAGCACAGAGAAGGCAAATAGTGAATCTGTGGCATCTTACTAAACTGATGGACAGTGACTGCATTGGGGTATGGGTAGAGACTTGATAATATGGATAAATGTAATAACCACATTGTTTTTTAATATGAAACCTTCATAAGAGTGTATATCAATAATACCTTAATAAAAGCTTTTTAAAAATAAAAGAGGGGGGATTCTCACTCCTCAACTTCAAGCTCTACTACAAAGCCACAGTAATCAAGACAATTTGGTACTGGCACAAGAACAGATCCACAGACCAGTGGACCAGAATAGAGACTCCAGACATTAACCCAAACATATATGGTCAATTAATATATGCTAAAGGAGCAATGGACATATAATGGGGAAATGACAGCCTCTTCAACAGTTGGTGTTGGCAAAACTGGACAGCTACATGTAAGAGAATGAAACTGGATCATTACCTAACCCCATACACAAAAGTAAATTCGAAATGGATCAAAGACCTGAATGTAAGTCATGAAACCATAAAACTCTTTGAAAAAAAATAGGCAAAAATCTCTTGGACATAAACATGAGCAATTTCTTCATGAACATATCTCCCCTGGCAAGGGAAACAAAAGCAAAAATGAACAAGTGGGACTATATCAAGCTGAAGAGCTTCTGTACAGCAAATGCCACCATCAATAGAACAAAAAGGCATCCTACAGTATGGGAGAATATATTCATAAATGACAGATCCGATAAAGGGTTGACATCCAAAGTATAAAAGAGCCCATGCACCTCAACGAACAAAAAGCAAATAATCTAATTTAAAAATGGGCAGAGGATCTGAACAGACACTTCTCCAAAGAAGAAATTCAGATGGCCAACAGACACATGAAAAGATGCTCCACATCGCGAGTCATCAGAGAAATGCAAGTTAAAACCACAATGAGATACTTCCTCACATCAGTAAGTATCGTCACCATCCAAAAGATGAACAACAACAAATGTTGGCGAGGTTGTGGAGGAAGGAGAACCCTCCTACACTGCTGGTGGGAATGTAAATTAGTTCAACCATTGTGGAAAGCAGTATGGAGGTTCCTCAAAAAGTTCAAAATTGAAATACCATTTGACTCAGAAATTCCTCTTCTAGGAATTTACCCTAAGAATACAGCAGCCCAGTTCGAAAAAGACAGATGCACCCCTATGTTTATCGCAGCACTATTTATAATAGCCAAGGAATGGAAGCAACCTAAGTGTCCATCAGTAGATGAATGGATAAAGAAGATGTGGTACATACACACAATGGAATATTATTCAGCCATAAGAAGAAAACAAATCCTACATTTTGCAACAACATGGATGGATCTGGAGGGTATTATACTCAGTGAAATAAGCCAGGCTGAGAAAGAAAAGTACCAAACAATTTCACTCATCTGTGGAGTCTAAGAACAAAGAAAAAAAACTGAAGGAACAAAACAGCAGCAGAATCACAGAACCCAAGAATGGACTAACAGTTACCAAAGGGAAAGATAATGGGGAGGATGGGTGGGAAGGGAGGGATAAGGGGGGAGAAAAGAAAGGGGGCATTACAAATAGCATGTATAATGTAGGGGGGGGCATGGGGAGGGCTGTACAACACAGAGAAGACAAGTAGTGATTCTACAGCCTCTCACTACACTGATGGACAGCAACTGTAATGGGGTTTGTGGGGGGGACTTGGTGAAGAGGGAGTGTAGTAAACATAATGTTCCTCATGCAATTGTAGATTAATGATACCAACATAAAAAATAAAAAAAATAAATAAAAGAGATACCAGAGTTTTGTATGTGTTTATAAGTGAAATCCCTTGTGTTTTAAGTATTGGCTTAATGTCTTTTAAAACAGTGCCAGGCTAGTCACACTCCAGCTCCTGGCTGCTGATACAGCACCTGAAGCATAGCAGTGAGTCAAGGACAGACACTGAAGCCAGACAGACCACTGTGAATCTTGGCCCAGTTCCTCTCTATGACCTTGAGCAAAACACATTTCCAACCTTCAGTTTCCTCATCCATAAAATGAGGATAATATTGGACCTATCTCATATTCTTAGGAAGATTAAGTGACATAATGTAGGTGAAGTACTTCGGATGCTGCCAGGCACATAATCAATACTCAATAAAAGTTAGCACTTAAATTATTATAACACTGAATCATGAAGACATGAAGGTCCTTAGTCAGAGCTCCACCCAGAAAGCTTCCCAAAGTAGGGCCAGCACACACCATCCCTCACAGTCAGTTTCTGGAATGTGCCATCTGTGGCTCCTCAGTCCCTGCTTAGCATTCTGTGTTAGCACAGCACAGCACCTTGACCCATCTCTGTGAGGCGGGACAAATGGAAAGCATGGGCAGAGCAGGCTGCTCAAACCACTCTCAAAGTCTTTGAAGGGTACAAGGGCATGGCCAGAGGCTATGAGCTTGGCTTCAGATACAAGGCCTGGAGTGCTCAGTCTAGGATGTGAACATTGTTCCAGGAACAGCTGGGACTATCTGCTATAGGAATGTGGCCTGTGACCCAGGAGAGTTTTGTTCTGTTCTTTCTCAGCCAGTCAGGCATACGTGAGTGATGTGGCTGAAACTGGGATCTGGCCTGCAGAGCCTGATGGGGGCGATGAGGGTTTACATGCAGCTGAAAGCTCTTTGGAATGCAGCCCAGCTAGTGCCTTGGCTGTTACTTTGGGTGTTGCCATCCTGGCAAGGATTGAAAGAAACTGAGAACAAGAGATGCTCACCTGACTGTGGGGCTTGGCATACGGTGGTCTTAGTGCTCTTGTAGAAATTTGCTTCCACTTCCTGAAGGGTCAGTGATGGATTTCTTCAGTGGACGCAACAGCTGCTGAAGCAAGCAGGGCTCCAAAGGGCAGAGCCCACAGTGGGCACGGTTAGGATGGAGGGACATGTGCAGGGCTCAGGTGAGAGGGACTAAACCATTGAAAATGGCCTGGATAGAATTACCTCTCTTTTGAAGAGGTTAAGAGAAAGATGCTCTACTAGTCATTTTGCTTAACACTATCTGCATAAACCAAAGAGGTCATTGAAATGGCCTCAAATAAGCCCTCACTTTGTGGGTAACAAGTAAGGCCTATTTTCAAGATGCATTGTTCTGTGACCCCTACTGTCCTGAATATTTTATAAATTCCTGATGTATCTGAATATTATGGAATGCTTCTTACTATTTCCAGTTCTTTTCATGGACATGGAAGAAGTAGATCAAGAAGGAGGGTTTACTATCTATGCAGAGCCTAGTGTCCCTTTTTCAAAATAAAACTACAGTATGTCTCTTCTCTTTTTTTGGCAAATCTAATTCTCTTCTCAGTGTTACAAAAAAATTCATTATTAAGAGGAATTACAGGGAAGCATGCTGTAACATAGTTACAGGAGGTGGCATTGTGTGGTTGTTAGCCAGATCTTTGGAGACAGACAGAATTGAGTTTCAAATCTCATCCTACCACTTTCTAGACATGAACTTGGACAAATTACCTTTCTAAGCTTAGTTTCCCACAACTATAAAATGAAACCAGTATTACTATCTACTTCAGAAGATAGTTCTGAAAATCAAATGACCTAATGGATATAAAACAGTTAGCAGGATTTGACACGTATTAAGTGCTCAATTAATGGTAACTATTGTTAAATTTTCCCTTCAATTTAACTCTTTTGTTTTAAATCCACATTTTAAAAAAAAAAAGTTTTTTCCTTAAAGTGAGCTATACCTATATTCAGAATATGCTTAAATTTCCAGATAAAGAACACTGAAGAAGTAAATAATTCCCTACCCCTCTACTGGCTCATGCTGTCATTGGACTCACCCTGAGAGTGGCCTGGCTATGCCATCCAAGGATGCCTTGGAAGACTTTTCTAGGAATTCTGAACCTATACTGACCTTCAGGGTCTCCTGAGTTGGAGCAAAATGGCAAGACTTTTATACCTACTACTGATGATCCAATGGATGTAGGGCACCCTGAGATGGGGCTCACCTTGGTGGGGAGGCTGTCTAGAGCACAGGAAGCTGAGAGTCACCTGTCAACAGCATCCTGCCGCAGGGACGGGCAGCCCTTCGCTGACAGGGAAGGGGTATCTGGTGGCAGATCACAGTTTTCACTACAGCTCACTAGTACTGTTTTGTCCTTTTTTTTTTTTTTTTTTAACTGCAGTTTGCTTCCAAACAGCTCCTAGCACTTCACAAATGAGGACGTTTTTCTCATCCACTTGCCGAGGACTCTTAAGGAGTGAGCGGTTTGCTCCCCACCATGCCCACGCTCATTTTTTCACATACTGAAAAGGGACACACAGCAAGGTGGAGCCTGTGAGAAGGTGTCACACACAGGTCTCTTGCCACGGTTTCAGCGACTGTATTACTGCTTATTTCTTATTTTGTCACCATATCCAGATGCCATGAAGCCAAACCCAAACACTGTTTTTGGTTTTGTCTCATGGGGATGATGACTTCTCAGGTCTCTGTCCCATTACACAAGCATCATGAACTTTCTTAAGTGTCTTCCACTCCCACACTCAGCACCAGACTAGGCTTGGGTGGGAGTGGACGAGAGTGTCTCCGATCACTGCCAACCAAACTAAGCAAGGGCATCTGCAGGAAGCAGCCCCCCGCCCCTTGTCCCTTCTCCTGCTCCCTCGGCTGTGTCTGGGAACCTCGCTGGCTATCTCAGATCACAGACAGTGCCAGGGACATCTTCACAAGAGTCAGTGACATAGCCCAGGGGGATTCCAACTGCATTGCTCTGTACAGTCTTCATACCTGGACATTGTAAGACATTTCTAAGCTGGCTGACAGGTATGCGATATCTGGCTCTAGTAAAGTTGTAATTTCAGCATTCTTGGAGGATTCACCAATATAGCCTCTTTTTTTTTTTTTTTTTTTCCCTACAAGAGAAGCATTTGAAACACACAGTGCATTAAATTCCCTTTAAATTCAGTTGGCCCTCAAGGTATCATTTAACCTTTTCTTGTACCTCCAGAAAGGGACTCCTGGAGCCATCAGAGCTCTAGGCCAGAGGTTTCCCAATTCTCTCTTCAGACAAACACCAACAAAAAGAGAGCACAGGGTGGCTTATTTCAGGCAAACAGAATTCTGTCAGAAAGCATTAAATGTGTCAAAGAAAAGCATTTTATACTGAACAAAGGTACAACCCACAATAATAGCTGGAACCTTTTTGTGACAATAACAAAGCATATTACAAACATGAGAAAAAAATGCTTAAAATACAATATTTGTAAGAGGCTTTAAAACACACATATCTCAAACTTTGACATCTGAAATAAAAATTGTCAAGCACAGAAAATCTGAATCACAGACAAAATTTTTCTTTTACCGTCTTTTTAAGCTTCTGTGGAACATTTGCAAAAATCAAAAATAAAACACAAAGACAAACTCAATAAATTTCAAAAACATAAAATTTATATGTGATGACACTTTATATCAGAAATTAATAAAATTAAAAATTAAACAAATAAACCATTCACTTGAAAAAGAAGGCAGACTCCCTAATAGTTACTATCACAAAATGAAATAAAAGTTATAGAGACAGGCTATATTTATTTGTTTATTTCAAATAGAGAATTTTTAACTGAGGTATAATTGACATGTAACACTATATTCAGCTATTTTAAAATAATGAAATAACACTTTTCATGCATTCAGGTACTGAACGCTTTTTGACCACCTACTAGATGCTAGACTTTATTCTAATAACAGGATATACAGCAGTGAAAAGACAAACTAGGTTCTCATGGGCCTATGTTCCACCACTAGAGTGGAGGAAGATAGCTAATAAACAAGTACGTAGATAAAACAAGAAAATATTGAGAGATGACACTTGCTTCAATAAAAGTAACACAGAATATGACTGGTAGCAACTGACATTGGCGGTGGAATTACTTTTGGTTGGAAAGGTTTCTCTAAGATGACATGTAAACTGAGATCTGAACATCAGGAAGAATTCAGCATGTGAAGATCTGGGAAAAGAACGTTCCCTCAGAATGACCTATATTGTGTATCGGATGTAGGGAACTGACGTAGTAGGAAGTGCAACAACTGACTCATTCAGCCTTTAATTATCACCCTAAAGGTCCTATCTCCAAATACAGTTGCACTGGAGTTAGGGCTTCAACACATAAGTTGGGAGAGAGGTGTGCAATTTAGTCCATAACAGGTAACATTGAGAATTGAAATTTCTGATATGGGAGAAAGAAAATACAAATGCAAGATGAATAAGTTTATATAAAAACTCTGTAGTCCTGAATTTCAGTGAATTTATCAGTATGAACTCATGATGTGTCTTATATTAATAACAACATATAATCAATGTTAAGCTTAATGTACATAAAAATTTACTATATAATACATTATACATTATATACTATATAATATATATTACATAAATATATATACTATATCTATTCCCTGAAAAGGCCTAAAAACAAAGAGCAATCCACTAGCAATGAGAACACTAACCAGGGCCCAGATTATAGTCTCTAAATACTATTTTCCTATTAAAATGAACAGAGCTCCTTAGTGAATGTCTGATTCTAGGCCTGAGAAAGGAAATGAACAAGCTAAGCACAAAGTATCTTATCATCCCAGGTAGCAAGGAAGTTACTGAAGTTATCGTTTCAAAGAACTCAGCCAAAGATGGAATAATTTGATTTTTTTTGGAACTGATTTTGTTTACAGAGTATCTGAGCCTGATTGCCCATTCTGAGTAGCAATTCTATGAATTATCATTTAAGTAAATTCCTCTTCTGTTTTAAATAGGTTGGACTTGTTTCTGTTACTTGCAACTAAAGAAACCTAAAGAGGAAACTTACCCAGCATGACGGAAGGTGTAAGAGACATTCAGGAAGTGCTGACTGCCTTCCTAGGAGTCAAAAATCTATAATGAGTTTTTAGATATTAAAAACTGTACAAGAAATATTCTCTACATGAGGGAGATCTACCTCTGCTCACACCTCCTGTAGCTCTCCCCAGTTCCCCCAACTCAAGGGAAGAATATCTGTAAACTGGTTGTAGTTCAAGGTTTTGACTAGGCCTTGGTTCTTAGTGGGCGGGATCACTATGTTGAAATATCAGCACCCATGCCTTGTTCTCTTGCATTTCCTGCTTCTTATCTCATTGTGATAAGACATGAGATCTCTTATCCCTTCTTCAACAAAGGTGTTAGGAGAGTAAACAAATTTAGTACTCCTCTTGGGGCCTGGGTCTATTTACTGATATGCCTAAGATTTCAATTTGAAGAGAAGTAGAAGATCCCGTATAGACATCAAGGCTGAAGCCATTTGTTGAAGCCCATTTTTACCAGAAAACCGTGCATTTAGAATTATCAGGTCAGCTATTGATTCTCATTTGCTATTGTTCCTTGCCTTGCATAGAACTTCGAAAATTAGTGGCAAGAAGGGCACTGAAAGGGCAGGGCCCAGGTATTCCTGGGAGAAGGGCTGTAACACCATCAAATAACACCGACTCCTCTCTCTCTCACTCTTACAGAACCACGGAGAGATAGGAAGCAGAAAGGAGAAGAGAGCACAGCATGGGTGCTGACATTTCAACGCTGGGAACCAACCGCATGCTTATAATGAGGGGCTCTGACGAGTGGGAACAGAGGAAGCAAGTGAGGAGAAAGGAGGAGGAGCAGGGAAATGACCTCCTCTGTGTCTAGCACTCCTTTCTCCTTACGTCACTCTCCATGAATCCTCACCCACACATCCCACAGAGAGTGGAAAAGGGTCACAAAGATGAGTCAAGTTCACAGACATTTTATTGGCCACATCATTCTTCTGAGTGTACATGTCTTGGGAATTTCTCTTTCATATCGCTGGTGTGCTAGGAAGGGTGGTAGCCAGTGCTTGTACTACTTCTGCTCTAGACCTATAGGAGAAATTTGTTTTTCTGTCCTTTCTTTGACCTGCTTTTCCTGGGATTCATCTTTTCTTTCTGTCAGAAAGTTAAAATATAGAACTTTGAGAGAGAGGTATACATGAAAGAAGTATAAACTTAGGGGAAAAGGTGCCAAAGAGGTCACTTAGTCTATTTTTAATGTTGGGTTTGTCCTTAGATTAAGTAAAAAGAATCTTTCAGTGGTGCTCCCAGCTTCACCATGACCTAGAGTAGTGTTTGAGGCTAAAAATGTTATAATAAAATGCATGTATTTGCTTGGCCTAGTCCTCTGAGCATGATATCTTTCTTGTGGACCCCGTGGGCAAGAGCATAGCTCTGGCAAGAATGGATTTGATATTCTGAAACTTGGACCCAAGCCCAATACTAGTCCTAGAACACCGTGACACCCCAAACAACCAACAGGTGATAACAGATCTGCCATTCTGAGACCATTCATGGCTAACGGCTGGGCAGGTGACTGCTCTGCTCTGCAACTAAAGAAACCTAAAAAGGAAACTCACCTAGCACAATGTAAGGCATGATAGATATTGTTGAGGGACCAGACAACTGTGAGGAGGCCCCAGCTGTTGAGAACTGTCGCTGTGACTTCGGGGTCTGCTCCCTTGCTGGCCACGCCTCACTGGTTGCTCCTGTCTCCATTGGTCTCTTCCTGATGCGTTTCCTGGTACTCCCCAACTTTAAGGAGACCTGTTTCCCATGGGAGCTCTAGGAAACACACAATGGTGCAAGTGACAGCCTCCAACAAGACCTCATGTTCTGTAGATGATGTGGCTGGGATGTAAATGGGTCTCTGGCTTGGGAGATGACCCTTTCAAGACAATCTCCTAGACTGCTGCTGCCTTACCTTAGGCTCATTCCAAAGTCACAGGGGCCTCAGATGCCATCCCAGGTCCTCTGCTACCCTCTTCTGGTCAATCGGAGGGAATCTTTACAGCCATTTAGAGTTCAGAGAAAAGACTAATATGACAATATCTAGTAATAAAACCAAATCATAATCTCCAATCACTTTTCAATTCACAAAAAGCTCAATCTAGGAAGTGGGACAATGAAAGATTATTAGATCTTAAATATGTTCACATTAAGGCAGTCATGACATCTACTCTACTGTATAGACCTATGGGGAAGGTGTTAAATCAGTAACTCCAAGACATTAGGGCAGTGTGCATCTTAACTCATAGGGTAAAGTAAGTTACACAGGATTCTTCACTTCATAATTTTTCAGGGCCTTTAGATTGCTAATGTGCCTTCTATCCCCAAGTGGGATAAAACATAGTTTTGATCAATGCCTCCTTCTCTGAGGCACACCTCAATGGTGCATGTTTCGTCCTGCAGAATCCCTGGGGCAAGTGTCAGTAGAATGGAAGGGGTGAACTGAGAGAGACATCACCACATTGTGAAATGATAGATAGGTGTTATCTCACCCCAGCCAGCACCAGGACCAATGGAGCAGGTGGCCACTAGTGCCTCTAGAGTTAATATTAGATTCAATTTCAATGACCAAGCTGAGAGCTGGAAAGGACCCTAAAAGTCCTAAGGATCTTTGCAGCCCAATCCCTTCCCTTTGTAGTTAAGGCAACAGAGAGCTACCAAGAAAGTAAAGTATGGTCTCAAACCCTTGAAGAAATGTAACCATAATATCTGTTTGTGGGAGTCCAGGACTCATAACCGTTTTGCCAGGAGGGGCTATCATTGCAAAGAGTCTGCATTTTGACATATTACATCAGCAGACAGAAAAAAATCTATTTAGTTTAGAAGAGTATATATCAAAGTCATCCCCTTCACTGGTAAAAAATACACAAAATATTGCAACATTTGACAAAACAAGATCAGACTTATTATTCATTTGTAAACCCACAGAGGGCACTTTTATAACAGTCATCATCCTCCTTTATGCATTAAACAGAAAGTCAGGAAATACAGCTTGTGTTAAACTCTAAAGCTTTGATGCTTTTTCATAAATGTTAACCCATTTGGGAAAGTACCCACCCAAATGTATTAGCTAAGACTACTGTGGTTACTACTGACAAGAACACAGATGGAACTAGCTTAGGCAGAATAAAAAGGAGGGAAGGGAGTAATTTACTGGAACACTCTCATAGCAGAAAGAAGAGCTGCAGAGTGAGTGAAAGAGCCACCAAGAGTCTCACTCTTTCTCTTTAGTTGCTTTTCTCTGTCACCAGCTTCACTTTCTTCTGCTGCAGCTAGGATCTGCCACCCCATGGGGGTATGGCTGTCATTGACTCAGAGCCTCACATATTTAAGAATGTTCCTAGAAGAGGAAAAGTCTAAAGTTCAAGAGTCCCAGAGATGGGCTCTGATTGTCCTCACTTATTGAGGTGTTCCTTTCTGAGATAAAGGGCACAGGGTCTGGGGACAGGCAGGTAGCACAGTGGGTAAGAAGTCCGAACACCTACTCCTTTGCCTACTAGCTCTATGATCTTGGGAAAGTTACTTAAACTCTTTACCTCAGTTTCCTTATCTGTAAAATGGGGATTATAATGGTATCTACTTTACAGGTTTTATATGATAGTTAAATGAGATAAAACATGTAAAGAATTTTATATCGACCTGGTACAAGGTAAGCAATCATTAACTATTATTATTACTGGCTCAGGTGGGAAGGTTAGGAGGCCATGCTTAAATCAGTCACTATGGCAATTTAATGGAAAGATTAAAAGCATAAACTCTATTGTCTGATGATGTGGTTTCAAATTCTGACATTGGCACCTTAAAAGCTATGTGTTATGCAAGTTATTTAGCTATTCTGTGCCTTTGGTTTCTTCACGTGAAATGGAAGTAATAATGGTTCCTGTCTTGTAAGGTGGTTTCAAGAAGGAATAAATAAAATGATAAAAGTCAATTGTTTAGCATGTTGTGTAGCACACAGTAAGCAAGCAATAGATGTTATCAATATCATCATTAAGGCTATGTAGGTGGCCTATAAGAAGATGACAGTGCCCATGACATTAGATCAAACCATGTTACTGAACCATGATATTAGAAGGAGTGTTTCATTCTTCATTCAACAGACATTATTTAGTGCTTCTCTTACACTAGGCACTATGCCACGTGTTGAGAATACAAAGTAATGAACAGGACTGACAAGGCCCTGATTTTATGAAGCACACATTCCAATAAGGCTTTTAGAAGAAGGCTGTTGCTCTGGACAGGAAACACAGTACTTGTCCAACTATTAGAACCCTGACTTCTCTGTTGATAAACAGTCTTTCAGATTTCCTGTCTTCTGGTTTCTATGCTTTCTATTCTTGATAATAATCACAGTTACTTTTTGCATATATGTGTGTATTACATATATAAATTGTGTTATTTGTATACGTTCGTTTTGGTGTTTTGAAGACCTGGTAGATCACACTTCTGTCTAGGTGCTTGGTAGACTTGTCACTTGATTAACCTCAAATTTACAGTACGTAGAACCAAGGGTGCAGAAGCTCCTTTTCAACCAAAGAGAGAAGAATCCATTAAAAAATGTCTAAAAACTATACACAGAAATCATTGCCAGGGGGATAATAGATCAAATGGAGAAAGCAAAAACAAAAAGGCTTCTAGCAGATAATATGGGAAAATAGTTTTATGAAATCTGGATCAGGAAGGTTTTCTCAAACAAGACACCAAAGCACTTGCCATTAAAAAAGGAAGCTTGAACAAGGTGACTGTACTAAAATTAAGAACTTCTGTTCATTAAAGTGTACCTTTAAATGAGAGGAAATGCAAGTCTCAAACTGGGAACATTTTGCAATGCATGTAACTAAGAAGGGGCTCATATCCAGAATATATAAAGAATTCCTGCAAACCTGCGGCTCCAAAAGAAAACAAAACCATAGAACACAATTTAAAGAATGGCCAGGAGATTTGAACAGACACTCCACAAAAGAGAAACCCAAATAGAAAAACATGAAAAAGTATTCAACCTTATTATTTAGCACAGAAATGTACACTAAAACCGAACTGATTTACCTTTGTGTACTCCCCAAAGAGCCTACAGCAAGTGCTGTAAGGATATTAAACATCAAGAACTGATACACTGGTGGTGGAAGTTTAAATCGGCACAATTTCTATGGAAAGAAGATTGACATCATCTAGTAAAATAGAAGATATGCATAATATATGCCCCAGCAATTCCCCTCCAAGGTATATGTCCCCATAAAACATGTGCTTATGTGCACCAGTACACATATTTAAGAATGTTCCTAGAAGTGTTGAATAATAGCTCCAAACTGGAAACAACCTAAATGTCTATCAGGAGTGGAGTAAATAACAAATTATATTATACTGATACTATTAAATTCTGTACTGTGAAAAATAGGGAAAATAAGTACAACTACATGACACACAGGAGATGAATCTTAAAGATAATATTGAGTTAGAAAAGCCAAATAATACAGGTCATATGCTGTATGATGTAATTCATATTTTAAAAATTACAGGCAAAATTAAACAACTTTTATGAGTAAAACTGTAAAGAAGAGCAAGAAAGTAAATGTTATAAAAATCAAGAGGGTATTTACCCCTGGAGGGGAGAGAGGGATAATCAGGAAAGGTTTTTAGAGTGTTAGTAATGTTCTCTCTTGACAAAGGTAGGTTACACAGGGGTTTGCTTTACAAATTGTTAAATTATATTTTTATTTTTAAAACCTTACTGTGTGTTATATGAAGCACACACAAGGAAGTAAATATATGCTGACATACCGGACAGAGATAGAAATTAATATAACAGGATAAAGAGCGGCACTGTTCATGCTGACAGCCAAGGTCACGGAGCGCTCTGAGAGAGTTCACCAGCTTAAGGGTGATCACCACCCTAGGCAGGCGGGCACTGATGAGATGTGCTGCTAAATGGGGCAAGTGGTGTCTTGCCCAACCACATTACACATTCTGTAACTTGTAGAAGAGGGGTTTAGTCATAGATAATACATGTAGCACACACTAAATCCATAGGTTACAAATCATCAAGGCTAACAGTTGCCCACAACCCCCATCTGGGAGCGGATGTGCAGCTCCACAAATTTATAGTTGGTGGACAGGAAACTCAACTGATGGGTGGAAAGGGCCAGCTTTCAGAGCCTCTGCTGGCAGGACACCCCCTGTTCCTAGCATGCCCCTTCTTTACTGATCCCTGAGCAGCTGATTTGCTCCCCAGCTGTGGTAGCTGCTCCAGCAGAAAGCACAGTCATTTCTGCCCTGCATGGTCACCTTCCATTATCTCATGATGTGGATGTTTTGCATCCTCCCGATCTTCATCACAACCTTCATGCTAAGGTGGTGGGGAGAGGTTTGTTGATTCGTTTGTTTGGCTTTTACCAGGATTGGAAAAGTCCCTGTCATGAACATGCGCCCTTCACCCCCAGCTTCCCTGTGACGTTTAGTCCATGGACTCGTCCTGATTGCCCTCAGCGGCATCGTAGGGAGTCTGAGATGGCCTGCCCACAGGATATAATCTGGGAAGATGGCAGAGTTTTGAGAAGAGAGAAAGAACTCAAATTAAGCTAGGTGCCAGTGTATTCAGTGAATTTGAGATAGTCATCAAGATTTTGGTGGGGGTAGTGAAAAGAAATTGCAGAAAACAAAAAAGCCAGATGATATGCGTGTAGAATACTACTGGTCTGAAAGCAGCATGGGGCACAGAGAGGGAACTAAACCACCCATCTTCCAGCTCTTTGGCACATGGAATGCAGAAAAATTCTCAGCCTTGATTCAGGAGGTTGTAGGAGTCCAAGTGTGTCAGGGGAAAGTTGTGTTTCACAGCAAATCAGGAGATAGAGGAAACATTCTAGGCAATGATTGAGTCTTTTCAGCATGAAGGTAATTCTGCTTGAAACTGAAGAAGAGACAGCAGTTCTCTCCACTTGGCTGCCTAAGCTTTACGTCTGCAGTCTGGATGGCTGTCCTTCTGTACCCAACTATCCTTGCATCCTCAGGCACATTACTCTCCTTTTCCCCTCTGTCTGGCAATTTTCCCTGCCCCTAGTTGTCCTATAACTCTACATTTTTGTTATTCCCTATCTTCTTCTAAATCTAAATGATTTCTTCCTCCAGCACCAAACTTCAGATTCCTCTTGGATTTTTGTTACCTTCTAAAGCCAAAGGCAGTTTCTCTCTTCTGGGGGAGATTAAGAAGTGTTCTGTGGATTTACATGTCAACTTTACAGGAGAAGTCTAAAGATACGGAAGATGTCCCACACTCAGGAAAACTGGAATTCTTGATTTGTCATTGAGAGGAAACCTGACTGTCCAGGGCCCATTCCAGGTGTGCACTGTACACCTGTGACCATCGTGCTCAGAGGCTCCTGTACCCATGGGACTTATCCTTTCATGAGAATAGGATTTGATAGCAAGGTGTGAAGGAATGTGAGTCAATGTTCAGGTCATTTTCCCTAAGGGTTTGATTCATTCTCCACCTTAGCAAAAGAAAAACAACCCCAAACTTCCTTTCCACTTCTTCATTCTCTTTCCATTCTTCCCTCTGAGGTTTTCTCCAGTAGGGGCAGAAGCCAGAGAACGAACTGGCAAATCAGGATGTGGGAACAGCCAGGGACAGTGTCCAACAGGCAGCTCATGTTGGTTTGCCTTCTCTAGAGGTGGAAAATCTGGTGTGACATTGTGTCCAATGAGGTCACACAGGCTTATCTTTCAGACTTCTGGGGCTCGTTCCAATTCAGGTTTGATTTAATTAAAGAAGCATTTATATAGCATCCATTGTGTGTACACAGCAACATAGGAAATGTATAGAAGAAATGTGTAGTGGGCTGAATAATGTCCCCCCAAAATATTAAGTCCTAATTCTTCAAACTTGTAAATTACCTTATTTGGGAAAAGGGTCTTTACAGATGTGATTAAATTAAGGATCTTGAGAGGAGGAGATTACCTTGGATTATTTGGATGGATCCTAAAGGTAATTATGTATCCTTAAAGATATACATCCTTACACAGAAAGGATAAGGAAGATTAGACACACACAGAGAAGGCGACGTGAAGACAGCAGAGAGACAGCTGAAAATTGGAGTGATGTGGCCACAGGCTAAGGGATGCTGGCAGCCACCAGCAGCTAGAAGAGGCAAGGAGCAAATTCTTCCACTGGGCCTCTGGAGAGAGGGTGGTCTTGATCTTGGCTAACTGGTGGTGATTTCAGACTTCTGGCTCCAAAACTGTAAGAGAATTAAAACTGTAAGCAAATTGCTGTTGCATTAAGTCACCAAATTCATAGTAATTTGTTACAGTAACTACAGGAAACTAATAGAGCATATAATAGTTTGCAAACATTCCAACTTTCTGGAAAGGAAGTGAGAGTGGGGTTGTACTAATTTACACACACCTCAAAGTAAACCAAATGATACAGGGTGGCAGGGTGAACGAGATTCAGTGTTTCAGTGCATGCCGTCCAGCAGCAGTATCTTAGGGTATAGATGGCTTAGCTTGTGTGGAGTCACTGGGGATCATTTGATGCCTGTCACTCAGCAGTTGCTCACCTCTTACGTTTTTGTAACTTCATACTTTGTAAGTAGGTGGTTTACTACCTTTACTGTGTTTTTATTTTCACTGATGAAAAATATTTAGATTTGAGAACATTTCTATCTGAAGTCCCTTGAACATCTCCCGTAAGGCCAACCTCGTGGTGGTGAATGCTTTCAACCTGGTGGTGACCAGGCCTGTCACAAGGACCAAGCAGAACCCAAAGCTCAACAAAAGTAAGAGTCGTGGTGGGGCTTTGAGAAGGAAACCGTTCTTGGAAATTCTTGCTGGTGCTGGCGCGCTTGACAAGAGTAAACAGAAAAGGGAAATAAGTAACTTCTTATTTGAAAAGAGCAGCCGGACGTCATGCAGCTGCCCTGGGGGCCCTGCGGACTGGCCGTGGGCAGAGCTGGAGGGGGCCTAGCAGCACAGAGGGAAGTGGGCTCCAGGGGCTGCTGGGGACAGAGGAATCGTGCTGAAGGCTGGTGGGCCATTGACTTAGGCTGCAGTTCTTTAGCTACCAGCAGAACCCTGAGGGGAGTGAGGATTTATTTCATCTTTAAAAGGTAAATATTATCTAAACACAGAAAGGTAAGACTTCATTTAATTTCATTGGCATTATCAACAAGAACAGAAATGCTATCTTGGTCGTGAGCTTGAATAAATCTTCTCGGTATCAGACTGGGATGGCTGACAGAAGTACCAGTGGAAGGTTGCCGTGGGCACTCCCAAAAGGTTGAGAATATGTACTTCTCCCTCCAAGCCCCTCTAACTCCCCTAAGGTAGGATCCATTAACACCATTCTCATCCATTAGTTTTGTGCTTCTTTGATTTGAGGATTCAGGGCAAGAATTCTAGCCTTATATTCTCTGCTCAGACATTGGAAAAGGCAGCACTTCCATTCATAAGTTAAAATGGTCAGTGGAAACTTCAAGAAGTACTTACTAAGAAATTCCAGTTTAAGGTCCCTGCAGCATAAGCCTTGTCCCTGTGACAGCTTATTCCTGTTCTCTGCCTTTGAGAATGACTGAACTGTCCCAGTGACCAGTATATTGTGGCCCATCTGATTGTGATCATGCACACAGAACGAACCTTTCTGTGATTTAGGAGCTGATGGGTCTGAATTTCATTATAGATATGCCTTCTGTGCTCTTTTCTACTGGGGCACAGGGATTCACTTGGAGGAGAAATGTAATTACTATGCAGATTGCCTTCCTATCATTTCACTGGACCTTCAGAAGAAGGAAGGTCATTAATGTAATTTCTCCCTTAATTTCTTATTTTAGGAAAACTGGAAGCAGAGCCAAGCATAATTCAGGCCATTGAGCCACTCCCCTCAAAGTATAAATAGATCACAGAAGTTCTGAAGTGGATTGTAACAGAGAGAGATTCTCAAAGGACTCAGTTCTGGGAACTAAGTTTACCAAATGGTGCTGGATCCGCAGCTCCTCCTAAGGTCTGTATTCCTCAGAGGGCTGTTCTGGCAACTTTACTTGTTTTGTGATCTATCCAGTGGTAGAAAAGAGAGGGAGGTCTTGCTCTATTCCATGGCTGGTGTGAGGGTGGGCACTGCAGGGGAGAAGTCATGTGTCACCCTGTGGATCTCTTTAGAAAGGGAGCTGCAATTTGCATGAGAACCACGAGAAACAAAATATTTGTTTCTAGCGCACTGCCCATATTATTCTATCTCCAAAGGCTAGTTAGCATCAGCCACCCTCGGTCAAGTTTGTAGAAGGCAAAAGATTTGTCTAGACCAAGTTCCAAAAGTGATTTTTCGTCACTGTACCCTGAAATAAGCATAGCACTGGACATAGATTCCATTTCACTCTCCTTATCCAATCAATATACCAAGACAGATAAAAAGGACATTTACTGAAGTATTAAAATAGTAAGACATCAGAAAATCTAAATATCCAATAACAAAACACTGGTTAAATAAACTAGATTATATCTATGTAATGAGATACCATGTAGGCAGTAAAAAGAAAGAAGCTGGTTAACATACACTGATAAGAAATGACTTCAAAATATATTAAGTGAAAAATATAAGGTGCAGAAAGCATGTATGGCAGGAACACTTTATGTAAATACAAAATGATATGTGAAATTTCCTATTTAGGCATTTCAGGATGCCTAGATGGGAAATTTCTGTTTACCATCATAGATAACCTTCACTCTCAATGAATACTACATTTGATTTGGGAATACACTTCAAGATACTGAATTAGAGTAGGAATTTTTAATGCTAATTATGTTTTGCTCTTAATTTTATTTTTATCACATTATTCCAAAGTTTCCCTGACCATCCCTTGGAGGGTCTCTCCAGGCTCTGCCTCTTGACTCCAGGGCAGCCTTCTGGGGTTGTCCAGACTGTATCCTGAACACAGGTACCCACCCCAGTGGACAAGTCAGGGCTGAAATCAATCTGAGGTGTGCTTGCCTAGCTGTGAATCCTGGCAGTATACAGGTTGCATACACCCAGAGGCATATTTTTTTCTAATTCCCCAAATGCCACCATATGGGCTGGGACAGCTCTGCACAACTTTTCATTTAACCTTTAACTGTTGGCAACCCTTTATTTCCAGCACAGTTTGATGTGGTTCTTGCTCTTAACCTGTCCCCCTCAACTTCCCTCTTCAGACAATCCTTCACCCCCTGGGCTCCCACTGCAGACCCATCGACTGCCAAGCCCAGCCCAGGGCTGACCTCAAGCAACTCACTTAACTTATCTGAAGTGAAGTCAAGCAAGCATATTCACATCACCCCAGCTTCTGCATATGTGTGTGCCAATATTTATAACCCGTAATTTACGGGCAGTCAGCTCTTGATTTCCACACAAATGGCAGTAAGCACTTATCATTCAAAACAGCAGATGATCACAAAATTACAGCATTGGATAGTTGTCCTTGGAATGTAATAGGTGATTTTTTTAATATAGATTTTTTTCTACCACAGTGTTCTTGAATTAAACTGAACTTGTATTGTCTGCTTCATATCTGCTGAATATAGTAAGACTGAAGGAAGGTAGAGCAAATCAACCAGAGATTAAAGAACCTGCAGGGAAGGGCTGAGTTCACTGTATCTACAATCACACTCAGGTTTCTCTTTCTGTTGTAGCAGCCTTTCTGCAAAACTAAATATTCATCCTAAGGAGCCATTCTTCAAAATATTTTCTTTAATTAAGTTGTGTGTGTGTGTGTGTGTGTGTGTGTGTGTGTGTGTGTGTGTGTGTGTAGTATTAGTGAATTTGATTCTACAAAGCATCCAAACCTTTTCTTGTATTAGCAGTAACCACTTGAATCTCTAAGTCAGCTTCAAACTATTTTCTCTGGTCTAATCTTCAGAGATTAGACCATTAAGTAAGGCTTAAATTAGATTAAATTAAATGCCATTAAGTGAGGTTTGCTGCATTGTCATAACTACAAACATAAATGAAACTTCCCATTGTGACTATTGACCTTCAAGCTTATGGTACTGGAAGAATGGGATTTTTTAATACATCAGTTATGTGCACCAGGAGTATGTGGTATGTGCGTGTGTATTTACTCATCTTTTGTGATGATTATGCCCATTGGCATGCCCACAAAGCAGTACTGCTACTCACATGACAGAATCAAGTCATCATGTTCATGAAAGGGCTTATCTATAAGATTACCTCCTCTATAAAGTGGAAAGTAGAACACTGTGTTCTAAAACTATCAGAGCTTTGAAAAGTAGTAAACTTTCCTTCTTCCTCAGTTTCTTATTTTCATGGAGCTTCCACTGCCCACACCTGGTGGTCTGTACACCCCAGAGTCTGGACCTGAGGACGGATGTATTCGCCTGAACTGTAAACAGGCATGAGACTGTAACAGCAAACTGCAGCGTGGGGCTCACCACGATAAGTTCATCAGGATAGAAATGTCAATTTGAACAGATGTGTTTTCTGTTTTTATGATACAGTTTAGAGAGAATGGTTGTCATAGTGCAGGAGTTTTATCAAGAGTTTTAAACTCATTAGAGAAGGAACCAGGAGGTACATACACAAGTAAGGAATGAGAAGAGCATTTGATAATTTAGCAAAAAAACTGATGCTTCCCTTTCATCCTTTACTGTAAAAATTTTGAAGAAGCAGTGATGATAGTTCCTGCTGCTAACAGCGACACCATGCAGAAGTGCCCAGATTTGTTTTGTGATAGAGGGGCCTGGCTTGAAAACCAGCTTACTGTGTCACATGTGAGAGCAAGAGCAGCAGTCAGTCAGTTGGATTTGGAAACACTGGGTATGTGACCTTGGGCAAGAGGCCTACTCCCTTACCACCCACATGGGGCTGGTAATAGTGCCCATCTGATAAGGTGACTAAGAGGAATATGGAAAATAATCATGTGAAGGGTTTGGCACAGTACCTAGCACATAATAAGTGCGCAATAAAAATTTGCTTATTATCTTACTACACTGATGGACAGTGACTGCAGTGCTGTGGGGGGCGACTCGATAATATGGGTGAATGTTGTAACCACATTGTTTTTCATGTGCAACCTTCATAAGAGTGCATATTAATGATACCTTAATAAAAAATAAAAATTTACTTATTATACTTCAGTATTTCAAAACAGCATGTCTTCTTAAGTAGGCCAATTCACCTTGAATATTTTTCAACAAAAGCTCTCTTCATAGAATATACACAAGTAAACTCCAACCAAGCCCAGGTGAAATTATCATAAATTCCAAATTAGTGGTGGCTTAAATAAATGCAGTGTCGTTTTCTATCATCTGTGTTAATACTCCCCTCACCCCATTTGTACAGATAATTGAGAGCTGAATGTAGCCGAAATAAAATGTTAAAGCTGTAATGCCCAAGTGGAACTTATTTAAGGAGTGATTATGGCTAGAAAATGGTCTGTAAAAATAGCTCTCGTCCTTACATTGCATCACTTGTCCCCAGTGGCTCCTTGCAGCCTTCCTGACAAACAGTCCTGCCCTCCTGCAGACCCAGGATTCTATTCTGCCTCACACATCCCAGCACAACTGCCAGCTGAGTTCTAATTGCAGAATCTTCATTACCAGGGATGATTGAAACTATAAAAAGAACCCAGCTGAATTTTTCACATCCTGCTGGGTGAGCACAAGGCCCAGCTCTCCTGTTCCTGCCCCTTCCTCCCCCCAGCAATTATCCTTCGTACATGTGTGGTCTGGCTTCTGCAGGAAGCTTTGGGCAGCTGATAGATGTTACCTCCCTTCTCCCCTGAACCTCTGTCTCTGAAGGTGGGCTTATGACCAAGATCAGCGCGCCTGGCCTTCCTGCTGCTGTGGACACAGGAGCTTCATTTCTTTACCTCCCCACCTAAGTATCTAGCCTAGAGTCACCTAGCAGTGTGCGACCAGAGGGAGACAGCTGACATTTCTCTTGGACCCATAGGCCTTTGTGATTATGTATTGGTAACTCTATCATCTGCAAATTAGCCTTTTTCAGTTACATCCTTTCTTATCCATTAACAAACATTTACAAGGACCTACTCAGTGTTCAGTACTGAGTTAACTGCAATGAAGGGAGATATCCAGAAGCAAGGGGCCACCAAGGAATTTAAAATCTTGTTGGAGGGCAAAATCAAATAGGCCTGCTCCTGGTTCTATAGCTAATAACTTTAAGAATCAAGGGAATGATTTGTGCAAATTTTATAAAAAATTTATACAAACCTCTTTTCTATCTACAAGAGAGAGAGAAAGAGAGAGAATTTGAGAGCATGCCAGTGATCACATGTATCTGTTCATCTACAAAGAAAGACAGAAAAGGAAAGATCTGGAAGGATGTTCACCAAAATAGTTAATAGTAGTGATCTCTGAAAACTGTAGTAAGATGATTGAGAGTGTAGTCTTTGAAGACACACTGTAGATTTAAATCCCAATTCTGCTACTGACTGTTACCATGTACATGTTAAATTTTGCCTCTATAAATTTCAGTTTTCTTAAAATGGGATAGTAATTGTACTATCTCTTAGGGTTGTCATAGGATAAACTGGCATGATATATGTAGAGCATTGCATAGTGCCTGGTGCCTGCTGTTTAAATATAAGAACTCAACAAATGTAACTGTTTACAGAGATGAAATGTTGAAGGAAGACAGGCATGGGAGAGGAAGTCTGGAAGAAACAAGACTTGAACTGATTCTTGGAGAATGGTGAAGATTTGCATAGCTAGAGGGGAAGGCAGGGGTGTTCCTGGTCAGGGAACTGTCGTGCAGAGAGGAAGAGCAGGAAGAAGCCTCTTCTGTTCCCAGAGAGAAGGCTGCCTGTGAGGTAAGTGACAAGGTTGCAAAAGGAGGAACCAGAGGCAGCAGGGCCTTCAAGATTTCAGTTGTCTAATCAGGAAAAGAAAGCTCTTGAACATATTTGAGCTGAGAAAGAATCTAATCAGCTTAGTGTGTCAGAAAATTGCCTTGTCTTTGAGATAAAAAAGTGGAACTATACGGGGAATAGACACAACATATAGCTGTAATGGTGTGATTTTTAATCTCCCTGACTCTCTCCAACAAAAATAGAAACACCGACAAAGACAGCAAAACAAACAAGAAAGAAATGACCAGACTGACTGTAAGGCAGCAAGGGAAGACAGCTCTAAGAGCTGGAGAACCTGGCGATTACTAATAAGTACTTGCCCTCAAAAGGAGAGTATTTCACAAAGGTGTTGAAGCTTAACAGACCCAGCTGAGATGGTGAGGGTTCTGCTCAGGTTCCAAAGGGTGTTTTAGAGTTGGCATGTGGCCAGCTTTCCTTCAGAGGGAGAATCAAAAGTGAAGAAAACTTCTGGATAGATTTAAAAGGACAGCTTCTCTGGATGGATCATACCTTCTCCACCCAACACTATTGAAAGACAGGAAAATCAAATCCTAGACCAGCAGAGGGTTGTTGGTATATTAACATTATGAGTCTAGAAGCCCGCGTGAGGAGTAAATGGATAGCCACAGAAGCAAAGGTTATATAGCATGTCCTTTCTTTCTGCCTTCCTGTCAAATAAGTAAAACTGCTTTTTAAAAAAATGCCAAGGACAGAAGTATGAGGACTTAGACTATGGGAACAAGGTTGCCTTGTGAAGAGGCAGCAGCCATTGATGGTCCAACCCAGTCTGTGATCCATTGATTTTCTTCCCTGGGGTGCCTTCCCCATCTGCCTTTAAATCCACAAGAGTGACATAAATGAAGAGGCTGAGTTTAGACTTCTCTCTGCTAAGGGCACATAAACAGCCAAGTAGTTGACACCTGTAAAGCAAAAACAAAAAAAAAATTACAGAGGAAAATACTCAGCTGAGGACTGCAACCACAAATAAAAGAATGGTAGTAAACTGAATTACTCATACCAGATAGGATAGACAGATAAAAGAAACTGAAATAAGTATAATATATACTATGAAAGAGGTTCAAAGAGGATATTGCTAATGTGTATCCAATACTTTTTTAAAAGCTCAAGTAAAAATACCAGATAGGAAAAATGTAACAGTTTAATTAAGGAACTCACCTGAACTCACAGAATAGAGACAAATTTGAATTGATGAAGAAAAGATTAGGTTGAGCAACTATCTCACAAGGCATTAGGAAGAAATAAATATATTTTGAATATGTTTAAAATATATGAAGAAAAACATATTAGAAAGCCTCAGAGTAATGAAAGCTGGAAGTACCAATTGTAGCAACTGTAACAATGTAATAGGAGTCCTAGAAGGAAATAAAAAAACTAAACAGAGGGAGATGTGGTAGATTGAAACACTATGCATGCCCCACCTCTGCAGGAGACCCCCACCTGGGTCATATCTCTCACAACTGATGAACTTGATCATGTGCCTTACTCTGACTGATCAGATACCAATACATCGGAGATGTTTACTACATGTTAAGTACATGTGTCCTAGGCAGTGGGGCACATGTGATCATGAGACTTACTTTGACTAATGTAGCATTAGTACATGTGAAGCAAGCAGAGACTCAGTAAGCTCGTGTGCACTGTGCCCTGAACACACAAGGAAGTCTACTCTAATCCCCTTGAGGATGAAAGACCTCATGGAAACAGAGGCCCATAGTCCTCCTAGCTGTCCAGAGGAGCCCCACGTGGATTCTCTTCAGCCATGTTAAAATAAAAAACAAATGAAGACCAGCCTTGAAAATCCTCTAAGCAGACACAGCCAGTTTAGTAATATAGCAAGGCTTAATTTATCTTAGTTTGCAAGACTAACTTGACCTGGGTCACTTCTTGCTTATGCCTCTAACAATCAGAAGTAAAACTGTTTCCCAGGGTTGATAAGAGATAACCATTAGCCAATTCCTATCATTTAAGAAAATTCTCATATTTAGCCAATTACTGTGAAAAAAATAAAAAGCTGCTGCTTTCTTACTGTGTAAGCTGCTTTATAACAACATGTCCCTGAGCCTCATTCAGTGTTCTGGTTTGAGTGCTCCCAATTTGTGGCTTCTTGTTTTGGTGTGTGTGCAATAAACTTTCAGTAGTTACTACTTCAGTGATTCATTGGTTTTACATCTGTTATTTTTGAACTTCTGACATCCTATGGCATCAGAAGTGGGATCCAAGGAAGACACCCTGCCCACTGCAGTGGCTCTGAGGCTGGTGAGCAAACAGGTGCTGGGATTCTGGGACCCACAGTGTCCACTAAGTACGTACTTTCTTCCTGACCCTGAGATTTGAGGGTAAGTTGCAGTTATGGCCTCCACTGTTTTTTGTCCTCAGCTCTCTGACTTCGTGTGAATACCAGTGTTTTGTTCATTGAAGCTTCTTGGTAAGTCACCTATTCTGTTCAAAATGGAGAGAGAACGTACATGATTCCATGAATTTTGAAACAGCTGTTGGAAAACAGGTCCCCTCATAGTTAAGATGTCTTAGGGAATCTAATGGCAAAGACCAGGATCTTGTGTCTTTTTGGACAGTGGGTAAATTTTAGAATTGTAGCGGTCACTTTGGGGAATCTTTAACTCAGAAAACTTCATCTTAGGGGCATCTGTAAGAGAGAGGATCCCAAACCTCTTGGAGACAATGGAATGCATTCTCAGTTTGGTATACAGAAGCTTCTAAATGACAACATGACTGCAAAAGAGCTCTAAGAGGGTCCTTACACATGCAAATAAAAAATTTTTAGTAAAAAACGGTGGCCATCTAAGCAGGTAATCTTAACTGTGTCTATCTGATAGAAACACAATTTGGATTCAATTGTTCTTTTGAGTTTTGTACCTAAGAGATAGCTAAAAAAATTTTTAATGAAAGCTATAAGACCTGTTTGTGTCTATATGCTTATTAATGTCTACAAATATATTATAGAAATGTGATTTTTTCTGCCTCTGGATGGTATCGTCAAAATTAATTTGTAAAGTGATCTACTTAATTGGATTAAATAAAATTAAGCACTTATATAATCAAGTATACTCTCAGAAACATAGAAACTAACCCAAATGTTCTTCAAGTTCACATGATTTGGGAAAAGCTTTGATAAATGAAAAGCAATTTAAGTTTGTTGGGTTAATAAAAGAGGCAAGAGAGGCGCTCAAGATGGTGGTGTGAGTAGGATAGCGGAAATCTCCTTCCAAAACCATATATATTTTTGAAAATAAAGCAAAGACAACTATTCCTAAAAGAGAGACCAGAAGATACAGTACAACAGCCAGGCTACATTTACATCTGCAAGAACTCAGCATCTCACAAAAAGGGTAAGATACAAGCCACAGCCAGGCAGGACCCGAGCACTCCCCCACCCCAGCTCACCTGTGGGAGGAAAAGACTCAAGAGTTGGGAGGGAGTGGAAGCACAGGACTGCTAAATAACCAGCCTTAGAAATCTGCACCGGGAGTACAGAAACGCATTGCATGGTATACTGGGTATTAGAGAAACGGAAAAGAAAATCCGAGATGGAGACTGCGAGCGGGTCCCCACAGCTGGCTCCCCTAGAATAAAAGAAAACCAGTCACTTTAAAAGTCTTAAAGGGACAAGGGTATAAAAGGTGGACAAAATCATCCTGGCACACTCAGCCCAGCAGGCTGTGAATATTAAGGAACTTCAGGCGCCCTAACCCCTTGGGTGGCAACACAGCTCCAAAGCCCCTCATGGCGATAAGCAGCCTGCCATTCATTCCCCCCCAACACCGGTTCTGCAAGCAAACCAGCTGACCCGCCACTGCTGTAGACCAGCCGGGGAGCAGCCCCACCCACAGCAACCAGACAGAATCTTCTCCCAGCGCACAGCTAACCGGGACAGACCCAGAGGCTGCCTGGCACAGGCAGAGGAAGCCTGTGCAAGGTCCAGAAGGCATGAAGAGGTGCTGTTCTTGCAGGAGAACATACCTGGGGCATCTGTGACCCCCCGTAATGCCCTAGGTTATCCCGAGGGCCGCCCCACCCATGGCAGCTCAGAAGATTAACAGAGAGACTGCTCCCAGGGTGCGGGTAACCAGCACAGGCAGCGGAGAAGGGCAAGGTGACCAGCAAGCAGGAAGGGACTTGGTTCTTCCAGCTGACACACATGCCACCTGCTGGCAATCACTTCTATCACCATGAAAAGGCAGAAGAATCTGGTCCAGTCCAAAATCACTCAAAGAATGCCAGAGAGAGGGCCTGGTGAGATAGATATAACCAATCTTCCTGAAAAAGAATTCAAAATAAAAGTCATAACCATGCTGATGGACCTGCAGAGAAATATGCAAGAGCTAAGGGATGAAGTCTGGAGGGAGATAACAGAACTGAAACAATCAATAGAGGGACTTAAAAGCAGACTGGATGAGGTGCAAGAGACTGTTAATGGAATAGAAATCAGAGAACAGGAATACAGAGAAGCTGAGGCAGAGAGAGAGAAAAGGATCTCTAGGAATGAAAGAATATTAAGAGAACTGTGTGACCAATCCAAATGGAACAATATTTGCATTATAGGGCTACCAGAAGAAGAAGAGGGAGAAAAAGGGATAGAAAGTGTCTTTGAAGAAATAATTGCTGAAAAATTCCCCAAGCTAGGGAAGGAAATAGTCTCTCAGACCATGGAAGCCCATAGATCTCCCAACACAAGGGACCCAAGAAGGACAACACCAAGATATATAATAATTAAAATGACAAAGATCAAAGACAAGGACAGGGTATTAAAGGTAACCAGAGAGAGAAAAAAAGATCATCTACAAATGAAAACCCATCAGACTATCATCAGACATCTCAACAGAAACCTTACAGGCCAGAAGAGAATGTCATGATATATTTAATGCAATGAAACAGAAGAGCCTTGAACCAAGAATACCGTATCCAGCAAGATTATCATTTAAATTTGAAGGAGGGATTAAACAATTTCCAGATGAGCATAAATTGAGGGAATTTGCCTCCCACAAACCACCTCTACAGGGTATTTTAAAGGGACTGCTCTAGATGGAGGTACTCCTAAGGCTAACTAGATGTCACCAGAGAAAATAAAATTACAGCAAAGAAAGCAGACCAACCAAATACTAACTAAAGGCAAAAATTAAAATCAACTATCCACAAAAGCAGTCCAAGTAAACACAAAACAGTACAGAATAAAACACCTAACATATAAAGAGTGCAGAAGGAATGATAAGAAGGGAGAGAAATAAAGAATCATCAGACTGTGTTTATAACAGCATAATAAGTGAGTTAAAGTTAGATGCTTAGATAGTAAAAAAGCTATGCTTGAACCTTTGGTAACCATGAATCCAAAGCCTGCAATGGCAATAAGTACATACCTATTGATAATCACCCTAAATGTATATGGACTGAATGCATAAATCAAAAGACACAGAGTAATAGAATGGATAAGAAAGCAAGACCCATCTATATCCTGCTTACAAGAGACTCACCCTCAAACCCAAAGACATACACAGACTAAAAGTGAAGGGATGGAAAAAGATATTTCATGCAAACAATATGGAGAAAAAGCAGGTGTTGCAGTACTTGTATCATACAAAATAGACTTCAAAACAAAGAAACAAGATATAAATATAAAAAAGGACATTATGTAATGATAAAGGGGTCAGTCAAACAAGAGGACATAACCATTATAAATATCTATGCACCCAACACAGGGGTACTGGCATATGTGAAACAAATACTAACAGAAATAAAGGAGGAAATAGAATCAATGCATTCATTTTAGGAGACTTCAACATACCACTCACTCAAAAGGACTGATCAACCAGACAGAAAATAAGTAAGGACACAGAGGAACTGAACAACACACTAGAATAGATGGACCTAACAGACATCTACAGAACTTTACACCCAAAAGCAGCAGGATACACATTCTTCTCAAGTGCACATGGAATATTTTCCAGAATAGAACACATGCTAGGCCCCAAAAAGAGCCTCAGTAAATTAAAAAAGACGAAATTCTACCAACCAACTTCTCAGATCACAAAGGTATAAAACTAGAAATAAATTGTACAAAGAAAACAAAAAGGCTCACAAACACATGGAGACTTAACAACATGCTCCTAAATAAGCAGTGGATCAATGACCAAATTAAAACAGAGATCAAGCAATATATGGAAAGAAATGAAAACAATAGCACAATGCCCCAACTTCTGTGGGATGCAGTGAAGGCAGTTCTAAGAGCAAAGTATATAGCAATCCAGGCCTATTTAAAGAAGGAAGAACAATCCCAAATGAATAGTCTTAAAGTCACAATAATTAAAACTGGAAAAAGAAGAACAAATGAGGCCCAAAGTCAGCAGGAGGGACATAATGAAGATCAGAGAGGAAATAAATAAAATTGAGAAGAATAAAACAATAGAAAAAAATCAATGAAACCAAGGGCTAGTTCTTTGAGAAAATAAACAAAACAGATAACCCCCTAGCCAGACTTATTAAGAGAAAAAGAGAATATACACACATAAACAGAAGCAGAAATGAGAAAGGAAAAATCATGACAGACACCACAGAAATACAAAGAATTATTAGAGAATACTATGAAAATCTATATGCTAACAAGCTCGATAACCTAGAAGAAATGGACAACTGACCAAGACTGACCAAAGAAGAAATGGAAAATCTAAACAGACCAATTCCCAGAAACAAAATTGAAGCAGTAATCAAAAAACTACACAAGAACAAAACCCCCAGGCCAGATGGATTCACCCCTGAATTTTACCAGACATATAGAGAAGACATAATATCCACTCTACTTAAAGTTTTACAAAAAATAGAACGGGAGGGAATACTCCCAAACCTACTCTATGAAGCCAGCATCACTCTAATATCAAAACCAGGCAAAGCCCCGACAAAAAAAAGAAAATTATGGACCAACATTCCTGATGAACAAAGATGCAAAAATACTCAACAAAATACAAGTAAACTGAATTCAAAAATACATAAAAAATACACCATGCACCATGATCAAGTGGGATTCATCCCAGGGATGCAAGGATGGTACAACATTCAAGAATCCACCAACATCATCCACCACATCAACAAAAAGAAGGACAAAACCACATGATCATCTCCATAGATGCTGAAAAAGCATTTGACAAAATTCAACATCCATTGATGATAAAAACTCTCAACAAAATGGGTATAGAGGGCAAGTATATCAACACAATAAAGGCCATATATGACAAACCTACAGCCAATGTCATACTTAACAGTGAGAAGCTGAAAGCCTTGCACCTAAGATCAGGAACAAGACAGGGATGCGCACTCTCCCCACTGTTATTCAATATAGTACTGGAGGTCCTAGCCATGGCAATCAGACAAACAAAGAAATACAAGGAATCCAAATTGGTAAAGAATAAGTCAAACTATCACTATTTGCAGATGACATGATACTATACATAAAAAACCCTAAAGGCTCCACTTCAAAATTACTAGAACTAATATCCGAATTCAGCAAAGTTGCAGGATACAAAATTGGTACACAGAAATCTGTTGCTTTCCTATACGCTAATGATGAACTAGAAGAAAGAGAAATCAGGAAAACAATTCCATTCACAATTGCATCAAAAAGAATAAAATATCTAGGAATAAACCTAACCAAGGAAGTGAAAGACCTATAATACCCTGAAACTACAAGACACTCCTAAGAGAAATTAAGGAGGACACTAATCAATGGAAACTCATTCCATGCTCTTGGGTAGGAAGAATTAATATTGTCAAAATGGGCATCCTGCCTAAAGCAATCTGCAGATTCAATGCAATCTCTTTCAAAATACCAACAGCATTCTTCAATAATCTGGAACAAATAGTTCTAAAATTCATATGGAACCACAAAAGACCATGAATAGACAAAGCAATCCTGAGAAGGAAGAATAAAGCAGGGGGGAATCTCACTTCCCAACTTCAAGCTCTACTACAAAGCCACAGTAATCAAGACAATTTGGTACTGGCACAAGAGCAGACCCACAGTCCAGTGGAATAGAATAGAGAGTCCACATATTAACCCAAACATATATGATCAATTAATATATGATAAAGGAGCCATGGACATACAATGGGGGAAATGACAGCCGCTTCAACAGCTGGTGTTGGCAAAACTGGACAGCTACATGTAAGAGAATGAAACTGGATAATTGTCTAACCCCATACACAAAAGAAAATTCGAAATGGATCAAAGACCTGAATGTAAGTCATGAAACCATAAAACTCTTAGAAAAAACATAGGCAAAAATCTCTTGGACATAAACATGAGCAAACTTCTTCATGAACTTATCTCCCTGGGCAAAGGAAACAAAAGCAAACATGAACAAGTGGGACTATATCAAGCTGAAAAGCTTCTGTACAGCAATGGCCATCATCAATAGAACCAATAGGCATCCTACAGTATGGGAGAATATATTCATAAATGACATATCCGATAAAGGGTTGACATCCAAAATATATAAAAAGCTCATGCACCTCAACAAACAAAAAGCAAATATTCCAATAAAAATGTGGGCATAGGATCTGAACAGACACTTCTCCAAAGAAGAAATTCAGATGGTCAACAGGCACATGAAAAGTTGCTCCACATCGCTAATCATCAGAGAAATGCAAATTAAAACCACAATGAGATATCACCTCACACCAGTTTGGATGGCCACCATCCATAAGACAAACAATGACAAATGTTGGCGAGGATGTGGAGAAAGGGGAATCGCCTATAATGCTGTTGGGAGTGTAAATTAGTATGGAGGTTCCTCAGAAACTCAAAATAGAAATATCATTTGACCCAGGAATTCCACTCCTAGGAATTTACCCTAAGAATGCAGGAGCCCAGTTTCAAAAAGACATATGCACCCCTATGTTTATCGCAGCACTATTTACAATAGCTAAGAAATGGAAGCAACCTAAGTGTCCATCAGTAGATGAATGGATAAAGAAGAGGTGGTACATATACACAATGGAATATTATTCAACCATAAGAAGAAAACAGATCCTACCATTTGCAACAACATGGATGGAGCTACAGGTTATTATGCTCAGTGAAATAAGCCAGGTGGAAAAAACAAGTATCAAATGATTTCACTCATCTGGAGTATAAGAACAAAGGAAAACTGAAGGAACAAAACAGCAGCAGACTCACAGAACCCAAGAATGGACTAACAGTTACCAAAAGGAAAGGGACTGTGGAGGATGGGTGGGAAGGGAGGGATAAGGGGGAAAAAGGGGCATAACGATTAACACACATAATATAGGGGTGGGGCACAGGGACGGCTGTACAACACAGAGAAGACAAGTAGTGATTCTATAGCATCTTACTACGCTGATGGATAGTGACTGTAGTGGGGTATGTGGTGGGGTCTTGATAATGGGGGTAGTCTAGTAACCATAATGTTGCTCACATAATTGTAGATTAATGATACCAAAATATAAAAAAATAAAATTAAAAAAGAGGAGGCGTGTCTTCAAAATTTCTCAACAAGGAAAATAAGATGATGATTAGCTATTTGATGTCTAATCCAAGCATAACTATTAAAAATAAATCATTTAAATATGTGTATAAAATGAAACTTTATACAAAGTTAAAGTAAATAATGGATATTCATTGAACATCTAAATAACTCCAAATATGATAAATATTAAATGCTTAACATAAGCTTATAAGTTTATCTACTTATGGCTTTTTAATTTTGTACAGATAAAAGATCTTTGGATCTATTGATAAATGTATTTTGCACAACACTGAAAAATTTACTGTGTGGAAGGATGTATTCTAGAAATTATGAAATGTATTTATAAATCTGCCAGGCCACAATTGCTTACTTCTTAGTTTTCACTAGGAATTAAGGATTAAAATGTTAGGAATTCTAGTTAATATCTGTAATTAAAAACGACTAGAAATTGTAAGGGTGAAAGAAAATGACTGTACAGGAAAAGTATATAAGGAAAATAGAAATTTTGCAAGATGTGTCAAGAAAGGTATGAAGGACATGGGTTTTTTTGTTTGTTTTTGCTGTGTGTGTGTTGGTGTATTTGTAAGTGTGTTTGTAATGGGAAAAAGGATTAATTTTGTCCTAAAGTAAAGTGATTGTTCCAGGATAAAGAAAAAATTAAAGATAGGACCAAACCTAAGTGGATATAAAAAGTTGTAGGTTTGTGGAAAATAAATCTTGAGAAAGGAATTTTATGAGTGGTCAAGCTAAGATTCAGAATGGATTTATTTAAGTTAAAAAATACAATATTTTCATATCAAAATTCTTTGTTAGTTTGGTTGAATGCATAACTAAGTAAAGTTTCATAGTGACTGATGATCTTATTTGGCCATATACTTTTATAACATTTGACATTTTTTAAAAACTTCCTCATATCAAATTCTGAAGGAATTCTGATGGACAAAGAGGAATGTGAATTTATTTAGGCTTGTTTGATATGTTAAATAACATGGGAAACATTGTCAAATAAAAAGTAATGCTTAACCTTCTTAGATCATATTTATATGGGATATTGTGGGGAAGTCGGGGTTCCTATGGCCAGGATCCTCACTGAACTTAAACCACCTGATGATGTAACTGGCCTGTTGCTAGGCTGCCGCTTCCACACCTGTAGGCAATAAGCTATTATTACGTTATATAGAGAGATCAGCCCAGTGCTCTGGACAGACGCAGAGAGGCTAGTGCTCGACCTACCACTGGGAGAACAAGCCGGGTAATAAAACCTTTCACCTCAAAGAACGTTTTGCTGTCAATTTCTTTGGGCACACTGAATCCATAGCGATCTTGCCCATGGCTGAAACACATTGGCAAGACAGGTATATATCATTAAAATAAGTAATTCTGAAATTCCATGAAATTCCAAAAAAATCTGATATATTCTTGTATAATGTTATCTGTCATAATTACAGGTATTCTCTGAAAATATTATATATCATATACACAAAAAACAATTACACCATTTTTGAATGTGTGTGCTGTCTGGCCAATGGGTTTTAGCCCTGGGCAAGTTTGCTATGGATTCAGTGTGACCAAAGAAACTGACAGCAAAACGTTCATTGGAGTGAAAGGGTTTATTACCCGGCTTGTTCTCCCGGCGGTGGGTGGAGCACTAGCGTCTCTGCCTCCACCCAGAGCACTGGGCCAAGCTCTCTATACAGCGCAATAATAGCTTATTGCCTAAAGGTGTGGAAGCAGTAGCCTAGCAACAGGCCAGTTACATCATCAGGTGGTTTAAGTTCAGTGAGGATCCTGGCCATAGGAACCCCAACTTCCCCACACTCCACCCCTCCAGGATTCTTGCTTTACAATATGCATGCTTTCAATCTTCCACAATGGTCCCTGTGCGAGAAAGCTGGAGAACTGTAACCAGATTCCACAACAGCAACAGAGGATAACAACAACTTAGAGATAATAAAAATTACGATACAGCAAGATTCTGATACAAAAATTATAATAATCCTCAAGCCAGAGGAGGTTCCTAATAACAAAAATTATAATAATCCTCAAGCCAGAGGACGTTCCCAATCCACAAAGACTTTAGGGGCAATAAGACACATGTTTTAATGCCACCAATATAGGCAAATCTTGTCCATCAGGTAGGATGCATGCAAGAGAGTGGTCCTGTGATAGAACTGTAGCAGGAAGGGGGTCCCTTCAAGGTCTAGTAATATTTTTACTCCTTTTCCCATGGGGGTCACTGAAGGGTCTATATATAGTGCTACTGGAGATGCATGTACTGGCCATAATGATAAAACAAAACTCCCCAGTAAGATGCTCTTACCTTCTGGCTGTTCAGGATATACTACTGTGACCTTTGGAAGCCACTCTGCTGTTATTCCAGGAATACACAGGAGGCAAGCTTCCAGGCCTTGTCCCCAAGGTGCTAGGAGAGCCAGCCATTGTTGGTCCATGTGTCGAAAGGTCCAAGGCCACATCCACTCAATGGAGTCTCCGGGGTTCAGTGCAGTTGGTGCTGGCAGCAAGATGTTATTCTGGTGGCCAAACCTTGGCTTCAGTGATTCTTCCTTGGTTTGTACTTGCAGTTGTATGGGAGAGGCAGCCATATGTGTTAGCATGTCTACAGGGCTCAAAGCTCCTTTTTGGTATCTGACTTTAGTCCGGATTTTAACAAGCCATTGTCCCTCCCCATCATGCCTGCTGCAGTAGGATTGTATGACACTTGAAACTTCCACTTGATTCCCAGCTGTTGTACCCATTCTCGCAGTGTATGTCCAGTAAAATGGGTGCCCTGATCACTCTCAATCACCTGTGGTCAGCCATAGGCAGCAAAGAAACACTCCAGGCGTCTTTTGGTCATCTGCTGGTCTGCACAACGGGTAGGAAAAGCAACCAAAAGTCCAGTAGCTGTGTCCACACAAGTCATCGCATACTGATATCCTTCTGACACAGGTAGAGGCCCAATACAGTCTATCTGCCACCTGACGAGGGGCGTAGGCCCCTTAGCTATTGCCCCATGTTGCTGTGGAACTTGGTGTAAGTCCCTTTTGGAGCACATGACACACTCCTGCCAGGCTCTACTAACTTCTTCAAAGGTCAAAGGCAAGCCCCACCAACGGGCTACAGCCCACATTGTCTGTTGCTGTGCATGCAACAAACGCTGATGTAACCATTGGGCTACATCAGAGGTAGGCTTTCCTTCTAACCAATGTATCTGGGCCAATTTATCTGCCTCATCATTTCCTGGGGATGCCAGTGGCAAATGACCTGTCAAATGGTATACTGTGATTATTTTAGTCTGACCACAGGCCCATAAGTCTTGCCATAATTCTTGCCCCCAAAGGGGCTGGTGACCAACCAGACAGTTGGCATGGTACCAGGTTGGTCATCACAGGGTCAAGCCCCGATATACAGCCCAGCTGTCAGTGCAGACAACTATAGGGGAGGGCTCCTGGCTGATCACAAGCCACACAGCCCGCAACTCTGCCCATGGGCTGCTCTTCCCCTCACCATCTTCCATCCATATTGTCTCAGTCTTAGGATGGAAAGCTATGGCCCTCCATTTTGGGGGCTGCCCATGGCTGGAGCCATCTGTGTACCATGCATCTTCGGGTATATGGGCTCTTCCCTCCCGAAAGGGACTCTCTGCTACTAATGGTTCAAAAGCAAGTTCTTCCTGCCTTTCACTAGTATATGTCACCTTGCTTATGGGCTTCCCTAAGTGAGGGGAAAGAATGGCCACTAGAGACCCAAAGAGGGATCTAGGAGCCATTTGAAGTACAGTATTTCTCATCCCAGTAGTGAAAACCTCTTCATCTGGGCCATAATTCTCTTCTGGACTATAGATGGCATTTCTTATGCCTAGCTCTTGTAGCACCTGTTGGAGTTCTGCATATGTCTGCCATCTAACAGGAGAGGATGGCAGATCACATCACCCGGATTGGGACACACAGCTGGAAGTGCAGCCATAAGCCAATCGAGGAGGGAGTGACTCCCTGGGGTCTGATGTGCATTTTGTAATCACTGCCTCACAGCAGGCTGCACTGTCAGGGAAGCCAGCTTTCCCATCTCTGATCCTGACAGAACAATTCCATCCACCCCTAAGTCCCACAGAAGCAGGAGCCAAGCTGATATTGACTCTGAGGGCTTCTGTCTAAACCAGGAGCCCAAATCCACCAGCTCAGCCTGAGTATAGGGGCCGACGATAGAGTGCCCCACAACCTGGGGAGAGGGTTGCTCCTCTCCTTGGGGAACTTTCAGCTGCAGGGTCTTTATTTTCTTTACAACCACTGGGCATGCTTTCAATACAGGAGGGGCCAGTGCCTCCAGCATCACCCCTTCAACCTTCCCCAGCTCCTCCATTTCTGCTACAATCTTTACGTTTTCTACTGTGCCTCGCAGCAATGCTACCTCAGTCTTCAGAAGGTCTCTTACCTTCACCTCAATGCTTTGCAGCTGACATTCTCGTGCCACCTCCGCCTGTGCTTCCCTCAGGAGTTCCTTTTCCTTGATGGCCTCTTCCTCCTTCAGAGCACCTGGCAGCACTGCCGTCTTGTCTCCAATGGCACCTTGCTGCCGGTGCTCTCGTGCTGCCTCCTCCCGCATCAATACCATTTCCCTCCTCAGGGCATCCACAGAAGTCTGCAGCTGGCGCTCTCGTGCTGCCTCTTGCAACAATGCCTCTTCCCTCCTCAGGGAATCTATTGAAATTTTCAGCTCACATTCTCATGCCACCATTTCTTGGGTCTCCTCTGTACACATTTTTAAGACTGTGAGAAGCAGACAACCCACAGTTCCCACTGTCTCACAGGCACTCTGCTTCTCAAAGGATCTGCTTACTATATCAAGAGCCACCCCTACCGCCTCAGGTGTCACCTCCACTTGCCTCGATTCCTGGGGTGGGGCCCAGTCCTCCAGGAGGCAAGCCACCTCAGACCACATACCCACTGGGGGACAATCCACTGTCTCCCCATTCACAGGGGCAGCCCGCTGAATCACCCCTTCCATGAGGGCAGCCTGTCTTTTTCCCTGGTCAACAGTGAACCCTGCCGACTTTCGCCAATTGTCCTGCCAATGGGTTCCAACCCCGGGCAAGTTCGCTATGGATTCAGTGTGACCAAAGAAATCGATAGCAAAACGTTCTTTGAGGTGAAAGTGTTTATTACCCGGCTTGTTCTCTGGCGGTAGGTCAAGAACTAGCCTCTCTGCCTCCGCCCAGAGCACTGGGCCGAGCTCTGTGTATATAGCGCAGTAATAACTTATTGCCTACAGGTGTGGAAGCGGCAGCCCAGCAACAGGCCAGTTACATCATCAGGTGGTTTAAGTTCGGTGAGGATCTTGGCCATAGGAACCCCAACTTCCCCACAGTGCGAATTCTCATCAGATCTTGAACCATGGCCATTTTAAAGCCTTTTGTCATTTAAAGACAGTTACCGTTTTACTCAGATGTTTTTGCAAAAGTGTTCCTGCAAAAATGCTTCATCTTCAAAAAGATCCACAGAAAAGACCCAGACAAGTACTCTAAAAGGCAGATTTCTGATAACTTTAAGACCATAACACTGAACTAGATAAGAATTTCTAGAAATTTAATGGAAAACTGACTGATTCATGAAGCTGCTAACCCAAAACCAAACATCACAAGAACTAATTACATAAGACTGACTGTGCTGATGAAGATGATTATAATTTTTATGACTTCATTTAAAACACTGCAGTTCTTTAATGTTTTGTTTTCCAGATTTAAAAGACCCTCTTTTCTGCTTTCTTTTAAGCTATCTATAACTTACAGCAATTTAGTAAAATGTACCTTTGCAACAAAGTTTGAAATATTTTTTTCTCCCGATCTCCCTTCTGATCCTTTCAGAATCCAGAATTTCTTATTACATATTCTTACTTTCATAATAAAATATGTATTTGCATAAATTCAATAAGAATCCGTTCTTGTAACAGGTACAGTGAACAAGTTCATGGTTTGGCTTCCTACCCTTGAGAGGCTTTTGAAAGTCCAATCTGAGACTCCTTATGAAAAGTACCAGCAAAGTAGGTTTTAAAGAGCCTATATGGTCAATTACTATTCTTGCTGCATTCAAGTAAATAATCAGGCCAAGTTTATTGAAACTAGACTTGATTTGTAAACAAACCAGTCTTACTGTGATTATCTTTCATAGAAATAGGGATAATTATAGCAAAAAATTAAATTTCAATAATACACCTTTGTGGATATCGATTCCAGTGCTACTAATTGTATCTGAGACTTTATTTTCTACCTGTAAACTGGACTGGAAGCTGAATTCTTCTAGTTTCCTCCAATACTCCAATTTTCTCCCACTCTTTTGACTTAGAACCACTATGAAATTAAGATTACCTTTTCCTGAAGTCATGCAGGTAAAGTTGGACAATTTGATATAAACTTTAGAGAAATCACCACATCAGTATATGTGTGGACAATCTTCACACCTGTTGCTCTGTGGCCACTCAGATCACCAGAGATACTCACTTTGCAAACCAAGAAAATCTGTCAAATTGCCACTGCATGCATTCACTCCATTGAAGATGCTGAAACCCAACATCTAGAAATCTTCTTAACAGGTGCTCTTTGTCTCACTTGAGGGTTTCAGCCCTGGGCAGGTTCACTATGGATTCAATAGGACTGAACATGACAATGGAAGGTTCTTGGGGTAAAAGTGTTTATACCCGGCTTTGTTTCTGTGGTGGCAGGTCAAGGGCTAGAATCCCATCTGCCTCAGGACAAATCTGCTGGCAGCAAGCTGGTCTCTGCCTCCAGGCCTCTCTGTGGCCTTGCAGCTCCAGAGGGCCTGGCAGAGCTCTTTATATATAGTCAGTGATAACTTATGGCCCACATGTGTGAAAGCCTGCACCTGCGGGCATTGCCTGTGTGCAGTGGGCAAGCAGACCAGGGTCAGGTAAGAATCCTCACCAAAGAACTTCCATTTACTTTACTCTCCAAACTCAGAAACTGAATTTATAATTTGCTTGAACTATTAACCCTTGTTTTTCTGTTTTCATAGAAATGTCTGGAATTAAATTTTCTGATTGCTGGCATCATCTAGAGGTCTGATTTAGGTGGAAGCTCACTTGCAATACTGCCTCCTGAAGTACAGCATCCTCACACTCATCTCTCCTAAGCAATCATGATGATATGTGTTTGCTAATACATCATGTTGTGCCTTCGTAAAAAGCTCAGAAAAAATTGAAACACATTATCCAAAAAAATTGTAGATTGACTTAGAAGGTTAAAATAACCTGAATCTGATCATAACCCCTTTGAGTAATTTAATTGGTTAAATCTTGGCCCCTGGGAAACTCTGCTCCAGGGAATTGTCAGTCCTTAGCTATTGTTCTCCTTAGAGTCATTACATTAAGCTCTCTACTGTGTTGTATACTGTCTTGCCTGAGGGTTTCAGCCCCGGGCAAGTTCACTATTGATTCAATGAGACCGAGAAATGACAACTGAATGTTCTTGGGGTGAAAGGGTTTATACCTAGCTTTATTCTCATGGCAATAGGTTAGAACTACAATCACATCTGCATTCAACAGTCTGAAGGTCCATAATCCACCTCCATCTCTGCCTCTACCCAGAACAGAGCTCTGTATATAGTGACTCAGTCAATAACAGCTCATTGCCTACAGGTGTGGAAGCAGTAGCCTAGCAGTAGGCCAATTACATCATTAAGCAATTTAGGTTCAAGTGAGGATCCTGGCCATAGAAACTTCCATTTTCCTCGCACATACTCTTGAAGGTTTTAAATGACTGTCAGCAGCCACTCACACACCAAATGGTATCCATCAGGATCAGACAACTGGATGAAATCAACAATAACCACATAAATGAAGACAGTGACTGCATGGCTTTCAAGCCTGACAACTCAACTAGCAGAAACAATGAGTACATGATTCTTTGGCCTGACTACATCAGTGATTGTAAGTGACAGTAACACTATACTGGTTGAGAGCATGACCAAAAGGGGGAATTGTTAAAATCAAAACAAATGGAGACCAGCCTTGAAAATTTCTTGAGTAAACAGAACCAGTTTCATCATGCAAGCTTATTAATTTAGCTTATTTTGCAAGGCTAACTTCACCTGGGTCATTTCTTCCTTATGCCTCTGACAGAAGCAAAACTTAAGTTGTTTCCCAAGACTGATATGGGGTATCCACTGGCCAATTCCATATATTTAAGAGAATTCTCATATTTAGTCAATGTCTTGCCAGTGGGTTTCAGCCCTTGGCAAGTTCACTATGGATTCAGTGAGACCAAGGAATGACAACGGAATGTTCTTGGAGTAAAAGGCTTTATTACCCAGCTTGTTCTCTCAGCAATAGGTTGAGTACTAGAATTACATCTGCATCCAACAGTCTGCAGTTCTATAATCCTCCTTCCTCTCTACCTCCACGCAGAGCACTGGGCAGAGCTCTTTATATAGTGACTCAGTCAATAATAGCTTATTGCTTGTGGGTGTGGAAGCAGTAGCCTAGTGGCAGGCCAGTTACATCATCAAATAGTTTAGGTTCAGATGAAGATCCTAGTCACAGGAACTTCAGTTTTCCCCACACTCCACCCCTCCAGGATTCTCACCTCACAATCTACACTCTCTCAATCTTCTGTAATGGTCCCTGTGTGATAAAGCTGGAGCGCTGTAACCACATTCCACAACAGCAACAGAGAATAACAACAACATAGAGACATTAACAAAAACTAAGATACAGCAAAGTTTTGATACAGGTCACGAAAGTTATAATAATCCTCATGCCTGAGGAGGTTATTTCAGCTTTATTCAAAACCAGTTCTACTCAGATGAGCTCATGACTCACACTTAGTAGTGGTACTGATAGGGAGCTCCATGCACCCCAGTGAGTAGCAGGTTTTTTTGCTAGAGTGTGTGCCCAATCCACAAAGACATTAAGGGGATAAGACACATTTTAATGACACCAACAGGCAAATCCTGTCCATCAGGTAGGATGCATGCAGGAGACTGGTTCTGTGATAGGACTGCAGGAGGAAGGGGATCCCATCCAGGTCTAGTATACCATACCTTTACCCCTCTCCCTATGGGGGTTACTGAGGGGTCTATATATAGTGCTACTGGAGGTGCATGCACTGGACATAATGATAAAACAAAACTCCCTGGTAAGATGCTCCTACCTTCTGGCTATGCAGGATATACTACTGTGATCTTTGGGGGCTGCTCTGCTGTTACTCAAGGAATGCACGGGAGGCCAACTTCCAGACTTTGTCCCCAAGGTTTCAGGAGGGTGAGCCATCGTTGATCCGTGTGTCAAAATGTCCAAGGCCAGGTCCACTCAATGCAGTCTCCAGGGTTGAGTGCAGTTGGTGCTGGCAGCAAGATATTTTTTCTGGTGGCCAAACCTCGGCTTCAATGCTTCTTCCTTGGTTTGTACTTGCAGTTGTATAGGAGAGGAAGCAATATGCATTAGCATTTCTATGGGGTTCAGGGCTCCCTTTCAGGGTTTCTCATTCAAACAACATAGCACTGTACATAAGTGGACTGACCGTCCCTGCAGACTATTGGTGTCTGACTTCAGTCCAGATTTTAACAGACCATTGTACTTCTCTATCATGCTTGCCATGGTAGGATTATATGGTACATGAAACTTCCATTTGATTCCCATCTGTTGTACAAATTCTTGTAACATGTCCAGTAAAGTAGGTGCCTTGATCACTCTCAGTTACCTGTGGTTGGCCATAGGCTGCACAGAGATGCTCCAGGCCTCTTTTGGTTATCCGTTGGTTAGCACAATGCATAGGAAAAGCAACCAGAAGTCCAGTAGCTGTTTCCACACAAGTCATGGCAAGCTATTATTGACTGAGTCACTATATCAAGAGCTCTGCCCAGTGCTCTGCATGGAGGTAGAGATGAAGGAGGATTTCAGATCTGCAGACTGTTGGATACAGATGTAATTCTGATGCTCGACCTATCACCAGGAGAATAAACTGGGTAATAAACCCTTTCACCCCAAGAACATTCCATTGTGATTCCTCGGTCTCATTGAATCCATAGTGAACTTGCTCAGGGCTGAAACCCTTTGGCTAGACAAATATCATGACGAACTATATTCTAATAAATTTGATAACATATGAAATGGAGGAGAAACTCTTCCAGCAAAAAGTTGTTGTAGCAAAAAGAAATAAAAAATCTGAACCAATCATTCTAAATTAAAACAGCCACTAAGAAATTTCTATCAACTGCACACACATACATGCCATGCACACACACTCACACACATACACACAGAAGCCTCAAGTAAATTTTGCCAAATTTGTATGGAATGTATAATATCTATCACCAAAGATGATCCAGAAAAATTTGAAGGACTGAAAGCTACCCAACTCATTTTATGAAGCTGTATAAACCAGGTGTCAAAATTGGATAAGAGTACAAGCTAGCATTTTTTACCAGCAAAAGCCAGCTGAAAAATAGAATATAAAATAAAATGCTATTTACAATAACAACAAAATAATAAGGGATCTAAGAATTAACCCAAGAAAAAAGAACTTTATAGAGATCATTTTTAAACTTTATTAAAGAACAAAAGTGATTATGAATAAATGAAGATATGTCATGCTCATGGATCAGAAAACTCAAAATTATAAGAAGTAGTTCTCTCCCAAATTATTCCACCTAATATAATTTCAATAGTATTTTCAAAATAATATTTTAAGATCCTAAATATTATATATAAAACAAGGGTCCCTATATAGTAAAGCAATTTTGCAAAACAATGAGTAAATAGCAAGAAGGAGGGATGAGAGGAGAGAAGTAGTACAGGGTTCACTGTATCAGATACTAAGTATTGTACTGCAAAGCTATAATAATAAACATGTTTATATAGTAAAAAAGCATGTGAGAGTAGACTGGAGACAGCGAGATCAGCTGCAGTCTCAGGTGATACAATATTGCCGGTAAAGAATAATGAAGCTTGGCATTATCTTGATAGAATACCAGGAACAGCAGGGGTGGCTATGAGATATATTCTATAAAAATGTTAGGAGGACTCTCCAACTGGTTGGATATGGGGGTTAAGAAAAAGAGAAGACTGAGCTGTGCAAGGAGAGATGAGGCTGGAAAGATGCATTAGGGATAGACGGTGCAGGACATTTATATGAAGTTAATTTGAGAAAGGTTAACTCTTGGGGTAGCATAGAGGACAAATCAGAAGAGAAAGAGACTAATGAGGATAATTGGAGAAACACCCATTTAACTATTACAATAGTCAGGCTGAAGAACTGAACTAAGACTGTAGGAATTAGGATAGGAAGGGGTAGTCAGAGACAGGAGATATTTAAAATGTTGAATTTGAATGACTTGCTAGATTAGTTGAAAGTGGTTGGTGAAGGAGGCTAAGGATTCGAGAAAACTGCATTTTCTAGTTTTGTGAGGAGGTAAGTGGTAGGAAATTCTGTTTTAGCCAGAAATTAGTTTCACTTTTAATATGCAAGTATGTAGCTTCCAATTATACATATCCAGTGGACAATTAAAAATGTACATCTTGAGCTACAGAGAGACTTAGAACTGGGGATACACAGATCACCAGAGTTTAGGAAAGTAACTGACACAATGGGGATGTCTAAGATTTCACAGAAAATGAATATGGACGGTAAATGGTAGGTGTGCCAGTTCTCCAGGAATCTGTGATCCAAAGATACAATCCAGTCCTGACTTTGAGAGGCACCAGGAAAAGCGAGAGCCACATTTGGCAACTGTCAGATCACATCTGTTTTCTATGGTGTGATTTCCTCACAGACTGACAATCAGAATACATAAATATATGAAACACATCAAACAGACAAATCCACCCTGCATAGATCTGCCTAAATATTTAGACACAGCCAAGCAGTGACAGAAATTATTAAGAAGTTGAAATTCTAATCACTAAAGGTGATCAGTGAAACAGAGAACAGCTCTCATCATCAGACTATGATTGTGTTGCCACTTCTGGAATGGGGGAAGGACAGGTCCACAAATGTGGATGCTTCTCTCTACTTTACTGACTGTGTGTACCTTTTCCCCTACTCTGCTTTGGTGAATTTTCTTCCCATGAGAGGGTAGACTGGCAAAGGGTGGAGCTTAGGTATAGTTAAAAGAATATTAAGTTTGGCATCAGAAGATTGGATTCAAGTCGCAGCTCCACTGGTTACTATCTGTATGACACAGCTTTCTTGAACCTGTTTTTACCTACAAAATAAAAATATTAATTCCTGACTTACCTACCTCACAGGGCACGTGGGAGTCAGAGCTAATGTATGTCAGTGGATTCTGAATTGTACTCTTCTAGGCTCCAGGCTTCCACAGCAGTCCTTAAGGAGCTACAGCCAGAAGGGTGAGGGAGGGTAGAAGTTATCCCTGGGGCAGGGTTCTGCCCCCACAGCCTGACCCCCCAACATCTGGCTATACCAAGGCAGCTCATCTTCTATTTGTTTTATATACTAAGGTGCCAAGAAAATTTTGTCAGAAACTGTGAATCTGTATCTGATGCTAAAAACACCCTTGAATACCACTGACATATATGAAAGGGCCACACATAAACATGATTTTTTTATTGAAGTATAACTGACATATAGCATTATATTAGTTTCTTATATACAGCATAATGCTCTGATATTTGTATGCACTGACTTATGGTCACTGCAATAAGTCTGGTTGCCATCCATCGCTATACACAAGTACAATTTTTTTCTTGTGATGATGAATTATTATCATTAGAGGTAAATTCACCGCCCTGGATAAATATTGGATGACATAGAATATGTATCTGAAATGAGCTTTTTGGATTATCTGTTCTCTGCAATTTCTGGTGTCCTCCCTTGAACTTCATTATCAGATAATTAAGAATTATTGCATGCAAAGTTTTGTTATAATAATTATAACTTGGCTTTTAGTATTACCCTGAATTACATTTCCTGTAAGACCACAGACCTACTTATCTTGACCACATCTATGGACTGGGTGCTGAGTAGCCCGGTAAGGACTGCTAACGTCTTCCACTGTTCCTGGTTTAATATTCCCCATCTTGCAGCCCAATGAAATTGTCAGGAAGAGGCAGTGTCACGGCTGCTCCCCATGGCAGAGACATCATTCAGGAGAGTGAACTGTCCCCTTAGTCGAGAGTTCCTGTGGGAGAACTCAATTTCCTTCTGAGTTTTGGCATATTATTTCACATCATTAAACAAGGCTCTACCACAAAGGAGGGTGAGCCTCTCCTCCCCTGGTATGAAGGATGAGAGGCAGAGCTTAGGTTTTCTGCAGATGATCTTTAGTAACTTTACTCTGGTGTGTCTTAATAGGATTCCCAAAAGCTCAAGATCGAACGATCTATAGTGTTAATTTACCAAGTAAAGGGAAATGTGTTAACTAAGGAAAAATTTCAGACCTGCTCTAGTTTTTAAAAAAGCAGCCAAAATCCTGATCAAGTGTACAGACCAAGGAAACTGTAGGTAGTTAATTATTGTTCATGTATAAGAATGTCATGAGTTGCCCATTAAATCCTTTATTTTCATCAACAACACCCAAGAAATGCCATTCAGAAGTGAAGGGAACATTTAGTTTAAGAAAGCTCTTAAGTTCTTAATTATCCTAGCCTCTGAAGACTGCAGGCTTTCAGTCAACATCTCCCTAGACAGTAACTTTTACAGTCAACTTGCTTTTTCCAAAGTCTGCTTCCACCTCCTCAGGGATGTGTCACACAACGGCTCGTGTCTCTTCAAGTGTTGCTCTCTAATGGCACCTGGTCATGCAGCTAGGATGTGGGGAGGAAGCATGGCAGACTTTTTCCATTTCTGCTCAACCGGGAAAAGGGAAGACTGGATAGTGTTTCCCAAACTAGGTTCAAGGCCTAGGTGGCCCCCTTCATGGTAGAAAAATGAAAAAAGTTTGGGATCTCTAAATAGTAAGCCACAAGGTCTTATATAGAGGCTAAAGGGAAATCCCAGAATCCTTCATTTGCCTCAAGCTGGAGTAGGAAAGAGACCCATGGCCCCGTGGCTCCTGGGACCACCACAGGATCCCGCCCATCGACTTGTTACAGTGGCTTGGAGTGAGGATAAGTGTGACCTGAAGGGTAAGGCCCCCAAATCCTGGCCCATCCTGTCGGACCTCATCTGAGAGCTTTGGGAGCCTTACCAGGAGCTCCTGGTTACTTCCTCAGATAGCTTAGAAACATAAGAATTGCCACAATGTGATCCACCCAGCCTAGACATTGCTTTATCATGGAAACCCCGTAGAAGTGTTGTCGGAGGGCATGCCGGCCCCAAAGCCTCAAACCCTGGGTGTTCTTCGTGTCCACGATTATCTCCAAGAGAAAAGCCTCCATAATTCAGAAGAGCCCTTCTGCACTATGGCCCAAGGAAAAGAAAAGAAAGTGGGGTAGAAAATCAGTATTTGCAGAAAATCTATTTTGTACAAGGCCCTGTGATAGGTGTTTTTATATTGAGCACTTTTAAGGCTCTTGACAACCATATGAATTAGGTATTATCACTCCCGATTTTCAAAATGAGGAAACTGAGAATTGGGAAGATCAGGCACTGTGCCCCAGGTCACATCATTAATATGGGGTGGAATATGGTTTCTATCTCTCATTCATTGCATTCAATTAATTCATTGCAAATCCTATTGATTCTGCCTCTTAAATGAGTCTCAAATCAGTCTCCTCCTGTCAGTCCCAGTACCATGAGTCTAGTTCAGTCTGTACCGTTGCAATGACCGCTTAACTGGTCTCCCGACTTGTCTCAGTACCCCTGCTTTTCCCCTGCCTCTGGTTTGCTACACCATCTACTCTGGCTGCACTTTCTAAACCACAGAGCTGATCTTACTACTCTACTGCTTAGAATCCTTCCATGACTCTGACACCTGCAGGATGAAGACCAAACTTCTCTGTGTGGCTTAGGAGGCCCTCGATGGCCTGGTTCCTGCTCACTCCTCTAGTCTCTTCTCTGGCCACCATTCTGACTTTAAACTCCATGCCTTTATATTCTCTTACAATTCTGCTGCATGACATGCTGTTCATGTCTTGGGATATGATGTTTCCCTGGACTATGTTGCACTCACCACCTACTCTAGACTGTCTTGGTTAAGTTTTTTCCTCCTTAAAAGTCCCCACTTAGAACATCACTTCTCTGTGAGGCCTGCCCTGATAATCACAAGCTTAGAAGCTCTTCCCCCACTGCAGTACCTTGTAAACAGGCCCTTCATAGCAGTGACTTAATTTATTATAATTGGCTCTTTTAGGATGTATCTGTCTCCTCTCCAGACTGAGCTCTGTGGACAGGGGTCATGTCTCTTTTCATCCATTTGCTCCTTGACCTTAGCACAGTGTGTTAACTGTAGTAGGAATGTAATAAGAACGTGTTGTGGATTAATGACTGAAAAATTTAAAAACTCATTGAAACAAATAAATGAAATTTAAAAAATAGGTATCTCTGACTCAAAAGCTTTTCTCAGTACCCCTGCCTTTCCCCTGCCCCTGCCTCCTCCCCTGTGCTGATAAAGAATCTTAAATCATCACTAGAATGTTGGAGTTCTCTTGCAAACACAAAAGGAACAAGAAAAATAATTATAGAATAGGCTTGATACATAAAACTTGAATTAAAAACAGATAAGGTTATATTATTACTCACTAATGTTAGATTTCTTTTGTAAACAAGAAAGGAACAGGAAAAATAATTATAGAATAAATTTAATATGTAAAATCTGAATTTAAAACAGAAGGTAATATTACTCATTTCAGTTCGCAAAAAGTATACACAGAACTGTGATGTTTGTTACATAATATTTCATAATTTTCAAAGGATTGTTATATATCCTATTTCATTTTAACTTCATGGCAATCCAGTGGGGTAAAGCAGAGGCGATATTTATTATCCCCATTTTTCAGATGAGGAAACTAAGGATCAAAGAAGTTAAAGTGATATGCCCCAAGTTATACAGAGGCAGAGACAGGACAGAACCCAAGTATTCTGAGTCAATTTCAGGATTCTTTCCTCTCTACTAGGGAACCTCTGATAGCAGGCTTTGATCATTCAACTGACAGCAAAAAGGTGCTGATCTGACAGACTTCTCAAATCTCTTTCTGAAAATAGGCAATAGGATCCCAGACACCTCAGAGCCTAAGGCGGGTGAACTTCAAATCAAGACTCCACCCCCTCAATCTTCTAGCAAACACTTGACACTATGGTTGGTTCATCTGCTCCAGTGTCTCAAGTGCTGGAGTCACCTTTCTGAAGACTGTGGTAGGTGATTCAAGGGCAAGACAAGGATGAGAACAGAAGAGAAGTAGAAAAAGGCAGACAGACTAGGGTCAAATTCTAGCTCTACTTACTTACTATTCCATATAGATATCTGGGTTGGTCCAGGACCATTTGTTGCAAACACTTTTCTTTCCCCACTGGTTTAGTACCTTTGTTGAAAATCATTTGACTATGTAGATAAATGGCCTATTCTTGGGCATTCTATTCAGTTCCATTGATTTATTTGTTTGTCTCTGCCAGCAGCACTCTGTCTTGGTAGTGTAGCTTTATAATAAGTCTTAAAGCTAGTTTAAGTCCTCCAACTTTTTTCTTTTTCAGCATTTCTTTCAGCTGAAAAGTCTAGGTTCTTTGCATACAAATATGAGAGTCAGTTTGAGAATTCTACAGAAAAAAAAAACCTGGTGGGATTATAACTGGGATCACTTTGAATCTATAGATCAGTTTGGGGAGAATTGACATTTTAATAATACCAAGTCTTCTAATTCATAAACATAATATATCTATGCATTTAATTAAATCTTAGAAAATTTGTCTTAGGCATGTTTTGTAGTTTCTAGCATAGAGGTCTTGCACATCTTTTTAAAATTTACTCCTGATTACTGTATGTTTTTGCTGTTATTGAAAACGGACTTACAGGTTTTAATTTTTTTTTCTGTTTTCCAATTTCACCTACTAACAGCAAATGTGAATTTACCTTGTAATTAATAAAGCCTAAGCTTCAGAGTCCTCCCTTTCAAAGACCCTTTGCAAGACTTTTGGAGGTATCCTAGCAGTTTTATAATCACAGTTTTGCATTTTTTAAAAAAATAGGGCCTCCCAAATCATAAAAAAAATCAGACCACACAAAACTTCAATCCATTCCCTGTGTAGTAGTAATGTTTTTGATCTCTCTTAGATCCTCAGTCTTCTTATCTGTAAGGTTAGGATAATGATACCTTCCTCCTAGAATTGTATATTTTTTATTGTAGTAAAATACACATAACAAAATTTACCATTTTAAAGTGTATACAATTCATTAAGTACACAGTGTTGTGCAACCATTCCCTCTATCTAATTCCAGGACTTTTTCACCATCTCTAAAGGAAACCCTGTACCCATTAAGCAATCACTCCCCATTCTCCCCTCCTTCCATCCTCTGGCAACCATGAATCAACTCTCTGCCTCTATGGGTTTGCCTATTCTGGGTGTTTCATATAAATGGAATCATGCAATCTGTGCCTTTTTGTGTGTCTGGCTTCTTTCACTTAGCAATGTTTTCAAGGTTTATCCATGTTGTAGCATGTATCAGTACTTCATTCCTTCTGATGGAATAAGCAATCCATTGTAACATACCACATTTTGTTTAACTGTTCACCTGTCAATGTACCTTTGGGCTGTTTTGGCTATCCATCTTTTGGCTATCATGAATGGTGTTGCTATGAACACTGGTGTACAACTTTTTGTTTAAACACCTGTTTCCAATTCTTTTGGGTATGTACCCAGGAGTGGACTTGCTGGGTCATAGGTAATTCAAAGTTTAACTTATTCAGGAAATACCAAACTGTTTTCCCTCATAGGGTTATTTTCAGGATCAAATGAGCCAACACATTGGTAAAGCTTTTAATATGGTGTCCAGCATGGAAGACTCAATAAATCATTGCTAAAAGATATAATTCAAATCACTGAGAAGGCAATAGAGTACATCTGTTCTAAGATATGCCATAAGTTGGAGGAAACAATTAGTCCTTTTTGTGGAGGGACCACTGTTACAATAACATCCCGAGCCTCCTGTTCCATCCCTTTCCTTACCCCTTCCAGGAAAAGAGGAGTGACTTTCTATCCAGAAGACCAAAGAGGGCGTGCAATGTCAGCTCATTTCACAATTCCCTTCAGATCTATATGGTAGTAGGGAGCATGTACTCAGTCTCCTCTATTGTGCCATGCCATCAATTTTTAAGGGGCAGGTCCCTATAATGAGGTCTGAGGCTGTTCAGCTCTGACTACAGCTGCCCAAGCAAGATGGTGGTAAACAACCTGGGGTGTAGGACCAGCAAGCATACTTGCTAACAGATCTAGCCCATCTTCTCCAAACATCTTCTTCATGAGTAATAAAGATTATAATTTAAATTTACATCTGCCTGATCCCTGTGTATCTTACACAATAAGTATTGTCAGTAGGAAGGAGAAGGGTATTATATATTGCCCCCAACCACAAAAAACCCCCCTGAACATATACAGAAAAGTTAACAAGCCTGCTTCAAATTCCCAAGTTCTTCTCCCTCAAATTTAAGTAGGTTAGAAGACAAGTTCTAAATTGACATAAAATATAATGTATGGCTGTCTGTTTTTCAAAGAGGTTTTTATTCTTTGATCTTGGAAAAGTTGGAATTAAATCTGAAAGATTTTGGGTTATTCTGTGGTATTGTTATAGTAAACACTGATATAGAAAATGCTTTGCAAGCAATACTCTATTGTGGAGAGGCTTCATTTAAGAGTCCCCATGTTCTAAAATTACCAACCTTGAGTTGGCATTTGTTTTCATTTCAGCACTTAATAGAGCATAACATCACATTCATTTTTTACTCTCCTGGGGTGAGTGTAGAATTGATAAGTAGTGAATGTTTTCTTTTTAATTCAATTCAATAAACATTTATTGAGCACCTGCTATGTGCCAGGCATTGTGCCAGGCATTTTGGGGGAGACCAAGATGAGTAACCTTCAGTTTCATAGACAATGAGCTCTTAGTCTAGTGCAAAATGAGGGAAGATACTTACAACATAAGCAAATACACAGCAAGATTTAGCTGAACTGGCTTTAAGTGGGTTTCGGCCATTTGGTTTTAGGTGATTAAGATCTAATATGTCTCCCTAAAGGAAACTGGATTCAGAATTTTTATTTCATTACAATTCCTATGTTAGTTATCCTCCCTTCTGTCAGTCTATATTCCTCTCTCCCTTTGGAAAATTACATGTCTCCTTTAGTTGCAAAAATATCATGGCCTATTCAACAAATAGTTTATTTCATAATTTGAACCAATCCTTTAAGTGGCTTAACTGTTCAGTTTATTGCTGCAATTTCTCAAGTAGTTAGTAACATCAGGCTGATGAATGAACAAATTTAAGATGAAATAGAATCCTGGACTGAGACTCAGGAGACCTGACTTTCAATTTCATCTCAGCTATATCCCTTAGAAATCCCTTTCTCCAAAACCACTTCCCAGGGTTTTAGCTCAAACTGTCCAACCTTCTGTGGCAGGTAAACTAAAAAGAGTAGAAAACAATGACATCCAGAGTCTGAATGTCCAAGAAAACTTAGGTATGAACTTACCCTGAAGGGCAGGTAGAGATACACTCAAGGCCCGCAGGAGGCAGCTATAGCTGACTGACTGAGGATGGGGTTTGAAGCCACACTGTTTGGCCTTGAACCGTGGCTCTTCCCATTGACAGCTGTGTGTGTGACCTTGGAGAAGCAAAGTGACTTGGTTTCCTCACCTGTAAAATGAGGATAATCAGAGTGTCTGCTTCATAGGTTTGTTGTGGGGGACAAAAATGAGTTAATATCTGTATGTGTGTGGATTGCAGTCAGGCACATGGGTGGAAACCCAGTTGTGTGTGAGACACAGAAGGAGGTATGGAAACAGAATCCCCACAGGACATGGAGTGGGAGGAGGAAGTGCAATGGAGAGAAAAAAAAAGAATAGGCAGAAAGAAGGGAAAGTTTTAAGATGGAAAAGAATATAAGGCAAATGCCTGGCTCAGAGTGAGGAGATGACCCCACTGCAGTGGGAAAAGAACAGACTGAAGCCCTTCTGCCTCCTATTCCATGTGGCCCTGTCCAAACTCACTTCACTTCCCTGCAAAACAGAGAGGCAGGAGAGCATAGTGGTTAAATACCAGCTTCACCACTCACCTGCTATGGGACACTGGGCAGGTCACTTAACCTCTCTGCGACTTAATTTCAGCTGTCCCATGAGGATCTAATAGTTCCTATCTTCTAGGTACTGTGGGGATGGGGAGCCTCTGTTTAATCTGAGAGGTCTCAGAATATCAGTTTGTATGTCAAATCATTTTATAAACTTCAAAGGAACCAACCCCTGTAAGTATTAGGGATTACCATGGCCTTCAAACGTGTCTACCGTTGTTCATTTAGGCAGTGATACAGCCTACACATTTTCTTTTTCTTCTCATCTAACCGATTGATTAAACTAATTGAGAATCTTGGTCAGTAGAGAGATCTCATAGCTTCTATCTCTTCTCTCTGTGGGCTGACTTCCTAGCTAATTCTCTCCCTCTGGGTAGCTATAAAAGCAAGAACTACTGCCAGGACAGCTCTTATCAAAATATTTTAGCACTTCTGCATCTGGTCCTGGCCATAAAATAGAAGCGAAGAAACACTTATGTAAAGCTTTCAGAGCTGTGAAGGAGAAAGAGACCTCTTGTTTTATTGGCTATGGTTCATACATCTCCAGGACAGGAAGGAAAAAATAACTTCGAGATTTAAACAAAAAGGCAGTCAGTGAACAACCGGAAGATATGACACGAGCACCAGCAACTAAGGTAAACAAGAGAGGAAAAACGAGTGAATGTTGCTGAGTGAATTATCTTTCCCCTGCGGCTCTGTTAGCTCTGTGCACCAAGTAAACTAATGAGCTGGGCCAGTGGGAGAACTCAGTGATCCATATGCTAACAAATCAGCTTTCCACGCAATCCTTCCCACGGTGGCCCAGCTGCTGCTCTGGTGGCCCACATCCACACCAGTGAGTCTCCCGTGTCCCAAAACTCTTCCATTTTCTTTTGCAGTCCAATTCTTCATGTCCCAGCCCTTCTCATGATCAAACAGGAAATGGGTAAGAAAACAGCATTCATTTAATATGTTTTGGGTACGAACCATGTTCCAGACACTGAGCTGGGATCTGGGGTAGGAAGACAGATGAAGCAAGTGGGAGATGGGATGGGAGAGGCAACTGCAATGTGACGCAGCAAGAACCGGCGTGGGGACGCGCGCAGGGGAGGGCTCGTCCCTCCCTCCGAAGGCACTGAGAATGACAAAAGCTTTCACTTGGCATTTCATATACCAATTGTCTCATATAGTCCTCCTGATATCCCAGTGAGGGAGGTATTATTTTTTATCACTTATATATTGGGAAATGGAGGTTCACTCTAATCAAGTAACTTAAAAAGGTCACAAGTGACTGATTCTCCATCTGACTCTAAAACCTTTGTTCTTTCTAGTAGCCCTGTGTTGTTGGAATCAGACAGGCTGATAATGCTGGTGTACTCAGAGGAAAGGAAAAAGGGTAGGTAGGAAATCCTAGGTGAAACTGTGGGTAAGGTGTGGAATGGGGTAAAACAGGGAGTAAGGAGAGAGATTATATGAAGGAAGAGGAAGCAGAGATGTGCAGAAGCTCGCCCTTCCAGACTCTCATATTTAGGAATATTTGCTAGCTGGTTGTTACACCATTGGTGGCTTAATCTGCCATGGAGGGAGAATTTATAGAACAGAAATTGTCACATGTTACAAATCAAAGTCTCTTCCCCCCCAAAAAAAGCCAGTTTACCAGCATACCACAGGGGAAAGACATGGGAGATAGTGTGGATGGTCACTGAAGTATTTACAAATAGTTAATTTCTTTGCTGGGTGAGAAAGAGAGACCTATGCCCCAGGCGATACCATGCCATCCATTCACATATCTCTTATTTCTAAAGATGAAAGAAGAGTCCCACGTGGAGCCCCTGGTGTGCTAATGTTAACTGATTTTCCTTTTAACCTCTTTAACACGCTGTAATAGTGAGAATTCTTTGGATTGTGAGTGGCAGAATCCAAACTCAAACTACCTTGAGCAAAAAGGGGCATTTATTTGATCAGGCACCCTAACCACGAAGTCCAGGAAGGAGCTGACCTCAGGGATCCCTGAGCATAAGCAAGTGCTGCCCGTTGCCAGTTCTAGATATTTTTCTCCTTCTCCATTCTTAAACTTTATTCTTGGGGTTTATCTTATTTTTTTCAATTGCATGGTGGGGGTAGGGGAGTAGTTCCTATGCTGAAGAGGTGGGAGAAAGAGAACCTGAAGTAGGAAAGGGAGAAAATTGCCAAGATATTGTCAAGTTTGCATCACCCCAGTTTGGTGACCCCAGAGAAAACCGACAGCTTCTCCCACCCAGTGTCCAACTCTCCACTGCTGTTCACTCTACCAGAAATGCTCACCCCTAGGTATTGCCATGGCTGATTCATACGTTGAAATGCATAATTTAATTATTAGGGATAATCAGTAAATCTCTGCATCCACTAATGGAATAAAGTATAAATTACATAGCACAATTCAGAGCTTACCAGCTATGAGGATAATGCAAAACAATGAAGAACAGCAACTAAGTTAATTGACTGTTTCCATTTTTATTAATTGGAGAACTATACAGCAGTCACTTAAATTAGAAAGAACTGTATTTTACCTTACAATTTTATTTATAAGTGGAATCTAAACACAAAACAAAACAAAATGAACCAAACAGCAGTAGACTCCTAGACACTGAGAAGTGACTGGTGGTTACCATGGAGGGAGGGATTGGGATGGATAGGTGAAATAGGTAAAAGGGATAAAGAGGCAGAAATCTCCATCATAATATAAATTAGCCACGGGAATAAAAATATAGCATAGAGAATATAGCCAACTGTAACATCTTTCTATGTTGACAGAATATAGCTACACCTGTTGGGGTGAGGATTTAATAATGTAGATAACTATTAAAACACTATGTTTTATACTTGAAACCAATATAATATTGTATATCAACTAGACTTGTATATCAAGAAAAAAAAGAGAACTGTATTTTGTGGATAATACATTTAACCACTCCCAATACTTTCTTCAATGAAGTATTTATTTTCATCCTTTTATCAGATTATTATTATTATTATTGAGATTTTCAATATTAAAATCCCAGGCTGTGTACAATACCTCTGGGCCTTTATTTTCTCATCTGTAAAATAAGGGTGTTAGAGCACTGATTCAAATACTTCACTCTATGGCACCGGGGCTACAGGATTTCACAAACGCTTTATCCCATTTTATGGAAGCTGATGTTGACCCAAGACTGTGGTTGTCATCCATATCCTTTGATTCCAGTTTTTCTTAAACAGCCTGAATGATCTTACTGATAAGCTTTCCAACAAGCAATTATACATTTGAACTTAAAAACTTACTCTGATGTTTTAAAATTGTTTTACTAAAAATTGAGTAAAATTCCATGTAAGATATTTGTTGGGGGAAACAACTTCACTGCTTAAACACCAAGACGTGCAACAATCAGTGAGCTAGAAAAGCTTCGAGGTTGTGGTCAGTGCTCAGACTATGACCATAGAGAAGCAGCACTGTTCCCAAGCTTCTAGTTCCAAGACGGTTACATCCAGGCCTGGACCTAACCCACCTCATCACCTTGAACTAATACCCTTGCAGAGCCAGGGCCCATTCCTACATTACTTTCCACTTTGAAAAATCATCTGAAGAATTTAATGATCTTTTTGCCTTAAAACTGTCACTTGAAGAAGTTCATGCTATGTCATCAAATGAAAAACCAAGCTACAAAGAAATATGAATACTTCCTCCGTATCCCGTAAAAATATAGAGCTGAATCTAGGTAGACAAATGCTGGAGAGATGTAGATAATACTACCTTATAGATCTTACTATGCACAATCACTATTCTAAGCGGTTTGTGTATATTAACTCATGTTTTACCCTCAGTCACTCTATGAGATAGGTAATATTATTATCTTCATTTTACAGATGAGGAAACTGACCCACAGCAATTATTTAAATAATTTGTCGAGGTTATACAAATGCATAGAAAGAAAATTCTGGAAGTATGTGTTCCAAAAGTTAAAAGACCATGGGTGATGTTTGCTCTTTTGCCTGTGTGTAATTTCTAAAAAAGAATTTGCATTACTTATGTAACAAAATGAATGGGGAGACTGTCAGAGTTCCCATGCTTTTTTCCAGAGATGGTCTCATTTGGAGTTTGAGTGGTGGAGTTCTCAGAATCATAGGCCCTGCTCTCTTGGGAATGGTCAATGATCCCTTAGGATTTGTAGATGGTTCTTTGTGTAATATGGGATGGTAGCAATTTTTACTCAGTTGATGGAAAGAAGTGGTTACGATAAAATGGGAAGAACTTTTGCCTTTACAGGCTGTCTCCTTTTTGCTAAGGGTGAGTCTGCAAATGCCCAACTGGGCTAAACTAACTCTCAATGCCCTACCCCAGATAAACCAGGCTTGCAGAAATTATGTCTTCATCATCCACCTGGCTCCACAAGAATCAGGAATCTGGTGCCAGCTCATACCAGTATTGCATTGAATTGCCTTTATATATAATTTTTTAAATTAAGTGAACTGCTTATTTTTTATTATTTGTGTGATTTATTTGTGTGCTTTATATCTGTGTTTCATTTCCCCAGTGAGATTGTAAACTCCTGGATGTCAGTGATGCTCTAGAAAATATTTCCTTATTTTTCCCAGAATGCATTAAGAACAGATAATGTTCAATGAATAGCTGTTGAGTGGAATGGAATCAAATATTTGTGTAATGGTAGATTTTGGCAATTTGGAGTATTTTCTGTTTTAAACCAAAGGGCAGCACATTGATAATAAAATCCATCACACCAAGGTAGTGTCCCATCCAAAAAAGATCATTTGACATATGTTCTAAAAAACAACCAGCTCTGTTTGGACTGCCTGGTTATGCCAGCTCACACTGCAGTGCTGTAAGCAACCTTATAGGACCTAAACTGCAAGGGTGGACCCCACTGATGCATACTCTATAAACAAAGAACAGAATGGTCTTCTTCTCTTCCTTTTCCCTTTCCTTTCTGTGCAATTCAGTCCTAAAGCCATTATATGGGGTACAAAGCATACATCTATTGTGATGGGTAGCCTGATGTGGGGTGTCAGAGCCCAAGTAGAAGAACTCTCTTCAGGTAAAGGGGCAGCCAACATGCAAGAGAGTAGATCAAATAAATGAATATATTTTTTAAAAATGGGAGCCAAAGTTTCTCTCTGTTGTATAAGAGAATAAGAAATAAGGAAAGGGAGAAAATGAGAATGAACACTGTGGTGTTGAATTGATATTGGAGTTACCAGTGTAAGCCCACAGATTTCAACAAATATATATAGAGGCAAGGAAATAAATTTAGATGTAAATGTGTTGGTGCATATTTATATCTGCGTATATATGCCTACATCCATAGATATGCCTGCATACCACACACATACATAGTTCTTACCTAACTATTGTTCTTTTTTATATTTGCACTACCACATTTACTTAACCTAACATATATTTCTGTGCCCAGTGTTGAGATGTGGTGCCACTTTTTTTTGACTGATTAGCCAGCTAGTTTCACCAACACTATTTATTGAATAATTCCTCTTTCCCCATTGATCTGCGATACTCCTATTTCCATATCATGTTGACTATAAACATCTTAGAAAAGCAACCTTGATCATCTCCTTAATAATGGAGCAATGCTGATGCATCTCTGTTCCTTCTGCTCTTCCTGGGCAACAGTGCCGTATTTCCAACAGTGTCCAAAAGACATTCCTAAGCTCGAACATTTCCTGGACTAAACTGATACCGCTCATTTTACGTACTCCTGTGCCCAGGAAACAGCCTGACCATCAGCCTATTTGCCCAACAGGCTCTCACTTATCTCTGGCCCTGCACTACCTTCTCACTGTTAATTCTCTTTCTCTTTTCCTTTTCCTCTGCAACTCTTTAGTTTAGACTGTCATGACCTTTCCCCTGAGCTATTACAACAGCTTTTAAATGCTTACCACTTCTAATTCATCCTTCATACTGATTTCTGAATAATGAATACAAATAATAAATAAGTAATACGTAATATTAATAATAATCTGAGCCTGTCCCTATGACTCTGCAACTCAAAAATCTTCAGGTGTCTACATTGTCTTAAACACCATAGCCAAACATTCAAGGCCACTGTGACTGACCCTCTGGACACTCTTTCTTCTACCTGAGTTGCACTCTCATCACTCATATTAACTCTGGTCCTGGAATATGACAAATACTTCCCAAATTTTGTACTTCTTTGCACAGCCTGGAAAATCAATTATCTTTTAAGAAAACTGACTCTACCTTAAGGTGCAGCTTAAACACAACCCTCTCCTAGTGTTGCCCTCATTCTCCAGTTAGAATTCACTCCTTCCCACTTGTCTCCAAAGCACTTTGTGCCTGCATTATACTACATGCCTCATAATGCGCCAGATGTAAGTGCTGGTTTCAGATCTAGATTTCTAACCCCTGAAGCAGGGTCACGTCTTTGTTATTTCTGACCTCTGCCTTAAGCTAAAAGTTTAGGACATTTACTTAGACACCTTGTTAAACTCCTTCTTTCCTTCCTCCATACTGATTTAATAAGAACCAGCTGCACACAGGCACACAGCATTGGGGATATTGTGACTAGCAAGACAAAGTTCTTGGCCTCATGGACTAAATTATTCCTCCTCTAAATTATTCCTGAAAGAGGCCACATATTATGCAAGCAGAAGAACTAGAATTCAAACTCACATCCATATGATGCCACTTGTTCCTAGCACCATGTCTTGCTGAAATATTTGTGGAACTTAAAAGGAGAAGTTTGGTATCTCAGGAGGATTAAACAGGGGATCATTTTAGGTGCTGATCAGAGAGAAAAACAATTATGTGTCACTGTTGAAAAGGCCATGACCCCCCTTTGCCATCTCTATGTGCTCAGAAATTAAATATAGAAACTGAGCCTTACACCCAAGTTGGATCTTTATTCTGAGGCTGCATATTGCTTTATTACAGAGAATGGAACAGAAAGAAACTCACATTTATCAAGATAGACACATCGACACACTTTACTTTTTAAAATCTTCACAAGAATACTGCAAGGTAGATACTGTTGTTTCCATTTTTTAGGTAGAGAAACAGACCCTGAGAGGGGGATTTAAACAACTGCCTGCAATCCCATAGCTATTTTTGGCATTATGTTTTAAGTAGAACTTTTATAAATGCATAGACAGAACTTGTATAAATTGAATCATATTTAAAATGTACATGGATAGGTTGCTATTTAAAGGACTCTTTTAAAGGTAGATTCCTCAATTAATGGTGACTGTATTACTGATTTGCCATTCTGGGGAAAAAAGACAAGGAAACCTGGATTTTTATCTCACTTCTGATACCAAAATAAGTTCCAGATGGATCAAAGATTTACATGTAAAACATGAACTCACAGACATCCTAGAAGAACACATGGATGCATATTTTTATAAGCCTAGAATGGGCAAGATTTTAGAAAATATAGCACAAAATCCAGAATTTATAAAGAAAAAGACTGATGAATTTGGTTACATAAAAATTAGAGTTGTGTAGAGCAAACTTCAGTCCCCTCAAAAGAAGGCAAGAAAAGGTAGTCCTCCCCAAAGGACTGCATTGGAGTTTGTAGGCAAATCCCTGCTGGTAAAACAGAACTATGTGGCCTTGGGTGTCTTCTGCATGTTGATCTTGCTTGACAAGCTCAGGAGATAGTAGACAGCCAATCAAAACCAGGTGTAGATTCAGTATTCTACATTCCAGAATGTTTGTTTCTTCCCAGTCTTATATTACAACTAATTGACAAATTGCTACTTGGGGACCTTAATGCATGGAAATGTGTGATGTGCCATCTGAGGCTTCAAAAGCAAAAAAAAATTGGTGTGAGAGTGATACAAGTGTCCTGTTTGTCATGAGGGCTGATTTTTTTGGTTCTGATTGATCAAATCCTAAGGGCTTGCTGTCATGACTTCTTGAAGCTAGGTCCCAGGCATACAAGAAGGAAGAAAAGCAAAAATGAAACAGGTAGGTGAAATATATTTAAGTCCTGGGGAGATTAGATTTTCTGCATAAGGTACTACATTGCTATTTTTAGGAGGTATTTAGTTGAAGGGAAGCTGTGAATTTATGTGACATCCTTTAGCAAAATTATGAATGTATCAATTTAGAAAACATTAGGAACTGGGTTAGAGGTCTCTAGGGGATTTTCTGTGTGCTTGTGTCACATTTATATTTGCAAAGTGCATATCCTCTATTAAGCTATTTCTTCAGCATGAAACACCTGAGCTTATGGGGATGAGCAATAGACATTTTTTTTGTATAGCTGTGGTTTTATGGTTTTATTCTCCGTAGTCATTTATTCTTTTCCAATGAGACCTTTTGAATAATGCGGGAGCTTTACAATAGAAAATAAGTGTTTAAGAAGGCCATGACCCATCCCCATCAAGTCACTTTTGCTCTCTGATTAAACCTCAGTATTTGTGCTGTGTGTGTGTGTGTGTGTGTGAGTGTGTTAGAGAGCTGAAAGAGCAGCTCAGAGCTGTAACACTCTCAGGCCCAGGCACCTTTGTTTCAGGATACCCTTAACTGAGCATGACCCTGGGGAATGGCTGAGGGAAAATTCTCCTTCTCACTTTAAAAAAGATTACTGATTTGTCACAGAAGCCTGAGAATGACTCATGAGATGAGGAAGGGACAATGAAAGCAAGGTGGGTTATCACACTTGGAACCTTAACAAAGAGGGCAAGACAGAGAGAATCCCAAGCATTATCAAGGTGGGCAGTTTCTGAGCGCCTTGTTCATTAGCAGGCTGGAGAGGGTATGTACAAATACAGGAATTCATGGAAAGAGTTAAAGAGTGGAAGCTGGAAAAGATGTAATTTACAGCAAATCCCCTGGGAGAGGAAGTGAAGGCAGGAAGACTGTGCTCAGAACCATTGCAATTTGGGTATAAATGCCCATGCGGCCTCAGAGGTTGGTGAAGTCTGAATATTGTTACACTTTAGGGTTCCTTCCAGGATTTGAGGGACTCCTAATGCTGTACTCATATGTAGCCAGGACTAATTATTCCCTCTAAGAACTATAGCCAATTGTTTTGGAAATGGCAGTGATACTGTAGGAGACCTAATGCATAGAAATAGGTGTGGAGTCTCAGTTTGCAAGTGTCAGAAAATAGTGAAGAACCTGAAATTAAAAACATCTGACAGGCTTCTTTCATGACCCTGGAAAGGGATAGAGTGTTTGGCAGGTTTTTCAGAAAGGACAAGAAAGAAAATTCAGTCTTTCTAGCTTAATGATTCTGTATCCCCTGGAGTGGTAAGTGTCTGAAAAGTAGTCTTCGCGTCCCACCCTCTGTACCTTGAATAAGAATTTCTGTAGACACTAAACCTCTTCTAGATCAAGACATGTAATGAATGTCAGATAGGGCCAGAGTCCTTGGGTAGAAGATCACCCAATGGATTTAAACCTAAGCAGGCCACATGCACATAAGGTCATGATGAAAACCAGTGGGGACTCAGGGCAAAAGCTGGTAGGTGCCTCAAGAGTATTTCCCAGCACTGGGTGGAAACATTTACACCTGGCTGGGGAAAATCACTTAGACACTGCAAAAATGCAGGTACCAGAAGTGAAATAACAGAACCAAACACAGCCACGACAATAACTCACATTTACTGATTGCTTACTAGGTGTTGGGTATTGTGCAAAGCACTTCACACACATTATCTCATTTAGGAAATTGAAGCAGGTTAATGGAGAGTCTAGAGGCATGCGTGTGAGATCACATATATCCTAAGTCACATGGTACTTCAGAAAGAGAGGCTAAATATTTGAGAACTTTTGAGCAGGGATTTGGGAGTGTTATTAACTACACAGGCAAAATTGCAAAATGATCAGCCAAAAAAAGAAAGCTTATTTATTAAAACTGATGACCCTCTGATGGCAAATGGTAGAGAAGGAAGCATAGATCAGGCTGTCTGTGAACAAGCAATTATTGGGGCAGCTGGAGCCAAATATTTCACTCAAAACTGCCAGTCCAGGGCAGGCTCCTAGTATCCTCCAGCTGCTTGATGAGGGACAGGAAGCAGGGAGTCACCCAAATCAACTGAACAGCCTCTGGACTGCCAGGAAGGGAGAGGCCTGACCTCAAATCTAAGGCTTCTGAGAATCACCATCAGTGACCTCTTGACAGTCACAAGGCTCAGTCTTCCAAGAAAAAAAGGCAGGAAGCAGTGCCCAGAACACTATGAAACAAAACTGCCCTCTAATGTGTTAACAGTGTAGGGAGCAAGTCCCCATGCAAAAAGACAGTGATCTGGAAGAAACTCTCATTCAGTATTCCCAAGGTAAAGAGCATCACAGAGAGAGTCAGACATGGTGAAGTGGCCCAAGGAATGGGCTTCATTCTCACATGGCAGTGCAGACCCTGGAGGATTCATCAGACTGGAGGCAAAGGAACTAGGAGGGACATGGCGTCAGGTGGTATGGGACAGTGGATCACAAGCAAATCACTTCTCAATCACTCCATGTCCTACACGTGACCCCATCCTTTAACAAGAATTGGGTGGATTAGGTTTAGGTGGTTTCTGCATGAAGCCCCTATCACTCTGGACCTGTGAGTTCAAGGCTTGAGCTTTTCTCAAGGCAAGGAAAAGATGGATGTGGATGGCAGTGGCTGTGTGTCTGAAATGAGATGGCAGGACCAAGGAGAAGCTGTACAGATAAGAACCTGCTCCAGTTGATTCAAACTGCTTGCTCTACGCATGGGCAGTAGGCTGGAACAGAGATCTGGAAGTTCTCCCTGCACCCCTGCAGACTGAAGTCTGTAGAAGATAGGCTTAGGGAGGTGCCAAAAGCTTTTACTCTTGAGGATGTTCCAAATGGAGCAAGAATAAACTAAGAAATCCTCCAGTGCCACTGCTGGGTGAAATGAGCGGAAGAGGAGAATGTAGTTCCCTAAGACCAAATCTTTCCTTCCTATGAATGGGCCTAAGTGGTCTCTAGGGAAAACAGCATAAAAGTTTGCTGGATGACTCTTTTCCCTTTAAGGAGAAGTTTGCAAAGATTGAATTGTTTGTGATTAATGAGAGAACACCTTGAATATTTCCTAATTAATAAATGTCAAAGTCTCAAAGTCCCATGGCCTGTATGTTTCCTCATGGCTGGGGGAGAAAAATGGGTTAAAAAATTGATGTAGATTTAAGTACTCTGAGTAGATTAATTAAATTAGACTACCGTACACAACACTTGCCCCAGACTGCCTGCTGGAACATCAATGATTTTCAGTGTCTATTTGAGGAGAGGTTGTCAAAACCCTCTGGCTGAAGAAAATTAAGAGGCCATGAAATAATCTGTGTATAACTTTGACCAGAGAAGTTTGGAAATAGAATAACTGTGTCTAGACCTAAATGTTATTAACAATCATGTTTTGGAAACTAACATTTAATGTTGAAAAGCAATAAAAAAATAACCAAAGTAGAAGAAGTGATTCTAGGCTGGTATTCCCTAAACTTCAGCCAATCCTGTACCACTACCATCAATATTTTTGCCATTTCTTGCGTATTTACTTCATTTAATGTTTTCTTTAAACTGATGTGCACTTTAAACTTACACAGACCTTTTTAAAGAAGAAACTTTATATCATGGATGTAAAAAGAAAACCATACACTTGCCATAAATAGGAGCTAACAATAGAAACAAGTGTTTATGTAATAAGAACCAAAACAATGTTATGAAACTCTAGCTAGATACTGTTACACACCAAAGGCTCTCAGCCCAAAGCCTGCTCTCTCTTTGGAAAAAGGGAGATAAGCAAGTGATGTAGATTTAAGAGAACCAAATGAAAACTTTTTCCTTGAAGTAATCAGCAGGACTGAGAGAGAGCTGGAACGGGAATAGCTCTCTTGCTATGTGATTGAAGGTCATTTAATGTTGGTGTCTGAGCACCACTGATAATCGTCTCCAGTGCCACTTAAGCCCAGATCACAGTTTGTGTGCTATATACTTTGGGAAACATAGCTCTTGACTCTCTCAAGATGATATAAACCTCATCCACCCTACATGAAGTAGAAATAAGATGGGAAATCAGAGAAAGGAGGTATACAAAAAGTCTAGAAAACAGAATAGGAAAACTATGAACCAGAAAATGTACAGGAGCAAAAGACGAACAAACGCAAGACAAAGCATAAAGGAAGCTGATGGGTTGGACTTCGGTTTGAATGTAAGCAAAGCCACCAAGCCCAAGGAAGAGGCAAAACCGCTTTAAAGATGGAAAGTGACTATGAAGTAACATTTCATCCCACCAAGATAAGCATAAGCTGAAATGAAAAGAGCTCTCCAAATAAGTATGTGGGCTAACTGTAGGCCGTATCAACTGCTACTCGCTGACGGCTGTTCTTGAGGGAAGCAGAGGAGGTGTAGGAGACACCGTGATTGCTCGCTCTCAGATCCTCACGTGATTGAAGGAGCAGGACTGACTGGCGAGGCAGGTATTTCAGCTTCTTTAAAACAAACACATTCTTCATCCCCACTCCTGGAAAAATAAGAATCTGTCCAGCTGAGTTTTACTTCTCAGATAGCTGTTTTGCATGTAGAATGTGAATTGCCCATCACTTAATTTGTTTTTCTAGAAGGTAATAAAATGTAATTTATACCTGGTAGATTCCGTGGCCAGAGAGAGTGATAAAATTCCAAACCCAAAACATTGGTATTCAGTACCTTTAGCCCTTCCACTATATAATCTAGTTTACAGCAAAGCAAAGATAGGTCACTTGGGGCTCCTATAGTTGACATTTATGTCTCAGAAAATAATTTCTAATGATTGGACAGGGTAAATAAATAGAAGACCAATAAAGCACAAGGTAAAAGTATGTTTAGATTACATAGAAGCTACACATATGCTAAGATAAAACTGTGTTTTGTTGCTTTAAAAATTCCACCTTCTGAGTTGTAACAGTGACTCAACATAATAAACATAAACATGTAATAATATGCTTAATATATACATAATACAAAATGTTTATATTTATTCAAAATTTCAAAATGGTGCTTCTCAAGTACTATTCCAAATGTGATTTTTCTTTTCAAAGTCCTCTCCAATTTTGGTTTGTTCTCACATTAACAGAATGAAGCAGAATAATAAGACTTCATAGATTTTAATGTAAAATCTTTAAAAATAATAGTTTGCATTTATATAGTGCATTGATTGCCATCTATAGTATTTTTCCATACGTGACTTGTCCCCACTGATCTTCACCATGACCCTAAAAGGCAGGCAGACTTTACAGAGGAGTTAACTGGATCAACAAGACTGAATGACTCACTCAAGCCCACAGAGTCAGTAAATGAACCTGACATTCAAAATGGACATGGTTTGAACCTGGTGTGTTGCCAGAGGAGGAGAGGCTGCCTGTCTCTTCAAAGACCTCACAGAGTCGCCACGTTGAAAGATCTGTGTCTAGCTTGTCAATGTCCCAGAACTGTGCTCTCAAAGTCAGCTAAAACACCCTGACCAGCCTCATGAGGGACTGATGTCTACACCAGAAGGCCGGTTTATCTTTGTGAGAAATGCTGCTACCATGTAAACCAGACTGAATGTGGTTCTGGTGCTCCACATGTTGTCTCCTGGTGGGCTGAGTACGTGGGCTAATAAAGGATAGTCATGAGACTGAATGACTGGCATGAGGGAGGGGAGGGGGGAGCAGGCAGGGAGAAAAATGACAGGCCCCAAGCCCAGGTGCGCCTGCCTTCCGGGGCCCCAAGCCTAGGTGTGCCTGCCTACTGGGCTCTGGCCCTTCTGGCAGGGAATGTGGCAGTGATTATACAAGATGGGAATGGAAGAGGAGGGGGATGAGGAAAGAGCTGAGGAGAGGAAGGAGGGGGAAAGCAGAAGGGGAGAGGAGGAACAGAGAGAGAGAGGGTGAGCGGGAGGAGAGTTAGGATGGAGAGGAGGAAGGGACAGAGAAGGAGGGATGGTCAGAGAAAGGAGAGGGGAAGGAGAGGGAGGGCCAGGACAGAGCCTCCAACTGCAGTGGATCTCAGCCCTTTCTGCGGCCCCTCAGAGTGACTCCCATGAGCAACAGCAGGCCAAGGGCAAGAGCGTACTCCCCTGGGTCTGCACTAACCCTGGGAAGCAAGGCTGTTTTTCTGGAAGAGGTGGGGCGAGGGGGTAAGGGAAGTACCAGGCAGGCACTGCCCCAGCTGGTACCTGTGTGCAGACTTCCTTCCCACTTGTGATTGGTCTGATCTGCCATCTGGGCATTTGCAGGACAACCAGTTACAAGAAGCAAATTCTAGCCCATATCACTTAGAAGCAACTGTACTCTATCAGTAGACCACTAATCTGGGCTCCAGTCTCTCTGTTTATTTTCTAACTTAAATACATCATCACTTAAGCTCTCTAAGCCTCTGTTTCCCCATCTGTAAAATGGAGCTAAAATACTTGCCTACTTTCCTTATAATACCTAATATTTCTTAAGCTCTTACTAGTTATCAGAACTATGCTTAGGGCTCTTTTTATAGGTGCCATTATTTTTTGTGCTCATGACAATCTTATAATTCATAAAATACATTATGATTATACTTGTGTTATAAATGATTAAAATGAAGCTAGTGAGGCTAAGTATCTTGCCTGAAGTAGTTTTGGGGTACTTTTGTAGTAAAAATCTTAACGATTTAGCCTAAAAGTTTTTGACTCAAAGAGTAAGTTTTTGTTTTTAATCCTTGGCTGTGAAACCACTGGAAACTCATGTGAGTAAAGCATTTGTTTGATTTCATTTCTAGGTACAGCCTCTTAAGACAGTGTTCTCACACTTTAACCAGAAGATACCTGCTTTGAATTACAGTATAAAAAAAGAGGGGGAAGAAAATGATGTTAAAGATGGTGGTGTGAGAAGTGAGACAGAGACCAACTCCTAAAACCACATATAATATGAAAATATAATTAGTACAACTAATCCTGAGAGAGCAACAGGAAAGAAAGCTGTACCAGACTGCATACACCTGGAGAAAAAAGCAGATCTCATGAAACAGGGTAACGTACCAAAGCTGTGACCCAGTGGGACCCAAGCCCTACCCTCACCCCAGCTCACCAGCAGGAGGAATAGAAACAGAGCCGGGAGGGAGTGGAGGCCTGGGATTGCTGAACACTTAGCCCTGGAGATCTGCTCTGAGAGCACGAACCTACATTACATGGTGCTCTGGTGATTAGTGGGATTGGAAAGCTAAGACAGGCAGAATAACTGGAGAGACGGAGATTCCAGCTGCTTGTGAAAAACGGGGATTCATATCCGGCTGATCGGGGTGGGCAGACTGAGAGAATTCCTAAAAGTGAGAGGGCTGCTCAAGGGGCAAGGATTATACAGAGCTTACTGCTCAGGACAAAGGGAAAAAGGACAAGTAGACAAAATTGTCCAGGTGCACTCTGCCCAGCAGGTTGAGAGCTTAAACAATCTTCTGGTGCTCCATTCCCCTGACTGGCTACGTCAGCACCAAGGCCCCCCAATGTGATACACAGCCTACTGTGTCTTCCTCCTGGCTAGCCTGCACCTGGCTCAGACTCACAAACCGGCAACCCCTGCCCTGGCATCAGGCCAGCCACAGGGAAGCCCTGCCTATGGCAGCTACAAACACAAAGCACAGAGGTTTACACCTGTGTGTTTGGCCCACTAGTTCTGGCAGTGGAGACAGGCATAGCAGCCGGGAAGTAGTAAACAGCTTTTTCCTTCCCCCAAGCACCAACACTGCTCCCCTGCAACCCCCAACATTGCTCCAGAGAATAGAGCTTCTGGGCACTAGAGGGCACCACAGAAAAAGTGTGAAACATCAAGGGAACCTGGTTCAAAGCAAAATTATGAATACACCTGAGAAAGATTCAAATGAAATAGACCTCATGAATCTTCCTGAAAGATTTCAAAATAAAAATCATTAACACGCTCATGGAGGTACAGAAAAATATTCAAGATCTCAGGAATGAATTTAGGATGGAGACCCAATCATTGAAGAACACAATGGAGGATATTAAAAGCAGATTAGATATGGTGGAGGGGACAATAAATGAAATAGAAATTAGGGAAGAGGAATACAAAGAAGCTGAGGCACAGAGAGAGAAAAGGATCTCTAAGAATGAATAAATACTGAGAGAACTGTGTGACCAATCCAAATAGAACAATATTCATATTATAGGGGTACCAGAAGAAGAAGAGACACAAAAAGAGATAGAAAGTTTTTTTGAGGAAGTAATTGCTGAAACATTCCCCAATCTGGGGAAAGAGATAGTCTCTCAGGCCATGGAGGTGCACAGATCTCCCAACACAAGGGACCCAAAGAAGACAACACCAAGGCATATAACAATTAAAATGGCAAAGATCAAGGATAAGGACAGACTATTAAAAGCAGCCAGAGAGAGAAATAAGATCACATACAAAGGAAAACCCATCAGGCTATCATCATACTTCTCAGCAGAAACCTTACAGGCCAGAAGGGAGTGACATGATATATTTAATGCAATGAAGCAGAAGGGCCTTGAACCAAGAATACTTTATTGGGCAAGATTATCATTTAAATTTGAAGGAAGGATTAAACAATTTCCAGATAACCAAAAGCTGAGAGAATCTACCTCCCACAAACCATCTCTACAGTGTATTCCAGAGGACCTGCTATAGTTGGAAGTGTTCCTACAGTTAAGTAGCTGTCACCAGAGGAAATAAAAAGGGATAGACAAGAATACAGACTATGATACTAATATATAAAGAATGGAAGAAGAAGAAAGGGGGGGGGGGAACAACCTTTAGATTGTGTTTGTAATAGCATACTAAGTGAGTTAAGTTACTGTTAGATAGTAACAAAGTTACCCCTGAACCTTTGGTAACCACAAATCTAAAGCCTACAATGGCAATAAGTACATACCTATCGATAATCACCCTAAATGTAAATGATCTGAATGCACCAATCAAAAGACATAGAGTCACTGAATGGATAAAATACCAAGACCCATCTGTATAAGAGACTCACTTCAAACCTAAAGACATACACAGACTACAAGTGAAGGGATGGAAAAGATATTTCATGCAACTAATAGGGAGAAAAAAGCAGGTGTTACAGTACTTGTATCACACAAAATAGACTTCAAAACAAAGAAAGTCACAAGAAACAAAGAAGGACATTACGTAATGATAAAGGGGTCAATGCAACAAGAGGATATAACCATTATAAATATCTATGCACTCAACACAGGAGCACCGACATATGTGAAACAAATACTAACAGAATTAAAAGGGGAAATAGAATGCAATGCATTCATTCTAGGAGACTTCAACACACCACTCACTCCAAAGGACAGATCTAACAGACAGAAAATATGTAAGGAGACAGAGGCACTGAACAACATGTTAGAACAGAGGGACCTAACAGACATCTACAGAACTCTACACCCAAAAGCAGCAGGATACACATTCTTTTCAAGTGTGCATGGAACATTTTCCAGAATAGACCACACACTAGGTGACAAAAAGAGTCTTGGTAAATTAAAAAAGACTGAAATTCTACCAACCAACTTGTCAGATCACAAGGGCATAAAATTAGAAATAAATTGTACCAAGAAAACAAAAAGGCTCACAAACACATGGAAACTTAACAACATGCTCCTAAATAATCAATTGACCAATGACCAAATTAAAATAGAGATCAAGCAATATATGAAGACATATCACAACAACAGGACAACACCCTAACTTCTGTGGGATGCAGCGAAAGCAGTTCTAAGAGGAAAGTATATAGCAATCCAGGCCTATATAAAGAAGGAAGAACAATCCCAAATGAATAGTCTAAAGTCACAACTATTGAAACTGGAAAAAGAGGAACTAATGAGGCTCTAAGTCAGCAGAAGGAGGGACATAATAAAGATCAGAGAAGAAATAAATAAAATTGAGAAGAATAAAACAATAGAAAAAATCAATGAAACTAAGAGCTGGTACTTTGAGAAAATAAACAAAATAGATAAACCCCTAGCCAGATTTGGTAAGAGAAAAAGAGAATCTACACACATAAACAGAATCAGAAATGAGAAAGAAAATATCATGACGGACAGCACAGAAATACAAAGAATTATTCGAGAATACTGTGAAAATCTATATGCTAACAAGCTGAATAACCTAGAAGAAATGGACAACTTTCTGGAAAAATACAACCCTTGAAGACTGACCAAGGAAGAAACAGAAAATCTAAATAGACCAACTACCAGCAATGAAATTGAATCAGTAATCAAAAAACTAACCAAGAACAAAACCCCCAGAGCACATGGGTTCACCATTGAATTTTATCAGACATTTAGGGAAGACATAATACCCATTCTCCTTAAAGTTTTCCAAAAAATAGAAGACGAGGGAATACTCCCAAACTCATTCTATGAAGCCAGCATCACTCTAATACTAAAACCAGGTGAAGAATCCCCCCCCCACACAAAAAGAACTACAGACCAATAGGATCATACACTATGATCAAATGGGATTCATCCCAGGGATGCAAGGATGGTACAACATTCAAAAATCCATCAACATCATCCACTACATCAACAAAAAGAAGAACAAAAACCACATGATCATTTCCATAGATGCTGAAAAAGCATTTGACAAAATCCAACAACCATTCATGATAAAAACTCTCAACAAAATGGGTATAGAGGGCAAGAGCCTCAACATAATGAAGGCCATATATGATAAACCCACAGCCAACATCATATGTAACAGTGAGAAACTGAAAGCTTTTCCTCTAAGATCGGGAACAAGACAAGGATGTCTAGTCTCCCCACTTTTATTCAACATAGTACTGGAGGTTCTAGCCATGGCAATCAGAAAACACAAACAAATAAAAGGCATCCAGGTAGGTAAGGAAGAAGTCAAACTGTCCCTGTTTTCAGATGACATGATATTGTACATAAAAAACCCAAAAGAATCCACTATAAAACTACTAGAACTAATATCTGAATTCAGCAAAGTTGCCAGATACAAAATTAATACATAGAAATCTGTTGCATTGCTATCGCTAATGATGAACTAGCAGAAAGAGAAATTAGGAAAACAATTCCATTCACAATTGCATCAAAAAGAATAAAATACCTAGGAATAAACCTAACCAAGGAAGTGAAAGACCTATACCCTGAAAATTATAAGGCACTCTTAAGAGAAATTAAAGAGGATTCTAATAAATGGAAATTCATTCCATGCTCTTGGGTAGGAAGAATTAATATTGTTAAAATGGCCATCCTGCCTAAAGCAATCTTCAGATTCAATGCAATCCCTATCAAAATACCAACAGCATTCTTCAATGAACTAGAGAAAATCATTCTAAAATTCATATGGAACCGCAAAGAATTTAGGAACCCAAATAGCCAAAGCAATCCTGAGAAGGAAGAATAAAGCAGGGGGGATCTCGCTTCCCAAGTTCAATCTCTAGTACAAAGCCACAGAAATCAAGACAATTTGGTACTGGCATAAGAACAGACCCACAGACTAGTGGACCAGAATAAAGAGTCCAGATATTAACCCAAGCATATATGCTCAATTAATATACGATAAAGGAGCCATGGATATACAATGGGGAAATGACAGCCTCTTCAACAGCTGGTGTTGGTAAAACTGGACAGCTACATGTAAGAGAGTGAAACTGGATTACTGCCTAACTCCACACACAAAAGTAAACTCAAAGTGTATTAAGGACCTGAATGTAAGTCATGAAACCATAAAACTCTTAGAAAAAAATATAGGCAAAAATCTATGGGACATAAACATGAGCAACTTCTTCATGAACATATCTCCCCGGGCAAGGGAAACAAAAGCAAAAATGAACAAGTGGGTCTATATCAAGCTGAAAAGGTTCTGTACAGCAAAGGACACCATCAGTAGAACAAAAAGGCATCCTACAGTATGGGAGAATATATTCATAAATGAAATATCTGATAAGGGGTTGATGTTCAAAATATACAAAGAGCTCATGCACCTTAGCAAACAAAAAGAAAATAACCCAATTAAAAAATGGGCAGAGGATCTGAATAGGCACCTCTCCAAAGAAGAAATACAGATGGCCAACAGGCACATGAAAAGATGGTCCACATCACTAATCATCAGAGAAATCCAAATTGAAACCACAATGAGATATCATCTCACACCAGTTAGGATGGCCAACATCCAAAAGACAAACAACAACAAATGTTGGCAAGTATGTGGAGAGAGGGGAACCCTACTCCACTGCTGTGGGAATGTAAATTGGTTCAACCTTTGTAGAAAGCAGTATAGAGGTTCCTCAAAAAGCTCATAATAGAAATATCATTTGACCTAGGAATTCCACTCCTAGGGATTTACCCTAAGAATGCAGCAGTCCTGTTTGAAAAAGACATATGCACCCCTATGTTTATTGTAGCACTATTTACAATAGCCAAGAAATGGAGGAAACCTAAGTGTCCATCAGTAGATGAATGGATAAAGAAGAGGTGGTACATATACACAATGGAATATTATTCAGCCATAAGAAGAAAAATCCTACCATTTGCAACAACACGGATGGAGCTAGAGGGTATTAGCTCAGTGAAATAAGCCAGGCGGAGAAAGACAAGTATCAAATATTTTCACTCATCTGTGGAGTATAAGAACAAACAAAAAACTGAAGGAGCAAAACAGCAGCCAACTCACAGAACCCAAGAGTGGACTAACAGTTACCAAAGGGAAAGGGACTGCGGAGGATGAGTAGGAAGGGAGAGATAAGGGGAAAAGGGGGCATTATGATTAACACTCACTATGTAGCAGGGGTCACGGGGAAGGCAGTGTAGCACAGAGAAGACAAGGAGTGATTCTATAGCATCTTACTACGCTGATGGACAGTGACTGTAATGGGGTATGTGGTGGGGACTTGATAATGGGAATCTAGTAAACACAATGTTGTTCATGTAAGTGTATATTAATGATACCAAATAAGTAAGTAAGTAAGTAAGTAAATAAATAAATAAATAAATAAAAGAGGGGGAAAAGAATTCCTATAGTTGGTTGTGGCATACAAGCTTACAAGGAGTGGGTCTGTGCATGGGTAAAAACCCTACCTTAAGAACCCCTTTTGATTCTCAGCTACCTGACCAGCAGCATCAGTGAATTTATCCAGGAGGATGCTTCGTACAAAGCTGAAGGCATTGAAATGGCACCTTCTGAAATGTAGCCCTCTCTCGAGGTGCCCTTCCATAGTGAAACTGGTTCTGCCAGTTGGGAAGTGGTCCAAAAAACTGTTTGAAATTCTTTGTTTAAGGACTGACATAAATACCTTAGTATAATTTGGTGAGTAGTAATAAGGGACCCTTACCCCTTTTCCTTTTGTAACTTTATAGCTTCTGCATTATTTTTTAGAGGTTTAAATATATCATCTCTTCAGGAGCCCATAAATTTTAATTACCAAAGCAGCTACCTCACTTTTTACCAAAAGCAGAGTGACCTTATTTTATTACTGAAACAAAGCCCAGAGCTTGGTCCCAGCAGCAGGTGGTTAATAGGTCATTCCATAAAGATCTATAGATGCTTTGTGGGCAGAGAAGAATTTCAAATAGGTTAAGTCAACTACGGACTTTATTTTTAATCACTTTAGGCAAGTTAAGATTTACTTCAATTAGAAGCTGTATCCTGGCTAAATGAGGTTTGTTTTTATGAAGACTCCAAAAAAAATACTCCCATTAAACAATGTAGAGAATAATAAATTTTGCAACTAATTTTAATATACCTGCAGGGGAAACAAAAACAACAGTGGAGGCTTTGGTTTTTGTTTTAGCAGGAAGGTAGCCTCCCTGTGACACTGAAGAAAAGGCAGCAATTCATAATTGTATTTATAGGCCTGGCATAATAAAATATTCCTCTGAAATGCATGCAAAAAACTTGGGCAGAAATAGCTGGGTGTTGGAGGGAGGTGGGTATGTGTGTGGGAGAGGGTGAGGGGCATTCTTCTATTATCTCCTGGATTTAGTAATAGCAATATCAACCTATCGTTAAGCCCACTTTGCCACTGTGAAATTCTTAAGAAAAAAAAGTCTGTGCTGAAAATCCTCAATCTCTGTATCCCTATTCCCACACCCACTATCCTCTTCTCTAAAAAAGAAAAATTTGCTGCCAGGGCCTTTGTTATGATCCTTCTTGTGTGCTTTTTCTCTCTGGGATAAATTGGGAAAAGGTCTTGGCCACAGCTCACTGCTTCAGTGACTGCCTCAAGGCCAGCTGGGGACTGACAGCCGCAAACCCAGGCCAGTCACCACAGGTGTGATTGCTTTGAAAAGCAGGTTCTTGTCATGGCTAACCTCATGCAAAAAAATGAAAATGGGAAATGCAGTGATATTTTATTCCGTTTCCTCCTGCTCATTTTAGGAAATAGAACCAAGGTAATGAATGATTGGAATGAAATGAGGTTTTCCTCAGCAAATAAACACTCTACATGCAGAATCAGTACAAAAATGTGGTTTAGAGAATATTCTCAAAAACATTAAGCGGTCATCTTCATCTTCCTATCAGTGAAGACCTGGGTGGGGGTGGAGGTTGTAAATGGTTGACACTTACAGAAAAGGTCTCATTTTTCTTGTTTTTGAAAATAGCATTCAGATGTGTATATGCTCTACAAATTATAATTTGGCCATGACAGCTAGAAACATCACTTAAGTATATTTTGGATGAGATATGAGGAAATGTGGTTGTGATGTTCTGAGATCTCTTTAGAAGTTTCTGCAAAATAAGGTATCCTTCATCTATGAATATGAAAGCCCAGTGCACCTTTCCTTTTAGGAAGGGAGATCAGGAGAAGCTGGGCCTCAAAATGAGGAAGACACCAAGTGCAAGTGGAATGGATGCAGCAGTCACACAGAATACACATCTGTCCGCCCTGATGCAGCGGATACCTGTTCCCACCAACCTGCCTTATTCCCGGCTCTACTTCTCTTACAAAGCTCATGCTGCCGGTTAAGACACTCTTGCATTGGCCTGAGTGGCTGTGTCCCCTCAGTGAGGGAGCTCACTGGGTCTCCATGCCTAAATGAGCACAAAGAGAAATCACCCCTTTGTAATCCTGCCATGAGATCGCTGTGGGAAGGGCCAGGGCCAGGCTCCCTACAGTTCAGATGTTCTGTGAACCAGCAGTAAATATCACTCAGATTCATTAGGCTGAGAGAGATGCTGCTTGGCTCAGGGACTAGAGGAAATCACCTTCAGGAAACCAGACTCCGCAATGAAATGGGAAGTCAGGATGGGGGCCAGACCTGCCTGGCCAGTGGGGGAGAAGGATGCAGTGAAGTGCAGTGGTTATGAGACTAGGCTGTGGGGTCACACAGTCTAGTTCCTACTAACCAACTGATCTTGGCCACCTTTCTAAACCTTTACAGTTTCAGTGGCAGCCTTGCATTTCCTTATCTCTAAAATGGAAATAACTATGTTCTGACAATTACAAGAAATAGAGTGTACAAATTTTCTGGCATGTAGTTAGCACTCTATGAATGTTAGATACTATTATCATCAAAAGCAAAACAGATTCACAACATATGTTGCCAAACCATTATGCTATACATCATGAAACATATACACTTAGGTATGTCAATCATATCTCAATAAAACTGGAAAAAAATAAATAAAAAGTATATTTTGGATGAGATATAAGGAAATGTGGTTGTGATGTTCTGAGATCTCTTTGCAAAATAAGGTATCCTTAAAAAGAAAAAGAAGCAAAACAGATTTTTCAGGTATCTGAAGTGTGATTAACGGCTCTTTTGTTTCTAAGCTCAGGTTCTCAGATGGGCAAGTCAAAGGGCACATTTAGTTGGGCTTTAAATTACTTTGTCTTTTACTTTGTTCTGCAAATGTTGATTTTGTGTTGGATTAATTTCTTTGTGGAGGAGCTTGCATGCAAGTAGGCTGAGCTCTCAGTTGGCCATTTTCCCTTTATGCTTTACATGGTCTCTACAAGTTGTCATATGACTATTAATGAATCAGTATTAATAAATGTCTACCTGAGAGAATTGCAGAGTGGTAACCTCTGGCCTTTCATCCTGACTCCCCTGTTTTCGGTTTTGATAGTGACAATTATGATTGTAACATTCATTTTTATTAAATAAGGAAAGAGATAAAATTAGGAAAATGAAAGGCTTGGGTACACTTGGCTGTGCTCCTTTTTTGAATGTGGTTTAACCATTAACATTAACTTTGTTCTGGGCACGGTGCCGCCTGATTTCCTCATGCTCTATCCCTTAGTCACTGCAAGCACCTATGAGGAAGTAATTCTAGCTCTACTTTACTGAGGATCAGAGAAGGCAGGTAGCCTGCTCTGAGTTACACAGCTGCAAGTGGCAAGTGCCCTGATCCATCGATAGCTAGGTCTAACTATCTATCCACTCCTCAAGTATTTTCAGACTGCCTGCTGTGTGTTATTCACTGTGCTAGGTGCTGAGGATGTAATGGTGAACCAGAGCCAATGTCCTCACAGAGCTTCCAGTGTTGTAAGGAAGGCTAACAAATAAATTGCAAATGGCAACTGTAATTCCATGTCACAATATACAGGGGGGGGTGGGGGTGGCAAAGGCATTCCAGGCAGGAAGAACAGTCTCTGCTAAGGCCCAGGGCCAGAAAAGAAGGCACTTCAGGGAAATTGTGAGGAATTCAATGCAGTGATGAGGATTATATAATGAATAATGGCACAGGTAGACGACTGTGGGCTCTCAAGCAAGGGTCCCACCACCTCTGCTTGAGGAGAGTTAGGTTGCAATTGAGTTTATTTGATAAGTTTTGCTGTCAGACTCTGATTTTTTCCAAAGCAATAATAAAAGGCTCTAAGGATGATTATGTTTCATTTCTCTGATTAGAATTTTCCAAAAAAGAGCGGGACTCCAGGTTTTCCCAGGGTTGTTCCATGTTCCTATGCCTCAACATGAGGTGAGGAGCAGCCCTGACCAGGTCACTGTCTGTCAAATTTGCCAAAGAAGTTATCAAAACAAAACACAGCATGTGTCTATAGGCCCATGGCAAGGTCCTGATGTCCTTGGGGGGGGGCTACAAACAGCCCTTCTGTTGACATCAGTTGATTCTGTACACCTAACACTCTGTTGTAGGTTGTCCTACACTTTGTTCTTGAGCTGCACAGGTACCAACGCATTGAGTCTTTGTAATGACCCTGTAAGGTAGGAGAAATTACTCCTAATGCTTCAACAAGGAAACTGAGGCACAGAGAGCTTAAATAAGCAGGATACTCATGCTCATGTAACAAGCAGGTACCACAGCTGGCATTTAAACCCAGGACAGTGTGGCCCCAGAGTCTGTGATCCTATTCACAGTCCTGTACCACCCCCTTCCTCCAACTGTTGGAAGTGTATTAGAATCACCAAAACTTCATGAGAGCATCGGTGTAAATCATGGAAGATAAGCCACGGCTGCATTCTTTGGCATTATATGAATTAAAACCATTTATGGACAATCTCAGGGATAAATATACCAGCACCTACACCCATCTCCAGTGCTTTTGACTTATTACCTCTACACCTCCACCAAACAATCAAGATGTTGTAAAGCCTGGTACCTTCAGTGGAGCAGTAAGCAAAGACATACTGCTCAGACCTTCAGTCCCCAGAAGGGGAGTTGCTTCCTGTATGGGGGTGCCTTCTTCACCCAAGCCTGTGCTGTGGCTCCTCTTCAGAGAGCTCCAGAAAGACACAGCCTAAAGCGGATGGCGTGACACCATGGCAGCCTTTTGTTCCCAGTGAAGCACCTTATGGTTCATTCCATGGCCATGTCCTCACCCAGGAGATTCTAATTTATGGCTCAGGGAAAGGACCAGGGCATGCAGATTTTTTTTAAAAAGCTCCATGTTTGATTATGATAGACAGCTAGATGGAGAATCCATGGAACTGGTCAATCAAATGTGGGGTCACTAATCTGTCTGGTTAACAGAGAATGTAAAGAATGCCTGGTACCAATAATGATGATCATAGTAATAAATTAAATTAGTTGAATGAATGAATGAACTAATGATTCCATGAAGCCTTGGGATTTAAATGCTTTCAGATTATTAGAAATAGAGTTCCCTGCCTTTGCTCTGCCATAGTCTTGTCAAGAGACCCATCTATTTATGGAAAGTTATGACCTGGGACCTCTGTGACCCTTATCAAAAATCAACTTGGAGCTCCGTGCCCCTTGGCCCACCGTCCGTCCAGGGTTTTTTCAGATTTCTTCTTGCTCTTTTTTCCATATTTATGCAGTGCTCAGTTTGATCGCTTACCTTGGGGTCGGTGGTCACTCTCAGCTCTGCTTTTACCTATATAGGGAATTTCTGCTTCTCCAGTTATATTAGCCTAACTGACCCTGATGCCCAGGAGATGCCGTGACTATCATTTTCCCCACTGCCTACAGGAATCACTGGTAGAGAAGTTAGGACAGGAGAGAAGTTTAGCTTACATACAGAGAAAATGTATGAAATAATAAGACAGACATTTGACAAGTCTTCATTTTCTCCAAATTCATAAAAATAAGATAGTCATTGCTTTGTGGGGACACTGGACATTTTGCTGAAAATCAGAGAAAGCACCGAAGACCTCCCACCTTACTGTAATGATTAAAATCGCTACTGTGTAAATGATACAATTAATTTTTTCCTTTTGGATGCTGATTCTATCTGCAAGAATTGATGAATCTTTGTAGCATGTATAAACCTTGGGCATTATTCGCATCAACTGGTGCCTCAGGCCCTTCCTCCTTCTTTTATCCCCTTCCTTCTTTCTTTCTTTTCATGTACATATATTTCTGATAGTACAAAGATTTGATTTAAAAAATTACTGTCAGCACAAAAATAAAAACAAAATTCCTCAACATATCTGGCTCAACTGGGAAGACAAAGAACTATAATTTTATTGCTGTGGCCTAATTTTTTCCTTGCTATTTAAAACTAGCAAGTTGTTATGATTTTGAAAAATATCAGAAAAGCATAGTGCATCAGTACAGGGAAGAACCCTACAACATCTTGATAGGACCTCTGTGATTTTAGCATTTCTCCATTAAGGGAGTGATGCCAAATCCTACTTTAGGTTGAGTGATACTGTAACTGGCCCTGAAGGATAAGAGCCCACTTCATTATTTGCTTGCACTGTTCCTGAATGCAGAGGGCTGCGATTGAAGAAGTGATATGGTCTGAATTGTATGATAACAGCTCATAATAAACAGCAGACTCCACATGTCAAACTTAATACATCAGCCCTGGAATACGTGTGAGCTGTAAAAATCAGACACTAAAAAGGTTTTGTCTTTTCAAAACACATCCTTGCCATCATTTAAGAGGCAGGACTAGTGCTTTTGTGACCCAGCTCAATCGTACAGTTCGTTCAGAGCATGTGAACATATTCTGAGCCTTGGTGAGTTCCAGTATGTGGTATATTATGCAGAACATTCATAACAAAACTTTCTTCAGAGAACTGATGCCATTTGTTCCTTCCCAAGTGATAATGTAGAGGACCTCATCAGAGGGGGAGCAGATGTGAACTGTACCCATTGACTCACTGAAGCCCCTGCACAGTGTCAGATGCTGGCTGTGTGGAGTTACTCTTGGAAAAAGTTGCTGAGGTGGATGCCCTGGACTGTTATAACCAAACAGCCCACCACCTTGCCACTGAGAAAGGTGCAGCTTGTATAGGGGTCCTGTTGGAGTATGGTGCAAACCCCAGTGCACTGGATGGCAACTAAGACACCCCACTGCACTGGGAAGCCTTTAAGAACAAGGCTGAGTGTGTGTGGGCCCTCCTAGAGAGGGGGGCCTCTGCCAGTGCCCTGGATTACTATAATGATAACCCACTCAGCTGGGCTGCCTTGAAAAACAATCTTGAGAGGACCAGCATCCTTCTTAGTTATGGGACAGAGGTCAGAGTCATTAACCTAAAAGGCCAGACACCCTTCTCCTGCCTGGTGGCTCTCCTAGTCAGGGGACTTGGAACAGAGAAAGAGGACCTTGTGCTTTGAGCTCCTCCACAGAGCTGTTGGACACTTTGAATTAAGGAAAAATGGTACCATGCCACAAAAAGTGGCCAAAGACCAGCAACTGAGTGAAAAACTGACTGTTCTGTGTTCAGCCCCAGGAACTTTAAAAACACTCTCTTGTCTGTTGTGTGCTGTAGCCTGACACTCCAGTACTTGCCAGATGAAGGGCCTTCCACTGCCAGCTTCTCTGACAGAATACCTGCTACCTGTACAGGAGCCTGGAGATGTTCACACCATCAGGCAGGCACCCCTGGTGAGGTTTCTCCCTGCAGTACTGTCTCTTTTTTTGGAAAACAGGAAAAACCGTCATTCCAGTTGTATGGTTTATATTTAGAGGTAACATGTCACAACAGTAGCCTCCACACCACATTCCCTTCCCAAACCAAACCACCAAACAAAAAAAAAAATCCCTCATTTTTGTTTTCTGTTTATGGCTTATTTGACTTTATATAGCACTCTGCAAAAGAAGAGGTCTCCCCCTACCCTCTCCTTTAGAGAAAAGGTCAATAGTGCAACTAAATTTCTCTAGGAAGATGAAGAGTACTTAAAGGATGTATGTTGGATTTCCTTTGAGGATATGATTAACATTTTGGAAGAAACCCTCTAGAAGCACTTATTTATTTTTATTTATTTTTATTTTTGAGAGGGCACCTCACATATTTATTGATCAAATGGTTGTTTACAACAATAAAATTCTGTATAGGGGACTCAATGCACAATCATTAATCAACCCCAAGCCTAACTCTAAACAGTCTCCAACCTTCTGAAGCATAATGAACAAGTTCTTACATGGTGAATAAGTTCTTACACAGTGAATAAGTTCTTACATGGTGAACAGTGCAAGGGCAGTCATCACAGAAACTTTCGGTTTTGATCACACATCATGAACTATAAACAATCAAGTCAGATATGATTATTCATTTGATTTTTATACTTGATTTATATGTGAATCCCACATTTCTCCCTTATTTATTTATTTTTTAAAAATAAAATGTTGAAGTGGTAGGTAGATGCAAGATAAAGATAGAAAGCATAAGTTAGTGCTGTAAGAAGGCAAGTGTACATGATCAGGTCTGTGCCTATAGACTAAGTATTAATGCAAGCCAGACAAGGGCAACAAAACATCCATGGATGCAGATTTCTAGAAGCATTTTAAGTAGACTGTGAAGAAGTTTCAGAAAATCCCAACTAATCACTGCCACCCAGAGACAAAGATACTACAACCTCAACTGGTATGCTTACTCAGCATTGGGCTGGACGAGATCCCTTGAGTGCCACAGCATGGGACCCTCAGACCAGCCCCTGTTCTCACCATCAAGGGAAACAGCAGTCTGCCCCTCTTCCATGGGCTTGACCAAGGATTACATTAGTTCCACAATGTTATTTCAGAAGATGGCCTCACTTCTTTCCACATAGTAGAAGAGATAGCAGGCTCTGAGCAGACCTAACAAATAAATGTCATAAGAACTTTTTCTTCTGGTGTAGTTTTTTCTCTTCCCTAAAGCCAGTTCGCTCCAATGTGCTCAGCAGGAATTCCCTGCCTTAGACAAACATGTTTGCTCTAGCAGAGGAGGGGATGGGCTGCCTGCCTTTACCCATGGGCCTTCTTCATTCCAGTAGGAAGTTCACTCTGCTAACTTTGCAGTTACTTTTCTTCCAGTTGTTTTGGAAACTACTTTTTCCTGATCTATAGTAGACACTGATGGAGTAGAAGGAGTAGTGGGGGGGGTGAGAGGAGAGTCTTTTGAAATGCTCCACCTACTTAAAAAGATCTGTCTTAGTGAACATTACTTGGCCAACTCTTCCTTTTCATGTTCCTAAACTAGATCAAGTTGTTATTGCTCTTGATGGTATGCAAATTGAAAAGCCTTTTTAAAAAATCTGATTGGGAACTACAAATAAAAATGAATGGAACCTGCTGACACAGCTAATTTGATAAAGTATGTCTGCTTTTGCCCTTTTGCTGTTGGTTTTTTGCTCACTTAAAAAAAAAAGAAACACTTCTAAAAGAAAAAAGAGGCAATGCTAGAGTCACACATCTTATTATAGGTCTTTCACGACCAGGAAACTTCCTTCCAGTCTTCAGACTTCCAAGCAGATTCCCTTGAAATTTCCAAAGTTCTGTTCTGGAATAAGGCTCAGACTTTACTCAATGACTCAGAATATTAGGCTGAAATTGCACAGCACATTGGGAACTTTATAACTAAATCTCATTTGCATTTTGGAATGGCTATAAAATATACACAAAACCTTAAAATTCGTAATTGGGAATCTGTTAAGTCCTTTAAACATTTTTCATGTCCGAAGTTACTAAATTAAGTTCTGTGGGGATTATAGCTCCTTATTTACAGCATTTACAAGTAACCTTAGTTTGTGTGATTTTATGATATGCACACCCTTCCCAAGTTCAGTCAATGCAAAATCATTGTTCCTGGAAAAATCAATATATATTGTAAACTCAATATATATTGTAAACTAAGGTAATTAATAACAACCAGGAAGAGGAAGGAAGTAATGTGTCATGAAATCTATGACTCTGTAAGAATTCACAGGTCAACAGGTTGGATTTACTTGTTCTTAATACCAGCTGTGCACTAAGGAAAATTATGAATGTTCTATTATTTCAGGAGTTAAGCATATAGGCATGGTTGAAAATCCATCATATACAGAACAGTACGAAAATCTGCAGTAGAAATACAAATGATCTTAAAGGACTATTATTATTATATGGAAAATGATTATTTAGAGCACAAATACACACATTTTTCTGGTATTGTTAAAGTGCAATTTTTTCCCAGATTATTGAAACATCCCATAAGCACAAACTATTCAAAATTGAACATTTTTTGATAGACATATTTTAAAATTGATTTACATACTCCTTGTTTATTGAATATAATTAAATTTTAATGAACCAGTTTGAATGTCAAAAATGAGGGGCTGAGAATTAAGTGGAATCAGAAATGGAAACAGTATCTTCTCTTCCCCTTCCCTCCCCAAACCCCCTGCTCTTCCTCCTCATTGCCATTCATCACATTTTTTAGGGTAGATAAAAGAATGCTAACTTTGATCTCTCACCTGCCATCCAATCAACTATGCTATCTGAATACCTTTTGAAATACCTGCTCTTCACCAGTAACACTACTATAGTTCAGGCCATTAATATCTCTTGGCTAGAGGGTAGGAAGAGTTTTCTAATTGGTCTCTAGGCCTTTATGTAGTCTGGCCACCCTGAAGTCCATTCTCCATTTTATAGCCAGAGTGATCCTTCTCAAAAAAAAAAAAAAATGTACATCTGATCTAATCATTTCTCTGCTTAAAACCCTTTAATGGCTTCCTGTTGCTCTCAAAATAAAACTGAAGTCCTTAATGTGGCCTCCTCAAGAGGTCCTTCACAATTCAATCTCTATTACCTGTTTTTTTGTTGGCTTGAACAGCTGTGTTTGATAGACTGTTAAAATCTCCCACTCAGACAGTGGGCTTGTCCATTTTTCTTTGTAATTCTGGTGGCTTGGCCTTCTATAACTGCAAGCTGTGTTATCAGGTATATTCAACTTGGTAGTGTCCCTCTTTATTTTCATTAATACATTTGCTTTGAAAAGATTTTTTTGTCTCATACTAATAATGCCTAACCAGTTTTCTTTTTGATATTTTGATAATGTCTTTTTTTTCCCCTTTATGTCCAGTATTTATGAGATTTAGTTTTATGTGTCTTTTGGTAGCATTGTATACCTGAATATTATTTTAAACCAATCGGATAATCTGTCTTTTAATAAGTAATTTAAATCTATTTCATTATTGTGCTTGCTGATACATTTGGACTTAATTCTATTTTGTGTGTGCTGCTTTTTTTACACTTCTTTTTTGCCTTCTATCCTTTTATTGACCAATCAGTTTTCTATTCAAATCTTCCCAACCCTTGGCTATACTTTTTTTCTCTGAAGGTTTAGAAGCACTAGATCAGTTTTTTTTTTAAATACAAAATATCTTATAGACAAAATATGCAGACAGTCATTATTTCTACACCTCTCCCAAACACGATGGCCTTAGCATGCTTTAAATACCCATTGTACATTTCCTTCCATCTTTTTTTTAACCCTAAAGTAGTTATTTTTAATTCTACCATCACATTTTATCAATGTGTTCCCTCTCCAGTATCTCTGTATTCTATACTTACCCTCTAAGCTTATTTTTCTAATTGGGGGAAGTGTAATCCTCAGTTCCTGTGGTGTAGGTTGGTGGGTTGTAAACTCTCTTATTCTTTTCTGATTGAAAATGTCTTTGTTTTGCCTTCTCCCTTAAATGATAGCTTATCTGGAAATCACACTCATGATTTAATTTGGTTGATAGTCTTCCATTTATTACTTCTTAGATATTCAATTGTTTCTATTTGTTCCTTGTTTCTATTGTTGCTTATGAGAACTCTAGTTATAGTCCTTTCATAGATAATCAAAGTTTTCCTTTTGGTAACTTGAGATTTTATCATTTTTATTTTTTTCCTTATTGCTCTGTAGTTTCACTATAATGTGACAGAAGTGTTCTGTACTTTTATTTATCTTGTTCAGTGCTCATGTGTTCCAATGTTGATTGCAAAACCATCAGTCATTTCTTTTTTTCTTTCTCTCTTTTTTTAAGTATAGCTTCTGCACTCTTCCCTTCAGTTTTCAGTTTTTCTTTCTGGAATTCCTATTAGACATATGTTGGAGTCACTCAATAGAACCCCATGAACCTTAACTTTTTCCCCCCATAGTTTTAAATCTCTTTATTTTCCTACAGTGTGTTCTGGATGAATTATTTAGTACATCCCTTTAATTAATTACTTTTTCCTCCAATTTTGGCTGACTCCAGAGTTAATCTCATCTATTGACTTTCACTTCAATGACCATATTTTATTTTCAAGATTTCTATTAGTTCTTTTTCATATTTATCTATTCTTTGTTCAGCTTGCATCTGTTCCCTAATTTCTTGTTCACCATGCCTTCATTTATCACTGTGAGAATGCAAAAATATTAATTTAAAAAATCTTTGTCAGTTCCATAGAGTTAATTTTATTTGGAGTAAATTCATGTCCTGAGTGTTTATTTTGTTATCCATCTTTCTTAGTATTAGATATCTGTAGTGTGTGGAACTTGGTGGTCAGGCTCCTTTTGAGTGGGAAGTTTTTAATTACTTTCTTCTATTTTGCTTTAGTTTAGTGATTTTTTTTCCCTCTTGCCCACTCTGTGCTTACCCCTCCATGTTCAGTGATTGCTGCCTCTACCTGCCTTCCTGGACCTCCATTGTAGAATCAGGTTTAATGTTGCCATTTTGATGCTTCTGCCCAACAGTGATGTTGGGAATATCACAGACCCAGTCATTGCTTGGCTTGGTTCCTAATTCCAAGGTTGTCTCTTTGATCTTATACTTCCCTAGGCAGTGGGTTCATAGCAGTTTAGTTTCAGCCTGCTTTCACAAGCTTCTGAGTTCAAGAACTAACCTGGACCCTGTCTTCTACTTTGTGTGGAACATCTTTGATTCTTGTAACCTTATAGCAAACAAAACCTTGGCTTTTGAATCTGAGACCCCAGTGGCTTTGTGGCTTTTGTTAAGTGCTTTCTGTTTTGGTACCCTTTATGATCTAGGAAAAGGGTTATTTTGTTTTGAGTTTGGTTATGTCTTTCTGGTTTTCTCTTTTTATATTTTAACTATCATTACTATTTGTGTGGAGTAACAGGAGTGAATCAAAGCATGACCTTACTGTTCCAGCTTGTGCAAATATCTTTCTGTGTTTACCTCTCTGGATTTATCTCTCACCATCCCTCCCTCTACAATTTATGTTCTAGCCATAATTAATTACAGAGTATCAATAAGTTGCATGCCCCACCTCCCACCCCTCCACTGAGTTTGGATGAAATAAGACATAGAGGGTAAGCAAGTGGAGATTTTTTAAATGTCAGCTTTATTACAGATAAGCTAATAAAGAACAAGTTTCTAGATTTGTAACCCAAAAGGGCTTGCTAACACTCTCTGCCAACTCCCAACCCCAACAGAATTTCACCTCAGACCAGTCCATCAAAGGAGGTTGGTTCTGCTCAGTAGAAACATTTAAGTGAGATCATTGTCTGCGTTGGTCTGGGGTAGGAAGGGCAGAGGAGAATAATCTTCTGTAATTGAGGCCTTTTAAAAGATTAGCTCCATCCCGTCAAGAGCAATGAGCCAATGAATTTAATGTACTACCCAATCAAGTAACTCACACCTGAGTGTGAAGGATAGTGGTGTAAGGAGCCAAAAGTTATGTTCTAATGAAACACCCTCTACCCCCGACCAAGGAAAAATGGGGCCAAGGGAAAAGAGGGTCTCCTAACACATGCCATGTCTCCCCAAGCCTTTTCACAGGTTCTCCCCACCTTGTTCATCTGCCAATTCCTACTCATCCTGTTGCCTATAGTAAGAGCAAAAGTTAGTATTTAGTGCACTGCAACTATAAGGGAAACACTATAACTTCATTATCTCATCTTATCCTCATAACAACCCTGTGAGGTATATATTTTGATTTAAATTTTTTGGATGAAGAAACCAAGCATAAAGGTTTCCACTGTTTCCAATATCACACAGGTAAATGGCAGAGGCAGGATTAGGCCCAGGATTCTCCAGTTAAAGAGGCTATATTCTTTTCATCATTTGTAATTGCCCCCCATATTTTATACATCTTTGGTTATCTAGAACACAGCACAGTACCAGTAGAGAGTGGGTACTCAATAATATTTAATGAATGAATATATAAATCAATGAAACATATCCCAAGCTAACCACCTTGAATGTATTAAATACACCTTGAATGTATTAAAAACAACTTTAATATGAAGATTTATAAAGAATACTTAACCTCCCTTGGCATCAGATTGCTCTTTACGGAGGTGGATGTGAGCATCCAATTTGAAGGTTTCTGCAGGGGCTGTTAGGTGTGATATACCTCTGCTGTCACTTCCGTCAAGTCCTTTCCATTTTAGGTCCTCTCCCCATGGCTGCCTAAGAAAACAGTGCTCTCTCTTGGTTCTCCATTACTTTTGCTCCTGGCCCAAGCCAGTTGGCTACTTAAAAGAGGAGGTTCCTTCTGGTCCCTGATCCTTTAAACGTGTAAGACTACTGATGCTTCACATATTACTGGTATCCACAGCACCTCCATGCAAGGACACACTGTATATTAGTCAAGACTCTTTACACTGTCAGCCATAAAAACTCATTTTAACTGAAAAAGGAATTTATAGATCTGTGCAACTGAAGTTCAAAGGATGAACTAGCCTTAGATATGGCTGGATTCAGAGCAGTAGATTTAGGATGAGGTAAATGAAGCTTCAATTTCTGGGTTACTCCTTGCTTGACCCTGTCTTTGGCACTGGGGAGAGTTTACATAGTCATATGTTTTCCTAAAATTTGAAAATTTAACTTTTCTGGTTTGAGTACTGGGGAGTCAGGGTCAGGCAGGCTATTTATTGGAAGAGTAAAGAGGGTTCTGAATAAGTGAAGGAAAAAGCTGCAAAGAGTTCTGTACATATTTTGCTCCCTAGGTTAGAACACCACCCTTCTCTTCTCCTGGTTAATTAAAGGTTCAGCTCAGGTGGCACTAGATCCAGGAACCGTCCCCCACACACTCCCTATCTCCCTTCCCTCCCTCTGGTGACCCTTCAGTGTTCTCATGAGCACCTGGGGCTTTATTCTAACAACATTCTCCCTCTTCTTCTAATTGTTAGTGCTTATCTATCTCTCCACAACAGACTGCAAGATCATTGAGATGGGAATTCTGACTTCTCCAGATCTCTAGCACCTAGGAGAGGGTATGTTGCACAGTAGTTCTTCAACAGATGTATTTTTTATAAGCAAATGAGCCTCAAATACTTTGACCCAGAGAGACAGCTGTAGCTTTTTTGGCTTTGCTAACTGTCATAGAGCTCACTAGAGAGCTTCATAACATTGAACTTCAGCTTATGCCTGACCTCTGAGGAAAGACACTTTGTAGAAGAATACCAGAGCAGAAAGAGCAGAACCAAAGCCTGGTTATTTCTCTACACATTTTGTGGTCATGTCTGGTAATTCTCCTCTAATACCTTCCTTGGATACTTTGGGAAACAGTTGAAACTAAGAAAGAACAGGTTATATAAGTAGAAAAAACTCCTCTTTTTGCATACCAGCTGCAGATTTTTTTCCCTAGCATATGATTTCAGTTTCACTTAAAACAGAGCTAGATAGTATGTGTGTGTATAGGTGTTAAAATTGTTCCAGTAATGGGAAAGTTAACATGTGATTGTACAAATACATAACTTTTAGATGGGAATACATAAGTGGACCTCAGTAATGGTCCTATAAACCTGAAATATGTAGGTGCAGGGGTAAATTTTGTTTCATTAGATGTTTAATAATTCTAATTTCCTAAAATATTAATTTATATGGATTTGAAAAAGGAAAATCACCTCTTTATGTACTTCTTTGGAATCTTGTCTGTCTTTAATCAAAGCATAACTACTCTATTTAAAAAAAAATTTTTATTAAGGTATGATTGATATATATTCTTATGAAGGTTTCACAGGAGAAAAACAATGTAGTTACTACATTTACCCTTACTATCAAGTCCCCACCCATACCCCAATATAGTCACTGTCCATCAGTGCAGCAAGATGCCACAGATCCACTATGTCCCCTCTCTGTGCTACACTGTTCTCCCTGTGATCCCCCACACCATGTGTACCAAATACAATACCCCTCAATCCCCTTCTCCCTCCCTCCCCACCCACCTTCCCACACCCTCTCCTTTGGTAACCACTAGTTCATTCTTGGAGTCTCTGAGTCTGCTGCTATTTTGTTCCTTCAGTTTTGCTTCATTGTTATACTTCACAAATGAGGGAAATCATTTGACATTTGTCTTTCTCCACCTGGCTTATTTCACTGAGTATAATATCCTCCAGCTCAATACATGTTGTTGCAAATGATAGGATTTGTTTCTTTCACATAGCCGAATAGTATTCCATTGTGTATATGTACCACAACTTCTTTAACCATTCATCTATAATGGACATTTAGGTTGCTTCCATATCTTGGCTATTGTAGAAAGTGCTGCAATAAACATAGGGGTGCATATTCTTTTTGAATCTGAGAAGTTGTATTCTTTGGGTAAATCCAAAGAGTGGGATTCCCGGGTCAAATGGTATTTCTATTTCTAGTTTTTTGAGGAATCATATTGCTTTCCACTATGATTGAACTAGCTTACATTCCCACCAGCAGTGTAGGAGGGTTCCACTTTCTCCACATCCTCACCAGCATTTGTTGTTCTTAGTCTTTTTGATGGTGACCATCACTATCTCATTGTGGTTTTAATTTTCATATCCCTGATGATTAGTGATGTGGAAGATCTTTTCATGTGTCTGTTGGCAATATGAATTTCTTCTTTGAAGAACTGTCTCTTCATATCTTCTGCCCATTTTTTAATCAGGTTATTTGCTTTTTGGGTGTTGAGGTGTGTAAGTTCTTTATTTATTTTGGATGTTAACCCCTTGTCGGATATGTCATTTACAAACATATTCTCCCATACTGTAGGATGCCTTTTTGTTCTGTTGATGGTGTCCTTTGATGTATAGAAACTTTTCAGTTTGATGTAGTCCCATGAGATCATTTTTGCTTTTGTTTTCTGTGCTTGAGGAGATGTGTTTGGGAAGAAGCTACTCATGTTTATACTTAGGAAATGTTTGTCTATGTTGTCTTCTAAGAATTTTATGGTTTCATGACTTACATTCAAGTCTTTGATCCATTTTGAGCTTACTTTTGTGTATGGGGTTAAACAATAATCCAGTTTCATTCTCTTACATGTAGCTGTCCAGTTTTGCCAACACCAGCTGTTGAAGAGGCTGTCATTTCCCCATTGTATATCCATGGCTCCTTTATCGTATATTAATTGACCATATATGCTTGGGTTTATATCTGGGCTCTCTAGTCTGTTTCATTGGTCTATGGGTCTGTTCTTGTGCCAGTACTAAATTGTCTTGATTACTGTGGCTTTGCAGTAGCACTTGAAGTTGGGGAGTGTAATGCCCTCAGCTTTATTCTTCCTTCTCAGAATTGCTTTGGCTATTCGGGGTCTTTTGTGGTTCCATATGAATTTTAGAATGATTTTCTCTAGTTCATTGAAGAATGCTTTTGGTATTGTGATAGGAATTGCATTGAATCTATAGATTGCTTTAGGCAGGATGGCCATTTTGATAATATTAATTCTTCCTATCCATGAGCACAGGATGTGTTTCCATTTATTGGTATCTTCTTTAATTTCTCTCATGAGTGTCTTGTAGTTTTCAGGGTATAGGTCTTTCACTTCCTTGGTTAGATTTATTCCTAGTTATTTTATTCTTTTTGATGCAATTGTGAATGGAATTATTTTCCTGATTTCTCTGTCTGCTAGTTCATTGTTAGTGTATAGGAATGCCACATATTTCTGTGTATTAATTTTATATCCAGCAGCTTTGCTGAATTCAGATATTAGATCTAGTAGTTTTGGAGTGGATTCTTTAGGGTCTTTTATGTACAATATCATGTCATCTGCAAACAGGGACATTTTAGTTTCTTCCTTGCCAATCTGGATGCCTTTTATTTCTTTGTGTTGTCTGATACCCCTGGCTAGGACCTCCAGTACTATGTTGAATAGAAGTGGGGAGAGTGGGCATCCTTGTCTTCTTCCTGATCTTAAAGGAAAAGCTTTTAGCTTCTCGCTGTTAAGTATGATGTTGGCTGTGGGTTTGTCAGATATGGCCTTTATTATGTTGAGGTACTTGCCTTCTATATCCATTTTGTTGAGAGTTTTTATCATGAATGGATGTTGAATTTTGTCAAATGCTTTTTCAGCATCTATGGAGATGATCATGTGGTTTTTGTCCTTCTTTTGTTGATGTGGTGGATGATGTTAATGGATTTTCAAATGTTGTGCCATCCTTGCATCCCTGGGATGAATCCCATTTGATCATGGTGTATGATCCTCTTGATGTATTTTTGAATTCAGTTTGCTAATATTTTGTTGAGTATTTTTGCATCTATCTCCATCAGGGATATTGGTCTGTAGTTCATTTTTGTGTGTGGAGGGGTTCTTCACCTGGTTTTAGTATTAGAGTGATGCTGGCTTCATAGAATGAGTTTGGGAGTATTCCCTCCTCTTCTATTTTTTGGAAAATTTTAAGGAGAATGGGTATTATGTCTTCCCTAAATGTCTGATAAAATTCAGCAGTGAAACCATCTGACCAGGGGTTTTGTACTTAGGTAGTTTTTTGATTACCAGTTCAATTTCATTGCTGGTAATTGGTCTGTTCAGATTTTCTGTTTCTTCCTTGGTCAGCCTTGGAAAGTTGTATTTTTCTAGAAAGTTGTCCTTTTCTTCTAGGTTATCCAGTTTGTTGGCATATAATTTTTCATCGTATTCTCTAATAATTCTTTGTATTTCTGTGGTGTCCATAGTGATTTTTCCTTTCTCATTTCTGATTCTGTTTATGTGTGTGGACTCTCTTTTTTTATTGAAAAGTCTGGCTAGGGGTTTATCTATTTTGTTTATTTTCTTGAAGAACCAGCTCCTGCTTTCATTGATTCTTTCTATTGCTTTATTCTTCTCAATTTTATTTATTTCTGCTCTAATCTTTATTATGTCCCTCCTTCTACTAACTTTGGGCCTCATTTGTTCTTCTTTTTTTAGTTTCATTAATTGTGAGTTTAGACTGCTTATATGGGATTGTTCTTTCCTGAGGTAGGCCTGTTTTGCAAAATACTTTCCTTTTAGCACTGCCTTGGCTGCGTCCCACAGATTTTGTGGTGTTGAATTAGTGTTGTCATTTGTCTCCATATATTCCTTGATCTCTGTATTTATTTGGTCATTGATTCTTTGGTTATTTAGGAGCATGTTGTGAAGCCTCCATGTGTTTGTGGGCTTTTTCATTTTCTTTGCATAATTTATTTCTAGTTTCATACCTTTGTGGTCTGAGAAACTGGTTGGTACAATTTCAACCTTTTTGAATTTGCTGAGGCTCTTTTTGTGGCCTAGTATATGATCTATTCTTGAAAACGCTCCATGTGCACTTGAGAAGAATGTGTATTCTGCTGCTTTTGGGTGTAGAGTTCTGTAGATGTCTGTTAGGTCCATCTGTTCTAATGTGTTTTGAGTACCTCTGTCTCCTTACTTATTTTCTGTCTGGTTGATCTGTTCTTCAGAGTGAGTGGAGTGTTGAAGTCTCCTAGAATGAATGCATTGCATTCTATTTCCCCTTTTAATTCAGTTAGTATTTGTTTCACATATGTAGGTACTCCTGTGTTGGGTGCATAGATATTTATAATGGTTATATCTTCTTGTTGGATTGACCCCTTTATCCTTATGTAATGTCCTTCTTTGTCTCTTGTGACTTTGTTTGTTTTGAAGTGTATTTTGTCTGGTACAAGTACTGCAACTTCTGCTTTTTTCTCTCTATTAGTTGCATGAAATATCTTTTTCCATCCCTTCACTTTTAGTCTGTGTATGTCTTTGGGTTTAAAGTGAGTCTCTTGTAGGCACCATATAGATGGGTCTTGTTTTTTATCCATTCAGTGACTCTATGTCTTTTTATTGGTGCATTCAGTCCATTTACATTTGGGTTATTATCGATAGGTATGTACTTATTGCAATCGCAGACTTTAGATTTGTGGTTACCAAAGGTTCAAGGTTAATTTCCTTACTATTTAAGAGTCTAACTTAACTCACGCAATATGCTATTACAAACACAATCTAAACGTTGTTTCTTTTTCTCCTTTTTCTTCCTCCTCCATTCTTTACATATTAGGTATCATATTCTGTACGGCTTGTCTATCCCTTGATTGACTTTGGGGATAGTTAATTTTGCATTGCTTAGTAATTAGCTGTTCTACTTTCTTTACTGTGTGGTTTTATTACTTCTGGTGACAGCTATTAAACCTCAGGAACACTTCCATCTATAGCAGTCCTTCCAGAATACACTGTAAAGAAGGTTTGTGGTAGGCAAATTTTCTCAGCTTTTGCTTATCTGGAAATTCTTTAATCCCTCCTTCAAGTTTAAATGATAATCTTGCCAGATAAAGTAGTCTTTATTTGAGGCCCTTCTGCTTCATTGCATTAAATACATTATGCCAGTCCTTTCTGACCTGTAAGGTTTCTTCTGAGAAGTCTGATGTTAGCCTGATGGGCTTCCCTTTGTATGTGATCTTATTTCTCTCTCTGGCTGCTTTTAATAGTCTGTCCTTATCCTTGATCTTTGCTATTTTAATTACTATATGTCTTGGTGTTGTCTTCCTTGGGTCTCTTGTGTTGGGATCTGTGGATCTCCATGGCCTGAGAGACTATATCCTTCCCCAGATTGGGGAAATTTTCAGCAATTACCTCCTCAAAGACATTTTCTATCCCTTTCTCTCTCTCTCTCTTCTTCTTCTAGTATCCCTATAATGAGAATATTTTTCCGTTTGGATTGGTCACACAGTTCTCTCTCTATTCTTTGATTCTTGGAGATCTTTTTTTCTCTCTGTGCCTCAGCTTCTTTGTGTTCCTCTTCTCTAGTTTCTATTTCATTTATTGTCTCTTCCACTGTATCCGATCTGCTTTTAATACCCTCCATTATGCTCTTCAATGATTGGATCTCTGACCAGAATTCATTCTTGAGTTCTTGATATCTTTCTGTACCTCCATTAGCATGTTAATGATTTTTATTTTGAACTCCCGTTCAGGAAGAGTCATGAGGTACATGTCATTTAAACCTTTCTTGGCAGTTGTATTAATAGTTTTACTCTGCACCAGGTTCCTTTGGCGTTTCATGTTTGTATATGGCGCCCTCTAGTGTCCAGAAGCTCTGCTCTCTGAAGCTGCTCAGCCCCTGAAGCAATGTTGGAGGTTGTTCGGGAGCGGGATTGGTGCCTGGGGGAAGGAAAGAGCTGTTTCCTGCTTCCCGGCCGCTATGCCTGTTTCCAGTGCCTGAACCAGTGGGCTGAACACACAGGTATAGGCTTTTATCCCAGAGAGGCCAGATATGGATTCCTGCTTTCCACTAGCGGCTGGAATCTCAGTCTCTCCAGGAATTCTGCCTGTCTTAGCTTTCCAACCCCGTAATCACAAGAGTATCATGAAAGCACCATGAAATGTAATTTTGTGCTCCTAGAGCAGATCTCTAGAGTTAGGTATTCAGAAGTCCCAGGCCTCTACTCCCTCCCTGCTCAGTTTCTCTTCCTCCCACCGGTGAGCTGGGGTAGGGGAATGGCTTGGGTCCCGCCGGGCCATGGCTTTGGTACGTTACCCTATTCCGTGAGGTCTGGTCTATTCTCCAGGTGTATGCAGTCTGGCACAGTCCTCTTTCCTGTTGCTCTCTCAGGGTAAGTTTTATTAATTATAGTTTTGTATTACATGCGGTTTTAGGAAGAAGCCTCTGTCTCACTTCTCATGTCGCCATCTTTAATCCATCCTGAATATTTTTTACTCTTTGAAAATGAAATACTCTTTACACTCCCTAGAATGAGGTCCTTGTCTGTTGCATATACATGTATTTATTTCATGTACTGTCTGCTTTTTGTTGGTTGCCCTCTGACGTGTGTTTACCTTGATACAACTGAGTCCTTCTATTTGAAATCTGACCTTAACTTTCTCAAGTACCAATTTATCATTATTTAATTATAAAATTAACACAAAGAGATCACACGGGTACAAATCATATTTAATACTAACAACTTAATAGAACAGCTTTTTCAAATATTCCTTTTTAATCTTTTACATGCATATTTTATATACTTATAATCTATGAGTAAATTTGCAACTTGCTTTAAAAAAACCAACAAAACAGTACCGATTCAGTTAAAACTCATTTGAGAGGAACTGTAGAAGAGAACACACACACACACACACACACACACACACACAGAATACTTTTGATGCTGGTATAGGATTAAAATGAAATAAATCATAGCATCATCAAGGGCCTCAGAATTGCAGACTACCTTTGGACATCTGCCATAACCCCTCATTTAAATAATGATGTCTTTACTCTCCTGAATGAGGAATGAATTTTGCAAAACACGCAAGGGCAAGAAAGAGGGAGAGGCATATATAACCCATGTCCACCAGCTATGAGGTTGAGCCTGCTTAAGTCGCACTTGTCCACTAGGTTATGGCAGGTTTCATGTGATTGGTATCTTCATGGTTAGCAATTTTAGTGTCAACCTAGATAATGTTTACTTTTCAAGATTTACATAACTTGCTATTGCATTCAATATTTATTTCCCCTTATCTTTTCATGGAAAATAATGACCTCAACAAAGTGTTTCTTTTTCTTTGGCTTACAGAGAGGCTCAGCATTATAACCTTATTCATAAAATCGGCACATTTTATGAAGACACACTGGGAAGGCAGGGAAATTCTTACATTCACTCTTCACAAGCATCCAACACAAACCTCACTTTGGGTCGGGCACTGTTCATTGTCAGCCTGACTGGGTGAACTTGTGTGAGGTGGTCCTCAACATTTTTACCTCTGTTTTATTTGGTGAAGACAATGACTTCTTTTGTCATACGGTATGTAGATATGCAGAGTTTCTGGAAATAGGACAGACTGGAATGTACTTTGAATTGTGACAATAAACACGAGGATTTTTTGCTCGATTTTTAAGTTTTCTTCCTCTGCCATTTAAGGGCCTCCTCTCCAATTCCCAGTTATAAGGATGTGTAGGTGGAATGAGAACTTATTAGAATTAAAAACCTTCTAAAGTAAATTGGAAGCGAGAACATATATATATATATATATATATATATATATATATATATATGTATATATACCAATAATTTTTTCACACATCACAAGACGGTTCTTTTCAATATTAGGGATAACAGAATAGACTCATTACTTTTAAGCCTTAAACTGTTCTTGTCTTTTTGTGTTTTAGCATTTCCGCATTCACACTTACTCTTCTATTGGAAGGGGGTTGGTGAGGAGTGTGCGGATGATGGGAGAACGTCTTCCACAAACTGAACCACGAGGAGGCTGTGGTCACACAAGCTGATGTCACAGTTTCCTCGGCTAGGGAACCTACTGAAAGGGCAGGGTCGCCATTTTAACACAGAGTCTGGCACATGGTTGGGGCCCAACAACGTGCACAAGGGCAGCATGGAAGAAGTCTGAGATCCTGTCATTGAGTCCGAAGTACCAGTGCTCTATAATTGAAGACAGGACTTCCACAGAGCAAGATTATATGTTAGCTTTGACGGTCAAAACCCGTTTAATTCCAACAACCCTTAACTGCAGTGAAACATTCGCGGCCCGAGCCCTCCTCTCTCTCCCAAACACAGGGTCAATCCCACCAACTGGCGATGGCAAGCGCCTGGCACGGGAGAAGTTATCAGCGAAGCGCAGACCGGCCACCTTCCTCCACCGCGCGCCCAGGCAGCGGCCGGGAGGACGCTTCCGGGGGGCGCGCGGGCGGCGGGCGGGCGCAGGAGCCCGCAGCGGCGCAAGGCAGGAGTGCGGGCGGGGCGGGGCGGGGCGGGGCCGAGAGCGTGCGCGCGCACCTCACACCCGGCGCCCGGGGACGCCCACTCGTGAGTCGGGGCCCGGAGGCCAGCCCGCGCCCCCGCCCCTCGGGTCCTTCTCAGACGTGTTGCTACCGGGGGTCTGCCTCCTGCCGTCCTGAGCTCTCCCGGCCAAGGGGGGCGAGGACGAGGACCGGGCCGCAGCCCCGCGCCGCGTGGACGCGCTGCCTCTCCTGCAGCCGCCGCCGCCGCCGCCAGAGCGAGCAATTGCGAGCGACCCGAGGCTGCGCGGAGGAGGCCCCCGCGGCGGCCGGCGGCGGGGCAGGAAGGAGACAGAGCCGACCTCTGCCCGCCCGAGGCTCGGCTGCTCCCGCGCGCCCGGGGCCGCCGCCTCCCCAGGGCTGAGCGAGGAATGAGCAGGCGCCCGCCTGGGGCTGTTGGGCCGAGAGGCCGCGGCTCGGCTTCATCCCACGCCGCGGGGCCGCGGGGGCTCGGTCGCCGCGGCCGGGAGCGGCGGGGTCAGCGGCGGCCTCGCTCGGGGAGCAGGCGCCGGGGTTAACTTAACCGGCCGCGGAGAGGAGGAGGAGGAGGAGCAGCCGGGCGGGGGCAGCCGCCGCGCCTCCCCTTCCCCCCGCACACGCCGGGGCTTCTCAGTGGCCGCCGAGGAGGAAGTTCCGCTCGTTGACAGACCCGTGCGGTAGCCACGGCGGCGGCGGCTGGAGGGCTCAAGTCTTCTGGTCGCAAAAGCTCTCCGTCCCGGCCGTCCAGTGGTAGCGTCGGAGCTCCCCCCGGCGCCCGGATTCGAGCGGTAGCGTTGGGAGGCGCGAGCGTCCGAGACCTTCCTCTTGCTACTTCGCCCGGCGCCGCTGCTTTGGCTTCCTGGAGAGGTGGGACACCTCCGACTTAGGAGGATACCCATATTTTTCCACCACTGAGGTTTAAAGATTCTGGAGTCGAAGCATCAGAGGTTGTTAAGTGAATCTTCTGCAACTCGGATTGCCCTGGCTCCATTTTGGGGTAGGAGGCCACGTTGGAGCATCTCTGGGGTGTAGGAATGGAAGAACCCACCTTGCATGCCTTCCGCAGTGTTGCTTGACTGATCTACCCTTAGGGATGAAAAAGATACTTGTTAAGTACCCGATGAGGTACTGAAAGCCATATGGAAAAGGAAATAACATAACAGGACATAAACTAGTGATCGCTTCGGGGCCACATAGGTTTCTGAATGTAATTGGACGAGCGTGAAAGAGGTGCCCTATTAAAAAGCACAACAGTCCTTCAAGAGGAGAAATTTTGAGTTTCCCCGTTTTTACCAGATTTTGAAGACGGTTCCATGCATTGTACATACGATATAAGATGAGAACTTCATAAAATATTTTGTCCAAGAGTGAAAACGATGACTACCCCAGCCTTGCTGCCCCTGTCTGGACGAAGGATACCACCTCTGAACTTGGGGCCGCCTTCATTCCCACATCACAGGGCTACCTTGAGACTTTCTGAGAAGTTTATCCTACTCCTTATTCTAAGTGCCTTCATCACCCTGTGTTTTGGGGCATTCTTCTTCCTTCCAGACTCTTCAAAACACAAACGCTTTGATCTGGGTTTGGAAGATGTGTTAATTCCTCATGTAGATGCCAGCAGAGCGGCTAAAAACCCTGGAGGCTTCCTGATCCATGGACCTGATGAACATAGACACAGGTTTGTTTATTTCGGAATTTCTGGTATTAACATTGGTTAGACCAACGTATGGTTCATTGCACCAAACCTCTCTTCTTTCTTTTTTTTCTTCGCTGGGCGAAGTAGCATCTTGGAGTGAGAGATGTATTCCCTGATATATAAGAGTTGTGTTGTTATATCAAAACTGGTTGAATAGGACCATGGACTGCAAGGGCTCCTAGAACTCCATCTAAAGTCCAGCTCCTTCTGTGTAGGAGAAACATCTGTACTTAGAGATGTGTCTGATGTGAACAGTTGGGAATAATGGAGGTATGAAAACTTAATCTGAAGAAATAGTGACATGCTGCGCCCTCATTTATTAAGAATGTGTTGCATTCAGTGATTGTACCGCCCTGTGAAATAATCCATTGACTCCTGACAGCTCCTATGGGTTCCTTCTTTCCCAAAGGACTGTCATTCTCTGGCTTGTAGTTAGAACTTAGTAGTGAATCCTAGCTTTTTAGAAAGACAGACATGAACAGAATAGAACCTGTAATTTCTTAATATGTAAAAAATCCTGTTTTTATTTTCAGGAAATGTGTTTTTGGCATTCTATATGGAATCAGTATAAGTTAAAGACACTGAATCTTAAGTCATTTCACTTTGTGAGTCTTGTAGATAAGATTTGGTTATTTTTAATTTTTAAGTGAGAAATGGAGTGTGTTAACTAACTATTAGAATTTGGTTGATTAAAGAGTTCACATTCTTTCAAATCATTAAATCTGAAGTGAGCTCTTCATAGAGTGTAGCCAAATTAGGATGAAATGAGAGCTCTAGTTACAATGCCTTTAAATCATGTAATTTATATCAAAAGAAGGGTTTGGTAAAGTACTGTAGTTTTCTCAAACCTACAATTTTTTTTTTACTTGTTTAATCTTTCCCATCATTTCTCTGTTTCCTAAAATCATTTTTGTGTATGTGAAAAAACCCATAAGCTTGAATTCTGTTTTCAACTGACATTCAAGCATGAGGTTTTGAAAAATCTTAGGTTCAAAGAGACTAAGTTAAATACTTGGGAAAATGCACTGTTGTAATGAGAGCAGGTTTTTCCTTTTCTCAATCTAGTTAATTTACCATTTGCTTACTGATTCTTTGACTTTTGTTTGAACCTTATAGATTAGCTACTTCTGAAATTGTTTAATGTCATTCTTTTGTAACTAAATTAACTTCGAAGTTTTGCCATCATTTTCAACTTATGTACCCTTTTGCAACTGTTTTTGTCTTTTGTTCTTTGTGACTTCAAGCAAAATCTGATGTGATCTGTGAACTATGTTACTGAAAAATTAACACTGAAAATATTGCTGTTCTTGAAAACCTTATTTCCCATGCTGTTTATATAAGCTATCATAAATATTTGATAAAAAGTTTTGACTGACGTTAGAGCTCTTTGACAGCCACTTACTCATTAACTTTATTTAACTTGGTTGTTACAGTGATTTATCATGTACTGGACAGTTTCCTTTACATTTAAATGTGGCCTAAATGTTAAAAAAATATGTATGACAACATTCCAGCTTAAAAACATTCACATAGAAAAAGTCTCAGGTAAGTGGAGGTAAAATTTAAAATTTGGATGAAAATACAGATTGTGCATTTGATTCACATTTTAAAAAGCGTACTTAAATTTCTTAAACAATAGTTCCTAAATTTATAGAGCCCATGAATATGTAGCTTTGTGTCTTGCTCTCCAAAACTATTGGGTAGCTAGCTGAGTTTGGAGTGAGAGATTTGTTACTGAGTTCTGATAGCAAGGGAAGGTGAGTGAGCCAAATCCTGACTTTTGGAAATTAAGACTCAGGATATCAAGTGATATATGTGAGAATTTATTAAAATCTATTTAGTTCCTCAGTTTTGGATAGCAGTAATTCAAATAGAGTTCAGGTAGTAAGGGATCACTGTATTACTTCGGTGGTTTTATCAGTTTATTTTATATTTGCTTAAAGCATACCTTTAGTATGCTATTGGTTGGCTCTTACCATATCTGAAAACACAGTCTGTAGTGATAAGAATCCTAATTTGAGCAATGAGGTATGTTTCAAATTAGAGATAATGCAAATAATGAGTGTAAAATGTGAGACATAAAACATACAACTAATGTATAAACAACTTATTTAAAAATAATGCAGAAAGATAGCATTTTAAAAGTTGGTACTGAGATCATACCTATTTTGGGTACGGTACAAAAAAATCTTAATTTGGAAAATAGAAATTGATAATTTATCTTAATTTTGTGTGTGTGGTGAAGGCAGGACAGAGGGATGAAGAACTTTAATGGATAAGTAATGGAAAATAAATCATAGCCATTATTTCTTTCCTTTTTTTTTAAATCAAGGTATCATTAATATACACTTATGAAAGGTTTCACATGAAAAACTGTGGTTACTATATTCACCCATATTATCAAGTCCCCCCACCCCCCATTGCAGTCACTGTCCATCAGTATAGTAAGATGCCACAGAGTCACTCCTTCTCTTCTCTGTGCTACACAGTCTTCCTCATGACCCCCCATACACCATGTGTGCCAGTCATAATGTCCCTCAATCCTCTTCTCCATCCCTCCCCACCCACCTTCTCCCACCCCTCCCCTTTTGTAACTGCTAGTCCCTTCTTGGAGTCTGTGAGTCTGCTGCTGTTTTGTTCCTTCAGTTTTGCTTCATTATTATACTCCACAAATGAGGGAAATCATTTGGTACTTGTCTTTCTCCTCCTGGCTTATTTCACTGAGCATAATACCTTCTAGCTCCGTCCATGTTGTAGCATATGGTAGGATTTGTTTTCTTCTTACGGCTGAATAATATTCCATTGTGTATATGTAGCACATCTTCTTTATCCATTCATCTACTGAATGGACACTTAGGTTGCTTCCGTATCTTGGCTATTGTAAATAGTGCTGCAATAAACATAGGAGTGCAATATGTCTTTTTGAATCTGTGTTCTTGTTTTCTTTGGGTAAATTCCTAGGAGTGAAATTCCTGGGTCAAATGGTATTTCTATTTTGAGTTTTTTGAGGAACCTCCATATTGCTTTCCAAAATGGTTGAACTAATTTACATTCCCACCAACAGTGTAGGAGGGATCCCCTTTCTCCTCGCCAGCATTTGTTGTTCCTTGTCTTTTGGATGTTGGCCATCCTAACTGGCGTGAGGTGGGGTCTCATTGTGGTTTTAATTTGCATTTCCCTGATGATTAGTGATGTGGAGCATTTTTTCATGTGCCTGTTGGCTATCTGAATTTCTTCTTTGGGGAAGTGTCTGTTCATATCCTCTGTCCATTTTTTAATCAGGTTATTTGCTTTTTGGATGTTGAGGCATATGAGTTCTTTATATATTTTGGATGTTAACCCCTTGCCGGATATGTCATTTACAAATATATTCTCGCATACTGTAGGATGCCTTTTTGTTCTGTTGATGGTGTCCTTTGCTGTACAGAGCTTTTTAGTTTGATGTAGTTCCATGTGTTCATTTTTGCTTTTGTTTTCCTTGCCTGAGAGGAGATGTGTTCAGGAAGAAGTTGCTCATGTTTATATTCAAGAGAGTGTTGCCTATGTTTTCTTCTAAGTGTTTTATAGTTTCATGGCTTACATTCCGGTCTTTGATCCATTTTGAGTTTACTTTTGTGTGTGGATTTAGACAGTAGTCCAGTTTCATTCTCTTACATGTAGCTGTCCAGTTTTGCCAGCACCAGTTTTTGAAGAAGGTGTCATTTTCCCATTGACTATCTATGGCTCCTTTATTGTATATTAATTGGCTATATATGCTTGGGTTTATATCTGGGCTCTCTAGTTTGTTCCATTGATCTGTGGGTCTGTTCTTGTGCCAGTACCTAATTGTCTTGATTACTGTGGCTTTGTAGTGGAGCTTGAAGTCAAGGAGCATAATCCCCCAAGCTTTATTCTTCCTTCTCAGGTTGCTTTGCATAGCCATTATTTCTTATTCACAATAATCAAGGGTACTTGTTGAATCAGCTTTTCTTTATTAATGAATTAGTTTAGTATAGCTTTTACTTGCTTGAGTAAATACTGAATTCTATGCCTAAGTTGGTTCCTCTACATGATAGTGGCATCTACATTACAGATTGTTGTATTGAATGATAGCACATGCAAAGTGTTCAACTTAGTTCCTAGTATTAAGTGCTTGATAAGTGTTAACTTTTATTATTATCAGTAATTAGTTTCAGTTGAATTTTTAAATTCTGAGTCTACTTACCTTTAAATGCTATACATGTTTCTGAAAAGTTGAGTATAGATTAATTAGTATTTAAAAGAAAAAAGTCTAAAGGAATATTAATAACCAAATTAGTTAGCAACAAATGTATATTATGTTTCTACTGTGTGTCAGGCCCTGCTTTTTCCCATGTAGGCAAGGATTATGGGCATTACAGAGGTGTGGTGAGTGTTATGAGGTTGTGTTTAGTGCTATGAGACCATATAATGGTCTTGCGGAGTGTGTGTGGTGGGGGTATAGTGGGAACAGGGAAGACTTTCTTGAAGAAGCAATGGCTGAGATACTTAGAATTAAGTTGGAGATAGCTAAGTAAGCCGGAGATGTGGGAAAGAAAAGGTCAAAGCAGAAGACACAAATGTGTGAGAGCCTAAGGTAAAAAAGCTTGGCATCATTGAGGACATGAGAAATGATCAGTTTAGCTGGCATAATGATTTATTGGTGTGGGGTTAGGGGAAGAGACTAGATTAGAAGTCAGCTTGGGCCTCCTCAATTGTTGTTTGAAAAGTTTGAATTGGTTGCCAACATTTCACATGAAAGTCTGGCTTTCTTGTTTCTCTTGAAAAATTAGAGGCTATGGCAACACCCAAAGTCTTTTTTCAGATGGCGACGCTCAGATGGATCTGGTCAACAGCTATGCTCTCTAAGGAGCATGGGTTCTTTAATTTATGCCGCTCAGTTAAGTTGCCAGATAAGTACATCTACACAATCAGTATTTAACCTGGTCGTTGAGTTCTGAATCCTTAAGAAGGTCCTGGAGAGTTTGTAGTTAAGTATTTTGGTCTTTATCCTAAGTGCTATGGGAAGTCATTAAAAGGGTTTTCATTAAAGCAGGGGAATGACATCATTTAAAATAATAAAAAATCACTTTGCAGTATAAAGGCTGGATTGGAGAGGAACAGGAGGAAATGTAGTGAAATAGGAGGGTCTAGGTCACAGAGGATATTGGCTTGGACCATAGTGGTGATGGTGGGGGAGAGAAATTAGTGTAGAAAACTGTTTGATTCAAGAGATGTTAAATTGTTAAGTTTTACAGAAGTTGCTAACTGATTGAATATGGCAACTAAGATAGAAGGAGGAGGGTGTCCAGTATAACTCCCGTTTGCTGGCTGACATGGCTAAGGATTACTAAGAAATACATTTTGTTTAATACTTTAATTTGTATAACTGATATTACATGAATTTAAGGTATTTTCATGCAAAAATGTATATGTTCCCTTCTGTTAAGTGGTTTATAGATAAATCCAGGGTTTTCAGACAAAACATACCTTCCAGATGATAACAGTGAAATGTGTAGTTTGATGTTGATGATAGTCATTTTTCGCATCTGTGATTTTAAAGTAACCAAAACAGGTATTATAATACATGAGTGTTGTTATAAATATACATTGATAGACATGAAGTAGCATGTTCATAGTTTGTGTACATTATAGATCTAGCTAATTAAAGTTTTAGTAATTTCTTTCATTTTTAAACTGACACTTGTTTTATATGATGGCATTACATAAATGGGCTTTGTGGCTTTTTTTGTTTGTTTTTTACATATTTATTTGAATTGCTAATACATTTCATCCTTCAGTCAGGATTTGTTAGCCTGAATTGAAAACTTGAGGGTCAGGTGTACGTTAACTTCTGATAGTTTCCTCAAACAGAAAGAATATAGGCTTTGGAGTTAGAAGGGCCTAAAGTTGCATCTTGGTTTTATTAACTGGCTGTGTGACATTGAACTAGACATAACCACTATAAACCTGTGCTGGCCAGTGTGGTAGTCACTAGTAACACATGGCTATTAAAATTGAAATGGGGCTAGTCGAGATTGCAGTGTGCTTTAGAGTTTCTCAAGTTTTTCATGTCACAATTTATATTTTTTGCTTGATTTGATTTTGTCTCTTATTTTAAGAGTAGAGATTTGAAATCTCACTGTCATGATTTTAATTTTCTTACTATCTTTCCTTTTCTCATCCCTGTTGCATGCCTTCTCCCCACATCCTGTTCTTTACTTAGGTCTTTCTGTTCCTGTTGTGGAGAAGTCACATCATTTTGTCCTCTAAGTTTGCTGGATTTTTACTGGCTCATGGTTGTTTTTCCTGCTTGCCTTTACTATGATATGAATAAGATAAAGTCTTTTTGTACTTGGTATTTATCAAAGTCTGTGATGTAGTTGCCTTTCTTGGGTATTAGTGAATACCCTTTTCTGCTCTGTAGTTGGAGAACAAGCTGACCTGTACAGATCTGTCTATTTTCCTCTGTTTTATGAGAGTAGCTAGTCCTCTCAATTGTTTTGGTGCTGGAGTAGATTTTTATGTAATCCCCAAATGCAGAGTATAGTTGGCAGCCTGGACAGTGGTTGAGATTCTTTTTGTCTTATTCCTGGTCACCTGGAATTCAGGTTTTCATTCTACTTGCCATGTACTTACTCCCCCAGCCTCAGGAGTTGCTTTCTGACAGAAGCTAGCTAGTTAGATAAAAAGGTAAGAATTGGGAAAAGCTGTGGGGGAAAGGCAAGTTGAATGGTACTCTGACTGCATGGAGCTCTCTGTCGCATTTTCTTATAATGACAGACCCTTGATCTCTGAGATAAATTAAAATTAGGGTAGGGCAGTAATTTTGGCAGTTTTTTGTTTCATGACTTAAGGCTTAGTTCTGTGCAATCTAAGTTTGGTTATGAGTTAGAGAGTTCTTCCAGATTCTGACATGATGGCTCTCATTTCTTTGATAGTCTCAGATTTTAGCATTTTATGCAACTTTTATAAGTATTAATTATGATTGGAAAAGGCTGTATTTTGGGGCTTCTCACCAGATGACATTTTGTATACTCTTCTTCAAGTCTAGTTTTGATTCTAAGCAAAGTGACAGTGATTTTGCTTTTATTAATTAAGCATTGAAAAAATCACTGGGTATGTCAGTATGTTTTTCATTTTTCTCAGAAATGAAAAAGTGTTAGTATGGTATGGTTAAAATGCAGGATACCAAGGTATACATCTGATTTTCATTTTGGTCAGTGAGCACTGGAAATTCCATGGAATGACATACAGTATAATGCCCTAGAAGTTGAATGTTAATAGGTGAACAGTATTTATTGGATGAATTTAAATGTTTCATATTAAAGAATCAAATGTATGATCTCAGAATATTCCTTTCAAACTATTAACATAGACTTATGTAGATTATGTGGCCTCTATAACATGTAGTTTAAGATTACATTTTATTTTTTAAGCATTGTTATAAATCTGTGCTTGAAATTACTTTGAGTGATTTATATTTAATCTTATTTCTTAATAGGTTTCTTGTTAATACTAATTTACCCATTAATAGCTAGGATGGGCCAAATCCACATAAAGATTTATTCCCTTACCTCCCATACCCTTAGGTAGTCTTTTCCCCATATACTTTTATCTTTCTGATTTATCATCTGTAATTGCGTATTTACAGTCATTTACTTACTTATCTCTCTCCCACTAGAACATGGGCTCCTTGAGGACAGATTGTTTTATCTATCTTTGTATCTTCAATGTTTGAAGTATATTCGGTCTTTAATAAAAGTATATACCTGTTGAATAAATGATGTCCACGACAATGTTACAGATTTCACAAGAGAAGGCATAAACAAAACACAAGGAAGAATTGAGCTGTAAGATGCAAAACAGTAGGAGGAATGATTTCTTAAAGAAATATAGTCTTTAATAAAAACCCTTTTAAAAAATAATTTTAAAAAATGAAGGAATGATTTGTATGGTCTCTATCTAGAACATACTTACTCCTATAAATGTATCTAAGGTATTTTGCATGTCCTCACATTGAATTTGTCCTTCTTTAGGAAAAAATGAAGAAACTATTGTTTCTATAGAGAGTATGGGATGAGTGTTTTCACATATGTAACTTTTGGTCTTTGCATCATGTGTGTAATTAGGTATTACTAATTTTGTTTTTACAAGTATAGAGACTATAAAATTTAAATCGTGCTGAAAGTTGGCACCATAGAAGCTAAACATCTACAGTAGTCCCTCCTTATCTGCAGTTTCACTTTTCGTGGTTTCAGTTACCCACAGTCAACTGAGGTCCAGAAGCAGATGATGCTAACTAGTAGTAACTAGCACTATAACAGTGCTTACATCATTCATCTCACTTAATCTCATCATGTAGGCATTTTATATTCTCACATCATCACAAGAAGGGTAAGTACCATCCATTAAGGTATTGTGAAAGAAAGAGACCACATTCATGTAACTTTTATTGCAGAATATTGTATATCATTCAATTTTATTATCAGTTGTTATTAATCTCTTGCTATGCTTAATGTATAAATCAAACTTCATCATAGGTATGTATTTATAGGAAAAAATAGTACATATAGGGCTTGGTATTATCTGCGGTTCCAGGTATATACTAGGGGGTCTTGGAATGTAACCCTTGCAGGTGAGGGGTGACTACTGTATTTGAAATCAGTAGTACATAGTAAACATTAATTAAATTGGTTAAGTGGAGAAATGTTATATTTACTATTGTTTGAAAAGTATAAAAATATTTAAGTTATGATTTGTGCTGAGTTTACATTTTCATTGGCTAGGAAAATAATTTTGCTACTTTCCTTTTCCATAACTGCAGATTCCATCAGGAAAGTTTTATTTTGATTGCCATTCAATTTTTGCTGGAACTTTTTCCTTTTAGAACATGGCTGTAATGAAGAATGCACTGGAGATTAACTACAGATTGTGTTTTAGGATTTATTATGAAGAAAAATCTTAAAAGCACATTCATTCCAATGATCTTGGGATTTTCTGTAGTCCAGAAGGAAGGCGTCATTGTATATTTAAAAGAATATTGGGTTCAGTGATTGGAGATAGGGGTTCTAGATTTAGCCTTGTCCTGTACTTGTTGGGCAAGTGCATTTAGATAAGCTATTTAACTTCTTTGTGCCATTTTAATGAAATGATAGAAGTAACTGAATCTTTAAAGATTCATTCCAGCTCATATATAAAATAGTAGTAATTTTATAAGATAGGGAACTGAAATGAAGTATGTGCAGCCATTTAGTTCAAGATATCACAAATATTGTGAAAGTAAAATGTATTCTAAATAGGGATTAGCAGTGTCATTTTTATATATAAAAAGTTTAAAAATATCATTTTATAAATGATTGTAATCATTTATCTAATTTTATATGGTTTTTATATAATGAAATCCGTACTAACTTAAAAAATGTAAATGAATGCTGTTTTATACATTTTTGTTTCTCTTAAGTTTAAAAGTATAATTTATTGAACATTCTCTGTGTCCAGGTGTCATTTTGAGCGTAGTTAACAATTACGTCTCTTAATGTGTTACCTAAGACGTTAGGATAGAGTCTATGAAAACCAATAGTTATTGAGTAATTCAGGCCTCAGGTCCTGTGAAGGTTCTTATTACAACTGGTGCAAACTTTTCCTTGGTTAAAGACTGATTTCCTATTGGTCACATTCATATATTCAGCAGTGTTTTTGAGTATTTATTATGTGCCAAGCATTATACTAAGCATTGGAAATTATTGGAGCATATTTTAGAAAATTAATTTTCACTCAGACCCTAGTGAAAAATTTAAATCTAGATTCAAGTCTCAAGCATCATTCTTAAAGCATGTATTTTTACCTTTGGAGTCAGATTCTAGGGTTCTTAGAGACAGCTTTTCATCTAGGTTGAGGCTCTGGTACACGCATTTAAATCATTGGCATTTTTTAAAGTTCAGATAAGTAATTGCCTTATTTTTCCTCCTTTCTGTTTTTTACTAATGTGCATTTTTGTTTTTAATTTATGCATTCTTGGTATATAGACAGAGGGTTATCTGGAAATAAGTTGCAGTGTTTTTTCAATCAGGAACCAGGCATCTGAAAAAATGTAATCACTGTGCTAAATTGAGATCTACCATAGTAGTATGTATGTACCTAAAACCATCTATATATAGCTATATATGGTTATATTTGTAAGTTTATTTATAAAGTTATTTGTGCATACTTGACCTCTTCAATGTAAAGTTTTTATCTGTTTGGTGAATGTGAGTTTTTTTTTTGTTAATTTGTGATGACATTAATAAACATTTTTTTCATGACCTAGGTTTTTTTCCTTCTATTTAAAAAGATAGGTAATACCTAGGGTGCAGTGAACATTGAGCAGCTGGCTCCTTCTACGCTTACACTGTTAGTGTAAGTCTAAATTAGTAGAAATTTTGTGAAGAATAGTTTAATAATAACTAATTTAATTAGGTACATATTCTATTCAGCAATTCTTCTAAGAATTATCCTTGGAAAATCTGCACATCAGTGTACAAAGAAATGTTTAAGAATGTCCTCTGAAACTATAATATGACATATAGATGATCCAAATGTCTGTCAACAGGAGATTAAATAAATGATAATATATCCCAAGACGTACAAAGTTCTTTTTTTTTTTTTAAACCCTGTATGGGTTTAAGATCCTTTGTAATCTTTCTGCTTATTCCCAAAAAGCACTACACTAATTTCATAGTTTTATGATAGTATGTTTTGATATCTGGTATAAGTCCTTTGTTTCATTCTTGTTTTTAAAAATGTTAATAAGCATACATAAAAGTCTTAATAGGTAATATTAAAGTCTCTGTACTCCCTATTTCCAATCTTAACATTTTCCTGTTTTAGCTGAAGATATACTTCTTGGGTGAACCTCTAGCCCGAGTTTCTCATTGTTTTTCTCAGTACATGGTTTTATTTTATTTTTATTCTCTATGCTGTACTTTTTGCCCCCATGACTAAATTATTTTATAATTGTAAGTTTGTACCTCTTTATCTCCTTCACCTATTTCCCCCATCTCTCCAAAGCTGTCCCCTCTGGCAACCATCAGTTTGTTCTGTGTTTATGAGTCTATTTCTAGTTTGTTTGTTTTATTTTTTTAGATTTCACATGTAAGTGAAATCATATGGTATTTGTCTTCCTGTGTCTTACTGACTTCACTTAGCATAATACCCTGTAGGTTCATCCATGTTGTCATGAATGGCAAGGTTTCATTCTTTTTTGTGGCTAAATAATATTCCATTGTGTGTATGTACCACATCTTCTTTTTCGATTCATCTATTGATGGACACTTTGGTTGCTTCCATATTTTGGCTCTTATAAATAATGCTGCAGTAAACATACGGGTGCAAAAATCTTTTTGAATTAGTGATTTTATTTTCTCTGTGTAAATTCCCAGAAGTGGAATTGCTGGGTTGTGTGGTATTTTTATTTTTAATTTTTTGAGGAACTTATATATTGTTTTCCATAGGGGCTGAACCAGATTACATTCAGATGAAGAGTGCACAAAGAGTCCCCTTTCCCCCACATCCTTGCTAATGCTTGTTATTTCTTGTCTCATTATATTATTCTGACTGGTGTAAGGTGGTATCTCATTGTGGCTTTCATTTACATTTTCCTGATAATTAGTGATGGTGAGCATTTGTATGTCTTCATGAAAAAATGTCTCTTCAGGTCCTCTTCCCATTTTTAAATCTGACTTATTTTTTTTGTTTGAATTATGTCAGTTCTTTGTATATTTTTTATTAATTCCTTGTCAGATATATCATTGGCAAATATCGTTTCCATTCATTAGGTTGCCTTTTTACTTTGTTACTGTTTTCCTTGGCTGTGCAGAAGCTTTTTATTCCATATAGTCTCACTTGTTTATTCTTGCTTTTGTTTCCCTTGCCTGGGGAGACAAACCCAGAAAAAAATTGCTAATGCTGATGTTCGAGTATTTAGTGCTTATATATTCTTTTAGGAGTTTTATGGCTTCAGGTCTTATATTTAGGTCTTTTATCCATTTAGAGTTTATTTTTGCTTTTGGTGTAAGACAGTGGTCCTTATGCTCATAGTTGTCCAGTTTTCCCAACACCATTTATTGGTAGGACTCTTTTCCCCATTATATATTCTTGCCTTGTTTGTCATATATGACTTGACCAGATAAGTGTAGACTTATTTCTGGATCTCATTTCTTGTCCATTATTCTGTGTGTTTATTTTCATGCCAGTACCATACTGTTTTGGTTACTGTAGCTTTGTAGTATAGTTTGACATCATGGACTATGATACTTTCATCTTTGTTCTTCTTTCTAAGGATTGCTTTGGCTTTTGGGTTTTTTTGTGGTTCCATACAAATTTTAGGATTATTTGCTCTAGTTTTGTGAAAAATGTCATCAGACTTTACATAGGGATTGCATTGAATCTGTGGATTGCTTTGTATAGGATGACCATTTTAACAGTATTAATTCTTCCTCTCCCTGAGCATGGATATCTTTAATTTATTTGTGTCATCTTCAATTTCTTTCATCAGTGTTGTATAGTTTTCAGTGTACAGGTCTTTCACCTTGGTTAAATTTATTCCTAGGTATTTTATTCTTTTTGATGCAGTTGTAAGTGGGATTGCATTCTTGATTTCCCTTTCTGCTAGTTTGTCATTAGTATATGAAATGCAACAGGTTTCTATATATTGATTTTGTATCCTGCAACTTTACAGAATTCATCTGTTCATTCTAGTATCTTTTCATTGAGTCTTTAGAATTTTTATATATAGTATCATGTCATCTGCAAATAATAACAGTTTTACTTCTTTATCAGTTTGGATGCGTTTTATTTATTGTCTGATTTCTGTGGCTAGGACTTCTAATGCTATGTTGAATAGAAGTGGTCAGAGTGGGTATCCTTGTCTTGTTTCTGATCTTAGGGGAAGAGCTTTCAGTTTTTGACCATTGAGTACGATGTTAGTTGTGGGTTTGTCATATATGACCTTTGTTATGTTATATTCCCTTTATTTCCACTTTATTGAGGATTTTTTTCATGAATGGAAATTGAATTGTGTCAAATGCTTTTTCTGTTTGCAGATCATCATATGGTTTTTGTCCTTCAATTTGCTAATGTGGTTTATCACATTGATTGCTTTGTGGAATAAACCCTGCTTGGTCATTGTGGATGATCCTTTTAATGGGATTTTGAATTTGGTTTGCTAATGTTTTGTTGAGCATTTTTGCATCATTGTTCATCAGAGATATTGGTCTATCATTATTTTTTTCTTGTAGTGTCTTTGGTTTTGGTATCAGGGTCACACTGGCCTCATAGAGTGAATTTGGAAGCTTTCCTTCCTTTTCAGCTTTTCGTAATAGTTGAGAAGGATAGGTATTATCTTTTCTTTAAGTATTTGGTGGAATTCTCCTGTGAAGCCATGTGGTCTGGGAAAAAATTTTGTTTTTTGAGAATGTTTTGATTACTGATTTAATTTTGCTACTAGTAATTGATGTGTTCAAATTTTTTATTTATTCATGGTTCAGTGTTGGAAGATTGTATGTTTCTGGGGATGTATCCATTTCTTCTATGTTGTCCCATTTGTTGGCAAATAAGTTTTTATAATCTCTTATAATTGTGTTTCTGTGGTGCTGGTTATAACTTCTGTGGGTAAAATTGTAACATTTCCAGAATATCTCGCCTGGCTTTAGTACATCTGCATATCAATAGGGGTTCAGAGGTGGAAGGGAGTATGGCTTTAGTGCATTTGCATCATTCCTCAGGGGTGGAGAAAAATTCTTCTCCTTATCAATGGGTAATTACCTGGGCAAGGAGGGCTTATCTGTACCTAAGAGGTGAGGTGGGGGTGTGGGGGTGGGGTTGCAGCTGCTGGAGCAGGAGAGAGAGAGATGGCCATACTGTAGTTTTGTAAACAATAAACGGGTTTTAAACTTTATTTCTCCCTTTGACTGATTTTGCTTTTTAGAGGTATTTTGCCCCAGGATTTCCTTCCCCCAGACTTACACTTCTCTTTCATTTCTGATTTTATTTATTTGAGTCCTTTCTTGATGGGTATAGGTAAAGGTTTATCATTTTTGTTTATCTTTTCAAAGAATCTGCTCTTAGTTTTATTGATCTTTTTAAATGATTTCTAAGTCTCTGTTTCATTTATTTCTGCTCTGAACTTTATTATTTCTTCTGTTAACTTTGAGTTTTGTTCTTCTTTTTTCTAATTCTTATAGGTGTAGGGTTAGATTATTTGAGATTCTTCTTGTTTTTGAGGTAGGCCTTTATCGCTATAGGCATCCCCCTTTACAGCTGCTTTTCCTGTGCCCAAAAGATTTTGAACTTGTGTTTCTAGTTCATTATTCTCCAAGTACTTCATGATTTCTTCTTTTGTTCTTTCATTGACCCACTGGTTGTTTAGTAGCATGCTGTTTAACTCTGCATATTTTAATTTTTTCCAGTTTTTTTTTCCTTGAAATTGATGGTATCAAACTCATTCAAATCAAATACAAAAGTATTCTTTCCTGTCTCTTTACTTTCAATCCGTGTTTGTCTTTAGGTCTGAGGTGAGTCACTTGTAGGCAGCATGTAGATGGGTTTTTAAAAAAAATCTTTTCACTCAGCCTAAGTGTTTTGATTGGAGCATTTAGTTAATTTACATTTAGAATAATTATTGATAGGTATGTACTTACTGCCATTTAAGTGTTTTCTGGTTGTTTTGTAGTTCTCTGATCCTTTTGTCTTCTCTTGCCCCCTTCCCTTGTGCATATGACTCTCTTTTGTGTTGTGCTTAGATTCATTTCTCTTTATTTTTTGTGTATCTATTACAGTTTTTGGTTTTTGGTTTCCATGAGTGTCTTATATGATATTCTGTGTATGTAGCAGTCTATGTTAAGTTGATGGTTGCTTAAGTTTAAATGCATCCTAATAGCATTACATTTTTACTCCCTCTTTTCCATGTTTTGCATATTTATTTTATACCATTTTATTTAGTGATTCCTTTAACTGATTTTTTAGATATATTTGATTTTATTACTTAGTGTAGTTTTATACTTCTACAGCATACGTATTGATACATATAAATAAATATAATTACATACTGATTTGTATGTTCTTAAACATACATATTACTGTAAATTTTTATTCTTGCTCAACATTTTTTTAACAACTTAGTTGATCTATTGGGCTTTGGTTCAGTTATTTTATCTACTTAAGATACTCCATTGTATGATTAAATCTCAAATTATTTGCATTCCCTGTTGGTAGATTTTTAGGTTAATTCTATAGTTTTGCTACAGAAGCATTCATGTACAGGTGTTTGTGGGCACATGCATTTTTTTCTACAAGGTAAAAACTTAGTAATAGAACTATTGGATTGTAAAGTAAGTGCATCAGTAACTCTAAATTTTGTTACTATATTAGTCTCTAAAGTGGCTGTACAAATTTATACTCCCACCTACATCTTTTTTTTTTTTTTTTTTTGGATTTGTTGTGGTTTTTTTTTTTTTAGATAATTATTTTTTATTGAAGGGTAGTTGACACACAGTATTACATTACATTAGTTTCAGGTGTACAACACAGTGATTCAACATTTATATACATGATAATTCTAGGTACCAGCTATCACCATACCAAGCTGTTACAATATTTTGACTATATTCCTTATGCTATACATTACATCACGGTTACTTATTTATTTTACAATTGGAAGTGTGTACTTTTTTTTGGTTGTTGTTGTTAGGGCATCTCTCATATTTATTGATCAAATGGTTGTTAACAACAATAAAATTCTGTATAGGGGAGTCAATGCTCAATGCACAATCATTAATCCACCCCAAGCCTAATTTTCGTCAGTCTCCAATCTTCTGAAGCATAACGAACAAGTTCTTACATGGAGAACAAATTCTTACATAGTGAATAAGTTACATGGTGAACAGTACAAGGGCAGTCATCACAGAAACTTTTGGTTTTGCTCATGCATTATGAACTATAAACAGTCAGTTCAAATATGAATACACATTTGATTTTTATACTTGATTTATATGTGGATACCACATTTCTCTCTTTATTATTTTTAATAAAATGCTGAAGTGGTAGGTAGATACAACATAAAGGTAGAAAACATAGTTTAGTGTTGTAAGAGAGCAAATGTAGATGATCAGGTGTGTGCCTGTAGACTATGTGTTAATCCAAGCTAGACAAGGGCAATAAAACATCCACATATGCAGAAGATTTCTCTCAGAACAGGGAGGGTAAGGTTCTAAGCCTCACCTCTGTTGATCCCCAATTTCTCACCTGATGACCCCCCTGCGACTGTGCCTGTCTTAGTCCCACCTACATCTTTTAAGCCATGGTATTGTTTGACTTAAAAAATCTTTACCAATCTGATGCCAATTTTAGTTTTTATTTCTCTGATTACTAGTGAGGTAGAATTTTTAAAAAACATATTTTTTGGTTGTTTGAGTTTCCTACTCTTTGAGTTGCTTGTTCACATTTTTCGCCAGTTTTTCTTTTGAGTTATTCTCCTTTTTCTTATTCATTTGTAGGAATTATTTGTGCATTCTGGATTAATTCTTTGTTATATGCATTACACATAACTTCATATAGTGGTTGCCTTATTTTTATACTTATGATCTCTTTAGTTTTATAGAAGTTTAAATTTTAATGTAAGTGAAAATTTTCCTTTATGGTTTTGCTTTTTTAGGAAAGTCTTTCAACCCTGAATTTGTAGTCTTTTGTATTTTCAATTTTGGTAGTTTGACAGTCTCCCCCCCAACACCCATATTTAGGTATTTAGTTTACTTGTTTTTGATATTTGTGTTTGATGAGGCAGGGATTGAATTTGTATTGTCTATATAGGTGTCCAATTGTCCCTGTGCTGTTTATTGAAGAGTCTGTTATTTTCTATAATTTTGTAATGCCATTTCTTCTGTATTACAGTTTTCCATATTTTCATCAGTTTGTTTCTGGGTTCTTTATATCTTTTTGTGTATTTCTGTTAAATTAGCATAGCAGGCTGTTTTAATAATAATACATGTAATAACAAGCATAGCTTTACATAAGTCTTGATATTAGCTGATGCTATGGACTGAATGTTTTGTGTCCAACCAAGATTCATATGTTGAAATCATACCAATTCATACCAAGATTTATACCAATGTGATGATATTAGGTGGTGGGATCTTTGAGATGTAGGTGGGGGGATCTTTGGGAGGTAATGTGGGTAAAACCCTTATGAATGGGATTAGTACCTTTCTAAAAAGTCAGCAGTCTGCAACATGGAAGGGGTTTTCAGAAGAACCTAACCATACTGGCACTCTGATCACAAACTTCCTGCTTCCAAAACTGTGACAAATAAATGTTGTTTGTAAGCCACTCGACTAAATAGGCAGGGTGGGTTCTTCTACCTTGTTCTTTAAAATTTTGGTTGCCCTTATTGATTCTAAAAACTTCTATAAGTATATCTTTAATTGAGGTAAACTTTGTATAACATGAAATTAACCATATTAAAGTGAATAATTTAGTGGCATTTAATACATTTATAATGTTCACCTCTGTCTAGTACAAAACATTTGTGTGTCCCCAAAAGAAACTCCATACCTATATGCAGTTACTCCTGACTCTTTCCTCCTCACCAGCCCTTAGTAAGTCACCAGACTGCCTTCTGTCTTTAAGGATTTACTTATTCTGGTAAATATTATTACATGTGTGGTAGATATTTCACATAAATGAAATGATGCTCTGTAAGATCTTTTGTGTCTGGCTGCTTTTATGTTTATCTCATGTTTTGAGACTCATACACATTATAGCAGGTATCAGTATTTCATTCTTTTTTATGACTGCGTAATATTCCATTATATATAGGCATACTTCATCTTACTGTTCTTTGCTTTATCCTGCTTCACAGGTAGCACATTTTTTAAAAATTGAAGGTTTGTGGCAACTCTGCATCAAGTAAGTCTGTTGCTACCATTTTTCCAAAAGCATTTGTTCACTTTTTGTGTCTCTGTTACATTTTAGTAATTCTTATAATATTTCAAACTTTTCATTATTGTATTTGTGATGGTGATCCATGATCAGTGATTACATCTCACAGAAAGTTCAGATAATGGTTAGCATTTCTTAGCAATGAAATTTTAAATTAAAGCATGTACCTGTTTTTTCAGATATGGTGTTATTGTACACTTAATAGACTGCAGTATAGTGTAAACATAACTTTTATATTGGAAAACCAAAAAATTCATTTGATTTGCTTTATTGCATTATTTGCTTTATTGCAATGGTCTGGAACCAAGCCTGCAATATCTTTGAGGTATGGGTACACAATTTGTTTATGCATTTCTCTGGTAATGGACATTTGGATTGTCTCCACCTTTTGGCGCTAGTGAGTAGTGCAAACTGTGAGCATGTTTGTGCATGTATTTGAGTATTTGTTTTCAATTCTCTTGGATATATACCATGGAGTGGAATATCTGGGTCATAGGTACTTAATTCTATGTTTAATTTTTTGAAGAAATGCTGAAGTGTTTCCATAGCAGCTAAATCACCTTACATTTCTTTCAGCTTTAATTATATCAGATAAAATAGACTTTAAGCCAAAAACAGTAAGAAGACAAAGTATTACTATATAATGATAAAGGGGTCAGTTCATTAAGAAGATAAAACAAGTATAAACATATATGCACCTAAATATGTGAAGCATATACTAAAAGATCTGAAAGGGGAAACAGGCAACTGTTCAATAGTAGAAGGGGACTTTAATACCCCAAGTTTTAACTATGGATCGATCATCCAGACAAAATGAACAAGAAAACACTGGACTTCAACCATACTTCTGACTAAATGGATCTAACAGACATATATAATGTTACATCCAACAACAGAATGCACATTTATCTAAAGCCTACACTGAACATTCTTCAGTATAGATAATATAGGTTACAAAAAGGTCTTAATAAATTTAAGAATATTGAGATCACACCAAGTACCTTTTTCCATGACAGTAGTATGAAAGTAGAAATCAGTAACAGGAGGAAAAGTGGAAAATTCACAAATATATTGAAATTAATATGTTCTTGAACAATCAGTGGGTCAAAGAAGAAATTCAAAGAGAAATTTAAAAAATTTTTTGAAACAAATGAAAATGGAAACAACATACCAAAACCTATAACATGCTGCTAACACTGTTTTAAGAGGGAAGTTTATAAATACCTGCATTAAGAAAAAAGAAAGCTCTTAAGTGAACAACCTAACTTTATACCTTAAAAAACTAAGGAAAAGAACAACAAACTAAGCCTAAAGTTAGTAGAAGGCAGGAAATAACAAAGATCACAGTAGGAAGAAATGAAATAGAGACTAGGAAAATAGTAGAAAAGATCAACAAAATAAAAAGCTAGCTCTTTGCAAGATAACAGAGGTAAACTTTTAGCTAGACTAAGAAAATAAGGGAAGACTCAAAAAAAAGAGAAGTTAAAGAGGAAACATTACAACTGATATTGGAGAAATAGGATCGTAAGAGAGTACTATAAGCAGTTATATGTCAGCAAGTTGGAAAACCTAGAAGAAATGTATACATTCCCAGTATATAACCTTCCAAGTCTAGATCATGAAGAAAGAAAATCTGAACAGTTCAATGAGTTAAGCGATTGAATCAATAATACGAAATCTCCCAACAAGGAAAAGTCCAGGACCAGAGGGTTTCATGTAGAAATGTACCAAACATTTAAGGAAGAATTAATGTCAATTCTTCTCAAACTTTTCAAAAAAATTGAAGAGTTTAAGAATGCTCCCAGCCTTGTTTAATGAGGCCAGCACTAACTACCCTGACACCAAAGCCAGGTAAAGACTCTTAAGAAGTACAAGCCAATATCCCAGATGAATGCAGAAGCAGAAATTCTGAAGAAAGTATTAGCAAACCAAACTCATTGTCACTTTAAAAGGATCATACACCACTGTCAAGTGGGATTTGTCCCTGGGATGCAAGGGTGGCTCAAAATATGCAAATCAATATATGTGATAACACCATATTAATAGAATGAAAGATAAAAATCATCTCAGCCAATGCAGAAAAAGCATTTAACAAAATACAGAATCCTTTCATGATAAAAACGCAATAAATCGGGTATAAAAGGAGCTTGCCTAACATAATAAAATGCATAAAATCCACAAGCTCACAACTAGCATCATACTCAACAGTGAAAAGTTGAAAGCTTCTCCTCTAAGATTAGAATAAGATACTTTGACCACTCCTATTTAATATAATACTAGAAGCCTAGAGCAATTAGGCAAAATAAAGAAATAAAAGGCATCCAAATTCAAAGGGAGAAGTAAAATTGTCTTTGCAGGTTATATGATCTTCTGTATAGAAAATTGTAAAGATCCCACCAAAAAATTGTTAGAACTAATTAATGAATTCAGTAAAGTTGCAAGATACAAAATACATAGAACATTTGTAATCTGCACACCAGCCAACAAGGTATCTGAAAAAGAAAAAGAGGAATCCCATTCTCAGTAACATCAAAAAACAATAAGATACTTAGGAATAAATTTAATTAAGGAGATGAAAGATCTGTGCACTGAAAACCAGAAGAAATTGGAAAAGATGCAAATAAGTGGAAAGATATCCCATGTTCATTAATTAGGAGAATTAATGTTGGCATAATGTTCATACTACCCAAAGCTATCTATAGATTTAATGCAATCCCTATCAAAATTATAGTGGCAGTTTCCACAGAAATAGATAAAACAATCCTGAAATTCATATGGAACCACAAAAACCTTGAATAGCCAAAGAAATTCTGAGGGAGGAGAAGAAGGTGGGACCATACTTCTTGACTTCAAACTGTACTATAAAACTGTAGTAATCCAAGCAGAATGGTCCTGGCATAAAAATAGATAACTTACACCAATGGAACAGAATTGAGAGCCCAGAAATAAACCTTCATGTGTAGGTTCAACTAAATTTCACAGGTGAGCCAAGAATATTTGATGGGGAAAGGATACTCTTTTTAATAAATGTTGCTGGGAGAACTGGATTATCACATGTAGAAGCATGATATTGGACCCCTGACTTATACCACTCACAAAAATTAAACGGATTACAGACATAAGATAGAAGTTGTTACCATTCAAGACATTGTAAAATAAGGCAGAGAAAGAGAAATACTGTAATATATAAGATTATATAAATACATAAGACTTGAAACTGTAACACTCATAGGAAGAAAACTGAGAAAGGTCCTTGAGATTTCTTGGCAACTAGTGACTTTTGGGAAATGAGATTAAAAACAAGCAAAAATTAAAAACAGGACTACATCTAACTAAAAAGCGTCTCTAGAGCAAAAGAAACATTCAACAAAATGAAAAGGCAAGCTATCGAATGGGGAAAATATTTGCAAATCATATATCTGATAAAAGGTTACTATCCGAACTATATAAAGACCATACAATTTAATAGCAAAATACAAGCAGTGCAATTAAAAAATGGGCAGGGGATTATGATTAGCACACATAGCATGGGAGGTGGGGCACGGGGAAGGCAGTACAGCACAGAGAAGACAAGTAGTGACTCTATAGCTTCTTACCACGCTGATGGACAGTGACTGTAATGGGTTATGTGGTGGGGACTTGATAATGGGGGAAATCTAGTAAGCACAGTGTTGCTCATGTGATTGTATATTAATGATCCCAAAAATTAAATGGACAGGGGAACTGAATATATTCTTTTACAATGAATAAATATGAAGGGCCAAAAGGTAAATGAAAAGATGCTTAGTGTCACTAATTATTAGGGAAATGCAAATAAAAAGCACAATGAAGTCTCACCCCATACCTGCTAGATGTTTATCTGTTATCAAAAAGAAAAGAGGTAATGTGTTGAGGATGTGGAGAAAAGAAAACCCTTGTTCACTGTTGGTGGGAATGTAAATTGGTGCAACCACTAGACAACAATATAGAGGTTCATCAAAAATTAAAACAACATGTGACCCTGAAATTATGCTTCTGGATTTCAATAAAATTCTTTGAATTATGCTTCTGAATTTCAATGAAATTCATTGAAAAGAAATGGAAATAGGATCTCAAAGAGGTAATCTGCACTCTCATGTTCACTGTGGCATTATTCTCAGTAGCCAAGACATGGCTATTGTGTCCAACCTAAGTGTCACCTTCAATGGATACATAAAGAAGATGTGATATATGTATATAGTAATAACATTTGTGACAGCATGGATGGACCGTGAGGACATTGTGCTTAGTGAAATGATAGAGGAGAATACTGTATGTTGGCACTTGTAAGCAGAATCAAAAAAAGCCTAACTCATAATAACAGAGTTAGAATGGTGGTTGTCAGGGCCATTGTCGGGGGCTAGGGGTGAGGGAAATGAGGAGGTGTTGGTCAAAGAGTACAGACTTTCAGTTACTAGATGATCAAGTTATAGAGATTTAATGTACAACATGGTGGTTATAGTTAGCAGTATTGTATTATATTCCAGAAAGTTGCTAAGCAATATCTCAAATGTTCTTACTACAAATAAGAAATGGTAATTATGTGACAGGATGGAGGTGTTAGCTACTGTGGTGGTAATCATTTTGAATATATAAGTCTATCAAATCAACATTTGTACACCTGAAATTTACACATTGTTCTATGTCAATTATATCTAAATAAAGCTGGGGTGGGGGCGGGGGAAGGTTATAGGGGGTTATAGAAAATGCTGGGTAATGGCAACATGTGAGTGGGATTTTGATGAATGAGTATGAACTCAGAAGGGCCAGTGGGGAGGAGGAGTTAACATGTGCATAGTCCAAAAGGTACAAAAAAAATTGTAAAATATAGTTAAAAAATGGTCTGAAGGTTGAGTATAGAGTATTTCTTGGGTAGCAGAAAATGAAGGTTAGTAGGAGAGGCTGGGTATAAATAAAGATTGTCTGCCATACTAAAGTCTGGTCTCCATCTTTTAGAGAACAAGGAATAGTAGCTCTTCAGTTTTAACAGATAAAAGGTACACAGCTATCAGTCATAAATGCATTGTTATGTAATGCAGTGTTAGCAATTTTAATACATTTCTAGCCTTGAGAGGTAGAAAAGAGAACTGATATTGATCAGTTCAGTAACAGCTGATAAATGGTAGAGGCTTCAAGATAAACTGGAATGTGCTCCTGTCCCAGAGTATAACTAGCTTATTAAGTGCAAGATAGATTTTCAGAAGTTGAGGCATTTGACATTTAATGACTCTATCTAGTAAGTATTTAAATTTTCCTTTTGAGGAGATTAGCACATAGAATTTAACTTGTTCCAAATCACATAGATTTCAAGTTTCTCTAACCATATAAGCACAGACAACTGGTATTTTCCAGTTAGTCTGTAGAGTATACCATAAGTAAATAAAAGATTTTCATTAGACTTAAGAAATGTTGAAAATATCTCAAGGATCTACATTGTTACCATCAGGAATCCTAACACCATGTGGATCCCAGATTGGAAACATTCTTTTTCAATGTAACTTATGTCATTTGTTGTTGTTTTTTGATTTAAGAATACAGTCTTTGAGAAGACAATTTCCTTTGTTAACACGGTGTTGTATTATGTGGTTTTTCAGTTGTTTCAACACCATTTGTGTAAAAGATTTTACTTTTTCCATTGAATTGCCTGTGTACTTTTGCTGATAATCAGGTAACCATCTATGTGTTAGTCAGTTTTTGTACTCTGTATTCTGTTCTGCTATTTATTTGTGTGATTTTATGCTAATGTGACACTGTCTTGATTACTCTAACTTTGTATGTCTTAAAATCAGGTAGTGTAAGTCCTCCAGTTTTGTATCTCTTTTTCATAGTTGTTTGGCTATTCTAGATCCTTTGCATTTTCATATTAATTTAAAATAAGCTTTGCAATTTTTCTTAAAAAGTTTGTTGAGAGTTTTGTTGGGTTTGCATTGAATGTATAGATGAATTTGGGGATAATTTATATCTTAACAATATTGACTCTTCTGATTCATGAGCATAGCGTATCGTTTTACTTGTTTAGGTTTTTTATAATTTCTTTCAGTGTTTTGTAGTTTTATGCATACAGGTCTTGCATGTCTTTCTCAAATTTATCTCTAAAGTAATTAACATTTTTTGATGCTACTTGTAAATGGTATTTAAAAAATTTCACCTTTGTTCTTTGCTAGTATATAGAAATATAAACAATTTGTGAATATTGTGAATAGAATAGCAGTCATGCTAATTTATTAGTTTTCATGGTTTTTTAGTTATTTAGATTCCACAGGATTTTCTACAGCCATCTTTGTGAATAAATGCAGTTTTACTTCCTTCTTTCTGAACTGTATGCCTGTTTTCTTGCTCTACTGCATTGGCTAGAATATATAATACATTTTGAATAGAAGTAGTCAGAGTGGGCATCCTTCCTTTGTTCCTCATCTTGAGGGAGGCGGAGGGAAGCATTCAGTTCTTTCAACATTAATGATCATGTCCACTGTAGATTTTTCATGGATGCCTTGTATTGGATTAGGAAGTTCCCACACACTTTCTAGTTTGCTGAGAATTTTTATCAGGTTGGTAGTGGATTTTGTCAAAGACTTTTTCTGTGTCTACTGAGATGATCATATAGGCATTTCTTAAAAGTTTGCAATGTTTGATTTTTGAATGTTAACCCCATTATGTCATTGCATATTATTTTTTAAATCATACAAGTGGTTTTCTATGTTTATGAGAAATAGTAGTCTTTAGTATATGAATGTATATATGTCTGGTCTGGTATCACAGTAATATGCTCATGAAATGAGTTGAGAAATATTCCTGCTTCAATTTCCTGAATTTTTGTAGAACTGATACTCTTGTCTAAATACTTGGTAGAATTCACCAGTGAAGTCATCTGAACTGGAGTTTTCTTTGTGGAAAGGTTTTAACTATGCATTCAGTTACCTCAGTATATGCAGGCTATAAGGTAATCTAGGTCTTCTTTTTTTTTTTTTTTTTTTTTTTTAATAATTATTTTTTATTGAAGGGTAGTTGACACACAGTATTACATTACATGAGTTTCAAGTGTACAACACAGTGGTAGAACATTTATATACATAATTCTAGGTTCCAGCTATCACCCTACCAGGCTGTTACAATATCTTGACTATATTCCTTATGCTATACATTACATCCCGGTTACTAATTTATTTTACCATTGGAAGTCTGTCCTTTTTTTTTTTTTTTTTTTTTTTTTTGTTTTTTGTGAGGGCATCTCTCATATTTATTGATCAAATGGTTGTTAACGACAATAAAATTCTGTATAGGGGAGTCAATGCTCAATGCACAATCATTATTCCACCCCAAGCCTAATTTTTGTCAGTCTCCAATCTTCTGAGGCATAACAAACAAGTTTTTACATGTAGAACAAATTCTTACATAATGAATAAGTTACATAGTGAACAGTACAAGGGCAGTCATCACAGAAACTTTCGGTTTTGCTCTTGCATTATGAACTCTAAACAGTCAGTTCAAATATGAATACTCATTTGGTTTTTATACTTGATTTATATGTGGATACCACATTTCTCTCTTTATTATTATTATTTTTAATAAAACGCTGAAGTGGTAGGTAGATACAAGATAAAGGTAGAAAACATAGTTTAGTGTTGTAAGAGAGCACATGTAGATGATCAGGTGTGTGCCGGTAGACTATGTGTTAATCCAAGCTAGACAAGGGCAATAAAACATCCACGTATGCAGAAGATTTCTCTCAGAACGGGGGGGTGAGGTTCTAAGCCTCACCTCTGTTGATCCCCAATTTCTCACCTGATGGCCCCCCTGCGACTGTGCCTGTCTTAGGTTGTTCCTCCCTTGAGGAATCTTACCCGTCTCTGGCTAACCAGTCATCTTCCGGGGCCATACAGGGAAATGTGAAGTTGGTAAGTGAGAGAGAAGCCTTATTGTTTGAAAAGGTTAGCTTTTTACTTCTTTGCATATTTATGCCCTGTGGCTTCTATGCCCAGCATTTGTCTTGAGGTATCTTTACCACTTGGAAGAATTATGATACTCGGTAAATTTGATATGAGGCACGAATTCTATTTAAGGGTTGTAATTAGGAAGGAAGAAGAAAAGCTATAGAAGTAGCAGGCGGAAGAAAACATGGGAAGATTGATTATTTCTTTGATATATCTTCTTGTAGAGTAACTTCAGCATGTATAGGTTTTAAGCTACTACTTAAATTGCACACACACATTAACATAATAGGAGTATAGTTACATAACCAAAGCATATCTGTAATTACCAGCCATCTGCAGTGTAACCAAGAAAACCAGTTAGGCACCTTAGGCATTTGTGAAAACTTATCTATGATATGGTGGATATTGTCCAAATGAACTTGAACAGTCTGAGAGAAATCAGAAAAATTAAAACAACCCATTCCTGGGGACTGTTCACATGCCATATGTTCTTTTAACAATAAATAGTTTGTAGTTGTAAGACTTTGGAGCGCTACAATTTGCACTTCTCCAAATTCTTGGTTGAGTTCTAACAGTATAGATCCAGTCCAATTTTGTTGTTTTACTGTATGCACAGGCCAGCTTAGATATCTCCTTCCTCATTCCCATGGCAGGTCCAGGAACTGGTGGGATGAGTGCATCTACAGCTGTAGCAGTGCGTGGATCTTTGTTGGGGTTTTTTGATGATCATCTTCTGGCATGAGTCTTCCAGAGGGTGCAGATGTTGGAAGTTCTTTTTCATATCGTATCTTAGTTCATTTTCGGGGTAGCCCAATTAGGCTTTGATCCTCTGTATAAACACAAACAGACCCTTTGCCTACACTTTTATATGCCCTTTATACCCTTGTGTAGAACTCGTTGGAGGTTACCACACAGGAACTGCCCTTTTTTTTTTTTTTTTTTTTTTGCTATCACTAATCTACACTTACATGACGAATATTATGTTTACTAGGCTCTCCCCTATACCAGGTCTCCCCTATAAACCCCTTTACAGTCACTGTCCATCAGCATAGCAAAATGTTGTAGAATCACTACTTGCCTTCTCTGTGTTGTACAGCCCTCCCTTTTCTCCTACCCCCCCATGCATGTTAATCTTAATACCCCCCTACTTCTCCCCCCCTTATCCCTCCCTACCCACCCATCCTCCCCAGTCCCTTTCCCTTTGGTACCTGTTAGTCCATTCTTGAGTTCTGTGATTCTGCTGCTGTTTTGTTCCTTCAGTTTTTCCTTTGTTCTTATATTCCACAGATAAGTGAAATCATTTGGTATTTCTCTTTCTCCGCTTGGCTTGTTTCACTGAGCATAATACCCTCCAGCTCCATCCATGTTGCTGCAAATGATTGGATTTGCCCTTTTCTTATAGCTGAGTAGTATTCCATTGTGTATATGTACCACATCTTCTTTATCCATTCATCTATTGATGGACATTTAGGTTGCTTCCAATTCTTGGCTATTGTAAATAGTGCTGCAATAAACATAGGGGTGCATCTGTCTTTCTCAAACTTGATTGCTGCATTCTTAGGGTAAATTCCTAGGAGTGGAATTCCTGGGTCAAATGGTAAGTCTGTTTTGAGCATTTTGATGTACCTCCATACTGCTTTCCACAATGGTTGAACTAACTTACATTCCCACCAGCAGTGTAGGAGGGTTCCCCTTTCTCCACAGCCTCGCCAACATTTGTTGTTGTTTGTCTTTTGGATGGCAGCCATCCTTACTGGTGTGAGGTGATACCTCATTGTAGTTTTAATTTGCATTTCTCTGATAATTAGCGATGTGGAGCATCTTTTCATGTGTCTGTTGGCCATCTGTATTTCTTTTTTGGAGAACTGTCTGTTCAGTTCCTCTGCCCATTTTTTAATTGGGTTATTTGTTTTTTGTTTGTTGAGGCGTGAGAGCTCCTTATATATTCTGGACGTCAAGCCTTTATCGGATGTGTCATTTTCAAATATATTCTCCCATACTGTAGGGATCCTTCTTGTTCTATTGATGGTGTCTTTTGCTGTACAGAAGCTTTTCAGCTTAATATAGTCCCACTTACTCATTTTTGCTGTTGTTTTCCTTGCCCGGGGAGATATGTTCAAGAAGAGGTCACTCATGTTTATGTCTAAGAGGTTTTCGCCTATGTTTTCTTCCAAGAGTTTAATGGTTTCATGGCTTACATTCAGGTCTTTGATCCATTTTGAGTTTACTTTTGTATATGGGGTTAGACAATGGTCCAGTTTCATTCTCCTACATGTAGCTGTCCAGTTTTGCCAGCACCACCTGTTGAAGAGACTGTCATTTCGCCATTGTATGTCCATGGCTCCTTTATCAAATATTAATTGACCATATATGTCTGGGTTAATGTCTGGATTCTCTAGTCTGTTCCATTGGTCTGTGGCTCTGCTCTTGTGCCAGTACCAAATTGTCTTGATTACTATGGCTTTATAGTAGAGCTTGAAGTTGGGGAGTGAGATCCCCCCTACTTTATTCTTCTTTCTCAGGATTGCTTTGGCTATTCGGGGTCTTTGGTGTTTCCATATGAATTTTTGAATTATTTGTTCCAGTTCATTGAAGAATGTTGCTGGTAGTTTCATAGGGATTGCATCAAATCTGTATATTGCTTTGGGCAGGATGGCCATTTTAACGATATTAATTCTTCCTAGCCACGAGCATGGGATGAGTTTCCATCTGTTAGTGTCCCCTTTAATTTCTCTTAAGAGTGACTTGTAGTTTTCAGAGTATAAGTCTTTCACTTCTTTGGTTAGGTTTATTCCTAGGTATTTTATTTTTTTTGATGCAATTGTGAATGGAGTTGTTTTCCTGATTTCTCTTTCTGTTGGTTCATTGTTAGTATATAGGAAAGCCACAGATTTCTGTGTGTTGATTTTGTATCCTGCAACTTTGCTGTATTCCGATATCAGTTCTAGTAATTTTGGGGTGGAGTCTTTAGGGTTTTTTATGTACAGTATCATGTCATCTGCAAATAGTGACAGTTTAACTTCTTCTTTACCAATCTGGATTCCTTGTATTTCTTTATTTTGTCTGATTGCCGTGGCTAGGACCTCCAGTACTATGTTAAATAACAGTGGAGAGAGTGGGCATCCCTGTCTAGTTCCCGATCTCAGAGGAAATGCTTTCAGCTTCTCGCTGTTCAATATAATGTTGGCTGTGGGTTTATCATAGATGGCCTTTATTATGTTGAGGTACTTGCCCTCTATTCCCATTTTGCTGAGAGTTTTTAACATGAATGGATGTTGAACTTTGTCAAATGCTTTTTCAGCATCTATGGAGATGATCATGTGGTTTTTGTCTTTCTTTTTGTTGATGTGGTGGATGATGTTGATGGACTTTCGAATGTTGTACCATCCTTGCATCCCTGGAATGAATCCCACTTGGTCATGGTGTATGATCCTTTTGATGTATTTTTGAATTCGGTTTGCTAATATTTTGTTGAGTATTTTTGCATCTACGTTCATCAGGGATATTGGTCTGTAGTTTTCTTTTTTGGTGGGGTCTTTGCCTGGTTTTGGTATTAGGGTGATGTTAGCTTCATAGAATGAGTTTGGGAGTATCCCCTCCTCCTCTATTTTTTGGAAAACTTTAAGGAGAATGGGTATTATGTCTTCCCTGTATGTCTGATAAAATTCCGAGGTAAATCCATCTGGCCCGGGGGTTTTGTTCTTTGGTAGTTTTTTGATTACCTCTTCAATTTCGTTGCTGGTAATTGGTCTGTTTAGATTTTCTGTTTCTTCCTGGGTCAATCTTGGAAGGTTATATTTTTCTAGGAAGTTGTCCATTTCTCCTAGGTTTCCCAGCTTGTTAGCATATAGGTTTTCATAGTATTCTCCAATAATTCTTTGCATTTCCGTGGGGTCCGTCGTGATTTTTCCTTTCTCGTTTCTGATACTGTTGATTTGTGTTGATTCTCTTTTCTTCTTAATAAGTCTGGCTAGAGGCTTATCTATTTTGTTTATTTTCTCGAAGAACCAGCTCTTGGTTTCATTGATTTTTGCTATTGTTTTATTCTTCTCAATTTTATTTATTTCTTCTCTGATCTTTATTATGTCCCTCCTTCTGCTGACCTTAGGCCTCATCTGTTCTTCTTTTTCCAATTTCGATAATTGTGACATTAGACCATTCATTTGGGATTGCTCTTCCTTTTTTAAATATGCTTGGATTGCTATATACTTTCCTCTTAAGACTGCTTTTGCTGTGTCCCACAGAAGTTGGGGCTTAGTGTTGTTGTTGTCATTTGTTTCCATATATTGCTGGATCTCCATTTTGATTTGGTCATTGATCCATTGATTATTTAGGAGCGTGTTGTTAAGCCTCCATGTGTTTGTGAGCCTCTTTGCTTTCTTTGTACAGTTTATTTCTAGTTTTATGCCTTTGTGGTCTGAAAAGTTGGTTGGTAGGATTTCAATCTTTTGGAATTTTCTGAGGCTCTTTTTGTGGCCTAGTATGTGGTCTATTCTGGAGAATGTTCCATGTGCACTTGAGAAGAATGTATATCCCGCTGCTTTTGGATGTAGAGTTCTATAGATGTCTATTAGGTCCATCTGCTCTACTGTGTTGTTCAGTGCTTCCGTGTCCTTACTTATTTTCTGCCCAGTGGATCTATCCTTTGGGGTGAGTGGTGTGTTGAAGTCTCCTAGAATGAATGCATTGCAGTCTATATCCCCCTTTAGTTCTGTTAGTATTTGTTTCACATATGCTGGTGCTCCTGTGTTGGGTGCATATATATTTAGAATGGTTATATCCTCTTGTTTGACTGAGCCCTTTATCATTATGTAGTGTCCTTCTTTATCTCTTGTTACTTTCTTTGTTTTGAAGTCTATTTTGTCTGATATTAGTACTGCAACCCCTGCTTTCTTCTCACTGTTGTTTGCTTGAAATATGTTTTTCCATCCCTTGACTTTTAGTCTGTACATGTCTTTGGGTTTGAGGTGAGTTTCTTGTAAGCAGCATATAGATGGGTCTTGCTTTTTTATCCATTCTGTTACTCTGTGTCTTTTGATTGGTGCATTCAACCCATTAACATTTAGGGTGACTATTGAAAGATATGTACTTATTGCCATTGCAGGCTTTAAATTCGTGGTTACCAAAGGTTCAAGGTTAGCCTCTTTAGTATCTTACTGCCTAACTTAGCTCGCTTATTGAGCTGTTATATACACTGTCTGGAGATTCTTTTCTTCTCTCCCTTCTTGTTCCTCCTCCTCGATTCTTCATATGTTGGGTGTTTTGTGCTGTGCTCTTTCTAGGAGTGCTCCCATCTAGAGCAGTCCCTGTAAGATGTTCTGTAGAGGTGGTTTGTGGAAAGCAAATTCCCTCAGCTTTTGTTTGTCTGGGAATTGTTTAATCCCACCGTCATATTTGAATGATAGTCGTGCTGGATACAGTATCCTTGGTTCAAGGCCCTTCTGTTTCATTGTATTAAATATATCATGCCATTCTCTTCTGGCCTGTAGGGTTTCTGTTGAGAAATCTGACGTTAGCCTGATGGGTTTCCCTTTATAGGTGACCTTTTTCTCTCTAGCTGCCTTTAACACTCTTTCCTTGTCCTTGATCTTTGCCATTTTAATTATTATGTGTCTTGGTGTTGCCCTTCTTGGATCCTTTCTGTTGGGGGTTCTGTGTATTTCCGTGGTCTGTTTGATTACTTCCTCCCCCAGTGTGGGGAAGTTTTCAGCAATTATTTCTTCTAAGATACTTTCCATCTCTTTGCCTCTCTCTTCTTCTTCTGGGACCCCTATAATACGGATATTGCTCCTTTTAGATTGGTCACACAGTTCTCTTAATATTGTTTCATTCCTGGAGATCCTTTTGTCTCTCTCTATGTCAGCTTCTATGCGTTCCTGTTCTCTGATTTCAATTCCATCAATGGCCTCTTGCATTCTATCCATTCTGCTTATAAACCCTTCCAGAGTTTGTTTCATTTCTGCGATCTCCTTTCTGGCATCTGTGATCTCTTTCCGGACTTCATCCCATTTTTCTTGCGTGTTTCTCTGCATCTCTGTCAGCATGTTTATGATTCTTATTTTGAATTCTTTGTCAGGAAGACTGGTTAGGTCTGTCTCCTTCTCTGGTGTTGTCTCTGTGATCTTTGTCTGCCTGTAGCTTTGCCTTTTCATGGTGATAGGAATAGTCTGCAGAACTGGGACGAGTGACGGCTGGAAGGACTTCCTTTCTTGTTGGTTTGTGGCCCTCCTCTCCTGGGAGAACAGCGGCCTCTAGTGGCTTGTGCTGCGCAGCTGCGCGCAGACAGGATTTCTGCTTCCTGCCCGGCTGCTATGGAGTTAATCTCCGCTGTTGCTGTGGGCGTGGCCTGGCTCGGGCAGCTACTCCAAAATGGTGGAGTCGCGTTGGAGCAGGAGCTGCTGGGAGGCTATTTATCTCCGTAAGGGGCCTCCCTGCTCCCTGCAGCCCAGGGGTTAGGGTGCCCAGAGATCCCGGATTCCCTACCTCTGGATTAAGTGACCCGCCCTGCCCCTTTAGGACTTCCAAAAAGCACCCGCCAAAACAAAACAACGACCACAAAAAAAAACAAGAAAAAAAATTTTTTTAATTAAAAAAAAAAAATTTTTTAATTAAAAAAAAAAAAGGTGGTCGTTCGTTTTTCTTTATTCTCCGGTGCCAGCCTCAGGCCTCTGCTCACCGGTCTTTCTGCCCTGTTTCCCTAATATTGGGGTCCCTGTCCCTTTAAGACTTCCAAAAAGCGCTCGCCAAAACAAAGCAGCAAAAAAGCAAAAAAAAAAAAAAAAAAAAAATGGTCGCACGCTTTTCTTATGTCCTCTGTCGCCCAGCCTCCAGTGCCTGCTCACTGTTCTTGCTGCCCTGTTTTCCCAGTATTGAGGGCCCTGCACTCTGGCCCGGATGGCTGGGGCTGGGTGTTCGGCAGCCCTGGGCTCCGTCTCCCTCCCGCTCTGCCTGCTCTTCTCCCGCCGGCAGCTGGGGGGAGGGGCGCTCAGCTCCTGCCGGGCCGGGGCTTGTATCTTACCCCCTTCGCGAGGCGCTGGGTTCTCTCAGGTGTGGATGTGGTCTGGATATTGTCCTGTGTCCTCTGGTCTTTATTCTAGGAAGGGTTGTCTTTGTTATATTTTCATAGATATATGTGGTTTTGGGAGGAGATTTCCGCTGCTCTACTCACGCCGCCATCTTCCGCCCCCTCCAATCTAGGTCTTCTTGAGTTCACCTGAGTTTTTTTTTTTTAATAGAGAATGTAAATTATTGAATTTTGGTGTAACTGTTTTAATAATAGTCCTTTGCTATCATTTTAATATTTGTAGGGGTGCAGTTGTGTTGCTTCTTTCATTCCTGTGCTGATGAAAATACTAAATCGCCTTCAAATAAAGACAGTTTTATTTGAGCCAAAACTGAGGACTAGCCTGGGAGACACATCTTCTGCTATTATAAGAGAAGGGTGTTCTGAAGGGCTACAGTCATGTGAAAGTGTTATATATCCTTGAGGAGATAAGAAGAAAGACAGAACTTCAAAGGGATACATTTCATTAACATAAGATACACAATGGGGAGAAAAGAGTCATGGAGTTCCATTATACATACTGGTGCCGAAGGGAAATAAGGGGAAGGGCATACATTCTTGCGTATGTTTTAGTAGGAATCTTATTCTATTTGTTAAGCTTTTAGTTCAATTAACAGATGGTGTTAGTGAGTTAAAAGTTTTCATCAGTCTTCATTTTGAGACTCCCAGAGTAAATGATACCTTCAATAATACATAGGCCTTAGATATGTGGTCCCTGGTATTGTGGTTAGCTTTTCTTTAGTTTACACCTGTTGTTAATTTATGGCTTCTCTTTCTTCCCCTCTCTTACCAGTACTGTCAAATTTATTAACAAGCTTTTGGTTTCATTGGTTTTTCTCAATCTTCTGTTTTCTATTTTATTTCTTTTCACTTTTATCTTTATTATTTCCTTTCTTTTGATAACTTTAGGTTTAAGTTTCTTTTTTTTAAATTTTCTTAAGTTAGAACCTGATGTCCTATAAGGTCTTTTTTTTAAAATATATATTTGTTAGTGCTGTGACTTTACTTCTAACCTGTTTTCTTCATATAGGCATTTAGTGCTATGAATTTTCCTTTAAGGAGTCCTTTAGCTTTATCTGCAAATTCTGATGATTCCATTTTCTTTTAGTTCAAGGCATTTTCTGTTTTCATTAAAAGAAGAGCTTTGATTACCCTACTTATTTTTTTACCCACTCAAAGTGTATAGTTCACTTGTTTTAAGTATATGCACAATATCTACACTACACCATCACTATAGTCATCTAATTTCACTTCTGATTTCTTTTTTGACCCATAATTATTAGGAAATATATTATTACTTAGTTTCCAAATATTTGGAGATTATCCAGATACCTTCATGTTACTGATTTCTACTTTTATTCTGTTGTAGCAAAGAATGTGCTTTGTATGATTTGAATCCTTTTAAGTTTATTGAGACTTGTTTTATGATCCATAAAATGGGTTATGCATTTGAATAACTGTTTGCATTTGAACAGAATGTGTATTTTGCTGTTTTTGTGTAGTGCGGTTTATGTGTTAGTTAGGTCAAGTTGGTTGATAGTATTTTTTGTTTTCTATGTCCTTAGTGATTTTCCTTCTCCTTTAATGAGGTATTGAGTGAAGAGGGTTGAATTTACCTACTATATTGTGGGTTTGTCTACTTTTATTTCTATCAGTTTTGCTTTATATATTTGGAAACCCTCTTATTGGATGTGTAATGTTTAGCTTAGCTATATTCTCTTGATATATGGACCCTATTATTAGCCAACAGAAGGCAGCTGAAGCACCCACCTAACTGGTCACTTATAAACCTCAATAAAGATGCTTTATTATTAAAGCAGGAGGAGCTATATTGATATCAGACACCGGTTTTCAGAGCAGAGATAAAGAGGGTTTTATAATAATAATGTTGACCCTTTTATTAAGGCTTACTTTACATACCATAAAATTCACCTATATAAGTGAACAGTTACTTGGGAGCCTCAGCTGCCTGCTATAGGCTGATGATTTTCAAATCCATGTTGTCAGCTCTGGACATCTTAATCTGTTTACTTTGTTGATTTTTTTTAACTTAGCATATCTAAAACCATACTTACTCATTTCTTTCTCTTACCCTTTATTTGAACTCATCTTTCCTCTATTCTCTGTCTAGTGTGGGGAAAATGGAAATTCCTATGGCCAGGATACACACCTGAACCTAAACTATAATTCTAGTGCTCGACCTATTGCTGGGAGAACAAAGTCGGGTAATAAACCCTTTTACCCCAGTGACATTCCATTGTCATTCTTCAGTCTCACTGAATCCATAGTAAACTTGCTCGGGGCTGAGACCCATTGGCAAGACACTAGTTAATGCTACTCCTTTCTGTCTAATCACTATAGTGAAAAAATTTTCATCTTTAACTCCTTTTCCCTTTCATGTTTAATCACTTACCTAAACTTACTGATCTTGACTTTATAAGCTCTCTGATATGTGGTCCTTCTTCTCCATGTCTGCTTTAGGTGGATTTTATTAGGACCTTGTCATTTTTTGCCTGGGAGGCTGCTGTTACTTCGTAACTTCATGTCCTACCTCCAGCCTTATAACATGTTCCTTTCTGTCTCTTCCCGTCAAGTCAGTCCTGAGGAGGTTTTTTTTCCCCCCAAGATTTAAGTACGGATGTGCTCTTTTCAAGTAGAAGTCCTATAGTCTTTTTTGTCAGGATGCAATACAAACTCTATTGATTTAGCTTTGGTTTTCTCTGGCTTCCTTGTTACACCCAGTTTGTTCTCTACTACACCCTCTCCCACTCTGCATACTATATTTTAGTGGCCACACAACTGGTATGTTGTGTGACTTCCATATCTTTGTACACTCTCCCTTCTACACTTACATGCCCTTACTTTCTTGATCTGCCTTTCAAACTCATATTTTTCCTTTTAATTTCTATTTGAGGATAATGCATTTCTAATATTCCTATGTAAATCTGCTTACAGGTCATATCTGTGTGCTTAATTAGCAAATACCTTTTTTTTGTATGGATATCTTATCTCTTTAATTTATGGCCCCATACATAGTATGACTACGGTATACCACCTGTAGTCATTTACTAACTCTGTTGTGATCTACCCATTTTGCACTTTGTTTACAAAGTCTTCAGTCCTGGACATCTTAACCTGTGTACTTCATTGACTTGTGAACTTCTGTGGGCAAATAATGTGTCTTATTTTTCCTTATATTCCCTGCACTTACCTCAGTGCCCATCACATTTGGTAGATGTTGGTTGATCATCGAGTTAAGTTGAAATTAATTCAGTGACTGGTAACTATTCATTTAACCTGAAATTACCATTAAACTCCCTAAAACTCAAGTTAGATTAATCTATAACAGCTCCAGATTGTAAATAAAATCTCACATAAATGACCTGTATCTGACTAAATTTAAGATAGAAACAGTGAGATTGTGTTGATGGTCCATGAGCTACATTATTAAAGGGAGAATGGAAGACCTTGGTATTTCATGGGAGCCACATGACCAGAGTTACTGGATTTGGTATAAAAGCTTAAGGGTTGAGGGATTTCTTAGTGCTTTGCTTTGAATGTCTCTCAACTTCTTTCAGGTGGCTGACTAGTTATTTGTATTGAGAAGCAGTTGGGTATTTCTGTTAAAATGTTGCCTTAAGAAATGGGATTCACTTCTAGGATAGGGAGCCCAAATGTAGTAAAAATGCTTTTTGGTTCTATACTACAAATCAGTGCACCAGAAAGTACATGGTTTAGCTTAAAAAGATAACATTCATGAAGTTGTCATTTATATGACAGTGTTATTCTGTGTACATATAGTACATTCATTTCGTATTAAGAATCATGTTAGATTATGTTTGTTAACGACTCCCTTATAATAGCTGGCACTGTTTTACCTCTTGCTTACCTTGAGTTTAGGAGTTCTTCTTCTTCCATGACCTTGAAGGAGTGGCATTTCTCTTTGTAGGATCTGACATTCCTTCAGCTACTTGTCACTGGGCTCTGTAGAATACTGTTATTTCAGTATTTTCTGTACCTGTTGTCTATCCTATAGTCCTTTCCTAGAACTATTCCTTCCTTGTAATTGTGCATATGTAGCTGTTTACATAACTGCTTCAACTATTTTGTTATACTTTCCTGGATCCTATGAAATTGCTTTAGAGTGTTATTAAAATATAGGATGTTTGAAAAGTTTACTTAATAACTAACTTTGTGGTTTAAAAAAGGCCATTGAATGGGCATTGTCATTTTTCTTTTAAAAGATAGCATTACATCGTTGATTCATTCAGCGTGATTTTTAGTCAGTACGAAAGGGCTTTGGTGAGTTTATTCTTAGAATTTGGAGATTAGTAAGAGTCACTTTATAAAATTCACTTGTAGTGGTTGAGAATAGTTATCTGTCAAAGTCTTTACGTGCTCTCCTGTTTATTAAGTCTAAATCAGACGAAGGTCTGGAAATAATAGCAATGAAATAGTGGATGTGAGTGAAAGCTGATGTAAACAATGGTATTACCATAAGAGGAAAGAATGTATCAACAGAAATTTTAATGCTTGTAGTCTAGAAAGGTGACACACAAGGGATAGGAAGGGAAGGAAATTATATTTACTAAGTGTCAGCAGTCTATGTCTTTCCCTTCCTTGCTGTACTCTTATTTATAGTAATTTGTAGATTCTTTGGGTTTTCTGTGTATAAATCATATTAGACAGAAGAATTTTTTTCAAACCACCTTTTTTCTTTATTTTAATTGTATTTAATCTTGTTTTACTTTGCTAAGATATCCAGTATAGTCAAACAGAAGCTATGATAGCATCCTAATTTATTTCTCTTATCTTGAAAGAATGCTTCTAAAGTTTCACTATTGACAATTATATTTGCTACAGTTTTAGGAAGATATTTGTTACTAGGTTGATTTTTTTTTCTCCTTTACTGTAAGGTTTTAAGATCAGGAACAGGTGTTGAATTTTGTTACGTCCTTTTTCTGTTTCTACTAAATGATTTGTACAGTTTTTTCTTCTTTAATAATAGGTAAGTTATGTGGATGGAATTTTCTTATGTTAAACTCTTCTCATTTCTGGGATAAGTCCAATTAATTATGATGTACTATTTTTTTCTCTAATTTTTAATATTGCTGCTGATTAGCTTTGCTAATTTAGTTTTTAAAAAAAATCTGTGTTCATGAATGAGCTTAGCCTGTGATTGTCATTTTTCTACAGTAATCATTCTATTTTGGACATTGTTGAATTGGAGGTGTTTGGCAAATAGTTGATGGCAATATCTTACATGGTGTTAGAAATTTGGATCTGAAGTACTTAGCAACTTGATAAAGAATGGCTGTATTTACTTTGATTTAACAGTTGAGAAATTACAGTTGGATGATGGTGAATAGGAAGAGTATATAGTGTAAGAATATAAATCAGGATGGAATACAACATTTTTGGGGTGCATTGGTCATGGTAAAGTCAATTAGCAGCAACTTGTTGGGAAGAGATGTGAGGAGGAGGGTGTTTCAAAAGAAGGGTGAACTTTGTTACTAATTTTTAATTGGTGGATAGAAGAGTGATATAAGGTTAGAGAAAGTGAGAGCAGCAATGTAGTACTCTGAAAAAGTAGAGTGGTGAAAGGAAGGAAAGGGGATACCAGTGAGGGTGGAGAGAGAGGCAGTTTTGAGGGAAGTTTTTTTACTTATTTATTTTTTAAGGATGGATAAGACTTCATGTTGGTAGTGGTGAGTAAAACTAGGAAGAGAGTGAGTATAAAGGGAAAATATTTGTGTATCTATCTAAATACTTGCCAAATAAGATTTCAATGTAATTTTATGTATCTTTATGTAATCTAGGATTGTATTTGTACTTCAGAATGTTTTCGAACATCATTTATTTAAACATTCTAATTGGAGAAGGAAATTCATCACTTGGTTAGTTTGTTTCTGGCAAATCAACTCTCAGATACTAATGAGAACCTTAGGGAAAGAATATTTAGGATGGAGAGTGGTTCAATTAATGTTATCAAAAATAAAAATCACAAAATAAGAGTGGCTTAAGCAAACAAGTTTATTTTTGGTTGCATTCAATAGGGGCAGTTTCAATAGTAGGGGCTGAGAAACAGGCTTTTGATTTAGCAGAAGCATATGCTCAGCTAAAAATTGAGAGCTCTAAGACTAAGGAAGAAGGGGAAAAAATATTGAGAGGCAGAAGTATGTACACGGTAAGAGACACACTCCTAAAGCTCCTCTCTTGTATGAAAGACAGTATTTTTGACTGTTGAAGGCTGGTGTTAGGGGTGCCAGTCCCCTGCATAGTCAAATCCATGTATAACTTTTGACTTCCTCAAAATGTTAACTGCTAATAGCCTGCTGTTGACTGTTGACTGGAAGCCTTATTAATAACACAGTCAGTGAACACATATTTTACATATGATATTCTGTATTCTTACTATGAAGTAAGCTAGAGAAAAGAAACTGTTTTTTCCCCCAAATTGTTGCAAATCTCCAAAAAATTCACATGTAAGTGAACCCACTCAGTTCAAACCTGTGTTGTTCAAGGGTCAACTGCATTTGCATAGTGTTAAGAAGTCAAAAATGCATGTTTATATCTAGGTCTCTACTTCCTAGTTCTGTGACACTGAATGAATTACTTAATTTTTCTTTTTGTGCCTTAGTGTTTTCATAATAAGTTGGGGATCAGTGTTTAATAAAGGGTAAATAAATTGATGCAGGAATTACATAAGATGGGGAGGTGCTCAAGATGGTGGCGTGAGTAGGGTGGCAAAAATCTCCTCCTAAAAAACCATGTATATTTTGAAAATACAGCAAATACAGCTATTCCTAAAAGAGAGACCAGAAGATACAGTACAACAGCCAGGCTATATCTACATCTGCGAGAACTCAGCATCTCACGAAAAGGGTAAGATACAAAGCTGTGACCCGGTGGGACCCGAGCACTACCCCCACCCCAGCTCACCGGCAGGAGGAAAAGAATCAGAGTGGAGAGGGAGTGGAAGCACAGGACTGCTAAATAACCAGCCCTAGTAATCTGCACCAGGACCACAGACACACATTGCATGGTGTACTAGATATTAGAGAAACGGAAAAGTAAAATCCAAGATGGAGACTGCGAGTGGGTCCCTACAGCCGGTTGCCCTGCAGCAAAAGAAAAGCAGGTGCTTTAAAAGTCTTAAAGGGACAAGGGTTTAACAGGTGGACAAAATCATCCTGGCACACTCAGCCCAGCAGGGTGGGAATCTTAAGGAACTTCAGACGCCCTAAACCCTGGGTGTCAACACAGCTCCAAAGCCCCCCTTGCCCCCCGCTGGCACTGCAAGCAAACCGGCTGACCCGCCATTGCTGCAGATCAGCCAGGAAGCAGCCCAGCCCACGGCAACCACACAGAGTCTTCTCCCAGCACTGAGCTAACCAGACCAGACTCAGAGGCTGTCCCTGGTGCGCAGCTGCCTGGCACAGGCAAAGGAAGCCGGTGCAAAGTCCAGAGGCATGAAGGGGTGCTGTTTTCGCAGGAGAACACACGCCATGTACCTGCGACCCGTGGCAGGGCTCTAGGCCATCTCCAGGGCTGCCCCTCACATGGCCGCCCTTCACACGGCAGCTCAGGGGATTAACCCAGAGACTGCTCCCTCTGTGCGGCTGCTGGCACAGGCAGTGGGGAAGGGCAAAGCGACCAGCAAGGAGGAAGGGACTTTGCTTTCCCAGCTTACACACATGCCACTTGCCGGAGATCACTTCTATCACCATGAAAAGGCAGAAGAACCTGATCCAGTCCAAAAATCACTCAAACAGTGCCAGAGAGAGGGCCTGGTGAGATAGATATAACCAATATTTCTGAAAAAGAATTCCAAGTAAAAGTCATAACCATGTTGATGGAGCTGCAGAGAAATATGCAAGAGTTAAGGGATAAATCTGTTATCTCCAGAGGGAGATAACAGAAATGAAACAATCAATAGAGGGACTTAAGAGCAGACTGGATGAGGTGCAAGAGACTGTTAATGGAACAGAAATCAGAGAACGGGAATACAAAAAAGCTGAGGCAGAGAGAGGTAAAAGAATCTCTAGGAATGAAAGAACATTAAGAGATCTGTGTGACCAATCCAAACGGAACAATATTCGCATAATGGGGGTATCAGAAGAAGAAGAGAAAAAGGGATAGAAACTGTCTTTGAAGAAATAATTGCTGAAAAATTCCCCAAGCTGGGGAAGGAAATAGTTTCTCAGACCATGGAAGCCCACAGATCTCCCAACACAAGGGACCCAAGGAGAAGAACACCAAGGCGTATAATAATTAAAATGGCAAAGATCAAAGACAAGGACAGGGTATTAAAGGCAGCTAGAGAGAGAAAAAAGATCACCTACAAAGGAAAACCCATCAGGCTATCATCAGACTTCTCAGCAGAAACCTTAAAGGCCAGAAGAGAATGGCATGATATATTTAATGCAATGAAACAGAAGGGCATTGAACCAAGAATACCATATCCAGCAAGATTATCATTTAAATTTGAAGGAGGGATTAAACAATTCCCGGATAATCAGAAGTTGAGGGAATTTGCCTCCCACAACCACCTCTACAGGGTATGTTAAAGGTACTGCTGTAGATCTAAGGCTAAGTAGATGTCACCAGAGAAAATGAAATCACAGCAAAGAAAGCAGATGAACAAAATACTAACTAAAGGCAAAAAATAAAATCAGCTGTCCACAAAAGCAGTCAAAGGAAACACAAAAGAGTACAGAATAAAACACCTAACATATAGAGTGGAGGAGGAAGAATAAAAAGGGAGAGAAATAAAGAATCATCAGACTGTGTTTATAATAGCATAATAAGTGAGTTAAAGTTAGATGGTTAGATAGTAAAGAAGCTACCCTTGAACCATAGGTAACCACAAATCCAAACCTGCAATGGCAATAAGTACATACCTATCGATAATCACCCTAAATGTAAATGGACTGAATGCACCAATCAAAAGACATAGAGTAATAGAATGGATAAAAAGTAAGACCCATCTGTATGCTGCTTACAAGAGACTCATCTCAAACCTAAAGACGTACGCAGACTAAAAGTGAAGGGATGGAAAAAGATATTTCATGCAAACAATAGGGAGAAAAACGCAGGTGTTGCAGTACTTGCATCAGACAAAATAGACTTCAAAATGAAAGTAATGAGATAAAGAAGGACATTACATAATGATAAAGGGGTCCGTCCAACAAAAGGATATAACCATTATGAATATCTATGCCCCGAACACAGGAGCACCGACATATGTAAAACAAATACTAACAGAATTAAAGGAGGAAATAGAATGCAATGCATTCATTTTAGGGGACTTCAACACACCACTCACTCCAAAGGACAGATCAACCAGACAGAAAATAAGGACAAAGACGCACTGAACAACACACTAGAACAATTGGACCTAACAGACATCTACAGAACTCTACACCCAAAAGCAGCAGGATACATATTCTTCTCAAGTGCACATGGAACATTTTCCAGAATAGAACACATACTAGGCCACAAAAAGAACCTCAGTAAATTAAAAAAGATAGAAATTCTACCAACCAACTTCTCAGACCACCAAGGTATAAAACTAGAAATAAATTGTACAAAGAAAGCAAAAAGGCTCACAAACACATGGAGGCTTAGCAACATGCTCCTAAATAATCAATGGATCAGTGACCAAATTAAAACAGAGATCAAGCAATATATAGAGACAAATGACAACAACCCATTCTCCTTAAAGTTTTCCAGAAATTGGAAGAAGATGGAATACTTCCCTCATTCTATGGAGCCAGCATCACTCTAATACCAAAAGCAGGCAAAGACCCCACAAAAAAAGAAAAATTACAGGACAACACCCAAACTTCTGTGGGATGCAGTGAAGGCAGTTCTAAGAGGAAAGTATATAGCTTTCCAGGCCTATATAAAGAAGGAAGAACAATCCTAAATGAATAGTCTAAAGTCACAATTATTGAAAATGGTAAAAGAAGAACAAATGAGGCCTCAAGTCAGCAGAAGGAGGGACATAATAAAGATCAGAGAAGAAAAAAATAAAATTGAGAAGAATAAAACAATAGAAAAAAATCAATGAAACCAAGAGCTGGTTCTTTGAGAAAATAAACAAAAGAGATAAATCCCTAGCCAGATGTATTAAGAGAAAAAGAGAATCTACACACATAAACAGAATCAGAAATGAGAAAGAAAATATCACGATGGACAGCACAGAAATACAGAGAATTATTAGAGAATACTATGAAAATCTATATGCTAACAAGCTGGATAACCTATAAGAAATGGACAACTTTCTAGAAAAATACAACCTTCCAAGACTGACCAAGGAAGAAACAGAAAATCTAAACAGACCAATTACCAATAATGAAATTGAATTGGTGATCAAAAAACTACCCAAGAACAAAACCCCCAGTCAAGATGGATTCACCGCTGAATTTTATCAGACATTTAGAGAAGACATAATGCCCATTCTCCTTAAAGTTTTCCAAAAATTGGAAGAAGACGGAATACTTCCTACTTTCTATGGAGCCAGCATCACTCTAATACCAAAAGCAGGCGAAGACCCCACAAAAAAAGAAAAATTACTCACCAATATCCCTGATGAACATAAATGCAAAAATACTCAACAAAATACTAGCAAACCGAATTTAAAAAATACATCAAGAATGTGTGATCATACACTTTGATCAAGTGAGATTCATCTCAGGCATGCAAGGATGGTCCAACATTCAAAAATCCATCAGCATCATCCACCACATCAACAAAAAGAAGGACAAAGACTACATGATCATCGCCATAGATGCTGAAAAAGCATTTGGAAAATTCAACATCCATTCATGATAAAAACTCTCAACAACATGGGCATAGAGGGCAAATACCTCAACATAATAAATATTATATATAACAAACCCACAGCCAACATCATACTTAACAGCGAGAAGCTGAAAGCTTTTCACCTAAGATTGGGAACAAGACAGGGATGCCCACTCTCCCCACTTTTATTCAACATAGTATTGGAGGTCCTTGCCATGGCAATCAGACAAAACAAAGAAATAAAATGCATCCAGATTGTTAAGGAAGAAGTCAAACTGTCACTAGCAGATGACATGCTATTGTACATAAAAAACACTAAAGACTCCACTCCCCAAGTACTAGGACTAATATCTGAATTCAGCAAAGTTGCAGGATTAATAATTAATACACAGAAATCTGTTGCATTGTGATACACTAATGATGAACTAGCAGAAAGAGATATCAGGAAGACAAATCCATTCACAATTGCATCAAAAAGAATAAAACACCTAGCAATAAACCTAACCAAAGAACTGTAAGTCCTATACTCCAGAAACTACAAGTGTGTATGGAGGGAGAAAACAAAAACTAAAACAAAACAGAAACCAAAATCCAAAACCTTGTGTTACTTATAGTGTATCAGAAAGTGAGTTCAATGTTACACATTAAGATATAATTGGAAATAGTAATTTCAGATCTCATGAGAAATTGTAGACCTGATACGAGATTTTATTGGAAGTCTTAGAAGATGCCCAAAGTGAGCCAAACTGCAAAGGTTGGGGTCATAGTCCTGAACAATACCACCCTCACCTCTGATACCACCTGCAAGTTCAGAGAGCTCCCATAATTACTCTCAGGTTTGATAATTTTCTGAGACTCACAGAACTCACTGAAAGATGCTATATTTATGGAAGGATTACAGATTACAGGGGAAGGATAGAGTTTAAAGTCAGCCAAGGAAAGAAGCACATAGGGTGAAGTCCAGGAAAATTCCAAATAGAAACCTCCCAGTGTCCTTCACTTGTGATGTCAGGGCATTACTCTCAACATCAATGTGTATCAGTACTTTTGCCAACCAGGCAAGCCCACCTGGGCTTTGGTATCCAGAGTTTTTATTGTGGCTTCTTAATTTTGGCATTATTGACTAATTGTACAACTTGTTGACTCTAGTCTCCAGGCTGACTGATACTGTGTGACATAGAATCTACACTCCAAGTCATATTGTTGGTCTTTCTAGAGTGACTAGCCCTGACCCTAGGGCTGTCAGATGTGGCCAAAAATCTGGTGTGGCCAGCACCAAACATAAACAAGGACACTTTTGTGAAGTATGACATATTACCTCCCATAAGTTGAGGACAGAGGTCAAATTCTTTATTACATGGAATGATATAAGGTACTAATGAAAGGAAGAGACATTTACAAATGGAAGTTCAACATGGTAATCTGTTGGAAGATAGCAAAGTGAAAAAAATCTTTAAAATATATGTCAAAGATCATCCAGGTGAAATAAACATTGAAAAGAGTTGACCAAGCTGGCATAATTTAAAATCTAGACATTTGGCCACCAAAAATTTGGGGAGCCCCCATACACAAAAGTAAACTCAAAATGGATTAAAGACTTGAATGTAAGTCATGAAACCATAAAACTCTTAGAAGACAACATAGGCAAACATCTCCTGAATATAAGCATGAGCAACTTCTTCCTGAACACGTCTCCTTGAGAAAGGGAAACAAAAGCAAAAATGAACTCATGGGACTACATCAAATTAAAAAGTTTTTGTACAGCAAAGGACATCATCAACAAAACAAAAAGGCATCCTACAGTATGGGAGAATATATTTGTAAATGACATATCCGACAAGGGGTTAACATCCAAAATATATAAAGAACTTACCTCAACGTCCAAAAAGCAAATAACCCGATTAACAAATGGGCAGAGGATATGAAGAGACAGTTCCCCAAAGAAGAAATTCAGATGGCCAACAGACACGTGAAAAGATGTTCCACATCACTAATCATCAGGGAAATGCAAATCAAAACCACAATGAGATATTACCCCACACCAGTAAGGATGGCCAGCATCGAAAAGACTAAGAACAACAAATGATAGTGAGGATGAAGAGAAAGGGGAACCCTCCTTCACTGCTGGTGGGAATGTAAGCTAGTTCAACCGTCGTGGAAAGCAATATGGAGGTTCCTCAAAAAACTAAAAATAGAAATACCATTTGACCCCGAATCCTGCTCCTTGCAATATACCCAAAGAATACAGATTTTCAGATTCAAAAAGACATATGCACCCCTATGTTTATTGCAGCACTTTTTACAATAGCCAAGATATGGAAGCAACCAAGTGTCCATCAATAGATGAATGGATAAAGAAGATGTGCTACATATACACAATGGAATATTATTCAGCTGTAAGAAGAAAACAAATCCTACCATTTGCTACAGCATGGATGGAACTAGAAGGTATTATGCTCAGTGAAATAAGCCAGGAGGAGAAAGACAAGTACCAAATGATTTCCCTCATTTGTGGAGTATAACAATGAAGCAAAACTGAAGGAAGAAAATAGCAGCAGACTCAGAGACTCCAAGAATGAACTAGTGGTTACCAAAGGGGAGGGGTGTGGGAGGGTGGGTGTGGAGGGAGGGAGAAGGGGTCTGAGGGGTATTATGTTTAGTACACATGGTGTGGGGGATCATGGGGAGAACAGTGTATCACAGAGAAGGGACATAGTGGATCTCTGGCAACTTGCTGCACTGATGGACAGTGACTGCATTGGGGTATGGGTGGGGCCTTGATAATATGGGTAAATGTAGTAACCACATTGTTTTTTCATGTGAAACCTTCATAAGAGTGTATATCAACCATACCTTAATAAAACATTTTTTAAAAATTTGGGGAGCCCCTTGAAAGGAGACCAAAATAAAAATAAAAACTTGAGGCTTATAGGGAGGAAAACTAGAAAATTAATGTTTTAATTAATTAGTATTACTAAATGATTATTGTGAAAAGATGCTCTTAGCAAGAAAGTGTGGCTTCTGTGTATATAGAACATTACAATTTACTAAGTATTTTTACTTAATGTTGGATACCACTAGCCAAATATCATAGTTAGGTAGTATTGTTATCTGTTTTTCAATCTTTATAGAAATAAGTACTGATTTTGAAGGTTTTTTTAGTGATTTGTGCCAGGTTGCAGAGTGAGTCAGGGGCAGAATTGCAACTGAATCTTTGTCTCCTGATTTTTGGATTAAGTACTTTTTCTTTGATTTCCCCCCATCCTCCATCTATAAAATGATCCTTTTTGGCATCCAGGTAACTGGACATCTCACTTAATTCCTTGGACTCTGGAGCTCCTGTTAAGGAGTAGACTGGTTTGTCTTTGCACTTTATGTTGGTTATTCTATGGTGAGTATACTCACTGAATACTTAAACAATTCTTTTTGGGGGACAAATGCAAATAAATTTGTAGATATTTTAGATTTTCCAAATGTCCTCAAATAAAGCTCTATACAATATTTCAACAGTATAGGTGCTTATGAACAGTGTTTGCATGCCAGAATATTAACTAAAGTGGAATAAAGTGACTGGGACTTTCCTCTGGAGCACTAAAATTTAGAGGGCTGTTTTTTATTTTTAAAAATAATTTTAAAAAGTGTAATTTGAAAATTGTTTACACATACATGCTGCTATCAAATATAATTTTTCACTTGTAGAGAAATAATAGATTTTGCCTTTACTTAATAAGAATAGCAAATGAAAAGAAGCTTTCCTGCATTCATGCCTGCTGTACCTTTAATTCCTAAGGCAGTCCTGAAAGCCCTAGCTGTTGTTCTGGACACATGGACAAAGGCCAGTGCTGGCTATGGAATTAGGCTAGTCGAGAGAGGGCACAGCTCTCTGCCAATTTTATGAGAGCCTTGCCCCATTTTAGGAGCATTTGGTGCTCTAAATCCTTGTAGGTTTGCCCAGAAGCTGTTCCTGTCACCTAGTGCAGGTAAGCTAAGATGCTGCTTCATGTTGGTCTTGCTTACTGAGGACACTTATGTTAGCCCAAATCATTAAATGACTGTGCATGGCAGGGTGTGGGAAGAGGGGAGCAGTGGTAATGGAGGTGGTGGGGGTGAGGAGGGAGGCTAAGGTGGTAAGGGAAGGAGGGGAATAGCTGATAAGGACTTTTCTCTACTCTTAGACTCCTGTGTCATCTCATCTAATCCTCACAACAGTCTTGTGAGGTTGGTGGAAATTTTGTTTTCACAGATGCGGAAGAGAAGCTCAGGGAGTTGACACACACCTAAAAAGTAGCGGGTTTCTATCAAGGTTTGGCTGATTGCACAGTTTGAGGCATTTCCTCTGGCATGGTAAAAAGGATTGTTTGTAGAAAAGGGACTGGCTAAGTAAGTCTGTGAAATGTGGTAGACATTTCTATTGCCGAACTTCTCAGAGCCTTCAAAATACTTGCATGTATTGTGAATCTCTGGAGAGAGTATGAGAGAGTATATAGAATGCACTGTAGCCTGTATATTTTCTCCTCCTTTCTGTCAGGGGAGTCTCTAGAAAGTGGCATATAATAATACCTGGCTGTTTGTGGAGCTTCACTGGTGGGTGAAGTTGCTTTCCACTACAAGCCCTTGCAAATGCCATTCAGCTATAACATTCATAACATGGTGCCTGGAGTTAGAAACGGAAATCTTGGTTCTCTGTGGAGACTCTCCCACAGGTCATTAGGACAGAAACTGCCCTTGAATGAACCAGTCATCCCTGTTTGATGTTACTCTTCTTTGGGGCTATGCCCAGGCCCTCTGCTTTCTGACTCTATGTGTACCTTGCTTAGTAAGTGAGTGAGTTGGGAAAATTCTCCACTGGAAGTGACAGAATACCAACTGACAGTTAATCCACAGCATTTGAAATTTGGGGCCCAGGAGCTGAGGACCCTGAAAGCAATTCAATTATATCAGCAGGTACTTTACATCTTTGTTTTCTTTCCTGAACCATGTTGGCCATTCGTCCCAGGCTTGTTGCCTCTTAATGCAAGGTGGCTTTCACAGCTTTTCAGGCATCACAGCCTCATTTGAAGACTGGAATAGGTGCTTGCTAGGTTTGGTTTTAGTAGCTAAAAGTCCTTTTTCATCTCTTAGGTTGGAATGGGGTTATGTGGTCACCTCTAGCAGCAAGGGCATCTCGGAAAGACTTGATTGGCATAGATGGACATGCTCTCTTCCCAGGGGCCAGGAACAGTGTTTTTCTGTTGGTAAGGAAGCAGGAGGGAGATCGGAAGACTGTCGGAAGGTAGTAAGTACTGTATTCATAGGTGCTTGCCTATGTTTACCTTGGTTATCTTACCTAATACTTCGTTCAGTGCCTGTGTTGATGATGCCATCATCTGTCTGAGTCTGTGGAACAGATTCGGCCCTGATTCCATTTGGATGTACCCAGTGGCCAACCTTGGCTCCTCCTCATGTGTTCTTCCCACATCCCATCTGTCTGCAGGCCCTATGAATCCTCTCTTCCTACCCAGGTGACTTTGACACTGACTCTCTGGCTTGGTTGTGCTCCCCCCCTCTTTTTACTCTCTTTTCCTCAAAGCCTCTTCCTGCTGATAGCAATCCAATTTTTTCTCTAAACGTTAAACTTTAAAAATATTAGATGGTAAATTGATATTTTCCTCTTTTGATGTGCAGTTCTGATTTTTAAACACATGTACACATTCTTGTAACCACCACTATGATTAGGATAACAGTGCTAGCATCCCAATAAACTCTTGTGTTGCTCTTTTAGAGTTAACCCCTCCTTCATCCATAACTGCCTGCAACCACTGATCTATTCACCATCCCTGTATTTTTGTCTTCTTGAGAATGTCATGTAAGAATTGTATAGATTGTAATCTTTTGGGACTAGCTTCTTTAACTCACATAATAATACTTTTCATAATTTATTCAAGTTTGTGTGAATAGTTTGTTTTTATTGCTGGGCAGTATTGTATAGTGTGACTGTACCACAGTATAAACAATGGTTTGTTTAAGCATCTACTTGTTTAGGGACACCTGAGTTGTTTCCAGTTTTTGCCTATTATGAGTAAAGCTGCTATAAATATTTGTGTACGGGCTTTTTTCCTATAATATTTAAAAAATTGAAAATATACATAAGATTTACCATCTTAACTATTTTTAAGTGTACAGTGCAGTGGTATTAAGTACATTTATATTGTTCATCAGCACTACCATCTATCTCCAGAACTCTTTCATCTTGCAAAACTGAAATTCTGTACTTTTAAACAATAACTTTCCATTTTCCTCTTCCCTCCAGTTTCTGGCAACCACCATTTTACTTTCTGTCTCTATGATTTTGATTAAGTATCTCATCTAAGTGAAATCATACAGAATTTGTCTTTTTGTGACTGGCTTGTGTATAGTTTTTGTGTGAACATAAGCCTTCACTTCTCTGGGATAAATGCCCAGTGCAGTTGCTAGATTCTGTGGTAGTTGCATATTTAGTTTTTTAAGAAACTGCTTAACATTTCCAGAGTGGTTATACTGTTGTACATTGCCACCAGCAATGTTATATGTCCAACTGTCTTCAGAGTTTGAATTAAATTTTTGGAGAAGCAGCTCTGGTGACTATTGGGTCAAATGCTGACCCTGAGAATAGTCATCATTGGCTAATTTGGAAGATAGTAACTACTGTATTCATTCATGTGGATTCAAGTGGAAGTTGGGGGAAGATGAAGCTCTCACACAAGAGTAGGGTTGGACAACCCAGTCAGTGTCCACTGCAGTAGCAGTTTCCAAACATGTGTGCACACCAGAATCATCAAGGGAACCCTTAATAATATAAATTCATGGCTTTAATACCTTCTACATTGGAACCCATTTTTAATAAGGACTCAAGAGAGTTTTAGGCATTCATGCCCACATCAGTTGGGAATTGTGCTCTAAGATCTGTGGTATTTGCAAAATGTAAAAGTTTTTAAAGAACATCATATACTATATGATAAATGAAAATTTCCCATGGTCTTATCTTTCCTGCTTACCTTTATCCTTGACCCTGTGTTTATATTTTTGTCCCTTCTTGATCTTGATACTTATTCTATTTTTAAATTTCTCTCCCTCATATAGTTTTTTGCTAGTCTGCATGTCACTCTTTTTTTTTTTTTCCCCATATGTCTACTGATAAGTAACTGGTTGCTGTTTTCCCAGTTCTCAGTTGCTCTGAAATTGTATCTTTCTTTTTAGGTTCTCTCTTCCTCCCCTGTGTAAACTGTAAGGTTGAAGGCACTGGGGGGAGGGGGGAGCATGTCAGACACTGATGACGTGCCAAAGTCCCTGGCTGCTGCCCCCTCCCAACTTGAAAAATGTGCCTTAGGCTAGCCAATCCTCGCGCTGCTGTAAATCTAAGCTCTGCCTCCCCCTATGTTCTTTAAAAACTCACTGCCTGTCTACTTTTGCACGACTTCCAAAGCCTCCATTTCCATAGACTGGGGAACCTCGCCCAGCGGCATTAAAATAAACTACCTGGCCCTTTGTTGCCTCTCTTTGCCTGCTTATTTCAGCTGGAATTTATCTTACATTTGGTGCCAAAACCTGGGAAGGAGTGTGAGTGCAGGGCCCCGACCAGCCACCGGCGGCCCTGCCCCCTCCTTCCCCAACCTGGGACCTCAGCCTGCTCTCCGCTGCATGGACTATTTTCTGGTGAGTCCCTCAGTTTCCCCCGGTCTGCTTCCCTTCCTAACTCCATTTCACCTTGTCTGTTAGAAATCGTGCATACGTCCAGGTCTGGCTATTCAGCCCATCCGTTGCGAGTATCCGGGATACCTGCCCCTGGCCCTGCAGTGTGGGAGATGTCCCTCACCCAGGCTCCCAGGCTGTCTCCCCTGACTTGGTGCACTTGGGACGCTGGGCGCTCCTCTCAGCGGGATTAGTTGGGAAGTGGCACAGACATGGGGAACCAGCCCTCGAAAGCAGAGGCTCAGACCCTGTTGCAGTGTCTCATTTCTAATTTGGCTACTCTATGTTTGTCCCGGGAAGTTTGCAAACGGAAGCTAGTCTTTCTTTGCTCTGAGGCCAGGCCTCCGTATCCCTTGGACAATCAATCTCGCTGGCACCCTGAGGGAACTTTCAATTTTGGTCTCCTCACTGACTTAACTAATTATTGCCACTGGAGCGGAGAGTAGAGTGAAATCCCATATGTGCAGGCTTTTTGAACTTTGTACCCCCGCCCAAACCTTTATGTAAACATTCAATAACTCAGGTTCTCCTGGCCCGATCTCCAGTTAAATATTGTCAGCCTCTTACTCTGCCCAGTCCTTCCTTTTCAGATCCACCAGAAAACCTCAGTCGCCCACCTCCCTCAGCTCGCAATCCCCTCCCAGTCTCTCCACCACCATCTTTAAGTCCTTTGTCTTCACACATGTTGCCACCATCTTAAAGTCCTACATTCTCAACCATGCTGTTGTCCTGCTCTCCTCTTCAGGTGGCTGCACCACCCCCTCCCCCTCTCCTTCCACCTTCACCTCCCTCTTCCCCCACCAGAACACGCTCCTCCCACCCTCTAGTTCCAGAAGCCACAAACAAGAAGCTAAAGAAAAACAAAGCAATTAGATATCAGTAACTCAAGTCTTTATATCTATTTGTCTATCTGTATATCTGTTTTTGTGTAAAAAGTGTTGCTGACTGTAGTCATCGTGTCTCAGTTTGTATGTTTGTGTGTCTAGGTGTGTAAATGAGAAATATTTTCCTACCTCCGTATGGTATTAATAAAAATTGATTTAAAAACAAGCATTTGTGAAAATTAGGCATTCTAAAACTTCCAGGAAATCTGATAAAAAATGTTAAGCATTAATGCTAATTTGAGTTTAGCTGAGGCAGGCATGTCCTTGTTATCAGCTGCCTAAGTTTACCTAATGTCATTTAAGTTAATGTTATCTGCTAAATCTTTTAAGAATAAATGCCTAAGGGCTTGGCTTTGTCTAATATTCAGTAAAGGTCTTGTAAATAACCTAGCATAGTTAAAAATAAGTAAACAAATAAGTGTAGCAAATAAATCCCAGTATCAAGTACACAGCAAAATTAAAATTTTGTTTTCAGTTAAAAAGACAAAGTTTTCTTAACTATTAATATTTCTTAATATTAAAAAATTACAATAAGTTCTCTAATTGTTTTATCAAAGCAGTTTCTCAAGCTTAAAGTCTCAGTGAGTTGTCAGAATATTTAAGAAAATGAGATCTTAATATTAAAAGGTATAAAAGCTAAACTTTAATAACAACTGTGTAACCTTCTTTATTTGCCCTTTGAAGGACCTTACTGTCATTCTAATTAATTAGATAAGTATTGCTTCATGGCAACCTATAATCCTATTTAAGCAAGTACCAAAGAAACTTTCTTCTGACAACTTCCCAAAATCAAATTCAAAAAGGTACTTTTACCTCTAGTTAACTCTGGTATTTTCCAGTGGACCCCTGGAACATGTCAGAAGAACTTTTTCTCATTGGAGAAAGTATTTGGCTAATTTAACTCATTTATCTGATATATAATTACCTGGTTAATTACCTAGAAAGCACTGTCAAAAAGAATAATGCTAAACTTTATTACTGAATGTTTTGTGTTACAGAAATATCAAAATTTCCTTATGTCAACTGTCTTACAGTAAGCTCTCATCAGATCTTTAACCATTGTCATTTGTAAGTCTTTTATTATTTATAGTCACTGTTTTATTACTCTTAAGCTAGTAAAGAACTAGATTTCAGCAGAACAAGTATTAGTTACATAAGATTAAGTAAACTAAGGAAGATAATTTTATGACTTTTAGTTTCAAACGTTATTGATAAAGTGTTTTAAGCTTTTTCTCTTAAGCTAACAACAGTTTAGTAAATGACTGCCTTTATAAGCAGAATTGAAACTTTATCTTTCTCTCTACCTGATCCCTCCAGAATTTAAAAACTCTCAGTGACTATTTTTATATTTCATGGCAGTATATTTATTTGCATAAGTTCAATAAGAACCTGCTTTCCTTGTAAGAGGACCAATTAAAAACACAAGTTATACTACCAAGGCTTTAACTAGAATATTATACCTGAGAAACATGTGCATAAACTCAGATGAACAGCTTTAAGGAACTAAGGTTGATTATATAAAGCCAACAAAGCGCCTTAGAAGAACTGGCCTGGTACCTTGCTTACAGGGTTCCCAGCAGCCTTACCAGGTGAGTAAGGAAGGTCACTTCCTGGCAGGTGCAGGAACCTCAGGATGTCTTGGAGACCTCGAGAAAAGAGGAATTCACCCAAATCTATAGGTTCTGCAGGCAAAACCTGATGGCAAGTCTGGCTTGGCCTTCTAGCCTCGAGAGGCCTTTAAAAGTCCAATCTGAAATTCCTTACAAAAAGTTCCAGCAAAGCACATTTAAAAGAGCCTATGTTATCAATTGCTCTTCTTGCTGCACTTATGCAAATAATAAAGCCAAGTGTTAATTATTTTCTTAATCTAGCTACTTCTAATAAAAATAAGGGTGATTTTAGAGAGAAATATTGTTTCAATAATGCAGTCTTATCCATACTAAATCCTAATACTAGTCATTGAGATGTAAACTCAATCCAGAATTTTAATTTCCCCTTAATACCTGGCTATAATTCTCAATCAAACTCTTCATATTTCTAGTTCTCATATTCAGTCCATACATTCTTAATCTCATCAAATTTGTCTTTCCAGAATAAAAGCACCAACTTTCTGAGGCCCTCTCAACTGACCAGAGATAGAGACCTAGCTGCACCCTTTATTGCGCCCCTTCTCAGCATGAAGCAGCCAGAGTGGTTGTCACCCCTTTTCCCTGGCAGCAGCTAGAGTCTCTATCTGTAGAAGAGAAAATGAGACAGAAACCATAAGCTTAGACTGAGTAAAATGAGAGCCTCTGAAGAGGGCAGGGTGAGATATTTGCAGTTGGAACAATGTAACTACATGCTACGAACCGCCCCCCTCCCTCCAAGACGCCCCTTATCAGCCAGAAGTAGCTAGATCAAGTCATTACCCATTATGACCAAAAGACTGAAATGTAAGGTTGAAGGCACTGGGGGGAGGGGTGAGCACGTCAGACACTGATGACGTGCCAAAGTCCCCGGCTGCTGCCCCCTCCCAACCTGAAAAATGTGCCTTGGGCTAGCCAATCCTCGCGCAGCTGTAAATCTAAGCTCTGCCTCCCCCTACGTCCTTTAAAAACTCGCTGCCTGTCTACTTTCGTGCCACTTCCCAAGCCTCCATTTCCATAGACTGGGGAACCTCGCCCGGGGACATTAAAATAAACTACCTGGCCCTTTGTTGCCTCTCTTCGCCTGCTTATTTCGGCTGGAATTTATCTTACATAAACTGTTTGCTCTTCACCATCCAGAGGGCATACCACCTTATGCTTATCCTATTTTTGGGGCAAATAGATTCTGAGTCTCTCTCACAGATCTTTCTTACCTTTAATGGCAGGAACAAAAAGCAACTATTAGGGTTTGGTGGAGGAAACTTTAAGTTTTATGCTTAAAGATTGAAGTTCTTAAGAGTCATTCTTACCAGTCTTCTTTTCTCCTTTTCTTACAGGGAAGAAGAGGAACGTTTGAGAAATAAAATTCGAGCTGATCACGAGAAGGCCCTTGAAGAAGCGAAAGAAAAATTAAAAAAATCAAGAGAGGAAATCCGAGCAGAAATTCAGACAGAAAAAAGTAAGGTAGTCCAAGAAATGAAGACGAAAGAGAAAAAGCCACTGCCACAAGTCTCTATACCAAACCTTATAGGAATAAATGGTGGAGACCCAGAAGATAATGACATAAGAAAGAAAAGGGAAAAAATTAAGGAGGTAATAAGCTGAGATTTATGATATGGAGTGGTTATGGATATGTATTTGACTGGATTTAAATGTGTATATTTACCACCTATGGTGTCATAATTTGATCTTGTTTGTGTTTAGGGTCATAGTTGTAGTTCAGTTTCCAAGTTGGCAATAAGGGCTAGAACTCTGTCTCTTTCTTAATGTGGATTATAATATAATTATTGGGCACTTAAAATTTGATATATTTGATATATAATCAAATATATAAATTTGCCCTATGTTTGGAGATCTTTTGATATCCAGCATTTTATAAATGTAGAATAGATCAATAAATAATTTATCATTGAATAAGAAATGTCTTAAGTGTCTAGTTACAAGGGACTCTGCTAGATACTGTGCAAATCTCCTCATAAAATGCTTTGAAAGAGTTAGCATTATATCTGTTAGATCTAAGGACTGTGTCATGAAACCCCTCACCCATACTGCAGATTAAGAACACATTTCTTCCAAAGAGTCTGAATGGATTGAAGAATGGGTAAGGATTGATCTCAGAATTCTTTAAATTGTTTAGTTTCAGAAGTTTCTCAGTTTGTTATTCTAGGAATTATTTGGAGTTAAAGAGAATACCAAAGGGAAATAAAATTTAGTCAATATTTCAGTTAAACTTTGTTATTTAGAACATCTGTTAATTCTACATGGAGTTTACAGTTGTATTGCCTTTGAAGAAAAATATTTTGTCAAGTTGTAATAACATCAACAATTTTTCAAAGGGATTGTTTATCATAAAATATAACAATAAGTTTAGTTTAAGTAGTCAGATAACTATTTGGATATATTCTAGTAATGAATATGAAGGACTTAGCAGATACCTTAAACTTGGCCTTATGAATTATTATAAGATTTTGATTGTGATGGAATAAAATTCGAGCTGTGCTCTGATTTTACCTCACTTCTGGAGTTTGTGTTTTATGCACAGGCTGTGCAAGGCACTTTCTTTGGATAATGTTGAGGAAACATCAATAGATTTTTTTTGAGATGCCTGACCTGCTTTCTTTAGCTGTCACTAGAATTTGTTGAAATATTTTTCATGTACATAATACTTCAAATAATTAAGAGTGTGTGTTTAGTGGATCCAAGATAACCTACAGGCTCAGTGATTTGCTAGAAGTACTCTCAGAACTCCAGAAAACTGCTCTATTCATAGTTGGAGTTTATTACAACAAAAGCATACAGACTAAAATTTGTAATAGACAAGGCACATAGGACAGAGTCCAGGAGAGACTTGGTGCAGTCTTCTAGTTATCCTTTCCCAGTGGAATGACACACAGTGCTTAATTCTCCCAGTAATGATGTGTGGCAATGTGCATGAAGTATTTTGCCAGCAAGGGAAGTTTGCCCAAGCCTTGGTTGTCAGGGTTTTTATGGAGGAGGTTTGTTATGTAGGCATGGCTGACCTTAGTTCTCCCAACTCCTCCACAGTCAGTCCGATACCATGTGGCCCAAGGCCCCCACCATAAATCACATTGTTAGCATAAACTATTTTAACAAGCCCAAGGCATCAAGTAAACAAAGATACTCTTTAACAGGCAGGATAATAAAGGTTTAGAAGTTATTTTCCAGGTGCCTGGACAGGCCAAACCTTTCTTCTGGCATGTGCAGGGTTTGGGCTATCTAGACAGAGTGACTCTAATAGAGAGCACTATATTATACATTGTTCTTGTAAGTAAAAGTAAAACATTAAGAACCCCTGTGTAAGTTCCTGTTAAACATGATTACTGACTTAGTGATCAGAGAAAGTTCAAACCTAAGTATGGAGGGGAAGAAGCTAATAAGAAGAGAGGTGATAGTAACTGCAAAATACCTGAAACTTTCAAGAATTGGAGATAGTATTTACCTCTGAAGTCAGGGGTGTAAAACAGTTGGGAAGAGATTATCTGTAAGTTTTTAAAGGTACTTTTAACCTCTAGATACCCAGTTCTCTAGTCTATGCATCTAAGATTTCCTTTCCCAGTGTAAAACCAAAATTTACCTTTTGGAGGAGTGAATTAGAGAAGATCTAGATTTTGGGAATACCAGGTATGGCTGAGGAAAAAGTGCAGAGGTCATTCTAAAACACTAAGACAGTGGTGGCGGTGGAGGGATTTTCGTGAAAAGTGCATTTTGAGTTTTGAGACCACTTTCTCTAGTTCAGCTCTCAAAATTCTGGCAGCCAGGTTTATATTTAATAAGCAGGAGTTTGGGGGACCTCTTTAGGGACACTGGCCCAAGAGGAAAGACTGAACACTGTTCCTCAGAGAAACACTCCTGTTGCTTCTGATCTCCAAAGATGAGGCTCAGTCAACAAGTCTTGTTTATTCAGTGAGAGCCTTTGATTATCTTGTAATTGCTTCACTCTTATGTGAAGAACATACCAAAGTTCACTAGACATTTAAGGAAAATTTCTTATACCAGAAAACAAAGCATATGGAAGAAAGAAACTCAGAGGACACAGAAATAATATAGGTATATCAAAAAAGAATTAACATCATTGGAGTGAGCAAAAAAAAAAAACTGATGAAATCAGAACTGTAAGTTATAAAAAGGAACATTTACAGAATAAGAAAGAACTCTTGGAATTAAAAATATGATAGGATTTAAAAATTTAATAGAAGAGTTGGAAGATAAAATTGACCAAATCTCTCAGTAGAAAAAAAAATTGAGAACACAAGAAAAATGAAAAGATCAACCCAGAACATCTGATTAGATAGGTATTTTAGATAGAGAACAGGGGAAACAGGAGAAGAAGTCAAAGACAAAATTCAAGAAAATTGGCTGAAACTAAGAGATGTGAATTTCCAGATTGAAAGGACCTGGCAGACATCTAACACAATGAGCAAAAAAAGACTACTGAAATTATAGAATGATAGGCATATAAAAACGGATCTTAAAAGTTTAGAGAAGAAAACAATGGTTCCACCCTAAAGATTGGAATTGTACATAATGACACATAAGATTATAACAATATTGGAAACTGGGAGAGAGTAGAGCACAAGGCTTAGAAAGAATTATATATTCAGCCCAATTATAAATCAACTGTGAGGGTTAAGATAATTTTTAGGCATTTTCTCAGATTGCTGTTGAGAAATATGTTTCACAAAAATAGGAAGAGAAGGGATTTTGAAAAAGGGAATCTGTCACTAGAGAGAAAAAGGGAGGGTGTTCTTAGGATTGTAAATAAGGGAGTCAGAAGGATAACAGCTGTGCTTCAGGGACCCAAGTAGGAATATAGAGAGTTTCAGGAAGGGTATGCGTATCAGAGAACAAAATGGAACTTGATCATTTATCTAATGTGTTCAAACAGAAGAAAAACCAAATCCTCAGACTAGTAGTTAAGAACAGGGAAGGCAAAAGTTGAACAAAGCAATATAATAATTGTCAGAAAAACATGTTAACTGTATTGAGAGGATGTGGGTCAGGGAACTTTATGTGGAGATGAGTTGATAGTGGCATGGGAGAGCTAAAATATAGGCTGATACAATGAACATCTAAAATGAAAAAAAAAACAAGAAATAGCACTATAAATTATATTTAGAAATGTGGTAAATAGAAAAAAAGGCAAACTAGTTTAAATAACTAGTTAAATAATTAAAGAGGGAATTATAACTGGGGAACATATGGCAGGCCAATAGATGTTTTGAAAATTTAACTTTATTGAGACATAACTTATATACCATAAAATGTACTTATTTTAAGAGTACAGCTTGATGAGTTTTGACAGGTATATACAGTTGTATAACAACAACTACTATGAGGCAAGATGTAAATATGTTTATAACCTCAAAATGCTTTTTTCATGCCTCTCTGTGGTCAAGTCCATTTGATGCCTTGGTCCCAGGCAACCATTGATCTGCTTTTCATCATTGTAGGTTAGATTTGTCTTTATTCTAGCATTTCAATTAAATAGAATGGTAAAGTATGTGGCATTTTGTTTTGGACTTTTAATCAGCAGAATTTTGAAATTCATCTATGTAGATTGCACATAAAGGTGATTTTTTCTCCCTAGTAGTATTCCATTATATGGGTATAGCATGATTTGTTTTACTCACTCACTTGTGGACCATTTGTTCAACATTTGTTTCAGATTTTGGCTCTTATGAGTGAAGTTGCTGTGAACATTTGTGTACAAGTCTTTGTGTGGGCCCATGTATTAGTTTTAGTTTTGACATTTCAGTCTGTGAGTAAATTTTTGAATATTGTGTGAAGTAAGGGTCATGGTTCATTTTTCCCCCCATAGGGTTTTCTAGTTCCAGCACCATTTGTTGAAAAGATGATCTGTTCCCAATTCAGTTACCTTAGCACTTTTGTTCAAAATCAATTGACAAAATCAATAGGTGTTGAGTCTCTAGTCCATTAAACTAAATACTTATTCTTAATACCGGTATAACACTGTGTGGATTACTTACTTTAATTTATAGCAAGTTTTGAAATCACGTTAGGCCTCCAACTTGGTTCTTTCTAAAAATTGGCCATTCTAGGTCCTTTGTCTTTCTAAAATTAGCTTCTCTGTGAAAATAAAAGGTTGCTGTGTTTTGATTGGGATTTTATTGAGTCTGTAGATGAATTGGGAAGACTTGTCATTTGAACAATTTCAGTCTTCCACTCCATGAGCATTTTACATCTTTCCACTTATTTAGGTTTTCTTTAATTTCTCTGAGCAATGTTTTGTTGTTCTCAGTATGTAGTTCTTGCATATATATTATGTTATATTTATTCTTAAATACGTCAGGCTTTTTGATGCTATTATAAATTGAATTGTTTTTAAGTTTCCACTTGTGTTATTCATTAATAGCATATAGAAATAATTTTTAGTTTGGTGAACTTTTATCCTTTTAGTTTACTGAAGTCATTTATTAGTTCTAATGGTTTTTTTTTTTAGATTGCTTAGGATTTTCACTGTACATAGGCATGCCCTCTGTGAATAGAGGTAATTTTCCTTTTTCTTTTTTACCTTTTATTTCTTATTCTTGTCATTCGGCACTGGATAGGACTTCCAAGTACACTGTTGAAAAGAAGTGGTAAGAATGGACATACATGATCTGTTCTCAACTTTAGGGGTTAAGAATTTAGTCTTTTACGGTTAAATATGTTAGCTGTAGATTTTTTGAAGATACTTAGGTTGAAGACATTTCCTTATAGTTTACTGAGAGTTTTATCTTGAGCAGGTATTGAATTTTGTTAAATGCTTTGTCTGCACCTATAAAGATGATTGTATGATGTTTTTCCTTTTATTCTATTGACATGGTGAATTATATTGATTAGTTTTTGAATGTTAAATTAGTCTTATATTCCTGGGTTAATTGCAGTTGGTCATTCTGTAGTATCCTCTTATATATTGCTAATTTTTGTTAAGGTAGTTTGCATCCCTATTTTTGAGATATATTGGTATTTAGTTTTCTTTTACTATCTTTGCCTGGTTTCATTGTCAGAATAATACTGTCTGCAAAAAAGTTGACAAATGTTTTAATGAATCATGTACTGTTAAATGAATAGATTTTTGATACACCACAGTCTGCTATTAAATAATTTAGCTGACATATAATTAAATACTCCACTATTTTGTACCTTAGAACTCTTTGGATTGTAAGAAACTCAGTTTAAACGAACTGATGTAAAAAATACTTATAGCTTAGTGGCCCTAAAATAAGGCTCTAATTGTGGTTGAGTCCAAGTCTGTAGGTGTTAGTGTCAATAATATGCATCTGCCTCTTTCCTTTTGTTATTTAGTTTCTCCATGTTGGGAGAGATTTAGCCCCCCCATCAGCTCCAGGATTATATACTGCATAGATGAGATTGCAAAATGAGAGAGTTCCTCTGTCTCTTAGTGTCTATAGCAATATGTGTAAAAGGACTTGATTGCCCCTACTTGAATGATAGGTACTCAATTACAGTGCCTAGGTCAGGGGTTGGTAAACTAACCTGTGGGCTAAAGTCTGCCTCTTGCCATTTTTTTTTTTTTCACTAGTCAAGTACAGTAGTGAGAAGGGAGGAAAGAGTAGGACAAGTAGTTCGATCTGTAACTGACTGTGAACAATCAATTGAATTAACTCACTAACTTTGGACCAGCCCTCTTGCCTGTTTTTGAAAAATAAAGTTTAACTGGAATAGGCATGCCCATTTGTTTACATAGTGTCTAGGGACGTTGTGCTACAAAAGCAAGAGTTAGCTGCTATAGAGGCTGCATGCACTACAAAGCCTAAAATATTTGTTTTAAATAAAGAGTTTACTGATCTTTGGTCTAGGGTTAGAGGTTCTCTTGTCAGGCTGTGTTAACTCGTTGTGAAATCAGAGCCCCTTGATTGACAGCCGTGTCATAATTACAGTGCGGGAAGAGAAGCTGTTTCCAAAAGGATGGGCAGTTCCTAAAAGGAAAGAATGCCAGACACCTTGCTCTGCAATAAAAAGAACTTGTCTATTACATCCAGTTTTTGCTTCTGTTGGGTAGTGGAGGTTAAACATGGTTAGGTGTATTTTATACACTGATATAAATGTTAATAGACTAATACACCAATTTAAGAGATGTAGAAGAATATATTAGGATATGGTAATAGAATCTCTTAAGTTACATGAATACAAAGATTAATAGTCTGTGAATGGTGTAAATTGATGGATTTTAATTTTTTCTTAGATGATGAAACATGCCTGGGATAATTATAGGATGTATGGATGGGGACATAATGAGCTGAGACCTATTGCAAGGAAAGGGCATTCCACTAATATATTCGGTAAGTTTACTTTTTCTAATTATTATTTTCATTTTCTACCTTCATTTTAAAAATAGGATCTAAGTTTTTAAGTACTTTCTATAATCTGAGTATTTCTATGGAACTACAATTTGAAGCAATGTGGAGAAAACGAAGGTTCCTAAGTGTGGATAAAATGAGAGTTCCTGTGGCCAGGATTCTCACCTGGCCCTGGTTGACTAGCCCACTGCACACCTGTGGGCAATACATGGCTGTTGACTCTATAAAAAGAGCTCCACCCAGTGCTCTGGGCATGACATGGTGGCAGGGCTACAAGGCTGCAGGAGAGCAGAGCAGAGGCGGGAGTGGTGGCAGAGCCGAGGGCAGAGGCCCAGAGGACGACTGTGCGGGATGGCTGTGCAGACAGAGGGGTCCAGAGGATGGCTATGTGGACAGAGGGGCCCAGAGGACAGCTGTGCAGAGAGGCCCAGAGGCAGAGACTGGCTTGCTGCATGCAGACTCGCTCTGAGTGAACGGGATGTTAGTGACTGACCTGCCACCTGGAAATAAAGTTGGGTATAACCCTTTCACCCCAAGAACATTTTGCTGTCATTTCTTTGGTCACATTGAATCCATAGCGAACTTGCCTGGGGCTGAAGTCCATTGGCAAGACACTAAGGCTAGGATTCTCACTGGGCCCAATTGGCTAGCTGATTGCACACGTGTGGGCAATGCATTGTTATTGACTCTATATAATAAAGAGCTTCACCCAATTCCATGGGAGACAAGGTGGCATGGTTGCAAGGCTGCAGGAGAGCAGAGATGAGACTGGAGTGGTGGCAGCACCCAGAACAAAGACTGAGACAGCTGCATGGGTAAAGAGGCCCAGAGGCAGAGACCGGCTTACTGCATGCAGACTCGCTCTGAGTGGACAGGATTCTAGTGATTGACTGTCTTGCCAATGGGTTTCAGCCCTGGGCAAGTTAGGATTCAATGTGACCAAAGAAAATTACAGCAAACATTCTTTGGGGTGAAAGGGTTTATTACCTGGCTTGTTCTCCCGGCGGTAGGTGGAGCACTAGCGTCTCTGCCTCCGCCCAGAGCACTGGGCCGAGCTCTTTATATAGTGCAGTAATAGCTTATTGCCTAAAGGTGTGGAAGTGATAGCTTAGCAACAGGCCAGTTGCATCATCAGTTGGTTTAAGTTCAGTGAGTTTCCTGGCCATTAGAACCCCAACTTCCCCACATTGACCTGCTACCGTGGAAATAAAGTTGGGTATAAACCCTTTCACCCCAAGAACATTACATTGTCATTCCTTGGTCTCACTGAATCCATAGTGAACTTGCCCAGGGCTGAAACCCATTGGCAAGACAATGCCCAAGGTGATTTGATTGGTAAAGTGTGTGTTGTGTTGTATATTCACTGTTCCAAGGGAAAAATTAACATTGTGTGTGTGTGAATGGAGGTCTGGGGAAGAGTTGTTTTCAACCTGAATTTGCTCTTTCTACTTCTCTTGAGTTAAGTCCACTTGCTAACTTCTCAGTTTAAAAGAGTAGGTTAACGTATTTAACTAACTTTTACTTAATCTAAGGATAAGTCTGGAGAATTACCATGCTGTTCTTGATAGTCTTCACTTCTTTCCCTCATTTTAAGTCCTTCTTGATGGGATGGGTATCATATAAGTAATGATAGCTGAAGACAAGAGAATATGAACAGGGTTAGAAGGCACATATACTAGTCATAAGCCATGCAGTTGTCCTTACTAATTGTAGCACACCACCACAATAATCCAAGTAACTGTTTTTCTTTGATTGTGATACCATGGAAGAATTTTTCTAATGCTGTGATTTCTCTCATAATTTGTTTGTTGCTTGCTGGTTTTCTGTAAAAATGAAAGTGACTGAAAAGGTAATTTCTGCTGGGTTTGAGAAATGTTGGGTTGGAGGAATAATGGAAAAATTTTTCCGTTAGGTAATCAAAGACACCAGAGATCTCCTAATACTACATTTAATTTAGCAGCTGTCACTTGCTGCAGTAGAGCATGTTTCTTCAGTAGAGGCTATAGATAGAAAGATTCCCATTGCTTTGTGGGTGCCACAATATGGGCCATTAGTGCAATATGGGCATTATATCTAATAGTTAATTAAAATGAGATCTTCATTTTCAAGTAAATATCTCTTATATTAAACTAAGTGGTAAGCTGTGAGCCCTTTTGAAGTATTGGAGTATAAATGTGTACTGAAAATAAATGTTGGATGTTAATTTTCTACTTGTTTTTTTAAACCTGATTTCTCAGAACATCTAATGTATTAATGTTTAGCAAATAGATACTGGCCTAGTAGGTAAATAACAAACATTATTGCATTTAATTTAATCATTGTAATGACTGTGTAAGGAAAGATGATTTACTGAATTTAAATTCAGAAGGTAAATGAGCTTTCAGGTAACTGTAAAAATTTCATTTCTTATAAGTCAATATAAAACTTTTAGTGAATGAAAGGTACTTTTTTTCTTATTTTGGTGAAAAATGGTTTTAATTTGTGGTAACTGTCAGACTTCTTCAGTGTAAACTTTGTAGATCACTATTTGGTTGTGCTGGTAAATGATGACTGCAGCATGTAGGTTCAGATTATTTTCAGATGAGATCTTGCCAGCTGGCCATTAGAAGCACTTTATTTACTGGGTAAACTGAGAGTTATTTGGGTTATCAAAGAAGTTAAGGGAGGTTAGAGTTGGAAAGGGAGGCTTTACAAAATGAGCCCTTGAATTCTGAGTTAAATGAGTACAGAAGCAAGACTTTGCTGGTGGTCCTCCATTTCAGAGGGATCATCAGGTAAATAATAGCAATTTAGTATATTCCTGTGGATAAAGTAAAGGTCCCTATGGCCAGGATCCTCACCTAAACCTAAACTACTTGATGTAACTGGCCTGCTGCTAGGCTACTGCTTCCACACCCTTAGGCAATAAGCTGTTGACTTATATTAAGAGCTCTGCCTTGTGCTCTGGGTGCAGGCAGAGACAAAGGAGGGTTACAGACCTGCACACTGTTGGATACAGACATAATTCTAGTGCTGCTTGACCTATTGCCAGGAGAACAAGCTGGGTAATAAACGCTTTAACCCTAAGAACATTCCATTGTCATTTCTCAGTCTCATGAATCCATAGTGAATTTGCCCTGGGGCTGAAAGCCATTGGCAAGACAATTCCAATAGGAGGTTTTACTTTCTTTGCTACCAATTGGGCACAAGGCCGGTTATTTGCTTTAGAGATCCTATAATTTATGAATAAGAGTGGGGAAAATAGAAGTTCCTATGGCCAGGATCCTCACCTGACCCTAAACTATTTGATGATATAATTGGCCTACTGCCAGGCTAATGTTTCTATACCTGTAGGCAATGAGCTATTATTAACTGAGTCACTATATAAAGAGCTCCACTCAGTGCTTGTGCAGAGGCAGAGATGGAGAGTCTGTTGGACGCAGATGTGATTCTAGTGCTCACCTACTGCCATGAGAATAAAGCCAAGCATAAACTCTTTTACCCCAAGAATGTTCTGTTATTTCTTGGTTTCACTGAATCCATAATAAACATACCTGGAACTGACATAATAAACTTATCTTAGGCAAGACAAGAGTATATTTTCTTTTTCAGAAAAATAGTCTAGTGATTGACCTAATATTTATAGTAACAACATCAACAGTGTTTATATAATTAATACTGCTGTAGACTGAATTGTGCCCCCCAGTAAATTCATATGTTGAAGATCTAACTTGCATTGTGACTGTATTTGGATTTAGCATCTTTAGTGTAGGTAATTAAGGTTAAATGAGATCATAAGTGGGACATTTTCTAATAGGGCTGAAACCCTTAAAAGAAGAGAAGGGCCCTTTCTTTCCATGCTCATGCACCAAGGAAAGACATGTGAGGACATAGTGAAACAGTGGATGTCTACAAGCCAAAAAGAAACCTTTGCCAAAACCTGGAACCTTGATCTGGGTCTTGTAGCCTCCAGAACTATGAGAAAATAAATTTCTGTTGTTTAAGCCTCCTAGTCTGTGGTATTTTGTCATGGCATCCCAAGCTGACTGATAAATGTACTATATACCAAGGACTGATACAAGTAATCTGTGTGAATGCAGTTATTTAGTACTTACAACAACTCTCTGAGGTAGGTGCTGTTATTATTGTTCCCATTTTGCAGATGATGAAACCATAGCACAGTTGCCCAAGGTCATACAGTTAGTAAATAATGAAGCCAGGATCTGAATCCAAACAGTCTGGTTCCAGGACCCATGGTTCTAACTGCTATTCTATACTGCTTCAGTAAACTTTAAAGATAGAAATAAATTAATATCAGCATACAGGAAAACCCATTATGAGAAAAAATTATAGTGAACCAGTAGAAAAAGTGAATTTGCAATCATCAAAATTAGGTCTTATATCTTTATTAAAAATTGAGTGATTATTATTTTTTCCAGCCAAATAAGCTAAGAAGGAATGGATTCTTTTTTTTTTTTTTGGATAATTATTTTTTATTGAAGGGTAGTTGATACACAGTATTACATTAGTTTCAGGTGTACAACACAGTGATTCAACATTTATATACATGATAATTCTAGGTACCAGCTATCACCACACCAAGTTGTTACAATATTTTGACTGTATTCCTTATGCTATACATTACATCCCGGTTACTTATTTATTTTACAATTGGAAAAGCGTGTGTGTGTATATATATATATATATATATATATATACTTTGTTATGGCATCTCTCATATTTATTGATCAAATGGTTGTTAAAAACTATAAAATTCTGTATAGGGGGGTCAATGCTCAATGCACAATCATTAATCCACCCCAAGCCTAATTTTCGTCAGTCTCCAATCTTTTGAAGCTTAACGAACAAGTTCTCACATGGAGTACAAATTCTTACATAGTGAATAAGTTACATGGTGAACATTACAGGGGCAGTCATCACAGAAACTTTCGGTTTTGCTCATGCATCATGAACTATAAACAGTCAGTTCAAATATGAATATTCATTTGATTTTTGTACTTGATTTATATGTGGATACCACGTTTCTCTTTTATTATTATTATTTTTAATAAAATGCTGAAGTGGTAGGTAGATACAAGATAAAGATAGAAAACATAGTTTAGTGTTGTAAGAGAGCAAATGTAGATGACCAGGTGTGTGCCTGTAGCCTATGCGTTAATCCAAGCTAGACACGGGCAATAAAACATCCACGTATGCGGAAGATTTCTCTCAGAACAGGGGGGGTGAGGTTCTAAGCCTCACCTCTGTTGATCCCCATTTTCTCACCTGATGGCCCCCCTGCGACTGTGCCTGTCTTAGGTTGTTCCTCCCTTGAGGAATCTTACCCGTCTCTGGCTAACCAGTCATCTTCTGGGGTCATACAGGGAAATGTTAAGTTCGTAAGTGAGAGAGAAGCCTTATTGTTTGAAAAGGTTAGCTTTTTACTTCTTTGCATATTTATGCCTTGTGGCTTCTATGCCCAGTATTTGTCTTGAGGTGTCCTTACCACATGGAAGAATTATGATACTCGGTAAATTCGATATGTGGCACGTATTCTATTTAAGGGTTGTAATTAGGAAGGAAGAAGAAAAGCTATAGAAGTAGCAGGGGGAAGAAAACCTGGGGAGATTGATTATTTCTTTGACATATCTTCTTGTAGAGTAACTCCAGCATGTATAGGTTTTAAACTACTAATTAAATTGTGCACACACATTAACATCATAGGAGTACAGTTACGTAACGAAAGCATACCTGTAATTACCAGCCATCTCCAATGAAACCAAGAAAACCAGTTCGGCACCTTAGGCATTTGTGAAAACTTATCTATGATATGGTGGATATTGTCCAACTGAACTTGAACAGTCTGAGAGAAATCAGACAAATTAAAACAACCCATTCCTGGGGACTGTTCACATCCCATATGTCCTTTTAACAGTAAATAGTCTGTAGTTTTAAGATTTTGGAGTGCTACAATTTGCACTTCTCCTACTTCTTGGTTGAGTTCCAACAGTATAGATCCAGTTAAATTTGTTGTTTTACTGTATGCACAGGCCAGCTTAGATATCTCCTTCTTCATTCCCATGGCAAGTCCAGGAATTGGTGGGATGAGTGCATCTACACCTGTAGCAGTGTGTGGATCTTTGTTGGGGTTTTTTTGATGATCATCTTCTGGCATGCGTCTTCCAGAGAGTGCTGATGTTGAAAGTTCTTTTTCCTATCGTATCTTAGTTCATTTTTGGGGTAGCCAAATTAGGCTTTGATTCTCTGTATAAACACAAACAGACCCTTCGCCTACACTTTTATATGCCCTTTATATCATTGTGTAGAGCTCATTAGAGGTCACCACACAGGAACTGCTTTTTTTTTTTAATCTTTAATCTACACTTACATGACGAATACTTTGTTTACTTGGCTCACCCCTATACCAGGTCCCCCCTATATACCCCTTTACAGTCACTGTCCATCAGCGTAGCAAAATGTTGTAGAATCACTACTTGTCTTCTCTGTGTTGTACAGCCCTCCCCTTTCTCCCACCCCCCTATGAATGCTAATCTTAATACCCCCCTTTTTCTCCCCCCCCTTATCCCTCCCTACCCACCCATCCTCCCCAGTCGCTTTCTCTTTGGTAACTGTTAGTCCATTCTTGAGTTCTGTGATTCTGCTACTGTTTTGCTCCTTCAGTTTTTCCTTTGTTCTTATACTCCACAGATGAGTGAAATCATTTGGTATTTCTCTTTCTCTGCTTGGCTTGTTTCACTGAGCATAATACCCTCCAGCTCCATCCATGTTGCTGCAAATGGTAGGATTTGCCCTTTTCTTATGGCTGAGTAGTATTCCATTGTGTATATGTACCACATCTTCTTTATCCATTCATCTATCGATGGACATTTAGGTTGCTTCCAATTCTTGGCTATTGTAAATAGTGCTGCGATCAACATAGGGGTGCACTGGTCTTTCTCATACTTGATTGCTGCATTCTTAGGGTAAATTCCTAGGAGTGCAATTCCTGGGTCAAATGGTAGGTCTGTTTTGAGCATTTTGATGTACCTCCATACTGCTTTCCACAATGGTTGAACTAATTTACATTCCCACCAGCAGTGTGGGAGGGTTTCCCTTTCTCCACAGCCTCGCCAACATTTGTTGTTGTTTGTCTTTTGGATGGCAGCCATCCTTACTGGTGTGAGGTGATACCTCATTGTAGTTTTAATTTGCATTTCTCTGATAATTAGCGATGTGGAGCATCTTTTCATGTGTCTGCTGGCCATCTGTATTTCTTTTTTGGAGAACCGTCTGTTCAGTTCCTCTGCCCATTTTTTAATTGGGTTATTTGTTTTTTGTTTGTTGAGGCGTGCAAGCTCTTTATATATTCTGGACGTCAAGCCTTTATCGGATGTGTCATTTTGAAATATATTCTCCCATACTGTAGGGATCCTTTTTGTTCTATTGATGGTGTCTTTTGCTATACAGAAGCTTTTCAGCTTAATATAGTCCCACTTGTTCATTTTTGCTGTTGTTTTCCTTGCCCGGAGAGATATGTTCAAGAAGAGGTCACTCATGTTTATGTCTAAGAGGTTTGTGCCTATGTTTTCTTCCAAGAGTTTAATGGTTTCATGACTTACATTCAAGTCTTTGATCCATTTTGAGTTTACTTTTGTATATGGGGTTAGACAATGGTCCAGTTTCATTCTCCTACATGTAGCTGTCCAGTTTTGCCAACACCATCTGTTGAAGAGACTGTCATTTCGCCATTGTATGTCCATGGCTCCTTTGTCAAATATTAATTGACCATATATGTCTGGGTTAATGTCTGGATTCTCTAGTCTGTTCCATTGGTCTGTGGCTCTGTTCTTGTGCCAGTACCAATTTGTCTTGATTACTATGGCTTTATAATAGAGCTTGAAGTTGGGGAGTGAGATCCCCCCTATTTTATTCTTCTTTCTGAAGATTGCTTTGGCTATTCGGGGTCTTTGGTGGTTCCATATGAATTTTTAAATTATTTATTCCAGTTCATTGAAGAATGTTGCTGGTAGTTTCATAGGGATTGCATCAAATCTGTATATTGCTTTGGGCAGGATGGCCATTTTGACGATATTAATTCTTCCTAGCCACGAGCATGGGATGAGTTTCCATCTGTTAGTGTCCCCTTTAATTTCTCTTAAGAGTGACTTGTAGTTTTCAGAGTATAAGTCTTTCACCTCTTTGGTTAGGTTTATTCCTAGGTATTTTATTTTTTTTTATGCAATTGTGAATGGAGTTGTTTTCCTGATTTCTCTTTCTGTTGGTTCATTGTTAGTATATAGGAAAGCCACAGATTTCTGTGTGTTGGTTTTGTATCCTGCAACTTTGATGTATTCCGATATCAGTTCTAGTAGTTTTGGGGTGGAGTCTTTAGGGTTTTTTATGTGCAGTATCATGTCATCTGCAAATAGTGACAGTTTTAACTTCTTCTTTACCAATCTGGATTCCTCGTATTTTTTTGTTTTGTCTGATTGCCGTGGCTAGGACCTCCAGTACTATGTTAAATAACAGTGGAGAGAGTGGGCATCCCTGTCTAGTTCCCGATCTCAGAGGAAATGCTTTCAGCTTCTCGCTGTTCAATATAATGTTGGCTGTGGGTTTATCATAGATGGCCTTTATTATGTTGAGGTACTTGCCCTCTATTCCCATTTTGCTGAGAGTTTTTATCATGAATGGATGTTGAACTTTGTCAAATGCTTTTTCAGCATCTATGGAGATGATCATGTGGTTTTTGTCTTTCTTTTTGTTGATGTGGTGGATGATGTTGATGGACTTTCGAATGTTGTGCCATCCTTGCATCCCTGGGATGAATCCCACTTGGTCATGGTGTATGATCCTTTTGATGTATTTTTGAATTCGGTTTGCTAATATTTTGTTGAGTATTTTTGCATCTACGTTCATCAGGGATATTGGTCTGTAGTTTTCTTTTTTGGTGGGGTCTTTGCCTGGTTTTGGTATTAAGGTGATATTAGATTCATAGAATGAGTTTGGGAGTATCCCCTCCACCTCTATTTTTTGGAAAACTCTAAGGAGAATGGGTATTATGTCTTCCCTGTATGTCTGATAAAATTGCGAGGTAAATCCATGTGGCCCGGGGGTTTTGTTCTTTGGTAGTTCTTTGATTACCGCTTCAATTTCGTTGCTGGTAATTGGTCTGTTTAGTTTTTTTGTTTCTTTCTGGGTCAGACTTGGAAGGTTGTATTTTTCTAGGAAGTTGTCCATTTCTCCTAGGTTTCCCAGCTTTGTTGGCATATAGGTTTTCATAGTACTCTCTAATAATTCTTTGTATTTCTGTGGGGTCTTTCGTGATTTTTCCTTTCTCGTTTCTGATACTGTTCATTTGTGTTGACTCTCTTTTCCTCTTAATAAGTCTGGCTAGAGGCTTATCTATTTTGTTTATTTTCTTGAAGAACCAGCTCTTGGTGTCATTGATTTTTGCTATTGTTTTATTCTTCTCAATTTTATTTATTTCTTCTCTGATCTTTATTATGTCCCTCCTTCTGCTGACCTTAGGCCTCATTTGTTCTTCTTTTTCCAATTTCGATAATTGTGACATTAGACCATTCATTTGGGCTTGTTCTTCCTTTTTTAAATATGCTTGGATTGCTGTATACTTTCCTCTTAAGACTGCTTTTGCTGTGTCCCACAGAAGTTGGGGCTTAGTGTTGTTGTTGTCGTTTGTTTCCATATATTGCTGGATCTCCATTTTGATATGGTCATTGATCCATTGATTATTTAGGAGCATGTTGTTTAGCCTCCATGTTTTTTTTGAGCCTTTTTGCTTTCTTTGTACAGTTTATTTCTAGTTTTATGCCTTTGTGGTCTGAAAAGTTGGTTGGTAGGATTTCCATCTTTTGGAATTTACTGAGGCTCTTTTTGTGGCCTAGTATGTGGTCTGTTCTGGAGAATGTCCCATGTGCACTTGAGAAGAATGTGTATCCTGTTGCTTTTGGATGTAGAGTTCTGTAGATGTCTCTTAGTTCCATCTGTTCTAGTGTGTTGTTCATTGCCTCTGTGTCCTTACTGATTTTCTGTCTGGTGGATCTATCCTTTGGAGTGAGTGGTGTGTTGAAGTCTCCTAGAATGAATGCATTGCATTCTATTTCCTCCTTTAGTTCTGTTAATATTTGTTTCACATATGTTGGTGCTCCTGTATTGGGTGCATATATATTTATAATGGTTATATCCTCTTGATGGACTGAGCCCTTTATCATTATGTAATGTTCTTCTTTGTCTTTTGTTACTTTCTTTATTTTGAAGTCTGTTTTGTCTGATACCAGAATTGCAACACCTGCTTTCTTCTCTCTGTTGTTTGCATGAAATATCTTTTTCCATCCCTTGACTTTAAGTCTGTGCATGTCTTTGGGTTTGAGGTGAGTCTCTTGTAAGCAGCATATGGATGGATCTTGCTTTTTTATCCATTCTATTACTTTGTGTCTTTTGATTGGTGCATTCAGTCCATTTACATTTAGGGTGATTATTGAAAGGTATGAATTTATTGCCATTGCAGGCTTTAAGTTTGTGGTTACCAAAGGTTCAGGGTTAGCTTCTTTACTATCTTACTGTCTAACTTAACTCGCTTGTTGAGCTATTATAAATGCGGTCTAATGATTCTTTATTTCTCTCCCTTCTTATTCCTCCTCCTCCCTTCTTCATATGTTGGGTGTTTTGTTCTGTGCTCTTTTTAGGAGTGTTCCCATCTAGAGCAGTCCCAGTAGGATGCCCTGTAGAGGTGGTTTGTGGGAGGCAAATTCCCTCAACTTTTGCTTGTCTGGGAATTGTTTAATCCCTCCTTCATATTTAAATGATATTCGTGCTGGATACAGTAGTCTTCGTTCGAGGCCCTTCTGTTTCATTGCATTAAGTATATCATGCCATTCTATTCTGTCCTGTAGGGTTTCTGTTGAGAGGTCTGATGATAGCCTGATGGGTTTTCCTTTGTAGGTGACCTTTTTTTTCTCTCTGGCTGCCTTTAATACTTTGTCCTTGTCTTTGATCTTTGCCATTTTAATTATTATGTGTCTTGGTGTTGCCCTCCTTGGGTCCCTTGTCATGGGAGTTCTGTGTACCTCTGTGGTCTGAGAGGCCATTTCTTCCCCTAGTTTGGGGAAGTTTTTGGCAATTATTTCTTCAAAGACACTTTCTATCCCTTTTTCTGTCTCTTCTCCTTCTGGTATCCCTATGATGCATATATTATTCCTTTTTGATTGGTCACTCAGCTCTCTTAAAATTCTTTCATTCTTGGAGATCCTTTTATCTCTCTCTGTATCAGCTTCTCTGCGTTCCTGTTCTCTGTTTTCTAGTCCATTAATTGTGTCTTGCATCTCGCCCATCCTGTTTTAAAGTGCTTTCAGAGCTTGTTTTATTTCTGTATTCTCCTTCCTTAGTTCTTGCATATTTCTCTGCAAGTCCGTCAGCATGGTTATGACTTTTGTTTTGAATTCTTTTTCAGCAAGACTGGTTAAATCTATCTCCCCAGGTTCCTTCTCAGGGGAAGATGTAGCAGATGCCGAAGCTGTCTGGGTTAGTCTTGTCTAGATCATATTTTTTTGCTTTTTCATGTTGACAGGTGCTATTGACTGTCAGCTGGGAGGGCCAAACTTTTCACTTGCTACTGGCCTTTCTTTACCGGGACAATTGTGACCTCTAGTGGCTTGTGTTGGGTAATTGTGAGTAGGCTGGGTCTTTGTGTCTTGTCTGGCCGATATGGATGGATCTCCCTTTCTGTGGGCGGGGTTTGCCTTAGGCTGTTCCTCTGCTTTCGCAGCACCTGGAGGGGTAATGGACTGGGGAGCTGTTTGGCTGTTTACCTCTGTGAGGGGTCTCAGAGCTGTTTCCCAGGGGATTAGTGCACCCAGTTTTCCCTGTAATTTCCTGCCACTGGGCTGTAACCTATGCTGTTTCCGTCCAGCTGTTAAATCCCTGTCCCTTTAAGACTTTCAAAAAGCCTCCACTTTTCTTTGTCACAGGGGCATCAGCTTTGGCACCTGCTCCGAGGTCTTGCTGCCCTATTTCATTAGTTACCAGCCCTCCACTCATGCACTGTGTCTGCGCTCTGGTGCGGGTGGCTGGGGCTGGGTGTTTAGCAGTCCTGGGCTCCCTCTCCCTCCCGCCGGGAGCTGGGGGGAGGTGTGCTCAGGTCCCGCCGGGCCGGGGCTTGTATCTTACCCCTTTCACCAGGTGCTGGGTTCTCGCTGGTGTAGTTGTAGTCTGGCTGTTGTCCTGTGTCTTCTGGTCTCTCTTTTAGGATTAGTTGTATTTGTTGTATTTTCAAAAATATGTATGTTTTTGGGAGGAGATTCCCACTGTCCTACTCATGCCGCCATGCTGGCTCCGCCCCGGAATGGATTCTTTATAGTTTGTTTATCTTATGCTTTTAGGGATGCATTTAACTTACTCAAGGATTAATAAACTAAGGTTAAGACTTGGTTCCCTACTTTGGTCCTTTCCTGCATCTCATATTGCTAGTATGATTTGGGAGTTTAAAAAAGTATGTATTTTTACTTTTTCCTAGTTTAAATAGAAGAAATTTAAAAGAGGGCAGTTCTGTGTTTGTCATTTGACATCTCAAATTGAGTATGCCTTTACAGAATTGGAATCTTACAGTTGAAAGGAACTTTAAAAGTGTAGTCTCTCATTTACTATAGGAGCATGTAGGTGATTTTACTTGTAATATTCTAGATTATACAGAGAACAACTTAAAACATGAACTTTTCCTTTTCCATAGCTTTTATTATTAAAAAATTCTTTTATATGGTGTCTTGCTGGTGGGTGTCAGCCCCAGGCAAGTTCACTATGGATTCAGTGAGACTGAGGAATGACAATGGAATGTTCTTGGGTGAAAGGGTTTATTACCTGGCTTGTTCTCCTGGTGATAGGTTGAGCACTAGAATTACATCTGCATACAGCAGTCTACAGGTCCATAATCCTGTTTCATCTCTGCCTCCACCCAGAACACTGAGCAGAGCTCTTTATATCCTGACTCAGTCAATAATAGCTTATTGCCTAAGGGTGTGGAAGTAGTAGCCTAGCAGCAGGCCGGTTATATCATCAAGTAGTTTAGGTTTAGGTGAGGATCCTGGCCAGAGGAACATTCACTTTATCCACATATGGTAACAGAAATCAGTGTTCCTCTGACTTCTATCTAGTTAGTCCTTGACAGAGGATTCTTCATTTTAAAATGGCTTAAACTAAGAAGGAAATTTAATCAGCTCAGTGAAGTGCTGGAGTAAATCAGAGTCCAGTTAAGCCTTTTTCTTTAACTTTTTCTTCTGTTTTCCTCTTTGTTTCGATATTTTTGCTGGCTTTTTAGCAGAATGGCTACAGCAGCTTGAAGTTTCATATCTTCATATTACAACATCTGTAGAAAAGAGAACACTGCAAAGAAGAGAGTATTTGGGTTTTGTAGAAACCTCCTTGAAAGACTCATTGTTACTTGTTGTCTTTAATTGGGTCTTGTGCCCATCCTTGAACCAAATGCTATACCCTGAAGGATGGGATATATTCTTTTAGTTTTGACTGATTAGGGCTCACCCCTGAGCTTGGGGGTGGAGAGAGGGACGTGTTGCTGGAAATAAGTTAGCACTAATACTAATTTTTTCCAACAGTGATAAATAGAATGAATTCTTTTTACTTAGATATTCTGGAGAATTGAAAGAATTTTCATAGAGATATAGGTATTTTTGCATTTAAAAGAAAGAATTTTGATTTGGAAAAGTGCCATTTGACGTTGCAGTGCTTTTGAAAGTCTGCCTTTTATTTTCTGTGTGTGTGTTTATGTATGTATGTATGTGTAAATTCTCTTTGTTATTTCTAACTTAACTGGTTTATGATTTTCTAATATTTTGTTGAAGATATTTAGGAGGGATATTGCTCAGAATTTTTCTTGTACTATCTTTGTCTTGTTTTTTTATCAGGGTAATACTGGCCTCAAAATGAGTTTGTAAGTGTTCTCTGTTCTTCATTTTTCTGGGAGAGATTGTTTAACGTTGGTTTTATTTTCTCCTTAAGTATTGGGTATAATTTGACAGTGAAACCATCTGCATCTGTAGACTTTATTTTCTGGGAGGTTTTTAAGCTACAAATTCAATTTCTCTAATAGTAAGGACCAATCAGTTTGTCTATTTCATCTTGGTAGTTTTTTAGTGTTTGAAGAATTGGCCCATTTCCCCTAAGTTGTTGATTTTATGTGCATAGAGTTGTTTGGAGTATTACCTTGTTATCTTTTGAGTGTCTGTGGCATAGTATAGTGTTAATCCCCTTTTATTCCCAATATTAGTAATTTATGTTTTCTATTTTATTTTGTCAGTCCTCATAGAAATTTATCAATTTTACTGATCTTTTCAAATAAGCTTTTGGTTTCACTGATCTTTTTCATATTTTCTTTATTTTCAGTTTCTTTGATTTCTGTTCTTTACTATTTCCTTTCTTCTGCATGATTTAGATTAATTTTGGTCTTGCTTTTGTAGTTTCTTGAAGTGGCAGCCAATAGACTGGATTTGACATCCTCTTTTACAATGTAAGCATTTTACATACAGTGCTATACATTTTCTCCTAAGTGCTGCTTTAGCTGTACCCCAAAGATTTTGATATGTTGTGTTTTCATTTTCATTCAATTCAATATGTTTTAAAATTCTCCTGAGTTAAGTTGTTTAATTTCCAAATGTTTTGAGAGTTTTCCTTTTATATTTCTGTTGCTGAATTTTAGTTTAATTCCATTAGGGTCAGATAACATACCGGCCATGATTTCAGTTCTTTTAAATTGTTTAAGATTTACTTTAGCCCTCAGAGTATGGTCTGTCTTGGTGAATGTTCCATTTGCGCATGAAAAGAATGTGTGTATGTGTAGTCTGCTGTTATTGGGTGGAATGTTCTGTTGATGTCAATTAGATCCCCTTGGTTAATTGGGTTGTCTGGGCTTCCTCTGTCCTGTCTATTAGTTCTGTCAGGTACTGAGAGAGGGGTGTTGAAGTCCACAACTTTAACTTTAGGCTTATCTTTCACTCCTTTCAGTTCTGTCAGTTTTTGCTTCATGTATTTTGAGGTAGTCTTGTTAGGTGTTCACACATTTAGAATTGCTATGTCTTTTTGGTAGCACTGCTAAAGCCCTAATACCAAAACCAGACAATGATATTACAAGAAAAGGAAACTGGACAAATGCCTCTTATGAACTTAGGCACAGTAAGCTTTAATCAAATCTTAGTAAATCTAATTTGGCAATATGTAAAAAGAATAGTATCTCATGACTGAGGTTTATCTTAGGAATGTATGGTTGGTTTAACATTCAGAAATTAGTCAATGTAATTGAAAATATTAGGAGAATAAAAGAGAAAAAACACATGATCATGTGGGTAGATGCAAAAAAAAGCATTTAACCACATTCAGCATCCATCCATGATAAAACTCAGAAAATTGTACTAGAAGGGAACTTCCTCAACATAATTTAGGGCTTAAACATACAAAAACCAAAACAAAACAAATCAAAAGGATTCATCATATGTTGAAAGACTTTTAGGTGAGGGTGTCTGCTCTCTCACTTCTGTGTAACATTGTACTTGAGGTTCTAGCCAGTACACTAAAGCAAGAAAATACAAAAACAAATAAACAAAAAACCCCAAAGATTGGAAATGAGAAAGTACAGCTGTCTTTACTGGTAGTCAAAGTGATTGTTCATGAAGAAAATCCTTAGGACTCTACCAAACTACAATAAAAAGTACTAGAATGAATAAATAAACTTAGTAAGGTCATAGGACACAAGTTCAACATACAAAATATCTTTCTGTAGACTAGTAATAAGTTACAAATGCAATTTAAAATTAATATTTGCAGTAGGATAAAAATATGAACTACATATGGATGATTTTAATAAAATATGTGTAAAACGTATATACTAGTGTGATTATTGAGAGTAATTTCAGAGGACTTAAGTAAATGGAGAGAGATGCCATGTTCACGAATTGGGATACTCAGTATTGTTGAGATGTAAATTCTCTCAAAATTATATTTAGCTTGAAAGTAATCCCAATAAATATGACTGTCATGTAAATTGATAGGCTGACTGAAATCTATATGAAAATGGAAAGCATGCAATAGAATAATTTTTCAGGAGAACAAAATTGAAGTATTTACATTACTTGATTTTAAGATATACTGTAAAGATGTACTAATGAAGACAGTATTGTTTTAGCATAAGGGTAGACAAAAAGATCAGTGGAAAAGAATAGAAATAGAACTGCATATATGTGGTTAATTGATTTTTGACAAAGGTGCTGAGGTAACTCAGTGCATAAAAGGATAGTCTTTCCAATCAATCATGCTGGATCAACAGCATATCATATAGTAAAATAGTGAAACTTGACTCTTTAACATTGTACACAGAAATTAACTTGAAATGGATCATACACCTAAACAAAAGTGTAAAGTATAAAATTTCCAATAGAAAGCATTTGAGAAAATCTTTGTGACCTTGAGGAAGCAAAGAATTTTTAGGATACAAAAAGTATAAACCATAAAAGAAAAAAATGGATAAATTAAACTTAATGAAAAAATTTTCTGCTATCCAAAAGATATTAAGAAAATGAAAAGACAAGCCACAAGACTTGGAGAAAATGTTTGTGATATATATGTAAGTAATTTATATACCAAAGAAAGTATATGAATAGCCAATAAGCATGTCAGTTGTCAGGCTAATTAAAATTCAGACCACAACACAGTATCCTATGTACCCACTAAAATGTCTAAAATTAAAAAGACCAACAATGTCAAATATTGACAAGGATGATAGAACATACTACAAATCTCATACATTGTTGTTAGGTGTATAAAATGGTATACTCTGGAGAGCAGTTTGTTAGCCTCTCACAAAGTTAAATTTACCATTATAGCAGTTCTCCTAAATATTTTTGTGATGCTCACAAATGAGATCAGATAGTTCTATTTTTCTTAGTATTTGCATCAATGATATGCAGAATTCATAAATTGAATTTTAAGCTCTCATATGTTCTATAAGTTTATGTAGGACATCGTTCTTAAAATTAATGTAGAATTTATTCTATGAAAATTCCAGCATATGGTACCTTTATAGTGGGTAGCTATTTGAGAATTTCTCAGTTTCTTCTGTTTCCTGGTCTGTTTAGATTTTCTGCTGCTGCTTTCATAAGTCAACATAATATATATATTTTCTTAGGAAGTCATCAAAAAATTCTACTCATTTCTTTAAATTTATTAGGAGGAAATGACTAAAATGGGCTTTTTACAAGTTTTCTTAATTTCCTCTTAATTTGTTGATGCATTTTCATTTCTGATGTTTTTGTATATCCTTGACAACTTAAAAAAAATTGGTTAGTGGTGGATTCATTGTGTAGTTCTTTTACTAGAACCTTCTCTTGAATTTGTAATTTTAGCAGTTTTCTTTATTTCTAATTCATTTTTCTGCCTTTAGCTTTTCTGATTCTTCTCTTGTGTTGGTCAGCTTTCTGTTTTTCTTACTTTGTTAGTAGAATCTTATAAATTCAGTTATTTTCATTTATTCTTACTAAAAAGTATACAATTTGTGAGTTAAGAATTCTGACAACTACTTTAGTTGATACCTCTGTTCTCATAATACTTTTTATCAAATGTATATATATATTTTCTGCAATTTCATGTTTTACTTCTCTTTGATCCAAAGTTAGTTTTAGACCTTTTAACTTTTTCCAGTTGAAATCTTGAGTTAACCTAGGTAAATAATCATAGTGATAGCTAGTAACTTCAATTTTGCCTTTCTCTAGCTTGGGGTGTTTGTTTAGCCCATGGCACAAACCTCTTCTTGTGGAACTAGCCAAACTGGTACAAAATAGGTAGGTCAGCTCTTTTTCCATTCCAGAGTAGTCAACACCTTAGAGGAATATGCACTTACCAAACTAAGTAACCAGAGAACCATGGATCATAATTACCTATAAAAATTGAAATAAGAACAAAAGCAGGTACTCTTAAGGATTTAAAGTAAGCATGACAAATATTCAAATTTTTTTAAAGCAAAAAGATACATATTTAAGTGATTATGCAAAATATAGAGATACGGTTTATTAAGTGGCTTGGGAAAAGTTTTTATCTTAATGCAAAGCTGAGGAACAAGGAAAGTATGACTGTAAGAACCTAAAACCAAACATTCTTATTGATATCAACCTGAAGAGAACTGGGTGGGAAGACCAAAGAACCTATCTGAGTGTGGTGGAGTACATGTCTTATTAGTAGGAAGATACACTTAGTGATAAGTTGAAGAAATTGTTAGGAGTATATGAACAAGAAAATATAATGTAAGTTAAGGACAGCCATTCTAAGAAAATACTTGTATAGCTTTAAACCATCAGAAGAAGACATTATTTATTGAGTAGAAAAGGAAAGAAAAGAAAGAATAGTAACTATGTCCTGTGCTGACTCCTGAAATACTACCAAGATAACTTGGTACAACAAAGTGGAGTTTTAATACTTACCTTGGTAAGGTAGATCACTACTTCATCAGAGCCTTAGTAGCCTGTCAGGTGGGGAAGGACAGTGTTGAGATATTTACTGAGAATTTAAGCCTAGTTTAAGATGGGCCTTTCAGTTCAGTAGTGTTTGGTTATGATGAGATATAAGGACCATAATATAGTTTAGGATTGGTAAGCAGAGAATTTGGAGGCAGGAGTGCAGAGAGGCAGAGTTTTGGGGTATAAGTCATCGTTTGATACTTTCTGTTGAAGAGTTCTTGGGTCTTTTGGGAAGTTCCTGGAATGAACAATAAAATTATTGCAACTTCTGCCTCTGAGCAAGAGACTCCTGGCACAGTAAACTCATGTTGAGGAAAACAATATGAGGATGATTTTCATTCTCAGAAGATAGAAATAATTGCATTCTGGGTTTGGGGAGGACCCATCTGCTTCCTGTTAATGTATTTTTTTACTATGCTACCAGATTTGTTTTGCTATTGTCTTATTCAGGATTTTTGCAGTTATATTCATTAGTAAGATTGGCCTGTCTTCTTGTCATGTGTTTACAGTATCTAGTTTTGGTATCAGCCAGCTTTGTTGAATTAGTTCCTCCCTCCAAGAAACGTCTCCTTTAAGATTAGGATTATCTCTGTTAAAAATGGGTAGATTTATTATTTTGGCTTTTCTCTACTCACATTTTGTTTCATGGCTTTGTTTTTCAGTGTTATCAACCTGCTTTTAGATTGTTAATGATTACTGTAGTTTCTGTTCCACTCTGGTTATCTAGCCTTGTTATACTTTTTATTACCATTTTAAAATACATTTTTTGCCCTTTCTGTGGATTTGTACCAGAAGAGAATGGTTGTCTTATGACTTAGCTTATCATCTTGAGCCACCTTCCCCATTTCTTGTATTAGAGCCACCCTCCCCATTGCTTTTATTAATACTCTTTTTCTTAACCTATCTCAGTTAAGTAGATAGATGTCTCATATTGTGACCAGGAAAAAAATGGAGAATTGTAATTTTTGTTTTCTTTTATCTTCCTATTCTTTAGGCAAATATATGAAATAAGTATATTATCTATTTTTATGAAAAAGTGAACTATGTTGGGTACTCTTTTTGGTCCTTATATTCCTACTTTTATATAAAACATTAAAACAGACCTTATTTGAAGGGCATCTTTTTAATGACAGTTTTCCCTTCCCTCCTCCCCCTCAAATATAGGAAGCTCACAAATGGGTGCTACCATAGTAGATGCTTTGGATACCCTATATATCATGGGACTTCATGATGAATTCCGAGATGGGCAAAAATGGATTGAAGATAACCTTGATTTCAGCGTGGTGAGTATACAATAGATAATTTCTTCAACTATGAAAAGACACAGTGTTTAACTATAGTAGTTTTGAGTATTATACTAGGAGTTTAAGGAAATCCTAAATCCCCTTTCTTCTTTTGGGATTATCAGTTGTTATTTAACTTTTGTATAAAAGTTTTTCACACCATCTTCCTTTTACTTTTCTGTCCTTATTGTTTGAGGCAGTCGGTTAAGCATGTTAAAGTAATAGGGAAAAAAACACATGGAGTTAGAAATATCAGCAAAGCATGCCGTACTTTATAAATAATGAGTTTTATTTTTTTTTAAGATTGAATGATTGGGCACAGCTTTGATGAGCTTCATAATTAGGCCTGCATCTATCCTTCCAGCATTTTGGCAGAGTTGTTAGATGGTACTGCTTAGGTTTGAAGCCTACATAGCTACATTCTAGCAGTGCAACTTGGGAAAGTTCCTTATTTTTCCTAAACCTGCCATAAAATTGCTATTGCATTGCAATACTGTGAGGATGATTTATGGTAATCTGGTCAATATTAAGTGCTCAGTGAATGGTAGCAATTATTTTCATTATTACCAGTCTTCACATAAAAGATGTGTGGACTGTCCTACTCATTATCATCTTTCATGATATTTGTGCTTGCTATTCCTTCTGCTGTAGTCAGAAAGTTGTTCTGCATTTTTCTCTTTGGCAGACTGTGCATCATTCAAATTGTAGTTTAAATCCATAATTATTCTTTTCTGATGCCTTTGCTGATACAAAGTAGACAAAAAACAATTACTTTTTTAATACTATTCTAACATTTTGGACTTTCTCAAATTAGAACAACTTTTATTGTCAGGTTTTGATTTGGCTGTGAGTGGCAGAAAATTTGATATAAAAGTTTAAGCAAGATTGATATTTATTTCTCTTTCATGTAAGTTAAGTACAGAGATAAGCAGTTTAGGTCTGGTTTGGACAGCACCTTGATTATAAAGGACGGAGGATCCTGTATTAGGATGGAGGATCCATTGTCTTGTTGCTCTGTTAACTTCAGTGTTTAGTTTCAGCCTCCTGGTATGAGATGGTTCCTCAAGATAAGAAGGATTAACTTTCCTGCTGCAGAAGAGAGGAGGGTATAGAGGAAAGATATGTGACTGTTCTTTCAGAACACTTGTTGAGAATTGGCTACTTCATTTTTGCTTGATACTGTTGAGTAAATCTTACTTACATGGCCCAACCCAACTGTAAAGAGAGGCTGAGAAATATGTTTTAATTTTTTTATTTTTATCTGTTTGGCTGTGAAGCCCTCATATATTATACTTTTTGTATATTGTTTAAAATATCCCTACTCCAAGGTAATGAACATATATTCCTATATTTAATTCTAAACATTTTCAAGTTTTGCTTTTGCATTTAGGTCTTTAATCCATGTGGAATTGATTTTGTATGTAGGATGAGATAGGTAACTTTCAATTGATCCTAGCACCATTATAGGAAGCTTGATATCTATGTTTGAATCTTGATGTAAGATCTTGGTTTACTAGGACATTATCTTATCTCAGCTCTTTATTCTTGTAAATTCTGCAATACTGTTGAAATTTTGATGAGGATTACATTCAATTTACAGCTTATTTTTCAGAGAATTGGCATTTGTGCAATTTCAGATACTCCTGTTCATTAACTTGGCAGCTTTATTATGCCTAGTAATTCGCTGGTATATTATTGTATCAGTTGGCTCCATCAGGAACCAGAACTATATCCTTAATGAGAAGATATAATACTGAGCATTGTTAGCCAGGTAATGGGGAATTGAAAAGGCAGAAAGAGAACATCGCGGTATCACAAGAGGTAGTAACCACAGTAAACAACTACCATCCCTGGGTTTGTGAGAAAAATGCAGAGAGGTTGGGATAAAATTTAGTAGTTTGGGACTCTGTCTGGTAGCTTAGGAGCTCTTAGAAGGGCTTAATCAGAGCTGGGACTCAACCCTCTGAGGAGGGGTTACCCAGCTAGTGCTTAGTATTTCTAAGGGTCAGAATGAAACTGATTTGGGGAGTTTGTTTGTGTAGCAGAGGAACTGTAAACTGGAACTAACTGCCACTGCCAGGGTGAAGAACTGTGCTGGTTGACACTGTCAGACACTAGAAGTAGATTGTAAGGGATAAGTCCTTCCTCCAGCCTCATATTATCTTTGTTGAACCTCCTATTGGCATAGCCTACAGGGAGCCAGCTGGCAAATGAGAAATGCATGTGCAGAGTTCCAAATCTAATGTACCAAATAGGGTATAGAAGGATGGATTTGAACCTGAGAAAAAATAGCTTAATAATCAACAGTCACTTACCATCCCTTTACTTTAACCTTTCTTTCTCATATGTTTTAGTTGTATATTTGCACATAGATTATACAGTTGACCCTTGAACAGCATATATTTGAACTGTGTACGTCCACTCATACGTGGACTTTGTTCAGTAAATATATTGGAAAACGAGGATTTGTGACAATTTGAAAAAACATTTTTTCTTAGCTTACTTTATTTAAGAATACTGTATTAATACATATACAAAATGTGTTAATTGTTTATGTTAGCAGTAATGCTTATGGTCAACAGTAGGCTTTTAATAGTGGTTAGGTTTTTGGGGAGTCAGAAGTTACACCTGGATTTTTTTTTAACTCAAGTATAGTTCATACACAATATTATATTGGTTTCAAGTAAACAACATAGTGATTCAGCAGTTTTATTAAATTAAGTTAAATTAATATTAAATTAAATTAAAATTAAATTCACATTATTAAATGCACACCCCATCTAGTGTAGTTACTGTTGGCAGAATTATAGACTATATTCTCTACGCTGTACTTTCATCCCTGTGACTAATTTATATTATGATTGAGTTCTTGTGCCTCTTTATCCCCTTCACCTATTTCATCCACCCACCCCAACCCCCTCCCCCATGATAACCACCAGTTGCTTTTCTGTGTCTATGAATCTGTGTCTATTTTGTTGATTTGTTTTGTTTTTTTAGATTCTACATATAAGTGAAATCATATGGTATTTGTTTTTCTCTTCTTGGCTTATTTCACTAGCATTATACCCTCTAGGTTCATCCATGAGTTGAGTGAAAAGATTTCATTCTTTCTTATGGCTGAGCATTTATTCCATTGTGTACATGTACCACAACTTCTTTATCCATTCACTGATGGACACTTCTGTTGCTTTGTATCTTGTCTATTGTAAATAATGCAGCAATAAACATAGGGGTGCATATACATATCTCTTTGAATCAGAGATTTTGTTTTTCTTCAGGTAAATTCCTAGAAGTAGAATTACTGGGTTGTATGGTATTTCTATTTTTAGTTTTTTGAGGAATCTTCATACTGTTTTCCATAGTGACTGCACCAATTTACATTCCCACTAACAGTTAGGAAGGTAATACTACTGATTTTATGCTTACAAAGTACCTGCTTTCTCAGTTTATATATTGTTACTTTTTCTTCTACTTTTTTAATTGTGATTTTTTTCTACGTTTATTTCTAAATGGGATTTTGTTTATATATATATATATAGATATATATCTATATATCTATATATATATATCTCAAATGAGTATCCAGATTAATTTCCCACCTAGAAGCCAGTTTTTTCAACATTGTTAATTTAATAATCCTTTATCTTACCATTATTTTTTGGTACCTCTTTTAATGCTTATTAATTTATTATGTATACTAGGAAAAATACTTAAAATTCACAAGGAGAGATCGCGGAAAGCATTGGCATTATGCTGTAATGATTAGAACAGAAGGAAAGGGTCCAGTAGAGAGTGCTATTCCAAAATTCAATAAGTGGAGGTTTTCTGAGGAAAGAATAGTCAATAGCATCAAATATCTTGATAATGTTACAATAATATGTAAGGTACATGAAAATGGCACATTGATTTTAGCAATTAGGAAGCTATGGTGACAGTAATACAGGAGTTCCATCAGTTACATTGACAAATGGGAAGTGGGATTGCAGATGCACAAGAAATAAAGATATGGAAAAAACTTTCTGTATAGGGCATTTCCAAGAAGCATATGAAGTATTAAAAGTATTTTGAAAACAATAAAACATTTTGTATATGTGAATATTTTCAATGTTTTCACAGAATTCAGAAGTGTCTGTGTTTGAAGTCAACATTCGATTTATTGGAGGCCTACTTGCAGCATATTACCTTTCAGGAGAGGAGGTGAGCAAAATCAAATAATACGTTGTTTTGGGAGAAGGGGCTTTGACTCAAATTTAATAAAATGAAAGATTTCCTTAGTGGAATATCACTTTTTAATTGCATAATATCAAACTAATGTAAGGGTTTGCTGAAAGAACTAGATGTTTTTGATAGACTGTTCTTTGGGAATAATGATTTTCCCTTTTGAGAATCTCAGTAAAACCTAAACTCATCAGAGATCTAACTTTATATCCTGCACATCTCCTCTGCAGGAATAATCCTTCTCCAGGATTTTGCTGCTGCAATTATTGCATTGTTGAAACAAACTGCCTGTTTAGAAATTGAATGTAGTTTTTTGCTATAAATTAAAAAAACAAAACACAAGAACAATTTGAATTCTCCTTTCTGAAATTCTTGGTGTAATACACACAGACACACTTGAGACCTACCGTGATGGGGAGGTGGGTGTGGAAATTCCTTTTTTACTACTCACATGGTTACAGGATGGGATTGGAGAGTGGCAGAAAGAAACTAGGGGAGGAGTTTACAAGTCCTTTCTATTTTGTTTTCTGACAACCCACTTTGCCCATATATTTAATTGACTTGTCAGTCAAAATGATTGTAAGAGTCTTTGTAATTTAAGAAAATTCATCTTCTATTATATGTGCAGAAAAGATGTTTTTATGTTGTGTTTAGTTTTTATTTTTGTGATTGACATTGAAGTAGTTATTTGTAGGGTCTTTTTTTCCTCTTTATGGCTGTTAAGAGTTTCTTCCTTAGAAAGCCTTCCTCATTTCTGTTATTACAAAGCAAAATTGCCATTTTTCTTTTAGATTTTTATGATTTTATATGCTTATATTTAAATATTTTATCTCTTTGTGTGCTTGTGTGTGTGAAAAGTGAAATATCCGTGTACTACTATTTTTTAAGAATATGTTTGAAGATGCTGGTTTAACATAGTATGTTAGATAATGTTTATCTTACTGAATGTGTGATTTTACTGCCAGACTTTAGTATGTAACTTAGTTATACCTCCAACTTATCTCTCTATAGCCAGAACACTTCAGTTCACATTTAATAAAATTCAAAAAGTGATTTATTCTCTCGCCAAGAGTTTTTCAAATTTGAGTTTGTATCAGAATCACATAGGGTGTTTTTTAGAAATGAAAATCCCAAGTCCTACCCACATGATTGTGATTCAGTTTCTTTAGTGTAAAGACCATTATTTATGTTTTTTTTCAAGACTTCTTGTTAAAGGTGATTTTGTAAATGGTTCTGTACTTTAAGAAACTCTGACTTATCTTGTATGAATAAAATCATTGTAAATTAATTGACAAGATTTTATTGAGGTATCACTACATAGAGTAAAATTCACCCATTTTAGTGTATACTTAGGAGTTTCGACAATATATACAGTCTAGTAACCCTTTAACTAGTCACAGTGTAGTCTAACACAGTCAAGATATACAAGACTTCTGTCATCCCAGAAAATTCCCTTTTACCATTTTATAGTCATTCCACCCCCTATTGCCAGGCTCCCAGTAGCTACTGATTTGTTTTCTGCCCCTACAGTTAAGAATATTGGTTTATTTCAGGTGTCATAATGCATTTGAGATTTATCCATGCATTTCATTTAGTAGCTCTTTCCTTTTTATTGCTGTTGAGTATTCCACAGCATGGCTTTGTGTGGTTTATTGATTTACTAATGGATTAGTAGTTTTGGAGATTATGAATAAAGTTTCTGTAAGCATTTGTCTATAAATTTCTGTGGGACCATAATTTTTCATTTCTCTTGGGTAAATACTTGGAAGTAGGGTTGCTGGATCAAATGGTAAGTATATATTTAATGGAAGTGGGATTGCTGGATCAAATGTAAGTATATATTTAACTTTGGAAGGAACTGTCAGACTCTTTGCTGATAATTGCTTCTCATAATGGGTAGTACTTGGTATTGCAAGTTTATTATTTTTAGCTATTCTGATAGGTGCACAATAATAGTATCTCTTTGTGGCTTTATTTTGCTTTTCTCTAATGACAAATGATGTTGAACACCTTTCATGTGCTTCTTTGTCATTCATATAACTTATTTTGTGTATTGTCTGTTCAGATCTTTTGCCCATTGGAAAATTTTGTTTTTATTTTCCTGTTACTGAATTTTTATGTATTCTAGACATAGTTCTTTTATAACTTATGTGTTTGTAAATATGTTTTTCCCTGTTTGTGGTTTTTCTTTTCAGTGACTTAATATCTTTTGAAGAACTGAAGTTGTTAAATCTTGAAGAAATTCAGGTTATCAGTTTTATCTTTTATGGTTCATGCTTTTGGTATTATTCTTAGTACCAAGTGTTTTTAATGTTTGCCTAATCCAATTTCACAAAAATTTTCTCATGTTTTTCTCTAAAAGGATTATAGTTTACTTTTAAATCTTTAATCCATTTAAAGTTAAATTCTGTATATGCTGTGAGGTATAGGTTGAGTGTGTTTCTTTCCATACGAATATCCAAAAATTCTAGCACCACTTGCTGAAAAGACTATCCTTTCTCTGTTTAATTGACTTTGTGCCTTTATTGAAGTCAGCTGACCACATATGTGTTTGTCTGCTTCTAGACTCTGTTCTGTTGATCTGTGTCTGTCCATTTGCCATTGCTACACTGTATTATTCATTGTTATGGCTTCACAGAAAATCTTGAAATAAGGCGTGTGAGTCTTTCATCTCTTCCTTTTCAAAATTGCTTTGGCTAATCTAGTTATTTTTATTTTTTATATAAATTTTAGAATCAGTTTGCTGATTTCTATAGAATATCTTACTGGGATTTTGATTGGGATTACATTGAATCCATAGATCAGTTTAGGGAAAATTGATATCTTGACAATATTGAATCTTCCATACCATTACTGACATATCTCTCCATTATTCAGACCTCTTTAATTTTCTTCATTGGTGTCTCTAGTTTTTATAATACAGATCTTGGACATATTTCATGTTTTTTGGTGTAATTATAAAGTGGTCCTATATTTTTTAATTCCTATTTCCAATTGTTCATTGCCAGTATATATAAATACAATTGTTTTTTTAAAAACCTTCTAATAAAGACATATTTTCAGCTAGCCTAGGATATTTTATCTGGAAATAACTTCCTGATGCTATTATTTTTTTAAAAATTTTGGTAAAATGTACATAACATAAAATTTTTCCTTTATCTATTTTTTTAAGTGTACACAGTTCAGTGGCAATAAGAACCCATTCGTACTGTTGTGGAATATACAATTGATTTTTATGTTTATCTTGTACCATGAAATTGTAAATTCACTAATTCTAGTCACTTTTAAGTAGATTTTAATAGACCCTTTGGGAATTTCTTTGTAAACAATCATGAATAGAAATGAGTTTTATTTTTTTGTATAGAGAACAATTTGATTTGTGTAGTTCTTTTATCTCTTTTTCTTGCCTTATGCCCTACTGAATTGCCTAGAACCTTCACTGCAAAGTTGAACAGGAGGAGTGAGAGTGGACGTCCTTGCTTGGCGCCTAATCTTAGGAGAAGAGCATTTAATCTTTCATCATTGATGTTAACCAGAAGTTTTGGTTTTTTTGTAGATGTCCTTAATCATGGTGAAGAAGTTCCCTTCTATTCTATTCCTAGTTCACTGAGATTTTTAAAAATCGTGAATTGTCAAATGTTTTTGTGGCATTTAATAGCTTGATTATATGGTATTTTTTCTTTATCTGTTAATATTGTGAATTATATTGGTTTATTTTTGAATGTCAAAACGCAGTCTTACAATTTTGGGAAGAAACCTCACTTGGTCATGGTGTATTATTTATAATCTTCTGGAATTAATTTAAATTAAGTATTGAGAATTTTTTGCATCTGTGTTTATATTGATATATATGTAGTCTTCTTTTAATATCTCTGTGGGGGGGGATATTGATCTATATGTAGTCTTCTTTTAATATCACTTTATGTGTGTGTGTTTTGTATAAGAGTCATGCTGACCTCATGAAATGAGTTGGTAAGTGTTTCCTTCTCTTTTTTAACTGGGAAAGTTTGTGTATAATTGGTGTTATTTTTTTCTTCTTTAATGTTTGGTAGAATTCTCCAGTGAAACTATGTGGGATTGGAGATTTTTTGTTTTTGTTTTTGTTTTTCCTCTTATGTTCTAAAACTATTGTTTCTTTTTTGGATATAGTACTGATCATATCTGTAGTATCTTTAATAATGTCCCCTATTTCATGTCTTTTTTTGTCAGTCTGGCTATAGGTGATTTAATATTGTTAGTCTTTTCAAAGAGTTCATTTTTTGTTTTGTTTTGTTGATTTTTTTTTTCTATTTTTGAGCATTCGGTTTTACTGCTTTTTTTCTTTTTTACTTCCTTCATGGTTAATTTGCTTTTTTTCTTGTTTCTTATGTTTGGAGCTTAGATCGGTAACATGCTAACTTTTCTTTTTTCCCAAAATGTAAACACTAGTGACATAAATTTGCTTCTCAGACCTTCTTGAGCTGCATCCTGTGAATTTTGATGTTATGTTTTCATCTTCCTTTAAATCAAAATATTTTAAATGTCTCTTCTTCCTTTTTGATTTGTGAGTTGTTTAGGAATGTGTTGTTTAATTTCCAACTATTAGAGGATTTTCCAGATGTCTTTCTGTTATTTATAGTTAAATTTTTTAATGAGCACTGAATAAATCAAATCTGTTGAATTTGTTGAAGTTTGTTTCATGGTTCAGAATATGGTCTTTTTTAGAAAGAATATGCACATAAAAACAATATATATTCTGCTGTGGTAGGGTTAAAGTATCAATTAGGTCAAGCTAAATAATAGTGTTGCTCATATCTTCTGTAGTTTTACTAGTTTTATGTCTGCTTGTTTTCTAACACTGGGTGAGGAATCTTGAAGGCTCCAGTTACAATTATGGATTTGTTTGTTTCTCCTTTAAGTCCTATCCATTTTCACTTAATGTATTTTGGAGGTCTGTTCTTAGGTGTGTACATTTACGATTGTTATGTCTTCTTGGTAAATTGATCCTTTTATTGTTTAAAGTTATTTCTCTTTATCCCTGGTCATATTCTCTGCTAAGTTTAGTTTGATACTGATACAGTTATTCTGGCTTTCTTTTAGGTAGTATTTGCATAGTATATCTTTTTTTTTTATTAAGGTGTCATTGATATATAATCTTATGAAGGTTTCACATGAGCAACATGTGGTTACTACATTCACCCCTATTTTCAAGTCCCCCCTACATACCCCATTACAGTTACTGTCCATCAGCGTAGTAAGATGCTATAGAGTCACTATTTGTCTTCTCTGTGCTATACTGCCTTTCCCCATGCCCCTGCTACATTTTGTGTGCTAAGCATAATACCCCTTAATCCCCTTCTCCTTCCCTTCCTGTCGCCTTCCCAACTGCATTCCCTTTTGTAACCGCTAGTCCCTTCTTGGAGTCTGTTAGTCTGCTGCTCTTTTGTCCCTTCAGTTTTTGCTTTGTTGTTATATTCCACAAATGAGTGAAATAATTTGGTACTTGTCTTTCTCCACCTGGCTTATTTCACTGAGCATAATACCCTCTAGCTCCATCCATGTTGTTGCAAATGGTTGGATTTGTTTTCTTTTTATGGCTGAATAATATTCCATTGTGCATATGTACCACATCTTCTTTATCCATTTATCTATTGATGGACACTTAGGTTGCTTCCACGTCTTGGCTATTGTAAATAGTGCTGCAGTAAACTTAGGGGTGCATATGTCTTTTTGAATCTGGGATCTTATTTTCTTCGGGTAAATTCCTAGGAGTGGAATTACTGGGTCAAATGGTATTTCTGTTTTTAGTTTTTGAGGAACCTCCATATTGCTTTCCACAATGGTTGAACTAATTTACATTCCCATCAGCAGTGTAGGAGGGTTCCCCTTTCTCTGTATCTTTGCTGGCATTTGTTATTTCTTGTCTTTTGGATAGTGGCCATTCTAACTGGTGTGAGGTGATAGCACATTGTGGTTTTGCTTTGCATTTCCCTGATGATTAGTGATGTAGAGCATTCTTCATGTGCCTGTTGCCTGTTTGTATTTCTTCTTTGGAGAATGTCTGTTTAGGTCCTCTGCCCATTTTTTAATTGGGTTATTTGTTTTTTGGGCATTGAGGCATATGAGTTCTTTATATATTTTGTATGTTAAACCCTTATCAGATGAGTCATTTATGGATATATTCTCCCATACTGTAGGATGTTTTGTTCTGCTGACAGAATCTATTGCTGTACAGAAGCTTTTTAGTTTGATGTAGTCTCACTTGTTCATTTCTTATTTTGTTTCCTTGCCTAAGAGATGTGTCCAGGAATAAATTGCTTGTACTATGTTCAAGAGATTTTTGCCTGTGTTTTCTTCTTTTCTGCCTGTTTATGGTTTTATGTCTTAAATTCAGGTCTTTGAGTTTACTTTTGTGTATGGAGTTAGGCAGTAGTCCAGTTTCATTCTCTTACATGTAGACATCAAGTTTTGCCAACACCAGTTGTTGAAGAGGCTGTCTTTTTTTCCCCATTGTATATTTATGACTCCTTTATCATATATTAATTGACCATATATGTGTGGGTTTATATCTGGGCTCTCTATTCTGTTCCATTGATCTAAGGGTCCTTTCTTGTGCCAGTACCAAACTGTTATGGTTACTGCAGCTTTGCAGTAAAGCTTGAAGTCAGGGAGCATAATCCCCTCAGCTTTGTTTAAGTGGGTTGGCTGCTGGTTGGCCACACAGGGAGGGGCCTTGGAGTTGCATTTTCAGTGAGGGGGATGCAGTGTCTGGGCTCCCAAGAGTTCCTGAGTTGTTGGGCCAAGGGAGGGATGAGGAGATGTTGTCCACCTGCCCTTTCTCCTGAGGAGAGAGCTCGATCTAACCCTCACCCTTCTGGTACCCTCCCATTGATGGCAAGTCTTACAGACTGCTGCATCTGCTTTGAGTCTCAGGACTGGTGGAGCGTGCATGTCCTCCACAAGTGGATGGCATCTCACCCTCCCAGAGTGTTCTACCTGTCCCCGGTGTTCAGTACCATTGATCACCAGAACCCAGTGTAATGTGGGCTCATGCTCCTGGAGCAGATCTCCAGGACCAGGTGTGCAGAGTTCCTGGTCTCTTACCTCCCCCCTACTCTGTTCTTGTTTCTCCTGCCTGTAGGCTGGGTTGGGGGAGGGCTTGGGTTGCATTCGATGCAGCTCTGCCACATTATCCTTTTCTGTGTGGTCCTCTCTTTTTTTCCCCAGGTACAGGTGGTCTGTTCTGCAGTCCTCAGGTTGTTTTCAAGTTTAGTTGTATTTGCTGTATTTTTCTCTCATGTGTTTTTGGGAGGAGGTTTCTGCCTTGCCTTCCTACTCTGCCATCTTTTTCTCTGCCTCCTAAAGTATGTCTTTTTATATTTCAAGTTGGTTTTCCTGTAGAAAGCTTTGGCAGTCTGTTTTCACTTTGTGTGTTTAAACCATTTACACTCAGTATAACTATTGATACAGATATATTAAAATCTACCACATAGTTTGTTGTTTTCTATTTGTTCCATTTGTTTCTCATTCCTCTTTCCATTTTTTTCTGCCTAATTTCATATTATTTTTCTGTGAATCTGTTTTATTTCCATGATTGACTTATTTATGCTTAAATTTCTTTTAAAGTGGTTGCCCTTTGTTTCCGGTTTGCATTTTTACTTGACCCAGGTCTGCCTTCAATCAGTATTATACTGCCTGTAATCAGCATTATGCTTGTAAGATTATGGTAATACATTCTCAGTTCTTTTTTTTCTTCTTTTGTGCTATTTGTTATACATTTTTTAATGCCACAAACTCATAATACATTGGTACTAATTTTTGCTTTAGATGTTCAATTTTATTATGTAGCGCTGTTACAAATAAGGAAACAAACTTGCATTTTTATCTTTATTTCTGTCTTTTTCATTGGTCTTCATTTCCCGGTGTAGGTTCAGGTTCCTGTTGGGTATATATTCCTTCTTTGTGAACAACTTCCTTTAATATTTTTTATAGTGCAGGTTTCCTGGTTGTGAATTCTCTGTTTCTGTTACTCTGAAAGTCTTTATTCCTTCTTCATTTTTGCAAGATATTTTCTTTGTGTCTAAAATTTAGATTGGCAGTTAAACATGTTACTTCATTATCTTATAGTTTGCATTATGATGAGAAGACTGCTTTAATTCTTTGTTCCTCTATATATAATACATTTTTTTTTCACCTTTGACTTCCTTTAAGATTTTTTGTTTCTGTTTTGTTTTGCATGAAGATTCTGAGTTGTTTTATGTTTCTTTCTTTGAGAGATGAGTAGGACTGACTTATTTTGCTTGAAGGTCTCCAAGCTTCTAAGATGTATGGTTTGATATCTTTATTTGAAAAATTCTCAGTCATTATCTTTTAAAGTACTTTTTTTAACTCTAATCTCTTCTCCTTCTGGAATTCCAATTATACATACTAAGAGGTAAGAGCTAAAAGACTGTTTGAAATTGTTAGCTCTTGAATTCACTCTTCTTTTTATCCCACCTACTGCTTTTTCATTGCTTGTGTTTCAGTTTGGGTAATTTTTATAGACCCATTTTCAGGTTCATTGATGTTTTTCTCAGCTCCATTGAATCTACTTTTGAGCCTGTTGAAGGCATTCTGCATCTCTTTGATTTAAAAAATGTCTTAGTATTTCATTAGACTTTTATAGTTACTATATCTCTGAATTTTGTCATTGTCTTCATGCATGCTTTCCATCTTATCCACAATAGTCTTTAACATAGTAATCAGAGTCATTTAAAATTCTGTTTCAATCTCAGTGTGGTTTGTCACTTGTTTTATCTCTAAAAAGTTGATTGATTTTTCTTGCTTTCTTAGGTATTTTGTAATTTTTGATTGAATGTCAAATATGTATGGGACAGTAAAGACTAAAGTTAATATTTATGCCTGAAATAGCATGTCTGTGCTGTTAGTGTCAGCAGTTGAGTCAGTTTAAGTTTGGAGTTGAACCAGGTTTGGGTTTTTTATTGTTAAGATTGCTTGCAATGTGCCATTAGTTTCACATTCCTTTAACATTACCTTGTAATTAGAATGGGGCTGGTTTGCAGGCAGGGTTTTCTTAATGTTCTTGCTCTGCCTTCCAATTTAGGCATTCCCTTTATGTGTCTCTCTGTGCCTGCCATGCCTCTCCTCCAGCCATGGACTGCTGTTACTTGTTACTCCATGCTTCCTATTCTTTATGTCCATATTCTTTTCTGTTTGGCCTATATATACTGGAAGCCATGAATTTATATCATTAGGGCTAATTTCAGTCTAATAATATAAGACTTATTCTAGTTTTCTGCCTTTTCATATTTCTAGCTCTCCTTTTTAATAGTGAGAAATCTGCCTCCTGTTATTTCTCATATATTTACCTAATTTGCTTAATTTTACTGTATGAAACCACTTTCCTAACCTCACCAGTCTGCTACTTTGTGAGTGTATCTTCGTCACATAGGCCTCACCTAGACTTGATTCCCTTTTGCTTGGCTGTCCTTATTGATTCATGTTGTTCCCAGCCTCTCTTCAGCACACTGCTAGCCACCCTTCTAGGCACAGACCTCTGATTTCAGAAGTTTTTGGAGTGAAATATTAAACAGTGGAAGAAACATGGAACTGTTTTCATGACTTCAATTTCAGATTTTTTTCCAAATTAGATATTTTAAGATGTCCTTGAGAAAAGAGAGTATTTTATTCCTACTTTCATGCTTCTCTGACTGTGTAGAGGAATTACTGAATTTTTGTGTGTCATTCACATGCTTGATTAATTTTCACACCAAAAGGCATATGTTTCAAAATTAATTATGTGCAGCTTATGAAAGAAGTGTCATCTTGGCTGTTTTATGTTAGGCTCCCTATCTGAAGGTTGCGGCAAAATGTTGAAATTTTTGGTTGCTGTTGTCATAAGAAAACACTAAAATGCTGAAAATGTATCAGATGTTATCAGCATTTGCATTTTGGCATTTCTATGCCTCTTACTTGAAGAAGAAACATTTTGAAGTGGCTGAAAGCACATGTGCTTTGGAATTAGAGGTTTGAGCCCCTACTCTACCTCCTTTTCACAGTGATATTTGCCAAGCTATGTACTTTCTGTAACTTAAATTTATTTGTCTATTAAACGTGAGTGTTCACTTGAGAACTGTCAGGACTAAATGATGTGAAAGTGCCTAATGTAATACCAGACTTAATGCATATTTACTTTTCTTTCTTCTTTGGCTTTTTCCTATATGGTAGATAGTCTGTGTTTCTAATTAGTGGGGAATTCTTTTACTTTAAAATAGATATTAATACATTTCTTAGGGTACAGTGTACTGAACTAAAATGTAAAAACATATTTTACTTTCTGACTTTTTTCATATAATAGAATTTTACTGATCATTGTTTTTCTTTTTGGTCATTTTACATTGAAAGCTCTGATCCATATCTATTCTGAGAAACCAATGATAAATGCCTGAGATCTGCCAAAAATAAATAAAATAGAAGAATAATTTGAATATGACATTATTCTAATTACTGGGTAGACAATAAATTCCTATGTCTCACATAAGCCAGAACACCAAGTATAACTTATAACATGGCAAATTGCTTTTCCTACATTAAGGTAGTTGGGTAACTAGAATAAAGAACATCTTACATGCCTTCTATTTTCTGGTACAGGGAACCAAATAAGGGTTATATGCCATCTTAACAAAGTACTTCTCTCTCCTGTAGATTTATTAATATCATAAATGTAAAACTTTTATCATTTTATTTTCTCAGAGCAAGACTATTTACATTAAATATTTGCAATTTTAAAAACCTTCATGATATGTTTACTTGATGCTACCCTCAGATATGTATCATTTCTTCTATAGTATTGTGTCTTATTTTTTAATGGTTATCAAAGTGGCATCCCTCCCTGAGTAAAGTAATAACATAATTTATGTGGATAACTGCATCTGAAATCTGTCAGATAAAATAGAGAAATGGTTATGTGGAATTTAATACATGTGTCACAGATAATAAAAACAAAAGAAATAGCAATAACAAAATCTTTCCTTACCAAGACACAAGAGTACTCTATTGCATATAGGGTAAGACTGTGTTAACCTTAAAAATAAAACTCAGGTATTTTACAAGCAAAAATGGGTTTATTCAGGAATAGCAGAGAATTGCAATTGGGACAAGCAAGCTATGGCAAAGCCAGAGGCAAGTCAAACAAGGGAGAGAAATACTCATAGAGGAAAAGGAGGACTTGAGAGGGGCTCTTATGACAAAAAGTTCCTTAGAGTAAACTGGGAGTGCCAAGTGTTGTGGCTTCTCATTGGCTGAATTGTTACAGTCCATCATTGACTGGGCTGTTGTTGGGGGGTGGGGAGAAAAACCTTCCTCTTGCTGGGAAGTAAAGCAGTAGCTGAAGCAGAATCGGCTTGTAAGGTCCATCTCTTCAGGTTGGGTATGCAGTTGAGGAGTGGTGGGGCCTGAGAGCTACCCCTGCTGGCCTCCTGACTTGACTTTTATTTCCCAAAAAAAAACTTGATTTGATTTTTTTATTAAGGTATCATTGATATACAATCCTATGAAGGTTTCACATGAGCAGCATCGTGGTTACTATATTCACTCATATTATCGAGTCCCTCCCACACCCCACTATAGTCAGTGTCCTTCAGTGTAGTAAGATGACAAAGAGTCACTACTTGTCTTCTCTGTGCTACACTGTCTTCCCTGTGAACCCCCCCAACATGTGTGCCAATCATAATGCCCCTTAATACCCTGATCCTGCCCTCCCCACCCGCCTGCCCTACCCCTCCCCTTTGGTAACCTCTAGTCCTTTCATGGAGCCTTTGAGTCTGCAGCTGTTTAGTTTCTTCAGTTTTGTTTTATTATTGTACTCCACAAATGAGGGAAATCATTTAGTACTTGTCTTTATCCACCTGGCTTATTTCACTGAGCATAATACCCCCTAGCTACTTCCATGTTGTTGCAAATGGTAGGATTTGTTTTCTTCTTTTGACTGAATAATATTCCGTTGTGTGTATGTACCACATCTTCTTTATCCATTCATCTACTGATGGACACTTAGGTTGCTTCCATGTCTTGGCTATAGTAAGTAGTGCTGCAATAAACTTAGGGGTGCATATGTTTTTTTGAATCTGGGATCTTGTTTTCCTTGGGTAAATTTCTAGGAGTAGAATTCCCGGATCAAATGGTATTTCTGTTTTTAGTTTTTTGAGGAACCTCCATATTGCTTTCCACAATGGTTGAACTAATTTACCTTCCCACCAACAGTGTAGGAGGGTTCCCTTCCCCTTTCTCCACATTCTCGCCAGCATTTGTTGTTCCTTGTCTTTTGGATGTTGGCTATTCTAACTGGTGTGAGGTAATATCTCATTGTGGTTTTAATATGCATTTACTTGATAATTAGCGATGTGGAGCATCTTTTCATGTGCCTGTTGGCCATCTGTATTTCTTCTTTAGAGAAGTGTCTGTTCAGGACTTCTGCCCATTTTTTAATCAGGTTATTTGCTTTTTGGGTGTTGAGGGGTGTGAGTTCTTTATATATTTTGTATGTTAACCATGTGTTGGATATGTCATTTACAAACATATTCTCCCATACTGTAGGATGCCTTTTTGTTCTGTTGATGGTGTCCTTGCTGTACAGAAACTTTTTAGTTTGATGTAGTCCCATGTGTTCATTTTTGCTTTTGTTTCCGTTGCCCCAGGGTATGTGTTCAGGAAAAAGTTGCTCATGTTTATATTCAAGAGATTTTTGCCTATGTTTTCCTCTAAGAGTTTTATGGTTTCATGACTTACATTCAGGTCTTTGATCCATTTCGAGTTTATTTTTGTGTATGGAGTTAGACAGTAATCCAGCTTCATTCTCTTACATGTAGCTGTCCAGTTTTGCCAACACCAGTTGTTGAAGAGGCTGTCATTTCCCCATTGTATATCCAAGGCTCCTTTATCCTATATTAATTAGCCATATGTGCATGGGGTTATATCTGAGCTTTCTATTCTGTTCCATTGACCTATGGGTCTGTTCTTGTGTCAATACCAAATTTTCTTGATTACTGTGGCTTTGTAGTAGAGCTTGAAGTCGGGGAGTGTAATCCCCTCAGCTTTATTCTTCCTTCCCAGGATTGCTTTTGCTATTCAGGGTCTTTTGTGGTTCCATATGAATTTTAGAATTAAGTGTTCTAGTTTGTTGAAGATGCTGTTGGTATTTTAATAGGGATTGCATTGAATCTGTAGATGGCTTTAGGCAGAATGGCCATTTTGACAATATTAATTCTTCCTATCCATGAGCACAGGATGTATTTCAATTCATTGGTGTCTTCTTTAATTTCTCTCATGAGTGTTTTGAAGTTTTCAGGGTATAGGTATTTCACCTCCTTGGTTAGGTTCATTCCTAGGTATTTTATTCTTTTTGATGCAATTGTAAATGGAATTATTTTCCTGATTTCTCTTTCTGCTAGTTCATCGTTACTATGCCACATATTTATGTGCATTGATTATGTATCCTGCAACTTGGCTGATTTCAGTTATTAGTTGTAGTGGTTTTGGAGTGGATTCTTTAGGGTTTTTTATGTATGATATCATGTCACCTGCAAACAGTGACAATTTAACTTCTTCCTTACCAGTCTGGATGCCTTTTATTTTTTTGTCTGTCTAATTGCCGTTTCTAGGACCTCCAGTACTATGTTGAGTGAAAGTGGGGAGAGTGGGCATTTATCTTAAAGGAAAAGCTTTCAGCATTTCACTGTTAAGTTTATGATGTTAGGCCAGCATCACTCTAATGCCAAAACTAGGCCAAGACCACAAAATAAGAAAATTATAGACCAATATCCCTGATGAACATAGATACAGCAATACTCAACAAAAAATCAGCAAACTGAACATACTACATATATGTGGGTCTGTCATATATGGCCTTTATTATGTTGTGGTACTTGCCCTCTGTGCCCATTTTGTTGAGAGTATTTAGCATGAATGGATGTTGAATTTTGTTGAGTGCTTTTCAGCATCTATGGAGATTGTCATGTGATTTTGTCCTTTTTGTTGAGGTGGTGTATGTTGTTGATGGATTTTCAAATATTGTACCATCTTTGCATCCCTGGAATAAATCGTACTTTATCGTGATGGATGAACCTCTTGATGTATTTTTGAGTTCAGTTTGCTGATATTTTGTTGAGTATTTTTGCATCTATGTTCAGCAGGGATATTGGTCTATAATTTTCTTTTTTTGTGGTCTTGGCCTGGTTTTGGCATTAGAGTGATGCTGCCCTAATATAATGAATTTGGGAGTATTCCCTCCTCTTCTACTTTTTGGAAAACTTTAAGGAGGATGGATATTAGGTCTTTAAATGTTTGGTAAAATTCAGCATTGAAGGCATCTCTTCCAGGGACTTTGTGCTTAGGTAGTTTTTTGATTACCAGTTTAGTTTTATTGTTGGTAATTAGTCTGTTCAGATTTTCTGTTTCTTCCTGGGTCAATCTTGAAAGGTTTTATTTTTCTAGAAAGTTGTCCATTTCTTCTAGGTTATCCAATTTGGTAGCCTATAATTTTTCATAGTATTCTCTAATAATTCTTTGTATTTCTGTGATTTTTACTTTCTCATGTCTGATTCTGTTTATGTTTGTAGACTTTCTCTTTTCTTGATAAGTCTGGCTAGGGTTTTATCTATTTTGGTTATTTTCTCAAAGAACCACCTCCTGCTTTCATTGATTCTTTCTACTGTTTTATTCTACTCAATTTTATTTATTTCTGCTCTGATTTTTATGTCATCCCTCCTTCTACTGACTTTGGGCCTCTTTTGTTCTTCTTTTTCTAGTTTCATTAATTGTGAGTTTAGACTGTTCATTTGGGATTGTTTTTGTTTCTTGAGGTATACCCGTATCGCTGTGTACTTTCCTCTTAGAATGGCCTTTGCTGTTTATAATATATTTTGTGCTGTTCAGTTTTGTTTTGATTTGTTTCCATATATTGCTTGACCTCTGTTTTTAGTTGGTCATTGATCCATTGGTTATTTAGGAGCATGTTATTAAGCCCCCATGTGTTTGTGGGCTTTTTCATTTTCTTTGCATAATTTATTTCTAGTTTCATACCTTTGTGGTCTGAGAAGCTGGTTGGTACAATTTCAGTGTTTTTGAATTTACTGAGGCTCTTTTTGTGGCCTAATATATGACTTAATCTTGAAAATGTTCCATGTGCACTTGAGAAGAATGCGTATTCTGCTGCCTTTGGGTGGAGAGTTCTGTAGATGTCTGTTAGGTCCATCTTTTCTAATGTGTTGTTCAGTGCCTGTGTGTCCTTACTTATTTTCTGTCTGGTTGATCTGTCCTTTGGAGTGAGTGGAGTGTTGAAATCTCCTCAAATGAATGCATTGCTTTCTGTTTCCTCCTTTAATTCTCTTAGTATTTGTTGCATGTATTTAAGTGCACCTGTGTTGGGTGCATAGATATTTATAATGGTTATATCCTCTTGTTGGACTGACCCCTTTTCATTATGTAATGTCCTTCTTTGCCTCTTGTTACTTTTTTTGTTTTGATGTCTGTTTTGTCCGATGCAATATTGCGATTCCTGCTTTTTTCTCCCTGTTATTTGCATGAAATATCTTTTTCCATCCCTTTACTTTCAGTCTGTGTATGTCTTTGGGTTTGAAGTGAGTCTCTTTTAGGCAGCATATAGATTGGTCTTTTTTTTTTTATCCATTCTGTAACTCTGTGTCTTTTAATTGTTGCATTTCGACCATTTACATTTAGGGTGATTATTGATAGATATGTACTTATTGCCATTGCAGGCTTTAGATTCTTTCTTACCAGATGTTCAAGGGTAGCTTCTTTACTATCTAACGTCCTACCTTTACTCACTTAATATGTTATTTCAAACACAATCTAAAGGTTCTTATTTTCCCTCCCTCCTTTTTCTTCCTCCTCTACTGTTTATATATTAGGTATAATATTGTGCACTCTTTATGTATCCCTTGACTAACTATGTGGGTAGTTGATTTACTTTTATATTTTCTTAGTAATTAATTGGTCTACTTCCTTTACTGTGATTTTATTTTCTCTGTTGACAGCTATTTAGCCTTAGGAACACTCCCATCTATAGCAGTCGCTCCATAATACCCTGTAGGGATGGTTTGTGGGAGGTAAATTCCCTCAACTTTTGCTGGAAATTGTTTAATCTCTGTTTCAGGTTTAAATGATAATCTTGTCATATAGAGTATTCTTGGTTTGAGGTCCTTCTGTTTCATTGCATGGAATATATCATGCCACTCCTTTTTTGCCTGTAAACTTTTTGCTGAGATTTCTGATGGTTGCCTGATGGGTTTTCCTTTGAATGTGATCTTTTTTCTCTCTCTGACTGCTTTTAGTAGTCTGTCCTTATCCTTAGTCTTTGCCATTTTAATTATTATATGTCTTGGTGTTATCTTCCTTGGTTCCCTTGTATTGGAAGATCTGTGCACCTCCATTGCCTGAGAACTGTCTCCTTCCCCAGATCGGGGAAGTTTTCATCAATTATTTCCTCAAAGACTTTCTATCCCTTTTTCTTTCTCTTCTTCTTCTGGTACCCGTATAATATGAAAATTGTTCTGTTTTGATTGGCCACACAGTTCTTTCAATATTCTTTCATTCCTAGAAATCCTTTTTTCTCTCTGTGCCTCAGATTTTTTGTATTCCTGTTCTCTAATTTGTTTCACTTACCATTTCCTCTACCTCATTGAATCTTCTTTTAAATCCCTACATTGTATGCTTCCTTTCAGATACTGTATTTTATAAAATTTCTGTTTCTTTCTTGAAGTCTTCCCTGCGGTCTTGAATTTTTTTTTCTGTAGCTCTGTGAACATGTTTATGATATCTGTTTTGAAATCTTTATCAGGAAGATTGGTAATTTCCATTACACTTAGCCCTCTTTCTGGTGTTTGTGAGATTTTGGTTTTTACCAGGTTCTTTTGTGTTCCATGTTTGTAATGATTCCTATGGAAAAATAAGTTTGTGTAGGCAGCACTCTGTAGTGCCCAGAAGCTCTACTTTCTGGAGATGCCCAGCACCTGAAACAAACACAGGGGTCACAGACATGTGGCGCCCGTGCCTGCCTACAGGAAAGAGCTCTTTCCTGCTTCGTGGATGCATTGCATACCTCCGCTGCCAGGGCCAGTGGGCCCAGTGCACAGGGAGGAGCCTGTGCATTAAACCCCTGTAGCTGCCGAAGGCGGCGCCACCCTCTGGCTGGCCTAGCACAATGGCAGGGGCAGCAGGTTTGTGAACCAATCCTGGCCAGGTGGAAGGAGTGGTAGTCTGCATATTGCAGTGGTCCCTCTCTGTGCGCTTCTCCTGATGGGGATGGAACGCCTGAATCTCCTGAAAGTTGTGTGTGCCGGGATGATTTAGTCCATCTTTCCTTTCTCCTGAGCAACTAGCTCTGTGTAATTCTTGCCCCTTTTGCAGCCTTCTTGCTATTGGGAAGTCTTTAAAAGTGCCCGCCTTTATTTTTTCTCAAAGTGGCTGTTTGTGGGTACCTAATCTCCAGAAGTGGCTGGAATCTCAGTCTCTCTGAGTATTCCACCTGTCTTTGCTTTCTAACCCCACCAGTCTCCAAAGCACCACGTAATGTAGCTTCATGCTCCCAGAGCACATCTCCAGGGCTGGGTTTTCAGCAGTCCTAGGCTTCTACCCCATCCCTGCTGTATTTCTCTTCCTCCAACCAGTGAGCTGGGTGGGGGGTGCTCTTGGGTCTCAGCAGATCACGGCTTTGCTACTTTACCCTTTTCTTCTCTATTCCCCAGATGTAGGCAGTCTGTTGCAGTCTTCTTTCTGATTGCTCTTTCAGGATTATTTGTATTTGCTGTATCTTTGTATCATATGTGGTTTTGGGAGGAGGTTTCTGTTTCACTTCTAATGCCACCATCTTTAAGCCTCTCCTGACTTGATTTTAGTGACGTTTCCATTTATTAATTTCAGAATAGTTTTTAAATAAATTTGGAGATATTTTCTAAGGCAAATAGAATATCATTTTTTTACCTAAAGCCATGTAAGTTCTTTTTTTTTTTTTTAGGATTATCTTTATTTATTTATTTTATTAAGGTATTATTGATATACACTCTTATAAAGGTTTCACATGAAAAAAGAATGTGGTCACTACATTCACCCATATTATTATGTCCCCCCATAGCCAATGTTTGAAATAAAAATACTCCATTGCAGTCACTGCTCATCAGAACAGTAAGGTGCCACAGAGTCACTATTTGCCTTCTCTGTGCTATACTGTCTTCTCCATGATCCCCCACACCATGTGTGCCCATCATAAGGCCATGTAAGTTCTTAATTTTAAAAAGGACATATTAGAGTGTTAATTTTTCTTTGTTTAAATATTAGCCATCATTGTCCTTAGTGCACTCTTACTGTATTTTTGTTAAACCTGAGTTTGCTTAGAAATTGCTGCTATTTGCATTGAAAATTTGACATCTTCCTTCTCTACAAATGTGCTGGTAATTGGGCAGAACATTTCACTAAGTTTTGCTGACCCAGATAACATTTCTAAATACATTCTCCAGTATTTTCCTCTACATATTCATGTACATATTCACACGTTTAACGTTAAAGTTACTGTTCTAATACCAGTTCATAGTTGATGAATACAGTTATTGTAATTGATTTGGCAAATCGAAGACAGAGTCAGTAGCTGGAAATTCTGGGGTGAATTCCAAGATGGAGAGAATCAGAGAGTAGAAGCCCCAAATTCTGCATGCTATGTATTTAGGTCATATTGTTTTATTTCCCCATTTGTGTATAGAACTACACCATAATTTTTTGCGTGAAAGAGACTCTTGCCCTTCTACATTCTTTGCCTGGTAAGAACTTCAAGGCCCAGCTCAAAATTATTTTTTTTAAGCAGCTATATTGTAGTTAATTTACATACAATAAAATGCACCCATATTAAATGTACAGTTTGTAATTAAACGTATAGTTTGAATTTTAGCAAATGTATGGTAAACTGTTGGTGGGAACACAAATGATATACCTTTTTGGAAAATAGTTTTGTGGTGTCAAGTAAACATCTAAAATATATGATTGTTTTTGACCCAATAACCCACTTTTAGGAATATATTATCTAAAAGTAACATTGTGGATATGTAGGTATACTTAGAAGGGTATTTCATTGCAGCAGTATTTGTAGTAGCCAATGTTTGTAAATCATGTATTAATCAATGTTTGAAAAGACCTGAATATTCATTTAGAGTGAAATTGTTGAATAAATTAATCTATCTCTTATTGTAGAACAGAAGTTTGATATATTTTAACTGGGAAAAATATGCTTGATATATTCAGTAGTATAAGCAAATTATAGACCAATATGTAAGATTGTGTGTATGTATGTTTCCTTCATTGAGTCAGTCAGTCAGTCATTGAAGTATTTTTGGCAATAAATAATGGCAGCTTGGACTAAGATGGGTTGTAGAGATGGGAGATACAAATAATTTTAAGTATTTGGGAGGTAAAGTCAAAAGAATTGGATGATATTTTGGAGGGGGAAATGAGGCAGAAGGATGAGAGATCCTGTCTCCAGGTTTCTGGGTTTTGGTATGAGACTAGTGACAGTTACTAGATATTGAACACTTTCAGAATACTGCAAAGATCATCAGTTCATTTTAAGTTGAGTTTGAGGGAATTTTGCTGTATTTAAGTGGAAGTAGGTAGTAGACAGATGTAATGGATCTGATATTTATTGGAAAAGTCTTGACTCCAGATACAGATTTCAGAGTTGATTGCTGTATAGCTGATAATTGAAAACAAGCACATGTGAAATTGCTTAGGGAGACAATTTAAGATATGAGAAGGGGACCTAGAATCAAGCCTTGAGAAACAACAATAATGGTCAGATCTGAGGAGGATGAGTCAGTAAAGGAGGGAGTGAGATTGTTAAGAGTATTGAACAAAAGGGAGAAAGTATTTAAAGGAGGGAACTGGTCATTAATGACTGAAAATGCTTGTTGCTCAAATGTGTGGCTAATTCATAGCAAGATCCATTTCAGTGAAATGGTGGGGGCAGAAGCCATGTTGGAATATGTTGAGGAGTGAGTAGGAGGAGAGGAAATGGATACAGCAAATTAGACAATTTTGTTAAAATTGGAAATGTACTTGTGTTATTATGTTAGTATGAAGAAAAGACAATAAAAATCCAACTACTTTAAAGTCTTACATATGTTCAGAAAGAAAGGATGGAAATATATTAAAATATTAATAGTATTTGGATTAGAATACAAGACCTGTGTACTATTTTTAAATGTCTCCCTTTTTCATTTTCCTGTTTTTTAAGGTAAGCAAAAATTTAATAGATAACAAAATATGGATTATTTTATCAGTCAGCTTCCAGTTAAGAGACAAAAATTATGCCAATTGTTTGAACAGTGTATTTAACACAAAGAATTATTAACTAGACATAGAGTTAACTGGGTAAGTGCTAGATTAAAAAGAATACTCTAAGGTGTCATGGAGGTGGCTCTTTCAGGAAGCACCCAGGGCTGAAAGAATAAATCTTAGAAACTTTAAGAGGAAGGGCAACGCAGAACTCATACCTCTGATGAAAGTGTGCCGGTAAGCAGGTGCTCCCCTCTTTGGAGGTGTGAGGGGTGAGATTGATAAAACTGATTCTGTATATGTTGGGAAAATTGCTAAGTGGATTTAGCTGCTGCTATAGGAAGGCACTGCTATTGCTGCCAATGTAAAGGGTTAAGAAAGCAACTCACCATAATGCCTGAGTGTCCTTGCATACCTTTGTTGAGAATACCAAGAATATAAGGCCCTGACTGCTCTTTACCCAGGTCATCAGGGTTATACTTGCAGGGATGAGTTGATGTTATCTAATTGGCTTGTTTTCACTTACTGTAAAAGAGCTTCTTCAAGCTCAGAGTTCTTCTACTATAACACAATCTCCTGTGCGTGCAGGAATCCATAGTGGACTCTTTGGATCATCCCTGTGGGATTTGGGTAGATGGGAGGGTGGGGCATGTACAACTAATGTAAGTGAACTTGAAGCTTTGGCTGCTACTTTGTCATAAATGATACAGTCCTTTTTCTCTGACCCAGTATTTTGTCTTGTGTCTTCTGCCGATATTCATGAAATTATGGCAGGCTAACTTGTTAGCTTGCAAAGTGAATAAAATCTTAGACTCCATTATGAGTTTTTAAGTAGTGTTTGTAGGCTCCTTTTGATTGGGAGGTGTATATCAATATGCTTTTATGTCTGTGTTAATCTGTAGATCTTTAGTAACCTCCACTTGGTCCAAAGTTCCTGTCTAGCCTTTAATGATGTTCCTGTTCATGGTGATGATATTTATCCAGTATGCAGTATAGAAAGTCAAAGAGAGAAATTAAGAAAAAAAAGTTGAGAGATATAAAATTGACTGAGAGGTTTCAAAGGATGTTTAGTAGGAGTTGTAGATGAGTTTAATATAATAAATGATAGTTAATATTTGAAAAAATATCAAGAATATTAATAAAATATTAAAAACTACCAAAGAGAAAGGGCTGATTACTTAACTAAAGAGTGACAGCTGACAACAGAGTTTTCAGCAGCATTAGGTGCCAGAAGACATTGGAATAATGTCTTTAAACTGCTGACTTAAAGTAACTGCCAACCCAGAATTTTATATTAACCAAACTATCATTGAAGAGGGAGGATGTAAGATACAGGATAAAGAGATATTCAATAAATTAGTAAAATATTTTGAGGAATTTAATTATTGACTGTAACAATTAAGATGAAATAATGCAAAGTATAGGAATATGTCAGTATCTATGTCTATACCTAGATATTGGTATATCTACATTTAATATAGTAAAATAATCAAGGAAGAATGTGGACTCTAAAGATGGGTAGTCCTGGGTTTAAATTCAGGCTTATCACTTACTTGCTGTATGACCATGGGCAAATTAACTGTTTTATACCTCAGTTTCTACTCTGTATAATGGGAGTAACAGTAATACATATCTCACTGGGTTGCTCTGAGGATTACTTGGGTTCATGTCTGTGTTTGTCATTTTATCATTTTCATCATCCCAATATTTTTGTAGAATATTTAAAAAATTCCTTAAACCCTTGTGTGTTAACATCAGAAATCTCAGGGAGATGGGGTTGGTATGGAAGAGAAAGAAGATAATTTACTTCTTATAAATCTCTATCCTTTGGCTTCTTAAATTCATTCAACACTTGCTGATACCCATTATATGCTAGGCACTCTTTTAAGTGCTGAGAGTACAACAGTGAATAAAACAAAATGGCTTATATTCTCCTGTGGAGGTAATAGGCAATAAACAAGGTAGGTATGTGAGAAAAATGTGTGTATCTACCCAAATATACATAGACGGTTACTGATAGCACTAAGGAGAAAAATGAAGCATGTAAGGGGATAAGGATTTTTAAATTTCAAATAGAATGGTCAGGGACTATGAGCAGAGATAGCATTGGTGTAAAGACCTGAAGGAGATAAGATGTAGCCATGAGGATATCTTTTTATAAAAGCATTTAGGTGAAAGGAAGAGCAAATGCAAAAGACAGTGAAGCAGAAGCCTAACTAGCATTCTCAGAGAACAACCAAATAGGCTAGTGGGGCTGACGTAGTTTGCTTGAGGAGGGAAGAAAAGGAGTGAGGCCATAGAAGTAATAGAGATCCACTGCTTATAAGATTTATAGCTTTTACTGTGAATGAGGCAGAGAGTCATTTGATTGTTCTGAATTCTTGACTTTCTATTTAACATTCTTAGTCTGACTCTTAGGTAGAAAACAGGCTGCAGAAATTTTACCTTGGTCATTTAAATAGTCTAGTAAAATAAGCAAAAACACACAATGGATTCTAGTATCATGTCCCTCCTCAGGAACCTACAGTGGTTCCATGCTATCTATTCTGTCACTCTGAGTTTCATTGCTTATGTTTTAAAAGCTTTTTGTAATCTTGTCACAGTGTATCTGTTTAATTCTGTTTCTTCCAGTTCTTCCAGGCCTGCAAATAAATTTTTCAATCCTAATTCCACTAAACCTAGGACCAGTTTTAGCATCATTCCATTACCTATAATTTAGTCTCTTAAAATTAACTGGGAGATTTTACATAATAGGTATTGGTTACATAGTGTTTTCTCTGTAAATAAATGATATGTTTTAGAAGTCTTCATTTAAATATTCTTGGACCTCTGTTAAACATGTGAATAATTGATTTACTTTCATCATCTTATCAGTCAACAGTCCTAGTTGCAGAAAATAGAATCTGTTTTTACCTAGTGATTCCTTAGAGGGTACTGCCTAGCTAACAGAGTCTTTGGGAGGGCCATGAAATCAGATATTTTTGTTATACAGCTTGGAACTAAAAGAAGTGCCCAAGCGTGCCATGTAGGTGATTAAGCATGAACTCCATTACTCACATAGTATCTATGAAGATAAGGACCAATCACTAAAATTTCTATTCAAGCTATCACAGAAGAATCAGACACCTTTTCCACTGCCTCAGATTATTTACTTCTTCCTTCTTCCAAATATTGCATATTTATGGATACTTGTCAATTCCTAGGCTGTACCACTTTGGGTAGCATTCCTTAGTATCCAGTTTACAAACATTTTCTCTGATTGATATATGCTAACTCCATGGTACTGAAGAGACACCATTTCTGCACCCCTTCCCCACCTTGTTGTTCTTCCATGTATCCAATATAATGTGGTATGCGTCCTATGAAAGAAGAGCAAATTATAAGTTCTGATGGCTATGACTTATGAATATTTATGTTTTTATCTCAGATATTCAAGATTAAAGCAGTCCAACTGGCTGAGAAACTCCTTCCTGCCTTTAACACACCTACTGGAATTCCCTGGGCAATGGTGAATCTGAAAAGGTAAAATCTGTTTTTGTGTGGTCGTTCCTGTTTAGAAAGAATTAGATTAACTGATTTTTTGACCTTTTTAGTCTTAAAAATATCTAACATTGTCTCCACCATACTTTTTAAGACTTAAATTGTTTTTCTGTGCATATATGCAGAAACATTACTTCCTTAAAACATTCTCTGACTTTTTATTTATTTATTTTTTATTTTTTAGATAATTATTTTTTATTGAAGGGTAGTTGACGCACAGTATTACATTACATTAGTTTCAAGTGTACAACACAGTGATAAAACATTTATATACATAATTCTAGGTTCCAGCTATCATCCTACCAAGCTGTTACAATATCTTGACTATATTCCTTATGCTATACATTACATCCCGGTTACTTATTTATTTTACCATTGGAAGTCTGTCCTTTTTTTTTTTTTTTTTTGTGAGGGCATCTCTCATATTTATTGATCAAATGGTTGTTAACGACAATAAAATTCTGTATAGGGGAGTCAATGGTCAATGCAGAATCATTAATCCACCCCAAGCCTAATTTTCATCAGTCTCCAATCTTCTGAAGCATAACAAACAAGTTCTTACATGGAGAACAAATTCTTACATAATGAATAAGTTACATAGTGAACAGTACAAGGGCAGTCATCACAGAAACTTTCGGTTTTGCTCATGCATTATGAACTCTAAACAGTCAGTTCAAATATGAATACTCATTTGGTTTTTATACTTGATTTATATGTGGATACCACATTTCTCTCTTTATTATTATTATTTGTAATAAAATGCTGAAGTGGTAGGTAGATTCAAGATTAAGGTAGAAAACATAGTTTAGTGTTGTAAGAGAGCAACTGTAGATGATCAGGTATGTGCCTGTAGACTATGTGTTAATCCAAGCTAGACAAGGGCAATAAAACATCCACGTATGCAGAAGATTTCTCTCAGAACGGGGGGTGAGGTTCTAAGCCTCACCTCTGTTGATCCCCAATTTCTCACCTGATGGCCCCCCTGCGACTGTGCCTGTCTTAGGTTGTTCCTCCCTTGAGGAATCTTACCCGTCTCTGGCTAACCAGTCATCTTGCGGGGCCATACAGGGAAATGTGAAGTTGGTAAGTGAGAGGGAAGCCTTATTGTTTGAAAAGGTTAGCTTTTTACTTCTTTGCATATTTATGCCCTGTGTCTTCTATGCCCAGCATTTGTCTTGAGGTATCTTTACCACTTGGAAGAAGTATGATACTCGGTAAATTTGACATGAGGCACGAATTCTATTTAAGGGTTGTAATTAGGAAGGAAGAAGAAAAGCTATAGAAGTAGCAGGCGGAAGAAAACATGGGAAGATTGATTATTTCTTTGACATATCTTCTTGTAGAGTAACTTCAGCATGTACAGGCTTTAAGCTACTACTTAAATTGCGCACACACATTAACATAATAGGAGTATAGTTACATAACCAAAGCATACCTGTAATTACCATCCATCTCCAGTGAAACCAAGAAAACCAGTTAGGCACCTTAGGCATTTGTGAAAACTTATCTATGATATGGTGGATATTGTCCAACTGAACTTGAACAGTCTGAGAGAAATCAGACAAATTAAAACAACCCATTCCTGGGGAATGTTCACATCCCTTATGTTCTTTTAGCAGTAAATAGTCTGTAGTTGTAAGATTTTGGAGCGCTACAATTTGCACTTCTCCTAATTCTTGGTTGAGTTCCAACAGTATAGATCCAGTCAAATTTGTTGTTTTACTGTATGCACAGGCCAGCTTAGATATCTCCTTCCTCATTCCCATGGCAAGTCCAGGAGCTGGTGGGATGAGTGCATCTACAGCTGTAGCAGTGCGTGGATCTTTGTTGCGGTTTTTTGATGATCATCTTCTGCCATGAGTCTTCCCGAGAGTGCTGATGTTGGAAGTTCTTTTTCATATCGTATCTTAGTTCATTTTCGGGGTAGCCCAATTAGGCTTTGATCCTCTGTATAAACACAAACAGACCCTTTGCCTACACTTTTATATGCCCTTTATACCCTTGAGTAGAACTCATTGGAGGTTACCACACAGGAACTGCCCTTTGTTTTGTTTTGTTTTGTTTTGCTTTGTTTTTGGTATCACTAATCTACACTTACATGACGAATATTATGTTTACTAGGCTCTCCCCTATACCAGGTCTCCCCTATAAACCCCTTTACAGTCACTGTCCATCAGCATAGCAAAAAGTTGTAGAATCCCTACTTGCCTTCTCTGTGTTGTACAGCCCTCCCCTTTCTCCTACCCCCCATGCATGGTAATCTTAATACCCCCATACTTCTCCACCCCCCTTATCCCTCCCTACCCACCCATCCTCCCCAGTCCCTTTCCCTTTGGTACCTGTTAGTCCATTCTTGAGTTCTGTGATTCTGCTGCTGTTTTGTTCCTTCAGTTTTTCCTTTGTTCTTATACTCCACAGATGAGTGAAATCATTTAGTATTTCTCTTTCTCCGCTTGGCTTGTTTCACTGAGCATAATACCCTCCAGCTCCATCCATGTTGCTGCAAATGATTGGATTTGCACTTTTCTTATGGCTGAGTAGTATTCCATTGTGTATATGTACCACATCTTCTTTATCCATTCATCTATCGATGGACATTTAGGTTGCTTCCAATTCTTGGCTATTGTAAATAGTGCTGCGATAAACATAGGGGTGCACTGATCTTTCTCATACTTGATTGCTGCATTCTTAGGGTAAATTCCTAGGAGTGCAATTCCTGGGTCAAATGGTAAGTCTGTTTTGAGCATTTTGATGTACCTCCATACTGCTTTCCACAATGGTTGAACTAACTTACATTCCCACCAGCAGTGTAGGAGGGTTCCCCTTTCTCCACAGCCTCGCCAACATTTGTTGTTCTCTGTCTTTTGGATGGCAGCCATCCTTACTGGTGTGAGGTGATACCTCATTGTAGTTTTAATTTGCATTTCTCTGATAATTAGCGATGTGGAGCATCTTTTCATGTGTCTGTTGGCCATCTGTATTTCTTTTTTGGAGAACTGTCTGTTCAGTTCCTCTGCCCATTTTTTAATTGGGTTATTTGTTTTTTGTTTGTTGAGGCATGTGAGCTCTTTATATATTCTGGACGTCAAGCCTTTATCGGATCTGTCATTTTCAAATATATTCTCCCATACTGTAGGGATCCTTTTTGTTCTATTGATGGTGTCTTTTACTGTACAGAAGCTTTTCAGGTTAATATAGTCCCACTTGTTCATTTTTGCTGTTGTTTTCCTTGCCCGGGGAGATATGTTCAAGAAGAGGTCACTCATGTTTATGTCTAAGAGGTTTTTGCCTATGTTTTTTTCCAAGAGTTTAATGGTTTCATGGCTTACATTCAGGTCTTTGATCCATTTTGAGTTTACTTTTGTATATGGGGTTAGACAATGGTCCAGTTTCATTTTCCTACATGTAGCTGTCCAGTTTTGCCAGCACCACCTGTTGAAGAGACTGTCATTTCGCCATTGTATGTCCATGGCTCCTTTATCAAATATTAATTGACCATATATGTCTGGGTTAATATCTGGATTCTCTATTCTGTTCCATTGGTCTGTGGCTCTGCTCTTGTGCCAGTACCAAATTGTCTTGATTACTATGGCTTTATAGTAGAGCTTGAAGTTGGGGAGTGAGATGCCCCCTACTTTATTATTCTTTCTCAGGATTGCTTTGGCTATTCGGGGTCTTTGGTGTTTCCATATGAATTTTTGAATTATTTGTTCCAGTTAATTGAAGAATGTTGCTGGTAGTTTCATAGGGATTGCATCAAATCTGTATATTGCTTTGGGCAGGATGGCCATTTTGACGATATTAATTCTTCCTAGCCACGAGCATCTGTTAGTGTCCCCTTTAATTTCTCTTAAGAGTGACTTGTAGTTTTCAGAGTATAAGTCTTTCACTTCTTTGGTTAGGTTTATTCCTAGGTGTTTTTTTTTTTTTGATGCAATTGTGAATGGATTTGTTTTCCTGATTTCTCTTTCTGTTGGTTCATTGTTAGTATATAGGAAAGCCACAGATTTCTGTGTGTTGATTTTGTATCCTGCAACTTTGATGTATTCCGATATCAGTTCTAGTAGTTTTGGGGTGGAGTCTTTAGGGTTTTTTATGTACAGTATGATGTCATCTGCAAATAGTGACAGTTTAACTTCTTCTTTACCAATCTGGATTCCTTGTATTTCTTTGTTTTGTCTAATTACCATGGCTAGGACCTCCAGTACTATGTTAAATAACAGTCGAGAGAGTGGGCATCCTTGTCTAGTTCCCGATCTCAGAGGAAATGCTTTCAGCTTCTCGCTGTTCAATATAATGTTGGCTGTCGGTTTATCATAGATGGCCTTTATTATGTTGAGGTACTTGCCCTCTATTCCCATTTTGCTGAGAGTTTTTAACATGAATGGATGTTGAACTTTTTCAAATGCTTTTTCAGCATCTATGGAGATGATCATGTGGTTTTTGTCTTTCTTTTTGTTGATGTAGTGGATGATGTTGATGGACTTTCGAATGTTGTACCATCCTTGCATCCCTGGGATGAATCCCACTTGGTCATCGTGTATGATCCTTTTGATGTATTTTTGAATTCGGTTTGCTAATATTTTGTTGAGTATTTTTGCATCTACGTTCATCAGGGATATTGGTCTGTAGTTTTCTTTTTTGTTGGGGTCTTTGCCTGGTTTTGGTTTTAGGGTGATGTTAGCTTCATAGAATGAGTTTGGGAGTATCCCCTCCTCCTCTATTTTTTGGAAAACTTTAAGGAGAATGGGTATTATGTCTTCCCTGTATGTCTCATAAAATTCCGAGGTAAATCCATCTGGCCCAGGGGTTTTGTTCTTTGGTAGTTTTTTGATTACCGCTTCAATTTCGTTGCTGGTAATTGGTCTGTTTAGATTTTCTGTTTCTTCCTGGGTCAATCTTGGAAGGTTATATTTTTCTAGGGAGTTGTCCATTTCTCCTAGGTTTCCCAGCTTGTTAGCATATAGGTTTTCATAGTATTCTCCAATAATTCTTTGCATTTCCGTGGGGTCCGTCGTGATTTTTCCTTTCTCGTTTCTGATACTGTTGATTTGTGTTGACTCTCTTTTCTTCTTAATAAGTCTGGCTAGAGGCTTATCTATTTTGTTTATTTTCTCGAAGAACCAGCTCTTGGTTTCATTGATTTTTGCTATTGTTTTATTCTTCTCAATTTTATTTATTTCTTCTCTGATCTTTATTATGTCCCTCCTTCTGCTGACCTTAGGCCTCATCTGTTCTTCTTTTTCCAATTTCGATAATTGTGACATTAGACCATTCATTTGGGATTGCTCTTCCTTTTTAAAATATGCTTGGATTGCTATATACTTTCCTCTTAAGACTGCTTTTGCTGTGTCCCACAGAAGTTGGGGCTTAGTGTTGTTGTTGTCATTTGTTTCCATATATTGCTGGATCTCCATTTTTATTTGGTCATTGATCCATTGATTATTTAGGAACGTGTTGTTAAGCCTCCATGTGTTTGTGAGCCTCTTTGCTTTCTTTGTACAGTTTATTTGTAGTTTTATGCCTTTGTGGTCTGAAAAGTTGGTTGGTAGGATTTCAATCTTTTGGAATTTTCTGAGGCTCTTTTTGTGGCCTAGTATGTGGTCTATTCTGGAGAATGTTCCATGTGCACTTGAGAAGAATGTATATCCTGCTGCTTTTGGATGTAGAGTTCTATAGATGTCTATTTGGTCCATCTGCTCTACTGTGTTGTTCAGTGCTTCCGTGTCCTTACTTATTTTCTGCCCAGTGGATCTATCCTTTGGGGTGAGTGGTGTGTTGAAGTCTCCTAGAATGAATGCATTGCAATCTATATCCCCCTTTAGTTCTGTTAGTATTTGTTTCACATATGCTGGTGCTCCTGTGTTGGGTGCATATATATTTAGAATGGTTATATCCTCTTGTTTGACTGAGCCCTTTATCATTATGTAGTGTCCTTCTTTATCTCTTGTTACTTTCTTTGTTTTGAAGTCTATTTTGTCTGATATTAGTACTGCAACCCCTGCTTTCTTCTCACTGTTGTTTGCTTGAAATATGTTTTTCCATCCCTTGACTTTTAGTCTGTACATGTCTTTGGGTTTGAGGTGAGTTTCTTGTAAGCAGCATATAGATGGGTCTTGCTTTTTTATCCATTCTGTTACTCTGTGTCTTTTGATTGGTGCATTCAACCCATTAACATTTAGGGTGACTATTGAAAGATATGTACTTATTGCTATTGCAGGCTTTAAATTCGTGGTTACCAGAGGTTCAAGGTTAGCCTCTTTATTATCTTACTGCCTAACTTAGCTCGCTTATTGAGCTGTTATATACACTGTCTGGAGATTCTTTTCTTCTCTTCCTTCTTGTTCCTCCTCCTCGATTCTTCATATGTTGGGTGTTTTTTGCTGTGCTCTTTCTAGGAGTGCTCCCATCTAGAGCAGTCCCTGTAAGATGTTCTGTAGAGGTGGTTTGTGGAAAGCAAATTCCCTCAGCTTTTGTTTGTCTGTTAATTGTTTAATCCCACCATCATATTTGAATGATAGTCGTGCTGGATACAGTATCCTTGGTTCAAGGCCCTTCTGTTTCATTGTATTAAATATATCATGCCATTCTCTTCTGGCCTGTAGGGTTTCTGTTGAGAAATCTGATGTTAGCCTGATGGGTTTCCCTTTATAGGTGACCTTTTTCTCTCTAGCTGCCTTTAAAACTCTTTCCTTGTCCTTGATCTTTGCCATTTTAATTATTATGTGTCTTGGTGTTGTCCTCCTTGTATCCTTTCTGTTGGGGGTTCTGTGTATTTCCGTGGTCTGTTCGATTATTTCCTCCCCCAGTGTGGGGAAGTTTTCAGCAATTATTTCTTCTAAGATACTTTCCATCTCTTTTCCTCTCTGTTCTTCTGGGACCCCTATAATACGGATATTGTTCCTTTTGGATTAGTCACACAGTTCTCTTAATATTGTTTCATTCCTGGAGATCCGTTTGTCTCTCTCTCTGTCAGCTTCTATGCGTTCCTGTTCTCTGATTTCAGTTTCATCAATGGCCTCTTGCATTCTATCCATTCTGCTTATAAACCCTTCCAGAGTTTGTTTCATTTCTGCGATCTCCTTTCTGGCATCTGTGATCTCCTTCCGGACTTCATCCCATTTCTCTTGCGTATTTCTCTGCATCTCTGTCAGCATGTTTATGATTCTTATTTTGAATTCTTTTTCAGGAAGACTGGTTAGGTCTGTCTCCTTCTCTGGTGTTGTCTCTGTGATCTTTGTCTGCCTGTAGCTTTGCCTTTTTATGGTGATAGGAATAGTCTGCAGAGCTGGGACGAGTGACGGCTGGAAGGACTTCCTTTCTTGTTGGTTTGTGGCCCTCCTCTCCTGGGAGAACAGCGACCTCTAGTGGTTTGTGCTGCGCAGCTGCGCGCAGACAGGGCTTGGGCTTCCTGCCCGGCTGCTATGGAGTTAATCTCCGCTTTTGCTGTGGGTGTGGCCTGGCTCGGGCAGCTTCTCCAAAATGGTGGAGTCGCGTTGAAGCAGGAGCGGCTGGGAGGCTATTTGTCTCCGTAAGGGGCCTCCCTGCTCCCTGCAGCCCAGGGGTTAGGGCGCCCAGAGATCCCCGGATTCCCCACCTCTGGTTTAAGGGACCCGCCCTGCCCCTTTAAGACTTCCAAAAAGCACCCGCCAAAACAAAACAACGACCACCAAAAAAGAAAAAAAATTTTAAAGTAAAAAAAGAAGGTGGTTGCTCGTTTTTCTTTATTCTCCAGTGCCAGCCTCAGGCCTCTGCTCACCGGTCTTTCTGCCCTGTTTCCCTAGTATTGGGGTCCCTATCCCTTTAAGACTTCCACAAAGCGCTCGCCAAAACAAAACAGCAAAAAAGCAAAAAAAAAAAAAAAAAAAAAAATGGTCGCACGCTTTTCTTATGTCCTCTGGCGCCCGGCCTCCAGTGCCCGCTCACTGTTCTTGCTGCCCTGTTTTCCTAGTATCGAGGGCCCTGCACTCTGGCCCGGATGGCTGGGGCTGGGTGTTCAGCAGTCCTGGGCTCCGTCTCCCTCCCGCTCTGCCTGCTCTTCTCCCGCCGGGAGCTGGGGGGAGGGGCCGGGGCTTGTATCTTACCCCCTTCGCGAGTTGCTGGGTTCTCTCAGGTGCGGATGTGGTCTGGATATTGTCCTGTGTTCTCTGGTCTTTATTCTAGGAAGGGTTGTCTTTGTTATATTTTCATAGATATATGTCGTTTTGGGAGGAGATTTCCACTGCTCTACTCACGCCGCCATCTTCCGCCCCTCCTCCAAATAATCACATTCTCTGACTTTTAAAAAATATGTTTATTTTGAAACCATTTACCTGCCTTAAGTGCATTTCAGTTTCTACTGCTTGTTTCTCTGTCTGGATCTCTTTTCCTCACCTGTATAGTAATAAATTATTTGTTTCTTCTGTTTGCTTATTAATTTCCACTTAGTGCTGTAATAGATTCAGAGTGCTTTCCCTCTCTTGTTTTTTGTACACCACCTGTTGATCTTCTATGTCAACATAGTATAAAATCAGTGCTTCCTAATTTCTGAAGGTCTTACAATTAGGGAAGGCATAATTCATGATATTGACTATAGGGTCCATATTATTTATGCTATTGAAGTTCAAAGTGAATTCTTAAAACATTATTTTCAATATGTTTCATTATAATAGAAAACACTGTGGTTTCCCTGAGAAAAAGATGAAATGTTCCTGGGGATAAGTATAAATCATGCAAATATACACAATTAAAATTTAAATAATGTCAACATATTTTAACTTACATTTAAGTAGTTTATGCTGACTTAAAGTTTTGCTGCTCATTTTCTCTCCAAATGAAGTCTATTATTCATCTTAATGTTGTTTAGAAATTATGTGAAAATTTGACTCCTTTCCCCCAGGCCCTTTAGAATAAAAGTTAGCATTTATTTTTCTGGAGCCATGATTCTGTGACAACTTTCTTTGAAAAAACTAACCTATTTTAGTCATTTCTAATAGAGAATTTTATAGAGTTTATATTTACATTGAGAAATCAGCATTTAATACTGAGTAGTAAGTCTACCTTACTCTTCTCTGATTTCATGCACATACGTGATGCAGATCACTTCCTTGTGAGGAAAAAGCTGGCTGGAGTTCCAAAGCAACCTCTGCAAAAGGAGTGACAGAATAATGTTGTGTGCATACCTGTTTCTCTTTCCTTCGTTTCATGACAGCTTTTCTGATCTTCCCTTTAGTACCATTGTCAGAGACATATAACTTTCTTGGGTTATAAGAAATTAAGTTTAATTAATTTAACATTTAATTCTGAAAGGAAGAAAGACTGCTGGGTATTTTTTTTAATTTAAACTATTTAATAAAGATTTTTTTAAAAAAAGAAAGTCTCTGAAGACACTTCTAAAACTCAAAGCTTTAAAATTGTTAATTGTATCCTACTTTAAACACAAGCCAGCATTTCTCTGCACAAAGGGAAGCTCTCCGAGTGAGCTCCATACCACTGTGAGTTTAGTGCCGTGTGCGAGTACGGATGGCGTGCTTGTGTGAATATGCAGAGTGATGTGTGCGTGTGTGGTGGTGAGTACGCAGGGGGTGTGGGTGCAGTGCCCGTGCGGATTTGCTGTGTGGCCATGCGTGCATGCGCGGTGTGTGGAGTGAGCGCTGGGTGTGTGTTAAGTGCCGCGTGTGTCGTCTCTGTGCGCAGTGTGAAGTATGCGTGCGTGTGGGTACAGTGTGTCTGCTGGGTATATTTTCAAAATTTCAAAATTTCAAACAGGTTGAGATAAAAGTAGAAAAGTTTTCAAGGATCATGTCTTGAACGTAAGTTTAGTTTTCATTTAGTTTTTTTCTGTATATTCATACAAATACATATTTTACTTGAGTTTATATATCATAAATATACCTATTTTTTAAAGGCTATCCGTTCTTTTTTTGGGGGGGAGGGGCTGTCCTACATGTGTCTCACACATACGTCTCCTTCCATTCTTGCTGCTGAAATCTAACCCGTGTTAAAAATCTAGCATATTTATCTTCTATGGTATCCAGCATATTTATCTTTTATGATGCAGCAAGCAGAAAAACAAACATATATACCAGTGAAACATTTATAATTGTTTGGGTTTATTTTTGCTTGCTTTTGTTCTATTTTCTCCCTGTACAGTATTTCATGGAAATACTCCTTCAGGTCATCCAGTAAAGCCCTAAGTCAGTCTTTGTGATGACTACATAGTAGAACATAGGATATACTATATTATATAGGTTTGGAAACATATACAAAGGTTATGCCCTAATTTATTCAATCATTTCCATATCACTGGTATTTGTTTCTATTATTTTCCTACCATAAACGTTGTTACAGTACTATTTTGTTATGGATGTCCCTATTTTAGTGGAAATGATTCTCAAGAATATGATTGCTGGATCAGAGGGCATATGTCTTATTTTTGTGGGGCAGATCTTAAGTGTGGGATTGCTGAATCAAAGTGTGTATGTATTTTTACATTTAATAGTTACTCCCAAAATGGTTACTAAAAAGACTCTACTCTCCACCTACAATGTGTGAGATTACCAAAATGTCTGCAGGTATAAGTTCTGTTGAATTTTTGACTGACTATTGGCTCTAAAGTGTTTTTCATTGTTATTTTCATTTGTATTTTCTGACTAGTGAATTAGCGCATCCTTTCATTAATTTATTGAAATTTAGATTTACTTTCTTGTGAATCATCAATACCTATGTGGTGTTTATCTTTTTTCTTGTTTGTAAAAGCACTTTGTAGAATCAGTATAGAATCAGTATTTCCCTGTTCTAATACTTGTCGGTTGTCTTTATAATAATTTTCCATTTATATTTGTAAGTTTTTATATATTGAAATATGTCTTTTATTACTTTTGAGTTTACAGTTTTGGTTAAAAAGATTTTTTCCATCTATATTTTATAGTCCTCTAGACTTCGCCAAATGTTTTTATGAAATGACTTTTTAAAAAAGTTTTATCAAGTGTAATATTAGCTGTAGATTTTTCATCAATTGCCTTATCAGATTGAGGAAGTTCCCTTCTATTTCATTGTGAGTTGTTATCATGAATTGGTGTTGAATATTGCCAGATACTCTTGTTCTTCATCTGTGGAGATGATCATAAAATTTTTCACCTTTATACTGTTAATATGGTAAATTACTTGTTAGATTTTCAAATGTTAAATGAACTTTGAATTTCTGAGATACTCCTGGCTATAATGTATTATCCTCTTTATATTTAGCTGTATTTGGTATTAGAGTTATTTGGCTTCATAAAAATAGAGTGAGAAATAGTCTCTCTTCCTCTATTTTTTCTGAAAGAATTTTTATAATGTTAGTATTACTTTCTCCTTAAATGTTTGGTAAGTCCATCTATGCAACTATCTGGACTGAAAATTTTCTTTGTGGAAAGGTTTTTAATAACAAATTCAACAATTCAGATTTTATTTTCATTTCTGTGAGTTTTAGTTAATTATAATTTTAAGGAATTTATCCATTTCATGTAAGTTACCCATTTTTTGGTGTGCAGTTCATTTTCCTGTGCCCCTCATGTTTCTAGGTGTTGTAGTGGTAATCCCTTTTTCATTCTCTCAATATCAGTAACTTGTGTTCTCTCTCTCTTTTTAAAAGTCTAAGTAGGCATGTATCAATTTTGTTAATCTTTTCAAAGAACTAACTTTTGCTGTTAGATACATTTAGTTAACATTAGTTCTATATTATTTTTGTATTCTGGTTCATTGAGTTCAGCTTTATTTTTATTATTTCCTTTTTCTTACTTACAGCTCCTTAGCTCTTTCTTAAGCTTTTTACATTGAAACCATAGGTTTTTTATTTCCTTTCCCCTGCTTTTATTTCCTACTAAGTATTTTTTTCTGTAAGAATTTTAAAGGTATAAATTTCCTTTGGCTGCATCTCAGAAATTTTAATATGGCGTTTCTTATCATTCAGTTTAAAATATTTTCTAACTTCCCTTAGGATATATTTGACATCAGTTACATATAATTTTGCCAAATTGTATGAGATATCTTAGATATCTTACCGCTTTGACTTGTAATTTAATTGTGATCACAGAAAACACTCTGTAATTTAAATCCATTTAAATTTACTGTGGCTTACTTATGGCTCAGCATTTGTTTTTGTTGGTAAGTACACTTAAGTGTGTAATCTGCAGTTGTTGGGTGTAATGTTCTATATATATCAATTAGGTTAAGACAGTTTGTAGTATTGTTCATACATATATAAGAGTATTTTCCGATTTTAATTAATTAAATAATTTAAATTATTAACCGAGTTAATTAGCAGTATACTTGTTTTATAAGTTGCTGAAATGAGTTATTAAACTATCCCAACTATGATTGTGAAACTGTCTACTTCTCTATTTCTGTCAGGTGTGTTTACAATAATATCCAAAGATCTGAGTTGTAATCTGGTATTACTTCACTTCAGCCTAAAGAACTTTATTTTGCATTTCTTGTAGTGCTAATCAGGGTTAATTCTTACTGTTTTTCTTTGCTTGGGAAATCTTTACTTTGTATTCTTTCTTAAAGGATGTTTTAGGTTATGTAAAGTTTTTGATTGATATTTTTTTTTCTTCCTTTACTTTAAAGGTGTTGTTTCTCTCTCAGGTAGTTTCCATTGTTTCTGATAAGTCAGAATTTGAATGATGTTGTTCTATATATATATATATATTTTTTTTTTTTCTCTCTGAATGCTTATAAGAGTTTTTTATTTTTGGTTGTCAGCAATTTGACTTAAGATGTGCCTCATCCTGGTTGCTTTTTTTGTTGTTTTTTCTGTATCCTACATAGGCTTTGCTTATGAGTTTGTTGAATCTGAATATTTATGCCTTTCACTAAATATAATGGTAAAATTTTGGCCATTATTTCTTCAAATTTTTTTTCTGCCCCATTCTTTCTTTACTTCATTCTGAAATTCCAATTACTTATATTTTAGAATTTTTATTACTGTCCCACAAGTTATTTAAAGATTTCATGGTCATATTTAGAGCAGAAATCATAAAAATTTTTGTTAGATTTATTCTTATAGTCTTGATTTTTTTAAATGTTATAATAAATGGTATTATTTTAAAATTTCATTCTCTTCTGGAGCATGGAATAGAATTGTATTTATAAACTTACTTTGAATCAACAATTTGCTGAATTTGAATTCTCTTGTTAATGTTAGTAATTTATCTGAGCATATTTTGCATTTTCTTTATATACAATCTTGTCATTTGTGAATAAGGACAATTTTGTTTCACCTTTCCCCCTTTTACTGTGCTTAGCGAAGACTTAACTGTGCAGTATTGGATAGCAATGGTGATCCAAGGACATTCTTGTCTTATTAGAAAGTGATTTTTTCACCATTAAGTTTGTTGCTGTAGGCTTTTTATAGTAACTGCTAATAGTATAAGGGGCAGTTCTATTTATTTGTAGTATTTTAAGAGTTTATTTTAAAAATCAGGTATTAGTATTGTTGAAGTTTTCTCAATCAATTTTTCTTTAGTTATTTAGGTGGTGGTAGAATTTCATTCCTAAATCTTTTTATCAAAGCTATTCATATTTGTTTTCCAATGAAAAATCATTATTGTATTCAAGGAATAAACCCAATTTGATCATGATGTACTGTTCTTTTTATATATTGCTGAATTTTGTTTCGTTAACATTTTGTTTAGGGTCTTTGTATCTTTTTTGCTTATGAAATTAGTCTGTAATTTTTCTCTTGGCAGTCTTGATATCAAGATTGTGCTTCTATTATAAAACATGTTCCTTCCTTTTGTCTTCTTTTGAAGAGTTTGTATAAGATTTTCTTTCTTCAGATGCTTGGTGGAAGCTCTAGTAAAGCCTCTTTGGTCTGGAATTCTATTTTGAGAAAGTTTTTATACTGTGATTTAGTGTCTTTTGTTACTTAAATAAATTATAGTAGGTGATTTGTTTTATATTTATTTTAAGTAAATTTAAGTAAGTTATGCTTTCCTAGGATTCTGTCCATCTGGCATAATATATTAATTATACCACTGTATTATTTGTTAACTCTCTGTATTACCTGTTATGTATCTTTTTATATTAATATCCTTCACTCAGTAAAGAATTGCATATAATTTTTTTCTACACATTCTTAAGGAAGATACTATAGATATTTTGGGTGAATAATACATAGTTCTCACTTAACAAAGGACCAGCCAGGGCTATGTGGTTGTGATATTTTATGAATGACATATGGCAGATACTCACATATTATGTTAACAAGTGGAGGGTATCAGTGTGCAATCACCATGATATTAAATCACCAGAGAAAAGGAAGTTTACTCTTATTTAAGAAGATCAGGGAGTTTTTATGGAGCACTTTTATTTGTTTTTTGTAAAGAGGTAAGATATTAATAGGTAATACAGTGGAGTAGGGCATCATGAGTGCACAGTCTTTTAAACAGAAAGAGATGTAGAGATGGTATATAGGAGAGAATATAGGACTTTTTAAAGGAAGGGCTGGTGATGAAATATGGGGAGCCAGTGTATATGAACCCCCAAATGCTTCAGCAAATCCTTTAAGTAAGGAGATTTATGAAAGGGCAGAAGGGCCATTTTTGTAAAGAGGTTAACCTTTAACTATAAAGCTCACCTTGGAGTTACTGAGGTAACATTCATTATTAGGAGATTGAAGGAAGACCTGGAGAGTGTATTTGAAATTCTTTTTTCTAAAAAAGTAACAAAACATACAGGGCATAAGTAAAGGTCCTGGACATCCCTAATACCCCCTAATTTGGAGGGTTGCTCATGATACAAACTGGAAACACTTTTCTTAGAGTCCTTTGCCCTCCTGAAGGCGACAACATTCAAAAGCAATGATACTTAACTCCTAAAATTCAGTCTTCTTGCTGTCTACATTCATCCAACAGAACCATGCCTGTTTTGTTCAGCACTTTATTCTTAACACTTAACATGGTAACTGTGTGCAGATAACACCTCTCCCAGATAAAAGTCTGATAAGCAGTGGTATGATTCTGATATGGTTGGCAAAAGCACACAGAATGGAGCTAAACTGAATTGCAGATTAGAAGTTGAGTTCAGCAGATAGCCATACATGGAAGGCTTCATTAAAAGCAGAGCAGAACACATCACAGAGATTAAATTTCCCAGCCAACAGCTTTTGAATCCTACACATAACTCCCAAACTGGTATATCACTGAGTTTCTCCAGCCTGACTGCATAAGGAAATTATAGTATTATCCAAGTTTCAGTGAAGAGTTCTAAGAGGAAATTGTCAACTGTGATTTTGAATAAATACTTAGTTTGGATTGAGCTTACATTATTCAAAAAGGAGTAAGTGGGTAAAAATTAGGACTTTAAAAAGATTTTACACCTTAAAATTTGCAGAACTTAAGGAGGCAGAGAAAGTAAGCATTTGACAAAATTTCACTTCAGGAAATAAATTTTAAATGTATGCTTGCTTCTCTTAAAATTTTGAGTCATGTTGAACTTAAAGATATAAAACATAAATAAAATTTAGGGAAATAACAAACTAGGAAAAATGTCAGTATCTTAAGTAATGGTATTGATAACGTATAAGTATCATTCTTAATCTATAAATAGCTTATAGATTAAGAAAAATACCCACCGATTTATTAAAAAGCTGCTAAATACATGAATGAGTAGTCTAAAAAAGAAATATCATTAAAGGATTAACATAAGTTTTCAGCCACTTTAGTAACAAAAAAATTGGATTTAAAGTAAAATTCCATTTTCTTGTTTAGAAATTAGAAGAGAATGATGTTATTTAGGATTGGCAGAATAAAGAAATGAAAACCATATATACTTGTTGGAATTTTAAATTTGAGTAACTTGGAAGGTAGATTGGCAGTAAGTTTCAGAAACCTTGAAATGTGCCTGCCCTTTCACCTTGTAATTTCAGTTCTACAAATTTATCTTAATGAAATGAGAGTATGCACAAAGATTTAATTGTAAAGATGTTCATGCCTGTAAATGTTTTTATTAATGAAAATAGAATGAAACACATTAAATGCAAAGGCATGACATATCCATGCAGTGTAATGTGACACAGCCATTTGAACAAAATGATGTTCTGGAAATGATTTTTGATGAAAGATAATACTTGTGATATGTTAAGTGAAAAAGCAACATATACAAAAATAAGACCATATTTTTTAAATAAACATACTCTATTATGCTAGCTACTCACTTCTCTAAGAAGGAATTAATTCAGTTTCTCACTGTCTTCCCTTCCTTTTTCTTAGACGGCATAAGCAACAGTGAGAGATTCCTTCCCCCTTTACCTTTGTCCCTCCTCCTTCCCTCCCCTTCCTACTCTGTCTCTTTCTCTCCTTTCTTCCCACTCACTTTCTTTTCTCTTTTTATTTAGTTAGATGTTTAACACAGAGAAGTGTATCTGTCAAGTGAATGTATATGTATCAAAATAGCATATACTCACTATAAAGTATGCCTTTGATGCTAAAATTCTAGTCTTTCAGGGAAACCACTTTAAAAATTTCTTATTCTTTAAGACATAATATACTTAAGCATGCATACATGGTCTTGTATATATGTATTATTTATTTGCCATTTTCATTTAATAATAGGACTTAAAAATTATTCCATATTAACTATCTCTATATATTTACCTCATTTTTTTAAGAACTTCGTAATACTATAATTATGAAAATACTCTGATTTAAAATGAATCTCCTATTAATGAACTGTTAGATTATTTCCATAGTTTTGCATTAAAAATGCTGGAGAAAATATTCTGCATTATGTTCAGAATCATGTTTGTGTGTGTACATGTACATATGTTGGTATGTCTTTGATAGAAATGCTGGACCAAGGAATTATGTGCATTTTTTGGTTTTGATTGACTTAGTGGAGACCACTTGACATTCCCACAATAAGTATGTAAGAATGCCCCCTATCAAACATTTTGTAAATTGTTTATCAGATAGATAAAAAATGAAATAGTATTTTAATTTTCTTCTCAATGATTTTTTTTATTTTGGTATTATTAATGTACAATTAGATGAGCAACATTATGGTTATTAGACTCCCCCTATTATTAAGTCCCCACCACATACCCCATTACAGTGACTGTCCATCAGTGTAGTAAGATGCTATAGAATCACACTACTTGTCTTCTCTGTGTTATACTGCCTTCCCTGTATTACTCCCCGCCCCCACTACATTATGTGTGCTAATCATAATACCCCCTTTCCCCCTTATCCCTCCCTTCCCACCCATCCTCCCCAGTCCCTTTCCCTTTGGTAACTGTTAGTACACTCTTGGGTTCTGTGAGTCTGCTGCTGTTTTGTTCCTTCAGTTTTTTCTTTGTTCTTGTACTCCACAGATGATTAAAATCATTTGATACTTGACTTTCTCTGCCTGGCTTATTTAACTGAGCATAATACCCTCTAGCCCCATTCTAGCTCTATCCATGTTGTTGCAAATGGTAGGATTTGTTTTCTTCTTATGGCTGAATAATATTCCATTATGTATATGTACCACATCTTCTTTATCTTGTTCATTTACTGATAGATACTTAGGTTGCTTCCATATCTTGGCTATTGTAAATAGTGCTGCAATAAAAATAGGGGTGCGTAAGTCTTTTTGAAACTGGGCTCCTGCATTCTTAGGGTAAATTCCTAGGAGTGGAATTCCTGGGTCAAATGGTATTTCTATTTTTAGTCATTTGAGAAACCTCCATACTGCTTTGCACAAAAGGTTGAACTAATTTACATTCCCACCAGCAGTGTAGGAGGGTTCCCCTTTCTCCACATCCTCGCCAACATTTATTGTTGTTCATCTTTTGGATGGTGGCCATCTTTACTGGTGTGAGGTGATATCTCATTGTGGTTTTAATTTGCATTTCTCTGGTGATTAGCGATGTGGAGAATCTTTCCATGTGCCTATTGGCCATCTGAATTTCATCTTTAGAGAAGTGCCTGTTCAGATCCTCTTCCCATTTTTTAATTGGCTTATGTGCTTTTTGTTTGTTGAGGTATGTGAGCTCTTTTTATAATTAGGATGTTAACCCCTTATCGGATGTGTCATTTAGGAATATATTCTCCCATACTGTAGGATGTCTTTTTGTTCTACTGATGGTATCCTTTGCTGTACAGAAGCTTTTTCGTTTGATATAGTCCCACTTGTTCATTTTTTATTTTGTTTCACTTCCCCAGAGAGATATGTTCATGAAGAAGTTGCTCATGTTTACGTCCAAGAGATTTTTGCCTATGTTTTTTTCTAAGAGTTTTATGGTTTCATGACTTACATTCAGGTCTTTGATCCATTTTGAGTTTATGTTTGTGTATGGGGTTAGACAATGATCCAGTATAATTCTCTTATATGTAGCTGTCCAGTTTTGCCAACACCAGCTGTTGAAGAGGCTGTCATTTCCCCACTGTATATCCATGGCTCCTTTATCATATATTAATTGACCATATATGCTTGGGTTTATATCTGGGCTCTCTAGTCTGTTCCATTGGTCTATGGGTCTTTTCTTGTGCCAGTGCCAAATTGTCCTGATTACTGTAATTTTGAAGTAGAGCTTGAAGTCAGGGAGCATAATTCCCCCTGCTTTATTCTTCCTTCTCAGTATTTCTTTGGCTATTCAGGGTCTTTTGTGGTTCCATATGAATTTTAGAACTATTTGCTCTAGTTCATTGAAGAATGTTGTTGGTATTTTGATAGGGATTGCATTGAATATGTAGATTGCTTTAGGCAGGATGGCCATTTTGACAATATTAATTCTTCCTATCCATGAGCATGGAATGTGTTTCTATTTATTGGTATCTTCTTTAATTTCTCTCATGAGTGTCTTGTAGTTTTCAGAGTATAAGTCTTTTACTTCCTTGGTTAGGTTTATTCCTACGTATTTTATTCTTTTTGATGCAGTTGTGAATGGAATTGTTTTCCTTATTTCTCTTTCTGCTAGTTCATTGTTAAGTGTATAGGAATGCAACAGATTTCTGTGTATTAATTTTGTGTCCTCCAACTTTACTGAATTCTGATATTAGTTCTAATAGTTTTGGAGTAGATTCTTTGCAGGTATTTTTTGTACAATATCATGTCATCTGCAAACAGGGACAGTTTAACTTCTTCTTTACCAATCTGGATGCCTTTAATTTCTTTGTGTTGTTTGATTGCCATGCCTAGAACCTCCAGTACTATGTTGAATAGAAGTGGGGAGAGTGGGCATCCTTGTCTTGTTTCTGATCTTATAGGAAAAGCTTTCAGCTTCTCACTGTTCAGTATAATGTCGGCTGTGGGTTTGATATATTTGGCCTTTATTATGTTAAGGTACTTGCCCTCTGTACCCATTTTGTTGAGAGTTTTTATCATGAATGGATGTTGAATTTTGTCAAATACTTTTTCAGCATCTAACGAGATGATCATGTGGTTTTTGTCCTTGTTTTTGTTGATGTTGTGGATGATGATGATAGATTTTTCAATATTGTACCATGCTTGCATCCCTGAAATAAATCCTTCTTTATCATGATAGATGATCTTTTTGATGTATTTTTGAATTCAGTTTGCTGATATTTTGTTGAGTATTTTTGCATCTATGTTTATCAAGGATATTGGTCCATAATTTTCTTGTTTTGTGGTGTCTTTGCCTGGTTTTGTTCTTAGCATGATGCTGGCCTCATAATATGAGTTTGGAAGTATTGCCTTCTCTTCTGCTTTTTGGAAAACTAAGGAGAATGGGTATTAGGTCTTCACTAGATGATTGATAAAATTCAGCAGTGAAGCCATCTGGTCCAGTAGTTTTGTTCATAGGTAGTTTTTTGATTACCAATTCAATTTCATTGCTGGTAGTTAGTCTGTTCAGATTTTCTGTTTCTTCCTGGGTCAGCCTTGGAAGAATGTTTTTCTAGAAAGTTATCCATTTCTTCTAGCTTATCCAGATTTTTAGCATATAATTTTTCATAGTATTCTCTAATAATTCTTTGTATTTCTGTGGTGTCTGTAGTATGGTGTTTTTGTATTTCCTTTCTCATTTCTGATTCTTCTGTTTATGTGTGTAGACTCTCTTTTTTCTCAATAAGTCTGGCTAGGGGTTTATCTGTTTTGTTAATTTTCTCAAAGCAGCACCTCCTGCTTTCATTGATTCTGTTGTTTAATTTTTCTCAATTTCATTTATTTCTGCTCTCATCTTTATTATGTCCCTCCTTCTACTGACTTTGAGCCTCATTTGTTCTTCTTTTTCTAGTTTGTTTGTGAGTTTAGATTGTTCATATGGGATTGTTCTTCTTTCCTGAGGTAGACCTGTATTGCCATATACTTCCCTCTTAGCACGGCCTTTGCTGCGTCCCACAGATTTTGCGGTGTTGAATTATTGTTGTCATTTGTCTCCATATATTGCTTGATTTCTGTTTTTATTTGGTCCTTGATCCATTGATTATTTAGGAACATGTTGTTAAGCCTCCATGTGTTTGTCAGCTTTTTTATTTTCTTTGTGTATTTTATTTCTGGTTTCATACCTTTGTGGTCTGAGAAGCTGGTTGGTACAATTTCAATCTTTTTTGAATTTACTGAGGCTCTTTTTGTGGCCTAGTATATAATCTATTGTTGAAAATGTTCCACGTGCACTTGAGAAGTATGTGTATTCTGCTGCCTTTGGGTGGAGAGTTCTGTAGATGTCTGTTAGGTCCATCTGTTCTAATGTGTTGTTCAGTGCCTCTGTGTTCTTATTTTCTGTCTGGTTGATCTGTCCTTTGGAGTGAGTGGAGTGTTGAAGTCTACTAGAATGAATACATTACATTCTATTTCCCCTTTTAATTCTGTTAGTACTTTTTTCACATATGTAGGTGCTCCTGTGTTTGGTGCATAGATATTTATAATGGTTATATCTTCCTGTTGGACTGACCCATTTATCATTATGTAATGTCCTTCTTTGTCTCTCGTGATCTTTGTTTTAAAGTCTATTTTGTCTGACAAAAGTACTGCCACACCTGCTTTTTTCTCCCTATTGCTTGCATGTAATATCTTTTTCTATCCCTTCACTTGTAGTCTGTTTATGTCTTTGGGTTTGAAGTGAGCCTCTTGTAGGTAGCATACAGTTGGGTCTTTTTTTTTCTTGTATTCAGTGACTCTATGTCTTTTGATTTGTGCATTGAGACCATTTACTTTTAGGGTGATTATCGATAGGTATGTACTTATTGCCATTGCAGGCTTTAGATTCGTGGTTACCAAGATTCCAGGTTAACTTCCTTAACTATGTAAGAGTCTAACTTAACTTACTTAGTATGCTATTACAAACACAATCTAAAGGTTCTTTTTTTTTTCCTCTCCTTTTCTTCCTCCCCCATTCTTTATAAATTAGGTATTATATAATCTACTCTTTTTCTATCCCTTTTTATTACCTCTGGTGACAGCTGTTTAACCCTAGGAACACTGTCATCTATAGCAGTCACTCCAAAATAGACTGTAGAGATGGTTTGTGGGAGGTAAATCTCTCAGCTTTTGCTTATCTGGAAATTGCTTTATCCCTCCTTCAAATTTAAATGATAATCTTGCCAGATAGAGTATTCTTGGTTCGAGGCCCTTCTGCTTCATTGTAGTAAATATATCATGCCACTCCCTTCTGGCCTGTAAGGTTTCTCCTGAGAAGTCTGATGATAGCCTGATGGGTTTTCCTTTGTATGTGATCTTATTTCTCTCTGGCTGCTTTTAATATGCTGTCCTTATCTTTGATCTTTGCCATTTTAATCATTATATGTCTTGGTGTTGCCCTCCTTGAGACCCTTGTCTTGGGAGATCTGTGCACCTCCATGGCCTGAGAGACTATCTCCTTCTCCAGATTGGGGAAGTTTTTCAGCAATTACTTCCTCAAAGACACTTTCTGTCCCTTTTTCTCTCTCCTCTTCTTCTGATACCCTGGTAATATGAATATTGTTCCATTTGGATTGGTCACACATTTCTTTCAGTATTCTTTCATTCCTAGAGATCCTTTTTTCTCTTTGTACTTCAGCTTCTTTGTATTCCTCTTTTCTAATTTCTGTTTCATTTGTCATGTCCTCCACCGTATCTAATCTTCTTTTAATACCTTCCATTGTATTTGTCAGTGATTGGATTTCCATCCTAAATGCGTTCCTGAGTTCTTGAATATTTTTCTGTACCTCCAGGAGCATGTTTATGATTTTTATTTTGAAGTCTTTTTCTTTGATATTTATTAGTTCAGTCTCACTCAACCCTTTTTTCTGGTGTTGAGATTTTGCTTTGTACCAGTTTACTTTGACATTTCCTAATTTGTCTGTGGTACCCTCTAGTGCCTAGAAGCTCTACTGGAGCCGCTCAGCCCCTGGAGCAATGTCAGGGGTTGCATGGTAGTGGTGCTGGTGCCTGGGAGGAGGAAAGAGCTGTTTTCTGCTTCCCAGCTGCTATGCCTGTCTCCTCTGCCAGAACCAGTGGGCCGGACACACAGGTGTAAGTCTCTATTCTTTGCATTTGTAGCTGCCATAGGCGGGGCTTCCCTCTGACTGGCCTGATGCCAGCGCAGGGTTTGCCCGTTTGCAAGCCAGGTGCAGGCCGGCTGGGTGGAAGGCGCAGCAGGCTGCATATCACAGTGAGGGGCCTTTGATCTGCATAGCCAGCCAGGAGGATGGAGCACTTGAAGATCGTGAAAGTTTCCAACCCTGTTCCATTAGGTCTGTTCTTTCCTCCAGGTTCATGCAGTCTGGCGCAGCCTTCTTTCCTGTTGCTCTTTCAGGATTAGTTGTATTAATTATATTTTCGTATTATATGTGGTTTTAGGAGAAGGTCTCTGTCTCACCTCTCATGCCACCATCTTTAATCCTATTTCCTCAAATGTTTTTTTAAATAATAAAATTTTAGATACAAATAAGATACTATGTTCGATAACAGTAATTTCTAAGAGATTTATTTAAAGTTTATGTGTGCACTAAAAAAATGTTTTGGTTTTTTTCCAATTCTGTCTCCTTTACCTTTGCTTTGTTCAGTGGAGTAGGGCGAAACTGGGGCTGGGCATCTGCAGGTAGCAGCATTCTTGCTGAATTTGGTACACTACATATGGAGTTTGTGCACCTCAGCTACTTGACAGGGGAGCCCGTTTACTACAAAAAGGTTAGTTTTCGTGCCTTCTTTTCTTTGTTACAGTCTTTTGTGATTTACCAGACTACTCGATTAATGCTTAGAAAATGTTTGCCTTTCTGGAGATATGTTTACAAGGACTTACACCTTCTTTTTCTTTTCAAATTATATAAAGTAGTGTTCTTTCTGTTTAGAATGTATTTAAAATATTTATGTTATAAGTAACTACTAGTAGGTTTTTTAAAAATTCTGCTGCCATCTCTCTTCAGCATTGTGGTGATGAAGTTCATAGCCAGAATGGTAAGATGAGAAAAAAATAAAAGAAACAAAAAGCTCAAGAATTGAATTGACTTAGAAAGGAAGAAGGAAAACAATTATTTATTCACATATTACATGATTATCTACCTAACATAGTAAGACAATCTCCATTTAAACTATTAAAAATAAGAATATATTTTTTGAATAACAGATTAATATACATTTTAAAAATCAGTAACGTTTCTCTGCACCAGCTACAAGAGGCAAGAAAGTATCACTTTATAAAAACAAGTTATGCAGTATGAACAAAAGTGTTGTTTCCTACAAATAAATCTAACAAAAGATAAAGTAAAAACTACTGAATAATGTTGAAGACAGCCTAAATAAATGGAGAGATGTGTCATGTTCACATATGAACAATATCATAAAAATTTCAGTCATCTCCAAATTGATCTGTAGCACCAATCCAAACTCCTGTGGCTTTTTTTATTTTTTAATGAAACTTGACAAGATCCTTCTAGAATTTATATAGGAGAGAAACATTCAAGACACTCCTGAGGAAAAACATGTTGGATGGATTTGCATTACCCAGTTATCAACACTTACAGTGAAGTATTGGTGCATAGGAACAAACAAACTGATAAAATAAGTAGCCCTTAAACCAACTCATATGTATGTGAAATGTTATGACAGGGGTAGTCTATAGGTTATAACAATTAATTCCAGGGGCAAAGAAGACTTAAATTTACAAGATAAATCTAGTAAAGTTGAAAATACATACACCCTATCACCTAGCAGCTCTACTCTTTGATATGTATATTTACATCATATAAATAGAGGCATTGTTGTAGAAATTTAATAAAATTCAGTACAGCAGTGGAAATGAATTATAGTCATACTCATCATTAAGAGGTATGATACAACTTTTATAAAAAGCTCAAAACATTCAGAACTGAACAATATATTGTTTAGGGATTCAAAATTGATTTTTTAATAGAGTTAAGGTAACATGAAATTCAAGACTGTGAATACATCTAGGACAAAGTCAGTGGTATATGAATAGATAGTAGTAAATAGCAAAGGTGTTTGTAGTGTTGTATTTCTTAAATTGGAGCATGAATAGAATCTGTCTATCTTCCTTTCTGTACATGAAATATTTCATCAATTGAGAAGACTTCAGGTATGGACAGCAAAATGGAGCCAGATCACAGAATTTTCCCCTTCCTGGCTAAATGAACAATAAAAACAAAAATAGTAAAGGCCAGCAAAAATTCATCAATAACAATGGAAAAGGAAAGGCTGGAACCTCATGTCATAAGCATGTGACAGCCAAAAAAATGAAGCAAAAACTTTCTGGCATAGTACTCAAGTCTGTTTCCCACCCTATCTTGAATCCTTAATAGGCAAAGAAAGCATGCCAATAAATTCCTGGTACTCCCTGTTAATCTCGCAAGTGAGACCTGTGCCTAGGGTGTCCAATATACAACTGCCCACAACACTAGAGGAGTTCTCACCTTCATCCTTCCTGAATGCATAAGCTTCAGGAAGTCAGTAGACTAGTACTGCAGTTCTCAAATTGTGCCTAAGAGGGGAGGAATACCAACACACACACACACACACACACACACACACACACACACACACACACACACACACACAGTAGGAATGAATTCAAGGACAGTTCACATATACTTGATCAAAGCAGAGTTCAGGTCAGAGCTGACCCTCTTAAATGTGAGCAAGAAGAAAGGAGAAAGCATGGCAATTATGCACACACTGCACAAAACAAAGTCATGTGGTAAATAACATGTAAAGACTGGTAAAGAACCCAGTTTCAAATTTTATAAAGTCACCATGAACAATTTATACTATAGTAGAATTGAATTCAGTAAAACTAGAACTCAAAACAATAAAATATACAAAGAAGTTATAGAGCTTAAGAAACAAATTGAGACCTTAAGCAATGTTCCTGTAATGAATAAGTAAATGAAAAACTACAACGAACTGACTAGGTACTAGTTGAAAACTGAATTACTGATGTGGAATAAAAGCAAGAGATAATCATGGTGAAAACAAGGAAAAGTGTAAAGAGATTGAAAAGATGATAAATGTGTAAAACAAAGATGACCTAGATTACGATACTTCTGAAGTGGAAGACCTAACATGTTGGAATCACCTCAAAGCAGCAGCAAGGAGGAGAAACAGAACTGCCTATTCCATTTTTAACAAAATAAAGAGGTACTTGATACTCCACATCACAAAATTAGGTATAAAAGGTGGCATAAGGAATCAAAGTCAGAGAGAGGTTTGGGAAATCAAAGAGAGGCTGTTGTGGCTACAGATTTCAAAAATAAAAAAGCAGTAGAGCACAGTTCTTTAAAATAAGAGCTAGATGTTAAGATGCAAAACCAAAATACTGATTAGCAACAATGAGAATAGAGTCACAGGCTGAAGATGGATGCTTCTTTGGACCCTACTAAGCATAATGTGTTGAGAAGCTAGAAAAAGAGAATTCAGTGAGGAATCTGAGACAAGCTATAGTTGTGCCTGCAAACTTTGGTGATGAAAGAGAAAGAATGACATTTTCACTTTCATGAACCATGCTGTATTTTTAGTCTCAGCTGTCTGAGCAGAAGCAAAGCCTAAAAAAACAAATTCTCAGATGAATTCTACCTGGTCTTTTATATCAAAACTCTTGTGAATAACTGGTTCGAGAAAAATAGCAATGAGTAATTCATCAAATAAGAGCAACTATAGAACTAATAAAAAAAATTACCAGAAAAATAGGAAGGCATATGAAAAATAAATGATGGTCAAAAGATACTTATCAGATAATAATTAATTGAAAATCCTGACCAAACATTGCCATCTTGAAAGAGATGATAGTGAAGCTCTCATCTCTGTAAAACAAGTACATAAAACAAGTGCTCAGAGACAGTAAGATATGATTATCAGTAACAAAGTATAAGAAAAAATAAAAAGTTATTATCAAAATAAAGACCAAATGAAAGCAATACAAAGAAAGTGTTCAGAATATAGTAAGAAACTTAGAGGACAAAGTTGAGAAAAGTTAGTAAATGTGTGGAAGTAAGAGAGACCAAAAGATTTAGAAAGGAAGTGATAGATGTGGAAAAGAGGCAGAGAGGATTTAGTGAATGCATAATTTTCAGAAGACAAAAGAATGCAATTTTTTCATCTTTCCTGACTTCATTACGAACTGACTAAACCTGGTTCGTGGAATTATTCAGACTGAGATCATTATACATAAAGTTGGTCTCAAACAAAAGAACACAGGTAAGATAGCATCCCTGAGCCTGTTCTGGTACTTGATGACAAAATCCAGCTACATGAAAGATGACTGGAAACTTTTGGTAAAAGGATTTTATCCTCAAGTTCAGAAAATACAGAAATATATAAAAGGTCCTACGAAAAAAAAGTTTCCGCAAGTCATTTATACCAGTCAGGTTATATCCTCCAGGTGTAAAGATAACATTCAAACAAATATGAATACAAGGAATATAACATTTTTGAGCATTTTTTTTAAGCACTTAAAAATTCATCCAATCTAGAGATAAATCACAATAAAGTCCCTGGGAAAGCCTCCAGCTTCTTAATAAATTTCTTCCTCTTTAAATTCAGATCTTTTCGGCAATTGAAATTTTTGGAATTTTAGGAATTTAGGGATATCTATTGTGGAATCAGTGTTTAAATTTCAGCAATTTTTGCTTCATTTACTTTTTCAACTATTAGATTCAAATTAGTTTCATACTTTTTATTATAAACTTCCTGTATCCATTTCTATGAAATTACTTCTTCTTATAGATATATACCTACTGAATATATCTGGAGTGATGTTTATCACTGATGTTTCTGATGGCTATTTCTGGATAGTAAAATGTTGAGATTTAAATTGGTTTCTCTCTGTGCTATTTTCTTTGTATTTTTATTGTTGCTTGATTTTTAAATAGTGATTACATATCATCTTATAGACATAATGAGTCACTTAAAACATAGAAGCCTTTCCAGACTACCACACACACACACACACACACACACACACACACACACACACACACACAGACAGACACAAAGGTGGCGTATGTGGTGTAAGTTCTGAGGAAAAAACACAAAACCTAGATCAATATAAAACTTTAATGATGTGTATTTTTGTTAATTGTGTTTTTAATTTAATTTTGTTTAGGTCATGCACATTCGGAAACTACTTCAGAAAATGGATCGTCCAAATGGTCTTTATCCAAATTATTTGAACCCAAGAACAGGTCGCTGGGGCCAATGTAAGTATTTCTAGTACAACTGGTGCTTTGTTAAAAGGCTCTTTGTCTGAAAACTTTTGCTTGATATGGTGAAGAGTACACTACATGTAGAGTTGGAAACCCTCAGTTAGTGTCTGATTCTGTGATCTATTAGTGCCATTGCCTTTGGCAAGTTTCTAATCTCTTATAACTTCAGTCTTTCTACTGGTAAAATGGAAAACATTAATAACTTGTCTCACAAGAGCATTTTATTTCATTTATTTCAATATTTAATGAATATTTTGTTAAAATACAATGCGGCATTTGTGAAGGGTTGTACTTTAAGCACATATAAATCATATCTTTGTGTAAATGAGAGCATTGCTTGGGACAGATCTTTATTAAAGGAACATGAAGAACAAATGAGTATCTTAAAGGATTGGAAATTGAGATAATTGCTCTTGGACAAGCAATGTCCAGTCATGCTTTTTAAAAGAAGGTATCAGTGTCTGTTAATTACCAGGCTCTGTGCCAAGTTCTTGGATGAAACTGAAGATAGGGAAAGAATATATAGGATTTGATCTGAATTCAGGGAACTCCCAGGATAACAGGGTAGACAGACACACTTAGAATATATGTGATAAATGTTATAATAGAGGAATATACCAAGTGTTATGTGAGACAATGGTAGAAGTGATCCCTTCTGTTGGAGGAGCAGATATGTTGTTTGGGGAGAGGGTGATTTTCTCACTAGAGCTTTAGAATTGATCTTTGAATGAATCAATTTCTTTAATAAATTTAAATATTTCTGAGGAAATGTAGAACTTAAATAGAATTTTAATAAATTATGAGTTTGTCAGTTCTTTCTTAAAAGACAGAAACAGTAAAATGCATAGTAGAAATCATGACTTTGACCCTAGTCTGACATGTTTAGATTATTTTTGAAACCAAAAAAATAACAGTGAAGTAGTAAGAAATAGGGGAAAGTAATAATCACTTAATTTTATGTATGAAAAACACTGTTGAATCTGGCAGTGAGAAATTATGTTGTTGTTTGCCACCAAAAGTATGGAAACATTTGCCATGGAATTTTTGGCAATTTCCTCCCAAGGAACTTGCCCTTTATTTTATGAAAATAAAGCAGATTGCTCAGTAGAATTATTTGCTTCTTGGATCTGGGACTAAGATCTCAATCTTTTTGCTCCTCTTATATACTTCTTTTCCTCTCCTGAAATTCTGATAGCTAATTTTTCTCTTTATTTTGAAGAAAATATAAGGTATAACGTCTATAAACTCATTGAAAATGATACTTTCTGAAAAAACAAAGTCCTGAGCAGCATTTCTAAAATATAAAAAGTCACTTTGGTCATTCCAGATAAAGATGACCAGTTTAGATGTCTACTTAGTAATTTCAGTGAATTTTTTGGTAATTTTTTCCCCTTACAGAGTTTTATTAAGATTTGGCAGTATTCTAACACTGGGGGAAAAAATGTGTTCAGTTCCGTCCTTACATGCCAGCACAGGCAGACCTTATTTTATTGTGCTTCACTTTATTACACTTTCCAGATATTTTGTTTTTTACAGATTGGGTTGGGGCAACCCTTTGTTGAACAAGTCTATCAGCACCATTTTTCTAACAGTATTTGCTCATTTCATGTCTTGGTCACATTTTTGTAATTCTTATCACATTTCAAATGTTTTCATTATGTTTGTTATGGTGATTTGCGGTCAGTGATCTTTGATGTTGGAATCGTTTTGGGTGCCATGACGTTGCCTATATAGGATGATGAACTTAATTGGTAAATAATGTGTGTGTTCTGAGTGTTTCATTGACCAGCTGTTCTCATCTCTGTCCCTTTCCTTGGGCCCCCTGTTCCCTGAGACACAACAATATTGAAATTAAGCCAATTAATAACCCTCCCATGGCCTCTTAAGTGTTCAAGTGAAAGGAGGAGTCACTAGTCTCCCACATTAAATCAGAAACTAGAACTGAAGAAACTTGGTGAGGAAGGCATGTTGAAATATGAAATAGGTCAAAAGCTAGGCTTCTTGTGCCCAATAGTTAGCCTAGTTGTGAGAGCAAAGTTGTTCTTGAAGGAAATTAAAAGTGCCACTCCAGTGAACATATGAATGATAAGAAAGCAAAACAGTTTTATTGCTGATATGGGGAAAGTTTTAGTTGTCTAGATAGAAGATCAAATCACCCACAGCATTCCCTTAAGCCAAAGCCTAATCCAGAGCAAGGTCCTAACTCTCTTTAATTCTATGAAGGCTGAGAGAGGTGAGGAAACTATAGAAAAAAAGTGAAGCTAGCAGAGATTAGTTCATGAGGTTTAAGGAATGAAAATACCTTTGTAACATAAAAGTGCAAGGTAAAGCATCAAATGCTAATGTGGAAGCCACATCAAGTTATCCAGAAAATCTAGCTGAATAATTTAGCTTCAGAGGACAAGCTGACTTTCTTGTTAGGAGCTAATGCAGCTGGTGACTTTTAAGTTGAAGCCAATGCTTATTTAGCATTCCAAAAACCCTAGTGCCCTTAAGATTTAAGCTAAATTTACTCTGTGCCCAAAAATGTAACCACAAACCCTTTCTGGACAGTATGTCTGTTTAGACTTACAACATGGTTTACTAAATATTCTAAAGCCCACTGTTGAAAATTGCTGAGAATAAAAGGTTTCTGTCAAAATATTACTGCTTATTGGCAGTGCAACTGGTCACGCAAGAGTTCTAATGAAGATGTACAGTGAAGTTCATGTCATTTTCATACCTTATAAACACAATATCCAGTCTATAGGCTATGGATTAAGGAGTAATGTTGCCTTTCAAGTATTCTTTAAGAAATACATTTCATAAGGCTATAGCTGTCATAAATACTGCTCTCTCTGATGGATCTGGTCAAAGTCAATGGAAAACCTTTGGAAAGGATATCACTATTCTAGATGCCATTAAAAATATTTGTAATTCGAGAGGAGCCAAGATGGTGGCGTGAGTAGGGCAGCGGAAATCCCCTCCGAAAACCATGTATATTTTTGAAAATACAACAGATACAACTATTCCTAAAAGAGAGACCAGAAGATACAGTACAACAGCCAGGCTACATCTACACCTGTGAGAACCCAGCACCTCATGAAGGGGCAGCTGTGCAGAGCCTCCTCCGCAGCTGCCAGGGCCAGACTCAGAGACCCTGTCGGCGTGCAGCTGCCCAACACAAGCCTCTAGGGGCTGCCGTTCTCGCAGGAGAGGAAGGCAATGATCAAGTGGGAAGGGACTTTGTTCTCTCAGCGGACACACCTGCCAACTGCCCACAACTACCTCTATTGCCATGAACAGGCAGAAGAATTTGATCCAGACCAGAATCACACAGACATCCCCTGAGAGGGAACTGGGGAGATAGATTTGACCAATATTCCTGAAAAACAATTCAAAATAAAAGGTCATAACCATGCTGATGGAGCTGCAGAGAAAAATGCAAGAGCTAACGGATAAAGTTGGGAGGGAGAATACAGAAATACAACAATCTCTGGAAGGACTTAAAAGCAGACTGGATGAGGTGCAAGAGGCCATAAATGGAATAGAAAACAGAGAACAGGAACGCAGAGAAGCTGACGCAGAGAGAGATAAAAGGATCTCCAGGAATGAAAGAATATTAAGAGAACTGTGTGACCAATCCAAGCAGAACAATATCTACATTATAGGGATACCAGAAGAAGAAGAGAGAGAAAAAGGGATAGAAAGTGTCTTTGAAGAAATAATTGCTGAAAACTTCCCCAAACTGGGGGAGGAAATAGTCGCTCAGACAGAACTCCCAACAGAAGGGACCCAAGGAGGACAACACCAAGACACATAACAATTAAAATGGCAAAGATCAAGGACAAGGACAGAGTATTAAAGACAGCTAGAGAGAGAAAAAGGGTCACCTACAAAGGAAAACCCATCAGGCTATCATCAGACTTCTCAACAAAAACCTTACAGGCCAGAAGAGAATGACATGATATATTTAATGCAATGAAACAGAAGGGCCTTTAACCAAGAATACTGTATCCAGCATAATTATAATTTAAATACAAAGGAGGTATTAAGCAATTCCCAGACAAGCAAAAGTTGAGGCAATTTGCCTTCCACGAACCACCCCTACAGGATATTTTAGAGTGACTGCTCTAGATGGAAGCACTCCTAAGGCTAAACAGATGTCCCCAGAGAAAATAAAGTCACAGCAAAGAAAGCAGACCAACCAAATACTAACTAAAGGCAAAAAATAAAATCAAGTACCCACAAAAGCAGTCAAAGGAAACACAAAAGAGCACAAAATAAAACACCTAACATATAAAGAATTGGAGGAGGAGGAATAAGAAGGGAGAGAAATAAAGAATCATCAGTTGTGTTTATAATAGTTCAATAAGCAAGTTAAGTTAGGCTGTAAGATACTAAAGAAGCTAACCTTGAACCTTTGGTAACCACGAATCTAAAGCCTGCAATGGCAATAAGTACATATATTTCAGTAATCACCCTAAATATAAATGGACTGAATCACCAATCAAAAGACACAGAGTAATAGAATGGATAAAAAAGCAAGACCCATCTATATGCTGCTTACAAGAGACTCACCTCAAACCCAAAGACATACACAGACTAAAAGTCAAGGGGTGGAAAAAGATACTTCATGCAAACAATAGGGAGAAAAAGAGCAGGTGTTGCAGTACTTGTATCAGACAAAATAGACTTCAAAACAAAAAGGTAACAAGAGATAAAGAAGGACATTACATAATGGTAAAGGTGTCAGTCCAACGAGAGGATATAATCATTATAAATATATATGCACCCAATACAGGAGCACCAACATATGTGAAACAAATACTAACAGAATTAAAGGAGGAAATAGAATGTGATGCAGTCGTTCTAGGAGACTTCAACATACCACTCACTCCAAAGGACAGGTCTACCAGACAGAAAATAAGTAAGGACACAGAGGCACTGAACAACACACTAGAACAGATGGACCTAATAGACATCTATAGAACTCCACACCCAAAAGCAGCAGGATACACATTCTTCTCAAGTGCACATGGAACATTCTCCAAATAGACCACATACTAGGCCACAAAAAGAGCCTCAGTAAATTCAAAAAGATTGAAATTCTACCAACCAACTTCTCAGACCACAAAGGTATGAAAATAGAAATAAATTGTACAAAGAAAGCAAAAAGGCTCACAAACACGTGGAGGCCTAACAACATGCTCCTAAATCGTCAATGGATCAATGACCAAATTAAAATAGAGATCAAGCAATATATGGAAACAAATGACAACAACAACACAAAGCCCCAACTTCTGTGGGATGCAGCGAAAGCAGTCTTAAGAGGAAAGTATATAGCAATCCAGGCATATTTAAAGAAGGAAGAACAATCCCAAATGAATAATCTAATGTCACAATTACCGAAATTGGAAAAAGAAGACCAAGTGAGTCCTAAAGTCAGCAAAAGGAGGGACATAATAAAGATCAGAGAGGAAATAAATAAAATTGAGAAGAATAAAACAATAGAAAAAAATCAATGAAACCAAGAGCTGGTTCTTTGAGAAAATAAGCCAAATAGATAAGCCTCTAGTCAGACTTATTAAGAGAAAAAGAGAATCGACACACATCAACAGAATCAGAAATGGGAAAGGAAAAATCAAGACAGGCAGCACAGAAATACAAAGAATTATCAGTGAATACTGTGAAAACCTATATGCTAACAAGCTGGAAAACCTAGAAGAAATGGACAACTTCCTAGAAAAATACAACCTTCCAAGACTGACCAAGGAAGAAACAGAAAATCTAAACAGACCAATTACCAGCAACGAAATTGAAGTGGTAATAAAAAAAACTATACAAGAGCAAAACCCCTGGGCCAGATGGATTTACCGCGGAATTTTATCAGACATACAGAGAAGATATAATACCCATTCTCCTTAAAGTTTTCCAGAGGGAATCCTTCCAAACTCTATGAAGCCAGCATCACCTAATACCAAAACCAGGCAAAGACCCCACCAAAAAAGAAAATTACAGACCAATATCCCTGATGAACGTAGATGCAAAAATACTCAACAAAATATTAGCAAACCGAATTCAAAAATACATCAAGAGGATCATACACCATGAACAAGTGGGATTCATCCCAGGGATGCAAGGATGGTACAACATTAGAAAATCCAGCAACATCATCCAACACATAAACAAAAGGAAGGACAAAAATCCCATGATGATCTCCACAGACGCTGAAAAAGCATTCAACAAAATTCAACATCCATTCATGATAAAAACTCTCAGCAAAATGGGTATAAAGGGCAAGTACCGCAACATAATAAAGGCCATATATGACAGACCCACAGCCAACATCATACTAAACAGCAAGAAGCTGAAAGCTTTTCCTCTAAGATCGGGAACAAGACAGGGATGCCCACTCTCCCTACTGTTATACGAATTAGTACTGGAGGTCCTAGCCACGGCAATTAGACAAAACAAAGAAATACAAGGAATCCAGATTGGTAAAGAAGAAGTCAAACTGTCAGTATTTGCAGATGACATGATGTTGTACATAAAAAACCCTTAAGATTCCACTCCAAAACTACTAGAACTAATGTCAGAATACAGCAAAGTTGCAGGATACAAAATTAATACACAGAAATCTGTGGCTTTCCTATACACTAACAATGAACTAACAGAAATAGAAATCAGGAAAACAACATTCACAATTGAATCAAAAAGAATAAAATACCTAGGAATAAACCTAAGGAAGGAAGTGAAAGACCTATACCCTGAAAACTACAAAACACTCTTAAAAGAAATTAAAAGGACACTAACAAATGGAAACTCATCCCATGCTCTTGACTAGGAAGAATTAATGTCGTCAAAATGGCCATCCTGCCCAAAGCAATATACAGATTTGATGCAATCCCTATCAAATTACCAACAGCATTCTTCAACAAACTGGAACAAACAGTTAAAAAATTCATATGGAACCACCAAAGACCCCAAATAGCCAAAGCAATCTTGAGAAGGAAGAATAAAGTGGGAGGGATCTCACTCTCCAACTTCAAGCTCTACTACAAAGCCACAGTAATCCAGACAATTTGGTACTAGCACAAGAACAGACACACAGACCAGTGGAACAGAATAGAGACTACAGACATTAACCCAAACATATATGGTCAATTAATATACAATAAAGGAGCCATGGACATACAATCGGGAAATGAAAGCCTCTTCAAAAGTTGGTATTGGCAAAACTGAACAGCTACATGTAAGAGAATAAAACTGGATCGTTGTCTAACCCCATATACAAAAGTAAATTTGAAATGCATCAAAGACCTGAATGTAAGTCATGAAACCATAAAATTCTTAGAAAAAAAGATAGGCAAAAATCTCTTGACATAAACATGAGTGACTTCTTCCTGAACATATCTCCCCAGGCAAGGGAAACAAAAGCAAAAATGAACAAATGTGACTATATCAAGCTGAAAAGCTTCTGTACAGCAAAGGACACCATCAATAGAACAAAAAGGTACCCTACAGTATGGGAGAATATATTCGTAAATGACAGATCCGATAAAGGCTTGACATCCAAAATATATAAAGAGCTCACGCACCTCAACAAACAAAAAGCAAATAATCCAATTAAAAAATGGGCAGACGAGCTGAACAGACAGTTCTTCAAAGAAGAAATTCAGATGGCCAACAGACACATGAAAAGATGCTCCACATCGCTAGTTATCAGAGAAATTGCAAATTAAAACCACAATGAGATATCACCTCACACCAGTAAAGATGACCACCATCCAAAAGACAAACAACAACAAATGTTGGCAAGGTTGTGGAGAAAGGGGAACCTTCCTATGCTGCTGGTTGGAATGTAAATTAGTTCAGTGATTGTGGAAAACAGTATGGAGGTTCCTCAAAAAGCTCAAAATAGAAATACTATTTGACCCAGGAATTCCACTTCTAGGAATTTACCCTAAGAATGCAGCAGCCCAGTTTGAAAAAGACAGATGCACCCCTATGTTTATCGCAGCACTATTTACAATAGCCAAGAAATGGAAGCAACCTAAGTGTCCATCAGTAGATAAATGGATAAAGAAGATGTGGTAAATACACACAATAGCATATTATTTAGCCATAAGAAGAAAACAAATCCTACCATTTGCAACAGCATGGATGGAGCTAGATGGTATTATGCTCAGTTAAATACGCCAGACGCAGAAAGACAAGTACCAAATGATTTCACTCATATGTGGAGTATAAGAACAAAGAAAAACTGAAGGAACAAAACAGCAGCAGAATCACAGAACCCAAGAATGGACTCAGTTACCAAAGGGAAAGGGACCTGGGAGGTTGGGTGGGAAGGGAGGGATAAGGGCAGGGAAAAAGAAAGGGAACATTACGATTAGCATGAATAACGTGTGGGGGGGTATGGGGAGGGCCATACAACACAGAGAAAAGTAGTGATTCTACAGCATCTTACTATGCTGATGGACAGTGACTGTAATGGGGGTTGTGGGGGTACTTGGTGGAGGGGGGAACCTAGTAAACATAATGTTCCTCATGTAATTTTGGATTAATGGTACCAAAATAAATATATATATATACATTTGTAATTCATGGGAAGAGGTCAAAATATCAACATTAACAGCACTTTGGAAGACGTTGATTCCAGCCCTCATCGGTGACATTGAGGGGTTCAAGACTTTAATAGAGGAAGTAACTGCAGATGTTGCACCAATAGCAATAGAACTAGAATCAGAAGTGGAGCCTTAAGATGTAACTGAATTGCTGCAATCTCATAATAAGACTAACAGTTGCTTCCTATGGATCAACAAAGGAAGTGGTTCCTTGAGATTCAGTCTACTGGTTAAGATGCTGTGGAAATTGTTGAAGTGACAACAAAGGAGTTAGAATATTACCTAAGCTTAGTTGATAGAGCATTGGCAAGATTTGAGAGGATTGACTTGTTTTGAAAGAATTTTTTTTGGGTAATATGCTATCAAACAGCATTGCATTCTACAGAGAAATTATTCACGAAAGGAAGAGTCATTCCATGTGGCAGACTTCATTATTGTCTTATCTTAAGAAATTGCCACGGCCACCCCAACCTTAAGCAACTACCACCCTAATCAGTCAGCAGCCATCAATATTGAGGCAAAATACTCCACCAGCAAAAAGATTACAATTCCCTGAAAACTCAGAATAATGGTTAGGGTTTTTTAGCAATAAAGTATTTCTAAATTTAGATATATACATTTTTTTTTCAGACAGTGCTGTTGTACACTTAATAGACTAAAGTATTTATTACACTATATTCAAACAGATATTTAATATAGTGTAATAAAACTTTTCTATGCACTGGGAAACCAAAACATTTTCATTTGACTCATTTTTGTTGCATTACTCACTTTCGTGTTGTAGTCTGGAATGGAACCTGCAACATCTTTGATGATATAACTATTTAACCATAAAAAATGAAAATAAAAAGTACTAAAACATGGTTGATTATAATCAGGAAAGCGTTTTCTAAGCATGTCACTTAAAGCAGAAACCATGAAGAAAAGTGTCAGTTTTTACTGTATATCAATGGTAATCTGCTGCATGTCATAACAAAAGGCAAGTAACAAGCTAAAGAAATATATTTGAGCATATTTGGAAAACAAAATTTTCACATTTTTCTATATCCAGTTTTCTAAATATCATAAGAAAAATATGGTTATACCCTAATACGAAAATATACCAAGAAAAGTTAGTTCATAAAAAAATAAAATACCAATGGGCAATAAACATATATTCTTTATTTAGCCCTAAAAGTGGCATTACTGAGGATAAATGATGCAATGTACTGTGACAGTACATTCTTCCTGTACAGACCCATGCTCTATAGTAGAACTTACAGAGACTACTATCTTTGATATCCTATTTGTAGCATCTCCATAGGCTGGTCACCAGAGACCTTTGTTCCTCTCTTTTCCCATGTCACCGTCTTCCTAATCAAATCAATGGTACTTTTAAATGCAAGATACTATTTTTCATCAATTAAGTGGATAAAGGAAATAGATACATCTTTTTAACCATTTTTTAATTCAAGTATAGTTGATATGCAATCTTACATTGGTTTCAGGTATACAAACAGAGGTTCAGCAGTTACCCATATTATTAAATCCTCACTCCCACCTAGTGCGGTTAACATCTGTCAGCATAGGAAGATGTTACAGAATCATTGGCTCTCTTCTTCATGCTATACTACCATCCCTGTGACCAGCTTATATTAGGACTGAGAATTTTTGTGTCTCTTTACCCCCTCACTCTCCCCACCGACCTACCTATCTCCTTCCCCATGGTAACCACCAGTCACGTCTCAGTATCTATGAGTCTACTTCTGTTTTGTTCATTTTGTTTTGCTTTGTTTTTTATATTCCACAAATAAGTGAAATCATGTGTTATTTGTTTTTCTCCACCTGGCTGATTTTGCTTAGCATAATACCCTCTAGGTCCATCCATGTTGTTGCAAATGGCAAGATTTCATTCATCTTATGACCGAGTAATATTTTATTGTTTGTGTGTATATATACACACACACACACATGCCACGTCTTCTTTATCTATTCACCTGTCAATCCCCACTTGGGTTGCTTCCATATCTTTGCTATTACAAATAATGTTACAGTAAACATAGGGGGGCATATCTCTTCAGATTGATGTTTTGTTTGCTTTGGAATAATACCCAGAAATAGAATTGTTGGATTGTGTGGTAGTTCTATTTTTAATATTTTGAGGAACCTCCATATTGTTTTCTGTGGTGACTGTACCAACTTATATTTTCATCAACTGTGTGTGAAGGTTCCCTTTTCTCCTCATCCTTGCCAGTGCTTGTTACTTCTTGTCTTTTTGATAATAGCCATGTTGACAGTTTTGAGGTTGTATTTCATTATGGTTTTGATTTGAATTTCTCTGGTGATTGTTGATGTTGAGCACCTTCCATCTTTATGTCTTCTTTGAAAACAATGTTTGTCAGGTCCTCTGCCTGTATTTTAATTGGGTGGTTTTTGTTGTTGTTGTTATTGAGTATATGAGTCAGTATATATTTTGGATATCAACTCCTTATTGAATATATTGTTTGCAAGTTTCTCTTGCCATTTAATAAGTTACCTTTTTGTTTTGTTAATGGTTTCCTTCACTGTGGAAAAACATTTTTAAATAAAAGGGTATGATCTCCATACCAAAATCTTAGAATATTGAAAAAAATGTCACTGTTTGAAAATTGCTAGCCTTTAAAATGACCACCAGTACAGAATTGATGGCATTTTAATTGTTAAAAATATAACTTTTTTCTCTTCACCAAATGGTACTGGGATAGCCATGTGAAAAAAGAATGAAATTGGGTTATCCCATAGACAAAAATTAACTCAAAATGCATCAAAGACCCTAAATTTAAGAACCAAAACAATAAAAGTTTTAGAAGAAATCAGGGACAAATCTTCATCACCTTGGATTTGGCAATAGTTTCTTCAAAGGAAAGTCAACAGTAGAAAAAATAGATAAATGGGATTTTATTAAAACAAAAAAAACTTTGGTGCAGTAAAGGACTACCATGAGAGTAAATGACAACCTACAGAAGGAGAGAAAATACTTGCAAATCACATTTCTGATATGGGCTTAGTATACAGAATATATAAAAATTTCTACAACTCAACAACCAAAGAGAAACATCCAATTAAAAAATGGGCAAAGGACTTGAATAGACATTTCTCCAAAGAAGATATACAAGTGGAAAATAAATTTAACAGCATCACAGTCAATAGGGAAATGCAAATCAAAAGCTCAATGAGATGCCACTTCATACCTAGTGGTGTGGTTATAATAAAAAAGACAGAAAATAAGTGTTGGCAAGGATGTGAAGAAATTGGAGCCCTTGTATTTTGGTGGTGGGAATGTAAAGTGGTGCAGCCTCTGTGAAAAAGTGTGGCAGTTGCTCAGTAATTTAAACAGAATTCCATATGATCCAAGCAATTCAAGTCCTACGTATGTACCCAAAGGATTTGAAAATACAGACTCAAGCAAATACTTGTATGCTAATGTTCTCAGCAACTGTATCACAATAGCCAAAAGGTGGAAACAACCAAAGTGTCTAACAGATGAGTAGGTAAACAAAGTGGTATATTCACACCATGGAATATTATCCAGCCATTAAAAGGAATGAAGTTCTGATATTTATGCTGCAACATAAATGAACCTTGAAAACATTATGTTAAATGAATAGCCACTCATAAAAAGGACAAATATTGTATGATTCTACTTATTCAAATATGTAGAGTAGTCAAATTTGTAGAGACAGAAAGTGAATTATTGGCTACCAGGGGCTAGGTTAAGACAGAAAAATGGTGAATTATTGCTTACTTGGTACAGTTTGTATTTGGGGTGATGAAAAAATTTTGAAAATAGTGATTATTGTTTTAAAGTGAATGTAATTAATGCCACTGAATCATACACTTAAGAAATGGATACAATGACAACTTTCATGCCATATATATTTCACCACATAAAAAACTTGCAATGAAATAATTCTTTCATTTTTCCTAATTTTTTTCCACAAAATAAGTTCAAATTAATGCTTCAGAATATATTCATTCTCAACAGTTATTAACTTGTTGAATGTTATAAAAAGAGCTATTCGCTGGTTATTTTGGCAAGAAGTCTTTAAAATTCTAGGGGAGCTGCCCTGATAGCCCTTGAACAGCTGCAATCCTTACTGAATTGTCTAATTTGCTCCTTTTAATGTTTTTGTATATTTTCTTTCAGCTCCTGAGAAGTATATCAAATTTCATTATTACCTTTGAGCAGTATACATCTGTCATACCTATAAATAGTCTGCAAAACAAACATTGAATTAAACTGAAATTTAACAATTCAGCTTTGGCTAACTGTATCATAATTAGAGTAATGATAAATGCCTGTGACATGCCCATAGCAATCAAAGAGAATACTTACTGGTAATTACCTTCAGGAAAAGTACTTGTCAACAGACATAAAAGAATATATATAGTAAGGAACGTAGATTTAAAGGTAAACTATTAGTATTTTCTCCTTTTTTAAATTTCATTATTTCACTTGTTTTATAATTAAAATGCTTGGCCTATGCTATTAAGTAACTAAAGTGAAGAAAATATAGAAGATTGGTCATTACTGATTCATTAAATTTTAAACTACTATATTAAAAATGTGGAAAAAACTAGAATGGAAATAATATTTGGAGTTAGAAGACTAACCATGGCTCTCCTGCTTTAGTCATTTAGGTAAGTTATTTAACTTCTCTCTGCCTTTGTTTCTTCATCTGTTCTAATTGTACTTATTTAAATAGGTTGATGATGTTCGCCATATTTATGAGGTAATATATTTAAAAATGCTTCATGAACTATAACATGATACAAATATTTTTATTGTAGAATTTCCTATAAGAACACCTCAAGAAATAGCTTCTGTTAGAAATCTGCCATTAACTTCATGACGTTTGCTAAGATAGTGCATATGAATCATTGAAATTTAATAGCGCTTTATAATGTGTTACCAGTTTCTCAATATCAAAAGGACCTTGGAGTAACATGCTTCACCAAGCAAATGTGGTTCATGGTTTAAGTAAGAAAGACCACTGGGGTATAAATTCCATAGTTACCATGGATCTCAAGCTTCTGCAGTGTATTCATGTATTAAACATACCATCATCCATTAGAGCAACAGTCTAGAAAGAGCTTGAGTAAACCTGGCAGGTAGAACTGGGACTATGCCCTATATCCTCAGTAACCTACAACTGTATCTGTAAACCTTGGCAACAACTCACAGATCTAAGGAACATTTTCCTTTAATTATGATACCAAAGACTTTGGCTTTTCCCTCCTTTTTTCCCTATTATTTCACCTCCTTTAGTCCTGCTATATTTCTTTTTTCTTGTTTTCTTCCATGCTCATCTATTAATCCTTTTGTTAGATTTACTGCATATCCAGAAATATGCATCTGAGGTGAAAGTGCAAAATTTAAAAATTCCTGTATATTAATAACTACTTGTATAAGTGTCATGCTCCAAAGTACCGTTTGTGTTCTTTCATCACTCCATGAATTCTCTCTGAGTGACCTCCATGGCTCAAATCCATTTTATATATTGATAACTCTTAAATGTATACCCCCAACTTAGAGCTCTCTCTCTTAATGTCCACATATCTGATTGTCTGTTTGTCATATCCATTTAAATATCCAACTAGCACCTCAAATTCAACATGCCCAAAATTCAAATTCCTTCCACTTTAAGACATTTCCCCCTCCAGTATTCCCAATTTCAGTGATCAAATCTTTTTCCAAACCAATTTTGGAAAAATTGATGGTGTTCTTAATTTCTGAGGTTTGAGAACTTAGTATATATTCTAGATAGAAGTCCTTTATCAGATATGTTTTTGGCAAGTAATTTCTCCCTGTCTTTGACTTTTCATTGTCTTAGTATTAAAGAGCAAAAGACTCTAATTATGAAGTCCATTTTATCTATTTGTTTTTATGAATTGTTCTATGGTATCATATCTAAGAAATCTTTGCCTAACTCAAGGTCACAAAGATTTCCTTCTATATTTTCCTGTTTGCTAGATTTAGGTTTTATGTTTAGATTTATGATCCACTTTGAGTTAATTTTATAAAGGGATCAAAGTTCTTTTTTTAAATTTCCATATGGATATGTAATTATTTCAGCACCAGTTGTTGAAAAGACTATCCTTTCTCCACCTGGTTGTCTTTACACCTTTGTTAAAAAAAAAAAAATCAGACGTCCATATATGTGTGAGTTTATTTTTGGAATCTACTCTGACCTGTTAATGTATTTATCATTATGCCAGTGGAATTTAGATTAGTGTAGCTTTGTTACCGGTCTTGAAATCTATGCTAACCCTTCTAAATTAATTCTTTCTCAAAACTGTCTTGGTTATCTAGGCCCTTTGTGTTTTCCTGTTAATTTTAGAATGACCTTGTCAATTTCTATAGAAAAGCCCACTGGGATTTTGATTGGATTGCTTTGAAATCTATAGATCAGTTTGAGGACAGTTGACATCTTAACATAATCTTAACACTATAGAGACTATTGACATCTTCCAATCCATGAACAAATTATATCTCTTTACATTAGTTTAGGTGTTCTTTAAAAGTTCTCTCAAAAATGTTTTGTAGATTTCTGTGTACAGGCCTTTCATATGTTTTGTCACATTTATCCATGAATATTTCATATTTTCAATGGTATTTCTTCAACTTATGAAATATTGCTAATATATAGAAATAAAATTAATTTTAGTATATTAATCTTATATCTACAACATGCTAACCTCACTTTTTAGTTCTAGTAGCTTTTTTTTAGAGTCTATCAAATTTTCTACATAGAAAATCTTGTCATCTCTAAGACAGTCTTTATTTCCAATGTGGATGCTATGGATGTAAATTAATTTTAATTTCTTTTTTGGACTAATTGCATTTGCTAGAACCTGCAGTCCAGTGTTGAAGAAAACTGATAAAAGTGAACAGCTTTGTCTTGTTTCTGATCTTAGAAAGAAAGCATTTAGTCTTTCACTATTAAGTAGGACACTAGCTCTAGGTTTTCTCAGCAGATGCCCTTTGTGAGGTTGAGAGAGTTCCCTTTTCCTGGTTTGCCTGAGAGTTTTTATCCAGAATAGGTATCAAATTTTGTCAAGTGCTATTTCTCCCATCTGTTTTCTTTTTTTTTTTTTGTTAATATAATGAATTACATTGATTCATTTTTAAAATTGTTAAACCATCCCTGCATTTCTAGGATGGATCATACTTATTCCTGATGCATTATCCTTTTAATATTTTCTTAAATTTGATTTGTCAAAGGAGAGCTGTTGCCTTGTAGCCTTTTTTGTTTTTGTATGGTTTTGATATCATTGTAAAGCTGGCCTCAGAATGAGTTGCAAAGTATTCTTATCTCTTTTATTTATTTATTTTTTATTGAATATAGTTGATAAATAATCTTATATTGGTTTCAGGTGTACAACACAGCAGTTCAACAGTTATCCATATTATTAAATTCTCACCCTCACTAGTGCAGTTACCAGCTGTCAGCATAGGAAGATGTTACAGAATCATTGGCTTTTTTCTCCATGCTGTACTATACCACTGCCATGACCAACTTTTAATGTGATCGATTATTTTTGTGCCCCATTATATCCCTCATCATCCCCACCCACCCATCCCAACCACTCCCACATAGTAACCATCAGTCACTTCTCAGTTTCTTATGAGTCTACTGCTATTTTGTTCATTTTGTTTTGATTTGTTTTTAGATTCCACAAAAAAGTGAAATCGTGTGGTATTTGTCTTTCTCCTCCAGGCTTATTTCACTTAGCATAATACCCTCTAGGTCCATCTATGTTGTCGCAAGTAACAGTATTTCTTTTTTATGGCTGAATAATATTCCATTGTGTATATGTACCACATCTTCTTTATCCATTCATCTATTGATGGACACTTAAGTTACTTCCATATCTTGGCTATTGTAAATAATTTGATAAAAATAGAGATGCATGTATCTTTTTGAATCAGGGATTTTGTTTTCTTGGGGTGAATTCCTAGAAGTGGAATTACTGGGTCATATGGTATTTCTATATTTAGTTTTTGATGAGAAGTCTGCTGATAGTCTCACAGGGTTTCCCTTACAAGTATTCTTTTATCTCTGGCTGCTTTCATTACCCTCTCCTTATCCTTAATCTTGCCATTTTAATTATTATATATCTTGGTGTTCTCATCCTGGGGTTTCTTTTGTTCACGGCTTTCGGTGCTTCCATGACCTGAGTGTCTTATTTCCTTCCCCAGATTGGGTATGTTTTCAACAATTACTTCAAAGAGACATTCTATCCCTTTGTCTCTCTCTTCTCCTTCTGGTACTCCTGTTATGTGAATATTGTTTCATTCAGAGTTGTCACACAGCTCTCTCAGCATTCTCCTGTTGCTAAAAATTCTTTTTTCCTCTCTATTCCTCAGCTTCATTGTTTTCCTGTTCTCTATTTCCATCTCATTGATGGTCTCCTCTACTTGGAGCAATCTATTATTTAGTCCCTCCATTGTATATTTCATTCCAGTTACTGTATTCTCCCATCCTGGGTGGCTCTTTTTAAACTTTACCATCTCTTTTTTGAAGTTCTCCCTGAGATGATCAATACTTTTGCATAGATCATTGAGCATGTTTATGACTGTTGCTTTGAAATCTTTATCAAGAATATTGGTGATCTGCATTTCATTTAGCCCTCCTTCTGATGTGTTATCCTGCATTTTTGTTTGGAACATATGCCTCTCCCTCCTAATTTTGTCAGGGTTCTGTGTTTTTTTTTTGTGTTAGATAGAGCTGCTATGTTTCCTGGTCTAGAGAGTAGTGGCTTTATGAAGAAGGTGTCCTGTGGTGCCTAGAAGCTCAAGATTCTTTATTCTCCAGTGCCTGATTCTCTTTTGTGGTGAAGCCCCAGTTGCTGGTAGGCTGTGGGCATGGCTGTCTGTCTGTCTGTCTGTCTGTGGGCTGTGGCCTATCTCAGTGTGCCTTGCTGGTCTGATCAGAACAGCAGTGCTTCTGCTGTGATTGTTGTAGGCAGGGCTGCCCCCTGCCTGCCCTACAGCAACAGCAGCACTACTGGGCTAATGGGGTGGGTGGGACAGGCATGTGGCAAATGCTCTTCTTTTCAGTTTTTTTGTAAAAGTGTGTGAGATTGATATTGTTTCTTTCTTAAATATTTGGTAGAATTTACAAATATAATCATCTAGACTGGGAGTTTTACTTTGGTAAGATTTTAACTACAATTAAAATTTATTTGACAAAAACAGTATTGTTCACTTATCTGTCATTTTGAGTGAGTTTTGATAATTTCATAGAATTTGTTCAGTTTCACCTAATTTTTCCAGGTTTTTTGCATAAAGTTCATATTTTTTTAATGTCTGTAGTTTGTTTCATTGAATTTTGCCCTAACCTTTTTTAAACTACGATTTATTTTTATTTAATTGTCTTTAAATTGAAATACAGTATCTATTAGTTTTAGGTGTAAAACATAGTTATATCCCCATGTTATATCACCATGACTTATTTATTTTACAACTGGAAGTTTGAACTTCTTAATCCATTTCACCTCTTTCTCCTGCCACCCTAACCCCTCTCTGGCAACCTACAACTTGTTTCTTGTATCTGCAAGTCTTTCTATTTTGTTTTGTTTGCTCGTTTGTTTTATGTATTCTACCTATAAGTGAAATCATATGGTATTTGTCTTTCTCTTTCTGACTTACTTCATTTACCATAATACCATCTAGGTCCATCCATGTTGTTGCAGATGGCACAATCCTCCTTTTTTATGACTAATACTCCACTGTCTGTATGTACGACATGTTTATCTATTCATTGCCTGATGTTTCCATGTGTTTCCTATTGTAAATAATGCTACAGTGATCTTAGAGGTGCAGGTATCTTTTCAGATTGGTGTTTTTGTTTTCTTGGGATAAATACCCAGTGGTGGAATTGCTGGGTTTTATGGTATTTCTGTTTTTAATATTTTGAGGAACCTCTATACAGTTTTTCATAGTGCCTGCACCAATTTACATTCTATCAAGGGTGTACAGGGGTTCTCTTTTGTCCATATCCTTTCCAACCCTTTTTCTTTTTTTGTTGTTGTTTTTTATTTTTTTGTGTTTTTGATAATGGCCAGCTGACTGGTATAAGGTGGTATCTCATTGTGGTGTCGAGTTTCATTTCCCCAATAAATAGTGATGTTGAGTATCAATTCATGTGTCTGTGAGAGCCCTAAGCTGCATTATTTGCTTTTTTTAACCTTCTTTATGTTTAATTTCCTCTTCTTTTTTTTTTTTTTGTTTCTTAAGGTTGAAGCTGACATTATTGATGTGAAACCTTTTTTTTTTCTAATAGGGTTTTCATGCTATTAATTTTGATATACTGTGTTCTCATTTTCATGTGAGTTAGAGTTATCAAATTTGGAAAGTTTTGGGCCATTATTTCTTCAAATAATTTTTCTGTCATGCCTTCTTCAGTGTCTCCAACTATATATATATATATATATATTTTTTTAATCTTTTTTCCTTAGTGTTTCATGTTGAATAATTTCTATTGCAGTACCTTCAAGTTTGATAATCTTTTCTTTTTTTTTTTTTTTTTTTCAATACAATAAAGACAATTTATGTAAGTATTTTACCTGTGGTTTATGATTTTGGGGATAATTATTTTATATGCTACTGTTTTTGTTTTTTTTTTTAAATAATTATTTTTTATTGAAAGGTAGTTGACGCACAGTATTACATTACATTAGTTTCAAGTGTACAACACAGTGGTAGAACATTTATATACATAATTCTAGGTTCCAGCTATCACCCTACCAAGCTGTTACAATATCTTGACTATATTCCTTATGCTATACATTACATCCCGGTTACTTATTTATTTTACCATTGGAAGTCTGTCCTTTTTTTTTTTTTTTTTGTGAGGGCATCTCTCATATTTATTGATCAAATGGTTGTTAACGACAATAAAATTCTGTATAGGGGAGTCAGTGCTCAATGCACAATCATTAATCCACCCCAAGCCTAATTTTCGTCAGTCTCCAATCTTCTGAGGCATAACAAACAAGTTCTTACATGTAGAACAAATTCTTACATAATGAATAAGTTACATAGTGAACAGTACAAGGGCAGTCATCACAGAAACTTTCGGTTTTGCTCATGCATTATGAACTCTAAACAGTCAGTTCAAATATGAATACTCATTTGGTTTTTATACTTGATTTATATGTGGATACCACATTTCTCTCTTTATTATTATTATTTTTAATAAAATGCTTAAGTGGTAGGTAGATGCAAGATAAAGGTAGAAAACATAGTTTAGTGTTGTAAGAGAGCAAATGTAGATGATCAGGTGTGTGCCTGTAGACTATGTGTTAATCCAGGCTAGACCAGGGCAATAAAACATCCACATATGCAGAAGATTTCTCTCAGAACAGGGGGGTGAGGTTCTAAGCCTCACCTCTGTTGATCCCCAATTTCTCACCTGATGGCCCCCCTGCGACTGTGCCTGTCTTAGGTTGTTCCTCCCTTGAGGAATCTTACCCGTCTCTGGCTAACCAGTCATCTTCCGGGTCCATACAGGGAAATGTGAAGTTGGTAAGTGAGAGGGAAGCCTTATTGTTTGAAAAGGTTAGCTTTTTACTTCTTTGCATATTTATGCCCTGTGTCTTCTATGCCCAGCATTTGTCTTGAGGTGTCTTTACCACTTGGAGGAGTTATGATACTTGGTAAATTTGATATGAGGCACGAATTCTATTTAAGGGTTGTAGTTAGGAAGGAAGAAGAAAAGCTATAGAAGTAGCAGGTGGAAGAAAACATGGGAAGATTGATTATTTCTTTGACAAATCTTCTTGTAGAGTAACTTCAGCATATATAGGTTTTAAGCTACTACTTAAATTGCGCACACACATTAACATAATAGGAGTATAGTTACATAACCAAAGCATATCTGTAATTACCAGCCATCTCCAGTGAAACCAAGAAAACCATTAAGGCACCTTAGGCATTTGTGAAAACTTATCTATGATATGGTGGATATTGTCCAACTGAACTTGAACAGTCTGAGAGAAATCAGACAAATTAAAACAACCCATTGCTGGGGACCGTTCACATGCCATATGTTCTTTTATCAGTAAATAGTCTGTAGTTGTAAGATTTTGGAGCGCTACAATTTGCACTTCTCCAAATTCTTGGTTGAGTTCCAACAGTATAGATCCAGTCAAATTTGTTGTTTTACTGTATGCACAGGCCAGCTTAGATATCTCCTTCTTCATTCCCATGGCAAGTCCAGGAACTGGTGGGATGAGTGCATCTACAGCTGTAGCAGTGCGTGGATCTTTGTTGGGGTTTTTTGATGATCATCTTCTGGCATGAGTCTTCCAGAGAGTGCAAATGTTGGAAGTTCTTTTTCCTATCGTATCTTAGTTCATTTTCGGGGTAGCCCAATTAGGCTTTGACCCTCTGTATAAACACAAACAGACCCTTTGCCTACACTTTTATATGCCCTTTATACCCTTGTGTAGAACTCGTTGGAGGTTACCACACAGGAACTGCCCTTTTTTTTTTTTGCTTTGTTTTTGGTATCACTAATCTACACTTACGTGACAAATATTATGTTTACTAGGCTCTCCCCTATACCAGGTCTCCCCTATAAACCCCTTTACAGTCACTGTCCATCAGCATAGCAAAATGTTGTAGAATCACTACTTGGCTTCTCTGTGTTGTATAGCCCTCCCTTTTCTTCTACCCCCCATGCATGTTAATCTTAATGCCCCCCTACTTCTCCCCCCTTATCCCTCCCTACCCACCCATCCTCCCCAGTCCCTTTCCCTTTGGTACCTGTTAGTCCATTCTTGAGTTCTGTGATTCTGGTGCTGTTTTGTTCCTTCAGTTTTTCCTTTGTTCTTATATTCCACAGATAAGTGAAATCATTTGGTATTTCTCTTTCTCCGCTTGGCTTGTTTCACTGAGCATAATACCCTCCAGCTCCATCCATGTTGCTGCAAATGATTGGATTTGCCCTTTTCTTATGGCTGAGTAGTATTCCATTGTGTATATGTACCACATCTTCTTTATCCATTCATCTATTGATGGACATTTAGATTGCTTCCAATTCTTGGCTATTGTAAATAGTGCTGCAGTAAACATAGGGGTGCATCTGTCTTTCTCAAACTTGATTGCTGCGTTCTTAGGGTAAATTCCTAGGAGTGGAATTCCTGGGTCAAATGGTAAGTCTGTTTTGAGCATTTTGATATACCTCCATACTGCTTTCCACAATGGTTGAACTAACTTACATTCCCACCAGCAGTGTAGGAGGGTTCCCCTTTCTCCACAGCCTCGCCAACATTTGTTGTTGTTTGTCTTTTGGATGGCAGCCATCCTTACTGGTGTGAGGTGATACCTCATTGTAGTTTTAATTTGCATTTCTCTGATAATTAGCGATGTGGAGCATCTTTTCATGTGTCTGTTGGCCATCTGTATTTCTTTTTTGGAGAACTGTCTGTTCAGTTCTTCTGCCCATTTTTTAATTGGGTTATTTGTTTTTTGTTTGTTGAGGCGTGTGAGCTCCTTATATATTCTGGACGTCAAGCCTTTATCGGATGTGTCATTTTCAAATATATTCTCCCATACTGTAGGGATCCTTCTTGTTCTATTGATGGTGTCTTTTGCTGTACAGAAGCTTTTCAGCTTAATATAGTCCCACTTACTCATTTTTGCTGTTGTTTTCCTTGCCCGGGGAGATATGTTCAAGAAGAGGTCACTCATGTTTATGTCTAAGAGGTTTTCGCCTATGTTTTCTTCCAAGAGTTTAATGGTTTCATGGCTTACATTCAGGTCTTTGATCCATTTTGAGTTTACTTTTGTATATGGGGTTAGACAATGGTCCAGTTTCATTCTCCTACATGTAGCTGTCCAGTTTTGCCAGCACCACCTGTTGAAGAGACTGTCATTTCGCCATTGTATGTCCATGGCTCCTTTATCAAATATTAATTGACCATATATGTCTGGGTTAATGTCTGGATTCTCTAGTCTGTTCCATTGGTCTGTGGCTCTGCTCTTGTGCCAGTACCAAATTGTCTTGATTAGTATGGCTTTATAGTAGAGCTTGAAGTTGGGGAGTGAGATCCCCCCTACTTTATTCTTCTTTCTCAGGATTGCTTTGGCTATTCGGGGTCTTTGGTGTTTCCATATGAATTTTTGAATTATTTGTTCCAGTTCATTGAAGAATGTTGCTGGTAGTTTCATAGGGATTGCATCAAATCTGCATATTGCTTTGGGCAGGATGGCCATTTTAACGATATTAATTCTTCCTAGCCACGAGCATGGGATGAGTTTCCATCTGTTAGTGTTCCCTTTAATTTCTCTTAAGAGTGACTTGTAGTTTTCAGAGTATAAGTCTTTCACTTCTTTGGTTGGGTTTATTCCTAGGTATTTTATTTTTTTTGATGCAATTGTGAATGGAGTTGTTTTCCTGATTTCTCTTTCTGTTGGTTCATTGTTAGTATATAGGAAAGCCACAGATTTCTGTGTGTTGATTTTGTATCCTGCAACTTTGCTGTATTCCGATATCAGTTCTAGTAGTTTTGGGGTGGAGTCTTTAGGGTTTTTTATGTACAGTATCATGTCATCTGCAAATAGTGACAGTTTAACTTCTTCTTTACCAATCTGGATTCCTTGTATTTCTTTATTTTGTCTGATTGCCGTGGCTAGGACCTCCAGTACTATGTTAAATAACAGTGGAGAGAGTGGGCATCCCTGTCTAGTTCCTGATCTCAGCGGAAATGCTTTCAGCTTCTCGCTGTTCAATATAATGTTGGCTGTGGGTTTATCATAGATGGCCTTTATTATGTTGAGGTACTTGCCCTCTATTCCCATTTTGCTGAGAGTTTTTAACATGAATGGATGTTGAACTTTGTCAAATGCTTTTTCAGCATCTATGGAGATGATCATGTGGTTTTTGTCTTTCTTTTTGTTGATGTGGTGGATGATGTTGATGGACTTTCGAATGTTGTACCATCCTTGCATCCCTGGGATGAATCCCACTTGGTCATGGTGTATGATCCTTTTGATGTATTTTTGAATTCGGTTTGCTAATATTTTGTTGAGTATTTTTGCATCTACGTTCATCAGGGATATTGGTCTGTAGTTTTCTTTTTTGGTGGTGTCTTTGCCTGGTTTTGGTATTAGGGTGATGTTAGCTTCATAGAATGAGTTTGGGAGTATCCCCTCCTCCTCTATTTTTTGGATAACTTTAAGGAGAATGGGTATTATGTCTTCCCTGTATGTCTCATAAAATTCCGAGGTAAATCCATCTGGCCCGGGGGTTTTGTTCTTTGGTAGTTTTTGGATTACCGCTTCAATTTCGTTGCTGGTAATTGGTCTGTTTAGATTTTCTGTTTCTGGGTCAATCTTGGAAGGTTATATTTTTCTAGGAAGTTGTCCATTTCTCCTAGGTTTCCCAGCTTGTTAGCATATAGGTTTTCATAGTATTCTCCAATAATTCTTTGCATTTCCGTGGGGTCCGTCGTGATTTTTCCTTTCTCGTTTCTGATACTGTTGATTTGTGTTGACTCTCTTTTCTTCTTAATAAGTCTGGCTAGAGGCTTATCTATTTTGTTTATTTTCTCGAAGAACCAGCTCTTGGTTTCATTGATTTTTGCTATTGTTTTATTCTTCTCAATTTTATTTATTTCTTCTCTGATCTTTATTATGTCCCTCCTTCTGCTGACCTTAGGCCTCATCTGTTCTTCTTTTTCCAATTTCGATAATTGTGACATTAGACCATTCATTTGGGATTGCTCTTCCTTTTTTAAATATGCTTGGATTGCTATATACTTTCCTCTTAAGACTGCTTTTGCTGTGTCCCACAGAAGTTGGGGCTTAGTGTTGTTGTTGTCATTTGTTTCCATATATTGCTGGATCTCCATTTTGATTTGGTCATTGATCCATTGATTATTTAGGAGCGTGTTGTTAAGCCTCCATGTGTTTGTGAGCCTCTTTGCTTTCTTTGTACAGTTTATTTCTAGTTTTATGCCTTTGTGGTCTGAAAAGTTGGTTGGTAGGATTTCAATCTTTTGGAATTTTCTGAGGCTCTTTTTGTGGCCTAGTATGTGGTCTATTCTGGAGAATGTTCCATGTGCACTTGAGAAGAATGTATATCCCGCTGCTTTTGGATGTAGAGTTCTATAGATGTCTATTAGGTCCATCTGCTCTACTGTGTTGTTCAGTGCTTCCGTGTCCTTACTTATTTTCTGCCCAGTGGATCTGTCCTTTGGGGTGAGTGGTGTGTTGAAGTCTCCTAGAATGAATGCATTGCAGTCTATATCCCCCTTTAGTTCTGTTAGTATTTGTTTCACATATGCTGGTGCTCCTGTGTTGGGTGCATATATATTTAGAATGGTTATATCCTCTTGTTTGACTGAGCCCTTTATCATTATGTAGTGTCCTTCTTTATCTCTTGTTACTTTCTTTGTTTTGAAGTCTATTTTGTCTGATATTAGTACTGCAACCCCTGCTTTCTTCTCACTGTTGTTTGCTTGAAATATGTTTTTCCATCCCTTGACTTTTAGTCTGTACATGTCTTTGGGTTTGAGGTGAGTTTCTTGTAAGCAGCATATAGATGGGTCTTGCTTTTTTATCCATTCTGTTACTCTGTGTCTTTTGATTGGTGCATTCAACCCATTAACATTTAGGGTGACTATTGAAAGATATGTACTTATTGCCATTGCAGGCTTTAAATTCGTGGTTACCAAAGGTTCAAGGTTAGCCTCTTTAGTATCTTACTGCCTAACTTAGCTCGCTTATTGAGCTGTTATATACACTATCTGGAGATTCTTTTCTTCTCTCCCTTCTTGTTCCTCCTCCTCGATTCTTCATATGTTGGGTGTTTTGTGCTGTGCTCTTTCTAGGAGTGCTCCCATCTAGAGCAGTCCCTGTAAGATGTTCTGTAGAGGTGGTTTGTGGAAAGCAAATTCCCTCAGCTTTTGTTTGTCTGGGAATTGTTTAATCCCACCGTCATATTTGAATGATAGTCGTGCTGGATACAGTATCCTTGGTTCAAGGCCATTCTGTTTCATTGTATTAAATATATCATGCCATTCTCTTCTGGCCTGTAGGGTTTCTGTTGAGAAATCTGACATTAGCCTGATGGGTTTCCCTTTATAGGTGACCTTTTTCTCTCTAGCTGCCTTTAACACTCTTTCCTTGTCCTTGATCTTTGCCATTTTAATTATTATGTGTCTTGGTGTTGCCCTTCTTGGATCCTTTCTGTTGGGGGTTCTGTGTATTTCTGTGGTCTGTTCGATTACTTCCACCCCCAGTGTGGGGAAGTTTTCAGCAATTATTTCTTCTAAGATACTTTCCATCTCTTTTCCTCTCTCTTCTTCTTCTGGGACCCCTATAATACGGATATTGTTCCTTTCAGATTGGTCACACAGTTCTCTTAATATTGTTTCATTCCTGGAGATCCTTTTGTCTCTCTCTCTGTCAGCTTCTATGCGTTCCTGTTCTCTGTTTTCAATTCCATCAATGGCCTCTTGCATTCTATCCATTCTGCTTATAAACCCTTCCAGAGTTTGTTTCATTTCTGCGATCTCCTTTCTGGCATCTGTGATCTCCTTCCAGACTTCATCCCATTTCTCTTGCATATTTCTCTGCATCTCTGTCAGCATGTTTATGATTCTTATTTTGAATTCTTTGTCAGGACGACTGGTTAGGTCTGTCTCCTTCTCTGGTGTTGTCTCTGTGATCTTTGTCTGCCTGTAGCTTTGCCTTTTCATGGTGATAGGAATAGTCTGCAGAACTGGGACGAGTGACGGCTGGAAGGACTTCCTTTCTTGTTGGTTTGTGGCCCTCCTCTCCTGGGAGAACAGCGACCTCTAGTGGCTTGTGCTGCGCAGCTGCGCGCAGACAGGGCTTCTGCTTCCTGCCCGGCTTCTATGGAGTTGATCTCCGCTGTTGCTGTGGGCGTGGCCTGGCTCGGGCAGCTACTCCAACATGGTGGAGTCGCGTTGGAGCAGGAGCTGCTGGGAGGCTATTTATCTCCGTAAGGGGCCTCCCTGCTCCCTGCAGCCCAGGGGTTAGGGTGCCCAGAGATCCTGGATTCCCTACCTCTGGATTAAGTGACCCGCCCTGCCCCTTTAAGACTTCCAAAAAGCACCCGCCAAAACAAAACAACGCCCTCCAAAAAAAAAGAAAAAAAAATTTTTTTAATTAAAAAAAAAAAAAAAAGTTTTTAATTAAAAAAAAAGGTGGTCATTCGTTTTTCTTTATTCTCCGGTGCCAGCCTCAGGCCTCTGCTCACCGGTCGGTCTTTCTGCCCTGTTTCCCTAGTATTGGGGTCCCTATCCCTTTAAGACTTCCAAAAAGCGCTCGCCAAAACAAAACAAAAAAGCAAAAAATAATGGTCGCGCACTTTTCTTATGTCCTCTGTCGCCCAGCCTCCAGTGCCTGCTCACTGTTCTTGCTGCCCTGTTTCCCTAGTATTGGGGTCCCTATCCCTTTAAGACTTCCAAAAAGCTCTCGCCAAAACAAAACAGCAAAACAAAAAAAAAAATGGTCGCGCGCTTTTTTTATGCCCTCTGTCGCCCAGCGTCCAGTGCCTGCTCACTGTTCTTGCTGCCCTGTTTTCCTAGTATCGAGCGCCCTGCACTCTGGCCCGGATGGCTGGGGCTGGGTGTTCGGCAGTCCTGGGCTCCGTCTCCCTCCCGCTCTGCCTGCTCTTCTCCCGCCGGGAGCTGGGGGGAGGGGCGCTCGGCTACCGCCGGGCCGGGGCTTGTATCTTACCCCCTTCGCGAGGCGCTGGGTTCTCTCAGGTGCGGATGTGGTCTGGATATTGTCCTGTGTCCTCTGGTCTTTATTCTAGGAAGGGTTGTCTTTGTTATATTTTCATAGATATATGTTGTTTTGGGAGGAGATTTCCGCTGCTCTACTCACGCCGCCATCTTCCGCCCCTTCCTGATAATCTTTTCTTATGCATTGCCTAATCTGTTAATCCCTCCTAGTGGGTTTTCTTTTTTCTTTTTTATCTCTAACACTGTAGTTTTCATCTTTTAAATTCACTTTGGACCTTTTTATATCTTCCTCATCTCTACTTATCTTTTTGAACATAAGTAATACAGTTATAATAACTCTAGTTATTATATTATGTCCTCTAGTAATATAATACATATATAATATATATTATATAATGTCCTCTAGTAATTCTACCATTTTTGTCAGCTTTGAATCAGTTTTGATTAATCCATTATTCACTACTCTCCTCCAGCTCATTACTGGGATTTGTTTTTCTGCCTCTTTGCCTGCCTGAGTAATGTTGGATTAGATGCTTGACAGTTTTACCCTGCTGGGTGCTGGATATTTTTATATTCCTTTAAATCTTCTTGTGCTTTGTTCAAGGATACAGTAATGTTACTTGCCCATTATTTGACTTTTTCCTGTCTTGCTTTTATGAATTTTTAGGAGGGATCTGGTATATTGCTCAGTCTAGGGCTAATTTCTTCTACTAAGGCAAGATATTCTTGAGTACCCTACTTAATGCTCTGTAAATTGTGAATTTTTCTAGACTGGCTTGGTGGGAAGAGGCATTATTACCTTTAGGCTCTGTGTGAGCACCAGGCAATGTCTCCTCCAATCCTTTCATGTGGTTCTTCTCCCAGTCTCAGGTAGTTTCTTCACATATGTGTGCTGCTTAGTACTCATTATTGATACTCAAGGGAAATCCTTTGCAGATATCTAGGTTTCTCTTTCTGTGCAGGTTTCTTCCTTCTGGGACACTGGCATATGCACCATAGCTGCCTTGGTCTTTATGGACTGTGTCTTATTTCCTCCCTGTGCTTCTGCTTGAAAATTTTCTTGAGGCAGTAATGTTGGAGCAATCATAGGACTCACCCTCTTTGTCTTCTGCATCTCAGGGATCACTGTCCTTTGTTGCCTGATGCTGTCTTGAAAAACATTTCATATATATTGTTTGTATCAGGTTGCAAAGTAAATTCAAGGTAAATTCATGAGCTAAGCAGAACTTAAGTCTTAAACATGGATAATTATGGTTGACTAACACAGTGGAATATCATACAACAATGCATATAAATGATAGCTATATACAACAACATTGTTGAATCTTACAAAGTATTGAGATAAAAAAGCCACAAGAGAATCAAAAGTGCTGTTTATTAAATATACCAATGGGAAAAACAAAACAATAGTGACTGGGAGAAAGTGTTAGATATAATAACTGTATAAAAAACAAAGTGATTGCCCAGAGAATCAAGATATTGGTTATTTTTGGGGTGGGCAATTGAGAAAGGGTACATGAAAGGCTTTTAGAATACTGACATTCTGAACAGAGATTATACAAATATATTCTCTGTAATGGGCATAACATTTGTGTTTTCTGTATGTATGTTAAATTTCACAGTAAAAAATATTTAAAATTCAAAAGGGAATCCCAGAGGAGTCTGAGGCAGTCCTATAAACAAACGTTTTTAATCTTTCATTTTATTCAAAGAACTCTGAAAAGATAATATATTCTTAATAAAAGATGAATAGGATACTATAAGAAAGAATCACTTAGAGAACAGAAAAGAGCTCAGAGATGAAAATATGATTGCTTACCCTTAAACTTCAATGAAAGGACTAAAAGATAAAATTGATTTTTAAAAAATTCCCTGATTATAGAAGAAGAAGACTAAGAGATTAAAATTTGAGAGAAAATACTAGAGAATCAAATCAAAAGGTCCAGTTTTCAACTAATGAGTTTCAGAAGAGAAACTGATCAAGTGAAGTAGAGAAAATAATCAGAGAAATAATAGAAGAGAATTTTCCAAGAACTGAAAAGTAGCACAAAGAATGTAGACAAAAATGAACCAGTGTCAAAATGAAGATTTTAAAGCTCAGAAAGGTGAGTTGAGTGTGAGAAAGGGAACGGAGAACACATTAAGTCTATAAAATCATATCAGATTTCTCACTAGCAATATTTGATGTAAGATGTTGGAGCAGTACTTTCAGGAAACTCAAATTCCAATCTTGAATATGATACCTATGTAAAATAAAATTAAGAGGAGGGAGCGTAATAAAGACATTTTCAGACAGCAGTTACATTCTACATACTCTTTCTTGGTAATTATATAAGAATATGGCTCAATAAACCAGGTTTAAACTAAGACAGGATTGAGGAAATAATGGGTCTAACTCAGGAAAGCAAGAAGTGTCTCAAGATGATACTTAAGAGAATAACTAGATGGGGAGGAAGGTCTCTAGGAGAATAAGCGGGGTGGGGTGACTCAACATAAGTATAAGTAACATGATTGAGAGGCTAGGAAACAATAAAAATGATAAAAAGATGGGAGGGAGTAGAAAGGCAACTAGAAAATCTGGGGAAAAAACTAAAAGCTGTACAAGAAAGTCATGGTTAAAATATGAGGACAACTCCTGCAGAGCCCAGGGGTGCAGCTCCCTACAATGTCCCCGCACCCAGTGAATACTGATCGTATGGTATCCTTATGGAGCCTCAGAATCACACTATAAATCAATAATTTCATTTCACTCCCGTGTTTTAGATAAGGAAACAGAGTTTTCAAGATGTAAAAAAATTCTTGCTATGCAAATGGCAGGTCATTGATGTAGAATATGATATCAGTCTTACAAGATAATGAAAACAAAACCTCTGGCATATAATTGTAATGTATGCATGTTTTCCACTACATCATGCTGATGCCTTCCTTCTAGAAATAAATGTAACAGATCTGTAATTTCCTATGGTAAAGCCAATCCACTTGAAAACTTTGCTAAAATAAACTTATAACACTGTTGGCACAGAAAAAAGAAAATATGAGGACAACTAAAATACAGCATGATTTTAAAGAATTGATAAAGTCTAAGAAAAAATTGGGCAGCTGCTAAGATAGTAATGGTATCATTTGTTGAGTTTAAGTCAAGACATTTTGACATAACCACAAAATTGAGGTAGCAGAATTGATGGGATATTTTGTCATAGTTGTTTTAATAGAATTGTTTTTAAATAGTTACTCTCCAAATATAGACTCACTGCCTTCTTTATTACCAAATTGTGTCCAAAAGGCATCCCTAATCTTTATTCTGTCTCATATGCCCACTAAGTATGAGAGACTTTCCCTGTCTACGCTCTTCCATATTGTTTTAATGTTTTGCAAGCGTGAGTTACCTTTTACAATTTTTTTATAACTACAAAATACTTAAATTTGTTAGAATTAATTTAGCATCTAAGGGTATAGATGCTGTAGGTAATTTATCCTCTAAACTTGTTATCATATATTACCATCATTATAAAATTCTTTAAGTATAATGAGTATTAAAAGCTGTTAAAAATTAATTTTCTTGTGTAGTTTGAAGCTTAGAATAAGGAGTCATATTCTAACTGTCTTCTGTTCCTCTAAGTGTCTTCTCTAGTACCTGATCATTTAATGGTAGAGACTCAGTATGCTTGTATAAAGGAGAGGTGTCCTTCTGGATACTTAGAAAACAACATTGTTAAGCTAACAAATCAGATGAAAGTAAGTTGCCATTTTATATGAATGGCTGTTTTGTATGAACTTGGCAAGACAAATCAGTAGTAATAAATGGTCTGAAAAATGGTTATCTTTGGAGGTTGGGTATTGATTGTGAGGATCACATGAGGAAGACTTCTGGGATACTCTAAATGTTCTCTCTGTTTATTTTGGTGGTGTTTTTGTGGGTGTATACATATATAAAAATTCATCAAAATGTACATTTACATCTAAAGGAAAACAGAAATAATAGCATTTGAGATGCAGGCTCTTTAAGGTAAAATGAAGTATTAGTGTGTCAGCAGATATATTGCTTAAAGTGAATGATGGTACTTTTCCCCCATTTATTACTTTCTGCAACAAAAGATGACAATTATGTAAGGTACATGTATTCCCATAATACATAATTAAGTAGAGATTGAAGGGCTCCTTCTTTAGAGGTAATTACTGTTCACAGTTCTTTTCAAACCTTTTCTGTGTATAGGTATGATAACATTCTTTAAACATACATTTTTAGTAGTATCAAACTATATTATTCAGAAACTTGCTCCCACCCCCCACCCCAACAGCATATAATAGATATCCTCCAATATCAGATTACGGATTTACTTTATTTCCTTAAATGATCTGCATGGTATGTTTGTACTATACTTCATGTAGACACTTCCTAGATATTTGAAGTTCTTATATATATATGTTGTTACTAGAAAAATGCTTTGATTAACTTTTTTCTGTTATGTCTGTATTTGTATATTTGATAAGTTTTGTTATAGGATAATTCCAGAACTAGAAAACTGAGGTTAAATTTAGATAGTTACCACAAAATCTCCCTCCAGTTCTAACAACTAGGAACTATATCAATCTTTTAAAGTATTTGCTGATTAAATGACAAAAAAATGTAATCTCGTTGTTTTAATTAGTTTTTTTTCTCTGATCACTAATGGGGTTGACCTTCCTTTCTTATATTAATTATCAACTTGTGGATGGGTTGGGTTTTTTTTGGCTAATTTCTTCTGTCAGTTTTCCTTATTTAGTTGTCAGAGTTCTTTGTGTAGGGCATTAATCCTTATTTATTTTAGTATTTTGTAGATATCGTTTCCCATTCTATTTCTTGTCTTACAGATTCATTTATTTATGGTAAATCTTTTCCTTTATTGCTCCTTCATTTTGTGTTTTGTTTAAGAAGATCATCTGCTTAGGAAGAGCAGATGTTTTCTTACGTTTTCTTCTGGTATACTTACTGTTTTGTGTTTTACTTTGAAATGATTAATCTACTACAAATTTATTTTTATGAGCTAAACATCCAAATATTAATATGCATTTCCCCCCAATAGATGGTCAGTTCCCATAAACCACCAAATAGTCCATCCTTTTCTTACTAACTTGAAAAGCAATGATAGTACTCAATGAGGGACTGAAAGGTTATACAAAATGAGGTATTTTTCTTTTAATTCAAGGATAATATGGGTTTTGAAATAGTTAAAGGATGTAGGGCAGCGTTTATAGAAAGTCAGGGTTATGGTTGCCTTAGGAGTTATAATGTGAAAATGGATAGGATTAAAAGTATAGACGGGATAGAGTAAGAATATACCTAGGACAAACAAATATGTACTAACATCTGTATAAATAGTAATTAAAGGCATCCAACAGCTTGTTATATTATGCAAGTTGTTATTACAAAGGAATTCTTGGGCTTCTTCCCAAGATTTATTTTAATTTACTGCCTATGGCACAGGAATCATTTTTAACCATCCTATAGAAAAATGAACTCCTTTTGGTTAATATCAGATTTAAGTTTATCACATCTTTAACCTTATAGCTTATTATATAGAAAAGCCATTAATATGTGAAAGATAATTGTTTTCAGTTCTGGAAAAGTTTGGGTGTGTGACAGTATACAACCTGTGTGACTGAATAAAAAGACTGCTGAATATGTGAAATACTGTATCCAGCAGAAAAAGATTTTCTAGAAAATTGGAGCAATTACAGTATATTCCTACTGGATTGAGTTTGAAATATCTTAGAAATAGAGCTTTTTAAATTATTTTTTTATTTATAATATAATTTTAAAATTATTGACCTATGATATTGTCAGTATAATTGAAAGACATTACTTAATTGTCTTCTCTCTTCTCTTTCCTCCACCTCCAACCTTCTCTCTTTTCTTACAGATCATACATCAGTTGGTGGTCTGGGAGACAGTTTTTATGAATACTTACTAAAAGCATGGTTGATGTCAGATAAAACAGACCATGAGGCAAGAAAAATGTATGATGATGCTATTGAGGTAATTATTGTCAGAGCATCTGCTTAACATACTGAATATACAATGTACTTGATAGTGATATGTGAACATCTTATATGCATTTTATTATATGCATTCACTATAGAGTTTGTTAAATGTTTTAATATAAAAGCCTGATATTGTTTTTCTTCCTTTGGCATTTTAAAGAAATTTTTGAAGAAAGAATATAGTGTAGCATAATTATGTATGAAAACTTATTTTAATTCCTTTTAGTTATTATCGACAGAGACTGGAAAAACTGACTTCCTATAAACATTTCTTCTTTCAAATGACCTATTGAACCTACACATTAAAGAGGCTTATAGGTAATAATAAGAACAAAACAGTTAACAAAGTACTTTCCACATGCCAGGCACTGTTCAACTCCTTTAACATATGTGAAATCACTTAGTCTTTACTACCATTTTACATATGAGGCCCTTAAAGCACAGAAAGGTTAAGTAACTTGCTAAGGTCACAAAGCTAGTAAGTGATAAAGTCTGGAACTGAACAGTCTGGCTTCAAAGCCCATGCTCTTAATCACTGCACTATTTTATTTTATATTTATATAACCTCATACCACAATGTTGTGACAGTTTAAAATTGGAAAAAGTTTCATTCTTGGAAATACTTAATATGCAGTATTTCCAAGCAAAATCTGTGAATAGAAATTAGCCACTTAATAAATTATTTGATTTCTGATCCAGTATATGCTTATATCACCTTTAGGATTTTAGTAATGTTTTAGAAGTCCTGTATTTTTTAATTATATAATAACACCATTCTAACCATAGTCAGTGATCAGATTTCAGAGTTACAGTTGTTGTTTTGTCTTAAAATTAAACCAAGAATCTTATTACCCATTTATGTGCATCCTTTTTAAGGAACCAATTCCTTACACTTGTTTACAAAAATGCACAGGTGTTGAACTAATATGTGGCATATAGTGCTTTTCCCATTGTAGGCCTTTGATAATTGTTTCTTGAGGGATTGTATTAACTAAGAAATTGAATTAAATGTGTAATCAAGAACCTCCAGTTTGTGACTTCTAAAATTATTTTGAGAAGTCAGAGAGTTTTATTTTGTTATTAAACTAGAAATTTTTATGATCTAAGAAAAGTCATTATCTAGGAAGAACATAATGTTCTTAAAAATCATAGTGCTGACTGTTCACCATGTAACTTATTCACTATGTAAGAATTTGTACTCTATGTAAGAATTTGTTCATTATGCATCAGAAGATTGGAGACTGACGAAAATTAGGCTTGGGGTGGATTAATGATTGTGCATTGAGTATTGACTCCCCTGTACAGAAATTTATTGTGGTTAACAACTATTTGATCAATAAATATGAGAGATGCCCTCACAAAAAAAAAAAAATATATATATATATATATATACATATATATATATATATATATATATATATATATTTAAACACACTTCCAATTGTAAAATAAATAAGTAACCGGGATGTAATGTATAGCATAAGGAATATAGTCAAAATATTGTAACAACTTGGTATGGTGATACCTGGTACCTAGAATTATCATGTATATAAATGTTGAATCACTGTGTTGTACACCTGAAACTAATGTAATGCAATACTGTTGTCAACTACCCTTCAATAAAAAAAAAAAAAATCATAGTGCTGAAAGTAACCCTTAGTCATTTCCACTAGATTGTGGGTTCTTTGAAGGCAGCCTAATTTATTATTTATCATTGTCTCAGCACCTGACATATATCTGAAACAGTAGGTATACAATAAGTATTTGATAAATGAATGAATGTATTTTATGAAAAAATGTCATATATCATGTAACCATTTTTTCTTTTACTTTAATTTGGAGACATAATGCAGTTTTTGCAATGCTAATTATCTTCAATGACTATTAATTTTATTAGGAGACAGTATATACAAATTGTAAAATACATGACAAATGGAAAGAAGAGATAGGAATAATTATTTTCAGATCCATTCTAATAGGAGGTAAAGCCTTTTAAAAATTTGCCTTTCTGAGCTAATGTATTTAAATGATTCCATCCTCATCTCACCCTCTTCTACATTTAATGGTCCTTGGTGGCTACATCTTAGCTTTCTTTTTGAAAATTATTTAAAGTTTTGGTTTTATATTCTGATCAAGTTTATATTTAGCCATTAATTTTTTAAATAGTGAAGAAAAAAATACATCTTTATAAAGGTCCTTTGGAGCAAGAAAGTCATTCCAATATTTGTGAAGATTTGTTTTAACAATTTTTAATAGAAGAATAACAATATTACTCTTAACTGCCATTCATCGAGTTGGATTTTATATAAATTAAACTCTTAGACACTTGTCATATTTTAAGAGAGAGAAGATAGCCATCCGTACAAGAAATTTCAGGAATCTGTAAGTGAATACTGGTAAAAAGTTCTGTCTTTACTTTTAGTAGGTCTGTGGGTATATGTTTGGATATATTTTCAGTATAGCACAGTAAGATTTATGTTATAATGAACAAAATGATAAAACTTTATATAAAGGTTAAAAAGCAAAACTATGGCTGTCATTCTTTAGGCGTCATTGAGTGCCTTACATGTGGAAAGCATGCTATATGTTGTGAGGTCCATAAAGATGAAAAACTTTGTCCCTGTGCTCAAAAAAACAAATTTTGTCATTTGTGCTTTAGAGCTAAAAAAAAAAGGAACAATAAAAACTTACAATCCAATAGTAGTCCCTTTGCTTATCAGCTACTACTCATTCTCCTAACAGGCCAACTATAATTATCTATTATTTATTTATAAAGTGACTTATTAATTAAACATCTATGGAGTGCATACTACGCTTATAGCCTTGTGGATCACAAGATGAATAAGACATAGTCCTTATAGTTCTGTAAAACATTGTTATAAAGAATATAGAATACATTTTTTTCAAAGCTACTTATAATTGAGCTTGTCACAGAACAGCCCACAATTAAAATGTTGGTTAATTCTTATTCCATTTTATTGACAGAAAAGTATAATTTCTAATTATATATGATAATTTCTACCAAAGAGAACTGAACTAATGCAGTTTCTTATACTTTTCCATAGAAGTACATTTCTCTAAATGTAGAAAATAAATCCTTAGCCTGCTCAGCAAAGTCTGAGAACATAGTCCAAAGGAACAAAGCTCTTAAAATTTCTACTTTTAAAATTAAATGTGATGGTTGGACTCTGTTACATTCAAGTTTAACGTAAAATATTTTTGCCATCCCCACATCTTTTGAGAAATACTGATATCCCAGGAGGCTAGACTATGTTTATCATATGGCATCTCCTAACCATAGCACAGCATCCAAAACAAATACCTAAGCTTATGAAGTAAGGGACTAAGGAATTAAGTTTGAACTTTGAACAGTTTTGTAAGCTTTATAACATATAAGGTGCCTCACCTAATGGTGCCTTTTTAAAGTACTTTGACAAGAGATACAGTTACTTGGAAAGGAGAAACAATTTTAACTGATTATCAAAAATCATGTTTTTCTGATTAACTTAGTTATTCCTATTCAGTTTTTGTGGTATGAAATAGAAATTGGTAGTACCTTTTGGGTTATAACTTGTCATTGTGATCTCAGTTGACTGATTATTATTAATTTCATTTAGCTCAGGAAGGAAAAAAACCCTGCTATATGAATAGTGTTATAACAAAAGGTAATCTTTAGGTCAATCTCCCCTTTCCCACTTTGTCTTTTTATAGTAGCATGTGGGGTATTTGTTCAAGATTAAATGCAATTTGATTATTCCCTCCAAAATTTACTTACTGTAAATTAAGCCATCCAGTTTGGGAAAATACCATATTTGCTTTGTAAAATACCATATTACCAAAGTTTATGATAGCACAGAAGAACATAGGAAGTTGAACACTAATAGTTTGCTTCTAAATTTTGGAATATCTACTCTTTGTTGCAGGCTATAGAAAAACATCTCATAAAGAAGTCCCGAGGAGGTCTGACCTTTATTGGAGAATGGAAGAATGGGCACTTGGAAAAGAAGATGGGGCATTTGGCCTGCTTTGCTGGGGGAATGTTTGCTCTAGGAGCAGATGGTTCCAGAATGGATAAAGCTGGCCATTATTTAGAGCTAGGGGCAGAAATTGCACGAACATGTCATGAGTCATATGACAGAACTGGTAAGAATATTAATGACACTAATTACTTAGTCTAAAATAACCTGTAAGTTCAAAATAGTTTAAAACAATAAGTCATTTTATTAAGAACTTGAATCTTAATTGTAAAAGTATGTTTCTGCATCATTTTTTAAAAATTCTGAATGCTGTTAAATAAAAATTTTGAAGAAGTTGTTTTAATGACGAGGTAGGGCATTTAGGGATGTATGGGATGATACTATTTAATTTGTTAAGACTCCATTTGAGCCATTCATTTTAACTTCTGTAAAACTAGTTACTTAAAGTACACAAAATTGACTAGTTTAGGTTACATGCCTTGCTTATAAGAATAACCAAAAGATAATGGTAGTTATATTGAATGTATAATTGGTATCAAGGTAACCACTAGTTTGTCTCTTAATCAGTTCACTGGTAATTTTTGAATTGCTTGTGCCTTTAACTAAAAAGATGTTTAGCCCTTAATGTTGCTTTAGGCAAATATGTAACATTTCTGGGCTTCAGTGGTCCCCACCTAGAAAATGAGATGATTCTCGATAGTGTTAAAAATTGATTCTTGGGGATTAAGAAAATCGTTTTTATGTATAAAGCATAGGTATACATATGGTTGTAGATAAACAGTATATATTTGTTACTAAAATTTAATGGAGAGAGAAGGCAATTAGATTTTTTTAAAAGCCCGAAAATAGAATTGAGATACACTGAACAAGACCTTCCAAGGTTTTCTCTGACTTTAAAAATGTATATTTCTATGTAAAATAATGGATAGTGAGTCCCAGTAAGACTAAAAACTAGTAATTTCTATTTGTCATTTCACAAGTTGAATTGTTGCTTTTATTAAATAACTGATTTTCCATTTCAGGGTTAATTTATCATCAGTTAATGTGATACACTATGATTGGCTTAAGATTTATTCTACTTCAAAAAAAAAATTTATTCTACTTCATAAATCTGTCAAGTTATTTCTTTATAATAAAGAATTGAACTTATGGTGAAATTGGCTCTTCAGTTCCCTAGGTAATTAAATTGTAACTGAATCAAGGATCCCATTTTTTGACAAAATATAACTAAGCCAAAAGGACATTGAAATAGATGTTATTTTAGGGTGGTTTAAGTATTAGTATATAATACATATGAAGTTGATGATCTGCATTACAAATAGAATCTTATTTATCATGTTGAAGATATAGTGCATCAAATACCTACTTAAAATACAGCTAAAATGACTGTAACATTGAGATCAGAATGGATATTTAGTGTTTATACTAGGACCCATCATAATAAGACTTATTTGCAGCCCCACACATAAATCAAATAATAAATCTAAAGTAGTAGGCTTTCATACAGCAGACATGTTAAAAATGTTTTATCATGGTTATTGTAATTAATCATTTGCTCCATTTAAATATGGAGCAACTGTTAGGTGCCTAGCATTATGCTGGATACCTACAGTTGGAAGTATGAACAAGATGTATCCCTTGCCTTTAAGAAACTTGTAGAATACCAGAGTTTTAAAAGATTCCTTGTATTATATTTTTGAGTTTCACATTTTATAATGACATTACTGATGCTAATTTGAACCACGGTGATGTTATAGAAAGAAGATGTAAACTAGGATTCAAAAATCCCATGTTCTACTATTACCTGTGAACCTTAGGCAAATCATTTAATCTTTCTAAGTCTCAGCTGCTCCATCTGCAAGAAAGTGGGATAATAATACATATCCTCTCTTCCTCAGAATGTTGTTGTGAATATAAATGAAATTTTTAAAAATGCAGTCCATGGTTGTGTCATGTTTGTTCTGATTATCATTCTATCATTGCAAGTCGAAGAACCTGTGGCCCTCTTTGCCATGGTATGCCCCAAAAGATTACTATTTGATTTGTGCCCTGTAGTTTAAAGTTTTTAACTGTTTTCACTTTTCTTTAATCTCTATTTATATTCTTTAATTAAAAGTACAATCCTAGTTTTGCTTACTTCTCACCAGGTTTTATTACATCTTCTGCTGTGTTTTCTTATAGTTTTGCTATAAGTTTTGGTCACGTGTTTAAAAATATCCATCTATTCCTTAGCAGTTACTCCAGCTAAGCCATATACTTATTGCTGTGGAACTTAATTTTTATTTGTTGTTGGAATTAGGATTAACATTAATTCAAAATGTGGTAATCTTCATATATTCCACCTTATTGATGAACATGGCCTGCTGCTTAATATTTAGCTGGGTTTGTAGGATACGTTGCTGAATCTGCTCATGAAACCGAGCAATGTCTTAGTAATAGTTTCAAGCATTATTATATCTATGTAGAAAGCTAGATTGACACATTGTTATAGTTTATTCTGAGGTATAAATGCAGAATTAATAGCTAGTTTCTACAGCTATTTTTTCTTTAAAGTAAGTTAATAGAAGGGGAAATAGAGTCCTTCCCTTCTTATTATTCCATTCAAACTACAAATTGCCTTATCCCAGAATATTCCTTATGTTTTTTTTTATCATTTGGTAATTTCTTTTGTTGACATGAGTGTGCTTATTTTTCCATCTCTGCAGAGTTGCATCTCTTGGAGGACGTGCATGAATTGCATTTCCTCGTGATTACAAATTATCTTGTGCTTTTTTAGAACTTACCTTTTATTGTTTTAATACTGACCTTTATCACATTTGATACTTCCATTTGTGTGTGTGTGTGTCACTTATCTTTACCTACATTATATGATTTTTGTATCCTCTAGAGTTCTTTTTATCCGGGCACTAAATTATTTGTGGTTTCAACTCAGCTTTTACTTTTTGTATTAGTTGTTTTCCTTTTAGAGATGAAATAGCAAGTATGAATGGAAAATTTAAGTTAAGGAACAGAAATTAACTTCAAGGTATATTGTTATGAAATTATTTTTTACATTTCTTAAACAAAAGACCTCCTAAGAAATAATGCCCTCAGAAACATGAAACCAATGATTTGACCAAAATAATGAATGCGATGTATATGTAATTTAGGCTTATCCATTTTTACTCACTAACTCCTCACAGAACTGGTATGTTTTGTTCGTGAAGTTATGAATGACCAATAAATGAAATATAATTTTTAGTGGGAAGTTTAAGATATTCGTTCCATGCAGCCAATTTCTACTTTAAGGCAATGCCATTATAATTGCAGAAGTTATTGTCTAAAATTAGCCTTAAAACTAATATTTGAATCGCTATATGATCACTTCTTGCCACTCATAGTCTTTGAGAAAAGAAAAACAAAAAATCTAGACATAATGACATAGTTTACTTTTTTGTTGGAGTACCATCATCTCAGAACTTACAGTGTTGACTTTATCATCACTTTGAAAGCATTTATTAAATGACATTATATTTGATCATATGTCAGACTTCTAATAAGCTGAGTAGAAGATTTCTTAGAAAATACCGGTAATTTGTCAGCTATTTCTAACTTCATGTCCTGTTGAGCTGGTGCAAGCTTTATGTGCACAAATAAAGTTTTGCATATAATTTCAGAGGCTTCTTGGGCACGACACTGTCTTCCTCTTCCAAAGCCTACCATAGAGTTGCTCACCCTCAGGTCAGAACTCCTGCTTGAGTTCTGCATTAGTTCTCCAAGAATTAGCAGTAAACAGACTGTGGTTATTACTCTTCTGGATCACATGTTTTGCTTTTAATAGAACTGTCTACCATTACTGCAGTGGTTTTGTTTTTGTTTTTTTTTCTTGGGGCTGGGAGTGGTAAGAAAGGCTTTATTTTCACCTGCTTTAATTGTGATTATTTGGAACTATGGTGTCACCCTTGTAATGCTGAAATTTGGCCACAGCAACACATGTCATGCCAGCCGCTATGGCATGATTTATTTATGGTCCACCAGCATTATAGTTCTTGTGCTATTGAGAATATGTAAATGTCGAACATTTCTTGAAAGAGGCGAGAAACCTTGAAACTATTTGCCACCAGTATAACCTAGTTAAAACAAAGAAAAATGGCATCTGAGAGTGGTCATTGTGTGTGACTTCAACATCCCAATGGAAGAAGACAATATTGTTCAGAGTTAGGGTGCTGGGTGTGATTAGAAAGCTGTTCTTAAAAGGGTTTTCACGTAGTGGCACATTCCAGCCTGAATGGAAACATATTATTCAAGGAATAGTATGTAATGTTGAAATACATGTGTAATGACCATGTTTTATTCAAACTAATAGATGGGAAAATTACTGATGAAATTCTTGGTGATGGGCAATTTGAATCTCTTCCTTGCTGTGTATATGAGGCTGTAGAAGAAGAGAGTTTATTTTTAAAGCTAGTTTAAGTTTTGAAGTATATTACTTTTATATACTGTTTAAAAATACTTTAAAAGAAAAGTATATAATCTAAATATAATTAAATATTTAAGCCCTTAAGTGTTTCTTATATGTGTGTGTTATATTAAAAGGACTTTAAAATTGTCTTGACTTAAAAAAAATAACTGAGCAGTACCAATTATCTGTCTCATTTTATTTTGGACTAAAACAGAATAAGTACTGCGCTTATATGTCTCCTTTTGCATTTGTTTCCAAAGGATTACTAGGCTCTTGTCATTATAGTAAGATTTAGCAGTATGTTGATATACATTACTTATGAGAAATATTTCATATTAGAACAATAGGAATATTTATAAGCCTATTATAAGAAAACCAAATGTAGATCTTTTTAAGTCACTGATTTTGCAAAACAGCAACAATAATTAAAACAAGTAACAAAACTAACTTTACTTCATACCTCATTCTTTCAGATATAAACCATTGTGCTTATTCATCTCTTTTATAATGTTACAGAATTAAAACTAGGTCCTGAATCATTCAAGTTTGATGGTGCAGTAGAGGCTGTGGCAGTCCGGCAGGCTGAAAAGTATTACATCCTCCGTCCAGAAGTAATTGAAACCTATTGGTACCTATGGAGATTTACTCATGATCCAAGATACAGGCAATGGGGCTGGGAAGCAGCACTGGTAAATAAGCAAATTATTTCATTTTATGTGCAAAAGCATTAATGAAGCTCTCATATAGTGCCGTATATTCTCATCCATGTTACCTCATGCTCAGTAACTATAAGGCTACTTCCATTTATCTGATGGATAAATTCTGTTATTCAATTAAGTTTCTTAAGCAATAGAAGTAAACTTTAGAATCCAGGTTAGTTATCTCTTAGAACTATTTTCCCACTCATTTTAATTGAATAACTGTAAAGAATCATTTACAAGGCAGTTTTCCACTATGATTATACAATTATACTTGGCTATTTATGCTTAACCTCCAGGAAAAAAAAAAAAATGATTGTAAAACTGCCCAGATTGACTGCCTGGGTAAAGTACCCCTATTCACTTCACCTTGCAATCCGAGTAATTCCTTAGTGGATCATTGTAGGAAGGGTCATTGAATTGTTAAATTTTTCTGGATTGAGAGACTGTATTTTTATTGAAATGAGGAATATTTAATGGTAAGTAAAGGAAGCAAGGAATTTACTCTTAAAATACTAGCCTTTCAGAGAACCCATGGTTATAAATACTCGGAGGAAGAAAATCATTACTCTGCTCATAAAAGTATAGCTTACTCCTAAGAGGAGTGTCTTATTCTCTGAGATATACTAATTTTGATAAATAGTACTAATTACGATGAATATTCATGTTCAAATTGTTTAACTCAAGCTTGCTGGCTAGATAGAATGACATCCTAGGTGAGATAAATAGTGTTAGTAAATTGCTCAGAAAAGAATATGCAAGATACATTGTAGGGCAGAATGTAGGTCAATTTATATTAAAAGGTTTGTTTCACGGTGGCAACCTGAGGGAGAGAAGTTTGGAGCCATTATGCAAATGACTTTATGTGCCAGATCAAAGGATGTATACTTTACTCAGCGGTTCAGTTAGTTCCTAAGTATTTCTCCTATGGGAGGTGGGGATGAAAGTCCTTTGAAAAAGCCTGTCAGATTTTTTTCCTTATCACCTCCTACCCACCAAAGCTCTTTAATTTTAAGAATCCATTTTAGGACCACTAAAGCTTTTTCAAAGGCAAAGGAACTACTGAAGGCTTTTTAGTAGGGAGTAAGACAACTAAAGGATCTGACTGTAATCTGCCAATTTGTGGGTTTTAAAGACCACTGCAGTAGTCTAGGAGTAATGTGATAAAGACTTAAACTAAAGTAAGGACACTTATGTGTCATTTGTCATTGGGACCTAGACAGTCTTTGTGGAGTTTAACAAAAAAAGATTTGACAACCTCAAACTTTAATTTAGATCTGTCCAGATTTGAATTACAGGAGTTAGAACTTTGCTTATGTAACCTATATGGACACACACACAAGCGAGAACTGAAATAATTTGCTTTTAAATCAAGTTTCCAAAGTAAACCACGATGAGAAAAGTACTTTGGAGGGTGGAGACAAAAGAGGAAGATTTACATCTTAAATTGAATTTGCTTTCTTGTCCACCACTGGCTTCCCTTGTTGGGTGTGAAGAAAGTAAAGGGAAGACAGGGTGAGAGAATAGTGGTGTCTTATGTTTTTCTAGCTTTAGTTATTCCACTTAACATCTTCAGACTTTCAAACAAGTACATTATGTATGAAAACTTGTCTTCAAAAAATGACTCTAAATGGCTGGAAGATTAGTCATGCCTCTCTGCTACTTTCTCAGAATCCTTAAACTGCTCTGGTGATAAAGACACATGATCATTATGAAGAACTCAGTGTTTAAAAATCTTGGATTCAAAATATATTTAAAATATTTAGAGAAAAATACCAAACCCTTTGGTAATAAAACTTTAAAACCCAACTTTAATAAAAATGGAACTATATAAAAATGAACAGTTTGATTAAATAAATACCTTCAGTGTTAATTTGCTTTTCATTAGAAAGGAGGAAGACCATAAAAGTAAGAGGAGTAGAAGACTACGAATAACAAGCCCAGGCAGTAATGATCGGTCAAATAATCATACCTTCATTGGACAGTACCTCAGGGTTGCGGGGAGTACAGAGAGAGAAAAGAACCACATGCATTTTCAACTCCTCATGAATGGCTTAATTCCAGAGTGTGACACACCTGCATAAGCAGGATATTTGGCTGCTTTGAATTAAAGACAGGCTTTGAGTAGATTCCATTTAATTGAGTATATTTTATTTAGACATGTTCAAAGATGCAAAAAGAGTTACAAATTAAGAATTTCAGTTCCTACTCAGGCATTGGAGCGCAGTAATTAGTAATAATGGGAAGTAAAGTACTCTTTGTCTTAGTTTTCCCATCTGAAAAGTAGAGCTAATAAGACAACTTTGCAGGGTTGTTGGAAATTTAAGTGTGAATGCATATAAAGCCCTTAGAAGAGTCTTCAGCCCAAAGTTCATAATTGTTGGCTGTACTGTAAGTGTTGTCCTAGTGTGCACTTCCCACCAATTGGTACCACCTATAATGTCCAACTCATCGGATTATGATAATACAGTGTCTGTCATATAGTATGCTTGTAGTAAGTAAATATTACTTCATTGCCATTACTATGGAGAGCTCTGAAATATTACTTCTTTTTAGCATGTTTTGAATTATTGTTTATCCTTGGAAGTGATAAAATTACATTTACAATTTTTAATTCAAGGTTACGTCCCTCATTTTGTTCCATTAATGAAGCTCTTTTGTGCCAGACAGGTCTCTAATTCTATGTTAATAACCTAAACTTGACTCCTAAGTTAAAAAAATAGAAGATGTCTTTAAAAAATTAGAGTTTTGGAGAGGGAAAAATTCCACAGGAAACAGAAGTCTTGAGTTAATTTTTCCAGTGTGTGAATATTTCCATTTGATAATAAGCTTTATTTTTAAACTGTTAGATTCTCATATAGATCTCTGTGAACTTTTGACTCTGGTTCCTTATCTCGCCCTTAAAATTGATTCTTTTGTCTGGTGTCTTCCACAGGCTATTGAAAAGTATTGCCGAGTTAGTGGTGGATTTTCTGGGGTGAAGGATGTATATTCGTCTACTCCTACACATGATGACGTACAGCAGAGCTTCTTTCTTGCTGAAACATTAAAGTAAGTAGATACATTTTTTTTTGCACACCCACCCCTAGTAAGTAGTAGATTGCTTTGAAAAATTTTTATTGCAGGCTGGTTTTGCTGTGTGATCACTACATGATGAATTATGATTATGTGATATGTTACACTAAGTTTTATTACAAGTATTTTTATGTAATGGGTCTTAAATTTTTAGCTGCATCTTAAGAAGAAAAATTTAGACTCTGAGGTAGATATTTTGTCAAATAAGAGTTTAGTACCTTTATTTTGTCCTTAGCTCTTTGTGTGCATTAGAATCATCTAGAAGACTTCTTAAACTGCAGATAACTGGGCCATACCCACAAAGTTTCTGATTCAGTAGCTTTAGGGTGAAACCTAATCATTTACACGTCTGATGGTGATGCTGCTGACTGTGGGACCACACCTGAACTCCCTGCACCAGCTAATGAAATCTGTTAGGAATAATCACAGAGTTTTGATAGTACTGGAGGGTATATGATCATAGCCACCGATCTCAATGGAGTTTTCCCTAAAGACATACATAAAGGGAATGATGATAAGGAAAAACACATCTTTATTATTTGGGCTTTTACTCAAAACCCCAGGTTGAGCTCTCTATAACTGACCTTTAGAAGAAGGTAGAGGCTTTAAATATGTACCCTTCCCTAAAGTCCTACTAAGTAAATATCTCTTGATAGTTTCTCTTAATATTGTATTTCTGTTTCCTATCTATCTGTACCTGAATGCCTCATAAACTGTCAATTCATTTGTTCAAAAATATGTTTATTTCCAGGCATTGTTCAGGTAACTTAGGGGTATATCAGTAGATATAAATTCCCACCATCCTGAAGTTTACATTCTAGAATGCTTGTAGCTTATGTCTTGTTATACTACAATTGAAGTGTTCATGTCTCAAACTAGGTTTCTTATCCTAAATGGCCATCTTCCTCCAATTTTTCTTTTATTATCCCTTGTACTTTAATTTTCCCATCTTTTCAGCATGTACATTGTAGAGTGTTATTTTTTTTCTCCTTCTGGTGTATCATTAAGTCTTTATGATTCTTGTCATGTTGTTACTTTATTTTGCTCCTTCGTTTCCATATCTACAGTTGACCCTAACCCAGACCCTTATTACTCCTGAAATGGTTTAGAACATCTGCTTGGTAGTCAGTTCCCTATTTCTAGTCATTCGTTGTTTTGATTTATCCTGTATGCCTGGGTTTGAGACAGTATGAGATAGTTGAAAGGGCACGGGCTGGCAGATAAAACCATTGGAGCTTCAGTTATACACTTGCTACAGTCCAGGTAAATGAACATGTCAAAATTTCTTTGCTTTCATTTTTCATATCTGTAAACTGTGGAATTTGAAAAATTATGTAAAAGTTCTTCTGGTTTTTTTTTTTAAGACCAGAAAAATTGTAAGACTCATACAATGAATATTTGTGTATCTTTCACCTAGATTTACCTATTGTTAATTTTTTCCATATTAGTTCATCCCCATGTATATGTATGTACCAACATACACACAGAGTTCTAATTTAAAATTTTTTTCTATAATTTGAGAGTACTTACCAGCATTCTGATACTTATTTGTAAGAGTTTACAAGAAAAGGGCATAATCCTTCATAATCATGGTACAGTTATCACACTTTGGAAGCTTAACATTCATATAGTACTGTTTAAAGTGTAGTCCCTTTTCAGATTTCTCAGTTGTTCAAATAGTGTGCTTTAACTATTTAACCCTAATCTAGAATCATTTGTCACATTTCGTTGCCATGTCTCTTTAGTCTCCTTTCGCCTAGAACAAAGTTTCCCTGTTTTCCTTTTCTCTTTTATGACATTGACATAAGTGTTCAAGCTAGTTGATTTGAATAATGTCCCTCAGTTTAGATATTCATGATTGTTTCCTGATGATCAGATTTAGGTCAAACATTTTTGGCATGAATATTATATATATAGGTGATGTATTTTCATTGCCTGCTAGAAAGAGGCATATGATAACAGTTGTCTGCCCTGAGGGTTTCAGCCCTGGGCAAGTTTACTCTGGATTCGGTGAGACCAAAAAATGTCAAGGGAATTTTGGGGAAAAGGACTTATATACCAACCTTTATTCTCATGGTGGCAGGTCAAGTGCTAGAATACTGTACCCCTCCCTCTCTGCCTCTGCCTTCACTCCAGCCTCTGCCCTCCTCTACCCTTAGTATGGGCAGAGCTCTTTTTATACCAACTCAGGCAGTAATGACTTATCACCCATGGTTATGCAAGCATGCTGTGCAGTAGGCTAAGTATACATCATTGCGCATACACAGTGTGTGAGTAGATTAGGATCAGGCGAGGATCCTGGCCATGGAACTTCCATTTTCCCTACAACAGTTTAGCCCATTATTGCTGGTTTTAAATTTAATCATAAGATTAGATTTGATTATAAGATCATATAAAGAATCTTTTTCTTTTTGTGATTATTAAGTGATCTCTAGAGTGATAACTTTATGATAAATATATGTGGGAATATCTTTTTCCAGCAGTCTTTCACCCAGAGTTATTCAGTCATCTTGCCTGAATTAAATCTTGCTAGAGTGGTGGCAAAATGCTAACTTTGAAGCCTCTTCTAGTCTTGAACTTACTAAATTTTCAGCCTTTATATACCATTTTCTTCATGTCACTCTCCTCCTGCTCAAAGGCAACAGTGATTCAATCATCTCTATCTTCACTTCTCATTTCTTTTACTTACAGATTCTATCTGTAAGCCAAGCTAATCTATATTCAAATAGTCATGTATTTACAACACATACGTATCCATAAAATTTGTTCCTTTGCATTTCATTGTCTATTTCATTCTTCACTGGCTCTGGAAGGAATGCCTTTACCCTTTCTATCAATTAATACCCTTCTCATTTCTAAATTCAATTTAAATTTTACCTCTTAACAGATCAGCTTTCATAATTAATTTTCAAATGCTTCATTAGTACAGACCTTGAGCACTTTAGCACATGGGATAGGGCTGCAGATATGTGATATGCTGCCATTCCCCTTCCATTATGTGTATGGAATATCACCAATTGACCTTGGTATTTTTTCCTGCCAAGTTCAAGAAGACTCCTACTCAACAGTCTTGTAGGTAAGCAGTTAGATAAATACAATAGCTATAATATTCACTTTCAGAAAAAACACATATACATTTGGATTAATAAAAGGAAAGGTCAAACAAGAGTAATCATACAAGTAATTTTAACAAAACCTAGGTTTAGAAAACTGATGCATTTTGAGCACTGCACTCAGCACTGAGCTTCCTGGCAGCAACAGCAAAAAGGAAGCATCTTGTTTTCATCTTTTGGAGTTGGGAGAACATACTACTTTGACAGATGAGACAGAATTTTTTCTTATTGCTAAATTATAAGATGACTTAATTTGATAGCTCTTTATTAAAAAAGTACTCAACTATTAGGTGAACCATATGGAATTGCACTTTTTAAAAACAAAAAACAGCTGAATACTGGCAATTTCATATGGTTCAACCCAACACATAATGATAAATATCTTCAGTGATATTACAGAAGATGTAAAAATACTCTTAGCATGACTTACTCTTTATAAATAGACTTATAGCATAATATTGCAATGCATTTGAATCCAGCCATTTCTGTTAAAGACCAATGTAGTTGCTAGTTTATATTTTTCTTAAGATAGAACTTAAACCTCTATAGAGGAATGAAGATTAATATGAATCCATAAATTTTTCTCAAATATCAATTAATTCAAGTAGACTTTTGTCAGAAGCTGAGTAACTGTTAAGATTGTTCTATCAAGTGGTTGAAATTTATTGTGAACTCTTAAAGGACAATAATCCATGTGTTTTAGCTACCAGAGATAGCAATTGATTGACTTGGCAGTGGCATAGTTAAATGAAAAAGACTGTTCTTACCTAAATTGAGGACCATTTTACCTTTCACATATTGTTGTGGATGCCATATCCTGGAATACTGTAGCTGTCGATAAAGGTATACATTTTTCTCCAGAAGACAAGGTGCTGTCTTCTCTTTCTCTTGTTCTCCTTCAATAGTCCCAAATGGATTTATTCATTTAGCATACATACTGATGGCACACAAAGACTATGTAATGAGGAAGGATAGGGATAGAGGCCTTCAAACCTTCTACCCTTAAAACTCTTATATTCTAATAGAGGAAATAAAACACATACAAATTTGCTAAAAATATTAATGTATTAAGTGCATAAGACAAATGTTAATGAAGTGAAAAAGTGTTTTAGAGACAAGGGGTTTGCTTAACCTAGGAAGCATAGAGGAAGAATTCATGGAAGTGGTGGCATTTAAACCAGACTTGGAGGTAAGGTGAGTATAATGGGATGAGTTTGCATTCAGGAGAGGAGGTGGATGATGGAATATTAAGAATGAGATAGGAGAGCTCTAAAGGTGGACTTGACAAGCTCTAGTATCTTATTTGACATAGGGAGATTCTATAAGAAGGAAGAATCAGAGATAATATTAAAGCTCCTAGTGTGGGTAACTGTAAAGATATGGCACCAAGTTGTAAAAAGAAATCGATTTTCAGAAAAGATAATGAGTTATTTTTGACTTAAGTTCCCAAGAGACATTTGCAGATACAGATTTGAAGCTCAAAAGATAAGTTCAGTCAGTTTTTGAGGATAAAGAGAAAAGAAGACATGTATCTGATCCTTTGAAGATGCCTGTATATAACAAATGAGAGGGAGTTCCAGTTTAGTTTGACAGAATGAATACTTGCATTTATTCTCCTCTCTCTTAAGAACCTTTAAAATGACTGTATAAGGCTAAGAAGATAAAAAGGACAAGGACAAAAAGCATGAGAAATGAATCAGCAGCAGACAGGAGATGTCAGCAGATTTTTAGATGATAAACAGAGAAAGTTAAGTACCTGCATCAGGAGAAGCTAATTTAAAAAGCAAGCCAATGAATACTTTCAGAACCTTGGAAAGACCCTAAGACTGGGGTGCAGGGTAGGATTGAAAACTGTAAAATTCTTTAAAAAGTATATAGGAGGAATAGTTAGATCCAGACTCACCCCTGCCTCATCTTTACCATGAATGAAAACAGGCATTGTCTGTTTGAAGTGGTTGAATCGTGGAGGGAGACTCTGGACTTAGGTACAGCTGAAACTGGATATTGGAAGATTCCTTTCAGGAAAAACTGATTAGCTTACAAGAAAAAAACTATGGACACTGTGTGTGATTTTCCCTCAGCGAAATGGTCATGTCGTCACCCATCCCCCAATGGTAAAGCCACCAGTAAGTGCCAACATGCCTACAGTTGCCAGTCAGCATTTTATTTTAGTGCCTCACTTATAAATATTACTAGAATCAACTTAGAAATATTTGTCAAACTATAGGTATATGAGATACGTGCATGTTTAATGCATGTATGTTACTCTTTGAGTTCTTGAAATTTATTTAAAAAATAAAATATGAGTACAATGAGGTAATTCAAGAAGATCTCCCAGACCTGAAAGACAGGAATTTCCAGATTGAAAGAAACCATCAAGATCCCATCACAGTAGATGGAAACAGACCCACAGCAAGGCACAATGCTGTGGAATTTCAGAACACTGGGGGTGAAGTTCTAACAGCTTCTTTTTCTTATTAAGAGGAATAAAAGTCTTAGAAAAATGATTTGGAATCAGAATGGATTCAGACTTCTCAAGAACTGCAAAAGGCTAGAAGCAGTAGAGCGGTTCATTCAAAATTATGAGAGGAACTTAATTCCGTCTTAGAATACTGATTATAGCTGTACAGGGTCTCGAAAGTCTGTTTCTATGTATTCTTCCTCAGTAATGTTTTGTAGTATATGCTCCACCGAAACTGAATCTAAACCAAAAAGGAAGACATGAAATATAGAAAGCAAGTGAAAGGAAGATTAAGAGGGTAATCAGTTCAGACTGAATAGGACAGATGGCTCTGGAGAAATTTTTTTCAACATTACAGTTATAGAATATTTATATCTAAAAATTTTGAGAGGAGATTTAGACAATTGCAGATTTTAGTGTATTACTAGTAATAAATACAAGGCAATGTGCTTTTATGGGTAAGGAATTATACAAGGAAGGAAAAGCCATTTATAGCTTTTAGCTAGTGTGAAATGGCTTAACTTAAAGACTTTTATTTGGAGTATGCATTGTTTTACAGAAATAGGTGAATAATACCACTTTGCCATATTTCTCAAACTCCAAGAAAAATATATTCTTTGACAATGGCTTTGCTTCCTCTAAGAATTATCTTTTTGTTGGTTTTAGTGAAATTGCAGTTGCTCAAAAATCCCTTAAACTAAAAGAATTCTAAGGGACATAGCTGGTGGAACACCAGGATCTGAGAACAGTCTTTTAGCCACAGCCCTTGAATTGTTAAATGACTATCTATAGTTTTATCCCTTTGTATCATTTACTGTCATAAATCAATTCCTCTTAACAAAAACTTCCTGGAAGGAGTATATTTTTTATCTGTCCCTCAGAATCTACATTGATTAACCTAGGTCTAATCGGACTTTCATTGAATCTCACCTCAATTCTGTTGCATTTTTATTTGAAAGCCTGAGAAACTGAGAAAAGTGTACATGTTGAGGATACATGTCAGTCAGGTTTTCTCAGTTCATATACACCAGGCATTAAATGGCCTAGGAAATCATGGGTCAGTTGGAATCATAGTCTTCTTAATAAATGTATTAATAAAAGAAAAAGAAATACCATGAAATTAAGACCAAGTTTACCACCATAGTGTGTCTGCTTCCCTGGAATCAGAATCTCTAGGGCAGAAATTCTGTCTGTGTGTCTGTGCATCTTGTTTGTGGGCACTTTTCCCCTTCCAATTGCTTAAAATTCAGACTGAGTATAATGACAAAATTCTGGAAAACTGTAAAAGAATATATCAAAAATCTTAAATGGTCAAAGCTGTGGAAGAAGATTTATGCACAAGGATATTTAGTGCTGTTATAAAAATAAATAGTCATTACATGTTCAGGGATAGTTGAATGGTTAAATAAAGTATGGTGCATACACAGTAGGTATTATGGAGCCAAAAGCGACTATAGGCTCTTCATAGTATAGTCTGTAGGCTGTTAGGTACACACATATGTATACATAAGACATAGATGAACATCTTAATATGTATTTCAATAACATCAAAATGTGTACTGTGGTTTAGCTTAATTGATACTATTTTTTAGTATTTCTCTGTTTTCCTTTTGTAGTCAAAAAAAAATTGAATACATTGAAACTGCAACCATATTTTCCTGCCTCAGATCTAGTTGCTGTCTTTGTGCTTGGAATCAAAAGAAATTTTTTGAGCTGCAAAAAAATTTAGAGGTCAGTCCAATAAACACCACTGCAGCTCATCCCTCCCTCTTAGGCACAGACATTTCAAATGCTAAGAGTCTCTTTACAAGATACAGAATATTTTGTAATAAAGTCTTATTAATCTCTTCAGTTGATGGGCAGCTCTCTGCTTTGTAAGGCCAACCCATTCCACTGTTCAAAAGCTTTAATTCTTAGAAAAAACTTTCTTATGTTGAGTTAAAATCCACTTCACTGTGAGTTCCATTCAGTGATGCATATTTTGTCCTTTGGAAATACAACATCTTCTGTGTAAATATTCACTAAAAATACTTCTGTTTACCAGGCTAAAGATTGCAATGTTCTGTGCTATTTCTTTCTATGACACCAGGCTGATTGCTTTCTCTGGAGATGATTCCTTGGTTTTCTAGACTGAACACTGTATTCTGTTTTCTGGTAGCCCTATCAATATAGCTAAAATTTTGCTACAGATCTTGTTTTTTATTTTTTAATGTAAACTAAGATAATTTTTTCTGAATATATATTTGGCATGGTTAATTTTTCTGAAATTTATTACATTTTACCTTTACCCTTATTAAAAAATTTTGTTATTAGGTTTAACATATTTGGATTTATTGAAATTTTTTGAACACTTGAGTTTTTCATTTAATGTAGTGTCTTTTCTAGCTTTGTGACACAGATTTAGTAAGCATGCCTTCTCTATATATATCCAAGTTAATCAAACATAAAGACATCTAACCATGTATTTTTTTTTTGTATCATTAATCTACAATTACATGAGGAACATTATGTTTACTAGGCTCCCCCCTTCACCAGGTTCCCCCCGCCAAATCCCATTACAGTCACTGTCCATCAGCGTAGTAAGATGCTGTAGAGTAACTACTTGTCTTCTCTGTGTTGTACAGCCCTCCCCATGCCTCCCCCCCATTATACATGCTAATCGTAATGCCCTCTTTCTTTTTTCCCGCCCTTATCCCTCCCTTCCCACCCATCCTCCACAGTCCCTTTCCCTTTAGTAACTGTTAGTCCATTCTTGGGTTCTGTGATTCTGCTGCTGTTTTGTACCTTCAGTTTTTTCTTTGTTCTTCTACTCCACATATGAGTGAAATCATTTGGTACTTGGCTTTCTCCGCCTGGCTTATTTCACTGAGCATAACACCGTCTAGCTCAATCCATGTTGTTGCAAACGGTAGGATTTGTTTTCTTCTTATGGCTGAATAATATTCCATTGTGTATATGTACCACATCTTCTTTATCCATTCATCTACTGATGGACACTTAGGTTGCTTCCATTTCTTGGCTATTGTAAATAATGCTACGATAAACATAGGGGTGCACCTGTCTCTTTCAAACTGGGCTGCTGTATTCTTAGGGTAAATTCGTAGAAGTGGAATTCCTGGATCAAATTAACCGTGTATTTTTAACTAGTCTATATGTACTTTATCCCAACTCTCCCCCTTAATAGCTGTGTGACTTTGAACAAGTTACTTAATTTCTCTGCCTCAGTTTCATCATCTGTAAAAGAGCAATTAGTAATAGTATTACCTCAAAGGGTTATTATAGGGATTAATGTAATGAAGCACTTAGTATTAAACCTAGCACAAAATATAAGGCAGCAGGTGTAAAGTAGCTGTAGAAGAGTAGGGCCAGCCGTTGGGGGAAAGCTAGATGTGTAGTAAAGGAGAATGAGGGCAAACTGGAATTCACAGGAACAAACTACCTCACATCTGTGTCTCACTGCTTCCAACTTTGATAAGCAGGTAATTTTCAGAAAGAGCTGGCATCTTCTTGCCATGGGACTATTCATGCTTGGCCCAGGAATTGGAGAAACTGATGAGGAGCTCTAATAGGAGCTGTAGTTGAAAGTCTGGCAGCTGCTCCACACTTCCAGGTGAGTCAGGCAACCACTGACAAGATGCATAACTATAATAGCACATGGCAGCCTATAGTGCCCCTCAAAGCACAATGGCTGCTGCCTTACTTCAGCTTCCAAATCATATATATAATTTTTTGTAACCAAGTGGAACCCAAGACCATACAAAGAAAGGAAATTTGACAAATGTAGTTCCAGTTTAGCTATGTTGACAAAGTACACAGTCATCAAAGGAGACAAGCCCTTCTAGATAATGAAAAGTATTATAAACTATTTATCTCACATTATATAATATTCTTATAGAAGAGAGCATTTAAAAACTATTAGAAAACTATAATAATTGAAAAAGTTTAGTAGCAGTACAAAAATAAATGAAATGGTGGAACGGAATAATATCCAGGAATGGGCCCACTTATTACATGTGGAAATTTCATCTTTGAAAATAAGCAATTCATATTATTGAGGGAAAGTTAGATAATTTAATGAATGATGTTAGAAAAATTAATATTAGAAAGAAATAAAACTGGATCCCTGATAAATACCAAAACAATGGTATGATAAAGAAATAGCTTTAAATATAAAAAATCAAACAAAAGCATGGAAAAAAGTGAATTTTTTTTTTTCCAACTCTGGGGGTGAATATAGCATGACACAAAACTCAGAATCCATAAAAGAAAAGATTAAAAATTTTAACTACATAAAAATGGAAGCATCCACAAGGAAAAAAAGAATATTAAGTAAACTAAAAGACAGATGACATACTGAGAAAACATTTGCAGTAAATTTGATAGTCAAAGGGTAAATTTTCTTAAAATGTGAGCTTATTAATGAAAAATTACTTATTAAAAATATATATTTATTTTAAGTTAAGTTATTTTAAGTTAATTATGTACACATAATGTAAGATGTACATTATATATATATATAGTTAAATATATTTTTGTTCTAGTGAAATTTTCCATTTCACTGGAAAATACATATGGAAAATACCATAAACACATGAAAAATACAGGTTTGACTTAAAGAAGTGAAATGAAATGGTCAGATACTATTTTTTATTATACAATTACTTAAGATTTTAAAGTTTATTTTCTGATGTCGGCAGTGATGTAAAAATCTAGCCACATACAAACACAGGGGGTGTTTGATGTGCATGGTACAATTTTTGGAAAGAACCCTTTAAAATAGTAAGTGCATATTAATTTTGTTCCAGTAGTCTTACTTCTAGAACTTACCCTACATGTATGCTCCCCAGAAGTGAGAAAGATGGATGAAAGGGGACGGTCCTCCCTTCCACCTTGTTGATATTCTGCTCTTGTATGGAAAAATCAAGATTAAGTTCTGCCTGTACCTTTTCAGTCACATGTCCTCCTGCTAGAGCACTTTCCCCATGCATATGATCCATATCTGCCCACTATGCATTTTCACCTGTGTCTTTACTCTTGCTGTCTCTTACTTTTTCAATGCCTGGATTGATTATCACGGTCTCTGAGTCCTCTCCAACACTAAGAGAATTAATCCATCCTTATGTATACTCACAACACTTCCCTTGTCCTGATAGTTTACATGAAATATTAATATCTTCAGTGCTTCATGTTTGGGTTAGATTATATACTCAAATGTTTGTTGAACTGTACAGAATTAAATTGTCTTAGTAAAATTAGTTGTGTAAACATCTATCTCCTCTATATTATGTAGCTCCTCAAAAGTTAAAGCTAATGTGATTGTTTTTAATACAGCTTATTTTCTTAATTATAAAAATGATATGTGGATCTGGCAAAATGAATTAAATAATATGAAACAGAAAAAAATGAAAAATAAAAGTTTCTCCGTACCCCATATCCAGTCTCATATCCCAAGGATAACTATTATTAAAGTTCCTGATATATCCTTTTAGAAATTTTCTGGGTAAATTGCAAATATATTTTAAAAATTGAGTTATAATATATAACCTATCAGTAGCCTTTTATTTATTTTCCCCACAGACACAATTATATATATCTACTGTTCTGAAACTTGTATTTTTTTGTCTCACTCTTAACCTGGGAAAGGTTTCCATAGGGGCACATGTAAGTCCACTGAGGAATGTAAGATGTACATTATATATATATAGTTAAATATATTTTTGTTCTAGTTTTTGTCAGTTAATGTAAGAGAAACAACCCTGATATCAAGGAACTTACAAATTGTATTCATTTTCTCCCTAAATTACACCTATGTGTTTTATAGCTATATATAATTATAACTGTATTTTTTGAGTTCCTGCCTGTGAAAATATGCCTTACATGTTTATATCATCTATATTTATATTCTCTCCCCTTGCCCTACTTTGTTTTTCTTCAAAGCACTGTTACCTGATACATATGTGTTTGTTTTTTATCTGTCTTTTCTAGTGGAATTTAAGCTTCACAGCTGCAGGAACTTTTCCTTTTAATAACTCTCACCTCCCTGGTACTCAGCACACAGTATATGAAGCACTCAATAAATATGTGCTAAATTTGTTGGATAAATCTTTAGCCTGTGTTACATAAGAAAAAAAGTTGACTATTTGCATCTGTACTGTGATCACTCTTAAGTAGTAGGGTTTTTTTTTTTTAGCTTTATTGAGATATAATTGACAAATAACATTGTGTAAGTTTAATGTATACATGATGATTCAATACAGTTGTGTATTGCAATATGATTTCCACCTTAGTGGAAATTCTCTATGACGTTCTCTATCACATCACATAATTATCACTTTTTTTGTTATGAGAACATCTAATATCTACAGTCTTATTAACTTTCAGTATATAGTACACGATTGTTAACTATGATCACAATGCTGTGCAGAATTTATCTTCTAACTGGACGTTTGTACCCTTTAACTAATGTCTCCTCAACTGCCCCAACCCCACCCCTCATTCCCCATATGGGTATCATATAGTATTTGTCTTGCTCTGTCTGACTTATCTCATTAGGATACTACCTCAAGGTCCATTCGTGTTGCAAATGGCAGGATTTCCTTCTTTCACATGGCTGAATGGTAATCCATTGTGTGTGTGTATACATCTTTATCCATTCATCCATTAGTGGACACTTCGGTTGTTCTATCTCAGCTATTGTGAACATTAGCTAATGCAGTTAACATAGGAACATAGACATCTCTTTGATATCCTGTGTTCATTTCCTTTTGATTTATACCCAAAAGTGGGATTACTGGATTATGTGGTAGTTCAATTTTTAGTTTTTTAAGGAATCTCCATACTATTTTCCATAGTGGCTGTACCAGCTTACATTCCCCCCAGCAATGCACAGGGGTTCCCTTTTCGCCACATCCTTTCCAACATGCCAACACATTATCTCTTTTTGATGAAAGCCATTCTAGCAGGTGTGAGATAGTATGTCATTAGGGTTTTAATTTGCATTTAATCTTTGCATGTGCTTGTTGGTCATCTGGGTGTCTTTTTTTGGAAAAATGTTTGATTCCTCTGCCCATTTTTTTAATTGGGTTGATTGTTACTGAGTTGTATGAGTTTTTCATATATTTTGGTTATATTAACTCTATCAGACATATAATTAGCAATTATTTTGTCCCATTCTGTAGGTTACCTTTTTTTTTAGATGGTTTCTTTTTCTAATCAGAAACTTGTTAGTTTGATGTATTTTTGCCTTTTGTTGCTTCTGATCTTGGTGTCATATCCAAAAACTCATTGTTAAGACCCATGTCAAGGATCTTTTTTTCTGTTTTCTTCTAGGAGTTTTACAGTTTCAGGTCTTAAGTAGAGGTTTATAATTACATCATTTATCATTTAATTGTATCCTTGTTTCAAATAATTGTTTGAATTTTTAAGGCATTCCCTAATCATCCTATATAAAATTTCAAATGTCTCCTTTATTCCCTATCATTTTCCCTTGCTTTGCTTTTCTCCATAGCATGTGTCTTCCAACATATTACATAATTTCTTTTTAGGCGTTCCACAACTTAAAATATAAATTCCATGGGGGCAGTGATTTTGTATATTATAGCTATTACTGTATCCCTAGCATCTAAGATGGGGCCATGCGTACTTGTTGCAGTACTAAATATTTATTGAATAATGGATTGAATCATTTGATTCCCAGAAAGATAGTTGAAAACCTGATTTTAGAAGAGCTTGCAAAAATGGGAATGGGAAGGTGGGAAGGAGAAAATAATAATAGACCTATTTTATTTCCTGGGATTTCAGTAGAGAGTCAAAGGTTCAGATCCCCCATGAGGAAGAAAGGCAAAAACAGTACTAACTAATTGGCGTTAAGAGTTACACAAAGTCAGTACACTTAGGGCATAGGCTCACACTTGAGCATGCATCAGAATCATGGACAGGTTCTTAAAACTCAGATTTCTGGGCTCCATCACCAATTTCTGACTAGTGAGTCTAGAGCGGGGTCTGAAGACATGGCCAGGTTCTGACCGGTGAGTCTAGAGTGGGGTCTGAAAATCTGCATCTGAAACATGTTCCAGGTGATGACCAGGCGGATCACACTTTGAGAACCACTGATACTTGTGAGTCGGTAAACCATTTATAGGAACTATTAGAGATCAAGGGATTACCTTTACTGACAAGAAATAGCTAAGTACGTCATGAGGTCAGGAGACAAATCACTGTTTAACTGCTATATTGATCTATGTAGTCCAGTGTCCTCAGATGGTTACTGAAGGACTAGAACCATGGTGTCCACATTTTAAGGCCCTCTTAGGATTTACCGCAGCATCACAGTACAACCCAGATACTGGACACCAGGGAACACACATAGTGAATTACTAAAAAACTAATAATTCACGAACTGAGTAATAGATTTTTGGTAAAAGAATAACTGTACCATCTAGAAGTATATGGGTTTCACTTGCACTATTATAAAGCTATGAGCAGTTTTTCAGTTTCAAAACCATATACTTTGAAATATCCTTGACAGTTTTTTCTTCTTTTTTTGCTTCAGTAGAGGGAGCTACAACCCAAACTGTACTTATGTAACAGTAACACATAATGAAGTTACTTTCTTTATCCATTTCCTTTTTTCTTTACTTTAACAAAATCAACTTTATTGAAATATTTTAAGTGAGTAGTTCATCATATTTTGGAAAATATATAAACCTGGATAACTACCACTCTGGTTAATATAGAACATTTCCTCTTTGTCTTGCAGTCAGTGAGTTCCATCTAACCCAAACCTATAGCTGCTTTCTGTTCCTATAGGTTGCCTGTTTTAGAATCTCATATAATTGGAATGTATACAGTGTGCACTTATTTTTTGTCTGACCTTTTTTAGCATAATGTTTTCTAGATTAATGTTGTTGCATGTATTGGTAGTTCATTCCTTTCTGTCAGTAAATATTATATTGTTTGGATATACCACATTTTATTTATCATTCACTTTTTGATGGCCTAGAGTCATAAGCTTTTGAAAGGAATTTGGGGAAAAGGAATTATGGTTATCTATAGTTTGACAACACGTAAGTATCTTCTTGCTCTTAATTTTTTCTTTCTAGGAATTTTTTAATTCTTACCTTAAAAGTAACTGATGTTATCTAATTTGCTATTATCAAATGAGTAATTACTAAGTACAATTCTAAATGTTTTTAATCTTAGCTCCTCTTAAAGAAGGAAAGCAAAGATAGAACTCCAGGAGCTAGAATGTGTAGCAGCAATCTTCCCCTCAAAACTTAAGTAAATATTGTTGCCTAAAGTTTATCATTCTGAATTTGTTCTGGTTTTTAAAATATTCCAATGCGACTTCTGGTTTTCCTTTTGCAAACAGCTAAGCAAGATTTTCTTATGTTTAGCTAGATTTGCTAAGTACCTACTTTTTCTAGAGGGAATGTTTTAATATAATAAAGAAGCTAGTAATACATAATAGAGTAATAGGTTTGTGATAAAGAAATATTCCAAAATGTTAATTGTAGAATCTAGGAGGTAAACACATATATGGGTTTCACTGTAAAATTCTTTCAAAGTTTCTGTAGGTTTGAAAATGTTATAAGAAAATACTGGGGAAAGGGGGAAAAAAGTAGTAAATTGTCATTCTGGATGGATATTGTTGCTGATATTATCATATCCTTTAGTAGTTCTAGGTCTCCTTTTTATAACTGTCTTCCTTTGCCTGTAAAGTTACTCTCAGCATAAGCAAATGAAAACACTGTTAGCCACCTATCAGATTATTAAAGCTAATTCCCTGGTGAAAAAGGTTTTGAAGTAGGTTAAAAGATAGTTCTGGTAATGGTGTTGTCAACAAAGCATCAAGAGTAGTCTAACTTTTAAGTTTGTAAGCAAAGGTGTCTTAAGTAATATATTTGGGAGAAAGGGGGGAATCAGATCATTGTGGTGAAAATTCTTAGGAACAAAATAGTTCAAGATGGAAGACTGAAAAAAAACCCAAAAAACCATATTCCATTTCATTTATCTTCTATCTTTTGTATGTAACTGTATCCTAAATCTAGCTAGATTTGCTAAGTAGCTGCTTTTTCTAGAGGGAATGTTTTACTATAATAAAGAAGCTAGTAATACATGAATAGTAATACATCAAATGATTCAATCCTTTATTCAATAAATATTTAATACTGCAACAAGTATGCATGGCCCCATCTTAGATCTAGGGATATAATAATAACTACAATATACAAAATCATTGCCCCCATGGAATTTATATTCTAAGTTGTGGAATACCTAAAAAGAAATCATGAGGACTATTATTCCAGCTAAATGAGAAAAGTAGCACTAAACCCCCTGTTCTGTGCTATTCTCTGCTTACTTACCCTAACTGCTGATTTGCAAACTAAGTCAAAGCAATTAGTATTTATTAAGTAACTGTTTTCTTCTCAGAAGTGTGCTACTTGAGAATTAAAGTATATGACACATATACTCTACCCATGAAGGGCTTGCAGTCTAGTTAAGAAATCTCTTACTTCTGTTCATGGGCAAATTCAATAAAAGTGCAAAGTAAGTATAGCCAAGTGCTAAGGAAACTATAAATGTTTTAGAAATTCAAAGAAGGGGTCATTGGTGTGGGTTATATAGTCATGAAGAAAGGTCAAATAATGCTAAATGATAGTATGATGTTAATAGGCATGGTAAAGCAGAAAGTCATTTCATGAAAAGAGGGATCCAGCTTGAGAAAATAAATGCTACTTTTCTTTAGAAAGACACTAGGAAAATTAAATAAAGAATACTCACTAGAAATAATGGGAGATAGGATTCTAGAATCAAAATCAGAGAAGCAACAATATGGACAGATATTGAGGACATTATGTTAAGCGAAATAAGCCAGTCACAAAACAACAAATACTATTACAATTCCACTTACAGGAAGTATCTATATATAATCAACTTCACTGAAACAGAAAGTAAAAGGTGGTTACTGGGGGCTGAGAAAGGGGGAAAAGAGGAGTTGTTTAAAAGATACAGAGTGCCAGTTTTACAAGATGAAAAAGCTCTGGAGCCTGTTTCATAACAATGTGAATATATTTAACACTACTGAACTTTGTTGAAAATGGTTAAGATGATAAATTTTATATTATATGTTTTTCACCACAATAAAAAATCAGAGAAGCAATGGCATGTAAAAAGGGAATCATAAGATACTATGCAAAACATTTTCACTCTAATCTGCTCCTCCGACCCCTATAGCTTTTACCTGGGATATAGTCAAAGGAAATCAAATATGGCTCAGAGGAAACTAGGGCCCCAAAGAGAAAAGTAACTTGCTTTTTTAAATGATTGCAAGGATCCAAAGAAAGGTATCAGGCTACTACTACAAATGTGGTTTTGTAATCAGTATTCTTTCAGTAAGGATGAAGAGAAGCACAACAGAGTAGATACATAATTTTAAAGGTTAAGTTGGATTGCAAAAAATAGATTATATGAATTTAATGTCCATTTTCACAAAATTCTTTAAAGCCATGATATGAAGACTGTAGAGGAGAATTAGTGATTATGAAGAGCCAGAAAGAGTTCCTAAAAACAAATTTTTGCTGGACCAACTGTAATGTTCTTTTTGGATTGGTTTAACAATAGATAGGGGTAAAGGATTCCGTGAGCAGTTACATGGTATTTGACAAAGCAAATCATTTGACAGAGTACTTCAAAATGGAAGAGTAGGACTTTTTCCTTCCTTCAAGATGGAGTAACAAGGATAGATTTACTCTTCCACTTGAAACAAACAGATAAATTATATAGGAAACAATGTTTTTCAAAATACTGGACAGGAGGCAAAGAAGTACTGTGATCTGAGAGATGGGCAGCAAACTAGGAGCCCTATTTTTGCCCCAGGTTGCTGTCTTGATAGAGTTTTCAGGTCACAGTACAGTAAGGGGACCTGAGGCACAGAGGACAGGAGACTCCCTGAGGAGATGCACCTGTAAGTCCAAGGAAATTTAAATAGCTCGTGTTCACAGGAGAGTACCAGAGAGGAAAGAGCAGAGAGCCCAGGAGAACCCCCTGGAGTCTTCGGCAGAGTGAAGAAACTGCCTGAACTGAGGGAGAGAATCATCTATGTGGGATTAAAGAGCACAGTGAACACTTAATGTTGATCACACAGGGCCAGGGACAGTGCCTGTTCCCAGTAGTAGCCTGACTGGAAAAGCTCATAATTCACAGAGCACTGGAATAGAATACTCAAGAAAGTCCTGCCTCAGTAGAATGGGGAATAATCTGCTTTAGATCTATATAAGAAATCATAAGAGCAACACCTGAAAGGATCAAACTGTTACCAAGTAACTTAACTTTATCCCTGAATAAAACTCAATATTTATAGGAATATGAAAATATCCAGCAACCAACAAGGTAAAATTCACAATGTCTGGCATCTGATCAAAGATATCATGTATATAGAGGCAGGAAAACATGACCAATAATGAGAATAATCAACTGAAACTAAAAACTCATATAGATGTTAGAACAAGCAGGTAACAATAAAACAGTTGTTATAACTATATTTCATATATTCAAAAAGTAGAAACATGGGAGATATAAAAACCCAATTCAAACTTCTAGAAATGAAACTACAATGTCTAACTTGAAAAAATGCAGAGTAAGTACTATATAAGATTAATAACAGATTAAACATTGTGGAAGAAAAGATTAGTGAATTTGAAGACATTGCAATAGAATCAAAATAAAATAAGAGCAAAAAAAAAAGAATCTTCTAAGAGTGAGAAAAGAGCATTGGTGACCTGGGAAACAACTGCAAGTAGCTTAAAAGATACGAAATTGGAGTCTTTGAAGAAGAGAACAGAGGAATGGATGAAAAACATATTCACCAGAATCCTTCCAAACTTGATGTAAACTCTACACACACAGATCCAAGAAGCTGAACAAACTTCAAGGACAAGAAACCTAAAGAATACTTCACAGCATATCAAAATTAAATTGCTCAAACCAATGGTAAAAAAAATCTTAAAGACAACCAAATATAAGTTAGGTAAAAAGGAACAAATCTAAGAATGACAGCAGAATTCTCATTGGAGGTAAGACCGATATCCCTTGTGGACATAGATATAAAATAGCTAAACAAGATTTAAGCAAATCAAATCTGGCAACATATTAAATAGATAATCCATCATGACCAAGTGGGTTTAGCCCAGGTATGGAGGTTTGTGTTCATATTTGAAAATCCATCAGTAAGCTGGAAAGGAAAAAAACCACATGATCATCTCAATAGATACAGAAAAATCATTCGACAAATCCAACATCCATTTCTGATAAAACTCTTAGCAAACTAAAACTTTCTTGACCTGATACAGGTCTTATATGAAAAACCTACAGCAAGTATTACACTGAGAAATTGAATGCATTTCTCCTAAGATCAGGAATAAGACAAAGATGTCTGTTCCCTTCACTTATCTTTAGTCTTAAACTGCAGGTTCCAGCTTAGTGCAGTCAGACAAGAAAGAGAAATAACAGACATTCAGGTTAGAAAAAAATAAAACTATCCTTTTCAATAAGGATATGATTATTAATGTAGAAAATCTTACGAAGGTTACCAAAAAGGTACTAGAACTAAAAAGTGAATTTAGCAGAGTTGCAGATAGATTAACATATTAAAGTCAATTGTGTACTAGCAATGAACAGTCAGAAATCAAAACTAAAAAATGACACCATTTACAGTAGCAATTGAAGTATTTAGGGGTAAATTTTGACAAAATACATAAAAGACCTATACAATGAAAATTAAAAATTGTTCCTGAGAAGTCAAAAGACTAAATAAATGAAGAGATGCACTTTGTTTATAGTTCTGAAAACTCAGTATTGTTAATTCTCCCCAAATTGATGTATAGAAGCAATCCCAATCAAAATCTAAAGAGGTTTCTAGTAGACATTAACAAGCTGTTTCTAAATGTCATGTGGAAATGCACAGAATCTACAGTAATCAAAACAAATTTGAAAAAATTGAAAGCCTAGTACTACCTGGTTTTAAGACTTAGTATAAATGTATAATATAAAAATCAAAACCCTGTGTTATTGCTGTAATGACAGATGAATGTATCAGTGGAACAGAATAGAAAGTCGAGAGGGCAAAAACCCAACCATATTTGGACGACTGATTTTTGACAAAGGTACAAAGATGATGCAATGAGAAAAGGTAAGCTTTTCAACAAAAAGCGCTAGAATAATTGGATTTCTGTATACACATACAAAAATCAACTCAAACTAGATCAGACACCTAAATTTAAACCCTAAAAATATACAACTTTTAGTAGATGACATAGAAGAAAATCTTTGTGACCTTGGGCTAAGCAAAGATTTCTTAGATATTATACCAAAAACATAATCCTTAAAAGAATAAATTGATCACTTGGACTAAATTAAAAACATCTGCAGGGTTCGGAGCCAACATGGCGGCGTGTGTATGACAGTCGGAGCCTCCTCCCAAAAACATATATATTTTTGAAAATACAATAAATAGAACTAATCCTAAAAGAGAGACCAGAAGACACAGGACAACAGCCAGACCACATCCACACCTGCGAGAACCCAGCGCCTGGTGAAAGGGGTAAGATACAAGCCCCGGCCCGGCGGGACCTGAGCACACCTCCCCCCAGCTCCCGGCGGGAGGGAGAGGGAGAGGGAGCCCAGGGCTGCTAAACACCCAGCCCCAGCCACCTGCACCAGAGCACAGACACAGTGCATGTGTGGAGGACTGGAAACTAGGGAAATAGGGCAGCAAGACCTCTGAGTGGGTTCTGAAGCTGATGCCCCTGTGACAAAGAAAAGCGAGTGCTTTTTGAAAGTCTTAAAGGGGCAGGGACTTAACAGTTAGACGGAAACAACATAGGTCACAGCCCAGTGGCTGGAAATTACAGGGAAAACCAGGCACACTAACCCCCTGGGCAACAGCTCTGAGACCCCTCATGGAGGTAAACAGCCAAACAGCCCTCCCGTCCATTACCCCTCTGGGTGCTGTGAAAGCAGAGAAACAGCCTAAGGCAAACCATGCCTCCATATCGGCCGGGCAAGACACAAAGACCCAGCCTACATGCAATTACCCAACAAAAGCCACTAGGGGTCGCAGTTGTCCCAGTAAAGAAAGGCCAGTAGCAAGTGAAAAGTTTGGCCCTCCCAGCTGACAGTCAATAGCACCTGTCAACATGAAAAGGCAAAATAGTATGATCCAGACAAGACTAACCCAGACAGCTTTGGCATCTGCTACATCTTCCCCTGAGAAGGAACCTAGGGAGATAGATTTAACCAGTCTTCCTGAAAAAGAATTCAAAACAAAAGTCATAAACATGCTGATAGACTTGCAGAGAAATATGCAAGAACTAAGGAAGGAGAATACAGAAATAAAACAAGCTCTGGAAGGACTTCAAAACAGAATGGACGAGATGCAAGAGACCATTAATGGACTTGAAAACAGAGAACAGGAATGCAGAGAAGCTCATGCAGAGAGAGTTAAAAGGATCTCCAGGAATGAAAGAATTTTAAGAGAGCTGAGTGACCAATCGAAACGGAACAATATACGCATTATAGGGGTACCAGAAGAAGAAGAGAGAGAAAAAGGGATAGAAAGTGTCTTTGAAGAAATAATTGCCAAAAACTTCCCCAAACTAGGGGAAGAAATGGCCTCTCAGACCACAGAGGTACACAGAACTCCCATGACAAGGGATCCAAGGAGGGCAATACCAAGACACATAATAATTAAAATGGCAAAGATCAAAGACAAGGACAAAGTATTAAAGGCAGCCAGAGAGAAAAAAAAGGTCACCTACAAAGGAAAACACATCAGGCTATCATCAGACTTCTCAACAGAAACCCTACAGGCCAGAAGAGAATGGCATGATATACTTAATGCAATGAAACAGAAGGGCCTTGAACCAAGACTACTGTATCCAGCACGAATATCATTTAAATATGAAGGAGGGATTAAACAATTCCCAGACAAGCAAAAGTTGAGGGAATTTGCCTCCCACAAACCACCTCTACAGGGCATCCTACTGGGACTCCTCTAGAAGGCAGAACTCCTAAAAAGAGCACAGAACAAAACACCCAACATATGAAGAAGGGAGGAGGAGGAATAAGAAGGGAGAGAAATAAAGAATCATCAGACTGTGTTTATAATAGCTCAACAAGCGAGTTAAGTTAGACAGTAAGATAGTAAAGAAGCTAACCCTGAACTTTGGTAACCACAAACTTAAAGCCTGCAGTGGCAAGAAGTTCATACCTTTCAATAATCACCCTAAATGTAAATGGACTGAATGCACCAATCAAAAGACACAGAGTAATAGAATGGATAAAAAAGCAAGATCCATCCATATGCTGCTTACAAGAGACTCACCTCAAACCCAAAGACATGCACAGGCTTAAAGTCAAGGGATGGAAAAAGATATTTCATGCAAACAACAGAGAGAAGAAAGCAGGCGTTGCAATTCTGATATCAGACAAAACAGACTTCAAAATAAAGAAAGTAACAAAAGACAAAGAAAGACATTACATAATGATAAAGGGCTCAGTCCAACAAGAGGATATAACAACCATTATAAATATATATGCACCCAATACAGGAGCACCAACATACCTGAAACAAATACTAACAGAACTAAAGGAGGAAATAGAATGCAATGCATTCATTCTAGAAGACTTCAACACACCACTCACTCCAAAGGACAGATCCACCAGACAGAAAACAAGCAAGGACACAGGGGCACTGAACAACACACTAGAACAGATGGACCTAATAGACATCTACAGAACTCTACATCCAAAAGCAACAGGATACACATTCTTCTCAAGTGCACATGGAACATTCTCCAGAATAGACCACATACTAGGCCACAAAAAGAGCCTCAGTAAATTCCAAAAGATTGAAATCCTACCAACCAACTTTTCAGGCCACAAAGGCATAAAACTAGAAATTAACTGTACAAAGAAAGCAAAGAGGCTCACAAACACATGGAGGCTTAACAACACGCTCCTAAATAATCAATGGATCAGTGACCAAATCAAAATGGAGATCCAGCAATATATGGAAACAAACGACAACAACAACACTAAACCCCAATTTCTGTGGGACACAGCAAAAGCAGTCATAAGAGGAAAGTATATAGCAATCCAAGCATATTTAAAAAAGGAAGAGCAATCCCAAATGAATGGTCTAATGTCACAATTATCGAAATTGGGAAAAGAAGAACAAATGAGGCCTAAGGTCAGCAGAAGGAGGGATATAATAAAGATCAGAGAAGAAATAAATAAAATTGAGAAGAATAAAGCAATAGCAAAAATCAATAACTCCAAGAGCTGGTTCTTCGAGAAAATAAACAAAATAGATAAGCCTCTAGCTAGACTTATTAGGAGGAAAAGAGAGTCAACACAAATCAACAGTATCAGAAACGAGAAAGGAAAAATCACGACGGACCCCACAGAAATACAAAGAATTATTAGAGAATACTATGAAAACCTATATGCGAACAAGCTGGGAAACCTAGGAGAAATGGACAACTTCCTAGAAAAATACAACCTTCCAAGACTGACCCAGAAAGAAACAGAAAATCTAAACTGACCAATTACCAGCAACGAAATTGAAGCGGTAATAAAAAAACTACCAAAGAGCAAAACCCCCGGGCCAGATGGATTTACCTCGGAATTTTATCAGACATACAGAAAAGACATAATACCCATTCTCCTTAAAGTTTTCCAAAAAATAGAAGAGGACGGGATACTCCCAAACTCATTCTATGAAGCTAACATCACCCTAATACCAAAACCAGGCAAAGACCCCACCAAAAAAGAAAACTACAGACCAATATCCCTGATGAACGTAGATGCAAAAATACTCAACCAAATATTAGCAAACCGAATTCAAAAATACATCAAAAGGATCATACACCATGACCAAGTGGGATTCATCCCAGGGATGCAAGGATGGCACAACATTCGAAAGTCCATCAACATCATCCACCACATCAACAAAAAGAAAGACAAAAACCACATGATCATCTCCATAGATGCTGAAAAAGCATTTGACAAAGTTCAACATCCATTCATGATAAAAACTCTCAGCAAAATGGGAATAGAGGGCAAGTACCTCAACATAATAAAGGCCATATATGATAAACCCACAGCCAACATTATATTGAACAGCGAAAAGCTGAAAGCTTTTCCTCTGAGATCGGGAACTAGACAGGGATGCCCACTCTCCCCACTGTTATTTAACATAGTACCGGAGGTCCTAGCCATGGCAATCAGACTAAACAAAGAAATACAAGGAATCCAGATTGGTAAAGAAGTTAAACTGTCACTATTTGCAGATGACATGATACTGTGCATAAAAACCCTAAAGACTCCACCCCAAAACTACTAGAACTGATATCGGAATACAGCAAAGTTGCAGGATACAAAATCAACACACAGAAATCTGTGGCTTTCCTATACACCAACAATGAACCAACAGAAAGAGAAATCAGGAAAACAACTCCATTCACAATTGCATCAAAAAAAATAAAATACCTAGGAATAAACCTAACCAAAGAAGTGAAAGACTTATACTCTGAAAACTACAAGTCACTCTTAAGAGAAATTAAAGGGGACACTAACAGATGGAAACTCATCCCATGCTCATGGCTAGGAAGAATTAATATCGTCAAAATGGCCATCCTGCCCAAAGCAATATACAGATTTGATGCAATCCCTATGAAACTACCAGCAACATTCTTCAATGAACTGGAACAAATAATTCAAAAATTCATATGGAAACACCAAAGACCCCGAATAGCGAAAGCAATCCTGAGAAAGAAGAATAAAGTAGGGGGGATCTCACTCCCCAACTTCAAGCTCTACTATAAAGCCATAGTAATCAAGACAATTTGGTACTGGCACAAGAACAGAGCCACAGACCAATGGAACAGACTAGAGAATCCAGACATTAACCCAGACATATATGGTCAATTAATATTTGATAAAGGAGCCATGGACATACAATGGCGAAATGACAGTCTCTTCAACAGATGGTGCTGGCAAAACTGGACAGCTACATGTAGGAGAATGAAACTGGACCATTGTCTAACCCCATATACAAAAAGTAAACTCAAAATAGATCAAAGACCTGAATGTAAGTCATGAAACCATTAAACTCTTGGAAAAAAACATAGGCAAAAACCTCTTAGACATAAACATGAGTGACCTCTTCTTGAACGTATCTCCCCGGGCAAGGAAAACAACAGCAAAAATGAACAAGTGGGACTATATTAAGATGAAAAGCTTCTGTACAGCAAAAGACACCATCAATAGAACAAAAAGGAGCCCTACAGTATGGGAGAATATATTTGAAAATGACAGATCCGATAAAGGCTTGACATCCAGAATATATAAAGAGCTCACATGCCTCAACAAGCAAAAAACAAATAACCCAATTAAAAAATGGGCAGAGGAACTGAATAGACAGTTCTCCAAAACAGAAATACAGATGGCCAGCAGACACATGAAAAGATGCTCCACATCGCTAATTATCAGAGAAATGCAAATTAAAACTACAATGAGGTATCACCTCACACCAGTAAGGATGGCTGCCATCCAAAAGACAAACAACAACAAATGTTGGCGAGGCTGTAGAGAAAGGGGAACCCTCCTATACTGCTGGTGGGAATGTAAGTTATTTCAACCATTGTGAAAGCAGTATGGAGGTACATCAGAATGCTCAAAAGAGACTTACCATTTGACCCAGGAATTCCACTCCTAGGAATTTACCCTAAGAACACAGCAATCAAGTTTGAGAAAGACAGATGCACCCCTATGTTTATCGCAGCACTATTTACAATAGCCAAGAATTGGAAGCAACCTAAATGTCCATCGATAGATGAATGGATAAAGAAGATGTGGTACATATACACAATGGAATACTACTCAGCCATAAGAAAAGGGCAAATCCTACCATTTGCAGCAACATGGATGGAGCTGGAGGGTATTACGCTCAGTGAAACAAGCGAGGCGGAGAAAGAGAAATACCAAATGCTTTCACCCATCTGTGGAGTATAAGAACAAAGCGAAAATTGAATGAACAAAACAGCAGCAGAACCACAGAACTCAAGAATGGACTAACAGGTACCAAAAGGAAAGGGACTGGGGAGGATGGGTGGGTAGGGAGGGAGAAGGGGGGGAATAAGAAGGGGGGTATTAAGATTAGCATGCATGGGGGGGTGGGATAAAGGGGAGGGCTATACAACACAGAGAAGACAAGTAGTGATTCTACAACATTTTGCTATGCTGATGGACAGTGACCGTAAAGGGGTTTATAGGGGGGACCTGATATAGGGGAGAGCCTAGTAAACATAATATTCGTCATGTAAGTGTAGATTAATGATAACAAAAATAATTTAAAAAAAGCAGTTCCTGTGTGGTGACCTCCAATGGGTTCTACACAATGGTATAAAGGGCATATAAAAGTGTAGGCAAAGGGTCTGTTTGTGTTTATGCAGAGGATCACAGCCTAATTTGGCTACCCCGAAAATGAACTAAGATACGATAGGAAAAAGAACTTCCAACATCAGCACTCTCGGGAAGACTCATGCCAGAAGATGATCATCAAAAAACCCCAACAAAGTTCCACACACTGCTACAGGTGTAGATGCACTTATCCCACCAGTTCCTGGACTTGCCATGGGAATGAAGAAGGTGATATCTAAGCTGACCTGTGCATACAGTAAAACAACAAATTTGACTGGATCTATACTGTTGGAACTCAACCAAGAAGTAGGAGAAGTGCAAATTGTAGCGCTCCAAAATCTTACAACTACAGACTATTTACTGTTAAAAGAACATATGGGATGTGAACAGTCCCCAGGAATGGGTTGTTTTAATTTGTCTGATTTCTCCCAGACTTCAAGTTCAGTTGGACAATATCCACCATATCATAGATAAGTTTTCACAAATGCCTAGGGTGCCTAACTGGTTTTCTTGGTTTCACTGGAGATGGCTGGTAATTACAGTTATGCTTTGGTTATGTAACTGTACTCCTATTATGTTAATGTGTGTGTGCAATTTAATTAGTAGTTTAAAACCTATACATGCTGAAGTTACTCTACAAAAAATATGTCAAAGAAATAATCAATCTTCCCATGTTTTCTTCCACCTGCTACTTCTATAGCTTTTCTTCTTCCTTCCTAATTACAGCCCCTAAATAGAATTCATGCCTCATATCGAATTTACCAAGTATCATAATTCTTCCAAGTGGTAAAGATACCTCAAGACAAATGCTGGGCCTAGAAGACACAGGGCATAAATATGCAAAGAAGTAAAAAGCTAACCTTTTCAAACAATAAGGCTTCTCTCTCACTTACCAACTTTACATTTCCCTGTATGGCCCCGGAAGATGACTGATTAGCCAGAGACAGGTAATATTCGTCAAGGGAGGAACAACCTAAGACAGGCACAGTCGCAGGGGGGCCATCAGGTGAGAAATTGGGGATCAACAGAGGTGAGGCTTAGAACCTCACCTCCCCTGTTCTGAGAGAAATCTTCTGCATACATGGATGTTTTATTGCCCTTGTCTAGCTTGGATTAACACATAGTCTACAGGCACACACCTGATCATCTACATTTGCTCTCTTACAACACTAAACTATGTTTTCTACCTTTATCTTGTATCTACCTACCACTTCAGCATTTTATTAAAAATAATAATATAAAGAGAGAAATGTGGTATCCACATATAAATCAAGTATAAAAATCAAATGAGTATTCATATTTGAACTGTTTATAGTTCATAATGCATGAGCAAAACCGAAAGTTTCTGTGATGACTGCCCTTGTACTGTTCACCATGTAACTTATTCACTATGTAAGAATTTGTTCTCCATGTAAGAACTTGTTTGTTATACTTCAGAAGATTGGAGACTGATGAAAATTAGGCTTGGGGTGGATTAATGATTGTGCATTGAACATTGACTCCCCTATACAGAATTTTATTGTTGTTAACAACCATTTGATCAATAAATATGAGAGATGCCCTCACAAAAAAAAAAAGAAAAAAAAAAGTACACACTTCCAATTGTAAAATAAATAAGTAACCGGGATGTAATGTATAGCATAAGGAATATAGTCAAAATATTGTAACAACTTGGTATGGTGATAGCTGGTACCTAGAATTATCATGTATATTAATGATAAATCACTGTGTTGTACACCTGAAACTAATGTAATACTGTGTGTCAACTACCCTTCAATAAGAAATAATTATATTAAAAAAACCAAAAAACAAAAAACATGTGCTCTTTGAAAGATGTTTGAGAAAGAATGAAAGGAAATTAAATGATGAAAAGACAAGCCACAGACTGGGATAAAATCTTTGCCAAGTATATAACTGGTAAAGGACTTGTATCTAGGATATATAATAAATTCTCAAAATTTGACAATAAGATAACATGCAGCCCGATTTAAAACCAGGTAAGTATTAAAGATACACTTTCCCAAAGAAAATATAAGGATGACAAGCTCATGAAGAAATGCTTTACATTATCGTACAAATGAAAACTACATTGAGATAAACTACACACTGTTAGAATGTCAAAACAGACCCTCACCTGAAGAGACATCTGCCTTTACTTTCTTATGTTGGACGTTTTGTGTGGAAATGTAAGTCATGGAACACCTAAAATTCTGAGAAGAAAGTCAAGAAAATTGCAGAGATCATTATTACTGGGGGAAAAAGTAAAAACAAAATCTCCTGCCAACCCAGCACATTTTCACCACAAATGTAGCAAAGAAAACATCCCAGAAAACGTTTTCTTTTTTCATTAATAAGCATGAGACTAGACTGCAATCACATCACAGGCAGGTTGCAAAGAGAGGAAATAATCTCACATGTCTGTAACTAGGAAGATAAAATTCATTATGTACATGTTCTGAAGACAAATGAAAACTTGTTCTTATGTAAGAGTACTTTCTCAGCAGCACCTTTTACTATACATAGTTTATTCTGAAATCTCGTAATTGGGGTGGCCATCTGTGTTCACTAATTGACTTGATCCAAAGGCAAAATAATAGTGCTGTCTTTATGACAAGGTCGGTAGAGTTTAGAGTAAACCACTCAAGCACACCTCCTTCAGTGACAGGAAGATTGGGGTGCTGTCTTCCTTGATGTTTACATTTGAAGAACAGACCTTTCAGAAAAATATTCCTAAACTGTAAAAAGTATAAATGAAATGGAAGTTGAAGCCAATTGTTTTTCAAACAGCGGTTTTCTTAAGAGTTACTTGTAGTTCCTAATGCAAGCCTTTTTGGAGTTATAACATCTATGCATAATACAATCGACATTGCCATTGGTAATTGTGAAAAACAATAAGTCACCAAGTCTCATTTGGTAAATAAACATGAAGGACCAAGTAAGAACAGATTAACTTGGTGATTGGTCTTTTAGCTTTTCCATTTTTTAATAGACACTTTACATGTTCCTTCTCAGGTTTAGTTGGCTTTTTTTCTTTCTGTAAAATGTACCTGTTCTGTTACCACCAACAGTTGTGTTGATATGACTTCTGGCACCACCACCTCCTCTATTGTCTTATGTTTAGATAAGAGAAAGATAAAAGAGGGTGTCTAAACAACATTTAACAGCTCTAAAAAAGTAAGCAAGATGTCTGTTGAAACTGAAGTACTTAATAGCACTGTTCTATATACCTACAGGTTTTTGTTGATGCCATTTGTCTTCCATTAACTCTGACTTTAAACTATGGTTTTAAAAAATTTAGATTGTCAGCTTCTCAACTCAAAGATCATGCTTTCTCAGTTCTATTTTTAAAATCCAGGTTAAAATCTTAAATTTGAATCAGTAATAGTATTACCACATCCTTGACATCCTCCTCTGAATGTATAATCTAATGTTTGAAAGAATTGTTTAGCTATATTACTTTAATTTCAAACACTGATTTTGTTACAAATTTTTAAAAATACATATATATATATATTTGCATATGTTTTATATGTATGTATGTATTTCTCCTGCTTTCTAGGGGATTCTTTGATTCTCCAAGAAGTGGTCATTTTTGTTCCAAACCCCTGGGACCAAGCAGCAGTGTTTAAAGTCCAAGGATATCCTAGAGGATAGGGATGGAAGTTGTGTTAATTCCCTCGGGCTGCCATAACAAATTAACACCAATTTGGTGGCACCACAAACTTATTCTCTTACAGTTCTGGAGGCCAGAAGTCTCGAATCTGGAGGTGTTCTTGGCAGCGTAATTTCAGTCTTTGCCTCCATCTTCACATGACCTTCTTCCCAGTGTGTCTGTGTGTCCACATTTCCCTCTCTTTTCTCTTGTAAAGGTACAAGTCGTTGGATTTAGGGTCTACCCTAAATCTATGATTATTTCATGCCAAGATCCTTGACTAATTGCACCCCAAAGACCCGATTTCCAATAAGATGACATTCTCTGGCTCCAGTGGACATGAATGGGGGTGAGGCAACATTCTTTGACCCACCACAGTGATATTTAATTAACATCCTAAGTGATGGTTTCAAAATAATATCACTTTATCTAAAACTTTCACATTCATTATCTTACTGATTTTTATAACATTTGTGCTTACATGAGGTACTTACATAGCATCCGTCATGGAAATGAATCATTTTGCAGCAAACTCTTGGATTTCTATCTATTCTTTCACTCAGTCCTCTCCCAAGAAGTGAAGAGATTAGAGCAAGCCTCATCCTGTAGCCCACATTTAACCAATAGATACAGAATTACATAGAACATATCTCTCCTGGATACGTTTGTGCCCATAGCACCAAAAGCTCGTGCTTCTCGTCTCCATACAGAAAGTGGATCCAGCACAGTCTCACTATGCCCAACCAAGTCTCCTTTTTAGTTTCAATTTCTCTGCCTGTAACAGTGAATGCATCGTAGCCAAGCAGCCTTAAGGTCTAGGGTCAAGGAGTGAGATTAGAAGCCCTGTTACTCTCCATTCTAGCCTTACCAGTTATAAAGTTGATAGGCAATCCCACTTACTTCAGTGTTGTGTGTTTTTACTCTATCATCCAGAACTGCAACAGTAGTAAAAAAAAAATTTTAATGTGCCTCTTTTTAGAATAAAGAAATTTTAGCAAAAATACTATAAAGAGATTCTTCACTGAAGGCTAGTAAGGCCCAGCTAGTTATTGCTAAAATCAAGAGTTAGAAGCTGTATTTCCTGAGTCTGTCTCATTGGTGTTTTATGCTCACTTTGATGACCCTTTAATAGAATGCAGATTGGAATTTTCCCAACATTATAGTTAAGAATCATTGTGTGTGCTAACTCTAGTAATTTTAATTTCTAAGTGACCACTGTGGCTTACGGTGCTCAAGGAGAGGTCAGAAATCCTTGCCTTCATATAAACAAGGCTATTACCTATTGAGAATGATTAATAAAATCTTAAGCCTCCTATAAATCCATGTTTCTGAAACCTTGAACAGTTTACAGTACCTGCTCCAAAAACTGCAAAACCTAATGTGGTAGGAGTGTGTAAAAGTCTTGCTATGTCCAAATAATGTATTTACTTATTTAATTCAGTGTTTATTCATAAATATCAATTAATTAATTTCTAGTAATATTATGAACTTTGCAAGCTGCCAAAACATAATTAATACTATATGGAATTTTTAAAAGGATGTCTGAAAAATTATGAAGTGATTTGTTTCATGCTGTTTTGCAGCACTGTGTTCTGTGCTTCAGACAGGTATGTGGAATTTGTTCCTTGTCTTACATCAGAGGTCCAGTTATGCATCTTACTGGATTTTCTTATGCACTATTCTGGAACTCATTATTTTTGTGTTTTAGATCATTTGAGTGAGTGAAGCTCATTCTCTTATGTGTTTTTCATCAAAGCTGCTCAAAATAGGTTATTCGTTTGCTCTGCCATTTTAACTGAAATAATTTGATCTTGTTGAATTCTAATTGAAGCTCATATTTCTCCCTTTTATTTTCAGATATTTGTATCTGCTGTTCTCCAGTGATGACCTTTTACCATTAGACCACTGGGTGTTCAATACAGAGGCTCATCCTCTGCCTGTGTTAAATTTAGCCAACACCACACTTTCAGGAAATCCTGCTGTTCGATGAAAGCAGCTCCAGAAAGACCTTGCTCACCTGTGTTTTGTTTACATGGACCACTACAGAAGTTAGTCTGGAGAGGGGGCTTTTGAAAACCTGGACCTCTTAACTCAGCATGGCAGGGAGAAACATGACTATTCCCTGCAAGACTTTTCAACTTGTAGAGATCTCAACTTTGAACTGATTCCGTTTTATACCTGACCAAAACATATTCTGGTATGTGTAGGACAGAGACCTGGTGTGCTTTGATTCTTAACAAGATGGTCACATGAGAAATTGTGCTTATTACTACTATATCATTTTTAGAGTCCTGGAATCTGGATGCTAGACTTCCTAAGAATATGCCAAGAATGTGGAGCATCTTGCAGGGGTTAGAGATGGCCTTTGGGACCATTTATATAATTGTTTCCTCCCAAAGTGGAGCAGCTTTCAAATCAAATATTTAATGCATTGTTTATCTTTTTTTCCTCCATTTTTAATAGTGGAATGAATTAAAATAAACAAGAACAAAAAACCAGTATAACTGCATCAGTAGCAAGAAGACTTGAAAAAGAAACAGGAGTACCTTTTCCTGTCTGAGTTTTCAGATTCCCCATTGATGACCAGACTGGTGACCATTTCAAATCCTAATCTATTCCATTGAATTTCTTGTTTAAATTTAATTTTCTCTGGGAGCATGATCTCACAAAGAATGCTCTTCAAGTCTTTGTCTCCATTTGGAATCACTGAAACTGCTATTTATCATAGTTACTACTTTTGAGCCTGGGTTTGGGATTTTCTGCATGTTGATCAAGTCTAGTGTTGGTAGCATAACAAAAAAATGGGAAAACTGCTGCAATTTGTTGACTTGAGACCTGTTCTAAGAGAAAGACTTGGTTTTGTTGGTTAGGAGATTATTTTTCCAAACCAGAAAATCTACCAAGTAAACTTCATCCACTTTAACCTCATTATAAACTTAGTAGAATCCTTTAATTTACAACTTTTTTATGTGGCTTGGCAAAATTTACTATACTATTATGCATCTCTGAATTTACCTTGATGAGCCAAATTATTCTTATGGTGTATTAAGTCAAAAACAAAAAAAAAACATTGAAACTTACTTAAATATTTTCTGGAATGGGGACAAGGGGCCCTTTATTTATCATCTCATCAGATGAGTGAGCTTTTCACAAATATTTTATGTAAAAAGTAAATTCAACTCTTATTTTCTCCAAGGATATTTGTAGAAATCCAAAGAATTAGTCAAAATAGCTTCAAAATAATTTCTAGTAATAGAAGTGTGGTGTAATTACTCATATCACACTGTATTTAGGATATATCTAAGGGACTTTCTCTTAACCATTAATAGATTTTGCAATGATATTTCCTGTTAAAGAAATTACTATTTATATTTTGGGGGGATGAACTTAAATTTTATCAAGAACTGCATTGTAAGATAAATATCTAACGCTTGCAAATTTTCTGTCCCTTGAATTTATGTCACAGTGCAAAACACTTATTCTTCTTTACGTTTAATACAAACACTTCTGTTGACAAAATTGGGAGTAGTATAGTTAGTCTAACATTTACTCTGAATTTGAGATTTGATGAAACAGTGTTTGTGCAAGAAGCCCACCTTAGAATTCTGAAGGGTTCTTTCATTATTTTCGTAGCTTTTCTTTTTAACCTTTTATTAGCATGTAGTAGAATAAGTTGGGAAAACATTTAATACATTAATATAAATAAATATTTTCTAAGGGTGATCATCTGATGCCACAAGTAATCAAGCAGTCCTCACACTTAAGCAAATGCTCCGTAAGTGATAACCACCCCAGGATTTTTCAGTATACATATAAAATAAGGATGTAGAGCCAGTTGCATTATTTAAATCTTGAAGAGAGTTCAATTTTTGCACATATTTTAAAATCGTAATATCTTTTACTACTTGAAAAATTAAAATTTTTAAATGAGAGGCATAGATAACTATAACTTTAGAAGAGAAAGGGAAGGTATTTTATTTGGTTCTCAAAAAGTTAGCCTTCCTCCTAAAAATAGCACAAGCCCACCTTTGAGTCACTAAAAAAAAAAAAAAAAGTTGAGTTGGCAAAGGCCCAGAACAGCTGTGTAGATGGCATTAAACCCTCCTGTGCTTTGTTTAGAGGAACGCAGAGTAAAGGGCCTTCTTGATTCCCCAGGAAATTCTCAAAGATATAGAAGAGAGAACCCTCACCCTCAAGGACCCTGTTCATATTTCTCAGATGACTAGAGCTTAAGAGAAGGCAGAGAAGTGTACAAGCATGGTCGGTTTTGGAGTGGGACAGTGGAAGGGTCTGCTTCACGACCCCCTGCCTTGTGATGATGAGAAGACTAGAGCATCTAACAATGCTTCCATTTTTTTCCTTCTCAATACCAAAGGCAATTAAATTAAAGTCAGCTACAAGTGACTTGCCAGTGTCATGTTTTATTTTTGTTGGAGATTTTAAAAAATTATTTCCTCCCAGATCAATCCTTATCCCATATTCTGCTTAGTTTCCAAGAGTATTCTTTACTTTCTTCTGTCCTATGTAGTTCTTTGCATTTTGTAGACCTTATTACTCAGGTTGAATACTCACGACATTTATCAGACCTTCTGCAAAGAGCCTAGAAATGCTCCTTTTTCAGGTGCCACCTCAAAGAGCTGACACCTCACTTGTGCTTTTGGCACAAATGTGCAGAACAGATCAGTTGATACATAAAAGACAAAAGAACAGAGATAACTGTTATGCACCCCTCTACCTTCTACAGTTACTTCTCTTTTAGAATCACACTTTTTTATTCAAACCACTATAAAGTTGTTGAAGCCAAGAGAATGTGGCCCTAACCAGGAAGTCTCAGTGCAGAAAAATAGGTCCCCCTTTGGAGGGTTCTTACTTTCTGGTGGGTTGTGTGGATATGCTGTTTTGTGTCTCTGACACCAACTCATCCCTGTCTTTGTGCAGATGTTTATTTATAGAAGTAAAACCTAGGTATTGAAGGAATACTGACCATGATGCTCCCTGCTGTCATCTAGGGCAAGCCAGGGGTTCACTTAGTAGAGCTTATTAACCAAGCAATGTAAAATTGTGATCATCATCTTCATCTCCACTCTCCATTGCCAAAGTCTTTGTTAAAACTATAAATTTATTGATAAAAGATTGTGCTTGTCATTCTCATTATGCAATTTCTCTTTATTAAGCCTGTATTTTTTTTTAATGAATGTATGAGTGAATGAAAGAATGAGTGAACAAACATGGAGAACCTACTATATGCCAAGCATTGTGCTAGGCACTTTGAAACATTAGAACATTTTGTGATCCCAGTGGCATTTTCTGTATAAGGGTAGTTCATACCAATTTAAATATTTTCCAGTACGAATCATGTTATAAAATCCTTAATTTTATATTTCATTTAAATTAAAGAGGAAAAGAAATGGTTTATATTTTAAGCAATGTTACTATATAATACTAACAGCTGTAATTGTAGTTAATAACTAAAGAAAAATGTCAAATACTTGATTGCTGCAACCTTGACTAAAATATTTACTTTAAAAATAAATAAAAACATTCTTATTTTGCTATATCACTTTAATTATATAATTAAAAATCAATGTTTAATAGAAATGCTGATTATTTTATATTCAAAAAATTTTGTCACATAAGTCATGGGTAAAACTTGCAGTTTTTAACTGTTTTTTGCTCTGCTACGGGTCTTATTAATGGTCCCATGATGTTAAATATAAATATATATAATACTAAAGTATTTCTAAATTTCAGATAGCAGTTTCTGTAATCATATTTTGAATTCTTATTTTTCTTTAAGTTTCCTTACCCTCAAATTAACTAGCCCATATCTTATCCACTCTTTACATAGATATATATACAAATACAATTATACACAGGGATTTTTAGAACTGTCCGTGTTTTGTTAGCTGGTTTTGGCTGCACAAATTCTAAGGAGGATATTTGAGTAACCAAGTATTATCTGGAGATACTTAAATGCACTTATTCTGGTTCAAGTACATTAGTGAACGTGATTTTCTGTTAATTTCAGGTCACTTAGATCATGATGGAGATAACTTTTTTTTATCTATAATGGGTCAGCAAGCTTTTCTGTAAAGGGCCAGATAATAAATATTTTAGTTTTTGTGATCCATAAGATCTCTATATCTCTACTACACAGTTCTGCTATTGGAAGATGGAAGCAGGTATAGACAATATGTAAATGTGGATGTATAACTGTGTTCCAATAAAACTTTATTTACAAAATCATGGAGAGCTGAATTTGGCCCATAGGTCTTAGTTGTGAACCCTTGATTCTAAGTTTAATTTTTTAAGACCCTGTAACCTTTGATCTGCATCCTTTCTCTGTGTTTTAGTTACGTAATTCATCTTTAAAGCAAAAAGTGTGTGTATGTATGATTGTATTTGTTTGTGTAACCTAAAGTTACATATTTTGTTGTCTTGAAAATAGATACATTCTTCTGGAGTCTGTTCAGGTTTCAATATGAAAGAGGCAGTTTTTTTATTCTTGGTGTATGCTGTCAACCAGTATTCTTGCCTAGTCATTTAGTGCTACAATTCCAGAGTCTCTATGTGACAGGAAGGGTCTCTGTGTTATCAAAATATACTCTCCAAGTTCTGCCTTCTCATTGATTTTTTGGACCAGGACTGTAGGTTGCTAGAGCAGCAAAAATTCCTGCACTTGAGTACTCCAAGAGCCCTATGACGGGACTGTGAGAGAGGGCCTTACGACAAGAACATGATAGACTTTCTGACCTTTGTGCTGCAGAAACCGATGTCTTGAGAAATTTTCAGTGACAGAAAATGGGTTATGTGCCTCAAATGCTGTTTGGCAGCCACTTCCTTTTTCAGATTGCAGAAGAGTACTGCACCTGTTACCTCTAGAACAGCCTAAATCTGAGGAGTGCAGAGAAATATATTCAAAAAGAGAGTTCCCCTTCCTCTCTCGTTGCATAACTCACCTCAGATCCTTTACAAGTCAGTAGCATTATTTCAGGTTGTCAATACACATCACATTTAAATTAAGGCATCCCTCAACTTCAACCTTATGCTTGCAGTGTTTAACAGTTAATCAATTTTAAACTACTTGAGCCCAGCAGAATTCATGAATGCACACAACACCATATTGCTGGTTTATACATTGCAGTGCACCAGTCATTCTGAGAAGAGAATTTTCACTTTAGAAATTTATCAAAGATGTATTCTACTATTTTTGGAAATTCTAGAGGAGAAGCCTGTATTCAGTGTTATAGAGGGGGGCACACATAAATGAGCTGCCATTCTAGATCCAACATACTTTACATATGGCTTCAGCCCAGTGTGAATGTAAATGTGAGTATACAAACATAAACCCACATATATACCTGTTAGTATGCAGAGGATTTTAAACAATTGCAAATGGCTTGCAACTATTTGAATGCTACAGAATTCCACTGTAAATTGCACACCATACAACTTGAAAGTCAGCCCTTTTTGGGGGAAACATTTAGAAATTGTTTATTTAAATTAATTAATTAAAGTATCCCCAGTTTTAATTACTGAATTTGGAAGCTGAAATGCCATTCCTTCAATCTCACTGGTCTCAAGTTCACTGATAGAATTTTTCCCTACACGAATAAATGGGGTAAGTATAACCTCCGAAATCAGTACCCATGGGCTGCTACTGAACTGACTTCCAGTTATGTCCTCCATATGTAGTTTTTATAAATTAAAGGTAGTATTGTATATTAAAGATCAAATAAAGATGTTCTTTAAGTGAAAAAGTTTGTTTATCCTTCATCCGTGCCCACCACTGACAGCACAGTTCAGTCATCTCCCTATCCCTATTTACAGGACAACTTTGGCCTCGACAGTAACGTAGTCCTCAGTCTTCCACATTCAAAGAGAACTTTTGGCTCAACTTATCTTCACATTCCTTTATGCTATAGAAAGATGAAGAGCTTGCTTAAAGGATGTTCTGCCATTTGCCATTTCAGGAATAGAGGATGGATGGATGGATTAATGGATGGATGGATGGATGGATATTCTTATTGATATTTAGCCTTCTGAGAGCTTTACTCTAACCAACTGAAAGGCCTCTATCCTCTTCTGCCAAAATCCTACTCATCTTTTGTTCTCTCATCACTGCTATTTTTACAGAATCTTTCCCAGCTTCCCTAACTTTGAGTGATTTCTTCCATGTTTGTATATCCATTGTTCTTGTTCTTAACTCTCTTAGAATTTCCCTTATCTGCCTTTCATTTATTTGTGGGCATGCCTTTACTTCCTCTGGTTCATTGTTAGCTGCTTAAGGACATAGAATCTTACTCATCTTTTTTAATCCACTTAACTTAAATATCTGTTGAATAAACCCCCAGTTTTCAGACCTCAGTATTCTCCACCAGATCAGGGTGGAGTGATTTAAGGGTGATGATAATGCATTTTTCTTGATCTGCAGTTTTCTATCAACAACAACTCTATCAAAGCCATAGACACTAAGGAATGTCTAATCATTATAAAAGGGATGCGGAGTGTATTGTATCCTTTTTGTGCACATGTGGGAAATATGCAGTGCTGACAGTGCACAGATGTCAGCTTGGGGGAGGAACAGGAATCTCTGATTAGTCAGGAGTCCAAAATGAAAGTCCATCTTCCCCTGACTGATTGTAAGGCCTTGGGTAAGTTATCACCTTCCTTCGACCTCTGTGTATTTTCTATAAAATGAGGAACCTAGACTAGAAAATGTGAATGTGATTTCATGAGGTAATTCATATGGTTATTCCATACATATTTATTGAACTTCACCCACTGTTGCCAGAAGTTCTAATAAACTTCAAGTATACAGAAATCAAAATAAAAGCTCCGTCCTCAAACAGGGACTGGTCTGCTCAATATTGTGACAAATGCTCTAATAGAATGGGTATAGTAGGAGGAGCAGATAATCAAGCTTAAGATAGGTTTGGGAGGTGAAAGAATAATCAAGAAAGATTCTCAAGTAACTGACATCTGGACTGAATTTTAAGAGGAAGTAGCATTTGAAGATAAGGGGGAAAAGAGCTGCCTGATAAGGCAAAGATACTGAAGAAACCATCCTAACTTGAACGTCATACCAAAGCTCAGGTAGGAATGCCAGCCTTGAACTTGAGATGGACATCCATTTCACCGAGACCTTTCATGTCCTTCTCACAGGCCCTGACACAGTACTGTCCATGACCCACGATGGGCCGACGGGCACCACTGCCCCAGGATACCCATGACTGGCTGCCCTTTCTGAAAGTTTGGGGTTGGCTGTCCGATACCAAAGAGCTCACGACATACAAAAAATAAATGCTATTTAGGAGGTGGGTAAGGGAACCCCCTGGAAATATACTCCAAAAATACTCAAAACTTTGTATGACTCCAAAATAAAATTAGCATGGGCACGGTATTTTCAAACAGATCAGCAATAAGAAGCTAAACATAATACGCCACTAGAGGGCGGTAATCAACTCTCGCACTCTCAAGACAAATACTGCCTTAAAAAGTTCCCATTTTCTTCCAAATATGACCTCCCTTCCTTTAAAGGCTTTGAACTAAGAAGAGTTATTAGATGATGAAAAATACCTCATATCAGAAGATAGACCTAGAAAAATTGTCATTTGAACCCTACAAATGATGTTAGCTCACATAGGACAGTAGATATGTTGTGGAATAGTATATTTAATGACATAAATTGTAATTGCTCAGTTATTTATATAACTGTTTACATCCTTTTAGAATTATTTTGTCTTTAAATATTTATTGAACATCTGTGTGCCGAGAATCGTGCAAATCCCTGGAGAATACAAAGCCAACTACTTAATCTGTGGATCTGCTTGGCTTGAAGATGGTAGGTTGGCAAGCCAAAAATTATGTTTTCTAGTAAAGGTGTAAACCAAATGTTACTGGAGCATAAGAAACACGCTGGTGGAGGAAGCAAGAGGATGTGACAGCAGCGTAATTAGTGATAATGGCCCTGACAACGAGTTTCCCGCTCCAGGAAGCAAGGGGAGTGAGTTTACTTAAGCATAAAGGCTAGAACGGTACCTTTTGGAGTAGGCAGAGCCCGTGGTTGTGAAGAGAGAATGCAGAGGAATCTAACTCCTAACTCAAGCTTTCAGACAGCAAGCCTTTGACTAAAACCTGAGGAACGAGAAGTTTGTTGGATGTGGTAGGAGTCTGGCTGCAAACAATGAGGGAAAGACATTCTAGGAAAAGGAAACATCATATATATGATGCTGAGAAAAGGAGGAGATTGCATTTTATAGTAACCAGTCCTTCCCGGCAGGGCTGCGGAGTGGTCAGCAGAGTTCAGGACACCTTCCACTAAGCTGGGGTAGGTAGCAGGGAAGGAGGGCCTAGTCACCTGAGACATCGGGGTCTGTGTAGAGAGTTTGACTTTTCATAACTCTGGGGTAAGGGGAAAAGTTCCCAGCCCAGGAAAATACCTCTGAAACTGAAACCAGTCAAAGGGAGAAATAAAGTGGGAGAAAATTGTTTATTGCTACAAGCTGTCATCCACTTCTGCTTGCCCGTGTCTCTCACAACCCGGCTGCAAAAAAGGACCCCACCCAACCTCTCCAGTCCACATATGCCCTCGCTCCCCCTTGTAATTACCTACTGATACGGAGATGGACTAAGGCCAGGTGACAGATTCTGGAAATATTGCAATTTTACTCACACTTTCACACTGAAAAGAGGCCCCCAGAAGACTGAGCAAGGGGTGTTGTGATCTGCTCTGCGTTTTTAAAGGGTCGTTCTGGCTTCTGTGTGGAAAATTGATAGTTGGAGTTAAAAGGCTACTGAAATAATCCTGGTAAGGAGTAATGGCAACTCAGACCAGTAGTAAGGACAGTGGTCTATATTTTGAAGTAAAGCTGACATGATTTGTTCATGGAAAGAAAGAGAGAAGTCAAGGTTGTTTTTTACCTGAACAACTGGCAGAATGAAATTACCCTGTACTGAATGGGAAAGATTTGGGAGGGGTGCAATTAGAAATTTGTTCTTGAGCATGTTCATTTTGCAATTCCTGCTAGACAACTAAGTGGTCAAAGAGTATAAATCGTTGACTGTGTGAACCTGGAGTTCGGGAGAGTGTAGGCTAGAGACAGAAATTTGGCGATCATCAGCATATAACCATTCATTTAGACATGTTGAAATCACCTGGGGAGCTAGGTCACTGGGTAGAGATGGAGGAAGGGCTGTGTCCTGAGGAATACCACTGTTGGGACGTCTGTGGGGTGAGGTGGGAGGAGAGTCTGAAACTAAGCAAAGGAAATGGTTTAACCAGGTGGGAGTGAGATGCACCACTGACAGATCAAGTAAAATGAGGACTGAGAACTGACCACTGCACTTGGCAACATGGAGACCATTGGTGCCTTTTGCAAAAGTGGGTGGGGACAAGAACCAGCTCAGAGTTGGTTCAAGAAGAAATGAGAGGGAAAGATTGAGTGTCAAACCACTCTTCAAAGGAGTTTTGCTATAGGCAGCAGTATTAAAACAGGTGGTAGCCAGACATAAGAGAGGGGGAATCCAGACAAGATTTTCTTTTAGTTGGAGATGTTGCAATATGTTTAGGTTCTGATGGCAATATCCAGAAGAGGGGGAAATTTTGATGTTGCAAGAGAAAGGAGAATTCCTGGAGCTGTACCCTAGGTATGCAGTGGGCACAGGCCCAGTGCACAGGACAGGTCCACAGCCTCACAGAGGATTGGGCAAGTTCATTCATTGCAACAGGAAGGGAAGCAGAGACACAGGTGGGAGTGTATTGGGAGATGGGAGCAGGTGGGGGTTCTCTTCTGATTGCTTCTGTTTTCTTAGTGAAAAACAGGGAGCACAACTCTTAGTCAAAACTGAGAATAGGGGAGGATGTGTTGGGATTTAAGGAGACAGGAGACGAGAAAAAGAAAAACAGTTTCATAAGAAAGTGGGAGTGTGAAAGACCAGGAAAACTGCCTCAGTTTTATCATCTGTCAAACTGGGATAATAATTTTACCTACAGGCTTTCTATTAACTCTCAGACTGAGGACAATTTAAAAAGCCAAATGAGATTCTCAAGGGTAACAAAACCTTTTTTAAAAAACACCGAAGAACTAAAAGCTATTGAGGATCATCAGACCCAAGAGTGGGAGAAGGAAATCCATGGAAGGGGGCCCAGCACTCACCACTGCCTCTGAGCCTGGGGTGGGCATTCGGCGCAAGGAAGGGGCGTCTGGGACAGAGCTCCTCAGCCGTGCTTGGGGCAGCACCCAAGTCAGATGCCCTGCTGGACTGCTGGTGCCTCGGTCTCCCCTTCCATCTTACACACGTTGTCTCCGCACAGCAGGACACTGCCGGGCCCCCTTGGGTGCTGTAGGGAGAGGGCTTGGCAGGGCCAGACAGCCCCGGGGGCCCACGCACAGGAGTCAGGAGGCTGGGTATTCATTCCTCTCAGCCATCTCAGAAGCACAGAGGAGAGGACCCACACGAGGAGGGAGAAAGCCGGATAGGCTCACCATGAGGATGGCCGTGGGTCTCCCAGGGATGGGCAGGCATGCAGGCCTCCTGCCAGCCCTGCCCTGCTAACCTCTGGGAGCAGGGTCTGTGGAGCACCCCAGCCCCACCCTGCCCCTGGTACCTGACCTTGCACTTCAGAGGCTCTCTGCCTTCACAGGTGAGTCCCTGGCCTTCAGCACAGCATGCAGGCCCCTCCAGGCTGTCTCCAGGTCTGCTCATTTTCCCAGCCTCTTACCCACTGTTCCCCACTTCACACCTCACCCTTTACCAGCACCAAAATGGGCAGCTGGGTAGGCTGGCAGGGAGGGAAGGAAACCGGGCCGTGGGAGCCAGAGGGACCATGAGGGTGTGCGAGCAGTATGCACACACAGGACAGAGGAGGGGGACGTAGTGAGGCCAGTATTATATGCGTGCAAGAGTGTGCAAGTATATATGGGTAGGTGTTTCATTCTGTGACCCTTGAGAGGAATTATACATGGTGGGGTAGGGATTGAGTCATGGGCCAGCCCCCAGCCCTTCCTACTAGAGTCCCATCCCCCTTGACTGCAGCTGAGCTCCACTGATGGGGGCCTGGCAGGAACCCCGATGCTCCAGTTAGTAAAGGGTGTTTCAGGCCAGAGGGGATGAGGTCAAAGGAGGCCTCCTAACCCCTACCCAGCATTACACATCACCCATCTTCTTTTCCTTGTTGGAACAGGCAGGGGCATGGAAGAGCAGCGCTCTTCAGGGCAAGCAGCAGAAAACAACTCCAGCTACTTAAGCAAAAAGGATTTGTGAGAAGGCTGTAGGGGGCTCACATCATCCTCAGAGAGCTAGAGACACAGTCTTGGAAAATGGGTAGGAGTTAGGGAATCACAAAGCCTGGTCAGAGAAACCCCTGGGCACAAAGCCACTGTTAGACACAGCCTCCACTGTGGGACCACCGTAGATCTGTTCTTAGTGGCCCCTTGCTTTGCAGCCTCATGAGAGTTTTGAAGTTTGTGTATGGGGGGAAAGTGCAGGGGTTCCAGTTGCTTACTTCAGCTGGCAGGGAGAAGGAGCTCCTGCCCATTGGCACACATGTAGTAAGGGAGTCCCGGAAACTTAGAGTGCTGTCTAGGAGCTGGCAAGCAGCAAGAATAGAAAAGACAGATACTCTGTAAAGTCAAACACACTAGGGGTTCAAATCCCAGATCTGGTGCGTATCCGCTGCATGACCATGAGCTGAGAATCTACCATCTCTAAGCTTTGATCTTCCTCTCTGGAAAATGGTGTTAACACAGATAAGACACCCCCCACCGGGTACTTGCGAATATTAAACAGCTTGTCCCAAGAGGCATCACCAGGCACCCCCACTGACACTCAGATCCTCCCTTGCCTCCCTAACAGTTGTCCTGCTGGCCAGGAGCTGTGGCCTTACTCAGAGACTCGCTGCTTGGCTGCAGCCTTGTTCAGCAACCCCCAGCCTACTGTGGCTTTTAAGTAAGAGTGTGCTTACGTACATCCTGTGGAGACCAGAAATCCCTCTGTAACTTAGGCTCTTGTCATTCAGCTTAACAATACTACCCTTGTACTCCAAGCCCTGTAAAAGGCCAGGTACTGATAATCACATTACAAACATCAGCCCTCATAACAAAGCACGAGGTAGGCACTATGCTCACTCCCATTTCGAATAAGGCCACTGAGCCTCAGAGAGGCTGAGTAGCTTCCCTGTGGTCATCTGAAACAAGAGCATGTACTCTGCCTGATCACTAGCAAGGCCACTTCAGACACTGGCTGCTGAGCCTGTCTATGGGCCCAGATCTGATCACTTTCACTTACGGCAGGAAGCCAACCTTCCCCAAAAGCCAGCACCCACTGGAAATTTCCAGGGATCCTGAAGTTTCCTCCGGAGCCAGGTAGGCCTGGTCTTCCTAACAGGGCTAGTGAGACTCTGCCCACAGGAATCAGCACCTAACCCAAATCTCAGGAGCCTAGTCAGCCCCTCCCATGGGGCTCAGGGCAAGCAGCACCAGACAGGGTGGCCTGCGTGGCCCTGAGGTTCCTCTCTGCTGGGGTTGGGGCTTATGGGAGACAGTCTGTCCACGGTGGGGATTGGGAAAAGGACTGGAGATGGCTGGAAGACTGCCAGGCTTGTCAAGAATATTCTCTTGAAAAGGGCACCAGTGTGATGCAATTGTGTGCAGGTGCCTCTGTGCAATCAGGGCCCAGAGCGCTTTAACCCGAATACCAGGAAACAGTGGCCCTGGGTGTGGAGGCCAGAGGGAAGCAGCTCACACCTGGCTCCTGCAGAGATGGCGCATTTCATTTTACCCCTTGGATGAAATGCTTCTAAGAAACACAAAATGAAGCATTCCAAGGGTGCAGTGTTTTCCCCCTTGGCAAAGCTCTGTGACATGTAGGGCGTCAGTTCCTCCTCCCTTACTCTGGCCCTTTCCTACTTCCTCCAACCGCACTCCCTGTCTGCCCATTGTAGGCTGAGCGCCCGCATCCGCTGTGCCCACTCAGCTCACAGTCCTTCCCTCTTGGTGGAGAGGGCGGAGGAGGCCACCTGCAGACATGCAACACCAGCGAGCATGCGGGGCCTGCAGCCTGCGCTCATGGACGAGGGTGGCAGAACCCTCTAGGGCCTCCCCAGGAGCCAACAGATACCAGAAGAGATTGCAGCTGACACAGTCCGCGGTTACCCAGCAACACCTGGAGAGCAGAGGATGCAAAGGACGAGGCCCCCCAGCACCCCTGCCCACACGGACTCTCCTGTGGCTTTCGCCTTCTTCGGCTTAAGAATCACAGCTTTCTCTAAAAGAAGATCAAATTTTTAAAAACCCAGCTTGAAAGGTCCTAGAAACTGTCCTTGGGGACAGTCTGTGGATTAGGAGACCAAGAAAAAGCAAAGGGATGGGGGAGGGAGGAGGCTTTTAAAAAAAATTCATTCATTCAACATTTGTTTATTTATAAAGCATATTCTGTACTCATTAGTGCTGAATTCTTGGTGGGCTTACAAAGATTAGTTTTATTTAGTCCTCACCCTCAAGGACCAATCACTTTAGTGTCATTTTCACTTAGCTCTCAGGATGCTCTGAATCAGGACAATCTCCTTAGAAATGACTTCATCCCAGTTAGTCTTTGAATAAATTTTAAAGCTGGTTTGTTTTGGTAAAAGTGACTCGACTAACCATTAGGCTAAAGACATTTTTAATTAGAGTTAGTGTAGCCAATATGGGTTTAATTCATTGAGCATCTGTTAACATGACAGCTAACAGCCAGGCACCAGGGGTGCAGAGGCGAATGAGATATAGTCCCTGTTCTCAAGGAGATCACAGTCTAAACCTTTCCACACTACAGGGGGAAGTAAATTCCCCAGGAAGGCATGACATGCTGTGGGCTGAGGGAGTAGGGTCACATGGCTGGAAATTAGGAAAGCTTTTGGAAGAAGGCAGCATGAGAGGGTTAAAACAACCTCCCAACTCTGCACACGCTTCTGTTTATCTGTCCGATCCCTCTTCTCCCCTTCCCAACCAAGTCTGTTTATTCACTTAATCATTCATTCAAACATTCATCAACTATTTACTAAGCTCCGAGATGACCTAGGCACTGTTCTAGCCATGGGAATACAGGGATGAGCAACACAGAAAAAGTCCCCACAATCTGCATACATTTCAGTTGGAGAGGATGGGTGACAGAAATCAACAGTTGAATAAATAGATATAATGTCAGTGGTGGTGAGTTTCATAAATTAAAATGAAATAGGGTGAATGAGACAAATAGTGAGTGCAGATGGGGAAAGTCTGTGTGTTGCCTTTCGTGTACAGTATAAGGAAGGCTCCTCTGAGGTGGAGACATTTGAGCAAACACCCGAGTGAGGAGGCGGGGAGCTCTGGGGAGAGAGTATTCCAGGCAAGCAGAATGGGAAGCGTCAAGGGGCTGAGGTGGGAACAGGCTAGTGGCCAGCGGTAGGAGCTCCGTGAATGAGCACAAGCGTGGTGAGGGAGGTGCGGCAAGAAGCGAGCAGGGGCCAGGTCAGGAGGGGCAGTGGAAGGAGCCTGGGCTGTATTCTAAGGGTGATGGGAGCCACGGAAGGATTTGGACAGGGCTCAGATGATCGTATTTGTGTTTTCAAGAGATTACTGTGGCTGTGGGGTTGAGGATAAATGTGGAAAGGTCAGGAAGGGAAGCAAGGAGGACTTGTGGAGTATTTTTAATTTGAGAAACAAAAAATAGGGTTGACCTTTCTGATATAAGGTAATAGCAAGAGGGGTGAGTGGACTTCAGGAGCACAAGTTTGGATGTAAATTTAAAAAGCTTTTAGCTACCTGAGTGGAGATACTGAGCTGGTAGGTGGGGGAGTTGGATCTGAACTTGAAATGGTCAAAAACACCCCTTGCCACCCAGAAGACAAACTGCATGAGGACTAACAAGAGCTCTGTAAGATCTTGTATGCAGGAAATGATTAGAATTTTCTTTGCTAGAGCAACTTCAGTAGAATGATGAGGTAAAAGCCAAAGTGTGGGTGTGAAGACTGAGTATAGATAATCTTTTCAGAAGAACCAACTTTGGCTTTGTTCATCTCTTTTTCTTTGTTTTCTATTTTACTACTTTCCACCCTTCTCTTCATTTACTTTCTTCTACTATTTTGGGGCTTTCTGTTCTTTTTCTAGCTTTTTAGGGGAGAAGCTTGCCTAATTAATTTTGAGCTTTTCTTTTCTGATGCAAGTGTTTAAGGACATATAAGTTATCAGACATCACATATGCTGCCTTCCATGAGTTTTGATAAGTGGTGGTTTCACTATTGTTTAGTTCTGAATATTGTAAAATTTTCATTATGAATTCTTCTTTGACCCTGCTTCCTGTTTTACCCCAAATGAGGATGCAATTACAAAGGTAAGTTTACTGCAGAAAGCCAACAAAAATGACAGATTTAAATAACAAACAAATGGAAGTTCCAGAAACAAAAAGGTGCAACTACTGAAATGAAAAATCTCATTCACTGGATCAAACAGATGATTCAACATGTTGGAAGAGAATGTGTTCAGAATACAGAAAGACATTAAAATATGAAAAAGAGGCCGTACGAAGGAGATCCGAGAAATGATGAAGAACATGGATAAACCCACAGATCCAGGCAGCATAACATACCCTAAGCAGGATAAATCAAAAACAAATCCACGCCTACACACATGGGAGTGAAATGGCAAACCATCAAGGAGAGAAGCCCTTGAAGGCAGCCAGAAAGCAAAGACAGATGACAAAAAGGACAGTTAGAATGACAGCTAACTTCTCAACAGAACAACAGGAGCCAGAGACAGGCTGTAAAGGGTTGAGTGAAAATAGCTGTTAACCTGCATTTGTGTACTCAACAAAAGTATTGTTCAAAAACAGGGGCAGAATATATACAGGGAATAAAATTGAGAACATTTACCACCAAGAGAACTGTTCTAAAGAATAAACTTCAAGGAAAAACATGATGCCAACACGAGGGTGTGATGGGCAAGAAAAAATGGCCGGCAAATCAATGGTAACTCTTATCAATAAGCTCACAGGCTTCTTTCTCTGAGTTAAAGTATATATACTGAACAGTACCATCTGAGTTCAGTGAGGAGAGATGGAGCTAAATTTTAAGAGATGAAGGAAGATATAGTTCAACTTTAAGACTTTAGGTTAAATATGTATGGTGCACTTTGAAGTTAACCACGAAAAGAATAGAAATAGCATGCAAACACTTCAAATGTTTCGAGAGAGAAGAATATGAAATAAAGGATCAATTTTTTAAAAAAGCAAGAATGAGAAATGACAGATTGAAAGGTTAAAACAGCGACATGCCATTTATGCAAGGCAAAGCTAAATGCTAAGGACGCAGAATGTAAGTGCCCCCCATTGAGGGGATTAACATAAGATAGAGAAGGATCAGACTAGTATTTTAGAAAGATGAGACCGCCCACCAAGAGGGGCAGGCAAGGGACAAGATGGGAGGCAGGGATGATCTCTAGCTTTACCGTAGTCTAGGTCAGAAATGATCAAGAGCCGAGCTGAGGCTGTGGTGGGCTGGGGAGGTGAAAAAGACATGCCAGTTACCCTGAGACACAGCCCCCAGTGGCCATGCTGGGGGCTGTGTCTCCTTGCAGTCCAGATGGTAGCCACAGGCCCCTGAGCTCAAACAGGGAAACATAAACACGCGTGCCAGAACCAGGTCTGAATAGCCTGTGAGGCCTCCTGAACTGCAAGAGGCTGACCTTTTTCACTTAACAAGTGACACAATGAGGGCTCTCGTCAGTCTGGGCCTACTAATCCTGCCTGGGTCAGAGGCGGTTGTCAAATTGTCATGTGGAATACCTATCTCTGGAATTGTCATTTGAGGCTCTGCTCTCTCAGAAACTAGAAAAACACTGAGGGAGAGAGGAACACGCACATGGTATCTTAAAACTACCAATTGTAATGTTATTGCAATAAAAATTTCTTGAACGAAGCTTGGCTGATTTTAAATCCCTGTTCTCATAAGTTCTTCACACCTCACCTCAAAATAATAGGAGATCCTATTATTTTTATTAGGCTGGGCGGGTATTACTTTTCACATTTCCTTTTACTGATGAGGAGATAGTGACCCAGAAATTGACGTGGCTTGCCCAAGAGCTCTCAGTGCTAAGGGGCAAGGCCAAGAAAGGAAACCAGGTTGTCTGGCACAGGCCCAGTTTCTCTTTCTGCTGTCAAGTGGGAACTTGTTTTGGTTGTGAGAAGGAGTCGGTGGAGGCGAAACTGGCTAACTCCAGCCTATATTTCCATCCACCTCCACCCACCAGCCTTCCCTCTTCTGTATGTAAAGAGGCTTGATGTTTTCCAACAAAATAAGAACAATTTTCAGATAAATATACAATCTTGCACTTAGATTTTATCAGACTTCTCAAGTTCAAGTGGTAAAAGGCAGTTCCTGAGAAAAAGACCAACATCTAAATAATAGTAGTTCCTGAAAGAGAAAATAGAGGAGGAAACCACCAAAGAAATAAAGAGAATTTCCCCAAACTAAAACAGAAAGGATTCTGAGTGCCCATCACAAAAGATGAAAGTAATTTACGTATCTGGAACTGTGACATTCCTAACACTGTGAAGAAAAAAAAAGCCTAGAGAACTTCTAAGGAGAATCAGGAGGTAAAAGCCATACAGAACAATCAGGAACCAGATTGGGTTTGGATTTCTCAATAGCAAGCCTGGAAGGGAAGACATGGACCAGTCCTTTCAATATTCTGTGGGAAAGTCATTTCCAACCTAGGATTTTGTGTTTAGTCAAACTATTAAGCATGAGGCTAAAATAAAGTCATTGGCAGACAAGCAAGGTCTTAAAAATTTACCACCTGATGAGAAATGCTGCAATATGGCCCCAAATCACCATCATTGAATGAACTTCTGAGACATGTCACTAAATCAGAACTTTCATTTTTAAAGTTTACTTACTAATATACTTTTATTGTTAAAAGGTTTTACAAGTCAATTTTTAGTTTGGCATTATAGGAACAATAACTTGTCAACACTCTCAATTGCTGCATTACTCATGTGGTCATTATACTTGTCATATAAACAGATGCTCACTTTCAACTAAGGTCTGGTGGAAGAGAAAGCTATTTCTGTGTCTCCTTGCCAGCACAGGGTACTGCTGACAGTGAGGCTCTTCCCAAGTTATTAAACTTTTCTCTATAGTAACTAAGATAATACTTATTTCCTATTTCACTCTTACTTGAAGATTTGGTTGCTGATGAAGATGTTGTTTGATTGAAGCATTCTCACATATTAAAGTTTTGTACTGTTAGAATATTTTCATAAGGGAACTTCAGATTTTTATTCTTACACAAGTTTGTATTTCTTTAAGCCTTGGGTAAACAGGTGCAGAAATGAGGTAACATAACTGGATTTCAGAACACCGAAATCTTCTATGAATTCTCATCTGTATCTAATATTTTATTGCATGCATACCAATTTCAGCATCTTCCCCACAGAAGAATGAAAGGAGGATCTTTTTAGCAGGCATAAGAAAAAGTTGCCTTCTCAAGGTCCATCATTTTGTTTACCCAGTAGATTCTAGCAAATGAATTAATTTCACTGCAGTCAACGCATGGGTGTTACCAAATCCCACAAACTTGATATTATTATCTGACATATACAATGTTGTCATTGTTTAAAACATCAAGTCATCTTTTGATATGTAATAGCTACTGTTCCATCTTGCTTGACCATCTCATATATGTAAATGACAAACAATTCTAAAGTCATGTAGTTTCTCTTTGAAGATGAGTGATGAAAATGGCCCATTATATTTTTTGCTTCAGCCTGAAATTCTGTTAAAATGTACTGTTGTAACTACATTGTCATAAAACAACTTAATAATGTGTACATTCTTTTGCTCCTGGTTCCTAAATCACTTACTATCTTCACTGTGATTTCTCTATTGTCAATCTAAAGGCCGATTTTCTAGTCTGTGAATATGTCCACCATTCTTTTCGTGAGTGGTTTTCTCCGCTCCCACACCCCTGCCTTAGTCCTTAGCAAACATTCATCATTCATCTAGTGTGGTGACAGTTATCAGATGTACGTTTAAAAATAATTGTTTAATATTTCTAAGAAAATATAACTACATGGAGAATTTCACCAGAGAACTGGAGCCTAAAAAAAGAATTAAGTGGAAATTACAAGACTGAAAAACCAAATTAACTGAAATTAAGCATCACATAGATAACTTTAACTGCAGACTATACACAATCAAATAGAGAATTCATGATCAGGAAGACAGGTTAGTAGAAAACTTCCATACTGAGGAGCAGAGAGAGAGACAAAAAAAAAAGTTGGAAAATAGAGAAAAGAGCATGAGACATATGTGGAACAGTGCAAAGGTCTAATACAAATGCAGAGTTTCAGAGAAGAAAATAAAGAATGAGACAGAAGCAATATTTTAAGAGCTACTAGCCAAGAATTTTCTGAAATTCACACAACTTAAAAAGCTCTACAATATCCAAGTAGGATCGATATAGAGAAAGCCACATCTTGGCACAGCAGAATCAAAACGCTGAAAGCCAAAGCTAAAAGCAGTCAGAGCAAAAAGACTTCTTCAAAGGAGCAATGGTGAGACTGACGGCCACCTTTTCACCAAAAACTAGAAGACAGAGCCTGACATGGCATCTGTAAGGGCTGAACGGAAAACCGCTGCAAACCCGAAATGCCCTGGACAAATGGAGATGGGAAAACCTGGGAGAATTTGTTGCTGCATTAAAAGAAATACTTCTTTAGGAAAAAGAAAAATTATCCCATTATGGAAGCCTGGAAATGCAGGAGGAATGGAGAATAATAGGGAGTCTGTGGGTAAATCTTTATGAGTATTGGCTAGATGAAACAATAATAATTTCTTATGGGGCACAAATGGCACCGTTTACTTGTATCGCTGATATGTTTGTGCTGATTATATATGACAGTCCCTCTTGAGGTCCCACGATCACTATCACAGACTGATGGGAGCCAGAAGTGAGGCAGAAGTGTGCATTTGGCTCTTCGGCCTTAAGGCGGAGGCTTGACTCCAGTGCCAAACTGAACTAGTGTGCACCCTAGGCCCCATTTATTAGGAGGTCTTCTACCAAGACAAAGGTGTGAACCAAGGAAGAAGGAAACATGAGATTCAGGAGGCAGGAGTTCCCACAAGAGAGGGAGGACGAAAAATCTCCAAATGATGGTAAAGGGCAGTTTGAGGACAACAGCTGTGAGGCACACACGACCAGCAGCCAGTCCTGAGTGGAGCAGGTCAAAGGATCCAGAGATCCAGAGATCCGGCTCCAGGCAACTGAACCCGATAGGAAACCCGATGTGTTCAAATGACTGAGGAATTTTAGTGGGTAGATGAAAGCTGAGGCTCCATTAGCAAAACCTATGTGGAGAATGTATCAGACACAAGCTCTGTGGCCCTCTTCTAGCAATTCCTACAGCTGGACCAACTAGCCAGGCCCCAGATGGTCTCCACCACTGGAAGTGGTGGATAAAACACTATGCACTACACCACAGGCTGTAGGATATGGTACCCCAGCTATGCAGCCCTTGAAGGCCTGGATAATGCAATCTGCAAGTACAAGGGAATACATCACATGGGGTGAATTGTAACTAGTGACAAGAAGGATCCTTCCCTTCCACAAAGGACAGTAGGGCATTGGTCCTACAGAAGTAACTGTAGGTGCAGATGAGCATAGCTGCTGAGCAACTACCTCTGTCTCTTCATAGTTCTTTGTGTTACTGAGGATAGTAACACAACACTTTGCAATGCTTCCCTTCTTTTCTTGCATTCCTTCCTTTGTCCTCCTCTTCCTAACCTGGATTCACATCTTCCCAATAAAGTTATGCTCTTTAATCTCTACTGCAGGCTCTACTTTTTGGAGGATCTAGGCTAAGACTAAAACTAAACAAATCATTAAACAAGAAACTTATATGAAAGCTAAAAGTAGTGCAAGAAAGGAAAAATAATAATAGTATAGTACATGGCTCAGTCATTAATACCATTTAGTCATAACATTATCAATACCAAGTATCCAACAAAAAATGAGATACAGCTATACTAGAAGGTTGGTGGGGAAAGAGATTTTAGTGTATTTTAATAGTGGGGATTAAAGAGATCTAAATTCCTCATCTTTCATAATGAAAAGTTAGACTGAACATTTTGAAAAACTGGAAAAAAAAATAAAAGAAACAGCTGAAAGTTGAAAAATGATTGCCCTCTTGGGAAAGGAAAATAGGGAATTGAAGACAATTCTCCTTTTTCAAGTCTTACTGAATTAACTGACTCATCAGACTTTATAACTTATAATCTTTACAACTTAAATTTTAAAAGATACATTTAAAAATACATTTCAAATGCTAGTTATGATTAAGGGCAAGAAAGTGGTTCTATTCACTGTAACATCAAATTAGGGTAAGGAAACTTCAGTGTTCTGGAGTAATTGCCCCGTTTTTTGTTCTCTCTAGCACATGCGATTTTCCCCCATGCTGCCTCCTCAAAGGCACAGCCATCTTGTTGGACCTTCTTTGCAAACAGCAGTGGGTAGGAAGAGTCAGCGGGCCCTGTGTCCATCTGCAGTGCTGCTTACGAGCCCTTGGGTCTGTGCTGTGTGAGTCTGACCCAGCCTGCACCTCTCACCCCAAGGTCGCTCTAGACATCAGACACAAGGTTTCCACCCGCCCCCAGGGGATGGCCCTGCTCCGCACCCTGCAGGTATTAAGCTGCTTGCCAACTCCAGCAGCCAAGTCAAATCAGAAGGCAAACAAAGGCTGGGGACAGAGAGACTTGAAAGTAGTCTCTACAGTGGAGCTTCTTATGTGCATGTGAAGCAGCTCATGGTTTTTCCAGATGGCATTTCCCAGTGCATGGACCATGCATGAGGAAAGAATCATGCTAGACTGGGAACTGCCGACCACGGAACAGAACAAACACTTGTGAAATGTCCACTCAGTGCCAGATGCCTGCTGGATGCTTTATGTGCACTGTCTCTAAGCCCTACATCAACACTGCAGGGTAAGCTTTGTTCCATCCTGCAGATGAGTCTAAGAGAGGTTCAGAGAGGTTAAGTAACTGGCCAAAAGGCACACAGCATTAAGTGGGGCACCAAGGATCCATCTATCTTCAAAGCCCCACGTTTCTCCAATAACATTCCACTGGCTTCTTCCCAGAAAGAGGCCTAAAGCGGGTGCTGTTGGAGAGTGAGAACTAGCAGTTGGAGCAGAGGTTTCCAAGGGAACGTGTTCTAGAATGTTTGCTCAAGTCACAGCCACAAGACTAGGCTGGAGGATAACTCGGCTCACCAGCAACACCTGGAAAGCTTGGGCAGTGGCTTACTCATCCTCACAGGTAACACCTAGTCATTGTTATGCAGCACAGCCTGACAACTGAGGAAACTCTGATATATTGCTTCTTTCATTTGAACACAATACGTTGGGAAGTAGGTGCTATTATTCTGCCTATTTTTCAGGTGAACAAAATGAAATATAAAAATTCTTTCTCCCAGAACTTTCTTTTTTTTAGAGAGCTACCTTTTTCAGAGGGGCTACAGAGCTGTCAGGGCAGCCCTTCTGAAGGATGGGGTGGAGGCCTGGGGCAGCCTCCCCATCCTGGGCTGCGAGGGGCCCCATCAAATATTTGTGGGTGAGTCCTCACCCAGGTGAAGGAGGAAGCCAGGCTGAGTGGGCTACTGAGCATTTGAACTCAGCCTCAGAACAGCAAATATTGATTCAAGAAGCTGCCCAAAGGAGCTGACATTTTTATAGTCAACAAATAAAACCGAGCCCCGCCCCACCCCCCTTAGTCAAAGGCCCTTTCTCCTTACGAATGCCAGGGCACATGTCTGTCATCTGCGCCTGGGAAGAGGAGGAAGAGCCAGTGGGAAATGTCCACAGGGGACTGGCTGATGTCACCAGTTCACCTTTAAAAAGAACAGAGAGCCCCAGGTCCAGGGGTTGGGACCGCAGGAACCAGCCAGTCAGCCCACCCGACAGGTGCCAGCATCCCTTGGGGCACCAGACCCTGGCACCCAAGCCCCGAAGACAATAGACAGGCCTCCCTCACATGGCTTTCCCTGGGGGGGGGCTCCTTGGCCGCTTCCCACACGTTGATGCCCCTCACTCATGGCTGAAGAACCTGAGGCCCTGGGAGGTCTGCCTAGATCTTCTGTTTCAAGGCAGAGGAGGGCCAGCTCTCACTCGACTGGAAATGAGATGTAATGACCCGGCAGACAGCTGTCCCTGCCCAGCTCTGGCTCCATGCCCAGAGCCAGGCACTCACACGCCTGCCTTTGTACTTTGCGTAAGCCTCCGCCTGGGGTCCCTCACTTTCCAAACCCTGCTGGAACATGGCTCATTGTTCAGCCTTGCTCACCTGCCATGTTTGAACCCCTTCTGCGTCCTCCCCACTGCCTGGAACAGACGGAAGTCACGGCTCCTCCCTCAGTGCTCCTGAAACACAGGCTTGCTTCCTGCCTAGTCCCCTGCAGGCAGATTACCTTGGGTGGGTCATTCCCTGGGTACTTGTGTCTCAGTCCTTCTGGCCACGAGTTCCATGAAGAGCAGGAGCTGCGCTTGACCCACTCCTGTTGCCCCAGAAAACCGAGAAAACTGCCTGACGGTTGGCAGGTGCTCAGTTAGCACCCACAGAATTGAACTAGAACAACCCGAGACATGTAACACAAAAGCCTGAGGAGCAAATACAGCTGCATCTGGACCAGGGAAGGAAGGTGGCCAAGTGCCAGGCAGGCCCACCGCAGGATAAGCGCTTATGCCATTTGCTCCTTTACTTGCCCACTCAGCCTCCACTTCACCTCTCTGTCCGTCACCTAAGAGTTGAGCTTCTGCTCTCGGGCAGGCCCTAGCCGGGTGCCAGGAAGGGGAAGACGGGGTGCACACAGCCCTGCACTCTGTCTGAGCTTCTGGAGCACTGGGGTATGTGGCCCGGGAACCCAAGAAGCCTGTCCGCTCCTGCACTGGTCCGTGAGCCCCCCTCCAAGCTGTGGCTCTAGGGACTGTGGCTTTGGACTTAATGATGTCAAAGGCAGCTTGTCTCATTGCCAGCCCTGGGCAGAACTGCAGGGTGAACTATGGTACTCACTATTGCTCTTCACCAAAGGCTCTCCCACTTCTAGGCACCAGGGGAGGATCAGGCATGTGGCTGGAGTGATGCAACCTAGTTCAGAGCAGAAGTGGCACAAAGCCCTTCTGAGATGAATATTCAAGTGGGACATTTCTTCACCTGCGTGAGACCCTCAAGGACTCTCTTTTCTCCTGAGTGGGCAGTTCCGTGCCCCGAGACCATCCAGGGCCCAGTAGCGGGGAGCAGTGCTACTCTCCCCAGGATGCTTCAGTCTCTGGGCATGTCTGAGGCCACTGTCCACATGTTAACATGTCTCCTGCGTCAGGAAGGGGAGGGAGCCCGAGCAGGCCAGCAGCTCATCTGCAGCAAGGTGATCAAGAGGCATTTCTGTTCACCTGTCAGTCTAAACTTCATCACATGGCTATGCCTACCACAAAAATACCTGGGAAATGTAGCTTTTAGTGTAGTAGCCATGTGCCCAGCTTAAACTCAGCAAGATGTATTATTTAAATGAACAAGGGAGATGGATATGGGTCAGCAGTGGTCTTTGACTTTCCTTCACCATCCCACACTACATGGTGCCCGGGGCTGCTCAGCAGGCCCGGCTGCCCACAGCCTGTCCCCCAGCCAGTTGGATCTTGGGACCCTCTGCCCCCTTCACCATCTGCCTTCCAGCTCTGAATGACCCTGGGCAAAACACAGCTCTCCCCAGGACTTCCTTGTCCTCATTGATAAAAGAAGGGTTTTAGATCAGTGATCTTTGAGGTTCCTTCCAGCACTGACATTTGACAGCTACAGAAATGAACAAGTTATTTAACCTCTCTGGGTTTCAATTTCCTCATCTAGAAAAGAGAGATAAAAATAATTCTTACCTTAGAGCATTGTGGGGAAATCATCTAGAGTTATGCTTGACATATAAGAAATAATCATATTTGCTATAATCAAAGTAATCTGCTATAAACAAAGTTTTGTTTGTCAGCTCCTTAGAATCTGATAGGTTTGTTCATGCTAAGGCCTAATAAGGGTCAATAAATACTGGGCACAGTGCTATCATTATCCTCCCTCTGTAACAGACATCACTACAACAAAGACATTCTCCAAAGGAGCCAGGAAAAGCCTCATAGTCCTCAACACAGTGCACCTGGAGCCCCAGTCGATCCAAGATGACACCCCCTCCTCTAGGAAGCCTTCCTGGTTTGATCCCAGGTGTGCTCCCAAAGCAGCCTACACATACACTATCTCGGCTTTTGTTGTGCTATATCGTAATATTCTTTTTACTTGTCAGTGCATCAAGTAGACAGAGAGTTCCCTGAGGCAGGAACTGCAGCTAGTCCATCTTAGGTCTAGCCCAGTGTCTGGAACATTGCATACATTAAAAAAATGAATTCTATAACCTGCGGCTGGCAAGTGGGGGAGATGTTTGGGGGATGGGAGATGGGCTATGGGACTGCCTTACAAGATGCTGTCCTCTGCCCCTGGGAGCTCCTGTAGCAGCTATGGGGTGGGTCCCCTAGGTACCCCCACCCAGGTTTCCCCTGCAGTTCTGGGTGGACATTTCTGAGTGAGCTGGGGAAACCAGTACATGTGGGGACAGAACAAGGCTACACACACAGAGGCCTTCAAGACAGCTCTGGGGAGCTGCCCTTGCCAGAGTCCACAGGTGTTTGCCAGTACCTCCAGCTCCAGACTGCAGGGCAACTTCCAACATAGCAACTAATGGACCTGCAAGAGCTCAGACACCTGCTTTCTAATCTTGCAAATCAATGCTCAGTGTCACCTTGGTGACAGATGGAGAATGAGGCCTGGGGCCAGGGGGAGTGCCATCTGCCTGCTTAACCTGGAGAGGTGCTCATTGCTGGGGCTCAGGCAGGCCTTGGGGTTCTCCTCAAGAGATCCTGTCAAGCCATGTGAAGGTAGGGGCATGGCAGCCTGAGACTTGGATCCCCAGAGTCCTGGCTCATGAACATACAGTGTCATCTGATTTTTGGGCTATAAGGTATGGTTACCAGATATGTGTCCAATGCAGAAGCAGAATGTGATCTGAGGGGACAGGGAAGGCCTATGTGTGCCACATATCTATTCTCCGGCCTGTCATAGGCCCTGAAATGCCAGAATCAGGACGAAGTGAGGTCACTTTATTGAAAATACCTTTTGGCTACCCAATCTATTATTGCAATCATTTTATGAATGAGGAAACTGAGACCCAAAAAGGTTAAGTGACTTCCAGATGTCACATGACTTGGAAACCAGGCCACTTACCTCCAGGTATTGGGCTTGTCTCTCTGCAGTGAGAAGCCGTTCCTCAAGCCAGTCCTTTATGCCATTGCCCTGTAGCACAGATCTGATGGGCAAGGGTCTCCAAAGAATGGTTAATAAATAATTATTAAATCCTTCAATTTTTCTGTCCCTGATCTCATGTGACCCACACAGCATCCCTGGGCCAGGTGCCAGGGGATTAAGGTAGCAGCAAGCCAGGGCTCTGGACCCCCAGGCACTGGGTCGGGCGGTGGATTCACAATGGTTGGGTGGGTGGTGGCCACAGAATGTTCAGTAATGGGTTTGTGGCCTCTCCACTGGCATCCTTCGGTAAACAGTAATAATTATAATACAATACACCTGTTATATAGGGAGAAAATGTGTTGAGCTATACCTGTGGGCTTTCCTTTCTCCCTCGCCCGTTCCATGTCTGCCACGAACCAGCTCTTCTGGGTTCAGCCAGGGCTGTCCATCACTTCTGGGGGGATTAGGATTGTCATGATGAAAGCAAACCAAAGAAAATCATTATTTAGATTTTTTACTTCCAAAAGAGGCTCTTAAGCCCCTTTCCGAGGCAATAATCGTGAAAATCATAATCTGCTGATTTACAAAATCAAGGAGTATTGAGAGGAAGAGAGGATTTTTGCAAATCTAAATTTGATCACACTCACTGATTCTACAAGTATTTACTGAGAACCTATTTTGTGTCATAAAGGTGGCCAGACGCTGAGTTAATCTGCCTCCAGGAGGGGCTGGGATTCCCCTGCCTCGTGGGTTTTGGGGGCATGGGTCAAGTTGAGGTGGGAGTGTGCAGAAGGCAGAGGTGGAGTCCAGTGGAGCCCCCAGACCAGGGGTCCACGGGGAGATGGGGGCCCGCATGGGGAACAACGACCAGCTTGGCCTGAGCACCCTCGGGCTCCCGAGCTGCCCTTGGGGCAGGTCTCCTCAGCATTTGCACCAGGAATTGTGTGTGCCCACTGGACAGTCCTCCGAGTCCCGGACCGAAGGAAGAGAGGGCCCATCCACACTGAGACTTAACTCAAGGCCATGACCCTGTGTGCCGACCCCTTGTCTTCAGTGACCCAAGACAGCCTGGCATCTTACTGATCTCCCTGAACCCCTGCTTTCTCATCTTGTGACACGGGCTCAGGATTCCGCTTTGCCTGGGAAGTCCTCTGTCCTCACTGCAGAACAGATTCCTGTGAAGTGGAAGTCCTGGATCAAAGGGTGTCAGCACTGGTAAGCCTGGCACTACAAATTGCCAAATGGCTTTCCAGCGAGATGGTATGAACTGAAGAGTCCTCCAGCAGTGGGCAAAGCACTTCTGTCCCCACATCCTCTTCAACACGGGGAGTTAACATTTCCAGATTGTTCCAATATGGGGGGTGAAAAAGGCACCCCATTGTGGAGAATAAGCATGGTGCATGGTGTGCTGGGTAAGTGCAGGTTCAGGGGGCAGACTGGTGGGCACAGCATGGCCCTGCCCTCCAGGCCTGTGAGCAAGGGCATGCTCCTTGGCCTCAGTTTGATGCATCATGGAATGATTGTGAGGCTTGAATATAATAATGTAAGCATGGTAAGTGCTTAATAAATGTATGATTTCCATTGTTTTGTTTAATAATAAGATTCAACTTTCTTTTCATATTTCTTGTCTTTCTTCTCTAACACATACTGTGTTTGATTTTGCCCACTCTTCTATCAGAATACAGGGCCTCTTCTTACTAACCTTTCAATAAGTCTTTGTTAATTATATTAACAAACACTAGGTCCTCTAAATTTTAATACTAGATGACATAAGAATCCCCTGGGAACTTTGAAAATTTAAATCATTCTTGTGGGTGAGGCCTGGGCATTAGATTTGTTAGCATTCCTCAGGCTGTTCTGTGTAGCAAGGCTTCAGATACAGTGATCTGTTTTAATATTGTCATTTGCTTGCTAATTTTGTTTATATATATAGCTTGAGGTTCAGAAGTTTGAATGTTTATGTACATAGCCATTTTTATCTCTTTTCCTTTATGATTTCTTCAGTATCCTTTGGGTTTAAGAAACCCTTTTCCATTCAAATAGTTACGTGTTTCTTCTGGTTTCCGGTAATGGCTTTACCTCTTACTTCCTGTGTGGGCTTGGCAGGTTGCTGAACCCATCTGGACTTTCATTTCCCCCAAAATGAGGGGGTTGGTCTAGATCAGACTTCCCAAAGTCTTCCGGATCCTCTGAGGGAAAAAGGCTTCCTGGCCAAATAAGTTTGAAAAATGCACAGGATGTCAAAAGTTCTGAGAAATAGAATAGTAAAGCAAGAATATACCCAACAGTTCCACTCCTGGGTATATGCCCAAGAAAACTGACAGCATATGTCTTCACAGAATTCAGACATGAATGTTCACAGCAGCGTTATTCATAATAATCAAGATGTGGATAAAACCCAAATGTCTATGAACTGATGAATAGACAAATGAAATAGACACACAAGGAAATATTATTCAGGCATAAAAAGGGAAGGAAGCACTGATTCATGCTTAACATAATTCTTGAAAACATAATGCTGAATGAAAGAAACTGGTCAGAAAGACTATATAGTCTAATTCCATTTATATGAAATGCCCAGATTAAGCATATCTATAAAGATAGAAAGTAGGTTAGTGGTTGCCTGGGGCAGAGGGAGTTGGGAGGAAGTGAGGAGTAACTGGTAATGGGGACAGGGTTTCTGTTTGGGGTGATAAGAATGTTCTAAAATTAGATTTGACTGATGGTGGTACTAAAAAGCACTCATCTGTACAGTTTAAAGATGTACATTTTAGGCATGAGAGTTATATTTCATAAGGTGGTTTAAAAACAAAAAAGCAAGAAAAGAAAGGTTAGGACTTTAGAAGAGCTGGGTGCTTCCCAGCTTCGTGTCTGCCTAACTCCAGGAACTTAAGCAAGATTTTAAAAACTATCTTCAGGCCTTAGTTTCTTTATCTGAAAAACATGGCCCATAGCATGACTTTGTGCAACTGAGAAGACACATCCACATCTTGCAGCATCTCCAAGAAGAGGTGAAAACAACAAGTGGAACCTGAGGCCCTGTGAATTTCACACAGCCCAGGAGGGCGGTACCTAGATCTGAACCCATTTCTGCGAGGTTTGGCCAGGGTCACTGGTTGCCAAGGGGTGTTGGCCATGACGTCCAGGAGTGTGCTCTGGGAACAGGAAGGCACTGCGCAGGCGTGCGATGTGCTGGCCAGTGACCATGGGGGAGGCGGGTCTGGGAGAGTCACACTTATACCCACTTCCTTTGAAGCCACTGGACCAGCCTTTCTTTCCATCTACAGTCCCTGCTCAGCTACCTTACTGACCTTTGTGGTCATTCTTGTTAGGATAGAAGCCAGCCCTTATCTCATGGATGCCTGTTGGGGCCAATAGCAATAGGTAATTCTCTTCACTGAATGCGAACTTGGTGGCCTGCACCCCACGAGGCTGTACCTGATTTAAGGCTCATGTGACCTGAGTTAGGTGTGGTCACCCCCTTTGACAGAAGAGCAAATGGAGGCACACCAGCCAGTTGTTTTATAGCCTGAATTTTTCCACTGAACTTTATGCCCATTGTTAAATAGTCTTTGAAGAGATTTCTAAAGACTGTAATATTCTATCATAGGCAGGTACCTCCTTTAACTATTTCCCTAGTATTTGATGTTTGTTTCTATTTTAGTTTAAAATATGAACAATACTGTGATGGACAAACTTACATATAAAATATTGTGCACCTCTCTGCTTATTTCCTTGAGGTAGATTCCTGGAAGTAGAATTACTAAAGGTTAAAAGGTATGGACTCATTTATTGCTCCTTATATGCTTTGGCACATGGCTTTCCTGAAAGGAGAGGCTGAGATAGCTGTGCTCCCCCGAGCAGTGTCGGAGTGGCCGGGGAGCTGGGGCTTCGGTTCATTCTATCAGCCATTTGGATGATCCTCGGACAACCGACCTCACTCAACCCTGAGCTGTTAAAACTTATGTTACCTAGTAACCGGAAATTGTCAGTTCCGTGGGTCTATCCAGTGGGTCTATGGAAATCCCCAGGGCACCTTCCCATGGAACCCTAATTGTCAAGGTAGACAATAAATCAAGAGGGAGTTATTGGTCCTGCTGGTAGTCTCGTATCAGAGACTGCGCTGAGATCTCTAGTGTCATCTGCTGCATGAAAATGCCAATCCTGGTAAGAAATATGGGACTTTGAATCTATTGTTATCAAACCAGCCAATCACAGTAATTCCTGACATTTATTGAGTCAATAATTTATTGACTACTCAATAAATTATGTACATTAATTAATTTAATCCTGTTAATAATCCTATGAAGTAGACTTTATTACTATGCCCATATGAAGAGTGGGATGAGGAAATGAGGGCACAGAAAGATTGAGTAACTTGTCTAAGACCACACAGTAAGTAGGTGGTAGATCAGGGATTTTACTTGATTCTGGTCAGTGTGACCCCAGGGGCGACACCACACACCATCACCTGCCACACTGGTCCTGCTACACTGTCTGGCCAGTGTGCTGGGCACTCGTTCCTGGTCAACTAGTCTCGAATTGGCAAGAGGGTGCCGAGGCCTGAGACCCCGTGACCTGAGCTGGTTTCTGGTAAACTCTTGTGAAAACAGCGCTCAGCAGAAGATCCAGCAACACACAGGGCAATCTAATGAGGTGCTGGTGCCCATCATGGGAATCAAACATGGACAGAAAGTCACCCATTCGCCTTGTGTTCAGGGAAGGGAGACATTTCCTTGTGCCTCTTCCCTGTACTACCAGGAGTTACCCATGCTGAGAATCGATGTGGCCACCAGGACCTCCCTGGGCTCTGCCCAGTCACACCAGTTCCATCTGCCTCCTTGTTCAGCAGGGCCCTGGAGTGCCATGTGCGTGCGCATGTGCGGGGCATGTCGGTCCTGCTCACTCCAGGTTTGCTGATGCGGCCAGGAGGGGTGCGGAGAAGGGGACCTGGTGTGCTGTCACTGGCAGCATGTGCTCAGAGGGGTCATGAAGCCAGGAAGGACCTGACGCGTGCATGGAGGGCTAAGTGGATGGGTGGCTCAGTAGAGGTCTCAGCACCATTTCTTCCAGGAGTTCCCACCAAACTGTCAGCTCTGTGAGAGCCGGGCCTGATGCTTTGTCTGCCGCTGTGTCCCCAGGGCCTCATGCTATGTGACGCCTGGCAGCTAGCTGACAAATGTTAGATGCGGGCAGGTTTTGTAAGACTGCCAAACATGGGAACAGAGGATTCAACTGTTTGGAGTTAGGAAAATAGATGTAAAAGAACAGCAAAAGGAAGTGAGGTGAGGTGCTGAGCATGGAACCAGGATGGCAAAGGGAACGTAGAGTCTGCCCACTGGTGAGATGGTAAGAGGACACATGGGCAGAACCAGGAGTGTGCACAAAGCAGGGAGGGCAGTGGAGAGTGTCGGCTTCTGCTGCAGAAGAGGCTGGAAGTGCAGATGGAGGACTGTCTGGGACCCTCCGTGGTGGGGTGCATCACAGTCACCTGGATGGCATGTTAAAGCACAGGCTGTGGAGCCCAGCCCCAGGGTCTGATTCAGTGGGTCTGGGAAGCAGCCCAAGAATCTGCATGTCTAGCTATTCCCACTGACAGCTGCACAGCTTTGAGCTCAGCCTTCCTGCCGCATTGGGACACCTGACCCTTCATCCCAGGCTGAGTCTGGTCTCAGGAGCATCAAAGCTGGGGGAGTTTGCCCTGTCAGCCCAGGAGGCTGCTTCCAGTGATGCAGACAGATGAGCGTGAGGCTGCTCTGCGGTGTGCTGCCCGCACGCCAGTCCCATCACTTTTCCTCCAGGTGCTGGGGCCTTGAGAGCACACGGTGCAGACATGTCAAGAATATCGCAAAGCAGGATGCCAGGGAGGCCCTGCCCCATGAGGCCAACCTCACTGAAAACAGGGTGGACTTTCCTCTCTGGGCTTTGTGCTGCCTGCAGCCACGACAGATGCCAGCCGTGGGCTTGAGCTGGGGGAGGGCCAGCAAGGGGAGCTTTAGAAAGGGAGGCTCCTTTCCAGTGCACATTCCTGAGAGATGCTGGACAAAACACGCACATTCGCATGCTCTTGGACGAGAGAACCTGTTGAATGCTGAATCTGAGACACGGGTCTGTGCTGCACCCCAAGCAGTGGGGATGGGGAACAAGTGTTCTCACCTGAAGAGCTGGGGCTCGGGGCTGAGGTCAGAGAGCAGTGGCCCTGTAGATGGGCTCCAGTTCTGCCTTTATGGATTAGGAGTGAGCATTCACAGGCATGTTACTAGACTCTGAAACGATGACACTGCACCAGGATATTACAAGTACCCAAGTCTGTACGGGTGGTGTAGGGACAAGGGGACGAAAGGTACGTGGAGAACACTAGGGCCCCCACAGATCCTGTTTCAGGGCCAGGGAAGTCCTGGCCCCCAGGGCTGTGCCCCTCCCTGGGCCTGCTCCTGGGTGTCAGGTCTGTGGAGGGGTCAAGGCCACAGCTTCTGCAAGCTGGCCCAGGAAGCCAGGCCACGAACTACCCACAGCAGAGCAGCAGGAAGCAGCTGTCTTTGCTGTGTTGGGTTTCCCTTCAGGGAAGGGTGTGTCCCCCAGAGCCTAACTACTCAGGCCTCCAGTGCTCCTGTGTGCTGGGCCCACCCCAGGGTGTCTGATTTCAGTAAGTCTGGGGTAGGGCCTAACAACTGCACTTCCATCCTGTTCCTGGGTGATTCACACTTCGAGCACCCCTGTATAAGGCTCATCTCTGCCAGGCATTTCCCCAGTTCCCTCCAGTGCCGAAGTCTGCCCCATTTGGACCTCTGAGAGCCTCTGCCAACTCGGTGGTTGTGTGGCAGGTGCCACCACCCTCTGTTACTGCAGTGGCTGGTTTCTGTCTTGGTTCTGTCCCACCAGGCCCTTCCCTTCTGCCGTTCCTCTCAAAATGAAACCACTGCTGCTTCTTCAGCCCTCTGCTAAGCAGGAGCGCCCAAACCTGAACTGAGCTCCTGCGGTTCCTCGTCCCACGGAGAGAAAGAACTGCTCACTCTTTTCTCCTCCATTGCGTTTTGATTAGGACACTGCCAGCCTCTGGGGTCTCTGGGACCTTCCTCCCTGGTGTTGTCCTCTGAGTCTCTGAAGGCCCAGGCCTCCCCCAGCACACACACCCCCGCTGGCCTTCAGCTTTATCTTGCTTGGCCCTGTGTTTGGCCAGGGCCCCTTATCAGGAGCTTTCCTCCAGCTGCACCGAGGGGCAGTAAGGGAAGGGCCCAAGGCTCAGGAATGTGCTGGTCCCGGTGGGAAAGGCTTACCTCCTGTGGATCCAGCTGCAAAGTACATATGAAGCAATTGTTTAACAAAGGGAAAGGCAACAAAGGAGCTCAACAAATATTTGTTGAATACGGGAACGCAAAAGCTGCTTTCCATGATGCACACTCAAAACTGCCTCTTATGAAAAAGCTCTTTGATTCTTGGAGATCTGCAGGTGTGCGTGTAACATGGGAAATCAGGGACCCTAGGGAGGCATTTCTCTGGCACAGTGATTTCCGGTGAGCTCAGTGGCAGCTAGCATCCCGGGCTAAGAAGCACTACACCCCCAAAAGGGACCTGGTGCTGGTGCACTTGGGAAGCCCTAGAGTGAATGATCATCAGCTGGTTCCTGTACTACAGGGACTCCTCTGAGCCTGGACGGGGAAGAGGTTGCCTTAGTTCTTGAGGACCATGCCCCCAAACCCACTGCCCCAGGGCCTGTGTCTGCTGGACGCTTGAGGGAGGGTAAAAGTGGTAGAGGGAATGAAGGTAGTTTTTATTTTCTCACAGATCCCCTCTCAGCCCAGGGTAGCAAGCGTTTGTGTCCTGGAAGGTAAGGGTTTCCTGTCCTTCCAGGCTTCTACCAAGGCCAGAGAAAGTAATCTCCCGCCCCTGACTCCCAAAGGGGTACTAGAGCCGAGGGGTAATTGCTGAGGACCAGGAATAGCCTGATGGCCTGGGGCCAGAGGTCACACGCACACACACACACACACACACACACACACACACACACGCACATGCACATGCATGCACGCATGTGCACGTGTGTGCGTGCACTGGGGTTGTGTGGGTGGTGAGCCCTGCAGCTCCAGCCTGGTCATTCCACCTGGAGGACGAGAGTTTGGAGGGGCGTCCCAACACCCTTAGGTCCTACTCTTCTGCCCCAATCATCAGGGGGATGAGGTCAGGAACACAGAGCAGGGAGAAGTCACTCCATAGAGGGTGAGCTGGAAGCCAGGTACTTTGGGGAAGCAGTGCCCCAGTGCTCCCCTCCAGGAGAAAGCCCGGCTCCAGCGTCTGGCAGCCACTTCCCTTTGCTTGTTTGAGGACCCATGTGTAGCCCCAGGGGCTGGTCAAGCCAGGTTGTGCAGGGTGGTGGTGAGGAAGTCAGGAAGGGGCGTGCAGGGAAGGGCAGGGAGTGGGGTGGACATTGTGACCATTTGAAGTGCTGTGCGAAGAGCCCAGATAAGAAAGTGAGAGAGGAGGGCTAAGCTGTGGTCACCTAAGACCCCGATCATGGCTCATGTGGGCCCAGGACCGCTGGGAGCCCCTCTGGCCTAGAATGGGCTCTTTTGCCCAGGGTCAGTGGGCTATGTCTGTGAGGCCTTCCTTTACGTCCTGCTCTGCCACCCTCCAGTCCTTTAGAGCAGCCCCCACCCTCAGCCCCCTCGGGAGCCCTGTGCCTCTGTCTGGCAGCTGCCCAGCCAGAGCACACCCAGGCGAGGGCTCACATCTGCCCCCTCGCCTCCTGCCCCCTCCTGTCCCACTGCTGTCACCTCCTCTCTACTCCTTCTGTCCTCCGCTTGCTCCTACCTTTGGTGCCTTAACAGGCAGCCCTCAAGCTTCCTCAGCAAATGGGACATTGGGGAGAGGTTGGTGCTAGTGGGGGAAGGAGGGAATGGTCTCCCCCAGGTCCACGGGGTCAGAGCCCAGGTCCCCCTGGCCTGTAGTTTCTAGGTTCCTGTAAGGCTGTTCAGGCCAAATTGGGTGCAGAGAGGGACCCACCTACCTGGAAAGCGCTGTTCTCCTGCTAGGACCCTGGGCTGCATGCAGGCCTTTGCTCCTTCCTGGTATGGCAGGTCCCACAAAGCAAGATTGGCAGGACACGGGAAGGCCCTGCTGTCCAAGCACCCCTCACACCTGCACAGGGGAGTGCACAGCCGGGATCTGGGGCTTGGCCCTGCTCTTGGATAAGCGTGCAGTCTTGAGAACTGCTGGCTTAACTTTCTAGAGCCTTAGCTCTCCCCACTGAATCAGGGATCAGGGATGGAACCTGCCTTACCTTCTTCAGAGCTGCCATGAGAGTACAGCATGGCCTCACCCAGTGTGCTTGCTGTGGCCACAGTGATCCTGGGCTTACAATGGAAGAGGAGAGGGGCTCCAGCATTGCGGACATTATGTTTACTGGTGTGTACACCTCTTTGCTATGGGAAAGTTTAGACCGTAAAATCTGAGAGCTGACCTTGTAAGAACTGAGTCGATTCCCCGGTCAGCCCAAGAACCAGGCCAAGATTGAGAAGGCCACAAGAGAGATGCTAAGGCACCTGGGCAAAGTTCCCCCCCTGGCCCTGCACCCCTGCTTTTGGGTCCCTGGGATTTGCTAGAGTTTCAGTTTACATACACTTGCAGGGAGGCCCCAAGCTCCGCACACTGCATTCACCCAGAGGGACTACAGATGGGCCATGTGTGCAAGAAAGACCCCAAGCCCAAAGTCTGGGGAGCAGACGGATGCCTGGCTGTGTGTGAATCGGGGTTCCCAGTGGGTGGTGGTAGCTTCCCAGCAGCGGAGCAGGGTGGCTGTGGGAGAGCTTGAAGCCAGGTGGCTCCCAGCACCAAGACACCTGGCATAAGACCTCTTGGAAATGTGAACCTGAGCTCCAGCCCTCTGCTCTAAACACCCCAAACTTTCCTCCCCGGCGCTCCCCCTCCAACTCCTCTGCCCAAGTCCTCACCCTCCCACGAGTCCCACCTGCTGTGGCCTCTGCAGGCTCAGACTCCCCACTCCTGCAGCTCTTTCAGCCCAACCACACTCGATCACAGGGCCTTTGTACAAGCCTGTTTCCTCCTAGGATGATCTTCCCATTCCTTTCTGCTTACTCCCCACTCTTTCCTCAGATCCCCCAACCAGGTCAAATCCTGCTTTGATGAGCACCATGTCTTCATTTTTTAGCATATTTATCGTGGCTGAAGTTTTGTTTGTATTGTGCTGCCCAGTTAATATCTGCTTCTCCGACCAGGCTGCAGACCTTCATGACAGCCTGCTTTTCCAGGGCCAAGCACTGAGTGAGGCTCGGCTGGTATTTGTGAGACAGATGGATGAATGGATGGATGGTTTTTACTCTTTGCATGCTTTTCCAGGCCCTGTGCAGAAATGCATGTCCTTCAGCAGCCCCCAGACCCAGCGGCCATTGACTGAGCTCAGGGACACTAGCTTTGGCTGGCCCAGCCCTGAGCCCCGGGCAGCTCAAGTGGGTAGTGTGATATTTCTTCCAAGGCTGAGAGCCTGGCCTCCTTGGCTTGCTATAAGTCTGTCTTAGTCCATTCAGGCTGCTCTGATGAAAACATTGTAGACTGCACAGCCTAAACAACAAAAATTTATTTTCACTGTTCTAGAGGCTGGAAGCCCAAGATCAAGGTGCCAGCAGGTTCTGCGCCTGGTTCCTGGAACCAAGAGTGGCTTCCTCGGTCATAGCCCTCCTCTCTCTGCGCTCCCACTGTGGGAAGAGGGCAAGGGAGCTCCCTGGGGTCCCTTTTGTAAGAGTGTGAATCCCATTCCTGAGGGCTCCACCCTCATGACCTAATCAGCTCCCATAGGCCCCACCTCCTTCCCAACACACTGTGGGCCAGGATTTAGCATAGAAATCTGGGGGGACACAGACATTCCATCACAGCATCCCACCAACTCCTATCCAGCCTGGTAATCAGCCTTCCAGAGGCACACAGGTGATCTGAACAAGCAGGTGGGGCATCAGTACTCCCCTGCATTGGGTCTGCTCAGGCTTTGATTTGCCCTTTACTTGATATCTGACCTTGAGCAGTCACCTCATTCTTCCTGCCTTTGTCCCCTTATCCTGCCCTGACACCCTGGCAAGGTCACTAATGAGACAGCATGTGGTCCTGTATGGCCACTTGTAAGGTCCAGCCAAAGCACCACGTGCCGTGCCCACACCCAAGGCTGTGACCGTGGTCATCAGCCTGGTGAATCGGTCACAGGGGTCAGGGTGTGCGGGCTGAAAATGAAGCCTCTGTGACGCCTCCCTGCTGTGTGCTCTTGTCTGCCCTTGGCTCAAACCCTCTCCCAGGGCTACTGTCCTTTCCTCAGTCTGAGCCCACTTCCACCCTAGGCTCCCACCAGGCCCACTGATCTTGGCCTGAGGAAAACATACCTGTTTCTGCCTGGAGCCCCAGGCCTGTCCCTTGGCTCCTGGCCAAACAGCCTGTTTGGGGCCACCAGGCCCCACTCACCCCATCCCATCCCAGCTCCTCTCAGTGACGACTTTCCTCACAGTGTCCCTTTCTTTCCTTGGTCTCTGAGGTGATGCTGGCTCTGGGAGCAGAAGACTCTATCTGAGTCTCAGTGTCACCACACCACCCGTGGGCTACAACTCAGCGGCTCTGGGACTTGGTTTCCTCTGTGCAACAAAGGCCTGGTCCCCTGTGCCCTGCAGGCTGCAGCGAAGATAAGGGAGTGACAGCTGAAGTGCTGGCTTTGTGCCTGAATCACGGCATTTGTCAGAGAAATGGGGGATCTCCTCTCCTCTGGAAGCCCACCTCTTCCTCACAGCACTGCTTTCAAGTCCCCAAAGCTGTGCCACCTAAACCCCTAGTGACACACAGATAAGGCAGGTAAGGCCTCTGCTAGTCAACCTCCGGATTGTCACCAGTCTTTCTATCCTCCTTCCTTGCCCCTAAAGATAGGGGAGGCTGAGGCCACTGACCATGCCTCCCCTGGAGCCCGTGGTGTCAGGGAGAGAGCAGAGCCTAGCATTTGCCGGCATGTGGAAATCCCCAGGACTAGGCAGTCATCAACAGCGGCCCTCAACTCTCCCTTCCTTAAACACACATCGCCTTGGAACGCAAAAGCCCCAGAGACAGGGGCTACAGCTCCAATGCACCCAGAACTTTGCTGGGCCCCACTCCTCCAAAGTGGGGGACACCAGGTGCCACAGATAGCTTCAGATCCTGGTCCCTTCAATGCGATTCAGTTGGAATCAATCAACACCAATCTCCACCCACCGTGCGCGGAGCGCTTCCTTGGGGCCAGACACTGAGGAAGGTGCAGGGATATAGACATGAACATAGGCCTCCATCGGCTTCAGTACAGGCCAAGAGATGGATGCCAGCAAGCACCTCCTACACTGGTGGTGCCCACCTGCAGAAGTCTGTATTTGTTCTGTTCTGGCCAACTCAGGACACAGATGCGTGCACACACACACTGCTCGGCTCCAGTGCACCTGCTCTGCCCTCCTGGCAGTGGCCTGTGGCTCCTCAACCCCCACAATCCCACCAGACGCACTCCTGCCTCATAGTTCTGGTGTCTGGGGCACTCTTTTATGATGTCAGGTTTATTAATATACAATTTATGTAAGCGAGAGTCACCATTTTTAAGTGTTTGCATGTGTTTGGACAAATGTATACAATTGCATAGCCCCCAGCACAGTTAAGACAGAACATGACCACGGCCCCAAGAAGTTCTCTCAGTTATCCAGAGGGCCAGCCCCTCTTCCTTGGTCTTAGTGAAATCACCACCAGCATTTATTCCCCTATGTCCTGCTTAATTTTTCTCCCAACCACCAAACATCTTATATACATATATACTTGTGTAGACATCTTAAATACGCTCCATCCATTGTGTCATTTTTATTGGTTTTGTGTGCTGTTGTATCTCTGGTATCCAGTTATTGGAGCTCAGAATTCTGAATCTGAGAGAGAGATAATAGAGACAGGGGCACAGAGCTGTGGGAACACTGTGGGGAGCCTCCCTCAGTCGGGGGGACAGGTACAAGGATAGCAGACGGGGAAGGGAGGAAAGAACCTTGTCACCTGAGAACCAGAGGAGTTTGTGTGCTGGGAGTGGTGAGAGGAGGCTGGAGAGATGGGCAAAGGGCATCAGGCCTGAGGGCTGGGAGTTTAGCATGCATTTGACCCCTGCCTTATTCACCAGAACTGCCTCTCCAGAGCCAGGCTGATATGGGTAAGTTTTAAACAGAGTGTGATTTACATGTTAACAGGGACTGTCTGGGTGCATCTCAGGGGCAAGGCTGGCAAGACTGGGAGAGCTGTGACTCCAGAGGTTGGATTCAGTGACACCAGATGGGAGGTGATGTTGCCCGGGATTGAGCCTGGGGCACTGGGTTGGAGAGGAGAGGGCTCGAGAGTGGGCAGGCAGTTGATGGCAGTGCGTGGGTGGTCATCTGTGCTGGTGTTGCCCGTGGCAAGAGGGTCCAGTGGAGTCAGGCCTGGGGCTGGGGCAGGACATGGTGTTCTTTGGAGCTGGAGCTTCAGGCCTGGTGAGATTCCTAGCTTGAGAGTGCACTATGTGCTGTGCTTCTGCCTGGAGAGCCGTGGGAGAGGGGTGGTGTCTGGCGCGGCTTCTCCTCCACGCTGCTCCTCTGGCTGCTCTAGTCCACAAGTGCTGACATCTCAGTTTCTGGCCACACTCTGATTTTTCATTCTTCATGCTGCTGGTGCTTCAGATCTCTACCTGCTGGGATGCCCATGCAAATGCAGGACATCAGTGGGTGACTTTGGGCCTTTCTGGAACTTCCTTCTGATTCACCTTTCCTGAGGGCAGGCACATCGTGATTCCTCCGTGAGGCTGTGTGATGTTTGGAATCTTGGCTTGATGTCCACTGTAGATGTCCAGCCCCAGAGAGGGCATGGGCTGGATGTTCAGATTTGCTTTATTGGTGGGGGGCATGAAGGATTAAGCAAAATATGTTATTGTTGGTGCTTTCCATTTCAGCAGATTTTAACAGAGCCTTCACTCAATGCCAAGCTCTGAAGGAGCTGGGATACGGAGACAGATAAGACATTCCCTGCCCCAAGAGAGCAAGGGAGATGACATATGAGCCAATGAACTGCACTACAGAGAGGCACATAGATGCAGAGTGCACTATGGAACACCACCGGCAGGTGTGCTTGACTATGGGAGGGAGTGTTCAGGGGAAACCTCTTGCAGGAGGAGACATTAGAGCTGGGGTTTGAAGGATAAATAGGAGTTTACTCATGGTGCATAGTAGGAAAGGCTGGCAGGCATTCCAGCAGAGGAGATAGCTTTTGCAGGGCCTGGGAGGACTGAAGGTGCATAATGGGTACAGAGGTATGATTGTGAATAAAGTCCTTGCTAGGTTGCATGGTGACCAAAAGGGACCGGACCGTAGGGATCAAGGTGCTCATCTGGAAACGTTTTGGGCAGCTCTGCAGTGACTGCTTTGCAGCCTCGAACCGTATATGCTGGGCACTCCCCGGCACCCTGCCTTGCCCTTCCTTTCCCCAGGACTTTCCTTTTCTTCCCCTCTAACTAGTTTGCATCTCGCTGGGTTTGTCCCTGCTCTGATAGTCTGGTCCTAGGTGCAAGCTGCAAGGTGTTTTGGGACTTTCTCAGTGACACAGCAGGGTTCCAGTGGCTCGTGGAAAGGTGAGGTGCAGGGCAAGGAGCTCAGGAGACAGTTGATGCCCAGGGACCTGACTTGGCTCAGAGACCCACCTTGGAGGGATGCTGGGGTACCAGCAGGGTGGCTGGTCAGAACCAGGCCTAAAAGCCAGGGCAGTAAAGATGCAGCCAAGCCCAAGGGTAGGGGGCAAAGGCTGATCAGTGAGGAGCTGCCTGGGAGAGCTGAGCCTGTTGCCGGAAGAGCTCCCTGTGGCAGAGCTGGCTAAGACCTCTGCAAGGCCGGGACCAGCTGATGGGAAGGAGAACCAGCTCAAGCACCTTGGGAAGGGGGGTTTCACACTTTTGGTTGTTTTCCTCTAGACTGTTAGAGGCTTGGCAGGTGTGACTTGCCTAATGTCTCACATTAATACTGGCAGGTACCTGGGACTTTCCATGTGCCGGGCACTGTGCTATGTATTCTGAAAACACTGTCTCATGTACTCTTCATATGGGCTCTGGCCATGTGTGGGTGATGTGGTTACCTTCCCTACTCAGAGATGAGAAGCCATGGCACAAGGCAGTTACACAACGTGGCTAAGGCCAAGAAACTGGTGGCATGCCTAGGAGCAGTGCCCTGACCACTGCACGGTGCTGCCCCATCACCAGGGCGTGGGGCTGGGGAAGCTGAGCTGGGCCTTCCCTGCTTGCCCTGCACCCCTCTGTTCCCCACTTTCACAGCAGTGTTTGCTGATGGGGGCTGAGTGGGGCTGGGCCCCTGTCGTGGGTGGGGGAACAGGGCAGCTCTGAGCTAAGCCATCCTGTTCTGCCCTCTCCTCTCGGAGCAGAGGCTGGGGCCTGGGCATCTGTCCAGTGGGTTGGCCCTCCCAGGGCTGAGAAGCCACCCAGAGGTGAGTCACAGAGCTTTCCCGGGGATTACTGGTCCTCCAAGGTCCATGCTACCTGGTTGTGGTGGAGGGACGCAGTTGACTCTTCCAGGCAGGCATTAATCCTAGCAAAATACTTGGTATTTCCAGTCATTCCGGCTGGAATTAAACTTAAGTCAAGCCCCAGAAAGCACAGCCAGGAGAATGTGAGCACATTTGCCAAAGAAACCAGGCATCCGGCCTGCCCAGATGCTGGTCTCACTTCTCAGGAACTGCAGGCCATTCACACCCTGCGCCCGAAAGCAGGAGGGGAAGAGAACAGAGCCCCTTGTTGCCCCCTACCTCCCAGCCCGCCCCTGCATCCGCCCACCCTCAGCCCCCTGCTCTGGGTGTGTCCCCTGCAAACTACCACGTGGTCAAACAACAGGCCTTTCAGCCAGGTAGCAGAGTGAGGCAGCCAGGGTTCAAAGGTTCTGGAGTCTGACCTGGCTTCTGTGGCTGTCACAAGTTCCTGTGCCCAGAGTCACATGGTACAGTTGGTGGCAGAGGGGCAACCCACCTTAGCAGCTAGGAGCACAGGCTCTGGACCAGTGTGCCTAAATCTGACTCCAGCACCCACTGTGTGACTAACTGGTGATCCTGTGGGCCTCAGTTTGTTTGGAAAAACAAGATAATAGGAACTTGATTGGGCACTCATGACTATTAAGGGGGCCAATACATATAAAGAGCTTAGAACTGTCCTCGGCGTATTGGAAGCACCATGTCTATTATTGTTCTCTGGGCCTCAGTTTCCTCACCTGTAAGAAGGGGCTGGGGAAGGGATTTGATCACCAAGGGCCCTCTTCATGCTGCTGTTTCCTAGCTGTGAACCAGGCCCTGCCCCTAAAGAGCACTTACCCTCCAGGAGAGGAACTGGCTAGACAGACAGCATTACGTGCTCCAAAAGCCACACCCCATCCAGGGGCTGTGCCTGCACGGAGCATGTGTATGTGTGTCTGTGTGTGTGTTTGTGGGCATATGTGTACATACATACATGCACATACATGTGGAGGAGTGTGTGTATTTGTGTATATATATTCATGTGCATGCTTCTGTGTATATATCTGCATGTTCATGTACATATGTGTGTCTTGTATCTGTGTGTATATGTATATAATCATGAATCTGTGTATGTGTGTTTTGTGCACATGTGTACACACATGCATCCTTATGTGTACAGGTGGATATCAGTGTGTTTGTGCATGTGTGCCTGTATGTATGTTTGAGTGTATTTGTGTGTGCATATGTATGTATATATGTGTTTATGTTGTGTGCATACATGCATACCTTTGCATATGCATCTGTACGCATGTGTGCGTGTGTGTGTTTACATGTGAGCATGCATGTGGACAGTGCAGGGAGCCAGCCTGTTCTGCTTCTTTGTTGAAGCGCAGATGGGCAAGTGCCCCGCACCTCATCGTGCACCTTAGCGTGAACCTGTCTGAGTGGACAGTGGAAGTAGCCAAACCAGGAGAGGGATGGATTGGGGGGCGGGTAAAAAGTGAAGAAGAGGAACAAAACCAAAGAAATCCGTCAGAACCCAGAGTGGAGGGCAAGGCCAGTTACCCAGTGGTGGGCATTACCCTGAGGCTCTTACATCACAGACAAGGGAGGTAAAGGTTCGGGGGTTTGGGGAACCTGCCAGAAGTCATCGGTGACCAAGCCAGGACTCCACAGTGGGTCCACCTGGCCCTCAGGCTGCTTAACCACCTTAGGCTCCCCTGTGGGGAAAGGCAGACAGATTGGGACAAGGACCGTCACTGGGCCTTTACTGCACTGCTCCAGCGGCAGGAGGCTCATTGCCAGGCAATGGGAGGGGTCGGGGAGGGCATTCGGCTCCTCCAGGCCTGACCCTTAGCAACTGTGTGACTTTGGGCAAATCATTTAACCCCTCAGCCTCAATTTTCTTCTATGTGAGATGGGAAGACCAGTGGTCTCTAACGTCACAGGTTTGCTGTGAGTATAAACGCAAACAATGCTCGTACAATACTTACAGCAACACCGCCACAAAGAAAAGGGCTGGTAAATGTGAATTGCTACTCCAGTTGTTATTATTTCATATGGTTGTTAGGAGAACAAAACAGGCTTGCACAGAGGGGACTGCTGAGCTGTAGAAAGATCTGCTGGAAGGGAGGTAGATTGCATTACTGCTCTGCTTACTTCTGTCTCTTTTCCCTTTGAAAGTAAAATACGTTCTCACCACGCTGACTTTGGGCTTGACCATGTGGCATGACTCGGCTCATGGAACGTGAGTAGATATGATGATACACTGCACGTCACCGCAGAAGCTTTAAAATGCCCTGAGAGTCTCCACCATGACACTTGCCTCTCCTTCTGCTGTGACAATGGGCTTACCCAGATGGGGCAGCTCGTACAGCCTGGGCTCCGCAATGAACAGTCCTGGGGAGAGCCACAGGGGCCACAGATGACAGCTGCCCACATGCGAAGTGAGTGAGAAGGAAATGTTCTTCGCTGTGAGCCACTGAGAGTTTGGGGCTGCTTGTTAGCACGGCCTGACTGATGTATTCATATAGTGTTAAAAGCAGATGGGTCTCCAAGGAGGTGTCTCATGGCCTGCTGGAGAGGAGAGGGGCTAGATCTTGGAAAGTGAAGCCCAGGAGGGGACTGGAGCCAACAGAACACTGACACGCACAGGCATGCACAAACACACACGTGAGGAACACAAGGAAACCCTCACCACTTGCTGGAACCTTGTCCTACGTAGTGGGTCCCTGGAGATAGCTACTTTCCTGTGGGGTCTTCTCGCTCCCCCACCCCTTTTCCCCAGGAGCTCCTCCCTGCTGCTGGCCTTGATTCCTGGATCATTCTGGTTGAGAAAGCCTAAGAAGCCCTTTGCATTGGCTGCCATTCTGTTTGCTTTCACTTGTGCCATCCTGTTGTGGACAAAGAGGAAGTATGCCAACACCAGCCCCCGCCACAGACCAAGGGAAACATTTCCCAGCCTCCGGTTGGACGTGCTTCCCTTCCCGTGGGTCCTTCCTCTAGAGCCAGGTCCGTGAACTTGGGCAGCAAATGGTTTATTGCTGCACTCTGTCCAGCCAGGAAGAGGTTTTTCCTCAGAGGGGATGAAAGAAGAAGGGAGCTGAGGGCTCTGCCAGGTTGCCTGCCTTCCGATCCCAGTGGACTTCACAAGGGGGCCCAGAGGGGCTGGCGGACACCATCACCTTTCTTTTGGGAAGAGGGGCTGCTCGTAGATTCTGACCTCATTGGCCTGGGAAGTTTTTCCATTTGGAGAGCTTTCCTTCCAGGAGGCAAAGTAAACATGTAGTCACTAGTGCCCTTTCTCCCTGCCAGCCACCCTGCTTGAGGATTCCAGACATCTGTTTCATTATTCCTCCGTTTTATTTCCATACCATCTAGCTGAGCTTTGGCTGCTTCTATCTTTCCTTCCATCCAGGGAGCCATTCGCAGCCTCTCTCCCCTTGTGTCTGCTCCTGGCCCTGACGGGAATTTTCCTGTGGCTTTCGGTGGGGCTCCAATCCTCTGATTTACCACCCAGTGCTTGCAGGCTCTCCCTGCCCTGAAGATTTTCCAAGCAAATCTTGGTCCAGTGTGGTTGCCCTGGGTTATAATCACAGACAGCTTGGAGAAGCTCTTCTGTAGCCCAGCAGCACCCCGCCCCGACCCCCAGCCCATGGCAGCTCATGACAGCTTTGTCCTGGCGTCTATGCTTTCAGGGAGAAGGGCCCAAGGCACACTTAGGCAGCCTTAGGTGCTGCCGGCAGGGTACGTGGAGCAAGAAGGAAGCTGGGGCTGCCCCAGCAGGCCTTGTGGAGGACTGCCTCTCGGCAGCTCACCGTTCAGCACGGCAGTCTGGGGCCCCATCATCTCTTCCCTGCTCCAGTGTCTTCATCATCCTTGTAACTCAGCTTTCCTTGGCTGCTGCCCCCAGGCTCACTCTTGTCTGCTGCCCATCTTGTCTGCCTCTCCTTGCTCATGATGTCTTGTGCCTGGGGGTTTCTGCTCCCTGCCATGCCGTGTGGGGCTGTGCAGCCCTGCCGTAATCTACTGACTGGAGCCATCTGTGTGTGGCTGCCATCCAGATGCCCTGAGAGGATGCTGTTGGGCCAGTTATTTCTTTCTGGCATCTGGTCCTGCACAGACAGAGATCTGTGCCAGGCCACCTCACAGGTCTCTGGTGTCCCCAAGACCAGCTTATAGATGGCTCCCTTGCGGTCAGGTGCCAAGTCCCAGCCCGACTGGTTATTTATGGCCAGAGTTGCATGGTCACATAACCCAAAGCATGGCAACCAGTTGGTAAGAAACTGTCTAAAGCTGCTCTGTTCAGAAGTGGTGCCATGTGGTGGGCACTCAGGGACTCTCAAGCCATTTAACAGCACCCCCAACTGCATCAGGCCCTGGTTCCCCTACACACAATTCAGACAGTGCCAATATCTTCAGTCCCACTTGAGACTAGCCCACCTTTCTCCCACTGCTGCTCAACACACACCATGCCCCCAGCAGAGCCCACTCCTCACCAGCCCCTATCGCCCCGTCCAGAGGCCCCTGCCCAGTTCCATCCGCTTCCTGCTCAAGTATCCGCTCCACCACTCCAGCTCCTCCTGGATGTTTCTTTCACTCCCTCTCCCCGTCCAGGGTGCCTTTAAGTCCTGCCATGGGGACTGATCCTTGCCTCTGGTTTGTCCTGCACTGTTTTCCATGTGTCATCACCACACTGCTCGTCAGTGGGGCCGACACCTGGCACAGGCCAGGCAGGGTGCCAGCCATCAGCACCACAGCACCTGCTGACAGCCCTGCTTTCCTCTTGTGCTCCAGCCTCTGCAGACACAGAGCAGAAAGAGATGGGAGCTCTGGGTGCGGAGGAGGGATCAGACAGGAGCCCAGGAATGATAACACAATAGCAGCACTATTTTGAAATCAGATCATATGACTCCTTTGCTTAAAGCCCTCCAGTGCTTTCTGTTTGTCCTGGGAGTCACACGGAGCCCTCTGTGTCGCCTGTAAGTGCCTGCATGACCCAGTCCCCACTGACTTCTTCAACCTCCTCTCAAGCCACACTCCTCCAGCCCACCCTGCACCACCACCCTGGCTTTCAGTTCCTCAAAGACACCAAACTCTGTCTTGTCAGCTGATCTACAAGCTCCATACAGCAGAAGCTGGCCTTTCTAGGCCCTACAGTGCCTGAGATGACGCTGGGCGCCTTCTGAGTGACTAAGTGAGCACTCTGTGCATCAGTGTGAACGCAAGGAGAAACCATTAGGTAGCTGTGAGGGCTGGGGAAGGGGTGCACAGAGCCAGACTCCAGGGGACAGTGATGGCATGCAGGCTGAAGAGGTCTGGGCCTGACCATAAAGCCTTGGAGGCCAGGCCCAAAGTCTGGGCCTGATGCTGTGACCTACAGCAGGGGCTGCAGTGTCTTCTGGGGAAGGAGCATTAATGATTCAGGAGGAGGCCTTTGGCAACCACTGGCAGGACAGATTGGAACATGAGAAGCCAGGAGACAGGTTGGGAGGCTTGGGAAATACTCTCGAGCTGGCTAAGGGGGCACATGGACCGGGCAGGGCCCATGAGAATGGACTAGTGCAGAGGCCTAGGCGGGGGCCGGCAGGCCTGGCTGGTGGAAAGGACCCGAGGAATGATGTACTGGAAGATGGAGACTCAGGCTCTCAGGGTCCGTCCAGGGGTGCCATGCCCTGACCTCTAGCAGAGGAAAGGCAGGCCCTGGAGCAGGCAGCAGGTTATAAGACCAAGAGCACAGGACCCTGGGCAGGTCAGTGGGGTGGGCTCTGCCTGAAGTCCAGCAGCCCTGCTTCACTTCCCAGCTCTTTCACTTGCTAGGTTGCTGAACATGGCTAATACTTAACATCTCTGCACCTCAGTTTCCTTATCTGTCCCATGGGAATAATAATGTCCTAGTTGCGATGATTCCCTGAGGTCATACAGGCAGAGGACACAGCACAATGCCCAACACGTTAGACTCAGTCAGTCCTGGGTTAAACAGTAACAACTCTTTTGTAACTAGTATTATTAATAAAATAATAATAATGTCTATCACACGAACTGGGGTCCTGGAAGGACTCATGCTTGAAGATTCAGGCACAGGGGCTCAGTTGCAGAATGGGGTATGAGCAGGGCCTTGGGGACACCCTGGCCTGAGTCCAGGCTCTCAGGAAGGTCACGAAGACCCTCAGTGGGGACTGAGGCAGCTGAAGGGCTAGAGCGGACAAGCCTGCTGATGTTGAACTGGGCTCAGCTGTTCGGGGCTGGGGCAGGAGTGGCAGAGGGGGCAGGGGACTGCTGTGGCCAGGGGCCATGCCCTGATTCAGTGTCTCCCTGCTCCTTGGTGATTCTTCCAACAGAACGCGTGACAGATGGGGTGTTTAAAGCCACTGCCCACAGCGTGGCCTCAGGTTTGGCTGATGATTCTAGTCCCCTGGTGCTCCCTGCCTGCCAGGGGAGCAGTGGCACAGCCATGCCCAGTGACTGACATGGCAGTTTCTATCAGTGGGAGAGGCTTTTCAGGTTCTCCTGTAAGTGGAACAGCTACCAGGCTTCTGCAGAGCATCTCTGCTCCGCCCTGCTTTCTGGAACACGGAGCTCACCTCGCCGTGCATCCCAAATCACCATTATGTTGCGTCTGTATGACGTCAGCATTTAGAAAGGGAGTCATCAGGTCTGACTCAGACAGAGCCAGGAGCAAGCCGGGCCCTGCCACTTCTAAGCAGAGGGTTCCTGGGCCATTCCCGAACTTTTTGTTCTTCCTTTCACATATCTAAAAACACAGATAATGCTTGTCAAGTCCTTAGTCTGGAAGTTCAGTAAATGCTAGCTAGCTATTAAAATTCATGCAAAGGCTGACAGGTACATGATCACACTTCACCCTTACAATAAAGTCATGGTATGGATGAGGCAGTTACTACTGTCCATATTTTACAGAGGACACAAAGGTTCAGAGAGGTTCTGTAGCTGGCAGGATGGCACAAAAGCCTTGGTCTTTCTTCCTCGAAGCTGGTGCGACTCTGTTCCCTATGTTAGGGATCCCCAAGAAACACCTCTAGCTGTTTACGATTCTGATTCAGAAAGTGTGAGGTGGGTTCAAGAAATGATCTTTTAAATGATCTCCCCAGATTGCAATCTCAGGAGCAGTGACAAAGCTTGGACTAAGAGGGCAGAGGCTCTGCTCTCTGCCTTTATGCTGAGCCACCAAGTCCCTCAGGAGAAAAGAAACAGAGCAGGTTGCTCTTCGCAAATAGTAGAAACTTCAAAGAAGTCTGCTTCTCCCCGGGCCACAGCACTAAGCTCCGAGAAAGAAAGTGGAAAGGGAGGCTGCCCAGAGCTGCCAAGAGGCACCTGGGCGATGACCCCTGCTCTCAAGAGTTCTAGAAAGTCATTGCTCTTCAATAGTGACCAGCTCTGGAGCTAGATGGTCTGGGTTCAAATCCTTTCTCTTCAGTTTACAAGCCCCATAACTTTGACAAGTCATTTAATTTCTCTTGCCTCAGTTTTTCCAAACAAAATATCCTACAGCTCCTGGTACAGCTCCAGGCACACAGCGAGCACTTAATCATTGCAAGCTACTGGGAGGACTATCGTCACTGACTCCAGGACCCTCTCCTCCTTTTCAGCCACTGCACCTCCAAGGCCCAGGGGCAGGCCCAGCCGGGAAGAAACAGACAGGAAGACCCAACAGAAGATAGGTCATCTTTGCTAGAAAACTCTTTAACACCCCCTACAGGCTTTCCTTGCACCAGTGTGACCAGGAGCCCATGGAACGGGAGCCAGAATGAAGGGACAAGGTGAGCTGAGCACCCACCGTCTGACTGACATTGCCAGGTGCCATCTTGGGATTGATGGCTATAAAGAAGCTAGCTTTGCTCTCCTGGACACCAGCCGCAGGGCAGGGGCATGGTGACGGGCATGATACACGCTTGGCTGCCCCTCAGAGCTGCGTCTCCTCTACACAATGCCAGAAAAACAGAGACTCTGTCAGTGTGATGGCACAAGACACGGCCAAACAAGTGAGCTCTCCATCCTCCTTCTCACTGTCCTGGCGTCAGGAAGACGCGCCTAATGTTCTGGATGCTGGAAACTACGTCTTCATCTTGGGCCTCCTCCGTTACCACTTGGATGGCTGCCCTGGGGAATTCGCTCAGTGCAGAACAAATAGAAATGGATTTTGTATTGGCTCATTGGTAGCAAGGGTAGGTTCTAACTGCCCTCCAGTCTGTAAAGGAGAACCAAGCGCAAGCATCATTCTATGGAGAAAAAGGCCTGTTCTGTCACCCAGATGTAGAGACTATAGGCTAGAAGGGCGTGGCCCCAAGGGATAACCTCCTTGCTGCTTGGTGGGAACCCTGAAGCTCAGAAGCAACTTGCCCGAGGTCACACAGGCAGTTGGAGAGAGCCGACCCTGGAGCCCAGGTCTCTGAGCTCCCCCACCTAGGTCCCCAGCTGGGTTTGTGTGGGACAGACATACTTGGATCTTTGAGAACTTCAGGCTTAAAGGTAGTGCCCTGAATTCTAATTCTTAGAAATGCCACTTAGGGCATTCTCAGATACAATGTTAACCATTATTTATAATAAGGACTGACATAGCTTTTAAAGTAACTTTCTAATCCTCAAATACTAAATTATGTTTAGCAGAGTATGAGAGTTACCAGATGTTCTGTATAAAGTAGCCATCCTCAAACATTAATGTGTATAAAGTCAGCCAAACAGCCAATTGGTACCCAGATATTTGCCCTCACAGAATATCCTATTTCTGTAATGGTTGGATACTGGTTCTTGGAATAGTGCTTGAAAAACCAGAAGTGTTAGATTTAGGAATGCTCACAGTGGCTGCGAGAGGCGTCTGCCCATTTGTGATGTCAGCGAAGGAGGCGTGCTCCCTGATGATGGCCATTCTGTCTGTGGGTTGAGGGGGTGGACCGGGGAACAGGCCTCCGGAGCACTGGAGGCTTCCAGGCAGAAGGTTTGCCTAGTTAAAAGGAGGAGGAGGAAGGTATGAGTGTGCTGGGCTGGGGGGCATATGAGGGCGGACTTGTTTAACAATGAAGATTCTGAATAGAACAGCCCAAGCTGGCATTTTATCAGGACATTAGAATGGACATTCATTTCTGCCAAAAGCACCCCTTGACAAGTTCAGTTCTGCAGGTGAGTTTTCAGACTCTATCATCCATGCCTACCCTTCCCATACTCTGTGAGCAGTACCTTATATCATTTATTTGTCCTAAGGCTCTGATGATGTTGATATTATTGTTCCCATTTCTCAGAGGAAGAAACTGAGGCAGCAAGAAATTAAAGAGCTTGCTAAAGTCTACCCAGCCAGCAAGTGGCAGAGCAGGGCCATGAATCCAGGCCCACCTGACACCAACACCTTCCACTCAGACCAGGTTGCTTTAGGTGTGGCCCTTGGTCATTTGGGTTAGAACTATCAGGAGTACTTGTCAAAATCAAGACCCCTGGGTCTTACCCCAGAGCTACAGAATAGGAGCCTCTGGGGTTGGGACTTGGAGATATGCCTTTTTAACAAGTACCCCAAGGCGGTTCCAATGTTTGAAGAACACTGTCCTAAATGAAGGAACAAACGTAATGCTCATGGACGGGAAGCCCTCGCTTGGCACCTCGGGTCACGAGCGCAGGGCAGGGCCTCCTCCCCAGGAGCGATCTTCTGCTCTTCAACAAGAGAACCTAAGAACACAGGAGGGCTTTGGCTCTGCTCTCTGCCAAGATCAGCACGTCAGGCTGGAAGGGGCCCTGGAGGTCCTCTGGAGCACCTCCTCCGTTGTCAGTCCAGAAAACTGAGAGTCTCAGGGAGGGGAAATCTCTTGGACTGCCTCCAGTTGACATGTTTTGAAAACTTTGCCATATACACACATGGTACATGAATTAGCTTATTTAATCCTCACAACATGCAGGTGAGAGAAGTTCCTTATTATCAGCATCTTATTATCTTGAGATAAGGAGGCTGAAGTTTTAGCAAGGTCAAATAACTCTCTCAGAGGGACAAACAGAGCTGGCGCTTGAACCCAGCACGTCTGAGCTGGGAGCTTGTCCTTCTGCCACTACGCGAGTCATGCTCTTTCCGCTGCCGCCTGGGCTCTGCTACAGAGGCCCTGGAACTTAGTCGGGTTAAATGGTCTTTGTGATGCACATGGTGCTGCCCTCCTACACCTCTGTTTTCCTTGGTACTTGGGAAACATTCATTGTTGAGGCTTGTTTGTGATGCTTGGTCACTGCACAGGCAAGGAGAGTTTTATTTGGAAAGAAAAACAAGGCTCGTATAGAAAATGCCTGTGTGTGAGATGGAGCAGGGGGACTTTGGGACAATGAAGACGTCACTTGGAAGGTTGGCTTGAAAGAGGGTGATGTAAAATCAGAGTTGTCCTTAAATTCTCAGATTTGACTCTTTCTGTTTGGTCAACATGACAGTCGTTTTCTCTATCAGACAGTATTTGAGGTGGGAAAAGTTTAATTATAAATTAGGGCACTGGGCATGTCATGCCAATTCTACCCAAGCAGCATGGCAGCTCCCCAGTCAGGGAAGGGGAAAAGGATACTGGCACCAGCCTAGAATGCCCACTACATACATTTTTCTACTTTCTTTTCACTTTTAAGTAAGGAATATCAATTATTTTATACTATCCCCAGTATTAGATTCCAGTCTTCCCCCCATGATTGGCTAAAATTCATTTGCTACAATTCCCAATATCCATGAATTAAAAAGCAATTATTATTACCTACTCCCCTTTTCATAGACTGAAGAAAACTAGGGTACATTGCAATCATATTTTATAAATTTTGATGATAATTAAAATTATACTCTTCTACTGAAAATCACAAAGCCTTAAGCTTCCACTTTCCCTCATAAATGAGATGACAGATCTTATTAGTGTGGCCTTTAAACTGGATACTTTCAATTGCTCTGGAGAATTTCACACCCTAGCCTGACATAGATTGAGCTAGGGGTTCTGGACAAGACCAGCAGGCCCACCTGGCCCACCAGCAGGCCCATGAGGCAGCCACGGGCAGGGAAGCCCACAGACCACGTGGCGCCATCCTCCACAAAGCCAAGAAAATGGGCCAGAGGACCTCTCTGGTTTCCTCTAGACTCTATAATTCTCGAATGTAGAGTCTGCCTTACACTGTCCTGTGACAAGGCAAGGTAACTAGTGATAATAAATTTGACCCTGTAATCCAGTGGGATCACAAAAGATTAGTGCAGTGGTTCTCAAACCTTTCAGTCTTAGACCCCTTTACAGGACCCCTCAGGACCCTCTTAAGGACACCAAAGAGCTTGCTTGTGGGAGTTATTTCTATGGTATTTACTGTATTAGATATTTAAACTGGTGAAGTTTTGAACCACAATCTCACACAGCACACATTCCATTAGCCTCAGAGGGATGGCATCAGATGTCATTCAGTCTCTGAAAACTGAATAGTGCACTTGCAAGAGTGAGAACTGAGAAGGCAAATAATGACTATTATTATCAAATTAGTTTGATCCTGGACCTACCAGTAGGAGAATATAGTTTGAGAAAATGGGCGTTTAAATCAGACTGTCTGCATTCAAATTCTGGCTTCACCATTTCACTGCTTCATGCCTCAGTTTCTAAAATATTTTACACTATTCATGCCTCAGTTTCTTCAGTTAGAAAATCAGGATAATAATATGACTTACCTCATGGGGCTGTTGGGAGATTAAATAATGTAAGTACATATAAAGCCCTTAGAAAAGCACCAGTGTATGTTAAGTTTACTTACTATTTATACATATCAATTACTATGGGCATAAGCTACTAGCTTTGATTAATAAATCACTATTATTAGTGTAAACCTTTGTGCCTTCCTCATGGGCCTGCCCCTCTGCGTGGTTTATGGATATTGGTGTCATGCCCCCAAGTGCTCCGTGAGCCTATGAGCTCCTGGGGGCCAGTCCTCTCTGATTCCTCCTTGGTAACTGCCCAGCGCTGTGTCCTACATCACGGAGGAGGCCACATTGACTGAATAACTGAATAGCTGACTGCCTCAAATGAGCAAACAGAGAAGTCACTTAGCAGCCAGGGCTCCAAACTCACTGTGTTGAGGAAAGCACCACAAAATAACAGTTTGTTCATGTGCTGTGGTCAAGGAGAGAATTAGCTTAAAACAGGACACTGTATTTTCTAGATCTGGAATTCTGGAACTTTAAAACCAATCATTGCATTCATAAATGCACACAGGAAACTGCACTGGACAGTCTCCACTTGCCCATCCAGACCCTTCCTCCACCCTTTAGCTCTCTGCTTTGTATCTGGGGGAGGCTGACTTCTAGGGACTGCGCCGACCTGCCTCCTAGTGGAGCTGGGCCATGGCAAGGCCAAGGCAGGAGGTCAGAAAAGTAAGCAGCCAGGTTTTCCTCTGGCTCTCTTCCTGCTGGAGCAGATTATTGTTCAACCAGAGGTTGCACCTCCTGCCAGGCAGTCCCCTCCAAGCTGTAGTTGAATCAACCCAGGCCCCGGTAACCTCCGTCTTCTCAGCCCTTCAGGCCTAGGGTGGAGATGGCTCCCCTGCGTTCCCAGTCTTTCCCAGCTGCCTCATCCCTTGTTAAGGTTTCTCCTAACCTTGCCCTACAACAACATGAATAAAACAGCTCTTCTCCATAATTCTGTTCCAGTGTGTCAGTGGTTTCTTCTGGGACCCTGGCTGAAGCAGGAACAGAATATGTGTGTGTGAGTGCACACATGTACACTCACACTAGTGTGGCAGCTTAAACACCAAAGTGTCAACAGAATTGTGGCCATGGAATTAGGAGTGATTTATTTCTTCCCTCTGCTTCTCTACATTTTCTGATTTTTATGCAGTGCAACAGGTATTATTTATATTAAAATTACTTAAGAAATAAAGTATGGCTTCCCAGATTTGTGAAATTTAGTTGTTTCTTCCTGGAAGATCAGGCTCGGGGGACTAGAAGCCCTTGGATCCAGATCCCTCAGGGGCAGATCGTGGTGCTGATTCACTCTGGCTGAAGGAAACGGAAGACACCGGCTATTACCCCCAGATCAGATGTCATGAGGATTAATGAGATAAACATGTCTGCAGCTTGGAATTCAAAATGTGATTAAAAAGAAAATAAGAGGCCCATTATCATTCCTTGGCTTTGGAAAGGCCCTTAGTCTTGGTGGCGCTGAATCCTGCTGCCATCCTGGCTGTACTATGACCATGCCAGGTACAAAGCAGAAGCAAGAGGGCAAGTCTATCATGTGAGAGGAGGATGGCTCAGCCACCTAGAAACTGAGGTATCATCTGAGTTTGTGCTAAATGCAGATTCCCAGGCACCTACCCAATAGGACCAAGATGGGGCCTGGGAATGTGCATTTTAAAGAAGCTGGCCTTCCTCTACTCCCACATACATTCACATCCTGCAGAACGGAGTTGCCTCAGTTCCTGAGCTTTGCGTACCTGTCCTGCCCCCTTTGTACTCTCTTCCCAAAGCTTCAGTGAGCAGAGGAAGGGAGAAGGTGGGGAGGAGGAGAGCCGGAGGGCTGGGCGGGGCAGCCAGGGCAGACCCGCACCACCCTGCTCATCACCGGGAGGGGAGGAAACCCACAAGGGGACATTGACCCCGTCTGGCGATCAGTGCTCCGGAAACCACAGAGACCCCCTGGAGGCTTTGCCTGATGCTGTGTTCTTTTCCATTTCTTCTCTGATTACATTGATCCTGTACTTTTGCTGACGTTGTGACAGTCTAATTATAGACTTCTAGGCTGCTGAGCAAACAGTCGTCCCCCTTGGTAAATCCGCCTGTTACACAAGCACCAGCCCTGGACACTGTCATTATATGCAGCCAACCCCAGGATGTCTGGGCAGCACTGCCACCCGCCCTCTACCTCCTTCACGTCACTGCTGGAGCCGCAGGTGCTGGAGCTAAGTCAGGACACATTCTTTTTTTTAACAGATAAGGAAACTGAGGCCCAGAGCACACACAGAAAGCTAGGAATGAAACCTGAGACTTGGGGTGAAGGGTGGGTAGCGTTATTCAAGGCCTCTTTCTTTTCTTCTTTCTTTTTTTCTTCCACCAAACAACCACTCAGTGCCTATTCTAAGAACTTTGAAGAGGAAAAGTGTCACCTGGCCAAGAGCAGAAAGTATTGTCAGGGTGGGGCCAGCTGGATGGCCTCCATCCTCCAAGCTTCTCAAGGAGCCATTTCCCAGTCCTCCAATTTATAGGCTTCAGAAACTTGTCTGCTTCTGTGTCCCAGAGCTACATGGATCAAATGATCCACTGATTCATTCGAGTAAAGCTCACAAGCGATGAATTTAAGGGCAGAAAGTAAGAGGTACTTGTTCTGATCATCCAGCATCTAAACCTCCTTTCTCTCTTTGGAGGATTCCTACCTTAGGAGGTAGAGCCCACTTGCCAGAAATAAAGCTGAAAATATTAGATAATATAATATTTTTAGATTATATTTTAGATTATATCTATTCCTGAGCCTTCTTGCAACTGGGTCTTCGGGCCACAATTTGAGCTCTGCTGATCAGATGCTCCTACCCAGATTTGGAATCAGAAGCTAGGGATGGGAAGAGGCAGGGACACAAGGACTCTGATTATGGATGGGTGATAGCAGTGCTGCTGGTGGTAATTTCATTGTTTCCAGAGGCAGCAGCAGTCACAGGCCCTGCCTACGTCTATGATGACTTCATGTCATCTTCCCTGGACCAGTTCTGCAGTACAGTTTTTGAGCCTTTTTCCTGGTAGCACAGCAATTGGCCAAGTTCTCCAGCCATCCTGCTGAATCTGTGGACTTCCCAACATCTTTTAAGTAAATTCCATTTTGTATAAATCATTCAGAGTCATTTTTTATTGCTTGCAACTAAAAATCTGTACTGATGAGGCCCGGAAGAGCAATGTTTGAATGCTGAGTACCTCACCTGGTTAGGTGAGCTAGCTGTCCCTAGGCCTTTCCTCTGGCAGCATGGGAACGGTCAAGGCCTCTTTGGAGACAGGCATGGACCCAGTGTGGGCAGCTTCGGGAATGGCTGCTGGAAAGAAAGACAACCAGGGCCTAAATGTAAGGCAGGCTCAGAGTGAACCTGGTGATTGGTCATAAGATATGAAATGATCAGTTAACAATTTACACTTTCATGGAATCCTTTTTCCCTGAAGGAAGATTTGAAAACACTAATCCTCAGATAAGACATCTGAGGCCCCAGAAGTGCAGGGTGCCACAGCAAGGTGTTGAGAATTTGCCCTCCTCTTCTCTCATCTGATTTACTTGCCAAGATGTCCTGGCAGTAAAGTGAGAAAAGGGCACAAAGTTGGCAAAGGGATAAATCTTGTGGAGGGACAACGTTTTCCTGTGTGCTCACTACCTCATTACCTCCATGAAGCTGGGAGGCTAATTCCCACTCCATGTTTGGGTTAGGAAGCTGAGACTCAGACAGGTTGAGCCATTTGCCAGAGATCCTAGCCATCTAACTAAAGTACATCCTTTCTCCAGTGACACCATTAGGGAGGTGGGCAGGGAGGGTGTCTAGAGACACGAGCTCAGAGGGATGAAGTTAGCACTGCTTGTTGCTGGAGCCCTTTTTCCTCCAGCAATGCCACCATCAGCTCTCCCCCTTTCTGGGCCCTGTCTTACTCCCTTCATGCTGGCCCAGTGCCCCAGGGCCTCCACTGCTGTTTTATGCTTGAGCCTGCAGTTACAGTCATACCCAAAGATGCAGCCCACTCCCTTTTCCCTGACCCATCAAATCTGGCCAGTACTGGGTGTACTGGGTTCATCCTCCCATGCTTTGCTCCAGATAAAACTTAGACCTTCTTACTCTAAACCTAGTTCTCTTTCTGTGACACCCAATAAAAATATTGACCTGCAGAAGCCTGAGAAGAGACAGGGATTTATTGGTGAGAATTCTAGGTGGAAGGGGAAAGCCAAGTCATGCCTTGGTCCCACCAGAGACTCACTAGAATGTAGCCGATGCCGCTGTGGTGGTTATTGAGCAGGTCCCCAAGGGCTGTGGTTCTTCTTTGTTTCTTGATCTGGGTGCAAGTGACAAAGGTTTGTTCAGCTTGTGAAAAGTCATTGAGCTGTGTTCTTATTATCTGTGTACTTCTCTATCTGTCAAAATACATCAATAGAAACTACTTAAAATTATTTCAAGGCAATCTTTAGGGGAAGGCATTTTAATAAAGGTTCCTCATAGTAATTCACCTTGAGATAAAGTAATAGAGAGACTCAAGATCTAAGAAATTGCTATATGAGGATAACTGGGCACTATACAAAAGGTTCTTCTTGGCTTACAAAAAAGATTAACGACATAATTTCTTTGTTTCTCTAGGCATTTAAAATAAAATTCTATTAAGACAGAAAGCTTTGTTAGGGTCATGGCCACAAGCAAGGCATGGCTGCATTTGAGACTTTCCTCCTTCTGCTTCTCTTTCTTCAGTTTTCCTAGGTACACATCAGGGGATCACTCTGAATACAAAGGTCTTTAGACCATTTTGATTGGATGTGCTCCAGCAGAGGCTGGAATTTGGCAAGAAGGAGGCTTCAATAATCTTGGAAGGACAGTTTCAATATCTGGTTCCACATCCAGTGGGCAGTACCTGGCGACTTCCTCAGACTCCTTCCAGCTCCAGGATGCCACGGTTTTATGAGGTAGAAAGAACATTGTGTATTTTTTAAAAGACACCAAAACAAATAACAACAAAAAAACGGAAACCAAATTCTAGGAAAATCAAGTTATGTCCCAGGAAAAAAAAAAGGGCCCAAGGAAAAATATATACATGTATGTGAATAATGAATATATTTTCTGGCTCTTGGCTCTCCCCTCCTTCCTACCACAAAGTTGCCTAATGAGCAAAATTTTACCTAAACAAAGGTAGAACCAAACAATGCCAGATAAAATTCTAGGTATGAATTTCTGAACTGTGTTCTACCCTGAGGCTACCTATATTAATGCTGTCCATGATGTACTGAAATAGTAGAAATGGCCAACATTATATAATAATTTGCATCGATTTTATTGTGATCATGTGTCTTGGATTTCTCTGGACAATGTGGATTTTAAGTAACCAGTCACTTTGTTCTCTTAACTGAATTTTTTATTCAACAAATATTCATTCATTCATCAAAACTGCTTGCCAATTTTGCTAAGCTAATTGGATATCCAAATGGGAAAAAATAAATATTGACACCCCAAACTGCACCAAAATTTAGAGATGAATCATAGACCTAATGTGAAGATTAAAACAATCAAGTTCCTAGAATATAACAAAGGAGATGACCTCAATGACCTTCTGCTGAGCAAAGGTTTCTTAAACAGTACATAAAAAGCACTTAGTTATAAAAAGATAAATAAATTAGAATTCTTTTTGATTAAGAATTTCTGTTCATCAAAAGATAACATTAAGGGAGTGAAAAGAAAGCCATAGACTGGGAGAAGATATTTGTAATATATATTTGGACAAAGGATTATTCATACCAGAATATGTAAAAAAAACTTATAGATCATTAAGACAGAACTCCTCCAAAGTGGCAAAAGACCTGGACACTTCCCTAAAAGGGTATCCAAATGGAAATTAGCATGTGAAAAGTTGCTCAACATGGTTGATTATCAGGGAAATGTAATTTTTTTTTCCACCTAATGTAATTTAAATGGAAATTAAATCACAGCGATACACACACAATCCTTTTTAAATTAAAAAGATTGACAATACCAATCTGGCAAAGATGTGGACAACCAGAAACCTCCTATCACTTGATGGAATATAAATTGTTATACCACTTTGGAAAACTTTGGCAGTAGATTTAAAGCTTAATGAGTGTGTAGTCTACAACCCTGCAATTCCAATCTGGGTATAAACCCAACATAAATGAATGCTGTGTCCACCAAAAGACATGTGTAAGGATGATGGTAGATCAGAGTGTATAAGGGCTCAGTTATGTAGGATAAATAAATTCTTAGGGGTCTAATGCACAGTATGGTGACTATAGTTAATAATACTGTATTTTATACTTGAAACATGCTAAGAGAGTTGATCTTAAGCATGTCACCACTCACACACCTGCAAAGGGTAACTAAGTGAGGTGATGGATATGTTAATTAGCTTGGTTGTGACAATTATTTCACAATGTTTATGTATATCAAAACATCATATAGTGCACTTTAAATATGCACAGTTTTTGTTACATTTTGACAATAAAGTGGGAAAGGGTGTAGCAGTTTCATTCATAATGGGCAAAAACTTGATGCAACCCAAACACCCACCAGTAGAATGGATACATAAATTACTGAATCTTTACATAATGAAATAATACACAGCAATGGAAAACAATGAACCATTGTGACATGCCCAACATGGATGAATTTCATTGACATGCTGCTGAGTTAAAGAAGCCAGACACGAAAATTCACATACTACGTAATTCATCCATATCAAGTTCAGACATTGGTAAAATACATCTATGGTGATAGAGGTCAGAACAGTGGTTACCCTTACGGGATATTGAATGGGAAGGCGCCTGTGGAATCTGGAGATGTCCTGTATCTTGATCCGGATGGCAGTTACATGGATGTATGTGCACAAGTAGAAATTCATCAGTCTGTACCCGTAAGCTTTGTGTAGTTCACTGAAATCGTACCTCAAAAAAAAAAAGTTAAAAAAAAAAATGAGACCACATATCCTGATTTGATGCCCAACAATAGAGCCACTGTGGCTTTCCCTACAGGCACTCATACCGCTATGCTATCTCATTAACGTTCCAGGGGACATCCCCATCCCCAGAGAAGGCATATATTTGAGAACTTTTTATATCTTGGCAGACACTTGAGAACCACACTTATTTCAGGCAAAGCGGAGGGCTGGGGTAGGGAAATATTGCATCTGGAAAGCAGTCTTTTCCCCCACCACCCAGTAAAGGATCAGTACAAGCTCAGTAATTGTTTACTGATAAATAACAACTGCCACTTTTTGATGTAAGTACCACTCACCACACACTTCCTATCAGGCACTGCACTAACAGCTTTCCGTTTTCTTATTTAATATTTATATAACTGTACAACGCTGTTCTATTTTTAGTCCTTACAGGTGAGGAAATGTAGATTTATGGAGGGTTGGTTAAGTTACTTTTGCCCAAGGCCTTGCAGATAGTTAGGTGAAGGGAGATCCCAACCCAGGGTACCTGAATTTAGAACCTGGACTCTGAAGTACTTGCTATGGAATGAGTGGATGGTGTCCAAGCGCCGCTCGCGTGTTATGTAACATACACAACTGAGCCCCGTGACAATGAGTAGGGATGAAGCTGTTGTGGTTGCCAGGCTTGGCGCGGGATTCCTGCAGGCCCTTAGCCCCACTAAACTGCGCACAGGTGGTAACTGCGGCCAGAGAACCAACTGTGCCGATGACCTCCAGCTAATTTGCTTGGGGAAATCAGGAAGGTTCCCCCGGCTTGGAAACCGTTAATTTTTTTCCTACTTCAAAACACACTCCGGAGGTAGGCGTGGGTTTCACTCCGCACTCCTGGAGAAAAGCAGCGCGAAAATGCTGAGAAGGAGAGGAAAAACAGGCCTGCGAGGGAGAGGGATAGAGACGGGAAAAACTCGGAGGAAAAGTTACGTGATAGAAATGGCACAGAGGAGTGTAGTGAAAAGTGGAAAAAAAGGGAGTCCCGGTAACTCTGAAGTTAGGGGCGAGGTGACACAGCCCCTCTCTAATGCGCCTGCGCAGTGCTACCTCCTTTAGCGCCACGCCCATCCTTTCTCCCCTGCCGAAGATTTACTTGTTTCTAGGCAACCATTCAGCTGAGGAGCCAATCAGAGGGCACCTTTCGCCCTGCCCTCGCCGTCAGCGCCCAGGAGGAAGGATCCCGTGGGCGATGGCTCCTCCCGTCCCCCCCGCGAGTGGGCAGGCTTAGAGGCGGGGTAGAAGGCGGGGGCAGCCGGCGGGGGCGTGACCAGGCCGTATAAGACCGGAGGGGGTGGCGGCGGGACGGTTCACTTGGTTCCGCTGCCCGACGGCTGTAGTGAGTTCTCCGCTCCTGCCGGGGGCTGCTCACGCCAAGGACCTGCCTCTGTAGTCTCTTTTTCCGCTGCCCAGGTGAGTCCACAGCCCCCTGCTCTAACGAGGCAAGGGTGCGGCGGCCCAAAAAGCCGCGCGCTCCGCCCTCGGGGGTCTGTCCTTGCCGAGCCGAGCTTAAGTCTTCGCCGAGCCTGGTTGGGGGCGCGGGACCGGAGGGGGAGGTGCGGACAGGTGCCGGGACCCAGTGCTCCCTACCCCTCCGGCTCCCGCGACGATTCCTTGTTTCTTCCCACCCTCCAACCCATACACCGCCCTTGAGGCCAGGAGAGACAATCCGAGAGGGAGCAACAACTTTCCGGAGACTTCGGTCGGGGGTTGGCAAACTTCAGCGAGTTCCTGCCCGCGCGTCCCGCGGGCTGCGTGCAGGCCGGCGCGGGCTGAGGAGCCAAAGAGTGGGCGATGGGTGCCTTCAGCTCCTCCGAAGGCGCCCCCGCCGTAGTTGTTTGCCTGCGGTCTCTCGGACTCTACTGGGTGCTCCCGCGGGCACACACACCTTTGCCAGCCCGCCGAGCGCGAATTCGAATTGGGCGGTTTCGGAAGGCACAGTTGGAGACGCAGGGGTCAGGGGCTTATATCAGGCCGGGGAGGAGAGGGGAGCTTCCCAGGCTCGGCGCCAAGGCCGAGGTTTTGAGGAGAGCGCGGAGATACCTAACTTTTCGTGGACTTGCACTAGACTGTGGACACTTTGGGCTGCAAAGTGATCCAAGCGAGTGACTTATGTGCTGCGCATCTCTCGGAAACTTCTCGGGAATACGGTGTCTGTGACCTGGTTCCTCCCCTTTTAGGAATGAAACTTGCTTACCTTGTAAACTAAAAGCCATGACAGTCAGTTGACGCGGCTAGCGGTGCTGCGGGGCTTAGAGGCGCGGCTGCCCCGGGAGGAGTTGCAGGCCAGATCGGGAAGGTGGGAAGGGAGTCGGAGGAGTGTGGCAAATCTGACGCGTGCAGGTTTGTAGCCTGGCCACCAAAACACGGAGCGCGGGCGGGCGAGAAAGCAAAACCCCGCCACCTCGAAGGGAGGACTTCCGGAGAAATGCCTGCGAGTTTCTCTGGAGAACTGGAGTCGACCCATTCTCGTTAGAACCTGTTTAGGGATGGACCACAAGCGAGGGGTCAGCGCAGTCCCCTGCCCCCCTCTCCTTTTTGGCAGAGGAAGGCTTTGCAGAGCTGGCCAAGTCCTTGTTTCAAGTAGGGGCCTTTTGAAACTTTAGTTTGTTTTTTATGGAGTGATAACATGCAAACGATGGAGTGCTTAAAGTGCACTTAATACAGTAAACGTTTATGAAGACTAATCATTTGTATTGTAACAATGGGTATTCAGGATAGTTGGTAGGTGGGTTAGCAACCTGAACCTCCCCAGGAAATGAAGTTAAGATCATAAAATCCTCCTAAAGTAAACTCCTGGCTTGGCCCAGCTGCCCTCCAGGAGGGATGAGAGTGGCCATTGTTGGCTACACTAACCTTTCAACATGAGTAACTTGGCAAGGAAGCCAGTCAGGCAGCTCTGAGGGTGGTAGGAGTGCTCACCAAGAATTGACCTGTGTCTGAAATCCCCAGAGGTACCACTGAGGGGGTGAGACCTGCACTGGGGACCCTGCCATTGAAGCGGGGGAGTGGGAGGAGAGAATGCTGACTTTTCTCTCCTACTTCCTAGAAGGGGTCTGAGCTGGACTAGCAGGGGTTCTGTCCTTTGACATTCTTGTTTGTGAAGATAGAAAACAATATTTCTGGAGTCAAGTTCTTACTTGAGATAACTAAAACCTTGTGTCTTAAGGTATACTCATATGTTTGTTCTCAATAAGGAGTTTTTAGAAAGGTTTCGATATATTTTTATGTAATTGTTGAGGTAGCTGTGAGGGAGTCTCATAACATCAAAGTGGTAAAAAAGTTTTTCCTTTCCAAAAGCCTCTAAATTGTCACCCAAAATAAAGGTCCCTAATTTTGTAAGTAATGTGAGTGTGTGTACACTGAGCCAACAGCAGTACTCTTCATGTTGCGTTTTTTTCCACAATACCTACCTTATATCCAGAGATTAAGTTGAGGTACCTCTGAAGGAAAGGATTTGGCTCATGGCCTGTCAGAATGAGCCTGATCTAGGTGAGCCCTGGTGGCTCTCCCTACTGTTTCTTCAGTTCTACTGTGAGTCCAAGTAGCTCACCAGAATTCCATCCAGAGTTGCAGGAACCCCCCCCACACCCCATTTCCAGTAGTGCCCCATTTAGCCTACTTCCTCAGTATTCAAGGCCAAGGCAGATTGTACACATCCCGCACTATCCAGCAGAGAACAGAAAAGTCGTAGTACTTCTGAAAGTCCGAGGAACTGCTTGGCAGTAAAGATAGCTTAGAGTGGACTATAGTGCCCTGTTCTCCCAGTGCTAGTAAGTGAACACATTTGATAGGAAAGTAGACAATTGTATGATTTTTAAAACTGCCCAAGTAGTACCTTGTTTTTATCTTTCATCTTTTATATGTTGTGGTGCATGGGGCGTCACTGAAGAGTGACAAGCCAAGAGCTCTGAATGGACGTGGTAAAGCTTGTGTTACTGAGACAAGTTGCGGAAGCCCATGACTAATTTCAGTTAGATTAAACTTGTGTTGTGGGGTTTGTTTTTTTTGGCCTCGCACCAGACTCTGAGATGTTTCTGTTCGTGTGTGTGTGTGTGTGTGTGTGTGTGTACCTATTGGGGGTTGAGGGATCTTAAGGGGAAACAATGCAGAGTCTGAGGTGTTAACTTGGGATAAAACATTTCCTTGGTTAGGTAAGGTCTGTTGCTTTTTTGTGTTGTCACTAAGGTAAACAAGGTGATAGAGGTAAGTCTGTCCTGCCGCCTTGGTGTTTTGACTATACAGCACCTTAAATTGGCATAATTTGTGTGAGGATGAAGTGGACACCTCTGTGTTTAAAGAAACATTAACGTGTTTAAGCCACTTGTGTACAGCAGTAGTGCTGATCTCCTGCTATACTTCTGAGACTTCCTGTCTCAATCTCTTTTATCCTTTTATTATATTATTAGGAAGCATTATAAGGAAGCTTATATTTGGAATTAAATGGTTTGGAGGAAACATCTTTGTATAACCCAACTATGTAAGAAATAACCTTATAGATTAGTTAGAATTAACAGATTTTGTACAGCTGGCCCCTGTAGCCTGTCTGAGAAATGTTTGCAGGACTTCTTGGAACAACAGGAGAAAACTAATATAAAGAAATAATTGTTGAAGTCAGGCAACTCTACATAAAATCCTACATATGTAGGATATTTTTTAGTCTTGAGCCCTTTGGAGTGTTGGTCACTAAACTGCATAAAGTGTTTATTTCTTGGCTAGCAGTGATTGAGTCAGTTAGTAGTTAAGTGCTTGCTAGGCCAGGTGTAGAGGCCAAGGGAATGGTGTGTGAAAAGGCCTGTGGAAGGGCTCTGGATGCAGGAGGAACTGGATCATAATGTACCTGAGACACTTAGTTTGTGCTCATGTGTCCTAGCCACTGGCATGTGAGTGCCAGGGAAGCAGGAGCCTGTGCTCATTGCTGAATCCCCAGTGCCAAGAGAGGGCCTGGCATCTGGAGGGTACTCCTGCTAATTGAATACACTCTCTGCTGGTATTTGAGTGCCCTTCCTCTGAAAGAGGGAGGCACGCTTAAAGTAGGTGTCATTCTGGTGGGCCCTAGTGCTGGAGCTTTTTGGATTGAAAGCATCCAGCCTAAAATGCAAGGTGGTTTCTGGGCCTTTTTCTAAGTGGAGGCAGCAGGGGTGTAGGTTTGGAGCTGAAGGGCTGTGGCTGCTACTGGCTAGCAGCTGAAACTCCTCAAGCTGAACTCCAGAGCTCTCCCTCTAGCACTCCCTATCCTGCCCACCCACCCTACCGGCTCACAGGGCTCGCTCAGCCCCCACCCTCTGCTTACTGGCTGGCTAGTTCTGCTGATTCTTTCTTTTTAACTTTTTGTTTCCACTGCCATCACTGACCTGCTTTAGGGCCCTATAGACAGCAACTTGATGAGAACAGTGCAGAGCTCTTCTCCCGGCCTCTGGCCAGTTCTGTGTCCCGTGCACCTGGAATGCCACCGCAAGCACTAACAAACCGCTTACCCTTTTGGAAGCTGAGCTCTCTCTCAGAACCTGTACCTTTCTGACCTGTTTATTCTCAGCCTCCCTTGATGAGTCTTCCTAATTGCCCTACTTTGCCTTGCAGAATACATACTCAAATATTTGAATACATTAATGCTACTCCTTCCTCAGCAAACCATATTTCAGTCCAGTTTTGGGTCCTCCTCAGAGACTTCTGATCTGACCCCACCTAAGGTGTTTCCAACACTTACCCTCCTCAACACTTCATTACAGCTTTGCCTTGCACCTTATTTTCTAGTTTTTTCAAACTTGATCTTTGCTTGGATGAACACAAAAAGTCCCGTTTGTGTCTCTACATTAGCTCTATGTAAATACATATTGAGAGGAAAATTATCCACGAATCTTGAACTGCTCCCACCCGCTCGTGTTACCATATGCTTCTCTTACCTTCTCAGCCCTTACAAAGGTGGGAAAAGAGTCAATACCTGGTTGTCTACCCTTCACCCCCAAACACACCCTGTTTATCCCTGACCTGTGCTTTTGATAGTTGAAGAGGTGGGTGTTAGGAGCCGCACAGTGGGCTCTCCCTGCCTGGTCTCTGCCAGCCCTGTCACTCACGTGGAGTAGGTGTGAGGCAACTGCAGCAGGAAGAACTCTGATCCACACGTAGGAATGAAGCGGACACTAGCACCTGCCATGTCCAGGTGCTGGCCCAACATTGCCCAGCCAGGAACTAGCACTGCTGTCTCCCATGCTTGGGCCCTAGGCCTTTGCTAGTCTTTATACTTACTTCCTCCCTGCCTCTGAGGCCACCTTCGGTTGTGAGGACACTTGGCAGCAAGCATCTTTACCTTCTCAGGCTTCAGTTTCTTCATTCTAATATGAGAGCCACAGTTAAGTGTCTAGTAGTCACATTAAGAAATAAAAATAAACAGGTGAGAATAATTATATTTAACCTATCATGGAAAATATCATTTTGCTATATAATCAGTGCAAAAAATATTGATGAGGTATTTTACTTTTTTTCTTGTACTGAGTCTTTGAAATCCAGTGTGTATTTACACTCAGAGCACTTCTCAATTTAGACTTGCCCCATTTCAAGTGCTCAAGGGTCAAATAAGGCTTATGGATACAGTATTGGGCAGGGCAGATCTAGACCATCACCAGTGTTTCATTCTCAAATTCTGTTTCTACACGTGTGGAAAGCAAGAGCTAACAACAGAAAGTTATGGAAGGAAAGCGAGCCAGGATATAAGCTCCACAAGGGCAGAGACCTTTGCCTCTTGCTTACTGATGGAGCATGAGCTCCTAGAACAGCACTTAGAACATAGTAGGCACTCAGACGATATTTGCAAGAATGAAAGGAAACTCAGTCATCGGGGCCAATTTACTGATGATAATCATTCACTTGTGAGTCTGACCTGACTCTAAAACACAGGATGTTTGATTCTTAGTCCAGCCTTTATTCTTCTGTTTTTCTATAGTTTCTTAGAGAATAATCATAAGATAGTAGAATTTTAAAGGACTGCAGATAAAATCTTCTGAGACTGATAGGGGAGCAGGACTCCAACAGTTTATCAACAAGTAAAATTTGAAAATGCAAGAGGAAATAACTTTGAAGTAAAAGGTGTCTAAGAGCTATCTAATAACAACAACACATGACTTGGTAAATGCTAATTTACTGGTAATCACCCTAATGAGCTGTATTTATTCATGGCTTGGACAGCTCCACATGTGTAGGAACTCGAAAGACAAGGTGGTTTGGCCACCTCAGGAGCAGTTGGTGCAGAAATAGTTACCACATTCCTTTTTTAATCTTGCTCCTTCACTTCAATCTTACCCCGCTTTGCCCACCTACCCAAATTTCTGCTTTTAGCAGCATTTCTCATGTCAGAGGGACTATTGAGTTTACTGATGTTTCCCTGAGGCTGTGACCATGCTCGGACCTGGAATTCGAGGGCCTGCTGGGCAAGTGTCAACTCCACAGGGAGTGGGGGTCCATGCAGAACTGAAACCTGGGTGGGACTGTGTGCGCAGTGAGCATCCTCACTGAGATCGCACACAGACACATGGGAGTGAGGGTGTGGATCTGTGTCTAAAGGATGATAAGTGCTGCGTGTGAGCAACTAGGACTTGCTTGTCCTGACCTGATAAGGCCCAGGGATGTTGCCAGTGACTAGACAGGACTGTTAGCAGACTGAGGTCCTCATTTTGGACAGCTGACAACCATTCAAAGCTCAAAGCTGGGTAGTTAGATGGTGAAGGAGCCTGTGGACACAGCCCTTGAGGAAACATACGGGTTCTCAGCCCTTAAACCCTCTGAATTGTGTATAAACTTGGTCGTCCTTACAGGAAGCAGTCTCTTTCCAGGAATTGTGCTATTTTTCCCAGCCTGGTCAATCTCTAATAAATTAGTAGGGCCAGCTCTGGGGATCTCTTTAAATGAATTCAGACCAGTAACATCTCTGATTTAGAAAGAGGTGTTTGGTGAGAGGAAGTAGAATATCAAACAGCAACAAGGATAATTTCCAGTTCAAGTTGTGCATGTAGCACTTAGTGATGCTGATGCCTTGGAAAAATCAAGACTTTATGCTTAGCTTCCACTAAAAACGTTTACACTCTGACCTTGTTGATATCTGTGGCTATTTCAGGCTACTCCTTTAAGCACTTCTGTGGTGTCCTTGTTATATGAGGGCTGGTGTTTTGATACTGCTTCGTGCTGTTTTGCGGCAACAGCATTAGTTCTTCAGTGCTCTCTCTCCAACCACACTTAGTTAAGCATCCTCTTTTGAAAGACAGGAAAGAGCTTCATGTTTGGAGTCCTCTGAGGGTGGGTGGGTGCGGACAGAGCCCAGTCATTGATAACCATTAGGACTATGTGTTGGCATCAGCGGGAAGTGAGAACTTGTGAGGGTCCTTCCGACTCAAAGCAAGAGCGCAAGGTGGCACTAGGCTCCACAGCCCCAGACACCCCTTTCTTTTAGCTCAGGTGGCATCCTAGTTGCCGTGGGAGTTGCACCAAATTTTTTGGCTCTAGTGAACATGGGTGTTATGGCCAGGAGGATGCTGATAACCCTGAGAAAACAGATTGAGACCTCCGGCCAAATGCGGTGGAGCTGGGTGAGCACAGACCATCTGCAGGGTTTGCTGTGGGCCCAGTGTGGCATGAGGCAGTTGTTTCTTTGAATTGATGTAGAATGTGTGTGTGGGTATTTGAGTGGTCAACTGTAAAATAACTTCTTGGAAAAGTGAGCACAGAATATATATTTTTTGTCCTTTTAACAAACAAGGCATTATTTCATCTGATCTGTGGCTTTGGGCCAACTGCTAGTCTGCACGGTTATTCTGTGTACATTAAGCACAGGTGTGTGTCTGGGTTATCTATCATTTTTTAATGTGTCTGGGGGCAGTGGAGGAGTCTCCAGAATGTGGCCCCCTGGTCATGGGGCCTGGGGCCCTGGAGAAGGGCTGGCAGTGAGCAGACAAAAGGCTTCCTCAGGCTGTCCGCTGGCCCTAGATACCTTCTGGCCTTCACCCCCCATAGAAGTTCAAGGAATAAAGGAGGGTTTCTCTTCAGAAGGCCAAATCCACTTTGACCCCGGTTTTCCTACTTTATGCCCACTTGTCTGCTGCTGTACATATCAAGTCCCTGGTCATTCAGAGTGCCTGGCTCTTTTCTCAAGGGTGAAAGAATCTCAAGGGCTAAACTATGTGCAGGTGGGAAAAGTGGCAGAGGTCCCATCTCAGGTCCCCCAGCACACGTTCATCAGTCTGCTCTTGGCTGTTTCTTTTTTTAGTTTCTGTTCCAGCTCTCCTGGTGCTAGTCCTTGGGGTCCTGGTCACTTCTTGCCAGTTTACCAGCCTTCTCTCTGCAGCAGTGGGGTTATCTGTTTCTTGCATCTGAGAAGGTTGCCTTCTTGTCAGAAGGGAACGTCTTGTTCCGTTGCTTTATCAGCAGATGGATGCTCCTCATCAGCCAGCCAGCAGAGCGAATCCCATCAGGGGCTGCTTCCCTCTGCGAGTGGAGCAGCGAGCCTTAGCTGCAGGTCCGCACCAGGATCAGCCCGTTCCTTAAACCTCCCTCCTGTGCCATTCGTTTTTTCCTCTTAAAGTGTGTCCAGCAAGCTGACTATCCCAGCTCCTTCCATCCCTGGGTTCTCTCTCCTCTGTGGACTTACTTTTGCTAACATACCACTGCCTTGCAAACTAGCTAGCATCTTGGAGTTCTCTCAGAACTGGAGATCCCAGGCCTTCATCTCTCATCCATCGTGCCTTTAAACAAATATTAGCATAACTATTAGTGTTTTTTTACTTGATTCCATTCAATTCTGGCAGCCCCAGACAGATCGGTTGCAGCCCCCTCCCCAGTCCATGACTGTTCTGAGGGCCTTGCTCTCAACCCTTGCCATTGGGCCTTTCCCCACTCAGGGAGCCTTAGCACACTGAGCCAACCTCTTTCCCATCATCTTATAAAAACCTTTGTACCTTTCCCCTCTCTGCTGCCCCTTCTTGCTACCTGATCAATGAACATATCTTCCAAGCCCAACCCCACACACCAAAGCGGCCCCGCCTCCTACAAGCCGCCTCCGCCCTATTCTGCCAGTGCTTCCCTGGACAGTTAACAGTTTGTGTGGCCTCTTTGCTCCCCAGTTTCCTCACCTGTAAAGTTAGGGTAATGGTACCTCCCTTACAGGCCATCAGATGGGTGGAGCCAGATGAAGCCCTCACAGCACTCAGCACTGTCTCAGTGCCTGTTGGGGATGTTTTCAAATAGAGTTTGGTGGCTCCTGTTAGGGCACCTGGCTGAACATCTAGTCCCATTTGGTTCCCCTGGCTGTAGCAGTCTCTACACATACAGCCCCCTAGAGGGCTCTGCATCTTCTAGTACCTGCTCGAGCTTCTGAGGAAGAAGTACAGTTAACCCTGTGGGAAAAGATGTGGGTAGCATTAGTGAAATGTTTACATTATGAAATAGCTGATGGGCACCCCCACTAAGAAGAGGATTTCCCACACTGTGGCCAGTGCACTACCTTCTCTAGTGCCTGTGGAGGGGCACCTCTAAGCCACCTTGGTGGCATTGAAGATGAAAAGACCACCTCGTGTCTTTTGCCCAACTGGAGTCTGCACCAAAGCCAGCAGTAAAGAGGGGTTGACTCCAGCTTTGCTGTCTTCAGAGTGTATGGCAGGGCTAAGGGGCCATAGAGATGAGGTGTCCCAGTTGTGTAGTTAACAGAAGGTTACTTTCTCCTTTTTTGGATAGGACTGATAAAGTCTGTTTTAGAGAAGATCACTTCAGTAGCAGCAAGAACTTGTCATCCCAGCGCACATGTGGGCTTACTGCCCTCTCCCACCTCCCGCCCCACCAGTGGCCGGACTCTGGCTTGGTGGAAGTTGTTGCCATTGCTGTGAGTCCTAGCTCTGGAGGATCTGTGGGCAGTTCCCTTAAATTCTTCCGATCCTCATCCCTAATTTGTGAGCAAGGGGCAGTGTAGCTTCCTCAGAATGCTTGTGAGGATTAAGTGAGAACTGATCTGAAGTAGCTCAGCCTGAGAGTCTTGCTTTTGCTTTTCCACACAGCTCTACACCTTCATTTTACAGGAAAAAAGGAAAAGGTCCAGACTTGTGGTTCTCATTCACTCAGCTAAGGGGTGTGGGGGAGGATATTAATAAGTGTATTGTCATCCACTTTCACTTACGCTTAAATTCTCTAGGCTTTTATCTACAATGAAATAGTCTCTTTTTGCTTAAAGTGTCCTCTGTTGTACATGGGGAAGAAGAGTTTGTTTGGAAGATGCCAGCCATGGGGGTGTGGGGCCCCTCTCGGCCAGGAGCTGGGGACAGCAAGTGCCTTTGTCTGCATACCTCCCTCAGTCTGTCACTGGGCTTGGTCTGTTGCCCATGGCTGGATCTCTAACCTCAAGCTGGCAAGTGTTACTAGGCATACCCAGGTTTTTGAAGTAACATCCCGTAACAGTGGTAGGGAGTGTTGTCATCATGCCTCAGCATTTCCATGAAACCTTTGGATAACAACTTCTAGAGTGTTTGTGTTAAATATCACAGACCTAGACTTAAATATTTGCCATCTTTAAATTCATGGATGTAGATCTCCACATACACCAAGAACTCTCTGGATAGTGTCCATGTCTTATACCAGGCACAAATAGGAATCGATGTTGATGTGACCTAAGCCCTTGACCATAAGATCCAGACTTAACATTCCTCTGTCTCCAGCTTATCCATCTGCCTGTCCTACTGGCCCACCTTGGTCCCCTCATGCTTTCAGAGCCTCTGTCACTCTTGTTTCTGGGATCTAGGTAAGCTGTGAAGCAGGACTAGAAATAGCTCTTTTTTTTTTTTTTCCTTTTCCTTTTCAATTAGGACTCAAACATTCATTTTCAGATCAGTCAGCCCTGAGTGGCTGTGTCCCAGGCAGTTAGACATCAACTTGTTCTCAGAGAGCTTGGTTTAATCTTCTGGACTAATGTATGTTTTCCCCTCATCTTTTGCTGTCATCTCTACAAATCTGTTCTCTTTTAATGTGTATACTGTACCCTTCTGCTGCAGCCAGATGGTAGAAGAAAAGGGAATTCAAGGGTACCTAAGACATTCACCATGAGTCAGACAAGTAGCCTGACCTGAGTAGGCAGGTGATCATCCTCACTTGGAAACATGGGCTTCAATTTTCAAATCACTGAGAAATCATGGTTCCTGCCTTTCCCAGTTTCTGCTCTGCAAAACACAATGAATCTCCTTCTCCGACACTAAAAGGAAAGTCAAACACTTTAGTTTGAATTTACCAGGCTTCAAATTAATTTTTTTTCTAGTCACTATTTTGTTAATTCTGTTAATTAAAATTTGCATTTAACCAGGGCCTTTCATGAGTTGGAAATGTGTATTTCACATGATTCTTTTATATGGGGAGTATATCGATGTCAATTTCAAGTGGTTAATTAAGACTAAAACTGTTACACTAATCTCTGGTGTGTTATCTAAGTATCCAGGGGCCTATGACTTGAATTTATTTTAGTAATACCAGTGTTTGTCTAAGTAACTCAAAAATGTACTTTTGTTATTTGAAATTGTTTGAATGGGTGAGGGAAAACAAAGAATTCCTTTCTAATAAGCATCAATAACTTATTTTGGGCTCTTCTTATGAGCTCAACTCCTAGTAAGAGCTCAGCCTTAATTTGAGCCTTCAGTAGTTTGAGCTCCTCCTTATCTAAATCATGGTAAATTGGGAGAATTAAAAACCATATCATGGACTTGGGATTTGTCATTTCCTACACTATGCTTTTATGTAGACTACTTTTTTCCTAAAAAGTTAACCCCATTATTCATGTACATGTCAGAAGAAGTTAAAATGGAAGATGCCAACCACAGGCATCTTAAATTCCTGAAAAAGTGTTTATTGCATTATTAATGCTCTTGCAGATGTAGTGAATGATCGGTGTAACAGTATCACAAGGGTAGCTTTAATATGTCTGAAATTAGAAATACCAACTTTTGTAAAACTACAGAAAACATTCTTGGATAACAAACAGAATGGGACTAGATAAGATGGTTTATTATTTCTTTCTTTTTTTTTTTTATCAACAGTGGACACCTTATGACTTAAGCAGTACATAAGTAAAAACTTACTAAAAACCATTCTAAAGGAAAAACGGCCCCTCCTCCCCTACCCACCTAGCTAGAGATCAACACTTAAGGCTTGGAGGGGAAGCTTCTAAGTGTATTTCATTTTGGCACACGGTTATGGGGATGCTGGGGAATGATAGGAAAAGAACTGAGGAATTAAGTAAGTTAGCAGATGAGAGGAAAGCTCCTAGGGGAAAGATTTTAGAACATGGCTCATAAGATTTTAAGTTTTTCAACTAATAAATATGTAGGTTCCAAATTCAAAAGGGATAAAGTAAAGTTTTCCTTGTCTCTTGTCTCTCAACATAGAGATGGTATTTGGTATAGGCTGAACTACTTGTGTATTCTCGAGACATTTAGTGATCATATAAGCACAGATTTATGCTTTTACGCACAGAGTTTTGCACTTTTATGTTAATCTTGAACATTTCACATTCATACAGAAAGAGATGCTGCCATTCTTTTGGACAACTACATACATTTGTATACTGTTGTATATGTGTATCAAGTCATTCAACCTTCTGTTGACGACTGCTTATAGCTGTATAAATAATTTTCCAGTGAATATCCTTGGGCACACTTGCAAGTATACCCATAGGATAAAATCTATGGTTATCTAAAGTAGACTTCCTAGAAGTGACATTGCTATCAAAGAGTATATCCACTTAAAAGTGAGTCCCACATTGTTCTCCAGAGAGAACCTGTGGAGAGTGTACCAAAGGTGACTACTTCTTGATCTCTGCCAAGTTAATGAATATAAATGATGCATTGAAGTTTTAACTTGCTCATCCCCATGGTAAGGTGGAATGTGCTGTGCATCTAAGCCACTGATCATGTCCTTTGCCCTTACTTCTCCTGAGGTTCTAGTAGTTCTGGTTTGTAAGAGCCTGTTATTCATTAAGGAAATGAGTACTTTGCCTAATATCATACAAATATTTTCTTTGTTTTGTCTTCTGACTTCTTTGTGGTGGTCTAACCATGCAGATTTTTAAAAATAATATATAGGAAAATGTATCATTTTTTCTGTTACTTTTAAGTTTTATGTGATTTTGAAAGGACTACCTACTTTATGTTAAGTGTATATAAATTCCCTGTCTTTTTCTAGTTCTCTTAAGTCTTTGATTTGGCCCAGAAAGCTACCTTTACTTATTTATTTTTAAAATATAAATATCCAGATAACTCAATTTTTTTCTTTTTGCTATTTTGAAATTCCTCCTTTATGCTAAATCCCCTATGAATTAGATTTGACTTCTAGCTTTTAAAATTCTTCTATTAATTTATCTTTTTGTGCCCATACAACACTGTTTTGATTATTATGGCTTCATAAAATCTCTTACAGGGTTAATATACATCATTCCTATTTTTCATAACATTTTATGGCTCTTCCTGCCCTCCTCTCATATGAACCTTATACATTTTTAGTCTAAAGTAGATTATAACTTTGAATCTACTGCAAGTTAAGAGATTGGAAATTGTATAAAAATTCTCTTGCCTCTGTCTTCCCACCTCCAGGAGGAGTGATAGCTTTCATCAGATTCTCACTGGTCTTTGATGCCCCTCCTCTAAGAGGTGTTAAGAACCACTATTCTAGAGGTAGGATTAGAGGTACATTGCTCTAGAGCCCTGACTTCAATTCTAGATTACTTTAAAAAAATTTTTTCTTTAAAAAAAGTCATGAGTCAAAAGTCATTCCTACAGTTATCCTCCCCTGAACATTATTGAGGATTTTCTTACAATTAGTTGTTCTTTCTGTTCCAAGTACTGATTGACTTGCAGCTCCCCTGTTGCTGTGACTTCTCATACCTGTATCACGAGCCTGAGCCTTGGAAGCCCAGTAACAGGTGATATATAGGGTAAAGCAAGTTGTAGTTTTATAGGTAGATTTCTGTCCAGTATTGTTGGTCTGTATCACCAAATAAATCATAGTTTAGCAGTGTCTCAAAGCAAAGCCAGAGCCAGAGCTCTCTGAAATCATTTGAGCTTAATTGTGGGGTGCCATGTATAATAGGTACAAGTGCACTGTGTACTAATCACAAAAGGGGCCACAGAGAGATCATTAAAAGAGAACACTGGTGTCCCCAATCTGACTTGAAGCCAAACACCAGCCACAAGAAATAATAAGCTTTTCATCATAAATTTTGCTTGATATCCTTAATTTAGGAGTGCTTTGATAGGGTAGTCTAGATAGCCTAGGGTTTTTTGACCTGTCTAAACAGGATTGAGGAAAACTTTTAACTTCCCTTTGGCAAATATTATTCTCTAGCAAGCAGAGGAACACACATCCCCAGATTGGTCTTCCTAGAGCCTTTGATCTTGTGATCAACCTTCCCGTTGCCAGCTTAGCAAATTCAGCCCCTGAACCTCCTTGCTAAAGGGAGCCTGTGATCCAGCTTGATGTGAGGTGCCTGGTGGCCAAACTGGATGACCTGCCAGGTCTTGGCTGCATGCTGCCTTCTGCCCCTCAACCCCAGCCAGGGGCTCATATTGCCTTTCTGTCAGCTCATATCACCTGTGAGTGAACTCTCTGTGGTCTTCCTGTTCTCCCCAATCAAAGGACACTTCTTTGTTCTATCTTTATATTCCATTTTCTTTCTGCCACACACACCTTGTATTGATGTGTTCTCACCTACCTTCTTGGTGGCCATTTCCTGGAAGACTCGTCTTGGTGTGTCCAGTGGCATCCCAACACTGAGTGACAACCATCCCAGTGATCTGAGCACCCTAGATAAGGTGAGGGTCCCTGGCACCAATGTGAGACTAAAAATCCTGAGTTGGGTACCTGGGACAGTGCATGCTAGATGTGTCTTCAAAAGCACCAGCTGCCAAACGGTGGGAACTGCAGTAGTCACTGGAATGGATTTGATTGGGGGTCCAGCAAGTCAGAAAGGGGGATGAAATCTTCATGGTGAAGTCTGAAGACAGCACCTTGCCCCTTTTTTTTTCCAGCTTTTCTAGCCATCTAGCTAATATGTGACCCATATAGACCCTGACTTTCTAATCCATCAGTATTTGTTTCTATTTATTAGGATTTCCAGGGATCTTTTATTTCATTTCTTGAAAAGTTTAACTTAGTTGGCAATTACTTTGTGGTCCTAACAGGTGGAGTGTGAGAAGTGATGTTTTTCTCCAAGTCCTGAGTGCTGACTTTATTCTTCAAGTAGTGTTTTCTAAAAGACAGTTGAAAAATTACCGTGCCCTGAGGATGTTCCTGGGTAGGGCCCTCTTGCTGGACTGTACCACATAACTGACCTAACCCTCTGTTACCCAGGAATTTTGTCATTTCAGACAACCCCTTGGTCCTACCTGGGTAACAGAAGTTCTTGCTACATGGCTCTCAGAAGTGCAAAGGATGTGAGAGTCTTGCTAAAAGGACATCGGTGTACCTGATTTCTGGCAGGATGGAACTGGCCTCCTCTTGCTGTGTTTGCTGCCCAGAGTTGAGGATCATCTAACCATGGAGTGGGGGAATTCTTCTGTGTGGATCCTGTGTTCTGTGTGTGGGCTCTTGGCCTGGATATTAGCCAGTTCGTGATGTAGCTAGGGAGCCAGAAACAGGAGAGGGGATTTCCACAGAAAGTAAGGACATTAGCAAAACTGATAGTCCCTTTATTGAACAATGCTGTGTTTAGGTTACTTGGTTTAATAAGTTTGCCTGCTTCCCTCCACACAGACCAGCACCCTTCACCCCCAACCCTCACACAGACAAAACGAGCAAAAGAATCAAAGCCAAACCCACATAAAACAAAATTACGAAGTCACCAGCTTGGCATAGGGTAGGCTTGTGTGTGTTTTGTCCTTACTCTGTGCAGGCACTATTCTTCACAGGTTTGACTCAGTTATAACAACATCTTTTACTGCTATTTTATAGGAAATAGAAATAAAATGTCCAGAGATAAATCTGCATCTTCTCTGAGTCCCCTGAGTTGCTTTGCCATAAAGAAGTGAATTCTAACTCTGTTTCTCACTCACTCACTTCCAGCGTCCCTGGCAAGAACATCCCCCAAGATGGCAGAGGAGAGCAGCAGGACCAGGGACTGCACATCCTTCAGCGTGCTCAGCTGGGATCAGGTCAGTCGGCTGCATGAGGTCCTGACCGAGGTCGTACCCATCCACGGACGAGGCAACTTTCCAACCCTGGAGATAACTCTGAAGGATATTGTCCAGACCGTCCGCAGCCAGCTGGAGGAGGCAGGCATCAAAGTGCAGGACGTCCGGCTGAATGGCTCTGCAGCTGGCCACGTCTTGGTGAAAGACAATGGCTTGGGTTGCAAAGACCTGGACCTAATCTTTCATGTGGCTCTTCCCACAGAGGCAGAATTTCAACTGGTCAGAGATGTGGTTCTGTGCTCCCTTCTCAACTTCCTGCCGGAGGGTGTGAATAAGCTCAAAATCAGTCCAGTCACTCTGAAAGAGGCTTATGTCCAGAAGCTGGTGAAGGTCTGCACAGACACTGACCGCTGGAGCCTGATTTCCCTCTCCAACAAGAACGGGAGGAACGTGGAGCTGAAGTTTGTTGACTCCATCCGGCGTCAGTTTGAGTTCAGTGTGGACTCCTTTCAAATCATCCTGGATTCTTTGCTCTTTTTCTATGACTGCTCCAGCAGCACCATCTCTGAGCATCTCCACCCCACAGTGATTGGGGAGAGCGTGTACGGGGACTTCGAGGAGGCCTTTGACCATCTGCAGAACAGGCTGATTGCCACCAAGAACCCCGAAGAGATTCGGGGCGGGGGACTGCTTAAGTACAGCAACCTCCTCGTGCGGGACTTCAGGCCCACAGACCAGGAAGAAATCAAAACCCTAGAGCGTTACATGTGCTCCAGGTTTTTCATCGACTTCCCGGACATTCTTGAACAGCAAAGGAAGTTGGAGACCTACCTTCAAAACCACTTCGCCGAAGAAGAAAGGAGCAAGTACGACTACCTCATGACCCTCCGCAGGGTGGTGAACGAGAGCACCGTGTGCCTCATGGGGCACGAACGGAGGCAGACCCTGAACCTCATCTCCCTCCTGGCCTTGCGTGTGCTGGCAGAACAAAACATCATCCCCAATGCCACCAACGTCACCTGTTACTACCAGCCAGCTCCTTATGTCAGTGACGGCAACTTCAACAACTACTACATTGCCCATCCTCCAGTCACCTATAGCCAGCCATACCCTACCTGGCTGCCCTGTAACTAACCTTGAGACCTGAGGGTTTCCATAGTGGGAACCCCAATAGGGCAAGGGCTCTCACATAGGGGAGCCTCCTTCTAGATGTAGGTGTTTGGCTTTTAAAGGGGAACTCAGCTCTGATTCTGCTTTTTTTTTTCTTTGTGTACCCATTGGAATGGGTCAACACTTTATCATGAGCCAACCTGAAGGGGGGACCCATTGTTCCAGTGCCACTTTGGGAAAGGCTGCAGGAAGTAGGACCTAGCCACATCTTTCAAAGACAGACACTAACACGTCACGTCCCAAACATCAGCACAGGGGCACCTGAGCTCAGTGCATAACTGATATTGGAAGAACGCTTGAGCAGCGGACGTGCCCCTTTGACCTACATGCCTTGTCACACGAGCCTAGAGCAGGCCAGGGTGGCCTTCACTTGGGGTTCTCAGCAGTTCTGTGGAAGTTGTGCTGGTAGTCTGTTTTCTTGGATGAATTTTAGCGTGGCAGAAAATGATAAATATGAGAGTGCTCTCGTGACTTAATTTTTGTTCAGGGGACTAAATTGCTTATATGTTTGTTCCCTGTCAGCAGAGCTGAGAATTTCTCTCATCAGTAAACCAAAGCCAGAGGCTGGAGAACTGAGATCTGGTTGGCAGTGGTTCATGGTTTAGATGCTGTGCTATCACGAGGAATTATGAAATATTGCTGAGAAAAAAAATGACCTTTTCTTGAAATGTAACTTAAAAACAAAATAAAATGTGCAACATAATGTTAAAGTAGAATTGTAGTGGTGGTGGTAGGGTGATTGTAAATAGGAAACATGAATGTCCAATTTTTTTTCCATTAAGGAATTCTTATTGAGTGATACTTTTTTCTCTCTCTCTCATCAACTCATCACTTTCATTTTGCTCTGCCTGAGACTAAGGATTGTGCAGAGTCTAGAGTCATTGTAGTAACTGACAGGAGGGTCTTCCCGTGTTTTAATTGGAAACCCATTTTGGTCACATTCCAAGTATGACAAGCTGGTTTTCTGGATACTTTGGCTGAGTTTTTTTGTTTTTGCTTTTTCAAAAATAGTGATTTCCTTCTCAAGGTTGTTTTTTGTTTTGACAGCAAATGAATCCAGGAATTTCAATAGACCTGAGTAAACCCGTGGAATGATCTGCTCGCACAGGCAGAGTTCTTGGGCTTCAAATAGCTTTAGAATCGAACCTGCTGTCCCTGTGCTGTGCGTGAGGTACAGGTGTCGGGTTCACTCGAGCCTTCTGGGCTCTGGAGCTACCATGGCACCTTGAAATGATGAATGCTAGTGTATGTGGGGAAGAACTGAGTGAATGAAGAATGGTCTTCCTTATTCTGGTAGATGTGACCGTACTTGTTTGTATTCTGCACTTTGGAAGGAAAAAACAGTGTTAATTTCTAGTCTAAAGCAAACCTGGTAAATGGGAGAGTTCTAGGTTGCTGTTGCTGTCCCAGTAGATTTAGCTAAGGGATTTTGTGTTTTGAAACTTTTTTGTGGGATCTTTTGGAAAGCCTCACTTTAGGGTATGAAGGGCAAAACACTCAATGTTGCCAGCCAGCTTGGTTTCTAAAGTAATTTTAATGAAATCCAGGCTCCTGATTTTTACTTTCTCCTGTGGCCATAAAAGTCCCAAGCCCTGAGTGACTGCTTTCTCCTTGCTTTAAGCAGTGAAGTTACCTTAAAGCAGAAATGCTTAGTAGAACATGAGTGGTTTACCTTTTTCTGAAGATTGCATTTTTGGGTTTTTTTCTGGAATGTGATGTCTTGATCCTCTTAAAAGCAGACTGGTCATGACTGAGACCCAAGGCTTAGCGGGTATCTATGTTGTGTTACATCAAGGGAAGAAAAGCTACTTCTTGGTGTAACCAGCTCTCATTTCCTGTGAGCTGTAGTTAGACTGGAACTCACTGGCTTTGAGTCAAAGCCAGTTCTACATGGAGGGGGGACCGCGATGCTTCAGTGTTAAAAGGCAGACAGTGAAGAGTGAATTCCAACGTTAAAAACTGCGTGGTCAGGCTGCCAAAGTGGTCAAATGGCAGCATGTTCGCACAAAAATGACAGATCTGTTTAACCAAAGCTTTGAAATGTGATAAAGCCACCAACATAAGCACGTGCTAATGGAAGTCAGTACTGCTTCTGCTAGAAGGCCTGGGCATCCGGGTTAATGAGGCTCCAGGTGAAGATCAGAACCGTGTCAACTAATTAAATTTCCAGTTTGTCCTGGTAGTTGTTTCTGCTTGTATTTTTTTCCTATCTGGTACTAGTCCTTTGAAGATGAAGGGAAGCACAGAATGTGCCAGAGATTCCCAGCCCCCAAGTTCTTTACAACCGTGACACAATGACTGTGTTGGTACAGTCTGCTCACCTGAAGTTCTTAATCAGCCCAGCTGTTTGGGAATTTGAGAGCAGATGTGTGTTCTGGAATCATCAGGGTGAAAATCTGTACTGACCAAAGCAGCACTTTTAAAACACCACCTGGTTTAGCGGTATGCCAGCCTCAGAATAGACCAGGTAACCTTGAATTTCAGGCATGTGGAAATTCCAACTGAAACCTGCCTTTCATGCTGTTCACACAAGCACCAGGTACTCTGAACTTGTACCAAGTCCAGTGGTTCCTCTTTTTTGTGTGTTGAGTAACATGAAACTTGGCAGTGGACAAGGGCACTAAAGTTCAAGTGCAAGTTCTAATATAAATTTTAGCAGTCTCATTTGCTTCAGAACTCTGAACAGTTTTCAGATGCTTTCTGCAAGTATTCAACTTGTTTACCAAGCCTGCTTCTTGGCATCAGTTTGAGCAGCAGTGACATTTAAACAGTACCTTTTCTCCTTGTATTGGCAGAAGGGTACAGTCTAAATTCCTGGCCTTGAGCTTCGGTCTCAACCTTCAATTTTACCTTGACAGTAAGACACTATTCCTCACTCAACTTCAACTCTGAAACTAAACTCTGTATCACTAATGCCTTGAATTCAGGGTTCCTGCTAACTGCGTGTGGAATGTGGCATGGCCCACACCACGGAGGACCTGGCTGGTAGATGGAGAAGTTAGGTAGGAAAAATGCTGGGTGCTTGATAAATGGTGACAGATGTGGTTTGATGTTCAAGTTTTATTGGTTTGTTTTTCCCCAGTTTGATTTTCTTTTTTCCCCTGAGGATTTAAGTCACTGTGGGCTACGTATGAACCTGTATTTTGTGGTGGTACATTAAGAATCAAATGACTAATGCCCTGAGTCTGCTTGCCCTTCAGTGCCCCGGCTAGGGCGAGCCTCTTACCCTTGTGGTAGGTTAAGATTTTAACTAGTACTGCTTTAACTTTTGGAAATGGTGCCACTCAAAGCAACATTAGAAATACCTCCTTTCCAATTAACTGGTACTGATGCCTTATTTTAGGATGCAGCTACATTCTGAGCTCAAACATCCTCTTCCGGAGAATAAATGGTAGTTATCCACTTGTGAGAAGAGACCCTAATGATCTCGGGGGTGGGGAGCATCATTTCCTGAGTGTCTGACTGGGGCTGTACACTAGGGAGAACCCTTCAGCTGGATTTGACAGGTGAAAGAACTTCCAGTTGCCAAGGTTAGATTCCTGTCTTTAATCTGGCAGAAGCCAAATGTCACAGCTGACTTTGGAACAATTCCAGTTCAGCCTATTACATTCAGAGGACCAAGGGAGGTGTGTAGGGGGATTTATGTAAAAGACCTGGCAACTTTTTGGGATTATTTGTGGAGACTTCCAAGGTGAGGACCAGGAAAGAAAATGCTTTTTTATGAGTTCAAGATCTAGATCTTGTTTACCTATCACTTTAAAAGCAAATACTCTCAGTGTAAGCAAAAGACAGTGCTTGGAGTTTTGCCTGGGCTGGTGAGAGTTGGTGCAAATCATCATGGGTGTTTGCAGAGGAAGGCGAGAAGAACATTCTGCTGAAGAGGAAGTCATTAAATTAATGGATTAAAAAATAGCTGCTTTAGGAAAATTGAGTTTTTAATCTATGAATTTCCAAATTAGTACAGATGAAAAGTCAGACACTCATTAGACTAAATTGGAGGATTTCCTGTTATTCTCTTTTGGTATATCCTTTGAAATACTAATTTTTAGAGCTCCTAGGATGTGTGAGGTTTCCACTTTGGTGTGATGGTCACTGACCTTCCCATGTGATGTAGGTGAAGTTGCTTGTCAGTGCAAAATGTGTTAGAACTTGATGAAATAAAAATTTGAGTTTGAGAAATAAAAATATTTAAAAAAATAACCTTGGTAGTTATGCTCGTTTCTTTGTGTGTCCTCAGTGGTGAGCTTGCTTTAGGTTTCAGAAAATATGTTGCATGATGGTGGACAGTTGTCAACATTATCCACCTTACATACATCTCTGAAAGATGGTGCTTTCTCTGAGGGGAAGGAAGTGTGGGTACTTGGGGGGCCATCATTCCCTTAGTATCTTGACTCTTCTCCAAGGTTCCCAACTCATTCAAGCTGAGTTTTGTTACTGACCACAGCCTCTCAGCTAATGCCTGTAATAGGTGATGTAGTCTTGAGATCTGCCTTCAGTGGCACCTTGTTTGATTCAGTGTTAAAGGCTAGGTTCTCTTGAGCTTGACCTTGGCTCCAAACCATGTCAGAATCAAAATAACTTCAGCAATACTATATGTAATTGCTACCATGGTTTCTTCACATTTTAGGATAGACATGGACAAGTGATAAAGTGATACTGGAGTTGTTAATAGATGTTTGGAGAGGGCATAAAGAGGTCCTGTAGACCCTGAATGGTGAACAACTTGTTTCCTGATTCCTCAGATCCAATTTGCAACCTGGCTGTACCCTCAGCCCTGCCCCTTTTATGGCCTCTTTTCTTTTGAATTTAACTCTTATGGAATTCTCTGTAACTCCCATAAAAGAATATATGCTTCTGTGTAAAATCCTTCAGCCTATTGTCTTCAACTTGCCCGTTGCTCCTCCTTCTAAACCTTTCAGCCTGAGATGTGCATTCTTCGGAGTCCAGTGTGTGTACAGTCCTTCCAGATTATTACTTTGGAGTGTTGTTCAGCGGTCCTTTCCCCTCTGGAAGCCTGACTACCAGCCCACATCACCTACGCTGTGTCTTGGTTCCTCACCCCTTCATCCCAGCCCTGTCAGCATCCATGTCAAGTGGCCTTTTCGGCCTTGTAGTTAACTACCTCCCTTCTAGCCTTTTACTTGTTATTGGCTAGACTTTGGATCTAGAACTGCTCATAAAGCTTGGAGTGACTTTCTGTCTTCTCCCTCTATGATCACAGAAATTGGAATCAATCAAAAAAGCAATTTTTTGATTTCAGGTTTGCCTGTGAGCCAGCTTCGGATCTTTTTCCTCCTTGCATGGGCCTTCTGGAATGTCCCTGGACCCTGCCATTTTGGTACTGCCTTCAGCTCTTGCCTGGACCATTTTGTGTGTCCTCTCAGTTATCTCTCCTCCATTTTTCCTGACCTACCCAAAGGTTCTTTCTGAAAAAGATGAGCCTGTGTCCCTCCCACGCCTGTGTAAGATCTTACTGTGCACGGGCAAATGTCAGATTTAAAAACAGGAAGCGTCACAGTGAGCCCGTTCCCCTAACCAGCCTTCCTGCTCTACCAGCAGGCCTTCTTCCAGTTCCAGAGCACACGGTTCCTTCCATGCACCCCCAACATGCAACATGAGCCACTAAAAACTCAGCAGAGATGTCACGCCTTTGGCTGCCTGGGCTACCTCCCCCTGCCTGCTGTTACTATTAGTGTACTTACTGTGTTGCGTCAGTTCTTCACCTAGCTTATCAACACCTGTGTGTTTCATTTTTCCCTGCCTGCCTCCCCCGCAACTGGCATAGGTTTGGTGCTTCATATGTTGAACTCTGTGCTTTTATCCTTGGAGGACGTGGAGTTGGGCCACCAGCAGCTAAGGGGCTGAATCCTGGATATTAACCTGTAGTGTTGTAATGCCTCATTTTAGTGCCAGAAAACCTCTCAGTTCAGGTATTGTCCAAAGCAATATTTACACGCAGAGCAACTTGTGTTGGAAGTGGTGGTGCTCAGTTCCCCGGAATGAGTAGTCATGTCCTGGACACTGTAACACTATTGATCACAAGTTCTTGACCTCCTGAACAAGGTCAGTATTAATGGCTGCAATCTTCACACTCTGCTGTGTTTTTCCTAACTCCCCACCCACCTAATACCACCCACAGACTTACCCTTCTGGTGTTTGAGTAAGACTTCTCTTGTGTCACCTCCAAGTGTTAATTCCTCAGCATTGGAGTGGTGCTTCCATTGGCACCCAGTATCTCCAGACTCCAGAAGTACACTTTCCACCAGTGGGGAACTTTTTTCTCCTTCACTGTGCAAGTGGTGACTTGGGTGGGATAGTAACATGTGGTTGTATTGGAATTAAGATCTGCTGGAAGATGCTAAGAGCATCAACAGGACCTGCAGGGTTTACCAAACAGCCTCTGGGAGAGGGAAAAGGCCAGAGCTTTGGTGTGCCACACCCTCTTCTGCCTTACCCTGGAGTGGAACTTCATCCTCTCAAGAGGCCTTCAGCTGCCTCCTTGTGCACCTTATGGCAGGCACAGTTGCAAGGCAAGCCAAGGGTGCAGCCCAACCTGGGACATGGTGAGAAGCTGGATGGCACCATGGTGTCTGGGCCATCCCTCACCCCTAGCCAAAAGCTGAGGGGGAACTGGTGAGGTGGAATGACTTTCTGCCCAGAGGAATGCAGCGGAACAGGGCCCACATGCTGCTTTCTCACCTCCAGGCCCTGGGCTTCCTCCTATCTCACAGGGCCGTGTCCCTCTCCTAAGGGGAAATGCTGTCTAGGAGAAAGTGCTGGCCTAGCAGGTGAGCTCCTGGTTGCTTGACTGGCATCCATGCTGTGAGTGCTGCCAAAAGGCCAGGGCGGCTGGGCCAGCCGGGAGTCTCAGTTTCATCTCTAGGTAGGTATTCCTCACCTAACTCGGAATAATCAGGCCTACCTGTTCCTGCCGTGACTGAATCTCAGGTTGGTCAGTGCCAGGGCTTTTTCATCAAAGCAAGTCACCACTCAGGCTGCCTTTTACTGTAGGCAGTTCCTTAAGAGAGTTCCTAGGGGGAGGCGTGTGAAGCGGGAGTCACCTGTCCTCTTTCCAGTGCTTACCTGCAAGGGAGGGTTCAAGGCTGGGTGCGTGTGTGGGCTTTGCTTACAGTGTCTGTGGGAAATTAAAGCCGCAAGAAAATGAAATGACAGGCTCACATTTGACTAAGGCTTTTGGCTTACCAAGGACACTTTATGTAGTCAGCTTATGGACCTCAGAAACTGGAAGATGAGTGGCAGTATTCCCACTTCACAGACAAGGAGCCAGGAGCTTTGAGGGCTCCGGAGGTGCCCAAGATTATATATACCTTGTGTGAGGCAGAGCAGTGCATGCAGCTGGACTCCAAGGCCCCATTCTTACCCCTGTTACCCCCCTGCAGGCACTCTCTAAACCACAAATCACCTGCAAACGTTCATTGTTATGCAGCCCCCTCTGAAGGGCCAGGAGGTGTTGAGTTGCCTAGTAATAGATCCGTTTCCACTCATACAGAAAAGGAATTCCTGGGACAAGCCAGCAGCTTTTCTCAGACGACCCTCCTCCTGTAAATCAAGTTGTGGGGGGTGGGGGGCCTACTGCAGGCTGGCTCACATGTTTGGGGAATATCACCCTGTGCCAGGGCCTGTGCTAAGTAAGCATTAACATTTAATCTCCCAACAACCTGGAGACAGGACATTTATGTTTACAGAGGAAACCAAATTGTCATATAGCTGGCAGAGCCAGGGCTGGGCCATGGCACGTCTGACTTTGGGGCCCAAGCTTTTAGCCCTTCTATGATGCAATTTTGCCTTCAACCTGTATTTTACAGGGTAGCAAAGCACAAAAGTACAAACATCCCACCTTCCAGCAGGGGCCTTTAAAGTGGAGTGAACACACCTTCCTGGTCTATGGTTAGTAAGCAGAATCTTAAATGGAGCCCACAGGGACTGATAAAACTGATTAGTTAACAAAAATTAAGCCAACTGACTAAGCTGACGTAGGGTGCCTATACTGGAGTGTGGTTGGTACGAAACACATTTTGCATTAGAATTGAAATTGAAACAGCATTCTTTTTTCCGTAAGAAATTACATAATAGAGGGGTATTTAAACTACCTGCCAGCTGGAGGAGAGGAGAGGGTAGAGGAGTGCAGGAGGACCCTGCAGAAGTCGGGCAGCCAGCTCACCCACAGCTATGGAACAGTGACACTGAGAAGGGACAGGACCCAGAAAACTAACAGCAAAACCCAAAGCAGTTCTGGAGTCAAACACCTGTTGATTTTCATGCACTAAATATAGTGGAAGTTGGGTCATCTCATCCTTACATAAACACTACAGCTAGGCAAATACTTTATAAAAAGGATTGTTGCATTGGCTTGAGTAAGCGGGATGCTGGGAGAAGCAGCATTTGGGCAGCTGGGCCTGGCCTCTGGGCAGCCTCCTGATCCTCAGCCTCCCGCTGCTATTTCAAGTTTCTGTGCAAAACTGCCCTCTGTAGTCCTTCCCTCTCTGAGGTGGAACTCCACGTATCTCATTGTTCTTGCACCTCGTGTCCCTTCCCCCAACATGAGGGATCAGTTTCCTTGGCCTTCCCGTGATCTGCACGGGGCAGGGGAAGAGCCCCCTCCCTCCAGACTGGCAGTGGAGGCAGCCTTTCCTCGGGCTTGTTTTCCACCCTATTTCAGACACTCCTGAAAGGAAAATCATTCTTTCTTTGCCTTTTGAAGTTTGTCTGCTGGTGAATCAAGCCCAGCCCCTTTCTCAGGGAAGTCAAACCAGAGGCTTATTGCCGCAGTTCTCAGCTCTGAGGCCCCAGGGGTTGTGCTTCCAGCCTCTTGCCTGAACACCAGGTCGGTGCCCAGCAAGGTGCACGGGATCCCAGATGAGGAGCCCTAGAGAGGCTGAGGAGCCACTGGGCAGGGAGAAGAGCAGGAGCTTTGGAATGAGAGGCGGGCCCCAGCGTGCACCTCCCTGCTTGGTCCCACATACTGCTCCAAGCCCAGCTGTCCTCGTCTGACACTGGGGCTGCTGCGAATTCGAGAACAAGGTGTTTGATATAAAACCCCAAGCCCAGTACCAGTACTCATCAGTGGCATCTATTCCTTGATATCATCTGCCCTCCAGGAGTGAAGAATCTGCTAAGAGAAACAAAGTGACATTTAAAGCACTAATATGTGTGCCACAGATTCTTTTGCTCTACTGCACATGAGGATGTAAATAGTAACACTAGCTGCAGGTCATTAAAACCTACAGGGCCAGTTAAGGGTATGACACGCTCATGACAGCTCTGCCAGATAAGTGGCTGTAGTCTCTCTCCTCATTCTACCCCCACTTAACACAGAACAAAGACTCAGAAGGGCTGAGCAACACGCTGCAGCCCACATAGCACTGGAGTGGTCAGCTGGCCTGGGCTGAGCAGCGTCACACCTGGAGCCGAGGTGGTGTGGACCATGCCCGGTGGCTTGGCTGGGCACCGGGGGCGCCAGCAGAGCACTGCCCTGCCTGACTGCCCCATCATTGCCCACTGACCCATGCATTGCAATATCCTCATAATTACCACCAGACGACCAACGAGCATCCTTGCTGAGGTGTTGCCACTCACACAGTTCCCCTCACCCCTGAGCTGGGGGTGGGCAGAGGACGAAAGATAACTGCTCTGGAAGATGACAGTGAACACAATACACAATGAAGTCATTTTATTCTTTTACTGAACAAACTTTCCTGTACCAGGAATTCAAACTACACACTGAAAAAGCCCAGAACCCTCCTGCTCCAGGGCGGCCAGCTCTTTTGTAGATGTGTGACAGCCAGTTTTGCTGAGATGGGCACATTTCTAATAATGGTGTTGAGACACAGACTACTGTGCATGGAAGGGGCGTGTCCTCTCTCCAAAGCTGCTGTTTCAGATGTCCCTCTGCTGCTGGGGCCCCAGAGCCGGCCTGCACGTCCCTCGCCAGGGCCTGCTCCCTCGGCCCCATGCAATCGTCGTCAGGGAAATGGCAAAAACAGGGCTTTGCCTGCCTGGGATCTCACACACTGACACACTCCCTAGTGCGTTTGTACTTTCTCTGCTAGACAAGGCCTCCCCCAACCGAAGAAGAAGGTCAGTGATGTCTTGCAGGGGCGGCAGCCGGAACCTGTGGGAAAAAGCACGTAGAGGGATGTTGCATAGCCATGGGGTCAGGCTGGGGGAGTTGCTGATCCAACAACCATCATGGAAACCAACTACATAAGTAGCATACTGGGGGCATTAGAAGGGTTTTCTAGCTCAATAGTCAGTAATCTTTTTCTGTAAATGGCCAAATAGTCAATAATTTAGGCTTTACGGTCTATGCGGCCTCTGTTACAGCTGTTCACCTCTACTGTTACCATGCAAGCAACCACAGATGATACGTAAATAAATGGGCATGACTGTGTCCCAATAAAACTTTATCTTATGAACACTGGAATTTAAATTTCATGTCATTTTCACATATCATGAAGTATTATTATTTTGATTTTTTATGACCCTTTTAAATGTAAAATCCATTCTTACTTGCCAGCTGTGTGAAAACGGGCAGAGGGACAGATTTGGCCCACTGCCCGCAGATTGCCAGCCCTTGCCCTAGGTGAGAGTTGGCTTCACAGCAACACACTCTTCCTCTTTTTGGTATCTGACCCCCAGTTGTGTCCTTCAACCAGGTGGGAGTGCCAGGCCTGGTGCCTGGGTATCGCTGGCCTTCGGCTCGCTCTCCCCACCCCCTCCATGTGATCTGGTTGCCTGTTGCACCTGCTAGCATGAGGTCCTGTCATTGCAACTCTGAATTGGGCCTGGAGTTGCTAGCCATGTGGATGTCACCACCCTCTGGCCTGGGGTGGTCCTCTTGGCCTGCCTTCCACTGTACCTCTCACCCAGATGGAGAAGCCCCTCTTGCTGTCAGTGAGTTGAAGGTTCCCAGAAAGGGATTCCCTCACTCAGTTATTTATAGAGTCCCCCAATATTATAATTCCTACTAGGCAGGCTGGTTCTGCTCCTCACAACCCCTCCCAAAGAACTTGGGACAATTTGCTTGGGATTTGCAAGCTGCACCTCTCTGTATTGAGACAAATGTTCCTTGTTGCCCATGACCCCTCAGGATCCCAAGGTGTTCCCCTAAGGCTAAAGCAAGCCCCTTGTTCTGGCATCCTGGGGGCTGACTCCCAGACTCCAGAGAACTTCACTACTTCTCTCAGGGGGCTCTGGGCTGTTTAAAAGTGCAATTGTTGGTTGCACCTGTCCAGGCTGGGTGGTCCAGCAGGATCTGACCCACCTGGCTCAGACCTCCCGGCCCCAGGGGCTCAGTGTGAGCTTCTGTAGGAACGCAGGTTGGCAGAAGTTCAGAGCAACAATGCCCTGACATACCAAACACTCAAATGAAAAACTGTTGCTGCTTCCCCTAATGAGTCTAGAAGGGGATAGGGAGATTACCAGCAAAAATCAGTGTCATTCTACAGGCCATTCAGGTGTCAGGGGACAAGGTGGTGGGGGGTCCTTAACAAGAAAGGCTCAACCCTGCCAAGAATAAGTCAAGAAGGTTCAAGACATGAAGAAAGTATCTGAAAGGGACTAGGCACTAAGAGGAACACAGAAGGGCTAGCCCCCTGCCTGGGGAAGGAGAGGGTGGAGCCGGAGTTGGTGTTGGGACAAGCATGTGCTGGGTTCCTCCTGCACATCTGTCTTTTCCATTCAAGAAGAAGCAGGCAGTGAGAGTGAGCCCTGAGTGAGGGTGGAGGAGTCAGATGGACTTTGCAGTGCCGTTTCCCAACCCTGTGACCTTTGGTAAGTTATTTAACTTCTCTGTTTCCTCAGCTATAAAAATGGGGATGCTTTCCTGCTATGGTTGTAAGGATTAACTTAAAGGAGATAAAGCTAGTGAAGACCCTAACACTAAGTAGACGGTTAGTAAATGATAGCTTGTGTGTGTATGTGTGTTATTTAAACAGGGTGATTCTTCAGCAACACAGTAGTCCTCATTTTGGTCCTCAGATTGACTGATTAAAATCACCTGGAATGCTAGATAAAATTCACTTTCCTAGGATCCTACCCCAAGATTCTGATTCAATAGGTCTGGGGGGCGGGTGGCAGAGAATCAACCAGATAATTCTCGCATGCCCACCATAGCCGTAAGGTAAGGGTTACAGAGGTGATGTACTACAGGAGCAGGGATGGTCGGCCCTTAGGAGCTAGAACTGGGATCCAGTCTCAGAAAATCCCAGGAGATGGAAAACCCTTGGAGATGGGATCACATGTCACAGTTTCCAACAAGAAAGCCAGGCAACCCGAAACATCAGGCCAATAAGCTGATGGCTACCCTTAGCATCAGTTTGAGTCCTTAAAGAGTTGCTCACACAGATTCAACCAGAGAGTCCAATCTGCCTGTCCTTTTGTTAGACTGTTAGATCAGATGGTGGAAAGATGGCTTTGTTTTTGTGGTTTGTAGCTGACTATTGCTAATACATTGCATTTTTACTGCAGAGTTTGAAAACCTCATTGTGCTTGGGGAGGAACTGTGTACTGCGTAGTCATACAATCAAGGGGATTGTGGTTTGCCAAACAGAACTGAGTCCAAGAACTAAAGTCTGTTCAGGGGATGGTTCAGAAGAATCTTCCTGGGGGAGGGGTGGGTGACCCAGCAGCTCGGCTCACCCCCGTGGAGCCTTCTTTCCAGTGGCCCTGCTGCTTCCCCCAGCCCAGGAGTCCTCTCCTCCTTGGCTACCTGCAGCCCAGGGTGCCACCAGACACCCTTGGGCCACTGGGGCTGGCTGAGACAAGCTGGATGTTTTTAAAGGGAAATTTTTCTAAATTTTAAAAGAACAAAAGGAAAATAAATATAGAAAGGACAGAACTAAGAACATAAGATGATGTACAGAGTTTGGCTCCTGATGCTTCCCAAGGTAGCCTGTCCTCCGGGCTCCAGTCCACGCCACCCCTGGCTGACCAGCTCTGTGCCCTGATTCTTAGAGGCTGGCTCCACCATCCCAGCCTCCATGGGTGGGACCCCCAATCATTGTCACCACACTACCTCTGTGACCTCTTGACTCCTTTTTTTTTTTTGTAGATAATTATTTTTTATTGAAGGGTAGTTGACGCACGGTATTACATTACATTAGTTTCAGGTGTACAACACAGTGATAAAACATTTATATACATAATTCTAGGTTCCAGCTATCACCCTACCAAGCTGTTACAATATCTTGACTATATTCCTTAGGCTATACACTACATCCCGGTTACTTATTTATTTTACCATTGGAAGTCTGTCCTTTTTTTTTTTTTTTTTTTTTGTGAGGGCATCTCTCATATTTATTGATCAAATGGTTGTTAACAACAATAAAATTCTGTATAGGGGAGTCAATGCTCAATGCACAATCATTCATCCACCCCAAGCCTAATTTTCGTCAGTCTCCAATCTTCTGAGGCATAACAAACAAGTTCTTACATGGAGAACAAATTCTTACATAATGAATAAGTTACATAGTGAACAGTACAAGGGCAGTCATCACAGAAACTTTCAGTTTTGCTCATGCATTATGAACTATAAACAGTCAGTTCAAATATGAATACTCATTTGGTTTTTATACTTGATTTATATGTGGATACCACATTTCTCTCTTTATTATTATTATTTTTAATAAAATGCTGAAGTGGTAGGTAGATACAAGATAAAGGTTGAAAACATAGTTTAGTGTTGTAAGAGAGCAAATGTAGATGATCAGGTGTGTGCCTGTAGACTATGTGTTAATCCAAGCTAGACCAGGGCAATAAAACATCCACGTATGCAGAAGATTTCTCTCAGAACGGGGGGGGTGAGGTTCTAAGCCTCACCTCTGTTGATCCCCAATTTCTCACCTGATGACCCCCCTGCGACTGTGCCTGTCTTAGGTTGTTCCTCCCTTGAGGAATCTTACCCTCTTGACTCTTGACTCTTGACCTATCGACCCTTGCTGGGTTCAGATTGCAGAATCCCAGGGACAGATTCCCTGCTGCTCATTATCCGGGATCTTCCCTTTTGGTTTGACACTTGCTAAGAGAGTTCCCAGCAAAGACCTCACTGCTCAGGTGAGACACATCCTGCCTCTTTTCTGCACACCACTAGCTGGGGCACTCACGAACCCAGGGCAGATCACCTGTGGCAGGAGCGGTGTCCGCTTGCAGCTCCAAGCAGCCTGCATTTCCCCTCTCTTCCGTTTGAATAGATTGCTCCAGTCGAGTTCATCTGTTCTCAGAATCCTTCCATACCCTCCACCTTGGCCTCACATCACTTTTCAGGTCTGTGCCCCGTCTTTCCCATCCCTACAGCCTCCCTGAGGCTTCCACGGCAGTGAGAAGAGAAGACAGGGCTGTGAAGCATGCACTGTATCTGTCAGCCACCACTTTACACTGGTCCAGAGGCACATGCGACAATAGGTGCTGGGACTGGCCTGGAGACCAGGAGACCGTGTCCTCTTCTGGTGCGTGTGGCCTTGGCTCTTCTGGCAAGATTCAAAGACTGGAGAGAAGCAGTCTCTGCCCGTGAGGAGCTTGTTGCCCCAGGACAGTGCTGTATAAGGCCACTGCTGTCACACTGTGGATGCATACTGAGCTGGAGGAGTACAATGTTAGGGTCTCCATAGAAGGGACTGGCTGGGGAAAGCTCCACAACGGAGGTGCCTAGAGCTGGGCCTTGTAGCATGAGGCATTTGGCTCCATGTGCCCCGATGAATGGGGATGCAATGAAGCCATGGAGAGCTTCTGAGCAGGTGAGGGACAAAATCAGATCTGAGTTTGAAAAGACCATTGTGGTCACTGTGGGGGGTGGGAGGGCAGAGGTGAGATTGGGAACAGGGAGACCCAAAAGGAGGCTGAGGCAATGGTCCGGACAACACGGTGAGAGGGTGTAGACTTGAACTTGGGCACAGCACAATGACAGAGCCCTTTACACATGTGAGCATCATCAGAAATAATGTAATAGAATTCATTTTGCAGACTCATGGGCATGTGGCATGCTTGTTTATTTTAATTGGTCATTGTATTTTATCTCCTGGCATATGCTCATGCTTCTCCATTCTCCCCAGTTCAGCAACCTTCTTGACTTCACCCAAGCCACTCCCAAAGCTCTGACACCCTCTCAGCCCCACTTCAAGCATAATCAGCCTCATAGTGAAAGACAAAGAAAGGGTCTAACCCAGTATTTTTCAAGGCTGTGCCTTTGGAATTATGGGGAGGACAATTCTTGTTGAAGGACTGTCCCATGCTCTGCATTTAGCATCTTGGCCCTTGGGGAACAAGGTGGCTGTAGTATCCCCTAGGAATTATGACAACCAATGTCTCTTTAGGAGTGATACTTGATTGATTACCATCCATGCCCCACACATGGGTCCTGTCTCCCAGGCAGCAGCTGTCTGCAGGTGTTTACCTAGTCTGCCAGCCCCTGAAATGGTATCGACCATCCCAAACCCTCAAATCAGGGTGGAGTAAGAGGACAGGGTGTCCACCCAGTCAACCTGTACGCAAGCCTGAGATGTCTTTATTCTACCCTCATATTTGGTTAAATAGAGCTGGGCAGAAACCTCTGGGCTGGAAGTCATCTTCCTTTAGAATGCTGAGGCATTTCTTTTTCGCTGAGTTTTAGCTTCTAGAAGCGCTGTTAAAAAGTCTGATGCCCTTATCCTTGGTGTGTGGCTTGTCCCATTACCTGCCTTCTTAGGGGCTTCTTTTCACTTATGAGGTTCTGAAGTTCCACTGCTCTGGGTGTGTGTGTGTGTGTGTGTTAACTTTACATTCCCTGTGTTGGGTACTCCATGGGGTCACTTTAATCTGAATGTCATGTCCTTCAGTAATGGGAAAATACTTTTAATTTCTTTAAAAATGTTTTTCACCTTTTCTTTTTCTGGAGTTTGATTACTGAGATGTTGGACATCTTCCAGTATCAGGATTCCCTCTGGTTTTCTATCACATCTTTTTCTCTCTTTGAAAAACATATATACCTTTTTTCTAACATACTTTCAAACTCTTCATTGAATTTTTAATTTTTACTATGCAGTACAAACCTTTCAGTCATACATATATATGGAGGTAGAAACCTGACTCATAGTAAAGTGTGTGGACTTCTGCTTAATCTCCACGTCCAGAATAGGGTCTCAGCCATCCTCTGAGCTCTCGTTGATACCCCCAAATCCAGAGTCCTTCCAATTCACCTTCAGCAGACAGTAAACTTCCTATCTTCTACCAAGGTCCCATCTGCTATTATTCTCATCCAGGGCATTTTTCATTCTTCACACACATTGCAATTGTCATCTCTAGAAGTTCAATTTGCGTCCTTTTATCTTCTGTTTCTTTAATTAATGCTTTCAATCTTTCCTCTGTCTTTCTGAAAATATGGAATAGGATGAATTACATTTTTGTACTTTCTGTATGTTTTTTTTAAATTGAGACTTTTTGAATAGCAGTTTTAAGTTTATAGAAAAATTAAGCCAAAGGCATAGAGACTTCCATATACCCACTTTTCCTTCCCTGCCCTCTCCCACACATAGTTTCCTTATTATTAATTAACATCTTGCATTATTGTTACAACTGATAAGTTATGTATTATTGATACATTATTATTCTTAACTAAAGTCCATAGTTTACATTAAGCTTCACTCTCCGTGTAATATAGTCTATGGTTTTGACAAATGTCTCACTGGATCATATGGTGAGAGTACGTTTAGTTTAGTAATAAACTGCTTGCTATACTGTCTTCCAAGTGGTTGTACCAGTTTGCATTCCCACGAGCAAAGAATGAAAGTCCCTTTTGTGCCGCATCCTTGAAAGCATTGATACTATCAGTATTTAGGTTCTAGCCCTTCTATTAGTGTAATAACTTCTAAAGTTCTTGTCTATCAAATTCTACCATCTATGTCATTCTCCACCTGATGCCTAATGAATGATAAGGCTGTGTACCCTGATGGGTGGGAATATAAACAATTCTTAGCTCTATGGAGCACTGGGGATTGTTCCTTCTGATCCTTTATGGTGGTTCTATCCTCAACCCTGCGTAGTTTCCTTACATGTAGGTACTGGTCAGTGTCAGCGGAAGACCTCAGGGACCCTCTGCACATGTCTGTGGCTCTTTCCTCTCTGGTGCTCTGCCTTGCACTCTCCCAGATTCCCAGATCCATCTCCCAAACTTATCTCTTCTTGGCTTTCTCCTTCCTGTCTTAGGAACCTGGAAACTCTCTCCGGCCAGTGAGCTGAGACAATCAGAGGACATAATTCCTTTTTTCCCGTCTCTCAGGAATCACTGCCTTCCATTGCCTCAAGCCCAATATCTTTCATATATTTTGTCTGGTTAAAGTTTTTCAAGCCAGAAGGGTAAGAATGGTCCCTTTTATTACATCTTAATTTGCTGGAAGTGGAAATCTGAAGATTTCTTTCAAATTGAACCAATTATTAATAAAAATAAATCTTTATTCCTGCAGTGTTCAGAATCGGTAGAATCCACAGTGGTGTGGCCATGATAGCAATAAAATCTACTGAGCACACCTCTTCACCTGTGGCTGAGTTCAACTTTCAGGGAGCTATCCAGGAAAGCCATGTCATCTACCCACCTCCTCCCTGAGAAGGGACCTGCAATGGGGGGAGCCAGTGAATCAGGAGTGGAGGCTGCACCAGATTTCATGCAAAGACCAGAAGGCCAGGCTCTGTCTTTGGAAAGCCTAGCAGTGGGGTCAGGTGGGGAGCAATGAGGGTACTAGGGAAAGACATAATATCAATGCTGGTTTTCTGATTAAAAAGCTTTATCTGTTTGTCATTCAATCTCTTTAAGACACTGTAGGAGGTAGTACTAATTAGGAGCTCTATTTTGGCAATTTAGAGAAGATCAAGCTAACTGAATGACTCCCTGGTCCTCTATCTGTTATCTCTGGTGGCCTATGGTGCCATAGCTCTGGGTTATCCTGCAGCTCAGTCAGTGGGAGTCCCTGAGCTGGTTTGTTTCTCATATACCCAAAGATTAGCCTTTCAACACAGCATTTCAAAAATTTTACCTTCTTGATAGAATTTTTTCTAAAATTTGTTGCATACTTTCCTGCCTCAGCAAGAGTAATAAAAATGACAAATATCATCATCATCATCATAATAATAATAATAACTCCATTTAATGAGTTTGGCAGTTTTATGTACTTTACATGTATTAATTAATTTAATTCTCACAAAGACCCTGTGAGGTATGTGCAAGTATTATCACCATTTTGTAGATGAGGAAACATACACCAGGAGATTAAGTATTTGTCCAAGGCAAAAAGACCACTGAGCATAATTTTTCCTGTTTTTGGTAACTCAGAAATATCACTAGGACCATCAAAGATCAGACTTTAGCCGCAAGCGTAAGACACGCAGATGAAAGGTCCTGGATGTGTCAGAACTGACTTGGGGTTTCCCAAAGGTAGGTTCCCTGGGGACTCATTGAGGATCCTGGTCAGCAGCATTTGCTCTACATGGGAGCCTACAGAGAAGCCATGGAGGTGCCCCTAGAAAATGAAGGTGGGGGTACGTTGAGGACAGGGGAGTGTGAGGCACTGGAAACTATGTGGATGGGGAAGCATGTCACCAAGTGGCACAGGATAATGAAGGTGCAGGTGGCAGCCACAGTGGGCTTTGGGGAGCAGGAAGCTGCATGATTACTGGTGACACTTCAGGGGATCGTAGGGAGCCATTCAGACTGGGCTCCCCTGTAGCTGACTGGGTGATTCAGACAGCTACCAAACCCCGTGGTGTATTATTTTCCTCATCGATAAAATGGGAAAAATACTTAAAGTTCAGGTAGGATTGGCTTGGATTAACCCAGATATGTATATAAAGCGATTAGCAGAATGTCTGGAATGTAGTAAGACCTCAGTAAATGTTCTTAGCTGTTTTTAATAATGAAGTTCTGGAGTGAGGCCCAGAGGAATGGTTGCCTTTGGTTACATAACACATCCTGTCCATGACTTTGAATTTAGTCTCAGAGTCACAATAGGCAAGTTTCTGTGGAGGGAGCTTGTTCCCTGAGTGGCGAGTGGCTGGGTTGGTGCCCATTCCCAGTTCCCACCCTCCTGGGAAGCCCTTCTGAGCAGAGCCCCATCCATTCTGGCTCCCTGGGCCTCTCCTCACTGTCCCCTAGCTCAGGGCAGTCACATGACTGGCCCTCACGGTGCCCAGCTCACTCCAGCAGGGACCAGGCAGCCTGCACTGTGAAGGGCTCCTGTGTCAGCAGCCCAGGGTCTAGAAGGTGGCCTGAAGCAAGTTGTCTAGTGAATAGTCTGGAGAAGGAAATATTTTTTAAAAAACAGAGGTATTTTAGTATTTACTTAAGAGAGAATTGATCAGGGATTTTCTGCATTTTTTCCTTTTAGTATCAAAAGCCATTCTTTGACTGAAATCCCTTGTGGTCACCCAATATGTAAAACAGCTCAAGCAGTGCAGCTGTGCTGCACCCAGGGGGTGCCTGGGAGCCTCAGGAAGTCCTTAGCCCACCTCCACAGAGCCCCAAGGGCCATACTTGAGACCCTATAAAATAAGAGGAAGATATAAACTAAGTTACCACTCTAAGAAGCAGAACCTCCTAATAAGCATGTCCCATTGCCCCTCATGGGCATAGCACCTCTTATCCCATAGCTTTAAAGTCCAGTTCTCAGAAATTACATGCTCTACCTGTAAACGCCCACTGATTCTGGACCAGTGAACCCAAATAGGTGAGCTTTTATTAAAAAGAAATTTTTGAATCAACGAAGTGAGAAGATTTATTATACTTCACCTTTTCTGTTTGGTTAACTATCATCCAGTTTAACCAGTAAAGACCTTACCGGTCCCTCAGAAGTGCTCCCAGAGGTTTATACCACCTCCCTCCTCCTCGTCCCCAAGAGCGCTGCCAGCCTGACCTTCAGGATACTTTCCCCCTTTCCCTTGTACTGTTATCTCCTGTGTATGCCCCTCTAAGTGCTGTAATTTAGTTTCCCTGGTTTTGAAGTAGCCAGAAATGAATTCATAATTTCATTCTTTTTGAACTTGCTTCTTTCATTCTGCAGGATATTTGTAAGATTCAGCTGTGTTATTGAGTGGAATATTTTTATTTGCAGGATTTTGAATATGTCGTTTCCTTGGGCAAGCCACTGAACTTTTTTTGAACCTCAGTTGCCTCACCAGAAATTATGGTTCAGTAATGGTTCCAGAGCCTGCTGCACATTCTTATCTTATTGGAGAAGAGATAAGATAAATGAAGCATAGGGGTCATAAGCCACCAGTGGGGATGGAAGAAAAGAGAAATAAACAAGTTTCTGTGAGGAACAATTACTTTTCCAATGAATAGAACAATAAACGTATCTTTGGGAGCAAGGCGATTTCAAAAAGAGAGATTTTTCCGTAAAGCTGGAAATGTTCTTACAATTCCCAAAGTGGTTTTCTCACGTCAGTAAGTCAGTGGGACCCTTAGTAACAGGGCCTAAGTGGGTATCTCTGATGGAGAGTAACACCTCAGTCTTCTATCACATTCCTTTTTGTTATTAAAGTGCCATATAAAAACTGAGAAAATTACACATAGAAATGATGAATGTAATTGGTTGGTTCTTTATCAGTCACTTGAATTTTGTAGAACAGAATTTTGCTGTAGTGACCCCTAAATTTTACTTACCATCTTCTTTGTACCCCACCCTGAGTGCCCCAACCATTGCTGTTCAGCCCTGCCCCAACACCTATCATCATTACACCCTGGCCCACAGTTCCACTGGCTTGACAGTCAGTCCTGGACCAACTTCTAGTTGTCACTGACCTTTGCTGGATTTGGTGGGAAAGCATCATGAATACACAGAATACTCACACTGCCTGTAGACCACATCCTGACTTCCAGTAACCTCCCTGGTAGCTGCCTGACTCCTCCCAAGGTTAATCTCACTGAGATCAAATATGATTTTGCCATGTATAGACTATAATATAATTCCCCAGTGGTTCTTTCCCTGGGGTTGGAGAATATTTTGTGTAGGCAGAGGCTGGGGACACTGTACACTGCTTTAACCTAGACTTGTTTTATTGAAGCCACATGGACATGATGAATTAAAACTTTTTTCTAGAACAGCACTGTCCAATAGACCTCTCTGCAATGATGGATATGTTCTATATCAGCTCTGTGTGATACGGTTGCCACTTGGCATGGTAGCCACTTAGCGACTGTGATTAAGGAGCTGCATTTTTAGTGTAATTCTTTTAATTTAAATAGCCACCCATGGCTAGAAGTCCTGTTATTGGACAATGCAGTCCTAGCGCATGCCTTTATTTTAAAGCTCTTCTAGGTGCATATTGAGCTTTCATGTCTTCAGTACAAAACAGACAAAACAAAAGCTTCTCGATCTGCACTATCATTTGTCTCATCTCCGCTTCCTCAGCTCCCACTTTCTTCTGCAGTCTGGCCTTGGCTCACCAATGTGCAGAAATTGCAGAGATAAGGCCAAACATGCTCTCAGAATGGCTAAATCCCTGGTACCTGATGTAAGGTTATTTCTCTTTTCTCTCTTAACCCTTTAGCTTCATTCTTTCATGCAATATGTTTTGACTGGGTGTCTGTTATATGCAAAGATTTCAGGTGATGATGAAAAAAGCACACTGTCCCAGTTCCCATGTCCCATGTTACAGCCAGTGGGGCTCATTTTATAAACCAATGACATTCAAAGTAATGGGACCACAAGCCAGAAGTATGTTTTACCTTGAAACCTGACATGCATCCATGCATGCAGATATATTCATAACAAAAGTTTCAGGGGAAGATCTTTACCTAAAGTTTATGCACAGCACATTAAGATTTTTGATATTATTTTTAAATGCTGGTGGAAACTTAGTTCTATTTTATGACCCACCCACAGTTTGAAAACCCTGCCCTAGACGCCAGGCTCTCCAGGCCCTGTTGTTTCTGCTGACCATCTCATGTTGCCTGCCTGCCTGGAGTGCTCTCACCCCAGCACGTGTCTCCAGCTCCTACCCATGGCTGTTGCTCCTTCCTTAGAGCCCTCTCTCCCCAAAGACTCCCATAGATCCCATTCTGAGGTCTAACAGCCTCCCAGACATCCCTGACCTGTCCCGGACTTACCCCTCACCCACTAGTTCCGAATCTCATCTTCCTACTTACCCTAGGGAGAAACCCAGAAGATGTCCTCAATGCATTCCCCCTCTGCACACTGCATCACACGGAGTCTCTCAGAGAGATCCCTCTCTGCCGTCTCACTGCCATTGCTTCAGCCTGAACCCTCCTCACTTCTGCTGCAGATAATGTAGCTCAGGCGTCTCCTGGATCATCTCTGCCCCATAGCGCTTGGAGCAATAATGAAAACTTCTCTATCTTCACTGTCCAGTATGGTAGCCACTAGCTAGGTGTGGCTCTTGAGCAGTTAAAAATACAGTTAGAGTGACTGAGGAATTTTAAAACCTAAATTTTAATTTCAGTTTAAATAGCTCTATGTGGCCAGTGACCAATGTATGGGGCAGCTCAGGCCTAAATGATCTCCCTGTCACAAGTGCACCTCCTCGCAGTCTCTGAAACAAGACACAATCAAGCAGCCCCCATTGTGTAGGCTCATGAATGACAGAAAATGAAATATGAAAGCCATAGAAATATGTTAACAACACCATTAATTATTAGGTAGTAGCACAGATCCACTCAATTTCTCAGACAGAATTTTTCACAAATTAACAAAAAAAAAGGAAGAGGGCACCTTGTCAGGCAGCCACTCTCTGTGTTAATTGATAATTAGATATTAACTGGGCATTACCCCTGTGCTAGGCATTAATGATATAAAGATAAATGACATATTCTCTCAAGGAGCTCCAATTCCAATGAGAAAGAAAGAGACCGTGAGCAAATGGTTATAATTCAGTACAGCAAGGGCTAAAATGGATGTTTATACAACCTGCCTAAGAAGCCAGGAGAAAGGGTGGTTAACTGGGCCTTGAGCAGAAAGCAATGCAGAAGGGGTGGCATTTGCATGCTGGTTTGAAGGATGAAGAAAACTCTGCCAGACAGAGAAGGTGGGCTATTTAAGCCCAGGACATTATTCTACAGTTTGAAGGGACTCCCAAAGTCCAGCTCGTGCTACAGGGAGTGGAACCAGGAACCACTTCCTGAGGGGAGAAGTACTGAAGAATGGTTTTGTCTTAATATTTTATCACTATGTACAAAGGCATGAGGTATGGGTACTGCTGGTGTGTTTGGAGAAGAACGAGCTGTCCATTATGGGTAGAGGGGATTAGTGTGGAATCATGGGGTAGGAGGCACCTGCAGATGAAGCTTGAATAGGGCCTCACAGTGCAGGTGGCAGAATCTGGCTGCACCTTGGCCCCCAGGTCACTCAGCTTCAAAGGACCTCAGGGCTGGGGGTGTCAGGCCTCTCAGTGGGTGTGTTTGGTATTTCTCTGAGAGCTCAGGACTGTGAATGGACATGTGAACCAGTGGCAACAGGGCAGTACAGATGCCACACAGGCCGGTTCCCAGTGGAAGTTGGCCCCAGAAGAGCTGTGTGGCCTCAGAGCTGGGCGCAGAGGGGCTGCTCTGTAGGCTGACATCCCTGGTGGGATGGGCAGCTGCCAGGCCCAGGTGTACCCTGCTCAGGCAGCCCAGCCAGGGCTCTGGGGTGGAGCTGCCCCACGAAGACACACACACACACACACACATACACACTCAGCATACCAGAGTTCTGAGGAACCTGGTGAAAAATGGGGTGCCTCTTCCACTATGTATGTTGAAAAAGCCAATCTGGGGCTTTTCTGCTCTTCCTTATGCTGCCAGTGCACCTACCCCCCAACCCCGGCACCTCTCTGATCTCAGGTTAAGAACTTGGCTGCTTTTTTGTAGACTCTGCATCCAAAATTCTCCTACTAGAAGTGAGAGCTGGATGGAAAGAGAATACAGTTCTTTTGACTCTATTAAGGGCCCCACAGGTGTTCTAAATATAATCCAGGTGTCATCTGGCCTCTCCCTCCTTTGAGATCTAAAGATTACATAGATAAGTTTGCTCCAGGCCCTCCCTTACTCTCCTTTAGAAAGTCCCAAGCCCTTCCTAAGATTTCTCCAAGATTACCATTGTGGTCACCTTTGACTCTAAACTCCTGATTCCACTGGATTTCTGCAGTTTCTGGATTACCCTGAATCTCTGTACTGTTCTTGTTCTGTGCCCAATGGTGCCAGAGCCCAAATTCATCCTCTTACACAATTCCACAAACACCCCAAATCATATACAAGGCACACTGCTCACTGCAGACTTGACTGGAAATTTACAAGAGCAGGGATTTGTATCCCAGCAGATATATATCCAGAGAATACCCAGGATACCCAGTTAAATTTGAATTTCAGGTAAGCAATTTTTTCATTGTATGTTCCCAGTGTTTTTCCTAAATCTAGCAACTTTAGTAGCAATGCCAACAACTTCAGACTGAACATTAGACATTTCATTCTTGGTCTTCCCCTGCTGGGGATTCCTCATGGTCTGCTCGCCTCTGTGGTCCCCAGCTCCCACCATCTTGCCAGCAACCTGCTCTCTCCGCTGTTCCCCACCCCCACCATTAGCTCTACTGCAGGTTACCTTGCCTATCTAAAATCATCCTAGCTTTGAGTACAATAAAAGGGTCTTTCATTCACCCAGATCTGTTCTCCTGTGAAGATTGTTCTCCCCACTCACGTAAGTATTATACGGCAACACTCTTAATGCAAGCCCTCAAGGTGACAGTAGGCCTTATCTACTCACAATGGTTGCAGATCCACTTCACTGGCTGTGGTGTTCCTGATGGAGGAGATGTACTCGGCTGAACTGTTCATGAATCCAACACACATTTATTGAATTTCTATGACTTCATAGACCCTAAGTACAAAATGATAGATGAGACGTGAGTCACTGAGTGGTGATTGAGACTTAAGTGCAGGCAATTGCAGGACTTTGGAGTTGGTGGAAGGTGGAAGGATACTTAGTGAGCCATGAAATCCTACTTCAGGGGGTCAGTCTCCATAAATGGAGGAGGTATCATCTTAGGCAGTGCAGGATGAATAAAAGGGAATTCACAGGCCAAGAAAAGGGGGCAGATATTCTAAGCAGAGAAAATACAGGCTCAGGGAATGCTAGAAAAGTTGGTATGGGGGAAGATGTGCAGAAGAGGCCAATAAAATGGGATGTTCCAGCAGGTTTTGGGCACCTCTTGTTTGTTGTACATTCCTTTTTACAATAAAAGGAGCTCACTTCTATTGGTTCAAACAGGAGAAGAGGCTATAAATGTATTCATGTCCTATTCCCATATAATAAATTAATAGAAACTTAACACCTTAAAACAACATATTATTATCTCACAGTTTCTGAGGGCCAGGAATCAAAGCACAGCTCGGCTGGGTCCTTTGCTTCAGGGTGTCTTACAAGGCTGCAGTGAGGGATTTGGATAGAGCTGGGGTCTCATCTGAGGCTCGCCTGGGGAAAAATCCACGCCCAAGCTCACATATGTGGTTGCTGGCAGAATTCAGTTCCTTGCAGGTTGTTGGACTGAGGGCTTCAGCAACTCACTATCTATCAAAAGGAGGTCACCCTCAGTTCCTTGAATATGGAGCCCTCTGTGACTGCAATTTGTTTCATGGAGGATGCAAGCCAAAAAAGGCAACAGAAAGATGTTCTAACAAAAAGGAAGTTACAAATTTATGTTATCTAATCATGGAAATGACATAACATCACCTTTGTAGTGTCCTATTGTTTAGGAGCAAGTCGTAGGTCCTGCCCACATTTAAGAGAGAGGATTAAACAAGGGCATGAATACTAGGAGGTGGGGGCCATTGGGAACTATCGTAGAATCTGTCTATCACATTAAGCAATGGTAAGTTGTGTGTATCTGTGGTGGGGCGTCAGTAGGCAGTGACCATTCCCTTTGCTGAGGGAAGCAACATATTGGGTGAGAGAGGGGACAGGAAGCCCTCCCCAGGAGGATTTTGTGCGTACTCATGCACTGTAGCTCACTCAGGTCAGGGAGGGCTGCGCTTCCCTTACCCACCCCTGCCCTGGGAAGACATCCTATCTCTGGAAAGAAGCCTGATGCGTGTGAGCTAGGCTGAAGCTTGCTCTAATAATAGACCATTACAGTTTCACCATTGGGGCTATGTATATCTTGCCAGCGAGATTGTTGAGGACACAAATCAGGATAGTGGCCACAAGGATGGGAAAAAAAAGACTGGAACAGGATTTAGAAAGTAATGACTTATGGCTGATTTGATGTTGGAATAATGGTGTCAGAAGGGGGAAGATAAATTTCTATGGCAGGAAATTGGGTAGATAGTGGTCTCCTTAACCAATAGAGGAAATAAGGGTAGAAGGTTTGGAGACTTTGGTCATGCTGATTTTGAGAAGATGATGCTTGTAATTGCCAGTATGTTTTCAGAACTCAAGGCCAGGATGAGTGCTAGTGATGGGCAACTGGGTATCAGAGTGAGGAGGTGGTAACTGGAGCCACCTCTGTGTATTCAGAGCACCCAAGAGAAAAAAGTTGGCCTAGGACAGAGTCCTTGGGGAGCATCCATGCAGAGAGCTAGCAAAGGAGGAAACGCCAGGGAAGGCTGAGAAGGAACAGCCAGAAAGGCAGGCAGAGAACCAGGAGGCCCGGGAGAGTGCAGTGTCCCAGGAGCCACAGTGCTGGCTGGCAGTGTCAAAGGCAGGCATGAACTGAGGGGTGGCTGTAGCATGTCCCTGTGACTGCAGTGTCAGGGGCAGGGAGCAGAGGGGGAGAAGTCCTATTGCAGGGGACAGAGAAGTAAATGGGAGGTGATGAGCACCAGGTGCAAGTGCAGGTGATTTTTTTAGAAACAAAGGGCAGTAAGGCTCAGTAGGCGAGAGCCAATGTCTTGGAGCACAGACTTCAGGGCTTAGCAGCTTAGTGGCTTTAAACATCTAAGCAAGACTCAGGCTCTCTGAGCCTTGTTTTCTCATTGGTACCATAGCCCCAGAGGAACAGGGAGAATAGTAGTCACCTCATGAGGGTGTCATGCTGTTTAAATGAGGCGGTGCAAGTAACAGCACTGTGAGAAAGAGCTCAGAACTTAACCTTTGGTTTCTGCTCCTACCAGCTTATTCTCTGAAAGTTACCTTTTAAAAATATTTCATACCACAGCTGAACTGTTCCCACTGCACGAGGTAACATTAAAAACCCCTGTGTGAGTCGGCTCCCACTTATCTCCCCATCCTCACTATGTTCCTCCCATACCCTTGAAAGTGCAAAGCTCTTTCAACTCCTATCCAAATGGGGTTTCCCCTGCTTGGGACACTCTTTCCGCCCACCATTGTCTGGCTGTGTCCTCATCTACTCTTCAGCTGAGTGATGGCGTAAGCGTCACTTCCTGAAGTCTTCTCAGACTCCTTGACCTAATTTTGGCTCCCTGATTGTCTTCTCCAGGCTCTCACACAGCTCCGGACACATAATGGGGACCTGATGAATGTTTGCTCCTGAGTAAGTGAGAAATGAATATCAACTGGCTGTGTGCCCTTGAACTGGTCACCTGACCTCTCTGGGCTTCAGAGCCTCCTCATCTGTAGCATGGAAGGAGGGCTATAGGTCTCTAAGATCTCTTTCAGCTCTGGCAATCTTTGATTCTTTCACTCTAGTGTCTGTCTAGATTCACTGCAAGGATTTGCTGGAATGGGCATGTGGAAGGACTTGGGGAAGTCAGGGGGACAGGAAGGAAGCTGGGGGCCATGGCAGAGGAGTGGGACATCCACTCAGCCCAGAGGACTATAGGCACCACTTGTGACCTCACGGGCAGGAGCTGGAGGCAGGGGGTGGTCAATCAGAATCCAAACCTTGGCTTTGGACTTTTACTAATGCTTGGGTTTCAATTCAGGGAGTGGTCATCTCACACCATTGTTAGACCAGTAGTCAATCTACTTCTGGAAAATAAATATTAGCCACGTGAACACAGATACAGTGTGCACACAAGCCACATACACATACAGACATGGACCAAATGCACATTTGCAATCACCAAGACAAACATGAGTGCACATAGGGATCTACCAACAAGCACAGCCCATGCCCCGGAGGGTCCCTCTCCATCTCCCTGGGCCCAGGAGGACAGCGCCGTCCTCTGAGTCCTGAGGGCCTACAGACCCCAGGGCTGTGCACTTGGGCCCTGAGGATTGGGTGCTTCCGCTCTGAGGCCCAAAACAGAGCTCAGGAAGGGAGAACAGCTTCGCCAAGTCTCCAGGTGTGCAGCTATTTGCAGCACCACAGCCCAGGGGGCTGAAGAAACTGAGGTCTGTCCCCAGAACCAGGGTGGTGCACAGGTGCAGCTTTCAAGAGACCTAGAAAACAGTGGCGTGTGGAGGTGGCTGGGGCATGTCGCTTACAAAACAGGCTCACCCATGATCTCACTTAACCCTCACAGTGGCTCTGCTCTGCATGGGAGGTATTTGTAGGTGGTGAAACTGAGATTCATACATGTAAAGTGACTTGCCCCCAGGAGTGCAACTGCAAGTGGCAGATGTGGGACTCAGACATGGTCTCTCTAGCAGGTGCTCTCTTCCCCACCCCTCCCAGCTCTGCCTCTTGCCTCTAGCACTTGGCTCCTGCCTCTGGGGACCCCAATATCAAGCTGCTGATGTGTGCTGCCCTCAAACACAGCCTGCTGGAGCCCTGACCTGTGCTGAGAGGAGCTGGTAGAATGGTGAGTTTTCTAGAAACTCATGAAAGTGCATCCTTCCAGAAGGGCTGACGCAGAAGCTCCAGCTGCAGGCCTTGGTCTAAGCACTCTTCTCAGAAGGGGCAGAGGTCTCTGGAGGAAAGCAAACGTGAGTCAGAAGACAAACAGGTCACATCTGGCTGCCTGGGCATTGAAATGATTGTGTGGTGACTAATTCTCGAAAGCTGACCAGCTAAAATCTTTTTGAAATGTAATGCCCTGTTGACAGTTTCATCAGCCCAAAGACACATCTTCTGCTCTCTCGTTCACGCTCACACACACACACTCACACTCACACACTTGCCATGGTGGTGGGGCTGCAGAGAGAAGGACTTTCATAGCCTAAAGGACCTTAGAGCTCACTGAGCCCAGTGTTTCCAAAAGTGCCTTGATGTCAAGAACCACCTGAGGTGCTTGTTAAAAATGACAGATTCTAACCAGGACCCCCATCCCAGCCACTGGAGCCAGAGTCTCTGAGGGAGGGCACAGGGGGGCTACATGTTTTAAGAGGTTTTTGAGAAATTTTTATCATCGGGAAAGTTTGGAAGACTCATTTAGACCAACCCCTTCATTTTTATAAGCCAGGTTTTAATGACCTAGAGAGGCCCCTTAAGCTGCCCAGAGTCACACAGCAAGTTAGCTGGCAAGCACATGAATTCCCAGTGCCAGTTCCTGGTGCAGGAGCAGGGATGGAAGGGTTACCAAGTGCCTACCACGGACTGGTGGGGGTCGGGAGGAGGTCTGAGTTCTACTAAGTTTAGCACTAACAGCAAAGAGGTGCCAGATTCTGTGCTGGGCACTGCTTGTGTCATTTAATCCTCAAAGCTGTGCCTTGCTGGCCACCATTGCCTTCCTCCTGTAGGAACTGAGGAAGCTGGCATGTGGGCTGTGTGCTTCCCAGGGCCCCGAGTCAGGATTTGAACCTGGATCCAGGAGAAACCAGCTTGCAAACTGTACTGCATTAGCTCCGAGAGGCGCTTTGCCTGTTTTAGTTCGTCTGATTCATTGGTGATCTAGGCAGTTTCTCTTTTAAAGATGAAGAAGCCGAAGCTCAGGGCAGTGAGGTAACCTGCTGAAGACTGCGTGGCAGCAAACTGCAGAGGCTGATCCAGCCTGGGTCTGTCTTACACCAAAGGCCACGCACCCTTCGGGCACCTAAGGGGGTTTCCGAGGCTCCTTTTGGGGCCCAGACCACTTCTTCTGACCTCTGTAACGGCACAGCCCCCGCCACGCCTCCACCCCGCCAGCGGCCTGGGTCGAGGCCCCTCTCCCACCCTCAGTGCCTGTTCCTGCGCTTCTGCTTGCCCTGAGTCCTTTTCTGACCCTCATCTGCTCTGTCATTCTAAAGCCGGGCTCCGCGCACTTTCAGTAAAGTGCCAGACAAAGCTGCTGTCACTTCTGCCCACCGAGCGGGGAAGGACTCACAGACACGTGAATGGATGAGCGTGTCTCAATTAAACTTCACTTCATGGGCTGCATGCAGTTCGGCCCCGCCTGTTCTGCAAGAATGCTGGGGCTGCCTATTTGAGCAGGTTTTCATTTGCTATTGCTCTGTGTGGAAGAGAAAATGTGTCTGTGCGGGCAGGTGCATGTTTGAGAGGAGCACCCACCCCTACCCCGTGCCATTAGGCCATTAGGAATTAGGAATCCCCTGCCTGAACTGTGAGGAGAGTGCCTAGTCCTCAGGGATGGTTTGTTCACTCGCTCATTAATTCATTCACTTGCAGAATGTTTTTTGAACACCTGTCATGTGGTAGACATTGTGCCGACCTCGTGGAGACAGGCAGAGGAGTCGCTGCCCTCACAGAATACACAGCCCACCTGGGGCTCCCAAAGGGATGAGTTAGGTAGGTGTGGAAAGCAGGGATGCAACTTAAGTTGGGGGCCAGGGAAGGCTTCCAGGAAGAGGCAATGTTTAAGCAGTGACCTGAAGTTTGCCCGGTAACTATCCAATTGATGGCAGGGGCAAGGCAGGGCATAATCCGCATGAAAAGAAACACCAATTGACGCTTTTTAAAAGATCATTTGTCGAGCATATGCACACTGCTGAATTGACCTTCTTGGGGGTGTGATTCTTTCAGACAACACGAACATTTGGTTTTCCCATGGACAGATGGACCTGGATGTTTGTAGATTCTGTCCCATGATCTAAATGGCCCAGCCCCTGTACTGGGAGAAGGGGAGGCTATAACAGATGTTTTGTGTAAATTGGTGAATTGACGCAGATGTGGACAAAACCATGCAAAATTTCCATTTGTTTCTTTATCTGAGCTGGGTCTTTCACATCATTCCAAAAAAATCCAGATCACTGACTCTGCTAGATAGAACGTTATTTTTAAGGCAAATGCTTAAAATGTGACACTGTAATGTAATCTTTATTTAAAACACAGAATGACTTACTGCCTTTAAAAAAACTTGAAAATCTTACCTAGTAATTCCTTGTTTCCAGGGCTTAAAAGACTCAAGTTAGCTTTTTAAGGAAAATATAAGAAATGCCAACTATATATGTGACTTAAACTAATATTTGATTCAAATGTTAATTTTCTTTTTACTTTTTAATCTGCTTCCCAGAACTTGTGTAGTCCTGGGAGTGTCTGTGCTATTGATTCAGCTCTGAGCACAAGAGTTGTTGGACTTTATTTATCACTTTATGTGGATAACCTCTTTCCCCAACAGGACTCTCACTGCTGCATACCAGGAGCCATGTGCCCCAGGCAGGGGCTTACTGCCTGTTTGGAAATGATGACGAAGATGATAAAGAGCGTTTTGGTGACAGCACAGCACAAATGAAGATAATGCATTGCCTGCCTCCTCCTGCACCCTTGCTCCAGGCTCCCTGCTGGTGATGCAAAATCCCCTGGAAGGATATTCCTGGCAGGTGTCCCCCAGGGCTTCTGGCTCTTCATTGCCCCTGAGCCCTGAAAAGTACACCCCAGGAACGGAAGGGCCTGCTGAGGGCTTCATTTTCCCACCACAGAACAGTCTCTGGGGAAGCTGAGCCTTACCGGTGAGAAGTAAGTCTTGGAGCAGCTTGGCGTGGGGTTTTCAGACAGCTTCACAACCTGCAGCCTTCAGGAAGGTCCCTGACACTAGGTCATTCCTCCAGTGAGGACAAGAGAGGTGGGCTGGGGCCTGCTGCTGTGGGGAGGGGGAGAGGCCTGGCCCGTGGTCTAGAATGACAGGGACATGGGGCAGGGGACCCAGTGTTCTGATTTGAAGAGGAGGGGAGCTTGCCTTGAAGGAGCTGAATCCTGGCATGTGGGGAGGGAGACCTCGGGCTAGAACTTCAGTGTTGACTGTGGTTCTGTGGGCATGATTGGGGTTTTCTGGTTTCCTGAGCTGAAAAACATCTTGTTCTCAACACTATGCAACAGGTGGCCTGCCCATGAGGCAGGAAGGGGCCACCGTCCTGCCAGGTGTTTGTTTTTCCCCCTGGTGCAGGTTTCCAGAGCTCAGGAGCTTTCCATTCATATGTTATTTACCGAACTTAGTACAGCAGCCCAGCCAGGGCACAAACCCACTATCAGGATGGCAATAGGTTGCATTCTCAGTGCCAGTTCTGTTCCCATGTGTTGGCTGCCTGCATGGCTTTAAGATAGTCCTTAGGCCTCCTCTGGTCCTGCAGGAAAGAGGCTGTGATCATTTATGGCCGATTTCCATGGGTGTGGCCCCACAGAGGCAGTGCTGTGGGCACTCAGTAAGTGTTCATTGATTAAATTCAATCCACCCAGAACTTCTTTCCCCTTGAGTGCCCCGTAGAATCCACACTTCCTTTGATGGGTCAGCAAAGGACAACTACTTCTTGAGCTATCCCAGGATCTCTTGTTGGTCAGGGCAGGGAGCAAGGGGTAAATGCCTTCATTTGTCAACTGCTTGCTGAGTTTCTACTGCGGGCTGAGCCCCATGCTGAGGGTTGAGGATGTGTGGTGTGGGCCGGAGCTGGGGGCACAGTTGCATCCCCCTTTCTCTGCTGAGTTAGAGGGCCAACAAGATGCCTCCCTGCTCAGAAGAGTCAGACAAGTCCCACCACAGGTCCGAAGCATGCTTCCTGGGTGGCTGAGGGGTTGGATGAGGAAATCCTCAGCCAGAGGCCTTCTTGTTCTGCACTTCACACAAACACTTAGCCCAGGCTGCTCTTGACTGGTGGCTCTTCTTCTGTCCCCTGCGCTGCAGGCCTCTTGGTTCCCTCCAGCAGCTTAGATTGGGCCAGTAAGCTCTCCTCTTCATGCTGTGTACACTGTTGGAACATGAAGCACTTTCTAAAATTAAGCTAGTTGCCTCTGGGTCCTGCTAAACTCTGGTTGTTCCAGAAAGAGCAGATAAAAAATGCAGAAGGTCCTCTGACTGGAAATCTACCAGCTTGTCTCCTCTCTCTTCACCCAGCCCCTCCCTAAACCCGTTGGGCATGTCTGGTTTTCCTGGCCCTCAACACATGCAATCTGTAGATAAGAATTTCCAGAGCACTTGACTAGCAAGAGTGTAGTTACTAGTCATTTGGTTAAGTCATGATATATGTTTCCTTGTAACTGGTTCCTAAAAAACTCAGAATATGCCACTTCATGCATTTTTAAATGGTTAAATAAATGGTTTGAAACCACAGAAAAAATTAATATTGAAAGTCACATAGGGCCTTGAAAACTATCATATAAATAAGAGCAGGAGCTGTTGTTCCCTATGCTTTGAAAAATGAAATTTGTTTACCTGTCAAAACATGCTTGCCCGATCTGTTCAGACATATAGACAGCCTTGTGTGCGTAAAAGACCAACATCACACATGCTGATGAGCATGCCCGTGCCTGAGCGGACACACTCATATACAAGCACACAATCTCAGGCACACACCCTTGCCTGCTGTTTCAGTTTCTGATTGTCTGCCATGGTTGATTTGTAAAGATTTGAATATCCCACAACATGTGGAACATAACAGCTTGGAACAACTGTTAGCTGCTACTTATCATTAACATATGTTCGTTTTCCCAGACTTCCTCCCATTACACCAGGTATATGTCATGAACACACTCAGTTACAAGCTTAGTCTTTGAAGTCAAAGGGATCTGGATGTGGGTGACTAGCAGTGTGACCTTGGGCAAAGCCTTGATCTCTGAAGCCTCAGTTTGCTGATTAGTAAAAGCAGTAGGTATGAGGACGTCTGCTTCACAGAGCCGTGGTTAGGATGAAATGTTACAATGTGCAAAAAAATAATGCTACCTACCAGGTCTGTGGGGGAGGTGCTTAATATATGTTAATCTCCTTCCCTGTAAACAGTAGGAGGATTTCATCCAACAGAGAGTAGGAAGGAGCTTTAGAGGTCATGGCCAAGCCCCAGCCCAGACAACTCTGCTTCTTTTAGCACCCAACCCTGAGCACCAGCACCAAGTCCCAGCCAGCAACAGTCCCTTAGGGAAGGGTTGAAAGACCCAGCTGGATTGAACACCCTGGCTGTACAGCCCAGGAATGGCTAGCTCTAGGGACTAGCAAGGAACTTACTTCCATAAGAGGGAGCCCATTTCATTGTCAGGCATGTCCAGTACTTGGAGAGTGCTTTCTGAAAGACTGGACAAGACCAGCCTCAAATTGTGGAAGCTAGGAAGTTTTTTTTAACAGATGGAGGCAGCTCTGTAAAACATGGTACAAACAGTTTGCTCCTGGGTGGAGATATAAGCCTCCCATACTCCATATGTACAGTAGCTGATGATACTACCCATACTGGGTGTCATTCAAAGGGTTTACACCATCCTGATCTATTCTCAGACCTTTCCTTGAGTTCCAGACTTGCATATCCAACTATATTCTTAACATCTCCACTTCAATATTTAATAGCTATCTCAAATTCCACACATTCAAAACTGAGCTCATGATCTTCACTTGCACCATCTCAAACTTACTCTTCCTGTAGAAAAAAAAATAGCAGCCGAAGGATGGGTTGGCATGGGGGTGGCTGTATTTTGGGAGGAAAATGACCCATAGAACCACTGTTGATACCTTGCATTTGTTTCTAGGGTCAGGAAGAGGGCATGATCCATTCACTGTGATCCTTCCCTTGGTGCTGTTTGTTGCAAACATTATTCCCAAGTGCAAACTGAGGTTGTGGAATATATTTTCCTTTTCGCCAGGATGATATTAACTGGGCACTATTGTGGATCAAAGCCTCAGTTATGATCTCATCATGTTGCTTCTAAGCAACAACCAAAGACATTCAAATGTGAATTACAAGCACACACATTTCTAGAAATCTAGTCCCGGAAGCCTCAAATCTCAATCACTTATGTGAGTGGGCATTAAGTTTGTGATGACTTTATGATGACTTATGTCATACTCTGGCAGCTTACTGGAAACCACCTCATTCTATGTGGGAGAAAAAAGAAGAAATGACACGTGCGTATTGTCTCAGAAACTATGGCTAGGACTTCCCCTGTAAGAACACACATAGTCATCACAGACACCCTGTGTTAGTACAAGACTGTCACAGGGAGGCCATGTGATAAAGGAAAGTTATGAGGCTTGGGTTCTAATCCCAGGTCATCTTTGAAATAGTTGTGGGATCTTAGGAAAATCACTGATCCTCTCTGAGTCCTAGTTCCCTCAAATGTAATGAGGGGGGTAGATAGAATGATATTTAAGATTTTTTCAGTTCTGATATTTTGTAATCTGAGTGTAACCACAAAACTCATAGCCCTGCAGGACCTTGGACTATACCTTCATCATTTCCCTTTGGAGCCATCAGGAGGTGGTTCTAATGAGATTCACTGTTGCTGCCAAAGCCAGTCTTTCTCAGTGGTCCTTCCTCAGGTCACTGGCTACCCGAGTGATCCTTCTAAAATATGCAGCTGATTTTTTTTCCCATTTCCATTTCCACTAAGAATAATTCATTGCTCTTCCTCTTGACTACAGGTTGCAATTCTCTGTTTCTTCACATGTCTAGTAAATTTTTATTGTATGCTAGACTTTGGGAGTGATACTTTATAGGGAGCCTGGACTTTCTTATTCTCCTTTAAGGGATGGTAACTTTTGTTCTCCAAACAGAAGGAGAAAGTGAGACCCCCCTCTAGTATTTGTGTGGCAGGTCATATGCCAGAAGTGCTGCAGCCTTTCTCTGTCTCTCCCAGTCTTGCCTCTTGGGCATTTTCTCTCTTTATGTCTCACAAATTCACTCAGTTTTCTGATGGATAATCTAAGAAATAAAAACAAGTGCTCAACTCCTAACAAATATTTCTGCTAGAAAAGATCAAAACAGAATAAAAGCAACAATGGCAAAATTGTACTTCTTAGATTGTTTTTTAACCAAAAAAATTTAACGAAATAATAAGATCTCTTAGAGCATATTAACTTATGTAAAATTTGACCCAGGAAAATCATAATTGGTAGAAATAAAGGCCATAGACCCTAATAATGGCAAAAGCTTTAACATTACAATTTTATTTGAACAAAATGAACAGATCAATGAATGAAAACTTTGCTGTACGATGCAAAAGAAAAAATAGATGGCAAAAATAATTCTGGTAACCTAAAAGTAAGGAAAAAATAGGAAACTAATGACATTGTATAGAAAAATTAACAAAGGAAAATGAGTTGGCTCAACAGAGTTCATGATAAAATATATTTTCCTAACAAACATTTATTAATGTTTATGCAATTATGATTTAAAATATTTATATTTAAAACATCTCCAGGATGAGAATGATGGGTTCCAAGTGCCTTGCACACCACGGTCCTCCTCTGTTTGTCCTTGCCTTGCCCCTGATCATCTTTTATCTGACTGGCCTTCTGAACTGGCCACTGGACCACCTCCTCCTCACCCTTTGGCCCATCTCTTTGATGACCCTCAAGGCACAGCTGGCCCTTCCTTCTTGGCACTCCCAGAATCCTCTAGCTCTGCTGTGCTGGGTTAAACATACACCAGTCTGGTAACTGTTGGCTCTTGGAAGGTAAGTGCTCTTCTATGCACCTTGACATAAGGTTCTTGATCTTCAATACCCAGTTGCCTACATGAATGAGTTTGTATGAAGTCCTGGTCTGGGCACTGGAAGCGGAGAGGAGGAGATGCACAAAGGTGATCAAGACGGAGCTCCTGTGCTGGCTGGTAGGCAGATGGCTAAAGTAAATAGTATAAAGAGCCACCATGGGAGCACATGAGAAGCACTGTGGCTGGGGCAGCAGGCACCCAGACCCAGCTGAGAGAATGTAGAATTTCTTTCTTAAAAATGCACTGGGTGTTTCCCTTGAATTATAACAGAGGAAACTTTAAAAATGGAAAAATTTGGAAAAAAAGAAAATCACCCATATTTCTATCACATAATATAGCCATTTAATTTTTTTCAGGCCTTTTGTTTTCTGTGTAAGTTTGAGGGCTTTTAAGCAACTTTTTATTTTGAAATAATTATAAATTCACTGTGAGTTGGAAAAATAGAACAGAGAGGTCTCACGTTTCCTTCTACCAGCTTCCCCCAATGATAATGCCTTACATAAATACAGTATAATATCAAAACCAAGAAACTGACATTGGCACAATCCATGGAGCTTATTCAGATTTCAACAGTTTTACATGCTATGGTTACTCTGTCAACACAGATATTATAGGCTTGTATGTGTGGTCTATATTTTAGTTTTTCAATCAACTTCATCTCATACGTCTTTTTTTTTATAGCATTGTATAGTCCTAAGAACCATGAGTTATGGTGACTGTGTGATGAACATCTTCCTACCACGTGTGGCAGTTTGCCAAATTCCTCCTCTTCTTTTGAAGTTTACATTGCCTTCAGTTTCACTGTTATAAACAATGCTTTTTTATATTTTATAGTCTTTTTATATTATATATACATTTCTACATTCTATATTTTTTCTCTCTTAGGATAAATTCCCTGAAGAATGGAGGGTGATAAATGCTTATGGAAAAACAACATATTTTTCATAAGATAGCAAGATTTGAACAGATTTTGGCCTGGGGTCTGATCAAGTAGAGCAGGAACAATTGAAGATACAGGAGGGAGGGTCTGATGACTGGACAGAGAATGGGAGAAGCTGGGGGTGTGGGAGGTTAGTTTCATCCGTGGCCCCAATTCTTTATACCTCTCTGTGTCCAGGCCCTTTTATGTAACTGGAGTTCCTCCCTGAAAGCACAGTATTTCCCTACTCTGCGTGGCCTACTTTGGCTGTAGAATGAGTCAGAAGTGAGTGTGCCTGTTCTGAGCCCAGGCCTCCAGGGGCCTTGACTGTGTCATTGAGGTGTTCTGGTTGTTTGTTACCTAGCAATTTTGTAACAAATGCTAACTCATGCCTGAATAGAGGTAGAGGGAATGAAGACAAAGAAGGCTCAGATCTAGGTAAGTCCAGACATTCCAGAAAGAGCTGCAGGCATTTGGGGCTTGCTTTGCAAAGAACTTTTCTCTTCTGCCTCAGATGCTGGGTAGGCAGAGGATGATGGTATCTAAAATGAACCACTTGGTTTTATATGAAGAATTGAACTCTTAAAGGCTCCTGTCTCAGCTGTCTGGGCCAAGGGGGTCATAAGAAAAGAGGCTAGATTTTTCTTTGGGGGAAGCACAAGACAGGCACCTCTGAAGACTAGAATTGCCATGTACAGCTACACAGGCTGTGTCCTGAATAAGGGAGCCTGACCAGGGGCAGTGTGAGGTGCACCCATGGTTAAAAACTCTGAAGTCAGCACCACAGAGCAGACCTGGCAAGGAGATAGTCCTAGCCTGGGTGGGTGTGAGCAGGTTTTCCTTGAGTTCCTGTGAGTCAGAGAGTTTGGGGACTGGAAGGATCTGAGGCTCATGCAGACCACCCTTCCATTTAACATGAGAGAACAAAGAAGCCCAGGGATGTAAAAGGATTGGCCCAAGGTTACACTGCTTGTGAACAGTGCAGTGGGTATGAAAACCCAGGAATTTTTAAGTCTCTTCCCTTGTTCTTTTCACTCCCATTAAACCCCAGGAGCAGGAAGGATAGTTGCTGCAATATTGGGCCATGGGAGGGGCTTTAAATCAGTGTCCAGAGAAAAGTCTCTCCCAGCAGAAAACTGCTGGCGCAAGCAGCTTCCTCAGGGCCGTCAGCATAGTGTGCTGACGTGCCCCAGGCTGCCCTGTCATGTAATGCCACGGTGTGTTCTGGTTGAGCTCAGGTCTCCTTGACTAGACAGCATGCTCCTGAGACCGAGACTGGTCACACCCTCTCCTGTGTCCCTCCCAGGACAAACAGTCCTGTGCTTGTGGTTAGGATTCAGTAGATGCTTCTGAAGAAGAAATGCATGTTGAAATCTCCTAACAGCACTCAAACCCAGGGTTCAGACACATTTGGGGACCAGAACCAACTGGGTTTAAACTTCTAGAATGCCATCAGAAATGTTGCTTTTCCATCAGTGGCAGAGAGCAGAGTGGGCAGAGGGCTGGCTGCTCTGGGAGGTGAAGACCGAGGTCCCCAGATGCATGGGCAGCAGGCCCAGCACCCGGTCCAGAGCACGGCCAGTGTGTCCAGCCCTGCCCTTTCTCTAGCCAGCCATGCAGCTTGGGCCCACTCCTCCCCTTTCTGGGTCTTGGGTCTCCCAGCTGGGATGTGAAGGGATGGATGGGATGGTTGCTACAGCACCCCCCCAGCCTGGCCATACTTCCAGTCTTGGATTATGTGCAGACTCAGAGCAACTGGCCCAAGAAGGGAAGTCTGCAGACACTTCCTCTTGCTCTGCCTGCCCCTGCATCCAGTCCCTCTCCTGGCATTTTCTATTTTCACCTCGGTCTGGACCCAAGCCTTGTTTGGCTCTGCTTGTTTCCAGCCTTCCCTTGGAAACTGTCTTGTCTGGAGTGCCTGGCTAACTCCTGGATCTGGGCCATGGTCTCCCCAGGGCCACAGAACAGCCGGGATGAAGGGGGAACCTTCATGTCAAAGTCCTGGACAGCTGCCAGGCAGAAGGGCAGGGCAGGGCTGGCCCTGTCCCCAGGGCCGCAGGGTCATGGCCTTCTCCTTCGTGGCTGTCCCCCTCCACCATCCCTGGGGGGAAGGAGAAAGCCCCAGATGCTGCTACAACAGAGCAGAAGGGGGAGGCGGGCAGCAGGAATGATCCCAGGGAGGGGAAGAGTGGCTCCCCAAGCCTGAGAACTGGAGGCCAGAGCAGGAAGCCCCCAGGACAGAGAGAGTACAGGACGAGATGGCAGGCAGGACCCCTCAGAGCCCTTTCCCAAGAGGAGAGTGGACACTCATCCCAGAATATAGGGCACTCAGTCCCAAGTGGCCTGCCCCAAGCCGGAAACTGTGAACCCTTCATATTTTACCTTAAAAATCCGGCGTCTGACACATGATAGATGCTTAGTAGATGGTTATGGAATTAATCTGAATTCTGCATGCTACTGGACTATCTGTATAATCCCCTGGTTTGGGGGCCAAACTTATGCTCCATGGAGGTCAGGGCACCTGCCTTGTGCCTTGCAGCAGCACGACTGGCCGAAGGGGCTCTGGGTGTGCCATCCAGCCCCTGAGCTGTTGCTTTGGCTTGTTGACCTTGTTGACCTTGTTGACCGGATGAAGTTGCTTCTCCTTCCTGGGCCTCATTTTCCCCATTTGTAAGACAGAACAGAGAGGCAGGGATTCGAGGTCCCAGGTAGCTCTGTAATCTCAGCATTCCTGTACCCAGTCAGGAGCATCTGCGTGGACTCGGTGAAAAGAGTACAGGGGAAATGCTTGGGGAGAGACAAGCCTCATCAGTGGCAAAGCTCTTTGTGCCAAAGGAACAGGAGTGAAGGAGTGTTAAATGCCCTGTGCCACTTCTGACCATCTCTTGAATTTTCTGTAATTTTAGGTTTCTGACTGTGGCTGAAGATCAGAAAATGAGTTTCTTTGCACTGTGATTCATGTGTATATCTATGTTAAGAAAAGAATGCCAAAGTCTGCATTGGCTTTTCAGATTTGTTCATTCATTCATTCATTCATTCATTCATTCAGAAAGCACTCATTGAGCAACATAGTGTGCCAGGGGATGGGATTGATCAGGAGAGACTCAGTGAAGTAAACAGGAAATTATACCACAATGTGAAAAGTGCTATGATGTCATGAACAAAGTGCTTTAGGTGGCTGGTGATGGAACTCACTATCCTTTCCTCTGGAATAAACCATGTGGCATGTGCTCAGCCCCATTACTCCCTGAAGAGGGGGTGGTGTCTGTAGATGAGGACACTGAGTTCAGAGAGGTTAAATTTCTTTCCCAAGATCACATGGCATATATCTGTGGACTCCAAATCCAGTGTGGCATCTGTTTCCTCACAGCCATGGATATAATGTCATGAACTACCTCCTTTCAGGGTTCCTTTAGGGAATCACTTTTGCTTTGTTAAGTTTTTTTCGTTCCCACTTGAAAAAAAAGAATAAAAGTAGCTGCTTACCCATTGTCTCCATAAAGCTGAGTGGTCTAATGCACTTATATTATCCTTTAAGAAAATGAAAATATTTTAAGATTTTACTTCTGATCCTATTGGCCTGAACAATCATTTCCATCCCTTCCCTCCACAAAGAGCCGAGGTCTTCAGACCACACACGATTAGACATTTGCTCACATTGGTGAGTTGTCAGAATCATCCTTATCATTGTGGGGTTGTTTCTCAGCCTCCCAGATACCACACCTAATTTATTTCCCTTTCTGCCTTCCAGAAATAAGAAGCTCCCCCCCCCAGATTGCTGGGTCACATAAAGTAAGGCAGAGGCAGAAGCCGGTTAGCCCCTTTACCTGCTGAGAATCCTTGCCAGGGTTCTTGAGAGCAGGTGAGCACATTTGAATTGAACTCTGACTTTCCTATGTGACCCTGGCCCTGTCAATTAGCCTCTCTGAACTTCCTGAGTTCATTTGTTATACAGCTATATCGACAGGAATCTCACAAAAGGATGCCAGGATTTATGAGGCAGTTTGTAAACAGTCTCCTTTATGAATGGAAAGTGCATATCAGGGGGTATGTGGACAAGGCCATGTGAAATTGGAAGAGACTGGGCTTTAGAGTTAGAAGATCCAGCTTCAAATTCTGAACGTTTCTAATGAGTTTTGTGACCTTAAGCCGGTCTCCAAAAGTCCTAAGACTCAGCAGTATGGCCAAGCTAACCAGGGCACCTGCCCTGCCCCCACTTCCCAGAGCTTCTCAGAGAGCCAAGGAACCCAAAGCTGACCCCGCAGGAGGCCTGCACGGAAGGGCGCCAGTGTGTGACCAAGGGCACGTTTCGGCATCTGCAGTCCTCTAAGGGGAGAAGTCCTGTGAGCTTCGGGCCATAAGATCCCACCAAGGCAAGAAAGGAAGCTAATAATGCCCCCCTGCTTCCCCTCCCTCCTGGGCTCCCTCCACATCATCCCGCTGGCCTTCTGCACTTTTCAACACACTTTTCAGAAGGGCCTGCCCTCCATCCTGCTGGAGCAGCACGCACCTCCGGCTAGTCTGGAGGCAGGCCCCCTGCCTCACCTTCTGGAGGAGCTGGAGGCTGGCACTGGCACCCACTCCTCTTTGTCATACCACACAGCCCCTCTGGCCAGGGCCCACTTCCCTAGCTTTGGGCTCCCTCTGCCACGAGGGCTCAGCCCAGGAGGAGTCAAGAGAGAACAGCTGGCTTACCAGCTTGACTAGCAGGCCCCACCTGGAGGTGCCCTGGTGGGAGGGCCAGCCCCGGCTGGTCTTTGGGGAACAAAGAGCAGAGACGAGCAGCTAAGGTGTGCCCTGTTCGGCCTGCCTGGCTCTCCAGCCCCTGAGGACTGATTCTGCCTGCTGGAAATTTGCCGGTTACCTCCAGGTGGCCAGCGAGGGTGTGGCACCTTCACAAATAAGGAAAACTGGGATAAGAGGCAATGTTTGCCCCTATGAAACAAGGGTGATAGATTTGTGATAGTTTTGTGATAATTCCAATTAGGCTGCTCCGAAACCATTGTTTCATCTGCAGCAGCTCTCCTCCATTATTTTTTTTTTAAGAAATCAAAGGCCATGACTGTTTACCTTCACTTTGAAGTATTATGTCTATTTGCTTATTTGATTCAGGCAGTTTGAGAACTATATCACTCTGTTTTTCATGTAAAATATTCTTCCTTTAAGTCACAGATCTGTAAGAAACAACTGACTGTGGAATAGAAAAGCATATGACAAATGTTGACTAAATAGAAAATATGTGTTCAAATTTGACTGTAAGATACATGAGCTGTGTCAATTATCATTGACTGTAAGCCAGCTGTCTACATGACCTGACGTGGTAAATGCTGGATCAATACTGATTGTTTCTGGAAATTCCAACATCAGGTCTCCTAGGTGAATGGCATTTTCCATGTTGGGATACCTTTCTTAAAAATGTTTGACCTATAAATAACTGCAAAACATAATTAATGATTTTTTTACATATATTTAAAAAGCAATTTTTGGAGCAAATCCATAAACATTTCACATAATATCATACAGAGTACAGTTCAGAAAAGCTGCCTAAAGAGTACAGAGATTTTGTAGTTCCCAGATACTAGAGCAGCTAGTCCCCCACCAAGCTCTTGAAGGCTTGAACTCGATGGTTCTCCAGCTCTCTGGAAGACGTCCTCTGCCACGGGGGCATGGGCAAGGCCAAGAAGCAATCAGTTCCAACAGTTGCCCACACCTAGGGTTTCTTCCTATAATTCAAAGGCATAGCTCACCTTCTTCTCTTCCCTCACACTGTCTTTAGGGAGGGCACCAGCAGCCGCAGCCTTCCATCAGCCAGTTCACAGAGCAGAGCTGGACCCACAAGGCCGTCAGTCTGTCTCACACCCCAACATCTGGACAGTTGCTGTTGGAACACCTCAGCGCTGAGGAATTCGCTGCTTTATTTTAAATAGGCAACAGTCTGTTTTATTTTCACCTCGTTCAAACAGTCGATCCTGTGAGCAGAAACCGGCCTCCCTGAAAAGCCACCCATCGTTCTAGCTCCTTCTGGGAAGCCAGGCCAATTTTGCCTTCTTGTACATGACTGCTTTTCAAATGTAGGAGAACAACTCTCCAGACAAACGTCCCAATTTCTTCAACTTTGGGAACACTGGTCCTTAATAATTTGGAGGCTTTGAACCTCCCTCTGGAAATCCATGGTAATTGGCTTGTCCTCCCAGGAAAAACGTGCTCATACAAGTCCGCATAGGCAGCTCTGCATTCTGAGCCCACCCGCTGACTCCTTAAAAGCCCATGGACCTGAGCTAGGAGTCTCGCAACCAGAACTCTAATGCCAGATGTTGGGGGTGGAAGGGAACTCACAGATAAAGACTCTGAACTTCCAGATGCCCTGGGCACCTGGCTTGCTGGGCAGCATCAGGCCTCCGCTGGGATCCTGGAGGCGGTAATGGGATCAGTAGGGCAGGACAGCCAAGAAAGGCCGAGAGTGGCCTTGGAGAAGGGAGCTGGGTGAGTACAGCGGCCTCTCCACAGTCACCTGAGCCTGCTGTGGAGATGAGGAGCGACTTGATCTGCCTGCTGAGTCTGGCAGAATGAGCTGCACCGTTTTGAAACGACCTCCACCTCTTTTCTAGGCACCAGCCTCCCCACAGGCCTCCCAGCTCCCCTTCTGCCCCCGCTGTTGGTTCTGAACTAGATAGGCCTGCCCAGGCTTTATCCACAAAAATGCTGAGAGTTTGGCCTCCATCAGGTACCCCTTGGTTTTATTTCTCTCTTTTTTGTTTTTCCTGAACTGAGGCAGGAAAGCGATGCCCCCTCCCAATAATCTTATTTTACAAAGAAACACGGAGTTATCGCAGAGCATACACTGTTTTGTAAGCTGCCTTTTTTCTTTTTGCTTAATAATATAGTGTGATGCTTGTTTATGTCACTACATAGTCTGGATTTGGGAGGGATTCTAGAGGGAAGAGGGAGGGAAAGAGAGAGAGACACACAGGAGACAGAGAGTGAGGAAGGGAATGAGGGGCAGAGGAGGAGGGTGTGGGCTCCAGAGAAGCTGTTACAGGAGGAGGGCCCAGGCAGGGCAGGGCGCAGGGCGGGCTCTGGGCTTGGGCAGCTCCGGTGTCCTTGGTGCTCCTTCTGCACACTGACACCGAGCGCATCAGTGGGGTTCCCGCGGGCCACACTGAGGGGCTGCTCGGTCTCTGGTAAGCCCAGAGGTGGCTGGACTCCCTGGGGGAAGCACACACTCACGGTCCATTGGCAATGAGGCCAGACGTAGAGCCAGCACCGTACTGTCTCTCTGAGTTTGACGTGGCTTCTTGACCCCTTGGCACCCTGGTTGCCCTCCAGGGATGGGAACCATTTTGGCAGAGACCTCATGAATATGATTATATATTTAAACATCAACAGATTTTTTTTTATTTCAATGGTTTTCTTCTTAGTTTTACAAAAGTGTTCTAAAAGTTACTCCAGTGCCATCCTTTCTTGAGGCACTTCCCCTGTCCCAGGCCCTTCATCTCCAGCTAGGGTGGCCTGCTTTCCTCTGCTCCTGTAGCACCCAGGCACCCTCCATCACAGCCTGTGTCACTCCATGTTGAAAGGACCTGAAAGCTCATTGCTGGCAAGGCCTCTGTGCTATTCATCTCCGTCACCCTGGAGCCCATCTGGCAAATGACTGGGCCAGGTGATTGGCAGACTGCACCCAACCTGCGCCATGAGGAGCTCTGGGAGGAGGAGGGGGTGTGGGAGGCCTGGGCATGACTCTAGGCCCTGCTGCCTCTTCAACAAGAGCAACTCTGCTTGCTCTTGCTAAGTATTAGGGTTCCAAGTGAGATTTCATGTTTTAAAGGTTTCTCTGTTTTAAAACAAAAAGTTCAAGAATCACCAGTCTAGTTTCATTCCTCAGGTTATGGATTTCACATATTCTAGGCTAACATGAAGGAGGTAAAGTTTACTATCTGAGCCCCAAGCCGCCCTCTTCCTGCCTTGTCTAGTCCCCACCGTCTCACCTTCAACTCTCCCTACCCACAGTCCTTCTCTCTCAGAAAAGGGTAGAGGATCTGTGATATAAGGAACATGTATGTCTTTTATTCGAGGAGCTTTGTCAGTGACAAGCAAGAGTGTCCCGTCCAGCGGGACCTAGTTATTTGTGGGGACGAGGGAGATCCGACCTGAAAGAAAATGGGGGCGAGAGAAGAGCGAAGGCAAGACAATGTTCTGATCAAGCCTTCAAATTTTATTGTAAGACGGGGGTACATATATACTAATGTTCAGGGGCAGAGTGGGCCATAGGATACTTGTAAGCAGGGGATTGGCTGCACAGCAGGGATGGCGCAGCGAGTTACATTCTGATTGGCATATGATAATGGGGAAGGAGGGGGAGAAGAGTATCTCTTGGCGCGCGCGGGCTTTCTTGTTGGCGCGCGCGGGCTCGCAGCTAATCTCCAGGAAGTGAAGCAGGAACCTCATGAACTGTGGCCATCTTGTTGTCTTTGTGTGGCTCCCAACATCTCCTCCCTTTCTATTTATTTCAGAAAGGTGGGCCTTAATCGAGTGAGGGAATAGAGGCCTGGCTCCTCCAGCAGGGTAACATTTCGCAAATGCTCTCGGTATCTTTTAGGGAGGAGAGGCAGAGCTGAAAGCCAAATTAATCTTAATATATCAAGGCTTTATGTACATATGGATACCAACCTCTATGCAAGCCAGGCGTATTCTCAGGGAGGACCAGAGAGGTTCTAGGAAGAACCCTCCCTTGCGGTACTTTGTCTCGCACTCATCTCGATGCCCATACCCTCATAGTTAGGGGTATGTCTGGTTCTGGCTGACCAGCATATGGGCCACATTAAGTACGGTGCCAGAATCGATGGTACCATGGTTGAGGCGCCTGTAAAGTTGAGAACTGGAGACCGGGAGCATTGGTTGGTTCGGTGTAAGACTCTTCATCACAGGCTGTAAGTCTGTGATAATGAACAGCAACTGCTGGCTTGACGAGCTGGTCAACCTGCTCTCGAATAAAAACTGTCAGTTTTCTTAAGGCCCAAGGGCCAAGAGACACTAAAAGGAAGAATCCTGCCAAGGGTCCAAGGATGGTGGGGATCAGAGTAGTTAACCAAGGGGTGGCAGAGGTCCAGTTTTTATACCAGGCCTCATCCTTTTCTCTTTGTTTTTGCCTGGCTTCTAGGTTTTTCTTAACTTTATCAATGCTATCTTGCACTAACCCTGTTTTGTCTTTATAGAAGCAACATTCTTCTTTAAGAGCAGCGCAGAGGCCTCCTTCTTTCAGGAAAAGGAGGTCTAACCCTCGGCGATTTTGGAGCACTACCTCAGAGAGAGAGACAACAGATTCTTTCAGGCTGTCTAAACCTTCTTGCAGATTTTGTATGTCTTTATCAATAGCCTGACTAAGAGCATAATATTGTTGTTTAGAAGTAATTATGGAGGCAATGCCTGTTCCAGCCCCAGCTGCTCCTAATCCTAATATTACAGATAAGGTAATGGCGGTTACTGGCTCACGCTTAGTGCGAGTAGAGCCCGAGTAATATGGAAGGAGGTCTTCGGTGGGATGTATGGAAATCTTGGGCATGAGTATGACTAAAACACAATATTCATTGTTAGATATTAGCAAGCGCGGGTTAACAGAGGGCGTTATGCCAAAGGAGCAAGCAAAATAAGTACCGTTGGGCGCGACAAGGAATTCATAGGACAGCGGGGGTGAGAAGGAGCTGTTACAAATGGGTATTAGCTGAGGGGGTAGACGCAAGATGGGGCTATGTATACAGAGGCCTATTCCCGAAAGCTGCGTCAATGTGAGACCCGGAGAGGTCTCTGAAAAACGGGAGGGGTCTGACCAGCGAGTCTTGCTGGAGTCATTGGTAAGTATGAGGTCTGCTGAGGTGTTTACTAAAACTGCTATCCCTTCGTAAAACGGGGGAACGGGGGAGAAACATAACCAGCACTCGCTATATCCAGTGGAGTTAAGGGATTCTGCAGTCACATTAGCCAGGCCTTTAAGGATTTCGCCTGTAGAGGGTAAAACTGGGGGGAGCAAGGCCTGGAAAACAGTACTAGTAGACAGGGGAGAAGGGTTAGAAGGTCTTGGGTCTCTTGCCTTAGGGGCAATAGGGCCAAGGACAACGTGCTTGTTGGCGTTTGGAATGGATCGAATTAATTTGATTTTAAAAGTGAGCCCAGGGTCCTTCCCTGAAACATAAAGCCTTAGCCCCCATTCATGTCCCCTGAGCCATCCATCAATAGGGGCCCTTTTTCCCTTGTCAGTAAAGGCAATGGAGAGCGGTGTACATCGCCCCCTTGTGGATTGGGTGCTTTGACATTCTGGGGTAACAGTTGAGTTAGGCTTGGGATTCCAAGCCCTACTTACAGTTATATAATCCCAGGTGGAGCTAGGCTTCCAACTAGCATCTCCTGTAGTCTCACACCCCCAGGAGTCACAGAAATAGGAGTCTCTATATCCACATTTATAGTTAAGGGCTCGATCTCTATGAGCTCCCGGGCAAACATAAAATTCTGTTTCTCTGAGGTAGGTTCTCCTAGGGGTGTTGTTACACCCAGGAGAGGTGGTAGATTGTCCCTCAGGGTAGGTCTCAGGGGAGGTGGAAAAAGGAAAGTAAATGTCTGGGGTCCCCCAGGCCGCAGAAGCTCCAGCGGCCAAGTCACAGAGGTCAGGGGCAAGAACAGGCCATGGGGGGGAACTTGCTAAGGTAGAAGAACTGAAAACGACGTCTCCTGCTTCACTGGTGACTGTCCAGGTGAAATTGAAAATCTGATGGGTCCAAACGGGGCGAAAGGTCATGACGAGGGTCAATAGTGTACAAATCTTCATTTTTGCCTCCTGAAAATAAACAGAAAGGGAAGGCTTCTCAGGGGTTAATATGCCCTGGACTGGAATTATTATTGTTTTTGCCTCTATTTGTGTCTAGGAGTTTAATGAGCCTATCTGGGAGCCATCGGGCATTTTGTGCCTTAGCATCATATATACAAGCATGTCCTTTCCCCCATATGAGCACAGGGTCAGGCCCGTGCCATGTGTTGGTCATCGGATCTCTCCACATAGCCTGTGCATAATTATCTGCCGTGGAGGGATGCCAAAGGCGATCAGCAGCGGTTTTACCCGCGGAGTCATAAGTAAGGAAATTAAGAACAAACAGTGCATGATTTAGGAGTGTCTTTGCATTACCTGTTTTCGGATAGAGTACTTCTCCCCCCGACTGAAGTTTGAATAACATGTTTTTAAGGGTTAAGTGGGCTCTTTCAACAATGCCTTGGCCTTGGGGATTATAGGGAATTCCTGTTATGTGCTTAATACCTAACTGCGCACAGAACTGTTTAAAGCTAGAGCTGGCGTATCCAGGCCCATTGTCAGTTTTTAAGATTTTAGGTGGTGGTAGATATGCCAGGCATGAGAGAACATGGGTAATAACATTTTTAGTTGCCTCTCCCGTTTGCAAGGATGCACATAGGAAACCACTACATGTGTCAATAGACACATGGATATATTTTAATTTACCAAAGGGAGGGTAATGAGTGACATCCATTTGCCATATCTCTCCTGGAACCAACCCCCGGGGGTTGATTCCGTTATGAGGCTCTGGGAGGAGAGTTAGACATCCTTGACATTGCCGAACTATTTGGCGGGCCTGTTCTCGGGTGATTGAAAATTTGAGTCTAAGAGTATGAGCATTGAGATGATGTAGTTCATGAGCCCGTTGGGCTGCAGCCAAGGGTGAGTCTGACGTGACAGAGGCTACTAATTGAGTCGCCAGATCAACTCTGTCATTGCCTTTGGCAAGCGGCCCTGGAAGGCTAGTGTGAGCGCGTATGTGCCCGATGAAAAAAGGGGCATCGCGGTTTAGAATTAATTTTTGCAATTTTGCGAATAGGGGGGAAGCATTTGTAGAGGGACGTATGTAAGGCACTGTCTCTAATAGGGGAACAGAGGTTGCTACATAGGCACTGTCAGTGTAAAGGTTAAAGGGGGCATCTATTAAAAGCTCAAAAACTTTGATTATTGCAGTTAGTTCAACAAGTTGTGCAGAAGAGAGGTCTGTCTGTATTCGAGTAACTTGCCCATTAATACTGAAAGCGGCTATACCGGAGGAGGACCCATCAGAGAACACCATTACGGCCCTAGCAATTGGCGTGGTTTTAGTCCTCTTGGGAAAGACAACCGGGGTCTTTTGAAGGAACTGGACTAATCTGTCTGCAGGGTAATGATTGTCTATTGTCCCCTGGAAGGAGGTGCAGCTAATTGCCCAATCATCATCATGTTGAATAAGCCATTGTAATTGAGATGTATTGTATGGGAGGGTTATAACTTCAGGGTCTCTCCCAAACAACTTGAGAGCTGCCTCTCGGCCTAAACGTAAGAGGGCAGCAACTAATTGAGGATAGGTAGCTAAGACTCTAGGGGGGGAGGCTGGCAAATGAACCCAAAATAGTGGATGGTTTTGCCAAAGGACTCCTGTAGGGGAGAAGGGGGTAGGGAAAATGAGCAGCCACAAACTTAGATGTGGAGAGAAGTAGCTAATGGTCTGTTCAGAAATAGCCCGCTCTACAATGGTTAATGCCCTTTGTGCTTCTGATGAAAGCGAGCGGGGGGAGGAAGGATCAGGGTCTCCACGTAGGACATCAAACAAGGGCTTTAACTCTCCGGTGGTCAGCTTTAGATAAGGCCTGAGCCAGTTGATGTCTCCTAGCAGACGCTGAAAATCATTAAGAGTGTTTAAGGAGCTTCTCTTTAACTGAATTTTTTGAGTGAGGATTTTATTAGAAAATAATTCAAAGCCTAAAAAAAGTTGGGGGGGGTGGACCTGGACTTTTTCTGGGGAAATTTGTAGTCCTCGATCTCGGAGGGCAGTGACTAGCTGTTGACTGGCCGCATAGAGCTGTTGCTGGTCAGGACTGGCAAGAAGAATATCATCCATATAATGGATAATATACAAAGTGGGGAAGAGCAACCTAAAGGGGTCTATAGTCTGGGCTACAAACTTTTGGCAAAGAGTGGGGCTGTTGGCCATTCCTTGTGGGAGAACTCTCCACTGAAACCGGGGAGAAGGCCCTACACAATTGGTAATGGGTATACTAAAGGCAAAACGTTTGCAATCATCAGGATGCAAAGGTATGGAGAAAAAACAATCTTTTAGATCAATTACTAATTTGACATGCCCTTTAGGGATGGCTATTGGAGAGGGAATTCCCGGTTGTAATGCGCCCATAGAGACCATAGTCTTATTAACCGCCCTGAGGTCTTGTAGGAGCCTCCACTTGCCTGATTTCTTTTGGATTACAAAGATTGGGGTGTTCCAAGGGGATGTAGAAGGTTCAATATGTCCAGCAGCCAGCTGTTCCTGCACTAACTCTATGGCTGCATTTAATTTTGTAGTGGTAAGGGGCCATTGATCGATCCAGACAGGAACATCACTTTTCCAAGTAATCTTGTCTGCCTGGAGTGCAGGAGGAGCAACGGCCCTTACGAAAAATGTTTTCCAAACCCTAAACCTGAGCGGTCTATCTTAGGCGTGGCCAGTATCGGGTTGGGATCTCCCTGTTTTAGTTTGCCCAACCCCTGACCAGGGAGGTAACCCTGTGAAAGCATCTGCTGTGTTACAACTTCATTAGGGCTACACATGATGACCTTCATTTGAGAGAGGATATCTCTTCCCCAAAGATTTACCGGCAACCCAGGAACTACGAAGGGTTGAATGAATCCGGTATTTCCTTCTTCATCTTCCCAGTTTAATAACTGTGAGCTCTGTAAGGTGTTTCTTGACTGCCCAATTCCTTGTAGATGGGTCAAGGAAGCGTGTAAGGGCCAGCTGGAGGGCCATGAAGCCTGAGATATGACCGTAGAGTCGGCCCCCGAATCTAAAATTCCTTCAAATACTTTTCCTTGGATCTTAAGTTTAAGAGTGGGGCGTTCTTTAGTAATAGCTTGGATCCAATATAAGTCTGAAGAACCTGGGGTAGAGGAGCCTCGCTGCTTATGAATAGCAGGGTGAGATGTACTTAAAGGGAGGGGGAGCGCCTGCGCAAGGCGCTGACTTTTCATAATGCTGACAGGGCACTGGGGGGCACTAGCAAGAATTTTTATTTCTCCAGTATAGTCATTGTCAACTAAGGAAGGGTGGACAATAAGGCCGTTTATTGTGGTGGAAGCTCGCCCTAAAATTAGAAAATAAGTATCTTTGGGAGGTGGGCCATAAATTCCTGTGGAAATAATTGTAATTCCCTCCTCAGGCGTTAATATTGTTGAGGAGGAGGCACAGAGGTCAAGTCCTGCACTCCCGGGTGTGGCCCGATAGAGGGCGGGAGTGCTACAGCTAGGCTGTTCCCCGAGGCCGGCTGAAATGGAATTGGCTGGGGGGCCCGGGGCTGGCCCCTCAGCCCGTTTCCCTGAAAAGGGGGGGTGAAAGGATTTGTGGTACTGTAAAAAGGATTTGTTGGATTGTTACGGCACTCTTTGGCCCAGTGCCGCCCCTTATGGCAGCGAGGGCAAATACCGGGGACTGACCCAACTCTAGGAGGAGGAGCTGTGGTAGGGCATTGGCGAGCGAAATGGCCTGGCTGTCCACATTTAAAGCAGTTACGCATAGGCGGTGCGCCCCTGGGGAAGGAAGGAGGATAAGAAGCCGGGGGAGTTTGAACAGCGGCACCTACAGCTAAAAGGGCTTGGACTTTGGATGTAAAAGGATCGACATCTCTACACATTCTCAGCATTTCATCAAGAGTTTTGTCTCGAGTCTTACCGCGGAGGACGGCTCGACATGCCGAATTGGCGTTTTCATAGGCTAGCTGTTTTACAATCTTATCATTGGCAGCCGCGGAACCAAGGGTCCTTTCGGCGGCCTCTAACAGTCTGCTAACAAATTCGCTATAGTCTTCTTGCGAGCTTTGAGTGATCTTAGTTAGAGGAGTGTTAGCAGTCCCGGAAGCAGGGAGTGATATCCAAGCGCCCAAAGCGGCATCTTTCACTTGAGATAAAAGACCAAGGGGAAGGCGCTGCTGCCTGGTTTCAGAGATATATCTGCCCTGTCCCGTAAGCTTATCAAAAGTCCAGGACGCTGTTGGGGAATGAGGGTCTTTTACATTGGCAGCAGCGATGGTCTGACAGCGGTCAGCAAAATCTGCCTTCCAAGTTAAAAACTGACCACGGGTAAGCACAGCCTGGACTATACGCAGCCATTCACCTGGGAGTAAATGTCCTCCTCGAGACAGCGAATCAAGAACAGAAAGGGTAAAAGGGGCATTGGGGCCATAAGCTTTAACGGCCGCGTTCAGCTCTTTTAAGCTTTTGAAATGGATTTTGTGAAATTCTCTAGGGCCATCAGCAGGCTCGGCCGGCTCTGGCTCAGCCTGCTCCTCTCCCTCACTTTCTATTTCCTGAGCAGCAGGGGCGTCTTCGCCGTCGCTTTCAAGATCGCCCTCCTCCGGGCTATGTGTTGTGGAGGTGGGGCCAGAGCGGGCGGAGGCCCGGGTAAGAACAGGAAAGAGCAGTTTTTTAGGTTGTTTTTTAGGTTTTGTGGCTGTAAGCGGTTTCTTAGAGAGGCCCCTTTGCGAATATAATGCGGGACGAACTGGTTGGGAGACAACTAATTTTTGGAGATGGCAAGTTATTCTTTGTTCTACTATCTGTGCTATTAGGTCTTCAGTGCTGGTAGGGGGGCTAACAGGACCGGGAGCCGGAGGGGGTAGCGGAGGGGCCGACGGGGGCAAAAAGGCCGGGGCGCAAACATTGGGAGGCCGAATAGGGGGAGTGTAAGAGGCTCCTTTCAAAACTGGGGGTGTGTAAGAAGGGAGGTTAAGCGACGGGGCGGCAAGGGGCCAATCTGGGTTGTTATACTTGGCCGCTTCGTCTTCTAGTTCAGCCGCGTCTCCCGGATCTAAAGGCTCGCCATTTTGGCTCTTAGTCACGACTGGAAAAACTTTTTGTGTATCGACAAAGTCCGAATCTCGAGGGAGAGGCGGATAAGTGCAACATTTGGGAGGGGTATCATGGAGGGCACCGAGCAAAGATGGTGTCGGGCTAGGGGAGGGGGATTTAGCTGATTTTGGGGCAGGGGGATCACTCGAAAGAGACAATTTTGAGGCCGCCCGAGATAGGGGGCGGAGGCAATATTCTGCTACTGACAAGAGTTGACGTTTATCAGGGTCAGTATTTTCAACAATATCTCTGATAAGACCCCAATAGGAAAATACTGAAACAGGAACAGAGTCAGGGCCGTTTTTGATAAGATAATCATTTAAATCTCTACCTACTTTCTGCCATTTTTTAGGATGAATTTCGGGGCCATTAATGATAAACCACGGACAGACTTCATCAACAAAAATAAAAAACTTTACCAAGTCTTTCTTTTTAACTCGAACTCCTCTCTCCCTAAGTGAACTTTTTAGGTCTCTTATGAAGACCGCTTCTTTACTTAATTTAGTTCCCATTTTCTTGTAAGGCGGCCGGTACTCACCAGGGACGACGACCTCCGTGAGCGGCGAAAGGCGTCTCCTATTGTTTCATCAAGAAGGGGTCTGCGCAGACGATATCTCACTCGGGGGTCCGCCTGTGAAGGATCTGCACCTCGTGCCCCACGTTGGGCGCCACTTGTCCCGTCCAGCGGGACCTAGTTATTTGTGGGGACGAGGGAGATCCGACCTGAAAGAAAATGGGGGCGAGAGAAGAGCGAAGGCAAGACAATGTTCTGATCAAGCCTTCAAATTTTATTGTAAGACGGGGGTACATATATACTAATGTTCAGGGGCAGAGTGGGCCATAGGATACTTGTAAGCAGGGGATTGGCTGCACAGCAGGGATGGCGCAGCGAGTTACATTCTGATTGGCATATGATAATGGGGAAGGAGGGGGAGAAGAGTATCTCTTGGCGCGCGCGGGCTTTCTTGTTGGCGCGCGCGGGCTCGCAGCTAATCTCCAGGAAGTGAAGCAGGAACCTCATGAACTGTGGCCATCTTGTTGTCTTTGTGTGGCTCCCAACACAAGAGGAGACATTTCTAAGGAACAGGAAAGCTTTATGACCAAATCACCCCGGCTCTGGATCCGAAAGTCTGCATTTTGGTCTCCAGTGACCACTTTGTAATGTTTTCACACACATTACTAATGTCTATGCTCCTGGGTTCTTTCTCTTGCGTTCTTTGCTCTATCAAATAAGATAATGTATGTGAACATCTTTCATAAAGATCTGTTTTAAAGTGCTGATTATTATTGATATTGCTGATAAACCTGAACTGAACCTTAGGAAGGGGAACCATCCTCTATTGCCAGTAGCAGAAGGAAACTTGTCAGGAGAGATGAGGCACCAGGACTTCAGAAATCCTTTCTTCCAGGTGGTGGTGGCCTTCCTCCCACCCTTGAATAGAAAGGTTCTCCTCTTTCCAACCCCAGGTCTGCAGAAACTCTGGCCTGATGGATTTATGCCCACTGGGCGTGTTGGTGGGGAAGGACAGTCCAAGCAATGTGGACCAGCTTGGCCTCCTTCCAGGGGGGGCCAGCCGTGGACTGCTGCTACTAACGGACTCACCGGAGAGTGACCGAAGGCCTAATGCAGGAGGGCTCTGGGGCCCAGCAGCTGCCAGAAAACATGTGCTGGGTCTGGGCAGTCCAAGGCCATTTCTGTCGGAATGCCCTCTCCTGTCCAGCAGCCCTGACCCTGCCTCCAGCAGCTCCCCATGCTGCCCCCCGATGCTGGATGACAGGAAGCTCACTGAGCAGCCCAAACTTTGGAAGTGGAAGCCAACATGCCAAGGAAGCCATGCTCTGAGAAGTGAAGCAGCAGCTACAAAGCGGTCAAACTCATTCTTTCTGGAAGTCCAAAGGCTTCCTGTGGGCATCGCTGGCCTCTGCCTCTTCCAGGGAGAACATGTCCTAGTCCTTTGTACCCCCAGCCTCCCTATTGCATCTTCCCCAACTCTCAGCACTGTGGATAGGCTTCAGTTTGATCACTCTCATGTAAAACATGTTCATAGTCTACCAATGTTGACCTATATTACATTTTTATAATGTTACTTAACTATATGCACATATAAAACTAGGTATAAACTGTTAAATCTACAACCCTAAAACTAAAGGAAGGGTACAGATTAAATGCCATCAAAAGAGCACAACAAATAAAGTTCAAAGTGTCTAATGAAAGTTAATTGCCCCTCATAAAATAACAGCCATGGTTCAGGTTGTTTTGTTTCTGGTTCGCCATTCACTGCACACCCGTCGGCTCTACCGGAATAACTCTAAAACCTTGGTGTGTTGCTATCATGTGGCCTGCACCCAGAATGAGCACATTATTTCCATACTGCGTCTGTCTCTATTCTTCACGCGTTCATTTATGTCAATTAAAGTGCTGCTGCTTATTGCCAAATGTCAAGCAATATGACAGCCGAGAATGCAGTTCTCAGTAAAAAGGTGGCATCAGGTGATCCAGAATATGCTTATAATTTAACTTATCATAGAAATGAACACAATGAGTGTAATCATTCTCCACGCAAAGCTCATGGACTCCCTGGAATATGTCCACTGGTGACTTTTTGGTGCCAGGGCGTTGGAGAAGGAACAGCTCTGGCTGAGATGGCCCAGGAGGGTTTTGCTCCACACTGCCCCCTTGTGGTGGGTGCTTTCACCACACCCTCCCTGGGGGCCCAACGTTCCCAGCACAGCTCGAGAAAGGTGGGTCTCAGGGGAACAGAGGGTACCAGCAGTGGAGGTTGGCATGTTGGCTAGGTTGAGGGTCTTGGGTGGCGGGATAGGAATGGTGACTGGGATGACCTAGGTCACGGTTAAGTCTGAGCTCTTTTTCTCACCTGACCCTTGCTTCCCACAGCCGCGCCTAAGGGTACCATGGTTATTGCTGAAAACTGGCACAGTGTCCATCCTGGAGGGAATAGTCTCAGACCCTGAAGGGAGCACCTGGATAGCTCGTGGAGTAGGTGACTGGGACTGAGCAAAAGGGACTCAAAGGCAGAAGCCTCAAGTGGTGTGAGCCCTGCAGGGGTGTGCGGCCTCCAGGCTTCCTCTGCTCTCCTTCTGGACCCCACCTCCCTGGGCTGCCCCACTCAGGGATGCCAGAGAAGGGGTGCCTGCCCAGGAGCAGGGTTTGTACCAGGAGGCCATCCAGAGAGCTCCGGTTTCTCCAGTCCCACCTCTGTCCAGGTTAAAGCATTGGCTCAGGCCCTGGTGGTGTTCCCAGAGGGCCTCCCAGCAGAGTTCAAACACCTGAAGTCTGGCATCATATCCTCTTTGCTACTCTGCTCTTTTCAAGAGGTCAGAGTCCTACCCATTTGTGCAGCCCCAGTTAAAAACTCCCTTTGGAATCATATGGACCAGCATTCAAATTCCAGGCCTACCGTTTACTAATTGAGCCGATTTCTTAATACCTGTGGGCTTCAGCTCTCTCACCTGTAAAATGGGCATGATGTGCCCTTAGCTCAGATCTGTGGTGAGAACTCAACAGGAAAAGTTCTCTAAGGTGCACAGTCAGTGCCTGTCATAGGCGGCACTAGGTGATACAAGACCCCTGTGTCCCACAGCCCCTCCCGGAGCAGGTCACATCTTGGTGAGTTGAATACTTTTGAAACCTTCCTGGATGTTCAGCGGTGCCCATCTAGGACTCTCCTATGCAAAACCTCCCCCAGCTGTGGCCACATTGGAGGCTCTGTGACCTCGCACTGGTCGCCATCCACTGGCTGTACCGTTGGGGTCGCTGAAGACGCTACCACTCTACCCCAAACAAGGGCAGGCCTGGATTTTGTCCCATGATTTTCATTTTTCTCCCCAAAGACTTTCCCACGCCATGAACTGCCTGTGTGAGCTGCCCATTTAGCCCCTCTTGGGTATGTGTTGTGCTCCAGCCTAGAATTGTGGTAAAGCCAAAAGCTATTCTGAGATTTTATGTAGCCTCACAGCTATTTCAGGCTCCAGCCTAGACGTGAGGAGAGAAGCTGGTACTCTCTGCCTATGCCTCAGTCACAACTTCAAAGGCTGGTCCTTTCATGCTCCTAACACCCCCAGATCCAAAATAACCCCTACCTGGAGGTGGTGACTGGAACTGGCATAGATGGAACAGGGATGTGCATTTGCAGCCATGCTAGAGAGAGTTCTGGAAGGGTTAGGTCTGGGGGTTGAGACTGAGTCCAGAGAGGCAGCCAGGGTTGCAACCCCACCCTTCAAACTGGCAGGCTTGCAGCAGAAGGGGGTGCTCCATGGAAAGCAGCAGCTTCTAGTCCTAGTCGGGTAGAGGTGCTCATTTCTGCCCACTGAGTTCTCAATCTATGTATCTCCTCTAGGCAGGCCTTCTTTCACCTGGGCCACAAATCTTACTGAGTTTCTACTCTATGCCAGCCACTGTCCTAGGCTCCAGAGGTGCAGCCATGAGCAAAATGGACAAAATCCTGCTCTAATGGAGCTTACATGTAACAAAATTTGTAATGGCTAATTTGCACTGGCTTTTATTCATAGTTTGCAAAGCTCTTTTCCATACTTTTTCTTAATAGAAAATCTTAGTGAATACTCTGTGCACACTCCATATGTGGAGTTTCATACTTACCTATTCTCATGTAATCTTTCCAGCAATCCTCTGAGTTAGACACTACCACATTTTATTGACAAGGAGACAGAGTCTTGGGAGAATCAATAAATTGTGTGAGGTCCAAACAGCTAGTGAGTGGCAGAGCAGGAATCTGAACCCATGTCTATCTGACTTTAGGGTCCGAGCAAGAACTTAACCACTATGTACAGAGAAGCTGGTGACATCCATCTAGAGACGCAGCAGTGCGATGAGATGCAAAGTGGGCCAAAGGTGTCTGTTCCGCAGAATGATGGGCCATCAACAGCTGAGGGAACTTCGAGTTCACCCAATGCAGGACTCCTACTTTAGTCCAAGTGAATAGAACTGCTGAAGAGCTTTTGGGCTCTAGAGCACTCTCTGCACTGTGGGGCAGCCCACCCCAGAGCTGGACACTGAGACACTCCAGGGTCCTTCCTGTCTGTGAGGAACCATCTGCCCCAGACTGCTCACCTGGCAGCCCCCTTAGGGGTCCCTTCCTCTGACACAACCTCACCCAACTTGGTTCTGATATATTCTTTCTCCCACCAATAAACAACACATCCCAGACAGGCTGTAGTTTCCTCCTCTGCATTCTTACAGCATTCAGCCTGCATGCTGATACATTGCTTATCTCACTGCTGGGAATATGCTCTCTCATGCCTGTTGGTGCCACTCCACAGCTCATTGCTGGGGCCCCTAGGTGCTCCACCAATGGTTACTGAGCAAGTGTTCAAGGAATTGATAACTTCTAGCCATTTTTAGTTGCATGGAGAGGTTGGACTAGTTTTTTTTTTTTTTTATCATAGCTGCCTCACAAAAGAGAAAAGGTCCTCTTTATCTTTCCTACAGTGTGTCATGATATTAATATGGCTTACGGTGTCCCACAAATATTTGTGACTTCTGAATATTACTGTGTGAAGGCATTTCTGAAGGCTTTGGCAGGCATTTTACCCCCTGGTCCACCTGAACTGGACAGCCTCGTGTGAGATGGCTGGGGTCTGAAGCAAATGGTGATGTTTTGGTATCTTAACTGTATACTGCCCAACCGCCAAAAGAAACTGACTATTTTAAGGATGTCTAGGAGGACATGGAGGGATGTAACTTACTGCCATAGTGGTGCCAAGATAGAACACACATGTCCGTGATGTGGTGCTGCTGCTGTCCCAGGAGACCGACCTGTGACATTGACATCCTGCCTGTCATTTGGATGGTCCCTGAGATCAGCTCTCCCAGAAGGGTCCCAGTGCCACAGGAAGAATACTGCTCAAACGGCTGTCCCTGAAGCCACCTCCCTCAGCATGGACCCTCTTGCCAAAGGGCAAAAGGCCAAGCAAAAATCACCTGTGGATCCCCCAGGCCCAAGCTTTAGTTGGGTAATCTTTCTTTAAATCTCTATTCCCTCCTAACCCAATAAAAGCCTATTTTTGTCTACAATTCCTAGTTTAGGTCGATCCTCTTGTAACTGGTGGCCTGAGGGCTAAATAAGGCCAACAGACTCTTTTTTTGGTCCAGAACAGGATTTAAAAAAAAATGGAATGCTTTCAGACAGAGTAAGCATTTTCCAGTTGTCACGGTTCCCACCAGCTCTTGCAATGTTGTGCGGAGTGTGTTAGCAGCAGTGAAACAGATAGGAACATGGTTACACTGTCCGGGTCTGAGTTCTGGACCTACGCCTAACCTGCTGTACAACTTAACCTCTCAGGACTCCAGCTTCTTCATATGTAAAATGGGCATAATAATAATAAATGGTACCTATCTTATGGGTCTGTTGTGAGGATTAAATGAATTAGTACTTTCAAGTGTTAAGACAGTGCCTGGCATTGGGTATACAGTGGATATTTATTGGACACCTACTATGGGCCAGGCTATCTTAGGGACTGGGGGGATACATCAGGGAACAAAAAAGATCATCTCTGCCCTTATAGCACCGATAATGGGGTCATGGTAGGATGGACAATAAGCAGCATAGGTCATATAGTAAACATAGAGGTAAGTGCTATGAAGAGAGATGATGTAGGAAGGAGGGTGGAGAAAGCTGGGGGTGCAATTTATAAAGGATAGTCATGGCAGCCTCACTGAGGTGACCTCTCAAAAGACTCTAGAGAAGTGAAGAGCAGGCCATGTGGAGCTTTGGGGGGAAGAGGGTGCAGGCAGATGAAGAGCAAGCACAGAAACTTGGAGGCAGGCCAGCATGTTTAATAAAGTGTGATATATTTTTATTACTACTTGCATGGTCCCCTGAGACATTTGAATCTGTGACATTGTTATCGACTTATGTTACTAGTGGCTGTGGAAACTTGTTCTGGGACTCTGGTCTTGATTGGGAAAAAGCACAGGGTGCCTGCTGGTGGGAAGCAGAGAGAGCATGGACTGTGCAAAGGAACAGTTGGAGAATTGTGTCCATTTCTCCTTGAGGGTGGGGTCCTTGAGGGCAGGGACAGTGTCCCCAGGGGGGGCTTAGTCAAAGCCAGGTGATCACTGTTGATGAATGCATGTGTGCATGTAAGGAGGCAGTGGTCCTGGACTATAGGGGCCAGATGAGAGTAAGGAATAATCATGGAGAGGGGCAGAGTTGAAATGAAGCAAAGATATGAGGAAATTTTGCCTTAGGGCCCCATGTTTTTAGTTGTGCTGATGATTCTCAGCCAACGGCTGGTAGCTTTAAAGGGAGTTTTGTTTCCAGCTCCTTAGAAATGGTCAGTTGGCTTAACTGCAAGGCGAGCTCCTAATTTGATGCACATCTATGCAGATTGCAGACATTTTTTGCCAGAGTTGCTATTTTAGCAGGCAACAATTTGTGTGCCCACCAGGAAATCAGGTTTGGTATGAAAATAGACTTCTCCTGGCACCATGTATTCAGGAACCAGCAATAACTGGCTTTCTCTTGCTGCTTCTTGTAGAAAACAAGGCCAAAAATAGGCGGAATGGGGTTGGGGAGAGAACAGTGACCACCAGGATGCACACTCTTTGCAGATACAACAGAAGTAGGAAGAATATGGTGCTGGTGGGGCTCTCGTGTAAAATGAGGATAATGACACCTGCCCCACATGGTTATTGAACATTATTTTGATAAAACAGAACAATTCATCACACATTTTAATTATTTTTAGTTAAAACTTCCAAAGCTTTTGTTTTACAGAAATCAGGTCAATGTCTGAATAATAGGAAACATTAACATTATTTGACCCCTTGCTTGAGCTCAAGTGTCCAGTTCTTGTTGGAAGGACCAACGCATCGAACACGAGCCTTCTGATTTCTGTGTTAGCGGAAAACCTGCATCCTTTGTCATTTCTCCTGGTATTCACACAACATGACAGAATTAAAGTGATTCAAGTTCTGTTTCTCCATTTTTATGATCATTATACTATTATTGCATATTTTTACTGTTTAGGAACTCAAAGTGAGATTGATTGCTGCCAGACTGTTAGGGATTTACTTGAAATGAACTTGTGTGGCTGAGTCTCTGTGTACTGGGGCACGATGGTATAACTGGGAGCCCTCTGAATTAACTTCCATGTAGAATGCAAATTATAGAGGATAAGTAATAAAAATGTGCCCATCTAAAGCTTATATACCTATCATTAAAACTCAACAGTAATGCAGCAATTGTTTAAGACTTAGACCAACAGAAAATTTTTTCAGGAAGGAGTACTTTATCATTGGCATTGTTTAGAATTGCCCACACATGGTGTTAATATAAAGCAGATAGACTTCTAGTTGGTTTTATTATTGCTTTTAAATTGTCTACAAACTTCCTTATTGCCTGCACCCAAGGCGGACTGTTCCCCTTGCCCAGCCTTTGGCACACCACTGCATCCAGCTATTGTGTGGTGCTGGTGGGGGCCACAGGGGAAGGGGGAGCTTCACGTGACATAGATAACTTCATGGGCTCATCCTGAGTTTCAGAGGCTGTACTCAGAGAAGGGGGTGCTGTTGCGATCAGGCAGTTGCTCCACATGGTGTCTATTACATTCTCCTTCGTTGCTTAACAGACACATACCATACACTTCATCCCATGTGTCCGAGATGCTGCTGACCAACATGACCTGACATGCCCACATACAACCACAAACGCAATGAGCTATAATTCAAGGTCACATCAGCTACCTCATCCAAGGTGACGTCATGGAGCTATTGTTCTCTAAGTCTAGGAGGCTAAGTGATCTCCTTTCCTTCTCTGGTTGTACTGAGAGCCCATCTGATATCCATCAAGCTATGGATTACTTAGGAAATGAAACCACTAATAACACACCCTATCCTTAAAGTCTATGCCAACACCATTTCTCCCATCATAATAATACTCCTTAGTTGTTTCCTGTGTACAACTTCTTTCTTTTCCACATTGATTCTTCTTAACTCCCTCCAGGCCATGTTGCATTCATATGCTGGCCACAGAGTGGACCTTACAAGCGGTGGCACCAGCAGGGTGGGTGGTGGGAGTAGGTGGGAGTACAGTGCGGATGTTTCAGAGGAGCTTGGAGGCTTAGGTTCCCCCTCCCTTTGGTCCCTCTCATATGTCACAATTTCCATTGCAAGGACTCCACCCTTTCTGGATCATGCTGTATCTACATATGAAACCTACTGAGTTCATAAATCCAAGTGGAGATATAACTCAATAGCCTGAAATATCAATTTCTGACCTTGGTTTTTAGTGACCTCAGGCCAGTAGCTAGTGGGATCATTTTAAGACCTTGACTTTGAATATATGCCTGTAGGGAAGACTTCTGGGACTGAGTTCGCTGTTCTCTTACATTAGGTTGTCCCCGTGCACTCAGAAGCGAACATCTGACTCATGATCTCAGCCTTTCTAACCACTTTAAATAGCTTTATGATCGTAGTTGTTGGGTCTCCCCAAACCTTACCATCAGCAAGGTCCCAGGTAACCACAAGAAATACATAGACTGATATTTGCCACTTTTTACCAAGGTTGCTAATTTCCTGTTTCTGAATAAGGAGTCTTACTGCCTAAACTCCCAACTCAACACAATGACCTACATTTTTCTTGAAGGTCTGGAGTTTGCAACATACTCTCTATAACCAATTTACAAATTATTTAATCTTTTTATTTGAAAACATCAGACACTGACTTTAGTTGATTTCAGCTAAAAATAAAGAGAGAAAGACATTTATTGGAAGAATACTGGAGCATCTAGAGAGGAGGAATGTTGAATAAACAGCTCAAGTGTGAGAAGGGGCGAAACCAGGGCATGCTGAAGGCTTCAGTAGTGGGAGTTTGTGGCCCTTCTGCCTAGAATCCTGTTATTAATGTGCATCAGCAAACTGGGGCTCAGTGTATTTCAGGAGAGAGTTTGAAATTGGCCTAGTTCAGGGCTGGTGCTGACCATGGCCAAGGGCAGAGTTGTGCAGAATAGACAAGGGTGGGGAGGTGGAGCCTGGGGGACACACCTGTGTATCAGGAGCTGTATCAGAGAAGGCAGTTCTTGAGAGACAGGCAGCCTCCCCAGTAAGCGTCCACCTCAGTTTTAGGGATGGCAGTTGTATCTTCTGCTTCCTTCACTGTCCCTTGTCCTGCCATGGTCCATTCTCAGTGTGTATTAGGGCCCATTAAACAGTGTTGACTGACTGATGAAAACACGTCATTAGCTAAAAACAATAGATTATAGAGGAATTTCAAGACCTAGGTGACCTCTGTATAGGAAGATAATGGTGATTTGGTAAGAGAGAAAAGAAAACAAGGAGATAATCTAAGATTTAGAAGGGAGAATTCAGAGGGAAAATATTAATTTGTGCAACTGGGAGGTTTCTCCTGGAGTGCTAGCTCCTCCCAAAGAGCCCTCTCTTCTCTGAACCTCAGCTTCTCTCATCTATATTGCTCATTTGACTACGAGCTCAGTTACTCTGCCTTACTCTGTACCTTTCTACAAATAAATTCCATTTTCTAAACCCTCAAGATCCCCAGGGGCAAAATGTATGTCTCACTTTTTTCTTTGCGTCTCTAGTATTGAACCTGTTGCTCCCTTGCACACCAAATATACATTGACTATATTTTGATGATGAGAATTGTGATGGGTAGTGAAGAGGGACTAGCCATAGGCATGAATGGAAGAAAGAATTTATCAAATTTTCCTATAATTAGATAAGTAGAGTTTGGTTCATTTTCCACTCACTATTAATAGTTGTAATAAATGCTTAATCAATTGCTGGTTTTCTTTCAAGCTCAGGCAGATTACATATTTCTAATTCTACAAGAGGCAATGTTCTATAAGAACTCTAGCAAGCTGTTTTTCACATAGTAGGCATTCCATAAATAGTAACTAGAATGTAGTGGTTATAAAAATAGTCCTTTTCAAATAATTTTTAGGCCAAACCTTCTATCTAAGGCTTTTTGGGAATTTTTGACATCTTGATTCAAAACCCTTACAGGAAACTTGTTTTTATCCTAGTGAGTCTCAAAGGGTTGAGGTAGGGGGCACCCAGTAATCAGACTCTTCCTGTAGAGGTGTTTTTTTCTGATCTTTCTCCACTTCATCCCTTCACCCTTTGGAGAATAACAAAAATTGTGTTATCTCTCAGGGGCTCTATGTGGAAAAATGTATTGAGATCACTTAGCTTTTCAATTCCTTTCTTTCTCTAAACAAGAAACACTTAAAACTATGGGCTTATGATCTACCTGAGAAAAGGCTTTATTTTTTCACTTCTTGCTTGCTGTCAGATAAACCCAAACTGGAAGAGGAAAATCATGTTGCAAGCTCAGTCACAATAGTCCAACAGTTGTGTCATTAACCTAGCTTGACTTTTCTTTCCCCAGGTCCCTTCCTTGAAGCTTGCCCTTCTATGAACTGCTGCAGCAGACTTAGAGTAGTTTATAACATGCCTTTTTATAAAGGCAGCCCATTTTCAAGGGAAAGAATAAGGAAGCTCAGGCTCGAATGTTAACATTATGCTTCCTAGCTGTGTTCTTTACCTGGGCCTCAGTTTTCTGTCTGTAAATGGTGATGATAATTGTTCCTATCTTGGAGGATTATTAAAAATCAAGAAAGGACCTGGCACACCATAAGTACTCAATGACCATTAGCTCTCATTAGTTTCACTGGGTGACTAATTGTGGGTACTCTGCCAGCCACTATGTGTGTGTGTGTGTGTGTGTGTGCGCGCGCACACATGTGTGTACAGACTCCTTGCACACTATGTGATATTTATTTATTGTGGGTCTGCCCCAATCTTTAGGGGAGTTCCTAAACACATACACATGTATACACACACACACACACACACACACACATATCTTACACCTGAACATATAATCACACACACACACCAGAAGTTTGATACTAGACTAGAGGACGATAAAAAACTACCAAAGAAGATTGTGAGAAGTTTGGTTACACAATCCAATCTCAGGAAATATTTTAGATACAAACTCTGAAGTTTCAAGAGAAAAGGTACCACACTAACTTTGAAGGAATCAAAGAGAAGGGAGTGGGAGCTGTCCTGCGTGAGGAGGTAAGTGCCGAGGAAGAGACCTAGGGGAAGCCCCCTGCCCCGCTGCCCACCCAGTGGGGCTGCCCCGGGCTCTCGGGGTTTTCTCTGGGGTGGGTAAGCACCCTTTCCCGAGCTCCCTCTGGACCAGGTGCGGAGAAGCAGCAGTTGCTTCCCTCTAGCCATCCCAAGTGCCTTTCTGTTTAGGTCAGTCTGCTCAGTTTCCCAGCATCTGGGGATTGCTTTCAATGACAATTCCTGGACATTTTAAGTCCTCTGCGAGTCACTGCTTAAGAACTTTCCTGCGAAGGAGTCTGAGCCCCACTGACTAAGGCAACAGGCTGCAGCATTGTAGCTCCAGCAACAGGCTCCAAGGGCTGCAGATGCCCATGCCATTTGGTGCTTAGCATGGGGAAGAGAATCCCACGTATTCCTCACAGGGGAGCTACTCCCCACCCCCACCTACTGGGTGCACACCTTTCTCCTTGTGCTTTTCTTCCCGGAGCCACAGCTACTGTGACCTCCAGAAGAAGGACTCCACAGTGCTGCCCAGCCTCTCCTGGGGCTTCCAGAAGAGCAAGCCCTCCCTCTCTGGCCCATGCACTTCTCCATCCTGGAAACAGTCCAAACATGAGTGCTCAACCCGAAGAATGTGAGAGGACAATGTGGATCATCTCCTGTGCTGTCTGTTCTCTGGAGAAACATAGGGGTCCACATAAAATACAGTTTAGCAATCAGACTCACAGCCATAGAGCCTTAATATTGTTAGTCTTCATTTGGGAATTTTTGAGGCTTAGGGCTGCTTGGCATAATTCTATTCATTTGGCAAATTGATGATGTAGGAATAGAACTCTTTCTCCATGCAAGCAGTAAACTACTTTTATTAGCAAGCTCCCATATAATAACAATTAATGAGCAATTTTTTTTCTAGTTAAAAATGGTGGACCTTCAAAATGAGCTCCTTCATTTAAGCATTCTTTCATTAAAAATATCATGAGCGCTGGCTCTGTGGAAGGCTGCTAGGCAAGTGACTACTGAGATAAATTAGAAGGGAACGGATATTGATTTTGCTGCACATAATGTTGGGTGCTTTCCCAATCTTTGTATTTAATCTTGGTAACAACTTTGTGGGGTAGGTGTGGCAAAGACTGGTACTTGTCTCCCCTTACCCATTCTTAGCCACCTTCATTTAGTAACAGAATCTTCTTCCCCACCCTGAATTTTAGCAGTGTATGTGACTTTCTACCTATTCTTGAATAGGATGATAGAATCAGATGCTCAGGGTTGATAAATATTTCCAAGTGCCCTTGCATAGGTAGGTTCCTGTGACTGAGTTCTAGTCATTAGGATTTGAAAAGAGTGATATGTGCAGCTTTGGGGAGAAGTCCTTACCAGGAGCACTATTTCCTCTCTGTTCTACCTCCTAGGATCTGGAAACAGATGTGTTTGTGGGGCTGGTGAGGAAGTTTTAGTTCATCTGGTCAGTGTTAAAGTAATAATAATCTGGATCCTGGACTGGCCCAGGCAACAGTCTCCTACCTGTCCTCAACCACCTGCCCACCTGTGGGGCATCACATGAAAGGAAAATAAACTTCTTTTATTTAAGTCTTTCTATTTGGCGGTCTCTGCTACATAAACTCAGTTTTTACAGTTCTAATATAGTGGATAAGAAATCTGTCCTCATGATGAAAAATGAGTAAGTTAAGCAAATTTTCTCAAATCACCAAGGTACAATGTTTGGCAGAACCCAGATTCAGACTCAGGTGTGATGTATCCTGCTATCTCATGCCACATTCCCTAAAATAAGCAAAGAGATGAAATTATGAACCCCCTGGATTTCTCAAGAAAAGGAGTACTGCAGAGGTTTTTAGTGGTTCATCGTCCACACAGCTTGTCAGAAAAGGGAAGATTCTTAAAATTTACTAAATGCCTGCTGTATGCCAGTCAGCCTGCTGTTTATACTGCACTTTGCACATGACATTGCATTGAAGACATAGATGCTGCTCTCCAAACATGCACGATCTAAGATGACATATATTGAAATGACAGTAAGTTCCACAGGAGAGAGAGAAAAAGAGTGCTTAGAGATTGCAGAGGAAGGGGAGTAAGGAGAGGGTATACCCGGCTGCACAGGATCAGAAACGTCTTTGAGAAGGAGGTGCCCCTTAGCTTGGGGCTTGCAGAATATGCAGTAATTAGGGGAAAGTGCATTGCACATAGGGAGAGCAGCATGAGCAGAGGACAAGAAGCAGGAGAGCACCAGAAGCAGTCCTCAGCAGGGCTGGAATGACGCTCCGTGAGGTGCGGAAATGACAGGCAGGCTGGGCTAGATTAGGGAGGGCCTCAAGCGGAAAGCCACGTGTGGGGCTGAGGGGCGCCTTTGAGTTCTGAATAAGATAAATCAGAAATTCAGTCTCTGGACATTTATTAAGCCACTACTGGGCTCCAAGCACTGGACAAAGACACATGCTTCAGTAACAGGGAGGACACTGCGGAGGAGAGCGGACAGGAAACCAGAAGGCGGGCTAGTAGGCTAACTAGGGAAGCAGCAGCAGAAGAGAAGGGGCGGGCATGGATGTGAGAGATGTTGTGAAGGCAGGACTCAGAGTGCTTGGCAGCCCACTGGGTACATGAGGCAAGGGAGAGCGAGGAACTCAAGATAACCTGGAGGTTTGTTTCCTTCTAGAAGCTTGAAGGGAAGAAAATTACTTGAAGATATTGGGACCAGTATTTTTCTTAACACAGTGAATGTGAAGTTCTACAGCAAATTGTTTTCTCAGGAATGGCTTATAATTCAAATAAGTTAAGGAGGCTTGGTCATAGCGCATTGCATTTCTCTGAAGATGAAAGTGAGGGTGGAGGATTAGGAGTAATGTGACCCCAACTCTACACCTCTGAAGACCAGAACTCGTGCTGCACCTGGGTGTTTTCATGGCTGGGAAGACTGTGAGCCATGTTACCAAAGCCTTGGTGTGTGGCTCTGGCTGGCTGTTTTTAACTGTCAGATAACTTCTTCATCTGCAATCTTACCCAAAGTTTGAAAATACCCTGAGGAATCTTAGGAATCTCAGTAATCAGTGATGGGGATATCTATATATCTATAAAAACTACAGGCTTCATATACACTCACTCAGAATGCTTCTCTGCATGGGGGGATGTGAGAAGTTAATCATTCTCCTTATCTATGGCTTCCTCTTTCTTTGCCTTTCTTTCTGGTATCTTCAATCACCTTGTATATCACAGGACACATATGTTGTTGGGAAGTGTTAAACTCTGACAGTAAAGCAAAATCAGACTTAAAGGCAACTCTTTAACCAATCGTGTTCAAACACAAGCTAGTGAAAAAAGAGTTTTAGGCTTAAAGAGCCAAATATCCTGCATTCCTAAGAAGTCTAATCAGTTTCTCCTTCTGGTGAATATTTTCACACTGCACTTTGCTGCCACAAACTGAGTGGGTGTATCTTTTTGAGAGTTGATTTATCACTCAAAGATTTGAATTGAGAAACTGAAAGAAAACATTTTGTATCTTTGTATTTTTTTAAAATCCTTCTAAGATAAAGGAGCCAGGGGTCAGATTCTGATGGGGGAAACATACTCCTGGAGGTGCTGTAAAGCTAAATCTATACATTTCATTTCTTGTTGTCCTATTCAGGTTCCAGAACCCCATTCAGTGGTCTTGCCACTTCCTCCCAAGGCAACTTGTCAATCAAATCCAAGCCTTCCATCTCCGTACCCACCAGGTCACTCTCCCGAAATGTTGATCCTTTCAGGCTGGCACAGGCCCCCCACAGCACCTGCCTCCACCAAGGCTGCTCTGATGGATGTGTGTCTCCTCTCATGCTTCCTCTACTCTCCTACATCTTGGCTCCTGCAAGCTCCAGTCAGACTGGAGCTGGTGCCCCATTTTTCCTTGGTGAGGACTTAGAGCTGTCAGCTCCTGCAAGGGTTGGGGTATGGTGGGCAGTGGTGGGAGGCAACTGGCTTCTTTTCTTGGACCTCATTCTTCATCCAACAATCATTATTTTACATCAACTGTTTAATAAGCACTGCTTTGAGGACACAAAGGAGAATTCAAAAGGCAGGGACTCACCTTCAAAGACCTCACAGTCTATGGGGGACAAACAGAAATGGATGATTACAACCCAACGTGGAGGAGTATTGGTGGGGATAGGCCCAGGTATGACAGGGACAGTGACCAGGGGTAACTGACCCCTGACGACAAACTTCTGACAAACCAGAGCCAGACTGCCTGTGCGTGGGCGACAGGCGAGCCCCGTGTGGTGCAAGGCTGCTTGGCAGCTCAGTTTCCTGAGAGGGCTGCAGTTAAACGAGCTGATGCACGTAGAGTGGTGTGTGCTCGCTATGACTACCGCCTATTCGTGTTCTCAAACAAGAAAACCAGGAGTCAGGTTTCATGCCTTCTCCTCCAGTCTGCATCCACAAGTCCTGTTGTATTCCCAATGGCTGAGGAATTCATTCTGTGCTCTCCTTCTTTATTACCAAAATTCTGGTCCAACCCATTTTCCTCAGTCAGCAGGACTACAATTGTCCACATTGGGTCTTTCCACTTCCACTCTTGTCTGTTCTGTTCTCCACTTTGTCCCCTAAGACCCTCTGAGCCTGTCGCCATGCTGATGAGGTTTGCACTCTCTCCAAGCCTTTGCCCATACGACACTGACTTTTGCTCTCTACTCCACCACCAGGGGCACCATTGGCATTTTGTGCTGGATTATCTGTGTTGGGGGGGCCTTGTCCTGTGCACTGCATGGGGGTTAGCAGCATCTCTGACTTCTACCTAGATGCCAGTAGCAAGTCACCCTAAATTATGATGAAAAAGGGACTGGGGAGGATGGGTGGGAAGGGACAGTAGTTCACAGAGACAAGGGAGGGGAAAAAGAAAGGGGGCCTTACGATTAGCATGTATAATGTGGGTGGGGGGCATGGAGAGGGCTGTGCAACACAGAGAAGACAAGTAGTGACTCTACAGCATCTTACTACGCTGATGGACAGTGACTGTGAAAGGGTATGTGGGGGGGACTTGGTGAAGGGGGGAGCCTAGTAAACATAATGTTCTTCATGTAATTGTAGATTAAAAAAAAAATTCCAGACATGGCTAGGATCACCCCCTTTAAGAACCTTTGCTGGGAAGTGTTGCCTTCCCTCCCAAAATGAGGGAACAGGCTGCTCCTTCAGCCTAGAGTTCTTTCTAGGTCTTGCCCTGGCTCCTAGCCCCTTCTTAGTCTCCGTTGCATCATCATCATCACTTCCTCCGAGGAAGCTTCTCCAACACCCCTGCCTCCCTGGTCTCCCTATTATAAGCTCTCCTGGTATCGGGTACTATTCCTGTGTGGTACTTACTAACATGAAAATAGAAACAAATGGCTACTGACAGCTGTAATTTTGCTTTTGCTTGCATGATTATTTGAGTAACGTCTTTCCCACCCAACAGACTGCAGGCTCCATGCAGGCACATGCCGGACATTGTATTGCCAGGATACACTGCACTCCCTAGTACTTGCCACACAGTAGGCAGTGCATGAATATTTGTTGATTTAATAAATGCATGAAGATAGAGCCCACTCCCTCATGGAGTTGCTTTCTAGGGAAAAGACAGGCAAGTAAACAAGCAAATGCAATACAAAACTGTGCTGAAGTAATTATACATTGGGAACACAGAGTACCGAACATGTCTCAGGAAGGTCTGGGTGCTCCTGGAGGAGGTGGTACCCTGGATCCTATTGGGAGACCTGAAGGGTTTGTAAGAGTCCCATGAATGAGGAGTAGAATGAGGGAAGTAGAAGGCCCTGGGGGAGGATTAGTTTGGGCAAAGACATAGAATTAGACCACATGGTGTCCACATCCCTCCTTCTGGTCTAACTCCTGTTTGTCCCAGGCTATGGATGGATTTACCCCAGTGACCTCCATCAGGAGGAGAGGGAACTGGGGGTAGGCAGAGCACTACTGCTGGCTCCTGAATAGGGTGACTGACCATCCCAGTTTGCCCACATCTGTCTTGGCTGTAGCACTGAAAGTCCCACATTCTGGGAAACCATGGTTCCTGAACAAACCGGACAGCTGGTCACCCTGCTCAGGGTTTGTTCATGGCCACCTGGAAGGAGCAACACAACAAGGCATCTGACCTTCGTAGAAGGATCTCTGGCCTGGAGCCCAGACACCTGGGTTTGAGTCCCAGCTCTGACCATTCCTCACCAGCATTGTACTTCATGCATCAGGTCTCTAGTATCCCTTTGCTTTTCTGGCCTTCCTGCCTCACATGGCTGCTGCAAGGGCCTAATGAGAGAATGTCTAGAGAAATGCTTTATAAGCTTTGGAGTTGTAAGGAATTTTTATTATCATTCCTCTCTAGATCATTCAGGTCTGGAAGTCCTGGAAATCCCTGCAGGGCCCCACGAGGACTCAGGGAGGCTGCTCCAGGTCACTCTCTGCTCTAAGTGATCTTCCTGCCAGGCAGCAGCAGCCAAGGCCCTTTGACAGCTGCCTCCTGGACTCCTGGTCTGGCTATCTCCTCACCAGCCTGCCCCTCCTTTTCCTTCACTGGGGGAACAAATGCATTTAGAGTTTGGAGGAATGAAACCACCCTATAAAACTGGTCTGAGGGAGAAAAGCTTCCCATTTCTTCATAAAGCACACATGCCACAGAGCAGAGCTTCCCAATGTGTTCCTCCAAGTAAAACACATGGGAGGCCTTAAATCCAAGAGGCAAGCACATTGGGCAGGGCCCTCCTCTTAAAAGCAGGAGCCTGCATCCTCTCCTCTAATCTCTTCCTGGAAACTGTCCTTTCCTCCTGCAGCCTGGGGCTGTTTACTCTGGTTTACCTCCCAGCTGGGTGGTTCACATCCACACAGCCAATGCAGAGGCCGCGTGTGACCCGTGACTGCCTCTCAGACACCCAGCTGTAAAATAAATCCAGGGCAGGCCAGGGCAGTTCTGTGGTTCTTTGGCTTCCGTGAGTGCTAAGTGGGCTTGACAGTAGCTCACAGGGCCTTGGGATAGAGTTGCCAGAGAAAACAAGATGCTCAAATATTGCACAGGTCATACTTACACTAAAATGTATTTGGTGTTTATCTGATATGTAAATTTAACTGTGCATCCTGACTTTTTATTTACAATCTGATAATTTCACCTTGGGAGCCCCATTTCTAAGTCTGTATTTTACTTCCTGAGAGGGATGGGCCCATGGCTATAATTTCCTGCTGAGATTCCTTGGTCCAGTTTTTTATTCCTGTCCTCTGTCGCATGAGTCAACAGATTCCCAGGCATTAGCAGGTGGGTCCCAGAGGTAACCTGCCCCGAGGTCTCTCCTAAGACCAGATGTGGCATGGGAAGGCAGTCAAACTGGGGAATCTTGTAAGATCTTGAAGAGAGCACTTGTAGACCCAAAATGTGATTGTATTTGGGCTAAGTGACTCTTCCAGTGAAACATGTGAAAGGGCCTCTGGCTGGGCAGCAACCTGCTGCTGAGATGCTGGAGGTGGGAGGGTTGGACATCGGTCCTTCTACAACATATCTTTCAACACTAGCATTTGGCTACCACCCAAAGTGGAGTCTTATGCATCTGTTTGCACCCAGGAATTTGCAAGAGCCCTGGGAGAAATGGTGTTGTGGGTGCAGCCTCATTTCTTGGACTTTCAAGATAATTTAGGCTTGTGTTATAAACTAGGTAGGCTTGGCTGAGGCCAGATAGTAGGAAACAATGGGTAGGGGAAACCTAAAAGGGAACACTGTACAAAGGAAGAAGGTAGGGAGAAAAAGGACTAATTCTAGACGTTGCATATAGCTAATATGGGAACCCATTTTGACCCTGTCCTAACTGACCCTGTCTTGGAGGGTGGGGAGGAGAAGGTTAGGCATATGAACTAAAGAGCTGTGCCAGAGAGCTGTATACATAGGGCCCAAGCAGTTATTCTGTTGGGTGTCCTCATTGTGGATACCTTTTCTTGTTTCTGGAGGAACATCAGGACTGGACAAATTGGCATACCCTGTAGAGGCAGCTATAGTGACAGCACGCTGAGCTCTGCGAAAGCTAGACCAGTGACTCAATCATCCCCTATCTTTGGAGACTGGTCAAGACCTTGGCACATTCTTAGACATATCTGAAGGTTGGAGGCAGGTGAGATGGAGATAGGGTGGTTCAGAGCTCAGTGGTCCTGAGGTCAGACAATGCGGTGATGTCTGAGTTCCTTCTCTTCCAGTAGGTGGCAGCAGGTGAGCAAAGAGAAAGGCTAGGGTTGGGTTCAGGGGCATAGATGGGTGTGTGTGTGTGTGTGTGTGTGTGTGTGTATGTCAGTTTTGGGGAGGACAACCTGGATAAGTAATCAAATTTCTCTAATTTGGCAGGTGGGGGCTGTGAGTTATTATAATTTGATTATTAAAGCAAATGGAACCTTACTGTGTAGTCAAGGGATAATGAGATTAAGACTTTGGGGAGATACTTATTTGGAAGGAACTGTCCATTTGGATATAAGTTGACACCAGATTGAACTTCTTTTGATTAAATGTCTTTTGACACCAGATTAAACTCCTTCCAAGTGGAAGATCTATCTCAGTTTTGTCAGTTCTTATCTTTCACGAATGCTCAATTTGTAAAGAAGTAGGAAAGGGGAGTGGGTTGGGTCCTATTTTTAAAAGACATCCCTTTCTCTGAGTGGGTGCAGCTCTATCCTAGTTTTGGAGAGTGGAGTGCAGGCTGCTTCCTGCTGCTTCCTCAGGTGTGTGCCTCAATACAATCTTACACTTTAAAAAAGGATGTTCTAGAATATAAGCACCATTGCCCTATCGTGACATTGTTATAATAATAGAATTAGTGAATGCTTACTATATACTAGGCACTAATGCAAGCACTTTTCATATTTGCTTAGAACCTTTCGATCCTTGCAACAGCACTTTCAGGAGAGGAAGCAGATGAGCTTCTTGATGTAACACGATAATTGGTGGCCCTGGGTTTGTTCCCTTAACCACCTGCTCTCTTGCTAGACATTGAAAGTTTCACTGCAGCAAGACAGGGCAAATGGGTCAGATGAAGGCCAAACATGAAAGATCAAGAAAATTTAAGCAAGGCAAGGAGAAAACAAGATAGGAAATAAAGTAGAGCCAGAGTAAAATTGGTAACAAAATGCTTGCCGTGAAGTCCTATTTACCAGAAGGAAGCTACATGCATAATTAACTCGGAGCTTTTTCGTCATCAGCAGGAAGAGGGAAATCACAATCATTTTCAAGATTTCAGTGTTCATAATGTATAAAGTTCAAGTATCGGGGGAGAGGCACTAAGCAAACAGGGAGTCCACTCCAGTTTGCTTTTGAAAAGCCATTTATCCAAGGCCTCACAGCTGCTCTGTCAGAGCTTAAACCCCCGTCACATGAGTCCAGAACCCACATTCTCAGACACAGCCCCACACTGCCGCTGGAGCTGGCCCTGCTCTTAATAAATGTTTGCTGAGTGGATAGGGGATCAACTACCGTAACTGGAATAGTAGTTCAGGAGTGTCTGGAACTAGATGTTGTGGCATCCATTCTGGTATAAGAGTTGTTTATAAATTTAAGTGTTCATGCCACGGAGACTGCCTATATTAATAATACCTTCAACATACTCCCAAACACTAAAGCAAACTAACTTTTGAATGCATTCACTCAGAGAAACAGCACAAATGGCTATTGTGTGTCTCCCTCTTCTTCAGCAGAACTTAAGAATTTGCTTGGAATCAACCTGATATAAATGGAATTTTACTTACAAGAGTTCCACAAAGACATGGTCCTATTCTCTCCCTCTCGCCGTCCTTCTTGCATCCCTCCCCTCCAAGCCTTAGAGGAACACAAAGCTTGAACTCAGATGTTGGGCTGCTCTTATAGATGTAGAAAGAGCATATTATTTTAAGTATAAAACTGCTTGTAAAATTCTTGCAGCAATTGGAAAAAAATTGGAAACATTAACAGCTAAATCCCAGTTCAGCTTACACTTCATTAAATAAAAGTCCTTCATACATGATAATCATTCAGAGAGTCTCTTACTCAGCATAGTTGAGCAGAACCAAATCCATAGCCAATGAGAAGGAAGCAGATGGCCTGAAATCCACAAAAATCCTCAAAGCCCCGTAATCAGGCTTTTATTTTCAGCAAATAGTGTCTAAAATCTGTGTAGCACCTCTTAAACTGAATGCCTAAAATTAATACATATTAAGAATCTTTTACAGTCTGGCATCATTTTTTGGTTCTTCATATACATTCCCTCCTTTAGGACCTCACAACAATCCTTGGAATTAGGTTGAGAAGATATAATTATTCCTGTTTTATGACTAAGAACACAGGATTAGAAAGAGAAAGGAATTTGCCAAAGGTTGTAAGTGAGTAGAGACTCTCTTGAGATCAGCAAGGAATCCAGAATTCCTACATGGGTCTTCTGCAGTCTTGAACTCTGACCTCTGACCTTTAGCCTCCACTGAAGACATGCACCCCTACCCACTGGAAAGTTGGGAAACTATGAAAGCAAAAGATGCCTGGTACCAAAGCCCAGCTCCACATTTTGCAGTAAATCTGCTTTGCCACCAGTGAGGATAAGGAAACACCTTCCCCTGTGAAGCCTTTGCAAAGCACCACTATAGCACCCTGTCCTCAGGCTTTCTGGACCATGTTTTTCAGCTCTCCTCCTCCTGCTGTCATGGTTGAGCTCCCTTTTACTGAGTTGCTACATCAGGAGGCCTCCCCACCCTGCCACCCCACATCCTGCAGACACAGGGAACTAAGAAGCAGGCTACTGCCCAGAGGCAGTCATGCTCTGAGAGGTTCGGCCTCCCGCTCTCTGCGTGGAAGCCTTCCTAATTCTTCTGGGATTCCTGAGAAAGGCAAAAAGGCGAAAACATACAGGTAGCACCTTGTGATGTTTCTAGTGTGATAAGTCTTAACAATCCTTGACTTTTCACTCATTTATTCAGTCATTAACCCATTTATTTGGCTATTTTTGTTGCTTACCTGCTACGTATCAAGCATTGCACTCTCAGTACTGGAGATGCAGCTGTGGGCAAAATAGACAAAAATCTGTGTACCTTAAGGAGCTTATATTCTGAGGTGGAAATAGGTTATCAGAAACAAAACAGAAGAAGTCAGTTAATTTCAGTGTGTAATCAATATAATGAAGAAAAATTAGATGATGTGACAGAGAATGTTTGATCCTGGAAGGCATCTCTGAAGAGGTGACATTTAAGCAGAATTCTGGAAGATGAGAGATGAGCCTGGACAAGAACTGGCCAGTTGTAGAAATTTCTCGTTGTGGTGGGAGGGACCATAGACTTTCCAGAAGCTATTGGAAGATGTGTGTGGCTGGAGTGGAGAAGGTTAGGATGCAAGTGTCAGGAGAAGGGGTTGGAAACAAAAGCAGAAGCCGGATTGCGTAGCCCTCGGAGACTGTAGTAAGGAGTTTCAGCCGGAAGGGAGGAAGGGAGCTCACCATATGGATATACCTGGAAAGAAGGGCCAGCAGGAGGGGCGTCAAGTACATGCTGTGTGTGTGCGTGTATGTGAAACACCTAAAAACATACCCTCAAAATACAAAAAGCAACTACTAGAATTTCAGGGAGAAATGGATAAACCAACAGTTGTAGCCAGAGATTTGAACACATCCCTCTCAAAAACTGATAGAACAGATAAAAATTGTAAATACATAGAGATATAGAAGATCTAATATGAGAATAAATAATAATATTAATATTCAAATATATTGTTTTTTTAGCACATGCATTATTTTTGAGCATACATGGAACATTTATAAAACTTCTCATGTACTAAGTCATTAAAGAAGCCTCAATAAGCCAAAGAACCAACATCACTTAGACTGTGTTTTATAACATATGAAAGACAGAAATAAATAACAAAAGAATTTCATTTTTAAAAGCCTATTTGTCTAAAACTAAATAGCATCACTTGGATTAAAAACTAATTCATAAGAGAAATCACAAAATAATTAGAACCAAAATAACATTGTGGAAACTAAAGGTAATATGTAGTTCAAGAAACATGTGTCAGGTTATAAGAAAGATTGAAAACAAGTAAGCTAAGCCACCAACTCAAAAAACTGGAAAAGAAGCAAGAGAGCAAACTTCGCAGAATAAGACAGTAGGAAGTAATAAAGCCAGAGTAGAAATCAGTGAAATAGTGGCAATTATGACCAAAAAAAGATTATAAAACTAAACCCTGGTTCTTTCAAAAGATTAATATGATAGGTCTCTCTGAAGACAGGTAAAGAAAAAAGATAATGCACAAATAAAGAAAATACAGAAAGTAAGTGTAGATAGTACAGAAACTTTAAGGCTTTGTTGTGGACAGAATGTTGGAGTTCCCCAGATTCTTAGGCCGAAGTCCAAACCGCCATGACGGTCTTGGGAAGTGGGCCTGTAGGAGGTGATTAGATTTAGATGAGATGCTGCAGGTGGAGCCGCCAGGATGGGGTAAGGGCCCTTATCAGAAAAAGGCTGTCTCTCTCTTCACGCACACACTGAAGAAAGGCCAGCTGAGCACACACTGAGAAGCCCTCTAAGCTAGGAAGGCAGCCCTCACCAAGAATCAAGAACCCACTCCGCCAGCGCCTTGATCTTGATTTCCCAGCCCCTGGACCGTGAGAAAGAAAATGTCCGCTCTTTAAGCCCCCAGCCCGTGGCATTTTGGTATAGCAGCCCAAGCTAAGAACATTATGGACAGTCTATGCTAATAAATTTGAAATCTACATAAAATGAAGATTTCCATTTATGGAAAAATATAAAATGCAAAAATTGGTAGAGAAATTGAAATTTGAATAGACCAAGAAGCACTAGATAAAATGAAGTGATAATCAAGGGTCTCTCCGGAAGATCCCCAGGGCCAGGTGATTTTCCATAAAAAAATTTTACCAAACTCCCAGAAAACAGATCATTCTTATCTTACACAAGTTCTAGACAATAGAAAAAGGATGAAAACTGTTCTGCTATGAGGCTTCTGTAATCTTATTCCCAAAACTGGACAAGAATATTTCAAGAAAATAAAAATATAGTCCTATTTCTTGAATCCTTGAATATAGATATGTAGATCCTAAATAAAATTGTAAACAAATTCAACAGTGTGCAGATCTTCCTCAACTTATAACAGGATTACATCTTAATAAACCCATCATAAATAAAAAATACCGTAAGTCAAAACTGCAATGAATACGTCTAATCTACCAAACATCACAGCTTAGCCTAGCCTACTTTACATGTGCTCAGAACACTTCATTAGCTTACAGTTGGGCAAAATCATCTAACACAAAGCCTATTTCATAATAAAGTGTTGAATATGTTATGTAATTCATTGAATACTGTACCGAAATGAAACACAGAGTGGCTGTACGGGTAGAGAATGGTCGCACGTGTTCACTCTCGTGATCATGGGGCTGACGAGAAGCTGCAGCTGTGGTCCCCTGCCCAGCATCATGCAAGAGTATCACACTTATTTATGTAAAATATTCATGCATTTAAAAATAATTTATGTTAAAAAAATCACTTATTTATGTCAGAAACCCTCAGAAAGTAGGAAGATGAAAACATTTCCTTAACTTGGTGAAGCTTATGTTCCTAAATATGAATGTTATAGATACCAAATACACACTACATACATATTAGTATAACATGTTAATATTTAATATTGTGCTTCATTAAGGAACATTAGCTGTATTTCTTTTAAGATAGGGAATCAAACAAGATACCCATTATTACCATGTTTAACATAGAACTGAAGGTACTCACCAACACTTTAAAGAAAGAAAAAAAAGTAACAGGGATGGATTGGAAGGGAAGAAATGAAACTGCTACTCTTTGCAGATAATTTGATTTTCTATACAGAAAAAAGCAGAATCAAAAACATCAAAATTTATAAGAGAGTTGAGCAAATCTGTCAGATACAAGATCACCTTATAAAAATCAGTAGCACTTTTGGTCATCTGAAGATGAAAAAATAATAGCAAGGTAGCCTTGTGGTCTAGGAGCAAGGAAGCACCTTGCCCAGGCCCATAATTAGAGGGTGGCTTGAAATGAAGATAGAAATATCTCCATCCTCTGATCCTGTGCTCAAACCAACCAACAGGCAAGGAAGTTAGGCTATAAAAGGGACAAGGAGATGGGGTAGCAGCTGGAGGAAACCAAGACAAAGGGAGAATTTTAAGATAGGAAAAATAAGATGGACTTATGCTGATAGAAATTATCTGCGAGAGAGAGAAAGAAACAGAGAAAGAGACTGATTTGGGAGAAAAGGAGAAAGGGTATGACTAAGGATATGAGAAGGAATGAGATCCACTGCTCAAATGGGGGGACTGGTCTCATTTAGCGAAGGGACACATCTCCGGGTCTAACAGGAGGAGGAGACGGAAGGTGCTGACACAAGATACGGGACACTTGGTGGTGGGGAGAGGCCAGAGTTTGATGCTAGAGACTCTCACTTGTTCAATAAAATGTGAAGCGAGGCCAACAGCTAAGAGTGGGGATCAGGAAGGGCTGCAGGGAAGGAGTAGGAGTTTTGAGGGCAGAAAATAAAGCATGAATAGTCCTGAGAGGAATGATATGAAACGCAGACTGGCTTTGGGACCCCAGGGCAGAGCTCTGGCTTGTGCTCAGATAGGACATGTTGAATGACTGACAAAGTGGGCAACACACAGACCCTGAGGGCCAACTGGACTCTAGTGTGGACACCTGGGCTGCCGGTGTCCAGTGAGGGAATTTGGGCCTGGGTGACGGAAAGTCAAAGTAGCACTAGATTTGGGCTTCGGTGACAGGGCGTATAGCTCCGGCTCCAGCAAGTCCCCTCTGTGGGTTCCTGTGAACTCCTTTCTGGGCTTCAGATTTTCTCATCTGGAAAATGGGAATAATGGTGCCTGCCGTCTTCCCCTCACAGAGTTGCTGTGAAGACTGTGGGGGTCACTTTTCACTTGTCAGCCCTTTCCCCTTCCTTTTTCACCCTTGCCTGCCCTGCTGTGTGCCCCGGGAGGCTGATCTCAATGGACCACAATTCCTAGTCCCTTAGCCTTGTGACTTCCTGTTGGGCTCAGCCAGTCAGAGGCACCAACAGTGGATGGGAAAGTAGGAAAACTTCACCACCACCGCTCCCTCCTGGCCTCGCTGTGATCCTGGCAGTACCATGTTCCTCTACAGCCACAGCTCCTGCTGGCAGCCCCAGGCTCAGAGAGCACCCTTCCCTCTTCTTGCCCTTCCACACCTGAGGGTGGCAACAGGCCCTCCTGATGCTAGTCCCCTGGCATTTCCTGTGACCCTGGCCAGACCTCTGTAAATAGCCCTTTCATTGAACTCTTATCAGTCCCTGTGGACAGTGCCATCCATTCCTGCTAGGCCTTGAATTAAAGTCCCAAGGACAGAAAGGTGACCCAGGTGCTGAACAAAGGGGAGGTAAGTGGAGGCAGGGAGACAGGGTACAGAAGAGGAGGAGAAATGCAAAGGTAAGGGGCCATCTGTACTATCTTCCACGTTTGACTGGAGTAGGAAGATTTCGCTCCTTCCTTGTGGCCTTGGTGTCCCTTTCCTTTGAACTAAGGAGAATGTGCTGCTTTCTGGAAGCAGAAAGAGTTCAGCTTAATGCTGAGGTGCCAGGAGATTGCAGAAACTAACCCTCCATGGGTCCCATCCAACAAGGGGCCCAGGGAACAGGTAAAGGCAGACCCTGCCCTTGGGCTCAGAGTGTTCTTAGAAGCCACTGACCTATGGCAAAGCTGCTCAGGTTTCCCACAAAATGTGCACTTGCCAAGAACAGGATAACACACAAATCATTGTTAAGGGCAAGAAAAATCATTGCTGACTAGCCATTCATTATCTAAATAGGTCTCCAGTGACATGCTTCTCTATATGCCGCTGTCTTCAGTTTGTTCTGTGTGCACTTGTAGGTCGTGTTTGCCAGGTAGGCTGGGTCCTGGGTCCCAGCTCTGTCCAGGGATGCACCACTGTATCTTGGGTAGGCCCCTACCTCAACCCGGCTCCAGCTTTCTTCTCCTTTATTCCATCCTGCTTTTAGCCTATACTAGTCTGAGTAACAATATGTTTTGAGCTCCAAAATTCCATATTTCTTTATGAGATAATGAAACTCTGCTTTGAGATCTATAAAATGGGTTCAAATATCCTGTATTCACTGTTGGTAGAGGGTGGAATGCTTGACATCCTATGCATTATTTATATATCACATCTAAAAATGCATAAATTTGACTTAAAACTAATATATAAACTATAATATTCTTCAGTCTCTAATAAACAATAATTTTATATGACCATTTAGAATATTTGTGTTTGGACAAGATTTGCATAGTTCAGGCCTCTTTAAAAAACTATCCAAAGATGTTTGACTTATTTTCATTTCATTTTAAATTTCTGGCAGCAAATAAAGGCATTAAAAACTCAGACCATAGCCCATTAGAATTAGGTCACAGGGAGTGCCTTTGGGAGGAAAGAGAGATTCCAAGAGGAAGGGGCAAAGTTTGAGGTGGAGCATTTCACTGGCACTTTTCATTTGTACTATTTGAATGTTCTTGCCCTACATTAATATTACTCTTCTTTATAAAAGTTGGTATCAACAGAGGCTGGGAGTTTGTCAATTATGTTTTTGTTCTCTTTAGTCTCTTGTATTTAAAAACATAAATTATACCATTTATAGTACATACTGCCATATATATTATTTTAAGGTTTGTTAAGGTATAATAAACAATAAGATGCACATGTTTAGTGAATTCTAACATATGTGCATACCCTGAAACCTTGATCACCACAATCAAGATAATGAACATGTCTATCACAACCCCTTTCCCCCAAGCAAATGTCCTTTTGCTCCCTGGTCATCCCTCCCTCTCACCCTGTCCCTCTCATCCTTTCCCCCTACCCAAAACACTGATCTTCTTTCTGACAGTAGAAATTATTTTGCATTTCTAGAATTTTCTATGAATGTAATTGCATAGCATGTACTCTTTTCTGTCTTCTTTCATTCATCATAATTATTTGAAGATTTATCCATGTTGTTGAATGTGTCATTTTTATTGCTGAAGAGCATTCTATTTTAGGAATACACCAAATTTGTTTCCAGTTTGGAATTATTACAGAGTGTTACAAATAAAGCTGCTATGGACATTCATGTACGAGTCTTCGCATGGGCTTCCTCTAAGCAAACACCTAAGAGTTGAATGGCTGGATCATATGACATGTGTACATTTATGTCCTTAAAAAACTACCAAAGTGTTTTCCAAATTGGTTATACAATTTCCTATCCCACTTGCAGTACATGAGGGTCCCAGCTCCTCCGTGTCAGCATATATGTGGTTATGGTCACACAGCATATGGTATAATCATATTTTTTCATTTTAGGCATTCTGATAGGTATGTAGTGGTATCTTACAGTGTGGTTTTAGTTTGCTTTTTTCCTCATGACAAATGATGTTGAGTATCCTTTCATGTGCTTATTTGCCATCCATGTATCTTTTTTGATGAAGTGTCTGTTCAAACCTTTTGCCCATTTTTTGAAAGTTGTTTTTTTTCTTATTATTGAGTTTTAGAGCTCCTTATAATAATGTTTAAATATAAATCCTTTATCAGATGTGTGATTTCCAAATGTTTTCTCCCAGTCTGTAGCTTATCTTTTTATTCTTTTAGTAGTGTCTTTGAAAACCAAAAGTTTTTAATTTTGATGAAGGCATTTTACCAATTGGACTTGCTTTGGTGATTTGTGAAATCTTTCTAAAATTTAATATAACAAAGGTTTTCTTCTATGTTTTCTTCTGGAAGTTGCACAGTTTGGGATTTAGATTTAGATCTTTTATATTTAAATCATTTAGGTCTTGAGTTAATTTTCAAATTAATTTTTGTATATTGTTAGAAGTTCTCTTCTGTTGTTATATAGATAACCAATTATTTCAGCATTATTTGTTGAAAAGATATCCCTTCTTCACTGAATTGCATTAGAAAGTCAATAGACCATATATATGTGAATATATTTCTGGGCTTTCTCTATGGTGTTTCATTGATCTATTTGTATAGATATAATGGTCTATACAATGATTAGTACAATACTGTCTTGATGATTGTAGCTTTATAATAAATCTTGAAGTCAGGAATACAAGACCTCCAATTTTGTTCCCATCTTCTCAAAACTTTTTGGTTATTCTAGGTAATTTTCATAAAAATTTTAGAACCAGCTTGTTAATTTTTACAAAAATACCTAATGGGATTTTGATTGGGATTATGTTAAATCTATAAATCAACTTGAGGAGAATTGATATTTTAACAATATCAAAACTTTCAATCCAAGGGCCTCATATGTCTTTCAATTTATTTGGAGATTCTTTAATTTCTCTTTTCACTATTTTTTAGTTTTCAGTATGTAAGTGTTACACCTATGTTAGTAACTTTTTTCCTAAATATTTCATATTTTATGTTATTTATAAATTGTATTGTTTTTTCATTTCTTGTTTCTAATATATAGAAATGTACATGATTTTTATATATTGACATTATGTTCTGCAACCTTGCTAAGCTTATTTATTATTTATGGTAGCATTTTGTAGAACCCTTAGGATTTCCAACATAGATGATTATGCTGTCTGTGGACAAATCTGGCTTTATGTCTTCTCCAATCTCTGTGCCCTTTATTTCTTTTTTCTTGCATTATTGCTTGCTAGGACCTCCAATACCACATTAAATAGAGGTGATGAAAATGACATAATTGCCTTTTTCACTGTCTTAGGAGAGAAGTATTCAGACTTTCATAATTAAATATATTAGCTATAGGGGTTTTTATTCCACATATCTCTTTATCAGGTTAAATTCCTTTATATATCAACTAGACTGCAGGGAAATTTTATTATGAATTAATATTGAATTTTTTCTAAATTTTTCCCTATGTCCATTGAGGTAATCATGTGGTTTTTATTGTTTTAGTCTGTATAATATAGTCAATCATATTGATTACTTTTTAAATATTATTCCAACTATGCATTCTTGGGAGAAACTGTGCTGAGTCATGGTGCATTATCCTTTTGTATATTGTTGGATCTGATTTGATAGAATTTTATTTAGACTTTTTGCACTTTATGTTTATGAAGGATATTGTTCTGTAGCTTCATTTTCTTGTTATGTTCATTTATTTTGAGATAGGCTTGATATAATCAGTATTTTGTCCATTTGCCCTTTGTGGATGAATGAAAAGATCTTTGAGAGGTTTGAATGGTACGCCAATTAAAGTGCAGTATCTAGAATGTTTATCCCAAGGTTTTATATCATTTCATTCATAAAATCACACAGGTAAAGGAAAATAGGGTGGCAATTCACCAAAATTTTAATGATAGTTTCTCCTAAGTAGAAGTAAGGATCTCTAGACATTTGAGGTCTCCTATAATAAGGAAAAGAGACATGAAAATTAACAAGTAGAAAGCAGGGCTTTTGGAGAAAACAGCTGAAGAAAAGAACAAATATTAAAGAAGCTCTAATTATTATTAACTATTTCCATAGTAATTTGAGAACATGAAGCCAGCAGACAAGATCAAGATCAAGATCAAATGAAGGACAATCAGGGAACAAGAAAGAAGTCATGGGAAATAAGAATACTATTATTATAAAGCAAATCAATTATCTTATAAATTGGGTGTATTAATCTGTTAGGGCTTCCCTAACAAAGTACTGCAAAGTGTGTGGCTTAAACAACAGAACTTCATTTCTCATAGTTCTGGAGGCTGGAAGTCCAAAATCAAGATGTTAGAATGTTTGGTTTCTGGTGGGTGCTCTCTCCCGGGCTTGCAGAAGGCCATCCTCTTGCTGTGTACTCACACGGCCTTTTTCTCTGATTGCATGTACTCCTGGTGTCTCTTCCTTTTCTTGTAAGAACACCAGTCATATTTTATTAGGGCTTCAACCTTATGACCTCATTTAACCTTAATTACCTTTTTAAGGATCTTATCTCCAAGTAAAGTTACATTGGGGATTAAGGCTTCAACATACAAATTTGGGGGAAGCACAACTCATTCCATAATAGGAAGGAATTAAAAAAATACTGTCTATGGTCAATGAAAAAGAAATAAAGGCACGCATATTTATTTAAGGAACTTAAGGTTTAAGGAACTTAAAATACTGACAACTATACTGGAACATCTAGATAGACAAAGTAGAGCTAGAGACTTAAATCCTCATCTAGAAAAACAGAAAATCAGTGGATACTATTCTGAAATCATAAAATTTATAAATGGTAAATAGTGGTAGAAGCAGGTTATATAGCCAGAGTAAACAACTCAGAGTTAAAAGTGGTCATCCCCAGCAAGCGGCGGTAGAGGTGGAAAGCATGCTGATTTTCATCTCATTATGAACTCTCCTTACTATTTTAGCCACATATTTGATAAAAATCTAACCAACATTGGTTGATAACGACCATACCAACAAAGCAAAACAAAACTGTGGCTTCTCCACCTGCTCTTCTTTTCCCTCCAGTTAGATCTTTCTTCAATATTTCCAAATATAGGGGCCATTTTGGACTTTCAGAACTGAGAGTTACAAGCTCAGCTCTCACTCAGCATTTCCAGTCTCTTTTTCTACCCTTTTATGGTTTTATCTTTGTGTATGTTTATTTCCAGAATCAGATTGTAGATTCCTTTGCAGACTTATCTATGACTCACTTGCAGTGCCTTAAACAATAACCTGGCACATGTAGATGCTCAGAGAATATTTGCTTTATAAACACAGATCTTGTTAGCCTTCTGGAGAGCAGTTCTGCTCAGCATCTCATCACCAGTTATGTTGCAGGCCTTGGGAACTAGTGCAGAGAAGTACTCATTAGGATCATTTTAAGTCAAAATGCCTGTTATACATTTTGATTTCCATTAGACATTTAAGAAAGTGATACCAAAATTGCTGTTGGAAGTTCCTAGGAAAACCCTCTTCCCCCGAGATACAAGGTTTTAAACTATATATGTATCTTCTGCTTCACTCATTCATCCATCAGTTTGTCCTTAGCAGGTTCTATTATGTGCAAATCTCTGTATAAATGCATAATTTTGTAAATCATGCCCGTATCAAGGAGATTATAAACTGCCTTTAAATGTGGAAGTCAAGGTCATTACATACGGAATTTACACTGCAAAAACTCTAGAGGGTGTGCAGGTGCCTCTGCCTTGATAAAAGTCACAAGTTTGCTGAAAACTTAGGTGGAAATTAAATTGTTTTTGTCAAATAAATCATAGTCCCTCATTGCTTAATGCTGTTATCTCAGAGATTTCTTTCTTGCATTTCTGATTTATGCTAATTTGATAGCAGTTTCTGGGAACCTAGCTGTGTTTCCTGCCAACCTCCCCTTTACAGGCATAGTGCATCTTATTGCTCTTACTTATTTGCGCCTGAAGATACTGCATTTTTTACAAATATTGAAGGTTTGTGGCAAACCTGCCTCAAGCAAGCCTATTGGCACCATTCTTCCAACAGTGTTTGCACACTTCATGCCGCTGTGTCACATTTTCATAATACTTGCAACATTCCAAACTTTTTCATTATTATTACATTTGTTGTGGTTGTCTTGATCAGTGATCATGACTCACTGAAAGCTCAAATGATGTTAACATTTTTCATCAATAATGGATTTTTTAGATTAAGGTGTGTACTTTTTTAGACATAATACTATTGCACTAAACAGACTACAGTATAGTGTAAACATAACTTTTCTATGCACTGGGAAACCAAAAAATTCATTTGACTCACCTTATGGCAATATTTGCTTTATTGCAGTGGTCTGTTGAACCCACAATGTCTCTGAGGTTTGCCTGCACATAATTTGCAATCTGTAAACAATGCTTTGGTCACTCCTTTCAGGAAGAAATCCTCTGTGAAGATCTGAGGGCCTTTGGGGAAGTAGATGGTCATTCTCTGCAGTCTGTTTAGTATAATAAAGGCATGAAGTGCCTGGCTTTGGAGCAGGATATCCTGTGATTTCCACCTTTGGGAGTGCTTCTATGCGTGGGCTGCCAACATCCAGACCCTCAGATTCTCAGACTATTTTGAGCCTCCCAGGGGCTGGATCATGATGATGGGAGAACAAGGAGAGTAAACGATCTGCTTTCCCACAGGCTTTGGCTAACTGTGAGCTCTGTATTATTTAAAAGATATTTATTGAGAACTTACTCAGGCCTTAGGAAACTCCATAGCTGATCTTCCTCTCTGATTATTTCCAAGACATGAACTCTGCTATTGAAAGTCTAGCTTTAGGTAGACATATAAACACATAGTTAGAAAGTACTGTTTCCCTGCAATAGCTGAAGTAATAAGCATAATATTCAGAAGTAGCCCATAAGAAAGAATGAATGATTCTGTTTCTGTAGGCCAGGAAAAACAGGGGTGATAGGGGTGATGAGGTCTGCCCATTATTTTAAAGGATGAGTGGAAGTTTCTCAAATACATAAGGTAGAAGAAGATTCTAAGTACTGGGAATGCCTGTAAAAATAAAGAGGTGGTCGCATTGTGTTTTAAGGAATATTTGTTGTCTATTACCTGATCTGTGTATATACCTGCATCTGTGCCCATTTTATTTTATTTTTTAATGTCTTTTGAAGGTGGAGCAAGTGTCCCTTAGGGAAACCAACATCTTTATGATAGTAGTTTTTCATCATTAACATGGTGTATTATCCACTCATTTGAATTTTCTCACTGTCTTTTACTAAATTTGTATGTTTTTTTCCCACAAAGATTTCACACATGTATGGATACCTTCTGTTTTGCATTGTTGTTGACGTTATAAATATTAACTTAAAAAATTATTATTTCTATTTGGGCTGGTTAGAAAAATGCTACAGATCTTGTACTGATCTTATCCAGCTACCTTGCTAAATTTTTTTCATTCCAGTAATTAGTAGAGTATTTTCTATTTCCATGTAGACAAATCATGTCATCTGCAAATAATGACCACTTTGTTTCTTCCACTAAATTATTTTACCTTCTATTTATTTTTCTTGTACTGTTTCACTGTTTCGGACCCCTAATGCAATAGTGAATTGATACAGTATGAGCAGGCATCTTTACCCTAGTCATTCTCTCCCACCTCTGCACCTCACTCCTCTGAAACTACTCTTATTAAAGCCACCAGTGAGTCTATATTGCTACATTCAAAAGGCATTTTTAAGTGGTAGCTTGTTTGAGCTCAGTGGCATTGGCATCATTGATCACCTCTATTCTTGAAACATTCCCTTTTTTGTTTCCCCAATACCACACTCCCCTTCTACAGTCTCTGACTGCTTCTTAGGTAATCTCTTCTTAATGTCTATCTGTCTTCTAGATGTTGAAGCTCACCAGGGCTCTCTCCTGGGTCTCTTCTTTCAGTCTACATGCTTCATAATTGCGCTCCTCCGTCCCACGGCTCTGTATGCCACCTGTTTGATACACATATACCGGCCAAGTTGATACTCTCCTTAAATATCACATAGACATCTCAAACTTAACATGCTCAAAACTAAACCCTTCATCTTCCCCGCTCTCCTGTGATCCCCCTGGAGTCTCCCATCTCTCAGTCACTCAGAACAGAAACCTGGTGTCATCTCACCTCCTCCCTTTCTTTCATACCCCACAGTTAATGACCAGGTATTCTAACTCCTAGATATATTTCATATTCCTTTTTTTCTTCATGTCTTTTTAGCCTAAGCTACCATCCTTGTCTGACCTACAGCAATTGTCTTCTAAGTGGTGTCCTTAAATTTCATTCCTAAACAATCCCGTTGACAAAGTAGTTAAAGTAGTATTTTAGAAATATAAACCAGATCTTGTTATTTCTTAATATCCTGTTGGTGACCTCTCATTGCGCTATAAGAAAAGTCCAAAACCTTAGCATGGCCTCCAGGGATCTGAATGCTGCAACTTCTTCTTTCCTCTGCAGCTTTGTCTTGTGCTTGTGTAATCTCCTCACTCATGATCCTCTAGCTTCTTGGACCTTCTTGTAGTCCTCTGAGAGAGCCCAGCTTTTAATAGCTAAGATATTTGCACATACGAACTCCAAGAGGGCAGGGACTGTATCTTTCTAGTTTTCACTTATATACACAGGTTCAGACATGTGTAAATAGTCAATAAATATTTGTTACATAAATGAGTGAATAAATGATTTTCCTTTATTTGGAATGTTCTTCCTTCATTTATTAACTGGTTAAATCTTATTTATCTTTTAGATCTCATATCACTTTGAATATCACTTCCTTAAAGAAGACTTCTGATGATCGCCCCTCATCTTACCTTTCCTTCTTTAGGCAACAGCCTTCATTGTCTGGCTAGAGGGGTAGACACCCACCCTGGCTGACGAACTTCACAGTATCCCATTCCTCTGGCCAATATAATTCATCTCCTCAAATTTTCCTGCCTGGAGGTGGTCAGGAAAGCTCTTTTGCCCTTTAGTTAGAGAGCTATTTGGCTGTGAATCATGTCCGATGTGTGGAGAATGCTTGTCTGTAGCAGGAGAGAACATGGGCAACTCAGAGAGACATGAAGAAGAGGACCAGAGACAGAGGAGCACAGGTGGTCTACCCATCTCCGAATCTCATCATTCACCCTGAGACCTTCCCCAAGCCTGGACTGTAAGGTCTTCCTTGCTATGAACTACCCCAAGATTTTTTCAATCAATTCCTCCTTTTCACTTAAACTCATTAAAATTGCATTTCTGTTATTTGGAATTGAAAGTTTCTTTGACACATTCTTTAAGCTCTCAATCTAAATTTGGTTTCCTGTTATACTCTTAAAAATACTATGCTTTTCCTTCATAACACTTATCAAAATTTATAATTATGTATTCATTTGTGTGTTTATGTGTTTAATGTCTGTCTCCCCATAGATGGCAGAAACCAAGCTTATTCACTACTTTTTATTCAGCATACAGTATAGTGCTTTAACCATAGCAAGGATTCAATAAATACTTGTTGAACTGAAGACTAGATAAATGACTCTGTGGTTGACTAGATGTGACAGGGAACCAAAAAGGGAGGAGGTTTAGAATGACTCCATTTTCTGGCTTCACTAAGTGGGTGGAGAATTATATCACTGACTCATATTGGAAACACATGAGGAGAAGTCGAGTTAAGTTTGGAAATGAGCTTCGAGCGCCCAAGTAACCACGATGCAAAGGAGCTTTCAGTGAATAGGGGAACGTCTCTCCCTAGCTTAGAAGGGAGGACAAGTTGGAGATCTGAATTGGGAGGCCTGAGACAATAAGGATCACTGGAGATTTTGGGGGCAGATGAGATCCTCTAGGGAGCATCAAATGTGGGTAAGACCTGACTAAGGACAGGGCCCTGAGGATCAACCCCTCAGGCTGGCCTGCATCTCGAGCTGTCCAGTAGTCCTCAGAGTCTGTTTAGTTCCTGGCTTCCAGCTGGACCATAAGAGCCACTAGCCAAGGAATTTAGTCCTAGGTTTTGAGGAGACCCTGGGAAGAAGAAGGTATGAGGCTGAGTCCAGCATTCTTGACCACTTTGGCAAACCAATACCCTCTAGAGAAAGGTAGAGTTTCCCATCTACACATAGCCCCTATCTGCTCAGAACTGGCATCCTCTACTTAGAATTATCTTAAAGCATCTGACATGTGCCAGGAACTTTGAAAACTTTTTCATATGTGATCTCCTTTAACCTTTGACCTTCTGAGGTATAAACTATTATGTCCATTTTCTAGAATGATCAGAGGTTGAGAAGATAAAAACTTGCCCTGGATATGACATCAGGGACACACTCAAACCAGAACTCCAAGGTTATGATCTCCACATATTCCAAGCTTCCTCTTCATCACAGGTTTGTGCCATACGGAGAGGGAGAGTAAATGTGTCATATAGTTGCTGTGGGAATGAAAGGTCCAGAGGGCAAAGTCAGCAGCAGCCTGAACATTAACCAATTGCCAACTCTTGCTGAACCCACTTCTCAGAAGAGAGTAAGGTCAAGGCCTGCAAAGCCACGTCATGTTGGAATCTTTCCCGTTGGTGCTGCCAGGTGATCGTGTGTTAACTTCCAGTGACCCTTGCTTCAGGGCTGGTGCCCTGACCAGCCTTGCCTGCTCTATAGTTTTCTAGGCTTCCCTCTTCCTACTGTCAAAGCAGCACCTCAAGAAGTCTCCTGGGTTTCCCTTGGAAGGTAATGGCAAACAGAGACCCATAAGTGGAACTGCACTCAGAATTCTTTTCCTAACTCTGGAAGAATCATTCATCTGGAGAAGTAAAGTTTCTGGAAATATAAAAGCAACATACCAAAAAAAAAAAATCCTCTTAAAAGAAGAAGCAAATTTTTTGGAAAAATGACCATGTCTTCAAGTACATTTTAGATGTCATTGCTGATCTAAAGTCATTTTTTAAATTTAGAGCCATAAAACATTATAACTCAGTTTGCTCCAAAATTTATCACATCTGGTATATCTGGAGACAAGCAACCCTGGGACAAAATGGAAAAAATGCAGGAGAGGAAAGGGGATTCCCATATTTCTCCTTGAGTTTTCCAAGAAAACTAAAGTTATTCTCAGAAAAAAATTTCCCCTCAGATTTTATTGCAACCCGACTCTTACTGTGATCCAGAAAAATATACTCACAAAATATACCAAAAATTATGACTCTCCCCTGGTCAATACCTATCATATGTTTCCACAGTGAGGGAGTATTACATTATCCATGTGCTTTCCTCCCCAGACCAGGGCTCATCTGGCCAAGGGAGCCTCACCGCTGGCCTGGCGCAACTACACCCAAACCAATGCATCTTCCAGCAGTGAAGAGGGCTGAGTCCTGGACAGGAGTTATGGTCTACATTTCCAGCTAAGACACACATACAGATAAATTTCCTAGGGAATTCTTATATCAATTTTATAGATTCATAATTCAATAAGCATTTACTAGTTATCTTCCATGCTAGGAGTCAAACTAAGGGATGGAGGTATAAAGGTGAATGTGTCACACTGCTCTCCCTGAAGGATCTCAAAGCCCAGTGGGTGAAAAGACACCAACAAAGAAGTCAGCAGTGTGCACAGGAGGCTCTATCTGCACATGAACTGCAGGTGGAGAGAGTCAGGGGAGACTTCCTGGAGAAGGGTCTGCCTGAGCTGTGTGCTGACACACCAAAAAGAATTAGAATAGCAGAGTGGGGAGAAGGGTATTCAAGGTCGAGGGAGCAGAATGTGAAAAAAATAAGTAAGTTCAAGGAAGAGCATTTGGACCTCTTCTGGAGCTATAAATAGATAGCACAACTTGAACCATCAGAGCAAGGGAAAAAGAGTCAAGAGGAGGTTGGAGAGGAAGGCAGCTGGCTCATGACGAAGTGACTGGGTTGACTCTTGTAAATCAGGAGTCAGTAAATGTTTTCTGCACAGGGACAAATAATACATATTTTACATTTTGTGGGTCATATAGTCTCTGTCACAACTACTCAACTCTGCTATTGTAGTATAAGAGCTGCCATACAGAGTAAGTAAATGAATGAACATGGCTATGTTCCAATAAAACTTTATTTACAAAAACAGGCAATAGGCCAGATTGGCCTGTGAACTGATGCTTGCCTACTCTTGCTGAAAATCATAATCACCCAGAAATAGGCTGGCCAACTCCTCCTGATTTGCTCACGACTTCCTCAGTTTTAGCAATGAAAGTCTTGGGTCCTGGGAAACCTCTTAGTCCCAGGTAAACTGGGACTGTTGATCATCCTACCTAGGAAGGTCGTTTAAAAATACAGAATCCTGATGTCACTCCTGATTCTGACCAAAATCTGTTGGCGTCAAGGAGCTACAAGTGATGGGGCACCATCTATAAGAAAGAGGGGTGATCAGATTTGTATGGCAGATGGCTTGCTCTCAAAGCAGGAACATGTACCCAAATACCCCCACCATAGATGGCATGAGAACATGGTCAACATGACCCTTTTGAGAGGATGACTCAGCCCAGCAGAAGTATCTGGCCTGAGGCAGGACATTAACTGGTTTACGCAAATGATTTTTCTCTAAGTAATCACTGTCCACTAGGAGAGAGGAGGGTCCGCAGAATCCAAGTGGTGGGACCCTTGACTAGACCATAAGAGGGAAGGGATGCAAGGAACCCCCTCTGTCTTTCCTCACACTAGAGACCAAGGCTCACCAGACCAAGGAGGGGGCCTCACTGTTTGTCTGTAGCAGCCATACCCAAACCAATGTTCTCTCCAGAAATGAAGAGGAGAGAGAGTCCTGGAGCCGAGTCATAATCTATGTTTTCAGTTAAGGCACACATACAGATAAAGAAAATAAGCAGAGAGGAAGATAAACTCTTGGGCCTAGATGTCAATTTTTGGAAGCTTTTCATGGTCAGCCCTTATCAGCAATAGGTCTGAAAAGCCAGATCTGAAATTTTCCTTTCTGAAGCAACAGGTGTTTGACTTCTGTTCAGAAATAGCAACTGATTGGCTTGGACAAACAAAGAGTTTACACTAAAAGGACTAATAGTACTCTCTTTACTTTCCTTAATCAGTCCCTTTTTAATTTAACTTCACAGCCATGGGGAAATTTTCCACTTAACTGCAATAGCATTTCCTATCTTCTGGATTGCTCATTTCCAAAACAGGTGGGTCTTGTTCTAAGAACGTCAATATATGAAAACCCATGCTCATGTACAGATAATCTGAACTGCATAAAAATTCTTACATTTAAAATAGGAGGTCCTTTGTACACTACAGAGTTTGTTTACGAACCATTAAGCCCACTAACTGTTTGGCCGGTATTCTTTAGCCATTGCGATATGAAGAGCAATCAAAAAACGAAAATAAAATATTTTCTAAACTAATGGGGAAATAAGTAGCCTTGTAGTATTAGGCAACAGAACTTGTTAAAAGAAATGGTTTTTGAGTTGAACGGGCTCAGGTGGAAATCATGCTTTGCTTCTCACTAGCTGCGTAACTTTGGGCTACTCAGATGTTAACTTGTCTTCCCAAGCTTCGGTTTCTTCATCTGTGAAGTAGGAATACTAATAATAGTTTCCCCATAGGATTGTTATGAGGATAAAAAAATGTAATATATCTAAGTGCTTAGTATACTAAACACATAATAAATGTTAGTGTAATATTACACTAACTAGGCAAGTCATTTTATCTCTATGGGCTTGCATTTTCTCATTAGAGAAATGAGGGAGCTGACTTCTGAAGTTTTTCTGTTAGTTACCTATTTTCCACCTTATGTAGAAAAATAAAAAAGAAAATAGGTCATGCAAAGGGGTGGGGAACAAGATCCTGAATTCACCTCTTCCATGGATTCACCAAATCTACACTTACATATAGATCATCTCCTTCCGAAAAAGATCTGAAAACTAGATGGACTGATCTCCACAAGAAAGGATAAAAGGACCACACTGAGATGGGTGAGAGAAGCAGAGCCAGTCTTGCAAAAACCTCTCCCGCTGTGCAGCAGTACACAATAGTGAGGCATCCCACCAGACAGGGGCATCTTCTGGAGGAGTGACAGGATGGTGCCCCACAATAGGCATTCCAGCCCCTTGGATCTGTACCAGAGAGATGAACCCTCAGAACATCTGGCTTGAAAGACCAACAGAGCTAATGTCTGGGGGTCCCAGAGTGCTGTAGGAAACTAAGATTCCCCTCTTGGAGGGCTCCTATGCAGTCTTGCTTACCCTGAGACCCAGGGAAAACTCAGCAGTTTGAAAAGCACCTAGACTATATATGTAAGGAAGATTTATTTGGAGATCTAGGCGCCATTGGCCAGACAGGCAGCAGACAACTGTGACACCACCCAGAGACAGAGGCATTGGAATACACTATTGTTACACTCTCCACATAGCCTGCTAGTACAAGTAGGAAAGCTCAGATGTGGCAACTTCCTGCAGTCTTGCTGGGATTCAGAGTGAATGGTCACAGTCCTTGATGAGTCCAGAGAGTGGGGGAATTACAGTGGTCCCCCACTTCCTGTTTGGGGCAAGTGAACATGAATAATCAGATTTCTCCTGCTCTGTAGCCAAAGTCTGCAAGCACAAGAGGTTGCAACATTCCCCTGACCCCTTGGTTAGAGCTGGCAAGTGTGAGTAGTCACAGCATCCTCCTGCTTCCAGCCTAAAGTCAGAGCATACACACAGACAAGCCACTCTCCCAATGCAATGAAGCCTGTCAGCATGTGCAGTGAAGACATTTTCTGCTGCCTTCTAAAGCTCAGGAGCATGCTCCACCCTCAAAACTTTTTAACTGCCTTGCTAAAGTCAGCAGGTGTGCTTAATCCATACAGGGATACCCCTTGATCACCCGGCCATGAGGGCTGTGTTCCAGAGCTCCATAGGACTGTAACAATAAAAAAGATAGCTTTTGGCAGGCTACCACCCCAGGGCACTTCACAAATAGCTGACTGAAACACAACCCTAGTCTTCCTGTGAAAAAGACCTATTTACTTAGCCTGGAGCTTCAGCCTGAGGGGCAGGCTTCAGGTTTCCCACACATCTAGAGGCTAAGGAGGCACTCCCATGGAGCATAAGCAAGGAAACACCACACTTGTGCACCACCTTGGTCTCTCTACAGCTCAACAAGACTTCCCAAGAAGGAGCCTGTATGCTTGTCTGGAACCATGAATTTTGCAACTGTTTCCCAGGGGTCACTTCTAGATCTCCTGGTCTGGAGGCCAGTAAGGATTATGAATGTGGCCCCATAGGACTGTATATATTTGCATACATTAAAAACTGCTGCCTGAGGGTCTGGTTCCCAATCAGCCTGAAACTAGGTGCCAAATGAAATCCCTCCTTTTGGATCACTGGCAAGTCTCAGCACACCCTCCACAATGGGGAATATCAAAAATAACTCAGGCAGTTTAGATAATCACAAAGGCTTGAGAGACAACCAAGATCTAGGGCAAGATTGAACAAGAGCATCATCACCTGAGTAAGGCCACCGCTGCAAGATGGTGAGATAGCTATATTGCCTGTTACATAAAAACAAATGCAGAGAGTCAAGTAGAACAAGGAAACAGGTAAATATATTTCAAACCAAAGAAAAAGATAAAACCTCAGAAAAAGACTTTAAAGATATGGAGATAAGTAATCTACCTGATAAAGAATTCAAAGAAGTTGGTCATAAAGATGCTTACTGAACTTAGGAGAAGAAATGGATGAACACAGTGAAAACTGCCTTCAACAAAGAAATAGAAAAGATAAGAAAATACCAAACAGGAGTCACAGAGCCAAAGAATACAATAAATGAACTGAAAAATACACTAGAAAGTTTTAACAGCAGTCTGGAGGAAATAGAAGAATGGATCAGTAAACTGAAATATTTAATAAAACATTGGAGCTCACCTAGACAGCAAAAAGAAAAATAATTTTTTAAAAAACAAAGATAATTTAAGAGATCTGTAGGACAAGATTAAATAGAATAATACTCATAGTATAGGGGTCCCAGAAGCAGAAGAGATAGAGTCAGAAAATGTATTTGGAGAAATAATGGTTGAAAACTTCCCTAACGTAGAAAAGTAAACAGACATCCAGCCCCAGGAATCCCAGAGAGATCCAAATAAGATGAACCCATAGAGAGCCACACCAAGACACATAATTAAAATGCCAAAAGTTAAAAGTAGAGAATCTTAAAAGCAGGAAAAGAAACAAAAATCGTTATGTTCAAGGGAAACCCCATAAGGCTATCAGCAAATTTCTCAGAAGAATCTGTGGAAGCCAGAAGTAGATGACGTGGCATGTTCAAAGTGCTGGAAAGAAAACTTCCAACCAGTAAATCTCTACCCAGCAAGGTTATCATTCAGATTTAAAGGAGAGATAGTTTTCCAGACAAAAATCTAAAGGAGTTCATCACTGCTAAACCAGCCTTACAAGAAATATTAAAGGGACCTCTTCATGCTGAAAGGAAATGGGAGTAATTAATAATAAGAAAACATAAGAAAGTAAAAAGTCTAACTGGAAAACATAGATACATAGTAAAGATAGTGGATTAAACACTTATAAGTTACTAAGAAGGTTAAAAGACAAAAGTAATACCATTAACTAGTTAAAGGACATATAAAAAGTGTAAAAAGTGACATCAAAAACATAACATGTGAGTGAGGGGTAAACATGTAGTCTTGGAATGTGTTCATATTTAAGTTGCTATTGACTTGAAATATAGTGGATACATAAAAGAAAATGAGAAAGTAACCTAAACTTAACACTAAAGAAAGTCATCAAAGCACAAGGGGAAAAAATAGAAGAAAGGAACACAGAGGAAATACAAAAACAGCCAGAACACAATGAACAAAATGTCGATAAGTACATACTTATAAACAATTACTTTTGATGTAAATGGACTAAATTTTCCAAAGAACATAGAGAGGCTGAATGGATTAAAAAAACAAAGCATATTTATATACTGTCTACAAGAGACTCACTTCAGAAGTAAGGCCATACACAGACTGAAAGTGAAGATATGGAAAAGACATTCCATGCAAATGGACTCAGAAAGAAAGCAGGGTTAGCTATACTAACATCAAACAAAATGGACCTTAAAATAAAATAAATACTGTAATAAAAGACAAAGAAGGAAACTACATAATGATAAAAGGGTCAATAAGCAAGAAGATATAACATTTATAAATATATAGGCACCCAACATAGAAGCACCAAAATATATAAAGCAAATATTAATAGACCTAAAGGGAGAAACCAACAGCAATTCAATAACAGTAGGAAAATTTTAACACTCCACTTACATCAATGGACAGATTATTCAGACAGAAAATCAATAAGGAAGCATCAGCCTTAAATGACAGGTTAGATTAGATTTGATTAGATGTACTTAAAAGATATACACAAAGCATTCTATCCAAAAGTAGTAGAATACACATTCTTCTCAAGGGCACATGGAATATTCTCCAGGATACATCACATGTTGGCCACAAAATAAGTCTCAGTATATTCATGAAGATTGAAATTATACCAAGCATCTATTCCAACCACAATGCTATGAAACTGGAAATCAATTACAAGAAGAAAATTGGAAAAACTACAAGTATGTGGAAATTAAACAGCATGTCACTAAACAACTTAAGGATGATAGAAAAAAATCAAAAGAAAAAAATACCTAGAGACAAAAACAAAATACAATATATCAAAATCTATGGGATACAGCAAAAGCAGTTCTAAGAGGAAAGTTCATAACAATGCAGGTCTACCTCAAAAAGAAAAGAGAACTCTCAAATAAACAATTAACTTTACACCTGAAGGAACTAGAAAAAGAACAAATGAAGCCCAAAATTAGTAGAAGGAAGAAATTAGTAAAGATCAGAGTAGAAATAAATAGAGACTAAAAAGACAATAGAAAAGATCAATTAATCAAGAGCAGGTTTTTTGAAAAGATAAATAAAGTTGACAAATATTTAGCTAGACTCACCAAGAAAAAAAGAGAGAGGGCTCAAACAAAATCATAAATGAAAGAGAAGTTTCAACTGATATCAGAGAAACACAAAAGATCGTCAGAGAGTACTATGAACAATCTTACATCAACAAATTGGACAACCTAGAAGAAACAGATAAACCCCTAGGAATTTGCTCTTCCAAGATTGAATCATGAAGAAATAGAAAATCTAAACAGATCAATTACTAGTAAGGACATTGAATCAGCAATCAAAATCCTCCCAGCAAACAAAAGTCCAGGACCAGATGGCTTGACTGGTACTTTCACTAAACATTCAAAGAAGATCCAATGCCTATCCTTTTCAAACCCTTCCAAAACACTGAAGAGGATGGAAAGCTTCCAAACTCATTTTAAGAGCTAACATTACCTAATACCAAACTCAAACTAGAACATTACAAAAAAAGAACACTGCAACCTAATTTCCCTGATGAACATAGGAAGCAAAAATCCTTAATGAAACATTAGCAAATCAAATTCAACAATACATTAAAAGAATCATACACCATACCAAGTGGTGTTTATTCCACTGATGCAAGGATAGTACTTTGCAAATCAATCAATGTGATACACTACTTTAATAAAATGAAAGATAAAAATCATATGATCATCCCAATAGACACAGAAAAACATTTTACATAACTCAATATCCATTTATGATAAAAACTCTCAACAAAGTGGGTATAGAAGAATGTACCTCAACACAATAAAGGTCTTATATAACAAACCCATGGCTAACATCTTACTCAATGGTGAAAAGCTGAAAGATTTTCCTTGGAGATTGGGAACAAGACAAGGACATCTATTCTCCCAACTTTTATTTAACTTAGTATTGAAGTCCTAGACATAACAATCATACAAGAAAAAGAAATAAAAGATATCTAAACTGGAAAGGAAGAAGTAACTGTCACTATTTGCAAGTGCCATGATACCATATATAGAAAACCCTAAAGACTCTACCATAAAACTGTTAGAACTAATAGATGAATTTATTAAACTTGCAGGATACAAAGGCAATAAACAGAAATCTGTTGTGCTTCTATATACTAATAAAGAACTATTAGAAAGAGAAATCAAGGTAACAATCCCAAAGAGGTGAAAGATCTGTACACTGAAAACTGTAAGACATTAATGAAATAAACTGAAGAAGACACAAATAAATGGAAATATATTCCATGCTCCTGAATTGAAAGAATTAATATTATTAAAATGTTCATAGTAGCCAAGGCAATTTATAGATTTAAAGCAATACCTATCAAAATTCTAATGGCAGAATTAGAACAAATAATTCTAAAATTTGCATGGAAGCACAAAAGATCCTAAATATTTAAAACAATCTTGAAAAAGAAGTTGGGGGTGTTGCATGCCCTGACTTCAAATGATACTATTGTGCTTTAGTAATTGAAACACTATGATATTGGTATAAAAACAGACACATAGATCAATGGAACAGAATAGAGAACCCAGAAATAAATCCATGCATATGTGGTCAATTAATTTATGACAAAGGAAGGGAGAACATACAATGAGGAAAGAACAGTGTTTCACTGTTTGGGAAAAACTAGATAGCCACATGTAAATGGATGAAACTGGACCACTATTTTATACTACACATAAAAATTAAGTCAAATGAATTAAGGCCTTGAATGTAAGACTTGGAACCATAAACATTCTAGGAGAAAACATAGGTGATAAGCATTCTGACATCAGTTTTGGAGTTTTTTTTGGATCTGACTGCAAGGGTAAGGGTAAAAAAAGCAAAAATATAAGCAAATAAGACTATATCAAACTAAAAAGCTTCTGCACAGTGAAAGAAACCATCAACAAAACTAACATATATAAAGATCTCACACAACTTAATAACAACAAATGTGATTTTTAAATGGGCAGAGGGCCTGAATAGACTATATGATAAAGATATATCCACCCCATGTTAATTGCAGCATTATTTACAATAGCCAAGATATGGGAACAGTGCCTATCAATAGATGAACAGAAAAAGATGTGGTATATATATATAATGGAATACTACTCAGCCATAAAAAAGAATGAAAGTTTGCCATTTGCAACAACATGGATGGAGACTGAGGTCCATGCTGTGAAATAAATAAGACATAGAAAGAAAACACTGCATGATTTCACTTACTTGTGGAATCTAAAAACCAAAACAAGCAAACAAAGCTAAACAAAATCTAGACTCATAGAAACAGAGAACATACTGGTATTTGCCAGAGGGGAGTAATGAACAGCCTGGGGGATAAAATCAATAATACTATATTAACTTTGTAGGATGACAGATGGTAACCTATAGCAGTGACCATTTTACAGTGTATTCAAATGTCAAATCATTAATGTTGTATGCCTAAAAATAATACAATTTTTATGTCAATTATACTTTAATAAGTTTAAATTAAAGCAAATAAAGAGAAAAAAAGAAGGAAGGACAGGGCTGTGTGGTTACAAAAACATCAATCTCTAGGACAGCCATCTGAAAAATATCAGTGTATTGGGAGACCATGTACACAAGGATGGAAGATTTGATAATAAATGGAAAGAGAAACAGAAGAGATACCATGTGTATATTCCAGCTACTGCTCAGCCAGAAGGACACTGACGATATTTTCTTAGCCTACATTTAAAAACCAGCTTGGAAGCTAAGATATTAGACATTATTGGCAGGTATGTGCTCTAAACTCTGCTGGATATTCCATTCTTTCAAAGGAGAGCATCTGGTAACCTAAAACCTTTGAAGGATTTATACAAGCATAGCTAAGAAGTACGGGTAAGAGGGAAGTTCCATTCTTTAGAAATAAAATTTCTGAAAGAGATCCTTGAAATCATTTAGCATCTCATCAAAACTAGATTTGAATTATGGAAAGAAGGCAGATGGGGGCAGGCGATGCAGAGAGAGGGCTCAGTCATGGTGGCGTTATATAAAGAGAGCCTTGTAAAAGGGCCTTATTAATGAGCTTGGGTGTTATTCTGCAGGCAGCAGATATCATAGAAAAGTTTGGATCAAGGGAATAACATGATCTAAAATACATTTTATGTCTTGTTATTGTGCAGGATGGATTTCATAGAATCAAAGCTGAAAATAGAGAGACCAGTGGCCAAATATGAGATAAGAAATAAACGAGGCAGTGGCAAGAGGACAGAGAAAAAGGAGTAAATTTGAGTGATTTTAGGAAGTAGAATTGACATGATTTTGCTTTGGATTGGATTTAGGAGATAAGCAAAAGGACCTGATGCTAATGCTAATGACAACATAAAGGGTGACGGTGGTAACTGGAGACCAAACAGCAGATGAGATGAGATGGTCCAGGATGTGGGTGGGGGAAAGTGAAAGGAAGACAGAAGACAGGCTAGAAAGCAGACCGAGAAGGGAGTGGGGAGCAGCCAAAGAAATGAGAGACAAACCAGGAGAGGGAGTGGTCAGGAGGCCTCAAGAAAGGCAAGTGTTCCAGCAGGAAGCCACCAGTGTCTAAATATTGTCAGCAATAAAAAAGCAGTTTTTGATCTAGTCCAGAGTAGTGTCGATGGAGTGGGAGGGACATAAGCCAGATCGCAGCAGGCTGGTTATGGTGGGTGAGTGGAAGGTGAGCAAGAACAGACAGAACCTAGGCTGCTTTCTCTAGAGGCTTGGCTGTGAAGAAAAGGACAGATGTAAGGAGGTTCCACGTTGAAGGAGGAATTTTTTAAAAGGGGTTAATCTGGTCTTCCCAACTGTATCTATGATTAATTCATGAAAAGCAATTAAAAATTGCAAAGCAGCAGCAGGCATTGTACCAGTCTTCATGTTGGGCAATGGGGAACAGAAGTGAGGAAAAACCTGGTCTCTGCCCCCAAGGACTTCAGAACCCAGTACTCTCATAGACGGGAACGAACCTCTCTGGGTAGGTAAGTGGCATGATCAAGGTGTGCAGTAAGGATGGTGGTGAGACAAAGGTGTCTGAGAAGTAGGGGAGAGGGGATTTGTCAGAGAAAGCTCCACAAGGTTTCTGTTTGAGTGGAGCCCTATAGGATGTGTAAGGGTTTGCCAGGAAGAGGAGAAATAGTGTGTCCCTACTCTTATGGTGAAGCCTGGAGTGCCCTGAGAGGAAGGGCAGGAGAAGCTGACCAAACACTTGTGCTCAGAACACGTGCAGGGACACGGTGAGGGAGTGAATTTGGCATCTTGTTGCACCGCAGCACCTCAGAGACCCTAAGTATACGTACATAAGAGCCCTTCCTGTGAGTTAGGGGCTCCAGCTCTTGTCCTTCCGAGTACTGCCACCTAGTGGCCATTGTCAACACCCACGTCTCCCCCACAAGACTGGAATCTGGGTGCAGATTAGGAGGTCTCATTCTTCCCAGAGACAAGTGACTTCCCCGGGAGCACAGAGCTTGTGAGAGTTAGGGCTGGATTATGACCTAACTCTGTAACCCAGGACCAGGTCTGGTGCTATCTGGTTCGCCCCCAGGCACACTCTGGCGCTGGCAGGCTTATGCTGAAGGTTGAGTGAGTCTCAATTTGGGGGCTGCCTCTGGAGTGTGCTTCAAGTCCTCATCCTAGGCTTTGGTGGAGTGGGGACACTTTAACAGAGAGGGAACAAGAGAGTAAATAGCTAACCTAGAGAGATAGGAAGAGGGTATATTTTTCCCGCCCCACCCCACCAGTCTAGCCTTCAGACTGTCTCTTGGCAGTGAGAAAAAGTGGCTAGCTATGTTCTGGGGATGGACAGAGACTATATACTTCAGGCATTGGGAGCCATCAAATCGAGGAGAAAAGGGGAGAGGGCTCTTCAACCACATCTTTTCGGAGGAATGGGTGGGGGTGGGGGAGCCCCATGGCCACAGGCAAAGCACAAGAGCCCAAAGAAAGGACTTAGAGGCCTTTGAAAACACCTGTCAGCTGCTGAATGTCTAAAAATGTGCATTCAAACGGGAATCTCTGTTCAAGCCTACCATTTACATGCAATGTGTTTCAGAGGCCCATCTGGGGTTACAAAATTCACTGTGGTTTCAACCTTGTACTGTAACAAAGTCATGCAATCAACTATCCTGACTGAACTTCCTATGTCACTGTGTGTGTGTGGACATACTGTGTATGCTCACATGTATTATAAAATTTGCAAATACATATATACATTTTGATATTTGAAATTCAAATAATTTTTATTTAAATTAGAAACACAATTTTTAACTATATTTAGAGTCAAAATCTTTGTTATGAAAACCACAAAGTATTTTTCATAAGGCAGAAATATTTCTAGGTTAATAAGAATAGATTTGATTTTGCTTTATACGTAGTCACTAATGCAGAATTTATAATAAGAATCATAGGAATGATAAGACTAATATGATTGACACAGTCAAAAGAAAACAGAAATTAGATAGTAAAGGAGGTAGGAGAGGCAAATTTACATATAAACAACTTGGGGCAGAGGACTGCGAGGACGAGCCTAAGCCTTGGTCTCCACATCCTATCAGCCTAGAAAGAAAAGAATTACCACTGTTGAGTCCTGATTTTGTTATTTCATACATTATTACATAACATACTATCAAGTAGAAAGAAATCTTGATCTTCATTTGGTAGAGGCGGAAACTAAGGCTCACGGGTTATTCGACATACTTGAGATCATGGAGTTCCTCAGTGAAATGGGAAAGCCCTAAATGATTTCCTTGGTACTCTAACCTGTTTACCTCCAAAAGCCTGTCTCTATGCCTTCTTACTTTTATTCTAAGCATCACCAAGGCTTCTGGCACAAAGAGAGAAAGTTTTCTGGCTGAGAGTACAAAGAGCTGGGCTTGCTGACAGTTCATGGGACAGCACTGGATGAGGTGGGCTCACAGAGGAGTTCCATTTCCTCATCCCAATAAAAAGTTCCTTTTGTTATTTTTGAACATCCCATCCTTGAGGCTGGGTAGCATGGCCAGGGATCAAAGCCCTGGAGCCTTTCCTTGTACCTGTCAAACTGAATTCACACAGGGAGAGGAGGAGAGGCTGGGGCTGATTCTGACAAGCCTGTCTTCTGCCAGAGTGAGGTGTCCTCTCTCTGTGGACCATTAAATGGATCTCATGGACCCGCCATCTGGGCTCAGCAAAGCACAGAGTAGCTGTTCTCTCTTTCCACCCTATGCTATCCCGGCTCAGGGACCAGGCCAATGAGGTTCAGGAAATCTAGTCATCTCCCCATTTCCCACCTTTCCGCTTTTCTCAGCAGAGCTGCCATTAACCCAACCCTCCTTTCAGTAGCTAAAGCCAGTCCAGGAGCCCACTGTCTCAGTGGTCCTGAAAAGAGCCAGGGAGTGCCCTCTGTCATAATGCTGGACCCTGGGACAGGGATGGGGGCCCCAAAGGTGACAGAAGCATCAAATTCCCTGGCAGCTCCCAGGGAAGAAGCTCTTGAGGAGTGAGGCCCCAACTCACAGTTTATAGAACAAACCACTCCTTGCTATTGTCGTTATTGTCACTGTATTATTGAAGTGATTGACATGTGGATTGCAGAGGCCAGCAATGAGAGGTGCCAACAGAGCCAGGCTCAGACAAAACTACCAAGTGAAGGATCGTCCGACTTCCTTGTCCTGTCTTCTCAGGCCTCATATATTCCTTACCTATAGTCTTCAGGTCCATTCATTAGCAAATATTCACTGTGTTTATCTCCCGCATACCAGGCACTGAGCTAGGCACCAGCTCTGACCTAACCCATCAAGACTGCCAGGTAAACAGCAGGGAGAAGACCCATTTGACTTATAGAGAGGGTGTTAGTAGGACACGGAGAAGAGGTGTGAGAAGGACTTCTGAGAAAGGTTTTAAAGGGTGGCAGAGGAGCCTGTCTGACTCAGAAGGGGAGAGGTGAGTACTAGAAAATAGAATAAGTAACAGCTGTAGTATGCTTTTGTTTGTACGGTGCTTCCCCCTAAATAGTCTTATTTGATCCTCAAAACAACTCTAAAGCCAAGAAGAATGGCATTACAGTCCGCACCCAAAGCAGATAACTTAGAGAAGTTTTACAAATGAATCCATCTCCCTGCCAGAGACAAGGAAACTGAGGCTCTAGAGAAGGTAGATATTTGCCTAAGGACACAGAGCAGGAAGCAGAGAGTCAGGGCTCAAACCCAGATCTCTGGCTCCACGTCCTGAGTGCTTCCCACCACCACGGTGGTTTTCGGTATAGGGTCCACAGACTCCAAAGTCCTCCTGAAGGTCAGACTGAACGTGAGTTCTCTACAAGGATTTTCAGATATGTTGATTTTGTTGATAATTTAACCTACCAATATAGGCACATGCTGGGCTGCCATGATGACTCCTCATGGCCAAGTATACACAGAACATTGGGGCCCACATCTGTATCTGCTTACACACAAATCAGAGACACCATGGAATCAAACTTGAGTTGCTAATGAGGAAGAAAGAGAAGTAGACTTAATGCATGTGAAGCCTGGGGCCACTGAAAGCTGAATGCTCACAGTAAGAACTAAAGTTTCACAGTAATCTGAATAGAGAAAAATAATAGAAGAAATATAATAATAATAAAGGCATGCTGAATGCAAGAAAGCTGACACCACAGCAGTAATTAATAATTATGTTGCCAGTGAAAATTTAACTTTTGCAAAATAACGTCACTAGTCATGTTAGAGTAACCCAAATTGGCTTATGCAATAAATGAACATTTTTTAGTTCACATAACTGAAAACTTCCAAGGCATCATGCCTTCAGGATCAATTTGATCAAGGTGCCAACTCCATTTCTCTGTAACTCTCCCGGCTCTGCCCTCTTCTATGTGTCTGCTTTGACTGCAGGCTAGTTGAAAGCTGTCCACTAGCAGTACCTGGGCTATATGCTTTTTTTATTTTCCACATCCACAGAGAGAGAGAAAGCACATCTCAACAAACGCTGAGTTAAAGTCCTAAATTTTGCACTAGTTGGACCATCCCTGAACCAACCTGTGGCTGAAGGAATGTAATGAGATGATCCCTTTATAGCAAGAGGGATAGGCTGACCCTGATTGGCTTAAACCAAGCAGAGTCCACCCTCACACGGGGGTGGGGGGACTACCACCCACTCAGGAAAGAGGACAGAGGATGATGGAGAGACAATGACAATGTCCACTCACATGGGGTTAGAGCATTCCAGGAAGGGAAGTGCCATGGCCAAAAGCCTAAGGGAAAGAAGTTCTCAGCAGAACTAAGAAATGGAAAGATCTGGGTGTGTGGATCTGTGTGTGAGAAGAGGTTAGAGAGGCATTACCTCACACATGGCATTCCAAGCCACGGTAGGAATTTGGGATCTTTTTCTTCTAAGTCTATGGGAATACAATGAGGAATTTTAAGTAAAGGAGGAGCAAAATCAGGTTTATCTTTTGGTACAACTTTGATTGCTATGTAGAAATGGGTTGAAAGAGGTGAGACAAGAGTGGAAGTGGGAAGGCCAGTTAGGAAGCAATTGTAACAATCCAGGCAAAACAGATTCACATGATACTCGTGAAGCTTGTGCTTCAAGGCCCTTCATAGCACAAACCCCTTAACAAGGCTTGAGATAGGCAGCAGATACGCTGTGCTGGCATCACGCAGAGTAAGGAGGAACATCACTGGGCTCACCTTCTGTCACACCTGCCCTCAGGGAAGGCCTGGCCCCAAAGATCTGGGGAGGCCAGCTAAGTGGAGATGGGATCAGGGCATCACCGAGTGGGTGTGATGGGTGTCTTAGGTGTTCTGTGAGCTCTGCCAGCAAGGGAGGAGGCAGTCGGACAGCCTCCCAGCCTTCCTCTTCTCCCTCTTCACCTGTACTCCATACTTAATGAGTCCCCCACCGCTGCCCCTGTGGTTTGCGCCTGTGTCACCTCAATATCCTCCGATATAGCCTTCCTTGTCCAATCCTGGCCCTTCCAGCCCATCTCCCAGGGAAGCCTTTCTGAAAAAAACAAACAAAACAAAGATTAGATACCATCACCCTCAGATTAAAACCCTTGATGGGAACTGCCCATTGCCCACAGGGTAAAGTTCATCATGTTTTACAACCTATTTATATTCCTTTTCTATCACTTTTTTTCCTCCAGTGTTAAGAATTACCTACTATTTCCTACTTAACTACCCAGAGTCCTACAAAATAATATGTAACAAAAAGTATGACAAATGGACCATGTTGACTTCCCTTCAGCTTATTCCCTCCTGGGTCTGGCACTCTTGCTCAGACCCACAGTTCTGCTGGGAAGTGTTCCTATTACACCTCACACCCCGTTTACTTCCAGTGGCTTTGGCCAAGTGTGTGTGATAACTGATCTTGACCCACAGGTGCAGAACTGTGACAGGTTTCTCTTGACCTGAGGTGCAATGCTACATAATTGGTTTAATAGCAGATTCTCACTGAAAGAGTTCTGGGAAGGTTCTGTAAAACAAGCTGTAAACCTTGTAGGAATTCCTGAACGTGTCTTTGGAGAAGGGGTTCGAGACTGGGTCAGAGCTGGCAGAGAGAGAGGGTAGAAACACACGATCATGAAGACTAGTCAATTTATCTGACTGATACTCAAAGAGGTTCAAAGTTTTCTCCTTGTTTATTTAATAAAAAATGTTGATCCTGCCCATAGTACTCAAACCTAAGTAAGAAAAGAACTAATAAAAATGATAAAACTATAGCCAGCTTAGTCAAGGAACTGAGAAGACACAAAATTACCAATATCAGAATGAGAAAGGACATACTGATTCTACAAATATCTAAAAAATAGTAAGGAAATCTTTTGAACAATGGTAGGCCAAGAAATTTCACTTGGGTGAAATGGAAATATTTCTGGAAAGATGCAAACTACTAAAGCTTACTCAAGAAGAAATTGATAACTTGAATATTCCTATATCTAATGAAGACATTGAATTTGTAGTTGAAAACCTTCAATCTGTTGTTGAAAAGAAAACTCAAGGCTAGTAAGACTTCACTGGAGAAGTTCTAGCAAACACTTAAAGAAGAAATAATATCTGTTCTATGCAAACTCTTTCAGAAAGTTGAAGCCAAGGGAATACTTCCCAACTTATTCTGTGAGCTTAGCATTACCTTGACACCTCAGTTGAAGACATTACAAGAAAAGAACCCTATAGACCAATATGCTACTTAATGAATATAAATGCAAAAATTGTTAACAATTTTTTTAGCAAAGTGAATCCAACAATATTTAAAAAGGATAATGCATGACAAAGTAGAGTTTGTCCCAGGAATGCAGGATTGGTTTTAACATGTGAAAATCAATCAACATATCTCATCGTACAAACAAATTTTAAGAAAATCCATATGATTGTTTTAGATACAAAGAACACATTTGACAAAATCTAACATCCATTCCTGATAAAAAGTCTCAGCAAGTATAAACAGAAGGATATGTGACACAAATACTAACAGAATTAAAGGAGGAAATAGAATGCAATGCATTCATTTTAGGAGACTTAAACACCCACTCACTCCAGAGGACAAATCAAACAGACAGAAAATAAGTAAGGACACAGAGGCACTGAACAACACACTAGAACAGGTGGACCTAAATATAAATAGAAGGAAACTTCCCCAACCTGCGAAGAGATATCTACGGTAAACCAATGGCTAAAATCACACTTACTAGTGAAAGACTGCTTTCCCTTAAGATCAGAAACAAGACAAGGATCATGTATTTTCACTGCTTTATTCAACACTCTCCTGGGGGTTCTAATCAATGTAATAAGGCAATGAAAAGAAATAAAAGACACCTAGACAGGAAAAATAGCAATAATCTTCTTTATTTGCAGATGGCATGGTTGTCTATGCAGAATCTATGATGGAATCCACAAAAATGCTACTAAAATTAATGAGTTTATCAAGGATACAAGATGTAAGATCAATACCAAAAATCAATTGTGTTTCTGATGTCAGTAATGAACTATCAAAATTGAAATTTTTAAAATGCCACTTATAGTATAACAAAAGAAATATGAAATATCTAGGGATAAATCTAACAAGATCTGTACACTAAAAATTAAAAAGGCATTGCTAAGAGAAATTAAGGATCTAAGTAAGTGCAGCTAGATACTGTGTTTATGGGTCATAAAATTCAATATTGTTGAGATATCAATTTTCCTCAAATTAATCTACAGATTTCAAAGCAAATGCAATCAAAAGCCCAGTAGGCTTTTTTGTGATTCTAAAATTCACTTGGAAATGCAAAGTATCTGGAATGGCTAAAACAACTTTGAAAAAGAACAAAGTTGGAGGACTAGCACCACCTGACTTCCAGATTTATTATAAAATTTATAGTAATCAAGACAATATGATATTTAGATCAATGGAAAGAATAGAGAGTCCAGAAATAGACTTATATGCATATGGCCAATTGAATTTTAACAAACATGAAAAAGAATTTAGTAGAGAAAGGATAATCTTTTCAACATATGATGTTGGGATAGTTAATATCTGTATGTAAAAAAAATTAACATTGATTCATACCTAACACCATGTACAAAAATTAACTGAAATGGATATTAATTTAAATCTAGGAAGCTTTTAGAAGTTTTATAGAAGAAAACAGTAGAAAATCTTTGTGATCTTGGGTTAGGCACAGATTTCTTAGCTACAACAATAAAGCAAAAGAAATCATTGATTAATTGAGCTTCGCCAAAATTAAGAATTTCCTCTTCAAAAATACTTTCAAGAGAATGAAAAGATAGGCCATAGTCTGGGAGGAAATATCCACAAATCTCATCTGAAAAAGTGTTTGATACAGAATATATTGTAACACTCTCAAAATTTTATAATTAGGAAACAAACAATACAACAAAAAAGAAAAATGTGCAAAATAATTTGAACAGACACTTCACCAAAGAAGGTATACAGATAGTAAATAAATATATGAAAATGTACTTAATATTACTATCATTGAGGAATGTGAATTAAAACCACAATGAGATATTGCTCTCCTCTCTGAGAGGCTAAAGTTTAAAAGTCTGACTGTATGACATGTGGTGAGAATGTGGAAGAACTGAAACTTTCATATACTGCAGCTTGAAATGTAAAATGGTAGAACTTTGGTAAATATTTTGGCAGTTTCTTTAAATGTAAGTCCACAAATACAAGCCCACAAATGATCCAGCCATTACACTCCTAGGTGTTTACCCAAGAGAAATGAAAACATATGTGCATATGAAGACTTGTATACTAATGTTCATAGCAGCAATATTTGTAAAAGCCCCAAACAGGAAATAACTGAAATGCCCATTAACAGGTGAATGAATAAACAAATTGTGGTGTACTACTCATCAATAAAAAGGTATGAACTATTGATGCACACAATATGGATGAATCATAAAATAATTACGCTAAGTAAAAGAATCCAGGTGAATAAAATACTGTGTACTATATGATTTCATTTACATAAAATCCTATGAAATGCAAACTAATGCACAGAAACAGAGCAGATCAGTGAATGCCTATTGATGAAAGACAGGAGGTTAGTGCAGAATATAGAGATTACAAAGGGTACAAGGAAACTTTTGGGGTAGAAGATGTTCATTATCTTAATCATAGTGATGGGGTATGGCAATACTTGTTACATTTTACACTTTCAACATATGCAGCTCATTGTATGTGAATCTAGAAAACTGTAAAACTGACCCAAATGTAGCAAACCCTTTAATTTCTTAATTTAAATGCCCCATCACCTTTCTTTTTTAATATTTGTAAGAGGGGCATGATTTTGTAATAAAAGTGACTGTTGTATAAACTAAATATTTATTTCCAGTCAAACTAGTTCTTAGTCCAACTTAATGTGCAATATTGTATTCCTTAGATGTCTGCAAGATTGATGGTTTATTGGAAGATGTAAATGCATGCCCTGGCATTCTCCAGAACAGTGTTTCTCAAATTTAAAGTGCATCTAAATTGCCTAAGAGCTGTGCTCTCCAATACCATAGCCACTAGCTACATGTGACTATTTAGAGTAGTTAAAATTAAATAAAAGTTAAGGATGAACTAGCATTAAGAGAAATCGGGAAAACAATCCCATTCATAATTGCATCAAAAAGGATAAAATACCTAGGAATAAACCTAACCAAGTAAGTGAAAGACCTATACCCTGAAAACTACAAGACACTCATGAGATAAACTAAAGAAGATACCAATAAATGGAAACACATCCCATGCTCATGGATAGGAAGAATTAATATTGTCAAAATGGCCATCCTGCCTAAAGCAATCTACAGATTCAATGCACTCCCTGTCAAAATACCAACAGCAGCAATGGGATTCAAGATGGCAGCGTGAGAGGTGACATGAAGAACTCCTCCCAAAACCACAAATAGAACAAAAATATAGTTAATTAATACAACTAACACTAAAACAGCAACAAGAAAGAAGGCTGAACCAGACTGCATAAAGACCTCAAGAACAGAGCAGACCTCACAAAACAGGGTAATGTATGAAAGCCTTAATCCGGCTGGACCTGAGCCCCTCCCCAACCCCAGCTCACCTGTGGGAGGAAGAGAAACTGAGCGGGGAGGGGGTGGAAGCCTGAGACTGCTGATAATGCAGCCCTGGAGATCTGCTTTGTGAGCAGAAACCTACACTGTGTGGTGCTCTGGACGTTGGGGAGCTCAGACAGACGGAGTGCTTGAGAGACTGAGATTCCAGCTGTTTGAGGAGGGGATCCATATTGGGCTGCTCTGTGTCACAGGAAAGGCAGGCAGCCTGAGAGGCTTACTAGCAGTGAGAGGGCTGCTGAAGGGGAGGTGTTTGCACAGAGCTTGCTGCATGGGAGAAGGGACAGCTGGACAAGGTTGTCTGGGCACGCTTGACCCAGCTGGTTGGGAACTTTGAGGAGCTTCAGGTGCTCCATCCCCCTATCTGCCTACTCAGCTCTGAGGCCCCCCACTGTGACATGCAGCCCGCTGCGCCTTCCTCCAGGCCTGCCAACACCGGTTCACAAACCAGCAGTCACTGTTCTGGCATCAGGCCAGCCAGAGGGAGGCCCTGCCTACAACAGGTAGAGATGCAAAGCACAGAGGCTTACACCTGTGTGCTTGGCCCACTGGCTCTGACACTGGAGACAGGCACCACAGACAGGAATCAAGAAACAGATCTTTCCTCCCCACAGCTCTGCTCCCCTTCACCCCTCAATCTCACTCTAGCGGCTGAGCAGCAACAGAGACTGGAGCTTCTGGGCACTAGTAGGCACCACACAGAAATATGAAACATGTACAGAATATGGTTCAGAGCAAAATCTCACAAACCCCAGAAAAAGGGTCAAATGAAACTGAACTCACCAATCTTCCTGAAAGTGAATACAAAATAAAAATTATAAACATGCTTATGGAGGTACAGAAAATATTCAAGAACTCAGGAATGAATTTAAGTTGGAGATTCAATCATTAAGAAATTCCATATCAGAAATGAAACATACAGTGCAGGGATTTAAAAGCAGGTTAGATGTAGTAGAAGAGACGGTAAATGGAATAGAAATTAGAGAAGAGGAATACAAAGAAGCTGAGGCACAGAGAGAAAAAAGAATCTATAAGAATGAAAGAATATTGAGAGAACTGTGTGACCAATCCAAATGGAACAACATTCACATTGTAGGAGTACCAGCAGAAGAAGAGAAAGGAAAAGGGATTGAAAGTGTCATTGAGGTGGTAATTGCTGAAAACCTCCCAATCTGGGGAAGGAGATAGTCTCTCAAGCCGTGGAGGTGCACAGATCTTCAAACACAACGGACCCAAAGAAGACAACATCAAGACATATAATAATTAAAATGGCAAAGATCAAGGGTAAGGATAGACTATTGAAAGCAGTCAGAGACAAAAATAAGATGATATACAAAGGAAAACCCATCAGGCTATCATCAGAGTTCTCAGCAGAAACCTTACAGGCCAGAAGGGAGTGGCATGATATATTTAATACAATGAAGCAGAAGGGCCTTGAACCAAGAATACTCTACCCAGCAAGGTTATCATTTAAATTTGAAGGAGGGAATAAACAATTTCAGATAAGCAAAAGTTGAGAGAATTTACCTCCCACAAACCAACTGTACAGTGCATTTTGGAGAGACTCCTATAGATGGAAGTATTCCTAAGGCTAAATAGATGTCACCCAAGGGATAGACAAAGAGTACAGAATATGATTCATAACATACAAAGAATGGCGGAGGAAGAAAAAGGAGGAAAAAAAAATAAAACCTTTAGGTTGTGTTTGTAATGGCATACAAAGTGAGTTAAATTAGACTCTGATATAGAAAGGCAATTACCTTTGAACCTTTGGTAACCACAAATCTAAAGCCTGCCACGGATATAAATACATACCCATTGATAATCATCCTAAATGTAAATGGTCTGAATGAACCAATCAAAAGACATAGAGTTACTGAATGGTTAAAAAAACAAGACCCATCTATATGCTGCCTACAAGAGACTCACTTCAAACCCAAAGACATACACAGACTGAAAGTGAAGGGATGGAAGAAGATATTTCATGCAACTAATAGAGAGAAGAAAGCAGGTGTTACAGTACTTGTATCAGACAAAATAGACTTCAAAACAAAGAAAGGAACAAGAGACAAAGAAGGACATTATATAATGATAAAGGGGCAGTCCAAAAAGAGGATATAACTATTATAAAAATTTATGCACCCAACCCATGATCACCTACATATGTGAAACAAATGCTAACAGAATTAAAGAGGGAAATAGAATGCAATGCATTCATTTTAGGAGACTTCAACACACCACTCACTACAAAGGACAGATCAACCAGACAGAAAATAAGTGAAGAGACAGAGGCACTGAACAACATATTAGAACAGATGGACCTAATGGACATCTACAGAACACTCCTTCAAAATGCAACAGGATACACATTCTTCTCAAGTGCACGTGGAACATTTTCAACAATAGATCATACACTAGGCCACAAAAAGAATCTCAGGAAATTTGAAAAGATTGAAATTGTATCAGTGAGCTTCTCAGATCACAAAGGTATGAAACTAGAAACAAATTACAGAAAGATAATGAAAAAGCCCACAAACACATGGAAGCTTAATAACATGCTTCTAAATAATCAATGGCTCAATGACCAAAAAAGAACAGAAATCAAGCAATATATTGAGACAAATGACAACAGTAATTCAACAACACAAAATCTGTGGGATGCAGTGAAGGCCGTGCTAAGAGGGAAATACAGTGCAATACAGGCCTATCTCAGGAAAGAAGCACAATCCCAAATGAACAGTCTGAACTGACAATTAATGAAACTAGAAAAGGAAGAACAAATTAGGCCCAAAGTTAGTACAAGGAGGGACATAATAGAGATTAAAGCAGAAATAAATAAAATTGAGAAGAATAAAACAATAGAAAGATGCAATGAAAGCAGAAGCTGGTTCTTTGAGAAAAATAAATGGAATAGATAAACCCCTAGCCAGACTTATCAAGAAAAAAGGAGAGTCTACACACATAAACAGAATCAAAAATAAGAAAGGAAAATTCACTATGGACACCACAGAAATACAAAGAATTATGAGAGAATACTATGAAGAAATTATATGGTAAAAAACTGGATAACTTCCTAGAAAAATACAACCTTCCAAGACTGACCCAGGAAGAAAAAGAAAATCTGAATAGACCAATTACCAGCAAAGAAATTGAATTGGTAATAAAAAAACTACCTAAGAACAAAATCCCTGGACTGGATGGTCTCACTGCTGAATTTATTAAACATTTAGTAAAGACCTAATAACCATCCTCCCTAAAGTTTTCCAAAAAATAAAAGAGGAGGGAATACTCCCAAACACATTCTATGAGGCCAACATCACACTAATATCCAAACCAGGCAAACAAACCCCCCCAAAAAGAAAATTATAGACCAATATCCATGATGAACATAGATGCAAAAATACTCAACACAATATTAGCAAAATGAATTCAAAAATACATCAAAAAGATTGTCCATCATGATCAAGTGGAATTCATCCCAAGGATGCAAGGATGATATAACATGTGAAAATCCATCAACATCATCCACCACTTACAAAAAGAAGGACAAAAACCACATGATCATCTCCATAGATGCTGAAAAAGCATTTGACAAAATTCAACATCCATTCATGATAAAAACTCTCAACAAAATGGGTATAGATGGCAAGTACCTTAACATAATAGAGGCCATATATGACAAACCCACAGCCGACATTATACTTAAAAGCGAGAAGCTGAAAGCCTTTCCTCTGAGATTGGGAACAAGACAAGCATGCCCACTCTCCCCACTTTTATTCAACATAGTACTGGAGGTCCTAGCCATGGCAATCAAGCAACACAAAGAAATAAAAGGCACCCAGATTGGCAATGAAGAAGTTAAACTGTCCCTGTTTGCAGATGACATGACATTGTACATAAAAAACCCTAAGGAATCCACTCCAAAACTACCATATCTAATATATGAATTCAGCAAAGTTGCAGGACACAAAATGAATACACAGAAATCTGTTGCATTCTTATACACTAACAATGAACTAGCAGAAAGAGAAATCACGAAAACAATTCCATTCACAACTACATCAAAAAGAATAGAATACCTAGGAATAAACCTAACCAAGGAAGTGAAAGACCTGTACCCTGAAAACTTTGGGACACTCTTAAAATAAATTAAAGAGGACACTAATAAATGGAAATTCATCCCATGCTCTTGGCTAGGAAGAATTAGTATTGTCAAAATGATCATCCTGTCAAAAGCAATCTACAGATTCAATGCAATCCCTATCAAAATACCTACAGCATTCTTCAATGAATTAGAGCAAATAGTTCTAAAATTCATATGGAACCACAAAAGACCCTGAATAGCCAAAGCAATCCTGAGAAGGAAGAATAAAGCAGGGGGAATTATGCTCCCTGACTTCAAACTCCACTACAAGCCACAGTAATCAAGACGATTTGGTACTGGCACAAGAACAGACCCATAGACCAATGGAACAGACTAGAGAGCTCAAATATAAACCCTAGCATATATGGTCAATTAATATATGATAAAGGAGTCATCGACATTCAGTGAGGAAATGACAGCCTCTTCAACAACTGGTGTTGGCAAAACTGGACAGCTACATGCAAGAGAATGAAACTGGATTATTGTCTAACCCCATACACAAAAGGAAAGTCGAAATGGATCAAAGACCTGAATATAAGTCATGAAACCATAAAAGTCTTAGAAGACAACATAGGGAAAAATCTACTGAATATAAACATGAGCAACTTTTTCCTGAATGCATCTTGCTGAGCAAGGGAAACAAAATAAAAAATGAACACATAGGACTACATCAAACTAAAAAGCTTCTGTACAGCAAAGGACACCATCAACAGAACAAAAAGGCTTCCTACAGTATGGGAGAATATATTTGTAAATGACATATCTGACAAGGAATTAACATCCAAAACATATAAAGAACTCATATGCCTCAACAACCAAAAAGCAAATAATCCAATTTAAAAAATGCAAATTAAAACCACAATGAGATATCACCTCACACCAGTTAGGATGACCAGCATCGAAAAGACTAAGAACAACAAATGCTGGTGAGGATGTGGAGAAAGGGGAACCATCCTACACTGCTGGTGGGAATGTAAGCTAGTTTAACCATTGTAGAAAGCAATATGGAGGTTCCTCAAAAAAGTAAACATAGAAATGCCATTTGACCCAGGAACTCCACTCCTAGGAATTTACCCAAAGAATACAAATTCTAAGATTCAAAAAGACATATGCACTCTTTTGTTTATTGCAGCACTATTTACAATAGTCAAGATATGGAAGCAACCTAAGTGTCCGTCAGGAGATGAATGGATAAAGAAGAGGTGGTACATATACACAATGGAATATTATTCAACCATAAGAAAGAAACAAATCCTACCATTTGCAACAATGTGGATGGAGCTGGAGGATATTATACTCAGTGAAATAAACCAGGTGGAGAAGGACAAGTACCAAATGATTTTCCTCATTTGTGGAGTATAACAATGAAGCAAAACTGAAGGACCAAACAGCAGCAGACTCATAGACTCCAAGAAGGGACTAGCAGCTACCAAAGGGGAGGGGTGTGGGAGGGCAGGTGGGGAGGGAGGGAGAAGGGGATTGAGGGGTATTATGATTGGCATACATCATGTGGGGGATCAGGGGGAAGACAGTGTAGAACAGAGAAGGCAAATAGTGACTCTGTGGCATCTTACTACGCTGATGGACAGTGACTGCAATGAGGTATGGTAACACTTGATAATATGAGTGAATGTAGTAACCACATTGTTTTCATGTGAAACCTTCATAAGAGTGTATATCAATAACGCCTTAATAAAAAAATTAAATAGAAGTTAAAAAGTAGTTTGTTAGTCATACTAGTATTCAATAGACACATGTGGCTTGGGACTACTGCATTGGACAGTGCCGGTAAAGAACATTTCCATCACTGCAGAAAGTTCTACAGGCTATTGCTGCCCTGAAGCCTTGCTTGTCAAATGTCTCGTCTGTGGGTCAACATTGGCATTACCTAGGAGCCTGTTAGAAATACATAGTTTCCCTCCCAAAAGATTTTATGCACAGTAACCTTTGAGAAGCGCTGATTAAGATAGTCTAGAGAAAGCTACATAATAGAGTTTGAAGTACAGGGGGATTTGACATTGCATATCAGGACAAAGGGCTTGGTTTGGGTCTTTTCTCTAAGCTGTCAACTTGGAGTTAAACAGGGAAAGCAGAGAGAGCCCTGATTATTCCAAGCTGGGTCTGGATAGAGTTTGAACACCTTGGGGGCAGATACAGAGCACAAGATTTGGTCATAGGTGACGAGTCACTTAGCCAGGCTCAGGAGCAGGAGTGGCAGAACCAAGAGTAATGAATGCACCACAATACCATTTTCACTGGCAGGGATGGGGCATCTGGGGCCCCAGAGTAGAATCTGGGACAGCTGTCACTGCTTGCTTAAACACCTGGCTGCTCCTGGCTCTGTCTTTTTCTTCCAAGCACAGGAATCCCAAATCTCAAAGCTGGAAGAGTCTTTAGCAGCAACCCTCACCCCACTATCACTCAATGATCATAGATATACTAGGAGTTCCATAAGGCTTCCTGCATTTGTCCCACAATCACTGATCATCTACTCTGCGTCAGGTACTGTGCTAGGTTATGGGACTTCAAACACTCTAGGAGTCTGACCCAGGATGGAAGAGATGTGCACCCTTAGAACTCAAACATTCTGGATAAATGTCTAAAGTCCAATCTGCACACTCCTCCCTTTCTTTGTCTCCCCTAGAAACTTGAATAAATGGGTCAGTTATCACTTCACATTTGTTTGAACCACAGCCATATATTTACAAACCTCAAAACTAGACCTCTGTTCAGTTGGTTTTCCTCATTCCCACATTATGTTGTTACACATGATTTGTCCCCTGGGATTGCTTTTGGCCATCCTTATTTCCTATTCTATCCCTCCAACTCCTCCTGCCCCTTTCTCCACCCAACCTCAGGGTGACTTCTCTTTCAGATCACTTTCCTAGGTTGCCCTGACCTCGGTTATTTCCTCCTCCTTTTGGAGCTCTCAGTCCCGTCAGGTGAGCTCCTTGCCGGCCAGCAAGTGCACCTTGTCTCTAGTTGATGTGCTTTGCACATTTTCTTGACATTTGTTTGTTCCTGCTTTCAAGTCATTATCAAAGTTGTTAAATAAAACCAGACCTGACCCTGCTTTCTGGAGAAGCACGCTCAGCCCCCTGCTCCCCTCACTGGAGCTATTTCTGGATATTTATACCATTATCCTTCATTTATAGTCACCCAGCCATTTGTTGAGTCCATGTGACCATGTTCTCATCCAAAACAATCTGAACTGGCCTTAGAGGAGAAATGGCGTGGCAGGCTGAGCAAAACCCTTTCCTCAAGTTCCAAGGGCTTTTCTAAAGACCTGGCCTTACTCTGTTTTCCTCCTCTGCCGAGTCTCTTGAACTTACTTCTTTCCATAAATCCTTTGTGACTTTATCCTTTCCAGATGTTAACAGACTTTCACTGCTAACATCTGTTTTATTACTATGACTATCCAATTTACTGGCTAGTCATTTCCACAATTAGCTTTCTTTTTTGAACATTAATACCATATTTATGTCCTCTTCTAATTCACTGCCATTGGTTTTGAACTCTCTTTTTCATACTCTTTATGCTTTAACCCAGGATGGTGGTGCTCAGGGCTCCACCTTTTTGGTGACAGATTTGAGTATCACTGGAGGTATGGCTTAACCTGAATTTTGAGGTATTGTTGCTTAAATCCATGTTTCCAGTTAATTGTCCCAGGTTTTTATTTTTTAACTTCACTCAGATAAAAACAGAAAAGAGTAATTTTAATGATGGTGTTAGTAGTAACTCTACTTATCTAGAAGCAGCTTATCTAGTCACTCAGATATCTAAAATATAGCACAAATCTAAAACAAAAATCAGAAATAATCAGAAAAACTCCAGAGAGGCCAAAAGAGATGTTATCAAATCCTCATATTGAACAACACCAATCTCATCACTTTCTTGCATCATCACAGGACCTCATCCCATGCCCTTCATGGGAGCACCATGTGGGTTATCACCAGCTTCCAGGGGGCATTGCCTCCAGCAGAGCTCTGCTGCCAGATCGCTGCTTTGGTCTCCAGCGGGCCTCCCTGGCTGAAGGACCTTCTATCTGAAAGCTAAGCTCTGTATGATTTTGAGTAAGAGATAAATAAATCTGGTGTTATATTTATTCAGCCCAACCTGCTTTAGTAAAACCATAACCTACGTAACTCACAGAATTTTCTAAACACCCCTAGAATCTCTTCTTCCCACCTCCACTTGAATCTTGTTTGCCATCTGAGATCATTTGAGTTCCAAGTCACATCAGAACAAATGAGCAAATCAGAAGGGGAGGAGGGTGGGCAGTGGTTGCTATAAGCAGTCACTATAATAATAACAAAAAGTGACAGCTGCCAGGGAAGAGAGAGATATTCGAAGAAGTAAACCAAACCCCAAACCTCTGGAGGCTTAGAAGTTTTTGAGCTATTTAGTGTAGCAACAAATAACTCTGTATAACTTCAATGTTCTTTGTTGGGATAATGCTATTTAGGAAGAAGACAATAAATAATATTTATAATTATCTCGATTCAGAAAGAAAAGTTAAATTAGGCTCAGCAACTATATTTAAGGTAGTAAGGAAGCATGTCATATATTTTAAATTACTAGGTAATAGCTGTACATCAAAACCCAAATGGTACAAAGAGTGCATAGTGATAAACAAGTTTCCTCTCATCTCTATTCCCTAACCCCCATGTTATCTTCTATGAATATAACCATTAAACCAATCATTTTTGGACTCTTCCAGCAATATTCAAAATGCCTTTAGAAAAGCATGCTTTGTAAATCATTTAAAAGTTTTTGGATTCTAATAAGTAAATTCCAGTGATCTGTAAAGTTCACTTAGGTGGAACTGCTTATTTCCCAACAATTCAATGTGAATTAGGTATCACTGAGTGTGAATTTAGTTTTCTAATTTTTTAAATTATTGGGACAGGAAGGACCATTGTCAACTGCAGAGAGACTGTGGGAGAGACCCAGCCTTGCCCTTTGCAGGAATGGGAGGGTTCTGCCTATTACTACTGATTGCTATAAAGACTGTTTTTTCAACTCCATTCCCCCAGGCTTTTCTTAATTTGACCATATGCAACTGCAGGGTGACTGGAGAAAATGCATCCTGCTTTAGAGACAGGATGAGGTGTAAAGAAGAAGATATGATCTCTGTCCATAAAGTACTTGGAATTTAATTTTAAAGTCAAGACATGCACAAAATGCTGTAATAAAAGTTGTAATAGTTGCTATAAAAGAACTTAGAATGCTGTAAGAAGAGAGCTTACTTGAAGCTGAAAAAATCCAGGAAAGCTTTATGAAAGAAGGAGCACTTGAGATAACCCTAGAAAGAAACGTAGGATTTCAACAGAAGGTACAGAACATGCCATGAAGAAGAAAAGGTATAAACAAAGAAATAGAGGCTGCACAAAAGCGTATTGGGCAAAACTGGTAGTGGGATGATTTGGTGTCCATTCACTTCCTTCTCCGAAACACCTGAAGCCTGATGCCACATAATAGAGCTGCTACTGGAATCAGCCTGTAGACCGAGAGGGAGCAGTGATCATGTCCAGTAAGACAGGAAAAATCAAACTGATTTGTTCGCAGGAGAAGCCAACTGTTTCCTCCACCCTTACCCCAGCAAGTCTGCTCTTAGGATCTATTTACTGGCCTGGTGTGCCTAAACCATAAGTCTAGTTATAATTCCTTGTTTTCCTGGAACTGTTCCTCATTTCTGTGGTAGTTCTTGGAGGAATATGCCTAGAATGTTCCCAGGATGCCAGGCTATCTGCTCCCTCTGGCTTGTGCTGGCTCACAGCTGCCTCACTTACCAAAAGCAGAGAGTCCCTGAAGCAGTGTCCTGAGCCAGGGGATAAGGTGAACTTTCCTAGAAATGGGTTTGTATTTTCTGCCATAGTCCCTTCCAAGATTTTCCAGGGATAAGAATGGCCTGAGACTGTATGTTAAACATTTGGCAGAGACCCATAAGAGCTCTTAGGTATAAGATGAATTTGATTAATGAGGAATAAAGCAATATTTTTTAGGCTGGAGGGGTGCTTTCATAGGTAGGTGTTGGTGTTCCTTATTCCTTTGCACTCAATCTACCACTGTCAATGCAAACAGAGGGCATGAGAGGAATATTTGTCTTATTAAAAGACAAAGATGTGTTTTGTTGTATTTTTTATTCCAGAACTTAGGTTTATAGATCTCCAGAAGAACTCTCAGGTCACCTAGCTCAAATCTCTGCTCTATGCAGAAATCCCCAGTATCCTGGACATGCCACTGGATTTTTAAGACCCATGAGGACAGAAACAGTGTGCCTTATGTACCACTGTGTTCCCACTGTCTGCTTCACGGTAGGTGTTCTGTGAATGACTGTTGAATGAAGAGAGTTCAGTCTCTATTGCATGTTTCCAGGGACTGAGAGTTCAGTGCTTTCCAAGGCAGTTCATCCTATGTTTTTAAGCATTTCTTTAAGGGGAAAAATATTTTGACATTGATAAATTGATGTATTTTTTCATTTCCAGTTACATATAATCATGTTTCTTTTGCATACAGCCACCATTACGGTTCTAGGAAAAGGCAGGACCAAATGCTACTTTGGGAAGAAGGGTAATAAGATATATTATGACTCCCTGTTAGAAGTGAAAATAAAGCTGAAAGGAAAAAATGAAAGCAACAAAATTTTTGGTCCACGTTAGGAGTGGAAGTGTGGAGGAGAAAAATGTTGTGCATCAATTTTCAATTGTTTTTTATTGTAATGTAATTGACCTATGACACTGTGTAAGTTTAAGGTGTACAATGTGTTCATTTGATAAATTTATATCAATTTTTTAATCAGTTTGTCGATTTCAACAACACATCCCACTGGCCTTTTGTTTGAGATGGTGTTGGCTCTCACAGATCAATTGGGAAGAACTGACATCTTCATAATATTCAGTCTTCTAATCCACAAGCAGAGATACTTCTTCATTTAGGTCTTTAATTTTGCTCAGCAATGTTTTGTAGTTTTCAGTATACAGATCTGCACATCTTTTGTCAGATTTATTCCTAAGTATTTCATATTTCTGATGCAGTTATAAATATAATTTTAATTTCAATTCTATTTTTGTTTATAGTACATGGAAATATAACTGATTCTTCTAAGTTAACCTTGTATCTTGCAAACTTGCTAAACTCAATTATTTGTTACAGTAGCTTTTTTTTCAATTCCTTAGGATTTTGTACATGGCTGATCATGTAATTGGTAAATAAAGACAGTTTTATATCTGTCTTTTCAATTCTACGTCTTCGAATTCCTTTTTCTTCTCTTATTATACTGACTAAGATTCCACTACAGTGTCGAAGAGAAAAGGTGAGAAGACATTTTACCTTTGCCTTATTTCAAGAGAGAAGCATTCAGTCTCTCACCGTTAAGTATAATGTTTTGCTGTAGGTTTTCATAGATGCCCCTTATCAGGATAAGGAGGTTCCCTTCTATTTCTAGTTTGCTAGAATTTTAATCCTAGATGAATGCTTAATTTTTCAAATGCATCCTCTTCATCTATTGAGATAAAAACAAGGATTTGGTTTAGTCTGTTAATACGGTGAATTACACTGACTGATTTTCAAATGTCAAATCAAATCTGTAATCCTGAGGCAATCCCCACATAGTCATGTTATATTATCATTTTTACATACTATTGCTAAATTTTATTTTTAAGAATGTTTATTAGAAGGGATGCTCAAGATGGCAGTGTGAGTAGGGAGGCAGAAATCTCCTCCCAAAACCATATATATTTTGAAAATACAACAGATACAGCTATTCCTAAAAGCAAGACCAGAAGATACATTACAACAGCCAGGTTACATCTACATCTGTGAGAACTCAACATCTTACAAAAAGGGTAAGATACAAAGCTGTGACCTGGCAGGACCCAAGCACTCCCCCCATCCCAGCTCACTGGGGGAGGAAAATAATCAGAGTGGGGAGGGAGTGGAAGCACAGGACTGCTGAATAAACAGCCCTAGTAATCTTCACCAGGAGCACAGACACACACTGCATGAAGTACATGAAGTCTGGAGGGAGATAACAGAAATGTACTGGATATTGGAAAAACAGAAAAGTAAAACCCGAGACTGAGACTGTGAACAGGTCCCCACAGCCGGCTGCCCTGGGACAAAAGAAAAGCGGGCATGTTAAAAGTCTTAAAGGGACAAGTGTTTAACAGGTAGACAAAATCATCCTGGCACACTTAGCCCAGCAGGCTGGGAATCTTAAGGAACTTCAGGTGCCCTAACCCCTTGGGTGCAAATGCAGTGCCAAAGTTCCTCATGGCGATAAGCAGCCTGCCTTTCATTCCCCTCTGCCAGCACTGCAAGCAAACCGGCTGACCCACCGTTGCTGCAGACCAGCTGGGGAGGAGCCCCACCCACAGCAACCACACAGAGTCTTCTTCCAGCATGCAGCTAACCGGGCCAAACCCAGAAGCTGCCCCTGTGCACAACTGCCCAGCATAGGCAGAGGAAGCTGACACAAAGACTGGAAGGCCCAAAGGGGTGCCATTCTCACAGGAGAACACATGCCATGTGCCTGCAATCCCCAGCAGTGCCCTAAGCTATCCCCAGGGCCACCCCACCAACAGCAGCTCAGGGGATTAATGCAGAGACTGCCCCCTGTGTGCGGGTAATTGACACAGGCAGTGGAGAAGGAAAAGGTGACCAGCAAGCAGGAAGGGACATTGTTCTTCAAGCTGACACATGAGCTACTTGCCAGCAATCACTTCTAATGCCATAAAAAGGCAGAAGAACCTGATCCAGTTCAAATTCACACAAGCACCACAGAGAGGGCCTGGAAAAATTGATATAACCAATCTTCCTGAAAAAGAATACAAAATAAAAGTCATAACTATGCTGATGGAGCTGCAGAGAAATATGCATGAGCTAAGGGATATTTCTCTTAAGAGTATATGAAGTCTAGAGGGAGATAACAGAAATGAAACAAACAATGGAAGGACTTAAGAGAAGACAGGATGAGGTGCAAGAGACTGTTAATGGAACAGAAATCAGAGAACAGGAACACAGAGAAGCTGAGGCAGAGAGAGAAAAAAGGATCTCTAGGAATGAAAGAATATTAAGAGAACTGTGTGACCAATCAATATTTGTATCATAGGGGTACCAGAAGAAGAAGAGAGAGAAGAAGGGATAGAAAGTGTCTTTGAAGAAGTAATTGATGAAAACTTCCTCAAGCTGGGGAAGGAAATAGTTTCTCAGACCATGGAAGCCCACAGATCTCTCAACACAAGGGACCCAAGTAGAACACTACAAAGTCATATAATAATTAAAATAGCAAAGATCAAAGACAAGGACAGGGTATTAAAAGCAGCCAGAGAGAGAAAACAGATAATCTACAAAGTAAAACCCATCGGGCTATCATCAGACTTCTCAACAGAAACCTTACAGGCCAGAAGACAATGTCATGATATACTTAATGGAGTGAAACAGAAGGGCTTTGAACCAAGAATACTGTATCCAGTGAGATTATCATTTAAATTTGAATGAGGGATTAAACAATTCCCAGATAAGTAAAAGATGAGGGAATTTGCCTCCCACAAACCATCTCTATAGTGTATTTTAAAGGGACTACTCTAGATGGAAGTACTCCTAAGGCTAAATAGATGTCACCAGAGAAAATATAATCACAGCAAAGAAAGCAGACAAACCAAATACTAACTAAAGGCAAAAATAAAATCAGCTATTCACAAAAGTAGTCAAGGGAAACACAAAAGAGTACAGAATAAAACACCTAACATATAAAGAGTGGGGGAGGAAGAAAAATAAAGAATCATCAGATTGTATTTATAATAGCGCAATAAGTGAATTAAAGTTAGATGGTTAGATAGGAAAGAGGCTACCCTTGAACCTTTGATAACCAGGAATCCAAAGCCTGCAATGGCAATAAGTACATATCTATCGATAATCACCCTAAATGTAAATGGACTGAATGCACTAATCAAAAGACACAGAAAATACAATGGATAAAAAAGCAAGGCCCATCTGTATGCTGCTTACAAGAGACTCACCTCAAACTGAAAGACATACACAGACTAAAAGTGAAGGGATGGAAAAAGATATTTCATGCAAACAATAGGGAGAAAAAAGCAGGTGTTGCAGTACTTGTATCAGACAAAATAGACTTCAAAACAAAGAAAGTAACAAGAGGTAAAGAAGGACATTACATAATGATAAAGGGGTCACTCCAACAAGATGATATAACCATTATAAATATCTATGCACCCAACACAGGAGCACCAACATATATGAAACAAATACTAACAGAATTAAAGGGGGAAATAGAATACAATGCATTCATTTTAGGAGACTCTAACACACCACTAACTCAAAATGACAGATCCACCAGGCAGAAAATAAGTAAGGACACAGAGGCACTGAACAACACACTAGAACAGATGAACCTAACAGACATCTACAGAACTCTACACCCAAAAGCGGCAGGATATACATTTTTCTCAAGTGCACATGGAACATTTTCCAGAATAGACCACATACTAAGGCCACAAAAGGAGCCTCAGTAAATTCAAAAAGATTGAAATCCTACCAACCAACTTCTCAGATCACAAAGGTATAAAACTAGAAATAACCTGTACAAAGAAAACAAAAAGGCTCACAAACACATGGAGATTAACAATATGCTCCTAGATAATCAATGGATCAATAACCAAATTAAAACAAAGATCAAGCAATATATGGAGACAAATGAAAATGACAGCACAGCAACCTGACTTCTGTGGGACACAGCAAAGGCAGTTCTAAGAGGAAAGTTTATAGCAATTCAGGCCTATTTAAAGAAGGAAGAACAACCCCAAGTGAATAGTCTAAAGTCACAATTATTGAAACTGAGAAAAGAAGAACAAATGATGCCCAAAATCAGCAGAAGGAAGAACATAATAAAGATCAGAGAAGAAATAAATAAAATTGAGAATAAAACAATAGAAAAAAACCAAGATCTGATTCTTTGAGAAAATAAACAAAATAGATAAACCCCTAGCCAGAATTATTAAGAGAAAAAGAGAATCTACACACCTCAACAGAATCAGAAATGAGAAAGGAAACATCATGACAGATACCACAGAAATACAGAGAATTATTCGAGAATGCTATGAAAATCTATATGCTAACAAACTGGATAACCTAGAAGAAATGGACAACTTTCTAGAAAAATACAACCTTCCAAGAATGACCAAGTAAGAAACAGAAAATCTAAACAGACCAATTACCAGCAATGAAATTGAATTGGTGATCAAAAAACTACCTAAGAACAAAACCCCTGGGACAGATGGATTCACTGCTGAATTTTGTCAGACATTTAGAGAAGACATAATACCCATTCTCCTTAAAGTTTTCCAAAAAATAGAAGAGGACAGAATACTTCCAAATTCATTCTATGAAGCTAGCATCTTTCTAATACCAAAACCTGGCAAAGATTCCCCCCAAAAAAGAAAATTACAGACCATTATCCCTGATGAACATAGATAAAAAAAATACTCAACAAAATATTAGCAAACCATATTCAGAAATACATCAAGAGGAACATACACCATGACCAAGTGGGATTTATCCCAGGGATGCAAGAATGGTACAACATTCGAAAATCCATCAACATCATCCACCACATCAACAAAAAGAAGGACAAAAACCACATAATGATCTCCATAAATGCTGAAAAAGCATTCCACAAAACTCAGCATTCATTCAGATAAAAACTCTCAACAAAATGGGTACAGAGGGCAAGTACCTCAACATAGTAAAGGTCATATAAGACAAACCCACAGCCAACATCATACTCAACAGGGAGGAGCTGAAAGCTTTTCACCTAGGATTGGGAACAAGACAGCGATGCCCACTATCCCCAATACTATTCAACATAGTACTGGAGGTCCTAGCCATGGCAATCAGAGAAAACAGAGAAATAAAAAGCATCCAGATAGGTGAGGAAGAAGTCAAACTGTCACTGTTTGCAGATGACATGATATTGTACATAGAAATCCTAAAGACTTCACTCCAAAACTACTAGAACTGATATCTGAATTCAGCAAAGTTGCAGGATACAAAATTAATACACAGAAATCTGTTGCATTCCTATACACTAATGATGAACTAGCAGAAAGAGAAATCAGGAAAACAATTCCATCAAAAAGATTGAAGTACCTAGGAATAAACCTAACCAAGGAAGTGAAAGACGTATACCCTGAAGACTACAAGACACTCTTAAGAGAAACTAAAGAGGACAATAAGACATGGAAATTCTTCCCATGCTTTTGGCTAGGAAGGATTAATATTGGCATAATGGCCATCCTGCCTAAAGCAATCTACAGATTCAATGCAATCCCTGTCAAAATACCAACAGCATTCTTCAACAACCTGGAACAGATAGTTCTAAAATTCATATGGAACCAGAAAAGACCCCGAATAGCTAATGCAATCCTGAGAAGGAAGAATAAAGCAGGGGGTAATCTTGCTTCCCAACTTCAACCGCTACTACAAAGCCACAGTAATCAAGATAATTTGGTACTGGCACAGGAACAGACCTGTGGAACACCAGTGGAACAGAATAGAGGGTCCAGATATTAACCCAAGCATATATGGTCAATTAATATATGATAAAGGAGTCATGGATATACAATCGGGAAAAGACAGCATCTTCAACAGCTGGTGTTGGCAAAACTGGACAGCTACATGTAAGAGAATGAAACTGGATCATTGTCTAACCCTATACACAAAAGTAAACTTGAAATGGATCAAAGACTTGAATGTAGGTCATGAAACCATAAAACTCTTAGAAAAAAAACATAGACAAAAGTCTCTTGGACATAAACATGAGCAACTTCTTCATGAATATGTCTCTCCAGGCAAGCAAAACAAAAGCAAAAATGAACAAGTGGGACTATATCAAGCTGAAAAGCTTCTGTACAGCAAAGCACACCATCAATAGAACAAAAAGGCATCTACAGTATGGAAGAATATATTCATAAATGACATATCCGATAAAAGGTGACATCCAAAATGTACAAAGGGCTCACACACCTCAACAAACAAAAAGCAAATAAGCCATTAAAAAATGGGCAGAGTATCTGAACTGACAGTTCTCCAAAGAAGAAATTCAGATGGCCAACAGGCACATGAAAAGATGCTCCACATTGCTAATCATCAGAGAAATGCAAATTAAAATCACAGTGAGATATCCACACACACCAGTTAGGATGGCCAACAACCAAAAGGCAAACAACAACAAATTTTGGCGAGGATGTGGAGAAAGGAGATCCCTCCTACACTGCTGATGGAAATGTAAATTAGTTCAACCATTGTGGAAAGCAGTATGGAGGTTCCTCAAATATCTCAAAATAGAAATACCATATAACCCAGGAATTCCACTCCTAGGAATTTACCCTAAGAATTCAGGAGCCCAGTTTGAAAAAGACAGATGCACCCCTATGTTTATCGCAGCACTATGTACAATAGTCAAGAATTGGAAGCAACCTAACTTTCCATCAGTAGATGAATGGATAAAGATGTGGTACATACACACAATGGAATATTATTCAGCCATAAGAAGAAAACAAATCCTACCATTTGCAACAACATGAATGGAGCTAGAGGGTATTATGCTCAGTGAAATAAGCCAGGTGGAGAAAGACAAGTATCAAATGATTTCCCTCATCTGTGGAGTATAAGAGCAAAGAAAAAACTGAAGGAACAAAAGAGTAGTAGACTCACAGAACCCAAGAATGGACTAACAGTTACCAAAGGGAAAGGGACTGTGGAGGATGGGTGGGAAGGGAGGGATAAGGGGATTAAGGAGCATTACAATCCGCACATATAATGTGGCGTGGGGGTCATGGGGAAGGCAGTATAGCACAGAGAAGACAGGTAGTGATTCTATATCATCTTACTATGCTGATGGACAGTGACTGTAATGGGGTATATGGTGGGGACTTGATAGAGAGGGGAGTCTAGTAACCATAATGTTGCTCATATAATTGTACATTAATGATACCAAAAAAATTGTCCATTAGTATTCATGAAGAATATTGGTACATAGTCTCCTTACGTCTTTTACTGTTTTGTATCAGAGTAATACTAGCCTTATAATGTGAGTTGGAAAGCACTCTCTCTTCTATTTTCTGGAAGAGTTTGCATAGTATTACTTGATTATTTCTACCTAAATTGTTCGGGAGAGATCCCTAGAAAAGCCATCTGAGCCTATAGTGTGTGTGACTACATGTGTGTGTTCTCTGACTGTTTCCAGTATTTTCTGTTTACCTTTGCTTTGCAGAAGTTTGACTATGTGATGCCTGGTATCATCTTATTTGTAATTATCCTGCTTGAAGTTTTACTGAACTTTATCATATCTCGATGTTGATGAGTTTCACTAATTTTGGAAAATTCTCAGCTATCTTCTCTTTAAATATTTCTTCTGCCTCTTTATCTTTCTCTGTCTCTATCTCTTTCTCATTTCTTTTATGATTTCAACTACCATTTTATATAATTAATTATATATAATAATTATATTTTATATAATTTGATGTTATTTCACTGGTATGGGAGGCTCTGTTCTTCATATATGCTTTTTCTCTTTAATCTTCTTTAGTTTAGATAATTTACAGTGACATACCTTTGATTTCAGTACATCCTTTTTTGCTTTGTCAGAGGTTCACTGGTAAGCCCAGAAAATGAAATCTTCATTTCAGATCCTGAATTTTTCAGTTCTACAATTTCCATTGTTTTTTTTTTTTTGCAGGGTGGTGGTTTCTGTATATCTGATGCAATCCACACATTTTTCACTCCTTTGTAGATTTCTTCCTTTATATTTTAAATATACTTATAAAAGACTTTAATATTCTTTCTTGATAATTCCAACAACTAGGTCACTTGTGAATCGGCTTCATTTAACTTTATTATCTTGATTATATATCACATTTTCCTGTTCATTTGTCATTTCATTGCATACCATAAGTTATATACATGAGAACAATAAAGATTGGAGTAAATAATATTTTCCGTCAGAAAGGGCATGCCCTTTTATGTTTTTCAGACAGTATGTAGGGCTATCTCTTCTATCAAATCAGGAATCAGCTTGGATTGGGGTTAGGTTACCATGTCAGTTCATTTCAGTTTATCTCTCATTTTTATTTATTTATTTCCCTCCAGCTTTGTCAAGGCATAATTGACAAATAAAAAGTATACAAATTTAAGGTGTGGGGCATGATGTTTTGATATACATATACACTGTGAAATAATTACTACAATTAAGCTAATTAACACATCTATTACCTCACATAGTTGCCTTTGTATGTGTGTGGCAGGAATACTTAAGATCCATTCTCTCAGCAAACTTCAGGTATATAATAGATTATTATTAACTGTAGACACCATGGTATATATTAGGTCTCCAGAAGTTCATCTTATAATCGAAAGATTGTATCCTTTGACCAGCATTCCCCACCTTCCATCTCCTAGTAACCACCCTTCTTTCTGTTTCTATAACTTTGACTTTGTTAGATTCCACATATGAGTGAGATCATTCAATATTTGCCTTTCTGTGCCTGGCTTATCTCACACAGTACAAAGTCTTCTAAAGCCGTCCATGCTGTTAGATATCCTTCTTTTTAATATACATATACATATATTAAAAAGTATATATATATATATATATATATATATATATATATATATATATACACACACACACACATATCACTTTTTCTCTATCCTGCATACATTGATGGACATTTATGTGTTTCCACATCTTTAATGCTGTAATGAACATGAGAGTACAGAGGTCTCCTTGGGATACTGATTTTATTTCCTTTGGATATACACCGAGAAGTGGGAATGCTGGATGTAACTCCAGGGGGGAAGTCCCTGGCAAAAATACCTTTGAAACCGAAATCAGTCAAAAGGAGAAATAGAGTGGGAGAGACCCATTTATTTCTTACAAGTAGTCATCCCACATCTCTCTCAACCTGGCTACAGAAGAAGAGAACACATCCAACCTCTCCCGTCCAGATATGCCTTTGCTTGCCCTTGTAATTACCTATTGATATGGAGATGGCTACTTCTCTCCACCCCTTGGAAACACCTATTGATATGGAGATGCATTAAGGCCAGGCAAGAGATTCTGGAAATATTGCAATTTTACTTACACTGGACCACATGGTAGTTCTTTTTTAAGTTTTGGAGTAAATGCCATACTTTTGTAATGGCTGTAGTAATTCATAGACCCACCAACAGTATATAAGGAGTCCCTTTTCTCCACATACACACCAATAATTTTTGTTTTTACCTTTTTATAATAGCCACTGTAGCAGGTGTGAGGTGATATCTTATTGTGGTTTACATATGTGTTTCTGTAATTCTTAGGGATATTGAGCACCTTATATACCAGTTGACCATTTGTATGTTTTCTTTGGGGGAAAAAATGTCTACTTATGTCCTCTGCCATTTTTAATTCAGGTTATTTGTATTTTTTGCTACTGACTTGACTTGACTTACATATATAATTTGGATATTAACCTCTTATTGGATACACAGCCTACAAATATTTTCTCCCATTCCATAGGCTGCCTACTTCCTTCACTGTAAAATTTTTATTTTGATGTGGTCCCACTTATTTTTGCATTTGTTGCCTGTGCTTTTGGTTTCAAATCCCCAAAAAAAAAAAAAAAAAAAAAAACATTGCTAGGACCAACATTGTAGACATTTTCCCCATGCTTTTTTCTAGGAGTTTTACAGTTTCAGGTCATATGTTTAAGTCTTTAATCCATTTTGAGTTTATTTTTATGTTTGGTATAATGTAAGGATCCAATTTCTTTCCTTTTTTTTTTTTGCATATGAATATCCATTTTCCCAGCACCGTTTATCATAGATTATGTTCTCACTGAGTATTTTTGGTGTCTTTCTTGAAGATTAGTTGATAATATATGTGTGGGTTTAGTACTGGGCTTTCTATTCTGTTTTGTTGGTCAATGTGTCTATTTTTATGCCAGTACTACACTGTTTTGACAATAGTTTTGTAATATACAGTAGTCCCCCCATCTGCAGATTTGTTTGCCATGGTTTCAAATACTCTCATTCAACTGTAGTCTGAAAGCAGATGATCTTCCTGATATATTATCAGAAGGTCATTAGTAGCCTAATGAAATGCCACAGTACCTCCATTATTCACCTTACTTCATCTCATGCAGGCATTTATTCATCTTACACCATCACAAGCAGAAGGGTGAATGCAGGACAATAAGATATTTTGATAAAGAGACTACATTCACATAACTTTATTAAAGTGTATTGTTGTAATTGTTCCACCATTAGTTATTGTTGCTAATCTCTTACTGTGCCTAATTTATAAATTAAACTTTATATTACATATGTTTATGAAAAAACATAATATACATAGGGTTTGGTACCATCCACAATTTCAGGCACCCACTGAGGATCTTGGAACATATCCCCCTGGATAAAGCATGAGTACTGTAATTTGAAATCAGGAAGTATGATGCTTCTAGCTTTGTTCTTCAAAAGTTGCTTTAGCTATTCAGGGTCTTTTGTGATTCCTATGAATTTTAGGGTGCTTTTTTTCTATTTCTGTGAAAAATGTCTTTGGAATTTTCAGAGATTGGATTGAATCAAATGATCACTTTGGGTAATATAGACATTTTTGATAATATTAATTCTTCCAATCCATGAGCATGGGGTATCTCCATTCATTTGTATCTTCAGTTTCCTTCATTAATGTTTCATAGTTTTCAGTCTTCAAATCTTTCTCTTCCTTAGTTAAATTCATTCCTAAATATTTTATTCTTTTTGATGCTATTGTAAATAATTTTTTTACTTTTATCTTCTTAATTTGTTGTTAGTATTTGCCTAATATGGCAGGATGTGTCTCACCAACTTCCTGTTGAAATATAATCATGAGGAAATACCCAAAGCAAAAATAATAAATTAACCTTATCAAAAATGACAATAAGTGATAAATGGTCTGCTTGGCTTCAAGGTGCAGTGTCTGAACAGAAAGACAAGATAGCATGAGCTTCAAGTAGATTTTGAACCAGGTTTGGAAGAACACTGATTTGGAAAAGGCAACCAGGAGGAAGGGGGATGTCAGTTATGATTCCCAGTTCTGGAAGCCCTGGAACCTCTCCCTGAAGGTGGCTGGAGGGACAAGGTAGGGCAGGGTGAAGTTAGAGGATTATCAAGAAGAGGTTTACAGTGAAAGAAAGTGCCAAATGGAGAGGACTGGAAGGGAGGTCCTGATGGGAGGAGGCCTAGAGGAAGGAGTGGGAAGAAGAGCTGAGTTGAATGTGAATGTGTCTAGATGGGCCAAGGAAGGTACATTTAGGCAGCAACTGGAATGAGGAAAAGAGTAGAAAAGGGGACCAAAGTGTCAAGATGGAATTACCCATCTCTAGGATTGTGAAAGGAACTTTGGTCTTTCTTAGAGTCTTGATATCATAAAGGAAAGAAGATGGATATAGGAAAAAGTCAAATAATAATGAAATAATGTATTTATTCATCAAACATAAATTGATCTGCACTTGTCAAGGTGTTCTATCATTGTTTATCAAAAATTAAGTGGTAAGAAAACAACAATAGAGTTCTCAGTACAACTTGAATACTGATGAGTGACCCTGGTGCTTCAGGAATTGAGAAGGCAAATGGAACTTCAATACACATCCATTTGGCGCTGGGTACTTGCTGGCACATTCCTTATAGCAAGTATAGGGGACTATAGTAGGATTTCTAAAGATGGGCTCAATAATTACACCCCATTTGACATACGCAGTGTAGTTCAGCAAGACAAACAGGCCCTGGGCAAGTCAAGAAATCACAGATGTTAGTAGCCTGAGGACAGTTTGTGTGGCCAGCTAGTAAAACAGCTTAAGTGAAAACACACCAGCTACATTCTAAGGAAAACTATCTGATGGCAAAAAAACATACCAACTATATTTGAGGGAAATTAACTGATGGCAAAACAGATTAAGTAAAAGTGATTCTAGATGGGGAACAAAGATAACCCGATGTTACCCCAGAGTTTATTATATTTCATTAACATATTCAAAATCACACCCTTTGGTGCCATGACAGTTCTGAAACTGACCATATCAGGGCAAAAAGAGGGCCTATCCCCTCACCCTCCCTATTCTGAGAAAATCCCACCTATCCTGATGAATAAAGATAGAAGACTATATCCAGCTACATGACTACCCAACCTGAACCTCACTGTGCTGCTCACCTCTTGGGCATGCGCACACTCTCTCCTTGAGTGTGTACTGTCATCTTAATAAACTCCTGTTTGCTTGTACCTGCTCAGCCTGCTCATGAATTCTTTCTCAACTCAACCCTGTCTTGGGTTGAGGTCTCATCTAGATGGCAGGGAGAACCCCCAGGATGGTACTGCACAACAACACTTTCTTCCTCTGAATTAGATTTGTGCACCTGGTCGCTGACAGGGAGTCTTAGGATGCAGGGCTCTTACTGACCAACAGGAGAGCACATCAGAACATACCCTTTCTGCTAGTCTGGGAATCCAGAGAGGGGTCTTACAAGAAGCAGAATCACTCACAGCAGGACCATTTCTCAAACTCATCTACAAATTACAACACTTATCTTTTCTAGGAGGGAGGTCAGAATTGTGACCCATGAAAACCCTTCTTCATGAAAACTTAAGGAGTGGGGAAATAGTGTTTCCATCTAACAAGAGTAGACTAGGAAAATTAAAACACTATAATGGGATAATAACTTCAGAATTCCTTTAGGAGCTAGTTAGCTAGTTACTTCCCAATTTAAATAGACAGAGCAGAGCTGAAAATCTAATGAAGACATAACAGCATGGAAGAAAATTGTTTCCCTATTAATGGTATTACCAATCTGAGGAAAGAAAGATTACCAGAGGGACTGTAGAAAAATACAAAGACTAGAAGAAAGGAGACAAAAGATATCTCTGCTGCTGTCTTCTCAGCATTCAGTCTCTGGGGAGACGGCTGTAGCAGGCTTTTGGATTACCAGGTCACTCCTTGGATTGCATTCTGTGGTTATCAATTCATTTTCTGATAAAAATTTGTATTTCCATGTGGACTTTCCAACAGAGGAGAGATTGTATAAATATAGATATTTGAATTTTATTTCTCATTGAGAATATATATGTTAGGGTAGGCAGTTAGTCAGACATAAGCAGGAGAAAGGGGCCAGGCCATCACTAAGGAAGACTCCTCCCTGGCCAACACCTCAGCACTCCTTAATTCCCAGTTCCTGACTCCTAACTTTTCAGGAGGCCCAGTCATGGACACCTAAGTTATCAAGAGGCTAAAGACCACAGGGGCTTCCTGATTACAGGGCAAGAACAAAGACCTTGCCTGAAAGTAACCCCACCTCATTAAAATAACATCTAAATCTAGTTAGCATTGTGGTTTTGTCTTCCCTGTGGTCTTGGCTTAGGTACTTATGGGGAAAGTACCTGTGCACTGAGGAAAAGGGATGTGCTCTCCACCCTTGAGTGTCTGTTGATATGCAGATGTACTAAATCCTAATAGCGGGGCTGCTTCTGGTTTCCAGATAGCCTGGTCTCCTGTCTTAAGAGTATACTCTTCACTTTAACCCAGTAATTCCTCACTGATTTTTTCTTGCTATTATCTGGTCTGTTGATTGAATTCTTTCCTTCTACAGACAAGAATCACGGAAACACATGTTCCACCAGTAACATATACAGTGGCATCTGGTTTCTTACGAATTGTTTGATACAATCAGTTCCCCTAAGCCAAATCACCTTCGTGTGAACTAAGGAGCTTGAGTTTTGCACCTTGCAAAGCTGAAGAAAAGACCCAGATCATGTTAATGACAAGACATGGACGGTCTCCTCAAGTATATTTTGGGTCTTCATTCTATCTTGAACACCCACTTTTACCTTACACCAGAGAGGGATTAAATAATTGATGATTTGTGCCCAGGCCTTTGTGTTAAATTTGACTACATTACAGTAAATTATAAAAATTAATAACCCATAATTATATTATCTATGGTAGGGTACCTAGAACCAAGTAAATGTTACATACAAATGAAACAAAAATCAGTAATAGTTGGAATTTTCAAAATCAGTACTCCTATGTTTCTAGACCTTCCTAAGACCACAAAAGCAGCCTCCCTCTCCCTTTGCCTAGTCCTCTTGCTTCCCTTTCAGTCTTCCTCGCTCAGCTACAGTGAATCCTCTCACAACATTAAATGCCTTGAAACTCTTCAACACGAAATATTAGATTTGGTTCTGAGGAGCTAAACTGAAGTGAAAGTCATAAATTTACTGTCATGAACATGTGAAGTATTCTTCCACAAGGAGGACTTTAGCTGGTGTCCTTAAACTCTCAGAAAAGCTATACAAATATTTCATAGACTGAACTGCAACTGCTGAATATGGCAATCATTCTGTGTGTAGAAGACTAAAATTTATAAACAAAAATGCACATTTCTAACCATATAAACTTTTTTTTTAGGAGTTTTTAAAATTCAGCCTATGCTGAGAACTTTGCTTCTGGAACTGATTCCAGGTCAGGCCCGCATGTTCACTCCACTTCTGTGAGAGGACCTCTTTGCTCACTACCACATGGCTGGCTGGTATTTTACAGTCATGATCAACTGTCCCAGCAAGGTTGGTACATGGATAAGCCTTTCTTGGCCTTAGAAGAAGCTCAGCCTGGGAAGTTGGCCTGGGGGCTGACCAAAAGGAAAATAGAAAAACCACGAATAAGATCCAGCTGGAAAAAATAACCTCTGTTTATTTTGGGAAAATAATGTTATGTCATCATGACAGACATCTAACTCTTATGTTTCTGATTGGACAGGCCAGACATGTGAACTGTAATACAAGCCACAGTCACAAGCTTTTCTGCTGAAAGATGGGTTTATTTGGTTTTGTGGTTTTCCTTTGCAGGTGTGTCTTGAATTAAGCAATTGTATTGTCAAGAACTTCAAATTTCAAGTACCAAGATTTAGGGAGGCTACTTATTGTTCATAAAAATAGCTCAGAATCAAAGAATTCAAGTGACAAATGATTAGCTTAATGGCAACAGTATCTACTGACATTGCTCTCTTGTACCTTTTAGAAATAATTCTTCATCCCAAGGAGGGAAGGACCCACACTTCAGCTGAGAAGAACTGGGCAACCTAGGTATCTTGAAAATGGGTTTTAACCCCATACAAGTTCACTATGGATTCAGTGAGACTGAAAAAAAATGACAGTGGAAATTCTTAGGGTGAAAGGATTTATACCCAACCTTATTCCCATCTGTAAGTCCAGGGAGAGGAAATCCTGGGGCAACATACCTCTAAAAACCAAACTCAGTAAAAGGGAGAAATAAAGTTTAAAATCCATTTATTGCTTACAAACTGTAGTCCTGGGCCTTCTCTTTTTCTTGCTCCAGCAGAAGCAAAATCGGCCCTCCCCCTCACCTACAAACTGCAGTCCAGGGCTGTCTCTCTCCTCTGCTCTGGAAGAAGCAAGCCAGCAAGCCAGGCCCCTCCCCTTACCCTCTCAGGTTCAGACACGCCCTCGGTTGCCTAGGTAATTACCCATTGATAGGGAGATGAACTTCTCTCCACCCCTGAGGAATGATACAAATGCCCTAAAACCATACTTCTCTCTACCCTTGAGCGTCTGTTGATATGCAGATGTACTAAACCTAGGAGAGACATTCTGGAAACATTACAATTTTACCCACACCATGGTGGCAAGTCAATCACTAGAATCCTTACCACTCAGAGTTTAAAGTCTGCATTCAGGAAGCCAGTCTCTGCCTCCAGGCCTCTCCAACCCCACAGCTGTCTCAGTCTCTGTCCTGGCCACTATCACCATTCCAGTCTCTGCTCTCCTGCAGCCATGCAGCAGCCCAGAGCTCTTGGTGGAGCTCTTTGTATAAAGTCAATAACAACGTATTGCCCACACATATGTAGTGAGCAAGTGGATGGGGGCCAGGTGAGAATCCTGGCCACAGGAACCTTCACTTTATGCACACTAGAAGGTGGTAGACCCTGCTCTGGGATCTGTGATCTCAACCACCAGGATATGGAATATTCTTTTAGGTGGGGCATACATTCTCCAATCTGCCACAGTACTTGCTATTTACACAGTGTAATCTACCCTCCCCCAACCCTACATTCATTTATCTCCTTGGCCTCTGCACGCATATGATTTTGGGACCCCTAATCTATCAGAGTGGATATGCTTCATAGCTGATTGACAGTCCTCCACGTGGAGCACCTCTCGAGAAATGAAGGCCTTTATGCAGAGCCAAGCAGAAGACAAATTGTGTCTATCAAAGTCTACTCTAGTGTGGGTAGTCAGTGATAGTGAAGAATAGTCCCCAAATAAGCAGCATCAAATCACCTGGAACCTACTAGAAGTAAAAATTCTTGGATACCACCACAGACCTACTGAATTTGAGTTTCAGATGTAGAGAGCCCAGAAATCTGTGGTTTACTAAGCCCCCCTAATGAATCTGATGCAGGCTATAATTTGAGAAGCACTGACTTAGAAGATCATGTTCTTCTGTGCAAAATAACAAATCTAAGACTCCAATGGGGAAGAGTCTTGCCAATGAGTTTCAGCTCCAGGCAAGTTCACTATGGATTCAGTGAGGCCGAAGAATGACAGTGGAATGTTCTTGGGATAAAAGGGTTTATTACCCAGCTTTGTTCCCCTGGTAATAGTTTGGGCACTAGAATCATGTCTGCATCCAACAGTCTGCTCTTTGTACAGTGACAGTCAATATTGCCTATGGCTGTGGAAACAGTAGCCTAGCAGTAGGTCAGTTACATCATTAAGTACTTTAGGTTCAGGTGAGGATCCTGGCCATAGGAACTTCAATTTCCCCAAAGGAGGAATATTCATATCTGCTCCTATGAGTTAGCCCAGCTAAGGATATAGACAAGTTTTAAAAAGCCTCCTGTGGATGGATGAGTTGGGGAAAACAAAGCTTTCCAATGATGCCATCAGGATGAAATAGTAGAAAATTTTGTGCTTAGGTAATTATTAAATTATACTTTTATTTGTAATATAAATGATATGCTTCCTACAGGATGAATCAATTAATATTTGGAGATCATCTGTGGAAAACAATGACCTTAATTTTAAAATAGTTGTTATTTTCTGGCAATAGTTAGGTAAAAGGCCCAACTGCCTGCAGAGACCAATATAAAGGACAATATAAGCCCACATTCTCTTTGTGGCAGTGAGCCTGTGTCAAGTTCATCCAAAAGTTGCTTTACATAGTTACAATCTGTCAGGACTCTGGTTGTAATTGACAGGAGCCCAACTAAAATTAGCCTAAGCAAAGCAGAGGAAATGTTATAAGTCATTAGACAGAGGATTAAAGATGTCGGCATGAGAGGTGAGACATAGGCTTCCTCCTAAAACTGCATGTAATATGAAAATATAATTAATACAACTAATTCTGAAAGAGCAGCAGGAAAGAGGACTGTGTGAGACTGCATACACATGGAGAAAAGAATAAACCTCACAGAACAGGGTAATGTACCAAAGCCGTGGCCAGGAGGGACCCAAGCCCTTCCCCCACCCCAGCTCACCAGTGGGAAGAAGACAAACGGAGCAGGGAGGGAGTGGAGGCCTGGGAGGGAGTGGAGGCCTGGGACTGCTGTACACAGAGCTCTGGAGATCTGTTCTGGGAGCACAAACCTACATTTCATGGTGCTTTCGTGATACCCGTGTGATCATGGGGTTGGAAAGCTAATACAGGCAGAATATCTGGAGAGACTGAGATTTTAGCTGCTTGTGGAAAACAGGGATGCATATCCAGCTGCTCTGGGACAAAAGAAAGGTGGGCAGTCTGAGAGACTTCCTAACAGCGAGAGGGCTGCTAAAGGGGCAAGGATTGCACCAAGCTTACTGCTCAGGACAAAGGAGAGGTAGACAAAATTGCCAAGGTGCACTCTGCCCAGCAGGTTGGGAACTTTCATGATCTTTAGGTGCTCCAGCCCCCTGGCTGGCTACACAGCCCCAAGACCTGCTCTGTGATATGCAGCCTGCTGCACCTTCCTCCTGGGCAGCCTACATCTGGCTCACAAACTGGCAAACCCTGCCCTGGTGTTAGGCCAGCCAGAGGGAGACCCCGCCTACAGCAGCTACAAGCACAAAGCGTGGAGATTTATACCTGTGTGCTCGGCCCACTGGTTCTGGCAGGAGAGACAGGCATAGCAGCCAGAAAGCAGGAAACAGCTCTTACCTCACCCCAAGCACCAAAACCAGTCTCCTGCAACCCCCAACATTGCTCCAGGGGCTAAGCAGCTCCAGAGAATAGAGTTGTGGGCATGAGAGGGCACCACATACAAATGTGAAACGTCAAAGGAACCTGGTTCAAAGCAAAATTATAAATACACCAGAGAAAGAGTCAAGTGAAATCAACCTCAAGAATCTTCCTGAAAGAGATTTCAAAATAAAAATCATAAACATGCTCATGGAGGTACAGAAAAATATTCAAGAACTCAGGAATGAATTCTGGTCAGAGATCCAATCATTATGGAACACAGTATCAGAAATGAAACACAAAATAGAAGGTTTTAAAGCAGATTGGATATGGTGGAGGAGAAGATAAATGAAATAGAAATTAGAGAAGAGGAATACAAAGAAGCTGAGGCACAGAGAGAAAAAAAGGATCTCAAAGAATGAAAGAATATTGAGAGAACTGCATGACCAATCCAAATGGAACAATATCCTTATTATAGGGGTACCAAATGAAGAAGAAGAGAGAAAAAGGGATAGAAAGTGTCTTTGAGGAGGTAATTGCTGAAAACTTCCTAAATCTGGGAAAGGAGATAGTCTCTCAAGCCATAGAGGTGCACAAATGACCCAACACAAGGGACCAAAGGAAGACAACACCAAGACATGTCATAATTAAAATGACAAAAATCAAGGATAAGGACAGACTATTAAAAGCAGCCAGAGAGAGAAAAAAGATCACATACAAAGGAAAACCCATCTGGCTATCATCAGACTTCTCAGCAGAAACCTTACAGCCCAGAAGGGAGTGGCATGATATATTTAATGCAATGAAGCAGAAGGGCCTTGAACCAAGAATACTTTATCTGGTAAGATTATTAGTTAAATTTGAAGAAGGAATTAAACAATTTCCAGATAAGCAAAAGCTGAGAGAATTTATCTCCCACAAACCATCTCTACAGGGTATTTTGGAGGGACTGCTATAAATGGAAGTTCCTAAGGTTTAATGGCTGTCACCAGAGGTAATAAAACAACAGTAAAGAAAGTAGAACAGTTAGTTACTAAGCAAATGCAAAATTAAATCAACTACCTCCAAAATCAATCAAGGGATAAACAAAGAGTACAAAATATGAAACCTAATATAAAAGAATGGAGGAGGAAGAAAAAGGAAGGGAAAAAAAGAACCTGTAGATTGTGTTTGTAATAGCATACTAAGTGAGTTAAGTTAGACTCTTATATAGTAAGGAGGTTAACCTTGAAACTTTGGTAACCACAAATCTAAAGCCTGCAAAGGCAATAAGTACATACCTATTGATAATTGCCCTAAATGTAAATGGTCTGAATTCACCAATCAAAACACATAGAGTCACTGAATAGATTAAAAAACAAGACCCATCTATATGCTGCCTGCAAGAGACTCAATTCAAAACCAAAGACATACATAGACTAAAAGTGAAGGGATGGAAAAAGATATTTCATGCAACTAATATGGAGAAAAAAGCAGGTGTTGCAGTACTTGTCTAAGACAAAATAGCATTCAAAACAAAGAAAGCCATAAGAGACAAATAAGGGCATTAAATATTGATAAAGAGTTCAATCTAACAATAAGACATAACCATTATAAATATCTATGCAACCAACAGAGGAGCACCTATATATGTGAAACAAATTATAACAGAATTAAAAGGGGGAAATAGAATGCAATGCATTCATTCTAGGGGACTTCAACTCTCCACTCACTCCAAAGGACAGATTAACTAGACAGAAAATAAGTAAAGAGACAGAGGCACTGAACAACACACTAGAACAGATGGGGCTAACAGACATCTACAGAACTCTACACCCAAATGCAGCAGAATACACATTCTTCTCAAGTGCATGTGGAACATTTTCAAGAATAGATCATATACTAGGCCACAAAAAGAGCCTTGGTAAATTAATAAAGATTGAAATTGTACCAACCAGTTTCTCAGACTACAAAGGTATGAAACTAGAAATAAATTATGCAAAGAAAATGAAAAGTCCCACAAACACATGGAGGCCTCACAACATGCTCCTAAATAACCAATGGATCAATGACCAAATAAAAACAGAGATCAAGCAATATATGGAGACAAATGACAACAATAATTTAACACTGCAAAATCTGTGGGACACAGCAAAGGCCATGCTAAAAGGAAAGTATACTGCACTACAGGCCTACCTAAGGAAAGAAGAACAATCCCATATGAACAGTCTAAACTCACAATTAACAAAACTTCAAAAACAAGAACAAATGAGGCCCAAAGTCAGTAGAAGGAGGGACATAATAAAGATTATAGCATAAATAAATAAAATTGAGAAGAATAAAACAATAGAAAGAATCAATGGAAGCAAGAGCTGGTTCTTCAAGAAAAAAAGCAAAATAGACAAACCCCTAGCCAGACTTATCAAGAAAAAAAGACAGTCTACACACATAAACAGAATCAGAAATGAGAAAGGAAATGTCACAATGGACACAACAGAAATACAAAGAATTATGGGAGAATATTATGAAAAACAATATGCTAACAAACTGAGTAACCTAGAAGAAATGGACAACTTTCTAGAAAAAATACAGCCTTCCAAGGTTGACCTAGAAAGAAACAGAAAATCTGAAAAGACCAATTACTAGCAACAAAATGGAATTGGTAATCAAAAGACTACCTGAGAACAAAACTCCTGGACCAGATGGCTTCACCGCTGAATTTTATCAAACATTTATCAGATTGGTGGCGGAAGATGGCGGCGTGAGTAGAGCAGCGGAAATCTCCTCCAAAAACAACATATATCTATGAAAATATAACAAAGACAACCCTTCCTAGAATAAAGACCAGAGGACACAGGACAATATCCAGACCACATCCACACCTGAGAGAACCCAGCGCCTCGCGAAGGGGGTAAGATACAAGCCCCGGCCCCGCGGGAGCCGAGCGCCCCTCCCCCCAGCTCCCGGCGGGAGAAGAGCAGGCAGAGCGGGAGGGAGACGGAGCCCAGGGCTGCCGAACACCCAGCCCCAGCCATCCGGGCCAGAGTGCAGGGCCCTCGATACTGGGAAAACAGGGCAGCAAGAACAGTGAGCAGGCACTGGAGGCTGGGCGACAGAGGACATAAGAAAAGCGCGCGACCATTTTTTTTTTTTTTTTTGCTTTTTTGCTGCTTTGTTTTGGCGAGCGCTTTTTGGAAGTCTTAAAGGGACAGGGACCCCAATATTAGGGAAACAGGGCAGAAAGACCGGTGAGCAGAGGCCTGAGGCTGGCACCGGAGAATAAAGAAAAACGAACGATCACCTTTTTTTTTTTTAATTAAAAATTTTTTTTTTTTAATTAAAAAAATTTTTTTTTCTTGTTTTTTTTTTGTGGTCGTTGTTTTGTTTTGGCAGGTGCTTTTTGGAAGTCTTAAAGGGGCAGGGCGGGTCACTTAATCCAGAGGTAGGGAATCCGGGATCTCTGGGCACCCTAACCCCTGGGCTGCAGGGAGCAGGGAGGCCCCTTACGGAGATAAATAGCCTCCCAGCCGCTCCTGCTCCAACGCGACTCCACCATTTTGGAGTAGCTGCCAGAGCCAGGCCACGCCCACAGCAACAGCGGAGATTAACTCCATAGCAGCCGGGCAGGAAGCAGAAACCCTGTCTGCGTGCAGCTGCGCAGCACAAGCCACTAGAGGCCGCTGTTCTCCCAGGAGAGGAGGGCCACAAACCAACAAGAAAGGAAGTCCTTCCAGCCGTCACTCGTCCCAGTTCTGCAGACTATTCCTATCACCATGAAAAGGCAAAGCTACAGGCAGACAAAGATCACAGAGACAACACCAGAGAAGGAGACAGACCTAACCAGTCTTCCTGACAAAGAATTCAAAATAAGAATCATAAACATGCTGACAGAGATGCAGAGAAATACGCAAGAAAAATGGGATGAAGTCCGGAAAGAGATCACAGATGCCAGAAAGGAGATCGCAGAAATGAAACAAACTCTGGAAGGGTTTATAAGCAGAATGGATAGAATGCAAGAGGCCATTGATGGAACTGAAATCAGAGAACAGGAACGCATAGAAGCTGACATAGAGAGAGACAAAAGGATCTCCAGGAATGAAACAATATTAAGAGAACTGTGTGACCAATCTAAAAGGAGCAATATCCGTATTATAGGGGTCCCAGAAGAAGAAGAGAGAGGCAAAGAGATGGAAAGTATCTTAGAAGAAATAATTGCTGAAAACTTCCCCACACTGGGGGAGGAAGTAATCAAACAGACCATGGAAATACACAGAACCCCCAACAGAAAGGATCCAAGAAGGGCAACACCAAGACACATAATAATTAAAACGGCAAAGATCAAGGACAAGGAAAGACTGTTAAAGGCAGCTAGAGAGAAAAAGGTCACCTATAAAGGGAAACCCATCAGGCTAACGTCAGATTTCTCAACAGAAACCCTACAGGCCAGAAGAGAATGGCATGATATATTTAATACAATGAAACAGAAGGGCCTTGAACCAAGGATACTGTATCCAGCACGACTATCATTCAAATATGACGGTGGGATTAAAAAATTCCCAGACAAACAAAAGCTGAGGGAATTTGCTTTCCACAAACCACCTCTACAGAACATCTTACAGGGACTGCTCTAGATGGGAGCACTCCTAGAAAGAGCACAGCAAAAAACACCCAACATATGAAGAATCGAGGAGGAGGAACAAGAAGGGAGAGAAGAAAAGAATCTCCAGACAGTGTATATAACAGCTCAATAAGCGAGCTAAGTTAGGCAGTAAGATACTAAAGAGGCTAACCTTGAACCTTTGGTAACCACGAATTTAAAGCCTGCAATGGCAATAAGTACATATCTTTCAATAGTCACCCTAAATGTTAATGGGTTGAATGCACCAATCAAAAGACACAGAGTAACAGAATGGATAAAAAAGCAAGACCCATCTATATGCTGCTTACAAGAAACTCACCTCAAACCCAAAGACATGTACAGACTAAAAGTCAAGGGATGGAAAAACATATTTCAAGCAAACAACAGTGAGAAGAAAGCAGGGGTTGCAGTACTAATATCAGACAAAATAGACTTCAAAACAAAGAAAGTAACAAGAGATAAAGAAGGACACTACATAATGATAAAGGGCTCAGTCAAACAAGAGGATATAACCATTCTAAATATATATGCACCCAACACAGGAGCACCAGCATATGTGAAACAAATACTAACAGAACTAAAGGGGGATATAGACTGCAATGCATTCATTCTAGGAGACTTCAACACACCACTCACCCCAAAGGATAGATCCACTGGGCAGAAAATAAGTAAGGACACGGAAGCACTGAACAACACAGTAGAGCAGATGGACCTAATAGACATCTATAGAACTCTACATCCAAAAGCAGCGGGATATACATTCTTCTCAAGTGCACATGGAACATTCTCCAGAATAGACCACATACTAGGCCACAAAAAGAGCCTCAGAAAATTCCAAAAGATTGAAATCCTACCAACCAACTTTTCAGACCACAAAGGCATAAAACTAGAAATAAACTGTACAAAGAAAGCAAAGAGGCTCACAAACACATGGAGGCTTAACAACACGCTCCTAAATAATCAATGGATCAATGACCAAATCAAAATGGAGATCCAGCAATATATGGAAACAAATGACAACAATAACACTAAGCCCCAACTTCTGTGGGACACAGCAAAAGCAGTATTAAGAGGAAAGTATATAGCAATCCAAGCATATTTAAAAAAGGAAGAGCAATCCCAAATGAATGGTCTAATGTCACAATTATCGAAATTGGAAAAAGAAGAACAGATGAGGCCTAAGGTCAGCAGAAGGAGGGACATAATAAAGATCAGAGAAGAAATAAATAAAATTGAGAAGAATAAAACAATAGCAAAAATCAATGAAACCAAGAGCTGGTTCTTCGAGAATATAAACAAAATAGATAAGCCTCTAGCCAGACTTATTAAGAAGAAAAGAGAATCAACACAAATCAACAGTATCAGAAACGAGAAAGGAAAAATCACGACGGACCCCATGGAAATGCAAAGAATTATTGGAGAATACTATGAAAACCTATATGCTAACAAGCTGGGAAACCTAGGAGAAATGGACAACTTCCTAGAAAAATATAACCTTCCAAGATTGACCCAGGAAGAAACAGAAAATCTAAACAGACCAATTACCAGCAACGAAATTGAAGAGGTAATCAAAAAACTACCAAAGAACAAAACCCCCGGGCCAGATGGATTTACCTCGGAATTTTATCAGACATACAGGGAAGACATAATACCCATTCTCCTTAAAGTTTTCCAAAAAATAGAGGAGGAGGGGATACTCCCAAACTCATTCTATGAAGCTAACATCACCCTAATACCAAAACCAGGCAAAGACCCCACCAAAAAAGAAAACTACAGACCAATATCCCTGATGAACGTAGATGCAAAAATACTCAACAAAATATTAGCAAACCGAATTCAAAAATACATCAAAAGGATCATACACCATGACCAAGTGGGATTCATTCCAGGGATGCAAGGATGGTACAACATTCGAAAGTCCATCAACATCATCCACCACATCAACAAAAAGAAAGACAAAAACCACATGATCATCTCCATAGATGCTGAAAAAGCATTTGACAAAGTTCAACATCCATTCATGTTAAAAACTCTCAGCAAAATGGGAATAGAGGGCAAGTACCTCAACATAATAAAGGCCATCTATGATAAACCCACAGCCAACATTATATTGAACAGCGAGAAGCTGAAAGCATTTCCTCTGAGATCGGGAACTAGACAGGGATGCCTACTCTCTCCACTGTTATTTAACATAGTACTGGAGGTCCTAGCCACGGCAATCAGACAAAATAAAGAAATACAAGGAATCCAGATTGGTAAAGAAGAAGTTAAACTGTCACTATTTGCAGATGACATGATACTGTACATAAAAAACCCTAAAGACTCCACCCCAAAACTACTAGAACTGATATCGGAATACAGCAAAGTTGCAGGATACAAAATCAACACACAGAAATCTGTGGCTTTCCTATATACTAACAATGAACCAACAGAAAGAGAAATCAGGAAAACAACTCCATTCACAATTGCATCAAAAAAAATAAAATACCTAGGAATAAACCTAACCAAAGAAGTGAAAGACTTATACTCTGAAAACTACAAGTCACTCTTAAGAGAAATTAAAGGGGACACTAACAGATGGAAACTCATCCCATGCTCGTGGCTAGGAAGAATTAATATCGTTAAAATGGCCATCCTGCCCAAAGCAATATACAGATTTGATGCAATCCCTATGAAACTACCAGCAACATTCTTCAATGAACTGGAACAAATAATTCAAAAATTCATATGGAAACACCAAAGACCCTGAATAGCCAAAGCAATCCTGAGAAAGAAGAATAAAGTAGGGGGGATCTCACTCCCCAACTTCAAGCTCTACTATAAAGCCATAGTAATCAAGACAATTTGGTACTGGCACAAGAGCAGAGCCACAGACCAATGGAACAGACTAGAGAATCCAGACATTAACCCAGACATATATGGTCAATTAATATTTGATAAAGGAGCCATGGACATACAATGGCGAAATGACAGTCTCTTCAACAGGTGGTGCTGGCAAAACTGGACAGCTACATGTAGGAGAATGAAACTGGACCATTGTCTAACCCCATATACAAAAGTAAACTCAAAATGGATCAAAGACCTGAATATAAGCCATGAAACCATTAAACTCTTGGAAGAAAACATAGGCGAAAACCTCTTAGACATAAACATGAGTGACCTCTTCTTGAACATATCTCCCCGGGCAAGGAAAACAACAGCAAAAATGAGTAAGTGGGACTATATTAAGCTGAAAAGCTTCTGTACAGCAAAAGACACCATCAATAGAACAAGAAGGATCCCTACAGTATGGGAGAATATATTTGAAAATGACACATCCGATAAAGGCTTGACGTCCAGAATATATAAGGAGCTCTCACGCCTCAACAAACAAAAAACAAATAACCCAATTAAAAAATGGGCAGAGGAACTGAACAGACAGTTCTCCAAAAAAGAAATACAGATGGCCAACAGACACATGAAAAGATGCTCCACATCGCTAATTATCAGAGAAATGCAAATTAAAACTACAATGAGGTATCACCTCACACCAGTAAGGATGGCTGCCATCCAAAAGACAAACAACAACAAATGTTGGCGAGGCTGTGGAGAAAGGGGAACCCTCCTACACTGCTGGTGGGAATGTAAACTTGTTCAACCATTGTGGAAAGCAGTATGGAGGTACATCAAAATGCTCAAAACAGACTTACCATTTGACCCAGGAATTCCACTCCTAGGAATTTACCCTAAGAATGCAGCAATCAAGTTTGAGAAAGACAGATGCACCCCTATGTTTATTGCAGCACTATTTACAATAGCCAAGAATTGGAAGCAACCTAAATGTCCATCGATAGATGAATGGATAAAGAAGATGTGGTACATATACACAATGGAATACTACTCAGCTATAAGAAAAGGGCAAATCCAATCATTTGCAGCAACATGGATGGAGCTGGAGGGTATTATGCTCAGTGAAACAAGCCAAGCGGAGAAAGAGAAATACCAAATGATTTCACTTATCTGTGGAATATAAGAACAAAGGAAAAACTGAAGGAACAAAACAGCAGCAGAATCACAGAACTCAAGAATGGACTAACAGGTACCAAAGGGAAAGGGACTGGGGAGGATGGGTGGGTAGGGAGGGATAAGGGGGGGAGAAGTAGGGGGGTATTAAGATTAACATGCATGGGGGGTAGGAGAAAAGGGAGGGCTGTACAACACAGAGAAGGCAAGTAGTGATTCTACAACATTTTGCTATGCTGATGGACAGTGACTGTAAAGGGGTTTATAGGGGAGACCTGGTACAGGGGAGAGCCTAGTAAACATAATATTCGTCATGTAAGTGTAGATTAGTGATAGCAAAAAAAAAAAAAAAAAAAAAAAAAAAAAGTGCAGTTCCTGTGTGGTAACCTCCAACGAGTTCTACACAAGGGTATAAAGGGCATATAAAAGTGTAGGCAAAGGGTCTGTTTGTGTTTATACAGAGGATCAAAGCCTAATTGGGCTACCCCGAAAATGAACTAAGATACGATATGAAAAAGAACTTCCAACATCTGCACTCTCTGGAAGACTCATGCCAGAAGATGATCATCAAAAAACCCCAACAAAGATCCACGCACTGCTACAGCTGTAGATGCACTCATCCCACCAGTTCCTGGACTTGCCATGGGAATGAGGAAGGAGATATCTAAGCTGGCCTGTGCATACAGTAAAACAACAAAATTGGACTGGATCTATACTGTTGGAACTCAACCAAGAATTTGGAGAAGTGCAAATTGTAGCGCTCCACAGTCTTACAACTACAAACTATTTATTGTTAAAAGAACATATGGCATGTGAACAGTCCCCAGGAATGGGTTGTTTTAATTTGTCTGATTTCTCTCAGACTGTTCAAGTTCAGTTGGACAATATCCACCATATCATAGATAAGTTTTCACAAATGCCTAAGGTGCCTAACTGGTTTTCTTGGTTTCACTGCAGATGGCTAGTAATTACAGATATGCTTTGGTTATGTAACTATACTCCTATTATGTTAATGTGTGTGTGCAATTTAAGTAGTAGCTTAAAACCTATACATGCTGAAGTTACTCTACAAGAAGATATATCAAAGAAATAATCAATCTTCCCATGTTTTCTTCCGCCTGCTACTTCTATAGGTTTTCTTCTTCCTTCCTAATTACAACCCTTAAATAGAATTCGTGCCTCATATCAAATTTACCGAGTATCATAACTCCTCCAAGTGGTAAAGATACCTCAAGACAAATGCTGGGCATAGAAGCCACAGGGCATAAATATGCAAAGAAGTAAAAAGCTAACCTTTTCAAACAATAAGGCTTCCCTCTCACTTACCAACTTTACATTTCCCTGTATGGCCCCGGAAGATGACTGGTTAGCCAGAGACGGGTAAGATTCCTCAAGGGAGGAACAACCTAAGACAGGCACAGTCGCAGGGGGTTCATCAGGTGAGAAATTGGGGATCAACAGAGGTGAGGCTTAGAACCTCACCCCCCCGTTCTGAGAGAAATCTTCTGCATACGTGGATGTTTTACTGCCCTGGTCTAGCTTGGATTAACACATAGTCTACAGGCACACACCTGATCATCTACATGTGCTCTCTTACAACACTAAACTATGTTTTCTACCTTTATCTTGTATCTACCTACCACTTCAGCATTTTATTAAAAATAATAATAATAAAGAGAGAAATGTGGTATCCACATATAAATCAAGTATAAAAACCAAATGAGTATTCATATTTGAACTGACTGTTTATAGTTCATAATGCATGAGCAAAACCGAAAGTTTCTGTGATGACTGCCCTTGTACTGTTCACTATGTAACTTATTCATTATGTAAGAATTTGTTCTACATGTAAAAACTTGTTTGTTATGCCTCAGAAGATTGGAGACTGACAAAAATTAGGCTTGGGGTGGAATAATGATTGTGCATTGAGCATTGACTCCCCTATACAGAATTTTATTGTCGTTAACAACCATTTGATCAATAAATATGAGAGATGCCCTCACAAAAAAAAAAAAAAAAAAAAAAGGGACAGACTTCCAATGGTAAAATAAATTAGTAACCGGGATGTAATGTATAGCGTAAGGAATATAGTCAAGATATTGTAACAGCCTTGTAGAGTGATAGCTGGAACCTAGAATTATGTATATAAATGTTCTACCACTGTGTTGTACACTTGAAACTCATGTAATGTAATACTGTATGTCAACTACCCTTCAATAAAATATAATTATTAAAAAAAAAAAAAAAACATTTATCAAACCTAATACCCATTCTCCTTAAAGTTTTCAAAAAAGTAGAAAGGAGGGAATACTGGAATACTTCCAAACTCATTCTACGAGGCCAGCATCACTGTATTATCAAAATCTGGCAAAGATAACACACAAAAAAAAAGAAAATTAGAGACCAGTATCCTTGATGAACATAGATGCAAAAATACTCAACAAAATATTCAGAAACCAAATTCAAAAATACATCAAAAAGATCATCCATTATGATCAAGTAAGAATTATTCCAGGGATGCAAAGATGGTACAATATTAGAAAATCCATCAATACCATTCACTGCATCAACAAAAAGGACAAAAACCACATGATCATTTCCATAGATGCCAAAAAAGCATTCAACAAAATTCAACATCCATTCATGTTAAAAACTCTCAACAAAATGGGTATAGAGAGCAAGTACCTCAATTTACTAAAGACCATATGTGACAAATCCACAGTCAACATCACACTTAACAGCAAGAAGCTGAAAGCCTTTCATTTAAGATAGGGAACAAGACAAAGATGCCCACTCTCCCCATTTTTATTCAACATAGTACTGGAGGTCCTAGCCACAGCAATTAGACAACACAGACATATAAAGCGCATCCAGATTGGTAAGGAAGAAGTTAAACTGTCCATGTTTGGAGATGACATGTCATTGCACATTAAAAAACTCTAAAGAATCCACTCAAAAACTACTAGATCTAATATTCGAATTCAGCAAAGTGGCAGGATACAAAATTAATACACAGAAATTTGTTGCATTCCTATACACTAATGATGAACTAGAAGAGGGAGAAATCAGAAAAACAATTTCATTCACAATTGCATCAAAAATAATAAAATACCTAGGAATAAACCTAACCAAGGAAGTGAAAGACCTATACTTTGAAAATTACAAGACACTCATGAGAGAAATTAAAGAATATAGCAATAAATGAAACACATCCTGTGCTCATGGATAGGAAGAATTAGTATTGTCAAAATGGCCATCATAACTAAAGCAATCTACAGATTGCTTTACAGTGCAATTCCTGTCAAAATACCAACAACATTCTTCAATGAACTAGAGCAAATCATCCTAAAATTCATAAGGAACCACAAAAGACTCTGAATAGCTAAAGCAATACTTACAAGGAAGAATAAAGTTCGGGGGATTATGCTCCCCAACTTCAAGCTCTACTACAAAGCCACAGTAACCAAGACAACTTGGTACTGGCACAAGAACAGAACCATAGTCCAATGGAATAGAGTAGGAAGCCCAGATATAAACCCAACCATATATGGTCAATTAATGTACAATAAAGGACCCATGGACATACAATGGGGAAATGACAGCCTCTTCAACAGCTGGTGTTAGCAAAACTGGACAGCTACATGCAAGAGAATGAAACTGGATTAATGATTAATCCCATATAGAAAAGTAAACTTGAAATGTATCAAAGACCTGAATGTAAGTCATGAAACCATAAAACTCTTAGAAGACAACATAGGCAAACATCTCCTGAATAGAAGCATGAGCACCTTCTTCCTGAATGCATCTCCTCAAGCAAGGGAAACAAAAGCAAAAATGAACACATAGGGCTACACCAAACTAAAAAGCTTCTGTATAGCAAAGGACACCATCAAAGGAGCAAAAAGGCATCCTACAGTATGGGAGAATATATTTTTAAATAACATATCCAATAAGGGGTTAACATCCAAAATATATAAAGAACTCACATGCCTCAACACCCAAAAAGTAAATAACCCTATTAAAAAATGGGTGGAGGATATGAAGAGACAATTCTCCAAGAAAGAAATTCAGATGGCCACCCGACACATGAAAAGATGTTCCACATCACTAATCATCAGGGAAATGCAAATTTAAACCACAATGAGATATCACCTCAGACCAGTAAGGATGGCCAGTATTGAAAAGACTAAGAACAACAAATGTTGTTGAGTATGCAGAGAAAGGGGATCCCTCTTACACTGCTGGTGGGAATGTAAGCTAGTTCAACCATAGTGGAAAGTAATATGATTCCTCAAAAAACTAAAAATAGAAATACCATTTGACCCAGGAATCCCACTTCTTGGAATTTACCCAAAGAATATATGTTCTCAGAGTCAAAAAAACATATACACCCCTGTTTATCACAGCACTATTTACAATAACCAAGATATGGAAGCAACCTAAGTGTCCATCAGTAGATGAATGGATAAAGAAGATGTGGTACATATACACAATGGAATATTATTCAGCCATAAGAAGAAAACAAATCCTACCATTTGCAACAATGTGGATGGAACTGGAGGATATTATGCTCAGTGAAATAAGCCAGGCAGAGAATGCCAAATGCCAAATGATGTCCCTCATTTGTGGAGTAGAACAACAAAGCAAACCTGAAGGAACACAACAGCAGCAGACTCCCAGACTCCAAGAAGGGACGAGCGGTTACCAAAGGGGAGGGGTGTTGGAGGGAGGGTGGGGAGGGAGAGAGAAAGGAATTGAGGGGCATTATGTTTAGTACACATGGTGTGAGGGATTATGGGGAAAACAGTGTAGCACAGAGAAGGCAAGTACTGAATCTGTGGCATGTTTGCACTGATGGACAGTGACTGCACTGGGGTATGGGTGGGAACTTGATGATATGGGTAAATGTAGTAACCACATTGTTTTTTCATGTGAAACCTTCATAAGAGTGTATATCAATAATACCTCAATAAAAAATTTAAAAAAAGAATCTGGTGACCATGTTTAAGTCCAGAAGATGAATAAGTTTTGGTATAGAATATACAAAGAACAAGAGATAATTTTATATGGGTCAATAAAACCTAATCAGAATGTTTGGAATTACTAAGTTTGACTTTCTCATATTTGAGCTGGTCATAATTAGACTTCTGCTGGTGTGGCTGGAAATGAGGAGATAAGCTACTGAGAGATAAGGCCCACCTAGAAGGATACAGCCTAAGAGGTGAAGCTCCAGAAAAGATCTAGCCCTGCCAGAAGACAGTTGGATCAGGAGATGGAACACAATGCAAACATATAGGGAAAATCCCATGGCCATGACCCTTACCTGAACCTAAACTACTTGATGATGTAACTGGCCTACTGCTAGGCTATTGCTTACACATCCATAGGCAATAAGCTATTATTGACCGAGTCACTATTTCAAGAGCTCTGTCCAGTGCTCTGCATGGAGGCAGAGACAAAGGTGGATTACAGACCTGTATACTTTTGGATGCAGACATGATTTTAGTGCTGGACCTATTGACAGGGGAACAATGCCAGGTAATAACCCCGTTTACTCCAAGAATATTCCATTGTCATTCTTCGATCTCACTGAATCCATAGTGAATTTGCCTGGCCTGAAACCCATTGGCCAGACAATTGGCATAGTTGGCAGGTTTCATTGTTAACCAAGGAACAGAACAGGTTGCCCTTATGGGCGGGGTGCTTCAGTGGGCTACACCTGTGAATGGGGAGACAGTTTATTGTCCCCCAGTGGGCATGTGACCTGAGGTGGATTGCCTCCTTGAGGGCTGGGCCCCACTCCAGGACTGGAGGCAGGTGGAGGTGACACCTGAGGCTGTAGGGGTGGCTCTTGGTATAATAAGGAGGTCCTTTGAGAAACAGAGTGCCCATGAGGTGGCAGGAACTTTCGGTTGGCTGTTTCTCACAGTATTAAAAAGTCTATGGATGAGAAGAACATGCTCCTGAAAGAGACACAAGAAATGGTCGCATGTGAATGCAAGCTGTGAACTGCTGTGGTTTCACTGAAAAATGAGATGGCATTGATATGAGAGGAGGCAGCACAAGAACTCCAGCTGTGAGATGCTGTGGAGGAAGTACAATATTCGCTAAAAAAAATGAAATGCTGTTGCTGCGAGGTACTGTGGAAAAGGTAAAGGGTATAGCAGAGTAGGCACTCAGGAAAGTGGAGAAAAAGGTGCTATCAGCTCCAGATAGGGAAGAGCTGGGGAAAGACAAAGGGGTGGTGCCAGATGCACTAACCCCTCCTCTATTGAAAGCATGTCCAGTAGTTGTAAAAAAAATAAAGATACAATACAGTAAAACAACAAATTTGACTGATTCTATATTGTCAGAACTCAATCAAGAATTAGGAGAAGTGCGAGTTGCAGTGCTTCAAAATCATGCTACTATAGACTACCTATTGTTAAAGAACATATGGGATGTGAACAGTTCCCAGGAATGTGTTGTTTTAATTTGTCTGATTTTTCTCAAACTATTCAAATTAAGTTAGACAATATCCATCATATTATTGATAAGTTTTCACAAATGCCTAGGGTACCTAACTGGCTTTCTTGGTTTCACTGGATATGGCCGGTAATTGTAGGTCTGCTTTTGTTATGTATCAGTATTCATATTCTGTTAATGTGTGTACACAATTTAATTAGTAGTTTGTTAAAACCTATACATGCTTATGTTACTCTACAAGAAGTTATGTCAAAGAAATAATCAATCTTCCCATGTTTTCTCTGTCTGCTACTTCTATAGCTTTTCTTCTTCCTTCCTAATTACAGCCCTTTAGTAGAATTCGTGCCTCATATAGAAAATTACCGAGTAATTCTTCCAAGTGGTAAAGATACCTCAAGACAAATGCTGGGCATAGAAGCCACAGGGCATAAATCTGCAAAGAAGTAAAAAACTAACCTTTTCAAACAATAAGGCTTCCCTCTCACTTACCAACTTCACATTTCCCTGTATGGCCCCGGAAGATGACTGGTTAGCCAGAGACGGGTAAGATTCCTCAAGGGAGGAACAACCTAAGACAGGCACAGTCGCAGGGGGCCATCAGGTGAGAAATAGGGGATCAACAGAGGTGAGGCTTAGAACCTCACCCCCCCTGTTTTGAGAGAAATCTTCTGCATCCGTAGATGTTTTGTTGCCCTTGTCTAGCTTGGATTAATACTTAGTCTATAGGCACAGACCTGATCATCTACACTTGCCCTCTTACAACACTAAATTATGCTTTCTATCTTTATCTTGCATCTACCTACCACTTCAGCATTTTATTTAAAAAAAAAGAAGGGAGAAATGTGGGATTCACATATAAATCAAGCATAAAAATCAAATGAATAATCATATCTGACTTGATTGTTTATAGCTCATGATGTGTGATCAAAACTGAAAGTTTCTGTGATATGACTGCCCTTGCACTGTTCGCCATGTAAGAACTTATTCACCATGTAAGAACTTGTTCGTTATGCTTCAGAAGATTGGAGACTGTTGAGAGTTAGGCTTGGTGTTGATTAATGATTGTGCATTGAGTCCCCTATACAGAATTCTATTGTTGTTAACAACCATTTGATCAATAAATATAAGAGATGCCCTCTCAAAACAAAACTAAATAAATAAAATAAAAGAAGGCTGGGGAAAAAAATAAAATAAAATAAAAAAATAAAGATACAGCAACCAAGCATTCCTCTGAGAGAGGTTCAGCCCCCTTCCTAGGTTGTGGAGCACTCTATGCTCTGCCCCTATACTCAGGCTGAGCTGGTAGATTTGGGCTCTCGGTTTTGTCAGAAGTCCTCAGAGTCAATATCAGCTTGGCTCTTGCATTTTTGGAATATAGAGGGATGGAATAGTTCTGTCAGGATCAGAGATGGGAAAGCTGGCTTCCCTGACAGTTCATCCTGCCTTGAGGCACATCAGACCCCAGGAAATCACTCCCTCCTCAATAGGCTTATGGTTGCACTTCATGCTGTGAGGCCCAATCAGGGTGATTTACCATCCTCCCACTGAGATGGCAGATGTATGCTGAGCTCCAACAGGTATTATGGGAGCTAGGCATGAAAAATGACATCTTTAGTCCAAAGAATTATAGCCTAGATGAGGAGCCTTTTACTGCAGGATGAGAAATATTGTGCTTCAGATGGCTCCCACATCCCTCCTTGGGTCTCTAGTGAGAGACCCATTCTTTCCCCTTACTTAGGGCAGCCCATAAATGAGGTTACCTATACAGTAGCAGACTTGGGAGAGACTGAAACAATGAGAGCACAGAAATAAGATCTACTACTCAGAGGAAGAAATTAAAGGGCCCCATGAAAGTTATGAGAACCCAGATGTGGGTTGATATAATAGGGGCAGGAGAACACAGAAGGAAATTAGATGGAAAGTCAGAATCTTACTGGAGCTGTGGTAACAACTGAAATGGGAGAAGCAGTTACAGCCACTGAGAATTAAGAGGCAGAAACCAGAGACAGAGTCACAAGTCTGACCTGAGTGTTTGCAAGACTTCCTGCTAGAGAGTGAGCCAACATCACCTGAACCCACACAGGAAGATGATTGGGGGACATGGTTTGATTGAGGGGAAGGTTGAGGTACTTGCCCAGAAGGACAAGGGAGGACTGGAGGCCATATGTTGAAATATGTATCCATTGGTCTCCAGTGAAAGCACAACATGTCCTGACTCTGGTAGACACAGGAGCTGAATATTCACTGATTTGTGGCAACACTGAGTGGTTTCCTGGGACCCCCACTATTATAGATGGATATGGGTTAAGGCTATCAGAGTGAAACAAGCCCAAATCCCTTTGGGAATAAGGTGTCTACCCTCAAAGGCATATACTGTGTACATCTCTCCTATCCCTGAAGACATTTTAAGGATAGATATCCTACAGGGCCTATGGTTGCAGACCACTGCAGGTGAGTTCAGAGTGAGGATATGTGTAGTGAAGGCAGTCTGAGGGGACATGCTCAGCACCCACCCATATCTCTGCCTGTACCTCAGGGTGTGACAAATATTAAGCAATTTAAATTGCCTGGAGGACCCAAAGAAGTTGGAGAGACTCTACAAGAGTTGGAGAAGGTGGGCATCACAAAGCCTACCAATAGTCCTTTTAATTCTCCAGTGTTGCCTGTAAAAAAAGTGGATGGCTCCTGGGATATGACCGTGGATTACAGAGAATTGAATAAAGTCATACCCCCTATGCATGCTGCTGTCCCCTCTATTGCAGACCTGATGGCTATCCTCAGTCATGAACTAGGAACATACCATTATGTGGTAGATCTTGCTAATGCCTTCTTTTCCATTGACATAGAGCAGGAAATTCAGGAACAATTTGCCTTTACATAGGAAAGATGGCAATGGACTTTCACTGTCCTTCCACAGGGATACCACCACAGCCCCACCATCTGTCATGGACCTGTAGCCAAGGACTTGGCCACATGGAAGAAACCAAAAATGGTGCGGCTATATCACTTCATTATGATATCATGCTCACATCTGATTCTTTTGCAGATTGAGAAGGGGCAGTTCCTAGACTGCTGCAACATCTGTAGTAGGAACGATGGGCTGTGAACAGCACCAAAGTTCAGGGACCTGGTTTGTCAGTCAAATTCTTGGGGGTCATCTGGTCAGGTAAAACTAGTTATACCAGAAGCAGTCATAGAGAAAGGCCAGGTCTTTTCTATCCCTACAACTGTGGCATTGTTACAAGAGTTTTGGATCTTTTGGGCTACTGGAGAGTGTTTATCCTGTACTTGGCACAAATTCTGAAGCCCTTAATACTGGTCAGTATGAAAGGGTGTCAGGTGGGATGGGGATGAGACATGTGCATCTGCCTTTACTGCAGCAAAATGGGCAGTCAAGGCCGTGCAGGCCTTGAGTGTGATAGACCCATAAAGGCCCTGTGAGCTGGATGTTCATGTCACTGAAGATGGTTATGGCTGGGGTCTCTGGTAGCTGCTTGGACAAACTCGCCAACCTATTGGATTCTGGTCACATCTTTGGAAAGGGGCAGAGGTATGATACACTTTGATAGAAAAACAACTGGCTGCTTGCTGTTATATAGTGATGGACTATAGAACCCATCACTGGAATGGCCCCAATAAAGGTAATAACCACCTATCTCATCTTGGGGTGGGTATGAGACTGAACCCAAAAGCCAAGGAGTGGTGTGGCATAAATGCCCACACTGGCCAAGTGTGGTGCATACCTACAGCAGTTTAGTGTCTTCTCTACTAGCCCTTGAGTGAAGAACTCCAATGCTTACTGGGGCTAGTGACATATACTAGTGAAAACCAGGAAGAATTTACTTTAGAACCATTAGTAGCAGAGAGTTCCTATTGGGAGGGAAGAGCCCCTATACCTGAAGATGCATGGTACACAGATGACTCCAGTCATGGGCAGCCTCCAGAATGGAGGGCCATAGCTTTCCATCCTAAGACTGAGACAATATGAATGGAAGATGGTGAGGGGAAGAGCAGTCAATGGGCAGAGCTGCAGGCTGTGTGGCTTATGATCAGCCAAGAGCCTTCCCCTATAGTTGTCTGCACTAAAAGCTGGGCTGTCTATCAGGGTTTGACTCTGTGGATAATAACACGGTACCATGCCAATTGGTTGGTAGGTCAACGACCCCTTTGGGGCAAGAACTGTGGGCCCATGGTCAGACTAAAACAGTTATAGTATATCATGTGACAGGTCATTTGCCAATGGCATCCCCAGGAAATGGTGAAGCAGATGAATTGGCTCATGTATGTTGACTAGAAGGAAAGCCAACCTCTGATGTGGCCCAATGGTCACAGCAGTGTTTGTTGCACGTGGGACAAAAGACCATGTGGGCTGTAGCCCATTGATGGGACTTGCCTTTGACCTTTGAGAAGTCAGCAGAGCCTGGCAGGAGTGCATCAGATGCTCTAAAAGGGACTTACACAGAATTCCACAGCAACAGGGGACAATACCTAAGGAGCTGATACTGCTCGTCAGGTGGCAGACAGACTGTATTGGGCCCCTGTCCATGTCAGTAGGGTAAAAATTTGCCAGGAGTTTTGTGGAAACAGCTACTGGACTTCTGGTTGCTTTTCCTATCCATTGTGCAAACCATCAGATGACCAAAAGAGGCTTGGAGTGTCTCTTTGCAGCCAACAGCTGACCACAGGTAACAGAGTGATCAAGGTGCCCACTTTACTGGACATGCACTGCAAGAATGGGTGGAACAGTTAGGAGCCAAATGAAAGTTTCATGTGCCATATAATCCTACTGTGGCAGGCATGATAGAGAGGTGCAGTGGTTTGTTAAAATGTGGACTGAAGTCAGACAACAATTGTCTATGGGGATGGTCAGTCTGCTTATGAACAGTGCTATGGTGCTTGAATGAGAAACCCCAGAAGGGAGCACTGAGCCCTGTAGGCGTGTTAATGCATATAGCTGCCTCCCCTATACAACTCCAAGTACAAACCAAGGAGGAATCACTGAAGCCGAGGTTTTGACCACCAGGATAATGTCTTGCTGCCAGCATCAACTGCACTAAACCCTGGAGAGTCGATTGAGTGGACATGGCCTTGGATATTTTGACACATGGACCAATGATGGTTGGCCCTCCTGGCACCTTGGGGACAGGTGTGGAAGCTGGCCTCTTGTGTATTTCTGGAGTAACAGCAGAGTGGCCCCCAAGTATCACAGTATATCATACTAGTAGTATAAATGGCCAGAAGGTAGGAACATCTTACTGGGGAGTTTTGTTTTACCATTATAGCCAGTGCATGCACCTCCCATGGCACTATATATAGACCCTTCAGTAACTCCCATGAGGAGAGGAGTAAGGTATGGTATACTAGACCTGGACAGGACCCCCTTCCTGCCACAGGACCACTCTCTTCCATGCATCCTACTTGAAGGACAAGATTTGCCTATGCTGGCATCATTAAAACATGTGTCTTACTGCCCTTAAGGTCTTTCTGGATTGGGCACACACCCTAGCAAAAAACTGCTACTTGTTGACATGCTTGGAACTCCCTATCAATACCACTACTAAGTTTGAGTCATGAACTCACCTGAGGAGAGCTGGTTGTGCATATAGCTGGAATAACCTCCTCAGGCTTAAGGATTATAATTTTTGTTACCTGTATCAAAATTTTGTTGTTACCATAATTTTTATTATTTCTATGTTGTTGTTATTCTCTATTGCTGTTGTGGAATCTGGTTACAATACTCCAGCTTTCTCCCACAGGGACAATCACAGAAGATTGAGAGCATGTAGATTGTGAGGCAAGAATCCTGGAGGGGTGGAGTGCAGGGTAAATTGAAGTTCCTATGGCCAGGATCTGCACCTGAACCTAAACTGCTTGATGATGTAACTGGACTATTGCTAGGCTACTGCTTTCACATCTGTAGGCAATAAGTTTTATTGACTGAGTCACTGTACAAAGAGTTCTGCCCAGTGGCAAGACAAAGCCTGAGACCTGAACACAGATCAGGCTCTTGCTGGTTGGCATAACGTACATCCTGTCTGAATTATGGCCTGAATTATTGTCCAGTAGGAGCCGTTAGGACAGCATTCACTGTCAGTCAAATTCATCTGGAGGGAAAGAACATCCAAACCCCGAAAGCATTCGGCCTTGGCAGAATGTGGGAAAGGGAATGAGGGTGACAAGGAGTGTGCCACTTTCTTCTCTTGGATTAATATCACCCAATAAATAAATAAGTAAATCACCTCCCTTTTTAGAATGTGTGGCCTAAAGAATGTCTGGAAACTTGTGTGTAGGCCAAGGGATATTTGGCTAAGCTGGTCCAGTTGTTCTTCTGCAATCCCATATTAAAGAGTTTGGACTTGATCCTGAAGGCAGTGGGGAACAGTGAATGATTTTAAGAAAAGGAATGACATAATCAGATGTGAGTTTTAGAAAAATCAACTCTGGTTGCTGTGTGGAGACTAGAATTATAGTAGAACTGTTTTATCAAGGCAATAGTTGATGGTGGCCTGAGAAGAGTAATATTATTCTTAGTAGATTCTGCTCTCCTTTAAAATACCATATTATAAACCAAGACATACAATCTGTTAAAGAGCAAACTTGCATGAAACTTGTTTGAACTATCAGTCAAGCCAATGATTTACAGTAGAAGATTGTCCATTTTTAAAAAGTATAACAGATTATGCTTTTGTTTCATAGAGCTGGATTCAAACCTGTGGAGCTAAATAAGCTAATTGGCAAGAATCAGAACCCACCAGTAATATAAGCTGAGTAGTACCAGTGACAAAAATACATTCCAATTTAATATTTTAAGCAAGTAACATATATAAAGAAGTGTTAGTGAGTCAAAGCAATGTCCCTAGAACTTCATAGCTGAGAAAAACAGGCCTCCCAGGCATAGAGTTATATCTATTTCCATTACCTCTTTCAAACAGAAACATGCCTTGGACCATGACCCTATATATATTCTCACTACTGGTTACAAAACCAGACCTGTGACCTCTTGCAAGTATTTATTACACCCAGGTATTCTGGAGGCAAGAAAAAGTCTGTATAAGATTTAAATTCTATCAGTTCTTGGGTCATGGAGGGGGATTACCCTACCCTGCTCTCTTCTACAAGTTAACTCATCCAAGTAGAGTTTTTGGGTTGTTTTTCATCTGCCTGCCTAATGCTCTTCTCAAATCGGAACTGGGAGATTAATACACACTTGCTCAAGAATAAAGCAGACAAAGCTGGACCCAGTTTGTCAACAGATACTTTATAAAAGTAAAAAAAGAATAACTGTCTTCTGAGGACAGAGAGTTCAAGTCAAATGATTGAGCAGTGGGGACGACTATGGTATACTCTACAAATACTGGAAAATGTTATAATGATGGTATATGTGTAGGAAATTTTTAGTTTTTAGGAAGAAGAATGCTCTGCCAGTGGTATCCAAGCCAGCTATTCCAGTGGGCAAAGCAGCCTCACTACATTCTTTGCATGTCAGACCTCTTCTTGGGTTGAGGTCTTGGACCAAGTTAAGTCAGTTCTCAGCTTTCAAAGGTTTTTAAGTCAAGTCTTTCAAAAATTTGCAGTAAAATTTTGCTCTTCTTGCTCTTCCCTCTTAGCTATGGTAGCTTCAGGCATTTCCAGGCCTTCTTGTTCAGCTGAGTCCCCTAGAGGAGACTTGTACAATTCTTCCTTTTGTTTTTCTCTATTTGTAAAAAGTTCTGGCTTCCTCCAGGACATCTGTGTCTCCTCCCTACTTGAGGAGGAAATTCTTGCCCTCCACCCACACTCAGGGCTGCGAAGGATAGGTTCATAGCAGGATAACTGGTATAGTCATGCAATTCAAAATTACTAGGTACTCAAATGTGGACCAGTGAAATACAAAATGTGCTCTCATGTTTGGCATTACATAAGCTTCTATTATCATAGAATTTAGAATTTAGATTCTTGTAGAATGGCATAAGCCACAAAGAAGTAGAGAGCTAAAAATCAAAACCAACTTGGCCCATTGAGGTGATCACGGGACACTAATAAAGCCCACCAGTCCAACAGAGAGTGGCTGGCAGGGTTCTGTAGGGATGAGCTCACCCATGGTCTCCCCTAGTGGTATGCATGCAAATGCTGCTTACAGTGATGCTAAACTGGGTATACATTCATTTCAAAACCAAGAGCCCTCAAACAGACTATACACATGGTAAGCCTGTGATTTCCTGTTCTGGAGTATGAGATGGCTTCTTTTCAAGTATTTATGAGCAACATAAATTTTCAGTTTGCTTTCCCAAGGGAATCATAACAACTTTTGAAGGGAAGGATTCATCCAGAGAAAGGAAAGTACTCCACATGATTATTAATTAAAAGGAATGTACTAAGGCATATATCGCTTTGCTAGGAATAAATAGCATTCCATCTCTGAAATATAACAGAGTCTGTCAACTGTCAATGGAAAGGAAGAGTAATTTGACCCAGAAAGTCCTAATCAGAAGTGTGTACCAGTGCTGAGCTGTTGTCAAAGTTCAAAGAAATTGGTGTGGAAGAGCAAGAATTAAGATGAGAATGCTCTCAGAGAGCTTTCCTGAAGCCAGCACTATTGTGCTGAAGATGGTAAAACTCATCCTGGCAAGAGAATTCAAGGTCACCGAGGACTGACACACCAATGAGATTTAGCAAATGGGCACAGTAAGTAAGCAGTAAGATAATGAACACAGTATTCAGGTCAGTTCTTGTTATGGCTCTGTTGGGTGATATGTGGTATGTTTTGTTGACAAATATCAGGTCAGACTAAGGACTGGGGGGAATATGTGCTAACTCAAACACTCTTCAGAAAGTGGAAGCAACTCAAGTATTTATGGATAAATGAATGGATAAACAAAATGTGGTATATACAGACAACGGAATATTATTCAGCCTTAGTAAGGAAATTCTGATACATGCTGCAACATGAATGAACCTAAAGGACACTATCCTTAGTGAAGTAATCCAGTCACAAAATGAAAAATACTGTATGATTCCACTTATATGAAGTATCTAGAGTAGTCAAATTTGTAGAAACAAAAAGTAGAATGGTGGTTGCCAGGGACTGTGGGGAGGGAGCCATAGATTGTTATGGACTGCATGTTTGTGGCCCTCCAAAATTCACATGTGGAAACCCTAACCTGCAATGCGATGTTATTAGGAGGTGAAGGCTTTGGTGATCAGGCCATGAGGGTGGAGCCTTCATGAATGGGATTAATGCCCTTGAGAAGAGACCTCAGAAAGCTCTCTCCTCTTCCACCATGTGAGGATACAGTGACAAGACAGCTATTAACAGTCTATCAACCACGAAGCAGGCTCTCATCAGACCCTGAATCTGCCAGCACCTTGATCTTGAACTACCCAGCCTACAGAGCTGTGAGAAGTAAACGTGTTTTACGTAACTCACCCAATCCAGTCTGTGGTATTTCTGTTTAGCAGCCTGGACGAACTAAGATGTGGGGGATGTTTGACGGGAAGAGCGTTGCAGTTTTGTAAGATGAAAAGAGTTCTGGTTGCACAACACATGAGTGAGTATACAGAACACTCTGGAACTACATACTTGAAAATGGTAAAATGGTAAATTTGATGTTATGTTTATCCTTATTTTAAAAATGTTTTAAATGTGTTAAAGTGCATTTTTTAAATAGGCATAGTTTATTGTAAATCCATCATAACTCAATAAAACTGTCTTTAAAAAAACAAAAACCAGTAACTCCAGATGCGGTCAGCAGAGACGAGCCCATTTTTTCTGCATGGTCAGAGAAGGCAGAAGCGCAGATCTATGAGGACCTCTACTAGATGGGTATAACCTAACTAATGGAGTTAACTCTGTGAAGTACATATGACAATGTTTCTGAACCAAAGGGAAGAAAATATTAGAGAGAAGTCAAAAGGGGATAACTAAAAGCACATAGGTGGGAGAAAACAGGCATGGGTGAGGTCAAGAACACAGGTGGAGTTAGCACTGGAAAGGAAGAACAGCACATCTTATTGCAAGACAGGAGAGAAGACTAGGAGAGAAAAGAAGGGAACATTGCTGTTTGAATGGAAAGTAGATGGTGAAGCTATCATCTGGCAGAAAGGAGCCTGGGATGTTACAGGACCCAGAGGAAAGCTGACATAACAGCTGTTGTGGTAATTTGAGAGGAACTCCATTAGGGATGGAAAAATAATGAGTGTCCGATGCTGTGAGCCACTCGAATGTTGTGTAACCCAAATCTGCAATATATTCAGACAGCATTGTTACAGAGCAGACATAACAGATCAACTCATACTGATTTCATCTTTTTCTTAAGATAATGCTCTAAATAACAGGGCTGAAATGGTTAAGAAGTCATTTAAGAAAGTTTTACTTCTGGAGTTATGACTAGTAGTATTCTGCATTAGTCAGGATCCTCCAGAGAAAGAGGACAATAAGAAACAGAACCAATAAGGACCAAGCTAAATATATTCAGAACAAGAAAGCTCCTGTGCTCTCTCTCTCTCTCTCTCTAAATATATATACACATATGACAGATAGATACAGACATGATAGAGAAATTGATTGATTGATTGATTATGAGGAATTGGAGGCTAAAAAGTCCCATAATCTGCTGTCTGCAAGATGGAGGTACAGAAGAGTCAGTGGTATAATTCAGCCCAAGTCTGAAGGCCAGAGAACAAGGGGAGCTGATGTGTGAATTCCAGGCTAAGGGCAGGTTAGGCTGAGATGTCCCAGCTCAACAGTGAGGCAGGAAAATAAAACGGCCATATTCCTTTTCCCTCCATCTTCGGTGCTCTTCAGGCCCTCGGTGGACTGGACGCCGCCCACCCATACGAGGAAGGGCAGTCTACTCTGCTGAGTCCACCAGTTCAAACACTAAACTTGTACAGAAACACCCTCATAGACTGTGGGTAAAATTGCAACATTTCCAGAATCTCTCGCCTGGCCTTAGTGCATTTCCACATCAATAGGTGTTTCCAAGGGGTGGAGAGAAGTAGTCCATCTCCATATCAATAGGTAATTACAAGGGGAAGCAAGGGCATATCTGGACCAGAGAGGTTGGTGGGGGGAGTCCCCTTTTGCAGCCAGGTAGTGAGAAGTGGGAGAGCAGAGGTGGAAGACTGCTTGTAGGCAATCAATGAGGTTCTCCCATTTTTTTTCTCCCTTTGATTGATTTTGGCTCAAAGGTATTTTGCCCTGGGATTTTCCCCCTGGAGTTACACAGACACACCCAGAAGTAATGTTTAATCTGTACCTCATGGCCTCTCAAGTTGACACATAGAATGAACCATCATTAAGTCCATCTCTTCTCAATTTGGCACCCAAACTCCTCTCCCTATATGAAATAATAAATCTAAAAAAAACCAACAGTAACAAAGTCATCATTCTGCTCAGTAAGATACAATATCTTGTGTATCTTTCCCCAGAAGAGGAGGTGAAGTCCTTGAGTGATATTTACTCTCTCCTTAATATCTTATAACTTAAATTCTATGATGTAAAATTAACAATATGATATAAAAATCAATACATCTCATATACATGGCAAGGGAGTAAGAAAGAAAACAGACACACAAACACATACAGAGCAAAATAAGGAGGAAGCATTTATGACAATGACAGTCTTCACTTCTGTAATTGTCCACATAGTTGTAGCTGGTATTTATTACTACCTTCTTCCACTATCTATTATGTATTTCCTTTGCCTTCAGCAAGCACTTTAGCTGGTTTTTTACCTGATGAAGTGACCCAAACCTTCATTCCTGAAGGGTCTGGGACATTAGATTCCTCTCTGGATTGGGTTGTAGTTTTCCATTGACCTTAATCACAGGGCATAGTAATACTAGAGATGCCCTAAATGATCTCCTGTATTCTAGACATACTTTTTCTTACTTCCATTGTGAAACAGTAGTCCAATTTTCCCTTGGTATTCAGGATCAATCATTTTACCTAACACTCTACCTTCCCCTTCTTTGTCTTTTGATTCAGTGGCTTAAGGAGGCCCAAACAGCCAGGTGGTAGTCTTAGCTTCCATTTCAACAGAATCATTGTATCTCCTGGTGGAAGCATTCCTCTCACTGGAACTAAGACCTCTAGGCCAGCAGAGCATAAAGTTGCAAGTATAGGAAGCAAAAAGTTTGCTATTGCATCACTAGAAGTAATAGTGAGTGGTATCACTCCCATTTCCACCCCTTGATTCCTGAACCCATGAATCCTGGCTATCTGAGAAATAGTACTACACACTGAATGCTGAATCAGAGCTTATATAGCCCACTGGAGAACCTTGCTCCAGTCCTACAAGGTATTGCCACCTAGCCGGCACTATAACTAAGTCTTCAAAAGGCCATTTACTTGTTCTATCAAGCCAGCTGCTTCAGGATGGTGGGGAACATAGCAAGACCAGCAAACCCCATGAAGATGGGCTCATCGCTATACTGTTTTTGTTTCCAAGTGAGTTCTTTGATGAGAAGCAATGCAGTATAAATACCATGATAATAGATAAGACACTCTGAAAGTTCCTGGATGATAGTTTTGGCAGAAGCATTGTGTGTACAGAAGGCAAGTCCATATCCAGAACAAACATGTATTTCAGTGAGCTCCAGGGTGGAAGCAGTACAATATAGTCAACTTGCTACCAGGGGTGATCACCCTAGGAAATGGTGACAAACTGGGGACTCAGTGTTGGTCTCTGCTTCTGGCAGATGAGGCAATGGTGGCCGTAGCCAGACTGGCCTTGGTGAGAGCCTGTCCATGTTGCTGGTCCATGCAAACTTCTATCTTTGTTACCATGGTCACTTGGCACATAAGCACACTGGGGAATGACAGGGGTAGATGGGAAAGAGGCTAACTGATATCTATAAAATAGATCATCCTATACACTTGATTATTAAAATCCTCCTCTGCTGAGGTCACCCTTTAGCAAGCATTCACATGGGACGCAAAGATCTTCATGTTTTTTTGTCCCTTCAGAGAAGTCTCTTCACATACCTTATCCCCAATTTTGTCACCAATTTTCCATCGTGTCAAGTCCCTGACCATCCAACCAAACTATTTGCTACAGCCCATGACTCAATATAGATTTGCATGTATCACCATTTCTATTAACAAGCAAAGTAAGTGGCAATTATAAATATAAGTTGCTTGAAGTTCTGCCCTTTGTGATACCTTCATGGCTGCTGTTTAGGGATGCCCCCAAGAGGGACCACAGAGCTGCAGCTGGTCACTGCTGAGTGGTGCCTGTACATGAACCATCTGTAAACCAGGCCCACGTCTTCTCTTCCTCTGTCAGCTGATTATTGGGAACTTCTTATGAACTCATAGGTGCAGGCTGGAAGAGAGAAAACAGTACAGCAGTAGTAGGGATCAGGGGCATTTGAGCCACTTCTTCATGTAACTTACTGGTGCCTTCAGGACCTGATGGGGATTGATCACATATTTACCACTTCCATTTCATGGTGGAGTGTTGCTGTGCATGCCTAACTTTATAGCTTGGTGGGTTAGGCAACACCCATTTCCTCAAGGGCAGCTCAGGTCACATAGTAGCTTGATGGACCATAGTTAAGTGTTCAGTCTCTGCTAAGGCCCTGTAGCAGACCAAGAGCTGTTTCTCAAAAGGAGAGTAGTTATCCATGGAAGATTTCAGGGACTTTCCCCAAAAGCTCCAAATCTCACGCTGTAACTTACCTATGGGGCCTGCCAACAGCTGTAAACAGTCCCTCTGTGTGCCATGACACCTCAAGCACCATTGGATCTGCTGGGTTACACGGCCCACATGGCAGAGCAGCTCACACAGCAGCCTGAATCTGTTGCAGAGCCTTTTCTATTTCTGGGTCCCATTCAAAACTAGCAGGTTTTGGATCACAGGGTAAATGGGCCAAAGGAACACATTCAAATGAGGAATATGCAGCCTTCAAAAGAGGCTGTCGAGGCACTGTGCCTCTTTCTCGGTTGTAGTTGAGGTCATATGTAACAACTTATGCTTTATTTTAGAAAGGTATAACTCAACATTAACTCCTAGAAATTTCACTGAGGTAGAAAGACCCTAAATTTTAGTCACATTTATTTCTGTACTCTGACACATACATTTCTTATCAATAAATCTGGAAGAGTTACTACTGCTTGCTCATGAGGTCTGATCAGCATAATGTCATGCAATGAATGCAGGAGAGCACCTGTTTCTTTGAGATACTAATTTCATTTCCATTGGCTATATACCCAGAATTGGGATTGCTGAATCATATGATCTATTTTTAATTTTTTGATAAACCTCCATATTGTTTTCCATAATGGCTGTACAAACTTACATTCCCACCAACAAGGTACAAAGGTTACCTTTCCTCCACGTACTCACCATTTGTTATCTCTTGACTTTTTGATAATAGCCATCCTAACAAGTATGAGGTGATACTGTTTTGTGATTTTGATTTGTATTTCCCTGATGATTAATGATAATGAGCATCTTTTCATATACTTATTGGTCATTTATATGTCTTCTTAGGAAAAATATCTATTCAGGTATTTGCCCATTTTTTTAAGATTGGGTTATTTTGTTTCTTTGCTACTGACTTGTAAAAATTCCTTATATATTTTGGATATTAACCCCTTATAGGATATATGGTTTTCAAATATTTCAATTCTGTAAGTTGCTTTTGCATTTTTTAATTGTCCCCTTTTCTGTGAAGAAACTTTTTAATTTGATGTAGTCTCAGTTGTTTATGTTTGCTTCTTTTGCCTGTGCTTTTGGTGTCAAATCCAAAAACTCATTGGCAAGACCAACATCCTGGGGCTGTTCCCATGGAGGCTTCAAGCTAAAATTTTAGGAGTTTTAGGGTTTCAGGTTTTATGTTTATTTAGGTCTTTAATACATTTTGAGCTGATTTTTGTGTAAAGTGTGAGATAAATATCCAATTTCATTTTGTTTTTTGTTTGGACTTTTTTTGGATGTGAATATCCAATTTTTCCCAACACCATTTATTGAAGAAACTACCTTTCCCCATTGTGCATTCTTGGTGACTTTGTTATGGATTATTTGACAAAATATGCATGAGTATTTCTGGGCTTTCTGGTCTGTTCCATTGTTATGTGTGTTGTTTTGCTAGCCCTAACATTTTGATTTTATTTGGGTCTTCTCTCCTTTTAAATTAGTCTAGCTAAAGGTTTGTCAATTTTGTTTATCTTTAAAAAAAAAACGCAACTTAGTTTTGTTGACTTTTTTCTATTGTTTTTCTCCTCTCTGTTTCATTTATTTCAGCTCTAATCTTTGTCATTTATTTCCATCTACTAACTGCTCTTCTTTTCTAGTTCCTTGAGGCATAAAGCTAGGTTGTTTATTTGAGATCTTTTTTCTGTATATCACCTTTTATCGCTATAATCTTCTCTCTGAGAACTGCTTTTGCTGTGACATTAAGTTTTGGAATATTGTGTTTCCATTTGCATTTATCTCAGTATTTTTTATTTCCTTTTTGATTTCTCTTCTTCTTGTATTCCCATAATACATATATTGTCCCACTTGCTGGTGTTTTATAAGTCCCTTAAACTTTCTACTGTTTTTCCCTTGTTTTCTTTTTGCCCCTCTGACTGAGTGATTTCCCTGATCTTTCCATTACCCAGTCTTTTCTTCTGCTTGATCCAGTCTGCTGTGATTCCCTGCACTGTATTTTTCTCTTCAGTTATGAGATCATTTAGTTATGTGATTTCTGTTTGGTACTTTTAAAATATTTTTTATTTCTTTGTTAAAATTCTCACTTTGTTTATACATTGCTCTCTTGACTTTCTGAGCATATTCATACCATTATTTTGAATTCTGTGTTGAGTGAATAACTTATATCCATTTCAGCAGGGTTGGTTTCTGAAGATTTATGTTTTTCTTTTGTCTGGAATATATTTCCCCATTTTTTCATTTTCCTGGACTCTGTGCTGTTCTGTGTGTTAGATAAAACCACCACCTCTCTTGGTCTTGGCAGACTGGACTTTTGTGGGAAAATAACCTTGCCAATCATCCCAGCTTGAGATTCTGGGTATCTCTCCAACTTTTGTGCTTTTCCAGACCTCTGTCCATATTCTCAGTGTCCCCCAGGAGATTATGATGTGCTGAGTGTCATCAGTGCCCCGACGGTGAGGAATGTCCACATGCCTGCTCATCCCCAGAGGAGTGCATATGGTTGCCTGCCCATCATACTCCAGATGCAGGCTAATTGAAAGGACAGCCTTTGGTCAGCAGCTGGGAAAGCTGGGGCATTAAATACACAGTCTAACCTTTATCTGGGGAAATTGGGAGCTGAGCAATGTCTACTACGCTGAGCAAGGGGAACAGTTGCCAAGAGTCCTTGTGTACCCATAAAAATATCTCATGAGGCCTGTCAGTTCCTAGATCTAGGTGAATTTGGAGCCAGTACCTGGGGTAGCAGCCATAGAAGCTGAGGTGCTAAATGTGTGAACAAATTCCTTTCAAGAAGAAGCAAGAGGCCTACTTTTACCACTGGGGCAAACCAGGGGGAGAAGGTGAGGGAAGTTGTCACACACCCTTACAGGCTCCCAGAGTACTAATAATGGTATTCCTTGTCAGCCCTCAGATACAAGTGAATTAGGAACCTAACCCTCAGGCAGCAGCTGGGAAAGTATATAGTCAACTTTCCGGGGAGGAACTGGAGGCCTTGCAGTTTTGCCTGCTCCCTCTGTGGTGAGACCAGGGGTATGGCTGGAGGGAATTCTTATGTGCCAAACTCAGTCAGCTCTCAGAGCTAAGTGATTTTGGAGCTTGTCCTTCAGGTGGAGGTGCTAAGGTTGGGGGGCTACATGTGTGTTCCAAACCATTTACTCCTCAGAGAGAACCTGGCATTTATAGGTTCCCTCCTACTTGTGAGGCACTATGCTAGGGGTAGGGTTATGGCATAAATGTGTCTGAGCTTTTCCTACCCATTTTGATACGGGTATTTTCTCAGCTGCCTAATGTGCAGGAGTTACTCAACTAGATTCCGGTTTTCTCTTAGAGAGAACTGATCCTTGTGCAGCTGTTTTCAAAGTGTATCCATTGTTGGAAGGAAAGTCAGGAGCCTCCTATAATGCCACCTGGCTGATGTCTTCAATCTAGAATTTTTTAAATCTAATCAGATTAGAGAGTCAATTCCAGAAACCCCAGAAATCCTGAAAACTCATCCTTAAAGTTCTGACAAAAATTCCTCTGGAACTACTCTCAGTACCAAAATCTATATTTGTCAGGGTGCTCCAGAGAAAAAGAATCAATATTATGCAGAACTAGCTCATGTGACTATAGAGACTGAGAAGTCACACAGTCTGTTCTCCGGAAGCTGGAGACATAGGAAAGAGGTGGTGGTATAATTCAGGTGATCTAAAGGCCTAAGAACCGGGGGAGCTAATGGGGTAAATCTCAGTCCAAGGGTAGGGAAAGAGATGAGATGAGAAGCAGTGAAGCAGGAAAGAAGAGGGGAATTTCTCCTTCCTCCGTCTTTTGTCTATTCAGGCCTTCAGTGGATTGGATGATGCCCATCCACATTACACAGGGCAGTCTACTTCACAAAGTTCACTTATTCAAATGTTGAAAACACCTGGAAAAACCCTCACAGACTCACCCAGAAATAATGTTTAATCTGGGTATCCTACATCCAGTCAAACTGACACATAAAATTAACCATCACATATTCCAAGATACCTTTCCCCAAGAATAACTAAGTCTTGGGTAGAGAGCATTCATGGAGATATTGCTAGTCTCTCAAGACAGAAGGGAGGCCTTTCAAGGGTCTTCCATTTATCAAACAAAGTGACCTATAACTGTGCAGGATGTTGTTACCCTGAAGACAAATGCCTTGAAGACAATACCTGCACTTATCTCAAGGTATTGAGTTTGGGTTGACAGTACAATAGAGGAGGTATATAAAGCAATTACATAAAACAAACATGGATGAAATCTACAAATTATATTGAAAAATTGGTTATCAAAGTAAATTTTAACACATCTCTCTCTAATATTATAGACCACACATGCCAAAAGAAGAGTAACATAGATAGCTGAATGCAATTAACAAGCTTGGTCTAATGTATAGATTATATGCAAATTCTGCTTAAGAATAGTGAATCACGTTTTCCTCAGCATTCACAAAAATGAATCATAATCATATAAAGTAGCTACAACAAATTAAAAATTGGTACAGAAATATCACATTCACTGAGAAGAGTACAAGAGTAAATAATAAAAACATTAAAAATGCTCATATATTTGTAAATTAAAAAACATGCACTAAAAAACAAATTATATTGGATAGTAAATTTCTTAGATCTGAATAATAATGAAATAATACATATGACTCCTTGTGGTATGCAGCTAAAGCAGAACTTGAAGGACAATTTATAGTTTTAAGTATTTATTTTGGAAAAGAACCCTGAAATGCAATGAGATTAAGATATTAGAAAAAGACCAAGAGAATATACACAAGGGAAGGAAAGATAATAAAGGTAAGAGCAGAAATCAATGAAATAGGAAACAAAGATATATTTGAGAGCATCAAGAAAGCCAAAAGTTACGCCTTGGAAAAGATTAATAAATTGCTAAACCTCTGTCAGTACTAATAAGGAAAAAAAAGAAACACAATTAAACAATATTACATATGGCAGTGATTAAAAGAAAAAAGATATTGTGAATAACTTTATGCCAATAAATTTCAAATGACAAAATAGACAAATGCTTAGGACTTAAAATTGACTCTAGAATAAATAGAAAGATTTAATAGTACTTTTCTTACAACATAAAGTAGTATTTAAAACTCTTTTGATAAAGGAAAGAGCACAGCCTACAGTTGTACAAGTAAATTCTACAAAATTTTCAAGAAATAGGTCATTCCAATCTTAAAGAAGCTCTTTTACAAAATAGAAGAAAAAAGAACATTTCCCCAATAAATCCTATGGGAGCAGAATAATCTCAATACCAAAACCACACAGTGATGGCAAACAAAGTAAAATAACAGACAAAAACCATTTGTAAATTTACATACAAAAACTTTAAATAAAAAATTAGCAAATAACACCATCAGTTTTTGAAAAGGAGAATACAAGATTATAAAGGGCATGAGGAAATTTTTATGGTCATAGAAATTATCTGTATGTTGACTGTAACTGGTTACATGACTGCCCATATGTGTTAAAATTCATTGAACTATTATACTCTAAAATGTGCGTTTTATTGTATGTAAATTATACCTCAATAAACTTTTCAAAAAAAGACATTTTACAGTATTCCACACCTATTTTATGATAAAAATTCTTAATACATGAATAAAAGGAAACATCCTTACAATGATAGACTATTTACCAAAAATTTACATCAAACATCATTTTCAATAAAGAATGTTAAAGCATCACCATTAAAATTAGAAGTCAAAGAAGTCCATCATTAAGATTTCTACTCAACATTGTACTGGAAATTCTAGCCAGTATGGCAAGACAACCAAGCAACTAGATATATAAGAAAAAAAGAAAAAAAGTTGGTATTTCCAGATAATATGTTTGTGCTCACTAAAAGTCCCAAACAACAGAATTAGAAATAATAATTGAATTTAGCAAGGTGACTGGCTAAATGAGCAAGATAAAAGATAAATTTGTATTTTTAAGCCAGTAAGAAATAAAACAATTTAAAAGAGGAAACCATTTGTAATAGAATGAATCTAATGAAAATGTGCAAGACTTAGCTATAGAAATTAAAAATTTTTATTGGAAGAAAGACTTAAATAAATGGGAAGATATTCTTTGTCCATGAACAGGATTCAGTATCATAAGTATGTCATCATTGATTGATTAGCATACCATGATAGATACCATGCAGTTTCAATCACACTTCCAAATGGTTTGGAACTCAACAAAATTATTCTAAAATATGTATGTAAGAGCAAAGGAATAAGAAAGAAGAAGAATACACTGAGATTTTGCCCTATGAGTTACCAGGATTTTTTATAAAGTTACAGGAAGAGAAAAATAGATAAATTGACTACTAGTTAAAAATAGAAATAAACTTAAACCTAAAGGTAACTTTGATAGACAATATATCACAAATCAACAGGGGATGAAAGGACTATTCAACAAATGGTACTGGGAAAGTACCATTGAATGTTCATATAGAAAAAAAGTTAAAATTGCATCTCCAACCCACTCCATACATAAAAAAGTTCTAGATGCATAATGAAATGAAATGTGAAAGTCAAGCCTTTAAAAATGCAAAATAAAATACAAAGACTGTCTTTCTAACCTTGGGGTAAGAAAGAATGTCTTAAATAAGACAAAATGCAGTAACCATAAAAGAAAATGATTACATTAAAATTAAACATTTTTCTTCACCAAAGGACAATAAAAGACAGTTAAAACACAAATCACACACTGTGGTAGTGGAGGATGATTAAAACAGTTTGAAAAATAATTTGACTCTTCTTATTAGCTCAACGTTTATTTATCCTGTGGTCTAGCAACTCTACTCTTGATTTTGTGCACTAGGAGGCAAGTATAAGAACATTCATAGCAGTGCTATTTGTAAGAGCAAAAACCTGATAACCATCCATGTGTCCTGTTCTAGTTATCCTTTGCTGTGTAACAAACAACCTCAAAAGTTAGTGGCTTAAAATATAGCAAAGCCTGCCATTCTAGCAGGGCTTTAAAGGGATCATCAGTTTCTCTCCACCAAAAGTCAGCTCGGGTAGCTGGAAGACTAGGGGCTGGAATCATTTGAAGATGCACTCTCTCATGTCTGGAAGCTGATGCTGCCTGTTTGCTGAGACTTCATTTACTGCTGCTCCACTACACCTGTGAGAGGCTTTTCCAGTGACAGATTGGCTTCCTCATAACATAGTGGCTGAGTTCAAAGTAGGAGGGAGGAAAGGAGAAACTGAAGGACAGTAAGAGAGAGAAGAGAAAGAGTGGAGAGATAGAGGAAGGGAGGGAGACATGGGAAAAGAGAACATTACACAATACACAACTTTTGACCTAGCTTTAGGAAGCAGACAGCATCACTTTTGTTGGATTCATCAAAGGCAAGTTACTATGCAGGGGAAAGAGATTTAAGTTTTTTTTTGTAATGAGGCATATCAAATAATTTGCAGACATGTTTTAAAAACCACACTTTATCCCTTCATGGAAAAATAGATAAATAAAATATTCTAACAATTGAATGTTACATATAACAGTGAATATGAATAACTATAGCTACATAGTACATTGCAGATGAATTTTTTAAACATAATTTGAGTGGAGAAAAAAACAATCCCAGAGGATGACATTAAGTATGATAATATTTTCACAAAGCTCAAAGTCAAATAAAAATAAATGATATATTATTTATATAGATATATATAATATATGTATTTATATATATATTAAGTGTATGTTTATATTAATGACATAACTATTATTTTTAAAGGGGAATAATATAAAATTCAGAGTAGTCCTTTATCTAAGTGGAGAGAAGGAGGAGACAGAGTGAAATGGGAAGAGCAAATAGGAAGCTATAAATTATTGGAAGGTTCTAGATTTTATAGTGGTTTGCATGTTTCCTGGTGCTCTTTATATTATTATACATAATTGCATATGTATATATGTTTGCAGTTTACATATTTATAATAAATAATCTTTTGAATGTACCAAGTATTACACTAAACAGAAGGAAACATTTTAAAAACGAAGAAAGAAATGAAAGGCTGTAATGGACTAGGAACAAAAGAGAAAGTATCTAGCCAACTTAAATGAGCCAAATTTCCAGATCAGATAAATTCTGCCCTAGAATGTTAAAAGAATTTGGGGGTGTGATTCTTAAAATTCTTTTTCAGGAAGTCATGTATGGAAGACATGATAGCAAATTGAAAATAGTTAAATAAATGTCCTGATTTTGTTTTTAGAAGTTAGGAAAGGTAGAGTTCACAAAATAATGGCAATCAACTGAATATTGATTCCTGTCACAAATTTCTAACAGATGACAAGTTGGTGTTTAGAAAATAATAATGTGTCCACTAGAAATTTCATGGACTATTGACAAAGGCAATTTCCTTTCAATACTGGGCAACTGGACTTTGTAGCATGGTTAGGGTAGCCATGAACACACTGTAACATGATCTCAGCACGGCTTTTGATAAAATAACTACTCTGTTCTTTTTTTTTTTGGTATCATTAATATACACTTACATGAACAATATTGTGGTTACTAGAATCCCCCCATTATCAAGTCCCCACCACATACCCCATTACAGTCACTGTCCATCAGCATAGTAAGATGCCATAGAGTCACTACTTGTCTTCTCTGGGCTATACTGCCTTCCCTGTGTCCCCCCCATACATTATGTGTGCTAATCATAATGCCCCTTTTCCGCCTTATCCCCCCTTCCCACCTATCTTCTCCAGTCCCTTTCCCTTTGGTAACTATTAGTTCATTCTTGGATTCTATGAGTCTGCTCCTGTTTTGTTCTTCAGTTTTTTTCTTTGTTGTTATACTCCACAGATGAGTGAAATCATTTGATAATTGTCTTTCTCTGCCTGGCTTATTTCACTGAGCATAATACCCTCTAGCTCCATCCATGTTGTTGCAAATGGTAGGATTTGTTTTCTTCTTATGGCTGAATAGTATTCCATTGTGTATATGTACCACATCTTCTTTATCCATTCATCTACTGACAGACACTTAGGTTGCTTCCAATTCTTGGCTATTGTACATAGTGCTGCGATAAACATAGAGGTGCATCTGTCTTTTTCAAACTGGTCTCCTGAATTCTTAGGGTAAATTCCTAGGAGTGAAATTCATGGGTCAAATGGTATTTCTATTTTGAGTTATTTCAGGAACCTCCATACTGCTTTACACAATGATTGGACTAATTTACATTCCCACCAGCAGTGTAGGCAGCTTCCTCTTTCTCCACATCCTCATCAAAATTTGTTGTTTGTCTTTTGGATAGTGGCCATCCGAGCTGGTGTGAGGTGGTATGTCATTGTGGTTTTAATTTGCATTTCTCTGATGATTAGGGATGTGGAGCATCTTTTCATGTGCCTGTTGGCCATCCAAATATTTTCTTTGGAGAAGTGTCTGTTCAGATCTTCTGGCCATTTTATAATTGGGTTATTTGATTTTTGTTTGTTGGGGTGTGTGAGATCTTTGTATATTTTGGATGTCAACCCTTTATCAGATATGTCATTTATAAATATATTCTCCCATACTGTAGGGTAGCTTTTTGTTCTACTGATGGTGTCCTTTGCTGCACAGAAGCTTTTCAGCTTAACATAGTCCCACTTGTTCATTTTTGCTTTTGTTTCCCTTGCCCAGGGAGATATGTTTGTGGAGATGTTGCTCATGTTTATGTCCAAGAGATTTTTGCCTATGTTTTTTTCTAAGAGTTTCATGGTTTCATGACTTACATTCAGGTCTTTGATCCATTTGAAATTCACTTTTGTGTATGGGGTTAGACAGTGATCCAGTTTCATTCTCTTACATGTAGCTGTCCAGTTTTGCCAACACCAGCTGTTGAAGAGGCTGTCATTTCCCCATTGTATATCCATGTCTACTTTACTGTATATTTATTGACCATGTATGCTTGGGTTTATATCAGGGCTCTCTAGTCTGTCCCACTGGTCTGTGGGTCTGTTCTTGTGCTAGTACCAAATTGTCTGGATTACTGTGGCTTTGTAGTAGAGCTTGAAGTTGGGAAGTGACATCCCCCCTGTTTTATTCTTCCTTCTCAGGATTGCTTTGGCTAGTCAGGGTCTTTTGTAGTTCCGTATGAATTTTAGAACTATTTGTTCCAGTTCATTGAAGAATGCTGTTGATTTTTTTATAGGGATTGCATTGAATCTGTACATTGCTTTAGGCAGGATGGCTATTTTGACAATATTAACTCTTTATACGCAAGAGCATGGGATGAACTTTCAAGTCTTAGTGTCCTCTTTAATTTCTCTTAAAAGCGTCTTATAGTTTTCAGGGTATAGGTCTTTTACTTCCTTGGTTAGGTTTATTCCTGGTATTATATTGTTTTTGATGCAATTGTGAATGGAATTGTTTTCCTGATTTCTCTTTCTGCTAGTTCATTGTTAATGTGTAGGAAAGCAACAGATTTCTGTGTATTAATTTTGTATCCTGAAACTTTGCTGAATTCAGATATTAGTTCTAGTAGTTTTGGAGTGGAGTCTTTAGGGTTTTTTTTTATCTACAATAGCATGTCATCTGCAAATAGTGACAGTTTGACTTCTTCCTTAACAATCTGGATACCTTTTATTTCTTTGTTTTGTCTGATTGCCATGGCTAGGACCTCCAGTACTATGGTGAGGAGAGTGGGCATCCCTGTCTTGTTCCCGATCTTAGGTGAAAAGCTTTCAGCTTCTCTCTGTTAAGTATGATGTTGGCTGTGGGTTTGTCACATATGGCCTTTATTATGTTGAGGCACTAGCCCTCTATACCCATTTTGTTGAGAGTTTTTATCATGAATGGATGTTGAATTTTGTTGAATGATTTTTCAGCATCTATGGAGATTATCATGTGGTTTTTGTCCTTCTGTTTGTTGATGTGGTGGATGATGTTGATGGATTTTCGAATGTTGTACCATTCTTGCATCCCTGGGATGAATCCCACTTGATCATGGTCCATATGATCCTTTTGATGTGTTTTTGAATTTATTTTGCTAATATTTTGTTGAGTATTTTTGCATCTATGTTCATCAGGGATATTGGTCTGTAATATTTTTTTTTTGGTGGCATCTTTGCCTGGTTTTGGTATTAGAGTGATGCTTGCTTCATAGAATGAGTTTGGAAGGATTCCCTCCCTGTATATTTTTGGGATAACTTTAAGGATAATGGGCATTATGTCTTCTCTAAATGTCTGACAAAATTCAGCAGTGAATCCATCTGGCCTGGGAGTTTTGTTCTTGGGTAGTTTTTTGATTAGCGATTCAATTTCATTGCTGGTAATTGGTCTGTTTAGATTTTGTGTTTCTTCCTTGATCAGTCTTGGAAGGTTGTATTTTTCTAGAAAGTTGTCCATTTCTTCTAGTTTATCCAGCTTGTCAGCATATAGATTTTCATAGTATTCTCTAATAATTCTTTGTATTTCTGTTGTGACTGTCATGAATTTTTTTTTCTCATTTCTGATTCTGTTGATGTGTGTAGATTCTCTTTTTCTCTTAGTAAGTCTGGCTAGGTGTTTGTCTATTTTGTTTATTTTTTCAGAGAACTAGCTCTTGGTTTCTTTGATTTTTTCTATTGTTTTATTCTTCTCAATTTTATTTATTTCTTCTTTGATCTTTATTATATCCCTCTTCTGCTGATTTTGGGCCTCATTTGTTCTTCTTTTTCCAGTTTCAATAATAGTGATGCTAGACTATTCATTTGGGATTGTTCTTCCTTCTTTAAATAGGCCTGGATTGCTATAAACTTTCCTCTTAGAACTGCCTTCACTGTGTCCCACAGAAGTTGGGGCATTGTACTGTTGTTTTCATTTGTCTCCATATATTGCTTGATCTCTGTTTTAATTTGGTCATTGATCCATTGATTATTTAGGAGCACGTTGGTAAGCCTCCTTGTGTTTGTTAGCCTTTTAGTTTTCTTTGCATAATTTATTTCTAGTTTTACCCCTTTGTGATCTGAGAAGTCGGTTGGTAGAATTTCAATCTTTTTGAATTTACTGAGGCTTTTATTGTGGCCTAGTATGTGGTCTATTCTGGAAAATGTTCCATGTGCATTTGAGAAGAATGTGTATCCTGCTGCTTTTGGGTGTAGAGTTCTGTAGATGTTTGTTAGGTCCATCTGTTCTAGTATGTTGTTCAGTGCCTCTGTGTCCTTACTTATTTTCTGTCTCATTCATCTCTCCTTTGGAGTTAGTGGTGTGTTGGAGTCTCCTAACATAAATGCATTGCATTCTATTTCCCCCTTTAATTCTGTAAGTATTTGCTTCACATATGTCAGTGCTCCTGTGTTGGGTGCAAAGATATTTATAATGGTTACATCTTCTTGTTGGGCTGACCCTTTTATCATTATGTAATGTCCTTCTTTACCTCTTGTTACTTTCTTTGTTTTGAAGTCTATTTTGTCTGATACAAGTACTGCAACACCTGCTTTTTTCCCCTATTTTTTACATGAAATATCTTTTTCCAGCCCTTCACTTTTAGTTTATGTGTGACTTTGGGTTTGAGGTGATCTCTTGTAAGCAGCGTATTGATGGGTCTTGCTTTTTTATCCTTTCTATTTTCTGTGTCTTTTGATTGATGCATTCAGTCCATTTACATTTAGGGTGATTATCAATAGGTATGTACTTATTGCCAATGCAGTTTTTGGATTTGTGGTTACCAAAGGTTCAAAGGTAGCTTCTTTACTATCTAACCATCTAACTTTAACTCACTTATTATGCTATTACAAATGCAGTCTGATGATTCTTTATTTCTTTCCCTTCTTCTTCTTCCTCCTCCACTCTTTATATGTTAGGTGTTTTATTCTGTACTCTTTTGTGTTTCCCTTGACTGCTTTTGTGATAGCTTGTTTTATTTTTTGTCTTTAGTTAGTATTTGGTTGTGTGCTTTCTTTGCTGTGATTTTATTTTCTCTGGTGATATCTATTTAGCTTTAGGAGTACTTCCATCTGGAGCAGTCCCTTTAAAATACCCTGTAGAGGTGGTTTTTGGGAGACAAATTCCCTCAACTTTTACTTATCTGGAAATTTTTAAATCCCTCCTTCAAATTTAAATGATAATCTTGCTGGATACAGTATTCTTGGTTCATGGACCTTCTGTTTCATTGCCTTAAGTATATCTTGCCATTCTCTTCTAGCTTGTAAGGTTTCTGTTCAGAAGTCTGATGATAGCCTGATGGGTTTTTCTTTGTAGGTTATCTTTTTTCTCTCTCTGGCTGCCTTTAATACCTTGTCCTTGTCTTTGACCTTTGCCATTTTAATTATTATATGTCTTGGTGGTGTCTTGCTTGGGTCCCTTGTGTTGGGAGATCTGTGGGCTTCCATGGTCTGAGAGACTGTTTCCTTCCGCAGCTTGGGGAAGTTTTCAGCAATTATTTCTTCAAAGACACTTCTATCCTTTTTTCTCTCTGTTCTTCTTCTGGTACCCCTTTAATGCAAATATTATTCTATTTGGATTGGTCACACAGATCTCTTAATATTCTTTCATTCCTGGAGATCCTTTTATCTCTCTCTGCCTCAGCTTCTCTGTATTCCTGTTCTCTGATTTCTATTCCATTAACAGTCTCTTGCCCCTCATCCAGTCTGCTGTTAAGTCCTTCCATTGATTGTTTCATTTCTGTTATCTCCCTCCAGACTTCATCCTTAGCTCTTGCATATTTCTCTTCAGGTTCATCAGCATGGTTACAACTTTTATTTTGAATTCTTTTTCAGGAAGATTGGTTATATCTATCTTACCAGGCCCTCTCTCTCTGGCATTGTTTGAGTGGTTTTGGACTGGACCAGGTTCTTCTACCTTTTCATGGTGATAGAATTGGTTGCTCACTAGTGGCACATGTCAGCTGGGAGAACAAAGTCCCTTCCTGCTTACTGGTCACCTTGTCCTTCCCCACTGCCTGTGCTGGTTAACTGCACACAGGGGTAAGTCTCTGGGTTAATTCCCTGAGCTGCCATGGGTGGGGAAGCCCTCAGGATGGCCTAGTGCACTGCCAGGCATTGCAGGCACCCAGCGTGTGTTCTCCTGCAGAACAGTGCCCCTTTTTGCCTTCCAGACTTTGCTCAAGCTTCCTCTGTCTGTGCTGGGCAGGTGAGTGAGTGCTGGCGGTAGCGTCTGCATCTGGTCCTGTTAGCTATGCACTTGGAGAAGCCTCCGTGTGGTTGCTGTGGGCGGGGCTGCTCCTTGGCTGGTCTGCAGCAGTGGTGGGTCAGCTGGTTTGCTTGCAGTGCCGCTGGGGGTAATGAATGGCAGGCTGCTTATCACCATGAGGGGCTTCGGAGCTGCGTTGCCACCCAGGGGGTTAGGATGCCTGAAGTTCCTTAAGACTCCATCCTGCTGGGCTGAGTGTGCTGGTACAATTTTGTCCACCTGTTAAACCCTTGTTCCTTTAAGACTTTTAAAGCACCCGCTTTTCTTTTGTCTCAGGGGAGCTGGCTGTGGGGACCTGCTCACCATCTCCATCTTGGATTTTACTTCTCCATTTCTCTACTATCCAGTACACCATGCAATGTGTGTCTGTGCTCCCAGTGCAGATTACTAGGGCTGTTTATTGAGCAGCCCTGTGCTTCCACTCCCTCCCCACTCTGATTCTTTTCCTCCCACCAGTGAGCTGGGGTTGGGGGAGTGCTCGGGTCCCTCCAGGTCACGGCTTTGTATCTTACCCTTTCGTGAGATACTGAGTTCTCAAAGATGTAGATGTAGCCTGGCTGTTGTACTGTATCTTCTGGTCTCTTTTTAAGGAATAGCTGTGCTTGCTGTATTTTTAAAATATATATGGTTTTGGGAGGAGATTTCTGCTCCCCACTTCTCATGCTGACATCTTGAGCACCTCAACTCCTCTGCTCTTGCAGACAAAAATAGAGAACTATGGATTTAAAACAGTAGAATTATATGGATGTTGCTGATTGAACAGTCCAAAGGATTTGGTCAATATCAGCCTGAATGAAGGCACAAGATTGCTCTATCTCTGGCCTCCTTGTCTTTTTATGCAGATCTGAAATGTGGAGGGAGAGCTAATACAATGAGTGCCAGAACCAAGAATGAGAATGTCCTGGAAAAGATAGAATGAACATAGATTAAAAAGAAAAAAAGCTCTCAATTTAGATGGAAAACTACTTGGGAAAACATAGTTTTGAGCAAGAGCTGAATTAGCAGCCATTTGTCTGAAAAAGGAAAGAGCATAGGGAGAGTGTGACAACTAAAACTTAACTTGCCATTTCTGCTTCTGTATTAGTGCTTGCCTCAGTAGAAGTGGCAGACAGCCATATCCTGTTATTGCAAAAATGATTTATTGAAAGAATTGTTATTTCAAACTGGTGGAAACTAGCCGACCCAGGAAGAAGCAACTGACCTAGAAACTAGTCTCAGGCAACCAAGCAAAACTAGGACAGTTAGCCAACAGGAAGTTCAGAGAATATAAAAATGTTGACCAAGCTCTTGAGGTTGCTTTTAGCTGATCTAAGGCTGGCAGCCCCTGTGCAGGTGGTCTTACTGCTAATAAACAACTTCTTTTCCTCCTGTATTCTGGTTGTGGTCTGGTGTGTCTGTGCTCTCCCAGTACAAGCAGTTGGTCCTGTAAAATTCAGGATTTACAGAGAGATAGCAGGAATAAATGAATATTTACTCCAAGCTCAACATAAAGAAATGGCCTGTAGGGTTGCCAAGAGAGCTGTGAGACTCACACTCTACTTTGCGAATGGTTGGAATGTATCTGAAGTTCTGGCCGAATAATGGGCACCATATTTTAAGAGGGACATTCACCAAACGGAGTGAATCCCATGGAGGGCAGGTTGACTGGGTATGAGTCCACTAGAAAAGGTTAAAGGGATTTTAAGGTTTTTTATTTGTTTGTTTAGAGAGGAAAGCCTTGGGGTGTGATGGCTATTTTCAATTATTTAACCTTCTAACATGTGAGAAAGGGTTTAAACCTATTTAAGTCCCAGAGATCTAGCTTAGTTTGGTAAAATGAATCTTTAGGAAGGCAGATTTTATTTCAGAAAAAATAAAAAGACAGAAATTCAGAGAGAGAGCATTCTACAAAATCATCCAAAGGCTGAAGAGCTTCCTCACACAGAAGTGAATTCCCCTAACTAAAAGTTATCAAGCAGTTCTGGGTATTTTAGGGATAATTTCACCACTCAGTGGAAGATTTTACTAGATGACTATCAAGATCTTTACCAGTTGTTAAGGTTCAGGGATTCTATACCTACCCTTTACCAGAAACTGTGTTACTAAAACGAGATTAGGAAAACACTATTTCACTATCAGTTGACTCCAGGAATCTATCTTAAAAGTGTTGCTGATTCCGGGAGTAACAATCTTTAAGCAATTAGCACATAACCCTAACCTAACTTATCAAAGAATGGCAATATAGTGGACTCAAAAATCTGGAGAGAAGAGAAAGAAATAAAAACTCTTATTACTTTTATTAACAAAACATGGCCATTATAACTGTCCAGGAATTTTTATGGCAGGAAAAGAAGTCACCCTTGCCCCATTGTCTGAAAACTGATCTCACTTTGCCATTTCCTACATTTGTCACTCTGCACATTAAGGCTTTTTTTTTCGTTTCTTTTTAAGATAGTGGTAGTGTCAGAAATATTTTAAGGGGAGAATATTTGGGGGATAGATTTAGAGTTAAGAGTTAGCAGCCTGGCTCAGAGCTGAAAAGCTCTAAAAGCCTAAAAGTAAAAGGGTGGGGAGGCTGAAGGAGGAAAGGAACTAGTTGGTTAAGATGCAGAACAGTACCAAGTACTTGCTTTTGCATGGGGATTCTCTACTTACTAGATCCTGCCTCAATGGTACAGAATGGCTGCTCCTGTCCACCTGCTTCATCCAATACCCTTGCACCCTCTCTGCTGCTCTGCCTCCTGGGTCTCTTCCTGTGGGGATACACAAACTACTGAGGCTCCTTTTATTGCAATGTGACCAGACACACTCCCAGTTCCAGATGTTGCTGGCATCAGTTGAACAAACCTCATGAAAATCATAAAGCCAAGCATAAACCCCAGATTAACTGTCTTAAATGTTTTCTTTTTCTGAGAACTGGGACAGGGGTCTCAATCTTTTTCATGCCTTTCTCAAGCTAAAGCTATGTGGGGACACATAAAAGTCAAAATTTTCAACCAGTTGTTAATCATGATTGTGTAAGAATAGCTTTGGGCCCAGTAGAGCCTAGTGAATATTTATAAGGGTTCCAGACATGGTGCAAGGGATAGCTAGCTCATTCCAGTTCAGTACAGTGAGGTGGTGGTCTAACTGGCTTAGAGTCCATGAAGCTTTTACAGACATGACAAAAGGGAAGTTTGAGACTTGTTTCCTTATCTTAAAATAATGCAACTCCATCAGAATGATATAGAAAAATATCCATCAGCTAATGGAAGGGACAACCCATGCCAGGATTAGGGGGACCACCCACAGTCTAAGTCAAGGCATTAGGGGGAGGGAGGGATAATGTCATGGCAGTGCAACACCAGGAACCTGCTTTCCCAGGAAGGGTCTGGTCGGAGTTCCTATGGTGGGAAGCTGTTTCACATAATGTTACACTTCTGGACCTAGGGCCTTGGCACTACTGGTACATCTGCAGGTCCTGTAAGTCAAGGAAAACAGAAATTTTATTTCTAACTTTCCTCTATGTATCTGAGTCAATGTGTATGTTTCTCCTGCTGTCTGGGACTCCATCTCTGTTCTAGATCCCTTTGCCTGCCTCCTACTTATCCTTTAAAATGCATCTCGATGTTACCTTTCTGGGAAGCCTGCCTGAACCATCGTTCCTAAGTCCCAGTTCCCCCAGCATCTGGTGTTCTATGACTGGGTTATGCGTTTTTGTCTTCCTCCCGTGCGGCATGCTGGATTCTCAGAAATCAGAACTGTGTCCTGTCTACTCTGTCTACATAAGAATACTCAGTACTGTTCTTTGAATAAGTAAGTAAAGGAAAGGCATTTTGGGATTCTGAGGAGCAGCAGTAATAGCAGCTGGGATGTCCTGAAGATAGAACATCATCGGAAAGGAGCAGTGAAACTTCTCTCAGGGATTCCAAGACCAACAGTTCCCATCAAGGTCAAGGGTGGCAAGCAGAGTAAGCTTCATAAATGGAAGAACACTAATAATGATGCCATTATTAATATTCTTATCACACCAAAAACTAAACTGATCCCAACACTAAGTGACCGATTATGTATGAATGGAGTGGGTATCATGTCTCAAATAGTTTTGTGATGAGATGGAGCGCACAGAAGACATGATGGCTAGCCTCGGTCATCAAAGGTCTGTGGAAATCTTGCATTTTAGCAGTCAGCCTGTCTCACTTTGAACAAAAGTCACACAGATTTGTGTTAATGGGTGACTGATTAGCTTCCATTACACTTGTTTTGTCTCTGTCCCTGTGGCACCAGAAGGCTCTGGCTGAGGAATGCGAGGACACTGAAGGGCTTTCATGTGGGGAACTAGCGTCCTGCTCCCACCATAGGTAAGAACTCCATCCCTAGCTCTCTCTCTGCTGGAGGAGGAATGTCCTGGTCACTATAGGTTGGGCTGTGCCTCTCTGTGGGAGCAAGAAGATAATTGTGTCTCCTTTTGTTACTTTCTGTTGTATGGCGCTCATGAATGTGTTTCAAAGACTCAAGCAACTTCTGAAGAAAACACCCATGTACCACTTCTACACAGAAAAAACAACCACGGGACCTTATTCAAACAAACCTTCAGACTAGGTGGTGATATTCTAGGTCAGAGACTAGCAAATTTTTTTCTGTGAATAGCCAGAGTAAATACTTCAGGCTTTTTGCAGACAGTGCCATCTCTGACATAACTACCCAGCTCTGCCCTTGAAGTATGAAAGTAGCCATGGACACTGAAAATGAATGGATGTGGCTGTGTTTCAATAAAATTGAACATTACAGCATATAACATTATAGCAGGTTACTGGATGTTCCTGGGTTCCTCTGGGGAATGAGGCTGGGGGTGGCTGACCTGGCACAGAGGAGGGACTGCTCAGGGGCATGAGGGGAAGGGAGAGAGGGAAAATTGGAGTGTATAGTGAGAAAGGTGACTCTGAGTCACCTGGATCTGAGACAGTGGGGCAGAGAAGCTGGATGAAGAGGAAGGAGGAGGAATGGGACAGGTGGGTGGGTGGGAAACTCTGCCTTAGCCAACCCCCTTTACTTGGGGATGAGACTGGAAAAAACACATTGCTCTGGGACACAGATTACTTCTCCCAGCATCTCCTGGACAGAGCCTCCAGCAGCTACATCCGGGCCAACCCTTATCTGTCCAATCTTTCTGCCATCTCGGTTCTCGCACCCTCCTGCCAAGAAAAAAAATCACCACAGCAGATATCCTCTCACTGAACTCAATCAAACAAATGGTATGTTTAGATGTGTCAGGGAAAATCCTCTTTTCCCAAGCCTCTCTTGCTCTTCACGTTTTTAGAGCTAATCTTTAGAGGTATTGAGTCCCTAGGATTGTCATGTTTTCCCTGTAGGGTGGGAGGAACTACACAGTGATTTCTTCTTTCTGCCTCTGAGAACAGAGGTTTCTGCCCTGTTTGCTGTTGACAGCTCCCAAATGATGGATGGTCAGGTCATGGGATGACTTAAGAAATGGCAAGCAGCTCAGTGACAAAGAGCAGGTCCTTCCGAGGAAGCTTCCTTGTGTCATGCAGTCTACATGATGCATGAGGACTTGGGGTAGAGGCAGGCATGAGGCCCATGGAGCCACAGTTAGGAATTCTAAGAAAATACTGCACTGAAGGAACCACAGAGGTAGGTGGCTGAGTGGTCTTCACAGAGGTTTCTTTCCTTTCTTGGTCAAGATTACTTATATACAGACATAAAGGAGAATGGCAGAGTGCTTAAGAAGGTGGACTCTGGAGTCTTTTGACCTGGACCCTAAATCTCTGCCCTGACACATTCTAGCTGTCAGTGACTTTAGGCAAATCATTTAACCCCTCTGAGCTGTATTTCTCTCAATCTTTAAAAAGAACATACTAATAATATCTAACTTAATGGACTGATGTAACAATTAATTGAAATAATCTTAGGATAATAACGTGCTTCTTTTCTTCTTCTCCTTCCTATTCTTGTTACATGAACACGAATCAACGGGCATAGAGAAAGTCCCATAACAACCCTAGTCCTCCAGCTCTGAGCCAATTCTACATGCTTTAATTTTCCTCTGGAGATTCCTTTGACATAAATGTAAATCTGTGTGGCGATAGAACAATATACATCATTATCAGCCATTTGTATCTCAGGGGGAGTTAATGTGTTCCTTTATTTGTATTTTTCTTCACTTTAACAGAACACTTTCACATACATAAATACATTCAAAACTCATATGATCCTGGAAAAGTAAGGCTAGGGAGGAATTGTTCTCTTCATTTTATAAAGGGAAAAAGTGAGTCACAGCATCTAAGTAATTCTGCAGGAGCCTGGACAGAAACCAAGTGTTTATGGCACTGGAGCAGTGTTTCTCAGAGTATGTTCCAAGGATGCTCCCTGCTCCAGAAGTACTGTGAGGGCTTGCTGAAAATGCACATTCCTGGGTCACATCCACCTGGGTTAATTAGCCTCAGTAGAGGTGGGGCCTGGTAATCAGTTTTCTTAACACATTCCTCATGCAATTCTGATATATCTTATAGTTTAGAAAATGATTGCTCCACAGTCTACACCAATGGTTCTAAACTGCAGCTAAACATCTAGGTTGCCTGTGGGGGATTTACCTAACAAAACACAATCAAGCAGGCCCAGGGTCCATACATCAGCAATCTGATTAAATGGCATCCATAGTGATCCTTATTTCCAGGTAGCATGGAAAGTCTCTGATCTAAATCAGCATTTCTAAAACTCTGCTGCACATTAACATGACATGCACAGGCTTCTTCCCAGGCTAGTCAAGCCAGAATCTCTGGAAATAGAATCTAGCTATCGGTATTGTCAAAACCTCTCTCAGGTGTTCCTGATGTGCAGTCATGGCTGAGAACCAGTTGTCTAGATCAGGGGTCAGCCACTTCTTTTGTAAAGGTCCAGGTTGTAAGTATTTCTGGCTTTGTGGGCCCTATGGCTTCTGTCACAGACAGTCCCTGACTTACAATGGTGCGAAAGTGCTATGCATTCAGTAATAACTGTACTTTTGTCTTTTCACAGGCTGGCAACATGCAGCACAACAGTCTCTTTCATGGTGCTGGCCAGCGTCAAAGGCCACAGCTCTCAGTCAGCTAGGCAATCACAAGAGTAAACAACGCATACGCTTACAGCTATCCTGTACCTATACAACCATTCTATTTTTCACTCCAAGCTCAGTTTCAATTACATGAGATAATCAACACTTTATTAGAAAATAGGCTTTGTGTTAGATGATTTTTCCCACCTGCAGGCTAATGTAAGTGTTCTGAGTGATGTTAAGGTAAGTTAGGCTAAACTGTTACGTTTGGTAGGCTAGATGTCCTAGATGCATTTTCCATTCATGAGATTTTCAGCTTATGATAGGCTTGTCGGAATGTAACCCCATCGTAAGTCAAGGGAGATCTGTACTCAGTGCTGCTGGTGTAACATGAAAGCAGCCATAGGCAATGTGTAAATGGACGGGTATGCCTGCATTTCTGTAAAATTTTATTTACAAAATTTGGTTGTAAGTAATTCAGCCCATGGACTGAATTTGCCCCATGGGCTAGGGTTTATGCTGGTCTGTTGTACGGGATCATTTTTTTAAAAATCCAGTCTGTGGTAGGTGGATTCTTTTGTAAAATAAAATGCAAGTGAATTACTACTACAATGAAACAAAAAAGACAAAATATAAGCCCACTGATTGCACAATTGGATGTCACAGCAATGTCAAATTACTATCAAAGTTTCTAAATACTTAAACTCAATTTCTCTACCTATCACATGAACTGGCACCTAACATCTTAGACTAGATCTGTCCAAAGACTACATTTTCAGTTGAACTCCCAAAATCACGGTAATCTCCTTGTTTGAGGGACAAAGGTGACTAGAATTGGGTAGAATTAATTGGTGTAAACTTTGTAGAGAAAGAACCTTTGACTCCAACTTTGCAAAAGGTGATGGACCTCAATTAGTGAAGAAGGAAAGAGAAAGCATCTTAACATAATACTTACCACTTAAAAAGACACTATAAAGAGAGCTAGATTTGAACCAGCAGGGAAAAGCATGTTTTATTTGTTAAGAAGACAGAGAAAAATGCATTTCCCAGTATAAAGAGAGTGGGGCTGATGGGAAAGGACATTGAGGGCTTTGAAATCAGACAGGGCTTAGAACCTGGCCTTGCCCCTTCTTAGCTGAGTTGGGGCAATCCCTGACTGTTCTGAGCCTCAGGAACGTCATCTATGAAGTTAAGGATCCCATCAACTTCCCAGGATTGTTGAAGGAATTCAAATCATATATACAAAGTTCCTGTCTCACCACCTGGCACTCAACAGATGACAGTCACGGTGACTGAGCACGGCCAGCTCCCTGGGGAGAATGCTGGCTTTGCAGCCCGGCAGACCTCTGGGTATGAATTCTTGCTCCAACTCTTGTGTGGCTTTGAATCCCTTTAACTTTGGTGAACCTCGGGTTTTTATCGGTAAAACAGAGACATTAATACCTAGCTTTTAGGTTAAAGTACAGATTAGAGATGATCAAAATGTGTAAAATTCTGGCTCAAGTGCTCAAAAGAAGTTCTCAAAAGGTGGTAGTTAATGTTTTTTCTCATATAATTTTTTTTTTTTACTGAGCTATATTTACATATGATCAAATTCACCCTTTTAAAGTGTATGATTCAATGATTTTTAGTATCCTCCCAATGTTGTGTGACCGTCATCACTGTCTAATTGCAGAGCAGCTATTGCTTTTTAGTCCATTTAGCTCAGTAATCCCAGGCCAGTCTCTGACCTCTTACACTCTGCAGAAGGCTTTACTGAAGCCTGACGAGGGAGAAACCACAGCACACAACACTCAATAAACTTAATCGTCTCTTTCCAAAGTCTTACACCTTACAGCAGTTGCTCAAGTCTGCCTCACCTCCTCTAGAACCCCATCGAGGCTGGCTCTCCCCTCTCCTTTCCCTCAGGGCTTTTGTAATCCTTACCGGGTAGCTCCCTGTCCTTTCTCCCAGTCTTGAGTCATGGAGCCTATTCCCTTAGCTTCTTCAGTTTGCAGCTGCCAATCATTGCTTTGCTGTGGCAGGGACAGCTGGCTCTTTTCCTGAGATCTGTGTTCCTCTCTTATCATGAGGAGGTCTGGCAGAGGCCTCTCCAACTAGAGGTCAATTTCTCTACTCCCACATAGGTAGGGCTATGTGGACCTACCATGTGTGTCACTCCCAGGCAAAAATGAGTAAGAACTGGGTATTCCTCCTCTATTTTCTCTTTCCTTGTCTGTCAGCTAAAGGCAAAGGACTCCTAGCCCTAAGAGAATATAGCTAAGCCTCAAGGAAGGAACATGGGGGCAAAAATCATCACATGGGAGGCTACCTATTGAACTGCTGACTGTGATTGACAGGAGCAAGAAATAAATGGTATACCTGATCAACCCAAAGAAAACAAAAGCTTTTTATCCTCAGAACGACTCAGAGGAAGAATATTTCTAAGTATTATCCTTTATATAGGTAATTACCCTTTGTATAGATCATTCTGTCACATTTCTATTACTCTTATTACATGCCCTCATTCCATGTAAGACTGGAACTTGCAGCGATAATTTTAGGAGAGGTTCTGAGTTTCTCCCCAGTCCTGGGGGAGCACTCCTGCATGGGCAGTGAGAGCCCTCCATCAGCTGGGCGCATGGATCAGAAAGCAGAGCAGTGGGCTCACATGTCCTTTCTAAGGAGTAGACACCGGACCTCTTGCAGAGATGACAGGAGATGGGCTGCCTCCAAGCAGAGACGCTTTACACTCACTCACGAAGCAGCCACAGCTGCTGGGTACATGGAAGGTGGCCTGCTAATTAGCACTGCTGTCTGCCTCTGGCTTAGGAAGGTCTCATACTGAGGGTTGGATGGTGACTTGGTGGTGATTCAGGGTTGGACAGAAATGAGGCCCTGCCAGATGAAGCTCTGAAAGACCAGACCTCAAAGGTCATCCAAGAAAACCTTGCCAAGCTCAAGCGCCAGATAGCCATAGCAGCAGGACAGGGATAGGGCACAGCCTCCTCTTCTCTACACATATCCCCACCACACACACACTAAAGGATGCCTTTTCACCTTCCCAGGTTTCTCTGCATCCTCTCTGTGTCCCAGTTTCACTGTAATGTCGGATGGTGGAAAAAGACATGGTGGGTGAGTGGTGAGAGAATGTGCCAAGAGCTGAGGATGTAGATACCCCATTTCCCACCCTCTACTCTAGGATTAGATGGCCTAGTTCCGAAGACTGACTCAACTGGTCAGTGTTATTGGGGCTCTCATTAATTCTCGTAACTGCATCTATTCATTTATGCATTTACCTTTTCATCTACCAGACATTTCCTGAAACCCTACTTTGAAACTGGCACTATGGCCTTGGGGGATGGAGAAATGAAGAGGTCATCGTCCCTGTCCTTAAGAATGAGAACACAGAGACAGAGATAAGAGCAACAGCTCATGGCTAAGTTTGTGTCAAAGCAGTAACAGCACCCCTCCGGCAGTGTGCCAGGGAGGCCTGGGGATTGGTGTGATCTAGGGCTGGAGGCTCCTGGATGTTCTGGGACATGTAGTCAAGAAAGACAAAAGTCTTTGGCAGGGGCTGCTCCATCTCCCAGCTAGGGTGGAGCCTCCTGGCATTGTGTTAAAGCACAATGAGAAGGAGACTCCAGAATTCAGTTGGCTGCTCCAGAGCACTAGGGAGTGGGCTCTGGCTGGCTCCAGAGGCGACACCGCTCTCCCTCAAGTTGGCTGGCACAGTCCCAGAGAAGAGCAGAAAACCTTCCTGGGAGACAGGTGCTTAGGCTGAATTTCACTGGTCTGGTCTGTCTCCCTCCTTTCTGCTTCTCTAGCCTTCAACTTACTGGTCCCCAATCCAACAGGGCAAGTAGAATATCAGTCAGACCTGCTCAGACCTGCTCTGTCAGAGAAACCTCTACGGTGTCACCTGAGACGAAACCGGTGCACCTTTCTCTGGTGTTAGCGAAGTAACCTGCTGTGTGTGTGTGTGTGCAGGTGGCAGTGAGGAGCTCCTCTGCCAATGAGCAGAGATCCTCTGGCACAGCTCCTAGGTATTCAGGCCCCTGCTATCTCCTCCCTCTCTCCTCAGAAAGGAAATCTAGAGGACCATTTTTCCTATTGCCCAGTGGGAAGGCAAAGCCGGTTGGAAATCCACCTGAGATGCAATCCTGGGGCAGCTCCGGGACCAAGTTGCCCAAGGGTTTGCATCAAAACTTACAACCACATAGGGGAAATACTTAGATTTCTTCCCTACCAAAAGATAAGAGATGGGATGAGGAGATGGGCATGGTTCTAGTTTCACCCTTAGTCTGACCCCATAACCAGGGATTATAGAGCAGGCCACGTAAATATTTGTGCTACAGGACTGAAGGTAGCCCAACAGGGGGCCAGCTCAAGGCTCACTGATCAGACAGGCCTCTGTCATTAAAGCTTCTCAAACTGCTTTCTGTCCTGCCCAATTCTGGACAGAAAGAATAGCCCTAGAATTGGTATATGTCCTGGGAAAACATTTGTTTCTCCAACAGCCAGTCCCTTCTGTGTGAGATTGTTTCCTTATTCATTAAATGATACTGCTGGGAGAGAGAACTGCCTGGGGTCTCCGTACCACGTCACCACAACCCAGAGGTCGGCCCTCAGCTTTGCAGGTTAGATAGAACTTAATTCTATCAGTTCCTCACAGATAAGCCCATTATGGAGAACTGATTCTCTAAATAAGAGACTGAATGAAAAACTAGATACAGGCTTACCAATGAGGGGTATCAGGTAGGATCACTGGTCCCCAACCTTTTCTCAGAGCACCCTCTAAGCATAATCCCACTGAGGATGCTGAAACATAAAGCAGATATCCTCATGGGGACAAAAGTAGAGCAAGCTTCAAGAGTGTCCTTGTTCTTCAGGGATATTTCACCATTTTAGGGTACCTGGGTGAACTGCCCTTCTGCACTCAGGACGCAATTCTGGATAAACAGTGTTGGTTCTCAGAATTAGTGGGGTCCCACTCTGGCATGGTGCTTGAGAAGCACCAACTAGTTTTGTGTAAATTCATACAGACCACCTCCATATGTGATGCCAGCATTGCCCCAGACACAGTATGGTACAACTGAGCAGATAACTTTATTTATAAGTTGTGCTCCCCAACTTTTTGAACACTATGCAGCCATACGCCATGTTTGTATGGGATACCAGAGGAAACTCTAGTTAGCCTAAGTCCTATTCTGCCACCATAAGGTTTGGGAAGCTCTGCCATATCTGTGACTCACTGTTGCCCATCAGTGGGCCTTAGCACACCTGTTGGAAAGCTCTGGTGTGTACCGTGATCTTCTTCAGTAGATTTGGGAGTATTTAGGAGAAACGGTAAGTACTCTAGTCTCATCAGTAACACACCTTTTAGGATCTGATTCTTTCAATGTTGAGTTTGGGTGTTTGGGTTTTATTTTCAGCAGGTGAATTTTTCTGATACTGCCATCCAGCCCCCAACTCTGTAATGCCTTCTGTAGAGAATACTTTCCTGTGCTCTCCAGATCCCCTCTTCAAGGTGGCTGCACCAGCTTCCAGCTGCTGATTGCTCCCAGCTGTGCCCTTGGTAGAGCCCTGCCTGGCCTAAGATGAAGTCCCTCCGGGATGGCTCACAGCAATGACTGGCTAATGAAGAGATATAAAGGTCAGACCCCTTGCTTCAAGTGGAAGTAATTCTGAAAGTTCCTTCCTGCTCCAGAGCTCCCTGTAGGATCATCTAAAACCTCAATTACAACCGGATTAAAGATCAGTTTCTTCCCCTGACCAACCCTTCTAGGTGAATCTATTGGAAGTATACCCAATAAAACTTCTGCATATAATTCTCTGTCACCAAATCTGCTTCCAGGGAACCCATCTAAATCACACTCTGATGTCTCTAGCGTTTTATGTCAGTTAGTGTCATACACCTTTACTGTATAAAATAACCAGAATTATATAAACGCACAGAGTATTTGTTAAAAGTTACCTGATAATGTGAGGACTGCTGAACAGCTAGAAATTTCTGGGAAAGGAAAGCATTTCAAAAGAAAAATCTGAGTGTCCTTGCAGTTTCCCACGGGGGGAGAGCCTCGAGGGACCACAAGGCGATCTGTTCTTAATACCTTCTTGGACAAGTCACCTTCTCTCTCTGGGCCTCACTGCCTTCATCCATAATATGGTCAGGTGACCTCCTGATCCGTTCAGACTTTCTAGGTTCCATATTTCGCTGTTTTTCTAAGGCAGGCATCCTCAAACTTGAACATGCATCAAAATTTCTTGAAAGACTTGTTAAAGCAGATTACTGGGTTCCACCGTCAGAGCTTCTGACCTAATAGGTCAGGGGTGGGGGCCAGGAATCTGCATTTCTAACAAATTCCAGGTGACGGATATACTAATGTTGTCAGTGTGCAATCCACACTTTGACAACTATAGCTCTTACGATGTCTAAGGGATGTTTGTTCTTTCAGTTGGAAGGACCATTTCACAAATTATAATGTAGTGGCATTATTACTCAGGTGATGTTGAAGAGTTAATTCGGCATCTTCATTTGCTTAGTGAGAAACCCTGTGTTAAGGAAGAGTGCTCCCAGACCAGTTGAGGCCTCACTATCTAAAGCTTAATCTTATGCGAAAAAGAGGCCAATTTTTCCAGAGGAGACTACAAAGATCATAAACCAAATAGATTTGGGTTTATGGCAAGCTCCTCAAAATAGAAAGGAGGGGGTGGAGAAATTGTCTTTTGCGGAGGGTCTTCCTTGAAGACCCTTGCCACCTCTACACCATCTGGGATGCTGACAGGGTCAGATGCTGAGCCTCACTTGTGCACAAGATCTCGGCCTCCAGTCCCTGGGATTCTGGGGAAAGTGCTATCACCTCCTGTGGCATGCTCAGTGCCAGCAAGAGTCATCCACATAGGGCCGCTCAGCTGGAAGCACTCTCCTTTCTCTGGCCTGTGGCCTCACCACCCAGTCTGTTTTTACTGGACATCTCGGAGGTCTGAGAGCCTAGGCGTCAGGGCACTTCCTTCTTAAGCATGTAGCGTCTGGGATGCTAGGCCAGGCCTGCCAGTTCCCATGCACGCCTCCAGGCCTTGACACAGCTCTGCTGGCTGGAGGGAGGCAGGCTTTGCCTGTTCTCATGAAGTATCTGGTCAGACAATGCCCTGGAACTGTCCTCTGGAAGCCCTTGGGCACTGCATGGGATCAGGAAAATCTTCAAATAAATCTTCCCCTTTTTTCCCCAAACAATTTACCTGTCTTTAAAGCATCAGAGGATCTCAGGACTTTAAGGGACCTTGAGAGACCATCCAGTCCAGCTCTTTCTCTTTAATAATTATCAAGCCCTATTCAAAATGATGATGATGTTTGACTGTTTGCCAAGTTTATCAAGTGCTTCATTTTTGTTTTTGTTTTTCTCTCGTATAATATAATGGCTGTGTTAGAAAGCCCTATTGACTCTTCTGCAAAAAAGTAGCTCATAGATCTGCCCACTCTCTCTGTTTTCTCTGCTCCAACCCTAGCCACCATCATCTCTTCAGCATCCCCTACAAACATGTTCCTTCTTTTGCACTCTTGGCTCCTACCATACATCTTCCACATGCCAATGAGAACAATCTTTTAAAAATAGAAACTGATGGTGATTGCACAACATTGTGAAAAGTACTAAATGCCTCTGAAATCTTTTTGACGGTTAATTTTATGTAAGTGGATTTCACCTCAATTGAAAATGTGTGTTTAATATGTCAGAATATGTCAATGTGCTAGCACAAAAACCCTTCAATGTTCAGTGGGTCTCTCATTGTGCTTAGGAAAAAATCCAAATTCTTTACCATGAGAATACTAGGCCTACCTGGTGTGAATTTGAAATTTTACCTACCCCATTTCCTATCACTCTTTATCTGATTCGCTCTGCTTCCAGGCACACTGACTTCCCCTCTGTCCCTGCACACTGAGCTCATTCCTAGGAACCTTTGTACTCTCCTATATGCTACACTTAGATCCACCCTCTCCAAAGGAGCCCCACCCATTCACTGCCAGCCCCCATCCCGCATTTGATTCGTATCCCTACTGATATTGCCTTGCCACCCCATAAGAATATTTGTTCCCTGAGAGACCTTGTCTGTCTCCTTCAACACTGTCTCTCTGTGGCCTAGAACAGTGCATGATATTAGTCAGGGTTCAAAAGAGAAACAGATCAGTGGGGTTTATATAGAGAGACTTATTACATGGGATAGGCCCACTTGATTATGGAGGCTGGCAAGTCCAACATCTGCAGTGTCGGCTGGCAGGCTGGAGCCCCATGGGGGCTGGTGGAGCAGATGAAATCTGAAGACTGTAAGATTCCAGTCTGTTGGAGGACTCCCTCGTGCTTGTGCTTGGGGAGGCAGATCTTTTTGTTCTATTCAGGCCTTCAACTGATTGATTGAGACCCACCTGCATTAAGGAGATAATCGGTTTACTCAAAATTCACCAGTTTAAATTGTAATCTCATCCAGAAACACCCTCCAAGTTGACACATAAAATTAACCATCACAGTAGGTATTTTTAAATTGTTTGTTAATTGAATTATCTAATTTGATCTTGGGAAATCCTGTGATGCAGGGGATACTGGCCCCACTTCATAGGTTTCCCTGCTGCAAGAAAGGTAACTGTAATCGTTTGAGAACACAGTGCTGAGAAATGGTGAAGGCAAAGTCAAGCCCACTCTTCCACCGAGTCTGGAGATTTAACACTTGGCAGCACTGTCTCACGCACCACGCCAAGTAGGACTGCATCCAGAGGGTCAGGAATCTCTCAAGTCTTCTCTTTGGAAATTCTTATTTATGTGTACAGAAATTCTTCTGCTAGGCAAGAAGAGAAGAGTCTGAGGATCAACTGCAGTGCCTTTCCCTAGGCCTCAGCGCCCTTCTGTTCTCCTGTTCTTTGCCCTACACCCTCTCTGCTTCAACTGAGTTAATCAACAACATATTCAAGGGAAAAACCAACCCATGTTCTCACTCTAGCTCACTACTAGCTAAAGTATCTACCATACATCAGACGCCTACTACATGTCAGGCAGCATTAAAGAGTAGATATTAACTCCATTTTTCAGTTGATAAAGTGGAGGTTGGGAGAATAAGTAGCTTGCTAAGGTCACAACTTGTAAATAGCAAGACATTCAAATCTAATCTGACCACTGAATTACAGCCTTCTCACTATACCACAGGGACTCTTAAAAGAAGTAAAATCTGTGACTCATTCCACCTAAATCGCCTCCCCACTCCTTTCTGCTTCTCTGCCAGACTGAAGCAGCATGGTGTCGTGAACAGATCATAGATTCTGGAGAGAGAACCCCTGAGCCTCTTCCAGGCTGTCAAAACAAGTCATTTGGTCTATTATTCTACATCTATTCATTTATAAAAAGAAGATAGTACATCATTTCTTTCTAGATCTGAAGTAAAAACTTATGTTGCCTGAATCCTTTTCTGATTGATACAAACCCATTTAATCACTCAATCTGTATGCTTTGAATATTAGCAAGTAATTATGAGCTTGTTTACAAATAAATCCAGTGTTTGCTTTGTCTCCTCAAAAGGGCTGTTCACCAAGGCGGGATTAAATTTTGTTTCTTTTTTATCCTTTTATCTTGCCCAATGCAGCAATCTTCACTTAACAGGAGCTCCATTAAGTCCAAGTTGAAGGACTGACTCAAGAAGAGGATTTGTGGGAAAAGTCAAGAAGTCATTCTGCTTATAGAGAGTAAGACATTTGATGAAGTCTTGTGAATCCAGAAAGTGCAAATTAAGTTGGGAAGGGAGATGTGTCCCTAAGTGGATTAGTGAGGAATAATGGGGCCATGGGAAGTACAAAATCTCAAAATCCCAATGCTTACAAATTTTGAGAGGATGAATATTGGTTCTTTCTCTTTTAGGGTTGGCATGGTGCATGTAAAAACTACTAAATTAATAGGAGTCAAAAATCCTGGGTGGCAGATTTCTAAGTCATTTAACATCCTTAAGTCAGTTTTAAAATTTGTAACATGATATTGCTGAGGTAGATTACTACAAGGTTATTCTTTCCAGCTCAAAAATGTTATGATATCAGAGATAAGAGGCTAACTTTCTTAACACATAAAGACGTCGTACAAATCAACTAAAAAAAGCCAATAACCCAACAGAGGGGGAAGGATATAGGCAGACAGAAAAGAAAATAAAGTCAACTTTTAAAAAGAGTAAAGCAAGTTAAAACTACAAAGAAATCCAATGTTTTCAACTATCAGATTGGAAATAAAGTTCCATAACACATTGTGTTGCTAAGACAGTGAGGAATCCAGCACTCTCAAAAAGTAGTGGAAATGTATAATGAAATATCCTGCAGGGAGGACAATTTGGTGATTACTATTGAAATTCAAAGTTCACATACCCTTTGATGTGGCAGTTCCACTCTAGGTATTTGCCCTACAGACAAACTCACACATGTGAGAAACACCTGTGTAAAAGGGCATTCACTGCAGGATTTTTATGTTATCTATGGATTTAAAACATCCCAAATGCCCATCTGTATATTATTTAAATAAATTGTGGTTTACTGTATTTCCATGCAATGCAATGCTGGCAATCTTTAAATGGGGCACATCTGTATATCTAACATGGACAGATCTTCACAATATACAGTTTAATGAAAAAGGAGATGGGCAAGCAAGACAGTGTGAATAGTATAGTGCCATTAAGTTACAAAACAAAAATAATGTATTATACAATATGCACATTGCTTTTCACTTGAAAATACTTTAAAACTTACAAAATAAAAACAGCATAAAGAACACCTATATGTGCTTTTCTGGATTTACCTGTTATTCACATTTTGCCCCATTTGCTTTATCATTTGAATATATACACATAGTTTTAATGTCTCTGGAAGCTACCATGAGTAACTTGTAACAGTGGCTGCCTCCAGGGAGGAAACTGAGTGACTCTCTAGGTGGGGAGGAAGGCTTACTTTTTACTCTGTGTCCTCTTGACTCATTTGAATTTGTATTATGTATTCAAATAATTAAATGAAAAGTTAAATGAGCATTTCTGCAAAAATTCTAGGTCTGTGTCTTTAGGGCAAAGCTCACATTCTGGTGAAAGAAATCACTTGGACATCTGAAAGGGTAAAAAGGCCAAAATGAAAGTCAAAAGACAGCCAAGAATGGCCAAATAGTGATGAGGGATAGTTTTTCTCTTTATAAAATCTTCCAGCTGATAAAGACATAATGGTAAAACTGGTTTATCAGCATTTATAACCCCCACTGTATAAGTGGATCAATAGCTGTTAACACCAAAAAGAACATTTATATTTGTGTGCTCCTAGATGGAAATACACACCACTCACTGCCTGTGAAGGATTCTTGGCAAAATAACTGATCCTGAATTAGATCAGCTTCTAGACCTTTTAATCAATTGCAGCATATACTGGGGTCAGAGGAACAACCTTAATGACATTGCCTGTCCCTAGGCCATAGTCACAAATGCAGAAAAATATTTAACTTAAATAATATAGAAAATTAGGAGTAAGAAAGGGGCATTAATCTCAAATTTATAAAGATTTTAAATGGTAAATTTAACACAGGCTTTTGTGCTAATAATTTGAAAACTTTAGTGAAATAAATAGGTGATTTTATTGGAAGATATAGATACCAAATTGACCCTAGAATTATCAGAAAAATCAATTATTAACTCCACAACAGGGATCTGCAGTCAGGTGGGGTGCTGGTCCGAGGCCTTCTACCTTCAGATCCACTCTATGCCTTTCTTCCCGCTAGGCATTATCCTCGGGAGGCTGCCCGTGGGGGCTGCACTTCCCAAGCTTCTGTGTCAGCTGGCTTCTCATAGATTCAGGCAGTGGTAGGGAGGAGTAGAGGCAGGAGAGGAGCCAGGCTTTTGTCCTATCCCACTCTGCCCCTCATGGAGTCTGCATGCTGGTTACCTCTTTTCTGTAGCTCAAGCTCCTGCTAATTACACCAACAGGGCTCCAGCTTCCACTTCCTGAACTTGGCCCTTGGACTCCAGTCCTCCTCCATGTGTTCCCTCCAGGTTAGGGGTGACAGTTGTTTCCCACTATTGCTGATTTCACTTGTTGGCTTTTTGGCTCCTTCTACTGACTTGTGACAAATATACCACTGTAATTCTGTGCAGAAAAGGATGATGGTCTTCAAAAAATGGTGTTGGATCAATTGTAACCCAATAAAATAAAAAGAAGCACTGATCCTCTATTTCACACCATACAAAAAAAATTTGTAAGGGTCGTAAGGCCAATAGATGAACAGTAAAGCTATAAGCTTCTAGAAAAAAAAAATCAGAGAATATATTTATATTGTTAAAAAATATGGATCTGGATCGGAAGATGGCAGCATGAGTAGAGCAGCGGAAATCTCCTCCCAAAACCACATATATCTATGAAAATATAACAAAGACAACTCTTCCTAGAATAAAGACCAGAGGACACAGGACAATATCCAGACCACATCCACACCTGAGAGAACCCAGCGCCTCGCGAAGGGGGTAAGATACAAGCCCCGGCCCCGCGGGAGCCGAGCGCCCCTCCCCCCAGCTCCCGGCGGGAGAAGAGCAGACAGAGCGGGAGGGAGACGGAGCCCAGGACTGCCGAGCACCCAGCCCCCGCCATCCGGGACAGAGTGCAGACACAGTACGTGCCCAGGGGGCCCTGGATGCTAGGGAAACAGGGCAGCAAGACCGGTGAGCAGAGGCCTGAGGCTGGTGCCGGAGAATAAAGAAAAATGAGCGGTCACCTTTTTTTTCTTTTTCTTTTTTTTTTTTGTGGTCGTTGTTTTGTTTTGGCAGGTGCTTTTTGGAAGTCTTAAAGGGACAGGGCGGGTCACTTAATCCAGAGGTAGGGAATCCGGGATCTCTGGGCACCCTAACCCCTGGGCTGCAGGGAGCAGGGAGGCCCCTTACAGAGATAAATAGCCTCCCAGCCGCTCCCCCTCCAACGCGACTCCACTACTCTGGAGCAGCTGCCCGAGCCAGGCCACGCCCACAGCAACAGCGGAGATAAACTCCATAGCAACCGGGCAGGAAGCAGAAACCCTGTCTGCCCGCAGCTGCGCAGCACAAGCCACTAGAGGTCGCTGTTCTCCCAGGAGAGGAGGGCCACAAACCAACAAGAAGGGAAGTTCTTCCAGCCGTCACTCGTCCCAGCTCTGCAAACTATTCCTATCACCATGAAAAGGCAAAGCTACAGGCAGACAAAGATCACAGAGACACCACCACAGAAGGAGACAGACCTAACCAGTCTTCCTGAAAAAGAATTCAAAATAAGAATCATAAACATGCTGACAGAGATGCAGAGAAATACGCAAGAGAAATGGGATGAAGTCCGGAGGGAGATCACAGATGCCAGAAAGGAGATCACAGAAATGAAACAAACTCTGGAAGGGTTTATAAGCAGAATGGATAGGATGCAAGAGGCCATTGATGGAATTGAAATCAGAGAACAGGAACGCATAGAAGCTGATATAGAGAGAGATAAAAGGATCTCCAGGAATGAAACAATATTAAGAGAACTGTGTGACCAATCCAAGAGGAACAATATCCGTATTATAGGGGTTCCAGAAGAAGAAGAGAGAGGAAAAGAGATGGAAAGTATCTTACAAGAAATAATTGCTGAAAACTTCCCCAAACTGGGGGAGGAAATAATCAAACAGACCATGGAAATACACAGAACCCCCAACAGAAAGGATCGAAGGAGAACAGCACCAAGACACATAATAATTAAAATGGCAAAGATCAAGGACAAGGAAAGAGTTTTAAAGGCAGCTAGAGAGAAAAAGGTCACCTATAAAGGAAAACCCATCAGGCTAACATCAGACTTCTCAACAGAAACCCTACAGGCCAGAAGAGAATGGCATGACATATTTAATACAATGAAACAGAAGGGCCTTGAACCAAGGATACTGTATCCAGCACGAATATCATTCAAATATGATGGTGGGATTAAACAATTCCCAGACAAACAAAAGCTGAGGGAATTTGCTTCCCACAAACCACCTCTACAGAACATCTTACAGGGACTGCTCTAGATGGGAGCACTCCTAGAAGGAGCACAGCACAAAACACCCAACATATGAAGAATGGAGGAGGAGGAACAAGAAGGGAGAGAAGAAAAGAATCTCCAGACAGTGTATATAACAGCTCAATAAGCGAGCTAAGTTAGGCAGTAAGATACTAAAGAAGCTAACCTTGAACCTTTGGTAACCACGAATTTAAAGCCTGCAATGGCAATAAGTACATATCTTTCAATAGTCACCCTAAATGTTAATGGCTGAATGCACCAATCAAAAGACACAGAGTAATAGAATGGATAAAAAAGCAAGACCCATCTATATGCTGCTTACAAGAAACTCACCTCAAACCCAAAGACATGTACAGACTAAAAGTCAAGGGATGGAAAAACATATTTCAAGCAAACAACAGTGAGAAGAAAGCAGGGGTTGCAGTACTAATATCAGACAAAATAGACTTCAAAACAAAGAAAGTAACAAGAGATAAAGAAGGACACTACATAATGATAAAGGGCTCAGTCCAACAAGAGGATATAACCATTCTAAATATATATGCACCCAACACAGGAGCACCAGCATATGTGAAACAAATATTAACAGAAATAAAGGGGGAAATAGACTGCAATGCATTCATTCTAGGAGACTTCAACACACCACTCACCCCAAAGGATAGATCCACCAGGCAGAAAATAAGTAAGGACACGGAAGCACTGAACAACACAGTAGAACAGATGGACCTAATAGACATCTATAGAACTCTACATCCAAAAGCTACAGGATATACATTCTTCTCAAGTGCACATGGAACATTCTCCAGAATAGACCACATACTAGGCCACAAAAAGAGCCTCAGAAAATTCCAAAAGATTGAAATCCTACCAACCAACTTTTCAGACCACAAAGGCATAAAACTAGAAATAAACTGTACAAAGAAAGCAAAAAGGCTCACAAACACATGGAGACTTAACAACACGCTCCTAAATAATCAATGGATCAATGACCAAATCAAAATGGAGATCCAGCAACATATGGAAACAAATGACAACAACAACACTAAGCCCCAACTTCTGTGGGACACAGCAAAAGCAGTATTAAGAGGAAAGTATATAGCAATCCAAGCATATTTAAAAAAGGAAGAACAATCCCAAATGAATGGTCTAATGTCACAATTATCAAAATTGGAAAAAGAAGAACAAATGAGGCCTAAGGTCAGCGGAAGGAGGGACATAATAAAAATCAGAGAAGAAATAAATAAAATTGAGAAGAATAAAACAATAGCAAAAATCAATGAAACCAAGAGCTGGTTCTTCAAGAAAATAAACAAAATAGATAAGCCTCTAGCCAGACTTATTAAGAAGAAAAGAGAGTCAACACAAGTCAACAGTATCAGAAACAAGAAAGGAAAAATCACGACGGACCCCACAGAAATACAAAGAATTATTAGAGAATACTATGAAAACCTATATGCTAACAAGCTGGGAAACCCAGGAGAAATGGACAACTTCCTAGAAAAATACAACCTTCCAACACTGACCCAGAAAGAAACAGAAAATCTAAACAGACCAATTACCAGCAATGAAATTGAAGCAGTAATCAAAAAACTACCAAAGAACAAAACCCCCGGGCCAGATGGATTTACCTCGGAATTTTATCAGACATACAGGGAAGACATAATACCCATTCTCCTTAAAGTTTTCCAAAAAATAGAGGAAGAGGGGATACTCCCAAACTCATTCTATGAAGCTAACATCACCCTAATACCAAAACCAGGCAAAGACCCCAACAAAAAAGAAAACTACAGACCAATATCCCTGATGAACGTAGATGCAAAAATACTCAACCAAATATTAGCAAACCGAATTCAAAAATACATCAAAAGGATCATACACCATGACCAAGTGGGATTCATTCCAGGGATGCAAGGATGGCACAACATTCAAAAGTCCATCAACATCATCCACCACATCAACAAAAAGAAAGACAAAAACCACATGATCATCTCCATAGATGCTGAAAAAGCATTTGACAAAGTTCAACATCCATTCATGATAAAAACTCAGCAAAATGGGAATAGAGGGCAAGTACCTCAACATAATAAAGCCATCTATGATAAACCCACAGCCAACATTATATTGAACAGCGAGAAGTTGAAAGCATTTCCTCTGAGATCGGGAACTAGACAGGGATGCCCACTCTCCCCACTGTTATTTAACATAGTACTGGAGGTCCTAGCCACGGCAATCAGACAAAACAAAAAAATACAAGGAATCCAGATTGGTAAAGAAGAAGTTAAACTGTCACTATTTGCAGATGACATGATATTGTACATAAAAAACCCTAAAGACTCCACCCCAAAACTACTAGAACTGATATCGGAATACAGCAAAGTTGCAGGATACAAAATTAATACAGAGAAATCTGTGGCTTTCCTATACACTAACAATGAACCAACAGAAAGAGAAATTAGGAAAACAACTCCATTCACAATTGCATCAAAAAAAATAAAATACCTAGGAATAAACTTAACCAAAGAAGTGAAAGACTTATACTCTGAAAACTACAAGTCACTCTTAAGAGAAATTAAAGGGGACACTAACAGATGGAAACTCATCCCATGCTCGTGGCTAGGAAGAATTAATATAGTCAAAATGGCCATTCTGCCCAAAGCAATATACAGATTTGATGCAATCCCTATGAAACTACCAGCAACATTCTTCAATGAACTGGAACAAATAATTCAAAAATTCATATGGAAACACCAAAGACCCCGAATAGCCAAAGCAATCCTGAGAAAGAAGAATAAAGTAGGGGGGATCTCACTCCCCAACTTCAAGCTCTACTACAAAGCCACAGTAATCAAGACAATTTGGTACTGGCACAAGAACAGAGCCACAGACCAATGGAACAGACTAGAGAATCCAGACATTAACCCAGACATATATGGTCAATTAATATTTGATAAAGGAGCCATGGAGATACAATGGCGAAATGACAGTCTCTTCAACAGATGGTGCTGGCAAAACTGGGCAGCTACATGTAGGAGAATGAAACTGGACCATTGTCTAACCCCATATACAAAAGTAAACTCAAAATGGATCAAAGACCTGAATGTAAGTCATGAAACCATTAATCTCTTGGAAGAAAACATAGGCAAAAACCTCTTAGACATAAACATGAGTGACCTCTTCTTGAACATATCTCCCCGGGCAAGGAAAACAACAGCAAAAATGAATAAGTGGGACTATATTAAACTGAAAAGCTACTGTACAGCAAAAGACACCATCAATAGAACAAAAAGGAGCCCTACAGTATGGGAGAATATATTTGAAAATGACACATCTGATAAAGGCTTGATGTCCAGAATATAGAAAGAGCTCACACGCCTCAACAAACAAAAAACAAATAACCCAATTAAAAAATGGGCAGAGGAACTGAACAGTCAGTTCTCCAAAAAAGAAATACAGATGGCCAACAGACACATGAAAACATGCTCCACATCGCTAATTATCAGAGAAATGCAAATTAAAACTACAATGAGGTATCACCTCACACCAGTAAGGATGGCTGCCATCCAAAAGACAAACAACAACAAATGTTGGTGAGGCTGTGGAGAAAGGGAAGCCCTCCTACACTGCTGGTGGGAATGTAAATTAGTTCAACCATTGTGGAAAGCAGTATGGAGGTACATCAAAATGCTCAAAACAGACTTACCATTTGACCCAGGAATTGCACTCCTAGGAAATTACCCTAAGAATGCAGCAATCAAGTATGAGAAAGATCAGTGCACCCCTATGTTTATCGCCGCACTATTTACAATAGCCAAGAATTGAAAGCAACCTAAATGTCCATTGATAGATGAATGGATAAAGAAGATGTGGTACATATACACAATGGAATACTACTCAGCCATAAGAAAAGGACAAATCCTACCATTTGCAGCAACATGGATGGAGCTGGAGGGTATTATGCTCAGTGAAACAAGCCAAGCGGAGAAAGAGAAATACCAAATGATTTCACTTATCTGTGGAATATAAGAACAAAGGAAAAACTGAAGGAATAAAACAGCAGCAGAATCACAGAACTCAAGAATGGACTAACAGGTACCAAAGGGAAAGGGACTGGGGAGGATGGGTGGGTAGGGAGGGATAAGGGGGGTGAGAAATAGGGGGGTATTAAGATTAGCATGCATGGGGGGGTAGGAGAAAAGGGAGGGCTGTACAACACAGAGAAGGCAAGTAGTGATTCTACAACATTTTGCTATGCTGATGGACAGTGACTGTAAAGGGGTTTATAGGGGGGACCTGGTATAGGGGAGAGCCTAGTAAACATAATATTCATCATGTAAGTGTAGATTAGTGATACGAAAAAAAAAAAAAAGGCAGTTCCTGTGTGGTAACCTCCAATGAGTTCTACACAAGAGTATAAAGGGCATATAAAAGTGTAGGCAAAGGGTCTGTTTGTGATTATACAGAGGATCAAAGCCTAAATTGGGCTACCCAGAAAATGAACTGAGGTACGATATGAAAAAGAACTTCCAACATCAGCACTCTCTGGAAGACTCATGCCAGAAGATGATCATCAAAAACCCCAACAAAGATCCACGCACTGCTACAGCTGTAGATGCACTCATCCCACCAGTTCCTGGACTTGCCATGGGAATGGAGAAGGAGATATCTAAGCTGGCCTGTGCATCCAGTAAAACAACAAATTTGACTGGATCTATACTGTTGGAACTCAACCAAGAATTAGGAGAAGTGCAAATTGTAGTGCTCCAAAATCTTACAACTACAGACTATTTACTGTTAAAAGAACATAAGGGATGTGAACATTCCCCAGGAATGGGTTGTTTTAATTTGTCTGATTCTGATTTCTCTCAGACTGTTCAAGTTCAGTTGGACAATATCCACCATATCATAGATAAGTTTTCACAAATGCCTAAGGTGCCTAACTGGTTTTCTTGGTTTCACTGGAGATGGCTGGTAATTACAGGTATGCTTTGGTTATGTAACTATACTCCTATTATGTTAATGTGTGTGCACAATTTAAGTAGTAGCTTAAAACCTATACATGCTGAAGTTACTCTACAAGAAGATATGTCAAAGAAATAATCAATCTTCCCATGTTTTCTTCCGCCTGCTACTTCTATAGCTTTTCTTCTTCCTTCCTAATTACAACCCTTAAATAGAATTCGTGCCTCCTATCGAATTTACCAAGTATCATAATTCTTCCAAGTGGTAAAGATACCTCAAGACAAATGCTGGGCATAGAAGCTACAGGGCATAAATATGCAAAGAAATAAAAAGCTAACCATTTCAAACAATAAGGCTTCTCTCTCACTCACCAACTTTACATCTCCCTGTATGGCCCCGGAAGATGACTGGTTAGCCAGAGACGTGTAAGACTCCTCAAGGGAGGAACAACCTAAGACAGGCACAGTCACAGGGGGGCCATCAGGTGAGAAATTGGGGATCAACAGAGGTGAGGCTTAGAACCTCACCCCCCCTGTTCTGAGAGAAATCTTCTGCATACGTGGATGTTTTATTGCCCTTTTCTAGCTTGGATTAACACATAGTCTACAGGCACACACCTGATCATCTACATTTGCTCTCTTACAACACTAAACTATGTTTTCTACCTTTATCTTGTATCTACCTACCACTTCAGCATTTTATTAAAAATAATAATAATAAAGAGAGAAATGTGGTATTCACATATAAATCAAGTATAAAAATCAAATGAGTATTCATATTTGAACTGACTGTTTATAGTTCATAATGCATGAGCAAAACCGAAGGTTTCTGTGATGGCTGCCCTTGTACTGTTCACCATGTAAGAACTTATTCACTATGTAAGAATTTGTTCTCCATGTAAGAACTTGTTTGTTATGCCTCAGAAGATTGGAGACTGACGAAAATTAGGCTTGGGGTGGATTAATGATTGTGCATTGAGCATTGACTCCCCTATACAGAATTTTATTGTTGTTAACAACCATTTGATCAATAAATATGAGAGATGCCCTAACAAACAAACAAACAAACAAACAAAAATACACACTTCCAATTGTAAAATAAATAAGTAACCGGGATGTAATGTATAGCATAAGGAATATAGTCAAAATATTGTAACAACTTGGTATGGTGATACCTGGTACCTAGAATTATCATGTACATAAATGTTGAATCACTATGTTGTACACCTGAAACTAATGTAATATAATACTGTGTGTCAACTACCCTTCAATAAAAAATAATTATCTACAAAAAAAAATATGTAAAAACCACTAACGAGAAAATTAATAAATTGGCTTTCACAAAATAAAGAACTATTCATCAAAAGACAACATTGAGTGGGAAAGGTGAGTGACAGATGCGGAGGAGGTAAGTGCATTCTCTCTCTCTCCCGCTCCCTCTCCAGTCATGCCAAGGGATTCTTCCAGAACATATAAAGGACTATAAATCAAAAGAAAAGGACTAAGAATCCAATAGGCAAGTGGGAAACACCTGAAATAGGCCCTTAACAAAAGGGGATATTCAAATGTAAGCATATGAAAAGCTGCTCAAAGCAGTAACTTGATTAGGAAATGCAAATCAGAACCATACTCTGATACCACCACATTACCATCAAAATCAAAATGATTGATTAAAACCAAATGTTGGCAAAGATGTGTAGACAGGTAGAATTCTCATATATTGCTGTTGGAGTAAAAATTGGTTCAACAACTTCGGAAAACTATTCAGTAGGTTTTTTATTTTTTAACAGTTTTGAGGTATAATTGATGTTCAATAAACTGCATTTTTAATGCATATAATTTGATGAGTTTAGACATTCATATGGAACCATGAAACAATAACCACAGTCAAGAAAGTAAATATGTCCACCACCCGGAAAATTTCCTTTTGGAATCCTTTTGGACTCCATCCCTTCCTCCCTACTCCCTACCCACCTCACCCTCACACAACCACTGATCTACTTTCTATCATTGTGTATTAGTTTGATTTTTCCAGGATTTTATATACGTGGACTCATATGTATTTTGCATCTAGTTTCTTTTGCTCAAATTATTTTGAAATTCATCCATGTTGTTGTGTCTAGTTCATTTTTTATTGCTGAGTAGTATTTTCATTGGTATGGCTTATACCTCAACTTGTTTCCCTCACCTTTGGATGAACATCTGGGTTGTTTTCATTTCTTTGCTACTACAAATAAAGCTGCCTTGAACATTAATGTGCAAGTCTTTGTGTGTATATATGGCTTATTTTCTATTGGATAAATACTTGCAATGGAATGATTGAGTCACAGGTGGGTATACATATAACTTTTAAAGAAATGAGCAGTTTTTAATAGAGTCAAATATATGTAGCTCATGACCTATCGAGTCCACCCTGGTTAGATTTCCAAGAGAAATGAATGTATATGCCCACCCCAAAATACATACACCCCAAAATACATATAAGAATGTTCATAGCACTTTGTTCATAACAGCCAAAAATCGGACACCTGTCCAAATGTCCATGAACAGTAACCAGGGATTCTCTACCCCTGTGGTGTTTCCTAATGGCCTTGGGCCAGCAGCAGGTATTTTGGTGTTCAGAAAATCTGACTGTTATTATCACCCCATTATATGCACCCTCAGTTCCCCTGCCCCCTCTCTCCTGCCAGCATTCTTGCCTGTCAGACCCCACCCTCATAATTCAGATTTCCACCTACCTCCCACCAGCACGTGAGTAGCCGAATGCAGCTGAAAAGCATGCTACCTGTGACTGGTCTCCCAGCGCTTCTCAGTCAAGGAATGGCTCAGTTCCTAGAGGGTGTTTGGAAATGCAGCAGGGAGCATTTCTGATCATCACAATCATTAAGGGGTATTACTGAAAGCCTGAGATGCTAAATGCTGAGCAACATGCCTACCCAAAAGGCAAACAAAACTCCACTGAAAAAGAGTTTGATCACAAATCTCGAGTGGAGCACTGTCCATCATCATATTTAATTCCCTCAGCAATTCCTTCTCCCACTACCCTACACAACTTTCATTTCTTCTCACTTCAAACTTAACTTCCAATACCTTTTCCCTCCTCTTCATTTTTAACTGAAAACTGTTAAAATGAAGTTTTAACCCATTTAAAAAATTTCAGGAAAATACTTCCACATGCTCTTGATATTTACCAGAATACCTATATACCCCCATACTCAGTGTCCCCTTCTGTCCCTCTGGGTAAACCCTCCAGGCTGTTTCTTAAGTCCTCTATTTGTGCACGGGATCCACTCCCTCTTGAACAACTTTATTCTGGCAGTCATTGTATCAGTTTTTCCCTCTCTGCTCTACTAGTCCCACCAGGATAGAAACAGTCCACATAATTTCATAACCTAAAAATATTCTTCCTTGACATCACATTCCCCTCTACATTGTAGAATGTAGTCATTTGCAGGGAGTCAGATTTGGCTCTGCCACCATCTCACCAAAGCTTTTTGGTGGCTGGCCTCTGCTTCTTATCTATAAAATGAAAAAGTGATGCTAGTTAATCTCTAAGGTCCCTTCCCTGGTTAACATTTGACGTCTATGGCATACCCCCTCACTATGTATATGTATGGCAAGGCACAGAGCAAAGCTAGCTCTGTGAAGGTGACAGGCTAAGCACCACAGGGAGAACAGGAAAGGGTCACACACACACTTCCCCCGTGGGGGAACATGTGGGCCTGGGACAAGACCACAGTGATTCTTCTATAAGGAAAGATGTCTAAAAGTAGGGAGCAAGTTTGGAGCGGGGGGAGATCAATGAGGTTAGAACTGGGGAAGGTTTCATGGAGGGCAGGGTTTATGACAGGACTTAAAGGATACTCAGAAGGACAGTACAAATTCAAAGAGGTGGAGAAGCTCTGGGTGGGATTCAGCCCAATTTCTTTAGAGGTAGAGGAAAGGACAGTAGTGGGAAGGAGATGAGGCTGGAGTCATAGTGCTGGAATCTTGAGGTCTGGATGAAAAGCTTATATTCCTTACATGTAACAAGGAAATTAACACTGGGGAAAACTAAAGCTAATGGAAACATGTATGTGTTCCAATTCAGCTTGAGTCCTATAGTTCTACATTCAACATTAAAGTGTGTAACTAATGGAGTGAATGGGGCTGAAAGAGAAAATCATCTGATTAATTGGTCAAAACAGATTTGGAAAATTTCAAAAAAGATTAAGTAACCTCAAAGTTTTACTGTATGAAATATTTTTTTTCTGACTGTAACTACACATGACTTGAACTCTGGAACCTAGTTTCACCATACCAAGAACAATTTTTCTAAGTTACCACAGGAGAATGCCTGTTTCTTGTTTCAAACTGGGACATGCAGTTATTTGGATGGTGGCCAAGACAAGCCTTGTCATAGGAAGGGCAAATGTTAAATGATGGAATAAAATACGCAGTTTTAGGATCAAATATGCATTCCCATTTAATTGTTAGCATATTCGTCATTGCTTTGTATAAAGCTCAACATTAACTACATCTATGTCTAACCTCCTTTAACACTGGTGCCTGTTGAGAGATCCATAAAGCTTTGTGGGGAACCTGAGAGCCTGAACTCCCATCCATTCCACTACCAATTCTACAGGTGTCCTTTGGGAGGCAACTGCCTCTATTAGTTGGCAGATTGGGGTCCTGGAGACTTCAACACCAGGTTCAAATTCTGCCCCTGCTGCTAATGTGACTCTGGGCCTTAATTCTCTTTGTGCCTCAACTTTCCTCATCTGTAGAGAGACAATAATAAAAGTTGTAGCCTCACAGAATCATTAGGGGAATCGAATGTGTTCATATATTTAGAATAGCGCCTGGCACATGGTAAGGGATCATAAAAACTGGCTGTTATTCACGTCATCACACTATTTCAGCTTCTCTCTAAAGTTATCACTGCTTACTGATGACTTTAAATACAAAAGTCAAGAATAGAGTTTCAGTGAACTCAAAGGACTGTGAACAGAGTTTAGGATGCTTAGAGATGTGAACTTGTGCCTTCCCTACTCCCAGACTCAATGGGATGTACCCTATGATCCGAGACTCCTGGGAAGAAAGAGAGCAGTTCTGTCAGAATTTTTTCTTTGAGTTGGTCGTAATCATCCTTCAAGATAGCATGTTCTTCAGGAAATTCTCCCTCCACCCACTAGGTAACCCATTTCCATCTGCCTTCTTCAATTTCTTGTTTGTTCCTTTCCCTTTTTCCTTTGGTTGGTTCACCGATATAAGTTGTCCTCCTCTTTCTTCCGTGTCTTATGTTTTCAAGTGTGCTTATGTGTATAAGGACAACAGGGCAAATGCCAAAGGTCAAGGCCTGGTAACTTGGGTCAGAGTACCAGTTTCTCTTGTAAAAGGTTGAAAAAAGAATGCAGAGCCTCTTAGTTTATTCCGTGGGAGAAAGTGCTTTGGAACCACGCACAGGGCTGGACTCTGAAGATTTTTGTCAGCAAAATTTCCTGTGGAAAATATGGAGAACATGCATTTTCGATTCCTGTGTGCCTTCCTCATACCTGGAGCTAAGAGACTTAAAAAATCCAACTAAGCCCATGGGAATGCTCTTAGACATGTGAAAAATTCAGTCAAGTCCAACATACTCCCCAAACTGATTCTCTCTGGAAAACCTCTGCAAGGTCACAGCTCACTGGAACCAGGCTCACACAGGGACGGCCTGTGTACAGTGATTACCATGCAGTCTCTGTGGGACAGCCTCAAGCTCAAATGAAGTTCCATTCTTCTCATGTGCTCACTTAGAACTGTCAAACTACATGCCCCAAATATTTGTTTGAAAAAAAAGTATTAAAACTACAAGACAAGAAAGTACAGTATACTATTCCTGTCCACAGGTCACCCAGAACAAAGGTCAGGACTGAAAATTCTGTGCAGGAATGTGTTTGTTTTCAACAGTTCACAGCAAAATGAGATTCTTCAAATAAGATAGTAATAATTTGGCATGGAGATGGCTAAATCTCTTGGCCTTTATCGCTGAACACAATGTCCTAGTCTACTCCAACTCATTCTGTGACATACCTACGTGAGGAATCTTGACATTTTCGTCACTTCTTTTCTCTCTCCAGGTGGCTGGCCAGCCCTTGCTGACACTGCAACAGGATGTGATCATGGACCAAAACACAGGACTTTGTGAACTGCTTCTATTGCACTGTGTTCTTTTCAGGAATTTGCCTTGGCAAAGTCCTTGCATTTATTATATTAGACTAGGGCAGGCAGAGGCCATTCCTAAAAGATATAATTCTTATAAATCCTTACAATATCCAGAATCAAGGAATTGGTCTTGATTTACAAAGGATGTGATGATGATGATGGTACTTTGCTAGTTGGATATTGTGATTTATAGTTTATAATTTACCTTCAGCTACATTTTGAGGTGATAAAGTATAACTGTAAGAAGAGAATGAGGCCTACAGATAAAGGCCTGATAGGTAAGAAAACTGAGAAGTGGGGGCTAAAACCCAGGTCTTCTAAATTCAGAGCCTGTGTTCTTTCTGCAACACTCTACCAAGTTAGGTGCTATGAACAAGGAAGACAAGAAGAAAAAGAATCTTCAATCACTGAAACACAGCACACTACTAAGCCTTTCTAAACTGGGATAGGCCTCTCTTTCTTGTCAGAAAATGTATTTTTATGAAAATATATTCATCCTTTGTATCTTCTTTACAAATAACTCTCTTAACATCAAAAGCCATTTAGATAGTTTGATATATGAACAGGGCAAAGCACTGATTTTCCTCTTCATCCTACCTTCTCCACCCTCTGGTTGTAATGCATTTGTAAATACATACCTAATGGTTTTTCATAAAATTACAGTATAAAGTCAAGAAAAACATAAACACTGCCCACACTCCCAGCAGTAAGTAGGCTATTTTTTAAATGTAATGTAGTCAAGGAATACATATTTATAACATCATGTCCAAAAGTAACTATAAAGGGCAGGGTTCCAATTAATGTAAGAATCCAAGGTGGCACTGAAACCGGTCAGTCAGTGAAAAACAAACAAACAAACATATTTTGTGCAGGTGTTGGGCTCAGCACTGTGGATACTGTGGTGTTCAAGACAGAGACTACATGGTTTGCCCTGCTGGAGTGTAGTCTAGGTGGGGGCTGTTTTTCACCAAACTCTACCTGGAAAGTTAACAAAACTCTTGTTACTGCAGCAATGCGAAGAAAATGTTTTGTAGCGGACAGCACCCAAAGGCATATTTGCAGTATTGGCAAAGATTGATCAATCTGATTACTGCAAAGATTTCCCAAGTAGCAAGTAAATAGAGAAATGGCTGAAGCAATAGAAATACAGTTGCTATAGATTCTATACTTTGAAGCTTGAACTTAGAGCAACTGCTCGGTTACAAGTAGCTCTCTGAAATTAGTTGGTATGTGACAGGGAGGTCCCCATCTCTAGGAGATCACAGAGGTCCCACACTAACCTAAATCACACAAGCAGATGGATGATACAGACTAGCATGATGTGAAAAGATCTAGAAAAGAACAAGGCTCTCATAAATCATGTATTAGCTTCCTGATGATGACATGATGACATTCTGCTGGAAGAGGGAGGGGCTGGCAGGGAACTGAACCATAAATACAAGTGGGAGTTGGTGGCTCCCCATCTGAGGATGGACATGTAGTCCCAAAACAAGTCCAAAGTGCAGATGTTACATACTTAAAGAAAGATTGCAGAGTGTTTAACATGGTAAGTTCTGCACAAGGAAGATTCTCAGAATCATATGTAAGGTAATGAAATGCACAGCATGAGTCTAGAATCTGGTCTACTCCTGATTAAGTAGAAAAAAAAATATGTGTGTGTGTGTGTGCGCGCGCGCGTGCATATAGCAATAAATAGGTGTGATATTTAAACTGGTATGGCACTGGCACTAAGCAATCAGAAGAGATGCTAGCTATATCTTGGAATGTAGTTCTGGAAAGCAGGCGGTCTTAACTCTTTAGTTGCTAGATCGTGGGGAAATCCAGAAAAACTGGGGGAGAGGTAAGGTGGCACAAAAGACATTTGGAGGGCTTCTGTGGACATATTTCAATATTTTAAACAATTGATGTGTGTGAACATGAACTCTGGTAATAACTGCCACGGAGAAAAATTAAATGCCATGACATGACCAAAGTGTGAATAGAGTGACTTGTGCCAGAAAGAGTGAAAGAAAATACTCAGGGATTAGAAAGGAACTCCTTTGTGGGGATACAATGAAAGAAAGTAGGAAAGGAGTGTTAGGCGAATGCAGCACCTTAATATTTTTTAAGTCTCTGTAAGCAGTATATTTTCTGTTTATAACATTCTGTGAAAACACAATACTCTTAGTTGTACTACTTACCTGGAGTGAGTCCTAACCTTAAGGTTCTGATGTAAATGATAAGGGTATGTAAACAACAGATGCTTTATAGAAAAATAACAACCAGCAACATCTGAGTTTAATAATGTCTAAACATTAATAACCCCCCTCACTGACTCAGCAGGAAGCAGTGAGGAAGTAAAGCTGTAAGAAAGTGACAAGCAGCAGCAGGCCTGCTCTGAGTAACTCACTGGAGTCAGACTTGGTTGGCCTTCGAGCAGTGAAGAGTGGGTAGTTCCCTCACAGCTGTATTTCTCAAGGCAAAAAAATTGCATGGTAACAGGCTGTGGCTTCTCACTTTTCATGTTGAAGCAAGTTGGATCCAATAAAAGTCATTTTTCAGTAATAATTTTTGAGAAAGTGACTTTTAAGGAAATTAAGAGTTTTAAATAGCATGCCTGGGAGATATGAGTGACTATAGAGAAGACAACATTTTAGGCCTTGTTTAATGCCCTACTATCACAAGATTTCAAGTAAAAGAAAGAAAGAGGACATCTCCAAATCCTGTTCCTGTTTCCATGCTTATAAGAATTCTAACCAATATTATTCACAGTATATGAGCAGCATCTTCTTTCAACAGTTTGCCAAAATATTTCATGCAAGGTTTCTCAGTTTGAGATTGATCTGGAGAGATGGTCCAAAACTTTAAATTGTTTCTCAGAGGTGTCCCTGAACTAAGAAAAGGTTAAGAACCCACTGGTAAAATAGGAAAATTAATTCATTGACTCAACAAGCATTTATGCAATGCCTATTGTATACACAGTACTAGTCTTGGCACTAGGATACAGCACAGAATGCCAACGAGGCCTCTACACTCACAGATTCTGTATTCTATTGTGAAGGCTGGGAGTGTTCATGGGACTTAGACACCTAGGGTTAGACATTGGAATTGTAACCTCTAGCAGGTTCCTTGCCTCTTTGAGCCTCCATTTCTTCATCTGTAAAGTGGGAGTACTAAGGATTACAACTAACATGATTCAAATATCTAGCACAAAGGTATAAGTTCAATAAATGATAATTATTATTAACCTCCCTTCACCAGAAGGAAGTAGGTATAGGTCAGAGGGATATCACTACTTCAGCTTTATAGATAATAAGCTTAAATTCAAAAGGGTTGCATGAATTGCGTTAGTCAAGGAAGTGATTTATATAGCTATGATCTGGGCTAGCTAGTTGATAGGTTGACTAGCTCTTTATTTTCTCCCTCCACACCACTCTTCCCTAATTAAGACTCTGCTGTATTTATCAGCTTTAAAGAACTTCTGAATTTTTTAAAACAGGGGTTGGCAAATGATGGCCCACTGTCTGTTTTTAAATGGCCCTCAAGCTAAGCATAGCTTTTACATTTTTAAATGGTTCAAAGCAAAAAGAAATAGTATTTTTTTATGCTTGGAAATTATTAGAAATTTGAATTCCAGTCTCCATACATAGTCTTATTAGAACACAGATACACCTATTTGCTTATGTCTTGTCTACGGCTATTTTCATGTGATAGCAGTATAGTTTAATAGTTGTGACAAGAGACCATATGACCTGTACGCTTAAAATATTTACTATCTGGCCCTTTATCAAAAAAGTTTGCCAACCCTTGGTTTAAAATGTCATTTTCTCTTCAAGGAAAGACATATCAAATACATCACAGATCTTCTGTATTGGTAATGTGACATGATTTTGAATTGAAGAGTCAAGTATATCTGTTAAGTCTACAAAGTGAGACACTTTGATCATAGCAATTAGAATATTAAAATAGGGCAATAGCTAATATTATGAGAATTTTATAGGTATTAAGTCATTTGATACAACTCTAAGAGGAAAGTACTTTTTACATATGAGATAACTGAAATTCAAAGAGGTTGGAAAACATAGCCAAGGCCACAAAACTAGTAGATGGCTGAGCCGTGATTTGAAGTCTGTTTTTATATACCAGAACAATGCCATATAATGCATAGCCAGAGTTTAAGCAAGAAGATTTGTAGAGGTAGATTTACCCAACTTTCTCTGCCTTTTCAAAATCTATTCCCTGATTTTACCTTATGGCTAGTTTCTTTACTTCTCTAAGATTCTTTTGTTCTTCTGTGTAAGACAGGGCAAATACCTAGTTTGCAAGGTTACTGTAAGGGTTGGAGGTAATATATAAACAATGACTAATATCCTATAAATGATAGCTGCTATGATTTCATTACTATTGTGAAGGAAGTTTTTTCATAAATTGCATGCATAGCAAATCTGCTAAGGCAACTTTGGGGGCAGAGGGAGGTAGGTGGTGGCTGTAGGGCTGTAAGAGAGATAAAGACAGCTAAATTCTTCCCTAGTCCCTGAAAGGCCTAGTGATCAGTCCCAGGCTGCCGGCTGCCTAAGTTAGGAAGCTTATCCTCCTAGAGAGAGTTTCTGCACTCATGGTGAAGGAAAGGAGCAATAAACGCTGCAAGTGGGAAGAGGGGCTGGTAATCCCCTCTTGAAGGTCAGCTCTTTACAGCTGAGGGACAGTACTTGCTTCTGTATAGAGGGCATGGGCCCTACATGAGGATCAGCATCAGCATGAGAGGAAACTATCATGCAGAATCAGTAGAAGCAGCAGTAGTGAGGCAAGGGAAGGTCAGTGGTTGTAAGTTGTACTCTAGAATTCTCTCCTTTGAGGAAGGAAATTGGAGAGAGGCACAGGAAAGTGCTTTCCACTTTGACCCCTAGGCTGGTGAGCAGTTTTGGTAGCAGATACTTCTCCTGGTCATCAACCTAGAGGTTTCTCTTTCATCTATGGACCAATACTACCTTCACAGTTTGGGCCATGCACTGTGCCAAGTGCGGTGACCATAGTTTCTCCAGTGATTCTCAGCACCATCCTGTGAATTAAGTACTGCTATCTGCACTTTGCAGATGTGAAAACTGAGGCTCAGAAGGGCTAAGTACTCTAAACCCAGAACACTGCTGGTAAGCATCAGTCAGGATTTGAATCCGGTCTTTAACACCTGGATTCAATTATTCTTTAGTTGCCACTCATTGACAGTGGCTTATGCAGGTATTATTTCACCCAAGATATATTTATTGAGACACTATTCTGCCAATGAGTGCAACATGGACAAATGTCTGAGATGGAGGACGCGCTCCAGTAAAACCCAGACATAGGGAGTGTGGGAGAGAGTGGGAAAGGGGAATGACTGTTCATGGGTATAGGGTTTCCTTTTAGGGTGTTGAAAATGTTCTAAAAGTAGATAGTGGTGATGGTTGTGCAACTCTGAGTGAATTAAAACTTTCAGTGGATGAATTTTATGATATGTAAATTACATCTCAATAAGGCTGATATAAAAAGGAAAGAGAAAATACAATGAACATGCCAAAAAAGGATACACTCCATGAGATTAGAATACAAACAGGCAGTCATAGGCGTCTTCATACTCAGAAAGGATATAGGATTGTATTATAATTTGATTCTGACACATGTCATACTAAATCATAACATGTAAATGAAACATACAAAAAACCCTTACACATAAGAGTGGTCTGCATTATGCCACTCCACTACTGTGGACTGAACAATGGGATTCTAGCCTCTTTCTCACTTCTTGTTTAACTCCTATGGGGGTTATGTAAGGCTCAAAACTGGATTTGCTAGGATAAGTTTTTCCATACCAACAAGAAGGATTCAACAAGAAAATGTTAACGTCTCTTAGTTCTGGTCTTGTATGAAGTGCTACACAAAGAAAACAACTGTGTAGCAGGTCTGGGCTTCACTTATCAAACTTACATTTCTCTATGGATTGGGAAGCAGGATCTCAGTGCATAGAGGTGTACACAAATGTTGATTTAGGTGGAAACAGAGAAGAGTTCCCTCTTACCTTGAGAAGTTTCCCCTAATTCATGATTTTAACAGCCAATGATATAATTTAACAATTCAGGTTAAGTTTTGTGGCTTACTTCTATTTGAACTCAAATGTGAATGGGGCTAGATTTATTCCTTTCCTTGAGTAAAGGCCATTAGAAGAAAGGCCTTCCAATTTCCCAATTTTGAAGAATTTGATGAACCTAAACTCCCCAGAACATCAGTAATCACACCTTAAACTGGACCTTAAACTGGAATTTAAAAATTATAGTTTAAGAGGAAGAGATAAAGTCAAGTAAGCTGATATCAGGCACTGACTTTAAAGATGCTCTTAAAGACTGTGTTCTTAGGGCACTACATGTTCAGCCCTATCTCTGATAACTTTCTATCCTGACCACATAGGATTGAGACATTAAACGGATGAGCCTGAGGCACTGCAAGATCTAGGTGTGCTTTTTAAATCATTATAAAAGCAAAAATTAACTTTAATGTGTATATATGATGCTTACTAAGTGAGTCACAAAGATTATAATAGTAAAACACATTTCCAAAAAGGTTGAAAACCTGGTTATTTTCTGATTAAACAAAAATTATTTGATCTATACATATCCTATTTTGCCTAGTTCAGTTAATCTAGGGTTACCACATATGTTGTGGTATCTAAGTCCATTAAGCAGTTAGTGTCTCTCAAGGTTCAGGAAATTAGACTGTTTCTATATATATACAAATTTGTAACTTGATAATTCATTGATTGAAGTTGTGGTGGCTGTCAAATTAGAGCTTACAAGGACCAACACTATTTGCTGATGACTTTGGAAGAAGTTTTCTTTCTTTTTTTTTTCTTTGTTTACTCATTTCTAAAGAAACCTCTCATCATTTCAAACGGCTAAAGTCCTTAATGTGAAATAAATAACGGTTCAGAGAGGATGAGTTCAAATACAGTTCAAAAAGTTGTATCTCCTTACAGTTACACTTAAAAAGTAATCACTTAGCATGAGGAAACAGCCAGTGCATACTAAGCATCAGGTGTTGTTCAACATTTGTGTATGTTGTCTCTAGAGAGATCTTCAATATCAATTACCTCCAATTTTACAGATAAAGAACAGGAGGGCCGGGCTGTGGCTTGTCCACCTCTAACCTCCCTTCCAGGCCACACCATGGCCTTGCTGATCCATTTCAGGAAAAATCTGGCTGCAAGTTCAATAAAAACCATCCTGCCTAGAAAACAAAAACAAAAACAAAAACAGGAGGGACAGAAAAATTAAGTAATCTGGTTGTGGATAAAATGAGAGTTCCTGTGGCCAGGATTCTCACCTGGCCCTGGTTGACTAGCTCCACTGCATACCTGTGGGCAATACATGTCTGTTGACTCTGTATAAAGAGCTCCACCCAGTGCTCTGGGCACAATACGGTGGCAGGGCTGCAAGGCTGCAGGGGAGCAGAGCAGAGACTGGAGTGGTGGCAGCACCGAGGACAGAGGCCCAGACGACGGCTGTGCGGGATGACTGTGTAGAGAGGCCCAGAGGACAGCTGTGTGGGACAGCTGTGCAGGCAGAGAGGCTCAGAGGATGGCTGTGCAGGCAGAGAGGCCCAGAGGACGGCTGTGTGGACAGAGGGGCCCAGAGGCAGAGACCAGCTTGCTGCATGCAGACTCGCTCTGAGTGAACGGGATTCTAGTGACTGACCTGCCACCTGGAAATAAAGTTGGGTATAACCCTTTCACCCCAAGAACATTTTGCTGTCAATTTCTTTGGTTACATTGAATCCATAGCGAACTTGCCTGGGGCTGAAACCCATTGGCAAGACACTGGCCCAAATCACACTACTGTTAAGTGCCAGAGGCAGGATTACAACAGTGACTATTCAACCTTAATGTGGATGTAAATCCCCTGGAGGTCCTTGATAACATTCTGTCTGATTCTGTAGTTTTGTTGTGGGACCTAAGAGTCTACATTTCTAACAGGTCAATGGTCTTGATACACAGGCTTCTAAGCAGTAAGATCTCACAGGATTCAGTGAAGGTCCTCGAGATGCCCTGCTGTTTGGCTGCCTTAGGGTGTATGCACGTTTAGTTAGGGAGGTTCTGGATATTAGGAGCTTCAGTTTACAGAGAAGTCCCAAGCTATGCTTCGGGATTTTGTTCCAGGCAAAGCTATGATCATATGTCAATGCCATTCTCTGACATTTGATAGATTTCTAGTGGAGCATTTCTTTCATTAGGGAGTAATTTACTTCCATTTAGCTGGAATATCTGTTTTTTATAATTTTATGTTTCCAGCACAGAGTAGGCCGCCTGGATTATTGCAAAAGCTGGGCACCAAATTCCTATTTTCTCTTCTTGGACACACAGTTAGACTACATTCCCTAGACTTCTAGCCTTGCAGTTAGCTGTAGCCAGTGACTGAGTTCTAAATAATGGAACATGAATGGAAGTGACATGTGCCAACTGCAGGTCTGGCACAGAAAAACCTTGTGTGCAAGTCTGCCATGTTTTTTCCCCATCTGCCTGCTTGAAGCAGAAAAGCATGGATCTTTTGAAAGCCACATGTTGAAGATGGCAGAGCCACAACATTGAGGTTTAGGTCTTGCTCATCAGTAACATCTGTTTGGGCTTTATGTGATTATTTCTGTTGTGTTTAAGCCATTATGTATTTTTAGTTTATTTCTTCTAGCACGTTTAGTTGGGAAGGTTCTGGATATTAGGAGCTTCAGTTTACAGAGAGGTTCCAAGCTATGCCTCGGGATTTTGTTTCAGGCAAAGCTGTGATCATATGTACTCATTAGTAACTATTTCCTGCGTGAGAGGAAGTACAGTTTCTCTGTATGTGATCTTGCTTGTTGATTCAGGAAAAAGTTAAGGAGAGAATGTTTGTGCTATAAAACTACATGTCTGAAAAATGGGCTCATAGATAAGAATTTGGTTTCTCCTGCAGGAGCCTCCACAATAATGGCCTATTTTGGCACACTTTTGGCACTTGATAGGGCAGCACTGCCAAGGTCTGCGCAATTTTCTAGATGGTGTAAGTGCATCATCTTCAGATCAGCATTTTTTTCAGTGTTATTTGATTTCCAAAGATATGGTTTTACCCTTTTTTTTTTAAACAAGACAACCAACCAACCAACCAACCAACCAACCAACCAACCAACCAGAAAAATGCTCATAAATATAGAGAACAAACTGGGTGGGTTAGGAGGATGGGCAAAACAGATGAAGGGGATAGAGAAGTCATAAAATAAAGAGGTCATGGGGATGAAAAGTACAGCATAGGGAACATAGTCAATATTGTAATAACTTTGTATGTAACAGATGGTAACTACACTTACCATGGTGAGCATTTCATAATGTACGTAACTGCTGAATGATTATGTTGCACCTGAAACTAATACATATATTACATATGTAATATGTAATATTATATGTCAACTACAATTCAACAAAAAAATCAAACAAAAACAAAAACACAAAGAGGTGGGTTTAAAAGCTGCTTTTTGTTCAATTTTGCTGGAAGCAGAAATTTTTATTTAAGAGCTGGAAAGTGAATGGAAGTGAATGGCTAGTTGGGTAAAAAAATAAAATCTCAAATCTGTAACTTTAAATTAACATTTACCTTTCACCCAAAATATTTTCACAGTCCCTGAATGATGACCGATAACCTCCATTGCTAATTCCTGAACTCTAGACCTTCCCTGTACCTTGTCTGAGAAAATGCAACTTAAAAAATAAATGATAAATAATACATTTTAAAAGCCCTTCTGCAGAGGACATAAGAGGGAATGTTAAAGTCAAGCAGCTGTGCAAAAATGGTTGAATGGAAGAGCTCTAGCATTAGATGGCAAGGTCATCCTAAGACTACCTAAAATCTACATGGTTTTGTCTATGAGGCCAACCTGCCTTAACCTTCCCGTGCCTCCATTACTTGACCTATAAATGAGAAGTTCAGTGGTCCTCAAATATTTGGAACCAATGTCCCATTTCATATTAATTTCTAACATTTACTTTACTATTAGAAATAAAATTCATAGATAACATAACCCACCTACAATGTTTATAAAATCAATATATTACAACCCACATGGATAGAGAGGCATATACTTAGTGAACTTAAAGACCTTGCAGTTGGGGAGAAGAGGATGGACTGAAAAAAGAATCAGTAATTTCCACAACATAGATTTTTATCATACTTCTATATAGGATGGCACATAGGGAAATAAACAGAGTTCAACCAAATTCAAAGACATCCTCACATTCCTTATGTCTCTATTACCTTAACAATTTGTGTAAATGTTTTAGCAAGTAGTGCAAGATTTGAATTTGATACATACTATTTCTGTTAATAATAACTGAGTTCCTTTTACATTCTCTCCTGGTATTTTCTCCCATGACCCAATTAGAGAAAACAGCCAAACAATAAAAACCCAGCTTACAGGTATGCTTGTTCATTTTTCAGAACTCCAAATTTTAGAAAACTAGGAAAGAAGACTCACTTGAAACTATTTTAAAGGAAAACTGGAATAATTAAAAAAAAATATGTTCATGGGTGAAAATTAAGATGTTTGCATACTGTTTCTCAGAACTACCAAGGTGTATCACAAGAATACTGATGAAGGGAAAATACTTTTTCTGCAAAGGTATATTGAAAGTCCAGAAAAATGGTATGTTATCACTAATTACAGATCTTAAAGGTGCAAGAGAATAATAATGCATAAATTGAGCCTATGGTCCTAATAACCTTTTACTGGACTATAACCTACCATGGAAAGTTTTAAAAGAAATCTGTATTTATTTTGTGTCAATTTGATTATGAGCACATCACACTCTTATTAAAAGGAATCTTAGCCATTTCCCCTCTACAGAAACATGATTCATTTTATAATAAATACTTTTGAGAAAATATGGTAAGATTAAATAACTTTTAAAAGAAGCAACTTAATGTTGATGCTCTGTATTATTTTTATAAGAGCACAAGTTTTGGAGCCAGACTTGGACATGAATCCTGATTCTACCACTCAAAATATAAGATAACATATATAAAAGGCTTACAAAGTTGAGGGCACACAGAAGTCCTCAAATATTATTTACTATTTCTAATCAAAGCAATGGCAGCTATCATTTATCAGCACTTACTATGCATGCTTTATAAACATTACTGCATTTATTTCTCTTAATTAGTCATTGAATATCATTCCTGTTTAATACATGAAAAGACTGAAGTTCAGAAAAGATTGAGAAGCACGCTCAAGTTCTGAGCCCAGGTATGCTGGAGAACAAAGCAACACCACCAACTGCCATTAAACATTCTTGTGGGGATGGGGTGGGGGAGATAGAGGGGGAGTGGAGGGAGGGAGAAGGTATTTGGTGGGGGGGAATCCATGAGTTTACTATGAGAATTAGACATTTTTCATGTTGATGAAAAATATGAAATAATAATATTCATGTTTTGAATTATCTGGACAATTGCCTTAAAACCCAAATACTGCCAGAACATTTCAGTGCCCAGGTTGCATTTGTATTTACTTGTACATTAAAGCTGGGTTCTGCTTTAGTTGAGGAAGGTTTATGGAGAACAGACACTGACTTAACAGGGAAGTGATGCATTCAAGCTAGAGGAAGACCAAATAACACCATGATATGCTAAACAAATGAAAGTAATAGTCTGAAGAGTCAGAAGACAGTAGTGGGAGAATTGAGTCACCACATTGCACATGGCAGGAGGTGCACACTGAACTCAAAAGAACCTGCACGATAGCACTTCATACCATAATCACACTACAAGTGACAGTTTCACTTTGGCAAAACAATCATCCATCATATTTAATTAGTGTTACTTTATACTTTGTACTTTTGCCTGTGTCTGATCTTTAAAGTCTTTTGGTTTTATAGGTGTGCCAGAGCTATAAGCATAAGCCTTTTACATGTAGCTTTATGTTAATATGTAATTAGATAAATAACAAATAAATAAAAAACTGAGGAGCAAAGAGAATTTTTCCTTATTAAAAGGGACTGTGCGTTATTCAAATTTGAGAAACACTGCTCTATATACTTCATTGCTTGTGTTTGTAGATTTCAACCTCTATCACCACCTTACCTCACAGGATTTATGGGGAAGATTAAATAAGATAATGGATGTGTGAGGGCCTAGCTCACATAAGGAATTACAATAGTAGTTCTGTCTCCTTTCTGGAAACAGGGAAAATATGGAAGCCAAATACAGTCTACACTCTTTTATTCTAAGTGTGGTCTTAGGAAGAGGAGAATTGATACCACAAAAGAGCTTGTTAGAATCTGAGACTCCCAGGCTCCATGGTAGACCTAATTTATCAGAATCTGTTTTTCAACATATTCTCAGCTGATTTAAAATATGCACATTAGAATTTGAGGAGCTGTAGTCTAGGTCTCCATAGAGGAGGTTGACAGTGAAACTCACTGAACTTTGTACTACTATTTAGGTTAACTTTGGTGATAGAGAAATGCCAGGTGTAAATGTCCAAAAAAAACTGTCCTATTTTGAGATCCAATCTAAAAATTCCTGTTTTACTACTGGTACTTCATAAGCTGTGTTTGCATGGAGTGGGACCCTCTTTAAAAGAGATCTAACTTCTAACATAAAAGGACCAAAAAATATTTTAAATGCAAAATATCAATAAAATCTTTCTGAATTTTGCATAAACGAATTTTAAGATCCTGTCAATCAGAACATTTTTAGGTCTCCTTTGCCCAACAGCAATTAAAATCATGTACACAAGTTAAGCTCTTATTTAAATATGTTAGCCCTCAAGATTTGGTCTGACAAAGTCCTGGCTCAGTTTACAACTGTGTGCTTACACTAACAAAACACATTACAAAAAACATATGATTGTTCATACAACACGTTTTAGTTTTAACTATTCAAGAAAAATACTAAATCACATTCAGCAGTTGTGATTTTGTTAGTATAATTTACCTAGAGAATACCTATGCTTTTCTTCTTGAACTCAGTGGCCCTATACATTTAAGGCATGCTATACTTATAAAGATTCAAAGATACTCTTCTTGGAAGCATGGAAAACAAAGTTAACAACTAATATCCAAGAGAGCCACTAATATCTAAAAATGACCTTGACACCATCTGTTTAAGGGCTATTTTGGTAGAATCAAAACTTGAACTCTTACTTATTGCTCTATGTTCTCTACATAAGGGCCACAGAAACCACATTCAAAGAATGTAAAGCAAAGCAGACTGCTGTCTGTATACACATATATACATGTATGTGCATATGTATGTATGTAATATAAAAATGGTTAGGCCTATTAGGTAAATTCTTATAATGTCTGGGTTTATGATATGACCAGGTAGAACCCTCCTCTATCCTTCATGGTCTCAGGTAATTACAAACCAAGAGTCATTCATCAACTATGAGGTATATTACTGAGAGTAAATGTAAAACACTATAGGGAATGTTGATTATAATGTCCAGAACTTAGAATCACAACTGAAACTCACTGGGGTAATTCCAAATTTAGAAGTTTATATGTTGTCCTGTAGTCTTTTTGGTCCTTAATACAATCAATTCACTGTTCATAGAACAATACAATTCTTCTCTGTCCCAGTATTTCAAAATCGAGTAATTTCTGTTCATATATTAAACAATTTAAAGTCTACATACATACATACATACATACACAGGCAATGTATCAAGGGGAACATAAAGAGTGATTTTTAGCTTACACTGAAAATACTTTTTTATCATTTTCCTCTTAACTTTTACAAAGCAAAAATTAAACTATTACCTACAGTTTGAATTCATTAAACAACACCTAAGCAAACAGAAAGCAGGTAGAAATAGGCCAGCCATGTTTTTCAACTAGAGTGGTTATTATTCATCCCTTTCTAGAAATGGGAGATACTTTAATCTTTTTAGACTTCAGATATTTGATCAAAAATCTACATCCATTTTTCCTAACAAAAATGCCTTAAAAATCCCTGCTGTTTAGTCTCAAACTACTGTAGGTGGATTCTTTTGAAAAAAGGGAGTACTACCAATGAAATAAGATATATATTAGAGAAAAGAAAATCTTTAAAATACAGGCTTTAAGAGTCTAAGCCTTTTAGAGTCAAATAAAGATAGCTTTTTTCAAGAGGTGATTTTTGCTGTCAAGAAACTTGGATATAGATGAGTTAAGAAAAATCCAAATACATGCTGAAATAAGAAATGTACTTGTTTTAAAATTGTATTATGCCTTGCATGGATTAATTAATGAAATTAACTTAATGTTTGTAAGTTGTTTCTTCTTCAATGTAAGTAGCATTTGGTAAGACCAAAGTTGAATTAAATTAAAGACTTGATAGTGCTTTGGATTAGTATCATCCGCTACTGGTCATCTCCATCCAGCTACCCTTTTATCCTCTCATGTGTCCTTGAAAATGGCACGTGTTATCCAGGCTAGTCAACTTTATGACAAAGGCAGACATACAATCAATGCTACTTAATCACTTCAACATGAAAGTCACTATGTCCCCCTCCTAGGATTTAGTACACTGGAAGAACTTCATTACATAACACTTTAGACACGAAAAACTATATAAGCATGAACTTGGGGTCAGATATCAAATTTAGTTTCATTAGGAAGAGCAGCCCTTATCTTTAGTCACTCTTAAATTATGAAATGAAGTTAATATGAATATAGTCCCATATTACCTTCATACTGTAGGAAATTAACTGGTCTAGAATCTTACTATATATAGAATCTGCTTGCATTAACTAAACATTGACATACCAATATCAACATAGTGAAGGGACATCCTTTTAAAATTATTGACTATAAGAAATTGTACATATAAATTTGCCTTCTTTCAAATGGCAAAGCTTGCTTCCTTGTTATCTATAGAGGAAATGATTCAGGCTAGATGCCAATTAGAGGTAGCCAAATCCATTTTTAACAAATAAAATGTTGGCCTATTTTTATAATTGCTCCTAGTGAAAAGATACTTCACATATGATCTAATAACTGATTGAAGATGAAGCTAATTTTTCAGATTTTTAAAGCTCAAGGCTCAAGGGGTTAAAGGAGTACTGTTTGAGAGAAAACTTAACAGCAGACATCTGACTAGCTGTCAGGACCTGATGACCTCGGGAACATAACAGGAAATTCTCAATAAACAAACACATATAAGAACAAGTGGTTTTGGTTTCTGACATAAAGTAAATGTGCCCATTACATGCAAAAAGTAAGAGTGCCTATCTAATAAATTTAAAGCCCCTTCCTGTTTATATGGGAAAATACAGAATGGGGTAGATGCAACTATAGGGGAATTTCTCTCTCATAAATGAGAAGTGTTTCTTTTACCTCCACTGAAGAATTAATTTGGCCATAGTAGAATGGGACCCTTGGAAGCACTAGTCTTGAGCACATCAAAACAGAAGAGTTCTACTTTTTCTTCTCCAAACTGTCACTGTACAGATTACATGATGGGGTGAGGGAGAAGGTGGGTGGATACAGGAATCAAAAGGAATATGAAGACACCCAGATGGAAATTATAATGGTTTGAACTTAATTCAAGAAGAAATGTTTTAAATGGCGAACAGATGCCTTTTACTAAAGTGCAGTACTGAGGGAGGAGTAGGCCAGAAGAAATTCTGGACAAAGCAGGAAGGCAATATTCAGGGTTGGGATTCTGCACTGACAGCTCTTGTCCCAAGAAAAGAAAAATCACTCAAAAGGTGCCAAGAACAAGAAGAGTGCCTGGTAGCATTCCCTCAAGTATATTTATTATCACTTAAAAACGAATTAAAGACACCCACACAAACTCCCCTAGCATTTTTCATCCAGAGACATCAAAGCCCTTTCTAAATGCTATCCTCATGATACCTCTGTGAGGTAGGTAGCATAACTCTAATTTTTATTCATAAGCAAGCTAAGGCACAATCAGAGCCTGAATGGCAAAAGTGGCCTGGAATTTTGTTCACTACAACACACTCCCTTCAGATTGTTGGCAACTCAAGAGACACTGCTCGGGAATGTCCTTGGAGAGAGAGTAGCCCTAGGAGCCAAGAAAAATCACTCATGACTCTAGGAAGACAGCACCTTCTGATGGCCCATAGATGGAGTCTCAGGAGAGGCCCTTCATTTAAGAGTAGCAACAAATGCAGTGCTTTTGACTCAGGAGACCAAATCACTCATGATAAAAGGAAAAGGCTGAAGATACAGTCTTCTTCTTTTCTCCTGTTGAGACCAGAACAGTGGCAATCTTAACAAATCACATAATCCAAGGAACTTTAGTCCTTAAATCTTAGTCTTATTTGGTACAGTAAAATTCTAAGTCCCATATTTTGCTAGTGATTTTGATCAGACACATTTCCACATCCTTGATCCCAGACAATTCTCTTTTATCATAACCAAATAATCTGTATAAAATGTAATGCTAGGATCTGAAGCAAACAATGCATCCAGTGAGCACATATTGGTTCTATATTTTTTGAGAAATGCTTAAATACACAAAGGAAGCATGCAAGGTTAAAGAGATGACGTGGACAATATTGGTGGCTTGTCTAATGGAGAATACAGTACCCTTTCAGGAAACTGAAGGTACTCAAAAGTTGCTCCCAGTTTCTATTAACAACCCTCTAAAAACAAACATTTTCATTAGATACAAATATACAAATTTAAAATAAATGTGCAGTTCAGAATGGCCTACCATTTTCAGCAGCTTATGTGCCAGAAAATATAGTCAATAAAAAAATACCAGAGAGGTGGATACAAAAGGCTCTCTGGATCTGAACAGCAAAAATGAGTATCACTTCAATAGGTAGCAATTAGTGGAGAAAGTGGTGTCCTTGGAAACCAGTAGCACTGATAGATGGCAGGTCACAGATCGGGTGATGGGGGATAAAATGTATAGTAAGGCCCATTTTCCTGTGGAAAGAAAAAAAAAAACAAGAATATTAAATAACAGACCACTAAATAACAGATTATTTGATAGTACAGTATAAAAGACCAATTTAACTGGGAATGTGAAACAAAGGGATTTATAGTCAACAACACAGTGATGTAAAATGTCCAGCACATGCCTGGTTCTGAGCAGGTCCTCAGTCATTAGACTAGTTCCACTGGAGTCAGTCAGAGCTGGTATAAAGTAGGTAGATCTAATCATGATGCTAATATTTTTTATTAATATTACTACTTACTGAATATTCTATATGCCAGATACTTATCAGTACTTTTTTTCATTATTCCTTTCTATTCTCACACAATGCCATGAAGTAGGTAACATCCCCATTTAACAGAGGTGGAAACTGAGGATCACACAGATTGCCTGACTCACCTGAGGTCCCCTAGCTAGTACTCAAGAGAGCTTCAATTTAAATACATGTCTATTCAGATCCAATAACCAGATTCTTTTGTTAAACTGTGTTGTCGTACTATGTGTCGGATCTTAATGTAGAGTTAAGAAACAAAACAAATTATCACAGCAAAATTTAATAACCATAACTGTTTTGGCAGAAGTGAGTCCTCTCCATGACATGCCTGAGTGGCAAGGCTTGTAACAATTACAATTCTCAGGGGGTTTAGTTCAAGATCAAGATGAAGAATTAAATGCCAGAAGCAACAAATCAGTGCTAAGAAGAAATTTTCTGACCTCATTTTGGCTAACTTCATCTTAATAAAAATCAAGATAGTTAACTTTATGGTAGATGGACTCTAGATTAGATTTATAAGACTTAAGATTCATTTTTTAAGGAAAGTATGTCCTTGACAAATAACCATAAACAGAAATTACTTATCATTAATGTGAGATAACAGAAATGGAGACTAACAGATAGGATGAAATGGCATTGCTTTATGTTACATTTACATTATTGTTATCTATCTGGTCTTGAACATAATAGGCAGTTAAATGTTATTTCAGTGACTAAGTGAGTCAAAAACTCTGCTTTCTTCAGGGCAGATGCTTTGGAGCAGGAATTAACCCTGGGACCATAACCAGGGAAACAAGAGGATATCTAGGCAAACTTCCTTTATTATTTCTTGTGATAAACCTGAACAGGTACCAAAAAGGCTAAAAAAAATGTTAGGTAGAAACCAGTCCTAGGACTATCTTTCAGGATACTTGAAAGAAATAAAATACTTTTTTTTGTTAGAATTTCCTATCAACATCTTTATACTAACCACTCCTCTATGCTCAATATGCATGGAAGCTATGCCTAAGAAATAAACCTGAAGAGAAAATCTATTCTGAAGTTTATTTGAAAAGAAATGTTTCACTATCCATCTTTTAAGATTAGTCCATTCCATTCCACTACCATATATTTCTAGGTTTCTCATATTTATATTAAATTGTGATAAAGTAAGAAGGGCAAACTAATTCTTAATGCTATGAAATAGAGCTTTTTATAATAGTCTCACATTGTACAAGAGGCTGCTGAGTGATCAAATATTTTCTCTATTTCTGGAAACAATCATAGAACTCTGAAGAACTGTTACCGGGTAAACCTGTATACAGTCTTCTTTGACTTTATTTTTAAGAATGCTGACTAGTTCCCTTTCTGAAATGGTCTCAGTACAATTTTCATCGATAGGTAGAAATTACCTTCAAAGGCTCCTTTTAATCCTTTAAGACTTATGCCACTATTCTAAGTGAAATAAGACACAAAAAAATGTAAGTGTACTGACAGTTGCCACAACTAACATCATATCAAATCTTCACCAAATAAAGAACCTATTATGTGCAAAACACAACTGAACATGATAATAAAGCTAACCAACTCTGTATTTATTTCCTTGTCTCTAATTATATTTTTTGTTCTTCCTAGCAAAGGAAAATGTTTTCTTACAAGGCAATATCCAACCACTTACTGGACTTCCACCTCAATCCTACCGTGTCATACACTGAACACACCACCTGTCTCTTCTCTCCATGCCCCCATTCCTCCCTGGGATGGTGGCAGTACCACTAGGTATCCCAAAGCAGAAACTTTATGGTAGTCATCTTAGGCATCTTTCTTCCTTTATCCCTCTTAATGGCTACTCAGTCACCAAATGCTGTGAATTTTATTTCCTAAAATGTCTATTTCTAAATATCTCTAAGATCTTCAAATCCTTGCCATTATCACTTACCACTGCCCTAGCTCCAGTCTCATATTTCTTACAGCCTTCTCTAATAGCCTCTTACCTGATTCCTTGCTTATAGCCTTATCCTTTTCTAGTCATTGTCTACACTGTTTCTTTTTATGGTATCATTAATATGCAATTACATGAGCTTTAGCCATTTTTCTGAACAGGAATATAATGGCAGTTCCCCCTTGCTGAACACTCACCACCCAGCACAAGGCCACAATACTGTAGCCTAATGTGAAGCTCCAGGGTCTGGTCATCTGCCCTCTGCCTGCCCTTTTCACATCGCCCCGATACCTTTGGTTTCCTCCCTCTCTGACCTTTATGTATAGATGGCCTAATATCTCTATCTTAGAAAGTTCTAGTATAGGTATGGAGAGATGATCCAATAAAGTATTAGATTATAGGTTATTCTGCCAAATTCTGATTAATCACATTAATAGGCCTGTATTTGATACACAAAATATAACAAAAAACTAAACCAAACACACAAAACAAAAAAAAAAAACCAAGCTCAAGTGTGGTGTTCATACTTAATGAAAGCCTGCTTACGGCCTTAAAAAAAGTCTCGTTGGCTTAAAAACCAGTCCTTTGGATTTTCTAACTAATACAATCCAACTTGTGTATTTCCATCCCAGAAGATAAATTATAAATCCAGATACTAGCTTTGAATTGTCAGTCCAAATTTTTGGTATCAAAATGTCTTTTAGTGACTTTCATATTTCCTGCTATCCATTTTTTTTTTAAATATTAAGGAGAGTGATGTAGAGTTCAAAAGAATAACAGTAAGGCCATTTTCTCCTCCAGCAATCTGCAATAAATACACTGATGTTCTTTTTGCCCCTCCCTTAATTCAACAATCTTTGTATCTATGATCCAGTTGTTCCAAAAGCCAAACATGAAATTTTATTAGCCATTAGAACACAAATACTTTGCTCTTTACATAAAGAGGAACAGAAATCATGGCTGAAGTTAGAGAAATGTTAGACAGAAAACGTGTCACAGAATATTTATTTTACTGTATTCATGTTGTAAAATAATTACGGGAGAATAATTCAACTCAAACTTAATATAACCTTCAAATATATTCCCTGGTTCATGCATAAAGATAGGTAATGAGCAGCAATTATTTAAGGAGGTTGATGATCTTTTGGCCAAGCATGTTACTTACTTTTGTTTTTGTTTTCCAGCTACTATGTAAGTGTGAATAAACACAGTGGAACAGAGCTTGGATGAAATTCAAGGGTACCTCTTCATTAGTGTTCATAATTGCATCTATAATACTACTAAATCATTGGTTGATGTTCTTAAAAAATTATACAAACTTATATCAAAATTAAACTTTCAGTAAATACTACTAAGATAGGCTACCTGGTTTACAATTAATGCTGAATATCAGATACCTATAGATTCTTCTGTCTCTATTTTATAGAGGTTGAAAGACATTCAATCTTCAAGAAAATCTGAGGTATGTCTCAAAGGTGGTAGAAAACTGACAATACAGGCAAAGATTATCTTCAAACCTACAGGAGAAAGATCCCTCATTGAAACGTTTACTAGGGAAAAAGCCCTCTCCGAGGACAAAGAGTTCTCTTTATGTTATTGCAGGAAAAGAATGCTAAATGACACTATCAAGTTTACTAAAATGCACTAATTGCATTAATATCATCTTCTAATGAAAGGATGTTGTGCTTACAAGCAACGCGCTATAGAACAGCATACTACATACACCAGGTGAGGGAGAACTCCTGGTACTTCTTACCCTGGCATCATATTCAAGGACAAAAGGAGGAAAGTCAATCTGTTCTGGTGATATGGCAGAAAATAGCTGGTGGAGGCTATCCACATGGTGGATTTTGTCCTTCAGTCCTGAGACAGAAAAGGTGGTAAAAAACCATGTTGATACCTGATTAACAGAAGAGAAAAATAATTTAAGCCAGTGGCCAGAGTTAAAGATACAAAACAGGGTTTTGAAAATTTATACCACAGAAAAACTCAATTTAAAAACTGAAACTGATGTCAGAAAATCTTGTGATAAGCAGTGTTTTTCGAAGTGTAGGTTGTAGTTCATCACTGAATAATGGAATCGATTTAGTGGATTATGAACAAACAGCATTAAAAACAACAGAGAAACACAACCAGGCAGGAATTAGGAGGGACAAGCTTGTTGGTTACGTATCTGTGGGTCCCAAGTGTGCTATGTTGCAACACACGCTTCATACTCTGAGCTGTGGTCAAAATCACTGCCCTATTCGATAGAATCATTGATTTACTGGTACTCTGAAGATGGTCAACATCTCCAAATCTCACAAACTCTTTTCAGTTTTCCAAGAGATTGAAAAAATTTCTTCCAATTATCTGAGAAATTTATTTTTTAGTTGATGCTTGGCACGCAGTCTCTTTCTCAGTCAACCAAAGTGAAATCTTCTGGGATGTGGAGCCATCTTTGCTCATTTCACTTTATAACATAAAGTCCCTCTATAAAAGTTAGTTTGTGAAAGTTGTTAGTTCCAAAAAGAGAGTTCTTGGTAACAAACAATACTGACATAAACTAAGCAACAGCTAGAATTTACAAATTATTGTTTATCTATCTATACTGGCAATCGTAATTAGTCATGCTTATCAACAGCTTGCACAACAGTTCTGTGAGGTAGGTATAATATTGTTGCTATTTCCATTTTATTATAGAAGAAAGTAACATGTATATATGAATTCTCAGTGCACTGGCACAGGACACTGTAAATGTATAAAGCCATACCACTTATGCCAATCATTTTGTTAATTTCTCTAACATGCTATCACGTTCTTCAGTGGTTGTTCCAGACCTTTCATGTATTCCAGGCCCCTAATATGATGTAACTTTCTTCACACTTATGAGAAAAGACATAGAATAAGAGAGACAACACTGAACTAACCTACCTCTGCCAGAATTCTATCTAAACTTCGATTCATCAGATTTATTTCCACCATTCCTCCCTTAGAGATCCAGATTATTCCCTCTACTGAATTCACATGGCCTTAGGCTTAAACCTCATTTATAGCACTTATTCCTATTCCTAGTATTCAATTACTTATTCATTTCTGTAATTTCCCTAGTACTTGGCTACACCACCAATAGCTGGCTGTAAGGTCTCAAATATTAATATTACCCTTTTATACCTTCTCCACTCCCATCTTCAAAGTTCATTTGGAGAAAGGTGGTGGTGAGGGAGACGGAAGGCATCTAGCCTTGCCAGAACCAAGCAAGTTAGGTCAAATTAACAGTCATTTAATTACATACCAAAAATCAGCTTATTACATCAGTTTTTAAAGGGCACATGCTATTATATATCTGATACAAACTTCTGCAAATTGGATTAGTAAATGTTCCAGGTTAAGGAGCTCTACAATCAGCCACAGAGGCAGCTGATAAACTAGTAAGAGCTATGGACACTGCAGATTTTAGTGATTCTAAAAGAACTTAAGAATGTAAGATTGTAGAGTCAGAACAGAGAACTTCAAAGATGTGTTAGGAGATACATTTGTGCAAGGAGTTAAACATCTGTTGGTCATCTACTATGTGCTAAGCATTGTACATGGTTGTGATATATGAGAATAGTGATAAGGCCATTCCTCAAAAGGGGCCAATCCTTGTAAGAGGTAGACTATAAGCATAGAAATAACTACTTCAGGCAAAATGTACTAAACACAATGAATGCCTAAAGAAACACTTGAATACTTATTATATGCAAGGAATTGTGCTACCTGGAAAAAGGTATAAAATTATAGAGCTAACAGAGTGTGCAGAGAATTTTTGTGTCATTGTCTCTTACCTCAGGACTTTTTTACACATTCTTCTTTCAGTCCAGATACCCTTTTCCTCAATTCCTTACCTGGCTAATTGTTTTTCAGAGCTCAGATTAGAGTTCACTTCAGTGGGGACGCTTTCTTTGACTACCCTCCACCCAAATCTAGAAAAGAAGCTTCCTTCTAAGTTATCCAACAACACTGTTTACTAATATTACTACATAATTAGCATTCTGTATTTTATTATCTGAATCTCTAAATAGACTGTAAAGAGGATAGCCTATTATTCAATATGATATTCATTGGGTCTAATTAATGCCCAACATAAAAAGGAATTCAATGTGTTGAAAGAATTAACAAATGGGGGAGTATTACTTTAATGGCCTTACTCCAATTAGTTTTAAATGGACTTTTTACTTTAATACTATTTAGGGATGGTCTAATATTCCTTCATTCTACAATAAAAATAAATTGAACTTCAATGTGGGTCTCTTCATCTATAAAATGAGCAAGTTAGACTTAAATGATTTTTAAGGTTGTTCTTAATTACGTAATTCTGTGAATGGACTCTTGAATATGTGGTACCATATTGACATGGTGGGGTAGTGGTGGTAAATTCAAAGAGAAGCCTAGGTTGGGGAGGAGTAGGCAGTGAGCTTAGACATGCAACCTTTAAAAGAGAAACACATTTCTCTGTAACATTTTATCCCATTAACTCCTTTACATCCTCTAGGTATTATTAGCAAGAGAAAATTACACAAAGTACCCAGAAGTGGAAACTTGTTAAAAATTTTCTGTTCAGGGCAACCCAAGGGCACTTTTATTTCAGTTTTATATAGCTTAGCTTTTAATTTCAATTATTTGTAAGTCGTAAGTACACATTTATTTAGGTAAAGTTCCATTACTTAGTATTTACTATTTTGAAAAGCTGAAGAAAATTTAAAATTTGAGAAAGGGCTGCTGTGATATTTTGTGAATGCTAGAAATCCTTTCTCCCAATTACTCACAAAAGCAAAGCCAAGAACACAGGATCACAGAAGAGTATAAACTAGGAAAAGACTGTTCACACACATGTGCACTCAAGTAATCTACTAGAGCCAGAATCAACAGTGGGTGTAAATACTATTAGTTTGCATTCTATTACACTTCAAAGAAGAAGAAGAATAGTGATTTATATAAGCAGTCAATTTATTATCACTTTGGGTGGAGTGGCCTGGAAAAGATATGAGCATGGAAATCAGAACAGTGTGATTCAATTGTTTTATTATCCCTGGTTTTCATCTCATTATAATTGCAAACATGCCATTTATAGTTTTTGACTTAATATAAAATAATAGTGGATGTCATTACACGTGGGTTTTATTTCCTCAGTGGTCCCTCCTTTTCCCCATCCTAAGTTATGGAGAAGTAACATAATGGCTCTTACTTCATACATCTGGTCTCCAGCTCTGCCCAGCCGGCCATTAGCACAGACTCCTATCTGTGCTTTGTCTAGCCAGTGCCTCTGACACTGCTGTTTCTGGAAAAGTCTATCCATCTATGTCACAGGAAGAAAAGCTATTTATTGACTCTCTAGTGTGTGGAAGGAAGGGTTAAAGTCAGAGCTTAGCAAATAGTACATACATATTTGCATAAACTTGGTACAAAGGAATACTCTTTTGACAAGTTTGGTTGTGGCAGGAGTAAAAAAAAATTAAGAACATTATGAAAATGTTCATTCACTAAAGTTAAAAGAATTTTACAGTGATCACCAGTATAGCCAACACTCAGTCATTACCATTTTTCTTGTTTCATCAATCCCTTTAATCATCTATCAATCCATCTTACTTTTTTTTGCTGTATTTCAAAGTACACTGCAGATATCAGTAAGCTTTCCTCAAATATGGTATTCTTATCTTTAGTAACTAGAGTTCAATGTTTACTCAGTTCTTTGCTATGAAATTCATTCAATGAAATCCACAGGGTTTAAGTGTACTCTGCTGTTTAGACAAATGCATGCACTTGCATAAACAAAACTCTAAACACTTTCATAACCCCAGAGAATTCCCTCATGCTCCTCTTCGATCATGCCCCTCTCCCCAGAGGTAAACATTCTTTTTCTTTTTTACCATGGATTAGTTTTGCCTGCTCTAGATATATCTAGGTATCTAGAATATCATATAAATGGAATCACACTGTATGACTTGTTTCTGTAAGGTTTCTTTGACTCAGTAAAGTGTTTTAAAGATTCCTTCATGCTGTTGTGTATATCAGTAGTATGTTCTGTTTATTGTCAAGAAATATTCCACTACAAAAATATACCAGTTTGCTTATTCATAATCCTACAGACGGACACCTGGACTATTTCCAGTCTTTGGCGGCTATGACTAAAGCCACTATCAACATTCCTGTGGAAATCTTTTTATTTGCATATATTTTCATTTCACTTGGGGAAATACCTGGCAGTGGAATTGCAGGGCTGCAGACTAGGTATATATTTACTTCATAAGAAATTGCCAGAACTTTTTTCAAAGTGATTGCAGAATTTCCCATTCCCATTTATAACACAATTGCTCCAAATCATTGGCGATACTTGACACTGTCAGTTTTAAAATTTTGACATTCTGGTGGTAGTGTAGTGGTATTTCATTAATAGTTCCTTAAAAAAGTTTTATTAAGATACAATTGATATATAATAAACTGCACACTTAAAGTATACAATTTAAGTTTTGACATATGTATATACCCATGAAACCATCATCACAATGAAGAAAATGAACATACCCATCACTCCCAAAGGTTCTTAAGAGTCCTAACACTTCCAATCCTGCCTGTCCCTCTCTTTCCATAGGTAACCACTGCTCTATGTTATTCATTAGTTTGTATTCCCTAGAGTTTTATATGCATGGAATTATACAGTACATACACTTGTCTGGCTTCTTTTACTCAGCATAATTAATTTGAGATTCATTGGTGTTGTTGCATATATCAACAGTTTATTCTTTTTTATTGCTGAGTATTATTCTGTTATATGGATATACCACAGTTTGGTTATTAGTTCTCCCAATGATGGACATATGTGTTGTTTCTAGCTTTTGGTTTTATCAAATAAAGCTACTGTAAGTATTTGTGTACAGGTCTCTGTATGGATATGCTTTCATGTCTTGAGTAAGTACTTAAGAGTGGAATAGTTGGATCACATAGTAGGTGTATGTTTAGCTCTTTAAATAAACAGCAAAATTCTGTTCCAAAGTTTCTGTAATATTTCATATTCTGATTAGCACTGAGTTCCAGTTCTTCCACATTCTAACATTTGGTATGATAGGATTTTCAATTTTAGTCATTCTAATAGGAGTGTAATGATTTCTAATTTTGGTTAAATTGTAGTTTCCTAATGACTAATCACGTTAACATCTTTTCATGAGCTTATTTGCCATCTGCATAATTTCTTTGGTAAAGTGTTTGTACAAATCTGCCCATTTCTAAATTGGGCTGTTTCCTTGTTATTGATTTTTAAGATTTCTTCATATATTCTAAAGACAAGTCCTTTATTAGTGAAATACTACACTTACAAAGACTTTCTCTCAGGCTGTGGCTTGTCTTTCCATTCCCTTAACAATTTTAAAAGGGTAGAAGTTTTTGATTTGATGAAGTCCAATTTTTTTGTGGATTGTGCCTTCGGCGTTGTGTCTAACAAATCTTTGGTCTACTCAAGGTCACAGAGCTTTGTCTCTTACATTTCTTCTAGAACTTTAATAGTTCTATGTTTTACATTTAAGACTTTGATCCATTTTTGGAATTTTTGTATGCAATGCAAGATATGGATCAAAGTTTTGTGTTTTTTTTGCATATAGATATTCAATGGTTCCAGTACCATTTGTTGAAGAAACTATCATTTTCCCACTGATTTGATTTTGCACTTTTGTTAAGAACTGGTTATCTGGATCTTTTTCTGGATTCTCTATTCTGTTCTGCTGATGTATATGTCTGTCTTTATGCCAGTATGTCACTGTCTTGAGTACTGTAGCTTTAGAATAAGCTTTGAGAGCAGGTAGTGTTGGTCCTCCACTTTGTTCTTCTTTTCCCAAGTTGTTCTTAATATTTTAATTCTTTGCATTTTGACTGGTCAATTTCTTCAAAAACCTTGCTAAAATTTTGGTAGAGATTGAATTGAATCCATAGATTTAACAAGAATTGGCAATTTAACAATATTAAGTATTCAAATACATTAATACAGTGTATGTCATTTATTTACATCTCATTTAATTTCTCTCATCAATGTTTTACAGTATACATAACTTGTACACTGTACAAGTCTTCTACCTGTGTTATATTTATCCCTAAGTACTTAATATTTTTTGGTGCTAGTATAAATTATATTACTTTTTAGATTTCAATTGTTTGTTGCTAATATATACAATCAGTTTTGAGATATTGATTCTAAATCCTGAAATCCTGATAAAACTTACTCATTAGTACCAGCAGTTTTTATGATACCAGAGGGTTTTCTGTTTCTTTTTCTTGCCATGTTGCATTGGCTAGAACCTCCAGTACAATACTGAAGAGAAGTGGGGAGAGAAGACATTCTTACAAAGATGTACTAATTACTAAGGTAATCCTGGTTGTCTCTATTAAAGAAAAAATTTCAGTTGCTACTGGATGAACAAAATATAAATGATGATGGGATTTTGGGAAGCAAGTACTACTTTCCTTGACTTCTAAAGAAAGAAAAACAGCCACCTACTGAGCATAACAAAATAGTAAAAAGTTAACAATACATATCTGATAAGACTATGTAATCATAACAGGGTGCGGAAAACCCTGCATTTAACTGACTGGTCATACATTATACTTTTTTTTTTTCAGTCTGGCCAAGCATTGCTCCCATAAGTACTTAATTAGCACTTACTGTGCTGTTGTAATACTGAGGAACCAAAAGAAAACTTGCAATTTTTAAAAGAATTACATAAATACTTGACGCAAATTTTCAAGTTGGTATTTGAATGAGAAACTCAACAATTTTGTAAACAATGAGAAATCCCAAAGTGGAAACATTTTCTTACTGAGGTTTTCACTCATCTCTTAATTATGAAATATAATGAGGACTTTTCACTAGTTATCTTACTTAATATCTCCAGAGTGCTTTAAAATAATGACAATTTCTGCTGTCACTGATGCTTTTCCCATTCACTGGCATTTGTCAATCTTGGTTCTCCTGATTTTTAGATTATTTCTAGATTTTAGATTACTTTTAGATTATTTTTAGGTTCTTGCTCTCCTTCCCTGATCCCAGGATCCGGTCTTAGTTATCTTCTTTGCATGAAGTCTCTCTGTGGTTTTCTTCATTAACACATTTAAAGAGTTAAAGCTCTGTTTACTTGATGGTGACTGCCATCCATATTCTAATTTATATCCCAATCCATGATCCCTAGTCACAGATGACACAGTCCTTTCTCTCACCTGCACTCATCTAATAAAACACTAAATCCTGGTTTTTTATGTCCAAATAAGCCATCTTTTATTTAAGCCCTAGTGATAAATTCAGATTCTTTTTCTTCTTCTTTCTTTTTTTGGCCTAGACCACAGGTTGGCAAACTTCTGCAAAGGACCCGATGATAAATATTTTAGGCTTCTATTATTTACATTCATTATAAGAAAATTTCACTAGGCAGGCCTGAAGGCACTTGAAACAGTGCTCAGCTGGAGGCAGGACAACATGAATATTGACTAGGAGGCTGCTGTATCCTTTTAGGTAAAAGATGATGGTGGGATGAACTAAAGTAGAGGCAGTTCAACATGTAGGTCTAAGCACAGGAATGACGATGATGATATGATGACAATTCACATTAACTGAGTGTTTATTATATGTCAGGTAATATTTTAAGCATTTTTTACATGTATTAACTAATTTCATCATTTCCCAAACCCTAAAGGTGGTACTATTGTAATTCCTATTTTTATAGAAGATGATGTTAAAGCACAGAGGAGTTACATAACTTACCTGAGACGGTAAGTTGGTAACTGACAGAGCTAGATGAGAACCTGTATTACCTGAATCTCAAACCCATGCTTTCAAACATTACGCCTTTTACCATCTCCCCAGAGATGGTACTTGGGGATTGCATTTATTTTGGAGGGTTGAAGACACTGGAATGAGAAAAGGTACAGAATGAAAGAAGAGGACAGGGGATTTGGGAACACTAACACTGAAAGGATGAGCAGAGAAAGAGGGGACCACAAAGAATACTGAGAGAAAGCAGCTAGAAGAAGGAGAAAAACTAGGCAAGGTAAGTTCCAAGGAAGCCAATGCAAAGGAAGAACTGATCAACTGTGTGTAAGGCTGTCGGAAACCAGGGAAGATAAACACAGAGGAATGTCTAGTGGACATAGTAAGACAGAGATTATCTTGGTGATCAGAGGTGATTGTGGTGAGCAGCTTTAGTTGCTATAATGGGACTTAAACCAATTGGAGTAATTTAAGATGTAATGAAAAATGGAGATGGTAAGCATAGGACATAAATTATATTAAACATTTTTGGTTGCAAAGGGGAGGAGAGAAAAGAAGAGGCTTTAGCAAGTTTAAAAGTTGAGTTTGATACAGAGAAATGTGAGATGGAAAGAAGATAATTTCTGAAGCTAGGTTCCTGAAGAAATGGAAATATGTTGTGTACTTAGGAGTCGAAATGTAGGCTCTGGAATTAAAATGTCTACATTCAAAATCCAGCATTTGCTACTTATTCATTACTTACCTTGGAAAAGTTACTTAATTTCTAAGCATCAATTTCCTTGCTCATAAAGTGGGACTACTGCTCCTATCTACTTCGAAGATGTAATATAAGGCTTAGATAAGAATGTATGAGAAGAACTGGCATATAGTAAGTGCTCAGAAAATATTACCAATTATTATTACTATGGGGTCCACAGCACAGGTAGAGGGGCTGACTTGCATTTAGAAGGAAAACATTTTTGTGACAGAGAAAAAGAAGGCAATGATAGGAACAGATGGCTTGGGGTGGGAGGTAGAAGACAGGAAGCTCCTTACTGATGTTTTCTCTGTTCTTGGCTGAGAACAAGGCAAGGTCATCAGTTGGAGTGAGTTGCTGCTGGTAGGACAGGGCTTGAGGAGAGCAGAGGGCCCCACTGGGACACTGCGAAGTGAAATATCAAAGGACCTTTAGTAGTGAAAGCCCTGTAAGTCTGCCAAGGAGCCCAAATTCACATAGCTCTGTGATTTCTTCATTAGTGCTCAGCAACCCAGACATGGGAGTGAAGAAAACAGTGTTGGAATATTTCAATATCAGATTTTAATGGATAGGTGTGATGAAAAGGTAAGAGGTCACAGGTTATTTTAGGCAATGACAAGAGTGGCTGAAGTGATAGAACATGCATTTTAGATGGGGCAGGAAAGCAAACAATGGCAAAAAAACATGGCATTTTTCAGAAAAAGTAAAAGGTCCAAAAGATTAGATATCTTGATGAAGTTGAGATGTAGGACTAGATATTAGGGAAATAAATGAGAGCAAGCTATCTATATTCTAGCTCTCATGCATCTCGCAGGTTAACATGTAAGGTAGAAAATTAAACAAAACTGAAAACATAACAATGATAGACTCAAAAATCTTAAGGGGGTAAAATGCCGGAGTACCTACTAATTACAGGATTGGTCAGGAAAGTTTTCTATAGAGAGTACTTGCTGAGCTGAGATCTGAGGGACAAGGAGAAGTTGGCCATCAGCACAAGAGGGAAAGTGTATTCAGTATCAACAGCATGAGCAAAGCCCAGAGGAACAAAGAACACAAACAAGTAAGGACTGAGGGGTTAACAGCTCGTAAGGGTTCCCTTCGAAGATACTGGGACAAAAACATTCAGACTACAACTTGAAATCACTTAAAAAGGAAAGGTAAACAAAGAAACTAGCAGCCATAGTGCTGATTAAGAATTAAGACGTTGAAATGTATCTTAATAGGATGGCATGCAGTGCACCTGGAATTCAAGATTTAGCTAAAAAGAAAAATACTGTACCTTTGAACGAAATGTTGGATGAACAAAATAAACAGCCTTCAAATTCCTCTTGTACCTGATTCAAAATTTAAAAAAGGGTAAGTATAAGTCATGTCTAAAACCACTCACTATTATGGATACTTAAGTCTTTGCTTGAGTATTTAAATATGTTCACAGAGGAAAAACATTTTTTAAAATAGCTCTAGTTTACATATTGAATTTTAGGTGAAATGTCAAAAACAATTCAGCGAACATTTCATCATTTAAACTATCTGTTTTATAGGAGAAACTGTTTCTCTTGGCTACAACAGAGCCACATACAAGGTAAGACCAAGTAAACTCATATTTAACAAAAAATTTACTGTGTGCGGCTTTCTATATGGTGCTAGAATCTCTGGAATCAGGTTATTAATTAAACAACAGTAAAGCCATTTAAAATTAGTGAAAATTATTAACTAAAAGTTTCAATGGTCATATTAAAACAATAGAGTTTACTATGCCCCAGGAATTGTACAAAGTTTTACAGATAATTCTCATAACAATTCTATGAGCCAAGTACCACCACTGTCTTTATTTTAACCTTCCCAAAGTCACCCAGCCATCAAGTGGTAAAGCCAGAAACTGAACCTAGGCATTTTCTGAATGGCTCCAGAATCACACTATCACCCACTACATTACTGAGCCTCTCCAGGTGTGCCTGAAACTATTTCAAAAGCCTATCAATCACCTTTGGGTCACACAAAGTTACTTGAGAGGATTTATGAGAAATAATTCAAGCTCTTCATTTCAAAGTAAAGTCCTGTTCAAAGTTAAAGAGCTGGCTAGTGATAGAGGCAGAATTATAGTGGAAAGAAGAAGTTTCCTTACATTTATATAATATAATGTCAGGAAGCAAGAGAAAATGGTATCTATTAGGCAATGAATACTTTAATATCCCTGATTAAGATGAGATTTAATGGGAGGAATAAGATAGTTGGAAATTTATGGTAATTTGCCTTCTTTGTATACTAACTGTAATGTGGGTTTTTCACTGCAATCCATAAAGACATTATAATGCTACCAATATCAAAACAGCCACCAGGAGGGTGGAGTGGTACTTTGATTTAGAAAATCTATTAATAAGAAAAAAAGATTAAAGCAGAACATTTTATCTTTGCTGGGTGTCATACATATACATTGTGGTTAAAATTTCCGTTATCACTTCAAGGGAAATACGGTTGAATGAAAGTAATTTTCTGGCTCCAATTAAGTTGCCACGGTTCAAGTCCAAATTCTGCATTTACTGTTGTGAGACCTTGGGCAACAGACTTCACCTATCAGAATGTCCAGATTTTCCCATCTTTCAAATGTAGATAATATTTATATTTATCTATCTACAGGTAGGACAAAGTGAATTTGTATTTAGCAAATTTATTTTGTGCCATTTTTTTTACATGGTATTAGAATATCTGGGATCAGATTATGAATTCACAAACTCATGGGTCACTGGACAAATGAAATAACATTTATTAAGTGTACTTTAATAAATGTAACACACCTTACAAATAGAAGGTAGTATTTTTCTTATTTTATATAAAAAGATTGGTAATGATCCCAAACCTTTTTCAAGGTGTTTAAAAGCAGGAAAAATTTACATATGAATTCATTTAAATGCAAAAATAAGTTGAAATTAAGGAGGACCTCCTAACATGAAATTATCTAATCTATGTATGATAAAAATCTTTGCTACCTGAAATACCCTTTCACAGACTACACAGTAATGTTTGGTATTACTTAATAGAGGAAAGAAAGGAGCTACTTCCCCCCTTCATAGTTTGCAAAAATAACTAACTTGACATCAACAACATCGTAGAGTTTCTTCAGGAAGTCAGAGTCCAGGTGATTGTATTCGCTGGTAAGTGTGTGAAAATATACTAATACATATTCCTTCACAACAATATGATCCATTACATGGATAAAATACAAGAGAGCCTAGAAGAAAAAGAGGAGTAAAGGTAAATATCATTTTGTACAGTCATCTATTTCACAGAGACTAAGAAAGGAAAAATCCAAAAGATTAACCTAGTCTATGCCCCAATCATTGCATATGGACTATATGCATCAATTCTCTTTAAAAAGAGCTTCAGGAAAGTGAATCATGCCAGCGTTTAATAATTCTCAAAAATGCTATAATATGATCCCTTTTTGTCTTATTCTAAGTGATTGAGGAGAACAATCAGTCTTTGTCTCACATAACTCTTCAAATAGTCAGAAAAGTTCTTCTGTCAACTACCAGGTTTTCCCTCTCTACAATAATGATACCAAAATCATTACAGTCCAATTTATTTCTAGACTTTAAAAATATTACCCTTTTAATAACATCCAAATTTTATATACAGTTGTATATATAGATGCACAGATATACATGTATACATATATTGGTGAGAAAAGTCCTGTATCTTGATTGTTGTGTTGGTTACACACATTGTATGTACTTGTTAAAATTCTAAATTATACACTTAAACTTTGTGCATTTCTCTAGAATTCTACTTTAAATATATATATATATATATATATATATATATATATAATACTGGCCCAGCCTGCATCATTCAGGATTGGCTTTAGCTATTTTTATCTGCATCCACCATCAAGGTAGAATTTGGAAATTTTGCAAAAATCCCAATGTTTATTCTATTCAGAATACTTAGCCCAGAAAATTTGTCCATATTATATCCATTTTAATCACTTTTAATTGTAAATAGGAAAATCACATATGTGTCTTTATAATGTGAATATTATAAAAAAATATTCATTGCCTAAATTTAATTACCTCTTCACAATAATTTTTCAGTGACATTGCCTGACTTTTCAACATTCTGGGTATTTTTGCAACTTAGAAGATCAATGTCTCAATTCCTCTCATTGCTTTTTGATTAGTCTACATCTAAGGAAATGGAATATTATTTTTCAATCAGGTTATTCTGTTACATTATTTTTAGTAAGTATCTCTGGTATACCTGAACTTTTCTTATTCGTAGAAACCATAGGCATGGTTTTTAAATTGAATTCCACTGTATTTGCTATAATTTTGAGATTTTTCTCCAAAATAAAAGACATCCTCAAATTCTAAGTAATTTTTTTTCCTGCAGTTTGAAATCATGCTAGCCTGAATCCAGAAGATATCCTACTGCAGCAAGTCTGTCATTTTACTGGAGGGTGCTCTCTTCCCTTCCTTGACATTGTACAGAAACTCCAGAGTTTATCCAGTACTAAATTTGGGGTAAGGTTTAGGGACTTCATGTCAGGTTCATAATTAATACAATTATCGTTCAATCCTATGTGTCCCATAAAAATTATTTGCCAATAAATGCTTGATGTCACTTTGAACACCTTCTGAAGTTTGGGCGATTTGACTTACTGAAACTTTATTTCTTGCTCACATAAATCCTGATATGAGTCAGGCCATCCTTCTTCACCTTGTAATTGCATCATGTTGAATATTTGGTCTCAGATCTCAGAGGCAGGCAAGGAAAGAAAACAATATAGTTCTTAACTGCCTCAGAAGTAGTGCAGATGCTTAATTGTTTTTTGAAATAAGTTGAATATTTTTATGATATGTTGTATCTTCCCATATTGCTAAATACGCTTTGCTAATAATTTGGATTTTGCATCTATATTCATTAGTGAGATTGCTCTAAATTCTTCGTGCTTACAGTATCTTTGTGCAGATTCCATTATTCTAACACTTTCCTATAATATGATCAGATTGGGTTTATTTCCTTATTTTCTATGCTCTATAATAGTTTGTGTAAAATTAAAAATATCTCTTCCTGAATATTTGGTAGAATTCAATAGTAAAGGTATGTGGAACTGGTGTATGTGGAACTGGTGTTTTATTTTATTGATGGAAAAATTGTTAGAACTAATGAACTGTATTTCATTGGTTATAAATAAATCTGTCTGAGTTGGGTGAATATCAGACAAGATTTTCCAGAGTTTGATCTTTTAAAAAGATTTTACTCCTATCAGGAACTTCAGGCCATTATATTTATTTATTGGTTTATGATTCCCTCAACCACTGACATAAATTAAAATATAGTACTATTTTAATGTGTCTTGGACATTTGGTGAAACTTTGTTTTATTTATCTAGTAGCCAAAATACAGGCAAAATTCACCATTCACAGGTCTTCCTGTGTTTTGTCTTTGAAGATGTGTGGGTGTGCATACTTAATATAGTCTAATTTATCTCTAAAACATAGAACCAAGGCTATAGATACTGTCCCCTCACTCTTAGCTAGTGTTGCCCATGGATAGTTAAGAATCTTCGCATGAAATTCATCAAATTACCTCAGAAGAATTATAGCTTTTGCTACCAATTAATCTTCCTTTTTATAAAGCTCTTATTCATATTCCTATATTACTTGAAAGCCAAAAACTATTCATTTAAGTTTATTTTTTTTCTATCCAGATTTCTAGATTACTTTAATTTAAATCTTAGTTTTAGAAAATATGGTCTTCAATTTCCCAAAAAAGAACCCCATATTATTTTATCAGTGCACTATTAGACTCAGCTATTAATTTTTTAGAATTTCATATAAATGTTTATAGTTGAAATTTTCCTGTATTATTCTTTCCTTATACTGTTTTAATCTATTTAATAATCATGGTTATAGAATGAGTTGAGCAAGTTTCTGCATATTATGTTTCTCACTTATCTCTTAAGGTAAAATATATTTCTAACCCTTGGAATTTTACTGACCATTTGTATCTTGACATTTTTGTGTAGCAAGTTATTTACATATATTTCAAATTTAAATACTTGTCTCTTATTCTTGTTATCTTGAGGACTTCAGAAATTTAGATAACATATCCCTCAATGAAGAGTTGATGTTGGTGTTTTCACTTGTGACCATTTGGGTGGTTAAATGTTTAAGGTAGTTGCCCCCAGTGAGTAGAATATCCCTGAACCACAGTTAACAGTTAAATGGCCAAATTTGCTGATCCTGTCCTCATGGAAACTCTATTAACAAGTGCCATGTATCACTCCTTTCCAGGGGCTTTTATTGCCTGATTATATTCACCAGAGAGAAGAAATTAGGGAATGGGCAAGCTGACAAATGTGCAGCTTTATCGTGTGTTTTTCACAAATTTGCAGCTGTTTGACATCAGTTTCATGCCTCATCTGGTACTGGGCCTATGCTGTTCTTCCTGGGAATTTTCCATTATAAGCTTAATTCAGAACTTTCTTCTTTCCCAGAGACATGTGACCTACCTCTCATTTTCTCTATTGGTTTATCCTGATTTTATTTTTGTGTGTGTATTCCATATCTGCCTACATGACTTAAGTTTTAATATAAAGCACATGAAAGTTTGCAGTAAATTTGCTTATAGGATTAATGTTTTTCTGAGACTGATCATTAAAATGCAAAAATGAGAGTGTTGATGGATCCCTAGATTACTAAATACACTTAATTTTAGTATGTATTTTGATTTTTTCAATTCTCTGTAGTTCATCTATATTTCTTTGAGAATTTTAGTTGGAAAACAGTATGGAAATCTGACATCTGTAAGTATGGAAAACTTACATAATTTTTCACTCTAACTGGCAAGATCAGAAATGCCATGAAAAGTACACTGTCGCACAGGATATTTTCTACTTCAGCTGGTTTCTGAACTCATGCAGACACACAGTCATATGTATATATACATAAAACTTACATCTCAAAAGCTGAATCGTAAAAAAGGTGAGAATGTGTTCCATTCCGTTATCCTCAAGGCTTCATCCGTGTGTTCAAAAGTTAATTGATCTATTCATTTGGAGATGGAAACACCTGCACCATCTGGATACACCTCCTGAATGTTTTGGGTGCACTACTGTGATCTTTGGGGGCCACTCTGCTGTTACTCCAGGAATACACATGAGGCCAGCTTCTAGGCCTTTCACCAAGGTGCCAGAAGGGCCAGCCATCCCATGTCCATGTGTTGAAGTGTCCAGGGCCACATCCACTCAACATTATCTCCACAGCTCAATGCAGATGGGGCTGGTAGCAGGATGTTGCTCTGCTAGCCATATCCTGGGTTCAATAACTCCTCTTTGGTTTGTACATACAGTTGTATAGGTGAGGCAGCAATGTGTGTTAGCATAGCCACAGGGCTCAAGGCTCCCTTTTGGGGCTTTTCATTCAAATGCCATAGCACTGTCCATAGCAAACTGACCAGCCCCATAAACTATTGGTGTCCGACCTCAGGCCAGATTTCAACAAACCTTTGTAGATCTTTACCATTTCTGTTCTGGTGGGATTGTATGGTATATGAAACTTCCATTTATTCCTAATTTCTACAAGCATTCTTGTAATGCATGACCACTAAGTGGGAGCCTTCATCACTCTCAATCACCTGCAGTCAGCCGTACGCTGCAGAGATGCTCTAGGCCCCTTTGGTGGTTTGCCAATGTGCATGACATGCAAGAAAAGCAACCAGTAGTCCAGTAGCTGTGCCACACAAGTCATGGCATACTGATATCCTTCTGATATGGGCAAAGGCCCAACAGAGTATATCTGTCACCTGACAAGGGGCATTGGCCCAGCCCCCCTTTACTCTTGTCCCATGTTGCTGAGGGACTCAGTGTAAGTCCTCTTAGAGCACACAAGGCACTCCTTCCTGGCTCTGCTCATTTCTTCAAAGGCCAACTGCAAGCCCCACCAATGGGCTACAGCTCACATGGTCTTTTACCATGCATGAAACAAAAGCAGGCTTCCCTTCTAGCCAACACAATGTGTCTGCTTCATCATTCCCTGGGAATGCCAAAGGCAAATGGCCAGTCACATGATATACGGTCATAGTCTTAGTCTGACCAGAGAACCATAGGTCTTACCAAAACTCTTGCCCCCAAAGGGGCTGGTGACCAACTTCCAGTAATCATGGTACCAGGTTGGTAGCCACAAGGCAAAGCCCCAAAAGACAGCCCAGCCGTCAGTGCAGACAACTATAGGGGAGGGCTCCTGGGGGATCACAAGCCATACTGTCCACAACTCAGCCCATTGACTGTTCTTCCCCTGTCCATCCTCCATCCATACTGTCAGTTTTAGGATGGAAAGCCACAGCCCTTCACTTCAGAGGCAGCTCATGAGTGGAGCTGTCTGTATACCAAGCATCTTCAGGTATAGGGGGATTTCCCTCTTCATAAGGACTCTCAATTACGAATGGCTCAAAAGTAAGTTCTTTCTGCTTGCCACTGGTATACATCACTGGCCCCAAAAAGCATTGGAGTTCTCCACTTAAGGGGCTATAGAGAAGGCACCATGCTACTGTAAGTATGCACCCCATTTGGCCAGTGTAGGCATCTGTGTCATGCAACTCCGTGGCCTTTGGGTCCAGCCTCGCACTCAACCCAGGATGGGATAAGTGATTATAACCTTAGTTGGAGCTGTTCTGGCAATGGGCTCCATAACCACCAAGGCATGGTACACAGCAGCCAGTTGCTTTCCTATCAAGGTGTACCGGACGTGTGCTCCTTTCCACAGTTGTTACCAGAATCCAGTAGTATGTCTACTGAAGCTGCTGCCAAAGGCCTCATCCATAACCATCTTCTGTTACATGAACATCTACCTCAGAGGGTGTTGATGAGGCCATTACTCTCAATGCCTGTGTGGCCTTGACTGCTCGCTTAGCAGCAGTAAAAGCAGTTGCACATGTGTCATCCCAGTCCCACCTGATGCCCTTTCATAACAACCAGTATAAGGGCTTCAGAATTTGTGCCAAGTGCATGATAAATATTCTCCAGTAGCCCAAAAGACCCCAAAACTCTTGTAATACTGCTATAGTGGTAGGGGTGGGGAAAGCCTGGACCTTGTCTATGAGTGCTTCTGGGATAACTTTAGTTTTACCTGACCAGACAACCCCCAAAACTTTACTGAAACAACCAGATTCCTGAACCTTGGTGCTGTTCACAGTGCATCCTTTCTCCTGTAGATGTTACAACAGTCTAGGAAATGCCCCTTTTAAATCTTCAAGAGAATCAGACATGAGCATAATATCATCAATGTTGTGATACAGCCAAACCGCTGGCAGTTTCTTCCATGTGGCCACGTCCTGGGCTACAAGTCCATGACAGATGGTGGGGCTGTGGAGGTGTCCCTTCATGTGGTCCTTTGCAGATCTCCTTTCTGTCATAGCCCAGACTTCTTTCCAGGCTCTTGTTTCAACCTCCCACAGATCTGCTTTCAATTGATTTGAATGCTTATACATTTATTCTCAAGTTTAACTTCCTTCAAATAAATTTTTCTAAGTATCATCTGTCTTACATCTTTATCCTTCAAATTTTTGCATTTGTCTATTTTCAAACACTGACTTCTTCCTTGTTCCTTGGTAGTGATGGAGACTTCCCTGGGTTTGTAGCCTCCAAGCCAGACATTTTATCTGCAACAAACTATAGAATTCCCGGAGACCAAACACTGACTTCTTTCTTGTTCCTTTGTAGTGATGGAGTCTTCGCTGGGGATGGAGACTTCCCTGGGTTTGCAGCCTCCAAGCCAGACATTTTCTCTGCCACAAACTCCAGAATTCCCAGAGACAATTACAGGGGCGCCATCTGTGCGGTGGGCGCGGGCAGAGCCAGGCGGCGGAGAGGGCGGGCTAGCCGGGCGTGGGGAGCCGTCGGAGGCCGCTTGCTGCAGGGACGCCACCCTTGCTGTGCTCTCGCCGCCTGAAGCAGGCCTTCAGGGAACCTCGGCGGCGGCGGCGCGGGGGGCGAGGCGGGCCGCCGCTTACTGGGGAAGGAGGCGCGGGCGTCTGAGAGAGGCCAGGCGGGAAGGCCTTCCCTAGGGCACCCCCAGAAGGCCGCTCGTCCCGGCGGCCCCAGCCGACCGCTCCCGCTGCCTCCCCGGCCCAGAAGGTCCCCGAGTTCACACCGAACGCATGCCCAGGCGCCGGAGGCTCGGCGGACAGCGTGCCCTCAGGGTAGCGAGGGCGGGAAGGTGCGTGCGTGAGCGCGCGCGTGAGCAGAGAGGATTTCTAGACTTTTAATCATCCTGAAGTCTCTGCTTAAAATCAGTCACAGTTTTTGTAGTCTCTACTAAGATAAAGATTCAAGGCTCCAAGTAACAAATAATTATAATAAAAGGACATTATATGTGATGCCTAACATGGTTTTCTTTGAGGGCTAATTTTCTTAGCACCTTTAATGTTGATCTGAATGAGGAAAATGGGAACGGGTTTAGTCAGTAGATGGCAAAGGGCTGGGCAGCATTTTTAGAGCTCTAAAAATCTCAAATTTAATGAAACCCAGATTGGTTAGAGAAATATTCCATTACAAGAAGGATGACATTTAAGACAAACATTAAACACAAAGCAGAGATGCAATATGGATAAGGCCAGTATGACTCAGTGTGCAGCTATAAACAGTGACAAAGGGGAAGCTAAGAGGTAACAGCTGAAAGATTACTATCAAACAGGCTATTTCAGGGGCAGTCCTTGGCATTAACATGATTGGATGAACACGGATTAGGATCCAACTGCTACCAGAGCAAAGGAGGGCACTAAGAAAACACAGTATCTTTCCAGTTGTTACCTGGTTTGGACCTTACAATATATCTCATCATCTTATATGAAATGATGCATATCCAGATCACCATGCAAGTACATACCAAAACTAAATGCAGGGTTGTTATTGGTACCAATCACATCATTAGTGATGAGAATTAATGTGATACTGATTAATAACACAAAACAAATGACGACAGATAGAAACGTATTCATGATATAATTTGCATCAGATGAGTTTTTTCTCCTCTGTGCATGTGTGTGTGTGTGTCTATGTGTATTTATATCATTATTTCTGCTCTTACCAGATTGCTTCTGGTGCTCTTTCTATCTACTCTACCCCCTCCTCAGGGCAATTAAGATACCCATTTTCAGCTTCAAAATACCCATCTTTAACCTAAACTTTTTTTATTATAAAAAAGGCCACAAGACAGAAAAATGTAGAAAACAAATTCTCTTCAAAACCATGAGATCCACTTTGAGATATTTACCTCCAGTTTTTACCTTTACTCTTAAACTGACTTGTCCCAATCTCCCTAAAAAAAAATTAAGATCAGTGTATATACAAATTAACATATCATTCTTTCTCTTATAAACATTTCTCTATAGTACTTTCCTCTATAAGCATATATAAGCATAATTTTTAAGGTCACAGAATAGTCAATTTATGGATGTGCCATAATTACCTATTAGAAATTTTAATATAATTTTGTGAGTAACATACCAGGTCCAGTGCTATCACAATTTTGTTACACAAACATCAGTGACCAGGAGTATAAGAGCTTAGCTAGAAGCAGTTACCTATTTTGGAACAATTGTGTTTTATCTTAAAATTATAATTTTTATACTTTTAAAGTACATAATATTTTACTATGATTAAGAATTATTAAAGTGATTCTCCTCTGCAGTCAGTTTCTAAAAAAAATGATGTTCTAGGAGGATCTATATATTATCCTGTGGATTCAACTGTCCCTTGCCTGAGTATTCATGTTGGGCAGTTTCAGGGTATACAGCTACTTCCATACTTTGGATTATTTCCTTAGTACAAGTTCTCAGGAATGGAATTACTAGGTTAATAGGTCTGATCATTTTTATAGTTTCATCTTTGATGACAATGATTAGTATTTAAAAGTTGTGGCTTATATTGAAGATGAAAAAGGTATCTTATTTTCACTCACTTTTTATTTATTTATTTATTTTTATTTTGGTATCATTAATCTACAATTACATGAGGAACATTATGTTTATTAGACTCCCCCCATCACCAAGTCCCCCCCACATACCCCATTACAATCACTGTTCATCAGTTTAGTAAGATGCTGCAGAATCACTACTTCTCTGTGTTGCACAGCCCTCACCGTGCCCCACACACACATTATACATGCTAATCATAATGCCCCCTTTCTTCCCCCCAATCCTTCTCTTCCCACCCATCCTCCCCAGTCCCTTTTCATATGGTAACTGTTAGTCCATTCATGGGTTCTGTGAGTCTGCTGCTTTTTTGTTCCTTCAGTTTTTTTCTTTGTTATTATACTCCACAGATGAGTGAAATCATTTGGTACTTGTCTTTCTCCGCCTGGCTTATTTCACTGAGCATAATACCCTCTAGCTCCATCCATGTTGTTACAAATGGTAGGATTTGTTTTCTTCTTATGGCTGAATAATATTCCATTGTGTATATGTACCACATCTTCTTTATCCATTCATCTACAGATGGACACTTAGGTTGCTTCCAGTTCTTGGTTATTGTAAATAGTGCTGTGATAAACATAGGGGTGCATATGTCTTTTTCAAACTGGGCTCCTGAATTCTTAGGGTAAATTCCTAGGAGTGGAATTCCTGGGTCAAATGGTACTTTTTGAGTTTTTTGAGGAACCTCTATACTGCTTTCCACAATGGTTGAACTAGTTTACATTTCCAGCAGCAGTGTAGGAGTGTTCCCCTTTCTCCATATCCTCACCAACATTTGTTGTTGTTTGTCTTTTGGATGGTGGCGATCCTTACTGGTGTGAGGTGCTTGCCCTCTATACCCATTTTTGTAGTAGAGCTTGGATAACTGGCCTTATCCATATTGTATCTCTGCTTTGTGTTTAATGTTTGTCTTAAATGTCATCCTTCTTGTAATGGAATATTTCTCTAACCAATCTGGGTTTCATTAAATTTGAGATTTTTAGAGCTCTAAAAATGCTGCCCAGCCCTTTGCCATCTACTGACTAAACCCGTTCCCATTTTCCTCATTCAGATCAACATTAAAGATGTTAAGAAAATTAGCACTCAAAGAAAACCATGTTAGGCATCACATATAATGTCCTTTTATAATAATGGACATATCTCATAATGTTCCTCATGTAATTCACCTTCAAAATACTTGTGGTATGAATTTCCATTTCTGTGATGACTAGTGATGTGGAGCATCAATTCTTGTGTCTATTGGCCATGTGAATTTCTTCTTTGGAGAACTGTCTGTTCAGTTCCTTTGACCATTTTTTAAATGAATTATTTTCTTTTTGTTTGTTGAGGTGTGTGAGTTCTTCATATATTTTGGATGTCAACCCTTTATCGGATCTAATATTTATGAATATATTCTCCCATACTGTAGGATGCCTTTTGTTCTATTGGTGGTGTTTTTGCTGTACAGAAGCTTTTCAGCTTGATATAGACCCACTTATTCATTTTTGCTTTTGTTTCCCTTGCCCGGGGAGATATGTTCATGAAGAAGTTGCTCATGTTTACGTCCAAGAGATTTTTGTCTATGTTTCTTTCTAAGAGTTTTATGGTTTCATGTCTTACATTGAGGTCTTTGATCAATTTTGAATTTCCTTTTGTATATGGGGTTAGACAATGATTTAGTTTCATTCTCTTACATGTAGCTGTCCAGTTTTTGCCAACACCAGCTGTTGAAGAGGCTGTCATTTCCCCATTGTATGTCCATGGCTCCTTTATCGAATATTAATTGACCATATATGTTTGGGTTAACATCTGGACTCTCTATTCTGTTCCACTGGTCTGTGGATCTGTTCTTGGGCTACTACCAAATTGTCTTAATTACTGTGGTTTTGTAGTAGAGCTTGGAGTTGGGAAGTGAGATCCCCCCTGCTTTATTCTTCCTTCTCAGGATTGCTTTGGCTATTTGGGGTCTTTTGTGGTTCCATATAAATTTTAAAACTATTTGTTGCAGTTCATTGAAGAATGCTGTTGGTATTCTGATAGGGATAGCATTGAATCTGTAGACTGCTTTAGGCAGGATGGCCATTTTGACAATATTAATTCTTCCTAGCCAAGAGCATGGGATGAGTTTCCATTTGTTAGTGTCCTCTTTAATTTCTCTTAAGAGAGTGTTGAGGTTTTCAGGTTACAGGTCTTTCACTTCCTTGGTTAGGTTTATTCCTAGGTATTTTATTCTTTTTGATGCAATTGTTTATAGAATTGTTTTCCTGATTTCTCTTTCTGCTAGTTCATCGTTAGTGTATAGGGAAGCAACAGATTTCTGTGTATTAATTTTGTATCCTGCAACTTTCCTGAATTCATATATTTTTTTTAGTAGTTTTGGAGTTGAGTATTTATTTATGTATTTATGTATTTATTTATTTATTTATTATTTTTTATTCATTTATGTATTTTTTTGTAGATAATCATTTTTTATTGAAGGGTAGTTGACACAGTATTACATTAGTTTCAGGTGTACAACACAGTGATTCAACATTTATATACATGATAATTCTAGGTACCAGCTATCACCATACCAAGTTTACAATATTTTGACTATATTCCTTATGCTATACATTACATCCCAGTTACTTATTTATTTCACAATTGGAAGTGTGTACTTTTTTTTTGTTGTTGTTGTTGTTGTGAGGGCATCTCTCATATTTGTTGATCAAATGGTTGTTAACAACAATAAAATTCTGTATAGGGGAGTCAATGTTCAATGCACAATCATTAATTCACCCCAATCCTAATTTTCGTCAGTCTCCAATTTTATGAAGCATAACAAACAAGTTCTTACATGGAGAACAAATTCTTACATAGTGAATAAGTTACATGGTGAACAGTACAAGGGCAGTCATCACAGAAATTTTCGGTTTTGCTCATGCATTATGAACTATAAACAATCAGTTCAAATATGAATATTCATTTGATTTTTATACTTGATTTATATGTGGATACCACATTTCTCTCTTATTTATTATTATTTTTAATAAAATGCTGAAGTGGTAGGTAGACACAAGATAAAGGTAGAAAACATAGTTTAGTGTTGTAAGAGAGCAAATGTAGATGATCAAGTGTGTGCCTGTAGACTATGTGTTAATCCAAGCTAGACAAGGGCAATAAAACATCCACGTATGCAGAAGATTTCTCTCAGAACAGGGGGGTGAGGTTCTAAGCCTCACCTCTGTTTATCCCCAATTTCTCACCTGATGACCCCCCTGCGACTGTGCCTGTCTTAGGTTGTTCCTCCCTTGAGGAATCTTAAGTCTTTAGGGTTTTTTATGTACAATATCATGTCATCTGCAAATAGTGACAGTTTGACTTCTTCTTTACCAATCTGGATGCTTTGTATTTCTTTGTTTTGTCTGATTGCTGTGGCTAGGACCTCCAGTACAATGTTGAATAACAGTGGGGAGAGTAGACATCCCTGTCCTGTTCCTGATCTTAGGTGAAAAGCTTTCAGCTTTGTTAAGTATGATGTTGGCTGTGGGTCTGTCACATATGGCCTTTCTTATGTTGAGGTACTTGCCCTCTATATCCATTTTGTTGAGAGTTTTTATCATGAATGGATGTTGAATTTTGTCCAATGCTTTTTCAGCATCTCTGGAGGTTTTTTGTCCTCCTGTTTGTTGATGTGGTGGTTTTTGTCCTTCATGTGGTTTTTATCCTTCTGTTTGTTGATGTGGTGGATGATGTTGATGGATTTTCAAATGTTGCACCATCCTTGCATCCCTGAGATGAATTCCACTTGATCATGGTGTATGATCCCGTTGATATACTTTTGAATTCAGTTTACTAATATTTTGTTGAGTATTTTTGCATGTATGTTCATCAGGGATATTGGTCTGTAATTTTCTTTTTTTTGTGGGGTCTTTGCCTGGTTTTGGTATCAGAGTGATGCTGGCTTCATAGAATGAGTTTTGAAGTATTCCTTCCTCTTCTATTTTTTGGAAAACTTTAAGGAGAATGGGTATTATGTTTTCTCTATATGTCTGATAAAATTTAGGGGTGAATCAATCTGGCCTGGGGGTTTTGTTCTTGGGTAGATTTTTGATTATCAATTCAATTTCATTACTGGTAATTGGTTTGTTTAGATTTTCTGTTTCTTCCTTGGTCAGTCTTGGAAGGTTGTATTTTTATAGGACGTTGTCCAGTTCTTCTAGGTTTTCCAGCTTGTTAGCATATAGATTTTCATAGTATTCTCTAATAATTCTTTGTATTTCTGTGGTGTGATTTCATTTGTGATTCTGTTGTAGTGTGTAGATTCCCTTTTTATCTTAATAAGTTTGGCTAGGGGCTTATCTACTTTATTTTCTCAAAGAACTAGCTCTTGGTTCCATTGATTTTTTCTATTGTTTGATTCTTCTCAATTTTATTTATTTCTTCTCTGATCTTTATTATGTCCCTCCTTCTGCTGACTTTGGGCCTCATTTGTTCTTCTTTTTCCAATTTCAATAATTGTGACTTTAGATGATTCATTTGGGATTGTTCTTCATTCTTTAAATATGCCTGGATTGCTATATACTTTCCTCTTAGAACCGCCTTTGCTGCGTCCCACCGAAGTTCGGGCTTTGTGTTGTTGTTGTCATTTGTCTCCATATATTGCTTGATCTCTATTTTAATTTGGTCATTGATCCATTGATTATTTAGGAGCATGTTGTTTAGCCTCCATGTGTTTGTGAGCCTTTTTGTTTTCTTTGTACAGTTTATTTCTAGTTTTATACCTTTGTGGTCTGAGAAGTTGGTTGGTAGAATGTCAGTCTTTTTGAATTTACTGAGGCTCTTTTTGTGGCCTAGTATGTGGTCTATTCTGGAGAATGTTACATGTGCACTTGAGAAGAATGTGTATCCTGCTGCTTTTAGGTGTAGAGTTCTATAGATGTCTATTAGGTCCATCTATTCTGGTGTGTTGTTCAGTGCCTCTATGTCCTTACTTATTTTCTGTCTGGTGGATCTGTCCTTTGGAGTGTGTGTTGTGTTGAAGTCTCCTAGAACGAATGCATTGCATTCTATTTCCTCCTTTAATTCTGTTAGTATTTCTTTCACATATGTTGGTGCTCCTGTATTGGGTACATATATATTTATAATAGTTATATTCTGTTGTTGGACAGACCCCTTTATTATTATGTAATGTCCTTCTTTATCTCGTTAGTTTCTTTGTTTTGAAGTCCATTTTGTCTGATACAAGTACTGCATCACTGGCTTTTTTCTCCCTATTGTTTGCATTAAGTATCTTTTTCTGTCCCTTCACTTTCAGTCTGTGTATGTCTTTGGGTTTGAAGTGTGTCTCTTGTAAGCAGCATATAGATGGGTCTTGTTTTTTTATCCATTCTATTACTCTGTGTCTTTTGATTGGTGCATTCAGTCCACTTACATTGAGGGTGATTATTGAAAGATATGTACTTACTGCCATTGGAGTCTTTAGATTCGTGGTTACCAAAGGTTCAAGGGTAGCTTCTTTACTATCTAACCGTCTAACTTAACTCATTTATTAAGCTATTATAAACACAGTCTGATGATTCTTTATTTCTCTCTCTTCTTATTCTTCCTCCTCCATTCTTTATATGTTATGTGTTTTATTCTGTACTCTTTTGTTTCTTTTGACTGCTTTTGTAAATAGTTGATTTTATTTTCTGCCTTTTGTTAGTTTTGGTTGCTCTGCTTTCTTTGGTGTGATTTTATTTTCTCTGGTGACATGTATTTAGCCTTGGGAGTGCTTCCATCTAGAGCAATCCCTTTAAAATACCCTGTAGAGGTAGTTTGTGGGAGGCAAATTCCCTCAACTTTTGCTTGTCTGGGAACTGTTTAATCCCTCCTTCATATTTAAATGATAATCGTGCTGGATACAGTATTCTTGGTTCATGTCTCTTCTGTTTCATTGCATTAACTATATCTTGCCATTCTCTTCTGGCCTGTAAGGTTTCTGCTGAGAAGTCTGATGACAGCCTGATGGGTTTTCCTTTGTAGGTGACCTTTTTCTCTCTCTGGCTGCCTTTAATACTCTGTTCTTGTCTTTGATCTTTGCCATTTTAATTATTAAATGTTTGTGGTTGTCCTCCTTGGGTCCCTTGTGTTGGGAGATCTGTGGGCTTCCATGGTCTGAGATACTATTTCGTCCCCCAGTTTGGGGAAGTTTTCAGCAATTATTTCTTCAAAGACTTTCTATCCCTTTTTCTCTCTCTTCTTCTTCTGGTACCCCTATAATGAAAATATTGTTCCATTTGGATTGGTCACACAGTTCTCTTAATATTCTTTCATTCCTGGAGATTCTTTTATCTCTCTCTGCCTCAGCTTCTCTGTATTCCTGTTCTGTGCTTTTTATTCCATTAACAGTCTCTTGCACCTCATCCAGTCTGCTCTTAAGTCCTTCCAGAGATTGTTTTATTTCTGTATTCTCCCTCCTAACTTGATCCTTTAGCTCTTGCATATTTCTCTGCAGGTCCATCAGCATGGTTATGACCTTTATTTTGAATTATTTTCCATGATGATTGGTTATATCTGTCTCCCCAGGCCCTCTCTCGGGGGTTGTCTGGATAATTCTGGACTGGAAAAAATTCTTCTGCCTTTTCATGGTGATAGAGGTAGTTGTAGGCAGGTGACGCCTATGTCAGCTGGGAGAACAAAGTCCCTTCCTGCTTGCTGGTTGCCCTGCCCCTCTCCACTGCCTGTGTCTGTTACCCGCACACCGGGAGCAGCCCTTGGGGTACCCAGAGTCCTGCGGGGAGAGGCAGGAGTGCTGGGTATGCTCCCTGTGAGAATGGCACCCGTTTGCGCCCTGGCCCGGCTTCCTCTGCCTGCGCCGGGCAGCTGCGCACCGTGACGGCCCCTGGGTCTGGCCCAGGCAGCTGAGCGCTGGTATGAGACTCTGGGCGGCAGCTATGGGAGCAGTTGCTCTCCGGCTGCTTGGCTGCTGTGGCAGGGCCGCACCGGAGGGGGAATGAATGGCAAGCTGTTTATTGCCATGAGGGGCTTCAGAGCTGCCCTGCCTCCCAGGGGGCTGGGGTGACCAAAGCTCCTCAGAATTCCCAGACTGCTGGGCTAAGTGTGCCGGGATGATTCCATCCAGCTGTGAAGTCCCTGTCCCTTTAAGACTTTCAAAAAAACATTCGCTTTTCTTTTGTCATAGGGGAGCTGGGACCCGCTCACAGGTTTTACTTTCCATTTCCCTAATGTCCAGCACACCTTGCAATGTGTGTTTGCACTCTCGGTGCGGATTACTAGGGTTGGGTATATAGCAGTTCTGGGCTCCCGCTCCCTCCATGTTCTGACTCCTTTCCTCCCACTGGTGGGCTGGGGTGAGGGGCGCTCGGGTCCCACCGGGCTGCGGCTTGTATCTTACCCTTTTGTGAGGCGCTGTGTTCTTGCAGGTATGGATGTAGCCTGGCTGTTGTGCTGTATCTTCTGGTCTCTCTTTTAGGCGTAGTTGTATTTGTTGTAGTTTCAAAAATATATATGGTTTTGGGAGGAGATTTCTGCTGCCCTACTCATGCTGCCATCTTTCCTTTATCTCCCACTCACTTTTTTTTTTGAGCTACTAAACAGACTGTACATTTTTATTTTTATTTACCAATGATACCATTCTTTTTTTATGAATCATCTGTTTCTGTTCTCTGCTTCCAAATGAAAGGATTATGGAATTATGACATCTTGGGTTAATTACATCTCTGGTTTCTTCTCTTCAGATAGATACTCCAGTTTATCTTTTTTCAAGAAAGGCAGAATTTGTTTGTTAGTACAATACAGAATGAGTCCAAAAAAAAACTTGCCAGTTATGTCACATCGTAAACAAAGCAGCTGAGTTGTTGGAGGTCATATTAATGCCTTCCAGTACTTGTTTCTCCTATGTGGCAAACCAGACTACTGACTTAATGAAATGATACATGCTGGCTAGAAGACCCTGGGCTGCTACTACTCTGCTGGGCGCACACAGCGCTGCCTCATCTGATATTCTAAGTCCTGATTCCCAATTCTTATCGTAATTATTTTTTAACTCAACACTATTTGTAAAACAAAGGCTTTTAATAGCTTACCTTGTCCATATCTATTAATGTTACAGGAATGTTTCTTCCAACGACCACCATCACTGTTCGACCATAGTTATCAACACCTGCAAAGAGGAAATGGAATCAGCACCCAGAAACTTTATTCCAAGAGTTTTATTTGTCCTGAATCCTGACCTTACAAATTTTTTTTGTATTTTTTAATCCGTTACAAATGTAGAAGACTGAAAACCAGGAAAATAAGTTTTTCAAAGTTAATCTTCATATTTCTTGTTCTTTTAAAAACAATACTTTTATTTATTTATTTTTAGCTTCATTTAGTTTTGAGGACTGCCTTTATTTTAAAGATAAGGTCTCTTACAGGTTTTATATCAAGGACAGGCAAAGGTAAGCTTGTAGGGCAAAGATCTTTTTATAAATAGCTTTTTGTTTAAGCTCACTATAACTTTCAATAACATTAGTGATTCATGAAAAATTAAATGAAACTCAAATTTGAAAATTAGTAAGTACTGTCTAGAAAAGAAATACAATGAAGAAAAAGTGGGTACATGACAGTTTTCATTGTCTTTATTATATATTTATTTAAGGTTTGAATTCTGTATAGCAAGTAGATGGTAATTTTAAAAGCAGAAAAAAACTTTTAAAAGATAAGAAAAAGGACATTAAAGAAATGAAATTGGCCGATGTAGAACTACAAGTTGAAAATTTTATAGGTTTTGAGATGTTATTTTTAAGATCTTGATGATGAGCAAAAACTATCTTCATTAGTATAAAAACATTTTACTCATAGATAAAATCGATAAAATCAGAGAATAATGGGATCTCTAATAGCATGCTAGGTAGATTCCTTAATTAGTAAAAGAATAAGTTACCATATCTTGAAGCTCACCTGTTTGGTATAAGGCTTTTAGAGAAGCAATATCAGATAGATCCTCAGATCTTGCTTGACATAACCAGCGATTATAACTAGAGAAATAAAGAATGTAATTATTATAATAAACTCTTATAAATTAAATTTACAAATGGGATCTTTTTTTTCCTTGTTCCTAAGGAATCATATATTATTATAATGAGGAAAGAGTTAGAAGCTGTTATACTATGCAGAATCTCCATGTGTTAGTGATAAACAGAAATGAGTTATTAAGCAAAGGTACTCATAATACATTATTTAAAAAATCTTTTATGATCAAATGAAGACTACTTATAAAAATGGCTAAGATACCAAGTACTCAAATTAACATTGTTTTTAAATACTATCTCCTCTTTTATTAAAAAATACAAATAGAGAAAGCCTAAAGCAATAGCACTTCTCCAAAACAGATGTTCACTAATTCAATGAACTTGTTGAGTGCTTACTACATGATAGGTATTGAAGATTTTATAGTGAACAGACATGGTCAGTGACCTCAAGGAGTTTACTTTTTATAAGAAAAACAGGTAGGTGTTGTACATATTATGTGGGACCTACAAAGAAACTAGGTAATTTATCTGGAAAGCCCAGGCTTATTTAATAATTGATTAATGAAACTAGTTGTACTAATACTTTATACACCAGATCATAGGGACTGCAGTTTGCATTTGGCTAAGAGGATATTAAAGCTGGAAGAGATACTGAAGATCTCAAAGAGGAGAAATGACCTGCAAAAGATGGAGTTAATCTTAGAGTTACCAGCCAATTAATGGTAGAGTTGAAATCAGGTCTCCAGTTTTCCAGAAAGGCAAGTACTTTTTCTATTTCACACTGCTTTCTTAATACTCAATGTGCCACTTACTTGATCATAAAAAAGGTTTCAAGGTACCTAAATATGTGAAAAGCAACTCTGAGGCACCTAGGTCACATATGGAGACATCCTATAACATCAAAAACAAAAACAAAAAAACCAAAACACTAAACCAGGAGAGGGAGGACTTGACTGTAATCCTGTCACTTTCTGTGCAACTGCAGTAAAAGTCTCATTTCTATGAACCTAAGTTTCCTTATCTACAAAGTGCTGTTTATGTAAGACACCTTTTAGCTATAAAGTGTAATCACACAACTACAAATATTTAATAGGAAGTCTATTATATATGGATTGTAATGAACAAATGATATGCCTTCTAGTTTCACAGAAACTCTTATTGTTTGTGAAAAACACACTTGCTATTACATAGTTCTACAGTTTGTCCTTTTAAACTTGGAACCTTGCTGACCTATATGTATCAGTCAAAGATAATAGTTTTTAATTTTGGTTTAAGATAAAATTTTCAAGTCAAGAAAAGACTGATGTTTATTGCAGTTCTTTCTATTCATATGTGCTATTCCATATTTTTGCATGAGTCATTTCATAGTTTATTTTACAGTAAATCTACAATTTTACTGTTTTCTAATTGTTTTATGGTTAAGTCACAACCACAATATTAAACAGAATAATATATCTTAAACGTCTTGTGAGCACCACAGGTCCTAGCTCAAAACATGTAACAGGAATTCAGTAAATATCTATTATTTTCTATACTCCATTTATGTACTCTTTAGCTTGTTTTTCTATGATTAATTGCATAAATATAATGCCTGCATTATAGTAGGGACTCAGATCTTTGTTGGATGAACTAATAAACATGACTAATTCAAGGTATTTTGGGGGCCTGAGAATAATCATAAAAGGTCATTAGTTTCAAAAAGTTGAATATGAGACAGACACATATTAAAAGACAACTTTATAATAAGGCACAATGAAACAAGCAATCCAACAGGTGCCTAAATACTTTATCAATCAAGAATGTATGCTGAGAGAAGGGCTGGCAGGGAGAGGAGTGGAGGGGTTGGAGTGGAGGCAAGGTCTAGACATGCAGAACTAACTGCTCCCTTCTTTGTACCACAAAGATTAACACAAGACTCTACCCACTTACAGCAGTGTTTGCTTCTACTCTGTTAGATCACAAGATAGGGAATGTGTTCTACTTGACTCTACATTTCCACTAGGGTAGTTCTTAATACTTAGTAACTATGTGTTCAAAGAACTGTGAAAACAAATCTTTAAACTGGAACTCAGGTGGACAAAATAGCATTAAATACCCTTAGTTCAAAACTCTCATCACTGATACATGCCTGGTTCTCTGAAAAAAAAAACAAGAACTGCTTCTCTAATTAGTAATAACTAATTAAGGAAGTAATAAGCACTCCCAATCCTGCCAGCCAAAAGTTATCCCCTCACAACAACCCCTATCTAATCACAAGGTCTCTCCTCTCCAACTGTAGCCTCTGCCTCCACCCACTCATCATCTGAAATCTCAGGTTCATCATTTTCTTACTTTTCATCATTTTAATTCATCTGTATATATTCCTAAAAAGTGTTTTGGTAGTTTTTAACTATTCAAAAAGAGAAAAGCTTATTATGATATATGTAATCTTTTAGGTCTTTCTTTGACTTCTTATATTGCTAAGATTCATCTGTATTATTGGATGTCAATATTGTTCATTTATTTTTTACTACTATATATAGTGCATTTGATACTATATGAAAACTATGGCTTTTGTCATCCATTGATGGGTACTTGGGCTGCACTCAGGTTTTTGCTATTGTGAACAGTGTTGAGATCAACTTATTTTATATGTCTCCTGGTGTTTGTGTGTGATTTCTCCTGGGTAGATACCAATGAGTAGAAGTGCTAGGTTACAGGGTATGTGCAGTTTTTGGAGATAAGTCCAAACCTTTTTCCAAAGTGTACCAATTTATATTTCTACAAGCAGTGAATAAGAGATCCTGTGAATCTATGTCCACTTGATATTAGCAGATACTTTAACTTTTGCCAATCAATTAGGTTTGAAATGGTATTTCATTTCTCTGGTCACTAACGATACTAAGTTCTTGTACATGTCTATGGGCCATGTATTCCTCCTCCATGAGATGCCTGTTCATACTGTTTGTCCATTTTTCTATTGGGCTGTTTGCTATATTCTCCCTTATTTATAGAAGTTCTTTATATATTCTTGATTCTAATCATTTACCAGTTGTGTATACTATGAATACTCCCATTATGTAACTTGCTTCTCCTTTTTTTAAGCTCCATTGCTCCACTTTCTAAAGTTGTTAATTTTAATATAGTCAAAACTATTTTTTCTTCTTTATTCAATGCTTTTTATATCTCATTTAAGAAACCTGTCCTTTCTGCAAGGTTTGAAAGAATCTAACTTATAACTTCTTCCATGAGTTTAGATTAAAAAAAAAAAAGTCCTTACTCTATCTAAAATTGATTTTATTCTGTGGTATGAACTCTGAAATACTATTAACTTTAAAATGTTTTAAAACTTGATCTGTGATTGACAACTTGAGATCCTAGAATAGATTTTAATTCACAAAATCCATATTAACATGTTTTGAAGAGAAAGTCTATAGCTTACATCTTAGATTCTTAAAGGCTTTATTATTTTAAAAAGGTTTGGAATCACTGCTAAGACCCTGGTGCTATTTCAGTTTCTAAGGACATTGAAATGAATTTCAATAAACAACTCGTGACTTCAATTTTCATCTGGTTTCTTCTTTATTCAGATTAAGCCTTCTCCACTGCCAGTATAGATTGTGTAAATTTGACTGATTATTCAGTCACTCTTTTCTTTTAAATCAGTATTTGGGAGAAAGGAATAAAAGCAAAGGTGGTTAGCTCTCATCCAATAGAGAAACAATGCTTTTCTTGTTTCCCTCATCTATTCAAAGAGTTATTTTACATTTTCCATCATATCTTTTCTACATTGTACCTTGTTTTTGCTGTAGTTTCTGTGTTCCATTTCAAAAGACATGACAATTTTTAATCCCAATCCAACAAGCAAAACAAAAGGTATAAGACGAAAATATCAATTCAAAATAGTCTCTTGTTTTCCTAAAGCTTATTCCAAATAAATGAAATTCTATTACTTGATGGGTAAAATATAATAATTATGAGTAAAAAATCATACAAAATATGTCACAATAGCTGCTAAAATAGACACTACTGAGTTCTAAAGGCAGAAATACAGAACAGATAGATTCTCAATAGGCGGCAATCAACTGAAGTTTGATGCTGTCCTCATGAAGCTAACATAAAGCAATTTCTTTCAGTTAATCAGTTATCCACCTACACAACCAAAGGTTGAATGATAAAGAAAATTTAAGCTAAATTACTCTTTAAAAAAATAACAATAACTAATCCATTTGTGTACAACCAATAGCCCAGCAAAAATTTTGGCTTTGGAATTAACAGATACTCAGACCTCACATAACTGCCCCACATTTTAATTGGTAAAGACCCTTGTTATAACCTTACTGCACTCTGAAATTTAAATAAATTACTGATGTAACAAATAGTTTGACATTTCCCTCCTCTTTATAGCCTAAGCTCCATAGGGCTAGGGCTCTGTCTTGCATGTCACTTTGTTTCATTTCTAAGCACAATATTTGGTTGGCACTTAGTAAAGGCTCAATAAATATTTAATAATGAATGAGATAAAGTTTTTATTGTGAGAAATGACATGAGTTACAAGCAACTGGATCTTAAGCTGACCAAGCACACTAAAAAGAAAAAAAGTTGCTGTAAAATAATTTTAAGAGTTTTAAAAGCTGTATCTTTGGAAAAGAGTATCTAGATTGCTTCCTAATTTTTGTAAGAAAGCCAACTTCTATCTTATGAAATACCCAAATTGGTGTCACAGCTGGATTAAGACCTGGAAATATTAATCAAGAATTAGACAACATGTCTAATTTTTTCAGATGTAAAAAAGAATTGCCCAGAGATACTGATGTGGCAAGGCAATGTTATGGAAAGGATGACTGAACCCAATAGGCAACCCATTTGACCTTCAGATTTGTTACTAATGGAATAATTGAAAGTTTTCAAAAAGATATTAGTAACTAAAGACCTACTTAATTCCTCAAAGATAAAAAAATTTCTATCAACATGATCAAGTAACATAATCAAAACAAACCACACTCCATATGTACAAATAATGCCTGGTTTAGAAAGAATAAGAGAAATAAACTTTAAAACTACAACTTGCAATCTTAGACATTTTGTACATGGCAGAATATGCGAACAGATGCCTTATACCCCATTGTATCATTAACTTCTAAACAAACTGTCATCAATTCTCAAACTTTTTGGTCTCAGGACCCTTTTATGTTTATGTCAGTTATATTAGCAAATATTTACAATATTAGAAAACTTTAAAATTATTATTAATTAAAAAAATAAAAATCTATTATATGAAAAATGCTATATTTATGGAGAAGAGTTACACTCCTTTATATTTTTGCAAATTTCTTTAATTTCTGCTGGATTCTCACATCTGCTTCTGCATTTAATCTACTGTAATAGCACATGTGACCTCATCTTAATCATCACAGACAATGGACACAAAAATGGGAACTCTTAAAATCTTGATTCAGATGTAGCTTATCACTCAAAGGAACTGGTGGCATAGGTACCAAGTTTTGTTTCTTGGTTCATGCTTTGGGGACCAGATGATGTGCTCTTCTCTGTGCTTGCAACTACGTGTTGACTGGATGGATGCATACAACCTGAACACTGTACAGAACATATCCCTGACATCTGAAGGTATTGTGGCTAGGCTAAGCTCATGATTTCCAGAGGAGAGGGAATAGCTTACCTCTGTATATTTCAGTATTGAGAATATTATCTTGTATAGAATAAATATACAATGTTTCAAGATCAAGACCTTTTACTAATAAGAGTTATGCTTTACATGCTGTATTCATATTCTTTCCTAGAATCTACTTCTTTGCTGAGGACTCCTTTCCAGGAAGCATAGACTCAGTGAATACAGATTCATTTTAATACCAGCTTGAACCAGTCCTTAAGAAAAACAAATCTCCTCATTAAAGAGAATGAGAGAGACACAGACTGAAAGATAAGTATTCAGTTCAAACACAAGCTTAAAAAATTTCAGGTTATCTGTACTATTCACGAAGGAATGAAAGAGGAATGAGGTGTGTGTGTTTGTGTGTAAGAGAAAGAGAATAAAATAAGTAGACTTATTTGAAAAAGGTGACAATAATGCAGTTCTTCATATGTGAATATAAAAGCCTCTAGTTCTTTCCAAACTTCTCCAAAGTTGGTTTATATTAAGTGAGCTACAGATGATGTTAGACAAGGGAGATATGCTGCACTAGCTACTCTGAAAGGTCTTCTTTAATGAGCCAGAACTCTGCGCAAACCACTCTTGAGGATCAATTAATTTACCCTCTGTGAAGCAAAGGTGTCAGGCTAGGTCAATGATTTAGGGCACAACAGAATGATCTAAGAGACTAGAAGGAAGATTCCTGAGCCCTTCCCATATATGTTCTGATTTAGTAAGTATGGTGTGGGACCTACAAATTTGTAGCAAGCACTCCTGGTGATTTACTGCTTAGAGTCTGTGTACCCCATTTGGAAAACTGTATCAGACAATTACCAAAACCCTTTAAACTATAAACTACGGGTGAGAGACCACAGACCAGTGGTTTTCAAAGTGTGGTCCACGGTACTGAGGCTTTTTCAGAGGATCTGCAAGGTCAAGACTACTTTCATAGTAATACTGAAACATTATTTGCCTTTTTCACTGTGTTTACATTTACATTGATGGTGCAACACCAACTATTGAGTAAAACTACTGGTGCCTTAGCATGAATCAAGATGGAGACACCAGATTGTACTAGCAGTCATTGTATTCTTCATTGCCAAAATACTCACAGAAAAAAAAGCCAGTTTCATTTAAAAGAATGTTTTTGATGAAGAAGTAAAAATTATTAATTTCATTAAGTCAACCCTGGGAACACATCTTTTTAATATTAATGTGTCACAAAATGGAAAGAACACAAAAAGCATTTCTGCATACCAAAGTATGAGGTTGCCTTGAAGAAAAGCACTATGTGTTTGACTTGCAAGCTGAACTAGTTGCTTTTTTTTCACAATACACTGCTTTTCTTCAAATAATGACTGGCAGAAAAACGATGGTTATTCAACATGAGCATCTGGCAGATGTTTTCTCATAAATGAATAAAGTAACCCTGTCATTTCAAGAAAAACAATCAACAGTATGTGCAGCCAATGCTAAACCTTGAGCTTTAAAAATATATACAATTTTGGGGGATCTGTATCTATCACCATAAGCTTTTTGTTCTTGATACTGAAAAGACTTTTCTGATGAGATCAGTGGTAATATTAACAAATATAATTTTTTTATATTGTGTAAGGAAATGTGTCAATATTTGGAAGATCTAAATAATTTAGTAAATCAATCTTTTCCAAAAGACCAGTGCATCATAATATAAATTCATGCTATACATTATTATAAAATCCATTCAAAGTACAGGATAAAACAACACGTTATAATATAAAAGAATACAAACTTCACGGATATGATTTGAAATTTCACATTATAACTAACTTAGAAGAAACTACCATTTATCAAGTTTTATATAGTATCAAAGAATACCCCAAGTTATTTAAAGAGACTATTAAAATACTCTTCCCTTTTCCAAGTATATATATGAGACTGAATTTTCTTCAGATACTTCACCTAAAACAACTTATTATAACAGTTTGAATGCTGATATGTGAAACAGCTGTCTTCTATTATACCAAACATTAAACACTTGCAAAAATTGTAACAGTGCCATTCTTCTAACTTTTTTTAAATGGTTATTTTTCATAAAAACATGATGGGTTATTTCTAAGTAAATTAATAAATAATTTATCATAATAAATATTGGTAGGAATACCCATATAAACAAAAGCTCTTTGGCATCCTCAACAATTTTTAAGAGCAAAAAGTGAACCAAAGACCAGTTTGAGGACAACTGCCCTAGACCAAAAGAGGTACCCAAATCTAGCAGTGCATCAATCATGATGAGAAAAGGTTATAAATACAAGTAGATGCCAATGTCCCAGTCATGTGGGGGAGAGTCCCATCACTGTAGTTAAAGCAAAATGTTCAGATGATTCTTACACGTGGCCAAGTTCAGAAACCACTGAAACTATATTTGACTGTGATTGCTTTGGGGAAAGCTGTTTACTGGTGCCCCCTTGTGGCTATTTGCTTTTTAAAATAAAGTAAGAATAACGGTTAACACCAGGAACTCAGTAAACACAAAATTCTAATTCTGTAAGGGACCCCAGAGATCATCCAGTTCAACTCCCACATTTTAGACGGAGACTGGCAACTGCCACACACTATTACAATATAGTGTGATAAATGTTATGCTATACTTTGGTTAAGTACAGAGTGTGAAAAAAACATATGGCGTATCCATGTGTTCCAAACTTCCATTCCATTTTTTCCATTACATCTCCAGGGAATTAAGCTTCCTGAAGCAATTGCATCTGAGCTAGTCCCAGAGAATGGGCCAGGAGTTGAAGGATGAGAGTATTCCAGTCAAAAAGATGACAAGTACCAAGGCTCAAAGGTACAACAGACCATGATTTGCTCATTACTGGAAAGCACAGCAGTGGCCAGTTTTAAGAGCTTGTTATAATTAGCAGCTGGTACTTAGCTAAGCTCATGTTCATAACAATCCTCAGATGTTATACCCTCAACCAACCTTATAAGGTAATGGATGATATTAACCATTTATAGTTTATGATTTTTTTTCCCTTTAAAATTTTTTGAAAAGCAGCTAGCTTTCCAAGGACTACTAATCCTTGGAAAAGCTTATCCAGAAGTACAAAAGCTGCTTTTATGTTTTAAAAATGAAACAATTTATTCAGAATTGCTTTAGAAAACACCTTAAAGAAATGGAATAGCTGTATAAGGTCCTTGGGATAAATCAGGGAAAAATAAAGCTCTTTTAAATTTAATAGAAGGGTAGACAATGCTTTAATTATAAATATATTAAAGTTAAGTGTAAACTTTGAAACTCTGCCTTTCTCTTTCTCTAGTTTCTACTTTGTGAATATAACCTTACCCATAGGTCCTACAGTTATAGTAAGAAGAGTAGGAGTTCTGAAATCAGATATGCAACAACACTGTCTTCACCACATATTAAATGTGACCACATAAATTAACTTTGAATTTCTACATCTACAAAACGGGGATGATATCTTCCACTAGATTGTCATGAAGAAAACACTAGAACAGACCACATTATATAGATCACTTGGCAGACGTAAGGCTTTGTTCTTTCTTCTTCACATCTATGAATCACTGTTTCTCAAACTGTGACAGGCCAACAGCTTATTTTTTATTAAAAAATACTTTTATTAAAAAATACTCATGAATGAATCTTCTTTCAATCCCTCACATTAAGGTGATTTTACATCTATTTTAACAGATTTAATGTTCTAATATAGGGCATAAACACATGTCTTTATGTGTCTATAGTTTAAAGGAGTTTGCCTTACTTTCTCTGATGCTGCTTCTGCAGGGCTGCCTCTGATAACTGCCCCTGAAGGATGAGTCTTCTTTGCTTATCAATATCTCCTTCCATTCGAGCAAAAGCATGAGAGCCAATGAAAGACAGATCAACTCCTAAGCCTTCATCCTCTTCCTCTTGGTTGTCTGTAACAAAAATACTGTCAATAGAGAGCTTCTGATAAAACTTGACAGGAAATGCTACAAACAGACTAAATACAGCAGTAGGCATGACTGTGAGGTAACTCAAACACTGGGTTAAGGTTATTTTTTGAAAATGAAACTGAAATCAGATTTAGGGATCTGAAGAACTGAAATAATGTAAGAAACCAACTGCCCATGTGTGACAGAAGTTTTAGGAATACATGAAGTCAAATCAAGGTAACTTGGGTGTATTAGGATGGCAACAGTAGAATGTAATCATTAGTAGAAGTATAGAAGTAATCATGCAGTATGTGGATTAAAAGATGGATTGTAGCAAGGCATCTAAAAAAAAGAGAAAAACAAAGAACAATATTTGGTGTCACTTATCCAGAATTGCTTAAGGAGAGAGCACTTGACTGGTTAGTATATTAACTTCAGTCCTTTCATTAGGTAACCCCTGAAGGAAGATGGATGGACTAGCTTGGCAGGGTATGACCCACATTCATTAAGATATATTTTGATTCTAATTTATCATCCTGGTTTTCTACACTGGTTATGCCTAATAATTATAGTGGTCTATAGGACCACAGTTTTCACTACAATTTAGTAAGTCAACTCCCTGATTTATCCATATGATCATTTTATGTTTGGCTAATAGAAACTAGTCCCTTGGGAGTGGATTCTTTCTTAATGTGTTCCTCACTACCTTATCAGATCTGTTAAAAAAAGAATTGTTTTTAAAAAAAGAAAGAGAAAAGAAACAAACCAAAAAAACACACTTGGACCAGAAGAAGCTTCCCGAGACAATGCCACCGCCTGAAGCCCAGCCTGGCAGGCCATCCAACTGGGACTGCTTCACAGCTACTTCACTGCCCCTCAAAACAGGACAGGCCAACAGCTTAGAAGAGTCTGCTTTTATTAAAAAAGACCCATGAATGAATCTTCTTTCAATCCCTCATGTAAAGCTGATTTTACATCTATTTTAACAGATTTAATGTTCTAATTCAAAGTATGAACACGAGGGCCTTTTGAGGCAGTATTTTCTGAGATAGAGATGTAAATCAAGCACTCTTTGATAATGGTGGACAGAAGGGAACATTTTGGCTCACGAGTATCTACTTCCCAGTATTGGCATCTAAAAGTGGTTTTGCTATTCATTATTCCTTGTCATATGAAATACATTTAGGAAAAATTATATTTTATAGTAGTGGTCACAATTATGAGGATTTCCAAATGACTCTGAGCACATATCAGGGGTGTACTATATTGAAACTCCCTAAAATATATGGTTATCTCTCTAGCAAAACTTGGTTCACAGACAGTTCCTGATGCTATGTAATTCCCTCCATTTGATTTAAGTCTGTATATGGGTGAAAGAGAGTAGTCTCCTACAGATTTTAACTTGACGATCATTTAAAAGTGTTTGCAGGAGGATCTCACAGTAATTCCTAAGCTGCTAACTTTTGAGATCAAGTTCCAGCACTGAAATTTGTGAGGCATGTCTCCATAGAAGGGATTTATGAGCTTAAACATGTATCCATGAAGATCAGTATCAGCTGCTATAAAGAACAGATTAAGAAGGGCTCCCATTCTACCATGCTCTACCATTGCTTCAATCTACAGAAGTGTGTAACCTAAAGACACACAAAAAAAACGGTTATTGTATTCTTCTATTCATGTTTAATGTTAGGTCTGGCTTTGAGGGCACTGTTGAAGCTGTGGGAAATTTCAGATAAAGTACCTAACTACTGTCTCAACATGTCATGCATGAAACTAAACTTCATGAAGGTGAAAATGTGTCTAACTCTGAATCACTACTACCTAACACAGACTTCCCATAATATAATTATTTTTTAGTTTAAAGGATAAATCTTAACAAGAATAAGACTCTAAATTAAACACCTAAGTTGGTCTTGATCTTAGTGTCATACTAAAAGAGAGCTTCCCAAGATCTAGCTGAACTTTCTGCTTTGGTGCTTCGTGTTTTATCAGTCCCTTCGCCTGCTTAAGAGGGGAAATAAGGAAGGCAGAACTCACCCTCTGGGGCACCAGGTTTCTCACTTATTCGAATCTGCCGTTCAGGTACTACAGGCTCCCCTTCTGCATTTCCAATATCTGCAGGGAGGTAGGGCAATGACCGACTCTCCTCCTTTAATGATCTTGGGAAGTACAGAGGTAGCAGCTTGCGGTAAGTAGCCTGTTAAAAAGCAAGTCATTCGGTGAAAAATAACGAAGTACTACAGCAGGCATCAAGCAGTGCTCAGTGCTGTCCCACACACTGTGCCTCCAGCAAGAAGAAAGCCCTTACCTCTTCTATTTAGGCTCAGACTTGATGCTGTCTGGGACCCTCTCTCAGTTCTTGTGTTAAAGATCAGGATATTGTTAGCTAGTCAAGTTACACATGATTCCCACTCTAGCAATTCCAACCAACTGAACCTAGAATGCATAGCCCTGCCACTCCTGTCCCTGTCCACTTCCTTCACTTTACTGGGGATAATCGGTCTTTCAAGATTCAGTTCACATGCTGCCTCCTTAATCCTCAGGGTTCCATCTGGGTCCAATTGACCTAGGCTTAGCTTTCGAGATTTTTTTTTTAACAGTTCTAACTCTTTGTAAAGGATTGTTATTTTATGATTTTTATTCTTTCTCAGAGATTTCCCAAGGAACAAAGATAAATTTTACTTATAAGAAAAGGAGTAAAACTCATTTCATCTTATAATTTCCATATGGGTTGGTCCACTGGATTCACTTAAAAATCCATGATACATTATAGACACTTAGTGCCCTTATTTTTCCTACATCTTGAAGCATTTTGCTTTTTTAATAATTCTATGAATCATTTTTATGATTCATAGTACAGTATTCCTAACTGTACTAAAAAAGACTGAAACAGAATAATAAGCCAAAAGAATGATGGAATTGCCTAGAAGGACAAAGAAGTCATTCAAGAAATCATTATCTGTCTGTTTTCTTATCATGTCACCTGTAATACTGCATCATCTTTCATGTGTATGAGGTGGGTATGTAAAAAGACTGGAGATAGCATCTCTTTAGTCTTTAAAAAAAACTAAGATAATTCACATACCACAGAATTCACCCTTTTAGAGTATACAATTCAGTGGTTTTTAGTATATTCACAAAGTTGTGGAATCATTACCACTATCTGATTTCAGAACATTTTTATTATTCCAAAACAAAAATCTAAGCTCATTAGCTAGGTTATTTCTTATTCCTCTCTTCCCTAGCCCCTAGAAACCATGAATCTTTTCATCTGTATGGATTTGCCTATTCTGGACATGTCATAAAAATGGAATACAGTATGTGGCCTTTTGTATCTGGCTTCCTTCATTTAGCATAATGCTCACCCATGCTGTAGCATGAATCAGTACTTTATTATTTTTATAGCTTAGTAATATTCCATTGTATCTATGTACCACATTTGGTTTATCAATCCATCAACTGACGGTATTTAGGTTGTTTATACTTTTTGGCTATTATGAATAATCATGTACAAGTTTTTGTGTGGACATGTTTTCAATTCTCTTCTACATATACCTAAGAATGGGTCTCTAACATTGTGAGGGACTGCCAAACTGTTTCCAAAGCAGCTGTACAATTTTACATTCTTAACTGGTTATGAATCAGTATTCCAATCTCTCTACATCCTCACCAACACTTGTTATTGTCTGTCATTGCAATTACAGCCATGCTCTAATTACATGCTAGTGGATATGAAGGAGTGTCTCACTGTGATTTTTATTTTCATTTCCCTAATGTTTAATGTTGTGGAACCTCTTTTCATGTGTTGATTGGTCATTTGTGTACCTTTTCTGAGGAAATGTCTATTCTAATCTTTTGCCTATTTAAAAAAAATAAGACTTTACTTTTTTAGAGCAACTTAAGGTTCACAACAAAACTGAGAAGGTATAGAGATTTCCCAGATCTCCCATGCATGCATAGCCTCCCTTATAATCAACAACCCCCATTAGAGTGGCACATTTATTATAATTGATGAATCTACACTGACACACTTCATCACCCATAGTTTACATCAGGGTTCACTTGATGTTGCACATTATTATATAGGTTTGCAGAAATGTGTAATGACATGTATCCAACATTATAATAGCATACAGAATATTTTCATCTACCAAAAATCCTGTGTTCTGTCTAGTCATCCCTCTCCCAATTCCTACCCTCGATCTTCTGACTTCAGTTTCGCCTTTTCCAGAATGTCATATAGAATGTAGCCTTTTCAGATTGGCTTCTTTCACTTAGTAATATGCATTTGAGGCTCCTCTGTACCTCTTTATGGTTTGATACCTCATTTATTTTTAGCCCTGAATAATATGCTATTTTATGGATATACCATAGTTTATTTATCTGTTCACCTACTGAAGGACATCCTGGTTGCTTCCAAGTTTGGCAAATATGAATAAAGCTGCTATGAACTTCCTTTGTAGATTTTTGGGAGGACAGAATTTTTAACTTCTTTTATATATTGCTGGATTCAGTTTACTAATAGTTTGTTATAGATATTTACATCTCCATTTATAAGGGATGTTGGTCTGTAGTTTTATTTTCTTACGTGTAGTCTGTTTTTAACTTTCGTTGGATAGATTTGAGAATTCAGAAGTTTTCATTTTTAGCCCATAATTGAAAAGAGAAGATAACTGAACAAAAAGGACATTTCAGAATTTTTAAAGGAATCAGAGATGAATGCAGACAGATAGAAGCACTCTAATGATGACGGTAATATTAATTGTATATCGTTAACTCTCAGACATTGCGTCTTCAGATGACAATATCCTACACTGATTTTCTCAAATTCAAGAACTTATGCATTAACAATGTATTTCTATGGACAAAGTGGCATTCTCTCAGTTAGTCCTTCAACAGGAAGGACTTGACCATGCAGTATTTATAAGAACCTATACCAGCTCATTTTACTAAGAAAGATGTGTTATGGTATCTTTCATCTTTTATGATGTTTGTGCAACAAAATTTGATATAAAGATATTTATTATGTTTAAATTCTTATTGAACTGCCTAGTATAAGTGTTTTTCATTATCCCTTTACTCTTCAATAAATGATTTACAAATGACAAAGAAAAAAAAAGTCTATTGGACCTAGATAATAAATGTTGGTGACTATGATTTCAGGTAGACTGAAGTTAAAGAATCTTCTCTGTCCCCTGGGTCTAGGCTGGGCACCCAAAGTACTCCTGCAGCACTATGGCTCACACTCCTACCACAGTACCTGCCGCACTACAGGGTAGTCTTCGTCTAGCTGGCTGTCTCATGATTAGCGCACAAACTCCGTGAGAGTGGGAACCGTGTCTTACTTGGTGTATGACAATGGCCAAAACTCTAGCCCAGATTTCACTCCTCAGCTTTAGATTGATAATGCACAATGGCCTGCTGATCATATCCCTCATATTCCACTGATCCCCTATGATTCAACATGTTTAAAAAAGAACTTGTCTTCATCCCCTTTCTTCCTTTCTCCAAAACATTTTCCCCTTTCTAGTTGTTATTTCATTGGTGGCATCATTACCCAGTTATCCAAGCCAGAAACCTAGGAGTCATCCTTAACTTTCCTCTCTCTCTTCCCCTACATATTTATTAACACCAATTCCACCTGAATTTGTTTACTAAATTTTTTTTTTTTTTTTATTTCAACATCATCAGTGCCCTTGTTCAGACCTGGTCATTTCTCATTTGGAGTATTACAACATTATCTTTCTCCTTCCAAATCCTCCTCCACACAGCTAAAATTGAAATTAGACCATATTGTTTGCTTAAAGCTCTTCTATATGTTCCCATTGATAAAGCCTAAGTTCCATAGAATGAGATACAAAGCCTTGAGTGATCTTGCCCCTGTCTAACTCTCATTTTTGCCATACCTGGCGTTACAGTTTATGCAACCATGCCCATTATGCTATTTCTTACTTACATGCCTTTGCCTATGCTTGTATGACTACAGTCATTTGCCCCACCCTTGGAAAATCTTATTTCTCTTTAACAATTATTTCAACTTATGCATCACCTCCTCTAGGCAATACTCTCTAATGCTATGCCAGATGGGAGTTCTATGTTCCTATACTCCTCATACCTCCATTAATACACAATTATCAAAACTTATCTGAATTTTCTATACCCACCAATACACAATGGGTTCTCTGAGGACAACAACCATGACTTGTTCACTGGTGTTTCCCCAGAACCTAGTATAGTAAACCTGAAATACGCTAGATATTCAATAAAAGGTCCCTGAAAGACTGAATGAATAGGTAAACCTGGTGAAAGTAGAAACATCAAATAAAGTAAATGTGTCTTATTTGAGCAAATTCAAAATTATGTATCATATATACAACTATATATACTTAGGATAGTTCACATGTATTAACTCATTCATTACCACACTCCTGTGATATAAGTACTATTAGTGTTCCTATTTTATCAAAGCACAGAAAAGTTAAGTAACTTGCCCAAGGACGCAAAACTAGGAAATAATACAAGCTGAACTGGAGAAAGCACACTATAAAGATATGTAAGATCAAAAATAAAAAAACAACTAATTTTCTAAAATGGCTCAAAATAAAATGAAACATACTAAACCTAGCTACATACAACAAAACATAAACCTATTCAGTGCCAGCCACTGGGCCAGCCAGTCACCTGTGTCCTCACCAGGTAGACCAAAGCTTCCCCAGCAGAGTAGCACTTTTCCAGTTGTACTGCCCAGGCACTCCACCTTGTAAGGCTTCACTAAGTGACGAGAGCTTACTAGTAGAAAATTTGAGCAAAATGCTCCTTCTTCACTTGTTTTTAGTCTTTAATATGGTGTCTTTTTTCAACAAATGATGATATGGTCCACTGCCAGTATACACACACAATTAGGATTGCTGTTGTAATTCAGTGAATAGGTAATGATGAGACAAAGGCAAACACAAGTTAAATCAAATTTAAGAATGCAACATAATTAGCAAAATACCTCTTCAAGGTCAGAGACAGCAAATACTACTTTTTCAATGGTCTCCCCATGAACCTCTAGGAATCTCCTTACAGTGCCTAAGGAAAAGAATAGAAAGATTATTCAATAAATAAAAAACTACTCACCAAAGTTTGATTTTTGTAATGGATCACTCCTTATTCCATTCAGGTCTCTGCTCAATGGCTCCTTACCAGTGAGGCCAGCCTGCACTACTCTATTTAAAAACCATTACCTGATTTGCTTTCTTCTAGGTCAACTATTACAGACACTTTGTGGAGCTTCTTGTATATTGCATATCCTCCCTGCCCTCCCACCCCATCCACTAGAATGAAAGCTTCACAACAGCAAGAGCTTTATTTTATTCACTGCTTTATAGTCAGCGTCTAGAACATTGTCTGACCACAGAACATGCTGACTCCAGACAATTCTCCCTTATCCAGTTATTTTTTATTCCCTGGGGCCTCTCTCTTTGACCAGGATGATCTAGCACAAGTGTCTTTCAATTCATTCAGTTACAGTATTAGATGTCCTACTCAGCCCTTCATCCCTGTAAAAATCCTATCAAACTAAAGCTAAATTATTTTTTTCTTAATTTCTATGTTATCTTAATGACTGTCTATCAACTTCCTAATAATGAGACCTAATGGCCTTTTCTCAGTCCTTAACTTTAACTAAAGTTTTCTCCAGCTTTATTTCTAAACAACTATGCCTCATCTTTTAAAATGACCTCCAGGGTTCTGTTCACATTTTTATTTTCTTATGTATATGAATTTTATATACTTTTGCTGATTAGGTACGATTACAAATGCTGATGGCTCCCAAATCTTTACATTTTGATTTGTGAACAAAATACCTGAATTCCCTACTACCTACTGGGCATATCTGCCCAGATGACCCAGAGATTTCAAACTCAACATGTCCAAATGTGACCCCACCAGGTCCAAACCTGACCTACATCTTCACCCTAAAACCTGTTCCTTTACTTGAATTCCTTATTTTAGTTGCATAGCAAAATTCAACCACTCTCTCAAGCTAGAATTCTGCCTTTTATTGACACTTCATCTCTTCCTTCATCCTGCATTTTTAATAGACTATCTTGTCTTTTAAATTCTATTGCTGATATTTCTTTTTTTTTTAATTTTTTATTAAGGTATGATTGATATACACTCTTATGAAGGTTTCACATGAAAAAACAATGTGGTTACTACATCTACCCATATTATCAAGTCCCCACCCATACCCCAATGCAGTCACTGTCCATCGGTGCTATTGCTGATATTTCTAACACCTATTCCTTCTCTTTTAGCTGCTCTCATGCTCTCAGTGCTTACAAAGTCTTTGGCAATAAGCTCTTAACTGTGTTCTTGTTTCTCTCGCTTCCAAGCCTACATACTCATGTTGCCTATGTTACCCTCCTCACTAAACGTTTTTGATGGCTCTTCACTGCTTCTAAGTTGAGATCCAAAGCCCTCATGCTTTAGTCAAATCAGCTTCTTTGCTGTACTCAGAAGACATCATTTACTTTTATGCTATCCTACCTCTGCTTGTATGGTTACCATATAAGCAGAGGTTACCGTTGACTAAAAAATCATTCATCCACCATAACCTTCTTTTTTTTCAAGACCCAGTCAAAAACCATCTCCTTTGTGTAGAACTCCACTTTCCTTTGTGCTCCTCCTATAATCTTCTGAATACCCTCAATTTGTGAACTTTTCACAGCATTTTATAGTTAGACTGTGAACTTTTTGAATGCCAATTATATTTTACATTAATATGAACAAGGCCTAGCACACCTTAGGAACATGGCAAGCAATCAGTCAAAAGTAGTAACGGAATTAATATTTTTTGGCTCTTTATCCTGTATTACCAGAACCCAACAGAGCAGAACAATTTGTTGAAGGACTAATTATTCATAATTCTCCCTCTGTTAGGTGACAGATTTATTTTTCATTTCTCCCTCTATTTTGCTGGAATATTTTTTTAATGAACTTTCAAAAAGAGATTTTCTTCTATCTTATTTACTTTGACACCGAGTTTTAATATTCACACATAATAGTTTCCTAGCATATAATTGTGGGATTTCCTTTGGAAGACAAAATATAATGCCAAATAGTAACCAAACTGAGTTCCTTCAGCAGAGTTCATTCAGAAAAGTCTTTGGAAAGGAGGAAAAAAAACGATGTCATGGCTGTAAGGTTTTAATACTGCCTGCCAGTTCAGAGTTTCTCTGTGCACTATTCTCTGCAGCCAACTGGGTTGTCATGTGTCTAACTTTTAGTGAAAACTCCTTAACTCATGAGAATGACATCTGGCACCGTAAAATTCCCAACCTGGAAACACAGCAAGAACAAACACTGCTGTCTCACCACTGTGTCATCTTCTATACAGCACAGAGCCTAGCACAAAGTAGTCACTCGAAGTTTTGTTAAATGAATAAATAACCTGATAAATTTATTTCAGTGCAGATGCTTCTTTCTTCTGGAGAAAAACTGCACTACACATGAACTAAGGTAAAAAAGATAGTCTTGATACATCCAAGAAGATACTACTTAGATTTCAAATGAAGTAAATGTTTGATAATATTCTAATAACAAAGCTTTTGGTACTAAGGACTTCAAGTTACATCATTAGGTTTTTTTCTCAGCCCATATATACTATAAAAATGTGCATGGCACTTACTTTCCAAATGCTCAGAGTATGCAAGCAAAAGGTACAATTTTCTGTATATGTGCGTACTTTTTAAATGAGATGCTATAATTCTGTTGCTAGATATGAGGTGGAACAAGGCAAACAGGCATAAGACAAAAGTTAACCTTCCATCTTAAAGCTTTAAATTTCCTTTGCTAATTAAATTCCTATACATTGCTCCATCAAAGTCCCTTATAGTCATTGTTGATCTTCACTTGCTGTTACTACAATTACTGCTTTAAGTTGAATGCTCTATGGTACTGTATTAAGTGATTGATCTTGGGCTATGGAGCTAAAGTTAGATTGATAGAATTGGGACCAAAAACCAGTCTTTTTGACTCCCTTTTCAGGGCCTTTTTAACAAAATGATGCTGCCTCTTTAAATTCTAATACACATGATTAATAAGAAATAGAGACACAAAAAAAGGCTTAACTCAAGTTGAAAAATGATGGGGCTAAGTGGAATCAGAGAATGCTGAGGTCTGTAAAAGCCTTGCCAGGAAGAGCTTTATAAAGGCAGGACCTTTGCCTTGGTAAGGCACCACTCAGAATACATGAGGACTAGCTGTGACATAGTGGTTTCCCACTAATGCAGTTTTAACTCAAACATAATGAATTATTTGATATAACAGACAGGTTTCTAGATTTAGGAATCAAAAGACCTGGATATATGTTCCAAGTTTGCATAATACTGAGAACATGAAAATTCTGTGAACATCTTTATTTATAAAATGGATGCCATACTACCTAAAACAGTGTTTTTGAGGAAATAAAATGGAATTTCTTTATCCTTTTAAAAATACATATTTCTTGAGCAACCACCATATATAAAGCATTCTTGACATATGGAAGCATTGGAAATACAAAGGTGAAAAGATCTCTGCTCCTCAACAAGCTCAATTTTAATACACATAAATACAAACTGAAACTATATGCTTACTATAAAAACCCTGAGCAGTAAGGATCTTAATTTTAAAAGTAGCAAAATAAGACTAAGACTGAACATGCTCTCATCCTAAATTCTAGGCTATATAATAATAATTTTAAACATTCAAATATCTTGTGATTTTTTGGTGGATATAAGACTTTCAGCACCTCATCTTTAAATTTTAGAAGTAGAAAGAGGTCTTAAAGATCACCTGGTATAGATTCTCCTCCCAAACAGGAATATCTGCAACAGATGGTCATTTAGCTTCTGCATGAGCATTACTGGTGACAAGAAGTTCACTTAAAATGCATTTCTATTACAGATAGTCCTTTCTCAGATGGGACCAAATCTTCTTTGTCATTTAGCCTTAGACCAACCTTCCACAATAGGAGGCCTTATCGACAATCCTTATAAGGATCTGTGAACTTCCTGAAATAGCATGCAAATTCCCTATGCATGATATTCCCCTTTCTTTCATTAAATGCTCAATGTAGTTTTATGATTACTCCCAAAGAAGTACAGAACCATTGCTCTAAAAATGCAGCATAGAATCAGTTCACAAGTACTCTCTCCTTCAGATATTTGAAGACCACCACCAAATACACTAAACAAATGCTCTTCTTTAGGAGAAATACCACTGATGTTTCAAACAGTTGACTCTGCAGTTTGTCAGTGTCTCAACAGATATTCTGAATTTTGATTTAAATACCCAATGCATTGGCCATACTACTTGGCTTGGTATCATTTTCAAATTTAATGGGCAAATCTTTAAGCCTCTATTCAAATAGATAAAAGTATCAACCTGAGAAAGTAAACTGAAACTGAAAGCTCAGCAACTTATCAATACAAAGTTCCCTCCAGGCTGCCATGATCAGTTAATCAACTGTCCCCTTTGGCTGTAACTATTTAACTAGTGAAAAAAAAAATTTAAGACTCAATTTATGTACAACACCCCCATCCTACTTAGGAAGTGCTATGTCAATTTACATGTGGCTCCTTCAAGGTCACTTACGAAGTGCTATGTGTGTTGCATCCTCTAAAGGATAACCTCTTTTTGCAGAATTGATGACACAGAATCCAACAGAAGACACTGGCTGCTCTCTGCAATCAAACAGAAAACAGTGGTCACACTACCAATGTTCACCACACCTACACACACAACTGATTTAAAAATGCAGTTCAACTTCTCCTCTATGCCTTCAACAAATCTACTATAGAAATCGGCCCAACTGCACTATTTAATAATTATATTAAATGCAATTTAATTGTACCATTTGGGGAAAATATATTCCAAGTAAAGACTGAGTAAAATGGGAACAGATTAAATTCTCAAGTCACCTAAATCCATCCCTTTTATTCTATTAATTTTGAGAAGACAATTTTATCTTTGGGGCCCTCCTAATTTATTGAAATACTTCAAAATTTTACTTCAACATCTAGGTTTCATTTTAAAACTGGGCCTTGTGTGTCAACAACATATGGCATGCTGTGTCCAGGAAATGAGTAAGCCGTACTTTGCCAGCTGAAGCACATTTCTGTAACAGCTGTACAGGGAACTCTCAGCTGCTGTGCGATAGCGGCTCTTGTATTTAGGTCCCACTGTGTGAATGATGAACCGGGCAGCTAGGTTAAAGCCTTTTGTCAATTTTGCTTCACCTGTCCGGCAACCTGGGGACAACGGAGCAGACATCAATCATGGAGATGTTAAAAACAACAACAAAATGATGTGTAAAATAGAGGAAGGATTAATAACTTAGGGAAATGTCAGTTAAAAATATGGATTTAACACAAACATTTATCTCATTCCCAAAATGACAGTGAAGCAGTATAGTAGGTTTAAAAACAGAGAAATAAGAGAATGGGAAACAACACGAAGCAGATAAGTAATATCAAATTTTTGGAAGGCAGAAACTATGAACTAGAAGTAACTGATTCACCAAAGCAGAGAAATCTAAACGCTGGCAGAAATGCAGTAATCAGTATGAAGCAAGCTGGTTTGTACTGAAAGGCAGTTTGGATTCCAGACAGATTGCTTTTATTCAAACCCTGAGTATACCACCTTCCTTCTGTGACACTCTGAGCAGGTACCTGGCCTCTCTATGCCTCCATTTCCTATGTTACAGGATGAAATGAGTTAATATAAGCAAAGTACATACATGCATTAGCTAGTATTCTTGCAGAATATCAGAAAGGCTAAAAAACTGGAGGCACTAAGTTCATCTAAAGGCTATGATGGAAGGTGGGGTTAAAAAGAGGAAACAGGCTGAGTTAAGTTTGCAAAAAATCAGGGAAATCTGCAATAATCCTGCCCTCAGCCAGCACAACAAGGTGATGATCCCTTTACTACCACATCATTAGGAAGGTTTATGCTCTGGAGATGTTGAACTAGAGAGTTTCTGGACTCCAGAACCTCAGACACAGCTGAAAAGAGGGGATTTAATTAAAGTGTTAAACTCAACAGTGATAGCTTAGTCCCCTGCTTCTGACTTACAAAACAAAGACATATGCATTTCCACCACTAGAAGATTCCCTTCCAGGAAACTAAGAGGCCCAACCAAAGGATCTACAGATTCTGATAACTGAGGAATGATCCCCAAAAAGACAGGTTCCTGCTCATCATCTACTTCAAAATCCACCAAGCAACAACCCTTGCCCATGCACATAAAGCTTCTCAGTTCCTTCCTCATAAATACAGCTGACACTCAAGGATCACCAGGAAGTAAAGAAAGCCTCTAGCAAAAGGGGTGGGGCGGGGGAACAAATGCTTAAGAAATAGACAATGCTGGGAAGGCAACTTAAAAAACAAAGTACTTTCAACACTGTAATTACTACTCTCCAAAAGTTAAGAGAAGATATAGTAGCTCTGAAACAAAAGAATGTCATAGAAAAGGAAAATTCAGAAACAGGAAAAGCACTTATGTATCTGACAGCCAAGTGCAAACTATGACAGCAGAAATAAAAAGTTCAATAGATGAGTCATGTTACTGTTGAGGAGATCTTCTAGAAAATAAAAAGATAAAAAATAAGAGAGAATAGCTATGAAAATTTAAGGCTTAAACAAGGAGGTTCAATATCTAATAGGATTTCTTCAAAGACAGAACTGAATACAGAGGGAAGGAAATTATTAAAGACATAACACAAGAAATTTTCTGGAACTGAAAGATACAGGTTTCTAGACTCAAAGAGCTTATGGAATATCCAAACTACATCAAGGCATATCACTGAGAAATTAGAGCACATAAGAAATAAAGATGGAATCATAAGGTTCCCAGAGCAGAAACCAGTGACATACAAAGCACCAGAGGTAAGAACAGCATTAGATTTCCTAAGAGCAATAATGAAAATAGAAAACAGTGAAGTAATGCCTTCAAAAATTTGGAAAATTATTTGCACCCTAGAATTCTATTTCCAACCAAAGTACCACTTAAGTGTAAAGGGAGAAGACAGATCTCAATAATTTTGTTCCCTTCCATCCTTCTCAGAAATCTGGTAGATTTCCTCACAAAAATGAAGGAATACATCAAAGAAAAAAAAAAAACCTCATGAGGTCTAGGAAATCAGGGTATCCACTTCATTAAATAGAAAAGATTTCCCAGGATGGTAACTGTGCAGCAAGCATTAATAAAAGTCTGGAAAGGAAAGAGGGATGGGGGTTTTCTAAAAGTGACCTTATTAAGAAAAAATAGAACTGGAAGATAAACAGGTATGTTTGACTTTATTGAGAGGAAGTTTACAGTTACATTTAAAAATCTGGGACTGAATCAATGATAGGTACCTAGAAAATAAAATTAATTAATAAAATCAATTAATAACTTAAAGGAAAAATAGCTGTACACAAAGAATGTTAACTTATTTTCTAATCAGCTATGAGTAATAATTATACAGCATTATACACAATGTCAATGAGGAATACTGATCTAATAAAAATTTGATAGACCAATTCAAAGGTGGTGAAGACAGAGGAAAATGTGTGAGTGTTGTATGTATATAAGAAGGAGGAGAGTGGATGCAAAAAGTTTAATCTTAATTTCCACAGTAAGAGTCAATAGGTAATGGAAAGAATGAAAAAATATGCAGTAGTTTTAGCATATTATTTAGAAATAGAAGGTAAATGAGGAATTTAAAGGTTTTTGAGTACTTGCCCCTGGAGAACAGGAATCAAAGAAGGAAAGGTTAAGGCAGATGGTTACTGTTCCTTAATACATTTTGACATAAAATTCCTTGACTTTTAAAACTATATACATTGATCAACAAAGAGCTGTAAGCATAAAATGCTACTCAAAACAGAGAAAAGAAAAAGTTCATTTGGTTCTATTTGAGGCAGCCATTAAGCTAATTTTGTTTTATTTTGAGAAATGGTAATTAGAAGAATTGAGCATTTATGCTGCCCCTCTAACAGAAACTTTATTTCAGAGTAATGAATAATGTCAGTTACTGAAGAAATGCTCTACTTTACAGAGGAATGCTAGCTAGTAAATGTCGATATAATAACAAATTTATAAAACCACATAACTTTGTAAACTTAATGAAATTATTGATTCAGACAAGGACTATAATTCTTGCTAAAACTATTATGTGAAGGTGTGACAGTGAAATGGACATTTCCAGAGCCTAAATAACCCTATATTGATTAGTTTTCAGTCTCAAAGGGTGAATCATAAGTTTACCTGTACAAATAGAAGGATCAAACTGTCACCACTCTAATCCAGAGAGCCATTTTAGTATCAGTAATGGTGTGCTAATGGTCAATTAGTTTTTATATAGCTCCTGTTACAGTACATTAAGCACACAGTACATCACCATGAAATGTTTTAGTCAAACATCATTATATTAGATGTAACTTTCAGTTTATAGGAAGAGATAAAGCAACAAACTAAATAGCACTTCAAGTGAGTCAAGTAAATCCAGGTGGGACATCTTGGAAAACATCTTGGCCTGGTTCACTCAACAAGTCAGTGTCATAAAAAGGGGACTGTGCTATATTAAAAAAAATTAAGGATGTAATAATTAGATGTTATCTGTGGTCCTGGAATTGATGATGGTTTGGATAAACTAGCTGCACAGGGTATTTTGGGGCCAACTGGAAAGTTTAAATACATGAGGTAATTTCTGAAACCAAAAGGTAGAATTCATTTGCTGAGGAAAGCAGAGTACAGAAGAGTACATATGGGTGGAGCCAACATGGCGGCGTGAGTAGGACAGTGGGAATCTCCTCCCAAAAACATATATATTTTTGAAAATACAACAAATACAACTAATCCTAAAAGAGAGACCAGAAGACACAGGACAACAGCCAGACTACAACTACACCAGCGAGAACCCAGCGCCTGGTGAAAGGGGTAAGATAAAAGCCCCGGCCCGGCGGGACCCGAGCACACCTCCCCCCAGCTCCCGGCGGGAGGGAGAGGGAGCCCAGGACTGCTAAACACCCAGCCACAGCCACCCGCACCAGAGCGCAGACACAGTGCATGCGTGGAGGGCTGGAAACTAGGGAAATAGGGCAGCAAGACCTCTGAGCGGGTGCTGAAGCTGATGCCCCTGTGACAAAGAAAAGCGGGGGCTCTTTGAAAGTCTTAAAGGGACAGGGATTTAACAGCTGGACAGAAACAGCATAGGACACAGCCCAGTGGCTGGAAATTACAGGGAAAACCGGGCACACTAACCCCCTGGGCAACAGCTCTGAGACCCCTCACGGAGGTAAACAGCCAAACAGCCGCCCCATCCATTACCCCTCCAGGCGCTGCGAAAGCAGAGAAACAGCCTAAGGCAAAACAAGCCCACAGAAAGGCAGAAAGGAAAATTTCTACACTTCGGCCGGGAAAGACACAAAGACCCAGTCTACACGCAATTACCCAACACAAGCCACTAGGGGTTGCAGTTGTCCCAGTAAAGAAAGGCCAGTAGCAAGTGAAAAGTTTGGCCCTCCCAGCTGACAGTCAATAGCACCTGTCAACATGAAAAGGCAAAAAAATATGATCCAGACAAGACTAACCCAGACAGCTTCAGCATCTGCTACATCTTCCCCTGAGAAGGAACCTGGGGAGATAGATTTAGCCAGTCTTCCTGAAAAAGAATTCAAAACAAAAGTCATAACCATGCTGATGGACTTGCAGAGAAATATGCAAGAACTAAGGAAGGAGAATACAGAAATAAAACAAGCTCTGGAAGGACTTCAAAACAGAATGGACGAGATGCAAGAGACCATTAATAGACTAGAAAACAGAGAACAGGAATGCAGAGAAGCTGATGCAGAGAGAGATAAAAGGATCTCCAGGAATGAAAGAATTTTAAGAGAGCTGAATGACCAATCAAAAATGAATAATATTCACATTATAGGAACACCAGAAGGAGAAGAGACAGAAAAAGGGACAGAAAGTGTCTTTGAAGAAATAATTGCCAAAAACATCCCCAAACTAGGGGAAGAAATGGCCTCTCAGGCCACAGAGGTACACAGAACTCCCATGACAAGGGATCCAAGGAGGGCAACACCAAGACACATAATAATTAAAATGGCAAAGATCAAAGACAAGGACAAAGTATTAGAGGCAGCCAGAGAGAAAAAAAAGGTTACCTACAAAGGAAAACCCATCAGGCTATCATCAGACTTCTCAACAGAAACCCTACAGGCCAGAAGAGAATGGCATGATATACTTCATGCAATGAAACAGAAGGGCCTCGAACCAAGACTACTGTATCCAGCACGAATATCATTTAAATATGAAGAAGGGATTAAACAATTCCCAGACAAGCAAAAGTTGAAGGAATTTGCCTCCCACAAACCACCTCTTCAGGGCAGCCTACAGGGACTGCTGTAGATGGGAGCACTCCTAAAAAGAGCACAGAACAAAACACCCAACATATGAAGAAGGGAGGAGGAGGAATAAGAAGGGAGAGAAATAAAGAGTCATCAGACCACGTTTATAATAGCTCAACAAGAGAGTTAAGTTAGACAGTAAGATAGTAAAGAAGCTAACCCTGAACTTTTGGTAACCACAAACTTAAAGCCTGCAATGGCAATAAATTCATAACTTTCAATAATCACCCTAAATGTAAATGGACTAAATGCACCAATCAAAAGACACAGAGTAATAGAATGGATAAAAAAGCAAGATCCATCCATATGCTGCTTACAAGAGACTCACCTCAAACCCAAAGACATGCACAGACTTAAAGTCAAGGGATGGAAAAAGATATTTCATGCAAACAACAGAGAGAAGAAAGCAGGTGTTGCAATTCTGGTATCAGACAAAACAGACTTCAAAATAAAGAAAGTAACAAAAGACAAAGAAGGACATAACATAATGATAAAGGGCTCAGTCCATCAAGAGGATATAACCATTATAAATATATACGCACCCAATACAGGAGCACCAACATACCTGAAACAAATATCAACAGAACTAAAGGAGGAAATAGAATGCAATGCATTCATTATAGGAGACTTCAACACACCACTCACTCCAAAGGACAGATCCACCAGACAGAAAATAAGTAAGGACACAGAGGCACTGAACAACACACTAGAACAGATGGACCTAATAGACATCTACAGAACTCTACATCCAAAAGCAACAGGATACACATTCTTCTCAAGTGCACATGGAACATTCCCTGAATAGACCATATACTAGGCAACAAAAAGAGCCTCAGTAAATTCAAAAAGATTGAAATCCTACCAACCAACTTTTCAGACCACAAAGGTATGAAACTAGAAATACATTGTACCAAGAAAGCAAAAAGGCTCACAAACACATGGAGGCTTAACAACACGCTTCTAAATAGTCAATGGATAAAAGACCAAATTAAAATGGAGATCCAGCAATATATGGAAATAAATGACAACAACAACACAAAGCCCCAACTTCTGTGGGACGCAGTGGAAGCCATCTTAAGAGGAAAGTATATAGCAATCCAGGCATATTAAGAAGGAAGAACAAACCCAAATGAATAGTCTAACACTATAATTATCAAAATTGGAAAAAGAAGAACAAATGAGGCCTAAGGTCAGCAGAAGGCGGGACATAATAAAGATCAGAGAAGAAATAAATAAAATTGAGAAGAATAAAACAATAGAAAAAATCAATGAAACCAAGAGCTGGTTCTTTGAGAAAATAAACAAAATAGATAAGCCTCTAGCCAGACACATTAAGAGGAAAAGAGAGTCAACACAAATCAACAGTATCAGAAACGAGAAAGGAAAAATCACGACGGACCCCACAGAAATACAAAGAATTAGTAGAGAATACTATGAAAACCTATATGTTAACAAGCTGGGAAACCTAGGAGAAATGGACAACTTCCTAGAAAAATACAACCTTCCAACACTGACCCAGAAAGAAACAGAAAATCTAAACAGACCAATTACCAGCAACGAAATTGAAGCAGTAATCAAAAAACTACCAAAGAACAAAACCCCAGGGCCAGATGGATTTACCTCGGTATTTTATCAGACATACAGAGAAGACATAATACCCATTCTCCATAAAGTTTTCCAAAAAATAGAAGAGGAGGGGATACTCCCAAACTCATTCTATGAAGCTAACATCACCCTAATACCAAAACCAGGCAAAGACCCCAACAAAAAAGAAAACTACAGACCAATAACCCTGATGAACGTAGATGCAAAAATACTCAACAAAATATTAGCAAGCCAAATTCAAAAATACATCAAAAGGATCGTACACCATGACCAAGTGGGATTCATCCCAGGGATGCAAGGATGGCACAACATTCGAAAGTCCATCAACATCATCCACCACATCAACAAAAAGAAAGACAAAAACCACATGATCATCTCCATAGATGCTGAAAAAGCATTTGATAAAGTTCAACATCCATTCATGATAAAAACTCTCAGCAAAATGGGTATACAGGGCAAGTACCTCAACATAATAAAGGCCATCTATGAAAAACCCACAGCCAACATTATATTGAACAGTTAGAAGCTGAAAGCTTTTCCTCTGAGATCAGGAACTAGACAGGGATGCCCACTCTCCCACTGTTATTTAACATAGTACTGGAGGTCCTAGCCACGGCAATCAGACAAAACAAAAAAATACAAGGAATCCAGATTGGTAAAGAAGAAATTAAACTGTCACTATTTGCAGATGACATGATACTGTACATAAAAAACCCTAAAGACTCCACCCCAAAACTACTAGAACTGATATCGGAATACAGCAAAGTTGCAGGATACAAAATCAACACACAGAAATCTGTGGCTTTCCTATACACTAACAATGAACCAACAGAAAGAGAAATCAGGAAAACAACTCCATTCACAATTGCATCAAAAAAAATAAAATACCTAGGAATAAACTTAACCAAAGAAGTGAAAGACTTATACTCTGAAAACTACAAGTCACTCTTAAGAGAAATTAAAGGGGACACTAACAGATGGAAACTCATCCCATGCTCGTGGCTAGGAAGAATTAATATCATCAAAATGGCCAACCTGCCCAAAGCAATATACAGATTTGATGCAGTCCCTATGAAACTACCAGCAACATTCTTCAATGAACTGGAACAAATAATTCAAAAATTCATATGGAAACACCAAAGACCCCGAATAGCGAAAGCAATCCTGAGAAAGAAGAATAAAGTAGGGGGGATCTCACTCCCCAACTTCAAGCTCTACTATAAAGCCATAGTAATCAAGACAATTTGGTACTGGCACAAGAACAGAGCCACAGACCAATGGAACAGACTAGAGAATCCAGACATTAACCCAGACATATATGGTCAATTAATATTTGATAAAGGAGCCATGGACATACAATGGCGAAATGACAGTCTCTTCAACAGATGGTGCTGGCAAAACTGGACAGCTACATGTAGGAGAATGAAACTGGACCATTGCCTAACCCCATATACAAAAGTAAACACAAAATGGATCAAAGACCTGAATGTAAGTCACGAAACCATTAAACTCTTGGAAAAAAACATAGGCAAAAACCTCTTAGACATAAACATGAGTGACCTCTTCTTGAACATATCTCCCCGGGCAAGGAAAACAACAGCAAAAATGAACAAGTGGGACTATATTAAGCTGAAAAGCTTCTGTACAGCAAAAGACACCATCAACAGAACAAAAAGGAACTCTACAGTATGGGAGAATATATTTGAAAATGACACATCCGATAAAGGCTTGACGTCCAGAATATATAAAGAGCTCACACGCCTCAACAAACAAAAAACAAATAACCCAATTAAAAAATGGGCAGAGGAACTGAACAGACAGTTCTCCAAAAAAGAAATACGGATGGCCAACAGACACATGAAAAGATGCTCCACATCGCTAATTATCAGAGAAATGCAAATTAAAACTACAATGAGGTATCACCTCACACCAGTAAGGATGGCTGCCATCCAAAAGACAAACAACAACAAATGTTGGCGAGGCTGTGGAGAAAGGGGAACCCTCCTACACTGCTGGTGGGAATGTAAATTAGTTCAACCATTGTGGAAAGCAGTATGGAGGTACATCAAAATGCTCAAAACAGACATACCATTTGACCCAGGAATTGCACTCCTAGGAATTTACCCTAAGAATGCAGCAATCAAGTATGAGAAAGACCAATGCACCCCTATGTTTATCGCAGCACTATTTACAATAGCCAAGAATTGGAAGCAACCTAAATGTCCATCGATAGATGAATGGATAAAGAAGATGTGGTACATTTATACAATGGAATACTACTCAGCCATAAGAAAAGGACAAATCCTACCATTTGCAGCAACATGGATGGAGCTGGAGGGTATTATGCTCAGTGAAACAAGCCAAGCGGAGAAAGAGAAATACCAAATGATCTCACTCATCTGTGGAGTATAAGAACAAAGGAAAAACTGAAGGAACAAAACAGCAGCAGAATCACAGAACTCAAGAATGGACTAACAGTTACCAAAGGGAAAGGGACTGGGGAAGATGGGTGGGTAGGGAGGGATAAGGGGGGGGAGAAAAATGGGGGTATTAAGATTAGCATCCATAGGGGGGTGGGAGAAAGGGGAGGGCTGTACAACACAGAGAAGACAAGTAGTGATTCTACAACATATTGCTATGCTGATAGACAGTGACTGTAAAGGGGTTTATAGGGGGGACCTGGTATAGGGGTGAGCCTAGTAAACAAAGTATTCGTCATGTAAGTGTAGATTAATGATAAAAAAAAAAATAGCAGTTCCTGTGTGGTGACCTCCAATGAGTTCTACACAATGATATAAAGGGCATATAAAAGTGTAGGCAAAGGGTCTGTTTGTGTTTATACAGAGGATCAAAGCCTAATTTGGCTATGCCGAAAATGAACTAAGATACGATATGAAAAAGAACTTCCAACATCAGCACTCTCGGGAAGACTCATGCCAGAAGATGATCATCAAAAAAAACCCCAACAAAGATCCATGCACTGCTACAGGTGTAGATGCACTCATCCCACCAGTTCCTGGACTTGCCATGGGAATGAAGATGGAGATATCTAAGCTGGCCTGTGCATACAGTAAAACAACAAATTTGACTGGATCTATACTGTTGGAACTCAACCAAGAATTAGGAGAAGTGCAAATTTTAGCACTCCAAAATCTTACAACTACAGACTATTTACTGTGAACAGTCCCCAGGAATGGGTTGTTTTAATTTATCTGAATTCTCTCAGACTGTTCAAGTTCAGTTGGACAATATCCACCATATCATAGATAAGTTTTCACAAATGCCTAAGGTGCCTAACTGGTTTTCTTGGTTTCACTGGAGATGGCTGGTAATTACAGGTATGCTTTGGTTACATAACTGTACTCCTATGATGTTAATGTGTGTGCACAATTTAATTAGTAGTTTAAAACCTATACATGCTGAAGTTACTCTACAAGAAGATATGTCAAAGAAATAATCAATCTTCCCATGTTTTCTTCCGCCTGCTACTTCTATAGCTTTTCTTCCTCCTTCCTAATTACAACCCTTAAATAGAATTCATGCCACATATCGAATTTACCGAGTATCATAATTCTTCCAAGTGGTAAAGACACCTCAAGACAAATGCTGGGCATAGAAGCCACAGGGCATAAATATGCAAAGAAGTAAAAAGCTAACCTTTTCAAACAATAAGGCTTCTCTCTCACTTACCAACTTTACATTTCCCTGTATGGCCCCGGAAGATGACTGGTTAGCCAGAGACGGGTAAGATTCCTCAAGGGAGGAACAACCTAAGACAGGCACAGTCGCAGGGGGGCCATCAGGTGAGAAAATGGGGATCAACAGAGGTGAGGCTTAGAACCTCCCCCCGCCTGTTCTGAGAGAAATCTTCTGCATACGTGGATGTTTTATTGCCCTTGTCTAGCTTGGATTAACACATAGTCTACAGGCACACACCTGATCATCTACATTTGCTCTCTTACAACACTAAACTATGTTTTCTACCTTTATCTTGTATCTACCTACCACTTCAGCATTTTATTAAAAATAATAATAAAGAGAGAAATGTGGTATCTACATATAAATCAAGTATAAAAATCAAATGAATATTCATATTTGAACTGTTTATAGTTCATAATGCATGAGCAAAACCGAAAGTTTCTGTGATGACTGCCCTTGTAATGTTCACCATGTAACTTATTCACTATATAAGAATTTGTACTCCATGTAAGAACTTGTTCGTTATGCTTCAGAAGATTGGAGACTGACGAAAATTAGGCTTGGGGTGGATTAATGATTGTGCATTGAGCATTGACCCTCCTATACAGAATTTTATTGTTGTTAACAACCATTTGATCAATAAATATGAGAGATGCCCTCACAAAAAAAAAACCAAAAAAAACAAAAAACAAAACAAAAAAATATATATATCTATACATATATATACACACTTCCAATTGTAAAATAAATAAGTAACCGGGATGTAATGTATAGCATAAGGAATATAGTCAAAATATTGTAACAACTTGGTATGGTGATAGCTGGTACCTAGAATTATCATGCATATAAATGTTGAATCACTGTGTTGTACACCTGAAACTAATGTAATACTGTGTCAACTACCCTTCAATAAAAAATAATTATCCAGAAAAAAAAAAAATGAAGCACCAAAAAAAAAAAAAAAGAAGAGTACATACACAAGTATCTTATTCTGAGGACAGCATATATATTTTTTATTTTGGTAACAAAATATTTAAGAATATGTGCATGTACCCATATCCACATACAGAAAGATCCAGAATGATATAAGTATATGTATATTACAATGATAATAGTGGTGATCTTTGTGGGGTAGAAAATTTGTTTTCACTTATTTTTAGTTGTGTGCACACAATTTTCTACAATTTACATTTACTGCTTTATAACTAGAAAATAATTACTTAAAATAAATGATATAAACATTTTACTTTGATTTGGAAAAAAAAGGCAAGCAAGCAAACATGTATTTGGGTGGTCAGCCTGCTGACTCAGTCCTAAAGATCTCTCAGGACAGTGTTTAGAAACAGAACAGAATTTTAAGTGTTTGGATATTCTGGTTTTTGAAATCATGCCTTTCCTTTAATAGCTGCTAACAAAAACTCAGACTCTGAAGACTAGAGTTAGGTTAAGTACTGCTGTATTGCTTTCCAATCTTTCACTCGTTCTTTCCAGCTCAGATTTCTCCTAACTCAAAGTTCAAGTCCTGATATCACTAATTAACATTCAAAACACAATCCTGAAAGTATTTTTAATCCTTATAAAATGAATACAAATTCACTGAATCAGTTCACTCCAGCCCTAAGTCTGTACATCCTTTGCTAAGAGCACTGCTGCAATGATAACCTGAGTACCTGAGTGGTAAGGATTAGTTAGCACTTTTCAACTTCACTTACTTCTCTCCAAATCTTTACATTCACAGTAGGAAACACAAAAGCTGCTTTAATACTTACAGCAAAAAGAGTGCTATTTGTAGAAGGACAGAGCAACCAAAAAATGTAGTGTACATATTTCCATCCTACCAAACCCACACACTCAAATACTGAAACTCAAACATTTAGGCAGCAGAACTGTACAGGGATCCTGACTACAGGAGAAAATATTTTTCTGTTCACTTTGTACATGGAGGCACTTAAGCTTATTACTTAAGATACTTAAGTGCTTCATAGTTAAGTACTTAATTGCAAGTATTCTTGCCTAGAAACGAGTTGACAGGTGGATTATCTGCTACTATCCTCACTCTAATTTAAAGCTGAACATCACTTGTTAATCTGTCATATCACACTTTATCCAAACAAAAACACCAACGAACCCTACACAACTTTGGTTTCACAAAACTTCTAAGTTCAAAAGGTGAATTTGTTTAGGAAATTTGGGTACAATAAGCCAAATCTGCCCATTCCATTTTTAGGAAGCTCTATTTCTTGGAAATTTTTCTCTAATGAACTGAAGTTTAATGTACCTTCCTAACAGGGGTTCTATAACAAAATTATCTCCTGCCCTCTTCCATATGACCCTTTTCCAAGTATTTGAGAAAAACAGCCATATTTCCCTTAACTCTCCTCTTCTCTCTGTGCTATCCATAGTAAACGATTACTTCAAATAATACAGTTTCCAGAATCATGTAATCATTTTCTTTCAGGTGAATGTTTACCATTCTTAAAAAGTAGTAATAACAAAAAAATTAGGTGAACACTGTTCACCATGGAGTCCTACCAGGACAGAATAAAGAACTGTCTCCTGACTTTGATGCTGTATTTCCCCCACCCACCCCCAGTTTTACTGGGCATAACTGACATATAATATTGTGTAAGTTTAAGGTGATGATTTGATGTATGTATGTACTGCAAAATGATTACCATGAAAAGGTCAGTTAACACATCAATCACTTCAAATAACTACCTTTTTTTATAGTGAGAACATTTTTCTTATCAAGAAAAGTAGACCTTATATATGTATGTAATTGAATATAAACACATAATTGAATATAAATTGAATATATTTATATACTTGAGTATATATTAATTAAATAACCATGCTGTACATTACACCCTCAGAACTTATGTTATAAATGGAAGTCTGTTGCCTTCGACCAATAGCTCTTCATTTCCTCTATTCTCCCTGCAACCATCATTCTACTCTCTGTCTCTATGACTTCAGCTTTTTTTTAGGTTCCATGTGTAAGTGAGATATATTTGCCTTTCTGTTTTATTTCAGATAGCATAATACCACCAAGGTCCATGCATTTTATCACAAACAGCAGGATTTCCTTCTTTTTCATGGCTGAATAATATTCTATTGTGTGTATGTATATATAATGTGTATATAATAATGTATTACACACACGTGTGTGTGTATATATGAAGAAACTCTGATATGTAATACCACAAATGGATGCTTAGGTTGTTCTCACATCTTAGCTACTGTAAAAAATGCTTCAATAAACACTGAGGTTCAGATTATCTCTATGAGAGAGTAATTTCATTTTCTTCCAATGTATACCCAGAAATAGAATTTTTGGATCATACAGTAGTTCTATTTTTAATTTTTTAAAGAATCTCCATACTGTTTTCCCTAGTGACTGTACCAACTTACAGTCCTACCAACAGTGCACAAGGGTTCCCTTTTCTCCACATTCTTGCATTTGTGATCTCTTGTCTTTTTGTTAACAGCCATTCTAACAGGTATGGTGTTTTTCACCATGGTTTGGATTTGCCTTTGTCTGAAGGCTACTGTTGAGCATCTTTTTATGTACCTGTTGGCCATCTGTATGTCTTATTTGGAAAAATGTCTATTTAGGTCCTTTGCCCATTTTTAAACTGGGTTACTAGTCTTTTTTGATATTAAGTTGTATGAGATCCTTATACAATTTGTATATCAATGCCTCAACTGATATATTTTCAAGTATATTAAATTTGCAATTATTTTCTCCCATTCCGTAGTTTCATTTTGCTGTTTCTTTTGCCACTTAGAAAGCTTTTTAGTTTGATATAGTTCCACCTATTTATTTTGCTTTTGTAACTTGGGTTTTTCTTGTCATGTCCAAGAAATTATTGCCAAGAACAATGTTAAGGAGCCTACGTTTTCTTCAAGGAGTTTTATGGTTTCAGGTCTTAGATTTAAGTTTTAATCCATTTTGTTCATTTCTGTGAGCGGTATAAGACAGGGGTCCCCCAGCTATCCCACCCCATCACCTCCACCACCACCAAAAATAAATAAAAATGAAAAAGACTGGGGTCCAACTGCATTTTTCTGCATATGGTTATCCAGTTTTCCCACCACACTTAAAGAAAAAACTATAGTTTTCCTACCGAGTATTTTTAGCATCCTTGTCAAATATTACCTGAAATGAAGGGGGTTATTTCTGCAGTTCTGATTCTGTTTCCTTGTTCTATGTGCCTGTTTTTATGCCAGTATTGTTCTGTTTTGATTACAATAGCTTTGTAGGATATAGTCTGAAATCACGACGTGTGGTGCCTCCAGCTGTGCCCTTCTTTCTTAAGACTGCTTTGGCTATTTGGGTCTTTTGTGGTTCCATACAAATTTTAGAACTGTTTTTCCTATTTCTATAACAAATGGCACTGGAATTTTGATAGGGATTATACTGAATCTATAGATAGATTTGGGCAGTATGGGTATTTCAAAAATATTAATTCTTTCAATTACTGAATACAGAGTATCTTTCCATTTATTTATGTCTTCTTCAATATCTTTCATCAATGTTTTATAGTTTTCAGTGGTATATCTTTCACCTCCTTGACTAAATTTATTCCTATTTTATTCTTCTTTTTGTTTCTATTGTAAATGGGATTGTTTTCAAATTTCATTTTCAGGTACTTCACTGTTAGTGTATGGAAATACAACTGATTTTTGTATGTTGATTTTTTTATACTGCAACTTTATTGGATTCATTTTTTAGTTCTAAAGTTTTTTGGTGGAATCATTACAGATTTCCTATAAATAATGAGGTTTTATTTGTGTATTTACATTATTAAATTTAATTATTTTCCTTTTTTTATATGTAAGTCCAGCTCTGAGGCATAAGGTGAAGATACACACACACACACACACACACACACACACACACACACACACACACACACACACACACACACCATAAGGAATTTTTCTGGACCAGCTTCTCTATTACTTTTATCAAAAACGTTCACAGTATTATCTCTACCACATTTTCTAATTTCTACGTGTTCTTCATGGTATCACACTTTCAGTTTACAGGCTTTTTCCCCCTTCTCTCTCACAAAATTCAGTTTCTTGATCAGATAATGCAATTCTTATTCTATCCACTCTGTCATGGAACCAGCACTACAAATATTCCTGTTCAAATTCTAATATCTTTGTTAAGTTAGAAACCAGTTGTCAAGTGTTAAATGATAAAAAGCCAAAGAAATCAAGATTTACACACATGGGGTTTGTTGTTTACATTTTAAGAAACATTACTATATTTCACAAATTTATAAAATGGGATGATAGAGTTTCACAATATTCTATTTGGGCTCAAATAACAATAACAAAGGTTTGGTAAGTCAGTATTTTAAGAAAATGAGTACAAATAAGGTAAAAAAAGATTCTGAACCAAGAGGATTCTTCCTTTTCCCACTTCTAATGAAATATTCCCAGAAGAGTGTTTGATTAAAAACCAAAAAAGCAAAAGTACAAAATTAATCTAGAATACATTTGTTCTTGTGATACACTTTAGTTTTATCAGTAAGTCAATTTCACTTCAAAAGTGTAACAGTCTATGTCCAGGACATATACAAAAAATTCTCTATCCAGATCATACAATGATAAAAATTTTCAGTTTAGATTAAGGAAAGCTGTTTTAAAGTCTTATAAGTGCAAGAAAATAAACAGCCAAGAAAATGCTACCTAAGATCTAACTGGCTACAATGATTGTCATTTTAAAATTCAGGAACATGACTGAGAGTTTTACTCAGAATAAGTTCTCAGCACTCAGCTTCTGGCACATGGCAGGGTTCTCAAAAACTGTTTTTATTTAGTTTAATAACATCAACAAAACAACTATAGCTACTTAGTTTTCATACTTAAATGGAAATACCAAAATAAATGTTTCCTAAGCAATAAAATGTCTGAGAAAATTCACTCACCTTTAAGTTTCTGGAGATCCTCCTTCAAATCAGGCCCTGCGAGCATGAAGATACTTTCTGACACAGGATTCTTGTCTGTAAGACTTTCATTGCTGGTATTCACGATGGCTGTACAGTTCAATAATGCCACATCTCCTTTCCTGAGGAAATAATAAAGAGCAAATGCAGGGAAGAGGAGGGAGATAAGGAAGCTAGTTTCTAATTCTTTCAAAACATTCAATCCTTACTCCCTTCACGACGTTGGATTTGCTAGCTCATAAGCTTAAGCAGTAGTAGAAAGGGAGTTCCTGACGCAGAAAGACTAATCTGGCATCTCAGATAGCTCTTTAATGCAACTGCTACAACCTGAAACTCACAACAACATCACATCACTACTCTGTTTCTTTTACATTTCTCTTCCATTCAAATAGCATGTTTATAGAGCTAAAATAGTTGGTTTAAAGAGTTTAGACACAGCAGCATTACTCGTAATAGCCAAAAAAGTAAAAATAATTCAAATGTCCATCAACTAATAAACTGATAAACTAAATGTGGTATATCCATACATGGAATATTATTTGGCCATTAAAAGGAATGAAGCACCCGCTACATGGACGAACCCTAAGAACATTATGCTAAGTCACAACTGATTCCATTTACATGAAATGTCCAGAATAGGCAAATCCATATAGAGAGGTAATAGATTTGAGTTGGCTAGAGCTGAGAGACTGGAAGAAGGAACTGGGGAGTGACTGCTAAGGGGTAGAGGACTTTGGGGTTGGTGAAAATGTTGTAAAATTGACTGTGGTGATGGTTACACAACTTTGTGATATACTAAAAACACTGACCTATACAACTTAAATTGGTGAATTGTATAGTATCTGAATTACATCTCATTAAAGCTTTACAAAAAAATGTACTAAGTCATGCAACATAGATGAAATTTCAAATAATTACACTGACTGAAAGAGACCAGACTAAAAAAAAAAGTAAATTATTCCATTTACATCAAACTCTTGAAAACGCAAACTAAATCCATAGTGGCATAAAAGATCAATGGTTGCGTGGGGATGTGGAGGTAGGGAGGGGCTTGGTAGGGGAAGGATTACAAAGGGACACAGAGAAACTTTTGGGGGTGATAAATATATTCACTATCTTGACTGTGGTGATGGGTTCAAGGGTGCATATATATGTCAAAATTGACCGAATTGTACACTTTAAATATGTGTTTTTTTATACATCAATTATACCTCAAAAATCTGTGTGTGTGTGTGTGTGTGAGATGAAACATTTCAACAATGCTAGGGATTATACAAAAAAGAAGAGTTTAAAAGAAATTATGAGAAAAATAATTTGGAAGTCATGAGAAAGCATTAACATATTATGACAAAATTTAATCAAAGAATTACCAAAGAATCACTTTTGCATTGATGTCCTTATTATAAAGAAAAGGTGATCTAATAGTGTCTTCCTGAAATGTTTCAGCTCCAGTATCAGAAGCATTCAATTCATCTTCACAAAGTTCACCCCAGCTTGGTAGTGTATCCACATTTACAAACTGAGAAGGGGCACCCAAGGGATCCATGGAATGGGAATGGCAGCTTGTCTTTAACCAAATTCCTCAGCAACTCAATATTCACTGGGAACTCTGGCTTAAAAGAGAAGAGAATTATTTTAATAGGTAAGAAAAGATACTGCTTTACTGCTATTAGACCAAAAATAAAACTCTACTGTGAAATGCTCCAATAGAACATTTTATGATGACAGTCAGTTAAACAGTCTACAATCATCAAAACATAACAAAGACTTGCCACAGCTTTCCTAGAACATAAGGGAGATTATTTAAGCACAAATTATTTTCAAAGAATTACAGCCATTAAAATAATCACATGGCCCAGTAGTTCTACTTCCCAGAAACAGAGGACTGTTTATTCAACATTCATGGAGTGTATGTTATTGGAGGGGAAAAAGTGCTAGGTGCTGGCAAGAGATAAAAAAAAAAAAATAATAAGGCATACAGTTTAAAGAGTTCACTCCAATGATAATATGGAGATGTACTGAGTAAGACAAAATGAGAAGCAGGGAGGTTACTACAATCAAGTAGTAAGAAATAAATGTTTGAAATAAGTAGAGAAAGAGATGGAGAAGAAGGCATGGATTTTAGAGGCACTATACAAAGAAAGAATTAAAAGGATTTGAAAATGACATAGTTGGAGGTTGCTTGTACAGAAATGTAGAAATCAGAAGAGGAGGATGACAGAAAGACACATAGCATCAAGTACTACAGAGAGGTCATGGGAATTTAACATGAGAAAAGGATACTTAACATGCCAAAATGTCAGATGACTGTTCAGTAAAATGGTAGATTCATTTATTCAATAAATCTTTGTTGAGGGGGAAAGTATTAAAGATGGTGGCATGAGACATGAGACAGAGGCCTCCTCCCAAAACAACATATAATACGAAAATATAATTAATCTATAACTAATTATAGGAAGAGCAACAAGAAAGAAGGCTGTGCCAGACTGTATAGACCTGGAGAAAAGAGCAGACCTCATGGAACAAGATAACGTACCAAAGCCATGATCCTGTGGAACCCAAGTCCTTCCCCACCCCAGCTCACTGGTGGGAGGAAGAACTGGAGGCCTAGGACTGCTGAACACCCAGTCCTGGAGATCTGCTCTGGCAGCACGAACCTACATTGCTTGGTGCTCTGGAGATTACTGGGGATAGAAAGCTAGGGGAGGCAGACATACCTGGAGAGAGATTCCAGCCACTTGTGGAAAACGAACCCACATCTGGCTGCTCTGGGACAAAAGAAAGGTGGGCAGCCCAAGAGACTTCCTAACAGTGAGAGGGTTGCTAAAGGGGCAAGGATTGCACAGAAATTACTGCTCAGGAGAAAGGACAGGTGGACAAAATTATCCAGGCGCACTTTGCCCAGCAGATAGGGAACTTTCAGGGGTTCCAGGCACTCCACTCCCCTGGCTAGATATGCAGATCCAAGGCCCCTCACTGTGATATGCAGCCTGCTGTGCCTTCCTCCCAGCCAGCCCTCACCTGGCTCGCAAACTGGCAACCCCTTCCCTGGCGTCAAGCCAGCCAGAGGGATGTCCTGCCTACAGTAGCCATAAACCCAAAGCATAGAGGCTTACACCTGTAAGCTCAAATAACTGGTTCTGGCAGTGGAGATAGGCATAGCAGCCGGGAAGCAGGAAACAGCTCTTTCCTCCCCCCAAGCACCAGTGCCACTTCCATGCAAGCCCAGACATCACCACAGGGGCTGAGCAGCTCCAGAGAGTGGAGCTTTTGGGCACTAGAGGGCACCATATACAAATACGAAATGTCAAAGGAACCTGGTTCAAAACAAAAACCCACAAACACCAGAAAAGGGCCAAGTGAAATTGAACTCACCAATTTTCCTGAAAGAGAGTTCAAAATAAAAATCATAAACATGCTCATGGAGGTACAGAAAAATATTCAAGAACTCAGGGAAGAATTCTGGATGGCGATTCAATCATTACCAAACACAGTATCAAAAATGAAACATAAAATTGAGGGATTTAAAAGCAGATTAGATATAGTAGAGGAGACAGTAAATGGAATAGAAATTAGAGAAGAGGAATACAAAGAAGCTGAGGTACAGAGAGAAAAAAGAGTCTCTAAGAATGAAAGAACATAGAGAGAACTCTGTGAACAATCAAATGGAACATTATTACCATTATAGGGGTATGAGAAGAAGAAGAGAAAAAAAGGGATAGAAAGTGTCTCTGAGGAGGTAATTGCTGAAAACTTTCCCAATCTGGGGAAGGAGATACTCTCTCAGGCCATGGAGGTGCACAGATCTCCCAACACAAGGAACCCAAGGAAGACAATACCAAGACATATAATAATTAAAATGGCAAAGATCAAGGATAAGGACACATTATAAAAAGCAGCCAGAGAGAAAAATAAGATCATATACAAAGGAAAACCCATCAGGCTATCATCAGACCTCTTAACAGAAACCTTACAGGCCAGAAGGGAGCGGCATGATATATTTAATGCAATGAAGCAGAAGGGCCTCGAACCAAGAATACTTTATCTGCCAAGATTATCATTTAAATTTGAAGGAGGGATTAAACAATTTCCAGATAAGCAAAAGTTGAGAGAATTTACTTCCCACAAACTATCTCTACCGTGTATTTTGGAGGGACTGGTATAGATAGAAGTGTTACTAAGGTGAAATAGCTGTCACCAGAGGAAATAAAACCACAGTAAAGAAAGTAGAACAATTAATTACTAAGCAGATGCAAAATTAAATCAACTACCCCCAAAGTGAATCAAGGAATAGACAAAGAGTACAGTACAGAATATGATACCTAATACATAAAGAATGGAGGAGGAAGAAAAAGTAGGGGAAGAAAAAGAACCTTTAGATTGTATTTATAATAGCATATTAAGTGAGTTAAGTTAGGCTATTAGATAGTAAGGATGTCACCCTTGAACCTTTGGTAACCACAAATCTAAAGCATGCAATGGCAATAAGTACACACTTATTGGTAATCACCTTAAATGTAAATGTTCTGAATGCACCAATCAAAAGACAAAGAGTATGAATGGATAAATAAACAAGACCTGTCTATATGCTGCCTACAAGAGATTCATATCAAACCTAAATACATACACAGACTAAAAGAGAAGGGATAGAAAAAGATATTTCATGCAACTAATAGGGAGGAAAAAAAGAGGAGTTGCAGTACCTGTGTTAGACAAAATAGCATTCAAAACAAAGAAAGGCACAAGTGACAAAGAAGTACATTACATAATGATAAAGGGGTCAGTCCAACAAGAGGATATTACCATTATAAATATGGCACCCAACACAGGAGCACCCACATATATTAAACAAATACTAACAAATTGAAAGGGAAAATAGATTGCAATGCATTCATTTTAGGAGTCTTCAACACTCCACTCACTCTGAAGGACAGATCAACCATAGAAAACAAGTAAGGAGACAGACGCACTGAACAACACATTAGAAGAGATAGACCTAACAGACATCTACAGAACACATCACCCAAAAGCAACAGTATACACATTCTTCTCAAGTGCATATGGAACATTGTCAAGAACAGATCATATACTAGGCCACAAAAAGAGCCTCAGTAAATACAAAAAGACTGCAATTGTACCAACCAGCTTCTCAGACCAAAAAGGTATGAAACAAGAAATAAATTGGACAAAGAAAAAGAAAAAACCCAGAAACACATGGAGGCTTAACAACATGCTCCTAAATAACCAATGGATCAATGATCAAATAAAAACAGAGATCAAGTAATATATGGAGACAAATGACAACAGTAATTCAACACCGCAATATCTGTGGGATCAAGCGAAGGCCATGCTAAGAGGGAAGTATATTGCAATACAGGCCTACCTCAGGAAAGAAGAACAAACCCAAATGAACAATTAAGGAATTGTTACCATTATTCCTTACTCACAATTAAGGAAACTACAAATGAAGAACAAACGAGGCCCCAAGTCAGTAGAAGGAGGGACATAATAAGGATTAGAGCAGAAATAAATAAAATCAAGAAGAATAAAACAGTAGAGAGAATCAATGAAAGCAGAAGGTGGTTTTTTTGAGTAAATAAACAAAATAGATAAAACTCTAGCCAGAATTATCAAGAAAAAAAGGGAGTCTACACAAACAGAATCTGAAATGAAAAAGAGAAAGTCACTGCAGACATCACAGAAATATAAAGAATTATGAGAGAATACTATGAAAAATTATATGCTAACAAATTGGATAACCTAAAGCACATGTAGACATCTTTCTACAAAAATACAAACTTCCAAGGCTGACACAGGAAGAAACAGAAAATCTGAACAGACCACTCACCAGCAACGAAATTGAATTGGTAATCAAAAAACTACCTAAGAACAAAACTCCTGGACTAGATGGTTTCAATGCCGAATTTTATCAAACATTTAGTGAAGACCTAATACCCATCTTCCTTAAAGTTTTCCAAGAAGCAGAAGAGGAGGGAATACTCCCAAACTCATTCTATGAGGTCAGCAACACTCTAATACCAAAACCAGGCAAACACACCACAAAAAAGAAGAAAATTACAGACCAATATCCCTGATGAACATAGATGCACAAATACTCAACAAAATATTGCAAACCAAATTCAGAAATACATCAAAAAGATCATCTGTTATGACCAAGTAGGATTTGGTACAACATTTGAAAATCCATCAATATCATCCACCACATCAGCAAAAAGAAGGACAAAAACCACAATCATCTTCATAGATGCCAAAAAAGCATTCAACAAAATTCAACATCCATTCATGATAAAAACTCTCAACAAAATGGGTATAGAGGGCAAATACCTCAACATAATAAAGGCCATATATGAAAAACCCAAAGCCAACATCATACTTAACAGCAAGAAGCTGAAAGCTTTTCCTTTAAGATCAGGAACAAGACAAGGATGCCCATTCTCCCCGATTTTATTCAACATTGGAGTGGAGGTCCTAGACACGGCAATCAGACAACACAAAGAAATAAAAGGCATCCAGATTGGTAAAGAAGAAGTTAAACTGTCACTGTTTGCAGATGACAAGATATTGTAAATAAAAAACCCTAAAGAATCCGCAACAAAACTACTAGATCTAATATATGAATTCAGTAAAATTGCAGGTCACAAAATTAATACACAGAAATCTGTTGCATTCCTATACACTAATTATGAACTAGCAGAAAGAGAAATCAGGAACACAATTTCATTCACAATTGCAACAAAAGAATAAGATAACATAGGCAAAAATCTCCTGAATATAAACATGAGAAACTTTTTCCTGAACACATCTCCTTGGGCAAGGGAAACAAAGCAAAGAGCTAAGGACACCATCAGCAGAACAAAAAGGCATCCTACAGTATAAGAGAATATATTTATAAATGACATATCTGACAAGGAGTTAACAACAAAAATATATAAAGATCTCACATGCCTCAACAATCAAAGAGAAAATAACCTGATTAAAAAATGGGAGGATATGAACAGACAATTCTCCAAAGAAATTCAGATAGTCAACAAGCACATGAAACGATGCTCCACATCACTATTCTATTCATCAGTGAAATGCAAATAAAAACCACAAAGAAATATCACCTCACACCAGTTAGGATGGCCAGTATCGAAAAGACTAAGAACAACAAATGCTGGCGAGGATGTGGAGAAAGGGGAACCCTCCTACACTGCTGGTGGGAATGTAAACAGTTCAACCATTGTGGAAAGCAATATGGAGGTTCCTCAAAAAATTAAAAATAGAAATACCATTTGACCTGGGAATTCCATTCCTAGAAATTCACCCAAAGAATCTAATTTCTCAGATTCAAAGGGATGTATGCACCCCTATGTTTATTGCAGCACTATTTACAATAGCCAAGATATGGAAGCAACCTAACTGTCCATCAGTAGATGAATGGATAAAGAAGATGTGATACATATGCACAACACAATGGAATACTATTCAGCTATAAGAAAGAAACAAATCCTACCATTTGCAACAACATGGATGGAGCTGGAGGATATTATGCTCAGCGAAATAAGTCAGGTGGAGAAAGACAAGTACCAAATGATTTCCCTCATTTGTGGAGTATAACAACAAAGCAAAACTGAAGGAACAAAACAGCAGCAGACTCACAGACTCCAAGGAGGGAATAAGGGAATAGCGGTTATCAAAGGGGAGGCATGGGGTAGGGTGGGTGGGGAGGGAGGGAGAAGAGGATTGAGGGGTATTATGTTTAGTACACATGGTGTGGGGGAATCATGGGGAAGACAGTGTAGCACAGAGAAGACAAGTAGTGACTCTGTGGCATCTTACTACATTGATGGATAGTGACCGCAGTGGGGTATGGGAGAGGTACTTGATAATAACGGTGAATGTAGTAACCACATTGTTTTTCATGTGAAACCTTAATAAGAGTGTATACCAATAATACCTTAATAAAAAATTGTATAAAAAATCTTTGTAAGCATTTATTATATGTCAGATATTGGTGTAGGCACTAGAGATACACAGGTGATTAAGACAGAGCAAGTCTCCCAGGAGAGGAGATAATAAACAATGAACAAACAAGCAAGCAGGTATCCAGAAGAATGACTGGAAGCAGTAAGTATTATGAGAGAAAAGGTGTTATGTGAGAGCTAAATGAAGTGATGGAGCAAGTCATGTGAAGCTCCGTAGAGTGTTTCAGGCAGAGAAAATATCAAGTGCAAAGGACAAAAGGGAAGAAAGGAGCATGGTGTATTCCATGAAGAGCAGAGACTGCTTTGGCTAGAGTAGAATAGCTAGGTAATGAGTAGTAGGTGATGAGGTTGGTGAGAGAGGGAAGGGCCAGATGTTGGAGTTTATAAGCCCCAAGAAGTAGTTTAGATCTTATTGTAAATACAACAGGAAATGTCTTGCCAACGGGTTCTAGCCCCAGGCAAGTTCACTATGGATTTAATGTGACCAAAGAAATGACAGTAGAACGTTTCTTTGGGGTGAAAAAGTTTATTATCTGGCTTGTTCTCCTGGCGGTAGGTTGAGCACTAACGTCTAACGTCTCTGCCTAAACCCAGAGCAATGGACCGAGCTCTCTATATAGCGCAATAATAGCTAATTGCGTAAGGGTGTGGAAGCAGTTGCCTAGCAACAGGTCAGTTACATCATTAGGTGGTTTAAGTTCAGTGAGGATCCTGGCCATAGGAACCCCAACTTCCCCACACTCCACCCCTCCAGGATTCTTGCCTTACAATCTACACGCTTTCAATCTTCTGCAATGATTCCTGAGCTAGAAAGCTGGAGCTCTGTAACCAGATTCCACAACAGCAAAAGAGGATAACAACTTAGAGATAATAACAAAATAAAGACACAAGATTTTGTTACAGGTAACAAAAATTATAATAATCGTCAAGCCAGAGGAGGTTCCCAATCCAAAAAGACCTTAGAGGTGATAATGAACAACAACTTAGAGATAGTAATAAAAATTAAGATACAATAAGATTTTGATCAAAAATTATAAATCCTCAGGCCAGAGGAGGTTCCCAATCTACAAAGACCTTAGGGGCAATAAGACAAATGTTTTAATGACACCAACATAGGCAAATCTTGTCCATCAGGTAGGATGCATGCAATAGAGTGGTCCTGTGATAGGACTGTAGCAGGAAGGGAGTCCCTTCCAGGTCTAGTATACCATACCTTTACTCCTCTCCCCATGGGGATTACTGAGGGGGTCTCTAGATAGTGCTACTGGAAGTGCATGCACTGGCCATAATGATAAAACAAAACTCCCCGGTAAGATGCTCGTACCCTCTGGTCATTGAGGATATACTACAGTGATCTTTGGAAGCTACACTGCTGTTATTCCAGGAATACACAGGAGGCCTTGTCCCCAAGATGCCAGGAGAGCCAGCTCTCGTTAGTCCACGTGTCAAAAGGTCCAAGGCCATGTCCACTCAATGGAGTCTCCAGGGTTCAGTGCAGTTGGTACTGGCAGCAAGATATTATTCTGGTGGCTGAACCTGGCTCCGGTGAGTCTTCCTTGGTTTGTACTTGCAGTTGTATAGGGGAGGCAGCCATATGTGTTAACATGTCTATGGAGCTCAGGGCTCCCTTTTAGGATTTCTCATTTAAACACCATAGCACTGCCATAAACAGACTGACCATCTCCAGAGACTATTGGTATTTGACTTTAGTCTGGATTTTAACAAGCCATCGTGCTTCTCAATCATGCTTGCTGCGGTAGGACTGTGTGGCACATGAAACTTAAACCTTTTGATTCCCAACTGTTGCACCCATTCTTGCAGTATATGTCCAGTAAAATGGGTGCCCTGATCATCTTGATTACCTGTGGTCAGCCACAGGCAGTAAAGAGACGCTCCAGGCCTCTTTTGGTCATCTGTGCAACATGTAGGAAAAGCAACCAGAAGTCCAGTAGCTGTGTTCACACAAGCCATGGCATACTGATACCCTTCTGACATAAGTAGAGGCCCAATATAGTCTATCTGCCATCTGATGAGGGGTATCAGCCTCTTACATATTGTCCCATGTTGCTGTGGAACACAGTGTAATTCCCTTTTAGAGCATATGACACACTCCTGCCAGGTTCTACTAACTTCTTCAAAGGTCAAAGACAAGCCTCACCGATGAGCTACACCCTACATTGTCCTTTGCCCTGCATGCAACAAACACTGATGTAACCATTGGGCTGTATCAGAGGAAGGCTTTCCTTCTAACCAACGTATCTTGGACAATTTATCTGCTTCATCATTTCCTGGAGATGCCAGTGGCAAATGACCTGTCACATGGTATACTGTAATTCTTTTAGTCTGACCACAGACTACTTATGACCACAGGCCCATAAGTCTTGCCACAATTCTTGCCCCCAAAGGGGTTGGTGACCAATCAGCCAGTTGGCAGGGTAACAGGTTGGTAGCCACAGGGTCAACCTTGATAGACAGGCCAGCTGTCAGTACAGACAACTATAGAGGAGGGCTCCTGGCTGATCACAAGCCACACAACCCACAACTCTGCCCACTGACTGGTCTTCCCCTCACCATCTTCCATCCATAATCTCAGTCTTAGGATGGAAAGTTAGGGCCCTCCATTTTGGGGGCTGCCTATGGCTGGAGCCGTCTGTGTACCATGCATCTTTGGGTATAGGGGCTCTTCCCTCCCAATAAGGACTCTCTACAGGTAATGGTTCTAAAGTAGATTCTTTCTGGTTCTCACTAGTATATGTCACCAGCCCCAGTAAGCGTTGGAGTTCTTAACCCAAAGGGCTAGTAGAAAGGGTGCTACGCTGCTGTAGGTATGCACCCCACTTGGCCAGTGTAGGCATTTGTGTCACACCACTCCTTGGCTTTTGGGTCCAGTCCTCTACCCACCCCAAGATCGGATAGATGGTTATTACCTTTATCAGGGCCATTCCAGTGATGGGTTCTGTAACCAGCAAGGTGTGATACACAGCAGCCAGTTGTTTTTCTATCAAAGTGTATTGTACCTCTGCTCCTTTCCAGAGTTGTGAACAGAATCCAATGGGTTGGCATTCAAGCCGCTGCCAGAGACCCCAGCCATAACCATCTTCAGTTCCATGAACATCCAGCTCACAGGGGCTTGATGGGTCTATCACACTCAAGGCCTACATGGCCTTGACTGTCCATTTTGCTGCAGTAAAGGCAGATGCACATGTCTCATCCCAGTCCCACTTGATGCCCTTTTGTACTAAATGGTATAAGGGCTTTGGAATTTGTGCCAAGTGTAGGATAATCACTCTTCAGTAGCCCAAAAGACCCAAAATCTCTTGTCACAATGCCACCTTTGTAAGGATACAAAAGACCTGGCCTTTGTCTATGACTGCTTCTGGTATAAGTTTAGTGTTACCCGACCAGATGATCCCCAAGAATTTGACAGACAAACCAGGTCCCTGAACCTTGGTACTGTTCACAGCCCATCCTTTCGCCTATAAATGTTGCAGCAGTCTAGGTGTTGCACCTTCTAGATCTGAAAGAGAATTGGATGTGAGGGTGACATCATAAATATAATGGTACAGCCGCACCCTTGGCAGTTTCTCCCATATAGCCAAGTCCTGGGCTACAAGTCAATGACAGATGGTGGGGCTGTGGTGGTATCCCTGTGGAAGGATGGTGAAAGTCCATTGCCATCCCTCCTATGTGAAGGCAAACTGTTCCTGACTTTCCTGCTCAATGTCAGTGGAAAAGAAGGCATTAGTAAGATCTACCACATAATGGTATGTTCCTAGTTCATGGCTGAGGGTATCCATCAAGTCTGCAATAGAGGGGACAGCAGCAGGCATACAGGGTATGACCTTATTCAGTTCTCTGTAAACCATGGTCATATGCCAGAAGCCATCTGGCTTTTTTACTGGCCACATTGGGGAATTGAATGGACTATGGGTGGGCTTTATTATACCCACCTTTTCCAGTTTCTGGAGGGTTTCTCCAATCTCTTTATGCCCTCCCGGCAGTTTGTACTGTTTGGTATTAGTCACCCACCAAGGTACAGGCAAAGCTATGGGGCAGGTGCCTAGTATGTCCCATCAGAACTGCTTCAACACATGTACTCTCAGTCTGAACTCACCTGCAGTGGTCTGCAGCCATAGACCTTGCAGAATATCAATCCCCAAAATATACTCAGGGGTGGGAGAGATATACACAGTATACTCTTTTCGGGGTAGATGCCCTATTCCCAAAGGGATTTGTGCTTGTTTCACTCTGATAGCCTTACCCCATATCTATCTATGATAGTGGTGGTCTCAGGAAACTGCTTAGGGTTACCATAAATCAGTGAACATTCAGCTCTTGTCCACCAGAGCCAGGATACATTGTATGTTCACTGGGGACCAATAGATAGCTATTTCAACATGTGGCCTCTGGTCCTCCCCTGGTCCCTCGGGGCATGTACCTCGACCTTCCCTTCTAACGGTGTTCCCCAATCATCTTCCTGTGTGAGTTCAAGTGAGGTTTTCTCACTCTCCAGCAGGAAGTCTTGTAAAAACACAGGCCGGACTTGTGGCTCTGTCTCTGACCTCTGCTTCTTTGTTCTTAACGGCTGGAACTACTGCTCTGATTTCAGTTGTTGCCAAAGCTCCACTTGACAGTTGTAAGATTCCATTTGACTTCCCGTCTAATTTCCTTCTGTCTTCTCCTCCCTGTATTAAATCAACCCAAATCTGAGTCCTTGTAACCTACATAGTGCCCTTTATATTCTCCTTGTAAGTAGCAGATCTTATTTCTTTCCATGCTCTCACTGCTTCAGCCTCTCCTAAGTCTGCTATTGTATGTGTAACCTTGCCTATGCGCTTCCCTACGTGAGGGGCAAGAATGGCCCCAAGAACCAAAGAGGGATGTGGGAGCCATTTGAAGCACAGTATTTCTCCTCCCTGCAGTAAAAGGATCCTCATGTGGGCCATGATTCTCTGGACTATAGATGGCATTTTTTATACCTACCTCTAATAACACCTGTGGGAGCTCAGCATATGTCTGCCATCTTGCAGGGTAGGATATTCGATCACCTTGATTGGGCCACACAGCACAAAGTGCAGCCATAAGCCAATCAAGGAAGGAGTGACTCCCTGGGGTCCGATATGCATTTTGTAACCACTGCCTCAAGGCAGGCTGAACTGTCAGGGAAGACAGCTTTCACATCTCTGATCCCGACAGAACAATTCCATCCACCCTAAGTCCCACAGAAGCAGGAACCAAGAATCCACCAGCTCAGCCTGAGTACAGGGGCGGACCATAGAGTGCTCCATGACCTGGGGAGGGGGCCGCTCCTCTCCTTGGGGAACTCCCGGCTGCTGGGTCTTTATTTTCTTTACAACCACTGGGCATGCTTTCAATACAGGAGGGGCCAGAGCCTCTGGCACCACCCCTTCATCCTTCCCCAGCTCCTCCATTTCCAGGGCTGATGGCATCTTTCTCTCCCCTCCCCTGAGTGCCTCCTCTGCTACAACCTTTACCTTTTCTACCATGTCTCACAGCAATGCTACCTCAGTCTTCAGCAGCTCTCTTACCTTCACCTCAATGCTTTGCAGCTGGCATTCTTGTGCTGCCTTCACCCGCGCTTTCCTCAGGAGTTTGTCTTTTTCCTTTATGGCCTTTCCTCCTTCAGAGCTCCTGTCAGCACTGCCGTCTCATTCTGTAAGGAATCTTTTATCTCTTCAACAGCACCTTGCTGCAGGTGTTCTCATGTTGCCTCCTATTGCATCAATGCTGTTTTCCTCTTCAGGGAATCCACAGAATTTTGCAGCTAGTGTTCTCGTGCTGCCATTTCTTGGGTCTTTTTCAGGATCATGTCCTTATCTTCTGTAGACTTTTTTTAATACTGTGAGAAGCAGCCAACCCACAGTCCCTGCTGTCTCACAGGCACTATGTCTCTCAAAAGACCTACTCAAAAGACCAAGGGCTATCCTTACTGCCTCAAGTATCACCTCCACCTCCACTTGCCTCCAGTCCTGGGATGAGACTCAGCCCTCTAGGAGGCAAGCCACCTCAGACAACATAGACACTGGGGGACAATCCACTGTCTCCCCATTCACAGGGGCAGCCTGCTGAAGCACCCGTCCCATAAGGGCAGCCTGTCTTTTTTCCTTGGTCAACAATGAACCCTGCCGACTTTGACAAATGTCTTGCAAATGGGTTTCAGCTCCAGAAAAGTTTGTTATGGATTCAGTGTGACCGAAGAAAATGACAGCAAAACGTTCTTGGGGTGAAAGGGTAATACCCAACTTTATTTCCACGGTGGCAGGTCAATCACTAAAATCCCATTCACTCAGAGAGTCTACATGCAGCAAGCCAGTCTCTGCCTCTGGGCTCCTCTGTCCGCACAGCTGTCCCCTGGGCCTCTCTGTCTGCACAGCCATGCTCTGGGCCTCTCTGCCTGCACAGTCATCCCGAACAGCCATCTTCTGGGCCTCTGCCCTCAGTGCTGCCACCACTCCAGCCTCTGCTCTGCTCTCCTGCAGGCTTGCATCCGTGCCACCGTGTCACCCAAAGCACTGGGAAGAGCTCTTTATATAGAGTCAATAGCAACATATTGCCCACACATGTGTAGTGTGCTAGCCAACTAAGGCCAGGTGAGAATCCTGGCCACAGGAACTTTGATTTTATCCATACCATAATATAATATATCCCATTAAACACAAACTTAATTTCATTTTGCAAACTTGAATGCCAAGTTTCAGGACAAATCACTTCTTTAAAACAACTTTTCTTTCTAATTATAAGTAATACCCCATTTATAGAGCATTTGAAAATACCAACAAGTAAAGGTGGGTGAAAATTTTGATGTAGTTCTTACTTTTCTATGTTACGTAAAATTATAATGTATGTACAATTTTGAAGCCAGCTTCTTTAGTATTTTAAGGTAAATATTTCCACATGCAATTACACTGTGAGGCAAAGACAGGATGGTGCAATGTAAAAGTTTGGGCTCTGTTATCAGAGGGCCTGAATTTGGTCCTAGGACCCTCCAAACTAATAGTTGTGTTATATTTGACTCTAAACCAGATTTTCCTTATTTCTAAAATAGGAGTAATACAGTCCCAGGGTTATTGTGAGGATTAAATGATATAAAATTGCATTAAAATTGCATAGCAGAACACCTAGCACAAAGCAAGGCACTAATTTACCTGTTGTAACTTTCTCAGTCGATGTGTAGGTCACCTCTGCCACATTAGAGATTAAGATGTGTCTCCATGTGTGACACTCGCTGTCAAACCCTCTAACAAGCACCAAATTAACCAAATGCAAACAGCTGAATTAGATATTGTCTTATTTATCTCAATGTCTTCCCTGATAATGATTGGTTAATCCCTAATACCTAGATCAACCTAACACTTGTTTTCTCTGATTCTGCTCCTGTGCACTAGAAAAAAAATTAAGTCAGTCACTATCCTGCCTGCTCCCAATACAAATGCACATTTTCCAATCTTAGCTGGGCCCCCCATCACACTATTACGAAACTGCTGCAGAGAATCATCTTTCAATGATACCTGCCTCCTGATATTAATGTTGTGTAGCTGCCTTCTATAATGAATGGGATTGGCCTAGGTAACCGTAAGGATATTGCAGAAATGACAGCATGTGACTTCCAGGGATGGGTCATAAAAGATACTGTAGTTTCTGCCATGCTCTCTCTTGGACTCTTTGTTCTGGGAAAACCAGCCCCCATGACATGGAGATACTTAAACAGCCCATGGAAAGGCCCCTATGCAGAGAAAGAGAGTTCCTGCCCCAAACCAGCATTAACTGCCAGGCATTTCAATGAATAACTTTGGATCCTCCAACCCCAGTTGGGCTTCAAATGACTTCAGCCCCAGGTGACAATGTGACTGCAACCTCATGAGAAACCCCTATGAGCCAGAACCATGCAAATAAGCCACTTCTGAATTCCTAACCCACAGAAATTGCAAGATAATAAATACTTATTTGCCTACTATGTGCCAGCATTCATTCATTCAAGCACTGTTAGGTGCTGAGTCTCTGTCCAATAGAAGAGACAGACACACAAAAATCACATAACTATACAAGCATAGAAATAAATATATAGTTGAAATCTGTGATAAATGTGCTACAAAGAAAAAGGGAGAAGCTAATTTAGATTGGAGAAGCAAAAAATGACAGGTACGATCAAAAGTAGCAGAGTTTTACGGACAGAGATAAGGGTAAATCTGGGACCCTTAGGGTGGCAAAGAGCCTAAGATGTTCAAGGAACCCAAGACGGCTACAATGGCAGGGACAGTGTGCCACAGGATATTAGATATGTTACAGATACGCTTTATAATACTTGTAACAATTCCACAGAGAATGTATTAAAACTCTTATTTTACAGCGAGGGCATCAGACCCAGAGGTTCAATTATCAGTTCAAGGTAATGTAATTAACAAGTGGCAACCTGGGATCCAAATCAAAGACCAGCTGGCACTAAAACCCATACTATTTCCATGACATATGACACCACCTCCTTCCTATACTGATGTGCTTAGAGGTCACAGTTCAAATTACCGTACTTCCCTCCAGTTCCTTCTTAACTTCATTCACTCTTTGAAATTTTCAAATGATTTTAGGGTGTATTTCACACTTTAAAGCCTGCCAAATCACCGTCATTTAAGCATTTTACTCCACTTGACTAGCTCTCTTCTACAAGAATGTGGTACTATCAACTCTACCTTCACAATATCTGGTTTTTCCTTACCCTCAGTCTCCCTATTCTCAAAAACTTTCCCACCCCATTTCTTCTTCAGAATACCAACTAAACTTCTCCCTTTTCCCACTTAACTTTTTAAGTGTAATCTGTTTTGCAGCTCTATTTCCTTTTCTTTCATTTATTTAGTCTGCAGCAGTTTGACTTTTCTGTAACAGTGCTAAAACTTCCCTTTTAACATCAACCATAGCTACCCAAATGTTAAATCCAAGAGATAATAAAATTTAAGCTGCATTTAATATTGACTATTCTTTCCCTGAAATTCTATTATCTTCTTTGACAGTACACACTGGTGGTTCTCCTACATGTCCAATCACATTTTGTTGGGACAGCTTGTTGGATAATCTTCCTACATCCTAAAAGTCATTGTGACCCACAAAATATTGGGTGTTAAATGAGTAATAATGTTCAGAGCTCTTACTGTATGTCAAAGTTCAGTGGCATTATATGGACAATATCATGCCATTTAACAAACAGTGAATTCTTTTTAAGCTCCATTGCTAACAGAAATTTATTTTTTTGCCAAAAACAGATTGAAATCTCCCATTCCCCAACACACACACACACACACCTTAGCAATAAAGCAAATATAGAAACAAATCCAAGCTAGGCAGGAAAATCTGATCCCTGACCCTTTAAGGAACAGTGGTTCTTAACAATTCTTGGGGTACAGACCCCTTTGAGAATCATATGAAAGATAAAGACTGTTTTACCACCTAAAATATAAGTACATGAGCTCATACAAGCACAGATCTGCAGATAAATTTGAGGGGGTTCCCAGACTGATTAAGAATCCCAGTGGTAGAAAGAATGCAATGAGTTCAACTGAGGGAGGGAGAATGGGAAGACTACAGTACTGTAAGCTATAGCCAGAATTTTGGATAAAGTTAAAGAGGAGCAAGAATTTCCATTGAAAAAAATCATCTAATCAGTTCTGAACTTTGAACAAAGGCTCATAAGCAAACACTAAACCTTAACATAAAAAGGTCCTGAGGCAAGACATTTATATTCCAGGATTTATATACAAGGGATAAACACAAGTTTCCAGAATGGATATCTATTTATTTAGCCATACTATCTTAAAGGTTGTCTTCAGTATCTTTGTGAATGACGAACTAAAGACAAAGTAAACCTACTATACATGTTTTATAATTCAAATGCATAATGAATATAAATGGTTTTCATTACAATGTAGCTTGCCTTGTCTTTTCTCAATTTTGTTATCTTTTGTTTAAATCTTCACTTTTAAAAATTCTTAAAGATATTTAATTTTTTAATTAAAATTTCTTATTGAAGTGCAGTTGATATACAATTATCATATTAGTTTCAAGTGCACGACAGTGACTTAACATTTACATGCATTACAAAGTGATCAATGTAATAAATCTAGCCACTGTCACCATACAGAGTTGTTACCATATTATTAACTGTATTCTTTATGCTGTACATTGCATCTCCCATGTCTTACTTACCTTATAACTAAGTTTATACCTTTTAATACCCTTCCCCTATGTTGCCCATCCCCAATGCCATCCCCTCTGGCAACTATCAGATTGTTCTATGCATCTGTGTCTGTTTTGTTTATCTGGTTTTTTTTTTAGATTCCACATATAAGTGAAATCATATGGTATTTGCCTGACTTATTTCACTTAGCATATACCTTCTATGTCCATGTATGTTGTCACAAATGGCCATTATTTCATCTTTTTTATGGCTGAATAATATTCCACTGTATATGTGCCAGATCTACTTGATCCATTTATCTACTGACAGATACTTAGGTTGCTCCCATATCTTGACTACTCTAATTAATGTTGCAACAAAGGGGTGTATAAATCTTTTCAAATTAGTATTTTTATTTTCATTTAAATAAATGCCCAGAAGTGGAATTACTAGATTGGCAAATCTATTTTTAATTTTTTGAGGAACCTCCATACTGTTTTCCATAGTGGTTGCACCATTTGCTTTCCTATCAACAGGGAATGAGGGTTTCCTTTTCTCCACAACATTTGCTATGTTGTCTCTTTGATAACAGCCATTCTGACATATGTGAAGTGGTATCTCATTGTGGTTTCAATTTGCATTTCTCTGCCTATTACTGATGTGGAGCATCTTTTCATGTGCCTGTTGACCATCTGTATGTCTCCTTCAGAAAAATGTTTATTGATTTTTTAAATTATTATTGAATTGTATGAATTCTTAATGTATTTTGGTATCAACCCCTTATTGGAGGTATCATTTGCAAGTGTTTTCTACCACTCAGTAAGTTGCCTTTTCATTTTGTTGATGGTTTCCTTGCTGTGCAAAAGCTTTTTAGTTTGATGTAGTTTCGCTCTTTTTTTTTTTTTTTGCTACTGCTGTACTTGCCTGAGGAAAGATCCAAATACTGCTAGGACCAATGTCCAAGACCTTACTGCCTCATTTTCTTCTAGTGGCTTTATGGTTTTCAGTCTTACATTTAAGTCTTTAACATAATGGTATGAGTTAATTTTTGTATATGGTATAAGAAAGTTACATTCTTTTACATGTAGTTGTCCAGTTTTTCCAACACCATTTATTAAAAAGACTTTCCCATTGTATATTCTTGCCTCCTTTGTCAAAGATTGACTATATAAGTGTTTATTTCTGGACTCTACTCTGTTACATTCATCTATGTGTCTGTTTTTGTGCCTGTACCGTATTTTTTTTGATGACTATAGCTTTGTAGAGTAGTTTGAAATCAGAGAGCACATACCTCCAGCTTTGTTCTTCTTTCTCAAGATTGCTTTAGCTATTCAGGATCTTTTTGTGGTTCCATACACATTTTAGGATTTGCCACTGGTATTTTGATAGGGATAGCATTGATCTGTAGGTTGCTTTGAGTAGTATGGACATTTTAATAATACTAATTCTTCCAATCCATGAGCATAGTGTATCTTTCCATTTATTTGTGTTGTCTTCAATCCCTTTCATTAATGTTCTATAGTGTTCAGAGTACTAGTCTTTCACCTTCTTGGTTAAATTTACTCCTAGGTATCTTATTCTTCATGATGCATTTGTACATGGAATTGTTTTCTTTATTTCTCTTTCTGATGGTTCATTATTGGTGTATAGAAATCCAACAGATTTCTGTCTACTGATTTTGTATTCTGCAAATTTACAGAATTCACTGATTAGTTCTAACAGTTTTTGTTTCTGACATCTTCAGGTTCTCTCTCTATAGTATCATGTCATCTGTCAAAAGGGACAGTTCTGCTTTTTTAAATTTGATGCCTTTTATTTCTTTTTCTTGTCTGACTCTTTGACTAGGACTTCCAATACTATGTTAAATAAAAGTTGGCGGAATGGGTATCCTTGTCTTGTTTCTGATCTTTCAGTTTTTCACTACTTAGTATGATGTTGGCTGTGAGTTTGCCATATATGGCCTTTATTATATTGAAATACATTCCCTCCATACCCACTTTGTTGAGTTTTTGTCATAAAAGGATGTTGAATTTTATAAATTGCTTTTTCTGCAACTATTGAGATGGTCTTATTGTTTTTATTCTTCTTTCTGTTAATGTGGTATACTACATTGATTGATTTGTGGATATGGAACCATCCTTGGGTCCCTGGAATAAATCCCACTTGATCATGGCAAATGATCCTTTTAATGTATTGTTGAATTCAGTTTATTAATATTTTCTTGAGGATTTTTACATTGATTTTCATCAGAGATATTGGCTAATTTTCTTTTTTTGTGGTGTCTTTGTCTGATTTGGTATCAGGGTAATGCTGGCTCTGTTGAGTAAGTTTGGAAGCATTCTTTCTTCCATCCCCAGAGAATGTTCCAGCAGATCCCTGCCTCTGTAGCACATATGCCCTAAAATTAGTCATTTGATCTCCTTCACGTGTAAGCCAGGCAATTTTCAAACTCTGCCTCTGCAATGTGTGGAAGCTCTTTAATCAAAAGTGGAGTCTCACTTTCCTATTGCTCTCCAACTTTCTCAGACAGAAGCCCCACTGGTTTTTAAAGCCAGATGTTATAGGAGCTCATTTTCCCAATGCAAGTACCCAGGCTGCTAAGTCCCACGTAAGGCTCAGACCCCTCACTCCTCAGGAAGAACCTTTATAGCTGTGACATCCCTCCCACTTGTGGGTTGCCCTGCCAGAGGTGTGCATCCTGACCAAACTGGGTCTCTGCCCCTCTTACTTGTCTCATTGTGGCTTTTTTTTTATGTCCTTCATTGTAAGATCTGTTCTGTTAGTCTTCAGATCATGTTAGAGACAGTTGTTCTATATGTAGTTGTAGAATTTTGGTGTGCCCATGGGAGAATGTGAGCTCAGGATCTTCCCATTTTGCCATCTTAGATTCCTCTCTATTAAGTCCCCACTTTTTAAAAAACAAATCTTATCATCTTTTAGTTTAAGAAGTCCTCTAAATAGAATTTTATATTAATAATTGGATTAGCTAGAGAGATTAGATTTTTATTGTTCATGACTGGGCAGAATCAGGCAGAACACCAAGGATCACTGTGTCTCAAAAAATTTTGTGAGGATAAAAAGAAAATGTTATTATTTACAAGAGAAAAATAAGAACTTTGTATCTGTTTACTTGTTCCTAAAAATGATCACATTGATTAGCCAGGTCTGGATAAAATTACAAACAGAGCTGGTCCATGCTTTTGACTTTCCTTAATACCAGCTCTATTTTACTGTTTTTGAATAAATTACAGTTTACCATTCTTTATGTCTTTGTATTTCAATATTTAAAACTTCAGGATACATTAGATATTTGTGCACATAGCCCCATATCAACACCAAGTCTATTATACTTAAGAATCATTCTACACAAATCAAAAGAATGACATTTTTTAAAAAGTTACTTAGATGAAAAAAAAAAAACTGAAGCAGTCAAATATGTCAACAATAAACACAGTATCACAAAAATATTTCTAAGCTTTGTCCAGCTGCCCAGGTCAAATTTAACACAGCCATTCAAAAATGTCAAAGCACATGCTGTAATGGTGAGTTAGTAGCACCATTTTCATATGAAAAGAAGTTGCTATGTTTCAACTGTAGATATTAGCACATTGAGCAACTTGAAATGTACATAAGAAACTATGGTTATACTCTTGAAATAGTTTATTAGGAATTTTTAAAGATGCATTATCTTAGCACTCACAGTTGCTCTTACAACCATTGTTCAAAATATTTTTTCCATTTGTGGTTGTCCCTTCTCATATTATTTCATGATGCTAAGAGAATTTTTTAAAGAAGGTAAAATTATGACCCATTCAAATATAAAAATGAACATGTGTCCAATATTTTATTTAAATCACAAGAGAATCAGGCAGACCATTGATAAAGGGATTCCCGCAACTGGACACATTAATAGGGGAATATTGAAACGAAAGCACAAGGAGGAAAAATTTCCAATGAACCTGTAAGAGGACAGAATTTGCATGCCTATAACAAAAAGTACTTAGTAATTGACATTAGTTATCCGCAGTTTACATAATAACCTAGCTTTCTTAAGAGAACCCAAAGGGCGTCATCCAGATAGAATCCAGAGTATGCAGTTGTCTACTGAAGCACACCGTTTTTCCCCCATAATAATAATAATGCACATTACCTGTGGGAGATGTTAACCTACCCAACCCCATAAATACTCCCTTCCCCATCAAACTTACTGAATAGTCTGTTGCCACAATTCTTTTTCATTCATTCAGCCCACAATAATCTTGTTTCAAAACACCTATACTGCTACATCTATCTACAGTCTTATCATATCCATTCTCCACTACTGCAATTTTCTTGAACATGTACGACTAACATGTCTGAAAAAACTCAAGAAACATCCTTAGACAAATCAGTAATGTAGGTAAGTCTATTTTTTAGGCTGGCTGCAGATACCTTGCTCAATAAGCCAACGCAGAGACTTACTAATTCCTACCTGGTAACAGAGCACCTAAGCCTCAACTGACTGCTAAGCAAGGAGGTGTCGGCCCTGGTCACTTCCCCTCAAGCGGCCAAAAAGCGGAAACACAAAGCCAGACCAATGTCACTCCAGGGACGGCAGGGATCTAGACTACTCAGCATCCTGGACTCAGCCCCGAGTTTACCCAGTCCCGACTCGGACTGCTCTCGGCTTGCAGAACGCTCAGTCCATTCCGGTGGCAACACAGACTCGACACTGAGGCTACCACCGGCAGGCCGTCCAATTTCACCGGCATCCAGGGCGCCGCCTCCACGGTGGCTACAGCACCACCGTCCCTCGTGCCTGGGTCTGCCCTACCCTCTATCTCCTCGTCAGTAAGTAGACCCAACAGCTCCTTGGGCGAGAGGGACGCAACCAAAAGGTGGGTAAGAAATGGCAGGCCATTCTTCAGAGAACGGACAGAACTCCCTGCCCGCACACCAGCCCGGGCCAGGTCCAGAGAGCCTCCCGCCGCGCCCCCGGGCAGCTCCGCCCCACCTTCGCCCGCAGCCTCCGTCCCGCCTCTTACAGCACTCCGGCGGTCCCATCCGGACGGCAGGCGGGGCGCGTTAAGCTACTCGTAGAAAGAAGCCGAGAGGCATCCCTGGGCGACCCTTGTCAGGAGTTCAGCGGCAAGTCAAAGTCCCAGCAAGCTGGACTAACCAGTTGCTAGAGCGAACAGCTGCTACAGCTCCGGGCTGCGAAACACCAGCTTCCGCTCCCGGCCGGCCCTCGCCAGAGTACAGCTATACGTCATTTCCTCCTGGAAGGCCAAAGGAACGTCGGGCGGAAGAGGGTACGAGAGAGGGCCGGAAGGAGTTAGTCATGTGGGTGTGTCCAATCGGCCCCGAGCCTCGTGGAGACTAAGGTGAGTACGGGGTCTGCAAGGGGGCAGAACATCTTTGCTCCGCTCTTTGGATTTGGGTGGTCCTGGCTGAGGCTTCGTGGTGTCAGCAGCAGATGAGGCGACGGAAGGTTGGGGCACGTTGATAGGGTGAAGCGGAACCTGGGCAACTGCGAGCTCCTCACCCCGGTACCCGGAGGCCGCCTTCCTACGCTCGGGTTGGCGCGTACAGTGTAGAGCTGCTTGACCTCTCCTGCGGATGCGCCGGTGGCGTGGTCTGTGTACGGAACCCACTTCGCGCTCCCAAATGAAGACTCGGTTTAGGGACGTCTGACGGACCTGTTAACCGCGCGCCAACCTTCAGCGCATCATAGAAACAACATGTTTGCAGAGAGTGTTGCTGCGTGTTTAGGAAGCAGGGGTGGTAGGGGCACGGAGGATGATTAGGTTTTAGGCGCTCTACAAAGGAGTCGAGATCTGTGCGGCAGAGGCACAAGTGACCAGTGCCAAGTTGTATGAAAGACAGTTTAAATATTGAGGCAGTGGAAAAGGCTGCAAGAATTAAACTAGCCCGAAGGAAGTGGGCCTCAGAGAGTAACAGTGTTTAAAATAGGCAGAAGGGAGAATGTATGTTTTTCTAGGTGAGAGGAACAATATAAAGAAGGCAAGATTTCAGGGCAAGGGAGGAAACCAACTCGCCAAACAGAGTGGTATGCGAGAAACAAAGGGGTAGATAGAATGAGTTCTTGAAAACTGCAAGCAGTTTAGCCCTACTTAGGGCTTCAGGGGTAGGGACAGTGCCTTTGAATAGGTCAGTCAGGTAGAAGTATGACTGAAAAGAATGGAAAACATGGAGGTGGAGGTGCTAGATAGAAAACTAGTGCAGGAACCCAGTGATCAAGAGCTGGAACAGAAAGTGCAAAGAGAGAAAAGGACCCTACTTCTGAAACCTAATCAGATGAAAGTTTCCGATAGAAGAGAGGACAGAAACAAAGAGAAGCGGTTTACCTTACTGGTTAAAAGAAGAAATTCTGAAGTTGGATTGGAATCTGTTTTAGCATTTAAAAGTAGCAAATGACTTTGGGCTAGCTATTTCATATCTCTGCTTTGTGTCCTTGTCTGTAAAATGGGGATAAGAATAGTACCTACCTTATAAGGTTATTTTGAAGAATTTTATATACTTACATTTTCAAAATGCCAGATGATTTTCTAACTGCTTTACATATATTAACCCATTTAAGTAACCCAATTGCTATATGTGATTAAACAACTGCATATGTTTATTCAGTGATATACATTCAGTATACCAGTTACCATACAGTAAGTACTCTTTTAAGTCTCGGTTGCTGTAGTAATTTTTAAAAATATTACTAAATGCATTGCTATAGTATTGCTAAATGTTACCACAAGGTTTTGAGCCTGAACAGCTAGAAGGACTGTGTGTCTTAGAGTCAGAAAAAAATGCGAGGGGTTTTAGACATGTTAAGTGTGATGCTTCAAGGTATTTGAGTGAGGATGTCTCATAAGTTTTTAGAACTCTATAGTTAGTATTCATGTATGTGGACAGGACTGGAAATAGAGATGTGGGAGTCCCTGGGCCTAGGCATGCTATATGAAGTCTCCAAGGAAAATACTGTGGAAAGAGTTGGTAAATGGTCAAAGACTACCAAGAGGAACAAGTACAGTGAAGGGGCTAGAGGACTAAGATGAATTGGAGAAGAACTGATCAAATTCCCAGGCTAAGAGCATTGTGTGAATATTACCTTTGCTTGAGTTGTAACTGCCTTTATGTTGGTTCTTATGAGAATAAGGAGACAGTGATTATTGAAAGAAAATACAAGCAGAGAGTTGACACTGAATATTTTGTTAGACTAAAAGAGCAGACTGTAATCAGAAAGAGACCCTGTAGAGTTAAACCAAACAAATGAACCAGCAACAAAAACCAGCTCCAAAAAGCACTGTAACTGCTGTTCAGTAGTCTTGTGTTTTTTAAATTGCATGCGTGTTTTGGGGCATACTGTGCATTCTTCCAGTTAAGAGCAGACAGGCGTGACTTGTCTCTTTTATCCATAGCCAGAGTTTTCAGTGAATCTGATTTAGTGCAAGAACTGCAGCATCTTTCAAAAATAGTGTGCCTAGTTGCTGTGCCATTTCCCTGTGCTAGGGATAGGTAGCTGCCCTGATCCTCTGGGACATTGGTTTTCACAGTGAGGAACCATAGTAGCAGCAAAATCCCTGGGGATGCTGTTAGAAGTGAAGGGTCTTAGCCCCTGCCCCAGGCCTGCTGAGTCGGAGGGGGGCACTGGAGGGGAGGTGAAGGTGCTTCCCAGCAGTCGTTTTCATAAGCCCTTGGGGATTTGGATACACACTACAGCTGGAGAACCACTGTGCTAGAAGTAAATGCCAGTGCCATGAGGTCAGGGATTCTATTTTACTCAACACTGCATCTCTAGCATCTAGAACAGGGCTTGTCTAATTAGTAGGTTTACAATAAACGTTCACTGATAAATACTTTCAGTCTCAGGCTGTCCATCTCAGTGTCAAAACTTTGATGGTGGATGAATGGGCAGAGTGAATTGTTTGGCTACCTTGAGACCCTATGTCAGTTATTTCTGAGATGGGCATGACAGTGTGACCAATTTGAAACTTGATATGTGGGAGGTTACTTATTAAGTCAACAGCAAATAAGAAATGAAGATGTCTGTGTATTTTATGTCAGTGGTTTATTCAGAGTAAATGGAAGTTAAGAAACCACAAGTTACATGCTTTTATCCACATGATAAACAGTTGGGGTTTGCTGGCTAGCAGAATCAAGAACCCCGAAGCCCTGAGTTTTCCTTGTTTGCATTTTCTTTGTTTCCAGCTGCCTCACTTGTGGTATCAGCCACTTTAACATGGGGCTCACCAAGCAGTACCTACGCTATGTTGCCAGCGCAGTCTTTGGCTTGATTGGCAGCCAGAAAGGTAATATTGTGTTTGTGACACTCCGGGGTGAAAAAGGACGCTATGTAGCAGTACCAGCCTGTGAACATGTTTTCATCTGGGATTTAAGGAAAGGAGAGAAGGTAAGAACAACTAGGTTGATACTGATTTATGATATTTGAAGATGGAGAGGCAGAAGTGGGAGAGCTCTGATTTATCACACACAGACTTTTTTTACCCCCTATGTGTGTGCCCCCAGAAGAGAAGTCTTTTTTCTTTGGGGCTCGGTAGCCACATATCAGGTTCTTCTGTTCTACACTAAATTCTTTAAAGCTATAATCAAATAGGAGCTTACCTCTTAGTTTTCTACTTGTAGTGATATTTACAGATAATTATTTGTACTCATAATTCCCAATATGTTTGTTTTTCTCTACTTTGCCAATTTTCTGTTTGTCAGGTTCTTCTTCTTGCCCCCACAGTTACAAAATATTAGACATCTCAAAGGAATATTACTCTGCTTTGTTGATTGAATCTTTTCTTACTTACAGAGCTGAGACCCAGGAGTTATTAAACTAGGCTTTGATGCTTGTGTGACTCTTAATTCCCTAAGCCTACCACTTCTGCCAAACCAAATACGGACATTTTGAACTTGTCCACTTACTGTGATCCCCAAGAGGTTACTACTTTGATACCTGTTGCCACCTACAGGCCCTTGGGGATAAACTATGATAGCACTCTGTTGCCATGCAGGTTTGTTTCTTATAAGATGGGGTTATTAAAGCAAGAATGTGTTTATAATCCTATGTAGAAAATCATTTGGTGTTGACATAAGATAAGGACTTAGTAATTTATTCTATTGCCTGGGAAATTTTTGTATGTATTAAGCTAATGTAGAGCTTTGAAGAAAATAATTTTAACTTTTCTTGACTGTTTCATTGCCCAGTACAGATAATAGTTCCTATATTAAAGAACTTGAGATGGATTGCAGAGTTCTGGTGTTATTCGTAAGAGTGATTTGGAATTATTGATGCTCTTATTTTTACTGTGCCTAATTGTTCTTACACTTTTCTCTTTATGATATGCTTAACACCTCTGTATTGTTTATGATTCTTGATTTCAGATCCTCATCCTTAAGGGGCTTAAACAAGAGGTCACTTGCTTGTGCCCCTCCCCAGATGGGTTGCACTTAGCTGTTGGTTATGAGGATGGGTCAGTCCGAATCTTCAGTCTCCTGAGTGGAGAAGGAAATGTGACCTTCAATGGACACAAAGCAGCCATCACATCCTTGAAGTATGATCAGCTAGGAGGCAGGTTGGCATCTGGGTCCAAGGTGAGACCTTGAGTTAGGTGCCCAGACTTTGATCTAGTGAAGGATTGTAAGGATTTGCTAAATTATGCTGTTCACAAAAATTTTGGGACAAAACGAGGGCACTTCGTGTATATAATATATATGTAGTAAATAGAATGCAGGCGTACTTAAGAGAGATTGTGGGTTCTCCAGAGCACCTCAATATTATTGCAGTAAAGCAAGTCAAATGAATATTTTGGTTTCTGAGTGCATATGAAAGTTATGTTTTACACTATATACTGTAGTTAGTCATTAAGTATGCAATGACATTATATCTAAAAAATAAAAAACCTTAATCAAAAAACATTTAACTGCTAAAAAATGCTAGCCATTATCTGAGCTTTAAGTGAGTTATAATCATTGATCACAGGCAATAATAAAGAAAATAATAATGAAAAAGTTTGAAATATTGTGAGAATTATAAAAATGTGACACGGAGACATGCAGTGAGCAAATGCCGTTGGGAAAATGGCCCCAATAGACTTGTATGATGCAGGGTTGCCACAGATCTTCAATTTGTAAATAAATCCAATATCTCTGAAACACAATAAAGCAAAGTGCAATAAAAACGAGGTATACCTATAGATGGTGGAAACAGAGTGAGGATGGACAGGAATTGGGAAGATCATTTTGTTTCCTATCATATTCTCTGATAAAAGCCTATTAAATACAGGAACAATATGAGGATACTCTTAGAAACTATTACCTATCATCATTATGGAAGTGCTACCTAAGCAGTTCACAAGGGGGAAAAAAAACAGATTGGAAAAGGAGATACAAAATAATACTTCTTTGCCATTAAGTTCAGTAAAATCAGTAGTTTTCCTATATCTTACAGTCATCAGTTAGAAAATACAATGTAAAAGATTCCATTTATAATAGTATTTTAAGTAACAGAAAAATACTATGAAACTAAAGACTGTAACAGAAGACTTGAATATCCAGACAGAAACCATGTTCCTAAATGGAAAGACGTTTTCTAATTAATTAGAAATTAATTAGAATCAAATTAGTGTTTTCTAATTAATATTGTTAAATTAATATTGTTAAAGCAATTTAAGTAAATATCTCAAAAGTTTTGCTCTCTTTTCCAAATGTGACCAAATGATTTAAAAGCATGTATGGAAAAACCGGTGACTCAAAAACTCCAGAATTTTGGGAAAGAATAATGAAAGAGGGCTTCAGATTTTTTTTTCAGGATTAGATTTTTTTAGGAGGTTTCAGATATTAAAATGCATTATGAAATCATAATTTAAATGTGTTATATTAACCTGATATCAATACAAAATAGATTATTGCAACCAAATGGGAATTACAGAAATGAATTCACTTTCATATTCCTAAAAAAAGCATGATTCTGCAGTTCAAAAGAGGTACAAATGGCCAGTAAATAAAAATGTATGGAATTTCTCATTGGTATTGAGAAATGCAAATCAGATAAATATTGAGACAGTGTTTTTAACTTGTGAAATTGGCAGTGTTTTTTGAGAATATCCAGAGCCAAGGGGTTGGGAAACTGGCCTGTCATTGGTTCAGCTTTCTGGAAATCACCTTGATGGTGTGAATTGCAAACTTCAAAAATAACTTTACCCCAATAATTTTCCTTTTTAGTATTTATTCTAATCAGAGCTATAGACAGATTTATGTTCATGTATCTGTAATAGTAGAAAATTGGAAACTACCTAACTGGCTAAAATAGAAAAAACTTCAAGTTATGATAGATTCTTAATGTTAATTATATGACCGAACAGTCTAGAAGGACATGTAAAAATGGAAATATGTTAAATGAAAAAAGGGAGAGGTTACAAAATGATACGAGAGGCATGATCTCAGTTTTCTAATAGAAAAAGAACTACCTGGATAGATACATAAAGACAAGAACAATATAAAACAAATTATGATGTTTAGGTGGCGGACCTAACTGGTATTTATTTTCTCCGTGCTTTTCTGTATAACTTCCAATTTTTCTACAAGGAACTAACTATCACCTTTGTAATAGTTTATATCCCATTGTTTGTAGAGTTAGGCATTATGTGGTAAAGAAAATTCTTCTGTATGATTTGATCCGTTTAGGACACAGATATTATTGTATGGGATGTGATCAATGAAAGTGGCCTCTACCGTCTAAAGGGGCACAAGGACGCTGTCACACAAGCATTGTTTCTGCGGGAAAAGAATCTGCTAGTTTCTAGGTAAAGAAAAAAATTTTGCTTCCAGTTCTTTTCTAGGCAAATTCACTGGGGGGTAGTTTCATAAGAGGGAATTTGCTTCATTCCTTAGCCATTTGTCCACACGACTCAAGCTTCTATGCTAGTTTCCTCTTCTACTCTGCTTTCCTTTCCTTTCCTCCCCTCCCAAATAGTGTCATAGAAACTTTCCAGAGTTTTTAAATTCCCTTTTCTGATTTGTCATTTTCCCCTGGTTACAGCTTTTCCATGTTCCTTAACCTTTCGACATGCCTTTTATAGAATGAGCTATTTTCCAGACCCCTAGAAAGTCAGGAAAGCCGAATATGGAGCAGTGAGCAGATGTGAATGCCAAGTGTTTGGTTTAGCCTGTTACTTGAGACCTAGTCCAGATTTAGGCCTTCTGAACATGTATTAGGTTAAAACCATTTGAAATTTTCATTTGTCTAGGTTAAAAATGATAGGTCAAACATCAGCAATTTCATATAGTTCAGCCTAATATAATAATTATTATTCCCAAGGAATGGCCACCCAGGAAAGTTTGGGGCCTGCAGTTTCCCAGGCAGTACTTAGGAGAACCATAGTAGTGACTCAGGAAGTTTGAAGGAGCACTAAATACTGTACCAGCGGTGGGTTTGTTATTATGGGATAGGTTCCAGGGACATTAATGTGGCTTCTTCAGACATAGGTTCTGTGAGAAAATGACTACAGCTCTACAAGAATATACACATTATAGCTTAGGGAATATAAAGGAAAGGGAATAAGACCATGAGATGGAATTATGGAATAAAGATTATGTAAATCGGGTCTCTTGTTTTTTTCCCATTTGGTCATGAAGGAAGATTGTATTAGATTTATATTAGTGAATAAGCAGGGAACGGGCATTTGAGTCCAGAAGAGTACAGCCCACTGGCAGAAAGATTAAGAGCCAGTTAATGGGAGGTTTGACAGTGGTGCTGACGAGCCTGATTTGGTTCTTAAGAGAACCTCGAGCTAGTGTAAATTTAAAAATTGAGATTATCTGACAGTAGTATATTGGATGTGTTGCGTGAACAGGAATGGACGAGACCAGATGAGAAGCTCCTAAAAGAATTCAGGCAGTAGGACTTAAATTCAGATTTGTATACAGAAATGGATTGGAAGGAATCAAGGCTTAGAGACTTTACAGAGGAGGCATTTTCAGGACGGAGACTAAGTGGACATGGGAGACAGAGGGTAGGAGAGACCTAAGACATTTTTTGTTAGACAGGATGAAGGAAATCTAGCACTGTCATGATGAAAATGATGGTCAGTGTTCACATGCTAGGTTCTGTAGCACTTGGAATTCAAAGGTATTTTTGTGCTTAATGGTGAAAACATTTTCTACCTGAGAATATTCACATGGAGAGTTAGGATTATTCTTAAAAGAAAAGTCAGGTAAAATAGTAGCGTTAGACATTTTTGGTATAGATTGTCTTTTTAAGGCAACAAATGAGTTCTTTTTCTCCCTGATAGTTTGGTGATTCCTCCTAATATGCTTTTTTTCCTGTTTCTTCTTTCAGCGGAAAGGATACCATGGTGAAATGGTGGGACCTTGATACCCAGCACTGCTTCAAAACAATCGGTGGCCACCGAACTGAGGTACGTGAAGGGTCATGGGCCCAGGGAAAGACTGACTCAAGGCAAAAAGGAAAAGCTGTTTTTCTTCTCTGGGCCATTCATGGCTCCGTTTCTGCTGATTGCTAAAATCAAATCGCATGCGTCTTGAGGGACAGAGGTTGGTGTGGTAGAAGGGTGAGCCATCAGAGCAGATACAACTACTCTGGCATCTAGTAAAGATTGGCCTTGGGTCTTTCACCCATGAATATGAGTTTCATCATTTTTAAATAATAAGTATCCACCTTTATGATTGTAGAGAGGTTTAATGATACTGTGTGTACAGTGCTTGGCTCAGTGACATGTAAACAGCAAATCGTAGCTATTATAAGAGTGCCTGAACATAGATGTATTCAGGAAGGTTCAGGAAATATTTTATGCCCTTGCATGCTCCTCAATGCTTTATTTATACCAGGCTTTCACGAACACCTAGAAGTAATGAGGGGGAAAAGCAAACTAGATTCTTAATTGATTTGCAACAATACTACTTCTTTCATTGCTTTGGACATTTAACGCTGAAAATTATGCAATAGATAGTGGGATACCTTTAATGTGTCAGGCACTACTGAAAGCAAAGAAGTATCAGACTTAAAATCATCATCTGAGTGGTTTCTAGATAGGATTTATGCTGAACAGCCATTGTTTAAGTTTATGGATAGGAAATTACAGAGAAACTTTTAGTTACCACATAAACAACAGTGCCACCACATGCCATTTTTTCTTTCTAAAAATGAGATTTCTCTGAGCATATTTTGAAAGGGTTGCCTTAATAGTAGACTTTGCAAGCCAACGAGATTTCATTACAGTATACTTAGACTTTTTAAATGTTATATCATGTACCCTGGAGTCTCTTAAAAATCACATTATTTAAATCTTTTTTTACTTTGTAGGTCTGGGGGTTGGTTCTTGTGTCAGAAGAAAAACGACTCATCACTGGGGCTTCGGACAGTGAACTGAGGGCTTGGGACATAGCCTATCTCCAAGAGGTAATTTCTTTTCTCTGATCATGGGCAATGTCATTTTTTAGCAGTTTCATTGGCTCATTGAATTTAGAATCAAATATGAATATTGAGTACTTCGCATAGTACTAGAAGGAATTCTGTCAAATTGATAACCTGCAACTTCTAAACAAATTTTTTTCTTCATTATTTGTTTGAGCTTGGAACAAGGATAACTTTAGGCTTGTAGCTTTTGGTTAATGCTCATGTTTTAGTTTGGGGCTTCTTAGCCTGATATTCTTGGGCCTTTGGGTGTCTATGGATGGGTTTCAGAATATCTGCAATCCTTTCCCTCCAAACAAAAGTCTATGTAAACTTTGTGTGTGTTTATAAATACGAATACTCTGGGAATATCTACAGTGTATTCAGATCCTTGAAGATTTTGTGCAGAAAAAAAGGTTATGGACCTTAGGTTTAGCTGGAGTTAGTTGTGTAGTGTTGTGTACAGTAGCCATTTTAGTGGGTTCTGTATTAGTATCCTAGTATTTATCTTTTCTTTATTTAAGGAGAAACTTTAACTTCTCTTGCAGTGCCTTTACAATTCTTAATGCCAGTTTGAATCTTTCCCTCTAGAATATGGTAGATCTTTCACTTAAGAAGGTTTTAAAGTTAATGAAGAGTCGGTTGCCATTTTTTCACCTTGTCAAACAATAGTCTTTATACTATGGAAAGTTATTGGAGATGGTATAGTGAATATGTTTTGTTTGCATTTGATGTAGTCAGCTTTTAATATATTCTGATAAATGTCCTACCATTGAAGAGGTTTGATCAGAGAGATCGCTAAGTGAAAGTTATTAATGGCCCTTAGGACAGGTTTCTGAGTCATTAGGATTAAGGGTTACCTTCTGGGACACATTATTTCAGCTTTGATTTTCCCATTTTTATAAAACAGATTGAAGACCTAGAAGAACCAGAGCCCAAGAAAATCAAGGAGTCTTCCTCTGGAATACAGGACACAGATGAAGTAGAGGATGGTTCCCTTGAGGTGGATGAAGCTCCTGAGGATGTAATACATTTTTGTTTCTTACCTTCAGCAGAGTTGAGTGGTGGTAAAAGTGAGAATTGCGAAGTTATGTATTTGCAATTCTTATCATTTTAGGGAATATCTTTGTCACCTGCATTTTTGAGACCATGTCTTTTCAGAGGTTCAGCAGAACTTACATTTAACCTTCATCTTCTTTCTTGTGTCTTCTGTAGCGCATTCTAACATGCAAAAAAGCTGGTTCCCTGATGAGAGAAGGAAGAGACAGAGTTGTGAACCTTGCAGTCGACAAGACAGGCAGGATTCTTGCTTGCCATGTGAGTACCAGTCTTAGGAGAAAATAGCAACAACTAGGTTGTTCCTTTCACAGGCTCATTCTTCTTTCATGTTTGGTGTAGAAATAATTGTTTCTTTGGTCATGTTAAGAATTTATTATATGGTACTATGTGTAACCTATAATCTCTAGCTGTTATTAGCATAACAACAATAATCACTATTACTGTTCTTATTATTTATTAAAATGCTTGGTTTTCTAAGCAATTAAAGCATTAACTTCTTAGTCATCAGAACAATATTCTTGAATAAGAAGTGGAGTCCCCACTTTACAGGTGAGACAACAATCCCAAGAGATTAAGTTGTCAAAGCCAATACAACCTGTAAGGGAAGAAAAAGAAATGTCACTGCTTAGTTCTTACTGAAAAAAAACTAAATTACAAATTTCCTATCCTGGACTCTAATGAACCTTTTGCTTTTTTAGGGAGCTGATTCTGTGCTAGAAGTTTTTTGTATCCTTTCCAAAGAGGAAGTTCAGAAGAAAATGGATAAGAAGATGAAGAAGGCTAGAAAGAAAGCAAAGTGTGTTTTCTTAATATTTACTAATAATAAAGTATCCTGGGTGGGCCACAAAGTACTGACCAAAAAACTACAGCTTCTTTAAGGAAATATTTATTCTGCAACCACTTATTGTTCAAAGCTATACAAGGTTTTGTGGAGTACCAGTAGTCTAAGTTTTAGATTTCTACTCTAGTATAGCTTCATAACTAGCATGTTCCTGAATCTTGAACTCAGAACTACTATACCAGCTTTTAAAAATAGCTTCCATGATTTAATTCTCTGAGGCTAGCAGTGTTTCTTGAATGACAGCAGCCTATATAGAAGGAAGCTGGTCTGTATAATGCTAACTTTTGGGACTGTAAGAAGAAAGAATGGTTGGACAGTTATATAATTGAAGTTTGGGAGAAATATAATCTTTATATAGGTCATTATAAGCATAGAAATCAGTTCCTCAATGACTGAAATTTACCAAGTCTCAAAGAAATAAAAAATCATAGGACTTGGCAAATCTTTTGAGACCTCTAGTTTATTAGACATGGATGAATGGATAAATGCAGGTTAATGGATTTTCTGAAAGGTCCTGAAGTTTGAAAAGTCTGTCAGGAACATTTCAGTGGAGTAGTTTGAGTTACAAAGATTTGTCTTAGGAAATTTTATGGACTGTTACATTCAGAATCCATTTATTTAGGATACCCATTAAATGGAACAGTACTTTATGTTTGACACTGTAGGTCACAAACCATTTCTGCATACACTACATTGTTTAATTCTCATGGTACTGCTGTGTGGTTCAGTGACTCCCAGGATCATGCAGGTTGTTTGATCTCAGAGCTAGAACTTGATTCAAGTAATAGCAAAGCTTATTCTAAAAAAGTGATAGCCTAGTTGTATTTTTACCCCCCTCTAGATTAAATTCTTGCAAAGGGGAAGAGGGAGACCTTGAAGTCAATGTTGAATTGACTCTGCAAGATGAAATCCAACGGGTGATTAATATCAAAACTTCTGCTAAAATCAAGTGAGTAAAAATGTAGTATCTGAAGTTTTAGAGAAATAATAAGCTACAAAGTTGTTTTGGCTTTTCCATGCTATTTGTAAGCGGTCTGTAGGAGTCATGTATTTGGGGACAGTGGTTGTGGGAAACCTGTGTCATCCTCGGCTCCTACTGCTCTCACCCACTTACTCATCATTTCATGGGTCCACTTACTCATCATTTCATGTTTGTTTTATTGTAATGACCTGGTATCTATTCATTTACTATTCTCTCCTGCCCCCAGTTAAAAAGAAAAATGTGTATGCCTCATGTTTAGGAAGGATTAAGGCTGCTTAGAAAAAATCTGTACATAAAAACAAGGTATATGTCAGACCCAGTCTCAGAGCCTTCGTTTCTGTGACTTAAAAGTCTTTACTTGACTACTGTCAAATACTCAGAGCACTCTTATTTGTAAAATTCTCTTAGAGAATGTTAATGTTTGAGCTGACATGGTAGCTAGAACACTTAATGATTTTTTTTCTCATGCAGATCCTTTGACTTGATTCATTCACCTCAAGGAGAGTTAAAGGCTGTCTTTCTGCTACAAAACAATTTGGTGGAATTATATTCACTAAGTCCATCTACACCTGCTCCTCAGCCCGTGAGGACAAGCAGAATTACCATTGGGGGTCATCGCAGTGATGTGCGGACTTTGTCATTCAGCTCAGACAATATTGCTGTCCTTTCAGCAGCAGCTGATTCCATTAAGATATGGAACAGGTTTGTAAAATGATGCTTTCTGTAGCTTTATCTTAATAGTATTTTCTTTCATTTGAATTCATTTTTATAATTCTGTCAAAATGTATCTTCAGTGCATTTTGATCATAGGCCTGTGGAGTTTAGAATAGGGAAAGTTGCCTTTTTAAATTTGGTGCCAAAAAAAAAAAAAGCAAGCTTATTCCTTGTCTAAAATGTATAGTTGTATTTGGCTACAGAAAAACACACAGACATACTGCCTATTCTTTAAATAGTAATAGGCTCTTAGTGCTATTTCTTAACTTTATCGTATTTTCTCAAGTCTTATTTTCCTAGATGACTGTTTCACCACAAACACCTCTAACACCTTTAAGCTGATGACCTTACTTCCTAGTCCACTAAAAAACATGGAATCATCTAGAAATGTGCATAACATCTGCCACCTTAGCTGCTTCTATATCCACACAATCTATCGTTCCTCCTATTTCTATGTTGGTGCTCCGAACCTAAGTTAATCACAACTTGATTTGAGGTTTTTCCTCCACTCCCCTTCTAGCAATTTTCCTCTTCTTGCATCATGATTTTTCTCTTTATTGGATCATTCCTATCAGCAAACAGATGCTGTAATTCCCCTATCTTAAGAGAAATAATAACCCTGTCTCATCCTCCTGTCTCTCTCCAGTTATCTCCTCATGATCTCATTTCTTTTCTCCATTCTGTCTGTGTCTCCTATCACATTTTTATCCCTAGCATTTCACCAAAATAGCTCTTGTCATTTCATCAGTGATGTTTCTAAATCCAGTAACCTATAAGCTTTATTTGATACTCCTTGAATTGATAACATTCTCCTCTTTGAAACACTTTGACTTCATTATTTTATTTTCCTCTGCTGGCTGGTTTCTCTCAGTCTTTGTTGGACCCTTCTTACCTTCCTACCTTTCCATCTCTAAGTGTTAGGATACTTCAGGGCAGTCTTTGGACCTTTTCTTTGTCTACACTCACTTTATATAACTTATAGTCATGTGGCTTTCTCAATGCTAGTCATGCATACATTTTTATCTCTAGCCTTAGCCTCTCTCTGAACATGAGACTCATTTATTCAAATTCTTTTTTGTTCGTATCTCCACTTGGACATTTCATTAGCCATCTCAAATTTTTGTGTCCCACATCATACTTGTGATCTTCATTTCTCCAAGTGTCCCCACCTGTTGTTCCTACAGACTAGTAAATAATTACTTCTTTCCAGTTGTTGTAGCTGAAATCCTTGTAGTCATTCTTGATTCCATATCTCATGTCCAATTCATTAGCAAATTCCATTGGCTCTACCTTCAAAAGTTACCCAGAATCCAACCACATCTCATCATTGCACTGCCACCACCCAATTCTAACACCATCACCCCATCTGGACTGCTGATAGCTTCCTCACTGGTCTCCCTGCTTCCTTTCTTGCCCGTTCATAGTCTGTCCTCCATACAACAGCCAGTGTAATCTTTTTATAATGGAAGCTATATCACTTCCAATAGCTCCATCTCACTTTTAACTAAACGTCAAAAGTCCTTAAGACCTCGTCTCTTACTACTCACCCCTTCTGCCACACTGGAGCCACACTGGCCTTTTTGTTGTCCCTTAAACACAAGAACATGTCTTTGTCTTGGCTATTGTGCTCCAGTTTTTTGTGCCTGAAACCATTTTCCGCCGTTAATGTGCAGGCTTTCTCCCTGTCTTCTCGTCAGACAGCAGGCCTGCCATCCTCTCCCCAGCCTTGCCCTCCTCATCCCCTTCTCCAGCTGTTTCACTATAGCGCCTGCCACCACCTGATTACTAACATGTATGTGTGTCATTCCTAAAGAATGTTAAGGTCTATGAGATTCTGAAACTCTTCTGTTTAATTCACTGTGAATATCTCCAGCACCTAGAACAGTACCTGGCATTCAGTAAATGTTTGTTGAAGGAAGTGGGCATTGGGTACATATTTGGGTGGATGAATGTTTGTAGTCCAATTAAATTAACTTTATTTGTAGGGATATGTAATATTCTAATTTGACTTGCAGTCATATGGGCTCACTTCTTTGTAATGGCAGATCAGACTCTGTTGAACCCAGCAGATGCTTTTCTCTGCCCTGCGTTTGTATAATCTTTATGCCTTAGGATTAGGAGGTGCCTTCAAAGAAAAGCTAGATGCCATTTAATATTTTTCCTGTGACTACAGTTGGGTCTGAGGCAAGGGTTACTCAGGCATTGTCCTCTCATGTTGATCACTGGCTAGCGGGTATGGAACATACACCAGCCTCTAAAGTGGGGAAGCAGGCTCTCTTAACATGAGTTCTCTGTTCCTTCTTTCTCATAGGTCTACACTACAGTGTATTCGCACGATGACCTGTGAATATGCGCTTTGCTCCTTCTTTGTTCCTGGTGATAGGCAGGTGGCCATAGGAACAAAGGTAAGCCAAGACTCCTTTTGAATTTTTTTTTCAATCAAACTTTATATCAACTTATGAGGAAGAAAATTAAAATCATGACACTGAGATAACTGTCATTATTTGGATGACTAGTCTTAAGTGCATCTTTTTGAGCACATAAGTAATTGTGTTTTGAAAAGACTATTTATAAGAGATATTAAGTACTTAGTATCATTCTTGTTAGATAGCAGCATTCAGTAGACAGACTGATCAAGTCCTCATTCTCAGCTGAGAGATGATCATGTGGGAATAAGCAGACATGGATTTGGGTTCAGATTCTCCCCCTTACAAAGTGGGTAATTTGAAGCAAGTCACATAACTTGTATTAGAATGTTTCTTTATCTATATAATAAGATGATGGCACTTTTTAAAAAATTGGAATGTAGTTGGTATACAATAGTACATTGGTTTCAGATGTACAGCATAGTGAGTCCATAATTTGTAGACATTACTAAATGCTTACCACAGTATACACTTGCTTTTTGACAGTAGCTTTTGCACTGATGGGCCTATATTCCCAGCTCTTCCACTCATTAGCTGTGAGACCTCTGGGCAAGTTACCTAACTGTGAAGCCTTGGTTTCTCATGTAAAATGATGTAAATAACCTCCCTCATAGTGTGCAAAGCACTCAGCACAGAGACTGTCTCACAGCAAATAACTAGTAAGAGCTGGTAGCAGTAATGGTAGTAATTGGAGTAGTAGTGAGAATAAAATAGAATAAGGCCTATGGAATCTTTTGGAAAAGTGATTTGCAATTATTTGTCATTGTTTTGCCTTTAAACCAATGCCATATATACATGATTATTTTATTAGAAAACCTATTATCACAATGGATATTTTTTTGCCCAACAAAACATGTAAAACAAGCTGGAAAGATTTTAGGGTCAGTGTCAGGGAAAGAACATTAAATTTCAATTAAAAGTTTACGTCATTTTCACTCATTCTTTCAACAAATGTGCACCTACTATGTGCAATTGGAAAAGCATTTTGTGAATTGCTTCAAAAACAACCTGTATGACTAAAATACAACCCCTAGCCTAGTCTCTGTGCTAGGCAGTTAATGTTCATGACCTCATTTAATCCTTGCAACAGTTTAGTAAGGTTAATGATAACAAATTCCATTTTACGGATGAGAAAACAGGCTTATGGAGATGAAATCTCCAACAGTGACAGGACTGGAAGGAGGCAGCCCTGGAACTCAAGTCTTTCACCTTCTTACACTCTTTCCACCACTTTTGCAGAAGCTCACTGTACAGCAGTCTTTGCTGCTGGGTGACTTCCACGCCTGGCACTGTGGCCATGGTCCATATAGAGTTCTTAACGGGAAGCATGGCTGGCTGTTTCCTAAGCAACTTATTTTTTTTTTAAGTTCATTGCCCTCTCTAGCATTATAGATAGATTTCGAGTTCTCATTTGCAGTGTATTGTATAGGACGAAACCAAAAACAAGATGGAAAAGAAGAGTTGGGTAAGCCAATTACATTTGAAGGATTGATCAAACTTTAAAGGTTTTTAGGTTTGCCATTTGCTATTACATTTATTTTGTTTCCCATTTGAAGCTGGGGAACCAAGGAAAGTGACAAGAGTCTAGTACTACCAGGTTGTACTGTTCCGTAGTAGTACAGCATAGCAGCCCTGCTTAACTCAGCACATCAGTGGGGGATTTAACAGCATTTATTCAGGTAGGAAGTCCAGACCATGGAATATAGAATCTGTTTCCTAAGCAGTTGGCCACATAGTTGCTGCTTTGAAAGATTATGAAATCTTTCCTGTGCTATGTAGGCATGAATCTTGGAGGTTGTAGGTGTGTCCATTAGAGCTGTGCTCATTTTGTGTCTCTCAGACAGGAAAGCTGCAGCTTTGTGACCTGGCCTCTGGAAATCTGCTGGAGACAATAGATGCACATGATGGAGCATTATGGTCCATGTCCCTCTCTCCAGATCAGGTGACTAACCCAGATGATAAGATCTGGACTTTGGTACTCTGGCCACCTTTCTCATTTCCTGTATCAAGTTTTACTGCTGCCTAACAGATTTTTCTCAGGGTTTCTTTAAAGAAAGACCATTTTTTTGTCTAATCTTTGAGATTTTATATATGATGCCATATCATATGCCTGATAATATGAATAGCTGACATTGTGAAATGAATTCTTGTTCAGCTGTTCTTGATTGTCAGCTACATGACATCAAATTATTTACCCTCCTGATTTTTACCAATGGTTGGTGATACCTCTTAAGAGGAAATACTTCCTTGGGCAACATGATGCAGATGATAGAGTAGACTTTTCTGCTCTGCTTTTAATACATACTCCTGTGACTATATAAGTTTAGTGTTTTTTAGCAAATATGTCAGCCCTTTCAAATCACTCCTTCCATTCAAAGGAGTCACTCTGTAGAACTGTATATTTACTCTAATATTGGAGCTGTGCTCAGAATATTTTGAGATTTTTGTTGACAATACTTGAAGAGATTGTGGCCTGTTTATTTGAGCATTCTCAGTGGCAGCAAACCTTCTTCCATTGAAAGGAAATGTTTTTGGAAAAAAGGGAATCTGGAATTTAGAGTGGGTAATGACATTTGGGGTCAAACCAAATACCATTTAAAATTAAGTAGTAATAACATCTTGTGTTTGTAGAATGCTCTATCTTTTCTAAGTATGTTCACATTCATTATGTCATTTTTTGCTGTGTTTGGTTTGACCCCAAATGTCATTACCCACTCTAAATTCCAGATTCCCTTTTTTCCCAAAAATATCTACTTTCAGTGCAAGAAGGTTTGCTGCCACTGAGAATGCTCCAGGTTAGATATATGCTTTACACTAACACTACAGTCTGGTGAGACTTAATTTTCTTGATACTGGAAAATAATTTGAACATATTTTAATCAGGTACATTGTAGGAATAAATTTATACCTTTCTGAGGTCAGTTCAAACTTACTTAGATTATCCAGTCTATGTCAAACTGCTTTACTACTTAATAGCAAGTTCTTTTGACTGTTACTTTCTTAGGTTAAGCAAAAATCCCCACAGTGTTCATTGAGTCATTTTTCCTCAGCGAAAGTAAACTAGAACTTTACACTAGTTATCATTGTCTACATTAGTCTCTGCCAGGAATTTTCAAATAAGGTCTGTGGCAGTAGCCCTAAGAGAGCAATGAGAGGGCCAGGGAGGAACCACATTTTTAAATTCTTTGCAATGCCATAAAAAAAAAATGGTCTTTAATACTATTTTGATGTATCTTCTTATCAAAATTTTTATACTAAAGTATTTGTTAATTGAAATATCATTTGATTTTCAGCGTGGCTTTGTGACAGGTGGTGCAGATAAATCTGTCAAGTTCTGGGATTTTGAGTTGGTGAAAGATGAAAATACTACCCAGAAGAGGTAAATAGACATTTTTTATTTGTGTCCACTTTTTGGAGTGAAAATGGGGAATGACTGGATGAGCTTTTGACATATGTATTTCTGTTGAGCTTCAAGTAGTTTTTGGAATTTTGATCTGCCTTTGTAGAGCACTCATTATTTTTTTCTTGATGCTAGACTTTCTGTGAAACAAACCAGAATCTTGCAACTAGATGAAGATGTTCTGTGTGTCAGTTACTCCCCCAATCAAAAGTTGTTGGCTGTGTCTTTGCTGGACTGTACTGTGAAAGTTTTCTATGTTGACACTTTAAAGGTACAGTGGTTATGCCTGAAATATTTTCTTTCTGAGTGATCTTGGGTTGAGACTATAAAGAAGTGGTATTGACTATACCCAGCAGGAGTATGTTTCTAAAAATTTGTGGGTGAATCAGAGTATTGTTTGTGCACTAGGATAACTAGAGTTTTAAAAAAGTCCTTTGGTTCATAAATTTTGCTTGAACAAAGTTATATTTCATATGTTCAGAAAATCTGAGGACAGACAATTCTGCCATAGCCAGTAGTTTTAAGAGCACTACTGGTGTCCTGGGCATGATTCTTTACATAGGGGCCATTTGGGTTGCCTTTAAAATTTAGATTCCTGGGGCCCCATACCCAAAGAGTCAGTGGGACTGGATTGGACCTGGGGATATTGTGAAACCAGTACTCCAGAGTCTCGTCAGCTGAGATCCAGAGAGCATCTCTGTGCTATATTCTGTGTGAGGCACTGGGCCTCCAGGGCATCCCTGCTCCACTATATGGCAATGTCCTTGTAAGGTTCTTGGCAGCTGTGTGTGCTGCTCATAGATCCCAGCTGCTTTCAGAAGCTTGTGTCTTTCGTAATACAGACCTAAAGCAATCCACGACAGCATTTAGCACTGCATAAGTTCTGTTTTAGATCCACATGCAATAAAAATATGCCTGTATTTTATAGACTAACATGAATTATACTTTTGGTGTTTTTTTGAATGTTTAGTTTTTTCTCTCACTATATGGACACAAACTGCCTGTTATATGCATGGACATCTCTTATGTAAGTAAAATTAAAATAATGTCAAACAGTAACAAGTTGTCTTTTCTAAAGCACCCTCTTAGTTCTTGGCTTGATATCTTCATTTGGGAGTATTTTTCTATTGCTATACATGTAACCTTTTCCCCCCCCAAAAAAAATCATTAAAAAAAAAATATATTAAACCTCAAGTATACATATTGCTTTAATGCTTTCAGAATATATTCTCAAATACCTGAATTAATCCTCACAGTGGATTCCCCAAATAGTATTTTGTTGTCTAACATGCTCTAATTGGTAGAGCACTCTAAAATATGGAAGACTTTTTTAAAAGGCATCCCCCTTTGTGCTAATTTGTGAGGAAGATGGAACTTTGTTTTGTGTTTGGATATTTATGATATTTTGCACTATTTGTACTTTTAGTCTCTTGACAAAATCATACTTTTGCAATGTCTTGTTACGATTAGGCATGGCAATATATATTTAAAATCACTGTCTAGCCTGTGTAAAAGGAATTGGACCTATGCTCTAGCTGTTAATAATCAGTGCATTGATAGATGAAGTTGACATTAAAAATGTTTCCAATTTTCTTGTTATGTTGACACCATTTGAACTAGACATTGAAATAGGAAAGCTATGAGAAGCAGTAATAAGGAACATGGGATAAAAGGCTAGGACATAAACATTCTAATACTTTTTCCCAGACTCACTGTTTTCTGTCTTTCCCTCTTCCTCTCTCCCCACAAATCCGGTGACAGAGATTAGAGATTCTTTTTCTTGTTTAACAAAGTGAATAGATAATCTACATCAGGCACCATGCTGCTCTGTTAGCAGTACATCATCACTTAAGCCACAGGTTCTTGATTTCACTTTAACAAACTTTTTAAGTAGATCTTTAGGTAAAAGCAAAGAAGTAGGCACTCTTTCTTGGTAGAGATGAAGTTACTTTTTTGGCATTGATTGTAATGTTTTTGAAAAAATTGGGTTAAACATTGTGGTTAGCTTTCCTTAACCTAATTTACAGAGTTTCAGATAACAAGTCATATCCTCCTTCCCTTCCATATAGGATGGAGCACTCATAGCAACTGGCTCTGCCGACAGGAATGTGAAGATCTGGGGCCTGGACTTTGGGGACTGCCACAAGTCTCTCTTTGCACATGACGACAGGTAAGTGCAGTCCTTTCAAAACCTCCCTTTGAGTCACCTGTCCGTATCATTTCCCTTGAACATTTAGTGTTCTCCGGCAGTCACAAATTGAAAATTCTCACATGCAAATAATCAAACACTCTAGAACTAGCTGTTCAGAAGCTCTTTATGTGAGTGAAGCTTTTCATTAAGGTGGAACTTGATGAAAAACATTTGCGTACTTCTTGATTTTCAGTGTGATGTGCCTACGGTTTGTACCCAAGTCTCACCTCTTCTTCACTGCTGGGAAGGACCATAAGATTAAGCAATGGGATGCGGACAAATTTGAACACATACAGACTCTGGAGGTAACTTCTTGCCTGTTTTGCTCAGTACATAAGCAGAGTACTTTGAAGATTGAGTGTTGATCTCCCACTAATGTAAGAAGGTAGCTATTTATTAATAAGGTTTTCTTACTTAGGGTGTCACTTTTTTTTCCCTTTCCAGGGGCACCACAAGGAAATATGGAGCTTGGCTGTAAGCCCAAGTGGGGACTATGTTGTGTCATCATCCCATGACAAATCTCTGAGACTTTGGGAGAGAACAAGAGAGCCTCTTATCCTTGAGGATGAAAGGGAAATGGTAAGGTTCTAGGCTTGGTTAGAAACACGCTGTGCCAGCCGAAGTTTGCTGTCTAGTGCGGTCACACCTCAGTCAGTACAAGTCCAAGAACCTGCAGGAGATGTTTCCAGTCTCCTGTCACCATTTCAGCACCAGGCAAACACAGATGTGCTATTAGGGGATTGTATTTTTAAAAGTAGCTTCTCACTGTCTCATTTCACTTCACATAGAAACCATGTTTTTTCTTTCAAGTTCATTTATATATATGTCTTGGCAGCAAAGGGAAGCAGAATATGAGGAGAGTGTGGCCAAAGAAGACCAACCAGCAGTAAGTAAATATTTTGGGATTGTGAGATTGTGGCCTGTAGTTATCTTATTGGAATTTACTGTAATTCCAAGAATTTCTAGTGGAATTAGAATTGGGGCTAGATGTCATAGTCCTCACCAGTTGATATAGAAGGGATCTGTGTAGTTCTTTCTGATTCAATTGTATGTCCTGATTTCACAGGACAAATGATTGGCCAGATTTGCTACTGAATGATTGTCATTCTAGCTTTTTTTTTTTGTAAAGAGGCTCCAGGGAATTATTTCACTATTGAAAAAAAAAATCAGAAAAAATTGAGAATTTGGGCATTCTCCTTAAATATTTGTAGAGCAGGATATTCTTACGATAATGTGTATAAAAACATAGTGTCCGGTACTTAGTACTCCATTAATGATAGCTAATAACACCATGCTACCATTATTATAACATAGAAATGCCTTTTATTTTCTGTATGTAAGATTAATTTATTGGCTCTTTAATGCTTGTCAGTGATATTGTTCAAGGATCTCTTTGTGTCTTGCAGGTTCCAGGAGAGACTCAAGGTGACAATTATTTTACTGGAAAGAAAACCATTGAAACAGTCAAAGCAGTAAGTTGATAAAGGATGTAGTATCTTGTTTTTAAATAGGATCCCAACTTTTTGGTACATGTCTTTATCAACCCAATAGCCCTTTTGTGGCAAACAATTGATGAAATTTACAGAGATCATAACCTCTGCTTCCCTCCCTTAACCAAGGACACGAATAGTGCTGAATCTTTTTGATCAGTGCCTGGTTTCTAGAAAGGCAAGCTTCATCTCCTGAAAGCATCATTCAGATGTTCCCGGGAGCTGCTCTATTCAAGGTGTCCACATACAGTCTTACCTATTTCCACATTTAGTCTCTTCCTTATACATTAAAAAAAGAAAAAAAAACCAAGGACGTCTTTAAATGTTGTTTGGCACTCTACTGGTACATCTTTATTAAGTCAATTCAGGCTATTTCATTTGGTGATTTTCTAGACAGGCCTTCCAGTTGCAGTGTTCTGGGATAATGGAATGTGTTGTGATGATTTCTGTCCTTTGTCATCTGTAGGCTGAGAGGATCATGGAGGCTGTTGAGCTATATCGGGAAGAAACTGCAAAAATGAAAGAGCACAAAGCCATTTGCAAAGCTGCAGGGAAAGAGGTAAGACAGTCCATTAAGTTATGCTCTAAGAAATATTGATAAGTAGAGACAATTCCTGAAGAGAAAACCATTGTTTTAGGATTTATTAACTCAGATCAGGAAATGAGATAAATGTAATAGAATCTTTTCTAATTCAAATATTAGAAGGAATTGAGGAACTGTGGAAGGGAAGAAGCTTGGTCTTAATAAAAAGTGAAAGATAGAGAATTATAGATTGGGATGATTATTGTATTGGGTAGAAACTCATGTTCCTGCTTGGGTTTGGGAGGTAAAGTAACCAAGTCATGCATTTGTAGTTGCAGCTATTGCCCCACACTCATTCGTAAGTGCTGTTGAAACTAAAAGGCCTGATAGTTCTTTCATATTCTTTCAGTTTTTAGGGTCTCTCTTTTCTCTCTTCAAAACTAAAATACTGTTATCACCCTGCGTGTGACAAGCGCTATCAGAGTTTTGTTCTTTAGTGACCTGAGGTAATAATTTCTTCATAGGTTCCTCTTCCCATCAACCCCATCCTGATGGCTTACGGCAACATCTCTGTGAGTAGACCAACAGTTTTCCTCTTGGCTATTCAAAGGTTACTTTCAGTGATAAGAGAGGAAGTGAAGAGACATGGTTTGAGGATGGATGTATTAGGGAACATTTTGTCATTAAAAAGAATCTCTCTTGAATGATGGAATCCTCTAGTATATTTTGTATTTCAAAAGTACCATTTTAGTGTAACTTCCAAGTCATCCTTTTTGGTTGGACTCAACTGGCATTCTTCTATATTCTAGTGCTAATTTATGTTCAGTATCTAAAGCCATCTGAGATTCTGTTCATCTACTTTGAAATTGAAGTTCTTGGAGGAAAAGTTGACATATATCAGTCAGATAAAGGAGAAGGGAGAGTCATGGACAATGAATGCTTTTCTAGCAGTCTCTGTTTACTTAGGACCTTACATGCATGTATCATGCATCACAATAATCATGTGAGTCCGAGTATCTTCATCTTATAGATAGGAAACTGGCCCAGCTTACAGATAGAAGGTAGCACAGTTGGTAAGTGACAGCACTGGACTGTAAATCCAGATCTGACTGACTCCAAACCCATCCACGTATTGCTATTTTAAAACACTGTTCCTCATGTGAGAGAGAGGGATTCCCTGTGTTTAGGAGATGGAAGTTAGAGACTGTCGGTGGGAAGCAACAAAGAGTTCCACTAATACTGTTATGCTTCCCTTATAGCCTTCAGCTTATGTGTTGGAGATTTTTAAAGGAATCAAGTCAAGGTGAGTCCCAGTGCACAATTGTTATAATTTGTCAGCTGACAACCAAATACCTATCTGAACATGAGATAAGTAAAAATATAATTGATGGTTGTCTTTCGTATAGATATAACAGTAAAAATTTTGGTGGAAAATAATTTGTTAGAGTGTTCATTTTAAAGTAGAACTAGGAGGCTCCTAAAATACAAAGGGAGATTTTTTTTTTTTTTTTTTTTTTTTAATAATTATTTTTTATTGAAGGGTAGTTGACACACAGTATTACATTACATGAGTTTCAAGTGTACATCACAGTGGTAGAACATTTATATACATAATTCTAGGTTCCAGCTATCACCCTACCAGGCTGTTACAATATCTTGACTATATTCCTTATGCTATACATTACATCCCGGTTACTAATTTATTTTACCATTGGAAGTCCTTTTTTTTTTTTTTTTTTTTGTGAGGGCATCTCTCATATTTATTGATCAAATGGTTGTTAACGACAATAAAATTCTGTATAGGAGAGTCAATGCTCAATGCACAATCATTATTCCAACCCAAGCCTAATTTTTGTCAGTCTCCAATCTTCTGAGGCATAACAAACAAGTTTTTACATGTAGAACAAATTCTTACATAATGAATAAGTTACATAGTGAACAGTACAAGGGCAGTCATCACAGAAACTTTCGGTTTTGCTCATGCATTATGAACTATAAACAGTCAGTTCAAATATGAATACTCATTTGGTTTTTATACTTGATTTATATGTGGATACCACATTTCTCTCTTTATTATTATTATTTTTAATAAAATGCTGAAGTGGTAGGTAGATACAAGATAAAGGTAGAAAACATAGTTTAGTGTTGTAAGAGAGCAAATGTAGATGATCAGGTGTGTGCCTGTAGACTATGTGTTAATCCAAGCTAGACCAGGGCAATAAAACATCCACATATGCAGAAGATTTCTCTCAGAACAGGGGGGGTGAGGTTCTAAGCCTCACCTCTGTTGATCCCCAATTTCTCACCTGATGGCCCCCCTGCGACTGTGCCTGTCTTAGGTTGTTCCTCCCTTGAGGAATCTTACCCGTCTCTGGCTAACCAGTCATCTTCCGGGGCCATACAGGGAAATGTGAAGTTGGTAAGTGAGAGGGAAGCCTTATTGTTTGAAAAGGTTAGCTTTTTACTTCTTTGCATATTTATGCCCTGTAGCTTCTATGCCCAGCATTTGTCTTGAGGTATCTTTACCACTTGGAAGAATTATGATACTCGGTAAATTTGATATGAGGCACGAATTCTATTTAAGGGTTGTAATTAGGAAGGAAGAAGAAAAGCTATAGAAGTAGCAGGCGGAAGAAAACATGGGAAGATTGATTATTTCTTTGATATATCTTCTTGTAGAGTAACTTCAGCATGTATAGGTTTTAAGCTACTACTTAAATTGCACACACACATTAACATAATAGGAGTATAGTTACATAACCAGAGCATATCTGTAATTACCAGCCATCTGCAGTGAAACCAAGAAAACCAGTTAGGCACCTTAGGCATTTGTGAAAACTTATCTATGATATGGTGGATATTGTCCAAATGAACTTGAACAGTCTGAGAGAAATCAGACAAATTAAAACAACCCATTCCTGGGGACTGTTCACATGCCATATGTTCTTTTAACAATAAATAGTTTGTAGTTGTAAGACTTTGGAGCGCTACAATTTGCACTTCTCCAAATTCTTGGTTGAGTTCCAACAGTATAGATCCAGTCCAATTTTGTTGTTTTACTGTATGCACAGGCCAGCTTAGATATCTCCTTCCTCATTCCCATGGCAGGTCCAGGAACTGGTGGGATGAGTGCATCTACAGCTGTAGCAGTGCGTGGATCTTTGTTGGGGTTTTTTGATGATCATCTTCTGGCATGAGTCTTCCAGAGGGTGCAGATGTTGGAAGTTCTTTTTCATATCGTATCTTAGTTCATTTTCGGGGTAGCCCAATTAGGCTTTGATCCTCTGTATAAACACAAACAGACCCTTTGCCTACACTTTTATATGCCCTTTATACCCTTGTGTAGAACTCGTTGGAGGTTACCACACAGGAACTGCCCTTTTTTTTTTTTTTTTTTTTTTGCTATCACTAATCTACACTTACATGACGAATATTATGTTTACTAGGCTCTCCCCTATACCAGGTCTCCCCTATAAACCCCTTTACAGTCACTGTCCATCAGCATAGCAAAATGTTGTAGAATCACTACTTGCCTTCTCTGTGTTGTACAGCCCTCCCTTTTCTCCTACCCCCCCATGTATGTTAATCTTAATACCCCCCTACTTCTCCCCCCCTTATCCCTCCCTACCCACCCATCCTCCCCAGTCCCTTTCCCTTTGGTACCTGTTAGTCCATTCTTGAGTTCTGTGATTCTGCTGCTGTTTTGTTCCTTCAGTTTTTCCTTTGTTCTTATATTCCACAGATAAGTGAAATCATTTGGTATTTCTCTTTCTCCGCTTGGCTTGTTTCACTGAGCATAATACCCTCCAGCTCCATCCATGTTGCTGCAAATGATTGGATTTGCCCTTTTCTTATAGCTGAGTAGTATTCCATTGTGTATATGTACCACATCTTCTTTATCCATTCATCTATTGATGGACATTTAGGTTGCTTCCAATTCTTGGCTATTGTAAATAGTGCTGCAATAAACATAGGGGTGCATCTGTCTTTCTCAAACTTGATTGCTGCATTCTTAGGGTAAATTCCTAGGAGTGCAATTCCTGGGTCAAATGGTAAGTCTGTTTTGAGCATTTTGATGTACCTCCATACTGCTTTCCACAATGGTTGAACTAACTTACATTCCCACCAGCAGTGTAGGAGGGTTCCCCTTTCTCCACAGCCTCGCCAACATTTGTTGTTGTTTGTCTTTTGGATGGCAGCCATCCTTACTGGTGTGAGGTGATACCTCATTGTAGTTTTAATTTGCATTTCTCTGATAATTAGCGATGTGGAGCATCTTTTCATGTGTCTGTTGGCCATCTGTATTTCTTTTTTGGAGAACTGTCTGTTCAGTTCCTCTGCCCATTTTTTAATTGGGTTATTTGTTTTTTGTTTGTTGAGGCGTGAGAGCTCCTTATATATGCTGGACGTCAAGCCTTTATCGGATGTGTCATTTTCAAATATATTCTCCCATACTGTACGGATCCTTCTTGTTCTATTGATGGTGTCTTTTGCTGTACAGAAGCTTTTCAGCTTAATATAGTCCCACTTACTCATTTTTGCTGTTGTTTTCCTTGCCCGGGGAGATATGTTCAAGAAGAGGTCACTCATGTTTATGTCTAAGAGGTTTTCGCCTATGTTTTCTTCCAAGAGTTTAATGGTTTCATGGCTTACATTCAGGTCTTTGATCCATTTTGAGTTTACTTTTGTATATGGGGTTAGACAATGGTCCAGTTTCATTCTCCTACATGTAGCTGTCCAGTTTTGCCAGCACCACCTGTTGAAGAGACTGTCATTTCGCCATTGTATGTCCATGGCTCCTTTATCAAATATTAATTGACCATATATGTCTGGGTTAATGTCTGGATTCTCTAGTCTGTTCCATTGGTCTGTGGCTCTGCTCTTGTGCCAGTACCAAATTGTCTTGATTACTATGGCTTTATAGTAGAGCTTGAAGTTGGGGAGTGAGATACCCCCTACTTTATTCTTCTTTCTCAGGATTGCTTTGGCTATTCGGGGTCTTTGGTGTTTCCATATGAATTTTTGAATTATTTGTTCCAGTTCATTGAAGAATGTTGCTGGTAGTTTCATAGGGATTGCATCAAATCTGTATATTGCATTGGGCAGGATGGCCATTTTAACGATATTAATTCTTCCTAGCCACGAGCATGGGATGAGTTTCCATCTGTTAGTGTCCCCTTTGATTTCTCTTAAGAGTGACTTGTAGTTTTCAGAGTATAAGTCTTTCACTTCTTTGGTTAGGTTTATTCCTAGGTATTTTATTTTTTTTGATGCAATTGTGAATGGAGTTGTTTTCCTGATTTCTCTCTCTGTTGGTTCATTGTTAGTATATAGGAAAGCCACAGATTTCTGTGTGTTGATTTTGTATCCTGCAACTTTGCTGTATTCCGATATCAGTTCTAGTAGTTTTGGGGTGGAGTCTTTAGGGTTTTTTATGTACAGTATCATGTCATCTGCAAATAGTGACAGTTTAACTTCTTCTTTACCAATCTGGATTCCTTGTATTTCTTTATTTTGTCTGATTGCCGTGGCTAGGACCTCCAGTACTATGTTAAATAACAGTGGAGAGAGTGGGCATCCCTGTCTAGTTCCCGATCTCAGAGGAAATGCTTTCAACTTCTCGCTGTTCAATATAATGTTGGCTGTGGGTTTATCATAGATGGCCTTTATTATGTTGAGGTACTTGCCCTCTATTCCCATTTTGCTGAGAGTTTTTAACATGAATGGATGTTGAACTTTGTCAAATGCTTTTTCAGCATCTATGGAGATGATCATGTGGTTTTTGTCTTTCTTTTTGTTGATGTGGTGGATGATGTTGATGGACTTTCGAATGTTGTACCATCCTTGCATCCCTGGAATGAATCCCACTTGGTCATGGTGTATGATCCTTTTGATGTATTTTTGAATTCGGTTTGCTAATATTTTGTTGAGTATTTTTGCATCTATGTTCATCAGGGATATTGGTCTGTAGTTTTCTTTTTTGGTGGGGTCTTTGCCTGGTTTTGGTATTAGGGTGATGTTAGCTTCATAGAATGAGTTTGGGAGTATCCCCTCCTCCTCTATTTTTTGGAAAACTTTAAGGAGAATGGGTATTATGTCTTCCCTGTATGTCTCATAAAATTCCGAGGTAAATCCATCTGGCCCGGGGGTTTTGTTCTTTGGTAGTTTTTTGATTACCTCTTCAATTTCGTTGCTGGTAATTGGTCTGTTTAGATTTTCTGTTTCTTCCTGGGTCAATCTTGGAAGGTTATATTTTTCTAGGAAGTTGTCCATTTCTCCTAGGTTTCCCAGCTTGTTAGCATATAGGTTTTCATAGTATTCTCCAATAATTCTTTGCATTTCCGTGGGGTCCGTCGTGATTTTTCCTTTCTCGTTTCTGATACTGTTGATTTGTGTTGACTCTCTTTTCTTCTTAATAAGTCTGGCTAGAGGCTTATCTATTTTGTTTATTTTCTCGAAGAACCAGCTCTTGGTTTCATTGATTTTTGCTATTGTTTTATTCTTCTCAATTTTATTTATTTCTTCTCTGATCTTTATTATGTCCCTCCTTCTGCTGACCTTAGGCCTCATCTGTTCTTCTTTTTCCAATTTCGATAATTGTGACATTAGACCATTCATTTGGGATTGCTCTTCCTTTTTTAAATATGCTTGGATTGCTATATACTTTCCTCTTAAGACTGCTTTTCAAAGGGAGATATTTTTAAGGACAAATGAAGTGATGGTGCTACTTTACATTGTAGGTAATAAAATTATCTGTAATTTGATTCAAGTATAGTACCAACTATTAACATTGTTTCATTGTTTTGTTGTATATTTCCTTTGGCTTGCTTTCTGTGTTACATACACAGTTGGAGTCATACACAATTTTGTATCCTGTCCTTTTTCACATAATGTCCTGAGCATTTACTCCTGTTATTAACTTTCTTCAGAACACATCACTGGGTTAATTAAAAATATTCCATTGTATGAATAATTACTATTGAATGTTGCTTTTGTTTTTTGCTGTGATCCCAGCTCCTTCTGTGAATCCCTGTATGTAGACGCCTCTGTCGTCATGTTGATTATTTTTCCAAAGAGAGTCCTAGCAGTCTAGTAACTGATCAGTGGACAGAAGCTTTATAAGGGTTTGTGTTCCTGAATTACTTTGCAGAGTGCTTGTACTGATTTTAACCAGGCTTTTAAAAATCCTTTGCCAGTTTGAGAGGCAAAAGGTAGTATTGTATATTTTAATTTCTTTTGATATTTAACAGAATTAAAATTGTCTATTTCCCATTTGTATTTTCTCATGTGAATTTTTACTTTCCCTTTCTGCCTTGCTCTAATAGTTTCTCTTACTAGTTTTCAAGAATTGTTTGTTTTTTGTCATATAGTCTTGAAATGTTTCTTGTTTGTGACTTAGCTTTTGGTTTATTTGTGAGTTTGACCTACTAAAAGTTATATTTTCTTAACAGTTCTGAATATCTAAATATCCCTTACAACAAATAAACAGGACCTATGGAAGGACAATGAGGAAACTTCCCTAGAGGAATATAAAAGATAATCTAAATTAATTGAGGAACTATACATTCTTAGATGGGAAGATTCTGTGTTTAAAGATCTAGTTTTTTAAAACTAATTTATAGGTTTATGATCCCAGTTGAAATTCTCTTGAGATTTCTAATTGGAATTGATTAAATGATACTAGAACTAGTTCCAGAAAGGTAAAACAAACCAAACCAGAACAACAGAGGGAGCTATTCTAGTTTAAAAAGCTAGAAAATTAGCAAAATTATAATAACACAAGATTTGTGTTCAGAATCAATCAATCATCAGAACAGGCTTGAAAGACTTTGGAGAAATTGGTTATTTGGAAGAAAAAAAAAGATTCTCCTACCATGCCATGGATCAGAATGTGTCAAATAGGTTAAAATATTACATATAAAAAATAAAACATTGAAGAGAGATCTAGCCAGAAAAAAAGTGAATATGTAACTTTGGGTAAGTTCAAGTGTAAAAGCAGAAGAGAAAAATAGTAGAGGAAAAGATTTAAAATTTGGCCATGTTAAGAAATGTCATGCTTGTTCTTTTCTTCAGTGAGCTGGAAGAATCTCTGCTTGTGCTGCCTTTCTCTTACGTCCCAGACATTCTTAAGCTCTTCAGTGAGTTCATCCAGCTGGGCTTGGATGTTGAACTGATGTGTAGGTGCCTTTTCTTTCTCCTCAGGTAACTTCCTTTTCTAAAGAATACCACGTCTATTCAGCATAGCTGCTCTAGTACTACTTTAACTGAAGGTGTCAGCACTTTGGGGTTAAGAAATCTAATGTTTCAGATTCAGAGACTTACAGAATTTCACTGCCGTCTGACATGAATGATTTATTACTTATTGTCCTTTGGAATCGAGGAAAAGCAGTGGTAGTGATGACCCACATATTTAAGTAGTAAGAGTCAGTACATTGCTCAGGACTCCTTAGCCAGGTATAGGTCCCTAGGACTCAGTCTAACACAGTATCTCTGGGTCCAGTCAGTTTGAGGAAAGCCCATTGCTGAATGGCCAGTTTGCCTCATTTGTTGTTTCCATTTAACTCCTTAGTTTAAGCAAATGGTTTTGTTTTGTCCTACTAACAGCATTTTAACGAATAGTGGGTTTTCCCCAGGCTGGTACCCGTACAGATGGAAAAGTTGGGATCCAAGAAACGAAGAAGATATTTTCATTAGATCATATTCTTAAATATGGAGAATTCTTGTTACTATGTAATGGAGAAGGATATATTACAAAAGCTTAAGAATATTTTCTTATTTCCCACTCTCTGTCCCTTAGTCTCAAGCTGTTATAGCAGAGGACAGCAATAGAGACAAATTGAACATTCCTTAGAATGCTGTTTGAAGACAAAATAAACTGGTCAGCCTATACCAAATAGTTAAAAAACAGGTGTATTTAGTGAATTGATATTTGGTGATACGAATGGTTTGCATGATTTTAAACTCTCGATTCCTTTTATTCTATCAGGATAAAAGAAGAACACTGATATATTATTTTGTTGCCATATGTATAATTTTGGGCAGTTAGAAGGACATGAATTCACACTTAACAGTATTACTTACAATTTTTCACTGTGGTGTATGGTGCTATTAAATCAGAGTTACTGATTCTAACAGAAATACCACAAATACTTCCAGCCTGTCAGAGGGTTGCAGATGGTTACCGCCTCACGGGTAGAGGTAGCAGGTCCCTATCGAGAGTGAGGGTGAACATGGAGATGACAGAAGAATGAGTTCATCAAGGGCATCTTGGCACTCTAAGTTAGAGCTTGACTATGATTAACAATTGTCTCTTTTTTGCTGTTGCTTTATTAGAAATATTGATAAATTTTATTGAGTTAGCATTTCTTACAAAGCAAATCATTTTCTCCCTGAGCTTTCCATAAAATATTGTCAAAACCTGTGGCCACCTGGTAGATTGCTGGGAAAAGAGTCAGCTTTGCAAATGAGTTTAAGCTGTCAAGAGGTTTAGGATGGTATTTAAAAAATTATAATCAGAACTGTATAGCAAAAAGAAACTTCTTGAGCGTTTTTTTTTGCCAGAGCATTTCTATACTTCCATGATCTGATAAAATGAATCTTTTTGATACTGTGTCTCTCTGTTATTGTAAAAGGGATAAGTAGAGTCAGAACCACTATCCCTCTTTGTAACATGACTCTCTTTTATTTTTCTATTAGGATTCACTTTGGGCAGATCACTAGCAACCAAATGCTTGTGCCAGTGATTGAAAAATTAAAAGGAACAACTATTTCAAAAGTCAGCCAAGTCCGAGTAAGTATATTTGTAAAAAGACAACAAGAGGTGGCAAATCCTGGTGTGTGTGTGGGTCTGAGAAGTAGCGTGGTGTTCTGGGCCCCGTCTTTGGTGATATTGACCAGAAGTACATCTGTATTTAAGAAGATTTTAGTTGGAGCTGAAATAGGAAAAAACAAGAAAAGACCTTAGGGAAAAATGAGTAACAACACCTGAAGTGCTGGTCGCTGTGACTCACATAAGCTGCTCTATTGAACTGAAGTGAGAGACAGTTTGTTTAATCTTTCTTGCATTCCTCCCCAGGATGTTATCGGCTTCAATATGGCAGGTCTTGATTATCTCAGGAGGGAATGTGAAGCAAAAAGTGAAGTTATGTTTTTTGCTGATGCTACCAGCCACTTAGAAGAGAAGAAGCGGAAGAGGAAAAAGAGGGAGAAGCTAATTTTAAGTTACAACTGAAAAGTGGTGCCTTTCTTTACTTTTTATTTAAAAGGACTTGTAAACTAAGCAGCAGAATTGGTGTCGTACTTAAACATAACCACATGACAGAGCGTATTATTGTGTTGCAGAAGACCTCAGGATGTGGGTCCCAGCTTTACCTGGGGGAATTCCGGCCAGGACTATGGGTTCCCTTTCTTGGCTTTATCCACAAGATTAGTTTAAAATCACCCTGTGTCCTCAAAGATTGAGCCTTGCAGGAGTTGTTCCGTTTATATTCTAGCAGGGAGCAAAGAACTTTTTTAACTACATATTTGTTTCACTAGAGCTGAAATTAACATTTCAAAAGTTTTTATTTCTCTTATGGCAGATTTGTTACTCTTTGTATTAGGTCTTACCTGCTACTGACACAATAGGTGCAGGATTGATTGTCCTCTGCCCCTAAACGCAGAGGGGAAATTAGAGAGCCAAAAGGAACCATAAAAATTGCCTAGAACAATCTCCCTAAAGTTAACCTCTTGCAGGTTGTTATATCTGTATATAAAAGTATCCTCATTGCCAATTGTTTATACTTCTCTAAATAAAAGAGTTGTTTTAATTGAAGCATAGTCAGGCTGAGATGCCTTAGTGGGGCTTCTGAGTGATCATTACACCATAGATATTCACATATATATGCACACATGTATCTGTATGGTAGGGATTTGGGGAGGTGGAAATGTTTCAGGAAAAGAAACTGACACATTCTTCTGGGCCTGGGATTTTTCTTTGTGGGAAGTTTTTAAATGATTAACTGAACTCCTTGTTATAGTTCTATTTAGATGTTCTCTATCTTCTTGACTCAGTTTCAGTAGTTTGAATCTTTCTATGAGTTTGTTCATTTCATCTAAGTTGTGTTCTGCTACCATTTGCTTGCCGGTCTCAGAGCTGCACTTCTGTGGCATGGCTCTATCTATCCCAAACCACAAATCTGTTATTATTCTAACCATAACACTGAAGTGAGATGAGGAATATGGTAGTATTACTTGTTGGGCAAAATAAAAGGAGAATTTTGGCAAGAGTTTCTGATGCATAGTGTGGAGTTTGGGGGATTCTAGGAACTTCACAGGTGGAAGACTCAGCCTTTTCTGGAGATGGCTACCTGCCACCAGGGAAAGGAGTTAGGTACTTAATTCTGGAAAGATACCTTAATTCTTGAGTGAACAAAGGCGGAATCCATATCATGTTTGTGCCTCTTGGAGTTATTCATAAAGAAATTGCAGCATTTGCCATTAGTGTTTTTGATGGTTTTCAAACCAAAACAAATTCCAGGAGGGCACCCTATCTGAATATGTATTGAAAGTGCTGATTTCCCAAAGATTGCCACCTTTTAAGATTAACAATACTAGGGGATTTAAAGGTTTTCTCTGATGAATTATACTAATCAGAGAGAAGGAGAACTTGTGATAGATGAAGTGATGTATATAGTAATTGAGCTACAACTTGTGGCCACAATTCTTGGAACTCCTTAACCCTAAATGTTTGAGGTTAACCAGTGAGTTAAAATTAAATTCTAAGTCAGGTAGATTACTAGTCATGTCAGCATTTATTTGCCTAGCCAGCCATTGGCTAATCTTTAGTACAGAAACCATTTAATGAATAGTATCTCTTGCAAATGATGCCATGTTACCCATAGAAGCCTGTAGTGTCGTAAAGAAAATCCTCATGAATAAGTTTATTAGGAGTAAAATATCTAAGCTTATTAAAAATATATATATAAAATATCAAAGTATATATATACATAAATATATACACATGGATAATTTATACATACATAAATATATATGCCATGTATACATTTTATACGTAAACTACACATACATATTTATATGTGTATACATCAACACATATATGTATCTTATCTCCATGTGAAGAAGATACGCTTAACAATTTTGAGATTCCCTTACTGGAAGTCAGGTGCTTGGTAATATTTGGTATTAAGTAGTTTCTCAGTAGCAAGTGTCAGAATTCATATCTTATACCCCCAAAATCTAGTAAACCTATCAGAATGTACGGACAGTGACCAAGGAGATGGTGATGTCTGTTGCTTGGCGCAGGACTGCACCTAGGGCCCCACTCGCTCACCAGCTGTACTGATGAGCCTGCTCAGCATAGCCTTTCCAGGCCACAGCAGGCAGGGGCTGGGAAGAAGCCAGCCAGCCTACATACCCAGTCTGCCCCCTTTTCTCCCAACTGAAGACCATGAGTTTTGAGATGAGACAGGTTCTTAAGGGTAAAACCACCTTATGTTCTAAGCCCTGGCACTTCATATTTCTGAGGTATTGTGGGATCCAAGAACAGCTCTGATATGTTTTTAGGGCAGAGCATACACGGTCCAACAGTCACCAGCCTGATGATTTTAGGGCCTATTGCTGGCTGTCCTTGTGTAATCCCATTCCCTTGAGTGTGGGCTGAACCTAATGACTAGTTCTGAAATAGAACACAGCAGAGAGAATGGGCTGTCTCTTCCAAGATTAGGTCATAAAACATTGTGAATTCTGCCTTGTTCACATTCTGTCAGGCTCTTCTCGCTTGCTTTGATGACCCAAGCTGTCAGGTTGGGAGCTGCCCTGGGAAGCCCACATGGCAAGGACCTGCATCCTGCCAACAACTGAGTGAGCTGAAGGCAGATTGTCCCTAAGCCAGAGCACCCACCTGAGCTGTGTCTGGGTGCCACATCAGCTATGAGATGATAAATATTTGTTGCTTTAAGCTTCTAAGTTTTGGGGTAATTTGTTACTTAGCAACAGATAACAAATAGCTTTTATAGAACACATTATCTAATCTGGTTATGTTTCAGATTCCTTATCTCTAAAATAGGCACAATAGCCTACCATCAACGACTTAATATGAAGTGCTTACTGGCTTAGAGTAAACATAGAATATGTTACTATTGTTACTGTATGAGACACAAAAATATAGAATGGTCACAATATACATAAATAGATCGGAAAGAAACAGACTAAAATGTTATCTGTCAGCACTGGGTGATGTTGCAGAAAATCTTTACAATAAATGTTTATCTTTAAAATGAGGAAGTACAATAGCCTTAAGCTCATTAATTCTGTGAAAATATAAACAAAGGCATAAAAGCAACATAATTTAGATATCTGTTAGGTGGATTCATGAAGTTACTTTTGATAGATTGATGCCAATAAGAATTAGGAATCTGAAAGGTATTCCATAGTTTTCAAAATTGTCCAGTTGGAGACGCAAACTTGACCATTTTTCAGTCTGGGGTAACGGAAAGGGGCCGTGTACAACGGAGGGAGGCAGAGATTGGGACTGGCGTGCTGCAGCTACAAACCCAGAACACCAGGGATTCCGGCTGCCACCAGAAGCTAGGAGAGCGTGGAACAGGCTTTCCCTCAGCCTCCAGAAGGAACCAACCCTCCCAAACCTTGGTTTCAGACCCCTGGCTTCCTGAACTGCAAGAGGGTAACTATTTGTTGTTTTATGCCACACAGTTAGTGGCAATTTGCTGTGGCAGCCCCAGGAAACCAATAGATTTTTGATACAGGGTTGGGGGAAGGTGGTGCTGTACAAATATCTATAACTGTGGAAGTGGCTTTGGAACTGGGTAATTCTTGAAGGCTGGAAGAGTTATGAGCCACATGGTAGAAAATGTCTAGATTACCTCAGAGACTGTTGGTAGAAATGTGGACATTAAAAGCAATTTTGATGAGGGCTTAAAAGTAAGTGTTGGGGACAGTAAAGAAAGCTTCTATCATTCCAGAGAACTTCTACATCATTGTGAACAAAATGTTGATAGAAATATGAATGTTAAAGTTGCCTCTGGTGAGAACTCAAACAGAAATGAAGAGCTTGTTACTGGACACTGAAGGCAAAGTGATCATTGTTATAAAGTAGCAGGAGACATGGCTGAATTATGTTCTGCTTTTGGGTGAAAAGTAGAACTTGTAAACAGTGAATATGAATACTTAGCTGAGGTTTCCAAGCAAAATATGGAAGATGTGGCCTGGTTTCTTGCTGCTTATGGTAAAAATGCAAGAGGAGAGTAATAAATTGAGGAAGGATCTGAGTAGCAAAAAGGAACCATGACATGATGATTTGGAAAATTCACAGTCTTGGCCATTATTGCAGAAGATGCTAAGGCATGCTCTGGAGAGATCACAGTAGGTGTGGCTGGAAACCTGCTGGAGAGATTAAGTTTGTGACCTTAGGTAACAAATCAACCATCTCAGCAGAAGCCAGGAATAGAGATGCGGTTATCACGGAAAGATCTGTGGAGAACACTGATGTGTACTGGCGTGGTTTGCCTTTATGTCCACACAAGACTGACAGATGTTTAAGAAAGTTCTATCAGCAGAAACCCTGCCAGCTTGGCCTGACAGGGACACAGATGGGACAAAATGAAATACCCAGGGAAGAATGTCATTTGAGATAGGCAGACATTGGAGTGATTCAGCTATAAGCCAAGACACACCAAGGATTGCTGGCATAATCAAGTAGTAGGAGAGAGGCATGTAACAAACTCTGCTTCAAAGTCTCCAGAAGGAATCAACCTTGCCCACACCTGGACTTCAGACCTCTATAGCCTCTTGAACTGTGAAAGAATGAATATCTGTTCTTTTGAGCCACCTGACCTGGGGCACTGTTAGGGCAACCCTAGGAAACTAATACTAGGTGTTACTTGCCTTCTCTGATGAGCATATAGTGGAGGTTTCCAGGGGCTGTATAATGTGTGATATAATGTGTGATTGGACACAGAGCAGATGCGAGAGTCCAACTATGTTCTGTTTAGCCAGACATTAAAGAAATTTTAAAAAATGTAAAACAATGCCCCTCTTAATAAATTTTTGTTTAGGAAAATAGTGTCTTTTCATTAAAATATATTTGTTAATATACTGAGTTTATTATTGTTTTTACATAAGTTTAAAATATTTCCATTTTAATCCTACTTTAATAAATGTAATAGATATGATCCATATAAGTAAAAGTTCTTGGGTTACTCAATTATTTTTAAGAATGTGTAAGGAATATTGTGTCCAAAATGTTTTGAAAACCTAGACTTAAAAATTCTCAAGTGCAAAAAGGCATGGTGGTACTTCTGCTTTTTGGAAAGTCAACTAACATTGAAAACAGCACTCAAAGAATGAACTTTAGAATCACACTGAAGTAAGTTAGATTTTTATTTCTTCTACTTAAGATTCTCTAAGCCTCAGCTTCCGTATTTATAAATTGGCAAATTCAGTATGAGGATTAGATGTTATAATGTATATAAAGAAGTAGCTATTATAGTTATCAAAAACAAGCATTTTCTTTTCATGAGGCCAAGTGGCTCATTCTCATTGGTTTCCAGCTGTAAGAAGAGGGGAGCAAGTGTGAGGTCTAAGGCCTCAAATTTGAATGGCTGACAAATTTTCGTTTATTACTTACTGGCCTTAATGTGGAGAAACTTTACGGGACATGAAGACTCCAAGTGACGAGGAAGAAACTGTGGAAGTCCTATGGACCATGGGGTTTTCTTTCCCTTGGGGGAAATGTTTTGGTCTCTCTTCATAATTGCTGCTTGTTAAAACTGGTAAAATACTCATTAAGGACTGTGATTCTCATGACCAAATAATTAGTAAATATAAATGCAGGTAACATTGTAGAAAAAGAACCTCTCCTCTAGCACCATTAGCTCAGTTTTAGGTACTTTTCTGTCTTATGCAAATTCTGCATGTTCAGGCTTGGGGATGAAGGATGGATAGTGGTTTCTTGTAATGTCTTCTGTTCTCCCCACTCTCTGTTTCTCTACCAAATGGCCTTTCTATAGGAGCCATCAATCACCACAGCCAGGCCCCAAGCTGTATCAACATCCAGATTTCATACTTTCTTTTTGGTGTGGATGGGGATAGATCTTGATAAATGGGCTAAGAGCTATCATTATTGACACTGGAAATGATAAAAGGTCTAATACAACTTTGGGACATTTGATTTTTTGTCTATAGGCAAGAAGATAGAAACTTTACTAACGTAAGTGTTAAAATGATTGAATCGCTTAGCAGCAAGTGTCAGGTGCCCTGGATCAGCATCTAACAACCTGTGTGAAGAGGATATAAGAGGACTCAGTTGAATTCCCAGGATAAACACAACTGGTTCTTTGGTTAGTTTCCTTCTATTACTGCAGAAGAACCCTGCCATCAGAGCTCACTGAACAACAACAAAAAATGACATTCCAGCGGGGTCCTTCTGGTTCACCCCACTTCAAACTGTAATCCTCAACACTCCCTATACCCCCTTCCCTACTTTATATTTTTCTCCACCATACTTAATAACATTATAGTCCATATTTTGCTTATTTTGTGTATTGTCTGTCCCTCACTGGAATGTGTTTTTGTCTCTTGTTTATTGCTGTATCCCAGTGCCTAAAATAGTTCACTAGACACTAGATACACACTAGACACTGTAGCTTTGAAAGAATGAGCAAATGAATTCAGCTCCTTTTCTATTGAAATCAAGATTATCTGACACAAGTTCTAAATTCCTCCTTCGCCTCAAAATGTCTGGATCTTAGCCCTCTTCACCATCTACCTTGCTGAGAATAACCCTTCAGCTCTGTTAGTTATTGCTCTCTTTGTAGACTGCTCTTTCAATTACTTCCTCACATTCGTATTTTTAATGTTTCACTTCTGATCCACTCTTTTCAACCTACAAAAATACTGAAGTCTAAACTAAACTTCAAATCTCTCTGCTCTGTTGCTTCCCTGATGTACCATACTTTCTTGCTCTTCCCTTTGTAAATTTTCTTGAAAGAGTATCCATACTCCATGTTTCTGCTTTCTTAACACCCAGTCTTTATTTATCTCTTGCAATTTATTTTTTGTTCCATTCAGATCTAGAGGTCCTGTTTAAATCTGAAGTCTACCTCTATATAGCATCTGCCAACTATGTATTTTCCTTGGAATTTTTTCTATGGTTTCTGGGATTATTTCATGGTTTTCTAATTTCTTGTTCTATTTCCATTGGTAGCTCCTCTTCTAAACAGACCCCGAATTCCTGCTCCTTTCCCTCCTTTCCCATACCTTCAATTATCATCATTGTGTAGATGATGCTTAAACTTCTATCTCCAGTTTTGACTTCTCAACTGAGATCCAGTCCTACATACTCATTATCCATTACTTGGAGTTGAAATAAACTTTGGAGTTGAATCTCTTACTTCCTTTTATCAGTGGGTTCCATCTCAGATTTTACAGTTCCCCCTGCCAAACATCTTCATCCATGTCCCTCTTCCACGTCTACTGTTTCCACACTATAGTTCATGCCCTTACCCTTGGCCTATCGAAGCAGTCTTCCAGTGGCTCTTGTTCAACATATCTTACAATAACACTAGATTCAGTTTTATAAAGGTTAAGCTGATGATATCACCCACTGGATCAGAAATCTTCATTGATTCACTGTTGCTTATACAATAAAGTTTAAGCCAAGGATTCAAAATCTTTCACAGCTTGATTCCAGCTAACTTTCCCATTATATTTCCTAATATTCTGTAAGTTCTAAACAGATTGAACTCCCTGCTAATCCTCCACACCTGGAGCTTTCCTACTGCTGGGTTTGTTCAGTCTATTTCAAGTCTCAGTTCAACAAAAGTGTTTGCATTCTATAAGACCCAGTCCAAATATAAATAGGTATATAACTGCAACACAGCAATATATGATTCATGTACTTGGAGTACATTATAAGAATCAAGGGAGAACACTTTCTGCTACAAGATTATGTGAGTCTATTAAGACAGTCCAATTTTCATATTTATTCATGTATGATAAAATATTTCATGCAGTACTTTGAATAGGTTCTTAATATCTTTTGATATCTATAGGCAAGAGATACCAGTATGAAGGTATATATGTGTAATCTAGTGAATATCCATCCAACGTTTATAATAAGAAGGTATCTCCTATCCAACGAGATTACAAATTTGATAACAAAGACTGTCTTTTCAAAAAAATTCTGATCATCTGCTACTCCATAGAGAGCCGGTAACATTAATATTTACCCATCCTGCAGTTACAGCACATGTACTGTGTCAAGGCATTTTGCTAGATTCTTACAAAGATGGATGAAGACACCATCTTTGTTCTAAAACGTTTAACAGTGTGGTTTTAAAAATACAGTTAATGAAGCTACGGAGTGCGGGTATGAGGGAGTTAGAAAACAGCGTCTCGACTCCCGTGTTCTCCTTGCTCCATGTGATCTTGCGCCCTTTATGACCACCCAAATTGAACTTTAAAGGATATTTGCTTCCACGGGTAAGAACAGGACGTCATGCTCAGTCATAATCTCAATATTGTGAGAGATGTATGCCAGTCCCTTGGCACCATCCTCTCCAACAGCCATGGCAAATAACTCCACTTGCAGTTCTGTCTGTAAACCAGCTGCCACCTACAAGACACAATGTAGCTTTAGAATCAGACGAGTTCAAATCTTGGTTTTAATACTAATTTGGGCAAATTACTTAAACTCCCTAATCTTGTTTCCTCATCTATGAATTTAGCACTAATGAATGGTTGCTGTTTCAGCATTTACAAGAATTACTTCATAGGCTAGTTCAGTAGAATTCCATTGAGTAAATGGGACCCAGGATAAACTGCTGAAGGACACAACTTTAGGTGCTATTTAGGAAAAACATAAGGAAACTAAATGCCAGATATTAGAGGTGACATTGAGGACAAATTTTTGCAATGTCTATAATTGTGTTACTTCTTGAATGTTAGTAGCGAGTTTCAATCTTTTGGCATCCTTGCTGATTGAGACAAATGTAATCTAATATAGATATAAATTCAATCTAAGAGAATGGCTGAATCCCACAACTTCCCTGCCCTGCCACTTGGCTTACAGTATTCCTAATGTAGGCCCTATAATGTCACAAAGCCAGTAGAGGGGGACAGAATTAGTTTAAATGCCAAACTGCTGTCTCAAAGCTATATGGAAGAGGTCCATAGCAACAAAGAAAAAATCTGATATATAATGAAGAAGAAACACAGCAAGCCATGGGCTTCTTGCCTTGTTCCTTGAAGAGAGTGCTAGCCAGGAAAGAAAGAGCTGTTTACAGTTCTAAGCTGCCTCTCCAGGAGGCGGGTTAAAAAGCAGACCTGAGGACAGTTATCTGGAAGAAAAATCAGAAACGACCATATGGAAAGCAATTAGAAACCAGTAATTCTTTTCTTCAATATAGTTTTATAAATAACAGAACTGGAAAGTGTTTCAATTTTTTCAACAAAATTGTGCTTGTGAAAATCTGAATACTGGATGCTATCCAATGGCTGCATCCAGGCCCTGCATCCTCCAAAGCCAATGGTGAGCACAGGGCTGGGGATGATGATGCTCTGCACAGGAGCAGTGGGAGGACTGCTGCCACACAGGCTCACCCAGGCTTCGGGCGTAGGATTCATTCAGTGTTGGCAGCTAACCAAGCTGAACACTGGCTAGATGTACACACGGGGAAGTCTATAGATTATATTTTTACCAGAGCCAAAACCTTTTCATAAAAAAAAAGAACACAAAAAAACTAGAGTGAGCTTCAAATATTACATCCTGGGTTTTTAATTCCTATAAAGGTCGATCCAACAGTCATTTTGACTTTTGGCACAGTCCCTACCCTAAATGAAAAAGATTTGCTAATTTCCCAGTGGAAGAGCTTGCTTCAATTTTTGATTTTGTTTTATGCTGTGAAGATTCTGAAATCTTGATACAGTAAAATGATGAATTGTTTGAGAGAGGTGTTCATGAATTAGTGGATCTAACCCCAAACTGTATCTCTGTTTGGAATTGCTGTTGCATATTACTATTTTATAGATCATAAGATATTAGAGCTGGAAAAGGACTAAGAAATTATCTGGTCTAAGTGCCTTCTTTTACAGATGATGGAAACAAGAAGCAGAAGATTGATTAACCAACAAATCACAAGCTGCTTGTCATAGCCATGACAGGAAGTCACTGAGTCTGTACTATACCAAACCAACCCTTCTGTGCCAACATATAACAACTGTGGCTTCTTTAAGATCTTGGGACTCAGTGAACACTGCGTGCTGGTTATGGAACTGGATGCCACGGCTCAGTGTATGGGCCATGCATGCCCTCAGCTGTGACGAATGATTTATGTATCCCCCAGCTTCCTCACTTCATTCTGTCACTCAGTCACACATCTCGAGTTCCCACTACATGATTGTCTCTTTAAGCTCCTTATGTATCTTACTCATTTTTTTTTAAACATCCCCTATATACCCTGGCACTAGCAGTGACATGTGGGAGGAACTCAAAAGCTTGTTGAGTAAACTGAAAGGTGTTAAAGCAGCAAGATGATATACTGACTAAGAAATAAATATTGGGATTTACAGGTGTGATTTCATTATATTTTGATACAAACTTTACATCATACTGCATTTCTGAAATTATAATTTAAAGTAAGTGGTAATATACAGATTTTATACTAAAGGCCCCACTTAGGGGAATGAATCAAAGTCATAACAGGTTGACATTTTAAAATTTGTATTTTCAGAGATTTGGGAGAAATGAGGAAGCTGATTAATTTAATATACTGCTACTTCTTAGTATGCCACTAAATAATATTCTCTGGCAAACACCAAGAGAACAAACCAGGTTTACATAAAATGTAAAGAACGGAATATTTATTTTTCGAAAGGATTTTTCCCTTGGATATCTTTAGGTTGTTTTCCAAGCACACATTAAGTCATCTTTCATTTTTAACAAGGCATTTTCATACAACTGTACTTAACTGTAAATATTGGGGCATGTGAGGTGAACTTCATAAATGTTTCCATAGCTGGCAGTTTAATTCTTTTCACACATAGGATCTGTCTCAGGGGTATCACATGAAGTAAGTGACATCAAGCCACATAATCTACCAATACCAGGAATCTTTTGCTTATGATACTAGAAAAACTAGACTTACACATGGTTTAAAAGGAATGGGTAGGAAGACTTTCCCATTTCACTGAAAACACATGCATATTTATATGCTAACACGTGGACACATACGAAAGATAGTGTAGAGGACTTACAGGTCCCGGTTTGTAAGTCACTTTCAGTCCTGTGCTGGGTGGAGGCTGCTTCACCCTAAACCTACCAGGCAAAAAGATGGGAGTAAATTTATGCTATAGTGAAAAACATGAGCAATGGATGAACTGGGAGCTTATTAAATCAGGGAGGGGTTAATATTCGCTACACAGGAGCAGGGGGTCTCTGCCATTAGAAAAACAACCTAATGTTCAATTGAGAGAAGACTCTGGGGCCCATTTCCAACAGCCTTTCTAATAGTTTTCATCAGCATCAAACAGACTCCAACCCAACTTTCAGCCTTTGTTGCTGGAATGCTGACCAGCAGCGTGGCCCTGAGCAGCGTGTTAGAAATGTTTGGCTGCTGTGCACACTGCAGTGTAGCCTCCGGCGTGAACACAGATGCTGACTGCCAGATCATTAAGCTGAAGAATAAAGGCTCTTTGGGAAAGCAGTGGAGCCTGGGAACCACTCCTGCGCTGTCGTGGTATGGGGTTTGCATGTTTAGGGAGAAGAGAAACAGAAAAGGCTCAGAAAATGTTGGAGAATTTGAAAAGTGCCATGCTCACATGTGGTGCCTATTGATCTCTCCCCCTTCCTGTGGTTTGTGGTTCTTCCTGAAGGTTAAAGACCGGAGTGAATTAAAATGCCAAGGAAAGCCTACCTCCATGTTGACCCCAACCCCACTCTCTCTGCCATCGGCTTTGCTGTCCGCCCTGCGGTGGCTGAATTTAACAAGATGAGGAATGAAATCTCTAAAGCTAAAATTCTATACTTGCACAGGACTTGCACAGACAGATGAGTTTTTTTAGTTTGAAAATAACTTGTCTACTTCTCCCCACCCACTCTATTGGCAACAATCTAAAAAAACAAAACTGCCTGATCTGGTGGCCTGGGCCCCTCATCAGCTTGTTTCTGAGAAAGCAAACGTGGTTCCTTAAGTTGGAGAATCGCTTCAACTAAAATGGGACATTGATCTTTTAAGTTGGATGCCCCTGTGGTTTTGCTCCATCTGATTTCCAATCCTGAGTCCAGAATCACAAACATTCTTGAAGGACTTGCTATTTACACTGAGAAAAACTGTGATTGAAACAAACATTTGCTCCTTTTTTTATGGGGAAGACTCCACATTATGCTTAGTTTAATTCAAAATAGAAGAGAGGAGATTTTGTCACTGGGAATTCTCTTGCTACAGATCTTTGGGAAATTGACCTAATGGGAAGGACTGAACTGCCACACAAAGCAGGGACCTAGGTGTGTTGATAAACAGGCGCCTTCCATGAACTGGTGCTCCAGAGATCTGAGGTCTAGCCTTGCTCCAGTCGACAAGACTGTAAAAGAACTTACTCAGTTTATTCTTTTGTAATAGTCTCCATGGTTTCTACAGGCTTTAAAATTCTATTGGTCTTGATCTGGAAATGAAGAACTCTTTTTCTGGTCATTGCAGGCCAGATACAGTATATTTTCAACCTGGAGTAGAAACTGTGAACTAAGGTATTTGTTACTAATTCCAAGTCAGATCTTCAGAATCAAAATGATCCTAATAACTCAGGTTAATTTTTTCCCCTTTTTGTCTTAATTATGCAGAAATAATATAATTAAATCACTTTTAGATCATAAAGTACAAACAAATGTCAGCTGGTATTATAACTGGTGGTGGATTTGAGAAACAAACTTTCAAGTTTTGTGTGTTATTGTAACACTTGTAACCCCTTCATTTTTTGCTAATGTAGATCAGGTCTTATTATTCATTCCAAAGTATGACTAATAATTAATGGGAGGGCAAGGAAGCACCTGCTATGTAGTTGAGGCTTGGCAGATATTGATTTGTTGAAGAAAGACTGAATGAAGAAGTGAGTAAATGGTTGAATGAGTGATGTCAAGACTCAAGAGTCAAGGTGCAATGACAGTTCAGCTCAATAAGCATTCACGAATTTAGGTAGCCAAAGGCACATCCCAGAGTGGAAGAAGGTGAATGGACCAGACATGTGGTGCCTTAGCTTCACCTGCAGAAGTCAACTCCAGTGTTCTTGAGCTTTACAGTGGTTGCATAGGTGTGTCCTTCTTGAAGCACTCCGAACTTCACTGATGGTGGGAGAAGATGGAATCCAAAAAGGGATGAATTTACATTGTTAATGGCAGCAGATGCAACAGAGGATGTTTTCACTCTTCCTCCAATAGAATCTTGCACCTTTGCATTAAGAAGAAATAAGTAAATAAATAAAATGGTTCTATTTTGTGTTCCCAAGATAAGAAAAAGGCTCTGTCACCAGAGAAAAATAACTGCTTGGCTGGGGGAGGTAAGGAACAATTACAATCTCATGTAACCCTTACAAGAGCTCTGTGAGGAGTTATCCTAGGCTTTGTTTTAAAGATAAAGAAGCTCAACGTCAGAGAATTGAAAGACAGATAATTTGCTCACGTGCTAAGTGGCAGGGTGAAATTTCAAAGTCAAGTTAGCCTGATTCTAAAGTTTGTGCTTTTCCTTTCTGCCAGTGATTATCAAACTTCATCTCTCATCTGAATCACCTAAAGGATTTAGAACACAAATTGCTGACTTCATCTCCAGAGTCTCTCATTTTGTAACTCTGGGATGGGACCCATGAATTTGCTTTTGTGATGAGCTCTCAGGTATTGCCAGGGCTGCTGGCAAGGTAATCACACTTTGAGAATCGCTGCCCTGTTTCCTCGGTATTCCCCAACTTGGCAGCACTGACCTCCTCACCAGGGAGCTTGTTCAGGACTGCAGAATTTCAGGCCCCACCCCAGGCCCAGTGAGTTAGAATCCATATTTTAACAATATTTCTAGGTAATTCATGTGCACATTAAAATTTAAGAAGCAGTCCTACAACTTACCAGTTATATACATGGCAATAAGTTCTATGATGGTGAAGAACACAGTGTGCCATGGAAGTAGCCAAGGATAGCTATTGAAACTTGATGGGGGCTCAGGGAAGGCTTCCCAACAGAGCTGAGATGGAATCATAATCTTAGAGGCTTGGAGGAAGGAAGGAGCTTGGTGTTTTTAAAGAACTAAGAGAAACCCACAATGGCTGAAGTGTAGTGAGTTTGGGGCAAGGTGAGGATAAAGGAGTAAACATGGCTTGCAGTCATGCTGAGTCATTTGGATTTTATCCTAAGAAGGGTGCTGGTAAGCTGGCTCTCTGAAAAGAACCTTGACTTAGTAGCATTTGCCAATTTCCAAGGTGTAAGAACTCGCTTGGCTGATTTCAAACTGTCAAAGGTTTAGCAGTCAGAGCATAAAACTCCTCTCGTGAGCCTGTACGAGCTGGCTCCAGCGAAGCCCCGCCTTAGTTTGTCTGTGACCAGAAGGTCTTCATGGTGAGACAGTATATATACAACAAATAGCGGGTTACAGTGGCAGGAAATCAGTACCTTCCAGTCAGGATTCTGTAAAATGCTGGATTGACTCTGGGAAATTTGTTCCTTTGTTTTACCTTTATGAGAGGTTGAGACTTGGGCTTGGAACTCAGCAAATAGTGAGGTAACTTCACTTTCTCTTTCCTTGCTTGTCCTGCAGCGTCCTGCAGCAATGACTGGGTTGGAATTTTCAGGGGCACAGACTGTGGTTCTGTAGAGAGAACATTTAAATTATGCCACATGGGCATTTTATTCAAAAACATTCGAGGTCAGACCAGAGTATATAAGAACATAAACCAACTTGGGATACTTTTATTCTTTTCTCTTTTAAGAGCTTATTTAAAGGAACAGAGACTTTTCTTAAGTCTAGCATGTGTCTTTACATCTTACCAGCCCTTTGAGATGGGCAGAGCAGGTGTTATTAGCATCACCTTTCTTAAATAAATGAGAAAAATGAAATTCTAAGAAGTCAAATGACTTTCTTGTGATGAATGGAATTTACACCCAGGTCTCCAGGTTTCTTTCCATTAAAGCAACAATGATAATACAATATAACACTAACTCTGAAAGTTTTCTTGAAACTACTGAGGGCAAGATCTTAAGAATTTCTTTGGCTCAGCAACCATATTTATAGTTCTAAAAGGTGGTTCAGTAATTATAGACAAATCAAGCCAGAAAATTAAATTCTCAGATCACTGCATTTGGCAAAGGAATGAGCTAATCAACTACATAGCTGCAGCTGTATATATTCCTCCAACATCCAGGAGGTTGAAATAAGAATTGTATTTTAGGTTATTATATTTAAACATCCTTTCTTTTATTCAAAGCATCAAGAGCAGAAAGGGAAGGGAACTAATATTTAAGTGTCCACTATCCGCAGGCAAGCACCACACCACATGTATGTTTTTATATATAGCATCTCCCTTTGTTCTCAGGTGCCCTGAGATGAGACTTATGGTAATTATAATCTGTGTGCTCAGCACTCTCCCCATCACCCACCTCCACACCCACTCCTACCGCACACACTTGTGGTGCCACAACATCCCTGGCCCCAGCCATCAGGATGGTGCATGGCCCATGCAAAGCCAACACAGGCATGTCACTGAGATGTTTCCACAAAAGTTGACAGGGATGAGCCCGTCTTGCTTATTGGATTATGGATCTGGAAGAATCAGAACCTTGGACCTCTATAGTCATGGTCCCTGCCATGTGGACATGGCCTGTCTTTGTGCAGAGGATTAAATCAAACAGGACAAATAAAGAGGGACAAGATGAGGCAGGGAGGATGCCCAGAGAGATGGGCAATCAGATACAAACATGCCCCTGCCAGGCTGGAGGGCCTGAATACAGGATCTGGGCTGGTACCGTATGTACTTCTCTGAGGTTTGCTTTTGAACACTAGTAAATTGCCCCTCCCCACCGTTTTTTAGTTCAGTGAGTTTGAGCTTCAGTTGTCTCAGCTGCAAATAGAAGAGTCCTAACTAATATAATAGTAGTGTCCTGTTTTTACAGACGCAGAAACCAAAGTTAAATAAATTGTTCAAGACACTGAAAGAAGTGGCAGGTGTGGAACGTACAACGATGTGTGTCAGACTCCACAAGGAACACTCTCCTTCTACTGGTGTGAGATAATAGAAAATATATGTGTTGGTCTCTGCCCCTGATTCCTGGCACAGAGCTCCCAAAGCCCTCGGAACATCCTGGGTGGCAGGTGTGCCTCCTGACCTAACGAGGTGGCTCTGGGCAGGCTCCCGAACAGCTTCAGGATGGCAGCCAGGCACCAGAAAGACTGATCCGTGACCAGAAGCTCGGACTTTCAGCCCCACACCCACCCTCTGAGAAGGGGCGAGGGGAAGGCGACTGAGTTAATAATCAATCACGCCTCTGTGATGAAGTCTCCACCACAGTCCCTACTGTTTGAGGTTCAGAGAGCTTTCAGGTTGGTGAGCATATCCACAGGTCGGGAGGGTGGTGCCCCCCAGCTGCACAGCATCAGAGCTCCTGGGCTGGACCTTCCGGACCTCGCCCTGTGTCTCTATTCATCTGTGCCTCTTATCGTATCTCTTATTACATAAGAATATATGAGGTCTGTGAGCTGTTCTAGAAAATTACTGAACCCTAGAAGGGTCTTGTGGGAGCCCTGATTTACAGCTGGTTGGTCAGAAAGAAGCACAGGTGACAGCCTAACTTGAGATTAGCATCTGAAGTCAGCAGTTTTGTGAGACTGAGCCTTTTACCTGTAAGGTCTGCCCTAACTCTGGTTAAAGTCATAATAGGATGCCCTGATGGTATGCAGGATTGCCTGGTGTGGGAAACCCCACAAACATCTGCTCACAGAAGTGTTCTGTATGAGTAGTAAGTTTTTTCTAGACAGCTACCCAGTGTGTCCCAAACTCATCTGTGCATCATAATCCCCTGGGCCACGTGCTGCAGATTCTCAGTCCACGTGCCAGACAAGCCCTATTTCAGACGGTAACAGAATCAACATTTCTGGGGATGGAGCTCAGTGATCAGTGTTTTAATGTATTTTTTCCCTTTGATTACAATTGCCTACATAGGCAACCATTCTAATGGCTTGATATGTCTTTTTGTTTGTATTCTTACTATATGTGTTTTATGTGAATTCATTTCACTAGTCTAATGGATACTAATTAGTCACTCATTCTGTTATTCCTGATAGTAAATACTGATATGGAGTTTATTTTATGACAAGCACTACTTTCAGCATTTTGTATATACTAACAAATTTAATCCTTACAACCCTGTAATGTATAACCCATTATTTCCCCTTTACTTTGGAAGATGAAACAGGAAGAGACAGAGGGGTTAAACAGCATGCCCGATGATATGTCACTGTTATGTAAAGATCCAGGCAGAATCTATACTCTAAGCTCTGCTCTGCACCATACTGCCTCCCATTCTACAGATGGACTGTCATCCCCCCACCCCCTGAGCCTCCCCGGGTTTCACCAGGGATTGAGGGAAGGGGGAGGGAGTAACTCAGCAGTGGGGCAGTGGCTGGATGGTCCTACTAGTGGTATCATCTGGATATTACCTCAGGACCTGACCTGCTGAAGAGCCTGTAATGGTTGCCTGTTTCTATGCGGAGGCAGTCTGCAGTATTTATTCACAATACATTTTTTTCTTACTTCTTCTCAGAACATGGTTTTATTTACATCCTCTCTGAGCATTCCTTCCCTGTAGGTGGAGTATATTCTTCTGCCCCACTGAAATGGGGCTTTGATCTTGGCGACAGGACTTGCTTTAACCGATAAATGTGTGTGTAAGTGGCAGTGTGCCAGTTGTTAGCAGAGGCTGGGAGCAGAAACACATTTCCCTCTCTTGAGCTTTAACCCTCTGCGGTAACAGCTGGCCCAGAGGATAGTGGCCCCTTTAGTGTGGGACCTGGGATATACCCGAACTTTACCTGCAGCCAATGGGTATGTTGGTAAATGTTAAACTGCCTCTCTGGAAAAGAATGGCTCTGGTTTGTACAATTTGTACATTTGTAGCATTTACTGATTTCTCACCACAGCTGACTTAAGCTGTCAGATGGTGTCACTGAACGCAGAGCTGGGAAGAAACACGCCTTGTTGCCAACCCCAGCACTGGGGCAGAGGTGGCCACTCAACCAACAGAACCCAAAATCTTAAAATCTTAAATCTATGAAATTCTATTTATTTTTCAAGAGCACCTCTCCTATAGAGCTTTCCCCCACTGTGTTAATCTCTTCCCACTCTGACCTCCTTGAAACTTTATTAAATTTAATTTAATATAGAGGAGTCACATTATTGTCTCTTATCTCAAGTTTCTTGGTGCTAGGCGTTCTGTAGTTCTCCTTAGTCCAAACAATTTTTTTCCTCCATAAAAATCTCCCATTCCTTTGAAGCTCCAGCCATCGGACTGTAACATCTTCAAGAGTTGTCATTTATTGGCCTCTCCATCATTCCCTTGATTCACTGATCTTGATACCTTGAATGGTCTTCTCTTTCACCTCTCCTGGTGACATGACCTGTCCTCTGATTCTCAGTCACCCCGATTCGTCACCTTTCCCTCTTCTCTACCTCAGAAACTCCCATGGTTGTTATATCTTTGACTTTGCCAACACCAATAATTTTACTTTCAAAATCTCATTTTCCTCATCTAAGCTTATTACCTTATTGTGTCTCCAAGCAAATTATTTGACATCATTGAGACCTTTAATCAACTACACTATCACTTTAAATGATCAGTCTCCCCCTTCTTGTTTGCCTTTCCTCTCCGGAATGGATTTTATATTCTATCATTATATCCGCTCCTTTTCAACCAGGCTTGCTCATCTTCCCAGCACCAAATGTATCAACCCATGTGCCAATGTAATGTTCTCCTCTCTGCTGTCATTGTGAATCTGCTCACATCTAAGGTCAACTATGCCACTCAGCGTGTGTCCCAAGTCATCTTCTCTCACCTTCTTTAGAACTTTGCTACTGCCGCTAAGCCCTCTTCTGGCCTGTAAGCTCTCTCTTTCACGACAGAATGATTATTGTTTGCTAATCGGTATGCTCTAGTATGCCTAAAACTAAACAAAATAAAACAATTCCTTGGACATACATCTCCTCCAGCTACAATTTCTCTTGTTCTTTTCAGCAAAACTCTCGGGTAAAACTGTGTATTCCTGCTGCTGACCCTCTTCAGCCATTCTATATATAATTTCAGTTGGCTTCAGTCTCCTCCATGCCCTGAAACTGCTTTTTGTCAAGATCTCTCATGATCTCCATTTTATCCAATCCAATGGTTATTCTTGATCTTACTCCACCTTTCAGGAGTATTTGATACACTCAAAACACTTGGCGATTTTCATGCCCCTGCTTTTCTCCTACTTCACTGTCTTCTTAGTTGCCTTTATTGGCTCCTCTCCTGCCTAATATTTACATTCTGGTGTTTGCCTTAGCGCAGCGCTGCTGCTGTTCCAGCATCATCAGCTCCACCTGGAAACTTGCTACAACTACAAATTCTCGGCCTCACAACCAGTCAAAGCAGTTCAGCCAGGAATCACCCTGATTCCTCTTCTCACCCCCACATCTAATTGACCAGCAAGTCCTGTTGACTCTACCTGCAGCATATATGCTTCCAACTGATTTGCTTCTCAACCAACCACCCTGGCCAAGGTTGTGCCAATGCTCTACTTCAGTTGCTTTCTCCATGCTTCCACTTTTCCCCACTCCTCCCTTCCCTGGCCACTAGCTATTATCCACACAGCTACCACAGTGATCTTAAAACATAACTTAGTCATGTAACTACCCTGCTCAAAACCTTCCAATGGTGTTTGTATAAAACTGCACTTAGAATAAAGTTCAAAACTCCCTATGCAGTGTCACATGATCTCCCCTATCTCTGACCTCACCTTCTCTGCTTTTTCCTTTGCTTATTATTCTTCTAGCTATATTCCTTTCTTTCTGTGTCTTATCCCATCAGGGCCTTCAGACTTGCTCTTCCACTATCTGGAATATTCCTTTCCCCTAGTGTTTGCATGGCTGGCTCCTTGTTCTTGTCTGAGCTCAAATGTTCCTTCATAGAGCGGCCTTCTAACCCCCTAATGGAATGCTGTCCCTCCCCGCAAGGGTGGAATCCCTCTCCATGTTTTATCAGGTGATAACACTTTTCACAGTCTGAATTTATCTAATTTATTATTTACTTATTTCTGGTTAGGCCTGCCCCTTGTACATACAGGTCTATAAGACTTTGGCTTCTTAACTGCTGTATTTCTATGTCTAGAACAATACCTGGCACACAGGAGGCACTGAGTAAATTTATCTACAAAATGAATAAACCTTATAGAGAGAAGGCAAAAGACTTGGGTAATGTAAATCTTTAATTGGCCCATAAATGTGGCAAGATATTCCCCTTATAGGCGGTAACTAAGATCCATAAGCAGATTCCCATCTTACTTTCAATATGGAACAGGACATGCCCACAAGAGTCAAAGGGTGCAAATTTATCTACACAATTTAAATTATTCTGCTTCTCTTTTTCTGACCAACTATATTTAGTTGGATTAACTTCAGTGAAATCAGGAATGTGACTCCATTGTAACTGGATATTATTTTGTATTATCCCATAGTTCGATTTCTGCTACCCCAATGAGATGATGGGAGAGACAGACTGCACCTTATGTTTCTCTTCTAACATCTACAAACCAAGAAAGTACTGAAATAACAGGTAAATCTAACTACCAAGTTACTGGCTGCTTAAAACAGCTTCCAGGTCCCTGGCCCTCAGTAAATCACACAAGTTCTTAGAACCATAAGGGATAATATAATATAATATAATATAATATAATATAATATAATATAATATAATAATAATATAATGAAGAAATACAATATTAAAATAATAAATCTAAAAAAATCTTTCTTATTTTTTTCCATTAATCTGGGATTTGTAGTCATTCTCGAAATATTTTTTAAGATACTTGGACATGATGAAAAGCCTTACAAAGTTCCATAGCTCCAGGATCCCTTCTAGATTTTTTCTGTAGTTGCCAACCTTACCCTACTGCCATTTCCCATACTCCAAAAGGACATGATGTCCAGTTTTGGAAAACAATGAGACAAAGTAAATGACTGCCATACCTTCTGGAGGTTTTGTTACATTTTCAGTTTGGTTCTGTTTAGCAGATTCCTTGGTAGCCACAAAACACTCCAATTTTGGCAGACTAAGGGTATCTGAAGATTCCTGTTCTGAATCTTCATTTGGCTGGGAATCTAAAAAACCCAAAACTAATATTATAAAGTGCTATTTTGGACAATGATACAATGACTACCAATATTAGTATTCTTCTTTACAATGAAGGTACTCTCCCGCAACCCCTCCCCCTTAACACTCTTAGAAAGACTAAATATAAAAATGCTATTGAGAAGGGATTCCTTATTATATGACACAATGCTTTTCATTAACAAACAGGACAGTGTCTTCAAGGCTTTAACTCCTGAAGAGCTAGCTAGCTCTTTCTGGACCTTATGACCACATAGTACTTGGAAGCAGAGACCAAGTAGTTTGGCTTATTTTTATCCAGCAAGAATAATGGAGATACAATTTTTCAAAAGAGGTTTCCAATCTTAAATCCATCCCTTACTATGAAAATATATCTCTTTATTAAAATGTATTTTTCTAAGAAGTACAATATGAAACAAATTTTAAATTAGTACATTAAGGCCTGGTGATGCAAATACATCCCAGTGTGTTTATGTGCCACCCTGGCTGAATGGTGGTGGCTGCTTGGGGGACTGTGCTGGAAAGGCTGCAGCCTTGTCTCCTGTCAAGGGGGGAGTAGGTTTGATTGATCAGAGCTCTCTGCCAGGTGCCATGCAGCATATGCACCATCAACTTTCATCTCTGATTTCTCTCCATCATCTTTATAAGTCTAGCCTTAATCTCTGCTTTCGAGAAGCTCTGTGGTAATTAGATATTTTCTTTGGCCATGCTCATTGTAGGCATCTGAATTTTGGGTATTGTCCAGTAGAAAAATTCCTCTATCTTGGTACTTTACCTACCCAGTTTATTAAAGAAGTACTAACTTTCATTGCATCCTTAGATTCTTCGTCTCTTGAAATGATGACATTGTCCTACATATCCACAATGCCACCATCACACCCAAGAAGACTTACAGCAATTCCACAATGCTCTGTAATACATGGTTTCCTAGTCACACTTGTACAGCTGATCTATACTATCTTTTATAGCTGTTTTTCTCAATTCAGCATCCAATATTCAGGCAGTGCATGCAGCTTTAATGCCTCTTGTTTTTTAACATAGAACAACCACCCATCTTTTTCCTTTTAATGACATTGACTCTTTTTAAGAATCTAGGCCAGTTGTCCTATAGAATGTCTACCTTCTGGACTTGTCAGATTGCTCCCTCCTGATTAGATTTAGGTTAAGGATTTTTGGAAGGAATTCTGCACAGATCCTAGGCACTTCATATGGCATTATATGAGCAAGTACCTAATGTTGGGCTGTCTCAGAGTTGGGAGAAATGTGATCACTTGGTCAAGGAGGAAGATGTAATATCTCTCCACTATAAAGGTACATATCTCTCCTTATAATTAGTATGTAATACAAGGTGATATTTTAAGACCATGAGAATGCCCTGTTCTCCAACAAGCTTCACTACTTGCTTGGCTTGTAAATTAGTTTTGTCTTCATAATGCTTTCAGGTCAATTTTAAGCATACAGGATGAAACTAAATTTTATTTACATCTTGTTTTCTTCATATAACTCAGCCAAATCTGTAATATACAGATCAAGGTTAGATTATGCTATTAGCTACTACTGAAACAAAAGGTGGTAGGAACCAGATAGGTTCTAAGAGGCCACTATCAGGTATTTTTCACTTCAGCATGTTAACAGGAATAAGAGCTACTGAACACATTACCTGGATGAAGATCAACTGTATTCTGAACAGCTGTTTTGTTTGCACCTTTATCTTTCTTTATAAAAGGAGGCAGGTTTTTAGAAAGGGTGTCCACATAATTAAACTAAAAAAAAAAACCAAAAGACTTATTTTAGACTTACACATGGCTGAAATGCAACTGCTGCAGCAATGTTAAGTTGATTAGCAATGACGTAAGCATATTTTTTAAGGCCCTGAAAATAGTCTGCAAACTAAAAGTTTTTCAAGAGACTGATTAACTCAATTATAGATTTTTTTTTTAAATTAGTCATAATTTTCTATAATTTCTTTTCAGGCAGCCTCTGGTTAATAATAGCATCTAGAATTTCCATAGAAACACTGGGAGTTCAAACACATGAAAATATTCACTTGGCTTGAGAGTTTGAAGGTTTCACAGAAGAGCAGAGGAGTGCGCTGCTTCCATGAGCTTCCCAGTATCTCACAGCTGACGGGGGAAAATTTGTGATGAGATAAAAACTTCAAAATGGGATTTATCAGAGGATAATAATCATCAGTAGGGAGAATTCAATCCCCAAAAGGGCTTAAAATAGATGGGAGAAGGCAATTAATAGTGTTAGTAGTAAAGCAGGGAGGTAGAATGGTACTAATATATTGGTCAAGAACTTCTACTTGGGTGCGAGACCTGAAACTAGCCTTCCCACTCACGTCTATGAGGGCATGGATTTGAAAGCTATGGGTCAGCCAGTCAGGTTGATGCAGGAAAGAAACATCAGGGAAAGGAGAGATATGCCTTGTATCAAGTTTTATGAGGACTTATTCAGTTGTTTTTAATTATATTTAATTACCTGTGACTGATATAACTTGCTCAATTCAGATTTGAAGTAGGGTGATATTACTTTGTTCCTAATTTCCGTTAGATAATTGTGTGTTTTTTCAATTTCCTTCCTGGTTGATATTTCCATAGCGATGCAAAAGAAGACAGAATATTTTTAAAATGTTATTTGCTTGTGTTTTAGCTCTAAATCTCACAGAAAATGGGATCACTAACAGTAAAACTGGTAAAAATTAACTCAGCAGAGATTTTTTTGTCAACTTGTTTTGGCTCCTTTTCTGCTTTTCCTAGAATCAGTCACATTTCCTACGTCAGACTTTCATATCAGATAGGACATAATTACCACAGGGGGTAGTTTGGTTTTACAGTTGATCTCAAAAGACTGAAAGTCACATGGTTGACCTTTTCACATGTCTTTCAATTCTCTGAGGTTTAAATGCCAGCTAGATTCTACTGATTCCTATCATTTCAGTAGCAGTGGTAACCAAAATAAAAACTAAAACCTGAAGAATGGTTTATGAATAATGTGATCAGTGCTTATGAAGCAAATTAAAAGCAATCATGATAATCTTACTAGTTGTCTTTCCAGTATTGGAACCTATATTGGGGAGGCAATATACCCACTAAAAAGTATACTTCCCAGCCTTCCTTGTATGTATATGTGTATATATATATATACAGACACAGAGGGCCAATGAGAAGGAACCTGAAATCACTGGGTAAGACTCCAGATAGCTGTCAAGCAGGGCTTAACTCAACTAGGAGACTTTCCTTTTGTTCTTGTCTCATCTCTATTCCTAGAATTCCTGGAATATGGGTGAAAAGGTTGTAGCTGCAGCAGTCATTTTGCAACTGTGCAACACCTTTGAGGATGAAAATTATGTGCTAAGAATGATGAACAGATAAAATGAAGGAATCTGGGTTCCTGATGGACTGTCCACTTCTGACTTCTTTTACATTAGAAAAAATAAATTTTGTTAGATATGAAAGCACTGATTTGGGGGTTGTCTGTTAAATGTAGCTGAACCAAATCCTATGTGACATAGTTTTCATTTTGAAGTGCTTATTGCATGCCAGGAATTTTATAAGTCCATTTAATCTTATAATAACCCTATGAGTTACTACTATATCCCCATTTTATTGATCAAAAATCAAGGTGTAGAGAAGTTAAGCAACCTACCCTAAATCACATAACTAATAAGAGGTCAAGTTTGAATTAAAACCCAGGTTGCCTGCCTCCAAGCCCACGATCTAGGTAAGTGCACATGCCAGTCACGTGTCAGTCACCAAATGCGTGAGCTTAAAGAGACCTTAGTTATTAGGCATTCCAATCATCCTTGTCTTATAGATAAATTCTATAAGCAAACTGAATTTCTGAAGTAAATTTTAATGACTAAAGTAACCAGCCTGCATCATTTAGTCTGTAAGTAACCACGTTGAAACTGACGCCAGGTCTGCGGACTCTAAAACCAGTGCTCTTTCCCTTATCCCAGATGGCCTCTCTGGAAACACTGGCTGAATCAAAATATCATCTCACTGAAACAACTTTAATTTCACATTTAAATATCTTACCTTTCCTGCTTCATTAGAGTCACTTATCAACCTATGGTAGTCTGGCTATTGCCTACCACTCTCTTATAACTGTTTTCACACAAGAAATCAATAAACCTTCCAACTGATAAGCCCAAATTCCTCTTTTCATTCTGTTTTCTGGTTCTTTCACAGCATCTGACATTTACTGACCACCTTCCATTTGTTTGAAATGTTCTCCTTCTTTAACTCCCCTCCCCAAACCATTTTCCATGTTGCCAACCCTTCTTTTTCTATGACATGTAGCTCTTATTCCTGTGTGTTTCACTTTCTTCTTCAAAACCTTTCACTGACTTGCCATTATCTACATATAGGCTAAAATTTGAAATTGTTAATGTTTCAAAATCTTAAAAAATATAAATGGATAACCCATGTGCATGTACATATTCAAAAAGTACTAAGGAGTATGTAATAAATAGGAAGTCTTCACCCCACATTTTTCCCTGACCTTATACTCTCCTTCCCCACAGGCCATCACTGTCACTAGTTTCTTGAAAATCCTTTCAGAGCTCTTCTGTGAGACAGTACATACCTTCTAGTTTGATCTTGTATATAAGGGTGGCCCATGAGACTTAAGGTCTTACTTCACCACTTCACAGACACATTCTAAAAGGTAACTCAGACATATTTATTAAGAAGCATATCTATCCTGGAAGTTAATCTGGAGAGGAACCATGCAAATGTGTGCAAGGGTACCCAGAGTACATAGTGCATATGTACTATTTACTCAATAAATATATCTGGCTGCCTTTCTTTATGGCAATAGACTGGAGTTGGAATAAGCAAAGCACACAGTGCTTAAAGCACATTCCTCATGTGAATTATAAGAATCCTGGAATGTTTATGACAATGCTTCGCATTACGTTCTAGAATACTTAATCAGTGTATCAGAATTACCAAAACACAGAGAGTACTTGAGACCTTTCTTGCTTTATGAGAGGGAGAAAATCTACCTAATAGTCAAACAGACCTCTTCAAGAGATAATGACATCATCACCCAAAAGCTGAATGAGCACTTGGCTGAAGAGGAGAAGAGACCCCAACAATAGCAGAGAGCCTGGATGGAAGTGCCCTGCAACTGATGCCACTCTAAAATTCTGGGACCCCATGTATGTATGTATGTATACTTCAGGATAGAATTACCTCTTTTGATCTAACTTTTCTTTCCAGCGCTTTGCTGTCACTGTGTGCCTATGTGGAAGGAAAGGAAAATACGATGAAAAAGGGCAATGCTCTCAGCTTACCAACAATAAAAGAAAAGCTGCCACTCTATGATCAGTTGTTAACAGTGTGCAAAATGAAAGGCTGAGATGTCATTGAGGGAGACACCCACAGTTCTGACACCCACATCTCTCTTTCCTCAGTCACTATGTGCTTAATGCTAATTGGAACACTTTACTGGATCAACTTACCTCCATTTCTTTTCACGGAAATCTGTAGCAAACATTTCTGGTGGACATTCTGTAGCCGTAGTAAAAGACTGATTGAATAAATCGGTTAGGTGGGCTGCAACTTTAAAAAATAGATGTATTTAACTTTTATTCTCACTTCTTCACAGCACAACAGAGTCAGTACCCAATTACTCATTTGAGTAACTGTGTTTAATTTATCAACTGTTTACCAGAATTTCCATGACCAAGCTGTAATGTTACAGCAAACCATACCATTTTTATGAAACATCTATTGGAGAACACACATTTATAGTCAAAATACAAAATTTAGTGATACCCCATTTATCACACATCATTAGGGGAACTGATGTTCTATCTAACTGCATTTCTGCACAAAACTTAAAAAAAATTAACCACTTTGTAGAAATTGTTTCTCTAAAAAAGTATCTAAGGATCTGAATGTAGGGATCTAAATATAAACAATAGTCATTTGATAATCTGGGTGGTGATTCTCAGTTTATTCTACAAACATGGTCTCAGTGAGATATTAATAGGAGATTAAGAAATGAAAAAAGTTCCCATGTTCCAGGGTTATATGAGATTGGGAAACACCAATTTATTCAAGGTTAAATATGTTTCTTTGCTGTAAGACTCTTCTACATCCTTAATTGGTTAATGTACATTGTGGCTAAGAAAATACAGCAATATTCAGTATTATCCAAACTTATTTTACCATAAAAGTCATTTTGGATGGAGCCATATGATAGTGTTTTAGGAAATACTACAGGGAGCTCTGACTTAGGGTCACCGTACTGATATGTCAGGGGCAGCTGTGAGCATGCAGACCCTGTTTGACTCCTATGTCTGTCTGTTTGCATGTTTGAAAAAAGACGTTTAGTTTGTTTTTCACCATTGGGCAACCTGTGTGTTTACCTCTGTGGTGACTGTTCCCTCATGCCAGAGGTTACAAATGCAAATACTATGAGGTAGGGTTACCAGATAAAATGTAGGGCATTTAGTAAAATTTTATTTTCAGATTTACTAATTTTCTAGTATAAGTAAATTTGTTGTTTATCTAAATTCAAATTAAACTGGGCCTTCTATATTTTTATTTGCTAAATCTGGCAACCCTACTATAAGGGACTGTCTAGGTAAAAGAATCACAAGAGTATAAGGACAGAGAGATGCTGGGGGTTGTGACGGAGTCTTTTGTTCATGGTCATGACAGAGGGGCAACTGCTAACCATCTTCAGCCAAATGTCACTATGTGGTAATGTGACATTTCAAGAGAAGAAAAGTTCAGACAAACAAAAACAACTAAGAAAGCTAACATGGAGAGTGCACGAAACAACTCTGTGGGCTAAATGAAGTCTGACCTTTGTCTAACAACATCTAAAAATGGCCAAAATAGAAAAGAAAAGGAAACCTCAAACCACCAAGTTCTCCACTGTTTTACTGTGAACTGAGAAACCACATAACCAATTTTGCTATGTAACCAATTGGGGGCTATGTATATCCCCAAATAAAGAGGCTCTGAAGGAAGGTGTATTCCAAGAATAGACTGCTTGAACTACCTATAAGAGTCAAACCGTGCCAGGATTTGGCAGTCATGTGTAGTTGCTCAACAATTCTGTGTGTGTGTGTGTGTGTGTGTGTGAGCATGTTGGGGGCAGAGTGCTGGTTGGTTGATTGCTTCCTTTTTGTATCTTAGCTATGTTCTAAATATAGGTTGAGGTTAACATAAAAGTGAAATGTCAACATTTTTCATTCAGCAGATGGAAGTTACAGATGAATTAGCGGCAATCATGGTTTCCAAGGATCTCACAATATGGGCAGAAAAATTATGTGAATAAATCATTACAATACAACATGGTGAATACTACAACAGAAATACGTGCACAGTGCTTTGCTATCAGATGGAAGAATGACTGAGAAGTGTATTTAAGATTGTTCCTTTGATATCCATAAATATTTTGCAGAGAATAGTAAATGTAGTACCTTCGGTAACATGACTTTTCATAGTTTCCTCCATTTTAGGGAAAGACTGAAATAAAGAAAGAATTCCTTAATGGTGATGATTGTATTACATACAAAATTAACTTTGTTTAGAAGCATTCTTCATGTGCTAAAATTTATCTTTCATAGAAATTCTATAAAATGAATTAGTCTTTCATTGTCAGTACAAAATTTACTTGATTTTTTTAGTCATTTCTTTACTTAACAACATCTAAAAATGGAAATCATTTTAAGTTGTAGAAATTCCTTTCTTCCCCTGCTTCCTATTTCATTCATTTAATAAATTCAATATTTCAATGAGTGTCACTTTTGCTGAATCATAAAAACTGTTATTTAAGAGCCTTCAGAAATACTTACATTTAAGGAAGAGCCTAAGCAGCATTGGAAAATTCAATATATGAGGGATCAGATTTCCACAGAAATAAGAAATTATAAGAAGAGAGCAAATGCTTCAGAAAAGTGGCAGAAGCAGCTATTACAATATTTTGTCTTGAAGCATCTAGCACTGATACAATAGTAAAAACATTGGCATATAAAACATTTCCTTCTCACCATAACTAACTTGAGGAGATCCGCAGCGTTGCCTCTCTCTTCCTCTGTTCTGGAATCTTTAACTGTCATTTCCTGTAGCTCATCTTCTTTCTTTAGAATATGGTTTATATAATCCTAAATCAGCAGAATAAAATAAATCAATAAAAGCCAGAAATAAGATAGAGACATTAAAATAGTCAGCATCAACTTGAAATGCTACAAGAAGTTTAAGAATATGTAAGTTCAAAATGCTCAATAATCAGTTACTGGTCAAGCACTCTGGAAAGGCTTTTCTTTAACATGTTAATAAACAAAGACCTGAAAAGTCCACAGGCAAATCTTTAAGGGCTACAGTATGTTTGAACTCCTCGAGGACCTCAGAGAGACGTGGCTTCTAAGTCGGCCCTCCAGTGTCTCTTCATTAATAAAAGGGACAGAGTTGGTTTAGATGATTGCTAGAGTCCTTTCCAAGGATAGTCCTTATGATTCTACCTATAAAGGCAAATTGTTTAGTCCATGCCTTTGCTTTGACAGAAATATACTCTACTTTTTCCATAAATACTGGACCATTTCCATAAATAATGGCCCCCTGCTCTATGCCAGGTGCTCTGTACACAACCATAAACAAACACGTATGATCCCTGTGCTGAGAGACTTAACAAACTAGACAGTGGGATGTTATAGATATACAACTAACTGTATATTTACAAATTCTTAGACCCTTTCCAAAAACCAACAACCCATTTCTTCTGTGGACAAGTATCAAATACAGAGTTTTGCCTTTTTCCAGAGGTCACCAGACCAGTTTCTCATAAAATAAGGAGGAGGACTATCTATAGCAATCACATACATAAAAATTATTTATCTGTGCAATGTCTTTGGGGCCCTAATACTCCTATACATTATGGGAATCAGTAAGTATTTTCTACTTCTCAACTTCCTACCCGCTGGAAGATTGACATTCATGTGTTGCATTAGGTAAACACTGGTAGAATTGTATAACTTCAGATTCCTCAGGAAACCAGGAGGAATGATTGCCCTGTTTCTGATTTTTTTGGGTCAGGTTACCTGGATTCCATTACCTTAAGGGAAATCTGCAGCTTCAATTTCACCTCATTCTTTATGACCTCGTGCTGGATGAACTGGCGTATCTGTAACACCTTGGGGTTCCTGAGTATAGGGGCAGGGGCAGTCACTAGCTGTTTGGAGCCAATGTCAAGACCCTTCCATATGTAAGTGCCAAATGGAGCTCCTAGAGTTTTTTTCTGTTAACAAAACAAAACAAAATAACCACCAAAGAAATCAGAATGTTTTAACATTGTTTTTTTTTTTTTTCCACTCTATACTTATTATGTAGATATTATGCTAGGAACCACTTGCTCGTGAATACAATGAAGAGAAAAAATGACCCCCACTCTCAAAAAGCTTAGCAAATATAAGGAAAATTGGTAACAGAACTGGACAGCTCTTCCTCTCTATATTTGTTTCCAAGAATCTGGATATCTTTAAATCCTCTTGCATGATGTCCTGATAGGTAGCATTAGCGGAGTCCTAGGCAATGGTAATGCCACAGTAATGCAGCAGCAGCCTGGCTTAGGCCAAACGCAAGTGACTGTTCCATTTAATACCCACAGGTAGCCTAAGACATTTGGAATTAGGCAGTCTTTAACTTCCTGGTCTCATGTTCATTTTGACCTAGAGAGATTCCTTGAGAGAAAATCCCATAGATCTGAATGGGTCTTTGAATTCACTCTAGATTAAGCATGCCCAGGATCTCTTGGACAGAAAGGTCTGTCTTAGAGTAGATAGAAGCACATCTCTAGGTAATCTCTGTAATTGATTTTCAGGAGTGGTGTGCTTTGATGTCATATGTCCTGAAGTGTGTCTGGTGTGCTTCATTTTAAATCGCTGTTCAGTGTTCAGTGCCTGGTCAGTGATGACCACCCAGGGGCTTGAGTAGGCTGGGCCACTGCTACCAGGCATAGAAGGTCCTAGCTATAGGAGTTGCAGAGGAAGAAAATAAACTTCCTTCATTAATCTCAGATGTGGCATATTATTTGTCATAATGCATTTCAATGTGGCCTGAGTGAGCCACTTGGTGCAGCCTCTTTATTTTTCAGAAAAGAAAGTGGAGTACAGTGTGACTTGTACCAAATCCCTTATTAGTAATTGGTAGAATCAGGACTAGAATTCAGGTCATCTTCATTTACCATGTTGAGTATAGTCACCAAGTTAAAATATAGGGCTAGAAGGTTTTTGTTACCTTACGTGTTCATTATCTGTGCCTCTGCTATTACAAGATTGTGTAGAAAGCAAAAATCATTCATAATTCAAAAACATTCTCTTCACTTAACACTAGTATCTCTCTCTGATCATATTATCAATATCTTCACTGACTTAATAATTTAATGTCTGGTAATATGCCACACATAAATTGCTTGCAAAATGAAATGGCAAATCTGCAAGATGTAGGATTTTGTAATTCCTGCTCAAGATGTTTTCTTTAACAAAACTTTAGGTGGGGTCTCTCTAATCTGACATAATCACAGTGCTTACTTTTTAACATTGGAGTTGCAAATCCCTGTGTATAATCCTTCATGTTATTCTTATATACTCAGTTTGCATGTTAATAAGTTAAGAAAATTAGCTAAGTCAGGTATATTTCTCATAAATCTATAAATGTTAAAATATTCAAATAAAAACTCCTTTAACCCATTAACAATTAACAGAAGAATGCAAATACATGAATATATGGGAGAAGAACGGGGATTCCAGCCATTGTTAGATGAAGATGACTGTTCAACAGAAAAATTCGTACCTCAACTGGGGGAAATGTCTCCCATGACCTTGACTGAAGATTAGGAGGAACAATTGTACCTAATTCTTTTTTCATCAGCCATGGTGATGCTTCATGGAAAGGGCGAAGGACAGTGATGCTCAGGGTACCTGGTTCAAAGAGAGTTACAGAAGATCATTTCTCTATCAAAAATATTCTAAGAAATTCAACAGGTACTCATGCACTTCAACACGTTTTGATAAGCCAGATACAGCAATTATGCCTAAGGACTTTAGGATCCAACAAGAAAGGTGAGGCTTTTAGTCACTGTGAACCCACAGTCTGGATTTAGATCACTTGGAATTAATTAATTGACATCTCACTGTCCTTCACAAACCACACCTAGGTCCTGTCAGTTCTACCTATACACATGTCTTGAGCTCATCCACTTCTTTCCCCATCACTGACCCTACCTTAGATCATTTATTTGCCTCAGAGAGATCCTGTTCTGGACTTAAAGAACAAGTAGCTTTTCTACTCATAGCTCCTGGGTGAGTGGACCTGCCCTGGGAGTCAGGATGACTGATGATGTTAGTCCATGATTTAAACTCTTCTTTGTCTTCCCATTGCTCATGAATAAAACTGAATCCTTCACATTTTCCCACCCCTTCCTCAACTTGCACTCCCTTCTGTGCTTGGCTATTTTGGCCTTTTCCCCCATTTTCTGATGCTTTCTGCTTTCTGCTTTGTATTCTCTCCTCCAATAAAGGCTCCCTTCAACTTTAATTAACGCCTACTGATCCACCACTTTGGCTCCACTGTCTTCAGGGAAGCCTTCTAGATGATGTCAATTTCCTTTGTTAGATGCTCTCATAGAACCATATTCCTTTCCCTCACAGATCTTACCTCAATTTATATCATACAGTTATTCATGTAAATATATAATTAATGACTATCTCTCATTAAACTCTAAGCTCTGTGAAAGCAGGGTCCATACCGTCTGAGGTCTCCACTGTATTCCTAACACCCATGCAGTGTTTGGCATATGGTGGATTATCAAGTTGATGCTAGTTAAATAACTGACTAAAAAAGCAATTTGAAATGAACTCTTATTCTCATACAAATCAACACATGCACCGAACAACCGGAGTGCCCTACTTTCCATATTCACAAAGAGCAAGTCGTATTACATCATGCACACGTGCACTGATAATTAAAAGATGTGAGTGCACAGAGATGCAGTCATATCCATAAATGAGTACAAAATATATCCCACCAACCAGACAAACAATAAAACAGAAACACACACACAAACCTAGACATAGCACACTCATTTGGTATACATATAACATGAAGTTCACATCTGTGTTTAAATACATAATATGACATACAGAGATGGCCATTACTTAATACAATATGTCTCTAACCTTTAGTTACACACTGATTTCTTTAAAATGGATGAAATAATATAAATGTCCAATGAATACAATATAATTTATCCTGCACTTCAGGTTATGTATACTTACATATACTTATCCTACACTTCTAACACACACCAAATGTACTTTGTATTCTTATTGTATTAAATTCATCAAGCAACACCTTTTAAAAGTAACAAAAAATGATCTTATATTTCACTTTTCTTTTTTTTTTCCTACCAAGATAAAACAAACACATACACAGGAACCTAAACATACCTAATGCACCTAACACTCCTAAACACAGAACTTTGTTTATAGGTGGCAAAGGGATGTATACACAGTTTACATAGGTTGATGTGCAGATAAAGCTTTGTATGAGCATGAATAATGATACAAAGAGGCTGACAGGGCCAGGTGGAAGCAGAGTTGAAAAAGTAAGCAAAAGGAAAAAAACAGAGATGACACAGGGGTGCATTAGATAAAGAGGATGAGAGTTGATGAGGGCACACAGGGAGTTCCAGATGGTTCGGGCACTCTACCTGATTGTTCCTGTACTGGTTCCTGAAGAACTACAGTAGTTGAATCTCCATATGCCAAGGAGAGGTATTCTTCTATGTCACTGTCTCGAAGAAGTTCCACTCCTGATCCGTCAGCATGGATGACAAAAAACCTGTTTGAAGAAATGGAAATCTAATCACTGGGAGTATTCAGTTAGAATGCTCCTTGAACTTGCAATTAAAAATAAAAGTCACGGTATTATTTTTATGATTTTACCTGGGGACATGTTCACCATAGATTTGTAGATGATTCTTTTGAAGGTGAATAGAGGATAAACTATCATAGCCTTCGGTTCTTTCACTTAAATCATCTTCCAAATTGTTTTCTGGTAGCATAGTTGATACACTACCATCAGCCATGACCTAAAGGACACAGCACATAAGCAACTACAAGTGAAAAAAGGTGCCATAAAGCTCATCTTTCTGCTAATCCCATTTGAGAGAGCAGGTGATCTTCTGGTAAACTTAGAAAATCAGGGATATCTATTTACAAGGTATTGTTGACTCAAAACAGGCTGAATTAATAAAAGTGAAAAACCAGTAGCATATCTCTGCTTACAAACCACACCTAGACTGTTAAACAATGACAAATCAGAATGCCTTCAGAGGAAGGTGACTCAGATGTCAGGGGACTCAAAACCCATCTTCAGAGGAGATTCAAGATGGGGGCATGAGAGGTGAGACGGAGAACTCCTCCCCAAACCACAAATAGTATGAAAATATAGTTAATTGCTACAACTAACCCTAAAAGAGCAACAAGAAAGAAGGCAGAACCAGACTATATACAGACCTCAGGAACAGAGCAGACCTCACGAAACTGGGTAACTTACGAAAGCTTTAATTTGGTGGGACCCAAGCCCTTCCCCCACCCCAGCTCACCGGCGGGAGGAAGAGAAACGGAGCGGGAAGGGGGTGGAAGCCTGAGACTGCTGAACACCAGCCCTGGAGGTCTGCTTTGCGAGCAGAAACCTACACTGTGTGGTGCTCTGGACATTGGCTAGCTCAGACAGGTGGAGTGCTTGAGAGACAGATTCCGGCCATTTGTGGAGGAGGGGATCCACTCCCAGCCACTCTGGGACAAGGGAAAGGCAGGCGGTCTGAGAGGCTTCCTAGCAGCGAGAGGGCTGCTGAAGGAGTGGGGTTTGCACGAGGCTTGCTGTGCAGGGGAGGGGAGAGCTAGACAAGGGTGTCAGGGTGTGCTCTGCCTAGCTGATTGGGAACTTTGAGGAGCTTCAGGTGCCCCATCCCCCTGGCTGCCTACTCAGCTCCAAGGCCCCCCACTGTGACACGCAGCCTGCTGCGCCTTCCTCCTGGCCTGCTGGCACCGGTTTGAAAACCAACAATCACTTCACTAGCGTCAGACCAGCCACAAGGAGGCTCAGCCTACAACAGCTATAGATGCAAAGCACAGAGGCTTACACCTGTGTGCTCCGCCCACTGGCTCTGACACTGGAGACAGGCACTGCAGACGGGAATCAGGAAACAGATCTTTCCTCTGCCCAGGCACCAGCTCCGCTCCCCTATGACCGCCAGCCTCACTCTAGGGGCTGAGAACCTCCAGAGACTGGAGCTTCTGGGCACTAGTGGGCACCACACAGAAATATGAAACATCAAAAGAACATGGTTCAGACCAAAATCTCACAAACCCCAGAAAAAGGGCCTAATGAAACTGAACGCACCAATCTGCCTGAAAGAGAGTTCAAAATAAAAATCATAAACATACTTATGGAGGTACAGAAAAATATTCAAGAACTCAAGAATGAATTTAAGTCAGAGATTCAATCATTAAGAAATACCATATCTGAAATGAAACATACAATGGAAGGATTTAAAAGCAGTAGATTTAGATGCAGTAGAAGAGATGGTAAATGGAATAGAAATTAAAGAAGAGGAATACAAAGCTGTGGTGCAGAGAAAAAAGAATCTCTAAGAAAGAAAGAATCTCTAAGAAAAAGAATACAGAATGATATTCGTATTATAGCGGTGCCAGAAGAAGAAGAGAGAGAAAAAGGGATAGAAAGTGTCATTGAGGAGGTAATTACTGAAAACGTCCCCAATCTAGGAAAGGAAACAGTCTCTCAAGCCATGGAGGTGCACAGATCTCCCAACACAAGGGACCTAAGGAAGACAACATCAAGACATATAATAATTAAAATGGCAATGATCAAGGATAAAGACAGACTTTTAAAAGCAGCTAGAGAGAGAAAAAGGATCACATACAAAGGAAAACCCATCAGGCTATCATCAGACTTCTCAACAGAAACTTTACAGGCCAGAAAGGAGTGGCATGATATATTTAATACAATGAAGCAGAAGGGCCTTGAACCAAGAATAATCTACCTGGCAAGGTTATCATTTAAGTTTGAAGGAGGGATTAAACAATTTTCAGATAAGTAAAAGTTGAGAGAATTTACCTCCCACAAACTACCTCTACAGTGAATTTTGGAGGGACTCCTATAGATGGAAGTATTCCTAAGGCTAAATAGATGTCACCCAAGGGATAGACAAAGAGTACAGAATATGATTCATAACATACAAAGAATGGAGGATGAAGAAAAAGGAGGAAAAAAAAAAGTGAACCTTCAGGTTGTGTTTGTAATAGCACACGAAGTGAGTTAAATTAGACTGTTAGACAGTAAGGGAATTACCCTTGAACCTTTGGTAACCACGAATCTAAAGCCTGAAATGGCAATAACTATGTACCTGTCGATAACCACCCTAAATGTAAATGGTCTGAATGCAGCAATCAGCAATCAAAAGACACAGAGTCACTGAATGGATTAAAAAACAAGACCTGCCTATAAGCTGCCTACAAGAGACTCACTTCAAACCCAAAGACATACACAGACTGAAAGTAAAGGGATGGAAAAAGATATTTCATGCAACCAACAGGGAGAAAAAAGCAGGAGTTGCAGTACTTGTATCAGACAAAATAGACTTCAAAACAAAGTAACAAGAGACAAAGAAGGACATTTCATAATGATAAAGGGGTCAGTCCAACAAGAGGATATAACTGTTATAAATATCTATGCAACAAACACAGGATCCCATACACATGTGAAACAACTACTAACAAAATTAAAGGGGGAAATAGAATGCAATGCATGCACTTTAGGAGACTTCAACACACCACTCACTCCAAAGGACAGATCAACCAGACAGAAAACAAGTAAGGAGACAGAGGCACTGAACAACACATTAGAACAGATGGACCTAATGGACATTACCAGAAGACTCCATCCAAAAGCAACAGGATACACATTCTTCTTAAGTGCACATGGAACATTTTCAAGAACAGATCATATACTAGGCCACAAAAACAACCTCAGTAAATTCAAAAAGATTGAAATTGTACAAACCAGCTTCTCAGATCACAAAGGTATGAAACCAGAAATAAATTACACAAAGAAAACAAAAAAGCCCACAAACACATGGAGGCTTAATAAAATGCTCCTAAATAATCAATGGGTCAATGACCAAATAAAAACAGAGATCAAGCAATATATGGAGACAAACAACAATAATAATTAAACAACACAAAATCTGTGGGATGCAGCAAAGGCCTTGCTAAGGGGGAAATATATTGCAATACAGGGCTACCTCAGGAAAGAAGAACAAATGAACAGTCTAAACTCACAATTAATGAAACTAGGAAAGGAAGAACAAATGAGGCCCAAAGTCAGTAGAAGGAGGGACATAATAAAGATTAAAGCAGAAATAAATAAAATTGAGATGAATAGAACAATAGAAAAAAATCAATGAAAGCAGGAGCTGGTTCTTTGACTAAATAAAAAAAATAGATAATCCCCTAGCCAGACGAATCAAGAAAAAAAGAAAGTCTACACACATAAAGAGAATCAGAAATGAGAATGGAAAAATCACCACGGACACCACAGAAATATAAAGAATTATGAGACAATACTATGAAAAATTATATGGTAACAAACTGGATACCCTAGAAGAAATGGAAAACTCTCTAGAAAAATACAACCTCCCAAAGCTGACCCAAGAAGAAACAGAAAATCTGGATAGACCAATTACTAGCAAAGAAATTGAACTGGTAATAAAAAAACTACCTAAGAACAAATCCCTGGACCAGATGGTTTCCCTGCTGAATTTTATCAAACATTTAGTGAAGACCTAATACCTATCCTCCTTAAAGTTTTCCAAAAAGTAGACTCATTCTACGAGGCTAACATCACTCTAATACCAAAATCAGACAAAGACACCACAAAAAAAGAAAATTACAGACCAATATCCCTGATGAACATAGATGAACATAGATATTTTTGCATCTTAAGGGAAATTAAAGAGGACACTAATAAATGGTATTATTTTTCGGTATTTAGTAATGTGTCTTCCCTTTTGGTCTAATTACTTATTTGGCTTTAACATTTCTACCATCCTAGTTGTTGGGCTTGCTATCCTTACGGAAGTACACCTGAGAATGAAAGACCCTGGCATTCATTACTGCCTGCCCAAAGTACTGGCAGTAGGTAGATAAATAATCCCAAGGCAGCCAATGTAAAAAGTTACATGGAAGCTCTCTAGTGCAAAATATCTCAAAAACAAAGCCAGAGCTGCTCTACCTTCAGACTAATGATGCGTTTTACCTGAAAGGCATTTCCCTCAGGATCCAGGACCTCACAGATAACCTCTGATGTGTGCTTCATGATGTACCTGCTAGCTCTCAGCTGTTCACGTATTTGGAAAGGATGGTATATGTCACTACTGGATTCATGGCAATATATAGCTGAACAATCCCTATCAATATGAAGACTGCCTGTGTTTGGAGGTAATACCTGGGAGGATAACAGGAAGAGAGAAATTATTAAAGAAACTTGACAGCATATAGTTGAATCATGCTTTTTAATCCATTTCCCCAATATCTGTCTTTTTATAGGATTGTTTAATCCATTTGTATGTAATGTAATTACTGATGTTTAGATTTACATCTTTCAATTTTTAATTTTTCTGCATGTCTTTGTATCTCTTTTACCCTGTTTATCCATTATTGCCTTCTATTGTTTTAAATTGAAATTTTCTAGAATGCCATTTTTAGTCCCTTGTTGTTTTGTTTACTATATATTTCTGAGTTATTTTTCTTAGTGTCTCTTGGGGATTACAAATAACATCTTAATTTGTATTGGATTAATACTACATTGGATTAATCTGTATTGGATTATACTAACTTAATTTCAGTATTAAGCAAAATCTTTGCTCCTATATGGGTTTATTCCTTCCCCTCTCCTTTGTATTATTATTGTCAAAAAAATTACATCTTTATACATTATAAGCACAGAATATGCTATAATAATTGTTGGTTTATGCAATTACCTTTTAAATAAAAAAAACAAGTGAGTCAAAAATAAAAAATACGTGTATAATATACAGCTACCTTTTACCTCTGTATTTTTATATTTACCCATATAAGTAGTTGCCTTTACTAGTGTTTTTTATTTCTTGTGTGTATTTGAGTTATTGTCTTTGCATTACAGCCTAAAAGGAGTATTTCTTGTAGGGCATGTATAAGAGCAATTAAGTCTCTCAGTTTTGGTTTATCTGGGAATATCTTAATTTCTTTAATTTAGAAGGATAATTTTACTGAATAATGAGTAGGAGGTTGATGGTCTTTTTCTTTAAATGCTTTGAATATGGCATCTCACTGCCTTCTGGACTTCACGGCTCCTGATGAGAGATCAGCTGTTCATTTTATTGGAGATACCTCGTGTTTGATGAGTCTCTTCTCTCTTGCTGCTTGCTAGACGCTTTGTCTTTCACTTGATCATGATGTGTATAGGTGTGATCTCTTCTGAATTAATCCTACTTGAATTTTGTTGAGATTCTTCCATGTATGGATTGTTTTATCAGATTTGATAAGTTCTAAGCCATTATTTCTTGAAGTATTTTTTCCCTTCTCTCTTTTCCTTCTCAGACTCTCATTAGGCCTATATTGGTGTGAACTGAGAATCGGTTCAGTTTTCTTCCCTTTTTTCTCTCTCTTCCTCAGACTGACAAATCTTCACTGACCTATTTGCAAGTTTGCTAATTCTTTCAATTGCCAGCTTAAATTTGATATTGAGACTCTCTAGTGAATTCTTCATTATTCAGTTATTGTGCTTTCCAACTATATAATTTCTATTTGGTTCTTTTTTTATAATTTCTGTGTATTGATCTTCTCATTCTATGTTTTAGTTCTTTACACAGGGTTTCCCTTAGTTTTTTAACATATTGTTATAAACTTAACATATGACTTAAATTCCTTGTCTAGTTAAGTACAAAGTCTGGGTTTCCTCAGGGACAGTTTCTATTGATTGCTTCTTCCTACACCCTCCCTGTTTATGAATGACAATTTCCCTTTTTTATGTCTCATCATTTTTTTGTTGAAAAATGGACATTTTAAATAGCATAATGTATAACTTGGGAAATTACATCCCTGCCTCAGGCTTGTTATTGTTATTTCTGCTTTTGTTGCTATTTATTTAGTGATTTTCCTGAACTAACTCTTTAAAGTTTATATTTATTGTCATTTGTGTGCACTGGCATGTCTGTTTGCTTAGCTTAGCGTTCTGCTCATAATTGGGTAGATATTTCTTAAAAACCTTAAACTAATAGGTCTTTCAGCTTCTATGAAGAGCTCTGTTTGCACAGGGATTTTCTCAGTGCTCCAGCAGGAAGTTTACAGCTCCACCTTAGCCTTCACCTCCTGCTTTTGCAGAGCCTCTTGATCAGCAAAAAGTCTCATGATAGGCATTTTGAGTTCCTTTCTGGGCACTCACACAGCCCTGCATATGAATGTGGTTTTCTATATTCCAAGTCATATGTAAGAGGTTTTCAAAGCCCTTTATGAACTTCTTGTTCCCCAGCTTTTCCTCTTAATTTCTTTTGTTCACCCTCTTGTTTGTTATTGTCACCTCAGGTGGCTGTAATTTTAAATAATTACCTTTGTTTGGGGAAAAGGCTATTGTTTGTAGCGAGTGAGCTCAGAGTCAGAGCAAATAAAGACAACATCTGTGAATGGGGACCTATCAGGTCAAACACTTGACAATATTTTGTGATGGGGTTTTTGGTGAGCTCTAAACCTATTCTTCCCCTTTCACCAGCTCCTAGCCTGCTGGTTTTCATTGCTATCATGAATGTGAGGGTATTGACTTTCAAGGCTACTATGGAGCAAGGGTAAGAGAGGGGAATATGGCAAATGAAATCTCCATGGATCTTACTGTTCTTCCTGAGATTCATTTTTTCCCCTTCTTTTACTCTTTTCTTTTTAAGTAAACAAGCCTTAGATTGTTATAATCCTTTGGTTAATTTTCAAAGTTTTGTAAAAGTGGATTTTGACATTTTTTCCAGTTTTCTAGTTGTTTTTAGGGAGGTGTGGTCTTTTGGAGGTCCCTACTTTACCATTTTGGAAGTCTCTCAGATTGACTCTTCACCACTCCCCAGGCCCAGATAATTCATTGGGCCTTGGCTAATTCTGAGGATTTTCTGTGGTTTTAAGCACATTTTAGAATAGGCACAGATGGCTAGTTAAATTTGCAACTTTCCCGCTTTCATAGATTCACATCAAAATGGACCCAAACTGCCATATTGACTCTATAACTTATTGAAAGCTACTCTGGAGAGAAGAAGATGGCCTGTAGTTTTCAGAATTAAGACACACACACCATAGACTAGGAGAAACAACCATGCAGAAATGTCAAAAAGTAAACCTAATAAACAGGAGGTGCCGTTTCTTCTAGGAAGTTAACCTGGAGAAACACCTATGCTGAAGCCCAGAGACTCAACATGGGAAATACAGCAATGATCCATAATTTTTGCTAGAGATTATCTTTTATTAACTTGAAAACCAGTTAGCAAATAGAATTCTCATGATTTTACATACCTATACCGCTCAGAGTTTGCTATAAAATTTGTCTCTTCTAGCTGATTTCACATGCTGAGTAGAGGATGAGCCACTTTCCATTATGATAATGTTTGTTTATGGTATTGGTAATAAAGATAAAGACTCTTAAAGTTCTTTCAGTATTATTCTTATGAATGCTTATTACATTTTTATATTTTTCCCCAAAGGAATTTCTTAGGCTGGATCAGACAGGCATAAAAGAGTAGTTAGAAGCTTGTTCCAGCACACACACACCCCTCCCCCTAGAATCTGGTAGGTCTTCTGGTCTAGAGAAACTGGTTTCAGTTCTTAGAACCAGGGACAGATGAAGGTTTCCCATGGGAGATAATAGGCCCAGTATTAGTTTTCTTGTCCTCCTAAAACCCTCCAGCTGGATAGATGGAACTACCCACACCTGTGACACATTATAATTATAGAGGATAACAATTGTTATATCCACCTCCCTTTCATGTTTTGGCTAATTTTTCTAGTGCTGCCAAAGTACAATAGTGGCCAATACCAAGATCTACCTCTCTTTTTAATACATTGCCTGACATCCAGTCACACTCATCGTACTGCCCATTGTCCTCATGCTGGCGAATGAGGAAGTGATGACTGTGCTTGTCAAGACCAACCACTAGAAGACTGACAAAAGGTACTTTGAACGCCATCGTTCAGTTCTAGAGAACTATAGAACTATAAAATAGGTGTTGGTAAACTTATTCGGATTTATTTTTAGTTGGGAATAAAAGTCTGTGTCTCTTAACCAGGAGTGATCAACCTTCTAAATCATTCTTGGGCTGTGTTTCAGGATATTGGGTGAACCTGGAAGAAACAAGTGGTTACACAATAGTGACAGACAATGAGTGGCTCCAAGTCAGATCTCTTTGGTTTCTCCCTCTTCCTTCAGTGGTAACTGCCAGTGGTGCTAAAATTCCTTTGCCCCCATAGTTGTAACCATTAGAGTTTGCTGTGATAAAAATAAGGCAAATCTGACCTTGCAAGACATTCTCATGATTCTTGTGAAATTTGGTAGAACACCTGGTACTGGAGTATGGTTAAAGCCAACCTGCCTAAAAAATGGATATTCTGAATGCTACATAAGAAAAATAGCACCTGCTTCTCCAATTGCAACATTTCACAGTCATCTCTTGCTTTCAGCACTTTTCCTGCCCCCAAACACTCTGGACAAAGAGGGAACAGCATAATATTATCAGGAGAGATGGGAGGAACAAACTGGTTTCAGCAGCTTGCACAGTAACAAATATTGATCACAGAGGTCTTTGCTCATCATCTTCTGGCTCTGAGCTTTCAGAACCCTGTGACATTATTTGTGATATCGGCACTGGTGTCCCTTCTCCAGGAGGTGGAAAGGTAAAGGCAAATCCTTTTAAGACTAATGGGACTGCAGACTGACACCAGGCACTTGTGTCCACCTGTAGGGAGGAAATGCAGGGACGTAGAGGACTTGTTAACAGTGTTCTTCCCTGATGCTCCAAGGACAAAGCTTTGCTTCAGCGGACAAGCTTCCCTTCTGGGACCACACAGACCCTAGGCTCCTCCGCATTCTGTGGGGACATTAGGAAGAGTGGGGATGGACTGGAAGTGGGAAGGACAGGAGAGTGAGAATGAGGGTAGAGTTGGCCGGAGGGGAAGCTGGCCTGGTAGGCCTAAGCCCGATCACCTGAGTGCTTCTAACGCCCACAGTGCCTACTGACTACCACATAAAGGATCACCAACAAATACATTTTGATTTATAATCTTGATCCGAAGATACCAAAGCACCGTAAGGCAAACAGGACAATGTTTTTCTGGAACAGATTGTAAAAACATGAATAAATGGAGATTGAGAAGTGTGTTCTTAGATGAGGTGAGACAAGAGGGCAAGAGCCGTCATCCATATGGTTCACTGCCCTGGAGTAGTGAGTTTCCTCGTGGAATAGACACTTACCTTTGGTACTCCTCATTTTCCCCTAGGCCTACCTGATATGTTCCCTGTGGCTTGGCGATAACAAATGTCCCATCTCCAAAGGTGGCACAGCAGCTACTGTTCTCGCAGTTGGTGATGACCGTGGCATAGTGTGAGCTTTCTATCCGCATGCACTTCACCTGCCTGGTGACAGCCCAAGGACCTTCAACTGCAAGCAAATTCAAGGTGAGCAGGTCTGACGGGATGTGCACGTGGGGAAACACACCTGCTGCTGAGTTTGCTTCTGAATCCTGACTGCCTGGATGAGAAACTGAGGTCAAGGCCTGAGAACTCAGTGGGGCTGCGGTATGGCTTCTCCCTGTCAGTGCACGGTCATTCTTTCAGAAAAACCCTTCTTATTTTATTTAACGTGCTGTTCTGTTCTCACTACTCTTTTTATTTTGAGAAAATGAAATATTTATAAAAACATAAAATTAATTATTCAAAATTTATACATGTTAATATTTTGCCATGTTTGCTTCAACATTTTTAATATGTATATAGAAGAACTACAGATAAATTCAGGTTCACTTTTCTCCTTATCTCTAGGTGTATTCCTTTCTTTTCCAAACCATTTTTATGTTTCTATAAATATGTGTATCAAAATCAATGTATAATATTTTGTGTACTTTAAGTTTGCATGAGTTATGTATTACTCTGTGTATCATTCTACATCTACTTTTTTCACTTACCATGGCTCTGAGACCTTTAATCATCTTGATATATATGTGTATGTGTGTGTACTTCATTCCTTTAACTTCTATATAGCATGTCTTTGTAAGAATACAGCATTTTATTTTTCTATTTTGTTGTTGACATCTGTGTTTTACCAATATTTTAATATTATACTCAGTGTTACAAGTAGAACCTCTGTACCTGTTTCCATGTGCAAAAGTGTGTCTTTCTATATATACAACTAGAAGTACAGTTAGTGCCTCATATGATATGCACATTTTCAATTTACTAGATATTTTTAAATTGCCCTCTCAAGTAGCTCTTTTAATTTTCACACTAACTGGTGGGATATGAAGTTTCCTCTTTTTCCACTTACTGGCCAATTTTGTTGCATGTGATTGGGTAATTAATGCATTAAACAAATAAACTGGAATTAAAGAAAAGGGAATCAAGGAATAATTTCTCTTTACAAATCTTGTCTAAGGTTAGGTTAGGAAGGGTGGTAGTGTTTTAAAGTATTTGAACAGTTTTCATTTAATTAAGAGCTGTAGTGTGCTATTCTCTCACACCACCTTTCTGATAATGAGAGGCATTCTCAAAACTGAAGGAGGACACACCTGAGGTCACCTACTTACAGAAATTAGATTCCTTGAGGATCAAAGTTAACACGTCTGAGAGTAATGTCCAGGACAATTGAGTCATGATCATTAACTTTTAGTTGCCACTAATCCTGACTATAGGTTTTTAGTGGTGAAAATGGAAAAGGCGCTATTATTATCTGTCAGCCAACTAGAGCTGTTACCACTCCTGGTGTCTGTTGAAGATATGGATCATAATAAAGCACCCTCATAGGCCTTGCTTTGGACTGCATAAATATTCCTTAGATCACTGAGGTCTTACAAAAATTATTTTTCTTATGTATATGTTCAAAAATCAGTGAAGCTTCTAGCTATCTTACTATAAAGACTATAAAATATTGTCATATACTTGAAAAATAAAACTTACTTGTTTCCTGATCATCTGGGGGGGTAATATGATCTTCATAAACCTGATAAAAGGTTGTGATTCTGGTACCGTCAGCATGATCCACTATCCGAGTTCCATCTTTCTTTTCAACAATGGTCACTTTGTCTTCTCGGGTTGTCATAACCTAAACATACAGAGGCAGAGCATGAGCATTTGGCCGGGTGGTCAACCCCCCGTGTGTTTATTTTTATGCCCCATTGAACACCATCAAAATCCTGGTTACTCGTTTAAGTGGAAATTTTATTTCATCTACTTGATTTAATCTTTATAACAATCTGGGGAAGCAGGCACTGGTATCCCCATTTTATAGAGGAGGAAATTTAGGCTTCCATAAGTTAAGAAACTTGCTCAGCAAGGACCAGGGCTGGTGTTGGACTAAGGCTGTCTGACTTCAAAACTAATGCTCCTTCCTTATCACATATTTATGAGTAAAAAGTTAACGTCAGGACTGGAGTGAACCAGGTCTGTCTGGGAAAATGACTAGAGGTCCTGTCTTCTTAGAAACTACTTAAGATAAACCTGTAATGGCATTTCCTTGCACATTATATAAGCTGGTATAGCGGTCTCTGCCTAACGTCATCAGAGCAGAACATGAAGACTGGTGGGGAACATGGCCCATGGCATCTGTGTCAAGCTGATCCACACACTCATACACTTATAGCTGCAGTGGCCATACGTATCCCATGTGCGCTTTAGGAGCAAAACACGTGTGCCTGTGGGTCCTTGCTGGGTATCCCAATTGGAAAGGATGCGGCACTAATCATGTTGTATATCCTGTCTTGTATCTCCCTAAAGCTGAGTCAATGCAGTTGGAAATTAAAGTTTATTGTGTTCTGTTAGTTTGATGGTCAGTTTTATACCTTAACCCCTTTTGTTCTGATGGACAGTGTTACTGTGGAAAATAGAAGTGTCTGAGAAGGAAAATACCTGTATCATCCAAGAAAGGAAGCCAAGGGTTAGACACTTCATCAACCCATTATGTTCCATGTCTATTCCAATGTAGTCCAACTGAATGCAGATCTGTGGAGTGCTGACTATGTATTACTGACTGTGCTAGATGCTGGAGAACAAGACCAAAGTTTAAATGCCTATCCTCTAGGAGTTACAGTCCAGATGGAGGACAGTCATTGAAGTTGCTACAGGAGCCATTCGAGGGACCACTCATCTGTAGCGAGAGTCCTGGCATGGTCTGCCTTCCCCTCCATGAAGCAGTAAGAACTTGGGTGTTTTGTGTGGGTGCAGGGGAGCAGCACAGGTGGAAGGCATGCCACACACAAAGGACCCCTGGGACCAGTGCGGGACAGTGATGGGAGATGAGGATAGAAGTCCAAGGATATAATACATATAATACATATAATAAAATATGTATTATATAATACTTTTGTTGCCAGTTAATCTCTCCAAAAACAAACACTGAGTTGAAGTTTGGGTGCAAGATAGTGATTAGGGACATCATCTATGAAAGGAAGAGGCAGGAAGCACAAATGGGCAGAGGGAGAAGCTGAGCTGTGGTGAAGACTCAACAAAGCTTCAGTAATGGACAGGAGCTCAGAGCCATTGTCATCTGTGCCCATGTCCAAAGTCTGGGAGCAGTAACCGGATCAGTATACCCCTGCCTCACTCAGTCACCAGACGCAGCTGGGACCAGGGCTGGTGTTGGACTAAGGCTGTCTGACTTCAAAACTAATGCTCCTTCCTTATCACATATTTATGAGTAAAAAGTTAACATCAGGACTGGAGTGAACCAGGTCTGTCTGGGAAAATGACTAGAGGTTCTGTCTTCTTAGAAACTACTTAAGGTAAACCTGTAATGGCATTTCCTTGCACATTATATAAGCTGGTATAGAGGTGTGTTTTATAATTATATAATATATTATTATATTATATAATTATATATATATTTATATTATATAATTATATATATATTTATATATATAATATATATTTTATATATATAATACATATATTTTATTATATATATAATACATATTTTATTCATTAACTATTTTCTGACTTGCACTATCCTAGTTGTAAGGGACCCAGTATTTCTTTGAAGCAGTCCAGATGGAAGTAAGACTGAGCTTGCTAGCTATTTTTTGACTCAAATGTCTACAGCTGCTGGGAACATGAGATAATTACCTTCTTATTTCTTTACAGTAGGCAGAAATCACTATACTTAAGAAAGAAATGCATGATGATTATTATTTTAGGTTCTTGTTATTGGTACTCTTGATGCTGTGAAATGTGGTTATTTAGAGCATGAGATCTGGAGTTAAGCTGCCTAAGTTAAAATCCTGACCCCATGGATGGCTTGAAGACTTAGGCCAATTGCTTAACCTCTCTGCTTTAGTTTCCTCATCTGCAAAATGGAGCCAACACTTGTATCTTCTTCAGGGATGTTATATGAATTAAATGAGATCTGGTAAAGTGATTAACACTTAGTCCTCAAGTTGGCAATGATTAATACTAACTCTTGGTCTAGTATAGATACTTTCACATCATTATTTAGAATTAGTCAAACATTTCATTATGTCACATAACACTGACATTTTCTGGTCACCTTAGGGTGGGATAACCATTTTTCCTAGTGGTGGTTAAGAACACAATAGCAAGAATATTTACTGAACACCTGATAGTGCTGAATCTGGTATCAATCTTCCCAACTATTTCAGGTAATGACAGTTATCTCCATTTTATGAGTAAGGACACAACCCAGGTAGAAACCTGTCCAAAGTCATAGATCTAGTAAGGAGTGTGGCCAGGGTTCAAACCCAGGTTGGCCTCACCACAAGGTCAGCACCCAATACTCTGAAAAGTGATACTTCATGTCAGGTGTTGTGAAAAAATACATCCATTTTCAATTTTGTTTCATATGATCATGTAATTTCTTGGCCCTTATTTGAAGAGTGGTTAAGCATGTGGGATCTAGAATGTAACCTTGGGTCCACATTCTGACTCTACCACTTGCTGTGTGATCATGGGAAAACTATGTAATTTCTCTGTAGCTTTCCTCATCTGCAAAAAGAACACAATAATAGTTGTGAGAATTATATAAGTTAGAATGTGTAAAGTACTAAAAATAGGGGCTGGCACACAGTGAATGCTCAGTAAGTATTATTATTGCTGTTGTTATTCTGTTAGGTGTCTGGTGTTTGGTTCATGCTTGAATCCAGGCTCTTGGATGTGGATTCATGCTTCCATAATGATAATAGGTATTAATAAGGGTGAGGGAAAGTTATTAACTAAGAAATGTTACTCAAATTTGCATATTAAACTGAATAAGAATAATTTACATCAGGAACCAAGTTAAAGAGAGTTACCTGAAGTGACCAAAAACCACCTTGAGATGATGTATACTTTGAGTCTTACAAAGACAACTAGCAAACAAGGTAAGAGATTACAAAATTATTTCAGAAGTAGACTGAAGAAGAAAGGAAAACACATTTGGTTAGACACTGTAATTCCTCTCAATAGCAAGCAGACATTTTGTTTTTGATCAGTAGCATGGGTAGGAAGTTCAGAACCCAGAGATAAGGCACTAGGAAACTTTTTGTCTTGTTTAGATTCAGAGTGTGCTTCAGAGCTCCATGTAAGACCTTAGAGGACTAGCTGAAAAAATGCAAAAAGCCCAGTTTTCAGACATCAACAACTGGTTCTAATCTGGATTCAGCACTTTCCAGATATGTACTCTTGACTTCCCATTCTTAACTTGCTGAGACTCAATTTACTCATCTGTAATAATATTCATTGGTGTGAGGACTGAATGAGATGATGTATGTGAAACTCTGAAGAGAAAGCCTAGCACATAGAAAGTTTTATTGTTCATCCAGGGAGGTTTGATTTCACATCCTAAACAAAACCGTGATTTTTTATACAACTCATTTGTCACTTAGACTTCCAATAAAATCTTTTGTATAGTCGCTCTGTAGTGTTGTTGCATCCATGAGTTACTTAATATGAGAATCTCCTTAAATAGACTCCAAGTTCTTTGAAGTCAAGGGTCATGAAAAAATTTCTATCACTCCAGGTGCACATAAAGAAGTAGAAATAAGGCATAGCCCCTCACCTCTAGAATATAAGACATATACACAAATACATCCAATGTAAAGAAATGTGTGACACAATTAATTTTATATGTCTTAAAAGTGGTATAGAAATTAATAATATTTCTTGTCATTTCAAAAATTAGTATTTCATGGTACATTATGCTGGTCAAATAAACTACACAATGTTTTTATCTTTGGGGAGATGGATCTATCCATTCACCCATCCATCTATTATTTCACAAATAGTTACTGAAAATTTATTATTTGCCAGACAGTCTTCTATGTGTTGTTTCAGAATTCTAATGATTTAGAAAATTTTGCAATATGCAATAGTTTTCCATACCGTTTCATTGACAGGATCTGTGGCCTGAAAAGATAAAAATGGAGCCAAGCCTGCTATTCTTTCTAATCCTTTGGTGCCAATACGATTTCCTTCAGGTGTGGTTGTAAACCAGGTGCCTACATGAACCTCTACGGGGGTTATTGTTTGAACTGCCTCTGGGGGAGGTTCATGGACTTCATTTTTATATGCCATTGATGACTGATTTTTGTGGCTTTTTCCTGTGGAAGACAAGTAAAATGAAACACAACAATATAACTATATCAATTACATATTTGTTAAGTTTTGATACAGTGAAACGACTTCAGACACTGTGGCATAGAAATTCTAAGTGGTACTCATCAATCATATTATTTCTCAAAAGGGAAACATAGCATGTTATGAATATCTTAATCTTGGCACTTGAACCTTGGCGGAATTCCTGTCACCTTGCCCCAAATATACACATACATACACAGCTCACACTCTATGGCATGATATTTATTCTGGTCATTTTCTTTTGAGTCTTGCTTGTATCTCCCTGAATTCCAGATTTTGGGTCCTGTACCCTGGTTTTTAAAGCCTATATTTTCTCCTATGTCAAACTTTCAGATGCCTTCTTTTGACTTATTGCACTCTAGCATTTTACCAGATTTTTAACTCTTCATTCACTTGATTTTATCATTTTGTCAGTCATAGACAGGAAACAACTTTCTTTAGCCCTGGATCTGGAGAACCTTACAACTAAGCATATCCTTGCCTCTCACCAGGGGAGAGGATTTGTATATTTTAATTACTACAGTGATAATCATCTGAAACATACACCTACCCCATCTCTCCCTACCACCATCCATATGGAACAGGAAGACAGATCTGAAGAATACTTTGTGGAACTCTATAAATAATACACCAATCCCTCTATCAGGATAGATTTACTCCATTTGTGTGAATAATAATGAGTAATCTGTAGATGAGATTTGCCAGGGTTATCGGATCTTACTGACGAGATCAACTCAGACCCAGGAACAAATTGCAAGCAAATATAGTGAAGAATTGTTATCTCCAGGAAGATTCTTCAGATTCAGACCATGAAATGTGCATCAGGAAATGGATCTTGAATTAAGATGCAGACTCAACTAATGGAGAGAACCAAAGAGGACAGATAGGTCAAGCTAAGCCTTTCCATTGTCCTAAAATTTAATTTGGAACTATTTCTGTTTCCAGAGTATTAGAAGAGAACTGAAAGATAGACCTTTAGAAATTATTTGGAATGAAGCTCAGAAAGCAAAAATTATAGAAATAATGAATTAGAAGTAAAAGGTCCCTAATACATGCTTAATTGGAATTTGAGAAGAAGAGAAATAAATGGATCAAAAACAGTATTTGAAGTGATAATTATTGAGAACTTTGCAGAATCAATGAAAGATACTAATCTACAGACTCAAGAATCTCAGTGTGTTCCAACTTGGGTAATAAAACAAAATCTACACCTAGTTACATCATATTGAAATTGTACTAAAGAAAGAAAATATTTTAAAGGCAGATTATCTTTCTGGCTACAATGATTAGACTAAAAGACAACTTTTCAATAATAATATTGGAAGCAAGAAGATTATGGAGAATTTTTGCCTATGTATTAAGAGAAAATATCTTTCAGTTACAGAATTCTATACCCAATGAAATTATCTTTCAAGAATGAGGACAACAAAAAGATATTTTCAGAAAATATCTGCTACACAATAAATGGACTAAAGCCTACACTTAAAAGACAAAATTGTCAGATTGAATTTTTAAAATATCTACCTATATGCTTGCTCATAGCAGTCACATTTAAACATAAGCTACAGAAATTAAAGTATGGAAAAAGCTATACTGTGAAAGTATTAAATAGTAGCTGGTGTGGCTACAATAAGAAAAACAGACATTAGGGGAAAATAATCTCAAAGCAAAAATTCCTAGCATACTGATAAAAAGTTAAATTCACATGAAGATTCAGAAATTCTGAATTTGTATCTAAAATCATATCTTCAAAATATGAAAACAAAAATATGACAGAACTATAAAAAAGATAACATTATTTCAGAAATAAGGATTAAATTAAAAGGAGCACAGCATTGAATAGATGATTTTATCATTTAAGGAAATGTAAACCTACTCGTGCTGGATTGATACAGTACATTAAAAAATAATCAGTAAGGATACAGAATAGAAGCTAGCAAATTTTTACCTATGGGGCAAATATGGCTTTCTATCTGTTTAGGTAGTCTGTGAAGTATGAATTCTTTTTACATTTATACATAATACAAAGATGAAAAGAAGAATAAGATCTTCCTGGCACATGAAAATGATATGAAATTCAAATTTTAGTGTCCCTAAATAATCTTTGTTGGAATACAATACGGCATGCTCATCTGATTATGTACTGTTGAGGGCGACTTTTATGATACAATAGCAGAGCTGAGTAGTTGTAACAGAGTCCCACAAAGTCTAAAATATTTTCTATCTTGTCCTTTATAGAAGTTAGCTAAACTTGGATATAGGTTGGACAACACAACTAACAAGTCTGATCTAATAGATATGAGAACACTGCACTCAGTAACTGCAGGATACCTGCTTTTTTCAATTCTACACAGAATTTTTTAGACAGCTGACCATACATGAGGCTATATACCATGTTTCAACAAATTTCAAAAGATTAGTTAAAAATCAATGTTTAAAAAAACCTTCATAGATTTGGTAATTTAGAAACAAGAACAAATAGCATGTGGGTCAAAAAAGAAGTCACAATGGAAATAGAAAATACCAAGAATGAAAAATAATAAAAATATTAAATATTGTTTCTTATGAGATGGGAGAAGCACTACTGGAATGGCAAGTAGAAAAGCCACCCCTCCATCAAAACAGTGAGAACACTGGAAAAAATGATCAAAATCAGTTTCTTCAGAATTCTGAAAATAAGCCAAAGAATTGCAATAATCTAATAAACAACTCAAGTAAATGGTTGAATCTCAGTAAGAACAGCTGATCTGCGGGGTTACAACTTGCTCTAATCCCATCCTCCATCCTCCCCCATCTCCAGCTCCACAGTAGCCTTGAAAAATAGTAGCCTCAGGTTCAAAAGTAGCTGAGAAAACCAATAGACTAACAGTCACTGGAGGAGATGGGCTTTGAATTCTCCCTGAAAGCTCCAGTCCCAGAGAACTGTCATTGTTTAACTTGTCTGAAAACTCCCTGGAAATCCTCACTCTAAAAAGTCAGAAGATGCTCATTGTCAACAGTCCTTTTCTGGGGCCTTTATTGAAACAATCAATGCAGTTGCTTACAATGTGGCCCGCTGAGGCAGCAATAATAGTTAAGGCAAGCAAGAAGCTGACCAAAGAACTTAAAAGGAAAAGCTAGGCAATAAGATGTCCATAGGGGACTTTGAAAAATCCTGACATTTGTCCTGGAACCTGGAAGGCCACATGCATGTTCAAGACTGTACTCAGTCCCAGGAAAGACCTGGGAAGTACTGAATCTCTGAGCTCTGACTGACCTTGAGTCTAAACTGTGAGTGATGACTGTATACCCTGATAAGCACACATACATGCAAAGCCCCTTGGCAAAGGCTGGGAAACTTTTTTGGCTTGAAGCATTTGAGGAAATCCCTGTCCAATCACTGGCTGACGAATAGGTTAACTGAGGAGAGACTTCAGTGGCCACATGGGACAAAGGAAACAGACTTGTAAGAATAAATTCAGGAAAATTACTAAACAAACAGCAATAACAGCAACAATAGACACTGGGGGATTGGAATCTTATTTCCAGACTTCTCACAAAGCAAAAAAGATGGTAATAAAAAAGTTCAGCAAAGTTTCAGGTTTCACCCAAAAAAGTCAATTGTATTGGTATATACCACCAGTAAACAACCCAGAAATAAAATTTAAAAAACAATTCCATTTATAATAGCATCAAGAAGAATAAAATACTTAGGGAAAATTTAACAAGTATAAAAATTGTACAATAAAAACTACAAAACATCACTGAATGAAATTAAGGAAGACTTAGATAAATGGAAAGCTATCCTATATTCATGAATTGGGAAATAGTATTGTTAAGATGGCAACACTCTCAAAATTTATCTACATGTTCAATGGAATCTCTATAAAAATCCCAGCTGCCTCTTTCACAGAAATTGTCAACCTGATCCTAAAATTTGCATAGAAATGCAAGGAACCCAGAATAGTCAAAATAATACTTAAAAAGTAAAATAAACTTGGATGACTCACACTTCCAAATTTCAAACTTACTGCAAAACTATAGTTATCAGGACAATTGAATGTTGGCATAAGGATAGACACAGAACAGGGAAGTAGAAATGAAGGCCCCAAAACAAACCCTTGTATTTGTGGTCATTTGATTTTTGACTGGGATGTCAACCAAGTCAATGGGGGAAAGAACTGTCTTTTTAATGAGTGCAAAGGAAGGAATCTGGACCCCTATTTCAGACCATCTATAAAAATTAAATAAAAATGGACTAAAAAAACCCAAATGCAAGATCTAAAGATAAAAATTCTCAGAAGTAAACAGGAATAAATCTTTGTGACTTTGAATTATATCTAAGATATGACACTCAAAGTACAAGCAACTAAAGGAAAAAATAAATAAATTGCACTTCACTAAAATGGACACTGTCAAAAGACACCATCAAGAAAATGGAAAGACAACCCACAGAATGGGAGAAAGTATATATAAATAAGGAGCATGTATACAAAATATACAAAACATACTTATAACTCAACAATAAGAAGACAAATAGCCCAACAAAAAATCAGGAAAAGGATCTGAATAGACAGTTTTCTGGAGAAGATAGTCAATATGCCCACCAAGCACATGATAAACATCACTAACCAGTAAGGAAATGCAAATCAAGATCAAAATGAAATATCCCTTTACACCTAGCAGACTGGCTACAGACAGACAACTTAACAGTGTTGGTAAGGATGTGAAGAAGTTGGAACCCTCATCATTTGTTGGTAAGAATGTAAAATAGTACACATGCTTTGGAAAACAGTTTGTTGGGTCCACAAAATGCTAAACATAGAGTTGCTATGTGGCTCAGCAACTCCCCTCCTAGGTGTCTACTCAAGAGAAATGAAAATATATGTCCTTACAAAAATTTGTGCAAAAATGTTCAAAGAAAATTTATTTGTAATTTCCAAAGAGTGGAAACCACACAGAAGTCCACTGACTGATGAATGGATAAACAAAATGTGGTATAAGCATACAATGGAATATTAATGGCCATAGAAACAAAGTACTGATACAAGTTGCAACATAGATAAGCCTTGAAAATATTACCTTAAATAAAATAAACCAGTCACAAAAGGTCATATATTGTATGTTTCCACTTCTATCAAATGCCCAGAGTAGGTAAATCCATAGAAACAGAAAGTAGATTAGTAGTTAAAAGGTCCTACATGGTGGGGAAATGGGGAATGTGCTAAAGGGTATTGGTCTTGGGTGGTGGGTGGTAAGAATGTTCTGGAATTAGGTACTGGAGATGGATGCACAACTATGTGAAAATACAAAATGTGTTTACTTTAAAGTGTAAGTACTATGGTATGTGAATTATATTTCAATAAAGCTGGTATTAAAACAAAACTTACAGTATGGAGCTAACACAGTACTCTGAAGCAAATTTATAGCCACAAATGCTTGCATTAGGAAAGAAGAAAGCCTCACAATTAGTACACAAAGTATCCACCTTAAAAAGATAAGAAAGAATAGCAAAATAAACTGAAAAGAAATATGAGAGACTGTTTTTGTCAAGTATGCAGCAGCAGCAGAGCTGTGAATTTCCCTCATCTCATCCTGGAAATCAATGAAGCAATAACAACACTGAAAAACCCCATAAATTACATTTGTAGAAAAACTAGGGAAACCCTCAAATTCCAGTTCAACACAAGGGCTGCCGAAAGCAGAGCTGAAGAGCAAGCCCACAGGGACTGATGTAAAAGTGCCAGTGTAATGAATGGGGAGTAGGTGAGTGTAGGGGCTCACAGATCTCAGAATTTTCCAATAGGCAGTCCTCCAAAAGGATAGTACCCATCTTGAGAGAAAATTGTGTGGGCAGTATCTACAATGAATAGAACAGGATCCCAGACATAACGGATAGAGAAGGCTTGGAATGTACCAGGGGTTGGGTAAGGGTGGTCCTTCAAATGGCAGATTCACAATGTGCTGGTAAAATACAACCTCTAAAAGTGAACTCATCTAAGAAAACAAACAACCTAATTTATAAATGGGTGAATGATATTAACATACACCTCACTGAAGAAGATGCACAGCTGGCAAATAAGCAGAAGAAAAGATGTCCAATATCATATCTCATTAGGGATTAAAATGAAAACAATAATGAGAAACCACTCCACACCTATTAGAATGGTTAACATTTTTAAAAATGACAATACCGAATGCTGACAAGGATGTGGGATAACAGGAATTCTCAAATCCTCAATTCAAAGCTGATGGGAATGCAAAATGGTGCAGCCACTTTGGAAGACAGGCAGTTTCTTACAAAGCTGAACATATACATTCCATATACAACCATACTTGTAGGTATTTATATAAGTGAGTTGAAAACTAATGTCTATACAAAAACCTGCATGCAAATGTTCTACACAGCTTTATAAACAATCACCAAAAACTGGGAGCAACCAATATAGCCCTCAATAAGCAAATGGATAAACAATGTACACCCATATGATGGAATATTTTTCTAGTGATAAAAAGAAACGAGCTATCAATCCATGAAAAGACACAAAGGAATCTTAAATGTATATGCATAAGTGAAATAAGTCAGTCTGAAAAGGCTGCACACTACTCTGGAAAAGGCAAAATTATGCAGACAATAAAATGATCAGTGGCTGCCAGGAGTTTAGGGTGGGGATGGTTTACTGTGGGGGAGGAGAAAGATGAATAAATGCAGCACAGAGGTTTTTAGGGGGTGAAACTATTCCGTATGACATTGTGGTGGTAGATTCATGTCATTCTGCATCTGTCAAAATCCATAGAACTGTACAACCACAAAGTGAACCACAATGCAAACTATGGACTTCAGTTAGTATTAATGTATCAATACTGGTTCATCAATTGTAACAAGTGTACTACACTTTCAAGATGTTAAAAATAGAGAAAACTGTGAGCCAGAAATCACAGTATTAGTTTTTTAAAGAGTGAATACATCATTCTGGATGGAAGGGCTTGAAGAAATCTGGAACATGCCAAGCAGGTCAGGTTATAATAGAAGTGGTTACCCTTACATCAAGTCCTCTTGTATCAATCAAAAAGACAAGTAGTAACAGAAGGAGCTTCTGAGACGGGAAGTTTGGAAAGGTATAGGAATGGTTTTATTCACTTCAGCGAGGAACCTTCTGCTATTATTAAAGGAAAATCAATTTCACTTTATTTTGAGTAACCAAAAAGGAATTCAGTTTGCCTTCACACAAGGTTACTGGCTACTGTAGTGAGATGTGTGGACTGACAAAAAAAGATTAAGCCTTGGTCTCAGATCATTAAAGGTATATGAGAAATTGAGAAAAATCTAACAAATTTAGGAGTTAGGTGCCCACACTCAAATCCCACCTCTATTACTTACTAGCTGAAAGGCCTCAGTGAAGTTACTTAACCTCTCTGTGTCTCTATTCCTCATTTGTAAATTGGGATTATTAAAATATATAATGATTACCCTCATAGGATTGCTGTGAAGATTAGTTGATTTAATATTTTAAATTATTCAAAATTGTGCCTAGTATGCAAACACACTTACATCTTATAGAAATGTAAGATCTCTTACAAATAAATATGAAATGATGAATATCCCAATAGTAAACCAAGAAAAATGGGAATAGAAAGTTCACAGAAAGAAGAAAACAAACAGCTTTGAATGTTTAACCTCATCAGTAATCAAATAAGTGAAAATTAACATAATAAGATATAACTGTCTATCATATTGAATAAGATTTAAAAAATGAGGATATACAACACTGGCAACAGTATGAAGAAGTAGACATTTTCATACTCGATTGGAAATAGCCTTGAGGAGAGCAAATTTGTAATGCAGGTTATGGCAGACATAGTTGATTGTGTACCCAACTGTTATCCACCTTCTTTTTCTCTACTAGTAGTGCTCATCTCCTGAAAATAAAGCCAAAATGGCAGATACTTGTCTTCCCAGCCTAGGTCCCTGAACAGGTCTAGTTAATGAGATATAAGGGGAGGTCTGTTGTGCGGTGGGGCTGGGGGTTAGAATCTGGAAACACCTTTCTTCCCCGATAAAGAGAGACACTTAAAAGTTCTGTGTTCACTTTCTTTCCTTTCTGCTTTGGAAGTTACTGTGTGAAGGATCTCATGTCTGCATCTGGCATGGCCTGTATGTAACTGTGAGGGAAAGGTCAAGAAAACTACAGAGATACCTACTCAGAACCTTGGCATCATTGACCCGCTTAATTAACCAAGCCCGAACAGTAGCCCAGGCAGTAGAGATAATGTTGTGTAAAAGCATATCATGATTAGGAAAATGTCCATTACTTATTACTAAGAGAAGAACGATCTTATACCAGCATGTAATGCTGTGAATATGAATTAATGTGAATTAAAATTCATATATATGTATATGTATGGGAGTATATATGAATATAGTCATAGAAAAGATAAGTAAAGTAATAATGATATTGAACACTTATTAAGCACCTGAAGACTTTATTAAATCCATTTTAAATTGAGAGGCTTCAATGATTACCTTTCTTTGTGATGACAGTCTCAGATGGTGCTGTTTCTGATTTCTGTAGAGAAACCGTATCCATCAGGTCTCCGCTATGAGAGCTTGCTGGCATTTCAGCAGGAGGACACACAGGACCTGAATCAGGACTGTTGCTCACAGCCCCATCTGCAAAGAGAATCTGAAGGAAAAGCAAAAGTTCTCACATTTTCAGAAGCAAGAAAAAGGCCGGTTAGCGATTAACACTGTGAATCAAACTGGCCTAGGTTAAAATTAATTGAAAGACATGCTGTTTGCAGACTCGAGACTCAGCACAAGGCATATGATAGAGGGTAGATTTGGAGCTCAGAGATAATAGCTTAATAAGCAGCACAATAATAATATTTTACATTTTTCATTTACCTATTTTGTTTCTTTTCTCTTTATTTCCTGTCTTTTATTGGATTGACTTGAGTTTTATTTTTTTCCCAATCTTCATCCTCCCCTTATGTGAGAAATTATATACTCTCTCTTAACTTTTTTTACTAAAGTGAAATTGACATACAATATTATATTGGTTTCAAGTATATAACACAGTGATTCAACAGTTAACTACATTATTAAATGCTCACCCCAACTAGTGTAGATACTTTAATGACTACATTTAAAACTTTATCACATATTAAAGTGGTTACTTTCTCTAAACATCTATTTAGTATGCATAGTATCTATCTACATGTTCTCCAGATATATCTATCCAGTATCTACAGCCTCCCAACGAGAGCATGATAAGAACCATCTTTAGTGTTGCTAATGAGAAATCTAACGTACATCTGGTTCTTATTCTTTTATTGGTAACTGGTTCCTTCCAGGAAGCTTTTGTCATTATCTATGCAGTTCTAAAGTTGCACTAGGACATATTTAGATATCTTTTAAAGATAATTAGTATCAATCTTGATTGGCACTTTGTTGTCATGTTTAATCTGAAGTATTTTTTTCTAAGCTTTGGGAAAATTCCCCATATTGTTTCTTTCATCATTTTCCCCCTTTATTCTATTTTCTTCTTCTTATAGAGAACATTTTTCCATGTCTCTTAACTTTTCTCTCCCTCATAACTCACCCACCCCCCTTTATCTTTTACAACTGTTATTTTTAATATCTAAGAACTCTTGATTTTTTTCCCATAGGAACATTTTTTAAAATTGTTAGTCTACTGACTGCTAACTTGTCAAGTCTCTGCCTATATTTTACTCATTTTCAAGTTTTTTTGTTTAACTATTTTCTCTTATTTTAACATGCTGTTTCTTGGACTTCTTGAATGTTGTATTCTACTTCCACGGAGTTGGCCTTCTTCTAAGGTTGATGACTCTTGGGTGCATTGCCCTATTTCTCCCTGAGAATTCCTTCTCGCTCCATGGTGATGTACTGTCTGGACATAGCAGCTCTTCCCCACTGACCACTGGGGAGGGCTGGAGTAGGGCATATGGCTTCTGGATATTACAGTTTCCCAGCCTCCGGTAGTAGTAAGTTGACACATTGCCTTGGTTTTTTGATCCGAGAGCTCCATCTGTGAAAAGTCTGTGTTAGAACTCCCATTCTAATTTTTAGTTTTGCTGCAGGTTTTTCTCTTTATGTTACTTTAAACTTTGCTCTTGTTTCTTCATTAATCTGATCCCATCTGACTTGCATTTTCTAGGAATTCCCCTATCTTTTGATCTATTGTAACACATTTTGCTGTTCTCTGGTACTATTATGAATTATTTTAAAGTATTTTTCTATTATTTTAAGGTGCCCCAAGAAGAAGAGAAGGTAAATACTATTCAGTCTACAATCTTGGATCTATATAAAATGATAAGTTTAGTTGTATCCTATAGTGCACATATTTTTTTCTTCTAACTGTACTAGCCTTCATTTGTCATTTTAACGTGTCATTTTCAAGTGAGTTGTTCCTCTTGCCTTCCACAAGACTGTTCCTTACCCATAGCTTGTTTGTGTTTTACTTTGCAGCCAGAAAGAGTATCATTTATCCAACATTCTTTTACCTGTGAGGATCCATCCAACATATATTTGACAACAGTGCCTTGACTGGTGATAACTCTCGAGGCCTCCTGCTCCACTGGGGGCATCACTGTTTTGTAGAACTCATAGTGCTTCACCCTCTGGGGGTAGCTCTGTCGGACTATGATGTCCCAAGTGGGTTCTTCATCCATAACATATTGATCTTAAAAAAAAAAAAAAAAAACCTTACTGTGAACGGGGCAATGCTGTGTGGGTGGAATTTTATCTTCTTGCTTAATTTTTTTGCATTCTTTTATCTACATCTGAATAATAGGGCAGTTTTCATGTCATGACAGATGGCCCAGAGTATGCATTCTGTGTTCCCTTTGTGACAAATGTAGTAAATACATCATTTACAAGAACTTAATAGGTACCTTCCCATGTATAAGCTCTTCTTTTTAAGGAAATCTGAGACATCACAAGGCAAGTTAGGAAGGAAGAAGAGTTTTGCTGTCTTATATGTTCCCTTTTCTCCTTGTTGATACTTTTCTCTTGCCTTTGAGTAAACTCTCACCTGTGGATGCACGATGCTCCCCTGTGTCCCCTGGTTGCCTGGAGGCCCAGGGCAAGTCTCTTAAAGAGAAGCTAGCCCTTCCCAAATTATTCGTCATTTTTCAAAGTTATAATATTCCCATCTCTAACCAAACCAGATTTTTCTCAAGGTTCTACTCTTAGCTGGCAGTCAAGGAGAAAAGCACCTAATAGGTTTCTTCTAAAGAAAGTACTATTAAGAAATTTCTGGTACACAGTAGCTACCAAGTTTTTGCTATCTGAATAATTTCCTCTTGATTCTTAGGTGCATTGCCATATTTCTCCCTGAGAATCCCTTTATAACAAATTTATAAAGTTGTTTATGAACATGTAATGATGGCATTTCAAAAACTATCAGGGTGGTGGGAAAATAGAATGTGCGCCCTTCATGATATACTTCAAGTGGTAGAATAATCATGAAATAAACATTCACTGAGATATTTCTATATGTTGAATGCTTTGTGTCTGTACATTATTCAGCCCACCTCAACAACCCTTTTTAGGTAGACATTTTCACTTTCCAGAGTTTTCAGATTAAGAAATGGAGGCTTTGAAGGGTTGTAAATTCTCCATGGTCATACAAGCCAGTAAGCAGCATAGCTTGGATTTGAATCAGGTATCTGTGCTTAACTATTTTCTTATGCTGTAAAAACCACCACTGATACCATGACCAAAAGCCCCAAAATGAAACCTAACATTAGAATAATATGTTTCAGATTAGAAAGTATTTTTTCATTTAATACTTAAAACAGCACTGTTAAACATGTGACATGATTTTATAAATGAAGAAAATTCAGGTGGAGGGGATTATGACTTGTCCAAGGTCACCCAGGAAAGAACTCAAGTCTAGGTTCTTCCTTTTTGCACCACATGACCTTCTCTCCCTATGTCCAAGGTTGACCCTGATGAAGATATTGCTACTTTGTAATTGTGTTCAGACTTGAATTAGGATATTTATAACTTATGGAAGATTTAAAAAAGATGATGTATTTCAGGCAGTTATTATTAACAACACTGTCTACTCTTGATACAATGATGAAAATATTAAAGTAGGTAATGAAACTAATAGAAAAGACAGGTTAGACAGGTACTAAGCTGGGGTTCGATAACAGGATCAAGCAAATAAGCAAACAATAAATATATCCGTGAACCTGAAAACAATATCCCTTTCAGTACACTCAGCATCTTAGCCTTTGGAAGATCCTGAGAAACCATCAGTCTAGTAGCATACACAGTTGGTTCCATGATGGGAAACCCAGGCCACCAGGAATCCTTGGAAATGGAAGCAAGGGTCCACAGTCTATTTTTAATAATTCAGAAAGCTTAATGAAAAGCAAAACAGAGGCAAAACATATCTACAACAATATTTAGTTTCTTTTCATTGGGATGGCAAGTAAATACAACACTGAGTTATTATTCAACAGGCATACTCTTTTTCTTTGATAGATACAATTCTCAAATACAGTGTACCTAAGGGAATTATAAAAAGTGGATATTTGGTTGTGAAAAAAAATGGGATCCACTGACATAACATTTATCAGATGAAGAAATGCAGTCCAGAGACAGTAAGTGGCTGAAAGGAATGTATCAGTAGTTACAACTCATCTTAGTTCAGTGCTTTGTTCCATCTCCCAATTCTATTATAACAGTGGGCCTCCATTTAAATGATATTGAAATTCAGTCACCAATGTGGATGTCCCATGAGGTTAATTAAAGAAGTCCTACTTGTACTCATGCATTCATCTTAATAGGTTAGGAGTGATTTTCAGAATCAATAGAAATAACAGATGCTATAAAATTACATATTGATACATAGGAACAAGACTGGTTTTCTTCATCTATTTAACCTGCACTTATCCTTGCCTCCTTTGTTTTGATCACACCAGCAAACTACTATACCTGTGGCCCTTTGTAGAGGCAGGAAGACAGACTATACAGTAGTTGTTAAAAGCATTTGTTTTTCTCTCACTGAACCAAGAATGGCATTTTATCTCTGCCGCTCAGGTCAGGTGACCTTGGTCAACTTACTGAGCCTCCTGAAGTCTCAATTTCTTTACTTTGCAAAATGGAATTACTAGGACTTAGCATATAGTAGTTGTATTTTGTCATGTATATTAAATACTTAGTGCCTGGCCCATAGTAAGTGATCAAAAGTGGTTGTTGTTATTATTATTAATTAGCCTATCATTAATTATCAACAAGTATGTTTAACTGGTAGGAACATATACAATTTCAATGGTGGTTTAACCATTTTCTATATGACTTTGTGCTCCCTACCTCCCCACCCCACCTCAGTTAGGACTCACCTGTAGACTCTTGCCCAATGAATGTCACCAGGAGACCATTGGGGCAAGACACATTCAGGTTATGGAAGGTGGGAACATAAGTCTCTTGTAAAACAGGTTCTGGTTCTACTTCCTCCTGTAAATAATTTAACAGGTGAATAATTGTCATTTTCAAAATGAGTTACTGATTTATTATGACTAAGTAAGGACTTGCTGAGTGCATAGGAAGTGCTTATGACTTGCTCAGGACTAGTGGGCCCTGCAATGGAGCCTATAAAAATTCATGATCCTCTACCTGTGTGCAATTTATACTCTGCTTGTAGAATGACACACAGACATGTGAAACAGTTAATTGCACCAAATAGATGGCACATCTTTCCTCAAAAGAGGGGATATCAAAGTTAATAAGAATAATTAAGAAAGGGTTGTGGAGGAGTAGGGCTTGACCTTAGCCTTGAAAGATGCCTCTGTTTGCATGTGTAAGTGTAAGGGCTGACTAGTATCCCACTACCTTCTTTGTGTAATTCTTACAGTTTGGATGCTTCTATGATATGTGTCCTTACTTTTCTATAATGAGCATGCATTGCTTCTATAGTAAGTAAAAACAATAGAAGAAATAAAAAGGTTACTTATAAGTTAATGAGGTAATTTTAAAACGGCCTTCAGAGGTAGAGATTAAAGATGGCGGCATGAGAGGTGACACAGAGGCTTCCTCCTAAAACCACATACAATATGAAAATACAATTAATACAACTAATCTTGAAAGAGTAACAGGAAAGAGGGCTGCGCCAAAGCTGGGGCCTGGCAGGACCCAAGCCCTTCCCCCACCTCAGCTCACCGGCAGAGAGTAAGAGAAACAGAGCGGGTAGGGAGTGGAGGAATGGAACTGCTGATTACCTAGCTCTGGAGACCTGCTCTGGGATCACAAACCTACATTAAATAGTGCTCTCATAATTAGGTGGGTTGGAAAGCTAAGACAGGCAGAATACCTGGAGAGACTGAGATTCCAGCTGATTGAGGAAAACAGGGATCCATATCTGGCTGCTCTGGGACAAAAGAAAGGTGGGCAGTCTGAGATACTTCCTAACAGTGAGAGGGCTGCTGAAGGGGCAAGGATTGCACAGAACTTACTGCTCAGGAGAAATGACAGTAGACAAAATTTTCTGGGTGTACTCTGCCCAGCAGGTTGGGAACTTTCATAATCTTCAGGTGCTCCAGCCCCCTGGCTGGCTATGCAGCTCCAGGGCCTGCTGTGCTTTCTTACTGGCCAGCCTGCACCTGACTCACAAACTGGCAAACTGGCCAGACAGAGGGAAGCCCCACCTACAGGAGCTACACACCCAAAGCATAGAGGCTTATACCTGTGTGCTTGGCCCACTGGTTCTGGAGGGGAGACACGCATAGCAGCTGGAAAGCAGGAAACAGCACTTTCCTCCCTCCAGACACCAACACCACTCCCCTGCAACCTCACACGTTGCTCCATGGGCATGAGCAAATGCAGAGAGTAGAGCTTCTGGGCTCTAGAGGGTACCACATACATATATGAAAAGTCAAAGGAACCTGGTTCAAAGCAAGATTATGAATACACCAGAGAAAGAGTCAAATGAAATCAACCTCATGAATCTTCCTGAAAGAGATTTCAAAATAAAAATTATAAACATGCTCATGGACGTACAGAAAAGTATTCAAGAACTCAGGAATGAATTCCAGTCGGAGATCCAATCATTATGGAACACAGTATCAGAAATGAAACATACAATGGAAGGTTTTAAAAACACATTGGATATGGTGGAGGAGAAGATAAATGAAATAGAAATTAGAGAAGAGGAATACAAAGAAGCTGAGGCACAGAGAGAAAAAAGATCTCTAAGAATGAAAGAATATTGAGAAAACTACGTGATCAATCCAAGCAGAACAATATTGGTATTATAGAGGACCAGAAGAAGAGAGAGAAAAAGGGATAGAAAGTGTATTTGAGGAGGTAATTGCTGAAAACTTACCCAGTTTTGGGAAGGAGATAGTCTCTCAGGCCATGGAGGTGCACAGATCTCCCAACACAAGGTACCAAAAGAAGACAACACCAAGACATATAATAATTAAAATGGCAAAGATCAAGGATAAGGACAGACTATTAAAAGCAGCCAGAGAGAGAAATAAGATCACATACAAAGGAAAGCCCATCAGGCTATCATTAGACTTCTCAGCAGAAACCTGACAGGCCAGAAGGGAGTGGCATGATGTGTTTAATACAATGACGCAGAAGAGCCTCGAACCAAGAATACTTTGTCCAGCAGGATTATCATTTAAATTTGAAGGAGGGGTTAAACAATTTCCAGATAGGCAAAAGCTGAGAGAATTTACCTCCCAGAAACCATCTGCACAGTGTATTTTGGAGGGACTGCTATAGATGGAAGTGTTCCTAAGGTTTAATAGCTGTCACCAGAGGTAATAAAACCATAGTAAAGAAAGTAGAACAGTTAATTACTAAGCAAATGCAAAATTAAATCAACTACCCCCAAAGTCAATCAAGGGATAAACAAAGAGTACAGAATATGAAACCAAATATATAAAGAATGGAGGAGGAAGAAAAAGGAGAAAAAAAGAACCATTAGATTGTGTTTTAATAGCATACTAAGAGAGTTAAGTAAGACTCTTAGATAGAAGAGGAAGTTAACTTTGAACCTTTGGTAACCACGAATCTAAAGCCAGCAATGGCAATAAGTACATACCTATTTATAATCATCCTAAATGTAAACGGCCTGAATGCAAAAATCAAAAGACATAGAGTCACTGAATGGATAAAAAAAGAAGATCCATCTATATGCTGCCCTACAGAGACTCACTTTAAAACAAAAGACATACACAGACTAAAAGTGATGGGGTGGAAAAAGATATTTAATGAAACTAATAGGGAGAAAAAGCAGGAGTTGCAGTACTTGTATCAGACAAAATAGAATTCAAAACAAAGAAAGTCACAAGTGACAAAGAAGAACATTACATAAAGATAAAGGGGTCAATCAAACAAGAAGATGTAACCACTATAAATATCTATGCACTCAACACAGGAGCACCTATATATGTGAAACAAATACTAACAGAATTAAAAGGGGAAATAGAATGCAATGCATTCATTCTAGGAGACTTCAACACTCTATTCACTCCAAAGGACAGATCAAACAGACAGAAAATAAGTAAGGAGGCAGAGGCACTGAACAACACATTAGAACAGATGGACCATTATAACAGACATCTACAGAACACAGCACCCAAAAGCAATAGGATACACATTCTTCTCAAGTACACGTGGAACATATTCAAGAATAGATCATATACTAGGTCACAAAAAGAGCCTCAGTAAATTCAAAAGGTTGAAATTGTACCAAACAGTTTCTCAGACCATAAAGGTATGAAACCAGAAATAAATTGCATAAAGAAAATGAAAAAGCCCACAAACACATGGAGGCTTCCCAACATGCTCCTAAATGACCAATGGATCAATGACCAAATAAAAACAGAGATCAAGCAATATATGGAGAGAAAGGACAACAATAATTCAACAACACAAAATCTGTGGGACGCAGAGAAGGCTGTGCTAAGAGGGAAGTATATTGCAATACAGGCATACCTCAAGAAAGAAGAACAATCCCATATGATGATTCTAAACTCACAATTAATGAAACTAGAAGAAGAAGCACAAATGAGGCCCAAATTCAGTAGAAAGAGGGACAAAATAAAGATTAGAGTGGAAATAAATAAAATCAAGAAGAATAAAACAATAAGAACAATCAATGAAAGCAAGAGCTGGTTCTTTGAGAAAAAAAAATAGATAAACTTCTAGCCAGACTTATCAAGAAAAAAAGAGAGTCCACATACATAAACAGAATCACTAAAGAGAAAAGAAAAATCACTACAGACACCACAGAAATACAAAGGATTTTTAGAGAATACTATGAAAAATTATATGCTAACAAACTGGATAATCTAGAAGAAATGGACAACTTTCTAGAAAAATACAACCTTCCAAGGCTGACCCAGAAAGAAACAGAAAATCAAAACAGACCAATTACCAGCAATGAAATTGAATTGGTAATAAAAAAACTACCTAGGAATAAAATGCCTGGACAAGATAACTTCACTGCTGAATTTTGTCAAACATTTAGTGAAGACCTAATACCCATCCTCCTTAACGTTTTCCAAAAAGAAGAGGAGGGAATACTTCCAAACTCATTCTATGAGGCCAGCATCACTCTAATACCAAAACCACACAAAGAGACCACAAAAAAAGAAAATTACAGACCAATATCCTGATGAACATAGATGCAAAAATACTCAACAAAATATTAGCAAACTGAATTTAAAAATACATTAAAAAAAATCATCCACCATAATCAAGTAGGATTTATATGTGGGATGCGAGGATGGTACAATATCAGAAAATCCATCAACATCATCCACCACATCAATAAAAAGAACGACAAAAACCACATGATCATCTCCATAGATGCTGAAAAAGCATTTGACAAAATTTAACATCCATTCATGATAAAAACTGTCATCATAATGGGTATAGAGGGCAAGTACCTCAACATAATAAAGGCCATATATGACAAACCCACAGCCAACATCACACTTAATAGTGAAAAGCTAAAAGCCTTTCCTTTAAGATCGGGAACAGAAAAAGAATGCCCACTCTCTCCACTTTTATTCAACATAGTTCTGGAGGTCCTCGCCACAGCAATTACACAACACAAAGAAATAAAAGGCAACCCAATTGGTAAGGAAGAAGTAAAACTGTTCCTGTACTAATAAGTGAATTCAGCACAGTTGTAGGATACAAAATTAATACACAGAAATCTGTTGCCATTCCTATACACTAACAATGAACTAGAAGAGGGAGAAATCAGAAAAACAATTCCATTCACAATTGCATCAAAAAGAATAAAATACCTAGGAATAAATCTAACCAAGGAAGTGAAAGACCTATATTTTGAAAATTACAAGACACTTATGAGATAAATTAAGGAACATACCAATAAATGGAAACACATCCCATGCTCATGGATAGGGAGAATTAATATTTTCAAAATGGCCATCCTGTCTAAAGCAGTCTACAGATTCAATGCAATCCCTGTCAAAATACAACAGAATTCTTCAATGAACTAGAGCAGATCATCCTAAAATTCATATGGAACAACAAACGGCCCCGAATAGCCAAAGCAATCCTGGGAAGGAAGAATAAAGCTGGGGGGATTAACTCCACAAGTTCAAGCTCTACTGCAAAGCTGCAGTAATCAACAGAATTTGGTACTGGCACAAGAACAGAACAACAGACCAATGGAACAGATTAGTGAGCCCAGATATAAACCCAACCATATATGGTCAATTAATATACAATAAAGGAGCCATGGACATACAATGGTGAAATGACAGCCTCTTCAACAACTGGTGTTGTCAAAACTGGACAGCTATGTGCAAGAGAATGAAACTGCATTATTGTCTAACTCCATATACAAAAGTAAAGTCAAAATGGATCAAAGACCTGAATGTAAGTCATGAAACTCTTAGAAGACAACATAGGCAAAAATCTCCTGAATATAAATATGGGCAACTTCTTCCTGAACGTATCTCTTCATGCAAGGGAAACAAAAACAAAAATAAATACATGGGACTACATCAAACTAAAAAACTTCTGTACAGCAAAAAAAACCATCAACAGAACAAAAAGGCATCCTACAGTATGGGAGAATATATTTGTCAATGACATATCTGACAAAGGGTTAACATCCAAAATATAAAAAGAACTCACACTCCTCAACACCCAAAAAGCAAATAACCTGATTAAAAAATGAGTGGAGGATATGAAGAGACATTTCTCCAAAGAAGAAACTCAGATGGCCAACAGAGACATGAAAAGATGGTGCCCATCACTAATCATCAGGGAAATGCAAATTAAAACCACAACAGATATCACCTCACACCAGGAAGGATGGCCAGCATCAAAAAGACTAAGAACAACAAATGCTGGTGAGGATGCGGAGAAAGGGGAACCCTCCTCCTACACTGCTGGTGGGAATGTAAAGTAGTTCAGCCATTGTGGAAAGCAGTATGGAGGTTCTTCAAAAAACTAAAAATAGAAATACCATTTGACCCTGGATTCCCACTCCTTAGAATTTACCCAAAGAATATAAGTTCTCAGATTCAAAAAGACATATGCACCCCTATGTGTATTGCAGCACTATTTACAATAGCCAAGAAATGGAAGCAACCTAAGTGTCCATCAGCAGAGATGAATGGATAAAGAAGAAGTGGTACATGTACACAATGGAATACTATTCAGCCATAAGAAACAAACAAATCTTACCATTTGCAACAACATGGCTGGAGCTGGAGGATATTATGCTCAGTGAAATAAGCCAGGCAAGAGAAAGACAAGTGCCAAATGATTTCCCTCATTTGTGGAGCATAATAGCAAAGCAAAAGTGAAGGAACAAAATAGCAGCAGACTCACAGACTCCAAGAAGGAAGGAGTGGTTACCAAGGGGGAGTGGTGGGGGAGGGCGGATGGGGAGGGAGGGAGAAGGGGACTGAGGGATATTATGTTCAGTTCACATGGTGTGAGGGGTCACAGGGAAAACAGTGTAGCACAGAGAAGGCAAATATTGAATCTGTGGCATCTTACTATACTGACGGACAGTGACTGCACTGGGGTATGGGTGGGGACTTGATAATATGGGTAAATGTAGTAACCACATTGTTTTTTCATGTGAAACCTTCTTTTCACATGAAACCTTAATAAAAAATTGTAAAAAAAGTTAATGAGGGTTTGGGTGTATCTACTTAAAAATTCCTAATCAATATTATGCTAACTATGTCTCAATCCCTTGTTTGGTTATGTGCACTCCAGAATGAAAGCCATTTGGTTACTTGCAAACAATTCCTAATTGATAATCATTTCAGGTTTTCCAATTGGCTCTCTTTTTTCAGCCACTAAAATCATTTGAACTGGTTCCCATTACTGGATCTTTAGTTTATTCTAAGGAGTTCCCTCTTGTTGATTATTTAGTTTTTTCTGTCTTTGTCAATAACAGAAATAAATCTAGATAGTTAGCTGAAAATTAGTTAAAAACACAAAGTACAATTAAGAGAAAAAGCTTAGGAAATTCTGTAAAATGAACAGTAATGCTCAAAGACATGAGCCTGCCATGACAAATCTATTGTTATATGCAAAACCAGTAATTGTCTCCCTTTTGTTACTGTCAATTTTTAAAATATTGGGTGAACTAATTGGTTGGTTACCAAATTGCTACAGGCCAAATTAAGGAATTACCTGGGGTTATTTTGCTCAACACTTGTATTTTTTTATTTAACAAGGCCTTATTTTCAAGTGTCCTGTCTTCAGAAAACTCATGTCATGTAGCTATATAAATATACCACAGAGGCTAACACTCAAACCCCAGAACTTTTAAAGGTCCAGGGTCTGAAATCTAGATCCCTGATCACTTTTTAACATATTATTTTCTTTTAATAAGTTGAGTATTTACACATATACAAATTGTACTAGTGAACACCAAAACAAGTCCAATTTTTATCAATAGCTTCCTCTTTCCTCTTTTAGAATATCTTTAGGTCCATATTTTTCTATTAGGAAAATGTTTAGAGTCAAAGCCCATATGTATGAGTGTGTTTGCATTTTATGAAGGGTTGAAGGTAGAGGCTGCAATACTTTTTAATCAAAAGTGGGGGTTCTTCAGTTTTGCTGAAGTCCAAGGCTATCAAATGAAAGTGTTTCCACTATTTAGTTAGAAATCTTCCTCTTCCAATAGTTATCTCAATGGAACCAAATAAGGTTTTTAAAGTAAGGATTGATAGGAGCTGGACCATGCAAGAACCAGGGTGGAAAAAAGGGTTGAACTAGTCATTTTGAGTTTAGATGAATGACTTGAGACAGTTTGCTTATGACATTATATTTCCTGGCATGGGAAACCAACTTCCATGTGCAAATCTCTTCTTGACCATTCAAAATTGAAACCTCATGGACTACTAATACATCTGCACAATAAAATGTATGTGTTGTGAATATACTACAATGTTTAGAAAGTTAGCATGGAGGCAGAAGCTGAGTTTGGGGAATCCAGCAAGGTCCGTTCACCTTTTTCTCCTCTTCTTTTGGGTTCTCCTCCTCTTTCAGGGATTCTTTGGGTTTTTCTTTGCCTTTTATTTTCGCTTTACCTTTGCCTTGAGGAACAGTCACGATAGCAGGAATTGCTGTTGGAATAAGTGCTGATGGGATATTCAACATTGATTCCAAATCAGGGTCCTTATCCTCTATAAAGAGAAAAAGGAGAAAACAGGTAAGTTAGGCATTTATGTTTCATATGTTTGTTAAAATTTATATTTCAAACATTTATACCAGTTGGCAACAATTGCCAAATATGATTTATCGGTTGGATAGATTTCAGGGGTAATGTAGTTGACTTGAAAATCAGAACTGTAGTTAAAAATTATGAGGTGCTCAATGCTTTGATGATATTTAACTGAGTCATTAGTTAACATGCTCTTGCTTTCCCATCCAGACTGTACACCTCTAACAATAGGGCAATCACCATGTCTACATTTATGTGAGAAATATTTATCGAGAGGCTCTTACATGAAAATGTTTGTAGCAGTGGGCAATAATGAAAAAAATTACGTAAAAGACATTATGAAGACAAAATAGTCTAAATAAGATCTGCAGCCAAATAGCTTCAATACAAAGACATGTTAAATAGGAACATAATAACAGATGCAAACAAAGAAATACTGAAATAAAATATTGCTAGCTGAGACTGTAAACGTTTTCTTCTGGAAGATTAATTTTATTCTCGGTTTTAAGGAATTGTCAGAATTCTTGAAGAAGAGCTGATGTGTGCAGGGATGTTATACCGAAAGTTTCTGAGCATTCTTTATGTCTTGGACCCCAGTCTCTCCTGGGTTCCAGGATAGCACGCCCACCTGGATCTCCTCCTCCACCTCTCTGGTCAACTTTTTTCTCAGTTTCCCTGACTCTTCCTCTTTCAGCCTCTTACATGTTGTTAGGCCCCAGGGGTTTTCCCCTTATTGTTATACAACAGATGTTCTCAACTGTGGCTACCCATAATAATTACTCATGGAATTAAAAAATAAAAAGTGCTCAGGCCCCCACCTTGACTACTGAATCAGGATCTCTGGGATGAAGCCCAGAATTTATATTTGTGAAACATCCACATGATTGTGATACACAGCTAGGGCCGAGCACTTTTATTACGTATATTAGATCTGAGTGTCTCATTCACTTCTGGTGCTCCAGTCTTCTACATGCTACTAACTCCAGAATTCACATTTCGAGACATGACCCGTCTTCTCAGCTCCAGATCCATATTTCCAACCACTTTTAGACATCTCCTCTTAGCTGCAGTACTGCAGACATTCCAAACTCAGTAAACCTCTCCTATCCCAAGCGGGGCAACTCTCCTATATTCTGAATCTCAGTTAATGCCATGACCAATCATGAACCTTGTTTTCCGAGTTAGACATTGAGATCATTCACATTTTCTCTTTTTGACTTACTCTACACGTTCAAACAGTCACCAAGCCCTCAGAAAATTTTCTCAAATCCTCTCTCTCTTACTCACTCCTATCACCTTAGCTCAGTCTGTCATTCATTACCTCTTGCATGATTTTTTGGGGCAGTCTCCTAACTGATATCAGGGTACCTCCAATACCACCACTTCAGTGAACTATCCAAACTCTCTAAAACTATGCTCCTAAAATAAAATCTGATCATGTCACTTCCCTTATATTCCTTAAAGACTTCTGCTGCTCACTAATCATACAGGGCATACAATACTCACTTTCCTCTACTCCAGCCACACTCATTTTTTTACCTTTCCAAATGGATGCCATGCTTTTATGCAATGTGATTTATGCAAATGGTTCTTACTGTCTACAAATACCCTTCCTTGTTTCTTTGTCTAGATATCTCCCACCATCTCTAAAGTCCCATCTCAGGAGCTATACTTTCTGTCTGAAGTATTTTCTATCTGTCCCCAGCATTCTGTTTATACACAATTTCTAGCAGTTGTGGAGTTATTTCTCTATATGTATTTTCTTTTCCCATTAGACTATGAGTTCTTTGAGTAGATGTACCATATTTTATTCATCTTGGTGGCTCAGTCACAGCAAGTTGCCTGGCCCATAGGAAGTACAGTATATAAGTAAGTGAATGGCACCCAGTTATGGGTAGCTGGAAACTCTTCCCCCTCATCCCCATCCATGTACTCAATCAAACAATATTTATTGGGTATCTACTAATAGGTGCCATGAGCTAGGTAGCCAATGATGAATGAGACTACAAGAAAGCTATAAAAAGTAACAGGTAGTTCAGATGAAGGAATGCTTAGGTACAAGGTTGTGTATTAAGTCTGTGATTGGAAGTATAGAGAGCCATGGAAACCCAGAAGAAAGGCATCTAACACAGAATGCCTCCATACAACCTACACTTTGGTTATACTGTGGTTTGGCTTTCCATAAATGTGCCAAGCTTTTGTAGTATTGAGCTTTTGCACACACTATTCATGGTATCTAGAATTCTCTTCTTTGGTTCTTTGCCTAGGCAAGTCTCATTTCCTTAAAAGGCCCACTTTACATGCTCCTGCTACTTGGTCTATGAAGCATTTCTCAGAGGAAGTAACCTGCAAACTGAGAACGGAGAGATGGGGAGGAGTATAATTGTTGAAAGTGGTGGTATACAGTGCAAAAGAAAGTATTCTGAGCAAGTGGCACAGCATTAGCAAATGGCCAGAGATAAGAGAAAACATATTCAAGAAACTTGAAAGGCACAAAAAGAATAGGTTAGCCAAGATGTGGAAATAACCTAAATGTGTCTTGCCCCAAATTCTGCAATTTGTGGCAACATGGATGATCCTTGAGGACGTTGTACTTAGTGAAGTAAGCCAATAGCAGAAAGACAAATTCTGCATGATTCCATTTACATGAGGTATCTAAGATAATCAAATTCATAGAATCAGAGTAGAATGGTGTTGCCAGGGGCTTGGGGAGAAGGAAATGGAGACTTAATAATTAATGGGCATAAAATATCAGTTAAACAAGATGAATAAGCTCTAGAGAACTATGGATATCCAATTAAGGGAGGAAAATTGGGTTGGAAATTTGTTTATTGATTAGCAGATAAAAGTTATTAAATATTAGTATTAGATGTACCCTTGAGGAATTTATAGTATATTTTTCACAAAGACTCATGCCTTCAACATTTTTAATATACAGGAAACAAAACATTACTTATCCACACTATAAACATTTTCAAATGCAGTACTTATAACCTAAGGTTAGGAACATTTGTTTTAAATGGAATGATTGCATATTAACTCAAGAAGAAAGAAATCACTTAGAAAATAGTGTCAACATAGTTCATAGTAGAGTATAAATATCTTAATCTGAAATAATGATAACCTGTGTTCACAAAGGATAGGAATTTTTGGTGACTGTATGTGATAATGGATTTTAAATAACATGATTCGTTAGGCACAAATCACTTCTTCAAGTGCTGGTTTAAAAACAAATCAAATAGAAATTTAAGACAAAATCCCAAATAAACCAAAAATACTAACAAATTTAATGGGCTCTCCATCTCATGAGAGTACTATAATTTTTGGCACAAGGTAGGAAGATTGTAATGATCCATGGGAATATTGTCTCTGCAGAAAAGGACCTATATAGTAAGGCATATAATTGGATTGACATGATCTACACATAGTTTTAAAGTTACATAGCATAGAGTTTACATTTATCTTTAAATTTTGTAAACTTAAAAAAAATCTGTTGTGGTTATATCCCTGTAAAATGCAGGGGCACCCGCAAAATTTCCTAATTGGTTCTTGGTAAAGTGACATGTTATTTTGTGGTTTGTAAGGAAATAGCTTCCAGTTGGAGAATTCGTTTATTAAAAGTGGGGTAAAGAAATCCTTCAAGATGTCCAATGAATGGCTCCTTTAAGACTAACGTTCTGAAGCACACTGAGCTGTTCTACAATCAAAGGATTCATAAAAATATTCTGTGGAAAACCAAGAGGATTCCTTGGCAAATCACGCTTTCTTTGGCACCAATTAACAAACTTATTTTCATGGACTAGTCAACAAAGATAACTGGAATATATATATGCGTGTGTATACATATATACATGATCTTGTATGTATAAGTGATTACATGGAAGATTTTATATATATGATAAATACAGTTTGAAATGTCAAAGCACTTATTTTCTATGTATGAAAGATTTTATATATATACATATATACATGTATATGCACATTTATATGTACACACTCACACATATATTCCCACCCTTCAAAAAATGAGGGACATTAAGTCAGAACATGTTTATTAACAGGTGAGCAGACTGAGGATGTACAGACACCCTTGGTCAGGGAACGTTTATTCTTTCCGTTCTGTTTATTTCACCTGGCGCCATTCCGCTCGATCCATAGTAACTTATTGAGAGGCAGAATCCATTTTCCAAGGTGGCAGAAAAAGAGCCAAACTTACTGACAGCTTTATTCTCTGCAGCTGATTGTTCTAAAAGACAAAATCAAATCAAGGACATTTCCATTTTATTAAAAAGAAATGTAAGCAAAACTTAATGCAAAGTAGAAATCACCTAAATAGCTAAGAACATGCCTATGATTAAGTAAATTATGATATATATGAATATACTAATAAATTATTATGAAATAAAAAGATAGCTTGTTTCTCAAAGAATACTTAATGAGTAGAAAAATGCTCATGATGATAATGTAAAAAAATATTATGTGTAGTGGTTACCACTGTGGTGGTAGAATTATGGGCAACTGTTATTTTCTTTAAATATTCCTATATTTCCTACTTTTTGAAATAATAAACCATATGTTTTTTAAAGGGCTAATTGTCCAATTTAATTAAAAACACAGTAAATACAAAGAAAATTGAAGCAAACCCATATGTTTTTATATCAGATAAAACATAGAAAAGTAATTACAATTAAAAAAAATATTTCTTGTATACATTCAAGATTGTCAAACATTATATTCTTGAGTTTGGAAAATACTGTGGCCATAACTAAATTTATTAGTGAGATTTAGTTACTGATCTTATTACTAATTTAGGTCCAAAATATTTTATTTATTAACTCATCTCCTTTTACACATATAATCCTTTTCACTTTGGGCAGGAAGCAATTAACTTCCCCAGACGGTATTGCCTAGGGATGTTAAATGGTGTTATCAGGAAGTTTCATGGTCTAGAATCATTGGACATTCACTTGGATGAGCATAGAAAGAAAGCCCATCATTTGCAGCAAACAGTCAAAAGAGAAACTAAACCTTCAATAGGAATCAATTATTGAGGACCTGAGTCCTAGAGACTGCCCTTGGTCAGGTGCATAAAACAAAATTCAGGCCAGAATGGAATTGTAAACTCAGTTTTGCTACATAACAGTAGCCAGGCTAGGTAGATTCTGTATGACACCTGGAACCAAAAGCTGGGTGCCCACAAGGGGTAATCCAAGTAAGCAGTCCACTATAGACAGACTGTGTACAAGGTATGCACACATTACATTTTGGAAAATGTATATGAGCAGAATGGCAAAACTTTAGCTGCCATCTGGAAAAATTGCACATGCTAAGTGCAAGGGGCGTACGTGTGTTTGTCAGGTGGAGGGGCCTGACAAACTGCTGAAGTGTTAAGGCCCACTGCCACAAAGATGTAGTGCGTACCCATTTCAAGATTGTGTCCTTCCTCTCCTTCTTCTTCCTTATCTTCTGAGGAATAATCCTCTTCCTTTTGAACAATTTCCTTAGGGTCTTTTAAATGAATTATAAAACTGTGCTTGTCCTTTTTCACTTTCACTTTGATAAAAGTTGGGCCTGAGAAGAATCATGGGATAGAAGATGGACTGATTATGACGCCCTGTTAAGCGGCTTGACAATATATGTAAATAATGCAACATAGAACTTAAGCCAGACAATACCTCTGGATACTACTATTTTTATAACAAGATGCCTAAGGGAATAAAGTGATGGTGGAACTCCAGGAATAAATGGCAGGTTGGGCCAGGGAGATGTTTGCAGACTCCTAAACAAATTATGGAGGAGAAAATAAATTGGTGGAGGCTAATGCATACCTCTACTCAACTTTATGATTAATCACATGAGATTGTAATGTGAAAGGGTTTTGCAGTTTATAAAGAAAGAAACGTTATAGTAGTTATTATTGTTAGTAAGAGCAGATAAAAATTTTTTTAACAACATATTCTCCCTTCCAGTGTTCTGACTCATTTTTTCGCCTCCACTCTCAGCTGTTTTCTTCTTTTTTAATTCAGCTTTTTCTTTTCAACATTTATTGTGTGATTGTCTCTCAAAATTGGCAGAAAAATTAGTATGAAAACAACATATTTGCTATGAACCATCTGAAATTTACATACATGATATGCAAATCTTAATAAGAGCAAGGAATAGTTACTGAAATAGAACATAATGTTACAAAACTTGAGTCCAGTGTTTTTCTTAGTTATGTGATTCTGAACTCCATTTTTAATTATTACTAACTGTACCCTATATGCAGGGATGATAGTCAACATATTAAACATATGATAACATAAATAAAGATGCATACCTGTATTTTAATAAAAATCCCTCTCTTGCTTTTTTTCCATTTTGTATTTTAAAGAAACAAATCTTACCTAATGAAATGGTCTGGCATTTGATATAAATTGTACTACAACCATTCTTTAAATAATCTGAACAATTTGCAGGGCATTTTATTTTAAAAATCATTGATACGATCTTTTGTTATTATCTAATGATGTTTCCACTTGAGCCATGATTGCACCTAAGGAAGAGCATCTAACACTTGCAATGATTTCCCCATTGAATTGATAGTTATTAGATGACAAGGAACAAGGAAGGAAAGAAAGAAAGCTATTGAGAAAGAGGGGGCAGAGGAAGGATAGGAGGGGAGAAGGGGTGGGCTGGTGTCATAGGCGGGTGCATAATCTTGTGGACCTTAAAAAAGGTCCTGCTCACATTCCCTCTACACTGACCTGTTCACAGCTCTCAGAGACCACTGCCCCTGACCAGACAGTAAGCTGTCAAATAAAACTCAGGTCCTCCAACCCACTTGAGGGATCTTTAAAATACGGTGAACAGATAAGCCCCGCAGGATGTCCCTGATAGGATCTCTTGAGCGCAGATCTGCTCTTGCCTTGAAAAGAATTCAGCATTTCCTTTAGAGGGTTTCCAGACTACATACATCCTTCTTAGCTCATATACTAGACCTGTCTCCCACTTAGACTTCTGAATCCAGAGGCAATTTCTCTAAAGGTAAAATAACTGGATATTGGCAGCAGGCCCCCAAGCTCTGTGCTCCAGAGCCAAACCAGAAGTTTGCTCTAAATTGAGTATGTGCTTGGATCTGAGGTAATACTATGTATTGTAATTAATCTTATTAATTAACAATTGACTTATTGCAATTACTATTATACTATTTTCCAATATATAGAAATATTTTAATAACTGGAATGTTCGTATTAGCCCCAGCTAACCTCTCAGCTGGCCGGTGCCTTGCAGAAATAATTATAAGCATGTGAAGTCTGAAAATGCTGATTGTGGTGCATAAATGAATCACAGTGGGCACATTACCACTCTCACCTATCACAGTCAGGAGTACAAAGCCCCATGATGATCTAAAATGAGTTAATATCTTCCAAGCTAGTTAATATTAACCAGCTGCTTTCAAAATGTACCTTTTTCAAATATTGTCTTTTCTACTTCAATCTGTCCTCCATCCGAAGGATACAGATAATTACTTGTTCCTGAGATTTGGATGGGTATATCTCCCATATCGTATCCATGAAACTAGAAGAGAAAACATCACGCTTTGAGTGTGCAACTAGAGCTGACAAAAATGAACTCATCAGTGTGAGCCAATTAAAGTTGTCATAATCTTAATTTCTGCTAAATGATTTGTCTGTCACTTTGTAGACTTAGAGGCTAGTGTCCATATCATTTCCAGCACATCCTGGTGTATTACAATAACAAGTGGAATAAGAGGAGGTCCATGCTTTTAAACTCTGCTCACTGGAGCATCTTTATAACCCAGGGCAAATCAAATCATTGTACTATTGCCAAGGCAGTGCGAGAAGAAATTAATTTCTCTTTCATTGGCCGTTAATGTTTTGTTTCAAGTGAACTGATATATTGAGGAGCGTTGATACTTTACTCTTTAGGAGTTCATATGTTAAAGATTTTTTAAATAAGTGTTGCTAATAGAGCTCCAAGTGATTCAGATGTATGCTAAAGTCTGAGAACAACTGGTATACAGTAGTAGCTAGAAACATCAAGGGATGTTAGTTTCTTTCCATTTTTTTTCCATTAAATTTTCCTCATTAAACCGTTTGAAAGAGAGATTGGCAAAGGGAAGATCTTACAAAAGCATACTAGCAAAAACCTGGATCTTGACAGAGAGGCAAGTGTCATTTGCAACAGATAAAGCCAACCATGGGTCCTCTTTGACCTATCAGAGTCGCTTATTTACATAAACCTACATGAATGTTTTTGTGTCAGATTCCCCTCTTTCCCGCTCTAGCAACCTGGCAAGAAGAACTGGCCTTGAGGGTGTTCCCATCTCAGCGACCCACCGCAAAGAAGGTCCTGGACATCAGAGGGCGGGCACAGGTCTGAGGGTGTCTCTGCCAAAAGAAACCCAAGGCCTTCTGTTCTGACAGTGAAGACTAAGAGCCCTATGTTTCCATGGAAGCTGTGTTTTTCCAAAAATAATCAGTAATGACCCCATCAGGCTTTTTAGGAAACTGATTTTACCGGATAAACGATCTCAGGTGCTGGTTGCCGGAGGGCCTCCTCCGGTACTTCTGGAATCTTCATTTGCTCTTCTTTAGCTTTTTCCTTGGAAGAAGATTTTTTCTTCAAAATCCTACTATCTTCCTTCTCTATCTGTTCCTGGCCTTTCTTCATACCAAATTCCTTACTCTTCTTTTCTGCTTTTTTTTCTTCCTTCAAGCATTCTTCTTCTGCTAACTGATCTTGTTCTTTTTTCCATGCCTGTAAACACATTAAAAAATTTATCAGGTTTTTGGATCTAATCAGATACCATTTGGATTCATTTTGGAGAACACTGAACATGACCTTTGTAAGTGGTACCTATGACAAATCAAAACAGTGAGCTAAAACTTTGGAGTCATCCTTGATTCTCTTTTGCTCACTAATTTCTGTACACTACGTCTTGCCTGTTCTTTTCAGAGAGTTCTCTTTATGTCCACTTTTCTCACATTAGTTCATGATTCTTTAGCTTGGGTCTTTTTTTATCTTTAACTGAACTCCTGCACCAACTTCTTAGCTGGTCCCATCTCCAATGTAAGTCCCACCCATGGTTAATCAGCAATATGGTAGGTTAGATGTCCAAAGGAACATTCCTGGCATAAAATGTTTCAAAAATGCTGGATAAAATATGAAAAGCATCATTGTAATGCATAGCAAGGCAGCCAGTAGAGTAAAGGGTATGAGGAAGCTCTGATGCAGTGGGGGACAGGGCACTGGAGAGGGTGGTTTCCCAGGGTTATCTGCCGATGGCTGTCAGCCCAGAACTTGAATTTTAATGGGTTATGAGATTAGAGCCCTAACCTGGGAGATCATATCAGAGACCACTGAATACAGCAGGTACTTAAAAAAAAGGTACACCTTCATGGGGTGAATTAGAAAAACATCTTGCCCCATAAGGAAGACCATGCATTCCTTGGCCCTGAGTTAACAGCAGGAGGAGTATGGGATGTGGAGAAAAGTGTCCCCAAGGCACCCCTAACCACAAGCCTGTCCTCACACAAGTCTATGGCCAAAATGCATATTACCTAACACCTTTATTCTAAAAAGGTTGTAGTTTGATAGGAACTCACAAATGAAAATCACAAAACATAAGGAAGTAAGCCCAAAGCAAGAACCTGAGGGAAAACATACTATGAAATTATTCTCAGACTGCAGATATTGGGATTAACAGAAACAGAATATAAAATATTTTAGTATGCTTAAATAAAGAAAAGGAGCCATCAAAAGTATAAGAAAGAAACAAGAGAGTATGTGTGGGTAAAACTGTAATATTTCCAGAATATCTCACCTGGCTTTAGTACATCTGCATAGCAATAGAAGTTCAGAGGTGGAAAGAAGTATGGTTTTAGTGCATTTGCATCATTCCTCAGAAGTGGAGAGAAGTTCATCTACATATCAATGGGTAATTACCTGGGCAACCGAGGGTGTGACTGAACCTGAGAGGTTAAGGGGAGGGGGCTGGCTTACTTGTTTGCTGGCTTCTTCCAGAGCAGAGGAGAAAGATGGCTTGGGACTGCAGTTTGTGAGCAATAAATGGGTTTTAAACTTTATTTCTCCCTTTGACTGATTTCGGTTTTTCAGAGGTATTTTGCCCCAGGATCTCCTCTCCCTGGACTTACATCTGGCAGTAGTTGGCAGGGCTCCTCTGAACCTGAAATCTGTCATAAAGGGGTATGACCTTTGGGAGGGCCACCCCTAGAAATGATGGGAAGAATTGGCTCTGATGCCGAGGAAAGTGTATCTACACTCATGTGGTCGTGGAGGCACCACCACCGCTGCTGGCCACGCCAACCCCAGCCTGTGGCCCGAGCCTAAGGCTACTGCTTCTGCCACTGCTGCTGCTCCTGCTGCGGGCTGGAGCCTGGTCACTACTATGGAAAGGAGCAGAGGTCTGGGTCACCTTGATAGAGAAGCAACTGGCTGCTGTGTACCATGCCTTGCTGCCTACGGAGCCCATCGCTGGAACTGCTCTGACCAAGATAATAACCACCTATTCCATCGCAGGGCGGGTGAGAAACTGGACCCAAAGGCCACAGAGTTGTGTGGCACAGACACCTACCAAATACCATGTGACTGGCCATTTGCCTTTGGCATCCCCAGGGAATGATGAAGCAGACACATTGGCCCAGGTGCGCTGGCTAGAAGGAAAGCCTGTCTCTGATATGGCTAATTGCTACACCAGCATTTGTTGCACACAGGGCAAAAGAAAATGTGGGCTATAGCCCATTGGTGGGGCTTGCCATTGGCCTTTGAAGAAGTCAGCCGAGCCCGGAAGGAGGGCCCTGCACATTGTGCAGATCAGCAAACCAAGAGGGGCCTAGAGTGTCTCTTTGCAGCCTATGGCCAGTCGCTGGTGATTGAGAGCAATCAAGGCAGCCACTTTATTGGACATGTGTTACAAGGATGGGTGCAGCAATTAAGAAGAAAATGGACGTGGCCCTGGACATTTTGACACATGGACCGGTGATGGCTGGCTCTTCTGGCACCTTGGGGAAAAGGTCTGGAAGCTGGCCTCCTGTGTACTCCTGGAGTAACAGCAAAGTGACCCCCCCCAAAATCAATTGTTTGCTTCTACTGTCCTTGTGTCCTGGATGCACTCCCTGGCTGCAGCTGCCCTATGATGGCTGGAATGGATGAGCTTTGGACTTAATCTGCATGGGACTTTGAACCTAGCTGAATCCTCTGGCTTGAGAATTATCATGATTGTGTTGCTCTTGTCAAGAAAAGAAATGCTTAAAGAGAGGCTTGACTTTGTCTAATGTTTGGTAAAAGTTTGTGAGTAATCTAGCATGGTTGTTAGGACTGAGTAAACAAGTACAGAAACATATTTTGTGTTTAGTGAGAGATTGTGCTGTAAAGTACATTTATTTAATCTGCATAGGCTGAATCCTCTGGTTTGAAGATTATCATGATTTTATTGTTGCTATTGCATGTCATAAGTTTGGTCGGAAGAGGGGGAATGAGTAAATTGTAAGGTGAGATTTCTGGAGGGGTGGCCTATGGATAAAATTGTAATATTTCCAGAATATCTTGCCTGGCTTTAGTACATCTGCATATCAATAGGCATTCAGAGGTGGAAAGAAGTATGGCTTTAGTGCATTTGCATCATTCCTCAGGGGTGGAGAGAAGTTCATCTTCATATCAGTGGGTAATTACCTGGGCAAAGCAGGGCTTATTTGTACCTGAGAGGTGAGGGGGAGGGCCAGTTTTGTTTCTGCCAGAGCAGGAAAGAGAGAAACAACCCCAGACTGCAGTTTGTGAGCAATAAACAGATTTTAAACTTTATTTCTCCCTTTGACTGATTTCAGTTTTTAGAGGTATTTTGCCCTGGGATTTCCTCTCCCTGGACTTACAGTATGGAAAATAGCAAGGTGAGTTTGAAAGTCCTCTGGGAATTGGAAAAGAACTTTTGAAAAGGCAATATTTGAACAGATAATGGCTGAGACATTTCCAGAGTTGAAGAAAGACACTAATCCTTAAATTCAGGAAGACCAATGGATCAAAAACAAGAAATAACAGTGGTGTGTTGGACCTGGCTCATACTGACTTGAAAGAGTTTATTGTTAAATTTTCAGGAATTCTGCAATCTGGTTGTTAACCACAGTCATTAAAAATTAAATTATATAAATGCACAATTAAATAATGTAAACATATATATATGTATATACATAGTTTATAATATAAATAAAGGCAATAAATGCATAAAACTTACCAATTTCCTATTTATTTTGTTACATTTCACTATTATCTATGCTTTTGAAATTATGCCAATGATATCTGTACCATAGAAATACAATATAATGATATGCTATTGTATATTGTTTCCAACTCTGCATTCAGTGATGTCATATGAAATTAACTATAATGGGGGTATATACACTACAGATATCAGCAGATGCTACAAATTAGGGATTGATTATTTGTTGAATCTAGAATTAAAAGTGGTGGAGAAAATGTTAATAATGGAGGTGAACTTAAAAGTGTGTCATTGTTTGGAGTTGTTACATTGTACTAGAACAAAAAATTAAGGAAATATTATTCTAGTATTTAAAAACTATTATCTGATTCAGCAAATAAGTTGCTCATGTTATTGATGAGTGAGTGAGACATATCCCTTTTGTCTTACTTATTCATGTCAATGAAAATATCAATCACATTCATTTGTCAGCTGTAACCACAGGTTGGCTAAAGATAAAAGAAACTTAGCAAAATTCAATGAAAAGCATTCTGTGAGAATCAACTGGCTAAATGTAATTTACAAAAAGTATTATATGTTTTATTATTTGTAAATTGTGTGCTATACATATTATATATTAGTAAAATTTAGAATAAACTTATGCATACTCATGTTGATATATACACATTTTTTTCTTTCCTAGAGAGCTATTGCTAAACAGTTTAGTAGTAACCACTGAATGTTTTCAAAGCTGCTAGAGAGAAAAGATAAAACAATCAAGGAATGACAAATTAGACTAACTCTCAATCTATTAACAACTACATGGTCAGCCAGGAAAATGTAGAATAATATCTTGAGAGTTCTAAAAAACTCAACCAAGAATTTTATAAATGAAAACCATGTTTAATGAATAAGGGTAAAGTAAAGCCATTTTTCAAATAAGTAAAAACTGAGGTTTACTAGAAAAACCTCCACTAGGGAAAGTTCTAAAGGAAATAATCCCAAGATACGAGATGTGAGAAGAAAGGCTTATAAAAACAAGTTGTAAACCTGGGGCTAAATCAAAATAAATAGACTATCTAAAACAATGACAATAAAAATGTCTAATTTATAGGAACATAATAATCAAGATAAAACTTAAACATAAGTTGGGAGGGATAAAGTAAATTTTAATTAGTTTGAATAGTTCCTTGTATTGTTCTGGAAGAAAGTAAAGATATTAAGTTTAGACTTCATTAAACTATATGTATAAGTTGAATTTCTACAAAAACCACAAGTAGAATAGAAAAAAGTGTATATATTCTAAACATTTCCTATCACGGGCCAGTTAGTAAATATTTCAGCCTCTTGGGGTCAATAGGTAAAAATCAAGGACATTATGTAGGTACTTAGGTAACAAGCAAGAGAAGTAATTTCTGCAAATATTTTATTGACAAATGATTGTGTACTTTTTTTTTTTTTTGCAATACAGGTCTACTAATAAGAAAAAAAAGAAATCTTTTTGGGGAGAGTAACATTTCACTTAATTAGCATTAAAATTAGCATTCCCTATCATCAGAATGATTGCAAATGAAAAGACTGACTAGAAAAGAAGTCAAGAAAGGTGAAAAAAAAAGGACTATAGAAAAGGCAGGAAAAGAGAATATAGCTTTGATGAAGAAATTCCAAACATATAATTAATTAGAATAGCTATAAACAGATTTAACACTCTCGTTAAATGAGAGATTATAAGACATAAGTTTTAAAAAACTCTAGGGTATAGTCCCCATTGGCAGGAGACACTTAAAATATAATGACACAGAAAGATTAAAATAAAGAGATGAAATTTGCTACTTAAATGCTATCTAAAAGAAAGCTCTTATCCTTTTATTTTTCTTTACTTTTATTAGAATCAGCTTTTCACATTTCATAAATCTTTTGAGATTTTGGTAGGAATTCCAGTGTATTTAATTTCCTAAATTGAATCTTCTCATCCATTACCATGGTATATTTTCCCACTTATTTAGGTGTTAAATGTTCTTTGATAATATGTTGTAATTTACTCCATAAAGACTTTGCATAATTTTATTAAATTATTTTTCTTGGTACCTTATAGTATTGTTACACTCATGAGTGATATTTCTTTTCTATTACATTTTCTAACTGGTTATTGCTGGTGAAAGGAACTCCAGTGATTTTTTTACATGCTGATCTTCTTTACAGCAACCTTGGTATACTTCCTCAATTCATTTAAAAAGGCAACAAAACAAGTAACAAGAGACAAAGGAGAACATTTCATAATAATAAAAGGGTCAGTCCAACAAAAGGATATAACTATTATAAATACCTATGCACCCAACACAGAATCACCTACATATGTGAAACAAATACTAACAGAATTAAAGGGGGGAAATAGAATGCAATGCATTCATTTTAGGAGACTGCAACACACCACTCACTCCAAAGGACAGATCCACCAGACAGAAAATAAGTAAAGAGACAGAGGCACTGAACAAAATATTAGAACAGATGGACCTAATGGACATCTACAGAATTCCACACTCAAAAGCAACAGGATATACATTGTTCTCAAGTGCACATGGAACATTTTCAAGAATATATCATATACTAGGCCACAAAAACAACCTCAGTAAATTAAAAAAGACTGAAATTGAACCAACAAGCTTCTCAGATTACAAAGGTATGAAACTTGAAATAAATTACACAAAGAAAACGAAAAAGCCCACAAACATGTGGAGGGTTAATAATATGCTCCTAAATACTCAATGGATCAATGACCAAATAAAAACAGAGATCAAGCAATATATGGAGACAAATGACAACAGTGATACAAAAACACAAAATCTGTGGGACACAGCGAAAGCCGTGCTAAGAGGGAAATATATTGCAATACAGGCCTACCTCAGGAAAGAAGAACAATCCCAAATGAACAGTCTAAACTCACAATTAATAAAACTAGAAAAGGAAGAACAAATGAGGCCCCAAGTCAGTAGAAGGAGGGACATAATAAAGATTAAAGCAGAAATAAATAAAATTGAGAAGAATAAAAACAATGAAAGAATCAATGAAAGCAGGATCTGGTTCTTTGAGAAAATAAACAAAATAGATTAACCCATAGCCAGAATTATCAAGAAAAAAAGAGAGTCTACACACAAACAGGATCAGAAGTGAGAAAGGAAAAATCACTACAGACACCACAGAAATACAAAGAATTATGAGAGAATACTATGAAAAATTATATGCTAAAAAATGGGATAACCTAGAAGAAATGGACAACTTTCTAGAAAAATATAACCTTCCAGAGCTGACCCAGGAAGAAACAGAAAATATGAATAGACCAATTACCAGCAAAGAAATTGAATTGGTAATCAAAAAACTACCTAAGAACAAAATCCCTGGACCAAATGGCTTCACTGCTGAATTTTATCAAACATTTAGTGAAGACCAATACCCACCCTCCTTAAAGTTTTCCAAAGAGTAGAAGAGGAGGGAATACTTCCAAACTCATTCTACGAGGCCAACATCACTCTAATACCAAAACCAGACAAAGACACCACAAAAAAAGAAAATTACAGGCCAATATACCTGATGAACATAGATGCAAAAATACTTGATGAAATATTAGCAAACTGAATTCAAAAATACATCAAAAAGATCATCCATCATGATCAAGTGGGATTCATCCCACGGACGCAAGGATGGTACAACATTGGAAAATCCATCAACATCATCCACTACATCAACAAAAAGAAGGACAAAAAACACATGATCCTCTCCAGGGATGCTGAAAAACCATTTTACAAAATTCAACATCCATTCCTGATAAAAACTCTCAACAAAATGGGTATAGAGGGCAAGTACCTCAACATAATAAAAGTCATATACGACAAACCCACAGCCAACATTATACATAACAGTGAGAAGCTGAAAGCTTTTCATTTAAGATCAGTAACAGGAAAAGGATGCCCATTCTCCCCACTTCTTTTGAACATACTTCTGGAGGTCCTAGCCACAGCAATCAGACAACACAAAGAAATAAAAGGCATCCAGATTGGCAAGGAAGAAGTCAAATTGTCCCTGTTTGCAGATGACGTGATATTGTACATAAAAAACCCTAAAGAATCCACTCCAAAACTACTAGATCTAATATCTGAATTCAGCAAAGCTGCAGGATACAAAATTAATACACAGAAATCTATTGCATTCTGTGTATTTCTGAAAGCAACGAGAAATCAGGAAAACAGTTCCATTCACAATTGCATCAAAAGAATAGAATAAACCTAACCAAGGAAGTGAAAGACCTATACCCTGAAAACTACAAGACACTCTTAAGAGAAATTAAAGAGGACACTTAGACATGGAAATTCATCCCATGCTCTTGGCTAGGAAGAATTAATATTGTCAAAATGGCCATCCTGCCTAAAGCAATATACAGATTCAATGTGATCACTGTCAAAATACCAACAGCGTTCTTCAGTGAACTAGAGCAAATCATTCTAAAATTCATATGGAATGACGAAAGATCCTGAATAGCCAAAGCAATCCTGAGAAGGAAAAATAAAGCAGGGGGAATTAAGCTCCCTGTCTTCAAGCTCGACTACAAAGTCACATTAATCAAGATAATTTGGTACTGGCACAAGAACAGACCCATAGACCAGTGGAACAGAATAGAGAGCCCTGATATAAACCCAAGCATATGTGGTCAATTAATGTACGATAAAGGAGCCATGGATATACAATGGGGAAATGACAGCCTCTTCAACAGCTGGTGTTGGCAAAACTAGACAGCTACATGTAAGAGAATGAAACTGGATCATTACCTAACCCCATACACAAAAGTAAACTCAAATGGATCAAAGACCTGAATGTAAGTCATGAAACCATAAAACTCTTAGAAAAAAATATAGACAAAAATCTATGGGACATAAACATGAGCAACTTCTTCATGAACATATCTCCCTGGGCAGGGGGAACAAAAGCAAAAATGAACAAGTGGGACTATATCAAACTAAAAAGCTTCTGTACAGCAAAGGATACCATCAGTAGAACAAAAAGACATCCTACAGTATGGGAGAATATATTCATAAATGACATATCCGATAAGGGGCTGACTTCCAAATTATATAAAGAGCTCATGCAACTCAACAAACAGAAAGCAAAAAAGTCAATTAAAAAATGGGCAGAGGAGCTGCCATTCTTGTCTAAAGAAGAAATTCAGATGGCCAACAGGCACATGAAAAGACACTCCACGTCACTAGTCATCAAGGAAATGCAAATTAAAACCACTATGAGTTATCACCTCACACCAGTTAGAATGGCCAACATCCAAAAGACAAACAACAACAAATGTTGGTGAGGATGTGGAGAAAGGGGAACCCTCCTACACTGCTGGTGGGAATGTAAACTAGTTCAACCATTGTGGAAAGCAATATGGAGATTCCTCAGAAAACTCAAAATAGAAATATCATTTGACCCAGAAATTCCACTCCTAGGAATTTACCCTAAGAATGCAGCAGCCCAGTTTGAAAAAGACATATGCACCCCTATGTTTATCACAGCACTCTTTCCAATAGCCAAGAAATGGAAGCAACCTAAGTGTCCATCAGTAGATGAATGGATAAAGAAGATGTGGTACATATACACAATGGAATATTACTCAGCCATAAGAAAAAAACAAATCCTACCATTTGCAATAACATGGATGGAGCTAGATGGTATTATGCTCAGCAAAATAAGCTGGGCAGAGAAAGTAAGTTTCAAATGATTTCATTTACCTGTGGAGTATAACAACAAAGCAAAAACTGAAGGAACAAAACAGCAGCAGACTCACAGAACCCAAGAATGGACTAATAGTTACCAAAGGGAAAGGGACTGGGGAGGATGGGTGGGAAGGGAGGGATAAGGGGGAAAAGGGGGCATTGCAATTAGCACACACAATGTAGGTGGTTGGGGACATGGGAAAGGCAGTATATACAGAAAAGACAAGTAATGATCCTATAGCATCTTACTATGCTGATGGACAGTCACTGTAATGGGGTATGTGGGGGGGATTTGATAATAGGGGGAGGCTAGTAACCATAATGTTGTTTAAGTAGTTGTACATTAATGATACAAAAAAAAAAAAGCCAACATAACCTGAATACTTGCTAATAACAACACAAAAGTCCATAGACTAATTTCATTCATCATAGACACAAAAATTCTAGATAAAATACTATCAAATCAAACCCAATTGTTTGTTAAAATAATAACATACTTGAAAAATAGTGCTATAATTTTTCATCTATTATGTGCATAATGATGGTCCCAGGAACTTATTAAAAATTAAAATTCCTAGATTTTCCTCTGAAAGATGCAGTTAGCATGTAGTGAAGGCATCTGTATTTTAAGTTTCTCCTCCCCTGATACCCCTAGGCTACTGTGTTATATATGGTTATGTAGGATTAGGACTAAATTTAGTAAATGCTGAAGAGAAGTTTGTTTTAGAAATGCAAAGGTTACTCATATTGTTAAATCAATCTCCATAATTCAATATACCAACAAAATAAAAAGGAGAATTAATAGGTATTAGTTTTAATATATTAGTAGACATTAAAATGTTTTAATAAAATTAAGCAGCAATTCATAATAAACTTAAAGATTTGCCATGTAATTTTTTTACCATTAAGACCAAGAAGCCAGAGAGGCTCACCAACATTAACCAATAATCTTTTAAGGTTTATTGCATACTGATGGAGCTGGGGAAGTCAGCTCTTGCTTACCCAATATTCAAGCTTACAGCAAAGCTATTATAATTAAAATAGTATGGTACTTGCCAAGGAGTAATTAAATAGGTGACTGAAACACAATACAAAACAGCATTCAAAAGTGGATTCAAAATAATAAATGGGTACCTAATATGTGATACAGTCAACATTCCAATTTGGTGTTGGGTTTAATGTCACATTAATTAAATGGTACTAGTAAAATGACAGTCCATCTGGGCAAAGAAAATGTTAGGTCCTCACACTATACTATAAAAAATGAATTTCAGGTAGACTAGATATCTGAATGTAAAAAAGTGTATCTGTGAAAATATTCTCAGAGAGTACAGTAAAATTAATGTATAATCTCAGGGTGGAATCAATTTGATGGAACCAAAAACACAGAAGCCCTGAAACCACAAAAAGAATGACAGATTATTAAAACCTTTCTTTTTATAAACCCTAACAAATATACCCCAAAAGCACAAATCGTAAGTGAACAGTGGAATTAATTGCCACCATGTAGACACTTATGTAACCATCACCTTGTCAAGAAACAGACTGTCTCCAGCTCACCAGAAGCCCTCTGCATGCTTCTGCCCAATCATTACTCACTTCTACTGCCCCTTTGCCCTAATCTATAATACTTTAGTTTAGCTTTTCCTGATTTTAAGCTTTATGTAAATGAAGCACACATAACATATATAATATTTTGACTCTTCTTTTGTTTGACATGATGTTCGTGAGATCTATCCATATTTCTCTGTGTAGCCATAGTTCATTCATTTCCAGAGCTACATGGTATTTCATCATCTAACTAAACCATAGTAGGCATTCCACTGATGAATTATCTGAAATTTTTCTAGTTTAGAAGGATTAAAAATAATGTTGCAAGAACAATTTTGTCCATGTGTTTTGGTGCACACATGAATACATTTCTATTAGGTATATACTTAGGAGTAGAATTGTTAGGTGAAAGAGAAATTGTATGCTTTAGTACATATGTCCAGTTTTCCAAAGTGGAAGTGTGAATTTATACCTTAACCAGCAGTGTATGAGAATTCACTTTACTTCACATCCTTACCAAAATTTGGCATTGTGTTTTGTATATTTTGGGCAAAAATGGTCGATTTGACTACATAAAAGTTAAATATTTCCATATAAATATAAATTAAAAATGATAAGTGACATTTGTTAATAAGAATATCATTTAAAAAAATTATGGTATATCCAAATTATAGATTAATATATTGCTATGAAAATAAATTATATCTCTAGATATTATCTGAATGTGATATTCACGATATGTTGCTATTCACGATATGTTGCTAAAAGGAAAAGCATGTGGCAGAGTAAGAAAATCCATACCAAACAAATGAAAACCCTATACGTGTGCATATATGCTTGTATGAGCACAGACGATACCAAATTGTTATTATTTCTTAGTTTAGGGACTTAGAAGAGCCAAGGTAATTTTGATTCATTAAAAAAGCATGTATTACTTTTATAATTAAGAATTCCAATTAAAATATGCAAACAAAAACAAATACTTGAAGCAGAAACAGAGACTATAAACCAAGAAGGAACAAATGGACCACCCTGGATTTGGGCTATGTAAGTATGAATGACACAACTTTCCTAAAAGGTTCATCATCTGGTGGAGGAGATAGCTTGGTGAGGAGACTGTCCTTTCATTGCAGATCCAATTATTTCTGAGAGTTTAGCCAAATGTTCCTATCTATCATACCACACAACCTTTCTATCACAAGATCATTTTGAATTTGTGATTACTCAGTGCCATTTATCTTTCATTGGATTACCTTGAGAGAGCCTTCTAAAATGAAAGGAATCTTTTCCTTCTCTTTTTCTTGATCTGATAACTCTGTTTTGCTCATTTCTTTGTTACCTGTAACCAAAAAATATTAACATTCTTAATAACTTTCTAAAATAAAGTTTCACAGAAGGATTAAATGTCTGATTTGTAGAGAATCATAGGTTGTAGATTCAACTCCCCATTCATTCATCTTTGGATTTTTTTATTGCCACCTCCAGGACAGACATCTGGAGTGGGCTGAGCTCCTTCACGGAGAGGGTCTCACTGTAGGTGGAAGTGGTGCACTCCATTCTCAGTATGTTGAGACTCTGAAGCTTTTATTGAACTGGACTCTCTCTCTCTCTAGAGTTTTAACCCAATTAAACCCAGGTTAGCCCCTTAAGACCACACACAACACATCTAACTTGTCCTTCTGTATTGAAGCCCTCCTCTTGCCATTGTAGTCATTATGTTTTGGAGATTTACATCTTTCCTGACTTGACAGGCCTCAAACTGAATACAACACCTACCAGGTGTATTCCAATCCCAAACTGACCATTTTCTGGATTTCCACAGGCACCTAGACAATATTTAAGCTTTTGGTTCTGTTCAGAAACAGAATAAAGAAAAGGCATTCAACCCACTATTTTTCCTGTTAATAGGAATTATGGCTCTAGACACATTGTGAGAGGGTGGCCCTACCTCTCCCATGAGTTATTCCAGTACTTAATGCCGCCCAGCTGCACCCCCATTAGGAGGAAGGCCCACCTGATGGATGGAGAGAACCATTTTGGTGGATAGTGAATGATTCATTATCGAGTTGGTTTTCTAAGCTTTATTTTACGATCAAGTCAAGCACAAATTCCCTTGATAATTACTAGAGGTTGCAAAAACTTCAGAAATTATGGACATTTGCTTCTTTATGAGAAATCTCTATCAACTTTGGCTATCAGATATAGTGAATGTTATTAACATGGAGTCCATTATTTTTGTACTAACCCAGTGAAATATTCTTATTTTCCAGACAAGTTTCCTAATTGTTTTACTTCTTTATCAAGTATAACTTTTCTGTCACCTCTTCTCCTTCCCCTAACAGCATTAAAGCCATGGAAATTGACAAGAAAAACAAAGACATGTATTGGTCCAACATCCTGTCAAGTCCCTGCCACAAGCCCCCAACAATCTCTTTTCCCTTTATTTTTAGATTCCTACCCCCAATTAGTCTTTGGGCTCTTCTGGTTTGCTCCTCTAAGGAAGGTCTTGTTTTACTCTCACATTTGAATTTACAGTTATACTGATGGAGACATACTGACTCCGAACTTTCCTCATATATGACTCTGAATATATGACTCTGAAAATACTGACTCTGAATTTTCCTAATGGGGGTGCAGCTGGGCAGCACTGACAACAAATCTTAGGCAAAACTACCAAGCGTACCAATATAAAGACAACTAGCATTTTCCCTACATTGCATTTGATCTGCACAACAGATTGAATTTTCCAGATTTAGCAGGAAGTGGGGACAATATAAAACAAATATTCCATTACCCCACTCAGGTACAATCTCATCATATCTGCAGTGCAACTATTCTGTTTTTTTAAAGGAAGTGAAACGTCACTGAAAATTTTTTAATAGAATAAATTTTGCTAGGAGTTAAAATTTTGGCACCTGCAGAAGACCTCAATTCCAGTTCAAGGTTGGTCTTAGTGATTTCCTTGGCCATTTTAGATTCCTGATATATAGCTTCTTCTTTTATGATCCAATCTTGAATGGATTTAGCAACAAGTTCTAAATAATTCCTAAAAAAAAGTAAAGAATAGCAGATGACAATTGAGTTACTATTAAAGTCAATAAATACTTACAATACTGGCTGTGCAAATAAACTTTTCAAAAATGAGCTGATCCTAAACTGCCCATGTAACAAATGCAGTAGACTCAGATATATTCTAGGTCTATTTTGTACAAAGTTGTCAAATACAAATATCTAGTGAGCCTATGAAAAATGCCCAACTTCAACTTCATTCACAATTAAGACATGTACATTTTAAAATGAGATACTGTCACCCAAGTCAAGTATTAAGCAGTTTGATAATACCAGAGGGTTGATGTAATTTGGAGAAACAGTCACTCAACGCTGTTAGTTGGAGAGTAGTTTTGTGCAATTTCTTTTTAGGTCAGTTTTATAGCAAAACAGAAACTCCTTTAATTGACCAAGAGTTACTGGATTAACTGAAACCCTCCATCTTGCTATAGCACTTAACTGGCCTTGTGAATACCCACATCACAAGTACCATGCCTTAACTTGCTCATGTGTCTACATTAACATCAAGTTGTTGCTTACATGAGTCTGTTATATTTGTTCCCAAATCCATTCATTCTACTTATACTGATTGTTGTAATTATTTTTTTAACTAAATGTTATGTATGCTTATATGAATGTCCAAAGAAAGCTGTTTCTGAGGAAGTAAGTTGGAATATTTAGGTTTGACAATAAAGATTATTGTCCATTTGTGTGAAAGTGAGCCATAAAGTTTTGAAAAAAAAAAAGTTGGATTCTATACTCAGGGAGTTTCATGATTGTCTTTAATTCTTGATCCCTTTTAAAGAAACTAAAAATTGTAGATTTTGTGACTTAACTTGTGATATCTGAAACAAAACATAGCTATCATTTTTTATGTGGGTGAGGAATGGGAAAGGCATGGCTTTCCTCTGGTGAAAGTGCAGCTGTGCATAACAAGCCCTAGCATTTGGCTTTTCTAGGTACTTCATAGTTTCTGTGTCTATTGTCAATGGAATCTTTTCCTTTTTAAAATATTACATTTCCTAACCATTTCTTGTACACAAAAGTGCAATTAAAAATTATGATCTCCAGCTAATTTTTCTCATTAATTCATATGTTTTCTATAGATCATTTTGGATTTTCCTGTGTAGGTAATAACTTCAACTGTCAATGATGACATTTACTGTTACTCCTTTTCAACTCATATCTTTAAGGTACTTCTATTAACTTATTTTTCTGATCTTCATTAAATTTGCTTAGAATTGTTGATAATGGTTATTTCTGCCTTTTTTCTGATATTACAGAGTATGCATGTAATGTTTCTCATTAAGAATGATGTTTACATTTCAACAATGTCAAAGGCTTTCAGAAGAAAATGAAATAATTGTATTCAATGTGCCAAGAATTTAGCAGTCAGTCAGGAACTATATCCTGACCAAAGTTATCTTTTATGAATAAGTTTTAAATGCAGGCATTTTTAACAAACAAAACTGATTACCAAAAATCCTCACTAGGGAACTCTTAAAGCCCTTATTTTAGGAATAAGGAAAAATAAAATACTAAACATATGTTAATTTGCACAAACACCAGCTGTAAAAAAAAAATAATACTGTCCAATTGTTAAGGTAAAAAAAAAATTAAGATAGAACTAAAGCCTTAGACTACAATAATATAAAGTGTGAAATAGGGATGTATGAAATTAAAGCATTCTGTTGTGCTTATATTATTTGAAAGGAAAGTAAAGGCACTGATTTTAGATTATGTTAATTAAAAAATGTATGTCACAATTTCTAAAGAATGAATTAAAAGATACAGTATATAACTGTCATTTTAGTAGAGGTGAAAAATGAAATCAATCCAAACAAATTAAAGAAACAACAGCAAAAAACACATGATAAATAAAGGGACAAAATTTAGTTATATACATTTTATGAGAAGTAAATGCACAGGAAAGATATACCAGATAAAACATTAAAGAAAAAGGCTTGTATAGTTTATCATTGCCAGACAAAACACATGTAAAATCTGTGTAGATATGCTTATATTGGACAAAATAAACTTGAAAGCAAAAAGCAATTCTAGAGAGAGAGAGAGACACTGAATAATGATAAAAGCTTAGAAAGGCTAACAATTCTATTATTTCCTTAATAATGTAATCTCAATGTGTATGACACCAAAAATGGATAAAAATCATAGGAAGAAATTAACAAATTTATCACATATATTCAGAATTTGAAAAATCAGTTTTCTCAGTTGATCGAACAAGTTTTCAAAAATCAGAAAAATGAGGAAGATTATAAAAGTACAATCTTGAATTCAAACACTGGAGAATTTACTTTCTTATCATGCAAGCTGGAGCACTTATAAAAACTGACTACATATTAAACAATAAGGCAGATTTCAACAAATTTCTTAGCATCAATATTTTGTAGAACATGTTCCTGACACTATATCTTGACATTATAAACTCTAACAAAAATGTATATCACAGCCAAACATTTCCAATCAAACTCTCATTTCTGTGTTTCTATGGGTCAAATGAGTAAGCATGATTGGAATTAGAAATGAAAGACAAAAACAACAATATCAATAGATACATTGTGGTGCTGCTAAGATACTATTTACAAAATTTTTCTCTAAATGCTTATAAAGTAACACACACAAAAGCCAACTCAGGATAAAACCCTGAGATAAGCTTCTAACTTAAGAAGTTAGATGAAGAACTGCTTCCCCAGTTATGCTGTCAAGCTGTTCTCTATATATTTCTGTATCCCTTAGGACTAAAACAATACTATATAAATAATAAATACTGGATATATATTATCCATAATGAAATTATTATTTGTTATTAAGGAAAAGAGAGGGCAAAATTTCAAGACAGTAAAGAAATAACCATGGAGCTTAGAAGAAAAGACCCACTGATTTCTAGAGGTCTCAGTGTGCTGGGAACCTGACTGCTGTGTTGATGAGTTGGCCTGCTTTTTAGTCTTCCCCAGATTAAGTGGCAACCAGTCTTTAGAATGTCATGTTTTGTAGTTCCTGTTTTGAATCTTTCAGAGGCAGCTTTATTGGAGTCTAAATAAATCAAATGTAAGATAAAAATATTCCCATTAGACTCAACAGGTCCAGGAATGATGTCTGTCTGCTTCCCCAGTGTAGCTTCTGTGCTTATCACATGACTGGCACACTTCAGACATGCAACTTGGAATCTTAGTGCTACACAAATGTATTCATCAAGTTGGACCATGTAACTTAGGCTAACAAACTAAAAACTAAGTAACTAATAAGCTAACTAAGCTAGCTAATTAACTAAACAGTCTGAATTGGTTACCTGAATCCAACATTGGAGTGAAGAGCAATATTCCAATATTCACAACGCAGACGTTGCCTATTCATTGGATTATGAAAGACTAAAAGTAAAGAGTTGTCTTGGGTGTGATAATAAGAATCAATACACCTGTACTGCTGATTGGCTTCTTGAAGAACCTGAAAAATCAGATTAATTGCATTGTTGTATCTTTTGTTCCCAAGAGAAGGGTGTCCTGCTAGGGCATTTCTCTGCACCTACTCTTCCTTCCCCTCCCTCCTCCACACTATTAGTCAAGGTGAAAACATAAGTGGTAGGTATTTCCTGAAGCAGTTCAGCAGCTATTATAGAAAAACAAATCCTCATTTTTCAGCATAAATTGGAGCTGGGGGAAGAAATGAGATTTGTCCAAGAATGCAGAGTTCTAAGCTCTGGTGCCAGGGCTCATACCAGTCTTTGGACTCTAAATGTCACCATTTTGTGCTCCACACAGCGCTCTCCACTACAGCATCTCTGGCCTTTTCCAAACATTCTACCCACAGCATGCATTGCGATTGCAGCCATCAGTAGAGGGGCAAAGTGGGCAGCTTGTTGTTCAGTTTCTTTTTTACTGCCAATCAACATAGGAAGTATGTCCACAGGAAAATAATTTAGACAGCTGTGTATTTTTTTGTTTTTGTTTTTGTTTCTATCAATCTTGTGTAGGCAGATTGCAGTTTTCTACTTTTTGGATGATCTGAAGATATGGAATTGCAAATTATGTCAGTAAAGGATTGTTTTACTTTTGCTTTCAATTTTACACTAGTAGCACAGCCAAAATAATACATTTACTTTCCTAATCTAGCCCCCCTGTATGAGTGTCTTAATGGAGTGGCATTTACACCTTTACCTCTGTTCTCTGAGAGCCAATACAAGAAACACACCCATAGTGGATAGTTTTGCATTAAAAATTTGTTAAATACAGCACAATCCTTTACTTTACTTTTTGGAAAGGCAAATTCCTTTCAGACTTTAAACCTAAAAACAAAACATGTTTATTTCTGACAAACATATATCCTTCTTTCTATTAGAAAGCACTGCAGTATTTGTGTTTTCATATTTACTTGGCTGCTAGAATATTCAGCACTGAGTTTCTCAGTTATAGTTGCTGTCAATCAGTGGTAAGTTTTCATATAGTATCTTTCTTCTCCTTTTTTACTACTTGGCTTTTACCTATCATTTCTGAGTTAATATTGCTCATTTCATTAACTCATTAGTTAATTTTTTCATGAAAATGAACTCCTACCACGTCCCAGGCACTATGCAGATTCTAGGAAAACAAAAATGACTAAATAGATAAGATTTTACTCTAAAATCTGATTAAGATTTTTATAGATCATTCTGTAATTCAGAGAGGTGTTCTAAGAAGATAAAACTGATGGAGCAAGCATCTAATATCTAGAGACTGGATTGTTATAGGGCAAGAGTTGAAGCAGGTTGATAATTAGGAGGATATTGCAGTAGAATGAGAAGATGGTAGTTGGATTAAAGTAGCAACAGTGGAAATGGCGAAGAGCTTGAAGATATATTTTGAGGTGTACCACTCGAAACTTGATGATGGATCAGACATGTAAGACAAAGAAAAAGCTGAAATAAAGGATTATTCTTAGCTTTTTGGCTTGATGGTGACATTTTCTGAGATGGATAAAGGTAGAAACATGTTTATATGGGAAAATTATAAACTTTCATGTGTGACTACATTTGAGATGCCTATCAGAAATTCAAGCAGCACTTAAAGTTGGGTATACTAGTGTGGAACTCAAGAAAGACAGAATTCAGAAGATAAAATTCTAGGCGTCATCAGCATCAGATTGTACAGAATAGATGAAATTATGAAAAGAATGTTTGCAGAAGAGAGAACATGGTTTGGGCCTGAGACCTGAGGCACTTCAATATCTAGATAGATGGAGAAGTATTCAACAAAATTCCAAGCGGAGCACTGTAAAGGAACACAGTATAGTGGTCTGGGACACCAAGACTGGAGAATGTTTCACCAGGAAGTAATCAGCCCTGGGATGCTGTTAAAAGGTCAAGGAAGATGAAGAAATTTAAGTGTCCAATAGACTTGGCAGGACAATTATTGGTGACCTTGAAAAGAGCAGCTCCATGGAGTACTGAGGACAGAACAGAATCAAAATAAAATTAATGGGTTCTGAAATGAACTGCCAGTTAAATATGGAAGATTCAACACAGGCACTCCCTAACACCTCACTGAACGACAGTAACATTATTGGTTTCTAATACCATAAAGTTGAAGGCTACAGGAGAGGAGAGAAAGACAACAACATTTTAGAAGCTGGAAAGTAGAAGGGTGAGTGGTAGCTGACCTGGTAAACATAGAAAGCCAAATACTAAGATTAGTTTTAGGAGAGACCAGAAGCAAACTTATCTGTGTACAGAAATGTAGAAAGGCTCATGAAATGGCAGCAGTAAGTGACCCTGAAAGTAGGTGAAAGTGGTACTGAAAATAAGAAAATTAAGATCTTTCAAAGAAGCCCCTAGGCCCGGGGGGAAGCCCTCAGCAATTCTGAACAGAGAGATGGCTGCTCCTCTTCCGCCTCAGCAGAGGAAGGGAAGATTATTACCCATAGAAGGTGACTAGTGGATTCTAAAAGAGGGGGCCCAGGCACCACTTGCAAGAGAGATATTACAGAAAAAAAGGGAATTGTGAAAGTCTAAATTTGTATTGTCCAATAGAAATATAAGGTAAGCCACAAATGTGAACTATATATGTAATTTAAAATTTTATAGTAGCCATATTTTAAATGTAAAAAGAAAAAGGGAAAATTAATTTTAAAAATATATTTTATTTAACCCAATATGTCAAAAATATTATCATTTCAGTATATGACCAATATAAAAATTGATGAGATATATCATTTTTTATATTAAGTTCTTATTCATCTATATTACATATGTATACATATATATGCACACACACACATATATAGTGTAGAGCATACAGTACCTCTTAATTTGTACTAGCTACGAATTTTAAGTACTCAGAAGCTATATGTGACTAGCAGTGTTTTTTTTTTTTTTTCAAGGAAAGGAACATGAACTGTTGCCTTTTATTTAAAAAGTGTTGCTAGCCCTGCCTGGGACTCCTATACAAAAGCAAAGCACAACCAAAAATAGGGTCTTTTCCTGACCAGAGACAGGAGCTCAGCAAGTGGAAGGTGTGCCTCAGGGAGGGTGATCTGGAAAGCCCCTGCCCTCTGCTCCTCTGACCGCCTGGCCTCCCTCCTTTTGGGAAGATGAAGGAGAGGCAGTCAGATCTTCCGAATGCTCTGAGGAGACATGTATCCACAGGCATATTACAAGGCCAGGGAAAGGTGGGCAAGGTGCCTCATATGCTTTTTGTTCCTATCCATGTGACAGGAACATGTGACTAACCCATATGTGACTATTCACATTGGACAAGGGAGATCTAGAGCCAACTGCCTTTCCCCCATCACTCAATTCCCAAAACCCTGACAGAGAAGCTATCTCTTTCACAAAGGAGATTAGATTTTTCTTCTTTCTGGAGAATCTAAATGGCCCAAGAGGATGGACCTAATACACCAACACTGACAGGTCTCCAAAACAAACTGCCCAGCTAACTCACCCCAAATGAAACCTACTATTGACAATTCTCCCTGGCCCTGACTTCATGTAGCTCACTTCCTGTCATATTTTTAGTGTCTCATTATTAAAATGAAGAAAGACAAATACCATTAGATATTACTAATATGAAAAGGAGACCAAAAAATTAATCAAGCAAAAAGAAAAAAAGAATTTCTGGTAAAAGACAATTCAGAGAGAAAACACTGAGACTTCAAAGGACTTTAATATCCTCACAGAGATAAGAGAAGATATTGGATCAGGGAGTGTGAACAGGATGCTATAAAAAGGTAATTTGAAATTATAAATAAAGCTTTAGGAAATTAAAATGATGATAGAAATAGAAAACTCAATAAAAGAATCGGATGAGGCTGAGCCATATTTCCAGAACAAAAAGGCAAAGTGTTGGGAACCAGGAGGGAAAAACAATAGGGATATTGGAAGTTCAGTTCAGGAAGTGCAGCACCAGAATAACAGGAGCTCTAAGAAGACAGAATAGAAAAAATGGAGGGAAGAAGATTATCAAAGAAATTATTATAGAGCATTTCCCAGAATATAAACATAAGAGTTTCTGGATTGTACTGGATTCACCAGTACATTTGGAACAGAGCCACACCAAGGCACATCAACAGGAAATCCATTGGAACAAAGAGAAGATCTTAAATCCTTCTACAGAAAAGAAAAAAAAAAAAACAGACTCAAACAACTGATCAGAAATCAGAATTTCACTGTTTTGTCTTGAGGGCAATCCCAGAAGCTTAGAAGGCTGCTGAGGAATGCCTTTCAAATTTTGAGGGAAAATGTTTATTTTTTATTTTTTATTAGTTTTATTTTGGTATCATTAATCTACAATTACATGAAGGACATTATGTTTACTAGGCTCCCCACTTCACCAAGTCCCCCCAACGTACCCATTCACAGTCACTGTCCATCAACATAGTATGATGCTGTAAAATCACTACTTGTCTTCTCTGTGTTGCACAGCCCTCCCCGTGAACCCCCCCGACACTATACATGTTAATCGTAATGCCCCCTTTCTTTTTTCCCGTCCTTATCCCTCCCTTCCCACCCATTCTTCCCAGTCCCTTTCCCTTTGATAACTGTTAGTCCATTCTTGGGTTCTGTGCTTCTGCTGCTGTTTTGTTACTTCAGTTTTCTTTTGTTCTTATACTCCACATATGAGTGAAATCATTTGGTACTTGTCTTTCTCCGCCTGGCTTATTTCACTGAGCATAATACCCTCTAGCTCCATCCATGTTGTTGCAAATGGTAGGATCTGTTTTTTTCTTGTAGCTGAGTAATATTCCATTGTGTATAAGTACATCTTCTTTATCCATTCATCTACTGATGGACATTTAGGTTGCTTCCATATCTTGGCTATTGTAAATAGTGCAGTGATAAACATAGGGGTGCATCTGTCTTTTTTCAAACTGGAGTGCTGCATTCTTGGGGTAAATTCCTAGAAGTGGAATTCCTGGGTCAAATGGTATTTCTATTTTGAGCATTTTGAGGAACCTCCCTACTGCTTTCCACAATGGTTGAACTGATTTACATTCCCACCAGCAGTGTAGGAGGGTTCCCCTTTCTCCACAACCTCGCCAACATTTGTTGTTGTTTATCTTTAGGATGGTAGCCATCCTTACTGGTGTGAGATGATATCTCATTGTGGTTTTAATTTGCATTTCTCTGATGACAAGCGATGTGGAGCATCTTTTCATGTGTCTGTTGGCCATCTGAATTTCTTCTTTAGAGAACTGTCTATTCAGCTCCTCTGCCCATTTTTTAATTGGATTATTTGCTTTTTGTTTGTTGAGGTGTGTGAGCTCTTTATATATTTTGGATGTCAACCCTTTATCGGATCTGTCATTTATGAATATATTCTCCCATACTGTAGGATACCTTTTTGTTCTATTGATGGTGTCCTTTGCTGTACAGAAGCTTTTCAGCTTGATATAGTCCCACTTGTTCATTTTTGCTTTTGTTTCCCTTGCCTGGGGAGATATGTTCAAGAAGAGGTCACTCATGTTTATGTCTAAGAGATTTTTGCCTATGTTTTTTTTCTAAGAGCTTTATGGTTTCATGACTTACATTCAAGTCTTTGATCCATTTCGAATTTACTTTTGTGTATGGGGTTAGACAGTGATCCAGTTTCATTCTCTTACATGTAGCTGTCCAGTTTTGCCAGCACCATCTGTTGAAGAGACTGTCATTTCCCCATTGTATGTCCATGGCCCCTTTATCGTATATTAGTTGACCGTATATGTTTTGGTTAATGTTTGGGAGTCTCTGTTCTGTTCCACTGGTCTGTGGCTCTGTTCTTGTGCCAGTACCAAATTGTCTTGATTCCTGTGGCTTTGTAGTAGAGCTTGAAGTTGGGGAGTAAGATCCCCCCCACTTATTCTTCCTTCTCAGGATTGCTTTAGCTATTCGGGGTCTTTGGTGTTTCCACATGAATTTTTGAACTATTTGTTCCAGTTCATTGAAGAATGTTGCTGGTAGTTTCATAGGGATTGCATCAAATCTGTATATTGCTTTGGGCAGGATGGCCATTTTGACGATATTAATTCTCCCTAGCGAGGAGCATGGGATGAGTTTCCATTTGTTAGTGACCTCTTTAATTTCTCTTAAGAGTGACTTGCAGTTGTCAGGGTATAGGTCTTTCACTTCCTTGGTTAGGTTTATTCCTAGGTATTTTATTCTTTTTGATGCTATTGTGAATGGAATTGTCTTCCTAATTTCTCTTTCTATTAGTTTATTGTTAGTGTATAGGAAAGCCACAGATTTCTGTGTGTTAATTTTGTATCCTGCAACTTTGCTGAATTCCGATATTAGTTCTAGTAGTTTTGCAGTGGAGTCTTTAGGGTTTTTTATGTACAATATCATGTCATCTGCAAATAGTGACAGTTTAACTTCTTCTTTACCAATCTGGATTCCTTGTATTTCTTTGTTTTGTCTAATTGCCATGGCTAGGACCCCCAGTACAATGTTGAATAACAGTGGGGAGAGTGGGCATCCCTGTCTTGTTCCTGATCGCACAGGAAAAGCTCTCAGCTTCTCGCTGTTCAGTATGATGTTGGCTGTGGATTTATCATATATGGCCTTTATTATGTTGAGGTACCGGCCCTCTATACCCATTTTGTTGAGAGGTTTTATCATGAATGGATGTTGAATTTTGTTGAATGCTTTTTCAGCATCTATAGAGATGATCATGTGATTTCTGTCCTTTTTGTTGTTGAGGTGGATGATGTTGATGGATTTTCGAATGCTGTACCATCCTTGCATCCCTGGGATGAATCCCACTGGGTCATGATGTATGATCCTTTTGATGTATTTTTGAATTCGGTTTGATAATATTTTGTTGAGTATTTTTGCATCTACGTTCATCAGGGATATTCGTCTGTAGTTTTCTTTTTTGTTGGGGTCTTTGCCTGGTTTTGGTATTAGGGTGATGTTAGCTTCATAGAATGAGTTTGGGAGTATCCCCTCCTCTTCTATTTTTTGGAAAACTTTAAGGAGAATCAGTATTATGTCTTCTCTGTATGTCTGATAAAATTCTGAGGTAAATCCATCTGGCGCGGGGGCTTTGTTCTTTGGTAGTTTTTTGATTACCGCTTCAATTTCGTTGCTGGTAATTGGTCTGTTTAGATTTTCTGTTTCTTTCTGGGTCAGTCTTAGAAAGTTGTATTTTTCTAGGAAGTTGTCCATTTCTCCTAGGTTTCCCAGCTTGTTAGCATATAGGTTTTTATAGTACTCTCTAATAATTCTTCGTATTTCTGTGTGGTCCGTCGTGATTTTTCCTTTCTCATTTCTGATTCTGTTGATGTGTGTTGACTCTCTTTTCCTCTTAATAAGTCTGGCTAGAGGCTTTTCTATTTTGTTTATTTTCTCGAAGAACCAGTTCTTGGTTTCATTGATTTTTGCTATTGTTTTATTCTCCTCAATTTTATTTATTTTTTCTCTGATCTTTATTATGTCCCTCCTTCTGCTGACCTTAGGCCTCATTTGTTCTTCTTTTTCCCATTTTGATAATTGTGGCATTAGACCATTCATTTGGGATTATTCTTCCTTCTTTAAATATGCCTGGATTGCTATATACTTTCCTCTTAAGACTGCTTTTGCTGTATCCCACAGTAGTTGGGACTTTGTGGTGTTGTTGTCGTTTGTTTCCATATATTGCTGGATCTCCATTTTAATTTGGTCATTGATCCATTGATTATTTAGGAGCATGTTGTTAAGCCTCCATGTGTTTGTGAGCCTTTTTGCTTTCTTTGTACAGTTTATTTCTAGTTTTATGCCTTTGTGGTCTGAAAAGTTTGTTGGTAGGATTTCAATCTTTTGTAATTTACTGAGGCTCTTTTTGTGTCCTAGTATGTGGTCTATTCTGGAGAATGTTCCATGTGCACTTGAGAAGAATGTGTATCCTGTTGCTTTTGAATGTAGAGTTCTGTAGATGTCTATTAGGTCCATCTGTTCTAGTGTGTTGTTCAGTGCCTCTGTGTCCTTGCTTGTTTTCTGTCTGGTGGATCTGTCCTTTGGAGTGAGTGGTGTGTTGAAGCATCCCAAAATGAATGCATTGCATTCTATTTCCTCCTTTAATTCTGTTAGTATTTGTTTCACATATGTTGGTGCTCCTCTATTGAGTGCATATATATTTAGAATGGTTATATCCTCTTGTTGGACTGAGCCCTTTATCATTATGTAATGTCCTTCTTTATCTTTTGTTACTTTCTTTATTTTGAAGTCTATTTTGTCTGATACTAGTATTGCAACACCTGCTTTTTTATCTCTGTTATTTGCATGAAATATCTTTTTCCATCCCTTGACTTTAAGTCTGTGCATGTCTTTGGGTTTGCAGCATATGGATGGGTCTTGCTTTTTATCCATACTATTACTGTGTCTTTTGATTGGTGCATTCAGTCCATTTACATTTAGGGTGATTATTGAAAGGTATGAACTTATTGCCATTGAAGGCTTTAAGTTTGTGGTTACCAAAGGTTCAAGGTTAGCTTCTTTACTATCTTACTGTCTAACTCAACTCACTTGTTGAGCAATTGTAAACACGGTCTGATGACTCTTTATTTCTCTCCCTTCTTATTCCTCCTCCTCCCTTCATATGTTGGGTGTTTTGTTCTGTGCTCTTTTTAGGAGTGCTCCTGTCTAGAGCAGTCCCTGTAGGATGCCCTGAAGAGGTGGTTTGTGGGAGGCAAATTCCCTCAACTTTTGTTTGTCTGGGAATTGTTTAATCCCTCCTTCATATTTAAATGATAATCGTGCTGGATACAGTAGTCTTGGTTCGAGGCCCTTCTGTTTCATTGCATTACATATATCATGCCATTCTCTTCTGGCCTGTAGGGTTTCTGTTGAGAAGTCTGATGATAGCCTGATGTGTTTTCCTTTTTAGGTAACCTTTTTTTTCTCTCTGGATGCCTTTAATACTTTGTCCTTGTCTTTGATCTTTGCCATTTTAATTATTATGTGTCTTGGTGTTGCCCTCCTTGGATCCCTTGTCATGGGAGTTCTGTGTACCTCTGTGGTCTGAGAGGCCATTTCCTCCCCTAGTTTGGGGAAGTTTTCAGCAATTATTTCTTCAAAGACACTTTCTATCCATTTTTCTCTCTGTTCTTCTACTGGTACCCCTATAATGCGGATATTGTTCTGTTTTGAATGGTCACACAGTTCTCTTAAAATTATTTCATTCCTGGAGATCCTTTTATCTCTCTCTGCATCAGCCTCTCTGCGTTCCTGTTCTCTGTTTTCTAGTCCATTAATGGTCTCTTGCATCTCGTCCATTCTGTTTTGAAGTCCTTCCAGAGATTGTTTTATTTCTGTATTCTCCCTCCTTATTTCTTGCATATTTTTCTGCAAGTCAATCAGCATGGTTATGACTTTTGTTTTGAATTCTTTTTCAGGAAGATTGGTTAAATCTATCTTACCAGGTTCCTTCTCAGGGGAAGATGTAGAAGATGTCGAAGCTGTCTGGGTTAGTCTTGTCTGGATATTTTTGCCTTTTCATGTTGACAGGTGCAGTGGAGTACTATTGACTTATCTGTCATCTGGGAGAGTCAAGACTCTTTCCACTTGGCTCCTGGCCTTTCTTTACTGGGACAACTGCGACTCCTAGTGGGCAATTGCGTGTAGATTGGGTCTCTGTATCTTGCCCGGCCGGTATGGAGGAAGCTCCCTTGCTGTGGGCGTGGCCAGCCTCAGGCTGCTGCTCTGCCATGGCAGGACCCCGGAGGGGTAATGGACAGGGGGCTGTTTGGCTGTTTACCTCCGTGAGGGGTCTCAGAGCTGTTGCCCAGGGTGTTAGTGCGCCCGGAGTTCACTGGAATTTCCAGCTGCTGGACTGTGACCCAGGATGCTTCCATCCAGCTTGTGGGGTCCCTGTCCCTTTAAGACTTTCAGAAAACACTTGCTTTTCTTTGTCCCAGAGGCGCCGGCTTCGGGACCCACTCACAGGTCTTACTGTCCTGCTTCTCTAGTTTCCAGCACCCCATGCATGCACTGTGTGTCTGCGCTGTGGTCCAGATGGCTAGGGCTGTGTGTTTAGCAGTCCTGGGCTCCCTCTCCCTCCCTGCTCCAACTCCTCTCCTCCCGCCGGGAGCTGGGGTGAGGGGTGCTCGGGTCCCGCCGGGCTGCAGCTTGTATCTTACTCCTTTCACTAGGCGCTGGGTTCTCGCAGGTGTGGATGTAGTCTGGCTGTTTTCCTGTGTCTTCTGGTCTCTCTTTTAGGGATAGTTGTATTTGTTGTATTTTCAAAAATATATATGTTTCTGGGAGGAGATTCCCACTGTCCTACTCACGCCACCATCTTGGCTCCCCCCTTCGGAAAAATGCTTTTTAAGTTAGCATTTTATAAAAAGACAAACTGCCAGTCAAATGTAAGAATAGAATTAAGATGTTTTCAAACATCTAGTGCCTCAACTATTTACCTGCCAGATATCTTAAATCAGGAAACAACTGGAAGAGATGGTTCCCTACAGAAAGAGAGTAAACCAAGAAAAAAGACATGGGACTCAGGAAACCAGGCATCAAACTAGGAAGAGAGGCAAGGATGTGGCCCAGGAGGATGGTGAAGCAAGATCCCAAGACCACAGCTGTGTGACAGGCCTAGACGGCAAGCAGGAGTTGAGAGCACATGGGAGACATATCACTCAGACAATAAAACTGATAGGATACTCCAATTGTCTGAATGTATTGAGGGGAAATTTAGTCTTTGGTAGAGTCTGAGGATTAATAATGACAAATGCATAGTTAACTGAAGGAATGGGAATAAATGGGAAAATTAACTCTAGGGAAAACAAAAATAGTGTCAAAAAAAGAAAATACAATTATGGAATACTACACAATTCGGCTGTGAATCTAATTTTTATAGTTGAAATAAAGTAAACATTGAATATTGATCTGACCAAAAATTATGATATAGTTAACATGTCAGAGACTGGAAAGGAAAAGCATTAGTGTGAGTGTAGGAGTGAGTGTTTGCCTGCACGTGTGTGTGTGTGTGTGTGTGTGTGTGTGTGTGTGTGTGTGAGATGGACTGGGATGGGCAGAGCCCTTTTCTTAAGTCAATTGATAATGATGCCCAAAGCTAAAACTAAAACCAAACAGAATGTCCTTGTTATTTAGAGATAACTGAATTGAATAAAAAAGTGAACTGGAAAAGGTCTTGAAGATTTTTACCTCTGGAAATTTATGCTTGAGGGTGGAACGAGCTGCTATTTTTCATAAGAATTTTTATAGCTTTAAAAATATGTAGATAAGGAGAGCGATTCAAGATGGCAGCATGAGAGGTGAGACGGAGAATTCCTCCCAAAATACATGTAGAATGAAAATGTAGTTAATTGATACAACTAACCCTAAAACAACAACAAGAAAGAAGGCTGAACCAGACTGCATACAGACCTCACAAACAGAGCAGACCTCACGAAACAGGGTAACACAGGAAAGCCTTAATCAGGTGGGACCCAAGCCCTTCCCCCACCCCAGCTCACCGGTGGGAGGAAGAGAAACGGAGCAGGGAGGGGGTGGAGGCCTGGGACTGCTGAACGCCAGCCCTGGAGGTCTGCTTTGGGAGCAGAAATCTACACTGTGTGGTGCTCTGGGCACTGGGGAGCTCAGACGGGTGGAGTGCTTGAGACACAGATTCCGGCCATTTGTGGAGGAGGGGATCCACATCCAGCCACTCTGGGACAAGGGAAAGGCAGGCGGTCTGAGAGGCTTCCTAGCAGCAGAGGGCTGCTGAAGGAGAGGGATTTGAATGGAGCTTGCTGTGTGGGGAAGGGGAGAGCTGGACAAGGTGGTCCGGGTGCGCTCTGCCCAGCTGGTTGGGACTTTGAGGCGCTTCAGGCACTGCTTCCCTCTGGCTGCCTACTCAGCTCCGAGGCCCCCCTACTGTGACACGAAGCCTGCTGTGCCTTCCCTCCTAGCCTGCCAACACCAGTTCACAAATCTGCAGCCACTGTGCTGGCATCATGCCAGCCAGAGGGAGGCCCCACCTTCAACAGGTAGAGACTCAAAGCAAAGAGGCTTACACCTGTGTGCTTGGCCCACTGGCTCTGACACTGGAGACAGGCACCGCAGACGGGAATCAGGAAATAGATCTTTCCTCCCCCCAGGCACCAGCTCCGCTCCCCTACAACCCCCAACCTCCTCTAGGGGCTGAGCACCTCCAGAGACTGGAGCTTCTGGACACTAGTGGACACCACACAGAATTATGAAATGTCAAAAGAACGTGGTTCAGACCAAAATCTCACAAACCCCAGAAAAAGGGACAAATGAAACTGAACTCACCAATCTGCCAAAAGAGAGTTCAAAATAAAAATTATAAACATGCTTATGGAGTTACAGAAAAATATTCAAGAATTCAGGAATGAATTTAAGTTGGAGATTCAATAATTAAGAAATACCATATCTGAAATGAAACATACAATGGAAGGATTTAAAAGCAGTAGATTTAGATGCAGTAGAAGAGATGGTAAATGGAATAGAAATTAAAGAAGAGGAATACAAAGCTGTGGTGCAGAGAAAAAAGAATCTCTAAGAAAAAGAATACAGAATGATATTCGTATTATAGCGGTACCAGAAGAAGAAGAGAGAGAAAAAGGGATAGAAAGTGTCATTGAGGAGGTAATTACTGAAAACGTCCCCAATCTTGGGAAGGAAACAGTCTCTCAAGCCATGGAGGTGCACAGATCTCCCAACACAAGGGACCTAAGGAAGACAACATCAAGACATATAATAATTAAAATGGCAATGATCAAGGATAAAGACAGACTTTTAAAAGCAGCTAGAGAGAGAAAAAAGATCACATACAAAGGAAAACCCATCAGGCTATCATCAGACTTCTCAACAGAAACCTTACAGCGCAGAAGGGAGTGGCAAGATATATTTAATGCAATGAAGCAGAAGGGCCTTGAACCAAGAATACTCTAACCAGCAAGGTTATCATTTAAATTTGAAGGAGGGATTAAACAATTTTCAGATAAGAAAAAGTTGAGAGAATTTACCTCTCACAAACCACCTCTACAGTGCATTTTGGAGGGACTCCTATTGATGGAAGTATTCCTAAGGCTGAATAGATGTCACCCAAGGGATAGACAAAGTGTACAGAATATGATTCATAACATACAAAGAATGGAGGAGGAAGAAAAAGGAGAAAAAAAGAGAGAACCTTTAGGTTGTGTTTGTAATAGCACACAAAGTAAGTTAAACTAGACTCTTAGATAGTGAACCTTTGGTAACACTGAATCTAAAGCCTGAAATGGCAATAAGTACATACATACTGATAATCACCCTAAATGTAAATGGTTTGAATGCACCAGTCAAAAGACAGAGAGTCACTGAATGGATTAAAAAACAAGATCCTTCTATATGCTGCCTACAAGAGACTCACTTCAAACCCAAAGACATACACAGACTGAAAGTAAATGGATGGAAAAAGATATTTCATGCAACCAACAGGGAGAAAAAAGCAGGAGTTGCAGTACTTGTATCAGACAAAATAGACTTCAAAACAAAGTAACAAGAGACAAAGAAGGACATTTCATAATGATAAAGGGGCAGTCCAACAAGAGGATATAACTGTTATAAATATCTATGCAACAAACACAGGATCCCATACACATGTGAAACAACTACTAACAAAATTAAAGGGGGAAATAGAATGCAATGCATTCATTTTAGGAGACTTCAACACACCACTCACTCCAAAGGACAGATCAACCAGACAGAAAATAAGTAAAGAAACAGAGGCACTGAACAACACATTAGAACAGATGGACCTAATGGACATTACCAGAAGACTCCATCCAAAAGCAACAGGATACACATTCTTCTTAAGCGCACATGGAACATTTTCAAGAGTAGATCACATACTAGGCCACAAAAACAACCTCAATAAATTAAAAAAGATTGAAATTGTACAAACCAGCTTCTCAGATCACAAAGGTATGAAACCAGAAATAAATTACACAAAGAAAACGAAACAGCCCACAAACACATGGAGGCTTAATAACATGCTCCTAAATACTCAATGGATGAATGACCAAATAAAAACAGAGATCAAGCAATATATGGGGACAAATGACAACAATGATTCAACAACACAAAATCTGTGGACACAGTGAAAGCCATGCAAAGAGGGAAATATATTGCAATACAAGCCTACCACAGGAAAGAAAAACAATCCCAAATGAACAGTCTAAACTCACAATTAATGGAACTAGAAAAGGAAGAACAAATGAGGCCCAAAGTCTGGAAGGAGGGACATAATAAAGATTAAAGCAGAAATCAATGAAATTGAGAAGAATAAAACACTAGAAAGAATTAATGAAAGCAGGAGCTGGTTCTTTGAGAAAATAAACAAAATAGATAAACCCCTAGCCAGACTTTTCAAGAGAAAAAGAGTCTACACACATAAACAGAATCAGAAATGAGAACGGAAAAATCACTACATACCACAGAAATACAAAGAATTATGAGAGAATACTATGAAAAATTATATGGTAACAAACTGGATAACCTAGAAGAAATAGACAACTTTCTAGAAAAATATAACCTTCCAAGGCTGACCCAGGAAGATGCAGAAAATATGAATAGAACAATTACCAGCAACGAAATTGAATTGGTAATCAAAAAACTACCTAAGAACAAAACCCCTGGACCAGATGGTTTCACTGCTGAATTTTATCAAACATTTAGTGAAGACCATACCCATCCTCCGTAAAGTCTCCTAAAAAGTGGAAGAGGAGGGAATACTCCCAAACTCATTCTATGAGGCCAACATCACTCTAATAGTAAAACGAAGCAAAGACACCACAAGAAAAAGAAAATTACAGACCAATATCCCTGATGAACATAGATGCAAAAATACTCAACAAAATATTAGCAAACTGAATTCAAAAATACATCAAAAAGATCATCCATCATGATCAAGTGGGATTCATCCCACGGACACAAGGATTGTACAACATTTGAAAATCCATCAACATCATCCACTACATCAACAAAAAGAAGGACAAAAAACACATGATCATCTCCATAGATGCTGAAAAAGCATTTTACAAAATTCAACATCCTTTCTTGATAAAAACTCTCAACAAAATGGGTATAGAGGGCAAGTACCTCAACATAATAAAGGCCATATATGACAAACCCACAGCTAAGGTTATACTTAACAGCGAGAAGCTGAAAGCTTTTCCTTTAAGATTGGGAACAAGACAAGGATGCCCAGTCTCCCCACTTTTATTCAACATAGTACTTAAGGTCCTAGCATGGCAATCAGAGAACACAAAGAAATAAAAGGCATCCAGATAGGCAAAGAAGAAGTTAAACTGTCCCTGTTTGCAAATGACATGATATTGTACATAAAAAAACCTAAAGAATCCACTTCAAAACTACTAGATCTAATATCTGAACTCAGCAAAGTTGCAGGATACAAAATTAATACACTGAAATCTGTTGCATTCCTATACACTAATGATGCACTAGCAGAAAGATAAATCAGGAAAACAATTCCATTCACAATTGCATCAAAAAGAATAAAATACCTAGGAATAAACCTAACTAAGGAAGTGAAAGGCCTATATCCTGAAAACTACAAGACACTCTTAAGAGAAATTAAAGAGGACCCTAATAAATGGAAATTCATCCCATGCTCTTGGCTAGGAAGAATTAATATTGTCAAAATGCCCATCCTGGCTAAAGCAATCTACAGATTCAATGCACTCCATATCAATATACCTACAGCAGTCTTCAATGAACTAGAGAAAATAGTTCTAAAATTCAAATGGAATGACTAAAGACTCCTAATAGCCAAAGCAATCCTGAAAAGGAAGAATAAAGTAGGGGGAAGTAATCTCCCTGACTTCAAGCTCTACTACAAAGCCACATTAATCAAGACAATTTGGTACTAGCACAAGAACAGACCCATAGACCAGTGGAATAGAATAGAGACTCCAGATATAAACTTAAGCATATATGGTCAATTAATATACGATAAAGGAGCCTTGGATATACAATGGGGAAATGACAGCCTCTTCAACAGCTGGTGTTGGCAAAACTGGACAGTTACATGTAAGAGAATGAAACCGGATTATTGTCTAACCCCATACACAAAAGAAAACTCAAAATGCATGAAAGACCTGAATGTCAGTCATGAAACCATAAAACTCTTAGAAAAAAATATAGACAAAAATCTATGGGACATAAACATGAGCAACTTCTTCATGAACATATCTCCCTGGGCAAAGGGAAACAAAAGCAAAAATGAACAAGTGGGACTATATCAAACTAAAAAGTTTCTGTACAGCAAAGGATACCATCAGTAGAACAAAAATACATCCTACATATGGGAGAATATATTCACAAATGACATGTCTGATAAGGGGTTGACATCCAAATTATATAAAGAGCTCACATACCTCAACAAACAAAAAGCAAGTAAGCCAATTAAAAAATGGGCAAAGGAGCTGAACAGACACTTCTCCAAAGAAGAAATTCAGATGGCCAACAGGCACATGAAAAGATGCTCTGCATCGCTAATCATCAGAGAAATGCAAATTAAAACTACAGTGAGATATCACCTCACATCAGTTAGGATGGCCAACATCCAAAAGACAAACAACAACAAATGTTGGCAAGGATGTGGAGAAAGAGGAACCCTCCTACACTTCTGGTAGGAATGTAAACTAGTTCAACCATTGTGGAAAACAATATGGAGGTTCCTCAAAAAACTAAAAATAGAAATACTGTTTGACCCAGGAATTCCAGTCCTAGGAATTTACCCTAAGAATGCAGCAGCCTAGTTTGAAAAAGACGTATGCACCCCTATGTTTATCACAGTACTATTTACAATAGCCAAGATATGGAAGCAACCTCACTGTCCATCAGTAGATGAATGGATAAAGAAGATGTGGTACATATACACAATGGAATATTATTCAGCCATAAGAAGAAAAGAAATCCTACCATTTGCAGCAACATGGATGGAGCTAGAGGGTATTATGCTCAGTGAAATAAGCTGGACAGAGAAAGACAAGTATCAAATGATTTCACTTATCTGTGGAGTATAACAACAAAGCAAAAACTGAAGGAACAGAACAGCAGCAGAACCACAGAACTCAAGAATGGACTAACAGCTACCAAAGGGAAAGGGACTGGGGAGGGTGGGTGGGAAGGTAGAGATAAGGGGGGAAATGGGGCATTACCATTAGCACACATAATGTAGGGGCAGGGGATCATGGTAAAGGCAGTATATACAGAGAAGACAATTCTCTTCTGTATGCAGAGAAGTGATTCTATAGCATCTTACTATGCTGATGGACAGTGACTGTAATGGGATACATGGGGGAGAGTTGATAATGGGGGAGACCAGTAACCATAATGTTGTTTAAATAATTGTACATTAATGATATCAAAATAAAAAGATTAAAAAAAATGTAGGTAAAACTTTAATAGAAGTAAAATAAAAATAAAATAGAGGAAACAAACAGTACAGGTTTTTGCATAAAAAAGTAACAAATGGAATTTAAGCCTCAAAATTACTTGTTTTGCATAGCGGTTACGACCAGCTATTATGGGGCCAGATTTCTTGGGTTCATATCCTGATTCTCTCACTTTGCAGCCATATGACTTTGGGCAAAAGTTACTATTGGTTAAGGTGCCTCAGGGTCCTACTCTTTAAATAGTTTCTACTTCATTGGATTATTGTGAAGATTAAATGAGGTAATAAATACATATTAATCACTGCTTAGCATATGGCAAGTGCTGAATAAATGTTAGATATTGTAGCTTCCATTGACCTACTAATTGCATCAGAAAAGATTCTGTAGTAGGCACAAAAATCTTTATCATAATATAAATTAATCACAGGGATGAAAGTGCATATAGAGAACATAGTCAAATACTTCTATAACATCTTTCTAGGTTGACAGAAGATAGTTACACTAGTTGGGGTGAGCACTTAATAATGTAAATAACTGTCAAACCACTATGTTGTGTACTTGAAACCAATATAATATTATATATCAACTATTCTTCAACTTAAAACAACATATAATAAAAACTCTGTAGTGAAAACTAAACAGAAATGCCAGGCAAATGGGAAAAAGTGAGATTGTTTCCCAATAATGCCTTACTTTTTATTTAAAAAAAATATACAGCAGCCAAGTACATTTCTTTTTTTCTTAAAAGACTTTATAAAACCATTTTGGAAAGTATATTTTAATCTATTTTGGAGATTCCTTGGGCAACGCATAGCTCAATCTGGGAATAAACTCATTTCACAGCTGAAGTAAATGGGAATATTGATGTGAACTAGATCTGAGAAAGAGACCTGGAAGGGAACTGTTCTAAATCACACCACAGCTCCCCAGACCTATCTGACTGTCTCCTAGAGACTCACAGTCCATTAATACCTGAAGCAGAACTTTCGGTTGAAAATGTTCGGTTAAACTCCAGTCCATCAGACTACGTTGCTGGGTTTTCTTTATGTCCTCTAACTCTGCTTCCACGGTCATCTTCTTGGGCTTCTAAAATGTCGTAGGAATACAATTTCAGCTTTAATTTGCTCTAGTGCAAATGGAGCCCTCTTGGACTCCATCACTAACAGGCATGCCCTCCATCTAATTGGGGAAATCTACATATGTATAAATCCATATGGCAACATTTTAGGAGAACTGCTGCCAGAAAGAGTATGCCTTTGACTTTTTTTTTTATGGGCAACATAATCTAAATATTTTTATTGTTAGGTTATACTCTTCTGAGTCCTGTTAGCAATTACAGGCAGGTTTTCAGAACTCATTTCAAGACAGCATTAGTTTTACATAGCTGTATGGTCGGCAGGTGTTTGTGAGGTTGCCAAGCCACACTGTCTAGAGAGGAGCATGGGGCCTGCAAATTTTGCTTAAGTCGGCTAGTGAAATTAACTCCTTCCTCTCCAGTTGGAGCTGGTCTGGGAATGTCTGAATAATTTCTTCCCTCTATCATCAGCATTCCCCTACTAAGGCTCTTGTTTTCCCTTTCTTTCTTCCTTTTCCCTCCCTCTCTCCCTCCTTCCCTTCCTTCCCTCCTCTCTCTCTTTCTCGCTTTCTGTCTCTCACTCTGAGTCATGATGTTCTCAGATCATCTTACTGGTATCTACACTTTTAGGAAAGTAACTCCGTACCTTTTCAAGAGGATCAGCCTTTATGACTGCTTCATCTTTGATCTCATTGTTCATGCTCTTTTCTGTAAATCAAAGACACCAATATCCAGTTGTGCTTGGGCTTTGTTCGTGCCTTTGTCAGGGCTGTGCCTTTTTGTTGCCCATATGATCTATGTTTCTGTGCTGAAAAGGTAATTCCTGAAAGGCATGTTTCATGTCTCCAAAAAGGTGTTTGTGTCAATAATTCTAAATCAGTGTCCACTAGGACTGCTATACTAAAACCCTTTGAAAAGAACCCAGCTTTCTATATGATTTCTACCTTCAGACTGTACCGCCCACTTCTAACAATGTATGTTTGCCTTTACAAGCTGCCAATATTTATTTTTTAGGCTATATCAGCTGCTTAGTATACACTGTCTTGTCTTGCTGGCAGCTTTTTCAAAGTTCTGTGGCTCATGTTTCGTGGGCGACAGACTTAGGGCAGGAGCAGGGAATGGATGAACAGGAGAACTACCAGATCAATGCAGCTCTATTAGAAAATTATACTACCTCATCATCCAGCAGAGCGCTTTTATTCATTAATAATTTACTAATTTAAAGACCATTTAATAAGCATCTGAGGATTTATAGATGGAGTTTAACAAAGGTTAGTTAAATGAATTAGTAGCTGGGTTCCAAGGCACTATACTGTGGACCAATAAGATCATGCACACCAGCTCTCCTTGTGAACAAAGAGTATATACTTAATATGATGACTGGGATTGCCATATCAGCCTTGGCTATGGAGCAAATGACTGTATGAATGGGCAGAGAAGGAATAGATTCATGCTCTAGTTTCTCCATCACCATGCTGTAGTAATTCCTTAAGTTCACAAATGTTACATAGGAAAAAGAATTTTTGATAAATAAGTTTAACATGGATAGACATCTTTATTGTGAATGTCTCAGAACATTTTTGTAATATATTGCAATTGTGCATCTCTAATAAAGAAATTGCTAAAGTATTATCATATTCCAAATTTGACCAAAGAAATGAAATGGGGGATGAATCTTGTAATGTATTTGTGCTGCTGCTGAATAACTGAGACAAACTGACTTTTTGTTACCCTTAGAATAACAGCAGATTAATCCCTACAAAGTCCTATATCAAATGGTTCCAGCCTAACTCTCCGAACACATCTCCTTCCACATTCCTTTGCTCATTTCCTCCAGAATGACTGTCTTGCCTGCTGTCTGCAGATTTTGTGCTTGCTCTGTCTGCTTTGCCTTGCTTTGTTTTTCGACATTCACCTGTTTGAAACCCTTGCTTCATTCATACTGTTGCTCAAATGTTACTTCCTCAAGAGCCTTCCGCCTCTTACCCTGCTTTATAACACTTATCAGTGCCTAATAATATTTATTTGTTTATGTCTGTCTCTCCACATCAAATATAAACTCCTGGACAATAAAAATTTTATATTATTTTCCCTAACTGTACCCTGAGCACCCAGCACGTGGTAAGAACTCAGTAATTTTTTGTTTTGATTGAATAAGGGAAATCTACATCATACATTGAAACTAGAAATGTATATACAGCCATAGGGAGAGAGCAAAAATGAGGAAGAAACCCTAAAAACAAAAGCTTATTTTGGGGGTAGGCATTAGATTTAACTTTATTCTATATCAATGAGAACCATATCTGGGCTTCTAGAGGGAATAGTTAATTATGTCTATCAAGGATAAAGCAATGTTATTCTTTCTTTTAGGAGCATAGCTACTTGGCATTTTTGCTACTAGTTCCATCTTGCCTTCAGCTGGTGAAGTTGACAGCATGCATGTTCCATTTTAATTTAGAAAAAAACTATAAAGTCAATTCATTTCAGTATTTATATAAATATATCTACTCAAAAAAGAACTCAGGGCAACTATAATTCTAAATAGACCATGATGTCCCAAGTGTCCTTGAAGCAACTGATACGAAATCTGTGGAATAAGAATTATTCTATTCTGTGGTCTGCCAGATTTCCAGGAGATTTGATATTCCCTCCCGTGTTTAAGGATCCAGCAGAAAAAATATCTCCAGTTTAGAAAATATGTTCTAAAAAAAAATGTGCATCAGTTATTTTGTCAAAGGAAAGAACATTCTAAAACTAATCTGAACTCTTTATTTAAAAGTAGAGTAAGATTCACTTTTTCTTTCCTTCTGATTTCTCCTTCAACCACATACTCCTCTGACAGTGTGATTCAGTAGAATTTGACACATCTGGAAATGGATGCAATCTCATCCCTTTGAAAAACAGCTTTCCTAATCTGTTTTACTTTAGAGATAACAAGATCCCTCTGCAAAGCAGTTACTTTATTAAAAAAACACCCCAAAGCATAAAGGGCACATCTAAACTTATAGCCTCATGGTTATCAACTCTCAGGTTTTTCATAAATATCCAATAGGCCCTGTCAAGTTCAAAAACAGTCTCAGATGGAAATCCCCTGTTTGGTTAAGAAAAGCACAAATATCCAGTCCTTCATGTCCAAGAATAGGCTTTCATGCATATTTGATGATAAAATGGTTGTGCAGGAAATACATGAACAACTTCTGCTGTGTTTAAAGAGATTTAAAGTATCTGTTTGAAAAGTATGATTCAGAGTTAGGGGGAAAATGCAAGATCAACAACAATAAAACATTTCCTTACACACAACAGCCACACCGAGTCTCAGCTGCCCTCCTTGTTCAGATATAACGGTTCTTTGAAGTGGGACAACACACACCATGCAGAACCCCTTACAGGTCATGGGCTCAGCTCTCAAGACAGCCCTGCCTCTAGGATGCATTCATTATAGCACTTTCGGCTCTTATGATTTAGGGCATTGCTATCATCATCTACTTTCCACCAGCATCCAGAATGCCAGTTTATGTGGTTTGACCACCAGGTGGCAAAAGTTGCCTGAGGAAAACTATAAACCAATCGCTCCAAAGAAGAAAAGACAAAAAACAAAGGAGAAAACTTCAGGCCCCATTTATCTTCTGGCTTATTCTGGCTCCATGTTAACTCAAATGACTTCTTTGTCATACATTTACATTCCTGTAGGAATCCTGACTTCCTACTTGAATGAAATTGAATAAATTAAAATTACTTAACCCCTCTGAGCCTTCATTTTCTTGTCTTGTAGAATTGAGATAATAGCACTTTCCTGTAAAGCTTGTTGTTCATATAAAGTATTTTTTAATATATGTAAAATAACAGCATAGAGCTCGGAATATAGCAGGGCAATATTAAGTAAACATTATCTCCTTTGATCCTCTGTTCTCTTCACCCTCACTTATCTGCTCTACTAACAGGCAGCAGATTTTCCGTAACTCCACTCCAACATGACGTCCTCTTCTGCCCTCATCCGGATAAATGAAAATGGTAAGATGACCATTCAGTCAATACTGACTTAATACCTGTTTTCTCCTGACACTGACCACTTTTTTTCATGTTTTTTATTATGAGATACAACACATACAGAAAAGTACATAGAACATAAATATTTGGTATAATGAATAATGATAAAGAAAAGTCTCAGCACTCCAGATATCTTAGGTGTGTCCTTTAACAAACATGATTTTGTTACTAAATGTCCATGTTCATCCTGAATTTTTTTGAGTAGATTATTTTCAGTTTTCTACATACATAATATTTATAAATAATAACAGTTTTGTTTCTTTTTCAAATCTTACACTTTTATCTCTTTTTCTTGTCTTAGTTGGCTAGCATCTCCAATGTAATACTGAATAAAAGTGTATATAATATAGTGGATAATCTCCTGATCTCAAAGGAAATCCTTCAACTTTTCATCTTTGCTGATATGTTTGTTGTCACAATTTTTAAAATAACCTTTATAAGGTAGAGGAATTTCTCTACTGCTAGTTAGCTGAGATTATTTTTTCATAAATTGTTATAGAATTTCAAGTGCTTTTCTGCATCTATTGAGGTAATTGTATCATTTTTCTCAATGTTGTTAATCGCTAATTATATTGATTTTTGCAATGTATGTTTTTTCCTTGTATTCCTGTTGCTTATGTTTTACTCAGTAGTTTTGCATCTATGTTCATGAATGAGTTTGATTTATAATTTTGTTTTACTACCCTGGACAGTTTTATTAAAAGCTTTATGCGAGTTTCATAAAATGAGTAGGGGAGGATATCCCTTTTCTATTTCTTGGAAATTTTTGTTATTATTAAAATTATTTATTTTTTGAGTGTTAGGTATCACTAGTCAATAAGATCGCTTGGGTTTGGTAAGCTCTATTAGGGAAGATATTTAATTACTGACTTAATTTATTTAAATGTTAAAGACTATTCAGGTTTTCTGTTTCTTCATGAGTCATTGCTGTTAAGTTATACTTTTCTAGCAATTTTCTCACTTAGTGTTTAGATTTAGTGGAATAAAGTTTTTTATATCCTATTATTATTTATTAAATTTCTATAGGATCACAGGAAAGTCTATTGCTTTATTCCTCGATTTTTATTCTTGATATAGTTTTATTCCTAATATGGTTACTCATGCTTCTCTTTCTTTTGTGATCAGACTTCCATAAAATATTTACCCATTTTAAGTCTTTTCAAAGAGCCAAACTTTTGTATTATTTTTTCTTCCTTATTGCATTCATATTTTCTATGCCATTTCTTCACTGTTATTTTTTTCTTCTGTTTATTTGGATTTATTTTGTTCATCTTTATCTAACTACTTGAGGTTCATGTTTAGCTAAGTTTTAGTTTTCCTTTAGGAAATATATTCATTTAAGCTGTAAACTATTTGAGTATTTCTTTCTTTAGCTGCATTCTACAAATTTTAAAATCAGGGTGGTTAATATCATTCAGTTTGAAATATTTCCTAATTTCTATTGTGATGTTTTCTTTGACCTGGGTGTATAAAAGTGTATTTCTTAATTTTGAAAAGTTGGACATTTTCTCATTGTTTTAATTGATGCCCACCATAATTTCACTATAGTATGAGAACATATGCTATAGTTTTGATCCTGTGAAAACTTGTTGAGACTTGTTTTATGGGCCAAAATGGTAAATATTTTTAACATAATCATACTTATGACTTCTAAGAAGCTATAGTATTATAGCGGTCTTAATATAGGCATATGACTAATTGTAATAAGTAGTAAGAAATAATAAAGAATGCCATAAAGGAAATGGAGAATGAGCATGATCACAGGAATGCTAAGGAAGGGATTTCTAGATGGACACACCTGACGAAGCTTCATGGAGGTGCCACTGAAACCTAATCACAATCCAAAAGATTAGGGCACTGCCAGGGCAAGGCACCGAGAGTGAAAAGAGCAGACTGTGTAGAGAAAATAGGGCTTAATTCTGTTTGGCTAGAACATTAGATAAGGGATCAAAAGGGAAAAAGTGGAAGGGGTTTGGAAAAGTAATTTTGAACTACTGGAGAAGCATGGCCAAGGCACTGGGCTCTATTTTGCAGGTAATAGGGAGCCATTGAAGGTTAAAAGTAGGGAAACAAAGCTATATTTTAAGTAATTAATCTGACAGCTATGTGTAAGATAAAAATTCAGCCTAATTATCTTTCTATGCTTCCATATCTCCTAATATAACAATACTTATGCTACATTCTAGAGTAAGAATAATTACCTTAGCTGTAAGGAAGAGAGGAAGGGTATCAATGTTCATTGAGCATTGATCCTGTACAACCTCTATTATGGGCAGTTCATTATGTTATTGCAGGTAATTTTTCATACTTTTTGCATATAATCACAAGAACCCCATGCAAAACTAATGAGGAAAGTTTAATTATGTTCACTGCACTACATTTACTAGTAAGAGTAGACTAGTACTCTTACTAGTAGAGTAGACAAGCTACACAAGCCTTAGGATGTTTTGAAAAACAAGGGTTTAGACAAAGAGGAATTACTGAAAAACAGCCCTTGATGAGAAAGTTTAACTAACCAAATAACTGAGGGATTAAACAGTTTTTCAGTTGAAATAGGGAGGCATTCAAATTTAAATTATGCATCTTGAATCTTTGTTTATACAGTCTATCATAGTGTCTATATACACACACATGTTTACTTACCCAAAGGCTCAGGTTGGAACTGAGTTTTCAAGCTGGTATCCTGTTCTGACAGCTCTTTAGTATCAGAGTCTGAGGATTTTTTATTATTTGGGTCAGAGTGCTTTATATTGTTAGCATCAGGCTGACTAGGATCTGAAGGTTCTTTATTGATCTTGTCATCTTGCACAGACACTGACCAATTCTGATCCACAAACAAAACTCTTTCTTTCATTTCAGTATCTGATCAGTGTAAAAAGGATCTATGAGATAAAATACTAGAAAAATCGACAATCATAATGTAAGAATGCCTATTGTTCTCTCCATACAGTATACCTGGTTGGTGTTTGGTCTCTTGGGTGTTCATTTTCATCATGTATTGCTGCCTTATCTGTTTAGCAAATCTGGCAGGGTTGTCCCATGGTATGTTGAACATATTAGAATCTGCCCCATGCACCATCCCAGGAGGCTTCAGTTTCCCTTCTTCATCAACCTCAGAGAGTTTCAGGCTCTCAAAAGTAAACATTTTGAAGGCTCGTTGTACTTCATTCCAGCTCAAGACTTCTGTAAGAAAGTAGAACCTGGGCTGCTAGGAATGTTTCTTACTACCACCTGGCACAGGGCTAAGCAAGGGGTCTGTACCCTGGAATGACAAGGGAGTCACACCATCACGGGTGTTCACCTGACTTTAAACATGGAATCCACAATTCTGCAACAAATTTCAAAGATATCTCATAATAACAAAGCTACACAATCAAGACACAACTTATTAGGATAATACTCCCAAACTGTTTCATAGCTTAATCAATATTAGGAGTCTAAATTAATTCACATGGACTTTCCAGAGTACCATATTGGTTGAATATGTTTAAAACTTACCATTTTTAAGCAAAAACACCTTTGCTGCTGTTGTAATTTAAAATAGAAAAATTACTTGTGTTTAAGATATGCTGTTATATTCAGTAGGTTTTCCTTTTTATTAGAGCTCAAAAAAAGGCCTCTTTTGACCACTTGACCTGCTGCCTTACTTTTCATAATTGTACTTCATAGGTTATCGGCTTTCTATGGGCTCTGTTCATTTGTGTGTTTATTCTGTTACACATGTGCATTTACCTGTTCACTCACTCACTCATTTTTATTCTTTATGTATTATGCTTGATCATAGGTGCCTGAGATTCAAAGAAAAGATTTGATTCTTGCACTTTAGGTGTTTGGCCTAAATACCTTTAGGTGTTCAAGGAAGAGGGGTGGGAGGTAGGCATACCAAATAATCATGCAATTCAAAGAGAAAAAAAGAAATATGGCAGATCAATGATTCAGAGGTCACATCTACTTTCTCTCCAACAGAGATGAGGGTTATGGGAGGGTTCCTTTCAGAAAAACACATAGGGAAATTCAGAAAAGAGACAGGGAAGAGGTAAAAATTACAGAATTAAGGAAAGTTTGCTCATTCTTTTACTTCACAAATATTTTTTGAGCACTTATTAGTTGTAAGTGACCACAATAAAAGCTGGGACTTCAGCAATGGAGCCCTGATCTTATGGAGTACCCATTCTAGTGGCTGGAAACAGAGTGAACAGACAACTGTACACCACAGCAGAGATGAAAAGAAGAATAAAGCCAGATGAGGGGATGAAAAGTGATAACCATTAGGGAGGGCCTCTATTATATATGAGGTGGTGAGAAGAAAAAACCCTTTGAACAATTAAGGAAATAAGTGAAAGAAATGGGAGGACAGGCCATGTGGATATCTGCGAGAAAAGAGATCCAAGCAAGGGAAATAGCAAGTGCAAAGATCCTGAGGCAGGGGTGTGAGTAACATGTTCAAGGAACCCCAGTGAGGCCAATGTAAGTAAAGTGGAGTGGAACAATGAGAGCTTGACAGGTGATAAGCTCAAAAAGTGGGTGATAGAATGGTTTAGATTTTACTGGGAGTGAGATGGGTGCCCACCAGAGGGTCTTGAGCTAAGAAGACTCGTGATATAACTAACATTTTTTAAGAGCCATTCTAGTTACTGTGTGGAGAAAGGCTACAGGCAAAAAAGAGAAAGCCTGTAACCCAGCTGGAAATCTACTGAAATAGTCCACACAAGAGGTGATGGTAGATTGGGCTGGTATGGTAGTGAAGGGTATGGTGAGATGTACGACAAAAAAGAGGATATCAGGGAAGACTCCAAGATTTGGGTAAAAAATAGTTTCCACTTACTAAAATAAGGAGAAGTGTGAGGGGACAAATTTTGGGGCAATCAGGTTTGGTTTTGGACCTGTTAAGTATGAGATACTGAAAGACAAAAGAGGAAGGAGAGGCAGAAGGAGAAAGGGTTTGGGATTGACATGTAAGCAAGATATGCATGAAGTTTCAATGGTAGCAACAGAGGCAAGAATCCTGTGCTATGTGCAGAACTAAGGTGGAGAGAAAATGGAATCCTACTGTCTAAAAGAAAACCACAGGCTCCAAATGGAGTCAATTCTGCTAGGCTAAGTCACCAAACTGGGGCTTAATCCCTGACCTAATTGCAGTTCCAGCCTCCCCCAGAAATGCATTATTAACAGTCAGGAATTTTGGGTCAGTACCAATGGGGAAATCTGTCACCTGGACCCTCTCCATGCCCAAAGGAAGATGAGGTGATCCACCAGATAAGACCTTGCCTGAAACTATTCTTTCTTTTGCCAAAAATTCTTTGCCCCACTCTCTTGCCTATAATAACCTTTCATTTGTACTGCTTCTAGGAGTATCTCTACTTGCTAGATGGGATACTGACTGATTCATGAATAGATTAATAAAGTCAATTAGAGCTTCACATTTACTTGGTTGAATTTTGTTTTTCAACAATGCCACAAGGCAAAAGGAGAAGAGGAGTAGGATATAGGCTAAGGACATTCTCTGGAACATTGGGAAGAGGGTAGTTATGAAAACAACAGACATGACATACCTACTCCCCATAGTCTACACCTCACATTTCCATGAGGTGATGGATGGCATGACAGTATTCAAAAGATTTTGTTTCTTTTATTATTAAGCCTACTTAAAAATGAAAAAAAGAAATCAAGATAAAAGTGATTTGCTTAAGATTAGAAGTGAAATTAGATGTTTTTCTCTTTTCTAGGTCAAATGCTTTCTTGTCAAATAAAGATGTCTGTATAATTTCATATTCCTTCTTATAAGGAGGAATTTATCTGTCACTTACCTCAAGTAAATATATAATTGTTTTAGGAAATGATTTTCCATATCGTAATACTCCAGTGAACTCTGCAATGAGAAGCTGATTTTAGACGTTCCTAATTACCCTCCTTTCCACTGTCCTCAAAGAGCATAAAATGGCCCTTCCTGTTTGTTATGAGAGAAGGTTAACTTGAATCAACACGCTCTCAGTACCACACCAACAGAGAACTTCTAATCTATCTTTTTAACTAGGATAGGGACTACCATGTCATCTCCAATGATGTCAGTGAAGGATGAGGTGGGGTCGGGTGGGAGTGGAGGGGGGAAAGAAGAGGATAATTCCTGTTGTGGAATCACAGTGGAAAGAAAACCCAGTGGCTCAAATGGAAAAAAGTTATGCATCAGAGCTATCATACTATTGCTAATGATATTAATCAAGAAAAGAAAATTGTACTCATTCAAAATATCTACCTCAACCTCTGAGAAGTTTATCGATAATCAGAATACTTTTTGCAAAAAGGTGTGTAATCTTAAGAAGCATATATGACCATAAATGGAAGAGTTTAAGCTAAGACACAGCAAAGTACTCACCACTTGTACAGAAGTGCATGAGTTCATGAATTGTAGCGAGACGCTTAGTGCTATTCCATGGCGGGGGCAGAGGGAATTCAAGGAATTCCCACAGTGGTAGCTTGGACTGCATCTCCTGCTCAACTTGAACCGGGTCAAAATTCTTTTGGTCCTGATGAAAAAGAGCAACATGACAGAAGACATTAAAGTAAGCTGTCAAGCACCTTATGCATATGGAGAAGGCAACACATGATACCTTTGCTTTCATTACTCAGGAACAGGGGAAATCAATGGTAATTGGGGAAGACAAACTGTTGGTACTTTACTGAAGGTCAAAAAAGCTCATTCTCACTTTGCCAGAGGTTCTTGGTGCACAGAAATGGTGGCTTTTTCATTCACAGGGACAAACTGCCAAAGTGTCGTGTACATTCACCTCTCCCTTCTGAGATTCTTTGCTGGCCTCCACTAGTTTTTCACAATAGTAGCTATTGAAAGCAAGTAACTGTAAGGTTTTAATGCAAATCTCATGCAGTCCCAATCGATTTAATGGTGAATTGGCCTGCTATAATTAGACAAGTTTTCTTTGCTGACACAATTTCTCATTTATCCATCTCTATTTTCTGAGAGCTCACCTTACAAGCAGGTATCCATTTTGTGCATGACTGTACTTTTAATTAACATCGGTAAAGTGATCTAATTAATGTTTCTCCAACTGAACAATTACAAAGAGGCTTTCTTGAATCAATCACCCCAGGGTAAGCCGGTTATCATTACCTTCAGTAAGTACCTCTTGTGGGCATGCACATCGTGATAGTTCAGTAGGTGGGGGCCTTTGGGCACTGCTTTGCTTTCACTTTCTTCTTCAGATAAGAAGAACTCCTGGAGATTCTATTCAAAAATTGAAATAATATTGACTTAAGGAGAGAATTCGTAATTTTTCAAACCATTCATGTGTTTTGGGTATGTCCCCATCTGACCTTTTTCTCCCTCTCTGTGAGACAGAGAGAGGGCAGGATGGAAACCATGTGAGCTGCAATCCTGTGGTCCAGCCCATCTGCTCTGGGAGGTGGCTCCACCAGACTGGGTGGGACTCGGTCTTCCTCAGTTGCCACAACCTGTTGAAATAAACCACTGGGAGGAATCAGTTCATCGGTCAGCTCTCTAGTGATCTTCATGTATTTCCATGGCCTGTAGTAAAAGCAAGGCAGTTCCTACCAGTAAAGTACAGCGATTACTCAAAGTGGCAGTGTAATCACCAGTGACTATCAAAATAAGAGGAAAAATGTTCACAGTCCATGCATTAAAGTAGATGCAATTTTAATGCATGCATTAGGACAGAGAACACCAAATACAAATTTTCTAAACAAGAAAATTTACTATGGTAGGAATCAAAATAACAACATCATGTAATTTTTCTTAATGATTTACTTTCTCTTGCAGCATTCAAAACTGTGCTCATATTCCATTGGAATCAATAGTACATATTTACTGGGTGCCTACTACATGCCAAGCACGTAAGTCTCACAGAAACATTGTGGAGTAGATATTATTTTCTACTTTACAGAGGAAGAAATTAGGATGAGTGAAGTTACGTGACTGGCTCAACTCCAAGGCTACTGAGTGGGAGGAACTAGGGTTCCAGTCAAATCTTCATTCTTTCTTCAAAATAGTTGCAGATGGTCAGATCAGTGAAGGGTAATAGATTCTTTTACATGGGAAAAGTGCAGTCGAGAAAGATTAAATGCCTTGCTTAATTTTATGCAGCAAACAAGAAAAGTTGAAATATAATCAAGATAGCACTTAATTTACAGTTTTTCTCTTCACTTTAAATCCCACAATTATCTGTTATGATTTCATATCCTTCTGCAGGATTTCTCAACTTTGGAATTTAAGATGTTTTGGATGAGATGATTATTTGTCTTGGGGTCTGTCTTGTGCACTATGGAACGCCTCGCAGCATCCCTGGCTTCCACCCTCATGATGCCGGTAACACCCCTCTAACTGTAACAACCAAAAATTATCTCCGAACATTGTCAAATGTCTCCTGGGTGGTAAAGTCACCCCCGTTGAGAACCTCTGCTAGAGACCCATAACAAAATTGCTTCATACCCTTTACCTTTTGTCAACTCCTTACTTTCAAAATAATCACTTATGTCTCTACTTGCTATCTTCCGTTTCTTGGACACACTCCAATCACAAAAGACCATTCAGAACTGTTCCATCTCTGAAACATTACCTCATCCTATAAAATTCCTTCCCATTCCTTTCATATTTTAATTTTTCATCCTCTTATTATTTAAATATTAGGCATTTATTCAGTCAGCATGTATCTATTATTAGGTATTTTCTATGTGTCAGGCACTGAGGTCACCAACTGTTCCCTGTGGTGACAGGAATATAGTAGATGGTTAATAAATGTTTGTTGCTTTGAGTTGAGTTGAATAAAATAAGATGCAGAGAGAAAGACAATGATAATATTGCAAACTCTATAGGGCTTCTGAGTTTTTATAAATTTATTGATCTAATAAATCTACTGGTCTTCCAAAAACTTTATGGGGTAATTAAAACCAAATGTGAGTGTTTATCTATTTGGTTAGACAACTAAAGCAACTGACAAACATAAAAATGTATAGTGGGGGTAACAGAGATGAGAGCCTGAGAAGGACTTTAAAACAAATATTTTACAATTCAGGGAGATAAAGGAAAGCATTATACCCATGAAATAAGAACAATACTAGACAGCTGTAAAAAGAAACTGGAAAATTAATAAATTAAAAATATTGTTGAAAAGTAACTTCAATAGCAAACTGAATTCCACTGAAGAACAAACTAGTGAGAAGTTAAATTGGAATTCCCAAAGGGATAAATCTGAAGGAACATTTAAATGACATTAAAAGCAGGAAAAACTGGAAGTTCCAACATCCATCTAATAATAATTAGGATAAATAAATAGGAGGAAATATTATTTGAAGATATAATTTAATTCAACAAATACATATTCAGTGTCTACTATGGTTTAGGGGTGGTTACTGTATGCTGGGCATATAGTAGCAAACAAGACTAGGTTAAGTTCCTTTGCATTGAGCTTAATTCTAGTAAAAGGAGGAAGATAAGGCACAGAGCCAATAAATATATTTTAGGAAAAGCCCTTGTTGATAAGAAAATAAAACAAAGTGATGTGGTAGAGAGTGCTCTGTGTTGTCATGGGCCTTATTTATCTCAGGTGGTCAGAGAAAGCCTATCTAAGGAATGCCACTTCCACTGGGGATCCATGTCAGGGAGGATATACCAGGCAGACATGTGAGAGAAAAACCTTCTAGGAAGAGAAGTTGGAGTAAAAAGCTAAGGTGGAATTCAGTATAGTTCATTTGAGGAAAACCCAGAAAGCCTATGTAGAAGATGAATAGTAAGTGAATGAGTGAGTGAATGTGTGTATGTGTGTGTGTGTTTGTGAGGTGGAGGGCAAGAGATGATTTGATAGATAAAGTCCAGAAACATTTTTAGGGTCTTCATTGGCTATCTTAATTTCTATTTTACTAAGAACGTGATCAGGAATTAGAATGTGATCTAAACCTTTAGATCACTAATGGCAATGATAAAACAAAGCCATACCTAGACTTAGCCTTGTGTTATGAATTATAAAGAGAAACCCTAAGGGCTGCCAGAAAGAAAAAACAGAACTACAAAAGGGAAAGTATCCAACTGACATCAGACTTCTCATTAGCAACATCAGAAGGAAGAAGACAATGGAACAACATCCTCAAAATAGTTCTCCCCTCAGATTGAGTAGGTCCAAAAGTGTTTTCTGCCACTTAATACTGGAACAAGATACCTAACCTTTTTATGCCTTAGTATCTTTATCTGTAAAATGGGGAATAGAAATAGTTCTTGCTTAATAGGGTTGTTCCAAGAATTAAATGAGTTAATTAATAACAAATTCTTTTCAAATACATATAGAACACTTGCAAGAATAACTGTGTACATCAGGTCACAGAGAAAATTTCTGGGAAGCTCAGGAAATTAAAAAAACATATTTAACATGCAGACCATGTTTACTGACCATAATGCAGTAAAGTTAGAAGCTGGCAATGAACAATAAAAATTAAAATAAAAGCTTGAAACTGAATATATCGAAAGCATCAGGAAACAGCTAATGAAATAAACAAAAGGAAATGTATAGGTCTCACTAAAGCAAAAAAGACTGAAAATCAATGAGGTAAGCTTTCAATCAAAATAAACTGAAGGGAAGTAGAAAGAGGGCAACAATAAGATAAATGAAAAAATTAATAAAATAAAAAGTAAGGAGTTTATCAGTGAAATAAAATGCTGATTCTTTAGAAAGATCAATATAATACTCTGACAACCACTGACAACCATGATTAGGAAAAAAGAGGACACAAATAGGTAACATCAGCCACACAGAAGGCACATAACCAGACACAGAAGAAATTTTAAAATGCATATAAATAAAGAACTTTGTATGACATTGAAAAATGCAAAAAAAGAACATATAAAAATACTAATGACTAAAATTGACTTCATAATTAGAAAAATCTGATTAAATCTACAAGTATGAAAGAAATTTTAAAGATAAAGACCATTAACCACTCACTCCATTCACCTGTCCAATTTCACTTTCTCTTCCATTAAAATGACACCAGACACAGACAGTTTTAAGGATATGTCTACAAAAAGTTCAGGGAATGAAATTGGAACATAAACTGCTCCAGAACATGTCAAAAGAAAGGGAATGGAATCTGATGATCAAAGCAAACTTTAAATCTAAAATGTTCTAATCTTTGTAAAGGAGAACGCGTTCAAGTATTTTGTGTGTAATTTGAAACTAGTTAAAAAAAAAAAAAAGGAAGCAAAGAGAGATAAGTGACTAACTCAAGGTGACCCATCTGGGAAACAAGCCTCAGAGTGTGTCCGCCTACCTGTTCCAGCATACAATGCAGTATCAGGGGCACAGAGATGAATTCTTCTGGAATTGGATTTAGCAGATCATTGTAATATCTTATGTCTACTTCAGTTGTGATGACAGAAGCCACTGTAAAATATACAAAATATTATTGCTCAGTTAAGATGTGTTCTCCATGTCTTCCATCAGAATTTCATCCATAAATCCAAACTATGACCATGCACTATAAACGTAGGATCTGTAGGCGGAGGGCTATCTGGAAGCAGTACCAAGGACAGCCAGTATTCCTTAAGCACCGGCTCGATACCCTCCTGCGACAGGTTTCATACATGCCTGGTCGTGGGGCTTGCAGTTCTTCATTTTGTGTTTTCTTCTTTCCAGGGACTGGAGCAACAGGTTGTGCAGCCTAAAAGAAGAGTAATGAAAGGAAATAATGGAGATATTCGTCTGAGAGATGCTTTCCTCAAGTGCTGGTAGGATGGGATCAGACAGGATTCTAAGATTGTATGGTTATGTTCACACCACAAAATCATTTGCTCATACCATGATTTTTTTTTTAAAAGAGTTCCATCTGAGGAAGGAAAGAAGTTAATGGGTAAGACCAGTTTTCAGTTTTTCCACTAAGCAATTGCCAGGAAAGGGGTGGGGAGATGAGGCACAGAGCTCAAAAAGGATTTCTTCCCTCTTGACTCAGAATCACTCCGTTTTCCTTAGAATCCTTGAATGATTCCCCATCATCTTCAGGAAAACACCCAAACTAACTCAGCACCAAAGGACATTCTGGTTCCTACCCCTCCAGCTTGAGTTCATGCTTTGCATTCTCCAACAGGCACACGGTGCCTGGGAGAACTGGCTTACGCCGTGGTCCTGGCCTGCGGCACAGTACTTCCTTTCTTTGACCTCCGTATCTGTGTACACTCCGCCCCTTTCTTGAGAACACCATCTGTCCCTTCCCCATCCGGCTTTCCCCTACGCAGCTCATACTCAGCCTTCAGCACATCACCTACCAATCGTGCATGGTAAGGTTTCTCTTCCCCTACTGTTCTCCTGATCAGGTTAGGTGCTGTGTTTTATTGCTTCTACTGCAATCTAAGCTGACCGTTCTCACAGCTCTTGTCATGTTCTGTTCAAAGTTAACCACTGTTGACTTAACTGCCATCCCCCTTAAAAGTTAACCTCTATGAGGAGGACAGGGGATGAGGCTTGCTCGTAACTGTATTGTCAGTGCCTTGCACAGCGCTAGCACATGATAGGTGCTAAATAAACACCGTGATTGATTTATCAATATCCTTCCTTGTCCCAGATGTTATTTATTGCACCTGAAAAGTGGGTTCTGTCATCACCTCTGTATGTGGCAGGTAGTTGGGGAGCTTCATAAAGTCCCCAATACAGAGGTGCTCTTTAATGCTGTGCCTGGGAGCTTTTGCTTGTTCCCACTCTCATTTGTTAAATCCCAGCAGGCAGTACTACCTTGCTACAAGTATTTGTACAATTTTCTCTTCATATGTTTTACTAACGTGAAAATTAAGTTATTCAGTTACTCAACCAGCCCATTAAAGACATGCGAGCACGTGCCTACCTCAGAAATCATCACTGCTTCTAAGACAGGTTTCTCATTAGCCACTTGCGGGACATTAATAAGCTGCATGTTTTCCAAATAGTGCTGGTGCTGCCTTTTCCAGTCCAGACAGTCATACATCAAACAGGCAATATTTTCAAAAATATTGGTGCCCAATTCTAGCTATAGGTGAGAGAATTAATTACACAATTATTAATTATATAATCAATATTAATTACATATAAATATTATATTACATAATTATTATAGATAAATATATAATACATGTAAATATATAATTATATATGTAATATGTGCAATATAATGAATATATATGTAATATAATTATATCTAAATATAATACCTATAAATACTAATTACATAATTATTGGTTTCATACTGTTGGAATCAGATGTGTAGTTTGTACCTCGAACAATTAAATGTATTACTTCTTATCTGGAAGTGCTTCCCGAAACCGCTGACTCGCAGCTGTGGTGACCACCCCTTCAGCAGCGGAGCCGTCCTTGCCCTCTGCACCACCTGGCAGACCGCTCCCTTGGGAGTCTGCTTACTACTTTGAGAGTGTAGTTAATGCTTTGGCAAAGTGAAAAACACCCTATTCAATAGTTTCAGCATTGTGACCTATATTCTGATGTCCTAATTTATACAACACATTAGATAGGTAATTTTGATATCCTCAGCTTAAGACAAGCTGTAGAGGATTTCTTGTTCGGCTGTACAAGAAGCACAGTGGAAATCACCTGAACATTTTATGCATCGTACACCCAGTATATGTGCAATCAATCAACACGTCTTCCTTTCCTCCCTGCCTGTTTTCTTTCCCCTATGTTACCTTCAGAGACAAAAAACAAAACAAAACAAAGCAAAAACAAAAAACCTAAGAAATCCTGGTAGTCTACTGCTTCTATAATACCCACCATTTACAATCTGGCAAGCAAGATATAGATCAGATACCTCTGTTACCTGGCCTTTCATTTCCAGAGTGGAAAAGTACCATTATTACTAGGTCTGTCTGCTTGCAGGAAACAAAGGATTAAATAGGCTCATCCTACATCTCAGTTGAAGATGTAAGGTAGAGGGAGAGAACCTCTTGCAGGGCCAGTGAGCCACAGTCTGGCAGATGTCCAAGGAAGGGCCTAACTCTGCCCATCTTCACAGCACAGTCGTCAGTCTGGGCGTCAATGGGTCTACTCGAAGCCCGAGCTTTCTTCAGTTAAATGTCAACCTGGTATACATTGCCCAAACTGGGGCATAGAAACACATTTTTTGTTTGTATTTACAAAAAATATAGCAAAAGTTCTGCCCAATGACCCCTCAGCTTACCTATTAATTCATTTTTTAAATCAAACATCAAATCACATGCTAAAAGCCAGAAAATTACTTCAGCAACCAACCAAAGTCTTGAGATGGTGCAGATGTGTTACACAAGCAGTTAGCACTTCTCGATGGGCGTTTATTTGATGTAAAGCTTCCATTACCTCGGTTCAGCAGAAATACAGCCTGCTTATTTGCAGCCAAAGGTACTAATGCTTTCCTCCTTTCAGAGAGGAAGAAGACTTCTTGACTGGTTCCTGCCTTGGATAGGAAGCCATTATCAACTTACAAATATAGTTGAGAGCATGGTACCATGTAGCTACACCATGTAGTTGATCTACTAATAGTTATCTACTATTAGAAGTAGATTTATTGCTTTTACATTTCTTAAGTAATCCAAAGTTCAAGATGAACTTTGATCTTCAACATTAAACCTAGTGCCCTTTCTCCTGGAACCCAACTTTATTACTGAACTGTTTTCAAGGCTCTCTTTCCCCATCATCCTCAATGCTGGGCTGTTCATCCACAAACCATACTTTGTAGAGGCATGTTCAGGCTATAAAATGCTACTGCAGTCAGACCCAGATCACAGATCTGGCATGAAGATGGTCAATAAATACTTGCAAACTGATTGATAGAGATTAGTGTGCCCAGCTGGGCAGCACAGCTGTAAATGGTCTTTAGACCACTGAATATTTTCATGCCTGATGGTTACTTTCATGGGCCAACTAAACAGCTAGACATTAAACTTCTGGTTCTGAAGTCAGGAATGTTCTACCATCACTGGTATTTCAGCTGATAATAATTCTTCAACATTAAACAAAATTTCTGAACTTCAGTTGACATTTAAACCCTTCTACTTTATGTTTTCAAAAAGTAAAATATCACCAGATTCACTTTCTTTAAAAATGGAGTAATTAAAATCTTCAAATGAACCATAGGTGGTGGACACTGGGATAGGAAGCAGGGTGCTGGGAATGGTGCTGGGTCTTTTGAAACTTCGGCATTTCACATCTGTGTGGTGATGATACATTGGAATGTGCTCTACCTTGGCTCAATTCATTTCAGGTCTTCTCAGCCTATACTTGGGGAATAAAATAAGACACACAAAGGGAACTTCAGCTGGAGCAGGAGCAAAAGGTACTTGGTTGTGGCTGCCTAAAAAGCCTCTTGTTACTGCCTCTCCTGGAGTGTGGTGCAGGTGACTTTTGGCAGCTAACCAGAGTCACTGGGCACAAATACCCACGTACCTCCTCTGCCCTGCTCTGCCCAGATCCCTCCAGAGCATTCATGTTCAGCTGTGATTCCCTACGTCCTATTGAATAAAAAATGTACACAAGTTATTGGCAGATTATATAGCCAGAACATGGCCCCATTGAGAGGAGGATTATTTCTCCAATACATTTATTTGTGGATATGAAGTTTTGTTAGGCACAGATTTTATGATCTTGGAGAAGAGCTGGTCTACTAGAGAGAAAGAGTAGGAAGCTGGCTTTGAGGTGACATTTCAAGATCCCAGGGAAATAGCCTCTTTCCCAAACATATCTCATACTTGTTGGGTATAATCTAGAATTCCAGTTAAATAGGATGGAGCAGTCATAGTAGTACATTTCTTGAGATGCCAGTATCTCCAGGATAGGGAAATGCATTGACTCAATTTAACATGAGGCAGTAGAAGACAGTTGGCAGTAAATTCTTTTCTGAGCTCAGGTTTAGGAGGCAGAAGAGTGAAAGACAAAGCAGGAAAGATAAAGGTCACTAGAGGAAGGGGTGGAAGAGGAAAAGCAAAGGGAGACTGGTGTAACCAGAACAAGCTCTGCTTTCAGCCACAGCTTCTCTATGTTCAGCTTCATTTTCCACATATAGGTCAGGCTAACATTTATTCTTACATTGGCAAGGTATCAGACTGCAGTGTTCGGCTTCTACGTAGTGACATCTAATGCTTTACGCTGACAGTCTTTACAACTCAAACTGATCTATTCACTGTTATTTATTCAAATCATGTCCATTCTTCAGGGTTCCAATCTGGGCCGCCCTCCTCAGTGTTTTCCCTTACTTCACCAAGTGCACATCTATCCAAAGTAATAGAATCAGGGACTCATAGCGACAAATGTCTGTGCTCTTCCCCATGGTAATGAGCAGCTTATCCTTTGGCTCAGAAACTGTTCCAGGCTTTCATCTCACTCTCCTCTTAGACAGTCAGCTTTCTTTTGGCAGCTAACCACAGTCACTGGGCACAAATACCCATGTACCTCCTCCACCCTGCTCTGCCCAGCTCCCTCCAGAGCATTCACTTGATGTGGTCCCTCCTTTCTTGATGCTGAAATCTATCATGCTGCAGGGGATTCAACCCTCCCAGACCCCTGTTTGTTGGGACAGAGAGTCAACCAGAAAGACACATGTGCAGTTTTCTGTAAAAGGGATGCCTTGATATCTTTCCCAACATCTATGACAAGTAGTCACTTAACTCTCTTTATTAAAACACCCTCATGTATTTGCTACTACTAACATTTGCTACTTTTCAAAGCATCCCATTTCTTACCTTTCTGAATTAATAGGAAACTTAGAGTGTGTTTCACATAACTGAGCATCTAGATGTAAGGCACCTTGAACACGGCATCTCTGTTTCATGGTTTTAGTCTTGCCTCTCTGCAAGCTCCTCCATAATAGGGGCCAGTAAATGTTCTAGCAAATGCCTGCTAATTGTTGAGGTGGGGTCAAGTCATCCTATTAGGATAGACCATGTTAACCAAACATATTAAAAGTACAACTTTGACAATGAAATTAAAGGCCTAGAAAAACTTGTTTTGAGCTGATATATAAAAAAGAACGACAATATAATGTCACAAACCATAAAATTTACTATTTTCACAATTAATACAGATTAAGACTCTACTGCCTAGAACATTGTTGAGGTAATAAAGAATTACCATTTGAATCTTATTCTTTTGTCATAAATTCATACACTCAAAGCCAAAGAATCAGGCTATAACCATCATTGGACATTTGATGTTATCACTGTCTTATAAACAAATGAACTTAGCACAAAGTCTTGTCCATAGTCAGTGCTCAATAAATATCTACAGAATGAATGAATGTGGCAAACAGAATGACAGTGACACACACCCAGATCACTCACTCTCACCAGTGCATGTACTAACCATCATCTTGTTGTCTGACCAGTCAGAGGGAAAGTCATGTGCCTTGACCATGTATTCAAGTCGAGCAACATCAAAGAGACTGGTTTCAGGCTTCTCATTATTCAGTATTGGTTCCAAGTACTTCCAGAAAATTTCAAGTTCTTTCACGGCATTCTCTTTCTTCACTTTTTCAGCTTCTATATCTAACAATAGCAACATGTTTTTACTACAAAATAAGAGTGTTGAATTTCTTCCCACATCAAGTGGACATGGTGTAACATATGCATTCCAAGATGTCTGTGTTATACCAGAAAATACAAATAAATAAGTATAATTTTGAGAAGTTTCTGGACCTAGACTATAAAATCAGAAGCAAAAGAGGATTTTGCTTCTGAAATTGATATTAAATGTGAACTTATCCCACCCTTCACTTTATAGTTGAGGCCCAGAAACATTATGATAAGGTCACACATTTTGAGAGCTAAATATGTTTGATATTTGTTACTCTTTGATTGCGTCTATATAGGAGTTTTTCTGCCAAGTCGCTTTTTGACCACCTTAGTGTCTGTTTGCTGCTAATTGGCTGGAAATGGTGTTGATCCAGTTCTCCTTCTCATGGGGCTAAGAGACTGAATCAATGATTTATGCGTCAGTTAACTTTTGGTCACATTAAAATAGCTACAGCCTTCTTGGGACATTTGTGCTCTGACCGTAAAATAAAGACAGATTTCCATAAAGCTATACTCATAAATTTGCCTGAAATAGTTATGTTTAATTTATATCTATAACTAAATAGGTTCTACTACTAAGATCTCATTATTCTATTGTAAAGTCTGTTTTTCTATAATTTTATTTTTATACATTAAATATTTTTTATAGAGAGACTATGGAGCTTATATGGCATTTTATCAGAGGTTTCATTAAGTTATTTAATGTTACAACTATCCTTTGAGATAGGAGTAGCTGGGTTCAAATCTCAACTCTTACTTAATAGCTGCCTCTAGGCTGAGAGCTCTTTTTGGTAAAATGTAAATAATAAAACATACCTCCAAGGCTGGTTGCAGAAACACATGAATCAACACATTTGAAGCCTTTAGCCTTAAGTCTAGTCCCAAGGCATGTGCCCAATAAATGGTAGTTATTATTATTATCAGAGGTAATAATTTCTTATTTGAAGCAGCAATTAAAAAAATGTAGTGTTATAGAAATTGGGTTGTGGCTGTGTAGGTTACAGAACACTGTACAAATTTATTAACAAATAACAATTAAAGCAGCATCACACGGCAGAAGGAGCTTGGACTTTTAGGTCACATAGGCTTCTACCAAATCCAGTTCCATTACCTAAAGTATATAGCAGCTTTGAGTTCCCTTCCCACAGAGGTTGTCTAGCACAATTCCCTTAGATGAAGACCCCCAAGGCTACAAATAGCTGAATTTCTCTACTTTACTGAATTCCACAGCTTCTTTCTCTAAGGCCTGGAAAATAAAGCATCCTCTCTGATTTATCACAATAAGCCAGTAGCGAAGCAGAGCAAGAATCCAAGGCTATGACCTCCTTTGGGCCCATTTAGTGATTATAGCTTACAGAAGTACAGATTGTCCACAGCTGATCTGTCCAGCTCATGCTTCAGATAAGAGTTCTAGATTAAACATTTCTGAGAGATGCAGTTGGATAACCAAGCCTTCTGACTGGCCGTCTATGGTCTGTGGCTACCCGGGGATATAAACACAGGGTACGATTTTAATTTGAAAAATTTATAATACCTGGTTAGTGCAAGCATGATAAATAGCAAATCAAAGTCTTGAAAGGATTTAATAATGGATGTATTGCATGACTCTGTTTTAGACAGAATTATATTTTTGCACTAAGGACAGTGGGTAATATTGAAGGATCTAGTAAGTTGTGTAACAGACTGCATACCTTCTGGCTGAAGAGAAACTTCCTGCTGCTGGCTAACTGCGGCCAGGTGTGTCTGCAGAGGTTCATAATCCTCTGAAGATATTTTAATCACGCTGCTTATGGGAATGCCAAGCTCAGTCATAATTGCTAATAGCTGAGGATTGTTGAAGCCTGCAACTATAATGTAATGTTGGGCACCATCATCTGGCTCATCATCTGTTCAAAATACCACAAAGAAGAGCAGCCGTCATTTTAAGAGAGAACAGGTTGTACTCAGCTGGTTCAATGGTTTATATACATTATGCATGCGTTTAAAATCCCTCTGGCTTGCCAAAAAGAGTCCAGTTGGCTGGAATGCAGTTATGTGGACTGGTTTTCATTATTGCCCTTCCACTAAGAAGGTGGTGGCCATTTTACAAAATATTAAATCACTTTTGCAAATGAGACATCGTTATAGTAGGAAGACAAACATACATGGGGCCTGTGGTCATGGAAAATGTATGCTTGGACTTTTGTTAAAAAAAAATTAAGGCTATAATTTTTGGGGGGGTCTAATTTTTTTGAGCAACATCTGGCTTTACTCCTGAATTATGAGTAGCTACAGCTTTCTGATATTTTATAAGTAGAGGTGTTTACAGGAGAGGGAAATATTGAATAAAGACATGCTCCTTATCAAAGCATTCTGTGTATTTATGTCAATAGGTGTGAATGCTGAGTTGTGTAGCAATTATGCATTTATTGTATGTATTAAATTTTTAAAATATATGTTGTGCACTTTCCTAAAGTTGTATTCCTCTATTTTGTCTTGGTTATATTAACGTATCAATGTTAAAATATGAGTTGATCTTAGAATGTGAAATTCTTGGGGGTGAGAATAGTTGCTATACTTTAATACCAATGCTAGGTGGTACTTGAAATCATTACATCCCACAAAAATCCATGAAGATCAGTGGGCTATTTGTAAATTGTGCAACAGATGCACAAATTTTTGATTTTTAAGTAATGGTTTTTCTTCTATCACTTAATAAATCAGTGTTGATATTGCCTGTGGAATCCATAATATGACTGCTGCTAAGTCTAGTGGATTTAGAGTAGAGCAAAGATATTTCATGGGAGTCAAAATAATAAAAGATATGAAGGCCTGACGTCATTTAGATGTGATACAAATAATAACAGGTAGCTCTATTTGGGTTCAAGAGAAGATGGCAATCAATTATTCATAGTTGCCTAGGTTGCATCATCTTTATACAATAACCTAAGATGAAAGAAAATTCTAGTTTCTTTACAAGAAACTGATAGTGGGAGAAGTTGAGGTCAGGAAGCTTTGTGCTCTACATAAATCCCCAGTTAACTGATCTGGTTTTACTACCACTGTATTTCAGTCATGACAATAATCACTTTTCATTTTGACTTACGATTATGTCTGACTTTTAAAAATGTTCCCCAAAAGATAGTAAGCTAGTTGGTGGCACAACCAGCTTGTTATTTTATGCTTTATTTGCACTATCTAAATGTGCCTATTGTAAGACACATGCTAAATAAGTATTTGCTGAAAACATAAATGAATTGGAAGTAGAAATATTTTTCTGTAGAGAGTCATGGGTACTGTGCGATTTCTGGTTTTATAAAGTGCAAAGAGCCTGGGAAAGATTAAGCTTTGTTTTTGGAATTTCTCAGGTGACTGTGTAGGTAAAAAGGCAAGAAGAGAAAGGCAACTGACACGAGAGAACCTTACTGACCAATGTAAAGTCTGGTGTCATCCTCTTCTCCCCTCCGTTTTAACTGGGTGGTTTTTTTCACAGTTGTGTTTGCCTCAGGCTGATCTTTTCCCTTCCCTTTGGCAACTTTAGCACTCGTGGGCTTCTTCTCTTTGGGAGATTTTGCTTTCCCTTTATCCTTTTCTATCTTAAATCTGTCTTCAATCACCTACGAAGAGAGAATACTTTTTCTCCAAATTATACAGTGAGCAAGCATGGACTTTTCTACTGTCAGGTGAATTAATCTTTATTTCATTCAATTGCTTATTTACTCATCTATTCTCCTTACTCACTCTTCAAGCCAGGACAGTGGAAATCACAGGCTGAGCATACGCTGTGATGAGGCACACCTATCCACAAGGACTGGAGGGGTGAGTGCCAGGAGCATTTGCACAAACAGCATTCTGGAAGTGAAGTTATCCTAAAGGACAGTCAGGCCCAATAAACTACCTCAGCTGCTGCACAGCAGGACAAGTAGAGGATCTGAGTACATTGTGATGGCAGGAACTAGACTGATCTTGTAACCTAACCCTGGGGAACCTCTTTCTGGGCCTTAGACAGAGGTGAGGTGGACTTGTTCATTAAAAACAGAACAAAACAAAAATTAAAAATACAGAGGAAAATAGGGCAGTGTTCTCTAAAATCTCTTTGATAAAATTTTTTCAAAGTTTAAGTAGTGCATTGATCATTTTGAGAGGTTAAAAGATTCTTTTGGAAACCTAGCATTAACAATTTTTTTTATTATAATGCTACTTAAAAATGGAAGATACAATCATTTTTCTATTTGATATATTCAAAGATGGGATCTATACAAAACATCAGTTGGCAGCGTGAATTCTTTATATACTGCTTGGAGCCTGCTTAGATTGCCATGCACTATGTGAAGACCCAATTTTCCCACCATTTGTTTCTTTTCAAATAATTGCAGAAAACTTTGTGCATTATTTCATAAGGTAATTACTTTCAATATATGTGTTCATAAATTCAAATATCTTTGTTCATTGAAATAATGTTTTAGTACTGGGTCATAAGTGGCCATACAGAAGATCCAGAAGAACATGCTTAGGTAAAAAGGCAAGAAGAGAAAGGCAACCGACACGAGAGAACCTTACTGACCAATGTAAAGTCTGGTGTCATCCCCCTCCGTTTTAACTGGGTGGTTTTTTATTTTTAATAACTGGGTGTATTGTTTATTTTTTCCTATACTCAAAACACTGGAAATAAGTGGTTACCAAGGGGGAAGGGTCAGGGTGGAAGGTGCAGGGGTTGGGGGTGCAGGATAAATGGGATAAAGGGGCAATCACAATATAAGTCAGTCACGGGGATGATAGTACAGCATAGGGAATAGAGTCAATGATTCTGTAACATCTTTCTATGTTGATAGATAGTAGTAACCCCCACTAGAGGTTAATAACATGGGTAACAGTTGAAACACTGTGCTGTATATTTGAAACCAACATTAAGATTGTGTATCAACGATTCTTCAATCAAACAAAGAAATAAAAAATTTGGAAACAAAAGGAACTAAACAAAGTATTGTAGCACTATTTGGAGCTCTGCATTTTCTTGAGGCCATGAAATTGAACTGTGAAAACTCCATTCTAAGACATTAGAGACATTAGAGACAGAGAGAGTAGAAGACGTGCACCCAGCCAGCAGAATGTAACATAGAAGCAGAAAGGAGGAGGATCACCCTACTCCATTGCCTTCAGGATGTCGAGCACTCCAGAGAACCCAGTTTAGCTGTGGCACCCAAAGGAAGTGTCAGAGGTACCCATGGATTCTCCAGGTGTGTGTAGCATCTGTGGCTCCCGTGGGAGGGAAACTCTGTCACCCCAGCACCTACTCCTCAGCAGCCAAAAATTGGAAAGCCCCGGGGGAGACTGCCCTGTCGTCACTAGCAGCCTTGGGTGGAGGCATGAGGAGGGCACAGGTAAGGTGCAGAGGTCTGAAAAGCCCCAGCTTTTCTTTCTGCAAGAGATATAAATAGGTGCATAAAATAGGCCTGGGCGCTGCCTCCTTGAGCTCCTGGCAGTCGGGGAGGAAAGAAAATAAAGCACATAAACAAATGGATAAAATACGATTACAAATTTTCATGAATGCTATGAAGGATAAAACCCAATGTAGTAACAGACACACAATCTCATAAATTGGTGATAGAAGGCCTCTCTGAGGAGATGGCATTTGAGCAAAGACCTGAAGGGAAAGGTGAAGCGTGTGTGTGAAGGCCCTGAGTCATAAAGGAGAGGTGTGTGCTCCAGGGACTGACAGGAGGTGATCACGTACAGCAGGATAATAGTGGGCAAGGGAGACAGTAGCCCAAGATGAGGCAGGGGAGGCAGGGCGTGGGCCGGGTCATCCAGGGCTTTGGAGGTGGGGTTCCCAAGTTTACACTTCCTTTAAAATGCAGTGGGAATACCATAAAGGGCTTTAGGTGGAGACATACTATGATTTTGCAGCCAGAAGACCAGTAAGGCAACTCTAGCAATCATTCAGCTAAGACCTAATAATGACTCGGATTAAGGTGGTGGCAGGGTGGAGGAAAGAAGATGGATTTGAGGTCTATTTTGGATATTGAAACTGTAGAGGTTGAATAATTAGAGATGAGGAGTAAAGAAAGAGATGACAAAAAATTGTCCTCTATTTAGTTTAAGCAATGGGGCAGTTTGATGGTGCCTCACAGAGGTAGAGAAGTTGGGGTGAGATATGGCTTTCACTTAAGGTGGGCAGACTAGGCAGAGTGATTATGTTAAGTTAAGAGATGCCCCTGAGATGTTGAGGAGGCAGCTGGATACACAACTTCCTAAGAGAGATTTGACTGGAGTTGAATGGGTAACATGTACATAGTGGTTAACAGAATGGGAAGAGATGAGATCCCCTCCAGGGAGAGTTCTCAAGCAATGTGAGATCATGCCGGAAACTCCAACACATGCCAGCTGGGGGTAGGAGGAGAGGTCAGCAAGTGAGAAAGTGGCTAAAAGGGTGGGAAAAATAGTGTGAAGCCAGAGAACTGAGGGACTGAAAAGGGCGGAAAGACAGTATCAGTAATTACAGATGACACTGGTGGCAGGTGGTGATGGTGGGGCCAGGAAGCAGTAAATGGGGTGAACCCTTCCTTGGGTGGGTGACTTCTCTGAGATGTTTGGGTGGGAAAGGGATCCAGGACTGAGTTCTGAGGATGAGGGGACTGAAGTAGGGGGGATATGAAGTCCGGATCGGTCTGTCTGTCTGTCTGTAAAGTCAGGAGACATGTTCACAGGCTGGTGGAATGATCCAGTAGGCAGGGAGACATTGAAGAAGGGGAGACTAAAGTCCTTGAGGAGGCAAGATGGGATAGGATCAAGAGAATGCATCAATAATTGGACTTTGATAGGAGGAAAGGCAATTTCTCAGTTTAAAAAGAGGAGCAAAGAGGGGATGGGTAACTGGGTGTGGATTTAAGAGAGAGGTCTTGATGGCGCTGAGGCAATGTTTCAATTTTCCAAGTGAAGGATGACGCAAAGTTCTCAGCTGACAATGGGCATGTATGAGGTAGGAGGTTTGAATAGAGAAGGTAACATGAGTCATCTCAGAAAGTGACGTAGCAAGCTTACTGAAAAAAATACAGTAAAACTACCTGCTGGTGTTGAGGGTGTATTGGAATTTTGAGATTGTTAATTCGAAATGAAACCAGAGCACAAATCAGGGCCCCTGAGTCCAGTTAGCTCAGAGGCACTGGCAAGACTCCTGCAGGCACTCAAACAGCCACATGGGTCATGGTAAACCCACTGAAGTGAAACACCACTGTGCAGCTCTTCCTGGACAGCTAGCCTGGCCACAGAGAAGGCTGAGTTTTGCCATCAGAATGTGCCAGGAACTTGCACAACTGCAATTTTGAATAAAATCACAGGGTGATCTTGAGAACCAAAAAGAAGAAATGGTTTTAAGTTGAATTAGTCTGAAGTTCACCTGGAAGAATAAACATTTATACATCCATCATTTATTCCATGATTCCAAAAAGTATTTGCTGAGTACACAAACATTTAGGGAAAGGTGTTTTTCTTTCCCAGATAAGAGTAAAAAAAAAAAAAAAAACCCTTTTAACTCACCTGCTAATCCTTCAGGCTGTCCCAGGTGGGGTTCAAGAGCCTGTGCAGCCACATAGCTCTCATCTCCTTAGAACCCCTTTAGCAAGGCTTGGGGTTCTATAAGGTAAGAACTCCCCAAGCCCTTTCTCCTGTAAGGTTCCTTGGGGTCCTGGAGAGAGTGGGGCTGATCACAACCAAAGTTCCAAAATAAATGGTAAAATAGCAGAGACTTAACCATGTACTCTGATACAGGCTTTCTAGACATTATCATTAATTTGTTCTCAAAAAGCAACCTGCAAGATGGGTCATTTTAGTCCCATCGTATAAATTAAGAAACAAAGCTACGGTAAAGATACAGGGTGGTCTGGCCCCAAATCCTAAACTCATCTTGCTTTCAAGGTTCTCCTGGGATTCTGACTTCGGTCACTCCCCCACTTTCTCTGTGCCTGCTCACCCTTCCTCTCTTTCCAGGGACTAAATAATACTCCCCAGTTGCTCTTTTGTTTCTCCATAGACCTTCATGTCCCTTGGCTACTCTTCCTGCTCAGTGCCCTCTGCTTCTGCACTCACTCTTTTTGCCTTTGCATTCCCTCAGCAAGGCCAAACTTGGTGGACTGGAGTAATGCACCTTTTAAACTAATTTCCATTAACATTGAAATTATTAATATTTGCCTTCCTCCCTTCACCGAGGTATTTTTTAAATACTTGTAAATTATAAAATCCTGGGTTACTTCTTTAAATAACTTTCAAAATTATAAAGGTAATCATTATTGAAAAATTGGAAAAAATATGGAAAACTTACCAAAAAATACCAATTCCACCATCCAGAAAAGACGAGTGAATAAGATATTTAATACCTTCTTTCTAATTATGTTTATGTATCATTTTTCATAATTGTTACTGTTCTTACTACACAACTTAGTGTTCTGCATTTTCTGTTTGACAGTGATGTGGATCAATCTTTAATTGATAGAATTTCAAGAAGTATGGCCATGCAAAGAATTTCCCAGGTAGAGCAACTATATATGCACTTTCTTGGTGCAGAGACACTATACAGTAGTGAACAGAAGCAAACAGAAGCACTAGGCCCACCTGGGCACCAGTTCCAGGCAGAGAAGCCCTTGGTGGATTTCTGGGCATGTTCTCTGCCCTGCGCAGTTCCTTCTGCTCTTCCACGGCTGACTCTAATGGCCTACCTACTCTTTTCCTGTTTCAGTCTGTTTCTCCTTACACCCTTCATACTTGAGCTGACCCAGGACTGTCCCCTTGCCCTTGGTCCGAGACAGTGGTTGACTGCTGGGCCTGCTGGCATTCTACTTCAATCCAAAGCTGGAACATCCTTGTCTACCAAACCCCAGTCATAGGAAAAATCACCTCCTATCTTCTTCCCTTTCTTCTGTTCTCTCATATTCTGAATAAGTCCTTCCCCACCATGGGTTTATATTTTGGGATTTGGGAGGAGAGGTGGAAGGCGAACCAGATTAGCTGAGCATTCAGCAAAGTTGACCCTCTCCTAAAACATATACTAAAATTTGTTCACACCAACTTCTTTGGCCTTTCTTGTTTCTGAATTACATAGTATACATGTTCCCATTTTGTGGTTGTACACTCACAACTTAAAGAACTCAGAAGGAACTCTTGCTGATTCAAGACAAAAATTTAGGAGGGATGCATCCAAAAGGCCCCTCTTTCCACCATGTTTGGGGAACACATGTTCCCCAGAATATGAAGGGAGAGTCAAGTTCGTTACAGAGTACATTTTCTTTAAAGCGCATTGTGTACAAAAAGCATCTGGAGGCCTCCTACTGTGAGGAGGCTTTGGATAGGCATAGAGATTTTTTAACCAGTTAAGCTATATAGCAGATGTAGGGCTTTTGTCTTAGCAACAACCAGAGAAGGTATTGGCATTTCACATACCCCCCTGAGTATTCAGTAACTACTTGAATTCTTAATTTTATTATTATCACTTGTTAAAGGTAAAAATACAAAATTCTCTCTCTGTAACAGGGCAACCTAGTTATTTGATACTTCAAAATATTTCAGATTGTATTTTATTTCTAAATGACTCTTTGATCTCAAAATTCAAATGCCTTCAAATATTTTGCCAGGTATTTGTTCTGTTCTTCCTTAAAGAAAGGGTGGTAAATGGTAAAAGTCAGTGGAACACATAACTAGCTATACTTCATCTTATTCTTATAATTAACAGCACATCTTCATAACTGTGTGTAGCTTTGTCTCATAAGAGTCCCATAATAACATTATTAAGGATATAGATAAGAAATCATGCTCATGGAGGCTAAATAACGAAGTTGTGCCATTACTATGTGGCTTATGAAAAACTAGGTCTGTCTTCTGGATGCTACTCTAGTTATCTTTTAAGATCTCACTCTATCTCATAATCTATTCTACTGGCCACAGATGATGAGAGGACAGTGGATGGGCTGGAAGAAATGTACAGTGTCAAATAAGTTTGAGAGAAGTATACTAAACATTTATTTTCATGAAACACCTCCATCTTTATTTTAAATATGTGTTTCTTTACATTTTCCTGAAGTCTGTAAAAATTTTTCACTGAGTAAAAGCATCCCAATTAGGAAAATACAATTATATTTTACAGATAACCCAGCCCAGGAGTCACTTACTGTTTACCCTGAATGACTGGATTTCATAGCACTTTAGATTCAGCAGTTCTGTTGGCAGTATCCTCATTTTGGTATTCCAGCCTCAAAGAATTCCATCCAGCTAGTGAAGCAAGTTACTCCTTTCCTGAAACACCACGTGCCCGAGTTCTTGCTCTTTGATTGATTTCTTAACATAGTTTCTAAAGTCCTTAACCACAACTGAATCAAAACTAACCAGCCCATAATTTCCTGGTATGTCCCCATGGCCTTTCTTTCACAATTAAACACACACAAAAAATGGCCTTACATTGGCTGGTTTCCAGTGTTTTGGGGTTTCAACTGGAATAAACTGTAAGCATCTCTGAAAGTTACCCTAATTTCTCTTCATTCCTCCTTTGGAGCATACTCTTGGTTACTTGTGATTTCATCCCAGTCTTACCAACTTATGATGCTTTTAATTTTGTGTTGTTTTAAGAAAAGTCCACCAATGCTGTTTGTCCATAGCTCTTTGTCTCCTTTCTTTTTCTTTAGTGCTAGCACATTGGAAAATAAGGCAACTCACACTGAGTGTATGAGCCAGAAAGAGAGAGAACTGTTCTGCTTTTACATAAAAGATGTGCTAAAAGTATCCAAGAAAATATGTGCTGGTTATTCAATTCCCAAATTAAAAGCAGTCAGACTGTATTTGGATCTTTTCCTAAAACCTATGCAAATGTTCTGAACTCACTTCAGAGGCACAGATTAGAACTAGATTGGCTGATTATTTAAATGGATAATTTTTTTGTGTTATAATAATTTTTCACCTATTTTTAAAATTTGTTTTCTTTCAGCTCAATTCTCAATATATTTTCAATATTTTGATTCACAATGAAGTATTTGGTTTTAAATAAACATTTACAATTGATACATAAGATAGAAGTTGGAATTAAAAAGAAGCAAAAATGTAAATGATACTATAACATTCAGACAACTACTAAATTAAAATATGAGATCAGAATAGAAACCAAACAAGTTATTTTAAAATTACAATGAACATTATGAAAATATGTGTGCCTAGTACCTTGTTTCTCTAAATGTTTGTTGAGTTAATGAATTAACAACAGACTGATAATGACAGAACTAAAAGTGCAAAGTAAATGTTGAGATAATGATGCATACAAGGAAAATTCATTTCTAAGCAAAAACTCTCTTGTTCAGATTTTAAGATGGAATAAAATCTAACGGGATTAATTTATATGAAAGAATCATATTCAGAAGTTATGAAATGCTAATTTAGAGAAATGTATTATATTTTCTTCATGAATGTATGTTTGGAAGTAATCGACAAGGTGTTTCCAAAAAGATAAAAGTTTTCAAACATATTCAACTTATGTGTAATCAGAGGCAGGCCTTCATCTCTGAGAAATTCATGTGGTAAAGACTTCAAAAGCATAGCCCAGACTAAAGTGTTATAAATTATTAAAATTAGTGGAATCTGAAATAATGATATTTTTACTGTACTTAGCAACTAGAACTGTATAATTTATCATTTATTTTTAAGAAAAATTTTAATTCATTAAAACAGGATCAAATATATAGGGATATTTTTGTTTCACTGGGGAAGAAGGACAGGGACTTAAATGTATTAGTTACTTTTGTTCCACCTTCTCCCTAGTATTTTCTACAATTACTGCTATGGATATTTTCTAAGCATTCATTTTCAAATACAATTCCAAAAATTCAACATAGAAAATATAAAGCACCATTTGCGCTGTACAGATGTCAGCAGTATCATTAGCATTTGAAAGAAAACATCTATACAGATTTCACTGAGGTTAAAAAACTGAAGAGACAGTTACTCTCCTTGTAGGAATCTAAGAATCTCACCCTGAGTTCAGGAAAGAGGAGGACGTCAGGTAAAGTCCTCTCTTGCTCATCCACAGCATGGTGTCCCTCTTACATACTTCCTACTTTGCTTGCTGCCAAACTCACTGGCTGACAAGCACTAACCTCAGTTGTTCCAACTGACCTGTTGGGCAGTGTTGTTGAAATGAGCATAGATTACATCATCCCTCAAACACCTCTCTTAATCTTGCCTTTAACAAGCATATTTTCTGGAGAGCACTCCATTCCAGTCAGTTTTTCTCAATTTAGTTAGCATTTATTCATATGGTTTCAAGTCAGATTTCAGGCTGGTGTTTGGGGACGAAGATATCAAATTAGATTATATAATTATTGGCTCTTGGTTGCTCAAAGAGTTCTCTTATGCATTTATTACTTATATATATAAATAATATATAATATATATAATATACAACATATATTTTATTTATATACATAATATATATTTGTACGTATATATATTATATACAGATATATATAAAATTCAAACCCAAATTCCTTAGGACTCTTGAATTTTCAACAAATAAATTAAGATTATTCCCAAAACTCCAGAATCTATAGCTGTATTATTATAGCTCACATTTCAAAGAAATGCTGAGCAAGGTTAACCGTGCAGAAATATTTTTATATTGCTGCTAGCTTTAAAAATTTTTCCTGGGCTGCCGGGATATTCCATTTATTTTTACTTAAAATCTGTTAACTGACATCTAAAACATATTACAAAACAATTCCTAACTTAAAATAGGTGGCAAACAAGTAAACACTCATTAGTGTGTCAGGTACATTTGTAGGTGCTGTGGGAAAGTGTAAAGCAAATAAGCAGCAGGAATTTTTGCAGAACTCATAGTTTACCTTCTTTATAATTCATATTCCCATGTGACATTGGAATTTTAGAAGGTAAGAAAAGATCTTTCTATACTAGTTCCAAATTTTCCAATTTTAATTCTGCCAAGTCTTAACATCCCTGAGGATTTCTGAAGATACATGTCTCCTGCATATGTTGAAAAGAGCTTCAATAGAGAGAAAATGGTACCGTCAACTGAGTTCATATATGTAGAATTATCTGGGAACAATTTGCCATCCCAATAAAATGCTATATGGGGAATCTTCTTGAAAATTATAAAGTTCTAGACAAATACAAGGTGGCATTATTTTTTTCTACAAATACCCTGTCAAGAGTCCATTCAAATAGGAAACATAGATTCAGGGGCCTTGCAAATGTGAAAACTCACTTTTTCTTCTTCCATGAATTAATTTTGCCTCTTCCACATAAGGGCATAAAAATTGTGTACATATAAATCCATTTCATACATACACATGCACACACACACACACATATTACATATATATATAAGAAAGTATTTGGTTTTCCAAACATATTTCCTTATGATTTGGAAAATAAGAAAAACATCTCTTACTTCGAGTAATGATAACAGCAAATGGATTTGAACCTGGCATCACTTTACTAAAAGTATTTAGAAAATTTTTTTTCAGATGGAAATATGAATCTTTGGAAAACATACATTGATTTCCACAGGCAAATGAAATGAAAAATTTACATGTAAAGAAGTAATCAGACATATAAATATGAATAGAAGTGACAGATTTCTGCTGGTATGTTCAGATTACTAAGAAGGTACAGATGTAGCCTGTACCTTCTTAATATTCAATATGTACAATAAACATATTGTACAATGTGTACAATAAGCAATCATATTGAATATCGAATAAAATATTTTAAATAGTTAGACCCTACTTTGTGGGGTTTTTTTTCACATTTTTACTTTACTGACTCCCTGTCTCTCCTTAGTTCCCTTCTTTGTTACCAGTATATAAACAAGCTAACATAAAAACAATCTCAGGCCCATGTCCTGAATATTGTCATATTTCTGCCTAAAGGAAGTTATTTTTAAAGGGTTTGTCTTTGAGAAAATATAATTCCTCCGATAGATCTCTGACTAGGCCTTTCCCTAAGAAGTTGAGGCAACAACTAAATGTGTGAAGTAACCCTTCATGATAGGTCTAGGAAGAGCCCAAGGGCCCCTGTGGAAATCTGGCTCCATTTCCGCCCCTCCCTACTGTCTTTAGAAAACCCCACCAGCACACAGTACCTTCTTTTCATTTTCCCGTCGCTGTTGGTCCTTAACTTTAATCTGGAGAAGCTGAAATTTCAAGAGTTTCCCTATCAGTGGTAAGGTTAATTTCTCCCCACTGTCCAGGATTGCCTTTGCTGCCAGTAACACCTGTGAAGAAACACAGTTATTAGGATAGTGGCATTTTATGACTTTTGGCGAGGTCTGTCAGTGATGAAAGGATGAGATGGTGCCTCAGTTTTGTAATAGTTGCCTTCCTGCAAAGGTCCCCCGCTGCTAGCCAGAAATCTTTACATAAATTGGGTTGCCTGAACATAAAGCACTTTTCCAATGAGGCAGAGAGCACTTTGACAATGACGCTAGGCTCAGGCTGCCCCAAAGGGGCAGAGGAGATATGCAGGGCTCCGTTTAGGATGACCGAGGGGTCAGTTCCACGCTACACAAAGTCTATTGTTTGGCACAGTCAAGTCCAAACTGTCAAACTTTGACTTATTAGGACGTTATGAATTAAATAGGGTTTTATAATAATGGAAATGGTTATGTTAGCAATCTTTTATTTCTTGGAGACCAAATTCAAATGAAAGATAAAAGCTGCTTGACATAGGCGCCATGTGAATGTTGCTCCCCAACTTGCAATTTAATGTTGATCCTGTTGGTATGCGGCCTAATTGGGGTGAAATGAGGTTATTGAGTTTTCTTTGGGTGACGACAACCGCTAGGAACATACAGCTGTATTGTCCAGATGTGTGGCACTGACAGCCTGTTTTACAACTGTGCTTTTTACAGCTTGTTTCCCCTAAATTTCACACAACTCTTTAACATCTGGGCCCTTTTCCTTAGAGCCCTATAACCACTTTATTTACTGCAAAAAAATAAAATCACGTAAAATATACCATAAAAAGTTGTTATGTGTTTCTCTTTATTCATGTTGTCTCCCTAATAAAGTTCACCTCTGCCGGAAGCACTGTCACAAAAATAATCTAGTCGAAGTATTTTCCGACTTTTGTTTTTAAGCAAGCATAAGATTTATTTATAACCTTGAGATGAATTAGGTGTTACCAAAATGTTCTGACATGTTGCTTTTGTCCCCCCTTGGAGCAATTACTCCTCTGGGCACATATGGTGTCAATTTCAGACCCTGTGTCTCAGACAATGAGTGTGCACACCACGCCTCATCGAGCTGCGTCTTGTCTGGGGTTTGCACCAGCTCTTGGTCAGGGCCTTCCTGACTGATCTGGTTCCTTATGAATTTCACTTTTCCAAGGGAAATAGCTGAAAGAAAAGGAGATGGCTATTTTGCTTCTAACTGCAAAAGGCCCTGTGGATTATCATATGCCAGAATGTAATTGGACCTCTTGGAGACCATATCAGGGGTTTCCTGCGTTGCATCGCAGAAGGGGAAAGCCAGGGAAAGGACTCCTTTAAAACTGCTATTTCTAAAATCCAATGGAACAAACCGAGTGTCAGAAAGCTTTGTGTGTGTCTAAGCAAACATGCACCATAGAACAGAGCACTTTGCTTTTTATGGCAGTTCTCTTACTGCTAAAACGATTTAGGGAAAGCAACGTGATGGCTGTGATGTCTGGGAGCAGGAAAATATAAGGGTACACCTGTAGAACCTCTCCATTTAATGGTGACCCAGATGTAAGAGGGAAGGGGATGCTAAGGGGACAGATGGTCACACATTTACTGTAAAATGAAAGCTGTCTGATTGAATCCAGCTCTAAGGGTAGAACTGTATTTGATTTGAAATGGCATTTTTTGATACTAGTTAAACAGTGTGCCGACGATCAGGCTGCTTTGCGACATCTGGTTCAAAATATACAAATTTAGGTTTTTAAAGCTCACAGTAATCTAGTATGGGGTGTTTCCCTGTAATACAAGTATAATGACAGTGTTGAAGGGAAGTCAGCACTGAAATGGGTTACCCAAGGTGGTGTGGAGTCTCTTTTCCTGATGACCTGTGAAAAAAGGATATTTACTTATGTCTGGGGTGGTTTGGGTGAAGCCTGCCTGGCGTCATGTTGATGGATGGGATCTCTCTGGAGTGGCTTTCTATCCCCATGTCTCTATGAGTCTACGAATGTTACCTCACTGTGTTAAAATGTACTCAAAGAACAACAAAATGTCCTGAGAGTAAGGTATTTTGCAGGCCATAAAAGTTATTTCTGGTCCATCTAAAACTGTCTGTAGAGAGCTTGGTTTAAAACAAAAATCTGGCATGGCTTGCACACAGCAATGACATCCTGCTGTGAAATGGGAGATTAGTGATGAGAAGTGCTGCTGGAATTGTGGGCATCTGTGTTCTTAAGACACAGGGGCACAGAGTGAGAGTGGTGCCAGAGCAAGGCAGCATGGTGGAGGGCCTGGGGATCCCTCTGCCCCCTCCTCCCGGAACAGTCCCGGGGGCCCCATAGAGGCAGACCCACACTGCAGAGAAAGGCAGGGCAGGGCCAGGTGGTGCCATTAGCGAAGGCAGCTCCTCAGCCCGCCTGCCCTCCCAATGGGTTGTTCGGAAGAGATTTGACTCCCACACATGCCATTTCCTCTCTGTGCTTCCCACAAATGGAATGATAGTGTGAGTCCTTGGGATAATTGATGAAAATGAAAGTCTGCTGTATTCTAAATCTAAAGCTGAAATTTTTATGGTATGTGGGTCACCCTCAGGAGAGGCAGAAAAAGAAAGATGTTTGCAAGTTAATTTCTACTGAAAATCCTTTTTTCTACACTCTATAATTCACAATTCCGCCCAATCAAGAGCCAGTAGTTTCTTTCTGTTGACAAACAAATCCTTGGAGGACCTTTGTTTAAAGGATAAGTCTTTGAGTGAAGAAAAAGAAACACTGCAGACAGAATTTAAAGAAATGCAACTTTTCACATAACATTCCCGAAAGGCTTCCCTTCCCTTGCCTTACTTATAGTAGCGGAAATAATCACTAAACCATCAACCTTCCAGCATGTAAAGGCTGCCTGTCCAGCGCTGAGTCAATGCGTGTGTGTGCATGTGGGTGTGTCTCCGTGTATGTACCTGTGGGGGGGGTGGGGAGGCAAGCTGACAAGGGCTGGAGGTATTGGGATGCTGAGGGATACAACAGAAAATGGGGGCAGAAGTTGGTCGGGAGTAATTAGACAGAAACTCAAGCTTGCAGAACTAGGTAGAAAAAGAGTCGTAAGTGGGTGAAAACTGGGTACTCACTGAGCAGAAATACCAAATAAATGAGCCTGGAATGAGTCAGAAACTTAAAAAATGAATTTTAAGAGCAAATGAGAGTCATTAAAATGGAGAAAAACCTTTGCCAGGCGAGGCCTGTATGAGTCTCCTGGACTTATTCAGGCTAGGCCTCATGACCTCCTATGGCTGGGGGTAAGTCCTGGCCAAGACATCAGAGGGGTTTGGTCCTGGGAAAGACCAATACAGGAGGAAATTTAGCTTCAGAGAGTATATAGCTGAGGTGGGAAGACAAGTCTGTATTTTATTGTATGCAAATCTTGTTTTGAGGGTGGATGCCCTTTGTCTGTTGGGAAATTTGTGTTACTGAGCACACTAAGAAATAAAATCAATTCCTCTGTATCACTGACCTGGCTAAACATTTATGTCACATTTATTTTCTAAAGATTTGATCCAACAAAAATATACCAAGTAAGCCAAATGCTTTCCTTGCTGGGGGATCAGGCCTACCCACAGACTCTGGTACCCTCCCTTCTCTCCCACCCCTCCTCTGTGGCCCCTCCCACATGAGTAGTAAGCACAACATCTGCCTGGATAAACACTTAGAATTGTTCCACAGATTCCTAAGGAAAGGAAATGTATGCATGTGTGCAAGTGTGTGCATATATATAAACACATGTACACACATGCATATGTATATTTGTATATACGACAGGTGATAGCCAGAAAGATAGATAGACAGACAGACAGGACTTCCATGGGGTCTGCTGCCTGGTTTCCCTGATGGGCTTACAAGGAAGAATATGGAGCAGTTTGAATCATTGCTGAACTTGCTGCACTTTCAATCCAGGTGAGTTCTGAGGAAGTGTAAAGATTTTGCATCTGCATTTCTCTTGGCTAGAACAGGCCAAGGGATGAAAGTGGTGGCGGAGAGAGAAAAGTATGGTTGTGTTGGGCAGAGAAGGAAGGGGTGATGGAAGAGGGATGAACAGAGGCAAGTCTTTACTTCCAGGGACTCCAAATAGCCACCAGCACTCCTAAAAAAACTCTTTTGGTTTCAGGGTCCCCCTTATGGCTCATGGTGTTTGTTATAGTGGCTGTAATAATGCACAGGATATGACTTCATATTTAACCTTTTGCCCTTGGGTCAATGATGTAGTGTTGGTTTGGATATGTAAGATCTCAGTGAACAAGAGCAGAATCCATAACTTTAACTCAGTTCAGACTAGCACAAGGTTGAGCTAAGAGGTTTTTGACACACAGAAGATCAAATTCTTCATTCATTCATTCATTAATTTATTCATTCATTCGTTGATATCACATTCTTTAGGGTACCTCATTTCCTTAATATATGACTAGGTGCTATAGTTCTTCCACATTGCAAAAAGTCCAAATAGTACCCGAAGGATGTACAATGAAGAGAAATACTTCCCCAATACCCTCTACCATTCCCTTTTTCCAGAGGTAATCACTGTTAACTAATTCTTATGTGTCCTTATGTAATTTCCTATACATATATAAACTTACATATGTATATCTTTTTTTATTTTAATATAAATAGGATCATGCTTTCATATTGTCAAATAGTTTGTGGTTTTATATACAAAGTTATCTAGGACAGATTTCTAAGACATGTATTGCTTATTTATGTATTTTTTAATTATTTGCATTCTCTTCTATTGTATGGGTGTTCGGTCATTTATTTAACCAGTTTCCTATTGAGGGACACTTGGTTAATTTCAGTTTTTTTTTCTATTAAGTCCATATATTTTTTAAATATTTAGAGATACTTCCAAATTCACATTTGAAAAGTTAGTAGCATTTTTGTTCTCACCACCAATATATGAAAGGGTGTGTTTTTCCACCCCTTCATAAACACTGGGTATTCTCCAATTCTATCTTTGTCTACCTCAGTGCTGACAGATCTTTCTGTGATGATGGAAATGCTCTCTACCTGAACTGTGAATATAGTAACCAACAGTCACACAGAGTTATTGAGCACTTGAACATTACTAGTGTGACTGAGGAACTACATTTTTAGTTTTTTTTTTTTAATTGATTAAAACTTAAATAGTCACATGTACTTAGTGGCTACTATTTTGGTCGGGGCAGGTCTGTGTAATAGTGAAAAATGAAAAATAGCATCTATTTAGAAGTATGTTTCTTTGATATATATTTTAACTGAAGTATAGTTGATATACAATAGTACATTGGTTTCAAGTATACAATATAGTGATATGACAGTTACATTATTAAATGCTCACCCCAACTAGTGTAGTTACTATCTGTTCAAAACAGATGTTACAGAACTATTGATTATGTTCTCTATGCTGTACTTTCATCCCTGTGTCTAATTTATATTATGATTGAGATTTCGTGCCTCTTTATCCCCTTCTCCTATTTCACCCCCTGCCCCAACCCCTCCCCCATGGGAACCACCAAGCACTTCTCAGTGTCTGTGAGTCTACTGCTGTCCTGTTTTTTTTGTTTCATTTTGTTTTTAGATTTCTACATATAAGTGTAATCATATGGTATTTGTCTTTCTCTGCCTGACTTAGTTGATTTAGCATAGTACCCTCTGGGTCCATCCATGTTGTAGCAAATAGCAAGATTTTTTTCTTTTTATGGCTGAACAATATTCTGTTGTATATGTGTACCACATCTTTATCCATGTATCTATTGACAGACACTTAGGTTGCTTCCCTATCTTGGCAATTGTAAATAACATGTCAATAAACGTAAGGGTGCATTTTCTTTTCAAATCAGAGATTTGTTTTCTTTGAGTAAATTTCTAGCAGTGGAATTACCGTGTAGTATGGTATTTCTATTTTTAATTTTTTTGAGGAACCTCCATACTGCTTTCCACAGTGGTTGCATCAATTGACACTCCCACCAACAGTGTAGGAAGGTTCCCTTTTCTCCACATCCTCACCAGCATTTGTTATTTCTGGTTCCTTGGATACTGGACATTCTGACTGGTGTGAGGTGATAGCTCGTTGTGGTTCTGATTTGCATTTCCCTGATGATTAGTGATGTGGAGCATCTTTTCTTGTGTCTGTTGGCCATCTGTATGTCTTCTTTGGAAAAAGGTCTGTTCAGCTCCTCTGCCCATTTTTTAATTGCATTATTTTTGGGGGGTGTTGAGTTGTATGAGTTCTTTATATATTTTGGATGTTAACCACTTATCAGTTATATCATTTACAAATATATTCTCCCATATTGAGTAAGGGGGTGGGTGCAGCAAAAGGGTGAGCTAGCAGCTAGGTTTTGAGGGAGGCATGAGGGTAAAGGAAACTGCCCTGGGGAGTAATACTTGCAGTCTGTATGCATGTGTCTGATGTGTGTAGACATGTGGTGTGTGATTGTGTGTGTGTGCATGCATGTGTCTGTGTGTATGTGTACAAGAGTATGTATATATATGTATATATGCACAAGAATATGTGTGTTTATATGTGCAGTGGCCTTTGGGGATGACTAAAATTATTGAAAGATACTCAGTATCTAAAATACTGTCAAAACTGAAATTGTGGATGTGGAAGAATTAATAAAAAGAAGATTACTAACACTTTTGATTGGCACCTTTAAAGTATGTACTGCTGACTATGTAGCATTTCTATCTAATTATCCTGCAGAACATCAGAGATTATGTACACCATTATTTTCAGATTAAATATGTATAATTTATTCATCAAAGTAAGTGTGGAACTACATGTGCCACCTTCCAAGGTTGTTGCTTGGGTAGCATCATTATTTGCTTACACATTCTGCTCTTATATATGTTCTATCTGCTTATAACATTAAAAAGTCAGACGAACTATTGTCTGAATGTTTGTGTATGTGTATGCTACAAAATTTTAAATGTTTAGAGTGAAGGGCTGTTTTCGACAGATCTGATTCTGCATGTAAATGTAGACAAAATGGAGTTAACACTGTCAATGAAAGTGAACTAAAATACAGTGGGGGGCCATGAAGGAAGCCGAATAAATGGTGTCCTTCTCTTGGAAATTGTTCCAGAATAATGTTAAATTCTGTATTCTGTCAAACCATAAACATTTTCAACAAACATCTGCTGACTCCAACAAGGTGCACTTTTTACCTAGTGAATAAATAGCCTTAGCAACCAATATGTATAACTATGCGTAGATCAAAATTGCTTTAGCCAATTGTAATTCTGACACAACTAATGTATGCCCTCTGGAAGTCCCCCTTTTTGCCATTAAAAATACTAAACCCTTTCCTCTCTTGGAATAAACATTTGTGTTTCCTCCTCAATCTGTGTTCCAGATTGCAATCCCTAAGACTCCCACCTGAATGTGACTAATTGTTTTACAGCTTTTTTTTTGGTTGACATGCATATTTGATGAAAAAGATGGAAAAACAGGTGATTAGCAAATGGCTGAAAAGGACTGCTTATGTGGAGGTGCCCTGACTTGAAAAGACCCCTGTTGAGAATTTTAGCTCCTTTTGTACAAGGGATGATGAACCAGCCACTTGAAGCCTTAACTACTTACGTGCAACACAGTACAAAAGTTGCATTTGTATTCCAGTCTTCTCTAATACCACTGGGTAGCCTTGGGCAAGGTAATGATTAGTATCTGAAACCTCAGAGTTTTATCCACAGCAGGGCTTTGCAGCAGTGGCACTACTGACATTTTGAGTCAGTCCCCCTTTTTATTGTAGGAGGTTTTCCTTTGCCCTGTACAAAGTGTGGTGCATCCCTGGCTTCCATGCAGAGCTGTGCCAGCCAAAGGCATCTCTAGACATTGTCAAATGTTCCCCAGGGAGCACAATCGTCCCTGATTGGAAACTGCTGATCTACAGAAAGAGAATCCAAATAATGCTGATCTTATAAGACTGTATTAAAATTGAATGAAATAACTCATAAAAAGATTTAGCATGGTGCATGATATATGTATAGTACACCCTCACCGAAGTTAGCTCTATTACTGTGCTTATGTCCAGAACAAAATTGGAATTCTTGAAGGCCTTCCAGCTCAGGTTAGGGGAACAAGAAAAGGAATGGACTTAAGAGTGTTCAGGCAGGTGCACAGTGACCGTAATTCATCATCTGCTGGTGGTGACCACCTGGCTTCTCCTTTCATTGAACCCTCTCTCTCTGCTCTGACAAGGGCAAACCATGCTCTATTTAGGGAAAGCAGAGATAAAAAGAGAAGGTGTAAAAACATATTTTGTTGTGGTGCAGTGTATAATGCAAGGGGGTAGAGAAGGAGGAAGTTTGCTATTCTTAATTTTTCTAAAATGGGAGACGGAAGAATTAAATGAAGAGTGCTCTGCAATTCCACAGCCCCCTTTTCCTGTTCCCTCCACTCTCTTTCCTCCTTCATTCCTTCTGCATTTACTAAGTGCCAACTATACTGCAGCCATTGCATTACTTGATCCTTTGCATGTCTAGTCTATCCAATTCACATTCTTTAAGTATTGAATAATTTCCAATGAGGCATAATTGGAAAAACAGCTGGAAGGATAAGGGTAGCAGTGAGAGAAGGCAATGGAGAGAGAAAAAGAGGGAAGAAAAAGAAGGGGAATGACTGAAACATATTTTCTCACTTGGAGCAGAGGAAAAGAAAATAAGCAATATTAACTGGTCTATACATGAATTTAAAGGCATCTGAAGATAGAGGCTCCACATAGATCACACTGTCTGCCTAACACAAATGGAACATTATGGAAGTGCTCAGACTACAGTGTGGTGAGATGTTCATAATGATGATAAATATCCATAGCAGGTGACTCCTAGATCATTTTCAGCTGTCCATAATTAAACTGGTATCATCTCTTGATAATGTCAGGGCTGTAAAATAATTCCAGTCATTTGGACCCCTTACATCTGTGCTGAAATGAAATAATATTTGGCAGTAACAAGGAGTCACTGAAACTAAATAAACAACCCCTTTCAAGACTATATACAAGTCGGTAACATAATCATAATAACATTTGACAGGGATTAAGACTTCTTTGGGGCTGTAAGGAAGTTTCAGAAGCAGCAATAACAAATACATGTAAGGTAGAACTGATCTGTGCTTGTATAATTTGAAACGTGTTGAATTTCCCAAAGGAGATGTGCATTTTGGACATCTAATATGCACACGTCAAAAAAGCACAGAATTCTATCTTAGAAATGTTTGTTGGGATTACTCTTACAAAGAAGGATAAAGCAAAACTTCCCTTTTTTATTAAGAAATGTTTTGGGTTTTTGCATGCTTGAAAAATCATGAATATATTTTGAAAATATATGAATATACTCATATGAGTTAGATGCAATCATATATGGAAGAATGATGCAGAAAGTTCAGATGTGTATTAGCTTTAAATATGTATTAGCAATACATGATTCTATTACCAAGGCAATCTTCTTTTGTAGATCAAGATCTTTTCCTTAGTCTCAAGATGCTCCCACCCCTCTGAAGTCATTCTTGGTTCTCGCAGCTTATAGTCAATACTACAATTGAACAACCCTGAACGTTTTTTGAATCTTTCCAGAGGGATCTAGTTCACTTGTATTGGAATTATTTGTGTATAGGGTTTGTCTCCTCTAGGAGTTTGGAAGGTCAGATCCCTTTCTGATTCATTTTTTCTAAATCTCCTCACAGAATCCAATGCCTATGTAGACATACAGTATACCATTCATTCAATAAATATGCCTCCTTTTCTCCATAAAACTTATTACCATCTAATGTTACACATACTTTACTTTTCTACTTTTTCCCTTTCCCAATTTAAACATAAGCCTCATAAAGACATCAGTTTTCATCTATTTCTTTCCTTACTGATCTGAATTCAAAGTCTAGAATACAGAAGAAGCTTAGTAAATAATTAATGAATTAAGTCAGATGGCCACTGTGAACCATGTTTTACACTGCTTGATTGCAAAGTTTACCACTACTTGGAGTCTCTACTGTCATGAGTCACCCAGACTTAGATTTTCCTACTGGGCTGGATCAAATCTGAATTAACTGAGGCCTCTGGAGCGTACACTGTGCAAGTTGTTCACCCTTTCTTAGAGACTTGTTCTATAGGTGGATTGTTCTTGTGGTGCAAATCCTGGTGATGTCCATTTTTCACCATCCAACTGTTGAGATGGAGCCATCTTGGTTACGCACTAACTTGGTTTAAAGATCCACCTTGTCACTCATTCATCAGATTTTTACAGAGTACCCACTACATTCCTCGTACTGAAGATACAGCAACAAAAAGAGCAGCCCCTGCCCATATGACCTCTCAGTCAAGGGAAGGAGGCCAGTGCAATGTGCACGGAGTATGCCCTAGAGTATCCTGTGCGCTGCCCACCGATGGAGCCAAGTGAGGGTGCAGTGGCCCAGGAAAGGCATCTCATCCAAACTGGGAGAGGCAGCAAAGGTTTCCTACAGGTGACACTGAGTGAGTCTTGAAGGATTGGTGGGAGTGACCGTGACTGAGGTTGGGTGGTATGAGATGGGCAAGGAGGACAGGAGAGAGAGAGAAGGGCAGTATCCCAGGCAGAAGTACTGAGCCAGAGAGAGTGGCATAATCCAGAAACTAGAATGTGGTTGGGAGAGGAGGCTGGGGGCTTAGGGAACAGGAGCAGCAGGTGGCCAGGGGAGGGGAGAAGACTCAGGAAAGTCAATACTAGAGAGGTAACAAGGGTAAGACCACCAGACATTTTAAAAGAATTTGTATTTTACCTTTAAAGTGATGAGACAAAGTTTTAAGCAGGTGAGAGCTAAAATGTCTAGAATCCTGTGAGTTATAGCATTTTATTTATCTTTAGTGACTGCTCATATTCAGCAACAAATCCAGGCTTTATTAATGTCTTGGGGACCCAAGGCAAACGCCAAAACCCGTGAATGTGCCCTGCAGAGCTTACACTCTGTACTTTCCTCCTCCAGCTTTGACTGTCATTTGCCCCTAGCACTAGAGGCACATATGTTTAACAGAGGTATTCTAGTTTGCCCAGAGGTGAGAGACAAAGATGTGGGCAGGTGGCATTGACTACCTTGAAAAACAGGGGAAGGTGCAAAATGTGAACGTTTTCTGATAAGTTGACTTTGGCAGAACTCAACAGACTGAAGAATATACACATCCTGGCAACAGAGGCCTGTGAGGGCATCTTCACCTATGTCCCTCCAGCACCTAGAATGATGCCTGGCACAAGGGCACAAAATGAAAGAATGAATGAATGGATGGATGCACACTGGCAATGGAGAATGTGAGGAGGAGAAGAATAAGTGGAGTCTGCTCAGTTTTGGGTGGGTGCCAAGGGTAGTCCAGAGTAAGACAGAGATCTCCTTGTAGAGGAGGATAGCCCTTTTCAGGCCATGTGGGCAGTGTGTGCACATAGAGGTGGCTGTGTCTCTTCAAGTGCAGGCTCAGAGGTGACTGGGTGCTTGTCCAGGAGGTGTGTTATTACAGGAAATAGTAAGTATTGGCAAAGATGTGGAGAAAAGGGAACCCACATATACTGTTGGTGGGAATGTAAATTGGTGCTGCTCACTATGGAAAACAGCATGAAGGTTCCTCAAAAATTAAAAAATAGGAATACCAGACTCAACAATTCTACTTCTGGGTATTTACCTGAAGAAAAAAAATTACTAATTTGACAGACAGTACACCCTTGTGTGTTTTGTAGCACTGTTTACAATAGGCAAGATATGGAAGCAACCTACATGTCTGTCAGTGGACGAATGGATAAAAATGTGCAACATATATACAACAGAATATTGCTCACCCATAAAAAAGAAAGAAGTCATTTTTATTTGTGACAACATAAATGGGCTTAGAGGGTATTATGGTAAGTAAATCAGACAGAGAAAGACACATACCATATGATTTCACTTATATGTGAAACCCCCCCAAAATAAAAAACAAACAAAACAAAAATGGACTCAAATACAGAGAACAAATTGGTGGTTGCCATAGGGGTGGAGGGTAGCAGGACGGGTGAACTTGAGGAAGGGGATAAAGAGGTACAAACTTCCAATTATAAAATAAATAAGTTACAGGAATGACAGTTCAGCATAGGGAATATAGTCAACAATATTGTAATATCTTTGTATGGTGATAGATGATAACTACACTTACCCTGGTGAGCATTTCATGATGTATATAATTGCTGAATCACTATGTTGTACACCTGAGACTAATAGAATATTGTATGTGAACTATATTTCAATAAAGAAAAAGGTGTGTCTTTAGACTTTCCTGAAGACACCCCTGATCCCCATCACTGTGGCTGAGACCTGGAATCAGCATTTTTAATGAGCTCTCCTGGTGACTGACTCTGAGGCATGCCACTTTGAGGACCACTGATACAAAAAGGCAAGAAGAGGAGCAAAGTAGGAGCCAAAGAGCCTCCTGCACTGACCCTCCCAGATGTCTTCTCTGAGGTGGCTTTCCCTGGGTGGTGCCACCCAGCCCTTCAGCAGGCAGGCCTTTATTAGCAGCCTTGAATCTGGGCCCTTCCAATGCAGTGGCCTTTTGAATTTGTGAGGGGCCCTGATGAGGGATCCTTCCTTTATGTATCCCTCATAGCACCTAATATCTGTTTTGAAATCACTTAAAGCAAATATTTTTCATTCTGAATTTAAACAGTAGAGGGTCCCCTCCCATTTTCAGAAGAAATCTAAAAATGAAATTACATAATCATTTCAGTTTAATGAATTCCATACTCATAAAAACAGCCAATAAATATATGATTAAATGTTCAATCTTACACTTTTTGTTTATCAAACTAAGATTTAAAAAAACACAGTTTGAAGAGGGTATAGTTAAATGAGAACTGTTAAAAGGAATGTAAATTGGCACAAACTGTCTTGAATGCATTTTGACAATATGTGTTAAGAGCTTTAAAAAGATTTATATACTTTGACTCAGTAATTCCATTTCTTGAAACTTTTCATAAGGAAACAATCAGGGCCACAACTATTGGTAAACATTCTAAATTTAGCAAAAGGGGGAGTGGATAAATGAATTATTGAACAGAGACATGCTTCCTATTATATTGACACTGAATATGGATTTAGAAAAAAGCTAATGTCATAATATGTGAAAAGGACATGGTACAAGGATATATAATTCTTATTTAAAAAAAAGAAGTGTATATCTCTGCATGGCAGAATATTCTACAGATACTTCTTCCTTACTTTCAGTACTATTTTCCTACTACTATATAGGCTATGCTTTTTTTACATTTTCCAAATGTTCTACAATTAAAATGTACTGCTATAACTCGGGGAGGTGGGGAATATTTTCCCTGCCCGGGGCAAAATAACTTTGAAATAGAAATTAGTCAAAGGGAGAAACAGAGTGGGAGAAATAGAAATTAGTCAAAGGGAGAAAAAGCAATCACCCACTTCTGCTCGCCCATGTCTCTGGCAACCCAGCTGCAGAAAAACAAACCCCACCCAACCTCTCCGGTCCACATATGCCCTCGCTCCTCCTTGTAATCACCTATTGATATGGAGATGGCTACTTCTCTCCACCCCTTGGAAACACCTCTTGATATGGTGATGAACTAAGGCCAGGTGAGAGATTCTGGAAGTATTGAAATTTTACCCACAACTGCTTTTATAACAGCTAATAAGTTGAATACACAGCCTCTCATATTCCTTCCCAGCTCACCCAGCTCAGAATTCTTCGATGGCTCCCACACCTGAAGTATAAACTGTACACTCCTCAGCAGGACATAATTCACTTTATATTCCTTATGACCTACCCTTGACACACCTGTCCCACCTTGCTCCAGGCTGCTCTTCCATTTTCCCTCCCATACATCAGGGACACCCACCATTTGGAGCTCCTTCATCATGCTGGCCCATCTTACGTCTGCTGGATTTTTCAAAAGGCTCATTAGTTTGCCTAGATTCCCTCCCCCGCTTTATTACTTCATAAACTCCCCACTCAGCTTTTAAGCTATTTTCCTAAAGCCTTTCCCTCAAAACTTTAGGAAGATTTAGGCATTGTTCTCACTTCGCTGCACCTTTTAAAACTTCTTTGTTACCATAGGGTACTAGAATTGCTCATTTCCTATCTGTTTTCCAAGTTGAAGGCTGGATTCATGTTGTTATTGGCAAATGGTAGACAACAATAAAACACATGCTGAACAAAATAACCAACATGCAAATCACACAGACCTTCACAAACATTGTGCAGGTTGCTTCTTATAAAAGAGCACCCTGCAATGGCAGTTTAGGTGACATCCAGCCAGCCTCACTCTCGCCAAGCCAGTGTGTTCAAAGGTTGCAGTGTGCTCAAAGGTTGGGAAGCAAATGGCATTAGTTCACTGATTTAGAAAGTCATGTCCTGGAAGTGCCTCATGTGCCAAAGAGACTGTGTGTATAGGAGAAGTTTCATTTGTTCACCCATTCTACAAACATTTATTGTGCCCTTCCAATGTGCTAAATTTGGTCTCCAAATATACTCCCAGTGTGCATATCCACAGGAGGTGGAAAAATATTACAACTTTCTATTAAATCTATCTTTATTTTGTCATTTTTAGCTTTTGTTTTGAAGACTTTCTTTGATATTTCTACTGTTTGTATTTTTACACATTTTTAGCACAAGGTACATGGAATAAATGCTCAGTTTTTTCCTAACTGATGGGATATGTGATCAAAAGAGTTTGGGATTGCTGGCATAGAGCACTGGGGTTTAGTGATGAGTAACACATGGCTTCTAGTGCTCATGCCATTCACTGTGAAGCAGGGGGAGGCAGATACAAACAAACAATCACAGCATAACACAGCAAGATGATTCTGCCTTGGGGGATTCCAAGAAGATTTCATAAAAAAGACAGCATTTGAACAGCATTATTTGGTTGATAAATGGAAACATCTATATCTAAATTTTACATAATTCTCTTCAACTCAGTGTACTTTGCACTCACTGAAGGAGTATAAAGTGAATTAAATGTTATAATGTCTAAAAGAGATGAGTTAGAGTTAGCAAAACTGTAAATAAATGGAACCATGTGTGTTCACTTACAGAACAAGGTAGGTGTGCTTTGAGACAGAAATCCTAGATTTCCCAGTCACTTCATAATGCCTGATCAGGATCTACCCCACTTTCTATCTACTCTCAAAATAGCCCAGATCCCAAAGGCTTCTAGAGAAAATCCTGTTAGTTACTGCCAATTTACTTTTGTATTTTCTCTATCTAATTTGGTTTATTGTTGTATTTTACAGCTTTATGCAAAGTGGTCAGTATTCTAAGTCGAGGATGTTTTTTGCCCAGGGAATGATGTGAATAACTGATCAAACCTAACTGAAATTTCAGAGGCCAAATGTGCGCCTGCAGAAGCCTGTTGTGGCAGTTCTTTTAGAAACTTGAAGACAAGGGGAAACACTTGCTCAGTAATATCACTAGCGAAAACTCCTGGAGCTCGCACTTTTGTTTAGATAAATTACTAAGCAGGTTAAACTTGACCGTCAGATTCTTGACTGTAGGGACTGTGTCTTGAAGGGGGGCAGGTTACTGAACCTCGGTGAGACTTTTTCTTCACTTTGTAAATGAGAATAGAATATGTCAAGCCACCTAATGAGGTTGCTGATGGAATCAAATTTGACATTGTGTGTCAAAGTATTTTTTACCCAAAAAGCTATCTTCTAAATATGAGCTGTTGTTATTATTATTCTTTTCTTTTAGAGTTCCAGCAAACGGTACTTGCCTATTTGAGAAAATGTTGTTTTCCATAAAATATTGAATCAAAAATGACTGAATGAATGTGGAAGTTTAGTTTCAACAAATGTCCTCATGTTTAGGCAGAAATGGCTTTTGGTGGCTTGCATTATTACCCGAAGCCTCGACCTTGCTAATGTCTTCTCTCACTCTCCCTGTACAAATGGACATCCCCTGAGAGTCCAGCTTTATCTCTGATAAAGAAATGTATGCTGATAGGATAATGGATATAATGGGTTAACATTCTGAAAATACAGCTTCATTTCATTTAAACCAAGGTTTTATGGACATTGTGCCTGAATTTAACTAGCAGTTTCTGGGGGTTATTTTTGGACAGGCAGGACTTGCAGCACCTCTTAAATCACATCCCGTGGCAAAACCCTGCTCCACCTACATGCAGGGCAGGACTGCATACATAAAACAGGATGCTGGCCCCGGGTGAGACCAAAGAACTCTTTTTCCCATCTGATGACTAATACTTGTCTGTGCTTTTAGAAAGGGAAAGCACCCTATCCAAACCCTACCAAGCCAATACATTTTCGTTTGCTTGCTCCAAAAAAGGAGGAAAGTGTGTGTGTGTGTGTGTGTGTGTGTGTGTGTGTATTCCTCTAATGACTGAAGAATCCTGAAATGAACCTCTATAGGAAACCCCTGACAATGTTCTGTGGAGGTTTTGCACAGGGAATTCAAACAGTTGGCAGGAAGAAAAATTCCTTCTGAGTAATTCAAAGCAGACACTTTACCGGGAGAAAAGCAAATCTGAAATTTGCTGTCAGTCCTTGAAATTTTATTAGTTACAAAAATAATATATTAGTCACTTCCATTAAGTCCCTATAGGATCTATCTTTTTTCTCAATTATATTCCTAAAATGAATCTTTTGGGAATGTGATACAAAACTAACCCTTCAGAAAGGACATGTGACCCAGCAGTGGTGGCCTGTGACTATGTTGCGTTACTAGATTCTGCTCTGCTTCTCTGTAGCTCCAGAGATAAATGGAAGAATAAAATTATAAGACTTTAGAATAACTAAAAGAATTAGATGTTCCTTCTGAAAAGGGAGATAACCTAATTAAAGATTTGTTGATAAACAAATGAGTCCAGAGTGAGTTTGTCTTTTTCATATACATTCTTGATAAAGCTAATGAGGATAATGACAAACTTACTCATTTGGGAATTTTGCTGGTCATCCTGTTGACCTGGCTCACCATTGGAGTTCTATAGATTTCACGTAATTATGAACATCACAATCCAAACAAGTGTGAAGGTGAAATATGAAATTTTAAAGGCAGGGGTTTATTGAACAATTTCACTTTTTCTGGGAGAGAATTTTTGTAGGATGGTTTTCCGATGTTTCAAACTACTGAATTTGCCATTACATATGTTTTATATATTTCTTGGAGCAATATAGAGACCACATTTTAGGTAACTTATATTGTCATGCTACTTAATGAGGGTTTGAGGGGTTTGTGCCAGTAATGCGAAGAATGGGTGGATTTTTAATATAGAAATATCTATCTGAAAACCATTTTTTCAAATTGATGTTTAATGAGTGTTTAATATGCACAGTAGCTTTTCAATAAATGTAACTGAATTTCTCTTTAATAATCAATTCTCCCACCTTGTGTTTGGTTATTTCTTTTTCCTTTCCTTGTAACCAAAGTTCGAGGAAAGAGAATTGCAGAAATAGACGTCATATCAAAAAACATGTAGAAGCATGAAAATTGTTACCATACTTCAATTCTAGCAACACTTTCTCTCCCTTTAAGGAAACAGGCCTTCTATATCTTTGTTGCATCTTTGACTGTTTGGGTGAGTGTTCTGCCCCTCCCCCTCCTTTCTTTCCCACACGCCCTGTCTGGGGACCATTACCCTTTTAGCTGAAAGTTGTGAACAATAAGTGAGGTCAGCCACAGGGCTCAATGAAGAACAGACTCAACTGTAACCAGGGATTAAATATACAACTTTTATATCAGACTTGCTACAAGGTATTACAATGCCATGAAATGGCAGGAAGCAAATATTGTTTATAAAATTATCTACTACAAGCTCCCAAGGGCTGAGACCAGGTCTTGTGCCCATTATCCAGCATGTAATAGGAACTCAGTAAATGTCTGTGGGGTAAGGAGCAAGATACAGGTGCTACTATATCCTTTAGTACATGGTTAGGTGGGAGATGGAGAGAAAATGCAAAAGGAAGATAACACAAAATAGGTTTGGAGGATTCTAGGATTCTACCAGGTTTTCAAACTTTTTTTGACTTATATTTATGGGGAAAAAAATCTGTGTCACAGATCACACATGTACAAATACAGTAGCAAAAAACTAAATTTCCTTGTGAACCACTGGGCTGCACCCACAGTTAGAAAACCACTGTATAGGATATGGAACCAGTAAAGGGAAAATGGAAGGGACCAGGTCTGCAAGTACCTAGGAAATACTACTGAAGCAGTATTGTTGAAATGGCTTACTCCTTGTCGTCTTTACCTGTAACTCTCACTTCATTAATAAGTTAATTCTTTCAGACAATAAATGCCTCTTCAGTACTTACCGTGTATCAGCACTGAGCTAGGAATGTCAGGATATAAAAAGTGAGAGAGACTAAAAAACCTGATTTCTTTTTTGTTATCTGTCTTAGACCCCTCTCATACCTATCAAATATAACTTATCCCAAACTGTACTTTCAAACTTTCTCCAAATTCAAACTCCAGTTTTCTCTGTATCAGAAGATATGTTCACTCAGTTTCTCAAGCCAGAGCTCTGGAGTCACTCCCAACGCCTTCCTCTCCCTCACCCCTCACACTGGCGCCATTTTGCCAACTCTTCCTCCTAAATAGACCTGAAGCAGCTTTCTCCACACCCACCTGGACACTCCCACAACCTACCAACTGCTCTCCTCGCTTCCATATTTGCCTTCTGCCCCATCCCAATTTATTCTTCACCCAACAGCAGGAAAATATTTTTAAAAAGAACGAATATTGTGTCACTCTCCCCTTTAAAAGACTTTATGGCTTCCCATTTCCTATGAAGTAAAATTGCAAACTCTTTCTTAACAAGGCCCTACCAATCCCTGCAGCCTGGCCTCTGTCCACCTCTCCATCTCCCTCTGTTCACACTCGATGTTCCCACACACCGGCCTCCTTCATTTCTCTATTAGGCCAAAACTTTTTCTTTCTGCCTCGTATTCTATGCACTTGCTGTTTGTTCTGCCTACATATTTTCCCCCACTCTTTTCAGTTGGCTCTTTTTGTCTTTCAGTTTATCCCCAATCACTCAGTCTAAAGCATTTTCCCCTGTAATTCTCTCTAATTTAAAGCAGTTATTGCAACTCATAATTAGGTGTTTATTTGCTTGCTTGTTTGATTTTTTTGCTTTATGCCTGCCTTCCCCATTCAAATTTAAACTCTGTGAGGGCAGGGAATTATATCTGTTTTATTCACCAAGATACACTCAACCATAGCATTTGTAAATAAGACCACTCAGATATTTTTAGAATGCATGAAAAGGAAGCATTTACAATTCTTAGCCATCGAGCATCACTTGATTATTTAGCCAAACCTGTGTGCCACCTGTACTATGAAACTAGTATTTTTCTCTAAACTGATTGTAAAGCAAATAAAAAAAAAATAATTTAGCTTTATGCAAAGCCATAAAGCTGGGGATACTGTAAATTAGTATTCCAATTTTATTTTTAATGCACATTAAAATAAATACCTATTTTTTTGGTGTAGAGGAAATCCCAGACTATTAGTCAGGGAAACTGACACTGATTTCAGCTCTGGCTGATTACTGTGAACAAATCATTTGAGGTTCTTAGGTTTTCATTTCCCCATTTACACAATGGAGGAAATACTAGCTGTTCTGACCAGCTCACGTGAAAGTGTTAAGACCTAATGAGAGAGTGCTTGTGAAATCCTTCTTCTATATAAATGTAGAATTTTATCATTATAATTATTTATTTTAGAAATGGTTACTACTGCTGTTTATTCCTTAGGATGTTCAGTCACATTTACTCCTTACACGACATAAAAAGAAGAATGTACATTAGTTTCCATAATAACATTAGTCTTCATGGCCATGAAGACTAGGGTAATGGAATAGCCCAAATACTCTTTAATCATTGATTGGCTTTTTTCCTTCCCTTACTGATCTACCTGTTAGTTTATCTTTCATGAATCATATTCTGCATAGTAAAAAAATCTGTTCATAATGTGCATATTCATGTTCATAGCAGCATTTTTCATAATAGCCAAGAGATGGAAGCAACCCAAGTGCCCATAGACAGTTGAGTGGATAAACAAAATGTCATATATAACAAAATGTTATACATACACACACAGAGAGAATATTATTCAGCCTTGAAAAAGGAAGGAAATTCTGACACATCCTACAATATGGGTGAACTTTGAAGATATTATACTAAGTTAAATAAGTGAGTTGCAAATAGAAACAAAAAGTAGAACGAATGGTTATTCATTTATAAATGTAAAATACTGATGGAACAAAATTTGGGAATGTTGAGCTATAACAAAGAAGTACTACACTGGGAATATAAAAACAATCTATGAGTTGTTGTGCCAAAATCTGGGCTTGGGAGGCATTTCTCACCCAAAGAAGGGAAAATGAGAAGAAATCACAGTGCTAGAAATGGTTACAGAGTAAAAAGTTATGAAGAGTTACAACTTAGTGAATTTTGTCAAGATGGGACTTGTTTATTGAGTATAGAGTTTAGTTTTGTAAGATCAGGAAGTTGTGGTGATTGGCTGTACAACAATGTGAATATATTTACCACTACTGAATTGTACACATAGAAATAATTAGGATGGTAGACTTTATGTTGTGTTCTTTTTACCATAATAAAAAATAAAAAATTAAAAAAACCTACTGATAGATGTTTCTAGTTCTTCCATGCTTCCTAAAGTATAACATTTGCTATGACTGAGAATAGAAATTTAAAATATAATAATATTAACTATAACAGCTAAACTGTAGTGGGCACTCTATGCTAGTACCAGGCTAAGCATTTTATATTTACTATCTTATTGAATCATCAATACAGCTTTATGAGGCAATACTATCATCAATGCTGACTTTACAAGGAGAAAACCGAAGGACAGCAGAGTGACACTTCTTGTCCAAAGTCACGCAGCCAGTGCGAGCAGAGCTGGGGCACGAGCCGGGCGGTCCGGTTGGATCGGTGCATCTCACCACTAGGTGTCTCACTAAACTGGCAGCAGGCCCTCTGGAGATAAACTTGGCTCTCATGCATTTGCTTGAGATTTCAGACAGGCCCCTTTTTTCCCACACCTTCAGCTCTGATGAAAATGTATTTTCATTCCCCATTTTTCTCTCTTCCCTCTCCCAAAGAGAAAATTTAAGTCACCTTAGCCACATAAATCTGAGCTGCAAGCCTTAAAAATTCCTGTCGACCCAAACATTTGGGCAGAAGCCACTCATCAACATGGCTCAAAAATACAACTACAATTGTTTGTCACGTTCCTCATCTGCAGATACGCCTACACTGTTTTTGCCTGAACGGTAGTAAACACATCACACAACTACTGAGAGGTTTGAAGCTTAGTTCTAATTACTCACAGTAGCTTGTATTCAAGAAATGTTCAACCACAACAACCACTTGCAGAATCCAAATCATTTCTCCTCAGTTTTTGTGTGATGCAAGCAGAAGAAACAGGTTTCTGAGTCAAAGAGTTATTTAACCTGTCTGAGTACACTCTCAGTGTTTGGAAGGATCTCCTGGATGGTTGTTGAGAGGATGAGGTGAGCTAATCTACATGAAGCATCCAGCATACAAGACTTGGAATAAACTAAGCAGTCAAAAAATGATAACTAATAATATTACCATATATAAAGGTGGTTTCATCACAGTCCTAGATACAGGAATAGAAGGATATAGTCTTCCTGATTCCTTCCCTGACATCCTTCCAATCACGGTGGGTGCGGAGTATTGAGTGTTGGGGAGGCTCCAGGACCCACCCAGCCAAGACTGTGAGGGCTGCTCTTCATTACTTAAAACTTGCTTTATGCTTGCGGCTGCTCCTCTACTGATACCTGTGTTCTCGGATTCGTTATTAGATTCTTGTCTTGCCTAACAGTTTTCACATCGACCGAAGGTCCTAGCCAGCGCCCCAAACCTTGCGTGGTATGCATTTCCTGCTGCTGAATCCTAGGCTCTTCAGCTCAAGATTCCCCTCCTCCTCCGTGACTCCCTGGCCCCACCTGAACAACACGGGCTTGGCCAGCTGCCTGTGCCTCAGGGTGGAAAAGAGCTGGGGGCATGATTTGGATATTTCTGAGTGCCTTTGCTTGAGTTTTGCTTTTCTTTGAGAACAGAACTCCAGGTTTCAGATCTGAGAGGCAAATATTCTCTCCTGGGGAGCCCACTCTTGAAGCAATGAAGACCTGAACTTCTGCCCCCCTCAGTGACTAGCTTGGACTTGACTTTCTCTGCTGGGCTGCTCTGGCCTCCTCCAGGACCGTGGAAGCTCCGGGTTGTTAACACATCTGACTACTCCTTTTCCCATCTTGACAGAATTCATTCAGTTGCAACTCTTCATAACTCTATACTTTGTAACCATTTCCAGCACTGTGATTTCTCATTTTCCCTTCTTTGGGTGAGAAATGCCTCCCAAGCCCAGATTTTGGCACAATCATTCATAGATTGTTTTTATAGTCCCAATGTAGTACTTCTTTGTATAGCTCAATATTCCTAAATTGTGTTCCATCATTATTTTACATTTATAAATATCAGGTTGTATTAATTGGTTCCAGCTTTAAAAATGTTCCATCAGAGGTTATTTTCTGCTGTTTTGATAATGGTTTTTGAACCTGGAGCGCCAAGGCCCTGACACAGCGAGTCCATCCCTGAAGGACTGATGTGGAACGGAAAAGATGCACAGACTCTAGGCCCCACTATTTTCTTTGAAGACTGTACTGGCCATAATAGCTTCAAAGAATTTCAACAAGTTCCTAAGACATGACCTTCCCTTTCCGAAAACCACGTTGGCTGGGCTTGACTTAATCAAGCTGTGCTTTTTCTAAGCATCCTTTTACTTGATCTCCTGCAGCAGTTTTTAATACTTTCCCTACAAGTGAAGTCAAACTAACTGGCCTGTAATTTCCTGGCATGTCCCTAAGCTCTATGAAATAACGGCATTAGGTTGGCTCCCTTCCAATTCTTCCTGAATTTTTTTGTTTTGTTTTAAAACGCAGGATTGAAAAGGCCAGAGAATGCTTCCTGTCTCCCCTTTCCTTCGTTTCTTCCATGACATGCTGCTCTTTCTGTTCCCAGTAGATCTGCCATTTTAATAACGTCAAACCTCTTAACTGGTTTCACATAGTATTTGTTCCTATCTCTGAAGCAGGAGTTTTCCATTTTTCATTTTGACAAGGGCCACCCCAAGAAAGAGGCCCTGACATCCTACTGAATGGATTGCTAATTTGAGGCACTGTTTAAGAAGTTAGTTCCATATTAAGAATCTGGAAAAGGGTGGCAACTAGATAATAGCTAAGTCTGCATTTTTACTTGTGAGTTATGAATAGATGTTGGGAAGAGCTGAGAAATATGTCTATACACCCAGGCATAGGAGCTGAGGAAATGGAGCCATTACATCCGGGGCTACTAGTCCAGTGCACTAGAAATGTGTCTTAAAAATGTGATCAAACTAATTAGATCTTTAGATATAAAACTTACAACCTGTATCTTTTAAAACTGCATTTGGTTTGTTACTCTCAAATATATCAGAAAAATCTTTCCATGTTTAATATCCCAGAATGAGCTCCCAATAGAAATATTTTGATGAAAACATATCAGTTAAAAAATAAGGTCTTTTTTTTATTGACAGTTGTAAAGAGGAAAATTAATATGTTTTTGGTTGTAAAGTTGAAATGTATCACAATCTTTAGGATTGGCCAAGTTCTTTATTATACAGAATTGATTATTTTTTGTGATACATGAGTTACCAACTGGAGCATAAAAACCTTTATTCTTTATAGATATCTGTTTCAACAGGGTTTTTTTTTGTGTGTGTGTGTGGTGACCTAATTTGTCTTTTCTGAATAAATAACAAACAGGCATGTAAACCATGGTCCATGTGTGGATGGAGATTCATCTGAAGGTAGAGAAGGGTGGTAAAGTATTTACCATCATGAAATGAAAAGAAACACGGAGTGGAATCTACACCTTTTAAGACAGTTGACGCTGATTTCAGATAAATCAGATAAACAAATTTCTGCTCAACTGGTCATTTTTTTTCTTTTGAATTCATCAAAGCCTCAATGTCAAATTCTGAAAGTTGTACATCTTCTCTCTTACAATGCTCACATACCATGGATCACATTTAATAACAAACGGGAGAATCTTTACATGTATGGTACACATGTAAGGAACATTTCAGCTGACTTTAAATGATCATAAACATTTTCCTTTTTAGTATTGCTCAGGAAGGGGTAACCCTACAAATGAACAGGTCTGATTCTCTATGTGGGCTATAAAGCATATGCACACAAATATTTGTGCATGCTTAGCAAATAAATTTAAGTTCAGGCATGAATCATAAAGCATGGATTTTTTTTTGAGTGTTTGAAATGTTTTCATATAGATATCCATCTTTAGGATTTTAAAGTTGTAATTAAAATATGTACAAGATTTACCTTTCCTATTTAGTTTATATTTACCATGTAAGTACACATTCAGTCAGTCTTCTCCCACCCCTATGCGTTTGCTTGAGCTGTTTCCTTTTCTTAGAATGCCCTCTCCCACATTTGCATGTCAAGACCTACCCATCCGAGGGTGGACAGCTTTGAGCCCAGCAAAAGGGTACAGAGTTTATAGTAAAGTAAAAAAACTTGAGGCTATGTAAAAATGCATATTCTTCAGTTTTTCAATTAGTAGATTTCCTACCTTCTCTATGCCTCAATTTCCCTATAAGTAAAATGGGGACATTTATATTTTATTTTAGAAATGTGATATGGGTTAATTGGGATAACATGTGTAAAAGGTCAAAATCATCAGCCCCCTTTCCTTTCCCTGCCAGCGCCACCTTCACAATTCTCTGGATCTCCCTGCTTCCCCCACCCTAGCTAACAGTGATCTCATCCTCCTCTGCATACTCACAACACTTAACTTGCCCCTCATAGACTTTATGGACTGTTTTCCTCACAATGTCATTCACTCATTTACCATATATTTATTGAACACTTACCAGGTATCAGGCATATACACATATACATTTTTTTCTAACTAGTTCTTACACTACTTGAGATTAGAGTCTCTATAATATTCAAATTCCCTCCCCCTCCTTTGTAGATAGAATTTGACATCTAGTACTTGAATAAGAATGTAGTTGTTGTTTGGTGTTTGGTGAAATACCACTGTGTGGTAAAACTGGCCACTATATAATTCAGGCAGTATCTGTATATCCATTTCCATGTGGGCTCACATCCTCAAGTAGGATCACGTGCTGGAAATTATGTTTATATGTAATGTCAGTGCATGGAATCATTATCATCTTCGTCATCATTATTTAATACTACTACTATTACTAATATAATAACATGATAGTTAACAGCCGTGAGACTATACACAAAGGAAAATACTCTCTTCCTGTTCACACATGAGTCCATGGAGGAACTCCTGCTAGAGCGGAACATGGTTTCCAAAAAGAGAAGGTGAATGAACAAATGGGCTGCAGCTATGTCTCTGTGGAATTATGTTAGCACAGGTCTAAGCAGGTTTTCAAAGAACTGTGGTTTATAAATAAAGGCTCTCTCATATATACAATACCATGGCTAGATGAAATTCTGAAGTTTCAGGGGAAATTACACAATATCAAAATGAGGCTGTGTGTACACAACTCCAAGCCATCCAAGTGAAAGCTTGAGCAAATCATTTAGGAATGTGGACTTTGCTAGCTCAGACCTTTCAAGTCGTTATTGGCAGAATGTAATGTGGTTCTGACACTATTTTACTACTCATGATGAACTGCACTATAGGGAAGTTTCAGTTTGATTTGTTGCTCTTAATCGACTGTAGGCTATGAAACCAAAAAACCAAATTGGTTAGAAGTGTCTTTAAAGAAAGAACAACTAGGTTCTGATTTAAAGCCAATGAGAGTGCCCTACAGATAGAAGTAAACGTAAGTGCATGGCTTTACAGTATCTATTTTGAGTTCTCCCTCCAAAATGGAGGTACAAAAGGAAACAGAACTCTATGAATTTCCCATTAACATAAGAAATTTTCTTAGCTTATCTTTTCTTTCCCATTGCAGGTTCCTTTGGGAAAGAAAATATAAGACTTCCTAGTCAGGCTCCTGAGAGAGTTCACTGTGGCAAGTGTCCTAGTTAACACAGACCATGCAACACTTAAAGCAGAAATAGATGCATAAACAGGCTGTCTGCCTGCCTTGAAAGTCCACAGGTCCCCAAAGAGTTTGGCTTCAGGGCCTCCTTCATGCTCACAATTTACAACTATCTTGGGGCCCTCAGTAGGCACTGCCTGCAGCTTTTCAATTCACTTGGGATGAAGTACCAAGTGACAGCATTCCTGAATGGGTTCTAAGTGTGAAAGACTTAAGATTGTGCCTGCTTCTCCAGATCTGCATTCTGTCCTTGGCTGATGCTGATTAGGGGCCTGAATTTATTTAAAATTCTTTATTCATTTTTGTTGCATTAATGCATGTCTGGTGCACCCAAGGTCCAGTCTCTTTGGTGCTCATCCTGCCTCTGCTTTTCTTCTGGAACCATTCAGAAAGGGTATGTGTGGGTGTGGGAGGCTTATTGCCCAAATGCTCCACTGGAAGGATGTGGTAGAGCCAGATGTAAAATGGACCTCCCTGAGTGTCAGACTCACAACCAAGAGTCACAGCACATATTGGAGAGGAATGGCTTTCCAACTCAACTCTGGATGTGTAACATTGCACTATCCCACATCCAAGTCAAAATGCCTGTGTAGATTAGACATCAAAACCAGCCTGTTATCATCTCTGATTTTTACTGAGCATCTTTGAAGAAGAAAGAGTCCTTTGCGGGGCTAATTGATCCCAGGCCTGAGAACTGGACATGAATTTCTATGGCTACTTCAGAAGAAAACTTCCAATATTTTAAACCCAGGTATCACAGAATGTTTTGACTGAAGCACACACACTCAGAGCATCAGAACAAAAGACAGAAGGTATTTTTTTCACTCCAATAGCACAGAGTAAATTTTCCGTGATAGTGAGAGTAGTGTAGCAAGAGTTAATGTTATAAAATCCACAGTATTGTCAATCGTAAATAAATCCAATGAAACTTGTTCAGATAGTACTCAGGCAATACTAAAGAGCCCATTATGAAATCATCCAAGACCTGAGGCACATAAAAACTTTATTAGTCATCACTTAAATAAAGTGCAAACAAGTTCGTCTTAGAAAGATCCAAAAATCTTTATGCTTTCAATCTTCAGAGTCATAAAACAGAGCCTGACAAATTTTAAGTGATATTCTAATTAGTCACTGGATGTTTATAGTTTCTTGCAAGCTGTAAGTTAGCTATTAACAAGGCAGGGTGAGGGGAAATCCCCTTGTACTGGGCATGAGTTCTTTTCAAAGACCTATCGGTCAGCCAGGCCAGATTTTTGTGTCAAGCATCTGCTAGTAACAGAATGGACCATTAATCTGAATTATAATTATTTTCATATTGATTAAAGTAGGATGTAAAATGTTCACAAAGGTCACAAGCTGATGGAAACTTACTCCAGCTGTGCCTCTGTCTTATACAGGAAATGCTTTCTGAGGTATTTTTACATTTTTTCTTTGGTGAAACTAACACTTTATAATACAATAACAATATGACACCCTTTAAAAAAAAAATACCATCACAAACTAATCACCATGAACAAGCATGACCCAACAGTTTTATATATAAAAATTTCTGATTTATAGCCCTCAACTGGATGCAGTAGGGTATAGACATTCTAGGACAATTCTATTTTGATTAAAAGGGAAGCAGAATTTTTAAGTGCCCACAATAAGGAACAAACAGCTCCAACAAAGAGCAAGAAATTGCTTTCAAAGAATGAATTAAAATTTTAAAAAGTAACTGTAAGATCATTACCTAATATTTAAAAAATTGCATAACTCTCTTCAACAAGCACATTCACCTACCTCATAATATAAGGGAGCACTACCGCCTAGGGGGTTCTTTGCCTTTTTAGATGTAGTTCCAAGAAGTGAATTTGTATCATCAATCTGTAAGAAAATGAAATTCATTGATAATGAAAAAGAGAGACCTACAATGGCCCCGGAAGATGACTGGTTAGTCAGAGACGGGTAAGATTCCTCAAGGAAGGAAGAACCTAAGACAGGCACAGTCGCAGGGGGTCATCAGGTGAGAAATTGGGGACCAACAGAGGGGAGGCTTAGAACCTCACCCCCCCTGTTTTGAGAGAAATCTTCTGCATCCGTGGATGTTTTGTTGCCCTTGTCTAGCTTGGATTAATACTTAGTCTATAGGCACACACCTGATCATCTACATTTGCCCTCTTACAGCACTGAATTATGTTTTCTACCTTTATCTTGCATCTACCTACCACTTCAGCATTTTATTAAAAAATAATAATAATAATAAGGGAGAAATGTGGGATTCACATATAAATCAAGTATTAAAATCAAATGAATAATATATCTGACTTGATTGTTTATAGTTCATGATGCGTGATCAAAACCGAAAGTTTCTGTGATATGACTGCCCTTGCACTGTTCACCATGTAAGAACTTATTCACTATGTAAGACCTTGTTCACCATGTAAGAACTTGTTTGTTATGCTTCAGAAGATTGGAGACTGTTGAGATATAGGCTTGGGGTTGATTAATGACTGTGCATCGAGTCTCCTATACAGAATTTTATTGTTGTTAACAATCATTTGATCAATAAATATGAGAGATGTCCTCTCAAAAAAAAAAAAAGAAAAAGAGAGACCTACATAAAGAGTACTTAGATATATGTAACTTCCAAATACCTAGGGGACTTGAGGGGTTGAGGAAGGATATTCATCAATTATACATATTGCCATTTTGGTAAGTTGTTAATAATTGTATGAGAATGTGCCACCAGACAGGACTTTTACATGTCATCCTTCCCGCTGACCTCTGACAGCTACGTTTCTCCATAGACTTCATTTTTGGTTAGTTACAGACTTCCCTGCAACAGTGAGTAGTTTAGTCTTTCTTATTACTGAGCCTTGTTAAATAATTCCTCCCAGAGCCTAGCGGGGAGTCTGGTATAGACACAGAAATTTTTGTTAAAGGAACAAATGGTAAATGGGCAATATTCACAAACCAAAAATAATTCTCCCAGATGAAATGATTCAAATTTATTCTAGCTACATGTTTGTTTAAAATAGTTCACCGAAATTATCAAATAGCCCCAGAATACTATAGTTTTACCTATTTTATGGTTTATTCTATTACTTTAAGACAAAAAAAAAAGACTTAGCGATGAGAGAGGACAGGTACCTGCTGGAGGATGTCTCGCCATGATACCAAACTGAAGAGTTTACGCTGAGGGACTTGAACTGCAAGTGTGAGCGCTCGGATGAGAAGATCGTCCTCAATCTGGTTTCCAACTACAAACGCGATGGAGCCCTTCCAATCATTCTGTTAGAAAACCAGAAGAAATTGAATTCTAAATACTCCTGGTTAGATAATTTTGTGTCAAAGCCTTTCACCTCAAAACAGGGTAATTTTCCCGTAAATCTTACCTTACAGTTAACCTTGTAGTGTCTGTGATTTCCTGATGCAAGTAGCCACAAGGCGGCAGTATTGTGCCAAATTTCATGCAATTTAAAAAGTTTTCTTGAGAAACTAAGTTTTTTATTTTAAAGAAGACAATTTTTTAAAGAAAATGACACACTTTCACTAGAAAGATGTCCAAGAAAACTTTGGCAGTGGGAAGCAAAGTTCACTCATATGTTACAAATATACGTGAAAATGCAACCTAGAAGGCAGAAATCTTTGTTTTGTTCCCTGGTACATCCTAAGACTCTGAACAGTGCTAGCAGCACAGTAGTAGCTTGGTAAATATTTGTTGAATGTTGGGTAATACTGAATGAGTTGCCAAATGGGCCTTTTATATGAGGTAAAAATGTAATCCCTAAAGTTTTTGTAAAGCACAGAACTAGAGCACATATTGTCCTCCTAATGTAACACAATAATCTCATTGCTAATTCACAAATGAGTCTTTTCCATTCCCAAGAACTAGGCTTAAAATATTACACTTGGACATGAAATTTTGTATCGAATAATTCAGAGAAAAAGTTACTAAAGACAGTATTCTTATTCAGTAAACCCCCTTTCTCTATTATAATTATAATTTCTGTAGGGAAGAAGCAGTTTTCTGGAGGACATGAAGAATAGAATTTACTGAGTTACCCACTGTGTGGTGCTGACAGAAGAGTCTAACTCAAGCATATCAGGCCTAGTGCTTTTGAACACTAACAATCTTACAGGGGAGATGGACTGAGCAAACGTGATAAAAGACATTAGGAAAGAGATCATGAGATAACAGAAAGGGAGGGTGCTCTAGCCAGGTGACCTCTCCAGGTCTTAGTTTCCCCAGCTATAAAATAAAGGACTTGGAGAGAGTAATATCTAAGCCTCCCTCGAGCTCCACTCGAGAGCTCCGACTCAAATAGAGTAAAACTCCCTGTTGGTGGATTCCAAAACAATGTCTAAGAAGATTTGAAAAGACTTTACACACATTTAATGAAATGCATAATTTCATGTGGTTCTCTCTGGTTTCTGTCCAGGTCATAGTCAGGGTAATGACAGAATTAGTGTAGTAGTGGGAGAACAGACCTTAGGGCAAATTCTTCCTTACCATCACATAGTGAGTATCTTTAGGTTTCTCTCCATGGAAACTTACTACCTAACAAAACTGTTTCAACATTTAATGCTAACACCAAAACAAAAACCACACATAAAAGCATAAAAATGTATATTTTACCTACCAAGTATGTATGTGTGCATGTGCATGCATGCATGTAGGTGTGGCTTTGTTTCCTTCTATTATATTGCATTGAAAGCCTTTTTTGTTTGCTAATTCACCATAGTAAGACTGAGAATCTGTTTTTTAAATATTTTGATTCTGAAAAGGTATGAGATTTATAACGTGTTCTTTGAAAGAACTTCCATTATGACCAAGCAGCCTTGTCCACATTTGATGCCTTTTTTGCTTAGTCAAACCTACAACAACAATCATTAAAGGAGGTGAATCTCTTTCATTCTCATGATGAACTACACATGGTTCCTGAACAGGTAATATTTGAAGCTCCTGTCAATCACACTTTCCAACATTGGAGGTTTTAATGACCACCTCCCACCTCTACCCCCTTATCCCACTCTCCACTGTGAATTTCCTTGCAAATATTTGAAAGCTAATGGTGACAAGAAAGGGCTGCCTCTCAGCTCTTTTGGAGACAATTCAGAAAGAGGGCATTGTAGTCCATCTATCCACTGGTGCCTGGTGTAGAAGACAGGTGCTGACTATTTCAGACCAGAAAAAAAGAAGGGAGGAAGAATAAGGAACTAACAATTATCAAAATCTGCCATGTGCCAGACATACGTTATCTCATTGCATCCCTAAGTAATCCCTTTAAGTAGGTGCACTAATACTTTATAGATAGAAAAACGGAGGCCCAGTGAAGTTAAACAACTTTTTCAAGGTCATTTTGGCAGAACCTCATGGAGACCACATACATGGCTTACAATTTTGTGATCCTTTCAGAACAGTTTTGAGAGCAAGTCTGCCTTTTCCATAATCCTTAAATTGCACCTAAATGGCTACTTTGGCCAGAATAAACGTAATAGATAAAGATTTATGTCACATGTTAAAGTGTATAAAACCTTCAAAAACAGATTATGTATAAAATCCTTAAAACATCTTAAGACTACTTTTTTATCAATGATAAATTTACGAAGGCTCAAGTTGGTTAAGGAAATTCCCCCAGGTTGTTTCTCTCAAACCCAGTGTTCTCGTCACTTTGTTCTAGCACGCAACTTAACACAAGATCTGTTCCTTCAGTGCGTGGCACTATACTGAAATTTCTGGGCTCTGTCTCTCCATGGGGAGGGGGTCTGAAAAGTCCAGCTGAGGCTCAGTTTCCCATCTGCACTTTCTAGACTTCCAAACGTCAGCTTTAGGAACAGGATCTAATTGGCAAAAGAGGGCTCAAAGAAGACTTTGTTGAAGTCATGGATTAGTGTCTAATCACTTTGCCAAAACCCGGGTGAGCATGAAATGGACTGATCCGACAGACAGTAAGAAATGCAAGCCAAGAATGCCTGCAGAGAAGGATGCACTCACTAGCATGCTGCGCTAGGGGGCAGTGAGATGCCAGGGAATGCACACTATTTGAATAATGAGGAGCAAATCATTTACCATGTCTAATTAGGAAGGAGTGTTAAATGAATGATGTTCTGCAAATATAAGTTATGAATCCTTATTTTAGTATTTCAGGATAATTATAGATTCCAAATTTCTATGAACTGGCAGCAGTTTTAGAAATAGGAAATTGTTTTGGAAAAAAATCAAACACAAAGTAGATTTGGCAAAATGCTATTAAAAACACCCCACTACCTGTAGCCCATCCAAACACGCAATTAGGCAAAGTCCTTAAATTTGAGTTCAGGAGGCATCAAGAGAAATTGAGTATAGAGAAAACAAATGTTGACTGTGTGGGAGAAATGCAAGCACAGTGTGTACAAGCTCATTCATTACACTCACGAGTCCCGCAGTGCCCCTACCTGTGGGGGGATTTGCTTAAGACAGTTTGGGTTTAATTAGTAGTATGAGCCTACAGAAAGAAAACCTTAACCATTTTAGAAAAACTACACTGGATGTAGCCAATGGTGAAGGAATAGGGTTTGAGTCTGGCATTCCTCAAACACTTTATGAAATAAAGTCACCTCTCTATGGCCTGGAGGCATATCTGTACATGGTTATGGCTGAGTCTTACTCTCTAGGAGTTATTGATAAAGTCATTCAAAGGATGGAATGAAGTCATGTATGGACACAATCCATTACCTTTTATTTACTTTATCAGCCTCACTTAATTGAAGCCTGGCAGGAGGGGGTCCTAACCCAAACACTTACATACTCTCCCAAGGCAAGAAAGTATTCATGTAAATTCAGAGAACCCAGCTGTCTCACATAAGCCTCCTGTCTCAGAGACACAGGGTAGATTTAAAACTATTTTTCTTTCATATATTGCAAATTCTCCAGATTTTTTCAGGCATTTCTATATTCTAATACACTTACAAAATTCCTTTCAAGAACAAATGAAAAGTAGCATCTGGACAAAGGGAATGAGATTGCTTCCTTCTATTAGCACAAATAATTAGCTGGTGGGGAATGGCAATTGCAGGACACACATGTTCTCTCCTGCTGCCTCACTAGCACGCCAGGGGGGCCTGTTGTCCTCAAAGGGCTGAGATAAGAGTCCCACAGTCCTTTACCTAGAACAGATCAGAGTCCGAGTGGTCAGCAGATTTACTTGGAGATGTGTACAAGCCCCAAGTAAAATCAGTGCAACAGAGTCAAGTTTTGTTACCTGTTAACACTGTGCAGACATGCAAACCTGTACTTTATGTCAGTACTCTAGTGAAAGATAGGCTTTTTGTCAGGTAGATTTACTGCCAAATGGACAGGGATTTGTGGATGTCTTTCTCATACTGGGTTTTCCCTTCAAAAGGAGTCTTGGATCTTCATCAGCAAAGAAGTGCTAGTATGGGCTGCTGGCCAGCAGAAGAAATATTTTTTATTATGTGAAATTGGCTGCTATAATTGTATTTGTTAAAAAGGGATTCTAACTTAAAATAAATTGGAAATACAGGTTGAAAAGTGGCTACATGCTACATAATAAACAAGAACAATACCAAAAACTTGGGATATGCAGGATATGCACTTACCGAACTCCTCTATCTTCACTAAAACAAATTATTATAAATCCTTCTCTAATTATAGGTTCCTCACAATTTATTATGTCCTATAGTTTGACATATTATCATCATGCTGTTATAAGTGCTCCTTATTTAGGAATTAGTTCACATGGTTGTCACATTTTCTCAACTGGATCGTAAGCTCTTTAGATCAAAAATTATGTTTTATACATTTTTGCACCTCATGGTGCCTAGTAGCAAATGGGAAATAGAGCATGGCTTGATGTAAATATCTGTTGATCCATATTTTAAAGCAACTTGGAATAGGCTTGGACACTAAGGATTTTGACCCTGGGAATCATAAAGTGTTAGAATATAGCATAACAGGAAGCTGTACAGGGTTTTTGGTCCACAGCCCAGAAGTCATTTAGGAGGAAAACAGACTATATCTGATGTAACAGGGTTCATACCAGGGGGTCACTAGTGGGGTCTTGGGGAGTTAGGCCCTGAAGTCATTCTTTTGCTGCTACAAGCTCCTGGGAATGACTCAGACGAGCAACCAGATGCTAAGGGAAGGAGGCCTAGCTTCCAGATAGTAGGGAAACAGCCAAAGACTCACACGCAAACATGCATTGACTATAAAACCATTCCTCCCGTTGCTTTCTTCATTCCTACTTTCTCCCATGCCTCCATCAAGGGTCACCTTGATGTCTACAAGTTCTGTGATCCCTTTCTCTTTCAAGTTGCCTTTGAAATTTGTATGGGCCTGACTTTATGATGGGTGAGTATCAAGGTTGGGTGGAGAGAGAAGGAAGACACAGAGAAGCTGCACATAGTATGAACAGTTTAGGTCCAGAGTCTGGGAGACATCCAAATCTGAACTTGACGCCTGTCTCCTGTGGCAGTGCCATGGCCCCCTCCACCCTAATCGGCTGACCTCCGTCCAGGAGTGGATCTGATTACCCACAGCTCTTCCTGACTCTGATCAGTGAGGTTGCATTGATAACTTGTAATTCAGCATGGTAGGAGTATGGAAACTACAATAATGTTGAATGCTACAAATCAGAGCTTTCCTCCTGGAGAACAGGTTATTAAACATTCACCAGCACATCACAGGCCCCAGCCCAGGAAAGCCTGTGTGTCTGAGACTGACTTAGAGATGATTTTGAAGGAAAAGGCCAGGCTGTCTCTGAGAAAACGTTGAGAGCAGAGCAGATTCCATCTACCACAGGCCCCCCCTCCAATGCAAGCTCTGCAGCAGGGGGCTGTGTGAAGTGATTGTGTGCTGACACTGTGTCAGGTGTAAGCCAGCCTTAGTGCTATCCTTCAGAATGGGATCTACGAAAAGCAGGTGACAAGCTAAGGAAAGAGAGGCCACACTGGAAGGAGCAACCCACTCCAAGACTCTCCTTTCCTTCTGACTACCTCAGGGATCTCTTCCCCACTCAGGCTCTGAGCACCGGGGCCACTGCTGTGGGATATCCCTGAGCACCCCTCGCCCACAGCTGACAAGGCTCCCTCACTTCAGTGACCCCTTGGAGAAACACAGGTCATGGTGATACAATGATTAAGAGTCTGGGCTCGGGAGGTATGCTGCCTGGATTTGAATCTCAGTGCCCAGGTGTGTGTCCCTGGGCAAGTTATTTACCTTTTCTGTGCTCATGTACAAATGAGGATCATGAGAGCACCCACCTCTTGCGATTGTTGTGTGAACTGAATGAGAAAACCTACAGAGAGCCTTTAGAGCATAGCACCTAGGAATAATCAGAGCCATCATCATAGACATAATTTCTGGAGGGGCTTCTGCTTTTGCTAGTCATTAGCACAAACATGGTTATTCTATAAATGATCTTTCAAGTGTGAAGAGCCTCAAGTGTGAAGAAAAAACCAAACAGAATACCAATAGTTATATAATGAAAAGCAAATATTAAATTGAATGACAATTTATAAAATAATTTTCTCTTTGATAACAATCGGCTTGTTAACTAACACATTTCTAAAACAAAAGTATGAACCTACTATGTTTAAAGTTCTAAACATATATAAATTTCAGAGCTGTGGGAAAGAATGTGAGTGTGTGGCAGGAGGGACTTCTAAGTCGTTTGCTTGGTCCAGATCAATCAGACGCACCCCCCCATCACCAGCTGTGGAAAGACGTCAGTTAGAAAGAAGTACAAATGAGGAGTGCAGAGGCTGACTAAGCTGCTGAGGGGCCCTGGGGCAGCCGCGCAGAGGGCTGGGAGGAGAGAGCAACACCTGACTAATTTTCAATAGAGATAGGGATCTGCTTACTTAACTTAAAAAAAAAATAAGAACAAAGATCAAATGTTTGATATTTGTATTGCCAATACTAGTCTAGTTCATTTTATAGGAGCAGACCTAAAACACAGATGCCAGGAAGATTCTTAAAAACAAAAGCAAAGCAATTAAACTTTGTGTCTATAGAGAGCCTTAGTGCACTTCTTTCTGCAGGCAAGTGGCCTGCTGCTGTATTCTGCCTCTCCAGAGTCCCTTCTAGGTCCTTCGAGTATCCACCATCCCCTTCTCCTGGGTAGAATGAAATGGACCCACATCACCTTCTGTTCAGCTCAGATACTTAATACTTTACTTGCTAATTGGATAAATAAGTATATCCCAGGGCTTTAGTGACTATGACCACTTTAAAGTTTTTTTTTCTCTCCAAGCTGTCTGAATTTTCAAAAAAAGAATCCCAGTAACTCCTGGACTAACTTAAAGGGATGCCCTGTAATGAGGCTACTTTAGGCAGTAAGGCCAGAGTCTCCCCTAGAATCATACCACCTAGACAACTTCCCACTTTGCTCATGTTCCTGGCATATAGTAGCATTCAATAAATGCTTCTTGAACTTAGCAACCAAAACCACACACTAAAGAGAATTTTTACACATACTTAGTATGGCAGTGCCAACTAAGTATGTGGCATTGTTTTTGTTTTGTTTTCAGTTATAATAGTATGATTAAAAAATTTTTTTTATTTTGGTATCATTAATATACAATTGCATGAGTTTTTCTATGTTTTCAGTTATAATACCATGATTTATTTTTATTTTGGTATTATTAATATATAATTACATGAGCTAAGTATGTGGCATTTTATCAGATACACTCAACACTTTGGTAGGTAACATGTCTCTGAATCATTGAGCAGTTGGATTAAAGAAACAGCATACTCCTTCGATGCTTAGACAACACTGTAATGGCCTATATTTACTGAGGAGAACTCAGCGGCCTAACAACATCTTTATTGTGCATGTACACACTATCTCACTGGTTTTTCTTGTCTTCATAAATATTAAACATGAACACTAATTAAAAATCATTGAATTTATGATGTAAAGACACAGAGCTCTGAAGGAGCATCAAATTCTGCCTCTGTGGTTTCTTAGCCTAATGACACTGGACTTACCTTTGTGACTCCATCTTCTCCTTTATTAAAATGGATCTAATAATACAACATGGCAAAGGTTGTTGCAGGGCTTAATGAACAAATATACCTATGAACATTTTGTAAATTGTACAGTACTGTGCAAACTTAAAATATGAATATATGCAAGGGAAGTGTTCTAATTTCCCTTAGAAAGTTCTGCAAAAATGCGTTAAAAGAGGTGACTGCTTCTATAATTTTGAGTTTGGGTATGTCCTGAGGATCTTCTTTGGACAGTTCAGCCTCTGAGCTTAGACTGTTTGTTTTTCTTTTAAGAGTCACTGGCCAATCCCACCAATCTAGCACATGAGCCTAATTCAGTTTTGCTCCATGCTTCAGAGAGTTTTAAGACAGCTATTAAAACACCACATGGAAAAGCTTTGCAGGGAATTCTACTCCACAGAGAAACCACAGAAACCACTACACACCTTAACCATCTCCCACCCCCAACCATTGGCTGACATTACAGGTCTATTATGTTAGTAAAATCCAACCAGTTTTATTGCTTGGAGCAAAGTCTGAGGTCCAAAATGAACTTCAGAACATAAAAAAATAAGGCAAACCTCAAAAAGAAACAAGCTTCTTTGGGTTTTCAAACAAATATTACATATCAGAGGCATTCTTCTAAGGGAGGAGACCAAGCAAAGCCAAAAGGAATCCTGCTAATTGCTCCACAAATGTAAAACTGGAATCAGGGACTCACCCAAAGGAACAAGATCTCTTTCATCATCAGATATTAAAGGCTACAACCTTTCATCAACTCCTTCCTCAGGCATGAGACCCTCTTGAGCCTTCCTCAAGTCCCCTCAGTGTCGAGTTACTATCTACCACATTAAAAATGAGACATATTTTCAAGATTCAATATTATTAGTTTATTAGTTATCCTATTGTAGTCCCCATTTTGCACCTTCCTTTCTCTACTTTAAATGTCATTTATCCACTAAGCATTGCCATATGTTTCATGAATTGGTATAGCCTTGGCACTTGGGCTACCCAGAGGAAAGAGATGAGCAGCCAATGCTCTTTCTAATTATCCACCCATGACCCATAGCTGCTACTTGGTAAATGATGTCTCATGAACAATGCATTTTCTTGAAATTAAAGGTAGTATCCTCAATTATCATCTGTAATTATAAGGCCACTGATAGAATTTAATTCTTACATCCATCTTGAGTGAGTGTAGAGTCCCCAAGGAAACTCCTGACTACCACAAGGATACAAGACTGTCTTGATTATAAACACTGTGTCCTATTCTCTCCCAAATACAATAAAAAGTTCAAGAAATGCCAATATTTTGGCCACCAAATTATATCCTCTGTATTGCCTCTAATACTTGGTAGCAGGACAAAATTTTTTTCCTGATTATGTTTTCTGATTTTTAGGTCTAAAACTACGGGTCTAGTTAGATGCCTATCATCTTACATTATGACTGTCCATATGTTTGTCTCCCTTACCTGGCTGTGGGTCTTTTGAGACCAGAGACTTCTTGCCAATACTTTTTAAAACGCAGACAAACAGGAAGGATACTATAACAAGCACATTTGTACCATCACGTGAAATTGAGAGTTGCTATTTTTTCTTTTTTAAAAATAAACATTGTAAAAAAAATTGAACACATTGTCCTTATTCACATCCTTACAATGTGGGAAAGAAGGGGCATCCAGGTATGGTCCTGGGATGGTGCCAGATCTTCTAAATACTTGAGTTTGTCTATCCAAAAACTTCTTTTAGCAAGAAATGTGCTAGGCAACCTGTGCCCTGCCTCAGTTCAATAAAAAAAGAGGAGTAATTCAACTCAACAAGCATTTATTAAATTAGTATGATTAAATGTCTGTGATGTAACAAATTGTAAAGATACACAGAAAGATAGGAGTTTGAAAATGGGCAAACAATGGTTCTGTTTCAAACTAGGTTCCTTGTAAGACCTTTTCTTTATGCATGCTGTTTAATCACATCTGTCGCCCTGACTGGCCCACAGTGAGTTAGGATGTGTGGATCTCCAGAGCTGGTGTGCAGTGGTCCTTTTTTTCCCCAGCTACCCAGGACCCAGGAGTTGTTCAAGGAAGGCAAGAAGATGTGGAGACCTATCTCTGAGTGAGGAAGGTAGAGTGAGACTCCCAAACTGACAAGTGAAGGGAAGAAGTGTTGATCAATGTCAATCAGTCCTAGCAGGGCAGATTAGAGTGTGGACAGGTAGGTCTGAGGCAGTTCCTGAGATCTTTTCCTAGACTGTTCATAACTTCTTTCAGATCTCTGCTCAGCTATCATTGTTTTAGGGAAGAGTTTCTTAGGAGTTAGAAAAGAAAGTGAGATGGAGGAGAGCTAGGAGGGAAGGTGTCACCGAAGTCAGGGGAGGAATGGCTTATGTCATCAAAGGCAATTAGGAGGTTACCAGTGACCTTAATGAGAGCAGTTCTACTTAAGCCAAACAGCTCCTGACCATTCATTCACTCCTGCCATCCTAGACATGCTCATAATTCACACATCTCCTTTATAGTACAGACCTCACTGGAGGACCATCTGACTAAATAACCCAAGTTAATAATTATGGTAAGTGTCAAGCCCTCAATCTGGATATGGTTATTAATTTTCTCCAATGACAACACAGGTGCATGGATTCTGTTTATTGGTTATATCAGGGCAGTAATTCATTATAATTATTCATCTATTGATTCCCCAACATATTCTTATAATTGCTCTTTCAGTGGTGTAATGAGAAGAGCACTGGATTTGGTATCAGAAAACTTGATTATTAGTCCTGATTCCAACTGCGTGGTCTTGGAAAAATGCTCACATACTCAGAACCTGGACCTTAATAAAATAATAAAATAAAAAGTCATTCATTCATTCAACTAATATTTTTTGAGGTGTTACTATGTGCCAAATATTGGAATGGGCATTAGGAATAGAATACATAGGCATAAGGCATAATCACTATTCTTAACATCAGTCTGGGGAAGGAAATACACAAATAAAGATGAGAAGTGATTACACATAGAAGTATTTCATAACTATAAAGCATTGTACAAAGTACTCATTTCTGTTATTATATTGTTTGCCCTAATTTATTCGCTAGTAATTAACATTTACTATGTGAGTACCTCTGTTTTGTGTCCCACCCTAGAGATTGAAGATGCAAAGATGAATACAATAAGAGTAATTAAAGGAAATGAACTAAATCTGTGTATCTGAACATGGATAGATTTCAAAACATAAGGCTGAATAAAAAAATGCAGAATTGGTAAGTACAAGATGGAACCATCTGTATAAAATTTTAAAAATCGTAAGTAAACAATACTATATATTATTTGTGGATATAGATAAATAGATACATGGATAGGCTGAGAGGATATATCTCGAATTCATGACAGTGTTTGCTTCTGGGAAGGGAGAGGAAGGATGTGAATAAGGACAATGTGTTCAATTTTTTTTTACAGTGTTTATTTTTAAAAAAGAAAAAGTAGCAACTCTCAATTTCTCATGATGGTACAAATGTGCTTGTTATAGTATCCTTCCTGTTTGTCTGCATTTTAAAAAGTATTGGCAAGAAGTCTCTGCTCTCAAAAGACCCACAGTCAGGTAGGGGAGACAGATATATGGACAGTCATAATATAAGACGATAGGCATCTAACTAGACCGCATCTCTCCCTGTGTCTTTGGGAAAGCTTCATGGGCAGATGCCATTTGAAGAAATAGTGGAAGGAATTCTTGTCTGTCTCCTGCTTGCCCATTTTCTGTCTACACATAGCCCTACTCCATCCTCAGAACAGCAAGGCTTTCTTGCTTAGGTTTCCTTCCCTTTCCACATTTTCAATCTCAATACGTCCTTCATTGGTCTCAAGAACTTTTTTTCTTGGGCTGAGGAAGAGATGCAGATCTCTTCTCTACTGAACTAGAGTGAATGACCCACTTTACTTTGCCATATTTATACAACTGTGCTCCTTCAATTCTCCCACTGCTCCCTCTCTCATTTTCAATCCCTTCCTCCCCTTTTTCCCCTATCCTATCTTAGTACATAGATAACTATCTTCACCTAATTCATCTTCCCACTAACTGCTTCCCATACGATTTCTTTTCTTCATAATCAAACTTCCCAAACCACATGAGCTAATACTTGAGGATCCCACATCCTGATAAGCCACAGGTCCTTGAACCCTATAGTCTTGTCTCCACCTCCTTCCACCACCATCATCACTCCCTGCTCTGCCACCCACTCTCCTGAAATTGCATCCTTAAAGATCGCTGATGATGTCTTCACCACCAGATATGGTTGTTTTGCCCTGCTGTCCCTAGGTCTCCATAGATGGGTTGTTTTAACTACCACTTTGTGCCCTTCTTTGTAATCTGACTTTCAGGACACTACTCCTTTTCTGTCTCTAGTCCTTTGGATGTTCCTTCTCTGACCATCAGACTCTCTTTTCTTTCTGTCTCATAAATGAGGATCTGTTAGGTACTGCACGGCACTCAGATCTCACCCTTCAGTTCTCCTAGCACAGACTCTCTATGGGACATTGCAGCGACTCCCATGGCTCCCACTATCACTGCTCTCCTGACAGTCCCCAAGTCTGTGTCTCCACTGCCATAGTCCACATCTTTACTGCCTGCTGAACATTTCTACTTTGATGTTCTACCACCATCTTAAACTCAGCATGTCTAAAAGCTGAGCTTTTCATCTCTCTAAACCCTAAAAACAAAACAAGACAAAACCTCTCCCATCAAAAATAACAAAAATCATCTAAATTCATTCTCCTGAATTTGTCAGTTTTTACGACTTTTCATTTCTCCCAATTATCATAACTTCAAATCTTCTCTCATTCTCCTCTTGGATAGGCAAGCAGTTTCCTTCTTCTCAGAATTTCTTGAATCAGTCCCTTTCTTTATATTTTCATAGCTAGTCTCCCAGTTCAGTCTGTAACTAGCACATATCTGGACTACAGAAAACACCTTCCACAGAGTCTATTCAAGCCTCTAGTTTCTTCCATCTCCAACCTATTAATTTTTCTAAGACACCAATTTCATCATTTCATGCTTCCTTCACAGAAAGTATTTTAATTTTCTAACTCTTAGACTCTAAAGGGATAAGATAGAGCCCAAACTCCAAGGACTGGAATTCAAAGCCCTTTACATTATCTTCCTCATATATATTTAATGCGACATCTCCCATCGCTTGTCTAAACTCTCACTGCTCTGTGTAAATTCTTGAGCCTTAATTTCCTGACATAAATGTGAATAATATTTTTAGGGCTATTGTGAGGCTTAACCACAGTAGTGTGCATAAAGCACCTGACACAGTGTCTTGTTAGTGGTAAATTGTATATCACAGACATGTCATGTGTTTCCTTAGCTGTCTGCTTGCTCAACCAGGTCCTTTTATACAGAATGCCTTCCTTCTAGGTGAAAACCCTGCTTTATCTGTGACTCTTCCCTTAAAAATCCCAGCCCAACAGTGATCTCTCTATGTCCTCTACTTACCTGTGAAAACTCATTGTCAGTACTGTAGTGGTAATACAGTACATACATTGTGGTGACTATATTAGTGTATGTCCAAAACTTTAGTGTGCATCAGAATCGTGTTTGTTAAAGCACAAAGCACTGGGCTCCATCCTGAGTTTCTGATCAGTAAGTCTAGCACAGGGCCTGAGAACACACATTTCTTCTAAGTTCCTTGGTGATATTGTTATTTTTAGTCCAGGGATCATACTTTTAGAACCACTGGTGTCTGTGTCTTCTCTGATGGTAAGCTCCTAGGTGGCAGGAATGCTGTATCATTTGTTTTTCCACTGACCCATCCTCCCCTTTCTATACACTCTAGGTAGTACTTAGGACAGTAGTTTAACATGGAAGGAACAAATGCTTTTCACTTCAATTTAATTATTTAATGAAGCTGTAGTAAAACTCCATATTCACTAGCAGGTCACACTCAGTCTTAAACCATTTCCAATACATAAAAATCTACTAAAAGAGAATGCCTTAGTGATGGCAGGTAAACAATGTACTATTTATTTATAAGGAAAAACACATTAGATATAGATATAATCAGACAAGACTCAGTTCTTCATGTTAATGGAGAGGTGTAAGGACTCCAAGAGTTTAAAAGAAAAAAAAGGAAAATTACTTCTATTTTCCTTTGGAATGCATTTTTAAAATGATATTTTGGGACAGGCCCACCTTATATTATGGAAATTTATGATGCTTTAAATAATTCCCCCATAAAGGGACATTTCTGTGTCAAGAACCACTTTCTGATTCCTCTGAAACCTAGTATGGGTTCAGGGAAGGAAGATTAGGAGGAAGATGTCAATATCAAAATAAGATAGATGAAGAAAAATGGGGAGGACTTTTAGAAGATAATAAAAGGGTAATTTTGCCCCCAAACCTGGGGAAGATAATGGTTAACAACCTAATAATGGTCTAGTCTCCTTGCAGATCATCTGTATCTCAACTATTCCTGGGCTGATGGCATGTTACATAGAGGTTCTTGCTCCACTTCTGACCATGTTTAATGTTTGGAATTGACTGGTAGGTAACATCTATTATAAAGACTGACAGAAGAAGATCTAGGAAGTCATACACCTTTCCTTGCTTAACTTTGTTTTAATCCCACTTTTTTCAATCCAAGCTAAGGTGAACAATCTTTCCTATTGCATTAATTTAAAACACTATTTCAAACACAAATGTTCTGTTTCTACATGGTTATTTGTTTGAGAACTTTCACTGACCAAATTAAGTTATGATTTTAAAAACTTTTCTAGTAGCTAAACTTTGAAGTAGAGAGGAAACTTTCAATCTCCTTGCATTTTGCTGGAACACTAACATCTATAAAATAAAAATAATTAGAGATGGTGGTGAGGTCAACAAACAGAATGTTGCCCAAGAAGCTGAGAGCAGACTTCCAGTGATGCCATCACTGGATAAGTGAAAGTGACTCTTTGTGGAATATACCATGGCAGGTGAGCTAATTTCTTCAGTTGATTTGATGATGGTGCTAATGAGGGTAGAGCCAGAGGTCAAGTTCCCATGGACTTCATATGACCAAAAGTGCTGCTCCATATGACCAAAATCTTTAGTCTCTAGACATGATTGCTCTTGATTATTGATCAAAAGAGAGACTAAGCAAAAAATTTCTTAAGCAAAACATGTCATCATTACTTTAAACAAAATTTAAAGGGTATACGCTTATGAACAAAGGTGTCATCTTCATCACAAAGAGCAATATAACACATCTATAGTTATTTCCATAGAAAAGGTTGAAAGTATGGTCATAATAAATCACTTTTCCACAAACACTTTCCTAGGTTGGTCCTAAACTGTAAGATATGCATAGGTTAAACAATAATCATTTTTTAGTGTTCTGCCATTTATAATTATATAATAACTAGTGTAAATAAAGAAACTGTCTTTATATTTATTCAGCCTTCTAAATACTTGGTGTAAAGATAGAGGTGGTTGAACTCAATATTCCTAATCTTAAACTAGTTTAACCAAAACTCAAATAATATATACATATATGGAGTCATAAAGATTTTTAAGAATCACATGATTTTTTATTGGTGTTTTTTTAATTTGGGGGTTTCTCCATTTCTATTCAATGTATGCTCTCTGAGAAGCTGTTATATTGTCTGTCACATAAGGCCACACACTTATCATTTAAGCAGAAAATGCAGTAATAACAATACAAAGAAAAATAATTGTGAGGGGTGAGGATCAGGGGAAGCTAGGCAACAGAATTTATATACATTTTTAGAAAGCATTTCACAAATTTTTATAACAATATTGAGTTACTGTGGAAGTAGAGGAAATGTTTCATCATGGTTAGATAACTGGCTTAAAAACAAAGGTAAGGTCATAATGTTGCTCATGTGAAACCTTCATAGAGTTGTATATCAATGATACCTTAATTAAAACAAAACCACAACAAAAAAACACCAAAGGTTAGGTTAAACAGGCACTTCTTTAGAAGGAAGAAGTGTTAACGCTGGGGAGTCCTGGGGATCATACTTGGATAGTTCTCATTCAATTGCTTTTATATAAAATATGAACATATACTAAAGTGAAATCTAAAGTTGCAGAGTTCAATGCTGGGAAATTTGTTGCTCTAGTCCAGTTCCTTAATTTTGCAGATAGAAAAACAAAATCTGTGACATGGAGACTTAGTCAAAGTGACACAGACAGCAGGAGACATGGCCTGATTCTCAGACAATGGCCTTCCTCTATGACCCTGCTTACCTTCACTAGCAGACGTTGTGACAATGACACCGTGCCAAGGGGACAGTTAAATACTGCAGGGAGATTTCACAAAGTTTTCTGAGTAAGCCTATGTGTCTGATGAGATTCAATGTGGGAAGTATAAGTGAGTGCATGAAGAAGACATAATCCAAACTCTAGTCACAAGTTTAGAAGCGTTGATGATCAATTACAGGAAATTTGTCTATATTTAATGCTTCCTCTGATCAATGTGCTGCAGTTGTATTGAAAGGCCTTTGCTCACTGTATCAGGGAAAAAGTGTGAATGAAATAGAAAACATTCTACCATTGTGCAAAACCAGAGTGGAAAATTGGAAAGTTGTACTGAATTTTAGCCAAAACCTAAAAAGGGATTGAATAGCTAGATTGAGAGAATGCCAAATAAACTGGTTGTGAGGAAAGAAGGACTTCAATGGGAAGACTGACCAAAGCAAATTTAGGATAGAGTTTCTTCAGGCTGCTATAATAGAATAACAGAGACTTGGTGTTTTATACATAACAGAAATTTATTTCTTATTCTTCTGGAGGCTGAAAGTCCAAGATCAAGGTAGGATCCCAACTTCTGGTTCATAGATGGCCATCTTCTCCTTATAACCTCATATGGCAAAAAGGGGAGGGATCCCTACAGAGTCTCTTTAATAAGGGAACTAATCCCATTCATGAAGTCTCTACTCTTGTGACATAATCACTTCCCAAAGTTTCCACCTCCTAACACCATCACATTAGGGATTAGATTTAAACATGAATTGAAGGGGAGGGTACAGTACAAAACATAGTAAAAAACAAAACAGAACAGTGGAATTAAAAAGACTGATATGCATCATTATCATAAGCAAACAATCACAGCATTATTTACAATAGCCAAGATGTGGCAGCAACCTAAATGTTCACTGATAGATGAATGGATAAAAAAGGTATGGTACACATATGCAATGTTATATATACATATATATATATAATATTATTCAGCCATTGAAAAGAAAGAAATCTTGCCATTTGCAACAGTGTGGATGGACCTAGAGGGTATTATGCCAAGTGAAATAAGTCAGAGAAAGACAAATGCCATGTGATTTAACTTACATGTGGAATTTTAAAAAGTGAACAAATGAAACAGAAATTGACTCATAGACACAGAGAACAAACTGATGGTTGCCATATTCAAAGAGATCACCACCATTAAACCAGGCTTAAAGGAAATGTTAGAGGGACTGCCTTAAGAGAAGAAGAAAAAGCTGTAAGTCAAAGCAAGAAAATTATGCAAAGAAAAAAATTTTAACTGATAAAAGCAAACATATAACTAAGGTAATAGATAAAGCTACTATAAAGATTAAAAGACAACAGCAGTAAAATCAATCACCTTTAAAAATTAGTTAAAAGAGAATCACAAAATAAAAAGGTGTGAAAGAAGACATCATATTTACATGAAACATGGAGGAGGGGGAATGAAATATGTAGTGTTGTTAGAACACATTCAAACTTAAGCGACCATCAACTTAACACAGGCTGCTGTGTAAGAGGTCACATATAAACAGGTAACCAGAAACAAAAAATCAATACTGGATAAACAAAAAATGAAGATGTACCATAACATTAAATATAGTCATCGTGCACAAGGGAAAAAAAACAAGAGAAGAAGAAAGAAACAGAGAAGAATGGCAAAAAACAACCAGAAAACACTTAACGAAATAGCATTAAGTACATACCTATAAAAAATTACCTTAAATGTAATTAGACTAAACGCTCCAATCAAAAGACAGAGTTATTAAATGGATAAAAAAGCAACACTCAACTGAATGCTCCTTGCAAGAGACTAATTTCAGACCTAAAGACATACACAGACTGATTGAAAGTGAGAGGACAGAAAAAGATATTCCATGTAAATAGTAATAAAAACAAAAGCTGGAATAGCAGTATTTTTATCAGAAAAGTTGGACTTTAGAAAAGGACTGTAACAAGAGACAAAGAAGAACAATATATAATGATTAAGGGCTCAATCCAGCAGGAATATATAACAATTGTAAATATCAACACACCGAACAGACAAGTACCTAAATATATAAAGCAAATATTAACAGACATAAAGGAAGAAATTGACAGCAATATAATAATAGAAGGGGACTCTAACACCCACTTACATTAACATAGATTGTCCAGACAGAAAATCAATACAGAAACAGTGGTTTTGAAAGACACACTGGACCGAATATACTTAATAGATATACATAGACTACTACACCCAAAAACAGCCAATACACATTCTTCACAATACACTTGGGACATTCTCTAGTTTAGATCACATGTTAGACCACAAAATAATTCTCAATAAATTTAAGAAGAATGAAGTCATACCTAGCATCTTTTCTAACCAGAACAGTATGAAACTAGAAATCAATTACAAGAAAAAAACTGGAAAAAACACAAATAAGTGGAGGCTAAACAGCATGCTACTAAACAACCAATGGGTCAAAGAAGAAGTCAAAGAGGAAATTAAAAATACTTGGAGAATAATGTAAACAGAAACACAATGGTTCAAAATATTTGGGATGCAGCAAAAGCAGTTCTAAAAGGAACTATGTAGCAATAGAGGCCTATCTCAAGAAACAAGAAAAATATCAAATAAACAATATAACCTTATACCTAAAATAACAAGAAAAAGAACAAAGACTAATGTTAATAGGAGGAAGGAAATAATAAAAGTCAAAGCAAAATGAAATGGACATGATTCAGTCAGAAGCTCAGAGGTTCAAGATGGTGGCATGAGAAGTGAGACAGAACTCCCAAAGTCACATATAATATGAAAGTATAGTTAATATAACTAATCCTTAAAAAGCAACAGGAAAGAAGGCTGCACCAGAATGCATACACCTGTAGAACAGAGTAGACCTCAAGAAACAGGGTAACGTACCAAAGCCTTGATCCAGCAGGACCCAAGCCCTTCCCCAACCCCAGGTCACTGGCAGAAGGAAGAGAAACGGAGCGTGGGAGGGGGTGGAAACCTAGGACTGCTGAACAACCAGCCCTGGAGATCTGCTTTGGGAGCACCAATCTACATTGCATGGTGCTCTTGAGATTAGTGGGGTTGAAAAGCTCAGACAGGAAGAATAGTTAGAGAGACAGAGATTCCAGCCATCTGCAAAGGAAAGGGATCTACATCTGGCTGCTCTGGGACAAAGGAAAGGTGGGCAGTCTGAGAGGTTTACTAGCAGTGAGAGGGCTGCTAAAGGGACAGGATTTGCATGGAGTTTGCTGCACGGCAGAAAGTACAGGTGGACAAGGTTGTCTAGGCATACTCTGCCCAGAGTTGGGAACCTTCTGGAGCTTCAGGTGCTCCATCCCCTTGACCGGCTAGTCAGCTCTGAGGCCTCCCACTGTGATACGCAGCCAGTTGCACCTTCCTCCTGGCCTGCCAGCACCAGCTAGCAAACCGGCAGTCCTTACCCTGGCATCAAGCCAGTCAGAGGGAGGCCCCACCTGTGGCAGCTACAGATGCAAAGCACAGAGGCTTACACCTGTGTGCTCGGTCCACTGGTTCTGACAGTGGAGACAGGCATAGCAGCCAGGACTGAGGAAACATGTCTTTCCTCCCTCCAGGAGCAAGTGCCACTGCCCTGCGACCCCTGACATCACTCCAGGGGCTGAGCAGCTCAAGAGACGAGAGCATCCGGAAACTAGAGGGCACCACATATAAATATGAAATGTCAAAGGAAACAGGTCCAAACAAAAATGTCACAAACACCAGAAAAAGGGACAAATGAAACAGAATTCACAAATCTTCCTGAAAGAGGATAAAATAAAAATCATAAGCATGCTCATGGGGGTACAGAAAAATATTCAAGAACTCAGGAATGAATTCCGATTGGAGACCCAATCATTATGGAACAAAGTATCAGAAATGCAACATACAATGGAGGGATTTAAAAGCAGATTAGATGTAGTAGAAGAGACAGTAAATGGAATAGAAATACAAAGAAGCTGAGGCACAAAGAGAAAAAAGGATCTTTAAGAATGAAATAATTTTGAGAGAACTGTGTGACCAATTCAAACAGAACAATATTCGTATTATAGGGGTACCAGAAGAAGAAGACTGGGAAAAAGGGATAGAAAGTGTCTTTGAGGAGATAATTGCTGAAACCTTCCTCAATCTGGGGTAGGAGATAGTCTCTCAGGCCATGAAGGTGCACAAATCTCCCAGGAGAAGGGACCAAGGAAGAATACATCAAGACACATAATAATTAAAATGGCAAAGATCAGGGATAAGGACAGACTATTAAAAGCAGCCAGAGAAAGAAAAAAGATCACATACAAAGGAATAACCATCAGGCTATCATCAGACTTCTCAATGGAAACCTTACAGGCCAGATGGGTGCAGCATGATATGTTTAATGCAATGAAGCAGCAGGGCATCGAAACAAGAATACTTTATCAAGTAAGATTATCATTTAAATTTGAAGGAGGAGTTAAACAGTTTCCAGATAGGCAAAAGCTGAGAGAATTTAACTCACACAAACCATCTGCACAGTGTATTTTGGAGGGACTGCTAGAGATGGAAGTGTTCCTAAGGTTTAATAGCTGTCACCAGAGGTAATAAAAACACACAGTAAAGAAAGCAGAACAGTTAATTACTAAGCAAATGCAAAATTAAATGAACTACCCCCAAAGTCAATCAAGGGATAGACAAAGAGTACAGGATATGATACCTAATATATAAAGAATTGAGGAGGAAGGAAAAGGAGGAAAAAAAAAGAACTTTTAGATTGTGTTTGTAATAGCATACTGAGATAAGTTAGACTCTCAGATAATAGGGAAGTTAACCTTGAACATTTGGTAACCACAAATCTAAAGCCTGCAATGGCTATAACCACATACCTATCGATTATCACCCCAAATGTAAATGGTCTAAATGGGCCAATCAAAAGACACAGAATCACTGAATGGATAAAAAAACAACACCCATCTATATGCTGCCTACAAGAGACTCACTTTAAACCCAAAGACATACATAGACTAAAAGTGAAGGGATGGAAAAAGATATTTTATGCAACTAATATGGAGAAAAGAGCAGGAGTTGCATACTCCTATCAGACAAAAAAGACTTTAAAACAAAGAAAGTCATAAGAGACAAAGAGGACATTACATAATGATAAAGGGTCAATCCAACAAGAAGATATAAACATTATAAATATCTATGCGCCCAACACAGGAGCACCTACATTTGTGAAACAAATACTAACATAATTAAAAGGGGAAATAGAATGCAATGAATTCACTTTAGGAGACTTCAACACACCACTCACTCCAAAGGATAGATCAACCAGACAGAAAATAAGTAAGGATACAGAGACACAGAACAAAGTATTAGAACAGATGGACCTAACAGACATCTACAGAACACTCCTCCAAAAGCAACAGGATACACATTCTTCTCAAGGACACATGGAACATTTTTAAGAATAGGTGATACCATAGGCCATAAAAAGAGCCTCAGTAAATTTAGAAAGATTGAAATTGTACCAACCAGTTTCTCAGACTACAAAGGAATGGAAGTAGAAATAAATTACAAAAAGAAAATGAAAAAGCCCACAAACACATGGAGGCTTCACAACATACTACTAAACAATCAATGGATCAATGACCAAATAAAAACAGAGATCAAGCAATAAATGGAGACAAAGGACAACAATAATTCAACACCACAAAATCTGTGGGATGCAGCAAAGGCCATGCAAATAGGAAGATGTATCACAATACACACCTACGTCAGGAAAGAAGAACAATCCCCAAAACCACATGATCATCTCCATAGATGCTGGAAAAGCATTTGACAAAATTTAACATCCATTCATGATAAAAACTCTCAACAAAATGGGTATAGAGGGCAAATACCTCAAAATAATAAAGGCCATATATGACAAACCCACAGCCCACATTATACTTAACAGCGAAAAACTGAAAGCTTTTCTTTTAAGATCGGGAACAAGACAAGGATGCCTACTCTCCCCACTTTTATTCAACATAGTTCTGGAGGTCCTAGCCATGGGAATCAGACAACAAAAAGAAATAAAAGGCATCCAGATTGGCAAGGAGAAGTCAAACTGTCACTGCTTGCAGATGACATGATACTGTACTTAAAAAGCCCTAAATAATCTACTCCAAAACTACTAGATCTAATATCCGAATTCAGCAAAGTTGCAGGATACAAAATTAATACACAGAAATCTATTGCATTCCTATACTCTAACGATGAACTAGCAGAAAGGGAAATCAGGAAAACAATTCCACTCACAATTGCTTCAAAAAGAATAAAATACAAAGGAAAAAACCTAACCAAGAAAGTGAAAGATGTATACTCTGAAAACTATAAGACACTCATGAGAGAAATTAAAGTAGATTCCAATAAATGGAAACACATCCTGTGCTCATGAATAGGAAGAATTAATATTGTCAAAATGGCCACCCAACCTAAAGCAAACTAAAGATTCAGTGCAATCCCTATCAAAATACCAACAGCATTCTTTAACAAACTAGAAAAAATAGTTCTAAAATTCATACGAAACCACAAAAGACCCCAAAGAGTGAAAGCAATCCTGAGAAGGAAGAATAAAGTGTGGGGGGGATTATGTTCCCTAACTTTAAGCTCTACTACAAAGCCACAGTAATCAAGACAATTTGGTACTGGCACAAGAACAGACTCATAGACTAGTGGAACAGACAAGGGAGCCCAGATATAAACCCAACCATATATGGTCAATTAATATATGATATAGAAGATATGGATATAAAATGAGAAAATGACAGCCTCTTCAATAACTGGTGTTGGCAAAACTGGACAGCTCCATGAAAGAGAATGAAACTGGATTATTGTCTATCCCCATAAACAAAAGTAAACTCAAAATGGATCAAAGACATGAATGTAAGTCATGAAAGCATAAAACTCTTAGAAGAAAACATAGACAAAAATATCTTGAATATAAACATGAACAACTTTTTCCTGAATGCATCTCCTCAGGCAAGGGAAACAAAATAAAAAATGAACAAATGGGACTAAATCATGCTAAAAAGCAATGTACAGCAGTACAGCAAAGGACACCATCAACAGAACAAAAACAGTATGGGAGAATATATTTGTAAATGACATCTAACAAGGGGTTAACATCCTAAATACATGAAGACCTCACACGCCTCAACACTCAAAGAGCAAATAACCCTATTAAAAAATGGGCAGAGGATATGAACAGACACTTCTTTAAGGAAGAAATTCAGATGGCCAAAAAGCACATGAAAAGATGCTTCACATCGCTAATTATCAAGGAAATGCAAATTAAAACCACAATGAGATATCACTTCACACCAATTAGGATGGCCAACATAGAAAAGACTACGAACAACAAATGCTAGTAAGGATGCAGAGAAAGGGAACCCTCCTACACTGCTGGTGGGAATGTAAGCTAGTTCAACCATTGTGGAAAGCAATGTGGAGGTTCCTCAAAAAACTAAAAATAGAAATACCATTTGATCCAGGAACTACACTCCTAGGAATTTACCAAAGAAAACAACTTCTCAGATTAAAAAAGAATTATGCACCCCTATGTTTATTGCAGCACTAATTACAATAGCCAAGATATGGAAGCAACCTGAGTGTCCATCAGTAGATGAATGGATAAAGAAGATGTGGTACATATACACAATGGAATACTATTCAGCCATAAGAAAGAAAGAAATCCTACCATTTGCAATAACATGGATGTTGCTAGAGGGCATTATGCTCAGTGAAATAAATCAGGCAGAGAAAGACAAATACCAAATGATTTGTGTAGTATAACAATGAAGCAGAACTGTAGGAACAAAATATCAGCAGACTCACAGATTCCAAGAAGGAACTTGTGTTTACCAAAGGGGTGTGGTGGGGGAGGGCAGGTGGGGAACAGGGGGAAAGGTTTTGTGGGCTGTCATGATTGGTGTACATGGTGTGTGTGGGGTCACGGGGAAGACAGTGTAGCTCAGAAAAGACAAATAGGGACTCTGTGTCATCTTAATATACTGATGGTCAGTGACTGCAATGGGGTACTCGATAATAAGGGTAAATGTAATAACCACATTGTTTTTCTTGTGAAACTGTCATAAGAGTGTATATCAGGATATCAGGATACCTTAATAAAAAAAGAAATTGACACTAAAAAAGTACAAAAGATCAACGAAACTAAGTTGATTCTTTAAAAAGATAAAAAAGAAATTGATATATCATTAGCTAGACTCATCAAGAAAAAAAGAGAGGACTCAAAATAGAAAAATCAGTCATGAAAAAAGTTACAATAGACACCACAGAAATGCAAATAATTCAATTACTAAGAAAAAGTATATGAAACAAATTGGACAATGTAGAAGAAATGGATAAATTACTACAAACACTCAATCTTCTAAGACTGAACCAGGAAGAAACAGAAAAATCTGAACATATTCATTACTAGTAATTAACTTGAAGCGGTACTAAAAAAAGTTTCTAACAAACACAATACCTAAACCAGATGGCTTCACAGATGAATCCTAGCAAACATCCAAAGAAGAGTTAATACCATCCTCCTCAAACTATTCCAAAAAATTGAAGAGGAAGGAAAGTTTCCAATTTATTCTACAAGGCCAACATCACCTTTATACCAAAACCAGACAAAGACACTACAAAAAAAAAAAAAAGAAAAGAAAGAAAGAAGGAAGGAAGGAAGGAAGGAAGAAAGAAAGAAGAAAGAATATTACAAGCTAATATCCCTGATGAACACAGATACAAATATCCTTAACAAAATATTAGCAAACCAAATTAAAAAACACATTAAATAGATAATTCATCAGAACCAAGTGGCATTTATTATAGGGATGCAAGGATGGTATATTTATAAATCAATCAAGTGGAAATACCACATTAACAAAAAGATTATAAAACATATGATCATCTCACTAGATGTTGAAAAAGCATTTGACAAAATTATCCATTCATGATAAAATCTCTGAACAAAATGGGTATAGAGGGCACATATCTCAATATAATAAAGGCCATATATGGCAATCCCACAGCTAACATCATATTCAATGGCCAAAGGCTGAAAGCTATTCCTCTAAGATCAGGAACTCTACAAGCATGTCCATTCTCACCACTTTTGTTCAACATAGTACTAGAAGTCCTAGTCAATAGCAATCAGACAAGAAAAAGATATGAAGGCATCTTAATTAATAAGGAAGAAAAATTGTCATTGTTGCAGATGACATGATACTATATATAGAAAACCTATATACTATATATAAAAAATATACATATAAAGACTACTAAAAAACTATTAGAATTAATAAATGAATTCAGTAAAGTTACAGGATACAAAATCAATGTACAGAAGTCTATTGTGTTTCTATTTAAAAATAATGAACTAATAGAAACAGAAATTAAGAAATCAATTCCATTTAAAATAGGAAAAAGAATAAAATATCTAGCAATAAATACCAAAGAGGTGAAAGATTTATACTCTGGAAACTACAAGACAATGATAAAATAAATTGAAGAAGACACAAATAAATAGGAAGATATTCTATGCTCACGAATAGGACAAATTAATATTGTTAAAATGGTTATACTGCCCAAAGCAATTACTGATTCAATGCAATCCTCACCAAAATAGCAATGACATTTTTCATAGAGCAAATAATCCCAAAATTTGTATGGAACCACAAAGACCCCAAATAGCCAAAACAATCTTGACAAAGAATAATAAAGGTGGAGATATTATGCTCCCTCACTTCAAACTATACTACAAAGCTACAATGATCAAAACAGTATGGTACTGGCACAAGTATGCCAAAGTATGGCACAAAAACAGAAACGTACATCAATGGAATAGAACAGAAAGCCCAGAAATAAACCCATGCCTATGTGGTCAATTAATATATGACAAAGAAGGCAAGAAGACACAAGGAGGAAAAGACAGTCTCCAATAAATGATGTTGGGAAAACTGGGCAGCTACATGCAAAAGGATGAAACTGGACCACAGTCTTATGCCATAAACTCAAAATAAACTCAAGATGGATTATAGACCTAAATATAAGACCTGAAACCATAAACCCTCTAGATGAAAACATAGAACACCCTGGAACCTTACCTAAGTATTTTTTTTCTGGATTTATCTCCTCAGGGAAGGGAAACAAAAGCAAAAATAAGCAAATGGGACTCTAATGAACTAAAAGGCTTTTGCACAGGATAGGACACCATGAATAAAACAAAAAGGCAAACTACAGTATGGCAAAAAATGTTTACAAATGATGTATCTGGTAAGGGGCTAATATCCAAAATACATTAAAAATGCACACAACTCAACAACAATAAAACAAATAACCAAATTTATGAATGACCTGAACAGATATTTTACCAAAGAAAATGTACAGATGGCCAACAAGGCCATGAAAAGATGCTCCACATCAATAATAATCAAGAAATGCAAATCAAACCTCACACTAGTCAGAGTGGCCACTATCCAAAAGACAAGAAACGGTAGGTGTTTTCCAGAATGTGGATAAAGGGAATGTTCATACAGTGATAGTAGGATTGCAAATTGGCATAAAAATATAAATGCTATATGACTCAGCAATTCCACTTCCAGGAATTTATTCAAAGAAAACAAAATCACCAATTAGAGACAAATGCACTCCTCTGTTTATTGCAGCATTATTTACAATAACCAATATATGGAAGCAACCTAAATGTACATCAATAGATGAATGGATGAAAAAAAGTGGTACAGTCTTCTTATAAAGATGGTGGCGTGAGTAGTGTGGCGGAAATCTCCCAAAACCACATATATTTTGACAATACAGCAAACACAACTATTCCTAAAAGAGTGACCAGAAGTAATAGTACACCAGCCAGTCTACATCTGGGAGAAGTCAACATCTCACAGAAAAGGGTAAAGTGGAGAGTTACGACCCGGTGGGACCCAAGCACTCTTGCCACCCCAGCTCACCAGTGGAAGGAAAAGAATCAGAGTGGGGAGGGAGTGGAAGCACAGGACTACTAAATAACCAGACCTAGAAATCTTCCCTGGGAGCACAGACCCACATTGCATGGTGCTCTGGAGACTGGAGGAGCTGAAAGGCAAAGTCTGAGACTGTGACTGAGAACAGGTTCCCACAACCAGCTACGCTGGGACAAAAGAAAATACAAAAGTCTTAAAGGGGCATGGGTTTAATAGGTGGACGGAATTGTCCTGGCACATGCAGCTCAGCAGGCACGGAACTTTCAGGAGATTCAGGCTCCCTATCTCTCTGGTTGTCAACACAGCCCTGAGGCCCTTCACTGCAACAAGCAGCCTCCCACTCCTTCCTCGGCACAGGCACCCACTTGCATAAACTGGCTGTCCATGTCATTGCTGCAGACTGGCCAGAGAGCAGCCCTGCCTATAGCAACCACACAGATTAATGAAGAGGCTTCTCCCTGCATGCACTCCAGACTCAGAGGCTGCTCCCTGCACATTCAGTTGACTGGCACAGACAGCAGAGACAGGCATGGAGACCGGGATGCACAAAGGGTCTTTGTTCTTGCAACAGAACATGCAATGCTCCCCTGCAACCCCCACCAGTGTCCTAGGCCATCCCAAAGGGTGCCCTGCCCATGGTAGCTTAGGGGATTAACCCAGAGGCTGCTCCTTGTGTGTGGTTGACCAGCAGAGACAGCAGAGATGGGCGCAGAGACCGGGAGGCATAAAGGGGCTTTGTTCTCTAGGCAGAACATGTGCCCCTGGTCTATGACCCTGGCCAGTGCCCTAGGCCATCCCACCCACAGCAGCTTACGTGATTAACCCATATGCTGTTCCCTGTGCGTGATTAACTGGCACAGACAGTGAAGACAGGCATGGTGACCAGCAACCAGGAAGGGACTTTCTCCTCCCAGCTGATACCCGTGCTACTCACTGGCGATCACTCCATGACCATGAAAAGGCAGAAGAACCTTGTTCAATCCAAAATCCCTCAAAAAACCAAAAGAGGGTGAGGCTGAAATCACCAATCTTCCTGGAAAACAATTCAAAATAAGTCATAATCAAGGTGATGGAGCTACAGAAACATACTCAAGAGCTAAGGGATGCATTGAGGAGAGAGATAACGGAAGTGAAATAAACAATGGAGGGATTTAAAAGCAGATTAGATGCGGTGGAGGAGACTGTTAATGGAATAGAAATCACAGAAGAGGAATACAAAGAAGCTAAGGCAGACAGAGAAAAAAGGTTTTCAAGGAATGAAAATATTAAGAGAACTGTGTGACCAATGCAAATGGAACAATATTTGCATTATAGGGCTACTAGGAAAAGAAGAGAGAGAAAAGGGATAGAAAGTGTCTTTGAAGAAATAATTGCTGAAAACATCCCCAATCTGGGGAAGGAAATAGTATCTTAGGCCATAGAGTTCATAGATCAACCAAAACAAGAGACCCAAGGAGGACAACACCAAGACATACAATAATTAAAATGGCAAAGATCAAAGACAAGGACAGAGTATTAAAAGCAGCCAGAGAGAGAAACAAGATGACCTACAAAGGAAAGCCCATCAGGCTATCATCAGACTTCTCAGCAGAAAACTTACAGGCCATAAGGGAATGGCATGATATATTCAATGCAATGAAACAGAAGGGCCTCGAACCAAGAATACGGTATGTAGCAAGATTATCATTTAAATTTGAAGGAGGGATTAAACAATTCCTAGATAAGCAAAAGTTGAGGGAGTTTAACTCCCACAATCTCTACAGTGTATTTTAAAGGGAATGGTCTAGATGGGTGTGCTCTTAAGGCTCAACTGCAGCCGCCAGAGAAAATAAAACACCAACAAACGAAGTAGACCAACTAAATACTAACCAAATTCAAAATTAAATCAGCTACCCACAATGTCAGTCAATGCATACACAAAGAGTACAGAATATGACACCTAATATATAAAGAGTGGAGGAGGAAGAAAAAGGGAGAGAAATGAGAATCATCAGACTGTGTTTATAATAGCATAGTAAGTGAGTTAAGGTAAATGGTTAGATAGTAAAGAAACTGTCCTTGAACCTTTGGTAACCATGAATCCAAAGACTGCAATGGCAATAAGTACATATCTATCAATAATCACCCTAAATGGAAATGGACCGAATGCACCAATCAAAAGACACAGCATTACAGAATGAATAAAAAGGCAAGCCCCATGTATATGCTGCCTACAAGAGACTCACTTCAAACCCAAAGACATACACAGACTAAAACTGAAGGGATGGAAAGAGATATTTCATGCAAACATAAGGAGAAAAAAGCAGGCATTGCAGTACTTTTGTCAGATAAAATAGACTTCAAAACAAAGACAGTAACAAGAGATAAAGAAGGACATTACATAATGATGAAGGGGACAGTCCAACAAACATGAGGATATAACCATTATAAATATCTTTGCAGAAAACACAGGAACACCTACATATATGAAACAAATACTATCAGAATTGAAAGGGGAAATAGAATGTAATGCATTCATTTTAGGAGACCAACATACCATGCACTCCAAAGGACAGATCAACCAGACAGAAAATAAGGACACAAAAGCACTGAACGACACATTAGGACAGATGGACCTAAAAGACATTTACAGAACACTCCACCCAAAGCAGCAGGATATATATTCTTCTCAAGTGTACGTGGAAAATTTTCCAGAATAGACCACATACTGGCCATAAAAAGAGCATCAGCAAATTCAAAAGGATTGAAATTGTACCAAGCAACCTCCAAGACCACAAAGATATAGAAGTAGAAATAAATTGAACAGAGAAAACAAAAAGGCTCACAAACACATGGAGGCTTAACAACATGCTCCCAAATAATCAATGGATTAATGACTGAATTAAAACAGAGCTCAAGCAATATATGGAGAGAAATGAAAATGACAGCACAATGCTCCAACTTCTGTGGGACACAGAGAAGGTAGTTCTAAGAAGAACGTATATAGCAATTCAGGCCTATTTAAAGAAGAAAGAGCAATTCCAAATGAAAAGAAGAACAAATGAGGCCTAAAGTCAGCAGAAGGAGGGACATAATAAAGATCAGAGAAGAAATAAATAAAATTGAGAAGAATAAAACAATAGAAAAAATGAATGAAATCAAGAGCTAGTTCTTTGAAAAAATAAACAAAATAGATAAACACCTAGGCAGACTTAAAAAGAAAAAAAGAGAATCAATACACATAAACAGAATCAGAAATGAAAAAGGAAAAATTACTACAGACATCACAGAAATACAAAGCATTATTAGAGAATACTATGAAAAATTATATACAAACAAAATGGGTAATCTAGAAGAAATGTAGAACTTTTTAGAAAAATACAATCTTAAAGACTAACCCAGGAAGAAACAGAAAATCTGAACAGACCAATTACCAGCAATGAAATTTAATCAGTAATAAAAAAACTATCCAAGAACAAAACTCCTGGACCAGAAGGCTTCACTGCTGAATTTTATTAGACATTTAGAGAATACATAATACCCATTCTCCACAAAGTTTTCCACAAAATAGAAGAGGAGGAAATATGTCTAAACTCATTCTATGAAGCCAGCATCACTCTTATACCAAACTAGGCAAAGACTAAACTACAGACCAATATCCCTGATGAACTTAGATAAAAAAATACTCAACATAATATTAGCATATCAAATTCAAAAATACATCAAGAGGATCATACATCATGATCATGTGGGATTCATCCCAGGCATGCAAGGATGGTACAACATTAGAAAATCCATCAACATCATCCACTACATCAATAAAAAAGCACAAAAATCACATGATCATCTCCATAGACGCTGAAATAGCATTTGACAAAATTGAACACCCATTCATGATAAAAACTCTCAACAAAATGGGTATAGAGGGCAAGTACCTCAACATAATAAAGGCCAAATATGACAAACCTACAGACAACACCATACTTAACAGTGAAAAGCTGAAAGCTTTTCCTCTAAGATCAGGAACAACACAAAGATGCACACTCTCCACACTTTTATTCAACATAGTACTGGAGGTCCTAGCCCAGGCAATCAGACAACACAAAGAAATAAATGGCATCCAGATTGGTATGGAAGAAGTTAAAATCTCCCTGTTTGAAGATGACATGATATTGCACATAAAAAACCTGAAAGAATCCACTCCCAAACTACTAGAACTAATATCTGAATTTAGCAAAGTTTCAGGATACAAAATTAATACACAGATATCTGATAAATTCCTATACACTAACAATGAACTAGCAGTAAGAGAAATCAGGAAAGCAATTTCATTTACAATTGTATCAAAAAGACAAAAATACCTAGGAATAAACCTAATGAAGGAAGTGAAAGACCTATACTCTGAAAACTACAAGACACTCTTGAGAGAAATTAAAGAGGACACTAATAAAGGGAAATTCATTCCATGCTCTTGGGTAGAAGAATTAATACTGTCAAAATGGCTATCGTGCCTAAAGCAATCTACAGATTCAATGCAATCCCTGTCAAAATACCAACAACATTCTTCAATGAAATAGAATAGTTCTAAAATTCATATGGAACCACAAAAGACCCCAAATAGCCAAAGCACTCCTGACAGGGAAGAATAAAACTGGGGGGATTTTGCTTCCCAACTTTAAGCTCTACTACAAAGTCACAATAGTCAAGACAATTTGGTACTGGCACAAGAACAGACCCAAAGACCAATGGAACAGAATAGAGAGTCCAGAAGAACTTCCAACATCAACATTCTCTGGAAGAGTCATTCCAGAAGATGATCATCAAAAAACTTCAACAAAAATACTGGTGCTGTTACAGTTGTAGCTGCATTCATCCCACTGGTTCCTGGACTTGCCATTGGAATGAAGAAGAAGATATCTAAGCTGGCCTGTGTATACAGTGAAACAACAAATTTGACAGGATCTATACTGTCAGAACTCAACCAAGAATTAGGAGAAGTGCAAGTTGCAGCGCTCCAAAATCTTGCGACTATAGACTATCTACTGTTAAAAGAACATATGGAGGCGGAGCCAACATGGATGCATGAGTAGGACAGTGGGAATCTCCTCCCAAAAACATATATATTTTTGAAAATACAAAAAATACAACTAATCCTAAAAGAGAGACCAGAAGACACAGGACAATAGCCAGACTACATCCACACGTGTGAGAGCCCAGCACCTGGTAAAAGGGGTAAGATACAACCCCCGGCCCGGCGGGACCTGAGCACGCCTCCCCCCAGCTCCCAGCAGGAGGAGAGGTGTCAGAGCGGGGAGGGAGAGGGGGCCCAGGACTGGTAAACACCCAGCCCCAGCCACTCGCACCAGAGTGCAGACACAGTGCATGCGTGGAGGGCTGGAAACTAGGGAAACAGGACAGCAAGACCTCTCAGTGGGTTCCAAAGCTGAGGCCCCTGTGACAAAGAAAAGCGAGTGCTTTTTGAAAGTCTTAAAGGGACAGGGACATAACAGCTGGACGGAAACAACACAGGTCACAGCAGAGTGGCTGGAAATTACAGGGAAAATCGGGTGCACTAACCCGCTGGGCAACAGCTCTGAGACCACTCACGGAGGTAAACAGCCAAACAGTCCCCCCATCCATTACCCCTCCGGGCACTGCGAAAGCAGAGAAGCAGCCTAAAGCAGGCCACACCCTCAGAAAGAGAGATTCCTCCATACCGACCCGGCAAGACACAAAGACCCAGTCTACACGCAATTACCCAACACAAGCCACTAGGGGTCGCAGTCATCCCAGTAAAGAAAGGCCAGCAGCAAGGGAAAAGTTTGGCCCTCCCAGCTGACAGTCAATAGCACCTGTCAACATGAAAAGGCAAAAAAATATGATCCAGACAAGACTAACCCAGACAGCTTCAGCATCTGCTACATCTTCCCCTGAGAAGGAACCTGGGGAGATAGATTTAGCCAGTCTTCCTGAAAAAGAATTCAAAACAAAAGTCATAACCATGCTGATGGACTCGCAGAGAAATATGCAAGAACTAAGGAAGGAGAATACAGGAATAAAACAAGCTCTGGAAGGACTTCAAAGCAGAATGGACGAGATGCAAGAGACCATTAATAGACTAGAAAACAGAGAACAGGAATGCAGAGAAGCTGATGCAGAGAGAGATAAAAGGATCTCCAGGAATGAAAGAATTTTAAGAGAGCTGAGTGACCAATCAAAAACAAATAATATACACATTATAGGAATACCAGAAGGAGAAGAGACAGAAAAAGGGACAGAAAGTGTCTTTGAAGAAATAATTGCCAAAAACTTCCCCAAACTAGGGGAAGAAATGGCCTCTCAGACCACAGAGGTACACAGAACTCCCATGACAAGGGATCCAAGGAGGGCAACACCAAGACACATAATAATTAAAATGGCAAAGATCAAAGACAAGGACAAAGTATTAAAGTCATCCAGAGAGAAAAAAAAGGTTACCTAAAAAGGAAAACACATCAGGCTATCATCAGACTTCTCAACAGAAACCCTACAGGCCAGAAGAGAATGGCATGATATATGTAATGCAATGAAACAGAAGGGCCTCGAACCAAGACTACTATATCCAGCACGATTATCATTTAAATATGAAGGAGGGATTAAACAATTCCCAGACAAGCAAAAGTTGAGGGAATTTGCCTCCCACAAAACACCTCTACAGGGCATCCTACAGGGACTGCTCTAGACGGGAGCACTCCTAAAAAGAGCACAGAACAAAACACCCAACATATGAAGGGAGGAGGAGGAATAAGAAGGGAGAGAAATAAAGAGTCATCAGACCGTGTTTATAATAGCTCAACAAGTGAGTTAAGTTAGACAGTAAGATAGTAAAGAAGCTAACCCTGAACCTTTGGTAACTACAAACTTAAAGCCTGCAATGGCAATAAGTACATATCTTTCAATAATCACCCTAAATGTAAATGGACTGAATGCACCAATCAAAAGACACAGAGTAATAGAATGGATAAAAAAGCAAGATCCATCCATATGCTGTTTACAAGAGACTCACCTCAAACCCACAGACATGCACAGACTTAAAGTCAAGGGATGGAAAAAGATCTTTCATGCAAACAACAGAGAGAAGAAAGCAGATGTTGCAATTCTGGTATCAGACAAAACAGACTTCAAAATAAAGAAAGCAACAAAAGATAAAGAAGGACATTACATAATGATAAAGGGCTCAGTCCAACAAGAGGATATAACCATTACAAATATATATGCACCCAATACAGGAGCACCAACATATCAGAAACAAATACTAACAGAACTAAAGGAGGAAATAGAATGCAATGCATTCATTCTAGGAGACTTCAACACACCACTCACTCCAAAGGACAGATCCACCAGAAAGAAAATAAGTAAGGATACAGAGGCACTGAACAACACACTAGAACAGATGGACCTAAAAGACATCTACAGAACTCTACATCCAAAAGCAACAGGATACACATTCTTCTCAAGTGCACATGGAACATTCTCCAGAAAAGACCACATACTAGGCCACAAAAAGGAGCCTCAGTAAATTCCAAAAGATTGAAATCCTACCAACCAACTTTTCAGACCACAAAGGTGTAAAACTAGAAATAAACTGTACAAAGAAAGCAAAAAGGCTCACAAACACATGGAGGCTTAACAAAACGCTTCTAAATAGTCAATGGATCAATGACCAAATTAAAATGTAGATCCAGCAATATATGGAAATAAATGACAACAACAACACAAAGCCCCAACTTCTGTGGGATGCAGCAAAAGCAGTCTTAAGAGGAAAGTATATAGCAATCCAGGCATATTCAGAAGAAAGAACAAGCCCAAATGAATAGTCTAACACCACAATTATCAAAATTGGAAAAAGAAGAACAAATGAGGCCTAAGGTCAGCAGAAGGAGGGACATAATAAAGATCAGAGAAGCAATAAATAAAATTGAGAAGAATAAAACAATAGCAAAAATCAATGACACCAAGAGCTGGTTCTTTGAGAAAATAAACAAAATAGATAAGCCTCTAGGCAGACTTATTAAGAGGAAAAGAGAGTCAACACAAATTAACAGAATCAGAAATGAGAAAGGAAAAATCACGACAGACCCCACAGAAATACAAAGAATAATTAGAGAGTACTATGAAAAACTATATTCTAAGAAGATGGGAAACCTAGGAGAAATGGACAGCTTCCTAGAAAAATACAACCTTCCAAGACTGACCCAGAAAGAAATAGAATATCTAAACAGACGAATTACCAGCAACGAAATTGAAGCAGTAATCAAAAATCTACCAAAGAACAAAACCCCCGGGCCAGATGGATTCATCTCGGAATTTTATCAGACATACAGGGAAGACACAATACCCATTCTCCTTAAAGTTTTTAAATAAAATAGAAGAGGAGGGGATACTCCCAAACTCATACTATGAAGCTAACATCACCCTAATACCAAAACCAGGCAAAGACCCATTCAAAAAAGAAAACTACAGACCAATATCCCTGATGAACATAGATAGAAAAATACTCAACAAAATATTAGCAAACCGAATTCAAAAATACATCAAAAGGATCATACACCATGACCAAATGGGATTCATTTCAGGGATGCAAGGATGGTACAACATTTGAAAGTTCATCAACATCATCCACTACATCAACAAAAAGAAAGATAAAAAACACATGATCATCTCCATAGATGCTGAAAAAGCATTTGACAAAGTTCAACATCCATTCATGATAAAAACTTTCAGCAAAATGGGAATAGAGGGCAAGTACCTCAACATAATAAAGGCCATATATGATAAAACCACAGCCAACATTATATTGAACAGTGAGATGCTGAAAGCTTTTCCTCTGAGATCAGGAACTAGACAAGGATGCCCACTCTCCCCACTGTTATTTAACATAGTACTGGAGGTCCTAGCCATGGCAATCAGACAAAACAAAAAAATACAAGGAATCCAGATTAGTAAATAAGAACTTAAACTGTCACTATTTGCAGATGACATGATACTGTATATAAAAAACCCTAAAGACTCCACTCCAAAACTACTAGAACTGATATTGGAATACAACAAAGTTGCAGGATACAAAGTTAACACACAGAAATCTGTGACTTTCCTATACACTAACAATGAACCATCAAAAAGAGATATCAGGAAAACAACTCCATTCACAATTGCATCAAAAAAAATAAACTACCTAGGAATAAACCTAACCAAAGAAGTGAAAGACTTATACTCTGAAAACTACAAGTCACTCTTAAGAGAAATTAAACGAGACACTAAGAAATAGAAACATCCCATGCTCGTGGCTAGGAAGAATTAATATTGTCAAAATGGCCATACTGCTCAAAGCAATATACAGATTTGATGCAATCCCTATGAAACTACCAGCAACATTCTTCAATGAACTGGAACAAATAATTCAAAAATTCATATGGAAACACCAAAGACCCCGAATAGCCAAAGCAATCCTGAGAAAGAAGAATAAAGTAGGGGGGATCTCACTCCTCAACTTCAAGCTCTATTATAAAGCCATAGTAATCAAGACAATTTGGTACTGGCACAAGAACAGAGCCAAAGACCAATGGAACAGACTAGAGAATCCAGACATTAACCCAGACATATATGGTCAATTAAAATTTGATAAAGGAGCCATGGATATACAATGTGGAAATGACAGTCTCTTCAACAGATGGTGCTGGAAAACTGGACACCTACATGTAGGAGAATGAAACTGGACCATTGTCTAACCCCATATACAAAAGTAAACTCAAAATGGATCAAAGACCTGAATGTAAGTCATGAAACCATTAAACTCTTGGAAAAAAACATTGGCAAAAACATCTTAGACATAAACATGAGTGACCTCTTCTTGAACATATCTCCCCCGGCAAGGAAAACAACAGCAAAAATGAACAAGTGGGACTATATTAAGCCGAAAAGCTTCTGTACAGCAAAAGACACCATCAATAGAACAAAAAGGAACCCTACAGTATGGGAGAATATATTTGAAAATGACAGATCTGATAAAGGCTTGACGTCCAGAATATATAAAGAGCTCACACGCCTCAACAAACAAAAAACAAATAACCCAATTAAAAAATGGGCAGAGGAACTGAACAGACAGTTCTCCAAAAAAGAAATACAGATGGCCAACAGAAACATGAAAAGATGCTCCACATCGCTAATTATCAGACAAATGCAAATTAAAACTACAATGAGGTATCACCTCACACCAGTAAGGATGGCTGCCATCCAAAAGTCAAACAACAATAAATGTTGGCAAGGCTGTGGAGAAAAGGGAACCCCCCTACACTGCTGGTGGGAATGTAAATTAATTCAACCATTGTTGAAAGCAGTATGGAGGTTCATCAAAATGCTCAAAACAGACTTACCATTTGACCCAGGAATTCCACTCCTAGCAACTTACCATAAGAACGCAGCAATCAAGTTTGAGAAAGACAGATGCACCCCTATGTTTATCGCAGCACTATTTACAATAGCCAAGAATTGGAAGCAACCTAAATGTCCATCGATAGATGAATGGATAAAGAAGATGTGGTACATATACACAATGGAATACTACTCAGCCACAAGAAGAGGGCAAATCCTACCATTTGCAGCAACATGGATGGAGCTGGAGGGTATTATGCTCAGTGAAATAAGCCAAGCGGAGAAAGAGAAATACCAAATGATTTCACTCATCTGTGGATTATGAGAACAAAGGAAAAACTGAAGAAACAAAACAGCAGCAGAATCACAGAACCCAAGAATGGACTAACAGGTACCAAAGGGAAAGGGACTGGGGAGGATGGGTGGGTAGGGAGGAATAAGGGGGGGGAGAAAAAGGGAGGTATTAAGATTAGCGTGCATGGGGGTGGGAGAATGGGGAGGGCTGTGCAACACAGAGAAGACAAGTAGTGATTCTACAACATTTTGCTATGTTGATGGATAGTGACTGTAAAGGAGTTTATAGGGGGGACCTTGTATAGGGGAGAGCCTAGTAAACATAAGATTCATCACGTAAGTGTAGATTAATGATAACAAAAAAAAGAAAGAAAGAAAAGGGGGATTACCCCCTGATAGGATAAAACTAACTGTAAATCAATGATTAATGCATGCTTTAAATATCCTTAATTTTGACCACTTAAAGGGTGTCAGATGATCGGCAATTGAGGTACATTTTTCTGATAATATTCCTTTCTCTTAAAAAAAAAAAAGCAGTTCCTGTGTGGTGACCTCCAATGAGTTCTACACAGTGGTATAAAGGGCATATAAAAGTGTAGGCAAAGGGTCTGTGTTTATACAGAGGATCAAAGCCTAATTTGACTACCCAGAAAATGAACTAAGATACGAAATGAAGAAGAACTTCCAACAACAGCACTCTCTGGAAGACTCATACCAGAAGATGATCATCAAAAAACCTCAACAAAGATCCAGGCACTGCTACAGCTGTAGATGCACTCATCTCACCGGTTCCTGGACTTGCCATTGGAATGAAGAAGGAGATATCTAAGCTGGTGTGTGCATACATTAAAACAACAAATTTGACTGGATCTATACTGTTGGAACTCAACCAAGAACTAGGAGAAGTTCAAGTTGTAGTGCTCCAAATTTTACAACTACAGACTACCTACTGTTAAAAGAACATATGGGATGTGAACAGTCCCAGGAATGGGTTGTTTTAATTTGTCTGTTTTCTCTCAGACTGTTCAAGTTCAGTTAGACAATCTCCATCATATCATAGATAAGTTTTCACAAATGCCTAAGGTGCCTAACTGGTTTTCTTGGTGTCACTGGAGATGGCTGGAAATTATAGGTCTGCTTTGGTTATGTAACTGTACTCCTATTATGTTACTGTGTGTGCGCAGTTTAATTAGTAGTTTAAAACCTATACATGCTGAAGTTACTCTACAAGAAGATATGTCAAAGAAATAATCAATCTTCCCAAGTTTTCTTTCACCTGCTACTTCTATAGCTTTTCTTCTTCCTTCCTAATTACAACCCTTAAATAGAATTCGTGCCTCATATCAAATTTACCAAGTATCATAATTCTTCCAAGTGGTAAGAAACCTCAAGACAAATGCAGGGCATAGAAGCCACAGGGCATTAATCTGCAAAGAAGTAAAAAGCTAACCTTTTCAAAGAATATTGCTTCTCTCTCACTTACCAACTTTACATTTCCCTGTATGGCCCTGGAAGATGACTGGTTATCCAGAGACGGGTAAGATTCCTCAAGGGAGGAACAATCTAAGACAGGCACAGTCGCAGGGGGGCCATCAGGTGAGAAATTGGGGATCAACAGAGGTGAGGCTTAGAACCTCATGCCCCCTGTTTTGAGAGTAATCTTCTGCATCCGTGGATGTTTTGTTGCCCTTGTCTAGCTCGGAATAATACTTAGTCTATAGGCACACACCTGATCATCTACGTGTTCCCTCTTAGAGCACTAAACTATGTTTTCTACCTTTATCTTGCATCTTCCTACCTACCACTTCAGCATTTTATTAAAAAAAATAATAATAATAATAATAATGGAGAAATGTGGGATTCACATATAAATCAAGTATAAAAATCAAACGAATAATCATATTTGACCTGATTGTTTATAGTTCATGATGCGTGATCAAAACCGAAAGTTTCTGTGATATGACTGCCCTTGCACTGTTCACCATGTAAGAACTTATTCACTATGTAAGAACTTGTTCACCGTGTAAGAACTTGTTTGTTATGCTTTAGAAGATTGGAGACTGTTGAGAATTAGGCTTGGGGTTGATTAATGATTGTGCATTGAGTCCCCTATACAGAATTTTATTGTTATTAGCAACCATCTGATCAATAAATATGAGGGATATCCTCAAAAAAAAAAAAACTGAAGGAGCAAAACAGCAGCAGACTCACAGACTCCAAGAAGGGACTAGCAGTTACCAAAGGGAAGGGGTTTGTGGAGGGTGGGTGGGGAGTGAGAGAGAAGGGGATTAAAAGTCATTATAATTAGCACACATAATATAGGTAGGTCATGGGTAATGTAGTACAGCACAGAGAAGACTACAGACTCTACAGTATCATACTTCACTGATGGACAGTGACTCCCATGGAGTGTTGGGAGGGACTTGATAATATGTGTGAATGTTGAAACCACACACACACACAAAAAAAAAGAATAGAGAGTCCAGATATTAACCCAAGCATATATGGTCAATTATCATATGATAAGGAGCCTTGGACATACAATGGGGAAATGGCAGCCTCTTCAACAGCTGGTGTTGCAAAACTGTACAGCTCCATGAAAGAGAATGAAACTGGATTACTGTCTAACTCCATACACAAAAGTAAACTCAAAATGGATCAAAGACCTGAATGTAAGTCATGAAACCATAAAACTCTTAGAAAAAAACATACGCAAAAATATCTTGAATATAAACATAAGCAATTTTTTCATGAACATATCTCCTCGAGCAAAGGAAACAAAAGCAAAAATGAAAAGTGGGTCTACATTAAGCTAAAAAGCTTCTGTACAGCAAAGAACACCATCAGGAGAACAAAAATACATCCTACAGTATGGGAGAATATATTTGTGAATGACATATCTGACAAGGGGTTAACATCCAAAATATATTAAGAACTCATACACCTCATCACCCAAAAAGCAAATAACCTGATTAAAAAGGGGGTGGAGGATATGAACAGAGAATTCTCCAAAGAAGAAATTCAGATGGTCAACAGACACATGAAAAGACGCTCTGCATCACTAATTATCAGGGAAATGCAAATTAAAACCATAATGAGATATCACCTCACACCAGTTAGGATGGCCAACATTCAAAAGACAAACAACAACAAATGCTGTTGTGGATGTGGAGAAAGGGGAACCCTCCAACACTTCTGGTGGGAATGTAAATTATTTCAACCATTGTGGAAAGCAGTATGGAGGTTTCTCAAAAAACTAAAAATAGAAATACCACTTGACCCAGGAATTTCACTTCTAGGAATTTACCAAAAGAAAACAACTTCTCAGATTCAAAAGACTCCTATGTTTATTGCAGCACTTTTTACAATAGCCAAGAAATGGAAGCAACTTAAGTGTTCATCAGTAGATGAATGAATAAAGAAGATGTGGTACATATACCCAATGGAATATTATTCTGCCATAAGAAGAAAACAAATCCTACCATTTGCAACAACATGGATGGAGCTAGAGAGTATTATGCTTGGTGAAATAAGCCAGTCGCAAGACAAGTACCAAATGATTTCACTCATCTGTGGAATGTAACAACAAAGCAAAAACTGAAGGAACAAAACAGCAGCAGACTCACAGAACCCAGGAATGGTCTAATAGTTACCAAAGGGAAAGGGACTGGGGAGGGTGTGGGGGAAGGGAGGGATAAGGGGAGTAAGGGGCATTATGATTAGCACACATAATGTAGGTGGGGCACAGGGAAAGCAGTATAGTAAAGAGAAGACAAGTAGTGGGTCTGTAGCATCCTACTGTGCTATAACTTTAATGGGTATGTGGTGGACACCTGATAATGGCGTGAGTCTAGTAACCACAATGTTGCTCATGTGACTGTATATTAATGATTTCACAATAATAAAAAAATAAATAAATATTGGTATCATATACAACCACGGAAAAGAAAGAAATCTTGCCATTTGCAACAACATGAATGGACAGAGGGTATTATGTTAAGTGAAATAAGTCAGAGAAAGAGAAATACCATATGATTTAACTTATATGTGGAATCTAAAAAAATAAAATAAACAAAGAAAACAAATAGACTCGTATATTCAGAGAACAAACTGGTGATTGCCACAGGGAAGGGGCTAGAGGAATGGGTGCAATAGGTGATGGGTAAAATTTTAGTAAGAATGTATGATATCTTGATATAAGTGATAGTTACATGAATGCATACACATGTCAAAAGGCATTGAGCTGTACACTAATATTTGTGCACTTTATTGTATGTATCTCAATATAACATTTGAAAAAAAGACTGAATGTATACATTACTAATGGGGGTGTAAATTGGTGCAACCCTTTGAAAACTACAATAATTCCAAATACATGCCTATTGTATGACCCCGAATTTCCATCCTTGAGTATCTACCCGACAGAAGTGAGTACCTATGTCCAAAGAAATATTTGTAGAAGAATTTTATATCAGCATTACTTGTAATATCTCAAACTGGGGATGACCCAAATGCCAATCAGCAGGAGAATGCATAAATATATTATGTTATATTTATACAGTGGAATACTACAATGCCATAAAAAGACACACAATACTTATAAAGAACACAACACCAATTATAAGATGTATGAATTTCACAGACATTATGTTGAACAAAAATGGTACATTTTGTACTAGTTCATTTATATAAAATTCAAGGACAGGAAAAATAATTGATCATGATAGAAGTCCGAGTACTGTCAACTCCCTGCAGCATACATATAGACTAGGGAAGTCTGAAAGAAACTTACCTTAAGGCTGGAAGTAGTCATCTGGGAGGTGGATTATAGGGGTGTATACATATATTAAATTAGGCCGGACACCTAATATGACTGTTTGTTTATTTCACCATTATAATAAAAGGAGAAAAAATTATGGAAGGTAGGAAGAACATGATTTAAAGGAAGGTGATTTTAGTACAAATTACAGGAAGGACTACTGCATTCATTCTGTCATTCGTCTAGTTAATACTGACTGAGAATGTTCCGGACTCTATGTTCCAGAAGGGGATCCAAAGAGAATTTGACCCAATTGTGCTTGCAAAGTTCACAGACACATAAGGGAACAGACTCAATAACTCTAGTAAACATGGTGAGTACCACTATCATGGTATATATATATGAAGTATGGGAACATGGTGAATTAAACATAAGAAATGGGAAGTCAGGGATAGTTTCATAGAGTAAATTATTTGATTTGTGACTGTAAGAATGAGAAGAGCTCAAGAAGTGGTGTGGGGAAGGAAAGGTCTTTCCCCAAAAAAATCCTATGTTCAGGAAAGCACAAAATTGCTTAGCAGGTTTGAGCTGTCTGGTGATAAGGTATGACAGGAAGTTGGGATAGGGGAGGGGAGATGAGGCTGGAATGGAGGTAGAACGACTGCAGAGGGCTAAGTAAGTAAGAGTAAGAGTTGAAACTTAAGGAGGCAGTAACACAATCATTTTATATTATAGAAAGACTACCCAGGTGGCCATGGAAAGGTTACATAGATGGGAGAGGAGGAGGGGTTACTGATAGTTGTTGGACACACATAAGTATGACAGCCTGGTGGCTGAACTGAAATGCATGCTGGATGGTAGACAGAATTAAAGTAACTGTGGTAAGTGGTAAAATTAAGAATGCAAAATCCAGTATAATCTTGTTAGTACAAACTGATCAATATAAGATGTTGCTGTGATCATTGGTAAATGGGCTTCCTGGCATTGTGGGTGGTATGAAAAGAACTTTTGCTGCACTGTATGGACCAGTTCATAATAGGTAGCAAGGCAGCATAGCACATCTTTTAGTAAGCTCTCTGAGCTTCAGAGGATACCCAGTTAACCATCATCCTCAACCTCAACTATTGCTTTTGACCTGTTGAGTTTTTATGCCTTCATTTTAACTACAGTGCTATCCAATTCTATGTGTATAGTTTTTAATATAACATATACATTTATGATAAATATTTAACATGGAAATCCACAGTGAAGAAACTTAAAAGTCTAGATATGTTTCTAATTTTTTTAAGTATCATTAGCAGGTAAATATTCTGAATTTTCATGAGATCAAAGAAAATAATAATCAACGACAATCTAAAGCATATTCTAATACTGTGCAAAAATCATCACATAAAAACCTGTATTTCTAAAATAAAACACAACTTGATTCTTTCAACATAAAAATTTGATTAACTTATACAAGTGCTATAAATGTTGGATGGAAATGGAGCTCACAGGTTGTGTTATTAAAAGTTAACAGGCAGGAGCCAAGATGACGGCGTGAGTAGAGCAGTGGAAATCTCCTCCCAAAACCACTTATATTTTTGAAAATACAACAAAGGCAACTCTTCCTAAAACAGAGACCAGAAGACACAGGACAACAGCCAGACTACATACACACCTGTGAGAACCCAGTGCATCACAAAGGGGGTAAGATACAAGCCCTGGCCCGGTGGGACGAAAGCGCCCCCCACCCCAGCTCCCGGTGGGAGGAGAGGAGTCAGAGCGGGGAGGGAGAGGGAGCCCAGGACTGCTAAATAGCCAGCCCTAGCCATCCGCACCAGACTGCAGACACAGTGCATGCGTGGGGTGCTGAAAACTAGGGAAACAGGACAGTAATATCTGTGAGTGGGTCCCCGCAGTGGGCGCCCTGGGGACAAAGAAAAGCAAGTGCTTTTTGGAAGTCTTAAAGGGACAGGGACCCCACTGCTGGACAGAAGTGTCCTGGGACAATTAGCCCAGCAGCAGGGAACTCCGGGAACCCTAAACCCCTGGATAGCAGGGCAGCTCAGAGGCCCCTCATGGAGATAAACAGCCTCCTGTCCATTTCGCCTCTGATGTGGCTCCACCATATTGGAGTAGCAGCCCAAGGCAGGCCACGCCCACAGCAACAGTGGAGATAAACTCCATAGGGGCCGGGCAAGAATCAGAAGCCCCATCTGCATGCAGCTGCCCAGCACAAGCCACTAGAGGTCACTGTTCTCCCAGGAGAGGAAGGCCACAAACCAACAAGAAGGGACATTCTCCCAACTGTCACTCGTGCCAGCTCTACAAACTATCTCTATCACCATGAAAAGGCAGAATTTGAGGCAAACAAAGATCACAGAGACAACACCTGAGAAGGAGACAGACCTAACCAGTTTTCCTGAAAAAGAATTCAAAATAAAAATCATAAACATGCTGATGGAGATGCAGATAAATATACAAGAGCTAAGGGATGCAGTCTGGAGGGAGATTACAGATGTATGGAGGGAGATACAGAAGTGAAACAAACTCTGGAAGGATTTATAAGCAGAATGGATAAGATGCAAGAGGCCATTGATGGAATAGAAACCAGAGAACAGGAACGCATAGAAGCTGACATAGAGATAAAAGGATCTCCAGGAATGAAACAATATTAAGAGAACTGCGTGACCAATCCAAAAGGAACAATATCTGTATTATAGGGGTACCAGAAGAAGAAGAGAGAGAAAAAGGGATAGAAAGTCTTTGAAGAAATAATTGCTGAAAACTTACCCAAACTGGGGGAGGAAATAGTCACTCAGACCACGGAAATACACAGAACTCCCAACAGAAAGGACCCAAGGAGGATAACACCAAGACACATAATAATTAAAATGGCAAAGATCAAGGACAAGGAAAGAGTTTTAAAGGCAGCTAGAGAGAAAAGTTCAGCTATAAAGGAAAACCCATCAGGCTATCATCAGACTTCTCGACAGAAACCTTACAGGCCAGAAGACAATGGCATGATATATTTAATACAATGAAAGAGAAGGGCCTTGAACCAAGGATACTATATCCAGCATGATTATCATTTAAATATGATGGAGGGATTAAACAATTCCGAGACAAGCAAAGTTGAGGGAATTTGCCCCCCACAAACCACCTCTACAGGGAATTTTAGAGGGACTGTTCTAGACGGGAGCACTCCTAAAACTACACAGATGTCACCAGAGAAAATAAAATCACAACAAGGAAAGCAGACTAACCAAATACTAACAAAAGGCAAAAAAAATAAAATCAACTACTCACTAAAAGCAGTTAAAGGAAACACAAAAGAGCACAGAATAAAACAACCAACATATAAAGAATGGAGGAGGAGGAATAAGAAGGGAGAGAAGAAAAGAATCTCCAGACAGTGTATATAACAGCTCAATAAGCGAGCTAAGTTAGGCAGTAAGATACTAAAGAGGATAACCTTGAACCTTTGGTAACCACGAATCTAAAGCCTACAATGGCAATAAGTACATATCTTTCAATAGTCACCCTAAATGTAAATGGACTGAATGCACCAATCAAAAGACACAGAGTAATAGAATGGATAAAAAAGCAAGACCCATCTATATGCTGCTTACAAGAAACTCACCTCAAACCCAAAGACATGCACAGACTAAAAGTCAAGGGATGGAAAAACATATTTCATGCAAACAAAAGAGAGAAGAAAGCAGGGGTTGCAGTACTAGTATTGGACAAAATAGACTTCAAAACAAAGAAAGTAACAAGAGATAAAGAAGGACATTACATAATGATAAAGGGCTCAGTCCAACAAGAGGATATAACCATTATAAATATATATGCACCCAACACAGGAGCACCAGCATATGTGAAACAAATACTAACAGAACTAAAGGGGGAAATAGAATGCACTGCATTCATTTTAGGAGACTTCAACATGCCACTCACCCGAAAGGACAGATCCACCAGACAGAAAATAAGTAAGGACACGGAGGCACTGAACAACACACTAGAACAGATGGACCTAAAAGACATCTATAGAACTCTACATCCAAAAGCAACAGGATACACATTCTTCTCAAGTGCACATGGAACATTCTCCAGAATAGACCATATACTAGGCCACAAAAAGAGACTCAGTAAATTCCAAAAGATTGAAATTCTACCAACAAACTTTTCAGACCATAAAGGTATAAAACTAGAAATAAATTCTACAAAGAAAACAAAAAGGCTCACAAACACATGGAGGCTTAACAACATGCTCCTAAATAATCAATGGATCAATGAACAAATTAAAATAGAGACCAAGAAATATATGGAAACAAATGACAACAACAACACAAAGCCCCAACTTCTGTGGGATGCAGCAAAAGCAATCTTAACAGGAAAGTATGTAGCAATCCAGGCACACTTAAAGAAGGAAGAACAAGCCCAAATGAATAGTCTAACATCAAAATTATCAAAATTGGAAAAAGAAGAACAAATGAGGCCTAAAGTCAGTATAAGGAGGGACATAATAAAGATCAGAGAAGAAATAAACAAAATTGAGAAGAATAAAACAATAAAAAAAATCAATAAAAACAAGAGCTGGTTCTTTGAGAAAATAAACAAAATAGATAAGCCTCTAGCCAGTCTTACTAAGAGAAAAAGAGAATCAACACACATCAGCAGAATCAGAAATGAGAATGGAAAAATCACGACAGACTCCACAGAAATACAAAGAATTATTAAAAACTACTATGAAAACCTATATGCTAAGAAGCTGGAAAACCTAGAAGAAATGGACAACTTCCTAGAAAAATACAACCTTCCAAGACTGACCAAGGAAGAAACACAAAAGTTAAACAAACCAATTATGAGCAAAGAAATTGAAGTGGTAATCAAAAAACTACCCAAGAACAGAACCCCTGGGCCAGACGGATTTACCTCGGAATTTTATCAGACATACAGAGAAGACATAATATCCTTTCTCCTTAAAGTTTTCCAAAAAATAGAAGAGGAGGGAATACTCCCAAACACATTCTATGAAGCCAACATTACCCTAATACCAAAACCAGGCAAAAACCCCACCAAAAAAGAAAATTACAGACCAATATCCCTGATGAATGTAGATGCAAAAATACTCAATAAAATATTAGCAAACTGAATTCAAAAATATATCAAAAGGATCATACACCATGACTAAGTGGGATTCATCCCAGGGATGCAAGGATGGTACAACATTCGAAAATCCATCAACATCATCCACCACATAAACAAAAAGAAGCACAAAAACCACATGATCATCTCCATGCGTGTTGAAAAAGCATCTGACAAAGTTCAACATCCATTCATGATAAAAACTCTCAGCAAAATGGGAATAGAGGGCAAGTACCTCAACATAATAAAGGCCACATATGATAAACCCACAGCCAACATCATACTGAACAGTGAGAAGCTGAAAGCTTTTCCTCTGAGATCGGGAACAAGACAGGGATACCCACTCACCCCACTGTTATTTTACATAGTACTGGAGGTCCTAGCCATGGTAATTAGACAAAACAAAGAAATACAAGGAATCCAGATTGGTAAATAAGAAGTTAAACTGTCACTATTTGCAGATGACATGATATTGTACATAAAAATCCCTAAAGACTTCACTCCAAAACTACTAGAACTGATATCGGAATACAGCAAAGTTGCAGGATACAAAATTAACACACAGAAATCTGTGGCTTTCCTATACACTGACAATGAGCCAGTAGAAAGAGAAATCAGGAAAACAGTTCCATTCACAATTGCACCAAAAAGAATAAAATACCTAGGAATAAACCTAACCAAAGAGGTGAAAGACTTATACTCTGAAAACTACAAGTCACTCTTAAGAGAAATTAAAGGGGACACTAACAGATGGAAACCCATCCTATGCTCGTGGCTAGGAAGAATTAATATCGTCAAAATGGCCATCCTGCCCAAAGCAATATACAGATTTGATGCAATTCCTATCAAATTACCAGCAACATTCTTCAACGAACTGGAACAAATAGTTGAAAACTTCATATGGAAACACCAAAGACCCTGAATAGCCAAAGTAATCCTGAGAAAGAAGAATAAAGTGGGGTGGATCTCACTCCCCAACGTCAAGCTCTACTACAAAGCCATAGTAATCAAGACAATTTGGTACTGGCACAAGAACAGAGCCACAGACCAGTGGAACAGATTAGAGACTCCAGACATTAACCCAAACATATATGGTCAATTAATATTCAATAAAGGAGCCATGGACATACAGTGGGGAAATGACAGTCTCTTCAACAGATGGTGCTAGCAAAACTGGACAGCTACATGTAAGAGAATGAAACCGGACCATTGTCTAACCCCATACACAAAAGTAAATTCGAAATGGATCAAAGATCTGAACGTAAGTCATGAAACCATAAAACTCTTAGAAAAAAACATAGGCAAAAATCTCTTGGACATAGACATTAATGACTTCTTCATGAACTTATCTCCCCGGGCAAGGAAATCAAAAGCAAAAATGAACAAGTGGGACTATATCAAGCCGAAAAGCTTCTGTACAGCAAAAGACACGATCAATAGAACAAAAAGGTACCCTACAGTATGGGAGAATATATTTGTAAATGACAGATCCGATCAAGGCTTGACATCCAAAATATATAAAGAGCTCACGCACCTCAACAAACAAAAAGCAAATAATCCAATTACAAAATGGGCAGAGGAACTGAACATACAGTTCTCCAAAAGAGAAATTCAGATGGCCGACAGGCATATGAAAAGATGCTCCACATCGCTAGTTATCAGAGAAATGCAAGTTAAAACCACAATGAGATATCACCTCACACCACTATGGATGGCTAACATCCAAAAGACAAACAACAACAAAAGTTAGCGAGGTTGTGGAGAAAGGGGAACCCTCCTTCACTGCTGGTGGGAATATAAATTAGTTCAACCATTGTGGAAAGCAGTATGGAGGTTCCTCAAAATGCTCAAAATAGACTTATCATTTGAGCCAGGAATTCCACTTCTAGGAATTTACCCTAAGAATGCAGCACTCCAGTTTGAAAAAGACAGATGCACCCCTATGTTTATCGCAGCACTATTTACAATAGCCAAGAAATGGAAGCAACCTAAGTGTCCATCAGTAGATGAATGGATAAAGAAGATGTGGTACATATACACAATGGAATATTATTCAGCCATAAGAAGAAAACAAATCCTACCATTTGCATCAACATGGATGGAGCTAGAGGGTATTATGCTCAGTGAAATAAGAGAAGCAGAGAAAGACAAATACCAAATGATTTCACTCATCTGTGGAGTATAAGAACAAAGGAAAAACTGAAGGAACAAAACAGCAGCAGAATCACAGAACCCAAGAATGAACTAACAGTTACCAAAGGGAAAGCGACTCGGGAGAATGGGAGGGTAGGGAGGGACAAAGGCAGGGAAGAAGAAAGGGGTATTATGATTAGCATGTATAATGTGGGGGGTGGGGGAAAGGGGAGGGCTGGGCAATACAGAGAAGGCAAGTAGTGATTCTACAACATTTTGCTATGCTGATGGACAGTGACTCTAATGGGGTGTGTGGGAGTAACTTGGTGTAGGGGAGAGCCTTATAAACATAATATTCTTCATGTAATTGTAGATTAATGATAACAAAAAAGGGGGGTGTTACTCCCTGATAGGATAAAATTAACTGCAAATCAATGATTAATGCATGCTTTACATATCCTTAATTTTGATCTTTTAAAGGGTGTCAGATGTCAGCTATGCAAGTACATTTTTCTGATAATATTTCTTTTTCTTAAAAAAAAAAGCAGTTCCTTGTGTGGTGGTCTCCAATAGGTTCTTCACAATGGTATAAAGGTCATATCAAAGTGTGGGCAAAGGGTTTTTTTGTGTTTATACAGAGGATCAAAGTCTAATTTGGCTACCCAGAAAACGAATTAAGATACGATATAAAGAAGAACTTCTAACATCAACATCCCCTGCAAGAGTCATTCCAGAAGATGATCATCAAAAAACTTCAACAAAGATCTTGGCGCTGTTGCAGTTGTAGCTGCATTCATCCCACTGGTTCCTGGACTTGCCATTGGAATGAAGAAGGACATATCTAAGGTGGCCTGTGCATACAGTAAAACAACAAATTTGACTGGATCTGTACTGTCGGAACTCAACCAAGAATTAGGAGAAGTGCAAGTTGCAGTGCTCCAAAATCTTGCGACTATAGACTATCTACCGTTAAAAGAACATATGGGATGTGAATAGTTCCCAGGAATGTGTTGTTTTAATTTGTCTGATTTTTCTCAAACTATTCAAATTCAATTAGACAATATCCATCATATTATTGATGTTTTCACAAATGCCTAGGGTACCTAACTGGTTTTCTTGGTGTCACTGGATATGGCTGGTAATTGTAGGACTGCTTTTGTTACGTATCTGTATTCCTATTCTGTTAATGTGTGTACGCAATTTAATTAGTAGTTTGTTGAAACCTATACATGCTTATGTTACTCTACAAGAAGTTATGTCAAAGAAATAATCAATCTTCCCATGTTTTCTTCCATCTCCTACTTCTATAGCTTTTCTTCTTCCTTCCTAATTACAACCCTTTAGTAGGATTCGTGCCTCATATTGAAAATTACCGAGTATCATAATTCTTCCAAGTGGTAAAGATACCTCAAGACAAATGCAGGGCATAGAAGCTACAGGGCATAAATATGCAAAGAAGTAAAAAGCTAACCTTTTCAAAGAATATTGCTTCTCTCTCACTTACCAACTTTACATTTCCCTGTATGGCCCCGGAAGATGACTGGTTAGCCAGAGACGGGTAAGATTCCTCAAGGGAGGAACAACCTAAGACAGGCACAGTCGCAGGGAGGCCATCAGGTGAGAAATTGGGGATCAACAGAGGTGAGGCTTAGAACCTCAACCCCCCTGCTTTGAGAGAAATCTTCTGCATCCGTGGATGTTTTGTTGCCCTTGTCTAGCTTGGATTAATACTTACTCTACAGGCACACACCTGATCATCTACATTTGCCCTCTTACAGCACTAAACTATGTTTTCTACCTTTATCTTGCATCTACCTACCACTTCAGCATTTTATTAAAAATAATAATAATAATAACAATAATAAGAATAAGGGAGAAATGTGGGATTCACATATAAATCAAGTATAAAAATCAAACGAATATTCATATTTGACCTCTTTATAGTTCATAATGCGTGATCAAAACCCAAAGTTTCTGTGATGACTGCCTTTGCACTGTTCACCATGTAAGAACTTATTCACTATGTAAGAATTTGTTCACCATGTAAGAACTTGTTTGTTATGCTTCAGAAGATTGGAGACTGTTAAGAATTAGGCTTGGGGTTGATTAATGATTGTGCATTGAGTCCCCTATACAGAATTTTATTGTTGTTAACAACCATTTGATCAATAAATATGAGAGATGCCCTCTCAAAAAAAAAAAAAGTTAACAGGCAAAACACTTTTATAAGTCAAAGTGGCTATTGTGTTTTATTAAAATTCATGATTCCAATAAAGAAATTTTGCAATCGTTAATTCCAATAAAGAAATTTTGCAATCATTAATAAAAGAAAAGTTAAAGAATATAATTAGTTTCATGTAGTAAAATATTAGAAATAAAAACTTTTTATCAAAGTTTGTGAATAAATTACAAAAGATTTTTAAATATATCAGAACTCAACATAATCTATTATATAAACATAAGTGAACATTTTAGAAATGAATTACTTAGTTGTACTTCAAAAAATAATTATCTACATTGGTGTATCATTACAATGTAGATTTACGGTCCTGACCATGGCAAAGCATTTATCTATTGAAATGATAAAGCAGCCTTTTGGAAAATGTATAAAAATCAAAGCAGTAAAATTTTAATCACTATTGATTTAAAAGTTTTATGTAAATGTGTTTTAATAATACCTACTATGCAAAATTTAAGACACTGAAGGTAGGTAAGTGTTTTTGTTGATCTGGTGGGACTAATGAAAAAGCATCTGTGATGTATCACATTTTTGAATAGGTACCAGAAAATGTTTTCACTGAGTAACATTTATGTGAAAACAGTACCAGAGTGGTGACATGGAGAAAGTCTGGGGTTTCAGCCCACATTTTGGAAAAAGTTTCACATGTTTTAGTTTTTCTTAACTTGTTATATTCATTATATCCTTAGGCAATAAAAGATGTGTATCATATAAGTCAATGTAAATATTTTCTTGATAAATTTTCTATGTACTAAATAAACATGAGAGATAATTACATAATATATGTTAAGAGAGGCTGGGACTGAACATTAGAAAAATATTAGTACCCCAAAGGGCAAACTATCATACTAGAATGGCACCCACTGAGTGGAAATCATGCCAAAACTTATGTGTTCCTTTTCGTGTAAATTGTAAAATGTGAGTAGTTAAGCATTTGGAAAAGTGAAATTAACTTTTAGGGATCTAACTTTAACAAAATATTCTAATAGAAATGTCAATACTTTCCTTAGCTTTATAAGAAAGAAATGAAAATATGTTGCTCATTTAAAACTAATAAAGCAAACTATGAAAGAGAAGCAGATGTACAGAAACAAAGAAATAAATGGTACTTGAAATAAAACTAAACATAAATTACAGTTGAAAGGCAGATAGATAAATTGTATAGAAATGGGTTTATCATTTTGACAAAAAATGAAAAGTGTGATGAATTACTAACCTCTTCCAGTTTATTCAGTCCTAAACATTAGCCACAATGTTTGTAAACAAAGATTTTAGGTGATCAAAATTTTATAAAATTGAACCAAGTAATTAGATATGACATTCCAAGAAATGGTTTTGTGACTTAATTGAAAATAAATAAATATATAAAATATGTGAATATATAAAAATCTCAGACAATATTAGGAAGACTAGAAAATCTGTCAATGTAACTATTAAAAGTTCAAAAGCTGAAGGAGCCTTTAGTACAGTGAACAATATTGCTGATATTAGGAGAAATTATGTACAGAGAACTATAAATTACATAATAATGATTGTCAATTTAAACAGAAAGTTATGGGAAGAGCCTATGTACATTCTCATATCACCTCATTGCTCAGACAAGGGCCACATCTACGGAGTAAAAACCACATCACCCACAGACTCCACCAGGACTTCTAAAACCAACAAGTGATTTTTAAAAATTCTTTATTAAGGTATTATTGATATAAACCCTTATGAAGGTTTCACATGAAAAAAATAATGTGGTTATACATTTGCCCCTATTATCAAGTCCCCACCCATACCCCATTGCAGTCACTGTCCATCAGTGTAGTAAGATGCCGCAGAGATACTATTTGCTTTCTCTGTGCTACACTGTATTCCCTGTGACCCCTCACACCATGTATACTAAACATAACACCCCTCAATCCACTTCTCCCTCCCCTCCCTTCCCATCTGCCCTCCCTCACCCCTCCACTTTTGTAACCTCTAGTCCCTTCCTGGAGTCTGTGAGTCTCCTGCGGTTTTGTTCCTTCAGTTTTGCTTGGTTGTAATACTCCACAAATGAGGGAAATCATTTGGTATTTGTCTTTCTCCACCTGACTTATTTCACTGGGCATAATATCCTCCAGCTCCATCCATGTTGTTGCAAATGGTAGGATTTGTTTCTTTCTTATGCCCGAATAGTATACCATTGTGTATATGTACCACAACTTCTTTATCCATTCATCTACTGATGGACACTTAGGTTGCTTCCATATCTTGGCTATTGTAAATAGTGTTGTGAGAAATATAGGGATGCATATGTCTTTTTGAACCTGAGAACTTGAATTCTTTGGGTAAATTCCAAGGAGTGGGAATTCCAGGTCAAATGGTATTTCTATTTTTAGTTTTTGAGGAACCTCCATATTGCTTTCCACAATGGTTGAATTAGCTTACATTCCCACCAGCAGTGTAGGAGTGTTCCCCTTTCTCTGCATCCTTGCCAGCATTTGTTGTTGTTAGTTTTTTTGATGCTGGCCATCCTTATGGTGTGAGGTGATATCTCATTGTGGTTTTAACTTTCATTTCCCTGATAATTAGTGATGTGGAGCATCTTTTCATGTGTCTGTTGGCCATCTGAATTTCTTTGGAGAATTGTCTGTTCATATCCTTCACCTATGTTTTAATTGGGTTATTTGCTTTTTGGGTGTTGAGGCTTGTGAGTTTTTTATATATTTTGTATGTTAACCCCTTGTCAGATATGTCATTTACAAATATATTCTCCCATACTGTAGGATGCCTTTTTTGTTCTGTTTATGGTGTCCTTTGCCATACAAAAGCTTTTTAGTTTGGTGTAGTATCATGTGTTCATTTTTGCTTTTGTTTCCCTTGATCAAGGAGATGCATTCAGGAAGAAGTTGCTTATGTTTATATTCAGGAGATTTTTTACTATGTTTTCTTCTAAGAGTTTTATGGTTTCATGACTTACATTCATGTCTTTGATCCATTTTGAGTTTACTTTTATGTATTGGGTTAAACAATCATGCAATTTCATTCTGTTGCATGTAGCTGTCCAGTTTTGCCAACACCAGTTGTTGAAGAGTTTGTCAAATTGTACATCCATGGCTCCTTTATTGGTTATTAATTGATCTGGGCTCTCTAGTCTGTTCCATTTGTCTATGGTTCTGTTCTTGTGCCCATACCAAATTGTCTTGATTACTGTGGCTTTGTAGTAGAGTTTTAAGTTGGGGAACATAATCTGCTCAGCTTTATTCTTCCTTCTCAGGATTGCTTTGGCTGTTCAAGGTCTTTTGTGGTTCCATATGAATTTTAAAATTATTTGCTCTAGTTCATGGAAGAATGGTGTTGGTATTTTGATAGGAATTGTACTGAATCTGTAGATTGCTTTAGGCAGGATGGCAATTTTGACAATATTAATTCTTCCTATCCATGAGCACGGGATGTTTCCATTTATTGGTATCTACTTTAATTTCTCCTATGAGTGTCTTGTAGTTTTCAAAGTATAGGTCTTTCACTTTCTTGGTTAGGTTAATTGCTAGGTACTTTATTCTTTTTGTTGCAATTGTGAATGGAATTGTTTTTCTGATATCTCCCTCTTCTAGTTCATCATTAGTGTATAGGAATGCAACAGATTTTGTGTATTAATTTTGTATCCTGCAACTTTGCTGAATTCAGATATTAGATCTAGTAGTTTTGGAGTGGATTCTTTAGGTTTTTTTTATGTACAATGTCATGTCATCTGCAAACAGGAAGTTTAACTTCTTCCACACCAATCTGGAGGCCTTTTATTTCTTTGTGTTGTCTAATTGATGTGGCAAGGACCTCCAGAACTATGTTGAATAAGAGTGGAGAGAGTGGGCAACCTTGTCTTGTTCCCGATCTTAAAGGAAAGGTTTTCAGTATCTCGCTGTTAAGTATGATGTTGGCTGTGGGTTTCTCATATATGGCCTTTATGATGTTGAGGTACTTGCCCTCTATATCCATTTTGTTGAGAGTTTTTATCATGAATGGATATTGAATTTTGTCAAACGCTTTTTTGGGATCTATGGAGATTATCCTGTGGTTTATGTCCCTCTTTTGTTAATGTGGTGGATGATCTTGATGGGTTTTCTTATACTGTACAATCCTTGCATTCCTGGAATAAATCTTACTTGACCATGATGGATGATTTTCTGGATATATTTTTGAACTAAGTTTGCTAATATTTTGTTGAGTATTTTTGTATCTCTATTCATCAGGGATATTGGTCTGTAATTTTCTTTTTTTGTATTGTCTTTGCCTAGTTTTGGTATTAGAATAATGCTGGCCTTATAGAATCAGCTTCAAGTATTCCCTCTTCTTCTAATTTTTGGAAAACTTAAGAAGAATGGCTATTAGGTCTTCACTAAATGTTTGATAAGATTCAGCGGTGAAGCCATCTGGTCCAGGAGTTTTGTTCTTAGGTAGGTTTTTGATTAACAGTTCAATTTAATTGTTGGTAACTGGTCTGTTCAGATTTTCTGTTTCTTTCTGAGTCAGCCTTGGAAGGTTGTATTTTTCTAGAAAGTTGTCCATTTCTACTAGGTTATCCAATTTGTTATCATATAAGTTTTCATAGTATTCTCTGATAATTCTTTGTATTGTGGTGTCCATAGATATTTTTCCTTTTTCATTTCTGATTCTGTTTATGTGTGTAGACTGTCCTTTTTTCTTGATAAGTCTGGCTAGGTGTTTATCTACTTTTTTTTTTCATTTGATTTTTATTTATTTATTTATTTTTATTTATTTATTTTATCTACTTTGTTTTTCTCGAAGAACCAGCTCTTGCTTTCATTCATTCTTTCTATTGTTTTTTTCTTCTTGATTTTATTTATTTCTGCTCCAATCTTTATTATGTCCCTCCTTCTACTGACGTTGGGCCTCATTTACTCTTCTTTTTCTAGTTTCGTTAATTGTGAGTTTAGACTCTTCATATGGGATTATTCTTCTTTCCTGAGGTAGGCCTGTATTGCAATATACTTTTCTCTTAACACGGCCTTCGCTTTATTTGGTGATTGGTTCATTTGTTATTTAGGAGCGTGTTGTGAAGCCTCCATGTGTTTGTGGGATTTTTCATTTTCTTTGTGTAATTTATTTCTAGTTTCATACCTTTATGGTCTGAGAAACTGGGTGGTACAATTTCAATCTTTTTGAATTTACCAAGGCTCTTTTTGTGGCCTAGTATATGACCTAGAAATGTTCCATGGGCACTTGAGAAGAATGTGTATTCTGCTGCTTTTGGGTAGAGAGTTGTGTAGATGTCTGTTAGGTCTACCTGTTCCAATGTGTTTTTCAGTGTCTCTGCCTCCTTAATTATTTCTGTCTGGTTGACCTGTCCTTTAGAGTGAGTGGAGTGTTGAAGTCTCCTAGAATAAATGCATTGCATTTTATTTCCCCTTTTAATTCTGTTAGTATTTGTTTCACATAGGTAGGTGTGCCTGTGTTTGGGTGCATAGATATTTATAATGGTTATATTTCTTGTTGGATTGACTGTTTTATTATTATGCAATCAATGTCCTTCTTTGTCTCTTGTGACTTCCTTTGTTTTGAAGTCTATTTTGTCTGATACAAGTACTGCAACTTCTGCTTTTTTTCCCCCTATTACTTGCATGAGGTATCTTTTTCCATCCCTTCACTTTTAGTCTGTGTATGTCTTTGGGTTTCAAGTGAGTCTTTTGTAGGCAGCATATAGATGGGTCATGTTTTTTACTCTATTCACTGACTCTATGCCTTTTTATTGGTGCATTCAGACCATTTACTTTTAAGGTGATTATCAATAGATATGTACTTATTGTCATTGCAGACTTTAAATTCATGATTACCAAAGGTTCAAGGGTAAATTCCTTACTATCTAAGAGTTTAACTTAACATACTTAGTATGCTATTACAGACACAATCTAAAGGTTCTTTTTTTCTCCTCCATTTTCTTTCTTCTCTGTTCTTTATATATTAGGCATTCCTTTGTCTATCCCTTGATTGACTTTGGGGGTAGATGATTTAATTTTGCATTTGCTTAGTAATTACCTGTTCTACTTTCTTTACTGTGTGCTTTTATTTCCTCTGGTGACAGCTATTAAAACTTAGGAACACTTCCATCTATAACAGTATCTCCAAAATACACTGTAGAGATGGTTTGTGGAAGGTAAATTCTCTCAGCTTTTGCTTATCTGGCAATTGTTTAATCCCTCCAAATTTAAATGATTATCTTTCTGGATAAAGTATTTTTGTTTCGAGGTCCTTCTGCTTCATTACATTAAATATATCATGCCACTCCCTTCTGGCCTGTATGGTTTCTGCTGAGAAGTCTGATGATAGCCTGATGGGCTTTCCTTTGTGTGTGATCTTATTTCTCTCTCTGGCTGCTTTTAGTATTCTGTCCTTATCCTTGATCTTTGCCATTTTAATTACTATATGTCTTGGTGTTGTCTTCTTTGGGTCTCTTGTGTTGGGAGATCTCTGCACCTCCATGGCTTGAGAGACTATCTCCTTCCCCAAACTGGGGAAGTTTTTAGCAATTATCTCCTCAAAGACACTTTCTACCCCTCTTTTCCTCTCTTCTTCTTCTGGTACCCCTATAAATTGAATATTGTTCTTTTTGGATTGGTCACAGAGTTCTTTCAATATTGTTTCATTCTTAGAGATCCTTTTTTCTCTCTGTGCCTCAGCTTCTTCGTATTCCTCTTCTCTAATTTCTATTTCATTCATTATATTTTCCCCTGTATCTAATCTGCTTTTAAAACCTTCCATTGTATGTTAGTTTTCTGATACTGTGTTCTGTAATGATTGGATCTCTGATTGGAATTCATTCCTGAGTTCTTGAATATTTTTCTGTACCTCCATGAGCATGTTAATGATTTTTATTTTGAAATCTCTTTCAGGAAGATTCATGAGGTCGATTTCATTTGAGTCTTTCTCTGGTGTATTCATAATTTTGCTTTGTACTATGTTCTTTTGATGTTTCATAGGTGTATGTGGCACCCTCTAGTGCCCAGAAGCTCTACTCTCTGGAGCTGCTCAGCCCCTGGAGCAATGTCAGGGGTTGCAGTGGAGTGGTGTTGGTGCCTGGAGAAAGGAAAGAGTTGTTTCTTGCTTCCCAGCTGCTATGCCTGTTTCCACTCCAAGAAGTGATTTTGAAATTGTTAGAAAAGTGTGAGGAATGATAATTACTAAAAATTATATCATCTATAAGCAGTTTCATAAGGTACACATAGTTTAATTTCTATAGAGAATAAAAGGTGGTTTGAATTTTTTTATTTCTGTGTTGATTTACATATAACTGTACAAGTTAACATACTATGAATTTTTACCCCTGGATGAAGGCAGGCAAGAAGGAAGGTTAGAAGGTGTCTGTCATGGTGCTAGAAGTTATGGGAGATAAAAAGGAAGGAACTGAAATAGAAAGTAGAAGTAATAGGAATTGCTGAACAATTTGATATTTGAAAAGAAGATTCAAGGATGATTTCTGACTCAATGAATAGGATAGCACCTATTGAGTCTGAAGTTTTAATCATATTGAGTCTGAAGAACATGTATAACATCCATATGGAAATACGTAAAAGTAGTAATAATTATAAATATTTATATCAGGCTTTATAGTGTTTTACATTCTTTCATATATGTTATTTAATTTTCTTACCAGCTCAATAAGTATATTAATACTGTTATTACTAATAGCTCTTCCTTACTGAGTACCTATTATCCCTCATTCAGCAGTTATTTGAGCCCCTCTACAAGTCAGGAGTTGGCGATATATCAGTGAGTAAGATAAACCCCAGCCCTCATGGAGTTTACATTCACATGGAGGGAAACAGACAATAATGGGATATATGTAAAGTAGAAGGTCTGGAACCGAATCAGGGTAAGTGGATAGAGTGTGATGGTGTCATTTAAATAGGGTAGTCAGAGAAGGAGACATTTGAAGAGAATTCCGAAGGGAGTAACTCATGTGACTATCTTGGGAAGGCTCATTTTGGGCAGAGGGCATAGCCAGAGCCAATTCTCTAAGGTGGAGATCTTTTTCCAATGGATTTGAAGATCAGCAAAAAGGCCAGTGTGGTTACTATGGACTAAGGGAAAGGGTGAGTCACAGAAGATACAAGATGAAGTCAGAGTGGTTGGCAGAGGTCACACACAGGATGTTTTTTGGCCATAGTAAAGCATTAAGATTTTACTCAGTCTTGTGTATTGAAAGAACACTCTGGCTGTTATATTTGACAAGACTCTGGGACAGCGAGAATAGGAGAAAGAGACTAAATTCTGAAGCACTTGAGCTACTTGTAGTTTAGGTAAGAGATGATGGTGGCTTGGATTAGGGTGTAGCAGTAGGGTGGTGCCAAGAGATAGATTTTAGATACATTTCAAAGGTAGAACAAATGGAACTTACTAAAAATCAATTATGGGGTGCAGAAAAGGAGGAAAACACAATATTTACAATTGACAATTTGTTTTGTAAATATCAAACACAAGGTTTTTGGCCCCAGTCACTCACTGGGTGAATGGTGACACATTCAATGAGAAGGTGAAGACCTGGTAAAGAGTAGGTTTGAAGGGGAAAATCTGGAGTCTGGGAAAATCTGGAGATGTGTGAAGTCTGACATACTATGTTCTAGGTGCCTTTAAATTCTCTCAGCAATCTTTTTAATATCTGGATGGGAGGTATGACCACTGTCCCTATTTTTTGGATGCAAAACTAAGGCTATGAGATTTTTTTCAATTTAAGTTCTATGACCAATGGGTTGTAACTAATTCTGGAACTCAAAGAAGAGATACAAGAAAAAGTTAGGGCAGCTGGCAGAGGCCACACACACAGGATGTTTCCAGTAAAATATAATAGAATACAGTCAATGAATTTAATTCAATGGGTATTTCCTGAAGATTACCCTTCTGTTACCCTCCAGGAATTCATAGTATTGCAAGGAATGTAAATGTAGTAAAAAAAAAAAAAACACTGAAATTTTGGACCACAGCTCAAAGTAGGATAGTGTTAAAAACAACACTCACTGAAATAATGTAGTGGAGAGAGAAAAGTCAGTGAGGGCCAGAATGGGTGGCTTGAACTCCTTTCTGGAAGATACAGGGGGGGATTTTAACGAGAAAGAGTTGGACGGAGGCAGGGAGATCTGCAGGCCAGGAAACTGCCTGGGTATGGTCAGAGTATGCTTTGGGATACCACAGAGACCATTCAACTGAAGTAAAGGGAGATAAAGATGGATGGGCAGAGAAAGGCCAAGTTAGTAAGGGCTGTGAAAAGCAATCAGAACCCCTTGGATTTTATCCTGTAGATAGCTGGGAGCCAATAATGGTTTCTATGGTTAGAGCTGAAACATGGTCAACATTCACCATTTCTTAACTAACATTTTCCTAGGATGTTGTCAAACTCATACTGGCAATACTTACATGTTACTTATATTTAATATTTTTCTTTTGCAATAAAAATGATCACACACCACATCTATGTGGATATTTTGACATGCTAGTACCTTTTGGTTCCAAACTCATTCAAATAATACATTTTTGTCCAAAAAGAGGAATTATAATGTGAGGTTATGAAAAGTCCATTTCCCACTTAACATTCTTCCTAGCAACTCAGTTGTTTTCTTTGGCTTTTATTAAAACAATCTTTATGTGAATTGGCAATTTGTTTTGTAAATATCAATGAAAGCATATTTCAGAGAATATACTAATAAAAACCAACCCAGTTTTAGGGATATGTTTGCTGCCAGACATCAGTCTTCAGCTCGTATTATAAGTATTTCCAGTAAGTCTTAAATTTACACTACCATGAGAAATAGCTTACTGTTTAAGATCAAAAAAGTTGAAAAATCCTTCAATGCCTCTCAAAAATTGTTCAAAGATTCTGTCCAATAAAATATATTTTCCTTTCTAGCAAACTACATTTTTAATGGCTTAAGCAGTTAAATTTGATTGAACACTTTCCCCCAAAAAAACCTGCTTAGTCTCAGTTTATTATCATCCTAGTATCTATATATTTTATAACATTTTTTTAAGAGTCTGGGATATTAACATTTCAGTAATACCTATCTTGAACCCTTATCCACTTTATAAACTTTACAAGAATAATAAGCTTTGTTCAAGACTCCAACAAATTCCATTATTATTTTTCAAGTGTGTACAACTCAGCTATTGTCATAAGCTACATTTAATAAGAGAAAAATATTATTTCTCAAATGAAATGTAATATGGAGAGACAGCTAACTAAATGTTATAAAGAACTTTCACTGGAATGTCTCCTGGATGGCAGATGAAGTATCCCTGAAAAGTGAATTGGTATCACTGCCTAGCTCTCTTCTCGTCACGGTACCTGCTGTGATGTTTTCTGATACAAATGTTTTCCATCCCTCCCTCTTCTCTTAGAAAGCATGGTTTCCACAATATAGCTTTCCTCAAGTTTCAAAGTGAACAGTGAATTAATTCCATATATACTTTGAGTGTGATACCATGTTCCTATAGCTAAGCTAGTTATTATGGGGTAGACATAAGGAGCATAAAATATGATTTTGCTATTAAGTACCTCACATCAAACTTAAACTCTATAAAACATGAAATCATAGAAAATAGTTTAAGTAAGTACCAATTACAAGATAGAGACTAGAGCCAAAGTGAGGAGAGATAAATATAAATGTGGGTTAAGGTAGTTGGGAGAGCTTCCTGTAAGACATGGCTTCATAAATGCCTCAAAGAATGGGTATGACAAAGAGAGACAAAGTGGAAATTCATTCCAAGCAATGAGACTAAAATAAGTGAAAGAGGAGGATGGAGGGAGGGAACTCATTTACTGAATGGTTACTAGATGCCAGATGCTATAGAAATATTTATGAAATGAAGTAAAAATCATTTAATCTTCACAGTAAGCCTTTGCAGTGGATATTATTATCTCCATGTGGCAAAAGGAAAACAAGGTTTAGAGAAGGGAAGAAAGTTGCCCTAGGTCATCCATTACACATTTCAGAATCAGGATTCAATACTTAGACTGGTCTGTTCCCAGAGCTGGGCTTTCTCCAGGAGCTCATTGTCTTTGCTGCAGGTGTCTGTGCTGCAGTGAGGAGACCGTCTGGTCTGTAGTGATTCAATTTGATAGTTAGATGGAACCAGATTAAATGCGCTGCCAAAGCTAGGGTTGAAAAAGCTAGGATGATCAGATTTTTGGATTACAGGTTGTCACTGATAGTTCTTGAGCTGGGAGTGAACATGGTGTGAGCAGTGTTTAGGAAAGGTAAGATGGTCATTGGTTTGATAAACAGGAATAGGTGATTCTATAGTTAGTAGAAGTAAGCAGCTCTTGTAAAATTTCAGGGATCAAAATACACAGGCCTGGGCTTGAATGATAACATGAGAATGGAGAAGAGATAGAAGTGAGAATATAAGAGAAATATCAAGAAGACTTAGAGGCAGACTGAATAACAGGTCCAGTAACTCATAGGTGGGCTTTCGAGACTCTGAGAATTACAGTGCCATTGACAGAAACTGGAAAGCTGAGAGATGGAGGTGGTCTGAAAATATGATGCTACAAGCATGGAGAGACACAAACAGGAAAAGCAGCATACTTTCAGGTAGCAGAAGAAAGACGTAAAGCTATAAAGCTCTTAGAAAAAACAAGCAGCACTGTTTTTGGAGATAATAAAACAATTTTTTTCCTAATCAAGACATTCAAATATTTCTAATTTTCCTACTTTAAATTGTCTTGGAAAGAAGCCTTAGAGTTGAATATGGAAAGAAAATGCTATGGCCTTTCTTCTGAATGTTAACTATGAGAGTCAGAGTATGAATGATATAAGGATGAAGTTTATTTTCAGGTAAAATAACTACTCTTTTCATATTTATTTATTGGTTTTAGCAACATTAGAATCTCAAATTCAAGTACTAATCAAATAACTTTTGAATAGACATTCCTTAAATAACTTGTTCTACTGTAATAATACCTACCTCTTAACACTGTTTTGGAGACTGACATAAGTAAAATCAAATTACAAGGTCTACAGAAAATGCTATACTTACCACACATACAGTTCATATCTGGCCCCTCTTGTGCTAAATCACTGCATGTCTTCGGACCAGACCTTGAAATGCTCGGATCCTCAGTTGTATAAAAGGAGGAGGGTAGCCCAGGTACCCTGGGAATCTCCACCTCTGAGTAGTGCAAAGGAAAGTACTACCAGGTGTAGCATCAATTTATGTTTTTGATACAAAAATCATTATTTATCTGAAAATGGGAAATGTACATTGAGAATGAAAATATAGAAATTGGAAGCAAGACCTCATAGACTCATAGACCCTGAGAAGTGAAGGATGGTTACCATAGGGAAGGGGTTGTGGTGTGGGTGAGTGGGGTGGGTGAGGGAGATAAAGGGGCACAGAAATTTCAATCTTAATATAAGTTGGTCACAGAGATGGTTGTGCAGAATGGAGCATAAAGCCAATGATTCTGTAACATCTTCCTATGTTGACAGATAGTAACTGCACTAGTTGGGGAGATGATTGAATGATGTGTGTACTGTTAAATCATTGTGTTGTATACTTGAAACCAATATAATATTATATATAATCTATACTTCAATAAAAGATACACTTAAGAAATAAAACGAACTTCTAAGTTTGCCTCTTAAAAAAAGACCACATGTCTCATTAATAATACAATACAATAATATATTATAGTAGATGTTTCCAAATATTTTTATATATGCAGATATTTATATTGAAGAAGAAGGCTTTATCAAGAAGTTATGTCCTAATGATAAATGTAAAGCAAATGACAATAAGAGCATCCAGTCCCTTAAATTGGGTATTAGGGACTTGAACTCATCATTAAAAAAATGAAATCAGTGAATTGGAACAGTGAAACTGGCTAGATTAAGGGGTATATGAATTGCCATAAAGTTTTTTCTCTCTTTTTTATTTTTTGATGTCTTCTGTAACGGATCTCATAAGTTATGGCTGCCATTTTCCTACACATAAAAATGAGACCTTAAGCTAGGAACAAATGAAAAGAAATAACCATCCTCAGATAATCTGAAAATATGAAAGTATTAACAATCAAAATTAGCAAAATCCCAAATCAAAGTCTACCTGTGAGGTATCTAAATCAACTCTCAAAATTTCTGAATAACACATTTGGGACAAAAATCCATAATATTTGAAAGGAATAAAACTGATTCGTATATCTGAATATTTTCTATAGTATCATACTGTCACAACAAAGATAACTTTGTGAGGTTTTTCCATGTTGACACAAAAGTTCTGACCATAACAAAAAATTCCAGTTGCAGCATATATAGCTCAGTCATTTTGAAGCCATCTGACATTGTTCAGAGGCAGGACTTATGCAACCTGTAAATTCCAAAATTTTCCTAAATTGTCATGACGAAACTTCAGCTAATCTCCCCTTTACCAGTATCACCTGTCATATAATAGGTTTAGAAGAAATGGAAAGATCAGAATTGATTATAAAATCTCTTAGATGTCACTGACATCAGCAAGATGGCAGACTAGAAAGCTCCAGGCTCTGTACTCCATGGAAACATTAGAGAAACAACTAGATACTGACTGAAATAACTTTATGAAAACTGAAACCAGTCAAAGATTTAAAGCAACCAAGAGTATGCCCAATCAAGAAAAAGCTGTTTTCAATATGGTAGCAAATTCTGTGGCAAGTTTACTCTCACTTGCCGCCCCTTTGAAAGGTCAGTCTTTTTAACAAAGTGCTGGGAAAACTGGATATCAAAAATAATGCAAAATAATGAAGATGGATCTTTACCTCACACCATATATAAAAATTAACAAAAAATGGACCAAAGGTTTAAATGTAAGACACAAAAGTATAAAACTCTTACAAAATAGGAAAAGCTTCATGACACTGGCTTTGGTGATGATTTCTTGGATATGATACCAAATGCACAGGCAACAAAAGAGAAATTAGATAAATTGAACTTCACCAAAATTAAAAACTGTGTACATCAACAGACACTATCAACAGAGTGAAAAAGCAACCCATGGAATGGGATAAAATATTTGCAAACCATGTATCTGATAAGGGATTGATATCCAGAATATCTAATGGACTCCTACAATTCAGCAATAAAAAACCGAACAACTCGATTTAAAAAATGAGCAAAAGAAGATACACAACTGGCCAAGAAATACCTAAAAAATGTTCAATATTACGATTCATTAGGGAAATGCAAATCAAAACCACAAAGAAATACCACTTCACATACATTAGGACAGCTTTTATAGCTTTAAAACCCAGAATTTAAAAAAGTATTGGTAAGAATGTGGAGAAACTGGGACACTTGTGCATTGCTGGTGGGAATACGTAATGGTAGATCCACTGTGGAAAACGGGATGGCAGTTGCTCAAGAAATTCAACATAGAATTACCATGTGATTCGGCAATTTCACTTCTGGATATATACACCAAAAAACCCGAAAGCAGGGACTTGTACACTCATGTTAATAGCAGCACTATTCACAATAGCCAAGAGCTGGAAGCAGCCCAAGTGTCCATTGATGGATGAATGGATAAAGAAAATTTAGTCCATATATACAATGAAATACTATAAAGCCTTAAAAACAAGGAAATTTTAATACATGCTACATCATGAATGAACCTTAAGGACATTATGCTAAGTGAAATAAGCCAGTCACAAGAAGACAGACACTGTATGATATCATTTACATGAGTTACCCAGAGTAGTCAAATTCATAGAATGGTTGTTCTTCCCAAGAGCTGCGGGAGGGAGGTGTGGGGAATCATTTACTGGGTGTAGTTTCAGTTGGGAAGATGGAAGAGCTCTAGAGATGCATGCTGGTGACAGTTGCACAACAATGTGAGTTAATGTACTTAAAACGAATGAACATTAGTGGTTGGGGTGGTAAATTTCATGCTATGTACATTTTACCATGATAAAATAATACAAATAAAAATATCTTAGACTAACTTGTCTCCACACAGTAACTTCTGTCACTGAGTGCTTAGGTTAACCCCTTTCCTCTCACTGTGGCCAATATGGGCTACCTTGACAGTTGCATGAAAAGATTTTAATTTCTATGACACTAAAGTATCTTTAACTTACTAAGGATTGTTGGAAATTGTAAATACAATGTCTATGTCACATACAAGTGCACCCTAAGATGTATTTTTACAGTTTTATTGCCAATGTATCTAAGTGTTTTTTTTTATGGAATGTGAGGTGTGATATTTCACATATATTAATGAGCTAAATGTTTTGGTACATGGACAGCAAAGTTAATAAATGACCATTTAATTGACAGAATTAGTTTAGGAGAAATGAACACCCAGATGTGGTGTAACCTACATTTTTTCCCTCTTTCAATTTAAATATCCCAGATTTATTTAAGGCACATATTGGTCTCCTTACCTAAAATAATCATCCTTCATTCTACCTGCTCAAATTCTACCCATTCTTTAGGACCCAGCTAAAGAAAGCATTTTAGAAAGCATTATTTGACTACTCCAACCCACATTCATAATACTAACCTCTAGTCTCTATCTTGTCATTTAGTACTTAGTACTTAGACTGCCTCATATTATTTGCTATCACTTTTAATTTTTAGAATCAACTAAAATGTACTAAAAAATTGACAAGTATTCCAGTTCGAAAGGACAGTGAAAAATAGTGACACAAGTAAATTCACTGAAACCAAATTGTGACGTTTATTAAAGTCTAGGACAGCTCAGTATGAGCATGAGTTCAAAACTACTATTTGATTTGGATTCTTTAATAAGTTAATTCTAAACACTGGTTATGGAAGACTGACAGGAAGGACTCCCTGTGTCCTGCACCCAACACACACACAGCAGCACACACATACATACTCAACTACACATACTGAACACAATTTGCACACGAGTAGCAACTGAATGGAAAGAAAATATCTGGAAGCTAAGGCAACAGCATTTTTTGAGCACCCACTATGATACAAAGCACTTCCCTAAACCCTAAGAATAAGGAACTCACACCTCTGCAGTCATCTTTAACCCAAATTCAGAGTCTATTACATTTGTGGTTAGGACATGCCTCTGGGCAGTGGACTTCAGGGTTAACCTGGGAATTTTGCTCTTGGATCAGATGTGAAACCAAGCTGAGAAAAAAAATATGAGAGGAGGTGGAGGGCAGTTGTCTTTCCTGAAATGAAAAATATGTATTCCAACAAAAAGACTTTTACTCTTTGTAGTTAAAACTACATATTAGAGTTAAAATTCTTTCTACTAATATATAAGATTTATTGAAATTATATTTTTTAGCAGGATCAAGAATGCTGGATATTATTTCAGGTTTTCAAGTCATAAAGAAAAATAGTGCCTTTAGGTTTTCCATACAACTAGCAAAATTATAGCTTCATATTTACAACACTAAAGTTAATGCAGTGTCAGCACCTCCATCAAATTCTGTTGTTCAGCAGTTTATAATTCAAGCAGAAATGTTCACTCCAAGCCTAAACTTGGCCTACACAAGCTCAGAGAAAATGGAGAAAAAAGTTATTTTGGCTAGGGCTGATTTATAAAAGCAAAAGAGAGGGTGCTTTCACTGAGCATTTTGAAAAACATCTTTGAGAATTTGAGACTGTTAACTGAGAACTACTGATGTTCTTCATTCCTAAAGTTTAGAAATAACCTGAAATTCCATGATGCCATGTCAGCATCAGCAGTATCTTAATTACTTTTATTAACTTCTTCACCAGGTAGAATTCCATATCAGACAGAGTTAATGTTCATAGAAAAAAAAACAAAAAACAACTATCATGGAAAACTAGGACAAGGAGAAATTTGTCATGAAGTCATCGTGAGATTTTAGATATATTTTCCCTTTAAGTACAATTCCCTGTTGCCTCATAAATACACACAAAAAAGGAAGAAAACATTTTTTTCCTGTTTATAAAGTACTTTGGAATGGCAGGCTGGAATGTCTAGAATCAGCCTTCCTCTTTCCAAATGTTACCTTGGACTTAGAAAAAACTTAGTGTTGCAGTGAATTTTGGGTGGCAGATGACAAGACCACCTGGGGGCCCAACTCACTGGAGGAGGGTGGGTGTGAGTGGAGCAGGAGCTAGTTAGTTCTGGGATGCCATTCAATTTTAAGTCATGTGGCAGGGGAATTGTAGATCGCCTGTGTGCCATCCCGTGGATAAGCCTAGCAGCCAACCCATCATTACTCTGATCTCCTACAGTACCTTCAAGACACATAAAAACTTTGATACGGTGGTATTAGGGCATTACTTTAAGAAAGCCATCCTTTCCTATCTACAGAAGGCTCACTTTTATGAAATGTCTCTTCTCACACAGAATTTATTGAAGCCTTACTATGGGCCAGCGTACAGCTGACTGGACAGGATTTCTGTCCTTCAGATGTCAAGAGGAACTCAGTTCATGGAGACAATTCCAGTACAATTTTGAAAAGCCAATGTGGGTGACTTCCCTGAAAAGGATCATGAGGTATCAAGAGCTACACCTCTCTTCCCCACCACGCAGCTTTCACCACTCTTTAAAATGGTACTGACTCACCAAGCGCCCCCTTCCTCCTTTCCTTAAGGGCCGCTCTCTGCGGATGGGACCCTACGACGTTTCCTGAGAGGAACCACCAAGCCTGAGCGGTTCCGAGTACAGTTTACGGCGGGGCAGAGGTGGCGTCTGGAAGAGAGGGCGGGCCTGGCGGCGTTGTCTGGAGGGTCTGGCAGGGCTCTGCCATCCCCGGGAACAGAGGGGCCTTACAGGGCTCTGGGCTCACCTGATTGAACTGTGCAGCGATGAGGGAAGGTTCCCATAGCTTAGAAGCGGTGCTCGCAGCCCCGCCTTTCTCCTTCTTGGGTGCCATGAAAAGGACGGAAGGAGCCCTGGCGTCTAAACTGGGATCTGGCCGGGAGTAAGCGTCGCCGCTGCCACAGTAACCGAGGCCACGCCCCGTTCCTGAACCAACTCGTTTCCGGTCCCACAGACCTGTTCTGAATCCTCCTGCCAACTGCTTCCGTCGCCACAGCAACGAGAGTCCGTGCGCGCCGCGACTCCGGGGCGGGGCTCCCAGCTGCTCTGGTTAAGTTTTAGGATTTTCCAGCGGCAGAACCACAAGTGGAGGAGGACTGGAAAAGGCTGGTCTCGAGCTGACCAGGGTTTTACTCGCTTCTACCCTGTGCTTCTTGGAGCCTTCTCTGATCCGAGGCATTGTCTACAAACTAAAATTCCCTGAAATCCCGCACATGACTTCACGGAAATTTCTTTGATCCTGGGTAACTAGAATGGAGAACTGACCCCTTCAGGAGCCATCCATGCTGTTTTCTCATTCGTTGTAATCCACCCAAAATGTTTCCTTGTATGAAGCCAAATTTGTCTCTGCTGTGGTCCTGGGTCTGCTTCCCCTGGCTTCACTAAACAAGTCTGACCACTCCTCCACGAGATCCTTTACAGTATAATTGTACTCAGATTAATGTCTTTCTAAATCATCTTCTCTGTCTAATCAGCCCCAGTTCTTTTAAACTGTCCGCTGGTAAGTAGAATCTTTATCCTCACCTTCTACTCACTAACATCTAAAATATCCTGGTCAGAGTCTCCAAAATAATAACAATAATAATGACTAACAACAACTCTTGTTTCTTGAACACTGGTTGTATCCTGTACATAGTTATATGGTTTAATTCCTGCAACAAGTTATTCCAAGTCCCACAGTGTTCAACTGATGGCACCACGGTTAGAATTCAGGTTAACTAAATTCCAAATCCAGTGTTCTTAACCTCCATACTACTATCTACTACTGTTTTAATACCGCCAAAATGAGGGATATATCCCTTTGGGAGCTAGACATACTTTTATCTATTTATTATTGCAATGAGCCTAATTTAAGAATAGCCAGGGGCAGGGCCCCCCAAAAAGGTTTTTTGATCTCTTCAGTCTTCTACATAAAATGCAGTGCTTAACTACTCACCCCAGGTCTGCCCTTTGCCTAGAGGTGAGATGCTTTAGTGGGCCAGCGATGGCTTAAGCTGTAATGACCTACAGCTTAATTTCATTCTGCAGGAACCTGCCAGATGACCTTCCACAGGGGGAAGGTGTTCTAACTCTGTTTACTGCCCTCTTTGAGGATGGATTGTGTGTGAAGGAGATAGTGAATCTAGTCACTGCTATCTTACTTCATTTGGGGGCTGGTTTAAAGACAATGATGTTTCTCGACTCTTGTCCATAATTCAGACCAGTGAAGGGAAGGCTTCTCCCCCCACCCCAATTCCTGAATACAAATTAAAGAGAAAGCACGACTTCTAGAACAGTCTTTCCGCAGATTTACAAAAACCTTAAACTTTTCCTTTCTTGATGTAATATGTATAGTTTATCTTCTGGGAAGGAATAGATCCTTGCAGTCTAGCCACAAACCACATCTCAAAGCCCTTTCTTCTTATGAGAATAAAATGTCCGATGCAGTGATGCCAGAGGGATCATGCCAGAAAGGGATTTTCCTGAGGGTCTCGGTCTCAATCACCTAGACTGCTGCTGATTCATTATCATAAAATTTTCTCCAAAATTTTGTTTTTCACTAAAATTTTCTTTGTAGGTGAAAACTGTTTTTGGATTATGCCTTGAATATAAACATGTGGCTCTTACAGACAAAAAAAGAAGAAAATCTAAGTAATAATTGATTACATCATCCCCAATTTTGGTTATAATTCTTCCCATAGTTTTGAACTGTTTGGGGAAAAGTCCTGCATTGTTTTTTTTTTGAAAAGCAGGAAAAAGTTTGTTGGCCTTCCAGTTAGGTTTTATAAAACAATTTAACTAGATATTTATGCATGTCATACTGTTACTAATTTTCTTTCTTTCTGAATGTGAATGCATATTTCAAAATAAGACGTATATGCCCAGTTAGTTCAACCAAATCATGCACATGATTAATAAGTTGCAGATAAGAGAAAACTAAGGAGAAAAAATGGAATAAGGAGAAAAAGTAAAAGTAAGTGTTATTTTAAAATTGCAGAGAAAGTGTCATTAGCTACATCTTACAAGTGTCAGATGTCCAACCCCAATTTTGGCAGCAATAAAATGTGACATTTATTGTGGCAAAAAAAGACTAGCTGTTCATCAAACATTTCATTTTCTTTCCTTGGGCTATGAGAGTCAGACAACATTTTTCAGCCTTTCTTATCCTTAGATGGGAAAGTGTGACTGACTTATAGCCATGGGACAAGAGCAGAATGATATATGGCCATACCTGAGCCTGGCCCTTAATAACACTTCCCAAGCATTGTTCATGTTCTTTCCCTTTCTACCCAGATATTAGGATGACACTGAAAGACTTGAATCTCTGAATGATTCCCATGGCACAGAGCTTCTGAAGCCCCCTTTCCCCTGAGCTTCACTTTGCTTTCTCTGCCAACGGCTTTCACTTATGACTATTAAATGGATGTGAATTAGACCTTTAGTTTCTTAAGTTGCTGAAATATTGGAGTTTGCTATAGCAACCAGAGTTACCCTAGCTCCTATAACATTTTTGAAAATTCTCATTTTAGAATCAGCTTTTAATAAATCTAACTGTAGCCAGCCTTCCCCCAACAGTTTGAGAAAACCACCTTATTCCCTTCAAGTAGGTAGGTTGCAATGTTGGCTACTGAGAGATCTCATCCTTACCCTTCCAGGGACTGCATCTAGTATTATTACCTACCAGATTGCACCCTTTATCTTGCCTTCTACCTGTGTAAACAGTACATTCATTCACTTCCTAATCAGGTAAAAAAAAAATCTTAAAGAAGTGGTTTGCATATTATATAGTAATACAATAAACCAGTCTGCCTATAGCACATACACTTATGAAAAGTTTTGCCCGGTTTTTAGGTGAACCAGTGAGATCCATCATTAGGTTTCTATATAAAGAACTCATAATTTAGCAAATAATTGAGAGAAAGTGAACATCTTAACTTCACTTTCTCTCAATTATTCATGGATAATTTGATTTAATGTTTTTTCTGTTTAGAAGACCAAATCTATTTTTCAATGAATCAGAAAAGTAACAGTTTTATATTTTAAAATCCTCAGGATGGAAGAATTCACTTCCAGTATACTCTTTTATGGTTTCCACTGTAAAGTCCTACCTGAATAAATTTAAATATAAAAGTTTTACAAAACTGATTCAGAGAATTTAATATGAAGGTTGTATTACAGAATGATTTTTGCCAAGCTTTGGCCTATTTGAGTATTCTAGGTAAAGTGGTACTGTAGATAATGCATGATACAAAATGGGAAGATAATATTCAGTAACCTAATTTACAGGGGATTTCATCATAGAATTGATCTGTTTAATTTCAGAAAATAGGCATGAGTGACAATGTTCATAGTTTTAAGAAGTGAAAGACATTCAGCTAAAAAGGGACCCTGCCCATGAATAGAAAACAAGAACCTTACCATCTGTCACACATTTATACTTTTTTGGTATAATAAATTGTTTCCCCCACTAAATAGAAGTTGAAACTTTGTAAATATATACTTTATTGCATAAATTGTCCCACATGTCAGTGGCTAAAACCAAACTATACAATTGGGAGAATTTTCATTCATACTGACAAGGTTACTTCTAGTTTGTTTTAGTTCTTCCAGTAAGATTTTGCATTTACTATTATTTAGTTCACCAAGGATTATCTACTTTTAGGGATGTGCTGTTTCTTTACTATGCTATTATATATGATACTCTACTAGCACATCTCTCCCTGTGTGTCACCATGGCAATTAGAATCAGCTGCAGTTCTTGCAGGTCATAATCCCCAGTGAATTCTGGGAAGTCGGGGTGTGGATCACTTTCTAAAAAAACTTCCCTACAAACCCTCTGCCTCTGTCATTGGCAAAAGCATTACTATTTCTTTACATATACTATACTGAATTAAGTTCTGCTTTTCAAGTTTTATACTTTGATCTTATAGTGTTCAGTGAACTCTTATTCAGGTGTGAAGCCTGAGAGGTCATTTCTCATACCTGAAATGTCTAGCCAGCTATTGATTCATCCAGTATTTCCACTGTTATCAGGTAACATCAGGAGCTGTATACCAATTCACTTCTAGGCCAAGATTTCAAGTACTCAAAGTACATTTAGTTGCAACAACCTGCTTGCCTATGTGTAAAGAAAGCCTCACAGATGTCCATTGATTGACTTCCTACATCTAAGAACACCTTTCGCTATATGGATTGTTTACCATCATAATTTTTGTGTTCCTAACCTTCAAAATACAATGTTATAGTGCACTATCCTTGGGTTTTTATTGTATGTGATGCAGCGGGCTCAATCTCTTTCCACTACAAGGGCCAAAACATATGGAGAATATTACACCTGCATTCTACGGTCAGTATTAGCTTCTCATTCAGTCTGGAGTGCAATTTAAAGTGTTGACTTTAATCTTTAAAACCCCTCATTGTTTCGAAGCCAGTTACTCCAAATATCACATCTCTCCCTATGCATCATGATGGCAATTAAAATCAGCTGTGTGCTTGCTGGTCATAATCCCCAGTGAATTGTGGGAAGCCTGGGAGTGGATCACTTTCTAAAAACTTCCCTACAACCCCTCTGTTTCTGTCATTGGCAAAAGCATTATTTGAAGTTTACAGTTTTGGCCTTGAATGTCTTGTATATCCATAGGTCTCTGGAAACATAAGTAACTACTGTTTGATTTAATTTTTATTTCATGTTATTTGTGTTTAGAAAACCAAATCTATTTTTCAATGAATCAGAAAAGTAACAGTTGTATATATTAAAAATATAAAAAGCTAAAATTCATCTGTTTCATATTTGTTAGTGTTGGAGTTTTCACTCTAGTATTCTCTCATGTTTTCTTTGAATCCAATTTTAAATATCTTCAGTGAAAGGATTTGCTGTAAATCTTTTGGTAACTATACCAAAATCCATAATTCATGGTAAGTCCATTCTTTAAATGCTTAGCTAAATGTCTGATTTCTTAATGTTTAAAAAAAATTTTTTTTTATTTTGTTATCATTAATCTACAATTACATGAAGAACATTATGTTTACTAGTCTCTCCCCTACCCCAATACCCCCCCACAAACCCATAACAGTCACTGTCCATCAGCATAGTAAGATGTTGTAGAATCACTACTTGTCTTCTGTGTTGCAAAGCCCTCCCCTTTCCCCCACCCACCACATTATACATGCTAATCATAATACTCCCTTTCTTCTTCCCCGCCCTTATCCTTCCCTATCCTCCCATTCTCCCCAGTCTCTTTCCCTTTGGTAACTGTTAGTCCATTCTTGGGTTCTGTGATTCTGCTGCTGTTTTGTTCCTTCAGTTTTTCTTTTGTTCTTATACTCCACATATGAGTGAAATCATTCGGTATTTGTCTTTCTCTGCTTGGCTTATTTCACTGAGCATAATACCCTCTATTCCATCCATGTTGTTGCAAATGGTAGGATTTGTTTTCTTCTTATGGCTGAATAATATTCCATTGTGTATATGTACTACTTCTTCTTTATCCATTCATCTATTGATGGACACTTAGATTGCTTCCATTTCTTGGCTATTGTTTATAGTGCTGCGATAAACATAAGGGTGCATCTGTCTTTTTCAAACTGGAGAGCTGCATCCTTAGGGTAAATTCCTAGAAGTGGAATTCCTGGGTCAAATGCTAAGTCTATTTTAAGCATTTTGAGGAACCTCCATATTGCTTTCCACAATGGTTGAACTAAGTTACATTCCCACCAGCAGTGTAGGAGGGTTCCCCTTTCTCCACGACCTCACCAACATTTGTTGTTGTTTGTCTTATGGATGGTAGCCATCCTTACTGGTGTGAGGTGATATCTCATTGTGGTTTTAACTTGCATTTCTCTGATAACTAGCGATGTGGAGCATCTTTTCATGTGTCTGTTGGCCATCTGAATTTCTTCTTTGGAGAACTGTCTGTTCAGCAACTCTGCCCATTTTTTAAATGGATTATTTGCTTTATGTTTGTTGAGGTGTGTGAGCTCTTTATATTTTTGGATGTCAAGCCTTTATCGGATCTGTCATTACGAATATATTCTCCCATGCTGTAGGGTACCTTTTTGTTCTATTGATGGTGTCCTTTGCTGTACAGAAGCTTCTCAGCTTGATATAGTCCCACTTGTTCATTTTTGCTTTTGTTTTCCTTGCCCAGGGAGATATATTCATGAAGAAGTCACTCATGTTTATGTCCAAGAGATTTCTGCCTATGTTTTTTTCTAAGAGTTTTATGGTTTCATGACTTACATTCAGGTCTTTGATCCAATTCGAATTTACTTGTGTATGGCGTTAGACAATGATTCAATTTCATTCTCTTACATATAGCTGTCCAGTTTTGCCAGCACCATCTGTTGAAGAGACTGTCATTTCCCCATTGTATGTCCATGGCTCCTTTATCAAATATTAATTGACCGTATATGTTTGGGTTAATGTCTGGAGTCTCTAATCTGTTTCACTGGTCTGTGGCTCTGTTCTTGTGCCAGTACCAAATTGTCTTGATTACTATGCCTTTGTAGTAGAGCTTGAAGTTGGGGACTGAGATCTCCCCCACTTTATTCTTCTTTCTCAGGATTGCTTTGGCTATTCGGGGTCTTTGGTGTTTCCATATGAATTTTTGAACTATTTGTTTCAGTTCGTTGAAGAATGTTGCTGGTAATCTGATAGGGATTGCATCAAATCTGTATATTGCTTTGGGAAGGATGGCCATTTTGACGATATTAATTCTTCCTAGCCAAGAGCATGGGATGAGTTTCCATTTGTTAGTGTCCTCTTTAATTTCTCTTAAGAGTGTCTTATTGTTTTCAGGGTATAGGTCTTTCACTTCTTTGGTTAGGTTTATTCCTAGGTATTTTATTCTTTTTGATGCAATTGTGAATGGAATTCTTTTCCTGATTTCTCTTTCTACTGGCTCATTGTCAGTGTATAGGAAAGCCACAGATTTCTGTGTGTTGATTTTGTATCCTGCAACTTTGCTGTATTCTGATATCAGTTCTAGTAGTTTTGGAGTGGAGTCTTTAGGGATTTTTATGTACAATATCATGTCATCTGCAAATAGTGACAGTTTAACTTCTTCTTTACCAATCTGGATTCCTTGTATTTCTTTGTTTTGTCTAATTGCCGTGGCTAGGACCTCCAGTACTATGTTAAATAACAGTGGGGAGAATGGGCATCCCTGTCTTGTTCCCGATCTCAGAGGAAAAGCTTTCATCTTCTCGCTGTTCAGTATGATGTTGGCTGTGGGTTTATCATATATGGCCTTTATTATGTTGAGGTACTTGACCTCTCTACCCATTTTCCTGAGAGTTTTTATCATGAATAGATGTTGAATTTTGTCGAATGCTTTTTCAGCATCTGTGGAGATGATCATGTGGTTTTTGTCTTTCTTTTTGTTTATGTGGTGGATGATGTTGATTGATTTTCAAATGTTGTACCATCCTAGCATCCCTGGGATGAATCCCACTTGGTCGTGGTGTATGATCCTTTTGATATATATTTGAATTTGGTTTGCTAATATTTTATTGAGTATTTTTGCATCTACATTCATCAGGGATATTGGTCTGTAATTTTCTTTTTTGGTGGGGTTTTTGCCTGGTTTTGGTATTAGGGTGATGTTGGCTTCATAGAATGAGTTTGGGAGTATTCCCTCCTTTTCTATTTTTTGCAAAACTTTAAGGAGAAAGGGTATTATATCTTCTCTGTATTCTGATAAAATTCTGAGGTAAATCCATCTGGCCCAGGGGTTCTGTTCTTGGGTAGTTTTTTGATTACCACTTCAATTTCTTTGCTCATAATTGGTTTGTTTAACTTTTATGTTTCTTCCTTGGTCAGTCTTGGAAGGTTGTATTTTTCTAGGAAGTTGTCCATTTCTTCTAGGTTTTCCAGCCTCTTAGCATATAGGTTTTCATAGTAGCCTTTAGTAATTCTCTGTATTTCTGTGGAGTCTGTTGTGATTTTTCCATTCTCATTTCTGATTTTGTTGATGTGTGTTGATTCTCTTTTTCTCTTAATAAGTCTGGCTAGAGGCTTATCTATTTTCTTTATTTTCTCAAAGAACCAGTTCTTGGTTTCATTGATTTTTGCTATTGTTTTATTCTTCTCAATTTTGTTTATTTCTTCTCTGATCTTTATTATGTCCCTCCTTATGCTGACTTTAGGCCTCATTTGTTCTTCTTTTTCCAATTTTGATAATTGTGGTGTTAGACTATTCATTTGGGCTTGTTCTTTCTTCTGAATATGCCTGGATTGCTATATACTTTCCTCTTAAGACTGCTTTTGCTGCATCCCACAGAAGTTGGGGCTTTGTGTTGTTGTTGTCATTTATTTCCATATATTGCTGGATCTCCATTTTAATTTGGTCGTTGATCCATTGACTATTTAGAAGTGTGTTGTTAAGCCTCCATGTGTTTGTGAGCCTTTTTGCTTTCTTGGTACAGTTTATTTCTAGTTTCATACTTTTGTGGTCTGAAAAGTTGGTTGGTAGGATTTCAATGTTTTGGAATTTACTGAGGCTCTTTTTGTGGCCTAGTATGTGGTCTATTCTGGAGAATGTTCCATGTGCACTTGAGAAGAATGTGTATCCTGTTGCTTTTGGATGTTGAGTTCTATAGATGTCTATTAGGTCCATCTGTTCTAGTGCATTGTTCAGTTCCTCTGTGTCCTTACTTATTTTCTGTCTGGTGGATCTGTCCTTTGGAGTGAATGGTGTGTTGAAGTCTCTTAAAATGAATGCATTGCATTCTATTTCCTCCTTTAGTTCTGTTAGTATTTGTTTCACATATGCTGGTGCTCCTGTGTTGGGTGCATATATATTTAGAATGGTTATATCCTCTTGTTGGACTGAGCCCTTTATCATTATGTAATGTCCTTCTTTATCTCTTGTTCTTTCTTTGTTTTGAAGTCTATTTTGTCTGATACTAGTACTGCAACACCTGCTTTTTTCTCCCTATTGTTTGCATGAAATATCTTTTTCCATCCCTTGACTTTTAGTCGGTGCATGTCTTTGGGTTTAAGGTGAGTCTCTTGTAAGCAGCATATAGATGGGTCATGTTTTTTTATCCATTCAGTGACTCTATGTCTTTTGATTGGTGCATTCAGTCCATTTACATTTAGGGTGATTATCGATAGGTATGTACTTATTGCCATTTCAGGCTTTAGATTCATGGTTACCAAAGGTTCCAGATTACTTTCTTTAGTATCTAAGAGTCTAACTTAACTCACTTAGCATGCTGTTACAAACACAATCTAAAGGTTCTTTTCTATTTCTCCTCCTTTTTCTTCCTCCTTCATTCTTTATATATTAGGTATCAAATTCTGTACTTTTTGTCTAGCCCTTGATTGACTTTGGGGATAGTCAATTTAATTTTGCATTTGCCTTGCAATCAGCTGCTCCACCCTCCCTACCGTGATTTTACTACCTCTGGTGACAGCTATCCAACCCTAGGAACACTTCCATCTATAGCAGTCCCTCCAAAATAGACTGCGGAGATGGTTTGTTGGAGGTAAACTCTCTCAGCTTTTGCTTATCTGGAAATTGTTTAATCCCTCTTTCAACTTTAAATGATAATCTTGCTGGATAAAGTAATCTTGGTTCCAGGCCCTTCTGCTTCATGGCATTTAATACATCATGCCACTCCCTTCTGGCCTGTAAGGTTTCTGCTGAGAAGTCGAATGTTAGCCCGATGGGCTTTCCTTTGTATGTGATCTAATTTCTGCCTCTGGCTGCTTTTAACAGTCTGTCCTTATCCTTGATCTTTCCCATTTTAATTACTATGTGTATTGCTGTTGCCTTCCTTGGGTCCCTTGTGTTGGGGGATCTGTGGATCTCCGTGGCCTGACAGACTATGTCCTTCCCCAGACTGGGGAAGTTTTCAGCAACTACCTCCTCAAAGACTCTTTCTATCCCTTTCTCTCTCTTCTTCTTCTTCTGGTATCCCTATAATGCTAATATTGTTCCGCTTGGATTGGTCACATAGTTCTCTCAATATTCTTTCATTTTTAGAGATCCTTTTTTCTCTCTGTGCCTCAGCTTCTTCATATTCCTCTTCTCTAGTTTCTACTTCATTTATTGTCTCTTTCACCGTATCCAACCTGCTTTTAATACCCTCCATCATGCTCTTCAACAATTTGATCTCCAACCTGAATTCATTCCTGAGTTCTTGGATGTCTTTCCATACCTCCATTAGGATGTTGATGATTTTTATTTTGAACTCGCTTTCAGGAAGAGTCACAAGGTCCATATCATTTAAATCTTTCTTGGGAGTTGTATTAACAATTTTACTCTGGACAAGGTTCCTTTGGTGTTTCATGTTTGTTTATGGCGCCCTCTAGTGTCCAGAAGCTCTATTCTGGAGCTGCTGAGCCCCTGAAGCAATGTTGGGGCTTGCAGGTGAGCGGTACTGGTGCCTGGGGGTAGGAAAGAGCTGTTCCCCACCTCCTGGCTGCTGTGCCTGTTTCCACTGCCTGAGTCAGTGGGCCGGTCACACAGGTATAAGTTTTTGTCCCAGAGCAGCCAGATATGGATCCCTGCTTTCCACAAGCAGCAGGAATCCCAGTCTCCCCAGGAACTCTGCCTTTTTTAACTTTCCAACCCAGTAGTCATGCGAGTCTCATGAAAGCACCATGAAATGTAGGTTTGTGCTCCCAGAGCAGATCTCCAGAGCTAGGTATTCAGCAGTCCCAAGCCTTCCACTCCCTCCCTGCTCTGTTTGTCTTCCTCCCACCGGTGAGCTGGGGTGGGGGAGGGTCTCAGGTCCCACGGTGCCACAGCTCTGTTACATTACCCTGTTTGCTGAGGTCTGCTCTTTTCTCCAGGTGTGTGCAGTCTGATGCCATCCTCTTTCCTGTTGCTGTCTCTGGATTAGTTGCGCCAATTAAATTTTCTAATTGTATCCAGTTTTAGGAGGAAGCCTCTGTCTCTCCTCTCAAGCCACCATCTTTAGTCCCATTCCCTGATTTCTTAATGTTTTATCAGATCTGTTACTTATAAATTTGTGCTATGTTAAATAATAACTTTCTCATTACTGTGTACAAGGTTCAACAGCTGTGGTTGACGTGACCCTATGCCAAATCATATTTTGTTTAGACCATGCAGCAATATTTTGGTGGGACAATGATTGGTAGCTAGGCTTTGAGGAACCAGAAACGTTGCATATGACAGGTTAAACAAAGAGTGGTGTCCACCACATTTCTTTATCTTTTTTTATTATTTATTTTTTTAATAAGGTATCATTGATATGCACTCTAATGACGTTTTCACATGAAAAACAATGTGGTTGCTACATTAACCCATATTAACAGGTACCCCACATACCCCATTGCAGTCACTGTCCATCAGTGTAGTAAGATGCCACAGAGTCACTACTTGTATTCTCTGTGCTACCCTGTCTTGCCTGTGAGACTGCCACATCATGTGTACTAATCAAAATACCCCTCAATACTATTCTCCCTCCCTCCCCAATGCCCTCCCACACCCATCCCCTTTGGTAACCACAAGTCCCTTCTTGGAGTTTGTGAGTCTGCTGCTGTTCTGTTCCTTCAGTTTTGCTTCGTTGTTATACTCCACAAATGAGGGAAATCATTTGGCACTTGTCTTTCTCTGAGCATAATACCCTCTAGCTTCATCCATGTTGTTGTAAATGATAGGATTTGTTTCTTTCTTATGGCTGAATAGTATTCCATTGTGTATATGTACCACATCTTCTTTATCCATTCATCTACTGTTGGACATTTAAGTTGCTTCCATATCTTGACTACTGTAAATAGTGCTGCAATAAACATAGGGGTGCATATGTCTTTTTTAATCTGAGAAGTTGTATTCTTTGGGTAAATTCCTAGGAGTGAAATTCCTGGGTCAAATGAAATTTCTATTTTTAGTTTTTTGAGGAACCTTGATAATTGCTTTCCATGATGGTTGAACTAGCTTACATTCCCACCAGCAGTGTAGGAGGGTTCCCCTTTCTCTGAGTCCTCACCAGCACTTGCTGTTCTTAATCTTTTCGATGATGGACATCCTAACTGGTGTGAGGTGGTATCTCATTGTGGTTTTAATTTGCATTTCCCTAATAATTAGCAATGTGGAGCATCTTTTCATGTGCCAGTTGGCCATCTGAATTTCTTCTTTGGAGAATGCTCTGTTCATACTCTCTACCCATTCTTCATTTGGGTTATTTGCTTTTTGGTTGTTGAGGCATGTGAGTTCTTTATATATTTTGGATTTTAACCCCTTGTTGGATAAGTCATTTACAAATATATTCTCCCATACTGTAGGATGCCTTTTTATTCTGCTGATGGTGTCCTTTGCTGTACAGAAGCTTTTTAGTTTGATGTAGTCCCATTTGTTCATTTTTGCTTTTGTTTCCTTTTCATGACTTACATTTAGGTCTTTGATCCATTTTGAGTTTACTTTTGTGTACAGGGTTAGACAATAATCCAGTTTCATTCTCTTGCATGTAGCTGTCCAGTTTTGCCAACACCAGTTGTTAAAGAGACTGTCATTTCCCCATTGTATGTCCATGGGTCCCTTATTGTATATTAAATGACTATATATACTTGGGTTTATATCTGGGCTCTCTAGTCTGTACCATTGATCTATGGGTCTGTTCTTGTGCCAGTGCCAAATTGTCTTGATTGCTGTGCTGTGGCTTTGTAGTAGAGCTTGAAGTCAGAGAGTGTAATACCCCCAGCTTTGTTCTTCCTTCTCAGGATTGCTTTGGCTGTTTGGGGTCTTTTGTGGTTCCATATGAATTTTAGAACTATTTGATCTAGTTAATTGAAGAATGCTGTTGGTATTTTGATAGGGATTGCATTGAATCTGTAGATTGCTTTAGGCAGGCTGGCCATTTTGACAATATTAATTCTTCCTATTCATGAGCACAGGATGTGTTTCCATTTATTAGTATCTTCTTTAATTTCTCTCATGAGTGTCTTGTAGTTTTCAGGATATAGGTCTTTCATGTCCTTGGTTAGGTTTATTCCTAAGTATTTTATTCTTTTTGATGCAATTGTGAGTCGAACTGTTTTCCTGATTTCTCTTTCTGGTAGTTCATCATTAGTGTATAGGAATGCAGCAGATTTCTGTGTATTAATTTTGTATTCTGCAACTTTGCTGAATTCAGATATTAGTTCTAATAGTTAGTTTTGGAGTGTAGTCTTTAGGGTTTTTTATGTAGAATATCATGTCATCTGTAATAGTGACAGTTTGACTTCTTCCTTTACAATCTAGATGCTGTTCATTTCTTTGTTTTGTCTGATTGCCATGGCTAGGACCTCCAGTACTATGTTGAATAAAAGTGGGGAGAGTGGGTATCTCTGTCTTGTTCCTGATCTTAAAGGAAAAGCTTTCAGCTTCTCTCTGTTACATATGATGTTGGCTATGGGTTTGTCATATAAGGCCTTTATTATGTTGAGTACTTGCCCCCTATACCCATTTTGTTGAGAGTTTTTATCATGAATGGATGTTGAATTTTGTCAAATGCTTTTTCAGCATCTATGGAGATGATCATGTGGTTTTTGTCCTTCTTTTTGTTGATGTGATGGATGATGTTGTTGGATTTTCCAGTATTGTACCATCTTTGCATCTCTGGAATAAATGCTATCTAATCATGATGGATGATATTTTTTATGTAATTTTGAATTCAGTTTGCTAATATTTTTTTTGCAATTTTCTCTCTTTTTTATTATTGCCCTCTTAATGTGTGTGAAGTGGTATCTCATTACAATTTTGATTTGAATTTTCCTGATGGTTAATGATATTGAGTATCTTTTTTTTTGCAGTTGATTTTTTAAAAATTTTGGTATCATTAATCTAAAATTACATGAAGAACATTATGTTTACTAGGCTCCCCCCTTCACCAAGTCTCCCCCACATACCCTTTCCCAGTCACTGTCCATCAGCGTAGTAAGATGCTGTAAAATCAGTATTTGTCTACTCTGTGTTGCACAGCCCTCCCCGTGCCCCCCCCACACTATACATGCTAATCATAATTCGGTTTGCTAATATTTTGTTGAGTATTTTTTCATCTATGTTCATCAGGCATGTTGGTCTGTAACTTTCTTTTTTTGTGGTGTCTTTGTCTGGTTTTGGTATTAGAGTGATGCTGGCCTCATAGAATGAGTTTGTAAGTATTCCCTTCTCTTCTACTTTTTGGAAAACTTTAAGGAGGATGGGTATTAGATCTTCACTAAATGTTTGGTCAAATTCAGCAGTGAAGCCATCTTGTCTGGGGATTTTGTTCTTAGGTAGTTTTTAAATTACCTATTCAATTTCATAATTTGTCTGTTCAGATTTTCTGTTTCTTTCTGAGTCACTCTTTGAAGGTTATATTTTTCTTGAACGTTGTCCATTTCTTCTAGGTTATCCAGTTTGTTACTATACAATTTTTCATAGTACTCTCTAGTAGTTCTTTGTATTTCTGTGGTGTCCATAGTGACTTTTCCTTTCTCATTTCTGATTCTGTTTATGTGTGTAGACTCTTTTTTGTGATAAGTCTGGCTAGGGTTTTATCTATTTTGTTTAGTTTCTCAAAGAACCAGCTCCTGCTTTCATTGATACTTTCTATTGTTTTATTCTTCTCGATTTTATTTATTTCTGTTCTAATCTTTATTATGTCCCTCCTTCTACTGACTTTGGGCCTCATTTGTTCTTCTTTTACTAGTTTCTTAAACTGTGAGTTTATATTCTTCATACAGAATTGTTCTTCTTTCCTGAGGTAGGCTTGTATTGCAATATATTTCCCTCTTAGCATGGCCTTTGCTGTGTCCCACAGATTTTGCAGTGTTGAATTATTGTTGTCATTTGTCTCCATATATTGCTTGATTTCTGTTTTTATTTGGTCATTGATGCATTGGTAATTTAGGAGCATATTGTTAAGCCTCCATGTGTTTGTGGGCTTTGTCATTTTCTTTGTGTAATTTATTTCTAGTTTCATACCTTTGTGGTCTGAGGAGCTGGTTGGTACAATCCCAGTCTTTTTTAATTTATTGAGACTCTTTCTGTGGTATAGTATATGATCTATTCTTGAAAATGTTCCACGTGCACTTGAGAAGAGTGTGAAGCCTGTTCCTTTTGGGTGGAGTGTTCTGTAGATGTCTGTTAGATCCATTGGTTCTAATGTGTTGTTCAGTGCCTCTGTCCACATATTTTCTGTGTGGTTGAGATCTGTCCTTTGGAGTGAGTGTAGTGTTGAAGTCTTCTAAAATGAATGTATTGCATTCTATTTCCCCCATTTAATTCTGTTAGTATTTGTTTCACACATGTAGGTGCTCCTGTGTTGGGTGCATTGTTATTTTAATGGTTATATACTCTTGTTGGACTGACCCCTTTATCATTATGTAATGACCTTTGTTGCTTGTGAGTTTCTTTGTCTTGAAGTCTGTTTTGTCTGATACAAATACTGTAACTCCTGCTTTTTTCTCCGTATTAGTTGCATGAAATTGTTTCCATCCTTTCACTTTTAGTCTTTTTTTTTTTACATTTAGTCACCATTTACATTTAGGGTGATTATTGATAGGTATGTATTTATTGCCATTGCAGGCTTTGGATTCGTGATTACCAAAGGTTCAAGGGTAACTTCTTTACTATCTAACAATCTAACTTAACTGACTTAGCATGCTATTACAAACACAATATAAAGGTTCTTTTTTCCCCCTCTCCTTTTTCTTCCTTCCCCATTCTTTACATATTAGGTATCATATTATGTACTCTTTGTCTATCCCTTGATTGACTTTGGGGTGGTTGATTTAATTTTGCATCTGCTTAGTAATTAATTGTTCTACTTTCTTTATTGTAGTTTTATTTCCTCTGGTGACGGCTATTTAGCCATAGGAACAGTTCCATCTATAGCAGTCCCTTAAAATACACTGTAGAGACAGTTTGTGGGAGGTAAATTCTCAGCTTTTGCTTATCTGGAATCCTTCAAATTTAAATGATAATCTTTCTGGATAATGTATTCTTGGTTCAAGGCCCTTCTGCTTCATTGCATTAAATATATCATGCCACTCTCTTCTGGTCTGTAAGGTTTCTGCTGAGAAGTCTGATGATAGTCTGATTGGTTTTCCTTTGTATGTGATCCTTTTTCTGTCTCTGGTTGCTTTTAATAGTCTGTCCTTATCCTTGATCTTTGCCATTTTAATTATTATATGTCTTGGTGTTATCTTCCTTGGGTCCATTGTGTTTGGAGATCTGTGTACCTCCATGGCCTGAGATAGTATCTCCTTCTCTAGATTGGGGATGCTTTCATCATTTACCTCCTCAAAGACACTTTCTATCCCTTTTTCTCTCTCCTCTTCTTCTTCTGCTTCCTCTATAATGCAATTATTGCTCCATTTGGATTGGTCGCACAATCCTCTGAAATTTCTTTCAGTCCTAGAGGTCCTTTTTTCTCTTTGTGTCTCAGCTTCTTTGTATTCCCCTTCTCTAATTTCTATTCCATTTACCATCCCCTCCACTATATCTAATCTGCTTTTAAATCCCTCCATTGTATGTTTCATTTCTGATACTGTATTTCATAATGATTGAATCTCCATTTAGAATTCTTCCCTGAGTTCTTTTGTATTTTTCTGTAACTCCGTGAGCATGTTTATAATTTTTATTTTGAAATCTCTTCAGGAAAATTGATGAGTTCAGTTTCACTTGGCCCTTTTTGTGGTGTTTGTGGTATTTTGCTTTGAACCAGGTTCCTTTGCTGTTTCACATTTGTATGTGGCACCATCTACTGCTCAGAAGCTCTACTCTCTGGAGCTGCTTAGCCCCTGGGGCAATGTCTGGAGTCTCAGGGGAGCAGTGTTAGTGCCTGGGGGAAGGAAAGAACTGTTTCCTGCTTCCCGGCTGCTATACCTGGCTCCACTGCCAGAACCAGTGGGCTGAGCCCACAGGGTTAAGCCTCTATGCTTTGCATTTGTAGCTGCCTTAGGCAGAGTTTCCCTTTGGCTATTCTGACACTGTGGCAGGTGCTGCTGGTTTGTGAGCCAGGTGCAGTCTGGACGGGAGGAAGTTGCAGCAGGCTGTGTATCACAGTGGGGGGCCTTGGAGCTGCATAACCAGCCAAGTTCCCAACCTGCTGGGTAGAGTGCACTCAGACAATTCTGTCCAACTGTCCTTACTTCTGAGCAGTAAGCTCTGTGCAATCCTTGCCCCTTTAGCATCCTTCTCACTGTTAGAAAGTCCCTCAGACTGCCCAGCTTTCTTTTGTCCCAGCACAGCCGGATGTGGATTCCTGTTTTCCACAAGTGGCTAGAATCTCAGTCTTCCAGGTATTCTTCCTGTATGAGCTTTTCAACCCCACTAATCTCCAGAGCACCATGCAGTGTAGGTTTGTGCTCCAGGAGCAGATCTCCAGGGCTGGGTGTTCAGCAGTCCTAGGCCTCTACTCCCTCCCTGCTCTATTTCTCTTCTTCTCACCTGTGAGTTGGGGTGGGGGAAGGGCTTGGGCCTCACCTGATCTCAACTTTGGTACATTACCCTGTTCCGTGAGGTCTGTTTTTTTTTCCAGGTGTCTGCAGTCTGGCACAGCCTTCTTTCCTGTTGCTCTTTCAGGATTAGTTGTATTAATTATATTTTTGTATTATATGTGATTTTGGGATGAGGCCTCTGTCTCACCTTTCATGCACCATCTTTAATCCTCCCCTGGTGTCTACCACTTTTCTTACTCCTTCTCCCTCAACTTTTCTATTTCTCTTTCCCAGCCTAACCCTCTCTGACCTTTGACTTCCCTTAAAAAATGCAGGGTACCACTAGGAAGATGTCTGGATGACTTGCAGGGAAGGTTATCTCTGATTTTGATCTTAGAAATAGTAAATGCAACTATGCATAGTTACTTTTTTCTATTTTATGTATGCCAGTCCATGTTTCCATGAATTCATTTTGCTCTTATTGTTTTCTAATTTTTGTGTAACATTCTGATGTTGAATGAACCCAAATCAAGATTAATTGTAAGATACCATACTGTTCCACTTACTGAGAAGGGGTATCTTTCAGGGGGTCTAAGTTGTTTTATTTCTTATTATATTTCAAACTCATAGATCATGTGTTTATCCAATAATTTTAAATGTGCTTTCTTAGGTTTCTTCTGTCCTTCAGACACAGCATTTTATATCACATCTATCTCTCTGAAAGAAAATTAACTTATCAGGTTTAATGCCATTTTATTTCACTGGTTGATTGGTTTTGTTTTTTATGGGGACAGGGAATACTAGAAGAATAAGTGTCTGGGGGTGGGCAGGAGATGAAGTTATGACTTTGGGTAGACATTCTGCTGTGTGCCCTTGAGACATCCAAACATATAAAGTAGGCAATTGGATAGGCAGGCCTGGCACTCAGAGCAGAAATAGACATGGGTGAGTTTATACATGTAGTAATTGAACCTGGGTGGATGAGTGTGCCTGGAGAGATGACCCAGTGTGCAGGGGAGCAAGGATTAGGGATGAGCTCTAGGAGACCAATGGTCATTGGTTCTGAGGAAGAGGATGGGCTGGCAAGTGTGTGGCCATAAAGAGGAAGAGGAAACTCAGGTGGGGGTCATGTTACTGGAGCCAAAAGATGGGGCTATTTTCAGAATGAGGGAGTGGCCAGCAGTCCTGAATCCTACTGAGATGATGTTAGGTCAGAAAGACTGAAAAATGCTTGCTGGATGTAGGGATAGGGACAAAGAGGTCAGTGGTGGTTGGCTGTTCTTTAATGTTTTTGCACAGTATCAGCTGTGTTCATTTAAATGCAGTTCTTGTGCAGGTAATTTTTCTTCCTGTTCTTGGGTCAAACTAATTCTGATGTTTGCTTTTATGTGTCAGCCTAACTAGGCTAAGTGAGGCTCAGATAGCTGGTGAAACATTATTTCTTGTTGTGTCTATGAGGCTATGCATTGAAGGTATTAGCATTTGAATCAGTATACTGAATAAAGAAGATTGCCTTCACCATTTCAGTGGGCATAATCCAATCTGTTGAGGGCTTAGATAGAACAGAAAGGTAGATGAAGGACAAATTTGCTCTGTTGAGCTGGGATATCCAGCTTCCTGCCCTCAGAAATCAGTGCTCCAGGTTTTGGTCCTGAGGACTTGGACTGGGTCTTACACCACTGGCTTCCCTACTGCTCAGGCCTTCAGGCTTGGTCGGGGGCTACCCCACTGATTTTTCTAGGCCTCCAACTTGTGGACAGCTGGTCACAGGACTTCTCAGCTTCTATAATCTTATGAGCCAATCCCTCAAAATAAATCTTTCTCTATTTATCTATATCTACCTGAATACCTATCTATTTATCTACCTATCTTAATATACTAATCTTTAAGAGTGTATTTTTTGAAAAAATCCCATTTCCTGTTGTTTTATATGTGGTGAATTCTTTGAAAAACCATATCTATTACAATACATAGTTTTTATTATATGCCTTCTGTCATCTCTTTTTAGATATTGATAAGCATTGCCTTATGTAGAGTATAAGGAAATATCCACAACACTGTCATTTTTTATGATTTTAAGCAGTTTAAGAAGGGATTTCATTGAAGCTTAAAGATTCTTTCTACTAAGAATAAAATAGGAAGGAAACCATCTAATTGAAATTGACTTCAACTATGTTTTGTGAAGATGTGAGTCTGAAAATAGAGGGGAGATTCTCTACTATTAAGGAAAAATTCCTACCTCCATTTTGTCCCCTTCTGAACACACATTCTCAGAAAACTTACAATAAAAGCTCCATTTCATGGCTGATATAATTTAGGAAAGAACATATGAGGAAAAAGACAACACTTGGAGTCAGACATTGGAAGGAAAGGAAAATAATAAAAAGACTCATTCAAAAATAATTTCAGCCAATGCAGAAGTCAATCAGCACAACAAATACTGCTCTAAAGGTCATGTTGGAGGCTGCTTACTCTGCTTCACTCCATTTCTGAATGAATCTATTCAGGCCTTCCACAGGAGCTGTTTACAGGAGCTGTTTCTAACTTCACCTACCAAAAATAATGGCTTCATTAACTCTTTCTTGTATTTCAACTCTTCACTATATTAAATAAAACAAAACCAAACCTCATTCTTTGTCTTTTATGCTTTGATTATTGCACTTTTTTTTCCTTGTGCATAGCAGTGCCTTCTTTATTCTCTTGTAAATTTTTTGTTTTTTGTTGGCTTTCCTTAGGCTGGCAATAATCTCTAGGCTTCTATTTTTGTTTACAATGAAGTTATATAATTCATTGATAATCCACACTTTAAAACTTTTATGATTATTTTTGCATGACAGCATTTTCTGCCTGAGCGAGCTGTCTTGATCCTTTAGAATGTGACCATTTTTCCCTACCATACTTTTGGGTAATAGCCATTGCCAATTTTTTCCACTAAGTAAATTCCTCATTTTATTGAAATCATTTTTATAAAGCTTAAATTACTGACATTTATACCCCTAATCTCTTTTCCCTCCCCATTCACTCTGGAAGATGTTTGAAACCCTATATTATCATAGTTTTAAAAACTCCTCAATATTAGCTTTTTAATTTCCCATATACTCGTTCCTCAACACTGAAGAGGTTTATTAAAAATCAGAGAATCAAATCATGATGCTAAGAAGCACTTCCAGAGGTCATCTTGTACAAAGAATACAAAATTCTTTCTCCTGGGTTCAGTCCCCTCCTCCACCCTTTACTGGCTTTGTGACAACCTTGAACAAATTACTTAACCCCCCTTTGCTTCAGTTTCTTCATGAAATGGGATAATCATGTTAACATTATAGGGTCGTTGTGAAAATTAGTTAGTAGATACAGCTGCTCACAAACAGCTCAGAACAGTTCATGGCACATACTAGATAAATGTTACTTAGTATTTTTTAAAGAAATATTTTATTTTATAGTAGTTTTAGATATACAGAAATGGTGCAAAGATAGTGTACAGAGTCCCAATATACCCTGCACCAGTTTCCCCTTTTGTTAAGCTCTTAAATCAGTATGGCATTTGTCACTACTAATGAACCAATATTGATATGCTATTATTAACTAATAGTTTTTACCTAATGTCCTATTTCTGTTCTAGGAGTCCACCCAGGATACTGCATTACATTTAGATGTCCTATCTCCTCGATTTTCTTGAAGCTGGGCCAATTTCTAAAAACTTTCCTCATTTTTGATGACCTTGACAGTTTGAGGTGATAAGATATTTTATAGGATGTCTTTCAATTTCTGTCTGTTTTTCTTATGCTTAGCCTTGGGTTGTAAGATTGGGAAGAAAGGCCAAAGACGTAAAGTACAAGTCATGAGAATCATATTACATCCTATCAAGGATATGTGCTATCAGTATGACTTATCATTGAGGATTACCTTAACCACCTGGCTGAGGTAGTGCTTGCTGCTATAAACTATCCCCCCGCCCCCCGCCAACACAATACATTACCACCACCAACTTTCCATACTATATTCTTTGGAAAGAAGTCTCTATATGCAGCCTGTACTTAAGATATGGAGAGTTATGCTCCACCTCCTTGAGGGGGGCAGTATCTATACAAATATTTGGGATTGTTCTGTATCAGAAATATTCTACTCTCTCCCCATTTATTTATTCAAGAAATCTTTTATTTATTTCAGAAGGGACTCAGGAATATGTATTTTATCCTTTGGATTACAATCCAGTACTGCTTATTTAAGTTGTTGCTTAGCTCAGTTGTTCTGGCTTTGACCATTGGGAGCTCTTTCAGTTGATTCCTGGGTTCTGTTTTACATATTCGCTCATTATTTGCTTTTTACTTTCTGGCACTACATCATGATCCAGGCTCATGATGCATATTCCTTGCCCCAGCCCTAGAATCAGCCATTTCTCCAAAGAGCCCTGATTCCTTTTATTGGATAATCATGTTAAAAACACAAATCTGGTCACTGGGCCTGCTCATGGCTACTGGAGCGTGCCTTGTTTAGGCCCCCATAGTAGACAACATTATGCAATAACTCATGTATTTGTCCATACACAATTATTTACATTTCTGATTTTATAATTTCTTGCTTTTGTCTTTGTTACTTGCTTTAAATTTCTATGTTGTATTCTTATTTTTTAATCTATGAAGTTAGGTGTTTAGTACACTAATTTTAGCCTTTCTTCTTTGTTAATATCATTTAAGCCCTCGTATTTTCCCTCTACATACTATTTTAGCTTCATATCAAGTTTGATAGGTAGTATTTTATTATTGCTATTGCTTTATATAATTCTAGTTTTCATTGTAATTTTTTACCCCTAAGTTATTAGACATGTGATCTTATGTTTACAAATGGGTGGATTTTTTTCTAGTTATCTCTTTAAAATTCATTTTTAACTTAACTGTATTATGATTAATTTGTTCTGAATGATGCTTATTCTTTGAAATGTATTGACACACATTTTATGGTTACTGTACTAAATTTTTGTGTTTTGTGTGTTCTTAATGAATGAGTAACCTGGGTTGATGGAAGCAATGTCCTGTGTAAAGACATAAGATTGAGCTTGTATTATTCATTTTCTTCAATATTCCAACTGATATTTTGCTTGACCAGCCTGTTAATTACTTAGAAAGGTCTTAAAATCTCTCTCCTTGAAGGTATGTTCATAAATTCATCCTTGAAGTTTTATAAACTTTTGCTCTATATATGTTGAAATTGTGTCATTTGAGTCATACAAATTTAGAATTACTATGTCTTAGTAGGGATAGGCAACTTTCTATCATTGTACAATGATTCTGTTGCTTCTGAAGAATGATTTTTGCCTTAAAGTGTATTATTTTTTAAATCAGTAAGGCTACTAACACTTTCTTTTGAGTTGTGTTTGCCTGGTTTATCATTTTTATCCTTTTCAACCTTTCCGTAACCTTTTACTTAATAGCAAACAATCATTTAAAAAATTCAGTCCAGAAGTCTTTAAATTTTAGAACAGATACATTGATTATTATTATTGCCAATTTATTTCTTTTTTTTTCCCTACCATATCGTTTTGTACCTTCTCTTTGTTCTGCTTTCATAGCTGTGGTTTTTTCTCCTTCCTTACCATTTGATTATTACTTTCTAAAATTTGTTAAGACTTTTGTTTATTACTCATTTCTGCCCTCTACTAGTTTACAAGTTATATACTCCATTTATATTCTTTTGAAGGCTCCCTTAGAAATTTCAACATGCATACTTAAATTATCAAAGTCTTGTCCCACACAAAACAAGTATTTTAGACCACTTTAAATTCCATCAGACTCATTATTTGTGCACTACTGATGGCCAGTATTTCATCCATTTTGTCCTGTCTCCAACAAGCTAGTTGATGTTTGCCTAGATGCTTAGTTTTACCCATATTTGGTTATTCATTGCCCATCATTTCTGCTTTCATTTCAGATTTTTCCTCTTGTTCAATTTCTCTTTTTTGTACAGTTCAACCCTTACAATTAACTTTAATTGTAATTTGTCAAAGATAAAATATTTTAGATTTTATTTGTTCCAAAAGTTTTCACATTGCTAAGTTCTCAAGAAGTAATTTCATTTGGCATAAAGTTTTAAGCTGTAAATTAGTTTCTTACAGAAGGTTGAGAAAATTACCCTCCAGTTTTCTGGCTTCCTTGGTTACTGACAAATCAGCAATGAGTTTATTTATTTCTTTGTGTGTAGCATCATGTTCTCTCTGGTTTTATCAGGATCTTCTCTTCATCTTTTATTTTCTATAGTTTCTCCATGATATATCTAGTTATGAATTGCTTTTCATTTATCCTGCTTGGGATTTGTACTTCATCCTAAATCTGCCAATCAATATCTTTAATAAATTCTGGAAATGTTCTTAGCAGTTATGTCTTCACATATATCCTGTTATGCATTTTTTCTATTGCTTTCATCTGAAACTCCAAGATGTATGTTTACTTTTCTTATTTTTAAGAAGTATCTTCAGGAAATGCAAATTAAAACCACAATGAGATATCACCTCATACCAGTTAGGATGGCCAACATAGAAAAAACTAGGAACAACAAATGCTGGCGAGGACACAGAGAAATGGGAACCCTCCTACACTGCTGGTGGGAATATAAACTAGTTCAGCCTTGTGGAAAGCAGTACGGAGGTTCCTCAAAAAACTAAAAAGCAGAAATACCATTTGATGCAGGAATTCCACTCCTAGGAATTTACCCTAAGAATGCAGGAGCTCAGTTTCAAAAAGACATGCACCCTTATGTTTATCACAACACTATTTACAATCGCCAAGAAATGGAAGCGACCTAAGTGTCATCAGTAGATGAATGGCTAAAGAAGATGTGGTACATATACACAGTGGAATATTATTCAGCCAGAAGAAGAAAACAAATCCTACCATTTGCAACAACATGGATGGAGCTATAGAGTATTATGCTTAGTGAAATAAGCCAGACAGAGAAAGTCAAGTACCAAATGATTTCATTCATCTGTGGAACATAAGAATGAAGCAAAAACTGAAGGAACAAAACAGCGGCAGACTCACAGAACTCAAGAATGGACTAACAGTTGCCAAAGGGAAAGGGACAGGGGAGGATGGGTGGGTAGGGAGGGATAAGGGGAAAACAGGGCATTATGATTAGCACACATTATGTAGGGGAGGCATGGGGAAGGCAGTATAGCACAGAGAAGACAAGTAGTGACTCTATAGCATCTTACTACACTGATGGACAGTGACTGTAATGGGGTATGTGTTGGGGACTTGATAATGGGGGGAATCTAGTAACCACAGTGTTGCTCATGTGATTGTGTATTAATGATACCAAAATAAAAAAAAAAGAAGTATCTTTATACTTATTACTTCTCTTATATTTTCTCTATCTTTGTTTTTCTGCTATGAACTTTCTTATAATTTAGATTTATCTTTTAATTGACTAATTCTCTCTTCAGCCATGTCTAACTTGATGTACATGTATCCATGTTAGACATACATCCATGTTTAACATTTCTTTTCTTTTTTTTTATTTTAGCATTAGTGCATCTATGCAATTGTTTTTGTCAAATCTGCCTGGTCATTTTTTTGAGTGCCTTATTCAGTATTCTCTTATTTTTTTTTAACATAGTAAGCATACTTATTTAATATTCTTACTTGATAATTTCTACCATTTGAAGTGTTAAGTATTTTTAACTATGTCTTTGTTGTTTCTGGTCTCACTCAAGGAGCATTGTTTCTTTGTGCATTTTATTACTATTATTTTCTGGGTTTATATGAGTGAAATGTTTAAGGCCTAAGCTGGAGATATATTTCTCTCATAAGTATGAGTATGCTAATTCTTGATTTTTAAGTTTTGTGAATCACAAAATTATAAGCCTATGAGGGTGGGCTTGTAGTTTTGAAGTCTCAGGGGGCACTTAGCATTCAGCCTCTGCCAAGGTTAGGAAAAACAAATTTCTTTGCTGTCACAAATGGAGCAGGATTTGTGTATGTATATATTTAGGCTGTATTTCAACAAAGGTATACTCCCTTGTGATTTCAGCTTCATGTGGGGTCTCCTGTCAATGACCTGCTCTGGATAGGCCTTAGGCATTACCTATGGTGCCCCCGCTCCTTACATGACTGATAGGGTGGGAGCTCATGGTCATGTTGGTGCTTCCTTACATTCTTGGTTTCCTGCTTCTACTTTGTTTTTGGTCTCTGAGGGCTTCCCTTATATTCTTGTCAGTTCGAAAGTATATTTTAATATACTTTCAAATATAATTTTAGTCATTATTTTAAAGTATTATTTGCTTGTATATACTGAAAATGAACTAAATTTGTCCAATGATAGAGACACTTAGATATAAGGGTGAGAAACTATGTAAGGTGGTAAAATCTCTAAAAAATATGACCATAGGAATATTCTTAGGAAGAACCAAAAGTAATATCCTTTACTCTAATCCCTCCAGAAGAGTTTGAAAACTAGTATAAGCCAAAAATTCAATAGAAAGATCTTCTGAGAGTGAGACTGAATAAATCTTCCAAGTATGGAATGGATGTCATTGCAATCAAAGATATTATCTGCCACATGAGAGGGATATTGAGCACATATGTGGAGCATAGGAAATACTCTAGTCAAAGGTCACACATTAATAGGCAACAAAGGATACAAAATCACTCACTGTGGAAACAGTATAGATATAAAATACAGATTTGAATGGAACCACACCCTGGATTTACTCCTTTTTCCCCAGTGTATGGGGCCCTATGTTGCCCTTGGGAAATGAACAATGCATTAAGAAATATTAAGGAGGTGTTTGGGGAAAGAAAAGAGATGCAGTGGGCCGTTGGCAGTATAATGATTCTGAACTGCATTGCTTGAGCATTCTGAAGTGAGAGAGAGCAGAGGAAAGCATGAAGGACAAGAGGAGAAGGTAGTGGGGCTTAGGGTTGCAAAACAGAAAGACTAGTTGTGGCAGCCAGATGGAGAGACAACTGGGGAGCTTGTTTGGATTTCCTCTGGTTCAACAGAGTAGATCGATTTGGGCTTGATTCAGAGTCCCTTTATAATTGTAGCTCATCCCCCATACACACACTCCCCACATTTATATCCAGTGACAATATGGAATAATGCAAGACTTTTATATTCAAACTTCCTTAAGCAAGAAACATCTAACTTTTCGTAATGAATTGCATTTCCAGTGCCACTGAAATGCTGACAAAAAAGGATCTATTCTGAAGATCTAAAAACCATAACTATACTAAGAACAGTTTTATACTTATTAAATTCTATTTAGCAGCTCAGGAAAGGAGAAGGGATAGATTTTTTTCCAAACCTCCCAAATTAAAATTCAGAATGGTCCCAATTTTACATGGAGTGGGATGTGCTTTTTATTTTACTTACCTATTTCTCATTGGAGCCAATTAAGGCAGGTATTTGTCTGAAAGATGACATGTACTGTACATAACTCAACCCTTCCTGATTAGAATTCAAGCTGACATAAATATGTGTGCTGAAACTTTGCTTTATATAAATTCAGAAAACTTAAGTTCAGCTAAAATATCCACTCTAGAATGCTGTGGCTCTGAAATCAACAGTTAAGCATCCATTTCCCATGCATTGCATATTGTCACTATCATTATGATTAAAATAATAATTCTGATCACAGTTGGTAGTTACAATGCAGAGACTTTTTTGTGAATTTGCACGGGATATAGTCATCAAAAATGAGATAAAATTACTGATTCTTGCCTCAGTAACTATTCCCATATATACTCTGAAAAATATCATGTACTCCATAGTACCAACAACGGAATATAAGAAGCCTCTGTACAATCAACATTATCACAGTACTCAGCACATATAAACAAAACAAATGCTAGACATTACAGAATTTTCATTTTCATTATTATTATTTACCCTATAGATATATTTCACAGTAACTTATAACATGCTTGTGCAGATGGTCTCTAATAAACAAACACCAACTCATACATAAAAAACACCCATAGCTGTTTTCCCAATTATATTTTTTATTAAGGTATTATTGATATACACTCTTATAAAGGTTTCACATGGAAAAACAATGTGGTTATTACATTCACCCATATTATTGAGTCCCCCCATACCCCATTGCAGTCATTGTCCATCAGTGTAGTAAGATGCCACAGAGTAACTATTTGCCTTCTCTGTGCTACACTGCCTTCCCCATGATACCCCCACACCATGTGTGCCAATCATAATACCCATCAATCCCCTTCTCCCTCTAACCCCATGCACCCTCTCCCACCCCTCCCCTTTGGTAACCATAAGTCCCTTCTTGGAGTCTGTGAGTCTGCTGCTGTTTTGTTCCTTCAGTTTTGCTTCATTGTTAAACTCCACAAATGAGGGAAATCATTTGGTACTTGTCCTTCTCTGCCTGGCTTATTTCACTGAGCATAATATCCTCCAGCTCCATCCATGTTGTTGCAAATGGTAGAATTTGTTTCTTTCTTATGGCTGAATAGTATTCCATTGTGTATATGTACCACATCTTCTTTATCCATTCATCTACTGATGGACACTTAGGTTGCTTCTGTATCTTGGCTATTGTAAATAGTGCTGCAATAAACATAGGGGTGCATATGTCTTTTTGAATCTGAGAAGTTGTTTTCTTTGGGTAAATTCCTAGGATTGGAGTTTCCAGGTCAAATAGTATTTCTATTTTTAGTTTTCTGAGGATCCTCTATATTGCTTTCCACAATGGTTGAACTAGCTTACATTCCCACCAGCAGTGTAGGAGGGTTCCCCTTTCTCTGCATCCTCTCCAGCATTTGTTGTTCTTAGTCTTTTCAATGCTGGCCATCCTTATTGGTGTGAGGTGATATCTCATTGTGGTTTTAATTTGCATTTTCCTGATAATTAGCGATGTGGAGCATCTTTTAATGTGCCTGTTGGCCATCTGAATTTCTTCTTTAAAGAAGTGTCTGTTCATATCCTCTGCCCATTTTTTAATCGGGTTATTTGCTTTTTGGTTGTTGAGGCATGTGAGTTCTTTATATATTTTGGATGTTAACCCCTTGTTGGATATGTCATTTACAAATATATTCTCCCATACTGTAGGTTGCCTTTTTGTTCTGTTGATGGTGTCCTTTGCTGTACAGAAGCTTTTTAGTTTGATGTAGTCCCATTTGTTCACTTTTGTCTTTGTTTCCCTTGCTCGAGGAGATGCGTTCAGGAAAAAGGTGCTCATGTTTATATTCAGAAGATTTTTTTGCCTATGTTGTCTTCTAAGAGTTTTACGGTTTCGTGACTTACATTCAGGTCTTTGATCCATTTCGAACTTACTTTTGTGTATGGGGTTCTGTTTTCCCTATTATATTATTCTGACCACTAATGCCTCTGGTTCATCTGCTGTATTAGATGCCTCCCCTATTCTATCTCCTCTCTGGACCTCTTGCTCCCACTGAAACCTTTATCTTTTTTTTTCTGCTGCTGATTCTGTCTCAGTGTTAGGAAACAGATGGAGTCCTCTCCCTTTGTCAACCCAGGAAAGGACAAGAGATGAATATTTTCTGTATTTCCCTAGTTGAAATTCAGAATGAATTTCCCTTAGAAACAAGTCCAGATGGAAGCAACCAAAATGTGTAAATGACATCAGGCCTGTGAATTTTTCTCCATGCTGTGACAATAAAGAGACTAATTATAGGAGGACCAGGTGAAATTGTATTCTGCTTCAGAGAAAGGAACCTGCAAACCCCAGCCATTTCAGAGAAAAGCTGAAAAGGACTTGAATGAAGAGAGAGAACATTATAGGTGAGAGAGTTGGTACAAGCAAAACCTCAAACAAGTGTGTGTGTGTGTGTGTCTAAGGTGTTAATCAGCTGGGGTTCATTGGAGGAGTAGAGTAACAAGACCAATGTGATTGGAATCAGGAGTGTTAATAAAGATAGCCAGGATATGTTTGGTAGCCAGTGTTAAGCCAGATCACAGAGGCTCCCCTTAGAACGTTACAGAGCTGTGCATCAGCGATGGGTTTGACTCTTGGGTTTTGAATCTCCAAGTTTTCCTGTAGGTCAGCCTCATTGCCATCTGTAGGCCTGGTCTTAACCCAGGTCAAGGGACAGACAGTCATGCTTCTGGGACTAGACTGATTTTGTACTCTGATCCCAGTCATCAAGCTTTTGCCTTGTTCTTCATTCTGAGGCCCTTTGATCCTAGTATTTGTGTTGCTACCTTGTTTCTCCAGTCATGAGTTCTTACCTTGTCCAGATGCTAAAAAATGCTGCCTTCCTCTCATGCTGGGATACTTCCCCCCTTTAGCTTCTCCTGCCCCTTACCCTGCTCTTTTTATCTCCCTACCCATTGGATTCTTTCCACGAGAGCTAGTTTCTTTCACTCATACCAGAACTTTCCATACAGTTTTCTTGTTTAAAATACTACCTGTAAACTGCCATATGGAGTATCCTAATAACCACCCTGCCACTGTGGGTGGGTCTGTAACATTTCTCTTGTTTGGTTAAGAGATTATAGCTATGTGGAAATAAATTTTCATTCTGTCACTCCCCTACTCAAAACCTATTGTTTACAGAATGGAATCCAAGTTCCCAAGATTGGGAGCAACTTACTTTTGAAGAGAAGGTACCATACTTTATTCAAATTTATTCATCCCTAGTGTTTAGCATACAGAAAGCACTCAGTAGTAAATCTTTGGGATGGATTTTGTTTGCTCTTTAAGTCTTTGTCTATCACTTGGTTTCATGCTACCTGCCCCCTTTTATTCCTTCTTTTTAACACATACACTATAGTAGAGTTAAACTTGTCTTTGAATAGCTTTCCCACCCTCCTCCTCACCTCATAATATCATGGCTAGCCGTTATTTCCATATCTTTGCTCATTATGATCCACCTTTGAAATGATCTCTTCTCCTAAGTTTTCCTTAGACCAAGCCTTGCTTCCTTTAGAAAAGCTTTATTAATTTTCTTAGCCAACACTAATAGCTTCTTTTTTCCATAATTGTTTCATGAGTCTTAATAGGGTACATACTTAGGAGAAGAATCCCACCAGATTTTTAATTTCTCTTTTTGTCCCTACTGTGCCTAGGTCAGTATTAGGCACACAGTAGAATTCAGGTCTTACTGTCTGGTTATTGATTGCTGGAGGCCTTGGTCCCAAGCACAGAACAGGCAGTTTCCTCCTGGGTTTTAATGCACCGTCTTTAAGGGCTCTGATCTTCAGGTCTGCCTTGGTGGGAGGGTCTTGCACTTAGGAGGTGCGTTGCCAATAGGTTTCAGTCCCAGGCAAGTTCACTATGGATTCAGTGTGACCAAAGAAATGACAGTAGAATGCTCTTGGGGTGAAAGGACCTGCTTTATTGCCATAGTGGCAGGTCAGTCACTAGAATCCCATCCACTTAGAGGGAGTCTGCAAGCAGCAAGCCAGTCTCTGCCTCTGGGCTCCTCTACCCACGCAGCCGTCTCAGTCTCTGTCCTTGTCGCTACCACCACTCCAGCCTCTGCTCTGCTCTCCTGCAGCCCTGCAGCTGTGCCACTGTGTCACCCAGAGCACTGGGCAGAGCTCTATATATAGAGTCAATAATAAACATATTGCCCACACGTGTGTAGTGAGCTAGCTACCCAGGACCCGGTGAGAATCTTGGCCACAGGAATCTTCACTTTATTCACAGGATCTGACAGGAAATTTGGAGTCAAGAGGCCTGTGTTCAAATTCCAGCTCTAACTGTATGTGTTAGGGTTCTCCAGAGAAATAGAACCCATAGCCCATATAACATATATGTCATTTTAAGAGAGATATTTTAAAAGATTTCTTTTATGATGAAATTGACTCTCACGATTATGGAGGCTGAGAAATTCCCCATTCCGCATATGTAGCTCCTCTTCTAGTCTGAAGTCCTGAGAACTAGGAGAACAAATGGTGTAAACCCCAGTCTGAAGGCAGAAGACAGATACCCCACTCAGTCAGGCGGAGTGCATCAGTTCTCCCTTCTTCTGTTTTTTTGTTCTGTTCAGGCCCTCAATAGATTGGATGATGCTCACCCACATTGGGAAGGGAAATCTCTTTTACTCAGTCTACTTATTCAAATGCTAATTTCTTCTGGGAACACTCTCACAGTCACATCTCTCAATGATGTTTAACCAAATATCTGGGCACCCCACGACCCAGTCAAACTGACACAGAATTAACCATCACTCTGAATGTTCTTGGGTAAGCTATTTAACTTTGCTAGCCTTGGTTAACTCACAGATAGTGATTAAGTAATGACAATAATTGCCTGACAGAGTTTTTGAGAGTGTAAGTTGTGATAATGTATATGTACAGAGCTTTATAAACTATAAAGCACTTGGTAAATATTAGTTTTATAGGCTCAATAAAACTTGCACGAATGAATGTCAGAGAATTACTCATCATTCTATGTGTGGTGTGCAGATGAGGAGGCTCTGAAATTTATGACAGTTTGACAGAAAACTATTAGGATACTAGTCACCTCATCTGTATTTGCTGTGCTTTTTAATATCCTCAATATCTTATTTTCTAACTTCTTTCTTCTTCATTTTAATAAGCTTGTAAAGGGTTCTTCAACTATCCTCATCATCTTAATAAACACTTAAGACATACTGTACTGTTCCTCTGTTCTTTTCTCACTTGGATCACTTTACATGGTCTCCCTATCCTAAGTGAGGGCCACCACATTCTAAGGAGTGGATTTGCTCATCTCCCTTTCCTGAATCCTCCAAGGAGATGCTGTGTAGGTTAATGGGGCAGGTCAGCTTATAGGGATCACCTTGCACCTCTATCCCAGGAACTTTCTCCACCTTTTCCCTGCTGTCCTATGGTAGGCATTCCAAATGGGAAGGGCCTCTATGCTGGTGAGACCAACTGCTGAAAAATAAATGATAACTCATTCTGATGTGGTGCTGACAGAGGAGAAAGGCTGAGGGAGGCGTGCACCCGAGCAGCAGGTGGTGGCACTGGGCCAAGAAGTATCTGGACATTCTTTGACAACAGCACATGCCTGGCTTAGGATATTTTTTTCTCCATTTGTTATGACCAGCTCTAAGAATAGGGAAGAACTTGTCAAAAAAGCCCCAGAGGGCAAGCAAGCTGTCCTACTCAGCATCTCTAATTTTCAACTCCTGAGATACATTCCATTTAAGTTTGAGCTACATCAGAGGATGTGGATGTTGTAAATGTGTAAATTTCTTACCTTTTGACCCAGTGACTTCCATTCTAAGTTGTAATCGTAGAACCAGTTATGATTTTTTTCATACAGTATGTTTATAGTAGGTTAGAAAATAATCTAAATTTCTATCAATAAGAAATTTATTGATAATGGCACATCAATATAATGAAATATGCACTTATTAAATGATGTTTCAGAAGAGTATGAAATTTCATGAAAACTGTTCAAGGTATATTAACTACAAGAAGACAAGTTACTAACACAGTTTGTACTGCCTGATCTCTAGTTCATGTATGTGTGTATAGTATTATCCTCAGTATATCTCAGAAGCTGAAAGCACATGCCTAACTCAGGAGTTAGGCAGCCTTTGTTCAAATCCCAGCTCTACCATTTAATATGTGTGTGCCTCTGAGCAAGTCAGCTTCTTCATACCTCAGTTTCCCCATATGTTAAATGGAGATAATAATTGTGCCAATCTCATGAGATTGTTCTGAGGATTTGAATTGACTCACACAAAGTACTTGAACAGTGCCAGCTCATAACATTTATGGAGTACATATGAGCTACCCTTACATAATTATTGTGGCGAAAATGGAAGCTCCTATGGCAGGATCCTCACTGTATCCTAAACTACTTGATGATGTAACTGGCCTACTGCTAGGCTACTGCTTCCACAACTGCAGGCAATAAGCTATTATTGACTGAGTCACTATTTAAAGAGCTCTGCCCAGTGCTCTGGGTGGAGGCAGAGACAGAGGCGGATTATGGGCCTGCAGACTGTTGGATACAGACTTGATTCTAGTGCTCAACCTATGCCAGGAGAACAAAACTGGGTATAAACCTTTCATCCCAAGAACATTCCATTGTCATTTCTTGGCCTCACTGAATCCATAGTGAACTTGCCTGTGGCTAAAACCCTCAGGCAAGACAATTATATATGCATAGATGAAAGAGAAGGGTCTCTACCAAAATAAGAGTGATTATCTCTGCATGATATGATTATGGTTATTTTTATTTTTTCATTTTGCATATTTATGCCTATAAATTTTCTACAATAGATACATAATTGTGGATAAAATGAAAGTTCCTGTGGCCAGGATTCTTGCCTAGCCCTGGTTGGCTAGCTCACTGCACATGTGTGGGCAATAGGTTGTTGTTGACTCTATATTAAGAGCCCTGCCCAGTGCTCTGGGTGACACGGTGGCATGGCTGTGAAGCTGCAGGAGAACAGAGCAGAGGCTGGAGTGGTGGCAGCCTGAGGACAGGGGCCCAGAGGATGGCTGTGTGGGCCGAGAGGCCCAGAGGCAGAGACTGACTTGCTGCATGCAGACTGACTCTGAGTGAATAAGATTTTAGTGATTGACCTGCCACCGTGGGAATAAAGTTGGGTAATAACCCTTTCACCCCAATAACATTCTACTGTCATTTCTTTGGTCACATTGAAACCATAGTGAACTTGCCCTGGGTGGAAACCCATTGGCAAGACAATAATACTTTTATAATGTGAAAACGTGTGGTGAAAGTGATTAAAAGGGCAGTTTACTATTAAAATACAGAATATTATTTTTTTATTTGCAAGGAAGATTCTCCAGACTATGTAAAAATATATCCCTAAATAATTTGATCAGAAGTGCAAAAAGTTCTATTAGGTTGTTTTTCTGGAATCAAAATCCTGTTCAACTGTGAATATTTATTTGGGGAGGGCATGTCATTTAGTAATATCAGACGCTGTTTTTTGTTTTTGTTAGACAAACTCTGTGACTTGTAAAGACTCAAATAGACAAATACACAGAGGAGAGAGCTCTCACAGAGAACTCTGGAAAACCCGAGAGGGGAGCTAATCAGTGCTGTGAGCAGAGCCAGGTGGACTGCCTTGAGAGCCATAGCAGAGAAGGCGGCTCTCAGTGGCTGAATGAAAAGAGAGGGGAGAATGAAAGTAGAATCACATCTTTGATTGAGTGTCGTGGGGGGCATCTTGGGTTGAGTATGGGAGTATGAGTACAAGTCTTGTCTATTTTGGAATCAGAAAGACCTGGGTTCAGTCCTTGACCTTTCCCCTTACTATGCTCACTGCTTCCCTTCCCTTTCATTTATTTTTTCATCTTTCATTCAGTCAACAAACTTTCTGAACTCAACTATTTTAGATATAATGCTAAATTTTAAGAATGCAAAGTTATATAAAATATGTTCGGTACCTTCAAGGAGAGTAGGGTCTGGTGGTGGAGACAGCTAACGTGGTAGACAATTACACCATAGCTTGTTCAGTGTTTTGGTTAAGATATTCATAGGAGGCTGCAAGAGCAAGAGTACTAGTAATTACAACTGGATTTGTGATGAGGTAGTTGGTGGGCATGTGGGGATGGAGTGCTTTTGGCAAAGGGGGCTACATGCTGAGTTATAAGAAGTTAAAGGTAGATGAAAACAAGAAGTAACAACATGCATGATTCACGTAGGGCTGAGAGACTATTTTGAGGAACTGAACATAAAGTAGGAGAGACTGGTGTCAGTGGGGGAGCAGAAAGAAGAGATCATGATGGGCCTAGTGTGTTTAGATGAAGATTTATTTTTATTATGAAAGCTTGTAAACCTCCTAGGAGCTTTTTATTCTTGAAAGTCATGGAAAATAACTGGTAGATTTTGTGCAGAAAGCATCAGGATCATTTCTGCATTTAGCTATATGATCTTGGGTAATGTAAACTTTATGAGCTCCATTTCCATAAAATTTGTAAGGTGACTATACTCAAATCTACCTCACTGGGCTATTGTAAAAATGAGTGTCTGTAGGGCACCTGGTACAGTACCTGGCTTTATAGTTATGATTTAATGAATAGCTCCAAAAACAAAGAACTGTGACCTGGTAATCAAAGAGAATGTTGGACTTGAAAAAAGGTTTGTCTTTAAATATTGGTTCTGCCACTTCCTGGCTCTGTGACCTTTTGCATGTCATTTGACTTCTTTGAGCAAACATAACAATCTCATAAGATTAAGTCAGGGTAATACTCACCAAAGAAAGTTTTCAGTACAAATTCTTTCTTTCCTCTATTTTTTCCCTCTCTCATTCTTTCTGTCTCTCTTTTTCATTTCCCTTTGGAGGCTTTTGGAAGTTAACCCTCTTCTTCCTGAAGAAGACCATCCTGGGGACTATCCTGAAGAATGCATCCCTGGAACCTTGAATAGTAAATCAGTGTTCAGGAGAAATACCTGAGGTCTCTGCGCATGTGGGGAAGGGAGGGGAGTTGCTGGCATGCCTGCTAGATGCAAGTGTGTGCACAGAGGACTCTGGAGAATGACCTCATGGCAGTGCCTGCTGAGCCATTAGTTGAAGGCCTACATAAGTGTCAACCAAATTCAAGGCCTAGATCAAGGAAAAGTATTACCACATGTTCCCACAAAGAGACTAAAGGAGAGAGGACTGCTCATAGCAAGATGCGGAGGAGAGTGGAGGTGTAAGTGAGGAATCAGGCGAGTAAGGCAGAAAACAGAAGAGCTGCCCATATAAGGAATTCATTAGAGAGGAAAGTCATGTCATGACCTCCAAAATGACAATGGTGAAAATTCTTGTATGATATAATAGTCTGTGGAAATATTCCAAACCACTTGCTCCCCATGCAGGCTGAGGTCTTCTGCTTTGATTTCAGGGAAGTTCTACTGCCTATTTTTCTTATTTAGTCCAGGCTTCTTTGTAACTCACTGGCTGGATGGAGAGGCCTGACTCAGGCTGCAGTTAGAGAAGCCTGGAGAGTATGGAAGAACTGGGAGCCTGGCTAACAGCCTAAATGAGGAAGGGAAGTATCCCAGGGGAGTGCCCCACAAGCTATTAGCAGCCTTATTTCCTGGGACTGAAGTGTTGTCATCCATGTTATTTTTTTCAGTTCTCTTAGGTAGTCAGTCATTTTAAAAAAAAAAGAAAAGAAAAAGAGCTATTGGAAACATCCTCTTAAGAACTCTTATTAAGCAATGGCACCATTTTGCAAAACAAAAACAAAAATCTTCTCAAAAATCTATTACATAAAAAAATATCTGCTCTTGATGGAAGTCCTGCCCCTTACCTACTAGCTTCTCTCCTCTTAGGCAGATCAATCCCTAAAGGTTTCACAAAGAAAGTATGAAAACTATAGGCCTAGTGCAACTTTTTTAGTTGGTAGATGAGGAAAAAGAGATGCCAGAGATTAAGAGACTTGTTTAAGCAATGATAATTCATTAGGGGCTGAGTTAGCATTTATCTTGCCAATGGGTTTCAGCCCCAGGCAAGTTCACTATGGATTCAATGTGACCAAATAAATCGAGAGCAAAATGTTCTTGGGGTGAAAGGGTTATACCCAACTTCATTTCCAGGTGGCAGGTCAGTTACTAAAATCCCATTCACTCAGAGCGAGTCTGCATGCAGCAAGCCAGTCTCTGCCTGTGGGCCCCTCTGTCTGCACAGTCGTCCCACACAGCCATCCTCTGGGCCTCTGTCCTTGGCACTGCCACCACTCCAGTCTCTGCTCTGCTCTCCTGCAGCCTTGCAGCCCTACCACCATGTTGCACCTGGAACACTGGGCAGAGCTCTTTATATTGGAGTCAACAGTCATGTATTGCCCACAGGTGTGCAGTGAGCTAGTCAACCAGGGCCAGGTGAGAATCCTGGCCACAGGAACTCTCATTTTATCCACAGGATTGAAATCACATTTTTCTGTACCTATCTCAGAACATTTTTGTAGCCCTAGACTCACAGCTATTTGCTTTTGGAACAGAGGTGATTAAAGTAATGTGTCTAATCAGCTATGAGATACAGGAAGGAGTGGGAGAACTTGATGCACCTGATACCCTCCCCTCTGTAGAAGCCCTAGAGGAAGCCTCCACACCTGGTCTTCCCTGGACACAAAATATATATCTGTTGAGTTGAAATGAAAAGCTGTGGTTTCAGGCAAGAGTCCCTGGAAACCCACAGTTCCCCCAGTGTTAGACACTCCCTGTCCCAAGGACACTTGGACGCCGAGGAGCCATCTCCTCCCAGGAATGCTCTTTTCTACTGGAAATGGGCTCTGGGCCTTAGCTCAGGCAGAAAACCTCAGATTGATAGTTTATGTTTAGACGCAAATTCTTAAAAACTAGCCACGTCTCTCAGTGTGGCAGAGGACCAGAACAAAGCCTGCCTGGGATTTTTTTTGAGCTGTAAGTTGTTGTCTTAGTCAATGAGCAATAGTTGGTTTGGCACATTAATATTTATTAACAATAAAAAATATTGTTGTTTGAAGGCTCTTGCTGAACTTCTTATTTTCCCAAGGCATTCAGAGCCCTTCATTTCTCCTTAACCCTGTGGGTCCCCTGAATGTGTCCTGAACTATGAAGAAACAGTGGTGCCTGCTGAAATCATGGGTGTGATGAGACAGTGGTACTCACCAAATGTTCCATCTGCTCCCTTGAACTTGCCAAATCCCTTGCATTTAGGTGGGGCCATGAGACTAGTTCTGACTAATGAAATGTGAGCTGAGATGGTGAAAAGCCCACGTGCAAATCCCCAGGCTCTCCCTCACTGCCACCAGCCCTTTCCAGATGGCGAAACCCCCATGGGCCAAAGTACTATCCTCCCACCATGCACCCACTCTGGAAATGTGTCATGGATGAAACCTGTACTTTGCCGTATCAAGTCACTGAGACTACAGGGCTCAATTGTTATGCCGCAAAACCTAGCCAATCAGGACAAATACACAGGAAGGCCTGAAGACATGCTCTGGCAGAGCTATACTGAAGAATTCTCTTTTGATCTGGCAGTCCTGGGTTTCAAGCAGTGGTGTGTTAAACTGGCTCAAGCCAGCTTTGAAAGCTGATTGTGCTCATCTTTTCCCACCTCTGCATTTGGGGATGTCACCTTGGTAATTAACTTGTAATTGGCCATGCTGGGAATATCCACACCATAGAAATTGGTTTCACGTCTCTAGAGAGATTCAAGATGGGAGTGGGAAGAGTATCTTCAGTAAATAAGAACCCCCTGAGGGCCTTGTTTCAGACTTTCTGTAAATTTGGTAGAGAAATGCCCTGTAGACATGGTTTCCTCCAAATCATATACTAAACAGTAAAATGATGTTTTTTCCAGTCTCCTTGAATTCTGAGCTTATTTAATTTCAACTGTTACCTTTGCACAGGATAGAAATGCCTGAGTCATCTCTTACTGTTAATCAACAACACCTAGCAGGTTTCTGCACCTTTCAGATTTTCCACTGAAGCAGCTGATAAAGAAGTTTTTATTCTGGCTTTGCTACTTGCTGGCATGTAACCTGGAGAAGGGTACTTAATTCAGCCTTCTTTGTTCCCCAGAATTCTGTTTTTTAAAAATATTTTCCATACATTTCTTCCCCTTTGCTCACCACTATCTTTCTTCATGAATAGAGAACAAATAGATTCAAATTTGATTTGTTGGGAGTTTGATACTAAATGTAAAAGCCTAATGACTTGTCATTTTATTTAATGCTATTTAGTATAGTTGCTTGAGGGCTCCATATATGAAAAATTTAATTCCTTAATATATTACCTGTATTTTCACACAAAGAAAAAAGTACCATCTTTAAGAACCTCTCTCCTGGACCACACACTCCTTGCAATAGACACGGCTCTAAGAACTTTACACAGGCGAGGTGTCCGGGAGACTAGCAATATCATCTGTCCTCTCCTTTCTGGAAGTCGAGGGAAAGGTCTTGCTTAACCACATGGTATCACAAATTAGTAAACACTCTTCTTTCTAGCTGTATTTCTACTTATTTTCCTGGCATTTCCCCAGTTGTTTTAACTGTGAAATGTGGGCAGTTGGGGGTGGCAGCTTACATATTGACTGAAGAAAAATTTCTCTATCATGAAAACTTATTTTATAAGGAGTTATAAAATCATTTTGACATATTACATTATTTGGCTTGCATATTAAATATCATTGGTGAATAGCTTATGTTTCATTACACCGGCAACTGATATCTGCTAAAAATAAGCTACTAGGATGCTTTTTCAGCTTATGTCATTCTGAGAAATAGCCTTGCCCTGACCTTCTTGACCTCAGTTTCTTCACTTGTAAAATGAAGGATTTGACCTTATGATTTATGGGGTCCCTTCCAACCCAAGCTTCCTTTGATTGTACGGGTATGTCATCATGCCTGAGACATACAGGACTGAAAGTATATTCATTTAGGCAATATATATTAATTGCCTACTAGATATGAAGCACTACAAAAGGACAGTTAATACAAGTCCCTGCTCTCAAATAACTTACAGTTGGGGAAAACAGACAAGTAAAAGGCCAACTACAATACCGTAGAATAAATGCTACAGTAGGGGGAACAGTGGAGGACATGGGAGATAGGCACCTCACGCATTCTGAGGATGGAGGATAATGGGGATCAGGAAGAAAGTGACGTTAAGTATATGCAGGGCTGGAACTAGGGTGAGGCAAGGAGGGACTTACGGTGCAAAATTTAAGCAGATGCTCACTCCCACACACCCTAGTCCTGGGTTGTGAGGATGTAATCTGAGAGTATGCTTGAGTTCATAAGGAGCATAATAGAAGCTGTTCTAGGAAGAGGGAACAGCATGTGCAAAGGCTTAGGGGCAAAAGATAGAACTTCAGGAAACTTCAAGTGCCTTAGCATGCATGGATTTGGAAGTAGAGTTCAGGTTATCAATGTGAAAGAAGAGGTAAACAGGGCCGGCTTAGGAAGTGTCTTGAAAGATATGTTAAGGTATTTGCATTTTCTCCAGAGAGGGAAGTTAGAGTGAGAAAAGAAAGCCTAGCGGTGTTGAGAGCTCCTTGACATTACAAAATAAAATCACATCTTTGGCGCCATCTTTGGGATGTGATGGAGGATAGAGTGCAGCAGTCACACTGCACCTTTGCTACAATGATTTCCAAAATCACTAAACAATCTGTGTTAGTTTGTGGTTATAGGGACTGTTTGCTGCAACTGGAGATTCTGCATTCTCACTGCAAAGAGAGAGCATGGGGCCCTCTCTCTGCCTTGTGGTTTTGGAGAGCACATCACTGCTCATTCTTGAGGGGAGGGAGAAATTGGGCAGACTGAAATTTCTCCTTCCCTCTAAGTTACAAAAGCAAAAAATGAGTGACTTTTTTGGATGCCCCCTGTCTAAATGTTCACACTTGACAGAAAATTGCTTTCTCCAGAAAGTAAGTAATAAATCTCTCTCACCAATGGAAGTTGCTACATCCTGAAACAGCAATCATCAGCTGAAAGGAGAAAAAAATAAAACATTCCTTCCCTACACGAAACCCTCTTTCTCCAAACACGTGTCCCTGTCAGGCTATAGCGAGCACCACCAGACAGACATCACAGACTACTTCAGGACTTGCTCAGAAACATAACTGGCTGTGACCAAATGACCATGGCAAACGGCCCGGAGTGTGAAAGTGTTTAGTCAGGTCCATTGCTGGAGGGCCTCTGCTGTGTAAGGCAGAATGAGCAAAGCATGCCAAGCACACACAGATGTGACCAATGTTTAACATGAAGAAGGGAGGGTCTGGGGAGGAGAATGGGTGGGAGGGGGGAGATATTTGGACATAAATCTTTTATATCTTCATTCTGCAGGCTGTGTGTGTGTGTGTGTGTGTGTGTGTGTGTGTGTGTGTGTGTGTTGTTTTTTATCCTTTACCTATGTTTTGCCCTTATTATCAGGCTTTCTAACTTTTCCCCTCCCTTTGGTCTGGATTCTTTCACATCCATCTTCCAAGCTCCAGCAGAATGAAATGCTGCTCAGAACCTGCTTCAGACTTTTCAAGGGCCCCCCTGATACTACAACTGTGGATCTGTACACCCTGAAATCAGAGGGCAGGAAATGTCTGACTCCCAGGAGACCTGGGGCAATTCTTCCAGAAAGGGGAAGCTTCTGGAAATCTCACTTTTAATTTAAAAATTCAAGGTAATTTTTTAATTCATTCCATAATATATCCATGTTTGTTTAAATAAAATTATTAAACTACTTATCACTGAGGAAAAATTAATGCTCTAGAAAGATGCATTGCTTTGTTCCAAAAGTATGTGTGTCTAGCTTTAGAAATGAGGCCCTAGAGGAACCAGTCCCAGCTCCTATCCAGGTCTCCATCAACTGGTCTCCCTCCACCTGAAATTCTACAAATTAACCCAAAGCAAGTTCTTACATGGAGGTGTGGCAAGGTATTCATTTTCTCATTAATTGTGTCTATTATCATATGTCTGATTTATAGATTAAATCATTCTATATGGTAAGGAAGTAATGTAGCACAGTTAGGAGAGAGGTAGGCAGTTCTAGTCTTGATACCTTGTTCTGTCATTTTCCAGATATGGAACCTCATGGAACCTCAGTTTCTTTATCTGTAAAATGGGATTATAATGGCAATTGCCTTACAAAATTGTTGTGAGGATTCAATGAAATTTTTGTGCAGTTGGAATTATTTGCTATGGAAATTTTAGGGTTGATTCAGATATAGTTATAGGCATGTAATGATCAGAGATATAATTGGGTTGATTATATTAGATAATTTGCAGGAATGAAATAATTTTTAAAAGGCTACTTTGTATTATGCCAATGGATACTTCACTACTATTAAGACCTAAAATATTAAAAAAGGATTCAAGAGCCCATTATAAGTATGTATTTAATAAAATTCTAGAATCATATCACTTTTGGTTGACTAAGGTTATGTTTAATTCTGGTGAACACACTATTTTGACATTCTATATAACACAGTTTATTATACTAATATATCTTTCCCCAGAGCAGAAGTATCCAAAAACTTAAACAAGGAATATAAATAAATATGAACATCTGGTAGAAGAGCTGAAGCAGATGTGCAGATTGAGGTACATCAAAGAAAGGCCATTATTATCTTGGTGACTGGCTATTGCTGCACAACAGAAACAATTTACAGAAATGAAAATCAATTGTCCAGAGGTGTCAGTTCATATAAAAAGACATCCTAAAAGCAAGAAATATGATTTAAACAATAAATGATTACAATGTATATAGTTAATGCTCATACTGCTAAAGGGCATCAGTAGAAGATGGATTTAAGACACAGAAATACCAAGTGTTTGGTTCTGTTTACTGGAGAATTGTTCCCTTAAACATGGAGATAAGACCACTCTGAGATTTTCTCACACAGCATTGCATACACTGGATAAATTATTGTTCCTGAACTTACAGGTTGCATGTGGTAATTAGGTGACACTTTTAGTGTTATGATGTACACACAACTATATGTCCACTGGACTGCAGAGTCAGAATGATCACGTGACACACCACTTTTTAATGCAGGGAGCAGTGGGACGGCCTTAATTCCAGAATGATTCTGTCTGATGTCGTGTAAGATAGTTTCAGATTTTTAAATTTAAGGTCAGAGAATTGGACAGAATAATAACAGCACTTTAGATTTATTGATAATAAATCCAAATATATCAGTTTTCTTTGACTTTGAGACAGGAAAGGGCAGTGTTGCTGCTGCTAAAAATAATTTCTCTAATATCTTATTGATGACTTTTATAGATTCTTCCTGAAGTCCTTATAGGAAAGTTATGTGACAAGTACGTTAAGTGCTGTAAATCTTTCTTCTGATGATTTCAAAGGTGACAAAAGGCCTAAACCTTGAGCTTTGGGTAGGTTGAGAACTACATTGAAACATACTGAGTCTTCAGGTAGAGGAAAAAGAAACACAAAAACCAGCCCTTCAGTGTGAATCCTGCAAGCTGAGTGTCATGGGGTTAGCAAAATAGTCTAAAAATACTCTCTTCAAATGTCACAATCTGACTGGGAAGGCTAAATGCCATCCTAGAAAGTATTAAATAATATAGTTGTAATCTAAGTGAATTTGGGTGCCTCAAGGCACATTGCAGTTTCCCTTAATACCACAAAAATGACTCTATAAAGCACTGAAATATAATAGAAGGCTTTCACTGAAGGTCTCCTGAACAGGTAGCAAGGAAGTGATTACTTTAAAATTCAGAAAACTTCCTAAAATCTCCTTTACTTACCTCTATCAAACTCTAGAGCAACTGGTTCTCCTGTCTAATTCATCACCCTCTTTTTCACCTTGTTTTTCCTACTTTCTGGATCTTCTCTTGTATTCTAACTATAGAAATGCTTTCTCTTACGTAGCATGAACTATAACATCCTCTGCTTTTTAAGTTCTTGGCTGGTGACTATCCTCTTGGTATGATAAGAACTCCACAATGGAGCAATATAATGAAAGATCCCTCCTTCTTGGAAGGAAAGAGAAGGAAAATATTGCCAATACCTAGGGATTTTTTGTGCCAGTCCTCAACATTAAAACGCCATTTATTAAAACAATAAAAGAAATGCCACAAAGTCCTGTATAACTGCTAAATGGCTCACTTAGGCAGGCAGTAAGGGAAGGAATTCTCTACTTTCAGTCAGGGTGATCAAGAAAGAATTGATGAGGAAGGTGAATAAGAAGTGGGTAGAGCTTGGGCTGGGGAAGAGAAAAGACCTTAAGGATTTTGTAGGTAATCAAGTATTTTAAGAATGTATCTTAAACATTACAGATTTGTAAGCTCCTTGAAGGCAGAGGAATTTGAAAAATTCTTGGTACTTACAGTAGTAGAAAATAAATATTTATAGAGTGAATATAACCTGCATTTGTGGAATAAAGTATATGTTTGTGGAATGTACAATTTGAATATAATCTTGAGGATCTTAATCCTTCTGAGAAACCCTCTAGAGCATTTTTGGACTACCACCATCGTAAGAAATGTATTGTGAATTTGCATATAGTCTGTATGGGCATATGCATGCATGGTCACATACATGTGCACATGTAAGTATGCTACAAGGCAAAAGTTTTATAAAATAGGCTAAATTTTACAGTTGTGATGCACTGCCAATTTTTCCTCTATTCTAGTTTGTGGAAAACAGTGCTGATCCCAGACCTGCTAATAGATTTCACTGCCTGAGATGAGACTGGCAGTTTAAGAAATAAATTGCTCTGGAGTAGAGATAGAAACAAAAACAAAAAAAAACAGTAAAAAAAACACACACACATAGAAACCAGTTATTGTAAATGTGTGAATTTGCTTGGCTATGACACAAGCTGGCCTGTGGATAATTGACAGAGCGCCCAACCCTTGCAAGGGCATTTAAAACGTCCTAAAAATAGCAATGACAGCAGTGACCACTGCAAAACAAATGGAAAATAAAACAAAATTGTCAAATAAAACTTGTCTGGATCTAATTTGACCCATGGTCAGTTGGTTGGTTGCTTCTTCTCTAGAGGGTAGAAGGCAATTCAAGAAATTTAAAATAAATTGCAAATGTTTTAAATGTGAGCGTTTAATTTCACTAAGTCATTGCTTTTGCTCATCTACCTTCACTTTCTTCTCTAAGGCGTATTAGCAGTGATCAAAGGAATGTGACTTCTTAATAAAATAGAAATGACTATATTAAGTTTGAAATGAATGCCTGATCAATTAATTTACTCAGTTAAAAGCTACCCCCTGACAACTTGCCCACTCAGTGGTGTAACTGTGGTTGACATTATAAGCCCATGTTTGAAAATATTTGGGATTCCAAAATTTTAGTTTTTCCTTATGATCTGTAAAATAATTTTTCTTTTAATGTTCAGTTAGGGGTCCACATGATCATGAATTCTGCTTTCTTGTCCCACACATATATATCTAGAGACTGGTTTTTATTTTGCACAGAAATAAATTTTAACTTAATATAATTTCTACACCTACTTTGTTTAGTTAAAGAAGAGCTACGAAACATTAAATTTAATTTATGAAGCCTTCTATTTGTGTTCCAGTCCTCTGCACATACAGGCTATAGTAATGCTGTGGCTCTATATGCCAATGACATTAGAGTTTCTGGCAAAACTCAGTAGTTATCAATTATCACCTGTCATGAATGCCTTTTAAGATCTAGCCAGATATTTTGAAAATACTGCTTAGCTCCACTGAGAAGGGAAATCTCTGAAAGTGGTATGGCCCTCATCCTTCAATCTCTTATTAAAGGGAGTTTGGACAACTTTCAGCTTAGTCAATATGAAATAGAGTCCAACAACTTACGTCTTTAAAAACTAGAATTTTAGCAATTTCAAAGCTACTTCAAGAGTATGCCTGTTGCTTAGAAAAGAAATGATAACAAATCTTTAATCATTTTTCTTCTCTGTAGGGGAATGAGAATCTTACATGTACCAGTTATAGGCCAGCACCTATTTTTCCCCTTGCTTTAATGCTTGTTTTAATTTCAAACTCACCAATTGAGAATTATCTCCTTGGATTACAATAGTGTTGTACTTTCTTTCCCTTTTCTTTTCTTTTTAATAGATTTTCTCAGAGAAAATAAAAAATTAATCATTATCATATCAGAGAAAATCACTAATATCCCAACATAACAGCTTTTCTAGGCTTAGACATGTATTTTTAATTTCTGAAATATTATCAGATGGCTTTGTGATCCACTTTTCCCTTATTTAATTACATACTGTGATCATCTCTTTATATCACATTTCATTGACTCCTATCTCTATCAACAGAAAGAAGCTGTAATGAGAGTTTCTACAGCCTCCCCAAATTACACAGATTTTCAAATTTAATGACATAACCAAGGCTGGTCAACACTCAGCAACATTTGCCCTCTCAGCCTCATTCCTGCACATTGAGCAAGTGCCCAGCCAGGATCATGCACCGTGTGACCCCACTGTTTGTAATCTGGGAGAACCAGTGCTAATGAACTGAAATTGATTATGTAGAAACAGAAAACTTGGCCTGCTATTGGCAACAATATTTGCCTGGTAGTAGAGAGATCAGAGGATTACTACTTTTAAACATAATCACTGTCATAGCTCCAGAAATTTAAGAAGCTACTTTGGATAACGTGTTTCCTGAATGTAGGTGTATTAGGATTAACATGTTAGTTACCGTGGCTGAGAAGCAAATGATGAATGAATAAAGTAAAGCTTACTGTCTTCTCTGCAGTAGATGTGCAATAGGTGTTATCAAGAAATGACCAATCTCCCTGAATAATCTGGATATTAATAAAAAGTGGCTTTAAGCCTCTTTTTCCCTGTTTCAAGAGCTGCAGTAAGTTCCTGATGAGGAATTTACCATTGTCTCACATTGCTGGTCGGAATCTCTGCAAATGATTGCATCCATATGAGTTGATTCCAGTGTTGAAGTCTTGCTACCCTCAATTTGTGAGGGGTCTGGACTAGATGGTCAGATGATTTGTTCCAGATTCAGTATCTGAAATGCCTGTAGTTAAATCCACTGGCCTGCCTTTAAGGAAACAGGCTTTCTTAAACCTCCAGGGGGCAGTCCCATACCAGTTGTTAGGAGGGACAGGGTCTGTTTGTTGGGAGGAAGAGGGTAGAATTTCTGTCCTTTGCTCAGACAGACACCGGTGCTCCACAAAGAGCTGCTGACATGGACATTTGCATCAAGTGCACAGCCCCTTCCAGGGACACAACATGGGTGGGATGACTGGGGGGCAGAGGTTAGCCGTCTTTATTGGTGGCTATTCAGTCACAGCTCATAGTTGTGAATCTCGGTTCAGCCACTTTTAGATGTTTTCAGTGAGTTCTAGAGAAGCGCAGGAGTTTGTGTTCACAAAGTGACCGCAGGTGAGTGATCATGTCACAGCAATGTTTCCCAGAGTTGGAGGGCATAAAAAGTATATGCATTCATTGTATATTTGTATATGGGAGAGTGTGCTATTAAAAGTGCACACTTGGAAATTAATAAATATCATTCAAATATCTGCATCTTGAATACATACCTGCCATTCTATCAGTTGTCCATGGCTCAACCTACACTCAAGGCTACATCCTGTAAACCTCCTAAGTATCCAACACCTTGCTCCCCAAAAGAGGAAACTGCAGAGATTTAGATGCTATTTTGTACTTGGATAGTCTGCTAAAATATAAACTCCCGGAAGACAAAGGAGACTCATCAGGTTTTGAAACTCCCACAGAGAATGTTTGAGAGTCACAGTTGCTCAACAGCAAGATTCTAGAATCTACAGGAGCCAGGGTTTGGTGAGGGATTAACCCTTGGTTTGGTCCATTGTGTAGCTGTATAGATTTGCACTCCTTTAGTGAAATAAGATCAGAAAGAGTTCTCTATTGATAGACCAACATTTTAAAGTGGATTAAATTTCAGAAATATTTGCTAAGCATTCCCTGTGGGGGTTTCAGTATCACTAATAAATCCCTTTCAATGACTTATATGCACCTCTATCAAAGAAGGTGGATAGCAACCACTCCCAAAGCAGCTCTCTGTGGAAGTAGCACTCTGTGCTTTGCTAATACTTTATGGTGAGATGAAGGTTAACTACTGAGCATTCCTCACACCTGTTAAACTGAGCAAGGCTTCCTAGATGGATACTCTTGCTGATGAATTGTACATACTGACAGGGCTGCTTGAGCAGTAGTTGTATATGTGGAGACACACACAAACACACATATGCACATGCATGGCAAATTGCTGAGGTGGTCCCACTGAAGGAATTCAACTGGGGAAAGCACCTGATGGACGTTATCTTCAAAAAAAAAAGAAAAGCCAGTTAGGTAGTTCATTATTGCATATAGCAAGAGGTCTGGAGGCAGGTCAGTTCCTACTGTGTCTGCAGCAACAGAGCTCCCATCCTCACCCTTCCACTCCCTTGTCTGAACTCAGATTCGGCTCTTCCCTGAGGACACTTTCTCTACGGCTCTCTTCATCAGGGTCTGTTTCCTGTCCTATACCCAAGGTGTCCTCCTTACACTTGACTCACTATTCTTTCTTGGTTCTTCCAGACCATTGCCCTTTCCACCTTAACCCCTGCCCACCCAGCTCCCAGGAAGTTCATGCCCTCGGGCTCTACTGCCTCCTGCCCTTTCTCTCACAGTCAGCACAGACCTCTCAGTCTTCATTCCTTGAATATTTTAGCACCTTGCTGATGCCCTTCTCTTTAAAACTACTCTTGTAATAATTCATGACATTTTCAAATCTTTAGGGGCAACTAATGCCTTGGATCATCTGTCCTTTGACTCCTCCTCCTACTGAGAAACCGTTCATTCACATAACTCTACCCCAGTGTAGTCCATACAATAACTGCCAGCACTTCACATCTCATCTCAAGTGTTCCCCGTGACTAGCACTTCCTATCTTTTCAACTTATTGTGTCTCATCTCCTGTCTCCAACAGTTCCCTGACTCTACAGGAAGCTGCAATCTATCGATCCTACTCCGTTTTCACTACCAGGCATCCTTCCTTATCTCTTTTTCCTACTGCCATCAATTACAAGTATGACTGTTCATCATTACAAGTACGACCTCGTACACATACTCAGCTCTCTTATTTCTCTCTCCCTCTGCCATATTCATCTAACAAAACCATGAATCTAATTAAGCCAAAATCTCTGTCCACTCTGTATCAGTCCTGAGAAGTGGAACATAATTGGAGAAAATAGCACTCACCCTTATGGACTGATGTCACATGAAAGCCATGACCACATACTTCAAGTTGGCCCTAGTGCCCAGCAAGTCTGTTCTGTTTCCCTTTACCTGTCACTCCACACTCTCCTAGATGACTGTTTTACCTTTTCTGTTCTTTTTAAACCTCCAACTTCCTTCTCTGCCATTACCTGCCTTATTTCATGAAGACAACAGTAACTCTTAGTAATCGTATACATTTCTTCCCATATTTTCTTTCCTCCACCCTGTCATTACAGATGTGCTAAAACCTTCTACCTATGTGCTTGAACCCATTCTCTCTCTCCTAACCCAGAGCATCTGTCAAGGGCTGAGTTGTTCCCTCCATGATCCATCCCTATGTTGAAGTCCTAACCCTCAGTGCTTCAGAATGTGACTGTACTTGAAAATAAGGTCTCTTTAAAGAGGTAATTAAGGTTAAATAGGGATGGGACCTAATTCAATGTGACTGGTGTCCTTATAAGAAGAGAAGATTAGAATACAGACAGACACAGAAAGAAGATCATGTGAAGACAGAATAAGAAAGCCATCTATAAGCCAAGAAGAGCACCTCAGCGGAAAGCAACCCTGCCGACGCCTTCACCTCTGACCTCCAGCCTCCAGAACTGAGGTGATACATTTCTGTTGTTTTAGCCACCCAGTGTGTGATGCTGCCCACAGATTCTGGCACCTTCAACATCTGTATGGCACTAATACAACATCTCTCCTGAAATCCTTCCTATTTTTACTGTTTTATCAAATTTTTGCTGTCTACTAAGCTATTCACATCAGCACACAAACAAGCTATATGATATAATATATTCCGTTGTTAAACAGTAAGATAGAACCCTGCTTTGGCCTCACATTGCCATCCAGCTCTGATCCTTTTACATGAAAACTCTTAAAAAGAGTTATCTCTATTCACTGTCTCCATTTATTTTCCTCTCAGACTCCTCTGAACCAACTCTAGCTGGGCTTCCAGCCCACCACTCCATCAAAACAGCCTTTTCTGAACTGTGCAGGACCCTCCCCTTGCCAAATTCAGTGGCTCTTCTCAATCCTTGTCTTACTCAGTTTTCAGTATATCTGGCATGGTTTCTTTTGAAAGACTTCTCTTGACTCCCAGGACTACTTTTTTGGTTTAGTTACTCTGGTCTCTGTCTAGCCACTCCTTTTTGTAATTTTGATTGTTTCTCCTAACTTTTGTTACCTCTTTTTATGTTAGTATTTCCAGGACTTAGTACTTAGATTTCAACTGTACATCAGTGAAGAAAAAATACTCTCCTAGAACTCCTCTGCATAACTATAATAGTAATAAATAGCTATAATATAATAAAAACAAATGTCTATATTCATAAGATACTTCATAACTTATAATGTCCATCATTAATTCTTTGTTAATTCATCCTCATAATAATTATGATACACACAACTTGTTAGAGATATACAACTAAGCAGAAGACAGGTAAAATCCTTGTTCTGTTTAACTGTAGAGTTTGTAGAGACAGAATTTTCCCACATGTAGTAAAGTAACTTAAGAAAATACAAGACTAAGGACGTGCTGCCATCAGTGTGTTCAAGGGAGACAGGAAGTGGAAGGAAAGGAAAAACTATTTCTGAGGCAGTAGCCCAGACGGAAACTCCCGATCGTGGGGTGGAGGCAGCATGCACGAGAGCAAAGAGGACGGAGTTAGGTGGGGAAGGTACTTAAAGACAGGTATTTGCTCCTTGCAATGTTTGATTTTTAGACCTGACCTCAAAAGCAATGGAAAAACATTGCTCAAGTCCTGTCTTTCATCAAATTTCAAGTCTCTTTGATCCACAACTGCAGGGCTCTGACTTTCCATCTAGTCTGAGGTATTGAATACATATTCGTTTAGAACTGCCCCCTCCCTCCGGGAAAGTCTCACAGATAAAGTGTAAAATTGAGACTCTGGCTATTGTTGCTTATTAAAGGTCCCGTGGTACCTTTTACAAGAATTAGGTGGGTAACATTCGTAGTCTTGGCATATTTCCAACAAGGAGAAAGGAATTGTGCTTCCGGGTTGCCTGCTTGGCCCTGTAGTTGCCATCAGCTAGACTGCACAGAGACCCTCGTGGCTTGGTTGGAGCAGAGTCATTGTGAAAAACCCATTCTCACTAAGTTTTAATTTTGGACCTCTGAGGACCACCTGAATGGAGGAAAGCCAGTTTACCCCTGCCTTCTAAGGAGGAGAGAAGCAAGGCTTTAGGAGTAATTTATTGCAATCAATTTCAACTTCACTTGCCTAGGCTGTTCTGTGGAAGCAGCACTTTCCTCCTTGCTGCCAAAGACACCAGCACTAGGCAATGAGCAGATGCATTTTTCAGAACACCTGGTAGTTGCCGCCTGATAGCTGTGGCTTCACTCTAGGTTTCGAATGGTGGCTTGAAGGCTAAAAAATACCCACATTTCCAGTTGGGGGTAGATGGCACAACACAAACAGCCTCGTGGGTCTAAGTTATTGCTGCAAGTGGGCAGGAGGAAAATTTAGGAGAAGCAGAAGAGAAATTTTGCAGAGTTTGGAACCCATTCAGATGTCATGTGTTTTGTATTTCAAACCTTCTGGTATTCCAGTTTGGATATCCATGGCAAAAAGGCAAATAATTTTTAATAAGATATATAAAATGGCTTGGTAGACACCAACTGCTACTTTCTGAGTGACTTATGAGTTAAGTGTAAATGAGCCTGAAACATTCAAATGACTCAAGGTTCACAAATGAAAAGAAAACAACATATAGAACATGGAAAGAAGCTAAACATATTCCTAAGGATATAGTAACCCGTTGACTCTAGTAAGTAAAGTGTTAACAAAAAAGCACAAGCAACCCTAAGGTTTTGACTTTGGAAAAGTCACTAGAAGAGGTTTTGATCTGGTTGACAGTAAGGAGAAGGACTGATGGTAGTTAGTCACGGGGTTGATTCCCTGGGCTTTTTGGTTGCTAATATTTACAAAATACCTACAGAATGCACATTTCTTCTCTAAAGATAAAGAAGGGTGACAAATCTACATTGCTTAAGGTCTTAGAACATGTTTGGGTATAAGGCTACAGATAGAAGGCAGAGACAAATGTTTGGAAACTTAAGTGAAATAAAAGGGGCGAACAGGTTTGAGGATTAAGCCATTGCCACCCATGCTTCTCTGGCCTATTTATTTTAGGATGAGGCCTAACTATTCTTGATTCTCTGAGGGGATTCTATTTCCTTTTATTTTCCAATCAGAGGCACTGCTTAACACCACTTAAGCCAATAACTCTCTAGATCTTACCCCATGGGCCCAACTTCTGGCAAAGTCCATTCGTTCCACCCTTCTGCTAGGCATCAGGTCATTTTAGCTATTTCAAAGACCAGAAGAGGTTGCAAATGTGGGGCAAATCATTAATTATTCAGGATTGGTTGTCATAGAAGAAAAACAACAAAACAGGCCCCCCAAAAGTTGATTTAGTCATAGAGTATGAATGGGTAAATCTGTGTCGACATAGTCACAAGACTGGACAAAATTGAAATGTTTTTACACTATTTCTCCTTTCTTCATGTTCCTATATTTCTAGTCCAAAGGCCAAGGGAAATATTAGTTGAAAAAGCGAAGGAGCATTTCTCTTGTGTTCCAGAGAACTATCACTTCCTATTAGAGCCCTACTTTTAATGGCTTAATTAATTAATAAAACAGATATTTATTGAGCAAGCACCATATGCCCGTCTTATGTTAAGTGCTGGGGATATAATGAAATGCAAAGACAAGACATAGGACACTAAAGAACCACTTGGGATAGATACTGACCTCAGGCAGTTCAGAAACAATCTCAGACAAGGTCAGCAGAAAGTTGAAAGTAAGAAAACAGAATTTTACCCTGCTCTTCCCTGCAGCAACAGCTGTCGCCTTTTGCAAAGCAATTAAGCCTGTGGCTAGGATTCCCGTCCCATCTCATCTCAGGAGCCTCGCCGCAGCCTTGGAACGTTCTTGAAGGGAGAATCTTAATTGATTACATTCCTTTGTTTTTGCCTTGGCATCTCAAATAGTGGCATTCCCAAGGCTGATTAGCTTGAAGTTCCTTCCTTGTGAAGCCAGAGCCATCGTGTAATTTCCATTAGACCTGAAAATGATCCTGATTTAAAGCATAGGTGGAGCCCATAAGCCATCGTCTAATCATACTTAAGAATTAACTGGCCTGGGCTGTGTGTTTTTCAGTTTTTCATTTCTTTAGTAGTAAAATCATTAAAAAAAAATATCACTCTTTGTGGACATGATGACAGCCTAGTTTAGAATTGAGCCCTGCACTCAGTGTCAGAACTCTGATGCTGAACTGCAGGGTGACTTTGGGTAAGCCACTTAACTTTCTTCCTTTTGTTTTTTCTTTTCTGTCCTTTCATTATCTTTGATGTCCCAGGCTTTAAAACTGGACTTGGAGTAAGAGAGAGAGTAGGTGAGTAAAGACGATGAGTGTCTACAGAGATCAAGGAAACCTGCCCCTGCTCTGGAGAGAAGCATAGTGTACCGAGGAAATACTTCAAAGTCAACAATCAGAACCTCAGGGGACTAGACTATGACTGAGGGGTGTGCAGGCTGCTGCCGGAGGCAGGAGGGAATCTCCTCACCTCCAGGAGACTACCAAGGGGAATTTGACCAGGCATCACTGAGGTACTTAGCAATGAGCTGAATTTTGAGGAATGAAGAATTCTCTGCATAGAAAAGGAGCAAAGACATTCCTAGTTGTTGTACCCTTGAAAAGGGACAATAATCTTTGATTCTATTTACCTCTCAGAAACAGTGTACTGAGAACAGATACATAAAACACAGTAGACTTGGGAGTCAAACTCCTCCACGAATGTCAAAGCACTCAAGCTCCACCAGAAAATGATGCCACATTAGTCTTAGAACTTGTGATGGCTTCTTTGCCCCGTGCCAGGGAATGCTTGCTAATCTTTTTTCCTTCGGCAAATGAGAGAAGACCCACTCACAGCTGGCTGCTTTATCCTCTCCTGGCTCATGCTGACGCTGGGACTGACACAGCTTGTGACAGCAATGGCTCTCAGAGCTGCTATGGGAGAAACCCAGGGCAGTGCTAAAGGAGTGAGCACCAGCCTTGTAGGAGCGAGGCTGGGGCCTCCTTATCCCCTCACTACAGTGGGAGGCCTTTCTTAACACAGCATTCTAGGAGGAGTGAGCTCAGCTGCTCACCGAGCTCTAAACACTCTTCCCAGGAAGTCTGCTGGGCACTCATTGCCTTGGTTTAGGCAAAGCTGCGCTGAGGTTTGCAGACACAGGTGCAGTGGCAAAAGAGCAAGCAGACATTTCTAAGGCAATTCAAAGCCATAGTTAGAGGGATTGTGTGCCTACTCGGTCAATACTGAAAAGGACAAATGTCAAGTAATACCAGCTAGGCCCTGCCATGGAACTCAAAGTTATGCCAAGCACTGGGATTCCCATGAAAAGTTTTGCAAGCAAAAAATGGGAATGCTGGCCACATTGCATCCCAGGCCATGTGAAGTCCCTGAACCTCTGATTCCTTGTTTATGTTGTGGTAAGGAGGGGAGGATTTAGATGACATGATTCTTCAGAGCAAGATTTAACAGCCTGTGATTCTATGATTTCACAATGGATATAAGACTCTCACAGCAGGAAGAGACTACATTTATTATATGGGAGTGGGAATTTTAAAGACTGATTTAATAGAATTTAGTTCTAAGAAAGAATTACATATAAAAAGATGTTACATTTAATATGCTGTATTTGTGAGTACTCTAGTCATTGACAGAGAAAATAATATCAATATTAACAATGTCACTGCATAAAAGAAGAGTCATAGGTAAATTAAGTACAACGTGCATTAATAAAAATGGTGTTATGTGAAAGTCTCCCCTGCTTGCCTGTTACAAAAACCATTGTGGCTTCAAGTATAAGCATCAAAGAGAATAGAGGAAGCAGTTGAGTTGAGAAATATAGCTGGTTTATGAGTCAGCAAGGCCAGATTTTAACCTTTTTTCCTCCTTTCTAACTCCGTTTTGTGGTCTACAGTATGTTGTCATTACTTTTAAGCCTTAATATCTTTCTCAAATTAGGGGTAGCAATGCAGGCCTCATATCAATGTCTTAGGGACAATTTAATGCAGGTCCGCATTAAAGGCTTTCCTGATAGAAAAGGCACTAAAGGGGGGCCCCCTTCTCTGTCTGGCTGCTGGTGGGCTGTGGTGGCATGTTTCCCTGCATGCAGCTCTTGTGTGAGTATGCATTAAGGGCTCATTGCTAGTATACCATCCTCAGTCCTTCATTTTTATTGTTTTTTACCCAAATAGAGAGCAACCTCCCTCTTCCATGGCTGCCAGGCTGACGCATACTACCTAAGGATGCCAGAGCATAGGAACTGGCCTTAGCTTGACTAGTTACTCAGCAGGAAAGGCATTCTGAACTTTCTCTCTTCCTCTCCACCTCCCATTAATTTCCCTATTCATTCATCCAGCACGTATGTGTTAAGTGGCTCCTATGTGCTGGGCACTGTTCTGAGTAGATTGTCGCTGCTCATTTGGAATGTCTAGTAGCACAGGAAAGACAGGAAACAAATAAAGGGACATCACTTCAGATAATGGTTTATGTGCAATGAATAAAACCAATGGGATGATGTGAAAGAAAGTGACTAGGGAGGTAGATTACCCTCCCAACAGACTCATTCCCTGGAGTCCTTGGGTGGGGTCCAGGAATCTGCATGGTTAACGAGAAGGTCAGCAGATTCCACTGCAGCTGGCCCCTGCACAATCCTTTTAGTATCTTTGCTCTAGGGAATGTTCTGAGTGTATGACCCTCAGGGTTGGGGTCCCCTCTGTGAGTGGTGGGAGTGGAGTGGGGCGTGTTTCCGGGTGAAGATTAATTGCTCTGTGGAGATTCCCACCTGAAGCTCCCTCTTCCTGACACCCTTTCTCACTTCCAGCAGCTGCCTGCTGTGCAGGGATAGGCCTTGCCACCTGTTGGCTATTGCCTCAAATTCAGAGGATTAATATGTTCTTATCTGAAATGACAGAAAGAAGAGGAGGGGGAATCAGAATTGTTAACATGTTTTGCCTTATCTCTCCTCTCCCAGATCTTTTTCTGATCCCTCCCCTTCCCAGACCCTCTCTCACCCTCTCAAATCTGCTGTGAGCAGCTGCTGGCCTCCTGGCCTCATGGGCCTCCTTGCCAGCTGTCTGACGTCACATATCAATCCTCCATCTTTACTGCAAATCTCTACTGATCATATTTCACCTTTCCAGGACTCTGGCCATAAAGCCCCTTTCTCTGGTATAATTAGTAATTAGAGGAAAAATGTTAGCTAACGGACAGTCAGTCCCCCATCTGTCAAGTGAGGAAATTCCCATTCAGGCGGAGGCCTGACTGCTCTATCCAGGTGACAGCCGACTCAAAATCCACTCCTCTGAGAGTTGGGTTTCCAAGTGTCCATTTAGCTGCACACATCTGTATCTGTAAGATTTAATTCATAATTTAAAAAATCACTTCTTCTCTCTTCTCTCCCATACCCGCTTTTAATAGTAATTTAATGGTAATATCATTGTGGGTAAAATTGTAATATTTTCTGAATGTCTCGCCTGGCTTTAGTACAACTGCATATCAACAGACGCTCAAGAGTGGAGAGAAGTATGGCTTTAGAGCATTTGCATCATTCCTCAGGGGTGGAGAGAAGTTCATCTCCATATCAATGGGTAATTACCTAGGCAACCGAGGGCAGGTCTGAACCTGAGACGGTAAGGGAAGGGGGCTGGCTTGCTTGCTGGCTTGCTGCAGTCTGTAGGTGAGGGGGAGGGCTGTTTTGCTTCTGCTGGAGCAGGAAAGAGACAAGGCCCAGGACTGCAGTTCGTAAACAACAGATTTTAAACTTTTTTTCTCTCTTTGACTGATTTCGGTTTTTAGAGATATTTTGCCCCGGAATTTCCTTTCCCCAGACTTACAATCATTATAAGAAGTTTCTCTCACTAAAGTGTACTTCCTAGACAGTCACTGGTACTCCTCATGAGTCCCTCCTGAGAAGGCTGGCCACAGCTGCCAGTTGGTCAGTGAAGGGTCGTATCAGTGCAGATGAAGAGTAGGAATGGCCTGTGTGAGGCCCCACATGATACTTGCATATTTGGCCAAGTGGGAGTGGTTTTAGCTAAGAGCTCTTTGCTTATTGTTTCTGCCATTTATAAAAAAATCTCATGAAATATTCCTCAAACTCATGATTTGCAGAGGTTTAGTTATTTAGTCGAACATGTGCCAGTGACATAGTGATGCCGGGGTTCTTGTTCATGAAGCCGAAGAATGAGCTTCACAAACACTCAAGGTAGGAGAGCAAGGTACAGGCTTTTATTTAGAGATATAGTGAAAGGACAGAGCTCCCGGCTCACACCAGGAGGGGACAAGAGAGTCCGTAGTGGTGCATTGTCTAGGGGTTTTATAGACAGTTGAGGATTTTTGAGAACATGAAAAAAATTTTAGGGGTATGAACTTATTAAGCAGTCCCTGAACATTTAGAATTAACACAAGTAATCTCCTGCTCTGATGATTTCTCCCTGAGATACCAGCATCTTGGTCTGGGGGCATATGAAACAAGGCCACCTGCTCAGCCCCCAGGGTGGGCTGAGGTACTGTTTGCTAAAGAGTAAGTTAAGAACTTCTAATGTCTTAACTTCTTGGGTACTAAAATGCAATCTTATCTTCAAGGTGGAATTCTTGCCTTTTACTGTGTTGTTTATGGCTGGGCCTGTATGCTAAATTAGTTTGCCCAGTTTGCAAAATCACTTCATCAGATTTGAAGGAGAAAAGACAGCACATAGGTCTAGGCCTTTTAGCATGTTAAAGTGAATCTTACACATGATTATAAACGATTAGCATAATAAAAACATGTGCTACTCTGCTTTATCTGGGGTGTATTAACTGATCTCACTGAAGACTGACTCTAGAGCTTAATGTTTAACACAGAGTTTTGGTAGGGGGTTTTCTTGCATGTAGTTACATTGCTCTGACTGCAAATATCCTTCCTTCCACTTTCCGGAGGCCCTCACCCTACTCTGACTACACCCATGGTCCCTGTCTCAATAGTATGGATTCCCCAGGCAAACACAAATAAAACTTCCCAAATCTAATGTGTTTCTAGAGAGAGGGAATAGTTTGCTGTTTTTAGTGTCAGTCAAACAATGTCAGACTGACTGGATTATTTCTGAGACCTTAACTTAAATCAGAGGCCAGTCATCAAGAAGATAAAAAAATTTGGGAAAGTTTCATTTGAAGAATGAAGAATTGGAAGATTCAGAGAAAGAGGCCTCAGAAAGAATGTTGTTTCTGAATAGTTAAGGGTTTGCATGCTGTTAACAACTCAGACTCGTTTTGTAGCACCCAGAAGTCAACGTGGAATGAGATTTATAGGGAGTAGGGAACTTATAGGACACTGGAGTCAAAAGGTCTGGGATTGAATTCTCTGCTGCCACTTATTAGCTGTCCAATGGTGTGAAAATTTCTTAACCTCTATACCTCAATTTTTCTCATCTGTGAAATGGAGATAATTGTACCTTATGAGGTTGTGAAAACTAAATGAGTTAGTACATATAAAGTATTGCAACAGTGTCTGACACACAGTGAGCATTTATATTACTACAAGAAGAGGTGGTATGATCACTTGCCAACAAGCTTAACGTATCTCAAAGTATTTTCCAAAAACATTATTCCCTGAAGATGCCACATGAGAACAGAGTTATGAAACCAAATTGGTTGCTCCCTAGCCTTGAGATTTATGATACAGGACAGTGAAATAATGCAAATTACTTTTGTTTACCCAAACAGTTCCCATTTATTTCACCATGGAATCCTCCTTTATTGGAGAAATATATTGTGAAATATAATGTTATACAGAACACATTGAGTAAAAGCTGAAGGACAGAATTGGCCATCAGTCGTGCCTGATGTAGGAGAGTGGCTGGCTACATTTGAGTTGGGTTGGATTTGATTATTGGGAAGGACTTGCGCTGATGAAGCTCCAAGTGTCTAAGGACAGGAAGTGTTGTCACTCTTCAGTAGCAGCACTAACAGTGTGAAGGTGCCCTGTGCATCCAACACTTCCCCAAATCTGCCTTGAAACAGAAGTTTAGGAAGTGAGTGATGGAGACCAAAGAGAACATTTCATTCATTTAACATTCATGGAAAAGATTTCTGTTTATGTCAGGACTTGTGATAAGTAATGGACACACAAAGAAGACTGAGATACCATCTCTTCCCTCAGATGTAGTGGTAGGAAAGCATGAGCTGATTATACAGGCTTGCAGTACAGTGTGATCATTGCCTTAGAGGAAGTTTAAAAATAAAATATGCAAGAGAACAGTCAGGAGGGAAAACGAATCATTCTGATGAAAAGAGAGAGGTTTCTGAAGGTGAAGGCGACGTCCTCCCAGATCTCCTTTGTGAGGTAAAGAAGGGGTACATGGTATAGGTGTTGGGCTGGGGGACAGCACTCATTAGAGAGAGGAAGTTCAGAGAGAGGGACCTAAGGGAAAGGGGCCAGAACAAAGACACAATGAAATTTTTCTCAAAAACAAGAAGACATGAAAAGAGATGCGAAATTTGGAGATTCACCACGTTAAGGGCTTAATAACCAAGAGGCCCTGAGGTTTCACGTTTACTACTATTGCTGGAGACATCACTTTAATGAACTATACCCTTTTTGAGCTATTTGACTTCTCTGGTCCTGTTTCTTTTTCTGTAAAATGAGGGTATTGGGTAATATTACTGTAATGATAGCCAACTACAGGATGTTAAAATGTCTTGGCTTCATTTTCAAAATAGGGGAGAGACAGCATAGGTTTCTAAGACCCCCTCCTTCTCTATGTCCTCTGCCCATGACAGTTTATACAGTGGGATTTACAATGCTCTATGTTCCTATCACTACCTCATACTAGCCAGGACAGTCTGTGAAACTGTGAAATCTTACCTTAAATCAATTGCCTTTGATTACCTAATTATTAGTTTTGCACTTTTCTGAACTTTTCTTCATTTTTCTTTCTCATCCCTTACTTTCAAAAGGAGAGATTTGAACTCAGAATTCCTAGGGGTGCAGAGGTCATCCATCTTCTATTCACTGGCATGATGATCTGTCTCCAGCTAATTCTGTGGCCACAAAACATTGCAAGATCATATGTTTCTGGTTACTTGCTCCCAAATGCATTACTTTTAATTTTTTCTAAGTTGAACCCCATCTCATTCTTTTCCACCCATATTTCTATAATCTCTTACTATTATTCATGTGTTCACTGCCTGCCCACACTGGGGTCTGCTTCTTCTAGTTTGGTAACACCAGCATGTTCCACTAAACTTTTGTTAAAGGACACCAGTTCTAATACTTTTCCCCATATCTCTTTGTCTATTACCTCACAGCCCAATGCTTCAGCTTAATGTTGATACTCAGATCCTAGTGCTCAGTCAGAAGCATCACTTTACAAATGCATTTAAAAATATCAAATGTTGCTTCTTCATTTAATAGTTGCTTAATACTTATGGATTTTAACATCCTGTAGTTTGCTATCATTAAAGTAATATCCAATACCCTTATTTTACAGATGAAGAAACAGGCCCAGAGAAGTTAAATGGACAATTGGCAGGACAGGGCATGAAAAAACCAGCATTTAAGGGTCCTGGCTTCCAGACCAGGAGAGGAAAGGGTACACAAAGAATCTCGCTAACCTGGAGGTGGTATAGGAGAGACAGGAGAGGGGAGGAGGAGGGAGGGATAATACAAGTCTCCTTGCATTGAGTAGAGCTGCCAGATTGTGGTGGCAGTTTCATTCTCAAGCCCTGAGAATCTCATTTGCCCCAAGATGCATTCAACATGCACACTCTTATGCCCTCTTCCTTTTCTGGAACCTCTAAGAGGCCTACAGAGAAGTTGGCTTCATCCATCCTCAGCAGTTCAAGAGCCATGTTCTAATGAAGAGTAATGTCCAAAATCCTTTTCCTCCTTTCCAACTTGGTCTAATAGTATTTATTTTTAGCCATATTCCTGGGATTCTTCTCTGTTCTTCATTAACCTTCACAAAGAGGCAAAGTGGTGTTTCCATACACTCTTTCACACCCACATTGTAGCTTATTGTTTTCTTAGCTTATTGTTTCTTTGTGCATCCAGGATTTCCAAATACCTGCTAAAATGATTTATAGTTCATTTGACATCCTACCATTTTTATGGCTTCCTAATTTACCAATCATTTACCTGAATTATGCAAGAGATATAAGAATTTAGTTCATTATTTTCTGTTGCCTGGTCATTACTCACTGACTTATTTAGAAGAATTTTTTTTCCAGTGTCTTCTCAAATCATGATAATCATAAGTGAAAAATCATAATTCTTTTTAGATTGTTATGCTAGCAATAAGTCATTATGGGTTTTTTTTCTTGCCAAGTTTTCCCTCCAAATTTTAACTGAGCCTAGTTATACATGACACCAAAACATCCAAATGAAAAAGAAAAATTTGGTTTAACTACTCAGTTGCTTCTCCACCAAATACAGATGTTTGGCAAGTGGAGACAACACTGAATAATGAATGATTCCCCCCTAGAAAGAGTACTTTCATTAAAAAAGACACAGCTTGACTATGTGCACTTGATAAAGAACAGTAGTTTCTGGTAGATTCAATCCCTGTGCAAAAAGAACCTCTGACTCACTAGTCTGACCAAAGTTGGGGAGAAGTTGCTTGTCCCGGGTGGATGCTAAGAACTTTCTACTATGAGGAATTGTGGGTTAGGAAGTGGGTGTCTATCCCAGCATAAATAAATCCAGATGCAAAAAATTCAAGAGAAAGAATCAGGAATTTGAATCTTCCTTGGCTGTAGAATTGTGGTAAATATTTCAAAATATCCACATTATCCAATTTTTTCAGTTTGCATAATTCATCTAACTTGTTCTTTATTATAATTAAATGAAAAACACATATTTTGCATTTAAACACCAATTGTCATTCTGCAGGATTTGAAACACACTGAATATATGGGGCCTTTTACAGTCTCTCAATATTCCAGTGAAAAGAATTTTATTACCTTAATTTATCAAGTGACTAAAGCTTAGACAGTTTCACATAAAACATTTTAAGAATAGACCTGAGTCTAGATTACAGATTTGAGGGACTTTAAAGGTCTTTTAATGTGATTCTCCATCCAATGCTTAAACCTGATCTCCATTTGACACATTTATTAAGTGGTTATCCAGACAGTTCTAGAGACAGGGAATGGACTTACTATTATTACTTTTAAAATTTAACCAAGAATCTACCTCTCAGTGACTTCCATTTCCCAAACCCTGATTTCCTCCTTACCCCACAGAACATGTCAGCTGTCTTTTTATATCATTGGTATTTGAAATAATTTGTCACATTCTTCACCCCTCACCACCCACTTGTCCTAAAATTTCAGCCAGGACTTCTCCAGCCAGCTTTGTCTCTCCTGTCATGCTGTCTAAGGATCTTCCCTGAATCTTTCCAGTTTGTCTTCCTCTTAAAGCACTCAACACAAGGAGAGTTGTGCCCCCTGGAAGCTCCCCTACCCTGAGCCTTACTGTGACCACCAAGGCCTGATGGAGAAGACTTCCACCCTCGTCTCTGTTTTACCTCTGAATTCCTCTTCACCTCAGAGGTCTGATTTTCTGACAATGAACAGAAACTTGAGTAAATTCCCTTCCAACACAGTGAACTGCTCTTCACAGCAGCAGCCACCGCCACCCACCTTCTCCTGGCAGGGCTCCAGGACAAGGTGAAGGCTCTGAAACTTTTACATGGCAATAAACAGGTCAGGGACTCTGCCAGGCACCCTGGACCACCGAATGATGGAAAGTCTGGCCTGGCAGGCAGGTCAGCAGCAGCAGGATCCTGGCGCTCAGGGCAGAGCTGAGGAGCAAATGCACATGCTCCTTTCTCGGCTGGAGATGGCCACCTTTTCTCACCTGAGCTCTGCTCAGGCTCCCACACATCTGTAATTTCTTTATAGCTTCTGGCAGCCATTCCTGAGGCCCAGGGGTGACTCTCCTGGTAAGAATCTTCCTCCCACCTTTTAGCCTTCCTCCAGATACAGCGTAACATTGCCCAGGCCAGAATTTAAATTTCTTTGAATTGTGGTTTGTAGCACCAGCACCCTGAGTTTATGAAAAAGGGTAAAATTTCTGCCTTGCACTGTGACTATAAAAACTTAACCTAATTTTCCAGCTGAGCCAATTTGAAATTAAACAGCTTCATGTCAGGAATATCAACATCTGGACGAGACTCTAACAGATTCTCTGATAAATCAGCAGCTGCTTTGGGCAAAAGGTCACTCTAATTCCAGATTCTCTGCCTGGAAAACACCACGGCAATAAATAAAATTACCACACAGATTCTGCAAAGGCTGCTGGGCTTCACGCGGGTGAGAGAGGTGAGCAGGACAGTCTCGGTTGGTGAAGCTGACAGCCTCCCGGAAGTTGCTTTCAGCGTGAATGAGCTGATGCGGTGCCCACTGGAGGTGACGGGGCCATCTCTGTTCCTGACCAGGGCACTCGCACAGCAGACCCTGACACATCACTGCATCCCCAAAACAGATCCAACAGGTAGTAATTTTGGTAAAGACTTACTGGTGGAAGTGGTGGGGAAGAGAGCTTGCATCACAGACAATCTGACAAAGCTTTCTAAAATGTTTTTTAAACATCTCCGCTAATTCCCAAGACGCCCCCTCAGGTCCTTGCCACTTGTCTTTCCTCTCTCCCCAGCTCTCCCCCCAGGGCCAGCCTTTCATCTTCCTTCCCTCCTGTCCCCCCATCTTGGCTGAGGCTCTCTCCTTGCTCCAGATCACCCCAAGGTTTCTCTTCATCCTTAGTTTTACACAGAGCATAGTCACACCTTCTCAGCCTCTAATCAGCAGCTCCATACCCATGGCCCCACTCAGCAAGTTAAGTTCTTTCTCAGGGCCCACTCATCTGAGGTGGGATGGGAGTGGAAGGCAGTTGTCACTGGCATAACATTTTCTTAGACATAAACAATTTTTCACTGACACATAGCTCAATTATTTAGAACTGTATCTAGCACATAGTACATGTCCCAAATGGTGGCTTCTAGTACATTCATATTAAATAATATAATCTTAAAGGAGAAAAAAGCTCTGATACTCACTTATCTGTTCTCTTTGGACTTGAAATTTCTATCAGTAAACACTCTGTTGAACTTCAGTTTTAAGGACTTCAGTCCTCTGTGGTTCCCAAATTTTGGCATTCAAAAGACTGACCTAGTAACAGAACTTCACAAGAGTCCTGCAGATTTTAATTCTACAGATCTGGTCAGAGATCCAGGACTCTGTATTTTAACAAGCTCTGCAGCTGATTTAAGTGTAGGTGGTCTGTGGCCCACCTTCAAGAAATACAGTCTCAGGACTTCCAATTTCTTCCTACTGTCAATACATTCCTTAATTCCACCCTTACAGACAGATCAATTTTCTTGAAGCCTATGGTGAAAGTTGGGGTTCCTATGGCCAGGATCCTCACTGAACCTAAACCGCTTAATGATGTAACTGGCCTGCTGCTAGGCTACTGCTTCCACACCCATAGGCAATAAACTATTATTGACTGAGTCACTATATAAAGAGCTCTGGCCAGTGCTCTGGGCGGAGGCAGAGAACGGAGGATTACAGACCTGCAGACTGCTGGATGCAGATGTATCTCTAGTGCTTGACCTATAGCCAGGAGAACATGCCAGATAATAAATCCTTTCACCCCAAGAACATTCTATCATTTCCGTGGTCACACTGAATCCATAGTGAACTTGCCCAGAGCTGAAACCCATTGGCAAGACAAGCCCAATTCTGATCATTTCCTTGCCTAATCTTGTGTGCTCTTTCTCCTTACCATGGCCACCCTAACCTCTCAAGTCTCACCTGAATTATCCCAAGTCACACCTAAGTACCCTCCCTACTCCTTTTCTTGCCTTCCTACAGTGAATATTCAAAACAGTAGCCTCTGTGGCATCTAGTATATCCTCTCTGCTCAAACCCTTCCAGTGATTTCCCACTTCACTCAGAGTGAAAGTCCTTACAATCCTTATAATTGCCTCCAGCAATCTGGTCCAGCCATCCCTCTGGTCTCATTTCTTACATTCCCCCTGCTTCGCTCTGCCCCAGCCACAGAGACCCTGCCAGGGACGCTGTAGAGAAAATGAAAGTTTCTACCACCAGGATTCTCACCTGGCCCTGGTCGGCTTGCTCACTACACTTGTGTGGGCAATACATTATTATTGACTCTATTTAGAGAGATCTGCCCAGTGCTCTGGGCTGCTGCACGGCTGCAAGAGAGCAGAGACTGGAGTGGTGGCAGCACCGAGGACAGATACTGAGAGGGCTGCAGGGGCAGAGAGCCCCAGAGGCAGAGACCGGCTTGCTGCATGCGGACTTGCTCTGAGGTGGGCGGCATTCTAGTGATTGACCTGCCATCACTGGGAGAATAAAGTTGGGTATAAAACCTTTCACCCCAAGAATGTTCCATTGTCATTTTTTGGTCTCACCGAATCAAAAGGGAACTTGGCTGGGGCTAAAACCACTGACTGGCAAGACAGCTGCTGCACTATCTGTTCTCTTTTACTCCCTGAACAAGGGCAGTGGGCTTTGCTAACAAGAATGATATTCTTGGATGTAGAGCATCAGGTGGGTGTCTAAGAAAGCCACAGGGAGGCTGGTTGCAGTCAAAACCTCACCCCACACACAGTTGTATGACCCTGATGGCTTTGGCTGAGTTTCTCTACTGCATCTGCTAGACCATGAGCTTTCTACACCGATACACTCACCCAGTTCTTTTGTCCACTATTAACCCCCTCTTCCCAGTTTACACACAACTCAAGAGCTCACTAAATGCTTTTTGAGGAAGTAATGATCTTATTGCTAAATAGACTGCCCTGTTCTGCCTACCCTTGGTAGATATGGATTTTATCTATCCATAGACCAGGTATTTTTGTTCTGTCCTCCGGACCCCGGCCCTTACTTTCATACCACAGAACCCATCAGACCTCAGAAGTCATGGTAAGGGAGTGTGACTAGATTAGCAAAAACCCTTTCCAACTAAGGAAGAGGACATAAAGATGGAAACAAATTTCTTTCTGAAAACTGGGTTGATAATCACAATTTCATGGAATCACTGAAAGTAATACTTAAAAAGGACCTTAAATGGAATCCAAGCTGTTTGTTACTGATACATGTTTTCCCAGCAAGTGGTTAACCAGCCTCTGCCCAGACATCTCCCTTATAAAGAAGCCCTTTGGCAACTTGAATTATTTTTAAAAAATACCCATTATACTAAGCCCAAACCTACTTCCTATCCATAGTTCTAGTCCTACTGTCCAGAATTGTACATGTCCTAGAGTGTGCAATATACCCTTTGTATAGGCGCTAGCATGTATTCAGTAATCAATGATATTTTTTCTCCCATGGTGGTCTCCACTCTTATAATTACTAAAGATTTTCCTCTCTAGGAAGGTAATTTGTAATTTCTTTTTACCAAGACTGTTTCCTAATTTTATTCTGGATACTACTATTTGGAGACTACTCTATGTGATTGAAATAATAACAAGCACTGTTCATTTATTTCCACTACACCAAGATGGTACGCCTTTTCCTCTTTGTGACAAGAATGTACCTCTGGAGCAAAGGCCCAAGTGCTATGTTGAAGCTGTAATTCTGGGTCCCCAGGATAACTTTAGGGGACCCAGAACTAAGGAGAGTGATGGCCACACTGACTATAGGAGGTTAGGAATCAGTTATTATAAGACTTCCTTCTTCACCTGTTCAGGTTTTATGTTTGGATTTCACTGAATTTCTGGCCCCAACAATAGCCAAGCCTTTGAGCTTTACTCCTCTTTCAGTATCAAATGGACAAGGACCAGAGTCTTGATAGGTTTCTCCTGTTACTAACTCTTGGAAATCTTTGATCCTGGCTGACACTGAGTAGTGGCTCTAGAAATATTTGTTGGGATGAACTTATAAGGAACAGGAGAAAACTACTGATCTCTCCAGAAGTTCCTTATCAGATGGATATCCTGCCTGTCAGATTTACAACAAGCCTGGAATTTGCAGTGTGTTTCAATGTTTTTAAGGGCATTGCTGTCTGCATCATGCAGGGTACTCTTCCATAGAATTCACAGAAGAGAATTTTTGTGATTTTTTTACAGAGGAAGCGAGATACTCCTCTTAAGCAATTCATTTGTTCTTATCTTATGGATACCATGATTCCTATACTTGATTATCTTTCCCTCCTTTTATTTTTCTGGTCTCTAGGAAGCACAGAGTCAGATATACACTACACCTGTGGCAAAGACACAGGATCTGAATGGCCTTCATGTTCTTCATCAATCATTTTCTATATTAATCACTAGTCATCTTATTTGTTCTATGCTTATTTTTCTCTTCCATTAATTTTCTCACTTTAAAAACATCTTTGTAGTACATGTCTTTTTGTAATCTTCCTGAAGTCCTTTTAGAATAGGGCAGAGTTTAAATAAATAGTAATCCTTTGCTGTAGAAGGTGTTCCCACTGTGCTCATCACAACACCAGCCACTATCTTCAGAGGATCCAGAAAATCCGAGGACCTAGAGATGCAGGACATTTTTTACTGAGGGAACAGAGAAACAAGACCAAAGCACTTCTGTGGTGTGTAGCTAACAAGTGACACTAATGCCCAGAAGCCCACCCTGAAGGAACCCTGAGAAATGTGGGATACATTCCCGGGGATACAACTCCTTAAGGCAAAGTCAGTAGTCAGTAAGACAAGTCCCACCACTGCCTGGGTGTTTTCATTTCATGGATGGAGCTAAATGCTCAGCTGGTCTCAGCTGGCACAGCTGTCCCCATCTGGGGACTTTAGTACCACATAAGCCAGCAGCTGGGGAGAGAGGCCCTGTAACTTGACTGTCTCTGCTCAGAAATGCCATCAGCTTTAAATGTTTCTTTGGCAGAGGGAGGTCTCCAGACACCTTGGGCTCATTTATTCCTTCATTGGCTTCCCACCATGAGTCAGGCATTGTGATAGGAAGTCTAAGGAATGTGTGAGGCACAGGCTTCAAGGAAAGGTGAGCAAAATAAGCCTGGTCTATAAATAGTCCTAATATAAGGTGAAAAGTGTTAAGTGCCAAAAAGAAACATAAGTAAACCACTATAGGAGTCGAGAAGGGAAGTGTTCCTTATAGCTAAAAGATCAGAGGAACTTTCGAAGAGCTTGAACTGCATTCTGAAGTAGAGAAAATTTGGACACTGCAGGCAGAGGGAACTCTAAGAACAAAGTTATGGGAGTGGTTAAGTGCTGTGTATGTTTGAAGAATAGTAATTAGGTTAGTCTGGCTGGGAGAAAGTTGGGTGAAGGTGAGAGGGGTGGGAGATGAGGCTGAAGTGGGATTGTGCTTTATGGAAATCAACCCCATAATAATGGTTAGGTGCTAGAGATGGAAATTCTAACAGGTAAACTGCCATAGTACAGGCATTCCTTGGAGATATGGTGGGTTCGGTTTCAGACCACCACCATAATAAAACAAAGCAAATATCTCAATAAAGTGAGTCAATGAATATTTTAGTTTCCCAGTGCATATAAAAGTTATGTATACACTATACTGTAGTCTATTAAGTGCACAATAGTATTATGTCTAAAAAGACAATGTACATACCTTAATTTAAAAATTCTTTATTGCTAAAAAATGCTAACCATTATCTGAGCTTTTAGCAAGTTGCAATCATTGATCACAGATCACCGTCACAAATATAATAATGAAAAAATTGAACTGTTGCAAGAATGACTAAAATGAGACATAGAGACATGAAATGAGCAAAGTGCTGTTGGAAAAATGGCACCAATCCACTTGCTTGACACAGGGTTGCCACGAATCTTCAATTTACAAAAAAACACGGTATCTGTGACACATAATGAAGTGAGGTGCAATAAAACAAGGTGTGCCTATGTTCTAAGCAAGAGACAACACTAGGAAAAAATACTAGATATTTCAGAGGTAGTTTGGATAAGGTTACTGTCAAAAAGACCTTTCCAGTCTCTGCTTTATGCTATCTGATCCCCATGTCTTCCAATCCCATGCACCTTTTCACACAAACTTGCAAATAATTCCCATTGCTTAAATCACCAATGAAGCAAGTTGCTCCCAGGTTGCCAAACTTTCTTCCTTGGGAGGGATGAATATTCCCAAAGTAAACTAAAAAATCAAGGTAGTTATGTGGGGAATGTGTTGGAAATGAAAAATCCAAAGACTTCAGATTAACTTTTATTACTTTTTTTGATTTAGTTAATTACTTTAATTCTTTAGCTCTTTATAGACAGAGGCTGAGTTCATGACAGCAGACCCTTTACCAAACCCTAACCCTAAATTAAAGCAGGGCTGAGATGCATGTGGCCTTGGGTTCCTATAAAAGGTCTGCTACCATTAAACTTGGGATGTGGACTGTTTTGCCAGAGGGTTTCAGTCCCTGCCAAGTTCACTGTGGATTCAGTGAGACCAAAGAAGACATTAGAACGTTCTTGGGGTAAAAGCTTTTATTGACTGGCTTTATTCTCCTTGCAATGGAACACTAGAAATACATCTGCATCCAACAGTCTGCAGTTCTGTAATCCTCCTTTGTCTCTGCCTCCTCAGTAGGACTGTATGGCACATGAAACTTCAGTTTGATTCCTTACTGTTGCAACCATACTTGTAGTGCATGTCCAGTAAAGTGGGTACCTTAATCACTCTCAATTACCTGCAGTCAGCCATAGGTGGCAGAGACACTCCAAGCCTCTTTTCGTCATCTGTTGGTCTGCACAACATGTAGGAAAAGCAAGCAGAAGTCCAGTAGCTGTGTCCAGACAAGTCATGGTATATTGGTACCCTTCTGACATGGGCAGAGGAAAAATATCTACTTTTTTATCTGAACCCTGATGAGGGGTATCAGCCTCTTAGCTATTGTCCCATGTTGCTGTGAAATTTGGTGTAAGTCCCTTTTAGAGCAGATGATACACTCCTGCCAGGCTCTGCTGACTTCTTCAAAGTTCAAAGGCAAGTCCTGCCGAAGGGCTACATTGTCCTTTGCCCCGCATGCAACAAAAGATGATGTAACCGTTGGGCTACATCAGAGGTAGGCTTCCCTTCTAGCACTCAGTCAATTATAGATTATTGCCTATGGGTATGGAAGCAGTAGCCCAGAAGTAGGCCAACATCACCAAGTAGTTTAGGTTCAGATGAAGATCCTAACCATAGGCACTTCAATTTTCCCCACATGGGCTGATTCTTTTCTTTCCAAGAGTTAATAGCCAAGTTGATTCTGGATTCCTCTCTCAACTGCATTGCTGTTCTGCAGAATCAGGGAGTCTTGGGCGTAATTGGAGCTTCAGATCCTCAGAAAAGCAATTTAAATCTCTGAGTGATGTCCCAAATCAACCCTGATTATCTCATGACTAAGGCTGATGTAGATTCCCAAGCCTTAGCAGTCTCTGCCCACAGCCTTATTTCCTGCCAAGCATCCACATTTCCCCCAATCATTCAGAATAACTTGTAGTTCCCCAAGCATCTGTTTCTCATGCTTAGTTTTAGTTAGTCATTTGCACATTATTTCCCATGCCTGGAAGGCCCTTTCTTGACCTTCCCAACTCACTGAATCCTTGACCTCCTCAACTTGATGAATCCTTTCCCCTTGAGTTCAGCTCACCTGTTCCTTACTTGAACAGCTTTCTTTGATCTCCTATCTCATTTAGATGCCTGTCTTCTGTGATCCTAAGTCACCTGGGTTTACCTCTATCATAGCATTTTGCTCATTAATTTCTTAAATTAATCTATTGTTTGACTCCCAGATAGCAAGTACTATACTGGGTTCTTGTCTTGCCTGAGGGTTTCAGCCCTGGCCAAATTCACTATGGATTCAGTGAAAACAAGAAAAGACAAAGGAACATTCTTTGAGTTAAAGGCTTTCTTCCTGGCTTTATTCTCCCAGCAGTAGGTTGAGCACCAGAATCACATCTGTATCCAGCAATCTGCAGGTCCATAATCCACCTCCATCTCTGCCTTCACCCAGAGCACTGGGCAGAGCTCTTCATATAGTGACTCAGTCAATAGCTCATTGGCTACAGGTGTGGAAGCAGTAGCCTAGCAGCAGGCCAATTACATCATCAAGTAGTTTAGGGTCAGGTGAGGATCCTGGCCATAGACTCTTCCATTTTCCCCACAGTCCTGCATACAAAGGAGGAACAAAACCAAGACTCTGACAGTGTATATCTATGGGGAGGACAACTGTGGATAAAGTGAAGGCTGTGCAGGCCTTGAGTGTGATAGACCCATCAAGGCCTGTGAGCTGGATGTTCATGTGACTGAAGATGGTTATGGCTGGGGTCTCTGGCAGTGTCTTGAATGAACTCACTGACCTATTGGATTCTGGTCACAGCTGTGGAAAAGAGCAGAGATACAATACATTTTGATAGAAAAACAACTGGCTGCTGTGTATCATACCTTGTTGGCTACAGAACCCATCACTGGAATGGGCCTGATAAAGGTAATAACCACTTATCCCATCTTGGGATGGGTATGAGATTGGACCCAAAAGCCAAGGAGTGATATGACACAAATACCCACACTGGCCAAGTAGGGTGCTTACCTACAGCAGCGTAGTGCCCTCTCTAGTAGCCCCTTGGATGGAGAACTCCAACACTTATTGGGGCCAGTGGCATATCCTAGTGAAAAGCAGGAATAATTTACTTTAGAACCATTAGTAGCAGAGAGTCCTTATCAGCAGGGAAGAGCCCCTATACCTGAAGATGTATGGTACACAGATGCCTCAAGCCTTGGGCAGTCCCCAGAATGGAGGGCCGTAGCTTTCCATTCTAAGACTGAGACAGTATGGACAGAAAATGGTGAGGAGAAGAGCAGCCAGTGGGCAGAGTTGCGGGCCGTGTGGCTTGTGATCAGCCAGGAGCCCTCCCCTATAATGTTTGCACTGACAGCTGGGCCATCTACAAGGCTTGATGCTGTGGCTACCAACATGGTACCATGCCAACTGGGTGCTTGGTCACTGATCTGTTTGGGGGCAAGAATTGTGGCAAGATTTATGGACCTGTGGTCAGACTAAAACAGTTACAGTATATCATGTGACAGGTCATTTGCTACTGGGATCCCCAGGAAATGATGAAGCAGATGACTTGACCCAGGTATATTGGCTAGAAGGAAAGCCTGTCTCTGATGTAGCCCAATGGTTACATTAGCATTTGTTGCATGCATGGCAAAGACACTGTGGTCTGTAGCCCATCGATGGGGCTTGTCTTTGACCTTTGAAGAAGTCAGCAGAGCCTGGCAGGAGTGCATTGTCTGCTCTAAAAGGGACTTACACTAAGTTCCATAGTAACATGCAACAAGAGCTAAGGGGCCAATACCCCTCGTCAAGGGTCAGATAGACTATATTGGGCCTTGTCCATGTCAGAAGGGTACCAGTATGCCATGACTTGTGTGGACACAGCTACTGGACTTCTGCTTGCTTTTCCTACATGTTGTGCAGACCAACAGATGACCAAAAGAGGCCTGGAGTATCTCTTTTCAGCCTTTGGCTGACCACAGGTAATTGAGAGTGATCGAGGCACCCACTTTACTGGACATGCACTATAAGAATGGGTACAACAGTTGGGAATCAAATGGAAGTTTCATGTGCCATACAATTCTACCATGGCAGGCTTGATAGAGAGGTACAGTGGTTTGTTAAAATCTTGACTGAAGTCATACACCAATAGTCTGCAGGGATGGTCAGTCTGCTTATGGACAGTTCTAATGGCATTTGAACGAGAAACCTGGAAAGGGAGCCCTGAGCCCTGTGACATGCTAATGCATACTGCGGCCTCCCCTATACAACTGCAAGTACAAACCAAGGAAGAATCACTGAAGCCAAGGTTTGGTTTCCTGAATAATACCTTGCTGCCAGCACCAATTGAGTGGACATGGCCTTAGACATCTTGACACATGGACCAATGATGGCTGACCCTCCTGGCACCTTGGGGACAAGGCCTGGAAGCTGGCCTTTCATGTATTCCTGGGATAACAGCAAAGTGGCCTCCAAAAACCACAGTAGTATGTCCGGAACAGCCAGAAGGTAGGAGCATCTTACCAGGGAGTTTTGTTTTATCATTATAGTCAGGACATGCACCTCTAGTAGCACTATATATAGACCCCCTCAGTGATGGGGAGAAGAGTAAAGGTACAGTGTACTAGACCTGGATGGGAACCCCTTCCTGCTACAGTCCTATCACAGGACCACTCTCTTGCATGTATCCTACTTGATGGACAAGATTTGCCTATGTTGGTGTCACTAAAACATGTGTCTTATCACCCTTAAGGTCTTTGTGGATTGGGCACACACCCTAGCAAAAAACCTGCTACTCACTGGGGTGCGTAGAGCTCCCTGTTCACACCATTACTAAGTTTGAGTCATGAACTCATCTGAAGAGAACTGGTTTTGAGTATAGCTGGAAAAACTTGCTCAGGCTTGAGGATTAGTATAATCTTTGTTATCTGTATCAAAATTTTGTTGTATCTTAATTGTTGTAGTTATCCTCTATTGCTGTTGTGGAATCTGGTTACAATGCTCCAGCTTTCTTGCACAGGGACCATTGCAGAAGATTGAGATAGTGTAGATTGTGAGGTGAGAATCCTGGAAGGGTGGGGTGTGGGGAAAAATAGAAGTGCCCGTGGCCAGGATCCTTACTGATCCCAAACTACTTGATGATGTAACTGGCCTGCTGCTAGGCTACTGCTTCCACACCTGTAGGCAATAAGCTACTATTGACTGAGTCACTATATAATGAGCTCTGCCCTGTGCTCTGGGCAGAGGCAGAGAAGGAGGATTACAGACCTGCAGACTGTTGGATGCAGATGTAATTCTAGTGTTCAACCTATGCCAGGAGAACAATCCGGGTAATAAACCCTTTGACCACAAGAACATTCTCTTGTCACTTCTCCATCTCTCTGAGTCCATACTGAACTTCCCTGGGTCTGAAACCCATTGGCAAGACCACAGCCTATTAAAAAACAGTGATAAGGCCCAAGATAGGGCAGAAAAGTGGGCTGTACTTTAATTATTGGTCTTCTTTCCTGATTCTTATGCTATGCTGAGAGTTCCTTGAATATAAGGAATACAAATGAGGAAGACTCAAGCCATTTCCAGATTCATGAACTCTAGACATCAGGTCTTGGAATTACAGTGAGATAAGCAGTTGTTTGACTGAGTTATCAGATTGGAGTCACTCAGGATTGGAAAGGACCTTAAAGGGAATATGACTATACATCTGTCCCACCTGACACCTGTTGTTTTGGCATTCTGCTGGGTTGGCATTTATTCCAGATTTTTCTTTTCCAAAGACATTATTTTTCTAAAGTATTAAGCTGTGATGGGTTTGGTAAACTTCTACTTCTCATTCCTAGATTTTGCCATAGCTGGTTTCATTTAGTAGTATGTGAGAAACATGGTCAATAACCAGACTTTCCACTTTAACACATAGTGAAATCTGAAGGACAGTAATGATAACCTGTCTTGCTTTCCTGGGTCTCCTTGGTGCAATGTAACTAACACCCCCTCACCTAGGATAGTATGCAAAGTGTTTGCTGGTAAATTCCAGTGCCCTCTGCTATGATTTAAGTGATGCTTAAGACTACTAGAAAATGACAGAAAGTCTACTAGAGTCAGGTCAGTAGAAACATGGGAAATTATACACTAGGTGTATCTGAAGTAAGTGCAAGGAATATAGGCCTGACAGGCCTGACATAGAGTACAGAGAGAGCAATATTATTATTTACTTTATTGTTTGGCAATACTTTTTTATTTTGTAGTAAGCATTTCGATAGCAGTAAATTCAAAATGTTAAGTACAAGTTTAATGAAATATTAAAACTGAATTTGTGTCTCAAGAAAGTTGGTGATACACTGGAACTTGCAAAAACGTTTGTAAATGTTTACTTTCCTCCCTGGGCACCCCATGAAAACCAGAAAACACACACCTGCTATAGGAGCATCAGTATCTACATGAAAAGTCTGTTGTTATTTAAAGACTTCCCCAAAGATGATGATTTAATAACCAGTTTTACAAGGTGAATTACATAGCACTCTGAGAGTTGTCTGCCTTGTAAGAGGTGATCGGGATAAATTATAATCTGTACATGCAACTAAACCAAGTAAGAGCAGTCAGCTGACAATGTAGTAAGAGTGATTTAGTCACTCCCACCTCAGTTGTGTGTGTAGGATTTCCATTCTTTCCTTAGTTTCTTGCATATTAAATGTGACTACCAGACATTCAGATCAAGCATGGGTGCTGTGATATTGTGATGTGTAATAACCAACGTATATTTGGTCTTTGTGCCAGTTCCTGGTGCTGTGTTCCTAAACCCTTGGAATTTCCTGGGAGGAGAGTAATAAAGTGTCTTTTGTTATGTTAATGAGGCAATTTTCAGAAAACACCAAAGGATGGGGGCTGGTTGCCTTTGGAGCTGATCTCCTGTTAGAGGATTAGAGCTTTCAGTTCCATACCCTAACCTCTGGGGAGGTGAGAGGAGCTGGAGATGTGCTCAGTCACTAATGGCCAATGATTTAATCATTCACACCCCTGCAATGAAGCTTCCATAAAAACCCCAAAGGTTTGGAGAGCTTCTAGGTTGGTGAACAAGTGGAGATTTTGGGAGAAGTAACATCCTTGGAGAGGGTGTGGAAGTTCCAGGCCCTTGCCCTGTAATATGCCATCTCTTACATCTCTTACGTCTGTAACCTGAGTTACATCCTATTATAATAAACTAGTAATCTAGTAAGTATAATGTTTCTCTGATTTCTGTGAGCTGCTTCAGTGAATTCATCAGACCCAAGGAAGGGATCTTGGGAATCTCCAATCTAAAGCCAGCTGATCCGAGGTGGTAAGGGGTGGGGGCAGACATATAAGATTAGCGCCTAACCTGTGGATCTGATGCTCTCTCCAGGTAGGTTGTCAGAATTGAGTTAAATTGTAGGTCACCCAGCTAGTGTTGGAGAATAGTTTGGTGTGAAGAAAAAACCTCACACATCAGAGTTAGTACCAGAATTATAAGTGCCACTATAAAAAATTATCTTAATTATTAGTGGAGATTGCCATCATAAATAATAAATGTAATAAGTTTAAGAGAAGTAAGAATTATACTGCTAAGTCCTAGTAGTTTCAAGTAATACTCCACTCTGGGGACCATTGTATAGAAAATTGCTGTCTTCCTGGTTCGGGGATCCATATCCACCACAAGTAAGAGTAACTTCAGGTAAATTAACTCCTTTGTCACTGTCATGTTCCTCACCTGTAACGTATCATCTTATCTCATAGCATTTTGATGAGGCTTTAGAAGTATTTAACTTTTAGAAGAGTCCCTAGAACCTGAGAAGCAGTAAGGGTTGTATCTGTTCCTCTGCTTGCTGTTGCTATTATTATTAGGATTACTATTTAGTATATATTTACTGAAATATCTGTGCCAAGTCCTACAGATACCAAGCCTTGTTACAGTTTGAATAATAGAAAAAACTCTGAAGAGATAACTACAGTATCCTCTGGCTGTGTGGGAGGACCAGCCACATTTTCACTTTTCATAGTTTGCATAAACCTGGACTGAGCCTAGTAGGTGGAAAAGCTCTGGGGCCTGACAGAGCTACAGACCTAGGTACTGTTCCTGGCTTTGCCACTGACTAATCTAAATTTGCTCATCTAATAAAATTGGGGTAACAATACCTATTTTGCAAGGTGATTGGGAGGAGATTATATCAGACCATAGTTGTACAGAGGCCAACATAGTGCCTAGAGAATTTAGATGTAAAGACATTTAAAATATTTTTGAACCCATGAAGTTCACTTGTCTTCCACCTAGACAAAACTAGTTTGGTCATTTCACATGGTCAGGCTCTTTGGCAGGAATAGCTGACAGAACAGTAAGGCCAAAGTTGCAACTCTTGATGGGCTCATAGTAGAGGCAATTCCAGGCAGATTTCTAGAGTTATCACAGCTCCATGGGTTAAAGGAAGGAAAATATTGATGTTTTATTGAATTACTCCTATAGGTCAGATCATGTATCACTGCTATGATCTAAACAATGAGCCGGTGCAAGAGGAATGCACAGCTGAGACTGATGAGATAAGCCTTACCCAGCCCTGACTCTTCCAAGACCCAGTAAATTGCTTCCTTTATTTAATTACAAATTAATTGAAAACACTCCCATGCTGATAAAACAATACTAGTCCCTGATTCATTGATAATAGTCTAATCCTCCTGTAATAGTCCCATAGACACCATCACGTGGTTATGTCATCAGTTTTACACTTGCAGGATCTGGATAAACATGGCTGCCTGAGGTTCAGGAAAGCGATAAACAGAGAGGTATGCCTTAGGAAGGCCAATTTATAGGTAAGTTTGGTGTCCAATGCTTTAGGGTCAATTCCCAGTTTTGCCAGTCACTAACTAGGAGGCAGCTTGCAGCCCTTGGAGCCCTTGAAGATTAATAAATACGTAAAATGTCTAACTCTGTGCTTGTCGCATGGTGTGGAATTCACTCATGCTGGCTGTTTTTGTTTGTTTTTTCTCTCTCTCCTCTCTATGCAGTTAGGGGAACTCATGATTTGCTTAGCAGCTCAAAAGTTCATCTTAGTCCCAGGAGGTCAGGAACATCAGCGTCCAGAGTTCCTTACCTGAATCTGGTCTTTTGTACCCATCAGGGCAATTTGCAACCCATGGTCACTCCTTCCTTCTTATGATATGCTTGCTTATGCTTAATCACTGACTGTCACCCCATTCCAGAGTAAGCAATAGATCTCATTGTGTGAGGTGGGCCCCAACACCAATAGCTGGCAAAGTGCATGTATCAGGGAGACTGTTCATTCCTAGGTAAGGCAGCAAGAGAAGTGTTATTGCAATTAAGGACAGGTACCAATAATAAAAAGTGAAGCAGCATAGGAAAGCATAGTCCCATAGCATGGATTCATTTTAAAAGAGTAAGTAAGAATAAGTTAATGTTAAAGCTCAAAGGATTCTGGAGTCCAGGACATTTACCAGGTCAGGATATATAGTCCCTATTGAAATGTGTCATTTCTCCATTAGGATTGTCAGAGTAATACGATTTTACAAGGAAGAGCAACTTAATTTCATGCACTCTTATACAGAGCAGAAAGTGAGATGCTGTATCTTTATTTCAGTGATTGAAATTTTGAAAATAAGGAAGAAGAAAATCAACCACTGACTTTGCCTGTATTAAGAGAGTATGGTCTATCTCTCACAGTTTTCATCTCGAGAGGAGAAAGGGAAAAGGAGCGAGCGTAAAGCAGAGGTACATTTGTTTGAGACTGGTCCAGGATACACGAAGGATTCATAGTTTCAGAGTTCTCAAGATACTTTCTACTCTCTTACTCATACATTCCAAACCTCTAGAAGAAGGTCAAAGAGGGCAAAGAAGGTCTTTTTCAAGACAGAATCACAATCCTTATTAAGTGTTGATATGATTTTTGCAGCAGTCAATTTTGAGATTGTCAGGAAGAAACTAAGCTCTGTTTAGTGGATATGGTATGGGAAGATGTACAATACTTAAGTAAACTGTCAGTCAAAATTTTAAAAATCTTAAAGCAGGAGTTAAGGGGCTTATGGAAGGTGTTTTTAATGGGGTCAGGAAGAATTACTTGCTTTCCCCTGTCTTCAGCACATGGCTATACCCTTTCCCTCTGCTTTTCACGTAGCATGTCTGAATCTCTCCTAAGCCTGAGAACTTTGAGGGCAGGTTATGGGTCTTTTTCATCTTTGAATTTCTTTCACCCAGGAAATGTCTGATACAGCAGAAAATCGTTAACTATTTGCTTTATGCAACAACTAGAGAGAGAAAAAAGAAAAACATAGGAAAAGAAACAAGAGAGCCAAAAATTCTTTCAGTCAAAAAAATATGTTTGTTTCAAACTTAGTCAGAAAGTAAAAGTTGATTTTGCATGTATTATAAGAAAACACATAATGTTTTTGGATCTTAAAGTTGATAAGTCAGCATCATCTCATACAATTATTTAAACTACACACAGACGTCACTGGAGTTAGAGCCACAACAACTTGCAGCACAGTGCAAACAATAGAAAAAGTAAACTTCTCAAATCCAAAGCATGTTTAGGCCAAGCCCATCACCCTGACTGAATGACTAATTTGCTATATTGAATCAGATCATCTAATTGGCAAAACCAAGATAAAAATATTGATGGCAGATTACAGCAAACCAGATGTCTGCTAGATCTCATCTTGCTAAAACTAAAGAAAGCATCAGATACATTTTTGATTTGCCTTGCTGATAATTTCAAACATTGTAGTGTATAGGAATCAACTAAGGGATTTAGTCCTGATTTAGGTCAGTTTCATTCTGACCAACTAAATATAGTGGGTTTGTATCAGTTAGAATATGTTGTGCCCCAAGTGTCTCAATATCTGTATATTGTTTAAGAAAATATGTTACCTTGCTTAAATGGAAGAGCAGATGGAGCAGATTTCCAAACTGGTTCATCCAGTGGCTCAATGTTGTCAACCAGAATCCTGGTTGTGCTCTTCTGCTGAACTATGGCCATGTCAGTTTTATCTTAAGTCTAGTTTCCTTCATGGCAGTCTGCTGGTAGCAGTCGGGTCTTCTTGAAGATGAAGCTATGAGAGGCCAGTCTGTACTCTCTCTTAATATAGGCAAAGCCAGTGTCTGACTTTCTTCGATCTTCTTTTCTTTGTTTTTTTTTTAACTGAAGTATAGTTGGTACAATTGTATTTTGGTTTCATGTATAAAACATAGTGATTCAGCAGTTATATAGATTATTAAATGCTCACCCAACTAATGTTGGTACTATCTGTCAACACAGAAAGATGTTAGAGAACTATTGACTATGTTCTCTATGCTATACTTTCAATCACTGTGACTACCATGACTGATTTCTATTATGATTGAGATTTTGTACCTCTTTATCTCCTTCATTTGTTTCACTCACTCACCAAACCCTCCCTCATAGTAACCACCAATTACTCCTCAGTGTCTATGAGTCTATTACTATTTTGTTCCTTTTTTTTTGTTTGTTTTTATTTTTAGATTCCACATGTAAGTGAAATTATATGGTATTTGTCTTTCTCTGCCTGGCTTATTTCACTTAATATAACACCCTCTATCTTCCTCCATGTTGTCACAAATGGCAGGATTTCTTTCATTTTATGACATTGTGCATATGTAGCACATCTTCTTTATCCATTCATCTATTGATGGGACACTTTGGTTGCTTCTATTTCTTGACTATTGTAAATAATGTGGCAATAAATACAGGGGTACATCTTTTTGAATCAGATATTTTGTTTGCTTTGGGTAAATTCCTAGAAGTGGAGTTACTGGGTCATATGGTATTTCTAGTTTTAGTTTTTTGAGGAAACTCCATACTGCTTTCCATAGTGGCTGTAGCAATTTACTTTCCCAGCAACAGGGTAGAAGTGATCTCTGTTCTACACATCCTTGCCAACACTTGTTTTTCTGTCTTTTGGATAGTGGCCATTCTGACTGGTGTGAGGTGATACCTCATTGTTGTTTTGATTTGCATTTTCCTGATGATTAGTGATGTGGAGCATCTTTTGATGGGCCTTTTGGCTATCTGTATATCTTCTTTGGAAATATGTCTATTCAGGTCCTCTGCCCATTTTTTAATTGGGTTGTTTTTCTGGTGTTGAGACATATGAGTTCTTTATATATGTTTGATGTTCATGCCTTATTGGATATATCATTTACAAATATGTTCTCCCATACTACAGGTTGCTTTTTGTTTTGTTGATGGTGTCCTTTGCTGTACAGAGGCCTTTTAGTTTGATGTAGCCCACTTGTTTATTTTTGTTTTTGTTTCCCTCACCCAGGGAGACATGCTCAGAAAAAACTGCTCATGCTTATGTTCATGAGATTTTTGCCTGTTTTCTTCTAAGAGTTTTATGATTTCATGTTTTATATTTAGATCTTTAATCCATTTTGAGTTTACTTTTGTATATGTTGTTACAGAATAATCCAGTTTCATTATGTTCATGTAGTTGTCCAGTTTTCCCAACACCATTTATTGAAGGGACTATCTTTTCTTTGTATATTCTTGCCTCCTTTGTCATATATTAATTGCCCACACAGGCATGGGTTGTTTCTGGGCTCTCTCTTCTGGTCCATTGATCTCTGGGTCTGTTCTTGTGCCAGTACCATACTGTTTTGATCACTGCAGCTTTATACAAAGCTTAATTCAGGGAGTATGATACCCCCAGCTTTGTTCTTCTTTCTCAACATTGCTTTGGCTATTCAGGGTCTTTTGTGGTTTCATATAAATTTTAGGGTTCTTTGCTCTAGTTCATTGAAAAGTGCCATTGGTATTTTGATAGGGATTGCATTGAATGTGTAAATTACTTTCAGAAAAATGGCCATTTTGACAATATTAATTCTTCCTATCCAGGAGCATGGGATAAATTTCTATTTATTTGTAACTTCTTCAACTTCCTTCATCAGGGTCTTATAAGTTTCAGAGTACAGATTTTTCACCTCCTTGGTTAGGTTTATTCCTAGGTGTTTTATTTCTTTTTGATAACAATTATAAATGGAACTGTTTTCCTGAGATCTCTTTCTGCCAGTTCATTGTTGGTATATAGGAATGCAACAGACTTCTGTATATTGATTTTGTATCATGCAACTTTGCTGAATTCAATTATTAGTTCTAATAGTTTTTTGATGGAGTCTTTAGGGTTTTCTATATGCAGTATCATGTCTTCTGCCTTATTTTCAAAGTTTCAACCACTGAAATAAAGATACAACATCTCACTTTCTACTCTGTATAAAAGTGCCTGAAATTATGTTGCTCTTCCTGATAAAATCTTATTATTCTGATAGTCATAAAAGAGAGATGCCTCTTGTTTTAATAGGGACTATATATCTTGACCTAGTAAATGGCCTGGGTTCCAGAATTCTTTCAGCTTTAACATTAACTCATTCATACTTAAAATGAGCCCTGTGCTTTGGGACTAAACTGTCCTATGCTGCTTCACTTTCTATTGTTTGTGTAAGGTTGAAGGCACTAGGGGGAGGGGTGAGCACGTCACACTGATAATGTGCCGAAGTCCCCAGATGCTGCCCCCTCCCAACCTGAAAAATGTGCCTTAGGCTAGCCAATCCTCGCGCCGCTGTAAATCTAAGCTCTGCCTCCCCTACCTTCTTTAAAAACTCGCTGCCTGCCCTGCTGAGTGCGACTTCCCTAGCCTGTGTCTGTACAGGCTGGTGAACTTCGCCTGGGATCACATTCAAATAAACTGCCTGGCCCTTTATTGCCTCTCTTCACCTGCTTATTTCGGCTGGAATTTATCTTACAGTTTGTACCTGTCCTTAATTGCAGTAATGTTTCTCTAGCTGCCTAACCCAGGAATGAGTATCTAGTAGCAGAGAGAGATAGACCTATATTGGCTTTAAGAGAGAAGAAAAAAGTTCCCCCAAACCTTCAGCAAATCCTGCCTCACATTTCATTGGCTAGAATTAGGTAATTTATTAATTTCTAAATTAATTACTGGTAAAGGGGGTGGGATTCTCTAAGACACACCAGGCCCATCCTTGAAGCCATGTGGGAGGGCTACCTCCTCTAAGGATGTTTTTATTTTTTATTTTTTACTTTGGTATCATTAATATAAAATCACATGAGCAACATTGTGGTTACTAGACTCCCCCCATTATCAAGTCTCCACCACAAACCCCATTACAGTCACTGTCCATCAGCATAGTAAGATGCTACAGAGTCACTACTTTGTCTTCTCTGTGCTGTACTGCCTTCCCCATGAACCCCCCCCATATTATGTGTGCTAATCATAATGCCCCTTATTCCCCTTCTCCCTCCCTTCCCACCCATCCTCACCAGTCTCTTTCCCTTTGGTAACTGTTAGTCCATTCTTGGGTTCTGTGAGTCTGCTGCTGTTTTGTTCCTTCAGTTTTTGCTTTGTTCTTATGCTCCACAGATGAGTGAAATCATTTGGTACTTGTCTTTCTCTGCCTGGCTTATTTCTCTGAGCATAATACCCTCTAGCTCCATCCATGTTGCTGCAAATGGTAGGATTTGTTTTCTTCTTATGGCTGAATAATATTCCATTGTGTATATGTACCACATCTTCTTTATCCATTCATCTACTGATGGACACTTAGGTTGCTTCCACTTCTTGGCTATTGTAAATAGTGCTGCAATAAACACAGGGGTGCATATGTCTTTTTTAATCTGACAAGTTGTTTTCTTTGGGTAAATTCCTAGGATTGGAGTTCTCAGGTCAAATGGTATTTCTATTTTGAGTTTTTTGAGGAACTAGTTTACATTCCCACCAGCAGTGTAGGAGGTTTCACCTTTCTCCACATCCTCACCAGCATTTGTTGTTCCTAGTCTTTTCTATGTTGGCCATCTTAACTGGTGGGAGGTGATATCTCATTGTGGGTTTAATTTGCATTTCCCTGATGATTAGTGATGTGGAGCATCTGTTCATGTGCCTGTTGGCCATCTGTATTTCTTCTTTGGAGAAGTGTCTGTTCATATCCGCTGCCTATTTATTAATAGGGTTATTTGCTTTTTGGGTGTTGAGGCATGTGAGTTCTTTATATTTTGGATGTTAACCCCTTGTCAGATATGTCATTTGCAAATATATTCTCCCATACTGTAGGGTACCTTTTTGTTCTGTTGATGGTGTTCTTTGCTGTACAGAAGCTTTTTAGCTTGATGTAGTCCCATTTGTTCATTTCTTATTTTGTTTCCCTTTTCTGAGGAGATGCATTTAGGAAAAAGTTGTTCATTTGTTTATATTCAAGAGATTTTTGCCTATGTTTTCTTCCTCCTCTGAGTCTTATTAGCAGTGTGAGAAAGAGGGAAGACCTCAACTTAGTGGTTATTTTTAGGAATAAAGAAAAGAGAGTGTGGAAAATGGATATTGAGATGACAAATAGGAGGGTTCATAAAAGGCAAAGATGTACCAAACATGCTTTTTAACAGAATGCCAGATGGTCAGGAGTTAAATATCTGTTTAAAAAAATCAAGGCTTAAGTCATATGTTAACATCATAAAAGAGACTTTTGGGGTAAGAATAAGTTGGAAATGTTTAGAAATTATTGTAATTTATTATTTACAATGTTAATGGTTCATAAGGAGATGAATGAGCCATTAGATTTGTTAGACATGTGGAAAAAGATTGCCTCTGACTCTCTGAGCAGTAGAATGAAAGCAGGAGAAACCTCCCAATCCTTGGAATAGATAGAAAATTCAAAGTAACAAGATGGTGGATGGTATAACCATTTCATGCATGACACAGAGCTGTCATTAAGGCATCAAATGTCAATTTGTTAGAAACTTCCCCTGAATAAGCAGAAGAATGTCTTGGAGCATTGAAATGCTGCATTTATACTCTTGATGTCACAGAAAATGATAATGTCTGGAAAGTGAAGACAAAAAGTGATATAGAGGAGTTAGGCTTCACAAGTCATGGATGACAATTTGTTTTGCTTATATTTTCCTTTTTATGTATGCTCAAGTGTGATTGTGGCAAAACTGCATATTTTACTCTAAAATTGATTTTAGTAAGTATAGGTAAACTTTCTAAATGAAAAGAAAAACTGTTGGTGAGCAGATTTAAAAGTTTGACATTATAATGTAAGAACAATCCATTTGGAGATATTAACCATCAGATTACTCCCTAAGTAATACTGCTTATTCGTGACACAATATAGGTGTCTACTATTAACTAAGGTCAGTGGAAAAGCAAAATATTTTTTGTCAAGCTCATGTTAGAAAGATTTTCTAACTTTCTAATGGTACCTAAGATGAAAGTTCACCTTTTCTTCATCTCCTGTACTTGATGATTTGGCCAATGATTATGACACTGTCCTGCTGAAGCAATCTCTGATTGAAGTTTTGTGCACTGCTTAAAGATCCCTTATAAATATTTTCAGAAGTAGACTTACTTATATTTTGTTTCTGATACTTTTGGAATCACTGCTTTTCCCAAGTGCTTGAAATATTTTTCTTCTTTTGAACTATTAATGTAGTAATGGAGCTATATAGCTGAATTTTGAAATAACTAAACTGCTTCTGCCTTTTCATCGGAACCTGCTTTCTTTGCATTTACACAAATATTAAAATCATAGCTATAGTTATTGATAGGAGACTCTTTACCACAGGATTCATGAAAGAAATTGAAACACTCATGGCACTTCAGCTGATTACTTTGCAGCAGGCTCTGGCAAACTATTTCTTTAAGCACCCCTTGTTTTTGTTAAGTGCTGCTATGGAACTATTGCAATTTACAAATTATGAAGATTAAGTTTTTGTTGCTGTTGTCAGAACATACTTTTTAAACTTTCAGTAGCTGTGATTGATTTTATTTTATTTCAACATTTTTTATACTGCAAGGCAATTATCAAATCAGTTGGCTGACAACAGAAGTCCACAGTCTTTCTGGATCAGCCTGTGATTCTGTTACATACACTGTACTATAATTTCTTCCTAAACAATCTGTTGAAGGGGCAAATAAAATCCCTAATGCTCATGACTTCCAAGTTGCTTCACCTTGATTGTTCCATTGTCAATGATAATTGTATGATATTTTCTCAATTTCCTAATCTATAACTATTTCTTCCACTAGATTTACTGTGCTGTTAGCTGTATGAGATTCAACATCTGGCAGAAGAGTAAAGCAATAGAATAGCTTAGTTAATCTTTAATCTACTACTTTGTTAAAGTTAAACAGGGCTTGCATTTGCTTTTGCTAAATGTCTATAGCCATGTGGACAGTTAGTTTAAAAGTGTTACTACTTTATCATGAAATTAGATTTTTGTTTGACTAATGTGTTAGGTTTTCTTGAGTATTAGAGACATATTAAATAGTAAGCAGGTATTATATTATTCCGAAGTGAAATTTAAAATATAGTATTTGTTGATTTCTTCATCATTTCTACATTAAATTATAATCATTCCAAAGGCTGACTTCACTGTGAAGAGGAACCGTTTTTCTATCTTACGCAAGCCAAGGCTTCATATTTGGGCCAGGTCCAAGGCAAAAATATGGGACTTGGGGCTGTAAAAATCTAGGATGGTTCTACTGGTGCCACAGGTGATCATGAACAAACTGCAGGATATCATTTTACCATCTTGGGAGATTGGCAGGGATAGGAGGAAAATAAGTGAGACCATGTTACAGTTACTGTAACTGTACAGTATAACAGCACTGTACTACTGCATGCAAGAATATAGTGCCCCCAGCTCTGATGTACTGCTGGACTTTCTTTACGGCCTCCAAACCGGAGATTCCAAGTCCATATCCTTACACGTGACAGATTTCGCATCTTGTATTCATACCTAGGTTCAACTCACCTTCTCCCTAGTTCTGTAACCATATTTACAGATTATTACCTGATTTAGGTAGACAGAACTCCAAAACCCCCACCCAGACTGTTTTCAATTATTTCTTTAAAGTGTACTTGAATTCTGCATTGTTTTCATCATCTTCACCAGTTCTGCTAATGATTTTAAAGACATTTTAATGCCTTTATGTTTAGCTCTAGCCAGAACTCTAATACCATTCCAGTGAATTGTAGATTCTTGTACTTGGGCTCTGAAGCTACAAGTTTAAAGACAGAAACCTTAAAAATCCAAAAAGCATAATTTCTAATAAAGAGAATATTGCCAATGCATAGTGTGTCTTTTAGAAGGGACACATGGATTCTCACTACGTGATATGTAAGAACAATACTCTTCTTAGTCATCTGTTTCCCCGACAAAGGAAGAACATTGATGTCAGGCAGCTCCATCGATTCATCAGTGACAATTCCCTGAAAACCAATTTGCCAAATGGCTAATTCATAGAATTGTTCATTAACTAGATTTACTTCTCTTTAAAAAACTACTTGTAATGTGTCTTGGGATTCATAACAGCTTTTGAAAATTTGTTTTGATGTTTCGATCGATTTTTATTTTGTATTCATAGCGGCGTGCTGAGGAATGTTCGGTTTGTTCCTGGCCAGGTCCCTGCTGCTGTAGCTGGAGGGGTGGAGGGTATATTAAAGAGATCCTTTGCTGTGGAAAAGACTGGGAAGAGAGCCAGCGCACAGCTCAGACGGGGCTGTCAGTCCTAGAGAAGGGGGTGCCTGAGGGAGAAACTGCAGGGCAGGAAAGAAGACAGAAGGACTAGTGTTGAATGTACACTTGAATATATGCTTTTTTTCATTTTTCGGCTTTATTAAGGTAAAATTGACATGACAAACTGCATAGATTTAAAATGTTCAATTTTTAAAGTTTTGGTATATGCATACAACCTTCTTTGCCATCATATATATGAAGCTACTTGAAGTTATCCTATAGATCAGTGTTCATTTGTTTGATTTTTTTTCTTTTTTCTCTATGGGTCCCATTCTGGATAGAATGGGTGGAGTGCATCACCTGTGGCAACCACAGGGTCAGAGAATGAGATGAACAGATGGACCGAAGATAATTCCAAACTTTTCAGTCTGAAAGATTAGGAAAATGGTGGTAAGTGTTCAGAGAAATAAGAAATCAAGAGAAGCAGGCCCAGGTGATGACCTAACTCCTGAGATAAGGCTCTTCAGAAAGACTGAATCTGGAAGTATCTGGTAAAGGAAGTCTAATCATGAGAGGTCAGAACTAGAGTTTGACCTTGGGCACCCAGCCCAAGGACATCAGGGGGGTTAAGTAGGACAGACCAGGTATTGAATCTTGTGTGGAGCTCATCCATTTGCAGGGTGCAGAATCTATGGAAGGTATTTCATAGTTCATGTCTCATCTGAAAAATGAGAACGATGCCCACAAAAAATGGTGTAGTGCCATTGCGTTGGAGCTGGGTAGATGGGGGCCCGTACCAGCTGGCCTGTCACCAGGGATTCAGGCTCTTGCCCGATTATGGCCTCAGTTGCCTACTGTGTCACCTCAGGTTAAGTTTCTTAACCTCTGATTTTTAAAATGGGGATTATAACATCTAGTCAAATTACTGTGAATATTAATCAAGACAACAAAGATAACTATGAACAAGCTTGCCAATGTGATATAAAATCAAAAAGCAACCTTTTTCTTTTTTTGTTTTCTCTTGTTTCTTTAATTATAATCAGTGAGGCAAGTTTTCCCCTGTTCCTCCATGAAAACTTGGACAAATCCCATGTATTTGTCTGTTACTGGTGCTGAAATAAATCACCTCAGACTTGGTGGCTTAAAATGACACACATTTTATTATCTTCCCATTCTGGAGGTCACAAGTCCTAAGATGGGTCAGCAGGACTGTTCCTTCTAGAAGCTCTAGGGGAAAGTCAATTCCCTCACTTTTTTTCTAGCTTCTAGAGGCCTTCTGAGTTTCTTGGCTCATGGCCCCATCCTCCTGCCTTCTAACCAGTGGCACAGCGTATTCCAATCTCTCTCTGCCTGCCTGCTTCTGTAATCACATTGCTTTCTGTGTCTGTGACCTTGCTACCTCCCTCTTACAAGGAGCCTCGTGATTATACTGGGCCAACCTGGAAACTCCGGGATAATCTCCTCATTTCAAGATTCTTACTGTAACCATATCTACAAAGTCCTTTTTCTCATTTAAGGTAAGATATTCACAGGTTCTAGGAGTTAGAATGTCAATCTCTTGGGGGACCATTATTCAATCCATCATATCCCCGTACTTCTCTGGTCATTCTCAAGTAGTATATGGCGCTACATCCTTTAAAATCACAGGTCTACTTTTAATTCAGGAATTTAGAACTGTAGCGCTCCATGTAATAATCAAACCTAAACTTTATTTAAATGCAATGCCTCTCCTCGTCTGCATCTAAGTGCCTCTTTGAGCAGGTAGCATGAAGCCAGCTCTAGAAAAAAGGTACAATTGGCTATTTTTCTCTTTCCTTATGTAGCCTTCTCCTTTTCTAACCAGTTCATCTGATCTTCCTAGGGTTAGGGCAGGGACAAGAGGGAAAGGGAAATCTGGGGTGGTCTAAGGTAGCAGTCTGAGGGCCTGCTAGATGTTTAAATGATTCTTCCTTTCCTGAGTGCCTTTGAAAATTCTTTGGTGTCCCCATCATTGGCCATCACAAAGTTTGCTCACCTAAAATTCTTCTTCCATGCATTAATATTTGACTTCTTGTATGCTCTGTAAGCATCCAGTAGCCTACCTCCAGCTTACCTGTTGCTGAGGTCCTCTAGCCCTGCCAGGCAGTTCTCTCTAATCATCTGGTTCTCAGGAAATGCCCTCTGGAGTATAGTCAGTTCCCATATTACAGCTCTCTACTCTTGTTTCAGCCAGCCTCTGTTCATGTAAATTCCTCAGATGTGACTCAAACACCAAACCATGTGTCCCTCAAAGTTCACAGGACTTATACTTTTATATTAAGATGTCATATTTGTCTCTTCAAAATTCTCTCTGGATTTGGGTTTAGGAGGTGGTACACTCACCCCTCTCTCCATTGAAGGGGCAGGGTGAGAGATACGCAGTGTGCTCTCTCCAAAGAAAAATCTCTTCAAATATGTACCTGGTGACCTTTTACATCCTAGATATAGGTGAGTGATTGGGTCCTATAAGTTCTTGAACATCTCCTTTGCTGATTGTACACACTGGCGTGGGTTGTTTCTTGATGTCTCAGCATCAGGTTCTATTTTAGCATCCTCTTTCATTTTGTCAAAGCACTACTACAGTGTTTGGCACAAGGGAAGCACTCAATAAATGTTCATTTCTTTCTTTGGAACCTAGTGCCAAACATAATTACAGATATATAATTAAATTAGCCAAATGTTTTGATGTTTTCCAGATGGAAATGCCAGAGAAGGTGTAAAGCACTATTCTTAAAGAACTTTTCATCCTCTCACATTCGGAGCAGCTGGCAGTCCTCCTGCACGGAGTGCTGACATACTCTCATGTGCCTTTCTCTGGGACCAATTTTGATGACAGGCAAGTTCAATTTGACATTCTTCAGAGCTGTAAAATTCCCTTTTTGTCCAGGCAACATGTACATCATGCTAATCATCTCAGCTCCTCTGCACCTTTTAATAGTTTGGAAGTACAGCAGATAAACTGAATTTTAGTGTGTATCATTGATGCCGCTTCCCTGGCATCTTAACCTATCACTTTACTGATGGTGTTCCATGATTTTGTTGACCTCCAGCTGAGTAAATTACATCATTTTACAACCCCTCTGTGATGGGCAATCACAGAGCAATGAACGGTTGGATGGTTGATCTACGTGTGCTGGTGAGATGGCTACCACCCAGTTTACAGTCGGTTTTCCACTCACCTGATGCTTAAATTGGATGGGTCAGTCAGGGCCTAGTGTGATCTCTTTGGAAAGTCAGTCTATTAGTTTGCTGGGAACTCAGCAGCAACTGGTCCTTATCAGCCTCTGCTTCTGTCAAAGCTGTCAGTACCCACCTCAAAGCTCTTCACGCCTCCACACCAATTAGGAAGCATAAAAGAAGACTGGGTGGTAAAGCAATTAGGCTTTTCCTATATGGGGATATCTTTGCACAGATTGATGGAATTTCTTCTATACAATTCCATCAGTCATTTATCAAGATTTTAATAAAACTTTAGGTTTGGAGTCATCATTTACATGTGCATATAATAAGCTAATGGGAAGACTGCATTTTCCTCTCCAGCTTCTGTCATCATTTCTATGAATTCAATATCCATGCTGAAGATTCTTTATTTCCTTGGATGAAGTGGCTGGATGTGGAATAACAGGATGAAGAACTATATACATCTTTAAGCCTTTGAAATTTATTCCCTAATTACCTTCCAAGATGGCTGATACCAATATATTCTTCCATTAGTAGGGTGTAAGAGTGCCTGGTTTCTTAGGTTTCTACTAATACTGATAAATTCTGTTGGCTCTTGGCTTCAGGGGCTCCTGTCACCCATACCCTTGTCCTTTCTTCCTTCTATTGTGAGAGCGCAGGAGCCATTATTAGCCACTGCTTCCATTACCATGACTTTGTTTTTTTTCCCATATTTTAAGGTTTGGCACTGTCTTCAGTTGTTTTATTTATTTGTTTGCTTATTTATTTATTTTTTTACTAACTTATTTCTGAATCACAAGTCTATCCCTGGTCTCATTTGGCCACTCTTATCTCCGCCTTGCATACTTGTGATTAGTGTGTACGTCATGGCCAAGATAGACTAGAACTGAGATTCGGGGAAGATTATCATGTAGCGTGAGGCCCCAAGAACTGGGGCAGAGACCCACTTCCCAGTACTGGTTTATACTGTGGATTAACTGCAAAGATAAATAAAAGCTTAGAAAGGATCAATAGCTCCTTATTTCTCTAAGATAAAATTTGTCTCAGAGCTTAGAGATGGACTGAACCTGTTGGAAATGGGAGGAAGGAGCAATTGGCTCTATCTGTAGAGATAAATGGCAAGCATTAGGAAAGTCCAAATTCCCGAGTTTTCTTTCCTTGCCCACCTCCTCTTCTCTCTCCAAAATCTCACCTTCAGGTGCCTTCTTCACTCTCGTCATTTCAAATATCAGTATGTACAAATGGCACTTAAATGTATATCTCTAGCCCTGATCTTCCCTAAAACTCCAGCTGGTTTAACAATTGCCCAGTGAATATCCTCATCAGGATATATGCATATACATATACACATACACACATATATATGTGTGTGTCACATGTCTTGAAGTTTTCAATGTCAACATGCATAAAAATAAAATTTTCTATTTGTTTTCTTTGCTTTCCTCCATAGTGAAAAAAAAGGAAGGGCATGCAGAGTTGAACCAGCATGGCTCCTGACCATAAGAAGCTCACAGGTTGGCAAGAACAACAGACAAGGACATAAAGGCTCCTGTACAGAGTGGCAAAGGCTCTGACTGGGCAGGGCCATAGGGCCACATTAGAAGCAGCACTTGAGATGAGCTCTACATGGACAAATTAGAAAAAGTTTCACAGAGGGGTTGACACAGAGATAGGCACTTGTTACCAAGAGGTTTAGGAATTTGTTGTCTAGAAGAATCAGTAACCAGCTGTATCTAATATAGGAGGTTCATCTTCAGAGAAAAGTGGAGGTTGGGAAGATAAATGCCTCTGGGTTCTTTCTGGGAATGGCGCAGGTGAAGTGAAAGCCATAGTGGGGTGGAAAGAGCGGATATCCAGTCCTTTCCTCTACTGACAACATCAACACCAATGACAGCAATCATGGTAATAGCAATGAATGACAACCTCGTAGCAGTTACCATGTGCCAGGAGCTGTTTTAAGTAATTTTTGTAGGTCTACTCACCTAGGTAGAATAGGTGGCTGTGTTGTGGAGCCCAGATGAGGATTCCTGCATTCAGTTTTCATTTCATTGAATCTGAACTTATTTAAGTAAGCTATTATCACACTCTGTGAGGCCTGTGGCCTGATGCCAGTAAAAGAGGCGAAAGCTCCACTGGATGTCTCATTCAAGAACCCAGCATTGTGTATTCTAAGCATGAAGAATGAATACACGTAAGGAAATGAGTACAGCTCAGCCACCATCAGCAATGTCAGGAGCTCTGAAGGGGATAGGAGTGTCTCCACAAGAGCCCCTGACATGGTTGGCAACTGCAACTTCAAGGGCATATAGCATACGGCTTTCCTGAGAACACCTAGAAATTTTCTTCAGAACTACTCTTCTTTTAGAGAGGAGTAGTTTAACATGCCTCAGGCAGGGTCACTGCATCAAATATTTAAGGCAATCTTTAAAAAATTTCTTTGCCTGGCTGGCATCTGGCTTATGGTTGGAATATGATCATTATGTAGGGGGGAATCCTGAGATTCAATGATTCTAGAATTTTAAAAGTTAATGTTTGATGGCAGACAGTTCCTTAGGATGCAGAAAGTATTACTAATAATACTTGATCTAACTACATGTAACTACCTTGACTAAGTTGGTGAATGTGAGCTTACACCCTCTTTCTGCCTCTTTCCTCCCTCCCACCCAAAGAATCCTACCAGAGCCGAGGATGGGCTTGAAGGGGGTTCTGCTCTTAGAAGTCTTGATTTCTTTCTTCTTAGTGTGGGTGCAAGAGACAGCTTCAGACTGGAGTCAGTAAAGTAAAGCAGAATTGTTTTTGTTTTATTTTATGTATCCCTGTTAAATATCAATCAGTTGTAAGCTTTTTCCAGAAAGGAACCATGTCTTTCACCATTATATCCCCTGTTCCTAGCACTTTGCCCTGCACTCAGAAGGTGCCCAATAATGTGAGAAGATTACGACCATTGAGACTCACTCTTGGGAGGTGAGCCTGTCAATCAAGCTTCCCCAGCAGATGAACCCAGGCCTCTTGCCCTTGAGCTAGTGGCCTTGGGCCAGAAAGGTTCTACTGTGCTGCTGTCAAGTTTTCCACTCTGTCCTCAATTCAGCCCCAAATGTCTGGTATTGCTGTCCTCACACTATTTTTAGTCATAGATCAGTTATCCCTGACATGCAGTGATGGGGATTAACAAAATGCACTCATATGCGTCTCTGAAGGCTGAGCATGTGTGTCCCCAGCCCAAAGTAGTCTTGGGCAGTTCTGGGTAGGATTAGCAGGCTTAATTTTTTTTATTGTCTCCCTCTACTGCTCCTGGCAGAGATATCCAAGCCAGAACCCCTCCTGATTTGTTTAAGGAATTTGGCAAGAGACTATTCTAAACCACACATCAGACCACATGTTTTGCCCCATTCAGTACCTTGCACCCCCAGTGGCAGCTGGGTGAGGCTTTCCTTCTGCTGATAGGAAGGGGCCTATTGAACTCCATCCTGATTTTATGAGAACACAGAGTAATAGGTCACGCTGTGGGGATGTCCCCACCAATCTCTCATGTGGTGAAGGTTCCACATGCCTGGGGCAGGGAATTTCATAATGCCTAATGCCAGCTGGGAAGGCTGTGCATGACAGGGTGAACACCGTCGTAATCACATCATGTTCTGAAACTTCAGCCCTGATTACTCTGATCTTTATCCTCTCTTGACCTAAGATGAATGCAAGGAATGGTCGTTAAATGACCCCGTTGTTTTCCAACTCGAGTGCAAGTACAGTGTTTGACTTGGACTTCCCCAGTGGCAGCATATCACATGAGCTGACTCGAGCATGCTTGACTTATTTATTTAATTATTTAAAATATTGAATCTCTTCACTTTGTCAAATGACCCTCAGTTTTCAAAACAAGGAGGAAAAATTTGAGACTTTATCTGACTTTTTGTCAAATTAGTTATCTTCCTTGAGAAATCCTTTCCTTCTCAGTGCTTACACATCTGTGTTTATTTCATGGTCCTCTTGTTCTCTGCAGAGTGGGCAGCTTAGAAACACTAGGCTGGGGTACAGGAGCTTGACTACTGTTACAGATAAAGCAAGTTAATGCCAATGTTATTTTAGGGCCCTTATTCAGAAGGTTAGAATCTGTTGAGAGATCTCAACAGCCAGCCTACAATGTTCCTGTCTGTGCAATTCCTTATTTTCTGTGCTTGTCTAGTGTTCCCAGTGGGAAGGCAATTGGAGCCAGTGCTTTTAACTCTACTTAAGGATTTTTATTTTAACATCCTTCCCACTATCCCATGCCTGCCTCTTTGCTTAACTGTTCTTTCTGTCATGATTTCAAGGTTCTAGGGAAATAGTCCTCATCACCATGTAAACAACTACCAAAAAAAAAAAAAAGGATGAAAAAAAAGCACCAAAATCTTTTATTTGTTTATTAGGCAACAATTATTTATTGAGAACCTAGTATATGAATAGCTGCACTTGCTTACCTGCCTCCCCTACATGAAAATTCTCTAAATATTTGAGTCCCACTTGGGATTTATCTGTAGATGAGAACTTGTTCCATACTTGGGATTATTCTGGCAAGGATTGAAGGGGTTAGTAGGACTTGCTTTAGTAGTTCTCTCTTTCATGTTAAATAAGGAAAAGGGATCTTTAACCTCTAGTGTAAAAGCTCCTGCTGAGTGACTGTCCCCAAGTAAGCCAAGACTTTGTAGGCAGTTTCTGGACTCGACCTCAGCCTGCTCCCTTATCTGTCAGCTCTCCAGAGTCTGATCCTAGTCCTTCCTCTTGGAAATGCGTGGTGTATTTCCTCAGTTTCCTGCTACCTGCTACCAAATCAAATAGGGCCTGTCTGCTCACCCGCTGACCCCTCGTGTGTGTCCCCAGCTTGCAGAGCCTTGCAGAGCTCCTGCCTCTCCTCTTCCTTCTGGACTCATTATCTTCTGGGAATTGGTTTCCCTGTGTGTCTCAGGATGAGTAGATCCTTGGTGTCACACATCTGCAGACCCACTGGTACACCTGATCTTTGCAACCTACTGAATCCTCACTTATGCTATCACACCGTAGTAGCTGTTGTGTTTATGTACAAGTTAAGTTGAGCTTTTTGCTTTAAGGTGCTATGACCTAGGTAGAGAGGTCTGTGAAGATTGCATAGAAAACTGAGTGCAAAATTTTTATTTTTTGCTTTTAATAAGAGTCCAAAGAAGCAAGATTTGGGTGAGTGCTAACAGTAGAAACAGATACAAAGAACTGAACAGAAAGCACATTAAAACCTGAAGAATGGCTAGGTAGAGGAAAAGGTGTTCTAGAGAAGAATAGCATGAACTAAGGTACAGAGAAGTAGGAATCTGAATGGCATGTTCAACACATGTAAGCAATGGAGCTGCTTAGAATTTGGAGTGAGCATTGCTGCCCCCGGGGACAGGTCTCAGTGCTTTCATTTGGAGAACCAAGACAGAGACACCACCTCTGCTTGCCTCCTCACACTCTCCAAGCAGAAAGTAATGCTGCACAACACAGTCTTCTTTCAAGGCTTATATTTGTTTTCTGTGATCAGACATCCAGGAAACACATTCTTTTAGGGAATTGTCAGTGAAAGGTGGGTGCAAGTGAAACCTGAAGCCTTGGCCAGAGATAAGCCCCTCAAAAGGCTGCACAGGGGCCCTCATGTCCTTTCCTCCTTTGCTTTTTCCTAGGTGAAGTTGCCATTTTGTAGAATATGTAAAACAAAAAACTGGGGGTGGGTATGGACAAGGTATTCAGCAGTACAGAAACATTGAATAGATTTTGATTCTTCATGGGGTGAAATATTATGCTGCCCTAAAAATAATACTGACCAGAAAACATTGAATATACAGGATGTTTACTGTTAAATGAAAAAAGTAGGATTCTTCTTTGTACATATACTCTGATTCCAACTTTGTAAATATTTATATAAACAGATATGCAGCCAGAGATTAAAATCAACTGTGCCTGGCAGATTCCTCCTGGAGGGCATAAGAAATCAGGAAAAAATTTCCAAAACTGGATGCAACTGAGGACCCTAGAGACCTCAGCAGAGAACAAGAAAAGTGCAGAGACTGTATCTATTTATGACTCAGGGCCTTGGGTAGGCCAACAATCCATGGGGTCAAGTGTTTGAAAGAGAATGTTTGGCTGCATCTTTGGCTGGTGTGATAATACAAGCCACCCATTTTTAAGGCACAGGTTGACCAAATGGAGCAGACAAAGTATTTGGTTCGAGCTGGGAACCAACCACCTTGAGATTCTTGAATTACCACTTAATAAAGAGCATCCAGAGCTCAGCTGCTTTCTGAAATGTCGCTGCGCAGAGGAGCTTCCACATGCTCGGTCGGGTGTGCCCAGACTGGAGAGAGCCCTTGGGTTCTTGGACTGCAATCAGATGTCTCCGCAGTGTTTGCATGATACTGTTCCAGGAATCCAGAGCTCTCACTGACCTCATGTCCAGCCCAGATTGTCCCTGTAGGCTGCAAGGGCTTTGGTTTGCCAAGGAACACAATGTCCCCTCAGCTCCTCCCCTGTGAGTGTCAAAGACACCATCATCACCACTGGCTTTTATTGAGTGCCTACTGCGTGTGAGTTGTTTCACAGATATTGTTTTTAATCTTCTCAGCAATCCTATCAGATAAGCATTATTACCCCAATTTTAATACATAATGGAATTGATTATTCAATTTGGCTGCATTACAATCAAGTAACATCCCCAGAGGCATAAAATTAGTACGCTTGAAACTAAATGTCTTCCCCTATCCTTCCTACAATGACTTTCAGCTTCTAATTTGCCACTACTGTGTGTGCGCATGCGTGTGTGTGTGTGTGTGTGTTTGTGTGTAAGTAAGAGAGAAACAGAGGTTTCTTTTGCATTTGAGTGTTTCTTAGTTGCATCTGTTTCCTAGTACTGGTTTACTTCTCAAGTATTTCTCTTCAACAACTTTCCAAAAATTACATCTTAGTTCTTAACTTATCTTCATTAAAAGAAAGTCCTAGCCACAAATAGAAACTGGATCAAAAAATAATGATAGTTTTCAAGACAAAAATTTTGGCTAGAAATCAAAGTGAGAATTTCGTCTCAGGATGATAGAAAAGCTCCTTTGTAAATTAGAAGCAACCTGAGAGTAATGCTAAAGGCACAACAAACAAACAAACTTCAAAAGCCCCTCACTGCTTGACAAGTGGAGCCCCTGCTCAGACCCTTTGATTCTGGTGCCTCTGACACACAGGGCACCATCACGTGATGTTTGCTTTCCAGGCCCAGAATTCAAAGTTGTTGACTTTGTTCTTATCTAGGCCAGATCACCGTGTGTCCAGCAGTACTGCTTCCTTCTCCCTCTCTCTTCCTTTCAATACATACACATCTAAAGCCAGGCACCATGTTAGGGAGCAGCAGTCAGTAATGAACACAGCAGCCATGGTGCCTGCTCTCCCTGGGGGAAAGACAAGCAAGGAACTGAGTGGTAGTGTGGTAAGTGCTCTGGTGCAGGAAGGCATAGAGTGTGCAGGGGAACTGTGGTGCATCCAAGCTGAGGCCTGAAGGATGAGGTCACATTAGCCAGATCAGGGTGGAGAGCACGAGGGAACAAGAGGCAAGAAAAAGCAAGAGGGAACAGTCTGTGAAAGGCCAGAGAGGGAGGCATGCTATGCAAAGCTCAGCTATATGTCCCATTCTGTCTGTCTACCTTGTACCTGAGAGCAGCAGAGGAGCTACTGGGTTTGTTTTTAACTTTTTAAATTAAGAAGTATCGGAATTCAAAGAATAGCAGAGTTCCTATGGTCTCTAATAATTGCACCAAAATACTGAGGTAAAGAGAAACTCTGCAGATCCATTAAACCTCAGCATGGCACTGCTACTTAGTGGGGATAGGATCCTGTTTCCTGGAAGGACCTTAGGGCCCACTGAGGGGAAGAAGGTGGGAAGGTTCTACTCTCTAACATTAGGCTACTTTTCTGCAACAAAACTAAAGCACTCATAGAGAGTTAGGCTGAGTGCGTTCAAGGCTGTGACTATGCCCCCCATCACAGAAGAGGACTAGAAAGAGCCACGCGTTGATTTTGATAAAAAGAGCAGCCATGATTTAGGCATGGAATCAGTTTTAGCTCACGACAGCTCATTTTAGCCAGTTAACATTGTAAAGAAATTCCAGTTCAGGATACACAGTCTTCAAAGTCAGCCACTGAGGATCTAGACACACTGAATGTTTGAGTCCTCATTTAATTCAAGGGCCAGTGTCAGGACAAGGCTTTAGGTTTATCAAGATTTCAAACACACAGTCTGTTGCTAAGGGTGTGTTACATAAGAAACCCAATATTAACATAAGGCTCAATTGGCAGGGTGTCTAAAACAATGTTATTAAGACAGCTTTCTTAACTCTACAACTTAACCACTTCACAAATTCCTCTTCCTTCTTCATCCTCTTTTCTCCTTTTTAGTACTAATACATAAAAATGTATCCCATAAACTGAGTGCTTAGCATTTGCCATATATTGGAACAAGAGCTAAGGCAGCCTGTCATGTAATTCACATAACCAGTGAAGGGGTAGATAGTATTTCAATGATTTGAGATATGAGGAAAAAGAGGTCTACAGAAAGCTAATAAACATATTCATGACAAAAAAGGGCACACAAATAGTTACACAAGTAGAAAGTGTCACCTCAATTCAAGTCTGTGCTACCAATACTTGTGGTTTGGTAATTAAACTATACATGCTGGCCACCTTGTCTGCCTACTGTCCGTGCGCCCTCTGCCCTAGAAGACAGAGACCTGCTTTCCTGGTTCTCCTCTTTGAACTGAGCACAGCACACGATAGGACATCAATAGAGGAGGGCAGGCGTCTATGCATCCCTGCCAGACAAATGGCGGGATTTTGCAGCATGCCGCAGCTCCTCCTGTGAGCGCAGCTCGTGCTCCTGTCCGAGGCCTGAGCACCCGTAGCCGAGTGCTCCCTGTCACTGTGACAATAGGAAGCAAAGGAAAGGAAAGCCATAAATTAGGCCAGGGAGGGAGGCAGAGGAAAACAGATACAGACTGCTGACAAGATTAATATGCAGTTGACGGGGAGCTCTTTCACACCAGAGCGCCAACAAATAAACACAATTCAGAAACTCATCCCTGCCTTACCAGAGGAGGCAGAGTCCTGCGCCAAAGGAAGGGAGCGAATGAGCAAGAGAAAGAAAAATAGAGGCCTGTGTGTGCTCTGGGCCTTGTTTGCCAGGAATTCTCCGGCGCGGTCAGATAGCTGAGGGGTGACATAAGCAGCAGGCTCTGTGAATTACACATTTTCTGACCAAAATCAGGGAAAGGAGAAGAAGGGGAGGCTCTGCAGGGAAGGTGGGCTTGAGGACATAAAGTGAAAGCTGAAAATCAGTGCCTTCCTTGAGCGTGGCCTGCCCTGTGCTGCCAGCTAAGGCAAGTGTATCTTCTGACAGGAGTCGGCAAACCTGCCGGCCTGGGGCTTCACTCCTAACGGGCTCTCACTGCCCGTGGTAATGAATGGGACCTCAGCAGGCTTCTGCTGAATACTTTAGAGATGAGAATCAATTCTTTGATTTTTTTCGTTAGGTTGAACCATATGAAGCTGCAGGTCAAGTGTGCTTTAATATTAACAATGTCATGTGGCTCAAGGTAACAGTTAAGGGCAGAGATAGTTTTCAAACCCAAGAATCAAATTTAAAAATCCAGGCTCTTAACCACTATGGTATACTGTTTTGCCAAGTAATTCTCCTTCCTTTAACCATAAAATCCAGACATCGAGCTTGGCCCAAAATAATTTTTATGATCTGATCTTTGCTTAGCTGACTAGCTTCTCTTCCTGTAGCAAGAGCAAACTTCTAGTTATTTAGCTGTCATTTCAGGTTACAGGACCTTATTTTTTAAAAAAAGAGAATTTTAAATATCCTCTCTCCTCTTCCTGGAATATTCACAATCTACTTTTTCCTCCTGGATGTATTATTCCATCCTCAGGCCTTTGTCAGTTACCATTCTAGATTGGAACCTCCACACAGTGAGGAACTATTCATCTTGTGCCCTATTTCTTAACAATTAATTAAGTGGTTGGCACATAGATGAACAGACGAATACTTTAGAGATGTATACACGAAACAACAGCATTCACCTCACACACACACACACACACACACACACATTCCATGGCTAACTTGCTATTCCACTTAAATAATTCTGCCTCAACTCATGGATGTCTAGTTCAAGAAAATGCTCTTGACTTTGGCTAGTTTCCTTCTATAAAGCTCGGTAGTGCATAGAACATAAGGCAAGAGCCTATGCTGGAAAACTCAAGAACATTCAAATATTCCCTCAGGAACTAGCTCTTGGTTTTCCATACAATACAGTGAGTTTCTCATTTTTGCCTTTTTCTCCTGTGGAGCTTTGAAAGCTTTGGCTTTCATTGGCAGAATTTTTCAGAAGTCCCACTAATATAAACAAACTTGGGAGACAGTCATCAGAAATAGTTACAGATGCCAATGCTGGTTATAGGTGTTGGAGCTGTTATTGCTGATGATAGAGTTCAAATTAGTTTATAATCTTAGTTAGCTGATTTATATAACATCTTTCCCCTGAAGAGAAAGTTATGGAAGAATATAGCTTCTCAGCAGTGAATCATTTCTAAGGATCAAATTTGTCCCCTCCCTTTTCTACCAAAGCAAGTTGACATAGTCTGTGCTATATAGACACAAGATTTTGTAAATTATAAGTTTTGTACAAAAATTAATTGAAACTGGCCAGAGGAGGTGTTAATGAGCTCCCTAACAGTAAAAACCTGGGATCAGATCCTAGGTATTATCTGCCAGGGATTTGGGGATGGGCATTCTGAACTAAAACACTTCTAAGAGTCTATCCAACCATGAGACTTTATAATTCCATAGTTGCACATTTTATACCCACTGATTTTTGTTATCTTAGTATATAATGTATAATATAAATACATAATATGCATATACATATATATGTTTAACTAGTATCATTTATATGCTATTTGTGAACTATTTTAATCACAATATACCATGAATGTATTTCCATGTCAATCTTTTCCCATAATTTTGTTTTTAATGGATTTATAATATTTAAATATATTTCATAATTTAACCAATACCTTGATTTTTAACAGAAGGGGGTTTCCTTCTAATTTTTTGATATCATAAAGAACATCATGATGAATACCTCTATCTAAATTTTTGTGAATATCCTTATTTATTTTACTTGATAAATTGTGGGGTCAAAGAATGTCCCATTATGATGGCTACTATTATGACTGCCTTTGAGAAAGACTATAATTTATATTCCACTAGCAGTCATGCCATGACTTTAAAAGTCCTCTCCTGATCACAGCTTTCTGGTGATATAAATCTGCCACGTGAGAAGTCCCAGGAGACTCATGTTGCCTATGTTAGAGCTCTCCAGGACGTGCTCTCCTCCTACAGTGGAAGAGAATTAAAGAATGGCAGAAAACCTACTCACTAAATGTACAGACTTAGGAGTTAGAATCTGGTTCAAATTCTGATTCCACAGACTATTTGTTCAATAACTTTGAGCAAGTCATTAACCTCTCCTAATTGGTTTTCTCATCTGTAAAATGGCAGAGCCTACCTCAGAGGATGTTTTTGGTTTTTGTTATTTTTTTCATGAAGGTGATTTACCCAAAGGGCTGATGTAACACCAGCTATATAGTAACTGTTTCCAAACCATTAGCCAGTATTTTCATTATACTATGTTTAGTTATTTGCTCCTTGCAACAACTCTTTTTCCTAACTCTGAATGGAAGCATGAGATGGAACAAGAAGGGAGGAAGGGAATTGACAGACTTAGGCTGCTCCAGAGAAGAGTTTTTAGGGAGCAGAAGTGTGTCTTTCTCTTGCTGGGCAGCCTCTACCCTCAGAGCCCTAATGCTCCCTTTAGAATCTGCAGCAGTCAGGGCAGGCCCTCCACCTGCCAGCAGCCCCTGGGGTTTCACTGGCCTTGCCAACTTTCTGCTTGTTGCCTCTTCTTGCTCTGAGGGAGGTTCTGCTGACCTTGAGGGTCCAGGACATAGTGTTGATCCCAGGAAAGACAGTAATAGTTTTGTTGACAGATACTTTTCAACAGCTGTATGGTATCTGGGAGGCTGAGAGAAGAGGTGGGAGGAGAGTGACTCAGGGTTAACCCCTTCTTGGCCCCAACAGTATTCCCTTTGTGAGCAGCCCTTGTGGGGACATAATTTTCTTTGCCTTTGAGAGCTAGCCTTTTTTTCTTTTTTTTTTTTAAGCAGACCTTCTTAATCATTTCCTTACCAAACCCAAGTAATGTTTAAGGTTTAAAAACACAGTACACAAAATTTTAAAGCATTTTGAAGCATTGTACTTGAAGGAGTAACGGGCCACTCTGAGAATGAGATGACTCTGAAATGCTCTGGGAGTCTATCATCTTGCACCTTTAAAGGCTGCAGAAGATGAGATATGGGTCCTTAATTTGGAAGCAAGCACATAACTTATTTTGTTAAATTTCATTCCAATTTTCATAGTAAATAATATGCACATGTAGTTTATATAGTCATTTTCTTATATATTAATCATAATGTACATGGTATCATAGCCAAGGTCTCTTTTAAAAAATTATCAAAGTGTTTTAAATGCATGACATTTTAAGTGCTAATCCAGTGGGACCTTTTATAATGCTGGTGTTGAGGGATAAGACTAACAACCGTTTGCAAGCTGACTGGTGTCAGACTTTGCCTTTTAGCTTTGCTATATTTTAAGGGCAAATTTATCTACAGTATCTAGTCAGTATAATAAACAAGATGCTTAGTAATGAAATTATATAGAAAAGTAGTGTTTTTCATAGCAAACATTCATCAATGAGGCTATAGCTATATTCATTTTGTTTTTACATGCATTCACTAAGAACTTAAAAAATAGATAACTTCAGCATTCTAGGGAATCTGAAGCACTAATCACCTGTTAGGATCTCTGCCCTTGAGAAACTGCTCCCCAGAGGTGGGCCCAAATGATTTAGAATTAGCTAGAATGCAAGGCAGAAAGTGATGATGCTCAAGGAAAGAATAAGCAATGGGGGAGGTCTTAGGGCATTAGGGTAGCAAAGAGGAAATATTGTTACAGTTGAGGCTTTGTTGTTAGACTTGGATTTGGTCCCATGCTCTGTTTTTATCTGGGTAAACTTATATATTCAGTCTCTCTGAGCTTTATTTGCTTTATCTGAAAAATGGGCCTACCTAACTCACGGTGTGTTTGTGAAATTGTATGTGTCAAGCTTTTAGTAGAGTGCAGAGGGCAGAGCAAATACTCAATAAACAGTAGGTAAAATTAAAATGTGCAGGGGTGGTATAATCTCTCAGTGTTGGAGAGATGTGAGATCCGAGCTGGATTAGGTAGGGGGAGAAGGCATTCCAGATGGCAAGGATGGCGTTATCAATGGCATGGAATGGGATAAGAGTATACTGGGCACCTTTAGAAATTTGAGACTTAGGGTGAGAAGCTGGAATATAGGGTACACAGAAAAAGTTATTCAATAATGTTCCAACTGATTTCATCATTGTAAAATATAAAGGCAGTCTGGGGAGAGCTAATGAAAGACCTAGATTATCATGTTAAGAAGGTGGGGGTTTCTTTGGTTGCCAATGGGGAGCCCTTCTGTGCTTCAGGGGATGACTCAAGAGACATGAGTGCTAGATTTTAAGTAAATGGAAAAACTTAAAGGCAGGTAATTTCAGAAATTAAAGGCAAAAGTTGAGTCATTCTCTAGAATCTGCTTTCTACTACAGGAGATTAAGAAGTATCACCTTTGGCTTGAAAGGGCCTTTTTCAAAGGTAACATTTAAGAGGTTTTGTGCAATTTGCTCTTTATTCTGATGCATCAATCATTTCCCCAGGGTTAGGCTGACTTTCTCCTTCTTCCCTTCACAGATCCTCCCACAGACAACTGCCTGTTTGTATTCTTGCTTTTTTGTTGTCCCAAGACTACCAAAAAGAAGGCTCCAGGCTACTGGTTCCTGAGCCTGGCTTCCTCTGGTGGCTTGTTAGAAATACAGAAGCCTGAAACTTCTCATGTGGTAGTTCTGAGATAAATCCAGGAAACTTCTTTATTGAAAGTTCCCCAGATAATTTCATGATCAGCCAGGTTTGAGAACCACTGTGCTAGGTTTAAACTCACTGAGCAAGCCTATGTCTTATTCATTTTTGAATCTACAGGACCTATCACATTATCTAGCCCAAAATAGGTGTTCTATGAAGATGCAGCGCACAGAACTAAAGTGTTGTAACAAGTGCAGAGACACCAAACTTTAGGAAAATAATAGCTGCATAATGCCTAGCTGGGAACCCACCACAATTTTTGAAAAGAACAATTTCTGCTTCTGTTCTGGCAGGAAGCCTTAAAGTAGAACTTTCCTTGATTGATTGCCCTGTAACTTGAGGCCTGACTTTGACCTGAGGGTCAGAGCATAGGGTCTACTAACTCACAAATTATTAAAATATTGGAGGAGAAAGCAGACATTATCAGAGAACTACATTTTTTCAGTGAGAGGGTTAGGGACTGATTTCCAGTTAGTAACAAAATGGATTTCCTTATTAGTAACGAAATGCAAATGAAAACAAAGTTACTTTTAAATTAATAAAAAAATTGTTTTAAATGCTAAAAGCTAAGGCTATTAACACTGTGACATCACAATGACTGAAACATTTCAGAGTGCAGTTTTATACCAAATCACTAAATACCTCATTTCATTTGACTCAGTGATTTCATGCCCATGAATATATCTTAAAAAGTATCTGAAAAATGAATAAAAGACAACTGCACAAAAATGTTTATTGTAGAAAAATTTAAACTTTGAAGCAACAAAGTCTTACAATAAAGGAATAGTTCAGTGAATAAATTGGTGACAATTCAGGTAGCCATCAAAAAATAATGTGAAGTTTGTCTCCATCATAGGAGAAAGTTTATGATAGAATGTAAATGAAATAAATTGAATGGAAAACTTTTTATCCATTAGAATTTCAACTACATTAATAACGGGCATCTTTATAACAGACTGGAGAGGTGTGAACAAAAGTAATTTTCGATGTTTACATGGTGGTTTTATGAGTGATTCTTTCCTCTTTTACCTAAAATGTAGAGGCTGAACTTGTGATACCTTCATACTTTAATATGAAAATGTACACATATTCACAAAGATGACTAAAGTAAGTGAGCGGATCGTAGTCATCTGATGTGCCAGCAGTAAAACTGAAGCAAGAACCTAGATGTGCCGGCAGAGTATAAGCCCCCTTATTCTGTCTCTTGGAGACCACCACACTGTCTTATAAAAGAATGGCATTTGGTTTGTTATACCAACTCCTTCAGGGCCAAAAACAAAACATAGCAAAACACAAATTAATAAGAAAAAATTCCTCAGACAACCCCATTTCTCCTTCTCACCATTTTCTACAAGTCGTATGTCAGGAGAGGTGTTTTTTGTTTTTTGAGGGTTTTTTTTTCCTTATTTTGAAAAGCTGTTTCTTGCCTTACTTGAAAATGACTTCTAACTGTACTGCCCAGATTAATATCTAGATCTTGGTGGTCTTCTCAAAGACATGTAGGGGAAAGACACTTATGGGGCCAGTGTGTAATGTTAAATAAGGTCATGCTTGCTGCTGTTGGTGATCTCGCCCACATGACACTGTCCTATTTTTAACTGAGACAATTGGTGAATGACTCAGGAAGACCTCTGAAGCCAAATGGCAGCTTAGAGGAACAGAATTCACTGAGGAGAAATTAACTTAGTGCAGTGGATTGAAATTGCCCATTTTCTGCTTCAGTATATCTGACAACCAAATGACACTATAATAAACCCAGTTTACAAGGTTTTAAACTGGGTTTATTTTAAATCGTACCTATATCTAGGGCAGATATAGATATGTTGCTGGTGGAAAACTTTTTTTCTTCTTGTTCAGAAACTAATTTTGTGGGAAAATAATTTTGGAAAATGCTGAACAATAAATACCCCTTTTGGATGTTCACAAGATAAATGTGTAAGATAAAGACTGTTTCTAAATAGGTTTCGTCGCAGATTGCTCATTTTGCTGGAGGTAGAAGGGAGTGGGGGTAGGGGAGCAAATCATACAGAATGCTCCAAGGAACGCACCTGGGGAAACACTGATTTAGTCTGACACCTTCATTTTACAGATGAGAAAAATGGAGACCTTAGGGCAGTCTTATAACTTGCCCAAGAGAGCCTAGCTGTTGAATGCAAGAACGGAGACTAGAACTCTGCATTTTCCCATGGCACCATACTGTATCTCTCTCTCACAGTAGTACAGAGTCTACAATCGATGTGTCAACATGTTACTACTATTTCTGTGTTTAATTTTTTACTTAAAATCATCAGTCTTCTGGAGTTCTCAAAAGACCAATATGCCACAAACAGATCTGTTACTCTGAATGGGAGGTGCTTCATATGGACAGGTCATTTTATTATTCTGAAGATGCTATGGCTGGTAAATCATAGAATTAGGACTTGAGACAGAGCTTTAATGCAACACTTAGCTCTCTTTCTGAGCTGATTTTAGAAACAGTGAACCCCTTTGTGGCCACTGAGGGAATTTCAGGCTGGGGTTGGCCAGTAGCGTGGACCTGTCTTTCCTGTATCTAAGTGAAGTGATCCTCAAAAGCAGGAAGAAAAGAGGCCACCCCTCCCTGCCCCCTGCCCCGGTTGCAACCCTAGTAACCAAGAAACACTTAACTTTGAAAAGAACTGTACCTATGTTGTCTCAGATGACTGCTTTAAATATTTAACATGTAGTTTTACCCCAGTGAGCCAGGTGCTAAATCCTTTGTCTAGAAAACTATGGTTTTCTTGCCCCATTAAGCCTGTATTGTACCTCCTCTTCTTCAAAATCCTGATCCATGTGGGAGAGCTCACAGGCGGGAGAGTGTAGGGGAGCACTGGCAGTGGGTCGATTTCACATCACCTTTGCCTTGGGAAGAGACAGCCTTGAAGGCAGACTCCTGGCACAGCGCTTCAGCAAGGGCTTCAGGTTAGGGGCTTAGAAAGGACACGGGTCTTACTTTCAGAGAGGAGGAAAAAAAAGGCTAAAAAGCAGGTCAAGAACCCTAGCTGTAAGAAGAGTGGCTGCTTCTAGGCAGTAAGTTGTAAAGGTTGGGGGGCAGGGGGGTGGGCAGCACTCTTAATTTAGGTCTAGAGTCATAGTTATGTATTAAGTGCCTGTGGACTTTTGTCTAAAATTTAATAAGCTACCTATACGTTTGGCTGGGTTGATTGAATCCACCTGAATAATTTCCTGCCTATTTCAGCAGCATTAATCATATGTACTGTTTCCTGACACTTTTACTATTGTGGTATAAGACATGGACAAACGCTGTAGTTTTGTTCTTTTTGCTGTGCCTAAACTGCTCATATATATTCATGCAAATGATTGGCACTTGAAATAGAGGAAAGAGTATATATTTCTATTTTAAGTGGCCAGGGTCTGTAACTGAATTCTACTAGGATGATGTTAGGGAAAGGATTGAGTCATCTCATTAAACAAGAGCAATCAGACGATGTCTCTCTCAGTCCTCCTGAAAACACAATGAGGAAACAAAGCTTAGAGAGACTACGTAACTTTTCTCAAGGTCACATAAAGAATAATGATGACCTCAGAATTCAAATCCAGGTCTGAATTCTTTCCACTACCCCAAGCTGTGTAAGAGTAAAGTTCTCCTAAACATGGCTTTTATCTTTTAGTGAAGATTCTACAGCCTCTTCAGAAATGTTTGGAGCTTCAGGTGATTGCTTCAAATATCAAGGATTGTATTGCAGAGGTATTCACTTATACATGTATAATATGTATTTGTATTGGTATAATAAAATTGCCCATTTCTTTTTCATTAACATTGAAATTTTGTATTTGACATTTGTATTACAAAGAATGTTCAGCATGGATAAAATTCTGGATTGCTAACCCTAGAATGAAGGTGCAATATGAACTCAGAATTTGATAGCCTTGAAAAATCACTGTGAGACCCTTGCCTTCATTTATAAGGTTAGGATAACAACGTTTTATTCTATTTGTGGTGTCCATAATGAGGGATGTTATGAAAGTACCTTGGGCCTACATGAACACCAAATGAACCTGTTGTGGTAAAAACATCCCATGACTTTGTCAAGGGACCAGTTTCTGCAAATTTTCCAACCTGGGAAACTTCTTAGGAGTCATGAAAAATGCATATAAAAATGGGGATTAACATTTTGAATGTGCCTATAGAAATCCTTCATATGGGAAAATGTCTTAGTGGTTTTATTGTGCTGAATAAAGCCAAAGAAGGATTATTTTTACATAAAATCTCTCACCTAACTAGGACCACCTGGTGTAGAATTGTATCCCATAAACCAGTGATGTCCCAAATCCCCTTCCAAAAACAAAAGCCACATGACTGAGGTGAATTCTGTTCTAATCAGAAGGCACAGTCAGTTCCTCCTTCTGCACTCTGGGGGGCTGTGTGCTACAATCTTTAAATTGCACAAGCCCAGCCACTGCTGGGCCAACTAGCTTTCCACTGTCTTTCTTTCCTTTTTCTGGCTTGTAAATGATTATTTAAATATCTTAATGATGTGTTGAACTTCTCAAGGAGCAGTCTCTACACATGTTGATAACTAATGTGTGTAGCTGGTGAAAAGGCTTCAATTTTGCTGAAGGACTTCTGCAAGCTACAGTGAATGTCTTGGTGTGAAGTGCCACAGGCATTATTAGCACTGACAAATTTGAGGTTTGTCTAAGGTTTCTCTTAATCAACAAAATACTCAATGGGAAACTTCTTAAAGCAGTTAAAATTTCTTAAAGTTCCCTTTGTACATCTGATGAAAATGATGTATACTCTATGAGGAAAAATGTACGTACACACATTTTTACATGGTCTTTGGACTTTTGAAAGCCCGTCATTCCATGAGACATTGAAAGCTCTTGACTGTTACACACAGCAACAATACTCATTTTCAATACTGTTATCAATTAATTAACATTTATACATATTGAACTTGGCAGCATGTGGTGAAAAAGTCAACCTCAAAGATCTAAATATTTATATTTTAAAAAAAGGCACACTGACTTCTGCTTTGAAATGGATTTGTACAAATTTGCAAAGGAGTCTTCCTACACATTTCCCCTGTGCTGTGGGGGTGTGGGTATTGGGTGTATGGGTATGTGTGGGTGTGCGTATATATGTGCAGTTGTGGGTGTGGGTGTATGTGTGAGTAGGTAGGTGTATGCACATTTTGCAAGTGTTAACATTTTGCTACATTAACTCTCTCTTTATATATGTGTGTGTTTGTGTGTATGTCTGTGTGTGCATGAACACTTCTACATAACCACAACATTATCATGCCCAAGAAATGTAACATTCAAATTCTCAGAATGTCCTCACAGATACTTTTCTAAGCTCCAACTATAACATACTGCATTTAGTTGTCACATCTCTTTAATTTCCTTTAATCTAGAAGAGTTAACTGATGACTTTTACTTGTCTTTCATAACACTGGAATTTTTGAAGGCTGCAGAGAAATTGTCAAGAATTCCACAATCAGCTTATGAATGGATTCAGGTTAAATCTTTTTGGCAAGACGTCTCCATAAGTGATGTGGGAGCTCACTCTTATGTGCAGTTCTTGCTGTTTTTGGAGCTCTCACAATGAACATCCTATCAGGTTCCTCATCCTTCAGACACTCTTGAGTTAAGACAACATTAATCACACATAAGATATCACACACACACAAAGTACATACTTAAAAAAGTCATATTTTTAAAATGTATCTATTTTTAAGGCTGGCCACAGATCCCGTGAGGATATTTTGGAAGGCAGTACAACTCCATTCTTTCCCTGGCCCCAGCCTTGGAAGGTATTTATTAAGAGGAAAGGGCTCGTCAGGAGGGTTCAGGTGTCTTCTAGCCTATGGAATCTGGTGACCGAACACGTGAAATCTGTAGTGGGTCAGTGTGATCCTGGAAGAACCTGGTCAAAGGAAATCAAAAGACAAGGAAGCCAGGGAATAGCTGAGAGAGGTGACATAGACTGGGCAGATTGACAGAAGCCTTTCAAACTCAAGGAATTCTAGCTGCAGTAGTTAGTACATCTTTGGTAGTTTACCAAAGTTTGCCCTTGGAAAACTTTATCTTTTTGTTTCTAAGAAATAAAAAAAAAAAAAAGGGAGGAGAGGGCTTGAAAAGTCTTCTGGACAGAAAATAGACCTGAGAGAAACAATATTTTGATGAGTTAGTGCTAAATGAATTAGGAACATGTGGACTCAATTTCCCTTGAAATACAAATGGATTGTATAATTAATGGAAAAAGCACTTGGCAAAATGTACTTGAGGTTTTTATTGAACCCAAACCAAAACATTTAAAAATATTTTGAAATATGTGAAAAGTACAATATACATCTGGATTTGCCCAACCCTAGTAAGGATACAGGAAATATTATTCTTATTTAACATTTATATGATAGCTGCAGTGTGCCTCAGTCCTAAGGTATTTCTTACAACAGCCCTGTGGGCTAGGTCATAATTATGATTTTCATTTGGGGCAAGAAGTTTACCAGCATTCACACACAGGAGAGTTTAGGCAGAACCTTCTATTCATCTGTGTTCCTTAGAGGTTTTTATTAGTAAGAACACTGGACTAGCACACAAAACTCAGGTCCTTTTAATTCTTATTGGACCAATAACATTGTATGTCTTCTTGGTATATTTTATGATTATACAGTTTCTCCCTTTTCCCTACTAATATATGTTGGTTTAAATACTGTTAAACCAGATATTATACTATCACTCCATCAACTTTCTTGGTGTATATTTACCAAATATATCTGTGGCAGGCAGAATAATGGTCCCCCCAAAATGTCCATGTCCTAAGTCCCTGAACCTATGAATATTCTATATTATGTGGCAGAGGGAAACTAAGATAGCAGATGAAACTAAATTAGATGACCTTAAACTGGGGAGACTATCCTGGGTAATGTAATCATAACAAACCTTCAACAGTGAAGAGGGAGGCCAAGGGAGAGAGCCCGATAAAGAGCTGTAATGACAAAAGCAAGGTCAGAATGATAGGATAGGAGGACTCAACCCCTCAACCCGAGCTGCTGTCTTTGAAGATGGGGAAGGAAGGTCACGACCCAACAAATGCAGGCAGCCTCCAGAAGCTGGAAAAAGGAGCCTCAGAAACAGAATGTAGCCCTGCCCACACCTTGCCTTTTGCTCATGTTGGATTTCTAATCTACAGAACTTCAGAGAGTAAGTTTGTTTCCCTTTAAGCCACTACATTTGTGATAATCTGTTATAACAGCAAAAAAACCCACATATCTTCTAATGGTCCTCATTTTGAACCACTGTGCATCTTGACTGAGTCTCTTGTAAACAGCATTTAGCTAGGTTCTTAAAATCAATTTCAAAACTTTTGTCTTTTAGTAGTTAAGTACTCAATTCACATTTCCTATGACTCTTGATCTACTTGAACTATTTCTGCCATATTATTTTTTTTTCTACTGTATTTTTATTTCTTCTTTTCTGGCTTTTATTGTTTAATCATATTTTGTTCCTTTTCCTCCTCTATTGGGTTTTAAAGTATACAACTTATTTATATTATTTTGGTGGTAAGCTTACACTAAAAAATAAACTATTTTTTTATTTTACAAAGTATAGCAAACATACAGAAAAATGCACATATCGTAATTATACAGCTAAATGAATTATCATAAAATGAATACAGCCACATGACACAGTCAGGTAACCACCATCCAGATCAAGAAACAGTATATTCCTCACGCTCCAGAAGCTCCCCTTGGTGTCCCTTCCAGTCACGACCCCTCCTCTTCTCCTCAAACATAACCAGTGCTGTGACTTCTAACAAACCAATGAGCTAGTTTTATTAGTTTTATCTTTTTAAAAATATTGGGTCTTAGAATACATACATTTTCTTTCCTGTGACATTAACCTATGTTGTGGTGAATTGCTGTATTTCATTTCCACTGCCATGTAGCCTCGCAGGTTCACCCAAAGAAATGCACAAGGATGTTCATAACAATATTACATATAGTGGCTCCCCAAACTGGAAACAATTTAAATATCTAGCAAGGTAGAATGGATATACATATTTTAGTAAATTTATGCCTTTACATTTTTAACATACATGAGTAAACTTAATAAATACCTTTCTGTGTTTCTAAATAATAGAAGGACTTTAGGACAGCTTCACTCTTTCAGGTTGTTACTGTCAGAAATTTAGTTACAAATTGATTTAAATCCAATCCCCATTGATCATTGTTTAAAAACAGATAGCAAATATTTAGATTTAACAGCATGTTTACCAGTTTCTTTGCTTACTTGTACATCTAATTTTTTTATTCTTTCTTTCCTTTCACATTTAATTGTCATTTTGCTGAAATATATCCTTCTATAATTCTCTTAGGATCCAGGAGTAGTAAATGCAGTTTCTTTACAGCTGAAGATGATATTTTTGTCCTCTAAGGGTATTTTAGGTATACTCATAAGATTCTGGTGTACTTACTTTCCTCAGCCCTTTAAATATATTTATTCCACTCTAAGCTTGCATCTGCTATCGTTGATGACAATTTGAGTGCTATTTCTTTGTAAGGATGTCATTCCTTTGTAAGTAACCTGTTGTTTCTTTCTGATTGCCTTCAAGAATTTTAATGCTCTGTAAGTGTTAATACAGCCTGGTTGGATTTATCTATTTATCCTGTTTATAACTCAGTGTGCTTCTTCAGTCTATGGAATCGCACCTCTCAATCCTGGAAGATCATATTCATGATCTTTGCTAAAGTTTTCCCTTTATTCTCTTTCTTCTTTCTTTCTGTAACTCAAATAAAATTTCAACTCTTTATTCTTTATGTCCTCTTTTATATTTTCCATCCCATTAATCTTCCTGGCTGATTTTCTGTGTGATTCCTTTAGATTTGTTTTCTAATTCACTATTCAATCTCCACCTATATCTAGTCATTATTTAAGCCATACATTCAGCTTTTCATATCAGGTACTGTATTTCTCATTTCTAGAATTCTGTTATTTCTCAAACCTCTTCTTTCTTTCTTTTTAAAATACCCTGTTTCTACTTTATGTTACATTCATTTATTTATATATGTGAACATTTTAGTAATACAGCTTCATTCAGACTCTTGTATTATCTCTAATTCTTGGTGTACAGATCTTCCCTCTTCTGTCTCTCCTGAATGCTGGTTAATTTAATCATAAGATTTGTAATTGTTGTACTTTCACATTGTCTTCACCATAAGATGTTCTCTGTTGGAGTTCTGTGTGTCAGGGGATGTGGGAATACTTCCATGTATTATTCTGCAGGAACTCCGTGATTTCCCTGGACTTACTCCAGTTTTCAAGCTAATTTCTCGGTTTTCAGTACTGAGCCATATGGGCCCATTAACCTCATACCCACATACTATAGACGCCTGGGTTTCAATTTTTTTTTTTCTATTTAGGGTTCCCTATGGATTCTAAACTTCCTTGTGGCTCACCTGCTCTCTCCTGCAGACTCCTGGAATCTCCTCCTCTGTGGGTGCTTCCCTGTGAATTTCCCTGTGAGCCCCTCATCATTTACACCACTTCTTTGATTTAAGAAAATCAAGAAATTCTATTATCCTTTCTAGCTACCTGGGGATTTTCATTTCTTGACCTTGGCTCTGTATCTAATTGTCCCTGCTGTACTTATGGAGTGGAGAATTTGATGAGTTGCATGTGGGAGAAGAGATTTTTCATATCATTTCTGTCTAACTGATAAGTCTGGATAAATCACAGTCTCTCTGGACATCACATTCTTCAAATGTCAAATAGAATGGATTATGCCTATTTATGGAATTCTTATGTAATTAAATGGAATCATATATTCAAAAATTCTGGTTTTTTACATTGTAAAGCATCATACCCATATGCTATGAGAATAAATTGGTGGACAATTATTTTCAATAATGTAGTCACAAAAGTACATGATTATTTGTCCTGAAGTTAACAGTTTAGCACTCAAATGGCTTTATCAGTGTTGGGGAAAGAAGAGAATGGCCTGGTGAAGGTGGGAAATTAGAGAGGATCCTTTCATAAGGTATTAACATGATTAGGATTATTACTGTAAGTGACATCCAAAACAAATGGAAAAGGAGTATTTCTTAATCTTATTCAAGACAAAGTTCAATAATGAATGTAGGGAGAGGTGGTACAACAATGAGTGGAGGGGCTGGTCCTGGGCAAGGGAGTGTGATCTGTGTAGAGCTGACACAGCCCTGAGAGAGAGCCCATCTGGCCCATGTCACAGAGACCACCACCCTGTCTGCAGCGTACGGCGGTAGAGTCATCAGGGCTGGGTCAGGTTAGAGCGGCACAGCAGCATGGAAACTGGCACCCTCCCAACAGCGTTAACTGCACAGAGACATCACAGCTTATCAGCAGCTCAGACAACATGGCAGTGTACTGAAAATTATGAGGTACATATAGGGAAGATGGAAGCTTGGCAGTCACAGATGGTGTTTACCTCCCCTTGGGGGACAGGAAAGCAGGCTAGGATCAGGCGGAATATCCTGTCAGGTGGGTTGAAGATAATAGCTCTTTTGCTATGATTCAACATCTTTAGGTGTTCTGAAGCTTTAGCCTGGGGAAAAAATGTCCATTCTGTTACTGTAATTATCATCTATCTCATATTTGTATAAAACCATCTTTAATCAAGAAAATGTCAGTGTGCTAGACACTATAAGTGATTACAGATGAGGACCAAAGATTCGAAATACTTCTGATGGAGGTAGTGTAAACGCCATTGTCCTCAGAGCACACAGCTATGAAAACACAGGTCCAGGGGCTCAGCTGGTGTGTAGAAGGGCCCACCCTTTAAAGAAAGTGCAGAACTGCACATTACTCTGTGACCGTTTTCTCACCTAGTGCTTATCCCAGTGTAAACTTTTACCATTTTTTGCCTTTATTTTGTGTGCTATTCCCTATAGAGAACAAGTCTGGGATTTAAAAAAAAAATAAATCTATTTCTATGAAATAATTACATTAAAATCTATGTTGTTCTTTCTGAGCCTGCTAGAGCCATTCTTCCTGTCTCATTTTTTTCTCCATATTTAAAAAAATTATCATTTGTATCATTGTTATTAGTTTCTCTTTTTCAAAACACAGTGTTTCTAACATGGAGGTACCATTTTCCTTACGCACTCTGCCTTCTGGTTAACAACAATCATTTCATATACTCAATTGTGGGTAAAATTGTAACATTTCCAGAATATCTTGGCGGGCTTTAGTATATCTGTATATCAACAGGTGCTCAAGGGTGGAGAGAAGTATGGCTTTAGTGCATTTGCATCATTCTCAGGGGTGGGGAGAAGTTCATCTCCATATCAGTGGGTAATTACCTGGGCAACAGAGGGCTTATCTGTACCTGAGAGGTGGTGGTGGGGGCTGGTTTTGTTTCTGCCAGAGCAGGAAAGAGAGAAGGGCCCAGGCTGCAATTTGTAAGCAATAAATGGGTTTTAAACTTTATTTCTCCCTTTGACTGGTTTCAGATTTTAGAGGTATTTTGCCCCAGGATTTCCTTTCCCCAGATTTACATCAATCAATTCATATACCTAATCAGTTAGGTGTTTACTCCCCAGGAAAGGTCGTGGCCCTCAGAGGCCTTAAGACATTTTCACAGCCTCTTAGCATTAAAGTATATTGGGAAGCTACCACAGATTCTGTATTTTCCCTCTATCAAAATGTATTACCCATGATCATAAGCTAAACTCGAGAACTTCAAATTCTGGCTCTGCCACCTACTAGCTCTGTGACCTTGGGCAAGTTGTTTAACATTTCTGTGCCAAGTTTTCTCATCTGTACCGAGGAGATAACAGTAGTTATCTGTGTAGAAGGTTGCTATAAGGATGATTTTACACTCATAAAGCATTAGAATGATGCTTTCTATTTATTAAAAAAACATAATGAAAGCTCCACCTTCCTATACCCCTGCCAACAAAATCTGTTAAAGGCAGGGCTGGGTTTCATGATCCCTAAGGTTCACTTCTGTCTTTTGATGAATATCATAACCTATCCGAATGGACATCTGGACTGACCTTCTACTTCTACAGGGATGACCATAACAGCATCTCTCTTTAATATGCCTTAATACCCCATTTTTTCCTATGGTTTCTGGTAAATCTAATTTTCAACTGTGCATGTAAATACTAAATATTGGACAGAATTTACTTTTTTTCCAAACAGAAATCCGGGTATCATGTAGACATAGTCTTTAATTCAAAGCATTTTTCAAAGCTTTCTGGTTGTCAAGTGCCTAGATGTCTTTCTCTTATTATTAATGTTTTTTAAAAGATTGCATTTGTTATGATCTTTGGGACTAAAATAAAATTTAGATAATATGGCATTTCATTGGTTGGAAACAGGCTAAACAATCACTTCCCCTATTAAGTGATAATATAAGCACAGACTGTTAGAACTATAGTGGACCTGAGGGATCATCTAATCCATTCATCCCAGGAAGTGAAGGCCCAGAAAGGAAGTAGATTATTGGTCACTTAGTTAGTTATTACCAAGATAGTTCTAGAACTCTGGTCTTCTGACTGACAAAATAGTGCTCTCTTAGCCAGAGAGAAAGCAAACAAAATTCATAACAATGGCTTTGAGATATCACAAGATCCCAAATTACCTCTGTTTTATCAAATAATAAAAATAAAAATTTTTAGTTTTTTTGCTGTTGAGTATTTGGTTGTATTGCAGTTTCCTGAAAATCAGTGTCCCAGGTGATGTATAAATAAATTCATTTTAACCAGTACATCTGGTTAATTGGAACATTTTACTCTTTAACTTCATGAAACAAGGCATTTAATATAAAAATTCTGATTTGGGGAAGCGATGTTAAATGTTAATGTTAGTAGATAAAAGATATTGGTCTTAGATTGGATTGAATTTGATAAGCTTTTTAAGAATCGCCACTATCATTGTCAGTTGCATTTCTTGAGCATACAGAGTAGCTTAAGGCTTTATATTACGTGCTAAGACAAGATCTTTTCTTTCAAGGGAAGTATGAATGCAAGGAATTTAAAAAATGAGTTACAGTCACTTTTTAATAATTGAAGTGAATTCATAGGATACTAAGCATAGAGAAAGGCAATGCTTCTTTCTTCCTTATGGCAAGTTCATAGAAAATGCAGAAGAAATAAAGTTCAGGAAGATATTCACGCCTTATAAATAAAGGGAGGAATACTTTGGTAGTTGTAAAACATGAGATTATTCAGTTTTTAGAATAATGGTTTTGATGTGTAAATGAGACAAAAAACTAGAAGGTATGAAACTTTGCTACAGAGAAAGAGACCAGCAGCCAAGCAATTGGAGACTTGGAATTGCAGAAAAAAACACCTTGAAGTGCATCTCAGAGAAAACTACTGGATTTAAATGAATGTCTAAGTTGTTCAGAATGGAAGATCCTCTCTTTTCTCCTTGATGAGTTATAAAGAACCTAAAATCTCTTTAGACCAGTCCAGTATCCAGATCAGAATTTATTTTCTCCTGTTCCACCAAAACCTCTGGTGTCCTAATTATCTCTCATCTCCTATAATGCTTGGTGGATAGGCAAACAAAAGAGCAATATCATGGAAATTAAAGTTGCATTTGTTTAAATATTATGAAAGAAATGCAATTTTTTATCCTTATTAACCTGAAAACTCATTTGTAAAACCACCCTCTCTGTCATCCTTTCACTTGTCCCTTCATCGTCAAAACCTTTAAGGATTAACACATTCACAGGGCAAGCTAGCTATTCTTTCGAAACTGAGGCAAGCTGCCTCTGAAAAAACTTTTTTCCTGAAATTGAAGCAAGGTTTCATGCTCAGTGTTCACTTGTGAAAATTATTCTTCCAGTTTCTAGACTTCGGAGTCAGTGGAAATCCACATTTTTAGGTTTCTCTCTCTCTCTCTCTCTCTCTTCCTCTGTATGTGTGTGTGTGTGTGTGTGTGTGTGTGTGTGTGAGATGTATGTACGTGTGTTATTTAAAGAGATTCCTAGTTCTAGAAATAGAACAATTTACAACTACAAAACACTAGGAAGAATCAACCATCACAACTGGTCCTCTCTTTCCAAAGCCTGTCTGCCAGTGAATCAGTTTCCCCTATTCTAGTCTGAAAGAGTAAACAATATCTGTCTCTCTCCACACCCAGCCAGTCTGGCAGTCATCTGCTTGTCAGAGGGCCATGGTTTATTGCTGGGAAGTCTGCTGGGATGCTCATGGGAGGTTTGCCAGCCACTGGATCACACTTTTCAGATGATGCCCCTGGAGAGCCTGGTGGCAAGACTGGTGGTGCTTGTACTCTTCAGCTATGCCTGGAGCTCTGGGAGGTGCAGAGGTGCCTCAGAAGTGGCGCCAGGAGTGCTATTGCAAAGGGCAACCCTGGGCACTGCCACTATATCCACAAACACTCATCCCCAAACTGCAGTTGTTGACAAGTGGCAAACAAGAGTAAACATAGCAATGGCAACATATTTGCACCAAGCACCTAGGTGAGAAGACAAAATGAAGCAGAATGCTTCTGTCTGAATTATATTGTCATCTGTGGATTCCCTTGTACCACTCAGTCTAGAACATCTTCCTCCACCTGTTAAACTAGGTATAGATAGATAGGTAGGATAGATAGATGATAGATAGATAGACAGAGAGAGAGAGAGAGAGAGATTGATAGATTTCTATTAATAGTAGAATATGTTGCTATTTACCAGCTGTGTAATGATCTTGGCCAATTGGCTTAAGCTACTTTTTTGTTTAAGTTTTCTCTGTAAATTGGGAATAGTAATAGTATATGCTTTACAGTGTTGTTTCTCTGGTCCAAGCTAGGAATGAGTTAATATGTGTACAATATTTAGAACAGTACCCAGAACATAATAAGCAGTTAATAAATGTTATCTTTGTTATGTTTCTTCTTATTCTTACTATTTTATATTATACTACTATATATACTATTATTATACTATTTTATATGTTACTTATTATTACTATTTATTACTATTCACTGATACTTCTAGATTTCATAGCATTCTGAGTTCAAGGGACTACGTCTTAACTGGGTATCCTCAGTATTACACGTGATGATGGGAAATAGTAAGTTCCTTCCTAATGCTATGCGTAACGGATAGTATTTGCCAAGGTAACAACGTTTTTCACAATTTAGTAAGAAACACATTATTATTTCCCAGAATTAAGGAGGGAGGCACTCCAACTACAAGAATCCAGTTTTTTGCATTCCTTAACTGTAACCCATATTTTCTGAATGTACATAATTCAAGTGCATTGCTCCTTCAAGGCATTTACTTTCTCTGTCAGTCTAACTTTTTTTCTTCCCCATCTAATGAAAAAGTTTGAAATTCTATCAGCAGAGATCTGGGTTACATACTGCCCAAATATGGACTAAATAGAAATTTTCTTTTGATATATAAACAATCTTGCAAGTAGTAACATAAAAACTCAGGGAATATCATGTGAATGAGTTAACAGATCTGTTTTTTAGCTAGAAAAGAGTTGTTAAGATAGTGTAACTGTGTGTGTGTGTGTGTGTGTGTGTGTGTATGTGACAGAGAAAAGATGTGATGGAAGAAGAGAAGAGAGAATTGGGAATGGGGGTTGCAAAGAGGAAAAAAGGTACAAAACAAAGAGTGAAGGGCGCTAAGGCAACAGGGCAGCCTCCTGACCCCAGGGTGTGGCAAATCCTCCCCCTCTATAGTCATTTTCAACAGTGGTTCCCTGGAAGCAGTACAACTGGAAGATTTTTCTTTATTGGAAACCAACTATGGATGCTCTGGAGACTAACCTGCCTTTATGGACTTGGGAGTACTGCATTGGTGGCCCTGGCACAAGCTGTAGGTTCTAGGGCAGAGGTAAAGTTCTCTGGATCCTGTCTTGCCATGTTTCTGCTCATGTTGAGCAGGGATGTGCAGTACAATATACAATGGACAAGGTCCCTAAAGACTGGAGTTTGAGCCAGAGAGCTACTCTTATACTCCCATATGCTGATTATAGATGTGCTTATTTCCCTACAGTCTTCCTAACAGTGGATATCATCATTTAAGCCCATATTTGTTAACTTGTTGGAGAAATTAGATATCTTACTGTTTTAAGTAGCAAGTATTAAATTCCTATGAATATTTTTCATTTGTCTATGAATATTTGTATTTCTTCTTTTTTGACTTGTCAGTTCATATGCTTAACCCATTTTTGTACTGGTATGTCATGCTATTTTTATATCAAAATATGACTGTATCCTTGGTAATTTCCTGCTTGGCAGTTTCCTGCATGCTTGATGTGAAGTGCCATTCTCATCAAAATCTCTGTTGTCACAAAAGTTTTCGAACAATTGGAAATAGGCTTCTAATTATCTAATTACAGGTTATTCTGTCAGGGCAGTGCTGCATGCAACTTTCTATTGATTGTCTGTTTTATAACTTTTTAGGAGCAAAGGTTACCATGAATTTTTGCCCAGTAAAGATGCAAATAATTACTGTCTGATAGAACATATAACTAAAAGGTTTACAGGCCTGGTGGACATTAACATTTTGTATTTAACTCATCAATTTATTAAATTGCTTATGTATGCTCAAATAATCAAACTTAAGATGAGTACAAAATACAATGGACAAGGTCCCTAGTTTTAAGCTCTTACTGTTTCCCTTATTAATTAATATTTTAATTAATTAAAATCTTTATCATATGTTCATTTTATGTTTACCTAAGAATTATGATTTTACCTTTTGAAAATTACATTTTAATTCTATTGGCTTTGAGAATTTCTCTCCAACTCATTACCATTCACTGCTTTTACTGAATACAAAAGAGTTTTAAAGTTTCTAGGATTAGGAACTTCCTAGAATTAGGAAAAACAGATATTGACTCTTTCCATGCTCTCCTCAATTCTCTCACTTTAAGGTTAAAAATTAAAACTTCAAATCAAAAGAATCCAACTCATGGGCCCTTCTTTTTTTACTGAAAGTACAGGGTTCCTTCCCAGGAAGCCTGCCAGGACTCACAAACCTAACATTTTCTGTTTCCAGGTGGCTGCGGTGGAATCTTTACAGCCCCACTTTCCATCTCACTCAGCTTAATTTTAATGGCTGCCTCTTTCTGGAGGTCTTAATGAACTGTTCCAGGAAGGGTTATAACCTACATTAAATAATAATCATTTAAAAAGAAAGAGAAAATAAATTCTTTCTGTTTACACATCCAAACCAAAGGTCACTGTGAGCACGATTCTTGGCTGACTTGAGAAAGACATTACTCTCATAATTTCTCACCTGAATTTCTGCATTTGCCTCCTAAGTGTTATTTCAACCTCACATTCCACTCCTACCACTCATAACCACCAGCAAATGCATTTTCCATATACTATTGATTTGATTTACAAGTAAATATAATCATTTCATTCCCCTAATGAAAATCCTTCACTGACCCCACTCAGTGCTGGAGGGATATATGACTATATCCGTATGCCCCTCTGTGTGACTAACATGGCCCTTCAGCTCTGATCTCTCTGTAACTTTCCTGACTTAACATGTGTAGCATCTGCACATACCTCTTTCCTTCTCCCTATTCTGACTCACACACAGCCCCTCAGTGTCCCACATGTTCTGACATCTGACACCTCCATGCCATGCTTACTTCTGTCTAGGATTCCTTGCCCTCTTCTCCAGTTAATTTTGATGTGTCTCCTAAGCCTTAGTTCCAGCTCCACCTTCTCTTGTAGTCATGTCCTGATATCCCCTCCCAAGCTGAGTTAGGCACTTTTTTGAGCCCCTCTAGCAGCTGCCAATGAACAGTCCGCTGTAGTACTGTATATACTGCTTTATAACCAACGCTTTTATTCTGTGACATTCTCAGGGAACTGTTTTACTCCTTTTGGTATCCCTAGGATTTATACAATTTTCTTAATTTGGGAATGCTCAATAAATGTTAAATGAATGACCTCATCTTGTGACTTATACCCTTTAATAACAAAGAAGTTCTTTAAGACTATATGGGAAATTTTAGACATCTTTAAAGTAAATTATTATTAAACTGAGATTTTTTTTAAATGTGAAAGAATTTCATTCAACTCTATGACATTAAAAACCTATTCTATGAATACTTGACTGAGCCTCTCAAAGTGTGTGCTGCTTCAAATGAAGTCATGGGATAGAGGTTCAGAATATTTGACAAATCTCCTTGTATGAGGTACTTAAAGGAAAAGAGAGGATTTGGGGTTTCTCTCAAATCCCCTATAGGACTTAATATATAGTTAGCCATTTACCAAGAGCTCAGTAAATATTTGTTGTTTGATTGACTGGTTGAAATATACACAGTCAGTGCTGCCAAGAAACTCCCAATCAAATTTATTAAGTGGCGACAAGTTAGTGATGCAACAGGGAAATGTAGAGATTCTATCATAGCAGTGTAGCGTGGTAATTTGGGAAGCATTTTATTGATGGTCATCTTGTCCATAGCCACTGTGTTGAGAAAATGGGCCAATTCATCTGCCTCCTTTATACAATGCCATTAACTGCTGAAGTTTTAAATCTTTTGTTGGTCTTTTTCTACCTGATATTCTATGTTCAACATTTAGTTATACAACAGTGACACCCACATCCAGCTTCCATCTGTCTCTTAGACTATAGACTGTATTTCCAACTGCAGAACATCATCTAAATTTAGATGTTCAGCAAGTACCCTGTGCACCACATGCCTGGATATGAGCTCATCATCTGGTCCTTTCCTCCATCATCTCTTTAAACTATTAGTCACCAGGCTCTATATCATTTACTAATTTGTGACCATGGATAAATTACTTCAGCTCTATAGGCCTCAGTTTTTCTGACCTGTACAATTGCATAATATTAACTTTCTACTTCAAAAGAGCTGTTATTAGGATTATGTGAGTTACTATGTGTAAAGCATTTTAAATGGTTCCTGGCATATTTTAACTCTCAGGGAGTATTTGCTGGTATTGTTTTTCTCACTCATCTCACTACTTCAGTGAGACGTGTCAGATGTCCTCACTTCCACCCTCTCCTTTACCTCCACATCCATGGTCATTAATTCCTGTACATTCTCCTTTGTATTGATTCTCTCTTTTGTATTAATTCTCCTCTTGTTCATCAGAAAAATAGACACCATTCCAGGTGTATCTAACAGAGAGGCTACAATTCAGGAACTGGTTTAAGTAGGTAATGGGAGAGCTGAGAAGCAGAACAGGGACATGGAGCAAAAGCAGGAGAGCACCATCAATCCTTCGCTGGAAGGACAATAGGGCAAACTTGGCCTCCTTCCTTTTCGTGGGCTCCAGTTTTTCTCCAGTGCTTCTTTTGGCCACACCTATATAGAAGCTAGTCAGCAGCTGAGACCAGGAGAAGAAGTTTGTTCCCTGTAATATTAAACAGAGAAGAGGAAGGAACTGCTACTTGAGGCCCATTAGCTGACTCTCTGTCCCTCTCTCACTTGGTCCCTGCCTCTGTCTCTCTCTTGCCCTTGTTCAGGCTGCTGGTACTGCATGTGCCTGGACTGTTTTCGTAGCCTCCTCATTGGCCGTCCTGGCATCAGCTTCTTCCTACTCTAGTTCCTGCTCCACGTTTCCTCCAGGGTTATCTTACTATAAAGTAACCCCATGCATATCATTCTGACTAAAGAACCTCAATTTGCCCCCTACTCTCCATAGGAGAAAGTCTAACTTCTATAACATGGCCCTACAAGATCATTCATTCTCAGAATCCACATTATTATAGATAAGAAATGGTTGAACAGAAGCTATTTCTTGTGGTTTAACCTAAAATCTCTCCTGTTGTATCTGCCATAATTTCTATGTCATAGGCAGCTAGAAATTTACATCAGTCCTCCCATGCTCCCTAATTTGTCTGGAAAACTTAAATTTTCCTTTCAAGAAAATTTGCCTTCTAAGCTTTTCCTTAGACCTTCAGAATTGGTTGTCGCTTCCTTTCTGCATGTCTCCCTTGCTTTGTACTAGCACATCTGCTGTCTCATAGAATTGCCTGCTTTTCTGCCTATTTATCCTGCTTCCTCAATGAGCACTCTTCCTGACACATTGAATAGCATTTGAGGGATCTCTAAAAATTTGAAATAAATGACTAACACTGCATATATTCACTGAGCTAGGATTTGCCTGACAGACAAGTTTTTTGTGGGTTCCAACTGGGTTCCTGTGAAAACTGCTATGTGAACGTTAGTGTCTTTTTGTTTTCTCAGACCACATGGGCTGGCAAGCTGATTCACTTCATGAGATCTTCCAATCAACCTAGTCTTCATACTGTGAATGGAAATTCAATTTGAAAATTACAATGTGTTCATCATTTAAGATTGAAGTTTTTCTTTTTTGCATCTTTTCCAATTTTTGTCTGACCCATAAATTTTCATGAAATATCTGGCAATGGAATCATGGCTACCATACTCCAGGGTATCCTAAACCCTTGGCTGGTGAAACTAAAATATTTTAGTCTGATGTTTTTCAAAGAGCAGAAAATGTCTTTGATATGGTAAATACAGTTTAAAATTAGTCCCCCCTTTTTGGTTTGTATCATTTTGCAAGAGTCGTCTGAAGTAAGAAAGTTCATGCTGCTATGCCAGTTGACAGCTGACTTTTCTTTTTCAAAAGAGAAACTGGCATTTGTCCCCAAGGAACAAGGAGTATGTTTGAGTTAGTTAGTTACTGTGGTTAGTTTGGATGCAACCCCTAAAACTGGCAGCATGCGTTTGTATATTAAGCTAATAATACATGAAGGAGTTTAGATATGGTGATCTTTCTTGAAAGAACAATGTAAGTTTTCCAGGCAGATTAGGGAGCATGAGAGGACTGGTGTAAATTTCTAGCTGCCTATGACATAGAAATTATGGCAGTTACAACAGGAGAGATTTTAGGTTAAACCACAAGAAATAGCTTCTGTTCAACCATTTCTTACCTACAATAATGTGGATTCTGAGAATGAATGATCTTGTAGGGCCATGTTATAGAAGTCAGACTTTCTCCTATGGAAAGTGGTGAGCAACTCGGGGTACCCTAGTCAGAATGATATGCATGGAATTGCTTACCACCAAGCTAGCTGATAAACTCTTGTTCATTTGCTTTACGCTGTAAATAATCTCCACAGACCCCTGGGGCTTCTTGCCCCTTTAAAGTGTTCGTTGGAGATGTCATCTGACAGCAAGTTAAAACTGGACTCATAAGGAAAAACTACCTAAGCTTTTAAATAAATGAATGCATGGAAGTTTCAGGCACAAGAAGGAGCATTCTGACCTTTAAGACCAAGTCTAAACGCAGTCCCCACTTTGCTCCTCTTGCTGACCCATGACCACAGGTCTATAATACCATGTAGTAACTGCTGCAATGCAGGTGCAATCAAACACACAGCAAGAGCAGCTTGACTAGGTGAGGTGGAGGTGGAAGTAAGGATGGGAAAGACAGGATTCCTGTGAAATGAGACAACAATTAAGAGCTTCTAAGATAAGAAGACTTTAATCTGGCAAAGAATTTGAGAAATGGCATCTTTTGTTTGGGGGAGAAGGGTTGAGGAGGTGATTTTATCGGGGATATAACCTGGTCTGGCTGTTTCCTTTGTTTCCCCTTGCCCAGTCTGGGAATATCCCAACTAGAGAATGGAAATGAATATTGGCAGCAGTGATCCCTCTTTTAAAATACACACTTAGCTTATAAAGACTTTGAAGGAAGCCAGTTGCTCAAGTGTCTGTTTTTCCATTGCAATATAGTTATTTTTATACAGGTCTCTACCTTCAATAATTTAAATGTTTCTTAGGGCAGGAAGGGGATGTTATTCATTTTTATACATTAAGAATCTTGCACAGTGCTTAACACATGGTGGCATTCAAGAAGCATTTGTGGGATAAATTACTGGGAAATCATACACATGGGGTGAAATCTAAGAAAAGATACGTCCTTGTTCTGATTTCTGGTAGGAATGAATGAATGAGATGAAAAGTTTCTTGGATTATTTCTTGAGGACTGACTATGATCTAAGTTATTTCTTGTAGGACACATACAGATAAAGAATGTCAAAATTGTATAAATGTGCATATTTTAACTAGAAACAGGGGTACCAAGACTTCAATACTTCAAGATGCAGCATTCAAGGAGACAGATTTGATAGCAATGAATGGATTTAGAAAATGAAGGTAGTAATGCAAGGGACAGAGCTGGCTAGTTCAGAAGCAAAAAAGGTCAGGTTGAGGCACCCATTAACACACAGTCCAGCAGCGGGTACTCTAAGGGGCCAAACTAGGCCACACAGAAATGTGAAAACATGGTAAATTAAACCTCTATCTGCACAAATGCTTCTCAATGTTCTTCATATTAAGACACACATAGAAAATGACAATGCAGTGTCAGCACACCTGTTATCCACAACTAGAAACAGTTGGAAGCTCTGTTGTACTCAGTTACCCCATGAAGTCTGATATCTTTGGAGTCTTGGGTAGCAAATGATTAGTCCTGCACACATTAGTCAAGTTAAGTCATTAGGTTTAGGGAAAATAATTTGTTTGAACGTGTATTTCACTGACATATATTTGCGGTAGAAACTGAACAAACCCCATTAATGATGCCAGAACAAATTCTAATTGCTAGTAAATGCAATAATCCATTTGAGACACAAAGTGTCTATGTTAGGGTGGCTTGGTTGGTACAGCCTATGTGGACTGAATTTTTACCTGCAATTTTCTCTTAGTCTCTAAGCTTATCACAACCACCAGTTAGTATTTATTAACTTTTTAGGCATGCAAAGCTCTATTGCATTATATGATAATAGTTAAAGCCATTTTATAAGTCTAAACATTTGATGTAAGAAATTTAGTTATTTGGGAAATCCTTTCTCATTGTAAATCCTAACATTAATTGAATCTTTTAAATATGTAAACCAGAATGCTAAGAGTATTTCTGAGTCAAGTAGTCTCATTTTACAACAAAGGTTAACAAAATTTCTCAAAATCACATAGCTGTGATTTTGTGTCAGAGCCCTCACTCAAATTCATATTTCTCTCATTCCAAAGCCCATATTTTTATTAGGTTATATTGAGTTCACTTCCAGTAAAATGAAATTTGTAATTTGATTGATTTATTTAACACCCAGCAAATAAGTATTAAACATTTAATATGTACAAGACACCAAGCTAGCTAATTAGGGTATAGAGATGAAAAAGATAAGGGCCCTGTCAGATTTTGTGGGTTCTAAAGCTTATGTAGTTTGGAGGGCCTTCTCAAGAGAAAAAGAATAGATAAATAAATAATATACATTATAGTGGGTAATTATTTTGATGGGAGCTCCATAAAATGTATGATGGCAAGTTAAGAGAAGGAAATCCACAAGCTTTCTTCATTCAGGAGCTGATCGTGAATACTGAATAGAGAGTCTGGCTAGATATAGAAAGGTAGAAGGCCATTCTGGCAGATGGAACTCCATGCTTAGCTTTAAGAGATGAGACGGAGACAGAGAGCATTGCTGGAGAGCTAGAAGTAATTCACTACGCCTGAGGCTGAAAGTGTGTGTCTGGCAAAGGTGGTGTTTTGATGAAAAACCAGGCTAAACAAGGAGGCATGCAGAGGCCAGACACGGGGAAGCTGACAATAGAGTCAGGAGTTTAGATGTGGGCTTTTAGGCATTAGAGTGTGTTTGAAAGTTTTTGATCAAGATATCAGATTTTTATTTTGAGGTATTCTGTAGTCTTGTCAAGATGGAGCAGAGTAGGACAGGAATGGAGCAAGAGTGATAAGAGAGAAATGATGACCTGAATTCAAGGGTGGAAAAGAGATAAAAACAACAGAAAAAAGACCTTAAACTGATTGGGTGAGGTCTTCCTATATTGTAGAGGATAATCTGCTTTACTCAAAGTTTACTGATTTAATATTAATCTTATCTAAAAAATACTTTTACATACATCTAGAATAATGTTTGATCAAATATCTGGGTAATCTGGCCTAGCAAAGTTGGCATATAAAATTAACCATCACAGAAGACCAGTGCCATTTAGAAGAGGTAACAAACCCATCAAGCAAATGTGTGTGCTTCATAAATTACATTGTTACCATCCCAGGCAGTAAATGCTCTTCAAGTACGTTCTCATGTTATGTTTTTTTTTCCCTCAAAGATGTTCTTTAAAGCATTACATATAGGAACACTATAAAGAGCTTTGAATGAGATAAAAGTAATTCATGATTCTGAAGTGAGTAATTGAGTGGACAATTCAAAACAGAGTTGAAAATTCTTTTCTAGGAATTGCTTTTCAGGTATTATGTTAAGTTTGATTCAAGAGCTCCTCGGAAGGAAGTGGCTGAAGGATGCAGGGGACGTTGAGGATGTCCACTGTCCTGTAAGTGCCAACAAACCCATAACCATGTCTATCTTATTCACCGTTATCTCTAGCACAGCATCAGATACATTGTGGATGTTCAATAAGTGTCTGTGGAAGGAATAAGTGGTGCTCCCTATTAAAACTTGGTTCTATCTTTTGTTTTCTGTAAATAGTGCCTCTCTGGGACCACAAAGGGTATGACACTTGTGATGTCGCCTGGCTCTTTTTTTAATCAGTATAGGGTGGTGAGCAGAGGACAGTCCTGGGTATGGTGACTGCATGCATAGTGGCTGGACTGCTTGAGGTCACATCCTGGAACCACCACTTACTGTCTGTGTGATCGTGGCCAAATTATGTAATTTCTTCATTCTTCATTTGACTCAAATGTAAAATGGGCATAATGATAGTACTTACCTTATCAGGCTATTGGAGGCCTACATGAGAATTCATGTGAAGTGCTTGATAGAGTTTCTCACGCAGAGTAAAGATGTTTACTGTTTTCATTATTATTACTATTATTATTGTAGTAGTAGTAGTAGCAGTATTTTTTGTTCTTGTTATAGTGTTTTTATGTTGTTTTGCAGAATGTTCCTTCAAACAGATCACCTGTAAACACTTAACCTCATAGCTTTTGGGTAAAATCATTGGTTCTTGAATTACATATATTTCACCTAAACAGAGTCTTCAGAGCTGATATCACGGCCTTGTAACCACCTTTCTGGCTATGATCAACCCCCAACTCCAAACACTGGGTATGTCATTAAATCTGGATGTCCCTCTAATATCATGGAGGAAATAAGACTGGACGCTCTGGTCATTTTTCATACTGTCACTGTACCACAGTGACAGTCCTACTCTTCCTAAGGTGATTCTTGCCTAGCTCAGCAGGTGTGAAATGATGCCCTTGGTTTTTACAATATTCCAGTGTTATTCACTCATATTGTTTAGAATTTAGAGTTAGTCTTAGAAGGATACTGCTTGGTGTCTGGGGGCCAGTGGAGCTTAGAGTCAGGCTGTTGGTGGTCACAAAGACCCATGCTTTCTGGGGAGAGGAAGGGTGTTAACCAGGTGTCCTGGCCAGCTTCCAAGTTTGGCTCAGTGAGTTTTACCTCCTAAAACTCCCCTTTATCCTTTCAATTGGCTATGCTATTCCTCTTGGCTTCCTGTCCTGAACTGAGGTCCACGAGACTGCGGGGCGGCTGCAGGACAGCTGCTGCATTCCTCCACAGAGGGGCCATGCGAGGGTTCCCGTGGTGGATGAAGTGAGATGACTATGCACAGCTTGGACAAGGTATCGGTTTGCAGAATATTTGGGGACCCTCTGGGATAAAGGACTCTGGACAGAGTAGAGATGCTATAGTGGTGACGTGTATTGATTCATTGCTATATCCAGGAATGTCATGGGCCTTAGCAGTGTGGACCAGAGCCCGTGTGGTCGCTTATTCTGCCAGCCTGAGAGCCAGTGTGGGAGGAATGGCTACCTGGTGTTCACAGCGGGACACTGTGATTGACAGGATTGGGGAGCCTCAGGGGTGAATTTCAGCTGCTAGGTCTGGCCAGATGGGAGAAAGCCTCCCATGTATGCTGGGATGGGAAGAGAGGCATCTGGGATATCTAGCCCCCTGAATTACCTTGCATTTCAGAATTTATAATTTTTGGTGGAATGCTAATGGCCCATAACCAGGAAGAATGTGATAAACACAGTAATGACAACAATGAAATCCTACACACTGACAATGAAATCAAAACATTTGCCTGGTATGAGCCTCCTATGACTACATATAGGGAAGGATACAGAGAAAAACTAAATATTTAAAATATCTACTTTTATGACAACAACCAGGGCTTTACATATAAAAAAAAATACCAGGAAGTATCAGCTTTGAGTCATGGGAATAATAGAAAGAGCACATTCTGTACTTTCTGGGAAATCTCAGACCTTGAAATAGTGCAGAGACCCTCCCCTCCCCCACTACTTCACACTTTTCTGACTCTGTAGTAGTTTTTCAAGATTAGTGCCCCAGTGGTTGTGGAAGAAATGATCCAGTGATTACTTGTCATTCATATGACCATGGAGACTGGGGTTGGGAAACTGGACCTAATTTCTTCCAATGAAGTCAGGCAATGACTTGAACTTGAACCACAAATATATGAAAAGTCCTGTAACTATATATATTTTCTTTCTTCTTTAAACATCTTTTTCTTTTCCCCATAGCCCTCCCACGTTTTCTTTGTTTTCTCCATTTTCTCTTACATTTCTTTTTTCTATGCACTCTTTCACCCCAGTCCTATTGTTGAGTAAGCTGAAAACAGTGATTCAGGTAGATAGTGAATCAGAAAAGTCTCTGCTCTTTTCCCCTAAATCAACCCTATAGACATCACGGAAGTCACAAGGAAGATGGATTTTAGGAATTAACTTAAAACTGTTAGAAATCCCTGAAGACAACCATTGTGGAAAGCAGTATGGAGGTACATCAAAATGCTCAAAACAGACCTACCATTTGACCCAGGAATTCCACTCCTAGGAATTTACCCTAAGAACGCAGCAATCAAGTTTGAGAAAGACAGATGCACCCCTATGTTTATTGCAGCACTATTTACAATAGCCAAGAATTGGAAGCAACCTAAATGTCCATCAATAGATGAATGGATAAAGAAGATGTGGTACATATACACAATGGAATACTACTCAGCCATAAGAAAAGGGCAAATCCAATCATTTGCAGCAACATGGATGGAGCTGGAGGGTATTATGCTCAGTGAAACAAGCCAAGCGGAGAAAGAGAAATACCAAATGATTTCACTTATCTGTGGAATATAAGAACAAAGGAAAAACTGAAGGAACAAAACAGTAGCAGAATCACAGAACTCAAGAATGGACTAACAGGTACCAAAGGGAAAGGGACTGGGGAGGATGGGTGGGTAGGGAGGGATAAGGGGGGAAGAAGTAGGGGGGTATTAAGATTAACATGCATGGGGGGGTAGGAGAAAAGGGAGGGCTGTACAACACAGAGAAGGCAAGTAGTGATTCTACAACATTTTGCTATGCTGATGGACAGTGACTGTAAAGGGGTTTATAGGGGAGACCTGGTATAGGGGAGAGCCTAGTAAACATAATATTCGTCATGTAAGTGTAGATTAGTGATACCAAAAAGAATGCAAAAAAAAAAAAAAAAAAAAAGGGCAGTTCCTGTGTGGTAACCTCCAACGAGTTCTACACAGGGTATAAAGGGCATATAAAAGTGTAGGCAAAGGGTCTGTTTGTGTTTATACAGAGGATCAAAGCCTAATTGGGCTACCCCGAAAATGAACTAAGATACGATATGAAAAAGAACTTCCAACATCAGCACTCTCTGGAAGACTCATGCCAGAAGATGATCATCAAAAAACCCCAACAAAGATCCACGCACTGCTACAGCTGTAGATGCACTCATCCCACCAGCTCCTGGACTTGCCATGGGAATGAGGAAGGAGATATCTAAGCTGGCCTGTGCATACAGTAAAACAACAAATTTGACTGGATCTATACTGTTGGAACTCAACCAAGAATTTGGAGAAGTGCAAATTGTAGCGCTCCAAAGTCTTACAACTACAGACTATTTACTGTTAAAAGGACATATGGCATGTGAACAGTCTCCAGGAATGGGTTGTTTTAATTTGTCTGATTTCTCTCAGACTGTTCAAGTTCAGTTGGACAATATCCACCATATCATAGATAAGTTTTCCCAAATGCCTAAGGTGCCTAACTGGTTTTCTTGGTTTCACTGGAGATGGCTGGTAATTACAGATATGCTTTGGTTATGTAACTGTACTCCTATTATGTTAATGTGTGTGCGCAATTTAAGTAGTAGCTTAAAACCTATATATGCTGAAGTTACTCTACAAGAAGATATGTCAAAGAAATAATCAATCTTCCCATGTTTTCTTCTGCCTGCTACTTCTATAGCTTTTCTTCTTCCTTCCTAATTACAACCCTTAAATAGAATTCGTGCCTCATATCAAATTTACCGAGTATCATAATTCTTCCAAGTGGTAAAGATACCTCAAGACAAATGCTGGGCATAGAAGCCACAGGGCATAAATATGCAAAGAAGTAAAAAGCAACCCTTTTCAAACAATAAGGCTTCCCTCTCACTTACCAACTTCACATTTCCCTGTATGGCCCCGGAAGATGACTGGTTAGCCAGAGACGGGTAAGATTCCTCAAGGGAGGAACAACCTAAGACAGGCACAGTCGCAGGGGGGCCATCAGGTGAGAAATTGGGGATCAACCGAGGTGAGGCTTAGAACCTCACCCCCCCTGTTCTGAGAGAAATCTTCTGCATACGTGGATGTTTTATTGCCCTGGTCTAGCTTGGATTAACACATGGTCTACAGGCACACACCTGATCATCTACATTTGCTCTCTTACAACACTAAACTATGTTTTCTACCTTTATCTTGTATCTACCTACCACTTCAGCATTTTATTAAAAATAATAATAATAAAGAGAGAGATGTGGTATCCACATATAAATCAAGTGTAGAAACCAAATGAGTATTCATATTTGAACTGACTGTTTAGAGTTCATAATGCATGAGCAAAACCGAAAGTTTCTGTGATGACTGCCCTTGTACTGTTCACTATGTAACTTATTCATTATGTAAGAATTTGTTCTACATGTAAGAACTTGTTTGTTATGCCTCAGAAGATTGGAGACTGACGAAAGTTAGGCTTGGGGTGGATTAATGATTGTGCATTGAGCATTGACTCCCCTATACAGAATTTTATTGTTGTTAACAACCATTTGATCAATAAATATGAGAGATGCCCTCACAAAAAAAAAAAAAAAAAAAAAAAAGGACAGACTTCCAATGGTAAAATAAATAAGTAACCGGGATGTAATGTGTAGCATAAGGAATATAGTCAAGATATTGTAACAGCTTGGTAGGGTGATAGCTGGAGCTTAAAATTATGTATATAAATGTTCTACCACTGTGTTGTACACTTGAAACTAATGTAATGTAATACTGTGCGTCAACTACCCTTCAATAAAAAATAATTATTAATAAAAAAAAAAAAAAAAGAAAGAAATCCCTGAAGAGATTGACCTGGAAGCAGAAACCTTGGGAAGAGAGATCAAAACAGAACCCTGGGAAATAGGTCAAGTCTATTCTTTCCTCTCTCTAGTGTTGCTTTGCCAGAATGCCTGCCCCATCCCTTCTGAATCAATCAGTCCTGAGTCAACAATAAAATTCAGCTCAATGCCGAAAGACCTAGTGGTGAGAGAGGCTGCTGAGGGTACACATTCACTCCTTTAACCCCCTTCCTGTCCTAACCTTTAGGTCTTATGGTTAATATCACAGGAAACTATTGTTCCCCAGCATTGCTTCTGTGTTCAGCCCAATCACATGTCTCTTACCTAGAATTCTTTGTCTCATATTTTTCAATTTTGCTACTTCCAGACCCAAGATCAATCATGGGAGCCCCTTATCACACCTCGAGAGTCTATGAAAGCTATACCTTAGTTTACTTCTCCCATACAAAAAACTACCAAATGTAGAGCTTATAGTTCTGCATGCTGGGGAATTTCTCTGTCATTTTTTTTGAAAGACTCCCTGAGTGCAGCTGTGTGTAACAATAATTCAGTAGTATTATTTGGTATTATGTCTACTCACCTGTGAGCCTGAGATTTTTCCCTCCTTTTTCAATTGATGGTAGAGATTTGCACTGCCACTGCCATGAGGCCATAGCTGAGTTCAGAGTTGAGGCCATACAAGTTCATGGGTTCTTGCGAGTGCCAAACCAACTGTTCATACAATCTATTTGCACCTTCTTGACCCTCTCTGGCCCAATGATGGGTGTGCTATTTCTATTGTACAATGGACTGCTACTGCTCTCTCTTGACTCACTTGGTGGGTCTGGATATACTTAGGTCATGACAAAAAGTTCTGAGCACATAGCCATACTTGCTGTCCCACAGTTAGACTCTCAGTCTTGTCTCAGGCCCAGAACTGTTTATCAGATGGTAGATGATGTCTGTTACAAAGACATGATTTGTTTTAGAATTCTAAGAGTCACCCCTGAACATCTCATAGTGGGAATGCTTATCCTTATCCAGAACCCTAACCACCTCAAACACGTCTAGCACTATTGTCTCTGGTGGGGCACGTGGGCCAAGGTGCAAGAGAACCTGCTATGGAGCCTTGTCTTGCTTTGGGCCAAACTCAGAACTAACAAATTTCTGAGTCACCTGATAAACATGTTAAAACATTATTCATAAGTATGATATATGTTTTCTTCCAATTTGAAAAAAGACTACCAAACACTGTGCCTCTTTCTTATGGTGGAGGATTCAGGATGCAGCAACTTGTGCTTTACCATAGAGAGGGAATCTGAGCATGCTCCATACCATTGTACCCCTACAAACTCCAACAAGGAAGGCTCTTGAGTTTTTATGAGGTTTTCTCCCACTTTCTGAACTTATGTGTGTCTAGTCAGGGCATGTACATCCTGCTCACCACAACCAGTGCTTAGCCTCACAGTGATTAAAAAAATGCAAACAAAACAAAAATTTTCTCACCTAACAATGTTGGCAAAATTTTAAAATTTAATGATTTACGATTCTTGAGTTTTCCAGGATGTGGAGAATAGAGCAATATCTATATTTGATGTATATAATGTATGTACACATTTATATGCATATAAAAGTATATTTATAATTTAGCAATATATATATAATACATCTGTATGTGTATGTATATCTTGTGTGTATATATATATGAAACATAAATATGAAATCTGTATAACTTCTGATCCATTGATCTCATTTCTCTGTCTTTATCCTAAGAAATATAAGCACAAAGAAATACATACAAAAAAGACTTTAAGTGCAGCATTGTATATAAGAGATAAACAAAGGAAAAAAATTGAATGTCTGCTAATAAGGACTTACAAAAACTTATAATACATACATAATTTCATATAATTAAATATTATGCTACCACTGAAAATTATGATGTAGAGCTATTTTGACATGCTCTAGAGTAAAATAAACATAATTTTATAAAAAATTACTTCCTCAGGAAATCATCCCTTCTTAAATTCCTTCCAATAAGCACCCTGGACTTCCCATATTATAAAACTAACTTCTTTTGAAAATTTATATTGAATATATATCTTTACACCCAGACAGTAAGCTTTAGGACAGGCTTGCTTATACCTAAATCTCAGTTTTAAGAACTGTGTATGTTAGATTTAACTAATTGGATGTGATTTTAATATCATTTACTGTTTATCTAAAATGTGTGTGCATGTTTGTATATATGCATAGAGAGATGCCTAGAGGGATGTTCACTGAAATGTAAGCAAGGATATCTCTGGGTGGAAGGTTTTCAGTAATTCCTTTTGTCTCCATTATACTCTTCCCAAGTATATGAACCTTTAAATTTAGTATTAACCGTTTTCCAAGAAACAAAATAATTTCATTGGCTTTTACATAATGCTCTGTATTTTTGATGCTATAGATATTAGTGTTTTTCTTAAAATATATTTAGTGGGATCCAACATTTAGTAAAACCCAACATATTGCCCTTTTCTCCCACCCATGTAACTACTTGATATCAGACCAAAACAATGACACTAGGAAACAATGTCCTGCTCAATCTCCCCTTCTTCCATCATTGCCACAGCCAGCTTAAGCTTAAGTGACTCTCTGAGTCAGCTACTGAGCCCACAAGGGGTAGGCAGACCACCGAGTGTTTTTTACTGAAAGTACACAATCTTTAAGATTCCAGCCAGAACCCAAACTCAGAGCTCTACCTTTCTTTCTCCTACCTCTCCTCTACTCATGCTTACACATTATAATTTAAGTAGCTATGTCAGTCAGGACAAGTGAGATTATGCTGCAGTTATGACTCCAAAATCCCAGTGATCTAAAACAACAAAGGTTTATTTCTCTTTCTTGTAACATATCTGTCATGTGTTGGCCAGAGCTTTTTGGGTCATCCTTACTCCAGGGCAAGAATGATGCAGTAATCTCTACCTGGAGCATTGCTTTCCACCCAAGAGAGGGAGACATAGAGGTTGACATATTGCTCCCAGCTCTAAAAAATCTTCCCCATAAGTAATATTATTCCACTCCCACTTTACTAGTCAAAATTGTCTATGTGCTTGAAGGGAGAACCAGAAATCTTCAGTTTCTGGTGAAAACTACCACAGTAGCATAGCCTTTTATTCACTCAAGGTAACTTTAATTCAATGACCTTGTTTCTAGGTCATGGTATCATGCATTAATTAAAATTATTTTCCAAAGAGTTCAAGACAATGCTGTCTGCTAAGAATATGGGGTTTGATAGCTGCACACTGTTTAGCAATGCTTTATCAAATGTGATTGAAAAACTTCATACAGTTTTTCAGAGCAGTTGAGAAAACTAGGTTACGAACATTTGCTATTAAATGAGTAGGGTGGTGGAAATCTCCTGCCAAAATCATATATACTTTGAAAATACAACAAATACAACTATTCCTAAAAGAGTGACCAGAAGATACAGTTCACCAGCCAGACTACAACTACATCTACGAGAACTCAACATCTCACGAAAAGGGTAAGATACAAAACTGTGACCTGGTGGAACTTGAGCACTCCCCACAACCCAGCTCACTGGTGGGAGGAAAAGAATAAGAATGGGGAGGGAGTGGAAGCACAGGACTGCTAAATAACCAGAACTTCAGGTGCTTTAACCCCCTGTGTGGCAATGCAGCACTGAAGACCCTCACGCCAATAAACAGCCTGCCATTCATTCCCCCCCACTGGCACTGCAAGTGAACCGGTTGATCTGCCATTGCTGCAGACTAGCCGGGGAGCAGTCCCGCCCACAGCAACTGCACAGAGGCTTCTCCCAGCATGCAGCTAACCAGGCCAGACCCAGAGGCTGCCCCTGCCCGCAGTCTACTGACACAGACAGTGAAGACTGGTGGAGAATCCCAAAGGCACAAAGGGGCTTTATTCTCGCAGCGAGCACACGCTGCTCACCTGCAACCCCTGCCAATACCCTAGGCCATCCCAAGGGCCATATCACCCACTGCAGCTCAGGGGATTAACCCAGGCGCTTCCCCCTGCGCACGGCTGACTGGCACAGGCAAAGGAAGCTAGAGCAGAGTTCAGAAAGCACATAGGAGCTCTGTTCTCATGGCGAACATGTGCTGATCGTCAGCAACCACCGCTAGTGCCCCAGGCCATCCCGAGGGCCACCGTGACCACTGCAACTCAGGGGATCAACCCAGAGGCTGCTGCCTGTGTGTGGTTCACCGGCACAGGCAGAGGAAGCTGCAGTGGAGTGTGGAAAGTATGAAGGGGCACCATTCTCATGGAAGAACACACACCAGTTGCCTGCTACTCTGCCAGTATCCTAGGTCATCCTGAGGGTAGTCCCATCCATGGCAGCTCAGGGGATTAACTCAGTGGCTGCTCCCTGTGTTTGGCTGCCCAGCACAGGCAGTGGAGATGGGCAAGGTGACTAATAAGCAGGAAGGGATTTTTTTTCTCCCAGCTGACAGATACACCACTAGCCGGCGATCTCTTTCATCACCATGAAAAGGCAGAAGAAACTTGCTCGGTCCAAAATTCCTTAAACCCCAGAAAGAGGATATGGTAAGACAAAATCATAAATCTTCCTGAAAAAGGATTCAAAATAAAAGTCATAAGCATGCTGATGGAACTACAGAGAAATATGCAAGAGCTAAGGGATGAATTCTGGAGGGAGATAACAGAGATTAAACAAACAATGGAGGGATTTAAGAGCAGACTGGATGAGGTGCAAGAGACTGTTAATGGAATAGAAATCAGAGAACGGGAATACAGAGAAGCTGAGGCAGAGAGAGATAAAAGGATCTCTAGGAATGAAAGAATATTAAGAGAACTGTGTGACCAATCCAAATGGAGCAATATTCACATAATAGTGGTACCAGATGACCAGAGACAAAGAAAGGGATAGAAAGTGTCTTTGAAGAAATAATTGCTGAAAAATTCCCCAAGCTGGGGAAGGAAATAGTCTCTCAGATCATGGAAGCCCACAGATCTCCCAACACAAGGGACCCAAGGAGGACAACACCAAGACATATAATAATTAAAATGGAAAAGATAAAAGAAAAGGACAGAGTATTAAAAGCAGCCACAGAGACAAAAAAGATCACCTATGAAGGAAAACCCATTCGGCTATCATCAGACTCCTCAGCAGAAACCTTGCAGTCCAGAAGAGAATGGCATGATACATTCAGTGAAATGAAACAGAAGGGCCATAAACAAAGAATACTGTATCCAGCAGGATTGTCACTTAAATTTGAAGGAGGGATTAAGCAATTCCCAGATCAGCAGAAGTTGAGGGAATTTAGCTCCCACAAACCATCTCTACAGTGTAATTTAAAGGGACTGCTCTAGATGGAAGTACTTCTAAGGCTAAACAGATGTCACTAGAGAAAACAAAATCACAGCAAAGAAAGTAGACCAACCAAATACAACTAGATGCAAAACAAAATCATCTATCCACAAAATCAGTCAAGGGAAACAGAAAAGAGTACATAATAAAACACCTAACATTAAGAGTGGAGGAGGAAGGAAAATAAGGGTAAGAAATAAAGAATCCTCAGCCTGTGTTGATAATAGCATAATAAGTGAGTTAAATTTAGACAGACAGATAGTAAAGAAGCTACCCTTGAACCTTTGGTAACCATGAATCCAAAGCCTGCAATGGCAATAAGTACATGTCTTTCAATAACCACCCTAAATGTAAATGGACTGAATGCACCAATCAAAAGACACAGAGTAATAGAATGGATAAAAAAGCAAGACCCATCTATATGCTGCTTACAAGAGACTCACCTCAAACCCAAAGACATACACAGACTAAAAGTGAAGGGATAGAGAAAGATATTTCATGCAAAAAAATAGGGAGGAAAAAAGCAGGTATTGCAGTACTTGTATAAGACAGAATAGACTTCAAAACAAAGAAAGTAACATTACTTAATGATAAAGGGGTCAGTCCAACAAGAGAATATAACCATTATAAATATCTATGCACCCAACACAGGAGCAACTGCATATGTGAAACAAATATTAACAGAATTAAAGGAGGAAATAGAATGCAATGCATTCATTAAAGGAGACTTCAACACACCACTCAATCCAAAGGACAGATCAACCAGACAGAAAATAAGTAAGGAGACAGAGGCACTGAACAACACACTAGAACAGATGGACCTACAGACATCTACAGAACTCTATACCTAAAAGCAGCAGGATACACATTCTTCTCAAGTGCACATGGAACATTTCCCAGAATAGACCACATACTAGGTCACAAAAAGAGCCTAGTAAATTCAACAAGATTGAAAATGCACCAACCAACTTCTCAGACGACAAAGGTATAAAACTAGAAATAAATTGTACAAAGAAAACAGGCTCGCAAACACATGGAGGCTTAATAACATGCCCCTAAATAATTAATGGATCAATGACCAAAGTAGAACAGAGATCAAGCAATATATGGAGACAAATGAAAACAACAGCACAATGCCCCAACTACTGTGGGATGCAGTGAAGGCAGTTCTAAGAGGAAAGAGTATAGCAATTCAGGCCTATTTAAAGAAGGAAGAACAATCCCAAATGAATCGTTTAAATTCACAATTATTGAAACTGGCAAAAGAAGAACAAATGAGGCCAAAAGTCAGCAGAAGGAGGGACATAATAAAGATCAGAGAAGAAATAAATAAAATTGAAAAGAATAAAACAATAGAAAAAAATTAATGAAACCAAGAGGTGGTTCTTTGAAAAAATAAACAAAATAGATAAATCCCTAGCCAGACTTATGAAGAACAAAAGAGAATGTATACACATAAACAGAATCAGAAATGAGAAAGGAAAAATCACTACAGAAACCACAGAAATACAATGAATTATTAGAGAATACTATGAAAAATTATATGCGAACAAACTGGATAACCTAGAGGAAATGGACAATTTTCTAGAAAAATACAACCTTCCAAGACTGACCCAGGAAGAAACAGAAAATCTAAGCAGACATATTACCAGCAACAAAATTGAATTGGTAATTAAAAAACTACATAAGAACAAAATCCCTGAACCAGACAGCTTCACAGCTGAATTTTATCAAACATTTAGTGAAGACCTAATACCCATCCTCCTTAAAGTTTTCTAAAAAGTAAAAGTGGATGAATACTTCCAACCTCATTTTATGAAGCCAGCATCACTCTAATACCAAAACCATGCAAAGACACCACAAAAAAAAAGAAAATTAAAGAGTGATATCCCTGATGAACATTGGTGCAAAAATCCTTGACAAAATATTAGCAAAACACATTCAAAAATATATCAAAAAGATTATCCATCATGATCAAGTAGGATTTATTCCAGGAATGCAAGGATGGTACAACATTCGAAAATCTATCAACATCATCCACCACATCAACAAAAGGAAGGACAAAAATCACATGATCATCGTCATAGATGCTGAAAAAGCATTTGACAAAACAACATTCATTCATGATAAAAACTCTCAACATAATAGGTATAGAGGGCAAGTACCTCAAGATAAAGGCCATATATGATAAACCCACAGCCGACATTATACTTAACAGCAAGAAGCTGAAAGCTTCTCCCCTAAGATTGGGAACAAGACAAGGATGCCCACTCTCCCACTTTTATTCAACATAGTACTGGAGGTCCTGTACATGGAAATCAGACAACACAAACAAATAAAAGGCATCCAGATTGGTAAGGAAAAAGTCAAACTGTCACTATTTGCAGATGACATGATATTGTACATAAAAAACCCTAAAGAATCCACTCCAAAACTACTATAATTAATATCTCAATTCAGCAAAGTTGCAGGATACAAAATCAATTCAAAGAAATCTATTGCATTTCTATACACTAATGATGAACTAGCAGAAAGAGAAATCAGAAAAACAATTCCATTCACAACTGCATCATAAAGAATAAAATACCTAGGAATAAACCTAACCAAGGAAGTAAAAGACCAATACTCTGAAAACTATAAGACACTCAACATAAATTAAAGAGGACACTAATTAATGGAAATTCATCCCATGCTCTTGGGTAGGAAGAATTAATATTGTCAAAATGGCCATCCTGCCTAAAGCAATCTACAGATTCAATGCAGTCCCTATAAAAATACCAACAGCATTCTTCAATGAACTGGAACAAATAGTTCTAGAATTCATATGGAACCACAAAAGATCCTGAATAGCCAAAGCAATGCTGAGAAGGAAGGATAAAGCAGAGGGATCTCACTTCCCAACTTCAAGCTCTACTACAAAGTCACAGTAATAATCAATACTATTTGGTACTGGCGCAAGAACAGACCCATGGACCAATGGAACAGAATACAGAGTCCAGATATAAACCCAAGCATATATGGTCAATTAATATATGATAAAGGAGCCATGGATATACAATGCGGAAATGACCGCCTCTTCAACAGCTGGTGTTGGCAAAACTGGACAGCTACATGTAAGAGAATGAAACTGGATTATTGTTTAACCCTATATACAAAAGTAAACTCAAAATGGATCAAAGACTTGAATGTAAGTCATAAAACCATAAAACTCTTAGAAAAAAACATAGCCAAAATCTACTGGACATACACATGAGCAACTTCTTCATGAATATATCTCCCCGGGAAAGGGAAACAAAAGCAAAAATGAACAAGTGGGACTATATCAAACTAAAAAGCCTCTGTACAGCAAAGGACATCATCAGTAGAACAGAAAGATATCCTACAGCACGGGAGAATATACTCATAAATGACAGATCCGATAAAGGGTTGACATCCAAAATATACAAAGAGCTAATGCACCTCAACAAACAAAAAGAAAATAATCCAATTAAAAAATGGGCAAAGGATCTGAACTGACACCTCTCCAAAGAAGAAATTCAGATGGCCAACAGGCATATGAAAAGGTGTTCCACATTGCTAATCATCAGAGAAATGCAAATTAAAACCACAATGAGATATCGCCTCACAGCAGTTAGGGTGGCCACCACCCAAAACACAAACAACAACAAATGTTGGTGAGGATGTGGAGAAAGGGGAGCCCTCTTACGCTGCTGGTAGGAATGTAAATTAGTTCATCCACTGTGGAAAGCAATATGGAGGTTCCTCAAAAAACTGAAAGTAGAAATACCATTTGACCCAGGAATTCCACTCCTAGGAATTTACCCTAAGATTGCAGGAGCCCAGTTTGAAAATGAAATATGCACCTCTATGTTTATCGCAGCACTATTTCCAATAGCCAAGAAATGGAAGCAACCTAAGTGTCCATCAGTAGATGAATGGATAAAGAAGATGTGGTACATATACACAATGGAATATTACTCAGCCATAAGAAGAAAACAAATCCTACCATTTGCAGCAACATGGATGGAGCTGGAGGGTATTATGCTCAGTGAAATAAGCCAGATGGAGAAAGACAAATAACAAATAATTTCACTCGTGTGTGGAGTATAACAACAAACCATAATTGGAAGGAAGAAAACAGCAGTAGGCTCACAGAACCCAAGAATGGACTAACAGTTACCAAAGGGAAAGGGACTGCGGAGGATGGGTGGGAAGGGAGGGATAAGAGGGAAAAAGGGGCATTACGGTTAGCAAACATAATGTGTGTGGTGGGGGCATGGGTAAAGCAGTATAACACAGAGAATACAAGTAGTGACTCTATAGCATCTTACTACGCTGATGGACAGTGACTGTAAAGGGGTATGTGGTGGGGACTTGATAATGGGGGAGCAAAATGTTGCTCATGTAATTGTACATTAATGATACCAAAAAAAAAAAAGAAACGTAAAAGCCTCTGCTCTTTGTTTTTGTTTAAAGTGGAACTGCCAAATTAATAGACAAGAATGTAGGGCAAGGAGGTCTGAGTCAGATTTACACATATTGAATGTAGAGAGCAAAAAAGATGCCAAGAGCCAAAACGTCCATTTCTGGTAGACATGTGTAATGGAGCAAAAGTTGTGCTATCCTTTGGGGTGGCCCCCACTTTCTCACTTGAGCTGGGAAGCAGCCTGTAAATCCGTTGCACATCTGGTGAATCAAATGGAGAGGCCGGGGAACCGTGCCCTCACTGGATTCTTGACCAACAAAAGCTGAACGATGGTAGAATATTTTCTTCTGGGTCCAGACCAGGCCCATACCACAGAACTCGGTGCACCCTGGCATGGTCATGGCCTCGGGCTGGAAAGGCTATCACAAGAGTAGAGCAGCCACGTTTTCAGCCTGAGAAATTGTGTTTTCCAGTGGAAGCTTCTTCTAGGACAATGAATAAATCCCTCCATGTGTTTGGGAGACCACTTTCCCCAAAGGCTGGTACACATTTTCTGTTATGAGTGTGGTGGGTAGGAGGTTTGGGTAGCGCTATCTCTGGCAAGAAGGTTATGATTCTGTCAAGGATGTAATGAGATATGTTCAGTCACTTTACAGTTTATTCATGTACTTGTTAATATGCCCAGTTTTACCTGATTATTATGTACCCTGTGAGAGATTGAGGTGGAAGCTGTGTGGCACAGGAGTGGAGATTAAAACCCGGTTTGGGGCTCAGTTCACTCAATGGGCAATGCAATGCTGCTTCCTTTGTCACCATCAGAAGCCTTGCTTCTACATTCACAATTGGTTGCATGGCTTCATGACTTGATGAGTAAGAACAACTGTCATTTCTTAAGGACAGAAAGTTCTTCTCCTTCACACCTCGTAAGAGTGAACTATGGGTGGCTACTTTGTGATTTTTTAATGGTGATAGTAAGCCTTAAAATTACTATTCTGGACCACTATCACCCACCCTTCCTTTTGCCAAGTTGACTAAAGGTTACCTAATTTTTCTTCATTAAAACATGAAGTGTACTGGAAAAATTTGAAATTGTGGCTAAATGAAAACCAGTTAAAAAGTGAAGGCCAAAAATTTTTGGCACCCCTTATTGCGAAATTATGCAGTCTGCACATTGCAGGCAGCCTGTGGGTCCTGAGGCTGTTGCAAATAACAGAGGAATGTGGCTCTTTCTCCCAACAGGAAGGACCTCTGCTCCATGGTCTGGGCCCTGGGCCATGGCTGAACCTTACTGCCACTTCCAAGGAAAGCTCTCTGTCTCAACACACGTGGAACTGTTACGATGTCAAGAATACATATTTACTAAATTAGCTCTTCTAAGCATGAAACAGACTGGCTCTTCACAGGTCTGGGAACTCTGTTCCTCAGAACTGACAATGATAAAGGCTGATCTCGGGGCCCCTTCACCCTCATGCTTTAGCACTCCTGTGCACCCGGTGTGTGCCTGCTGCCCTGGCTGCATCCCAGCAAAGCCTCCCTGCAGTACCCACACTCTGTTCCCTTTCCATCCCTTCTTCTGCCTCTAGGTGCCCAGATCCTGGCCGTAGAACTAAGTCCTGCTCTGATGAGTTAGACCTTCATTCCACATTAATCCAGGCTGGTAGGTCAAAGTGAGTAACGGTTTACTCAAATGATACATTTGCATCATAGTGAAGTTCTTACTGTCTTAATCCAAATGAATGACAAATTGTGAGCATTCTGGGACAAGGATATGGAGAGTTTTAGGTTTGGGATTGGAGGGGAGGTTGGAGGACCCTTCCAGTCAAACCACAGAGATGGCTGCTTTTCTCGTCTAACTGTTAGGGCAGCATTGTACACAGATGAAGGCACTGAGACACCGCTGCTGCTGTTCGTGGGCACCTTTCCCTGTCATGAGCATGCTTGCTTGGGGAGTGCTTTGTTTCATTTGGTGGCTTCAGGCACCACACTATACAGTGTCTCAGAGTAGCCATTTGGGTCATACCAAAGATCTTTCCCTACACTGACAAGGGATCCTACTGTGAAAGGGGTATTCAAATTTTACATAGTTTAAAGAGGGAATTAGACAAATCCTAGACCAAGGAGGCCCAGACGGCCAGTGTAGTATTTTGTTCTCCATGTGTCACAAACTTCTCTTTGGCCTGTAATAATGCCCTGTTCAAGGAATCTTGTCCACATATATCCTGTCTTGATAGAGATACAGGGCAGTCTCTATTACAGCTGGGGGTTCTATTGCTTTATTTGTTTATTTTTCATTCCAAAGCAATTTGAGATGTATAGTTTAGTCTTGGGACCAACTACATAAGAAGGTCAAAATCAACATGTGTCAGTATGGAAAGAAAAAACTTCCAAATTCATTGGAAATTTTAGGTTGCAAAGTTTTATATATAGAATGACTTAAACAATGTAAATAATTATAAACATAGATTAAAAATTCCTAAGTATTAACAAGGGTTTATTATTGGGATAGTGAGATTACAGGTGATTTAGATTGTCTTCATATTAATATTGCCATAGGTTCCAGAACAGGCTTATATTAAAGAAGAAAATAAATGTTGCTTAAGCATTAAAAGCATTGATTCTAGAGATATGAGAGCTTTATTCCAGTCCTGGCTCCATTAAAAATGGATTTTAAATATTAAGTAGGGGAATTCTAAAGAGACTATTCTAAGAACACAATGGGTACAGAAGCACACAAAAAAATATGAAGGTATTGTAAGGGACCTCTAAAACATTCCCAAAGGCACATGGCAGCAAAACCATCAGTAACCCCTGTGCTTACCTTGCTGCCCCTGGATCAAGGGCACATGGTGGGTACTGGGTCTCAGGGCAAAGGAGCAGTCTAGTTGCTGGAACTAAATGGAGGTCAGAGCAGGAATTGCAATGTTTGGGTGCAGCTGAGTTTCCTGATTTCACTGACTCTCTCCCTGCCATTGACAAGGTTGGTCCTAGAGTATGGAGCTGGGCTAAGAATGCAAAAATAAGTCCTTGACAATGAGACTAGAGAATTGTGGGAAAAAAGCAACCAGTAGAGCCTTATAGAATTAAAAAAACCAACAAGATATTGGGGACAGATTTCATTTGTTTGTTAGCTTAACAGGACTTACAGGCAAATTCAATGGTTATGTTTTAGGATAACCTGCCCTTAGTTTGTGGGATAATGAGCCATGCTGTGACAAATGTACCTTGGCAGTCCCCTTAGACGGTGGAATCCCAGTGGCAAGTACCAGCAGGAGCAGCAGGTGTACGAATGATCCAGGGATCAAGCAAAGCAAGAGGTCCATCTGGCAGTTTTTCATCATCCAGAAAAAATCTTTTTACTGGATGAGAGGGGGTATGGAGTATGAGGGTCCGGGGAAGAAAAACAAGCTATAGCTGTGATTCATGAAGCAGGACTGTGTAAAAGCCCAGCCAAGCCTGGGAAGCAGTGCAGTCTTTACTGGACACAGCAAAGCAAGCAAAGCAGTCCCCTCACTGGTTCAGCTCGTTTCTCCTGTACTTAGTGATGCTATTAGTGGCAGTGATATCGAACTCAAAAATCCATGCAGCGCTTTTACTTTTCTTTACCTTCCTTCAATGGGAACATGCTTCTTCAGACTCATTTCATTGTAAAGGACTAGGAGCCATTCAAACTGTTCCAGGCAAAGGAGGTTTTCTTATAAAGTTTTAGCACAGAATTCCCTAGAAGTTAAGAGGAGGAAATATGGCTTCTTGGGAAATCCAATCAGAACTAAGGCAAAATAGTCTCTCAGTTCATTATATCACCCATATTTCTTTCTATGCCTTTTTCTTTCTACACTCTTATTCCTCATTGTACTGACAAGCTTCCACTGCTTCTTCATAACTTTAGGGTCTTCAAATTCCAGCTTACACATGGCTCTGCCTGATCATATCCACTTAGGATGTGGGTGGGACAGATTTGTTTAAAAGGGATATGACCAGGACAGTCGGTGACTAGTATACACTTTGTTGATTAACAGTTGCAACCTACAATGTAAAAATTTCAGAGCCAGAAGAATAGAAACTCTATAAGGACAAGTACTATTCTATCTTATTTATCATGGTATCCACAGTGTCTAAAATACTGTCCAGCACATAGCAGCTAAATGATTAAATGAAGACTTTCAGAAACCATTCAGTGCTCATCCTTGTACACAGAATAATATGCTTGGGGACAGAGGGAATGGATAAAAGAGAATTTTAAGAATTAGAACTTTATATTAAAGGAGTTCTAACCTATCTGAAAAATAAGAATTACAGATTTAAAATCATACAGATATAAGGGGCTTATCAGGAATGGTCCTGAGGAAGTAAATGTCATACTTAATGGGACAATTGAGGAGAGTTTAACTAAGGGATTATTTACAGAAAGGTCAGGGAAACAAGCAAGGGATGGTGTATCATTGGGGAGGAAATGACTAATGCTAAGAGGGAGCTATGATTGTGCAAGAGGACAGGAGCTTTGGCTTTGGTAAAGGAAGTTGAGAAGCTGGAGAATAAAACCCTGACTTATTCACCCCCAGCCTGATTTCTTACCTGTTTCAGCACAGGTAACAAATCCTCTATTGACTGGCCCCCAACCTTAAGACAAAAGGCGAGGGGCTCAAGGTAGTACCTGAAGTTACTCTTCAGAGGCTTAGGCCAGGGCAGAGAATGATGAAAAATATATCATAAGAGGATAATTGTAAATACCTGGCAAAATGGAGGATAATATATTATTCTTTTGATGTTCTGAGACTCAATTTCCAATGTAGGTGTGCCCCCCCCCGACTCCCCCATCAACAAACAATTCTTGGACGATAGCAAGGTGTCTGAGACTTTGACTCAATTTTGACACTATTTACTGGGAGAAAACATCAGATATGACAGCTTTAGAGTTAGCTCTACAAGACTTTCCCCTCCATTCCCCACAACTTCAGATGCCAGTGGCAAGCCCAGGTTATTACCTGCGCTTCTAACCCGCTGGCTGTAAATCAGAGGATCCCATGACCTCCCCCTTGGGTTTTGATTAGTTTGCTATAGTGGTCACAAAACACATAGGAACATTTTACTACTAGATACTGGTCTATTATAAAAATATTTAATTCATGAACAGCTGGATAGCAGAGAGGCATAGGGCCAGGTATGGGGCAAAGGTGCGTAGCTTCCATGACCTCTCCAGGCACACCACTACCCCAAGTCTCCACGTTTGCCAATATGTAAACTCTCCCAACTCCGTCTTCTGGGTTTTATGGTGGCTCCATTACATTGGCATTATAAATTAAATCATTGGCTACAGATGACTCATTCAGTCTACAGCCCCTCTCAGCTCTGGAGGTCAGCAGGGTGGGACTGAAGGTTCTGACTCTCTAGCCACTCGGTTGGCTCCCCTGGCAGCCAGTCTCCATCACAAGGTGTTTTCCAAAAGTCACTTGTTAATGTAACAAAAGGCACCTTCAGCATGCTCAGCACTTAGGACATTCTAAGTGTTTGGGAAGCTGTAAACCAGGAACTATGGATGAAGACCAAATATTTTTGAGAAATATATTTTGGTTGTCTGAATGATCAAATAGATATTTCTTATAAATCACAATATTGCAATTATTAATCTGATTTTTATCCTTTCCACCTTATTGCTTGTGATTAATTCATTTTCCAGTCAGAAGCATATTGTTAAAGCAGACAGGGAAATAGAAATAGACCACCCTCTGTTCCCCATCTCTCTGCTAACTCTTATCTAGTCCATGGGGAACAGAAAACCTTGAGAATCAGGCTTTGAGAATAAAGAGGTTCTTAATTCCAAAAGCTGCCTGTATAGTTCAAAAATAAATCCTGGAGGTTGAAATGATGTCTATTACTATCATATAAATAATACAGAGAGGAAGGGAAACTTTTTTGTCCAATAGGGGCTGGCAGGATAAGAGGGGTGGAGAAGCAAGAGTCAGAGTGCTCATGTGTTTGTGCCTTTCCTGCACAGCTCAACCTTGAGGGATGACTTTGGAGGGAAAACATCCGAATACATTTGTGAGGATATCTCCGTGGTTGACAGAGAGAGGGCTTAGTTTTATATCACTCAGGCAGGGAATATTTTGTAAGCCCTGTGGCCAAGAGCTGTAGTTAGCATAATAACACAGAGAAAAATGGTGGTATCATATAGTGGCTCAGAAACATCTATTCAGATGGGTGAGCCAGAGGACACCTTCAAAGGGTCTTGCACAATTACGCATGGAGTAGTGAAGTCAGCTGCAATTTTTGGACCTCTCAAAGTGTCCCAAATTTGAAAGACGATGAGGGTGGAGTGAATAAAGGGGCCACCACAACAGGAATCTTATTACCTAAAGTTGTGATGGGGACGATGGAGCCCAGCACTGTGCTCTAAAAAACCAATTGCACCTCAGAAAATACCAGCATAAGAGCTCTGGGGTCAAGACAAGTCAACCAACTAACATCAGAGACCAGGTAAGAATACAAAAAGAGCATAAAGATATGAGACATCTTATCTCTGTGAGAATATCTAAGCCTTCTTTATGTGTGTGTGTGTGTGTGTGTGTGTGTGTGTTTATTATGAATAGCAGAGGGGCAAGAGTGGAGAGAAAACACTACTTTCTCCCTGTACAATCTGAGTTACTCATAAAATTATTTAAAAAATAAAAAGATTCTAAGTTTCCTAGTTTTCTTTGGCTGGAAGTTTAAAATTCTTTGTCCAATACTACCTCCCTTTTCTGGAGAAAGAGAGATAGATTTGATAAAAATTTAAAAAGTAAAAATAATTTATAAAATTGGGGTGTTAGAGAAGATGGAGGTAATATTTCCAACTAGCTTCATCACTGGTTGGATGGTGGAATCAGTAAAAGAGAAAATATAGCAGTAGCATGTCTAGGTAGGAAGATGATAAGTTCAGGCATGTACACATTGAGATTGTGCGATATCCACACATCTGGATAAATACAATCACCCATATGAGATTAAAGCTTAGAGAGGTCTTGACTATGATTATAAACATGATAGTAGTTAAATAGCTACAATGAATACTTGCCATCCAAGAGTACTTATTTTGTGGCAAAGCCCATGCTAAATACTTTGCGAATGTCCCATTTGACCCATACTAGCAAGTTTCAAGGAGGTTCACAGGGATTCAACTTCCTACATAAAGTCAAACAGCTAGTGAATAGCATAGCTAAAGTTTAAACTCAATTTTTGTTCCAAAGTCATGTTCATGCAACACCTTCAGCCCTAAGGAAACATATGACCAGCTATGAGAAATGACAGGATCAATGGACTACAGATACCTGTGAAGTACCAGCATTTAAGGTGTGGGAAGAGGAATAGGCAGCAATGAAGCAGCCAGAGAAAAAAGAGCCAAAAAGCCAAAGAAGAACCAGAGAAGTATGATGTTACAGACACCAAAATAATTGACTGTTACAAATTAAGAGGTCAGAATATAGGTTGCCAAATTCAACGAGAAATTAGGTAGTCTCAGCAGCAGTCTATCATAAGACGGAGATGGCACATCCTAGATGGAGCCTGAGTATGACTAGAGGTCCCTGCAACGTGCACAAGCAAGAAGACTAGACCCCACTGCACCCAGCAAGGCAGCACCAGTGCCCTCTCAGCAACCACCTAAGCCTGAACTTTCCTACTGGTTAGGTGGCTTGACATGTGGGTAAGAGACAAAACTGGGTGACAGCTACACAACAGCTTCACTTAGGGGTGGCTTGAGAGACAGTGCCCAGGAGGTCTGCTCAATAAATTGCACAAAGTGACGCACCTTGTCATCTGCTTTGGTGGAAGGAAAAGTGTCCCTGAGTCGGAATCAATAGGAACTAATCAGCAGTGGGGACTGGCCTGATCAGCTAGTCAGGAGAAAGGCTGGAAGGTCAAAACAAGGAGGTGTGAGGTGGAGGCGTATGGATGGACATGAGAGTGTAGGCACAAGTGAAGATCATTTTATCATGTGTTACACCCACCAAAAAGCATCGACACTGGAGGAGGCCCCCGAACAACATAGTAAACAAAATGATTTGGCCTGCTGATCCTGGCAGCAGCCACCCTGGTGCTGGTATGATGAGCACACAAACCCAGTGGCCATGGTGGCAAAGATGAAGGTAATCAATGGGATGAGTCAAGATGCACTGATCAATGGGAACACCCACCTACCAAGGCCAGTTCACTTATAGCTGCCTCTAAATTTCCACCTTGCTAGCAACAGAGACCATTACTGAGACCTCAGAATGTCACTAGTCCTTGAAGAAACCAGTCAGCCACCTCAAGGCAAGTTGGTACCAAAATAATGGATAATTTCAAGTAATAGGTCAGGATGAAGATTGTCAAATTCAGTAAAAAATAACAACAACAAAATCAGACCCTTTCTCTCTTAAAATGGCTAGTGAGAGTAGACATCTATTCCAGATATGAATTGGGTTAACTCACCCAACATCACTATGTGGGGCTTACACAATGACTAGTTCACAGTCATGGAACCCCACACAACATAGCATCTGCTCAGGGAACACACTTTCCACAGAAAGAGGAGTTGATATGGGCCTGTGATTATAGTTTTACTGTTCTTTCCACATACTGTACCATCTAGAAACTGCCAGCCTGATATAGCAGAAGTAATACCCTAAAAAGACAGGGTGCCACCCTTCAGGATGCAGTATATGCATTGACTCAATCTTTTATTGATGCTTTGCCTCCAACAGGAAATACATATGGGTTCCCCATTTACCATCACCCAATGAGCCATTTTGTGCTTCCCTCACCTATAACTCTGGACTCCACAGGGTCAAATGTCCTGGTTACAAAGAAGGTGCAAACTACAGCTGCTACCTAGATAGTCTGGGACCCTTGTGTTCAGGCACCGGGAGACAAGAGGAGGAGTCACCTCCTTGCTGGGGATGGTTGTCCCTAACTAGCACTGGGACATAGGACCGCTGTTACACAACAGGAACAGAAAGGAATGGCATAGGTGACCCAGCTGGGCATCTCTTCATACTTCTGTGCTCCACTCTAACTGTGATTAGGTAAGTGCAATAATGCAGTCTGAGAGGGATATAGTTAGCAGGGGCTCACATCCCTCAGAAATGGAGGATTTGGTCACACCATCAAGTAAGCAGAGGTGGCAGTTGAGAGTGAGAGGAATTTGAGTAGATGGTGGAATAAAGAAACAGTGGGTGCCAGATGCAGCCCCAGGACTAACTGCAGCAATGGGGGCTTCTTCTGGCTTCCCTCTTCCATTTCACTTCTGAGTCCTGCAGGACCTGCTGCTCCCACATATACATGTATGGAGAAGTGGATATCCATGGCACAGGGTGTGGATTGCAGCAGACATGGAAATGAGCTACTCATTCTCCTTCAAGAAAGCACCACAGGCTTCTACACGTCATGGTAACTGATAGCTTTCAGCTCTGTTTTAGGATCTGACTCAGTTTTGAACAGGGGACATGCTGTTTACGGAGTGGCCCTCAGCCAGTGACTGAACAAGTTGGTAGTGCGAGGGCCTAGCCATTTCCGCCCAAAGCTGCACTTCCCCCGTGGGAAGTCTCTGTCGGACCGGCAGACTTTGGCACTGTGGTCTGACAATTCCTTCCACTCAATCCCGCCTCTTTTCTTTCATAAATTTTGCTTCCGCATAAACTTTCTTTACTCCTAACTTCACGTCAGTGTCTGCTTCCCAGAGAATTCAACAAAAAAGAAGGGTTGGCAATGGACTCTGTTTTGCTTCTGCCTCCAGGCTTAAGTACCCATTAGACATTTGCCTGGAGGCCAGCAGCTCTCACATTCTGCATTCTTAAAGTGACTGGGTTTGTATGGCAGCTGTACAACCTTCTTAGGTGAATGGATTTCGAGTCCATTGTAGACCTGGCTCTTGCCAAGATAAGTCCCAAGGTCTAAACTGGGAAAGCAGCAGGACGCTACTTGGTCTTGAGCCTCCACCTCTGTTTTTCAAAACCTTGTCCTATGAGAGTTATTGGGTACTTCCATGTTTTAGAGTTGATCATTTGATCCTTATTTAGTCTATAATTAACATCAATTAATTTTCAGAACTGAGGAAGAAAGTAATTGGAATTCCAAACCTCAAACAAACTTGAATAAAATACTTGTCTTAGCTTTTCTGTTGGGTGTTTTATTTTAGACTTTACCTTGGGATGAGTTTGGATCAAAAGTCCCTTTAATATCCAAGAGCAGTTAGCTTTTGGCTCACCAGCGAGAGGTATCTCATTGGTACCATTTCATGCTTAGCCCTGGGATTTCAGTTTCTTGCTTTCTCTCGCTGCCCACTTTCCCCTTCCTCAGCTATCAAGGAGAAAATCCTAGTGAGAGAAAGTGCTAGCATGTTCCTTTCTTAGTTTCTTTCTCTGCTCAAAAAGAAAGAGGAAATAGTCTTTCCCTCTCATTCTCCTATTTTCACTTGAACAAGAAGTTTACCCTCCTGGTATCAATTTCTAGTTAATGTAGAAACTTTGTCTATTATGTTTTCTCTAAAGAATTCATATATCATCTGGAACAAAACAGTTTGAATACACTTAAAAGTTCATTTTGGGCACAGATTTAAAGTGGTTTCATGACCATATGGAAACTTAGGAAGAGATATTTGAAAGTCCAAATGGAAAGATTTCATTAGTTTACTCTCCCTGAAAGATTTCCTTTACCCATATACTTGATTCACCAAATGCAAACTTCTCTCTCCATTTCCTTCACATTCTCTCTCCACAGTCAGCACCAAATTCCCCCTTGACCTTCTGAAACATATGGTGGGTGGGGGGACGAAGTGGGGGGAAAGGAGGGACAGGAGGAGCTTTGCTTCTGCATTCCAAGTGTCTGAAGAGCTTCTCCCTCGAATTTTTTCCAGTAGAAAAAATTCCTCTTACATCTGTGTTCATAATATAGAGAAAATATTCTCGAGTTGGAGAGTAGGAGAATACAGAACATGCAAAGAGGAAAGGAATGTAACGTTTGAGCAAATTTTATTGAGTCTCATCACCAAATTAGAATTTGGTGCCTAAATGAAACAAATATTTACTCTTTTTAAAATGACATTATAAAACAAAATAAAACTAGCTAAATGAAGGAAAACTTGTCAAAAGAAAACCTGTGCGTTACAATAATTAAATACTCTGACTTTCCTAATTTTTACTTCCAAAGTGATACCAATTTAACAGCAAAGAATAGCAGAAATCAACCACTTCTTGTTTAACTTAATTCTTTTAATTTTTCTTTTATAACATATTTATTGACCTATAACACACAAATAGAAGAGTGTATTGCAACATACATACAGAAACATATAGGAATATACAGAAATGGTATAGTTCAAAGAATTTTCACAAAGTGAACACACCCAGAAAGTTCTCTCATGCTTGCTTCAAATCACTGTCCTCATCCCCCAAGGATAGCTACTATCCTAATTTCTAACACCATAAGTTAATTTTGTCTACTTTAAAATTTACATAAATGAATTCACACTATATGAATTCTTTTCTCTTTGATTTCTCAACATCATGCTTGTGATTTTTGTCCATGAGGCTGCATCGTGTAGTTTATTTGCATTGCTGGAGACAGTGATAATGATGGTATAATAATTGAGCATACCACATTAATTTTTTCCAAATTTGGGTTTTTACATTCTTGCATGTGTCTTTTGGTGCATATATGGACACACTGCAGTGTACATAACTAGGTGTGTAATTTTTATGTAGTTAGGTATGTGTATCAACTTTAGTAGATAATTAAAGCCAGTTTTCCTACATGGTTGTACCAATTAACATTCTTACCATTAATAAAAAAGACTTTTAGTTATTCTATCTCTTAAAAATTTAGTAATTTTGGTGAGAACAGATGGAGAGGAGAGTTCGGGTCAAAAACCACTGAAATAAATAATGGTTGAATGCTTTTTAGATTTCCTGAGACTAGGAGCCCACTAATCTAAGAAATCTAGTAATTCCCAAGTAGCAAAAATTTGAGGAAAACCACACATAAGTGTATCATAATCAAGTTGCTAAAAACCAACAGGAAAATGTTAAAAGCATCCTTCTCCCCCAAAAAAGCAACTTTAAAACAGGAGAACTATAATGACTGCTAAATCCCTAAAGCAATGGGAGGACTTCTATTAAAAGTGGTTCGGGGGCTCTTTTGTCCCCTCCTGGCATGAGCCAGGAGCTCTATTCTCTCACTTTATTTCTAAATAAAAGCCTGTACTTTGCTTTCCTAAAAAAAAAAAAAAAAAGTGGTTAAAAGCCCAGAATTCCGTATCCAGTGGAAATATTTTCCCACAAGGAAGGTGGAATAAAGAATACTCAGACAAGTAGATAAAAGAGAATTTGTGGCCAGCAGGCCTACTATAATAAATATTACAGGAAGTTCTTAAGGGAGAAGCAAATGATATTAAATGATATTAAATAGAAACTCAAATCTACATATAGATCTCCCAAATAGTAAACATGCAGAAAAGTATAGAGCAACTTTATGTTCCTCATTCCTAAACCATTTAAAAAGATAATTGCCTAATTAAACAAATAATAATAACAATATATTCTAGGGTTTTGATATAAATATAGGAGTAAGATGTATGTCAGCAATTACACAAAGATGGAAAGGAAGCAAGCCATACACTGCTGCAGGTTCATACATTGTATGTGAAGTGATAAAATATAAATTCAAAATAGACTGCTATTAGATAAAAGTGCATACAATAAAACTTAGCTCAAATATTAAAAATAATACATAAAATGCCAATAGAAGATATAAAATGGTATAAGAAAAGTTGCTCAATTAATTTTAAAAAGGGAAGAAAATAGAGAAAAGGAATGAAGAAGAGATAAGACAAATAAAAAATATAAGTAAAACCAACAGACCTAAACCCAGCAATATAAATAATTACATGAAATGTATGTAAGCTAAACACTCAGATAAAAGGTAGAGATTGTTTGACTGATAAATAAGCAAGATCCACCTATATGCTATTATAAAAGCTGAATTTTAAAAAAAGATGCAAATAGGTTAAAAGTTAAAGAAATTGAAACTATACATTACATAAATTGTAATCATCACAAAGTTGGAGTCATTATAGTAATCTGAGACAAAGTAGATTTCAGGCACTGGAAAATTATCAGAATGAAAGAGGAAAATTTCATGATGATAAAGTATGTAATAAACCTAAATGTGTCTACTGCTAATTATAGAACTTAAAACAGCATGCAGCAAAAATTGATGGAACCAAGGGCAGAAATAGACAAATCCACAAGTAGAGTTAGTGATTTTAACTCTATTTTTAAGATGAATGATAGAAAGACAACTTCTACAAGGAAAGAGATTTAAACATTATGAACCAACTGACCCTTAGAACCACTAGAGCATAACATGGAGAAAACACATTGTTTTAAAGTGCAAAGGAAACATGAACCAAGATTAAATCATTTGACTAAGGTCAAATCTCAGTCAATCCAAAACAACTGAAAATATGTAGATTATGTTTTCTGACAAGAATGATATGAAACTGCTATCAATAACAATAAAAGTATCTGGTAAATGGCCAACATTAAGCAACACATTTCTAGAAAACTTATAAGCTAAAATGAAAACTACTGAGGGAATTACAATTATTTCAATCTGGGAGATAATTAAAATACAACATACCAAAGCCTGTGCAGTGTAACTAAAGCAGTGCTTAGAGGTAAGTTTTACAACTTTAAGTGCTTGTGTAAAGAAAAGAGAACATATTTTAAAATAAGTAATATAAATTTTTCTCTAAAAAAGCAAGAAAAAAAGCAAATTGCACTAGTGTAAATGGAAGGAAATAAAAAATATAATACCAGACATTCTTGGCATAAAATATGTACAAAAACAAAAGAGAAAATCAATGAGAAAACTCATATTTTTGTAAAATCCAATAAAACTTTAAGTAGTAGGTTGGCTGTTCACAAAGAGAGAAAGAAGACATGAATTACCAATATTTGGCGGAGCTGAAAAAGATAACAAAGGAAACTTGTCAACAATTTTATGCCAATACAGTTGACAATTTAAAGGGAATGACAAAGCCCTTGAAAGATAAATGGCCAAAACTGAAAAAGAAGGAAAAGAAACCTGAATAGCCTTATATATACTAAAAAATTTAATTCATAATTAATTATACACACACACACACAAGCTTAACTGTTAATATTTATTTAAGAAAATGTAATCCTACCATCATTTTCATAAAGTAGAAGAGGGAACACTTTCTAATTCATTCATTATTCATTCAGTGAAATGAATTATTCATTCAATTCAGCATTTACCCTCTTTCAAAAATCAAACAAAAATATTAAAGATTAATATACTTCCTTAACATACACTCAAAAATCTTAACAAATCAAATCCACCAAAATATAAAAAAAATAACATGTCACGCTAAAGTGAAGCTTATTTCAGGAATGCAAAGTGGATTTAATATTTGAAAATCAATCAGTGTTATTTACCATAGAATAAAGGAGAAAAATCATATGATCCTTCTAATAGATGTGGGGAGAGCATTTTCGGGATTCAACACCCAGACTTGCTATAGATGGAATCTCCTTCAACAATGGTAGATGGTATCTATGAAAAATATGTAGCCAAAATCACATTTAATAATGAGAGATTGAGTACTTTTCCCTTAATATTTGGAAAAAGGCAAAGATATCTGCTCTCCACTTCTAGTCAAAACTATATTAGAGATCCTAGCCAGTGTAATTAGTGAGGAAAAAATAAAGATAAACAAAATGGAAACAAAAAGAAAAACACTATTTATATGAGATAATCAGGCATATAAAAAATTCCAAGGAATCTATTGAAAAAGCTACTGGAACTAATAAGTGAATTAAGCAAGATCACAAGATACAAGATCAATAATCAACAATCCAATCCATCTTTTCCCTATATTACTAATAAAAACTTGGAATATGTAAGAAACAATATCATTTATAATATGTTAAAAGTCATAAAATGTTTAGGATAACCTAACAAAATATATGCAAGACCTAGCCACAAAAATTACATATATATACATATATGAGAGAAATTAAGGAGGATCTTTGTGAAGAAATATACCACATTCATGTATAGCAAGATTAAATATTAAGATTTTTATTCTCCTCTAATGATCTACAGATTCAACCCAGTTGCAATAAAAATCCCAGCTGTTCTTTCTGTAGAAGTGTTTAAGCTAATTCCAACATTTATATGGAATACAAATGACTAGATTAGCTAAAATAACCTGCAAAACAAGAGCAAAGCTGGAGAACTTAACTGTCTTTTAGTCTTTTATAAGACTACAGTAATTATTAATACAAAGATAGATAAATCAGTCAGGAAAAAGAATGGAGAGTCAAGATAGAGATCTACAATTAGATGTCCTATGATTTTGTTACAGTCAACAAAGCAATTCAATAGGGAAAGGAAAGGCATTTCAACAACTGGTACTGAAACAATTGGATATCCATATAAAAAATTCAAGCCCTATTTTACACTACAGAAAAGATGACTTCAAGATATTTCATAGTCCTAAAGATAAAAAGTACAACTATAAAACTTCTAGAAGAAAATGCTGGAGAATATCTTCAGGACCTTTGTCTTGGCAAAACTTTCTTACAACAGTCATAGGAAGCACTCATCACAGAAGAAACAGAAGTAATAAATTTGACCTTTAAAATTCAAAACTTTGCTCATCAAAATTTACCATTAAGAAAAATAATAAGCAAGCCACAAACCAGGTGAAAATGTTTTCAACACATACATAATAAAAGACTTTTTTCAATAATAAAAAGACAATGCATTAAAATGGGTAAAATATTTGAACAGGCACTTCAAAATGGGAAATACAGAAATGGTCAATTAACATGTAAAAAAATGTCATTATCTTTGGTCAGTTGGGAAATGCAAATTAAAACCACAATGAGTTATTACTACAACCCCTGAAACTGCTGAAATGAAGAAGAGATTTACAACACAAAATGTTGGAGTCTGTAGAAAAAAAACTCTTACACATTGCTAATGGCAATGGAACAGTAGTACAATCACTCTGGAAGAAGTTCAAGTAGTTTCTTAACATAGCTAAGCATATATCTACCTTATGACTCAGCAATTCCACTTTCAGGTATTTACCTAATAAAATGAAAACACATGACCACAAAAGTCTTGTATGAGAATCTCGAAGCATCTTTATTCATAATACCCAAATGAAAAAAGCCCAAATCAATGGGAGAATGTATAAGCAAATTCTGATGCATTCATTCAGTGAAATACTACTCAGCAGTAAAAAACAAAGGACTGGTACATAAAACAAAATGGCTGAATCTCAAAACTATTATTCTGAAGAAGCCAAAAAGTACACACTATATGACTCTATTTATATGAAACTAGAATACAAAACTAGCACACGGTGAAAGAAACCAGAACCATGATTGCCTCTGGCAAAGCAGAATTGGCAGAGCAGGACTTAGAACTTTCTACAGAGATGGAAATACTCCACCTTTTGGTAAGGGAATGGGCTGCATGGTATATGCATTTATAAATAGTTAAATTCATGATTTAAGATCTCTGCATTCACTGGAAGCTAATTATACCCTGATAAAAACAATGCAGACAAATCTGTCACGTGATTGTGGTTTTACTATTTTTTTTTTTTCAAATTTGCTTTCTATTTTTGAGGCTATGATATTTAGGCTATATATATTTTTACATATACACACTGTATTTATATATGGATTAAAAATGTGTGTGTGTGTGTTCCTAATGAATTGACCGTTTTAATCACTATGAACTGAGCTTCTTCTAATTTTCTTACACTACAAATAAAATCTACTTGTCTGAATTGCAATTATTTTACATTTTTTTCCTTCGGTTAGTGTTTACATGTTTGTATTTTCCAATCTTTTATTTTTAATACTTCTGTACTGTCATTTTAAAGGTATGTTTTATAAAGAACATAAAGGCTTTTTTTAACTTCAGTCTGATTATCACAATATTAGGGAATGTTTGGTTGATTGGCACTTGACATAATTAATGATCTATTTGGGTTTCAATCTATATCTTATAATTTGTTTTCTAGTCTCACAACTACTATGTTACTTTTTCTCTCCTTTCTTATTTTTTTTGGATTATTATTTTTTATTTTCCTCTCCATGAAATCACTAATAAAAGTTCTATAATTGTCCTATTTCCTATATTTTTAATTACAATTTTTGTGTTAAGAATCATTTCAAGCATACAATTGGTAGTGAACCCATCTATCAACTTTCTAAAATCTTAACATTTTGCTATATTTGATTTAAATCTTTATCTTGAACTTTAAAATTATACATATAGTTGAAGCTTCCTGTGTTACTTCTCATTTTAAGTATTAACTGCTGTGACATGTTTTATGTGAAAATGAAATGACTAGGGAGAGTGCACTCTAACAAAGAATTACTTCAAAGTTACATTTTCCAAGAGAGATAGTTGCCTCTTTCTCTACTTCTGGGATGAGGAATACATATTTTATAAATTACAGAATTTATTTCTCCCCCCAGAGTGTGCTTCATTTAGAGATATTTCCTACCAACAGGAAGACAACAGAAAATAAATATTCCAGTCATTGACACAAAAGAACATAGCACTAGTACTAAGGACTTTTTCTTCACTTCCTGCTTGCATCTTTTTTTTGAGTCTCAGCACTCTCCTTCAATTATTTGCTACTCTTTAATGAAGAGATACACTACCTCCCTTTCAAAGACACTTTGTTGAGAAGGAACAAAGCCTGAGGCAGTAACTTGTACATAAATTGTCCTCTTGTACATAAGTTTTCAGTTTCCAAAGTCACTTACCATCATAACCTTAGTGAACTCTCAGAACAATCCTGTGAGGTAAGCTGGATATTTTATTCTCCTTATTTTACAGATGTGAAACCCTTGCTTAACATCACAAGCCCATTAAATGAGGAAACTGGGTCTGGAACAAAATTCTCAAACCTCTTTCCATTGACCAAATTTCCATTAACCATGTGCCTTCCATGCTAATGCTCCTAAACTTAACTTAGACCTCTCCCAAGGCCAAGCCTGAACAGTCTGTTACCACCCTCTCCTAGCTACCATTAGGTCCCACATCTGTAGCACTTCTCTCTGCTTGGTGCTCATTCTAGCACCCTATACCACATACCTTTTCAGGTACTCATAAATGCTTAACAGCCCACCTTCTAATTTCTTTGGGGTTCCCTATTTTGCCAGGTGACAGTATATAACTTAATAAATCGATAGCGACGGAACTTCTTATTACCACTCTGTACCCAGAATACACATTGGCACCCTGAAGGCAATAAAGACATCTTCAGTCAAGTTAGGAAGTATGATGGTGGACAAGCCATTGTCCAAAAAACAGATGAGCATGAATATAGTTTGATCCTGCTGGATAATAGACCAGTTAGAAATAGTGGTCAAAAACAAATTAATTATGCCCCGTCAACTCATAGCCCCAAGGAAGCATAAATCAAGTTTCTCCTTGCCACATTGTGTGTAGCTTTTTATACTGCAAGCTATTTAAAAAACTGAATGCAAACTGAATAGTATCTGCATGATAATGCCAACCTCTCGTTTTCTTCAACATCCCTGACATCTCAAGATTGCCAACCTGGGAAAGATACTGTATCTTACTGTTTTCCCATCCCATAGTTCCATGTCTGATAAAAGGTCCTTAGACGTAAAGCACTGAGGCTTCTGATCACTTTTAGGCTTCAAGCTCATGTCTCCAGAAGTGTTATTTAATCCCTGGTTTTTTAAAAAAAACAGCTAAAGAGAAAAATGTATAACTGACTTTAAAAGGTTCATTTATAAAAATGTTTTCATCAACTCAGGGCAAATAATAAGTAAGGAAACCAAGAAAATGACCTCTTGTGTAATGAATAAACACAATTTATTTTTTAACAAGAGTTCTGAATCACACGTCCTTTGGTGTTAAAAATTTCATTTCATACTGTGACAATATATTGAAACTAATCTGAAATTTCTTCTTCCAAAGGTTTTCCTGTGCCTCAGCCCCACCTTTGTTTTATCCTTTGTCTCATCCTTTTCTTCTCCTCCTCTCTTCAGGCTGTGAGTTTTCTGTGGTAGGCTGTTTTCTGTCAGGTCATGTTTTGTTGAATGCTCAAGAGACTGATGTAATTCTGACCACTGTTGATAGATTGAATTATAACAGTAATCATTAAGTGAAAGTTATTCCAGACAAAAGAGGAGGAAGTTTGAAAGGAGAGATGAGGCAAGGGGTCTGTGAGGAAGGAGTAATTTTCTGACTATTGAACTTGGCAGATTTCAGACCAAAACAACTATATATAAGATATGGGTATGATGGAATACATTAATTGCTGTCATCTGGATTTTAGATGCCCTTTAGAGTTGCTGGAAGTCCTGGAAAGTAGAATTGTCAGGAATCTTCTCGTTATCACTGCTATCTGTATCGCAAACTTCTGGCTCATTCATTACTGTATCTTAAGGAAACCAGTTTAGGATGCCCCTTTACCTCCTTTCTGCCCATATGACTTGCTGATTAAGGATTATATTTGTTGGTGTCCTGTCATATTAACCATGATTTAAAACTCAATACTTGGTAATTTTGTAAAATTGTAAACTATTGGTTTTTAAAATCATGGGCCCTCATCTTATTATCCATCCACCTAGATTAACAAATTAAATAAAATCTTTTATATTTTCTATACCAATCTAAGTAGATTTAAAAACTGACCATAAATCAAGTCTCAATAATTTTCCAGAATGAGTGTAATACAGATCTCATACTCTGATCACCATTCAACTAAGTTAGAAATCAATGACAAAAAGAAAAAATTTTTAAGTCCACCTCTAAATAACAGATAGGTTGGCAAAGATACCATAAGAGAGCTTATAAAATAAATAGAACTAAAGGGAAATAACAATACTGCATATGAAAAATTTTAGAAAACAGCTAAAGCAGTACTTAGAGGGAAACATAGCTTTAATGCTAATGCTTATACTACTGTAAAGTAATGTGCTAACACATCTTAAGAAGCTGAGAAGGAATGACAGAATAAAACCAATAATAAAAGAAAAGTTAATAAAGAATATAAATCAATGAAATGGAAAATAAAGAAACCATAAAGTAAATACAACCAAAGTTGATTCCTGAAAAAGATTAACACAAAACAAGTCTCTGTTGAGACTGATAAAGAAAAACGAGAGAAAATACAAATAAACCACATTTAGATGAAAAAAGGATGATACGGCAGAAATTAAATGGGCAATGAGAAATTAATTTGATCCTTTCAGGGTCTGATTTCACTATCTTTTAGGGAAGATCTATACTGGCCTTTATTCTGGGGGTAATTTAGCAGCACTAATGCATTGTTTTTTTGACTGTTCCATATATTCAATGAGATTTTTCTACCATGGCTTGGGGGAATGCAAATGATTACCAGCCCTAAGGAAGTTCTGGACTCATAAGTCCTTACAGTTATATGGTACTTTTCTTTCCTTGAAAGTTGTTATTTACTGGCCTCATGGCATTTCCTACTGTGCAAGCAGAGATTGGTATACAACCAAATATTCTAGGAGATCCCTATGAAGACTTATAGAACTTTTTATCTTAGTAGATTCCTCTTCTTGAGCCTTGTACCCAGATTCTAGCTTCCTAGACATCCCTGAACTCTCTTCTCTAACCCAACAAGATTGTTGAAATCTACTTAGGTGTCCCATCCCTGAACCACAATCCAGGAATTATGCGTAGGCTAAAAAGCCACTGTGAAGATAAGGCATCTCTTCCTTTTTTCCTTTCTCAGTAATTCCAGTCCTGTTGTCCAATGTCTAATATTAGTTTACTGTATTTTGCCCAGTTTTCTAGTTGTTTACAATGAGAGGGTAATTCTAGAACATTTTGCTCCATCTTGGCTGGTAGTGGAAGTCTACCATGGTTATTTTAAATTCTTGTCTGCTAGTTTCAATATCTGAATTACTCACAGGTTTATTGCCAGATTTTCCTATTGATTAAAAATAACACCTTTCTATTTCTTCACATGTCTAGAAATTTTGAATTTATACTAATAATTGTGTGTCACATTGTCCAAACTGGATTCAGTTCTTCTTCCTAAATTTACTTTGTTATGTAAGTCAGTTAAATTCTTGGTGGATCACCTTTATTTTGTATAACTTTATTTTAGACTTCAAAGGGTTGTTGCATTTCAGTTTTCCCCTTAATCTTAGGATCAGTATTTTAGTCATGGGACATAATCTTTATGCCTAAAGTGCGGTCATTCTCTGGTTTCAATGGAAAGTGGGAGCCTCTCTGGTACGACTCAAACTTTAAACCTGTGGTATCCCATGCAGTGGGAAGCCACTGAGATCTCCACTCAGCTCTGTCAGACTCCCGGCTATTGTTTTTTTCTTTGTAGTCTTTCCCTGAGAATGAACAATTCAGGAGTCAGCCAAGGATGTGAGGAGAGTGTATTTTTAGATTTGGGGGCTCTTTCCACTGTGGCACCATCATTTTTTAGATTTCCCTTTTGTTTTCTGTCTCCTCACACCACTGAAAGACTGTAGCCTTCTGTTTGAGCTCTCTCCCCTTAGCATCATATAGATTTGGGTTTACCCTCATAAGAAAAGTCTTATAAATGTAGATCTTATCCAGTATTGTCTCCTTCTAACAAGTATCAAAGCCCTTTTAGTTTCTGATTACCCTTGGCCACTCTCCAGTGCATAATTCTCCATAATTCTCCAAATAACTGTTGATTTTTATATTTTGTACAGAGTTTATAATTACTATTGAAGGTTAGTCTGATGTAAGCTACTCAACCATTACTCAATCCTGAAACTAATTTTTATGCTTGACTTAATTAGAAAATGGTATGCTTCCAGTGGATTTTTAAATAGATTCAGTAGGTAAAATAACAATTTTGTTGAATCATATTTAATATTGGGATATACTTCAAGTCCTTCTTTCAAATTTATGTCTCTATTAAAACCCTATTGTTGCTCCTCAAAATGTCTGATTTACTAAATTTTTTATGAAATATGCCCTGATTTTTAAAAAAACTTTTCACCAAACACTAATAAGTGTTTAATAGACATTATTTTTTTGAACCCTCACTGCAAACTCAAAGGGAGGTAGTATCTCAATCTTGATGTTATAGCTGAAGGCAGCCTAGAGAGAAAAAATAACATGTTCAATGTTACACAGCTTAGTAACTAAGGAATCTGGGGTTTAAACCAAGTATCCTGTATACACTCTTGGACATTATGCTGCTGCCTCTTGGCATAATTCTCCAGCCTGAAGTAATCTCTCTTTTTCTTTAAATTCCTTAACACTTTAAATCCTTTTACCCATTAATCATACTCCACTTCATTATCTAAATGTGTTTCTATTCCTCTATTGGCCTTGAAGTCAGAGGTCATACCTTCTTTGTGACTTTCCAGGAAGAACAGTAAAGCAGACTCAGATTCAAATCTCACGCTCTCACATCCAGAGTGACATTGTTTGAAATCATATAAGCTTTCTAATTTTTTTCCACTCATAGAGTGGAGACTATCACTACCTATGGCTGTTGTGAAAATTAAGATAATGTACTAGACTCATAAAAATCATTGGTAAGTGGTACCCAGTATTATTAAGTTCTTTGGAGATGTTTTCTCCTGTAAGATGTTATTAAATCACCACAACAACCATGAAGTCATCAGTGTCTCCATTTTCCAGAAGAGAAAACTGTTGCTTTACAGGCAGTAGACTTTCAGTAACTGTTTCTGACTGAATGACTCCGGCATGGCCTTTAAAGGCCTCTCCAGACACACAGATTCTTGCACTAATAAGGAACCCTTGGTCACCTTCCCCTTACATGGGGACAAGGTAAAAGGTTGGTAGCAGCTCTCAAATCAATCTTTGAAAGCAAAAGCAGTTGACCCTTTGCCAGCATTCTCTGGTCTAATTGACTTCCTGCAGTGAAACCTTATTTTGAAACAGGACTCCAGAGCCACCACTGGCTAAAAAGACAAAAATAATGTCATTAACTCTGTTAGTTTTGCTTGGGATAAAGTGTCCTGAGCTCATAACAAATGTCCTCTTGTTAGCAAATGGAAAAGCATAATTAAGACAGCTTTTTCACCACTTTTAACGAGCCTGCAGTTTCCTTTCTACCTCACTCCCTCATTTTTTTTTAATGAGATACCAATTTCCTCCTGCCCAGTACTCACAGATACTTTAAGCAATAAAACAGCTTTGATTTTCATCTTAGTGTGAAGTTTTGGTATTAATTTATTCATCTGTGACCTGTGTCATACTCTTCTTGTGCTAAATGACCTGCTAATCTTTAAAAATTAACAAGGTATCTCAAGCCAAAATATGCAGAAGAAAGGGAAAAAGATATGAAAGAGAAGGAGGGTGGGGGAGGAAAGGTTCTCACTCAGAGCAGCATGGAAACATTGCTGCTTTCATTCTGCTGCCTTCAGCTTCAGCATCTTCTGGAAACACAGGCCACAATGAAGACTTTTTCTTGGTTTCCCGCAAGCCCTCTCCAATTAAGACCCAAGTGTAACCCAGTCTGCCCAGACTGAGAAGCTGGCTGGGGCCTGGCTGACGTAAATAGAGACCAAGCTGTGGGGCCAGGAGCAGCAGGCAGCTCCTGGAAGATGTGTAGGTGGTGAAGGGCAGAGAGAAGGACTTTTCTAAAGGCTGTAGGATCAGCCCAGCCCAGTCTGCTGCCTGCCATCTGGAGAGAGGCAGCCTTGGCAGAATTGGGCAGCAAATTGCTTATTTATGAACTCGTTTTTTTTTAAAAAAATAACTTTAATGGCCCTTTAAAACTTTCAGAAATTCTGGATGGAGCTGAATACAAAAGTTAGATTTGTACTCAGCAAAAAGCTATGTACTTTGTTCCATGTGTTTTGCTCCTCCTTACCAAAGGCCCCATTTTTGTACAGGCAGTTGGATACAATGTGACCCTATTAAGTCAGGGAACTGTTTCTAACACAAAATGCACTTGATTTCACCTTTATCTGTGATTATATTTTGTTTCACCTCTGCATAGGTAGCCTCTTCAATCATATCATAATTATGATTCACTCTTAAAAACTAAATTATTGAGATATAATTCACATGCTATAAAATTCACCCATGTAAAGTAGTAAAATAATTCAATGGTTTTAAGATATTCACAAAGTTGTACAAGATCTAAGTTTAGAACATTGTTTTCACCTTAAAAAGAAACCTCAGTGCATTAGCAGACACTCTCCATTTTCCCTCTCACTTCCCAATTTCAGCTCTTGGCAACTATCTATCTCCTATTTAGCAGATTTACCTATTCTAGACATCTCATATAAATTGAATCATATAATATGTGGTCTTTTGTCATAGCCTCCTTTCAATTACATTATGTTTTCAAGGTTCACCCATGTTGTAGCATATATCAGTACTTCATTCCTTTTTATGGCCAAATAATATTTCATTGTATGAACATACCACCTTTTATTTATCTATTCATTAATTGATGGATATTTGGGCTTTTTTCCTACTTTTTTGGCTAATACAAATATTGTTGCTGTGAACATGCAAGTACCAGACTCTTCTGGGTCCTGCAGCTGTGTAAAGGTTTTGAAATCAGAAAGTGTGAGTCTTTCAACTCTGTTCTTTTTCAATTTTGACTATTCTTGGTTCCTTGAATTTCTATACTAATTTTGGGATTAGTTTGCAAATTTTTAAAACTGGGAAGCTGAGTTTCTGACAAACATCACAGTGAATCTTTAGATTGATTTAAGGAGTATTGCCATTTTAACAATATTAGGTCTTCCAATACATGAACATATTAATATAATGTCTTTCAATTCATTTAGATTGTATTAAGTTTCTTCAATGATGTTTTATACTTTTCAGAGTAAAAGTTTTAAACTTCATTCCTTAAATTTATTCCTAAGTATTTTCTTCCTTTAGGTGCTATTGTAAATGGAATTGTTTTCTTAATTTCAGTTTTGGATTGTTCATTGCTTCTGTATGGAAATAGATTTCTGCATAATGATTAGTATCTTGCAATCTTTCTGGACATGTATTTTAGTTCTAATAGTTTTTATTTTAGTGAATTCCTTAGGATTATTTTCCATATATGATCATAACATCTACAAACAGATAGGTTTACTTTTTCCTTTCCAATCTGGATATCTTTCTTTTTCTTACCTGATTACTGTGACTAGAATCTCCAGTACCATGTTGAATAGAATTGGCAAGAGCAGACTTCTTGTCTTGTTCCTGATCTTAGTTGTGTGTCCTTCATAGACACCCTTTATCCTATTGAAGAAGTTCCTTTCTATACCTAACTTTTTGAATAATTTTATGATGGAGGTGTTGGATTTTGTTAAATGCTTTGTATCTATTGAGTTGACTATGTGGTTTTTATCCCTTTTTCCATTAATATGATGTATTTTATTGACTGATTTGTTTTTAATTCCAGCAATAAACCATGATGTATAGTCCCTTGTGATTAATGTTAGGTTTGATTTGCTAGCATTTTGTTGGCAAATGGGAATATTTGAGTCTATATTCATAAGAGATACCTATGTATAGTTTTTTTTTCTTATGATATCTTTGCTTGCTTTTAGTGCCAGGCCAATATTAGCCCCAGAGAATGAGTTAGTAAGTATTCCCTCCTCTTCTATTTTTTAAAGAGCTTATGAACAGTTATATTCATTCCTCTTTAAATGTTTGATAGAATTTAGCAGTGAAGTGAATTGGATCTGGTACCTTCCTCACGGAAAGGTTTAAAATTACTAATTAAATGTCTTCAATTTTTATAGTTCTGTTCATATTTTCTATTTCTTCTTGTGTCAGTTTTGGGAATTTGTGTTCTAAGAATTATCCATTTTATCTACGTTATCTAATTTGTTGGCATACATTTATTCACAATATATGCTTACAATTCTTTTCATTTCTTTAAGGTTGGTTGTGATGTCCCTTTTTTCATTCCTGATTTAGTAATTTGTTTGCTTCTTTTTGTTTCTTGGTTAGTTTAGCTGAGGATTTGTCAATTTTTAAAATCTTTTTAAATAACCATTTTTATTTTGTTAATTTTCCCTATTTTATATTATGTATCATTCTTTAACATTAGTACTATTTAGTTTAAAACACACACTCTTCCTTACTCACTTCTAACTCCCATGAGACCAAGAGGTTGTCCTCACCCAAGCTGTTTCTTTTAATCTGTTTCTTCATTGATACCCTGTATTTCCAATACTGATGTCACTTGGAAAAATGTGGGAAACACTAGCAATCATGTCCCATTATGATCAGTTTCTCAAAACAACCACACAGCCTGTCTGCACTCAAAGAAAAGGAAGGACTGAGGGAGGAAAGGATGGTCAGGACTACCTGTCTCACCAGTATTTTTGTTCCTTTTGTTCCATGACTTCCAGTATTGTTTCCTCTGTCTTGTTCATTAAATTCATAAATGATTTTGTTCCTTAACTTTTAATTTTGGAATCATTTGTTTGATAAACTGATTCAACATTGTCCAATACTGAAGAGGCCACATACTTGGCATGCATACCAACTCTGTCCCTTGTTCACAGAGGATATTAATAATCTTTTTTTTCCTAAGCTCAGATGTGGCCTTACAGCTCTTCTCAACAGAGGAGGATTCCACATAACCACTACTAACACCTAGGCATTTGTACTATATAAATACATGCATATATTAACCAAAGACATGTGCTAGGATTTTCAGATAAATACTATTTGTAATAGCCCAAAACAGAAAACTACCAAATACTCATCAACAGTAGATTGGATAAAGTAGATTGGATAAATAAGAACAGTATTATTACACAACGGGGTACTATACAGAAATGAGAATGAACACTCTTCAACTGCATTGTACGATGTAAAAGATGCCTACTAAAATAACACAGAGCCAAATAAACCAAACATGAAAGAATACATGCTGTAGGATTCAATTATATATAGTTTAAAACCAAGAAAAACTAATCCATGTTATTAGAAGTCAGGATAACCTTTGGGAGGAAATTTGGAAAAATCATGAAGGTGGTTTCTGGGGGATGGATAATGTTCTGTTCCTTGAGATGATGCTCAGTGTCATCCAGAGTGTACATAGTTTATGAAAAAAATTTACCCTGTAGCGTTTTAAGTCTTTCTCTGTATGTGTATTTTATTTCAATAATACAGTTTTAACAGCTTGGTTTACTCAGCTCCATAAGTAGATTGTAAACTCCGCAAGTTTTCAGGACTGTGTTTCATTGAATCTCCTTTGGATTTAAGACAGTGATGGAAACAAAAGAAACATATTTGCTTTGCGTATTTGCTATTCCTGTCCTACATTTCCATATTCCAGTCCCTGGTAAAGTCCTCTTTTTGGATTCTGGCTAGTATCTCATTCTGTAATTGTCCTCTATCTACGTGTACATTATTCCTGGAAAACTAGAAAAGTTATTCCAGCCCAGGCTAACTCCATAGTGTCCCTACTTGCATTCTGGTTCCTATTTTTCATTACTGTCTCCCTTTGCTGCCAGACCCTGATAACCTTGGGGTTAGGACTATTCCCTCGCAACCAAGATTGGATGAATTGACTTAAAACATACGAAATAAAGAAATACATTAGCATAGGAGCTTGTGTTGTATCTAAAATTCATTTCAGTCACATGCTGTTCAGTTATAAAACAGGAAACTTTTAAGGATTCCCAAATGCTGTACATATTGCCATCCATATGAGTAGCAGGACCACCTCCAGTGTCTTTTGAATTGGGGCTTCAATGTCTGTGTTCCTTTAGAGGTGATATAACCATGCCCAAGTTTAGATGAAGCTCAGGAAGGTCAGTTGGATCAGGGAATATAGACTGAATTATGTTGTGATGAGAAACAAACCCCAAATCTCACTGACTTATAACAAGCATTTATTTCTTGCTGAAACTATACCCATTTTAGATCACCTATGGCTTTGTTCCACTTCATCTTCTTTCCAGGATCCAGGCTGAAGGAATGATATTTTTCAGGCATATTCCTGGTCTTGTGGTGGAGAGAAAAGGGACTTTGTGTTAAGGCTCTTGAATATTTTTTCTCAGAAGTGGCATACATCACTTCTGCCCATATTTAATTGGCCCAAGCAAGCAACGTAACCAAGCCTAACATCAACAGGGCAAGGAGCTATATCATCTTTTCACATGGAAAAACACTGAGTATTTATAACAACAAAAATCTACCATAGCAGTGAAGCTAAAAGGAAGAGACCCTCCCTCCATTAATTTATAAATGAATAAGGATAATAATTCATGCTCCATATTCTTCTAATAACAATTTAAGCTCTAGTATTTTTAGCCTAAACAATTAGGGTGAAGATAAAAACTAGACCTTAGCTCAATAGAAAACATCTTTGTGGCAATCTTCCCTTGACCTTTTAAGAGTCATCTCTCTCACACCCCCACATAATGTGGAAAGGTAGGGGCAGTTGTGCATTGTGTATATGACATGTGTCACTACCACCTGCCATATCAAGCATTCCTCCACAAACATAAGAAATGTGTCTGATAAAAGAGTTACTTTGATAGAGTAAAATATAGAGGCTTAAGTCCTCTGTCTTCCTCAAAGCATTTGGTTGGTGGGAATGGGGCCTGGAGCCTCCAATGTGTTCACTCCTGTACCCGGATTCACTTACAGAACTATCCTTATTTAGCACAGGTATGTGGTCTGAAGAACAAGAATGCCAAGAGAAGACAGACCGCCGCCAAAGCCACCCTAGACTCTGCCCTTAGCTAAGTGAATAAATGAAACAATTACTACTTTCTGGAAATGTCTAAAGGTTTCCTTTGGAGAAAAATCCTGGGGAAGAAGGAATAAAAATTCAGGGCACAGAGAATTTTGGGGGCAGTGAAACTACTCTATGCTATAATGGTGGAGTGCTTACAGAATGCAGATTGCTGGACAGATGGGCATAGTTCAACACACAGAACTTCTAGTTGGTCTGAGATGGAGCTACTATCATCCTAACTAAGCAAATCAGACTCCACCCAAAGTAGCAGCAACAGCCAGGTGTTCTAGGCTGAAGGGTGCTGAGTGAATCAGTTAGATCTTGTTTCCCCTTTGATTCCAAGCACAAGAAAGCCTGTCACTGCTGGTTACTGTGTGTGGAAAAGAAAGAGAGGGTGGGGTGGAAGAAGGGAAAAGGAGACAACGCAGCACAAAGCCCATCCTTAAATTCCTCTGAAAGGAGGGTGGCGAATGCAGAGATGAGGAGGAGGGGGAAGATTACAAAAACAAATGTGTGCCCAAGATTCATCTGGAAGCCAGATACTTAGTGTGTGGGCAAAAACTCTCCTCTGTTCCAGGTGCTGTCTCTGGTGGCTGCGTGGCTCAGCTGCCCCTCCCTTTCACCAAACCACAAGCCATTCCCACTCCTCCACAACTCCTCCAAGACACATAACTTACTGTCTGAAAAAACAACTCTGTGAAAAACAACTGTCATTTTCCCCACCTACAGTCTTATGAAGATTACAGATCATATAATCATGGGTTGTTGGAACATGAAGGGACTTTAGAGAGTGGAAGTAATAGAAAAAAGAGATAATGGACAGGTGTGAATTTCAAGTCTGACTCCCCACTGATGAACTAAGTAAACAAGTTATTTGATTTCTCTGAAACGTTCTCCTAATTTGTAAAATAATGATGAAAACAATATCACTCTTATCCTGTAACCATTCTTACTTAGTCATCCATCTATTCATTTAATAAATACTTACATAGTGTTTACTACATACCAGACAATATACTAAGAGATGGGCATGAGAATCTAAGAGATACGGTTCTTGGCTTCAGAAAGCTTACAGTCTCTCTGCTGGGTAGGCCAGACATCAATAATCACATGAATAAATACATGTGAAATGAAATAAAAAAGATCTCTGGGTAAGTAACATTTGGGTTGAGATATGAAAGCTGAGTAGGAATTAGTAAAATGAAGATTAGGAGAGTAGTGATGGAGTAGGTAATATTTTGGGCATGGAGGGACCAATTTGACTGATGGTGCTGAGGAATGACTGAGCTTCCAGGAACAAGAAAACAGTATGAAGAACATGAATAAAATGAAAATTGGGCCACCAGACAAAGCTAGAAAGGAAAAAGGAGTTTCATCATGCAAAGCTTTGTAGACCACTTAGTAAATATTTTTTACTTTATCTAAAGTGAAATGGGAAGCCAGAAAAGGGTTTTAAGTAGATTGACTATTAAATAGATAACGTATGTAAAACACGACTTTAACAGTTAATTAATAAAGTTTTTGTGTTTGAAAAAACACAAGTAGTCTAATATCTTCATTTTTAAGGTAAGGAGTCATAAAACATGTCATGTAATTTCAGAATGGCCAGAGAATAAGAACATGTTAATGCTGAGTCCTGAACAAAACTATTTGTTTACTTGGATTGGTTTTAAGTGAGAAACCTACTGGGATTTAAATAATTGATGGTGTTTAAGTAAAGACTGTTTGTTTGATGTCCAATCCAGGAATATTGCCCTTTGAATTGCCCAGGGGTCGTGGCATCAGATCCATGGAGAAAATATAATTATTGCACAGGGCATTACCTGTAGGCGGCTACCAAGTAAAACACAAGATACTAAGCTAATTTCGAATTTCAGATAAAGAACAATCATTTAGTGTAAATGCATCCCAAATATCACATGGAACATAGCTGTAAAAAAAAATTTATTGTTTATCTGAAATTAAAATTTATCTGGGCATCCTGCAATTGCATTTGTTAAAACTGGTAAGCTTGTCATTTACAGGGAGCAGCAGTCACATACTCATAATAATATTATTCATTGGTTTTCAACTTTTAGAACTGCTTTGGTACTTTAGAAGCACCAAAAACTTTGTGTTTATAGTCAGAATGTAAATTTTAACAACTTTTCATTGTAAAAGAAAAGGCATAGGGGGTGGGTGAAATGAGTGAAGGAATTAAAAAGAAAAGAAATGGCACAGACCACAGAAACTGGGAGATGGAGGGGAATGAAGAAAGGGATGGGTAAGGGGCTGATGAGGGAATTGCTGTCCTTGTCTTAAGTAGAGGATGGTTGAGATAATGATAAAAGTTGATGTGCATTAAATGATCCATCTAGTTCAGTATTCTTTTTGCCAGATAAAGTTCTAAGAGATTATATTATCATATTGAATTTAGGCATAGTTACCTTACCACTTCTGAGTGGGCTTTTGTCCCATAATCTGATTTTTTTTTAAATACTTCAAAGTCTGACCTATACCACCTTAAGAAATCAGGAACACCCTCAACTTTATTAATTGTTATATAAAGTAACTCACTGAAAGTCATCTTATCCAATGCTTTGGGAAGAGTAGTTAATCTGTTGGTCAAAGAAGCCAGTTACACTGAGAAATCATAAAAAATGATACATATATACCTTATGCATTTTATTATAATTTAAAATATGTGAGAGACTATCTGCTAATCTTTTGATGTAGGGCCAAGGCCTTTTCTATGAGTATGAATCCCTGAGTATGACTTCTGTGTTACCAAAAAGCATCATCTCTCATTTCCATTTATAGTTTCTATGAAATGTAGTGACAATGTAAGGACATTTTTTAAGAAGTCTGAATGCACAAGCCTTCTGTGCTTTCAGAAAAATTTCCTCTATCTTCCATAATGTCTTGCTCCACAATTTTTTTTTATGACTTCACTTACTGAATATTTCCAAAGCATTCAATGGGAAAAAACCCCTTCTCTTTCCATTGATTTTAATACTCTTTCACCAACATTATGTAATTATACAATCCATGAAACTGGGATATATACTGGGAAAAAAAACCTCTTCTCTTCCCATTGATTTTAATACTCTTTCACCATATTATATAACTATATAATCAATGAGCCTGGGATATATACTGGGGCAGCTTTTAAAGTAGCATAGAAAATCTACTTTATTTTTTTTAATTGAGGTGAAATTTTCCCTTCTGCTTCCCAAAGGCAGTGGTAATAAAATAGTCCAAATATTTAAGAAATTAGGTCTTTTTAGAGGCTACACTAGTAGAAGGCAGGGAACTAGATTAAACAATATACGAAGGCCAGTTTCACCCAAACTTTGCATCATGATATGTACACTGATCTCATTACTGTTTCTTAATGTGTGAGAGTTTGGATTTTCATAAGATGGTGGTATCTCCCTGGGTTTTATATTTCTCTTGAAGCCTGATTATTTCTTCTTTATCCCCTTAAAGGTGGCTGTAGGGGAAGAAGGAATAATCTATTTATAAAGAGCCTAAGAAAGTTCCTAGGAAGGTAAGTGGCGGATTGTACTGGAACTAAATTTCAGATAACTTATCATTTCCTCAACTCCTGCAAGAAATCTATTTTCATGAATGTGTACTATTATTTTCCAGGCTACCTGCAGCCATAATGCTACAACAGAAACACAACCATATTAATGAAAAATTGTTTCTATTTAGTTTTCTTCACAGAATTGCAGCAACCCTTGCCTTATCGAAAGTCTTCCCTTCTCAATCAGAAGGTCCATGTCTTAAAGCATAAACGTCCATTTTGCTTCTACCATTAATTTTGGTTTCATGACCAGCTTATAGTCCCAATTTTGCTTATCCGTAAATAAACACCTTTCATTAATTTCTAGAAATGAAGTTTAAAATTGGGCTCTTTTCCTTATGACTAATTTTCAGTGAAGCCAGATTTTTGCAAGTAACAGGGTTTTTTTTTAAGCTTCTTATATGGATTTTCTGTTTTTAAATGTTCCTTGAAACTGAGAAAAGAGATTCATTGTTGGAATGATGGATTTTGCTTTTTGTTAAAAAAGACAGAGCGCTCAGGGTGGGGCCTGGCTATTTCCTGCCCAAAACACAACTGCAAAGATCAGTCATGTTAAAGGCCTAAACAACCTGACAAGGTTGCTTTAAAGGCAACAACAAATAAAGGTGATCCCCAACAGGGGGCTTAGGGAAAGGTGGCTGGGTTTAATTCGCCCTTAATGAACAGGCAGGCAGTTTCTTCTACTGGTAACATTGCCTCAACATAGTAGCCGTCAGAGCAGGCAGGGACTCTCCTCAGGAGAGCATGCACCTTGGTGAAAATAAATGGATCTTGGGACAGAATTAAAGGGCTCTAAGTCTGTTGAAATCCTACCCTTCCTAACAAACTCAGATTAAAAGCTACCTCGTTCCTCAACTGAACAAGCCTGAATTGACTTTACTTTTCTGAAACCCCATTTGTATTTGCTTCTATTTATTTTAATTCATTTAGAGTATACTCTAATTTAAAAAAAAAACAATCTGACCTCTCCACTAGATTATAAGCAATTTGAAGAAAGTCTCTTGTCTCATTTGTTATTGTATCCAAGGCACTATGGTGGAAGCAATATAATTGTTTTGGAAGAAACTGATTTTTAAAAATAAAGTATTAAAAAGATAGTATCACACACACACACACACTACCTCAGCTAAGCAAATTGCATGAACTTCCAGCCCTATAACCTATATATATATATATATATCCACACACATACATATCAACTTGAGGTCTGTAGATGACACATTTTTGAGTTGTCTACAGAGCCCTCCACTGTCCTTCTGTGAAAAGTACTCCTAACTCCCACTTCAGGCCATATTTATACCTCTGTGACCGTACCCCCTGGCCTTAGATGATTGGCCCAGGGGGGGGAAAGGTGGACCAATCCGACATTATGGTGAATTAGATCCGTCATACTTACCAACACTTTCATCTATGCTATTCTGGGTAACCACAGCAAGCACAGTTCTGTAAACCTGCACCGAGTAAAAATCACATGTTGGCAATAAACTTGGTTAAATAAATCAATAGGATCAATACCAAAAACCTATGGGGAAAAGACCTAATTGAATGCTTGTCATATGTTAGTGACTATCAGTCAATAAAGGATAAACAAGATACAGTGCCTTCCATCTGGAACTGGACTGCAGAGAAATAATTATAATGCATGGCAGCTATTAAAATAAGTACATGAAATGGGCAACAGAAGCAGAGAGAAGGTCTAGCGCTGCTTAGGTTTTGACCCTCTGGCTTAATGTTACTCTGAGAATCATCAACCTCTCGACATAGTCACAGACCAGAAAAATGCTTTAAGCAAGGTTCTGTTGTTTGCTTCCCCCCCACCTCCTGCCCTCATCAAATGTAATGAAATAAATATGCTTAATGTGAACGCAGGTCAGACTCCACAGTCAAGTGTTTGTGATCTTTATGGGTTTGTTTTTTTCTCTTCTTCCTTTTGGGTTACTGAGCAGAAGCTGAATAACTCTGGTCTTTCTTTCCGTCTGGAAATCATGTCCTGTGAGTTGCCAGAGTGCAGGGACAGATTTCCAACATGAAAACTCTTGCAGGGGCAGCATCACCCATTGAGGGATTCCCATTTGGGAAACTCAGGGATGACAGGGAGGCCTTTCTGGTCTCTAGTCCTCCATTTGCCCTGTTTCATTGGAATACGAGCCTCGAGGCAGCTGGGGTATGTGTGTTAACAGCTAATAGGGGCAAAAGCTGGCACTGAAAGGAACTACTTCCAGAGAGGGGATCCTGTTTCCACCATTACCACTTTCCTAGGACTTATTCAGCACCCAGGCTCCAGGAAGATTTATGAGCTGCTTAAAACATTCATGTTTGCCTACTGCTGATCATTGGAAATTCAAGGGTGAGAACTAGATTGGGTGCACTCAGGGAGCTCTCTGTTCCAGGCCCGTGGGCTCAGGACACCTCCTTAGCTTTATCTCTCTGTGCCTCCCTTCACAGCTTCCCGTCAGACACAGGCCACAGAATTCCTCCTGGGCTTTACTTGAATTTGCCAAAATTGAGTTAAGTGTGCAAGATTGGGAGGGCTAGAAAATAGCCACATAACAGGTATAACTTGTATTTGTGAAGTAGTTTATGGTTTACAAGGTGCCTTCACATACATTATCACCTGATTCATTTATTCATTCATCCAATCATATTTTACATTGATTCATATAAAAATATGTACGAGCTATCCAATGTGTTCCAGGAACTGAGTCTTGCCCTTGTATTTTACAAATAGAGGATACTGCTTAATTTCTGTGGACCTATGTTTAATTCTGTAAAATCTATTTTTTAACATCTTTGAAACACCTAAGCTGTGAAAAGTATGTGTGATATTATGAGCAGTATATGTGGGAAATATCAAAGGCAGCAAGTCAGGATAAAGAAAATAAAGATATGAACTAGAGAGGGAAACAGATGTGTACACAAACAAAGCAAGAGAGCACCACAGGACGGGGAGAGGGAATGGGGCTAAAAAAGGCATCTCAATTCCTGGGTTCCTAACCGGAGCAAAGCTGATCTTAAGGTGTCACGGGACCTCTTTTGAATTCTGATTAGGAAGCACAATCAACATTAATCGCATCCAAGGCTTGTGGAGAGGCAATTATGCAGAAGAGTCTATTTTAATGTGAAGCATCAGAGTAAAATAGTGGTTTAAAAAGCTGGACTGCTTGAAACTCACAGGTATTCAGCTTTGCTGTTTCTACCCAGTAGCCCAACTCTGTTCTTTTCCATTCTTCTTGCTGAATTTTAGCTTAAGTTTTTATTTCAATAGAAGGTTCTGAGGTTAAAAAAGAAAGAAAATAAAGAAAACAAACAAAAAACATTGGACTAGCCTGTCTCTAATATTCTGTGATTCTGTTATCAACACTATGTTAGTCTATCCTTGGAATATTTGAACGTTAATAAGAAAAAAAATTACATGAACAAAAATTTTTTAAATGAAATTCCAGATCTCACGCTTAAGAAGACATGGTTGGGGAGGGGGTCTGAAATCCCCTCCTCCAAACGATCAGTCTCACTGCCCATATTTATTTAATCTTGGCCCAATTTTATGCATATCAAGATTTTAATAGTCTCAATATATAGTAAGATATGCCTTCCATTACTTAAAAATAAAGCTTGACTCTCCTTAATTTTCAAATTTCCTTTGTTTGACTCTTAGGAACTCTGGAAAGCACAAACACCCGGCCCTGCTCAGGTGAGAACCTCCCAGTTCCTGCATCCGGGAACCCGGTGACCTAGGACTCACAGGAAGCAGGGCGTCCCAAGGTGTCAGCTCACAGACAAAGGCCTGTATTCCTCTGGCTCAGTGGTGCTGTAAGCGGCATGCCCTAGTTGGTGCATACAGCTCTAGCCTGTTAAGGGATGTCGGGAGGCGTGAATGGGTACAGTGTATGAATAATACATTTATGGGGACCTGGACCTCTTGGAGTTTCTGAATGTGGACAGTCACCTCCTAGAGCAGCAGCCTCCCAAGCTCTGTGACTGCAGGCTGCTTGCTGAAGAGCGTCTCCAAGGTCAGGTCTGACCCTCTAGACAGTACCTAGAGCATCAAGCCATTAAAAGCAAATATTGATAGACTGTACAGAGGCGTGCATGCACAGCCTACCTGTCTCTTCAACAAGTATTCTGGGCCAAGAAAAGAGGTGCCCTAAGAACATTTGTTCCCTTTATTCAAGGGAAGCATTTCCTCTCTGGCTCCAAGTTCCCCAGGGTCTGTTTAGCCTACTTTTCTTGTTGTTGTATATGCTTTTTCTGGGAGAACAGGGACACATTTTGGCTTCAGTCACGTTCGGAACCTTTGACAATAGACATTTTCATCTGGATGCCCCATAAGTATGCAAATTCAAGTGTGCAAAACAAATTTAATATGTAGTCCTTTGCAATGCAAACTGCTTCTCACTATCATCTACAGACCAAACATTAATCTTGGCAGGTAGAAACATCTTTCTTCTTTCCCCCACCCCAGTCCATCTATTTACAGGCTAAGACCTGTGAAGTCTACCTCAGAAATGTCTCTGAAATCTTCCTCTTTTACTTTATTCATTACTTCAGTTTGTATTGAGCACCAGAGGGCTTGGGGGAATCCAGCTTATTTTTTTCTTTTAAACTAATATTCATGTGAGTCTTGGAATATGGGACAAAAAAAGAGTGTAGTCCAGCATGAAAGATGGTTCAGTAGAGGGATGCACAGTATGCTCCAGGAGGGCAGAAGATCAGATGTCTTTTTTTTCTGGTAGGAATTCTAGGTTATTATGGATGTTCAGTAACTCTTTGTGGAATCAAATAAATCTGAAGTGGTGATGTATATTCCCTGCCTTGAAGGCTGAATTTGTTAGACAGGTTACTGAAGGGATGCCATTCTAGGCCAAAGAAATAGTATGTGTAACATAAAGAAGCAGGAGACACTGGCATTAGTGACAAAGAGCAAGGTAATTGATGTAATTGAGAGGAGGTATGTAGAAATGTGGCTGGAGAGGTAGGCAGGTTCTTGTGTTTCTTCTTGATGGGTTTGGAATTTAAAGCAAGGGGACACCTAATATAAAATATAATAATTTTAGGCATGGAACAAACTGAACAAATTAGTCAGAAATGGTATATATGTTGGGGAAGGGGATATTGGAATAGTCTAAGATGTCAGAGGTAATGTATTGCAGGAGAATTTTTGAGGCAAATATCATGAAGACCCAGGTAATAAATAGGATGGGGATGGTGAAAGAAGGTGGGATGGAAGAGTTTGGAGGCAACTCTGGAGTTTCTGATTTGGTCGTATAGTAAGTGAGCCGCTACCTTAGTACAACCCCCTGCCCACCCCCAGTGTCATGGCAATTATCTTCCAACTCATCTCCTTGCTCTTTGGTTTCCTAAAGTCTGATTAGACAACCATCCTGCATAAGGCCCTGATCTGATGCTCACCGCATGCAGCACTCCTTAACTATTGTCTGCTACCTACCCTTGCATTCTCACCCTAATGCAAACCCTTAGAAGCCCTTAGCCCATAAGCTGAGCTGGTGTGTCCCAGGCATAGTCTGCATTCCCTGTACACATGTTGTTTACTCTGCTTAGACAGCTCTTGTAATTACTCTGTCCACCTATTCTGTAAAGATCTTCCTTCCTCCCCCAGGCACAATAGCTCACAGTCTCACTTTGCTCTACAGCCTCTTTATGCAACTCTGACATTTTACTCTTGTATCTGGATCTGTTTCTCCTACTATCATCAGAACTTTAAAACTATCACTCAAAGTTACATATCCTATTTTCACCATGACTTATACAGGGTGCTCTGTAAAGTTTTTTATTTTTGAGTGAATTTAAGAACTAATCCCTTAGAATTTTTTTTCTGTGATTGACCACAATACCACTAAAAATGGGGAGGAGGGAGAAGAGAAGCAACAGCAGCAGCAGCAGAAAAAAGCAAAAATCAGTATTTTCTCTTAGATAAAACATCATATTGGAGAACAGGTAGCAGGTTTGAGCAGGAGATGTGTCTGAAGTGATCAGAGAGTTGACCTGTAAGACTTCTTCTCAAGCCTACATGAGAGGATGTATTTTGAATCAAAATTTCTCCTGCTCAGTATTCAATCTGAAAGAGTTATTTGTTTAAAAACTTTGGGGTGTATGTGTATGCATCAGAGAGAAAGAGGAGAACAAAAGAGGGAGGGAGGGATGGGGAAAGAGAAGTGTGAGTAAAAAGTGATTTTTCCATTTTTTAAAGACTTATTTGTGAGCACATTTGCAAATCTCTTCTTATGTGTCTGCATATTGTTTCCATGTGTTTATGTGGGTGTGTTTGTTTATAAGAGAGTTAACTGTATAAAAATGTGTGGTTTTCCTGTGTGCAAGTAATTCAATACAGTAATGTGTATATGTACATGTAGATAGTGTACCAGGGTCCTGGTTGCATCTGTGGGCTATAGCAAATTTTGAAAGCATGCTTATAAGTATATATAGGAATCTACCATTATATTTAATTTTAGCATACAGTAATTCTCTCAGTAAGGATTTACAAATGAACAACTGTTTAGAAGCAATAGATATTAAACTCATGCAATAATACATACATATCTCTTTAGTTTTATCTTTTAAAACTGTAAATTTTGCAGAAAAGTATCATACACAGAAATTAGGGAAGCTAGAGAAGGTGGCAAGAAATGGTTTTCCATAGCTTCTTGATTTTTGCGGTGGGGTTTGGGTATGGTGGTCTGGAGGAACCAATGACTATTGTCCTGTATGTGCAGCAGTGACCCCAGCCCATCTCTTTCCTCTCCTTTGTACATCTAAATTAAACCAATGACAGAGAAGAAGGCCTAGAGCTAGTGACCATTTAGGACAGAATGCTGATGTGAGTCTGTATTAGTGTCTAAAAGAAACAGGGTGGTGGTGTGTTGCAAAGGCAGCAGGCTTTGGAGTCATTTGGAATTAGGTCTGAATCAAAGCTCGATCACCTCCTATCTGAGTGGCTTTGAGTTCGTTGCTCCACCTTTTCAAGTCTTAGTTTCCTCCTCTATTCAATGAGGTTAATAATACCTACCTTGTCTTTAAGTAAAGTGCTTTGTACAGAGTTTGCAAAGAGGTAGGAGCTCAGTAAATATGAATGCCCTTATCAGAAGGAGTGATGAAAACGTAAAGTAATGGTGCTTAAAGAGAAGTACCCACTTCATTTCTCTGAGATCTGCTAGGTAAGAAGGTAAGTGTGAAGATTATGAGCTAGACTGGCTGGGAAGTGACTGAGAACTACATTAAGCCAGGTTGTAGCTGAGAATAATACTTTCAAGGGACTATAGCCCTGTGACTGACAAAGAGTGCGGAGGTACTTCAGCCAGTACCTGTGCCCACCTCCCCAAAGCTTCCCCGAGTCCAGCCTTCTGCCTCTGGCTCCAAAGGTGAACCCAATCAGGAGTCAGAACAGAAAGAGTCTCCTCCCGACCTTTAGGGCTCCCTCAAAAGAAAAAGTTCATGCAGAGGCATTGTGTTGAGAACAGGCTGCCTATGCTAATCAGAGAGTAGGTTTTATTTGGGGAACACAAAACGGGCCTAAGACACAAACAGGAATGTGTGTGATCTGTCTGAGTCTGGGATTCAGCAAGTATCTTGATTCCTACAAAATGGAGCCAGTGTGAGCTCAGCGTGATGATTAAGGCCAGTATCATATTTAATCAATTGAGTCATTAATTACTTTGAGGAGAAGGAACACTTAATTTCTAATTCATGTGTAGTTTGAAAGGGGGAATGCAATCCATATGGTTCTGATTCAATTACACTTATATCATCAAAATAGACTGTCTTTTTTTTAAAAGCTATATCTTGGCCAAGAAATTCAATGAACCTTTTTAATAAGCAGTTTAAGCCTTATTTTTTAAAAACAGAAAGTCTTACTTGACTTTGAGTAAGTTAGTTCTCTGGACAACTTTTAGGAGTGGCTAAGTTTTGGACATCTGCAAATCCTAAGTTGGTTTCAGTCATGTAGAACTCAGGTTTTTGAACTTCTGAGTAAACTGTCTCAGACCAGGCAAGTGGCAACCATATTGCTCAACAATTATGCTCTTTGCAAAACACCCTCCTCCTACGTGTAGTGATATGTTTGAAAACAGCTTGGACTCTTTCCTGCTGTTGCCTACCTACTGTGTGGTGTTGGACGGATCCCTGACAGCCAGTCATTTTAAATCCACCAGTCATTTCAATTCTAGGAGTCCCAGATTTTAATGCTCTGCTCTCTAGGTTCTTTTCAGCTCGAAAATGCAGTGGTTCTATGATTCTATAATCAGCACACATTTAGAAAACACTGTACCTCATTGCTGTTGTAAATTTAGGTTAAAATTCTGTATTGTAACTTAATAGCCACTCTATACTAGGACCTTAGGAAAATTATTAAAACTCCAGGCCTCAGTATTATCATCTGTAATCATTTGAGGTGATATGTAGTAAAGGGCCTACCAAAGCCTCAGTTCAAAGTGATCACCTGTATCTTTATTCCTTTGTTTTCCCCTCCTTCCTTCCTTCCTTCCTTTCTCTTTCTTTCTGTCCTTCTCTTCACTTCCCTCTCATTTTTCCTCTTGTCTTTCCATCCTATTTTTACTTTTTTCTAATATGGTAAAGATTTTCATTGGCTCACACAATTTAATTTCTTCTCAAACGACTCAACTGTGTGATGCCATCCCTTGTAGCTGGCAAGCTGTTAAAGGACTGAACAATGACTTCTCTTCGATGCTCACCAGGAATGCACATTGCCTGGCCACAAGTCCCCAGAATGTACATTCTAAGGTTAACGCTGCAGCTTGACCAACCTCGGTGTTTCTGACAGTTATTTATGCTTACAGACAGGTAGATTCCATAAAAGGATTCACCTTTTTACCCCTTTGAGGTTCATCTTGTAACTTTAAAGTTATCACATCACTTTAAATATACAACATGGATTCCTGGTGCTGCTTCAATTCTGTACTTACTATTTTTAGGGTAATCTTCTGTTCCTTGAGAAAAAGTCATGCAAAAACATGACATATATTTCTAACTATAACACTGCTAATGAAATTTAAGTCCCAAGAAAATTAGGAAATTCAGTGTCAGACATGAGACCAATAGAGCAAGACTTACTGTCCTTCTGTGAATACTCTAGAGATCATTTTAAGACTATGTCTAGGCTGTAAAATTTAGAGCTTCTGATGCTTGAGCCATTTAAAGACGTTTTGATCCTTACAAGATGTGAATCAGGACAGTTTTTCTGAGACTAAATTTGCTAACAATGCCCTTTGGCCCTTTTAGCAGTTCCTGTACTTAAATATACTATAAAAAGGATTTCAGCTGCATTTTCCTGCCTGGTAACCTGTCTAGTTCAGAATGCAGCATTTTAGACTCTTCATGCAGGACTGCCCTCTTAAAGGAATGCTTCTTAAACTTTAAGGCACATGTAAATAACCTGGTGATATTGTGAAAATACAGATTCTAATTCAGTAAGTTTGAGGTTGGACCTAAGATTCTGTACTTTTTAGTGGCCACAGACCACACTTTAAGTAACAACATCTTTAATAACTAAGCATTTGGATCAACTTAAACCCCAAATCACATACTGTACGACACATGTGACCTGAAGCTTTCCTGACAACATGGGCATCAGTATCTCCTTCTGCGGATCACAGACTTGATGGCCTGTGGTCTCCCTTCTTTCTAGAGGATTTGTTGAGAAGTCTATAAGATCAGCAGCAGCCCATGAAACACTCCTCTTTGAACTTAAGTATGTTTCTCCCTGGCCTTTGCTCATGTGTGTTAAGAAAGAAAACAGACAGAATATTTATACATACTTGGAGCTTGGAAAAGGTCACAGCTGCCAGAGAGTTGCCCCCCCTTCTCTACCTTTCTGCTGAGCCAAGATGGGCAGCTAAGGGCTCCTCGGCATACCCAAGGGTGATGAAGTCAGAGCTTATACTGCATGTTAGGTAGCCATATGTACCCACCGGTGCTGGTACACAAATCCTATTTATTTTTTTATTATGGATGTTGTAGTAGGGGGAGAGAAGAGCAATATAGAAGGAGTGGCTCCCCAGTGTATTAGCTATGTGACTTTGGTCAAGGAACTTCACATCTCTAGGTTCCAGTACCCCTTCTTTGTAAAAGGGGTTCTTGTGTGAATTAGAGATAATTTTAAAGTGCTTGTCAGAATATATGGTAAGCATTACTACCAACATTAATTATGTTTGTCACTAAGTACACTCTGATATAATTGTTTAACGTAACTAGAAATAATGGATGAAGTTTTTTGTTATTCAGGCTGTTACTCACTACGTAGATTTGGGCAGTGTCAAGGTAATTATCAAATTCTGGTTTTGAGACTTTTAAATAATTTGTTTTATCAGCATTGTCATTACAATTGCATTTAAGCTTATTCAGTATAATGTATGGACTGGGGCTTTAAAAAGCCACTTTAAAGTTAAGTGATAAACATTTAAAATAGTTTATATAGTTATATATTTCATAATTGGTGAATGTGCTTCTAACAGACTTACCAGGTAAGAGCTATTCGATTTGCACTTAAACATGATTTTTCACTTTTAGGAATTACCAAATTACTTGAACTACAACATGAAGGCTTCCAGGGCCTTTAGTCATCCTCACTTGCCTGTGTGCACACCTTCATACACAGTCCATTTATGCAGATGTGCTTAAAGATGTCTATGCTTGTTTTCTGCTTAACTGAGGCACCAAGACTATGCATACGTGTGGTATACAGTTGTAAATGGCTTGATGTACACATTTTCAGGTAGTATATGTTTGTACATATTAATTTAGTATGTTCTGTTGATTGGCAAATTCAGAGTCTACGGAATTTCAGAGTTGGGAACATTCTCAAAGACAGTTTTTTAAAATGACTCATCTCATGCTTGAAAACTATGTGTGACAGACATCCTAAGGCCTACCAGCCAAGGTCTAAATACGTCAATTGTCAGGAAACTTCCTACCACTCCACACTGTATCATCTTTGACTGCATTGCTTCACTTGGACTATGTATTACGCGTATGGATGTATTTCACAGCTGCCTACACCTGTGGAGGCGAGTCTATGTGTACCATACATAGTTGATGGCAGGTCAGAACTCTGTCCCTGCGAGTCTGGGCACCAGAAGCATGGGCACCAGTCACCCATGCCCATGCAGGGAGTCCTGCCGAGGGGTGTGTGCTCTGTGTGCAGAGCTGTGGCTACAAACACTGCCACGTGTATGAATTTTTCACAGTTCCTCAGGAGACTCTCTTGACTGCACCCTTGGAAGAGTTTCCTGCTCACCTGCAGCACTCTGTCAAAAGCAAGGAGAGTTTTAGGTCAGAATCCTAGGACACAGCCAGGCTCTTGAAACCCCTCAGTGGGCCTGGGGGTAAGCCCACACTCACAGTTGGGATGGCTTCCAAACATTAACTAAAATACTCACACTTGTTTTTGACAACAGCGCTCAGGTTAAATTTCACCAATTGCTATTTTGGGTAGGGAGCTATGGCGGAAATGTCTCCAGATGCCGGGTGGCTGTAATGCCTCTGTAAAACCACCTTTCAGCATGCTCCGTTTTCTGCACTTTCAAGGACTCAGCTGTGTTGTTGCCTTCATATGATTCAGCCCCAAAAGGTGAGAAGGGAATCCTGGGAAGGGCTTCTAAGTAGAGGGAGCCCCTGGGACAGGCCATTCCAGGAGTCTCCCTGCCTGACTTGACTCATTCTTTGATATGTGGAAGCAACAGCAAGGGGTGGCTTCCAAGTGCCTGTCCGTGATGATGGATGAGTTTGGCCCTGCAGCCTGGGGAACAGATAGGAGTCAGCAGAACACAGATGTTACAAGGCAGCCAAATCAATCTTTAATGGGAATGTACAAGCTCGGCCGTTATTAGAACGTATAATGGCCGAACCTCATTGCAAAGTAAGAGCTAATCTAAGAGAATGGACTCTGGCTGGAAATCTTCTAGGTCTTGCTAAGATTGAAGTAGCAAGTGATACATGTGTGTGAGGGCTTCTTAAAAATCTCTTAACCATGGGGGAAGGATTTCGCAGCCAAGAAGAGGATGATTTGAAATGTACACTTTCTGTAGTGCTTTTGGGAAAGCTCTGGGTGGTGGACACTTGAGCTTTATCTAATCAGACTAGATCAGGTGCATATATGTATAACACAAGGCAAAGCAAGGATCTAATCCAGTGGGAATCCTTGGGTGAGAAGTACCCTCTTATGCAAAAATATTTCTGAGAAACATGCATTACATGGGTTAGGGAATTTAACTTTTTTCCCATTAAGAAAGTCTTTATGATAAAGTGGCAGTTTGTGTGAAAAGCATGTAAAGTATTATTAACATCAGAAACTAAACACATCTTGGATAGTTTTTATTCTCCCAAATTAGAAAGAAAGTGATATTTGGTCTCTGAATTTATATCTAAGATCATGAAACTTTCAGGAAATTTATTTCTAATTCTAAGGGTACCATGGAGAAGTGAAAAGTCTGGCGAATCAAACCCCTCTTTCATTAGAATTTCTGAATAAAGAAAAGGGAATTGAGGGAAGAGATTATTGCCATAAATGAGATCAGAAAAAACATATATAAAATAGAGCAGGCTATGTCAGATATAAGGTGACACATCTGATCCAGGGAGACCTAAGTGTAGTAAGGCACTGATCATACATAACATCAGGACCATCTAGTGGGTCTTCAGTGAACACTCATAAATAAGCTGTCCAGTAAGAGGTTATCTGCAGAATACCAAATGCATGAAATCTGTAGTCAGACAGCCCTGACTTGGAACCTCTGTGAGCCTCATATAATTTTCTATGAAATAAGGATAATAATACTCATTTTGCAAGGCCAATGGAGGAGTTCAGATCTAATTTTTAAGATATGTGACAAAGTAGACCCATTCTTGTGGAGTATAATGATGGATAATTATACTAATAGCTCTTTTTTATGGAGAAAATTTAGGTTTGAGGAGCTTTCTGAGAGAAAACAGGGCCCATATGGTAATCTAAACTTTCATTCCTCTCCTGAGATAAACAGGAGATAGACATGTCATCCATACCAGGAAATTTGGTAGAAAATTTGGCCTATCTCATCTGGAGATAAGCTATACCTGTCTGATGCAGCCATTTCTTGGACTTCCACAAATAGAGTTAAAACTAGCATGCTAGAAGAAAAAGAAAAAAGAACTGTTGGAATTAAGACATGAAGATAAAATATCTATTATAAATAGGCTTATGGATGTATAGGAAAAATGTGATTTTAAACAGGGAACAAATAGGAATCTAAATAGCAAAATGGGGACTAAAAAGGAACAAAATGGAAATTTTAGAACTGGAAAATGTAACAACAAAATGAAAAATTGGCTAAATGAGATTATCAGAATAGATGCTACAAAAGAAAATATTAGGGAATTTGAAGACAACACAATGAAAACTAGGTAAATCAAAGCCCACAGAAAAAAAGAAGCTGACCAAAAAAAAAAAAAATGAACAATGAACAGAGTTTTTAGTGACTTGTGGGGCAAAGTGAAACAGTTTAACATATCTGTAATTAGAGAACCAGAAGAAGCATAGAGAGACATTGACAGAGGTAAATAATTTTTTTTAAGTGATAGTAGAATATTTTCTAAATTTGTTGAAAATACAAACACACACATCCAAGGAGCTCAATGAACTCCAAGCAGTATAAACAGTCATACAAATAGAAACACTTTATAAAATTGCTGACCCAGTGATAAAGAAATAATGCTAAAAGCAACCATAGAAAAAAACACATAGGCCAGAAAAATAGTAAGACTGACTAATAACTTCTCATCAGAAATGATGGAAGCCAGAAGATAATGGAATGAGATTTTTCACATATTGGAAAAAGAGAATCCAGAATTTTAATTCCAGTTAAAATATTTCTCAAAATATGAGTGAAATAAATAAAAATGTGGTTAAACAGGGTAGAGGGATTTCATTTCCAGGGGCCTGTGTTATTAGAGTTATTAGTAAAAGTTCTTCAGGGTGATGAAAAATGCAACCAAATGGAAACTCAAATCTACAGAGTACTGAGAATAGCAAATACATGGGCAAATAAAAGAGACATATTTTTTCATTTCTTAATTTTTCAAAAGAGCATTTTAATAACAAAATGCAAAAATAATAACAATGTATTGTGGGATTTATAGCTTATTTAGAAGTAAAATTTATAATTAAAATAGCAAAAGCAATGGGAGAAGGATAATTGTAGACCTGTTGCAAGGGTCTTACATTATACATGATGTGATATAATATTAATTCATAGTAGATTGTGATAGATTCAAAACCACAGAGAAATCACCTTAAAAAAATCAAAGATAAAGTTAAACCAATAAAGGAGATAATAAATATTTAAAAATACCTAATTCATAGGAAGTTGAAAAGTTATAAAGGAGAGGAAATGAAGAAAAAAACTACCATAATGAAAACAAATAGCAATATGACAGACAAAACCCAATCATAGTGTTAACTGTATTAGAAAGTACAATGGAATATATGCTGTTTACAAGTAATGTAGTTTAAGCATGACAGAGTTTGAAAAGTAATACAATGGAAAAACGTGTATGATACAATCAGTACACATAAGAAATATGGCCTGGCTATATTAATAAACAAAATAGACTTAAAAGCAAATAGTACTACTTAGACATAAAGAAGAATCTTTCAAAATGGTAAAAGAGTCAATTCGTTAGGAAAAAAAACAAAAAGCCCAGCAAAATTAGGTATAGTCCCTGGTTGATTTTAGTCTATTGCTTTAGATTAGTATTAAGAAATATTATGTCATGAGAAAAGAGTAGCTTTGATATGTACAAAATAAGATGTATAGAGAATGCTAAATAGTACCTGAGGCTAAGGGAAACTTCTTAAGTAAGGACTTTGAGGAAGTACTTTGAGGGAGGGATCACTCCCAAAGCCAGAGTTCAGATCTCACTGGACAAGGGTCAGTTGCAGCTCACTAAATGGCAGAGAATTTTCCTGTGCTGCCCAAGCCATTGTAGGAACAGTTGGCTATCCATATGCATAACTATGAGCCTAGACCAATACCTTGTACCATATATAAAAATATTAGCTCAAAATTGATCAATGTCCTAAATGTGACAGCTAAAATGACAATTCTAGAACATCTTTGTGACCTTTAACTAGGTAAAGTTTTCTTACATGAGATCCAAAAGCATTACCCATAAAAGAAAAAAAAAATTGATGAACTGGATTTTATCAAAATTCAAAACTTTTGCTCTCCAAAAGATATTGTGAATAAAATGAAAAGGCAAGCCACAGAGGAGTAAATATTTTCAAACCAAAAAACTGGTAATTAGCTTGTATCCAAAATATATAAATAATCCTTAGAACTAAATAAGACAAACAGCCTAACTAAAAAATGGGCAAGAAATTTGAATAGACACTTACCAAAGAAGACATTTGAATGGTATATAAGCACATATGAAGATGTTTGTTATCATCAGTTATTAAGGAAATGCAAATTAAAACAACCACAACAGCATACTGTATGCTTATCATAATGGCTAAAGTTAACAAGACAGGCAATACCAAATGTTGGTGAAGCAGATTGAGCCCTCATATATCTCAAGGGATTACAAAATTGTACAGTCACTTTGGAAGACAATTTGATGGTTTCTTAAAATATTAAATACCTACTACACAAACCACCAGTTTCCCTCTGAGTTAAAAAAAAAGAGAGAGAAGATAAAAATATATGTTCACACAAAGACTTATATTTATGTAGTCATTGCAGCTTTATTCAGAGCAGATGTAATGTCTATTACCTTGTTAATGGATGAACAAATAGTAGCATATACATATATACATACAAGGAATGCACTATTGATATAAAAATACAATGTAGGTGAATATCAAAATCATTATGTTAAGTGCAATAAGTCGGATACTAAAGACTACCATATGATTCCATTTATATCTATTTCTATGAAAGGCAAAAATATAGTGTCAGAAAATACACCCATGGTTTCCAGAGGCCAAGCTTGGCAGGGAGGATGTTTTGTGCAAAAGGCATGAAGATCTCTTTGAGGTAATGGAAATGTTCCTTTCATGATTGTTGTGATGGTTACATGACTACATACATTTGTCAAAACTCACTGAAATGTACATTCTAAACTGATGAATTGTATTTTATGTTAATTATACCTCAATAAAGCTGATTTTTTTAAAAACATAAAAAATGAAAAGCTCTCTTGTACCTGTAATATTCAAAATCTGTGTATTTAATTGTATGAAAATTATACTTAAATTAAAAAATTAAAAGGCAAAAAGTATATGGTTATAATCATTATGTTGAAAATACAGACAACTGCCTGATAATACACAACAGTTTTAGAAGAATATGTGTGATATACAGTGAACAATGTGGAAAACCAGGCTGGCTCCTGGGGCAGAAGTTGACAAGATAAGTGTGGGTCTTGATTCTTTCCCAGAATGAGAGAAGAAACAGTATCCTTAGAGACATTACTCTAGCTTCCCACTTAAAAGGACTGGGCCTGTGACCCTGAATTCACAGTTTGGCCCCAGTAGGCAGTAGTAGGAAGTCCCCAAAGTTCCATTTTTAGGGAATAAGAGACAGCCTGGCAATGTCCAGAAGTGGTTAGAAGCAAGGATGACAGTCACTGGAACAGGTATGTAAGGGTGAAGAAGACTATTTCTTATGAAACAAAATGTCCGACCTCAATGCCAAAGTCAATGGAAATGCTAAATATTACCCAGAAGTCTCTTCATGCTTCTAGGCTAGTTAGTCCAGAGTCAGCCAGCCCTAGATATTCCAAAATGTGAGGGGAAAAATTTCCCTAACAGTCAGTTTTCAGCCACGGTTTTGCTGTACATAATGTCTGTTGGCTCAGTGGTTTATGTTTCAGTCAAATCCAGTCTTGAATTTGTTGTTAGCATCAGAACCTTATCTTCCCTCAGAATCTCTGCTGCTCTGATCAAGGCTGAGGTTTTGTCTTTTCTGCAGCAGCCACAGGAATCCACTAAACACAGATCCTGATGGGAAAGTCTCTAAGGAATGTGAAACCTGGTATAGTGCTTAAGAATGAAAACTCCAGGGGTGCACAGAAACAATCAATAACAATACTGAAGTTCAATCTCTTGGGAGAACTTCTATTTGACCTAGAGGCAGGCACTGTATGAATGAATATTCTCATTTCTTCCAACAAAGATATGGGTAAGAGAGAAAACCTAGTGATTTTAAGATCAGATAAATAATCTCTCTGTAATTGGTTCAATTATTTAGTCTCTCATTCAATAAATATTAATAAAGTGCTTCCTGTACAAACACAAATACTGTAAAAGGAAAAAGAAATACACAAGATAATGTCCCTGTTCTAAAGAGATAAAAATCTTTTTCATAAAATAAATGCATTCATGTGAAATTCAGTAGTCATTCATATAGTAAAAATAATAGTAACTATCAAATTGCATGCCATCTTTAGCTTCGTGACATAATATATTTGCTATGAGAGTATATAGGCTCCGGAGTCTCCTGGATTTAAATCCTGGACTTTCCATTGACTGTAGAACAATGTGTGGCACAAAGTATTTGTTATTATTATGTTTTGTTTTAAAAGCATTATCTGTGATCCTCAAAGCAATCCTATAAATAGGGATAATGATCCCTCTTTTATAAATGAAGACTTGTGGTTCACAGAGGTAGTGAGTGATGAAATTGAGGTACATTTCACTATGGACTGAAGTAGATTGAAGTAATCAGAGAAACAATGGATGATGCAGGATTTTATTTGAGCTATGAAAGATGAAGCAGGGTTTCCAACAGATGAGGAGAATAAAGATAATATTAGATAATGAAGATGCAATAAATAAAGGGATAGAGGCAGAAGTATATCTGAGAAATGAGTAATATTATTAGTTTGGGTTGAGTTTTTCTGTAGGGTAGTAAACCTGTAGTAAAGTTAAGATGTGAAAAGTAATGGAATTTACTTTGTAGAAAGATTTGAATATCAAGCTCAGGATGTTTAGACTGTGTCCCATAGAAACAGAAAGCCATTGAATATCAATAATTTAAAACTGGAATAACCTTAAATGTTATATAATCATTCTCTCTTTTCTTTATTACTATCACCAGCTTCATTCAATAGAGCAAGAGTTCTTAACTTCTCATTTTATCCACCAGAGCACATGGTTGAATTTTTGTTTGAATTTTGGCAATATCAGTGCCTAATGTCTTATGGCATCTCTCTCATGATTTGGAAACAGTAGTCAAACTAACATCACAGAACTAACGAGGCTTGGAGTCAGGCCCCTTAGAATGAAGATACCTAGTTTAGGCCTTTACCTTTAGTAACACTTGCAATATTAATAGAAACAAGTTTGGAAGAAAGAAGAGAAAGAAAAAGATAGACAAAGATAAGATGCAGACATATCAAGGACTACTTAGACATCCTCATGCAATAAGAAGACCAAATGGCTATGAGGCTTTTCTAGGTAAAATGAACACTACGCAGTTAAAAAAACATTGCGTGACAATATTCTTTGAAAAGCAAAAAATAAAAAATAAAAACATCTGTGACAAAGGGATGCCAGGCTGTGATGAATTGAATTGTGTTCCCACCCCACCCCCACCACCCAAATTCCTGTTGAAATCCTAACCCTTACTACCTCCAAATGTAACTGTATTTGGAGGTAAGGTTTTAAAAGGTAATGAAGTTAAAATGAGGCTATTAGTGTGAACTCTAATCCAGTCTGACTGGTGTCTTTATGAAAAGAAGAAGGACCCACAGGGAGACATTAGAGATACATACCCACAGGGAAAAAGGCCATGTGAGGGCAGAGCAAGGTGGTGGCCCTCTGCAAATTAAGAAGAAAAGCCTCAGAAGAAACCAAACCTACTGACACCTTTATCTTAAGACTCATTGCCATCAGAACTGTTAGAAAATACATCTTTTTATATAAGCCACTCAGTCTACGGTATTGTCAGAGCAGCCCTAACTGATGCGCAGGCCTTGAGACCCTAGCATTAGCGATGAAGTCGGCTCTGACGCAAATGTATGACCTAGACCGGAGTGTTGGCTGGGACAGGGCAGGAAAGAAGAAAAGTAATGTTGGTGTAGGATGACTAAGGGAAGAAAATAGAGATCCTCAAAGAGACACATGAGTTATTATGGCCAAGAAGCTCCTACTAGTATAATCCTCCCAGAAATAGTCAGTGTAAACTTTAGAGAAAATATTTTTAGGAAATCTATCTGAAAGAACTGAAGATAGACCAAAACCAGAGAGACACTGGATAGGATATGATACTTGGAAGAAAGAGATGGCGCTGGGTAAGTGTCCTATGTTTATGGCTTTTATAAAGAGAGGCCCCAAACAATACTATGCAGAAAAGCCAGAAAGAATTCTAATAGAAAATCTGCAGATTTACTGGCTTGAATAACATAATTTGGAGAAATTGTTACTGGAAAGTGAGGATAGAAATTCTGGAAAGGAAAAATCCAAAAAGAGAATATCCCTAAATCCACAGATAACTTTTGTCTTAATCTCTGGCTGATTAAGTCCTCCTGAACTATGCATCTGAGGGCAGATTCTAAGCAACCCAGTGAAGGCAAAAAGAACTGAACTGAGATTATTTGAGCTGCCTGTCTACCATGAGGAGAGAGTTTGCAGCCTAAGTCTAATCAAGTCAAGTGCCTGGTAAAACACACAGACACATAACTGCACTCTTCAGAGGAACATTAAAGAATTTAGTGTCTGCAAAATATTATTTGCAATGTCCATGATATAAAATTGGTTACCATGCAAAGAAACAGGAAAACCTAATTCTCAAGAAGAAAGACAATCAGTAGAGACCAATCCTGAGTTGACCCAGATGTCAAAATTAATAGACAAAGGTTTAAAGCAATTATTATATTTATGCCTAAGAAAGTCAATGAAAATAGTCTCATAATGAATGAAATGATAAAAAATCCTTAGCAGAGAAGTAAAAAAGGAACCAAGTAATACTGCAAAAATGCAGTACTTGAAATACAAAAATATTTACTAGATGGGTTTAATAACATAATGGAGAGGATGAGAGAGAACTTTAAGATAAAGTATCCAAGATGAATAATAGAAAGAGTTTTTGGAGAAGGAGAGGCATAAATAGATCCTCAGAGACCTGTGGAATAATATCAAGAACTCTAACATACATGTACCTAGACAGCACATGGATAGTAGATGGATAGTAGACAGAGGGGCAGAAAATAATCTCTGAAGAAAAAGAGACATGAATTCAGTAAATGATTCAAGTATCATTCACTAATAGCTGCATACATGGAATGGGACATTGCGAGCAGCCCACTATGGGCACAGCTAATATGAGGGATATTTTTGAAGAAATTTATAAACAAAATAAAACTGATTCAACGTTCATCTGCTTTCTATTATCACCATATGCTGGCAGTTTTAAAGAATATCAGTGATAAAAAACTTCTTCCCCCAGAATTCCTTGTTTGTCTAAGTTATAAAAAATTGCTATGGTTAATATTGATTTTTCAAATTACTTATGTCTAAATTTCCAATTAGCATATTTTTAACTTAATTTTTAATAAATAATGTATTACACAGAAATGTTAATTTGAAATACTCCCAGTTGTATTCTTACCCTCCAGCACAATCAGATGGTCATATGCATTCATTCCAAGCATGAGTTAATAAAGTTTGGGCTAATTTGAGTGTACTTTGTGCACAGTTTCATCTACAATCCTTGTAGTGCTGTATATTGCTGCATTTAAACTGTAGATCTTAAATAAGCAATTATAACACTGTGACTATAAAAATGAACAAACAGAACTTAAATTGCTTCAGTTTTATCACTCTGTATGACCACATGGAGTAATTATTTGTGTTTAAATTTAAACAGTGGAATAGAGTGAAAACTGTGACATGTAATATTTTTCTTTGGAAAGTTCAAACTTCAGTTCATTTGTGAAAATTTTAATGACCTTGGAAAATATTTTTAAAACTGAAATTTTTTCCAGTTTAAATTGTTAACTGTTCTTGAGCTAAAGAACAAATCAGGAAAATTCATAACTCCAGTGGTACAATCTACTCATTGTATAAATTAACCCTCTTGCAGAAATTTTGGTTGTATTAAAATTCACTTGTTTGTAAGACAATTATTTCCATAAAATATTTTACATTTTAATAAAAGGATCAAAGTTAAAACTGCCAGGTTGATATAAAAGCTATGAAATTCTGCACTGTTATCCTACATAAATTTGAAAGGCCTTTCAGTCATCTGGAACACTGTTCTAAAACCAGTAACTGTTAAATAATTTTTTCTGAATATTGTAAAGACATTGGAAGTGAAAAACCCAAACCAACATGAAAGAGCAACAATCTAATGGAGCTCAACAAAGAAAAAACTTTAGAAAGCAAAAGAGGCAGTTGCAACAATGTCTGGATCTATTTTGAAATACATAATGCTTTCAATATTGCATAGAGATGACGGAAACAGTGAAGAGGGCAAGTTGGCACATCCAACACATGGGTATTAGAAACACTGCAAGATTCAGATGACAGAGGATGAAAGACAACAATGAATCATTTTCTATAAGCATTGACAACAAGCAAGAGAAAGGAAATGTTAGTAAGCATCAACACTGACAGGATTAAAAAAAGGAGAAGAAAATGGCACTAGGAAAGCCAAGACTTTAATGAAGAAGAAACAGTGAGTGATACTTTAATCTATTTTGATATTTCTGTTTGGTAAATACTATTTCCAGATGAAAAGCATTAATCTGGTTAAGAAAGGAAGTGAACCTTTTCAGAATAAATATGAACCTTTCTTTACAGTTCAAAGAAAAGGAGAAAAGAGCAAAGGAAGAAGTCAACACTTGACAACTTCATGGTTTTATAAATACTTACCAAACACTGAGAAAAAGAAGCCAGTTTTTTTCAAAATGGAAATAATTATTATTTTTTTGGCTATAGATTGTGAATAAAGAAAATGAACATCCAACCTTACAAATGGCTTTATACCTGGTAAAAATTATATCCTAAGGTCTGTGTGATATCTGAACAATATCTCTCCTGTTTATTGACCATAGTTATTAATTTCATTTAATAACTAATACTGAAAATAATTTAGTCATTTAGAGGACTTAATGTCAAAAAGGATTCACTTGGGGTATCAAATATGCTGGGTATACCATTACTCAGTAATAAGTGATCATTCTTTTTTTTTCTTTTCAATTTTTATTAAGGTATTATTGATATACACTCTTATGAAGGTTTCACATGAAAAAACAATGTAGTTACTACATTTACCCATATTACCAAGTCTCCAACCATACCCCATTGCAGTCTCTGTCCATCAGTGTAGTAAGATGCCACAGATTCACTATTTGCTTTCTCTGTGCTACACTGTTTTTCCCAAGACCCCTCACACCACGTGTACTAAGCATAATACACCTCAATCCCCCTCTCCCTCCCTCCCTCCCCAACTACCCTATCACACCCTTCCCCTTTGGTAACTGCTAGTCCCTTCTTGGAGTCTGTGAGTCTGCTGCTGTTTTGTTTCTTCGGTTTTGCTTTATTGTTATACTCCACAAATGAGGGAAATTATTTGGCACTTGCCCTTCTCTGCTTGGCTTATTTCACTGAGCATAATGTCCTCCAGCTCCATCCATGTTGTTGCAAATGGTAGGATTTGTTTCTTTTTATGGCTGAGTAATATTCCATTGCGTATATGTACCACCTCTTCTTTATCCATTCATCTACTGATGGAAACTTAGGTTGCTTCCATATCTTGGCTATTGTAAATAGTGCTGTGATAAACGTAGGGGTGCATATGTCTTTTTATTTTTTATTTTTTATTGAAGGGTAGTTGACACACAGTATTACATTACATTAGTTTCAGGTGTACAATACAGTGATTCAACATTTGTATACATGATAATTCTAGGTACCAGCAATCACCATGCCAAGTTGTTACAATATTTTGACTATATTCCTTATGCTATACATTACATCCCAGTTAATTACTTATTTTACTATTGGAAGTGTGTACTTTTTTTTTGTGTGTGTGAGGGCATCTCTCATATTTATTGATCAAATGGTTGTTAACAACAATAAACTCTGTATAGGGGAGTCAATGCTCAATGCACAATCATTAATCCACCCCAAGCCTAATTTTCGTCAGTCTCCAATTTTCTGAAGCATAACGAACAAGTTCTTACACGGAGAACAAATTCTTACATAGTGAATAAGTTACATGGTGAGCAGTACAAGGGCAGTCATCACAGAAACTTTTGGTTTTGCTCATGCATTATGAACTATAAACAGTCAGTTCAAATATGAATACTCATTTGATTTTTATACTTGATTTATATGTGGATACCACATTTCTCTCTTTATTATTATTATTTTTAATAAAATGCTGAAGTGGTAGATAGATACAAGATAAAGGTAGAAAACATAGTTTAGTGTTGTAAGAGAGCAAATGTAGATGATCAGGTGTGTGCCTGTAGACTATGTGTTAATCCAAGCTAGACAAGGGCAATAAAACATCCACGTATGCAGAAGATTTCTCTCAGAACAGGGGGGGTGAGGTTCTAAGCCTCACCTCTGTTGATCCCCAATTTCTCACCTGATGGCCCCCCTGCGACTGTGCCTGTCTTAGGTTGTTCCTCCCTTGAGGAATCTTACCCGTCTCTGGCTAACCAGTCATCTTCTGGGTCCATACAGGGAAATGTAAAGTTGGTAAGTGAGAAAGAAGCCTTATTGTTTGAAATGGTTAGCTTTTTACTTCTTTGCATATTTATGCCCTGTGGCTTCTATGCCCAGCATTTGTCTTGAGGTATCTTTACCACTTGGAAGAATTATGATATTCGGTAAATTTGATATGAGGCACGAATTCTATTTAAGGGTTGTAATTAGGAAGGAAGAAGAAAAGCTATAGAAGTAGCAGGCAGAAGAAAACATGGGAAGATTGATTATTTCTTTGACATATCTTCTTGTAGAGTAACTTTAGCATGTATAGGTTTTAAACTACTAATTAAATTGTGCACACACATTAACATAATAGGAGTATAGTTACATAACCAAAGCATACCTGTAATTACCGCCATCTCCAGTGAAACCAAGAAAACCAGTTAGGCACCTTAGGCATGTGTGAAAACTTATCTATGATATGGTGGATATTGTCCAACTGAACTTGAACAGTCTGAGAGAAATCAGACAAATTAAAACAACCCATTCCTGGGGACTGTTCACATCCCATATGTTCTTTTAACAGTAAATAGTCTGTAGTTGTAAGATTTTGGAGTGCTACAATTTGCACTTCTCCTAATTCTTGGTTGAGTTCCAACAGTATAGATCCAGTCAAATTTGTTGTTTTACTGTATGCACAGGCCGGTTTAGATATCTCCTTCTCCATTCCCATGGCAAGTCCAGGAGCTGGTGGGATGAGGGCCTCTACAGCTGTAGCAGTGCATGGATCTTTGTTGGGGGATTTTGATGATCATCTTCTGGCATGCGTCTTCCAGAGAGTGCTGATGTTGGAAGTTCTCTTTCATATCGTATCTTAGTTCATTTTCGGGGTAGCCCAATTAGGCTTTGATCCTCTGTATAAACACAAACAGACCCTTTGCCTACACTTTTATATGCCCTTTATACCCTTGTGTAGAACTCATTGGAGGTCTCCACACAGGAACTGCTTTTTTTTTTCTGGTATCATTAATCTACACTTACATGACGAATATTATGTTTACTAGGCTCTCCCCTATAACAGATCCCACCTATAAACCCCTTTATAGTCACTGTCCATCAGCATAGCAAATGTTGTAGAATCACTACTTGCCTTCTCTGTGTTGTACAGCCCTCCCCTTTCTCCCACCCCCATGCATGCTAATTTTAATACCCCCCTTCTTCTCCCCCCCTTATCCCTCTCTACCCACCCATCCTCCCCAGTCCCTTTCCCTTTGGTACCTGTTAGTCCATTCTTGAGTTCTGTGATTCTGCTGCTGTTTTGTTCCCTCAGTTTTTCCTTTGTTCTTATATTCCACAGATGAGTGGAATCATTTGGTATTTCTCTTTCTCTGCTTGGCTTGTTTCACTGAGCATAATACCCTCCAGCTCCATCAATGTTGCTGCAAATGGTAGGATTTGCCCTTTTCTTATGGCTGAGTAGTATTCCATTGTGTATATGTACCACTTCTTCTTTATTCATTCATCTATCGATGGACCTTTAGGTTGCTTCCAATTCTTGGCTATTGTAAATAGTGCTGCGATAAACATAGGGGTGCATTGGTCTTTCTCATACTTGATTGCTGCATTCTTAGGGTAAATTCCTAGGAGTGCAATTTCTGGGTCAAATGGTAAGTCTGTTTTGAGCAGTTTGATTTACCTCCATACTGCTTTCCACAAGGGTTGAACTAACTTACATTTACACCAGCAGTGTAGGAGGGTTCTCCTTTCTCCACAGCCTCGCCAACATTTGCTGTTGTTTGTCATTTGGATAGCAGCCATCCTTACTGGTGTGAGGTGATACCTCATTGTAGTTTTAATTTGCATTTCTCTGATAATTAGCAATGTGGAGCATCTTTTCATGTGTCTGTTGGCCATCTGTATTTCTATTTTGGAGAACTGTCTGTTCAGTTCCTCTGCCCATTTTTTAATTGGGTTATTTGATTTTTGTTTGTTGAGGCGTGTGAGCTCTTTATATATTCTGGACGTGAAGACTTTATCGGATGTGTCATTTTCAAATATATTCTCCCATACTGTAGGGTTCCTTTTTGTTCTATTGATGGTGTCTTTTGCTGTACAGAAGCTTTTCAGCTTAATATAGTCCCACTTACTCATTTTTGCTGTTGTTTTCCTTACCCGGGGAGATATGTTCAAGAAGAGGTCACTCATGTTTCTGTCTAAGAGGTTTTTGCCTATGTTTTCTTCCAAGACTTTAATGGTTTCATGACTTACATTCAGGTCTTTGATCCATTTTGAGTTTACTTTGGTATATGGGGTTAGACAATGGTCCAGTTTCATTCTCCTACATGTAACTGTCCAGTTTTGCCAGCACCATCTGTTGAAGAGACTGTCATTTTGCCATTGTATGTCCATGGCTCCTTTATCAAATATTAATTTACCATATATGTCTGGGTTAATGCCTGGATTCTCTAGTCTGTTCCATTGGTCTGTGGCTCTGCTCTTGTGCCAGTACCAAATTGTCTTGATTACTATGGCTTTATAGTAGAGCTTGAAGTTGGGGAGTGAGATCCCCCCTACTTTATTCTTCTTTCTCAGGATTGCTTTGGCTATTTGGGGTCTTTGGTGGTTCCATATGAATTTTTGAATTATTTGTTCCAGTTCATTGAAGAATGTTGCTGGTAGTTTCATAGGGATCGCATCAAATCTGTATATTGCTTTGGGCAGGATGGCCATTTTGACGATATTAATTCTTCCTAGCCACGAGCATGGGATGAGTTTCCATCTGTTAGTGTCCCCTTTAATTTCTCTTAAGAGTGACTTTTAGTTTTCAGAGTATAAGTCTTTCACTTTTTTGGTTAGGTTTATTTCTAGGTATTTTATTTTTTTTGATGCAATTGTGAATGGAGTTGTTTTCCTGATTTCTCTTTCTGTTGGTTCTTTGTTATTGTATAGGAAAGCCACAGATTTCTGTGTGTTGATTTTGTATCCTGCAACTTTGCTGTATTCCGATATCAGTTCTAGTATTTTGGGGTGGAGTCTTTAGGGAATTTTATGTACAGTATCATGTCATCTGCAAACAGTGACAGTTTAACTTCTTTAACAATCTGGATTCCTTGTATTTTTTTGTTTTGTCTGATTGCCGTGGCTAGGACCTCCAGTACTATGTTAAATAACAGTGGGGAGAGTGGGCATCCCTGTCTAGTTCCCGATCTCAGAGGAAATGCTTTCAGCTTCTCGCTGTTCAGTATAATGTTGGCTGTGGGTTTATCATAGATGGCCTTTATTATGTTGAGGTACTTGCCGTCTATTCCCATTTGGCTGAGAGTTTTTATCATGAATGGATGTTAAACTTTGTCAAATGCTTTTTCAGCTTCTATGGAGATGATCATGTGGTTTTTGTCTTTCTTTTTGTTGATGTGGTGGATGATGTTGATGGACTTTCGAATGTTGTACCATCCTTGCATCCATGGGATGAATCCCACTTGGTCATGGTGTACGATCCTTTTGATGTATTTTTGAATTCCGTTTGCTAATATTTTGTTGAGTATTTTTGCATCTACGTTCAACAGGGATATTGGTCTGTAGTGTTCTTTTTTTGTGGGGTCTTTGCCTGGTTTTGGTATTAGGGTGATGTGAGCTTCATAGAATGAGTTTGGGAGTATCCCCTCCTCCTCTATTTTTTGGAAAACTTTAAGGAGAATGGGTATTATGTCTTCCCTGTATGTCTGATAAAATTCTGAGGTAAATCCATCTGGCCCGGGGGTTTTGTTCTTTGGTAGTTTTTTGATTACCGCTTCAATTTCGTTGCTGGTAATTGGTCTGTTTAAATTTTCTGTTTCTTTCTGAGTCAGTCTTGGAAGGTTGTATTTTTCTAAGAAGTTGTCCATTTCTCCTAGGTTTCCCAGCTTGTTAGCATATAGGTTTTTACAGTATTCTCTAACAATTATTTGTATTTCTGTGGGGTCCGTCGTGATTTTTCCTTTCTCGTTTCTGATACTGTTGATCTGTGTTGACTGTCTTTTCCTCTTAATAAGTCTGGCTAGAGGCTTATCTATTTTGTTTATTTTCTCGAAGAACCAGCTCTTAGTTTCATTGACTTTTGCTATTGTTTTATTCTTCTCAATTTTATTTATTTCTTCTCTGATCTTTATTATGTCCCTACTTCTGCTGTCCTTAGGCCCATTTGTTCTTCTTTTTCTAATTTTGATAATTGTGACCTTAGAGCATTCATTTGGGATTGTTCTTCCTTTTTTAAATATGCTTGGATTGCTATATACTTTCCTCTTAAGACTGCTTTTGCTGTATCCCACAGTAGTTGGGGCTTTGTGTTGTTGTTGTCATTTTTTTCCATATATTGCTGGATCTCCATTTTGATTTGGTCATTGATCCATTGATTATTTGGCAGCATGTTGTTAAGCCTCCATGTGTTTGTGAGCTTTTTTGCTTTCTTTGTACAGTTTATTTCTAGTTTTATGCCTTTGTGGTCTGAAAAGTTTGTTGGTAGGATTTCAATCTTTTTGAATTTACTGAGGTTCTTTTTGTGGCCTAGTATGTGGTCTATTCTGGAGAATGTTCCATATGCACTTGAGAAGAATGTATATGCTGTTGCTTTTGGCTGTAGAGTTCTATAGATGTCTATTAGGTCCATCTGCTCTAGTGTGTTGTTCAGTGCTTCCATGTCCTTACTTATTTTCTGCCAGGTGGATCTATCCTTTGGAGTGAGTGGTGTGTTGAAGTCTCCTAGAATGAATGCATTGCAGTCTATTTCCCCCTTTAGTTCTGTTAGTATTTGTTTCACATATGCTGGTGCTCCTGTGTTGGGTGCATATATATATTTAGAATGGTTATATCCTCTTGTTGGACTGAGCCCTTTATCATTATGTAGTGTCCTTCTTTATCTCTTGTTATATTCTTTGTTTTGAAGTCTATTTTGTCTGATATTAGTACTGCAACCCCTGCTTTCTTCTTGCTGTTGTTTGCTTGAAATATGTTTTTCCATCCCTTGACTTTTAGTCTGTACATGTCTTTGGGTTTGAGGTGAGTTTCTTGTAAGCAGCATATAAATGGGTCTTGCTTTTTTACCCATTCTGTTACTCTATGTCTTTTGATTGGTTCATTCAGTCCATTTACATTTAGGGTGACTATTGAAAGATATGTACTTATTGCCATTGCAGGCTTTAAATTCGTGGTTACCAAAGGTTCAAGGTTAGCCTCTTTAGTATCTTACTGCCTAATTTAGCTCGCTTATTGAGCTGTTATATACACTGTCTGGAGATTCTTTTCTTCTCTCCCTTCTTATTCCTCCTCCTCCTTTCTTCATATGTTGGGTGTTTTGTGCTGTGCTCTTTCTAGGAGTGCTCCCATCTAGAGCAGTCCCTGTAAGATGTCCTGTAGAGGTGGTTTGTGGGAAGCAAATTCCCTCAGCTTTTGTTTGTCTGGGAATTGTTTAATCCCAACATCATATTTGAATGATAGTCGTGCTGGATACAGTATCCTTGGTTCAAGGCCCTTCTGTTTCATTGCATTTAATATATCATGCCATTCTCTTCTGGCCTGTAGGGTTTCTGTCAAGAAGTCTGACGTTAGCCTGATGGGTTTTCCTTTATAGGTGACCTTTTTCTCTTTAGCTGCCTTTAAACCTCTTTCCTTGTTCTTGATCTTTGCCATTTTAATTATTATGTGTCTTGGTGTTTTCCTTCTTGGATCCTTTCTGTTGGGGTTTCTGTGTATTTCCGTGGTCTGTTCGATTATTTCCTCCCCCAGTTTGGGGATGTTTTCAGCAATTATTTCTTCCAAGATAATTTCCATCCCTTTTCCTCTCTCTTCTTCTTCTGGTCCCCCTATAATACGGATATTGTTTCTTTTGGATTGGTCACACAGTTCTCTTAATATTGTTTCATTCCTGGAGATCCTTTTATCTCTCTCTATGTCAGCTTCTATGCGTTCCTGTTCTTTGATTTCAATTCCATCAATGGCTTCTTGCGTCCTATCCATTCTGCTTATAAACCCTTCCAGAGTTTGTTTCATTTCTGTGATCTCCTTTCTGGCATCTGTGATCTCCCTCCGGACTTCATCCCATTTCTCTTGCTTATTTCTCTGCATCTCTGTCAGCATGTTTATGATTCTTATTTTGAATTCTTTGTCAGGAAGACTGGTTAGGTCTGTCTCCTTCTCTGGTGTTGTCTCTGTGATCTTTGTCTACCTTTAGTTTTGCCTTTTCATGGTGATTGGAATGGTTTGCAGAGCTGGGACGAGTGACGGCTGGAAGAACTTCATTCTTGTTGGTTTGTGGCCCTCCTCTCCTGGGAGAACAGCGACTTCTAGTGGCTTGTGCTGGGTATCTGCACGCAGACAGGGCTTCTGCTTCCTGCCCGACTGCTATGGAGTTTATCTCCGCTGTTGCTGTGGGCGTGGCTTGACTCGGCTGCTGCTCCATAATGATGGAGACGCGTTGGAGGGGGAGCGGCCTGGAGGCTATTTATCTCTGTAAGGGGCCTCCGAGCTCCCTGCAGCCCCGGCGATTAGGGTACCCAGAGATCCCCGGATTCTCTACCTCTGGATTAAATGTCCCGCCCTTCCCCTTTAAGACTTCCAATAAGCACCCACCAAAACAAAACAACGACCACAAAAAAACAAAAAAAAAATTTTTTTAATCAAAAGAAATAGTTAAAAAAAATATATATATATAAAATGGCCACTCGTTTTTCTTTAATCTCTGGTGCCAGCCTCAGGCTTCTGCTCACCGGTCTTGCTGCCCTGTTTCCCTAGTATTGCGGTCCCTATCCCTTTAAGACTTCCAAAAAGCGCTTGCCCAAACAAAACAGAAAAAAAAATGGCCGCTCGCTTTTCTTATATCCTGCAGCACCAGGCCTCCGGTACCCGCTCACTGTTCTTGCTGCCCTGTTTCCCTAGTATCCAGGGCCCCCCGTGCACGCACTGTGTCTGCGCTCTGGCCCAGATGGCTGGGGTTGGGTGTTCAGCATTCCTGGGCTCCTTCTCCCTCCTGCTCTGCCTGCTCTTATCCCACTGGGAGCTGGTGGGAGAGGCGCTCGGGTCCCGCGGGGCCGGGGCTTGTATCTTACCCCCTTTATGAGGCACTGGGTTCTTGCAGGTGTGGATGTGGTCTGGATGTTGTCCTGTGTCCTCTGGTCTTTATTCTAGGAAGAGTTGTCTTTGTTATATTTTCATAGATATATGTGGTTTTGGGAGGAGATTTCCGCTGCTCTACTCATGCCGCCATCTTGGCTCCACTTTCCATATGTCTTTTTTAATCTGAGAACTTGTATTCCTTGGTTAAATTCCAAGGAGTGAGATTCCCTGGTCAAATGGTATTTCTATATTTAATTTTTAGAGGAACCTCCATATTGCTTTCCACAATGGTTGAACTAGCTTACATTCCCACCAGCAGTGTAGGAGGGTTCCCCTTTCTCTGCATCCTTGCCAGCATTTGTTTTTCGTAGTCTTTTTGGTGCTGGCCATCCTAACTAGTGTGAGGAAATATCTCATTGTGGTTATAATTTGCATTTCCCTGGTGATTAGTGATGTGGAGCATATTTTCATGTGTTTGTTGGCCATCTGAATTTCTTCTTTCGAGAAGTGCATGTTCATATCCTCTGCCCATTTTTTATTTGGGTTATTTGCTTTTTGGGTGTTGAGGCATGTGAGTTCTTTATATATTTTGGATGTTAAACCCTTGTTGAATATGTCATTTACAATATATTCTCCCATACTGTAGGATGCCTTTTTGTTCTGTTTATGGTGTTCATTGCTGTACAGAAGCTTTTAAGTTTGATGTAGTCCCATGTGTTCATTTTTGCTTTTGTTTCCCTTGCTTGAGGATATGCATTCAGGAAGAAGTTGCTCATGTTTATATTCAGGAGATTTTTGCCTATGTTGTCTTCTAAAAGTTTTATGGTTTCATGACTTACACCCAGGTGTTTGATCCATTTTTAGTTTTCTTTTGTGTATGGAGTTAAACAGTAATCCAGTTTCATTCTCTTGTATGTAGCTGTCCAGTTTTGCCAACACCAGTTTTTGAAGAGGCTATCATTTCCCCATTGTATGTCCCTGTCTCCTTTATCATACATTAATTGACCATATATGGTTGGGTTTATATCTGAGCTATCTAGTCTTTTCCATTGGTCTATGAGTGTGTTCTTGTGCCAGTACCAAATTGTCTTGATTACTTGTGGCTTTATAGTAGAGCTTGAATTTGGGGAACATAATCCTCCCTGTTTTATTGTTCCTTCTCAGGATTGCTTTGGCTATTCAGGGTCTTTTGTGGTTCCATATGAATTTTAGAATGATTTGCTCTAGTTCCTTGAAGAATGCTGTTGGTATTTTGATAGGAATTGCATTGAGTCTGTAGATTGCTTTAGGCAGGATGGCCATTTTGACAATATTACTTCTTCCTACCCATGAGCACAGGATGTGTTTTCATTTATTGGTATCTTCTTTAATTCCTCTCATGAGTGTCTTGTACTTTTCAAAGTATAGGTCTTTCACTTCCTTGGTTAGGTTTATTCCTAAGTATTTTATTCTCTTTGATGCAAATGTGAATGGAATTGTTTTTCTGATTTCTCCCTCTGCTAGTTCATCGTTAGTGAATAGGAATGCAATGGATTTATGTGTATTAATTTTGTATCCTGCAACTTTGTTGAATGCAGGTATTAGATCTAGTAGTTTTGGAGTGGGTTCTTTAGGGTTTTTTATGTACAATATCATGTCATCTGCAAACAGTGGCAGTTTAAGTTCTTCCTTACCAATCTGGATGCCCCTTATTTCTTTGTTTTGTTTAATTATTGTGGCAAGGACCTCCAGAACTATGTTGAATGAAAGTGGAGAGAGTGAGCATCCTTGTCTTGTTCCCGGTCTTAAAGGAAAGGCTTTCAGCTTCTCGCTGTTATGATGTTGGCTGTAGGTTTGTGATGTATGGCCTTTATTATGTTGAGGTACTTGCCCTCTATACCCATTTTGTTGAGATTTTTTATCATGAATGGATGTTGAATTTTCTCAAATGCTTTTTCAGCACCTATGGGGATAATCATGTGGATTTTGTCCTTCTTTTGTTGGTGGTGGATAATGTTGATGGATTTTTGAATGTTGTACCATCCTTGCATCCCTGGAATAAATCCTACTTGATCATGGTGGATGATCTTTTTGATGTATTTTTGAATTCGGTTTCCTAATATTTTGTTGAGTATTTTTGCATCTATGTTCATCATGGATATTGATCTGTAATTTTCTTTTTTTGTGGTGTCTTTGCCTGGTTTTGGTATTAGAGTGATGCTGACCTCATAGAATGAGTTTGGAAGTATTCCCTCCTCTTCTACTTTCTGGAAATCTTTAAGGAGGATGGGTATTGGTCTTCTCTAAATGTTTGATTAAATTCAGTGGTGAAGCCATCTGGTCCAGGAATTTTGTTCTTCAGTAGTTTTTTGATTACCAATTCAATTTCATTGCTGGTAATTGGTCTGTTTACATTTTCTGTTTCTTTCTCGTTCAGTCTTGGAAGGTTTTATTTTTCTAGAAAGTTGTCCATTTCTTCTAGGTTATCCAATTTGTTAGCAAACAATTTTTTATAGTATTCTCTAATAATTTGTTGTATTTCTGTGGTGTCCACAGTTATATTTCCTTTCTCATTTCTGATTCTGTTTATGTGTGTAGACTCTCTTTTTTTCTTGATTAGTCTGGCTAGGGGTTTATCTATTTTGTTTATTTTCTTGTAGAACCAGCTCCTGCTTTCATTGATTCTTTCTATTGTTTTATTCTTCTCAATTTTATTTATTTCTGCTCCAATCTTTATTATGTCTCCCCTTCCTCTGTTATCCAATGCTTCTGTCTGTTTACTTATTTTCTGTCTTGTTGATCTGTCCTTTGGAGTGAGTGGAGTGTTGAAGTCTTCTATAATGAATGCATTGCATTCTATTTCCCCTTTTAATTCAGTTAGTATTTGTTTCACATATGTAGGTGCTCCTGTGTTGGGTGCATAGATATTTATAATGGTTATATCCTCTTTTTGAATTGACCCCTTTATCATTATGTAATGTCCTTCTTTATCTCTTGTTAGTTTCTTTGTTTTGAAGTCTATATTGTCTGATACAAGAACTGCAAGTCCTGCTTTTTTCTCTGTATTAGTTGCATGAAATATCTTTTTCCATCCCTTCACTTTTAGTCTGTGTACATCTTTGGGTTTAAAGTGAGTCTCTTGTAGGCAGCATATAGATGGGTCTTGTTTTTTCATCCATTCAGTAACTCTATGTCTTTTGATTGGTGCATTGAGACATTTACATTTTGGGTGTTTATCAATAGATATGTACTTATTGCCATTGCAGGCTTTAGATTCATGATTACCAAAGGTTCAAGGTTAACTTCTTTACTATCTAACAGTCTAACTTAACTCAGTTAGTGTGCCATTATGAACACAATCTAAAGGTTCTTTTCTTCTTCTCCTTTTACTTCCTCCTCCATTCTTTTTATATTGGGTGTCATATTCTGTACTCTTTGTCTATCCCTTGATTGACTTTGGGGGTAGGTGATTTAATTTTGCATTTTCTTAGTAAGTAACTATTTTACATTCTTTACTGTGGTTTTATTACCTCTGCTGACAGCTATTAAACCTTAGAAACACTTCCATCTATAGCAGTCTCTCTAAAATATACTGTAGTTTGTGGGAGGTAAATTCTCTTAGCTTTTGCTTACCTGGAAGTTGTTTAATCCCTCCTTCCAATTTAAATGATAATCTTGCCAGATAAAGTATTCTTGGTTTGAGGACCTTCTGCTTTATTGCATTAAATACATCATGCCTCTCCCTTCTGGCCTGTAAGGTTTTTGCTGAGAAGTCTTATGATAGCCTGATGTGTTTTCCTTTCTATGTGATTTTATTTCTTTCTCTGGATGCTTTTAATAGTCTGTCCTTATCCTTGATCTTTGCCATTTTAATTATTATATGTCTTGGTGTTGTCCTCCTTGGGTCACTTGTGTTGGGAGATCTGTGTACATCCATGGCCTGAGAGACTATCTCTGTCCCCAGATTGGGGAAGTTTTCAGCAATTAGCTTCTCAAAGTCACTTTCTTTCCCTTTTTCTCCCTCTTCTTCTTCTGGTACCCCTATAATACGAATATTGTTCCGTTCTGATTGGTCACACACTTCACTCAATATTCTTTCATTCTTAGAGATCCTGTTTTCTTTTTGTGCCTCAGCTTCTTTGTATTCCTCTTCTCTAATTTCAATTTCATTTATTATCTCCTCCTCCATATCCAATCTGCTTTTAAAACCCTCCATTTTATGTTTCATTTCTGATACTGTGTTCCATAATGATTGGGTCTCTGACCGGAATTCATTCCTGAGTTCTTGAATATTTTTCTGCACCTCCATGAGCATGTTAATGACTTTTATTTTGAAAGCTCTGTCAGGAAGATTCATGAGGTCAATTTCATTCCACTCTTTCTCTGGTGTATATATAATTTTGCTTTGAACCATGTTCCTTTGACTTTTCATATTTGTATGTGGCACCCCCTAGTGTCCAGAAGTTCTACTCTCTGGAGCTGCTCAGCCCCTGGAGCAATTTCGGGCATTTCAGGGGAGTGGTGTTGGTGCCTAGGGGGAGGATAGAGCTGTTTCCTTCTTTCTTACTGCTATGCCTGCCTCCACTGCCAGAACGAGGGGGCTGAGGACACAGGTATAAGCCTCTATGCTTTGTGTTTGTAGCTGCTGTAGGTGGGGTTTCCCTCTGGCTGGCCTAACACCAGGGCAGGATTTCGTGGTTTGTGAGCTAGGTGCGGGCTGTCTGGGAGGAAGGTGCAGCAGGCTGCATATCATGGAAGGGGTCTTTGGAGCTGCATTGCCAGCCAGGGAGATGGAGCACCTGAAGATCATCAAAATTCCCAGCCTGCTCAGCAGAGTGCACCTGAACAATTTTGTCTACCTGTCCATTCTTCTGAACAGTAAGCTCTGTGCAATCCTTGCCCCTTTAGCAGCCCTCTCACTGGTAGGAAGTCTCTCAGTCTTCCCACCTTTCTTTTGTCCCAGAGCAGCCAGGTATAGATCCCTGTTTTCCACAAGAGGCTATAATCTCAGTCTTTCCAGGTATTCTGCCTGTCTTAGCTTTCCCACCCCCCTAATCATGAGAGCCCCATGTAATATAGGCTTGTGTTCCCAGAGCAGATCTCCAGACCTAGGTTTTCAGCAGTCCCAGGCCTCCACTCCCTCCCCGCTCCATTTCTCTTCCCTGCTGGTGAGCTGGGGTGGGGGAAGGGCTTGGGTCCCACCAGGCCATGGCTTTGGTACATTACCCTGTTCTGTGAGGTTTGTTCTTTTCTCCAGGTGTATGCAGTCTGATGCAGTCCTCTTTCCTGTTGCTCTTTCAAGATTAGTTGTATTAATCATATTTTCATATTATATGCAGTTTTAGGAGGAAGCCTCTGTCTTACCTCTCACAACACCATCTTTAATCTCATCCCTCTGAAGTGATCATTTTGATGATAGATATATGAGGGACTTGTTGAAGGCATTTTATTTTTGGATGACTCTCTTTATTAGATTTCCAAAACTCCACAGATGAGCAACAAATGGTACACAAATATTAAAAATGCCTATCCTTTACATTACCTAAATGAGTGTAAATTATAGCAGCCTGATAGTATCATTTTCTCATATATGAAACTAGATTTTTCAAATTATTGTTATAAAACTCAATATTGGTAAGACTAGCACCTTTATGTACTGCTGACAGCAGTGAAAAATTTGAACAATGACATGGCAACAAATAGAAAACACTAATGAAATGTTCGTACAGTAGGTCCAGGAATCTTAAATCTTACACATGGGAGAATACACACCCATACACATGTGTATGTAAACTATACACACATATAATATGTATAATTACAATATATAATGCGCATATATATCATATTTATTCTACTTCTCTATGTTTAGGAATTTAGAGTATTCACAACATTTTGCAATTACAAACAAAGCTGTAATGTGCATGTTTGTTTTCATATTGTTGGAGGGGCAGTTTAAGGTAAATTTTTAAAGGTGAAATTATTGAATCAATAGATAAACATGTATCTAGTTGTTTCTGATTATTTCTAAATTCCCTGCCAAAGAGGTATATACAAATTTACCTTCCTATCAACAATGTATGACTACACTTATTTTCCCTAAAGCCCCACAAACAAAATGTATTTTCATATTTTTTTCCATATTTTATAATGTTATAGGTAAGAAGTGATATCTCAGTTGTATTTTGTTTGTTTTTGTTTTACATTTGTGCCACCACATATTTTAGTAGCTTAGCCATAGTCAAAAAAAATTTAAGTTAAAGAACAGCTTTAGTTTTTCTTTTAATTGTGGTAAAATACATAAAATATACCATCTTAACCATTTTTTTTTTTTTTTTTTTTAATTTTAATAATTATTTTTTATTGAAGGGTAGTTGACACACACTATTACATTACATGAGTTTCAAGTGTACAACACAGTGGTAGAACATTTATATACATAATTCTAGGTTCCAGCTATCACCCTACCAGGCTGTTACAATATCTTGACTATATTCCTTATGCTATACCTTACATCCCGGTTACTAATTTATTTTACCATTGGAAGTCTGTCCTTTTTTTTTTTTTCTGTGAGGGCATCTCTCATATTTATTGATCAAATGGTTGTTAACGACAATAAAATTCTGTATAGGGGAGTCAATGCTCAATACACAATCATTATTCCACCCCAAGCCTAATTTTTGTCAGTCTCCAATCTTCTGAGGCATAACAAACAAGTTTTTACATGTAGAACAAATTCTTACATAATGAATAAGTTACATAGTGAACAGTACAAGGGCAGTCATCACAGAAACTTTCGGTTTTGCTCATGCATTATGAACTATAAACAGTCAGTTCAAATATGAATACTCATTTGGTTTTTATACTTGATTTATATGTGGATACCACATTTCTCTCTTTATTATTATTATTTTTAATAAAATGCTGAAGTGGTAGGTAGATACAAGATAAAGGTAGAAAACATAGTTTAGTGTTGTAAGAGAGCACATGTAGATGATCAGGTGTGTGCCTGTAGACTATGTGTTAATCCAAGCTAGACCAGGGCAATAAAACATCCACGTATGCAGAAGATTTCTCTCAGAACGGGGGGGTGAGGTTCTAAGCCTCACCTCTGTTGATCCCCAATTTCTCACCTGATGGCCCCCCTGCGACTGTGCCTGTCTTAGGTTGTTCCTCCCTTGAGGAATCTTACCCGTCTCTGGCTAACCAGTCATCTTCCGGGGCCATACAGGGAAATGTGAAGTTGGTAAGTGAGAGAGAAGCCTTATTGTTTGAAAAAGTTAACTTTTTACTTCTTTGCATATTTATGCCCTGTGGCTTCTATGCCCAGCATTTGTCTTGAGGTATCTTTACCACTTGGAAGAATTATGATACTCGGTAAATTTGATATGAGGCACGAATTCTATTTAAGGGTTGTAATTAGGAAGGAAGAAGAAAAGCTATAGAAGTAGCAGGCGGAAGAAAACATGGGAAGATTGATTATTTCTTTGATATATCTTCTTGTAGAGTAACTTCAGCATGTATAGGTTTTAAGCGACTACTTAAATTGCACACACACATTAACATAATAGGAGTATAGTTACATAACCAAAGCATATCTGTAATTACCAGCCATCTGCAGTGAAACCAAGAAAACCAGTTAGGCACCTTAGGCATTTGTGAAAACTTATCTATGATATGGTGGATATTGTCCAAATGAACTTGAACAGTCTGAGAGAAATCAGACAAATGAAAACAACCCATTCCTGGGGACTGTTCACATGCCATATGTTCTTTTAACAATAAATAGTTTGTAGTTGTAAGACTTTGGAGCGCTACAATTTGCACTTCTCCAAATTCTTGGTTGAGTTCCAACAGTATAGATCCAGTCAAATTTGTTGTTTTACTGTATGCACAGGCCAGCTTAGATATCTCCTTCCTCATTCCCATGGCAGGTCCAGGAACTGGTGGGATGAGTGCATCTACAGCTGTAGCAGTGCGTGGATCTTTGTTGGGGTTTTTTGATGATCATCTTCTGGCATGAGTCTTCCAGAGGGTGCAGATGTTGGAAGTTCTTTTTCATATCGTATCTTAGTTCATTTTCGGGGTAGCCCAATTAGGCTTTGATCCTCTGTATAAACACAAACAGACCCTTTGCCTACCCTTTTATATGCCCTTTATACCCTTGTGTAGAACTCGTTGGAGGTTACCACACAGGAACTGCTCTTTTTTTTTTTTTTTTTTTTTTTTTGCTATCACTAATCTACACTTACATGACGAATATTATGTTTACTAGGCTCTCCCCTATACCAGGTCTCCCCTATAAACCCCTTTACAGTCACTGTCCATCAGCATAGCAAAATGTTGTAGAATCACTACTTGCCTTCTCTGAGTTGTACAGCCCTCCCTTTTCTCCTACCCCCCATGCATGTTAATCTTAATACCCCCCTACTTCTCCCCCCCTTATCCCTCCCTACCCACCCATCCTCCCCAGTCCCTTTCCCTTTGGTACCTGTTAGTCCATTCTTGAGTTCTGTGATTCTGCTGCTGTTTTGTTCCTTCAGTTTTTCCTTTGTTCTTATATTCCACAGATAAGTGAAATCATTTGGTATTTCTCTTTCTCCGCTTGGCTTGTTTCACTGAGCATAATACCCTCCAGCTCCATCCATGTTGCTGCAAATGATTGGATTTGCCCTTTTCTTATAGCTGAGTAGTATTCCATTGTGTATATGTACCACATCTTCTTTATCCATTCATCTATTGATGGACATTTAGGTTGCTTCCAATTCTTGGCTATTGTAAATAGTGCTGCAATAAACATAGGGGTGCATCTGTCTTTCTCAAACTTGATTGCTGCATTCTTAGGGTAAATTCCTAGGAGTGCAATTCCTGGGTCAAATGGTAAGTCTGTTTTGAGCATTTTGATGTACCTCCATACTGCTTTCCACAATGGTTGAACTAACTTACATTCCCACCAGCAGTGTAGGAGGGTTCCCCTTTCTCCACAGCCTCGCCAACATTTGTTGTTGTTTGTCTTTTGGATGGCAGCCATCCTTACTGGTGTGAGGTGATACCTCATTGTAGTTTTAATTTGCATTTCTCTGATAATTAGCGATGTGGAGCATCTTTTCATGTGTCTGTTGGCCATCTGTATTTCTTTTTTGGAGAACCGTCTGTTCAGTTCCTCTGCCCATTTTTTAATTGGGTTATTTGTTTTTTGTTTGTTGAGGCGTGTGAACTCCTTATATATTCTGGACGTCAAGCCTTTATCGGATGTGTCATTTTCAAATATATTCTCCCATACTGTAGGGATCCTTCTTGTTCTATTGATGGTGTCTTTTGCTGTACAGAAGCTTTTCAGCTTAATATAGTCCCACTTACTCATTTTTGCTGTTGTTTTCCTTGCCCGGGGAGATATGTTCAAGAAGAGGTCACTCATGTTTATGTCTAAGAGGTTTTCGCCTATGTTTTCTTCCAAGAGTTTAATGGTTTCATGGCTTACATTCAGGTCTTTGATCCATTTTGAGTTTACTTTTGTATATGGGGTTAGACAATGGTCCAGTTTCATTCTCCTACATGTAGCTGTCCAGTTTTGCCAGCACCACCTGTTGAAGAGACTGTCATTTCGCCATTGTATGTCCATGGCTCCTTTATCAAATATTAATTGACCATATATGTCTGGGTTAATGTCTGGATTCTCTAGTCTGTTCCATTGGTCTGTGGCTCTGCTCTTGTGCCAGTACCAAATTGTCTTGATTACTATGGCTTTATAGTAGAGCTTGAAGTTGGGGAGTGAGATCCCCCCTACTTTATTCTTCTTTCTCAGGATTGCTTTGGCTATTCGGGGTCTTTGGTTTTTCCATATGAATTTTTGAATTATTTGTTCCAGTTCATTGAAGAATGTTGCTGGTAGTTTCATAGGGATTGCATCAAATCTGTATATTGCTTTGGGCAGGATGGCCATTTTAACGATATTAATTCTTCCTAGCCACGAGCATGGGATGAGTTTCCATCTGTTAGTGTCCCCTTTAATTTCTCTTAAGAGTGACTTGTAGTTTTCAGAGTATAAGTCTTTCACTTCTTTGGTTAGGTTTATTCCTAGGTATTTTATTTTTTTTGATGCAATTGTGAATGGAGTTGTTTTCCTGATTTCTCTCTCTGTTGGTTCATTGTTAGTATATAGGAAAGCCACAGATTTCTGTGTGTTGATTTTGTATCCTGCAACTTTGCTGTATTCCGATATCAGTTCTAGTAGTTTTGGGGTGGAATCTTTAGGGTTTTTTATGTACAGTATCATGTCATCTGCAAATAGTGACAGTTTAACTTCTTCTTTACCAATCTGGATTCCTTGTATTTCTTTATTTTGTCTGATTGCCGTGGCTAGGACCTCCAGTACTATGTTAAATAACAGTGGAGAGAGTGGGCATCCCTGTCTAGTTCCCGATCTCAGAGGAAATGCTTTCAGCTTCTCGCTGTTCAATATAATGTTGGCTGTGGGTTTTTCATAGATGGCCTTTATTATGTTGAGGTACTTGCCCTCTATTCCCATTTTGCTGAGAGTTTTTATCGTGAATGGATGTTGAACTTTGTCAAATGCTTTTTCAGCATCTATGGAGATGATCATGTGGTTTTTGTCTTTCTTTTTGTTGATGTGGTGGATGATGTTGATGGACTTTCGAATGTTGTACCATCCTTGCATCCCTGGAATGAATCCCACTTGGTCATGGTGTATGATCCTTTTGATGTATTTTTGAATTCGGTTTGCTAATATTTTGTTGAGTATTTTTGCATCTACGTTCATCAGGGATATTGGTCTGTAGTTTTCTTTTTTGGTGGGGTCTTTGCCTGGTTTTGGTATTAGGGTGATGTTAGCTTCATAGAATGAGTTTGGGAGTATCCCATCCTCCTCTATTTTTTGGAAAACTTTAAGGAGAATGGGTATTATGTCTTCCCTGTATGTCTGATAAAATTCCGAGGTAAATCCATCTGGCCCGGGGGTTTTGTTCTTTGGTAGTTTTTTGATTACCTCTTCAATTTCGTTGCTGGTAATTGGTCTGTTTAGATTTTCTGTTTCTTCCTGGGTCAATCTTGGAAGGTTATATTTTTCTAGGAAGTTGTCCATTTCTCCTAGGTTTCCCAGCTTGTTAGCATATAGGTTTTCATAGTATTCTCCAATAATTCTTTGCATTTCCGTGGGGTCCGTCGTGATTTTTCCTTTCTCGTTTCTGATACTGTTGATTTGTGTTGACTCTCTTTTCTTCTTAATAAGTCTGGCTAGAGGCTTATCTATTTTGTTTATTTTCTCGAAGAACCAGCTCTTGGTTTCATTGATTTTTGCTATTGTTTTATTCTTCTCAATTTTATTTATTTCTTCTCTGATCTTTATTATGTCCCTCCTTCTGCTGACCTTAGGCCTCATCTGTTCTTCTTTTTCCAATTTCGATAATTGTGATATTAGACCATTCATTTGGGATTGCTCTTCCTTTTTTAAATATGCTTGGATTGCTATATACTTTCCTCTTAAGACTGCTTTTGCTGCGTCCCACAGAAGTTGGGGCTTAGTGTTGTTGTTGTCATTTGTTTCCATATATTGCTGGATCTCCATTTTGATTTGGTCATTGATCCATTGATTATTTAGGAGCGTGTTGTTAAGCCTCCATGTGTTCGTGAGCCTCTTTGCTTTCTTTGTACAGTTTATTTCTAGTTTTATGCCTTTGTGGTCTGAAAAGTTGGTTGGTAGGATTTCAATCTTTTGGAATTTTCTGAGGCTCTTTTTGTGGCCTAGTATGTGGTCTATTCTGGAGAATGTTCCATGTGCACTTGAGAAGTATGTATATCCCGCTGCTTTTGGATGTAGAGTTCTATAGATGTCTATTAGGTCCATCTGCTCTACTGTGTTGTTCAGTGCTTCCGTGTCCTTACTTATTTTCTGCCCAGTGGATCTATCCTTTGGGGTGAGTGGTGTGTTGAAGTCTCCTAGAATGAATGCATTGCAGTCTATATCCCCCTTTAGTTCTGTTAGTATTTGTTTCACATATGCTGGTGCTCCTGTGTTGGGTGCATATATATTTAGAATGGTTATATCCTCTTGTTTGACTGAGCCCTTTATCATTATGTAGTGTCCTTCTTTATCTCTTGTTACTTTCTTTGTTTTGAAGTCTATTTTGTCTGATATTAGTACTGCAACCCCTGCTTTCTTCTCACTGTTGTTTGCTTGAAATATGTTTTTCCATCCCTTGACTTTTAGTCTGTACATGTCTTTGGGTTTGAGGTGAGTTTCTTGTAAGCAGCATATAGATGGGTCTTGCTTTTTTATCCATTCTGTTACTCTGTGTCTTTTGATTGGTGCATTCAACCCATTAACATTTAGGGTGACTATTGAAAGATATGTACTTATTGCCATTGCAGGCTTTAAATTCGTGGTTACCAAAGGTTCAAGGTTAGCCTCTTTAGTATCTTACTGCCTAACTTAGCTCGCTTATTGAGCTGTTATATACACTGTCTGGAGATTCTTTTCTTCTCTCCCTTCTTGTTCCTCCTCCTCGATTCTTCATATGTTGGGTGTTTTGTGCTGTGCTCTTTCTAGGAGTGCTCCCATCTAGAGCAGTCCCTGTAAGATGTTCTGTAGAGGTGGTTTGTGGAAAGCAAATTCCCTCAGCTTTTGTTTGTCTGGGAATTGTTTAATCCCACCGTCATATTTGAATGATAGTCGTGCTGGATACAGTATCCTTGGTTCAAGGCCCTTCTGTTTCATTGTATTAAATATATCATGCCATTCTCTTCTGGCCTGTAGGGTTTCTGTTGAGAAATCTGACGTTAGCCTGATGGGTTTCCCTTTATAGGTGACCTTTTTCTCTCTAGCTGCCTTTAACACTCTTTCCTTGTCCTTGATCTTTGCCATTTTAATTATTATGTGTCTTGGTGTTGCCCTTCTTGGATCCTTTCTGTTGGGGGTTCTGTGTATTTCCGTGGTCTGTTTGATTACTTCCTCCCCCAGTGTGGGGAAGTTTTCAGCAATTATTTCTTCTAAGATACTTTCCATCTCTTTGCCTCTCTCTTCTTCTTCTGGGACCCCTATAATACGGATATTGCTCCTTTTAGATTGGTCACACAGTTCTCTTAATATTGTTTCATTCCTGGAGATCCTTTTGTCTCTCTCTATGTCAGCTTCTATGCGTTCCTGTTCTCTGATTTCAATTCCATCAATGGCCTCTTGCATTCTATCCATTCTGCTTATAAACCCTTCCAGAGTTTGTTTCATTTCTGCGATCTCCTTTCTGGCATCTGTGATCTCTTTCCGGACTTCATCCCATTTTTCTTGCGTATTTCTCTGCATCTCTGTCAGCATGTTTATGATTCTTATTTTGAATTCTTTGTCAGGAAGACTGGTTAGGTCTGTCTCCTTCTCTGGTGTTGTCTCTGTGATCTTTGTCTGCGTGTAGCTTTGCCTTTTCATGGTGATAGGAATAGTCTGCAGAACTGGGACGAGTGACGGCTGGAAGGACTTCCTTTCTTGTTGGTTTGTGGCCCTCCTCTCCTGGGAGAACAGCGACCTCTAGTGGCTTGTGCTGCGCAGCTGCGCGCAGACAGGGTTTCTGCTTCCTGCCTGGCTGCTATGGAGTTAATCTCCGCTGTTGCTGTGGGCGTGGCCTGGCTCGGGCAGCTACTCCAAAATGGTGGAGTCGCGTTGGAGCAGGAGCTGCTGGGAGGCTATTTATCTCCGTAAGGGGCCTCCCTGCTCCCTGCAGCCCAGGGGTTAGGGTGCCCAGAGATCCCGGATTCCCTACCTCTGGATTAAGTGGCCCGCCCTGCCCCTTTAAGACTTCCAAAAAGCACCCGCCAAAACAAAACGACCACAAAAAAAACAAGAAAAAAAAATTTTTTTAATTAAAAAAAAAAATTTTTTTTAATTAAAAAAAAAAAAGGTGGTCGTTCGTTTTTCTTTATTCTCCGGTGCCAGCCTCAGTCCTCTGCTCACCGGTCTTTCTGCCCTGTTTCCCTAATATTGGGGTCCCTGTCCCTTTAAGACTTCCAAAAAGCGCTCGCCAAAACAAAGCAGCAAAAAAGCAAAAAAAAAAAAAAAATGGTCGCGCGCTTTTCTTATGCCCTCTGTCGCCCAGCCTCCAGTGCCTGCTCACTGTTCTTTCTGCCCTGTTTTCCCAGTATCGAGGGCCCTGCACTCTGGCCCGGATGGCTGGGGCTGGGTGTTCGGCAGCCCTGGGCTCCGTCTCCCTCCCGCTCTGCCTGCTCTTCTCCCGCCGGGAGCTGGGGGGAGGGGCGCTCGGCTCCCGCGGGGCCGGGGCTTGTATCTTACCCCCTTCGCGAGGCGCTGGGTTTTCTCAGGTGTGGATGTGGTCTGGATATTGTCCTGTGTCCTCTGGTCTTTATTCTAGGAAGGGTTGTCTTTGTTATATTTTCATAGATATATGCTGTTTTGGGAGGAGATTTCCGCTGCTCTACTCACGCCGCCATCTTCCGCCCCCTCCATCTTAACCATTTTTAAGTGTACAGTTCAGTACTAGTGTGTATGTTCACTCTGCTGTGCCACCCACCTCCAGAACTTTCTCCTCATGCAAAACTGAAACTCTGTGCCAGTTAAATAGCACTATCCATTTCTCCCACCCCAGGGCCCCTAGTAGTCACCATTCTATTTTTTGTTTTCTGTGAGCATGACTACTTCAGATACTTTATATAAGTGGAATCACACAGTGTTCGTTTTTTTGTCACTGGCTTATTTCACTTAGTATAATTTCCTCATCTGTGTTGTAGCCCAAGTCAGGATTTTCCACCTTTTTAATATGTCATTGTACATATATGCCACATCTTTTAATCTGTTCATCTGTCCATGAATACTTGGGTTATTTCCACTTGGCTATTGTGAATAATGTTCCTATGAACATGAGTGTACAGATATCTCTGTGGGACACTGCTTTCAATTCTTTTGGATATATACTGAGGAGTAAAATGGCTGGATCATATAGTAATCCTATTTGAGAACTGTCATACTGTTTTCCATAGTGGCTGCACCAGCTTAGTTTCTTACCAATGGGGCACAAGGGTTCCAGCTTTTCCACATCCTATTCCTATTTTCTGGCATTTTGGCAGTAGCTATCCTAATGACTGTGAGTTGATATCTCATTGTGGTTTTGACTTGTATTTCTGTAAGGATTAGTGACATTGAGCATCTTTTCTTATGCTTGTTGGCCATTTGTATATCTTCTTTGTCTAAGTATTTTGATCATTTTAAAAATTGGCTTATATATATTTTTGAGTTGTAGGAGTTCTTATACATCGTGGAATTAAATAAACTATATATATAATAGCCTAATTATATAGATAGACAGATAATTTTCAGGCTTTCTTCTCTTCAAATATAAGTAGAAAAATATATAAATTTTTTTTGTAAGGAAAAACAAAATAAAAGTGTAAGAAGGGGGAAAAGACACAAAAGTGTTAGTAGTAGCAGATAATATAACTATTTATATAGAAAACAAAATGTAATCCAATAGGTAGAAAAATGAGTGTCAAATATAAGATCAATACAAAAGTTATCTGCATTTCCATATAGTTTAAATTTAAAATTTAAAAACATAACAGCAAATATAATGTACTTTTGTTAGATGTTCAAGTGCTGTATATAAAAAATTATATTGAAAGTTATTAAATAAGGTCCAAATAAATACACATATTGAGTCCATGGAAGGGAAGACTTGAAATTATAAAAAAGTTAATTCTTCTCAAATTGGTGGAGATTTGATCAAAATCCCAATAGTGTTTTTACAGAACTTAACAGGCTGATTCTATAACTTATAACTTATGGTATAATAAACAGTTTAGAATAGCCAAGCCACACTTGGTAGACAGAGTAGAAGAAACAGAGAAAAAGGCAAATTATAAACCTAGGGTAAATAAAAACATATAATTTTGATACAGAGATAGGCAATAGACCAGTGAAATAGAATAGTAGAGTGGATAAATTATAACTCATTCAACAATATATTTCATATCTCAATGAAAATAAACTACTGTTAAATGACATAGATGAACATCAAAAACATAATATTGCATGAAAGTAGCCAAACAAAGAAGATTACATACCTTTTGATTCCATTTTATATGAACTTTGAAAAGAGTCAAAACCAAACTACTGGGTTAGAAGCCAAAATAGTAGCTTTACTTGGTGGGGTATGAAGGGAATAGTAATTAGGAGGCAATATTGGGGGAACTTGGAGGACTGGCACATCTTCTATTTTGTGACCTGGGAGGTGGCTACACAGGTGATCACTTTGTGATAGTTAATATGTACATTTACACTTTATGCACTTTTCTATATATGAGTACACTTAGCACTAAAAATTACTGGTGCACTTAAGAATATTTTAATATTAAAATATCCAGATAGAATTAGGACAAATATGGGAGGCAAAAACTTAAAAATTTTTAGAATCAGTACAGGACAATTCTATATGATCTTAGGATAGGTAAAGATTTATTGTACAAGACTCAAAATTTTCAAACCAGAAAGGAAAAATCTGATAAATTTTGCACTAAAATTAAGAATTGTTTTTCATCAAAAGGTGTCATAAATAAAATGAAAAGATGAGCCACAGACCCAGAGATATTTGTAACACGTAACTGAAAAAGGATTAGCTTTAGGGTACATGAATGAGAATATAAACAAACAATCCAATATAAAAATAGATATAATACATGAGTAGGTAATTCATCAAAGAAGACACAGGGAAGACCAATGATCATATCTGAATATATTCAACCTCATTAATAATTAGGAAATGCAAATTAAAATTAACAGATTGAGCAGAACTGTAATATCTGATAATTCCAATTGCTGGTATAGATATGGAACAGGAACACATGTAATGTTGGTGAAATTATAAACTCATATAATCACTTTTGCATTATATGATAATTTCCCACTCTGGCATTTCCCTTACACCCACCAGCTTTCCTCAGTGCGTCTATGCCCAGAATTGTCAGCAATACCCAGCATTGCCGGCCTTCAGGCTTGGGAGCACACAGCCGGTCTCAGTCCCTTCGGGGCCTCATCTGGACTGTGAGGGAGGTGTGATATTCCGAGTACAGTGGAGGTTAAGTATCCATTTCCTTTGACTTTCTGCTTATTAGTACTGCTTGTCCCTGATCAGCCTTTTGACTTAAGCCCTGTGCTCTCCTGAAGGCAGTGGGGCTACAGAGGATGCAGATATTTAAAGGTACATTTGCAGAGAGGAGACCTAAGAGGTCCGTTCCTTTGCTGATCTAAGGAACAGCTTGTGAAAATGGGGGATGGGTGAGGTGGGCTAAAGCTGGAGCATGTGAATGATAGCTTCATCAGCTTGACATTCCCGCAGGACCCACCACCTACACAGGGGCTCTTTCCTGGCTACTTCCCCACCAGATGTAAAAATTATTAAATGTATTTGGCCAGAGTTTCTTGGGGACTCTTGTGTCTCATTTTTTTTTCTTCATGTTATTTCCCTCTCTGCCTCCAGTTTTTATCCTCAGTTTTATTTTCTGCCCTCACAAATGGTGCCTGGATTTGCTCAAGTATCAAGGTATGGAGAAGGACGTCCTTTGAACCCTCCAGCCCTAGTGCTGGGACCTGAGGTGTTTTGCCAGGAGCCCCCAGAATTTTGGGGTGAGCTGGTTCCAGTAACAGAGGTGTGTTTCTTTCCCCAGCAGTTCAGCTGTCCAGTAACCCTGGACGTAGAGAAGACTTAGAGCTGGCTTAGAAAATTCTCCACAGCTTAAAAGAATTCAAGAAGCAGTTGGCTAGTAAGCAGATGGGTTTACAAAACAAGGTAGAAAAGCTGTCAGAGGACTTTTTTATTGTACTGTGCGCACTGAAGTGTAAGGACTTCAGGAGAAAATAGGAAGAAGCCGCGGTCATCAAAGGAGCTGGGGCCTCAAACTACTGACTCTCCAGAGCGGGAATTAGTCACATATTCTGCATATGGATGTCTGCATATGTATTCTGTGTATATACGTATGTATATATATATGGATACATATAACATACTTGCATATATTAGTAATATATATTCCTGATCTATATATTGATATTTGGAGATAGCCCCTCACTTGCTCTAAAATGTATTTGTAGTGGCTATTCAAAAGTTGTTTCTATGGCTTAACTCAGAGTTTTTGGGATCCCACCGTTAAAATGCATTTGGTTCTGAGAGTCATATTAACCACCACAATAGATATTTGTTGGAGCATTTTATAATTTACAAGCACATTTACATACAGTGCCCACTTACTCAAAACAACAACCTTGCTTTCTCTTACTGTAGCAGGAGCAGGAGTCTTAGAAAACTATGTTTTCAATCCTTAGCTATAGGAGCTAGAATTTGAATCTGATATTTGATTTTTATTCTTTAGTCCCAATGTTATTAATCATTAATGTCTTAGCACAGTTTTATCCTATATGAGCTAGAAAGTCAGCTTCATCTGACCTGGGCCTCAGAATATTTAGCAGCCAGTCCCCTGCAGCCATTCGAGGCAAATTTTCCCCCTTCAAACTGGTGTGCAGATCACATAGAAAAGAATTATTCTGGGGGAGGATGGGTTATTGTTAAAATTTCAGATTCTTGAGCTCTATCCCAGGCCTACTGACTTAGCTTACCTTGGATGGGAACCTGTCTTTTTGAAACAAACACCCAGGAGAATTTTACATGCTCTAGGCTTACGAGGCAGGGGTTTAGCAGCCTCACTGTCCTTTCTAAGGCTGCTGCCACATAGCTCTTCTGAGTCACTGGGGTTCTGACTGCTTGGGGGAAATGGGTCACAGTCAATGCAGATCCCTGAAGATTCCTGGTTGGAATCTGACCCAGTGGCCAAAAATTCCTTCCCCATCCCACCCAACAATGCAGGATATTTTTCCAGGCAGACCCAGAGGAAAAGCCAATTATTATTCTTATTCTGACTAATTGGAGACAGTCTGGCCATAAACATCCCCTTTTGTGTGCCTATCCCCTTCTTCAGGGTTTGGGCAGGGCAGCAGAGAAGTTGCTAGAGGGTGGCCTGGGTGGGACCCAGAGGAGAATAATTAAAAGTGTAATGCCTTCTGTCATTAAGCCCTGAGTAGAACGCTGAGTCAAACAATGGAAAATGTTTCTGCTGTCCTTGGGAACATTTTGTTATTGTCCCAAGCCAAGGTCTTGAGTGCCGAATGAGATTCTTTTATGTCTGTATTTTTTCAAATTTTCGGAGACTTTCCAGTGGTCTGCACAGTAATGGCACTATTCTTACAGCCTTGCAGTGGGCTGCCCTGAGCTTGTTCCTGCTGGTCTGGGGGAGTCTTTGGGTGAACGGAATGAACCTTGGTTAGGAAAGGCTCCTGTTTCCTTTTGCTTTATTGGAGAAGGAAAGAAGGTAAATCTTTGTCTCCAGTATATGGAAAGGAATCCCAAGTTTTCTACCCACAGCAATACCTTTTTGTGGTGGTATAATATTGCTTTGAAAACGTACTCCAAATAAAAATCCCATACACAAATAGAAGTCGTAGCTATAAACATTCAGTGAGCCTTTATTATTCCAGTCCCTATGCTAATGCCCTGCATAAATTTTTTTACTAAGTCACCCAGTAATTCTATAAATTAAGAGGTATTATTCTTCTTCTCACTTTACAGATAAGCAAATGGTCTTAGGAAGTTGAAGTAAGTTTTCTAATAACACATAGGTGAGCATTGTAATCACAATATGTACCAGGGAAGTCTAGCCCCAGAGCCATATTCCATTTTGCTACAGCCTGTATCCCTCCCTATCGTATATAATCTCTCCTATAATACAACATATCCGGATACAAGTCTTTGTTCAATTTTTCAAGATAAGAATTCTAAGTTTGATTATTATGATCACTATAATTTTTAGCTAAAAATTAGGAAACTTTGGGAAATATAGGAGTGAAAATTTAGAATTGAAGCTGTTCCAAAGAAGACTAGAACAAAGTCTGTCATATCCCACAGACACCACACTGAAGATATCAACTGGACAGTTTCCCTTACCTTTTAATAAAGGACTTCCATGTATACATCCTCAGTGTGTGGCATCATTATAAAGCATGCAGTTGGGTATTCAGTTAATCTTTACTGTGTGAATGAAGATATTCCTGTCTTCAAAGACTTTCTGATCTAGTAAGGACAGTAAGTCAGACAATCGCAGTATATTATGTTCAGCACTATGATAGAAATAGTTGGTACCTGGTGGGCATGCAATCAGTATTGATTGAGGAAATAAATGAATCCATAGGGTGCTTAAGGGTGCTTAGAGGGCCAAGAAATGATTCCCAGAGGCATTATAATCTATGTTGGGACCTAAAACACAAGTAGGTCTAGGCCAAGTGAACAGGAATGGGGAAGCCATGCCAGGCAGAGGCAACTGAATGAACAGAGACAAGAGAAAAAACACAGTATGCAGTAAATGGCAGAATTCATAGAATCTCCTGCCTGACCTTAGGCCATTACAGCTGCAGCCTCCCACAGCCTCCAGTGGATCTGGGGCAAGGAATGGAAAGAAAGTGGCCATTCTGTCCTCACCTCCTCTCCTGGTACATAATTGGTCTGGTATCTGCCAGTCACCGAGGACCTGACAATGGAAATTCTCCCTGAGAGGGCTGGTGGGGAAGGCGAGAGTACGCTGCGGTGCAGACCATGTATGCCCAACCATGGTGAATGGGTGCACCCGTGCCTGGTTAGTGAATTTAAGCAAGCTGTGAGCAGTAAAAATGGTTTCTCCCAACCACCTCTTCCTCTTGCCTTATTTTGGTTTCACTGGATTCATAGGGAAATTTGTCACACTTGGCATAGTCTCAGCAGGGCCCAGAGAATCCAATATCTGTCCATATGGGTGTGATGTTTTGGTGGGTAGCTCCATATGTGGTGGGGAAATACCCTTGGATAACCCCTATGGGTTCTGGGAATCTACCCAGGGACCACCCCCTTTCCCACCCACCCCATGGATGGTGGGGATTCATTCGGGGATCCTCCTGTGTATGGTGGGGATTCCCCCAGAGATTCCCCCAGTGGGGATTTTGTTTGGGGTAAGGTGCTTCCCACTGGAGTGGGCCCCTATCCAGAATTGGGGAAGGGTCCCACATCAGAGGCAGTGGAGCTGGTCCTCCACCAAATAGGGGAACTGAATGGCCACGGGGTGGGAGGAAATGTAGGGTGGCTGTTTCTTGCAGCATTGGAAAGGGTTACCAAGGAGAGAGATGCCCTTCAGCGTCAGTTGGAAGAACAGGGAGATGAGTTGTGGGATGCTCTGAAAAGGAAATGAAAGCTGTTGAGAACTGAGGTGGAAGTGTTGCCACAGCCACTGCCTGAGGCACCAGCCTCTCATATTGAAAGCCTCACCCATTGTACTTAAGAAAATAAAGAAGAAAAAAGTGTGGGTTCCTCAGAGAGAGAAGCATCTGCCTCCCCAGGCTGTGGAGCACTCCCTGCTCTGCCCCTATACCCAGGCCGAGCTGGTGGACATGAGCATCTGGTTTTGACAGAAGCCCTCAGAGCCTCTGCCCACATGCTTTTTCATCTTTGGAATTTAGGAGTAGAGGGAATTGTTCTGTCTGGGTCAGAAATGGGTAGACTGGCTTCCCTGATGACTCACCCCTTGCTCCGGCAGAGGTTGCAAAATGCCTATCACACTCCAGGGAATCACATGCTTCCAGATTGGTTGGCAGCAGCCTTCAGGGAAGTTTGGCCTAATCACAGGATTTACCACACTTCCCAACTAGCCAGCAAACATATGCAGAGCTCCAGCAGACTTTATAGGAGTTGACATGAAAAATATCATCTATAATGTGGACCCTCAGGACCCCAATGAAGAATTGTTTCCCATGGGGATGAGAAATCTGGTGCTCTCCACACAGCTCTCTTACCCCTCTTTGGGTCCCTAGTGACTATTCTTGCCCCCCACATAGGGCAACCCATAAGTGAGGCTACTAGTACTATAGGAGATCTGGGGGAGATTGAAACAATAAGAGCACAGAAGGAAATACAGTCTACTACTGACCGAAGAGTTTCAAAGGGCTCCACAAAGGTCTCAAGGACCCAGATGTGGGTTAACTTGATAAAGGCAGGGGCAGTGAAAGAAAAACTTGATGGACAGCCCAGTAGGATCTTGCTAGAGCTGTGGCATCATCTAAATCCAGAGTAGCAGTTCCAGCCACTGAGGTCCGAGACACAGAAGCTGGAGGCCAAGCCCCATGTCCAGCCCGTGTGCCAGCAGGACATCCTGAGGGAGAGTGCTCAGACCCTGCCTGGGTCCCCCACCCCCACAGGAAGGGGATTGGGTGTTATGGCTTGACCGAGGGGGGCCAAGGTGGGACCTTGAGGGACATGATGGGGACCAGAGGCCACATGTAGAATTAGCAATTCACTGGTCCCCAGTGAATGTACAACTTGTCCCGCCACTGGTGGACACAGGAGCTAAATACTCTCTGATTTATAGCAACCCCAAGCAGTGTCCTGGGACCCCCACTTTGATAGATGGCTCCTGAGGTAAGGCAATTAGAATGAAGAAGGCCCACTGGGAATAGGGGGTTTACCCCCAAAGGAGTATAGTGTGTATATTTCTTCCATCCCTGAATATATTTTGGGGATGGATATCTTGCAGGGCCTGTGGTTAACAGATGAGTGCAGGTGAGTTCCGACTGAGGGTCCATGTGGTGAAGGCAGTTCCAAGGAGATATGCCGAGCACCCACTGGCAGCTCTGCCTGTACTCAGCAGGTGACAAAAGTAAGCAATATAAATTGCCTGGGGGGGTGCACAAAGACATTGGAGAAACTCTATATGAGCTAGATAAGGTGGGTATCATAAAGCCCACTCGTAGTCCTTTTGATTTCCTGGTGTTGCCAGTGAAAAAGCCAGATGGCTCCTGGTGTATGACTGTGGATTACAGAGAATTGAATGAAGTCACACCCACCTCTGCATGCTGTTGTCCCTTCTACAGCAGCCCTTATGGACACCCTTAGTAATGAGCTAGGGAACTATCATTACATTGTGGACCTTGCTAATGCATTCGTTTCCATGGACATACCACAGGAAAGTCAGGAACAGTTCACCTTCACATGGGAAGGCCGGCAGTGGACATTCACTGTCCTTCCACAGGGATCCCTCCACAGTCCCACCATCTGTCATGGGTTTGTAGCCAGAACTTGGCCACATGGAGGAAACCTCAAATGGTGCAATTGTATAACTACATTGATGATATTATGCCCATATCTGATTTTTTTTCAGATTTAGAAGGGGCAATTCCTGCAAAATCTGCAGGAGAAAGGATGGGCTATGAACAGCACCAAGGTTTATGGACCTGGTTTGTCAGTCAAGTTGTTGGGGTTTGTCTGGTTGGGTAAAACTAAAGTTATCCCCGAAGCAGTCACAGACAACATCCAGGCTTTCCCCACCCCTACCACTAGTATTACAAGAGTTTTTGGATCTTTTGGCTACTGGAGATTGTTTATGTCACAACTGGTACAAATTCTGAGGCACTTATACTGGTTGGTACAAAAGGGCTTCAGGTGGGACTGGGATGAGATATGTGCAGTTGCCTTTGCTGTTACTAAGCAAGCTGTCAAGGCAGTGCAGGGTTTGAATGTAGTGGACCCATTGAGGCCCTGTGAGTTAGATGTTCATGTAACTGAAGATGGTTGTGGATGGGGTCTTTGGCAGTGGCTTGAACAGACACACCAACCTACTGGATTCTGGTCACAACTATGGAAAGGAGCAGAGGACTGGTACACCTTGACAGAGAAGCAACTGGATGCTTTGTACCAAGCCTTGCTGGCTATGGGACCCATTACTGGAACAGCTCCAATGAAGGTAATGACCACCTATCACATTGCAGGGGTGTGTGAGATTGGACCCAAACGCCACAGAGTGGCATGGCAAAGATGCCCACACTGGCCTAATGGGGCACATATTTATAGCAGCATAGCACCATCTCCACTAGCCCCTTAAGTGGAGAACTCCAACACTTACTGGGGCCAGTGACATACACCAGTGGAAAACAGGAAGAACTTGCTTTGGGGTCTTTTTCAGGAGGGAAGCACCCCTACACCTGAAGATGCTTGGTACACAGATGGCTCCAGTTATGGGCAGCCCCTGAAGTGGAGGGCTGTGGCTTTCCATCCTAAGACTGAGACAATATGGATGGAGGATGGAGAGGAGAAGAGCAGCCAATGGGCTGAGTTGTGGGCAGTATGGCTCATGATCACACAGGAGCCTTCTTCCCCCATAGTTGTCTGCACTGACAGCTGGGACATCTATTGGGGCTTGACCGTGTGGCTACCAACATGGTACCATGCCAACAGCACAGTTGGTTACCAGCCCTTTGGGCACAAGAGTTGTGACAAGACCTATGGGCCTTTAAGACCTCTGGTCAGACTAAGACTGTTACTATTATCATGTGATTGACCATTTGCCTTTGGCATCCCCAGGGAATGACGAAGCAGACACATTGGCCCAGGTGTGCTGGCTAGAAGGAAAGCCTGCCTCTGATGTGGCCCAATGGCTACACCAGCGTTTGTTTTACACACAGCAAAAGACAATGTGGGCTGTAGCCCATTGGTGGTGCTTGCTAAGTCAGCCAAGCCCAGAAGAGTTTCCCATGTGCTCTAAGAGGGACTTAAACTGAGTCCTGCAGCAACATGGCATAATAATTAAGGGGCTGATACCCCTTCTCAGGTGGCAGATGACTATATTAGGCCCCTTCCCATATCAGAAGGATATCAGTATGCCATGACTTGTCTGGACACAGCTACTGAACTGTTGGTTGCTTTTCTTGCATGTCGTGCAGATCAGCAAATGACCAAAAGGGGCCTGGAACATCTCTTTGCAGCCTATGGTTGGCTGCAGATGATTGAGGGTGATCAAGGCACCCACTTTACTGGACATGCATTACAAGAATGGGTGCAATAATTAGAGATAAGGTGGCAGTTTCATGTACCATATAACCTTACTGAGGCCAATGCATGTGCCTCCTATAGTCCTACACAGCAGCCCATCTGTAACTTCCAAAGGGAGAGGGGTGCAGGTCTAGTATGCTAGAACAGGAGGAGAACCCATTCCTGCCACTGTCCTATCACAGGACCACCCTCTTGCATGCAGGCATGATAGAGAGGTACAATGGTTTGTTAAAATCTGGCCTAAAGTGAAACACCAATAGCCTCATCAGTCCACTTGTGGACAGGGTTACAGAGCTTGAATGAGAAGCACTGGAAGGGACACTGAGACCTGCAGACATGCTAACACACATTGTTGCTTCTCCTATACAACTGCAGGTGCAAACCAAGGAGGAATTACTGAAGCCAGGATGTGGCCAGCAGAACAACATTCCTGCTGCCAGCCCAAACCATGCATAATCAACCCTGGAGACTCTGTTGAGTGTATGTGGCCCTGGACATTTCTACACACAGAACAGTGATGGCTGACTCTTCTGGCACCTTGGGAGCCAGATATGGAAGCTGACCTCCTGTGTGTTCCTGGAGTAACAGCAAGAGTGGCCCCCAAAGATCATGGTAGTGTACACAGAACAGCCAGAATGTAAGAGCATCTTAAGAGGGAGTTTGTTATGTCATTAAGGCCAGTGCATGTGCCTCCCATAGTCCTACACAGTAGCCCATCTGTAACTTCCAAAGGGAGAGGGGTGCAGGTCTAGTATGCTGGACCAGGAGGAGACCCCATTTCTGCCACTGTCCTATCATAGGACCACCCTCTTGCATGCAACCTACCTGATGGACAGGATTTGCCTATGCTGGGGTCATTAAAACATATATCTTATTGCCCTTAAGTTTATTCTCTTCTATTGGGACTGCCTCCTAGCCACAGTTGCTGCTTGCTGAGTGTGCACAGAGCTTCCTACTGGTTCAGCTGCTGGCCTCCTATGGAATGGGAAAGCTATGGAGTCAATCTCAGTCACATTTTTTTTTGGTATCATTAATGTGCAATTACATGAGCAACATTATAGTTACTAGTCTGCCACCATTATCAAGTCCCCACCATGTACCCCATACAGTCAATGTCCATCAGTGTGGTAAGATGCTATAGAATCACTACTTGTCTTCTCTGAGTTGCACTGCCCTCCCCGTGCCCCCAACCCCTATATCATGTGTGCTGATCATAATGCCCCTCTTTCCCCCTATCCCTCCCTTCCCACCCATCCTCCCCAGTCCATCCCCTTTTGGTAACCATTAGTCCATTCTTGGATTCTGCGAGTCTGCTGCTGTTTTGTTCCTTCAGTTTGTTCTTTGTTCTTATACTCCATAGATGAATGAAATCATCTGATAACTGTCTTTCTATGCCTGGCTTATGTCACTGAGCATAATACCCTCTAGCTCCATTCATGCTGTTGCAAATGGTAGGATTTGTTTTCTTCTTATGGCTGAATAATATTCCACTGTGTACATGTACCACATCTTCTTTATCCATTCATCTACTGATGGACACTTAGGTTGCTTCCATTTCTTAACTATTGTAAATAGCACTGTGATAAACATAGGGGTGCATATGTCCTTTACAAACTGGGCTCCTGCATTCTTAGGGTAAATTCCTAGGAGTAGAATTCCTGGGTCAAATGGTATTTCCATTTTGAGCTTTTTGAGGAACCTCCATACTGCTTTCCACAATGGTTGAACTAGTTTACATTCCCACCAGCAGTGTAGGAGGGTTCCTGTTTCTCCACAACCTCGCCAACATTTGTTGTTGTCTTTTGGATGGTGACAATCCTTACTGGTGTGAGGTGATATCTCATTGTGGTTTTAATTTGCATTTCTCTGATGATTAGCAGTGTGGAGCATCTTTTCATGTGTCTGTTGGCCATCTGAATTTCTTCTTGAAGAACTCTGTTCAGATCTTCTGCTCATTTTTTTATTGGATTATTTGCTTTTGTTTGTTGAGGTGCATGAACTCTTTATATGTTTTGGATGTCAACCCTTTATCAGATACGTCATTTATGAATATATTCTCCCATACTGTAGGATGTCTTTTTGTTCTATTGATGGTGTCTGTTGCTGTACAGAAGCTTTTCAGCTTGATATAGTCCCACTTGTTCATTTTTGCTTTTGTTTCCCTTGCCTGGGGAGATATGTTCATGAAGAAGTTGGTCATGTTTATGTCCAAGAGATTTTTGCCTATGTTTTTTTCTAAGAGTTTTATGGTTTCATGACTTACATTCAGGTCTTTGATCCATTTCGAGTTTACTTTTGTGTAAAGGGTTAGACAATGATCCAGCTTCTTTCTCTTACATGTAACTGTCCAGTTTTGCCAACACCAGCTGTTGAAGAGGCTGTCATTTCCCCACTGTATGTCCATGGCTCCTTTATCATATATTAATTGACCATATTTTTGGGTTAATATGTGGACTCTCTATTCTGTTCCACTGGTGTGTGGGTCTGTTCTTGTGCCAGTACCAAATTGTCTGATTACTGTGGCTTTGTAGTAGAGCTTGAAGTCAGGGAGCATAATTCCCCCTGCTTTATTCTTCCTTCTCATGATTGCTTTAGCTATTCAGGGGTTTTTGTAGTTCCATATGAATTTTAGAACTTCGTTCCAGTTTGTTGAAGAATGCTGTTGGTTCTTTCATAAGGATTGCATTGAATCTGTAGATTGCTTGAGGCAGGATGGCTATTTTGACAATATTAATTCTTCCTAACCAAGAGCATGGGATGAATTTCCATTTATTAGTGTCCTCTTTAATTTATCTTAAGAGTGTCTTGTAGTTTTCAGGGTATAGGTCTTTCACTTGCTTGGTTTGGTTTATTCCTAGGTATTTTAATCTTTTTGATGCATTGTGAATGGAATTGTTTTCCTGATTTCTTTCTGTTAGTTCATTGTTAGTATACAGGAATACAACGGATTTCTGTGTATTAACTTTGTATCCTGCAACTTTGCTGAATTCAGATATTAGTTCTAGTAGTTTTGAAGTGGATTTTTCAGGGTTTTTTATGTACAATATCATGTCATCTGCAAACTTTGACAATTTGATTTCTTCCTTACCCGTCTGGATGCCTTTTATTTCTTTGCATTGTCTGATTGATGTGGCTAGGACCTCTAGAACTATGTTGAATAAAACTGGGGGGAGTGGGCATCTTTGTCTTGTTCCCAATCTTAAGGGAAAAGCTTTCAGCTTCTCGCTGTTAAGTATAATGTTGGCTGTGGGTTTGTCATCTATGGCCCTTATTATGTTGTGGTACTTGCCCTCTATACCCATTTTATTGAGAGTTTTTATCATGAATGGATGTTGAATTTTGTTGAATGCTTTTTCAGCATCTATGGAGATGATCATGTGGTTTTTGTTCTTCTTTTTGTTGATGTGGTGGATGATGTTGATGGATTTTTGAATGTTGTACCATCCTTGCATCCCTGAGATGAATCACACTTGATCATGATATGTGATCCTTTTGATGTATTTTTGAATTCGGTTTGCTAATATTTTGTTGAGTATTTTTGCATCCATGTTCATCAGGGATATTGGTCTGTAGTGTTCTTTTATTGTGGGGTCTTTCCCTGGTTTTGGTATTAGAGTGATGCTGCCTTCATAGAATAAGTTTGGAAGTATTCCCTCCTCTTCTGTGTTTTGGAAAAAATTAAAGGGAATGTGTATTATGTCTTCCCTAAATGTCTGATAAAATTCATCAGTGACTCCATCTGGTCCAGGGTTTTGTTCTTGGGTAGTTTTTTGACTACCAGTTCAATTTTGTTGCTGGTAATTGGTCTGTTTAGAGTTTTTGTTTCTTCCTTGGTTAGTCTTGGAAGGTTTTATTTTTCTAGAAAGTTGTCCATTTCTTCTAGGTTATCCAGTTTGTTGGCATATAGATTTTCATAGTATTTTCTAATAATTCTTTGTATTTCTGTGGTGTCCACCCTGATTTTTCCTCTCTCATTTCTGATTCTGTTTATGTGTGTAGGTTCCCTTTTTTTCTTAATGAGTCTGGCTAGGGGTTTATCTATTTTGTTTATTTTCTCAAGAAGCAGCTCTAGTTTCATGATTTTTTCCATTGTGTTATTCTCCTCATTTTATTTATTTCTTTTCTGATCTTTATTATGTCCCTCCTTCTGCTGACTTTGGGCCTCATTTGTTCTTCTTTTTCCAGTTTCAATAATTGTAAATTTAGACAGTTGAGATTTTCTTCCTTCTTTAAGTAGGCCTGGATTGCTATATACTTTCCTCTTAGAACTACCTTCGCTGTGTCCCACAGAAGTTGGGGCATTGTGCTATTGTTGTCATTTGTCTCCATATATTGCTGGATCTCTGTTTTAATATGCTCACTGATCCATTGATTATTTAGGAGCATGTTGTTAAGCCTCCATATGTTTGTGAGACTTTTCATTTTCTTTGTACAATTTATTTCTAGTTTTATACCTTTGTGATCTGAGAAGTTGGTTGATAGAAGTTTAATCTTTTTGAGTTTACTGAGGCTCTTTTTGTGGCCTACTATATGGTCTATCATTGGAAATGTTCCATGTGCACATGAGAAGAATGTGTATCCTGCTGCTTTTGGGTACAGAGTTCTGTAGATGTCTGATAGCTGTTAAGTCCATCTGTTCTAGAGTGTTGTTCAGTGTGTCTTGTCTCCTTACTTATTTTATGTCTGGTTGATCTGTCCTTTGGATTGAGTGGTGTGTTGGTCTCCTAAAATGAATGCATTACATTCTATTTCCCCTTCCATTCTGTTAGTATTTGTTTCACATGTGTAGGTGCTCGTGTTGGGTGCATAGATATTTATAATGGTTATATTCTCTTGTTGGACTGACTCCTTTATCATTATGTAATGTCCTTGTTTATCTCTTGTTACTTTCTTTGTTTTGAAGTCTATTTTGTCTGATCAAAGTACTGCAACACCTGCTTTTTTTCTCCCTATTATTTGCATGAAATATCTTTTCCCATCCCTTGACTTTTAGTCTGTGTATATCTCTGGGTTTGAGGTGATCCTCTTGTAAGCAGCATATAGATGGGTGTTGCTTTTTTACCCATTCTATTTTCTGTGTCTTTTGATTGGTGCATTCAGTCCATTTACATTAGGGCAATTATCAATAGATATGTACTTATTGCCATTGCAGGCTTTAGATTCATTGCTACCAAAGGTTCAAGGGTAGCTTCTTTACTATCTAACCATCTAACTTTACCTTATTATTATGCTATTATAAAAACAGTCTGATGATTCTTTATTTCTCTCCCTTCTTTTTCTTCCTTCTCCACTCTTCATATGTCATGTGTTTTATTCTGTACTCTTTTGTGTTTCCCTTGACTGTTTTTGTGGATAGCTGATTTTAGTTTTTGCCTTTAGTTAGTATTTGGTTCATATGCTTTTTTGGTGTGATTTTATTTTCTCTGGTGTCATCTATTTAGCCTTAGAAGTATCTCCATCTAGAGCAGTCCCTTTAAAACACTCTGTACAGGTGGTTTGTGGGAGGCAAATTCCCTCAACTTTTGCTTATCTGGTAATTGTTTAATCCCTCCTTCAAATTTACAGGATAATCTTGCTGGATATAGCATTCTTGGCTCAAGGCCCTTCTGTTTTTTTGTATTAAGTATATTATGCCATTCTCTTCTGGCCTGTAAGGTTTCTGTTGAGACATCTGATGACAGCCTGATGGGTTTTACTTTGTAGGTGATCTTTTTTCTCTCTCTGGCTGCCTTTAATACCCTGTCTGTGTCATTGATCTTTGCCATTTTAATTATCATATGTCTTGGTGTTGTCCTCCTTGGGTCCCTTATGTTGAGAGATCTGTGGGCTTCCATGGTCTGTGAGACCAGCTTGGGGAAGTTTTCAGCAATTATTTCTCAATGACACTTTCTATCCCTTTTTCTCTCTTCTTCTTCTTCTGGTACTCCTATTATGCGAATATTGTTTCATTTGGATTGGTCACACAGTTCTCTTAATATTCTTTCATTCCTAGAGATCCTTTTATCTCTCTCTGTCTCAGCTTCTCTGTATTCTTGTTCTCTGATTTCTATTCCATTAATAGTCTCTTGCACCTCATCCTGTCTGCTCCTCAGTCCTTCTATTGATTGTTTCATTTCTGTTATCTACCTACAGACTTCATCCCTTAGCTCTTGCATATTTCTCTGCAGCACCATCAGCATGGTTATGACTTTTGTTTTGAATTCTTTCTCAGGAATATTGGTTATATCAATCATGCCAGGCCCTCTCTCTGGCATTGTTTGAGTGATTTTTGACTGGAACAGGTTCTGCCTTTTCATGGCAATAGAATTGATCACCAGCAAGTGGCGTGTTTGTCAGCTGGAAGAACAAAGTCCCTTACTGCTTGCTGGTTGCCTTGCCCTTCTGCACTGCCTGGGCCAGTTTTCCACACACAGGGAGCAGTCTATGGGTTACCTGAGCTGCCATTGGCTGGGCGGTCCTCAGATGGCCTAAGGCATTGCCGGGAGTTGCAGGCATGCAGCATCTGTTCTCCTGCAAGAATAGCACCCATTTGTGCATTTTTGCCAGCTTCCTCTGTCTGTGCTGGGCAGCCTCTGGTTCTGGCCCAGTTAGCTGTGTGCTGGAAGAAGACTCTGTATGGTTGCTGTGGGCAGGGCTGCTCCCTGGCTCATCCACAGCAGTGGCAGGTCAGCTGGTTTGCTTGCAGTGTTGGTGGGGGGAATGAATGGCAGGCTGCTTATTGCTGTGAGGTGCTTCGGAGCTGCTTTGCCACCCAGGGGATTAGGGTGCCTGAAGTTCCTTAAGATTCCCAGCCTGCTGGGCTGAGTGTGGTGGGATGATTTTGTCCACCTGTTATGCCCTTGTCCCTTTAAGACTTTTAAAGCACCCACTTTTCTTTTGTCCCAGGGGAGACATCTGTGGGGACCCACTGGCAGTCTTCATTTTGGATTTTACTTTTCCATTTCTCTGATATCCAGTACACCATGCAATGTGTGTCTGTGCTCCCGGTGCAGATTACTAGGGCCAGTTATTTAGCAGTCCTGTGCTTCCACTGCCCCCCCACAACTCTGATTCTTTTCCTTCTACTTGTGAGCTGGGGTGGGGGGAGTGCTTGGATCCCACCAGGTCACGGCTTTGTATCTTATCCTTTTCATGGGATGCTGAGTTCTCATAGATGTAGATGTAGACTGGCTGTTGTACTGTATCTTCTGGTCTCTCTTTTAGGAATAATGGTGTTTGCTGTATTTTCAAAATATGTGTAGTTTTGGGAGGAGATTTCCACTGCCCTACTCATGCCGCCATCTTCCCAAGATCTCTCAGGAGGACTTTGAACCCAGGTGGATCCTCAGGCTTGAGGATTGTCATGATCTTATTGCTATCTGTATCATAATTTCTGTTGTTATTGTATGTTCTTAGTCTGGTTGCAGTACTCCAGCCTTCTTGCACAGGAGCCATTGTGAAGATTGGGGGCATGTAGATTGTAAGATGAAAATTCTGGAGGGGTTGGTTGTGTGGTAAATGACAGAATATCCTACCTGGCCTTAGGTTATTAGTGCTGCAGCCTTCTGCAGCCTCCCTCAGCCTCCAGTGGACCCAGGCAAGGGTTGGAGAGAAAATGGCCATTCTCTCCAAGGGAAGGGGTGGGAGGGTAAGGAGAAAGTGCACTGTGGCTGCAGAGCATGCATGCATGATGTAGGGAAAGGACAGAGCCATGTCTGGTTAGTGAATTTGAGCAAGCTTTGAGCAGTAAAAACAGTTTCTTCCAACCAGCCCTTCCCCTTACCTTACCTCAGTTTCACTGTATTCATAGGGGAATTTGTTACACATAGACTAACAAATTCCAGGCTGGAACACAAATAACAGTGAAAAATATGGTAAGATGAGGCTGAAAGGCTAAGCAGGATTGGATCATAAGGATCTTTTATGCTGTGCAGCTTAGACTTTATCCTGATTTCTATACTAAACTTTTGAAAGGTATGTAGTAGCATAATGACAGAATAGTTGTGGTAATAGATGTATATGTGTAAACATAATAATCAATATATAATTCATAACTCAGCATGGGACCCACTCTTTTTCACAACTAATCTTTTTATTGCTTTGAGTACATAGTTGTTAAAGAGCCAATCTTTATGAGAGAGTAAGGATTCTCAGTCTTCCATGTTGATGGGACTACTTGGGAATTCTAAGCATGTTCTGATACATTCGGTATGTGGTGGGCCTTAGATTCTGCATTTCTAATAAGCTTCCTGGTGATGCTGATCCTAATGATTCTCAGACCAAACTTTTAAGTATCAAGGTAACAGAAAAGGAGCAAGACACCATCCCAGAAAAAATAAAGTATGTTAATGGAGACCAAAAATGGGGGTCAGCCATAGAATAAAGGAAGTGGTCTGAGTGATGTAAAATTTAGGCAGATAATAAGCAAGAAGAATTAGAAAATACTAGGTTAAATAGGCACATCAAATAAATAATATAGGAGTGCCTGATCTTATTAGCTGATGGCAAAGAGAGGGAAAAACATTTCTAAAAGGAAATGAAGCTGATAGCTATAATATAAGCTCTAACTGAGAGGGTCTGTAATAGCTAGTGAACCATTTTCCAAACTGTTCTCTAGAATGTTATACCTGCAGGAATTTAATAAATATTTTTGGCAAAAACCTTCATAACCAACTAAATTTGGGAAGTGCTATTAAGCAAAGTTAAACTAATTTCTATGAAGCATTTTCCATAGAACATCCTTGTCTTAGTCTATTTGGGTTGATTTAACAAAAATACCATAGACTGGGTGGCATAAAAGCAATATTCATTCTCACAGTTCTGGAGGCTGAGACATCCAAGATCAAGGTGCTCACAGATTCAGTGTCTGCTGGTTTTCAGACCATGCTTTTTAAAATTGCAAGGTTCTAGAAAAGGAGCAAGACAATTAGTTCAAAAAAAATAAAGTGTTAGTAGAAACCAAAAATGGTACCGGGCATAGAGTAAAGGTGGGGGCACAGTGCAGTGAGGGCCAGCTTCCTGGCCCATAGACAGGTGTCTTCTTGCTACATCCTTGCATGACAGGAGGTAGAAGGTGGTTCTCAGGAATCACTTTATAAGGATACTAATCCTATCCATCAAGTTTCCACCCTAGTGATTTAATCACCTCCAAAGTCTGCACCCCAAACACCATCACACTGTGGACTTTCAACACAGGAGTTTTGGTGGGGGCACAGATATTCAATCATAACAATCCTTTTCACAAGACACCTAATTAACACCTCAAGAGCCAAGTTTTTCACTGAGTAAAATACTCAAAAACCTAATTTACTGAAAAAAGGCCAATAGATTTGGAGTCAGGTCTGAGAGGAAGATCCATTTTGTTGGGAAGTTACTTAAACTCTCTGAGCTACAGTGGCCTCATGGATTAAAGGGTATTAGATTATTGATCTCTCAAAGCAATTACAATATTGATTAAGCAGAATAGAAGAGTATAAGTTCCAAACCATTATGATATTATACCTCTTTTTGACAACTTACTGTAACATTGTCTGCAATGTTTCATTAATTATGATTCAATTCCTAATGAAAGAATTAATTAATTAATTGATTAATTGATGTCAGAAAACTTCCTAACTAGAATAACAAAGCTGGCAGTTGATTTTCTTCAGAAAAAGGCAGAAATTAGGCAAAGGCCAATGAAGGATATGGCCTAATATATTGCTTTATCATTCCTTCTCTTTTTTTGTGTGCTCTTGCATTGCTGCAAGATAGAAGGTAGGATCTAACTTCTAGAAGATAATAAGTATTTGCAAGATAAAAAACAGATACTACTTGAAGCAGGAGAAATTTGGAGAACAAAATCAACCCCCATGTTTTAGTGGGTGGGCCAGTGTTAATTAACTACAAATGAAAAGTTAGGATTTTTCATAACCCATAGCATGATAGTGAGTAATACTTTAATTGGCCATATGAATATCCAGCTGGAAAAGTAATGCTTTTCATATCTGAGGCTATGAAGATTCTCAATGGACTTCACCATATTTAAGCATCTTATGAAAGAGATTGCATATTACAGGTGGGAAAAAAGGAGATAATTATCCATAATCACTTATAGACTGCATTAGAAATTTAAACAACTGGGTGTTCACAACATTTAATTATATATACGGTAGTCATGTCTCAAAGTGTCTAGCCATTTGAAAACATCTGGATGACTGAATGTTTATCCAGATGTTCAGTCTTGAGTAGATGTTTGACAACGACAAAATATAACTTTCCAGTTGCTTGGTCTGAATTTTTTAAATGCTATGTTGAAAAGTTGTTTTGAATCTATGCCATTGGTCTGGCTTCAGACTGATCAACTAAGAACAGACTTAGGAATCAGATTCCCAAGTCAGTGTCTGAACTATCCTACTTAATAACAGTAAGGTATAGTTCCTTTTTTTCAGTTTACTTGGTGTTGTTGAGCAAGTATGTAGAAGTCTTTGTAGAGGGTTAGAGGACAAAATAGTGTATAATACTTGTTGTATTACGAGTATAAAATAGTGTATAGACCACTTGTTGGGGGTCAAAAGACCTGAGTTCAAACTCTGGCTATATTTCTTACCAACTGTATAATCCTGGGCAGCTATACTGACCTCTTAGTAGTAGTTTTTCTTCTATGGAATAAGTGTAATAATAATAATAATAATAATAATAATAATAATAACTGATCCCCAGCTTTGGAGTTTGTTATGATAATCAAATGAGACAAGAAGTATGAGCTTTTTTGTTAACTGCTACACATTACATGTGTATATATTTATGTGCATATACATGCCTATCTTAGATGTGAATACTCTTTCTTATTGAAGTATAGTTGACAATATTATATTGGTATTAAGTATATAACATAGTGACTGGACAGTTATCTACAATATTAATGTTTACCCCAACTAGTGTAGTTACTTTCTATCTACATAGGAAGATGTTACATAATTATTGACTATATATTCTCTATGCTGTATTTTCATCCCCACGACTAATTTATGTAATAATGGAGATTTTGTGCCTATTTATTCCCTTCATTTAATTCACCCATCCATGCCAACCTCTCCCCAATGGAAACCACCTGTCAGTTCTTAGTGTCTGTAAGTCTATTGCTCTTTCATTCATTTTGTTTTGTTTTGTTTTAGATTACACATAAAAGTGAAATTGTATTCTATTTGTCTTTCTCCACCCAGCTTATTTCATTTAGCATAATACCCTCTTAAGTCCTTCCATGTTGTTGCAAATGGCAAGATTTCTTTCTTTTTATGGCTGAATAACAACCCATTGTGTATGTACTACATCTTTATCCATTCATCTATTGATGGATTCTTTGGTTGCTTCCATATCTTGGCTATTGTAAATCAGCAGTAAACATAGCGGTGCATATGTCTTTTAAAACTCAGAGAGTTTGTTTTCTTGGGTAGATTCCTAGAAATGGAATTACTGGGATGTATGATATTTCTATTTTAGTTTTTGAGGAACCTCCATATTGTTTTCCACAGTGGCTGGACTAATTTACGTTCTCATCAACAGTGTGGGAGGGTTTCCTTTCCTCCACACTATCATCAGCACTTGTTATTTCTTTTCTTTTGGATAGCAGCCATTCTGACTGGTGTGAGGCAATACCTCATTGTTCCCTGATGATTAGTGATGTGGAGCATCTTCTCTTGGGTTTTTTGGCCATCTGTATGTCTTCTTTGGAAAAATGTCTATTCAGGTACTCTGACCTTTTATTTGGATTATTTGTTTTTTTTAGTGTTGAATTGTATGAGTTCTTAATATACATTTTGGGATTAGCCTCTTATTGGATATATCATTTGCAAATACATTCTTTCATATGGTATGCTGTCTTTTTGTTTTGTTGAAGGCTTCTTTGCTGTGCAGGTGTTTAGTTTGATACAGTCCCACTTCCTTATTTTTGCTTTTTCTCTCCTTACCCAGTAGGGAGATGTATCCAGAAAGAAATTTCTTATGCTGATGTTCATGAGATTCTGGCTTGTGTGTTCTCCCATTATTTTTAATATTTCATGTCTTACATTTAGTTCTTTAATCCACTTAGAGTTTACTTTTGTGTGTGGTGTTAGGGAGTAATCCAGTTTCATTCACTTATATGTAGCTGTCCAGTTTTCTCAATACCATTTATTGAAGAGACTGTCTTTCCCCATTGTATATTCACAGCCCCTTTGTCATATATTTCTTGACCATATATGCATGAATTTATTCCTGGGCTTTCTATTCTGTTCCATTGATCTATGGATCTGTTCTTGTGCTAGTACCATATTGTTTTGATCACTATAGCTTTGTAGTATGGCTTGAAATTAGTGAGCATGATGCCCCCAGCTTTGTTCTTCTTTCTCAGGATTGCTTTGGCTATTCAGAATCTTTTATGATTCCTTAAAATTTTAGGATTTTTTGCTCTAGTTCATTGAAAAATGTCACTGGTATTTAAGTAGGGATTGCCCTGAATCTCTAAATTGTTTGGGCAGGTGGCCATTTTGACAATATTAATTCTTCCTATCCATGAGCATGGGAGAGATGTCCACTTATCTGTGTCTTCTTTAACGTTTTTCACCAGTATCTTAGAGTTTTCAGAGTCTTATAGTACAGGTCTTTCACCTCCTTGGTTAGGTTTATTCCTGGGTATTTTATTCTTTTTGGTGCAATTGTAAATGAATTGATTTCTTGATTTTGCTTTCTGCTAGTTTGTTGTTAGTGTATAAGAATGCAACAGATTTCTGTACATTGATTCTGTATCCCACAACTTTGCTGAATCCATTTATTAGTTCTAATAGTTTCTGGTGAAGTCTTTAGAGTTTTCTATATATTAAATCATATCCTTTGCAAATAGTGACAGTTTTACTTCTTCCTTACCAATTTGGATGCCTTTTATTTCTTTTTCATGCCTAATTGTTGTGGCTAGAACTTACAGTTCTACGTTGAATAAAAATGATGAGTAGGCATCCTTGTCTTGTTCCTGATGTTAGAGGAAAAAGTTTCAGCTTTTCACCATTGAGTAGGATGTTAGTTGTATGTTTGTCATATTTGGCTTTTATGTTGAGGTATGTTCCCTCTATACCCTCTTTGTTGGGAGTTTTATCATTAATGGATGTTGAATTTTTTAAAAATGCTTTTACAGCATCTATTGAGATTATGATATGGTTTTCATTCTTCCTTTTGTTAATGTGGTGTAACACACTAATAGATTTATGAATATTGTGCCATGCTTGCATCCCTGGAATAAATTCTACTTGTTCATGATGGATGATCCTTTTGATGTATTTTTGAATTTGGTTTGTTAATATTTTGTTGAAGATTTTTGCATCTATATTCATCAGGGACATTGGTCTCTAATTTCCTTTTTTTTTTTGTAGTGTCTTTGGTTTTGGCATTAGAGTGATGCTGGCCTCATAGAATGAATTTGGAAGTGTTCTGTCCTCTTCTATTTTTTGGAATACTTTAAGAAGGATGGGTTTTTGTTCTTCTTTAAGTGTTTGATACAATTCACTTGTGAAGCTATCTATTCCTGGACTTCTGTTTGTTGGGAGTTTGATTATCAGATCAATTTCATTACTGGGAATTGGTCTGTTCAGATTTTCTGTTTCTTCATGGTTCAGTCTTAAAAGACTGTATATTTCTAGGAATTTATTCATTCTTCTGTGTTGTCTAATATGTTATAATTTTTCATAGCATTCTTTTGTAATTCTTTGCATTTCTGTGGTTTCAGTTGTAACTTCTCCTATTTTGTTTCAGATTTTATTTATTTGTGTCCTCCTTTTTTCCTGGTAAGTCTAGCTAAGGGTCTGTCTATTTTGTTTATCTTCTCAAAGAACCATCTCTTAATTCATTGTTTTCTTGGTCTCTACTTTATTTATTTCCACTGGTTTTTATTATGTCCCTTCTACTAATTTTGGGCTTTGACTGTGCTTCTTTTTCTAGTTCCTTTAGTTATAGGGTTAGATTGTTTGAGATTATTCTAATTTCTGGAGGTAGGCCTGTATTGCTACAAAATTCCCTTTTAGAAATGCTTTTGCTACATCCCACATATTTTCAGCCATTGTGTTTCTGTTTTCATTTGTCTCCGTGTATTATTTGATTTCTTCTTTGATTTGTTCATTGATTCACTGACTATTTAGAAGCATGTTGTTTAGCCTCCATGTGCTTCTGATTTTTCTGTTTTTTTCATGTAATTGATTTCTAGCTTTATAACACTGTAGTCTGAAAAGATGCTTGATACAATTTCAATCTTCTTAAATTTGTTGAGACTTTTATTGTGTCCTAATATGTTTTCTATTCTGAAAAACATTCCATGTGCACTTGAGAATGTTTCCTGCTGCTTTTGGGTACAATGTTCTGTATGTATCTGTTAAGTCCATCTGGTTTAATGTGTTTTCAACCCTTGTTTCCTTATTTGTTTTCTGCCTGATGTTCTAACTATTGATGTAAGTAGGGTGTTAAAATCTCCTACTCTTATGATGCTATCAGTTTCTCCCTTTAGGTCTTCTAGTATTTGCTTTATATATTTAGGTTCTCCTGAGTTAGTACATACACATTTACAATGTTATATCCTCTAGTAGGGTTGATCTCTTTTTCACTACGTAATGTCCTTATTTGTTTCCTGTTACTTTCTCTGTTTTGTAGTCTATTTTCTCTAAAGCAAGTGTTGCTACTCCTGCTTTTCCTTTTCTGTTTGCATGAACTGTTTTTTTCCAAGTCTATGTATGTCTTCAGGTCCAAAATGGGTGTCTTGTAGGTAGGATATAGATATATCTTGTTTCTTTATCCATTCAGCACCCCTGTTTGTCTTTTGATTGGTACATACAGTTCATTTACATTTAACATAATTATTGATACATATGTACTTATTGTCATTTGGTTAATTGTTTTCTTGGTTTTGTAGTTCATCTCTATTCCTTTCTTCCTCTTTTATACTCTTGTAATTTGATGGCTTTCTTTAGTGTTATGCTTGGATTCTTTTTTATTTTTTGTGTACCTATTATAGGCTTTAGGTCTATGGTTATCATAAGGTTCATATATAGCCTCCTCAATATGCAGCAGTCTTTATGAAATTGATGGTCACTCAATTTCAAACACAATCTAAAAGTACTACTTTTTCTTTTTCCTCCTCCATATTTTATGCATATGATGTTATAATCTATACCTTTTGTTGTATCCCTTTACTAATTTTGTATATAGCTGATTTCACTACTTTTGTTTTTCTAATTTCATACTTGCTTTGTAAGTGATTGGTCTACAACATTTACTGTAGGTTTATTTTCACTGATGAAAAATATTTAGACTTAAGAATATTTCCATCTAAAGAAGTCCCTTTAACATATCATGTAATGTCTGCTTAATGGTGCTGAATTCCTTTTAACTTCATTTATCTGGGAAACTTAATCTCTCCTTCAATTCTAAATGATAACCTTGTGAGACAGAGGATTCTTCTTTGTAGATTTTTCCCTTTCAATATTTTAAATATTTCATGCCACTCCCCCTGGCCTGTAAAGTTTCTGCTAAGAAATCTGCTGTCAGCCTTGTAGAGTTTTCTTGTAAGTAAGTATCTACCTTTCTCTTGCTACTTTTAAGATTCTTTTCTTATCTTAATCTTTGCCACTTTAATTGCTATGTGTCTTAGTGTTCTCCTTGGTTTCTTCTTGTTAGGTGCTCTCTGTGCTTCCAGCACCTGGATGTCTATTTCCTTTCCCAGGTTGAGGAAGTTTTCAGTTGTTATTTCTTCAATTAGACTTTCTACCCCTTTCTTTCCCTCTTGTCCTTCTGGGACCCCTATTGCATGAATATTGTTCTATTTAGGGTTTTCACTGGGCTTTGGTGATTAATGGGCCTAGTCACCAAATCCCAGTGCAATGTGTATTCATCTTCCCAGAGAAGATCTCCAGGTCCAGGTTTGTTTGATTCCTGAGGTTTATCCCCTCCCCACTCCATTTCTCTCCCTCCTATTTGTGGGCTGCAATGGGGGAAAGACTTGGGTCCCAATTGATCATGGTTATGCCTCTTTACCCTTCTCAATCTAGCCTTCTCTTCTTCACCAGTTGTAGATGGTCTGTTTTGCCATGTTCATATCATTTTTAGGGTTAGCCGAATTTGATATAGCTGCTTCCTCAATTTCTATGTGGTAGAAGGTTATCAGTGACCTCTTATTCTGCCATTTTCCTCCTCTAGATGTTAATATTCTGGTTTTGATTTCCCTCCAGATAAGTATGATTCATACTATATGTGTTCAGCTTTCATTATGAAGAACTTTTCTAAATGACTGGGAAACACATTACAATTTAAAACAGAAATAATGAGCATAGCCTAAAATTATGTCAAGCATTGTCAAGAAATTCTGCATCAGGTCTTGAATTTCATTTCCCACTCTTTTAGTCAAATATGTCTTTTGCCTATGAGCCTTCTTCATTTTTCAACTCTGATTTTTCTAAAGTCATTCTCTATGCTTGGAATACTCTTTTTTCATATTTCCATGTATTCAAATCACATAAATGTTTCATGGTCCATCTAAAAATGTCAGCTTTCCCTATGAATTTTGTATTCATACATTATCTTTGAGTCATGACTTTAAAGATCTGGATTGAAACCTGACTCTTCCACTTCATAATTGTGTGACTTTGAACACTGTAATTATTCTTTTGAAATTTTTCTCTCTTCAGTAGAAAACATCTCATAGAATGAACTAATAACTGAGTGAGACAGAGCATATCCTTTTACCGCCACCTGTCCTTCCCCAAAAGCTCTATTTCTGCCTCTGTCTGTGTCTGGAAAATAACACTAGTTTCTTTGTTCAGTTTTATTTTTATCAATATAAATTCTTTAAAAATATCAAATATACCACAAGATTTAGAAAAACAAAAACACAGGTTTCTTGTGCCCCTACCTGCCAATATACTACTTCCAATGGCAACCACTTTCTAATTACCATCCTTTTGCTGCTCTTTAAGATTTTTCAATTTTAGTTAGTGGTCTTCTATTAACTTTTCACAATGGAAAGTGAGGATTGACCTCTCTTCTACCTACTTCCCTGAATGCAAAACTTGCCCTTCCCAATTTTGACATTATAGCTTGTTTATTATGACTGCTGAAATATTGATCATATGTGAGCTAAGAAGAGGCAATGTTTTCATGTCCTTTTTTATACCACTTTCTATTTTCCCCGGAGTTAATAATTGCTTTAATTTTCATATCATAGTTTACTATCTTATTTACTCTTTCTGCTCTCTTTTCTAATATTGCTTTGACCTGCCTTTAACCTTTTGGACATAATTCTTTTATTTTATATGGTGGTAAAATTGGATAAAGTCAAATGTAAAATTGACTTTCAACTGTGCTCCTATCGAGCTCACATTACACTGATTCTTTGTGTCATTTCAATGTGATGACATTGATCTAAATATCTTCTTAACAAGAATCCTTCTTGGATGGAATACTTTGAGTTTTCCTTATTAACAACAGTATATTTTTAGATTTTAGCAATTAGTTTCCAGCTCTCCAAAGATGCATATAAGCTTGTTTTGGTAGGCCACTTGTCAGTCAGGTCCTTTGCAACTATAAATCCATCATATAATCTATTTGTTATTCCCATGATTTCTGTCCCCTAATGTACATGCCATGTATAATCCCCTCATCTGGAGTGTGAGTGTGACTGAATATGATGTAGTTCACTCTTATGGTTAAGTTATATACAAAAGGTGAAAGGTTTTTGCAGATTTAATAAAGGCCCCAAATTAGTTAACTTCGAGTTAATCAGAAGGGAGATTATCCTTGGTGGGTCTGATTTATCAAGGGAGCACTTAAAAGGGACTGGTGCCTTTCTATAGGAAGAGATTCAAAGTGAGAGAGACATCATCCTCTGCCCATGAAGAAGTAAATTGCTATACTGTAGTGAAGGTCACATGTGCAGATGACAGCAGGCCACTTGTAGAAACTGAGAACAGTCCTCAGATGACAGCCATCAAGAAGGCAGAGACCTATGGTTTTAGATAAGGACCATGAGCTGCCTGATACCTTAATTTCAGACTTGTGAGACTCTAAACAGAGGACCCCATAACACTGTGCTTGGATTTCTGGTCTGCAGGACTCTCAGATGAATTATTGTGATATTTGTTTTAAGTCACTAGGTTTATGGTAACATGTTATGTAGCAAAAGAAAACTACTGTACCACTTGCATCTAAAAAGTCCATCATTTTTAAACTCTGAAATATTGAACATCGGCATAAATTTTAAAGCTCTCTTTTTCAGAGAAAATTGTTTTAAAGTCAAAAGTTATTTGAACTCATGAAATTAAAGTTGAATTCAAAGTAAGCTACAGTTATAACAAAAAAATTGAAATGGTTTTATGTAACTTGATTGTCCATTTATGGTGATTTTTTTTTAAGTTCAAAAGCAGTTTTACTTCCAACAGTATGAGATTTTGTCATAACCTACATAACATCAGACAATTCAGGTTTAGTTAGTCCAACCTTTTCTAGGCTCTTTATGACCTCTTTAAAAGTCATCAAACAATTAAAAAAAAATTTCTGTTTTACTGTAGTTATTTTCTCCATTCTCGTTCTCAATATATTTCTAGGTTAGATAAGGATTCTTCTTATCTCAGACTTTGGAATACAATTTACTTTCAGGCTAACATTTTAACATCTTCTCCATGGCTGGCAACAATGATAGCCATCTTATAGGCACACATCTAACAAGGCTATTTTCTCTCTACATAAAGTAAAAAATCTCATTACGTGCTTCTACACACCTTAAGGAAACTTAAAAGTGATAAACAAACCTACATTATGACAGTCTCAATATCACTCATAAGCAGATAATATCTCTTTTTAGCAGTGTTGTACACAAAGTGTGTGGGACATTTAGCAAGTAAGATATTTTCATTTTCTTAAAAAAAAGCTTACAGACTGAATGAAAATTGCCAAAGTTTACATTTGCACTGTCTGCCAAATATTCAGATAGATGAGCAATGTCTAGTTTGTATCTGAACAGCATATTAACAATTTTTTGTTTTTTTTTGCAGTTTCATTAAAATTTTTATAGAAATCAAGAGGACAGTTGGAAATTAAATTTTTCATGGTTCCATATAAATGTTAGGATTGATTTTTTCTGTTTCTATAAAAAATTCCATTGGATCAAAGCATTAGTGGTAAGATATAACAGAAACAGCTTTATATTGTGGAGAGCTAACAAAATGTCCCCATTTTGATTTATGCTCCCTCTTGAGATACCGTATAATGACAGTAAAGGAATTCTCTTTGGCTTAAACTCATAACCATGAATAAATGTGAAAAGAGATGATAATGAGAGATGTCAACAAAATTTGGGGAGCTTGCAAGTGGATGGCCAAGTGGTAATTGATTAGAGCAGGAAAGTCCAAATGTGACAGGGGAGGACAAGAAGAAGCAGCAAATCAATTTACACCTTCCAAGTGGGATATAACAGAAACAAAGTGTGGCTGGTTGTTTTTCCCCTAAAGTCCCTCCTCTTGGAATCCTCCAAACTGGTACTTCTCTTCCTACCCTCATCCTTTAACAGTACTTTGTATGACCCCAATTTTGCTGATTATTTTTAATAACTGCAGTAACTTCTTTTTCCCTCCAATTATCAAGTGCTACCTTTTGAGCTGAAGTGGAACCTGCATGTAGAGTTCTAGTTCTTTAGATGCTCACAGTTAAGCTTTATCCTAATATGGGGACTTTAATCAAGATGGTCATAAAAGCAGATTGGCCTTTCCTTAATGGAAAGCAGGTTAGCAGGTTGATAATCACAGGCCTTGGTAGATAATACATGTTAAATGAGAATCAAATGAGGTAACTAAGAGCTTTCTTCAAACTGTAAAGTGTAATATGATAAATAGATATTTGAATTGACCCAGTGAATTCTTAGAAGGCACTATAAATAAATTGCATCAAATTTGGCCATAAAAGTTACACATATCCTTTATTACCCCTACTGTGTTTGACAGTTCTTCATTGTTTTTCCCTTTCCAGCTTTACATTCTTGATTCCAGATAACAGGGCTATGTGCCCACTCTCTGCCCATTGCTCATGGTCTAGGGATGGGGGTACAGTCTTGGCAGGGATCATTGGTATGGGGGGGCCCACCCTGATCTAGTACTACTGCAACGGCCATTTCAGAAAATATTTTGGGCTGTGAATTTTGCAATAAATACCAAGGTAAGGATGTCATTCATTTGCTTTGTCACTTTTTTGTTTTATTCCTGAGCATCACCATAATTATCCTACTTGTTTCCTTTTTTCAAATATATTTAAGGAGCTTCTTTGTAGATTTCTTAGAATTTGCAGAGCCTGATAGTTTTGGCAGGCTTCCTGTTATTTACAGAAGGCTCAGATTCTCCTATCAATTTCTCTCTGGATGGATATTCAGAAGAGTGTACATTAGTTTTTTTGGCCAATATCCAGTCAAATAAAGTAGAGTCCAGGCCATTCTACTTACAGATCTGTGTTAAACACACTAGTTCTGGGGCGGAGCCAAGATGGCGGCATGAGTAGAGCTGCTGTAGAGTAGAGCCAGGACTGCTGAACACACAACCCAAGCCATCCGGGCCAGAGCGCAGAAACAGTGCATGCGTGGGGTCCTGGACACTAGGGAAACAGGACAGCAAGACCGGTGAGCGGGTACCGGAGGCCGGTGCCAGACGACAAAAGAAAAGCGAGTGGCCATTTTTGTTGTTGTTGTTGTTGTTGTTTTGTTTTGGAGAGTGCTTTTTGGAAGTCTCAAAGGGACAGGGACCCCAATACTAGGGAAACAAGGAGCAAGGCTGGTGAGCGGGTATCGGAGGTCAGTGCCAGAGAACAAAAGAAAAGCGAGCGGCCATTTTTTGTTGTTGTTGTTGTTGTTTTGTTTTGGCGAGTGCTTTTTGGAAATCTTAAACAGACAGGGACACCAATACTAGGGAAACAGGGCAGCAAGGCTGGTGAGTGGGCATCTGAGGCGGGCGCCGGAGAATAAAAGGAAAGCGATTAGCCATTTTTTTTATTTGTTTTGGTGAGTGATTTTTGGAAGTCTTAAGGGGACAGGGACCCCAATACTAGGGAAACAGGGCAGCAAGACTGGAGAGCAGGTGCCGGAAACTGGCACCGGAGAATAAAGAAAAAAGTGTGGCCATTTTTGTTGTTGTTGTTGTTGTTGTTTTGTTTTGGCCAGTGATTTTTGGAAGTCTTAAAGGGACAGGGACCCCAACACTAGGGAAACAGGGCAGCAAGACCGGTGAGCGGGTACCAGAGGCCGGCGCAGGAGAACAAAAGAAAAGAGAGCGGCCTTTTTTCTTCTTTCTTTTTTAATTTATTTTTAATTTTATTTTTTGTTGTTGTTGTCATTTTGTTTTGGTGAGTGCTCTTTGGAAGTCTTAAAGGGGCAGGGCGGGACACTTAATCCAGAGGTAGGGAATCTGGGGATCTCTGGGCACTCTAACCCCCTGGGCAGCAGGGAGCACGGAGGACCATTACGGAGATAAATAGCCTCCTAGCAGCTCCCCCTACAACGTGACTCCATTTTGTAGCAGCGGCATGAGCCAGGCCACGCCCACAGCAACAGCAGAGATAAACTCCATAGAAGCCAGGCAGGAAGCAGAAGCCCTGTCTGCGCGCAGCTGCCCAGCACAAGCCACTAGAGGTCGCTGTTCTCCCAGGAGAGGAGGGCCACAAACCAACAAGAAGGGAAGTTCTTCCAGCTGTCACTCGTCCCAGCTCTGCAAACTATTCCTATCACCATGAAAAGACAAAATTACAGGCAAACCAAGATCACAGAGTCAACACCAGATAAAGAGACAGATCTAACCAGTCTTCCTGACAAAGAATTCAAAATAAAAATCGTAAACATGCTGACAGAGATGCAGAGAAATAGGCAAGAGAAATGGGATGAAGTCTGGAGGGAGATCACAGAGGCCAGGAAGGAGATTACAGAAATGAAACAAACTCTGGAAGGATTTATAAGCAGAATTGATAAGATTCAAGAGGCCATTGATGGAATAGAAACCAGAGAACAGGAACGCATAGAAGCTGACATAGAGAGAGATAAAAGGATCTCCAGGAATGAAACAATATTAAGAGAACTGTGTGACCAATCCAAAAGAAACAATATCCATATTATAGGGGTACCAGAAGAAGAAGAGAGAGGAAAAGGGATGGCAAGTATCTTGGAAGAAATAATTGCTGAAAACTTCCCTAAACTGGGGGAGGAAACAATCGAACAGACCACGGAAATATACAGAACTCCCAACAGAAAGGATCCAAGGAGGACAACACCAAGACACATAATAATTAAAATGGCAAAGATCAAGGAAAAGGAAAGAGTTTTAAAGGCAGCTAGAGAGAAAAAGGTAACCTACAATGGAAAACCCATCAGGCTAACATCAGACTTCTCAACAGAAACCCTACAGGCCAGAAGAGAATGGCATGATATACTTAATGCAATGAAACAGAAGGGACTTGAACCAAGGATACTGTATCCAGCACGAATATCATTTAAATATGATGGTGGGATTAAACAATTCCCAGACAAGCAAAAGCTGAGGGAATTTGCTTCCCACAAACCACCTCTACAGGGCATCTTACAGAGACTGCTCTAGATGGGAGCACTCATAAAAAGAGCACAGAACAAAACACCCAACATATGAAGAATGGAAGAGGAAGAATAAGAAGGGAGAGAAGAAAAGAATCTCCAGACAGTGTATATAACAGCTCAATAATCGAGCTAAGTTAGGCAGTAAGATACTAAAGAGGCTAACCTTGAACCTTTGGTAACCACGAATTTAAAGCCTGCAATGGCAATAAGTACATATCTTTCAATAGTCACCCTAAATGTAAATGGACTGAATGCACCAATCCAAAGACACAGAGTAACAGAATGGATAAAAAAGCAAGACCCATCTATATGCTGCTTACAAGAAACTCACCTCAAACCCAAAGACATGTACAGACTAAAAGTCAAGGGATGGAAAAACATATTTCAGGCAAACAACAGCGAGAAGAAAGCAGGGGTTGCAGTACTAATATCAGACAAAATAGACTTCAAAACAAAGAAAGTAACAAGAGATAAAGAAGGAAACTACATAATGATAAAGGGCTCAGTCCAACAAGAGGATATAACTATTCTAAATATATATGCACCCAACACAGGAGCACCAGTATATGTGAAACAAATACTAACAGAACTAAAGGGGGAAATAGACTGCAATGCATTCATTCTAGGAGACTTCAACACACCACTCACCCCAAAGGATAGATCCACCAGGCAGAAAATAAGTAAGGACATGGAAGCACTGAATAACACAGTAGAACAGATGGACCTAATAGACATTTATAGAACTCTACATCCAAAAGCAACAGGATATACATTCTTCTCAAGTGCACATGGAACATTCTCCAGAATAGACCACATACTAGCCCACAAACAGAGCCTCAGTAAAATCCAAAATATTGAAGTAATACCAACCAATTTTTCAGACCACAAAGGTATAAAACTAGAAATAAATTCTACAAAGAAAACAAAAGGCCCACAAACACATGGAGGCTAAACAACATCCTTCTAAATAATCAATGGCTCAACGAACAAATTAAAATAGAGATCAAGGAATATATAGAAACAAATGACAACAACAGCACAAAGCCCCAACTTCTGTGGGACGCAGCGAAAGCAGTCTTAAGAGGAAAGTATATAGCGATCCAGGCACACTTGAAGAAGGAAGAAAAATCCCAAATGAATAGTCTAACATCACAATTATCGAAATTGGATAAAGGAGAATAAATGAGGCCTAAAGTCAGCAGAAGGAGGGACATAATTAAGATCAGAGAAGAAATAAACAAAATTGAGAAGAATAAAACAATAGCAAAAATCAATGAAACCAAGAGCTGGTTCTTTGAGTAAATAAACAAAATAGATAAGCCTCTAGCCAAACTTATTAAGAGAAAAAGAGAATCAACACAAATCAACAGAATCAGAAATGAGAACGGAAAAATCAAGACAGAGTCCACAGAAATACAAAAAATTATTAAAGACTAATATGAAAACCTATATGCCAACAAGCTGGAAAACCTAGAAGAAATGGACAACTTCCTAGAAAAATACAACCTTCCAAGACTGACAAGGAAGAAACACAAAAGTTAAACAAACCAATTACGAGCAAAGAAATTGAAACGGTAATCAAAAAACTACCAAAGAACAAGACCCCCGGGCCGGACAGATTTACCTTGGATTTTATCAGACCCACAGTGAAGACATAATACCCATTCTCCTTAAAGTTTTCCAAAAAATAGAAGAGGAGGGAATACTCCCAAACTCATTCTATGAAGCCAACATCACCCTAATACCAAAATCAGGCAAAGACCCTGCCAAAAAAGAAAATTACAAACCAATATCCCTGATGAATGTAGATGCAAAAATACTCAATAAAATATTAGCAAACCGAATTCAACAGTATATCAAAAGGATCATACACCACGACCAAGTGGGATTCATCCCAGGATGCAACGATGGTACAACATTCGAAAATCCATCAACATCATCCACCACATCAACAAAAAGAAAGACAAAAACCACATGATCCTCTCCATAGATGCTGAAAAAGCATTTGACAAAATTCAATATCCATTCATGATAAAAACTCTCAGCAAAATGGGAATAGAGGGCAAGTACCTCAACATAATAAAGGGCATATATCATAAACACACAGTCAACATTATACTGAACAGCGAGAAGCTGAAAGTTTTTCCTCTGAGATCGGGAACTAGACAGGGATGTCCACTCTCCCCACTGTTATTTAACATAGTACTGGAGGTCCTAGCCATGGCAATCAGACAAAACAAAGAAATACAAGGAATCCAGATTGGTAAAGAAAAAGTTAAAACTGTCACTATTTGCAGATGACATGATATTGTACATAAAAAACCCTGAAGACTCCACCCCAAAACTATTAGAACTGATATCGGAATACAGCAAAGTTGCAGGATACAAAATTAACACACAGAAATCTGTAGCTTTCCTATACACTAACAACAAACCAATAGAAAGAGAAATCAGGAAAACAACTCCATTCACAATTGCATCAAAAAGAATAAAATACCTAGGAATAGACCTAACCAAAAAAGTGAAAGACCTATTCCCTGAAAACTACAAGTCACTCTTAAGAGAAATTTAAGGGGACACTAACAGATGGAAACTCATCCCATGCTCATGACTAGGAAGAATTAATATCGTTAAAATGGCCATCCTGCCCAAAGCAATATACAGATTTGATGCAATCCCTATCAAGATACCAGCAACATTCATCAATGAACTAGAACAAATAATTCAAAAATTCATATGGAAACACCAAAGACCCGAATAACCAAAGCAATTCTGAGAAAGAAGAATAATGTAGGGGGGATCTCACTCCCCAACTTCAAGCTCTACTATAAAGCCATAGTAATCAAGACAATTTGGTACTGGCACAAGAACAGAGCCACAGACCAGTGGAACAGACTAGAGACTCCAGACATTAACCCAAACATATATGGTCAATTAATATTTAATAAAGGAGCCATGGACAGACAATGGTGAAATGACAGTCTCTTGAACAGATGGTGCTGGCAAAACTGGACAGCTACATATAGGAGAATGAAACTGGACCATTGTCTAACCCCATATACAAAAGTAAATTCAAAATGGATCAAATACCTGAATGTAAGTCATGAAACCATTAAACTCTTGGAAAAAAACAGGCAAAAACCTCTTAGACATAAACATGAGTGACCTCTTCTTGAACGTATCTCCCCAGGCAAGGAAAACAAAAGCAAAAATAAACAAGTGGGACTATATTAAGCTGAAAAGCTTCTGTACAGCAAAAGACACCATCACTTGAACAAAAAGGAACCCTACAGTATGGGAGAATATATTTGTAAATGACACATCCGATAAAGGCTTGATGTCCAGAATATATAAAGAGCTCACACGCCTCAACAAACAAAAAACAAATAATCCAATTAAAAAATGGGCAGAGGAACTGAACAGACAGTTCTCCAAAACAGAAATACAGATGGCCAACAGACACATGAAAAGATGCTCCACATCGCTAATTATCAGAGAAATGCAAATTAAAACTACAATGAGGTATCACCTCACACCAGTAAGGATGGCTGCCATCCAAAAGACAAACAACAACAAATGTTGGTGAGGCTGTGAAGAAAGGGGAACCGTCCTACACTGCTGGTGGGAATGTAAATTAGTTCAACCCTTGTGGAAAGCAGTATGGAGGTTCATCAAAATGCTCAAAACATTTGATCCAGGAATTCCACTTCTAGGAATTTACCGTAAGAACGCAGCAATCAAGTTTGAAAAAGACAGATGCACCCCTATGTTTATTGCAGAACTATTTACAATAGCCAAGAATTGGAAGCAACCTAAATGTCCATCGGTTGATGAATGGATAAAGAAGATGTGGTACATATACACAGTGGAATACTACTCAGCCATAGGAAGAGGAAAAAACCTACCATTTGCAACAACATGGATGGATCTAGAGGGTATTATGCTCAGTGAAACAAGCCAAGCGGAGAAAGAGAAATACCAAATGATTTCACTCATCTGTGGAGTATAAGAACAAAGGAAAAACTGAAGGAACAAAACAGCAGCAGAATCATAGAACCCAAGAATGGACTAACAGTTACCAAAAGGAAAGGGACTCAGGAGGATGGGTGGGTAGGGAGGGATAAGGGGGGGAATGAAGAAGGGGGGTATTAAGATAAGCATGCATGGGGGGGTGGGAGAATGGGGAGGGCTGTACAACACAGTGAAGACAAGTAGTGATTCTACAACATTTTGCTATGCTGATGGAGAGTGACTGTAAAGGGGTTTATAGCGGGGGACCTGGTATAGGGGAGAGCCTAGTAAACATAATATTCTTCATGTAAGTGTAGATTAATGATAACAAAAAAAAAGAATGAAAGAAAAGGGGGATTACTCCCTGATAGGATAAAACTAACTGTAAATCAACATTTAATGCATGCTTTAAATATCCTTAATTTTGCTAAAGGGTGTCAGATGATCAGCTATGGAGGTACATTTTTCTGATAATATTCCTTTCTCTTAAAAAACAGCAACAACAAAGCAATTCCTGTGTGGTGACCTCCAATGAGTTCTACACAATGGTATAAAGGGCATATCAAAGTGTGGGCAAAGGGTCTGTTTGTGTTTATACAGAGGATCACAGCCTAATTTGGCTACCCCGAAAATGAACTAAGATACGATAGGAAAAAGAACTTCCAACATCAGCACTCTCTGGAAGACTCATGTCAGAAGATGATCATCAAAAAACCCCAACAAAGATCCACGCACTGCTACAGGTATAGATGCACTCATCCCACCAGTTCCTGGACTTGCCATGGGAATGGAGAAGGAGATATCTAAGCTGGCCTGTGCATACAGTAAAACAACAAATTTGACTGGATCTATACTGTTGGAACTCAACCAAGAATTAGGAGAAGTGCAAGTTGTAGCGCTCCAAAATCTTACGACTACAGACTATCTACTGTTAAAAAAACATATGGGATGTGAACAGTCCCCAGGAATGGGTTGTTTTAATTTGTCTGATTTCTCTCAGACTGTTCAAGTTCAGTTGGACAATATCCACCATATCATAGATAAGTTTTCACAAATGCCTAGAGTGCCTAACTGGTTTTCTTGGTTTCACTGGAGATGGCTGGTAATTAGAGGTCTGCTTTGGTTATGTAACTGTATTCCTATTATGTTAATGTGTGTACACAATTTAGTTAATAGTTTAAAACCTATATATGCTTAAGTTACTCTACAAGAAGATATGTCAAAGAAATAATCAATCTTCCCATGCTTTCTTCCATCTGCTACTCCTATAGCTTTTCTTCTTCCTTCCTAATTACAATCCTTAAATAGAATTCGTGCCTCATATCGAATTTATCGAGTATCATAATTCTACCAAGTGGTAAAGATACCTCAAGACAAACACTGAGCATAAAAGCCACAGGATATAAATCTGCAAAGAAGTAAATAGCTAACCTTTTCAAACAATATTGCCTCTCTCTCACTTACCAACTTTACATTTCCCTGTATGGCCCCGGAAGATGACTGGTTAGCCAGAGACGGGTAAGATTCCTCAAGGGAGGAACAACCTAAGACAGGCACAGTCGCAGGGGGGCCATCAGGTGAGAAATTGGGGATCAACAGAGGTGAGGCTTAGAACCTCACCCCCCCTGTTCTGAGAGAAATCTTCTGCATACGTGGATGTTTTATTGCCCTTGTCTAGCTTGGATTAACACATAGTCTACAGGCACACACCTGATCATCTACATTTGCTCTCTTACAACACTAAACTATGTTTTCTACCTTTATCTTGTATCTACCTACCACATCAGCATTTTATTTTAAAAAAATAATATTAATAATAAGGGAGAAATGTGGGATTCACATATAAATCAAGTATAAAAATCAAATGAATATTCATATTTGACCTGATTGTTTATAGTTCATAATGCGTGATCAAAACCAAAAGTTTCTGTAATGACTGCCCTGTACTGTTCACCATGTAAGAACTTATTCACTATGTAAGAATTTGTTCACCATGTAAGAACTTGTTCGTTATGCTTCAGAAGATTGGAGACTGATGAGAATTAGGCTTGGGGTGGATTAATGATTGTGCATTGAGCATTGAGTCCCCTATACAGAATTTTATTGTTGTTAACAACCATTTGATCAATAAATATGAGAGATGCCCTCTCAAAGAATAATAAATAGAATTAAGAACTCACTTCTTCACAAGTAAAAAAAAAAACCAAAAACACACTAGTTCTAAAGTAGTCAGATAATTCAGTGGTAAACAATAGCATAGACCTAGTGGTAAGTCTAAAATAGAAAAAGTGCTTTGCATTGGGATTTAAAGAAAGACATGTTTCAGAAGGCAAAGACTGCTGAGTAGGGGCATATGCCAAGGCATAGAGATCCATGTAATTCAGTTTAGGCCAAGATTTGGAGACTTATAGGATAATAGACTTACAGGATAAAGACTTAAGAAAAATTATATCAGTGGGAAAAAGACCTCCAAAGTCTTTGAGCAAGGTGGAAAGCAAGAAGAGAAAAACCAACTCAAATTTGACCCCAGGCTCAGACAGCTAAATTTTTTGCAGGGAGATTTTTTTCGCTGCCTCCTTGAAATGTGTGATAAGGTGGATTAAAGAAAACAGCAATGGATGTCAAGTTAAGAGACCTGATTTTTCATGTGGTTCTACTACTAAACAGGCTGTGTTACCCTGGCCAAGTTGCCAGGCCACTGCAATTTGTTTTTTCTCCACCTAAGTTTTTTCATTCCCAAAGGAAAAAGTTATATGCGTAAGATCACTTTGAGTTCTGGCTTTCTGCATTATTGATTCCACCTGCCACCCAAGCATTACCAGTAGGCTTGGGAGCCCATAAAAAGAGCATCTCTCTCACTTTCCCCAAATATAGTGAGAGAATTTCTATAAGCAAGGATGGATTATGAGAGTGGGTATTCTTTTATAATTTTACTCAAGAATTCAAAAATCCCATTTTACTTGTTGATTACCATTAACTTATTTAGCCTAACAAAGCAGTTGTTTAATAATTGCAAGTTACAATTCACCCAATTATGTGAATTAAATGAATGAATGAAAAGAAAAGGAGATTGCCCATGAACACTCCTGTGAGTGTCCCTATTACCCCATTTTACATTTATATTCAGATGCAGGCACAGTCATTTGTCTATACTCCTTCCTACCCCTATTTCTCTTAGGATGTTTTATAGCTATTTGCACATATTCTAAAGAAGAGGGAAAGTATCTTTTTTAATGCAAATATAATTGTATTTCTCAAATCACCAGGCATAGCTACTGAAGTGAGCTCTTTCAACTAGAAAAGGGCATTGAACAGGGAGGGAGAAAGGAGTAAAATGGTAAATCTGTTCTTATTCATGAAAGCAAGGATTTACCTACTAGAGATGCAGGCCCTTTCCAAGGAGTTATACCATTTATGCTCTGTAGTTGCTAAGTTCTTAAGCTGAATTGAGTACCTTCAACCCAATGGGGTTTATTCGTTTATTCAACACAAGACTGGGCCTTGTCTAGGTGAATGAATAAAGGCCATATTTGTGTAAAAGAGCAGATGTAGTATTTTTAGACACTAAACTCGTGGGAAATGGCAAGGGAATATGGAGTGAGAACATGGATGATTACTGAGTCCACATTTATTTTATTTAGTTGAGTATGAAACAGTAAAATCAATCTCCTTCAGGCTTATTTATCCAAAGACAGTAAATGCATAGTCTTTTTCTGGTCATCATGCATTGGCTGTATACATAGAAATAACAAATATGTATGAAGTCTATACTATTAACATTACAGAAAGACAACGCTTCTTAAAGACAATTATTAGAATTCATTTTTCTGTTTTTTTTTTCATCCCAGAAGCATTTATTTAAACCTACCATATGCATTACTTCTTAACTAAGGCTCACAGACCTTTTTGAAATATTTTCATCATTCAGGTCTTTTGCTCAAACATCAGGTTTTAGGTTAACTTCTTGATTGCCAACGTAAAGAACTGTCATCGTGCTCTGAGCACAGCACCATGGGTTTTCTTTTTAATTTTTAAAAATTATAATGTAGTCAAATTGACTTTTATGGGGGAAGGGAGGTTAGTTTTATGAATCCTATTACATGTAGAGATTCATGTACCCACCACCATAATCAGGACACAGAACAGTTCTATTACCTCTAAAAAAAGCTCCCTGTGGTACTTCTGAAGAGTATTAAATTCACCCCACTCCTGGCCTCTGACAATACTGATCTCTCCTTAATGGACTAACTATAGTTTCATCTTTTTGAGAATGTCATACAAATGGAATCATACAGTGTAACATTTTAAAACTGGTTTCTTTCAGTAGCATAATGCCTTGCAGATTCAACCAAGTTGTTGCTTGTATCAATAGTTCATTCCTTTTTATTTCTGACTAGGGTTCCATTGTATGGGTATAATGAAGTTTGTTTATCTATCCACCTGTTGAAGGAAATTTGGATTGTTTTATTTGGTTATTATGAATAGGGCTGGTATAAACAATCCTTTGTAAGATTTTGTGTGAACATAACTCTTCATTTCTCTGGGGTACATTCCCAGGAATGGCATTGCTGGGTCATATGTTTAACTTTATGAGAAACTGCTGAACTATTTCAAGTGGAGGTACCAAACTGCTGCATTCCTACCAGCAATGTATGAGAGTTCCACTTGCCCTGAATTCCCATGAGTACTTGGTATTATCAGTGATTTTTGAAAGATTTTAGCTATTTTAATAAGTAGATAGATAGTGGTATTTCATCATGATTTTAATTTGCATTTCCCCAATGGCTAATAATGTTAAACATCTTGTCATGTATGTAATTATTGCCATCCATATATTCTCTTTTCTAAGGATATGTTCAAGTTTAAGTCTTTTACTATGTTTTAACTGGGTTGTTTTCATATTGCTGAGTATTAAGATTTCTTTATATAGTCTGGAGACAAGTCCTTTTTTTCAGATATATGATTAGTAAATAGTTCTCCTAGCTGGTAGCTTGTCTTTTATTCTTTTAACAAGATCTTTGGCATGGCAACAGTTAAAAGTTTTGATGTATTCCAGTTTATCATTTTTTTTCTTCATGTTATCATATCATTCTTTTGATGTAATGTTTAAAAACTCTTTACCTAACTCCTGGACATAAAAATTAATTTCTGTGTTTTTTTTTTAAGTCTCATGGTTTTAGGTTTTGCATATAGATCTGTGATTAATCTTGAGTTACTTTTTGTTTAAGATATGAAATATAGGCTGAGGTTTATTTTTTTGCATATGGATATGCAGTTGTTTCTAAAACCATTTTTATGAAGACTATCCTTCCTCCTTTCATTTGTTTTTGTCAATTTCTCAAAAATAAAATGGCCATGTTTGCATTAGGTCTGTTTCTGGACCCTCTATTCTCTTCCACTGCTCTATATGTCTATACCTTTGCCTATACCACACTGTCTTTATTACTATAGCTTTATAGTAAGTCTTAAAATTAGTAGTGTAGTTCCTCAAACTTTATTCTTCCTTCTCCAAATTGTTTCAGCTATTCCTATGTCTTTGCCTCCCCATATTCATTTCCAGAAGCTACTTGTTTCTATCCATAAAAAAAACCTTTTAGGATTTTTAGTAATTGTGTTAAATATAGGTACACTTGGAGAAAAATAACCTAACTACAGTGAGTGTTCTAATCCATGAACACATTATGACTTTCCACTTATTTCAATATTTAAAAATTTTTTTTTAGTGTGTTATAGATTTTAGCAAACAGATCCTGCACAGGCTGTGCTTATATTTACACCCAAGTGTTTCAGATTTTTTGGAGCTATTATAAATGGCATTGTTTTTAAGCATTTCATTTTCCAATTGTTTATTTTAGGATGGTGAAATAACACCTTGCTAAACTCACTTATTAATTCTAGTAGGTTGTCTTGTTTTGTTTTAGATAGAATCTTGGAGTTTTTCTATGAAGACAACTATGTTGTCTATGAAGAAGGACATTTTTACTTCTTCATTTCAATCTGTATGCCTTTTAATTTATCTTTCTTGCATTATTGTACTGACTAAGACTTATAGTGCAACCTTGAGTTAAGAGTAGTATCCTTAGCCTTTTTCTGTGTTAGGGAAAAAGCATTCTGTCTTCCACCATTAATTATAATGTTAGCTGGAGATTTTGGGGTATCTATTCTTTGCCAGATTGAGTGGGTTCTTTCTGTTCCTAGTTTGCTAATTTTTTTTTAATGGATAGTGAATTTCATCAAGTGATTTCTTTCTGCAGCAACTCACATTATCATGTACTTTTTCTTCTTTTTATTGCTCAGATTGTGGGCAACATTGCTTGACTGCAGAATACTGAAACAGCCTCGCATTCCTGGGATAAACCCCACTTGGTTGTGCTATATTATTCTCCATATGTTGGCTTAATTTGCTAATAATTTGAGAATTCTTGTTTCTATGTTAATGAAGGCTATAGATAGTCTTCAGCCTACAGATTCTATATGGACACTTTTCTACTTTTGTACTATCTTTGGCCTATAAAATATGTTGGGAGGTGTTTCCTCATTTCCTACTTCTAGAAGAGATTTTGTGGAATTTGTGTTATTTGCTTTGTAAATGATAGTGTTCCACAGTAAAATAATCCTCTGGGTCTGGAAGTTTCTTTATTGAGAGTTTTTGAACTATGAATTCTATTTTTAAAATTCTTATAGGACTATTTAGGTTATATATTTCATCTTGGGTGAGTAACTTATAGTTGTGGCAGACAGACTGTAAGATGGCCCCCAACACTGCTTGCCTCCTGATGTTCACACCTTTATGGAATCTGTTCCCTGTGAATGTGGGCAGAACCTGTGTCTTGCATCTAACCAGTAGAATACAGTGAAGGTGATGGGATGTCACTCCCGTGATTAATTTACCTACGTGGCAAAAGTAGTGGGTTGCCAGTCCTGTGATTAAAATTATTTGACTCCATCTTAGTAGACTTTACCTAGAGACTCTCCTTGTGGGCTGAATTATGCAAGTGCCCATATTGGAGAAGTTAGCGTGGCAAGGAACTATAGGCAGCTGTTAGGATCGGCAGCAGTTTCTAGTGGCCCCCAGCAGTCATCAAAACACCAGAGCCCTCAGTCACATAGGTGCAAGGAAATGAATTCTACCAAAAACTTGAATGATCATGAAAGCAGATTCTTCCTCATTTTAGCATCTGGATGAGCATGGAGGCCACTTGACACTTTATGTAGCATAAGTGCCTGGCAGTTAGCTTTTCTGATTTTAATGTGTCTGACATTAAGCTTTTGATTGCCAAGGCACCAGTTTCAAAGATGTCCATCTCAAACACAGTACCAGCTAAACAACTGAAGAGCCAGGTCACCCGACCCATGAAGTTCCCCTTTATAGAAAGTTCTGGTTGACTTAAATGACCGTGGTATTGGCATTGACTTTTAAGATATGACACCAATACATTATCCATGAAGGAAATAATTAATGGGCTGTAACTTATTAAAATTAAAATTTCAACTCTGCAACTGTCCAGAGAATGAAAAGACAAGCCACAAGGTCATTTAGATTTCCTCCTATTAGCTTCTCAGAATTGTACAATTTTGCATTTTATAATTAGGTCTGCACTCCATTGTGAGTTAATTTTTGTGAAGGGTGTAATACCTGTGTTGATTCATTTCTTTTTGCATGTGGATATCCAGCTGTGACAGGAACATTTGTTGAAAAGATTTTTGAACATTTGCAAAAGACATATCTTATAAAGGACTAAATTATCTAAATTGTACAGATGGCAAGTAAGCATATGAAAAGATACTCCACATCATATGCCATCAGAGATATGCAAATTAAAACATGAGATACTGCTGCACATCTACAAGAATGACCTACATCCAGAACACGGACAACACCAAATGCTAGTGACAATGTAGCACAACCAGAACTCTCATTCATTGCTGGTAGAAATGAAAAATGGTACAGCTACTTTGGAAAGCAGTTTGGTGGTTTCTTATGTAACCAAACATACTCTTACCATACAATCTGGCAATCACTGCTTGGTATTTACCAAAAGGAGCTGAAACCTTATATCCAAACAAAACCCTGGACATGTTTGTTTGTAGAAGCTTTTTTGTAGTTTCCAAAAGTTGTAAGCAACCAAAATGTCCTTCAGTAGGTGAAGGGATAAATGAGCTACAGTTCATTCAAATAATGGAATGTTATTCAGAGCTAAAAAGAAATGAGCTATGAAGCAGTGAAAAGATATGGAAAATCTTAAATGCATTTTACTGAGTGAAAGACACCAATCTGAAAAGGCTACATATTGTATGATTCCCACTATACGATATTTTGGTAAAGCAAAACTATGGAGGCATTAAAAGATCAGTGGTTGCTGGTGGTTAATGAGATGGAGGGATGAATAGGTGGAGAACTGAGGACTTTTAGGGCAGTGAAACTATACTGTATGTTATCTTAATGGTGTATACATGTCATTATGCATTTGTTCAAACTCAGCAATGAGTACAGCACCGACAATGAATTCTAGTATAAACTTTGGACTTTGGGTGATAATGGTGTGTCAATGTAGATTCCTCAACTATAACAAACGCACCACACTGGTGGGGGATGTTGATAACAGGTGAGGCAATGCAAGTGTAGGGGAAAGGGATACATGGGAAATCTCTGTCCCTTCTGCTCAGTTTTTTTATGAACCTCAAAGTACTCTAAAAAGTAAAGTCTTTTTTTTTTAAGTACCACTTTTTTCCTGGAATTCATGATTTCTGAGTAATCTACAATCATTCAAATTATGGTAGTTATGTAGGTAATGCCCTGGCTTCCTCTGGCTGCTTTCAAATATTTTTCTTTGTGCTCAGTTTTCATTGTTTTGATTATGATATATCCGTACATAGATTTCTTTAGGTTTACTCTGTTTACAGTTCACTGAACTGCTTGAATCTGTAAACTTTATTTTACCAAATTTAATACATTTTTGGCTTTTTATGTCTTCAAATATCTTTTGTCAGCAGTATACCTTTTTCCCCTCCTTCTGGACTCCAGTGAAACAGGATTAGGTCCTTTTTTTTACATATCATCCACAATTGCCTAAGGTTCTATTGGTTTCTTTTTTCTTTTTCTTCTTCCTATTTTCTGCATAGGATAATTTCTATTGATCTGTCTTCAAGTTCACTGACTCTTTCCTCTATTATTTCCATTCTGTTATTGAACCTATCTGGTAAGTTTTTAAATTTTTGGTTATTGTCTAAAATTTTCATAGCACCTTCATTATATCTTCTATTTCTTTGTTGTGACTTTCTGTTATACAATTTGTTTCAAGAATATTCACAATTGCTTGTTGAAGCATTTTAAAAACAGCAGCTTTACAGGCCTTGTCAGATAATGCTAGCATCCATGTCATCTAAGTGTTGGCATCTATTGTCTTTTCTCATGTAAGTTGTGATGTCCTTGGTTCTGATGTTGAGTAATTTTAGATTTTATTGTACACACTTTAGCATATGAGATTTTGTTCTTAATTAAAACCTATGAGGAATGTCGATACTTTTGCTTTTGTAAATAGTTGAACTGGTTAGATGTAGATGATAATTTCTGACTACCTTCTATGGACTGTTAGTCCAATGTCAATTCTGTTTTCAAAGCCATCTCAGTGCTCTTTGGATCTATTCTTAATGTACACCAGTCTGGACTTGAAATATGGTCTGTTAGTTCAGTTCTCAAAGTCTTTGATAGTCTGAATATGATCAGATACATTCTTACATGGTAAGGTGTGACCCAAAGAATCCATAAATACTTTATGGAGTATCTTTCCTGATTTCCTCTGTCTGAGAAAGTCTATAATTCTTTCCCTAGTATTGGGGCTCCTTTTTCTGGTGTTCTGGCTGCAAACTGGGGCAGCAGTTTCCATCCTTTTCCTTCTTTATTTTTTTAACAAGCTTTTACAAGTGCAGCTACATCAGGGGCCAAGCAAAAGGAGAAAAAACATGAAAAAGGTGTTGGCCTTATACTCTTGAAACCACAGCTCCATTGAAGGTTTCCTCCCTCAGAGTTTTGGTTCCTTTGGGCTCCTGTTACCTTTCATCACTACAGCAGGATTGCTTGCAGACTGAAAGGTGAGAAGATGGACAAAAAGAGGAAGAAGAAAAGGTGGGATTTCTGCATTCCCTGAGTATTAATAACTGCCTTTCTTTACTTCTTAAGCCAGAAACCCTGGATTGCTTTTTGTTTGCACTCAGATATCTATTTCTCTGTTCCTAGTGCACTGAGTTTAGAGTAGGGGATATTGGAGGTGGAATAAAGATAAAACAATTGTTGGTTCAGGTACACTCAGAATTCTTGTCTTCTTCCCAAATATGCCTGAAGCTATTTACTTTTCAGAGTCATGAAAATTGCTGCTTCATGCATGCTGTCCAGGTTTTGTAGTTGTATTCATTAGGAAAAACAGGGTGGAGTGTGCTTAGTCCATTTTACCCTGAACCGGAAACCGCATCATCCTGTTTTCCTCATAGCTCTTATCATTATCTTAATTTATTCCTCTTATTTTCTTTGACTTATTTATTTTTTGTTATTTCTCCCATTAGAATGGAAACTCCTGAGGGCAATAACCTTGTCTATCTTTTTTGCCATAACAGTATTTAACCCTAACTTTTAATTTAATAAATATCTGTTCAATGACCAAATAAATGGAAGTGGGTTGTGAATTGACCATATAAATGAAAATGGGCTATAAATGGACCCTTAAAGTATGCGATTATGGTTTTGGAGAGGTGTAGAGAAAAAAAAAGAGGCATTTTCACTCATTAAAGCCATATGTAAGGAACAAAAGATGGTTAGGAATTACTGTGAAGGATAGAGATTAACGAGTTTATTTGAAGCAGTGGGTTCACGTAGCATGCAATGAGCCAAGAAAGAAAAATTCTATCTAACTTATTTAGAGGTTTTAATAAAAGGCAAAGGTATTTAGATCTTATTCAGTGGGCAAAGGAAAAGTGATAAAAGTTTTAAACAGGTAAACAGTATGATCAAAGCTTTCATTTAGAATGATTGCTATGACAACAGCAAGAAGAGATTTAAGGCAAGGAGACTACTTAGAAACTGTCTATATTGGGAGGTGATAATTTTGGAGCATGAATCAAAGAAGTGACAGAAGAAATAAAGAGAGGTGACTGATATGTAAATCACTCACTGAGTGATTGGTTCATCCAGGGTAGAGAACATAATGAAAGGAAATCGTGGGACCCTTGTCAAGAGACAAGGCAGGTTTCTCCAGAACATATAGGGAAAGCCTTTAGCAATGTTTCTTTCTGAAAAGTAAAACTCCATTTTTATTCTTTTTGAGATGGGATTGTGCCTGAACACTCCTCCCCTCCATTTCTGTTCTTTGGCTCCCCAAGCCCTGTTGCCCCAGAGGCTCTCTCTGACCCTTCCTGAGTGCCTGGCATCCTGGCAAGCTCTTAGCTGTCAAATTTCTATCCAGGTGGCCTCCATAAATATCTCAACAGAATTTATTTTCTTTAATTTTCTTTGGCCTTGCTTGAGAATTTGCTGATTGGGAGACTGCTTGGGGGCCAGTACGCCCAAAGATGGATAGCCACATCTGCTAGCCATTTAGATTAATTATTACACCTGTGTCATAAAACCTGCATTAATAAAGAGGTGGCAAGGAAACTCATACTGCAGCCTAGACAGGACCCTCATTCCTTCCTAACTTTGCATCTCCATCAGTAGCTTGTTACCATCCTTCTCTCCTGGCACACCATCTGGAGTGTTACAAGTTACTTCCTCCAGCATCCCCATGACTAGTGTGTTTCTAAGTCCTGTTTCTTTATTTGAAACACTTTTCAGAGCCATCCTTTCCTGTCTCTTTCTAGTCTATATTCTAGTCTAGGCCTTCTCTAATCACATGACACCTAGAATATTACAAATCATCTCTCTTGCCAGCTGCCTGCCCCTTCTATATGCTCTTTATAAGGTAGAAAGAATCTTCTTTCTCAAACATTTTGATCAAGTTACACTCAAGGGCTGTGACTGGTAAGCATGAATCTCATCTTTGATCTATTGATAAGCTCTTAGAAATTTACAAGGTTTTCTGCTGTCTTTTTCTTTTTAATCAAATACAAATGCTTCATACTGGTCTTTAGGGCTGTCTATCAACATCTCCCAGTGTTCTTGTTATCGTTTATGACTGACCTTTGACCTTCAATTATTTTCTGCTCTAGCCAAGCAAACCTGCTTGCTCTTTTGTATGCACAAGTGCTTAATTCTTGGCTGCTGATTGTTTCAAACCTTAACTGCACATAATACCCCTAAATATCTTCCCCCTCTTTTTCCACCAAGTCTCTCAGCAAAATGCTCCTCAGGAGTCATCTCTGACATAGCCTTCAGACCCCAGTGCACAGGGTCCATGTTAACAAGAGAGCTATATAGCCTCTGAGAAACATTAAAGCACAGAATAGGTACTGAAAATGGAGAAGGGAAATAGCCTTTATACCTTTAACTTAGGCTGAGGCTGATGAAGAAAGACCAGGATTCATAATGTATGAGCCTCTGGGAAAAGATTTTTCCATGTTGCAGAGCCATTTGACACATTTGGGAAAGTAAAGGAGAAAGAAGACACTGGTCTAAGCATTCAGATCTGGAAAATTACCTCCATCAATAAATGAGATGAGAGATGTTACAACCTCATGTCCCTCGTGATGTATCTGTGTCTACCTATCTATTTGTATGATTTATCTATGTGTATATGCAACATATATCATATACATAAGCATCATATATATAAATACATACACACACACACACACACACATATATATAAAATAGGAGGTCTTGAGGAAGCAGGAAGAGAGTAGGGTATCAGTGTGTTGGTTCTCTAAATTCCTTGACCCTCCCAGTGTATATAATTCTCACATTACAACCACTAATGTACAATTATAGAGAGTGATAATGAAGCTTCATTCCTTTTTGAGGTCAGGGATAAATGACTTGAAAAAATATTGTAGGGGGATGCAGAGCTCTTTTAGTTTTCCTTTCTTTTTATTGCTTTTAGTAAAGTGTATCATTTAGATAAGATAGACCTAAATACCTTGACATTCTTATGTAGGATAGAGGTGGAATCCTTTATATTAGGAGAAAATATACAGTTCTGGCTAATTCTATGAAATACACTCTATTTCATATTGAGAAACTTTCTTTCCTCTGTTGTCCTCATATAGTTTCTCTTCTTTCACTTTTGTATCTCTGCCCTCTCTCTTCCTTATCCTATGCCCCTTCCTCATTCTATTTCTCTCCTTTCCTTTCTAAAACACATTGCTTTTAAATGTAAAAGAAAAGAAAAATCATTAATCACACTTCAGGATACAGTGCTTAGGTGGCTGTAGTTGCTGAAGGAGGTCTGTTTAGCATCAGCCGATTCTTCATTTCCTTTCAGTGGGGACAATGGGCTGCTCTGCATTTCTGCGGCAAGCCAACATGAATGCAGGTACTGAGTGTTCAAGAGGAGATGATTAGGACTAAGTGTTGGAGATACAATAGCATTAAAATTAATCTAGTACCTTGACTAGAGTCCTAGAGCCCCTCCTTTCTTTTCTCTGGCTTAAAGATACACATTTTACAGGCTAGACAGTGGTCAGTATTAACTCTGCATTATCTGATAAACAATGATTCCTTCCCACATAATTTATTCTCTCCTCAGTTGAAACTTACATTCCTGAATTTTGAAAATTAAACTCCATAGTTTCAAAGAGATTGAAACACATGACCAGTTTTCATAAAAGGATATTTGATTGAGTTCTGGGACAGCAGAGGAAGCTAAGGAGCTGGGCTGCAAACTTTTAAAAATCAGAGTGAAATCACCATCATCTTGAAGGACTTAGGAGATAAAGTCCTACCAGCGTGGAAGTCTCAAATTATTGCTGTATTTTCAAACTGCATGGGACAGAAGTCTCAAAGATAAGCTTGAAATCTCTTCATGTTAAAAGTGAATCTCATAAAGTGTGTCAGGGCCCAAACTTGCCAGGTTATCAATCAAAAGTCAAAATATTAAAAGCATAATACATTATGACCAAGCAGGATTGGTTTATTCCAAGGTGGGCTTAGCATTCAGAAAAATTGACCAATGTAATTATTCATACTAACTGAATAAAGCAGGGGGAAAACATGTTTACCTCAATATATGCAAATATCTTCAATAAAACTCAGCACATTTGTGTTAGAAATTTTCAGCAAGCTGGGAATAAGAGAGAACCTAAATATGATAAAGACCACTGCAAAAATCTTATAGATGGTATGCCCAGTGTTGTAACATTGAAATTTCCTCCCTGAAGTCAGAAACAAGGCACAAATACCTGGTCTCACTATTTTCACTTACTACTGTACTCCAGTGTGAAGAGAAGAAAAACAGGAAATAAAAGGCATAAAGGCTGGAAAGAAAGAAGTAAAACTTTTATTCATAAATAATATGGTTTGCATTTAAAAAAATATCTCCATATCTACAATTTGAGTCAATGAGTTAATTTAGCAAGGCCACTATTGGTCAATTAACTCATACAGGATGAATACATAAAAATCTATTGTGTTTCTATACCCTAGCAGCAATCTGAAATGAATTATAAAATATGATTTACAATAGAAACAAAAATAATAAATACTAAGCATAAAGCTAGTAATAAAATATTGCTATGGAAAATTAAAGATCCAAATAAATAGAGAGATAGCCAATGTTCATGGATTGGAAGACTCATGTTGTTAAGATTTCAATTCTTGTCAAATTTGTCTATAATCAACATCTGATTATTTGAAAAGATCAATGAAATTGATAACCTATAGTAGGGTTGATCAAGAAAAAAAAAAGTATTTATAATCAGAAAATACAAATTGCCTAAACTTAACCTAAAACACAGATTTTCAAACAGGGTTAAAAACAAGTAGCTGAATTTTGTTTAGCTGAATTAACTCAAATCTAATAACAAAAATGTTTCAAAAAACTGTTTACCAGAAGAGGAAATTCAAGTAGCCAGTGACTATATTGAAGGTATGCATATGCATGCTCACTGTTAATCAGGCAAATGAAAGTTTAAACAATAATGAAATGTCACTGCTCAAGTGATTCTGTAAGTGTTGGTGAAAGAGTGGGGAACTAATAATTCATATGCACAATTAATTAATAGGGATATAAATTTGCAAAGCAATATGTTAATATGTATTAAAGTGAAAATATGCACATCTGTGGCTCAGAACTTACACTAGAATGTTAAAGAAAACTTTTATACTTGTGCACCAAAAGTATGTTTGAAGATAATCATTGCATCACTGTTTATATTTCCCGAAATTTGAACCAATCTAAATGTTAATCAATAGGGATGCATATAAATTATAGTGTACTCAGGATGACCCTACCTCTTAATTTGCCTGGAAAAGTCCTAGGTTATTTCTATTATATTGGGGTAATTATTAATTGAGCCTATTTTAATTTTCAGGAGAAGCCAACTTTTGGAAAATAAATTACATAGTTACTCTAGATATACCCATACAATGAAATGCTGAAAAATTACTTAAATGAAATAAACATGTCGGCATAAGGTAACCTGGACAAATCTAGAAAAAAGCATAATGTTGAATGAAATAATTCAAATCGCAAGTTGCTATACACCCTCTTGATATCATTTATGTAAAATTTAAAACAAAAACAATGCTATACACACACATATATGTATACAGGATATACAGTATGTGTACATGTATTAGATACTTATGTGTAAGTAAAGTTTTATTTTCATTTTTTTAAAATCTCGGGTGAAATGTCAGAAGGACAGCTTTTGTGAAATTTGGGGTTTACTGTTACTGAATTTATCTCGTAATTAAAAAAAATATTTTAAAAATATTTTCAAACTGTTGGTGGTCCCATCCATCTTTGGTGCTTTAGAAAATGTTTTTGCTCTGGGAAGGAGATTGAGCTGGGTGAGCTTTAAGGTATTTTTGAATTTCATTATTTCATAAATATAAAAGCCTTTCTTCCTTAGAAGAAGAATCATCCTTGCTTTGAGGTCATGCAACAGCCTGACTCTGAACAAGCCTATGCCCTTTAAAAAAGAGCTGGATGTGTTGGTCTTGGATAGACTTAAGCTCAGAAAATATTTTTTTAACCATTTTCCATTTCCAGTGTGCAAAAAAAGCAACCTTCTGTGTTTGGTTAGATCTGAGAACACTCTGGTGTCTGGTCTGATCTGACCAATTGATAGAAGGAGGCGGTAACTTTTTACTGGAGTGGAAGTTCTATGTTATTACCCACCTGTTTAATGTGATAAGTTTATGTCTGGGGAGCTCACAGATGGGATCATGAACCTTCCCATACATCACAGATCTGAGAATGGCTTTGTGATGAGCACGTTTGTTGCTATGGCAGATGGGGCTGCATTTTAAAACAAAATGGTTAACAGCTGCACTCTGAGCTTGCTTCTTCTTGCTTATTGAGTTAACTTCTTTTGATAGAATTTAGAAAAAGCTGAGATTCTCTGGGCACAGGGAATACCTTGACCTAGTCATGGGCAAAAGAAAAAATGTTGAGTGTGTCTCTTGCCTGGGGTTATCAGGCCTGTGTTATCAGACCAAACACTGGTGTTAGCCTGGGTCCAGGTAGATTTTTAAGACCTGTACATAGTCCTGGTGAAACAAGAAATCTGGGCCACTGCCCTAGACCTTTCTCCTCTCACAGGCCTAAGTTGTTTCCTCTAGTATAAAGCTTAGTATGATAATAATGCCAGAGTTGAATTGGGCATTGAAGTTAAACTCCCACATAATTCATAAATTACATCACCTCTATACAGATTCAGTGCCCAACATCTCTTATAATATAAATCAAAAGTGCTTCTGCTCATTACCATCTCATTAGAAAAAAGCAGAGCAGACACTTTGCAGTAGAGTTTTCTTATATTTTTCAATAAAAGAAGGACATAGGGGTATTTGGAGTCAGACTTTAGGTTAAATCCTGGTTGTACCACTTACTAGCTTTATATTCCAGGGAAAGGTCTTGAACCAGTTTCTTCATCTATAATGGGGTTAAATGTGCTAACGTTTATAATTATTCCATGAATCATCTTACCACCATAGCAATTTCACTGTACCTGAGTCAGTGTGTTCCATATGCCATCTGTTCTATGCTTGCCCTCATTTATGTTTGCTTGTGTAAAACTTTTCATAGTGTGTAAATTTTGATCTCCAAGCAGAGAGGCAACTCCACGGATAAAGTACATATTGTTGTTTTCCTTATTTCATTTCCTAACCTCCATCATATATAGTGCATATTTGATCTGCACTGAACATCCAGTATAGCAGGAAAGTCCTAATCTCAGTCAGTACCGCCATGGCAGATATCTCCATTTTTGGTGCTATGATCTAGTTTTCTGTGACTTCTTTATTCTGTCTTATATACACATGACCAGCTAAGCAAGGTACATCTTAGTTTTGCTGCGTTTTTAAAGAAAATATTTAAAAACTTGGAAGTGGACGTAGAGTAGTAGAAGTAAGTAATTAAAAAAATAATGATAGGGGTAAGGGAGAAAGAGAGAAAAAGAGAGAGAGAGAGAGAGAGGAAGAGGATCACCAGTTCTGAAAGGCATCTTCCAAACAGAATCTAGCCCTAAAAATTTCCAAAAATTGTGGAAGTATTTTGTTTTTGGTATTTTGGGTATGTATGTATTTTAACATGAAAAACCTCCACTACAGTACACAATTTTTCAGTGGAAAAGATACTAATCAGTTCCAAAGTACTGATTTGTAGGATATTAATGACACACTAAAAACTGCTGATGTGCTTTTTGACAAGAAATTGCTTAAAGCATTTCACTGTAAATAAAAGAGACTAGTAAGTCATATTGTTACTGGTTAAGAAGTGGGCTATTATATGTTTTAATGGTAATGCAAACCGTTTAATCTGATCATTTATGAATTGAATTATTCTTTTAACCAGCTTCCTTTACTTCTAAACATCCACCCAAGCAAAAGTAACACAGTCGAAACATATGACATCCCTTTCAATTTAAAAGCTGGAGAAGGATGATGGATAAGGGACACCTAATGCCAACAGACAGGTGTGTTGTACTGGAATGACCACTGAACTGAGCTTCAGGGGACAAGGATATTCCTGCACTTCTGCCACTGGCTGGCTAACTAGCTAACAGTTAAATCTAGATGTATGTCTCACACAAAGTGGACAGTCATATAGGGAAAATTTTTATTTTATTAGGTGTTTTTATGGCATCCCATTGCACTCTATATTTCCCTACGCATGTTCACCATCGTTTTTCTTGTTCATGTGTGGATGAAGAAACTGCAGTTGAGTGTCTTGTCTAGGCTGAGGTAAGTCAGGAGATGAGTCCATTTCCACAGTTGTTGTTGGAACCATATCTTGGTTCTAGTCCTGATTTTTACTTCTTTTTGGCCAGTAGAATTTACGTGGGTGAATTTATCTTTTTGAATGTTAGCTTTTACATCTATAAAACAATTATTATCTACATAATAATAATTCTTGATAAGGTTGTTATTACAATTGAGTTTGCCAATTACCAATTCAGCACTGACCACAAAGATTACAGAAGACATATATAATTGAGTTTGGCACAAGGAGGATGGTGAAAAATGCTGCTAAACCATGTGATATGGGGTTATGGAAGTATAAGTAAAGAGATATGACTTTCAACTGGGGTAATCTGGAAGGATTTCATGGAAGAGGTGGGACTTCCAATGGCAAGTAATTTATAGTGACCAGGTAAAGGATCAAACAAAAGGACTAATGTCTTGTAGAAAGGCACAGAACAGTGAAATGTAGATTTAATTCAGAGAATTTCAAGCATATGATGAGTTCTTTAAGAATTGGAATCATATTTATATCTTGTTCATTGCTTATCTCTAGGACCTAGCACAATGTGTCATAGTGATGGCTGAAGTTTACTTATTATTTGACATCTACTTTCTATTTTAACTATATTCTTAAGTACTCTATTTAATTGTATTTTATTTGCATTCTACCTGTATTATCTATTTTAATCCTCATAAGAAAAATATGAGACAGAATTTTCTTCTCACCCATTATAGATGGGAACACTGAAGCGTAGAGAGATCAGTTAACTTACCCACGGTCAGGCAACCAGAAAGAGGAGGGCAGGGAGTGGGATCTGGGCCTTTAACCATTACATACTATCGCCCCAGAGAGTAGAGATAGAAGGTAGTAGAAGAGGCTCAGTAATAGCCTTTGAATGCTTACATTAATGTAAGATAATATGTCTATGTATAGAATAAGTGGGAAAGTGTTTTTGGAATAGGACAAGAATGGGGCCTAAGCTGTGTAGAACTTTAAAACCTGCCTAAATACAGCCAAAATCATTCAGAAGAAGAAACACTTCAGCACCTGATCATGGAGGGACTTACAGTGTCCTTTTATTACTTCTTTCTTTTAAGGAAGGCTAGTCTAAAGCCAAGAGACTTTAATCAGGCTTTACTAGTTCCTTATTAATTGAGGGAGACAACTTTAGGCCTCAATTGTCTCCTTGGTAAAATTAGGGGCTGAACTTCTTTATTTTAAGTCCCTTTCAGTTTTCTCATCTATGACTTTATGATGTCAGGAATTTACTCAGTTTCTGCCACATGAACTATCTGTATGGCAGTCCTGGTTGCACGATCCCTGGAGCTGCCTAGTCTAGCTTTCTGCCCCTACCAGTCCAAATCTTCAAATTTAGTATCAGGTGCAAATTTAAGGCAGACTTTTCTCACCCTTTAATTTTTTTGGATACACAAAATACGTCTTAGAAAATGAACGCCCACTGGTGTAGAAGTGATTGTATATGCATATTGTATGATGTGATGTGTATAGCTGTTCATAACAAATAAACTGGTATGTGTTTATAAAGAAAAAAATGGTTTTTTCTTATATTTTTTTCTTTATAAATTTCTGTATAGTTTGACTCTTTACAATAAACTTAAGTCTTTTGTAATTAAACTAATATGAAGAGGAAATAAGAACCTTAATTCTCAAGAAAACATACTTTCACACCCTCTCCACAAAATCCTGGCCACCCCTCATCTTCCTTCCTGGATAGTATGTCTCTTCCCTTCTCCCCATACAGAACCACTGCTCCCATATATTCTTCACATATATCAGCAGATTTTCATAGAGCTTTACTTAATATTAGTAAAATAAAATACCCCTCATTTTTCCAAGCAGCATATCTTCATTGTGCTGTTGAATATGATTAAAAAAAGAACACCCGTCCTAGATATCGACAACTGCTTGCAGTCCCCACAGAAAGCTCTCCTTGATAATGAACTCCCACACCAGGAGAGCAATTTATGATGTTTTATGTTGCTGGCAAGGTATCACTAAAATCATGTGGACATTCATACGTTTCAAAAGAAAATGTCTCTTTAACATTTTTAGAAGAATGTCTAACTACTCTTTAATGTCTGACCTACAGAGAAAATCCGGGAAGGTCATTGCTGTCCGAATCAGATCCGTTTGTGGCTCACAGAACGAGAGAGTGAACGGGAAGACAGCAAAAAAGCAGTCCGTCCCATTTTAGTTTTCACTTACATTTGATATGTTGAAATCTGCAAAGAAATTAGGGGCCATTTCAGTATCAGATTGTTAGGATGTCAAAGTTAAATGAGAATGTAGAAACCACTGAATCCAAACTCTATATTTTACAAACAGAGAAACTGAAGCCCAGAGAGAAAAGGCTATTTGCACAAGACCACACAAAACGGGGGTACTGCAACCGGAACTCTGCCCCCACCTCCCACCTTCTAGTATAGAGGTGAACTTATGCAGAGGCTTTGGGAGTAGGTATACCTGATTTGGGGTCTCAAATTCTCCACTTAGTAGTTATGTGATGTTTCGGTTCCTCGACTGTAAAGGGGAAAAAATCAGTATCTACCTCATGGGGCTGTTATAAAGATTAAATGAAATAAGGCATATATATATATATATAGCTTATGAATGAATGGAGGAAATGTAGTTATTAACCCCAGTCTGTGGCTAAAGATCCCTATGATAAACACAGTCAAATCTTAAGAACTCAGAGGTGACCTTTAGAGAGAAAATGATTAAGACCAAACCCATGTGACAGGAAAAAGCTGATAAGCCTTGAGCTTTAATATAATGAGCAACAAAAGGAATGAGTGCATTAGCAGAAAAATGGCTAGTAGAAGACAGTGGGCTCCAAACTCCTCACAGCTACAAGTGTTTCATGTCCACAAAATGAGGGTTTCATGTCCACAAAAATGCATTTTTTTAGTCTTTTCCTTGTGCTTCCTTGACTAATATTCTAAGATTGTAATCTCCAAGGGGCATTCTCAGTAGAATACAAATACTGTCAAGCATTAAAGGTTCTTGAGATGAGACCTATAAAACTGAAATGTAAGTGCAGGAATTTCCTTTTAGGTGTGAGGGGGAGGGATGAGGAGTGTTCTCCTGGGTGTGTTCTGAAAGCAGCCTAGAAGAGGACTGTAAGCACTTTAAAATACATATATTCAGAACTGTACATTCCTTTCTAAAATGATCTTAATCATTTTCTTTCTCTTGGGAAAGGCTGAGATGGTGGAGACAAAATTCAGACTGATCTCCTGTGCAAGATGGAATCCAGTTGTAACTCACCCAGCTCAGGTCTCCTCCACTTACATGGGACCCTTATTGTAATAGAAATGCTTTCTCCCCTCACTGGGGCACACAATCCAGATCTTCATTCAAGGACTGCCTCAGAAAAACCAACTCAACATTGTGGACAGTCTGTGATTATTGTTGCTCCATCTCTAGTTTGTGGAGTGGCAAAATGAACCAAGCAATTGAACTAAACTCACCATACCTGATGTTGAGTCTGAAACTCAGTGAAGAGCATGAGATATTTTTCCTACTTGAAAGCTAACAAGCTAACCTGCATAATTATACAAACACATGCACGTGCAAACACACACACACATATTTACAGAAACACAAAACCTCTGAATCAGTGAATGGACCCTTTATTGACATACAGAACATCTTGTATCAGTCGCCCATGTTGTAATTGTCATAGGATAATGTATTGAGAGCCAGATGTACTTGCATGTGCTGCAAAGTCTGAGAAAAATAAGAGGAACACTGAAATGAAACTTGGAGCTTATAAAGGAGCTGCTGACATACTTCTCCAAAACAACAGAGAGAGAGAATGAGAATGAGGGAGACATTTGCTCTAAATATAAACAGAACTCCAGGGAGAAGAGAAGAGGTCTCCAGCTTCCTTCACAACCCTGGGATATAAACAAATGGCTCCAGGGTGAGAAGACTTTAAATACCTCTAGAACAATACATATTCTCCAGCTTTCAAGGCCTATTTGCCATTCAACAACTCTATAACCCAAGTTTCCAGATATTTCTGTTCAGTAAGCCCTGACCATGCAGAAACATGAAAAGTCACTAAGAGCTGTTTTCTTTATTATTTACAAACATTATGTATGTACTGCAGAAACACATGCCCCTTACAAAAACAAAAAATAAATCAAACAATACAGACATATATGGAATAAATAAGTTGATTTTTTCTTTGACACTCCCTCTATTCCCATGCCTCTCCCAGAAATAACAATTATTAATAAATACTTGCTTATACTTGCAGAACTTTTTTTACGATTACATACATGTGTATTTCTCATACACAAATGGAATCATACTAAATATGTTTTTCTACAATTTGATTTTTGTAATCAAATATTAGAACTTAGAATTTTTCTATGCCAGTCCATTTTATCTATCCCAGTCTCTTAATACACAGTAAAATACATTACATATATTTATAATGTATTACATACATATATATTTATGATGTATTATGTACTTATACAATATGCATTATAAGTATATGATACATTATAAATGTGATATACAATTACATGTATTATGTCATTATATTATGTAAATATATAAATAATACAAATATTTAACCATTCTGCTGTTGATGAACATTTAGATTTAGGTTATTTCTAATTTGTTGTTGTTATTAACAATCTTGCCAGGGAACTTCCTTGTACATGTTAGTGTGTGAATATATATATTTGTGAATATTTTCTAGGACCAATTTCTAACAGTGGAATTGCTGGGTTCAGAGATAAGGCAATTCAATAGATTCTGTTAAATTGGCCTCTTAAAAAAAACAAAACAGATCCTCACCCATATAATAATTATACTAGCAGAATCTATCTAATGTAATTATTTTGGAATACTGGAGCCTGTTGAAGGCTTGAAGCACCCAGGGAAGACTTGGAGAGTAAATTATAGTTAATTTCCAACCATTTCAGCTGTAAGCTCAGAAGAGCCTACCCATCTTCCTTCCACCCTCCCCAGACCCATGGCGGGCAGCTATGTATGTATTCTTGGAGCTTGCAGGAACCAAGGTGGGTAATAGGGATCTTGTTCTCCAGATATTAAATATCTGTGCTCTGATTGCTGATTGCTGCCTCTATCAAAACAGGCAGCTATTTTATAACACCCCAAACCCTCCACTGTTGCAAGCCCTTCTCCCTCCAGCTGAAGCAATTTCTGGAGGATTTAAAGGGCTGGTACATTTTCCACCCTTCATTTTTGTTTTTTGTTTTCCCTTTTGGAAGTTTGGCATTAAAGACTATTGAAAAGCAACTGCATACATAGGAGAAATTATAAAGTCACTGCACATGCCCACTTTTGTCACTTATGTTTGACATAATACTTGTAAGTATTAGCCAGAGCCATTAGACAAGGAAAAAAATATAAAAGGTATCCACACTGGAGAGGAAGAAGTGAAATTATCTCTGTGTGCAGATCTTATACATAGAAAACCCTAAATTTTCTACAAAAAAATTCAGAATTAAAAAATACAGCAAAGAAAGTTAAAATAAAAAAACTCAGCAAAGTAGTAAGATAAAAAGTCAACATACAATAAACACTTGCAGTTCATAAAGTATGAACAATCTAAGAAGGAAATTAAAAAAACAATTCCATTTACAATAACATCAAAAAGAATAGAATACTTAGGAATTAACTTAACCAAGGAAGTAAAAGATTTTTACAATGAAAACTATAAAACTTTGCTGAAAAAATTGAACAAGACATAAATTAAATGAAAGACATCCCATGTTAATGTATTAGAAGACTTAATATTATTAAAATGTCAATATTACCCAAAGCAATCTACAGATACAGAGCAATCCCTGCCCAAATCCAAAGGACACTTTTTTCAGAAATAAAAAATATATCCTCAAATTCACATAGAATCCCAAGGAACCCCAAATAGTGGAAACAATCATGAAAAACATGAAAGATTGGAAGACTCAACCTTCTGATTTCAAAACTTACTATAAAGCTACAGTAATCAAAACAGTGTGGTATTATCACAAAGATAGACATATAGACCAATGGACTTGAATAGAGAGCTCAGAAATAAACTCTTACAGATGCAGTCAAGTGATTTTCCAGCAAGTGCCAAGACCATTCAATGAGGAAAAGACAGGCTTTTCAACAAATACTGCTGGTAAAACTGGATATCCTCAAGTAAAATGAAGTTGGGCCTCATACCATATATAAAAATTAACTCAAAATGGGTCAAAGACATAACTTTAAGGGCTAAAACTATAAAATTCCTACAAGAAAACAGAGGACAAAAGTTCTTCAGCATTGAATTTGACAATGATTTCTTGTATATGACATGAAAAGTACAGGGAACAAAATTGAAAATAAACAAATTGGACTTCCTGAAAATTAAAAATGTCTGTGCCTGAAAGGACATTGTCAACAAAGTAAAGAAGCAACCTACTGAATAGAAGAAAATATTTGCAAAAATACCTGATAAAGGATTCATATTCAGAATATACAGGCATACTTCAGAGGCATTGCAGGTTTGGTTCCAGACCAGTGCAATAAAGCTAATATCACAATAAAGTGAGTCAGATGAATTTTTTTGTTTCCTAGTGCATATGAAATTTATGCTTATACTATACTGTAGTCTATTAAGTGTGCAATAACATTATGTCTAAAAAACTATATATATATATCTTAATTAAGAAATACTTTATTGTAAAAAATGTTATCTGAGCTTTCAGTGAGTCATAATAACTGATAACAGATCATCACAGCAAATATAATAATAATGAACATTTTGAAATATTGAGAGAATTACCAAAATGTGACAGAGAGACAAAGTGATCAAATGCTGTTGGAAAAGTGGTACCAATGGACTTGCTTGTTGCAGGGTTGCCACAAACTTTCAATTTGTAAAACACACAGTATCTGTGAAGCACAATAAAATGAAGTATACCTTTATAGAGAGCTCCTGAAACCACACCAGAACAAGCCAAATCCAATTCAAAGGTAGGCAAAGGATTTAAATGGACATTTCTCTAAAGGAGATACATGAATAGCCAATAAGCAAATGAAGTGATGCTCAACATGACTGACCGCTAGGGAAATACATACCAAAACTACAGTGAGATATTACTTCACCCCATTAGGATGGTTATGAACACAAAAATGAATTAACAGTGTTGATGAGGATATGGAGAAGCTGGAACCCTTGTGCACTGTAGGTGGGCATGTCAGACGATACAGCTGTTATGGGAAATGTATGGTGGTTCCTCAAAAAATTAAAAATAAATTTATCATGTGATCCAGGAATTTCACTTCTGTGTATACACCCAAAAGAATTGAAAGCAATGTCTTGAAGAGATATCTGTACACCTATGTTCACAGCAGCATTATTTACAGTGGCTGAAATGTGGAAGCAATCATAGTGTCCATTGATGTATGAATGAATCAACAAAATGTGTTGTGTGTGTGTATACACACAATTGAATAATTTTCAAGTTAAAAAGAAAAGAAATTCCTGATACCTGATACAATATGGATGAACCTTGAAGACATTATGCAAAGTGAAGTAAGTTAGTCACGAGAAGACAAATACTACATGATTTTATATATATATATATACTCACATAGTACATAGAGTAGTCAAAATCAGGGATAAAAAGAATGGTGGTTTCCAGGGGCTGGGGGTAGGGTAAATGGGGCATTATGGTTTAATGGGTACAGAATTTCAGTTTTACGAGTTGAAAAAGTTCTGGAGATGGATGGTGATATGATGGTCACACAATATGAATGTACTTAATACCACCAAACTGTATGCTTAACAATTTTTAAGATGGTAAATTTTATTCTATATTTTACCACAGTAAAAAAGGTGGAGGGCAAGGGATGGACTGTACATTTCCCCAGTACTTTCACTTCTACTTCACCTTATCGGTCTTTTTAATTTTATCAACTTGATTGGCCCTTTTTCTTATATTCTCTTTTAATAATAAATGATCTGCCTGTACCCTCAGAAATACTTAATGTGATTTTCTTGGGAATCTTGGTTTCCAGGGATGACTTGAGTTAGCCTGCTGTGTTGCCCTAGGTCTTAGAACATGTCCAGATGTGCTAAGGACTTCCAGTTACCACCTGCTCTTGCCCTTCTGAATGCCCTTGTACACAACACGCCTGAAAGCTGTTGGTTTGCATGGCTTTGGCTGGAGTTTCTTCTGTTTGAAGTTCCAGTCCTTCCTTCCATATCCAATGACTCCTGAACGTCAGCTAGTCCCCGTATAGAGAATTTAGTCAGGGGTAAAGACAGGCCAGTACAGATGCTCTCCGGGTATATCAAAGGATTAAGGAAATGGGAAAAGAACTTTTAAGGCATAACTAAAGGAATTTAAATTCGTTTGGCAATGCTGGACACAAATTACTTGCTTGTATTCTTCCCAAACCTCTTATATTCTCTTCTGCTTCACAAAGGAAGTAAGACACAGACTGCTTATTGAATATTACCAAAAGATGGACTCTCTTGCTTAGAATCCTGTTGCTTATGGCTATATTTTAGTTCATTATAAGCAGAAACTCTCCATTTTATGCACCTTTGAACTCTTCTCAGCACTGACCATAGTGCCTAGCACATAGTTTTCAATAAACATTTTTTAAAGGAACAAATGTCCTAATGTCAGGATGCATGTAATATATTCCTGGCTATTTTTCTGATTTGCTTTGAGATGTTTATACCTAATTTTCTAAAATCCACTTTGCAAGACTGAATGTCTCCTGAGCCATCTTATTTTTGCTTCCACTACAAGGAAAAAAAGAGGTAATAAAATGAACCCTATGGCTCTTTTCTTTAGATAACCAGGCATTTGTGGTATTTAAACTTCCATTTCTCCTCTTCTCCAGTTCTGGCTAATTTTTATGTATTTTATTGCAGACTCAAATTTGCAAGAGAAAAATGGTGTTGCATTCTTTTTTTAATCTTCTTTTCATTTTGATCAGCTTCTCAAATACCTAGAGGACTGATGTGGACCACCCAGGGGAATGCTATCTGAAACCTATCAGCAGCTCATTGTAGTGTAAGGTCAATGGTTGATACTACCGTTCTGAGTTATTATTACTCCATCTCTGCCATTACCTGGCTGTGATTTCGAACAGGTCACTTAACCTCCTTGTGTTTCTCTTTCTTTACTAAAGCTATTAGGAGGTTCAAAAGAAGTAATGTATTTTTAAAACTTTATTCAATGAAAAATATAAAATGTAATGCAACTATAAAGCATTGCAAACAAACTTTATAAAGTAGAGTCTTACAAATCAAACAAAATCTTATGGGTCCTTGTGGACCACCCACCTTGTCATGGAAAACAAAAGTTCTTTGTTTTGTTTTATTCTCTTGCTGCATTCTAGCCAAAGAGAGACAACTTGTCTAGTTGCCAGAGCTGTTGTCAGTGCAAGACTAACAGCCTTCATTTGGCGGTCAACTGTCCATATTTATGAAACATCTCAGACTTTCAAAGACCAATAGCTAAATTCTCACATTAAGAATCCACACGCTTGGTTCTCTCTCACTTACCTTGGACTGTGTGCTAAACATATGGACAGAAGATCTAAATGTTGAAATAAATTATTTGAGGAAACAGAACTTTTAGAATAAATGCTCCCTTCCCCTAAAGTAGGCCCCATGGATATTACAATTCTTTCTAGGTAATAATTTTGTGGATATTGCTGTGTGTCATATTTCCTCATCCTCACCTTCCTGAGAATATCTGAAACAACAAATATTCCTAGGTGATGTCCTTGGATTGCAAATGATGGAAACTGAAGTTTAATGCAAGCAAAAAAGGGCATTTACTGACTTGTTTGAGAAGTCCAGTGTTCATTTTGGCATTGGCTTATTCCTGTGATATAAATACTTCCCTGTAATCAATTTCAAGCTACGAATGTGACATTACTGAAAGTGGAGTTGGAAAAAAGGTACACAGCTGGTTTTTGAGAACTAGTCGATCCAACTATGCTTGTATGCTAGGCATGGTGCTGTGTGCCAAAGCTTTATAGAGTCAAGTAAAACCTGGTCACTCTTAGGGCACAGGGAATTAGAAGGGAAGAAAGGTGCTCTTAACATTTACTACCACATTCATTAAGAACTTGCCAGATCCAGGCACTCAGTTCCTTAGAACTATTTGTTCTAAAAGTTTAGACTGAATCCAGACTGCTGAAGTTTAAACATCAGTACATTTGCTTAGTGTTTGATTTTGATCAAGTTAGTTGACTTCTCTATCTCAGTTCCCTAATCTATAGAAAGGGGATGTATAATATCTGCCTCATAAACTTGTTTTGGAAATGAAATGAATTGATATATGTAAAGCTTTAAGAATAATTTCTCAATCATGATGAGTACTGCTGACCCTTGAACACACAGAGTTGCGCTTATACATGAGTTTTTTTCAGTAAGTAAAATTGGAAAATTTTTGGAGATTTGTGACAACTTGAAAAAATAATTTCTCTAGCTTATATTATTGTAAGAATACAGTATATAGCATGTATAACATAGCAGATATGTGTTCATCAACTGTTTATGTTATCAGTAAGGCTTCCAGTCACCAGTAGGCTATTACTAGTTACATCTTTGGGGAGTCACAAGTTATATGCAAATCCTCAACTGTGCAGGAGGATCAGCTGTATTTATCAAGGATTTGTTGTTCTTTTATATTATTGCTGCCATTTTCTAATCTTTGACTGATGTGTATTATTATCTCCAGAAGAGAAGCTGAGAGCTTAAGTGGCTTTCCCAAAGGCAAATATAATAAAGTTAAAGCTGGTTCTTGATCCCGAGTCTGTATAATTTCAAGTTTCATACGTGCTCCACATAGACCACAAATAACAACAGAACTATTTATCTTATGCCCCTTCTGAATCAGGAGCTTAAAATACATGTTTCTAATGTAGTCTTCATGACAGTACAAGGATTGGGGCTTCCTATTTACATTTTACAGATAAAGAAACTGAGAGCCAGAGGGGTTAACTAATTTTTTAAATTTTGATATCATTAATGTACAATTACTTGAACAACATTATTGTTACTAGACTCCCCCCATTATCAAGTCCCCCCCACATACCCCATTACAGTCACTGTCCATCAGCGCAGTAAGATGCTATAGAATCATTACTTGTCTTCTCTGTATATACTGCCTTAACAGTGTCCACCCCCTGCATTATGTGTGCTTATCCCAATGCCCCATTTTCCCCCTTATCCCTCCCTTCCCACCCACCCTCACCAGTCCCTTTCTCCTTGGTACCTGTTAGTCCATTCTTGGGTTCTGTGAGTCTGCTACTGTTTTGTTTCTTCAGTTTTTTCTTTGTTCTTATACTCCACAGATAAGTGAAATCATTTGATACTTGTCTTTCTCTGCCTGGCTTATTTCACTGAGCATAATACCCACTAGCTCCGTCCATGTTGTTGCAAATGGTAGGATTTGTTTTCTTCTTATGGCTGAATAATATTCCATTGTGTATATGTACCACATCTTCTTTATCCATTCATCTACTGATGGGCACTTAGGTTGCTTCCATTTCTTGGCTATTGTAATAGTGCTGTGATAAACATAGGAGGGCATATGTCTTTTTCAAATTGGGCTGCTGCATTATTAGGATAAATTCCTAGGAGTGAAATTCCTGGGTGAAATGGTATTTCTATTTTTTAGTTTTTGAGGAACCTCCATACAGCTTTCCACAATGGTTGAACTAGTTTACATTCCCACCAGCAGTGTAGGACGGTTCCCCTTTCTCCACATCCTCACCAACATTTGTTGTTTGTCTTTTGGATGTTGGCCATCCTAACTGCTGTTAGGTGATATCTCATTGTGGTTTTAATTTGCATTTCTCTGATGATAAGCGATGTGGAGCATCTTTTCATGTGCCTGTTGGCCATCTGAACTTCTTCTCTGGAGAAGTGTCTGTTCAGATCTTCTGCCCATTTTTTAATTGGCTTATTTGTTTTTTGTTTGTTGAGGTGCATGGGCATCTTTTGGATGTCAACCCCTTATCAGATATGTCATTTATGAATATATTCTCCCATACTGTTGGGTGTCTTTTTGTTCTCCTGATGGTATCCTTTGCTCTACAGAAGGTTTTTAGTTTGATATAGTCCCACTTGTTAATATTTGCTTTTGCTTCCCTTTCCTGGGGAGATATGTTCATAAAGAAGTTGCTCATGTTTATGTCCAAGAGATTTCTGCCTATGTTTTTTTCTAAGAGTTTTATGGTTTCATGACTTACATTCAGGTCTTTGATCCATTTTGAGTTTACTTTTGTGTATGGGGTTAGACAGTAATCCAGTTTCATTCTCTTGCATATAGCTGTCCAGTTTTGCCAACACCAGCTGTTAAAATGGCTGTCATTTCCCCGTTGTATATCCATGGCTCCTTTATCGTATATTAATTGACCATATATGCTTGAGCTTATATCTGTTCTCTCTATTCTGTTCCACTGGTGTGTGGGTCTGTTCTTGTGCCAGTCCCAGATTGTCTTGATTACTGTGACTTTGTAGTAGAGCTTATGTCTTTTTCAAATTGGGCTGCTGCATTCATAGTGTAATTCCCCCTGCTTTATTCTTCCTTCTCAGGATTGCTTTGGCTATTCAGGGTCTTTTGTCATTCCATATGAATTTTAGAACTATTTGCTCTAGTTAATTAAAGAATGCTGTAGATATTTTGATAGGGATGGCATTGAATCTGTAGATTGATTTAGGCAGGCTGGCCATTTTGACAATATTAATTCCTCCTAGCCAAGAGCATGGGATGAATTTCCATTTATTAGTGTCCTTTTTAATTCCTCTTAAGAGTGTCTTATAGTTTTCAGGTAATAGGTCTTTCACTTCCTTGGTTAGGTTTATTCCTAGGTATTTTATTCTTTCTGATGCAATTGTGAATGGAATTGTTTTCCTGATTTCTCTTTCTGCTAATTCATCGTTAGTGTATAGGCATGCAACAGATTTCTGTGTATTAATTTTGTATCTTGCAAAATATTTGCTGAATTCAGATACTAGATCTAGAAGTTTTGGAGTTAATTTTTTAGGGTTTTTTATGTACAATATCATGTCATCTGCAAATAGTGACAGTTTGATTTCTTCCTTACCTATCTGGATGCCTTTTATTTATTTGTGTTGTCTGATTGCCATGGCTAGAACCTCCAAATCTATGTTGAATAAAAGTGGGGAGAGTGGTCATCCTTGTCTTGTTCCCAATCTTAAAGGAACAGCTTTCAGCTTCTTGCTGTTAAGTATGATGTTGGCTGTGGGTTTGTCATATATGGCCTTTATTATGTTGAGGTACTTGCCCTCTACTCTGTACCCATTTTGTTGAGAGTTTTCATCATGAATGGATGTTGAATTTTGTCAAATGCTTTTTCAGCATCTATGGAGATGATCATGTGGTTTTTGTCCTTCTTTTTGTTGATGTAATGGATGATGTTGATGGATTTTCGTATGTTGTACCATCTTTGCATCACTGGGATGAATCCCACTTGATCATGATGGATGATCTTTTTGATATATTTTTGAATTTGGTTTGCTAATATTTTGATGAGTATTTTTGAATCTATGTTCATCAGGGATATTGGTCTGTAATTTTCTTTTTTTGTTATGTCTTTGCCTGGTTTTGGTATCAGAGTAATGTTGGCCTCGCAGAATGAGTTTGGGAGTATTCCCTCCTCTTCTACTTTTCGGAAACTTTAAGGATGGATATTATGTCTTCATTAAATGTTTGATAAAATTCAGCGTGAAACCATCTGGTTCAGGGGGTTTTTCCTTAGGTAGTTTTTTGATTACCAATTCAATTTCTTTGTCGTAATTGGTCTATTTATATTTTCTGTTTCTTTCTGGGTCATCCTTGGAAGGTTGTATTTTTCTAGAAAGTTGTCCATTTCTTCTAGGTTATCCTGTTACCATAAAATTTTCATAGTATTCTCTCATAACTCCTTGTATTTCTGTGGTGTCTGTAGTGATTTTTCCTTTCACATTTCTGATTCTGTTTATGTGTGTAGACTCTCTTTTTTTCTTGATAAGTCTGGCTAGGGCTTTATCTATTTTGTTTATTTTCTCAAAGAATCAGCTTTTGCTCTCATTAATTCTTACTAGTGTTTTATTCTCAATTTTATTTATTTTTGCTTTAATCTTTATTATGTTCCTCTTTCTACTGACTCTGGGCCTCATTTGTTCTTCCTTTTCCAGTTTCATTAATTGTGAGTTTAGACTGTTCATTTGGGATTGTTCTTCTTTCTTGAGGTTCCCCTGTATTGCAATATATTTCCCTCTTAGCACAGCCTTCACTGCATCCCACAGATTTTGTGTTGTTGAGTCGTTGTTGTCATTTTTCTCCATATATTGCTTGATCTCTGTTTTTATTTGGTCATTGATCCATTGATTATTTAGGAGCATGTTATTAAGCCTCCATGTGTTTTGTGGGCTTTTTCATTTACTTTGTGTAATATCTCTAGTTTCATACCTTTGTGCTCTGAGGAGCTGGTTGGTACAACTTCAATCTTTTTGAATTTACTGAGGTTTGTTTTGTGGCCTAGTATATTATCTATTCTGGAAAATGTTCCATGTGCACTTGAGAAAAATGTTACCCTGTTGCTTTTGGATGGAGTGTTCTGTAGATGTCCTTCAGGTCCATCTGTTCTAATACGTTGTTCAGTGCCTCTGTCTCTTTACTTATTTTCTGTCTGGTTGATCTGTCATTTTGAGTGACTGGTGTGTTGAAGTTTCCTAAAATTAATGCATTGCATTTTATCTCCCCCTTTAATTCTGTTAGTATTTGTTTCACATATGTAGGGGATCCTGTGTTGCATGCATAATTATTTATAACAGTTATTCCCTCTTGTTGGACTGACCCCTTTATTATTATGTAATGTGCTTCTTTGTCTCTTGTTACTTTCTTTGTTTTGAAGTCTATTTTCTCTGATACAAGTACTGCAACTCCTGCTTTTTATCCCTATTGTTTTCATGAAATATCTTTTTCCATCCCTTCATTTTTGAATTCCTGAATATTTTTCTGTACCTCCACAGCATGTTTATGATTTTTATTGTGAACTCTCTTTCAGGCAGATTGGTGAGTTCAGTTTCATTTGACCACTTTTCTGAGGTTTGTGAGATTTTAGTCTGAACCATGTTCTTTTGATGTTTCATATTTCTGTGTGGTACCCACTAGTGCCCAGAAGCTCCAGCCTCTGGAGCTGCTCAGCCCCTACAGTGAGGTTATGGGTCATAGTGGAGCACAGCTGGTGCCTTGGTTGAGGAAAAATCTGTTTCCTGATTCCCATCTGTGGTGCCTGTCTCCAGTCTCAGAGCCAGTGGGCCAAGCACACAGGTGTAAGCCTCTGTGCTTTGTGTCTCTAGCTGTCATAGGCAGGTCTCCCTCTGACTGGCCTGATGCCAGCACAGTGACTTTAGGTTTGTGAACCAGTGTTGGCAGGCTAGGAGGAAGGCACAGAAGGTTGCATGTCACAGTGGGGGGCCTTGGAGCTGAGTAGACATCCAGGGGTTTGGGCACCTGAAGCTCCTCAATGTTCCCAACTAGCTGGGCAGAGCACCCCTAGACAACCTTCTCCATCTCTCCCCTCCCCTGCACAGCAAGCCTCGTGCAAACCCCACCCCTTCAGCAGCCCTCTCGCTGCTAGGAAGCCTCTCAGACCACCTGCTTTTCCCTTGTCCCAGAGTGGCTGGGTGTGGATTCCCACCACCACAAATGGCCGGAATCTGTCTCTCAAGCACTGCACCTGTCTGAGCTCCCAAATGACCAGAGCACCACACAGTGCAGGTTTCTGCTCCCAAAGCAGACCTCCAGGGCTGGGTGTTCAGCAGTACAGCCTTCTACCCCCTCCCCCACTCCTATTCTCTTCCTCCCGCTGGTGAGCTGGGGTGGTGGAAGGGCTTGGGTTCTGCCTGATTAAGGCTTTTGTACCTTACCCTGTTTCATGTGGTCTGCTCTGTTCGTGAGGTCTGCATGCAGTCTGGTTCAGCCTTCTTTCTTGTTGTTTTAGGGTTAGTTGTATCAATTAACTACATTTCCATACTATCTGTGATTTTGGGAGTTCTTCATCTCACCTCTCACCCTGCCATCTTGAATCCTGGATCCTCATTTTTAAGTCTATATAGCTAACTGGGATTTAGAGCAAGTCTGCCAGATTCACAAAAATGTATTCTTGATTACTCTGCTAAATGACCTACAACTATTTTAACCATTATTTGGAGCCATATTTCTTCATTTCACCCTCAGATGAGATGTGGGTCATGGGTGCATGTAGAGCGCCAAATGAGTGATGGGAATTTAAACCACTGTAAGATAGGGAGAGATTTGTTTCCTGATGTAGAGCCAGAGAGTGCATCACAGAGGAGGTGGCACTTTAGCTGGGTCCTGTTAGATGAACTTTAACAGGCTGATGACATTTCTTACAGAGGGAACTCTCTAAACAAGAGCATCAAGGCTTGAGAGTGTATTTTGTGAACAGCAAGCAGAACAGAGAGGCATTATGGGATGGGCAGCTGCAATGGAAAGGCCAGCTTGATTGTGGGAATTTTTCAGGTACCACACTAAGGAATTTGGGCTTAATTCTTTGGCACTAGGAAGGCTCCTCAGGCTTTTGAGAAGGGGAATTACATGAACTGGCTTGTATTTAGAAAAACAAGGCTTGTAGCAGTATGTAGGGCAGACTGGGGTGGAAGGAGTCTGGAGCCAGGGAGATGAGTTATATGTTATTGCAATAGTTTATCCAAGAGATTATGAAAGCCAGAATTAGGGTGGAGTTGGAGAGCAAGGGATGAGTCTGAGAAATAGTAAGAAATATCATTAACAGAATCATCCCCACTAATGACAAAAATAACTCTGGGTATAAAAGGCACTAGGGGCATGTCAGTAACAACATTTTAATGCACTACATCTTTACTGAGCACCTACTAGAAGACACTGACAGGAATATGAAGCTAAGTATGAAGTAGTCATTAAACAAGTATGTTTTTCATTACCTACGATTTGCCATTCCCAGCCTTTTATGTACCTTATCTAACTTTGTTCTCACAACAACTCTGTGCCATCGTCATTATTATTTTCTCCACTTCACCAATGAGGGTCCGAGATGAGAGAGGCAAAATAATTTGCTGAGAGCCATACAGTTAGAGGGTGAGAAAGCCCACACTGTACTCCTTGTACCTAGCAGAATACATGAGTAACTGTATTAGTACAAGCAAAGACATTCCTCTCTGGTCTGGACTGTCTCAGTAGATCCTCAGCTGGTCTTCGTGCTTCTGCTCCTCCCTTATCAATCTTGTCTCTACTTAGCAGCCAGAGTAACATTTTTAAAAACAGACATAACTCGCTTCCTTGCTTAAAACCTTTCTGTGGTTTTCCATTGCACTTAGAACATAACCCCATCCTTTCCTGAGGCCACCCAGCCCTGTGTAACTGGTTCTGGGGCATCACAGTCCATCATTGGCCAACACTGGCCAATACTGGCCAACACTGCCTATCACAGTCCAACAACACCCACTTTCTTGCACTTCCCCACCTCAGGGCCTTTGCAAATGTTCCCTCTACCAGGAATCATTCCCCCATTCTTTTTCAGCTAAAATTCTTACATATACATATTTGTTTTTATTTTTTTGTGTATACTTATTTGTTATATGAAGCACCATGCTAAACCATACCAGATCCTGAGGCAAAAAGAAATATTAGCAATAATGACCACGACATTATTTAATTTTTTGATTTTTCCTTCATGAAATTTTTGCATTAATTTTTATTTTTTAAATATTGCACTAAAATATCATTGATCTTGATGACTGAGTTTTTGGCATTCCCTTAATGTCACACCAGAGGCAAGTGCCTCACTACCCTCCCCTCATACCAGCTTTAGTTATCTGTCTCTCCCAATAAACTGCAAGCTTCAAGGGGGCAGGAATCATATCAGTTTTGTTCACTACTGCATCCACGGTGTGCAGCAGTGAAAAAAGCCACAAATAAAATTTGTTGAATGACTGAATCAATGTTCAACTGTATCATCTTATTTCATCACCATAGTAGTTCTGTGTTTGGGTATTCTCTATTTACAGATGAAGACACTGATGCTTAAAGGTGTTCACTGGACAGGCCAAAGTAGGTTCACAATTAATTAGTTCATGGAAAAGCTGGGATAGGAACCCAAGCTTCTGACTTTACATCCAGGGCTTTCCCAGCTCCTTGGCTTTGAATAGCCTATGGGCTTTGGTAATCTCCTTGTATTCATCTGCAAAGTAGGAATAATTAGCGCCTTATTTAATGAGTGTTAAATAAGATGGCATGTGTCACTTGTTATGAGCATTAAATAAGACAGCATATTTTTTCCTATCAGTTACCTAAAGGGGTGTTTGCCATATAAGAGATACGGAATATTTTTAATTTTATTGCTAACAAAAATAAACAACTTAGGTGAAAGAACCCTGGAGTTTGAGAGTGAAATCACTTCTCCTTCACTCTACCTCTGTGGAAAATGCTAGTTTTCCAGTTGGAAGAAGAGAGTTAGGCTCACTATTCCACTTCTATACTTGGCTTCCTGAGGGGAGGCAGGCCATTCAATCCTGATTTGAAGTTGAGCGGCTTAGCTTCTGAAAGTGACAAAAACAGAATGAGAAGCAAGATCTAGTTTTCACCTAACCCTTCCTGAAATGGGAACTAATTTCCAGGAGCCCCCAGCTGAGCCTACTTTCCTGGCCCTTCCCTTCTCCTCATGCTTGAGAGAACAGGGAGGGGGCTCCGTCTTACAGAGAGGATCTCTCCAGTGAAAGCCACATTATCTGTAAAACGTCTCCACATGTAGAGGAGGGAAGAATGATGTTTTATCTCCCAACAGTAAAGTCAGAATGAATATTTCACAGGAGAGAATATGGTTTCAATCAGTTGAGGTTGCATGTGGGAGCCTCCTGGCTTCTCTCCTTCACCTTTTCTTGCACCAGAATCTTTCTCCAAAAAGGCCAAACTAGGCCAGTGATAGAATTATATCCAGTGCAATGCTTGCCCATGGGGTCAACTTCATAACCTCTAGATTGAAGTGGGTCTCATAGCAGACACCCAATAAACACATGTTGAGTGACTGATAAAACTTGAGTGTATAATGGACAACTTTACACACATGCTTACAAATTTACAGGCCTCTAGTATGAGGCATCTGTCTTCACACACTTTCTCCTTTGAATTCCCTTTCATGTTTTTCCTTTCACTTCTTGGTTCATTTGCTGTGACTCCTGCTGTCTTTTCTTTACATATTCTTGCACGTGCATGCACACACACACACACACACACACACACACACACACACACACACACCCTCAAGAGCAAAGCGATGTGGAGGTATAATAGATCAATTTTACTTATACTAAAAGCAAACTTCAGACTGACAGTATAATGTACTCCAGCAAAATTTCCTATTCTGCTGCTAGTTCAATTGTTAGAAAAGTATAAGCAAGGGTTGGCTGAGTTTACTCCATTCTCTGAACAATTTGATATTCTGTATCATTTTAGGATGAGTTTAGGAGTATCATGTTAGTTGAGGCATACTGGCTAATTGAACCTAAGTGAAGAAGACAGGGGAGCGTATCTGTGGCCAGAAAGTAAATAGAGGGGAAAATGGAGTGAAAAGGTGTATTGGCAAAGAGTGTAAAATGGATAAAGGGCAGAATGCAGTAGAGGCAACATAGAGAGTGTGAAGGAAATGCAGCATACTTATCTAGCCACCATTGCTAAAAGCAGTGTAATCTGGTAGACAAGAGACCCACTGTGTGTTTTATGTCCCAGAGAATACAAGATCCCAGTAACTATGGAGATGCAGTGGAGGGTTCTTAAAATAATGTGAAAGGGTATACTCTCAGGTGGGTAAACACAGGAATGGGAATCCATATATACTGTTAAGGATTCCAGATTCATAGCATCTTGGAGATCTGCCAGTGGGTAAGTAACTGCTCCAAGCCACAGGAACTGGCACCTGATGTGGGGCTGACTAGTAAGAGGAAGGCATGTATCAAATTGGGCAGGAAGTGTAGTGTTTTCTTTTGTAAAAATGGTTCTTTTGCAATGTAAACTTTCCAGTTTGTCCCATCAGCAAAAGATGGAATCTGTTCTTCTTCATTGATTGATTCTCTACCCCTTTGACCATTTGACTCATTTTGGAGAACATGTTGTAAGTAGATGCTTGAAAATAACTTGCTCTTTGGGGTTTGTCTTATCTGTTACCATTCTTGGAACCCTGGCCATTGCCACCATGTGAAGCTCCTAGGCTAGTCTATTGCATGATGAGAGATGCATGTCCTTGTCACCCTCATCACCCATGCCAATGGATATCTGCCAATCAACAGTAGCAGAACCATCTGACTAACAAGCAGCTGCCTGCAGTAAATGAGCAAGCCTGGCCAAAGTTAGTGGAAGAACCACTCAGCCAAGCCAAGTCCAAACTGCCAATACATGGAATTACATGCTAAATTAATGGTTATCTTTTTAAGCCACTAAGTTTGGGAATGGTTTGTTTTGTTATGCATCAAAAAATTACTGACATACAGTAGCAACAGATGGGTCACTAGTCCAGGAATTTAGGAACAAGAGTTCAGTAAATAGAAGAACTCAGTTTTGAGAACAAACCAGGAGGCCAATAGTAAGGACTTGAGAAAACAGGAGGACAGAGTCTTAGAAACAGAAACAAATCAGTCATACTTGGGGACTTCACAACAGGGCTGGGCAGTCTTAAAAGTGAACTTGTTTAATATCATAACGTGGACTAAAATTCACTAAGTGCCTCCAGGGTCAGGTCAGGATTGCTGGTAGGAACCTTGATTTTCTTTTCCTGCCTTCTCTTTTGTGTTTATTATCCAAAAGAGCTATTCCAAATCTTTTCCAAATTGTTTAGATTACAAGCCACACTTCGCTTTTCTTACTCTCTCACCTGATGATCTTATCCCACATGTCACAAAGAAAATAGAAGCAAACAAACAAGAAATTAGTCAACATTCTAACACAAAAGGTACAGACTTAACCAACTGCATCCAGGTTTGCCTACATTTCTGCAACATTGTAGATGCAGCATCATCCTCTTCATGCCTGAAGTTAATCATTCTGCCCACGCTCTAGATCCACCTAGACAACTTCTATCATTTATCTCTTTTCTTCACTATCTTCATTCTCTTTCCTTTTACTCAGTTTTTATCCATCATAATGGAAATATTCCAACAATTTCCATTTTAAAATGTTGCCCTTCTCCCACTTTGTTCTTGTGAACACCCTATTTGTTTCTTCCCCTTTCTCTCAAACTTTAGAAAAAATCAGTATACGCTTATTGCTCATTTGTCTTCTCCCCACTTAGCTTCCAACTTTGATTTTTTTTTGCTTCTGCCCTCAACCTTCATGAAATTGCTCTCATCCAAAGCTGGCATATGCAATGACATCTTTCATGGCATGTGCAATGATACAACCTTGTTCTTTCCTCTTGATTACATGTGCAAGGTTATGATAGACTGTCAGACATCCAGGTTTCCCTTAGGATATTGTCCTTGAAGTTAACTTCTCCAAGCTAGAGGCTGTCTGCTCAGTCAATTATTAGGAATTGTCAACTGTGGTTTAAAAATTGAAAAGGACAGATTACATGGCTAGAACTGGATTCTGGTTAATCATGAGGGAGTTACATGATACTGAGGTTCTTTATGTCTGACAAGTTAGAGACAAAGGGTCACCTTTTTAGGAAGGCCAGATCAGTACTACCATTAGTTCAATAATACTCCATGGGTCTAAAGTCCAGGAGATCAGTATAGACACAAACACTCACACAACTACAGTTTAATTGCCACCCCACTGGTGCCACCCTGTCCTCCTGTTTACTCAAATTCTTATCACTGACTGCTGGTCTATTCTGGAGAAAACTAACTTCCAATCAAATCTAGCAGGAAAAAAGAATGAAAATAGAGGGTTTTTTGTTTGTTTCCAGCTTCTGCAATTCAAGAAAATATATACATGGGGAATGGGACTGGCTGCAGAATATTAATAAAGTATATCCAGAAGCAAATGTCCCTAAATATTAAAATAAGTACTTAAAAAAAGAAAATAAGCAAGGTCCTTTAACCATTAAAATGAAAAATTCCAGAAATTAATAGGCAAAGCTAAAAGTAAACATATATGTTAAATGAGTAAATGTAATGAATCACTCCAACCTAATAAAAGAAAAAGTCTTTCCAATTGGATAACAAAGCAAAACTCATACTGATATAAAATACAAAGCACACACCTAAAATAAAGCTACTGAAAGATTAATAATCAAAGACTGCAAATATATACAACATAGATGCAAACAAAAAGAAGGTGATGGTCTTAATATAAGATTAAATTCAAGTTAAAGAGCGAAGAGCACCTTACAGTGTTAAATTTTCCGTCAACAATAAATATTAAAGTTATAGCAAATAATTTAATATCAACATCAAGAAGCAGTAAATATAAGAGATAAGGAGAAATTGGTAGAAACAAACTAGTGATGAGACTTTAATTAGCCTAACTATATAACTCTCTGAGCAGACAGACCAAAGGTGCATAAAACATTTCCCAAAATTAACCAAATATTAGGCCACAAAGAAAATTTTAAAACTTCTCCAAAGTGAAAACTTTTCAGATTATATCCTCTAAATGCAATATAATAAAATGAAATTAATACCAAGTCAGAACCAAAAAATACATCTTATCAACTGGAAATAAAGCTCTTATAGAATTCCTAAAGAAAAGAGAAAGCCCAAATACAAATTACAGAAAATCTAAAACATGGAAGCTCCTAAAATGCTACATATCAGAACAATGAGATGGCAAATAAAAAAGGGCTCAGAGGAAAATTTATAATCTTAAATATTTATAGTAACACATAATAAAGAGTAAAAAGTATTTAACTTGAAAATTTGGAAAAATGTAAACAATGGGAAATATAAGAAGAGATTTAATAGAGAAAAGGCAGACATTAGAGCTAGATAACAGATAATAGATAAATCAAAGAGGTAATAAAAAAATAAATCCAAAGCTGATAGTTGGGAAAACACACAATGGTTACCAGTTATCCATTTTGCTTACTGAAGAAAAATGCACAAACAGAAAAAGCACAAAAATCACAAAATAAAAAATTGTGAGAAAATGATCAGACTTAGAGGAAAATAAAAGATTATGATATTCTTTACTTAATGCTACATAAACGAATTTTAAAATTGATTAAAATGGATATTTATCTAGGAAAATATAAATTGTTAGGTCCAATTCTAGATGAAACAGAAAATCTAAACAATGTCTGTGGAAGAAATATAAATTGGCTGTGAGCTACTTCTTGAAAAAATACTCTACATTCAAATGTTTTCATAGAGAAAATTCTGCCAAATATTTATGGGGTTCGTAATTGTTCCTGAATGTATAAAATGGATGCATTTACAAATATTTACATTGATTCAAAAACATATAAAAGTTGCCTAAGAAAAGACGATTGAAGACTAAATGAATATATTAATATCAGTGCAAGAATGCTAAATTCAATATTAACAAATATAATGCAGGTTGTTAAAGGACTAATAACTAGATGAGATTTATTCGAGAAATGCAAAGAGGGTTCCATTGGACAAATTTAATATAATTAATGGATTGAATGAGAAAAATAATAACAACATAATAATGTTAACATTTCTCTAGTGTTTTCTATGTACCTGGAGGGTAGTTGCTAATTAAAATAAGCCAGTCATAGAAGAAAAAAAACTGAATGATTGCATTTACATGAGTATCTAAAATAGTCATCAAAATCATAGAAGTAGGGAATATAATAGTGGTTGCCACAGGCTAGAGGGTAGGAAATATGGGAAACTGTTATTCAGTGGGTATAACGTTTCAGCTATAATAGATTAATAAATTCTAGAGATCTGCTGTAAAACATAGTGGCTATAGTTAGAAAAATAGTATTGTATAATTCAAAATTTAAGAGGATATCCTGGAGCCAAGATGGTGGCGTGAGTAGAGCAGCAGATATCTCCTCCCCAAACCACATATATCTATGAAAATATAACAAAGACAAATCTTTCTAGAATAGAGTCCAGAGGACACAGGACAACATCCAGATCACATCCACACCTGCGAGAACCCAGTGTCTCTTGAAGTGGGTAAGATACAAGCCCCGGCCCCATGGGACCCGAACGCCCCTCCACCCAACTCCTGGCAGGAGGAGAGGAGTCTGAGCGGGGAAGGAGTGGGAGCCCAGGACTGCTGAAAACCCAGCCCCAGCCATTCGGACCAGAGCACAGACAGAGTGCATGCGTGGGGTCCTGGATACTAGGGAAACAGGCCAGCAAGACCAGTGAGTGGGTGTCTGAGGCCGGCACCAGAGAACAAAGAAAAGAGAGCAGCCAATTTTTTTTTTTTTTTTTGGCGAGTGCTTTTTGGAAGTCTTAAAGGGGCAGGGTGGGACACTTAGTCCAGAGGTAGGGAATCTGGGGATCTATGGGCACTCTTACCCCCTGGGCATCAGGGAGCACGGAGGCCTCTTATGGAGATAAATAGCCTCCCAGCCGCTCCCCCTCCAAAAGGTCTCCACCATTTTGGAGCAGCGGCCTGAGCCAGGCCACGCCCACAGCAACAGCAGAGATTAACTCCACAGCAGCCGGTCAAAAAGCAGAAGCCCTGTCTGCTTGCAGCTGCGCAGCACAAGCCACTAGAGGTCGCTGTTCTCCCAGGAGAGGAAGGCCACAAACCAACAAGAAGGAAAGCTCTTCCAGCCATCACTTGTGCCAGCTCTGCAAACTATTCCTATCACCGTGAAAAGGCAAAATTACAGGCAGACAAAGATCACAGAGTCAAGACCTGAGAAGGAGACAGACCTAACCAGTTTTCCTGAAAAAGAATTCAAAATAAAAATCATGAACATGCTGATTGAGATGCAGAGAAAAATGCAAGAGCAATGGGATGAAGTCCAGAGGGAGATCACAGATGCCAGGAAGGAGATTACAGAAGTGAAACAAACCCTGGAAGGATTTATAAGCAGAATGGATAAGATGCAAGAGGACATTGAAGGAATAGAAACCAGGGAGAACAGAAACACATAGAAGCTGACGTAGAGAGAGAGAAAAGGATAGCCAGGAACAAAACAATAGTAAGAGAACTGTGTGACCAATCCAAAAGGAACAATATCCATATTACAGGGGTACCAGAAGAAGAAGAGAGAGGAAAAGGGATGGAAAGTGTCTTTGAAGAAATAATTGCTGAAAACTTCCCCACACTGGGGGAGGAAGTAATTGAACAGACCACAGAAATACACAGAACCCCCAACAGAAAGGATCCAAGAAGGACAACACCAAGACACATAATAATTAAAATGGCAAGGATCAAGGACAAGGAAAGACTTTTAAAGGCAGCTAGAGAGAAAAAGGACACCTATAAAGGAAAACCCATCAGGCTATCATTAGACTTCTCAACAGAAACCCTACAGGCCAGAAGAGAATGGCATGATATATTTAATACAATGAAACAGAAGGGCCTTGAACCAAGGATTCTGTATCCAGCACGACTATCATTCAAATATGACAGTGGGATTAAACAATTCCCAGACAAACAACAGCTGAGGGAATTTGCTTTCCACAAACCACCTCTACAGAACATCTTACAGGGACTACTCTAGATGGGAGCACTCCTAGAAAGAGCACAGCACAAAACACCCAACATATGAAGAATCAAGGAGGAGGAACAAGAAGGGAGAGAAGAAAAGAATCTCCAGACAGTGTATATAACAGCCCAATAAGCGAGCTAAGTTAGGCAGTAAAATACTAAAGAGGCTAACCTTGAACCTTTGGTAACCACGAATTTAAAGCCTGCAATGGCAATAAGTACATATCTTTCAATAGTCACCCTAAATGTTAATGGGTTGAATGCACCAATCAAAAGACACAGAGTAACAGAATGGATAAAAAAGCAAGACCCATCTATATGCTGCTTACAAGAAACTCACCTCAAACGCAAAGACATGCACAGACTAAAAGTCAAGGGATAGAAAAACATATTTCAGGCAAACAATAGCAAGAATAAAGCAGGGGTTTCAGTACTAATATCAGACAAAATAGACTTCAAAACAAAGAAAGTAACAAGAGATAAAGAAGGACACTACATAATGATAAAGGACTCAGTCCAACAAGAGGATACAACCATTCTAAATATATATGCACCCAACACAGGAGCACCAGCATATGTGAAACAAATACTAACAGAACTAAAGGGGGAAATAGACTGCAATGCATTCATTTTAGGAGACTTCAACACACCACTCGCCCCAAAGGATAGATCCACCGGGCAGAAAATAAGTAAGGACACAGAGGCACTGAACAACACACTAGAACAGATGGACCTAATAGACATCTATAGAACTCTACATCGAAAGGAGCAGGATATACATTCTTCTCAAGTGCACATGGAACATTCTCCAGAATAGACCACATACTAGCCCACAAATAGAGCCTCAGTAAATTCCAAAATATTGAAATTCTACCAACCAATTTTTCAGACCACAAAGGTATAAAACTAGAAATAAATTCCAGAAAGAAAACAAAAAGGCTCACAAACACATGGAAGCTTAACAACATCCTTCTAAATAATCAATGGATCAATGAACAAATCAAAATAGAGATCAAGGAATATATAGAAATAAATGACAACAACAACACAAAGCCCCAACTTCTGTGGGACGCAGCGAAAACAGTCTTAAGAGGAAAGTATATAGCGATATAGGCACACATAAAGAAGTAAGAACAATCCCAAATGAATAGTCTAACATCACAATTATCGAAATTGGAAAAAGAAGAACAAATGAGGCCTACAGTCAGCAGAAGGAGGGACATAATAAAGATCAGAGAAGAAATAAACAAAACTGAGAAGAATAAAACAATAGCAAAAATCAACGAAACCAAGAGCTGTTTCTTTGAGAAAATAAACAAAATAGATAAGCCTCTAGCCAAACTTATTAAGAGAAAAAGAGAATCAACACAAATCAACAGAATCAGAAATGAGATCAGAAAGATCACGACAGACTCCACAGAAATACAAAGAATTATTAAAGACTACTACGAAAACCTATATGCCAACAAGCTGGAAAACCTAGAAGAAATGGACAACTTCCTAGAAAAATACAACCTTCCAAGACTGACCAAGGAAGAAACACAAAAGTTAAACAAACCAATTACGATCAAAGAAATTGAAACAGTAATCAAAAACTACCCAAGAACAAAACCCCGGGCCAGACGGATTTACCTCAGAATTTTATCAGACACACAGAGAAGACATAATACCCATTCTTCTTAAAGTTTTCCAAAAAATAGAAGAGGAGGGAACACTCCCAAACTCATTCTATGAAGCCAACATCACCCTAATACCAAAACCAGGCAAAGACCCCACCAAAAAAGAAAATTACAGACCAATATCCCTGATGAATGTAAATGCAAAAATACATAACAAAATATTAGCAAACCGAATTCAAAAGTGTATCAAAAGGATCATACACCATGACCAAGTGGGAATCATCCCAGGGATGCAACGATGATACCACATTCGAAAATCCATCAACATCGTCCACCACATCAACAAAAAGAAAGACAAAAACCACATGATCATCTCCATAGATGCTGAAAAAGCATTTGACAAAGTTCAACATCCATTCATGATAAAAACTCTCAGCAAAATGGGAATAGAGGGCAAGTACCTCAACATAATAAAGGCCATATATTATAAACCCAAAGCCAACATTATACTGAACAGCGAGAAGCTGAAAGCTTTTCTTCTGAGATCGGGAACTAGACAGGGATGCCCACTCTCCCCACTGCTATTTAACATAGTACTGGAGGTCTTAGTCACGGCAAGCAGACAGAAAAAAGAAATACAAGGAATCCAGATTGGTAAATAAGAAGTTAAACTGTCACTATTTGCAGATGATATGATATCGTACATAAAAAACCCTAAAGACTCCATTCCAAAACTACTAGAACTGATATCGGAATACAGAAAAGTTGCAGGATACAAAATTAACACACAGAAATCTGTAGCTTTTCTATACACTAACAATGAAACTATAGAAAGAGAAATCAGGAAAACAATTCCATTCACAATTGCATCAAAAAGAATAAAATACCTAGGAATAGACCTAACCAAAGAAGTGAAAGACCTATACCCTGAAAACTACAAGTCACTCTTAAGAGAAATTAAAGGGGACACTAACAGATGGAAATTCATCCCATGCTCCTGGCTAGGAAGAATTAGTATTGTCAAAATGGACATCCTGTCCAAAGCAATATACAGATTTGATGCAATCCCTATCAAATTACCAGCGACATTCTTCAATGAACTGGAACAAATAATTCAAAAATTCATATGGAAACACCAAAGATCCCGAATAGCCAAAGCAATCCTGAGAAAGAAGAATAAAGTAGGGGGGATCCCACTCCCAACTTCAAGCTCTACTACAAAGCCATAGTAATCAAGACAATTTGGTACTGGCACAAGAACAGAGCCACAGACCAGTGGAACAGACTAGAGACTCCAGACATTAACCCAAACATATATGGTCAGTTAATATTTGATAAAGGAGCGATGGCCATACAATGGTGAAATGACAGTCTCTTCAACAGATGGTGCTGGCAAAACTGGACAGCTACATGTAAGAGAATGAAACTGAATCATTGTCTAACCCCATACACAAAAGTAAATTCGAAATGGATCAAAGACCTGAATATAAGTCATGAAACCATAAAACTCTTAGAAAAAAACATAGGCAAAAACTTTTTAGACATAAACATGAGTGACCTCTTCTTGAATGTATCTCCCCGGGTTAGGAAAACAACAGCAAAAATGAACAAGTGGGACTATATTAAGCTGAAAAGCTTCTCTAGAGCAAAAGACACCATCAATAGAACAAAAAGGAACCCTACAGTATGGGAGAATATATTTGAAAATGACAGATCCAATAGAGGCTTGACGTCCAAAATATATAAAGAGCTCATCCACCTCAACAAACAAAAAACAAACAATCCACTAAAAAAACGGGCAGAGGAACTGAACAGACAGTTATCCAAAAAAGAAATACAGATGGCCAACAGACACATGAAAAGATGTTCCACATCGCTAATTATCAGAGAAATGCAAATTAAAACTATAATGAGATATCACCTAACACCAGTAAGGATGGCTACCATCCAAAAGACAAACAACAACAAATGATGGCAAGGCTGTGGAAAACGTGGAACCCTCCTACACTGCTGGTGGGAATGTAAGTTAGTTCAACCACTGTGGAAAGCAGTATGGAGGTTCCTCAAAATGCTCAAAACAGACTTACCATTTGACCCAGGAATTCCACTCCTAGGAATTTACCCTAAGAATGCAGCACTCAAGTTTGAAAAGGCAGATGCACCCTTTTGTTTATTGCAGCACTATTTCCAATAGCCAAGAATTGGAAGAAACCTAAGTGTCCATCAGTAGATGATTGGATAAAGAAGATGTGGTACATATACACAATAGAATATTACTCTGCCATAAGAAGAGAACAAATCTTACCATTTGCAGCAACATGGATGGAGCTAGAGGGTATTATGCTCAGTGAAATAAGCCAAGCAGAGAAAGAGACATACCAAATGATTTCACTCATCTGTGGAGTATAAGAACAAAGGAAAAACTGAAAGAAGAAAGCAGCAGCAGAATCACAGAACCCAGGAATGGACTAACAGGTACCAAAGGGAAAGGGACTGGGGAGGATGGGTGGGTAGGGAGGGATAAGGGGGGGTAAGACGAAGGGGGGTATTAAGATTAGCATGCATGGGGGGTGGTGGGAGAAAGGGGAGGGCTGTACAACACAGAGAAGACAAGTAGTGATTCGACAACATTTTGCTATGCTGATGGACAGTGACTGTAAAGAGCTTTATAGGGGGGACCTGGTATAGGGGAGAGCCTAGTAAACATAATATTCTTCATGTAATTGTAGATTAATGATAACAACAACAACAAAAAAACAAAGGGGTTTACTCCCTGATAGGATAAAACTAAGTGTAAATCAACAATTAATGCATGCTTTAAATATCCTTAATTTTGATCATTTAAAGGGTGTCAGATGATCAGCTATGGAAGTACATTTTTCTGATAATATTCCTTTCTCTTAAAAAAAAAAAGCAGTTCCTGTGTGGTGACCTCCAATAAGTTCTTCAGAATGATATAAAGGGCATATCAAAGTGTGGGCAAAGGGTCTGTTTGTGTTTATACAGAGGATCAAAGCCCAATTTGGCTACCCAGAAAATGAAATAAGATAGGATATGAAGAAGACGTTCCAACATCAACATACACTGAAAGAGTCTTTCCAGAAGATGATCATCAAAAAACGTCAACAAAGATCTTGGTGCTGTTTCAGTTGTAGCTGCATTCATACCACCAGTTCCTGGAATTGCCATTGGAATGAAGAAGGAGATATCTAAGCTGGCCTGTGCATACAGTAAAATAACAAATTTGACTGGATCTATACTGTTGGAACTCAACCAAGAATTAGGAGAAGTGCAAGTTGCAGTGCTCCAAAATCTTGAGACTACAGACTATCTACTGTTAAAAGAACATATGGGATGTGAACAGTTCCCAGGAATGTGTTGTTTCAAATGGACGATTTTTCTCAAACTATTCAAATTCAGTTAGACAATATCCATCATGTCATAGATAAGTTTTCACAAATGCTTAGGGTGCCTAACTGGTTTTCTTGGTTTCGCTGGAGATGGCTGGTAATTGTAGGTCTGCTTTGGTTATGTAACTGTATTCCTATTATGTTAATGTGTGTGCACAATTTAATTAGTAGTTTAAAACCTATACATTCTTAAGTTACTCTTCAAGAAGATATGTCAAAGAAATAACTAATCTTCCCATGTTTTCTTCCGTCTGCTACGTCTATAGCTTTTCTTCTTCCTTCCTAATTACAACTCTTAAATAGAATTCGTGCCTCATATCGAATTTACTGAGTATCATAATTCTTCCAAGTGGTAAAGATACCTCAAGACAAATGCTGGGCATAAAACTCACAGGGCATAAATATGCAAAGAAGTAAAAAGCTAACCTTTTCAAATGATATGGCTTCTCTCTCACTTATCAACTTTACATTTCTCTGTATGGCCCCGGAAGATGACTGGCCAGCCAGAGATGGGTAAGATTCCTCAAGGGAGGAACAACCTAAGACAGGCACAGGCAGGGAGGCCATCAGGTGAGAAATTGGGGATCAACAGAGGTGAGGCTTAGAAACTCATCCCCCCTGTTTTGAGAGAAATCTTCTACATCCGTGGATGTTTTGTTGCCCTTGTCTAGCTTGGATTAATACTTAGCCTATAGGCACACACCTGATCATCTACATTTGCTCTCTTACAGCACTAAATTATGTTTTCTATCTTTATCTTGCATCTACCTACCACTTCAGCATTTTATTAAAAATAATAATAATAATAACAATAATAATAATAATAATGGAGAAATGTGGGATTCACATATAAATCAGGTATAAAAATCAAACAAATATTTATATGTGACTTGATTGTTTATAGCTCATAATGCGTGATCAAAACCGAAAGTTTCTGTGATGACAGCCCTTGTACTGTTCACCATGTAAGAACTTATTCACTATGTAAGAATTTGTTCACCATGTAAGAACTTGTTTGTTGTGCTTCAGAAGATCGGAGACTGATGAGAATTAGGCTTGGGGTGGATTAAGGATTGTGCATTGAGTCCCCTATACAGAATTTTATTGTTGTTAACAACCATTTGATCAATAAATATGAGAGATGCCCTCTCAAAAAAAAAATTTAAGAGGATAGATCTCATGTTAAATATTCTTACACTAAAAATAAACAAAGGTACATAAACAAAATCTGGGAGTTGTTGAATATGTCTACTACTTTGTGGTGATCATATCATGGGAGTTCACATATATCCAAACTCATCAAATTGTGCACATTAAATATGACATTTCTGTTATCAGTTATACCTCACTGGGGTTTTTTTAGGCTGTAATTGCATTATGTATTTTTTTGAAATTATTATCAAATGTACATTACTGTGGTTCAACAGTCTGTCTCCCCCTCCCCTCCCTCTTGGTAACCACTAATCATTTCTCAGTGTCCAAGAGTTTGTTTTGTTCCTTCTGTTTTGTTTTGTTTTTATGTTGCACAAATAAGTGAAATCATATGGCATTTGTTTGTTTCACCAAGCATAGCACCCTCTAGATCCATCCATGTTGTTACAAATTGCATTTCTTTTCTTTTTATGTCTGAATAATATTCCATTATGTATGTGTACCACCAGCAGTGAAATTGAATCAATAATCAAAAAACCCCAAAACAAAATCTGAGGTTCAGATGGCTTTACAGACAAATTCTACCAAACGTTTAAAGTAGAGCCATCCTTCTTAAAGCATTCCAAAAAGTAGAAGAGGAAATACTTCCAAACTCATTCTGTGAGGCCAGCATCACTCTAATACTAAAACCAGGCAAAGACACCACAAGAAAAGAAAATTAGAAACCAATATCCCTGATGAACACAGATTCAAAAATCCTCAACAAAATATTAGCAGACCAAATCCAAAAATACATCATGATCAAGTGGGATTTATTCCAGAGATGCAAGGAATAAAGCTGTTTTTAAAAAGAACAGAGAAAGGATGCCCATTCTCACCACCATTGTTTAACATTGTTTGGAAATAATAAAAAAAAACAGCAATGAGACAATAGAAAGAAATTTAGATTGTAGAAGTTAGGAGGAAGATAATTACTGCTATGTGTAGATAATATGATTGTTCACCTGGAAAACCCAAAATAATACATTTTTTAAAATTTTAAATAAGAAGATAAATTTTAGGAAAGCAGCAGAAACCCTCCAGACCAATCAATCCCCAGTCACATGAGTGACCTGACATGAAACTAGCAGTACAAGTGCCTAGCTGAGCATGGTCCATATTGTTGACCCACAGAGATGTAAGCAAATAAAGTACTTTAATGCTTTGTTATGCAACAATAACTGATAAAGTATATGAAAAATGTGATATATTAAATCAGTGAAGAAAAGATACACTATTTAATAAATCTATTTGAAGAATTTGGTAGTTATCTAGAAGTAGATTCATTCTGATCCATACCTTATATTTTACCAGGGTTAATTTCAAATGAAGAACATATTCAAATTAGGAACATGAAACCAAAAAGTGCTACAAGAAATTATGGGAGTATTTTTATAACAATGAAAGCATGAAGAAGAGTATTCTAACTATTTACTAAACACACAAATCATAACAAAAAATACTGATAAGTTTAACAACACAAAAATTAAAACCTATCTGGCAGAAAATCATTATGAGGAAAAAGAATCTAAAGAGAAATTATAAATTTGGGGAAAATATCTTCTACACTGATCACAAAGGACAAATTTCATTAATATAATATAGATAAAAGAACTATAAAATTGTTATTTAAAAATGGATAGGTCCAATAGAAAAATGGAAAAAAATTATTTTCCAGATAAAATTATATTTCTAATAAAAAAATTATTTCCAGAAATGGAAATACAAATAGCTCTTTAACATATGAAGATACATAAATTTTTCCTATGGTAAGAAAATGTTGTTTAAAGATTCACTACTAATGCTATTTTTCACGTAAGTTGTGCAAAAGGCAAAGTCTGTTAACAGTATGCTGGCAATTATGGAGAAATAAGCACTTTCTTAGATTGCTTTGAGGAACACAAATTGGTAGTAATATCTATCAAAATTGTAAATGCATAGAGAACTTTATTTATTGAGATTTATCCTATATAGAAATATTTGCATTGTGTGAAATATGTTAAAAATTAGTAATTTGAGCATTTTTCCACTTGTAAAATATTGTAAAAGACATAAAAGCTCAATCACTAGGAGACTGATAAATATGGTATGTTCTTAGAACGGGATATTTTTTTTTTAAATAATTATTTTTTATTGAAGGGTAGTTGACGCACACTATTACATTACATTAGTTTCAACTGTACAACACAGTGATAAAACATTTATATACATAATTCTAGGTTCCAGCTATCACCCTACCAAGCTGTTACAATATCTTGACTATATTCCTTATGCTATACATTACATCCCGGTTACTTATTTATTTTACCATTGGAAGTCTGTCCTTTTTTATTTATTTATTTATATTTATTTATTTATTTTTTTTTTTTGTGAGGGCATCTCTCATATTTATTGATCAAATGGTTGTTAACGACAATAAAATTCTGTATAGGGGAGTCAATGCTCAATGCACAATCATTAATCCACCCCAAGCCTAACTTTCATCAGTCTCCAATCTTCTGAGGCATAACAAACAAGTTCTTACATGTAGAACAAATTCTTACATAATGAATAAGTTACATAGTGAACAGTACAAGGGCAGTCATCACAGAAACTTTCGGTTTTGCTCATGCATTATGAACTCTAAACAGTCAGTTCAAATATGAATACTCATTTGGTTTCTACACTTGATTTATATGTGGATACCACATCTCTCTCTTTATTGTTATTATTTTTAATAAAAAGCTGAAGTGGTAGGTAGATACAAGATAAAGGTAGAAAACATAGTTTAGTGTTGTAAGAGAGCAAATGTAGATGATCAGGTGTATGCCTGTAGACCATGTGTTAATCCAAGCTAGACCAGGGCAATAAAACATCCACGTATGCAGAAGATTTCTCTCAGAACAGGGGGGGTGAGGTTCTAAGCCTCACCTCTGTTGATCCCCAATTTCTCACCTGATGGCCCCCCTGCGACTGTGCCTGTCTTAGGTTGTTCCTCCCTTGAGGAATCTTACCCGTCTCTGGCTAGCCAGTCATCTTCCGGGTCCATACAGGGAAATGTAAAGTTGGTAAGTGAGAGAGAAGCCTTAAAGTTTGAAAAGGATAGCTTTTTACTTCTTTGCATATTTATGCCCTGTGGCTTCTATGCCCAGCATTTGTCTTGAGGTATCTTTATCACTTGGAAGAATTATGATACTCGGTAAATTTGATATGAGGCACGAATTCTATTTAAGGGTTGTAATTAGGAAGGAAGAAGAAAAGCTATAGAAGTAGCAGGCGGAAGAAAACATGGGAAGATTGATTATTTCTTTGACATATCTTCTTGTAGAGTAACTTCAGCATGTATAGGTTTTAAACTACTAATTAAATTGCACACACACATTAACATAATAGGAGTATAGTTACATAACCAAAGCATACCTGTAATAACCAGCCATCTCCAGTGAAACCAAGAAAACCAGTTAGGCACCTTAGGCATTTGTGAAAACTTATCTATGATATGGTGGATATTGTTCAACTGAACTTGAACAGTCTGAGAGAAATCAGACAAATTAAAACAACCCATTCCTGGGGAATGTTCACATCCCTTATGTTCTTTTAACAGTAAATAGTCTGTAGTTGTAAGATTTTGGAGCGCTACAATTTGCACTTCTCCTATTTCTTGGATGAGTTCCAACAGTATAGATCCAGTCAAATTTGTTGTTTTACTGTATGCACAGGCCAGCTTAGATATCTCCTTCATCATTCCCATGGCAAGTCCAGGAGCTGGTGGGATGAGTGCATCTAAAGCTGTAGCAGTGCGTGGATCACTGTTGGGGTTTTTTGATGATCATCTTCTGGCATGAGTCTTCCAGAGAGTGCTGATGTTGGAAGTTCTCTTTCATATCGTATCTTAGTTCATTTTCGGGGTAGCCCAATTAGGCTTTGATCCTCTGTATAAACACAAACAGACCCTTTGCCTACACTTTTATATGCCCTTTATACCTTGTGTAGAACTCATAGGAGGTTACCACACAGGAACTATCCTTTTTTTTTTTTTTTTGGTATCACTAATCTACACTTACATGACGAATATTATGTTTACTAGGCTCTCCCCTATACCAGGTCTCCCCTATAAACCCCTTTACAGTCACTGTCCATCAGCATAGCAAAATGTTGTAGAATCACTACTTGCCTTCTCTGTGTTGTACAGCCCTCCCTTTTCTCCTACCCCCCCATGCATGTTAATCTTAATACCCCCCTACTTCTCCCCCCCCTTATCCCTCCCTACCCACCCATCCTCCCCAGTCCCTTTCCCTTTGGTACCTGTTAGTCCATTCTTGAGTTCTGTGATTCTGCTGCTGTTTTGTTCCTTCAGTTTTTCCTTTGTTCTTATATTCCACAGATAAGTGAAATCATTTGGTATTTCTCTTTCTCCGCTTGGCTTGTTTCACTGAGCATAATACCCTCCAGCTCCATCCATGTTCCTGCAAATGATTGGATTTGCCCTTTTCTTATGGCTGAGTAGTATTCCATTGTGTATATGTACCACATCTTCTTTATCCATTCATCTATCGATGGACATTTAGGTTGCTTCCAATTCTTGACTATTGTAAATAGTGCTGCGATAAACATAGGGGTGCATCTGTCTTTCTTAAACTTGATTGCTGTGTTTTTAGGGTAAATTCCTAGAAGTGGAATTCCTGGGTCAAATGGTAAGTCTGTTCTGAGCATTTTGATGTACCTCCGTACTGCTTTCCACAATGGTTGAACTGACTTACATTCCCACCAGCAGTGTAGGATGGTTCCCCTTTCTCCACAGCCTTGCCAACATTTGTTGTTGTTTGTCTTTTGGATGGCAGCCATCCTTACTGGTGTGAGGTGATACCTCATTGTAGCTTTAATTTGCATTTCTCTGATAATTAGCGATGTGGAGCATCTTTTCATGTGTCTGTTGGCCATCTGTATTTCTGTTTTGGAGAACTGTCTGTTCAGTTCCTCTGCCCATTTTTTAATTGGGTTATTTGTTTTTTGTTTGTTGAGGCGTGTGAGCTCTTTATATATTCTGGATGTCAAGCCTGTATCGGATGTGTCATTTTCAAATATATTCTCCCATACTGTAGGGATCCTTTTTGTTCTATTGATGGTGTCTTTTGCTGTACAGAAGCTTTTCAGCTTAATATAGTCCCACTTACTCATTTTTGCTGTTGTTTTCTTTGCCCGGGGAGATATGTTCAAGAAGAGGTCACTCATGTTGATGTCTAAGAGGTTTTTGCCTATGTTTTCTTCCAAGAGTTTAATGGTTTCATGGCTTACATTCAGGTCTTTGATCCATTTTGAGTTTACTTTTGTATATGGGGTTAGACAATGGTCCAGTTTCATTCTCCTACATGTAGCTGTCCAGTTTTGCCAGCACCACCTGTTGAAGAGACTGTCATTTTGCCATTGTATGTCCATGGCTCCTTTATCAAATATTAATTGACCATATATGTCTGGGTTAATGTCTGGATTCTCTAGTCTGTTCCATTGGTCTGTGGCTCTGCTCTTGTGCCAGTACCAAATTGTCTTGATTACTATGGCTTTATAGTAGAGCTTGAAGTTGGGGAATGAGATCCCCCCTACTTTATTCTTCTTTCTCAGGATTGCTTTGGCTATTCGGGGTCTTTGGTGTTTCCATATGAATTTTTGAATTATTTGTTTGAGTTCATTGAAGAATGTTGCTGGTATTTTCATAAGGATTGCATCAAATCTGTATATTGCTTTGGGCAGGATGGCTATTTTGACGATATTAATTCTTCCTAGCCACGAGCATGTGATGCGTTTCCATCTGTTAGTGTCCCCTTTAATTTCTCTTAAGAGTGACTTGAAGTTTTCAGAGTATAAGACGTTCACTTCTTTGGTTAGGTTTATTCCTACGTATTTTATTTTTTTTGGTGAAATTGTGAATGGAGTTGTTTTCCTGATTTCTCTTTCTGTTGGTTCATTGTTAGTATATAGGAAAGCCACAGATTTCTGTGTGTTGATTTTGTATCCTGCAACTTTGCTGTATTCTGATATCAGTTCTAGTAGTTTTGGGGTGGAGTCTTTAGGGTTTTTTATGTACAGTATCATGTCATCTGCAAATAGTGACAGTTTAACTTCTTCTTTACCAATCTGGATTCCTTGTATTTCTTTGTGTTGTCTGATTGCCGTGGCTAGGACCTCCAGTAATATGTTAAATAACAGTGGAGAGAGTGGGCATCCCTGTCTAGTTCCTGATCTCAGAGGAAATGCTTTCAGCTTCTCGCTGTTCAATATAATGTTGGCTGTGTGTTTATCATAGATGGCCTTTATTATGTTGAGGTACTTGCCGTCTATTCCCATTTTGCTGAGAGTTTTTAACATGAATGGATGTTGAACTTTGTCAAATGCTTTTTCAGCATCTATGGAGATGATCATGTGGTTTTTGTCTTTCTTTTTGTTGATGCGGTGGATGATGTTGATGGACTTTCGAATGTTGTACCATCCTTGCATCCCTGAGATGAATCCCACTTGGTCATGGTGTATGATCCTTTTGATGTATTTTTGAATTCGGTTTGCTAATATTTTGTTGAGTATTTTTGCATCTACGTACATCAGGGATATTGGTCTGTAGTTTTCTTTTTTGGTGGTGTCTTTGCCTGGCTTTGGTATTAGGGTGATGTTAGCTTCATAGAATGAGTTTGGGAGTATCCCCTCCTCCTCTATTTTTTGGAAAACTTTAAGGAGAATGGGTATTATTTCTTCCCTGTATGTCTGATAAAATTCTGAGGTTAATCCATCTGGCCCAGGGGTTTTGTTCTTTGGTAGTTTTTTGATTACCGCTTCAATTTCTTTGCCGGTAATTGGTCTGTTTAGATTTTCTGTTTCTTCCTGGGTCAAATCTTGGAAGGTTGTATTTTTCTAGGAAGTTGTCCATTTCTCCTATGTTTCCCAGCTTGTTAGCATATAGGTTTTCATAGTAGTCTCCAATAATTCTTTGTATTTCTGTTGGGTCCGTCGTGATTTTTCCTTTCTCGTTTCTGATACTGTTCATTTGTGTTGACTCTCTTTTCCTCTTAATAAGTCTGGCTAGAGGCTTATCTATTTTGTTTATTTTCTCGAAGAACCAGCTCTTGGTTTCATTGATTTTTGCTATTGTTTTATTCTTCTCAATTTTATTTATTTCTTCTCTGATCTTTATTATGTCCCTCCTTCTGCTGACCTTAGGCCTCATCTGTTCTTCTTTTTCCAATTTCGATAATTGTGACATTAGACCATTCATTTGGGATTGCTCTTCCTTTTTTAAATATGCTTGGATTGCTATATACTTTCCTCTTAAGACTGCTTTTGCTGTGTCCCACAGAAGTTGGGACTTAGTGTCGTTGTTGTCATTTGTTTCCATATATTGCTGGATCTCCATTTTGATTTGGTCATTGATACATTGATTATTTAGGAGCGTGTTGTTAAGCCTCCATGTGTTTGTGAGCCTCTTTGCTTTCTTTGTACAGTTTATTTCTAGTTTTATGCCTTTGTGGTCTGAAAAGTTGGTTGGTAGGATTTCAATCTTTTGGAATTTTCTGAGGCTCTTTTTGTGGCCTAGTATGTGGTCTATTCTGGAGAATGTTCCATGTGCACTTGAGAAGAATATGTATCCTGTTCCTTTGGATGTAGAGTTCTGTAGATGTCTATTAGGTCCATCTGTTCTAGTGTGTTGTTCAGTGCCTCTGTGTCCTTGCTTATTTTCTGCCCAGTGGATCTATCCTTTGGGGTGAGTGGTGTGTTGAAGTCTCCTAAAATGAATGCATTGCAGTCTATTTCCCCCTTTAGTTCTGTTAGTATTTGTTTCACATATGCTGGTGCTCCTGTGTTGGGTGCATATATATTTAGAATGGTTATATCCTCTTGTTTGACTGAGCCCTTTATCATTATGTAGTGTCCTTCTTTATCTCTTGTTACTTTCTTTGTTTTGAAGTCTATTTTGTCTGATATTAGTACTGTAACCCCTGCTTTCTTCTCACTGTTGTTTGCTTGAAATATGTTTTTCCATCCCTTGACTTTTAGTCTGTACATGTCTTTGGGTTTGAGGTGAGTTTCTTGTAAGCAGCATATAGATGGGTCTTGCTTTTTTATCCATTCTGTTACTCTGTGTCTTTTGATTGGTGCATTCAACCCATTAACATTTAGGGTGACTATTGAAAGATATGTACTTATTGCCATTGCAGGCTTTAAATTCGTGGTTACCAAAGGTTCAAGGTTAGCCTCTTTAGTATCTTACTGCCTAACTTAGCTCGCTTATTGAGCTGTTATATACACTGTCTGGAGATTCTTTTCTTCTCTCCCTTCTTGTTCCTCCTCCTTGATTCTTCATATGTTGGGTGTTTTGTGCTGTGCTCTTTCTAGGAGTGCTCCCATCTAGAGCAGTCCCTGTAAGATGTTCTGTAGAGGTGTTTTGTGGAAAGTAAATTCCCTCAGCTTTTGTTTGTCTGGGAATTGTTTAATCCCACCATCATATTTGAATGATAGTCGTGCTGGATACAGTATCCTTGGTTCAAGGCCCTTCTGTTTCATTGTATTAAATATATCATGCCATTCTCTTCTGGCCTGTAGGGTTTCTGTTGAGAAATCTGACGTTAGCCTGTTGGGTTTCCCTTTATAGGTGACCTTTTTCTCTCTAGCTGCCTTTAACACTCTTTCCTTGTCCTTGATCTTTGCCATTTTAATTATTATGTGTCTTGGTGTTGTCCTTCTTGGATCCTTTCTGTTGGGGGTTCTGTGTATTTCTGTGGTCTGTTCGATTACTTCCTCCCCCAGTGTGGGGAAGTTTTCAGCAATTATTTCTTCTAAGATACTTTCCATCTCTTTTCCTCTCTCTTCTTCTTCTGGGACCCCTATAATACGGATATTGTTCCTTTTGGATTGGTCACACAGTTCTCTTAATATTGTTTCATTCCTGGAGATCCTTTTGTCTCTCTCTATGTCAGCTTCTATGCGTTCCTGTTCTCTGATTTCAATTCCATCAATGGCCTCTTGCATTCTATCCATTCTGCTTATAAACCCTTCCAGAGTTTGTTTCATTTCTGCGATCTCCTTTCTCGCATCTGTGATCTCCTTCCGGACTTCATCCCATTTCTCTTGCGTATTTCTCTGCATCTCTGTCAGCATGTTTATGATTCTTATTTTGAATTCTTTTTCAGGAATACTGGTTAGGTCTGTCTCCTTCTCTGGTGTTGTCTCTGTGATCTTTGTCTGCCTGTAGCTTTGCCTTTTCATGGTGATAGGAATAGTCTGCAGAACTGGGACGAGTGACGGCTGGAAGGACTTCCTTTCTTGTTGGTTTGTGGCCCTCCACTTCTGGGAGAACAGCGACCTCTAGTGGCTTGTGCTGCGCAGCTGCGCGCAGACAGGGTTTCTGCTTCCTGCCCGGTTGCTATGGAGTTAATCTCCGCTGTTGCTGTGGGCGTGGCCTGGCTCGGGCAGCTACTCCAAAATGGTGGAGTCGCGTTGGAGCAGGAGCGGCTGGGAGGCTAGTTATCTCCGTAGGGGGCCTCCCTGCTCCCTGCAGCCCAGGGGTTAGGGTGCCCAGAGATCCCCGGATTCCCTACCTCTGGATTAAGTGACCCGCCCTGCCCCTTTAAGTCTTCCAAAAAGCACCCACCAAAACAAAACGACCACCAAAAAAAAAAAAAGAAAAAAAGATTTAAATTAAAAAAAAAAAAAAAGTTTTTAATTAAAAAAAGATGGTCGTTCGTTTTTCTTTATTCTCCGGTGCCAGCCTCAGGCCTCTGCTCACCGGTCTTTCTGCCCTGTTTCCCTAGTATTGGGGTCCCTATCCCTTTAAGACTTCCAAAAAGCACTCGCCAAAACAAAACAGCAAAAAAGCAAAAAAAAAAAATGGTCGCGCACTTTTCTTATGTCCTCCGACACCCGGCCTCCAGTGCCCGCTCACTGTTCTTGCTGTCCTGTTTTCCCAGTATCGAGGGCCCTGCACTCTGGCCCGGATGGCGGGGGCTGGGTGTTCGGCAGTCCTGGGCTCCGTCTCCCTCCCGCTCTGCCTGCTCTTCTCCCGCCGGGAGCTGGGGGGAGGGGCGCTCGGCTCCCGCGGGGCCGGGGCTTGTATCTTACCCCCTTCACGAGGCGCTGGGTTCTCTCAAGTGCGGATGTGGTCTGGATATTGTCCTGTGTCCTCTGGTCTTTATTCTAGGAAGGGTTGTCTTTGTTATATTATCATAGATATATGTTGTTTTGGGAGGAGATTTCCGCTGCTCTAGTCACGCAGCCATCTTCCGCCCCTCTCAGAATGGGATATTTTTTAGCCATAGAAAAAGGAAGGAAGCTCTTTATGTATTAATAAGAAATCGATACAAATCTATTATTAGAGATAAAGTAAAATATGGAACATCCCAGAACTGTACCTATGGTCATGACAGAAGAGATTATATCCACATATATGCTGGATAAATAGAAAATGTCCTGGGTGTCTTTGGGAGAATCCTGAAGAAACTAAAAGCTGTTTACAGGGATACAACTGGGTAGTTGGGTATCAGGGACAGGAGAATGAAATTTCATGGAGTCCTCCCTAATGTTTTTTGACTTTTAACCATGTAACTATATTACCTATGCGAAACTTAATTTAAATAAATTAAATAAGAGGTGTATATTTCTATTTCTACATTTATGTATATGGAAAGCAAAGAGAAAAAATATGAAACAAAACCACAATGCTTCTGAAGAATGATAAAGCTGTGGTGGTATTAGCCTTTCTCTGTGTCAAGACTTTTAGAAAGAATTATTATGATAGCATTGTATTGGTTCACAAATAAGCAAATGGATCAATGGACCAAAATAAAGAGTACAGAAGATCTGCACTGATAGTGACACTTGAACTGTAACAGATAAGTGATGCTGGAATACTTGGTTTCCCATATAGAAAAAAACTTGCAATTGGCTCCCTACTTCCCATTATATACAAAAGTCAATTCTAGATAAAGAATATTTTCATGCTGTTGAGATAGAAGATGACTTTTTTAAAAGTACAAAAAAAATGTAAGTCAAAAGAGAATTGATACATTTAACTACATTAAAATTAAGAACTTTGGTTCATCAAAATTCAAAACATAAAAGTAAAAAGTCAACACACACACAAACACAATCTATAAGTCAATAAGAAAAAGATAAATCAAAAAGATGGTCAAATGTAATGCGCAAACATTTTACAGAAAAAGAAGTAAGGCAAATGGCCAATAAACATCGGAGAAGACAGAGTTTTACTAATCAAGCAAATGCATATTAAAGCTGCAGTGATATCCCATTACACTCACCAGATCATCAAAAACTAAGCTGACACTCACTTTAGAAAGAATATGGAATACTGAGAACTCTTATATTGCTGGTAGCAGAGTAGTTAGATACAAACACGATGGGACGTAATTCAGATTTACCCAGCAAAGTTAAAAGAGTACATATCCTGCAACATAGCTAATCCCACCCCCAGGTACACAGTCTTGGGAAACTTGCCTCTATTTTAACAGGGAAGATGGATAACAATATTTATGGCAGAATTCTTACTAGCAAAAAACAAAAAGAAATGAAAAGCAATGGCAAACACCACGTGTATCCATTCACTGAAGAATTTAAAAACAAATTATATAACAGTATATAACAGAGAAAATGATTGAACTATCAAACACATAACCATGTAGATGAACCTCATTAACAACACTGAGCCTCCAAAAATTTCAGTGTAGTATTTATTTCTAGTAGGGAAGTTGATGTGATTTGGAAAGGGAGCAGAGGAAGTTTCAAAGGAATTGTTGAGGGTTTTTTTTTCTGAACATTTGTATACTTTCCCAGCCTCTGATTATTTCAACCACCCTCCAGCCCCTGGCAATCACTTTTTTACTTTCTGTTTCTATGAGTTCTTGACTTTTTAAAAAATTCCATATATAAGTGATACCATGTGGTATTTTTCTTTCTCTGATTTCACTTAACATAATGCTCCCCAGTTTCATCCATGTTATCTCGAATGACAAAATTTTCCTATTTTTGACAGCTAAATAGTGTTCCATTATCTCTCTCTTTTTCTCTGTCTTTCTCTCTCTCTCTCTATATATATATATGTATATATATTCATGTATTTTATTATATATAAATATGTTTATATATTATTTTTAAAAGTACATATATTTTGTTATATATTTATATAATATGTAAATGTTATTTACTTATTTATATACACGTATATATGGTGTGTATATATACATATATATATATATATATATATATATAGAGAGAGAGAGAGAGAGAGAGAGAGAGAGAGAGAGGGAGAAAGACACTGTCCATCAATGGACGTGTAGGTTGTCCTCATATCTTGGCTTTGTGAATAATGCTGCAGTGAACATGGGAGTGTGGAGATTGTTTTTAGATCCTCTTTTTATTTCCTTTGGATATATACCCAGAAGTGGAATTGCTGGGTCATATGATAGTTCTAATTTTAATTTCTTCAGGACCCTCCACACTGTTTTCCATAGTGCCTGGACTAGTTTACATCCCCACCAGCAGTGCAGAAGGGCTGGCTTTTCTCCACATCCTCGCCAGCATTTGTTATCCCTTGTGTTTTTGAGAATAGCCATCCTAACAGGTGTGAGGTGGTAGCTCATTGCGGCTTTCATTGGCATTTCCCTGATGAAGAGTGATGTAGAGCACATTTTTTAAATATACCTGTTAGCCATTTGTATGTCCTTTTTTAAAAAATGTACTGTTTAGGTCCTTTGCCCATTTTAAAGTTGTTTTTGTTATTTGTTTTATTTTTTGCTACTGAGTATATGAGTTCCTTGTATATTTTAGATATTAACCCCTTGTCAGATATGTGGCTTGCAAATATTTTCTCCCATTCCATAGGTTGCCTTTCCATTTTGTTGATGATTTTCTTTGCCACTCCTATGTGAAGGCTGATTTTGTTTGACAGTTTTAGTTTGATGTAGTCCCATTGTTTATTTTTGCTCTTGTTTTGAAATATATTTCTTTTTATGCTGACTAATGTGCATATATGGTTTCTTTTAGTATTATTCTTTAAGTCACTTATACAAATATGGTCACAAACTTTTTAAGTAAAAATAACATTTGATGACAGAATAAGATTCCTAGGAATTTGTCAACTGTTAGATCGTGCAATGGTCATGTACTGGACTCAGACAAACCAAGAAAGTCAGATGGTAAATCTTACTACCTAGGACTGGATGAGATAAAGCTATTGGCACATTTAATCATCACTACGTAGTTCTAATTCTGACATATCATAGACATTCTATAAATTTTTCCTGGTTGAATGAATGAATAAAAATCAGGGATTGAAAATTCTTGGGCTGGGCTTTGAAAACTATAAGTTTCAGTGTATTACTAATGGAGATAAAGCTTTAAGAGAAGATAATGGAATGCTTTGAAAATATCCCATGTGGGATAGAGGCCATTAAAAAGGCAGAATAATAAATGCTTATGATTGGAGGGAGTCATAGACATAATGAAAACAATTCATCAATTCATTTAATCTGGCAGTCTCATACCTCCCGTGCAAGCACACAGCTTAATAATTTTATTCATATAGCAGATTAATTTTAGAAGTGTCCTATGGGAAAATTCAATCTTCCTAAGAAAATACTTAATAACATATTCCTAGAAATACAGCTCTCTTACATAGCATTAAGTATTTTATATGTGTAAAATACTGTAAAATGCTTTGTATCAATTACTTATAAAATTTCTATAATCATATTCATATTTCATATGAAAAACTGAAGGGCCTGATACATTACCTTGTCACATAACTAATTAAAGAAATATTCAGCTGAGCCCAGAGATGCAGTAAGATAGCAGGATTAAGTGATGTGTGGCTCAGGATATACATATATGACATGTTTAAATTAACTTGAAGCTTTAATGCCCAAATGATTCATTTAACAAAGGCAAGGAGTAAACTAGAGTCAAATGTGTCTTTGGAACCTGTTACCATGTTGTTTTTGCAGTGATCTCCCATTTCGTTTCTTTAGGCTCTTTGTTCCTTTACTGTTTTGGTTGCTACCCATCACAAACTGTCCCCTTCTACAACCAGGCTTCCTGGCAACACAAACCTACTATTTTCATGCAAGCAAACCTACTGTTCCTTTTCCTCCAATTCTTAACTGCACAACTCATTTTTATCCTAATAATTTATAAACAAACTCATGTTTTTTGGCTTTGGTAGTTTAGTATGTCATTTCTCCCAGGAACATCACCATCTTAACTGATGATGGTAGATAGTTAAGATACTTTACGATGAGGGATTTGTCAAACTCTCTTCCACCCCTACCATTGCTAAACTTCAGTGTCTGTCCTCAGCTTCCCTGAATGCATTTTTCCACCCATATGATTCTCTAGATAATCTCTTTCAAAAACTATAATTCCTAATATATAAAATTGTTAGAAGCAAAGGAGATTAAAAGGTGATTTGTACAAAAGTAAAGTGGTACAAAATTAAGTTTTAATAACAGGAGAGAGATTGGCTGTGAAAACTAACCTGGTATACTTCATGCCAGAACTCCTCATTCTGCCAATTGTATTCATTAAGTGCTGGTGGAAGTTACTACACCAGGTCATGAAGGGAGTCTGCAGAAGAATAAGACATGGATGTCAGTGAAAGGTAGAGACAGTGAATAGTATCAATTATGAGCAAAGAGAATTCCTTTTTGGACACCCGTGTTTAACAGAGGAATAGATGTTTGAGAAGAACTCCAAAAATGTTTGAAATGATTTAAGGAAAGGAGGCAAGGTGGGCAGCCTGGAAAAGGGAGGCAGCCAAACAAAGGCAATGAGTCACAGAGCACAGGGTTTCTTCAGGAGGCAGAGTAAACTGTTGCAAACTGGTGGCACGGTTTCTAAGAGCTTGCAGGATCAAAATAAACTGCCTAGGGCACGTTCCAGCTTCCCCACTGGTGCCCTTGAGCAAGGTACATAGTTTCTTTGTGCCTCAAGTTCATCATCTGAAAAAGAGATAATAACAGCACCTACCTCACAGGCATGCATTAAGAATAGAAAGAAAAAAATATGCATGTAAAATTCCCAGTACAGTAATGGATACATCCATTTGATAATTTTATTCATTATTATTTAATGTTATTTTTGCTAACACAGAATATTTATATATTATCAGTGGGAACTGGAGCTTTAAAGGCAAGATTGTTCCTTAAATGCCAGGTGAAAACGTATGGATTTTACTTTGTGGGAAATCAGAGGGTGATGAGCTTTTGGAAGCATGTCATAATTGGGAAAGTTTATCCCGGCAACAAAGGGTGGGAGTGCAGTAAGTGCTAGATGGAATGGGAGCTTAGAGACTAGAGGAACAGAGATGGAATGGAAAGCAATTGTTGCACCTGACACAAGAGGTAAGATGGTCCTGAACAAGGAAATGACAGCAGAGGTAAGAAATAAATGATGGACTTGAGGGACATTGTGAAAGAAGGAAGGAAAGTGTGTGCTATCTACTTGAATCAAGAAAGGAAACCAAAGTTATATCTGATATTTTGAGTTTTAAAGACTAAAACTAAGATGTTGCCAAAATAAAAGGAGATAAAATTTAAAAAATGATGTAGGGAAGAAGAGGGAGAATAATTAGCTCAAGTTACTATGAAATTTAGTGAAATGTACTACAGGCAGCTGAAGATGCAGAATTGAGGACTCAGGAGAGAGTTTGGGCTGGAGATGTGCTGCCCCCTGAGTAATGGTAAAGAGTGTGTTGATGGATGACTTCTCTACAAGCAAAAAATGTCAAGGTAAGAGCTTTGTCTAATATCTGAACCTTTAGGATTATGAGGATTTGGTCTTTGGAAGAATAGCATTAGTTTATTTTCTCTTGCTGTGATGATGCTGTTATAGAACTATTAGCAATAGTTCTATAAATTCATGTTTTTCATTGACTTATTCTTTCATTCATTATATCATTTTTTAAGGTGCGATGTTTAGTGACTTTTTGATAAATGAATGAAATCCATACTGCTATCAAATACTACAGAAGAGCTTATCCTACAGACCGTCGTCATCACCTTTGGGTGAGCATTGCATGGAGACTTATGTGACATCAACGTGGCCCATAGCATGCTGGCCATGCATATTCAGTCTGTAGCTTTGGAGAAATCTGATAGCCCTTCAAACGAGGTTCTGTTTTCTTCATGACCAAGAATTTTCATTCAACATCTACCAGAAGTATTTGACTCCATTCAATTTTGTAGACTCAACCACCCGAAGAATGAGACGGAGCAGAGGGCCCCCCAGAGCTTCACCTTGGCGTACACGTGGTACAACTCACCCTTGCTCACTTTGGCAAGGAGGAGGTCCCCAGTGGGACAGTGCTTTGCATTTTAACACTATGAAATGAGGTTGTAATTAGCATAAAATCACCAACTAAACACTGTTGTTTAATTCACTTTTTTAAAACTCTATGTTTAATTGTCCTTAAGTGCATAAGCCACACTGAAGCAAAGGGCACTGTGTACCCCTTCCAACCTCCCAAGACCTGCTCCCCATCCCTCCTCCACCATCTCCATGGCTACCTCTAAAACAAGCCATTAGAATCCTGACATGGCACCAGGCTGACACCTTGGGCTGGGATTTAATTTTGAGTTATGACCGTGTTAGGAAAACATATGATGTGGTGGTTTGCTTACAGAAAGAGGGGGGAGAATCATAAAACCCTCTTTTTTTATGAGCTGTCACTTGATTCGTTCCTGGAGCCCCAAGTAGCAAGCTTCTAAATCAATGTGTGCAGCTGTTTGGGCTTCTTGGAGCCCAGCAGGTGTATTGCTCAGCTTGGCTGCCATCTCCCTACACTCACATAACAAATAATAACGTCTTAAAGCAGCCATCCATCAGAGTTACTGCTGGTCCCCGAGAGGCTTCCTTCCCTATTCTGTACAACCCTTTATCCTCCTCCTTTCTTTCTTTCTTTTTTTCTTTAACAGGAGATGTATTCCATCCATGGATTTTTTTTTGTCACACTTTTTGGACTCCATTAATTGAATAATCTTCGAGTCTTCTGGCAAGAGGAGAGAGAAAGAAGAGAAAACCCATTACTGTGCTTATTTGTGTGTTTTTTTAATAAAACAATAGAAGTATTGTGACTAGTGAAATTAATTAGTCTTCCTAAGCAGTAAAGGCCCACATCTGGTGTGACTTAAGTTAATGTAAAGGAAAGGGCTACAGAGGCCCAGAGACCCTGCATTCTCATTTCAACAGGTGAGAGAAGGCATAAAAGGCTAATAATATACTACAAGTGTGGAGATGGTGTGATAAATGCTGGGGGGGGGCTTGCCTAGAAGGTAAAATCCTTACTGGCCCATGACAACCAAAATATGGCTGACCACTGACTTCAGGGAACTGAAGGGCTGAGTGCCAACTTGCGAGTGTTCCAAAGCAAGACATTTCCCAGGGAAAGACAGAGATAAGAGCTAGAACTCCTGAGATTTGGTTGTGGCACAGGTGAAGACAGATTGGACAACTCATGGCATCTTTGATCAGTGCGTGTCAACTGAAAGAGGGCTGCAGTGATGCCAGCCATGGTGATTACTGCATAGTAGAGGCTCCTGAGTAGTTCAAACATATGACGCAGACCTTGACATTCCAGCAGGGTTCCTAGATTTAGCAAATAAAAATGCAGGGAAATCAGTTAAATTTGAATTTTATCTACAGAATAAAAATGAATAATTATGTTCTATGCAATTTTTTAAGCATACTAAAAATTTATTTGTTGTTTATCTGAAATTCAAGTTTTACTGGGTGTCCTGCACTTTATGTGGCAATCCTACCTTTTAGAAACTTGTATTTTGTCATTTGATACCCTCCCTAATATTTTTTAAATTGTGTTATGGGTCAAAACAAGAAATGGCCATAATGAAAGCATGCCAGCCTTTTCTACAAAGCCACTACTCATGATGGTACCAATCACATCGTCTAGTACCCTCTGAATAAGTATTCATGGAATAAATCCTTTTAAAATTTATTTTCAAAAATAAGTTTCATTCATCTAAAGAGTTAGATTATATTCATTTTAAATGTCTTTTTTTTGCATATGCCTAAGGAGATTGGAATGTGAACTACTGCTCTGTTCCAGAAACTGGCATAAGTCCATTTTTCATGAAGTCTGTTTTGTAGAACACCATGAAAAAAACATGTAGTGGTATACCTCTCTGGGAAGTTAATAGTATGTTTTAGCAAATTAAAGGATCTGGGAGATTTTGCAGTTAAAAAAAAAAAGCTAACTTTTCTCCACTCAGAGTCTGCTTAATTTGTTTGATTAGAGAACCAACCTTTTCAAGAAATACCTATTTACACGAGTAGAACTAATTGAGTAACTTAGTTTAGCAAATGCTGGCTTAAGGCTTTGATATGTTTATGTTCTCCTCAGTCTACATGATTTTCACCATCAATTTAAATATTAACTGTCCTGTACTATATGCATTTTATGATAAGCTATCTCAAGTCTTTCTTTAAAGTATACAGAAAATAGATCGTAAACAAATAAATAAACAAATCCCCTGAGGTGATTGACATGTATCACATATGCACAGTACATAAAACACTTATGAAGGATCTGCATCTCAGAACATTCCAAGAATCATGGTCATTGAAGAGGCCTCTTACCCCTTACTCTCTCTACAACACTGCTAGTGTATGTGAGCATGCCAATCTCCCAAAACAACCTGCCCCATTCTTTCCGCCATGGGATCCCTCCCCCACGATACCCCCTGACCTGGGAGGGGAGCCTCACAGAGAGCCGGCACTGTCTGTGTTCAGTCTTTCCCAGGTGTTACCTTCCAACCCAGACACAGCTGAGTTTAGCAGGAGCTCCAGACCTGGTTGTACATTACACATGTAGTATTCGGGGACCCTTCAGGGATAAAGGGGATGGGGACCATGTGAGTTATTGTTCTAACAGTCTCAATTATTAACTTCATCCTCAGGCAAGACCCCCTTGGTACCTACCAATCATTCCAGCACAATATAAATCTAATTGTCATAGAGAAATCTCATTCCAAATGGGAAAGACTCCTTTATTTATTCCAAGGCTGATGGCAGGTACCAGAAACCTGGAATGACAGGATAGTCCATGAGTATTTTTATTTTTATTATTTTCTTAAACCAGTTTCCAACAGCTGGTCGCCAGTTGCCCCCTAACATGGACACATAAAAGCAAAGCCTACAGCACTGTGCCAGCCGGGATCAGGGAAGAAACACAGGCCTCATAAATCAAGGCTGCACTGCTCTACAGCTTTAGCTCAATGAAGTGCATGTGTATCGGATAAAGGCAATGAGCTCTGACTAGGAAAAAAAGAGTGATCCTCGCCATGGATTAAACCAGCACCAGTCTGGATAAAGCTTTTGTCATCCACTAAGTCTCCCCGCGCCAGTCATCATTCGGTCAAGACCACATGCTCCCTTGAGCAAAAATTCCAAAAGCCTGGTCCTAGGTCTTTTTAGGGAAGAGCCCGGTCCCTGTGGTTCGAGCTTTGAAAGGGGATCTCTCAAGAGAGCAGAGCAGAGATCTGAGCACAGTTGTTCCCTGATCTGTTGGAGGGCCAGTTGGCTAGGGTCAGTGAAGCAGATCTAGGGGTAGGTTCTAGGAAAGAGAGCAGAGGCAAAGTCGTATCTAACAACAGAGAACACAGGAATAAAAGGGGAAAAGTGGAAGGAAAAATGAAAAAGATGCAAACACTTCCTAAATGGCTGAACTTGCATTCAGCACACAGGAATAACTTTCCGGAGACCAACTCATGTGACATTCACAGGACATCATAAACTAAGTACTAAGTCTCAAGATGTGCTCTGAGAGTTCAAGAAACCAGAAAAAATGTCACACAGACACAGGATATATCAAAAATGGAGTCTCAGATTGACTTTTAGTAAACGTGGCTCTACTTCCAGTTATGGAAAGGGTGAATACTACATCCACATTGCTGGATGAAAATGACCAGAAACATGTCAGTAGAACATAGTCAAAGGAGAATTTACCAGTCTTAGGCTATTGTCCAACACTGTCACACTCAAGACCATCCACTGGCAAAGCATTCACAATTCTACAGCATAAACAAGTACCCCCTCCAAACCTCCAGGGCTAGTAGTACTGCTCAGGAAAGACGTGGCCTTCACACCAAAAGGGCCGAGATGCTAACGTAGGAGAGGAGCTATTAATGAATTCGGTATCAGGCAACACAGACATAAAGACAAGAAATATTATTAGAAACAAAGAGGAATATTTCATAGTAAGAAAATGATCAAATTAGAAAAATATAACATTATACATGTATACATAACTAATTAGAGTTATGAACATAAAGCAAAAACCTGACAGAACTGAAAGAAAAGATGTACAAGTAACGTTGGAAATATCAGTGTCCCACTCTCAATAATTGATGGAACAACAAATAAAAATCAACAAAGATATGAAGACCTATACACTGTAACAAACAGGACCTGACACTTACATAACACACAACCAAACTACAGCAGAATCCACATTCTTTTCAAGCACACATAAAACATTCTCCAGGATAAACCATATGCCATGGCATAAAATAAGTCTCAATAAATATAAAAGGGCTGAAATCATTACAAGTTTGTTCCCCAACTACAATGAAATTTGACTGAAACCAGTATCAGAAATGAATTAATAATGCCCCAAATGTTTGGAAATTAAACAAAACATTTGTAAATAACCCAGCATGAAAGGAGAAACCACAGAAGAAATTAGAAAATGCTTTGCACTGAATTAAAACAAAATCACAACATATCAAAATATATGAGATACAGCTAAAGCATGCTCAGAAAGAATATTGTAGCCACCAACAACACATTAGAAAGAAAAAGATCTCAAATCAGTAAGTGCTTACGTTTAGGAACTACAAAAAGAAGAGCAAATTCAATCCAAAGCAAGCAGAAGGAAGGAAATAATAAAGATCAGAGAGGAAATTACTAAAATAGAAAACAACTGAGAAAAATAAATAAAATCAAAAGTTGTGCTTAGGAAAGATTTTTTAAAACTCATAAATCTTTAGCTAGACTAACTAACAAAAGAGAAAACAAATAACCAAATTCAGGGATGAAAGAAGGGATAGCACTACTTCACCTAGAAAAGTTAAAAGAATTCTAAGGGAATATTATGACCTTTGTGCCAACAAATTAGACACTTACATGAAAATGTAAAATATACAACTACAAAATTTTAATTTAATTTAAACTTAAATTGTAGTAATTTAAAATCTTACCACAATCTAAAAACCAGGCTTAGATGACTTCACTGGTTAATTATTTCAAATAATTGAAGAAAAAAATGTGAATTTTACACAAACTTTTTCAGACAACAGAGGAGGAGGAAACACTTCCAAACTCATTCTCTGAAGCCAGTATTACTCTGATACCAAAGCCAAAGACATCACAAAAGAAGAAAAGTACAGACTAATATCCCTCTTGAATACTGATGCAAACATCTTTTATAAAATATTAAGCTGACTACAACATATGAAAAGAATAATACAACATTAAGAAGTTACCCTTTTCTCAGTAATACAAGGTTGGTATATACTTTGAAAATCAATGGAACTTACCATATTAATAAAATAAAAAACAAAAAATACAGATCACCTCAGGAGGCACAGAAAAGCCATTCAGCAAGACTTAATCCTCATTCGCAATAGAAACTCTTGACAAAACAGGAAAAGAAAGAAACTTCCTCAACCAGAAAAACAGGGCTCCTACCAAAACACCTGCAGCCAGCATTTTACTTAATAAATACCTGAATGCCTTTCCTCTAAGGTCAAGAACAAGACAGATATGTCCACTGTCACAATTTCTATTTGCCATTGCATATGCAACAAAGCTTACACAACAATATGCAACAAAATTTTTGCAATATAAAAAGATGAAATAAAAGACAACCATATTACATGAGATGCAAACTGTCTTTTTCACAGACTACATGATAGTCTGCATAGCAAATATAATGGAATCTGCAATAATGCTATTAGAATTCATAAGTAATTTTAACAAGGTTGCAGGATAGAAGATCCATGTAAAAAATAAATTGAATTTCTATATATTACCATTGAATAACTAGAAAATTAAATTATTTCATTTAGAATATCAAAAAACATCATAATTAGAAACAATTTTAATGAAAGAAGGGCAGTCTATTGCTAAAAACTATAATCCATTGCTGAGAGAAATTAAAGATCTAAATAAATATTCCCTATTCAAGAATTTGGAAGATCCAATATGTTAAGATGGTATTATCCCCTAAACTGATCTGTAATTCAATGCAAACCTGTAATTCAATAAATATTAGTAGGTTTTTTAATAGCAAATGACAAGCTGATCCTGTGTTATGTGGAAATGCTAAAAGCTAGAACAGCAAAAAACACCTTTGAAAAATAAAACCAAAGTTTGAAGATTCATGCTACCTGTTCTCAATATTTATTATAAATCTCCACTAATCAGAGATGAAAGGATAGACACATGGATCAATGGAACAGAACAAAGAGTCTAGTAGAGTCTGACAGAACCACACATCTATGGAAAACAGACATCTAACAAAGGTGCCAGGAAATTGAGTGAAAAATGAAATCTTTTCCATAATTAGTATAGAATTGTACACCTACATGCTAAAAAAAATGAAAAGAAAAATGAATCTTGAACTATACAACACATGGAAAAATTAACTCAAAGTGGATGAAAGATTTAAATATGAAACCTAAAACTATAAAGCTTCTAGAATAACACAGAGGAGAAAATTTTTGTGACCTTGGTCAGGCAAATATCTGTTAGACACAAAAATCATGAATCATAAAATTAAAAATGGATAAAATGGACTTCATTGGATTAAAAAGTCAGCTTTTTGAAAAATACTGAGAAGAAAATGAAAACATGATTCACAGTATGGGAGAAAATATTTGTAGGATACATATCTGATAAAGAGATAAAGAAGTCTCAAAGCTCAATAATGAGAAAATAGATCATTAAAACTGGAGAAAAGATTTGAACAGATACTTCAGTAAAAATGAAATATAGGTGGCAAATGAAAAGATGGTAAACATCATTATTTATTATGAAAATTCATATTAAAATCATAATTAGATCCCCGTACCTGATATTTGAATGCTGGTGTGGATACAGGGCATCCAGAAGTTTCATACACTGCTGATGAAAATTCAGAATGGTTCAGCCATTTTGGAAAATGTTTTGGCAGTTTCTTATAAAGATAAATATAAACTACTGAACAGTTCATCAGTCCCCCAGGTATTTACTCAAGAGAAATGAAGATATATATCTATCAAAAACCTATATGTGGATTTTAGAGTAGCTTTATTGGCAACTGCCAAAAACTGGGCAATAAGATGTTTATCACCTGGTCAGCAGATAAATAATTATGGTACATTCACACAGCGGAATACTGCTTAGCAACAAACATTAATTATAGATAATTTTTGCAATAAAAATTAACCTCAAAAGCACTATGCTAATTAAAAGAAGCCAGATTCATATACAGACTATGTATGATTATATTTCTATTACATTCTTACAAAGGCAAGACAAGATGGAGAGATAACAGCATTACCAGGGAATGGGGATGAGGGTGGGGGTGGAGAATTGAATATGAGAGGGAATGTAGGAACTCTTTGGTATGATGGGAAAATCCTATATCTTGATATCTTGATAGTAGTGGAGGTTACACAACTGTGTGTCTTGCCTAAATTACCAGAAATGTGTACCTAAAGTAGTAGGTTTTGTTGTATGCAAATTGTACAGAGAAAAATTTGACTTAAAAAGTAATCTGGGGAGCCAAGATGGCGGCGTGAGTAGAGCAGCGGAAATCTCCTCCCCAAACCACATATATCTATGAAAATATAACAAAGACAACTCTTCCTAGAATAAAGACCAGAGGACACAGGACAACATCCAGACCACATCCACACCTGCGAGAACCCAGTGCCTCGTAAAGGGGGTAACATACAAGCCCCGACCCAGCAGGAACCGAGCGCCCCTACCCCAGCTCCCGGCAGGAGAAGAGTAGGCAGAGCAGGAGGGAGACGGAGCGCAGGACTGTTGAACACCCAGCCCCAGCAATCCGGGCCAGAGAGCAGACACAGTGCATGCACGGAGGGCCCTGGATACTAGGGAAACAGGGCAGCAAGAACGGTGAGAGGGTACCGGAGGCCTGGCACTGGAGGACATAAGAAAAGTGAGCGGCCATTTTTTTTTTTTTGCTGTTTTGTTTTGGCGAGCGCTTTTTGGAAGTCTTAAAGGGACAGGGAACCCAATACTAGGGAAACAGGGCAGCAAGAACAATGAGCGGGTATCAGAGGCTGGCGTCGGAGAATAAAAGAAAAGTGAGCGGTCAATTTTTTTTTTCTTTTTTTTTTCCGATTTGTTTGGTGAGCGCTTTTTGGAAGTCTTAAAGGGATGGGGACCCCAACACTAGGGAAACAGGGCAGCAGGATCGGTGAGCAGATGCCTGTGGCTGGCACCGGAGAATAAAGAAAAATTAGGGGCCATTATTTATTTATTTATTTTTTTATTTCATTTTTTTTTTTAATTAAAAAAAAATTTTTTTTTTTGTGGTCTTGTTTTGGCGGGTGCTTTTTGGAAGTCTTAAAGGGGCAGGGCGGGACACTTAATCCAGAGGTAGGGAATCCGGGGATCTCTGGGCACCATAATCCCCTGGGCTGCAGGGAGCACGGAGGCCCCTTACGGAGATAAATAGCCTCCCGGCCGCTCCCCATCCAACACAACTCCACCACTTTGGAGCAGCTGCCCGAGCCAGGCCACGCCCACAGCAACAGCAGAGATAAACTCCATAGCAGCCAGTCAGGAAGCAGAAGCCCTGTCTACGTGCAGCTGCCCAGCACAAGCCACTAGAGGTCGCTGTTCTCCCAGGAGAGGAGGGCCACAAACCAACAAGAAGGGAAGTTCTTCCAGCCGTCACTCGTCCCAGCTCTGCAGACTATTCCTATCATCATGAAAAGGCAAAACTACAGGCAGACAAAGATGACAGACACAACACCAGAGAAGGAGACAGACCTAACCAGTCTTCCTGACAAAGAATTCAAAATAAAAATCATAAACATGCTGACATAGATGCAGAGAAATATGCAAGAGATATGGGATGAAGTCCGGAGGGAGACCACAAATGCCAGAAAGGAGATTACAGGAATGAAACAAACTCTGGAAGGGTTTATAAGCAGAATGGATAGGATGCAAGAGGCCATCGATGGAATTGATACCAGAAAACAGGAACGCATAGAAGCTAACATAGAGAGAGATAAAAGGATCTCCAGGAATGAAACAATATTAAGAGAACTGTGTGACCAATCCAAAAGGAACAATATCCGTATTATAGGGGTATCAGAAGAAGAAGAGAGAGGAAAAGGGATGGAAAGTATCTTGGAAGAAATAATTGCTGAAAACTTCCCCAAACTGGGGGAGGAAACAATCGAACAGACCACGGAAATATACAGAACTCCCAACAGAAAGGATCCAAGGAGGACAACACCAAGACACATAATAATTAAAATGGCAAAGATCAAGGACAAGGAAAGAGTTTTAAAGGCAGCTAGAGAGAAAAAGGTCACCTATAAAGGAAAACCCATCAGGCTAACATCAGACTTCTCGACAGAAACCCTACAGGCCAGAAGAGAATGGCATGATATACTTAATGCAATGAAACAGAAGGGACTTGAACCAAGGCTACTGTATCAAGCACGACTATAATTTCAATATGATTGTGGGATTAAACAATTCCCAGAAAAACAAAAGCTGAGGGAACTTGCTTCCCACAAACCACCCCTACAGGACATCTTAGAGGGACTGCTCTAGATGGGAGCACTCCTAGAAAGAGCACAGCACAAAACACCCAACATAGGAAGAATGGAGGAGGAGGAATAAGAAGGGAGAGAAGAAAAGAATCTCCAGACAGTGTGTATAACAGCTCAATAAGCGAGCTAAGTTAGGCAGTAAGATACTAAAGAGGCTAACCTTGTACCTTTGGTAACCACGAATTTAAAGCCTGCAATGGCAATAAGTACATATCTTTCAATAGTCACCCTAAATGTTAAGGGACTGAAAGCACCAATCAAAAGACACAGAGTAATAGAATGGATAAAAAAGCAAGACCCATCTATATGCTGCTTACAATAAACACACATCAAACCCAAAGACATGTACAGACTAAAAGTCAAGGGATGGAAAAACATATTTCAGGCAAAGAACAGCGAGAAGAAAGCAGGGTTTACAGTACTAATAGCAGACAAAATAGACTTCAAAACAAAGAAAGTAAGAGATAAAGAAGGACACTACATAATGATAAAGGGCTCAGTCAAACAAGAGGATATAACCATTCTAAATATATATGCACCCAACACAGGAGCACCAGCATATGTGAAACAAATACTAACAGAACTAAAGGGGGAAATAGACTGCAATGCATTCATTCTAGGAGACTTCAACACACCACTCACCCCAAAGGATAGATCCACCAGGCAGAAAATAAGTAAGGACACGGAAGCACTGAACAACACAGTAGAGCAGATGGACCTAATAGACATCTACAGAACTCTACATCCAAAAGAAACAGGATAAACAATCTTCTCAAGTGCACATGGGACATTCTCCAGAATAGACCACATACTAGGCCACAAAAAGAGCCTCAGAAAATTCCAAAAGATTGAAATCCTACCAACCAACTTTTCAGACCACAAAGGCATAAAACTAGAAATAAACTGTACAAAGAAAGAAAAGAGGCTCACAAACACATGGAGGCTTAACAATACGCTCCTAAATAATCAATGAATCAATGACCAAATCAAAATGGAGATCCAGCAATATATGGAAACGAATGACAACAACAACACTAAGCCCCAACTTCTGTGGGACACAGCAAAAGCAGTCTTAAGAGGAAAGCATATAGCAATCCAAGCATATTTAAAAAAGGAAGAACAATCCCAAATGAATGGTCTAATGTAACAATTACCGAAATTGGAAAAAGAAGAACAACTGAGGCCTAAGGTCAGCAGAAGGAGGGACATAATAAAGATCAGAGAAGAAATAAATAAAATTGAGAAGAATAAAACAATAACAAAAATCAATGAAACCAAGAGCTGGTTCTTCGAGAAAATAAACAAAATAGATAAGCCTCTAGCCAGACTTATTAAGAGGAAAAGAGAGTCAACACAAATCAACAGTATCAGAAACGAGAAAGGAAAAATCACGACGGACCCCACAGAAATACAAATAATTATTGGAGAATACTATGAAAACCTATATGCTAACAAGCTGGGAAACCTAGGAGAAATGGACAACTTCCTAGAAAAATACAACCTTCCAAGACTGACCCAGAAAGAAACATATAATCTAAACAGACCAATTACCAGCAACGAAATTGAAGCTGTAATCAAAAAAATACTAAATAACAAAACCCTGGGCCAGATGGATTTACCTCAGAATTTTATCAGACACACAGGGAAGACATAATACCCATTCTCCTTAAAGTTTCCAACAAATAGAGGAGGAGGGGATACTCCCAAACTCATTCTAAGAAGCTAACATCACCCTAATATCAAAACCAGGCAAAGACCCCACCAAAAAGAAAACTACAGACCAATATTCCTGATGAACGTAGATGCAAAAATACTCAACAAAATATTAGCAAACCAAATTCAAAAATACATCAAAAGGATCATACACCATGACCAAGTGGGATTCATCCCAGGGATGCAAGGATGGTACTACATTCGAAAGTCCATCAACACCAACCACCACATCAACAAAAAGAAAGACAAAAACCACATGATCATCTCCATAGATGCTAAAAAAGCATCTGACAAAGTTCAACATCCATTCATGATAAAAACTCTCAGCAAAATGGGAATAGAGGGTAAGTACCTCAACATAATAAAGGCCATCTATGATAAACCCACAGCCAACATTATATTGAACAGCAAGAAGCTGAAAGCATTTTCTCTGAGATCGGGAACTAGACAGGGATGCCCACTCTCCCCAATGTTATTTAACATAGTACTGGAGGTCCTAGCCACGGCAATCAGACAAAACAAAGAAATACAAGGAATCCAGCTTGGTAAAGAGAAAGTTAAACTGTCACTATTTGCAGATGACATGATACTGTACATAAAAAACCCTAAAGATTCCACCCCAAAACTACTACAACTGATATCGGAATACAGCAAAGTTGCAGGATACAAAATCAACACACAGAAATCTGTGGCTTTCCTATACACTAACAATGAATCAACAGAAAGAGAAATCAGGAAAACAACTCCATTCACAATTACATCAAAAAAAAAATACCTAGGAATAAACCAAACCAAAGAAGTGAAAGACTTATACTCTGAAAACTACAAGTCACTCTTAAGAAAAATTAAAGGGGACACTAACAGATGGAAATTCATCCCATGCTCCTGGCTAGGAAGAATTAATATTTTCAAAATGGCCATCCTGCCCAAGCAATATACAGATTTGATGCAATCCCTAAGAAACTACCAGCAACATTCATCAATGAACTGGAACAAATAATTTCAAAAATTCATATGGAAACTCCAAAGATCCTGAATAGCCAAAGCAATCCTGCGAAAGAAGAATAAAGTAGGGGGGATCTCACTCCCCAACTTCAATCTCTATTATAAAGCCACAGTAATCAAGACAATTTGGTACTGGCACAAGAACAGAGCCACAGAGCAATGGAACAGACTAGAGAATGCAGACATTAACCCAGACATATATGGTCAATTAATATTTGATAAAGGAGCCATGGACATACAATGGCGAAATGACAGTCTCTTCAACAGTTGGTTCTGGCAAAACTGGACAGCTACATGTAGGAGAATGAAACTGGACCATTGTCTAACCCCATATACAAAAGTAAACTCAAAATGGATCAAAGACCTGAATGTAATTCATGAAACCATTAAACTATTGGAAGAAAACATAGGTAAAAACCTCTTAGACATAAACATGAGTGACCTCTTCTTGAACATATCTCCTGGGTAAGGAAAACAACAGCAAAAATGAACAAGTGGGACTATATTAAACTAAAAAGCTTCTGTACAGCAAAAGACACCATCAATAGAACAAAAAGGAACCTTACAGTATGGGAGAATATATTTGAAAATGACACATCCGATAAAGGCTTGACTTCCAGAATATAAAAAGAACTCACGCACCTGAACAAACAAAAAACAAATAACTCAATTAAAAAATGGGCAGTGGAACTGAACAGACAGTTCTCCAAAACAGAAATACAGATGGCCAACAGTCACATGAAAAGATGCTCCACATCACTAATTATCAGAGAAATGCAAATTAAAACTACAATGAGGTATCACCTCACACCAGTAAGGATGGCTGCCATCCAAAAGACAAACAACAACAAATGTTGGCAAGGCTGTGGAGAAAGGGGAACCCTCCTACACTGCTGGTGGGAATGTAAATTAGTTCAACCATTGTGGAAAGCAGTATGGAGGTACATCAAAATGCTCAAAATAGACTTACCATTTGACCCAGGAATTGCACTCCTAGGAATTTACCCTAAGAAAGCAGCAATCAAGTATGAGAAAGATCAGTGCACCCCTGTGTTTATCGCAGCACTATTTACAATAGCCAAGAATTGGAAGCAACCTAAATGTCCATCGATAGATGAATGGATAAAGAAGATGTGGTACATATACACAATGGAATACTACTCAGCCATAAGAAAAGGGCAAATCCTACCATTTGCAGCAACTTGGATAGAGCTGGAGAGTATTATGCTCAGTGAAACAAGCCAAGCAGAGAAAGAGAAATGCCAAATGATTTCACTCACTTGTGGAATATAAGAACAAAGGAAAAACTGAAGGAACAAAACAGCAGCAGAATCACAGAACTCAAGAATGGACTAACAGTTACCAAAAGGGAAAGGGACTGGGGAGGATGGGTGGGTAGGGAGGGATAAGTGGGGGGGGAGAAGAAGGGAGATATTAAGTTTAGCGTGCACGGTGGGGTGGGAGAAAGGGGAGGGCTTTACAACACAGAAAAGGCAAGTAGTGATTCTACAACATTTTGCTAAGCTGATGGACAGTGACTGTAAAGGGGTTTATAGGGGGGACCTGGTATAGAGTAGAGCCTAGTAAACAAAGTATTCATCATGTAAGTGTAGATTAATGAGAAAAAAAAGCAGTTCCTGTGTGGTGACCTCCAATGAGTTCTACACAATGGTATAAAGGGCATATAAAAGTGTAGGCAAAGGGTCTGTTTGTATTTATACAGAGGATCAAAGCCTAATTTGGCTACCCTGAAAATGAACTAAGATACGATATGAAAAAGAACTTCTAACATCAGCACTCTCTGGAAGACTCATGCCAAAAGATGATCATCAAAAAAACCCAACAAAGGTCCATGTACTGCTACAGGTGTAGATGCACTCATCCCACCAGTTCCTGGACTTGCCATGGGAATGAAGAAGGAGATATCTAAGCCTGCCAGTGCATACAGTAAAACAACAAATTTGACTGGATCTATACTGTTGGAATTCAACCAAGAATTAGGAGAAGTACAAATTGTAGCGCTCCAAAACCTTACAACTACAGACTATTTACTGTTAAAAGAACATATGGGATGTGAACAGTCCCCAGGAATGGGTTGTTTTAATTTGTCTGATTTCTCTCAGACTGTTCAAGTTCAGTTGGACAATATCCACCATATCATAGATAAGTTTTCACAAATGCCTAAGGTGCCTAACTGGTTTTCTTGGTTTCACTGGAGATGGCTGGTAATTACAGGTATGCTTTGGTTATGTAACTATACTCCTATTATGTTAATGTGTGTGTGAAATTAATAAGTAGTTTAAAACCTATACATGCTGAAGTTACTCTACAAGAAGATATGCCAAAGAAATAATCAATCTTCCCATGGTTTCTTCCGCCTGCTACTTCTATAGCTTTTCTTCTTCCTTCCTAATTACAATCCTTAAATAGAATTCGTGCCTCATATCAAATTTACCGAGTATCATAATTCTTCCAAGTGGTAAAGATACCTCAAGACAAATGCTGGGTATAGAAGCTACAGGGCATAAATATGCAAAGAAGTAAAAAGCTAACCATTTCAAACAATAAGGCTTCTCTCTCACTTACCAACTTTACATTTCCCTGTATGGCCCTGGAAGATGACTTGTTAGCCAGAGACGGGTAAGATTCCTCAAGGGAGGAACAACCTAAGACAGGCACAGTCGCAGAGGGGCCATCAGGTAAGAAATTGGGGTTCAATAGAGGTGAGGCTTAGAACCTCACCCCCCCTGTTCTGAGAGAAATCTTCTGCATACGTGGATGTTTTATTGCCCTGGTCTAGCTTGGATTAACACATAGTCTACAGGCACACACCTGATCATCTACATTTGCTCTCTTACAACACTAAACTATGTTTTCTACCTTTATCTTATATCTCCCTACCACTTCAGCATTTTATTAAAAATAATAATAAAAAGAGAGAAATGTGGTATCCACATATAAATCAAGTATAAAAATCAAATGGGTATTCATATTTGAACTGTTTATATTTCATAATGCATGAGCAAAACCGAAAGTTTCTGTGATGACTGTCCTTTTACCGTTCACCATGTAACTTATTCACTATGTAAGAATTTGTTCTCCATGTAAGAACTTGTTCATTATGCTTCAGAAGTTTGGAGACTGATGAAAATTAGGCTTGGAGTGGATTAATGATTGTGCATTGCGCATTGACTCCCCTATACAGAATTTTATTGTTGTTAACAACCATTTGATCAATAAATATGAGAGATGCCCTCACAAAAAAAAAAAAGTGCACACTTCCAATTGTAAAATAAATAAGTAACCAGGATGTAATGTATAGCATAAGGAATATAGTCAAAATATTGTAAAAGCTTGGTATGGTGATAGCTGTTAGCTAGAATTATCATGTATATAAATGTTGAATCACTGCATTGTACACCTGAAACTAATGTAATGTAATACTGTGTGTCAACTACCCTTCAATAAAAAATAATTATCTACAAAAAAAAAATTAATCTGTAAGTGAAATGTGATTAGTAAGGAAATTTATGAAGTAAGAGTGGCCATTAGGTGATCATTATGGAAGATAACTGAAAGGCTACATTGTTATGTTACTCTGTCTACATTTATATGTGTTTAGACATAATAGCTTTAAAAATCTGCAAATAGAATTTAGTCTTACAGAAATATATTTAATTACTAAGAGTAGTCAGGGTAGTATAGTGTAAGTCAATTCACTATAAATAATCGTGGTAAATAAAGGATTACCACTAAGAATTATAGGTAAATATTAGCTGATAAAGTTTTGAGTTGAAGGGCAAGTTCAAGTGTATTCAGTTTTTATATATTTTTAATCATATAAAATAGTGCCATGCATGTAGCAAAGATGACAGTAGTCAAGAATGACATAAAATCAATTTTACACTGAGATTTTCAAGCATTAAGTACAATTTTTCTCCCTTGATAAAAACACTTCAGTATCTGTCAATCTCATTCAGAGTAAAAACCAAAGTCCCTTCAAGGTCCTACATAATCCAGACCCTAGCTAACTCTCTTATTTTCTCTACTACTATTTTTTCATCCTCTTCAACACACACTGGCCTCTGCTCTTCTTCAAACACACCAAGCATGCTCCCATACTTACAGCTCAGCCTTGCTGCACACTCTGCCTGAAATTCTTTCTCTATAAACCAGTGGCTTAATTCCTCACTGCTTTCAGGTCTCTATTCAAGGGTTCCCCCATCAGTAAGGACTTCCCTGAACACACTATATGAAATAGCACACATATATGCAAACACAACAGTTTTGCAATGGCATCTTCTTGACGTGGTCAACCCTCATTCTACTAAGACTGTACCTACAGCATTTATGTTTGCCAATGACACATTCACCCCATCTTTCTAAAGCAAAAAATAATGACAAGGGATACATTTTTGCTATTAAATCTTCTGGTGCAAAGGAGATTAAAGATGGTGGTATGAAAGGTGAGACAGAGGCTTTGTCCTAAAATTGCATATAATATGAAAATATAGTTCATACAACTAATCCTGAAAAAGCAACAGGAAGAGGGCTGCACCAGACTGCATACATGTGCAGAAAAGAATAAACCTCACAGAACAGGGTAATGTACCAAAGCAATGGCCCAGTGGGACACAAGCCCTTCCCCACCCCAGCTCACAGGCTGGAGGAAGAGAAGTGGAGCAGGGAGAGAGTGGAGGCCTGGGATGCTGACTACCTAATACTGGAGATCTGCTCTGGGAGCACAAACCTACAATACATGGGGCTCTCATGATTAGGGTGGATGGAAAGCTAAGACAGGCAGAATACCTGGAGAGACTGAGATTCTAGCTGCTTGTGGAAAACAGGGATCAATAACTGGCTGCTCTTGGAAAAAAGAAAGGTGGGCAATCAAGGGGCTTCCTAACAGCAAGAGGACTGCAAAAGGGGCAAGGAGTGCACAGAGCTTATTGCTCAGGAGAAAGGACGGGTAGACAAAATTGTCTGGGTGAACTCTGCCCAGCAGATTGGGAACTTTCATGATCTTCTGGTGCCTTGGCTGGCCACACAGCTCCAAGGCCTCCCACTGTGATATGCAGCCTGCTGAGCCTTCCTACTGCACAGCCTGGAATTGGCTCGCAAAATGGCAAACCTTGTGCTGGCATTAGGTCAGCCAGAGAGAAACCCCACCTGTAGCAGCTACAAAGGCAAAGCATAGAGGCTTATACCTGTGTCCTCGGCCCTCTGGTTCTGACACTGGAGACAGGCATAGCAGCTGGAAAGCAGGAAACAGCTCTTTCCTCCACTCAGGCACCAACACTGCTACCCTGTGACCACTGACATTGCTCTGGGGACTGAGCAGCTCCATAGAATAGAGCTTCTGGGCACTAGAGGGCGCCATATACAAATATGAAATGTCAAAGGAACATGGTTCAAAGCAAAATTATAAGTAGACCAGAGAAAGAGTCAAATAAAATTGACCTCATGAATCTTCCTGAAAGAGATTTTAAAATAAAAATCATAAACATGCTCATGGAGGTATAGAAAAATATTCAAGAACTCAGGAATGAATTCTGGTTGGACATCCAATTATTATGGAACACAGTATCAGAAATGAAACATACAATGGAAGGTTTTAAAAGCAGATTAGATATGGTGGAGGAGAAGATAAATGAAACAGAAATTAGAGAAGACGAATATGAAGAAGCTGAGGCACAGAGAGAAAAAAGGATCCCTAAGATTGAAAGAGTATTGAGAGACCTGTGAGACCAATCCAAACAGAACAATATTCATATTATAGGGGTACCAGAAGAATAAGAGATAGAAAAAGGGATAGAAAGTGTCTTTGTGGAGGTAATTGCTGAAAACTTCCCCAAACTGGGAAGGAAATAGTCTCTCTCAGCCATGGAGGTACACAGATCTCCCAACACAAGGGACCCAAGGAAGACAACACCAAGGCATATAGTAATTAAAATGGCAAAGATCAAGGATAAGGACAGACTATTAAAAGCAACCAGAGAGAGAAATAAGATCACATAAAAAGGAAAACCCATCAGGCTAACATCAGACTTCTCAGCAGAAATCTTACAGGCCAGAAGAGAGTGCCATGATGTATTTAATGCAACGAAGCAGAAGGGCCTCAAACCAAGAATACTTTATCCAGGAAGATTATCATTTAAATTTGAAGGAGGGATTAAACAACTTCCAGATAAGCAAAAGCTGAGAGAATTTGCATCCCACAAACCATCTCTACAGTGTATTTTGGAGGGACTGCTACAGATGGAAGTGTTCCTAAAGCTAAATAGTTGTCACCAGAGGAAATAAAACCACAGAAAAGAAAGTAGAACAGTTAATTATTAAACAAATGCAAAATTAAATCAACTATCCCCAAAGTCAATCAAGGGATAGACAAAGAGTACAGAATATGATACCTAATATATAAAGAATGGAGGAGGAAGAAAAAAGAGGAGAAAAAAGAACCTTTAGATTATGTATGTAATAGCATCATAAGTGAGTTAAGTTACAGTGTTAGATAGTAAAGAAGTTAACCATGAACCTTTGGTAACCATGAATCTAAAGCCTGCAAGGACAATAAGTACATACATATTGATAATCACCCTAAATGTAAATGGACTGAATGCATCAATCAAAAGACATAGAGTCACTAAATGGATAAAAAGCAAGACCCATCTATATGCTGCCTACAACAGACTCACTTTAAAGCCGAAGACATACACAGACTAAAAGTGAAGGGATGGAAAAAGATATTTCATGCAACTAATATGGAGAAAAAAGCAGGAGTTGCAGTTCTTGTATCAGGCAAAATAGACTTCAAACAAAGAAAGTCACAAGAGGCAAAGGAGGACATTGCATAATGATTTAGGGGTCAATCCAACAAGAAGATGTAACCATTACAAATATCTATGTGCCCAACACAGGAGCACCTACATATGTGAAACAAATACTAAGAGGATTAAAAGGGGAAAAGAATGAAATTCATTCATTCTAGGAGACTTCAACACACCACTCACTCCAAAGGACAGATCAATCAGAAAGAAAATAAGTAAGGAAATAGAGGCACTGAACAACACCTTAGAAAAGATGGACCTAACATATCTACAAAACTCTCCACCCAAAGGCAGCAGAATACACATTCTTCTAAAGAGCACATTGAACATTTTCAATAATAGATCATATACTAGGCCACAAAAAGAGCCTTGGCAAATTCATAAAGATTGAAATTGTACCAACCAGTTTCTCAGACCACAAAGGTATGAAACTTGAAATAAATTACGCAAAGAAAATGAAAAATCCCACAAACACATGGAGGCTTCACAACATGCTCCTAAATAACTAATGGATCTATGACCAAATAAAAACAGAGATCAAGCAATATATGGAGAAAAATGACAACAATAACTCAACACCGCAAAACCTGTGGGATGCAGCTAGGGCCATGCTAAGAGGAAAGTATATTTCAATACAGGCCTACCTCAGGAAAGAACTATCCCATATGAACAGTCTAAACTCACAATTAATGAAATTAGGAAAGGAAGAACAAATGAAGCCCAGAGTCAGTAGAAGGAGGGACATAATAAAGATTAGAGCAGAAATACATAAAATAGAGAAGAATAAAACAATAGAAAGAATCAATGAAAGCAGGAGCCGGTTCTTTGAGAAAATAAACAAAATAGATAAACCCCTAGCCATACTTATCAAGAAAAATAGAGAGTCTACACACATAAACAGAATCAGAAATAAGAAAAGAAATATCACAACGGACACCACAGAAATACAAAGAATTATGAGAGAATACTATGAAAAATTATATGCTAACAAACTGAATATGCTAACAAGCTGGGTAACCTAGAAGAAATGGACAACTGTCTAGAAATATACAACCTTCCAAGGATGACCCAGAATGAAACAGAAAATCTGAACAGACCAATTACCAGCAATGAAATTGAATTGGTAATCAAAAAGCTACCTAAGAACAAAACCCCTGGACCAGATGGCTTCACCACTGAACTTTTTGAAACATTTAGTGAGGACCTAATACCCATCCTCCTTAAAGTCTTCCAAAAACTAGAAGAGGAGGGAATACTTCCAAAGTCATTCTAGGAGGACACCATCACCCTAATACTAAAACCAGGCAAAGACACCACAAAAAAAAGAAAATTACAGAAGAATATCCATGATGAACATAGATGAAAAATACTCAACGAAATACTAGCAACTGATTTCAAAAATACATGAAAAATCATCCACCATGATCAAGCAGGATTTATTCCAGGGATGAAAGAATGGTACAATATTAGAAAATCCATCAACATCACCCACAACATCAATAAAAAGAACAAAAATCACATGATCATCTCCATAGATGCTGAAAAAGCATTTCACAAAATTCAACATCCATTCATGATAAAAACTCTCAACAGAATGGGTATAGAGGGCAAGTACCTCAACATAATAAAGGCTGTATATAACAAACCCACAGCCAACTTCATACTTAACAGCGACAAGCTTTCCTTTAAGACTGCGGACAAGATAAGGATGTCCACTCTCTCCACTTTTATTCAACACTGTTCTCGAAGTCCTCACCAAAGCAATTAGACTAAACAAAGAAATAAGGGCATCCAGATTGGTAAGGAGAAAGTTAAACTGTCACTGTTTGCAGATGACATGATGTTGTACATAAAAAACCCTAAAGAATCCACTCTAAAATTATTAGATCTAATATCTGAATTCAGCAAAGTTGCAGGGTCCAAAATTAATAAGCAGAAATCTGTTGCTTTCCTATACACTAATGATGAACTACCAGAAAAAGAAATCAGAAAAACAATTCCTTTTACAATTGCATCAAAAAGAATAAAATACCTAGGAATAAACCTAACCAAGGAAGTGAAAGACCTATACTCTGAAAATTACAAGACACTCATGAAAGAAATTAAAGAAGACACTAATAAATGGAAACACATTCCATGCTCATGGATAGGAAGAATGAAAATATTGTCAAAATGGCCATCCTGCCTAAAGCAATCTACAGATTCAGTGCAATTCCTATCAAAATACCATAGAATTCTTCAATGAACTAGAGCAAATCATTCTAAAATTCATATGGAACCACAAAAGACCTCAAATAACCAAAGCAACCCTGAGATGGAAGAATAAAGCTGGGAGGATTTTTCCCTCCAACTTCAAGCTCTAACATAAAGCCACAGTAATTGAAACAATTTGGGCTGGCACAAGAACAGAACTATAGACCAATGGAACAGACTAGAGAGCCCAAAAGTAAACCCTACCATATATGGTCAATTAATATATGATAAAGGAGCCAGGGACATAGAATGGGGAAATGACAGCCTCTTTAACACTGGTATTGGCAAAACTAGACAGCTACATGCAAGAGAATGAAACTGGATTATTGTTTAACCCCATACACAAGAGTAAACTAGAAATGGATCAAAGACATGAATTAAGTCATGAAACCATAAAACTCTTAGAAGACAACATAGGCAAACATCTCCTGAATATAAGCATGAGCAACTTCTTCCTGAATGCATCTCCTTGAGCAAGGGAAACAAAAGCAAAAATGAACATGTGAGACTACATCAAATTAAAAAGTTTCTGTATGGCAAAGGACATCATCAACAGAACAAAAAGACATCGTACAGTATGGGAGAATATATTTGTAAACGACATATCTGACAAGGGTTTAATATCCAAAATACATAAAGAACTAACATGCCTTAACACCCAAAAAGCAAATAACCCTATTAAAAAATGGGTGGAGGATATGAAGAGACAATTCTCCAAAGAAGAAATTCAGATGGTCAACAAACACATGAAAAGATGCTCCACATCACTAATCATCAGAGAAATGCAAATTAAAACCACAAAGAGATATCACCTCACACCAGTAAGGATGGCCAGCATCAAAAAGACTAAGAACAACAGATGCTGGTGATGTTCCAGAGAAAGGGGAACCCTCCTACACTGCTGATGGTAATGTGAGCTAGTTCAACTACTGTAGAAAGCAATATGGAGGTTCCTCAAAAAACTAAAAATAGAAATACTATTTGACCCGGGAATCCCACTCCTTGGAATTTACCCAAAGAATACAAGTTCTCAGATTCAAAAACACGTTTGTACCCCTATGTTTATTGCAGCATGTTTTACAATAGCCAAGATATGGAAGCAACCTAAGCATCTATCAGTAGATGAATGGATAAAGAAGAGGTGATACATATACATAATGGAATACTGTTCAGCCATAAGAAAGAAACATATCCTACCATTTGCAACAACATGGATGGAGCTGGAGGATATTATGCTCAGTGAAACAAGCCAAGCAGAGAAAGACAAGTGCCACATGATTTCCCTCATTGGTGGAGTATAACAACAAAGTAAAACTGAAGGAACAAAATAGCAGCAGACTCAGAGAGACTCCAAGAAGGGAATAGTGGTTACCAAAGGGGAGGGGTGTGGGATGGTAGGTGTGGAGGGACAGAGAAGGGGATTGAGGGGTATTAAGTTTAGTACACATGGTGTGAGGGGTCACAGGGAAAATGGGGCAGCACAGAGAAGGCAAATAGTGAATCTGTGGCATCTTGCTACACTGATGGACAGTGCAATGGGGTATGGGTGGGGACTTGACAATATGGGTAAATGTAGTAACCACATTGTTTTTTCATGTGGAACCTTCATAAGAGTGTATATCAATAATACCTTGATAAAAAATTTATAATAAATAAATCATCTGGTGCAAAAGTAGTGGCTTAAATAGGCTCAATACGCAACTGTGGTTCCATCTCATTCCTATGCATCAAACTACTTAGCACCTACTCCATACAAAGCAATGTGCTGGGTGGTGAAAGGTTCCTGAGAAGACTAAGGTATGAATAATGTCTTCCAGAGTTTATAATCCATTTGGGGGAGGTGAGATTTTTAGAAATATCAAGAGAACCAAAAGCACCTCACAGAAAATAGTGTGAAAAGAAGAATTAAAGATAATTAGTGATGGAGAGTTCAAAGGAGAAAGAAATAACTGAATATTTTAAGATAAGGCTTACAGAGGAAATGGATTTGGACAGCTTCTGAAGAATTTGGATAAGTGGGAGGCAGTTGAGGACAGTGCTTTGACTAAATGACAAATAGGAAACGTGCAAGGTGTTTGGGAGATAAATGGCTGGAGTGAAGGATTTGTATAACATGATAGTGGCAAAAAAGGGCACCAAAGCAAGTTGAAGTTTTCTGTGCTCCAAATAGGCAGGATAGGATATGTAAGTATGAGCATGTCTGAGTCTGATTCTGCTTGCATATTCTTTGGTACATGTGCATATGAAATGAAGCACAGTGTGGATTACCTGATATTTATATCTGGATATTTATATGTGGAATATCTGAAGTAATATCATCCTTCTATTCTGCTTCTTCTTAAAAAAGAACTGAATAGTGATGAGGATGTTATGTTTTGCATGACTTTAAATTTGAGTCAGCCTATTTTTTGTTATTGCATTAGAGTTGTTTAATAATGATTATAATCATTTACCATCTACTTTAGCTCTTGGGTTATTAAGTGTTCTCCACAAAAAGCATAGACATATTTACGTAGCTGCTGTGTGATTTATTAACTCGTTAAACTATGTAAAACACAATTAGGCACTCCTACTCAGAATATTTTGTTGCTCTGTATTCTGGAAAAAGAACTAGAGTTTGTGTATTTGTTTATTTTTCAGATACATTTTTTAAAAAATCCCCAATGCTTTTTTTTTTATGAGTTAAAGCCATTATTGAGAGTAAAATCAACATAACTTAGCCATATAAATTCTAATAGGGCCTTTTCCATCCATAGGGAGAGGTGAAAACCCAGGAATTTGGCTTATTCTCTGGCCTGCATTAGGAAAAAGCTTTGTTGCCTCAAGGACGGGAAGCCCCAAGCTGGGGCCTCCCTGAGGGAAGTGTCTTATTGCTTCCTGGGGTCTGGCTTCCTGCAGCCGCCAAGTTGTTAACACAAGTGCTGCTGTTTCTATCTGTAGGCCCGCTGAGTGGCTGTCCAGGAGGGCGGTGGGAGATGGTTGGAAGGTGATCAAGGTGAAGGGTGGGGCCTGAGTTCTTCTGTAAGTGTTAATGCAGTTAAGTGCTCTCTGGTGTCTTTCCCACCTCGTTATGCTTCTAGTTAGGAAATTCTTGTCAAGGAGGTAGATGCTGTGGCCCACAGATTGCCCCCACCTTTGTGACAAGTGGAATCAAGAGGCTGTCCCAGCACTAGATGGGAGCAGAGAGGCTTACATGTAGCCTCAGACATGGAAGGAATCAGGGGCCTCAATCTCAGGTTAGTAACAGGTCAATACTCAGATAGTAACCTCAGGTTACTATCACTTAAACTAAGTTACATTAGCTGAAGTAGAAAAACAAAACTATAGAGACAGAGAGAGAAAGAGAGGGAGAGAGAGAATGTACGTAAGTTTCTAAGTATGTATCCAAGTGTATATATATGTGTGTGTGTATATATAAATATATATGTATATATTATACAAAATATGTATATATATTATATGCATTACATATACATATACATATATATGTGTGTGTTTATATATATATACTACTTATTTTTGATCAATAACTCACCTAATAGTAAAAAGCTTGACCCCATGATTTGTCTCTTTGAGCTGTCTTAGGAAAAGGAGAGGGGTGGGAAGAGACTGAGTGTAAAGAAATACCCAGGAGTGCATGGCGTGAATTTCCTGGGTAAAGGCAGTGGGGAAAAAGCAAACTCAAAAGTATCTGGATCTAGGGGTGCAAAAAACGTTTTGGCTGTGGAACAGAGACTGCTTTTCTGACTTATATCGTATCACACACAAAACAGAATAAGACAAAAACCTAAGCCCTCTGATAATGGCAGGCCGGTTCCCAGCATGATGCCTGTCACCTGGCAGGTCCTGAACAAGTGTTAATCTCTCTTCTCTCTCGTACACTAGCATGCATATGTGTGTCTCCAAAAATAAGTATACTTAATATATAAAATTCACATTAACACAAAAAATACATCAGATGCTTACTATTTACTTCATAAAAGTGTCTTCCTTAGCAAATTAATTAATACATTTGAACTATTATTCAGCTTACAACTATCTGATTTGTACACATTTCAGGGATGCACCAGTTACATAAGGTGAGGCAGAACTATAGACATGTTTTCCAAGTGTGAGTAAATCTAATTTTGATTAGTTGAATCAGATTTTAAATTTCCTTGGAGAGTTGCTTATTTGAAAGGGCCCCAAGGTGAATTCTTTCGGTAAAGCATAAATTCTTTCTAAACAGTGAAAAATTTCTGTGAAATGTGATGACAACTTCTCTTGGACAGAAAGAAGTGCTTGTCAAGTTTCCCAACAGTGGAGTTTAAGCAATTTCAGAGAGTAGCTCAGGAAGGACAAAGGAAAGAACAGGTTATGGAAGGGGGTGGGCAGATCATTGAGCAAGTCTGTATGGATTTCTAACCTTGGCTTAAAGATGGATGCATGGTCTCCAAAAGCAAAAGCATGTATGACTATATTTTTTATTTTTCAGATTTTAACACTGAGTTTTACTTATGCATGTACTACTTACATTTCAGAAATTGAAAATTCAGTATCAACTAAATCTGGATAGAATTACATAGAAAGGTGGGATAAATGAACCTTAAAAACATGAGGTATGAGGGCACTCAAAGGAGCATGCAGCTTAAGGATGAGAGAAGGGACAACAAACTCCCAAGAAGCAGCAACAGTTAAGGCACAGCAAAGGAAAAGGAGACTGAGAGGGGCGGTCTGAAAGGAGAAGGGAAGCTGGGAGAGTAGGCTAGGACAGGGGGCCAGGAAAGAGCCTTTCAAGAAGAAAGTGGTCAACCTCGTTGCAGATAAATCCAGTTAGATAAAGTCTGAGAGGTGTCCTTTAAAGTTATCAATCATGGATCCCAGGGGACAGTTAATAGGCCAGTTTCAGTGTGAAAGTTGAATAGACTTGGGAATAGGTGACCTGTGCCTCTCAAACTTCAGCTGTTTCCAAGAGACTGTTAATCATCAGCTAGTGGTTCTCACATCAAGACTGGATTCCTGGGAGAACCTGAAGAGATGGCAGTGTGTTGCTGTTTAAGATAAAAGCAATGTGCTCAGAGATACCAGACACAGGGATGGCACAAATGTTTTATTGTGGTAAATATAGAGATAACTAGGTATTCTCGACTTAATGGAGCATCTCATCTTCCATGTAAATCTTTTATTTTTCTCAGTAAACAACTCTGATTTGGTTACTTCACATGACAGTGACACCAGGATAATCTGAGATTATTTGTAAATAATGTTTAGTTCTAGTCTTCTCCAACACAATTTCTATGTCTTTGTCACTTGAAATTCCCAAACCTGTATTAAATATATGTATGCACTGGTGGTTTGTTTATTCACCACTTATTTATTCAACAAGGTTTTATTTAAAGAAAGAACTCTGGAGGAGGCGGAGCCAACATGGCGGCGTGAGTAGGACAGTGGGAATCTCCTCCCAAAAACATATATACTTTTGAAAATACAACAAACACAACTAGCCCTAAAAGAGAGACCAGAAGACGCAGGACAGTGGCCAGACTGCAGCTACACCAGCGAGAACCCAGCGACTGGTGAAAGGGGTAAGATACAAGCCCCGGCCCTGCGGGACCCGAGCGCCCTGCGGGAGAAGAATAGGCAGAGCGGGAGGGAGTCGGAGCCCAGGACTGCCGAACACCCAGCCCCAGCCATCCGGGCCAGAGCGCAGACACAGTACGTGCCCAGGGGGCCCTGGATACTGGGGAAACAGGGAGTAAGACCTCTGAGCGGGTGCCGAAGCTGATGCCCCTGTGACAAAGAAAAGCGGGGGCTTTTTGAAAGTCTTAAAGGGACAGGGACTTAACAGCTTGACGGAAACAACCCAGGTCACAGTACAGCAGCTGGAAATTACAGGGAAAACCGGGTGCACTAACCCGCTGGGCAACAGCTCTGAGACCCCTCAAGGAGGCAAACAGTCAAGCAGCCCCCCCATCAATTACCCCACCGGGCGCTGCGAAAGCAGAGAAGCAGCCTGAGACAAACTCCGCCCACAGAAAGGGAAATTTCTCCCTTCCGGCCGGGCAAGACACAAAGACCCAGTCTACACGCAATTACCCAACACAAGCCACTAGGGGTCGCAGTTGTCCCAGTAAAGAAAGGCCAGTAGCAAGTGAAAATTTTGGCCCTCCCAGCTGACAGTCAATAGCACCTGTCAACATGAAAAGGCAAAAAAATATGATCCAGACAAGACTAACCCAGACAGCTTCGGCATCTGCTACATCTTCCCCTGAGAAGGAATCTAGGGAGATAGATTTAGCCAGTCTTCCTGAAAAAGAATTCAAAACAAAAGTCATAACCATGCTGATGGACTTGCAGAGAAATATGCAAGAACTAAGGAAGGAGAATTCAGAAATAAAACAAGCTCTGGAAGGACTTCAAAACAGAATGGACGAGATGCAAGAGACCATTAATGGACTAGAAAACAGAGAACAGGAATGCAGAGAAGCTGATGCAGAGAGAGATAAAAGGATCTCCAGGAATGAAAGAATTTTAAGAGAGCTGAGTGATCAAACGAAAAGGAACAATATAAGAATCATAGGTATTCCAGAAGAAGTAGAGAGAGAAGAGGGGATAGAAAATGTCTTTGAAGAAATAATTGCTGAAAATTTCCCCAAACTAGGGGAAGAAATGGCCTCTCAGACCACAGAGGTACACAGAACTCCCATGACAAGGGATCCAAGGAGGGCAACACCAAGACACATAATAATTAAAATGGCAAAGATCAAAGAGAAGGACAAAGTATTACAGGCAGCCAGAGAGAAACAAAAGGTTACCTACAAAGGAAAACCATTCAGGCTCTCATCAGACTTCTCAACAGAAACCCTACAGGCCAGAAGAGAATGGCATGATATACTTAATGCAATGAAACAGAAGGGCCTCGAACCAAGACTACTGTATCCAGCACGAATATCATTTAAATATGAAGGAGGGATTAAACAATTCCCAGACAAGCAAAAGTTGAGGGAATTTGCCTCCCACAAACCACCTCTACAGGGACTGCTCTAGATGGGAGCACTCCTAAAAAGAGCACACAACAAAACACCCAACATATGAAGAAGGGAGGAGGAGGAATAAGAAGGGAGAGAAATAAAGAATCATCAGACTGTGTTTATAATAGCTCAACAAGTGAGTTAAGTTAGACAGTAAGATAGTAAAGAAGCTAACCCTAAACCTTTGGTAACCACAAACTTAAAGCCTGCAATGGCAATAAATTCATACCTTTCAATAATCACCCTAAATGTAAATGGACTGAATGCACCAATCAAAAGACACAGAGTAATAGAATGGATAAAAAAGCAAGATCCATCCATATGCTGCTTACAAGAGACACACCTCAAACCCAAAGACGCGCACAGACTTAAAGTCAAGGGATGGAAAAAGATATTTCAAGCAAACAACAGAGAGAAGAAAGCAGGTGTTGCAATTCTGGTATCAGACAAAACAGACTTCAAAATAAAGAAAGTAACAAAAGACAAAGAAGGACATTACATAATGATAAAGGGCTCAGTCCATCAAGAGGATATAACCATTATAAATATATGTGCACCCAATACAGGAGCACCAACATACCTGAAACAAATATTAATAGAACTAAAGGAGGAAATAGAATGCAATGCATTCATTCTAGGAGACTTCAACACACCACTCACTCCAAAGGACAGATCCACCAGACAGAAAATAAGTAAGGACACGGAAGCACTGAACAACACACTAGAACAGATGGACCTAATAGACATCTACAGAACTCTACATCCAAAAGCAACAGGATACACATTCTTCTCAAGTGCACATGGAACATTCTCCAGAATAGACCACATACTAGGACACAAAAAGAGCGTCAGTAAATTCCAAAAGATTGAAACCCTACCAACCAACTTTTCAGACCACAAAGGCATTAAACTAGAAATAAACTGTTCAAAGAAAGCAAAAAGGCTCAAAAACACATGGAGGCTAAACAACACCCTCCTAAATAATCAATGGATCAATGACCAAATCAAAATGGAGATCCAGCAATATATGGAAACAAATGACAACAACAACACTAAGCCCCAACTTCTGTGGGACACAGCAAAAGCAGTCTTAAGAGGAAAGTATATAGCAATCCAAGCATATTTAAAAAAGGTAGAGCAATCCCAAATGAACGGTCTAATGTCACAACTATCGAAATTGGAAAAAGAAGAACAAATGAGGCCTAAGGTCAGCAGAAGGAGGGACATAATAAAGATCAGAGAAGAAATAAATAAAATTGAGAAGAATAAAACAATAGCAAAAATCAATAAAACCAAGAGCTGGTTCTTCGAGAAAATAAACAAAATAGATAAGCCTCTAGCCAGACTTATTAAGAGGAAAAGAGAGTCAACACAAATCAACAGTATCAGAAATGAGAAAGGAAAAATCATGACGGACCCCACAGAAATACAAAGAATTATTAGAGACTACTATGAAAACCTATATGCTAACAAGCTGGGAAACCTAGGAGTAATGGACAACTTCCTAGAAAAATACAACCTTCCAAGACTGACCCAAAAAGAAACAGAAAATCTAAACAGACCAATTACCAGCAACGAAATTGAAGCGGTAATCAAAAAACTACCAAAGAACAAAACCCCCGGGCCAGATGGATTTACCTCGGAATTTTATCAGACATACAGAGAAGACATAATACCCATTCTCCTTAAAGTTTTCCAAGAAATAGAAGAGGAGGGGATACTCCCAAACTCATTCTATGAAGCTAACATCACCCTAATACCAAAACCAGGCAAAGACACCACCAAAAAAGAAAACTACAGACCAATATCCCTGATGAACGTAGACGCAAAAATACTCAACAAAATTTTAGCAAACCGAATTCAAAAATACATCAAAACCATCGTACACCATGACCAAGTGGGATTCATCCCAGGGATGCAAGGATGGCACAACATTCGAAAGTCCATCAATATCATCCACCACATCAACAAAAAGAAAGACAAAAACCACATGATCATCTACATAGATGCTGAAAAAGCATTTGACAAAGTTCAACATCCATTCACGATAAAAACTCTCAGCAAAATGGGAATAGAGGGCAAGTACCTCAACATAATAAAGGCCATCTATGAAAAACCCACAGCCAACATTATATTGAATAGCGAGAAGCTGAAAGCATTTCCACTGAGATCGGGAACTAGACAAGGATGCCCACTCTCCCCACTGTTATTTAGCATAGTACTGGAGGTCTTAGCCACGGCAATCAGACAAAACAAAAAAATACAAGGAATCCAGATTGGCAAAGAAGAAGTCAAACTGTCACTATTTGCAGATGACATGATACTGTACATAAAAAACCCTAAAGACTCCACCCCAGAACTACTAGAACTGATATCGGAATACAGCAAAGTTGCAGGATACAAAATCAACACACAGAAATCTGTGGCTTTCCTATATACCAACAATGAACCAACAGAAAGAGAAATCAGGAAAACAACTCCATTCACAATTGCATCAAAAAAAATAAAATACCTAGGAATAAACCTAACCAAAGAAGTGAAAGACTTATATTCTGAAAACTACAAGTCACTCTTAAAAGAAATTAAAGGGGACACTAACAGATGGAAACGCATCCCATGCTCATGGCTAGGAAGAATTAATATCGTCAAAATGGCCATCCTGCCCAAAGCAATATACAGATTTGATGCAATCCCTATGAAAATACCAGCAACATTCTTCAATGAACTGGAACAAATAATTCAAAAATTCATATGGAAAAACCAAAGACCCCGAATAGCCAAAGCAATCCTGAGAAAGAAGAATAAAGTAGGGTGGATCTCACTCCCCAACTTCAAGCTCTATTATAAAGCCATAGTTATCAAGACAATTTGGTACTGGCACAAGAGCAGAGCCACAGACCAATGGAACAGACTAGACAATCCAGACATTAACCCAGACATATATGGCCAATTAATATTTGATAAAGGAGCCATGGACATACAATGGTGAAATGACAGTCTCTTCAACAGATGGTGCTGGCAAAACTGGACAGCTACATGTAGGAGAATGAAACTGGACCATTGTCTAACCCCATATACAAAAGTAAACTCAAAATGGATCAAAGACCTGAACGTAAGTCACGAAACCATTAAACTCTTGGAAGAAAACATAGGCACGAACCTCTTAGACATAAACATGAGTGACCTCTTCTTGAACATATCTCCCCGGGCAAGGAAAACAACAGCAAAAATGAACAAGTGGGACTATATTAAGCTGAAAAGCTTCTGTACAGCAAAAGACACCATCAATAGAACAAAAAGGAACCCTACAGTATGGGAGAATATATTTGAAAATGACACATCCGATAAAGGCTTGACGTCCAGAATATATAAAGAGCTCACACGCCTCAACAAACAAAAAACAAATAACCCAATTAAAAAATGGGCAAAGGAACTGAACAGACGGTTCTCCAAAAAAGAAATACAGATGGCCAACAGACACATGAAAAGATGCTCCACATCGCTAATTATCAGAGAAATGCAAATTAAAACTACAGTGAGGTATCACCTCACAACAGTAAGGATGGCTGCCATCCAAAAGACAAACAACAACAAATGTTGGCAAGGCTGTGGAGAAAGGGGAACCCTCCTACACTGCTGGTGGGAATGTAAACTTGTTCAACCATTGTGGAAAGCAGTATGGAGGTACATCAAAATGCTCAAAACAGACATACCATTTGACCCAGGAATTGCACTCCTAGGAATTTACCCTAAGAATGCAGCAATCAAGTATGAGAAAGACCAGTGTACCCCTATGTTTATCGCAGCACTATTTACAATAGTCAAGAATTGGAAGCAACCTAAATGTCCATCGATAGATGAATGGATAAAGAAGATGTGGTACATATACACAATGGAATACTACTCAGCCATAAGAAAAGGGCAAATCCAACCATTTGCAGCAACATGGATGGAGCTGGAGGGTATTATGCTCAGTGAAACAAGCCAAGCAGAGAAAGAGAAATACCAAATGATTTCACTCATCTGTGGAATATAAGAACAAAGGAAAAACTGAAGGAACAAAACAGCAACAGAATCACAGAACTCAAGAATGGACTAACAGGTACCAAAGGGAAAGGGACTGGGGAGGATGGGTGGGTAGGGAGGGATAAGGGGGGGCAGAAAAAGAGGGGTATTAAGATTAGCATCCATAGCGGGGTGGGAGAAAGGGGAGGGCTGTACAACACAGAGAAGGCAAGTACTGATTCTACAACAGTTTGCTACGCTGATGGACAGTGACTGTAAAGGAGTATATAGGGGGGACCTGGTATAGGGGAGAGCCTAGTAAACAAAGTATTCGTCATGTAAGTGTAGATTAATGATTAAAAAAAAAAAAAAAAAAAAAAGCAGTTCCTATGTGGTGACCTCTAATGAGTTCTACACAATGATATAAAGGGCATATAAAAGTGTAGGCAAAGGGTCTGTTTGTGTTTATACAGAGGATCAAAGCCTAATTTGGCTACCCCAAAAATGAACTAAGATACGATATGAAAAAGAACTTCCAACATCAGCACTCTCGGGAAGACTCATGACAGAAGATGATCAGCAAAAAAAAAAAAAAAACTCCAACAAAGATTCACGCACTGTCACAGGTGTAGATGCACTCATCCCACCAGTTCCTGGACTTGCCATGGGAATGATGAAGGAGTTATCTAAGCTGGCCTGAGCATACAGTAAAACAAAAATTGGACTGGATCTATACTGTTGGAACTCAACCAAGAATTAGGAGAAGTGCAAATTGTAGCACTCCAAAATCTTACAACCACAGACTATTTATCGTTAAAAGAACATATGGGATATGAACAGTCCCCAGGAATGGGTTGTTCTAGTTTATCTGAATTCTCTCAGACTGTTTAAGTTCAGTCGGACAATATCCACCATATCATAGATAAGTTTTCACAAATGCCTAAGGTGCCTAACTGGTTTTCTTGGTTTCACTGGAGATGGCTGGTAATTACAGGTATGCTTTGGTTAGGTAACTATATTCCTATTATGTTAATGTGGGTGCACAATTTAATTAGTAGTTTAAAACCTATCCATGCTGAAGTTACTCTACAAGAAGATATGTCAAAGAAATAATCAATCTTCCCAGATTTTCCTCTGCCTGCTACTTCTATAGCTTTTCTTCTTCCTACCTAATCACAACCTTTAAATAGAACTTGTGCCACATGTCGAATTTACCGAGTATCATAATTCTTCCAAGTGGTAAAGACACCTCAAGACAAATGCTGGGCATAGAAGCCACAGGGCATAAATATGCAAAGAAGTAAAAAAGCTAACCTTTTCAAACAATAAGGCTTCTCTCTCACTTACCAACTTAACATTTCCCTGTATGGCCCTGGAAGATGACTGGTTAGCCAGAGACGGGTAAGATTCCTCAAGGGAGGAACAACCTAAGACAGGCACAGTCGCAGGGGGCCATGTGGTGAGAAAATGGGGAGCAGCAGAGGTGAGGCTTAGAACCTCCCCCCTCATGTTCTGAGAGAAATCTTCTGCATACATGGATGTTTATTGCCCCCGTCTAGCTCGGATTAACACATAGTCTACAGGCACACACCTGATCATCTACATTTGCTCTCTTACAACACTAAACTCTGTTTTCTACCTTTATCTCGTATCTACCTACTTCAGCATTTTATTAAAAATAATAATAATAGAGAAATGTGGTATCCACATATAAATCAAGTTTAAAAATCAAATGAGTATTCATATTTGAACTGACTGTTTATAGTTCATAATGCATGAACAAAAGTGAAAGCTTCTGTGATGACTGCCCTTGCACTGTTCACCATGTAACTTATTCACTATGTAAGAATTTGTGCTCCATGTAAGAATTTGTTCGTTATGCATCAGAAGATTGGAGACTGACGAAAATTAGGCTTGGGGTGGATTAATGAATGTGCATTGAGTATTGACCCCCCTATACAGAAATTTATTGTGGTTAACAACTATTTGATCAATAAATATGAGAGAAGCCCTCACAAAATATATATATACATATATATATATATAAACACACTTCCAATTGTAAAATAAATAAGTAACCGGGATGTAATGTATAGCATAAGGAATATAATCAAAATATTGTAACAACCTGGTATGGTGATACCTGGTACCTAGAATTATCATGTATATAAATATTGAATCACTGTGTTGTACACCTGAAACTAATGTAATGCAATACTGTTGTCAACTACCCTTCAATAATAAAAAAATAAAAATAAAAAAATAAAAAAATTAAAAAAAAAAAGAAAGAACTCTGGCAGACAACCAGATTGTACCTAAACAATTTACTAGATTAAGTGAAATAAAGTAATTAACAGCTACATATATGATAGAATTAAATATATATTATAAGATGAATACAAGCAAACTCTCAGAAAAATGTAAATAAAAGAATAATTAGATCTAATGTAGGATGTGGGGGTTTATTCCAAATGTTTCAAGTAAAAAGATGTGTTAAGGTGCCCCTGACTTTCTCTTCTCTTTTTCACTCATACTCTCATATATCTGATTTCTCAAATTTTTCAATATTTCTAGCTCTTCTATGAAATAATTTTCTAAACTTTTCAAATCAGAGTACAATACCTGGCCTGCTGTAAATGTAAAATTAACATATAAATGTTTCTTAAATGAATGGGAGACTATGTAGTGCTTAGTGGGCACCGGTGAGTGGGAATAAAGTCAGACCCTTTGTCCTGTGACAGTGGATGCCATACATAGTCTGTGTTTGAGGTCAGAACACATGATGCTTCTGATGGATGGGCAGGAACAGTTTGCCCCTGGCCTCCCAGTCATGCTGGGAGAATTTCCAGACAACACCTCCGAGAGTGTACATATCCTGTTTCAGCCTGCAAAGGTTTCACCATGAATACAAACATAGCTGACAACTAAAAAAGTGGTGCAAAACCATCCAACGTACCTTGGGAAGTCAGGAAAGTTGATTAACGGTTATTTCCTGATCTATAAATCATCAATTTCCAACCTCTTTCTGTCCATAAAACGTTGGCTGTGGGCCTTTGTTATAGAAGGACATCTCATTTTTTATAATGCCCTTGTAAATAATAATTAATATACTACAATGAAAGAGTATCCTGTTATAAACTATGCAAAATTGGGTCACATATTTAACTGCTTTGGTAGCTGAGAAACATGCTAACCATGTGTGTGCCTGTATATCTTAGGTAAGGCCCATCATTAAGGCTTTGCATCTCAGAATATTTATATGCATTAGTTTGCCAGTAAAGTTACTACACATTCATAGAGAGATACTCCTTATTAATCATCTCTACTTACCAGGTAATAATAATAATGCTAATTTTAAGAAGTAGTCAACTATATATGCAGAACAATTTTGTACTCATTACAGCATTTGATTCACGTAACAGTTAGATAGGGTATCATTTTCCCCACTTAAAAGATGAGAAGGAAAAGACTTAGATTAACTTTCCCAAGAGCATTCCTTAGATAAATGATAGAAATGTGACATATTGCAAGAGCCATGACTTTAAGTAGCTTCCTATATTGTTGTTGTCTATTAGGGACATTTTTGTTTCTAAAGATGAGATTTATGGACTAGTAACGTTGGCATCTCCTAGGAAACTTGTTAGAAATACAGACTATCAGGCCCCATGCCAGGCTAACTGAATCAGAATCTGCATTTTTACAAGATTAGCAGATGATCCATATGTACATTAAAATCTTGGAAAGAATTAAATAGATTAGTTCATGAATAATTATTCAATGAATGACTGAATGAAATGATCATTCGTTTAGTCAGCATATGTTTAGCAAGTATCTGTTAAATAATATTTACTGAATGACTGGTTTGATAGTTAAATTGATAATAGTTGCAAATTTAACATAATAGGAATTACTAAAATGTTAATCTACTTGCTTGATTTTGATTGACATCACAGGTCAAGTCAAACAACTAGCTGATTTAAAAAACAAGTTTTCCCTATTTTACTAATGAAATTGACACTGGTATAATTGGTTAAAAGGTGAAAAAGCCTTTCTACTACTACTTTTCCTTAGTGATTTTGAGTCTGCCTCACCCACAACACACAAGGCTATTGGACAGAGGTCATAGTTGGTGTCCTTCAGAACTTAGCAGTGGATGCACCACTGAGCACATGCTCAAAAACAGTCAGACGAATTAATGAATGATTAAATGAATAATTTGGGGTGGTTAGACAGTTATTACAGATAGCATTTGCATAATTTCCCCCATTTACCAAATCTAATAAATGGTTAGTTTTCTTGAAAAAAATCTCCTGAATAGATTTCCTCTTGACTTCTGTATTTAAGACACAACAAAATTAGGTCTGCTGATGGTTGCTGTCACTGATGATTGTTGCTAATTAAGTAGCAATTCATTTTTTAGGACTTTGAAAAGAAGATTAAAGGAGGTAATCACTCAATGAAGTTTATTAAAAACAGGCAAATGCCATGAAGGAGACATTAAGCTAGAAATGCAGGTGGATTTCAGAAGCCTTGGGAAAAAAAGAATCAGAATTGGAATACTACCTCAAGGGTATGTAACTGGTTGTGGTCTTATTCTTTAATAGCACTGCTTTTCTGGAACACGCTGTCCATGTTCCTTCTCTTTAGTTCTTTCATCCCTTATTCAACCATTTTATCTTCCAATCCAGTGATCTTTTTATTCAGAACCCATATGACTAAATGCAATTTTATGACTATATCCTTCCTCTTTGGTTTTAGTTTGTTAATGCCAAAACTTATATCTATTTGATTTGATTTTATCATTACACAAATCACAGCACACCTTTGGATTTGCTTAAATAGATTATAAGTAGATAACAACAAAGTCTAACAGTTTAGACAATCCAGTTATTCTGAAAGCTTGGAGAGTCACATGGATTGTCATATCCACTAAACTCATTACTAATCCATCAACAAGATGGTCTGGGTTTTGAATCAACTCTTCCATGTTTGATTTTGTGGCGATGTACAGACATGACCTTTTCATTTCTATGGTGACTCTTCATTCAGAATAGCCCAACCCTCAGAGCTGACATTCCCAATCTTAATGGACCATGTAAGGGGCCTCCACATTAAGAACTGCATAAAAACCCATTTTTCTTCAGGCCTGTGGAATTATGAAATCAAAGTATAAGATTTATGGCCAAAAAAATAAAAGGCCTCTATCGCAATAGGTGTTAACAATGCGTTAGCAGAGATGCTATGCATCTTTAAATAGTTTTTATTATTGTGTACCAAGAGATATTGGGAGAAGCCATTTCTGGAGCCTTTAGAGTACCACTTACACCATAGTCCAAGAAAATAAGTGGTTTATATTTCATTCATTTATACAACAAACATTTACAAGTGCCTCCAGTCTGCCAGGTGCTGTTCTGGGCTCCCAGGAACCAATAGTGAATAAATCCAACCCTGCAGCCATGGAATTTACATTCTAGTGAAAATACGAAAAAAACAAAACAAAACACTGAGATATTTAATGGCAGGTAGATGTTATGAAAATAAAGCAATGGGCTAGAGAACGAGACAGTTATTTTAGAGTTGTCGAAGGACAATTTAACATTGAATGAATTGAGGGAGTAAGCCATGTAGATTTGGAAAGAAGAAATTTATAGGTAAACAGCATGTGCAAAGTCCTGTGGGCTGTGCATGTTTGGCAGGCCCTAGGACCAGCAAATAAACCAATGCATCTGGAGCAGAGTGAATGAAGGAGAAGCGGCAAATGAGGTTAGAAAGAGAGTCCAGAACAAAAACTATAGAATCTTAAAGACTATGGTAATAACTCTGGATTGAATTCTCTGTGAGATGGGAGGCTTTTAAAAGGTTTTGGGCAGAAGGCTGATATAATCTGACTTGTGTTTTAGAAGTAAAACTCTAAAGTATGGGCCATGGGACAGTGGAGATAACAGTGAAAACAGGGAGAACAATAGGCGTAGCTGAAAAAAAAGGTGACTGAAAATTTACCATTAGATTTAACACAAAAAGCTTTTTCATCTCACTGATGGAGACAGTTTTTTTTTTTTTTTGTATAGCTCTTTGACCTCTACTTGTACCACGAGCTAGATTTGAGATTCTGGTGGAATTCATTCATTCAGCATGGACTATTTTTACATGATTATTCTGTGCCAGGGACTATACTTCTTACTAGAGATGCCATAGACTGATGAAGCACAGGGTCTTATTTATCTCCAGGTAGAAAAGACACACACAAAATGATATATTATAACTCAGTATATAAATACATTATCTTCTTATTGGGATGAAATGAAAGGAGTTACATCATTTTTCTTCATGAATGTTTAACCCATCTGAAAATTCAGAGGCTTAGGAAACACATCCGAACATATTCTTTTCTCTCCCAACTTATATAAAATATTTTTAAAAGTGAGCCTAGATTGTTAAATGATTTTACAATTGCAGCCTCACATTTGAAAAATGGTTTTCTTGCTTTGCAATTATTGGCTACTGTCCCATCCCATTCACACAGGACTTGCATGGCGTGATGTGGTTTGTTTTCATTTCCTGGGACAGATGAGGAAACAATGTAAAGGATGAACATGGGAAAGAAGTGTACTATAGCAAAGACCCTTACAAATCCAGGGCAGGGTGTTTATGTCACCAAACAACACAAGAGCCTGAAAAACTAAGCAAAAGGATATATCTGAGTGACCACACCATAACCTCTTCAAATAAACACCCTGACTGGATTTATCTGAAGGCTTCATGTGTGTGCATGTGCATATATGTGTGTGTAGTCATACAATTTAATAAGTGCAGCTGTGTTTATCCAACTAAATAACATCCCATGGAAACATAGAATGCACATGTGGCTGGAGATCATTCATAGCTTCATTCCCAGAAAGAGTGTAAGTAGAAAAATAGTACAACCCATGAAAACCAATTCACTCTGGCTTATATACACAAAAATGCAGAGAGATGCTTGAAGTAAATTTACAGCTGAAGTCACCACTTTAAAACCTTAAACTATTGATTCAACTGAATATCAAGATGTAGTACACTTAGAAGCACCTCTGAGAATAGTCACACACATGATCAAAGAGATTGGAAAATCATATGTACATGAAAATGTTAAAGGAACTGTGATTATATGATAAGGAAAAAAGCAAAGTATGAGTGATAACTTTGTTTTTGCAAAATACAGAAGTATTTTCTTTATACTATAGAAAACAATAACCCACATTTTCTACCAAGAGAAGGAATACATATGGAATTAAAAAGAATTTTGTCATGCAAAGAAAGTTTTTCAAATATTACATTACAAAAATGGAGATTGGGAGCTTACTTCTGTTCAACAGATATTTTTAACATGCAAACAACTATAAAAATACTGAAATCCTCTTTAGGAACTTCACAGTCTTCTTAAAACTCTCTTTTCCTCTTTTAGGGGCCTGTGGTGAAGGATGGAGAGCACAGAATCCAGTGACTGTTGTGAAAGTAAGAAGTCAGAGCAGAAGAGCAAGAACTGACAGATTCAAACATTGGCTAGTAAACTGAGCAACTGGGACTTTCATACACTGCTGGTGGAAGTACGAACACAAATAGGCACAAACAGCTTGGAAAACCGCTTGGGTTATTATCAAGTTAAACATGTGTTTATCCTATGATTCACCAATTCTATTCTTAGGCATTTATCCACAAGAGATGTAAACATGTGCCCACAAACACATTTGTGCAAGAATGTTTATAGAAGTGTTATTCCTGGTGTATAAAAACTGAAAACATCCCAAATGTTCATTAACAGGTGAATGGATAAACCAATGGTAATATATTCATAGAACTGAATACTACTCAGCAATAAAAAATTACTGATACATGAAACATCATGTGTGAATCTCAAAAATATTTTTAAGTGAGGAAAGCAGACACAAAATAGAATGCACTGTACAATTCCATGTATATTAGTTTCAAGAATAGCTAAAATTAATCTATATTAATGGAAATCAGAGTGGTAGTTGCCTATTAGATAGGAGTGGGGATTGATAGGTCGGGAGCAAAGGAAAACTTTTTGTGATAACTGGTTATGCACACGGGAGTATACATTTGTCTAAGTTTATCAAATTATGCACATAAAATGTGTGTATTTTATTTCATGCAATTTTACCTCAATAAAACATGCAACGATCAAAACCTTCCAATGACTTTTCATTTCACGTAAAATTAAATTCAGTTTCTTTTGCATGGCCTCTAAGGCCCTCACTTTCTCTCAAACCTGACTTCTGATCAATCTGCCCCTTCAACACTCTTTCCAGTCTTGAAGGCCTTATTATTCCTTGAACACGCAGACATTCTCCTGCCTTGGACTTACACTGCTTTTCCCTGTGCTAGGAACCATCTTCCTCTATGGATCTATAAAACCAGCTTCCTCACTTCATTCAGATCTTTGATCAAATGTCACCTCATTAGACAGTGCTCCCTAAATACCCTTTCTAAAACATCAATACTTGTCCCTAATACACACACACACACACCTCATTACTCTTCACACCATCTCCCTTTTCTTCATGGCACATATCATTGTCAGATATATTTTATATTTATTTATTTTCCTGTCTTTCTCCTCTCCATAGAATGAGGAATTCTGCAGCTAAGACCTCTTTGTTATTCATTCATGTATTTCCTAGTGTCTGAAAAACTGTCTAGTACATCAATATTCAATATGTACTTGTTGAATGATTGAATAGTTAAGCAGAAGTTAGATAGGTGATAGTGTAGAGTAGGAAATATAAATTGCAGGGGGATGGCAAACTGAATGTTTCAGCTATCTGCTGTTGCATAATAAACCTCCCCCAAACTAATGACTGAATACAATAACAAAATTTTGCTCACAAACCTGTAATTTGGATAGAGCTCAGAGAAAGAGCAAGTGTCTGCTCCACGCAGGGTCAGCCTTGGTGGCTTGATGGTGGGAAAACGGATGTGCTGCCAAGATGGCTCACTCACACGCCAGCCGAGAGCTCAGTGAGATTGAGGCTTCAGTTCCTCATCATCTGGGCATGGTGGCTGCATTCCAAGAGCAGGTATCCCAGGAGACAAGATGCTGAATCATCACTTCCACCCTCTTACATCATGTAAGTAATTACAGCCCCAGTTTAAGTAGTTGGTATGGAAGGGAATATAAACCATGCCTCTTGGTAGGATGAAAGCCAAAGAATTTTAGGGTCATTTTTTACAACCACCACACAAGATATATTCTTCTAGATATGTTCCACCACACTAGAATTTATGATTCTGTGATTTGTTTTATTGCAGAGGTTTTCCAAATTTATGTGAAAACTTACTTAATATTAAACCAAAGCCATGATGTAATAATTACTAGCTAATTATATTAAATTGAAAGTTATGATTGTGTACTAGATACAGTGTATTAAAGAATTTTATGTATCTCATTTTTTAAATTTAAAAAACATTTACATAACACTTATTCTATACCAGGCACTGTTCTTAGTGCTCTTGGGAAAAGCCTAACTTAATCTATTTAACAATCCCATAAATTAAGTGCAGTTATTCTCCCCATATTATCCTGACTGGAGAGCCTACACAAGAAGAGATTAAATACTGTGCACAAGCTCATACAGCCAATCAGGACGGAGCCAGATTTTGAACCTACAGTCTGATGCCAGAGTCTGTACCCAAAACCAAAGTGTCAAGCTAATTCTGTTTTAATCCACCCAGAAATCCAAAAGGTAAATACTGTTGTCATCCCCATTTGGCAGGAGGAAAAACTGAGGCTTGGAACAGTTATGTCACCTTCCCAAGGTCCCTCTACATATATTCCAGCATTGTGCCAGTATTTTACACATTACTTCTATCCTCACAGTAATATTACCGGATAGATGGATCAAAACTGAGAATCAATGTTAAAAGTGTTGTTTCAGGTCATGTGGCTAGCAAGGCCTGGAGCTGAGGTTCCCACTCAGGTGTGTGGCTGCCAGCACAGGTTTCCTTACTCTGTACCGCCTTCACCTACAGAGACTGGGCAGTAGGTGCGGAATGGGGAGGCCAGCACTAGAATTTCCCTTCCGCACAGGGCCTCCCTCTCAGAAGGCTGGGGTAGAGATGCCCCGAGGTGACCAGAGGTCTACTGATTATTAGGAAAGGTTTGTGGATCTACTGTCCGATCACAAAGGCCAGCCCCATGTCTCCCTCTCTCCCTTGGAGAGGCGGCTCTCCTCTCCTCTCTGCTCTGGGCTTGACCTGTTGTCATGGCCGCCACCATCTTTGATCCAAAGGATACAGGAGGAAGGCGAAGTGATGAAAGTCAACAACTACCCAGGGACCTCTTGTGGTTTAGTCAATTAATTGTGGGTCCTCTGGGGCGAGGGGAGCGGGAGAAGAGGGAAGAGCAAAGGAAGAGATGAGAAAAAAGGGAATCAACTAATCTCCTGAACCTGTCAGAGTTCCTCTCAACTTTTCCTACGAAGACGTCCCCTGTGGCCCATTTAAAGCCACTTACCAAACCTTTTTCAGATTTCTTTGATTTTAACATCTGCTTTCCTCTTTCTTCCCTGCACAGTCCTATGCTTCCTGGATATATGGCAGCCAGCCTTTGATCTTGGTGCCTCTGATTGGCTGCAAGCTGTAAGTCATCCCTCCTCAAGCTCATTCTGGGCAATGATGAAATCTACATCCCTTCCTTCTTCACCCTCTTTATCACACGCCTCCCATCCAGGCTGACATGGATCGGACCAGTTCTCCCACAGGGACTCGTGGAAATCAGTAATCCTTTATAAGAACAGGGACTTTAGGCTATACGTAGCCCCAGAGTTATTATGTTAATACTGTAAATCAACCATCCTGAAAAGTCACAGAGACCCTAAAGAAATCAGACTTTCAGCAAATAAGAAGTTTAGTATAATCTTCAAGCATAATTAGGTTAGGTAGGTAACTCTGCATTATCTGCATCATCACCGTTACTACCATTACTTGATTTCTGTCAGCTTCAAATTTGCCATGATACTGATCTAAATATGGGAAGATCTGGAAGATACATTAAAGACAAGGTAATCTCAGGAAGTCTGACTCGATAATGAGAAAGCTAAATTGCAGATGCTTTTAAAATAACACAATTGTGTTATTATAAATTATTGAAATCATCCCACTTATCTATGCTCCTAAGGATCCTTGCATAACGAAGAGATGAAATTGATTTACAATAAACTTTTAAGTGCAATTAAGTCCCCTTAGAATATTTTCTTAAACATTTTTAATATTTCCAGGTGACATTTACATCACATAACATTAGTATTCAAATTATTCTTTAATGTGAGTGAGGACAAAGGCCTTAGACAAATATTAGACCATTTCCTAGGCAAATAATCATAAATTCTGAATAATAAAGATTTTATTGTACCACTCTTCTACCTGCTGGAAAAAACCCAAGTAAAATATAAAGTGTGTTTTCTAGAGAATAGCAATTTCTTCCTATACTTTAAAATTATTCATTATTATAAGTTTCCCAGGGGGAACCTTGTCCTACTACTGTTAATTCTCGATATCCAAGTGAATTTTTCATTTTATGACTTTTCTATGGCCAACATGCACTTGCAGTTATGTCTTATAATGAATTCTTTCTATTCCACTGCATGTTTCTGATGGCTATTCTCTGCCTCCTAGCTGACATGGAAGCTTATGTTACATGTAATATCAGGCTGAACTAGACAACTAGAGTTTTAAGCATATCACTTTTTAAATTATCTGGTACTTAGAGGTTAACTATATTATGCCCCTTTCTAGACAATTAAGAATTAAATTTATTGGCCTATCACTTAGAAGAGGACCATTGGAAAGTAGAAAACATTGTTCCTGCTTATACAACAATGTATCGGTAACCAAAGAAATGAAAAATACAGTCTTGTATAAAACCAGATGATAATGTGTTTTTGGCTGAAATACTCAAAACATAAAAAGACCATGGAACCAAGAAGGTTGGTTTCTAAACTGTTCTATAGCCATTAAGTTGAGCTATGTTCCAAGAATGGGACAGAACCTAAGGAAGAGAAGGAAAGTGAGATGGGAAGAGTTAGGGAAGGCATCCGGAGGCAGAGGTTCTTAATTGGGTTGTGGAGGCAGGTAAAGAAGGGTGAGGCTGACAGACAGAAGGGAGACTGTCCTAGGCAATGGTGATCAGTGCTTGTTCAGATCAGACTTCCTCCATTACATATTTTTCAGGCCTTTCTTGAAGCAAAGAGCTACCCTTGCAGAATCTGGAGTAGACTGTCCTCATGCTGCTGAGGCAGGGGTTTAACTTTGCTGACTCCATTATAAGCCACTGATGGCAGAGGGTGAAGGCCCGTGGAATGGCTGTCTTTGGGCCTCATCCCTCTTCATGACTCCCCAGAGAGAACTGTCAGTTGGGCATTGTGACCATAAAAAATGATCCCCTTCCTGAAGATTAGATTATTTCACCTGGAAAACTAAGGCATCCTTTCTTCCTGCAATCATTTGTCATTGGGACAGGACCTATTGCTCTCTGGAGTGGAGATGGCTCTACCCCCTTCATTGCCTAGCCCTTGCAGCTCTAAGATTCAGCTGATGGGCATTATTGCAACCTCTGCTCTCCCCTACTGCCCATATCCCCAGCAGCACCTGGTCCCTTAGAGCTTACAACCTTTGCACACAATTGTCTCAAAGAGAGTAGCTCCCCAAGACAAATATTTCTCAAACTTTCCTGCCTATTGCCAATGAACCAATAAACCTAACAGCTGGTGTGTACACAGCACTTACCTTCCAGGGAGCTCAGAGCAATTTCAGTGATAGAGTCTAATGCTACCCCAAGAGTTGGGTGGTGATAGTAATGATATTCCCCTGAATACGTAAGAGGAAGACTGAGCCAAGTAATGTGTGTAATGGTGTGCTGTGGGTAAAGGTTGCTAGATGGTTCATTCATTCAAGTTTTGTTCTCAATTATGTCCTTGTCACTGTATTATAAGGTATTCTCACATATTATTAATTCATCTTTTTCCCAAATTTTCTCAGTTAGAATCACCAGGGGTTTTTCTTAAACAAACAATTTCCCTGATCCATCTTGGACATTCTCATTCACTGTGTCTGTGATGGGAGCCAGGAATTTGTGTGTTTGTCCAGGTGATTTTTCCCCCTCTTTTTGTAAAGTATAACATTGTAGGTAGTTGTTATCATTAGGAAAGTTTAGTAAGTGCCATTTACTTCATTTAATTTTCAGAGTAACACTGTGTGGTATTATTATGCACCTTTACTGAAAAAGAAACATGTGATCAGCATATTAATACAGAAAACCAAGATATGAAATCTCAATTAATTTGCCTCCAACTCCCACAGACAAGTGGTAAATTCATTAATTTCTTATATTTCCTGGGTCTTCCCAACCACTCTCACAGTTAAGTAATTAAAAGTAAAAGCTATTCACCTGGGGTTTATCTATACAAATACTTTCTGTCAGGACCTGTGCCATAAATTAGTGTCATGAAAATTGTCTACTAGAGATTGCTCAAAATAGACCCATTTCACTTTTCCAAAAACATGACATCTCATCTACAAGTTTGGCCTCCAGAGCTCCCTCTTGGACTTTGTCCATCCTTATTCCTTCATCGTTAGACTGTTTCTCCTCCGTCTCCTCCTGCTCCTTCCTCTCTCCCTCCTTCCTTACTCACTCTGACTAGTATTCCTTCTGCTGTGACACTTCCAAGTCTCCATATTCTGTGTCACAACTGCTCTCTGACCACTGATACAGCTGCAAAGCTTCCACCCACAGCCCTGAAGATTTATTCCTGAGGCCTCAGGCAAAATTTCTGTCACCTTCACCATCAAAAGGGAGCATCAGCTTGTGCATGATGCTAGCAACCCCAGAAAGTTGGGGGGGCTCTTTTCCTCTATGGTTCTCATGGTTCTGCTCACCTGCCAATTGCCAGGCTAGGGAGTAGCCCCAGTCCAAGCATGGGAGTCAAAAGAAATACCTCATATATAAATGAGAAGTGGAATAATTCTATTGCCTGTATGTGATCTGTAACAATTTAATGTCCAGTATTTTATAAATCCAGTGGTATGCTGGTAAACTGGCTCTCTAGGGGTAAAGAAAAATGGGGGAGGGGAGGGAAGAAAGGAATAGAAAGGAAAAAGGGAAAGAAAAGAGAAAAAAACACCCTGATTTGTATTATTTGCAGATTATAATAGTGTAAATATTTTCACAATGGACAATTTCAAGCTACCAAAGATTTAACAATCAGCTTACAAGGTCCCAGAATATTTAACAGTCAGCTCTTGTAAGCTGGTGTGAAACAGCTGTAGCACACTACTGTGTAGATCTGATCCCAGAAAAAAATTAATTCATTTTTCTCCAGGTCTTCCAATGCTTCCCATTGGGTATCATACTATTACACAAAGATTATTCACCATTCCCAGGACATGCTCTGTGCTTATCCCACCACTATGCCCTTCCTCATTGATGATCTATTTGCCAGGAATATACCATTCCCCCTCATCTCTTCAAGGCCTAACTTAAATACTTTCTATTCCCTGAATTTTCATAGAACTTAATTTATAACTGTATAATGACACCTATAACCTTCTATCCTGTATTACAATTATTATTTTTTATGTGCGTCCCATACAAGTATTGGATAAAGGCTCTCTGTATGCATTGCCTCTGCATCCTCCCAGCACTAAGATCAATGGCTGGTACATAGTAGGCACTTAAAGCCACTTTAGCAACCTTCCAATGTAAAAGGCACTGTTGAAGTGCACAGGAGAAAAACTTGGCATTTGAAGAACTGAAGATCTTAAACTGGGAATCTGTGGGGAAACTCCAGAATAAGATGCTCTATGTAAGTTGACTACTAACCCTATTAATATTACTAACTAATATTTGGAACAACTTGATGACTGCACCAAAGATATAGCTCCCACCAAAGACCATTGGAAGAATTAACCTACATGAGAGGTCAGCAAATATTTTCCATAAAATACAAACAGTAAATATTTTAGGCTTTTGGTCTAGAAAGTCTCTACCAAAATATCCAACTCTGTCATTGTAGTGCAAAAGCAGCCATAGGCTATACATAAACAAAATAAGCATGGCTGTGTGCCAATAAAACTTTATTTATAAGCACAGGTAGTGAGCCAGATCTCATCTGGCCCACAGGTCATAATTTTCCAACCCCTGGTCTAAATACTTAAAAGCTCTGATTTCCAAACTGTAATGTGAATGAATGCTTTTGTTCATTTTCCTTTTTGTATTAGTGTTCTTCTTCACTAGTTTCTGTCATTTCATCCTGATTTTCTCACTAATAACAGTGGTTAGTAGATCTAGGCTTCATTAGCGATAATCATCACTCTAAATTTAGCTATCCAGGTATTGCTAGTGCAGCCAATTTGAAAATCAGTACAAAGATATGCTACATTGATTTTTCCAGTAATGATAAACCTTACAGAGAATATATAAATGAGGTAAAATGTCCTTGTGATAGAAGAGGGTACAGATAGTATCAGATGCAACTATGAATGTTTCATCATGAAAACACCTAGAAATAATATATTAAGTAATATATTTAAATTCCATTAAAGTTGACTTATATCATGAAGTTCTATAGTGAAATCAGCACCTTCAATGTGAGCTCAGGACCAAGACTAATTGTTCTATGGTGCTATGGGTCATTTCTAGTGTATGACTCTCCAACACCCTCAATGGATTATGTCTCTTACAAGAAGTTTATGGATAAAATTCTTCCCAAGAAAATGAATAATAATTGGTGAAAACAAATTCCTAAGGTTACTGGTATCACACATAGGAGCTGAACAACTTGAGATGGTCAGCAAAAATGAGTTCCTTACTTTGGCTTCCATAGTAAATAATGCAGCTCTTTCCCTGGGTGCATAACTGACCTTTTAAAATTCCTTTGCCTATTACTGTGCTGAAGCTTTTAGTTTGATGAAGTCCAGTTTGCTTACTTTTGCTTTTCTCTTACCTGAAGAGACATCCAGAAAAAAATTATAAATACCAATGCTCAAGATTTAGTTCCTTAGTTTTCTTCTAGGACTTTTATGATTTCAGGTCTTATATTTAGGTCTTTAATCCACTTCAAGTTTATTTTTGTATATGATGTAAGACAGAGATCCAGTTTAATTCTTTTGCATATCTGCTGTCCAGTTTTCCCAATATCTTCATTGAAGAGACTCTTTTCCATGTTATATATTTCTGCCTCTTTATCAAATATTAATTGACCATATAGGTGTGGATTTATGTCTCTCTATTCTGTTTCATTAATCTATATATCTATTTTGGGCCAGTACCATACAGTTTTGATTACTGAGCTTTGTAGTATAGTTTGAAATCAGGGGGCATGATACCTCTGAGCTTTGTTCTTCTTTCTTAACATCGCTTTGTCTATTCGGCATCTTTTGTGGAATCTAAATAATTATGGAAAATAAAATAGCTTTAGATTTCATTTTGGAAAATCAGGGGAAATCTTCACACTTCCTAATACTTTATGCTGTACCTGGATTAACAACATGGGGAAAATGGAGCAATCTATAGCTAAGATAAAATACAGGCAGCCTGGGTATCTAAAGAAGACCCAAGAAGTTAGTGGGATTGTTTTCCTGGTCAAGTACGGGAAGTCTTGGTTTATTATTTGAAGGTGTTTATTCACTCATTCTTATAATATTTAAGTTATATTTATTTGTCACATGATTGCTAAATATGTTTTCCAGAGTCTTAAATGTCGCTTACAACATTTATCCCAACAGATGATTGACCAAATAACAAAAAACAAAAAAGAGGATGAAACTATGTTAACACTCAACTAAAATTCAAATATCTGCAAACAAAACCTCAGCTACAAAAATAATCAACAGCTATAGCGAAAATAAGGGTAACTCATGATGTTTTTCTTGAAGCTTTAGCTAGAAGAGAACCTAAGGGATGAATGAAAAAAATTTTTTAATCTTCCATACTTTTAGAAGACTAACTGTTCCATAGGAAGAATGACGAGTAGCCACCTGAATAAGTTTTAAGCATGCTTAATCAATGAGTAAGAATTCTGTAGCCATGGAATCATCAGAATTGGTTTTAAACATATTTAATTAAATCAAAGTCAGCTTGTTTTAGTCAACACACTTCTTTAAGCCAAGCAATTAGTGAAAACCCCTTGCTTCTGAAGGTCAGTCAATCAGTAATGGACTCATTCCAATGACTTGCTTCTGAGTGTCATGCAATAAACAGTGTCTTCCAAATAACCACACTTCTTCTACAGCTGATACCAACTAACCATTCCACAGATGAGAAGTTTGAGGCATAGAGAGGTCAAGCAATCTGCCATAAGGTCACACAATAAATGGCAAGGTTCAACTCTGAACTTCCACAAATCTCTGAACTTAATCCATGCTTCTTAAGATACTTGTATATGATCAACAGTCTTTCCTGCTTAGAGAAACTATGACTGAAAACCATTTCTCCTTTACATAAGTAAACAATAAATTCAGCATTGTGGGCGTTTGTTTGCTTCACTACCATTGTGAGTAGTGGTTTCACACACTGAGCAGATGGAGGAAGATAACAGGATATAAAGGGCATTCCAGGTACTAGTGATAACTTGGGCAAAGACACCAAGCCACAAAAGTACGTGGTGAGTTCAGGAATGTGGAACTCTTTGTAGTAGCTGCTTGGCATCACTACTGGCAAAGGTCAACTGATAACTAGATTTTTAACTTTAGAGGCCAATATAAAGAGGTCATATTTTATCTGCTAGGTGGTTGGGGCTCATTGAGTATTTTAAGGTGGAGAATATTATATTTAAATATGTTTTAGAGGCTGAAAATTTCAGTGCCAAGGTTGAAGTAGCTATGACATATAAAAGATATCAAAGATAAACTTGACTACTGAATCTCATGCCTTATTGAATGAGAGAGGTAAGGAAATTAAAATCGAGAATGAATGGTTTACCTGAATGATTTATTTGAAAGAAGGAAGAAAGGAAGGGAAGGGGGAAGGAGGGAGGGAGGAGTTACTGTAAGATCAGATTGCTAGCAAGTGTTGACAATTGAAGAGGCATGAGCAAGATTTAATTATGTTAGAACTTTCATACATTCAGCAACCCACTTGTCACAGACCCTTCTATCTCTAGACCAGCACCTTGGACACCCACCCATTTGCAGACCAGCCTGAGGAAGGTGACAGTAGTGTGCGTTTCTTCAGTGCTTAATCCTCTCTACTCATCCTGAGCTTCCTTCATGCAGTTGCCCAGATGCTCTTCCAGACCTCCTCAACAATCTACTCTCCAACTCTGGTGATCTATAACCCCAGAGTTATGCAGCCAAGTAAAAAAATCTGGGCTCTGCCCTCTCCTTATTTCCTATCAATATGGACATGTCTAAATAGACATGAACTTTGGCAAACTGAGAAGTAAACTTATTTAGGTAGGGGACTAAAATCCTGATATGTACACTTTAATTATTCAAAAAGCCTTCATGAACAGATTTACCAAAACTTTTCCAGGTTCATGAACAATTAGGGCAATTATTATGGGGCTCTTAGGGTCTTCCTGTCACCAGTAAGCTAGGCCATGGATATAATTCCACCAGGTTCCATATTAAAAATTCATAAGATTAAACTGCATTTATTCATGTTCACTGCATACCCCCAGCCCCAATATACAGACATACATACATACACAGACACATACACATACAGCACTTTCACACATGGTGCATTTTATGCGAATTAAATGGCTACCAAATAATCTTGCTCCTCCATAGAACACTCCCACCTATTGAGGGCCATTCTTCCTATCTGGATCTTTATGGAAACATAAGTAATAGGGAGTAAGCATGAATGAACTTTACACTTTTACTGCCTCAGGTATCAGCTGATACCAGTGGAAGCTCAAAAATATGAATACTAATATTAATTGAATACCACTTTCCAGGTACTTGGTTAAGTGCTTCAAATAACCCCCATAATATAGGAACCTATTTTATCTCCATTTATAGGTGAGGAAATAGAATTTCAGAAATTTACCAAGTACATACAGCTGGTTTCAGCTGGGATTAGTACAAATTTGTTTACTTCAAAGCTTTTAATCACTGTGTTATACCATCTTTCCAATACAAGCCCAAGAGCTAATATTAAAGTTATACACAGCATAGGACATATCTAAATATCCTTCCTAATTTTCAAACATCACACTATCTCCTAGCTCACTGCTTAATGGTGATAATTTTTATTTTTATTAGGTGCAAACATTTGATTATATAATTACAGCTTTGCCACGGCACCCTCTCTGCTTTACCTAGGCATGAGTATAAATTAATCTTTGCATCTTGATTCTGAAGCCAGACTGGCTGGCTTTGCCACTTATTGTGTGACCTTATGGCAGGTCGCTTGACCTCTTTATGCCTCAATCTTCTCATCTCTGGAATGATATTAGTAGCAGCACCTACCCAGAAAGACCCATATCCATGCCCATTGAAGAGCAGCAATTTTAAGCATCAGTTCTCTGTTCTCATCTGAAGTGTTAAGAAGAGACAGGCACACCAGGCTTTTGGGGCACAAAATCCCTGAGGTCTTCATCTCAGGGAATAGTTCCACCCATACCACTATTTCCTTTGTGGCTTTTCTTCTTCAAATCCACGTCAAAAGTTCTTTGTAAACTTATACAACAAAATATCAGTTAAGGGAAAAGTTTTTCACACACTTACCCAAAGCTTTCAGTACCCTGGACCCAAACAACCCTGAAAGATTACATTTCCATTGGATCTGGGTTATGTGGACAGTGCTCCCTTCCCATATACATTTCCTACTGAAACTCTAATATCTTGTTCTCTATATTAGCCTGTTAGGATCACCATAAAAAAGTACCCTGGATTCCCAAGATGGCCGTGTGAGTAGGGCAGTGGAAATCTCCTCCCAAAACCGTACATATCTTTGAAAATACAACTATTCCTAAAAGAGAGACCAGTGGATACAGTACAAAAGCCAGGCTACATCTACACTTGTGAGAACTCAGCATCTCACAAAGGGGGTCAGATACAAGCCATGGCCTGGTGGGACACAAGCGCTCCCCACACCCCAGCTCAATGGCAGGAGGAGAAGAGTTGGAGCAGGGAGACAGCGGAAGCACAGGACCACTAAATAACCAGCCCTAGTAATCTGCACCAGGAGCACAGACACATAATTGTGTGGTGTGCTGGATATTAGGGAAATGGAAAAGTAAACTCTGTGAGTGGTTCTCCCACAGCCAGCACCCCTGGGACAAAAGAAAAGCAAGTGCTTTTTGAAAGTCTTAAAGGGACAGGGGCATCCCAGCTAGACGGAAGTATCCTAGCACACTCAGCCCAGCAGGCTGGGAATCCTGAGGAACTTTAGGTGCCCCAACCCACTAGGTGGCAACACAGCCCTCAAGTCCCTCACGGCAATAAGAAGCCAGCACGGCCCTACCACAGTGGCCGCGTAACAGGAGAGTGGGTCCGCCTGAAGTGGTGGAACAGCTGGAGAGAGGCCATGCATGCCCACAGCAGTGGAGCAGCCAGGGAGCGGCCACACCCATAGCAACTTCCCAGGGTCTCTTCCTGGCATGCAGGCACATGTGCCAGATCCAAAGGCCACCACTGGTGCACACCTGCCTGGCACAGGCAGAGGAAGCTGGGGAAAAGTGTAAAAGGGAACCATTCTCACAGGAGAGCACACCCGGCGCACCTGCCACTCCCTGCAGGGCTCTTGGCTACCCTGACAGCGACCCTGTCCATGGCAGGTCAGGGGATTAATCTGGAGGCTGCTCCAGGTGTGCGGGTAACCAACACAGGCAGCAGAGAAGAGCAAGGTGACCAGTAAGCAGGAAAGGACTTTGTTCTCCCATCTGACACATACACTACCTGCCTACAACTACCTCTATTGCCATGAAAAGGCAGAAGAATTTGATTCAGTCCAGAATTACCCAGACAACCCCTGAGAGAGGGCCTGGGAAGATAGATTTAACCAATCTTTCTGAAAAAGAACTCAAAATAAAGGTCATAACCATGTTGATGGACCTGCAGAGAAGTATGCAAGAGCTAAAGAATCAAGCGGGGAGAATACAGAAATAAAACAATCTCTGGAAAGACTTAAGAGCAGACTGGATGAGGTGCAAGAGACTGTTAATGGAAAATAAATCAGAGAACAGGAATGTAGAGAAGTTGAGGCAGAGAGACATAAAAGGATCTCTGGGAATGAAACAATATTAAGAAAACTGTGTGACCAATCTAAATGCAAGAATATTCGCATTATAGGGGTACCAGAAGAAGAAGAAGAGAGAAAAAGGGATAGAAAGTGCCTTTGAAGAAATAATTGCTGACAATTTCCCCAAACTGGGGGAGGAAATACTCTCTCAGACCATGGAAGCCCACAGATCTCCCAACAGAAAGGACACAAGGAGGACAACACCAAGACATATAATAATTAAAATGGCAAAGATCAAAGACAAGGACAGAGTATTAAAGGCAGCCAGAGAGAGAAAAAAAGGTCACCTACAAAGGAAAACCCATCAGGCTATTATCAGACTTCTCAACAGGAACCTTACAGGCCAGAAGAAGAGAATGGCATGATGCATTTAATGCAATGAAACAGAAGGGCCTTGAACCAAGGATACTGTATACAGCACGATTATCATTTAAATATGAAGGAGGGATTAAACAATTCCCACACAAGCAAAAGTTGAGGGAATTTGCCTCCCACAAACCACCTCTACAGGATATTTTAAAGGGACTGCTCTAGATGGAAGCACTCCTAAGGAAGGCTAAATAGATGCCACCAGATAAAATAAAATCACAACAAAGAAAGCAGACCAACCAAATACTAACTAAAGGCAAAAAATAAAATCTACTCACAAAAGCAGTCAAAGGAAACACAAAAAAGTGCAGAATAAAACACCTAATATATAAAGAATGGAGGAGGAGGAATAAAAAGGGAGAGAAATAAAGAATCATCAGACTGTGTATATAATAGTGTAATAAGTAAGTTAAACTTTGATGGATAGATAGTAAAGAAGCTACCTTTGAACCTTTGGTAACCATGAATCCAAAGTCTGCAATGGCAATAAGTACATATCTATTGATAATCAACCCAAATGTAAATGGGCTGAATGCACCAATCAAAAGACATAGAGTCACTGAATGGATAAAAAAACAAGACCCATCTATATGCTGTTTACAAGAGGCTCACCTCAAACCCAAAGACATACACAGACTAAAAGTGAAGGGATGGAAAAAGATATTTCATGCAAACAATAGGGAGAAAAAAGCAGGTGTTGCAGTACTAGTATCAGACAAAATAGACTTCAAAACAAAGAAAGTCACAAGAGATAAAGAAGGTCATTACATAGTGATAAAGGGGTCAGTCCAAAAAGAGGATATAACCACTATAAATATATATGCACCCAATACAGGAACACCAACATATGTGAAAGAAATACTAACAGAATTAAAGGAGGAAATAGCATGCAATGCATTCGCTCTAGGAGACTTCAACATGCCACTCCAAAGGATAGATCCACCAGACAGAAAATAAGTAAGAACACAGAGGCATTGAACAACACACTAGAACAGATGGAGTTAACAGACATCTACAGAGCTCTACACCCAAAAGCAGCAGGATACACGTTCTTCTCAAGTGCACATGGAACATTTTTCCAGAATAGAGCACATACAAGGCCACAAAAAGAGCCTCAGTAAATTCAAAAAGATTGAGATTCTACCAAACAGCTTCTCAGATCACAAATGCATAAAACTAGAAAAAATTGTACAAAGAAAACAAAAAGGCTCACAAGCATATGAAGGCTTAACAACATGCTTCTAAATAATCAATGGATCAATGACCAAATTAAACTAGAGATCAAGCAATATATGGATATAAATGACAATAAGAGCTTAAAGCCCCAAAGTCTGTGGGACCCAGCGAAGGCAGTTCTAAGAGGAAAGTATATAGCAATCCAGGCATATTTAAAGAAGGAAGAACAATCCCAAATGAATAGTCTAAAGTCACAATTATTGAAACTGAAAAAAGAAGAACAAATGAGGTCCAAAGTCAGCAGAAGGAGGGACATAATAAAGATCTGAGAAGAAATAAATAAAATTGAGAAGAATAAAACAATAGAAAAAAATCAATGAAACCAAGAGCTGGTTCTTCAAGAAAATAAACAAAATAGATAAATCGCTAGCCAGACTTTTTAAGAGAAAAAGAGAATCTACACACATCAACAGAATCAGAAATGAGAAAGAAAAAAATCACCATGGAACCCGCAGAAATACAAAAAATTATTAGAGAATACTATAAAAATCATATGCTAACAGGCAGAAAACCTAGAAGAAATGTACAACTTCCTAGAAAAATACATCCTTCTAAGACTGACCAAGGAAGAAACAGAAAATCTAAACAGACCAATTACCAGCAACAAAATTGAAGTGGTAATCAAAAAACTACCCAAGAACAAAACCTCTGGGCCAGATGGATTCACCACTGAATTTTATCAGACATATAGAGAAGACATAATACCCATTCACCTTAAAGTTCTGCAAAAATTAGAAGAGGAGGGAATACTCCCAAACTCATTCTATGAAGCCAGCATCACTCTAATACCAAAACAAGGCAAACAAACAACAAAAAAATAAAATTACAGACCAATATCCTGGATGAATATAGATGCAAAAATACTCAACAAAATATTAGGAAACCAAATTCAAAAATACATCAAGAGGATCATACACCATGACCAAGTGGGATTCATCCCAGGGATGCAAGGATGGTACAACACCTGAAAATCCATCAACATCATCCACCACAAAAACAAAAAGAAGGACAAAAACCACATGGTCATCTCCATAGATGCTGAAAAAGCATTTGACAAAATTCAACATCCATTCATGATAAAAACTCTCAACAAAATGGGTATAGAGGGCAAGTACCTCAACATAATAAAGGCCATATATGACAAACCCACAGCCAACATCATACTGAACAGCAAGAAGCTGTAGCTTTTCCTCTAAGATTGGGAACAAGGCAGGGATGCCCACTCTCCCCACTGTTATTCAACATAGTTCTGGAAGTCCTAGCCATGGCAATCAGACAAAACAGAGAAATACAAGGAATCCAGATTGGTAAAGAAGAAGTCAAAATATCACTATTTGCAGATGACATGATATTGCACATAAAAAACCCTACAAACTCCACTCCAAAACTCCTAGAACTAATATCTGAATTCAGCAAAGTTGCAGGATCCAAAATTAGTACACAGAAATCTGTTGCTTTCCTATACACTAACAATGATCTAGCAGAAAGAGGAATCAGGAAAACAATTCCATTCACAATTGCATCAAAAAGAATAAAATACATAGGAATAAACCTAACCAAGGATGTAAAAAACCTATACCCTGAAAACTACAAGACACTCTTAACAGAAATTAAAGAGGACACTAACAAATGGAAACTCATCCCATGCTCTTGGCCAGGAAGAATTAATATAGTCAAAATGGCCATCCTGCCTAAAGCAATCTACTGATTCAGTGCAATGCCTATCAAAATACCAACAGCATTTTTCAATGACACGGAAGAAATAGTTTTAAAATTCATATGGAACCTCAAAAGACCCCAAACAGCCAAAGCAATCCTGAGAAGGAAAAATAAAGCAGGGGGGAATCTCGCTTCCCAACTTCAAGCTCTATTACAAAGCCACAGTAATCAAAACAATTTGGTACTGGCACAGGAACAGACCCATATACCAGTGGAACAGAATAGAGAGTCCAGGTATTAACCCAAACATATATGGTTAATTAATATATGATAAAGGATCCATGGACATACAGTGGGGAAATGACAGCCCCTTCAACAGTTGGTGTTGGCAAAACTGGACAGCTACTCGAGAGAGAATGAAACTGGATCATTGTCTAATGTGATACACAAAAGTAAATTCGAAATGGATCAAAGACCTGAATGTAAGTCATGAAACCATAAAACCCTTAGAAAAAAATCATAGGCAAAAATCTCTTGGACATAAACATGAGCAAATTCTTCATGAACATATCTCACCAGGCAAGGAAAAAAAAAGCAAAAATGAGCAAGTGGGACTATTTCAAGCTGAAAAGCTTCTGTACAGCAAAGGACACCACCAATAAAACAAAAAGGCATCCCACAGTATGGGAGAATATATTCATAAATGACAGATCTGATAAAGGGTTGACATCCAAAATATATAAAGAGCTCATGCACCTCAACAAACAAAAAGCAAATAATCCAATTAAAAAAATGGGCAGAGTAGCTGAACAGGCAGTTCTCGAAAGAACAAATTCAGATGGCCAACAGACACATGAAAAGATGCTCCACATCACTAGCCATCAGAGAAATGCAAATTAAAACCACAATGAGATATCACCTCATACCAGTAAGGATCACCACCACCCAAAAGACAAACAACAACAAATGTTGGTGAGGTTGCGGAGAAAGGGGAACCCCCCTACACTGCTAGTGGGAATGTAAATTAGTTCAACCATTATGGAAAGCAGTATGGAAGTTCCTCAAAAAACTCAAAATAGGAATACTCTTTGATCCAGGAATTCCACTCCTGGGAATTTACCATAAGAATGTAGCAACCCAATTTGAAAAAGACATATGCACCCCTATGTTTATCACAGCACTATTCACAATAGCCAAGAAATGGAAGCAACCTAAGTGTCCATCAATAGATGAATGGATAAAGAAGATGTGGTACATATACACAATGGAATATTATTCAGCCATAAGAAGAAAACAAATCCTATCATTTGCAACAACATGGATGGAACTAGAGGGTATTATGCTCAGTGAAATAAGCCAGGCAAAGAAAGACAAGTATCAAATGATTTCACTCATCTTTGGGGTGAAAGAACACAGAATAAACTGAAGGAGCAAAATAGTAGCAGTCTCACAGAACCCAAGAATGGACTAACAGTTACCAAAGGGAAAGGGACTGCGGAAGATGGGTGGGAAGGGAGGGATAAGGGGTGGAAAAAGGAAAGGGGGCACTATGATTAGCATGTATAATGTGGGGGGGTGGTGCACGGGGAGGGCTGAACAACACAGAGAAGACCAGTAGTGATTCTACAGCATCTTACTATGCTGATGGACAATGACTGCAATAGGGTAAGTGGGGGGAACTTGGTGATGGGGGAAGCCTAGTAAACATAATGTTCCTCATGTAAATGTAGAGTAATGATACCAAAATAGAAATTAAAAAAATAAAAGTACCCTGGACTGGGTGTTTTAAACAATGGAAATTCACTTTGTCACAGTTCTGGAGGCATGGAATCCAAGGTCAAGCTTTCAGTAGGGTTGGTTTCTTCTGAAGCCTCTCTCCTTGGCTTGCAGATGGCTGTCTTCTTGTTATATCTTCACATGGTCTTCCCTCTCTGTGTCCCTTCATATAAGGTTGCCAGTCATAATGGATCAGAACCAACTCTAATGATCAAGAACTTCAACATATGAGCTTTGTAGAGGATGTCGGGGGCCACCAAACTCAGCCCATAAGACCCTCCAAGTCCTGAACCGGAACCTAGAATGTCGAAGATGGTCAGAGAATGGATAAAACACCTACTGGTCAGATAACTTTGTCCTGAAATCAAAATGAGTAATAAATGGTGGCCATGGAGAGATACTCAAATGAAGGCTGAGTTTAGAAGCTGAGCATCGGTCTGAGAGGGCAGCTGGGAATGTGAGCTGCGGACAGGAGGTCCAGCCGTGGTGGCTCTTCTGTGGGCTTGCTGTGTGGCCAGAAGCAGTTTAATGGCCCCAAATGCCAATTCCCTCATCAGCAAATGGCGGCAGGATATAATCTTTCACTCCCAGGGGCTGTGACAATGATTTAAAGAAAAGGCAGAGTCCTTGGAGTCTCTTAATCAGAGGAGCTGAGCTCGTCAAAGGTTTAACCACACAAGCCAGGAAGCTTAAACATCCTTCTGTCACTGCATGTTTGAGCAACAGCAGCTCAGACTTGATTTCAAGCCTGCAGAAAATATTTTTGGAAAATTTAGAATCACCCACTGGGATGTTTTTGTGCTGTAGTGCACCAAGGGATTTGACTTTAAAAGCTTTCACTTTGGCCTTTGCTTAGCTTTGAGCACAGGCTTATAATTAGACCTGCTGCTTTATTTTCACACTTAAAGTGTAGAGCCTTGGGAGTCTGAACAAGTTCTCTCTGTCTTCCCTGGGGTTTAAAAATCTGAAAACAAAATAAAGTCTCTCTTTACAGGTTTTTCTTGGGCTGGTTTTAAACAAAAAGAAAAAAGTTGAAGAGATGAAACAAGGAGAGAGTTAGACCTTAAATTATTTGGTAAACACGGGCACTATAAACTACATAACTGTCGATCCCTTCACCTTTTTTGGCTGCGTGGACAGTCAACCCAAGGTACAAATCATCTTGATATTTCAGGGATTGCTTGGACTGAAATGTTCTCATGGCCTCACATTCCGTGGAAACCCTCTAGGGAATGAGATTCTTCTGAGTGTTCCCACTCAGGGTCTGAGCCATAGAACATAGCTGAATTCCTTCATACTTTATCTGGGGGTATCATCCTATCCTCTCTTGTGCGCTTAAATTTAAATTACAGAATCCCTCTAGGAATCCAATGCATTCCTAAATGATACATTCACCTCTCCCTTCCTCAAATTCTTTCTACTTCTTTTCCTCTAATACTATTTCCTTCTCTCTAATTCTTCCTGAACTCCTCATTTCTCTTCTCTTTTTTTCTTTCAAGTCACCAGACTAAGAACACCAAGCTTACTCTCTCTAATTATATTATTTGCTTAATGGAAAGAAGTTTGGGTATAGAGAATTAAGACTTGCTTTCCATATGAGGCTCTACCACATGCTAGAGGCCTGACCTTAGGCAAGACACTTCTTTTCCTTCAGCTCTCACTCCCACATCTGTAAAGTGCAGATAACAATAATGCCTGACAGTTTCATTGTGAGGAACTCATAAAATAATATACATAAAAGTATCTGGAAGGAGGTGCACAATCCGTTTGACTTCACACATTTCAGGCCCCTGAATAAATCTCAGACTTGAAAAGCCTCAGAATTTTAATCTGTGAAATGAAAGCAATTATCGCTACCCTGCCTTCTTCATGATAAATTATGCAGATTGAGAGATAAGATGTGTTTAAAGAGTTTTAAAAATCGGAAGTCACTGAAGTAGTTTAAAGTATCACTTGCCCATCACTTCTTCACAGGGTGGAGAACAGCGCAAAATCAGCCTTAACACTGCCACTGAGGAGAGAGTCAGAAGCCGGTGTGGCCCACTTGTTCTGGTTCTCCTCTCTGCGTCACTCTCTCTCGGTCAGGATGGAATGCTATGTTGACTCATTTTTTGTCTGACATGATTTTTTTCTGCACTGCAGGCTGTTCTCCAAAATGAATAATGACAGTGCCATGTCTTCCATGAGGCAGAACACCAACACTAAATTGTGTCATCGCTTGACTCATGCTGTAAAGTAGCATGTGTTGGGCCCAGGATCCCAGTTAGGGAATGGTCACCCTGGTAAAATGAACTGATTCAGCCTGTTGAATCCACTGTGCAGATCCTTTGGCAGCCATTTAATGTTATTGCTTTCCCTCCTTTTCTTGGAGTTGTGCTTCCTCCTGTCTCCATATGAAGCATTAGTGAATTGGGAGAAGACTGAGAAGATGAAGAGGCTCAAAACCAGAGAAAAGATAATAATGATAACAACTCACATTTGTGGAGTGTTTTACAGCTTATAAAGCCCTTTAAAATATATTGTTGCATATGGTTCTTACTCCCTGCACAAACCCACGCAAATTATTTCACGTCCATACCTCAGTTCCTCAAATATAAAATGGTAGAAGTGCCTACTTCACAGAGTTGTAATGATTGAAAAATAATGTATGTAAATGCTCTAAAAACACTCCCGATCCTTTAGGTATTCAACCATTTATGGAATGCCTACTGTGTCTTAGATACCAGGCTAGGAATAGATCAGTAAATAGGTCAACTTAAGCCTCTGTCCTCATGGTGCTTATCCCTCAGTGCCATACAGTAAGCGCACATACACACACACACACACCAACACACACACACCAACACACACACACACACACATACCACCACACACACCACACACACACACCAACACACACATACACACACACCAACACACACACACATACCACCACCACACACACACCAACACACATAATAATAGCTGATATTTATTAACAAAGATGTGAGAATTGAGAGGAATTAATATGTTGAGGAAAGGATATGAAGATATCACTTATTTTGATTAGGAGATCAAAAAGTATGAAGGGGTGGAACAAGGGGAAAAACAGGGATTCTTCTCAAGGTTCTGGAGGGTCAGTGGGAAGGACTGTGGTTCCATATACAGAGAGACAAAAGGAGAGACAGCTTGGGTGTGTGGTAGGCAGCCTCTATAATGGCTCCCTGAGGTCTCTGCCTCCTGTCATTCATCCCCTCCCCAGGACCAGGAGGATGAGAGCCAGACTGTTAGATGACAGAAGTGACAGGATGTCACTTTTGAGATTAGGTTACATAAAAAGTTGTGACAATGTTTTGCTTGTTGTCTTTCCCATGCACTCTCTCTCTCAAAGCTCTCACTCTGAGGCCAGGTGTCCCTGAAGAGCCCACATGGCAAGGAAGTGATGTTGTCAGACAAGCAGTAGGGACCATAGGCTCTCTAGTCACATGGGTGAGCTCACTTGAAAGTGGATCTTCTGAGGCCTACCAATGTAATGACTTTGTAAGTGGATCCTTCCCCAGTAAAGAGATGAGTTCAGTCCCTGACAATACCATGATTCCAACCCTTTGAAAGACCCTGAGCCACCCAGTTAAGTTTTTTTCCCACACTCCAAACCCACAGAAACGTTGAGAAAAGAAATATTTGTTATTTTAAGCCACTACATCTTGGGGTAATTTGTTATGAAAACATCTATCACACACAAAAATAATATAGACTATAAAAATAATGAGTTCATTTTGGAAGTTTTAGTTTGAGGCACGTAAGGGTCATCTCAGAGTTAGCTAATAATCAGCATGGTATATGTGTTTGGAGGTCATTTCCCCAAGAAGAGCAGTGAAACCGGAAGCTAGGCTTTGATGGAAGGGAGAGTGGCGAAGGTGAGAAAGCAGCAGACAGGGAGGCTCCTCTTTGAAACAGCGTGCCTTTCAAGAAAGGGGAGAAATACTGTGCCAGCTTCTTCCCAAGGGGAGACAAAGAGTTTGCAAAGTGGTTTGGGTTTTAGATACACATAGAAGCAGAAAAAAATTTTAGTCTGGTAAGAGATGAGAATATTTATATTGAGGGAGAATGGCACCAATTTAGAAGGAAAGCTTGAATATGGAAGAAAAATGAAATGATAATGAATGAAACAAGGTTCTAGATAGAACAGGAGAAGAGGGAGTCAAAAGAGAACTAGTGAAGGGCTTAGAACACAGAGAGAAGTGCATTAGTTTTCTACTTTTACATAACAAGTCACCACAGGTGCAGCAGCTTGAAACAGCATACCTTTATTGTCTCAGTTTTTGTGTGTCAGAAGTTCTGGCGTGGGTTAGTTGGACCCCCCATCAGGGTCTCACCATCCTGCAGAGAAGGTAAAGTTCCTGCCATGCTCCTGTCTGTACTTTGGAGTCTGCTTTCAGAGACTCAAATGGTTATTGGGCTCAGTTGCTCTGGTTCTAGGACTGAGGTTTCAGTTTTCTTGCTGGCTGGTCACCAGGCACTGTTTTCAGCTCCTCGAGGTGTGTTCAATTTCTTGACATGTGGCCCTTCCACGACCTCTCCCACAACAAAGCAGTTCACTTCTTCCAGGACCGTGGCAGACTCTCTCATCTGCCAGGATGGAATCTTATACAACATGATGTAATCAGGGGAGTGACTTTCCCACCATCTTTGCCATTTACTATTGGTTAAAAGCAAATCAAATCACAGGCTCCACCTCCACACAGGGTTCAGGATTGTACAAGAGCATGACTCACTGGGTGTCACCTTAAGTGTGTCCCCTTCAGGAGGGGAGAATAGGTGGGGTATGGATTTGGCATGGGCATTTGCTGAGAAGGTCTTTTTTATCAAACACCTGTCCTGATGAGCAACTCATGTCTTAATGAACAACTCATTTTCCATCAATGAAGATTTCAGTTTCCTGAAGAATCCACTGGTTCCTCCCTTTTATTTATCTATTTCATATTTTAAACTTTCCTGTGTAGTAGTCTATGGAAAAGGAGTTCATCTCTTTTTTTTTTTTTTTTTTTTTTGTAGATAATTATTTTTTTATTGAAGGGTAGTTGACACACGGTATTACATTACATTAGTTTCAGGTGTACAACATAGTGATTCAACATTTATATACATGACAATTCTAGGTACCAGCTATCACCATACCAAGCTGTTACAATATCTTGACTATATTCATTACATCCCAGTTACTTATTATTTTACCATTGGAAGTGTATACTTTTTTTGTGTGTGTGTGAGGGCATCTCTCATATTTATTGATCAAATGGTTGTTAACAACAATAAAATTCTGTATAGGGGAGTCAATGCTCAATGCACAATCATTAATCCACCCCAAGCCTAATTTTCATCAGTCTCCAATCTTCTGAGGCATAACAAACAAGTTCTTACGTGGAGAACAAATTCTTACATAGTGAATAAGTTCTTACATGGTGAACAGTACAAGGGCAGCCATCACAGAAACCTTCGGTTTTGCTCATGCATTATGAACTATAAACAGTCAGTTCAAATATGAATACTCATTTGATTTTTATACTTGATTTATATGTGGATGCCACATTTCTTTCTTTATTATTATTATTTTTAATAAAATGCTGAAGTGGTAGGTAGATACAAGATAAAGGTAGAAAACATAGTTTAGTGTTGTAAGAGAGCAATTGTAGATGATCAGGTGTGTGCCTGTAGACTATGTGTTAATCCAAGCTAGACAAGGGCAATAAAGCATCCACGTAAGCCTAATTGGGCTACCCCGAAAATGAACTAAGATACGATATGAAAAAGAGTTCATCTCTTTTTAGTCTCTTAAAATAAGTGCGAATATCACCAAGCTAGTTCATCTCTAGGGTCCAGTTCTGATCTTCTTTGGATCCATGAGAGACAGTGTTCTCCAGAGATTCTTTTCTTTGTCTTTTCTTTTACCTTGGTAAGAACACTTAACATGATAACTACCCTCTTAACAGATGTTTAACCATATAATATAGTATGGCCATCTATAAGCACAATGTTTTATAGCTGATCTCTAGAATTTATTTATCTTACATAACTGAAATTTTAAACCCATTGATGAGCAACACTCCATTCTCCCTTGCCCCCAGCCCCAGGCAACCAGCACTCTATTTCTATTCCATGAATAGAATAGAATAGAATCTTATTCTATTTTATATATAGTACAATATATTATAATGGTTCTATTATACATAATTATAGAATGCATATATTAATATGTTATATTTATATGTATATATCACATTTTAAAAATCCATTCATCTGTCTATGGGCATTATGTTTGTCCATTTCTTGGCTATTATGAATAGTGCTGCAAGAAACATGGGAGTGCTAATATCTCTGAGATCCTAATTTCAATTCTGTTGGATATATACCAGGAGTGGTATTGCTAGATCATACGGTAGTTCTTTTTTAACATTTTTAAGGATCCTCTGTACTATTTTTCACAGTGGCTATACTATTTTGCATTACAACTGGCAATGTACAACTGTTCTAATTTCTCCATATCCTTACCAACTTGCTATCATGTGTGTGTGTGTGTCTGGTGTGGCATAAAGACAGACAGACAGATCAATGGAACAGAACAGAGAACCAAGAAATAAATCCACTCATACCTGGTGAACAGCACTTCTGCAAGGGTACCAAGAATACAGAATAGGGAAAGGACAGTCTTTTCAACAAATGATTTAGGGAAACTGTATATTCACATGGAAAAAAACTGAAATTAGACCCTTACACCTTATATCATAAACAAAAAAATAATTGAACTCAAAATGGATTATAAAGACTTAAAATAAGTCCTAAAACTATAAAACTCCTAGAAGAAAGCAGAGAAAAGCTGCATGACATTGGTTTCAGCAATAATTTCATGGATATGAAACCAAACCACAGGCAACAAAAGCAAAAATGAGACATGGGGCTACCTCAAACTGAAAAGCTTCTGCACAGCAAAGGAAACCATCCATAAGGTGAAAAGATAACCTGTGGAATGTGAAAAAATTATTTGCAAACCATGTATATGATAAGGGCTTAACTTCTAAAGCATATGAGGAACTCCTAAAACTTAATCATGAAAAAACTAATAACCCAGTTAAACAATGGGCTAAAGACTGGAATAGACATTCCTTTAAAGAAGACATACAAATGGCCAACAGATGCATGAAAAGACACTCATCATCACTGATCATCAAGGAAATGAAAACCACAACCCCAGTGAGATATCATCTCACACCTGTTAGGATAGCTATTACAACAAACAGACAAAAATTGTTGGTGAGGATATGGAGAAACTGGAACCCTTACAGAGACTCAAAAATAGGCTCTAGAGTCAGAATGTCCTTGGGTTGAATTCTGTCTCCACTACTGTAGGACTTTGTGAACAAGCTGCTTAATTTCCCTGAAGCTCTACTTTCTCATAAAGGTAATAACTGAATCTCCCAAATAAGGTGAAATGTGAATATTTATTCTGAGAGTAAATATTAACTGCTCTGAGGCTTATTCCCCATAGTCTGACTCCCTGAAAAGTTCCATGGAAACCAGTTACATACAGGTAAATGCATATGGTGATCAGTGCTGGCATAATTAAGGGAGCACATCAGGTTCCACTTCACCAAGTCCTAACAGCTGCAAGGCCAAGGCCTTGACCTCAGCCTGATATCACCCCAGGGAGAAGGGCTGGTGCTTCTGTGACCAGGAGCACAGAGGGGAAATCATGCCACCTGCCTGCCAAGTCCTACAGTTACAATTGCATAGCTTCAATTCCTGATCACATTGGGGTGGGAGTTGTCGATCTCACACCACTGACATCTAGAAGAGGATAATTCCTTGTCGTGGGGCCGCCCTGTGCATGTAGAATATTTGGCAACATCCCTGGCCTCTCTTCCACGATCTCTCTGAGTTTTCCGTAATGCATTCTGCTCCAGCAGGCCCCGTGTGTGCTCCTTGTTTTGCATTACACATTCATGAACAAAAGCCCTTTTAGAGTCTATTATATGTCAGACAATGTTCAGTGTGACCTAGGGACACAGTAATAAATAAAATTGGCTTTATTTCAGGCTGGGAGTGAAAAATTGTAGGAAGGAAGGAGAATAAAGGATGGAAAGAAAAGACAAACAAAATAAAGAAGTGACAGAACAACAGCCCAGAAACACAGACTTGTTCATAAAGTGACTCTGAAATGCCATCAAGAAAACATGTCTTTTCAGTAATGGTGCTGCCTGATTGGGTAGGCACATGTGGAGAAAAAAAGGATCTTAACTCCTTTCTCACATTATGCTCCCAAATCAGTATCAAATGGATTGCAGATCTGAATGCAAAATGTAAAACAATAAAGCTTTTAGAATGAAATAAGGTATCTTCTTAATTTGGAGTATGCAAAGATTTCTTAAATATGCTATTAAAAATATAATAAATTAGGCTAAATTAAAAACTTCTGCTCATCAAGATACTATTAATAAGTGAAAGACAACCCACAGAGTGGGAGAAAATATTTTAATAAGAAAGATGACAGACAACAAAATACCTGAACAGATACTTTATGAAGGATATGATGTAAATGACAAAAAATGAAAAAGTTCTCAATCTCACTAATAATCAGGGAAAAGCTATTTAAAACCACAATGATCCACACCAATCAGAGTGCCATGCTGTGCCCTGCAAAGAGAAGTATATGTAGTAGGGTGAGACCCATCCAAAGCATATTTCAAAGTGTCCTTGGATAGAGGCACATGAGCTCCTGACCTGATGCCTTCCTTGACTCTCTTTTCCACCTGACTTCTATGTTCATTCCACGCTTACTGTGCACCTACCCTGTACAGCACTGGAGATAAAGTGGACAATAAAACAGATGTAGTCCTTGCCTTCATGAAGTCATGAAAAATCTAGATAGTCAACAAATAAACACACTGCTAAATATATAAATACAAATAGCATGTGCTGAGATGTAAAATAATAGTTACTGTGAGAGACAGCAATAAGGGAAGGGGTAAGCAAAGCCCATAGACGAAGTACTGTTTCAGCTGAAAGGTGAAAGTAAGAGGAGAGAAAAAGCCCTTCAGGTAGAAGTGGTAGCATAAAGCCCAAGGCTAGCAGAAACACACAGTGAGGGGGGCAGAAATAGGGAGAAAGAGGGTGTCGGTGTTAAGTTAGGTGAGGATGGGAGGAACTGAAGCTGCAAGGGTCATAAAAGCCCATGCAGACTAGAGCTTTGAATTTTAGGCTCAGTGCAATGGAAGCCATTTCAGGATTGTAAGCATGAAAATACTATAGTCCAGTTCATTTGTTTTTTAAAGACACTTCTGTCTTCTGAATGAAGGATGAATTGAGTGAAGGGGTCATGAGTAGAAATCTGGAGACCATTAGGCAGATATGTCCACTGTTCAAGGGGGAGATAAGAGGGCCTGGGTCAGGAGAGTGGTCCTAGAGATGCAAAGGAGTGGGTGAATCAAGTTATACTTTAGAGATAGAACCAGGCGATTTCAAGGACTGGGGATGCACTCACATGAGAAGAAGGATTGTTTTCTAGTTCACAGAAAAGAATCAGCTCAATGGGTATGCTTTGTCCAATCACGCATAGGATTCGAGATTGTGCAGGGACAGAATTAACCTCATCTTTCCCACTTCTGAGGGCTCTCCTCTCCTGTTTGAGCAAATGTGAGGAGCAAGCTCCAGTTCTCTGACTGTTGAATACAGCTATTTTTCCTCTCCTTTAAAGTCCTCTGAAATCATTCCAGAGACAATTCTTAAAACATCCAGTGTTAAATATGTGTACTTAAATCTAACCTGAATCCTTTATGGTGTAGAGGTTAAATTCAAGTTTCCTGCTGGAAAATGGTTTTCTTCTCCCCAGCAGGAGGCAGTGCAATATGTTTGCAGAAACCATGGAACTTCATTTCTCACCTCCTCTGAGGCCTCTGTGCTGAGAATCCACTTTATCTGCCATTCCTGGGACTGCAGGAGGCAAAGGCCATCTTCCTCACACTGCTTCTGAGGAGGCTACCTAAAAGACAGCTTTATAGGAGGTTCAGAGTGTTCCTGGTCCTGGAGGGCAGGCCTGCAGGGCCTGGCAGGGGAGAGTGCTTGCGTGTGTTCTGGATGAGGCTGCTGTCTTCAAATCCAGATGGCCCATGATGTCACTGGAAAAAATCTTGAAACGTGCTACAAGAAAGAACATTTTTATGGCTCCCTGTGTAATGTTTCCATACACTGGGCTTGAGATGGGAAGAAAAAAGAACGGGAAGACTTTCCTGCTCCCCACAGCCCTGCCCATCTGTCAACTTTGGACTGCACAGAAAGGAAGGACAGGAGGGAGGAAAGGGATTAGGTGTGCAAAGAGGAAAAAAAAAAAACCAGAAGGAACTAAGGGAACTAAGACTAATCCTCTCTCCTTCATCCTGCCTCTGCATCTTGGCACAGGGTACTTACCACACCAGGGGGGAGCTAAGTATGTGACTCCCCTACTGCACTGTTTGGGATCGGTTTTCCTGCCTTAAGTATTACTGTAACTGTAGAACCCTAAAACAAGGTCTATTGCATAAAAAGATGTTTGATAAAAGTTAAAAGAATAGAATTCTGCACTGGAGCCACACAATTAAAGACCATAACAGAAAGAATCAAGAGAAAGAAAAAAAGGAAGCCAAAACTCATTGGCTGTTTTTATATGTGTCACATATCACACTAGACACCTTTGGACACATCTGTCTTATTGCTATTGTTTGGAGTGGAAATTACTAATCTCACTTCACAGAGGAGAAAGTGGAAGCTTAAAGAAGGCAAGTGAAGTGCCCAGGATCATGCAGCAAGTCCAGCCAGTACTCGAGCCCAGGTCTAATGGGCTCAGAGCAATTCCCACTAGGACCGCTTGCCTTTCCCAGGAAGCTACCCTCTACATTCTTCCCTAACCTTAAAACATAGAACAGAAAGAAAAAACAGGCCGTGTGTAAGAAGTGGGCTGGGAATGTGAGTCCTAATTCAGTACTCATTACAAATGGATTCTGCTATGACACGGTATATGGATGTTTTTAGAAACACAGTTGGATTTCTTATAATCTTCTAACTATTTCCAACTGAACTGAAAGTTAAGTTCTAAAGAGCCTATTACTTAAGGTGAGCTTATATAATGAGAAAAGCTGGTTGCAGGGAGAATCGTTCCCTACCTAAATTAAGGATGACCCAAATTAACTTCAGTTATTCAGCTAAAAGGGGGGGTGAGGGTGGGGAGAAAACAAAAGGACAAGAAAGAAAAGATCAGGAGTGACTTTGTAAAATGTTCTATAGTCGAAAAACAGGTAAACACCCCTCTCTTGCATTTTTTTCCCTCACCATTGAACCTTACATATGCAAGTGTCTGCCAGTAGTGGATGGGGTGAGACTGAGATACCTTACATATCTTGCTAATATAAGCACATAAGATTTTAGAACTGAAAACTCTTTCAAGCCTTAAGTTTAGACTAAACTTAAATGTCTAAGCCATCTACTTCATTTCACACCTGAGAAAACCTGGTCCAGAAGGTGAAGAAACCTGTCAGACTTTATAGCTAGTTAATGACAGAAAAAGCATAGAATCCAGGGGTTGGGTCCCACAGGTAAGAGATCTTGCCGCTCCATTAGGAAAACATACAAACCTCCAGATGCTAGTCCTTACCCCAACTGCTCTGCACTGGCAATTATCAAAGATTCTTCAGAGCCAGTTTACAGACTATGGTAGCAAGTATCTGCCTGTGCTCAGCCAAGAAGCCAAGGATTCCCCAACATCTGTTTAAGTAGCACCAAGGAATTCAAGTTTAGGGAGCAGGATGAGGGTCTTCTCCTCTCCCACACATATCAGGGGCATATTGCCAACGGCCACAGGCACAAAGGGCAGATTCCAGTAGACGTATCTTCAAACACTAACCCTCCATGCACATATACTTTCCAGGTGATTATTTAGGTAATAAAAATGTCTTATTATCTGGCATTAGAATTTTTTTTAAAGGGAAAAAACTGTTTCTATTTGGAAAGCTACTGTACTTGGAATTGAAGGTAAGCTATTAAGGGTCTATATATCTTCAGGGTCAAAATTTCATATAAAGCAATACAATACTCTGCATAGAATAAGACTAATAAATTTATTTCTTAAAAGAGGAAGATATAAGTCAAGAGAGCAAAAGAGAAAGAATAAATGCCATGTGAAGGAAAAACCAAGAAAACACCGTCTCAGGAGTTAAGCAAAAAGTATAGTTGAGAATACACTATTTTAGATGGTGTTTGGTTTTCTCTATTGTGTGTAATATTAACTTTCTTGTGACATCTCCCCCTGTCCAAACTCTTAAATAACATTTTGTACACTCATGAACACTATGTGTGAGTTGTGCTTCTTGGCTGTTTGGTTGACTGGTTTTGGAGAACTTAGTGAAGATACATAAGATGACATGAATACAGGAAAAAAGAGCCTGCTTAAATCTCACCTGTGACATTCATTCCACACTACTGAACACCTTCACTATATCGAAAGAACTACACAACATTTCCTAACTGATTCTGAGGCCAGCATAACTTTGATAGTAATAGCTGACAAAGACATTGCAAAAATTAAAGTCACAGACCAACAGTATTATGAACATAGAGGCACAAATCACTTTAAAAATTACCAGATCAAATCCAGCAATCTATTGAGAAAGATAATACATCAGGTCAAATAGGGTTTATCCCAGAAAGATAATACATCAGGTCAAATAGGGTTTATCCCAGAATGCAAGGTTGATTTATTATTCAAAAAATTAATCTATGTATTCATATTAGCAGACTAAAAATTAAAAAAACATGCTCATTTCAATAGATTAGAAAAAGCATTTAACATAATTTAATATCCAAAAATGAACTAGGGATGTAAAAGAATTTTAGAAACCATGAATAATGTCATAATGAATGGGGAAGATGTACACTTTTCTCTGAAAATCAGGAACAAGGCAAAAAGATCCACCTTTACTAATTTTGCTTAACTTTGTGCAGAAATTCCTAGTTAGTTTAATAAGATAAGAAAAAAGGAAAAACATAAACTTTAGGAATAATTAAAACTATCATTTTTTACAGAAATTTAAATAATGACATTTATGATAGCATTCAAAAACATGAATACAAACAACATTAAAAAGATATGGAAAACCTTGTATACAGAAAACTTTAAAACACTGCTGAAAGTAAAGGTTATCTATCTGCCTTTCATGAAATAAAAGAACCATTATGTTTAAGGTGTCAATTCTCAAATTACAGCTCATTCTGAATTTACATGAAAATGTAAAAATCCAACACTATTTTGAAAAATAGAAAGAAGAACAAAAGTTGGGGTCTTACACTACCTGATTTTGAGACTATCTATACAGCTACAATAATCACTACAATGGGGTAACAGAAGAAGGATAGGCACATAGATCAATAAAGTAGAATAGAGTACACACACACACACACACACACACACACACACACACACATGCACAATTGATTTTTAACAAAGAACCAAGCTAATGTAATAGGGAAAATGGCAGGCTTTCCAAAACCTGTTACTAGAATAACTGGATATCCATATAAAAGAAAACAAACTCCGATTTCTATCTCATGCCATACACAAAAATTAACTAGGTATGGATTAAAAATGTAAATGTGAATGCTAAAATCATAAAAGGTTTAAAAGAAATATGGAAGAATTTCTCTGTCACCATTGGACAAACTTTCTTAGATAAGGTACCCCAAGCACTACCATTAAAACCCAACTATAAATTAAAATTCACCAAAAAAAAAAGTCTTAGCTTGGAAACCAACTTTGAGGAAATGAAAAAACAAACCACATTTGGGTGGTAATATTTTCAATGCATGTAGCTGACAAAAGATTTCATCTAGAATATATGGAGAACTCCTACAAAACATTGCTAAAAAGATAAACAATTCAATAAAAATCATGAACCAACATTGAACCAAAAGAGACATACAAATGATTAATAAGCCACATGTACACATGTTCAACAGTATTGGTCATCAGGGAAATATAAATTAAAACCACAGTGAATGAAATTTTTAAATAGGTAATACCAAGCATTGATGAAAAAATGAAGCAACTGTAACTTTCAAACAGTTTTGGTAAGAACACAAAATAGTACAATCAATATGAAAAACAGGCAATTTCTTGTAAAGGTAAATATATACCTTCTCTGTGGCCCAATGACTCCTAGTAGATAAATGAGAAACTACTAGGTAAAAGAGAAATATTTCTCTTCCAAAAGAAATAAGAAACTATGTCCATAAAAGGATGTGTATAAAATATTCATAGTAGCCTTATCATAATAGTCTGAAACTAGAAACAACACAAATGTCCACTGACCAAAGAGTTCACAGTGTACAACTGAACCTATACGATATTCTAGAATAAGCAAAACTAAGCTATACTGATAGAGATTATATCAGTGTCTATATCTTGGACTATGCTGATTGCAAAGAGGTAAAGATAAAACTTCCTGCAATGATGAAATGTTCTGTATCTTGACTGAGATAGTGATTTACATTTCTACATACGCTGAGTGTGTATTATTGTCAAAACTTCTTGAACTGCATACTTAGAGTATCAGCATTTTATTATATACAAATTATATTTTAAATATAAAAAATAGAAACAATACTAAAAAGAATTGTTAAGGAGGAAGAAAATGTACCAACCTATATAAACATATATGATAATGTCACATTTAAAAGTAGAACAAAACATTTTATCTCTGCCATGATGAATACCTTGTAAAAGTTATATAAGAACTAGTTCAGAACAGAGGAGGAAAGAATATCAATCCTAAAAGACTAACATTTCACTACTGGAAATTCCAGAAAATAAATATAATCAAAATGCTAGAAGACTTATGATTTTCTCAGTAGTGGATAGCAGCTTCCAGATAAAAAACATGGTGAATATCATGAAAAATGAATGAGAAAGCTCTAACAAAGCATAACAGTGTAATATTTTAGAACAGGATAAAGGGGTGGCTCTAAAATCTTCAAGAAATAAACAAGTCCTGCAAAAAAAGATCAACAATCAAGGCAGCATCAGAATTTCAGAAGCAACATTGTAAACTAGAAGAATGGACAAAGAGCTACAACATTCTGCATGGAAATAATTTCCACCCTAAAATTCTAAATGAAGAAAGACTTTAAATCTAATGTTAAGAAATATATTTTCAGGCTCACAAGTGCTCAAAAGTTTTACTTAACATGGATCCCTTTCTGTGAAATAAATTCGATGATATATTTCAGTGAAATGGTGGGGGGAATCACGAAAGAAGACATGGAACTGAAATATGATCTAACAAAAGAGAGAGATGAAGATAACTTTCAGCTTAATAAAGGGCAAGTCCATGAGTAAAATCTTTTCACAATCTAAAGAGCCACCAGTCCATACAAAAGCAGAGGTCAGAGGACTCCAAGAGGAAGTTGTCAAGAAAAAATAAAATGGATGATGCAATGCATCTGACTATTTTGATGGAACTTCTACAATTTTTTCAGAACTTCTAGAAAGAACTAGAGACAGGGTGTAGAACACATAGCATAACGGGGTGGGGGAAAGGGAAGGACCAACATAATTACATACTGAAGAGAAAAAAGTACTGTGCAAAAAATGAAAGTAACTGTGGTATACTCCACGGTTTAACTACTCATAGCACTCACACAGTAGTAATATAATATAAATTTATTAGATAACAATTAAGGTTGATCTATTAAAAATGAGGTATAAATATTTGGGGAAAAGTGGAAGAAAAGAAAGGCACAGAAAACATGCATGTGTATAATGGAGAGAGGAGGAAAGCTGATAAGAAAGGGAGACACAACCTAAATGTCAAACCTAAAAGAGAGAGTACCTAGCCTGTAAAATCAAGTAGCTATATTATTATAGGCAATATTTAGCTATATAGAAGAAAGTGCCCAAAGAAACAGCTTAGTTAAATGGCTGCCTCTGGGGCAATGAAAATGGGAAAGGGGAGAGGTTCTTTCCCCCTGTGTTTAAACTATGTAGACACATAATTTCAACAAAAGTATAATCAAAACAAAGATGAAGAAATTAAGGGCCAAGTAAAAACATTACATTCAGAAAAATAAAAACTGCAGAGAAGGGAAATTGATCATAATACAATAGACAGCTCACTTTGACAACTACTTATGTAAGCATAATCTAAATGTTGATTGTTAATTTACCAAAAAGCCTGAGAAAAACACATTGGGAGAGGATTCAAGATGGCGGCGTGAGAGGTGAGACAGAATTCCTCGCAAAACCACAAATAGTCTGAAAATGTAGTTAAGTTACAACTGACCCTAAAACAGCAACAAGAAAGAAGGCTGCACCAGACTGCATGCAGACCTCAGGAACAGAGCAGACCTCACGAAACTGGGTAACATATGAAAGCCTTAATCTGGCAGGACCCAAGCCCTTCCCCCACCCCAGCTCACCTGGTGGGAGGAAGAGAAACGGAGTGGGGGAGGGGGTAGAAGCCTGAGACTGATGAACACCCAGCCCTGGAGATCTGCTTTGGGAGCAGAAACCTACACAGTGTGGTGTTCTGGAGGTTGGGGAGCTCAGGCAGGTGGAGTGTTTGAGAGACAGATTCTGGCCATTTGTGGAGGATGGGATCCACACCCGGCTCCTCTGGGACAAAAGGAAAGGCAGGCGGTCTGAGAAGCTTCCTAGCAGTGAGGGGCTGCTGAAGGAATGGAGTTTGAACGGAGCTTGCTGCGCCGGGGAGGGGAGAGCTGGACAAGGTTACCTGGGCATGCTCTGCCCAGCTGGTTGAGAACTTCAGGTGCCCCATTCCCCTGGATGCCTGCTCAGCTCCGAGGCACCCCACTGTGACATGCAGCCTGCTGCACCTTCATCTTATACTGCCAACACCGGTTCACAAACCTGCAGTCACTATGCTGGCATCAAGCCAGCCAGAGGGAAACCACCTACAACAGCTAGAGACACAAAACACAGAGGATTACACCTGTGTTCTTGACCCACTGGCTCTGAGACTGGAGACAGGCACCACAGACGAGAATCAGGAACAGATCTTTCCTCCCCCCAGGCACCAGCTCCACTCCCTTAAAACCCATAACCTCACTCTAGGGGCTGAGCAACTCCAGAGATTGGAGCTTCTGGGCACTAGTGGGCACCACACAGAAATATGAAACGTCAAAAGAACATGGTTCAGACCAAAATCTCACAAACCCCAGAAAAGGAGTCAAATGAAACTGAACTCACCAATCTGCCTGAAAGAGAGTTCAAAATAAAAATCATAAACATGCTATGGAGGTACATAAAAATATTCAAGAACTCAGGAACAAATTTAAGTTGTAAATTGGATCATTAAGAAATTCCATATCTGAAATGAGCCATACAATGGAGGGATTTAAAAGCAGATTAGATATAGTAGAAGAGACAATAAATGGGATAGAAATTAGAGAAGAGGAATACAAAGAAACTGAGGCAAAGACAGAAAAAAAGAATTTCCAAGAATGAAAGAATATTGAGAGAACTGCGTGACCAATCCAAATGGAACAATATTCATATTATAGGGATACCAGAAGAAGAAGAGAAAAAGGGATAGAAAGTGGCATTGAGGAGGTAATTGCTGAAGACTTCCCCAGTCTTTGGAAGGAGATAGTCTCTCAAGCCATGGAGGTGCACGGATCTCCCAACAGAAGGGACCCAAGGAAGACAACATCAAGACATATAATAATTAAAATGGCAAAGATCAAGAATAAAGACAGACTTTTAAAAGCAGCTAGAGAGAGAAAAAAGATCACATACAAAGGAAAACCCATCAGGTTATCATCAGATTTCTCAACAGAAACCTTACAGGCCAGAAGGGAGTGGCATGATATATTTAAAGCAATGATGCAGAAAGGCCTTGGACCAAGAATACTATACCTGGCAAGGTTACCATTTAAATTTGAAGGAGGGATTAAACAATTTTCAGATAAGAAAAAGTTGAGAGAATTTACCACACACAAACCACCTCTACAGTGCATTTTAGAAGGACTCCTGTAGATGGAAGTATTCCTAAGGCTAAATAGATATCACCCAAGGGATAGGCAAAGAGTACAGAATATGATTCATAATATACAAAGAATGGAGAAGGAAGAAAAAGGAGGAAAAAAAAAGAACCTTTACATTCTGTTTGTAATAGCACACAAAGTGAGTTAAATTAGACTGTTAGATAGTAAGGGAATTACCCTTGAACCTTTGGTAACCACGAACCTAAAGCCTGCAATGGCAATAAGCACATACCTATCGATAATCACCCTAAATGTAAATGGTCTGAATACACCAATCAAAAGACATAGAGTCACTGAATGAATTAAAAAACAAGACCCAGCCATATGCTGCCTACAAGAGACTCACTTCAAACCAAAAGACACACACAGACTGAAAGTAAAGGGATGGAAAAAGATATTTCATTCAACTAACAGGGAGAAAAAAGCAGGAGTTGCAGTACTTGTATCAGACAAAATAGACTTCAAAACAAAGAAAGTCACAAGAAACAAAGAAGGACATTTCATAATGATAAAGGGGTCAATCCAACAAGAGGATATAACTATTAAAAATATATATGCACCCAGCACAGGACCACCTACATATGTGAAACCAATACTAACAGAATTAAAGGGGGAAATAGAATGCAATGCATTCATTTTAGGAGACTTCAACACACCACTCACTCCAAAGGACTGATCAGCCAGACAGAAAATAAGTAAAGAGACAGAGGCACTGAACAATGTATTAGAACAGATGGACCTAACAGACATCTACAGAACACTGCATCCAAAAGCAACAGGATACACATTCTTCTCAAGTGCACATGGAACTTTTTCAAGAATAGACCATATAGTAGGCCACAAAAGAACCTCAGTAAATTCAACAAGATTAAAATTATACCAACCAGCTTCACACATCACAAAGGTATGAAACTAGAAATAAATTACACAAAGAGAATGAAAACACCCACAAACACATGGAGACTTAATAACATGCTCCTAAATAAGCAGTGGATCACAGACCAAATAAAAACAGAGATCAAGCAATATATGGAGACAAATGACAATGATAATTCAACAACACAAAATCTGTGGGATACAGCGAAGGCCATTGCAACACAGGCCTACCTCAGGAAAGAAGAACAATCCCAAATGAAGAGTCTAAACTTACAATTAATGAATTTTGTGAAGAGTCTAACTTACAATTAATGAAGAGTCTAAACTTACAATTAATGAAACTAGAAAAGGAAGAACAAATGAGGCCCAAAGTCAGTAGAAAGAGGGACATAAAAAGATTAAAGCAGAAATAAATAAAATTGAGAAAAATAAAACAGTAGAAAGAATCAATGACAGCAGGAGCTGGTTCTTCAAGAAAATAAACAAAATAGATAAACCCCTAGCCAGACTTATCAAGGGAAAAAGAGAGTCTACACACATAAACAGAATCAGAAATGAGAAAGGAAAAATCATTACCGACACCATAGAAATACAAAGAATTATGAGAGAATAGTATGAAAAATTATATGTCAACAAACAGGGTAACCTAGAAGAAATGGACAACTTTCTAGAAAAATATAACTTTTCAAGGCTGACCCAGAAAGAAACAGAAAATCTGAATAGACCAATTACCAGCAAAGAAATTGAACTGGTAATGAAAAAACTACCTAAGAACAAACTCCTGGACAAGATGGTTTCACTGCTGAATTTTATCAAACATTTAGTGAAGAACTAATACCCAACCTCCTTAAAGTTTTCCAAAAAATAGAAGAGGAGGGAATACTCCCAAACTATGAGCCCAACATCACTCTGATACCAAAACCAGGAAAAGACGCACACAGACAAAAAAATTACAGACCAATATCCCTGATGAACATAGATGCAAAAATACTCAACAAAATATTAGCAAACCAAATTCAAAAATACATCAAAAAGATAATCCATCATGATCAAGTGGGATTCATCTCAGGGATGCAAGGATGGTACAATATTCAAAAATCCATCAACATCACCCACCACGTCAACAAAAAGAAGGACAAAAACCATGTGGTCATCTCCACAGATGCTGAAAAAGCACTTCACAAAATTCAACATCCATTCATGATAAAAATTCTCAACAAAATGGGTATAGAGGGCAAGTACCTCAACATAATTAAGGCCATATATGATGAACGCACAGCCAACACTGTACTTAAAAGCAAGAAGCTGAAAGCTTTTCCTTTAAGATCAGGAACAAGACAAGGATGCCCACTCTCCCTACTTTTATACAACATAATTCTGGAGGTCCTAGCCACGGCAATCAGACAACACAAAGAGATAAAAGGCATCCAGATTGGCAAGGAAGAAGTAAAACTGTTCCTGTTTGCAGATGACATGATATTGTACATAAAAACCATAAAGAATCCACTCTAAAACTACTAGATCTAATATCTGAATTCAGCAAAGTTGTGGGATACAAAATTAATACATAGAAATCTGTTGCATTCCTATATACTAATGATGAACTAGCAGAAAGAGAAATCAGGAAAACAGTTCCATTAACAATTGCATCAAAAAGAATGAAATACTTAAGAATAAACCTAACCAAGGAAATAAAAGACCTATACCCTGAAAACTATGGGACACTCTTAAGAGAAATTAAAGAGGACACTAATAAACAGAAATTCATCCCATGCTCTTGGCTAGGAAGAATTAATATTGTCAAAATGGCCATCCTGCCTAAACCATTCTACAGATTCAATGAAATCCCTATCAAAATGCCAACAGCATTCTTCAATGAATTAGAGCAAATAGTTCTAAAATTCATATGGAACCACAAAAGACCATGAATAGCCAAAGCAATCCTGAGAAGGAAGAATAAAGCAGGGGGAATTACACTCCCTGACTTCAAGCTCTTCTACAAAGCCACAGTAATCAAGAAAATTTGGTACTGGCACAAGAACAGACCCATAGACCAGTGGAACAGTATAGAGAGTCCAGATATATACCCAAGCATATATGGTCAATTAATACGTGATAAAGGAGCTATGGATATACAATGGGGAAATGACAGCCACTTCAACAGCTGGTGTTGGCAAAACTGGACAGCTACATGTAAGAGAATGAAACTGGATTATTGTCTAATCCTGTATGCAAAAGTAAACTCAAAATGGATCAAAGACCTGAATGTAAGTCATGAAACCATAAAACTCTTAGAAAAAAATATAGGCAAAAATCTATGGGACATAAACATGAGCAACTTCTTCATGAACATATCTCCCCGGGCAAGAGAAATGAAAGCAAAAATGAACAACTGGGACTATTTCAAATTAAAAAGCTTCTGTACAGCAAAGGATACCATCAGCAGGACAAAAAGACATCCTACAGTAAGAGGGAATATATTCATAAATGACATATCTGATAAGGGATTGACAACCAAATTATATAAAGAGCTCACACACCTGAACAAACAAAAAGCAAATAAGCCAACTAAAAAATGGTCAGAGGATCTGAACAGACACTTCTCTAAAGAAGAAATTCAGATGGCCAACAGGCACATGAAAAGATGCTCCACATTGCTTATCGTCAGAGAAATGCAAATTAAAACCACAATGAGCTATCACCTCATACCAGTTAGGATGGCCAACATTCAAAAGACAAGCAACAACAAAGGTTGTGGAGAAAGGTGAACCCTCCTACACTGCTGGTGGGAATACAAGATAGTTCAACCATTGTGGAAAGCAGGGTGGAGATTCCTCAAAAAACTGAAAACAGAAATAACGTTTGACCCAGGAGTTCCACTCCTAGGAATTTACCCTAAGAATGTAGCAGCACAGTTTGAAAAAGACATATGCACCCCTATGTTTATCGCAGCACTATTTACAATAGCCAAGAATTGTAAGCAACCTAAGTGTCCATCAGTAGATGAATGGATAAAGAAGATGTGGTACATATACACAATGGAATATTATTCAGCCATAAGAAGAAAACAAATCCTAGCATTTGCAGCAAGCATGGATGGAGCTAGAGGGTATTATGCTCAGTGAAATAAGCCAGGTGGAGAAAGACAAGTATCAAATGATTTCACTCATCTGTGGAGTATAAGAACAAAGAAAAAACTGAAGGAACAAAACAGAAGCAGACTCACAGAACCCATGAGTGGACTAAAAGTTACCAAAGGGAAAGGGACTGGGGAGGATGAGTGGGAAGAAAGAGATAAGGAGAAAAATGGGGCATTATGATTAGCATACATAATGTTGGGGGGTGGGACACGGGAAAGGTAGTATATACAGAGAAGACAAGTAGTGATTCTATAGCATCTTACTATGCTGATGGACAATGACTGTAATGGGGTATGTGGGGGGGACTTGATAATAGGGGGAGTCTAGTAACCATAATGTTGTCCAAGTAATTGTACATTAACGATATCAAAATAAAATTAAAAAAACAAAAAAAGCATTGGTTCATGGGAAAATAGAAAGTAGATTTACTTATCCAGTTCCCGCATAAGAGTGTGAGAGCCTTGAAGGTACTTTTCCAAAGTCAAAGAGGATATTGACTCCGACTGCAAGGGATTTTAGAATTATGGAGAGAAGGAAAAATTATAGGCCCATTTATAGGACTCTTAGGCAAATAATATGATAGAGAATATTATGAGATAATATTATTAGGTTGGAAAGTCAGTAAAATCTCTTGGCAAGGACCTTTGACCTGATGAATTTAAATTAATGAAGTTTAGAGTAAAAAAGGGTGGGAAATACAGAAAGAAAATGGCATGTGGAAAGGGGCAGAAATAGGTAATGAGAATGAAGTATTTTATGAACTACTATTAGTTGTTAATCGTTGCTGCAGAATGTGTCTTGTATTTTCAACATAAGCATCTTTGCATCACGTATTTTCGCTGAGTACATTTTCACCCACATAACTAATTGGCCATAAAGCATTTTTACCCTGAAAAATAAAAGAGGGATGCTCATTAAAAAGGACATATTGAAACATGAAATATGAACAACAAATTAAAAAGAGTTTTTTCAAAGCACAAAATATATAAATACATTCAAAATGTACAGTGTAAATTCATGGCAACCCTGTGTAAATAACTGATTTCATTTTGTGGATTATACAAAAGCACTTGCCTTCAAAGTCTTTTGTTCAGAGTATTACTGTAAAGCTTTTGCTTGTTAGTTCATCTCATTCAACATCACATTTTTATTATTTTAATAAAATTTCTGCCTTTTTTAAGAGAGATATCAGTTGCCAAATGCTAGGATGCATATTTATAACTGAGCTTTGCACTGAGTTCTGGAAGCCTTCCATGCTGTTGGTTCCTGGCATTTTGTCATGTGTGCAGTAAAAGATCTTCCACATTTCTATGGGAAATGTGGGTTCAAAACTCTGCACCACTCTATAGACCATTATGAAAACTAGAATAAAAAGTGAGAATATGACATCAATGGTGAAATAAAATCAAACTGTCACTGGTTGATGAAACGAACAAACTGTCAAACCAAATGGTCAACCAATAATTTTTTTACTTTTTATGCCAAATTGCCTTTTGGCCAATTAGTTACATAGCAAAAAGGTCTGTAGCAAAAATGCTTATGGCAAACATGTTTATGGCAAAGGTGCTTAAAGCAAAACCATCTGCAACTGCTGCAGAAGGGGCAGCCAGGGGACGATGGGAGAGGAAACACAGTGTGGGTACATGCCAAGGAAAATGTTGATTGCAAATGAATAAATTCATTTGAACATGAACTATATGTATTTCACCAAAAATTATGCTTTGCTTATGGAAATATATACACCCATGCACTGCAATATATAAATATACATATTTATATATAAATAATAAATAAATATATTTAAATATAATTATATGAATAAATGTATAAATATATAAATAAATACTTAAATATAATTATATAAACTATATACATACAGACATACACATATACATACAGCATCCTGGAGCCAATACTGGCCCAGACTGTGTATTTATTCAGAGTAACTGAAAATAGTTGGTAAATAGTTTAATGTGAATGTTTGCTGTGAATGCCAACCCACCTCCTTTGGGAATTGAGGAATCCTTCAGCCAGGAGTGAAGGAAATGACTACCTTGGTTCTATCTGGGCCTTTTCTTTTTGCCAAGTGGCTTATTTTTTTATTAGTAAGCTTTATTTTTAGAGTGGCTTTAGGTTCACAGCAAAACTGAGAGGAAAGCACCCATTTACCTGTGTTCCCACAGATATATAACATTCCTCACTACTGAGAGCAAAACTGAGAGGAAAGCACCCATTTACCTGTGTTCCCACAGATATATAACATTCCTCACTACCAACATCCCCCACCAGAGTGGTTCATTTGTTCCAATCGGTGAGGCTACAATGACACATCATTGTCAATTAAAGTCCCTAGTTCACATTAGGGTTCACTTTTGGTTGTACATTCTATGGTTTTTGACAAATGTATAAGGACATGTACCTAAACCCATAGTATCATATAGAAGAGTTTCACTGCCCTAAAAGTCCTCTGTGCTCCACCTGTTCATCCTTCCTTTCCCCAGCTGCTGGCAACAACTAATTGTTTTATTGACTCCATGGAGTTTCCTTTCCCAGAATAAAATATACTTGGAATCATACAGTAAGTCACCTTTTCAGATTGGCTTCTTTCACTTAGCAATATGCATTTAAGCTTCCTCCATTTCTTTGTGTCTTGATAACTCATTTCTTTTTAGCTCTGAATAATATTCGGTTGTCTAGTTGAATTTATTCATTCACCTGGAAGGACACATTGGCTGCTGCCAAATTTTAGCAATTATGCATAAAGCTTCTATAAACGCTTGTATACAAGTTTTTACATAAACATAAGTTCTCATTTCATTTAGATAATTATCAAGAAATGTGATTGCTGGATCATATGGTAAGAGTATGTTTAGTTTTGCAAAACACTGCCAAATTAGGAGGAGAGGGTTCAAGATCATGGCATGGGAAGACCCTGAACTCACATCCTGCCATGAATACACCAAATCTACAGCTGTATATAGAACAATTCTCTCTGAAAAGGACCTGACAACTACCTGAAAAGCTTCTCTACAACAAAGGATAGAAAGACCACTTTGAGCTGGGTAGAAGAAGCAGAGACTCAGTCTCTCCAAAAGCCTCAACCCAGCAAATCAAAACCATAAAGAGATATCACCTCATACCTGGCAAAATGACTGTTATCAAAAAGACAAGATAAGTTATTAATGAGGGTGTGGAGAAAACAGAACTCTCATGCATGTTGGCAAGAATGTAAATTGGTGCAGTCACTAGTAAAAACAGTATGGAGGTTTCCCAAAAACCTAAAAATGGAACTACCACACAATCTAGCTATTCCACTTCTGGAATATTTATCCAAAGAAAAGAAAAATACTAATTCAAAAAGAAATGTGTGCCACTATATTCACTGCAGTGTTACTCAGAACAGCCAAGATATAGAAACAACAAACATGTCCATCAGTGAACGAATGGATAAAGAAGATGATGTGATGTGGTGTGTGTGTGTGTCCACACACACACACACACACACACACACACACACAGTGGAATACTCCTCAGTCATAAGAAAGAATGAAATCTTGCCATTTGTGACAACATAGATGAACCTTGAGAGTATAATGCTAAATGAAATATGTCAGACAGCAAAAGACAAATACGGTATGATTTTCTTATATGTGGGATCTAAAAAGCAAAACAAAATAAAATTCAGAGATGTAGATAACAGACTGGTGGTTGTCAGAGAGGGTTAGGAGATGGGCAAAATGGGAGAAGGGGGTCAAGAAGTACAAACGTCCAGTCATAAAATAAATAGTCATAGGGAAGTAATATAAAGCATGGTAACTGTAGTCAATAACACAGTATTGCACAACTTTATAAGGTGACAGGGGAGACTAGACTTGTGCTGACCAGAGCATATACAAATATCAAATCATTATGTTGTACACCTGAAACTAATGTTATATGTCAATTATACGTAAAAAGAAAAGAAACTGCCAAACTGTCTTCCAACGTGTCTGTACCAAATTGCTAATGAATGAAATAGGGTTCCTCCTACTCCACATCCCTAACATCATTTCATGTCCATGTTCCAGATTTTGGATATTCTAGTAGGTGTACAGTGATAGCCCATTGTTCTTTTAATTTGCATTTCACTGCTGACAGTGTATGATGTGGAACATCTTTTCATTTGCTTACTTGCCGTTAGGATATTCTGTTTGGTGAAGTGTCTAATTCAGGTCTTTTGCCCATTTTAATCAGGTTGTTTTCTTATTGTTGACTTTTAAGAGTTCTTTGTATACTTTGGATAACAGTCCTTTATAAGATGTCTTTACAAATATTTTCTTCTGGCTTCTTTCAAGGTTTTTTCTTTATCTTTGACTTTCTGAGGTTTGAACATGATATGCCCAGATGTAGTTTTCTTTTGTCATTTATACTGCTGGCTGTTTTCTGAGCTTCTTGGATCCGTGGTTTTTTGTCTAATATCAACTTGAGGAGATTCTTAAGTTATTATTACTTCAAATTTTGCTTCTGTTCCTTTCTTTCTTCTCCTGATACCTCCGTTACGCATGCATCACAAATGGGTGAAAGGAGTGGTAGAAGTAGACGTTTAGTAATGCAGTTGTGAGGCGTGGGGAAAGGACAAGCATTTTGCTATACTGTGATCAGGTCTTGGGCTTTTGCTGAGCCTGTGCCCCTGAACTGTGAGTTCCAGCAGGGCTGCTCAGGCTCTCTCGGCCCCCCACCCAGACTTACGTGGGACAGGATGGCAAGGGGGGGCTGGAGTTCGGCATTTCCATTCTTCCAGGTAAATTAGGCTCTGGTAGAAGAGCTTCCCCTGACAGCAGGCCTTGTTAAGAACAGAGTGCTCTGGTGTATTTCAAAATGGTTCCTTTTTCTCTCCCCCTGCCAGAAGCTTGAGGAGATATTTTTTCCCCAATATTCACTGTGAGAACATAGTGGAGCACCTGGAGGTCAATTCACAAAAGTGTGGGGCCCGCCCTTCCGTGCCTCCCCCAGGAGTTGAGCTCTCAGGAGTGTCTGTGCTGAGCGCCCGCAGTTCGTCCACTACAAGTCAGGTTTTCTAGCCCTGGTACTGGTTCCCACAGAGGTTTCTGCTCAGCTGTCATTCTCTGTACCTGCCTGTCTGTCTCTCCAATTTTGAGAGCAGCGGTTTGCCCTGTGACCCCCATTTTCATCTGATAGTTCTAGGAAGAGTTGTTGATTTTCAGCTTGTTCAGCTTTTTACTTGTTAGGTGGAGTGGAGACCCTGAAGCCCCTTACAGCTCATCTGGCTTCTATGTCACTTGACCCTCTTCTGTTTGTCTCTCTTGGAATAGTTATTTCATTGGATCAGCGTATTTATACCAACTGGAAAGCATTTTTAGTCTCTGTCATTTTCAGCTTACAGGCCTTACATATAAAATCTTCATCTTGCAGCCAAACAGATCTGTTAAATCCCAGAGCCCCAGGAAAATGTGACTCAGCAGTGTGCCTTTGGGAAGGACCTGCAGTGCTAGCTGCCCAGAAGTGACTTTTCTCTTCCTTTGAGTCTCTCTGAGTTGAAGCACCGTGGTCAGAATAATTACAGACAGCCCTTGATTTTGGTGGGTGTGACCTTGCACCATGGTGAAGTTACTGTCTAGGCTGACTTTCCATCAGTATATAATGTGGTTTTGTTCTCTATTTTTATATATGGAAAACCAAGAAAGGAAAACCAAGGTGAGCTTGGCTTTTGGGGAATCTAGTGCTAAGGTGATATCAAGGCCATGCAGACAGCTTATGAAATCTAACTGTGAACACACCTAGGAGAAATAGTATTTAAAGATATAAGTTGGGGACATTGTACTTATTGTTGTTGCATCTTCCTACAAAGAACTGGTCATCAACTGCAAGCAGACACAGCAATTTTCAAGGGTAAGGAAGAAAAACCCAATGATATGTAGAGAGAAAACTAAAAAATGAGTAGATTCAGGAGATCAGGGGAACAGTGCTGATTCTTTCAGTAACGGATATATGACTCTACAGGGCTGTCATGTTTTGGGGGTCTCACCTCATCTCTGTAATATAAGAAGTCTGCCTAGATGATATCTAAATTGGATCCTGACTGGGTTTCATTTGCAGAACCAGGAATGCTAGCACATGGAACTATGCCTACTAAGATAGGAGTAGCCATGGACTGGGCCCAGAAGGGCTGGAAACACAAGTTTATTGTGTGGCAGATCAAAGCATGGACCTAGAAGGAAGCCAGGAACCAGATCCAAAGAAGAACTTTAATTCCCAAGTCTAAAGTATTAGCATGAGGTATATAAAGAAGATGTATGTAGCATTTAGGAACTCAGAAGATCAGGGAAAGGTTAGAAAGCAGGCTGCAAAAATGAACTATCAGTTCAAGACTGGATAGTTCAGTTCAATAATGGATATATGACTACAGGGCTGTCATGTTTTGGGGGTCTGACCTCCTCTCTGTGACGTAAGAGTCTGTATAAGCCATGAGGGAGAACAAGGGGGCAAATGGCTGTTCCTGTTGGAAACATGGCAGCCAGTTCATGAGGATGAGGACAGATTGGTCTCTGGCTGAGTCTCTTAAAGGAAAAGATGTAGAAAGCCCATGACTGTAAGTGCGTGGTAAGACATAAGAGAAAGAATTTCAGGATAATGAGTGATTTTTACATTACCTGGCTGTACCCCTCACTATCACCACAGAGCATCCTCGCCATGGAGGCTTTCATCGATCAGCGCCACGGCCACGCCGCTGTGCTAATTTCTCTCGCCTTCTCTCCTGTGCATTTTCCCTCGCTCATGCTGTCCCAACACTCCAGATGTTAACTACTTCTTAAGTTTTTATTTTTCAGGGTTTTTTTTTTATAGGGTTAGTTTTAGTAATTGGATTTCTGTTGGTAGCCTGTAGATTTTATTAATTTAAGAGTAAAATTTTCTCACTGTGTAAAAAGTACCTGGTAAAGTTGAAGGTAGTGGGGTTTTTTTTCTTTTTTAATTTTACAGACTTGCCTTTAGGCAAAAACTGGCCAGGTTGTTTTGCTGCAGAACAACCTTATGATTTGACTTATGACTGAAATATTAGAACAATTACTCTGACAGCTTGCTAGTAGCTACTGAAAGTGTAACACAATTACCAAAGGGTTCTTTATTTTCTCTTGCCTATATCCGGTGGCCCATTTCAAAAACATCCTTTTAAAAGTCACACCAAGGATAGTTACATTTGCTTTTTCCCTGGCTTTTATGGACATAGAATAAATGAAACTGTTACATTCAGGCAAACAGACACACACACACACACACACACACTTTGAGGTTAGCAAATGTATTATGTTAATACTAGGTTTCCTTGTGCTTGAATTTAAGGTCTACAGTAAGAAAAGCATTTGGTATAAATACTTGAGAGTGTTGGTAGTACTTTGTAGCTTTACACATCAACAAGTCCTGTTCCTGCTATCTAATGCTGTGTAACAATCCATCCAATAAATTGTGTCTTGAAGTAATTATTTCATTTATTGGCTCTGAAATCTACAATTTGGGCAGGGCTCAGTGGGGATAGGTAATCTTTGCTGCACTTGGTACCAGCTGGATAGGCCCTTGCAGTCGAGGCTGGAAGCAGCTCTTGGCTCACTCACAAGTCTTGTAGTTGATTCTGGCTGTTGGGTGGGAGTCAGTTCCTTCCCACATGGGCCTCTCCATGTGCTCTCTCTGTGTGGGCTACTTTGGGCTTTGTCATGGCACACTGGCTTGTTTGAAGGCTGAGCACCCAAAGAAAAAGAAAGCCCAGACAGAATCACTATTGCCATTTTGACCTGGTGTCAGAAGTCATGTAACATCAGTTCTGCTACAAACTGTTGGTCAATTCAGTTACAAAAGTCCAGTCTGATTTAAGGGGAGGGAATATAGACTTTGTTTCTCAGTGGAGGATAGTCAACAACACGTTTTAGGAAGACCAAGTAGAATGGAAATACACACGTTTGTGTGTGTGTGTGTGTGTGTGTGTGTGTGTGTGTGTGTGTGTGTGTGTGTGTTACAAGCTACACTCTACCATAAGAGCATATGGAAAAATTCCTCTGTGTCCAAACTTAGGAGGACACTACATCATAACTACTATGTATCAAACATGGAAACAATTACCCCCTCAGTTCCTCATTGCCAGTCATTCAGTTCCTTGCCTTTAGGAATCAAATGGATTTTAGGAAAGGAGGATGCAATTCACTGCCTAGGGATGGTGCATTCACTTTCCTTTTCCCATCTTAGAATAGCTGCTCTGCTCTAAGACTCAGAGGAGACAATACTGCCTGTGCTCCACCAGACCTTTCCCATTACCATGCTCTTTCTCTTCATCAGAAAGAATTATGCCCAGGCAAAAGAGAGTGCCATAATACAGCAACCTGCCCAGGTTGAACCCCAAGCTTCTGATGTTAATACCCCCATGAGCGAAGAAGAGCATTTCAGTTCAAGAAAAGTCTATCCTGAATTTAACAAAGCTTAAGAAGTATTTATTCCAAGTGGCAGTTTAAACTGCATTATCTTTTAAAAATTTTTTTCAATTTGTTTCATAGATTTTGGGGCCAGGCTAGTAAATCTTAATTCTAAAAAGTTCTGTGTTTCATACAACCTTTCAAGGTAACTCTAATTTCCAACAACATCCTTAGTCCAAAGAAGTTCAAACTAACATCTCCAATTAGTAATTAAGCTTGGTCACTTGTCCTCTCATTTGAAGATTTCTGTAAAAGCAAACTTGGGACTCAGGATAATATTTTTTCCTTGAGACAAATGACAAACACCTCCAAAATCTTGTAGCCTGAATCTAGCTTCATTTCTGAGGACCCAATTCCAAATTAGGTCTCACTCCAATACTCAGTTTCCCAGTAACTCTGTTCAAATGTGCTGTGGGTTCAAAGCCAACTGTAATGTCAGAGGATCTTATTTATGTCAGACAAAATGGGATACCCTATATCTAAGAAAATAAAGCTTCAAATAAGACTCCAATAGTTCTTACAAGATAACATATTTGAAAAGTCAGTTATAAATTAAACATAAAAATACGTGCTATATTTCCTTAAGATAAACAAGAGCTTAGAATTTAAGAAATTCCCCAAATGCCTTAAGATAAACAAGAGCTTAGAAATTAAGTAGTGAAGGCAGGTGAAGAACTTGTTGCTGAGTATACTTAGAAAAGACAAGACCAAAAGCCTCTATAAAAGACTGATGTACAACTATCTAAGCACAAATGGAATCCTCTTACCCAGATTCATCTTCCCTACAAACAATACCCTAATTTAAAGGGAAAATTACATTGCCATCATTTCCCTTACATATTCCAGACCTTGTAAGTCTTGTAAGTCTGACCTGTTAAACTAGAGGATCTGTTCAATATCAAGAGACATACAAGAATCTGTCTTTTCCCCTAACTGATGTCAATTTTCAAATAAGATACAATGAACTAGCAAGCAATCTACCCGTTTCTCAGAGCAGAGCTGAACTGGATGAACTGGAGGATGTATTCCATTAATGTAATATCACAGGTAGGCACCTAGTCACAATGATTCAACCTGGGGTTTCCCGAGTTAAAGGGATGTACTAGATGTAAAAAATCTTCCATGTGATTTCCCACATAATTGGGACACATTCTAACATTAAAGACTAACATGTAGAAACTTGATATTCTTTATATGAACAATGCTATTTAATTTATGCAATTCAGTTGTGTTGTAACATTATGTTGTCATTTTCCCAGTCTGGTTCCATAATTATTCAAATTATATATTTTCCGCAGACATAAATATCTATGATTGAATGAGTACATTTTTCTTGCCAGTCAAATATTTTATATCAGATCAATTAGGAATGGTATTTGGTTACTAGTCAAACAGGTCAATATAATAGTGACTTACATGATGTGAAGGTTAATTTCTCTTTTCTATAAAATAAGTCTAGAAATAGGAGGCTCAAACTGATAAACATGGTTTTGAGACCTGAGCCCCACTATCTTTAGCCCATCTTTTCTCTTCTCTTCTTAAGAGGCTTGCTTACCTATTTTTTCATTAGTTTGTAATTTTCTCAAGGGCAAGGATCATTTCTTATTTCCTTTCTTAGCCATAACACCTAGCACAGATTGGTTCTAAGCAGTATTTTTTGAATGAATACATAGTGAAGAATAAATAAATGAATGAAAAACAAATGGAGGGCAAGTGTAGTGAGGATAGATTTAAATTTGCAGTTACTGCACAAAGCAGCGATACCTTTATTGTTTAGTACTTCATTAACAGAGGTATGTATTGCATACACCACAGAAAATCTTATGAGGGAGTGATATTTAAACTGGATATTGAGTAATGGGCAGAATTTGAATAGAAATAAAATTGTATATTGGTGCTATAAACATAGGATTTGGAGTGAAAAGATTGGCACACAGCCTTAACTATTTATTTGATGTCTAATTTGGGGCATAGTAAGGGAAACTCTCTGATCCTGTATTTTCATCTATAAAATAAAAATAATAATTGACTATTTTACAGATTCTCGTAGGGTTTTCTTTATACTTTTAACTCTTCTTTTATGCCATCTCACTTCCTTCCATGTTTCTTATAAAATTTTCTATAAATGCGTACATTGTTAAGAACTTGTGATGGTTCATTTTATATGCCAATCTGACAGGGCCAGGGGGTGCCCAGATTAAACATTACTTCTAGCTGTGTCTGTGAGCGTGTTTCTGAATGAAATTAGCATTTGAATCAATGGACTTGTTGAAGTAGATTGTCCTCACCAGTATGAATAGGTATCATCCAATCCATTGAAGACCTGAATAGTGTAAAATGCAGAGAAAGGGAGGATTTGCCTTCTTCCTGCCTGCCTGTTGAGCTAAAACATTGCTATTCTCCTGCCCTTGGACTGAGATTTACATAATCAGCTCCTCTAGTTTTTGAGGAGTTTGGAACAGAATTACTCCATTACCCCACCAGCTTTCCTGGGTCTCCAACTTGCAGACAATAGTATGTGGAACTTCTCAGATTCCATAATCACATGAGATATATACACACAGAGAGAGTCCCCAACTCACAGTGGTTTGATTTACAATTTTTTTTACTACATGATGGTGCAAAAATGATACGCATTCAAGGGGCGGAAGATGGCGGCGTGAGTAGAGCAGCGGAAATCTCCTCCCAAAACAACATGTATCTATGAAAATATAACAAAGACAACCCTTCCTAGAATAAAGACCAGAGGACACAGGACAATATCCAGACCACATCCGCACCTGAGAGAACCCAGCGCCTCACAAAGGGGGTAAGATACAAGCCCCGGCCCCGCGGGAGCCGAGCGCCCCTCCACCCAGCTCCCGGCGGGAGAAGAATAGGCAGAGCGGGAGGGAGACGGAGCCCAGGACTGCCGAACACCCAGTCCCCGCCATCCAGGCCAGACTGCAGACACAGTATGTGCCCAGGGGGCCCTGGATGCTAGGGAAACAGGGCAGCAAGAACAGTGAGCGGGCACTGGAGGCCGGATGCCGGAGGACATAAGAAAAGCGCGCGACCATTTTTTTTTTTTTTTTTTTTGCTTTTTTGCTGTTTTGTTTTGGCGAGCGCTTTTTGGAAGTCTTAAAGGGATAGGGACCCCAATACTAGGGAAACAGGGCAGCAAGAACAGTGAGCAGGCACCGGTGGCCTGGCACAGGAGGACACCAGAAAAGCGAGCGCCCATTTTTTTTAATTTTTTTTTTTTTTCTGTTTTGTTTTGGCAAGCGCTTTTTGGTAGTCTTAAAGGGATAGAGACCCCGATACTAGGGAAACAGGGCAGCAAGACTGGTGAGCAGATGCCTGAGGCTGGTGCCAGAGAATAAAGAAAAACGAACAGGCATATTTTTTTTTTAATTAAAAATAAATTTATTAATTTTTTTTGATTAAAATTTTTTTTTTTTGTGGTCGTTGTTTTGTTTTGGCGGGTGCTTTTTGAAAGTCTTAAAGGGGCAGGGCGGGACACTTAATCCAGAGGTAGGGAATCCGGGGATCTCTGGGCACCCTAACCCCTGGGCTGCAGGGAGCAGGGAGGCCCCTTACGGAGATAAATAGCCTCCCAGCTGCCCCTGCTCCAACGCGACTATACCATTTTGGAGTAGCTGCCCGAGCCAGGCCACGCCCACAGCAACAGCGGAGATTAACTCCATTGCAGCCCAACAGGAAGCAGAAACTCTGTCTGCGCGCAGCTGCCCAGCACAAGCCACTAGAGGTCGCTGTTCTCCCAGGAGAGGAGGGACACAAACCAACAAGAAAGGAAGTTCTTCCAGCCATCACTCATCCCAGCTCTGCAAACTATTCCTAACACCATGAAAAGGCAAAGATACAGGCAGACAAAGATCACAGAGACAACACCAGAGAAGGAGACAGACCTAACCAGTCTTCCTGACAAAGAATTCAAAATAAGAATCATAAACATGCTGACAGAGATGCAGAGAAATACGCAAGAGAAATGGGATGAAGTCCGGAGGGAGATCACAGATGCCAGAAAGGAGATCGCAGAAATGAAACAAACTCTGGAAGGGTTTATAAGCAGAATGGATAGAATGCAAGAAGCCATTGATGGAATTGAAATCAGAGAACAGGAACACACAGAAGCTGACATAGAGAGAGACAAAAGGATCTCCAGGAATGAAACAATATTAAGAGAACTGTGTGACCAATCCAAAAGGAACAATATCTGTATTATAGGGGTCCCAGAAGAAGAAGAGAGAGGAAAAGAGATGGAAAGTATCTTAGAAGAAATAATTGCTGAAAACTTCCCCAAATTGGGGGAGGAAATAATCGAACAGACCACGGAAATACACAGAACCCCCAACAGAAAGGACCCAAGGAGGACAACACCAAGACATATAATAATTAAAATGGCAAAAATTAAGGACAAAGAAAGAGTTTTAAAGGCAACTAGAGAGAAAAAGGTCACCTATAAAGGAAAACCCATTAGGCTAACATCAGATTTCTCAACAGAAACCCTACAGGCCAGAAGAGAATGTCATGATATATTTAATATAATGAAACAGAAGGGCCTTGAACCAAAGATACTGTATCTAGCACGACTATCATTCAAATATGACGGTGGGATTAAACAATTCCCAGACAAACAAAAGCTGAGGGAATTTGCTTTCCACAAACCACCTCTACAGAACATCTTACAGGGACTGCTCTAGATGGGAGCGTTCCTAGAAAGAGCACAGCACAAAACACCCAACATATGAAGAATCAAGGAGGAGGAACAAGAAGGGAGAGAAGAAAAGAATCTCCAGACAGTGTATATAACAGCTCAATAAGCTAGCTAAGTTAGGCAGTAAGATACTAAAGAGGCTAACTTTGAACCTTTTGTAACCACGAATCTAAAGCCTGCAATGGCAATAAGTACATATCTTTCAATAGTCACCCTAAATGTTAATGGGCTGAATGCACCAATCAAAAGACATAGAGTAATAGAATGGATAAAAAAGCAAGACCCGTCTATATGCTGCTTACAAGAAACTCACCTCAAACCCAAAGACATGTACAGACTAAAAGTCAAGGGATGGAAAAACATATTTCAAGCAAACAACAGTGAGAAGAAAGCAGGGGTTGCAGTACTAATATCAGACAAAATAGACTTCAAAACAAAGAAAGTAACAAGAGATAAAGAAGGACACTACATAATGATAAAGGGCTCGGTCAAACAAGAGGATATAACCATTCTAAATATATATGCACCCAACACAGGAGCCCCAGCATATGTGAAACAAATACTAAAAGAACTAAAGGGGGAAATAGACTGCAAAGCATTCATTCAAGGAGACTTCAACACACCACTCACCCCAAAGGATAGATCCACCGGGCAGAAAATAAGTAAGGACATGGAAGCACTGAACAACACAGTAGAGCAGATGGACCTAATAGACATCTACAGAACTCTACAGCCAAAAGGAACAGGATATACATTCTTCTCAAGTGCACATGGAACATTCTCCAGAATAGACCACATATTAGGCCACAAAAAGAGCCTCAGAAAATTCCAAAAGATTGAAATCCTACCAACTAACTTTTGAGACCACAAAGGCATAAAACTAGAAATAAACTGTACAAATAAAGCAAAGACGCTCACAAACTCACGGAGGCTTAACAACACACTCCTAAATAATCAATGGATCAATGACCAAATCAAAATGGAGATCCAGCAATATATGGAAACAAATGACAACAACAACACTAAGCCCCAACTTCTGTGGGACACAGCAAAAGCAGTCTTAAGAGGAAAGTATATAGCAATCCAAGCATATTAAAAAAGGAAGAGCAATCCCAAATGAATGGTCTAATGTCACAATTATCGAAATTGGAAAAAGAAGAAGAGATGAGTCCTAAGGTCAGCAGAAGGAGGGACATAATAAACATCAGAGAAGGAATAAATAAAATTGAGAAGAATAAAACAATAGAAAAAAATCAATGAAACCAAGAGCTGGTTCTTCGAAAAAATAAACAAAATAGATAAGCCTCTAGCCAGACTTATTAAGAAGAAAAGAGAGTCAACACATCAACACTAGCAGAAACGAGAAAGGAAAAATCACGACGGACCCCACAGAAATACGAAGAATTGTTAGAGAATACTATGAAAACCTATATGCTAACAAGCTGGAAAACCTAGGAGAAATGGACAACTTCCTAGAAAAATACAACCTTCCACGACTGACCCAGAAAGAAACAGAAAATTTAAACAGACCAATTACCAGCAACGAAATTGAAGTGGTAATCAAAAAACTACCAAAGAACAAAACCCCCGGGCCAGATGGATTTACCTCAGAATTTTATCAGACATACAGGGAAGACATAATACCCATTCTCCGTAAAGTTTTCCAAAAAATAGAGGAGGAGGGGATACTCCCAAACTCATTCTATGAAGCTAACATCACCCTAATACCAAAACCAGGCAAAGACCCTACCAAAAAAGAAAACTACAGACCAATATCCCTGATGAATATAGATGCAAAAATACTCAACAAAATATTAGCAAACAGAATTCAAAAATACATCAAAAGGATCATACACAAAGACCAAGTGGGATTCATCTCAGGGATGCAAGGATGGTACAACATTCGAAAGTCCATCAACATCTTCCACCACATCAACAAAAAGAAAGACAGAAACCACATGATCATCTCCATAGATGCTGAAAAAGCATTTGACAAAGTTCAACATCCATTCATGATAAAAACTTTCAGCAAAATGGGAATAGAGGGCAAGTACGTCAACATAATAAAGGCCATCTATGATAAACCCACAGCTAACATTATATTGAACAGCGAGAAGCTGAAAGCATTTCCTCTGAGATCAGGAATTAGACAGGGATGCCCACTCTCTCCACTGTTATTTAACATAGTACTGGAGGTCCTAGCCACGGCAATCAGACAAAACAAAGAAATACAAGGAATCCAGATTGGTAAAGAAGAAGTTAAACTGTCACTATTTGCAGATGACATGATATTGTACATAAAAAACCCAAAAGACTCCACCCCAAAACTACTAGAACTGATATCGGAATACAGCAAAGTTGCAGGATACAAAATCAACACACAGAAATCTGTGGCTTTCCTATATACTAACAATGAACCAACAGAAAGAGAAATCAGGAAAACAACTCCATTCACAATTGCATCAAAAAAAATAAAATACCTAGGAATAAACCTAACCAAAGAAGTGAAAGACTTATACTCTGAAAACTACAAGTCACTCTTAAGAGAAATAAAAGGGGACACTAACAGATGGAAACTCATCCCATGCTCGTGGCTAGGAAGAATTAATATCGTCAAAATGGCCATCCTGCCAAAAGCAATATACAGATTTGATGCAATCCCTATGAAACTACCAGCAACATTCTTCAATGAACTGTAACAAATAATTCAAAAATTCATATGGAAACACCAAAGACCCCGAATCGCCAAAGCAATCCTGAGAAAGAAGAATAAAGTAGGGGGATCTCACTCCCCAACTTCAAGCTCTACTATGAAGTCATAGTAATCAAGACAATTTGGTACTGGCACAATAGCAGAGCCACAGACCAATGGAACAGACTAGAGAATCCAGACATTAACCCAGACATATTGTCAATTAATATTTGATAAAGGAGCCATGGACATACAATGGCGAAATGACAGTCTCTTCAACAGATGGTGCAGGCAAAACTGGACAGCTACAGGTACGAGAATGAAACTGGACCATTGTCTAACCCCATATACAAAAGTAAACTCAAAATGGATCAAAGACCTGAGTGTAAGTCATGAAACCATTAAACTATTGGAAGAAAACATAGGCAAAAACCTCTTAGACATAAACATGAGTGACCTCTTCTTGAACATATCTCCCCGGGCAAGGAAAACAATAGCAAAAATGAGTAAGTGGGACTACATTAAGCTGAAAAGCTTCTGTACAGCAAAAGACACCATCAATAGAACAAAAAGGATCCCTACAGTATGGGAGAACATATTTGAAAATGACACATCCGATAAAGGCTTGACATCCAGAATATATAAAGAGCTCACACACCTCAACAAACAAAAAACAAATAACCCAATTATAAAATGGGCAGAGGAACTGAACAGACAGTTCTCCAAAAAAGAAATACAGATGGCCTACAGACACATGAAAAGATGCTCCACATCGCTAATTATCAGAGAAATGCAAATTAGAACTACAATGAGGTATCACCTCACACCAGTAAGGATGGCTGCCATCCAAAAGACAAACAACAACAAATGTTGGTGAGGCTGTGGAGAAAGGGGAACCCTCCTACACTGCTGGTGGGAATGTAAGTTAGTTCAACCATTGTGGAAAGCAGTATGGAGGTACATCAAAATGCTCAAAACAGACCTACCATTTGACCCAGGAATTGCACTCCTAGGAATTTACCCTAAGAATGCAGCAATCAAGTATGAGAAAGATCAGTGCACCCCTATGTTTATCGCAGCACTATTTACAAAAGCCAAGAATTGGAAGCAACCTAAATATCCATTGATAGATGAATGGATAAAGAAGATGTGGTACATATACACAATGGAATACTACTCAGCCATAAGAAAAGGGCAAATCCAACCATTTGCAGCAACATGGATGGAGCTGGAGGGTATTATGCTCAGTGAAACAAGCCAAGCGGAGAAAGAGAAATACCAAATGATTTCACTTATCTGTGGAATATAAGAACAAAGGAAAAACTGAAGGAACAAAACAGTACCAGAATCACAGAACTCAAGAATGGACTAACAGGTACCAAAGGGAAAGGGACTGGGGAGGATGGGTGGGTAGGGAGGGATAAGGGGGGGAGAAGTAGGGGGTTTTTAAGATTAGCTTGCATGGGGGTGTAGGAGAAAAGGGAGGGCTATACAACACAGAGAAGGCAAGTAGTGATTCTACAACATTTTGCTATGCTGATGGACAGTGACTGTAAAGGGATGTATAGGGGAGACCTGGTATAGGGGAGAGCCTAGTAAACATAATATTCATCATGTAAGTGTAGATTAGGATACCAAAAACAAAACAAAACAAAACAAAAAAGGGCAGTTCCTGTGTGGTACCCTCCAATGAGTTCTACACAAGGGTATAAAGGGCATATAAAAGTGTAGACAAAGGGTCTGTTTGCATTTATACAGAAGATCAAAGCCTAATTGGGCTACCCTGAAAATGAACTAAGATACGATGTGAAAGAGAACTTCCAACATCAGCACTCTCTGGAAGACTCATGCCAGAAGATGATCATCAAAAAACCCCAACAAAGATCCACGCACTGCTACAGCTGTAGATGCACTCATCCCACCAGCTCCTGGACTTGCCATGGGAATGAAGGAGATATCTAAGCTGGCCTGTGCATACAGTAAAACAACAAATTTGACTGGATCTATACTGTTGGAACTCAACCAAGAATTAGGAGAAGTGCAAATTGTAGTGCTCCAAAATCTTACAACTACAGACTATTTACTGTTAAAAGAAAAAAAGTGATGTGAACAATCCCCAGGAATGGGTTGTTTTAATTTGTCTGATTTCTTGCAGACTGTTCAAGTTCAGTTGGACAATATCCACCATATCATAGATAAGTTTTCACAAATGCCTAAGGTGCCTAACTGGTTTTCTTGGTTTCACTGGAGATGGCTGGTAATTACAGGTATGCTTTGGTTATGTAACTATACTCCTATTATGTTAATGTGTGTGCGCAATTTAAGTAGTAGCTTAAAACCTATACATGCTGAAGTTACTCTACAAGAAGATATGTCAAAGAAATAATCAATCTTCCCATGTTTTCTTCTGCCTGCTACTTCCATAGCTTTTCTTCTTCCTTCCTAATTACAACCCTTAAATAGAATTCGTGCCTCATACCAAATTTACCAAGTATCATAATTCTTCCAAGTGGTAAAGATACCTCAAGACAAATGCTGGGCATAGAAGCTACAGGGCATAAATATGCAAAGAAATTAAAAGCTAACCATTTCAAACAATAAGGCTTCTCTCTCACTTACCAACTTTACATTTCCCTGTATGGCCCCGGAAGATGACAGGTTAGCCAGAGACGGGTAAGATTCCTCAAGGGAGGAACAACCTAAGACAGGCACAGTCGCAGGGATGTCATCAGGTGAGAAATTGGGGATCAACAGAGGTGAGGCTTAGAACCTCACCCCCCCGTTCGGAGAGAAATCTTCTGCATACGTGGATGTTTTATTGCCCTTGTCTAGCTTGGATTAACACATAGTCTACAGGCACACACCTGATCATCTACATTTGCTCTCTTACAACACTAAACTATGTTTTCTGCCTTTATCTTGTATCTACCTACCACTTCAGCATTTTATTAAAAATAATAATAATAAAGAGAGAAATGTGGTATCCACATATAAATCAAGTATAAAAACCAAATGAGTATTCATATTTGAACTGACTGTTTATAGTTCATAATGCATGAGCAAAACCGAAAGTTTCTGTGATGACTGCCCTTGTACTGCTCACTATGTTACTTATTCATTATGTAAGAATTTGTTCTCCATGTAAGAACTTGTTTGTTATGCCTCAGAAGATTGGAGACTGATGAAAATTAGGCTTGGGGTGGATTAATGATTGTGCATTGAGCATTGACTCCCCTGTACAGAATTTTATTGTTGTTAACAACCATTTGATTAATAAATATGAGAGATGCCCTCACAAAAAAAAAAAAAAAAAGAAAAAAAAAAAGGACAAACTTCCAATGGTAAAATAAATAAGTAACCGGGATGTAATGTATAGCATAAGGAATATAGTCAAGATATTGTAACATCTTGGTAGGGTGATAGCTGGAACCTAGAAGTATGTATATAAATGTTTTATCACTGTGTTGTACACTTGAAACTAATGTAATGTAATACTGTGCGTCAACTACCCTTCAATAAAAAATAATTATCAAAAAAAAAAAACAAAAAAACGATACGCCTTCAGTAGAAACTGTACTTCAAACTTTGACTTTGGATCCTTTCCCAGCCTGGAAATATGCAGTGCAATCCTCTCTTGTGATGCTGGACAGCAGCAGTGAGCTGGAACTTCCAGTCAGCCACAAAATCACAAGGGTGAACAGCCCCTACACTTATAACATTCTATACGTACACAACCATTCTGTTTTTCACTTTCATTATTCAATAAATGACATGAGATATTCAATACTCTATTATAATATAGGCTTTGTGTTAGATGCTTTTGCCCAACTGTAGGTCAGTCTAAGTGTTCTGAGCATTTTAAGGTAGAGTAGGCTAAGCTACGATGTTCAGTAGGTTAGGTGTATTCAATGCATTTTCTGCTTACAATATTTTCAACTTACAATGGGTTTGCTGATCTGTAACCTCATCATAAGTCAAGCAAGATCTGGAGCATATATTATATACATAGCCTATTGGTTCTGTTTCTCTGGAAAACCTTGACTAATACACTTGTCATAAAAAATTTCATTCTCTTATCACCAAATGGATTAAAAGTTCCTTCAGTTCCAAGATACCACTCAGTATCTATTAAATATTTTGTTTCTAATTATTTGTTCAATTCATTTATTTATTTTCGGACAATATTCCAGTCCCTGATGATTCCATACCGAACAAGACTGATGATGTGAACCTGTTTCTTACATTCTGGTGAATGAGGCAGACAATAAAAAGGGAAATAAAATCTGGGGAAAATGTTACAAAGGAAGTAAACATGGTGATAAGAGAGAAGACATTTTAAGCAAGGGGATTATGGGAACCCTGTCTGAATCATAATATCTGAGATGTTAAGAAGCAATGATCCAGCCAAATAAAGAGCTGGGAAAATAAGTATGCCAGGCAGGAGAAATAACAACTGCAATGACTGAGAGTTTGAAAAGTTTGAAAAACAGAAAGACAGTGTATAAGTCAAGGTAACACTAGCTGTGATAAAAATTAAACTTCAAAATCTCAGAGGCTTAAAGATAAAAATTTATTTTCCATTTACTTAAAGTCTAATTGATGGCTGAGGTTTATCTACATTAACCAGCTATCAGATGAAGGAAGAAAGAATTGGGCCTGGGGGTCCTTGGCGGTCCAGGTTTGCCAGTGATTCCTGCCATTCCAGTCCCATTTCACCGGCAGGACTCAGCCGACGGCCTCACCTAACAACACAGGTGATGGGAAACATCATCTTAGGGTCTCTGCCTGAAAGTTCGGAGGAGTAGTGTGCCGAGGAATTAGCCTCTGACACAGGAGGTGGTGTGACTAGAGGTTAATCAATGAGGGAGGAGAGATGGGAGGAGGGGGAGAGAGAGAGAGGGGAGGAAGATGAAGGGGATGGAGAGGGAGGGAGGAAAATGAGTAGAATATTTCCAAGTAAGGCCTTTTAGGACATGAAAAGAAGCTTTAATTTTAATCAAAGAACATAGGAAGTCACTGAGAAGACTTAAGCATGAAAGTGACATGATCAGTTTTACCTTTTTAAAAGATCTCTGCAATGAAAAGAATGGACTCGAGAGGGGCAAGAGTAGAAGATTAAGTGGCTACTGGAAAAGTTTAGGTGGAAGATGAGTGGCTGAAGGATATTGACAGTGGATGGAGAGGAATGTTTGCATTTAAGATATGCTTTGGAGGTAGAGCCCACAAGTATATAGACGATGGGAACCATTTCATGAATAAATTGATAAATAAACAATGATGCCTAATATTTACTGAGAACATATTGTGTCATACTCTGTGCTAAGAGCTTTTATATGGATTATGATATTTAACCTTGTGTAGTGGATATTATTATTACCTTCATTTTACAGATGAGGAAACTGAAACTCAGAGAGTTTAAATCACTCACTCATGGTTATACAAGCTAGGATTAGAATACAGGCATTCTGCCTTCAGAGCTCTTATCCTACTGGCTGTGAACAATCCACGATTCTCTCTCACAGGTACCCAGCCCAATAATGATAATCTTCAAATGACCCCAAGCCCACCTTTTGCCCCAGACACACAGAAAATTTCCAAGAAGCATAGTTAAGTACTACAGGTAAACTCAAAGATGTTGGATGTATTTATGTGCCCCCTCTTTTGGGGGAATTCACATCTTGTTTCTGAAATCCCTGCCTTTGGTAACTCCTGTTAAAGCCAGTTGTAATGTACTTGTAAGATCAAATGCTCAGAGGAGAGTCTGTTCTGAATTAGAAAATTGTTGCTGCTCAGGATCCCCTGGGGGATGGGGAGCTGGGGATGGAGGGCTGCACATGGGCTCAGCATGGCAGGCCTCTATGCTGAGAATGAATGGGGAAATGTGGCCAGTAAGGCCCACAGAAAGAAAAACACTTAAACCTCTTGGTGAAAGGCCAGATGAGAATGTAAGTGTTATAATTCAACTGAAAATAAAAGCCAGCAGCAGGTTATCCTTCCGTGCCGGCAGAGAGTTGACGGCACTGCTTTCCTGCAGCTACGGAAGCAGTGATGGATTATCTGGGAAGGTGAAGCAACCGAGCTGATCTGCCCCTCCTCTTCCACTCCCAAATCCCCCTTTGGCTGCAGGGTTTCAGGGCAGCTTAATACCTCTTAGCTTCTGCTCTCCCACGATCTCAAGACAAGTCTCAGGAGGTGTTGAGACTGGAGAGCATCCTCCCAAGCTGTTTCCTGAAATCCAAACCTGAAAGACAGGAGCTGGCCTTCAGGTGCTTGCCAGGAGCCTCCATTCATTACCCTGCTGAGAAGGATTGCCTTAGGAGTCTGCAGCTAAGAAGGATTGATTGAGTCTGGCCTCAGGGGGAGCTTTGCTTGTTCAAGAGTGGCTCCTTCCAGGTGTATCTGGAGTGAGATGTTCACTTCAGGAGGCCCTCAGCAAACCTTACAGGAGGATGTGATGTTGAGATTGATTGGGGTAGGGTTGGAGGAGTGGGTGCTCTGTCCCAGTCACTTTAATGAAGAGGACCTTGCTTTCTTCTCTTCCTTCCCCTAATCCTGGTTCCCAACATGATTGGCTTGAGTTTCCAGACCTTTCAAAGCCATTTTATTTATATTAGGCACTCTTTGGATACCTCAGAATCTTCCAAGAGCTAAAGATGTCTCTCCAGTTTTGAAATTTCAAGGCTGGAGAGAAATATTTTTGGATCAGGAGGCCAACCAGGAGTCTCTCAAGTCTCTCTACATGCGTAGTTATCATGCTTCCTGTTCAAAGGCTGGCCGGAGTCTCTACACTTATAGCAAAAAAATACTCAGAACAACAGACAAGAATTGTCTGTCTCTTCCCATGCTTTGATTATCCTGTCTGAAGGTCCTGCATTCAATACCTGAGGCAACAAATAGCACAGAGAGTGTGAGAGATGGCAAAGGGCACAAGGCTCTGCAGCAAGTTCTCACAGCAACAGTGAATCTGTTTAGGAGAAAGTAGCTCTCTACAAAGAACCACTCCATCTTTTAGTCCCAGTCACATTGACTTTGCAGGAAGTCTCTTTCACACTATTCGGGATGTACCATTTTGTACAGTATCAATTTTATACAACTTGGAATAAAACATCCTATGCACACATCCATAACTGTTATGTATCCTGAGTCTAAGCATTGGAGGAACATGTGGGTGTGATAAATAGTATGGGTTTTAGAGTGGGACAAACCTGGGTTCAAATTACATCATTTATAAATATGGTCTTAAACAGTATTATTTTTCAGCTATAAAATGAAGGTAATCTCTACAAAACAACTGTGGGGATTAAATGAGATAGGTAAGTCCCCTGACAATAATGAAATATCAGTGTCCTTTTGCTACAGAAGCAAATTTGAATAAAACTATAAAAGGAGTTGAGTTTTTTCCTTTTTTCTATAATTCCCTAAAGCATACTTCCCCAGAAGCAAAAAATAAAGATGGTTGTTTTGCTTCCTAGTTAAAAAAAGCAGCATGCTCTTTTATATGTGCATTAACACGTAATGCTTTCCAAAGAATGTTCACATTCTCATTATAGCACATCCAGTCTTCAAAGTCCCTCCATAAATCCATAAATACACACCGCTTCAATCCTAGGCCAATAGCGGCATAACCATGCTTCTAGTAACAAAGAAGCCCAGGCTTTAGGACTGGTGATTCAGAAGTGAGGGGAGGAGCACAGAAGAGAGGGAGACAGAGAAAACAGATTCTATTTCGGACTTCCAAGGCCTGATATTCCAGATAGGGACGCAAAGCCAACACATGCAGGAGCTCAGAAACAATGCTTGTCACCGCGTGATAAAGAGCAAAATAAGTGAAACTCAGGAGTGCTCCAGTTCTTCAGAGAAGGGAAAGAACAGCAGCATGAGCTAGAGTAGCCTGGGAAGTAACGTGGTGTGTAAGCTCGGCCTCATGGGAAAGAGAACTGAAAACGCAGGAAGAGCAGCGCCCTCGTGGTGAGGGCCAGAGCCAGAGGCTCTCCACGCTGCCGACACTTCAGAACCACCGGGGGAGATCTTTTAGAATTTGAATAAACTGGTCCCTGCCCCCAGAAAATCTGCATTATTGGACTGGGATGGGAGCCAGGCATCAGAATTTTTAAAGTTTCCTTAGTGATTCCAATGTGCAGGGAAGGTATTATACTGCACTGGACTATTAACTCGTTTTTGTAGAAATAGATACATGAATCTCTCAGGATAAACTAAAATATGACATTTGTGAGACTTAGTTTAGGAGCTCAGGTTTTGTTTCTTGGGCTTTCTATAAGTCTTGCTGAACAAAGATGCAGGGTATTTATGAATAACCAATGTATCCTGGTGATGTGTCACCTAGTGCAGTTGGGCTAACTTCCGCTGCAGCGTGCTCTTACTATATGAATGTGTTCAGATGAGGGTGCATTATCACACCAACCAGCTGTTTGGTTTCAGAGCAAAGTCTGGGTTTCAGTTTCTTCACCTATAATACAAAAGGGATAGACTAACTCAAAGGCCTCCTAACTCTAGGCTTCATGGAAGGGCTCTGTGGTCTAATTTGAGGAACAAGAACTACATACCCAGCTTCAACTAGAGATGCTTCATTCCTATTTGTATCTATGAAGTTCCATTTGTATCTCTTATTCATCGGCTTCTAAAAGTACTTTATTTGAATAAAGGAATGATGCTAGATGTCAGTAAAATGCTAGAAGAGGCAGCTCCGAACACCTGTCCCGAAAGAGCACTATTCATAACAACACTGGGAATAACTCCGTGTCCATCAGTGGAGGAATGAATAAACAAATTGTGGGTGTATGTATGCAATGGACTAGAATTCCTCCATAAAAAGGAAGTACTGGTACACACTACAGTGTGGGTGACCACCAAATCATTACACCGAGTGAAAGAAGCCAGGCACAAAAGACCCCATTCATGCATACTGTCCAGAAGAGATAAATCCTGAGAGATGGGATGCACATTAATAATTGCCAGGGGCAGGCGGAGGAGGGAATAGAAAGAAGCTGCTCCCTGGGTATGGCGTTTTACTTCGGAGTGATACAAATGTTTTAGAACTACTTCGAGGCAGTGGAACACTGTCCATGTACTAAATGCTTCACTTAAAATGAAGTTCACTTGAGTTCAATGAGTTGCTCACTTAAAATTGAGTTCAATGAGTTCAATGAGTTGTTCACTTAAAGTGGTTCCTCTTACCTCAATAAATTATTATTATTTTATAGAATGAAATGAGAATTGTTGGGTTAGTGACAGGCCCAGCTCAGCTCTAGAAATGTACAAATATGAGTCTATGAAATAAATTTATGTTTTTAAAGTGTAACAGCTACCAAGGAAAACATATAGAGAAGGTGCTGTATGAGTTTAAATGAAGAGTTGGGAGCTCAAGGAAGGAGACAGTTAAGACAGGTTCATGTGGGAAATTCCACGTGCATGTGGCACAGGGCATTCACACAATGACATGGACCTAAGAACTTGTAGAGGAGCGGCTTGTGGGAGAACTGGGTCTGTGCATGAAATGGGGATCTAAGTAAGGCCAGAAACCTGGGTCTGAGCCATACTGAGGAAAATCTTCAATTCCAAGGCAAAAAAGTTTAAATGTCATTTGGACTCAAACAGATTCTCTTTAAAAGTTTTGGAGTAAACAAGTTTCAAACACTTCCAACAAGAACTGGAATTCTACTTAATTTGGCTGGCCTGGCCTCAGAGCATAAGGAGCGAGCTGTAGAGGGGCAACCCAGTAGATGGTTAAGGGTAAGGACTCTGAAGCCAGACCACATGACTGTTCTGCCACACTCCAGCCCCCTTAACTTGGCAGAGAATTACTTCATCTCACCATACCTCAATGTCCGCATCTGTGAAATGGAGACAATGGCCACCTCACAGAATTGTTAGGAGGATTAAATAAATGAATACAAGTAAACTACTTAGAATAACACATGGAGCAGAGTAAGTGCTTAATAAACGTTAGCGGCTATTGTTACTGGAATGAGGGATGTGTGTGTTCGACAAAAAATGGAATCAATGGTGAGAATCAGACTTGCTGGGTTGCTGTTCTATGTCATTTGTAAAGAAATATTTTGCATGAATTCAATGTCACACTGCACTTGGAAGATTGTAATGTTTTCTCAAAGTTTATGCAAAAGTAAATGTTGGACAAAGCATCTTTGGAAACTTACTGGGGCATGGAACACAGAACATTAACTGGGAATCTGTGAGAGATGAATGATATCAGTTCGATGACCTTTGAAAGTATCCTCAGATGTTATTGGGGGGTTTCACATACCTAGATTCCTCAGGAGTGTATGGAAATAAGTCTAGCTGCCGGGAAGTCATTACTCTGGAATGGACACATTGGTGAAAAATTGTAGGAAAACCACATGGGGTGGAGCAGGGTCTAGCGAGAGGAGACTGCATGGGTTAGGGACACCTGTTTTTATCAGCAAGGCTGACAGTGCTTGAGGGAAACGGGACAGAGCCGAGGCTGAGGTCAGCTTCTGAATTCAGAGGGGAGGCGACTCCTGCGGCCATTATTGGAGGAGGAACTACCTTCTGACATTGCCAATACAGACTTCTTAACTAAACTCACCCCAAAAGCAAGAATCCAAGCCTGTTGTTTCAATCAGCCAATTTACTGCACAGCTAAAAGGTACAAGGTGATGTAGCAGTCTACAGGTGTATATTGATGAAAAAGACAAACAATCCCTGACTTTGTTGCAATCTAGCACAGGAGAAAGAATCAAGAGTTTTGATGTTTCAAAGGTATTTCAAAACCAATGTGTGCAAAACTAAATTCAAGAACTCTGGGCTTCTTCTAGTTTTCCATTGGCAGTAAATTCTAAAAGGTAAAATTCATCCTTGACAACCTTTTCTCATTATCCCTACATTTTGCCTCTTAAATATCTTTTAAGTCCATTTACTTTTCTTTATCCCTGAGGTCCCAGCCCGGTTCGAGCCAACATCTTCTAGAGTAACAAAAACCTCCCAACTGGTATCTCATGTCCACTCTATCTCCCCTCCAATTCATTCTTCACTCAAAGAGTGTTCAAGATAAAGTGCAAAATCTTTCATCTGCCTTATATATGATCCACTCGCTGCCTACATCTCCACCTTTCTCACTTGCTTGCCACACTGGCCTCTTCGTTTTCTCAGACTTGACATGTTCCCTCTTGCCGTGCGTTTTATCTATGGTGTTCCCACCTGATGTTCTCATCTCTTAGTTAACTTCTGTTCATTCTTAGGATCTCAGCTCAAGCAGCTCTTCCTCAGAGGAATCTTCCTGCATTGGTCAGATCAGTTCTCCCTGCTAATAGTTTCTCTTAGCCCTATGCATCCTGTCTTTATAGCACTTATATAATCAATGATTAAAGATACATTTATGTTATTATTTAATTAAGTTTTGTCTCTCCCAGGAGACTGAGCTCCATGAGGGCAGACTCCTATCTGCTTGCTTATCATTGTTTCTCCAGTGGCTAGCACAGTGTCTAGTCATGTATTTGCTGAATGACTGAATAAAAGAAGGAATTACCGATAAACTATTGCAAATGTTTATGAGTTTGTGATATTCTAACAGCTATAGAGAGAATGAATAGGAATTAGATAGGTTTCCCAAAGTTTTTTGATAGAAAATTGAAATACAATAAAGAAAAAAAATCCTATCCCAAATTAAAAGTTAGGGTTAGAAATGGCTGAGGCAGGGTTCAAACCTTGATGGGTCTGACGGCAAGGCCCAGACTTCTCCTCTAGGTCCTTTCCTCCGCCATGTGGCAAACCGGCATGCTGGGCAGCTGCTCCTGAAAGTGGTTTGGAGTGCAGGCCCCAACACTAATGGAGCATTGGCATTTCTGTTTGCATTCATCCCCAGACATCCTTTCAGCTTGGCTTATTCTGACACCATATTTCCTACAGCAAAGGAAATGCTAGGGAATATGGGAGCTTTCAGATGTGAACTTGATTGAAATGGGTGAAGTTTGTTTTCTTTTATGTTCTTTTTCCCCCTCATGCCTTCATGAGCTAGTGGATCCAGATGGCTGGAATCACCAATTAAAAACAAAGAGAACACTCAGGAAGGAGTGAAAGAGAGAGAGAGATACCAAGTGTAATTAAGGATGAGACAGCTGAAATGGCTTCATGATGGTAAAAATTCTTTCATTCCAGAAAAATGTGTGTGCAAATTAGACTCTTTTTCTCCTTCTTCACTTTAAAGCCAATTTAACATTACTAAATTGCCACCAGAATTCTTTACTTCAGTAAGAAAATGTGCACTGGTAGATGTTTCCACAGTAATCAATGCATGTCACTTAAATTACAGATTGGCTGATGGAAAAAGATGGAAAAAAACAGGAGCACAGAGGCTTCCTCAGGTTTCCCAGCTCCTCAAACCTGTGGTCAGGCAACTGTGTGGCTAGTCCCAAGACTGCTGCTTGGGGGACAGACATCTTCAAGGTCTGCTAGCCTCTCTCCAGAGTAATTCACAGAGGAAGACTTAGCACTTTAGAAACATTTTGATTACCCAGTTCTTATTTGGTAAAGCATATATCAATTATAAACTTCCCTCAACTTCTAGTTAGAAGGAGAAGTGAGAGGAACAGAGGGAATGAGAGAAGAGAGTGGAAGTTGGAGGGGGACAGAGATTGGAAAAGAGAAAAAGAGGGAATAAAGAGACAGTGTAGAATAAAGGGAAAGAGAGGGGAGAAGAAGGGGTCAGGAGGGAGTGGGGAGAAAGGAGAGAAGTCCTTAAATGGGAAAAACTAGGGAGAAGAATTATAAGCAACTTCAGAAAGAAATGTAATTATATTATTTTCTGATACCTGAAACATTGCAAAATGAGTAAAATAACTGCTCTTATGTACTAGAGCCACTGGCAAGGACCAGATTTCTGGCACATTTAGGGACAACTCTAAAATGATTTCTGACAGCTTTATACTTACTTGTATCTAATAGAAAAATTTAAATATGTTTGAAAGTAGGTTTACTCAAATTTATAAAATCAATTTGGGTACTTTGAGGGTTTTTTCCATAGGTGAGTATAGATACATTCCAGCTAAGTTGCCATCCAATTATCATAAACTCCAACTAATAAAATCCAAATGACTAATATTTGGCTGTATTCTTCATTTGCAAAACAAGTTCATTTCCTTCTTGTGGGGAAAGTTGGTGTTCCTATGGCCAGGATCCTCACTAAACCTAAACCACTTGATGATGTAACTGGCCTGTTGCTAGGCTACTGCTTCCACATCCATAGGCAATGAGCTATTATTGACTGAGTCACTATATAAAGAGCTTGGCCCAGTGCTCTGGGTGAAGACAGAGACACTAGTCCTCAACCTGCTGGGAGAACAAGCTGTGTAATAAACCCTTTGACCCAAGAGCGTTCTACTGTCACTTCTTTGGTTACATTGATCCATAGTGAACTTGCCTGGAGCTGAAACCTATTGACAAGACAATTGGCGAAGTCAGCAGGGATCATTGTTGATCAAGGAAAAGACAGGCTGCCCTTATGGGAGAGGTGCTTCAGTGGGCTGCCCCTGTGAATGGAGAGACAATGGATTGTTCCCCACTGGGTATGTGGTCTGAGATGGCTTGCCTCCTAGAGGGCTGGGCACCACCCCAAGACTGGAAGCAAGTGGAGGTAATACCTGAGGCAGTAGGCATAGCCCTTGGTACAGTAAGTAGGTGTTTGAAGAAACAGAGTGCCCTTGAGGCAGTGGGGACTGTGGGTTGGCTGCTTCTCACAGTATTAATAAAGGCTACAGATGAGAAGAACATGCTCCTGAAAGTGACAAAAGAAATGGCGGCACAAAATCACAAGCTATGGACTGCTGTGGATTCATTGAAGAATGAAATGGCATTGATACAAGAAGAGGCAGCAACATGGGACAGTAACAAAGGGGTCAATATTCCTCATCAGATGGCAGATAGACTATAATGGGCCTCTACCTGACCTGCATCAGAAGAATATCGGTATGCCATAAGTTTGTGTGGACACACATACTGGACTTCTGGCTGCTTTTCCTACCCATTGTGCAGAACAGCAGATGACCAGAAGAGGCCTGGAGAGTCTCTTTGGTGTCTATGGCTGACCACAGGTAATTGAGAGTGATCAGGGCACCCATTTTACTGGACATACACTGCAAGAATAGGTGTGACAGCTGGGAATCTAATGGAAGTTTCATGTGCCATATAATTCTACCACAGCAGTCATAGTAGAGAGGCATAATGGCTTGTAAAATCTGGACTAAAGTCAGATACCAATAATCTACAGGGATGGTCAGTCCGCCTATGGACAGTGCTATGGCTTTTGAATGAGAGACCCTGAAAGGGAGCCCTGAGCCCCATAGACATGTTAACACATATGGCTGCCTCCCCTATACAACTGCAAGTACAAACCAACAAAGAATCACTGAAGCCAAATTTTGGCCACCAGAATATTATCTTGCTGCCAGCACCAACTGCACTAAACCCTGGAGACTCCACTGAGTGGACGTGGCTTTGGACCTTTCCACACATGGACCAATGATGGCTGGCTCTCCTCGCACCTTGGGGACAAGGCCTGAAAGCTGGCCTCCTGTGTATTCCTGGAGTAACAGCAGAGTGGCCCCCAAAGGTCACAGTAGTATATCCTGAATGGCCAGACAGTAGGAGCATCTTACCGGGGAGTTTTGTCTTATCATATGGCCAGTGCATGCACCTCCAGTAGCACTATATATAGACCCTTCAGTAACCCCCATGGGGAAAGGAGTAAAAGTACAGTATACTAGACCTGGAAGAGACCCCCTTCCTGCTGCAGTCCTACCACAGGACCACTCTCTTGCATGCATCCTACCTGATGGACAAGATTTGCCTATGTTGGTGTCATTAAAACATGTATCTTATAACCCCTAAGGTATTTGTGGATTGGGAACCTCCTCTGGCTTAAGGATTATTATAATTTTTCTTACCTGTATCAAAACCTTGTTGTATCTTAATTTTTGTTATTATCTGTAACTTGTTACCTCTGTTGCTGTTGTGGAATCTGGTTATGGTGCTCCAGCTTTTTCGCACAGTCACCACTGAGGAACATTGAGAGTGTATAGCTTGTGAGGCAAGAATCCTGGAGGGGTGGAGTGTTGGGAAAGATGGGCTTCCTATGGCCAGGATCCTCACTGAACCTCAACCACTTTATGATGTAACTGGCATGTTGCTAGGCTACCACTTCCACATCTATAAACAATAAGCTATTATTGACGGAGTCACTTTATCAAGAGCTCAGCCCAGTAATCTGGGCAGAGGCAGACATGCTTAGTGCTCGACCTACCAGAAGAACAAGCTGGGTAATAAACCCTTTTGCCCCAAGAATGTTCTATTGTCATTTCGTTGGTCACATTGAATCCATAGTGAACTTGCCTGGGGCTGAAACCCATTGGCAAGACACCCCTGTTGCTTAATGTTGAATAAAGCTGAGAAAAGTATTAAAGAGTTATAAAAATGAGCATAGCCTCTGACTCTTTCTTCCTTCAAGCTTCTTCTACATCCAATGTTGTACTTCTTCCCACACCCCCACATATCTTCATAGGGATCTGCTTCCAGGTGTCACCCCAGAATACTGAGGGCTATACTGATCACTGACTCTACTAGAAGGTTAGCATCTGAAAAGTAAAAAAATTCTATCAGTGTTGGTCACCTGAGGCTTGGTACATCAGGGGATGATTCCAATTTGTTGATAGACATAGTTGGCCTATTTGCATCCTAGACTGGCTTTCACCATGGTAGCAAGAACAGGCATTGCATTCTCTTAACATTTAGACTCTTCAGGGTTGCCATCCAAGAACAGATTCTGTTATTCACGATACTTAGAACTATAGCTATACTTAAGTTCTCTACCCTTATGATCCAGTTTGTGTACTGGATTTTGTTACTCATTACATCTTCCTAGTCTTGACTTAATTTCAAAATATTGCTTTCAGGGAGGAGAAGCCAAGATCGTGGCATGAGTAGAGCAGTGGAAATCTCCTCCCAAAACCACATATATTTTTGAAAATACGACAAAGACAACTCTTCCTAAAAGAGAGACCAGAAGACACAGGACAACAGCCAGACCACATCCACACCTGCGAGAACCCAGCGCCTCATGAAGGGGGTAAGATACAAGCCCCAGCCCGGCGGGACCAGAGTGCCCCTCACCCCAGCTCCTGGTGGGGGGAGAGGAGTTGGAGTGGGGAGGGAGAGGGAGCCCAGGACTGCTAATCACCAAGCCCTAGCATTCCACACCAGAGCACATACACAGTGCATGCGTGGGGTGCTGAAAACTAGGGAAACAGGACAGTAAGACCTGTGAGTGGGTCCCCACAGCTGGTGCCCTGGGGACAAAGAGAAGCGAGTGTTTTTTGGAAGTCTTAAAGGGACAGGGACCCCACAGCTGGATGGAAGTGCCCCAGGACACCTAGCCCAGCAGCAGGGAATCTGGGGAACTCCAGGCACCCTAACCCCCTAGATAGCAGGGCAGCTCAGAGGCCACTCATGGAGATAAACGGCCTCCTGGCCGTTTCCCCTCCAAAGCAGCTCCGCCATATCGGAGTAGCAGCCCGAGGCAGGCCACGCCCACAGCAACAGTGGAAATAAACTCCATAGTGGCCGGGCAAGGATCAGAAGCTCTGTCTGTGCACAGCTGCCCAGCACATGCCACTAGAGATCGCTGCTCTCCCAGGAGAAGAAGGCCACAAACCAACAAGAAGGACAAGAAGGGACGTTCTCCCAGCCGTCACTCGTACCAGCTCTGCAAACTGTCTCTATCGCCATGAAAAGGCAAAATTTGAGGCAGACAAAGATCACAGAGTCAACACCTGAGAAGGAGACAGACCTAACCAGTCTTCCTGAAAAAGAATTCAAAACAAAAATCATAAACATGCTGACGGAGATGCAGAGAAATATACAAGAACTAAGGGATGAAGTCCAGAGGGAGATTACAGACATCCAGAGGGAGATTACAGAAGTGAAACAAACTGGAAGGATTTATAAGCAGAATGGATAAGATTCAAGAGGCCATTGATGGAATAGAAACCAGAGAACAGGAACACATAGAAGCTGACACAGAGAGAGATAAAAGGATCTCCAGGAATGAAACAATATTAAGAGAATTGTGTGACCAATCCAAAAGGAGCAATATCCGCATTGTAGGGGTACCAGAAGAAGAAGAGAGAGAAAAAGAGATAGAAAGTGTCTTTGAAGAAATAATTGCTGACAACTTCCCAAAACTGGGGGAGGAAATGATCGATCAGGACACGGAAGTACACAGAACTCCCAACAGGAAGGACCCAAGGAGGACAACACCAAGACACATAATTATAAAAATGGCAAAGATCAAGGACAAGGACAGAGTTTTAAAGGCAGCTTGAGAGAAGAAAAAGGTCACCTATAAAGGAAAACCCATCAGGCTATCATCAGACTTCTCAACAGAAACCTTACAGGCCAGAAGAGAATGGCATGATATATATATATTTTTTTTTTTTTTTTGAGAGGGCAGCTCTCATATTTATTGAGCAAATGGTTGTTAACAGCAATAAAATTCTGTATAGGGGACTCAATGCAAAATCATTAATCAACCCAAAGCCTAATACTCAACAGTCTCTAATCTTCTGAAGCAAAATGAACAACTTCTTACATGGTGAACAAGTTCTTACATAGTGAATAAGGTCTTACATGGTGAACAGTGCAAGGGCAGTCATATCACAGAAACTTTCAGTTTTGATCACTCATCATGAACTATAAACAATCAAGTCAGATATGATTATCCATTTGATTTTTATACTTGATTTATATGTGAATCACACATTTCTCCCTTATTATTATTATTATTATTATTATTTTAATAAAATGCTGAAGTGGAAGGTAGATGCAAGATAAAGGTAGAAAACATAATTTAGTGCTGTAAGAGGGCAAATGTAGATGATCAGGAATGTGCCTATAGACTAAGTATTAATCCAAGCAAGACAAGGGCAACAAAACATCCACAAATGCAGAAGATTTAATGCAATGAAATAGAAGGGCCTTGAACCAAGAATACTGGATCCAGCATGATTATCATTTAAATATGAAGGAGGGATTAAACAATTCCCAGACAAGCAAAAGTTGAGGGAATTTGCCTCCCACAAACCACCTCTACAGGGTATTTTAGCAGGACTACTCTAGACGGGAGCACTGCTAAGACTAAACAGATGTCACCAGAGAAAATAAAATCATAGCAAAGAAAGCGCACCAACCAAATACTAATTAAAGGCAAAAAATAAAATCAACTACCCACAAAAAGCATTTAAAGGAAACAGAAAAGAGCACAGAATGAAAAAAACAACATATAAAGAATGGAGAGAGGGGCAGAAGATGGCGGCGTGAGTAGAGCAGTGGAAATCTCCTCCCAAAACCACATATATCTATGAAAATATAACAAAGACAACCCTTCCTAGAATAAAGACCAGAGGACACAGGACAATATCCAGACCACATCCGCACCTGAGAGAACCCAGCGCCTCCCGAAGGGGGTAAGATACAAGCCCCGGCCCGGCGGGAGCCAAGCGCCCATCCCCCCACCTCCTGGCGGGAGAAAAATAGGCAGAGCGGGAGGGAGAGGGAGCACAGGACTGCAGAACACCCAGTCCCAGCCATCCGGGGAAGAGTGCAGACACAGTACGTGACCAGGGGGCCCTGGATGCTAGGGAAACAGGGCAGCAACAACAGTGAGGGGGCACCGGAGGTCGGGTGCCAGAGGACATAAGAAAAGCACGCGACCATTTTTTTTTTTTGCTGTTTTGTTTTGGCGAGCGCTTTTTGGAAGTCTTAAAGGGATAGGGCCCCCAATACTAGGTAAACAGGGCAGCAAGAACGGTGAGCGGGCACCGGTGGCCTGGTGCTGGAGGACACCAGAAAAACGCGTGATCTTTTTTTTTTTTTTTTTTTTTTTGCTGTTTTGTTCTGGTGAGAGATTTTTGGAAGACTTAAAGGGATAGGGCCCCCAATACTAGGGAAACAGGGCAGCAAGACTGGTGAGAAGATGCCTGAGGCTGGTGCCGGAGAATAAAGAAAAACGAACGGGCACATTTTTTTTTAATTAAAAATAAATTTATTAATATTTTTTAATTAAAATTTTTTTTGTGTGTGGTTGTTGTTTTGTTTTGGCGGGTGCTTTCTAGAAGTCTTAAAGGGGCAGGGTGGGACACTTAATCCACAGGTAGGGAATCCGGGGATCTCTGGGCACCCTAACCCCTGGGCTGAAGGGAGCAGGGAGGCCCCTTAAGGAGATAAATAGCCTCCAGGCCGCTCCCCCTCCAACGTGACTCCACCACTTTGCAGCAGAGGCCCGAACCAGGCCACACCCACAGCAACAGCGGAGATAAACTCCATTGCAGCCCGACAGGAAGCAGAAACCCTGTCTGCACGCAGCTGCCCACCACAAGCCACTAGAGGTCGCTGTTCTCCCAGGAGAGGAGGGCCACAAACCAACAAGAAGGGAAGTTCTTCCACCATCACGCGTCCCAGCTCTGCAAACTATTCCTATCACCATGAAAAGGCAAAGATACAGGCAGACAAAGATCACAGAGACAACACCAGAGAAGGAGACAGACCTAACCAGTCTTCCTGACAAAGAATTCAAAATAAGAATCATAAGCATGCTGACAGAGATGCAGAGAAATACACAAGAGAAATGGGATGAAGTCCGGAGGGAGTTCACAGATGCCAGAAAGGAGATCGCAGAAATGAAACAAACTCTGGAAGGGTTTATAAGCAGAATGGATAGAATGCAAGAGGCCATTGATAGAATTGAAACCAGAGAACAGGAACGCATAGAAGCTGACATAGAGAGAGATAAAAGGATCTCCAGGAATGAAACAATGTTAAGAGAACTGTGTGACCAATCCAAAAGGAACAATATCCGTATTATAGGGTTTCAAGAAGAAGAAGAGAGAGGAAAAGAGATGGAAAGTATCTTAGAAGAAATATTTGCTGCAAACTTCCCCAAACTGAGGGAGGAAATAATCGAACAGACCATGGAAATACACAGAACCCCAAACAGAAAGGATACAAGGAGGACAACACCAAGACACATAATAATTAAAATGGCAAAGATCAAGGACAAAGAAAGAGTTTTAAAGGCAGCTAGAGAGAAAAAGTTCATCTATAAAGGAAAACCCATCAGGCTAACATCAGACTTCTCGACAGAAACACAACAGGCCAGAAGAGAATGGCATGATATATTTAATACAATGAAACAGAAGGGCCTTGAACCAAGGATACTGTATCCAGCACGAATATCATTCAAATATGACAGTGGGATTAAACAATTCCCAGACAAACAAAAGCTGAGGGAATTTTCTTCCCACAAACCACCTCTAAAGAACATCTTACAGGGACTGCTCTAGATGGGAGAAATCCTAGAAAGAGCACAGGACAAAACACCCAACATATGAAGAATCGAGGAGGAGGAATAAGAAGGGAGAGAAGTAAAGAATCTCCAGACAGTGTATATAACAGCTCAATAAGTGAGCTAAGTTAGGAGTAAGATACTAAATAGGCTAAACTTGAACATTTGGCAACCACAAATTTAAAGCTTGCAATGGCAATAAGTACATATCTTTCAATAGTCACCCTAAATGTTAATGGGCTGAATGCAACAATCAAAAGACATAGAGTAATAGAATGGATAAAAAAGCAAGATCCATCTATATGCTGCTTACAAGAAACTCACCTCAAACCCAAGGACATGTACAGATGAAAAGTCAAGGGATGGAAAAACATATTTCAGGCAAACAACAGCGAGAAGAAAGCAGGGGTTGCAGTACTAATATCAGACAAAATAGACTTCAAAACAAAGAAAGTAACAAGAGATAAAGAAGGACACTACGTAATGAAAAAGGGCTCAGTGCAACAAGAGGATATAACCATTCTAAATATATATGCACCCAACACAGGAGCACCAGCATATGTGAAACAAATACTAACAGAACTAAAGGGGGAAATAGACTGCAAAGCATTCATTCAAGGAGACTTCAGCACACCACTCACCCCAAAGGATAGATCCACCGGGCAGAAAATAAGTAAGGACACAGAAGCACTGAACAACACAGTAGAGCAGATGGACCTAATAGACATCTATAGAACTCTATATCCAAAAGGAACAGGATATACATTCTTCTCAAGTGCACATGGAACATTCTCCAGAATAGACCACATACAAGGCCACAAAAAGAGCCTGAGAAAATTAGAAAAGATTGAAATCCTACCAACCAACTTTTCAGACCACAAAGGCATAAATCTAGAAATAAACTGTACAAATAAAGCAAAGAGGCTCACAAACTCATGGAGGCTTAACAACACGCTCCTAAATAATCAATGGATCAATGACAAAATTAAAATGGAGATCCAGCAATATATGGAAACAAATGACAACAACAACACTAAGCCCCAACTTCTGTGGGACGCAGCAAAAGCAGTATTAAGAGGAAAGTATATAGCATACCAAGCATATTTTAAAAAGGTAGAACAAACCCAAATGAATGGACTAAGGTCACAATTACCAAAATTAGAAAAAGAAGAACAAATGAGGCCTAAGGTCAGCAGAAGGAGGGACATAATAAAGATCAGAGAAGAAATAAATAAAATTGAGAAGAATAAAACAATAGCAAATATCAATGAAACCAAGAGCTGGTTCTTCAAGAAAATAAACAAAATAGATAAGCCTCTAGCCAGACTTATTAAGAAGAAAAGAGAGTCAACACAAATCAACAGTATCAGAAACGAGAAAGGAAACCCTATATGCTAACAAGCTGGGAAACCTAGAAGAAATGGACAACTTCCTAGAAAAATACAACCTTCCACGACTGACCCAGAAAAAAACAGAAAATCTAAACAGACCAATTACCAGCAACGAAATTGAAGCGGTAATCAAAAAACTATCAAAGAACAAAATCTCCAGGCCAGATGGATTTACCTCGGAATTTTATCAGACATACAGGGAAGACATAATACCCATTCCCCTTAAAGTTTTCCAAAAAATAGAAGAGGACGGGATACTCCCAAACTCATTGTATGAAGCTAACATCACCCTATACCAAAACCAGGCAAAGACCCCACCGAAAAAATAAACTACAGACCAATATCCCTGATGAACGTAGATGCAAAAATACTCAATAAAATATTAGCAAATCGAATTCAGGAATACATCAAAAGGATCATACACCATGACCAAGTGGGATTCATCCCAGGGATGCAAGGATGGTACAACATTCGAAAGTCCATCAACATCATCCACCACATCAAAAAAAGAAAAACAAAAACCACATGATCATCACCATTGATGCTGAAAAAGCATTTGATAAAGTTCAACATCCATTCATGATAAAAACTCTCAGCAAAATGGGAATAGAGGGAAAGAACCTCAACATAATAAAGGTCATCTATGATAAACCCACAGCCAACATTATATTGAACAGCAAGAAGCTGAAAGCATTTCCTCTGAGATCAGGAACTAGACAGGGATGCCTACTCTCTCCACTGTTAGTTAACATAGTACTGGAGGTCCTAGCCACGGCAATCAGACAAAACAAAGAAATACAAGAAATCCAGATTGGTAAAGAAGAAGTTAAACTGTCACTATTTGCAGATGACATGATATTGTACATAAAAAACCCAAAAGACTCCACCCCAAAACTACTAGAACTGATATCGGAATACAGCAAAGTTGCAGGATACAAAATCAACACACAGAAATCTGTGGCTTTCCTATACACTAACAATGAACCAACAGAAAGAGAAATCAGGAAAACAACTCTATTCACAATTGCATCAAAAAAAATAAAATACCTAGGAATAAACCTAACCAAAGAAGTGAAAGACTTATACTCTGAAAACTGCAAGTCACTCTTAAGAGAAATTAAAGGGGACACTAACAGATGGAAACTCATCCCATGCTCGTGGCTAGGAAGAATTAATATCGTCAAAATGGCCATCCTGCCAAAAGCAATATACAGATTTGATGCAATCCCTATGAAACTACCAGCAACATTCTTCAATGAACTGTAACAAATAATTCAAATATTCATATGTAAAAACCAAAGACCCCGAATAGCCAAAGCAAACCAGAGAAAGAAGCACAAATTAGGGGGAATCTCAGTCCCCAACTTCAAGCTCTACTATAAAGCCATAGTAATCAAGACAATTCGGTACTGGCACAAGAACAGAGATACAGACCAATGGAACAGACTAGAGAATCCAGACATTAACCCAGACATATATAGTCAATTAATATTTGATAAAGGAGCCATGGACATACAATGGCGAAATGACAGTCTCTTCAACAGATGGTGCTGGCAAAACTGGACAGCTACATGTAGGAGAATGAAACTGGACCATTGTCTAACCCCATATACAAAAGTAAACTCAAAATTGATCAAAGACCTGAATGTAAGCCATGAAACCATTAAACTCTTGGAAGAAAACATAGGCGAAAACCTCTTAGACATAAACATGAGTGACCTCTTCTTGAACATATCTCCCCGGGCAAAGAAAACAACAGCAAAAATGAGTAAGTGGGACTATATTAAGCTGAAAATCTTCTGTACAGCAAAAGACACCATCAGTAGAACAAAAAGGAACCCTACAGTATGGGAGAATATATTTGAAAATGACACATCCCATAAAGGCTTGACATCCAGAATATATAAAGAGCTCACATGCCTCAACAAACAAAAAACAAATAACCCAATTAAAAAAATGGGCAGAGGAACTGAACAGACAGTTCTCCAAAAAAGAAATACAGATGGCCAACAGACACATGAAAAGATGCTCCACATCGCTAATTATCAGAGAAATGCAAATTAAAACTACAATGAGGTTTCACCTCACACCAGTAAGGATGGCTGCCATCCAAAAGACAAACAACAACAAATGTTGGCGAGGCTGTGGAGAAAGGGGAACCCTCCTACACTGCTGGTGGGAATGTAAGTTAGTTCAACCATTGTGGAAAGCAGTATGGAGGTACATCAAAATGCTCAAAACAGACCTACCATTTGACCCAGGAATTGCACTCCTAGGAATTTACCCTAAGAATGCAGCAATCAAGTATGAGAAAGATCAGTGCACCCCTATGTTTATCGCAGCACTATTTACAGTAGCCAAGAATTGGAAGCAACCTAAATGACCATCGATAGATGAATGGATAAAGAAGATCTGTTACATATACACAATGGAATACTACTCAGCCATAAGAAAAGGGCAAATCCAACCATTTGCAGCAACATGGATGGAGCTGGAGGGTATTATGCTCAGTGAAACAAGCCTATCGGAGAAAGAGACATACCAAATGATTTCACTTATCTTTGGAATATAAGAACAAAGGAAATGCTGAAGGAACAAAACAGCAGCAGAATTACAGAACTCAAGAATGGACTAACAGGTAACAAAGGGAAAGGGACTGGGGAGGATGGGTGGGTAGGGAGGGATAAGAGGGTGGGAGAAGTAGGGGGGTATTAAGATTAGCATACATGGGGGTGTAGGAGAAAAGGGAGGGCTGTACAACACAGAGAAGGCAAGTAGTGATTCTACAACATTTTGCTATGCTGATGGACAGTGACTGTAAAGGGGTTTATAGGGGAGACCTGGTATAGGGGAGAGCCTAGTAAACATAATATTCGTCATGTAAGGGTAGATTAGTGATACCAAAAGAAAAAAAAATAGGGCAGTTCCTGTGTGGTACCCTCCAATGAGTTCTACACAAGAGTATAAAGGGCATATAAAAGTGTAGGCAAAGGGTCTGTTTGTGTTTATACAGAGGATCAAAGCCTAGTTGGGCTACAGCGAAAATGAACTAAGATACGATATGAAAGAGAACTTCCAACATCAGCACTCTCTGGAAGACTCATGCCAGAAGCTGATCATCAAAAAACCCCAACAAAGATCCACGCACTGCTACAGCTGTAGATGCACTCATCCCACCAGTTCCTGGACTTGCCATGGGAATGAGGAATGAGATATCTAAGCTGGCCTGTGCATACAGTAAAACAACAAATTTGACTGGATCTATACTGTTGGAACTCAACCAAGAATTAGGAGAAGTGCAAATTGTAGCGCTCCAAAATCTTACAACTACAGACTATTTACTGTTAAAAGAACATAAGGGATGTGAACATTCCCCAGGAATGGGTTGTTTTAATTTGTCTGACTTCTTGCAGACTGTTCAAGTTCAGTTGGACAATATCGACCATATCATAGATAAGTTTTCACAAATGCCTAAGGTGCCTAACTGGTTTTCTTGGTTTCACTGGAGATGGCTTTTAATTACAGGTATGCTTTGGTTATGTAACTCTACTCCTATTATGTTAATGTGTGTGTGCAATTTAAGTAGTAGCTTAAAACCTATACATGCTGAAGTTACTCTACAAGAAAATATGTCAAAGAAATAATCAATCTTCCCATGTTTTCCTCCGCCTGCTACTTCTATAGCTTTTTTTCTTCCTTCCTAATTACAACCCTTAAATAGAATTCGTGCCTCATATCAAATTTACCGAGTATCATAATTCTTCCAAGTGGTAAAGATACCTCAAGACAAATGCTGGGCATAGAATCTACAGGGCATAAATATGCAAAGAAGTAAAAAGCTAACCTTTTCAAACAATAAGGCTTCCCTCTCACTTACCAACTTCACATTTCCCTGTATGGCCCCGGAAGATGACTGGTTAGCCAGAGACGGGTAAGATTCCTCAAGGGAGGAACAACCTAAGACAGGCACAGTCGCAGGGGGGCCATCAGGTGAGAAATTGGGGATCAACAGAGGTGAGGCTTAGAACCTCACCTCCCCTGTTCTGAGAGAAATCTTCTGCATACGTGGATGTTTTATTGCCTTTGTCTAGCTTGGATTAACACATAGTCTACAGGCACACACCTGATCATCTACATGTGCTCTCTTACAACACTAAACTATGTTTTCTACCTTTATCTTGTATCTACCTACCACTTCAGCATTTTATTAAAAATAATAATAATAAAGAGAGAAATGTGGTATCCACATATAAATCAAGTATAAAAACCAAATGAGTATTCATATTTGAACTGATTGTTTATAGTTCATAACGCATGAGCAAAACCGAAAGTTTCTGTGATGACTGCCCTTGTACTGTTCACTATGTAACTTATTCATTATGTAAGAATTTGTTCTCCATGTAAGAACTTGTTTGTTATGCCTCAGAAGATTGGAGACTGACGAAAATTAGGCTTGGGTTGGATTAATGATTGTGCATTGAGCATTGACTCCCCTATACAGAATTTTATTGTCATTAACAAATATTTGATCAATAAATATGAGAGATGCCCTCACACACACACACACACAAAGTATAGACTTCCAATGGTAAAATAAAAAGTAACCGGGATGTAATGAATATAGTCAAGATATTGTAACAGCTTGGTATGGTGATAGCTGGTACCTAGAATTGTCATGTATATAAATGTTGAATCACTATGTTGTACACCTGAAACTAATGTAATGTAAGGCCGTGTGTCAACTACCCTTCAATAAAAAAATTATTATCTACAAAAAAAAAAAATAAGAATGGAGGAGGAGGAACAAGAAGGGAGAGAAGAAAAGAATCTCCAGTCAGTGTATATAACAGCTCAATAAGTGAGCTGAGATAGGCAGTAAGATACAAAAGAAGCTGACCTTGAACCTTTGGTAACAATGAATCTAAAGTCTCCAATGGCAATAAGTACATATCTTTCAATAGTCACCGTAAATATAAATGGACTGAATGCACCATTCAAAAGACACATAGTATTAGAATGGATAAAAAAGCTAGACCCATCTAAATGCTGCTTACAAGAAACTCACCTCAAACCCAAAGACATTCACAGATTAAAAGTCAAGGGATGAAAAACATATTTCAGGCAAACAACAGCGAGAAGAAAGCAGGGGTTGCAGTACTAATATCAGACAAAATAGGCTTCAAAACAAAGAAAGTAACAAGAGATGAAGAAGGACACTACATAATGATAAAGGGCTCAGTCCAACAGGAGGATATAACCATTATAAATATATATGCGCCCAACACAGGAGCACAGGCATATGTGAAACAAATACTAACAGAAGTAAAAGAGGAAATAGAATGCAATGCATTCATTTTAGGAGACTTCAACATGCCACTCAACCCAAAGGACAGATCCACCAAACAGAAAACAAGTAAGGACACAAAGGCACTGAACAACACACTAGAACAGATTTAACTAATACACATCTATAGAACTCTACATCCAAAAGCAACAGGATACACATTCTTCTCAAGGTCACATGGAACATTCTCCAGAATAGACCACATACTAGCTCACAAAAAGAGCCTCAGTAAATTCCAAAAGATTGAAATTCTACAAACCAACTTTTCAGAGCACAAAGGTATAAAACTAGAAATAAATTGTACAAAGAAAACAAAAAGGCTCACAAACACATGGAGGCTTAACAACATGCTCCTAAATAATCAATGGATCAACGAACAAATTAAAATAGAGATCAAGGAATATATGGAAACAAATGACAACAATAACACAAAGCCCCAACTTCTCTGGGACACAGTGAAAACAGTCTTAAGAGGAAAGTATATATCAATCAAGGCACACTTAAAGAAGGAAGAACAATCCCAAATGAATAGTCTATCATCCCAATTATCGAAACTGGAAAAAGAAGAACAAATGAGGCCTAAAGTCAGCAGAAGGAGGGACATAATAAAGATCAGAGAAGAAATACACAAAATTGAGAAGAATAAAACAATAGAAAAAAAATCAATGAAACCAAGAGCTGGTTCTTTGAGAAAATAAAATAGATAAGCCTCTAGCCAAACTTATAAAGAGAAAAAGAGAATCAACACACATCAACAGAATCAGAAATGAGAATGGAAAAATCACGACAGACTCCACAGAAATACAAAGAATTATTAAAGACTACTATGAAAACCTATATGCTAAGAAGCTGGAAAACCTAAAAGAAATGGACAACTTCCTAGAGAAATACAACCTTCCAAGACTGACTAAGGAAGAAACACCCAAGTTAAACAAACCAATTATGAGCAAAGAAATTGAAGTGGCAATCTAAAAACTACCCACGAGAAAAACCCCTGAGCCAGACAAATTTACCTCGGAATTTTATCAGACATACAGAGAAGACATAATACCCATTCTCCTAAAAGTTTTCCAAAAAATAGAAGAGGACAAATACTCCCAAACTCATTCTATGAAGCCAACATCACTCTAATACCAAAACCAGGCAAAGACCTCACCCAAAGAATATTACAGACCAATATCCCTGATGAATGTAGATGCAAAAATACTAAATAAAATATTAGCAAACAGAATTCAAAAATATATCAAAAGGATCATACACCATGATCAAGTGGGATTCATCCCAGGGATGCAAGGATGGTACAACATTTGAAAATACATCAGCATTACCCACCACATAAACAAAAAGGACAAAAACCACATAATCATCTCCATAGATGCTGAAAAAGCATTTGACAAAATTCAACATCCATTCATTATAAAAACCCTCAGCAAAATGGGCATAGAGGGCAAGTACCTCAACATAATAAAGGCCAGATATGATAAACCCATAGCTAACATAATACTGAACAGCAAGAAGCTGAAAGCCTTCCCTCTGAGATTGGGAACAAGACAGGGATGCCCACTTTCCCCACTGTTATTTAACATAGTACTGGAGGTCCTAGCCACAGCAATTAGACAAAACAAAGAAATACAATGAATACAGATTGGTAAAGAAGAAGTTAAACTGTCAGTATTTGCAGATGACATGATACTGTACATGAAAAACCCTGAAGACTCCACCCCAAAACTACTAGAACTGATATCAGAATACAGCAAAGTTGCAGGATACAAAATTAACACCCAGAAATCTGTGGCTTTTCCATATACTAACAATGAACCAATAGAAAGAGAAATCAGGAAAACAATTCCATTCACAATTGCATCAAAAAGAATAAAATACCTAGGAATAAACCTAACCAAAGAAGTGAAAGACCTATATGCTGAAAACTATAAGACACTCTTTAGAGAAATTAAAGGGGACACTAACAAATGGAAGCTCATCCCATGCTCATGGCTAGGAAGAATTAATATCGTCAAAATGGCCATCCTTCCCAAAGCAATATACAGATTTGATGCAATCCCTATCAGATTACCAGCAACATTCTTCAACGAACTGAAACAAATAGTTCAAAAATTCATATGGAAACACCAAAGACCCCGAATAGCCAAAGCAATCCTGAGAAAGAAGAATAAAGTGAGGGAGATCTCAGTCCCCAACTTCAAGCTCTACTACAAAGGCATAGTAATCAAGACAATTTGGTACTGGCACAAGAACAGAGCCACAGACCAGTGAAACAGATTAGAGACTCCAGACATTAACCCAAACATATACGGTCAATTAATATTTGATAAAGGAGCCATGGACATACAATGGGGAAATGACAGTCTCTTCAACAGATGGTGCTGGCAAAACTGGACAGCTATATGTAAGAGAATGAAATTGAATCATTGTCTAACGCCATACACAAGTAAATTCGAAATGGATCAAAGACCTGAATGTAAGTCATGAAACCATAAAAGTCTTAGAAAAAAACATAGGCAAAAATCTCTTGGTCATAAACATTACCAACTTTTTCATGAACATATCTCCCCGAGCAAGGAAAACAAAAGCAAAAATGAACAAGTGGGACTATATCAAGCTGAAAAGCTTCTGTACAGCAAAGGACACCATCAATAGAAAAAAATGTTCCCTACAGTATGGGAGAATATATTAGTAAATGACAGATCCAATAAAGGCTTGACATCCAAAATATCTAAAGAGCTCACTCACGTCAACAAACAGAAAGCAAATAATCCAATTAAAAATGGGCAGAGGAACTGAACAGACAGTTCTCCAACAAAGAAATTCAGATGGCCAACAGACACATGAAAAGATGCTCCACATCGCTGGTTATCAGAGAAATGCAAATTAAAACCACAATGAGATATCATCTCACATCAGTAAGGATGGCTATCATCCAAAAGACAAACAACAACAAATGTTGGCGAGGTTGTGGAGAAAGGGGAACCCACCTACACTGCTGGTGGGAATGTAAATTAGTTCAACCATTGTGGAAAGCAGTATGGAGGTTCCTCAAAATGCTCAAAATAGACTTACCATTTGACCCAGGAATTCCACTTCTAGGAATTTACCCTAAGAATGGAGCACTCCAGTTTGAAAAAGACAGATGCACCCCTATGTTTATCGCAGCACTATTTACAATAGCCAAGATATGGAAGCAACCTAAATGTCCTTCAGTAGATGAATGGATAAAGAAGATGTGGTACATATACACAATGGAATATTATTCTGCCAGAAGAAGAAAAAAATTCTACCATTTTCAACAACATGGATGGAGCTAGAGGGTATTATGTTCAGTGAAATAAGCCAAGCAGAGAAAGACAAATACCAAATGATTTTACTCATCTGTGGAGTATAAGAACAAAAGAAAAACTGAAGGAACAAAACAGCAGCAGAATCACAGAACAAGAATGGACTAATAGTTACCAAAGGGAAAGAGACTGGGGAGAATGGGAGGGTAGGAGGGATAAGCATAGGAAGAAGAAAGGGGGTATTATGATTAGCATGTATAATGTGGGGGGTGGGAGAAAGGGGAGGGCTGTGCAACACAGAGAAGACAAGTAGTGATTCTACACTCTTTTTCTATGCTGATGGACAGTGACTGTAATGGGGTTTGTGGGGGGGACTTGGTGTAGAGGAGAGCCTAGTAAACATAATATTCTTCATGTAATTGTAGATTAATTATAACAAAAAATGGGGGGTGATTACTCCCTCATAGGATAAAATTAACAGCAAATCAATGATTAATGCATGCTTTACATATCCTTAGTTTTGATCTTTTAAAGGCTGTCAGATGATCAGCTATGGAAGTACATGTTTCTGATAATATTTCTTTCTCTTAAAAAAAAAAGCAGTTCCTGTGTGGTGGTTTCCAATAGGTTCTTCACAATGGTATAAAGGTCATATCAAAGTGTAGGCAAAGGGTTTCTTTGTGTTTATACAGAGGATCAAAGCCTAATTTGGCTACCCAGAAAATGAATTAAGATATGATATGAAAAAGAACTTCCATCATCAACATCCTCTGGAAGAGTCAGTCCAGAAGATGATCATCAAAAGTTTTCAACAAAGATCCTGGCGCTGTTGCAGTTGCAGCTGCATTCATCCCACCGGTTCCTGGACTTGCCATTGGAATGAAGGAGATATATTAGCTGGCCTGTGCATACAGTAAAACAACAAATTTGACTGGATCTATATTGTTGGAACTCAACCAAGAATTAGGAGAAGTGCAAGTTGCAGTGCTTCAAAATCATGTGACTATAGACTATCTACTGTTAAAAGAACATATGGAATCTGAAAAGTTCCCAGGAATGTGTCATTTTAATTTGTCTGATTTTTCTCAAACTATTCAAATTCAGTTAGGCAATATCCATCATATCATTGATAAGTTTTCACAAATGCCTATGGTACCACTGGTTTTCTTGGTTTCACTGGATATGGCTGGTAATTGTAGGTCTGCTTTGGTTATGTAACTGTATTCCTACTCTGTTAATGTGTGTATGCAATTTAATTAGTAGTTTGTTGATACCTATACATGCTTATGTTACTCTACAAGAAGTTATGTCAAAGAAATAATCAATCTTCCCATGTTTTCTTCCATCTGCTACTTCTATAGCTTTTCTTCTTCCTTCCTAATTACAGTCCTTTAGTAGAATTCGAGTCTCATACCGAAAATTACCAAGTATCATAATTCTTTCAAGTGGTAAAGATACCTCAAGACAAATGCTGGGCATAGAAGCTACAGGGCATAAATATGTAAAGAAGTAAAAAGCTAACCTTTTCAAAGAATATTGCTTTTCTCTCACTTACCAACTTTACATTTCCCTGTATGGCCCTGGAAGATGACTGGTTAGCCAGAGACGGTTAAGATTCCTCAAGGGAGGAACAACCTAAGACAGGCACAGTCACAGGGGGGCCATCAGATGAGAAATTGGGGATCAACAGAGATGAGGCTTAGAACCTCACCCCCCCTGTTTTGAGAGAAGTCTTCTGCATCCGTGGATGTTTTGTTGCCCTTGTCTAGCTTGGATTAATACTTAGTCTATAGGCACAGACCTGATCATCTACATTTGCCCTCTTACAGCACTAAATTATGTTTTCTACCTTTATCTTGCATCTACCTATCACTTCAGCATTTCATTAAAAAAATAATGGAGAAATGTGGAATTCACATATAAATCAAGTATAAAAATCAAATGCATAATCATATCTGACTTGATTGTTTATTGTTCATGATGCGTGATCAAAACCGAAAGTTTCTGTGATATGACTGACCTTGCACTGTTCACCATGTAAGAACTTATTCATTATATAAGAACTTTTTCACCATGTAAGAACTTGTTTATTATGCTTCAGAAGATTGGAGACTGTTGAGAATTAGGCTTGGGGTTGATTAATGATTGTGCATTGAGTCCCCTATACAGAATTTTATTGTTGTTAACAACCAGTTGATCAATAAATATGAGAGATGCCCTCTCAAAAATATATATATATATTGCTTTCATGCTTACATATCTGTCTTGCCAATGGGTTTCAGCTCCAGGCAAGTCCACTATAGATTCAGGAAGATCAAAGAATGACAATGGAACTTTCTTGGGGTGAAAGGGTTTATATCCAACTTTATTCTATTGTGTTCAGTCAATGACTAGAATCCTTTCCACTCAGAGCAAGTCTGAATGCAACAAGCCAGTCTCTGCTTCTGTGCCTCTATGCCCCCACAGTTGTCCCAGTCTCTGTCCTCAACACTGCCACCACTCCAGTCTCTGCTCTCCTTCAGCCATGCACCCATGCAGCTATGTCACCATGTTGCCCAGAGCACTGGGTAGAGCTCTTTATATGGAGTCAATAGCAATGTATTGCCCACACATGAATAGTGAGCTAGCCTACCAAGGCAGTTGAGAATCCTGACCATAGGCACCTTCACTTTATCCACAACATCCATCCAAGGTATTACTACTAAGTTTTTGATGATCAGCCATGAGAATTTCTTTAGTTGAGCTGCCGGAGAAGGGACCAAATACCAGAGGTAACTGGATACCAGGTAAATAGATCAAACTTCATATCCAATCTAAACTGCTGGTTCCCAAACCTTAGTGCACAGAAGAATCACCTGGGGGCAGACATTAGATTAAAGATGGCAGTGGGAAAAGTGAGACAGAGGCCTCCTCTTAAAACCACACATAATACAAAAATATAATTAATAAAACTAATCCTGAAGGAGTAACAGGAAAGAAGGCTGCCCCAGACTGCATATACCTGGAGAAAAGAGTAGACCTCATGGAACAGGGTAGCATACCAAAGGCATGATCTGGTAGTACCTAAGCCCTTCCCCCACCCCAGCTCACTGGCAGGAGGAAGAGAAACCAAGCAGGAAAGGAGTGGAGGCCCAGGGACTGCTGAACCCCTAACCCTGGAGATCTGCTCTAGGAGCATGAACCTACTTGCATGGTGCTGTGGTGATTACTGGCATTGGAAACTAAGATAGGCTGAATACCAGGAGAGACTGGGATTCCAGATGCTTGTGGAAAAAAGGGATCCACATCCAGCTGCTCTGGGACCAAAGAAAGGGGGGCAGTCTGAAAGAATTCCTAACAGTGAGAGGGCTGCTAAAGGGGCAAGGATTGCACAGCTTACTGCTCAGGAGAAAAGGACAGGTAGACAAAATTGTAAGGGTGCACTCTGTCCAGCAGGTTGGGAACATTCAGGAGCTACTAGCACTCCATCCCCCCACTGTTATATGCAACCTGCTGTGTCTTCCTCCTGGCAAGCACCACCTGGCTCACAAACCAGCAGCCCCTGTCTTGGTGTCAGGCCAGCCAGAGGGAGACCCTGCCTAAGGTAACTACAAACACAAAGCATAGAAGCTTACAGCAATGTGTTCAGCTCACTGGTTCTGGTAGTGGAGATAGGCAAAACAGCTGGGAAGCAGGAAACAGCTCTTTCCTTCCTCCAGGAACCAGCACCACTACCCTGCAACACACGACATTGGTGCAGCAGCTAAGAAGCTCCAGAGAGTAGAGCTTCTGGGCACTAGAGGAAGCCACATACAAATATGAATGTCAAAGGAACCTGGTTCGAACGAAAATGCCTCAAACAACTGAAAAAAGATCTTGTCAATCTTCCTGAAAGAGATTTAAAAATAAAAATCATTAACATGCTCATGGAGGTACAGAAAAATATTCAAGAATGCAAGAACAAATTCTGGTCAGAAATCCAATCATTACAGAATACAATGGAAGGTTTTAAAAGTACATTAGATATGGTGGAGGAGAATATAAATGAAATAGAAATTAAAGAAGAGGAATACAAAGAAACTAAAGCACAGAGAGAAAAAAGGATCTCTAAGAATGAAAAAATATTAAGAGAACTGTGTGACCAATCCAAACACAACAATATTTGTGTTATCAGTGTACTAGAAGAAGGAGAGAAAAAAAGGGATAGAAAGTGTCTTTGAGGAGGTTATTATTGAAAACTTCCCCAGTCCGGGGTAAGTCTTGGGTAGACTGACTCCCAAAGTCAGTCAAGGGATAGACAAAGAATACAGAGCATAATACCCAATATATAAAGAAAGGAAAAGGAATAAAAGGAAGAGAAAAACAAAGAACCATAAGAATGTGTTTGTAATACCATATTAGGTGAGTTAAGTTAGACCGATAGTAAGAAAGGTATCCTAGAACTTTTGGGAACCATGAATCTAAAGCCTGCAATGACAATAAGTACGTACCTATCAATAATCACCCTAAATGTAAATGGTCTGAATGCACCAATCAAAAGACATAGGGAGAGGATTAAACATAGCAGCATGAGAGGAGAGACAGAGGCTTCCCCCTGAAACCACATACAACTTGAAAATATAGTTGGTACAACTAATCCTAAAAGAGCAACAGGAAAGAGGACTGCATCAGACTGCATACACCTGGAGAAAAGAGCAGACCTCACAGAACAGAGTAACATACCAAAGCTGTTGCCTGGCAGGACTCAAGACCTTCCCTCACCCCAGCTCACCAGTAGGGGGTAGAGAAACAGAGCAGGGAGGGAGTGGAAGGCCTGGGACTGCTGAATACCTAGCTCCAGAGATCTGCTCTGGAAGCAAAAAACTACATTTCATGGTGCTTTCATGATACTTGTGTGATTACAGGGTTGGAAAGTTAATACAGGCAGAATTCCTGGAGAGACTGATATTCCAGCCACTTGTAGAAAGCAGGGATAAATATCTGGCTGCCCTGGGACAAAAGCTTATACCTGTGTGCTCGGCCCACTGGTTCAGGCAGTGGAGACAGTCATAGTAGCTGGGAAGCAGGAAACAGCACTTTCCTACCCCCAAGTACCAATACCGCACCCCTGTGACCCCCCGACATTGCATCAGGGGCTGAGCAGCTCCAGAGAGTAGAAGTTCTGGACACTAGAGGGTGCAATATACAAATATGAAACGCCAAAGGAACCTGGTCCAGAGTAAAATTAATATAACTCTGGAGAAAGATTTAAATGACATGCTCTAATGACATGACAAATAAAAATCATCAACATGCTCATGGAGGTATGGAAAGATATCCAAGAATTCAGGAATGAATTCCAATTGGAGATCCAATCATTGAAGAGTACAATGGAGGGTATTAAAAGCAGGTTGGATACAGTGGAGGAGATGATAAATGAAATAGAAACCAGAGAAGAAGAATACAAAGAAGCTAAGCACAGAGAGAAAAAAGGATCTCTAAGAATGAAAGAACATTGAGAGAACTGTGTGAACAATCCAAATGCAACAATATTCTCATTATAGGGGTACTAGAAGAAGAAGAGAAAGAGAAAGGGATAGAAAGTGCCTTTGAGGAGGTAATTGCTGAAAACTTTCCCAATCTGGGGAAGGAGATAGTCTCTCAGGCCATGGAGATCCACAGATCTCCCAACACAAGAGACCCAAGGAAGACAATAACAATAAATATAGTAATAAAATTGGCAAAGATGCAGGATAAGGACAGACTATTAAAAGAATCCAGAGAGAGAAATAAGATCACATACAAAGGAAAGCTCATCAGGCTAACATCACACTCCTCAGCAGAAACCTTACAGGCCAGAAGGGAGTGGCATGATGCATTTAATGCAATGAAGCAGAAGGGCCTGGAACCAAGATTACTTTATCCGGCAAGATTATCATTTAAATTTGAAGGAGGGATTAAACAATTTCCAGATAAGCAAAAGCTGAGATAATTTACCTCCCACAAACCATCTCTACTTTCTATTTTGGAGGGATTGCTATAGATGGAAGTGTTCTTAAGGTTTAATAGCTGTCACCAGAGGTAATAAAACCACAGTAATGAAACTAGAACAGCGAATTACTAAGCAAATGCAAAATTAAATTATCCCCAAAGTCAATCAAGGGATGGACAAGCAGAACAGGATATGATGGAGAATGGAGGAAGAAAAAAAAGGAGGAGAAAAAGAAAAGAACCTTTAGATTGTGTTCAAAACAGCAGAATAAGTGAGTTAAATTAGACTCTTAGATAGAAAAGAAGTTAACCTTGAACCTTTTGTAACAGTGAATCTAAAGCCTGCAATGGCAACAAGTACATATCTATCAATAATCACCCTAAATGTAAATGGACTGAATGAAACAATCAAAAGACATAGAGGCACTAAATGGATTAAAAAAAACAAGACCCATCTATATGCTGCCTACAAGAGACTCTCTTTAAACCCAAGGACACTCATAGACCAAAAAGACATTTCATGCAACTAATAGAGAGAAAAAAGCAGGAGTTGCAGTACTGGTATCAGACAAAATAGACTTCAAGACAATGAAAGTCACAATAGACAAAGAAGGACATTACATGATGATAAAGGGGTCAATCCAACAAGAAGATATCATTATAAATATCTATGCTCCCAATACAGGAGCACCTACATATATGAAACAAATACTAACAGAATTAAAAGGGGAAGTAGAATGCAATCCATTCATTCTAGGAGACTTCAACACTCCACTCACTCTGAAGGACAGATCAACCAAACAGAAAATAAGTAAGGAAACAGAGGCACTGAACAACACAATAGAACAGATGGACCTAACAGACATCTACAGAACTCTAAACCCAAAAGCAACAGAATACACATTCTTCTCAAGTGCACATGGAACATTTTTAAGAATAGATCATATACTAGGCCACAAAAAGAGCCTCAGTAAATTCAAAAAGATTGAAATTGTACCAACAAGTTTCTCAGACCACAAAGGTATGAAACAAGAAATAAATTACACAAAGAAAAAAAATCCCACAAACACATGGATGCTGCACAACATGCTCCTACATAACCAATGGCTCAATGACCAAATAAAAACAGAGATCAAGCAATGTATGGAGACAAATGAAAATAATAATTCAACGCCACAAAATCTGTGGGACGCAGCCAAGGCTGTGCTAATAGGAAAGTCTTTTGCAATCCAGGCCTACTTCAAGAAAGCAGAACAATCCCATACAAGCAGTCTAAACTCACAATTAATGGAACTAGAAAAAGAACAACAAATGAGGCCCAAAGTCTGTGGAAAGAGGGACATAATAAAGACTAGAGCAGAATAAACAAAATTGAGAAAAATAAAACAATAGAAAGAATCAATGAAAGCAAGGCTGGTTCTTTGAGAAAATAAACAAAACAGATAAACCCCTAGCCAGACTTATCAAGAAAAAAAGAGAGTCTACACACATAAACAGAATTGGAAATGATAAAGGAAAAATCACTACAGACACCACAGAAATACAAAGAATTATGAGAGAATACTATGAAAAATTATATGCTAACAAACTGGATAACCTGGAAGAAATGGACAACTTTCTAGAAAAATACAACCTTCGAAGGCTGACCAAGGAAGAAACAGAAAATCTCAACAGACCAATTCCAGCAATGAAATCGAACTGGTAATCAAAAACCTACCTAAGAACAAGACTCCTGGACCAGATGGCTTCACTGCTGAATTTTATCAAACATTTAGTGAAGACCTAATACCCATTCTCCTTAAAGTTTTCCAAAAAACAGAACAGGAGGGAATACTTCCAAACTCATTCTCTGGGGCCAGCATCACTCTAAAACCAAGGCAGAAACACCACAAGAGAAGAAAATTACAGACCATTATCCCTGATGAACAAGCATGCAAAAATACTCAACAAAATATTAGCAATACAAATTCAAAAATACATCAAGAAGGTCATCAATCATGATCAAGTAAGATTTATGCCAGGGATGCAAGGATGGTACAATATTTGAAAATCCACCAACATCATCCACCACATCAGCAAAAAGGACAAAACCACATGATCATCTCCATAGATGCTGAAAAACATTTTACAAAATTCAACGTTCATTCATGATAAAAACTCTCAACAAAATGGGTACAGAGGGCAAGTACCTCAACATAATAAAGGCCATATATGACAAACCCACAGCCAACATTATACTTTACAGCAAGAAGCTGAAAGCTTTTCCTTTAAGATTCGGAACAAGACAACGATACCCACTCTCCCCACTTCTTTTCAACATAGTACTGGAGGTCCTAGCCATGGCAATCAGACAACCCAAAGAAATAAAAGGCATCCATATTGGCAAGGAAGAAGTTAAACTGTCACTGTTTGCAGATGACATTATATTGTACATAAAAAACCCTAAAGAATGCACTTCAAAACTAGTAGATCTAATATTTGAATTCAGCAAAGTTGCAGGATACAAAATTAATACACAGTAATCTGTTGCATTTCTATACACTAACAATGAATTAGCAGAAAGAGAAATCAGGAAAACAATTGCATTCACAATTGCATCAAAAGAATAAAATACCTAGGAATAAACCTAACCAAGGAAGTGAAAGACTTATACTCTGAAAACTGCAAACACTCATGAGAGAAATTAAAGAAGATACCAATAAATGGAAACACATTCTGTGCTCATGGATAGGAAGAATTAATATTGTCAAAACGGCCATCCTGCCTAAAGCAATCTATAGATTCAATGCAATTCTTATCAAAATACCAACAGCATTCTTCAATGAACTAGAGAAAATCATCCTAAAATTCATATGGAACCACCAAAGACCTCAAATAGCCAAAGCAATCCTGAGAAGGAAAAATAAAGCAGGGGGAATTATGCTTCCAACTTCAAGCTCTACTACAAAACCACAGTAATGAACACAATTTGGTACTGGCACAAGAACAGACCGATAGACCAATGGAATAGACTAGAGAGCCCTGATATAAACCCAACCATATGTGGCTAATTAATATATGATAAAGGAGCCATGGACAAAAAATGGGGAAATGACAGCCTCTTCAGCATTGACCATAATGATAAAATAAAACTCTTCAGTAAGATGCCCCTACTTTCTGGCCACTCAGGATATACTACTATGATCTTTGGGGGCCACCCTGCTGTTATTCTAGGAATACACAAGAGGCCAGATTCTAGAGCTTGTCCCTAAGTTTCCAGGAGAGCCAGCCATAATTGGTCCATGTGTCAAAATGTCCAAGGCCACATCCACTCAATGAAGTCTCCAGGGTTTAGTGCAGTTGGTGCTGGTTGCAAGATAATATTCTGGTGGATGAACATTGGCTTCAATGATTCTTCCTTGGTTTGTACTTGCAGTTGTATAGGGGAGGCAGCCATATATGTTAGCATGTCTACGGGGCTCAGGGCTCCCTTTAGGGGTTCCTCATTCAAAAGCCATAGCACTGTCCATAAGCAGACTGAACATCCCTTGCAGACTATTGATATCTGACATTACTCTGGATTTTAACAACCTTTTGTGCCTCTCTATCATGACTGCTGTGGTGGGATTATATGGCACATAAAACTTCCATTTGATTCCCAGATGTTGCACCTATTCTTGTAGTGTATGTCCAGCAAAATGTGTTCCCTGATCACTCTCAATTACCTGTGATCAGCCATAGGCAGCAAAGAGACTCCCCAGGACTCCTTTGGTCATATGCTAGTCTGTACAACAGGTAGTAAAAGCAACCTGAATTCCAATATCTGTGTCCACACAAGCCATGGCATACCAATATCCTTCTAACACAGGTAGAGGCCCAATATAATCTATCTGCCATCTGATGAGGAATATTGGCCCCTTTGCTATTACCCCACATTGCTGCCTCCTCTCGTATCAATGCCATTTCATTCTTCAGTGAATCCACAGCAGTCCACAGCTCATGTTCTTGTGCCACCATTTCTTTTGTCTTTTCCAGGAGCATGTTCTTTTCATTGGCAGGATTACTGTGAGAAACAACCAACCCACTTCCCTGCTGTCTTAAGGGCTCTCTGTTTCTCCAAACACCTACTTTCTATACCAAGGGCTACACCTACTGTCACAGGTATCACCTCCACTTGCCTCCAGTCCTGGGGTGGGGGACAGCCCTCTAGGAGGCAAACCACCTAGGACCACATACCCAACAAGGGACAATCCACAGTCTCCCCATGGCCTCCTCAGTAGGATTATATGGCACATGAAACTTCCATTTGATTCCCAGCTGTTGCACCCATTCTTGTAGTGTACGTCCAGTAAAATGGGTGCCCTGATCACTCTCAATTACCTGTGGTCAGCCATAGGAAGCAAAAGGCGCTCCAGGCCTCTTTTAGTCATCTGCTAGTCTGCATAATGGGTAGGAAAAGCAATTGAAGTCCAGTATCTGTATCCACACAAAGTTATGGCATACCGATATTCTTCTGATGCAGGTAGAAGCCCAATATGGTCTATCTGCCACCTGACAAGGAGTAAAGGCCCCTCAGCTATTGTCCAGTGTTGCTGTGGAAATCAGTGTAAGTCCCTTTTAGAGCATAGGACACACTCCTGCCTGGCTCTACTAACTTCTTCAAAGGTCAAAGCAAGCCCCACTAACAGGCTACAGCCCACATTGTCTTTTGCTCAATATGCAACAAATGCTGGTGTAACCATTGGATTATATCAGAGTCAGTCTTTCCTTCTAACCAATGTATCTGGACCAATTTATCTGCTTCATTATTTCCTGGGGATGCCAGTGGCAAATGACCTGTCACATGCTATACTTTAATTATTTTAGTCTGACCACAGGCCCATAAGTCTTGCCACAATTCTTGTCCCCAAAGGGGTTGATGACCAACCAGCCAGTTGGCATGGTACCAGGTTGGTAGCCACAGGGTCAAGCCCTGACAGACAGCCCAGCTGTCAGTGCAAACAACTATAGGGTAGGGCTCCTGGCTGATCACAAGCCACATGGCCCACAACTCTGTCCATTGGCTGTTCTTTCCCTCACCATCTTCCACTCATATTGTCTCAGCCTTAAGATGGGAAGCTATGTCCCTCCATTTTGGGGGCTGACCTTGGCTGGAGCCATCTTCATACCATGCATCTTCAGGTACAGGGGCTCTTCCCTCCTGATAGGGACTCTCTACTACTAGTGGTTCAAAAGCAAGTTCTTCCTGATTTTCACTAGTATATGTCACTGGCCCCAGTAAGTGTTGGAATTCTTCACTCCAGGGGCAACTAGAGATGGCACTATGCTGCTGTAGGTAAGCACCAGCACTTGTGCTAGTGTGGGCATTTGTGCCACACCACTCCTTTGCTTTTGGGTCCAGTCTCATACCCATTCCAAAATGGGATAGGTAGTTATTACCTCTATCAGGATCATTCCAGTGATGGGTTCTGTAGCCAGCAAGGTGTGACACATGGCAGCCAGTTGTTTTTCTATCAAAGTGTATCATACTACAGCCCCTTTCCAGAATTGTGACTAGAATCCAATAGGTTGGTGAATTCATTCAAGCCGCTGCCAGAGGCACCAGCCATTACTGAATTTAGTCACATGAACATCCAGCTCACAGGGCCTTGATGGGTCTATCACACTCAATGCCTGCACGGCCTTGACTGCCTGTTTTGCTGTAGTAAAGGCAGATGTCTCTTCCCAGTCCCACCTGATGCCCTTTCGTACCAACCAGTATAAGGACTTCAGAATTTGTGCCAAGTGTAGAATAAACACTCTCCAGTATCCAAGAAGACCCCAATATTCCTGTAGCAATGCTACAGTTGTAGGGGTAGGAAAGGCCTGGGCTTTATCTATAACTGCTTCTGGTATAACTTTGGTCTTACTCGACCAGACAACCCCCAAGAATTTGACAAACAGACCAGGTCCCTGAACCTTGGTACTGTTCACAGTCCATCCTTTCTCCTGTAAATGTTGCAGCAATCTAGGTGCTGCACCTCCTAGGTCTGAAAGAGAGTTGGATGTGAGCATGACATCATCAATATAATCATACAGCCATACTGTTGGCGGTTTCTCCCATGTAGCCAAGTCCTGGGCTACAAGTCCATGACAGATAGTGGGGCTGTGGAGGTATCCCAGTAGAAAGATGGTAAAAGTCCATTGCCATCCTTCCCACATGAAGGCAAACTGTTCCAGACATTCCTGCTCAATGTCAATGGAAAAGAAGGCATTAGCAAGATCTACCACATCATGGTATGTTCCTAGTCAACATTCAGCCCCTGTGTCCACTGGAGCCAGAACACCTTATATGTTCAATGAGGACCAATGGATAGCATTTCAACATATGGCCTCCAGTTCCCCCCCACCCAGTCCCTCAGGGCAGATACCTTGACCTTCCCCTCAGTTGAACCATGTTGCCCAATCACCTTCCTGTGTGGGTTCAAGTGAGGTTTACTCACTCTCCAGTAGGAAGTCTTGCAAGCACACAGGCTGGACTGGTGGCTCTGTCTTTGATCTCTGCCTCTTTGGTCTTAATGGTTGGATCCAATGCTCTGGCTTTAATTGTTGCCATAGCACTATTAAGATCCTATTTACTTCCCATCTAATTTCTTTCCATCTTCTCCTGCCCATATTAAATCAACCCACATCTAGGTCCTTGTAACCTTCATGGGGCCCTTTAAATTCTTCTTATGAGTAGCAGACCTTATTTCTTTCTGTGTTCTCATTGATTCAGCCTCTTCTAAGTCTACTACTGTACATGTCACCTCATTTATGGGATGCCTTAAATGAGGGGCAAGAATGGCCAGCCACTAGAGACCCAAGGAGGGATGTGGGAGCCATTTGAAGCATAGTATTTCTTATCCTAAAAGTGAAAGGCTCTTCATCTTGGCCATGATTCTCTGGAATAGATGGCATTTTTTATATTTAGCTCTCATAACACCTGTTGGAGCTCAGCATACGTCTGCCATCTAGCAGGGGAGGATGGTAGATCACCCTGATTGGGCCACACAACAAAAAATGTAGCCATAAGCCAATCGAGGAGGAAGTGACTCCCTGGGGTCTGATGTGCATCTTGTAATCACTGCCTCAAGGGCTGAACCATCAGGGAAGCCAGCCTTCCCATCTGATCCTGACAGAACAATTCCATCCACCCCTAAGTCCCACAGATGCAGGAGCAAAGCTGACATTGACTTGGAGGGCCTCTGCCTAAACCGGGAGCCCAAATCCACCAGCTCAGCCTGAGTATAGGGGTGGACCATATAGTACTCCACGACCTGGGGAGGGGGCTGCTCCTCTCTTTGGGTAACTTTCAGAGGTGCTGGGTTTTTATTTTCTTTACAACCACTGGGCATGCTTTCAATAGAGGAGGGCTCAGTGCCCCTGGCAACACTTCTTCATCCTTCCCCAGCTCCTCCATTTCTGAGGCTGATGGCACCTTTCTCCCCTCTTCCCCAAGTGCCTCCTCTACTACAACCTTTACCTTTTCTACCGTGCCTTGCAGCAATACTAGTTCAGTCTTCAGCAGCGCTCTTTCTTACCTTTACCTCAATGCTTCACAGCTGGTGTTCTTGTGCCACTTCTGCCTGTGCTTCCCTCAGGAGTTTGTCCTTTTCCTCCTTCAGAGCACCTGGCAGCACTGCTGTCTCATTCTGTAAGGAATCTCTTACCTCTTCAATGACACCTCACTGACAGCATTCTCATTCTACTTCCTCTCACATCAATGCTATTTCCTTCTTCAGGGAATCCACAGCAGTTTGCAGCTCATGTTCTCGTTCCTCCATTTCTTGGATTTTTTCAGGAGCATGTCCTTCTCTTCTGCTTCTTTAACACTGTGAGAAGCAGCCAATCCACAGTCCTAACTGCCTCATGGGCACTCTGTCTGTCAAAAGGCCTACTTACTATACTAAAGGTCACCCCTACAGCCTCAGATATCACCCCCACTTGCCTCCAGTCCTGAGGTGGGGCCAAGCCCTCTATTAGGCAAGCTACCTTGGACCACATACCCACTGGGGGACAATCCACTGTCTCCCACTCAAGGGGGCAGCCTGCTGAAGCACCCCTCCCATAAGGGCAACCTGTCTTTTTCCTTGGTCAACAATGAACCCTGCCAACTTTCACCAGTTATCTTGCCAATGGGTTTCAGCCCCTGGCAAGTTCACTACGGATTCAGTGTGACCAACAAAATGACAGTAGAATGTTTCTTTGGGGTGAAAGGGTTTATTACCCAGCTTTTTCTCCCAGTGGTACGTCAAGCATTAGAGTCTCTGCTTCCTCCCAGGGGACGGAGCCTAGCTCTCTCTTTAGTGTAAGAAGAGCTTAATGCCCATGGATGTGGAAGCAGTAGCCTAGCAACAGGCCAGTACATCATCAAGTGGTTTAAGTTCAGTGAGGATCCTGGCCATAGGAAGCCCAACTTCCCCATACCCTTTCACCCCAAAAACATTCCACTGTCATTCCTCAGTCACACTGAATCTATAGTTAACTTGCCCATGGCTGAAACCCATTGACAAGACACTCAAAAATTAAATAGTTGAAATTTTACCGTTCATTTTTATTTATTTAGTAAAAGATATAAAAGGATATTGATTAAAGTGCCTATGATTCCCTCCAAAGAGAAAAGTCTTTATTAACTCAAATTTTTTCTTTTTTATATTGTTTTTTCTAAGTTTCCTAATTAACAATAAATATAAAATACAGAGAAATATTTTCCTGAACAGCAGTTCTGAGTTACAAAGCTAAAGTAGCTGGAAATCACTCTTTCAATTCTCAGTTCATAATCAGTCCCTCCAAGAACATCCTTTCTTTTAGTCTCTTTCCCCAAGATTATTCCTCCTCAAAGGTATATTTAGAAATATTCATAATACAATGAATCTCCCTTTTGTATTTGTCTTTCCCTCTTATTATCAACCTTTGGATATTTTTCCATAGGAGAGTTTCCTCTGTGTGAACACCACTCCCTAACCAACAGCACCACATTACTTATATAAAATCTGTGGTTGTATATTTTTAATTGTTTTCATGCTGATTTTAAGTAATGCACACTAATTTATGGACAGCTTGGCTAAGGGTTTCAGCCCCAGGCAAGTTCACTATGGATTCAGTGAGACTGAGGAATAACAATGGAACATTCTTCAGATAAAAGGATTTATACCAGCTTTATTCTCACAGCAGTAGGTAGACCACTAGAATCACTTCTCCATCCAACAGTCTGCATGTCTGTAATCTACCTCTGCTTCCTCCATCCAGAGAACTGGGCAGAGCTCTTTTTTATAGTGACTCAGTCAATAATAGCTTATTGCCTATAGGTGTGGAAGCAGTAGCCTAGCAGTAGGCCAATTATATCAACAAGTAGTATAGGTTCAGGTGAGGATCCTGGCCATAGGAACTTCCATTTTCCCCACACCGTCTAATAGAAATTAGAAGACTAAGCTGCTATTACAAAGACAACAAAACAAATGGGTTCACTAAGACAGACTGTATTTCTCTCTCATATAGGCAGATCAGCCCTACTCATTAGAGTCATTGATGTTTCTGCCATCTTTCTGCTCAGCTTTCTCCAGGCATTGTCATTGTCTTTATCTGCATAGTGAGGCTTGGTTGCCACTTTATCAGGCTCCTAAACAGTGGCAAATGGAAAGGGAAAGAAGACAGAGAAATAGATTACCTTTTAAGCAAAAAGAAAGAAAACACCTATCTTCCACTCCATTTCCACTGGTGATAATTTGGTCACACAGCCATGCTCACTACAAGGGAAAATGGAAAATGGACAAGTAGGAGATCGTGTACCCAGGCAAAAGGGAAAATAGATTTTAAGTAAGGTTCTGCCATACTACCTAAGGAAAAAAATAGGCTCACAAAAAATATGACCAGATAAAAGTAAAGATTGAATAAATGTAAACTAAAACAATAATTTTATTTATGATTGTTATTCTATCATGTTGGTAAAGATTTATATAAATGATAACAATTTGATATGTTTATTTTATATATTTGAGAATATAATCAAATAAGCATCCTCCAAACATTTCTGGTAAAAGCGTAAATAGGTACTACTTTTCTGGAGAGCAATTTGGCAATACATAACACAAGAAGTTTTAAGTTTCTTACTCTTTGATTCAGTAATCCCACCTTTAGGAATCTATTCATAGGAAATAATCAGAGGTAAAAATAGAGAAAACTAAGATAGAGATAAATACTCAATAATAAGAGGATTATTACACAATTCATGGAGCAACCACACAGTGGAATGCTGTGTAGCCACTAGAATCACATTCCGAAGCTCATGATGCAGTGTTAGCAAGAGGAAAAGGAATATTCAAACGTTTAAATTTAGTATGATCTCTCCTTTGTTTAAAATATATACATGACTAGAGAGGGAGGGGAGAATGGTGGCGTGAGTAGGGCAATGGAAATCTCCTCCCAAAACCATATATATTTTTGAAAATACAACAAATAAAACTACACCTAACAGAGAGTCCAGAGGATACAGTACAACAGCCAGGCTACAGCTACACCTGCGAGAACTCAGCACCTCACAAAGAGGGTAAGATACAAGTGTTGGCCTGGCAGGACCCAAGCGCTCCCCCAACCTGAGCTCACAGGTGGGAGGAGAGGAGCTGGAGCAGGGAGGGAGTGGAAGAACAAGACTGCTAAATACCCAGTCCTAGTAATCTGCACAAGGAGTGCAGACACATTGCATGGTGTGCTGGATATTAGGGAAATGGAAAATTAAAATCTGTGAGTGGGTTCCCTCAGCCAGCTCCCCCAGGAAAAAGAAAAGCAAGTGCTTTTTGAAAGTCTTAAAGGGACAGGGGCTTCACAGCTGAACAGAATCATCCCAGCACACTCAGCCCAGCAGCTGGGAATCCCAGGGAACGTCAGGAGCCCTAACCCCTGGGTGGCAATACAGCTCTGAAGCTCCTCATGGCGATAAACAGCCTGCTGTTCATTGCCCCTCTGGCATGGCCCCACTATAGCAATCGAGCAGCCTGGGAGTGGCCCCTACACCAGTGGCCTCCCAGAGTCTCCTCCCAGTGGGCAGCCACCCTGGCCAGAACCAAAGGCCGCTGGTGAGCAGCTTGCCTGAAACAGGCAGAGGTGCAAAGGGACATCGTTCTTGCAGGAGAGCACACCAGGCGCGCCGGCCTACCCTGCAGGGCTCTGGGCTGCCCCACCCACCGCGGCTCAGGAAATTAACCTGGAGCCTGCTCCCAGGTGTGTGGGTAACTGGCACAGGCAGCGGAGAAGGGCAAGGTGACCAGCAAGCAGGAAGGGATGTTGTTTGCCCAGCTGACATGTGTTACCTGCCTATGCCAATCTTTATTGCCATGAGAAGGGAGAAGAATTTGGTCCAGCACAGAATTACCCAGACAATCCCTGTGAGAGGGCCTGGGGAAATAGATTTAACCAATCTTCCTGCAAAAGAATTCAAAATAAAGGTCATAACCATGCTGAAGGACAAGCAGAGAAATATTCAAGAGCTAAAGGATCAAGTTGGGAAGGAGAATACAGAAATAAAACAATCTCTGGCAGGATTTAAGAGCAGACTGGAAGAGGTGCAAGAGGCTGTTAATTGAATAGAAATCAGAGAACAGTAACACAGAGAAGCTGAGGCAGAGAGAGATAAAAGGATCTCCAAGAATGAAAGAACATTAAGAGAACTGTGTGACCAATCCAAACACAACAATATTCACATTATAGGGGTACCAGAAGAAGAAGAGAGAGAAAATGGGATAGAAAGTGTCTTTGAAGAAATAACTGCTGAAAACTTCCCCAAACTGGGGGAAGAAATAGTCTCTCAGACCATGGAAGCCCACAGATCTCCCCACACAAGGGACAAAAGGAGGACAACAGAAAGACATATAATAATTAAAATGGCAAAGATCAAAGACAAAGACAGAGCATTAAAGGCAGCCAGAGAGAGAAAAAAAGTCACCTACAAAGGAAAAACAATCAGGCTATCATCAGACTTCTCAACAGAAACCCTACAGACCAGAAGAGAATGGCATGATATATTTAATGCAAAGTAACAGAAGGACCTTGAACCAAGAATACTGTATCCAGCAAGATTATCATTTAAATATGAAGGAGGGATTAAACAATTCCCAGACAAGCAAAAGTTGAGGGAATTTGCCTCCCACAAACCACCTCTACAGGGTATTCTAGAGGGACTGCTCTAGATGGAAGGACTCCTAAGGCTAAATAGATGCCACCAGAGAAAATAAAATCATAACAAAGAAAGCAGACCAACCAAATACTAATTAAAGGCAAAAAATAAAATTAACTATGCACAAAAGCAGTCAAAAGGAAACACAAAGAGTACATATTAAAACACCCAACCAATATAAAGAATGGAGGAGGAGGAATAAGAAGGGAGAAAAATAAAGAATCATCAGCCTGTGTTTATAATAGCTTAATAAGTGAGTTAAGATAAATGATTAGAGAGTAAAGAAGTTACCCTTGAACCTTTGGTAACCACGAATCTAAAGCTTGCAATGGTAATAAGTACATATATTTAAATAATCACCCTAAATGTAAGTGGACTGAATGCATCAATCAAAAGACAGAGAGTAATAGAATGGACAAAAAAGCAAGACCCATCAATATGCTGCTTACAAGAGACTCATCTCAAACCCAAAGACACACAGACTAAAAGTGAAGGGATGGATAAAGATATTTCATGCAAGCAATAGGGAGAAAAAAGCAGGTGTTGCAGTACTTCTATCAGACAAAATAGACTTCAAAAGAAAGAAAGTTAAAAGAGATAAAGAAGGACATTAGATAATGATAAAGGTGTCAGTACAACAAGAGGATATAACCATTATAAATACATATGCATGCAATAACAGGAGCACCAACATATGTGAAAGAAATACTAACAGAATTAAAGGAGGAAATAGAATGTAATGCATTCTTTCTAGGATACTTCAACATACAACTCACTTCAAAGGACAGATCCACCAGACAGAAAATAAATAAGGACACAGAGGCACTGAACAACACACTAGAACAGATGGACATAATAGACATCTATAGAACTCTACACCCAAAAGCAGTAGGATACACATTCTTCTCAAGTGCACATGGAACATTTTCCAGAATAGACCACATACTAAGCCACAAAAAGAGCCACAGTAAATTCAAAAAGATCGAAATTCTACCAACCAACTTCTCGGACACAACGGTATATAACTTGAAATAAATTGTAAAAAGAAAACAAAAAGGCTCACAAACACATGGAGACTTGAAAACATGCTCCTAAATAATCAATGGATCAATGATCAAATTAAAATAGAGATCAAGCAATATATGGAGACAAATGAGAACAACAGCACAAAGCCTCAACTTCTGTGGGACACAATGAAGGCAGTTCTAAGAGGAAAGTATACAGCCATCCAGGCCTATTTAAAGAAGGACAAACAATCCCAAATGAATAGTCTACAGTCACAAATATGAGGCCTAAAGTCAGCAGAAGGAGGGCCATAATAAAAATCAGAGAAGAAATAAATAAAATTGAGAACAATAGAAAAAAATCAAGGAAACCAAGAGCTGCTTCTTTAAGAAAATAAACAAAATAGATAAGCCCTTAGCTAGACTTATTAAAAGAAAAAGAGAATCTACAAACATAAACAGAATCAGAAATGAGATAGGGAAAATCATGACAGACACCACAGAAATACAAAAAAGTATTAGAGAATACTATGAGAATCTACTAACAAACTGGAAACCTAGGAGAAATGGACAACTTCCTAGAAAAATAAAACCTTCCAAGACAGACCAAGAAAGAAACAGAAAGTCTAAACAGACCAATTACCAGGAAAAAAATTGAATTGGTAATCAAAAAACTACCCAAGAACAAAATCCCCAGGCCAGATGGATTTACCACTAAATTTTATTAAACATATAGAGAAGAGATAATACCCATTCTCCTTAAAGTTTTCCAAAAAATAGAAGAGGAGGGAATACTTCCAAACTCATTTCATGAAGCCAGCATCACTCTAATACAAAAACCAGGCAAAGACCAAACCAAAAAAGAAATTACAGACCAGTATCCCTGATAAACATAGACGCAAAAACACTCAACAAAATATTAGCTAACCGAATTCAAAAATACATCAGGAAGATCATACACCATGACCAAGTGGGATTCATCTCAGGGATGCAAGGATGGTACATCATTTGAAAATACATCAATATCATCCACCAAATCAACAAAAAGAAGGACAGAAACCACATGATCATCTCCATAGATGCTGAAAAAGCATTTAACAAAATTCAACACCCATTCATGATAAAAACTCTCAACAAAATGGGTATAGAGGGCAAGTACCTCAACATAATAAAGGCCATATATGACAAACCCGGAGCCAACATCATCCTTAACAGAGAAAAGCTGAAAACTTTTCCTCTAAGATCGGGAACAAGACAGGGATGCCCACTTTCCCCACTGTTATTCAGCATAGTACTGGAGGTCCTAGCCACAGTAAACAGACAAAACAAAGAAATACAAGGCATCCAGATTGGTAAAGAAGAAGTCGAACTGTCACTATTTGCAGATAACATGATATTGTACATAAAAAAACCTAAAGAATCCATTCCAAAACTACTAGAACAAGTATCTGAATTCAGCAAAGTTGCAGGGTACAAAATTAAAACACAGAAATCTGTTGCTTTCCTATACACTAACGATGAACTAGCAGAAAGAGAAATCAGGAAAACAATTCCATTCACAATTGCATCAAAAAGAATAAAATACCTAGGAATAAACCTAACCAAGTAAAATACCTATATCCTGAAAACTACAAGACACTCATGAGAGAAATTAAAGAGGACACTAACAAATGGAAACTCATCCCATGCTCTTGGCTAGGAAGAATTAATATTGTCAAAATGGCCATCCTGCCTATAGCAATCTACAGATTCAATGAAATCCTTATCAAAACACCAACATCATTCTTCAATGAACAGGAACAAATAGTTTTAAAATTCATATGGAACCACAAAAGACCCCGAATAGCCAAAGCAATCCTGAGAAGGAAGAATAAAGCAGGTGGGATCTCGCATCCCAACTTCAAACTCTACTACAAAGCCACAGTAATCAAGACAATTTAGTACTGGCACAAGAACAGACTCACAGACCAGTGTAACAGGATAGAGAGTTCAGTTATTAACCCAAACATTATGGTTAATTAATATACGGTAAAGGAATCATGACATACAATGGAGAAATGACAGCCTCTTGAACAGCTGGTGTTGGCAAAACTGGACAGCTACATGTAGGAGAATGAAATTGCATCATTGTCTAACCCCACACACAAAAATGGATCAAAGACCTGAATGTAAGTCATAAAACCATAAAACTCTTAGAGAAAAACATAGGCAAAAATCTCTTGTACATAAACATGAGCAACTTCTTTATGAACATATCTCCCTGGGCAAGTGAAACAAAAGCAAAAATGAACAAGTGGGACTATATCAAGCTGAAAAGCTTCTGTACAGCAAAGGACACCACCAATAGAAAAAAAAAGGCATCCTACAATATGGGAGAATATATTCATAAATGACAGATCTGATAAAGGGTTGATATCCAAAATATATAAAGAGTTCATGCACCTCAACAAACAAAAGGCAAATAATCCAATAAAAAAAATCATCAGAGGAGCTGAACAGACTGTTCTCCAAAGAATTTCAGATGGCCAACATGAAAGATGCTCCACATCACTATTCATCAGAGAAATGCAAATTAAAACCACAATGAGATTTCACCTCACACCAGTAAGGATCACCACCATCCAAAAGACAAACAACAACAAATGTTGGTGAGGATGTGGAGAAAGGGGAACCCTCCTACACTGCTGGTGGGAATGTAAATTAGTTCAATCATTGTGGAAAGCAGTATGGAGGTTCCTCAAAAAGCTCAAAATAGAAATACCATTTGACCCAGAAATTCCACTCCTAGGAATTTACCCTAAGAATGCAGCAGCACAGTTTGAAAAAGACAGATGCACCCCTATGTTTATCGCAGCACTATTTACAATAGCCAAGAATTGGAAGCAACCTAAATGTCCATCAGTAGATGAATGGATTGAGAAGATGTGGTACATATGCACAATGGAATATTATTCAGCCATAAGAAGAAAACAAATCTTACCATTTGCAACAACACGGATGGAGCTAGAGGGTATTATGCTCAGTGAAATAAGCCAGGCAGAGAAAGACAAGTATCAAACGATTTCACTCATCTGTGGAGTATAAGAACAAAGAAAAAACTGGAGGAGCAAAACAGCAGCAGACTCACAGAACCCAAGAACGGACTAATAGTTACCAAAGAGAAAGGGACTGGGGAGGATGGGTAGGAAGGGAGGGATAATGGTGGGGGGAAAGAAAGGGGGCATAATGATTAGCATGTGTAATGAGGGGGGGCATGGGGACAGCTGTACAACACAGAGAAGACTAGTAGTGACTCTATTGCATCTTATTATGCTGATGGACAGAGACCCTAACGGGATTTGTGGGAGAGACTTGGTGATGGATGTTTTCTAGTAAACATAATGTTCCTCATGTAATTGTAGGTTAATGTTACAGAAAAAAACAGCAATAATAATAATAATAATTAATAATTAAATAAATGTATGACTAGAAGTTAAAATGCCACAAAATAAGACTGAGATATTTGGGAGACTTTCTTTCCTTGTTGTTTTCTATAAATAACATATTTTCTATAATGAGAATGTATTTTGTAATTTTATCAAACAATAAGTGCTATTTACAAAGAACCAAGCTGTCTTGCCAATGGTTTTCAGCCTGAATAACTTCACTATGGATTCAGTGAGACTGAGGAATGACAATGAAACATTCTTGGGGTGAGAGCGTTTATACCCAACTTTATTTTCCACGGTGGCAGGTCAATCACTAGAATCCTGTCCACTCAGAGTGAGTTTGCATGCAGCAAGCTGGTCTCTGTCTCTGGGTTTCTTCGACCCCACAGCTGCAGCCATCTTAGTCTCTGTCCTCGGCACTGCCGCCATTCCAGTCTCTGCTCTCCTGCAACCTTGAAGCCCTGAAGCTGTGCAGCAGCTCAGAGCACTGGGCAGAGGTCTTTATATAGTGTCAATAGCAACGTATTGCCCACATGTGTGTAGTGAGTAAGCCGACAAGGGCCAGGTGAGAATCCTGGCCATAGGAACCTTCACTTTCTCCACATAAGCAAAGCAGAAGATAATGCCCTTGGGATGTTGGTCCTGGGTGAAGAGATAAGCTGCCTTCTGGCTTCAGAAAAAATAAACACACAGGAACTTTATATCCAGAGAAGTCACTGAGGGTTAAAGTATATGATCTCAATAACTTCAAAATTGTTTTATAATTTTATCTCTGGTACACTGTAACTGCTGCAATCTCATTTTAATTGTTTTCATTAGGAAACTTTTGGTTGCAAGTATCAGAAACCAGTGTAGATGCACCAATTAAAACCATAAAGAAAGTACAGACCTGTCTCATGGCATTCAAGGATGGGAATATTCCAGAGTCTGGAAGAGGCAATTGAATCGGTGTAGAAAGCTGTGGAAATCTGTCTGTCTGCTTTTTTCCCAGAGATCTGCTTCCTTCTTTCCTTTTCTCTCTCTCTGTATAAACTGGCCTCCTCTTTTTCTTTGATCCACATCACAGACATAAAATGACTGCTGATGTCTCCCAAGTTCAATGCTACAGTTACGCTCTCAAAGGATATCTAAATCTCTTTCCCAGATCCAATTTCAAATTGCATGGGAGAAGACCTAAATTGGCTCAGTTGCCCATTTCCAGTCTTATCAACTATGGACAGTATGTCAGGGTCATCAACAGGGCTCCTAGAAGCTGACTACTGCGAACGGAGACCAGAGCGAAAGGGACCACGTTACACGGGGCAGACACTTCAAGTATGGCTTACTATACCCCTTATCAAAACCTGGCAAAAGACCTACTGGAGTACACATTTGTCTCTAAAAGGGAAAACTCAGGCTCCTGGCTTCAAAGAGTTGACATTATTTCAGTAACTGGTGATGTAATGTCCATTGATGAGGCGGAGTTGCATTTTGTTATGGCCAGCTATTCAGTAACCCACCACTTCATAATTGTCCACTTACATATAAATTTTCTGTACTTTTTCTGGAAAGTCAGAACTGAACACCAGTCAGCTTTTGAAATATGAAATTAAAATATGTCGTTGGAGGTATCAATATAAAGTCATGGTTTTAATTTAGACCAGGTAATAGATTAGATAGGGAGATAGACAATGTGTATGTATACACAGACAAATAAAAAAGTGGCCCATGATACCCAGAAACTCTCTGGCACTCATAACTTGACCTTGTGTTCTCCTTGTGAATATAAATGATCTCACAGAACAACAACATCAGGCCAGTCCATTCTACGACCCAGGATGGCATTCAAGAATAGGAATGTTCTGGAAATGATGGAAAAAACAAGACACATCATGACTTCAAACACAGACAAAAAAATGAGATCACTGTGAAAACCACAAAAGTAACTAAATATTCCCCCTATTTTGGCTAGTAGGTTGACTGCTTCCTTTCGAATTACAGCTTTTACCTCCCTTCTCTCCTTCTAGAAAACATGTATGAAGATTCCCAATGAGAATTAGCCCACTTACTAACATCATCCATTCCTAAGCAATGTCCCACTTCCTCAAATCCTTCCCCAAAACACCTGATATGAACCCCAAAATTGTAGTAAGTTCATTCTAACACTCTCTTACTAAAATAACTGATTCTTCATAGTGTGCAGCCTCCCTCATGGCAATAGCAGAAATAATTTGTTCAGCTACAGGTATGGTCCTGGTGGTCTCTGGAAGACATTGACATACAGTGTATGTGTGTGTATACATATATTTTTTTTTTTCTTTTCCCCCTCTGGTAAACCTGTCTTCTGAGAGGCACCGAAGTGATAACACTCTAGCAGCCAATGAGCACTGCTAACACCCAGATATTAGGTTTGAAATATCATTCTCCAGTAAAAGACAACAGGAATCCTTAGAGAAAAAGCTGATTGAAGCACAGGGTCAAGGAAAGTAAAAGATGAGCTTAGAACATCTTAAGGTGTCAGGAAGTAAGAAAATACTAAAAAAAAAAAAAAAATTTATAGGATCTTGTCAAAAGGACACATGAACCAACTTGAAGACCTGTCCTGATTAGCAAATATGGGACAATTTGAACAACAAAATAATAAAGTTAGTATTGGACTTTAGCTCACAAAATAAGATGAGAATCCATCAGTCCATACTTATATAAATAACTAAATATATGTGAGGCTGAAGGAATAGCCTTGCATTACATTAGAACTTTGACCAATAAATGTAGAAAAAATGATGGGAATAGAAAATTATCATTTAACAAATATCAAATGTTTCAGGCAAGAATCCATGAGGGAAGTTTCTGTTCAAGTAACATTTTGGAAGCATTTAAATGTAGTCAATATGAGGAATAGACAAAATTTAGCATAGTAATACAATAGAGTAGGTTCTCTCAAGCACAGGTCAAGGAGAGACTTAAGCCCTAAGTGGCCTAAAGCATCCATTATATGTAATGAGTCAACATCTTCCTACACATCTAGAATATAACCAGTTATGCATCATACTTTGGAGAATTCATAAAAGAGTCATTCAAATCATTGCCTGGGTTTTGGGGCTAAGTTGAACCCTGCTTGAGAAAGGCTGCTATACAGAAAGTAAATTCATTGAACTTAACTCTAGGTACAAGCTTGGACAAATCCCACAAAAATGTGAGAAAGAACACATTTAAAAAACTAAGATGCAGCTAGATGGATATAATGAAAACATTCATGTAAAATTTTAAAACATAACACAGTGTTACATATCATTGTTGGACGTAACTTAAAGATACAGTAAAAAATATTTTAAAAACAAATGATACACACTAATGAAACTAGTATTTGGACAAAAGAAAAGAGGAAATGAGTATGAGAGCAGAATTCAACTTTAAAGTAATATTTTCTTTCTTTTATGTATAAAGTAATATTTTATTTCTTTCATATATAAAGTATATCTAAGCAACAATGTCAAAATATTATATCTCAAGCAACAATGCCAAAACAGTAACATTCATTAATTCTGGGTATTAGATACACAGATGTTTCATAGCACTTCCATATTTATTTAACTTTTCTCAAAGAAATGAAGAAATTAAAACTTTGCCTACAGCTTTTATAAAAAGTAAGGAAGAGAATATTCATCACTACCACTGAGACAATGATGAATTAACTGTGAGTTTGATAGAAAATGATAGTGTGCACCGAAGTGTATAGAGAGGGAGTTGGGGGTAAAATAAGGGTAACAGGAGTCAGATCTGACAACAAGGTATTTTTTAAAGGCATTTGTACTTGATGGACAAGTCAGTGTCGTGAGGTTTCTGACATAGGAAGGATTCATACCTTTTCTTAGGACAGTTCTGTGCTGTATAGTAAAGTCATCTGTGTCCAGCTTTAAGCAGCAGAGGTTATGTTGAAGCTTCAGCATATTTCCTGTGGTTTAGCTGTGGTAGCAAACATTTTGTTGTTGGTTCTAAGTTTCCTTCAAACCCTACAACCTTTCTGTAACAGTCCAGATGTTACTAACCTAACATTTAGCAAAACTGGTCATTTTAACAATAACTTTGCACCCTGATACCCAATGACAGGGAAGTTTCTTTTATTGGTGTATGCTTTGGAAACAGTCCATTGTGTCCCTCCTAAATATGTGGCTTTTGCCAAATCAGTGTATCCCCATAAAAAAATTTTTTTAAATTTAAAAAATTAAAAAAAGTAAGGAAGAGAAGGTAAATAAACTAGTAACTCAATTATTCCTTTCCCTCTTTTACTACACTCACTAACTTCTACGATCTGGCACCAACACTTTACAGGAAGGAGGCCATTCTATTGTTTTGTCATCTGCTGTCATTTGGTGTCCAAAAGCTTGACTCTGTTATCATTCTGGAGTAAAAGAAGCCTGCAAGCACTAGAACAGCCTTTTACAATAAACCATTGGCTAGGCAACCTGAGCAAACAAAGAAAGGAGAAAATTAACTCTGGTTTCTGGACAAAATAATTTGCTTATGATAAACAAAATAGACAATTTCCAGTTCCCACCCCACAGCAGATTAAGACCACCTGTCATTAATTCTCTTCAAATATTCGATAGTGCTTAGTCTTTCACATTTTCAAGTTATGTCATTACTCTTCATTTTTATTTTAACCCATGCAGCTCTATTTGCTTTTCCTTGGCTTTCTACATTTAGAATTGACACTGCTAACACATTCCTTCCTCTCTCATCCCCAAATTTAGACAAGCATCTAAAACCATGATCTTGGTACTCCTCAGCAAGTGACGTCCAAATTAGTGTGAAGTCTTTCTCTGATTTTTTCTGAAACATGCTGACTTCACTTCTCATGCACACTGCAGGAGTCGCAGATTCTGATTCTCCCTTACCTGCAACCACTAAGTAATGTTTTCTTGCAATTCCAGACTGTCTCTTGTATCAATAAGAGGCTCAGCAGGCAAGACAACAAACTTGTTTTAGCCAAATGAAATAAATACTTACAGAGAATTAAACAGGTTACATGATGAAATAAGGAACATTAAGACATGTAAAGATTAGCAAAAATAGTAAGGTATTACCACCTTTAGGATAAAGAGGCATGGGAAAAGAACACTTTACAGAACCTAGTGAGAGTGTGGGAAGAGGGCTACTCTCTAGAGCTGTAATTTTAGAAGGTCTCAGCTGCTACCATAAGTAGTGCTGAAATAAAGGAGTGAGCAGGAAAGAAACAGGACAACATGCTTCTTCTCTTGCCCTCCAATCTCCTGTTCATGCATTTCTTGGCCAAATCCAACAATAAGCCAATCATCAGAAGAACATCCAGGTGGAGTAGACCTTAGATGTCAGCCTTCCGGGCCTCCAAACTTGTTCCATGGGAGTGACAACTGGTTTTATGAGGGAAGGAGCAAACAGAATAGTGAGCACATCCCTAAAGTCCTGATGTTCCCACCTCCATATAAAAACCTTTCCTCCTTTCATGTTCATGTTAGCTGACTGTGCTACCATCTACCACTCCTCAGTGTTGTCATCTACCTGTCTCACTTTCCACCAAAACTCTTGCCATCATTGTAGGCAATTTCACTGTGTATCTAGATGACACTCTGGCAACCTACCCTCAAAGTTTGCATAACACCTTAATATCAGCATGTATCAATGCCCGACTTCAGTGAACCTGTGGTAAGTTACTAATCACAGCCCTTCACACCAGGTAGTATTGCCCTTGCTAGCACAGGGGAAATAGGTTATCAATGAGACATGAACTCCCTCAGCTCCCCATTCTCAAACTTATCTGCATCCATTCTCCCTTCTTCCTTCAGTTTCAAAATAGGTTCCTTCTCCTGTTGAGACTAATCTACCTGCACTCTAGTTCTGATGCCTTCCTGTCTCTTTCAAGAAATTGCTCCATCAGTTAATATTCTCCTCCTTTCTACAATCACCTTCCTCATAGGCCATCTGCAGGTTCAAGACCCTCTCATTTAAAAAATAAGGAAATGAATAATTCCCTTGCTCCAATGGTCTCCTCTAGTTGCTATCCTGCATCTCTTAGTAAGTCCCTCCCAAAAACCTACACTTCTATCTCTACTTTCTCACACTCTCTCCCATTAGTTAACCTTCTGCAATCTGTCTTAGGCCAAATCACTCACTCAGCCCACTCTGTAAAGTAACTCTAATGATTTCCAGAATGCTAAATCCTGTATTTTCCTGTGTCTTTGTGTGGCTTTTGGCATTGTTGGATATTTCCATTTCCATTCTTTGCTTTTATGGCTTCTGACATAACACTCTCTCCTTAGCTGATTCTTATCTATGGCTTTTCTTTCTTGGTTTCCTTTTCTGAATCTACCAGCTATAGCTACTCCTTAAATGTTAGTGCTCCTGAAGATTCTGTCCATGGGGCAGTTATGTTACTTGACTTGATACTCCTTGTCAATTTTATCCTTCATTATCTGAGAAATTCAGCCACCATCAAATGCTGATGGATTTCAAATGCCTGCCTCCCACCCAGACATCATTTCCAAGTTCTAGATCCCACATATTTATTTAACAAATACTTAAATAGTCTATGTTCTAGGCATTGAACTTTATAAAGGTTAATTCATTTAGCCGCATAACAACACTGTAAGGTAGGTTTGGAAGAGGAAAACTGAGGCACCGACAGGTTACATGCTTAAGGTCACTTGCAATTGGCAAGGCCAGGATTTGAGCTCCAACATTCTGGCTACAAAATCCATGTTGTCAACCATGATATTACCCTACCATAATATTATATCAATATTTAATATCTCATTTGAGCTCCCTTGAGTATCTCTAGCTTGGCATGTCATCATCTCTCTTTAAAAACTGGCTTTTCCCAGTCTAACCAACATTGGGCAGGCTACTATTCAGATACTCCTTCAAATTAATATCCTTTAATTATTTGTTCAATATGAATTAGATATAATGAGAGAAACTGATATAATAAACATTGTAGACTTATATCTTTATCATAAAGAGACTTGCTATATCCCTTGACACTATAACATTTTGATATTTTTGAAATTCTCTTTTATTTCCAAATTCTCCATCACTCTACTATAAATGATCTATTAGTAAGTATAAAGTTCACTTCTGTGCATATGATTAAAGTCTTTTAAAAATACATTTAAAACTTTTTATTTTTCCAATTTATAGGAGAGCAAAATATTTTATAGTCCTTTTTGAGTAGCAACATTTTAAATAGATAATGTCAAACAAATCAGACGTTATTTGATGTGGGTGTTTCTGGATCCAATAGGTCAGACTCTCCCTTCACATATGTGATGGAGATTTAAAGTAAACCAAAATTACTATGGAAATAAACTTTGTGAACATGTCAATGAATGTTTCACGAATTGACAATGAAAGAATATCCATCTAGAGTCTGTACAAGATTGTAGCTAAATTCATCTTCATGAGCTGTACTAAATGCTCCTAAAACCACAAGTCATATTTACAAATAAAATTCCTTAGCACTTTTCTTATATTTGAAACACAGAATCAGTTATAATTAGAATCTTGAGGAAAAACAAACTCACTGTTCATTTTGTATATATTCCCTGCCATATATTTGGTTTCATATTGCTAAATTAAGTGCAACAGGCCACCTAACAAGATTATAGTAATGTCAGCAATTAGTCAAATGTTATTTTGCTGTGCATGCTATAGTGTCAGTTCTACAAAAAGAACACTTTCAATCAAACTCAACATTTAATAACAAAATCTTCAAAACAATTTTCTGATACAGCAGAGGTGGTTGGATGTTTTATTTTGTTTTTCACTTTAAATTCAAGAACTCTTCTAACAAAATAGGAGAAATAGAAATATATTCACTAATTTACTCCCACTCATCAGAATACACACTCTGAAATCCTAAAAAATGAGTCTTTGTAAATTTTCCCTATTTTCTCTTAGTTTGTCTTGGCCAGTTAACCTCTTGATAGTGTGGAAAAACTGCAATATGCAACTTCTTTGTGTTTATACTTCATAACTTCTAGCCCCTCATTCTCTTCTAGACATGGAGTTTGACAATGCTCCTTTAAAATTTTTTGCCAAGTTCTAGACACTGTAAATGTACTGATGTGGTGTCATACTGGATCAGCTTTTTTTGACAGCCACAAAGGGGTCATTCATGCTGGGAAAGGACAGGATGAAGGAGGAGGTCTATGGCTCTTCAGCTTCACACTGTTTTGGGTACTCTGGACAAGGGTTTGGAATAGCTTTGGGATGGATATATTCACAAGGCTTTGTTATGCAATATCCCAGGCAAAGTCATGCACGGATTCTTTTTCTCTCAGAATGAAACCTATCCTAGTAATCATCCCCAAGGGAATTAAGTAGTCCCTAATTAAGAACAATATTACTAAGTCCTAGCCTGAACCACAAAATAACCACGCTTGACTCACCACCTCTAAATAAAGAAGGATTGTTAATCTATGCTGACACCTTTAGCTTGATTTTATTTTATTAGAAGGATTTTATAACAGTTATTATCCCCTGGTTTACATAATCCTGCACTTCCCTTAAGGCAATGTGAATTGAGATTCATTGTATGAATTTACAATCCTATTCAGCTGGAAGTGCTGGGACTCAAATTCAAGACCACAGAACACTGCACTAGTAGATACACATTTTGAAAATTGGGGGTTGGTGGGGTATTGCTGGGATGTGATCCATCAAATTGTCTGGGCTGATGTGTTTGGAAATTTGTACTACAAACAAATCTAAACTTCAGCTAATTTGACTTAAAGGTTCTGTGACCTCTCTTAAGTGGGAGACTCCCTTGCTCCAGCATACTTACCCTCCATCTTTGTCTGTTGCTAATAATTTAGCCAATGACAAGGTATGCCTAAAGATCAAATTTTTTCTGCTACAAACATGACTTCAGCCCAAGTGTTTAAGCACCTGAACTCAAGTGAGGATAATAAATGTCAGAGGAATATTTATAGCTTGGTATATGGAGACTTTCCAGGTCCCTGTTCTGCAATAACACAGATCCATCTGCTAAGGGCATTAGAGTTGTGTGTTGTTGCCTTTCTTTTTTTTCAAAATGATAGGTTCTGAAAATAGAAAACCTGCAGTATGTAAAGCCAGACATTGATTTTAACCCTTTCCTACACAAATAATTATTGAATTAGGACTTAATTACCAAAGACAAAGCCTCTCCACAATTCCTGGCTGTTGGATGCAAGCCCAGAAGAAACCTTACCTAAGTCTTATACAACCATCTCATCACTGCACTGATCTATCTATCTGAGAATTTACTGCATAGTTGTCAGAATTTAGGGACCTGGGGCTAGTCCACTCCCTAATCTATAGTTGGGATTATGGTTGTTTTTACTGCTATACCATAAACATGGTTACCACTGGTACCATGATAAGCTAATGTATTTCTCTCCTAAGATCTGAGAAAGAATGCCTTTAAACACCCACAAGAGAGTTTATATGTACTTGCACCAGGAGGTTATTTAGCTTCCCTTCTATGATTAGAAGAACCTCTCTGATTTCTTCCCATTTGTCTGTTCCAATCCAGAGAATTTCCACACAGTCAACTGAGAGCCAATGAGCTGCTAAATGAGATATTGTATGTCTTTTTGATATTAACACTAGACTTTAAGTCTAAGCCACACCATGAAGTGGAAGGATATCTCTTTTGTGCCTAATGAATGAATATTCTCAGCTGCATGAAAGAATATAGGAAATACTTAAATATGTAAGGCAATATGGCTCGCTTTACATCTGGGCTTGTTCTGAAGTAATGCACTGTAGCCCCGAGTAGAGGGGGTTCCCAGCTTAGGTCAATTTCACTATGGATTCAATGAGACCAAATAACAACAACAGAACATTGGGGGTAAAAAGGGTCTCATACCAAGCTTTATTCTCCAGTGGTCACCCTGCTGTCTACAAGCAGTGAGCCTGTCTCCATCTCGCCCCAACTCCAGTTTCTGCTACCCAGGCACTGCCTCCACTTGTGGCTCTGTCTCCACTCCCTCCTGCTGTTTTCTCTAGACTCTGCTCTCCTGCTTCCCTCTTCTCTAGGTTTTGCTCTTCTGTTTCCTTCTGCCTCAGGACCTGGGTGGAACTCTTCTTAAAACAATACTGGCTGAGAGGAGGAAAAGATGGAAGCATGAGTAGGGTAGCAGAAATCTCCCAAAACCATGTATATTTTGAAAATACAGGAAATACAACTATTTCTAAAAGAGTGACCAGAAGAAACAGTACAAATCTGTGAGAACCAGCATCTCATGGAAAAGGGTAAGATACAAAGCGCTACCCCCACCCCAGCTCACCAGTGGGAGGAAAAGAATCAGAGTGGGGAGGGAGAGGAAGCACTAGTAATCTAAACAACCATCCCTAGTAATCTGTCATGGGAGCACAGACACACATTGCATGGTGCTCTGGATATTAGAGGAGTGGAAAAGCAAAATCTGAGACTAAGACTGTGAACTGGTTCCCACAGCCGGCTGCCCTAGGACAAAATAAAAGCAGCCTCTTTAAAAGTCTTAAAGGGACAAGGGTTTAACAGGTGGACAAAATTGTCCTAGCACACTCATCCAAGCAGGCTGGGAAATTTAAGGAACTTCAGGCCCCCTAACCCCCCAGGTGGCAACATAGCTCCGAGGTCCCTCATGGCAATAAGCAGCCTGTAGTTCCTTCCCCCTGAACTGGCACTGCAAGCAAACTGGCTGACATACCATTGCTGCAGAATAGCTGGGGAGAAGTCCCCTCTACAGCAACCATACAGCTTAACAGAGAGGCTTCTCCCCACACATGGCTAACGGGCCCAGACAGTGGAGATAGGAGCAGAGACTGGAAAGCAAAAAGGGGCTCTGTTCTTATGGTAGAACATGCACCATTCGCCTGCAACCCCCACCAGTGCCATAGGCCATCCCAAGGGCCACCCCATGGCAGCTTAGGGAATTAACCCAGAGGCTACTCCCTCGCATGGTTCACCAGCACAGTGGAGATGGGTACAGAGACTGGAAGGTACAAAGGGGCTCTGTGCTTGTGGCAGAAGACATGCCGCTTGCCTGCAATCCCCGCCAGTGCCCTAGACCATCCCAAGGACTGCCCCACCCACAGCAGTTTACAGGATTAACCCAGAGGCTGCTCCCTGTGTGCTGCTGACCAGCACAGACAGAGAAGACAGAGGCAGAGTTTGGAAGGCACGAAGGGGCCTTGTCCTTGCAACTGACACACGCACAGCTGGCATGCAGCACCCGCCAGTGCCCCAGGCCATCCCGAGGGCTGCCCTGCCCACAGAAGCCTAAGAGATTAACCCAGAGGCTGCTCCCTGTGTAGGGTTAAGTGACACAGACAGCAGAAACAGGCAAGGTGACTGGCAAGCAAGAAGGAACTTTGTACTCCTAGCTGACACATGAGCCACTAGCCAGCTACTGCTCCCATTGCCATGAAAAGGCAGAAGAATCTTGTTCAGTACAAAATCCATCAAACACAAGAGAGAAGGCTTGTTGAGACTAAAATCAAATCTTCCTGAAAAAGAATTCAAAATAAAAGTCATAAGCATGCTGATGCAGCTACAGAGAAATATTCAAGAGCTAAGGGATGAATTCATGAGGGAGACTACAGAAATGAAACAAACAATGGAAGGATTTAACAGCAGACTGGATGAGGTGGAAGAGACTGTTAATGGAATAGAAATCAGAGAACAGGAATACAGACAAGCAGAGGAAGAGAGAGATAAAAGGATCTACAGGAATGAAAGAATATTAAGAGAACTGTGTGACCAATTCAACAGGAACAATATTCACATTATATGGGTACCAGAAGAGGAAGAGAAAGAAATAGGGATAGAAAATGTCTTTGAAGAAATAATTGCTGAAAACTTTCCCAGTCTGGGTAAGGAAACAGTCTCTCAGACCATGGAAGTCCACAGATCTCCCAACACAAGGGACCCAAGGAGGACAACACCAAGACATATAATAATTAGAATAGAAAAGATCAAAGACAAGAAAGAGTATTAAAAGCAGGCAGAGAGAGAAACAAGATCACCTACAAAGGAAACCTCATCAGGCTCTCATCAGACTTCTCAGCAGAAACCTTACAGACCAAAAGGGAATGGCATAATATATTCAATGCAATGAAATAGAAGGGCCTCAAACCAAGAATAATGCATCTAGCAAGACTATCATTTAAATTTGAAGGAGGTATTAAACAATTCTCAGAGAAGCAAAAATTGAGGGAATTTACCTCCCACAAACCATCTCTACAGGATATTTTAAAGGGACTTCTATAGAGGGAAGTATGATTGAGGCTAAATAGCTGTCACCACAGAAAATAAAATGACACCAAAGAAAGCATACCAACCAAATACTAACTAAACGCAAAATAAAATCAGCTATCCACAAAATCAGTCAAGGGAAACACAAAGAGTACAGAATAAAACACCTACCATATAAAGCATGGAGGAGGAAGAAAAAGAAGGCAGATAAATAAAGAATCATCAGACTGTGTTTATAACAGCATAATAAGTGAGTTAAGTTAGATGGTGAGATAATAAAGAAGCTCCCCTTGAACCTGTGGTAACCATGAATCCAAAGACTGCAATAACAATAAGTACATATCTATCAATAATCACCCTAAATGTAAATGGACTGAATGCACCAATCAGAAGACAGAGAGTAATAGAATGGATAAAACAGCAAGACCCATCTATATGCTACCTACAGGAGACACACCTCAAACCCAAAGACATACACAGACTAAAAGTGAAGGGATGGAAAAGGATATTTCATGTAAACAATAGGGAGGGGAAAAAGCAGGTGTTGCAGTACTTATATCAGACAAAATAGACTTCAAAACAAAGAAAATCACAAAAGATAAAGAAGGACATTACATAATGATAAAGGGATCAGTCCAACAAGAGGATATAACCATTATAAATATCTATGCACCCAACACAGTAGTACCTACATGTGTGAAACAAATACTAACAGAATTAAAAGAGGAATAGAATGCAATGCATTCATCTTAGGAGACTTCAACACAGTACTCACTCAAAAGAACAGATCAACCAGACAGAAAATAAGTAAGGACAAAGAGTAACTGAACAACACATAAGAAGAGATGGACCTAACAGACATCTATAGAACACTCCACCCAAAATCAGCAGGATACACATTCTTCTCAAGTGCACATGGAACATTCTCCAGAATAGACCACACACTAGGCCACAAAAAAGAGCCACAGTAAATTCAAAAAGACTGAAATTCTACCAAACGAATTCTCAGATCACAAAGGTATAAAACTAGAAATAAATTCTACAAAGAAAATAAAAAGGCTCACAAACATATGGAGGCTTAACAACATGCTCCTAAATAATCAATGGATCAATGACCAAATTAAATCAGAGATCAAGCAATATATTGAGACAAATGAAAACAACAGCACAGTGCCCCAACTTCTATGGGACACAGTGAAGGCAGTTCTAAGAGGAAAGTATATAGCAATCCAGGCCTATTTAAAGATGGAAGAACAATCCCAAATGAATAGTCTAAATTCACAATTGTTGAAAATGGAATAAGAAGAACAAATGAGACCCAAAGTCAGCAAATGGAGGGACTAATAAAGATCAGAGAAGGAATAAATAAAACTGAGAAGAATAAAACAATAGAAAAAATTAATGAAACCAAGAGCTGGTTCTTGAGAAAATAAACAAAATAGATAAACTCTGACCCAGACCGATTAAGAGAAAACGAGTATCTACACGCATAAACAGAATCAGAAATGAGAAAGGAAAAATCACTGCGGACAGCACAGAAATACAAAGAATTATTAGAGAACACTATGAAAAACTACATGCTAACAAACTGGATAATCTAGAAGAAATGGACAACTTTCTAGGAAAATAAAACCTTCCAAGACTGACCCAGGAAAAAACAAAAAATCTAAACAAACCGATTACAAGCAATGAAATTGAATCAGTAATCAAAAACTAACCAAGAACAAAACTCCCAAACCAGATGGATTCACTGCTGAATTTTATCAGATATTTAGAGAAGACATATTACCCATTCTCCTTAAAGTTTTCCAAAAAAATGGAAGAGGAGGAAATACTTTCAAACTCATTCTGTGAAGCCAGCATCACTCTAATACAAAAACCAGGCAAAGACCCCACCAGAAAAGAAATTACAAACCAGTATCCCTGATGAACACAGATGCAAAAATACTCAACAAAATATTAGCAAACCAAAAATACATCAAGAGGATCATAGACGATGATCAAGTGGGATTCATCCCAGGGATGCAAAGATGGTAAAACATTTGAAAATCCATCAACATCATCCACCACATCAACCAAAAGGAGGACAAAAACTACATGATCATCTCCATAGATGCTGAAAAAGCATAAAATAAAATGCAACATCCATTCGTGATAAAAACTCAACAAAATGGGTATAGAGGGCAAGTACCTCAACATAATAAAGACCATAAATGACAAAGCCATGGCCAACATCATACTTAACACTGAGAAGCTGAAAGTGTTTCATCTAAAATTGGGAACAAGACAAGGATGCCCACTCTCCCCACTTTTATTCAACATAGTACTGGAGGTCTTAGCCACAGCAATCACACAAAACAAAGAAATAAAAGGCACACAGATTTGTAAGGAAGAAGTCTAACTGTCAATATTTGCAGATGAAATGATACTGTACATAAAAAACCCTAAAGAATCCACTCCAAAACTACTAGAACTAATATCTGAATTCAGGAAAGTTGCAAGATAACAAATTAATACCCGGAAATCTGTTGCATTCCTATACACTAACAATGAACTAGCAGAAGGAGAAATCAGGAAAACAATTCCATTCACAATTGCATCAAAAAGAATAAAATACAAGAGGGGCGGAAGATGGTGGCGTGAGTAGAGCAGCGGAAATCTCCTCCCAAAACAACATATATCTATGAAAATATAACAAAGACAACCCTTCCTAGAATAAAGACCAGAGGACACAGGACAATATCCAGACCACATCCGCACCTGAGAGAACCCAGCGCCTCGCGAAGGGGGTAAGATACAAGCCCCGGCCCCGCGAGAGCCGAGCGCCCCTCCCCCCAGCTCCTGGCGGGAGAAGAGCAGGCAGAGGGGGAGGGAGACGGAGCCCAGGACTGCCGAACACCCAGCCCCCGCCATCCGGGTCAGAGTGCAGGGCCCTGGATGCTAGGGAAACAGGGCAGCAAGAACAGTGAGCGGGCACTGGAGGCCGGGCGCCGGAGGACATAAGAAAAGCGCGCGACCACTTTTATTTTATTTATTTATTTTTTTGCTGTTTTGTTATGGCGAGCGCTTTTTGGAAGTCTTAAAGGGATAGGGAGCCCAATACTAGGGAAACAGGGAAGAAAGACCGGTGAGCAGAGGCCTGAGGCTGGCACCGGAGAATAAAGAAAAACGAGCGACCACCTTTTTTTTTTTTTTAATTTAAAAATTTTTTTTTTTTTTTTTTTGGTGGTCGTTCTTTTGTTTTGGTGGGTGCTTTTTGGAAGTCTTAAAGGGGCAGGGCGGGTCACTTAATCCAGAGGTAGGGAATCTGGGGATCTCTGGGCACCCTAACCCCTGGGCTGCAGGGAGCAGGGAGGCCCCTTACGGAGATAAATAGCCTCCCAGCCGCTCCCGCTCCAACGCGACTCCACCACTTTGGAGTAGCTGCCCGAGCCAGGCCACACCCACAGAAACAGTGGAGATTAACTCCATAGCAGTTGGGCAGGAAGCAGAAACCCTGTCTGTGCGCAGCTGCGCAGCACAAGCCACTAGAGGTCGCTGTTCTCCCAGGAGAGGAGGGCCACAAACCAACAAGAAGGAAGTACTTCCAGCCGTCACTCGTCCCAGCTCTGCAGACTATTCCTATCACCATGAAAAGGCAAAGCTACAGGCAGTCAAAGATCACAGAGACAACACCAGAGAAGGAGACAGACCTAACCAGTCTTCCTGAAAAAGAATTCAAAATAAGAATCATAAACATGCTGACAGAGATGCAGAGAAATACGCAAGAGAAATGGGATGAAGTCCGGAAGGAGATCACAGATGCCAGAAAGGAGATCGCAGAAATGAAACAAACTCTGGAAGGGTTTATAAGCAGAATGGATAGGATGCAAGAGGATATTGATGGAATTGAAATCAGAGAACAGGAACGCATAGAAGCTGACATAGAGAGAGACAAAAGGATCTCCAGGAATGAAACAATATTAAGAGAACTGTGTGACCAATCCAAAAGGAACAATATCCATATTATAGGGGTCCCAGAAGAAGAAGAGAGAGGAAAAGAGATGGAAAGTATCTTAGAAGAAATAATTGCTGAAAACTTCCCCACACTGGGGGAGGAAATAATCGAACAGACCACGGAAATACACAGAACCCCCAACAGAAAGGATCCAAGAAGGACAACACCAAGACACATAATAATTAAAATGGCAAAGATCAAGGACAAGGAAAGAGTGTTAAAGGCAGCTAGAGAGAAAAAGGTCACCTATAAAGGGAAACTCATCAGGCTAACATCAGACTTCTTGACAGAAACCCTACAGGCCAGAAGAGAATGGCATGATATATTTAATACAATGAAACAGAAGGGCCTTGAACCAAGGATACTGTATCCAGCACGACTATCATTCAAATATGACGGTGGGATTAAACAATTCCCAGACAAACAAAAGCTGAGGGAATTTGCTTTCCACAAACCACCTCTACAGAACATCTTACAGGGACTGCTCTAGATGGGAGCACTCCTAGAAAGAGCACAGCACAAAACACCCAACATATGAAGAATCGAGGAGGAGGAACAAGAAGGGAGAGAAGAAAAGAATCTCCAGACAGTGTATATAACAGCTCAATAAGTGAGCTAAGTTAGGCAGTAAGATACTAAAGAGGCTAACCTTGAACCTTTGGTAACCACGAATTTAAAGCCTGCAATGGCAATAAGTACATATCTTTCAATAGTCACCCTAAATGTTAATGGGTTGAATGCACCAATCAAAAGACACAGAGTAACAGAATGGATAAAAAAGCAAGACCCGTCTATATGCTGCTTACAAGAAACTCACCTCAAACCCAAAGACATGTACAGACTAAAAGTCAAGGGATGGAAAAACATATTTCAAGCAAACAACAGTGAGAAGAAAGCAGGGGTTGCAGTACTAATAGCAGACAAAATAGACTTCAAAACAAAGAAAGTAACAAGAGATAAAGAAGGACACTACATAATGATAAAGGGCTCAGTCCAACAAGAGGATATAACCATTCTAAATATATATGCACCCAACACAGGAGCACCAGCATATGTGAAACAAATACTAACAGAACTAAAGGGGGATATAGACTGCAATGCATTCATTCTAGGAGACTTCAATACACCACTCACCCCAAAGGATAGATCCACTGGGCAGAAAATAAGTAAGGACACGGAAGCACTGAACAACACAGTAGAGCAGATGGACCTAATAGACATCTATAGAACTCTACATCCAAAAGCAACAGGATATACATTCTTCTCAAGTGCACATGGAACATTCTCCAGAATAGACCACATACAAGGCCACAAAAAGAGCCTCAGAAAATTCCAAAAGATTGAAATCCTACCAACCAACTTTTCAGACCACAAAGGCATAAAACTAGAAATAAACTGTACAAAGAAAGCAAAGAGGCTCACAAACACATGGAGGCTTAACAACACACTACTAAATAATCAATGGATCAATGACCAAATCAAAATGGAGATCCAGCAATATATGGAAACAAATGACAACAACAACACTAAGCCCCAACTTCTGTGGGACACAGCAAAAGCAGTCTTAAGAGGAAAGTATATAGCAATCCAAGCATATTTAAAAAAGGAAGAGCAATCCCAAATGAATGGTCTAATGTCACAATTATCAAAATTGGAAAAAGAAGAACAGATGAGGCCTAAGGTCAGCAGAAGGAGGGACATAATAAAGATCAGAGAAGAAATAAATAAAATTGAGAAGAATAAAACAATAGCAAAAATCAATGAAACCAAGAGCTGGTTCTTCGAGAAAATAAACAAAATCGATACGCCTCTAGCCAGACTTATTAAGAAGAAAAGAGAGTCAACACAAATCAACAGTATCAGAAACGAGAAAGGAAAAATCACGACGGACCCCACGGAAATACAAAGAATTATTGGAGAATACTATGAAAACCTATATGCTAACAAGCTGGGAAACCTAGGAGAAATGGACAACTTCCTAGAAAAATACAACCTTCCAAGATTGACCCACGAAGAAAAAGAAAATCTAAACAGACCAATTACCAGCAACAAAATTGAAGCGGTAATCAAAAAACTACCAAAGAACAAAACCCCCGGGACAGATTGATTTACCTTGGAATTTTATCAGACATACTGGGAAGACATAATACCCATTCTCCTTAAAGTTTTCCAAAAAATAGAGGAGGAGGGGATACTCCCAAACTCATTCTATGAAGCTAACATCACCCTAATACCAAAACCAGGCAAACACCCCACCAAAAAAAGGAAACTACAGACCAATATCCCTGATGAACATAGATGCAAAAATACTCAACAAAATATTAGCAAACCGAATTCAAAATACATCAAAAGGATCATACACCATGACCAAGTGGGATTCATCCCAGGGATGCAAGGATGGTACAACATTCGAAAGTCCATCAACATCATCCACCACATCAACAAAAAGAAAGACAAAAACCACATGATCATCTCCATAGATGCTGAAAAAGCATTTGACAAAGTTCAACATCCATTCATGTTAAAAACTCTCATCAAAATGGGAATAGAGGGCAAGTACCTCAACATAATAAAGGCCATCTATGATAAACCCACAGCTAACATTATATTGAACAGCGAGAAGCTGAAAGCATTTCCTCTGAGATCGGGAACTAGACAGGGATGCCCACTCTCTCCACTGTTATTTAACATAGTACTGGAGGTCCTAGCCACGGCAATCAGACAAAATAAAGAAATACAAGGAATCCAGATTGGTAAAGAAGAAGTTAAACTGTCACTATTTGCAGATGATATGATACTGTACATAAAAAACCCAAAAGACTCCACCCCAAAACTACTACAACTGATATCGGAATACAGCAAAGTTGCAGGATACAAAATCAACACACAGAAATCTGTGGCTTTCCTATATACTAACAATGAACCAACAGAAAGAGAAATCAGGAAAACAACTCCATTCACAATTGCATCAAAAAAAATAAAATACCTAGGAATAAACCTAACCAAAGAAGTGAAAGACATATACTCTGAAAACTACAAGTCACTCTTAAGAGAAATTAAAGGGGACACTAACAGATGGAAACTCATCCCATGCTCGTGGTTAGGAAGAATTAACATCGTCAAAATGGCCATCCTGCCCAAAGCAATATACAGATTTGATGCAATCCCTATGAAACTACCAGCAACATTCTTCAATGAACTGGAACAAATAATTCAAAAATTCATATGGAAACACCAAAGACCCCGAATAGCCAAAGCAATCCTGAGAAAGAAGAATAAAGTAGGGGGGATCTCACTCCCCAACTTCAAGCTCTACTATAAAGCCATAGTAATCAAGACAATTTGGTACTGGCACAAGAGCAGAGCCACAGACCAATGGAACAGACTAGACAATCCAGACATTAACCCAGACATATATGGTCAATTAATATTTGATAAAGGAGCCATGGACATACAATGGCAAAATGACAGTCTCTTCAACAGATGCTGCTGGCAAAACTGGACAGCTACATGTAGGAGAATGAAACTGGACCACTGTCTAACCCCATATACAAAAGTAAACTCAAAATGGATCTAAGACCTGAATGTAAGCCATGAAACCATTAAACTCTTGGAAGAAAACATAGGCAAAAACCTCTTAGACATAAACATGAGTGACCTCTTCTTGAACATATCTCCCCGGGCAAGGAAAACAACAGCAAAAATGAGTAAGTGGGACTATACTAAGCTGAAAAGCTTCTGTACAGCAAAAGACACCATCAATAGAACAAAAAGGATCCCTACAGTATGGGAGAATATATTTGAAAATGACACATCCGATAAAGGCTTGACATCCAGAATATATAAAGAGCTCACACGCCTCAACAAACAAAAAACAAATAACCCAATTAAAAAATGGGCAGAGGAACTGAACAGACAGTTCTCCAAAAAAGAAATACAGATGGCCAACAGACACATGAAAAGATGCTCCACATCGCTAATTATCAGAGAAATGCAAATTAAAACTACAATGAGGTTTCACCTCACACCAGTAAGGATGGCTGCCATCCAAAAGACAAACAGCAACAAATGTTGGCGAGGCTGTGGAGAAAGGGGAACCCTCCTACACTGCTGGTGGGAATGTAAGTTAGTTCAACCATTGTGGAAAGCAGTATGGAGGTACATCAAAATGCTCAAAACAGACTTACCATTTGACCCAGGAATTCCACTCCTAGGAATTTACCCTAAGAACACAGCAATCAAGTTTGAGAAAGACAGATGCACCCCTATGTTTATCGCAGCACTATTTACAATAGCCAAGAATTGGAAGCAACCTAAATGTCCATCGATAGATGAATGGATAAAGAGGATGTGGTACATATACACAATGGAATACTACTCAGCCATAAGAAAAGGGCAAATCCAATCATTTGCAGCAACATGGATGGAGCTGGAGGGTATTATGCTCAGTGAAACAAGCCAAGAGGAGAAAGAGAAATACCAAATGATTTCACTTATCTGTGGAATATAAGAACAAAGGAAAAACTGAAGGAACAAAACAGCAGCAGAATCACAGAACTCAAGAATGGACTAACAGGTACCAAAGGGAAAGGGACTGGGGAGGATGGGTGGGTAGGGAGGGAGAAGGGGGGGAGAAGTAGGGGGGGTATTAAGATTAACATGCATGGGGGGGTAGGAGAAAAGGGAGGGCTGTACAACACAGAGAAGGCAAGTAGTGATTCTACAACATTTTGCTATGCTGATGGACAGTGAGTGTAAAGGGGTTTATAGGGGAGACATGGTATAGGGGAGAGCCTAGTAAACATAATGTTCATCATGTAAGTGTAGATTAGTGATACCAAAAAGAAAGCAAAACAAAACAAAAAGGGCAGTTCCTGTGTGGTAACCTCCAATGAGTTCTACACAAGGGTATAAAGGACATATAAAAGTGTAGGCAAAGGGTCTGTTTGTGTTTATACAGAGGATCAAAGCCTAATTGGGCTACCCAAAAAATGAACTAAGATACAATATGAAAGAGAACTTCCAACATCAGCACTCTCTGGAAGACTCATGCCAGAAGATGATCATCAAAAAACCCCAACAAAGATCCACGCACTGCTACAGCTGTAGATGCACTCATCCCACCAGTTCCTGGACTTGCCATGGGAATGAGGAAGGAGATATCTAAGCTGGCCTGTGCATACAGTAAAACAACAAATTTGACTGGATCTATACTGTTGGAACTCAACCAAGAATTAGGAGAAGTGCAAATTGTAGCGCTCCAAAATCTTACAACTACAGACTATTTACTGTTAAAAGAACATAAGGGATGTGAACATTCCCCAGGAATGGGTTGTTTTAATTTGTCTGATTTCTCTCAGACTGTTCAAGTTCAGTTGGACAATATCCACCATATCATAGATAAGTTTTCACAAATGCCTAAGGTGCCTAACTGGTTTTCTTGGTTTCACTGGAGATGGCTGGTAATTACAGATATGCTTTGGTTGTGTAACTATACTCCTATTATGTTAATGTGTGTGCGCAATTTAAGTAGTAGTTTAAAACCTATACATGCTGAAGTTACTCTACAAGGAGATATGTCAAAGAAATAATCAATCTTCCCATGTTTTCTTCCATCTGCTACTTCTATAGCTTTTTTTCTTCCTTCCTAATTACAACCCTTAAATAGAATTCGTGCCTCATATCAAATTTACAGAGTATCATAATTCTTCCAAGTGGTAAAGATACCTCAAGACAAATGCTGGGCATAGAAGCCACAGGGCATAAATATGCAAAGAAGTAAAAAGCTAACCTTTTCAAAGAATAAGGCTTCCCTCTCACTTACCAACTTCACATTTCCCTGTATGGCCCCAGAAGATGACTGGTTAGCCAGAGATGGGTAAGATTCCTCAAGGGAGGAACAACCTAAGACAGGCACAGTCGCAGGGGGGCCATCAGGTGAGAAATTGGGGATCAACAGAGGTGAGGCTTAGAACCTCACCTCCCCTGTTCTGAGAGAAATCTTCTGCATACGTGGATGTTTTATTGCCCTTGTCTAGCTTGGATTAACACATAGTCTACAGGCACACACCTGATCATCTACATGTGCTCTCTTACAACACTAAACTATGTTTTCTACCTTTATCTTGCATCTACCTACCACTTAAGCATTTTATTAAAAATAATAATAATAAAGAGAGAAATGTGGTATCCACATATAAATCAAGTATAAAAACCAAATGAGTATTCATATTTGAACTGACTGTTTAGAGTTCATAATGCATGAGCAAAACCGAAAGTTTCTGTGATGACTGCCCTTGTACTGTTCACCATGTAACTTATTCATTATGTAAGAATTTGTTCTCCATGTAAGAACTTGTTTGTTATGCCTCAGAAGATTGGAGACTGACGAAAATTAGGCTTGGGGTGGATTAATGATTGTGCATTGAGCATTGACTCCCCTATACAGAATTTTATTGTCGTTAACAACCATTTGATCAATAAATATGAGAGATGCCCTCACAAAAAAAAAAAAAAAAAAAAAAGGACAGACTTCCAATGGTAAAATAAATAAGTAACCGGGATGTAATGTATAGCATAAGGAATATAGTCAAGATATTGTAACAGCTTGGTAGGGTGATAGCTGGAACCTAGAATTATGTATATAAATGTTCTACCACTGTGTTGTACACTTGAAACTAATGTAATGTAATACTGTGCATCAACTACCCTTCAATAAAAAATAATTATTTAAAAACAAAAAAATGTTCTCTGTGAGGGCAGCAACCATGTTTCTTTACCTCTGCATCTCTAGCACCTAGAAGAGTAATCAATAAATATTATCTGCGTTACAAATATTAGGACCAAAAACATCCAAAATTCTTTGACAAGTGAGCTGTTTTAGGGTCAGGGCTGCTTCAGACCCAGGGAAACCTTCAATTTCTAAATGGTGGATGGAGCAAGTTTAAAGAAAGAGAGATGGAGAAGTTTGAGGGCAGAGAAGGGAGAAGCCAAGTGTTGGTGTTTTGGCCAGAAATCAAAGTTGATGAGCTGTCAGCAGCCAATCTTTATCGTGATGAGTCAAAGGCTGTATACAAGACTCCCATGGGGTATCCAGTTCAGAATTTCAGCTGGATAAGGGCACTATCTTCTTTTCATCACAATCTGCTTTCAACACATCAGGAAACACCATGTCACTCCTTGACAGAGGCTGGCAATTTGAACTAGGGAGATAATCTGATGCCTTAAAGCTGGCTGATATTTTCATTTGCGATTCTGCATGGCAGCACTCCCCCTACACACACACACACACACACACACACACACACACACACACACCATTTTACTGCTTCATCTCCTGTTGTGAAGTTTGGCAGCTAGAACATATTTTAACACAGGGTTGGTGGTGGGGTGCTGCAAGGGAACTAAAATGCCAGTATTTCTGGTATGTGATACTGGCACTTAATGGGACAATGATGCATAGGGAAATGGCTCTTGTGGGCACTAAAATATCCTGAAATAGACCAGAAGGACTTAAGAGCTAGAGCCTGAGAATAACCTCTGGAGCTTTAGATAAGCAAGAGTAGACCTCGTTTGCTATTTTAGAGTATAGTAAAAATTACTTAATGTCTGCCTTTTCAATTTTGTCTTCTAAATGTAAGTTAAGGTTGGGTACAGTGACTTCGCAAGAAGGTGAAATTCTCAACAAAATCAAGCATTTGGGAAATCAGTTACTAAGAAAAATTAATAGAATAAGAAATGGTAAAGATAGAGCATGAAAGAAAATCAATTATTGCAGGGCAATGAACATAGTGTGTGAATTCTATCTGTATCTTTAGGGGAAAACAAAATTTTGCCTTACCTGCCATTCTTTTTATAAATGTCTATCTTTAGTTATTCCTTTTTATAGAGCTGGCATTTGGACAGTCTCTGGCAGGGCAAAATATCTTTAATGGGTTCTTTCTGAGTTAAGATCTTTGGCATCTTCCAATCTTTCATCTCCTCTGAGCAGTAAATCCCTTCACTCTTTCAGACAGCTCTTGAGACCAGGTTGACATAAATAGTAATATCTTCAGGAAGCATGGCAGCTCTGCTTAGAAGAACGTGGAGTGCCTGGGGAATACTTGGCTGCAAAGTTTTATGGTAAGAAATGTGGCATCATAGATCAGAGGAGATATGTGTCCCTCTGGCTTTTAGTTTGCACTCAAGGACTATTCTGTGAGTGACCAGAGGCCAAAGCTAGAACAAAGCTTTCCTAATCTGTGCATCTACTAGCATCTTCCCCATCTGGCAGGAAGATTCTCCTCTTCTGTTTTCAGTTACTCCCAGTTAATATTTCAAATAGCATTTTTATTTCTGTAGTCCAGATCCCAATCAGACCGTTGCCAATGTCTGAAAGGGTTTGGTGTCTCTTATTGCTAGCCTGTTTTCTTGACTTTATCTAAATTGCTCAAGTTATAGCCATACTGACATTTGGCCTCCTATCTGACTTTAATTACAGTAAACATAAATTTCAGATAATATTGTTTCCTTTATCCTAAATTTATCCCAGTATGACACTCTATCTATGTACATCAAAATTACCACAAAGGGGAGAGCTCTTGGGTCTCTGCACAAATATATTTAGTCAGAGTCCTTGGAGGTTTGTCTTGATCATTACATTTGTTCAGCTTTGTGGAAACAGGAACTCCCATTTCCAGCTATAGCAGAAGAAATGGTATCAAACTGTCTCTCCACTATAAATAACCATAAAAGTGAAACACTTTTCAGATACTGGAAAACATGCAGTGTAGGAATGTGATTTCAGAAAGAAAGGAACTAAATGAGGTGAACCTCAAATCATGCCAGGTTTCTGCCTACAATCATTTTCCAGACAATGTCTAGGAAAATACATCCCAAAGAAAGTACAGAGATCTTACCGATGCTAAGAGACAGAGATTAAGAATTCAGTATTGCTAGCATAGAAGAAATTCGCAGGGCATACTGTTAGAGGAAGGAGACTGCAAAAAAGAGTTGGGGAGTTACATCACTAGATAAACACTTGCAAAGGTCACAGTCCCAAACAGAGTCACTAAAATACAAGGATTTAATGAGAAAATTATAGAGCACTTCTCCTCCCCTACAACTTAAACACCACATCAATAGGGCTCTAGTACAATAGTATGGTTACGGGTGAAACACATGCAAGACACAGACTTTTTCTGAGAAGTAATACTTAGAGAAGTCAGAAGGGAAGACAAATACAAGGACACTAGAGGAATCTGAAGCCTCTGACACCAACATCTACAGAAAAGATTAAACATCACAACTCCTAGCCATATAAACATAAATCCTCACATTGAAGGCCTATTTGCCTGAGTTCTTATTACCTCAAAACAACTAAAATTTTCTATTATTCAATAAAAAATTTATGTCATACCAGAATGCAAGAACAAACACAGTCTAAAGAGACAAAGCAATCAGCAGAACCAGACTTAGATATGACATAACTGTTGGAATTATCAATCAGGGTATTTAAAGTAACTATGATTAATAAGTTAAAGGGTCTAATGGAAAAAGTAGACATGGAATAATAGATTGGTAATGTTAGCAGAAACATGGAAACACTAAGCAAGTAAATGAAGAAAGAAAGATAGACCATGCAAAAAGAAAAGCATAAGAAGACTGAAGTCACCATATTAATATCAGCTAAAACTAGACATCAAGATAAAGAGTGTAATCAGACATAAAAACATTTCATAATGATAAAAGGGTGAATTCAAACACATAACACTCATAAATTTGTACACAGCTATTAATGAGGTTTTAAAATACATGAAAAAATTCACAGAATTGAGGGGAGAAAGACAATTTCACCATAGCTAAGAACATTGACACAACTCTTCCAGCAATTTATAGATTAATAGACAATTAACAAAGGTACAGATGATCTAAAGAGTACTACTAATCACCTTGACCTGTTAGATATTTGTAAAAGGCCACTCCCAACAACTACAGAACACATATTATTTTCAATTGTGAACAGTATGTTCATCAAAATAGATCATGTGCTATGATCTAAATAAGTCTAAATAAGTTTAAAAGGATGCAATAATCCAGAATATGTTTTCTGGCCAAGACAGAATTTAGTTAGAAAGCAATTAACAATAATATAGCTAGTAAAATACCAAATATTTGGAAATGAACAACACATTTCTAAATAGACTGTGGATCAAAAATAAATCACAAGGAAAAGTAGAAAATAGTTCAAACCAAATAATGGAAAATGTATTAGAATTTGTGGGTTATAGCTGAAGCAGTGCTTAGTGGAAATTTTATCTTTAAATTTTATATTAAATATAAGAAAGGCATAAAATCAATAATCAAAGTTTCTACTCAAGAATCTAGGGGAAAAAAGAGCAAAGTTAAACAAAATAAGGAAATAGAAGGGAATAGTAAAAGGCATAAATCAACAAAATAGAAAACAAATAACATGAAAATCGACAAAGACAAAAATTAGTTCTTTAAAATCATCAGGAAGATTAAAAACCCCTAGATAGACTGATCAAGGAAATAAACTTGAGCGAAAACACAAATTAACAATATGAGAAATAACAGAGAGAATATAAGAGATTTTTATGTAGGGATTCTGGGATAATGAGGGAGTAGAGAAAGCCTGAATCCACCTTCTCCCACCTACACATCAAATCTATACCTACACACTGAGTATTTCACCCTGAAGAAGAACGGAGACTGAAGTGAACATCTATACAAAGAGGGACAAAAAGACCACATTAAAAAAAAAAACAGCAAGAGAAACAGAGACAAAGTAACCATGGGAACACCACCCTTAGCAAAGCAACCTGCAGAGAGACCTGGCCAGCAGGACAAGTAAGTACCAATGTGGGAATTCCCTGGAGCAGCCCAGAGTGCACAGGAGCTGTGAGAGAATGCGCATGTATGTGGTGTCTGATCCCAGCTGCCAGTGGGAGTGGAAGGTGCCTTTGCGGGAATTCCCTGAAGTAGCCCAGAGTGTGCAGGGGCTAAGGGGAATGTGCACAGAGCTTGCACCATACCTTCAGTGGGACACAGTGAGCTCCTGACAAGGGAATTCCCCAGAATAATCTCGAGTGGTCCAGAGCATGCACAGGCATATGGGTGAAGAGGCAGAGGGGCCTCAGCTGGTACCAAACTGGAAGTTACATGGGCTGTACCCCTAAACTTCCACTAGCCCACCACCCTCTCCCAGCCAGGGCAGAGCCCAGAGGTATTCATCTAGGAAACCTTCCAAGAGGTCCCAAAGTTCATACCCTCAGGACCACAGCCTGGGCATCCCAGCACCAGGAAAAGCATATCTCATACTTGCTCCGCCTAGAGCTTTCCAAAATCACAAGGCACGTGCAGTCTACACAGGGTACTGTCCTACACAAGGCCAATCCTTCAAGACTGGGAGAGAAAGCCTTTTCAACAAATTTATAGAACTAAGCACATAAAGCCATACAAAATGAGGAAACAAAAGAAAAACTCCAGATGACAGAAGAGAAAAACCTAGAAGAAAAACTAAATGAAACAGAGTTAACCAACCTACCTGATAAAGAGTTTAAAGCAATGTTTATAAAGATACTCTCTGGACTTAAGAAAACAATTGCAAACTTCAGCAAAGAGATAGAAAGTCTGATAAAGAACAGATCAGACATGAATAATTTAATAAATGAAATAAAAAATACACTGGATGGGATGAACAGCACATCAAAGGATGCAGAAGAACAAACAAGTGACTTGGAAGATAACGTAATGGAAAGCACTCAAGCTAAAGAGCAGAAGGAAGAATTAAAAGAAATGAGAACAGGGTAAGAGAGCTCTGGGACAACATCAGACATCCTAACAGCCACATGACAGGCCTTCCAGGAGAGAGAGAGAAAGGATCAGACAATTTATTTGACAGATAATAACTGAAAACATCCTTAACCTGAGGAAGGAAACAGTCTACCTGATCCAGAAAGCACAGAAATCTCCAAACAGGATGAGCTCAAAGAATGTCTATACAAAGACACATCATGATCAAAATGTCAAAGATCAAAGACAAAGAGAGAATCTAAAAAGCAGCCAGAGGAAAGCAATGAATTACCTATAAGGGAAACCCCATAAGGTTATCAGCTGATTTTTCTGCAGAAACACTACAGGCCAGAAGGGACTAGAAGGATATATTCAAAGAGCTGAACAGAAAAAAACTCCAACCAAGAATACTCTGTCAAGCAAGGTTATCATTCAGAATTGAAGCATAAATAAAGAGCTTCACAGATAAACATAAGTTTAAAGAGTTCACCACAGTATCTTCTGGGATTGGCTTAAAGATGGCAGTGTGAGAGATGAGACAGAAACCTCCTGCCAGAACCACATATAATATGAAAATATGTCAAATACAACTAATCCTGAAAGAGCAACAAGAAAGAAGGCTGAGACAGACTGCCTACATTTGGGGAAAAGAACAGACCTCATGGAAAAGGGTAAAGTACCAAAGCCACAATCCAGCAGGACCCAAGCCCTTCCCCAACCAAAACTCACCAGCAGGAGGAAGAGAAATGGATCAAGGAAGGGGTGGTGGCCTAGAACTGCTGAAAACCCAGGCCTGGAGATCTGCTCTGAGAGCATGAACCTACATTTCATGGTGCTCTGGAATTTACTGGGATTGGAAAGCCAATACAGGAAGAATACTTGGAGAGACTGAGATTCTAGCCACTTGTGGAGAATGGGTACCCACAGCTGGCTGCTCTGGAACAAAGGAAAGGCAGACACTCTGAGAGACCTCCCAACAGTGAGATGTCTGTTAAAGGAGCAAGGATTGCACAGAGTTTCTGCTCAGGAGAAAGGAAAGGTGGACAAAATTATCCCAGCACACTCATCCCAGCAGGTTAGGAACTTTCAGGAGCTTCAGGGGCTCCATCCCCTTGGCTGACAACAGAGCTCTGAGGCCCCCCACTGTGACACTTGGCCTGCTGCTCCTTCCTCTGGCCAGCACCAGTTCACAGACGTGTTGATCCCACAATTGCCCCAGGCCAGCAAGTGTCAAGTACAAGGGCATAGCACGGAGACTCCTCCCTGTGTGCTCAGCCTACTAGCACTGGCATTGGAGGCAGGCACTGCAGCCAGGAAACAGGAAAGAACTCTTTCCTCCCAGCAGAAACCAGCACCACTAGCCTGCAACCTCCACCATCGTGCCAGGTACTGAGCAGCACCAGAGAGTAGAGCCTCTGGGCACTAGAGGACGCCACCTACACAAAGTTATTTTTACAAATATGACATGTCAAAGTAACCTGGTATAAACCAAAATCCAACAAAGACCATAAAGAGGTCCAAGTGAAACTGCACTGGCCAAACTTCCTGAAAAAGATTACAAAATAAATATCATACACATGCTCACAAAGCTACAGAAAATATTCAGGACATCAGGAAGGAATTCAAGAATGAGATAGAAACTTTGAAAAATACAGTATCTGAAATGAAAGATACAATGGAGGGATTTAAAAGCAGATTAAGTGACATAGAGGAGATAACAAATGAAAAAGAAATTGGAGAACAGGAATACAAAGAAGCTGAGACACTGAGTGAAAAAAAGGATCTTGAGGAATGAAAGAATATTAAGAGAACTGTGCGACCAATCCAAACAGAATAACATTACCATTATATGGGTACTAGAAGAAGAGAGAGAAAAATGGATAGAAAGTGTCTTTGAGGAGGTAATTGCTGAAAACTTCCCCAATATTGGGAAGGAGATACTTCTCAGGCAATGGAGGTACACAGATCTCCCAACACAAGGGACCCAAGGAAGACAATACTAACATATATAACAATTAAAATGGCAAAGGTCAAGGATAAGAACAGAGTATTAAAAGCAATAAAAGAGAGAAAAAACTTCACATACAAAGGAAAACCCATCAGGCTATCATCAGACTTCTCAACAGAAACATTACAGGCCACAATGGAGTCTCATGATAAATTTAATAGAACGAAAGAGAACAGCCTTGAACCAAGAATGCTCTACCCAGCAAAATTATCATTTAAATTTGAAGGAGGGATCAATTTCCAGAGAAGCAAAGGTTGAGAGAATTTACCTCCCACAAACCATCTCAACAGTGCATTTTGGAGGGACTGTTATAGATGGAAGTGTTCCTAAGGCTAAATAGCTGTCACAAGAGAAAATAAAACCACAGTAAAAGAAGTGGACCAATTAATTACAAAGCAAATGCAAAGTTATATCAACTACCCCTGAAGTCAGTCAAGGGATACAAAAAGAGTACAGAATATAATATTTAACATATAAAGAATGGAGGAAGAAGAAAAAGGAGGGAAGAAAAAGAACCATTAGATTGTATTTGTAATAGCATACTAAATGAGTTAAGTTAGACTGTTAGTAAAGAAGCCACCCCTGAACGTTTGGTAACCACAAATCTAAAGCCTGCAATGGCAATAATTACATATCTATTAATAATCACCCTAAATATAAATGGTCTGAATGCATCAATAAAAAGACATAGCATCACTGAATGGATAAAAAAAAACAAGATATATCTATATGCTGCCTACAACAGACTCCCTTCAAACCCAAATACATACACAGACTAAAAGTGAAGGGATAGAAAAAAGATATTTCATGCAATAGGGAGAAAAAAACAGGAGTTGCAGTACATGTATCAGACAAAATAGACTTTAAAATGAAGAAAGTAGCATGAGATGAAGAAGGACATTACATAATGATAAAGGAGGTCAGTCCAACAAGAGGATATAAACATAATAAATATCTATGCACCCAATATAGGAGCACCTATATTTGTGAAACAAATACTAACAGAATTAAAGGGGGAAATAGAATGAATGCATTTATTTTAGGAGATTTCAACACACTACACACTCCTAGGGGACAGAACAGCCAGACAGAAAATAAGTAAGGAGACAGAGGTACTGAACAATGCATTAGAACAGATGGACCCAATGGATATCTAGAAAACACTCCACCCAAAAGGAAAAGAGTACACATTCTTCTCAAATGCACATGAAACATTTTTAAGAAGAGATCATATACTAGGCCACAAAAAGAGCCTCAGTAAATTCAGAAGGATTGAAATTGTAACAACCAGTTTCTCAGACCACAAAGGTATGAAACTATAAATAAATTATGCAAAGAAAACAAAGAAGCCCACAAACACATGGAGGCTTAACAACATGCTCCTAAATAATCAATGGATCAATGGCCAAATAAAAACAGAGATAAATCAATAGAGGGAGACAAATGAAAAAAACTCAACAACGTAAAATCTGTGGGTTGCAGTGAAGGCCATGCTAGAAGGGAAGTATACTGCAATACAGGCTTACCTCAGGAAAGAAGAACAGTCCCATATGAAAAGACTAAAGTCACAACTAATGAAACTAGAAAAGGAAGAAAAAATGAGGCCTAAAGTCAGTAGAAGGGAGGACATAATAAAGATCATAGCAGAAATAAATAAAATTGAGAAGAATAAAACAATAGAAAGAATCAATGAAAGGAGGAGCTGGTTCTTTGAGAAAATAAACAAAATAGATAAACCCTTAGCCAGACTTTTCAAGAAAAAAGAGAGTCTATACACATAAACAGAATCAGAAATGAGAAAGGAAAAACCACTATGGACATCACAGAAATACAAATAGTTTTTAAAGAATACTATGAAAAATTATGCACTAACAAACTGGATAACCTAGAAGAAATGGACAACTTTCTAGAAAAATACAACCTTCCAAGACTGAACCAGAAAGAAACAGATAATCTGAACAGATCAATTACCATCAAAGAAATTGAACTGATAATCAAAAAACTGCCTAAGAACAAAAACTCTGGACCAGATAGTTTCACCGCTGAATTTTATCAAACACTTAGTGAAGACCTAATACCTATCCTCCTTAAAGTTTTCCAAAAAGTAGAAGAGGATGAATACTTTCAAGTTCATTTTATCAAACCAACATCTCTCTAAAACCAAAACCAGGCAAAGACACCACAAAAAAAGAAAATTAAAGACTGATATCCCTGAAGAACATAGATGCAAAAATCCTCGACAAAATAATAGCAAACCAAATTCAAAAATATATCAAAAAGATCATCCGTTATGATCAAGTAGGATTTATTCCAGGAATGCAAGCATGGTACAACATTCGAAAATCTATCAACATCATACACCACACCAACAAAAAGAAGGACAAAAATCACATGATCATCAACATAGATCCTGAAAGAGCATTTAACCAAATTCAACATCCATTCATGATAAAAACTCTCAACAAAATGGGTACAGAGTGCAAGTAGCTCAACAGAATAAAGGCCATATATGATAAACCCACAGCAAACATCGGACTTAACAGTGAGAAGCTGAAAGCTTTTCCTCTAAGATCAGGAACAAGACAGGGATGCCCAGTCTCCTGTTTTTATTCAACATAGTATTGGAGGTCCTAGCCATGGCAATCAGACACCACAAAGAATGAAAGGCATCCAGATTAGTAAGGAAGAAGTCAAACTGTCACTGTTTGCAGATGACATGATATTGTCCATAAGAAACCCTAAAGAATCCACCCCAAGACTACCAGATCTAATATCTGAACACAGCAAAGTTGCAGGATACAAAATTAATACACAGAAATATGTTGCATTCCTATACACTAATGATGAGCTAGCAGAAAGAGAAATCAGGAAAACAATTCTATTCACAATTGCTTCAAAAAGAATTAAGTACCTAGGAATAGACCTAACCAAGAAAGTGAAAGACCTGTATGCTGAAAACTACAAAATACTCTTAAGAGAAATTAAAGAGGATAGTAATAAACAGAAATTCATCTCATGCTCTTGGATAAGAAGAATTAATATTGTCAAAATGGCCATCCTGCCTAAAGCAATCTACAGATTCAATGCAATCCCAATCAAAGTACCGACAGCATTCTTCAATGAACTGGAACAAATAGTTATAAAATTCATATGGAACAACAAAAGACCACAAATAGCCAAAGCAATCCATCCTGAGAAGGAAGAAAAAAGTGGGGGGGATCTCGCTTCCCAACTTCAAGCTCTACTACAAAGCCAAAGTAATCAGATAATTTAGTACTGGCACAGGAAGAGACCCATAGACCAGTGGAACAGAATTGAGAGTCCAGATATTAACCCAATCATATATGGTCAATTAATATACGATAAAGGAGCCATGGATGTACAATGGGGAAATGACAGCCTCTTCAACAGCTGGTGTTGGCAAAACTGGACAGCTACATGTAAGAGAATGAAACTGGATTACTGTATAACTCAATACACAAAAGTAAACTTGAAATGGATCAAAGACATGAATGTAAGTCATGAAACCATAAAACTTGTAGAAGAAAACATAGGCAAAACTCTCTTGAATATAAACATGAACAACTTCTTCATGGACATATCTCCATGGGCAAGAGAAACAAAAACAAAAATGAACAAGTGGGTCTATATCAAACTAAAAAGCTACTGTACAACAAAGGACACCATTAGGAGAACAAAAAGGTATCCTACAGTATGGGAGAATATATTCATAAATGACATATCCGATAAAGGGTTGACATCCAAAATATATAAACAGCTCACACACCTCAACAAACAAAAAGCAAATAAGCCAATTAAAAATTGCACAGAGGAGCTGAACAGACACTTCTCTGAAGAAGAAATTCAGATGGCCAACAGGCACATGAAAAGATGCTCCACATCGCTAATCATCAGAGAAATGCAAATTAAAACCACAATGAGATATCACGTCACATCAGTTAGGATGGGCACCATCCCAAAGACAAACAACAACAAATGTTGGCGAGGATGTGGAGAAAGGGGAACCCTCCTACACTGCTGGTGGGAATGTAAAATAGTTCAAACATTGTGGAAAGCAGTATGGAGGTTCCTCAAAAAACTAAAAATAGAAATACCACTTGACCCAGGAATTCCACTTCCAGGAATTTACCCTAAGAATGCAGGAGCCCAGTTTGAAAAAGACATATGCACCCCTATGTTTATTGCAACACTATTTACACTAGCCAAAAAATGGAAACAACCTAAGTGTCCATCAGTAGATGAATGGATAAAGATGTGGTACATATACACAATGGAATATTATTCAGCCATAAGAAGAAAACAAATCCTACTGTTTGCAACAACATGGATGGAGCTAGAGGGTATTATGCTTAATGAAATAAGTCAGTCAGAGAAAGACAAGTACTGAATGATTTCCCTCATTTGTGGAGTATAACAGTGAAGTAAAACTGAAGAAATTAAACAGCAGCAGAATCACAGACTCCAAGAGGGGACTATAGGTTACCAAATGGGATGGATGGGGGAGAGTGGATGGGGTGAGGAATAAGGGCATTGATGTTTATTATAATTGGAACACATGGTGTGGTGTGGGTCATGGGGAAGACAGTGTAGCACAGAGTAGACAAGTAGCAACTTTGTGGCGTCTTACTATGCTGATGGACAGTAGCTGCAATGGGGTGTGGGGGGATTTGATAATATGGGTGACTGTAGTAACCACAATGTTTTTCATATGAAACCTTCATAAGAGTATATATCAATGATACCTTAAAGAAAAAAGTTCACCACTACTAAATAAGCCTTACAAGAAGTGTTAGAGATATTTCTTAAGAGGAAAATAATGACCCAAAACACAAGCAAGAAATTTAAGAAAGGAAAAATTTTCAGCTTGTAAAGCAAACACGTACTGGAGGAAGTAGATCAATTGCTTAAGAGTTAATATGAAGGTCAAAAAGACAAAAGTAGCAAAAGCAATTACATCTAAAACTTAGTTAAGGGAATCACTTAGTAAAAAGTTATAAAAGAAGATAGTTTATACACAAAATATAGAGGAGGGGGAGCAAGAAATGCAGTGCCATTAGAATGCCATCAAATTTAAATGACCATCAGCTTACTGTAGATTGTTATATTCATAGGATGTCATTTAAAAGCCTCATGGCAACCACAAACAACAAACTTATAATAGAAGACAAAATAGAAAGAGAAGGTAACTCAACCATAACACTAAAGAAAGTCACAGAACACAAGAAAAGAGGGCAAAAGAGAAAGAAGTCATCAAAGAAGAGAAACAAAAACAACCAGGAAATATTTCTTAAATGTGGCAGTAAGTACATATATGTCAATACTTATTTTAAATGTAAATGTCCAAAATGCTCCAACAAAATACAGAGGGTGGCTGAATGGCAAAAAAAGGAAAAGAAAACAGGACCCATCTTTTTTCTGCCTACAAGAGATTCACATCAGACCTAAAGACACACAGAGATTGAAACTGAAAGGATGGAAAAGATATACCATATAAATAGGCATAAAAAACGCTGGAGTTGTACTACTTACATTAGTCAAAATAGACTTCAAAACAAAGAAAGTAACAAGAGACAAGGACATTACATAATGATAAAGGGTTCAATCCTATAAGAGGATATAATAATCACAAATAACTATGCACCAACATATTAGCATTTAATATATAAACCAAATACTAAGGGAGAAATTGACAGCAGAACAATAATACTAGGGGACTTTAACATTACACTTACATCAATGGATAAAACATCCAGACAGAAAAATTTTAAATGAAACATATGTTGAATGACATATTATATCAGATGGATGGAACAAATATATACAGAATATTCTATGCAAAAGCAACAGAATACACATTTTTCTGAAGAGCACAAGGAATTTTCTCAAAAGTAGATTATCCATTATGACAGAAAACAAGTCTCAATAAATTTAAGAAGACTGAAATTTTATCAAGGATCTTTCACAGTGGTATGAAACTAGAAATAAATTACCAGAAAAAAACTGGAAAACACACAAACATGTGGAAGCTTAACACCATCCTTCTAAGTAATCAGTGGATCAAGGATCAAGGTACAGACCAAACATAAAATCATACACTACAAGGAGACAAATGAATACAGAAATGCAATTGTTCAAAATATGTGGGATGCAGCAAAAGTGGTTCCAAGAGGGAATTACATAGTAATACAGGCCTATCTCAAGAAACAAGAACAATCCTAAATAAACAATCTAACTTCACAAATAAAGGGACTAGAAAAAAGAACAAACAAAACCCAAAGTTAGTAGAAGGAGGGACATAATTAAGATTAGAGTGGAAATAAATAAAATAGAGAATAAGATAACAATAGAAAAAAATCAGTGAAAGAGCTGGTTCTTAAAGAAATAAACAAAATAGACAAGCCCCTAGCCAGACTTATCAAGAAAAGAGAACACACACACACAAAAAAAATCAGAAATAAAAAAAGAAGTTACAGCTGACACTGCAGAAACTTAAAGAATTATAAAAGAATTCTGTGAAAAATTATATACCAATAAATTGGACGGCCTAGAAGAAATTGACAAGTTCCTAGAAATGTATAATCTTTCAAGACTGATGCAGGAAGAAACAGAAAATCTGAACAGATCAATTACTAGTAATGAAATTAAATTGGTAATCATAAAACTCCCAACAAATGAAATTCCAGGACCAGATGGATTCACAGATGAATTCACCCAAATATCTAAAGAAGAGCCAATACACATCCTTCTTAAAGTATTCCAAAAATCAGAAGAGGGAATATTTCCAGACTTGTTCTATGAGGCCAGCATCATTCTAATACCAAAACCAGACAGAAACACTACAAAAAAAAAAGAAAACTATAGACCAATATCCCTGATGAACATAGACGCAAAAATCCTCAAAAAAAATGAAACAAAATCCAAAAATATATCAAAAGGATCATCCATCAATACCAAGTGGGATTTATTCCAGGGATGCAAGGATGGTACAATATTCATAAATCAATAAGTAATGATCTACCACATCAACAAAAGGATGAAAAACATATGATCACCTCAATAGATGCTGAAAAAGAATTTGACAAAATTCAACATTCATTCATGAAAAAAACTCTCAACAGAGTGGATATAACAGGAAATACCTCAACATAATAAAAGCTATATGTAACAAACCCACAGCTATCATACTCAATGGTAAAAAGCTGAAAGCTTTTCCTCTAAGATCAAGAACAAGACAACGATGCCCACTCTCACCACTCTTATTCAACTAGTCCTAGAAGTCCTAGACACAGCAGTCAGATAGAAAAATGAAATAGAAGATATCCAAACTGGTAAACAAGTAATAAACTCACTATTTGCAGATGACATGATACAATATATATAGAAAACCCTAAAGATTCCACCAAAAAACTACAGGAACTAATAAACTGATTCAGCAAAGTTGCAGGATACAAAATCAATGTGCAGAAAGCATTCCTATATACTAACAACAAATTATCAGAAAGAAAAATCAAGAAAACAACTCCATTCATAATTGAATCAGAAGAAGAAAATATGTAGGAATAAACTTAACCAAGGTGGTTAAAGACTTGTTCTCTGAAAATTATAAGATACTGATAAAAGAAAGTGAAGAAGATACACATAAGTGGAAATCTATCCCATGCTTATGCACAAGAAGAATTAATATTGTCAACATGGCCATCCTACCCAAAGCAATTTACAAATTCAATGAAATCCTTATCAAAACACTAAAGGCATTTTTCAATAAACTAGACCAAAGAATCCTGAACTGTATATAGAATGACAAAGGGCCCAGAATAGCCAAAGCAATCTTGAGAAAAAAAGAACAAAGCTGGGGTACCACGTTCCCTGAGTTCAAGCTGTACTACAAAGCTACAGTAATTAAGAGTATGATAATGGCAGAAGAGAAAACAGATTAATGGAACAGAACAGAGAGCCCAGAAATAAACCCACACATACATAGTTAATTACTATATGACAAAGGAGTCATGAATATACAATGGGGAAAAGACAGTCTCTCCAATAAATGATGTTGGGAAAACTGGACAACTACATGCAAGAGAATGAAACTGAATTACTCCCTAATACCATACACAGAAGTAAACTCAAAATGAATTAAAGATCTAAATATAAGACATGAAACCATAAAACTCTCAGAAGATAACACAGGCAAAAATCTGTTGAGCATAAGCATTAATAATATTTTTCTGAACATATCTCCCTGAGCAAGGGAAACAAAAGCAAAAATAAATAAATGGGACTACTACATCAAACTAAAAATCTGTATGGCAAGGGACACCATTAACAAAACAAAAAGGCAACCTAGAATATGGGAGAATATATTCATAAATGATATATCAGATAAGGGGCTAACATCCAAAATATGTAAAGAACTCACAACTCAACAGCAAAAAACAACCAATTTAAAAATAAGACAGAGGACCTAAAAACACATTTTTCCAAAGAAGACATACACATGGCCAAATGCTCCACATCACGAATCATCAGGGAAATGCAAATCAAAACCACAATATCACCTCACACCAGTCGGAATGGCCACTATCCAAAAGACAAGAAATAACAAGTGTTAGTGAGGATGTGGAGAAAAAGGAATGCTCCTGCACTGTTTGTGGAAATGTAAATTGGTGCAGCCACTGTGAAAAACAGTATGGAGGTTCCTCAGAAAACTAAAAACATAAATACCATATGACCCAATTCTACACCTAGGAACTTATCCAAAGAAAACAAAATATCTGATTTGAAAAGATATATGCACTCCTATGTTTACTGCTGCATTATTTACAATAGCCAAGGTAAGGAAGCAACCAAAGTGTCCATCAATAAACTAGTGCATCAAGGAGATGTGGTGTGTATATATATATATACAATGGAATATTATTCAGCTATAAAAAAAATCTGCCACTTGTGACAACTTGGATGGACTTAGAGGAGATTATACTAAGTGAAATAAGCCAGGTGGAGAAAGACAAATACCATATGTTTTCACTTATATGTATGATTAAAAAATGAAACAAATAAAAAAGAAATAGACTCATAAATACAGCCAAGAGCCTGTTGGTTATTATAGTGAGGGACTGGGAGGATGGGTGAAATAGGTGAAGGGGATAAAGAAGTTCAAACTACAAATTCTAAAATAAGTTATTCATAGGAATGGAAATATAACATAGAGAATATAATCAATAATATTGTAATATCTTGGTGTGGTTACAAGGGGTAACTAAACTTACATGGTTACTTGCAAGCACCCAGTAATGTACATAATTATCATGTTACTATGTTGTACACCTGAAGCCAATATGATCTTATATATCAATATTATTCCAACATAAATAAATAAATAAATAAGAATGTTACAAACAACTTATGCCAACAAATATAATTTAGGTAAAATAGATATCCAAAATCAAAATACCTAGACTCACAGAGTGGTACAAAGTACAAAGAAGTAGAAAATTAGAAGAGCCTTACATCTATCAAAGAAAGCTAATTTATTATCAAAAGATTTCCACAAAGAAAATCTAGCCCCAATTATTTAATTGGTAAATCCTATATTTATGGAAAAAAAATAACAGAAATCTTACAAAAGCTCTTTCAGATAGAAGAAACATTTAACTTATTTTAAAAAGCCAGCATAACCCTATACCAAAAGTTGAAACTGTTTTTACAAAAATTATAAACTCTAATAAATATACCAAAAGTTGAAACTGTTTTTACAAAAATTATAAACTCTAATAAATATAGATGTCCAATTACTAAAGTAATAGCAAATTGAATCTTGTAATATAAAAATATTTACCATGAAATATCAAATGAGGTTATCTCAGAAATGCAAGCTTTCAAAATCAGTGTATTCACCATATTAACAGAATAAAAAAGAAAAATAATATTTTAAGGAATGCAGAAAAGGCACTTGAAATATTTCAATACCCATTTACAATTTAAAAAGCAAAACCAAAGCATCTCAGTGAAGTAAGCCTAGAAGTCAAATGCCTAAACCAACAAGTATCTTCTAAAAACTACAGCTAACATCATACATAATGGTGAACTATGAACAATTTCACCCTGACATTGAAAAAATTCCAAGATTCTCAATCTCATCACTTCCATTCAGTGTGATACTGGAGATCCCAGCTATTGCAACAAGGCAAGAAAAACAATGGCATAGATGTCAAAAATTAGAGAGTAAAACTATCTTTATTTATAGAAATCAATTGCATGTTTATATACCAGCAATAGGCAACTGAAAATATAATAAAAATTTAATTTATAATAATATCCAAAAAAACATAAAATACTACAAAATAAATTTAACAAAAGATATACAAGACTTCTACATAGAAAACTAAAATGTATTGCTGAGAGAAATTAAAGAACATCTAAATAAATGAAGAGTAAAATCAGGTGAATAAATTGTCTGTTATCCTCTAATTGACGTGGATTCAATGCAATCGCAATCAAAATCCCACCACCCTTTTTGAAAAATTTGGTAAGTCAATTTTAAAATTCATATGAGAAACCAAAGAAATTATCCAAGGTACCTTTGCAAAAGAAAAACAAGGTTAAAGGATTTATGCTACCTAGAACATCAAGATACCTTTTACTGTAGGAGTGAAGACAGAAAAATGACAGCAGAGGAATTTCCAGTGCTTGTCCTCCCCTAGAAACTTCTATTTGGACACCTGCATAGGAAAATACCTTTATAAGAGCCAAGGATTCCAGTAAGGGATTACAGCGCCTGAGCGAAAACACAGAAATAAGAAAAGATGCCTTGAGGAGGATAAAGATTTACACTACAGCCATCAACCCCTACTCCCCCAGCTCAGGCAGCCCAGCACATGAAAGGCACCCTTGTTCCCATGGGAGGAGAATGAAGTGAGCTTGCAAATTCATGTGGACCCCACACACAGCCTGCCACAGCCTCAGACCATGGTGCTTGTGACTGGCTTCCTGCAGGCTACTACAGACCCAGGCCAGGATCCACCCAGGAACTTGCCAGCGTCCTGGGACCCAGGCAGCTCCTGAGGCCTTAGGCTCTCACAAACCCAGGCTCCCAGCCCGCTCCATGCCAGCCATTTCCTGTGGGAACAGGCTACTGTCAGGCCCTGGACCCCACACTACTGTTTTATCTCAGCACCCATAGGCTTCCTCAGCCCTGGGGTGGGGGGCTTTCGAAGCAGTAGGTTCCTGGCAACTTTGCACTGATCCAAGTTCCTGGCACATATTATAGGGCTCCAGCCAGCTGTGTTGACCCTGGGTGGCTCCCTTAGCTCCAGGCTCCCACCAGACCCCGGGAATGCAGGTTCCAGGCAGGAACTCACAAACTCAGGTTCCCAGGCAGGTGAATCAATGGTCTATCATGGACTAGACCGTTTGACCCATCCCAGCACCAGGCAAGCTACCATCACTCCAGGCCTTCAGCCCACCCAGGAGCAGTGGCCTTCCCTGGCAGACAAGCCTCCAGGCAGCTACCATCATTCCCACTGTGCATCTGCTAATCCTGGCCTCTACATTTCCTTCTTGTTCCTAGCAGGCTCAGCTTTGCCAGTCTGGATGGGGTGAAACCAAAGGGGACCTTGGCACAGTGCCCTGCAGCCTGGAGAAGCTGGTCACTGAACCTACTCTTCTTTTATCTATGTGGTATGTATGCACATTGGAATATTATTATGCCTTTAAAAAGGAAATCCTACCATTTGTGGCAACATAGATGAACCTGAATGACATTATGCTAAGTGACATAAGCCAATCACAAAAGAACAAATCCTGCATGATTTCACTTGTATGAGGTATCTAAAATGTCAAAGTTGTAGAGGCAGAGAATACAATGGTGGTTTCCAGGGCTAGAGGTTGGTTAAAGGGCATTGGTGGGTAAATATTTCAGTAAAATTTCAACAGGGTTGACAGATGATTAAGTTCTAGAGATCTGCTGTACAACATAGTGCCTATACTTAGCAATACTGCACTGTGCCCTTCAAAATTTGTTGAGTGGCAACCACATCTTAAGTGCTCTTATCAGATATAAAACAAAACAAAAACCAAAGGGACACAAGAACTTTTGGAAGTGATTGATATGACTTACATTGTGGTGATGGCTTCACAGGTGAGTGCATATTTCCAGATTCAGTAAATTGGATACATTAAACAAGTGCAGTTTTTTGTATATCAATTATAGCTCAATGAAGTTGTTTGAAATGAAGAAATACAATTACTGAGAAATTTCATAGCAAAGTACTTTAGAAAAAATAAAACAGAAGAGACATGGGAAATTCTGGGTAGTGGGGTGAAGATACTATTTTAAATAAGATAGGAGAGGTCTCTTTGGGAAATTCACACAGGATGAAATTTCCTAGCTCTTTCTTCTGGCCTTAATAATATCTTGTTTTTCCTTTTTTAGCATGATTTCCCTCATGTCTTTCTTAGTTTTGTTTGCAAGATCTTATTCTTTTGTTTACCCTTAAAAGTATTCGAGATTCTGCCTTCAGCTCTTTACTAAATCTGCATGTTCTCCCTAGATGATCTCCTACACTTCTAGGCTTCAAATATATATATTTCCTAAACAAGACCACTTCTATGATCTCCTGTCCCATCATCTACTGAATTACTGGACATTCCATGTTTTCTGGCTTATAGACTCTTTAAACTTAACATATATGAAAATAAGTCAGGATTTTTCTTTTAAGCCTTCTCTCTATTCTTATGGCCTTATTCATAATCCAAATGCCTGGAAGTCATTCTAAATTAACCTCTGCTTCATTTCCAAAAATGAAACTGGAAGCAGGTAGAACAGCTAATTATGTAACAGCACAGGTAAGAGATATATGGACTCCTGGAGTCCAGCAGTAGTGGGGATGAAGAAGAAGGGACAGATTCAAAAAAATGTTTTCAAGGTAGACAGGATTTGTGACAAAGAGAGAATTTGGGCTTGGGTAAATTGGAGGGTAGAGAATTGAGCAGAGGAGAGAAAGAGCAGATTGAAACTAGAAGATAATAAAGTTGTTTTAGAGTAATTATTCTTGAGGCACCTGTCAGGGAAATAACTAGGCTAAAAAGTCATGTAGTTTGCTTGATGACTTACTTTGGATTAGCTCATAAACAGACTCTGAGACAAGAATTCAAGAAAGTAGTATATTTTGGGAGTGGCCTTGGAAAACACCAGTTAGTGGGAAAATGAGATAGGGCTGGAAAGGGAGCTCATTAAATGTGCTTTGTCAAGCCAGTTATAACCACTGAAGATGGGGGAATTAAAGTTTAGCACCACTGGTAAAACTTTAGAAGATGATGTAGAACATACCTTAAGAGTTATTAGAACCTGGGGGTTAGGTGCTAGAGTTCTTATTCACCAAATTTCCACCATCAGTGTTTGAGAGCTGTTTCTGGGGTCATTAACTCTCCCAGATCTACTAGCTTGCCTTATGTGTAGGATGAACATTCTCTTACAGTAAAAGAAAAGTGCCCACAGGTGGAGAACAGCCGGTGTTTCCTGTAAGCAGCTTTCAGCACATAAAGGAAGAGTGTCAAGGGGATATGAGTGAGACAGTAATGGCAGCTGCCACACTACATGTATGGATCTGGAGTTCAGGGAAAGATTTGGCTTAGAGAAATAAATTTGGAAATCTTTGGTAAAGACTTGTCCAAATGTATACCTCCAAAACCAGGAATATACTGGGCTGGTCAAATAACATCTCCTAATGTCAACTGAGAAGAGAGAAAGATATAAGCCAGTTACACCAGTGGCCTGGAGTCCAGGCAGTGTCCCTGACAGGATGAAAAGCTCTCTTTAGGGGCAGGATCTAAGAGGTTAGCAAGTCTACTTTTGAGGTATTGGCAACATGCAGAAAAGGACAAAGAATGGGAACTGCTGACAACTAGAAGAGAAAGGGACATTTCCTTTGTGAGATTAAGAGTGTCCAGAGAAAACTGCCCTCATAATAGGGAGTGTAAGCTGCTTGGGCAAAAACGCTGGAGTCACCCATTGCTGGAGCTTTGAGAAAGATAAGTAGGCAGTAGAGTTGGCATCATCAGAAATTCCAGTGGGAACCATCACAGCAGAAGAATTCCATCAAAAAGGATAAAGTATGAAAGCAAGGCTTTCTCATAACCAGGAATCTAGTTAATCCCAAAATATGAGAATTTATCCTCTAGTGACTGTAGTTGAGGGAACAGATAATACTTTCTATGGATCACCCAGCAAGTGGGGAATGTACACACTGTGAGACACTGTGGCTTCTATTTACTGATTATCTCATGGTATCTGCTGATCTTTGTTTTCATTCAAATTGATCTCTTTCTACACCATTCAATGTTCCCAAGTAAGATACTAAGGTACAGTGGGGTGGAATTTTCAGGTTGATGAGTAGAAGCTTGAGCCAAAATATAAGACCTCAAAGTGCATTTGAGTTGGTCCCGAATATAACCTAGATCCCAGATTCCATAGCTATCTCTATGGATAAAAAGAAAATGCACCATTTGCAAGTATTTTGATCTATCTAGAGCTGGACATGGAAATTCAATGGGGCAAAAAAGTGTTTTAATTTTTTTTCATTATCGAGTTCTCCAAGAAATTCCTAATACTACTTCATATATCCAAGTATTTCAGACCAGGTTCAGACATTGATCCAACACCCAAACAAGTGCCTGGTAATTTCAAACTGTGCATTCCAGAAGTATGTAAATAGGGTATATAAAAAAGTCAGCCACTACCATGATAACCGTGAGAGTTATACAATTAGGAAGGAAATTCATCTTATCCTATTTAAATTTTAAACTTATCTTATTTAAAATTTAAACTTTAATCTTAAATTTCAACCTTTGCAATTTTTACTCCTTCCATCCAGTTCTTTAAAAGAAAATAATCTTTCTTCTTTATTTTAGATTGTTGTCAGTTGGAAAGTATTTGTATTTTCTGGCTGTTAAGATGGAAAGTGTGAATTTATAGAAACTCTAATATGCAGAGAGATGGTGGTTAAGCTGAGTAGAGTGATTGGAGGGGCAGTAGATGAGAGTGGGGTGCCTATGGGACAAAGCCAAGAAAATGAGACTCACAGACTGAGAGTCAATTATGGTCAGATTTCACAGTCTCCCCACTGATGTGCCAAAGGCAACGTGTTAGATGCCGGGTGAAGTCTGAGCCAAGAAAATGAGAGCCTAGTAGTGTGCTGCTCTGCTTAGTAATGAGGCTAGTGTGTTTGGCCTTCACTGAGTTTTGCTGGCACTTTCAGATTTACACTACACTAAGCCTCAACATAGGTCTAAAGTTAAATAATCTTTTGTTGATTTTTCATAATCACTTTGTAGGAAAGATATAGATAGAAAAAAGCAACTGAAAATATAAACTTCTTTCCCTATACTCCATCCTTACTCTTCAAAAGTAGGATCTGTTAACCTGAGAGAAGTGGAAATGAGGAAATTAAATCAGCCTCTTAGCCTTGTCCTTAGATGGAAATTTGAAGACAAAATTCATAAACAAGCATTTAGTGAACTGTATTTTAAAGTTTTATTTTCTTCCTTGTCCTGCCTTTTTAGAAAAGCTAGTAGATCTCTTTTAAGAGTTGGGATAGAGAAACAGTTTGTTGGAGCTACAAGGAACTGCTTGAGGCCTAAGCCAACTGACTCAAATTGACCTGTTTGTGACTGGATAATTAGTTCAGCTCCTTCATGTCTTTGGGCCTTTTATAGTCTTCATTTTGTATTGCATTTAGCATGATTTCATGAGCTCCAGAAAACCAGGGCTGCAGTAAGAGACATGTGCTTATTGCAGCTTCCACCTCTAGCAGTGAGTTCCTCCTTCTCATGTTGGCCATCCTGTCCCAGCCGCGGGCTTTAGTCTGCATCGCTATTGTTACCCATGCAGCTCCAGAGCCACCTGCTAGCCAATTCTGTGAGCTCACTTCTCAGTTTTCACACTGAGATCTTGCCATGAACTTTGCCAAGTCTGGAATAATCAGAGCTGTTTGGGGAGCTACTTCACTGGAGTCACTGCTTTTCTAAAAATCAAAGTCCACAATGAAATACTATGAGAAGCTAAGTAACAGTATCCTAGAGTCCCAAAACACATACCAGTGCCATTACACAACACTTATTTATGAGGCCCCTTCTGAACAGTTATGGGATGGGGCCAAGGCAGGAGCTGCTGAAGACAGTAAGCTGAGAGCAAATGTTGGCTATTTTATTTTCAAGTCTCAAAACTATCTAAAACAGCAAGTTAGTTCAATCACTGAATATTTTGCTCAAAGCAAACTACTGCTTTTCCTCTGTTTTTATGTTAAATAATAGTATGTTCATTCCACTACTGTCTAGCCATAATACTATGCAGTCACAGAATGATACTGATTCTAGGAAGTATTTTAGCATGGCGGTGTTAGACTTACTGAGAGTCAGTGAGTAGTGAGAACCCAAGAAGACAACGAAAATTTCTAAAGCTTACCACAGGATGGTTCCTTTGGTATGAAATTGCCAAAAAGAAAAAAATAACAACTGTCAACAAGGTAATCCATATATGAATGATAGGGAGCCTTCCAGAAACCCATGTTCTGTATTACTATTAGAGTAACCAGTGTATGACTTCAGGAGAGGAGATCTGCATTATCATGTCTAAACTGTAGCCTCATCAGTTGTGTTGTATCTTTTTTGATGAAAAATAAAGGTGCTAACATCTGGGAGTTGGTCAGCAGAAAGGTTTGTGAAAGGAGGCTAATGAGTAAGATTTTGTTAAATGCTCAACTACAAAGCCCAGTTTGTCAAACTAAAGAACTTAAAAAGAAAAGTAACTGAAATCTAACTACTGTCCAAATTTAAATACTGAACAAAAAAGAGGATGTTTTGGGTTTGGGGTTAACCAGATATCTTGCATTTGTCTATGCCCAACTACAAAGCCAAAGACATGGAGTCATATGTATGTGAAACCCAGAGAAAAAATGGAACAAGAAAAAATACTGAGCTAGTAAATTAAAGGGAGGACATGGAAAAATATTACTTCTGAGGCATATAATGTTGTCTGAGCTGGCTTTTTAATACTCTCGGTAGGTGGATGTAAAGAGAATATGCAGGAATCTGACCATGAAGGGCCAAGAGTTCCTAAATTGAGGAGTTTTAATTTTATTTTAAAATACATAAGAAGCCACTGAAGGATTTAATTTCTGAAGTGGCGTTTATCAGATGAGTAGAATGTCAGTAAGAAGAAATGAAATAAATAAAATAGTTTTATAGCTGATAAACATTAAAATTTATTCTGTCTTTCATTTAGTAATATGCCAATGCAAGCAAATAACCAATAGAAAAATACATATTTCTAATTATTCAGCCATATTTTAAATCACTCAGGATGGAATGTAATCCACTGACCAGACCTCCTCTGACTCTGGACATGAGAACCTTTCCTATCTTGGATATGCTGTTCCCTCCATGAGAACAGCAAAGAGCTTGCTGGTAACCTTGATATCAGAACTCTATTGTTCATGACATATCTACATTTTTATTCTTCTCTTTTGGTCAAAGACTTCATTAGTGAATGAAGCCAAATCCCTTCACTCATTGCCCTTGTATTCCAATAAAATATCGTGGTTCATGGCCTGTCCCTTATAGTCCAGGAAGAAAAACACTGAAGAAAAATTATTTACCAAATTGTTTCTTAAAATTTACAATCTGGCAGAGGCTCTCATGTTTTGGTGGGGTTTGATGCCAAACCCTACTATTCCTCTTTACCTCCAAGTTTCTGGCTGATAGATGCACAGATCAGCTAGCAATTGCCAGCTTCTTTCTTACTCCATGAGACATACCAGTGAAAACGTAGAGTAGAACCTGTTTCTAACTTTTGAAGGACAGTAACCCTACTTACTTATAATGTGGCCAGTGAATCTAATGTCTGAACAGTCAGATTAGACATTCCTCTCCTACTGGAAAGACATAGTACAGGGAAGAGGAGAGAAAGCAGAAGTTTTCATTCTTCTACCTCCCCCTGAAAACATGAGGAACAGAGGAAATTCTCTGGAAATGTGAAGAGAGAGAAAGACAAAGCCTTACTTTCCCAACAATGATCAGCTTCAGTAAGTTAGTTTTACTTTAGAGGAGAAAGAATAACTGGCAAAGTAAATACTTGTACAGAATATTGCGTTATGTTTAAGCAGAGATTTGTAAAATATCTGATGAATCCTGAACTGTTTACAATAAATGTTTTTAAAAAGCTAACCAGGAAAGATGGGCTAAAGTCAACTAGATTTGTAGGTGCCATGAAAAAAATTTTAAGAGTCTCTGTTCCACTCACATGTTTTCACAAATCATCAGAAAATATACTTTTTGATGACATTTTTATTTTAGAAAATGAGAAACTTGGGAAAAGCAATTTACAACCATTTTATCTTTTTATGATGTGGACATGCTACTTTAGATTTTACTGAGCAAAAAGTAGATGATCCTTGGTTATAAATGGTTAAAGAGTGTATGCATGCACACATAATTATCTAAATAATTCAATCCCCAAACTACTTTATACCTAAAAAGAAAAATTAGGCAATTTTAGTAATCATTATTATAATTGTTTCAGTTCTCCAGGAGACCTTATAAAAATGGTCCAACTGATAAATGTCTTTCTCATTAGGCAAGATTATTCATGAGTTGCCACTGCAACAGCTATATCCCACCTCCTTGTAACTAATAGCACATGTTTATAAAGCTAAATAGAAGGGGAGCAAAGCCTGTGGTATTAGAACATTTTCCTCTGCATGAGAAAATTGTTCCATTGAAGGAATCAAACTGGAATGAATAAGGATCAGACCTTAGACTCATTAACACCGTATTTTTAACCTAGTAAAATAAATGGTCTTTCTTAATAAATATGTAAGAATTGTGCCTATTAGAGAATTCATAAGAGAACTTTATCAATGATGGGACATTTTTTTCCTAGTTTCTAATCAATGCCTCCATGTTTATGGTAAATGAAATAGCTCAAATATTTTGGTTTCATCCTATTTAATTTACTCAAATTAATTTGGCCATAACCTAAATATGATTGTTTCTTGATGATCCAATCCAGCCTTGTTTTTAAAAAATTTTATCTATATGCTGTTGGCTCGCAAACATACATCTTCACATCTTCAACCTTGACCTCTCCCCTGAACTGCACACTCATGTATACAAGCACCCACTCAACATCTCTTCTTGAATGACCAGTGGACATTCCAGACAGATACATCTTTTCTCCAAACGTGTCTTACCTTTAGCCATACACACCTGTTGATAGAACATTATCCTCCTAGTGGCTGAGGCCAAAAAAACAAGGAGTCACCTTTGTCTTTTCTTTTTCTCTTACATTCTATTTTCAACCAATCAAACCCTGTTGGTCTCACCTCCACACTGTATCCAGGATCTGACCACTTCTCCTCACTATTGCTGTCATCACAGTTGCTATCACCTGGGTGCAAGCTACCATAATCTCTTTCCTGAATTATTGCAGTAGCTTTTATTTGGTCTTCCTTCATGCCACATTTGTTCTCAAACTCTGAATTAGCTCCCTATTTAACTCACTATAAAAGTTGAAGTCCTTAAAATAGCCTAAAAGGCTTTAGACTGTCTGGTTCCTCATTACCATTCTGCACTACTATGCTTGGACTACTCCTCGTTTCATTTGTTCCTCTCGCAGACACCTTGGCATCACGGCTGCTCCACTAACACACCCAGTCATACTCCAGCCTAAGGGCTTTTGTCCTGGATGTTCCCTCTGCTTGGAATAATTTTCCCTCAGATATTCTGCTTAGCCAACTCTCTCACCTCCTTCAAATGTTATCTTTTCAATGACCATATTATTAAAAATTGCAGGCCACCTAACACTCCCCTTCCAGCACTTGTGCCCCTTAGCTGTTCTACTTTTTCTTTTCTTCTGTGCTAGTCCTTATTACCTTAGAACATGCTATATTGTTTGCTTATTTTTTATTTAGGTTTATTTACTTTTCCCCTCTCCACTAGAATGTAAATTCTAAAAGATCAGGGATCTTTAGTTCACTATTATAGCATCCCAACCACCAAGAACACTTTCTGGTACATAGTAAGCAGTCAATAAATATTTACCAAGTCAACTGCAAGATCTGGCATTGATTATAAACTCATTAAAGTGTTTAGTTGGGAGGAAAATTGTTTTACTTTCTTCCACTGACTAAAATAACTAGAACTTATGTTTGGTACCTGACAAAGGTCTCAATTCTGTTCAACACTACGTGCATGTTCACAAACTCATGGTCAAATGGCCAAAATGAAGGGACGTTACTGGACAAGAGGAAAGCCTTTTTCCCTCATTCTAGGAGCCTCCAAGAAGCCATTTTGTAACTGTATTTACCATTGTACTTTACAGACCAAAGTATAATTTTTAATTTCTGTATCATTCTCAGAAATATGACAGCATCTCAAAGGCAGAGCTTATTTTCTTCAATTTTTTAAATCTCCAGTACCTAGCATATTATATAGCAATAGCAGTATTCAGTAAAGGCTTTCTAAATAGTGGGTAAATTAATAAATGGTTAATTTGAGGCAGAGTGACAGAAAAGAGCATAACATTTGAAGTTACAGTGAGTTTAAGTTTGAGTCCTACTAACAATAAAAACTTGGCCAAATGTATATATCATGGCAGCTCCTTATGCAGGAGAAAATACTTTGATATGGATTTGACACCAACAGCAAAGGCAAAAAAAGCAAAAATAAACAAATGGGACAGTTTATCAAACTAGTAAGTTTCTGCACAGCAAAAGAAACCAGCAAAATGAAAGGCAACCTAAAGAATGGGAGAAAATATTTGCAAACCACATATCTGACAAAGGGTTTTAAAATAGTCAAAATATAAAAGGAACTCATAAACTCAAAGAAGTGGAAAAATAAAATAGAACTCAATTAAAAAGGACCTGAACATACTGGCACAAGAACAGACCCATAGGCCAATGGAACAGACTAGAGAGCCCAGATATTAACTCAAGCACATATGGTCAATTAATATACAATAAAGAAGCCATGGATATACAATGGGGAAATGACAGCCTCTTCAACAGCTGGTGTTGGCAAAACTGGACAGCTATATGCAAGAGAATGAAACTGGATTATTGTCTAACCCCATACACAAAAGTAAACTCAAAATGGATCAAAGATCTGAATGTAAGTCATGAAACCATAAAACTTGTAGAAGAAAACATAGGCAAAAATCTCTTAAATATAAACCATGAGCAAGATTTTCCTGTATGCATCTCCTTGGGCAAAGGAAACAAAATAAAAAATGAACAAATGGGACTACACCATGCTAAAAAGCTTCTATATAGCAAAGGACACCATCAGGAGAACAAAAAGGCATCCTACAGTATGGGAGAATATATTTGTAAATGACATATCTGACAAGGGGTTAACATCCAAAATATATAAAGAACTCCCATGCCTCATCACCCAAGAAGCAAATAACCCTATTAAAAAATGGGCAGAGGATCTGAAGAGACACTTCTCCAGAGAAGAAATTCATATGGCCAACAGGCACATGAAAAGATGCTCTACATCACTAATTATCAGGGTAATGCAAATTAAAACCACAATGAGCTATCACCTCACACCAGTTAGGATGACCAACATAGAAAAGAGGAGGAACAACAAATACTGGCAAGAACACTGCTGGTGGGAATGTAAGCTAGTTCAACCATTATGGAAACCAATATGGAGGTTCCTCAAAAAACTAAAAATAGAAATACCATTTGACCCAGGAATTCCACTTCTAGGAATTTACCCTAATAATGCAGCAGCCCAGTTTGAAAAAGACAGATGCACCCCTATGTTTATTGCAGCACTATTTACAATAGCCAAGAAATGGAAACAACCTAAGTGTCCATCAGTAGATGAATGGATAAAGAAGATGTGGTACATATACACAATGGAATATTATTCAGCCATAAGAAGAAAACAAATCCTACCATTTGCAACAATGTGGATGGAGCTAGAGGGTATTATGCTCAGTGAAATAAGCCAGGCAGAGAAAGACAATCACCAAACGATTTCACTCATCTGTGGAGCATAAGAACAAAACAAAGATTGAAGGAACAAAATAGCAGCAGACTCACAGAACCCAAGAATGGACTAACAGTTGCCAAGAGAAAGGGACTGGGGAGGGTGGGTGGGAACAGAGGGAGAAGAGGAAAAAGGGGCATTACGATTAACACACATAATAGGTGTGGGGCATGAGGAAGGCAGTATAGCACAGAGAAGACAAGTAGTGACTCTATAGCATGTAATGGGGTATGTGGTGCGCACTTGATAATGGGGGAATCGAGTAACCACAATGTTGCTCATGTGATTGTATATAAAAAAATAAAATAAAAATACCAAGAAATAAATAAAAATGACCTGTACAGATACTTTTCCAAAGAAGACATACAAGTGGTCAACCAGTACATGAAAAGGTGCTCAGCATCACTAAGCATCAGGGAAATGCAAATCAAAGCCACAGTGAGATATCACTTTGCACCTGTTAGAATGTCTATACTATCAAAAAGATGAGATAACAAATACTGGCAAGAATGTGAGAAAAGGGAATCCTTATACAGTGTTGGTGGAAGTGTAAATTGGTACAGTGAGTATGGAAAACAATATGGAGGTTCCTCAAGAAATTAAAAATAGAACTACCATATGATCCAGCAATCCCACTTCTGGGTATATATCCAAAGGACATGAAATCATTATCTTGAAAAGATATCTGTACTCCCATGTACATCACAGCATTATTCACCATAACTGTTATGGAAACAACCTAAATGTCAAAAAATGAATGGATAAAGAAAACATTTGTCCATGGAATATTATTAATTATATATATGAATGGAATATCTGTAATGTGTGTGTATGTATATGTATGTGTATATATATATGTAATGCAAATTGTTCAGCCTTTAAGAAAGAAGGAAATCCTGTCATTTATGATGCAATGTATATGAACCTGGAAAGCACTAAGCCAGAGAAACACAAATACTGCATGGTGTCACTTGTACGTGGAATTTAAGAAAAGGTGAATTCATAGAAACAGTAGAAAAGTGGTTGCCAGGGACTGGAGATAAAGAGAAGCTGGTAAAAGAGTACAAACTTCTAGTTACAGTATTCCCTGCTTTTCAGAAGTTCACATTACGCCACTTTGCTGTTATGGAAAAACCGACATTAGTACCTGTTTTTACTAACCAAAAAATGTACAGAGGATTTTCACTTCTAAGAAAAAAGGCTGAAAGTGAAAAAGTGTTCAGCGTTTGTTCGGCAACAAGCGCTTATAGAAGCAATAGAAGCAGAGCGCCCCCGGAGCAGCAAGAATGGCCCTGCCCCCTCCGTTCCATGGAACCACACTCAGCATCTCAGCCTCAAGCCGCCACAGCTTTGAACTGTTTCTGTGAGCATCTGTGCTTTACCTCAGTTTATTTTGGGCATCCGTTAGCCAGATGTGATGCAAGGTATCAGAAAAGGCTAGAGAGATTATTTTGGGGATCTGAGAATGCTCAAAATTTTTTCCATATAAATTAAAAGGTAATTGCTTCTTTATTTTATGCCATTTAGGCTCACAGTAGGTTTCATAAGAATGCTCTACTTTTGGATAGCAGGGAAACCTGTATAAGACAAATACAATTTGTAGGTCTAATGTATAACCTGGTGACCACAGTTGATAGCCCCATATTGTATCATTGAAATTTCCTAAGAGATTAGAACTTAAGCATTTTCAGCTAGGAAATAAAAAGATGAATATGTGAGGTCGTGGATGTTTAATTAACTCAATTGTGATAAGACTTTTGATAGTGTATGCAGATACCAAATCATCACATTTTACATTAAATGTCTTACAGTTTTGTCAATTATATCTCAAACCTGAAAAAAAGTTTAAAAAAAAATATTATAACACTGATATCTGTGTATTGACATGAAACAGTGTCTGTGATGTGCATCAAATAAATTACAGAACAAATTAAAGCTGTATGAAGTTTATATACTTTACAAAATTATGTGTATATATGATTTTTCTTCATACACTTTTGTGTGAAATTTTTCACAAAATGTACTTTGTATTTTAAAAATCACTAAATTTTTTCAATAAAAGAAATGTATAAATATAAATTTTCTTTATGACAACGCTTAAATTTATGCTAGATTTTCATAGTTTTGTATTTTACCAACTAGTTTATAATCTCTGTGATACAGATGGAATTTCTCTTGTTTCTATGTCACACACTTGTATTACACTGTACATAGTAAAGATGGTCAAAATTATTTATGCTGAAGGAAAAATAATCCAATATTCTGGTGGCAGAGTGGAGAATGGATAGAGTTAATCCCAGTATGTTTTATTGCCCTTTCATATGGATGTGAAAGAAAAATATACATATATATATACATACATATATGTGTATATACATATATATATATGTACACACATACATAAACACACACACAGTGGAAAATCTGGAGCATTCTGGATATATATACAGGAAAGTTTAGTCAAGTTATCAGATGCAGTGGAGAAAATTCTTGGGATAGGTAAATCAGAAATTACTAAATTTGTCTAAAATCATTTTTCAAACCAGAGTCTTATGGGAAATGAGTGTAGATGAAATTAACATTAGTTTATGGAGATCTTTAAAGACAACAGAGCAATAGGGACCCCTGAAGTGCTGTGTTACTATCAAAGCTTCAAGTACAAAAAATGTAGCTGGTATGATCACCAGCAGTTAAGAGTAAATACCCATCTGGGGACTGACAGAACATCCCCTATGGCTCCGGTTTACATGAGACCTTAGGGGTCACCGAAAGCTGTAAAGAAAGACTGAGTCGGTGAATCGAAAACCAACATGGTTCTAGAAAACGGAACTGGGCAGTACCACACACAGTCTGTGACCCTATATCCTAGACTTAGACACTGCTATCTGAGGACTAACAAATTGGCTTTTAAAATAGACAATTTTTAAGAGATAACCTGCAAGAACCATTCATTTGCTCTAAACTATTGAGCTTGTTTTCTCGGTTCTGATTTGTAAAGTTCTAGACGAAAAAAAAATCTCCCAGAAACTTCTGGCTGGAGATCTTCCAGCCTTCAAAGTCAATATGCAATGAGATTAGAGGTAGGGGAGGAAGTACAGGATTATTTTTTAATCACAAAAGTAATGAATTTGCAAGTGCAGGTATGTGCTTACCCAAGAAATCGGCAGCTGAGCCATATGTATCAAAGGCTTGTCAGAGCAATACGTTGAGCATTTCCCAGGAGGAGCATGAAGCTAAACTCAGAATCCAGGAATTTTGCTGGGAAGACTACATTAAAACTGAAAGTAGGAATAGATGAAATAAGTAATAGAAAATGGATAGAATGGATAGAAAATGGACAGAAAATAATAGAAAAAGAAAAGACAAGGAGCACAAATTTGAGATGGTGTACAAATATAAAGTAAGGGAAAAAAGAGTATTAAGTCAGAAATAGAGAATATAAAGCTAAAAAATTACAAAATTAGAAAAGAAATATTATTTTGGTGTAAATATGTCAGCAGTTTTGAATTTGCAAGTTATTTTACTGCAGAATGGGCAAAACAGAAAATAGCTAGTTCCTACGCTGATATGAATATCATTTACTAACACTCTACTCTGCATTAAGTAGTAAATCAGACATGGTAAGAATAACAGCAAAAATGAGAAGATAGTCTCTACTTCAGCTCTTTGGCTACTTTCAGGTTACTCATATATACAAGTTAGAAATATGGCAAATATCAGAGGTGGCCACGGATGTCTGAAACACAAATGGTTTCATAATTCTAAATAATTTGCTAAGAATGAGGATTACTTAATTTAGGTAGGGTAGTGGTGAGATACAACACACATGTATGTGTCTGAATAAATGAAATGATGTATGTAGAAAATATTGTGCCATGTAAAGCATATCACCTTGAGAAGAGTAGTGAGCCAGCCTAGGATTTCTTCATATAGAAGAAAACAGCAATAAATACTCTGATCTGATTCTCTTTCCTCTCTCAGATCTGGGGTTGCCTCTGTCTGATGGCAAAGAAACCAGAGGGCAGTGGAGCCCATTGATGTGGAACTCCAGCCTCCAGGGGCACAGAGCAAAGTGGGGAAGAGTGGAGAGGGGATCTGGAGGTGCAAACAGAAGACAGCTAGCACACTAACTTTCATGGAAATGCTTCAGAAGTTTTTTTTCCAAGTAAAATATTGGCTGTAGTTTGGAGTAGACACTTCTTGTCACGTTAAAAATGTTCCTTTCTAGGACTGGGGAGAAAGGGAGGGAAGGAAGAGATAAGGGCGGTGAAGAAGAAAGGGGGCATTACGATTATAATGTGGGGAGGGGGAATGGGGAGCACTGTGCAACACAGAGAAGATAAGTAGTGATTCTACAACATCTTACAACGCTGATGGACAGTGACTATAATGGGGTTTGTTGGGGGGACTTGGTAAAGGGGGGACCCTAGTAAACATAATATTCTTCATGTAATTATAGATTAATGATAACAATATAAAAAAAGTTCCCTTCTAATCCCAATTGTCATTATAAATAAACTGAACTTTTTAATCTTTTTTTTCTAAACATAATGAATTAATTATATAGTTTCCTGCTTTAATCTGTGAAAGTGTTGCTCTAAATTGGTATGTTTTCTGATGTGAAACCATCCTTGCATTTCACAGATTAAATACTACCATGTATCAGTATATTATTTATACACAAGTAGTGATTTATTTTGCTGGTATTTACTTTAGGACTTTTGAATATCCATGTTTCTAAATGAAAATGGGCTATCATTTCATTTTCTTGAGATATCCTTGACTGTATTTTCTGTCAAGACCTTTTGTTTTTATTTACTGAAATAAGATATATAGATAAAAAAATTGAACTTAAATCTACTAAATGCTTGGTAAGATATGTTTATAAAGCCTCTGAATATAAAGCCTTATTTCAGGAGAAGAATTTTTCTATTTAATTAAGACTGATTTAGTTTGCAATGATTGCTTTATCATTAAGGTTTTGTCCTTTGTGCATCAATTTTGTTATATTTTCTATAAATTGGTTTCATCCACATCTTCAAAATTTGAGGCATACAGCATTTGTAACATTACATTTTTTTAAATCATTAACATTACCTACTTCATGTGTAGTCATGTCACCCTACTCGTTCTTAGTATTATTTTTGTCTTTTGAGGCTTGTTGCTTATTTGTTCCAAGTACCAGCTTTTATTTTTCTGGATCACCTTTACTGTTTATTTGTTGTCTGGTGCATTACTATTTTCCTCAAACCTTATCATTTCCTCCCTAGTGCTTTAATTCTATCATTCTTTCTTTTACCTTCATAAGCTAAGCAATTTATTGATTATCATTTTTTTAACTTTTTGTTTTCTAGTGTGTACTACCCTTAATTCCCCCTCCAAATACTATTTTAAGTGTATCCCACAAAGTTCTGGTAAGTAATGCTCTCATTGTCATTTAGCTTCCAAATATTTTTCAGTTCCCCATGATTTCCTAGATATATGAATTATTCAGATGTGTGATTCTTTTAAGTTTCCCTCGTGATATTTTTTAACATACCACTTTTTGGCTATTTTACTATTGATTTCTAATCTTACTGCCTACTGGCCAACAAATGTGTAAAATTGTAAGAAACTTCCTTTCTGGATTAGTATCTGGTGAAGTTTTTATAAATAATGTAATTTTGAAAGCAATGTATAATATCTATTCCTTGGATTTATATCCAGCTTGTATGTTGTATTGTTAAGGTTGATTAATCAGAAAGGCATGATAATTTCCATCTAGTAATTTTATAATTTCTGTAATTTCATCAACTCACTTTTTTGTTTGTTAATGCTTTTTTAGATGCACACATATTCATAATAATTAATGTTAGTTGGTGGATGTTTCATTTTATCATTATATAATATCTCTTTTTAAGGAAACAAATCCTACCATTTGCAACAACATGGATGGAGCTAGAAGATACTATGCTCATTGAAATAAGTCAGGCAGAGAAAGACAAATGCCAAATGAATTCCCTCACTTGTGGATTATAACAATGAAGCAAAAACTGAAAAAATAAAACAGCAGCAGTCTCACAAACTCCAAGAAGGGACTAGCAGTTACCAAAGGGGAGGGGTGGGGATGTTATGATTAGTACCCCTGGTGTGGGGGGTCATGGGGAAGACAGTTAGACAAATAGTGACTCTGTGGCATCTTACTACACTGATGGACAGTGACTGCAGTGGGGTATGGAGGGGACTCAATAATATGGGTGAATGTAGTAACCACATTTTCATGTGAAACCTTCATAAGAGTGTATATCAATACCTTAATAAAATAATAATAATAATAATATCTCTTTTTAAACCTATTAGTATTTTTTGTCCAAAGTTCCTTTTCTTCTTTAATATATCCAGTATTGATCAGCCTTATCTTGGTGGAGAAAAAATATGGAATGATTTTATTTTTTCCAATCCCCCGACTATCTGTCTTTTAGTGACATGTTAGGCAGAATCCACACCTTCCCAATTACTTTCAGCCATTAAAAATTTAGTCTGGTCTAGTCCAAAACTCCAATCTCATATATAATTAAATCTCATTTTATCCCAGTCCCCTAGCAGCATGCTACCTTCCATCCCAGATCTCTCAACCACTCCTCAGGAGTTCCTCCATTTAACCAACTTCTCGTTCAAATCTGTATTGAAATTTATTTTAAAAGAAAAACTGAAAAAAATTTTAAAACCTATCTTTATACAGAAAGGAATAACAAAATGGAAGGGAAGGAAAACAAGAGAAATTTATCAAAACTACTATTAATTCTGACTCTCAAACAACTTTACCTCCTAGGATTCCTTGGAAAGAGAGAAAGAGACAAAAGAAATATGCAAAGAAATAATGGCTCAGAGGGTTGTTTATTTATTTATTTGTTTGTTTGTTTGTTTGTGAATGACAGACACCAAACCACAGATACAGAAAGCTTAGAAAACACCAAGCAGGAAAAAATACTGGAAAAAAAAAATCTGTAACTAGTCATGTCATATTCAAATGGCAAAATATTGAAGACACAGAAAATCTTAAAAAGAAATCAAAGAAAGAAAACACCTTACCTATAGAGGAATAAAAATAAGAATTATATGCGATCACAGGGACAATAGTATGGCACAGAGAATTTAGTCAATGATTCCGTAACATCTTTCTACATTGATAAATAGTAACCGCATTAGAGAGGGTGAGGATTTAATAATATGGGTAACAGTTGAAACACTCTGTTGTATATTTGAAACCTACATAAAATTGCATATCAATGCTACTTTAATTTAAAAATGCAAAAAAATAAGAATTATATTTGCCATCACTTCAGAAAATATGTAAGCAAGAAGAGAGTAGAGTGACATACGTAAAGTGTAGAAAGAGAAAAAAAGCTGCCAAAATAGAATTGGTATCCTGTGAAATTATCCTTCAAAAATGAAGGAAAAATAAAGACTTCCTCAGACAAACAAAAATTGAGGGAAGTTACCACTAACAGAGTTACACTACAAGAAATGTTCAAAGATTTTAGAGAAAGTGAACTATATGACATTCCGGAAAAGGCAAAAATATGGAGATAATGAACAATTAGATTTTTGCCAGGAGTTCAGGTGGAGCAAATAGGAGTACTTAGGTGGAGCATAGACTACTTTTAGGGCAGTGAAACTATTCTGTATGATACTATAATGGTAGATACATGACATTGTACATTTGTCAAAATGCATAAAACTATACAACAGTAAAGAGTGTGCCCTACTATAACCCTTTAGTCAGTATAATGTATCAATATTGATTCATCAACTATAGCAAATGTACTACACTAATGTAAGATGCTCATAATAGGAGAAACTGTGCAGGGAACTAAAGAGGATATATAGGAACTCTCTGAACTTTCAGCTCAATTTTTCTGTAAAACTAAAGCTCCCCGTTAAAAAAATAAAATCTATTATTTAAAAAAACTGAAAGTTTTAAAATTAAATATATATACTGCATTTACACAATATATATTTTGCCAGAAACCAAGAAATTGTTAAGAAGAATATTTTTTAAGACCCTAGTTATTTTTCTTATTAGAATTTAGTTTCATCACCTGGGTGAAGTCAGCATGTGCTGGGAACCTTCCTGTGGGTCACTGGGTTCCCACATGGATGATGCAATAGAAAAACAGCACACAAGCAAGGGAAATAGTTTAACTTTGTTATTGCAAAGAGAATTTTTGGCTGACTGTATAATCTGCTGGAAATTAGACTTTGCACCCCAGGATCTCACAGCTGTCCTTCTGCCATCTAATTTTTCTCTGTCAGAATCTTAGAGCCATTGTAGAATACCTTGAAGCTTTTTTTTAACATTCACTTATGAATCCCTGCATTAGGAGTCCCTTGCTGTGCTGATGTGATTCAAAAGAGCAAATTTAGAACAAATGATTGAACTGAAGGGCTCAGACTCAGCCAGACTATTAAGTGGATTTACTGTTCTGTTTCTTCATCTTTCCTCATCCTTCCTCATCCCTCATGATCTTTGTCTGCAGAGCAATTAGGAGATGATAAAATGTTTTAATTGGGGAGAGTGGTAGAGATAGATCATATTTACATTTCAATAAATCATTCTAGTGGAAAACAGAGCAAAGGGAGAAATGTGAACAAGGATTTACCTATCAGGAAGCAGTTCCAGTCTTCTAGATGAGAGGTGGCTCTTTGCTTCTAAGGATATTTTGCATTTAAACAGTGAATAATTCCTTCACTCCAAGGGAGTAAAATTTAAGACATTCTTAAGTTATGTAGGAAGACATTTTGAGCAGTACCAGGGCCCCTTAAGTTACTCTAATTATCTTTAAGTACTAATATCTTTTTTGAAATTAAACAATAATGCAATTGTTTAATATTTCTTGCTCTATTACTCACCCAAGCGCATTTGGGCTTTGAGGCCACATCATACCCTGATTGCTGACCTATGGAGTCATTTGAAAGTTTGTTTTCAGCCTTGGTAAAGTTAAGTGATTTCTCTATTCTCAAATGATCTTTAGATTTTGTTGGCAAATAGATGACTAAAGCCTGCTGGGTATTATGTCAAATGGATGGTTTAAATAATGAGTGCAATAAGACCCAATTACTCATGCACTAAAGTATGTATTTAAATGAATGCGAGCCCCCTAGAACCATACTTGGCATTGCGGTGAATGTAAAAATTCTTAAGACATGTTACCTACCTATGAAGGAACATACAGAAGAGTCAAGGCAGGTACACCAACATGAAACAAACAAGAACATACCCGTCACTAAAAGTTACCTATGAGGCTGTGACTATTTAGAGAAGGAAGAGATCTGAGAAAACCCTGTGTTCCCAGGGAAAACCCCCAGGCAGGTGTGTCACTGAGTGTTCTGCCCTGCCCTGTGCCCTCCCCTACCCCACATTCCTGCCCCCACTGCTCAGGGCATAAGATTAGAGCCCTGCGTTGGTTGTGCTATTTCTCTCTCTGAAATTCAACAAGCTCCTCTAGAGTTAGGATCCTTCCAGGATTGAGGAGATACTAAGACAAAAAAGATATGGTCCCTGCCTTCAAGAAACCTAAAATAATGGATTAACTTGGATTATAAATAATTAACTATAAGGTACAATTAAATGAATACTGTACTATACAACACCATAGTAAATGGATTAGCAACATTCTTGGGAATTCAAAGTGAGGGAAAGCTTGAAATTCTGCTTCAAGAACTGGAAAAAAGCTAAACAAAGGAGTGGCATTATCTGAGCAGGCTCTTGGAGAGTAAGCAAGAGTTTGATGGATGGAGAAGGGAATTTCAGAGTAAGCAAAGAGCGTAGGCAAAGGCATGGGGGTGTAATGTGTTTAGAGAATAACAGTCTCTAAAATTAAGAGTATACTAAGGGACTTAATGGGAAATTAAACCAGAAAAGAACTGTACAGAGTATTAACTGACATTACAAAGCATACTAGTTTCATGTCACAAAATTGAATGACTGTGTCAGAGCAAATCATATTATTATAAACTAAGAGTCAAAATAAATATCAGCCTGAAATAACAGAATCTTACATTGGTAAATTTATAAATAATTTAAGTTAGTGAAATTAAAGAACTTCAGCATCATGATCCATACCAATTTAACCACACTTGTGTCTAAAATCTTGTTTTATTCTGGATCACTAGAGTGGATTTAGTATACTAAATAGATGTCTTATAGAAGTATACATTTCTAGTGAAATGGCATCAGTGTTGTAATATCCTATGTGTCCACATCTCCCACTTGACTGGGAATCCCCTGGAGGCAGGGAACTTATTAAAGCCATTATGTACCCCTGGTACCTGACACATGGCAAGCATGCCTTAAATATTTATGAAGGGAATGAATGAATAAATGAATGAATGACAACCTATGTGCCTTACCACTAGAAAACTTGAATTCCAACAATCAGTAATTTAATTAATTAGTTAATCAAAATAGTAAAATACCACCTAATATCATCCTTTACTTAATCAGGATTCAAATAATTATGTCTTTCAATTCAAGTGATAATTCTTAATACTCTATTTTTAGGAAAAAGTCAAATTTTCAGGACAATCTCCTATATCTTCTGTATCAACAGCTGCAGAGTTGAAATTAAAAATGAGGAGCCTTAGGACCCAAAAACTAGGAAAAATGCTTAATGAATATTTAGTGCTTTCAATATACAAACTGTTGAGCATGCATCAGGTTAGGTTGTGCTTCAACCTTCAAGGTATGAGTTATTGAAGTCACCATTTATAAATGAAGAAAGCAAGTGTCAAATGAGCACAGAAATTGCTCAAGATCACGTTATGAACCCCAGAGCTAAGCTTTGAACATTATGGCAGTCAGAACTGCCTCCCACTTACGGAGGCTAAAAAAGCTACTTGAATTCCCAGCCTCTTCTTCAGCATGGTTACAGTCACTTGGCCTGTATTTGGTGAGCAGATGCCTCTGCCTCAGACTTTTGATCTGGTGCTGGTGCTGCAGGGGAGCAGGCGCAGTGGACGCCCCACTGCAGTGCTTCGGTATGGCTCTGGCCACCTCACCTCCCTCATTCTTACCTATTGGCCAAATCCGGCTCTCCAGCTTTCCAGGGAGTCCCATAGTTTTCAGTAACTTATTTTTCTACTTAAATCAGCTGGAGTATATTTATTTGCTTACAATTATGAACCCTAAACAGCAGACCCAATGATGTTCCTCCTTAATGGCTAGGTAGGAGAGGCCCACTTTTATGTCAGGAAGTATTAGGCTACAGGCAAGTTAGAAAAAGACATGTTCATCGTGGAATAAAAAAAGTTTAGGAACTAGTACAGGAAAGCATTCACTTACAGTTGTCATGTTCATGATACTTTGTATATGCCTTTATATTCCACAGTAAAAACTTGCCAGGGCACTATGCTCTGACCCGAAAATCACACTCTCTGCTTCTCACATTTTTGTCACTTGTTGGTCTTCAGTACTGGCCCAGGTGCAGAGCCAGCAAAGCCCAGTGATTTCTAAGCAGGGCTACCCATCAGAATCCCCTGTGGAACTTTTGTAAAATGTGGAGTTCTAGGCTCTACCCTAGATCTATGAGATCAGAATGTTCCCAAGGCAGGGCCAACCCAGGGACACACACTCCTATGGTGGCTCTTGAGTGCACCTCTAGTTAAAAACCACTGGCTTATTCACTAGTTCTACTTGAATTTTTAATGTACCTAATTTAGAGGAATCCCACTATGGTGGTCTTTTAATACAAATAATAAAATCTAAAGAAAAATTGCTGAGTTTAATCTTACTATCAACACCAACATTTTCTTCCTGAGTTCTTCAGGAAACTTGCTCAAATACTAATGTATTGAATCATGCAGTCTTCCTAATAGTAACAGAGTCTCTATGACTTTACACCAAGGATTTTCATTAAAATAGATTTTCTGCAGAGCTTTTTAGTTTTTTTAAGTCAGAGTGATTAAAGTCCTATTATATTATCATCAATGAAGAGTGAAAATGAAAGCAGGCAGATGATGTCATCTGCACTGTGTGAGGTCAGGAAATTAATCATGACTTTCACAGCTCAACTATCATCAAGTAAACATATTGTCCAGGATTTCAACACCTTTATTTCCTAAATTTAAAAATCTTGTAGGTTCTCAGTGGTTTCTCAGACATGCGTTTGAAGAATCTTCACATTCCTTTTCATTTTCCATCCCAGGATTCTGATCAGTTTGAAGTGGATTCACTCATCCAAGATATGGCAACTTTGTCCTGTGAGTAAATTTCATAAATCAAAGTCTGATGCCACTGCATTGTGCCCTAAGATACAAGCTCTTTCCTTACTCTTATACTTTTTTCAGGTTTCATACTATCTTAAGTCTGTATTAAATCTCTTACAGGAAAAAATGTTTCCTTACAAAAGTTGGAGCTGAAGACCTGGTGTTTGTTTTCATTGCTTCCTCCTAGTGTGAAGTCTGATCCCATATGCCAAGTGCAGTAAAAGATAATGTGATAAATATTTTCATCTGTCTTGTCCTAGCTGTACTTTGGTGTATTATTCATGTAGTAAGATTTATTTTGAATGGCATACATTTTGGATGATATAAAACTCTATTGCTTTATTTTGTAAGGTTGATTATAATGCAAACAGGGAAAGGATGGAGGGGGCTTCTAAACATAGATTTCTGAGAGGAAAAGAATATTTTAATTATACTCAATGCAGGGCAATCTGCTCAAACCTTATTTAGGACCACAGCTAAAATTGAGAGACCTATATTCAAAGAGGCAGACTGCAGCAGGCAATCAGAAAAAAGAGGGTAGAATCTGGGGAACAGCATCTGAGAACTCAGAAAGAAAACAGAGGTCAAATAAGAGAAGGCAAACCAGGAGAAAACAGTGTTCCAGAAGCCACACAGTAGAAGGTTTCAAGAAAGAAGGAATGAGAAGATGAGAGTAAAGGGAACTTTTGGAGGGAGGAATGCAAGAGTCTTGACCTTGTTTATAGGCTTAATGGAAGAAACTGGTAGGAAGACAAGCATCAAAGATGCAAGAACAAAAAGAGACAGGGTCCCAGAGGTGGGGGACCAGGGAAGTAAGCTCACAGGACAGCAAAAGGGATGGCCACCACTTCTCACTCACCCACACTCAGCAATGATCTCATATCCTGTTGCACAGAGCACACCAGGCCAGCAGGCGCTCTGTCTGCCTCCCAGCTTCCTGGCAAACACACTTAGAAATATATCTTGTCTATGCTTCTCTCTTTTTCCTTCCCTTCCATCTGTGTACAAGGTGTGTCTTACCTCACGAAGAAGGTCAATCTCTGTATAGAGGTAAGTAAAAAATTTGCCACATACATAATTAATATAATCCAAATAATACAAGAAGTATGAATTGACCTATGATGTATTTAAATCTATGCAATAAGCACATACTTTAATACTGTACTAATAGAATAATTACAATATTGTAGATATTAAATTGATCACTCTTCATTCAAATGAATATAACCATTGGTAAGATCCTTTATTTAGGATGACATGACCAAATACTAAACAATCTGGGTTAACCATATACTCCATCTGTTTGGCTAATTATTTAACTAATCTAAATGACATTCTTCTTTATATTTTATCATATATATGCAGTCTTTAGCTTTATTGATCAGAGGCATGATAGTAACCAGAAGAACTGCCACATCTGTAATTTTAAATATTCTCTCATGCAAGTTCTGAATGCTTAGTAGTCCAGCATTAGCCTTATGCTATTTGGGGGGGAATATGTGCTATATAAGCATTTAAAGATATAATTTTTCCATTGCCAATGCCAAAATCATGAGTATGATTACAATATAGCTATCACTTAACAATCCACATCCACTCCTTCATGCACTCTACAAAGGCTTTTGTGTCTGCTATGTGGATGACACTGTGCTAAGAAACAAGAGATTCAAAAGTATATTATAAAAACCCTGACTTTGTTTTTGAGGAACTTTCCAACTTACAGGAGTATGACATGTTCCTAATTCGTTATTATGTAAATATAACATGTAATGCTGTCAGAGAAGTAGGGTATAGAAAGACTACAAATAAATATTAAAGTTTATGTTCTTTGATCAAAACCTTTACCTCTGAAAATCCATTTAAAGAGAATAATTTTAAATAGAAGGGGAAAACATTCATGCCAAAGATCATCATGTTGTCATTTATAATAGCAAAAAATATCCTGAACAACTACCAAAAAGTCATAGGCATACTTATCACGATAGGCCACATTATGCCACTGTAGCAAATAACCCTAAAATATCAGGGGCTTAACTCAGTAAATGGCATGATGTAATGTGGATTAAAGGAATCTTCTTGTCAGTTTTTCTCCAACCAGTCTCTCAGAATCCGGACCCATTCTATGATGAATTCATAACCGTGATATTTGGAATATGTGGCTTTAAAGAAAAGAAGACTGAAGGATTGGGCAGGGTTTTGTTGAGGATTGGGCTGTGGAGAGGCTTGCATCTCTTTGCCCACATCCCATCGGCTGTAACTCAGTCATATAAGCCCCCACCTAACTGTAAGGAAGTCTGTAAATGTAATGTAATCTTATTGTGTGCTGGGAAGACAGAGCAGGAGAGTGAACCCACAGCCTTATCTCTGTAATGTCAAGTTAAGAAACTGGACAATACATGCATGCTTTCATCAAGAGTTTATAAACATACAAAAATGTTTTTGTTATAATCCTTAATAAAAATTTAGCATGCAAACATTTATCATGACTGAGAAAAAGTGTATATAGAAAAGACTGGCAGGAAATATGCTAACATATTAATAGCAATATGGGATGAAAGAATGACGATTTAAATTTTTTTCTATTTGAAGTTTTACATTTCCCATAAAATATATGTTATTTTATGATGGGAAAAATTAAATGACTGAATTTTTTGAAGATTGTGGTATAGCAATTTACTATACTATTAGGAATAAATGAAAATCAGCTATTTTAGGGAGGTGGCAAAGAGGGAAAAGGGAATGAGATGGGTAATAAATTAGGAGTAAGTAGCTTTTGGAGATAAAAGCAACAAATAGGAGACATTTTAGCCTAGAAACCACATTCAACCTTTGAGAACTGTGACCCTGAGAGGCAGGAAGCCTGGCATTTGTGGAAGAACAGAGAGTAGGTTAGAGTGGCCCTAGTGTAAGATCATCATGGATAAAGCTATGGGTACATAATCCACCGTGTGAGGGAAGATGTAGGAATCCTATGCCTTTGTAAATGTAGTATTGAGTAGAAGAATGAAATGTTTCCTTCTGGAAAGTTGCCCAAGTAATACTATATCTCAGAAGCCACAGCAAACATCAGCATGTACATTTGGACATTTGATTTCAGGTTTACTGCACTGAGTTATTTATGTCCTGTGTACCAATTACATAAAGCACGTGCAATTAAAATCCTACACAGAGAACTATGGAGTCCATTGTACATGCAGTCTAAGATCAACATCGATCTGCAATGATATTACATGCTACTTTGGACACATGAATGTAGAAAACTCTTTCAAAGACATTTAAATACACTGTAAGTCACTGTGAATTGTTCATCCATTTATTCTTTTACTTTCTTCTCCAGGAGTTAAACCACCCACTATTTGTTTTGTTAGGATTATTCTTTCTGTACCAGTTGGAAAGTAGAGTGGAGGCTTATGCTGTTAGGTCCTCTGTTAAACTCAACCAGGCCCAGGTTTTCTCATGTTGCTGGCTTCCTCAGGGCCTGACACAGTGCCTAGTACCTAGTTTCTTTTTGAATATAACCTGTTGAATGAACGATTCTTTACAGCCCACTTTCATATCTTCCACATAAGTTTAACTATGCATTCTAAATCTAATTTTTACATTGAAGCAAACTCCCTGAATATCACTTCTGATGCCATTTTTCCCTAAGCAAATTGCTCTGGATCTTTGCAGTCCTTTTTCAAACAATAAGTCAGCTTGTGTAACTGTCCCACAGGAGCTCATGATGTGCCATCTAGTGACCAGTGTGGCCAATATAAGTACCACACTGAAGACATTTGTTATTTTAAATATATGCATTAAAGTTCTATTAATATTTGAGGGGAAAGGCATTGTTTACCAAACCATGTGCATATTAATATAACTTATACACACTCAAATAATATTGGAAAAATGAAAAGGAATGTTGGCTGATGTTGACTACTCTTGTTAATCATTCGTATAAAGTGTACAAAATGACTAACCACTATGCTGATTATGTTGTCACCAACAGTTACTTGTCACACCCCTACAGTGTGCAAGTTACCAAAATCACTGACAGGGTGCCTTCCCTCCAGGCATGACAAAACACCAAAATACAAGGCAATTCATGGCAAGTGACAAATATTTGATGGATATGACACAGTGACAAATAGGTTAAATATGAAGGATTACAAGGGTGGAAAAGACAAAGAGTGCAAGGAGGGTCATCATAAGGAGGAAAAAATAGGAATAGTATTCATAAAGGAATGAGATAAAGAGCCTGATGCCATGCTAAGAAATTCAGACTTTATCCTGCATCCTGTAAGTCATGAGAACACCGCAAGGGGCTTTAGGGGAGAGAGTAACATGATTTAAGTGGCATCTGAGCGGGCATGTACTATAGTTAAATGATAAGCACAAATCCTCCCTGATAAGAGGAAAAGAGATATAGACTAGAATTACTTAACCTTAGAGCAACACAACAATTTATGTGGTGCATTATAGCTAGAGGATATGTGATATTTCTTTTTATATAGATGATCATGAAATCATATTGGTCTTTTTTTCATCAAAAAATTTCAGACCTATAGGCCTGCTAAATGAGCAGAGTAGAGAATGGATTTGGTTTTCATATAGTTGTATGTGTATCTGCCATATGTCTTCTCTGCTTTCTTTCATGTGCACTCTCATAGATCTAGAGAGGACTTTAAGATGTTTACTGGATCTCAGTCCTAATGGTAAGGCTGGAAGTTCTGCCCCAATGACTGATGGGTTCATGCAGGGCGACCTTCATGCTAGCAACACAACTTTGGTTGCTAGATAAACACAGGCAGAGGGATCTACAGTGTTTTGCAGCGGTGATGGATGGCAAAGGTATTTATGATTCTCCTTTTACCAAGTAGGACACATCAAAATAACTTGGCGAGACAGAGGAAAAGTATTAGATTCAAATGACAAATAATTACCCTGACACCAGCTGAGTTTCCTCTGGAAGAGTTAGTATGAGGCTGCAAATAGCCAGCATGGGTATGACTTTAATTTTGATCATTTATTAAGAGAAGTAGGGAGAAGGTGTCATCCTCTAGGTGAGCATTCAAGAGTGAGGCCTTTGCCTTCCCAATAATTTGTGCTGCCTTTCCTCTCTTTCAGCTTGACCTGTAACATTGATTGTACTGGAAACACACATAAAATATATTGCTAAAAGTTCTCTTACAATATTTTATTTAACATGGGAATATTTGTTGCAAAAAAATTCTCTCTTCCTAAACTCAGTCATATATCCACACAAAGAGAGTCAACAGGTCTGAATCCTTAAGAAATGTTTCCTTTATATTTAACTGGGTTCATAAAATCATTGTTTTAAACTCATATTTTAAGTCTAAACTTAAATGAACACTTAGGTTCCACCCTATGGGGTCCAAAAAACCTAGGAAACATCTTGATTATGATAGAATAGAAGGAAGCCAAAGGAATAAGGACAGCAAAGGAAGTATTTCAATCTTCTGAAAGTAATAAAACAATTAAGAATATGTCAGCTAGACCAGCTTCTTTCCCATTAGCATCAAAGTGTTTTCTCCTGTCTAGCTGCCTTTCAGTTTCATTAATATGCCCTCTTCTTTTAGGCCTCAGGGCCTTTACATTAGCCCTGCCTCTTGCCTGGAGAGCTTCCACTCCAGCCCCTACGGCTCTCTGACTGTTAATTCCTACACACCCTTCAGAGCTCTGCCCCGCATTATCTCCTCAGGACTACCTCCCTAATTACGACCCAGACCTTTCCTCACCATGGTAAGCTGCCCCACCACACTCCCCATGCATGTTTCCAGCACTGCATGATTCTTCTGGACTATAATAAATAAATAACTTTGGAATAACTCATCTCTGGTTCTCCTTCAGAATAAGAGCTCCATGAGAGGTAGGCTCTTGCCTTTATTCTCAGCTGTATCTTCAGGGAGAGAGTGGCAACTGCAATCTAACTCATTTCCAACTCTCCTTCTGACCTCCCCCAGTGCTACCCAGGAGAGTGCTCCTCCCACTGCCATCCTTAAGAGGGGCCAGTCTCAGCACTGCCACCTGCTCTGGCTACTCAAGCTCTAGCCACTGCCACAGAGCCTTCCCCCTGTCTAGGCGTGGCCTACCTGGCAAGTCAGCAGTTTGCTCCGGGCAAGTATCCTGAAGTCTGTGGATGCTTTCCACCTCTGCTTGGAGGACCTTAGAGGGCAACCCTCTGTCATTCAGACTTTGACCTGAGAAGAGACCCAGTTGATAAGGATGATAGTAACTTAACTGATAAGGATGTAGATAACTAGACTTGAAAGTCTTCAAATGAAGAGATTAAGGGTACACACATTCTAAAAAGCATTTATAACTAGAGGTAGTGATGACAGTTAAGTGCAAATACTACGCCGATGGACAGTGACTGTAATGGGGTATTACATTAGGAATTAGAGTGCATTAGAGTGTTGAGAGAAACATTGATTATTACTAACTTTTTTGGATACCTTATATGAGCCACTAAATGTTGTTATTTCCATTGGTTGCTGTGGAAATACAGACAGAATCAAATCCAATAAATGTTCACATAAAAAATTAAGGACTTTTCACAGCATTCCAAGATTGGCAAGTAAAATAATGGTTTCCTAAGACTCATTATCACTTTGCACATTTTTTGCATTTTATATTTTGATGATTTTTTGGAACTAGCCAATACTTCTCTTCATAAAAGAAATCATGTTTTTAGCAACTGCAGTCTCTCAGGAGATACAGAATTTGTTCAACAACATGTTTTTATTGCTCATGAAATAGGTCATTCCCTTGATGGAAGGCAGGATAAGTGATACTGTACATGTAATTCAGAGAAGTGTATTATTATAGGTATCAGACTATATCTGATGGTTACAATGACTATTTTAATTGGGTATCCAGTGTTTCTGAATGTTTCAGTAACATACTCATGACCGATGCTGCACAAGAGCAATGTGGTTAACAGACTGATGGAAAAGGGGGAGGAGGGTGACTGGCTCAGCAGGGAAAGTGGAAAGGCTGCTTGCTCTTGGTTATATTCTAAAAGAAAGCCAGATGGAAATTGTACTTTGGGACTATGCTGTAAGGAGTGCAGTTTTCTCCCTGCTGGACACATTTGCAGAAAGAAGAAAAATGAATGTGACCTGGAAGAGTTATATACAGAAATCTCAGAAGAGTGCCTAATAAATATATATGTACAAGACAGAACCTGTGTGTAATGATTCCTGCTGCTAACATGGTATTTTGCAATTCTTACCTTCAGTAGTGCAGAAAAGTTTTTGGTCAAGGAGCAAAGAGTGGTCCAATTAAGGGTTACCATGACAAAGGATACAGGTTTTCAACTGCGGTATTTCAGGCATTAAACACAAAAGTGTTCGCGGAATGACACACTGTGCCAAATTATACAATGTATCAATCCTAAAGGCATCGGCTTTATGACAGAATACAGTTCCTTAGTTCAGACTTGAATGAAAAGCAGCAATACCACAGCTGGGGAACATGCTACCACTTAGCAATGATGCCGTGGGGCTTTCATGACATTGAAGTAAAAGACGGCACATGTGGCAAGAATGCAATATGTACCCATAGGACCTGCCAGAGTGTATCAGTATTCAGTGTGACTGTCTTCAGGACAAGCACAACCAACAGGAATGTGTGACAATAGCCTTGTCTTTCCATGACTATCCTAGAAATGGAGGCAGCTTTAACATCAGCAGCCTGGAAAACCACAATATCTTTTCTCATCAGGACAGCCATTCTGGTCACCTTTCATGCAATAACTTCTCAAAGACGTGTCACATGTCTGGGCTACAACTGCAAAAGCAAAATCCTTTTATTCTATTTTTTTAATTTAGTTATAGAATCTCATTATGATCACACCTTATTTAACTGACAGAGAAAAATGCATACTATGTATGTATATATGCATACACATAAATGTATGTGTGTATGTGTGTGTATATGTATATATATATTTTAAGCAGAAATTATAACTTGCTTGTAAGTTTTTATAATGCATTTTTGCAAATTGCAGGGGATATCAGAACCATTAATTGGCTAGGAGTGAAAAATCATTTTTCATAGGCTTGGCTTCTTTAGATCAGTGAAATGCCACCTCATATTAGAGCCAAGTAGAATTTGTTTTCTTTCTACATCTAATGTTGTCAGTGAAGAGATCCTATCCTGTAACCCACCTGGTCATAAAAGGATGAAATAATGGATGCTGGACAATCTATGTTAGCATCTACTATCTTCAAATTACCTGTAGACCTTGTGTAAATATATAAACAAGCAAACAAAGATTGACAGTACCCTCAGGAACAAATTTACCTGCCCATATTTTAATCTTCTGAGATAATCCTAACATTATCTATGGCATGAAGCAATCACAAAACTTCTAAATTTCACTTTTTTAATTTGGCATATAGACAGTGAAACTCCCAATTATATTATTAGTTTTAAAGGAAAGTAATGGATGAACTTGAGGGAATACCTAACTGTGGCCATGGTAACACTGCCATCTCATCAATTTCCACTATTTATAAACTTTGTGGTTATATAAACATCTAAAGTTATTTCATCATCCCTTAGCTAATCTGCCTCCTGCAAAGTTTACAGTTGTCCATCGACTTTACAGAGTTAGGAAGTACATCAACAATACCTTGAGTAGTGAGATTCTGTCAAATGAATCTATCTTCCAAATTTTTGGCCAATTAATTTTAGAAAAATAAGTTCTAAAGGAAAGGCAGCACATAACTTACCCTTCCTGAGCCTTCCTTTTGTTATCTGCAGGTTATAGGTTATAGAAAGGAAAAGCAATACTGTATGTCAACTTATTGGCACAAACTATTCACTCAATAAATGATTACTAAAATTATGGTTTTTGTTACTATTTAGTGGTGAAACCATGTTTGGCCTTCCAAATGTGGTGGAACTGCTAATGCTTGATTGTTTATAAAGCTTATACTATGGTGAAACTGTTAAAGGTCAAACATGATTTTATACAGTCACAAAGGAAACTAGACAATTTCTCCATTATAGTCTGTCTGGCAGTCACTTCCTAATACATTCAGCATGTTCATTTGATTCTAGACTTTCTTGTCAATATGAATTGTTATACTGAGTACATCATTCAAATTTCATCTTAAAGTTTCAACGAAAGTTGAGCCTTGAGAAATTATTGCTAGGATTTGCAAATTACAACAAAAATTACTTTTATCCTCCCCAAAATGCATATAAATTAAAATGGATATTTCCTGGCATCTTTCAAAAATAGGAACCACAAATTCTCCAGATTTCTAAGTCAAATTTAAGCTTTAGCAAATTGGGAAAAGTATGCATAACCTTATGCATAAAAATAACTGTTTTTATAATTTTGCAGTTAACATTATGGTGACATATTACTCACTTGGAAGAATAGGTTTATATCACAGCTTATGCTAAAATATAATTCATACCAACATGGAAGTATGTAAAGATCTTTTCATTATTGAAGAGTAACATATACATACTCCTGTTTGGTTAAATGTTTGGGAAAGTTTGGTAGGATGTATGCGATCTATTTTGTCAAGAATCCAGTGCCTGCAGCTGGAGTAGAAGAATTTAAAGGGTATATACATCCAGGGAAAAGGTAACATAAAGACAAGAAGCACTGATACACTTTCAATGTAAAAAACTGGTAACAGTTCCAACCCCAGAAATACAGTAGATATCTGAAAGAAAAGCTTTCTAAAACAGCCAGTAAGGTGGAGTCAAATATATCACGTTTTAAGTTTATAGCTAACTTTATAACAAGAAAATGTCCAGAGGCCAAAAAGCAAAGAGAATGCTGGAAATTAGAATTGCCCTTTGGGACTTGGAAGCATTTTATGAATCACAGAAGGATTTAGATTTTAGTAACCATACAAGGATAGAAAAGAAGGCCAGCCTTGGGCCAAAATGAAGAAACAGGAACTAAATAACATACACAACGCTTGGATTCCTAAAAAGTACAACTTCAGTAAAAGAATAGATGAGAAAAAAAATCTAGCAAAGGAAGAAGAAAAGTTAGGTTGTATCTTTCAGCTAGAGTGCTATTCTCATAATCACCAATTTGCCTTCAGGTAGGCTTAGGTTCTAGTTTACCTCAGACAAAAACACACAGAGAAATCATATAAAATGAAATGGTTGAAAAAGATTCAAATGCTTAAGGAATCACAATAAGTATAAATGGACTAAATCATCTAACTAAAATAAAAATTTTTGACTTGAATGCAAAAAAATATGACTACAAAAAATAAATCCAAAACATAAAGAAACCAAATAATTGGAAATAAAAAGATGGAAAAATGTAGACTACACAGTGTTAAGTAAAATAAAGCTGAAACAGCTCTATTAATTTTATGCAAAATATATTTTAAGCCAAAAAACATTATCAGGACAGTCACTAAGTAATAACAAAAAGTGTAATTCACCATGGAACTAAAACAATCCTAAAGTTATCTGTAAGTTATAACTTAGACTCAAATACATTTTTTAAAATGACAATTATAAGGAGAAAATCATAAATCAAGATTTATAGTGAATGACTTAAATATATTTCTAACAGAAATGATAGATCAAGCAGACAAGAAATAATTCAGGATATAGAATGAGTGTAGAACACACAATAAACAATGTTGAATAAATGTACAAATTTAAAACACTAAACTTAGCAATCATAGGATATCCACTCTTCTTAACAAAATTTGAACTCATGTCAGACCATAAAGCAAGAGTCCACAAATATAAAAAAATTAAGTATCATACATATAATAATCACCACCACAATAAAGTTAAGTTACAAAACAATAACAAAAGTGATAATCTGCTCAGAAATTTTAAAAAATATATTTCCAAACCCAAAGATCAAAGAAATCAAATGGAAATTATAAAATATTTAGAACTAAATGATAGTGAAACTATTACATCCAGAGATTTATGAGTGGCAGCATATAAGGGAAATACAATAATTACATAGGGAATGTGAAAATTAATTAGCTACATATTAACTTTAAGGATTAGAAAAAAATAAACACAGTGAAAATAGACTAGGCACAAACAATAGGGAAAAGGGCAAACATTTCTACAATAGAAATCAGAAGTGCCATAGGCAGGACCCATAAAGCCCTTTAGTTTGAAAGTAGGTAAAACTCTGGAAAAAATTAATCATGAAAAACTAGTGGGAAGGATGACATAGTAGATATACAGCTAAGATTTAAGACAAAATAAGAGAATAATTTGAAATTTTTTATTTCAATACATTTGAACACTTGGACAAAGTAAAGAATTTGCTAAAGAAATATATAACCAAGATGGTGTACTAGGAGACCCCAGCCTCTGTCCCTCATAAAGATCAACAATTAGACACAAAGATAAATTCCTCTAAACATATGATTTACCAAATCTGAATCATGAAGAAATAAAAAATCTGGACAGACCAATAATGAGTAAGGATATTGAATCACTATTCAAAAATCTCCCAGCAATGAAAAACCCAGAACCAAATAGCTTCAAAATTGAATCCTATAAAATACTGAAAGAAGAATTAATATCAGCTCTTCCCAAACTCTTCCAAAAAATGAAAGAGGAGAGAACTCTACCAAACTCATTTTACAATACAGAATTACCCTGATACCAAACTCAGATAAGGATCAACAAAAAAGGAAAACTATAGACCAATATCTATATCAAATATAGATGAAAATACATTCAACAAAATATTAGCAAAATAAATTCCACAGCTCATTAAAAGGAGGACCATACACAATGGTCAAATGGGATTTATCCATGGAATGGAAGGATGGTTCAATACATGCAAATCAATAAATGTGATACACTACATTAATAGAATGAAAAGAAAAAATCACGTTATATTCTTCATATATGCAGAAAAATCACTAAATGAAATTCAAAATCCTTTCATGATAAAAACTCAACAAATTGGGTACAGAAGGAACACACCTTAACATAATAAAGGCCATATATTACAAGCCCACAGTTAAATCATACTCAGTGGTGAAAGGTTGAAAGCTTTTCCTCTAAGATTAGGAACAAGAGAAGGGTCATCACTTTCACCATCCTTGTTCAATGTAGTACTGTAAATCCTAGCCAGAGGAATTAGTCAAGAAAAAGAAATAAAAGATATTCAAATCAGAAAGGAAGAAGTAAAGTTGTCTGTTTGCTGATGACATGATCTTTCATATAGAAAATCCTAAGGACTCCACCACAAAACTTTTAGAAATAATAATCAAGTTCCACAAAGTTTCAGGATACAAAATCAATTTACAAAGATCAGTTGAGTTTATATATACCAACAACGAACTATTTCAAAAAGACACAAAGGAAATTATCCCATTTATAAGAGCGCCAAAAATAACATAAATTTAGAAACAAATTTAACCAAGGAAGTATAAATCATCCTTACACTGAAAACTATATAAAACATTGGCAAAAGAGATAGAAGACACAAATAAATGGGAAGATATCCTTTATCATGGATCAGAACAGTTAATATTGTCAAAATGACCATACTACCCAGAGCCATCTACATATTCAATGCCTATCCAAATTCCAATGGCAGAAATAGAAAAACAATACTAAAATTCATATAGAACCACAAAAGCCCAGGAATAACCAAAGCAGTCCTAAGAAAGAACAAAGAGGCATCACATTTTCTGATTTCAAACTATATTACAAGGTTACACTCATCAAAACAGTATGGTACAGGCATAAAAACAGACACATAGACCAGAGGAATGGAATGGAGAATCCTGAAATGAATTACACATATACAGTCAACTAATATTTCACAGGGGAGCCAAGAATACTAAATAGGGAAAGAATAGTTTCTTCAATAAACAGTGTTGAAAAAAATTGATATTCTCATGCAAAAGAATAAAATTGGACCCCTGTCTTACACAACTCACAAAAATTAACTCAAAATAGGTTAAGGTCTTAAAGATAAGACCTGAAACTATAAAACTTCTAGAAGAAAACAGGAAAAATCTTCTTCACAATCTGGGCAACAATTTTTTTGGATATGACACCAAAACCACAAGCAACAAAAGCAAAAATCAACAAGCAGCACTACAGCAACTAAAAAGCTCTTGCATGGCAAAGAAAGAAAGAAAAAAATGATTAACAAAATGAAAAGGTAACTTGCAAACCATGTATCTGATAAAGGTTAATATTTAAAATGTATAAGGAACTTAAATGACTCAATATAAAAAATCAGATTAGAAAATGGGCAGAGGAGTTGAATGGACACTTCTATGAAGAAGACATACAAATGGCCAACAAGCACATGAAATGGTGCTCAACATCACTAATCATCACGGAAATGCAAATCAAAACCACAATGAGATCTATCACCACAGACCTGTTAGGATGTTATTATCAGAAAGATAAGAGAAAAATGAGGATGTGGAGGAAAGAGAACCCTGGTGCACTGTTGTTATGATGTAAACTGTTACAGCCATTATGGAAAATTGGGTGGAGTTTCCTCAGAAATATAGAGATAGAACTACCATATGATTACACTTCTGATTACATCCAAAGCATTAAACTCATGGAAACAGAGAATAGAATGGTGGTTTCTTGGGGCTGAGGGGTGGAAGAAATGGAGAGATGTTTGTCAAAAGGTACAAACTTTCAATTGTAAGATGAATAAGCTCTGGAGATCTAAGGCACAGCGTGGTGGTTCTAGTGAACAGTACTGTGATGTATACTCAAAAGTTGCTATGAGGGTAGAGGTTTAATTTTCCCACCATAACAAAACAACAAAATAGTAATTACGTGAGGTAAAGGATATGTTAACTAACTATATCATGGTAAACAATTCACAACATATACATATATCAAATCATTACATGTTATACTTTAAATTTACAGCTATATGTCAATTATATCTCAATAAAACTGGAAAAAATGAAAAAGAAGAAATAAACTAAAAATCTATACTAATTAAAGAAATCGAATCAGTAATATGGTAGATTGGATTGTTTGTTCAAAATACTTGCTGTATCTCTAGCAAGGCCTTATAACAGGAGTAGCATATTTCCATCCCCACTGGTAGTATGCTTAGACACATGACAGGTTTGGCCAATGACTATGAGCATAAGTGACATATAGTATGTCTCAGAAGCAGCTTTCTTTCACTTTTCTTTATTTTACCTTTTTTTTCCCACCTTTAACTTATATCATTTAAGTGTGTTCAGTGTTCATAATTGAATGAATTCTAATTTCCTGTCTAAGTGCCTATAATGAGTTCCCCTTAGAGCACTTGAAATGTCTCAAATCTAATTCTTCTTTTCCTCAGGACACTCTAGTTTTCCTCTCACTGGCAGCTATGGTCATAATCACTGCAATCATCATCGAATGGGTGCTTCCATAGTGAAAAATGTGTATCAAACAAAGCCATTGACTCTCAGGCAAAGGCTTACCTATTTCTTTCCTTCCCGCCATCCTCCACACTGATACTACCAGGTCAAACCACTATTAACTCTGCTTCTCCACTTACAATAGTTGATCCCCCAGCAATTCACAACACAGCTTTCTTCTCATCAGGTGGGCAGCTATGTGCCACACCCTGCCATTAATTTTTATGAGTCGTGGATGTTGGTTTTCCATTTGCTCTCACACATGGTTTTCTAATGCTGACACTGGTTTTACCATGCTCGTTAGTTTATTTTCCCTATTTGTTAGAAACAGGTCAAAAGTCATTCAAGGGGAAAATAATAGAAGGCTGTAATTTCAGTTTGAGTCACATACAAGTAAAAAGAAAAGTTAGAAAGCCAAGGTACACACTCATTTTTCCTTGAAATTCGCTTCCCAAATCAAAGCCAGAACTCGCATCACTAGGATCCTGCCCACCTCTAAGGAAGGAGGAAAACGATGCAGATGAAACAGAGCCAGAAAACATCTTAAGGTCTTGAGCAGGAGGAAAGCTATGGTGGCTAACATCAACCGGTGCCAACCATCTGTTATTCCTGTAAAAAGGCAAGTAAAGGCTGCTTCCAGGGCCTCAGGAAGCCAGGGACCCTGGCTGCCTGGTGTCCAGAAACACTGTCAGAGGTGCTCTGGAAACGTCCTTATGGCCATCGCCATACTACTAACACATGGACTGATTCTGAAGTTTCTGCTGTAATTAATTTCTTGGTCAATATTTTATCTGGTCAGAGATGGAAAAACAGTATTTTTAACGATCTGAGTGTACATTCTTGGTCTTAAAATGGAAAGGAAAGTAGAAATACCTAAAACTAAAGATTCCACATATGTCAAACAAAGCTTATTTCCTGGAATAGTCTTCTGCTGCAGGGAAGCTGTATCTTTCCATCACCTTTATGAAGATTTCCTTCCTAGCTTTATTCTTTAAACACGAACCATTCCATTGCTATAAGCCAATCAGAAATATCCACATGCAAACACTGGTAGTTCTGTTCAGTCCCCATCTAGCTAGAATCTAAAACTGAAATTGCTTCACTAAGGGAAAAATTCATAAGGGGTATACATGGACTTGTAAAAATATACAAGAGTACTTAGCCATATTTGACTTACAAACTCCAAAGTTTAGAGGAAGAAGAATGCTTAGAATCTCCTAATCCCCTCAATTTACAAATTAGCAAGACGATGTTGTAATGGACAATCTGCTGTATTTGCCTGCCCAGCATCTCTTTCCTGTTCTGGCGACAGACTCCACTTTCCTAGGGATTGGATGATGGTGCCCCTCTCCCTCATCCTGCCCTCCCCAAGGATGGGTAGGTCTGCTAAGCAAACTAAGCCAATCACATGCTTTCCCTATGGAATCGAAGTTGGAGCCGAGTCCCCTCTAGCGCAGTGTCCCAGAGGGACAGGCTATCAGTTCCTGACTCAGTGATTCCTGGAGTCACTTACTTCCCCAACCCGGTTGCTTTTGATTTGTGAAATCTCGCATATCTCTTCAAGAAATTCACCCTGCTTAGACCTCCGCACTTCTTAACTTTGCTTAAGTTAGCCAGAGTTGCTTTGGTTTCCATCATTAAAAAACTGACACAGAGACCCAGTCAAAGGTGGGGGAGAAAAACCTCACTTGTTCACCTCTGACCAGGCTGTGTGCTGCACAAGGCTGGTTTTATAAGCAGACAGAACAGGTGGCCAGCAATGAAGTGTAAATGATACCCTCATACAGCCAAAAATTATGCTTTTAACTAAGTAACCTCACTTGAAATGCCACCAATTTAGAATTAAAGGTGGTCCTCTTAAAAATGAGACTATGACTTATTCATTATTCAATACCAAATTGTTCACTTACTCCAATATTTAACAAAAATAGACTTTGCTAGATAGAAACAAGTGTAAGAGATAGGAACAGAAGGGCAGAATGGAGGGTGCCCTCTACAGTGGACAGTCTGGGGCAAGCAGAGGTGTCATGGAGACACCTGGTGGAAGGAGGAGCATCGCCCTGTGTCCCTGCGGCCTGGGAGTCACTTCCACCCTGTCTTAGGATCTTGCTGAGATATTTGCAGCCGCCACTGATGGGCTCTCCTGTCTCCAGTCCCACCACCTTTCCTTCTCAGATCTACCTTCCCTTCTAAGGTCCATGATCAATTTGAACACAAATGTGATCATCTCGCACCTGTTTTATCAATGATTTGGTGTTCAACTAAGGGTGAACCCAAATCCCTCAGCACAGCTTGGAAGGCCTTTCTTGATCCTGCTTTTCAACCTGTTTCTTGACATGACTCCACGTTTACTCACATTCCAGCTAACCCTAACCACTTGTCTTTTCCTACACCTGTTCCACTTGCCCTGCCTTTGTGGCTTTGCTTTCCTTCCTTCCAGAATGCCCTTTCCTTACATGTCACTGTACTTACATTATCCCCAGTATAAACGCCGGTATCACCAGATACCAGTAAGACTCCTGAGACTCCTTAGTTAGAACTAGGTATCCTTTTTCTCTTCTCCTCTATTATCTGGGAATTTACCTTTTAACTAAAGTATACCAGCAGACTTTCATTTTCCATTTATAGCTCTAGACTTAGAGGGTCTTCAGGGCTTAGGACTGTGTCATTTATTTCTGTATCCTCTGCACCAGAATATAGTGGGGTCTCAATAAATACGGTTAGAAATTAAAATCCAACATTCAAAACTGAATTTAATTTTCCTTTTTTTAATATAAAAGCACTTCTTCACCATTATTCTTTATAAGTAACATCATTATCCTTCCCATCACCCATGCTGAAAATTGTATATTTACCCCTTCTCTGTCCTTCTCTGCCTTTAAACATTCTGCATGCCTAGTGTGCTAAACACCCTACCCAATGAGCTGCAAATGTTTATATCCCGTAAGGAGAAAGTATTGACTTCTTCAGCATTTCCACAGGTTTATGAGAGACCATCAGTCTGCATTACGCATAGCCATGCCCTTGTCAGAGTTTTCTGATTTGAACCTCAGTTTATTAAAAATAGTAGTAAGTGATTATGGTGTCCATTTGCTGAGGGAACCAAATCCTCTGGGTTTAGTGATAAAAGCTTTAAACGGCACAACATATCTCAAAGACGGGAACATCCGCTGCAATAAAATTATCACCTCAGCCTGGAATGAAGGAACAAGGCCTAAACTGGAGCTGGTGAGGATTAACATGGAGGAAGGCAGGAGCAGTTGGTAGACATTCTACCTTGAGCACACAGTATTTGGAGTTTAAGATTAGCATGTCAGAGACCTTCCTGAAGACTTTCACTCTTTTCAACAGCTGAGGCTTCCAGCTGAGAGACAGAATACTTGCCTCTCTTAGAAAATTTCCCTGCTTAGTGATTGATACGTTCTCCGCTGCTGTCAGAATGGGGCAAAAAGTACTCTTATACATAGCTGGAAGAAATGTGAATTGCTACAGTCTTTTTTTGTGCAGCAATCTGGCAATTTCTTTTAAAATTAGAAATACACATACCCTTTGACCCAGCAATCCAACTCCTAGGAATCTGTCCCAAAGAAATAAAGGCACAAGTATGTAGGGAAATAACAGGGCTAATATTCAGTGAACACACACCCGTACAATATACCAGCCAGCATCTGTTCTGATTGGTCTGTACCTGTGCCATACCGGTTGTTAAATATTTTTAATGCCACCTCTGGATATATAAAATTTTACATAAGTGAGATTTTTTTAAATATGGGCACTTTTTCCTTACAAACTGTGTGTGTGCACACACACCTTGCTTCCTTCTACCCCTCTGCATCCCTATTTCTGCAAGTAATCAATGTTCTTTCATTTTTGTACTCATATAATTTATATATAAATGTTTATACTTAAGCATATTGGGAGGCTCATTGTTTATAAAAAGAGCAGACCATATTATATATATCTTCTATATTTTTTCTCTGCAGATTCAGAAATACCTCTGGTTAAACTAGAAACTAACTCATTCTTTTTAATTTCCATGTAATATTCAACCATTCTCAGATATGCATTTGCTGTTTCTGTTTTCTAACTCTTATCACAAAGAGTGCTGCAACACACATCCTTGTGTTGCTGGTTTGGTAGGGGAGATGTTCCTACTACTGAACTGAGCAGAGCATATAAACATGCTGAATTGCCCTTCCCTTTTTCATTGTGCTTCTGTCTTCCTAGCATCGATGTGAAAGAACTTTGTGTGTGTACTGTTTCTCTCTCATATGCATTGCAGATAAGTTATTCTCACTCTCTTGTTTACTTTTTATCTTGCTATGGTATCTCTTACAATACAAGCATTCTTAACTGTTATGTGATCAAAAAAAATCAGGCTTTCCTCTTATGGCTTCTAGGTTTTCTATCTTGGTTTAAAAGTTCTCATCCCAAACCTAGATACTATATATGCTTCTCATAATTTTATTCTAGGAATTTTGAATTAATATTGAAAGTTACATTTGTTTGAGTAACCAAAGATTTGTTCTTATTTTTCTTCTAAATGGATCAGGGGAGAGAAAGGACAGGGGAGGAAGAAAATGAGAGAAAATCCATTTCTAGGCTTTCTCTTCAGTTGCACTAATCTTTTTTTTTTAGCTATTCCTATGCAATTACCTTTCCAAATATCTCTCTTTTATTCATTGTTTAGGAGAAATTGACATTTGTATATGTTAACTTTTTTCACCCAATATTAGGCATGTCATTCCATTTTATAAAATCAAGGATCAGGGAACTATAGCATTGGCCAAATCTAGCCGTACCCATTCATTTATATGCTGTCTGCAGCTGCTTTCGGACTACAACTGCAGCTGAGCAGAGACAGAGTTGAATAGTTGCTATGGAGACCATATGTGCCACAAAGCCCAGAATATTTACTATTTGGACCTTTACAAAAAAGTTTTCAGATACCTGGTTTAAAACATAATTTATGTTCTTGAGTAAAATTTTATAGTTTTACTTATAAGTACTCTTCTTGTTAAATTTGTTTCTAGGTATTTTCTAATCCTGGCTAAAATGGAGTTGTTACAATAGCATATTTTCTACAACTCTATTTCTGACTAATTATTGTTAGTATATGTAGAATAAAAATAACATAATTTTTATGCACCAGGTCCTGTCCTAAGCACTTTTTACACTTTTTACATATCACAACACATTAAACACTCCATGCAAGGCCCACCAGCACATGCAAGCAACAGCCTTCCAGGGGCTTCCAGGGTCAATCCTCTGATCCTCAATTCTTCCTCTTTTAGACCGTTATTCCCCCAGCTTTTGCCACAATTCTTTAAGATCTTATTGCATACACTCAGCTATAATGCTTTTCTGATTAAATTCTGCAACACATTTTTTTCTTCCTTCTTTGCCCCCTTCATTCTCTCACAGTGTTAAGTTTGAATGCCTTGCACATTGGTTTCCAATGCTTATTCCCTAATAAACATTTTAAAGCTACACATTTCCCTCTAGGGATTACTTTCCCTCTAAGGATTACTTTAGCTATGTCCCACAAATTTTGACATATAGTCTTTTTCTTAGGTTTAAAATTTTTCAATTTCCCTTGTGAGTTTATTTTTAACCAACCCAAGGGATATATAAAAGAAGAATAGTCTGTAAGACACTGATTATCATTTATACCTCTTTATAATCTATTGGTTTGTTCATGTTCTCTAGTTTTTCTTATCCCAGTTTTGCCATTTTTATTTCGTTCCAGAAATATCTTCATTTTATCTAGATTATCAAATTTATTAGCATACCATTATTAGTATGACACAGTGATTAAGAACAATGTATTGCACAGTTGAGTGAATTGAACATTACTTAGCTTTTGTGCAAATTAATTTCTTCAGTTGTAAAATGGAAATAATAATGGACCTATTTGATAGGTTTTTCTGAGGGTTCTAATTACTTAGAACTGTGTTTCACACATCGTAAACACTATTGTTAGTTATTATGCTCATTTTATCATCACAGTTATTTATTCCTTGGGATGTATTGAGACTTCCTTTGCACATGGCCAAGTTTTCTAAATATTCTGTGAGTGCATAAAAATGTGTATTGAAGGTTACTGAGAGTTCTATATATAACTAAAAGCTCAAGCATATTTATTGTATTGTTCAGAGCTTTTATATCTCAGCTATTATTTTTCCACCTCATTCCAAGAGGATTGTACTAAAAGTCTAAACTATAACAATTGATTCATCTATCCCTCTTCACAATTGTCGCATTATGTATTTTCAGGTTATATTGTTAGATGTCAATATTAATTACTATTATATCTTCTTACTTTTTTAATCCTTTTTTGGAATATGACTTCTTTCTTCATTTTTGTAATTTTTTCCACTGATTTCTATTTCATCACATGTTAGAGGACTAACACCCCATTTTTTTTGGTTAACACTTTTCTGTTATTTCTTGTTCTATCATTTTTGTTTTTTCAGTTTTTATATCTTTTTGTTTTAAATTCTATATTTTGGACATTTATTTTTTGAGATTTTCAATCCAAACTGAGAGTCTCTATCTTTTAATTCGTGAGTTTAGCCCATTAAATATATTACATTTGTCTCAATTACTTTTATATTTTATATTATTACCATCTCATTTCACATATTCTATTTCCCAGACTTCTGTTTTGTTTTTTACCTTCATTGTTTTCTAAAGAAGAGAACATTTTTTTCTTAATGGTTTAAACTTTATTACATTCTACTTTTATATTTACCAAAGATTATCCTCAACTCTAGACTCAAACGTTGTTTCTCAAACGTATGACTCTTTATGTTTTCCTCTCCATAAGAAAATAACCATAGCATGATCTCACATTTCCATGACTTTTTCCACCACTGTCCCACAAGGTCGATATTGTCTAGAATTTCAGTGCAAGGTCCCATTGTACACACCCAGGCTTGGGCCTTCAGACAACAGGCATGGCTCCTCCATGCTTCATCTCCTGTTGATGCCAGCTGGAACTATGGAATCACAGCCAAGACAAAGTAATAATAGTGCTCTAGGAAATGGCAGTGCAATATGATGGAAGGGGAGTACAGCCCCTGATATAAATATTATGTATAATATATAATGTGTATATATGTGCATAATATATACATTATATATTATATATTATAAAGAGAGTAAGCAGTTCTTATAGTGTGGTCTTCTAATCCCCAGAGGTTCCTAAGAACCTTTCAAGGAAGCCACAGGTAAAAACTATTTCCAATAATACTAAGACATTATTGTATTTGTCATTGTGTTGGCATTTCCACTAATGTGCAAAAAAAGTAGAGTAAAAATTGTTTAGCACAAATGAAGGCAGAATATGATAATTATATTCTTCACTGACTCACACTTGCATAAAAAAATGCTTGTTTCACTTGAGAATATCCTGATGAAGCAACAAAGATAATTTTATGAAAACTTAACTCCTGAGCACATCTTTTTAATATTCTGTGTGATGAAATGCAAAATGTGTAAAATGTTCTGCGTCAAGGTAAGATGGTTATCTCAAAGAAAATCACTTGTGTAATTGAGAGATAAACTAGCTGATCTCCAGTGGAATGTATACACACACACACACACACACAGACAAAGGAAAAAAATTGACAGTATCTCTTGCTAAAGATAAAATACAAATAAATAAAAGTAGAATTTTAAAAAAATACCTTGAGCTTACCCCATTCTTAATGCTTGAAGACTTTTCTGATGAAATTTGTAACAATATTATGGAATCCGGTTTTCTGATAATGAAAAATGATTTGCCAACATTGGAAAATATACAAACTCAATGAAACATTATTTTCCACGTTACCAATGCATCATATTACAAACTGTACATGGGGAAAGATCCCTTCAGGTGCATAAGAGATCATTGGACTTCAGTGTAACTGAGTATGAAACATTTATTGATAGAGTTTCAGATTCCACATTGCAATTAACATCTAAGAGCACAACACTCACCAAGATTTGGTGTTCTATTAAAGAAAAATATCTGCAATTATCTGGAAAGGCTATTAAAATACTCTTCCCTTCTCAGCTACATCTGAGGTTTTATGTACGAGGCTGGATTTTTCTCACATATTTTCCTCGCACTAAAAACAACATATTAAAGGTTGAATGCAGAAGCAGAATATGAGAATATAGCTTTCTTCTACTAAGCCAGACACTAAAAAGATTTGGAAAATGCAAATCATTGTCACTCTTCAATATTTTTTGGTTTTTGTAAATACAGTTTTCATAAAATTTATTTTTGTTAACATCTAATGAATGTATTGTTATTTCAAATAAATTGAGTATTTTAATTATCAGTTTTAATAACTAATGGGGTAAATATAGAAACAACATAACCCACATGTTCTAATATATACTTATATATACCCACATGTAACAAGAATTTTATAACCCATATACACAAAACCTCTTTGAGGAATGCAATAACATTTAAGACATAAAGAGGTCCTGACACCAAAAAAATTGAGAATCAATGATATATACAGAGATATATTATCAAATCTACTAAATTGAGATTGTCTGTGTGTGTGTATGTGTGTGTGTAATGAGGTAATTCAAATCTATAATTTTAGTAATTTTTAACAACTACATTCATCAGTTCTGAAATAGAATAGCATTCTCTCCCACCACCAGTTTGATTTTCCAAGTTTTTCTTATATTTTAATTATTATTTTGGCATATTTAGCTCCTATATATTTTGGTACAAATACATTTTTTGTTGTTCATATTCATTAACTGCACCTCTTAACATCATGTATGTCTCTTCTTATACTGTTCATGCCTTTTAATTTATGTCATTTGATATTAATAGTGTGACTTATGTTTCTTTTTATTTCCATGTACCTGGTATGCTTTCCATGGTACTATATGTAAGCTATGTATTTTATGTTGTGGTTTTATCTTGATCAGCTATTTTTAAAAGGATAGACATACAAGACATTCACTAAGAAGGAGTTTGGAATTGTGATATAATGAGTTACAAGAAATAAATATTTGGTCATACATATGACCAAATACTTATTTCCTGGGTATATTTGGTCTTTTCTCCACAGTTCCTGAAAAAACTGAATTATTTTATGTGACCTTACTGCCCTAAGATGTCTCTCTACCTTACAGATTCCTGTGATTCCCACTCATCCGACACCAAATGCAATGGTGTATTTTTTTCCCTACATATGTGTATAACAGTAACAATATTATACACAGCAGTAATAGTAGTGTAACTTCATTTGGGTACCAGGACCTGTTTCTAATGTGTGTATGCGGGAGGGGGTCTTTTCACACATATGTACACCAAGCAATTCTGGAACACCAGACTCAAAGTCTTAAAGGTGGAACAGGTGTTTTGTCATATTAATGCGAGACTTTTGGACCCTCACCCAATGACAGGGGCTGGAGGCTGAATCAGCCAATGGCCAATAATTTAGTCAATCCTGACTATGCAATGGAGCCCTCACAATAACCTGAGAAGAGCTGAGAAGAGCTTATTGCTCTCTCACTTGCTCTCTCTCTCTGCTCTGCTCTGCTCTGTTGGATCCTGCTTCTTGGTCAGAGAGAGCATCTATGCTTGGGGGACCAGCCAAGCTCCCCAAGGATAGAACCTTCTTTATTTGGGACCTTGCCCTATGTCTCTCTTCATCTGGCTGTTAGCTTGGATCCTTTATTACACTTGTAAACATAAGTGTTTTCCTGAGTTCTGTGAGCTGCTCTAGCAAATTAATCGAACCTAAGGTAGAGGTTGTGGGAGCCTCCAATCTGTAGCTTGTAGGTCAGAAGCACAAGGAACTACCTGGGTCTTTTTACCATAGTCTGGAGTTCAGGGTGGATGGCAGTCCTGTAGGATGGAGCCCTAAATCTGGGGATCTGGTGCTGTCTCCGGGCAGATAGCATCAGAATTGAGTTGTGTTTTCTCACACCCTGCTGGTGTTTGATAATTGCTTGGTGTAAGTATGTGTGGGAAGGCCCCCTCCCACATATAACACACATTAAAATCGAGTCTGGGTTCCCAAATGAAGTTATACTACTATTACTGCTGTGTATAATATTGTTTCTGTTATACACATATATAGGGAAAAAATACACCATTGCATTTGGTGTTGGATGAGTGGGAATCACAGGAATCTATAAGGTAGACAGACATCTAAGGACAGTAAGATCAAGTAAAGTAATTCACCAATGTTCAATTCAAAGTGTGTTCCTTTGTGTTAGCATTTATTCTTGCAGATATCATCTGTGGGAGATAACATCTCCCAGTATGCCCTAAGCTTAAAACAGTAGTGTGACTCATGACCATCCCATATGAGATGGCAATTTCAAATATCTTAATATTGGGCAAGCATTCTTCTAGGTGGTATATAGACAATATTTCAATTAATCATCACAATAAATGTATGGGGTTGATACTATGTTATCCTTTATAACACCTAAGAAAACTGAAGTTCATAGAAGTGAGATGTCCATAGTTGCATAGTCTATATGTGTGATTAGTAATTAAATTTCTAGTTCTAAAATTTGGAGATGGAAGATAAATAAATATACCTTTTCCCAGAGACCCAAACTAAAACAATGTTTTTGAGTGCAAATAAGCTCTCTCACCACCTCCCATCCTCCTAGGTTGCATGAAAGATGGAAGGGGGGGGATGCCCAGTGGGAGATGGGTATCAAAGGCTACAGAGCCTCACTCCTCCAGGTAGGTTTTGTACATGCTAATAGAGAAGACGGGTGGGTAAAATCTTCCAACAGTTCACTAATTCTTAAAAAAATTGGGTCTACCCCTTTTCCTGGCAAGAGAGAAAAACACTATCATCAATTGGTCTAAACAAGGTGTCACAGTAGCCTCAAGGGCTGAGAGTTTTCATTCCGTGTTGCATAACCAGCTTTCAACCCAGTTTACAAAGTGCCATCTTCTAACAGCTGCTCAAGTCTTGGCTCTTTCCCAGGCCATCCTTCCCATGGGTAACACTCATTCCCCTTGTGGATCCACCAGGAGAGACAGAGCCTCTTGGGTACCTTTCCACCTTAATAAACAACAATCTGGTTGGTTCACTATGGTTTTCTACTGAATTCTAATTCTTGCTCTATTTGTTTAAACTGTGTAGCCATGCTGTTGTTTAAGCAGTATTCCCAAAAGAGTTTAAAAGGAATCTTAGATATGCAGAATTTATAATCACATACTATCTAAGAGATCATCAAATCCTACCACTTTATGTTATAAATGAAGTCCTGGGGCCCAGAAAAGAGAAACTGGGCCTGACTCCATTGATGTTCCACTGGAGAGATTTAATTTGCTTGGTAGTTAATGGTTTACCTTTGGGACTTAAGAGGATTGCCCTTCTGCCCTAGAGCCCTGGCCTTCTACAGAGGGCCTGAGGAGTCTGATTGTTTAGGTTCCCTACTACCCAGCACCCCCATTCCAGCCCATGACAGCCAAGAACTGCCTGGTATAAGGATATAAAATTCAGGGACTTTACTTCTGGGCATACTCTTAGGTGAGAATTAACCTTTCCAATTCCTGGGGATTAGGCTGAGGCAGGGACTTTCCTGATGTTGCATCTTCCCCTGGCTTCTGCCCCTTTCCTACCTGCTCCTCCAGCTCCTTTCTGGCCTCATCCAGGCAGCACCATCATAATAGATTCCTTGTACCTGAATACATATCTAGGAGTTCGCTTCTCGACACCCATGTGGGACAGGAATGGATGCACCCATGGTCACACAACCGCGGAGACAGGCAGAACCAGGACAGAAGTGTGTCTCCTAGTTCAGTACATTTTCCATCTCTCCACAGGGGTTCCTTAAATGCAGCTGCTAGGATGAATGCTCAAGATCTCCAGTCAGAGTATCAAATTTACTCCTTACTTTGATCAAAGTAGGAAAGAACTCCTTTCTTTGATCTCTTGCAGAGTTGCCTCTACTGAAGTGAGTTGTTCTGCCATTGGCTCTCTGAGGGACACAGTAGAAAATCTTATAACACTGTTGTGTTTGTGGCAGTAAGGTGATCAAAAACAGTGTTTACAACATTACTCAGTAACCCCTTTGTGAAAACCTACAGGGAAAATTTTTACTAGACCCCAGTACCAGGAAACTCTTTGCTACACTTAAGCACTCAGTGGTCTATTTATTATATGGCTAGAAAGAATTTTGTAGTTCATACTTCCTCCTTTTATTTCTGCCATTAGGAAGTTCAGAGACAAATTTGCAGCTCATATTCACTAACTGCGCAGCGCCATTGGCATGTCTGTTGCTCACTGTTTCTCTGCCCTCATTTAGCATATCACACTGTTTGTCTCTCCTTAAAATACTTCTTTTCCCACCTTTTGATATATAGTCTTTCAGATCTCCCAAAACCTAAGTGAAACACAGTGTTAAAGAGATGAAGAAGATGACAACATAGCTGGAGCACAAGGTTCTTTAACCTAAAGAAAGCTGTTCTGCAAATACTAGTTTAAAAGTATTATATGGTGTTTCTTCCTCATATTATAGTAAATTTTCCACTGATTATTTTTAAATGATTTGTGGTAATAATTATGTTTTTCCAAAAATTATCTTCTCAATATTACTGTGTGTGATATCAGAGACTGTGTTTAAATCATTGCAATATAATTTTCCCATAGCTTATTTTTAAGATGAGTTCCTGCATCATTAATATAGTAAATATTTTCAGCTTCTATTACATTTACTGCAATATGTACCCATTAGGCAAAAAGTCCTAGTAGATACTGGCCTTAACAAATAAAAAGAACTTCCATTCTAAACCATTAAAGCATAGGTGTACTTTCTCCAGAGAAGCATACCTAATAGCAGTTCAATTGCCAGGGGCCTCTTTTCTAAGGTAAACAAACACAATCATTAAAGATATTCCCTTAACTAATATTTACTTCATGTAAGAGTTACTCCAGGTAATAGCACATATTCATTGGCATTTGCCTTATACAATGTACTATTCTAAGCACTTAACATATATTAATTCATCTAATTTTCACAATAATCCTTTGGGACAAGTACTATCATTATCTCCATTTTACACATAAAGGAACTGAGGCCCAAATAGATTAAATAACTTGCCTCAAACTTTTCCTTTTAATATGGGAAGAGCAGGAAGCAGCAATAAATAGAATCACAGAGAGCTTACATTGTTTTTGGTTGTGGTTGTACAAGAAAACTTTGGAATTGTCACCATGGAATTCATAGTTTCTGGTTCACAAATCTAAATTTAGTACCTCAGCTCCCTCTTTATACCTTTGTGGGGTTAGCAGTACCTCCATATGCCTTCTGCATATTTCCCTGAGAGATCTCAAAGGAAGAATACAGTGGCCAAAGGCAGGATTCAGAATTTCTAAGTCCCTTGGCCAAATCTTGGTTGAATAAGTTAATTTTCAGTGTTAACACAAACCAGGGAAAAATGGTAGCAAGCAGAAACCACCAAAAATAAGCACTATAATAACAGGAGAGAATCATTCAGTCAAACAGCATCATCAACAAAGCACTTTATGTATCTATCTCTCTAGCTATCTATCACCTACCTATTATCTATCTATCCATCTACCCAGGACCCTGTGTTGGGAAAAGTATAAAGTAAGTAAACAGTCATAGTTCTTATCTTTTGAGAAGTTTATAAAATAAAGCAATGCATGGCTATCAGTGTTGCACATGACAATTAATGGCTGCAAAGAGTAAATAGCTAGTGTGCATTATATTTCTACTATGCCTGCACTTAGCTTCGAGGAGAATCAGGACATCATTTCCTTACTACATGTTCAGATGTAGGTTGTCACTGACATACTCTGTCAGCTCTAACACTCTGCTGCGTATATTTAAAATGCCCTTCCTCCAGAAGTGTCCAGCCACAGTAGCTCATTGCCCTTTGAACTTTACAGTTCACACAAGACCTTCAAGGATGAAAACATCTGGGTCTTCTCACTCTTTTGCTCACTCACGGAGGGTGACATCATGGGGGTCCTAGAAGCTTGCTGTGTATGGCTCACAGAGCCTCACTGTGGAATGTAGCCCAGGAGTTCTCTGGAAAAAGAAAAAATGGAAAAAGGGAGCAGTCCAGGCAATGGGTGAAGTTAAAAAAATGGAAGAGTTAAAAGCAGGTGTTTGGGATGGTAAAGGGGTGTTGAATAGATTTGCCTAAAACCAGCTAAGAGAAAGGGTGGGAGAATAGGAGATAACAAGAAAGCAGGGCCACTCTAACATGACATCTTGAAAGAAAACATAAAATATTAAAGTTTGATTCATAGTAAAATGGCAAGTCAGTGAGGGGCCCTAATCACCAGGCCTAGGACAGTGCCCTACAGAGATCAGTCATGCAATAAATGTCTGCTGTTGTGAAGACAGTGATAGCAATGATGGTGATGATGGTTTTACAGAAAAGCAAGGGTGGCAGTGTGCTCTGGTGTCAAGCAGAGAAATAGCTTTAGCAGTGTGCTTGTTGCCTTTCATTATGCTTGGAGTCCATTAAGGAAATAAACATTAATACAAAACATTTACTTAAGAGTCACACATCAGTCTTTAGAAACAAAAAGGGGATCTGGCTCAGTGATGGTCAGAACTGAAGCTGGGCAAAAGGAAAGCTGTAAGAGTGACAATTGTGCACGGATCTCTGGAGACAGCCCCACCTGCTCTCACATTCCCAGTGACCCCCACCGTACCCTGTGGCTCTCAGTCTACTGCGAAGTCTACTTCTCCACTTCATGTTCATGCATGTGTCAGTAGCATCTAATCTCCCCTTTGTGCTGCTGCCAGCTTCCAGCTCATCTGGATTTCACCCATGTAAAATGACTGATGGTTTCCCAGTAGATAAACCTCTGGATGTTCTCAAGATGAAGGTAATAGGAATACGGTCAAAAGGCTTTTTGCATCCAGCACTGTTAAAAATGGAAAGAAAGGATTTGTGCAGGGAGGATAAGATCAAGGCCCTGGGTGTTTACCTGGAGGCTTTGTGTACAACAAAACAAAATGAATAACAACAACAAAAAAAAACCAACAATACTCTTACATCACAGCTGTGTAGATCTGGAAATCTTATGACCTCAGCATCTGTAGATTCTTGAGGAAATGGCAATAAGGTGGCAATATCAAAAAGAAAATGCTCTGCTACCTCAGGAGCATAGATTACAAAATATTGAGGGCTGTTTCACTGTTAACTATTAGACCACTGACTCAAAAGTATAATGTATTAAAGAGGCTGACATGGGTGCCAGGAATGGGATGAGTTAGAGAGGAGGAGGAAAATTCTCAGGAAAAGGCCATTGACTTTTAACACATTCAGAGAATATAGAGAGCTGTGAACCATCAGAAAAAATAACTAGCAAATGATAGGATGATTGCAAACAGATGTATCTGAAACTACTGGCAGGATTTAGAATTGTGGATTTTATCAGATGTAATTGATTCTGGAAAAAAATGTCAATCAATGAACCATCCCATTCCAAACCCAGGATTTATTTCCATGGTCTGCCAGAATATCATAGGAGAACAATTATTATTTAGACAGTAACCACTCTCTCAAATAAATGGAATATTCAGGGAATGAGTCATTCTCTTTAAAGGATACTAACTGGTAAACTGAAAATTATACAGAAAACCCTTGTAATTCTCATCTATATTCTTGGAAATGATTTCCTGTGATTTTCTGTAGAGCATGATGAACACAGTGGAGATTTCCTGCTGTTGGGAGACCTGATGCCTCACTGTTTCTCACTGCCCATGACTCCAGGTGGAAGATGTAAATTACTGGACTGCCTGTGTCCTGGTCTCAAGTCATTCTGTGAGGGCCTACCCCCAGGGAACCCCATTCATAATGAAAACTGGGCTCCAGAGTGCCATTCACATCATGAATGGGACCCCCTGGAAAAACAGTACTGTTCAGCAATGTTGCTATTACTGTTTTAAACAAATGTATGATGCTTCTTTCTTTCTTTCTTTCTTCTGTTGTGTGCTTTTTCTTCTCCAAAGTCAGAGAGCTGAGGAGAGGCAAAAAGGGATGGCTGTGATGAATCCAGTTGGTCTAAAGCTGTGGTTCTGCAGCAAGGGCTGCTTTGCTCCCTACTCCCACCAGGGGACATTTGATAATGTCTGCAGTTATTTTTCAATGTCACAGCTAAGTGGGTATTTCTGGTATCTAGTGGGGGGAGGCCAGAAGTGCTGCTAAAAGAACCCAAGATGACCCCGCACAATAAAGAATTGTCAATGGTAATGAAGTTCAGAATGCTCATCTGCAGTTTTATTATTCATCTCTGGTTGATTGTTTACTTTAATAGACTGTCAAGTGATAAGTTTGTTTCACATATGAAGAGCTAGTTAAAATAGAGGGATTAAACTGGGAAACTGGGGAAAAGCAAGAGTTGAAGGATAGGAAAGGAACTCTTTTTCTCCAATATTTGAGTATCTCTTACCTTCCAAGAGCTGAGCTGGGTGCATTGCTTCCTTTCTCTGATCCCATTAACTCTGTGAGACAAATGCTTTTCCTGCACTTTCTTTATGAGTAGATGCTTCTCAATTAAATAATTAACATATACTTGAGGAACTTGTAACCAGGACTATAGAGAAAATGAATTTAGAAGGTGAAGAAATAGGACTCATTTAGGATGCTGACAAAATAACAAAAAAATCCACTCAATTACAATCAAAAAGTGCCTCAGACATGAACTATCACATGCAGCCTACAGCCTGGTGGAGCTGGCTCTTTTGCCATGTACAGAAAGTTCTTTTAATTGCTCAATCACCAGAACAGCTGGCTCCTCAGCATGCAGGATGCCTCTAAGCCAGTTGCACACATATTCTGAGTCCCGCCTTGGTTTCTGGCCTGTGGTCTGAGACTGCGGTCTCAAGAAGACTGTTACAGTGGAATAAAAAACACATTTGTTAATCTGCATGACATTATCCCTGACCACCCTGCAATGGGACAAATACTGTCAGTGCCAGGCATCTGCAAACCCACAAACACCAGAATGCCAGAATGTTTTCCTAGCCAGCTAGGACACTCTAACGTTTTCAAATTTATATCTAAAATGTGCCTATCAGCAATACTGGCTCTAGCAGTGTTCTGGAGATTTTAGGTTACAATCTCTTACTAGATCTACAAAGTGAATTTAAATATGTGTTGTGTTGGCTCCTATATTACTATTCCTTTAATTCTGCAGCCACCAAAGGGGAAAAGTGTTGCTATTAGTGGGAATCCAGGTCCAACATTGCAACAGTGGGTGGCCCAGAGAAAGAGAAAATGCACACAATCCAATTAGTAGTGTTTCTTCTGTAAAATTGTTGGTTATTATTTAAATGATTTAAAAATATTATACATTATACATAAAATACCATGAAGAGGAAGACTGAAAAGAAATACAATCTAGTCCTGTTTGTATTTTCTACTCTCAATATCTTATCATTAACTTTTAACTCTTATTCTTGCTTATCACAGGGAAACTTTTTCTCATGTTCATTGCTTGTCTTCAACTTCTGGGCTTCAGAAGATTCTACAGAAGTTCCGTATTTCAAGCCTTCATCAAAACTTGGAATGCCTTACCTCCTTACTTCTTTAGGTAAGACCTTGTCCGTTCCTGTGTGACAAGCTGTCCTTGCCTTCTGCAGATTGGGATTTCCCCACAGGCAGAAGAGCACAGTTCACCCCTCAATCTTACACCTAATACAGCTCCAGTTTGTCACACAAGACATCTAGACGGACATGGACCTGCACACACATGTGAGCGACCCCTCCTCACCGAAGGTCTGCTGCAGTCCAGGAATTCTCTGGCTGCCATTTTCTATATGGCTCTTCTTCCTCATCTGTCATGTAGCTAGCCTACATTTACTTTGTCTTTTTTATGATTCTAAAATGATAATCAATTTTTGAGCAGAGCATGATAGTTTTAAAACCCACCTTAGAGTCCTATCAATATTTTAGCAGTCATGTGAGAACTCTTGATTTGGGAAAATCAGATACAGTTTATTGAAAATCTAAAGAAACATCATGTGCACATCAAAGAAGAAATTGCAAATATGTGAAAAATAATAGAAAGAACTTTAGGGTTCTTGGGATTTCAAATGCAAATTTTTTTTTCTTTTCAACAAACTGCTAGGCAAAATGTGAAAGGGAAATTAGGTGATTTAACCAGTTGAGAGTTTCTTTTAAATTGAATCCAGGGGAAAAAAAATAAATGAGTAGTGAATACAGTTAATTATACCTCTGAACAAAATAGTGGCTGCCGACAGAGTGTGATTTGAAGGATTCCAGAAATACACACTCACCTAAAAAATAAATCTTCCCCCTCTAATCTGCTAAAACATTTTTAATGTCATCATTAGAAGTTTTTTTTTAAGTAAATATTGTCATGTGTAGTATACCTATTAAAATATAAATGCCCTGGGTAAATAAATGAATTAAATGGCTTTGGTCATTAATATATTAATGAGACTAGGGGAGCAGGTTGTAACCCAACAGGATGACATTCAAGAAATTAGATGTTTAGATAAGTGTGAGCGGCCAGTCCCACTCCCCCAAAGGCCAGAGTACAGCTGAAGAAAACAGGGCTAGTACTGGGTAGTGTGGGTGCAAGAGGGGAGAGTACGAATGGCCTGGGTAAACAGGAAAAGATTTGGGGAAGGAAGATTCAAGAAAGAGAAGTGAGTTAAACCAAGGAAGAAAAACACTTCATTCAGGGAAAGGGAATAAAGAGGTATAAACTTCTAATTATAAAATATATTACTCACAGAGGTAAAAGTACAAAATAGGAAATATGTCAGTATTATTGTACTATCTTTCTATGTTGACAGATAGTAACTACACTTATCATGGTAAATATTTAGTAATGTATATAATTGTCAAATCACTATGTTGTACACTCAAACCCAGTATTATATATCAGCCATACTTCAACTTAAAAAAAGATAATTCACAATTTTCCACAGTCTAGAAAAGTACTCTAACAGCTTTCCCTGTCTGTATGACATTGAGCCTCTGAGAGTTTCTAAAAAAAAAACAATTTCCCTCCAACTGTTCTTAATACTCAGCTTAAATCCAGCTTAGCACAGTGTCTTTCACATAGTAAATACTCAATAAATATTTGATTGACTGATACTCCCCTTTCAGCTTTCATGTCCTACAACGGACACCACACCTTAAGGGACTCTGAAAACTAAGTAGGAAAATGCTCCTGTTGAATGTGAATGAGACAGCTCTGTTCCCATGGCTAATGACATGCAACCACCCGACTGGGGCACACCATGGGATAGCACAGCAAAACTGGCATTTATCTAGTGTACTGAGATAGATGAGAATCAAACACAATCTTACCTTTCCTGGGTATAAATATCAAGGGAACTTCCCAGCATAGATTACTATGGTCAGAAAAACAGGTTTAATAATCCTACATCACAGATGTAAGCTACCAGCTAACAGAGAATTACTGTATTCAAATGCATTTTAAGTGAATACAGTCAATGAGCAACTTTTGAAAATTATTCCCTCAATCCATAGCCTAGCCTCAATGAAATGGACCTTTTGAGTCACTCAATCCTAACTGGTCACATATGAAAGGCTCTGAAAGAAAAGCTGAGGTGCTTTCACATGCTATAGCATTATACTATTTGGGAACGTCCACACATTTTTCTCTAATGGTACAAATGAAACTGTATGCTGCTGTTAGTGAATAAAACCAGATTGCTCTGGGCACAGAGCCACACCAGTCCAGCCCTAATGTGTCAACCAGAACTGAACCTGGTAGGTAGTCCCTGCAGAATAAGAAAGTTATATTAAAAAGATGAGAAGCCTATAGCTATTCTAAGTGGGCAAATCAATCTAGCTACTTAGTTGAAAAGACTGTAGAGGGTCTAAGGCAGAAGCATAGAGACTAGTTAGGGACAGCATTGCAATAATCCAGACAACATATCATAATGGCTTGAAGTAAGATAGTAGCAGTGGAAGTGGTAGTAACTGGTAGGCATTCTGGAAAGAGACTAAAAGTAGAGCTAAGAGAATCTGTTAATGGACTGAAAGAGGGGTAAAGAGAGAGGAAACAAGAATAACATTTCTGGCCTGATGACTAGAGATGCTATTTCTTACATAGAAATGCAAGGTTCAAGAAAACCAGCTGAACTTGTTGTAGTTGACATGCCTTTTAGATTTCCAAGGAGAGATAGCAAGTAGATAAGTGGATTTACATCTGGACTTCAGAGAGATTTAGACTGGAGATATAAATTTGGTAGTCATTAGCATATAGATGGTGCTTCAAATTATGAGACTAGATGAGATCACTTAGGAGGTGAGTGTTGGTATAAAAAAGGAGAGGTCCAGGGCCTGACCCTGGGATATTTCAGATACAAATCTTGGCCTTATTGATGGAATTTGTTAGAGGATGAGTATGAGGAAGGTATTCTGGGACCACTGACCCATAAATGACTAAGGGGCCATTATGGGACATGACTATTTCCATAGATAGAATATCAAGTATATTAAAAGCAAGCTCTTATAGTCTCTAAATAATGTTATATTTATAATGTCTGCATGAAGCTAATTGGATAAAGAATTAAGTAATCTGTGAATAAGTATTAGACATTACTAATTTGGCTAAATTAAGTCAATTCACAGTCCTCACCAATCCATTTTTTCTTAATCCCACTTTTTCTTTTAAAAAGAAAATTTGAGAACTGAATTGCCTTAATTCCCCATTTCATTTTACCTGGTTTAGACTTAGAGTCTCTACAGCCAACATTAAAGGGTTGATCTGTTTATTATCTGGTTAATTTGAGTTGTTTAAGTAGAGAAAGCTTTTAACTAGAACACCAGATTTTGCCTTCAGTCTTGGTCATAGTAGTCAGGTACTATTTACGTATGTTTATAAATTCCTATAATTTAGGAATTTGGGTAATCAGAACATACAGCTTGAGACACATAGAAAAGTATTACTCTATTTGAGATGTGTTTGAGTGAATGAATGAGGAAAGAAGTAAAAATACACTGCTCAAACCATCCCTAATGATTAGTATGCATCAAGACCAAAGAAACTGAGGTACTTTCTATGACCTTAACTTAGTGAAAAGAACTGACCTTTCTAGTGCACACACTTTGCTATCACACATCTGTATCAGTATGCTTGTTAAAAAGCCCATAAAACTCATATTAGATAAATAATCAGAAACTGATTACAACAATATTTAGATTAAAACCCCATTGAGAATGATGTCATCATGATAGTGGAAGAGGAAACCCTGGACTCTCATTCTCTCCAAAGACATACCAATTCCACAGCAATACTTAGATTAATTCCCTTTGTAAGAAATACAGAAACTGGTTGATAGGCTCCTGCATCCTCAGTGAATGTGAAACCAGCCACATCAAAACTGGTAGGAAAGTTGAAGAAACTCTCTTGCCATAATCCCTACCGCCAGCACAGTGCCATAATGATCAGGAGGAAACCCCCAGCTCCCAGCTTCTCCAGTGTGACTTGGACCTCACATCCAACATCTCATCTTTTTCAGATGATGCCCAAGGGACTGGCTTCTATCTTGCCTGTCCTGGAGCACTGATGGAAGTCTGCATATGCTAGACCCTTGGGGACTACAGAGAACTAAGAGTGTAGTTTGAACTAGTGAGTAGACACTTGCCACAGGAGGAGACCTGGCTTAGTATAGAGTGAGCAGGTTGGGGGGAAAAACCCAGCTCCCAGCTTCTCCCTGGAGAGGGAAAGAGTTGGACAATGTATTAAACATTGAACCTTTTCTGGGGATTGCCCAAGGTATGGCTTCTGTTTTATTAACCTGGCATATTCCAGATGACTGGGAGCCACTGAAAACAAAAAGAGTGGTTTGAACTAGAAGACAAAACACTCTCCAAAGTCCCTTCCTCCATCCCAATATAGAGTTCTGACAGAACCCATCAAAGGCATAATCTAAGCATCTGGAAGCCACTAAGAACAAAGATGGCAGTTTAAACTAGCATGAAGATTTGAGAAGCCCACAGGAGCTCTGGCCAAGTTGACTGGTGAAAGTCTTTTGTACAGTCCAATGCATGAAAAAGGAAGGTAAAAGATTTCTGTAATGCATAGATACCACTACAGAGTCAAGAAAAATAAGTAATTGGGAAATACAATCCAAACAAAGGAATAAGATAAAATTCCAGAAATTGACCCTAATGAAACATCTGACCCTAATAAAAGAGATATATGAATTACTTGACAGAAATTTTTAAATAGCCATCATAAAAATTCTCAACAAGCTCAGGAGACAAAATGCAGGAAAAAAGTGAAAATATCAACAGAGATTTAAAAAAATTAAAAAGTACCAGACAGAAATTCTGAAGCTGAAGAAAACAACTGAACTGAAAAATTCAATAAGGGGTTCAGTAGCATACTAGGGCACAGAAAATAAACTCTATAAACTCAGATACAGGTAATTTGAAATTATCCTATTAGACAACAAAAAGAATGAAAAATAATAACGAAAGCTTAAAGGGCTATGATTCATCATCAGGCTAATATACATATTATGGAAGTCCCAGGAAGAGAAGAGAGAAAAAAGATAGAAAAACTTATTCAAAGAAACAGTCACTGAAAACTCCGCAAATCTGGGAATGAAATGGACATCCAAATCCAGGAAGAACAAATGATACCAAATAAAATGAACCCAAAGAAATCCATACAGAGATACATTATAATCAAATTATCAAAAGACAAAGACAAAAAGCAAATTTTGAAAACTTCAAGAGAAAATAAACTTGTTATGCACAAGGGAAGTCCCATAAACTGTCAGTGGACATTTCAGCAGAAATGTTGCATGCTAGAAGGAATGGGATGATATATTCAAAGCACTGAAGGCTAACTTGGAATCCTATACCTGGAAAAACTGTCCTTTAAAAATGAAGCAGAGAAAAAAAAATGAAGCAGAGATTAAGAATTTCTCAGATAAAATCTGAAGGAGTTCATCACCACTATGCCTGACTTACAAGACATATTAAAAGATGATCCTCAACTTAAAATAAGAGGACACCAAAAAACAACAAAATAGCATTACAAGATATAAAATTGGTTGGTAAAAATACATATATAGACAAACATAGAATACTGTTTACTGTAATGGTAGTAGGTAAATCACTTTTAATTCAAGTGCAAAAGTTTTTAAAAGTTTAAAATTAACTATTTCTAAAAAATATGTTAATGGATATAGAGTATATTATCTAAAGAGATATATAATATTGTATCATATGTATGATACAACATATGTAAATTTTGGCACCAGTAACAAAGTGTGGGGAGAGCATTAGTAAACTGTAGAAATTTTGTGTGTGATTGAAGTTAAGTCACTATCAGCTTTAAATAGATTGTTATATCTCTGAGGTATTTTATGTAAGCCCCACAGTAGCCACAAAGAAAATACCCAAAGAAGTTACACAAAAGAAAAAGAAGAATCAAAGCACATAAATACCAAAAAAATCAACAAATGCAAAAAGGCAGCAAGACAGGAAAAGGACAAGACAAGCAGAAAAAAATTAACAAAATGACAATAGTATATTTTTCCCTGTCAATAATTACTTTAAATGGAAATGGATTAAACTCCCAAAGCAAAACACATCAAGTGGCTGAATGAATTTTAAAAACTAGATCTAACTATATACCATCTACAAGCTTTCATTTCTGAAACATATAAATGAGGACACACATAGGCTGAAGGTGAAGGGATGAGAAAAGGTGTTCTATGCAAATGGTAACCAAAAGAGAGCAGAAGTGCTGTACTTACATCTGACAAAATAGACTAAGTCAAAAATTGTCACAAGAGACAAAAAAAAAGGCACTATATAATTTAAAATGGTCAATTCATCAGTAAGATAAAAATTATAAATAGCTATGCACCCAATATCAGAGTACCTAAGATATAAAGCAAACATTGACAAACTAAAGGGAGAAATAAAGAAAAATAAATACAGTAATAGTAGAAAACATCAATGCCTCACTTTCGATCATGGATACAGCAATCAGAAAGAACATTAATAAGGAAATGGAAAACTCGAACAAAGCTATAAACCAAATGGACCTAACAAATATATACAGAGCATATACCCAATAGTAACAGAATTCACATTCTTCTGAAGTGCATATAGAACATGTTCATTGCAGCATTATCCACAATAGCCAAGATATGGAAACACCCAAACATCTACTGACAGATAAATATAAAAAGAAAATATAGTATATTTATACAATAGAATATTATTGGGAAATATCATTTTTAATTTACAAAAAAGGAAAACCTATCATTTGTGACAATATGGATGGTTATAAGGGAAATAAACCAGTCACAGAAGAACAAATACTATAATTCCACTTATATGAAGAATCTAAGATAGTTAAATTCATAAAAGCAGGGAGCAGAATGGTGGTTTCCAGAGGCTGGGAGGAAGGGGAAATAGGGAGTTACTATTTATGGTCATAAAGTCACAGCTATACAATATAAGTTCTAGACATCTGTTCAACACAGTGTTTAAGGTTAACAGTATGGTACTGTACACTTAAAATTTTTTTAGAGGGTAAATCTCATGTTAAGTATTCTTACCACAAAAAAAAGGAAAGGAAATAGAAAAAGGACACATGGAATCTTTTGGAGGTAATGGATATTTTATTACCTTAATTGCAATGAAGGTATCATCAGTATATGCATTATTTCCAAACTCATCAAAATGTATTCATTAAATATGTGCAATTTTCATATTAAATGTACTTCAATAAGGGTGAAAAAATTACCAGAAGGAAAATTGCTAAATTCACAAATATGTGGAAATTAAACAACACATTCCTGAACAACCAAAGGATCAAAGAAAAGGGAAATTTAGAAAACATCTTAAGAAAAAAGAAAACACAACAACCTAGAAAACAATGGAATGCAGCAAAAGCACTTCTAAGAGGAAATTTTATAGCTATAAATGAATTCATTGAAAAAATAGAAAGATTTTAAATAACTTAACTTTATACCTCTAGCAACTAGAAAAATAAGAACTAAGCCCAGAGTTAGCATGAGGGTAAAAAAAGTAATAAAGACTAGAGCAGAAATAAATGAAATAGAAAATAGAAAAATCAATGAAACTAAGAGTTGATTTTTTTGAAAAATTAAACAAAATTGATGAATGTTTACCTAGACTAATAAGAAAAAAAAAAGGAGATTCAAATAAATAAAACCAGAAATGAAAGAGGAGACATTTCAACTGATGCCACAGAAATAAAAAGTATCATAAGAGACTACTATGAAAAATTTTACACTAACAAACTGGGTAACCTAAAAGAAATGGACAAATTCCTGGAAAAATACAACATACCAAATTGAATCATGAAAGGGAAAGTCTGAGCTGGCCTATAACAGTAAGTGATTAAGTCAGTAATCAAAAAACAAGTTAGCAAATAAAATTCCAGTACCAAATGGTTCTCTGGTGAATTCTACCAAACATTTAAAGAAGTAACACAATCCTTCCCAAACTATCCCAAAAAACTGAAAAACAGTGAACACTTTGAAACACATTCTGTTATCCTGATACCAAAAGCATTACCCCAATAACAAAGGCAGTCAAAAATATCACAAGCAAAATAATCATAAGCCATTATTCCTGATGAATATAGATACAAAAATCTTAAACAAAATACTAGCAAACCCAATTCAACAGCTCATTCAAAGTTCATATAATGATCAAGTTGAATTTAAATACTGGAGTGCAAGTATGATTCAATGTATGAAAATCAATTAATGTGATATATCACATTAAGAGAATGAAGAATACAAATTGTGATAACCCCAGTAGATTCAGAAAAAGAATATGATAAAATTCAACACCCTTTCATGATAAAATTGCCCAGTAAACTAGGCAGAAAGGAAATGATATAAGCATAATAAAAGACATGTATGGAAAGCCCAAAGCAAACATTACATTTAATGGTGGAAAACTGAAAATTCTTCCTCTGAGATCAGGAATAAAGGAAGTATGCCTACTCTAGACCCTTCTATTCAACATAGTACTGGAAGTCTTAACCATAGTAACAAGGCAAGAAAAAAAATAAAATGCATCCAAGTCATGAATGAAGAAATAAAATTACCTGCCTTTGTATACGACATGTTCTTATATGTAGAAAACCTAAAGATTCCACAGAAATCTGTTAAAGTGATAAATGAATTCAGTTAAATTACAGGATACTGATTCATGAAAAAATCAGTTGCATTTCTATAAAATAACAATGAACTCTCTGAAAAGGAAATCAGGAAAACCGTCCCATTTATAATAGCCTCAAAAGGAATAAAATACTTAGGAATAAACAACTAAGAGATGAAAGACTTGTAGTCTGAAAACTATAAAATATTGATGAAGGAAAAGAAGGCACAAACAAATGGAAAGATATCCTATGTTCATGGTTTGGGAGACTTAAAATTGTTTAAATGGCCATACCACCCAAATGGACATTTTATTTTAGAAAAAATAATTCTAAAATTCATATGGAGCCACAAAGGACCCTGAATAGCCAAAACAATCCTGAGAAAAAAGAACAATGCTGGAGGTGTACTCTTCATAATTTCAAAGTTTCTATGAAGCTATAGTAATTAAAACCATATGGTAGAGGCACAAAAACAGACATAAACCAATAGAATACATTAGTGAGTCCAGAAGTAAATCCCTACATATACAGTCAATTTATCCCTGACAAAGATCAACAATATATCATGGGGAAAGAATAGTCCCTTTAACAAATGATGTTGGGAAAACTGGATAGTGACATGTTAAAAATAAATTGAACCTTTTTTTGGTTTAAAAATGGATTTCTGGATTGCAGACTTAAATATTAGACCTGAAACTGTAAAACTCCTAGAAGGAAAGCTTCATGACATTGATCTTAGCAAAGATTTTGTGGATGGTACCCAAAGCCCAAGAAACAAAAGCAAAAATAGACTACATCAAACAAAAAAGCTCTGGCCAGTAAATGAAAAATCAACAGAGTGAAGAGGCAACCTATGGAATGAGAGAAAAAAATTGTAAGCGTATATCTGTACAGGGCTTAATATCCAAAATATATAAGGAACTCCTATAACATGGTAGCAAAAAAAGCTAGTAACCCAATTTAAAAATTGGCTAAGGACTCAAGTAGACATTTCTACAAAGAAGACTTACAGATGGATGGCAAGTATAGGAAAAGATGTTCAACATAACTAGTCATCAGGTAAATTCAAATCAAAACCACAATGAGATATCATCTCACACCTGATAGAATGGCTATTATCAAAAGAAATAAGACAAGTGTTGGCAAGAATGTGAAGAAATTGGAACTCTTGTACACTGTTGATAGAAATGCAAAATGGTGCAACAGCTATAGGAAAAGTATGGAAGTTCCTCAAAAAATTAAAAATAGAATTACCATATGATCTATCAATCACACTTCTGGGTATTTCTCCAAAAGAAATGAAATAAGGATCTCAAACAGATATTAACACCCCCATGTTCGCTGCAGCAGTATCTCAATAGTCAAGATGTGGAAATAACCCAATGTTCACTGATGGATGAATAGATAAATAAAATGTGGCATAAACATATTATGGGGTATTATTCAGCTTTTAAAAAGAAGAAAATTCTGAAATATGTGATAAAATGGTGACCCTAGAAGACATTATGCTAAGTGAAATAAATCAATCACTATATGACAAATACTGCATGGTTCCACGTATATGATGTATCTAAAAGAATCAGACAGAAGGAGTAAACAGAATGGTGCTCTCCAGGGGCTGAGGGGATGGAGAAATGGAGAGCTACTAATCAATAGCTATAAAGTTTCAGATATGCAAAATGAATAGGTTCTAGAGATCTAATATGCATCATACTTATAGTTAACAATGCTGTATTGCACAGTTAAAAATTTAAGAGAGATCTGTATTGTGTTCTTACCACAATAAAATTAAAATTAATTTTTAGAAAGAATCCATTGACTTCTTCCTACCAACCTGAAAAAAGTTTAGATTCTTTGACCTAGTGTTTAATGCCCTCTACAGTCTATTAATAGCTTTTCTCACTTTACCTAGCTCCCACTATTCCCCTAGATGACTGCCTTCCTGAAGTTATTGCCTTTTCATTTTCTCTGTCTCATCTTGACTTTTCCTATGTCTTTTCTGTTACTCATACTATTCTATGCTCCACTGAAATAACTTTCCTACTCAGCTCCATCTCTATATATTTATGTTGCCTCAAGGCCAAATCTAGCCCTTTTTTATCCACAAAATCTTTTTGGAGCACCAAAACTGAAACAACATTTCCCTTATCTGAATGTTGGTAGCAGAATAACTATATTCTTTTCAAGGCATTTTCCATTTTCTACCTTGTTCTATACTTACTTCCTCTACTAATCTCCCTGAAAACAAAATCCAACTCTAATTCATACTAAGTGTTGAAAGTATCATCTTGGTGGAGAAAAAGATGGTGGAGTAGGAAAGAAAGTCAGAAGCCTTCTCCCAAATACACATAAAAGAAGAAAATACATCAAATACAACTAAACCTGAAAACAACCTGAAGACTGCAGAACAGACCTATACCTTGGGAATAAGAGAAGACCACACAGAAAAGGGTAAAGCGGCAGAGCCATGATTGAATGGGAACTAAACCCTCCACCCATCCCAGCCCACAGGTGGGAGAAAGAGGAACAGATCACAGGAACACTGCACAACTGGCCCTGGAGACCTACTCTGGGAGCATGAGTCCACATTACACTGGGTTCTGGTGGTTAGCAGGGCTGGATACCAGGAACAGCTTGAATACTCTGAGAGGCTGAGACTCCAGACACTTGGGGAGGACAGTCACACTCCACTGGTCCTGAGACCCAAAGTAAAGCTGGCAGTTTGAAAGCTTTGCCAGCAGTGAGATGAGTGCCAGAGAGGAGAGGATTGGACAGAGATCTCTCCTCAAGAGAAAGGGCAGGCCGACAATCCCTCCCCCACCCTCCCTCAGCCCAACAGATTTGGAACTCTTGGGAGCCCAAGAAACTCCATTCCCCTTGCTGGCAACATAGACCTGAGGCTTCTCCCTGTGCTCTTCCTCCCTTCCAAACCACTCGGCCCAGCAGTAGTGTCAGACTTTGCTGCCTGGCAGGCAGAAGGAGACTCTTCCAGCTTTCTTGCCCCATTTCAGCACAACTGTGGAGGTGCCTTCAGGAGCCAGCCCCAAGAGCTCCCTCCTGCCGATGGGTGTCCAAGCCTGGTGTTGCACATCATGCTCTTACCCAGAGATTCACAACTAACAACCCACCCCATTAACCCTTCAGCCCCACCACTGCTGCAGGGCAGGCATAAGGCAGCCCCACCTGCAGCAACCCCACCAGAAGCTTCTGCTTGGATCACAAAGGTAGCTGAGACAAATTGTCAGATCTGCAGACAGACAGAAAACCCACTGCACATCAGCAACAGCTGGGGCTCCCAAAAAGTAGAACAAGGCACTGGAGAGTAAAGAGCCTTGAGTTTCTGGGCACCATAAGATACCTCCTTCATAAAGCTATTACTCTGTAGGTCAGGAAGCATAGCAGATCCATCTAATACAAAGGAAGAAACACAGAAATCCTGACAAAGTGAGGAGGCAGAGGAATATGTTCCAAACAAAACTATAGGACAAGACATCAGAAAAATGGTTAAATGAAATGGAGATCACCAATCTTCTTCATAAGGATTTCAAAGTAAAAGTCATAGACATACTCACTGATTTACATAAAAATATTGAAGATCTCAGGGAAGACTTCAACAAAGAGAGAGAAGAGCTGAAAAAGAGCCATGAAGAGCTGAAGAATACAGTAACTGAAATGAAACATACAAGGAAGGGATTAAAGAGTAGATTACTGCAAGTAGAGGAGACACTCAATGAGATATAAATTAGAGAACAAGATCACAGCAAAACTGAGGAACAGAGAAAAAAGGATCTCTAGGAATGAAAGAATGATAAGAGAACTGTGTAACCAATCAAAATGGAACAATATTCTCATAATAGGGGTACCAGAAGGAAAAGAGAAAGACAAAAGGATAGAAAGTCTCTTTGAGGAGATAATTGTTGAAAACTTCCCCAATCTGGGGAAGGAAATAGACACTCAGGTCATGGAAGCAGAGAGAGCCCCTAACAAAGGGAACTCCATGAAGACAACATCAAGACATATAATAATTAAAATAGCAAAGATAAAGGATAAGGAGAGAGTATTGAAAGCATCCAGAGAGAGAAAAAGGATAACTTATAAAGGAATACCCATCAGGTTCTCAGCAGACTTCTCAGCAAAAACTTTACAGGCCAGAAGGGAGTGGCATGAAATATTTAATGTACTGAAACAGAAGGAACTTCAAGCAAGATTCCTCTACCTGGAAAGATTGTCATTTAAATTTGAAACAGGGGTTAAACCATTTCTAGATAAAAAAAGTTGAAGGAATTCAACACCACTAAGCAATCCTTCCAGGATATGTTAAAGGGACTGCTGTAGATGGAAATATTCCTAAGGCTAGATAGCTGTCACCAGTGAAAATAAACCCACAGTAAAGATACGAGACCAACTAATTGCCAATCAACTATGAAATTCAAACAAAAGAAGCAAAACCAACTATACACAAAATCAGCCAAGGGATACACAAAAAGTGAAGATTATGACATCTAATACATAAAGTATGGAGGAGGAAGAATGATTATTAAATTACCTTTAGATTGTGTTTGAAATAGAGCAATCAGCAACTTAATATAGTTTGTTATATAGTAAGGAAGCTATCCTTGAACCTTTGGTAACCACACAACTAAAGCATACAATAGACACGCAAAAAAATTTTTTTAAGAGAAATGTAACCACAAAAGTAAAGAAAACCATCAAATGACAAGAGAAGAGAATAAGAGAGGAATAAAGGAACAGAGAGGAGCTATAAAACAACCAGAAAACAATTAGTAAAATGGCAATAAGTATATACCTATCAATAATTACCTTAAATGTAAGTGGACTGAATGCACCAATGAAAAGACATGGAGTGGCAGAATGGATAAAGAAACAAGTCCCATCTGTATATAAGGGCCTCATTTTAGACCTAAAGACATACACAGACTAAAAGTGAAGGGATGGAAAAGATATTTCATGCAAATAATCATTAGAAAAAAGCAGAAGTAGCAGTATTTATATCAGACAAAATAGACTTCAAAACCAAGAAATAAGAGACAAAGGAAGACATTACATAATGATAAAGGGGTCAGTCCAACAAGAGGATATAACCATTATAAATATCTATGTACCCAATATAGGAGCATGTAAATATGGGGAACAAATACTAACAGAATTAAAAAGGGAAATAGAATGAAATGCATTCATTTTAAGAAATTTCAACACACCAATCACTACAAAAGACAGATCAACCAAACAGAAAATAAGTAAGGAGACAGAGGCTCTGTCTCCTTGAACACTCCATCCAAACACAGCAGGATACACATTTTTCTCAAGTGTACATGGAACATTCTCCAGAATAGATCACATACTAGGCCACAAAAAGTTCCTCAATAAATTAAAAACACTGAAATTGTATCAAGTAGCTCCTCAGACCATAATGGTATGACACTAGAAATAAATTACACAAAGAAAACAAGAAGCCTACAAATATATGTAGGCTAAATAACATGCTTCTAAATAATCAGTGGAACAATGACTGAATTAAAACAGAAATCAAGCAATATATGGAGACAAATGAAGACAAAAATTCAACAGCCTGAAATCTGTGGGACAATGTGAAGGCAGTTCTAAGAGGGAAATATATAGCAATACAGGCTTACCTCAGTAAAGAAGAACAATCCCAAATAAACAGCCCAAACTCACAATTAAAGAAATTAGAGAAAGAAGAACAGATGAACCCTAAAGTTAGTAGAATGAAGGACAAAATGAAGATCAGAACAGAAATAAATAAAATCAAGAAGAATAAAAGAATAGAAAAAAATCAATGAAACAGAAGCTGGTTCTTTGAGAAAATAAACAAATGGCTAAAACCCTAGCCAGACTTATCAAGAAAAAAAGAGAGTCTACACACATAAACAGAATTAAAAATGAGAAATGACAAATCACTATGGAAACCACAAAAATACAAAGAATTATTAAAGAATACTATGAAAAATTATATGCCAATAAATTGGACAACCTAGAGGAAATGGATAACATCCTTGAAAAATACAACCATCCAAGATGGACCCAAGAAGAAAAAGACAAACTGGACAGACTATTCACCAGCAATTAATTGAACTGGTAATCAAAAAACTCCCAAAAAACCAAAGTCCAGGTACAGATGTCTTCACAGGTGAATTCTACCAAGCATTTAAAGAAGAGATAATACACATCCTTCTTAAAGTATTCCAAAAATTAGAAGTGGAGAAAATACTTACAAAATCATCCTATAAGGCCAGCATCCCTCTAATACCAAAATCAGACAAAGACACTGCAAAAAAAAGAAAATTATAAAACAATATCCATGATGAACATAGATGCAAAAATTCTGAACAAAATATTAGCAAACTGAATTTAAAAATATACTAAAGAGATCATTCAGCATGACTAAGTAGGTTTTATTCAAGGGATGCAAGGATGGCACAATATTCATAAATCAATCAATATCATACAGAACATTAATAAAAAAATAATAAAAGCCCATGATCATCTCAATAGATGTTGAGAAAGCATTTGACAAAACTCAACCTCCATTCACTATAAAAACTCTCAAGAAAATGGGGTAAGGATATGTACCTCAACATAATAAAGGCCATATATGTCAAACCCACAGCCAACATCATGCTTAATAGCAAAAAGTTATAAGCTTTTCCTCTAAGATCAGGAACAAGACAAGGATGTCCACTTTCACCACTTCTATTCAACATAGTACTGCAGGTTCCTAGCCATGGCAATCAGACAAACAAAGAGATAAAAGGCATCCAAATTGGTAAGGAAGAAGTTAAACTGTCACTATTTGCAGATGACATGATATTATACATAGAAAACCATAAAGACTCCACCAAAAAACTCTTGAAACTAATAACTGGATTCATCAAAGTTGTAGGACACTAAATTAATACACAGAAATCTGTTGCATCCCTATATGCTAACAAAAAACTAGCAGAAGGAGAAATAAAGAAAACCCCATTTACAATTGCATCAAAGAGAATAAAATCCCTAGGAATAAACCTAACACAGGAAGTGAAAGATCTATACTCTGAAAACTATAAGACACTCTTAAGAGAAATTAAAGAGGACAGTAATAAATGGAAATCTATCCCATGCTCATGGATAGCAAGATTTAATATCATCAAAATGGCATCCAGCCAAAGGCAATTTAGAAATTCAATGCACTCCCTAGCAAAATTCCAAAAACATTTTTCAATGAACTAGAACAAATAGTTCTGAAATTCATATGAAACCACAAAAAATCTCAAATAGCCAAAGCAATCCTGAGAAAGAAGTACAAAGCCAGGGGGATTACCCTCCCTGACTTCAAGCTCTACTACAAAGCTATAGTAATCAAAACAGTTTGTTACTAGAAGGACAGACCCATAGATCAATGGAACAGAATAGAGAGCACAGATATAAACTCATGCATATATGGCCAATTAATATATGAAAAAGAGCCATGAAAATGCAGTGGGGAAAAGACAGCCTCTTCAACAACTGGTGTTGCAAAAAACTGGACAGCTACATGTAAGAGAATGAAAATGGATTATTGTCTAACTCCATACACAACAGTAAACTTGAAATGAATCAATGATCTGAATATAAATCATGAAACCATAAAACTCTTAGAAGAAAACCTAGGCAAAAATCTTTTGAATATAAACATGAGCAACTTTTTCCAAACATATCTCCTCAGGCAGGGGAAACAAAATCAAAAGTGAACAAGTAGGACTACATCAAACTAAAAAACTTCAGCAAAGCACACCATCAGCAGAACAAAAGGTCATCCTACAGTATGGGAGAACATATATGTCAATGAATCATCTGATAAGAGGTTAACATCCAAAATATATGAAGACCTCATATGCCTCAACACCCAAAAAATAAATAACCCAATTAAAAATGAGTGAAGGACCTGAACAGACATTTCTCCAAAGAAGAAATATAAATGGCTAACAAACATATGAAAAGATGCCCCACAAAGTTAATCATCAGGGAAATGCAAATTAAATCCATGAGATATCACCTCACACCATTTAGGATGATCACTATCCAAAAGATAAGAAATAACAAATATTGGTGAGGATGCACAGGAATGAGAACCTTCCTACACTGTTAATGGGAATGTAAATTGGTGCATTGGCCATGGAAAGCAGTAAAGAGGTTTCTCAAAATACTCAAAAGAGAAATACAATTAGACCCAGAAATTCTACTTCTAAGAATTTACCTGATTCAAAAAGATATGTGGATTTGGATTAAAGATGAGACAGAGGCTTCCTCCAAAAACTGGATACAATTAGAAAATATAGTTGGTGCAACTAATCCTGAGAGAGCAACAGGAAAGAGGACGGCATCAGACTGCACACACCTGGAGAAAAGAGCAGACCTCACCGAATGAGGTAACGTACCAGAGCTGTGGGTCCGCAGTACCCAAGCCCCTCCCCCACCCCAGCTCACCGGCGGGAGGAAGAGAAACGGAGCAGGGAGGGTGTGGAAGGGTTGGTACTGTTGAATACCTAGCTCCAGAGATCTGCTCTGGGAGCACAAACCTACTTTTCAGGGTGCTTTCATGAGACTCGCATGACTACCAGGTTGGAAAGTTAATACAGGCAGAGTTCCTGGGGAGACTGGGATTCCGGCTGCTTGTGGAAAGCAGGGATCCATATCTGGCTGCTCTGGGACAAAAACTTATACCTGTGTGACCGGCCCACTGGCTCAGGCAGTGGAGACAGGCACAGCGGCCGGGAGGGAACAGCTCTTTCCTCCCCCCAGTACCGCTCCCCTGCGACCCCGGACATTGCTTCAGGGACTGAGCAGCTCCAGAATAGAGCTTCTGGACACTAGAGGGCGCCATATACAAACATGAAACGTCAAAGGAACCCTGTACAGAGTAGAATTATTAATACAACACCTGAGAAAGAGATAAGTGATATGGACCTCATGACTCTTCCTGAAAGGGAGTTCAAAATAAAACTCATCAACATTCTAATGGAGGTATGGAAAGACATCCAAGAACTCAGGAATGAATTCAGGTTGGAGATCAAATTGTTGAAGAGCATGATGGAGGGTATTAAAAGCAGGTTGGATACGGTGAAAGAGACAATAAATGAAGTAGAAACTAGAGAAGAGGAATATGAAGAAGCTGAGGCACAGAGAGAAAAAAGGATCTCTAAGAATGAAAGAATATTGAGAGAACAGTGTGACCAATTCAAGTGGAACAATATTTGCATTATAGGGATACCAGAAGAAGAAGAGAGAGAGGAAGGGATAGAAAGTGTCTTTGAGGAGGTAGTTGCTGAAAACTTCCCCAATCTGGGGAAGGACATAGTCTCTCAGGCCATGGAGATCCACAGATCTCCCAGCACAAGGAACCCAAGGAAGACAACACCAAGACACATAGTAATTAAAATGGGAAAGATCAAGGATAAGGACAGACTGTTAAAAACAGCCAGAGAGACAAATAAGATCACATACAAAGGAAAGCCCATCAGGCTAACATCAGACTTCTCAGCAGAAACCTTACAGGCCAGAAGGGAGTGGCATGATGTATTTAATGCCATGAAGCAGAAGGGCCTGGAACCACGATTACTTTATCTGGCAAGATTATCATTTAAATTTGAAGGAAGGATTAAACAATTTCCAGATAAGCAAAAGCTGAGAGAATTTACCTCCCACAAACCATCACTACAGTCTATTTTGGAGGGATTGTTACAGATGGAAGTGTTCCTAAGGTTGCATAGCTGTCACCAGAGGTAATAAAACCACAGTAAAGAAACTAGAACAGCTATTTATGAAGCAAATGCAAAATTAAATTAACTATCCCCAAACTCAAAAAAGGGATAGACAAAAAGTACAAAATTTGATACCTAATATATAAAGAATAAAGGAGGAGAAATAGAAAAGAACCTGTAGATTGTGTTTGTAACAGCATACTAAGTGAGTTAAGTTAGTCTCTTAGATAGTAAGGAAAGTAACCTGAAACCTTTGGTAACCACGAACCTAAAGCCTGAAATGGCAATAAGTACATACCTATCGATAATCACCCTAAACGTAAATGGACTGAATGCACCAAACAAAAGACACAGAGTCACTGAATGGAAGAAAAAAACAAGACCCATCTATATGCTGCTTACAAGAGACTCACCTCAAACCCAAAGACATGCACAGACTAAAAGGGATGGAAAAAGATACTTCATGCAAACAATAGGGGAAAAAAGCAGGTGTTGCAGTACTAATATCAGACAAAATAGACTTCAAAACAAAGAAAGTAACAAGAGATAAAGAAGAACATTACATAATGATAAAGGGCTCAGTCCAACAAGAGGATATAACCATTATAAATATATGTGCACCCAACACAGGAGCACCAGCATATGTGAAACAAATACTAACAGAATTAAAGGAGGAAATAGAATGCAACGCATTCATTTCAGGAGACTTCAACACACCACTCACTTCAAAGGACAGGTCCACCAGACAGAAAGTAAGTAAGGACACAGAGGCATTGAACAACACACTAGAACACATGGACCTAATAGACATCTATAGAACTCTACACCCAAAAGCAACAGGATATACATTCTCCTCAAGTGCACATGGAACATTCTCCAGAATAGACCACACACTAGGCCACAAAAAGAGCCTCAGTAAATTCAAAAAGATTGAAATTCTACCAACCAACGTTTCAGACCACAAAGGTATAAAACTAAAAATAAATGGTACAAAGAAAGCAAAAAGGCTCACAAACACATGGAGGCTTAACAACATGCTCCTAAATAGTCAACAGATGAACAACCAAATTAAAATGGAGAACCAGCAATATATGGAAATAAATGACAACAATAACACAAAGCCCCAACTTCTGTGGGATGCAGTGAAAGCAGTCTTAAGAGGAAAGTATATAGCAATCCAGACATATTTAAAGAAGGAAGAACAAACCCAAATGAATAGTCTAACATCACAATAATCAAAATTGAAAAAAGAAGAACAAATGAGGCCTAAAGTCAGCAGAAGGAGGGACATAATAAAGATCAGAGAAGAAATAAACAAAATTGAGAAGAATAAAACAATAGAAAAAAATCAATGAAACCAAGAGCTGGTTCTTTGAGAAAATAAAATAGATAAGCCTCTAGCCAGACTTACTAAGAGAAAAAGAGAATCAACACACATCAACAGAATCAGAAACGAGAAAGGAAACATCATGACGGACCCAACAGAAATACAAAAAATTATTAGAGACTACTATGAAAACCTATATACTAAGAAGCTGGAAAACCTAAAGGAAATGGACAACTTCCTAGAAAAATACAACCTTCCAAGACTGACAAGGAAGAAACACAAAATCTAAACAAACCAATTACCAGCAAAGAAATTGAAGTGGTAATCAAAAAACTACCCAATAAAAAAAAAACCGAGGCCAGATGGATTTACTGCAGAATTTTATCAGACATAGAGAGAAGATGTAATACCCATTCTCTTTAAAGTTTTCCAAAAAATAGAAGAGGAGGGAATACTCCCAAACACATTCTATGAAGCCAACATCACCCTAATACCAAAACCAGACAAAGACCCCACCAAAAAAGAAAATTACAGACCAATATCCCTGATGAATGTAGATGCAAAAGCACTTAATAAAATATTAGCAAACCAAATTCAAAAGTATATCAAAAGGATCATAGAGGGCAAGCACCTCAACATAATAAAGGCCATATATCATAAACCCACAGCCAACATTATACTGAACAGTGAGAAGCTAAAAGCTTTTCTGCGATTGGGAACAAGACAGGCATGCCCACTCTCCCCACTGTTATTCAACATTGTACTGGAGGTCCTAGCCACAGCAATTAGACAAAACAAAGAAATAGAAGGAATCCAAATTGGTAAAGAAGAAGTTAAACTGTCACTATTTGCAGATGACATGATATTGTACATAAAAATCCCTAAAGACTCCACTCCAAAACTACTAGAACTGATATCGGAATACAGCAAAGTTGCAGGATACAAAATTAACACACAGAAATCTGTTGCCTTCCTATACACTAACAATGAACTAATAGAAAGAGAAATCAGGAAAACAATTCCATTCACAATTGCATCAAAAAGAATAAAATACTTAGGAATAAACCTTACCAAGGAAGTGAAAGACCTATACCCTGAAAACTATAAGACACTCTTAAGAGAAATTAAAGAGGACACTAACAAATGGAAACTCATCACATGCTCTTGGCTTGGAAGAATTAATATCATCAAAATGGCCATCCTGCCCAAAGCAATATACAGATTTGATACAATCCCTATCAAATTACCAACAACATTCTTCAACAAACTGGAACAAATAGTTCAAAACTTCATATGGAAACACCAAAGACCCTGAATAGCCAAAGCAATCTTGAGAAGAAAGAAGAAAGTGGGGGGATCTCGCTCCCCAACTTCAAGCTCTACTACAAAGCCATAGTAATCAAGACAGTTTGGTACTGGCACAAGAACAGAGCCACAGACCAGTGGAACAGAATAGAGACCCCAAATATTAACCCAAACATATATGGTCAATTAATACATGATAAAGGAGACATGGACATACAATGGGGAAATGACAGTCTCTTTAACAGATGGTACTAGCAAAACTGGACAGCTACGTGTAAGAGAATGAAACTAGATCACTGTCTAACCCCATACACAAAAGTAAATTCGAAATGGATCAAAGACCTGAATGAAAGTCATGAAACCATAAAACTCTTAGAAAAAAACATAGGCAAAAATCTCTTGGAAATAAACATGAGCAACTTCTTCATGAACATATCTCCCCAGGCAAGGGAAACAAAAGCAAAAATGAACAAGTGTGACTCTATCAAGCTGAAAAGCTTCTGTACAGCAAAGAACACCATCAATAAAACAAAAAGATACCCTACAGTATGAGAGAATATATTCATAAATGAAAGATCCAATAAAGGGTTGACACGCAAAATATATAAAGAGCTCATGCACCTCAACAAACAAAAAGCAAATCATCCAATTAAAAAATGGGCAGAGGAGCTGAACAGACACTTCTCCAAAGAAGAAATTCAGATGGCTAACAGACACATGAAAAGATGCTCCACATCGCTTGTCATCAGAGAAATGCAAATGAAAACCACAATGAGATATCACCTCACACCAGTAAGGATGGCTACCATCCAAAAGACAAACAACAACAAATGTTGGCGAGGTTGCAGAGAAAGGGGAACCCTCCTACACTGCTGGTGGGAGTATAAATTATTTCAACCATTGTGGAAAGCAGTGTGGAGGTTCCTCAAAAAGCTCAAAATAGAAACACCATTTGACCCAGGAATTCCACTTCTAGGAATTTACCCTAAGAATGCAGCAGCCCAGTTTGAAAAAGACATATGCACCCCCATGTTTATCGCAGCACTATTTACAATAGCCAAGAAATGGAAGCAACCTAAGTGTCCATCAATAGATGAATGGATAAAGGAGATGTGGTACATATACACAATGGAATATTATTCAGCCATAAGAAGAAAACAAATCCTACCATTTGCAACGACACAGATGGAGCTAGAGGGTATTATGCTCAGTGAAATAAACCAGGTGGAGAAAGACAAGTACCAAAAGATTTCACTCAAATGTGGAGTATAAGAACAAAGGAAAACTGAAGGAACAAAACAGCAGCAGAATCACAGAACCCAAGAATGGACTAACCGTTACAAAAGGGAAAGGGACTGGGCAGGAGGGGTGGAAAGGGAGGGATAAGGGCACGGAAAAAGAAAGGGGGCCTTACGATTAGCATGTATAATGTGGGGGGGTGCATAGGGAGGGATGTGCAACACAGAGAAGACAAGTAGTGAGTCTACAGCATCTTACTACGCTGATGGACAGTGACTGTAATGGGGTTTCTTGGGGGGGACTTGGTGAAGGGGGGGAGTCTAGCAATCATAATGTTCTTCATGTAATTGTAGATTAATGATAATAAAATGAATAAAATAATAAAATAATAAAATAAAATAAAAAAATAAGATATGTGCACCGCTGTGTTTATTGCTGCACTGTTTGCAGTAGCCAAGATATGGAAGCAGTCTAAGTGTCCATCAGTAGATGAATGGATAAAGAAGACATGGTACATATACACAGTGGATATTATTCAGCCCTAAAAAGAAAAGAAATCTGACATTTGCAACAGCATGTATGGATCTAGAGGGTATTATACTCAGTGAAATAAGCCAGGTGGAAAAAGACAAGTACCATATGATTTCACTTATTTGTGGAATATAAAAACAAAGCAAAACAGGAGGAACAAAACAACAGTAGAATCATAGGCACTGAGAAGTGACTTGTGGTTACCAAGGGGGAGGGGTGGGGAAAGCTAGGGGTGGCGGGTGACAAAGATGAAGGAGCACAATAATTTGAAATCACAATGTAAGTTGGTCACAGGGAAGGTAGTACAGCATGGATAATACAGGCAATGATTCCGTAATACCTTGCTATGTTGATAGATAGTGACTACACTAGAGGGGATAAGAATTTAATATTAGGAGTAACTGTTGAACCACTATGTTGTATACTTGAAACTAACGTAAGATTGTATAGCAGGAATACTTAAATAAAAAAAGAGTATCATCTTATGTGGTAAAAATAGTGCTTGAATATAGTAGGTACTCAGAAAGACATTTGTTTAGTGAATGAAGCCATCTTGGAGAACTTAACATAAGGAATGCATTGAAAAAAACAATTTCTAGTAGAAAATAATTTATGCTTGGCTTTGGCAAGCATAAATAAGTATATTAGCCAAATTTGTGAGCAATACTTTTTCCTCAGAAAATTCCTTAACTTCTTCAACCATCTTCAGTCCAAAAAAACCAGGTCATATCTGCAGACTCTCTATTTAGCAGTTATGCTAGCCAAAAACAGTAGATAAACCATTTTAGGTTCCACTTTTGCTTTCCTATAGACACAGCCTATGTGTCACAAACAAAGAACTTAAATTCACACTGCTGCACCTTCGTTTAGACAGCCGTCAGCTCCACTTCATCCCTGAGTGCTGCCTCAGTCATAGGGGGTGGGTGGGTGTGTCTTCAAATTACTAAAAAATTAGTCAAGTAAACAGTCAATTCCTATGTAAGGAATAATTGACCATTACACATTTCGACAATGCACTGAACCATCACACAAAGCTTCAGTGTAAAATGTTTGAATGACTACTTATGCCAGTTTTTTCCCTTCTCTGCTCCTCCACCTTTTCCCTGCCCTGCCCCAGCACCTTTTCCTGCCAAGGAGGCTTGCAGGATTCCCTTGCTTCTATTGTATTCTATTCCTTATTTTCCATCTTCTCATTTGGAATAAAGGCTTGCTATGATCTCGTTTTAAACTTTGTGTTGGACCAAGGTGGCCATTGGTTGAAGTGGAATAAAGTGAATTCCAGTCTGGAAAATGATAATGCTGCTTTCCAGCTTCTCATCATCGTGTATTCTGCCCGCGTTGGCTTCAGAATATTCTCCAGTTATTTCCTTTTGGCAGCATCATCTTAGTGCACTTAATAAATCTGGACTTATGAGGGTGTAGAGTGGCCTTCCCAACATTTTTTTTTAATGTTATGGACATTGCTGTTTCCCTGAGGGAGAGCTGAGTCAAACACCTCCTGCTCTTTGTCATTTCTGGCTCTGCTGTCAGTTTCAGGCTTTGCTGCTCTTGGTGCTGTTTCAGGGCAGGCAGGGTATGTGTTCTTCTGCGTGACATAATTCAACAGGGTCCAAGGGAGTCTTGAGACCCAAAAATCTTCCCCCTCCTGTAAGACAATCAGTTTCACCCTTCAGATGTATTAGGTGCTTAAAATGCCCCCATTACTATTTATCAATATAGATTATTTAACTCAAATGTCACTTTCTCCATGAAGCCTCTCAGGCTTTCCTGCATGCATTCACTTTGCCTTCCCATTCCAGATGTAATAAATCAACCCCTTGTGTTGTTTCTACGATTAAATCTGATCATTTTCTATTATATAATTAGTTTTTTATGTTTCTGTCTCCCCTGCTGGACAATGAAAGTCTCAGAGGTTAGAGCGATAGCTCATTAATCTTTCTTTCCCCAGCATCTGACACATAGCAGAGTATAATGTTCCATGAATGAATATAGTGCCTGCAATTCTATCATACATCATTCTTTTGGATTCCTTTCCTACAAAGCTTCTTTTTAAATGCAAATACTCTTGGGTAGAATATCCTGGTGTAATACTAATTCAGTAATTATTATTGGTAAACTATTAAAGCATTCCTCTTGACAGGAACCAAGGTCAGGATTAAAATATTGGGGGCTGGGGAGTATGCCAACAGATGATTTAAAAGGGAGAGAAAAGGCCCACAAAGATTATCTACTTGATGATTTGAGTTTTTAGGCCAAGTCTCTCTCTCAACTCAAGGCTAATTTACTACAAAGAATTATGCTTTCAAAATTTTTGCCCAGGAGGATGTAGGCGTTCACTGTCACAATTTACCTAGAGATGCATTTGTATCTCCAGTATAACAGGGTACATGAAACCTTGCCTACAGCCAATATGCCCTTAGGCTGGAACCCAACAGTGATGAGCCTATAAAAATGTTCTAGCTCTTACCAAAATCCCTGGCAAGCTGAGAGGCTCTTTTCACAGCCAGCCCTCTGGGGGTCTCTGGTGACTCAGTACACCCCTGCTACACCCCAGCTCATTAAGCCTCTGACTTACACAGACAGACATTAATTACTCAGAATTTGCCTGTGTGCAAATGCTTATTTTGGATAACTCAGAAGGTTATTCTAAAGAAATACCATTAAGTTCCTAGTAATTTTGACTTGTGTTCAAAAAGCGTTACACAGGAAGGCCAGTCACTCCTTGACTGATTGGTTTGCTTTGCTCTGCCCCTCCTGGCTCCCCTCTCTTCAGGATCTTAGCATCTAAAAAGACTGTCTCCCCAAAGATTAACTTACTCACATATATTAGCACCCCTGAAAAAGGGCCCAATAAATATTCAAATCACTCTCCAATTGTCTCTTGTATTGCTGGCCTGATTTTTCTGAGCAACTACATTATGGTACTTACAACAGAGGGCTCACTTGAAGTAAGACAAGGGTGAAACTCTGTCCGTACTTCCCTCTTCACCACAGCTGCTGCTCTGGGTACCAGAAGGCTCCCTGGGACCATTGACTTAGGTATTTGAGCATAATCTTTTTTAAACACTAAATTCATCATTTTAATTTTTTGCCCCAAAGGGACAGCAGTTCTTCATAAATATCTGCATCAAATTTAAATTGTCCTATTAGGTGGTTGTCCTCACACTCACCCCTTGCCAAAATACTGGAATTAAGACTAATATTTGAGAATTAAACTGTAAAATCCACATATAATAATGAAGATCTGAAAAGTCACCTGATGAGATAACTTCTAAGACCATGAGATTGTACTTACACCTGATAGTAGTCATACGCACTACATCATTGTATCAGAGAGTTCTTTCGTCTTCCCTTCCTTTCCCTTTGGCATGTTGCCCACCTTTTTGTACCTCAGCTTCCTCCTCTTTAAAATGATAATAATATTATATATCTCATACGATTGTTGGGGGATGTATCAGTGAAAGATACACTTAACACAGTGTCTGGCTCATAATAAGCGCTCAATAAAATGTTAGGAACCATTATTATCATCCACTAAGAGACTATATGTTCAGACTGAAGCACCAACATGTGCCTCATACTATGAATAAAGTATGCCCATAAATAATCATGAATTTCAGAATGCCAGAGATAAAGAAGGGAGTCTAATAGAGAGGGAAAAACCCAGATAATGTGCAAAAAATTGGAAATCAAGATGATATTAGACTTCTCAACAATAACCACTGAATCTATAAAAAGATGGAATAATGCCTTAAAAATTCCAAGAGAGAAAGTGATTTTCAACTTGGAATTCTGTGTATAAACAATCTACCTATCTAGTGTGAGGTAAGAATGATATATTACCATCAGTATCCTCAGGAAGAAGAGATAAGATAATGCATCTGTAAAACAAAAACAGGATGCCATGAAAAGGGGAACTGAGGGAACAAAGGGTGAGAAATAGGAAGAGAAATAGAATTCCTGAAAAAAATTAAGATGGTTAATATTATAATTAAAAGTAAGTATTGGAAGATAAAGTGAAGAAAATATCTCAGAAAATGGTGGTGGGGGTGGGGGCGAATGTCAAAATAAAAGACATAGAAGATAGGAGAAAAGTAACAAATTTGTGGCCAACATTCAACTAATAGTAGTTCCAAAGAAACAGAAGATAGAAAAGGAGGGGAATAAAGTTATCGAACAGAAATACATAGCTTGCCAAAACTGAAATACATTCGCCTCCACATGAGAACAGTCCATCCTGTGTTTTAATTATGGCTGGGGGAAAAAACCCAATACTATGAATGAAAAAAGCATGTAGTCAGAAAAATTCAGAAGCATTCCAAGAGAAAAAATGCCCACATGACATACAAAAGGAAATCAGAATGACTTGAGACAACCTAATAGCAAATGCTGAGGAGCAAGGACAATGGAATAATGGAATAATGCTTTAAGCATTCAGATGCACAATCTATCCATCTAGTGTAGGATAAACATATTTTCAGACCTGCAGGTTAAAACCTTTATCTCCTTCATATGTTTTTAGATTTATCTACCAAGGATACAACCCAGCAAATAAATGTATGGTCCAATAAAATCAAAGCAGAATGAGATTTGGGATCCATGAGATAGGCTCTCTATTACAATTTAAAAATAAAGTAAAGCTCTCTTTGACAAAGGAGGAAAGTCCAGGCAGACAACAGTGAAGCAGGCCTGGAAGAAAAGGTAAGTGGGATGAAGAGGAGCCTGGTGTGTAAGGGAAAATGGAATGGACAGTTTGTATGAGCGTTTGAACTTTTGTAAAGAAAATTAATAAGAAGTTGGCACATCCATTGGAACATTTGGGAAAAATTAGTGATAGACACATAGAAAGCCAAGCAAATGAAAAATAAACCACATTCAGATCTTGATTTCTAAATACCATTCTCCAACAAAAGGAACCAAAGTCCTTGGGGAAATGGCTGATTCTAGAGCCAAGACACTGAGACGGGGCATCTTGTAGCTCTAGAAAGTCAGGAGGTGCTAAGAAAACACAAGCATGGAAGCACATCAAAGGCGTACAGCAGTCAACCTGAGCGAACTCCCAGCGGCCAAAGCTGGAACAAACTGAGAAATGAAATAAGTGTCCTAGAATAGGATTATAATCCAAAGTCAAAAATAAATATCTCTGAATTCACATTGATTTAAATAAATGAGAGAAGAAACATCTTTACAAAAGATGTTTATGGAAGAAACAAAAAAATCTCATGCGGACATATCCCCCCAAGAGATGAAGCTTCAGTACACCCCCTCCTTTATGTGAGCCAAACCTTATTTGCTTCCAGGAAGTAGAACATAGAGAACAGGGACAGTAACTTTACACTGAAAGATACTAGTAAATACGACCTTGGCCAGGTGATCAAAGGTAGCACAACCAGGGATAATTCGTGTTGATGACATGTATCCATGGACATGATGGCGAAAAGGGCAGGTCATTTTGGTGTCTGTCCTTCCCAAACACCAACTCCAATCTAATCGTAAGATAATCAAACAAATCCATATTGAGGGACATTTTACAAAACTCCTAACCAATATTCCTCAAAACTGTAAAGGTCTTGAAAAGCAAGGAAAGACTGAGAAGCTGTAACAAACTAGCTGAGGCTAAGGAGACATGACAGCTAAATGCAGTGTGGTACCCTGGATGGGGTTCCAGAACTGAAAAAACAAACACTAGGCAAAAGCTAGTGAAAACTTAATAAAATTTGAAGTTTACTTAATAGCAATGTGCTGATGTTGTTTTAAGAAACAACAGTGCTGATTCTAACAATGTGCTGTGATAATAAAAGATAATATTAGTGAAAAATAGGTGAAAGGCATATGGAAATGCTTTTTACTATCATTGCAACTTTTCTGGAAATCTAGAATTATTTCAAAATGAAAAGTTAACTTTTTTAAAAGCACTCATTAACTACAAGATATTGAATATCTGTATTAAAAGAAAATATAATTCAGTATACTACCTGGCTTTGCAGTAAGGAATACTTATACTGTTGTGATAAAATGACTCCAAATGCTGATTTAACCAAAATTGAAACATCACTGTGATGGAAGAATGCAGACGAGGTGTGTGAAAGAGACTTCACTCCCATTTACCACAGAGAGTCAATAGGTAACATGTAATAATAAACCAAGAGCAGTGTTAAGTATGTTATTTTCAAATATGGAAGTAAGTACCAGTAAAAATAGCTAAAAAAAATTGGAAGTTATTGGAATTAAGACCAAAGAATGGGATAAGAGACTGCTATTTTGTATCTATTGTTTCATTTGATCTTTAAAAATAAAAACAAAAACAAACCTCGACTCAACAAAACAACTTGGATTTTATCCCCTCATGGAATCAGAGAGAAGGGAGATCTAAGAAAGGAAATTATTTTCAAGTTTATCCAAGCAGTATCTAAAGAGTTATGCCAATCTGTGAAAGACATAGCCCTCCCATGCCCAGTATTATCCTTATTTTATGCCTAGTATTATCCTCGCATAGTAGGCCCACAGAAACATTTTAAACCAATGAAGTGAACATACGACTCGTGTATGTTTAGTGCCCACTGTGTGCCGGGCACTAAATATACATCATCTCATTCAAATTCACAGAACACTGAAATGTAAGTATTTATTTCCACTTACAAATTGTGGAATTGATGTTCAGCAATTAAATATTTAGCTTATTGTCACACAGAAAGGGCACACATGATATAAACACAGCTCCATCTGACACAAATCGCCTTAGTGTCCTTACCACCTGTAAGCCCCAAGAACAAGTAAAGGATCAGAAGGGAAGAACTCAAACAAGAAATAACCAAAAGGAAATAGCACAGTACTCATAGTCAACCCAAACAAGATGTGTCAAAGACCAGAGATGGAAAAGAGCAAGGCACACAAGAAATCATGTGGTGACTGGCTGCACTGAAGAATAAGAGCAAAAGGGAGAATGTTAATGATTCAAAAGCTGCCTAGTATCAAACTATGATGGTTGCCTTCACATTTAACCATCATTCTTTTAGCATTAAGATTAGAAGTAAGACTAAAGATAGGCTACCTGCTTCAGATCGCAGCTCTGCGACCTTAGCAAAAATACTGAATTGTTGTGTGCCTTGGTTTCATTGTTTGTTAAAATGAGGAGAGTAATTGTGTATTTCTCATAGCATTGTAGTGCAGATTAAATGAGATGATACATTACAATGCATAAAACTGTGTCTGGTGCATAAAGTACTCAATAAATGCTGACTAAGTTGGTTCATACTTGACTAGTTACAAAATAAAGTTGGTGCACTCTTCCAGCCTGGCCCAATGCATCTTTGTAGTGGAGCTGGAAACAGGAGCTATTGCCACTCTGTTTTCATGGAGTCAGGCTTAGCAACAAGAAAGGTAGGCTTTATTATCTAGCTGTCCTACAGCAAGCCCTGGTTGGTCCCCCTGAACCAATCCCTCTCTGTAGCAATGTGCTGGTGGGGGGAGAACAACAAGCCAGTATTGTACTACCACACATCCAAACACCAACTCTGTTACATTGCTTTTATTCATTTTCCACTATTTTATGTGGTCAAACAGTTTACCAGCACTTGCCATGAGCAGGGAACTCTGCTAAGCCCTGTGTCAAATATACAGATATAAACTTTGGTCCTCATTACCTCTTACTTGGACTTTTGCAACTTATTTCCTTATTAAATTTCTTATTTCCCTGCCTCCCGTCTCTTACCTGTATAGTTAAATTTATATTTTAAAAAAACTGTGTCTTTTTACAGTGTAAAATTTGGGTCATGTCACTTTCAGCTTCAAAATCCTTTGTAAAGGCCTTTTCCTTTCCAAAAAATGGTCAGACTTACAGACTTGTCATTTATGGTCCTCTGGCACCTACCCTGAATCCACAGTTTTTATCCTTTTTCATAGTGTTACTGTGTAACTCACATTGGCCCTGAATTGCACTGCCTCCAAGGATTTCTACACTCCATCTGAAATCCTTCCTGCCATCTCTACCTATTAAAATACTGTTTATCCTTAAAAATTAGCTCAAAAACCACTCTCCCCTTAAAACCTGCATTCATCCAATCCATCCATTCCACCAACAAATACCTGTTGAGCATTTCTTATGTTCCAGGTACCACACTAAGTGCAAAGGATTCACAGATGAATGAAGCAAGGCTCTTGCCCTTAAGAAGCTCACAGTCTAGTGAAGGGAGACAAAAGATAATCAAGTAAGAGTGATTTAAATAGAAATAAACTCTAGAGGAATCGTCCATGTGGCCTGGAGGATTCAGGAGTGATTTCAAAGAAGAGTTGGCACTTGGGCTAAGTGTTAAATAAGCAGGCATGTATTAGGCAAGCAAGGTGGTAACTGGCATGCAAGGTGGTGAGGACGGCATAAGGTGAAGAACAGGGCACGGGGCCACATGACAGCCTCAGAGATTTTCAATAAATAGGCTTGGCATGGAGAATGAGGAATGAGCAGGAGAGAAGAGCAGAGCTGGTCTTCTGTGCCACACTAAGGACACATACTCTTTTCTGAGGTCCATGGGAGCCACTTAAAAGCTTTAAATAAGGAAGTGATATAATGAAATTTCGATTTAAACATTCTCTGGCAGCAGGATAAAAGATGAATTAGAGAGGGGCATGATGAAGGAGGGGGGAGGCCTGGTAGGATTCCATTCCAGATTTCCAGTGAGATGAGAAAGGCCAGACTGAAGCAGTGACAGTAGGCATATGGTGGAGTGGACAGACTGAGAAATGGTGAAGGAAGAACTGTGAGGATTTGGTCAGAGTGTGGATGTAAAAGGATAATGAAAATACAAAGTAGAGGCTGACTCCCATAGCCACCCTCTCTTAGAATTCTAAGAGGGGAGGGCACGATTTGCTACATAAGAAATAATACAGAAATAAAAAAGAGTAACAGGTGCATATCAGCAGTAAATTATTGTAATTAAGAGGAGCAATTCACTGACTTCTTCAACCCAGAGTAACTACTTCAAGGCAATTTTCTGTGTCCACTTACACAAAGGACAGTAAGAGGCTTAAGTCTCTAAAAGGCTTAACTTTTGCTTCTCTAAATAACCTGTTAAAACATGTATAACTTAATAGAGAAGACTGTGCCTTATTCATTTTGGATCCTTCATGGTACCTCATTCATGAGTTTAATTGACTCCAAACAAAATGTGCCTGAAAATCCTGAATTACAAAAATGTCATAGAGTTTATTCTTTCCATTGGTCAAATGCACTGAATAGCCAAGGAATCTTTCATTTAGTTGTAGGTATCATCACTGCTTATGCCAATAAATTTGAGGCAATTTAAACACCAAATATTGTTTGATCAATATTTGACATTTATTGTGTCAAACAATTTCACAGTTGAAAATTCACCTCTAGAACACAACCACCTCTAAGATAGTTTTAGTGGTATACAAGGTTCAAAATAAGAATTTGCCAAGATCTGATAACAAGTAATTAATGGTGGCCTCTGAATCCAAAGCTGTCTAAACCAAGCTCCCAGATCTATATTCTGTTGGTATCCACACCACTTCTGAAGTACCAGAACCATTGCAAGAAAGAAGGGAATTTGAAAATCCGTACTGGACAGGAAGGCCATGTAAATCAGGTAGCAGATCACAAAAAGCAAGTTTTTTGTTCACTGCACATTTAGGCAGGAGGAGGGTAATCATTGCTTTAGGTGTTAGTACATAGATATAGTTGAAAACTATCTTTTTGCTAGAAGACAGTATTTGCAGCACCTAAAGTGGATGAAATACTAGTATCCAGAATAGCGGAAGAACTAAAAGAAAAGGATGGTCAACCAGTTAAAAAATGCATAAAAAAACATGAACCAGAATTTCATAGAATAGAAAGCACAAATGGCCATTGAACATACGAAAAGTTACTCAACTTCATTAGTCATCAGAAACAGATGCAAATTGAAACACTACATAGTATCAAATTTCAACAAAAATTTGAAAACTTGAAATCACCAAGAGGTAGGAAGGATATAAAGTAATTGTCAATCATTAGCAGAGGAAACACAAGTTAGTGCAACCACTTTGAAAAAGTTTGACATTACCCAATAAATGTAAAGATGCTTATATTTTGTGACTAGAAATTCGAGTCCTACATATGTAGGCACCCTAGAGAAGTTCTTGTACATGTGTCTATGAATAGACATGTACAAATGTTCAAAGAAACATTTATAATAAGAAAAAGGAAAGAAACACATATCTATAAATGATGACTGGATAAGTAAATTATGGCATTCAAATCATGGAGCTCTATATAACAGTAGAAATAAATTATCCATAGCATCAACATTGTTGAATCTCAAAAGCAAAAGTTTTAGAAAGAAGCAAGTCACCAAGAATACACACAATATGATATAGTTCATATAAAATTTGAAAGAAGAACTAAAGAATCTTTTAGAGATACATATGTAGAAAATTATATAAAAAGCAAGAAAATATCAACATAAAATTCAGGGTAGTACCTATTTCTGGAGTGTGATTAGAGAGAGACATTGTCTTGCCAATGGGTTTCAGCCCCAGGCAAGTTCACTATGGATTCAGTGTGACCAAAGAAAATGACACTAAAACTTTCACTGGGGTGAAAAGGTTATACCCAAGTTTATTTCCAGGTGGCAGGTCAGTCACTAGAATCCCGTTCACTCAGAGTGAGTCTGCAGGCAGCAAGCTGGTCTCTGCCTCTGGGCCTCTCTGTACAGTTGTCCTGCACAGCTGTCCTCTGGGCCTCTGTCCTCAGCACTGCCACCACTCCAGCCTCTGCTATGCTCTGCTCTCCTGCATCCTTGCAGCTCTGCCACCGTGTTGTGCCCAGAGCACTGGGCAGAGCTCTTTTTATAGAGTCAAATTGCCCACAGTTATGCAGTGGGCTAGTCAACCATGGCCAGGTGAGAATCCTGGCCACAGGAATTCTCATTTTATCTGCACTCCACCCCTCCAGGATTCTCTCCTCTCAATCTATGTGCCCTTAGTCCTCTGCAATCATCCCTGTGCAAGGAAGCTCGAACATTGTTCTCCAGCCTCTCCAGCAAAAAGTCTTGCAGACACACAGGCTGGACTCATGGCTCTGTCTCTGACCTCTGCCTCTTCGGTCTTAATGGCTGGAACTGCTGCTCTGGTTTCAGCTGTTGCCATAGCTCTAGTAAGATCCTATTGGACTTCCCATCTAATTTCCATTCATCTGCTCCTGCCAGTATTAAATCAACCCACATCTGGGTCCTCATAACCTTCATAGGGCCCTGTAAATTCTTCTTGTGAGTAACAGGTCTTATTTGTTTCCGGGTTCTCATTGCTTCAGCCTCTCCTAAGTCTGCTACTGTATGTGTCACCTCGCTTATGGGATGCCCTAAGTGAGGGGAAAGAATGGCCACTAGAGACCCAAAGAGTGATGTAGGAGCCATCTGAAGTACAATATTTCTCATCCCAGTAGTGAAAATCTCTTCATCTGGGCCATAATTGTCTGGACTATAGATGGCATTTCTTATGCCTAGCTCTCATAGCACCTGTTGGAGCTCAGCATATGTCTGCCATCTAACAGGACAGGATGGTAGATCACCCGGATTGGGCCACACAGCACAAAGTGCAGCCATAAGCCAGTCGAGGAGGGGATGACTCCCTGGGGTCTGATGTGCATTTTGTAATCGCTGCCTCATGGCAGGCTGCACTGTCAGGGAAGACAGCTTTTCCATCTCTGATCCCGACAGAACAATTCCATCCACCCCTATGTCCCACAGAGGCAGGAGCCAAGCTGATATTGACTCTGAGGGCTACTGCCTAAACCAGGAGCCCAAATCCACCAGCTCAGCCTAAGTATAGGGGCCGACCATAGAGTGCTCCACGACCTGGGGAGGGGGCTGCTCCTCTCCTTGGGGAACTTTCAGCTGATGGGTCTTTATTTTCTTTACAACCACTGGGTGTGCTTTCAATACAGGAGGGGCCAGTGCCTCCAGCATCACCCCTTCATCCTTCCCCAGCTCCTCCATTTCTGGGGCTGATGCCACTTTCTCTCCCCTCCCCCGAGTGCCTCCTCTGCTACAACCTTTACCTCTTCTATTGTGCCTCACAACAATGCCAACTCTGTCTTCAGAAGGTCTCTTACCTTCACCTCAATGCTTCGCAGCTGACGTTCTCATGCCACGTCCACCTGGGCTTCCCTCAGGAGTTCATCTTTTTCCTTGATGGCCTCTTCCTCCTTCAGAGCACCTGGCAGTGCTGCCATCTCATCTCCAATGACATCTTGCTGCCAGCACTCTCGTGCTACTGCCTCCCACATCAAGGCCATCTCCCTCCTCAGGGAACCCACAGAAGTTTGCAGCTCGCATTTCTCACACCACCATTTCTTGGGTCTCCTCTGTACACCTTTTTAAGACTGTGAGAAGCAGCCAACCCACAGTCCCCGCTGCCTCACGGGCATGATGCTTCTCAGAGGATCTGCTTACTATATCAAGAGCCACTCCTACAGTCTCAGGTGTCACCTCCACTTGCCTCCAGTTATGGGGTGGGGCCCAGTCCTCTAGGAGGCAAGCCACCTCAGACCACTTACCCACTGGGGGATGATCCACTGTCTCCCCATTCACAGGGGCAGCCCGCTGAAGCACCCCTCCCATAAGGGCAGCCTGTCTTTTTCCTTGGTGAGCACTGAACCCTGCCAATTTTCACCAATTGTCTTGCCAACGGGTTTCAGCCCTGGGCAAGTTCGCTATGGATTCAGTGTGACCAAAGAAATTGAAAGCAAAATGTTCTTGGGGTGAAAGAGTTACACCCAAGTTTATTTCCAGGTGGCAGGTCATTCACTAGAATCCCATTCACTCAGAGCGAGTCTGCAGGCAGCAAGCTGGTCTCTGCCTCTGGGTCCCTCTGTCCACACAGCTGTCCCACATAGCCATCCTCTGGGCCACTCTGCACAGTCATCCCACACAGCTGTCCTCAAGGCCTCTGTCCTCGGCACTGCCACCACTCCAGCCTCTGCTCTGCTCTCCTGCAGCCTTGCAGCTCTGCCACCATGTCACACCCAGAGCACTGGGCGGAGCTCTTCCAAACCGCAGGAGAGGAAGGTGATGAGCAAGCAGGAAGGGACTTTGTTCTCCCTGCTGACACACATGCCAACTGCCCATGACTACCTCAATTGCCATGAAAAGGGAGAAGAATTTGATCCAGACCAGAATCACACAGACATCCCCTGAGAGGGAACATGGGGAGATAGATTTAACTAATCTTCCTGAAAAAGAATTCAAAATAAAGGTAATAACCATGCTGATGGAGCTGCTGAGAAAAATGCAAGAGCTAACGGATAAAGTTGGGAGGGAGAATACAGAAATAAAACAATCTCTGGAAGGACTTAAAAGGAGAATGGACAAGATGTAAGAGGTCGTCAATGAATAGAAATCAGAGAATGGGAACGCAGAGAAGCTGAGGCAGAGAAAGAAAAAAGGATCTCCAGGAATGAAAGAATATTAAGAGAACTGTGTGACCAATCCAAATGGAACTATATCTGCATTATAGGGGTACCAGAAGAAGAAGAGAGAAGAAAATGGATAGAAAGTTTATTTAAAGAAATAATTGCTGAAAACTTCCCCAAACTGGGGGAGGAAATAGTCACTCAGACCACAGAAGCACAGAGAACTCCCAACAGAAAGGACCCAAGGAGGACAACACCAAGACACATAATAATTAAAATGGCAAAGATCAAGTACAAGGAGAGAGTATTAAAGGAAGCCAGAGAGAGGAAAAAGGTCACGTACAAAGGAAAACCCATCAGGCTATCATCAGGCTTCTCAACAGAAACCTTATAGGCCAGAAGAGAATGATATATTTAATGCATGATATATTTAATGCAATGAAACAGAAGGGCCTTGAACCAAGAATACTGAATCCAAAACGATTATCATTTAAATATGAAGGAGGGATTAAACAATTCCCAGACAAGCAAAAGTTGAGGGAATTTGCCTCCCACAAACCACCCCTACAGGATATTTTAGAGGGACTGCTCTAGATGGAAGCACTCCTAAGGCTAAATAGATGTCACCAGAGAAAATAAAATCACAGCAAAGAAAGCAGACCAACCAAATACTAACTAAAGGCAAAAAATAAAATCAACTACCCACAAAAGCAGTTAAAGGAACCACAAATGGGCACAAAATAAAACACCTAACATATAAAGAATGGAGGAAGAGGTATAAGAAGGGAGAGAAATAAAGAATCATCAGACTGTGTTTATAAAAGCTCAATAAGCAAGTTAAGTTAGACAGTAAGATAGTAAAGAAGCTAATCTTGAACCTTTGATAACCATGAATCTAAAGCTTGCAATGCCAATAAGTACATATCTTTCAATAATTGCCCTAAATGTAAATGAACTGAATGCACCAATCAAAAGACACAGAGTAACAGAATGGATAAAAAAGCAAGACCCATCTATATGCTGCTTACAAGAGACTCACCTCAAACCCAAAGACATGCACAGATTAAAAGTCAAGGGTTGGAGAAAGATATTTCATGCAAACAACAAGGAGAAAAAAGCAGGTGTTGCAGTACTAGTATCAGACAAAATAGACTTCAAAACAAAGCAACTAAGAGATAAATGAGGACATTACATAATGATAAAGGGGTCGGTCCAACAAGAGGATATAACCATTGTAAGTGTATATGAACCCAATAAAGGAGCACAAACATATGTGAAACGAATACTAACAGAATTGAAGAAGGAAGTAGAATGCAATGCATTCATTTTAGGAGACTTCAACACATCACTCACTCTAAAGGACAGATCCACCAGAAAGAAAATAAGTAAGGACACAGAGGCACTGAACAACACACTAGAACAGATGGACCTAACAGAAAACTATAGAACTCTACACCCAAAAACAGCAGGATACACATTCTTCTCAAGTGCACGTGAAACATTCTTCAGAACAGACCACACACTAGGCCAAAAAAGGAGACCCAGTAAATACAAAAAGATTGAAATTCTACCAACCAACTTCTCAGACCACAAAGGGATAAAACTAGAAATAAATTGTACAAAGAAAGCAAAAAGACTTGCAAACACATGGAGGCTTAACAACATGCTCCTAAATAATCAATGGATCCATGACCATATTAAAATAGAGATCAAGCAATATATGGAAACAAATGACAACAACAACACAAAGCCCCAACTTCTGTGGGATGCAGTGAAAGCAGTCATAAGAGGAAAGTGTATAGCAATTCAGGCATATTTAAAGAAGGAAGAACAATCCCAAATAAATAGTCTAAAGTCACAATTATTGAAATTGGAAAAAGAAGAACAAATGAGGCCTACAGTCAGCAGAAGGAGGGACATAATAAAGATCAGAGAAGAAATAAATAAAATTGAGAAGAATAAAACAATAGAAAAAAATCAATGAAACCAAGAGCTGGTTCTTTGAGAAAATAAACAAAATAGATAAACCTCTATCTATCTAGCCAGACTTATTAAGAGGAAAAGAGAATCAACACACATCAACAGAATCAGAAACAAGAAAGAAAAAATCATGACAGACCCCACAGAAATACAAAGAAATGTTAGAGAATACTATGAAAACCTATATGCTAACAACTGGAAAACCTAGAAGAAATGGACAACCTCCTAGAAAAATACAACCTTCTAAGACTGACCAAGGAAGAAACAGCAAATCTGAAAAGACCAATTACCAGCAACAAAATTGAAGTGGTAATCCAAAAACTACCCAAGAGCAAAACCCCGGTCCAGATGGATTTACTGCAGAATTTTATCAGACATACAGAGAAGACATAATATCCATTCTCCTTAAAGTTTTCCAAAAATCAGAAGAAGAGGGAATACTCCCAAACTCATTCTATGGAGCCAGCATCACCTTAATACCAAAACCAGGCAAAGACCTCACCAAAAAAGAAAATTACAGACCAATATCCGTGATGAATGTAGATGCAAAAATACTCAACAAAATATTAGCAAACTGAATTCAAAAATACATCAAGAGGATCATATACCATGACCAAGTAGGATTCATCTCAGGGAAGCAAGGATGGTACAACATTAAAAAATCCATCAACATCATCCACCACATCAACAAAAAGAAGGACAAAAACCACATGATCATCTCCATAGACTCTGAAAAAGCATTTGACAAAATCCAACATCCATTCATGATAAAAACTCTCAACAAAATGGGCATAGAGGGCAAGTACCTCAACATAATAAAGGCCATATATGATAAACCCGCAGCCAGCATCATACTGAACAGTGAGAAGCTGAAAACTTTTCCTCTAAGATAGGGAACAAGACAGGGATGCCCACTCTCCTCACTGTTATTCAACATAGTACTGGAAGTCCTAACCACGGCAATTAGACAAAACAAAGAAATACAAGGAATCCAGACTGGTAAAGAAGAAGTCAAACTGTCACTATTTGCAGATGACATGATATTGTACATAAAAACCCTAAAGACTCCACTCCAAAACTACTAGAACTAATATCGGAATTCAGCAAAGTTGCAGGATACAAAATTAATACACAGAAATGTGTGGCTTTCCTATACACTAACAATGAACTAGCAGAGAGAGAAATCAGGAAAACAATTCCATTCACAATTGCACCAAAAAGAATAAAATACCTAGGAATAAACCTAACCAAAGAAGTGAAAGACCTATACCCTGAAAACTACAAGACATGCTTAAGAGAAATTAAAGAGGACACTAACAAATGGAAACTCATCCCATGCCCTTGGCCAGGAAGAATCAATATCATGAAAATGGCCATCCTTCCCAAAGCAATATACAGATTCAATGCAATCCCTATCAAATTACCAACAGCATTCTTCAACAAACTGGAACAAATAGTTCAAAAATTCATATGGAACCACCAAAGACCTCAAATAGCCAAAGCAATCCTGAGAAAGAAGAATAAGGTGTGGGGGACCTCGCTCTCCAACTTCAAGCTCTACTACAAAGCCACAGTAATCAAGACAATTTGATACCGGCACAAGAACAGACCCACAGACCAGTGGAACAGAATAGAGACTCCAGACATTAACCCAAACATATATGGTCAATTAATATACAATAAAGTAGCCATGGACATACAATGGGGAAATGACAGTCTCTTCAACAGATGGTGCTGGCAAAACTGGACAGCTACATATAAGAGAATGAAACTGGATCATTGTCTAACCCCATATACAAAAGGAAATTTGAAAAAAATCAAAGACCTGAATGTAAGTCATGAAACCATAAAACTCTTAGCAAAAAACATAGGCAAAAATCTCTTGGGCATAAACATGAGCGACTTCTTCATGAACATATCTCCCCAGGCAAGGGAAACAAAAGCAAAAATGAACAAGTGGGACTATATCAAGCTAAAAAGCTTCTGTACAGCAAAGGACACCATCAATAGAACAAAAAGTCATCCTACAATATGGGAGAATATGTTCATAAATGACAGATCCAATAAAGGGTTGACATCCAAAATATATAAGGAGCTCACTCACCTCAACAAACAAAAAGCAAATAATCCAATTAAAAAATGGGCAGAGGAGCTGAACAATTCTCCAAAAAGAAATTCAGATGGCCAACAGACACATGAAAAGATACTCCACATCACTAGTCATCAGAGAAATGCAAATTAAAACTACAATGAGGTATCATCTCACACCAGTAAGGATGGCCACCATCCAAAAGACAAACAACAACAAATGTTGGCAAGGTTGTGGAGAAAGGGGAACCCTCCTACACTGCTGGTGGGAATGTAAATTATTTCAACCATTGTGGAAAGCAGTATGGAGGTTCCTCAAAAAGCTCAGAATAGAAATACCATTTGACCCAGGAATTCCACTTCTAGGAATTTACCCTAAGAATACAGCAGCCCAATTTGAAAAAGACAGATGCACCCCCATGTTTATCGCAGCACTATTTACAATAGCCCAGAAATGGAAGCAACCTAAGTGTCCATCAGTAGATGAATGGATAAAGAAGATGTGGTACATATACACAATGGAATATTATTCAGCCATAAGAAAAAACAGATCCTACCATTTGCAACAACATGGATGGAGCTAGAGGGTATTATGCTCAGTGAAATAAGCCAGGTGGAGAAAGACAAGTACCAAATGATTTCACTCATATGTGGAGTATAAGAACAAAGGAAAACTGAAGGAACAAAACAGCAGCAGAATCACAGAACCCAAGAAAGGACTAAGAGTTACCAAAGGGAATGGGACTGGGAAGGATGGGTGGGAAGGAGGGGATAGGGTGGGCAAAAAGAAAGGGGGCCTTACGATTAGCATGTATAATGTGGGGGGGGCATGGGGAGGGCTGTGCAACACTGAGAAGACAAATAGTGATTCTACAGCATCTTACTACGCTGATGGACAGTGACTGTAATGGGAGTTGTGGGGGGGACTTGGTGAAGGGGGGAACCTAGTAAACATAATGTTCCTCATGTAATTGTAGATTGATGATACTAAAATAAATAAAGAAATAAATAATTGAAAAATGAATAGTCAGTGAACACACATACATAACCACATCTAAAAAGTCAATTATTCAACAAATACATTCCATTTTTTGAGCCTATATATCAGGTGCCAGGCACTGTGCTTAACGTTTTTACAAACATAAACTAACTTAGTCTTCACAGCTAGCCTACCAAGTGGTTATTATTGCCAATTTTTATTTAAAAAAACTAGTCTGAGGGAGGTATGGAATTTGCCTACAGTCACAAAGCAAATCAAAGCCAAAACTTCAATTTAAGTTTTCTATCTGACTGCTAATCCCATAATACTCTTTTCTTTTTCTTTCATCTTCTCATCTTTCATTTAATTTTCCATCCTTCTTTTTCATTGTTTGAAGTTTTAATTTAACAATAATTTAACTCAAGTGCAAACAGTTTATAGTTTATACTGATTAATGCAACAAAATCAGCTTGTCCAGAATTGTTTGTGCTGTTTTTGGTAAGTGAACCACTGAACAAAATAAAGATTGAGTAGCTACAAATCCAGGGTGAGCTCCTCTAACTGCAAATGGGTCTTTCTCCGGCTGTGATAGATACTTACAAATGAGGCGTGTGTGTGAGATGGGAGTAGCAGATAGTGTTTCCTGTGCATGCAATTTCTTCTTCAGAGTCGGGCCAATCGAGTCTTAATTCCATCACTTCTGATTCCCCATATCGGAAAACAGAACTTCGAGAATTTTTAATCATTCATCATTCAAGCATTGATCGAATACTGATTGAACACCACTTTTGGGCGAGGAGCTGTATTAAGTACTAAAGATTAAAATAAAACAGACCCTTTAATTTTGTCAGAATGGCAGAGTAGGACCTGATTTCTCACAGTGCACATTATTTGTATTGGGATCGACAGTCTACTAATTGAGTTTCTTTTAATAATGAGGTTACATAATGAAAAATAAGTATTATGAGGGAAGTGGGATCTTTTTAGTGATGTAAATGTGGTAAATTCTGCTATGGATATTTATAAAAACCTTTATTCTTGTCATGTCTTCATGCTTTGAGAGAAAAAAACACTATAGTTGTTGCACAACTGAAACAGCTTCAAGCAGAAATGGATCCAATTGTGAAAATGTATGAAGATCAAAAAACTACAAGGTAAATGCAGTCAGCCAGGGATGGCTGGATGCTTTTCCACTGCCTGGCTGACGACAGGGTTTTAAGACAGGATCTGAGGTATGCAAACTTCCAAACAGAATGTGGCAATTACTCAGGAGCAGCAGGATGTCTTTATTTTTTTAGAGAGATTGTTTCAGTAATGGATAGAAATGCTTTGAGTTTACTCTGAGGAAAATGGGGGCCTCTGAAATCATAACATAGCTATGAAAGGCCTCACGTGATGAACAAAGACCATAGACAAAAATTATTTTATTCCTCCTCTCTTGCCTGCTCAGCAGTGACCATGGCGCTCATTCACTGGCCTCTGTGTTTTCTTCCACCAGACCAAAAGCAGTTAATAACATTATTAATTTCTTCTTTTACCAGGCATATTATCTTAAAACAATTCATATCGTGTGTGCACACATTCTCTGTGATTTGACTATTGCAGTCATAACAAAGATTTTGGAAAATTCAAGCAGGTGCTAAAAGAATTAGTCAAACTTATTCAATAAGAGTCTTTCACATATAAAGTCCCTGTTACAATTTATTGAATGTGTCTGAATACAGGGAGATGTGAGTAGGTGATCATTGGCAAATTCTTCATGGAGGCTGGTCTTGAGGATTTCCTTGAAAATGCTGCTTCCTTCATATTTGAAACCTCTGGTTGCATCCAGCAGTATATCAGCATTAAATATACCAGCAGAGAAACTGAACATGGCCCCAGAAGAAACTGAGAGGTATATTCTATATTTATTAGAAATGAAAGATTAATTCTAAAATAGGTAATGTGGTGGTGGGCAGTCTCACCTCACCCACAAATAATCATAAAGAAGAAAGTCTCTTATTTACAGATCAGATATTGGCCATAAATGGAGAAAAACCTTAATCAGAATGACAGATCAGTTACTCTCAAATGGACAACTCAGAACTCCGTCTCTGCACTACACTGAATGTGTTCCCCAAAACTCATTTGTTGAAATCCGAATCCCAGTGTGATTGTATTTGGAGGTGGGACCCCTGGGAGGTAAGTAGGTCATGAAGGTGGAGTCCTCATGAATGGGATTAATGCCCTTGTAAGATGAGGCCAGAGAGCTAGTTCACTCTTTCCACCGTATGAGGATGTAAGTTAGCCATCTGCAATCCAGAAGGTCCTCACCAGAACCTGACTATATTGGCACTGTGACCTGATTTCCCATCTCTAAAGCAGTGAGAAATAAATTTGGTATTGTTCATAAGCCATCCAGTCCAAGGCATTTTGTTATAACAGCCCTAACTGACTGACAAGCCCCTACTGAAGAATTATAAAAGAAATATTTACATAAGCAACATCATAAGCCCATTATTAAAAAGTGTGATATATTTTAGAAGTAATTAAAATATTCTGTAGAAATTTGGGGCCAAGGGAATAAATCAGACCTGGAACCTACCCCCAAATTATCTAATGACCTCTTAGGGAAGATAAAACATATAAATAACTACAACTCAAAATGGAAATTTTGGCATGAAAGATGATAGAGTTAAGCTCCATAGAATTTCAGGAGATGAGAAATTCTTTAAAGCTGGAGGAGTCAATGGAAGATTTATGAAGGAAGAGGCATTTGATCTGGGCACTGAAGGTTAGTACAATTTGGTATACGGAGAAGGGAGGAAAGAGGAAAAAGAAAATGAAGGTACAGAGGCAACATAGCTTTTGCAGAGCAAACTAGCTCTTTGAGTCTATGGAAGGCATACAAAGAACATTAGCAGGGCATTAGTGCAAAAGTTATGCAAAACTAAATCGCAAAGGACCTGAAGCCTGGTCACAACATGGTGTGAAGCAGTCGCCTCCAACTCCCCTTTTAGCCTTCCTCTGTTTCTGACAGGATCCTTTTCAGAAAGTTCCCATTTACGGCTCCCTACTCAATGCCATGGTCTTATTTAAATCAGACCTGACACCCAACACCTTTCTCCTTTCTTCCCCAAGATATTTCCCTTCTAGCTTTGACAGGACGCATGGCTACAGAGCAGCCTGAGCACCAAGTTCCCACTTTTGCAGATCCTACCAAGAGACTTGTGGTGTGGCAGCTTGCCAGGCCCTGATCACTTAGCCAGGGAAGCCCGCCATGGGGAAATGAATCCGACGGGCAGAATAAGCCACAAGCCTCCCTCTCCAAAGACACTGCTAGGGTGTCAGCGCTAAATTGTACCTGACATTTAATTCCAGCTTTGGGCAGTTCCGTTTGAAACTTGACTTCAGTGAGACATTGATCAGCCTGCAACTCTTCATGAGCTTTGACACAATCAATTTTCTCCAGTAGATTGGGCAATCATTAGCTGACTTACAGAAAGGCCTGGGTCACACACAGCTTTCTGCAGGCCTCTCGGAACTGCACACTGTGAGGAAATGATGAAAAATTTCTGCTGGCAAGTGACTGCCCCCCTTCTCTCCAGAATATAACCATCAAGAAACTATGAAGAGCTGACACACCTTCAGTCTCATCCCCTCAGAAATCTGGGTCTTTGAGAGGATTAAGAAAATCATCCAACTGATTTAGGAAAAGGGGACAAAATCGGATGAGACTCTGCTCACTCTAGGTGTCCCTCACAACCATGCCTTATTGGCCCAAACATCCTTAACCTACTCCCCACATCTTTACTTAGCTAGGACTGTCTAGAGAAGAAACAAAAATTAAGATACTTAACTGGTGAGGGTTTGTAGAGCTCATTGTGAAGTTTTGGTCAGTGAATGAAAAAGTACTCACTGGGTTCTTAGAAACAATGTGAAGACAAGGCAGGTTTTTAAGCCACTAACCTCCACCCTACCATGCAGAGCTGCCCTGCAACAAGACAGTATGGATAGCTTCCTGTATTATATGATTCATCAGATGCAAAAAGGGCTTGCTTCTCCCAAAACATGAACCACGTTATCAGAAACCGTGTCTATGTTTGCTCCCCACTTTGTACCCAGTGGTCATCTGAGTGCCTACCACACAGCACTCATTTAAAAAATAACGTTGAATGAATGGATGAATAATTCAGATGTCATAGTTCTGACGTGGGAGTATTTCCTGTGGTGAACATGTTACTAGAAATGTTTCTAGAAAGTTCCTATAAAAAATACTGGTTTATTTGCATACCTGTATATGTTAGTAAAGAATAGCATATGTTCAGTAACTATTTCCTAAGTGACTGAATCTTTATATTCAGTCATTTTGGATGGGAAAAAGGCAAATTAAGATAAAGAAGCAGTCTTAAAGCAATACTGAATCTGTGTCTCTTGAGACACAGGTCCAGTCAACAGGAAGCTAAGAATCACTTGGCTGGAGCTTTCTCAGTGAGCACGTGCACTCTCCTTCCTACCTGGGCAACTGGGGGCTTTAGAATCACACAGGCAGCCCCTACACACTGTCCACAGCTTGAAGAACTGTTACTTAGAGTGTCCACCCAGCATGCCTCCTGTCCTTCCCTACCTGAACCCGCAGGTCCTTCTGCAGCCTCATGAGACATTGCAGTTTTCAGTCCTTTGAAGGAAGATCTGTGGGGCCTGAACTAAATGGGCTCTGTATTACTTCCTCAAAGAAACCTGGCACCATCTGAGGAAGAATTAATGCACCAGAAACTGGCAGATGGTTCAGGCCAGGCTCAGCAGTACCAGGCACTTGGGATTCAAGAGAGTCTGGAACATAGCAGGGACTTAGTAGATATTCAATAAAACTTGCTGAGGGAATTGATTTTATTTCATTAGGTACTTAAAAATATAGTTTATTACTTGTAGAACAGATGTTCTCATAATATATGTCTTAAAGCAGCATGTCAGAGGGCATGAGCTTTAGGTTTAGAATTAAAAGACATAGATTCAATCCTGGCTCTGCCTTTCTTGTCCTTAACTTCTCTGGCCTCAGTTTCCTCAGTTACAAAGTGAACATGATGGTTTTGCTGCTTCTTTGCAGAGGTTTTGTAGGAATTAAACAAGATAATAAATATGAAAGCTCTGTGGAAAATGGTGGATGATGTGTAAGCATTTGTTAATATATAACTGGTAGAGTTTAACAGTACAAATAATCTGTATTTGAAGTTTAAATGGAATTGTTGGCACACAGTTTTGCATAAACTGCTGAAAGTCCCTAATTAGCATAATAAGCACACTGCTTAAAGATAAGGGGCACAGTAGTCCTGCAGACAGGATTCTAATCCCAGTCGTTCCATTCTCAGCATGATCTTGAAAAAGTCATTTAGATTCTTCAAGCCTATTCCTTCATCCTTTAAAGCTGATAATATCTGTCCTGTTTATCTCAGGTAATAATGAGTCAGTTCAGATGGTAGATAGGAATAGACTTTGAAAAGTATCAAGAAGAATAAAAATAATGAATATTTTGTGTTTTCTTTTAAAAATGTGGACTTTTCCCTTGACATGGTTCAATGGAAAAGCCATATATCCTCTGTGGATATAAGAATCTTCCCTGAATATGGATTCTGGTTCATAGACTGCTGCCTCTGAATATGGCTCTCTTTTTCACTTAGAAAGGCTAGGAAGCATGCTCATCAATATGGAAAATTTCAGCTATAAGTATTGGCCATGATTTATTCAAAGTGCTCAATGCAGTAGAAATAAATAAAATAACACCCTGTTATCCATGAGCATTCTCAGGACACCACTCAAATACAATGTCACCCTTAGAAAGGAACAAACTCACCAGCCATCAGCTACTACATCCATCAGGGTAATAATACCAGCAACTGGAACAACCCCAGCTCTTAACACAACTCAGGCTGGTTTCTTATTTACATCACAATCCAGTGCACGTTGGATGGTTCTCTCTTTTTTTTTCTTAATTAATTTATTTTATTTTATTTTATTTTTTACATGTATAGCACAGTGGTTCAACAGTTACCCATATTATTAAATCCTCACCCCCACTAATGCCACTAATACAGTTACTATCTGTCAACATAGGAAGATGTTACAGAATCATTCACTATATGCTCCATGGTGTACTACTATCCCTGTGACCAACTTATGTTATGACTGAGAATTTTTGTGTCCCTTTATCCTGCTCACCCTTCTCCCCTCTCCACCCTCACCCCTCCCCAAGGTAACCACCAGTCACTTCTCAGTGTCTATGAGTCTACTGCTGCTTTGTTCCTTCGGTTTTGCTTTGTTTTCAGATTCCACAAATAAGTGAAATCATATGTTATTTGTCTTTCTTCACCTGGCTTATTTCACTGAGGCTAATATCCTCTAGATCCATCCATCTTTTTGCAAATGGTAGGATTTCTTTTCATGGCTGAATAATATTCCATTGTGTATATGTACCACATCTTCTTTATCCATTCATCTACTGATGGACACTTAGGTTCCTTCCATATCTTGGTTATTGTAAATAATGAGGCAATAAATATAGGGATACATATATCTTTTCAAATCAGGAACTCCTAGAAGTAGAATTACTGGGTCAAATGGTATTTCTACTTTTAGTTTGTTGAGGAACCTCCATACTGCTTTCCACAGTGGCTGCACCAATTTACATTTTGGTGGCTTAAGCACCACTCATGGACATAGGTTGTCTCCCTTGTATGGCCCAGGCATGGTTCAGTGGTTAGATGGGAGGAAAAGAGAGTATGAAGAAAGGATATCAGATATTCACCATCTCAGCCCTGAAGAGACAAGCATCACCTCACAATTCATAGGCTACACTATTTACAAGGCTTACTGACTGTAGGAGAGACTGGGCAATGCAGAGGGCCACAGGGATAGTGGTGGGCACTAATAGTCTCCATAGGACTCCATGATTAGGAGCCCTAGTCCTGGTTCAGCAAACCACTTTCTGATCCCACAGGCATAACTGCCCCACAATCCACCCAGATGGAAGCACTCGGTGATGTCACTCTTCATTAAGATGGGATGCAGGTGGAAGAGATGGGATAGGCTGTGTGGACTGACCCATTACAAATGTCTGTATGCTACCAGCACCTGCACAGGATCTGTTTTATAACAAAGGAGCACTATGTATCTGTTGAATAATACAACAAAGAATGACAGGAGACAGTGACTATCCAAGGTGGATGTCTCTTTCAGCAAACATAGGCCTAAACTGTGTAGTTCTCAGTTAGCAGTCTAGGATTATGAAAGGGTCACTGGGGCTTAAGTATGGGATGAGATGGAGTGACCCTCCTCTTTTCTTGGTGGTTTTAATTTGGCTCCACAATATCTAAGCAGGTATAAACTACTTTCTTCATTGCCCTCCCAAATTTTTCATTCTTCTTCTTTCCTCTCCATTTCTGCTTCCCCTTTTAACCCCAGTTTTCTCCTTCATGTCCCCCCTCCTTGCTTTTCTTTCCATCTCCTCATTCTAACTGGCATAATGATTGGAGAAGATGGAGTCAAGGTTTGGCGTGTGGTTAATGTTGGACAAATGTGGGCAAAACAAAGTGTGGTCAGTCATTAAAGAAAATTCTTGTCCTAAAAGGGACTCTAAAGATTGTGGAATTCACAAATAAGTCATACAAATAGCAAGTTAAAGCATAATTACGATTTAAACCCTACCCATTTGTATTATTTCCTTAGGTATTGATATTTTATGTAAGATATTTTATTGATATTGATATTTTATGCTAAAAGGTCTGAAAAAGAATAATGCAGACCAGTCCTTTTTTTAATGGATGTTTAAAAATAAGCCATAGAAGAGAAATTGGCTTAGCTAAGGTCATACAATGAGTGAATGGCCAAGATAGTGTAGAACTGCACTGCCCAAAATAGTAACAGTAACCACTAGCCACATGTTGTATTGACCTCTTGAAATGTGGCTAATCTGAATTGAGATGTGCCATAGATAAACACACAATGAGTTTCAAATACTAAGAGGAAATAAGTATCCTTAGACTTCTCTGTAAACACATACACTTACATAAGAAATAAGTATAATGTTTCCTTCTAATTACATGCTGAAATTGTATATTTTTATTATTTTATGTTAAATAAAATATATTCTTAAAACTGACTTAACCTGTCATTTATTCTATTAATGGAGCTAGTAGAAATTTTAAAATACATTTGTGCTTCAAAACTTATTTCTATTGTACAGTGAACTAAATAAAATACAGGCCTTTTTCCTTGATGCAAGTTCTATTTCATGCCACAGTGCTACTTTCATTTGCTTTGTCAGTGTGTCCATTTGTTTGCTTGACCATTTTCTTAAGCACTTCATCAGTTTATCAACCTTAAATCAAAAGAAACGTAAGCAAAAGCAAAAGATCTAATCACTCTGTTTTACTCAAAGTATGGAAATGTTCTTCTAAACAGAAACAATTATTCAAGTGTACTGCTTATGTCGTCTAGTGTCTCCCAGTTAAGATTCACATGGCCTTAGAACATAAGCTCCATGTTTTTCAATCTTCCCCCCACGTCAAGGATTCTTCCAGGCCCAGTGTCTGCTAACTCAATAAGAACCCTTGCACAGGACCCCGCAAATGCTGGGGCTGACCACCTGGCTTCAGGAAGACCTGACCCATAGTTTGTGGAGTTTATTGGTATTGAAACAGAAAAACAATTGCTAGCCCAACTATTCAGTCTTTTTATATCATCTTTTTGTCAAGTTCCTCCTTAATAGGAATTAAAATAGGAAGGAGCTCATGGAGCTTGGAATTGGTATGTTTAGTCCACTGTTGAATTCTGAGGGAAATCTAAAGTAAAAGTTCCTCAAAATGGAAGGGGAAGAGAAAACAGAAGAGATTGCAGCTTTCTGCTACTGTTGTCTTATACTGTGTCCCTTTTCTTGGCTTCTTTATGCTCTTTTGTTCTGGCCTCACCCTCCCATCCTATTAAGTTCTGCATGATTGTCACTATAGGTTAGATGCTATAAAAGAAGAGTATCTATGGATGCAGCCCAAATCAGAAGCTATCTAGTATGCAAAGACCTTTAACCATTTAGGACTGTCTTGGAATCAGACAGAATCTGATTGGCCTCCTGATGTTGTGTGCTGTATTGTGGGGGAAAATACTGACCTCATACAGCCAGCCCTGTGGCATCATTTCCCAGTGACATTCAGGAGTATTCCTCCCCATCCTGCATTCAGAGTAAACAGAAAAGCCACCTTCTCAAAAAGATTGCTTCTGTGCACAGTATCCTAGAAACTTAAGCCTGGTCAGAGATACCTGATGAGAGACTAGCCTTTTTACTTTTATTGATTTCATCTCAGTAATCCTTGTTGTAATCCCTTAATAAGAGTTTCTCTGTGGTAAGGTTATGGGTTAGAGGTTTAGTTTCTGCCAAGGAAAATCAATATGTCATTAGTAAACTCCTCCCTTCTGAGTTTCTGCCTTATAGGTGTCTTTTGAATGCCCCTGTCAACTAGTGTTGAGGGCCCCTCTTACTTTTGCAGTAACTACAAATGGAAGAATTTTCTCAGGACATATGTTCTGAAACTTACAAAGGAAGTCGGGGTGTGGTACCTGAGAAGGCATTGACCCTCCTTCAGATGCGTCCAGTGGAAACATAAATGCTGTTCACTTAGCAACCACTCCTGCCCTTGAGCCAAGAAATGAAGAGCAGAGGTAATTCTGGAGAAGGGGAACCAGTCCTAACTTAGCTTTACTGCTAATCAAAAAGATTCCAGATTCTAAGGATAAACCAAAATCCTGCCCCCAAAAAACAGAACATATCTTTCCCGAACTGTCACCAAAGCCAAGTCATACAAACAACAGCAGCCACTTGGGTCCCTCCCCACTACCCCTGACTCCTCGTGCCATCTTGGGTATCATCAGCCATATTTTGGCCCAGACTCCAGGGGCTCCGGCACATTCTCAGACATTCTGCCACATAACTCCCAAGGGCAACTGTACAGGGGCTTTAATGTCTCCCTTTAACTCAATCACTTTATCAGTCCTTTACTTTGAAGAAAAACAAGAAGGAGGTGGAATGCGACAAGGTGTGTTTGTAGCAGGAAGCAAATGTTATGTCAGGTGACAGGCTCCAGGAAGGAGTGGGGAAGAAGAGGGAAGAACTGGTAATGAACCCCAACAAGCTGAATTACCAAAGTCAAGAATAAGTCCTGATTTTACAGAGGGTATAAAACACAGAATACAGAATATAAATCTACCTTTTAGGGCACTATTGTGAATTCAGCTCTCTTGTCCCCTCCATTGATTTATTTTACTGTGTAACAAATTACTCTAAAACTTAGAGCCTTAAAACAACAAATATTTATAATTTCAATGTTTCTTTGGCCTGGCTTAGATATAAATGTGGCTCAATTTTTTCATAAAGTTGAAGTCATAGGCTAGGCTATAGTCTCACCTGAAGGCTTGGCTTTGAAGGATCTACTTCCATGCTCATTCATGTGACTATTGGCAGGACACAGTCCCTCATACCAAGAATTCTCCTAGGCCCAGTGTTTGCTAACTCAATGAGAACCCCTGTGTAAGACAGGACCTGGCAAATGCCAAGACTCTCCACCTGTCCTCAGGAAGGCCTGGTCTCACTATTTGAGGTGTTTGTGGTTATTGAAACAGAAAAATAATTACTGGTCCAACTATTCAGCCTTCTCTCCAGTCACAATGTGCTTTTTATATGATCTTCATATTGAGGTCTCTCTGCAGGGATGTCTGATTACATGGCAGCTGGCTTCTCCCAAGGTGAGCAATCTAAAAGACAGCAAAAGAGTATTCCCAAAATGGAATGCTTTTTATAATCTAATCTTAGAAGGTTATAAAAGGAGGGTGTAACTTAGAAGTTATTCCAACACTTCTTCCATATTCTATTCAGTAGAAATACATCAGTCAGTCCAGACCACAGTCAAGGAGAGACAGTTACACAAGAGCATGAATACTTGAGCTCATTAAGACCATCTTGGAGACTGCCTGTCACATTCCCTATCATTGACCAATTCTAATGCAAAGGCTTTGGTGTTTATGGAACTTTATGGAATATGTTTCTTAAAGTTACAGATCAATTAGAGGTAAGATATAAAGAATACTACCACCTGATGATTTAGCCAAAAACAATTAGACTGAAAGCAATTTTGTTGAAACAGAGTGTTTCAACAACAATTTGGTCAAAATCCTAGTCACTTGAAAAAGAGAAATATAAAAGCAAATAAAAGTAACACCTCCCCAAATCCTAAAAGACAGTTGAAAACTCCTAAAGATTCATAAGGAGTTGCAAAAAATTATCTCCATGATGTACCAAAATAAACCATATGTTGAACCCAGATAGAAAGGCTATTTATAGTTCAACAAATTATTATGTTGGTCAAATTACTTCATAAGAAATTACATTTGGCCAAATTGCCAATAGCTGAATCACCCTATTCCATTAGAAAAAAAAATCATAACTTACTTTGTGGCAAGCTTGTTGCCAGCATTTAATATCGATTTCCAGAGTAAGTGATTAACGTTGGAAGACTAAGAGATGGTGCTAAGTAAAAAATTACCCCTAAAAACTTAGTGGTTTTAAGCAACAATAAAAATTTATTATTTGTCGTGGTTTCTGTGGGTCAAGAATTCAGAAAGGGCTCAACGGGTAGTTCTTTTCTAGGGTTTCTTGTGCAGCTGCAGTCGGATGTCAGCTTGGGCTCCACTCCTTTGAGAGCCAGAACAGTGCTGGAGCCACTTCTTAAGTGGCTTGATCTCATGGTTGCCAAGTTGGTTCTAGCTGTTGGTGGGAACCTCAGTTTCTCTCCGCATGAGCATATCCATGGAACTGCTTGAGTGGGGCATATGGCAGCTAGTTTCTCCTGGAATAAGAGATCTAAGACACGAGGTGGAAGCTGCAATGCCTTTTATGAGCTAGTCTCATAAGTCACAAGCTTTCACTTCCACCAAATTCTATTGGTCACACAGAGCCAGCTATGATGTGAGAGGACCCTACACGGGAGTGTGGATTCCAGGAAGTGTGGATTTGGGGGGCCTATCTTGGAGGCTAGCTATCATATAAGCAAAGAAGATAGTTTTCTACATATCCTACTCCCTAGAATTCTCTGTCTCATTACAGAGATAAGTACTCCTGTTATGATGGACTCTAAGTCAGGGTTAATTCAGGTTGCAGTCTGTGTTCAAGGTGGAAACTAAAGGTTGGTTTATGGGAAGAGCTAGCCTTTTTATACATAAAAACTGCTCCGTGGAATATTAGGGACATCAAAGAATGCTTTGCCCTAGTAAAATACTAATCCAACTGCTTGGTAAGTAGAGCTTAAATTCCTCTAGAAATGGGCAAAATGCTATTACATAATTAGAGGAAAATCTTAAAGTGCATACACCCCAGGGGGAGGCAACATTCTGGTTTAAATTTGCATCAAGGTGTGAATGATTGGTGACAGATCTTTTCCTGAGAAGAAACTTTCATAGAGGTTGGGCAACAAATAGAAAATGGAAAGACTCTAAAGAAAAAATGGGAGAGGCTTCCAAGGAAATGGAAGTCAAACCCCTGACATCACCATTTTTCCAGGACTCACACTTATCCCACAGCAGTTCAGAGAGAATTACAGAAAGCAGAATATAGTAGCCAAAGAAGTGTAATAGGTCCTAAAATAGAGTGCATTTAAAAACTGGTTTTGAAAGAAATGTAATATTTTAGGAAGTATAACTAATTTTTTTGCCCTTTCATGAATGGTCCTTTTACACATGCTATTCTGCTGTATTAGACCTTTAACAGCTCTCATGTAAGGCAGTATCAGTAGGAAGACAGAGATAGAGGAGATGGCATGGAGTTTTGTGGAGATGCAATCATAAAACCACACTTGGCCCAGATATAAATTACTGCCGCCATACTTTTACTGGTCCTTTACACCACCTGGAATTGTCCCAAATGGGCAGAAAAAGAGTACTAACCTTGGCCTGTATTTCCACAAATGATTAAAAGCTGGCTGTGTGAAGAGTGTTTTTAAGTCAAATCCCAGGACACTGAGCTTCAAGGAGTGTGGAGGGGCGTTCAAATGCTTCCAAGGTTCTGCAGTTCGGTGGCACCAAATATTGCTCAAGATCACTGAAAACCATTCCAAGGAAATAGGCCCCATTTGAATTAATTATGACTTAAGATATATAGCTCACAGACTATGATTTCCAAAAACATGGAGGTCGTAATACCTAATTCCTTTGCCATGTCTCCCTTTTTCCTGCTAGAACTGGCCACTATGCTACCATATTCTCTTTCTGCTAAAAGAACTGCTTCCATCTCTTTCCTCCGTGTCAGCCACATGCACAAGATGCCGTTTTTGTCATGACCGGTGAGTGCTCTCAGGAATGTCTTGCCCACATACTATACCAGGCAACCAAATGGTTTCATACTTTGACTTTAGATATGACATTTGTACAGTTAGAAATTCTACATACACCAAAAAAGAGAAAAGAGGAGGAAGGGGAAGGAAGGAAGGAAGGGGTCAGGATAGGAGGGGGAGAGGGAAGGAGCAGGGAGGGAGGCAGGAAGGGCTCTAACTGGGCAGAGAGCCTAGGGAATGGGTCGCAGTGCTTCCCTCAGCAAAGCCCTTCTCAGAGCAGGCCCTACTTGAGGGATGTTTGTGTCTAGCAAGAAACTACAGCATACGGAGCTTGGAGTGAGAACAAAAAATTTTAAATGTTGTCCTTTTGCCTTCTTCCTTCAACTAGGCTTTCAAGGACTGTATCTGTCTTGTTTACTGTTGTATCTTGGTAAGTAACAAAATGTCTAACCTTTGGTAAATACTCAATAAATATTTATGAAATGAATAAAGCTGGACAAGTAATAAATGAGTCAGTGGGTCAGTGAAACGTATTATGATTCTCCCTAACTGTGAAGAATCAGTTCTTCACAGAACCCTACAAATTCTCCGGAAAAGCTATTTTTCCAAACCCTAGTGTCCAGCTCTACACTGAAAATCCACAGAGATTCCCAGCATGCTTTCCCATATCCTCACTAACTGGCTCTGGTTCCCAGATACCTGGACACTTACCTTTTCCTTTCCCAACCTCGGATGATCCCCACAGATAAGACAGACACTTTCCTATCTCTAAGTGCAGAGCAAAATTAAAACATGTCTAAGAGAAACTAGAGTCCAGAAAAAAATACCTACTTACTTTACTATGCCCCCCACTCAAACCCTGATTTCAATCATTCATATATTCATGTATTAGTTCATTCATTCTTTCAACAAGTAATTGAGTGACTTCTCCATGCTATTGTCCATACTGATACAAAGACGCATCCACTACAGAACCTCCAGGAGTTATAATTTGGTAATCAAAATCTGGCAAAAAGGAATTTATTCCCAGTACTGAAGTGCCAAGTTACTCCTAATGCTGAGTTCCACTTCCATGATGATTACAGGGAAACCAACATTACAGTCTGCTATGTGCCAGTCTCTGTATTGAACACTTTCCATATGTCATGAAGAATCACTACTATGGAGCATGGATGATGTGCTTGGATACTGTTTTATTACATAGGGCCTGTGTGTCTGAGTCCTCCAGCTGCCCACGCTTACAGAGGCCCCTGGCTACTGTGAAGCCCAGAGCTGAGTCACAGCTAACAGAAACAACTGTAACTATCAAGTCACAGATTTTGCTTGTGTTTGCAGAATTGTCATCCCACCCAAGTAAATATTGATCTGGGATATTATTTAATGTTAGAAGAATGGACCCACATTATTCCCAGACTTTACAAGATAACTGACTTCAAGTTAGTCACAGGGGATAACTGAGTATCTGAGAATGAAAACAAATGAAATCAAGAATTAACTCACCAGCATAAGTCTTGGACTTCATTAAACTTTGACCAAATAAGTATATCTGTATCTCTTTTTCTTTTCTCAGCTGAGCATCTGACTTCCTTCTTCCCCTTTTCTTGCCCCATTTCCTCAGCTTTCAGTGTGGATGGTTGTTTTCATGCCTGAATTTGGGCACACTGTACACAGCTTACCAACCAAAATGCTTCTAGGTTTGGACACCTCCTTCTGAGTGTCAGGGAAGTTGACGTGGTTGCCTGTTGTGTGAGTTCTCAGTGTGCCAAAGTGCTGCACCAGATCACTCAGGGAAGAATATAAGATTTTCCAATGTCCAGATGAGCCAAAGAAATATGTTTGAAATTCCTGAAATACAAATTGACTACGTTTTGTGAAAAGATTCTCTGTTATAACTGAAACCTAGCAGAAGGGGGAGCAACCAGAGGGGATTTTCCCCTCTTTGACTTGAAGCCCCTGCGGAAATGAGGGTTCACCTTTAAGTCAGTCTGGTTGCCAATGAATTCAGCATGATTGTACTTCACATTTTAGATTCCATGAAATTTCTTTAAAAAAAAAAACTCTTGAAACTTGACCTTTGATGGTCATAAAATTTCACACCATTTAGCACATTTACTAGCACCTGAAATGATAAGTGAACATCTTGAGTCAGTTTAAACATAGTAAGAATCTGGTCAAACAGGACCCTTAGGAACATCACTAAGGTTTTATAATTAGCTTGAGCTGTCATCAATACATTATCTCTGTTGTCTTCCTGATTAATTATGGTTGTTACAGCCAAATCCACTGCCAATAAAATGGTGAAATAGAAGTATCTATCAAATGTTTATTTTGGATAGATGAACAGCTCTAAAAAGCACACATAACGTCTGAATGCTAAATTTAAGAGGTAGAAACAGGTTAGTTTTAAATTGGAGCCCCTCTAAACTAGTACTAACCATATCACAAAACCTATTCCCCACACCCTCCCTTCCAAAAGCACAAAAAGTCAAAAAGGAAAGAAGGATAAAAGAGTGATGTCAGAACTTTGTATGTTTTTTGTGTACAGATGGTGTGTACACCAAATAAAATCATAATCTCCCCATTATTTCAGAGTTTCAAACTATTCTTGTCCTATTTTTATCCCAACCAAACCCTGATGTACAAATACTTACAAAATCATAAAGCAAATCTATAAAAGGGTATTGAAGAACCGAAAAATTTCTCCAGATAATTCATTGTAGATTATTATCATCAGTAATATGTTCTAGCTCCTAAGCTCCTCTTCTACTAAATAAAATATTATATTTGAATGATGACGATGAGCACACAGCCCCAATCACAGTCTAGCTCTTTGTGCCTGGGACGATCACAAATAGAGCACTTCCTCCTTACTTCTATTCTTCAGGTGCATATAAAACCCTACGAGGAAATTCATCTAAGTATTAATAACAATTAACTATGGATAGTGAGCTGAAGGGTTATTAGTTTTTAATATTAAAAATTTTTTTATTAGAATAATGAATCATTTCTTAATTAACGGGGCAGAAAAGTCAAAAAGAATACACACACAAAAAAAAAACATGAAATTCAAGGAAAAATTCTAGACTCCAGAGTTCCCATTTGACTGGTTTTTTTTTTCCATCTAGATGTATGAGACTAAATTCCCTGGAACTGATCTACAGGGCTTTGTCTTCACACATGATGAAGGACTCCCAAGTCTTCATATGCACAGTCCTGAACTCTTTCCACCAACTGTCACCCATCAGGGCTCCTTGATGTGCTGTCTGTATGGAATCTGCCTCTGAATTGCCCTGGACCCACATACTTCCTCAGTGGGGATGAATGTAGGTAGCTCTAATCCCCTTTTCCCCATCTCCTACCAATGTGTGCAGCAAGGCCCCAAGTACATGACCTTGATCATTGCATTTATTCAACTTCTAGTGATTGGTAATATCATTCAGAAGGCTAGGCAAATTCCAATCTGGCAACAATATATTCCAGCTCTCTGTCTTTGAACTATAGAAAGAATAGGATACAGAATTCTTCATGCCCTGTCTTCAAGTCCTGGGGAGCCTCCCAGGTTCTACCTCTAATGTAGACACATGTAATATAAGGTAAAATGATTCTAATAATGAGCTTGTATTTGATCACAGAGAACATCTTCAAGTGCTTTGAAATCTTCCAGGATGGAAATATTCAATTATTAATAGCCCTTAAATAAAAGAGATAGGCTTTGTTAGATTTGAAAGTTGAACATTCTTCTTAATGGCCATACATGCCAGCTAAATGAGGTAGAAAGAAGTGACAGAAACAGACTCAGCAAAACACTGGATTTCAAAAAGACCTGTTCAGTTGGCTAGAGCTTTTTATTTTGTATTGTACTTGTTTTGATGTTGCTTATTCTAGAAGAAGTGGGAATTAACTTTCTCCAATGTAGGCTCAGGTCCTTTAGGACTTGATAAAGTGATGTGAATGACAAGCAGTGTTGCTGAAAAGGGTTCATACCCTAAATAATTTTTATATGGAGACCACTGGAAATAAAATTTTCTGTGCTTTGTATCCATGTTGGGCATCATGAAATGGATAAGAATATGAGATACCCTCTCCAAATTGCCTTCAGTCTTTTGTCTGATATGCCCAGTATGACTATCAAAGTATCTCAGAATATTGAAAGATCTTAGAAATTACTTTAGGATATTAATAAGCCTATGGATACTAAAACCAACTTTCAAATTTAGATGCCATAAAAGATGCATCTTAGTCTGGATCAGGAATGTTGGTCATTAGCCTGTGAACCACAGCAGGATTAAGACCTGATGATTATCCTATATTGAGAAAAATCCCAGTACGATGTAGGGTGCTGTGATTTTTTATCTTTTCTGGGTCTCGAATAAGGTGTTTAGGTTTCATTAAACATCAAAAGTAAATCTCTAATTTAGAATAGTAGCATCAAATGTTATATTATAAAAAACATAAATGCTACCTAAGACCAACCTTCAGGCTGCCTGGAGACCTTTCAAGACAGTGCTGCAAGAATCATGGCTCTAATGGAAGACATACAGAATGAAACACCTAGAAAACAGGTCTATGCTGGCCCACAACTTGTTTATGACCTCATGTAGGTCACCTCACCTCATTCAAATTGTCTGTACATGAATACCAAGGTCTAAGTGCTTATACACTGAATATGAGTATTCTACCTCTAATGGGTGACTCAGAGAAAAAAAATGGCCCTCTGGTCCCAAGTTACATATTTTGATTATGTGGTCATCCATCCCCACATTGAAGGGGAAGACAACTCAACACCTGGAAGAGTGTAAAAATATGTGTTTTATGATTGTTCAGAATTGGAGTAAATACCAACTTCTTATTTTTTAAAGATATTTTAACATAAGATTAAACCCTGCAATTTTTGCCTTAAAACAATTTCTTCCTAGTATTTAGCTTCAAGTATTTGTTAGATCATAAAGAAATATGTCTCTTTCTCCATCAAGAAAGCTCAGGAAAGAAGACTTCAGTTTCCAGAGTACAAGGCACCCACTTCCACAAATATTATTTGTGCTTTAGAAGTTAATGCATACAATTTGCCCCCAGATATTTTTTCAGAGGAAAACCCTGTCTCCATGGTAAAAAGAGAGAAGCCAGAAATAAGAGCAACTAGGGTTAATTCTGACTCTAGGTAGATTTTTGGTCTATACTGATAAGTTGGCCATCAAGATGGCTCAGATTTCTGTATAAATTACATATACTTCCACTAGATGGATGTAAGCCACATTTGGTGTAAATTAAATCATTAGCAAAAAGCTCCCAATAAAATATTAACTGAATAACCTTATATTTCTGATACTACAGCCAGAAGGACATCTGAAAGGATCGTACCATAAGGAAAGAATTTCTAATTATTAGCACAGAGCATCCTAGGCAACACTCAGCCAGGCATGTGTATAAAACCCTCCCACTCTTAAAGAAAATAACATTTGAATTAACCGTTCTACATTCAAGGAAAGACGCTTCCCAGAATTTCTAAATATGTGTATAATATTATATGTGTATATAGCACCTACTAGGAAAATAAATGACAGTTCAATTCATGAAATCCATGATGTTTTGATAGAAAATTCTATTTTTTAAAACTGATCTCTGCACTATTTTGAAGGACAGAATTTTTAAATGGCCTTGATTAGTAGATCAACTCTAGTTCAAATATTAGGCTTCCATGAAGCAGAGATCAACATAAACTGGAATAAAGCATTAAAGCACATCATTAGATTATGTGAAATTGACCTGAATGTGGAGAACCTAGTGTAGATGGGAACTGTTCACTTATGGTTAACAAAATCAAAGACAGGCCAATGGGACTGCAAATTGGTGTAGACACTATGGAAAGCAGTATGGAGGTTCCTCAACAAACTAAAAATAGAAATACCATTGTGACCCAGCAATTCCACTTCTGGAAATTTACCCAAAGAAAACAAAACCACTACTGCAAAAAGATACATGCAGCCCTACGTTTATCACAACATTATTTACAATAGCTGAAATATGGAAACAATCTAAATGTCCATCAATAGAAGAATGGATAAAGAAGAGGCGGTTCATATATACAATGGAGTCTTACTCAGCCATAAAAAGAATGAAACTTTGCCATTTGCAACGATATGGATGGACCTAGAGGGCATTATGCTAAATGAGATAAGTCAGACCAAGAAAGACAAATACCATATAATTTCACTTGTATGGGGGATCTAAAAATCAAAACAAACAAGCAAAACTGAAGTAAACTCTGTAGAGAACAGACTAGTGGTTATGACTGTCAGCTGAAGGTGGCTGAAATAGGTGAAAGAAAAAAATTAGAATGTTTGGTGTCTTGATCAGGGTGATGGTTACATGAGTGTATACATATCAGAATTCATCAGTCTTTACAGTAAGATTTGTACATTTTATTGTGTTGAATTAAAAAGAAATCAAAGAGTTCTGAAGGATGTGCTGGATAGCTAATATCAATACCACACAGCAATAATTATTATTTATTTAATCAGTGTGTGTTTGTATATACATATCATTCTAAACCATTTCCCAGTGACACTTTCTTCTTAATTACTCAATTCAAATGGACTCATGTTGGATTCCTTCCTGACCTCCAGCCAATATCCCTTTACTGTCACATTGTCCTTCCTTTCTTTCCCCATGCCAATTTTTCAACAGCCAGTATCTGATTTACCAACGCTATTCAGTTTCTTCCCTGTCTTGATCACTACTGATGACAAATCATAAGTTCCTTCTTTAATGAAGTTCTTCCTTTCACTGCTCAAAATCATGCAGAAGCTCACTAGTAAATACTGTTTCAAGGGCAGTCTTCTCTACCCTTCCAGATGTTTTATAATCAGTCTCACCCAATTCATCAAGTTGTACTTCCCACTAGCTCCAACATGTTTCCCCCATTGGTTACAAGTCTCTTCCAATAAATATACCCTATTTGTTTTCAGACTCAGTGGCTTCATTGTTGACTTCTGTCTCAATTGCCTCTCTATTCAGTTTCTCAACTAATTAAATTCATTCCAGTATACATAGATCATTCATTCAGCTAGGTAAAGAAGATATTCCAGATAAAAGAGCAAGAGTGTTTAGAGTGGGAAGAGACAACTGTTGAATGGCATAAGGTCATAGGATAGAAAGCTAGAAAAAGGTCGGGTCATAGTGATCACTGAGGTAAAAGCTGAGAGTGTATGTCAAACAAGGTACTTAAAGACTGTTATGATCTTTTCATCATTTAATTCTGTGCTTTTAACTTTGTAATTATATATATAAATTTTTTACATAAATACATAACTTGAGTTTTTTATGCACACTGGCTATTTTTATGGGAGTTTTTGTTCTCCACCCCCTTTTTTTGGACCCTTTTATTCCTATCTCTATCCAAATTTTCTTTACTCACACTCAAGAAACCCAACTATATAACCACTTTCTATTCATCTACTTTTCTAGCCTCATATGATCTTATGAATGCACTTACAGACCTATAAATTCACATACATACAAGGAATCTTTTAATTTTTTACAAAATGGGATCATACTAATCATATATTTTCTATATATTGTTTCTTTCTCATACAATTCTTTATTAAAAAAACCTTCAAGGAAACTGATAACTTTATTTTTTTTTATTTATTGCACACAATTACAGTTTGTGAATATACCACTTATTTAATTATACCTATAAGTATGGCTGTTTGTTTTGTTTCCAAATTTTGCCCATTCAGACAGTACTGAATAAATCTCCTTTATTTTGATGAGATAGATGTCCAGAACTGAAATTGCTAATTAAAGGAGTTTGTGTGTCTTTATTTTAATTTCTGATAAAATCATAATGCTTCCGACAGAAAAGACTACCTTTTTCCATACATCTCTTTCAGCAATTCTTACTATAGCTCTTTTTAAGATCTTGCCAACCTGATGGTCTAAATTAATATCTCATTATTATTTGAATTTTTATTTCCTTGACTCCTAGTGAATTTTAGTCTTGTTTCATAGGCTTGTAACTATTTGGATCTACCCTTGATTATTAGAATATTTAATTGTGAAATGTGGAACCATACAAAAAGTGAAAAGAAATTAACAGGCAATAATCTCCAGACTTAATACATTAACATTTGCCAGATTTGCTTCATATTTTTAAAATAAATAAAATTTTGCAAATAAGGTTGATGATTCCTTCCCTCCACCCACCTCACTACATCCATTCCTTCCCTTCCTTCCAAAAAACCAACAACTAGGAGTTGGTATGTATTCTTTACCTCAATGTTTTTGTATTTTTATCAAATACATTGGTTTAGATTTGCATTTAAAAAAATGTTTCTACTACTCTGGATATTACACCTCCTACCACTATTCTTTTCATTAGCACCTACCAGTTTTAACGTGTATATTTGACATAACAAAGTCTAAAGTTAATCAATACCTCTGTCCTCCAGAAAAAAGCAGGACCCCTAAGTGAGTGACTTATATATAGTACCTACTTCCCATACTTTGTGATTTTTCTTTATATATGTGTGCTTACTAATTCCTTTCCATTCTTTATCTTCTTACAGCTTCCCCTTCCTTCTAAGTCCCTTCTTTCTGAAAACCAATCTTCAGAAGTTCTTTTATGGAGATCTGTGAATAGTCAATACTTACTCTTGAATAAGACTTTTTAGAAATCTAGGTTGAAGGAATTTCTGGGGTTTTTCCTTAACTCTTAGGGTTTTAATCTATTGACTTCTTTATTTAATTTTTCTTTTGGGCAACTTAAAAATAAGAGTTGAAACTGTTCATTTTACTCTTTGTGATACAGTTTTACCTTCAGGTATGAGTATATTTTTCTTGGTCTCCAAGTTTCATTGCGCTTCTTCAAAGAAGTGTTGACATCTGGGATTTTTTGTTTGTTTGTTTGTTATCATTAATCTACAATTACATGAAGAACATTATGTTTACTAGGCTCCCTCCTTCACCAAGTTCCCGCTGACAAACCCCATTACAGTCACTGTCTATCAGCGTAGTAAGATGCTGTAGAGTCACTACTTGTGTTCTCTGTGTTGCACAGCCCTCCCCGTGCCCCCGCTCACACTATACATGCTGATTGTAATGCTCCCTTTCTTTTTCCCCGCCCTTATCCCTCCTTTCCCACCCATCCTCCCCAGTCCCCTTTCCCTTTGGTAACTGTTAGTCCATTCTTGGGTTCTGTGATTCTGCTGCTATTTTGTTCCTTCAGTTTTTCTTTGTTCTTATACTCCGCAGATGAGTGAAATCATTTGGTACTTGTTTTTCTCCGCCTGGCTTATTTCACTGAGCGTAATACCCTCTAGCTCCATCCATGTTGTTGCAAATTGTAGGATTTGTTTTCTTCTTATGGCTGAATAGTATTCCATTGTGTATATGTACCACATCTTCTTTATCCATTCATCTACTGATGGACACTTAGGTTGCTTCCATTTCTTGGCTATTGTAAATAGTGCTGCGATAAACGCAGGGGTGTATATGTCTTTTTCAAACTGGGCTGCTGCATTCTTAGGGTAAGTTCGTAGAAATGGAAGACATCTGGGATTTTTATTTGAAAAAAATCTTGGCTATTATTTATCTTTGAATATCACTTTTCCCTTGTCTTATGTAGCAATGGATGAATAATGCCTAAAAATCCCTTCAGTAGCAATGGATGAATAATGCCTAAAATTCCTTCAAGTGTGCCTATTCCCTGTAGCAAGAGGTCATCGTGCTGGTTTTCTTAGCTCACAAGACAGAGTAAGTGTCATTTAGACCCTCTTGAATCACTCTGGCACAGTAAGTTGAAGCAAATTTCCAAGAGGTTTAAAAACCCATTCACCCTCCCCTGTCTTTAATGACTTCAGTTTAGGGTCTTCTGTTTCCTTGACAACATACCTGACACTAAAACTGGTTCTCTCTTTGGAACTCTTATTATATAAACATTATCCTTTTAATTCTAACCTCCATGTTTCTTAATCTCTCATCCATATACCTACCCTTTTATATACTATCTGAGCAATCACTTCATCTCTGCTCTTCCAGGTATTCATGCTATGCAAAGTGCATTTCAGCTCTTCCCTTTCTTGGGTCTAGAGCTATATCTCCTATTGCCTAAAGCATATTAAAATTTTAACTTCCAGTTTATTGGACCTATTATTGAGTCTGTGCTTCCAAGCAGTCACTCATGTCAGTATGTACAAGGTGGAGATGCTCAGACAGCATGGGCCAAGATGGTGACCAGTATCAAAATCAGGTCAAGTGAAGGGCTTAGCTTGTCTGAAAAATATCTGTATTTCACTCAAACTAGTACTTTCCCTATGTAAAGAATTCTAGATTTTCAGTTTTCTGCCTCAGAATTTTGGGGAGTTTGACATGGAGGGAATATTAAATGTGAATAATATAGACTTTAGTTAAATATCTGAAGAGTTCCCCTGCAGGAAAATATTTGAATTCTTCATGCCACCTTGCAATAGAACTGAGGCTATGAGATGTCTGAGGAAAGGAAAAGGCTTCTGGGGCACTTGGGGAAGGGTCTTCCAGCATTTACAACTGACACAGATGGTACAGACACTCTTAAGAGGCAAAAAGATCCCCGTCACTGGAAAGGTTTTCATCTATGAAGAGGACGTTTATAGCAGACAAAGGTTTGTCTGGGATGTTTTAAAGGGGATTCAAGAATCATATAATTGTTGAAATGATTGAGCTTTCAGATTTCTTCCAGCATTGACAACTTCTAATTCCTTTACATGACCTAGATGTAATTCCATTTTATTTGCTACATACCAATGGTTGTTCAATGTTTTTGATTAGGTGAAGGTTTCTGTATTATTCGGTCCCCAAATTTCAGTGCCTTGTAACAGCAAACATTTATTTCTTTGCTCACTGTTGTGTTTTGTTTTGATGTGATTTCAAATCCACTTGTTTATGACTTAAATGAAGTTGTTTGAATCCACTTGTTTACAAAGACCAAAAAAAGTTATTTTGATATAAAAATGAAGTAAATCGTGTCAGAATATCATCATCTCCTGGATTAAGAACTCTGTAGCTCAGTTGCTGAGGGACCCCACTGGGGGCTTATTAATAAACAACTTGGCAAGGGGACATTTTGACTGTAAATACTGGGTTTGTGAGAACATCCCAGAGGGCTCAGTGTGGGCAAGGTAACTTTCTGCTGATACACAATAGCTCTCTCAAGAAGGGGGCAATTAGGTCCTGCAATAGTAAAAGCGACTTTGCCTGGTGAAGAAGCCCCTCTTCCTAGTCAAGACCAGCACCGTGATTCCCAAGAATGTGCTGTAGCAACAAAGGATTTTTACTTTGTGCTGGCAGCTGGATGTCAGCTCTCAGTTGGCTAAGTGTGTCTCCTGAATATCAATTTGTGCAAAGGTACACCTCAACACCTAAATTTGGACTCTATTCCTTTTATCTCCTTTTGCCTGGAGTAAGAATGTGATTGTTTTTTTATTGATTAAGCATATGTGATTTCTTTATTAGTTTATTAAAAGACATTATCCTGTTTGCTGTTGGCTTGTGAAATCCCCACCACAAACCTGTGTTAAACAGCTGGCAAAGACAAACTCAGTCTCAGAGCATAATTTTCCCCCAAACAAAACACTAGCATCACCCGAGGGTTGCAGTTTGGCTGTAGCTCTGCTCTGAGAACAACTCAGCTTTGGCGGCTCCACGGGTCTTCTCATTCTGGGACCCAGGCTGAACGATCAGCCACTAACTGCCACACGCTATTCTCAGAGTGGAGAGTAGAAGCTCAGAGAAGGTGGGGAGAACAGAGCCAAAACATACAACGTATTTAAAACCTTTGTTTGAATGTGGCTGTGTCATCTGCTTGTATTACACTGGCCAAAGAAGTTCAAATGGCCAATCCCAAAGTTAATGGAAATGGGAAATAACTTCCTCCTCCTATGAGAAAGCTTAACACTGGCAGGAAAGAGCCAGTAGTGTGTTGAAACCAGTCCATACTGGCTTGCAAATGCCAATTTTTTTATTTCAGGAATTTGTCCAGTTGGTTGTTAAGCCATCAGTATCTTGAAATTGACCATGTTGAAAATATTTATAACATGAAAGTTGGAAAATGCTGCAAATCAGACTTCTCTCTCCACCCAAGAGCCAGTTGTTAAAGGTTTACCAGCACACCACTAGAGGGAACCAATCGTTGTAAACAAACAAAACAGTCTACTACTGTTTTCTTGGCAACCAGTGCCTCTAGTAGCCCAACAGTAGCAATGGATGAATAATGCCTAAAATTCCTTCAAGTGTGCCTATTCCCTGTAGCAAGAGGTCATCGTGCTGGTTTTCTTAGCTCACAAGACAGAGTAAGTGTCATTTAGACCCTCTTGAATCACTCTGGCACAGTAAGTTGAAGCAAATTTCCAAGAGGTTTAAAAACCCATTCACCCTCCCCTGTCTTTAATGACTTCAGTTTAGGGTCTTCTGTTTCCTTGACAACATACCTGATACTAAAACTGGTTCCAGTTCTCACTTCTCTTAGTTACTTTGAGAATTTCCAGTAAAATACTTCCACACCTTTCTGTTTTCTTGGCACGCTCTTTGGCTGTCACCCCACATGAGCTCCCAGGATGGTTTCCAGGCTGGGCCCCCAACTTTAGCACATAGTCCCTTCCTGGGCTCTGATTGAGTCCAACAATTTCTTTCCTGCAGAATGGGCTGGATAGTGCTAAGTGCTGTCATTTAAGGAGCCCCAGGTGCAAAGGCTGGGCCTCCCCCCGGCCCCACACTGTCACCTGTGCGCCTCCCACACTCACCCCTTGGCCTATACCGTCAAGATTTCCTATGCCAGTGCCTGAAGTGAGGGGTTTGTGTGGATTCCCCCTGGAGACCATCCCACTCTAAGGACGATGAAAGGATTAAGGGGAAACCAACTTGAAAAGATCCCGATAGGTTTCGGCAGCACTGCCTCTGGGAAGCACCATGGCTGGGTTTCTGCACAAAATCTATGGCTATTCACCCCCTTTGTCCTTCCTCTATTGCTCCCAATTTCCCTCTCTGAGCCTTCACCTCCCCCCCAGCCTCCACCACCCCAGAGGGCTGGTTCCAATTGCAAGGCCATTCCCGCAACAGTCTCTGGCAACTGGAGTGAAAGGTGCCGACAAAGAGGCCCTCTCCACAGCTCCCTTTTCACAAGAAGCATGTATCCAATTAAAGGATTTTAATTAAAATGCTTTCTGTAGCATCCTGTTTCTACTCACTGTTATAAATTAAACTTGACATTCTCTGATTTAACAGGTGGGTAAGATTATTCTGAAAGCTGCCAGATGAGAGGAAATAGAAGCTAGGCTGAAGGAAACTGTGTGCCTGGAAGCATGAGCTTGTGTGTTTGAAATTGTGTGTGTGTGTGTGTCCGCACACTCACTGTGTACAAATATGCATTCATTCCTTTGCAAGTGCACAATTATGTGCACATGTGTCTGTCTTTAAATTCGTTTTAAATTGTTCAATTTTAAATGAAAGAGTCATGATACAAAAAGGGGGGACCAAAAGAAAACAGAACCTCTAAAATATTAAAATATCATGCAACGTCTTCAAAATTTGAGTCAGCACTATCCATTTGCACATTTCTCATGGATGACATTCTTTTCTGAGGATCATCTCAGAAAATTCTGAAACCTCCACTTGTTGTTTCCTAAAAGTGATGTTTTAATCCACACTACTCTTCAATGCAAGGGGAAAGGAGGAGGGATTTTTGGTGTTAACCATTACAGGTTCCAGCCATTACAGGTTCCACCTCTGCAGTGCTTCACAGTCAGTTCAAATTAAATGCTTCAAGTTCTTACAGATTGTGCATTAAACATTTGATTGCAAATTGGCCACTTCAAAAACGCCCTTTATCCAGCCAAAGTAGTTTACTCACAAACCCTATACATGAAGAGTATTACCTAAACTCCACCCATCCAGTTGCCTGTCATTCTCCCTGCCTAGACCTCTTCTCTCTGAAACTGCCTTTCAGATTCTGCTCCTTCTTGGCTTGCCCAAGACATTCTTCTTGACCAACTCAGACATACTTTCTGCTTCAAATACCCATCACACTCACTCATTTACTCAACAGGACCAAGCAACATTGCAGGTGCAACAGCAAATAATAAGAAAATAAGCAAACATAAAATTTGCTGCATGGTGGGTACATGTTGGGAAGAGAAAGATAATAAATTGAGGTAAACAGAGTGTTGGTGTTTTTATCTAATTCTGCTGTCATTGTTTAAAGTGTTATATGTTTATATCCCACTTTTCCTTCTGGATTGTAATTTCCTTGAGGAGGGGGGATTCTGTCTAACACCTAAGGATAATATTCAAAGTATTTAACAGCTAGTACAGCAGAGGAACAGATCGGTGAAAGTGGACCTCAGCCACCCTAGCACATCCAGCTGGACATCAGCCCTCACCTTGCTGGGTGAATTTCCTTGTCAATGTTGGGACAACTCATCAGACCTCCTGACCACCTATGAAGTATTTCCCAGGATAAAACAGCCCTTCAAACCTTATCTTTTCTGGGGAAGTCCTAAAATCACATCTTCTCCATGTTAAGCTCCTGAAGGAAATGTGCTTTATTGTATATTAGATCATGGAATTTGGATTTAAGTAGATCTGGGTTCAAATACTGGCTTCACCTACTGTTTGTCCCAGTTACTTAGTTAATTTAATTTTGTGAGGCTCAGTAACCTTAATTGTAACACGGAAAGCATAATACCAACCTTGCAGTGTTGTTATGGAGAATTCAGTGTAACAATGTGAGAAAAGTACATGGAACAGGCCTCATATAAAATTGATGCTTTGTGAATGACAGTGATTGTAGTTGTTGTCATTATCTATTGTTATCTAAAATGGTACAATCACATATTTGGTCATATAGTAAATTATAGATTCGCCTTCACATTTTTTGGTATTAAAAAGCAAAGTTCAAGTAAATGTGAAGATGTTATTGGCTTTATTAAATGATTCTTGAATCAGGCAGCAGCCTGTCTAGCAGGCAGAGAGATGATCCCAGTGGCTGTACAAAAGGAAGGCTTTTATAGGCAGGAGGATGGGGCAAGAAAGTTATGAGCAAAAGAAAAGAAAGGATTATTTCAGGCCAGAACATCGTCTTTTGGGGAGAAGGGATTGGCAGAGTTCTTGTCATACAGATTACCTCAGTGCCACGAATCAGGATATTCCATAATGACTATTAAAAGGTCACATTCTTGGGGTACGTTGAAACTGTAATTAAGTCTTAGCTATTGTGGGAGCAAATGACTCAGTTTCGTTTTTTTTGTTTCTTTTTTTTTTACAATGGAAATAAACAAATATATTTGTTTGGCTTATACTCCAAATACTCAGAGTTCCATTTTTACTCTGCTTCCACTACCTCCTATCCAGGAAAGAGAAGAGGTACCTACAACTCAAATATACAGTATTCTCACAGTACTGAAAACTCCTTGAGGACATGCATCTCATCTTCCCGCTCTTCTCAATCTTCACTTCCTCTCACTCCATTTCTATGCCATTCCTGGAATAAAACCCCACTCACAAGATGAAACAACGTCAAGATGAAGAACTGGAGAGGAGTAATCAGAGTGACTGAAGGAGCTGTGATGGGTGGGGGAGGGAATGATTGGATGAGTTAAGACTTTTGAGCAAGACTAAAAGGGAACATGCTAGAGCGTACTAGATCATAAGCCCATCCATCCAGTGAACACACACTCTTTCATTAGGAGGTAACTGCCTCAAGCTGGAAAGAGGGAATAAATAAATGCATCATTTTCCACGACATATTTTATGATTATGAAACTTGCAAGAGGTGATGAAAGCTGAAGTGAAGCTATGCAAAAATGAGAAAAGCCATGAAGGACTAATCTTACAGTACACTGAAGGGAATTAGAGCATTTGAGGTGTCATGGCAAAAAGCAACAAGCATTCCCTGAACTCCCTCTGTGCCAGGACTTGGGCTATGTGCAGATGGAGAAGAAAAGAAGTAAAGACAAGGTCCCATGCCTGAAGGATCTTACAAAACAGGAGAGGTGAGATGTGCTCACAAATGGCTACTGGGCAAGACAGAATCTGATCAGCAATAATGAAGTGTTATGGAAGATAAAAGGAGAGAGGGCCATGGCTTTGTTAGCTTCAAGGAAAAGGTTCCATTTGAGACGTACATTGAAGAAGAGGTAGAATCTGGGCAGTGGAAAATAGTTAAGAGACAGGCACACTGAAAGGGGACATAGGCCCTGTGGGGAAAGATTGAACGGAGGTAGATATTCAGGGTGATGAGGACCAGCCCCTTTTCTATTGCTAGGCTCAAGAATTGCTCCTCACTCACCCTACTTGGTGGAGGCAGGGGAGGGGAAGTCGTAGAAGAGCTAAGGTAAAGAAGAAAAGGTAAGTGACAAGGTTATGCAGCTACAAATAACAGGCGAGGGGAGGTTAAAGAAGCTGACATATAAAATCTCTGCCAACTCCAGAAGAGCCTTAATTTATTTTACATCTAAAGGAATTAACACCCTGCCCAACACACTCCTAAAACACGCTCAGACAGTAAAATGCCACTTCTGAGGGACTTAGTATCTGGTCCCACAAACAGGAAGAAACTAAATAACTAGCAAAGTAAAGGATAGCCAACACTGTTCAGTGAGTGAAGCAGGACAAGGGGATGAAATGAGGACTGAACATTAAACAAAAACACAAATAAATATATACTTAGGATCCATGATTATAGACTCTACAGAAAGAAATGGTGCAATGAGAGAGGGTGACGGACAGGTAACATAAGAAAGGCTGGTAAGGGTTTCTTACCCTTCGTATGGTGAGAGGTCTAAATTCACCTCAAATGCGACATTTAGGTCCTCAAATGCTTTCCCAGCACCAACCACCAACTCATTTTCCACCCCTTACAACTTAAAACACCACTTTCACATATATCACCTCTTTAAAGGAAATACAAAAGGATATGTAGAATAGCTTAGAAAACTGTTCTTGTAAAGCCTGAAACCAAGTTTTAAAGCACTGATGGTGTTAAACAACAAAAACTCAACTAAGTCCATTTGAAGATCTAATTGGCTTTATGAAGTAGTTGGTGAATCAGGCATGCCATCCAGCAAGTAGAGAGGTGCTCCAAGCTGGACAAAATAGAAGGTTTTATAGGAAGAGTGGTGGGACCAGAAGTTATTAGAAAAAAAAAGAAGGGATTTCAGGCAAGGTCACTTGGGCCTTTCCCTCAGAGAGAAGCACAGAAGGCTGTATCATGTAGATTACCTGTTTTCTGGGGGAGGTGGGGAGGGTTCATGTGACAGATTACCTCATTGCTGCTGACCCGAAAATTTGTGCCTTACGACATTTCTGAGGGAGGTTGAAACTGCTATTAGGTGAGGTATTAAGCCCCAGTTTGGTGAGGTGTCCTAGTAGAATTGACTCCACTTTGGGCCTGTGGTTTTCTTTTTAACACCTCTGTCTAAGCATGTTTAGCATGCACTGTCTAAGCACCTACCCTTTAAGTGCCTTTGGTGAAATGCATATATGGGTCAAAACATTTTCCCCCAAAGCATCCAAGGAGATAAACTTTCCTAAGAACTCTTCTAAAGATGGACAGTGTTTTTCATTCCATGGAAGTGTCCAGGTTTGACCCTTTGGTAAAAGATGAATTTGTTTAGCAATTACATATGACACCCTGTCAGTTCTTTTGGCCTTGAGAAAGAAAGACATAAAAATCTGTTTGTGTTTCCTCATGAAGGGGCAGAGTTGTTACCCATCAAAATCTTGCTATGAAAATACTGGCAGCAAAGAATAGAAATATAGTCCCAGACTATCAAGAGACAACAGTGAAGCTCAGGCCTGTACAAAAAACTTGCTCATCTGATGTGAAAGAACCAGCTGTTAAAATGCACAAGGAACTACAGAAATGCTTTGAAGTTAAAACAGAAAAGGTTTAACTACATATTTCATGCAGATACACACTAAGAAACTATTTTATTAAGGAAAAGAGAAGATCTTTTCAGGATAATTTCTTCATTTCTCAAATTTCCTTGCACCAAGCAGGCACACCACCAAACAGTGGTTTGCCCAAGCATAGTTTTAGCAACTGGTATTTTTAGACTTAGAATATGAACCTATCCTTACTCTGGGATCTCTGCTGACAGCTTCTCAGGAACACAGAAGGGAACAGAAATCCTTCCTCTGCTGGTCCTCTTGCTGTAATACAAGTAGAATGACTAACCGCCCCAGCCCTGGGACTGACCTAGTTTTAGCACTGAAAATCCTGCATTCCAGGGAGCCCTTCAGTCTGAAAAGAGCCAAGGTTGGTCATCATACTTATCAGAGGACCTCAGGTCAAGTCCTGACCCACCACTCGGCGGCTGCACCAGGGCTGGGGAGTATCATGAAAACGGAAACTGAAACAACAAAATAGGCTGACTTTGTCTTCACTACCATTTTGTAGGGACCCAGGTCTCGCCTGAAGAAAAACTTTAACCCAATTTTCATTTGAGACTAAAAAGTATGAAAATGACAAAATGGGAACAATATCTAAAATGTTTCCTTCTTCTACATCAATTAGGTATACTCTGACAAGAAAATATAAAACAAAGGACTCAGTCTTCATTTTAGTTGTTTTAAATGGAAAATGATTAGCCTTTCTGGTAAAATATTGGTGTATTGAAAATGTCTTAGAGAAATCTCGACTTTCTGTTCCTTGGGTAGGGGAAAGTGAAAATACAATTCCTCAACTGTAAATTGTACTTTGAATAAATGGAGAAATGGTGAAGAATAATCTAAACCAAATGCCAAAAATCAAATTACCAGATCCTATTAAGATTCTGTCTTATAATCAAGAAGAATGTCTGTAAACCAGGAAGGATACAACGAGCTCCCCTAAGAAGGAAATTTATTCTCAGAAGGAGAGAAGGCAATAAAAGATAATGCTAATCTCTCATTCCCAAATGTTGCTCCACAGATTAGATCCATCAGAATCACCTGGAAAACATGTTAAGACACAAATTCCAAACCCCAGTTCTAAGAGACACTGATTTAGATCTGAGTGGACCAGAGAATCTTACATTACCAAGCTCTCTAGGTGATTCTGATGAACAGCAAGTTTTGGAACCACTGACTTAGGCAATCAAAAGGTTGAAGTTGGCAAATTCACATGGATTATTTTCCAAACAGCTCATCTAGAGGCAAAAGAACTTGATGGTTAAGAAACTGGGTTCTCATGGGATATAATAGATCCTAAAGATCTAGAAAAAAATCGTGGCTTTGTAACTTGTTTAGCTACATAACCTTGGAAAACTAATTTCTCAATTTATCTATTTAAAAATGGAGATAATAGTTGCAACCTCTGAGAGATTTGTGAGATCTAAATAAGTAAATGCATGTCATGCTCCTAGAAAAGTGCACGCCCCATAGTAGGTGCTCAACATGTGTGAGTAGCTCTCATTAATGCTGAGGGAACTGGCAGGTGAGAGCTCAGAATCACCACCAGATTTTCTATCTGTATTCACACTATAAGAAAAGTGGCAGAAGATGAAAGATAGCTATACTAACTAATCTTCAAAAAGAGCAAAACAATGCTACCCAGAAACTCAAATGATTTCTAACAAAATTCTAGAGTAGATGTGTGCTTTGGATTATTATGAATACTTAGGGAAAAAAAGCACTAGAAGCCAGTGTAGTTTCATTCATAATAAGTAATGCATAAACTTCAATTACAAGGTATCTCAAGATGAACATATCAACAATGGAACCCTTAAAAAAAAACAGTGTATTTTATTTTATTTATTTATTTTAATTTTTATATAAGTGTATTTAATTTTACTTATTTTTCTTTGTTGATATTTTTTATTGCAGTACAGTTGATATACAATATTATACTGGTCTCAAGAATACAACATAGTGATTCAACAGTTACCTACGTTTTTTAAATCCTCACCCCAACTAGTATAGTTACTAAAGGGCCCCCACCCATAAGATGGCGAACCTCCTGCTTCTCTTCCGGGTCCTCGGTTCCCGCCGGCGCCACCTGAAGCCCAATCACCCCTCGCCCCCCTCCCAACCCCAGCACCTAGCCAATAGCCACCAGCCCCGTAGAAGTAACACCACAATCACCCCATGCCCCTTCCTATATAACCCAGCACCTTTCCCTAATAAAGCAGAATTCTCCGGTGAATTGCTGCTGTGTGTCACTCCTTTCCTTTCAGTTACTATCTGTCAACATAGAAAGATATTACAGAACTATTGATGATATTCTCTATGCTGTATTTTCATCCCTGTGACTAATTTATATTTTGATTGATTTTCCCCTCTACCATCTAACCAAAGTCTACCCCAGTCTTCCCCATGTCAGAAATGGTGCCACCATGCATGCAGAAACCTGGGAATCATCTTTCTCTAATCCCCCTCCTACACACACACCCATTCAGTTCATGAAATAAGTTCCATAAATTCTCCTTCCAAGAAGCATCTTGAATCTATCCACCTATCTTCATTCTCACTGCTACTGCCATGGTGCATCTAACCATTCTTTCTCGTCTAGAGCCCCACAACAGCCCCCCAAATGGCATTCTTATTTCCATTCTTGGTCCCTAGCAGGCATTCTCCATGCAGCAGCCAGAGCGGGCTTTAAAAGTATATTTCATGTCAGTCCCCTGCTTAAAACTCTTCAATGCCTTCCCACTGCACTCAGAATACTAAGTCTAAATTCCTTACTAGGACCTGTGAGGCCTTGCATAATCTGCCCCATCCCACCCACATCCCCAATTACTTCTCCAAGAGAGTTTCCAGCCACTCCCCTTTTCTCATACACACGGGCCTTCTTTCAGCTCCTCAGCATGTAAAACTCACCCCCAGGGTCTCTGGGCTTGCTGCTCCCTCCATGATCATGCTTTTCCCCATATTTTAAAAGGCTGGTCTCTTCTTATTTCCCCAGTGTCATTTTAAATGTCTCTCCACAGGAAAGCCTTCTCTGACCATCCTCACCACATTTAAATGTGACCATCTGTTATTCTATAGCTGTACCTGCTAATTAGCTTTGTACTGCTTGTCACAACTTATAATCACATTTGTTTAACTTACTTCCTTGCTTATCTTCCTGACAAGACTGCGAGCAGAATGAGAGCAGATACCATGTCTGTTGCACTCAGCAATACATCCCCAGCACTGTGTCTGCCTTATATTAGATTCTCAAATACATTTGATAAATTAAATGTATTAATGAAAGAGGTAAATTCATAGTCAAGGAAACAACCATACTTATACACTTGACTAATGGACATTTCTTTATAATGATGTCATGTATGGGGGAGTTGCTATATAATTAAAATATTTTACCCTTAAAGTACAATTTCAGGAAGCATTAAGGAACAGCGGCTAATGAGATGTCTCTGAAATCTTGCCATAGTTGCCTTTTACTTATTGTGAGGCCAACCCTATGAGCATTATATAACTTGAGTCTTCACTCTGACCCTGCACAGTACTTGGCCAGATCCACAAATGGAGTTAACTAAATTGGCCACCAGTGAAATGCTGACGTGAATAAAACAGTCACAGAGCAGGACAACAGTTAATGCGACCATTTAATGAACTTGGGATCAGTGTGGGGAGTACTGGGAGTGGGCGGGGCCGAGGTGGGTAGCTCAGCGGATGAAAATCCACATATGCTAGGGAGCCATTACCTTGTCTCTAAATTACTCCTCCCAGCAAAACCTACTTAAGAGTTGTTGGCAAAAAGCCAGCTGAACTGATGAGCATTCCACACCCACTCACAACTCCCCAAACCCAGGTTTTTGGCTGAGGTGCTAATGTGCAGTAAAAAGGCCAGAGGTGAGGAGGAGGAGAGAAAAAAAAGCCTGGATTATCCTTGACCTGTATAATCAGTCCCTGAAGATTTGGCTTAACTAGATTTGCAGAATCTCCTTTCCACCCAAGAGCATGTGAGAAATTCAGAGGAGATGGTAAAGTACCAGGAGTTGAGACACTGCCTTGTTAAGAGTGTGCAAACATCGACACAACTTCCATAAAAAGTGCTTTGTGGGAGACAGAGGATGGATATTGAGTACTTGTCAGTGGGAGCTCTCTAGCTGTGGAATTTTTTATAGCTCATTCAGTCACAAAAACTAGTATGATATATTTGGACAAAGGTTTCTGGAAACTATTTCCCTTCACCACTCCCACAGTTTAATTCTATGGTCTTCCCCTTCAGAGGAGTAGTTTGGCAAAGTATGATGCACAAAGTGGTAAAATCGGGCCTCCAAAGAGAGCAAAAGCATTAGTTTGTAGAATTTGCAGATTTCCACAGTGTAAATACAGGATTTCAAACTACAAGTGCGATGTCATAGAAGACAGAGTGGAGAAAAGGTGTGCAGAATCAGTAGTTGCAAACTGGTATGAGCCAGCTTCGTGATACCACTTAATGCACACATGGATTTTAGGAGTCAAGCAGCTTAAGCCCCAGTGCCGGGTCTGCCTCTTACTAGCTATGTGACCTTGGACAAATTACTTAACCTCTCTGACCATCAGATTTTTCATCTTTAAAACAGGGATAAAGCAAATAAAACACTGAGTTAAAAATACAGGTTTAAAGAAAGCAGTATCGAATATATGATAGACACTCACTGAATGGTAGAAGATGGTGGTATTACTGGTGATAATTTACTTCACCTAAAAGATCTGTAATTATTATAGAAAACTGATGAGTAGCCAAGGGTTCCTGTATTGGAAATACTCACACAGTAACTCCAAAAAATTCCAACAAACTTGACTGTTTTGGCACAAGGGCCACTAGATCTCCAGAATCTTTCCTGAGAATGAATTGAAGAAAGAAGGAAAACTATAACTCTTTACTAAAGATACAGTTTGAATTTTTAGAGCAAGAAATTTTTCATGTTTTAAATGTCTGGTTATTTTTAAGAAAATCTGTGGAGAGAAAATTCCAGAAGTAGCACTTTTAAAGTAGTAGAAATAAGCATTGAATGCTAAACTTGCCTGAAAATTGAAAATTCTACACAACTCATTTACCGTGATCTTCTAGTGTAGAACCAGATAAGATTCCTGGAAAATCTTAGTGGAACCTACGAACTTGGACAGTGGGATACAGTAAAGAGGTAGGTTCAGTGAAATCCGTAGAATGATTTAAGTATGTGTATAAAATCTTTCATACATACTTCATGCAATCTAATGGAAATCTAATTCAATCTAATGCAATCTAATGGAAATAGTGTAAATAAGTAAATAAAGATCACAGACAAATTGAAAACAAGATTCAGTTGAAAACTACGCATGGAAGGAAAAAATGTCAAGATAGGGCTCAATGAAATACATTAACCTTCATAAAATTACAGTTGGCAGATATCCAGGCTTATATAACAATAACACATGAAGTTTAGAAAATGACTGTAGTGTTTGCATAGAAGTCATACAAAAGTAAGGATTCTGGATGTTGAGTTTCAGTGACTGAGCAATGTGATCAGGAAAGGTTTACATTTCATAATTTCATTGCCCCAGGGATCTATGAACAGATATTTCACAGTAGGGAAATCAGATCATCTGCTCACTTGTGTGTGAATTCCCTGAAGGCTGGCCTGGGGCCAGAAGAGAACTTTGTGTGCAACCTCCAGGATGTCTGGGAATGAGTGTAAATGTCACTGAAACCCAGCTCCTTGGTAAAGTCCTGAGTGGCAGCAGCTCCCTTTGGATCAAGGCTGGAGGCAATGCCACCATTATGGTGTCTGAACATGTTTTGGTTCACACCTTGAAAACAGTGACATCAGTGGCCAAGACTCAGATGGCTGTGAGGTCCTCAACGCCTTGATCAGACACCTGAACAGGAAGCCAGAGCAGCAGAAGCTCTTTGGACCTGGCTTAGTAAAGTGCTTCAAAGCAGAAGCTCAATGACAAGAGAGGCTGCAAGAAGCCATGAAAACCAAGACTCAGCCTGATCCTGGTGTCAAAATGCATCTACATGTGTTTGCTGGTGAGGTCACTTTAAGAAAAACCCGGATACGGAAATCGAAATCGATTTAAGGATAAACCCGGATCCAATTATTCTTGTCACAAATGGAATCTTTCTCTATAAGAATAGCATTATTTTATTTATTTCATTCTCTGCTACTGTTACAAATAGTCTTTGGTTCAGGAAAACTAGATACATTCGCCTTTCATTGAACATACTTTCTGCATAAAATATGGTGTGGCTGTATGTAGAATATAATTAGTGGCTCCAAACACCTTAGTACACTGACTGACAGTGATCGCACTGGATGGGGTGAGGACTTGCTAACCAGTGTTGCGTATGTGAAGCCATCATACAGTTGTATATCAGTGACACTTCGAGAAAAAAAATTTGGTGTGGCTATGTTTAAATGACTTTAAATAAATGAAATACAAGTTGGTTAACATTCTATTTCAATAATATTTTCATCTAGGGACTCAACAGTTTTTAAAAATATGAGGATCAGTTCTATTTCAAACTGATTCATTAGGTGTGTTTTTATTTCTTTGGTGTGTATGTGCGTGTACAGGGGTTTTTACTATCATTAGCACTGTAGGGGAGGCTTCAATGCAGTTCAAGTTTCAGAAAGAGGTTCATAAGTGGTTTTGGTAATTGAGTTCGGTAATTCAGCCAGGGATTCCTGATTTAATTTATTTCAAGCCACTGTATTTGTGCATGTTATGTATATGGATGTGTAAGTATCAAGTGTGCATATGCAGTTATACATATCTTGATTTTTATGCAAGTTCATTTCACCCTATTACTAAGCACTCAACTTTGGGTTGTAGAAAGAGACTTCTGGCTGCACAGGGAAGTCTGAGGCTTCATGATGAGGAGAACAGTTCCCTGTGACTCAGACTTCCAAGGCAGCAGCCTGGGATGAGTGCCTCTCAATGGGAACAGAGCTCACCCCACCCAACGCTCTGGCAGTGAACCTGCTGAGTGGGCTTCTGTGCCCCCAATTCTGACTTCTTCCCGGGCTCCTTTTTGCAGCTTGAAGGGGGAACGCAGGGCAATTACCTCTAGCAAATTCATCCATTAATAGATATTTGATCATTTATCATGAGCCAGGCTCTATTCTAGGCTCTAATGATTCAACCCTGAACGACAAACACATACCCTGCTCTCATGGAGCCCACAGTGGTATCTTCACTAAGATACCAACCTCTTTAATTATAAAAATTTTCAGCAATGAGGAAAGAAAGATTTTATATACATACTTAAATTTTTGAATGATAGGATTTGCTAATATTTGAGGTTCATAGTTTAACCCTTGTCTCTCCCTAGTCAGAAGTCTATAAATAGCCATCTTACCTGGTGTTCATCATTAAATGAGATGATTTCAAGACAAAAGGAAGCTGGGATACAGACGATCATAGTTTAGGTCTACGTGACTTTTATTTCAAGTATTAAGACTTGCTTTCAAGAATTATTGTGTGTTAAAATCTATTAAGACACCCTGTGTGAATAGATAGCAGAATAGTAGATTTGGGGAGAAAAGTTACTTTTACTTTTTTATAAACCTATTCTTCCTCATTCCATTACTCAAAAATATTTCCTGAGCCATTACTCTGAGTTAGGCACTGTATCTCAGGTTTTATTACAAATGTTTTTGTATTCATTACCTGAAGTGATTCAGAGAATTATCCTGTGACATAGAGAAGACAATATTATTGCTGTCATAGTCCTGAGTTCTGAGAGTCAAAGGAACCAAATGCTTTCTCAGTATTGCACAGCTGCGAAGCAATGCCAGCAGGGCTGATGAGCACGGAGTCTGGAGTCCAACTCCATGGGATCAGATCCTACCTGCTGCGTGACCTGAGGCAAGGACATGTCTCTGTACCTTGGTGTCCTCACTGGTAAATGGGCACAATGATAATTCAGGTTGTGGTGAGAATTAAATCAAATGTTGCAAAGTAGACAGAACAGTGCCTGGCAGCTAGTAAGTGCTTATAAAGAGTTTGCCGTTATCATCGAACTCAGTCTTACGTTGCCAACACCTCTTCCTGCTGCCTCTGTCCATAACTCCTGACTGATTTCACTTTGCTCAGCATTTTAATTCCCTCAGATCAGAAGCACTTATATTTCACACCCCCAAATTCCCCTAATCAAAACCATTAGGACAAAAGCCTGAAGACTTGTGACCATGAACCAATACGGTCTAACAAATTTTGCTTCCCATAGGGAAAAAAAAAAGTTATATTTTCTAAGTCCATTCATCTTCCTTCATGGAAATTAAACCACCTGGGATTCTAGTAAGCATGATATTCTTTTCATTGAAGCACCAATTATTTTCTCTATATAGTAGAGGTAAATCTGCCTCCAAGAACTGATACATGCTTTAATATGTATTTAGATAAGGATCCCTTGAGAAGTTTCTTTTTTTAAAAGAAAGGTTTAGTTTACTTTCTTTTGGTTGAAGAGAACTTCTGTGATTTTTATTTTCACACACTGACCCCTTAGCCAGCAGTCAGTCAGCACACATTTCCTGAACTCTTATCTTATGCTAAGCCCTGAGATAAATACTGGAAATTCAAAGATAAGTAAGAAGTGGTTCCTGACATCATAGCCAAAGGGAAATTGCAGAGGCAGCTGCCCTCTAAATGGGTATCCACAATGTTCCTATGAGTTCCCTTATTTGAAGAAATCTGATTTGGAAGGAGCATTTGAAAATCGCCTGCTGAGCTCACTTCCTTTGGTGCTTGAAGCAAGTTGGAGGTGCCGAGAAACTGATCAATCTCATAGGTGTGACGACCTCCAGGGCCAACAGAAAATAGTGGATCCATTCTGCCTATAAAGCTGTAAAACTGAGGGAAACCCTGCAACCTCATTTCCAGGTGGGGAGCCCACGAGATCAGCTGGATATCCTGTAGGAGGGCTTTCAGGCCTGAGATCCATCTTCTCTTGGAAAAGGGCAACTTTCTGCTTCAAAGAAAATAGGCTTAAAAGGTTTTATGGAAAAGGTTCTGAAAGATGCTTGGCTATCCAAAAGTTCTTACAAAATAATGTTTCAATGAATTGAGTGTGAAAAAATCAGAAACAGATGGATTAAATTTCTCACAGAATACCCAGGGCTGAACAATTAACCAAAAAAAAAAAAAAGTTTTAAAAAGGCTAAGAAGGAAAACCATGTTTGACAATAGTCCAAGACCGAACTCTTAAAAGTGGATTTGGGTTTTTTGGCCTAACCCCCAGCTCCAGAACCACAACTATGGGCCCTGAGAGGAAGTGAAGTTTGTGTGCTGCGCAGCCTCCTCCAAACAGGAACCCTGGAAGATAGAGGCCGAAGCCCCTTAGTCGTGGAGGCCCGTTTCCCAGCATGCACGCCACAGACCGCCGACGCCGTAGGACTCACGCCTCCGTGCCTTTGTGCAGGCCCCCTCTCCCCAGGAGCCCTTCACTGCTGCGTTGAGCCCTCATGTCTCTCAAGGTGCTCCTCCAGAGCCAACTTCTGGGTGACATTTTCTCTGGTCCTTTTTCAACCAGGCCTCTCACACAGCCTGGCAACTGACTCCGGACAGCTGCCACCGAAGAGAAATCCTAGTAATCCACAAACCAAAGAAAGAGCCAAGACTAGGGAGCACCTCTGAGAACTAAGTCTGCACTCTAGGGCTACCCCACTGCACAACTCCAGGGACACTGCCAGCATTGTATTCTACAAGAATGACACCCTCTATGCAAAATGCAATTACATGATTCCTCCTGCGGTGCTTAAGAAAACACAACCTGCTATACTCATTCATGTCTCTCCCTCCTCACACTTAGTCATGTGCATTGATGGCCATGTTACCCAGGACACATCAAGGGCAGGAGTACATACCACAGTTTGAAGTGGAGAGCAAAGTAAGGTCCAGGAGTCTCCACTAAGAAGCCAAAATGTATAAAAGGCTATACATAGGTCCAAATTTTATGTAGGCCCATATTTCCCAAAGTATATTCTGTGGGATGTTTGAGTATTATACAAAAATGAGATTCTCTGGTAAAATTAATTTGGAATTTCTCCCAGATTTCTTATACCATAGAATATTAGTATTTTGTATTGTGAATTTCCAAAGTGAGACTGGAGAGAGAATTGAATAGGGAGAGAATGACCTTGTTTTCCAAACTCATTTCTCTGAGGAATCTATTTTTCTGTAAAGGATCGCTGTGGCTTTCTGAAAAACATAAAATGAGAAAAAGATGGCTTTCTGCCTTTTTACAGTAACCCACCTCAATCTGCCTGCCTCATTTTGATCCCATAATAGTTACTCTGCACCAGCTGTCCTTAAAATGAGGTGCATGGATTGGTTACAGGAAGTTTATGAATGCCCTGAAATTGCCCTGGAATGAAAAATTGTATTCATGTACACATTCTCAGCAGAGGGATCCTAGATATGAAAAGGAGTTCGAGACTCCAAAATAAGGCAAATTCTCCACCAAGCACCTCCCCAATATCTTGGTACAATGCAGGGAACAAAGTAGAGGAGTTCCTTTTATGCTCAGGTAAATGAACACGCAGAAACAAATGCAAGAACATTAATATTTATCTTAATATTATCATTCCCTGGTCTGAAACATTGAGTGATGTTCCTAACTTGGCCCAGACTCCTTTTCTAGCCAGAATGTGGAATTTTCACTTTGAAAGGATTGCTTTGGCATTTAACCTCGTGAGAACATCGGTTTCCAAGGCCCTCACCTCACTCTCAGCCATTTCGCCAGAAGGCTGGCTGGCAAGGGTGTGGATGGCAAATCCATTGGAGGGGCCCCCAGATGCCTTCAGTCATCGCAGAAATGGGCCTCATTGTACAGGAAAAGGATCCAAGAAAAAACGAGGGAGTTCAAAAGATCAAGATGCATTTTCATTGATCTTGGACTTGTAAGAGCTGTACCATCAATCACAGTCGTTTAAAAATTCCTATTAATGGTCCAGAGTGCCGGGGCTCCCATATGGTTTGTCTTTGTAACATTTGGTTTGGGCATCTCTTTGGAATCAGCATGAGAATCTGTCAGTGTCAGATTCAGACCTGTGTCTGCTGCCTCACTTCTAGGCCATGGTGTCAGGGAGGGAAGGAAGAATGTGTGCTTAAGAGCAGTAGATGCTTCAGAACAACAAGTATCGGGAAGGGCTTTGGGAAGGAACTAGAAGACTGAAAATCCCTTGTCCCACGGAGAAAACAGAAAGCTGAAGGGAGATCCAGCCAGGAAGAGGAGAAGGTCCTAGGACATGTCCTGGAACAAAGTAGTGAGGAAGCAGCATGCCTGGAAAGGAATTCTGCCCTGTCCCATCTATCCCAGATGTGCCGGTGGCACCAGGTGCAGGGCTGGGCCTGCTGATCCTTAGTAGGGAAGCACTGGCTCTTCGCAGGGCTGTGTGTCTAGGAAAAAGTCAGGTGAGAATGCAGGGGCACCAGGAGGCACAGCCCAGAGCGCAAAATCCTTCCGCTCTTGTCCCCTCCCCAGCCTTCCCAGGAGCAAGGCAGGGCACACCAGCTGGCAACAGGGGCAGAAAAGCCTAGCCCTGTGCTACCCAAAACAGAAGCCACTAGTCGTAGCTGTCAACTAGCCATTAGTTGAGCTGTTCTGTACCTGTGAAATACACATCAAATTCAAAGACTTGATCTGAAAAGAAGATTGTAAAATAGAGCATTAGTAATTCTGTGTCAATTACTTGTTTAAATGATAATTATGTTTTCATTTCTTTGGCCTGATCTTTTTTTAAATAGCTTTATTGAGATGTAATTGATGTATAAAATTTGCACACCTTTAATGGGTACAGTATGATGAGTTCGGACATATGCATGCCCATTTAACCATCACTACCACCAAGGTAATAAGTATATTCCGCACCTCCAAGTTTCCGCTTACCCCTTTCTTGTTTTGGCTTAGTTTGTTTTTTTTCTTTGTGGCAAGAACACTTAATGTGAGATCTACTCTCTCAACAAAAGTTTCAAGGGCACAATAATTGTTAACCATAGCCACAATGTTGCACAACACAACAGATCTCTAAAACTCATTCATCTTGCATAACTGAAACTAGGGTTAAATAAAATATGTTATGAAATTAATTTATCATTTTAACTTTTGATGTAACTACTAAACTTATTTAAATACATCACACACGTGAGTCACGCTGTGTTTCTATCTGACAATGCTTTTCCAGAGCATAACTGTATCAGTGCCCAACAGCTGCCATAACGAAATACTGCAAACGAGGTGGCTTAAGCAACAGAAATTTATCTTCTCCCAGTTCTGGAGGCCAGTAGTCAGTAATCACAGTGTCAGCAAAGCTGTTTCCTCCTGGAGGGCTCCAAGGGACTCTGTTCTATGCCTTGTCCCAGCTTTCAGAAGTTGTTGAAAATCCTTGGCATTTCTTGACTTGTAGATATATCACTCCAGTTCTGCCTTCAGTGTCATATGGCCTTCTTCTTTGTGGGTCTCTGTGTCTGTGTCTTTTCTATTCTTATTATGGACACTAGTCATATTTAGGACCCACCGCACTCCAGTAGGGCCTCATTTTAACTTATCAATTACATCTGCAAAGACTATTTTCAAACAAGGTCACATTCTAAGTTTCCAAGAAGAACATGAATTTCAGGGTCACCACTCAATATAATGGCTAAACCTGCCTTTTTAAGGAAACAGAAGCCTGTGTCTCCCCTCCATGAAGGATACACATTTTCTCATAGTGTGTGTAAGGTATACCTGCCATGTCACCTTCCAAACTCATATCATGAATCCCAAAAGAACTGCTATCTGATGAGGAGCTCGTTGAAGTAAAACACACTCAGAACTGGAAATCAGGAGACCTGGGTTCTGTTCCTGGCTCTATTATTAACCACCATGGTGGCCATCAGCAGAAATATTAAACCACTCTGAGCCTGAGTTTCCCTATTTCTGCAATGGAAATACAGCCCCTACACTCCCAAATTCACAAGATAGCTGTGAAGGTCACATGGGATAATTGTGAAAGTGCTTTTTATAGAGCTAATAATCTATATGTAAGCCTTTGTTACAGGCTGCTAACTCTGTTCCTTTCTCCATAGCTTTGAGAGCAATAGGAGACTCACTCTCAATGCTGGAGGATCTGAGATCTCTCAGCCTCTAGCACAGTTGGAGATGGAATCCTGCAAAATCCACCCTACCGAATTCTTTGCCCCAAGATCTGTCCCTTTCAGTCCAGTCTTCCCCCTGAGGCTAGACAGTTATTCATTTAAACATGTTTTAATTTAATCATGTCATTTACTCTTGCTTAAAAGCTTTTAACAAAAATAATATGTATTTAAATAAAGAATTAATGAATGACCAGGCTTGCAGGAGAGAGGGAGGTTGGGATGGTCTTCTCCTAGCTTCCTTCTGGCTGAGGCTCCAGGATTAGAATCAGGCAAAATAAACAGAAGATCTTAGTTGAAGAAAGATTTGAAAAATTGTCTGATGTAGGGAGGAGGGAATGGGCACTATGCTACATGGAATATATGCAACCATTCAGAGGAAGCCCAGGACAACTAAGCCAACTGTGAACCAGGCCCAATTGGCTGGGCAAAGAGCAGCAACTTCTGCAAGACCAGGTTCTAATGGCCCATCGAGAGAGGAGGCCCAGAGGGAGCCTGAATTAGAAACACTTGCTGTTTCTCATTAGGACTAAGAAAGTTATTTATTTTGTTTTTCCCAGACTGTTTTATTTGGCAAATCCTGGGTGAAATGGCATCCTCTTTTCCCAGGGTTCTTGAAGCTGCCTGTTTGTTTTTGCAATTGGCCGTTTTACAAGTAGGGGTCAGGGGCACTCACATGGAGACCTGATGCCACTGGTGAGCACGTGACTCTACTGAAATACAGGGCTTGGGTAGGGTGAGCTGAGCGGCAGAAGTACCTGGCTGAGGACAGCAGTGTATTTCTCACCTACATTACTGATTGCTGCTGTTTGCAGCTCTGCCAAGGAGCCTTCCAAAAGTCCTCCTCCCTCACTGTGCACTGACAATCTCTAAGTCAATTATGAATTTGTGTTGATGCCTCCCGCATCTCCAGCAATAGTCTCTACCCATACCACTTCCTCCCTAAAAATCCCAGTGCTCCAGAGCCAAACCAACCAGCCTGTTCTGCAAGAAGCTAAGCCTATGCCATCCAGGAAGGGTGACCAGTTGTCCCCAGTTTATCTGGGACAGTTCTGGTTTATATTTGTGCAGATATAATTGTGCCCCCTTTTCTCTCAAAGTTGTTCTGACCTGGGTAACAAGTTATAAGGACATTCTGTTTCCAAACTATGGTTTCTAAAGAGTGTTCTTTTGAATGATTATACCAGAAGATGTACAGAGCAATTAACTTTCCTCAAGCAATAAGTTTGTAAAACACCACATATCTTGTCTTAAAGAGTCACAGTTTGTTAGTAAATCAAGGGCTCTTGAGGAACCCCTGAGTAAAGTCCCTGTTTAACTTTGTTCAACCCAATGTTCCCAATATTTATTAAATCACAACCTTGATTTTTAATAAATACTTATTAACAGTTTCTTGGAAAGCAGTTTGGAAAATGCCTTTTTTTTTTCTTTTTTTCTTTTTCTATCATAATCTATTACTCCACTCAAAAGATCTGTACTAACAAAATATTTATAGCTTTGGAAATTTTTTTGCCACTTGTTAAAGGCTTGGTCATAGTCTCATAGATCATCTTTAATGTTCCTCTGAAATCTTAAATGGCAGCTAGGTTCTGTGCCAGCATCTGCCTCTTATAAAATGTTTCCCCCTTGGCTCTCATCAGAGAGAGTGAGATAGAATGGACTCTGAACATTTCCAGGTATGAGTAGTGGATGACAGAGGAACTGTAATCCAGAGATGAGCCTCTAACAATCCATAAACTATTATGATCTGCAGAATTATTTGATGACATCGATTCACCTTATTTGGGTCCCAAGACACAGTCCCCTTTGAACTTTTGGGGAAATTTTTCTTCTCATCAAAAGTGGACACAAAGTCATATACTACCCAGGAGAACTTTATAGAGCTGGACATTCCTTGCTGTATCAAATCATACTTACCTTCTGGCCTCCTGAATATCGAGGATTAAACTGGAAGAGTGAGCCCTGTTATTGGTATGAGTTATTCCTACAGAAATTTGTGGGAAGAACATTGGATGGAGCTGAAAGGTCCAAAAATAAGGCCTGCGTGGCTTTATTAAAGAGATAAGATTATTTCTCTGTGAAAGGTGAAGGCTGAGGATGGTCTATAGTTTGTTGTATAGAAATGATGTCTAAATTTCCACCAAAGCCAAAATAAGAGAAAATTGAAGTAGAAAACATTTTGTTTCTGTAGAAGGATGCTGGGAGAAACACTCTGGATATGAAATGATTCATTTGTTCACCAGTCACTTAATGAAAGTTCACTGTGGCTTGGACACTGCAGTCCACAAGCTTATGGAGACCAGGGAGAATAGTTCCATTTCTTTAGATACACACCAATTGGTTGGCAATACAACATGCAAATGAATGAATGCTGACTGTATGGGAGTTGTACAAAGAGGGGATTGAAAGCAGTGACATGTTGGGTCACATCTTAAAGGAGCAGGAGTTCTTTTTTGCAGACAGAGTAGACAAAGGCACTCTAAGCCAATTAAATTAACCAAGTATAAAACAGTGTAATGTTAGTTAACACAAAAACAAATGGGGAAGTGGTAAGAGAAGAGGCTGGTGCTAGATTGCCCAAAGGCACAGGGGTGGACAACTCAGGTCCCTACCATTCAAAAACTCTAAGATTCATGACTATTTTCCTCCAGGCTGTCACCAGCTTTTTATGCCATGGAATAATAGAGTAGCTCTATTAACCATATCAAAAGCTCAAAGTGGAAGGTCAAACCCAAGTGCAGATGAGAACAATGCTGATGGATTTCCTTGCCCAGTTTAAGAGGCTCCGTATGCTCACTAGAAACTAACTGCACCAAGGGCCAGGTCAGTGTGCACATACACCTCACACTGCCTTACAAAGAGGTTCGTGTAGGTTTTTCCTTACAAATGGATAAGTGACCCAACCAAAAATGCCCCCAGCCACAGAAGAAATCATACTGGTGTTTTGCCTGCCTGAAAGTTTCAAAATAATATGACACCTAGGCATCTTTAATGAGGCTGCTTATAATCTAAAGCCTCCAGAGGACCCTGGTGCTACACACTGGTTAAGCTAAGTGGGCATGAGTTTCTGCTAGACCAAAATTAGGGTTTGCCCCATGAAAGCAGCACTGCCCTCAAGAGAGCAGGTTGCCCCCAAAACTGAGCCCAGAACTAATTTAGCAGCCATGGCTTTATATAGTTCAATGGGGGAAGTGGCAGGCCCTGTGCTTTTCCATGAGCTAAGGTTTGGGACTGAGGCCCCCAGATGTTTGCAGAAGAAGCCTAAGCATCCATAAACACTGAAGTTGGTAAGGAATTGCTACAGGCCTATTCTGCCCTCTGGCCCATGCTTTCTCATAAACGTTTATGACTCCCTTTGGCTCAGAAGTCACTGTTTTCGTTTGAAATATTTGGTGACTTCTCCTAAAGATAGCCAGAGATCATGTCTGTGGCACTGAGACTCTCAGGGTTCTGGGGCTTTCTTTTCTACATTATGTCTCTGAACAGTTAATTTTTTTATTTATTCTTCCAGAAAATTTCTTACTAGCTCACTTTGATTGCCCCTGTATTGACAATTTGTCTGTTATGAGGGCTTGGCTTCATAGGCCCCCCACACTCAGAAAGGCCCACTGTTGGCTTAATTAGTTTTGAACAAGGAGCCCTACATCTTCCTTTTGCACTGGGCCTTGCACATTATGTAGTAAGTGCAACCAACAGAAATAATAATCTCTGGCCTTGGAGTAACACTTTTTTTACATTTTCAAAGTGCTTTCACATCTGTTATCTCATTTGATCCTCACAAGTAAAGAGCCAGAAAAGGAGATAAAGTGGTAAAGAAGACAATAACCTTTAAGTCAGAAGAAATCTGGATTCAAATCTGGACCCTGTGGTAATCTTGAGCTAGTGATATAATTTATTTGATCCTCAGCTTGCTCTTCTGCAAAATAGCAAAGTGCTATCTGCCACATTTAAGTTGCTGTCATAATTTTGTAAAATAATGTATGTGATAGTGCCTAGCACATGGTAGACACTTAATAAGTCCTTCCCCTCCTCTCTTCTAACTCTTTCTGTTGCCCAACTCCCCCAGTTTGCAAGACATAAAAATTGAAACTGAAAGATTTAAATGATCTGCCAAGTGTGTTATTCTGGGTCCTATGAAAAGCAGAAGTCAAGCTGGGATTAAATGTGCAAAGATTTTATTAGGGGAGACTCCTGTGTAAGTGAAATGGAGAGGGAGTCAGAAAAAACAATGAAAGTGCTGTCAGACCAGGAAGCCCTGAACCGGGAAGGAAGTCTGATTCTAAGTGAAAGGCAGAGAGAGAGGAAGTTGGGTGGAAGTGTCCTAAACTCCCATACCATCTACAGGAAGATCCAGCAAGGTCACTGGGAGTCCTTGAGGCAGCCAGAGTCCGCTGTCAGCTGAGTCCCACATGTCCCAGAAACTGTCTTGCCTTAGTATCTAAGCCACGCTCAGTCATTGGCTGGAACAGCTCATGGGAGGTGTGGCCTCAGTGTAAATGAGGTGGTGGATTTCAGGGTGCGGCCTTTGGTCAATTATTCTCCCTATGCTTGGAGAGCTGTGAGATGCATTTTCATGGCTACCACACTGGGTTGCATTCACACTGAGTTGGTGCCAAAGCCAGATCGGTCCTTGACTCCTATCTGTGAGGAATTCAGTTAGCCCAACATTTTCCTGGAATGTGGAAGAAATTGTTCTTGAGTCATTGCTTTCTCAAAGAGCAGGGCAGCTTTCTGTTGGAAACGGCAATTCTGCCTGATCCTGCACACAGAGGGTCTGTCTGTTGAAGATGCTCCTGTCTGTCTCTGTGAGGAAGCAAACTGTTTCCATAAAATGCTTCTGTTGCTTCTCAACTCAACTATGGGATTTTGGAGCCCAGGAGAGGAGGCTCATTCAGTCTGAGACATAACTCTTTGCATGCATTAAGGAGCATTCAGGAGAAATTATTCCAAAATTAAGTATCTTTTGACTGTAATGGTCCATGGAATAATTTTTAAAGAAAAGAAGGGAAGAAAACGAAAGCTGAAAATGGGCATGAGGAAGAAAGAAAGCAACTTCTTATTTACAAAGAATGTTCACACGCATTACAATGCTAACCCGTTACTCTGAGAAGTGGGTGGAAATAGGTTGGGTGATCTTATTAGTCCCATTTTTTAATGTGGAAATTGAGATTCAGAAAGGTTAAACCACTTGCCCAGATTTCTATAGCTCATGAAGAGCAGCTCTGGAACGTCTGCCCATCCCTAGTAAGACTGGGTCTACCCACCACCAACCAAGTCCTTCAAATGAATCATAGAAAATGTTAGTAATTTCAGCAAATGGCTTTTCTGGCCATCTGATGTCCTCCCCCAGCTCTGTACACTCCCTCTCAAACTTTCTTAGGGCTCTAGGGCCCAGAATATAAAATCACTGCCACTGTTCATGGGAGGGAGAAGGGAAGATCACAAGAAAGCCTCACAGTCAAGATTTATCAAGCATAAACAGATGGTAGGCAGAGCAGAAAAAGAAAGAAGGAGAGAAAATGAGGTCTAGTCCTAAGTAGGCATGAATCCAAATAAAAATGTTTTTAAAGTAAATTCAGTTTTACTTTGCTGTTTTCACCTAAGTAGATTTTAGTAGAAATTATTCAAAGGTTTGCCTTAAGAAGCAAAAAATTATTTATAATATAAGTTCCTCATTCACTCAAATGTCCCTAAAATGTCAGAATTTTAATTGCTTCGAACAAGACCTGACATTTGGTTTGCTTTTCTAGTACATTTTAAGATCTACCAATTAGTAGGGGTAAAAAAAAGAATAAAGGGTAATTTCTATTAACCCCTTAAATGAAAAATAAAAACAAATTACAATTTAGAAGCATTGATTTGTTTACCAAAAAAAAAATAACACACACAATAAGTTAGGCTTTTTCACTAAAACAAATGTAAAATGAGGTAAGGTTTCATCAGGTTGAAAAATACTAGAATAAAACACAAATTTCTTTTTTAAAATAGTATTTTATTTATTCTTAATTCAGACCAGCTCTTTTATATCTTACTTCCCCTTTACCATCACCCCCACAACTTCACACATACACACCCTGCTTAGTTAATCAAAATTAATAAATTTTACTGTGTTTGCATGGTAAATTTATAGAAGCCTGTTTCCATCATTGATGCCAAGTGAGAACATGAAGGCCCATAACAAAAATTTTAAATAGGCATGGTGTCTTTTTTCCCCACAAAATCATAGAACCAAAGCTTCTACAAAATTTGGGAGATCACTTAACAATATTCTTCAAAGATGCTCCTTCTACCTCCATAGGAACTCTCCTCTCCAGGGATAAGGAGCTCTTAGCAATGCTAGGAATCATGGCTTTATAAAATGACTAACTTCTAAAAAGTAATTTCTTTTACTTTAGGTTAAATCAATTCTCCACCTACTTAAAAATGTTATCCTAGCACCCATTTGTCTTCTCTGTTTCAAGTTATACATAAACAATTCTGTCAAACTCACATAACATCTACAGAGTTCCATCCCATTTCTTTAAACATGTAATTTGTCATTATTCTTTTTTTTTTTTTTTTAATAATTATTTTTTATTGAAGGGTAGTTGACACACAGTATTACATTACATTAGTTTCAAGTGTACAACACAGTGGTAGAACATTTATATACATAATTCTAGGTTCCAGCTATCACCCTACCAGGCTGTTACAATATCTTGACTATATTCCTTATGCTATACATTACATCCCGGTTACTAATTTATTTTACCATTGGAAGTCTGTCCTTCTTTTTTTTTTTTTTTTTTTTTGTGAGGGCATCTCTCATATTTATTGATCAAATGGTTGTTAACGACAATAAAATTCTGTATAGGGGAGTCAATGCTCAATGCACAATCATTAATCCACCCCAAGCCTAATTTTTGTCAGTCTCCAATCTTCTGAGGCATAACAAACAAGTTCTTACATGGAGAACAAATTCTTACATAATGAATAAGTTACATGGTGAACAGTACAAGGGCAGTCATCACAGAAACTTTCGGTTTTGCTCATGCATTATGAACTATAAACAGTCAGTTCAAATATGAATACTCATTTGGTTTTTATACTTGATTTATATGTGGATACCACATTTCTCTCTTTATTATTATTATTTTTAATAAAATGCTGAAGTGGTAGGTAGATACAAGATAAAGGTAGAAAACATAGTTTAGTGTTGTAAGAGAGCACATGTAGATGATCAGGTGTGTGCCTGTAGACTATGTGTTAATCCAAGCTAGACCAGGGCAATAAAACATCCATGTATGCAGAAGATTTCTCTCAGAACAGGGGGGTGAGGTTCTAAGCCTCACCTCGGTTGATCCCCAATTTCTCACCTGATGGCCCCCCTGCGACTGTGCCTGTCTTAGGTTGTTCCTCCCTTGAAGAATCTTACCCATCTCTGGCTAACCAGTCATCTTCCGGGGCCATACAGGGAAATGTGAAGTTGGTAAGTGAGAGAGAAGCCTTATTGTTTGAAAAAGTTAGCTTTTTACTTCTTTGCATATTTATGCCCTGTGGCTTCTATGCCCAGCATTTGTCTTGAGGTATCTTTACCACTTGGAAGAATTATGATACTCGGTAAATTTGATATGAGGCACGAATTCTATTTAAGGGTTGTAATTAGGAAGGAAGAAGAAAAGCTATAGAAGTAGCAGGCGGAAGAAAACATGGGAAGATTGATTATTTCTTTGATATATCTTCTTGTAGAGTAACTTCAGCATGTATAGGTTTTAAGCTACTACTTAAATTGCACACACACATTAACATAATAGGAGTATAGTTACATAACCAAAGCATATCTGTAATTACCAGCCATCTGCAGTGAAACCAAGAAAACCAGTTAGGCACCTTAGGCATTTGTGAAAACTTATCTATGATATGGTGGATATTGTCCAACTGAACTTGAACAGTCTGAGAGAAATCAGACAAATTAAAACAACCCATTCCTGGGGACTGTTAACATGACATATGTTCTTTTAACAGTAAATAGTTTGTAGTTGTAAGACTTTGGAGCACTACAATTTGCACTTCTCCAAATTCTTGGTTGAGTTCCAACAGTATAGATCCAGTCAAATTTGTTGTTTTACTGTATGCACAGGCCAGCTTAGATATCTCCTTCCTCATTCCCATGGCAAGTCCAGGAACTGGTGGGATGAGTGCATCTACAGCTGTAGCAGTGCGTGGATCTTTGTTGGGGTTTTTTGATGATCATTTTCTGGCATGAGTCTTCCAGAGAGTGCAGATGTTGGAAGTTCTTTTTCATATCGTATCTTAGTTCATTTTCGGGGTAGCCCAATTAGGCTTTGATCCTCTGTATAAACACAAACAGACCCTTTGCCTACACTTTTATATGCCCTTTATACCCTTGTGTAGAACTCGTTGGAGGTTACCACACAGGAACTGCCCTTTTTTTTTTTTTCTTTGTTTTTGGTATCACTAATCTACACTTACATGACGAATATTATGCTTACTAGGCTCTCCCCTATACCAGGTCTCCCCTATAAACCCCTTTACAGTCACTGTCCATCAGCATAGCAAAATGTTGTAGAATCACTACTTGCCTTCTCTGTGTTGTACAGCCCTCCCTTTTCTCCTACCCCCCCATGCATGTTAATCTTAATACCCCCCTACTTCTCCCCCCCTTATCCCTCCCTACCCACCCATCCTCCCCAGTCCCTTTCCCTTTGGTACCTGTTAGTCCATTCTTGAGTTCTGTGATTCTGCTGCTGTTTTGTTCCTTCAGTTTTTCCTTTGTTCTTATATTCCACAGATAAGTGAAATCATTTGGTATTTCTCTTTCCCCGCTTGGCTTGTTTCACTGAGCATAATACCCTCCAGCTCCATCCATGTTGCTGCAAATGATTGGATTTGCCCTTTTCTTATAGCTGAGTAGTATTCCATTGTGTATATGTACCACATCTTCTTTATCCATTCATCTATTGATGGACATTTAGGTTGCTTCCAATTCTTGGCTATTGTAAATAGTGCTGCAATAAACATAGGGGTGCATCTGTCTTTCTCAAACTTGATTGCTGCGTTCTTAGGGTAAATTCCTAGGAGTGGAATTCCTGGGTCAAATGGTAAGTCTGTTTTGAGCATTTTGATGTACCTCCATACTGCTTTCCACAATGGTTGAACTAACTTACATTCCCACCAGCAGTGTAGGAGGGTTCCCCTTTCTCCACAGCCTCGCCAACATTTGTTGTTGTTTGTCTTTTGGATGGCAGCCATCCTTACTGGTGTGAGGTGATACCTCATTGTAGTTTTAATTTGCATTTCTCTGATAATTAGCAATGTGGTGCATCTTTTCATATGTCTGTTGGCCATCTGTATTTCTTTTTTGGAGAACTGTCTGTTCAGTTCCTCTGCCCATTTTTTAATTGGGTTATTTGTTTTTTGTTTGTTGAGGCGTGAGAGCTCCTTATATATTCTGGACGTGAAGCCTTTATCGGATGTGTCATTTTCAAATATATTCTCCCATACTGTAGGGATCCTTCTTGTTCTACTGATGGTGTCTTTTGCTGTACAGAAGCTTTTCAGCTTAATATAGTCCCACTTACTCATTTTTGCTGTTGTTTTCCTTGCCCGGGGAGATATGTTCAAGAAGAGGTCACTCATGTTTATGTCTAAGAGGTTTAATTTGTCATTATTCTTAAGTATAAATACAAACCTGAACTGTGCCACCACTGTGGGATCTGTCTTTCCCTTCTTTAAAGTGGGGTTAGTGGGACCTACTTCATTACATGTGTGTTTACTATTACCAGGCATGATCCAGACCGTTGTGCTTACCAGTATCTATGTGCTGTTCACTTTCCTGGGGGCACAGCTGGACACATGTTCCAGTCTTCTTTGCAGATAGGAGAAGCCACGTAACCAAGTTCCAGGCAATGGAAAACAGACAGAAGTGGTATATACCACTTTCAGATCTTTTCTCTTCCCCAAAAAAATTTATTTTGTATGATCTTTCTTCTCTTTTCCCATCTGCCTGCTGAGTGGAAATAATTCCAAGGACCTAGAGGAGGCTGGAGCCACAAGACAGAACTTGAGTCTCCACATGACTGCATCCCCTCACTCCCATCTCCCTTCTGACCTACACAGGTATAACATAAACAAGAATAAAGTTTTATTATATAAAGTCACAGAGGTTTTGGAGTTATTTCAGTCATTAGCCTAATACTGCTATGTAGGTTAGGCTAATTCATTCATGTGAAAACATAGGCTCAGGTGCAAAATACTCAATAGATATTAGCTACTGTCACCACTAACAGCACCTCTATCACCACTACTGCAGTTACTCCTGCTGCAGAATGGAGTCCAGTGTATTATCTCACCTGATCTAGTCACTTCAGCCTGAAATTGAATCCATTATTGTAGGAGTCACAATATACTTTGAATTATATTGAAGTTCCAGTCAACAACTCTGAAAAGAAAGAGAACTGATATTTTTTCACAGTGCTTCTTTCAGCATAGTTCTCCCCCTTTCTGGGCTTGCAAGAACTGAAAATTTTGGATTTAAGAGTAAAAACAATAAGGACCACTGATAAGTTTGCTGAATTTCATTGTTGGCCCATTTTGAAGATTGGCAGTATATTTTTGAATCCTGATTCTCTCATTCAGTGTATTATTTTCCTCTCACAGCTTTTATATGAATGACACACAGTCCTGGGGTCCCTCAAGAATAGAGACCAGTCTACTCACTAACAGTATTTGAGTTCTACAAGCTTAGACTTTATTGTCATTCAATTCAGGCCTCACCATCTTATCCACAAAGTATCTTGAAATCTTTGTCAAATGTCACTTCAGTAGTATGATTAGCTAATTCTTAGCATTCTCTCAATCAGTTTAGTAATTTTGATAAAAATATTAAAATGGTATTTCTTTGGAATAACTTTTTTCTTAACAATCCTGGGCTGGCTTCTAGTAATCACTGTTGTTTTTTTAAACTATCTGCTATCTTTTCTAATCCATTTTGCTACCTTTCTTGCAAACCATCTGCTTATTAATATATTGCAGAATTTTGTCCAATTTTGACACACTATATTATTTAAGCTCTCTTTTTTCCAACTCCTTTTTCAAAATAATGACATTTGCCCATCTCCAATTTTTCTAGGACTTCTCTCAATATCCATGATTATTTAACCATTACCAATGACAGGTTCCTCATCTCATCTATAAATTATTCTGGAACCAAAGGTACAATTCATCTGGACATAAATAACTGAACTTAACCAAAGTCTGAAGCCTCACTCCCCTAGTCACAGAAAGCACTTGAGGCTATTAAATACTGTAACCACGATTACAAATATAATATGTCAGGAAACTTTATCTTATTTATGGAACATCTCCAGGCTAGCAAACCTGCCTGTCCATTCAGCTATGTGCTGTGAGTCTGCTATGTGCCAGGCATTTAACACATATAACTTATTTATTCACAACCATGAAAACTTTCAGAGAAAAAGATTAAAGACGGTGGCATGAGAGGTGAGACAGAGGCTTCCTCCTAAAACCGCATACAATTCAAAAATATAGTTGGTGCAACTAATCCTGAGAGAGCAACAGGAAAGAGAACTGCACCAGACTGCATACACCTGGAGAAAAGAGCAGAACTCACCGAACGGGGTGACGTACCAGAGCTGTGGCTCTGCGGGACTTGAGCCCTTCCCCCACCCCAGTTCACCAGTGGGAGGAAGAGAAATGGAGCAGGGAGGGAGTGGAAGCCTGGGACTGCTGAATACCTAGCTCTGGAGATCTGCTCTGGGAGCACAAACCTACATTTCATGGTGCTTTCATGAGACTCGCATGACTATCAGGTAGGAAAGTTAATACAGGCAGAGTTCTTGGGGAGACTGGGATTCCTGCCATTTGTGGAATGCAGGGATCCATATCCAGCTGCTCTGGGACAAAAACTTATACCTGTGTGCACCGCCCAATGGCTCAGGCAGGGAAAACAGGCACAGCAACCGGGAGGCGGGGAACAGCTCTTTCCTCCCCCCAGGGACCAGTACCGCTCCCCTGCAACCCCCGACATTGCTTCAGGGGCTGAGCAGCTACACAGATGACAGCTTCTGGACACTAGAGGGCACCACATACAAACATGAAACGCCTAAGGAACCATGTCCAGAGTAAAATTATTAATACAACTCCCGAGAAAGATTTAAATGATATGGACCTCATGACTCTTCCTGAAAGGGAGTTCAAAATAAAACTCATCAACATTCTAATGGAGGTACGGAAAGACATCCAAGAACTCAGGAATGAATTCAGGTCAGAGATCCAATCGTTCAAGAGCACGACAGAGGGTATTAAAAGCAGGTGGGATATGGTGGAGGAGACAATAAATGAAATAGAAACTAGAGAAGAGGAATACAAAGAAGCGAAGGCACAGAGAGAAAAAAGCATCTCTAAGAATGAAAGAATATTGAGAGAATTGTGTGACCAATCCAAGCGGAACAATATTCGCATTATAGGGATACCAGAAGAAGAAGAGAGAGAGAGAGGGATAGAAAGTGTCTTTGAGGAGGTAGTTGCTGAAAACTTCCCCAATCTGGGGAAGGACATAGTCTCTCAGGCCATGGAGATCCACAGATCTCAAAACAAAAGGGACCCAAGGAAGACAACACCAAGACACATAGTAATTAAAATGGGAAAGGTCAAGGATAAGGACAGACTGTTAAAAGCAGCCAGAGAGAGAAATAAGATCACATACAAAGGAAAGCCCATCGGGCTAACATCAGACTTCTCAGCAGAAACCTTACAGGCCAGAAGGGAGTGGCACGATGTATTTAATGCCATGAAGCAGAAGGGCCTGAAACCAAGATTACTTTATCCAGCAAGATTATCATTTAAATTTGAAGGAGGGATTAAACAATTTCCAGATAAGCAAAAGCTGAGAGAATTTACCTCCCACAAACCATCTCTACAGTTTGTTTTGGAGGGACTGCTATAGATGGAAGTGTTCCTAGGGTTGGATAGCTTTCACCAGAGGTAATAATACCAGAGTAAAGAAAGTAGAACAGGTAATTACTAAGCAAATGTAAAATTAAATTAACTATCCCCAAAGTCAGTCAAAGGATAGACAGAGAATACAGAATATGATACCTAATATACAAAAAATGGAGGAGGAAGAAAAAGGAGGAGAAAAAGAAAAGAACCTTTAGATTGTGTTTATGACAGCATATTAAGTGAGTTAAATTAGACTCTTAGATAATAAGGAAGTTAACCTTAAACCTTTGGTAACCATGAATCTAAAGCCTGTAATGGCAATAAGTACATACCTATTGAAAATCACCCTAATTGTAAATGGACCAAATGCACCAATCAAAAGACATAGAGTCACTGCAAGGATAAAAAAACAAGACCCATCTATATGCTGCCTACAAGAGACTCACTTTAAACCCAAAGACATACACAGACTAAAAGTGAAGGGATGGAAAAAGATATTTCATGCAACTAATAGAAAGAAAAAGTAGGACTTGCAGTATTTGTATAAGACAAAATAGACTTCAAAACAAAGAAAGTAACAAGAGACAAAGAAGGACATTACATAATAATAAAGGGGTCAATCCAACAAGAAGATATAATCATCATGAATATCTATGCTCCCAACATTGGGGCATGCACATAGGTGAAACAAATACTAACAGAATCAAAAGGGGAAATAGAATGCAATGCATTCATTCTAGGAGACTTCAACACTCCACTCACTCTGAAGGACAGATCAACCAGGCAGAAAATAAGTAAGGAGACAGAGAGGCACTGAACAACACAATAGAAGAGATGGACCTAACAGACATCTACAGAATTCTATACCCCAAAGCAACAGAATACACATTCTTCTCAACTGCACATGGAACATTTTCAAGAATAGATCATATACTAGGCCACAAAAAGAGCCTCAGTAAATTTATAAATATTGAAATTGTACCAACCAGTTTCTCAGACCACAAAGGTATGAAACTAGAAATAAATTATGCAAAGAAAATGAAAAATCCCACAAACACAGGGAGGCACCACAACATGCTCCTAAATAACCAATGGATCAATGACCAAATAAAAACAGAGATGAAGCAATATATGGAGACAAATGACAACAATAATTCAACAACACAAAATCTGTGGGATGCAGCAAAGGCTGTGCTAAGAGGAAAGTATATTGCAATATAGGCCTACCTCAAGAAAGAAGAACAATCCCATATAAGCAGTCTTAACTCACAATTAATGAAACTAGAAAAAGAACAACAAATGAGGCCCAAAGTCAGTAGAAGGAAGGACATAATCAAGATTAGAGCAGAAGTAAATAAAATTGAGAAGAACAAACCAATAGAAAGAATCAATGAAAGCAACAGCAGGTTCTTTGAGAAAATAAACAAAATAGGTAAACCCTTAGAAAGACTTATCAAGAAAAAAGAGAGTCTACACACATAAACAGAATCAGAAATGAGAAAGGAAAAATCACTACCGACACCACAGAAATACAAAAAATTATGAGAGAATACTATGAAAAATTATATGCTAACAAACGGGATAACCTAGAAGAAATTGACAGCTTTCTAGAAAAATACAACCTTCCAAGGCTGACCAAGGAAGAAACAGAATATCTGAACAGACCAATTACCAGCAATGAAATTGAACTAGTAATCAAAAACCTACCTAAGAACAAAACTCCTGGAACAAATGGCTTCACCACTGAATTTTATCAAACATTTAGTGAAGACCTAATACCCATTCTCCTCAAAGTTTTCCAAAAAATAGAAGAGGAGGGAATACTTCCAAACTCTTTCTATGAGGCCAGAATCACTCTAATATCAAAACCAGGCAAAGACACCACAGAAAAAGAAAATTACAGACCAATATCCCTGGTGAAAATAGATACAAAAATACTCAACAAAATATTAGCAAACTGAATTCAAAAATACATCAAAAAAGATCATCCACCATGAGCAAGTAGGATTTATGCCAGGGATGCAAGGATGGTACAACATTAAAATATCCATCAATATTATCCACCACATCAACAAAAAGAAAGACAAAAACCACATAATCATCTCCATAGATGCTGAAAAATCATTTTACAAAATTCAACATCCATTCATGATAAAAGCTCTCAACAAAATGGGTATAGAGGGCAAGTACCTCAACATAATAAAAGTCATATACGACAAACCCACAGCCAACATTATACATAACAGTGAGAAGCTGAAAGCTTTTCATTTAAGATTGGGAACAAGACAAGGATGCCCACTCTCCCCACTTCTATTCAACATAGTACAGGAGGCCCTAGCCATGGCAGTCAGACAACACAAAGAAATAAAAGGCACCCAGATTGGCAAGGAAGAAGTTAAACTATACCTGTTTGCAGATGACATGATATTGTACATAAAAAACCCTAAAGAATCCATCCACTCCAAAATTTCTAGATCTAATAACTGAATTCAGCAAAGTTGCAGGATACAAAATTAATATGCAGAAATCTGCGGCATTCCTATACACTAACAATGAACTAGCAGAGAGAGAAATCAGGAAAACAATTCCATTCACAACTGCATCGAAAAGAATAAAATACCTAGGAATATACCTAACCAAGGAAGTGAAAGATCTATACTCTGGAAACTAAAAGACACTCATGAGAGAAATTAAAGAAGATACCAATAAATGGAAACAAATCCTGTGCTGATGGATAGGAAGAATTAATATTGTCAAAATGGCCATCCTGCCTAAAGCAATCTATAGATTCAATGCAATTCCTATCAAAATACCAATAACATTCTTCAATGAACTAGAGAAAATCGTCCTAAAATTCAAATAGAACCACAAAAGACCTCGAATAGTCAAAGCAATCCTGAGAAGAAAGAAGAAAGAAGGGGGAATTATGCTCCCCAACTTCAAGCTCTACTACAGAGCCACAGTAATCAAGACAATTTGGTATTGGCACAAGAACAGACCCATAGACCAATGGAACAGACTAGAGAGCCCTGATATAAACCCAACCATATTTGGTCAATTAATAAATGATAAAGGAGCCATGGACATACAATGGGGAAATGGCAGCCTCTTCAACAGCTGGTATTGGCAGAACTGGACAGCTACATGCAAGAGAATGAAACTGGATTATTGTTTAACCCCATACACAAAAGTAAACTCAAAATGGATTAAAGACTTGAATGTAAGTCATGAAACCATAAAACCCTTAGAAGACAACATAGGCAAGCATCTCCTGAATATAAGCATGAGCAACTTTTTCCTGAACCCATCTCCTCGAGAAAGGGAAACAAAAGCAAAAATGAACTCATGGGACTACATCAAACTAAAAAGTGTCTGTACGGCAAAGGACACCATCAACAAAACAAAAAGGTATCCTACAGTCTGGGAGAACATATTTGTGAATGACATATCTGACAAGGGGTTAACATCCAAAATATATAAATAACTTACAGACTTCAACACCCAAAAAGCAAATGACCCAATTAACAAATGGCCAGAAGATATGAATAGACAGTTCTCCAAAGAAGAAATTCAGATAGCTAACAGACACATGAAAAGATGCTCCACATCTCTGATCATCAGGAAAATGCACATTAAAACCACAATGAGATATCACCTCACACCAGTAAGGATGGCCAGCATCAAAAATACTAAGAACAACAAATGCTGGCAAGGATGCAGAGAAAGGGGAACCCTCCTACACTGCTGGTGGGAATGTAAGCTAGTTCAACCATTGTGGAAAGCAATATGGAGGTTCCTCAAAAAACTAAAAATAGAAATACCATTTGACCCCAGAATCCTACTCCTTGGAATTTACCCAAAGAATACAACTTCTCTGATTCAAAAAGACATATGCACCCCTATGTTTATTGCAGCACTTTTTTACAATAGCCAAGATATGGAAGCAACCTAAGTGTCCATCGGTAGATGAATGGATAAAGAACAGGTGGTACATATACACAATGGAATACTATTCAGCCATGAGAAAGAAACAAATCCTACCATTTGCAACAACATGGATGGAGTTGGAGGACATTATACTCAGTGAAATAAGCCAGACAGAGAAAGACAAATGCCAAATGATTTCCCTCATTTGTGGAATATAACAATGAAGCAAGACTGAAGGAACAAAATGGCAGCAGACTCAGAGACTCCAAGAATGAACCAGTGGTTACCAAAGGGGAGGGGTGTGGGAGGGCGGGTGGGGAGGGAGGTAGAAGGGGACTGAGGGGCATTATGTTCAGTACACATGGTGTGGGGGACCACGGGAGAACAGTGTAGCACAGAGAAGGCACATAGTGAATCTGTGGCATCTCACTACACTGATGGACAGTGACTGCATTGGGGTATGGGTGGGGACTTGATAATATGGGAAAATGTAGTAACCACATTGTTTTTTCATGTGAAACCTTCATAAGAGTGTATATCAATCATACCTTAATAAAAATTTTTTTTAAAAAAAAGAAAACTTTCATAGAAGAAAGATGACCAAGGTCACACAACTAGAGGCTGAATCAGGGGTCAGGCTCAACTCTGTCCGCCTCTGAGATGTAGGCTCTTCCCACTGAGCCACACCTGCCTTCTTACCAGGACTCTCACTCTGCTTTCCCACCTATTGTGGCCTTCAATTATGTCATTATAATTAAGTACTTTATAATTTAATACTACTTTAGAGTGTTAAGACGCTTCTCTTTGGTGAAGAAAATAGGAACTTGTCAGAAACTGAGGTGCTTTCCTTGCTCTCATGTCTGTCATATGTTTTAAGCATTCACCAAATGATTGAGCATGTTCTAGCAAAGGAGCTTTGCCATTGTTTAACAAGCTTCACAGTGGCTTCTACTTTTATGTCAACCCCAATCTCACCCCCTATATTTTGCCTAAAATCTCCTTGATCGTGTTGGTGAGCCTTGATTCCTCTGGGTCCTTAGGATATGCATTATACTCTTTATGAGAAGTTCCTAGGTCTTGTATCAGCTCTGTTCTATGAGTCCCATCCTCCTAATTATCAGGGCTCATACCATGCCCTTCTTTGTGTGCAGTCCTGATGATCAACTGGAAGATTCTTCTTAGTGCCCTGCCCACCCTCCTTCAAGCCATTTTTATACCCTGTGGACTTACAAGCTAAAAACATAGCTGTCAAATAAGTATCCTTTGGCATCAGCTGATGAGCACTCTCAAGTTTCCCTTTACCTGGAGTTATCTTCATCTTTGGAAGGAACTGATGAAGTGAGGTACAGTGATTTCTGGCACAACTTCTGGATAGAGACTGCCTGGGCCCAAATACTGAGTTTACCACCTACTGCCTCTGTGACCTTGGCAACTTACTTAACCTCTCTGGGCCTCCATTCATTTATCTGTAGGAGGAGGATAATAATTCTGCTAGGAAAAAAGTTGGCTAGTAATTATCACCAAGTAAATCTTAATGTTGGCATTTTTTCCCTCTAAGTAAATGAAAGAATAAATATTTGAGAGTTGGGATCCCTAAAGGCTGCCATTACATTTGTACTATGGGAGTAGTTAGCTCTCCTGCTTAGCAGTAAGTGGCAACAGAGTTACAAGGTTGTAAATATTACCACATCAGAACCAGAGGCCAGAAGTTACAGACTCAAATGCCAGTCAAGCAGCCCAGATGAAGACTCTGTCAAATTGGAGAACTCATGGCCCTTCCAAAAAGAACAGCCCTATTCAGAACCCACATGAAACTGTGGCCTTGATATAACCAAATCTCCTTTTGCTTTTTTTCCCCAAGATATACCAAAATTCCAGACTTTTATGTAAAATCTGCCAATTTTTAAATATTGGCAAATTATTTCTTAAATATTTAACATTTCACGTGTTTACTAACAACATACCAGCAGTTTGCAACCTCTGGTCTAAAACCTGAAGTCTGAAGGCCCATGTGCCTAGTTACAGAAAGGACATGTAACCACCACATGCTGTAACTATGACTACCAGTAATCCCATAGACAGGTCAGGAAACTTTATCTTACTTGTGGAGCACCTCCAGGTTGGGAAACCTGCGGGTCTACTCAGCTATGTCCTAGAATCACCCTTTTTTTGCTGCAAGACGACTCTTGTTGGATTCCCCCAGAATCTCCAAGTCAAATTCCTGGCCCATCCCAAGATCCAGGCACTCACCAATGATCTTATTTATTGTGTCAATTACTGCTGGTGCTGAGATTAAGTAAGAACCTGGGGAAACAGATGCTGAACAAGCTGTTGCTAAGTCTATGTATGGTTATAGACATGGAGAGCCCCACCTTCACCCTGTGTGGCTACCAAAGACAGTGGGAGGTTACTGGAGCCAGCACCCAATGTGTTCATGGTCAGGTCTGCTGAAACCCACAAGACGCCGCATTTGGGGAAACCAGGGCTTGTGGCAGCTGTTGAGTAAGCCTTACTCTTCTGAGGATTTTGAGAAAGCTGCAGAAGCTTGGTAAGTTGCTAAAAGCCAAGTCTATCTTTGGAATCCAACACAAGTTTCCAGCAAACCTACCCATAAAGGCTTGAGGTAGGATTAGCCAAGATTTAATGCCTACAAGTGGAGAAATAAATTTTATTTCAGCAATGGTTAAAGTGACAAAATAAAAATATAATTAAAATGGAAGCAACATAAGTGTTTATCTATAGAGAACTAGATATAAATTCTAGAACATCCATCCTATGAAATAGTATACATTCAGCTATAGGATAAATGAAATGGATTTTAAAAAGCTATCTGTAAAGTAACATGTATGGTATTATTACTTCTGTGTTAAAAACAAAGAAAAAAAGGAAGGAAATAAAAACCTATATAAATGTATGTGTATGAGTGGGTACATGAGTGTGTGGACTGACTAGTCTTAAGAAAAGAATCTAGAAAGATACATACCAAACCATCAACAACAGTAGTATGTCAGGAAAATGTGTTTTATTTTTTTGACTACATTTTGGCATTTTACTTTGTTACAAGAAACAAGAAGTAATTTTGTAAATTAAAAAGTTAATATGTAAAGAAAACATTTAATTCTTATCAAATCATCTCATAATTAACTAGCACCTATTATGACTCCATTATTGTGCTACATATCATTGAGAATATAAAAGAAAAACTCCTCCTGTCCTAGGGTATTATAATCTACTAGGGGAGCCTACTATATATATATGAATAGTTTATAAACACTACTCAAAACCCAAGTAATTGAGCCATCCTTCCTTCATAAGTAAAAAAGAATTATCATTATTCCTATTTTACAGATGAAGGAAATTGAAACTCAGGGAAGCTGAATACCAGCAAGTGAGGGAGCGGGGAGCTGGGTTCTTTTTCTAAATCCAGGAATCTTTGTTACTGAATACTTACAAATAAACATCTTCTTTGGGGTTATTTCTCAGAGTGTCATGGCTGTGAAGAATGAATATTTCAATAAAAACTAATTTAAAATCATTTAAAAGTACTTGGGTGGAATTAAGACACTTGAGTTTTCACGTCTGATTTTGTCCACAAGTGGGATTTATCATCTTAGTACTGATCTTGCTTTTCACTTATTTCTTTAAACAGAATCTATTGCAAAGATTGACCAAAAATCATGGACAAGACTTAACTATCTTCCATAGGACATCAGAGATAGCAGAGACCCTAAAAATCACCACTTGTGACATCTCTATTTTTAAAACAGGAAACTCAAGCCTGAAGACTCTCATAGAAGAAAAGCCTGAAGGCTCTTTTACAGCTGACTTGTGACAGGGCTGAGACTTGAGTCTACTACCATTTCAGCATGCCCATGCCATGCTCCACCTCTTGAATCACCCAGTAAGACATCAAACTAGCATCCCTAAGTACCTCAGTTTATGACGCAGGGGTTCCCACCAATTGCAATCTGACCTAGACGAGATTCTCACTGTGTCAAATTTCCCAAGATCAGATTTAATAGAGCGCTAGCTGTCATGTTATTCTAATCATGTCTATTTTGAAACAACTTGTTATTTTCTATCAGGAAGACAGATGGACAAACACCATCCCAACCAACTTATTTACCAAGTAAGTGCCTATTATACAGTTCTCCTTGAGAGTAGGGCTCTTTGACACTCTAGGATGTGGATTATGATCTCCATTTTATAGCTAATAAATGATAGAAACAAAGGATCAAATCCAGGCCCTTTAAAAATATGTTTAAGACATGTTCCCTGTGTGCTGCTTTCCATGGCGTAGCAAGAAAAAAAAACACTGGATATGGCCCAAAGACTGCAGTTTCTTTAGAAGCCAAACATGCTAATAAAATCTGTGCTTCCAGGCAGGAGTCAATGGAAATCAGATAAGAGTACACTTCACTCTGTCATCTTCTGACCTATAAAAGTGAGTTCAAAGACTAGACTCCTGGAGAGTCACTACCTTCCACAGGAGTCTCTGCTCATTTCTCACTGTTGCAGATTTCTGGATCTTGTCCTCAGGCCAGCTTTACGCTATCCACTAATCACAGCAGCATTCCACTCTGTACTTGAACAGACTGTGAAATCTGTGCTCCCTTGGAACAGAAAATAGGTCTCAGACTTTAAAACCCTATACATCTCATACTCTGAGTTTCTTGAGGCGGACACTCAGGAGAGCTGAGGTGAAACAGATGCTCCTCACTTAAGTCAAAGGGTCGCTCTATCATCCTCCCACCACCTTCTTAATGTCTTCCAGCCCTGACCACGTCTACTGCTTCATGCAGTGGGAGAAAGGCCTGATGTTTTTTTGTGCAACAGCAGGTCCTGCGAGAAGTGGTGCTCCCAGAGTACAACTCTTTGCAAAACAGCATTTTCCGTGAGATAATGAGCTGAAATTAATATATAGCCCCTACTGTTTGTTCTTCTTTAATTATTTCTCTAAACAGAAAGGACTATGTCACTGATGGTATAAAATGCACCTAAAAAAATATTCTTCAGTAAAGCACAATTGAATCAAGGTGTGACATCCCCAAGAACAGCCAAGTCACAAAAGAGCTAGTCATGCTGGAGGCCAAGTTAAATAACTCATAACTTTGGGTCTCTGGGTCCTGCTAGCACTCTTGAGTTTGGGCTTATGAAATGCCTGAACAGGCAAGACGGCCCCTGTTGAATCTTGCTTGACTTGGCCCTCACATGGGTAACTCTTCTGTGACTTGGCTTTCCTCACACACCTCACACCTTCCCACAAGTGACCTTTTCACTCTGTGCTTGGCTTTTCTGTGGTGGGTTAAGTGTCAGCACATATTTGTGTCATTGGGTTCCTGGTGTGAAGATGACATGGTCATCCATGGTATTGCTGTCCAGATATGCAAGAGGGTTGAAGTTCTGGTTGGTTTTCGATAATCCTGTCTGGGATAATTATGGATGAAAAGGTTATGACAAGATGATGTGTGTCCTACCTGTCTCTGTGACACTGACTCCTGTAGCTCCTTGAACTGTCCAGGACATTTTATCAAACTGAACTTCTACTATTCAGTAGTTTCTGGTCCCTTGGACTCTGAATATTAGACCATATATTGTTATTTCCTAATATTCCAGATCCATTTCCTTTGCTATGAAATTTCCCAAAACTCCACAGGCATACTGCATCATATGGCATTGGGCTTCTGCATTTCCTTGGAGCTAACGACAGGCCACCCTGATTATAACCACTTGTAATCACCTCCATCATCATCTCCAGGAAGTCTTCCTTGGACTCTGGATTGACCCAACGGTTTCTTTTACATGCTTTTATAGCACTCATGTTTATCTCTATCACAGCATTTCCCCATTACAATAATTGTTTCTGTGTATGATCTGTCTCCACACCAGACTGTGAGCTCCTATATTGTATGCATTAGCTCTTGCTTATCTATGTATTACCAGCACCTAGCACTATGTCCTGTACAAAATAGAATACATATTGATGAGCAGTTGTTGAAGGTTTAGTTGAATGAGTTTGGGCATATATTATTTCCACACCTGTGAATTAATTCTGTTTGAGAACATCTTTTTATTACTAATATGACTTTGTCATGGTTTGTCAACACAAGTATGGTTTGTGTTGACACTCAAATAGAAGGATACACTTCCATCTGAACTTGTCACCACATAAAAACTAATTAATTTAATACTCCAAGGGTAACTTTATTTGCCAGGTCTGGTGAACGGCCATGTTGAGGGAGGTGACTGGTTTCCCCTACACTTCCACCTTACAAGAGCCAAGGGATTAGGCAGCCACTTTGGATTGATTTGTAGTTTGTTCTGTAGCTCAGTATCTTGTGACAGTATCTTCCTTAAATCTTTCCAAAAGGCTCTGTTGGGCTTCAAGGATGCTATCAAACCAAACTGTCCTCACCCTCTGTATCAACATTCCAGTCACACTGCAGCCACACAAGCATGCTCCTGTCTTACAGACTGGAAGCCCCAGAGATAATCCTTTCCAATCAGTTTGCTTGAGAACAGCTATATTCAGCCACGTAATAGAAGATGTCCTGAGTGATTGAGTCACCAGGAGTCATGTATCCTGGTGATCTGAGTAGAAAAATGAGGCTTTTCCTCTTTTTCTCTGGCATTTGTCCTGACTATTTTTTTTACTAGGGCCTTGATCTTCTTTAATCTGAGCATTTAAGGAAGCCCTTCCCTGGCCATATTTCAAGAGAATGAGCCTATGTTAGAATCAGGCTTAGAGAACTTTAAAGAGAATATGTAAGACCATATCACAACGAAGTGAAACCAGCATTTAGAAGACAGGCTCTCACGAAACCCCCTCAGACTAGCAGACTCTGGAAATGGGAAATGGGACCTGTAGCAGTCTGCTCAATGTTTCTGGGAACCATTTCTGGATGAAAAGATCGCTGACCTAGCTCTTCTCTGAAAAAAAGACTAGCTGGTAAGGGGACCTGAGACGGTGGTTGGCTTGTTGTACTGGATGCCTCACCCTGGGGGCATCCTCTCCGAGGAACCCCACCAGCAACATTCTGAGGTCAAGGCCTGCGCCCCGTCACAGGATTAGACGAAGCCTAGTTCCAGAAACCCACTTAAGAAGCGGTACAGGAATATTTGCTGGGTCTTTGAGGATTACATAGAACATTCCCTAACAAGGCTTTCTGTGCTCCTACTTTAGGTAGTAAAGTGTCATCTGAAGACCTGCAAAAACTACAGGCTGAGTAGAATGTTATCCTGACACTCCAGACATGGCTTCCATATGCATGTCTGTTTTTGTGTCAGTCTCAGCCTACTGATACTGATGTTGTCAACTAGAAATGCCTGGAGTACTCATCTAGGCCCCTACTACCTGTGGTGAGCCCCACAGACATTTCTCCTACCCAAGCTGATGTGGCTGGACTGACCCTTGTGGCTCCCATTATGATGGCAAGGTGCATCTCCACAACCATCAGGGAATTATGAACAAACAAGGTTTTTTCATACATCCTAGAGGGTTCACAGCATACCCAGAGTCACACAGCAGATACAGTGGGTAGAGAGGGCATGGACCTGAGCTCTGCCTTTATTGGGGTGCAGGGAGAGGGACCTAGGGTTTCGTGGGATCACTCTTTCTTTTAAAATATAAGAGCAGGAAGGGCAAAGCAGATGGTCAGTCTTGTGGTCAGTTACCTAGGTTACCCAGGACTTTCTAAAAGAGGCAACTTCACAGGTGGGAAGGACTTCTAATTGTGTTGTTGGCAATATGATTATTAAAGTTGGATGTCTTTGAAATGGATGCCTTGGCAATGAAAAGTTTAAAGTCAGGCACTTACCTTACAATCAAAAAACCTAATCATTAGGCACTTAAACTACAGTGTCATACTTGGGATTTTTTCTGGATAAAACCAAATAAGAGATGATTCCTTCCATACTATAGGCTTTCTTAGGGCAGGGAACATGACTTATCTATAGCATTCTCAGTCTTTCTAAGATGTGAATAAATATAAAAACATCAAAAAAAAAGCCTGCTGTAATTAACTAACTAACTTATAATGTAATATATTAATTAATAGTCTAGGCTCTGAATGAGACTGCCTGAGTGTGACCTTAGGTGAGATTCTTAGCCTCTCTGTATTTTTTTCTTACCTATTATATGGGCATGATAAGAATAATATCTATATCATTAGATTGTTATTAAGAATTAAGTAAGATGATGTATGTAAAGCATTTAGCTGGCATGTAATAAGCACTTAATAAATGTTTCTGGTTTTTATAGTCATTACCCCTTGAGAAAAGCTGATTCTGCACTTCATAAGTCCTCAAGATGTTTCAGGAGAATGAGAAGGAGGTCCTACTGAAAGATATTTCTTACTGATGAGCCGAATGTGCAGGGTAAAGTCAACTGCTCCAGGTTGCTTTGAGGAACATTCCTGAAGCTATGACTAGAAGTTAGCCTTACCTGTTCCTGATGGGTTTAATGGGGAAAGCACATTGTAGAAAAAAAGTGTAGATCAGCTCAGGGCCTTGAAGAAACTCCCTAAGGCCCAAGAGATGTGTCAACTTTTTTTCCTAGGCACTCAACTAGTTTCTCCACGTCTCCTGCAGGTAGGTGTGGCCCTTGGAGACCTAAGTATAAAATCAGGAGGGAGTCATGTAACTAATTCAAGATTCAACTTGTAAGTATCTCTCTTGTTCAAGTTTCCATTCTTTCTCCCTCTGCTACCTGAATCAAGAGGTACCAAGCCATGTGTTGAAAACAGTGGTGACTTAAGGAACCTGGTTCCTGGAACTACTGTAGAAGATCCACCTACCCAGGAAACCCATGTTGGTTTGTGAGATGAATGAGGAATAGACATTAATGTGTTAATATTTAAGGATTTATCTGCTATGTCATCTAGAGACAGCTCAGGTGACACTTACCAGGCGCGTGGCTAAAGGAAGGTTGTACACTGTGGCAAGAAGGTGGGAATTCCAAGAATACTCCTCATGGAGTCCAGAAACCTCTTCTAGAATAAGAACGGCTGGAGGGTTGGCATGGCAATCCTTTGGCACCCCCCTTTTGCCTCTTCAGCTTCACTGGGTGAAAATGCTGAAAAGGACTCAAATCTCTGGTTTTCTGTGCCTCTGCAAGGCCTGCCATAAAGTCTAATAAAAGCAGAAAGTGTGAGTAGGAAGCATCTGAAGTGGGAAATGCCGTTAGGCTGGCCCATAAAAGATGAGTGTTATAAGCAGTAAAATGAGCTAAGAAGGAAAACATGATGAATGTTTTCTAGGCCTTAAGAAGCAAGATCCCCTTTCACCATCCCACATGGCACTGCTGCCTGGCTGGAGAAAGCAAGGGGCTCTGTGCAGAGCCTGACTCAGAGGTGCAGCCGTGAGTTTACCCCCAGGGGCCCTGGTTTGTGGAGAGAGGTGGTGTGGCCATGTTGCAGGGGATGTAGCCGACTCCTCCACCACCTCCCAGCCCCCACTCATCCTTTCCAGAATGAAGATTCCCACCAGGACACTGGAGGGAATTCTGAACTGCCCAAGTTACAGAGCTGACACATCTCACATAAGAAAAGGGAATCCAGAATCATGGTGCCAGGAAAAGCAAGGAGAACATTTGATTTAGAGATTTTTGATTTGACTTAAGAGAATGAACATCCTCATCCCCAGCCCCACTGCCAGTAACTCATTGTCCCATAAGAGAGCCCTTGTCTTTATTGCCCTGCTTTCCACCCTCACACCAGGACACCCTCCTTTCTCCTTAGTTTATGCAGTTTCCATGAATTCTTCACAAGGCAACTCAAGTTCAACTTTCTCCATGCACACTTCTCTATTTGTTATAGTTCCTTTAAATATCAATTTTAGAAAAACACAGCAATGGAAAGGCCTGAGTTGGCGACTTATCTTTGATGCTTGCAAGCTCTGTGATTTTGTGCACATTACTAACTTCTTCGAGTTTCCATTTCCTTATCTATAAAATAGGGATTGAAATACAATCCTGTAGGGTAGTTGTAAGGATTATAGGACACCCTTGCATAAAGTATAAAATGTAATAAAAACTCAATAAAAATGTGCTTTCTTCTAAAATTCTGCAGCATATATGGTCCTTATCACAAATTCAATACTTTAATTATTCACAGTTTTATGTACATATATCTTGACTCTTTCACCAGGCTGAAATCTTGAAGGTAGAGATTTTCTGTCTCCACATTACAAAGACTAGTTGTGAGAAAATTGTAGAATACCAAGCTGTATTTCATATTTTTATTAATTATTGTTCATTATCAATCTGATTGCTATTCATTAATTGTTTTTATGATCATTAGTTCGAACCTTTTAACAAAGTCATGTGGAAGGGATGACTCTCATGTTCTCTCAAGGAAGTCATGAAAACAGAACTTACTGGGACCATGTGAAAAACAGATTCTGATTTGAGGAATCTCTAAATGGTTCCAGTCCCAGAAGGCCAGCAGTCAAGCTTCGTCAAATAAGGGTCAATGCTACAAAGCCCTCAGAAGACAAAAATACCTGGCCTCAGAGGATATAAGACTAGGAGAAAGTATGAGGCTATGGCTGCCTTCATCATAAACTGGAATAAGCAAATTCTAAGATAATATTTGAATTTGTACTAGCTCAAATGTCACTTTTGTAAGGTAGCCCTAATCTAAATGAGTCTTCATCCTCATTTCCTTATCATCTTATTATTTTTAATTTTCTTAAAATGATTTTTGCAATCTAAAATTGTAAGATTCGTTTTTTGCTAGCATGTTCTATATCAGTCCCCCACTAGCCATGAGGTCCTTGAAAGCAGGAACAAAACTAATTGCTCACTTCTATGTTCTTATGCTGAGGGCAGTGCTTGACACAAAGTAAGCATTAAATAACTATTTATTGAATTTAACCAGATGAATGGATGAAGCTAATCACAGGCATGTCTCTCTCTGGAAATCAGATCTCCAACTGACAATCATAAGCACAAAAGCATTGTGAAAATTTGTCTTTGTGGCTGGATTTCCTTTAGACTACTCTCCTTTAGCTTGTTGGATGCAAATTGGTACAGAAGAGACTTCTCTGAAATTCTCAGTGTACTTAGCAAAGAATCAAACATTTGGCATCAGCCAAACAGATCAGCCCTTCCATCTCAGGCTTCAGTGTTCCACTAATGATAAGACATTTCATAAAAGAGAATATTCGTCTTTTGTAAGAAGGTTCTAAATGTCTCCAGTTTTATTAAATTACTAGGTTTGAATTGAGATGCTATAACTTTCCTCCAAAACTTATTTTGACTTTTTAAATGTTATTTTGTTCTTAAACCACCATTCCTTCTATAAAAATTCTGAGCATCCTTCAAATATGCCCCTATCAAGCTCTACCTCTAATAAAAATAATTCCAGCCTCACCTTATGCTGAACATGTTCTCTGAATTTCAAAGCCTTTTATATCATTTGCCTCACATGTGCCTGACTGTCTGAAGAATGAACCCTTTCAAGAAAGTAACTATGACATGTATTGTTTTTTTTAACCCTCCATTATGTAATGGATGCTGGCAAGCTAGTACCTAATTAAATATAGATTAACCTGTCACAGAATACTATAGGAACTTTGTTATAATAAATCATTGTTAATTTGGGTCCCATTGATTTGGAGTGAATGATAATTCAGCCATGCAAACATTTTGCACTATCCTTGAAAAATGGGTTTGGTTGACAAATTCAACAGTAAGAATGAATATGTATTAAGATTCTATAATAGGCCAGGAACTTCCCTAGGCATTGAGGATGCAAAAAGGAACAAGATAGCCTTTCCTCAGGAAACATGAGCAAGGATGGAGCAGCTTTCTAATAGCCCTTTGTATGTAATCAATGAGCCAGTTATAATGAATTTTCATCATTTCATTAAAGGGAAAAGAGAAAGAGCATATTCTTTTTCTAGTTTGTATTAAAATTTTTTACTTTCTTAGTTACAGATAGAAACACATGCCTTAATTCAGATGTAGCTGACTTGGATTGTTCTAATTAATCCAAATTACCGAAATTTTTTGTACTTAATATTCTAAAACTATTATTGAGATTATTATCTTACTATTAAATGAAAATGTGGAAATATCTGTCAAGTTACTTGGCATATTTTGATTATCTATTACCTGAAACTTCAAACACTATTAGACTTGTGAACAGTATTTGGTATGCTGCTAAATCAGAAATACATAACCATAAGCTTCATATGCAGTTGTTTTTAGTATGCCATTATAAAGCCAATGGTTAACTGTGAGATTTCCAAACAGGAGTGTCTTATAAGTCTTGAGACATTTTCTGACCAAAGAGCCTATAATCCACAGAAGATACTCATCAGCCGTTGTCCCAGCTATTTTGGCAATGATCGGATAGCTAATGAAATGGACAAGCATGCCACTCTTTGAAGTTAAGTTTATAAAAACAAAGCAATGATCAAGGTTTTTGCTTCCCCAAACCAAGCTCTATTTCCAGTCAATGAGTGTGCTGGTCGATTACCCAAGTGCCCCAGATGAAGCCCTAAGTGAAGTGGGTCAGTGGGTTCCCAGGGTAACTGTCCATTAGGAAACACTCCAGGGTAGAGGTAAGAGCAAGAGATTTTAAATACTGGCTCTGCTGCTTCTCAGTCATATTTAAGTATCGCAGATCTTCCATTTGCAAAACAATACTTCCTGCCCTGCATCTCTCATGGTTATTGTGAGGTTCAAATAAGATAATATGGGAAAGTGCTTATAGATAGAATAGTGTAGGCACTTTATTAGTCTAAGAGCACATGTAGTGTGTAACAAGTCAAAATCACTCCTCCTGTGCTGTGATGGTGCATTCAAGGGAGAAGATAAATATTTATAATCAAACAGCCTCAGAGGCACTCTTACCTCAACCCCTTAGGATATATCTTCTTTCCTGATTGTCTAAATGCTTCACGGGACTACTGGAGCTCTAGCAGAATGACATACTAACTGCACAGACCCTGCGTTCAATTTACCAGCTCAGTCACTTACTACCTGAAGGTCATGGTCAAATACTTAACCTTTTTTAAGTTTTTTCCAGTTCTATAAAATGTTGATAAAAATATTACCCATCTAAAAGAATTGTGGGAGGATTGGATGAGATATTCATATAAAACACATGGTATATTGTCTGGCACGTAGATTTCATGAGGATTGCTATTAGAGTCATAGGTTTCTGCAGCTAACAGGAAAAGCAACATCCCAGTAGACTCAGATGTGGTTTCAAGACTTAGTTCCCTCTCTGACAGGTTCTATAATCCTGAATAACTTAAGCTCTCTGAAACTTGGTTACTAATTATAAAATGGGGATGCTAATATTTGCTTCATGGGATCTGTATAAAGACCATGCCAAGTAGTAGAGAAGACAGTGTTGTGTTCACTGTAGCCTAATGCAACTGCATAGGCTGCTATTTTACCCTATGAACAGAAACGCAGGAAACAATTGCAAAGATTTTATTTAGCGGCTTTCTGTGCTTGGCACTTAGAAACAGAGTTCCGTGCATAAGGGCAAATTTCTATACAACTTTTCTTCATACATATTTTACATAACCTTTTTATTGCCCCCTTTTTAATATTCATAATATTGGATTCCCCACTAGACACATAAATACAGTTATCTACAACACTCAAAACAAAAATCTTAATAATATCTGTATTATTTTACTTGGTATTATTTTCATTTCCACACCACTTAAAAAGTTTAGTTTGCACCAAACTTCACTTATTTTCTTAACATTAAAGGATTTGAGGGGGAAGGGAAAGATAAAGGAAAAAAAACCAAAACTTCAAAATGTAACGAACTATTTGATAAAAATGGATACCTAAAGGCAAGTGGAAGGATGTAGAAGGCCCGTCTGCAAATCCCCGGAACGTCACAGGATTTCTCCTGCTACAGGGGCTGGGGGGCAGGCCACGCAGGGCAGGGGTCTGGATGTGGCAGACGGCAGGCCAGGCCTCTCTTTGTCACCTCTGCTCCTGGTATCGGCCATCAGGATTCTACAGTCTTCCTTATGCACACTCCTGTTCCTGTCCCCTGCCGGGCTGCATGCTCTGGAGCTGGCCCTTTCCGTGTGCTGTGCCCCTCTTCTGGATCACAGCGGTCACAGCTGTGGGATCGAGATGCATTCCTTCCCTGGTCCCGGTCCCTCTCACCAGTGCCCTGACCCACAGCAGTGTCCCAGAGAGGTTTGCTCTTCCATAATGCCATGATAAAGCCGTGATTCTTTCTACAACCTGGGCAGGGGCGGGGGAAGTACAAACCAGAACCCGATTTCCTTGGTGAATCAAAACACATCATTGCTCACACTTCCTCTCTCAGCCTTGCTCTCCACCTCGCCCTTCTTCTTTCTCTTTCTCTCTTGTTCAGCTGCTCCTACTCCCTCTTTTCACAAGCACCACTGGGAACATCAGTGATAGCACACTGAATGAATAGGGCCAAAGTTCAAAAGCCTTCTTTTTTGGGGGGCCAATTCCAGTTGCAGTACTGATGTTTCTCCACCTTCATTGTTGGGAACAGGCTCCAGGATATATGGTTCATTCCAGAAACAGGGTAAGCTGCAGGGGAGAAAGGTCAGCTGCTTACGCTGGCCCAGTCCATCTAGTGTTGTACATAGACCAATTCCTGGTGAAAGCACCCATTGTGGGCCTCCCTCCACAGAGTTCGCCCAGTTCCAAATCCGTGTGCATGTATGTTCGTGTATGTATGAACCTGTATCTGAATATATGAGTGTGTGCACGCATGTATCTATGTATGGATGGATGGGTGTATAGGTAGCTCTGTATATGTGTATGGGTAATTTTTCATGGCTGCTACATGTTTGCATCTCCCTTAACATTGTTATAAAATGATTATTCAGTTTCTTCAAAGGCCACTCTAGAGTAGACAATGGTTTATGAAACTAAGGTTCGGGAAGGCAGGAGAATGGTCACTGAGTCAGAGATGATTCCATCGCACATTTCCTTCAGTGGCTTAAATGTCTTTTGGTTGTCCTTGGGCATGTGCTTTCCTCCTCCAGAAAAAACAATAATAATAATAATACACAGTTACTGTTTTTCAAAGATGTGGGGCTTCCAAAGAGGAAGATCTGTGCATGGAGACTCCGGAGCCTCGGCTGCTGTAGGCTCCATGGCATTTGGACTGGCTATTAAACCATGTGTACCGACATCTGGGAGGAGGAGCCTGGGACCGCCCCATACTGCCGGCCATCACAGGTGTTAGTAGCCTGCTGATTATTGGGTGAAGGGCTGATCATGTGCATGCCGTGCTCCATCCCGGTAGGCAGGTACTGCCTCTCTCCAAAGGCCCCATTAGAAGGAGAAGAACAGAGTAAAGTGCTTTGAGAGGCGCTCAGTTTCTCTGGGCTTGCAGCTAGCCTAGGGGAAGTGGGGAAATTGTATCCGTACAGATTATAAGGATTGTGGAGAGAGAAGGCATTGTAGGAGCTCTGCTGCATGTGGCTGCCTCCGAACATGTGCGGTGACGAGGAGGTGGAGGCTGCATTGCCTGCCTGCATCACGTACTGAAATTGGGAAGCGGGGAAGGACCCCAGCTGGCCTCCATAGGCTTCCATCTTGCTGTTGCTAGGCAACGAGGGAGGAGTTGGTATTCCTGAGATCAGGGATGGAGTCCTCTGAGGCATGAAGGTTTCGGAGGGCTGAGTGGCTGAAGCAGTGCCACTCTGCAGCCTGTTGTAACCACTGTCACTCAGCCCTGGGTAACTCTGCAAGGCAGCCATGTTGCTTCGGGCACATGGTGGGTAATCAGAGAGGTTTAGGTTGCACAGCTGGCTCTCTCGACAGCCCACATTGAAAGTGTTGGGGGCCAGATGAAATGTTGGAGGAGAACAAGATGGAGATAAAAGATGAGAAGATGCTGAAGGAGATGGTGTCCCAGTGCTGGAGGTGGTTGGGGAAGTGCCTGTGCTGCCCCCTGAAAAATAAAACATGAATACTATTGAGACAGGAGCCTTTCAAGATGAGTCTGTCTGGGCTAGATGGAAGCCATGCAAGAGACACCCTCATGTCCAAGATGGGCGGGTTTTTACGGAACCATTGCTTTCTCTTAACTCAGCAGATTTATGCTAAGTGATTCTACACACACACACACACACACACACACACACTCTCTCTCTCTCTCTCTCTCTCTCCAAAAAAAAACAAAGAGGGTGACAAACAGGAACACTAAACTCTTTGGGTTCCTATGTAAGAGCCTTATTAAGTCTTACATATTTTTTTTAACAAATCTTCCACTATTCACTTTGCCATTTCTCACCATCAAATTCACTTTCTAGTAAGACCTCTGGTAATCAGCATTCAGTTCACTAGCTCAATTTTTCCTACTCTCAGTGGAAATGCATTACATGTGTATTTTAACCTGGGTACTGTTGCTTACTTCACCATATTTAGTCTTTCAGCTAGAATTATAGGGCACCAATCTCAGTACCTTAATCCAAAAGGAAATGGGGTCCTGGGGCAGGGGGCCAGGTCCAGGTTGAGGCCTAGGAGAGCTGAGCAGAGGGGCCCACGTGGTAGAAACTGGGGTATGGGATTTAAGTTCTGTCATATGAAAGACATTATGAGCACAATTATAAGAGCTAGGTTAACATAAAGCAAAACTAACCCGAAACTAAATCATTATGATCCAGGGGCTCTGCTAATCTCCCTGTGTAAGAGCCTGCTCAGCCTCCAAGACTGGGGCAAAAGCTGTGCATGTAGTCTTTAGATTTCGGATATTTATGACAGCAAGAGGCTAAGAGATCATACAGTCAGGAGGTCCTTGTTCTATGCGGATCACTTACCTTCTCTGGGTCTCAGTTTCTTTATCTAGATGATGAGAGATTGAGTTAGATCAGTGGCTCTCAAGCTCGGAGAAGCTATGAGCCTTAAAAAATGCTGAAGTTCCAGGATCCCACCTCAGACCAATTAGAATTTCTGAGTATGAGACCTGCACATTCATGTTTTACAAGCTCTCCAAATGATTCTAATGTGCTTGTCGGGGCTGAGAACGAATGATACAACCCAAATTCTTTATTTCAATGCACCCAGAATATTAATTCTTAAATTTCTTTATGTATAAGGATCAATCACCTGGAGGGCTTGTTAAAACACAGATTGTTGACTCCACTCCAGAGTTCCTGATTCTATGGGTCTGGGGAAGGGCCTGAGAATTTACATTTCTGATACGTTCTCAAGTGATACTGATGCTGCTGGTTTAGGGGCCACATGGTGTCAGAGCACCTCTAGGTCCGTTTCATCTCAAGTCCCTGAATCTGTATTTGGGAGGGTTGCTCTTATGACATGTGAAAATTAGAACTGGACTGGTGGCTGATGTAAGAACACAGGGCCAGTTCAACACAACCTACTTCAAATGTGTTCTCAGATAGTTCAAGAAGGCCAAAAAGGACCTTTCCAACCCCCACCCTTTCCCAGGGCCAGGGAGCAACAGTTTCACAGCAACTTCCTGTCTCACCCACTTTAAATTAAAGATTGTGGTTAATGCTGGGGCTGCTGGATCTTCCATTTGAATTACAGAATGAGGAGCTGCTTTTCTTCCATAGGAATCCTTCCTGTGATGGAATTTCTCCTCCAGGGTGAGTTTGGGAGTTTCCCAGATTGTTGAGCTCTATGATTCCCCAAGGAGCATGGTACCCTTTAGGTCATCCACAACTCACGTAGGGACTCTTAGAACTTGAAATGCTCTAAAAGGGCAAAGGACATTTTAAATGGAAAAGAACAGAAATAAGGTTTCTATCAGTAAGGGAAATGTGAAGAAAACCAACAGGAATCCAGAGACACTGGGATACAAAGAAATCACCCACAGTATGCCAGGAAGGAGGGTCTAGATGTGCAGATTGAGAGGCAGAAACCTCAAAGAGGAACACAAAGTTAATTTTTAATAGGAAAAAAAGAGCCTCTGCCTACATCCATAGATACAGTAGGAGTATTGGCTGTAGAAGTGCAGATTTAGCTCATTAATAGTTTCTTCAGTTAAACTTTTACAAGCCCAACTAGTATCTCTTTCTTGGTCAAAAGAATTTCCCCAATGAACTCCCAAGGTAGAACTGGATTTAGAAGTAAATAGCTCCTGCTTTTAAAGTGATTTCAGGAAATTCTTCTTCATTGTTTCTTGTTCATGTCTTTAAGAGCAAGTAAAAAGATGTTTATTATACAAACTGAGATAAGGGCAACACTGTAAATAACTCTGGAAGGAGCAAACCAGAAGATGAGCATGGTAGGAAGAGCACCAATTCTAGGTCCATGGACCTCCATCCAGCTGGACCCAGGCAAGGCAGGCTACCTCTTACTTCTCCTCATCTGTGAAAGAGGGGCTCAAACTGTTAGGTTTCCATTTCTGTGCTCTCACAGTTATGCTTGTGTGTCCCAAGATCAAATTTATGCTAAAGTGTGAATGGCAGATAACAAGTACTTTCCAAGGAATCATTTTGATACAATGAAGGAGTTCTGGAAGGGGAAGTCTGAGGTTGGGGAAGAATATCTCATGCTTGTTTGTTGTCTTGGACCACTGAGTGGTTTAGCCCATAGGACCTTATAGGAATCCCAGAGATTCATTTTCCACAAGTGTGTGGTTCCTTTTTGAGGTATCCTACACATTTTCCTCTTCCATCCTAAATGCCATGAGCTTCAGTGAAATAAGTGCCATGGCACAAATGGAGAAACTTGATTCTGACTGTAAAAAGATTTGTGTTTTATGAGATATCTATCTGGTCCCCTCTCTCTGAAAGTCCATCGCTACTCTCCCAGATCTGGGGTTTATGCGGTCCCTGAGGAGATCCCCTGTTCAGCCTGCTGCTGTGCCCTGTTATAGGTGTATCCCATCAGGCACTGGTCCTAGCCCTGCAGTATGCACAACGGAGCAGATGACTTTCTACAACTCTAAATGGTTTTGTCGGGTGGCCCGAGATGGAATGAATGGTACTGATTTAAGGCCTCAGTTGGTTTCACTACAAAATACACACACACACACACACACACACACACATATATATATATATATGAAGGGAACTATTAACCAGTTACAGGGATTTCTGCTGAGCAGATGAGAGGTTCATATTAAAAACTTTGTAGTCAGCTTGCTTTGACTTTTAAATGACACTTACTGGAAATAAGATTTGGTGTCCTTCTGAGTTTCAGGGGGTGGGAGGCCCCCATATGAACTAGTGTTTGAAGGGGGAGAACAAGCCTGTCCAAGAGAAGGTCACATTACTTCCATTCACGCTGAAGAAATGTTCTTACACATCTGAAGTACTTAATACAAGTAATAGCTGTTTTTCAAAGTCCACATAGAGAGAGAAGACTATGGTAGTCACTTTGCAGAGAAGCAAACCAAGATACAGAGAAATCTTTACATTTACATTTTAACAGCTTGTTAGCTGTTAAAGAAGACTGAGTGCCAGCCAAGTGCTAAATAAGCATAAGGAGACACCCTGCCCTCCCTGTGCATTTCAACACTTGGCTGCCTAGAGGGCTCTCCTCACTGATACAGGGGTCAGAGCTGCCTCTCAAAGAAAAGCATTCCTCATTTCCCACATAGCACTTTTTTTCCTTTCACCCTCATCTCCTCTGCACCTGCCAGGTGCAGAATGCTCTAACGGTCTTGAATTAAACATTATTTAATGGATAAGCACGGACGATAGAGGCAGAAAAACCCAGTTCCAATCCCAGCTGTCTTACTGATTATGGGGCCTTAGCATATTAGCCTGTCCACATAAATGGAATTTTGAATATCTACTTTGTAGGGATATTTTGAGAAACAGGTGAAGTAATGTATATTACAAAGTGCAGAGTGCATATAAGCATTAAATATTTGTTTCTCTTTCTCTTTCTCATTGAGTGAACAAATGATGCGAGGAGAAAGGAATCTTGGGCATTTGGGTTTTCATGAGAATGGCTCTCAGGTGTTGATCTCTGTCCATGAAACTAGGCATCTCAGCCTCTCCACACCCTGGTAAGCAGTAGGTCACAGCTAGGTGCCGGGATGCGGGAGGCCAGAGGACCTCCACGGCTGAGAGTGGCAGAGCACTGGGCACACGTCCGCTAGGAGCCCATCAGGCTCATGTTCTCAAAGGCTGAACCAACTCTGTTTCCTCTCTGAACTCTCTTTCCTTCTTCCCTCACTCCTGGCCCGCTATGGAAACAGGATGTCTCCCTCTCCTCTTAGATCAGGCAAAGTGGAATTGAACACAAATTGGAAGGCTTGTACCTTTCCCACTATCCTCGGAGGTCTTAATGCACTTCTGAGAGGTGATCAGAATGTAATGCCCTAAGTAGCTGAAAACTCGCTGATGATCCAGGACTGGTTCCCCACCTGCCTCACCTCTCTGCAATCTATTTCACCTGTGGGCCAGAGTGGGGAGTTACTGATTAAAATTCACATTCAACATTAACTTAGCTCCAGTGTTCAAGGCTAAGAGCCAAGCATACATGTTTAGCAGTGATTCCATATGAGGACAATAACCCAAAATATACTTGTGTACCATGAAGGCAAGTTAAATGTGACCATGAAAATCTTGAATACCAAAACCTGCTGACTTTTGCATCTTTAAATTGATCATTTCCAGATTGTAACATGGAGGCTTTCACATACAGTTTCCTTCTGGGTTTATTTTGTTGTGTTTTTCCACCCCTCCATCAAATTGAAAAACAGTAAAACAAAACCCCATCTGGGCTAGTAAAGAACTAATTTCCATGTAATTATTTGGTTCTATGAGCCAGGCTCTCTGCTCATGTAACTTGATGGCATCTGTCCCTGAGGAGTGCTGATTCCTATGTGTCCTTGACTAGCTTCTTTGAGGTTTCCAAATAGGTAAGAGGTAAAATGTCAGCAACCTGTGGACTGACCCCATGGAATAAACCAGAGGCGGTGAAGTTTAGTGACCACAGCCCTGTTCATCCCAACTGAGGAATTACCCTGAGTTGAAAGTAGTACCTTTCTTAAAATGCAAATGTGAAATATGTTGCTCGTGGGAATTGCGTGGTTCAATCTTAGAAAGATCCTAGTGCATCTTTCTCCACAGAGTTTAAAGACTGCATAGACCTAAACCTCGTCCCTCTCAAATAGCCTTTAATATATTCACCCAGTTCTCATTTTTCACCCTGGTCCTGTGGGTTCTGCATCTCTCTGCCCTTTGTCACACCTGCCACCTTAGGTGGACAGCGCCCATGTTGTCACTTTCCATTAACCTATTTTCTCTGCCACTTGTTTTGCTGCCCTGCCTTGCTGCAGTGTTTGACAGTTTAATGACAGATGTTGGTGTCATTAAAACTCATCTGCATCTCTCCTGTCCATAGTATCCAGTCTTTCTACTGAGAACCACCCTCTGTCCCCCTCTACTCCTTCACCACTACCTCCAGGGAAGGCATGTGACTCAGCCCTGAACAATCCAAGCATCATATTCCCTGCTGCCCACCACAGTGATTGGTTCAAGAATAACCCAGTTAGAGTCAATGAGACGCAGTGAGGTTTTGCTAGGAACCTTAAGGGAGGGGCTCATAACCTTTCCCGTCAGATTAAAAACCACAAAAGATACAGGTCCAGGGCTGCTGGCAGCTACATTATCACCACTGGGAGCCTGAGAATGAAGTCAGGTGAGGGATGATGAGAGCCTGGAGTTGGGTGTTGGCAGGGAAGAGTAGAGTTGGGTAGATTCAAAACCTTGGTAATAGTTGGATATGAGGGGTGGAGAGGGAGGGAACATCCGGGATGATGGACGGGTGGTGGTGTCCTTCCCCCAGGAGAGGGCGCCAAGTCTGTGAGGTAAAAACCACAGGCTCAGTTTTGGACACACTTGAGCATAGGGACTTTGAGGACAAAATAGAATATGTAACCAAAAACTGTTTTAGTGGATTAAATTGAGATGCTCTCCAATCCCTGTCATTAGCTCCTCGTAGACTTTATCACTTAGCTCCATGATAAATGAGCTCTGCATTAATTGCCTATCTTTGAATCATTACAATGATCATACAGTAGTTCAAAGACTATTGTCCATTGAACTGTTTTCCTTTTCCAAAGTTTACCAGTATCAGTTTGCTGAGTATCTGATCTCTTTCACTGACCAACCTCTAATCAATACAAATCAAACTGATGAAAATCCCAGCACAAACAGGGACCTTCTTAATCCTAACCTTTAACTGCCTGACAGACACTTAAAGACCCAATGGTGTTGCAATCTGTCTTGTGATGTCTGCCACCAGTTGAGGAGAAGGCAGGCCTTCTGAAAAGGCAGGTCTCCTTATCTCCACAGATGGAGACATACTGTCATCTCTAGTGTCACCAGTCCAGGATGAATCCTTTAAGCACAACTTTCAGATAGATCACTTGGAGATGCTACTCGCAAAAACTCTCTCAGTTTGGCCCATACAAATGCCTTAATTGTGTATATCATCAGACAAACAGCAGAACATCGTCAGAATGCCAGGATTGAATTTAGCTATACATCAGTTACGGGCTCTTATTTCTTTTTTCTCGTGTGTCTGTTGCCTCAGTCAGCTTTCCCCAGCATTACTTACGTGGTTAGTTCACTGACATGAGCAATGTTCAGGCAGAAGCCATTTCTGAAATAAATTCCCATCTCCAGATGCATCAAAGGTATAAACTAATTACCTTTGGATTCTAAATGAAGATGCTGAATTATTCTGATAGCCATTGATTCTAAATGAAGATGTCTGACGATAAACCATACACTTACTTTCATGGAAGTGAGATATCGACCTATTTAGAGTTAATGCTCAGGTTGTTGACAATAAACTATGAATTGGAATATTAAACTAATTTTTTTGTGGAAAACTGAAGCTCTAGTAAGTAAGAATGAAGAAAGATAATGCGGTCTGGTAAAAGGAAACTGTCCTATCAAGTAGGAGATCTGCTCTGCAGGTCCCAACTCAGTTCTACCACCACTTAACTACAGATAAGTTACTAGACTGCTCTATGTCTTAGTTTCTTTTTGTACAAGGCATCCTTTTAGATAATGAAACCCATGCATTCTTCTCCATCAGAGAGAACAACTATATAATATATCCATTCAGTGTTTTTAAAAATAGAAGGATTTGGGTTTTTGCAAAACTGTGACTATTTCACCTAAGTGCTTTCTTTGAAGTTTTATCAAAAGATGGGTCTTAATGAAAGAGAAATAAAATGACAGCAAGGGCAGGATGAAAAAAATATCCTTAACTTCATCCAAGCAGAATGGTTGATGGGCCCTCCACCAGCAGCACAAAACTGTCCTAAAACCATGTATTTGACATGCCAGATATTCATGTTCGAAGCAGTGAGGTAATATGGACACCTGCATGAGTCGGTCCTTATTTGGATCTTAGATTTTATGCCAACACTGCCAATATGCTCTTCACCAAAAGGAAATTACTACAAAATCAGTCTGCCACTGAAGTTTCCATAAAAAGTTCATCACTTTCTCCTTCTTCTAAGACACAAAACAGCTCAACACAGAAGGCTCTGTCTCTTAACTTCATTTTATGAGTGATACTGTCCAGAGTTGCTGGCACTCTTAGTTTTTAAGGGAAGAGGGAATGGGTGTTGTTACTTTTATGTCCTTTGTTAACATCAAGAAACCAAGCCACATATTTTTTAATAATGAGAATCTGGATCAAGTTCAGTGTATAGTTCAGAAATATATTCCAATTAAACAATTTAATAGAGTCTTGGCTTTTCCTGTAGCCCCATCCCACTGTCATATGCATCCAATAATTCCTAACTTATTCTCCCCCCCACCACAATAAAAAAAAGTCACTTAATAAGGGTGACCTTTTGCTTCATAAGTTCAGTTTCTCTTAAAGCATTGTTTTCTGAGCATCAACAGTAAGTCTTCATATCAATAAATTGTAGTAGAAACACCATGAAACCTGCTATGCAGCACACCTAAGTGCCTCAGGCAGGTTCCCCATGCCTGCTCCTTCCCAGTGGCCCCACATGCCATCCCCAATCATCATCCCATGTCCATATCCACACACACATTAGGTGGCTGGGCTCCAAGATGTGATCTGTCTCCTTGAGCCACAGTGCCACCAAGTGCCTTCATTCATTGTTCATTGGGTGCTTCTGGCTGCCAGGCCCTATGGTAGATCCTGGGGACACAACAGTGAACACAACGTTGCCACCAATGCCTGCTTTCAGAAACTGACAATATTCCTGCCAACCTCATACCAGCCTCTGTGAAACAAACTCCTGCTTAGCTAGAGCTTGGGAAGTCAACAGGCAAAGCAGTAACAGATGAACAAAAAGCCACCTCAGAAATAAATGGGATCAAGTTAGTATTTCTGTTTAACACTTTGTCATTTATAAAGCATGTCTATGTAAAGGGCCTTACCAAAAATATTACCCCTCTTTGGTAGGTGAGGAAACGGCCTCAGAATAAACGCAATTTACCCCAGGTTATATGGAGAATTAGTGGCCATCCAAGATGAAGGCCCAGATTTCCCAGCTTTCATAGGACCTCTGCCTCTTAATGGCCATGTGGCCTCAAAGCAGTAGTAATGCCCTGAATACGTATTGACCCTGTTTTTCTCACAGCATTATGAGGAGAAAGTCACTTCATGTGAAGGGCTTCCATTTATCATCCACTGATAAAAAAGAGGTGGAAATTCTGGGTCACTTGCCTGACCAGATCCTTGTGAAGATGAATGGTCTAATCATGTTTGGAATAACTAATCATCAGAAAGGCAATATCCCTTGTCCCTGCGGCTTCTTCCTCTTAGGAATCCATATACGGGGACATAAGGGAAGGAAGAGGACAGTGATGACTAAGAGAGCTGGTGCATACTGAGGGTTCCTCTGTTAAATGCATTATCTCATTAAATCCTCTCAAGAATTCTACTATATTCTTCCATTTTGCAGATGAGATGAAAAAACTAAGAGTCACAAAGGGACTTGGCCACAGCCACCAAGCTAGGAAGGAACAGTGAGTGACAAGAGCCTAACCCAAGTTGTCTGGCCACAGAGTCTATGCTTGGAATCATTGTCTTCATCTTAAAACCTGGGAGAGTTCAGTAATTTAGGTTATAAAACTGAAATCAGTGTGCAAACTGCTAGAAAAGCCCCTGAGAAGGGAATGTAATATGATGTATTAAGTCCTAGAATGGCATCCCATATCACAGAGCCACAAATGCAAAAATTAAGATTCTATTAATGGCAGCCATGTGATAGAACAGAATAAGCTCTCTCTGTAACTTTGGCCTGTGTCACTTTGGGACAGGAGGAGGTTGGAGGGGAGACTCATAAAGCTGTGACACTTTGGGAAGCTTTCACTTGGGTCCCCAGGTAAGTGATGTTGTGTCTGGGAGAGCCACGGATGGGACTGAGAGGTGGAGTTGAAATGGGCACATGAGCTGTCTGTGCACATGGCCACAGGTTCCACAGCCTGAGCTACAAGAGAAGGGAAATTAGAAATTGGATGAAAAGCACACAGCAATGGGAGGAGAAGGTTGACCCGGTCCATCAACTTGAGAGGGGTGTTTCTTCACATAAGCAAAACGAGAAAGAGCACAAATTGATTCAAATGGGCTTGCAGCTGCCCCTTTCTCACTGTCAGTACTGAGAAATTAATTCTCATTGTCTGGAGCTAAGTTTTTCTCATCTACAAAGCTAGAATAAGAAAATTGGTGAGGCTGCCATGAGGAATAAATGAAGTTAGTGAAGATCTCTTTCAAATACTAAGAGCTATGTGAATGCTTAGTGCTAGAAATAATAATTTCACCACCATTGTAGTCATGAACATAGCCTTGCTTTTAGGACAGGAAAGAGAATTTTGGGTGCCACCTCTGGAACCAGGTTGCTTGCACAAATGGTGATGCCTTGGTTATTTACAGAACTAACAGTTCTCTTCATTCCAGGAGAACCCGTGTAACTGTGGCTTGGCTTGGGGACAGATGTGCTCTATTCAGCTCAGCTCCCAATCTCCTCCACTGGTGCTACCACAAAGCAGAGGCCTTGCCCCATGGCTTTACCTTGCTGCTTTTGCATGGTGGTGAAATCCTCAAAGGTGAGTGTGCGCACCGGAGGTCTCCAGAATGCATAGGTCTCCATGATGGCTTCCAGTCCAGTTCTGCCACAAAAAAAGGCCAACAAAGGAAGTTGTAAATAATCTCAAGAAATGCACTGACACTTTAAAGATCCTGAGATGTCTGACAAGTGGTATATACATAGGCCCTGAAAGACAGCACCACCAGGGAAAACTAGTCTGTAAGAGCAGAAGGTACAGATGACAGTGGACTGTAAGAGGAAGAAAAAGTTAACCCAATTCAGAATATGTGCAAGCAAGTCTTAACTATGTTGGAATTTCTCTCTGATCTTTCTTCAAAGGAGGTTTAGTCTGTATGAAAAAAAAAAGTGAAGTGTTAAAGGTCAACATCACTAATATCAAGAATAGAGTTGAGCAGAGTGGCATTGACTGTTTTTCTAGCACAGGACTATGTCCTCATCATTACCACGGTGCATTGACACAGCCTGTCCCAGAGTCAACTGCACTTCTGGGAATGTGGAGTCAATGAAACTGTCAAATTGCTGTGGCTTTAAAAGCTTTGTAAATCCACAGAGACAAGCAGGGCAAAAGAAATAAAAGAGGAGATAAACAATCAAATACACTTGAGGTTTTGTTGCAAAAAAAATACTTACCTGAAGGCAAAGAAAGGGTTTGGTCCCAGAAATTACACCTCAAGCAAAAAGACCAATGCATTTCTATAAATACTTATCCATATTTTGTAACCTAATAATCAAAGTTGGTCTTTGAGGGTCATATGCTTGGGAACTGCCAGATTTCAGGAAACATCCAATACTTTACAAATATGTTACATTAAGGTTTCTGTTCCATTGATTTTGGAAATTCCATGAATTTAACTATGCACACACTGTCTACTTTCCCCTTCAATAAATTTTCTATCATATATATGAAGTGCTAGTGGATGTCATTTTAACAAAATTATCCAGGTCATTTCAGAAATACTCTTGCTGATATTTGATGTCCTCAAAACAGAGTATTTGCTTGAAGCTTTGAATATACATTCTTATTATTGACTTTTCTTTAAACTGTTGCACTCCTACCTAAATTGAGAGAGGGAATTTCAGGGACAATGGGGAGTGTAGCAGAAAAAGGGTAGAGAAGAGTAGGTGGCATAAGTCCTTTCATTGCAGGTCACTCACTGGAAGGTAACATGGTGTCCTTTTCTGGAAAAGGCAAGCATTCCCTCTTACTCTGTCCTTCTCACCAGGTATACATTTCCAGAGTTCTCTCCAATCTTGTATACCAAGAATAAAGTGAGAAGTTTTATTTTTAACTGAGAGCAAATACCCTTTCCTTTATAAATGGCTATAATATCCCCTGAGGTTCTTCTCAGATGAGCTACAGATACACTGATAGGCTCTTTGTGTTGGAAAATTTCCCTTCTGAACAGGCCTTACTTGCACAGTTAACTTTCAAAAGTCTTCCCTGGAATCTTGGAGGCTTTAAATACACCAATGTTGGCAAATCAAACTCTGTATTTTTAGAAGAGGTTGAGAGGAGAGGGTGTTGCATGGTGTTTATTAGCTGTTAATCTGTTAAAAGTAGGAATAGAAGACATCTCCACATAGTCACCCACATTAATGCTGAGTACAGTACATGAAACTATTTGTGAAGAGAAAGAGTCCAGGCAATTAAGGAGTTCAGAATAATAAGGGGCTAGGCAGATAAAGCCATGCTGAGCCTTGATGACTATAAGAAATAGATAGGCCAGGCTTAGCTCTGACTGCCTTGTTTTGGAATGTTGGCGGCCCACCAGAACATGTTAGGATTCCCTTTAATGGTATGAGAGGCTCACTGCAAAAGGCAAGGTCTTTATTGTTCCACCTCCTATTCCATTCTTCCTTGGATCATGGACCAATGAGGGACAAAATATTAGCTCAAGACAAAAAATAGGCCCTTCTCATTTCATAACAAAGTGATAGAAGATTGTGAAATAGCATTGATACACTGATTCACTAGCAATATTACTTTCATTAAGGAAATAGAAAATGAACTTTGATTTCATTTTCCTAATAGGCAAAAAGACTGTGGCAAAAGTATTAATAATTTCATTTTAGCAGAATTCTATATAAGATAGTGACCATTTGTGCATTTATCCAAATCTAAAATTAAACTGAAAGACTGAGTTATAGAATCATAGATTTACAAATTGGGAGAGATCTTGGATATCATCTGCTTCTACTTCCTATGATGCCATCTTGGATGGTTATTCAGCCTCTGTTGAGTATTTCCCAAGGAAAATGCTCAGTTTTCTGATGGATCTGTTAGAAAGTTCTTGCTGACCCTGAGCTGAAATCTGTGATGTAACTTTTCCCTCTGGTTTCATGACCCACGGGTAGATGATGAGAGTGCCAGACATTTTCCACATCCTCACAAAGGAGACCTTCCTTAGATGTTAAGAATGTAAAATATGACAGTTGCATATGAACATACCCAAAGTCCTTCCAGCCCCATGGTCTGTCACAACAAGGGTCATTTTAGTAGTGGAGTTCTGGGGGAGGGGTTCGACCACCAAAAAATAATGGCTGAGACCACACAGTCCTAACCATGCTTTATTAACTGCTGTCCTCCATCTCTTGTAGAGTACTCTAGGCTCTTATTGAATCTATTTATATATTCAGAGCATGTCTCTTTTTAGAAAAATTAATTCCACTTGTTTACTATATTTGTCCTCAAACTCCTTTAGGCTTCATTGGGTAGATCTAATTGTTACAACATACTCACTTTATATATCATGATTTGGTGAAGCCACTGCAAGGTAAGTATTAAATGTTCTCTCTACCAATAACATGTGTACTTTGGATCCCATGTTTTTCTGTCCCAGAGCTTAGGACAATGCCTGTTTCATAGCAAGATCTCAACTGATAAGCATTGAATTAATATAGGAGTGAATTTTCACCCTATTTTTTATAACTTGAGTCATTTTTTCATGAACTTTAACCAGCATTCATTTTTCTAGGCCTAAAATGTAGGAAAACAATTTGATGTAAAATTGACATTCTGACACAGAAGGAATCCTCTTGTACTGGAGACTTGGGAATTGTTTCTATAGCTGTTTATGCTTTTCTTGACTCAGGTCTCAGAGAGCTTTCATTTTTCCTTTGGTTTCTTCTTCTCTGATCATAGATTGCTGACTTTCAGCAGAGTTGGAGCCCCCTAGCAGAGGCTTGTGCCTTCTACCCCCATCTTCTCTCACAAGAGTCCTTGCCAACTACCCATTTACATCTTCAGCCATTCTGGGGTGTATTCAGAGTTTACCCTGGGCCACACACTTTACTTTTTCATCATCACTAAACCCTAGTTTTGTAAAATTGTATCTCAAGGCGCTTCAAAGCGAGTTCATTGTCTAGTAGACCTTTGCAAAGCTGAACGTCATCAGCATGTTCCACATGGGGGACCTCTTCCTCTCCCCATCTTTCTCACACAGAGACCTGACGTCATCTTCGAGGTCTCCAATCAGAGACGTCACACCGGCAAGTGTCCCGCTCTTGCATACTTCTCCCTATTTGCTCCAGTAGCAACAGAGCTGATATCCAAACCCTCTTTGTTCAACCCACTGGCTATAATCGCCTCTCTGATATCAAGGCCCCTTCCCTTCAGACTTTTTCAGTCTGATCACTGCCAAACCAATAGAATGTGCCAAAGAGGAGAGAGAAAAGGAAGAAGAGGAAGCAAGCCAAAGAGCTGTTTTGCAGACTGATGATGCCTTGAGAGCAGTTGATTCAGAAAAAGAGCTAGGCTGTAAAGAAATACCCTTCCAATCTTCTCATTCCAAAAAATAAAATAAAATTATAGGACCACCCCTTTGAAGTTCAGAAAATATTTGATAATAATAACAACGTTACAACTACATTTATGAATCCAGCACACCAAGGTATAGTTTCTGCATTTTACTGGTCTTGAGATAGAGAAATGCTTTTTATGTTTCCTAAGTTTTTCTCTGTAATTCTGACTTTTGACTCTTCCCCATACATCTCGTGACACTGGAGCAAAGGGAACACAGGCCAGGAATTGACAAGGCCCTTGGTCATCTCTCAGTAGAAGACAGTCAAGGACTAAGGGAAGTCTACTGAGACAGGTTCTTAAAGTCATAAAGGAGTTAGCCAACCAGGAAAACAACTATGTGTTAGATTTAGGAAATATAAAGACAAAAAAGACACAGGATCTTTACCCTTTAGGAATGTCCTGTTCAACTAAAAGAAGACAGCATGTAAATTATTTATTGATGAATTGTGTGACAGATGCTACATTGGGGAAATGTAAAAGATGCCATGGAGCACTGAACAAGGAAACTTCATACACCTGGAAAACTCAAGGAGTATTTCACAAAAGGCCAGTTATTTTAAGTATAATATTAAAGGGTACTTGGCTGTTTCCACACAGACATGAGGCAGAAAGAGCTTTCCTAGTAGAGTTAATAGTATATACAAAGACTTGAAGATAGGAAGAGAAGGAATGTGTAGGGAAGTTAAAAGATTCAGAGTGTCTGGAACTCTGGGTGCAAGATGAGGCAATGGGGTAGACATCGTGGATATTTATTCCATGGCAGGTGCTTGGATTTTACCCCATGGGAGGTACTGTGCTTCTGATCTCATCCTGTTTCATTATTTGAAAAGACACAAAACCAGAATATATTGTTCTTTTAGATCTAATTGCCATATCTCAACTCTATAACCTGTTTTCTGAGACTACCCTTGTTCCGCTGAGGTGTGGTTAAACCTTTTACACATCCTCCTTCACTGGATCTGGAATCACTTCTACATCTAGATTCCTCAGAGTATTTGCTATCCAGGGGTATTCTAAAAGACCTCCCAATAAAGGTCTGCAAGTTGGCAAAAGAAAATAAGCCATCATTCCAGTGACTGTGAAAGGGTACAGGAGGGGACTTGGTGAAGGAGGGAGCCTAGTAAACATAATGTTCTTCATGTAATTGTAGATTAATGATACATACATAAATAAATAAATAAATAAATAAATAAATAAATAAATAAATAAATAAATAAATAAATAAATAAAAGTAAGCCATCATTCAAAGCCTGGCTTTAGATGGTACAATAAGTTCATCTATATAACGAACTTCCTGTCATTGATGTGCCTTACAATGATTTAGAAGAACAGGCGTCCAAGGGATAGATGCTTGGAGTTGAGTTTAAATTGTTCCTTACCCTGTGATTCCAACTTGGGAACCCGGTCCCTGCATGGAGTTCTGAACAGGCAGCAATGGTAGTCCGTGAGTTTTCACTGCCTCAAGAAGGACACTAAAATCTACGATAACACAAAGCAGGCTAACTAAAATATTAAGTTTCTTTGCATTTGATTGGAATGCTAACTTTAATTTGGTAATACTAAACCACACTAGGGGCAAATTAGCATAGTGGTTAAGAGCACCCGCTCTGGAGCCAGACTGCCTGGGTTCAAATTGCAACCCTGCTGCTTATGAGCGCAGCCTTGGCCAGGTTATATAACCCTTGCGTGCCTAAGTCTCCTTATCTGCAAAATGGAGATATTGGTACTACTTTTTCCTAATCATTACTTAATAAATACAGACTTACTAAAGACAAAAGACAAAAAAATAAGAGAGAAAACATAATGAAAGCTTGAGAACCATTGGCCTAACTCAAGCAAAACATCCTGCCATCTGCTCAGGTTGTAACCTATAACAAGAGGAAACATTCTTACTTCACTAGAATTCAAACCTTTGTCAGCCCTCTGGCTCTGGATTGATTGTGGAAGGACCTGGATGTTACCTAATTCCATCTCTCATTCTTTCCTCAAAGAAGCAAAAATGTGTCCTTCAAGCCTCTAAGGGCTCATTATCTTGCAGATATTTCAGACTCCAATATGTTAGCCATTAAAAAGACGTCACTCTGTTAGATGACACCACCCCTGGGCAAGAGCCATAGACAACAAAACAACTGCCAACTTTCCCTGGCAAACCCACATGGCCAAGAGGACAATGGTGGAAAGATTCACAACAGAGGAGGGAGAACAAATAACAGAGCAGAGAAAAATGTTAAATACTGGCTGAAAGACTGTAAGCTCAGGGACATGATAAACAGCTACGGCCTGAATGAATAGGAGGAGTCTGGCAGGATGTTACTGCCAGAGACCAGGACAGCCAGCTTCCCTGAACTACAGATGCAGCAGTGCCCAAGAGGGAGTCCAGCACTGATTGCTTCCATAGATCTGCTAAATGGCATCCATGCCAGGGATAACAAAAGGGTATGTAAAATCTGCAGGGGCTAGTAAGATTGCCAGGAAAGAACAAGATTAGATTGGCTGGAAAAATACAGTCAATGGCTCTAGGGAGGGCAATGAAAACATAGAAATTGAAAGTAAAGGAGATACTTGGAAAGTTGTGCTGGTTGAAAGGCAGCAAGTTGTCAAGTCATTGGCTCTAAGCTTGCTCTGTGAGCGTTCAAGAGTGACAGGGAACTGGAGGTGACTGAGGGTAAAGTTGTCCACTGATTGGCAAGCTGTGCCTAACAATGGAAAGTGACATCATTCTCTGGATGCTGTCATTAGCTAGATTTACAAATTCTAGACACTGTACTCAGTTTTACCACCAGTAAAATGGGAAACACTGTACCCATATCCACCCACTCAAGAGATAGAAAATGGACAACATGGACAACAGGTACTCTATGAAATCATTATTACTATTACTCATATACTTATGATTTGAATACCTTAAAATAAATATATGAGGTTTAACTGTATGAAATTGCTGATATTTTACTACTGTTGATCTACCAAATATAGTAACTTTATATGTTCTGTTTAATAGATAAGGGTATAATAAAGAAAAAAGAAATCTTTCCATTTGCAACAACATGGATGGATGTAGATCGTATTATGCTTAGTGAAATAAGCCAGGTGGAGAAAGACACAGATGCAGTATGATTTCACCCATTTGTGGAATACAAAAACAAAGCAAAACAGGAGTAGACTTACAGACACTAAGAAGTGACTAATGGTTACCATGGAGAGGAGTTGGAATGGGTGGGTACGGAGGGTGAGGGGGATAAAAGAACACAAAAATTCTCAATCATAATATAAGTTGGTCACAGGGATGGAACTGCAGAATGGAGAATATAGTCAATGATTCTGTAACATCTTTCTATGTTGATAGATAGGTAACTTCACTAGTGGAGGTGAGGATTTAATAATATGGGTACCTGTTGAACCACTGTGTTGTATATCTGAATCCAACATAGGATTGTACATCAACTACACTTCCTTAAAGAAAATAAAGAAAAGGGTGTAGACAAGAGTTGAGGGGCTTGGTTTTAGTAGAGATCTCTACCAACAGATTTTAACTGAGATCCACCCTGTACTGTCCTCCCCTGACTCACAAAGAAAAGTCATTTCCTTCAGATCTCTGTGGAGATGAACTGGCCCTGGGGCTAATGTCCAGCTGACTCTTCCTTTGCCCTTTTGTTTACTTGAGGCCTTCGGATTGCTCATCTCACAGTCCTCTGTCTGGCTGCACACACATCCTTGTTTGGTGTTGTGAGGAGGGGCTGGCCCTTGACAGGGGTTTCTGTTTGTCCCCAAGAAGGTGGTTCTTCACTCTTTGAACATGGCATTGAAACAACAGCTGCTTAAGGGGGGGATTACAGGGAAATTCTTTACTCCCAAATACTTTCCCACTACAAGTAGAGATTCCTTCCTTTGGGTTATGTATTAGCCTCAGTAAGCATCCTTCCCTAGCAAGCAAATATATACATTCCTGTAATGCAGTTAATGGCTCCATTTTTAGATCACTATCCCCCGAAACATTATGGAAAGGGACACTAGACAAGGACTGCCACCAGCCACATTCCCAGTAAACAGTACTGCGTGGTGGCTGAGAATCAGCTCAGACTCAGATTTCCTCCCACACCTCATCCTGTAGGCCCTCTTATTTTTCAGTCAGGGGCAACCTGTTAGAACTAGCTACCCATATCAACCAACTGCCCATGACATAGGGCCTGCCACTGGCTTCTTTCTAACAGTTCCTGAGTTGTAGAATTTGAGTGTCCTGGTTCAAGAGTCCAAGGGCAGATTCCATAGAGAAAAAGATACCCCCCTAAAAAGCTGCACCAACTCTCTGGACTGCAGAAGGGCTACTCCACCTGGACCTACTGTAGGACCAACAGCAGTGGCTTCTGGGTTTCCCCTCCAGCTATGAGTATCTGAAAAAATATCATGTGCATGGGGGAGTCTCCCTTGAAGCTTAGATGTGGTGGAGACTGGGAATAAGGGTAAAGCGCAAAGGCAAAAGCCAGGACGGAGGCTGCCGGCCTCGGAGGACCCAGAGTTGTGCCCTCCATGGAACTTTGAAAATACGTTCATAGGGGCTCCCACTCCCCAAACAGATCATAATTTTAATCCTATCCTTTTTATGTATTTGTTTGCTTTGGAGGAAGTCCCTGGGAATTATATAAAATTTCCCAAGCTGACTTGGGCTTTCTTGGCAGCCCCTGCAGACAGGAACAAGGCTTCACATTGGATGTGGACTGAGGGACCCACAGAGTCCTCTTTCCTTCTGCTCCTCTGGCTTTTCCCCCTTAAAGGGCAAGGTCTCTGTGGTGGTGATGCTCCCTCTAGCTGAGTAGAGTGGGCTCTCCAGGCATGGGGCTAATGTACCTCCCGAGGCTGCTGCTCGACTCTGAGACTCACTGCAAAGACTCTTGCTTCTCTTCAGCTCCATGACCTTTGTCTTCTGTTTGGAGCAGGCTGCCCATGGGGGTGGCCACCCCCAAAGACAACTTTACCTCTCAGTTCACTACTGAGTGACTTTTTCCAACCAAACTTCATCTGCTTGAGCTCAGTTTCTGGGACCTCTTCTTTCCTAGGCTCACAGCCTCTGACACTTGCTGGGCATCCCTCCCTGAGGGACCCAGGTATCACAGGCATGCCTACACTGTCCAGAGCCAGTGCAGATGGCCTGAAGGATGTGTGCCTAATCTACAGTTAGGCTAAATCAACATGTTACAGAAGCAGGCCATCTCAGGTCTGGATCCAAATCGCCCTTAGTCTTTCAAACTCAGCCTGTTTTTTGACTCACTCTTTTAGCTAGTGTCCCAGACTAACTCCCCTCTGTTGCTCTACCTCACTCACCCTTGGTCATGGTAAGGTTTTTCTCACTCCAGAGTTCCAGGTCTTTAATTCCTCTGTCACTCATGAACTGTTTATTGTTTTATAACTAAATGAACAACTATTATTTTACTCTATATACCTGCCACATATACAGGAAAAAATCTGAAAACAGAAACCTGAAAAAGGTACAGTCCCAGTCTTTGAGGAGCTGAATTCCAGCAGGGGCAGAGCCCATGAACACAGATCACAAGCAAAATTTAATCTGACACTGAGGGATTCTATTTTCCCCAGGGAACAGAAAGGTGTTACTGTCTCCTGGAAGGAGAACTTGTGTAGAAGTAAGTGGATATTGTGTGCCCTGGGGCTAAGTCTGATAAAAGGTAAACATATGCTGACCCCCTTACCTCCACCCAAAGACAGAGTCGAGTCACATAATTTCTGAAAAATCTGGAAGAAATCCCTCCCATGGCAGAGACAACACCTGGAAGCAAAGTCTGTCAGTGTCTCCAACTCCAAGAGGATCAGCGATCTACTACTCTTCCCCACAACACACACACACACACACACACACACACACACACACACTTCTAAAGAGAGACATGATCGAATGGGTATGGAAAGTCAGCAGCACCATACTCAGTTTGAAGTGTGGTGACCTCACATTGAAGTGTGTGAATGACATTCTAAAAAAGCAGGGAGAACTATGATGGGCTCTGATGATGGTGGCACCAGAGGGCCGACCTATGGAATCAATGGGCTCCTGCTGGGGTTCTGGAAGGTCCAATGAATATCACCTCGTAGCCTCTTTTGAACTCAGAATAAATTCTAAGAAAGACCTAGAAGTCTGATGCAATGAACATCAAAACACCAGTTTTACAAATTGATAAAGGAGTCTGGAGACTCTGGCACAGGCATGAGGGCTGAATGCATGGGTGAGAAATCCTCCAAAATAAGCTGAATCCAAAATTGCGGGCTTCCTCCACTGGGCTTATCAATAGGAAAAGCCCAGAGCAAGGGAAACAAACACAAAAATGAACAAATGGGATTATATCAAGCTGAAAAGCTTCTGTACAGCAAAGGACACCATCAATAGAACAAAAAGGTATTCTACAGTATGGGAGAATATATTTGTAAATGACAGATCCGATAAAGGATTGACATCCAAAATATATAAAGAGCTCACACACCTCAACAAACAAAAAGCAAATAATCCAATTAAAAAATGGGCAGAGGAGCTGAATAGACAGTTCTATAAAGAAGAAATTCAGATGGCCAAAAGACACATGAAAAGATGCTCCACATTGCTTGTCATCAGAGAAATGCAAATTAAAACCACAATGAGATATCATCTCACACCAGTAAGGATGGCTACCATCCAAAAGACAAACAACAACAAATGTTGGTGAGGTTGTGGAGAAAGGGGAACCCTCCTACACTGCTGGTGGGAATGTAAATTAGTTCAACCATTGTGGAAAGCAGTATGGAGGTTCCTCAAAATGCTCAAAATAGACTTACCATTTGACCCAGGAATTCCACTCCGAGGAATTTACCCTAAGAATGCAGCACTCCAGTTTGAAAAAGACAGATGCACCCCTATGTTTATCGCTGCACTATTTACAATAGCCAAGATATGGAAGCAACCTAAATGTCCATCAGGAGATGAATGGATAAAGAAGATGTGGTACATCTACACAATGGAATATTACTCAGCCATAAGAAAAAACAAATCCTACCATTTGCAACAACATGGATGGAGCTAGAGGGTATTATGCTCAGTGAAATAAGCCAGGTGGAGAAAGACAAGTACCAAATGATTTCACTCATATGTGGAGTATAAGAACAAAAGAAAACTGAAGGAACAAAACAGCAGCAGAAGCACAGAACCCAAGAATGGTCTAACAGTTACCAAAGGGAAAGGGACTGGGGAGGACGGGTGGGAAGGGAGGGATAAGGGTGGGAAAAAAAGAAAGGGGGCATTACGATTAGCATGTATAGTGTGGGGGGGCACGGGGAGGGCTGTGCAACACAGAGAAGACAAGTAGTGACTCTACAGCATCTTACTATGTTGATGGACAGTGACTGTGAACAGGGATATGGGGGGGACTTGGTGAAGGGGGAGCCTAGTAAACATAATGTCCTTCATGTAATTGTAGATTAATGATACCAAAATAAAATTTAAAAAAAAATAGGAAAAGCCCAGAATGCACACTCCTGCAGGAAGCCGGTCCTGAAGAGCTCCTTCCCCCAGCTGACCAAACAGCTCAGCCACTCTTGTTTCAATTGAGAGGAAAGAGAAGGTGATGGGGCTGGATGCCGGGAGTACTTCTCCATGGATATCTCTTGACATTAAAATATGAAGAATGGGATAAGTATCATCACCGCAGCTCCCGAATGTTCTTGTCTACCCTGAAAGGACACAGCTGTCGGCCCTGGCCACTCTCTGATGGCACTGCAGTGAGAGGTTTACAGCTTAGAGAGACTCATGAGAAGCATTTAAAAAGAGTGTGGTGGGTGGCTGTGTCTTCCCCCTCTTCCCTCTCACACTCCTCCCTTCCTGAGCCTCTGGATCACACTGGGATGGATTGCAATTGACAAACCTAAACATGTTTTGGTTTGAGGTTTGGCAAATTCTGTAACTCCAAAGTATTCCACAAATGTTTTGTGTTCTGCAAAACCCAAAAACACTGGCCAAGCACTTCCCTCCCTAATTTTTAAGCCCATGTGTTTTTAAAGGAAATGCAATCCTTATGTTTTGGGTACATTTATATGCAACTCATCAAACCGTGCTCATCTGTATGAGTTATTTGATGTCTAAAATGCATGGGGAGGATCACAGACTTAGAAGAACTGTGTTAGCACAAGAAGGGCAATAGGTGAGGCACTGTTTGGAAGGTGACCAACTGGACTCTGGTGTGGCACAGAACCTCCACTTCCCAGAAGATTTATGAATAATCCTCTATATCTTCACCCGTCATCCATCAATCCTTGCCATCTGTAAAACAGTACTAATTTGCACTCTTATCAGATCCAGCAGGCAGCTAGTAAGAATTAAAGTGTAATTATCAGGTAATTTTGAGCTTTGTAAAGAGAAAATACAAGGTATTTTATACTTGCCCTAACACATTTCTTTTAATCTGGCTTCCCAGAGTGCTGGAGGATAAAAATGGCTTCTACTTTGAAAATTCATCCTTGCCCCATCGTAAGAGAAGTGGCTTCAGTGTCATTATATCAGTTTCACCCACTAGGGAAGTTCAACCTGACTTCCTGTCCTCTACTAAAGAACTGCTCATTACAGAAAATAAACCCCATGTTTATAGGAAGTAGATGAAAACATCACGGGGAAGAGGCTACCAGGACAGGCAGAGAATATATAGTTTGGTTTGGGTGGGGTGGGGGCGGGGGAACAGAAGGTTCTGTATAGTCAAATAGTATCTTTAAGAAGATGAAGGGTTTTTAGAGGAAGAGTTCTATTCTCTATACCTGAAGATAAAATAAGTCAAATTTAAATTGTTAGCATAATAGAACACAAAGTATACAGGCTTGAAAGCCAGGTGGACTTAGATTTTAATCCCAGCCCCAGCTTTACTGTGTGATACTAGAAAATCTGCTTAAGCTCTCTGAGCCTCAGTTTCCTTACTTGTAAAATATAGGTTGTTTTGAAGATTAGGGAGATCGTTAGTGAAAGGTCCAGAATGCAGTGCATGTTCAATCACAGACAACTTCTATAATTACTGATATTACTTAAAATAGCCTGCAGGTTTTAATGGGACATAATAAAGAATCTCCATGCAATCAGAGAAATTCACAAATGAAACACTGAAATGGGCTGAGGAAGATCCATAGTTCCACTTTCCTGAAGTCATTCCAAAAAAGAGCAGCTCACCAGGAAGGACAGATAAGTAACTACCTGTCCTGAGCAGTAAGACATTCCCCAGCCTTAAGCCAGACACAGACCAGGGCCAAATGATGTGTCAAGGTCCCTTCTAACCCAGTGAGTCAGCAGGACCTTAGGACTTGAACTGAGATGTCATCACAGCTTTCTAATCAGAGGCAAATACTTCAAGATACATGGTCTATTCTCAAGATTAAAATGTGGCTTCAACTCCCAGAGCATAGTTCTAATGCTGGTCAATATAGCGTATCTATTCCAATTTTCTATTCTCTGAAAAACAAGGATTTCCATGGGGAAAAAAAAAGAAAATCTTTGGAATGCCAAGATGAAAATAAACAAATACTAAATGTCACTAGAGACACAGAAGAAAAGAAATGTAAATTCGTTGAATAATTATAATCAGTAGGGTTGCCCTCTGGAGACAAATAGATGTGTCTAGAGCAGAAATTCTTAATTTTTGGTCAGGGACCTTTTTGAGAATCGCAAGAAAGCTATAGACCTCTCTCCAGAAAAATGTACACTTACTCATCCACACACAGTTTTCTTTATAATATCTGGGAACTCACAGAAGCCCTGAACTCCACCCATGAGCTATTCATTTTTCATTGGCTGAATTCAGAAAACAAAGGCCTTTGTCTTACTTTAAACAATCACTGAACAATAAATTATTGAGCCTACAGTCCATGTGCCTGAGTTCTAGTGTGGTTATACCACTAACTAGTTGCTTAACATAGATAGAACATATTACTCAATTTTGTCATTTTCAAACTGGCAGTTTAAGTGAATTTTACCTTACTCAACAGATGTGACCTTAAAAAATGCTGACATAAATAGTTAATTTTTCTCAACAAAGGCCTAGCTCCTAAAGATAATACTCTCCTGGGAAAAAAAATTTGTTTACAATTCCTTGTTTCCTAATAATGAAAAATAAATGACATATCGCTGTAGGTTGTAGCCACCTACAGATACTCATCAGAAAACATAGCAATCTTCTGAGGATAATAAATCACCATAGAACTTGTTTTAAGTGACTGAATTGCCAAGTATGACATAGGAAGAAAAACATCACGGAGGATTTGATCTGCTGATTAACAGTATGTTAACAAAGAATTTAGATAATTTAACCTTTTGGGGCAGCTTTTGGATTCCTAGATCAGCCTTCCAGTCCTCTGTGCCCAAGGCAGCTCAGAGGCACAGCAAGCAAGTGTTCCCCAAAAAGGCAGTGGTCAAACCGCCACTGGAGCATGGGGAACAATGTCACAGAAAAGAAATGTCAGTGAGCTTCTTACCTGTTTCTTCCAGAATCTCTGAATCCCTTAGCAAAAGGGTTTCGGTCAATTTTTAATCTGGTGATCTGGATGGAAACAAACAAAAAAGCATGAATTATATTTATATTAACTGACTTTTTCAGTTCTTCCTCCTAGAAAATTAACAAACATCATTCTAGTATTAACAGCTATTTTCTTATTTAGTTCTCTTTTAGTTTCAGATTTAAATTGAGGTTGATACAAGATTTGGGCCTGGAACACCGATGTCTGACCCATCTGACCCACTTTCCCTAAAAACCATGGTTTTCCCAGTATGTGACTCTGTAACCTCTCTTCTCCTCATCTTTCTTGCCCCAAAATGGGGGATAAATCACTTGCCTGGACAAACAAAGGCATCAAAATGGAAACCTGGGCAATGGTCAGGTCCATGGTATGTGCCACAGAGGAAAGTGCTTCTGAATGAGTAAGTAAATGAATGAGGGAGCAACTAAGTGAATCATGAACAGAAGGATTCAGTCAATCCAAGCAGGTGGAATCAGACCATCAGACAATCCACCTCAGCCTGAAAGAACCAAATAATTGACAGCATTTCCCACTTCACTTAAGTTGTACCTTTCCCACCACTAGGGATTGTTCATTTAATGACCTAAAATGGACTTGTAAAAGACACAAAAAGCAGCCAGATTTTTGTCAGGGTTGCACCCAATCTACAAACATGGACTGGATGGGGCAGGATGCAGCACATCTCATCCAGTCTCCGAGGCTCACAAGCAAATTTAACGAAACAAAGGGGCAGCTTTGTAAGACTGAGCAAACCTGGTACAAACAATTGTGTGACCCAGGTTGAATGGGTCCTCAGGAGCCATCTGATTCGACCACCACTCAGTGCACAAGTCCCTCTCTGTTGCATTCTACCTTAGTCCCCTTAAGCTCTGCGGTAGTATATATTACCCTCGTGCCTCCAGACTACAACAAGCTTGACCAACAAATTCCACATGCACTCCTGAGCTTCCCCTTTCGGCCCTGGTCACAGGAGGCATTTTGATACCTTCATGCCTAAACCACATGTTAATGACTCACTACATTCAAGCAATGGAGACTTAGGGGTGGCAGCCAGGGAGCTCAAAAAGGAAGAAATTTCACTCTCAATGGGAAGTAATTCTAGTAATAAGGGAATCTCATGATTTAAAACCACTTTCTCATTTCTGATCATTGCAGAACTTATCACTAGGATTGCTAAAGTTGTTTCCTATGTTGCAAATATTTCCAAGTCCCTCTTCCATCTCACTTCATCAGAGCAGAGTTTCTCAAAGCCACAGTCTGTAAAGGTCTTTAAAATACAGTGTGAGATTCTGACAGACTCTGACTTGAAAGTACTGAAGTTATTTTTTAAACATTCTTTGCCTCTAGAATACACACTAATAATGTAACACTAATAATGCAGCAAAGGCAATTTTACAGCCATTTTATAGGCCAGAGCAGGAGCCTAAAGCTTTGGCTTTCTAAAGTCTAATGTCTGCCCTGTAAATACTGTATTGAGTTTAAAGACTGTCACTGGTTTTCTGTTTGTGACTTAAAATCAGTTTTTCTTCCTCCATAATCTACAGCAATAAACCACACACCATATTTTCTTTTCAAGTTGGAGTCATAATATTTTATTTTCTCTTTCAGGTTGGCTTATCCTGTCTGATTCATTTACGGTAGGGGTTTCTGATGTATGATTGTGCTGCCATATTTTGGGGGCCTCCACAGGCCCCTGTAAATATAATGATATTCTATCTCGTAGGTCTGGGAGAAATGGTTGAAAACCTGTTTCCCACAGCTCACTGTATCTCAGGCTAAGGTGTCTGCATGGGGATTTAATAGACAAATGCTACCAAACATTAGGAAAAACAGTACTTCTATACTTGTTTCAAAGCTTTTAATGTGAGATTTAGACAGCTTTATAAAGAGTATGGTTGTGCAGTCATATTTGTTTATTATCAAGTGCCTTTGTGTACAAAGCACTATGACAGGGAGCACAGGAGACAGAGTGGTGTGCAGTCAGTGTATGGCTATGTATCATCCATTTCCCCCTGAGGAGCTTATGATCTAGAAGAAAAGAGCAGGTCTGTACACTAATAATTACAATATAAAACAGAAAAATGATAAGGTTCACAGAAAAGACAAAATGCCGTGACAGCCTAGAGGGAGTAGTGATTGCCCCAGTTTGAAGGGCTCTGAGGTTTTACCTTAGAGGCAGCACATGAGCAAGGCCTTGAAGGGTAGGCAGGATTTTAAAGAAAAATGCAAAAAGGGTAGAAAGGAATAAAACAAGCTTTTCATAAGAAAGGTCCCATGTGAGCCAGAGCATTGAAGTGGGGAAGAATGAAGCACACTCAAGAAACACTGGGTTTTGACCAGAGCACTGGGCCCGGGCAGGTACATGAGAGAAAGCTAGGGAGGCTGCCCTAGGCCACACCATGGAAAGCCTCTATTACCCCACTTAGGCACTTGGATACCCTATGGGCAGAAGAGAGCAATTTCAGCTAGAGAAGCCAAACTATGATCCCAGTTAGCTTGTGCTGACGACTTCGGCTGTGCCTACAAATACCACGAGTAACACGGACAGTATTTTGGAGAAATGAACCAATGTATTCGCAATCTCAATAATCCTCAGTTTCTAATAGTCCCATGGTCCCCATACAAGGGCCAGCCTGGTAGACTCAGGTCTTAAGAGTATCTTCTATACTGTAGAAAAGGACATAAATGACAGCTGGAATATAAAGCTTGCTCTCCTTTGGAGGACAAGGATGTGATATAAGGTAAATTCTTACCAGGTAGAGAAAATCCTCACTTTCCACCTCAGTAGAGTATGACAAAAGAGGAGACAGACAACAGAGAAGCAAATAGTCAGACTTCCATGTCCCTTAGCTCCCCTGACTCAAACCAGAATCCAGACACACACATGGAGCTGACAACCTCAAAGTAAAACTGCTGCCTGGTCTGGTAAAGCAGGAAGAGGCTTGGGTCAGCACCTCCAGGCTTCCCATTGCCTGTTGTGGTGGGACAGGGACTCAGAGGTCCCTGCATGCCATGACAGGGAAGGCAGGGTGACCCCACACAGAGGCGCTACAGCTGAAGCAGGAGCCAAACAGAGGACCTGGATGAAACTGAGATGAGGCTGAGCTGGGGAGGCCTAGTTGGTCCTGCTGAGGCAAGAACACAGGCGCCCGAGTTCAGCAGTCTCCTGTCAGTGATGTGTCTCCACACGAGGGCCCCATGGGCCAGGCCAGACCAGATCACCCACGGCAGAGACAGTGAGGCCCAAGAACAGCTCATTTGAATAGTTAATAATCATGCTTATCAATTAGACCCAGATATAGCCGTCAATCTCCACCTCCCACCTTAGACCAGGTCCTATCATCTTTGACTAAACTACTCTAAATAACCTTCAAGCCGATCTCCCTCTTCCAGACTTGTGCCTGTCCAATCTCCTCTCTCCACAGCAACCAAACTGATCTTTGTTAATGCATAATTGGATCATGTTATCCTCTTCAGTGGCTACTACTGTACTCAGAATTCAAACACATCCCCTTGCCTGGCCTTGCAGGCCCAGCATGCCCTGGCTCCTGCCTACCTCTCCATCCCTACCCACAGTCCTCTGCCCCTGGTCCACAGGCTCTAGCCAAACTGCTCTCAGTGCTGGAATGTGCCAAGCTCTTTCCTTGCTCAGGCCCTTCACACTCACTCTACCCCAGACAAAGATGCTCTTCTCTCTATTCTTTACCAAACTGACTCTTTATCCTAAGTCTCTGTCGAAATGTTGTCTCCTGAGAGAGGTCTTCCTGATCATCCCTCCAAAACAGGATACTCCTGCTACTCTTTGTAACTATGCCCTCTTTAATTCTTTCTTTGCTCTTAACCCAGTTGGTAGTTAAACATTTATTTTGCTGTTTACGTATTTACTATCTGTCTCTTGACCTGCACTAGAGGTGGGAACCATGTCTATTTTAAATACCATTTTATCAATAACCTAAATAGACATGTTATTCATGCCCAATGAATATTTATTCAATGAATGAATAAGTGAATAAGTGAATGAATGTTCATGTGGGAAATAGGCATCACAAGTCCCAAAGCCATCACAAGCCTTAGAGTATATAGACCAAACAACTCTTTCGATCCTACTTGTGTTCACTGCAGTCATTACAGGCAAAAGTTTTAAAAGTCCTTCTAGTCAGAACAAGGTCTATTAGTAACTTCCTGTGTAGATAAATCTGTTCTACAGCAGTCATGTTCAAACTGCATCCAGTGATAATGAGGAGACATGGAACATGCAGAGGAATGGAAGTATTTTTCTACACTGATTTTATTTCCATAACCTTATACTGACTTGTGTAGTCTGAGTTATTGAAGAGGGGGTGGCTGCTGGCTTGCCACCATTAACTTTACTCATTTTCACTCACTTTTCTGCCCAGTAACATAGACGCAGTTAATAAAAGAGGACTGTCTCACAAAGCACAGTGCAGATATAGTAGCACAACCTACAAAGAAAATGAAAGTTGATCATCCTGAGTACGATTTTACAGTACCAAGGCTGAAAATTCTTATTTTTTTACCATATTGTTTGAAAGATATTCCATCAGGCTTTTTAAAAATATTTTAGCCCATATGAAAAAGAATTCTGTACTGATTTGATGGGAAAGTTCAAGCAAAACTACCTCAATAGTTTAGGATATAATGAGCAGCTCAAAAATCCTATTAGATTTGCTAACACAAACCTGGCTGTGGTTTCAGACTTCCTATCTGGTTCATGTAGCAAATTGTCATCAAGAAATAAGACTGTGTTACCTGAGGAGAACAGGGTGTGTCTTTCTGAAATCTAGTTTCCTGTTTGGAAAAAAAAATCAAAGATCAGCAATCTTTTTACCTTAAAGAAGAGAAAGATTCTGGAGGTGGAGCCAAGATGGCGGCATGAGTAGAGCACTGGAAATCTCCTCCCAAAACCACATACATTTATGAAAATATAACAAAGACAACTCTTCCTAGAAGAGAGACCAGAGGACACAGGACAACATCCAGACCATATCCACACCTGCGAGAAACCAGCGCCTCGCGAAGGGGGTAAGATACAAGCCCCAGCCCGGCGGGACCTGAGGGGCCCTCACCCCAGCTCTGGGCGGGAGGAGAGGAGTCAGAGTGGGGAGGGAGAGGGAGCCCAGGACTGCTAAACACCCAGCCCTAGTCATCCGCACCAAAGCGCAGACACAGTGCATGCGTGGGGTCCTGGATACTATGGAAACAGGGTAGCAAGATCTGTGAGCAGGTCACTGAGGCTGGCACCCTGGGGACAAAGAAAAGCAAGTGGCTTTTTTTTTTTTTTGCAAGTGCTTTCTGGAAGTCTTAAAGGGACAGGGACCCCAAAGCCAGACAGAAACATCCTGAGACACTTAGTCCAGCGGCAGGGAATTGGGGGAACTCTGGGCACTCTAACCCCCTGGGGAGCAGGGAGCACAGAGGCCCCTCATGGAGATAAATAGCCTCCCGGCTGCTCCCCCTCCAACGCGGCTCCACCATATCGGAGCCGCCGCCCAAGGCAAGCCACGCCCACAGCAACAGCGGAGATAAACTCCATAGCAGCCGGGCAGGAAGCAGAAGCCCTGGCTGTGCGCAGCTGCCCAGCACAAGCCACTAGAGGTCGCTGTTCTCCCAGGAGAGGAGGGCCACAAACCAACAAGAAGGGAAGTTCTTCCAGCCGTCACTCGTCCCAGTTCTGCAGACTATTCCTATCACCATGAAAAGGCAAAGCTACAGGCAGACAAAGATCACAGAGACAACACCAGAGAAGGAGACAGACCTAACCAGTCTTCCTGAAAAAGAATTCAAAATAAGAATCATAAACATGCTAACAGAGATGCAGAGAAATACACAAGAGAAATGGGATGAAGTCCGGAGGGAGATTACAGCCCGGAGCGAGATTACAGGCATCCGGAAGGAGATTACAGAAGTGAAACAAACTCTGGAAGGATTTATGAGCAGAATGGATAAGATGTAAGAGGCCATTGATGGAATAGAAACCAGAGAACAGGAATGCATAGAAGCTGACATAGAGAGAGATAAAAGGATCTCCAGGAATGAAACAATATTAAGAGAACTGTGTGACCAATCCAAAAGGAACAATATCCGTATTATAGGGGTACCAGAAGAAGAACAGAGAGAAAAAAGGAAAGAAAGTGCCTTTGAAGAAATAATTGCTGAAAATATCCCCAAACTGGGGGAGCAAATAATTGAACAGACCACGGAAATACACAGAACTCCCAACAGAAAGGACCCAAGGAGGACAACACCAAGAAACATAATAATTGAAATGGCAAAGATCAAGGACAAAGAAAGAGTTTTAAAGGCAGCTAGAGAGAAAAAGGTCACCTATAAAGGAAAACCCACCAGGCTATCATCAGACTTCTCAACAGAAACCTTACAGGCCAGAAGAGAATGGCATAATATATTAAATGCAATGAAACAGAAGGGCTTGAACCAAGGATACTGTATCCAGCACGATTATCATATAAATATGATGGAAGGATTAAACAATTCCCAGACAAGCAAAAGTTGAGGGAATTTGACTCCCACAAACCGCCTCTACAGGGTATTTTAGAGGAACTGTGCTAGACGGGAGCACTCCTAAAACTAAACAAATGTCACCAGAGAAAATAAAATCACAGTAAAGAAAGCAGACCAACCAAATACTAAATAAAGGCAAAAAAATAAAATCAACTACCCACTAAAAGCAGTTAAAGGAAACACGAAAGAGCACAGAATAAAACAACCAACACATAAAGATTGGAGGAGGAGGAATAAGAAGGGAGAAAAGAAAAGAATCTCCACAGACAGTGTATATAACAGCTCAATAAGCAAGCTAAGTTAGGGAGTAAGATACTAAAGAGGCTAACCTTGAACCTTTGGTAACCACGAATCTAAAGCCTGCAATGGCAATAAGTACATATCTTTCAATAGTCACCCTAAATGTAAATGGACTAAATGCACCAATCAAAAGACACAGAGTAATAGAAAGGATAAAATGGCAAGACCCATCTATATGCTGTTTACAAGATACTCACCTCAAACCCAAAGATGTGCAAAGACTAAAAGTCAAGGGATGGAAAAACCTATTTTAGGTAAACAACAGAGAGAAGAAAGCAGGGGTTGCAGTACTAATATCACACAAAATAGATTTCAAAAAAAGAAAGTAACAAGAGATAAAGAAGGACATTACATAATGATAAAGAGCTCAGTCCAACAAGAGGATATAACCATTCTAAATATATATGCACCCAAAACAGGAGCACCAGCATATGTGAAACAAATATTAACAGAACTAAAGGGGGAAATAGAATGCAATGCATTGATTTTAGGAGACTTCAACATGCCACTCACCCCAAAGGATAGATCCACTGAGGAGAAAGTAAGTAAGGACACGGAGGCACTGAACAACACGCTAGAACAGATGGACCTAATAGACATCTACAGAACTCTACATCCAAAAGCAACAGGATACACATTCTTCTCAAGTGCACATGGAATATTCTCCAGAATAGACCACATACTAGCTCACAAAAAGAGCCTCAGTAAAATCCAAAAGATTGAAATTCTACCTACCAACTTTTCAGACCACATAGGTATAAAACTAGAAATAAATTCTACAAAGAAAGCAAAAAGGCTCACAAACACATGGAGGCTTAACAACATGCTCCTAATAATCAATCGATCAATGAACAAATTAAAATAGAGATCAAGGAATATATGGAAACAAATGACAACAACAACACAAAGCCCCAACTTCTGTGGGACACAGCGAAAGCAGTCTTAAGAGGAAAGTATATAGCAATCCAGGCACACTTGAGGAAGGAAGAACAATCCCAAATGAATAGTCTAACATCACAATTATCGAAACTGGAAAGAGAAGAACAAGTGAGGCCTAAAGTCAGCAGAAGGAGGGACATAATAAAGATCAGAGAAGAAATAAACAAAATTGAGAAGAATAAAACAATAGCAAAAATCAATGAAACCAAGAGCTGGTTCTTTGAGAAAATAAACAAAATAGATAAGCCTCTAGCCAAACTTATTAAGAGAAAAAGAATTTGATGCAATCCCTATGAAACTACCAGCAACATTCTTCAATGAACTGGAACAAATAATTCAAAAATTCATATGGAAACACCAAAGACCCCGAATAGCCAAAGCAATCCTGAGAAAGAAGAATAAAGTAGGGGGGATCTCACTCCCCAACTTCAAGCTCTACTATAAAGCCATAGTAATCAAGACAATTTGGTACTGGCACAAGAGCAGAGCCACAGACCAATGGAACAGACTAGAGAATCCAGACATTAACCCAGACATATATGGTCAATTAATATTTGATAAAGGAGCCATGGACATACAATGGCAAAATGACAGTCTCTTCAACAGGTGGTGCTGGCAAAACTGGACAGCTACACGTAGGAGAATGAAACTGGACCATTGTCTAACCCCATATACAAAAGTAAACTCAAAATGGATGAAAGACCTGAATGTAAGCCATGAAACCATTAAACTCTTGGAAGAAAACATAGGCAAAAACCTCTTAGACAAAAACATGAGTGACCTCTTCTTGAACATATCTCCCCGGTCAAGGAAAACAACAGCAAAAATAAGTAAGTGGGACTATATTAAGCTGAAAAGCTTCTGTACAGCAAAAGACACCACCAATAGAACAAAAAGGATCCCTACAGTATGGGAGAATATATTTGAAAATGACACATCCGATAAAGGCTTCACGTCCAGAATATATAAAGAGCTCACACGCCTCAACAAACAAAAAACAAATAACCCAATTAAAAAATGGGCAGAGGAACTGAACAGACAGTTCTCCAAAAAAGAAATACAGATGGCCAACAGACACATGAAAAGATGCTCCACATCACTAATTATCAGAGAAATGCAAATTAAAACTACAATGAGGTATCACCTCACACCAGTAAGGATGGCTGCCATCCAAAAGACAAACAACAACAAATGTTGGCGAGGCTGTGGAGAAAGGGGAACCCTCCTACACTGCTGGTGGGAATGTAAGTTAGTTCAACCATTGTGGAAAGCAGTATGGAGGTACATCAAAATGCTGAAAACAGACTTACCATTTGACCCAGGAATTCCACTCCTAGGAATTTACCCTAAAAACACAGCAATCAAGTTTGAGATAGACAGATGCACCCCTATGTTTATCACAGCACTATTTACAATAGCCAAGAATTGGAAGCAACCTAAATGTCCATCGATATATGAATGCATAAAGAAGATGTGGTACATATACACAATGGAATACTACTCAGCCATAAGAAAAGGGCAAATCCAATCATTTGCAGCAACATGGATGGAGCTGGAGGGTATTATGCTCAGTGAAACAAGCCAAGCGGAGAAAGAGAAATACCAAATGATTTCACTTATCTGTGGAATATAAGAACAAAGGAAAAACTGAAGGAACAAAACAGCAGCAGAATCACAGAACTCAAGAATGGACTAACAGGTACCAAAGGGAAAGGGACTGGGGAGGATGGGTGGGTAGGGAGGGATAAGGGGGGGGAGAAGTAGGGGGTTATTAAGATTAGCATGCATGGGGGGGTAGGAGAAAAGGGAGGGCTGTACAACACAGAGAAGGCAAGTAGTGATTCTACAACATTTTGCTATGCTGATGGACAGTGACTGTAAAAGGGTTTATAGGGGAGACCTGGTATAGGGGAGAGCCTAGTAAATATAATATTCGTCATGTAAGTGTAGATTAGTGATACCAAAAAAAAAAAAAAAAGGGGGCAGTTCCTGTGTGGTAACCTCCAATGAGTTCTACACAAGGGTATAAAGGGCATATAAAAGTATAGGCAAAGGGTCTGTTTGCGTTTATACAGAAGATCAAAGCCTAATTGGGCTACCCCAAAAATGAACTAAGATACGATATGAAAAAGAACTTCCAACATCAGCACTCTCGGGAAGACTCATGACAGAAGATGATCATCAAAAAACCCCAACAAAGATCCACGCACTGCTACAGCTGTAGATGCACTCATCCCACCAGCTCCTGGACTTGCCATGGGAATGAGGAAGGAGATATCTAAGCTGGCCTGTGCATACAGTAAAACAACAAATTTGACTGGATCTATACTGTTGGAACTCAACCAAGAATTAGGAGAAGTGCAAATTGTAGCGCTCCAAAATCTTACAACTACAGACTATTTACTGTTAAAAGAACATAAGGGATGTGAACATTCCCCAAGAATTGGTTGTTTTAATTTGTCTGATTTCTCTCAGACTGTTCAAGTTCAGTTGGATAATATCCACCATATCATAGATAAGTTTTCACAAATGCCTAAGGTGCCTAACTGGTTTTCTTGGTTTCACTGGAGATGGCTGGTAATTACAGGTATGCTTTGGTTATGTAACTATACTCCTATTATGTTAATGTGTGTGTGCGCAATTTAAGTAGTAGCTTAAAACCTATACATGCTGAAGTTACTCTACAAGAAGATATGTCAAAGAAGTAATCAATCTTCCCATGTTTTCTTCCGCCTGCTACTTCTATAGCTTTTCTTCTTCCTTCCTAATTACAACCCTTAAATAGAATTCGTGCCTCATATCAAATTTACCGAGTATCATAATTCTTCCAAGTGGTAAAGATACCTCAAGACAAATGCTGGGCATAGAAGCCACAGGGCATAAATATGCAAAGAAGTAAAAAGCTAACCTTTTCAAACAGTAAGGCTTCTCTCTCACTTACCAACTTTACATTTCCCTGTATGGCCCCGGAAGATGACTGGTTAGCCAGAGACGGGTAAGATTCCTCAAGGGAGGAACAACCTAAGACAGGCACAGTCGCAGGGGGGCCATCAGGTGAGAAATTGGGGATCAACAGAGGTGAGGCTTAGAACCTCACCCCCCCTGTTCTGAGAGAAATCTTCTGCATACTTGGATGTTTTATTGCCCTTGTCTAGCTTGGATTAACACATAGTCTACAGGCACACACCTGATCATCTACATTTGCTCTCTTACAACACTAAACTATGTTTTCTACCTTTATCTTGTATCTACCTACCACTTCAGCATTTTATTAAAAATAATAATAATAAAGAGAGAAATGTGGTATCCACATATAAATCAAGTATAAAAACCAAATGAGTATTCATATTTGAACTGATTGTTTATAGTTCATAATGCATGAGCAAAACCGAAAGTTTCTGTGATGGCTGCCCTTGTACTGTTCACTATGTAACTTATTCATTATGTAAGAATTTGTTCTACATGTAAGAACTTGTTTGTTATGCTTCAGAAGATTGGAGACTGACGAAAATTAGGCTTGGGGTTTATTAATGATTGTGCATTGAGCATTGACTCCCCTATACAGAATTTTATTGTCGTTAACAACCATTTGATCAATAAATATGAGAGATGCCCTCACAAAAAATAAATAAATAAATAAATATAAATAAATAAATAAAAAAGGACAGACTTCCAATGGTAAAATGAATAAGTAACCGGGATGTAATGTATAGCATAAGGAATATAGTCAAGATATTGTAACAGCTTGGTAGGGTGATAGCTGGAACCTAGAATTATGTATATAAATGTTTTATCACTTTGTTGTACACTTGAAACTAATGTAATGTAATACTGTGCGTCAACTACCCTTCAATAAAAAATAATTATTTAAAAAAAAAAAGAGAAAAATAGAATCAACACAAATCAACAGAATCAGAAATGAGAATGGAATAATCACGACAGACTCCACAGAAATACAAAGAATTATTAAAGACTACTGTGAAAACCTATATGCCAACAAGCTAGAAAACCTAGAAGAAATGGACAACTTCCTAGAAAAATACAACCTTCCGAGACTGACCAAGGAAGAGACACAAAAGTTAAATAAACCAATTACAAGCAAAGAAATTGAAACAGTAATCAAAAAACTACCCAAGAACAAAACCCCCGGGTCAGAAGGATTTACCTCAGAATTTTATCAGACACACAGAGAAGACATAATAACCATTCTCTTTAAAGTTTTCCAAAGAATAGAAGAGGAGGGAATACTCCCAAACTCATTCTATGAAGCCAACATCACCCTAATACCAAAACCAGGCAAAGACCCCACCAAAAAAGAAAACTGCAGACCAATATCCCTGATGAATGTAGATGCAAAAATACTCAATAAAATATTAGCAAACCGAATTCAAAAATATATCAAAAGGATCATACACCATGACCAAGTGGGATTCATCCCAGGGATGCAAGGATGGTACAACATTCAAAAATCCACCAACATCATCCACCACATCAACAAAAAGAAAGACAAAAACCACATGATCATCTCCATAGAGGCTGAAAAAGCATTTGACAAAACTTAACATACATTCATGATAAAAACTCTCAGCAAAATGGGAATAGAGGGCAAGTACCTCAACATAATAAAGGCCATCTATGATAAACCCACAGCCAACATCATACTGAAAAGCGAGAAGCTGAAAGCTTTTCCTCTGAGATCGGGAACTAAACAGGAGTGACCACTCTCCCCACTGTTATTTAACATAGTACTGGAGGTCCTAGCCATGGCAATCAGATAAAACAAAGAAATACAAGGAATCCAGATTGGTAAAGAAGAAGTTAAACTTTCACTATTTGCAGATGGCATGATATTGTACATAAAAAACCCTAAAGACTCCACTCCAAAACTACTAGAACTGATATCAGAATTCAGCAAAGTTAAAGGATGCAAAATTAACACACAGAAATCTGTGGCTTTCCTATACACTAACAATGAACCAATAGAAAGAGAAATCAGGAAAACAACTCCATTCACAATTGCATCAAAAAGAATAAAATACCTAAGAATAAACCTAACCAAAAAAGTGAAAGACCTGTACCCTGAAAACTACAAGTCACTCTTAAGAGAAATTAAAGGGGACACTAACAAATGGAAACACATCCCATGCTCATGGCTAGGAAGAATTAATATCATCAAAATGGCCATCCTGCCCAAAGCAATATATAAATTTGATGCAACTCCTATCAAATTACCAGCAACATTCTTCAACAAACTGGAACAAATAGTTCAAAAATTCATATGGAAACACCAAAGACCCCGAATAGCCAAAGCAATCCTGAGAAAGAAGAATAAAGTAAGGGGGATCTCACTCCCCAACTTCAAGCTCTACTACAAGCCATAGTAATCAAGACAATTTGGTACTGGCACAAGAACAGAGCCACAGACCAGTGGAACAGATTAGAGACTCCAGACATTAACCCAAGCATATATGGTCAATTAATACTTGATAAAGGAGCCATGGACATACAATGGGGAAATGACAGTCTCTTCAACAGATGGTACTGGCAAAACTGGACAGCTACATGTAGGAGAATGAAACTGGACCATTGTCTAACCCCATACACAAAAGTAAATTCAAAATGGATCAAAGACCTGAATGTAAGTCATGAAACCACAAAACTCTTAGAAAAAAAATAGGTAAAAATCTCTTAGACATAAACATCAGTGACCTCTTCTTGAACATTTCTCCCCAGGCAAGGAAAACAAAAGCAAAAATGAACAAGTGGGACTATATTAAGCTGAAAAGCTTCTGTACAGCAAAAGACACCATCAATAGAACAAAAAGGTACCCTACAGTATGGAAGAATATATTTGTAAACAACAGATCCGATAAAGGCTTTACATCCAAAATATATAATGAGCTCACACACCTCAACAAACAAAAAACAAATAATCCAATTAAAAAATGGGCAGAGGAACTGAACAGTTATCCAAAAGAGAAATACAGATGGCCAACAGACACATGAGAAGATGCTCCACATTGCTTGTCATCAGAGAAATGCAAATTTAAAGCACAATGAGGTATCACCTCACACCAGTAAGGATGGCTACCATCCAAAAGACAAACAACAACAAATGTTGGCGAGGTTGTGGAGAAAGGGGAACCCTCCTACATTGCTGGTGGGAATGTAAATTAGTTCAACCATTGTGGAAAGCAGTATGGAGGTTCCTCAAAATGCTCAAAATAGACTTACCATTTGACCCAGGAATTCCACTCCTAGAAATTTACCCTAAGAATGCAGTACTCAAGTTTGATAAAGACAGATGAACCCCTATGTTTATCACAGCACTATTTACAATAGCAAAGAATTGCAAGCAACCTAAGTGTTCATCAGTAGACGAATGGATAAAGAAGATGTGGTACATATACACAATGGAATATTATTCAGCCATAAGAAGAAAACAAATCCTACCATTTGCAACAACATGGATGGAGCTAGATGGTATTATGCTCAGTGAAATAAGCCAAGCAGAGAAAGAGAAATACCAAATGTTTTCACTCATCTGTGGAGTATAAGAACAAAGGAAAAACTGAAGGAACAAAACAGCAGCAGAATCACAGAACCCAAGAATGGACTAACAGGTACCAAAGGGAAAGGGACTGGGGAGGATGGGTGGGTAGGGAGGGATACGGGGGGGGAAGAAGAAAGGGGATATTATGATTAGCATGCATAATGGGGGTGGGTGGGAGAAAGGGGAGGGCTGTACAACACAGAGAAGAGAAGTAGTGATTCTATAACATTTTGCTATGCTGATGGACAGTGACTGTAAAGGGGTTTGTGGGAGGGACCTGGTATAGGGGAGAGCCTAGTAAACATAATATTCTTCATGTAATTGTAGATTAATGATAACAAAAAAGAAAAGAAAGAAAAGGGGGATTAGTCCCTGATAGGATAAAACTAACTGCAAATCAACAATTAATGCATGCTTTAAATATCCTTAATTTTGATCATTTAAAGGGTGTCAGATGATCTGCTATGGAAGTACATTTTTCTGATAATATTCTTTTCTCTTAAAAAAAAAAAGCAGTTCCTGTGTGGTGATCTCCAATAAGTTCTTCACAATGGTATAAAGGGCATATCAAAGTGTGGGCAAACGGTTTGTTTGTGTTTATACAGAGGATCAAAGCCTAATTTGGCTACCCAGAAAATGAATTAAGATATGATATGAAGAAGAACTTCCAACATCAACATTCTCTGGAAGAGTCATTCCAGAAGATGATCATCAAAAAACTTCAACAAAGATCCTGGCGTTATTGCAGTTGTAGCTGCATTCATCCCACTGGTTCCTGGACTTGCCATTGGAATGAAGAAGGAGATATCTAAGCTGGCCTGTGCATACAGTAAAACAACAAATTTGACTGGATCTATACTGTTGGAACTCAACCAAGAATTAGGAGAAGTGCAAGTTGCAGCGCTCCAAAATCTTACGACTACAGACTATCTACTGTTAAAAGAACATATGGGATGTGAACAGTTCCCAGGAATGTGTTGTTTTAATTTGTCTGATTTTTCTCAAACTATTCAAATTCAGTTAGACAATATCCATCATATCATTGATAAGTTTTCACAAATGCCTAGGGTTCCTAACTGGTTTTCTTGGTTTCACTGGATATGGCTGGTAATTGTAGGTATGCTTTGGTTATGTAGCTGTATTCCTATTATGTTAATGTGTGTACACAATTTAATTAGTAGTTGAAAACCTATACATGCTTATGTTACTCTACAAGAAGATATGCCAAAGAAATAATCAATCTTCCCATGTTTTCTTCCGTCTACTACTTCTATAGCTTTTCTTCTTTCTTCCTAATTACAACCCTTAAGTAGAATTCGTGCCTCATATCGAAATTACCAAGTATCATAATTCTTCCAAGTGGTAAAGATACCTCAAGACAAATGCTGGGCATAGAAGCCACAGGGCATAAATCTGCAAAGAAGTAAAAAGCTAACCTTTTCAAACAATATTGCTTCTCTCTCACTTACCAACTTTACATTTCCCTGTATGGCCCAGGAAGATGACTGGTTAGCCAGAGACGGGTAGGATTCCTCAAGGGAGGAACAACCTAAGACAGGCACAGTCGCAGGGGGGTCATCAGGTGAGAAATTGGGGATCAACAGAGGTGAGGCTTAGAACCTCCCCCCCCTGTTTTGAGAGAAATCTTCTGCATCCGTGGATGTTTTGTTGCCCTTGTCTAGCTTGGATTAATACTTAGTCTATAGGCCCAGACCTGATTATCTACATTTGCCCTCTTACAGCAGTAAATTATGTTGTCTACCTTTATCTTGCATCTACCTACCACTTCAGCATTTTATTAAAAAAATAATAATAATAATAAGGGAGAAATGTGGGATTCACATATAAATCAAGGTATAAAAACCAAATAAATAATCATATCTGACTTGATTGTTTATAGTTCATGATGTGTGATCAAAACCGAAAGTTTCTGTGGTGACTGCCCTTGCACTGTTCCCCATGTAAGAACTTATTCACTATGTAAGACCTTGTTCACCATGTAAGAACTTGTTTGTTATGCTTCAGAAGATTGGAGACTGTTGAGATATAGGCTTGGGGTTGTTTAATGACTATGCATTGAGTCCCCTATGCAGAATTTTATTGTTGTTAACAACCATTTGATCAATAAATATGAGAGATGCCCTCTAAAAAAAAAAGAAGACAAAGATTCTGCAATGGAAATTTCCTGCTAACTCCATGAGAACATGTTGGCATCAGCTTCTTCCAAGAAAAAGCTTAAAATGTAGAGTCACCTTTATTCCCACTTCTACCACCTTATTCTCTGCAATGAGATTCTGGATGTGGTGTACCTTCCTCTCTGCCATAGGCCTGCCACTCCAAAAGCAAATAATAGTAATAATAAGTTCAGTATGCTAGCAGCCCTGGGAGTCTGTGGGTCAGTCAGTAAGGGTGGGAGGAAGGAATGGGAAAGAGGGAAAGAAAAGTATTAAGTATTTCCTGAAAACAGAAACTTTCTTCACACTTCACTACTACTTACATCCAAAGGATCAGAACCACAGATAAATAAGCAAATAGTAGTAGACGTGTGATGGCTCATCAGACATTAGGTCATTTTCCAAGCATACATTCAGTGCTGTACACTATAGGGCAGACACAGATACCTTAGAATTATGGAAATGGAAGAGTCCTTCTTGGTTAGTAGTTTCTGGTCTTCAAAATTCCATAGGCCAATTCAATGCCCCCATTACCACATTTAAGTGATTGACATTGACATTCCAATTTTTTATTCTACCAAATGAATAGAGTTCACATCTATCTATTATCTCCTGCCACCAATATTTCATAAATTGAATGCCATTTTAGTTTCAAAAAAGTAAAAAGGACAAAATAATGTGCAGTACATTAAAATCAATGTTTACATGTATAAAAAGTTCCTATACGGTCTTTATTTTCTCCTCTATAAGCAGACTATAAAAAGCTTCTCCATAGGCTGGTGACAGAGAAGCACTGATTCAGATCAAACTATCAGTTTGCAAATGAGAAGGAGTGATTTATCAAAGGCAGCCCAGTCCATCATCTGCAGGCTTTGTTCTAGAACTTAACTTTGACCTGGTGTTTTCCACCATATCACACTGGTTTTTGTAGAGGTACAACTTTTATTCTCAAAAACCTCAAAATATTGAGAGGAAGATTGGACACATGAACAGGTTAGAATATGATAAGAATCATGACAGAGGCACAGTGCACTAACAATTCCATGAGGGGAGGACCATTTGCAGCTGAAAAATGTAAGGAAACTCATAGGGGACTGTAATCACCCTGAACTTGAAGAAGAGAGGGAATCTAGACAGACAAAGATGAAGGTAAAAAGCATTCCTGGAAATACAGCAGCAGAAGACAAAGCAAGGCATTCATGGCATAGAAACAATGGTAAAACTCTAACCAGACTGCTGAGCTCTTGTGAATGCATGATGAGGACTGATGGAACAAGAACCTAGAAATGTAGCTGGTAATTAACCATAGAGGACCTTAACTTGGGACCCTGGACTTAAGTCCCTAGTGACTGAGGAGTGATTGACAATTTTTGACAGAGAAATGATGCCATCAGAGTTGTGCTTTAGGAAGATCCACCCAGCAATGAATATATGTGATGGCTCATGAGACATTAAGCTTGCCATCCAGGCAACTCAGCTGGAAGCTATCACTACAGTCCAAGGAGGGCAGGTCCAGGACAAGGCAGAAGCAATGAGACTACAGGGTAGAAAATATTTCATCAGTAGAAACAACAGTTTAGTGGCAGATTGGATACGGTGAAAGTGGGACATCCATCCTCGGTGACAAGATGGAAGCCAACAGGCTTTAACAGTAGAGAGGACTTGGGAGAAGTAACAAATGAATAGCATCTTTGAAGATTTTGTTTCCCAGCAACAAAACACCATGTTCCCACCTCTCAAACGTGGACTTGCTAAAACTGTACTGGTCTAGAATATTGTGGGGGTTAAAAAAAATGTGACAGATATGAACACTCTAATAATTTTCAGTATTTGAAAATCATGTGTCAGTGCTTCTGTTTGATAATAATACATTGCTCCCAACACTCACTGAAAATTGTGCATAAAAAAAAAAGGAGGGAAAGGAGGGAGAAATTATATTTTCAGAGCTAACAGAGAGTTAGAAAGTATAGGACCAACTGCTCATTTTCCTGAAAAACAAATTGAAGCCCAGAAAGACAAAATAGTTCAAAGTGACATTGGTAGCTAGCGGGATTTTAAGACTAAAACTCAGGTCTCCAAATATCTTGCCCACTGCTTTCTGGAATAAAACACTGTCTTTCCTTCAGAAGATTGGGTATCATTTTTTTCCAATTCTATTCCCTTTATTGCCCTTCCTTCATTGTGTTCTTCCAAACAAGTTCCTGAGAAAAATGAAACCCTACCATGGACATTTTTTTGCCTCTTTACTCTCTCATAGGCCTCCTAACTGGTCCCTTAAAAAGATACATATATATATATATATATATATATATATATATATATATATATATATAAATTAAACATTTTTGCCATAAAATATTAATTGTTCTCTTTCTGGAAGGCTGAGGGAAATAAAACACAGAACAAGGTGAATACAGCTCACAAAAGAGAACAGTTTGTGCTATCCGGCATCTTCAAGACAAGTCTGAAAATTATTGTTAGGTAATAGCTCTGACTTACAGGGTTCAGACCTCAAGATTCCTGGGAGAGAGACCTGAGGTTAGTTTGCTTTATTAGAAAGCACTGTATTCTATTAAATCATATCTACACAGCCAAAGAGAATGTTAAACAATCATGCTTATTGATTTTCCAAGGACTGGAGGCATGTTAAACAGGCAAAGGCTGTTATCTTGACTGCAAAATGGGCAGAATTGAGTATGACTCATCTATTTTAAATGTCAGCACATTATGAATTCACCAACATGACAACAGAACAGAGATCAAAGTAGTTATGTATCGATGAGAATACTTCAAGAGCCAAAGCAACTCCTCCAATACCCAACCATCCACTTTCTCCTTAATGAGCAATTTACTGCCCACTCTCCTTCATGCCTGCACAGACCCAGCCCTTTCACAATGTAGGCTCACCATTATTAAGTGGATGCCAGGCTTGTGTCAGTGACTTTATGCACATTCCCTCATCCAGGCCTCATAACAAACATTATGAGGCCAGGACATTTTCAGACCAGGAAACACAAGTTGAAAGGGGTTAAAAAACTTGTTCAGTGCCACACAATTTATCAGTAGAAAGGTCAAAAATCAAACTAGATGTCTGCCACCACATCCCATGACCTTATTCCTGGTATCCTGCTTCCACCTGACTGCCACTGCCCCGTCCAGTCCAGATATAGACACAATATTTATACCTGTACGATGTACTCAGACATAGAAACACTGCCTTGAGAGAAAGCAGAGGAAGTGAAAGGGATTTCGGGCACCCCTGTTTGGTTGCCTTTCATCATCACGGTGAATTGTAGCTTTCGAGTTTCAGTGTGGGTTATAAATGCTAATCCTCCTGGCCTCTAGAACTGATCTCAATGAAGCAGTAGAATGTTCATTTGTCAGTGTTCTAGTTTGCTCTACAAACTAAAATCTCAAGTTGTAATATTTATTATATCTCTGCCTTCATGAGAAACTAATGATTAAAATGGTGGGGTGGCCAGGGTAGTCTTGGGAAAAAAATCTAGTTGGTTATTCGAAGAACTCAGCCTCAGACTCCCCCCTCTTCTATAACACAGTTAATCTAACTACAGCTCCAGTTCCTTCAAAGGCCATGTCTATACTGCTGCTCTATTTTATATATCAGAGCTTGAAAAATCTTGATTATTAAAGTTTTCTGTAAGGACCCCCCCCATGACATCTGCAATTTTACTCTCTACAGAGTTTGAGAGGGTTCAATAGTTTTTAAATACTGTGTCTACCAGTGAAGTCTGAAATTAGGAACACTTTACACCTGCTAAGAAAGTCCAACAAATTTAACATTTAGTGGACTAAATGGTGGCCGAATTCCTCCAAAAGTGAAGAACATGTAAGGAATCTTATCCAGATGCACTATGAAAGATTGAAATACTTTCTATACGAACCAAAGATTATACAACATACCTTCAGGTGCCTGGCACATAGTAGGCACTTAATAAATATTTATTAAATGAATGTTTTTCCTCTATTTTCTCTGTCAGAGCATTAAGCATAGTATCTAACACAAAAGGTATTGAGTATTATAGTATAAGCTCATTTTGCTCCAAACAGGTCCAAAATAAAAGTATGCAGACTTTCAAGCAAAATAAACAAGGAAAACTCTTTGTTTCAGAAAAGGATTCGCTGCAGAATCCTATTAATTAGACAATTTTCCAAAAGAATGACATTTACATGCAACTTTTAGGGAACTAAATAAAGTGAGATCATTTGTAAATCCACCTAGTCACCCTCCTCCAAAAAGAACATTGTTTAGAATGCCCACAATAATTCTAGATTTGACCTCTCTATCCTCCACCATCCACATACCTCCTGCATTAGTCTGGCTCATTCATACCTGTATCTCAACATCAGAAAAAGCATTAACTCTTCTAGGAAAACTTCTGTCATTCCCCATACCAAGAAACACCTTGTCCACATCTCTGTCATTAAATTATTCCACTGTATTATTATTATGTATTTTCATGTCTTTCATTCAACTAAAACTTTTCTTGACTTGGGGAATCTGCTCAATTGCTCTTCCAAGATTGGAATATATTGTAAGTTTTCAATAAATATTTGTGGAATGAATGAGCAAATTACCTATATAAAAACAAAGAGATCTTAGGGTGTGGCTGGTGATCACATGGAAGTAAATTTAGATCGAAAGTGTAAATGGAAGCAGTGGGGCTTAAATAGAGTTTGAGAGGCTTAATGTCTTTGATGTAGCCTGGTGGAGGGAAACATGGAAAACTGCAGATAAGAGGGAAGGAATGAATTAAGCCTCAGTACTTGCAAAGGAATTGCAAATGATGAGGAACATTTGCCAGGATGTAGGAGAGAATATGAACATGGGTACAAGTTCAGAGACATGAAAATGACTTAGGAGGTTTAGTTCTCTTAGTCAAAGATCTTGTTTCTGATCTAAATCTAGACTATGCCAGTTGCTACTAAGCATTACCCCCTTGTCATCACCAATGCCTTGTGTGCACAGCAAGCCTAGTGTCTCTCATTCCAGCTCCTCAGTAGCATGTAGAAGGACTAAGCATTTCTTAACAAAAGCATGAATAAGCTCCTTTAAAAGCAGGTGCAGCAGGAGACTCAAAGGCAGCTGTTACCTGCTGGTTCTGATAGGCTGTGACTGTGGTGAACACGGTCTCAGGGAAGTTGAATGTTTTCACTCCATCCCCAACAGGGACAGGTTTGGTGGGAGAAAGGTCACTGCTGAAATCTTTTCGAATCACATGAACTCGAGGCTGGTATTTGTGCATAGAATGCAGAATGATCTGAAATGAGAAGGGAAAACATTGTGCCAGGAATCACTCTAAGGTCACTACATCTTTTCAAGTTAACATGCAAATAACATCATAGGATAGAAGCATTATAGAAGATAAGGGGTAAGATGTACAGGAAATTGGAAACCAGCATTCCTGCCCATGGCAGGAAGGACTAAGTGATTGCATAGCATTACATGGAACCATAATACAGAGTATTCCAATCATGGGTCGGGGGATGTAAAAAGTTTTTTTAATTGAATCAATACTGAATGACTATTCTGATAGAATAGGCCAGTAGTAGAAAACACTCCATTGAAAGGCCTCAGAAGCTGTGCTATGTGACAGTTGTTCCTTCCTGCTTCAAATTTTCAGCATGAGTTCATGCTGTCTTTAAATTCTACAAGCTATTATTTGTCCTTTGTTATTTAATTTATGGACATTTTCTTAGTCATGTGAAAATGGATGGCACACATATGCTCTTCCTTCCTCAGAAAATTGTCATTTCCATAAAGATAAGAACAATGGTTTTAGTTTCTTCAGTCTTCCCATTGTACTCGGTATGGATCCTAGCCTTTAGGGAAAATTTAGGATACATATAATTGCCAAAGATAAATTAAGAAAACCAGGGGCTCCAGTTATACCTGGGAAGACCTATTCTTCTAAGTTCATAAATCTCTTAACAAACCAGCCAGAATTGTCAATTCAGTTGCTTTTCTAAGTCTGTTACTCTGTGAGCTATTCTACCTAATACTGTGATTTGTTTCACCGTATTTTAATTGTCCTGCATTTCTGTCTCTGAATTCTCCCCTGCATAGAATGTGAGTGTCTAGAATACAAGAACTCTGATAAACATAACCTGATGCATAGCAGACATTTGCTAAATGTTAGGTTTGTAATGAAATTTCACAGAAGAAAAAAAACCTTTTATGCATACTTATTTAAAATAAATTACAGTGGCAGCGAGATGTTTATTCTACCTGTTGGCTCTATAGCAAAATGAGGAAGAGGGAGGGAGAAAGAGAAGAGATTCTTTGACTCACATGTCCTTGATCATCCAGTTCATTGTTGGTCAGCTTGAGTTTGTCGAAACTGACCACCTGTCTCATCCAAGTGTCTCCAGAAGCTAGAGAATCAGGGTGTATATAAACTCTTGGGGGGACAGGGGAATCAGCATTGCCAGCCACCATCCACTTGGAGCTATGATACACATATCTGATAGAGAGAGGGAGAGAGAAATCAGAGACAGGTGCAGAGAGGGGGTACAGCACCCAGAAAACAAGTAGAAACAGAAGAGAGAAAAGACAAGAAAAAATGACAAGAATGGAAAAGTAGTAGGGATTAAGCAGAGAATGTAACACAGAAAAATAGAAGGACAGATAAGCAGAAAAAATAAGATAGAGACAGAAATGCAGAATTAGTTGGAGCAGGGGATGGCAGAAAAGTGCTGTGGTTAATGATCAAAACTGCAGCTCTCACAAGGAAAACATTCTCACAGTTCTTTTTATTTCTTCTCCCTCTCCTTGCCTTACACTCATGTGTGCTCACAGACATCCTGAACCCATGTGTCTAGCTACGGAAAAGGTATTTTACTACAACCTTTCACCTTTCAAATGCAAACCATATAATCCATTGGCCACTTGTTCAGAATTTGGTTCCTTATTAAAAACATCTTCCATGTTGTCCTCTATAAAACTCAGCCATGTGCAAGACACCCCCAAGCCTCTCACTTGTTAACCATTTCCTCGCTAACATCTAAATTCTGAGGCGTTCTATGAAAATGGAGGGCGTTTGCCTTAGTGCAACCATACCCAGAAGCACCAAGTCTTCTCAGTTAGTGTTCTGTTTGATGAACCTAGTTTTGAATGTTATCATCTTCCAAATTATTTTCTGACAAAGTCACTGGAAATGACATGTTGGTAGCAAAGGAGGTCAGTTTCCCAGAGTCTGCCAATTGCTCTGTAATTTTAAAAAGTAATCTCCATGGATATGGCACTTCTCTACTTCTCAGTTCTAAAGGACCACATGGCACCTGGACCCTGGCAAACAGAGGCACTCAGTCCAAATCACAAGTCCCAAGATCCTCTAAAACAGATCTGAAGCATCTCCTCTCCTAAGTCCTGTATCCAGACCACTTCTCTTTTGACCAGCTCTCTGCCCCTACCATACTAGTCCTGGTCTTCCCCAGTCATCTCTCACCTCCAAATTCTCAGCTATTTCAAAAATGAGCTGCAATTCACTGAATTTATTGAGATCTCAAGAAATCAACTAAGCCACAGCTTATTTCAGATAAGAACTGTATGTAATCCATCCAAGAGATGTAAACACTATCTTGGCTTTTAAAGACTTTGAAGGAAGGTCATGTAACAAACTCATCCACAACCCATATTAATGGATAATTCCTCTTAACTAGATGTTCTTCTTGAAATCTTACCCAGTTCTCCTATTCTTCCCCTCCATCATCCACAAAGTAATCCACCAAATATATGGTCCACTTCTCCTTCCCCTCTCCAGAATAAATCACCTCAACCCATTTAGCATTTCGTAAAACAAATTGTTCAATATGTTAATCACTTTCAATATTAACTGAATTAGTTGTAAACTTAAGGTCCATTTAATTTTGCTACCCTGGCAGATGCTATACAATCCACTCTCTCCAGAGATATATGGGTTATTTCAAACCAAACCTAACCAAGTCTTGATTTCCTACTGCTAGCAACTACTTCCTGCCTGTTGCTCTGCCACAAATCATTGGTATATCCTCCATCTTTGTTTCCTATACAGCGCATTGTATGGTGCACTGTTAAAATGCTTCATCTAGTGAATTTAAAGAACTTTCCTGGAATTTTTTGATGCCCACAGTTTCACATCACAGAGTCATCATCACCTGTATCTTTTATTGTCCACAGGCACAATGTCCATCGCTATGTAGTACTGCTGATGTGGATCCAGGCCAGTGATTTTCACTCTCATGGCAGGAAACATCCTCCTGTGAAGGAGAACAAGGTAGTAGGTTCAGAAATCAGAGGGAGAGGAGTAGCAGGAGTAAAATCTCAGACAGTCTCTTCCTATTAGGAGCCGTAAGCATACCAAAGTCCAATTCCTCTAATTCTCAGAGTGGCTGACTTTTTTCACTTCAGAAATTATCATTATAAAATATTCTGAGAACTCTTATTGCTGATGTAAGCACCTCCTTTTAAAGAGTTCATACCACACCCTCTTTATATTATTAACTTTTAATGTGATTAGATAGATAAATCATGTGTGTGCATATCCACACATACATCTCCTACTAGATTATAACATTTTAAAATATACTCTATACTTAACATATTTGAACAATCTATGATACTCTTTTTATTACCAAGTTGCCAAGTTATACCGAACTACCAACTAGATTACCACAGTTAATTATAGGTGATCATGAAATATTGTTTGACATACTGAGTCTACTTGAAAATGACCACTCTAAAAATAATCTCTGAAGAAGAGAAAAAGAAGGTGCTACCATTCCCCAAACAAAGGGCCACCAAAGTTTTTTTTAATGCATAAAACTGTAAAAAAAGTACTGCAAGTTCTCAGGCTGTCAACGTGTATGTCAAAGGAAGGACACTGTGGAATAGGGAGCAAATACCAAATGAATTCTAGTGGCCTCTGGGCAATACCTCGTTCTACCACAATGCCTTGTTAAACTTGCCAAAGCAAATGAGGTCAGGATATGACACTTTACAACCACCCTCATAATTGAAGAGGAGGAGAGGGGGCAGCCCAAAAAAGGTATTGAGTTTCAGGGAGTCAAGAATAAAATTTTCCATTCTTCTTTAACCATAAGAAAGAAGAAAAAATCAAGCTCTTTTGTCATTCATTTAGGAACCAGACATAAAAAGTGCTCAGTTCAAAAATGTGGATTGCCCTGAATGTGCTATAGGATACTTGTACACAAAATGCTGCATTAAGCTTAACCATCTGGTGCCAGTTAGTCGAGCTGGGCAGAGCATGGTGCTAATGAGGTCAAGGTCACAGGCTTGATTCACATACAGCCTAATTGGCTTTGCTCCATTTCACAGCCATAGACCATACACTGACCCTAGACAGCCATCTTGCAAATATGCCCTGGTTGTTTACATAAGGAGCTTTCTATGCTAATCACATACTTCACTACTCACCAAAATCAACTCAAAAAGCAAATGTCCTCTGGTTGTAAGTCAGTGACATCATAATCATATTTGCGGGGAAAGCACAAGAGGAACCAGAGACCTTTAATAGGGATGATGGCTAATTATCAAATATTTACAAAGAATAATGCATAACCATTCCTTCTTTCCCACTTTATAACTCTTCAGAAGCTTCTATTAGTATATCATTTTAAATTTTCTCCCTCTAGCCTCACAAGTTTAATAAGAAATCCTTATGTTTTAGTCTTATTGTGGGCTAATGAAATTTGACAGTGGACTACTCATAATGACTAAATCTAACATTCACTATAGGTTAGGCACTTTGATTCACCTTAAATCTTTCCAAAAATTTAGGAACCTTCTGTATACATTTAAATGTAGATCAGTAATTCCCTTCTTAATAATTATTTATGTTTGTCATATATATATATATATACTTGAAGAGCATCTTCTCAGGGGCAGAAAGTCCTCTCACTTGCTATCTGAGGTAAGAAAATAGGGTCCCTCCCAGCCTTTTACAGAAGCTCTGTTCCATTGAAGGTGATAACTTTCTTTCTTAATAACTTCAATAAAAGGGGCTAGATATTATTTAATTCAACCTCTGTTTTGCCTGAAAATGTATATGACCTTAAGTGGAGAAGCTACCAGGCCCTTACGAGCACCCAAGTTCTAAAATGAGCTGTGTGACTTTAGGTAGGTTATTTAACCCCCTTAACTAAAAACAAGGAAAGGGTCTAGATAAATTCCAAGGTGCCCCTTGCTTTAAAATTCCATGACTGCCTTTGAATTCTCAATTTAAGAATTCATCAAAAATTGCTTTTCATTTTTGTCAGTATTTTAGCACAGAAAATCAAGTGAAGTCACAACACCCTAAAGAAAAATTAATCTTTCATATGCACAAAATAATATGTGTTTTCTTTCAATTTTATGGCTGAATTTAGGCCAATTCTTGCGTCTTCCAGACCCATTAATCCTGACAAGCATCTCTGTCCATGGTGCTGATTGTACAAATTATGTTGGTACTTCAGAGATTGAGGGCTCTGTAGACTGCAGTAGTTCTGAATCAACAGGATTACAGTTTGGGGGTATAAGAAGAAGTAGATGGTGACTAAAACCTTTTGAGTTGGACAAAGAACAGAGAGTCACACACAAGTAACATAATCAAGAAAATGGGAACGGGGGGTAAAATTGAAAAGGATACTATGTAGGCAGGAAAAGGAAATGAAAAGGAAGAAATCGACAGGTGAAGGGAAGGGAGTGAAGAAAATCCACAGAAAAGAAAGTCTTCTTTGTATGTTTCTACACTGTTCCAGAATTGCTTGAGTAAATTTACAAGTAGCAATGGCAACAGCTGAGGCAAACCAATACAAAATCCAATAAATACAGTCTCTAAACCTAAACAAACAGATATGTTTAAAGAACAAAATGTATATTTATGCTATAAATATCTGGATATATTCAGGGATCAAGTGAACTTGGGAAGACAGAGATATGGAAAAGAAAACACCGCAGAAGAAATCATGAAATGTGGCCACAGGAGAGTTGTTAAGAAGGCTCAGGTGAACTGAATTTACTGAAGTGCAGGGAACAAGGGAATGACATCAGGAACAAAGATGACTAGAATATACAGACTCGGTTCTAGTAAGTGAAAAACCCAAAGTAAAAACTGAAAAATATTATAGACAAAAAAAATTATACTATTTCCCCTCTCCCAACCAACCTCCTTGACAAAAACTAAGAAAAGAGTAAAAACTTTTTTTTTAATTGCTCTGTACCCTTCCAAACCATGTCATCTAAAAATGTAGGGCAGGAGTAGACAGAAACCAAAACAACAAAAAGGAGATGGTATTGAAAGTAATTCTCCTTCAAAGATGCTCCTCCTAAGAAGCCTTTTAATTATTTTATTCATTAGCAAAACTTAGAGGAGTAAAAAGGTTCCAAAAAATAAAGAAAATGAGCAAGATTTCAGGTCCTTTTAACTTCATGTTTTTGTGATGTCTTACTGTTTTGAGAGGTTTCTCTATATGCATTCAAGTGAGCTGGACCCAATCAAAATATTCTTTTACTTTAAATGTCCATGTTCATGAAGACAGCTGATAATCAATGATTGTGGGTCCTTTTGGTCTCCATGATGTAAGACTATGTCGATTTGCTTTGAAAATATGAAAGCACCATATTTGTTTTAATTTCAATTAACTATTCCTATATACTCAAAAACTAAGTCCAAATTTAATTTTATTTAAATCATTTTCATTTTTAATCCAAGGAGCAAAAACTACAACCATTTTTTTTAAATGCAGAGTTATAAATAGCTAAGACCATTATTTTAGAGGCAGACAGTTTTGTATGGAATTCTGAAGCTGCCCTTACCTCCCTTGTGACTTTAGTCAAGTTAATTAAATTTTTTCAGCCTTTGCATCCTCATACATATATGGGATTATCATATCTTATCCCAGAGGATTCTCATGAAGTTTAAATAATATATGTTGAGTATCCAGCACAAAATAGAGACTTAACTATGGAAAATTGAAGTACTCCAATAAAAGAGTAGCTTAATTATTTCAGGAGAAACTGTTGTTTGAAAAAACTTTTATCATCTTACATAAGTAGTTTTGCAAAAATTTCCACCAGATCACCATCAAAGTTTTGTAATAATTCCAAGCCAACAATAAAACACAATGGATCAATAAACAGGACTCAGAAGATGCACAAAGTCCAGCCTTACCAAAAACACAATTCTTACAAAAATGTCTGGCTGCTTGAAATTCCTTAGAAGATGCAAGCAGTTGTTTGGGGAACAAACTTTTTCTCTTAAAATCACTGGAGGATGAAGTAACATGTGCTTTGGAAATTTACTGTTTGGCTATTATGTACCATGGATCTCCAGTATTAGCTGCAATACATCTGTAGGCAGAAAATGTTTGCAAGAATAAGGTAATTTAGGTTTGAGTGGTCACTGGAGGAGAAAGCAAAACCATGAGGAACACAACAAGATCACTTTACCAAGATGTCCAGATGTAAATGCAAGTTGCTTTGACTTCACCAATGAGTCCTACCACCAATAAGTGGGGAAAAAAAAGACGTAATAGTCCTGTACATTCATTCTCCATTCTTTGAATCTGGCCACTCATATTCTTACCTGCCTGCTTTGGTGATGATCATCTCAGTTCCGATGTCATGGAACCTCTTCCAGAGGTCAGCACACTGCAGCTCCACCTGAATCTCCTCCATGGAGGACAGGGCCACAGGCACAGGGCCTGCAGCACCAGGGCCCAGGTCAGCGCGAGTGTCAAAGGAGCAGGAAGTCCGCTCAGTGAGCACCTCAGAGTCTGAACCAGTGCTCTGCTCGGAATCTGCAAAATAAACAATCAAGACTTGGGTGAGAAATGCTGAGCTCTCTACCACAGCCCTGGCCCTAAAAGATGGGGGGCTGGGTGTGGGGCACAGTAGGGTAGGGAAGGTGGGTGAACAAGAGGAGACTCAAGGCTGGGAAGCTCCAGAGCACAGCACTCAGGGCATTTTATGATTTTTTTTAATGGTTTGTTTTTGTGATTTACAATCTTCTTTCAGGTTTTGTGTTTCCAACATGACATCTGGCATTTTAGTAAGTTTTAGCAACAGCTGAAGAAAATTGGTCCACAGCAGGTAATATAAAAAGTACTAATGTCACCATGGTGAAGGGCATGAAGCCAAACGGGCAAGAAAATAAACAAATGCCAAATTTAAAAATTTATAATAATAAGTACAGACTATAGCTCCTTGTCTAGATTATACTGTTTCATTAGGCAAGAAAAGATTCAATGGTAACAGCAACAGGTTTTTTCATTCCATACCATTCAGCATCACTGCCCACCAGCCACTTATTTTTAAACACAGAACTTTTCCTCCATTTATATATCTTGGTCATCAAAAATAATGAAAAATTGTTTGGGATCTGTAGAAGCACTTTGTCATATATTTGAGTAAATGGCTTTTCCTAAGAGTCCAATCAGGCCATTTTGGATGAAAAAAAAAAATTGTGCTGTGAGGCAAGGATGTAAGCATATGGAAAAAGTTACCCAAGAAGGCGGTTGAAACAAAGGGAATAAATGAGTTCAGAGGACACCTTGATTGGTTTCTGAGGTCTGGGCAGAGGGGAGGGGCGATGCGAACAGGAAGGTAGGATTGAGAGCAAACAAATAAAAAGCTAGCATGCTGGGCCAGATGGTCCTTTTCCCCTGTGTGTTCTGTACTTATGAAGGGGTGAAGTGGGGGGCAGGTGAGGTGTATAAGCTGATAGAGAAGTCTGAAGTCAGATTTACTAGAGAATTTTTTAATTTAAGAAAAAAATTTACTTTTAGAAGCCCAGTGCGAAGAATTGCATCTTGTAAGGTTTCCCAAACTCTGATTAGCTGATACAGTTTTCTCAGGTCAAATGTTACCACAAGCCAAGCCTAAGAGCCTATTTCTCTTTGGTCTCCTTCAAGCATAGAAAAGTGGAGCTACTTATCTGAGATGAGAGCTGCTGCTGAGTGACAAATCTCCATCCCAGCTTGATTCTATACACCTTTCAGGAGCAGAGCCATTACATCATCACATACTTGGCCAAACAGCAAATCCAAGCTCCTGAGACATGGATCCCCAAATCCCACTTCATTTCTGTGATATGCTGAGTTCTCCTCACTTAAGGATACTGTGAATTTTTCAAAAACTTCTCAAAGCCAGATTTTTTAAAAAGTCTTGTCCTACCTTTGGGAGCAAAGTGTTATGAAACCTCGTGCCATAGAATGCTACAATTACAAAAAGTTGGAAATATTCATCCTAAGTAGGGCCCACAGAAACTTTGAACATATGATTTCTCCATTGTGTGTTTTGGAAGGGAGATGGGACAGTAAGATATCACTATACTAAGTGATAAAATGTTAATGGTAGCCAAACTGAAGTCAGGATTGGAATGCAGACTATGGCTAGAGAATAGGAAATAAGAGACTCTACTCCTAACTCACTAAGTCATCTGGAATAAAATACCTACACAAAATGTAACATTAAATGGATTAATAAATAATCTTGGACAAATCACTTAGAACAATGGACCTATTTCTTCCTCATACATCATGAAAATGTGTATACTCTCTTCCACTTCTAATGACTTGAAAAATGTAAGATTCTTTTCTAAGGCAACTTTCATTGGTAACCCAGGAACCTCAATTAGATGCATCAAACTTAAAACTGTTTGGGGAAAACAAGTTAAAGAAGAAACAAGACTTAGGGGCCCAGATTCACATTATCACAGGAGTTAAATAATCTTAGTGGGCATTCTGTTTATAGTTTCAATCCAATCAGTCAATAAGCACCTATCAGCATGTGGCCCTATATTAGGTACCATGTAGATAATTTGAGACAGAATCCCTGACCTTGAGAAGTTTTCCAGTTAACTTTGATTGAGTATGCATTTATTGAATGTTTACTATGTGACCAGCACTGTGATAGATACTGAGAAACAACCAAAATACACAATGAGGCTTCTCTTAAAGGTATTTACAGCACAAGTGGAAACTGGGAGCATTCACAGAAAATCGGAAACCAAGACAAATATTATCATGCAGTTTTGCACACCATCACATACTGCATATCTCATGGGAATACAGAAAAGAGAGTGACCTGAGAGAGCTATGACAATCCTGGGGAACCCATGGTTATTAGAAAAGATGAGGAGTGGAGGCATAGGTGATATTGCCATGAAGAGGATTTTCAGAGACAATCGCTTCCCTGGAAATACTCTGTGCTTCTGGATTCTCACTCCCTCACAAAACAGAGACTAAAATGTTTGCATACAGAATGCCAAGCACCAGCCCATATTTTCAATAACATGAAAGCACTATGTGATTTTCTATTTGTAATTATTTCTTAGATACCATAATTTGGAAATAAAATATTATATTTTATATAGTTTTTTTTAACAACTCCTAGGATAGGACTACCTGTGCTGCAAGCTACCCTAGAATATCCTTAAAATAGGAATCTTAGAGTCAAGATCTTGGTAAAAATAAAGCTTAATTATTTGTAAAATACATTTCTAAATCATACTTACATAAAATATTTAGGCTAACCAGATAAATTATTTCAGCTGTTAATCAGAATGCATAATCAAGTTACCAAAGTCATGAATGTATGAAATGCACAGCACGTTATTTCAATCAAATCCAGTCATCCATTTGGAAATATAATCAGTCCCTTGAAGATGACAAAACATCTCTTTGTTTTTAAGCTCTTTTATTCTTGGCAATTTGTGACTTCCTGCCTTCAAAAAATAACCATTAGGAACTCATGTGAATGACCTAAAAAGACTTCTTGGCTATCAGATGTCTCTGAATAGTATCCTAACAAGAGAAGGTTTAGTAAATCAGGAACATAAGTGATAATATTGCACATAACTAAGGAAGTTAAATGAGAAAACTCTGGGAAGCTGCACTGAGCCAGTTACAAGCCACTGGAGAACATCGTGCAACTCATGGGGTCAAACCAATATATCTATTATCGTCCCTATAAAACCCCTAAAAAATAAATTCTAACCATTAGTTCATGGTGTTCAATCATATTCAACCCCTGACCTATTTTGAAAGGATAAAATGGATACTATAACATTAAGTTCACACAGAAAGTTGAGGTTAGCTTAGATTGAGTTAAATTCTCCATTCATAACAAATAATAACAATAATAAAATAGTTCCTTAATTTTTGTTTTCTAATATATCCTTCCATTTGATGAGGTAGACATGACATACAGTTTTCCATCCATTTTGTAGATGAGGAAATTGAGACAGAAAAATTAGAAACAAATGGCCTAGAAGGTAGGTGGTGTTCTGCCTTCTTATCCAATGATCAGGTCTCCCCAAGATCACACTAAGTTCAACCACAGCCAAAGCAGCCAGCAGTTCTGTAACACCCCTCAACTATTTTGACCATCCTTAGAACTGAAGTGGTTTAACGTGTTTGATCTAGGCCACATAGGTTACATAATTATTTTGGACCCCGTTTTCCTTAGTCTTTATAACACATGCACATGTACATTTAATCAGGTGCTAAAAGTCCCTTTTAAGTCTAACATTTAATGAATGGATTAGTAGCACAGCTTAAAGACCACCAAGTCCAACAACACCTTTGATTGACAGGTATAGAAAATGCCTGAATTATGTGAACTTAGACTTAATATCAAATTAGGCATTATTAAAACATATTTCAGAGTCTGCCAGGTGATTTTTATCTCTCCTTAACTAATAATTTTGAAGAATAATTCATTACTACAGTGAAGAAAGCACATTTACTCCTGGGGCTCTGCTACTCATCACAGGTGGGGTCTTGTAAGTCACTTCATTTCATGGATGCTCAGTTTCTGTATCTTTATGTTTTTTTATCCCTTTATCTTTATTGTTAGGGACTAGGATATATCTTCCTTCTCAAAAAAGTATATTTATGTCCTTACAATAAAATAGAATCTAATGATTCTATTGGTAGTAACTTTGGACAGTGAGATGAATATAAGCTAACAAGAACTATCCCTGCCAAAGAGTTAATGGTCAGCATCTATTGAAATTTACTATGCACCTGGCACTCTGCTAAAACTTTATATACATAACATAATTTAAAATAACAAAGCTATTATTTCCATTTTATATATTAGTGCCACACAAATCTAGATTACATCAATTCTGTCTCCTAAGGACTGCAGGCATATCAGACTATATTTAATTCCATCTTTATTTTACCAAACATTTCTGCTTCTATGACCAGGTTATATATGAACAGACCAAGACAGATAAAACAGGTTCTTGCTCTGAAGAGCTCACAGTCTCGTAGGAAGGACACACACGCTGTTCCAGGAACCTATGATAGGTGTTCCAACAGATGGAGGAGCAAAGCATAAGGAGTACTGAAGAACAAGCAAGTCAACAAGAAGATCAAGAAGACTTTACGAGGTGACATTGAGAATAGACAGGAAATATAAGTTCAATATGAGCAAGGAAAGAAATTGTGGGGACAGAATTTAAGGTAGTAGGAATAGCATGAGTAAGGATTTGTCACTTTTAAAGAATTGGAAACACACTGATATGGCTAGAGCTTGAAATATACAGGGCAAGAGGGAGATGAGATAAGAGATAAAGATGGAAAGTCAGGGTCAACTCAAATAAACAACTATTGATTTAACATTTACTATGTACCAGTCACTCTTCTAGATTCTTGAGACATCAGAGAAGAAACAAAAATTTTTATGTTTTATATTGTAAAAACTATAAACTATATTTTATAGTTTATATTCTAGAAGGAACGTGGGTGTCATAATGTGGAGTTCAGACTTTATCTTCTTTATATCAGTTTTCTTTTAAATGAAGGTGGTAATAGTTCTGTCTTCCCTTCTAAACTATGAATTCCATATGCTGAGTTTAATGCTTTGCTACATGTCTTATATGAATGATGTATGTTAACCTGGTTTCAGTGTGGAAAATGGATGGTAAAAGACTACTACAGTCAGAAAAAAGATGTAAAATTTTCTGAGATTAGATGCACAATGCCATTTCCCTAAGACTAGGCCTCAGCTGTCATATTTTACCCCAATGAAGAAAATAGTTTGAAACAGAGAAGGACCCAACCCAGATGCTAGTCAATTGTGATTTGTTTTTGTTTTTCTTCCAATAACTGGGACACTGCTATAATAAGCGGCACTTCCTTTCTGATATTGGCAGGGCAGCCACTCGTTAGTCTACTTACTAAGCCTGAAGTTTCTAAAACCAAGGCTCCCACATTATCTCAGAGTCCCATTCACACCAGGGAGGACATCAGCAGCTCATAACTGAGCAGCATGCTCTGTACTGGGCTCAGGTGAACTCCTGTTTCCAGAGGACCTCTGCAGTGGAAATTGGTTCTTGGATGTCAGATTTTATCAGGTAGCTTAGCAAAACCTTGGGATGAAACTTTTCATATAGTAATTCTAAACATGGCAGAAACAAAGCATTTGGCACTGACCTGAGTATGGACTGAGCCCAAATTTGATACCCAGTCCCGAGCTTCAGGCAATGAACTATAACCCAGGTTGGATCAATCTAAAATTATGATGATAGCAAACACTCAAATTGGCCTATTAGATGACTTTAGTAATGGGATGAAGTCTCTGAGATCTCCATGCCCTCCAAGTTCTATTTGGGAAATGCAGGAGGTAACCTGAAGCCTACAAATCCCATGCCAATAAACCAATTAAGGCACCTAAAAGCACACATCTCTCAGCTGCCCAAAGCACTCCCCACCTGACAGCCAGCACCCCTCTCGGTGATATGCAGAACCGGAGGCAAGGACCCAAAATCATCCCTGAAAACTAAGCCTTTGAAAGTGGCTTTGCAAAGAGGTGGCAGCAGGAATTTTTATATTTATTTCTTATTGCTCAGACAAAGGCTCAGTGTCATTAAAGTTTCATCCTCTAGTGCTCCAGCATGTTTTAAAGGAGGTGAAAAGGGGGAAATAAGTAACAGGAATTACACTCTTTTATATGCATTATCTCATGCAGTTTTCACAGGAAACCCTGTGAAATAGGCATTGTTGCTACCATTTTACTAATGAGGAAACTGAGGTTTGGCAAGACACTTTTCTCATGTTATATAGCTTGGAACTGTCAGAGCAAGATTTTAGTTAGCCTGACACTGGAGTTGATGCTCCTTCCGCTAAATACTATTGCCCAGTTTTGAGTACCTTTCCACTCTGAACTTGGAAATGCAGAGCTAATGTTCAGGTTGATCAGTCCAAAGGTAGCTCTATGGAAACTAAAACATAGTCAGTTCTTCTGAAAGAGGAGAAAATTCAAACCAAGGTCAGATGGGAATTTTCCTTTCTCAGGAGCAGGGCAGTTATGTTCAGAAATATGCTACATCTCCTTAACAATTTAACATTATTTAATAAGTCATATACATGTAAAAGACCTTCTTTGGCTGTATTCCACTTCCTGTCTCCAGTCCCTCCTGGGTAAAACATTCAAATGGGACACAGAGATCACTGAAAAGCACTGTCAATGTCAAATCACTCCTTTGCTTTAGCCTAGACCATAACAAAATAACATTAGAAGGTCTTGGAAGATGTTTAGACCCTGAGAAATGTGTAATGACAGCACTGAAAGACAAGAGAAGGCAGCTGTAGTAGTTCCTACTTGTGCAGAATTTTGTTTATTTAGGCTTACCTCAGGTCAGAGATCAGGGCTCAGAAGATTCTCCTAAGGAGAATTCATCTGATAACAATGTATGTGAAAGCACTTTATAAACACTAAAGTATCAAATTAACATACAAGATTATATGCCAGTCAAGTTAATCAGGTCCTGGATTTTCTAGAACAGTCCTAACTTTAAATATTTAATTTCATTCTCCCCATAATATTAGAACTTTTGAGATTGACTTTTTGTTCAGAAAATATTCCTGATGAAAGCACAGAAAATACATAAATGGAATAATAAAAAATTGATCACAAGCCACATGGCAATATTCAGTCTAAAAAAACTGCTTGTGTCAGAGGTCCTCCAAAAGTTGACCCTAATTGACTGAGTGGTCTTCAAGATTAACCGATTTTTCTGGGTGAAGTGACACATTAGCTCACCCTAAGCCAGTGCTTGTTAGTCCTTTGAAACCACAACTACTTCCAACCAACCACCACCTCCCTGGCCACTTCCTAACACCATCAAACATCTGCCACAGTGGTCTTTTAATTTCCATGAAGTGAAAAGGAAGACTTCTCACAAAGGGCCTAGCAGAACTTGCCTTATACCTTGTTAGGATAATCTCACTGGGCACCAGTAAATAAATAAATTCATGCTAATACACTAAAGGGGATGAATTAAGCAGATAATTTCCAAATGACAAGTATGGAGCTATGACTTCCAGAGCCAGTGCCCTTGGAGGTGGCAATTTCAAATATATAATCTCAAATATATAATAGACATTTGAGTACAACCAGGAACATGTAATGTCCTTCAAATTATACTCAGGAGACCACCAGCTACACTCAGTTTAAAATCCACCCAACCTATCATGCTAAACACAGGGAACCATCCTGTTTAATAAGTTTAAAAGCTATATGGCTGGCAACCATACAACAATCTTCCCAGTAATGTTCTGAATTCATCTGTTCAGTAAATCATTTATTTATTCAGCAAATCGTTATTGATTACCTAGCCTAGACCTGGCAATGTGCCAGGTACAGTGAGGGGTACAAAACTGAACAAGATATGATCTATATCTTAGGGAACTTACAAAATCACTTAGGAGAAAGGACAGGTTAATAAATAATCTAATAAAAGTAGAATAGCCAAAATCCAGCAAGGCACATAGCACTGGGGATTGGAATTCAAAACATGGAGTTGTAAAGCTCACCTCTTTCTTTTCCAACTCTCTAATCCTGAACAAGTCACTTAACCTCTGTGAGCCTTAGTTTCACCATTTGTAAAATCAAGATATCATTAATACCTTTGATTTGAAAATTTTATCAACCACTAACAAACTATGTGTATGTGTGTATTTGTGTAAATACTTTATCAATAGTAAAAATAATACAGGAATGCAAATTTTCATATTATTATCTAAGACAAGTATCAACAAATGCCACAGGAGTTTAGAAGTGAGAACAATCTCTTCCAGCCCCGTGGTCTTTTCTCGTCCTAATGAAGAGATGTCTGCAAATGAAAAGACAGAGCTGAGGAAAAGAGAGGAACCTTCAGTAAAAGGGAAATCGATGGTAGAGACATGACAGTAAAGTCTACCAGACAGGTTTGGAGAACATCAGTTAATTCAGGTACATCTGTATTAGTCCTCTTGCATCCTCAGCACCTGAGACAGTGCCTGGCACCTATTATGCACTCAATGAGCTTTTTTGTTAAATGAATGAGTTGATGCATGTTTAGCAAAGCAGGAGAAAAGATATAGCCAGAGAAAAGCTGGGAGCATAGGCTGCAACCAGATGAAGAATCTTGAATGCTATTCAACTTCTGATCTTTTCAGGAGACCAATATATCTCTGGTAATGAGGTGTCTCAATTGAGTACCATGTTCCCAGGGAAATACCTGCAGGCTCACTTCCACACACCCTGAACTTTTAGAATCCCACCAGCTTTTCCTGCCGTGGCCGTGAGTTGTGGTAAACTGACTGTCTAGGTCTGACCTGGAACCTTTCAGAGACTTCAGATGAGCTCAGTGAGTTCAACACTCACACTCAAGCACCTAGAAAATTCTCGGAACTAACCCTCCTCCACATGAACCCAAGGTGCCTGCAATCATGAAGATAAAATGGGGAAAGGAGTAAGGCCTTCTACAAGTGCTAGAGCTAGTGATGTTGATGAGGTGGGAGTGCTAGGGTGGCAGAGATGACCTCCCCTTCAGGGACAGATGGTTCCTGCACACACAGCTGCTGTGCCCTCAGACCCCCACGCAGCTAGTATGCCCGCTGTCTGCAGGAAAGTGGTGTTTCCAGAGATGCTGGGAAGGCGACAGAGCACAGTTCTTCTTTAGAATCACACAGACCCAGATGGATGACTTCAGGCAGCGACTTAATCTTCCTGAGCCAATTTCATCATTGGAAACAGAAATGCCAATAACTCTCAATAATGCCACTGGCACACAGCAGGAGTATGTTAAATGTTAGTTCCTCCCATCATTTGTTAAGGAAGGTTTTGTGCTCACAAGAGTTATATCTTTTTCCAATCACTTCCCTGTCTATATCTGAGAGAGAGAAAGAAGGTCTGTGCTCTTTCAAAAAAAAAAAAAAAGAGGACCCTAGTAAACAAAATTTTAGGTGTAAAACAGGAAAAGATCACATTGTGAAGAAAATAAGTCAGGCCTTAGAACAAAAATTCTCAAAACTGAATGGTGTTAGAAGGAGAAATGGTGGAAAGGCAGAAAGAGTGAAAGCAAAGAAATAGAGAAAGTGACAGCTAAGAAAGCCTGTTTTTGTGTGAGTCTACTCAAGTGGTTCTCTCTGGTTCATGATGGCTGCCACACTATTTAAGAAGGAAAATGACTAGGATGTGAAAGCACAGGAAAATAGGACAGATCACTGGAAAAAAAGATCTGTATGTTGGATCTTCAGTAGGAAATAGGGCCAGGGAGGCAAACTCTAAGCCTTCAACAGAGAAGGGGCGAGATCACACTTGGTTGAAGTAGTTTTGTTCCACGAGAGGTGGGAAAGACAGCAAAGAGCTGGGAGGCTGCAGGATCCCCTGACTCCAGATTGACAGTGTTGTCAGGAGTACTCACTCTCTGGCTCGGGGTGAGGAAAATACACGCTGAGGAGGTCAAAAAGATCTACAGTCTAAGGGAGTCTTCCAGGGAGCCCGGGGGCAAGGTCTGAGAGTTAGGCATTATAATTCTACTTGACAAGGGAGATCACTGAGTCTCGGTTAAGGTAACATGCCCAGCACCGCCCACCCAAAAATATCAGAGAGAAGAAAAGGACCTGGGTCTCTCTTACTCCACAGCTCAAACTAACCCACCATCCCATACTACTTTAAAAAAACCAAAAATCCAACGCTTTGACAACAGAAAGAAGTACAGGGCAAGTACTAAGCATGAAACAAACACACTGGATTAAGTGCATTCCCATTACAGTTGTCCTTGTATTTATAACTCAACAACCCCTGCTTAAGATGCTTGCTGAACTTAGAATCTCACCCTCACATCTCAAGTTCCCAGATTCCTCCAGGAAAAGCCCATATCCCAAGTCTCTTTTGTCTCTCTTTTTTTTTCTCTCTAGACATTAAGTCATCAAAGGATGCTTACCCCAAGGCAGAAGTGGGTGGGGCAAGGTAAGGCGCCACCATACACTACCTGCTGTGTAAAGGCTGATGTGGGAATCCCAAAGTCAGCGTGTGCGGCATGACACTCCCAGCTCCATTCCTGACTCCTGGACTCGACTTGCTCAGGTCAGTCAACTCCCCTCATTCCTCAGCCAACATCTTGGCTGTACAGCATATGCCTCTGCTTTGCCCCAAGCCTACTACCTACCTTGAGGGTCAGAATGACCCTTGAAGAGATGGTGCCCTCCAAGTGTGTCAGCAATTCAGAAACTGACAACTTCTAAAATAGCTGGTGTGCTACTGGGTGTCTGTTGCTTTCTGAAGCAGTGCATGATTTCCTTGCCAAAGCTGCTCCTCCCTCCTCCCCACAGGGTTCTGCACTGCCTCTCCCTGTCCCAGCCCAGGAAGATGTGGAGCCCAGGAGCCGTGGCATTTAAGCGCTGTCAGAGTTCCCACTTCAATCCCCGTAGTGGTGCCAGTTCAGCATCTGTCATGATGACCCAGCGTGAACTGTATTTAGAAGCTTCGGACATGGCACTGTGTTCCAGCCCATCTCAGAGTGACTGGAGATTTCCTGAGCACCTGGGCTTGTGATTCAAGTGCTCCTCCTCCCAGGCCATAGGGGTCAAAATGACTTTCCTATGCTCAGTTTCCTTCTCGGGAAGGTGCCCATCTGCCAAGGCCTCTCTCAGAGAGTTGGACTATACTGATGCCATTATATAATGCTATTTAAAAATCCATACTTTTTATAAAGCTTGCAAGATATGGCAGAGGAAAGAGAGAATGGTGGGAAAATCAGTCATAAAGGGGGTTTAATTCTCTATACATAACTATTCTCACAAATTTACCAATTAATTAATTCCAGGTAAATTTCCCTAGAATTATATTCTGGGAGTGCTCAAAATCTACCAGTTATTGCCAATGAGTAGAGAGAGGCTGCATATGTTTCTTGATTTCTAGTGGGACAGTGCATAATAATTCACTTCGTTTTCTTGGCAGCCTCCATGCCAGTCTAGAAAGTAGCCTACTAGAGCCCCCAAAATTATAAATTACTCCTGATTAGTGGTAAAACAAATAAAATCCCATTTATTTACACTTTAATGTAGTCTCTGCCTAAACAGACTGGTAATGTATAACACTAATCAGGTGGGCTGTCAGTTTTGAGGTCTACTGCACTTGGAGGGGGTCCTCAACTTTGCTAGACCACAAGAGAAAGAAAGGCTTTTTCCCAGTTGACCCCCAACTCTGCCCCAGTGTCCCTGACCAGAGTCCCATGGATGTACCCTGTCATTTAAAAGGCATCAGAGTTTGGCCTCTCCCCATTTCTGGGCAAGGACCCAACACTCAGAGAATGTGGTTTTAGGATCATGGCATCTAATCCATTCAGGGATTATTTTCCCCCCTACTGCTCAGCTGGGTGTGTTAATCATCACCTCCCTTTGTTCTGTAAGAAATTCAGCCCATGGTTAATTCCAAGTTTCTATGCATCACTGTAGTTTAAAGATGGCGTTTTGACAAGTCAGATATTTTGAATCAATAGACCACCAACCAGTCAAAAACCTTAAGCAGTTTTAGGAACATGTGGAAGTAATTTTTTCCAAGAATTCACAAGTCTGGAGGATGAGATCTTCTTGACGGTGTGTAGGCTGTTGTATATATTAAAGTATTACTTTATACACCTTATTCTACGTGTAATCAAAATTGATTTAACAGTGAAGACAGATTTTCCTTATTATGCGAAATATTTTGTATTATCAGATATAAATTATAAGGAGTACACTCTATGCAGCACCTTTAAAATAACCAATAAAAGACTAATAAAATTATAAGTGGATGTGCAATGATTATATAAGTAAAATTCAAATGTTATAGGTCAAAGAATTTCATAGAAACCAGCATATTTTGTGTGACATTGACTATACATCTACATTTTTATTATAATTATCTCAACTGCATGCAGTGACTCTGTACAGAAAAAAATTATTCCACAAAATACTAATTTCTAATTTTTTAAATGAAGAGAGGTAAACCTAAAGTCAATGGATGGTCTTTTAAAGTTTATAAGTGACCTAAAATTATAACTAAAATATGTAGGAGCTTGCATTTTTCTGAGAAAACAATGTATGGTATTTATGGGATTCTCTGAGAAATCTATGACTTTAAAAGGACAAGGACCACTGGTTTGATAGGCTTTCTTAAAGTGGGAGGGAAAAATGTTCATTTTTCTAAGCTCGTTTCTGCTATAATGTAAAGCATTTCCCATTAGCCAAATATTTCCAATGGGAGAAATATTCAAAAGGGTACAACACAGAGTACTAGAGGTGCATCTTGATGCAAATATACTCTTTGTCTCCCTTATGAAGACGAAGTGGTTGTATTTCTCTTCAAGAGTTAAGTGGTCATGTGGGACCACCCCAGCTTTCTCTGTATGGCTCCTTACTTCCCATTTATCTTTATTTTAATCACATATATGTATATGTATAAATGGGTTTTATTATTATAGTCCATATCATTTTGCAAAGCAGGGGACTTAAAAATTATCCTTAAGTAAATGAAAGTAGGGCTTTTCCTTCGGCCTTGCTGCTGTCACTCTTGCATACTCTCTCACCTGGCCTCCCCCCACTCTCGGAAAATCCTCAGTGGCACAGGAACCCCTGTCTCGCTAGGCTGTCTCTCCTTATGTGCACCAAACTGCGGCAAGTTTGCTATCAAGGGACACACAGTATGGTCTCCTCCCCAGGGATGTGCTCTTGGTCAGTGGTCCCCATAGCTCTGAAGAAATCCTCTTCCCACTGCCACCTCCCACCCCTGCCCCATGTGCCCTAGGGCAGTGCCTGAGTCTGGCACTGGAGTCCAGAGGCAGCTCCTCAGGGAAAGCTGGACATAGCAAGTAGGTGACACTGCCTGGGGCAGGACTGCCAAGGCTTTCCTAAAGGCCAAAGCAACCAAGCCTGCCCAGGGAACATTTTGGTGAGCTCAGTTTGTCTGCTACTGAGAACCTCCTCGCCCTCATCATCTATTTTTACCACATTGTGATGCTGAAGACTGTGCTGTCATTAAAGTGAAAGATAAATGGAGTAAACTCTCCATTATCTGTCATTCTAGGATGAAAGGAACCCCGGATTCAGTGTCAGAAGGCAGGAGTTTGAGCCCTGGTTCTGACCTTGATATGACCTTGAGGAAGACACTTAACCCCGCCAAGTCTTAGTTGACACATCTGTGGAAAGTGTATAAGGACTCCTACTGCTTACCCAACTCAGTGAGTCCTGGAAAGGTAACATATGCAGATGAAAGCACTTTGTAAACTATAAAGTGCCTTAGAAATGTAAGTCATCAGCACTGCATGTAACCATTTAATCCACAGAGATTTCTCCCCATGCTAAATCCCCACTTATTTTTCACTGCCCATTAACCATAGGAAACTGAGACTCAGAAGCAAAGTAGTGAAGTGAGAAGAGCCTGCTTGCTGGGAGCCTGAATTCTCTCCTCTCATCATCCACGCCTCCCCTATTTGTGCATCCAGTTTACTCTCACTGAGCTGCTACTGCCTCCCTTTAAAATGGAGATGACGATTCCAACACCTGTGCGGCAAAGATCTGGACAAAGTGAGCTCTCCAGCATCCTGCTCCATGGCCTGTGATTCTGCTAGATATGACCAAGGTCACAGGGTTCTTGGTAGTGGAGAGGGGACCAGCATGCAGGTCTGCTCATCCATAAGTGCAATTCACATCATTGTTGCCCTGGCCTCTGAACCACAGCACCTGACCATCTCCCCAGGGATAAGCCTGTGGTGTGACAAGATCCTGAATTATCAATGAGGAATCACAGTACAGTTAGGCTGTCTCCCATGCTAAGTGCATTTTACTATATTCTGATTCTCTGTTAAACTATGTAGCATCTTTTCACTGATCAAGCAAAATAGCCCATCCCATAATGGTGGCAGGAAGATAGTTCTTCTTTAAATGATCAGATTGCAGTCCATTCTGGGAGATCTGCTCCTTCACACACCTCTTTAGATGGAGTCATTAGTCTACAGGGTAGTTATTGTAGCCAAACTGTTTTAATCATTACCAGAAACAGGCAGCTTGGTTCAGTCCAATGATATAATGGTTTGTGCACAGGCCCCTGGGGCTCCCAGACCTGTGGCAGAGCTGGCCTTCTGCTTCTTTCATGTGAAATGAAGGCTGATCCCAGTGAAACCTCAGGTTTTCATGAAGTCACTCAGCTTCTCCAGGGTCCTGCCTCTTTTCTCTCTGGGCCTCAGTGTAGCTCCTCTTCTCTCAAAGAATACCTCACTTCTTTGCCCACAGAGTCACTGTTCTAGCAGGACTCAAGAATGTTCATCAACTTTCTTTCACATCTGCAAGAAAATGCCTAATGCAACTGTACCAATTCTCATCTCTCAGAAGGACCTTTGGAGCATGCTGCTTGTTGCCTCAGAGGAAGTGACTTCCCTTCCCTCCAGAAAGACCCTACCATGGATTGGATAAGGATTACACATCGGGATTCAGTTCTTACAAAATGATTCGTCCCTGAAGACAGATGTTCTGCTAACTTGGTCCTTAGAATAAAGATGTGACATGTTCCTTGTCATGCTCCTAAACTGAACTACCTGTGAAAGACTTCCTTCTTGCCATCATTTACAATTTCATTATGAACCGATGCGGTCCATGATAAAATACATCCTCCTGGGCAAAAAGGCAAAGAGTTTTAACATATATCAACTCTGGTCATTTGATGGTGGCAGTTTTGAAAGAACAAAACTAAAGAATATGAGGCCCGATCCAGGCTTAGATGGGAAAGTTCCAGATCAAGTGTGATGTCTGCCATGGACACAGGCATAGGGGGTAGCAGCCTATGTGTTACATATTCTTCACTATAATATTGCTTCAAAGATTTCTACCAATATGCTGCAATGCATGAATTGGCACACTGTCCCTATAAACTGCTCTCAGGGAATAAAGGCTATTGTGTCATTGTTCATATTTTGTGTCATTCTTTTCAAGTGGGCCAGGTTTCTAGAGGCAGCAGATAAGCCGCTAATCTCTCTCTTCTAGCAATAAGGCCATCATGCTAGCAAACTTCTTCTGCTCTGACACAGTTGTGGTTTTAATGGAGAAGTAACGTCTTCATCAGTATCTGTGCTATTTTCACACTTCATTTCCTTCCCCAACTCTTGGATGAAACCCATCCGGTCCTGGTGATTTACTTTGTGGGAGTTTCTTTCAAGTAAGTTTCCTTCACTAGGGATGCCATGTGAGCATTTTCAGGACTCCAGCTGGGGAGCACCCAGCCTTGAAACATCATTGTGTGATCAAGTCATTCAAGAAATCCAAAGGCACTGGCAGGAACCCAGCAGGGAGGCCCTTAGCTGAGGCCTTCAGGTCTGAAGGTAACAGAAGCAATTGCTACTTTCTCTGCCTCTCAGCCGGCACTGGTTCAGTGGCTCAGGCAGTCCAGATCCTCAGGACTCTGAGAACTGGGAACAGATGAGAGGAAGACACAGACACTTTGATTGTGATCCACAATTGATGCTTTCTCCAGATCTCTCAATGAGTTTCACAGTCTCCAGATAACCTCAAGGCAAGAATGGTCTTAAACTCCTTTGGTGTGTCTTACAGTTACAGCAGTCACCCAGCTCAGATTCTCTAAGCTGAAATTCTCTAATTTCAAATACTCAATTCTGTGGTCCTTGGAATACATTTGCATTTAAAACGTATAAATAGGAAATAGTGTCCTAATATCTTGCTTGAAAAACCATCCCTTAGCATAAGTACACAACAAAATATTTTTAATTTGTACATTAAGCTGCTGGGCATACATGGCTTCTAAAGGAGAGATTCCTCTGCTGATTTGAGGCCTACGGCTTCATTGAGGCAAGGCCATGTGTGACTTGCTCTCCACTGGGAGGAGACAAAGAGAAGACTGAGGTTGAAAGTCTTATGATGAAGCCAACTAACACGGAGCCAAGACTCACTGGCATAAAGAGGCTCTCTTAGGTCATGCATCCTTGAGGCATAAATCCACATGAGGTGATCTCATTTCTGGCCTTGAACATAGTTTAAATGATGAGCAGAGTTGTGCTAGGCCATTGAAGCATCTGCCAATTGCAGTAGAAGAAAATAGATGAGCCCCTTCCCTCAGAACAGATTCCAAATATAGGGCTGGGCTGAGGCCTTCCCAGAGAGGCCTATTCAGGTGTCACTTCCCTGAGCTGCATGATCTCTATGTGGTTTTGTCATTACCGTTTTGTTTTCTTAAATGAATGTCTGATCCTTGTATCTTGATAACAATAGGCCACCCCTCCCCATTCTCCAACAGGTAGGCTTTAATCAAAATACCAGAGTTCAAATACCATTACCAAGAAAAACAAGAAAAAGAACAGCATCAGTGTCTCCAAGTTTGCTGGCATGAAAGCACAAGTGCTTCATATTTCTTATTGGAGAGCAGGTGGATCAGTCTCAACATCAGCACATGACCTTGGTTCTTTGCCAAATGAGTCAGTGAAAAGAGGAAAGCCCAGCATGTCACTATAGTGCTGTGTTTATGCCCCTACAAAGCAGCATGCAGGAGCAATTTTAATACTGCAACAAATTCAAGCTTTTAGAAACAGAATCATTACACTACTCAGATGCCATCTAGCCTTATACAATAAGAACAGAATACTCCAGAACACAAGTGAGTAGGAAAAAGCTACATCAGTAAGTCATAAAGACATCTAATTTGGAATAAATCTCCTTGACAGCAGAGAAAAGATTCTCCCTACCCGAAGAGTAGAAATGTCCAAATTCCAGCTGTCAGAGGATAATAAAATAATAAGGAAGAAGCTCATCTCCCAAGTGTAAGAGATACCGTCCCCAACAGGCTTGGCATTCTAATTTCATAGTAGAGTCCCACATTGAGTTCTGTGGAGTTCTACACACAGGCAGTTGCTAACGTGCAATTCCCCAAAATAAGAAGCAGGAACATCTCTCTGCTAAGAAATCGGAGTAACCTATGCCGCTCCTACTTCTCCCAGTTGGCACAAGGCCACTGGAAGGGTTACGAGTAACAATAATAACAGCCATTGGCTGAGAGCCGGGAGCAGATCTGTGGAATCCCAGGCCCTGGTCCCCCCCTGCTGGTTGGCAGGATCTCCAAGTGGCTCCTCAGCTCTCCTTGGCAGGCATTAAAGTTCACCTCTTGCAATCACAGGTGCCATTTTCTGCTCTGCCTCATGGCCTTGGTTGCGACACCCCATTGTTTCTGATCCCTGGTGGTAAAAGCTAAAGGTCACCATTGACCTGGGCCAAAATCACTTCCTGCTCCCATCCCTGCCAATTTGCACATACACTCCAAAGGTTACCAGCTTGATGTCAGTGCTCTCTGTCCCTACACGGGCCTTGCTACTCCTCCAGACCTACAGCCCCCTTCTAGGTTCTCTCTTTTCTGTGCCATCTCTTCTGCAAGCGCAAGAGGACCCTGTCCCCGTCCATGTTAGAAATCTGAATGGGACTCTCTAGCAGTGCCTTCTAGCTCATAGGAATATAAGTCTAGAGTACAAGATGATGCAAGTGTACTACAAGGAGAATATTTTTAAATTATTTCTGTGCTTAAAACCAACCTTGTCTTCAAAGGAAAACCAAGCTTCAGTTCTCAAATAAGCCATCACTGAGAGACAACAGTGTTAAGCCCACTCTTTTTATGAGACTTTTTACAATCCTGGAGCCAACTGTCAGTTCAAGGTGTTTGATCCCTGTGTCTCCCTGGCAGCCTGCCCAAAAATAGCCTTAAACACCCACAAATGCCCAGGTTAGGCACCCACATGAAGTATGGCTGGGCTTCCCAACTGTGCCAACCGCAGGAGGCTCAGCAAATGACTACTAACCTTTGGCTCCATGAAGGCCGACAAGGACTTTTTCCTTGGCCAAGAACCTGCACTAGAGCTCACAAAAGACAGAATCAAGTACTTCTTTTATTTGAAATTCTGCTGTCTCAGAAAACCAAGTGCAGGAAAACACCAGATAAAGGCTTTTAGCACTTTAAGGAATGGTGAATCCCGTATTTAGAAATACTCTCAGCTCAGGCCTCTCACAGCAGTATAGAAATTGAGAAAGCAACCAAAAAAGGAGGCTGGAGGAAAAGGAGGCATTTCGCTATTTAAAAATATATAAACCCAATCTTGACATTTTCCCATATTCCCAGGGACTGGTTTCTGGCCTGTGGCCAGCTGGGAGTATTCTCTTTAAGACTTGATTGTGTGATGAAATGTATTAAGGCCACTGATCCTAATTGTAAAACACATTTTAAAATGCAGTTTCATTATTTCACAGTTCACATGACAAGATTTCAGATGGGAGTAGAAGATACATAAGAAAGGCAGTATGCCTATAATATGTATGATACACATATGGGAATTATCTCAAACCTGCGTCTTCTTAACCCAGCACTAATATTTTATACACAGGGTTGTCTCAAGTTTTTCTTTCTTTTTTAAAGTTTATGGGCCTTCACACTCAAGAAAGTCAACAAGTCTCCTATTCACTACATGAAATTTTAAAATGAATATTGGTGAGTATTTTCTTGCCTCCAACAAAGGTAAATATTGTTTCAACAAATCTGAAAAAAAAATCATTCTAAATAAACACTAAAATTAACAGGCCAATATCTTGTCTTTATTTGGAGTGGGAATAACCTAAACGTGGGTTTTGTAAGTTGTCTATAGTAGGCCTTATCCACCCTTCTAAATTCTCATAACCAAGAAGACCAAATAAAGCCCAATGTTCTAGCCCTCGAGAATTGTCACATGACAGTCGGGTGATGACTGAGAGGAATACTAATCATCCCGTGGACACTTGGTAAACCATCAGTCTGATCAGCTACTTTCCAGTAGACTGTAAAAACCTTCTTTTTCTCCAATCCACAATCAAATAATATTGTAATTTGAAGAGTAAATGTTACAAATCAACAAAGTCAAATGAACCTTTGGGGACCAAGGAAAGCTAAGGAGTTCCCCTACTTGACTTGCTAAGACAAGGATCAAAGGAAACTTGGAGTGGGCGCAGTATCACAGACCCGGAACCAGGGTCAGGTATTTGGCCTTTTCCCGGCTTCCAATGACACTGAATACAACAGATAAATTAAGATCAAGGCACACAGCAGTTCTAAAAGCACCAGCCTGTCCCCAGGAGATGCCAGGGGGCAGTCATCATCTACCATGGCCCAGATCTTGTCGTCACTTGGAGGAACGCCTGTTAACATGGAGATGGATTACATACAACAATGTCTGATCAAAAGCCCTACAACATGATCACAGAAGGGGGCAAACTCATCAGGAGCATTTACTTGGCCAAGGAAGAGATCCTAATGTAGTACAGGACAAAGACAACAAAACTTACTATGTTCTGACTCCTGATGTATGTGAAGCAGTGATTACCCAAAATAGCAAGAGTGCTCAAGTGCTTACAGGAAAATCTGACCCTTTAACTTAAGGCAAGCATGGCCTACCAGCAAATCTCAAAGACAGGAAATATTTCTGGGCTTAATAACTCAAACTGATATTCATTTCAAATTGGAGGATTTTCCTTAATCCAACTGTTGGTTTCAATAATTAATGCACCCAGGCATCCTAGCTGGGAGCACTGCACGACTGACAGGGCCTTTATTCAGCCCTCAGGTTCCACCAGAACTACCCCTACCATTGAGGGCAGAATCCTAAGCACCTCCTTGGCTGGAAGAATTACAAGTTATCAAGCTTCAGGCTTTATCAGGCCCAAAAGAAAGACCCAAGAAGCAGAATGAAGAATGCAAACCACGTTTTCAGAGGACCCACCTCCCTTTTCAGAATCCATCTTCATAGGTAGCAGAGAAGTCACTTACATGGTGTCATTTTAGGGTTGCCAGGAAATCTTCTCTTGCCCTAAGTTTGCCTACAGCTCAACATTGTAGATCACCTAGGCCATGGTTTTATTTTTAGTTAAAAGAGACTTTTAAATATAGAGGACCCACACACACACTTTTAAAAGACTATCTGGTTTTTAAATAAGGAATGATGTGGTGAAAAAGATGCTTAGGAAAAGTAAGGTCTGGAACTGCTAGTGATTTTGCTTCCACATAGACAAGTCTAGAGCCATTCCAGAGCCATGAGGTAAAGCTAACACACCAAAATCTTTATATTTCACAAGTCAACAAATCTCATCACTGTATCTCCCATCTCATATGTCCCAAAGCAGTTCAGATTGTGTCAGAAAACCAATCAATCAATGAATAATTCCTAAGCACCTACAGTGGAGGATGCCAATAAATATAATGCAGGGGCCTGTTCCCCAAGACTTTACAACCCTCAATGTAGACAGTGTGGAAATATAAAATTGTTGGGCCATCAAAAAGCCCTGGAATGCTTTTCTGCTAGGTGATACTCTTTCTGTGAGGGTCCAGAAACACAGCTCATGGAGCAATTTTACAAAGAGTAAGCTCCCTGCTCTAGGACAAGCAAAGAGTAAAAAAAAAAGGCAGAGTGTCACATAAGGTCATACTCTCCTTCAACTCTATGACCCTGAACTAGGCTCCAAGGAATGCTTATGTATGGAAATTTAGTGAGGTCCAAGGCTTAGTTACAGCAGCCCACTCTTCCCTATGTATGTACCATTGGGATTTATAGCCCAGTAAAAAGGTCATCTATAAAATAGTTCACCTTTCCAGGCAAGGTAAATGTGCACAGAGTTCATCCTAAGTCTTCAAAGGCCTCCTGTCTTTATAGTTACGAGCTTGGGGTCTTGCCTGCCTTCTCCATTCTCATCCACAACCTCCTCCATGACTTACTGTGGCACCCATATAACACAGTAATGATTTATATACTCCCATGTGGTATTTGCCATGGCTTAGTGTATGATCTTGTCTTCCCTTCTAGAACATAAAATTTCTGGGATCAGGGTCCATGTTTTATGCTCTACAGAATCTGGAACTAAGCATAGAACCAACCATCACTAGATAGCACCATCATGAGCTAACTGGGAGATTTATTGCAGTTCCTAATAAACACACCAAATAAATCAATTATCAAGTGATTGACGTTCACGTTACAAAGCTGGATGTGTTCACTAAGCTACTGTGGTTATCATTTCATAATATATACACATATCAAATCATTACATTGTACCCTTTAAACTTACACAGTGTTATTTATAATTATAGTCAATAAAACTAGGGACAAAAAGACTGGAGGGAAAAGCACCTGGGTTATGCTTTCTCAGAAACAAAAAAGTTAACATCCCCCAAACTGGGATAAGCCAGTATCACATACTCTTGATGTGGTGTACTGAAGACACATCACTTCTGTGTATTCCTGCCAAAATGTATAACCTGAATCTAAACATGAGGGAACATCAGACAAACCCAAATTTAGGGACAGTCTATCCTATAAAATAACTTACCTGTACACATCTAAAGAAAAGGTCATCAAAGACCAAGAAAGGCTGAGGAACTATTTCAGAATAAGGGAGATTTTTAAAGGAATTTAATAACCAAATGCAATGTGTGATCTTGGCTTAGATCTTGGATCAGGAAAAAAGACTATCTGTAATGAACAACAAGACAAATGGTGAAAATTGAATATGCGCTGTGGATTATAACAGATTGTATCAATGAAGGAGGTCTTCCGCTCACTGACAAGTCATTCAAAAAACAATTAATATGTATGTGTGTATGTGTATACAAATGTATATGTGTATATGTGAGAAAACAAATGAAGCAAAACACAGATGATTAGTGAAACTGAATAAAGTATATACAGACAGAAGTTCCTTGTACAGTTCCTAAAGCTTTTCTGTAAATTTGATATTTTATCAAACTCAGAAGCTAAAGAATGTTTCATTTGGGAAAAATATCAAGAAGATCTTGAAAAAGTTACCACATAGAGAGCTAAAGAGATACTCAGCATCTTTAAAATTAGATTAAATCTGCTGACATGCTAAAATTACAGAAATCACAACAAATTTTGTCTAACAAAGCCAAAGATTCAGAATGGATTCTCTGGTTCCTGCCCACCTCCAATTCTATGAGAAATTTGGGAAATTAGACTTGATTATAGAATATTACATTTAACTAATTATTGCAGTGTGGAAGAAATGCGAAGTACTATAGAATAACGAAAACAATTAAGTATTGAAAAATGCAGCCATGTGCTTGACAATAATTAAGGTAAAAAAAGGAAATGAAGAATTTGGTCCATGCTGGACCAATCCAGTGAGTGGTCAGACTTTGACCGCTTTAGCTCAAGATGATGCTTGGCCCAACGCAGCCCAGCTTAGATCCAGGAGCTAGGGTTTCCTCAGGGCAGGGCCAGGACTAGGGTGAAGTGAATAAGGCACTGGCCTGGACTGCAGAAGTTACAGAGGCACAAAAAAATCCAGTAATCAAGATAAACCATACCTTACTGCAATATTTTTAAAAACCAAAATTAATACAAAAATCAGTGCTGAATAAAACATCAAAATATTAAAACACCATGTTATGAATTGATTATTTGTGTCCCCTGCCAAACTCATACACTGAAGCTCTAATCCCAGCAGGATGATAATTGGAGGCGGGGCCTTTGGGTTCAATGAGGTCATGAGAGCTCCGCCCTCATGCTGGGATCAGTGCCCTTACAAAAAAAGGCACCCGAGACCCTATCCCTCACACTGGCTCTCCCTCCCTCCTTCTCTTTCTCTCCACAGTGCTCTGACACAGTGGGAACATGGCCGTCTGCATAAGGGAAGGAGCTCTCACCAGAAACTGACTGCTGGACCTTGCTATGTGAGAAATAAATTTCTGTTGTTTAAGCCAACCAATTTATGATATTTTGTTATGGCAGCCTAAGCAGACAAGATCAGTATTACTAAACTGTCTTTTTGCTTCAGACCCCATATCACTCCAACACTTTGATATTTAGTTCACTATGAATTTTTTTGCTTTTACTTTGATTTTATAAAATATTGCAATAATATATTGTTTGTCCTGATTAGTGAGGTAATATTTGCCTCACCTAGTCCTAGCCCTGCCCTGGGAAACAGTGTAAAGCTTAACTCTGCTCCATCCTACACTACAATATCCTCACATGTTGCCTGTTACCAGCTCACCCTCCCAAAGTAGCCAAGTCCCCATGCTTTCTGGCCTATTTTACCAATGTCTTGCCTTGTTAGGCAGTGGTGAGGTGCTCATCAACTCCCTACCAACTCCATCTGGCCAGACGTGACTCTTCTGCTTCCCAGGGGCCTGGTTCCAAAGAAGGAAAATAATAAACAAATGTCTCATCCTAGGAGAGGCAAAGAGAGGGCAGAATAGTGAGATGGCAAATTGAAAAAAGATGTATGGAAGATCATGATTAATGTGCCAGCATTATAAATACGATTTAATGGGGAGTCTAACTGAGAGAGAAGATGCCTTATCAGTCATCAAAGAGTACAACACCTCTATTATACTATATATGCATAATATACTATATATACGCAATAGGAAATTAAACACATGTTGTGGTAACTGTCTTTGGCAGAGAAGATAGGAAGAAGAAAGAAAAGGGAGGTGTAATAGAGGTAAGAATGTCAGTGATTAAGTGCCTGCTCTGCACCAGGTTCTGGGCTAGGTACTTCCCACATTACCTCACTGAATCTTCCCAGCTGTGAATGCTGGGCTGTGAAGGATACACCCCTATGCCAGAAAGCTTTCAGGCAAATAAGAGTATGCATTTATAGACATCTGCAAGAGAGACTTCAGCTCTCCCTGCTGGAAGGCAGAAGGCAATGGTCTGCCAGGTGTGCAAGGCATCCGTATCTGAACGTGAAGTGTACAAGGTGTCTCAGGGCAGTGCCTGAAAGATGATGGTCCTTGACATTTTCAGTACCTGACCTCTGTCAGCACTACAGGGGCTCCAGTCTCTGTAGTTGGAAAAAACACACCATCCCTACCAAACTGAGCTGAGCCCTCCCTGGAGTTACTGCTGCTACAGCATCTGTTCCATTACTATTGTGTTTTCCCCATCTCCTAAAAATCACCTTAACACCCTGTGCACTGGCAAAACACAAGAGCATTGTTCTCCAGAACAGTGTCAGTCCTACTTCAGTCTCCCAATTCATCATTACTAAGTAGAGAATAAACTCGGTTCAGAGTGCAATGAAAGCTACCAATAGACCAAATGAGAGATGAAATCTGACTTCAAAACCAGAATAACCACCAATATCTGCAATAAATTCAACATATCCCAAAACACTGATTAAAACTTGAGTTAGGAGTCAATTTCCCCACCTTGTACAAACACCTGGAATATATTGCCTTTGGGTGGAACAGAGAAGCACATTTCCTGTGGCTTCCCAGAAAGGAGAAGCTTCTCTGCATCTCTCCTGCTCTCCAAGAAAAGATTCAGCAACTCAGAGATAGGCAAGATGACTGCAGCCCTGTCCCTGGAGCTGAAGAGTCCCTGGAGCAAAACTAAAGTTGGAGAGAGAAAGGAAAACAAAGAAGAGAGAGAGGAAAGGCAGAGCAAGGGAGAGGAATGTTGCAGGAACTGTGGGGTTTGAGTGAGGCAGCATGGGGGTCCCCCCAGCTATTTCTGCCTCTGCCTTTGGCAGCTCTCCATCTTGCTGTGTTTACGGACCTGATGTGGCTTTCCACCCAAGTATACACACTAGGCTTGCCCTAGAAAACTTGCCACCTTCCACACAGGTCAGGTTTCATCTGATTCACACCAGGAAGCTCTGGTTTCAAGAGCCCAAAGCATTTTTGCAACAGAATGCAAACCATCATGCACATCAGATGCAGAGAACACCTGAAGCTTTGCACTGCCTTGCACCTGCATCCTTGCAGCCAGCACCTCCTCACCTTTGAATTGAGCGAACAGATTCAATGACTGACCTTCCCCTTCCCCAGGCTTTGTTGTCTACACCTTCCCACTTTCCATGACCCCAGAAGAGGGAGCCAGTCTCCAAAAGCACCAAAGTTTGCATGACAAGGTAGGGTGACCAGACGGCCAGCCAAATTGGTGGTGCAGGGGAGGGCTGCAGGGATATCTGCCAGAGCAGGAAGCTCAGGATTGTGATTTACAGGGCAGGACACAGCCTCCCAGGCAGGCTGGTGTATGCACCAGCACTTTCCCTCAGGATCAGGCCTCATGTTCCAAAGCTGAGCAGGTGTGAGGAAATAAGGACAAGTGGCCACTCTGACTCTATCATACCAAATTTTTGCTACTTATTGCTTTGGAGGGAGAGAGTAGTGGCAAGATCCAAGGCCTGGTCACCACAGCAGTGGCTTAAAGTGCAATGTAATCAACCTGGACTTGACCCAACCCATCCTCTTGGTGTGAGAGAGGAACAATTTGCCACTGCAGCTGTCATGGACACTAGGCAACCGTAGCCAGAGACCTGCAGGCAGCAGTGGCAGGAGAGACTGCGAGCAAAAGGAGGAGGATGGCAGTGGTTCTGGACTGTGGGGACAGCAGGAGAGGGCTGGCCCCACAGGGACTGGGAATTCAGGCAAGGTCTTACTTCACACAAGCCCTGCTTCTAAGAAACCTGTTAAGAATCAGGAGACTAAAAAGTGACCTCCTGGTTCCTTCCCAAACCAGGCTGAGTCAGGTGTCTCTGCTCTGTGCTCTCACAGACTCTGTGCACACTCCTCTGGAGCACTCATCACCCTGTAGTATAGTTACCTGTTTACATCTCTGTCTTTTTGAGAGCAGGGACTGCGTTTATTCACCCTTCTGCCACCCATCACCCAGTAGTCTATCTGCTACTGGGTTAATGCTTATTAAATGAATGAATGAACTACTGCTCTGATAAAAGTATGATTCATTCCCTCCACTGTGATGTAAAGCAGTCTGTGTTTGCGCAGCCCAAGTTGGAATAAGGCAGCCATCTTTGCTGGAGCCAAGGAGCGTTCCTCAGGGTTTGTTCATCACTGCCATGCAGCCTAACCTACCCTGACTAAATTCTGACCTCCCCATCCTTACCATTCCCTTCCCACACTTTGTCATCTACGTACTATTGTCACATGAATCTTCCTAAGGCATACCCCTGATGACAATACATCTGCTAACATTTATTGATCACTAACTATGGATGACTTTCTGTAATCTTATAACAAAGCTTCATAGATAAGGAAACTGAAGTCAAGAGAAGTAAAGCAACCTGCCCAAGTTTTCAGAACCAGTAAAGAACAAAGTCACAGTTCAAACCAGTCTAAGCGCAATACCACTATTCTCCTCCAAATTTTGCTCCAAAAACCCACTTAATTAAAGCCTTTGTGCCTAGATTTTAAAGTCCTTAGAGCAGAGACTATTCCTCATCATCTGTATACCGTAAGTACTCAATAAATAGCTGTTGAATTTAATTGAATGGACTATTTGTCTTAGGCCTTTTATAAAATAACCTGAAGAGCTAGTGCATGGGTCAAAGAAAATATAAGCACTAGGACAGAATAAGCAACATGGATCACAGCTGTTTGCAGCCATTCTTCTGGGAAAGGTGGGAAGAGTCATGTAGGAACCATACTCTGGGCCTCCCTCCAGGCTTTTCCAGTGGTTCCAATTCTTTCCTACAACAGGAAGGGATAAACACCCTTCATATATTTCCTCTCACCCGCAAATGCTAGGAAAATAGTAACACTAATTAGTTGTAACAAGGTGTTCATTTCACACAGTTCTCAGCAGGTTGTCCTGCTGTTCTTTGAAATGGTCTGGAAACAGCCTTGATTTTAAACATCTGAAGATAATTGAACCAAAGTTGCACCCAGAAACCCTGAGTGACATACCTTTTATTCTCTCCCTTACTAACAAGAAATGTTTGCTGCCATTTCTTATTTACTCAACACCTTGAAAGCCTCCGGCACTGATGACTTGCACCCCAGGATCCTAAAAGAATAAGTTAAAGTAATGATTGGTAATAAGTGAGGAGGAGAGAAGCCTGGGAGACTAAACAAAACCCTATGCCTGCTTGAACTGAATAAGGAATTTCCCTACAGACTTATATACTTAGACTCTGTACCTGGGAAAAACAGGGAAACTGCAGGGAGAGCTCAAGAGATTTTATGACAAGATCAATTTGCAAACATTTTTCAAAGACAAGGATATCAGTTAGCAAAGATGGAAACATTTTCTAATATACTGTTGGAAAGTGGGTGGGAAAATAGCCTGTCATAATCTGTGGGTGGAAGTCCAAGTTGCACAACCTTTTTTGGAGGGTAACTTCGGAACACCCATCAAAACTTTAAATGACATGACTTCAACCATACAACTCTACTTCTAGAATTTATTCTATAAATCCTATCATAAGACTTCCCAAAGATATTCAAATGACTGAAAACAACCTAAAGTTCCACTAACATTGGTTCTATAAAAATTATGATAGATCTGCACAATGGAATACTCTGTGACTTTTAAAACAGCAGGAAGGGAGCAACCTGTATGTCTAACAATCTCCAGCATAACAGTTTGAAACTAAAGTCATAAAATTCAAAGTACTGTGTGTGTTATGCTATGCCACAATTTGTGTTTTAATTTTAAAGGCATATATATGTATATACACATATGTGTGCATGTATCTGTAATGACTCATATACATCACTCATGTAATGACTCACATATATCATACATATAGATGGAATGGTGCAAAAGAAACTGGTAATGGTGATTGACCCTGGGATGATTAACTAGGAAACTAAGGATAGGAGATTACTTTTAACTTTATGCTTTTCAGTGATTACTTTATGTGCTGTGGGAATTGTTGAATACATGCACAGATTATATCAATTCTTAAAAAATTTATAAGCAAAAGAAAAGAATAAGTAACAACTGTCATAGCCTGTTAGAGAATCTAACAGGTATAGAGGTAACCAGAGGCCCAACCCTAGAAGATGGTACATAATGATCACTGTCACTCAGCAAATTGGATTTAACAAATAGTGCAGAGCAGGTCCCCTGGACCTACTGGGCAGCAGCAGAGGAAACACAAAGGTAAACTTCTGGGCCCAGAAACACTGGCTTCTCAAAAAGAATGAATTAAACCCTCCACATGACTACCACATGCCTATAGGCTCCTCAGCCAGACCCCTGTAGAATATATGTTAAGCATTTATTGCAAGGCAGGGATGGTTTGAGGACTGGAGATACAGACATAAAGAAGACAGACTCCTGACCTATATAGGAAATGCCAGATCTCATAAGGGGATACATGAACAAATAATTGTTCTCCAGTATCATCATTACCATAGTCTACTGGAGGTACTAGCAAAGTGCCAGAGGAGAAAAGCAAAATGCTCAGCCCTGTGATACTTAGAGCATCAGCCTTCAAATACAGATTCACCAAATACCAAGGTAAACAGACTAACAACAATTGCTCACAACACTGCACATTTATTTGTTAAGGAATCTACAAGTGATTGGTAGAAGCTTTCTGTAACAGAATATTATCAACATATTCCTTTGGTATTGTTTTGATTTAGTCAAGCCTCTCATTGAATAATTTCAAAACTAAAGGACCAAAAATTACCCTATAATTGGTGGTCATTTTGGATTTCATAATAGTAACACTGCGTAAAAAATGAAATGCCAACTGGGTAAAAGAAGAAATGACCTGAAAGTAGCAGCATTATGAGGCAAAATTTCAATCAGAATAACTTCAAATAATATGTTCACCAACAAGCTCAGGTTTTATGTTCTCCATGTGTCTGACCAACATAGCTGTATTCCATCAAAAAAACCCTTCATCTTCTAATTCGGTGGATCACATCCATCAGTTAAGTGAAGGAGACAGACAAGTACAAGATAAAATAAACAAAGCACTTGCTTAAAGCCTGTAGACAAAAGAAAAGGTTAACCAAGTGTTTCACTTTTAGACCTGTGTTTTATTCAACTTGGTGTTTCACTCAAGTCTAAATATCATTCTAAGAGTTGCAAATGCTGGGCAAAGCTCCCTAAGTTAGCCTGCATAAAATTAAATTTAATTCTAATTTAATTCACTTCCAGAGTGGTATTCTGTTGCCAATGTTAAAACCCTGAAGGAGTTTCATTCTCTATGACCTCTACAATAAAAACAAGTTATATTTGCCACAACCAGAAAAACATCCTGAGCTTCATTTGCCTAGGGAGCCTGTAATCAGATATTACTTACTACCTCACATTATTTCAATAACCACAAGTTTTCATTCCTATTAAAACAAAAAGTAATTTTTCTAACCTTGCTACAATAATGAATGCTCTCAGTTATGACTATTTATTTGGGTGCTGATAGAACAATACAGTTTTAAAAATACAGGTTCACAGCACTCCTATCATATGCCAGACAGGCACTAACCAGTCCCTTGTCTCCTAGGCATTCCTAAGGAAAACAGTGGTTTCTGAAGGTGGTTGCCCATCAAAACCATCTGAGGCCTTCTCACAGACTTCATCTCCTCCTCCCTGCCCAGACCTCCTGAAAGTCTCCACATTGGGACTCCAGGATGTATCCTCCAGGTACATTGAGCAGTCAGCTTAGTACAGAATCTTGTTTGGTATGGGGGGTCCTCAGGAAGCAAATCAGAGGAGAAGAGTTGGTCACAGTGAGGGTTTAACAGTTTCCGAGCAAATCAAGGACATTTGCTATTCATTAGCTAAGATAGTATCAATGAATCAATCATGTTTTGGGTGTAATGGCATTGCATTTAGGTCAGAAAATGACCCCTTTTTGAGTCTACTCAATACTGAAGTACTTAGTAGTGAAATGACACAAAGTTTTTGGTTTGCTTTAAAATACTCCAGAAAAAAAAAAAAACAGTGGTGGGAGACAAGTGCACCAAAGATATTGATGGCACTAGAGGTAGGTTATGAGTTCATGAGGGTTTGTGGTACTTTCATATTGAAAGATTTTCATAATAAAATGTTTTTAATTGTCTGAAAGAGAACAGTAATACCCAGAGCCAGTTTTTGCCATACAAGGCTAGTTTCCACTGCCTCTAAAAGATAGCTGGCTGCATTCTCCCCCATTTACATGCAGAAATAAGGATGCAGGGAGGGCAAATGATTTACCTGTATTGCCAGTTGCCAGCTGCTGAAAGGTGCCTGACGTTTTTTCCTTGTAGGAGCCTTTGCACTCAGTGTTCTTCTCTGAAAATAGAATTAGGCCCTTTCCTTAGCCATGACTTAAACAACGTTTTCAAAGTTGACCTTTGTAAAGTATTTTGAATTTTTCTTCAAGAAATTCCCTGAAACTGGACACTTATATTATCAAGCAGAAATGCACTGAATCTGTGAGCTTAGCAATGCAGGAGGTAAAATCCAAGTCACCAAGGATACAAAATGAGTCCATTTTCAAGCACCAACAAAAATACAGAATCTGGCATAGGAAGATATGACTTACTTTTAATAAATTTGGTATATAAAAATCTGGCATTACCAAAGTAATAGGGATTTATTTTCATTTTTATCAATGGATTTTTTTTCCCCTCCATAGCATTTCACTCTAGAACACCTAAAAACAACAAACAACTTTATACACTGGAAAGTAAGTTTATCATCGAAAAATCCTATGAATGCATTTGGTGAAAATTCACCCACTTCCAAGTGTGAGGTATAGCAGTGCCCAACTATAAGTCTCCTGGCTAAAATTATAGTGTATGATTTATTTACTGGAACTATGCAGGTATTAAAAGCATTGGTACTGACAGTATTTGTATTCATAGGTAAACAGGCTGTTTTGTTTATAGGGCCAGTTGAAAGAAGGAAAAACTTAGGAGCTCTAAACATGGAAAATCGTTTGAAGGACTGGTGGCTCTTGTTCGGTCTCTGGAAAAAGGGTGTTGGTGCTATACTTCCCACCTAAAGAAAAGCCCATGATGTGGATGTTGGCTTCCAGTCTGCAATGAATGTGGTCCCTAAACCAGGCACAGGGAGCCTCTCTGTTTGCCCAGACTCCCTTCCAGATCAAGAGAACAGGCCTCAAACTAAATCTTGAAAACCAGGCACTTCAACCTTTTTTGGAAAGTATAAATGTGGGTGAGATCAGAAAGTTACTTTTCCGTATCTCCCTAAGATAGAATGTCCATTTATCACAATCAATGCAACACCTAGGAGAGATTGTTAACAAAATCTGGGTTAAAGAGAAGCTCTCTTACAAATTACGAAAGGCAGCTGGCATAGTGGTCAGAACACGTCTTTCCCCAGAGTATCTGCAGCTGAGTTCCTTAGCATCCTGGACAAATGTACTTACTCCCTGGACCTTAGCTCAGCTCAAAGGAGAGGCCTCACATGGAATCCTGTAACTCAAGATCCTCCCATCTTCTTCACTCAACAGGGCCACATCTTTGTGAAACAGCAAAGAAGGGATCTTGACTGGTGTGATTACTACAGGGGCCATACAGCAGTGACCTTGTGGGGTTATTGATCCTGGCCTAGACCATGAGAGACCGTAAGGGAGGCCTATCATTTAAGGGTCAGGCCTATCATTAGTTAAGGGTCAGGATGCCAATAAATGAAAAATGAATTTTTATACCTCTTATTGGCAATACATACTCCTTAAGATGCTCTTCAGCATCTAAAGAGCCCTGTTGTCCTTTAGAGCTGTGCAAATATGGTCCTTCATGACCTACAGCTGGATCTTAGTGAACTGCCACGTGCCCACTTCCTAGGTCTGAGTTCCTGAGACATATTCTCTCTCTAAAGGGGATCCATAATAAGAACTCTGTTGAAACAGTGAACTCCCAAAAGACACCAGGACATTGAACAATTCCTAGGGTCTGTTGGCTATTAACATTTAGAGGTCCACAAAGAAGCATCTTCATGATTCAGGATCAAAGATACTCAACTAGAGAAAGCCAGACTCACAATCAACCTGCTTGTTTACTTATAAAGTGCAGAGAAGCTCTGTTTTCCCACAACATAAAGCTCAAGGCATCAACTTGCCCCAGGTCTGTTGCTCTCCATGTAACTTTGTCTCTACTCTGCTGTGGTGACAGTTCAGCAACGACTTGGGAGCCACCAGCCCTGAAGAACCCATAATGACCCTGCCCTGGTCCCAGGAACCAGCCACTGCTGTGGGCATGGTAACTGAAAACCGAAACAAAGACAAGTTTGGAGAGACTTTTCCTCCAAAGCAAGTTCCAACTCCACACAGCAGTGAGGCAGGTCATAAGACACAAAGGATGAAAAGAAATAGCAAAGTGAGGTTCTTTTCTCCTTGAAGATCTGAGTCATACCCAGGAAAGTAGTAAGGACTTTACATATAACTTCATAGGTACCAAAAAGTACCTGGTACTTTGTGTATCGCTGTCCCTGACTCTTCTTTATGACAGTACTGGTTCTGAAATGCATTCTCACAGAGCTCCCTCAGCCTTCCATCTTGCTCAAAGATACCTTGTGTTTCAGAGTGTTTTCTCCTTTTTCCTCCTAACAACTTGCCTCCTCCCCCATCGTGAGACTCAGCCCTAAACTGGGACCTCCTGTCAGTTCACTCACATATTCCCACTGCCAGTCGAGGAACAGCCAGAAGAATTCTTATCATTCTGCTTCAGTTTATCCCAACTCTACTTTCTCAGGCAAACTCATGCAATCTGTCTTTGATTTAAAGATATTTTTACACTTCTGTTTAACACTGGGGATTTTAAGATCGCCTTTTATTCTATTTCTTTTTCTCCCTTGCTGGGCAGAAAACAGGGGCTGCCATGAACATAAGGCCTGAAAAAGATAGGGGCAAAATTACTCCCATGAACTAATTTTGCTTCTAATTGCATTAAAATTCTCCTCAATCAGGAGAGTTCTGAAATAGACTGCACACAGAGAGCATTCAGCAATTTCTAGCTACAAAAATGCCTTGTTAATAGTACAATTAGATACCCTTTCCTTCTTAATAAAACCCAGCAGCTTAGCTCCATTTGAGAGAGAGACTCCAGTGCATAGAGATATCAATTGACACGTCCCAAGATCACACTTAAAGGCAGCTGTTGGCAGATGCCTCATGCTGGGCCTCCAGGACAATATTGAAGCCAAATCATCTGTAAAGTGGCTGTGGTGGTTACAAAACCCATCAAAAACTCAGACTAAAGTTTGACAGCTACCAATTCAGTTTAACAAAGTTTCATGGAGTGCACACGGAGATTCAAAGGTAGTAAGACATGGTGCTCTCCAGGGTTTTCAGTCTAATCAGCTTATAAAACAAATATGTACTCGGAAAAGTTATCACTCAAGGAAAAATGTGTTAAATGTCATAAAAAAGGTACAAAGTATTAATTCCTATAGATTTCTGCTTTACCCCTTCTTCAGTGATCTATTTTTAAAATGTACAAAAGCTCAATCAAAAGCACTGTGTGTGTACACATGTACAGAAGTAGCCACAGAACAGAGACAGCCAAAGTCACCACCACCTCGACTACAGACATCAGTTGCTCAAGAGTCTTGTAACAGGACAATGTAGCAAGACAGTGAGAAGCTAACAGGTATATATCTTGCCAAGCAAAGAAAGGACTAAAGTCAAATTACTGGCCTGTTGGTAATGTGAAGTGTGCTGGGATTCTCTGAAGCTGAAGGCAGGACAGGAGTCTTGCTCAGAAATGGTTGCATCATCTTACTTGATGAAGACTTCCTCTCCGGAGGAGATTGCTGATGATGATGGTCAGTGGGGGACCCCTGTACTTTTATCATCTTGGCTCCACCTTTGAGAGCTGCAAGGTACTTGGGTGAGACTTCTTTGTGACTATAAAATCACAGAAGTGCCCTGGTGCCATTTTGAGGGAAAATCATAGGGAGATTGGTGAAAGAGGAGCTCCCTATAGCAGACTCCAAGTGAAGATAAAGCTTGTGGCAACTGAGAACCTTCTCCTATTACAGTACTACCCATACTGTATGTGAGCTTTGCATGGACATATGTAATTTTCTTCTGAAGTCATTGTATATTTGAATCTGTACATCATGTCAATTAATGTGTATATCAAATTGCCCTTTCTCGTCTTGGAATATTTGTCATATTACATGATTAAAATGGGTTTTGAAAGTAGGATGAACTTTCTTCCGAAGAAATTTTAGGAGGGGAGGAGGAGGAGAGTGCTGAAGACAGAAGGAGGAGCAGGAGCACCTGTATGGAGGGTGAGAGGAGGTCAACCTGTGTGCAAAGGGAAGGAAAACGGTCTCAAAAGGACATCTGTACTCTCACGTTTATTGCAGCATTAGTCATGGAATCTAAGATATGAAAACACTGAGTGTCCATCTATATGTATCTATATATAAATGCATAAAGGTATTATATATGGATGTCTGTGTTTGTGTGTATATATATACATACACACATACATATGAATATTATGCAGCCATGAGAAAGAAGGAAATTCTGCCATTTACCACAAAATGGATGAAACTTGAAGGCATTATGCTAAGTGAAGTAAGTCAGACAGAGAAAGACAAACCCTATATGATCTCACTTACATGTGGTATCTAGAAAAGGCAAACTCAGAAACAGAGTGGAATGTGATCACCAGGGGCTAGGAGTAGGGGAACTTGGAGATGTTAAAGAGTATAAACTTACACTTAGAAAATGAATAAGTTCTGGAGATCCATTGTACAGCACTGTGATTATAGTCAACAATATTGTGTCATATACTTTGAAGTTGCTAAGAGACTAGATCTTAAATATTCTCACCACAGAAGATAATCATACTGCAATATGTAAATGGTCAAATCAACACACTGAACACCTTAAACTTATGCAAGATATATGTCAATTTTTTTTTTCAGTCAGTCTGTGTAAAGGGATGTGTGCTATGAATAGGGTAGCAGTGGAGGTAAGCCAGGATAAGTAGAGATTAAAAGGGTGGTTCAGGATGCTCCTGTCTGACACTCATCAAAAGGTTTCTCATAAGGACACTGAAGAGTTTCTGAGCTACCCCAATTCACCAGAAGTATAATATGAGCAAGGTAGACAGACAATAATATCGAGCACATTCCATTTGTCTGGCACTGTGCCAAGCATTTGACATTTGTTCTCTCACTCAGTTCTTACAACAAACAGCCCTGCAGCAGGCTTTATTACCCTCATTTCACATGTGTGTAACTGAGGCACAGACTTACATCACTTGCCCAAAGTCGCACAGCCAGAACCACGTGCTTGTGCCAGGTAGCCCTGAACCCAGCCCCGCTTACTTCTTCGCTGTGCAGGGCTGCCTGTTTGGCTCCCATCTGGTGTCTTAGTTTCTCATACCAGCCAGTTTTTCTGCTTCCAGGATATGAAGGACCATCTGCTTCTATAACAGTCACCCTCACTTCCCAACAGAGACTATCCAGTGCAGTGAGGGTTAGTACTCAGCTGACAAGATGATGGACCAAAAACAACCCTTGATGCTGGGTTAAAACCTTTGAAAAGTCTACCTACACATTTGCCCAAAAATTTCCCTTGCAATAAAGCCAGATCTGTCATTCTCAACACTCACCAGAATGAGCCATGCAGCTGTGGAGGCCTAACAATTTGGGCAGGAAAACAGACAGGCAAAGAAAGAGAAGAATGCAGTCAAGCCCCAAGGAAAAAATGTTAACATCCGGAACCAATTCACCCACACAGGCTGGAGGACCGTTACACCCAGCTCTCCATAACACTGCTCAACAACTTCCCCACCTTCCCTACACACACACACACACACACACACACACACACACACACACACACACACTTGCCAGGGCTTGGTTTACTAAATGCTTACCCCTACAGCAGTCAAACTGTCCCATGTCTGTAGGAAGCACTTCCTGTAGTACCTACCACCCATTCAGAATATCACAGAGATACCTTAAATCCCTGTGACATCACAGTCTGATCTGGGTAGTGCACAGTTGCACCAGATGGGATATAATGTTCCCAGGATTAATGCTAGTCATGTAACCAGTGCTCTGAACTGGAGGAAAAGGAAATGGCCAAGGTCTGGCTGGTTTCATATCTTGCAGAATCTACACTTCTAATTGGATGGATCTCATGAGTGAGATCCAGGAAATCACCCTAGACCACAGCATTCATCTCATCCTCCGCTACACTCTGTATTTCAAGTATTTGGCTCCACTTGGGAAAGGAAATGGGCCCACAGATTCATGTGCTGCAAGAGCATATCACATCTTATCCATCGCTGTCTGCCCAGGGTGGGGCAGGCCATAGGAAACACAAAGCTTTAAAACAGAGATGGACTTTACATCTTTCTCTTTGGAGCTCCTAAAAGCCACATTTTTGTGACTGGGCACAACAGACAGGAATATGATAGACCTTACAGTTAAACAGCCGAGCAAAGTGTTAATGCTACAATCCACACACTTTAACCTGGGTGTGGTTTTCCTCCAAATCCCTGTTGGAGACATCAGACTTCCTAAGAGAGGAAGGCTCCTTGCAGAGGGAGAGAAACTGATGGAAAGACAGTGAACAGGTGTGCCAAACCCCCCTGAAATCCTGGTAAGTTCCCCAACACTCACTGCAGAGATCACATCTACTTACAGTGTGTTAGAAAAGTAGAGGAGCACAGGGTGTGTATTCAGGATGAGAGATTTCTGCAAATAACTGATACCAAACAAGGCTGCTCTAAATAGAGCTGTTACAAAATAAATGAATCAGAGCAGTCACTCAGAAGTTAAAGTTAAAGCCACGACCCTGAGAGCTGGTGTACTTGCTGTGGGTCCTCAAGGCGGTTTCCTAATCCTCGGGTATTAAGAAGAAGCCACTGTGGAAATCAGAACCTCTTCCTTTGTAAATTCAATCCATGGCAAAGGGATTTCAGCTGTAATTGCTGAATTTGAAAAAATCAACAGTACTTAGGATTGCACAAATTGCTCGTCACTGCAACTGATACATTTCTAAGCTGTTCCATTTTGAATCAATTACCAATAAGATTCCATCTATCCTATTATGAATGGAGAAAGGAATGGGTAAAACAGAGCAGCAAAAGGTTCCCTTGAATTTCACTGCATGAGAAGATTTAGAATGAGGACGTTTTAGATCAAATTGAATATGTAGCCACCACATTTCAGATACTGAGATTCTCGTGCATTAAAGTCAAAGAAAAGGAAGTAGTGTTGGGAAGGCTACACATGCCCCTTTCCAAAGACCATAGCTTAGAAATTCAACATCATAGCACTGTCACACAGATGCTTCTACTAGCAGGATTGGAGAAGGCACCTGAAGGCTAGAGAGACTAATAACAGTAAGAAAGGAAGAGAGAGATCCAGAAATTGTAAATGACTCTCATTTATAATTTAATAATTTCTGTCTGGGGAGACAGCAGGGGCAGCAAGCATAAATTTCCATCTATGAAGTTCAGAGTTCTCCTTAGAGCACTGAAGAGTCTTCTATAGGGGGAGGCAATTTAGTCTAGTGGTTAAGGACATTGCCTCTGGAGCCACACAGGGCAGGGTTTAAGTTCGGACAAGTCACTTATATAGACTGGAGCTGTGTGACTACTGGCAGGTTATTTAACCTGTTTGGGCCTCGATTTCCTCACCTGTAAAATGGTGAAACAAGTATTTCTTTTCAAGGACCACTGGGGTAAACACAATGAGAGGATGTGAATAAATCCATTAGTGTAGTGCCTGGCTCGGGGTAACCCTCAATCCATGACAGTTCTTATTGGTTAGTATTGTGGGCACTCTGAAATTAGAGGATGTTTATGAGATTGGAGAAGCATAGAAACATCTGTCTTGGAAATAAAATACAGGACAAAAAGTCTGTTTGGAAGACTGAGACCTAAACTCCAGCCAGAGCAGAGCAGCTCCCACCTCAGCCGGATGGTCAGGCAGGACCTGCGCTCTGCTGACAAGGGCACTGGGCTACTGAAGAAGGCCTCCAGGGGTTCATTCTTCTGTGCTTATTCCCCCAGGAATGCAACTTCTCCCTCTGCTGCCAGAAATCAATATAAACAAAGTCTAGGGTGTAATTAGCTTTTTCTTTTTTAAATAGTGATCAAATCAAGGCTTCTGTTTTCTGGAAGGAAGAAAACTGTGCAAAACTGTTCAGCCAGATGTGAGTTCTAACACAATGGCTGAGCTTCTGCTGTTCCCCTAAAAAAAGATTTTCTACTCCATTCTTCCTGACAGTCAGCTTAGTAATAGATTTTCCTTTAATTTAGTCCCTTTGCTCCCTTTTTTTTTAACTCAACAGCACACCTACCATTTTTTTTTTTTTATTGCTGCAGTCCCAACTAATTGGTGCAACTAGTTCATTTTGCCTGAAACACCTTGGGGATCATCAGAATACAGGCTTCATAAACAAAAACCTTATAAAAATGAATCTTCCTTACTTCCTGTACTATAAAAACCTGACCTCTTTGGGATTTCTGGGCTCCAGGTAAAAATACCAGAAACTAACCAGAGAAACATGGTTGTGTTATTCCACTTCCTGCATCCAGAAAGACGCCTCTGTCCTCTAACAGCTGAGCTCCTAGGGAGCTGGTAAAGCTGAAGCACCCCAACCCCACACTCTGCCCACCCACTCTTCCTACCAAATGTTGGCTGGCTGAAGCCTTTCCTCCCTCAGATGCTCACTCAGGTGCTGGCTTTTTGCCTCAGTGGAATCTTGAATAGGAACAGCTCTCAAAGTCTAATTTGACTTGATTAACCACTTGTACTCAGATTCTGTGCCGCTATTTCTAACCACAGATTATACACCAAGTGTGGATCCCACTTCAAATCCCAAACATTTCATTTAAAACAAAAGACTGGAACGGAGGGGTGGGGCTGATGTAGATTACAATCTGTAACAATTTCTTATCCAAGCTGGTCACTGAGTTGAGTAATCATTATCAATTCAATTGATAGCAATAATAAGCACTTCCATTGTTCCTTTATGCACACTATTTTATTTAATCTTCATAACTACCTTTTGATGAATATTTACTACAAGTTTACTATTACAATTTCACAGATGCAGAAACTAGGGTTGGGAGAGATTAAATAATTTTCCCAAGGTCATACAACTAGCAAGTGTTGAAACCAGGGTTGGAACCAGGAACAAGCTGTCTAACCCCCTAGAGCCTGAACTTTTAACCACTATACTGTATCATTCATTTATTCATTAAACCAAATAGATATGATAACATAATAAAAAGAATAACTATTTTACAACAATGTTGCAGGATATACATATACATATATATAGTTGTACATTATTTGGAATACATGCATTTTACACATATAATATATATACAGCTTAGCACACAGCTAAAACATAGTGTTCAATAAATGTTGCTACTTGTTATCCTTGTTCTTGTGTTACCATTTTCATTATATTTTATTATTTACTAAGTGTTTGCTCTGTGCCAGCTAAAGTCCTTGCTCTATAGTAATTTATAAGGTAGTAGTGAGAGGATGACCAGTAAATCCACACTCTCCTTGACTGAAGTCTGCATAGGCACTAGGGCTGCAGAAAACAGAGGCATCAAATAAGGGTAAGGAGCTGTCACTGGGGTTTGAAGCCCAGCTGTAGGAGTCTATAAGGAAATAAAGTAAAGTCCCACAAGATGGAAACATGAGAAACCTCCTAGGTGTGTGCTGGGCTGTTTTTTGTCTGACCCTGCCCTCAAGTTCAGCAGCTATGAATAGAGGTCTTGAATGCAAGCTGTCTTCTGATCTATCTTGTTGACAAGCGTTTTGCCTGTTACTAAGTCATCATTTTAGCATTCTCACATCTCTGCCAGATCAAGATCTCAGTTTAGCAGACTAGACATGGAAAATAGTTACTAGTGCTTTCCATCAGGTTCAAACAGTAATGAGGGGCCACCGAATTTTTTGAGGGGGGAGAAGGCTCTACCAATTCAGTTTACTAGTGATGAGGTTGCTTTACTCAGTCTTCACTTTCAAATCCATAGAGTTTTTCCAGCTATTTCTGGGAATGGTACAAAAATGTTCACAGCATAAATTACCTACATTTTCTGTAAATTCACTAATGCCATAGAATTCTTTAGGCAGGAGGGTCCTGAGGGTTCACACAAGCAACAACTGGTTACATCAAACACAAAGGACTAGAAATCACTGATCCAGGACTTCTGAACATGTGATATTAATCTAAAAACTTTTCAAGAGCTTTATGGAAGCTCTTAATTCTAGCTGTAAAAACGTTTTTTTTTTTCCTTAGGCCTTGTGCTATTACTGTTACTTTCTAAAACTGCAGTAAAACTTCCCATGTTCCAACGAAGTAAGAGATGAGTAAAATGATGGCCAGGGTGCATTTAGGAGAAAATGTTAATATTTTTAAGTTAGCAGGATCACAGAATCTTATAGCTAAGGGGGCCTCAGGTGTCATTTGAGCTCCTTTCCTTCATTTCACAAACCAAGAACTGAGGGCCTCATCAGTGGCTATGAAACAACTTTATTTTTTGAACATTTATGTGTCTGCCTTTAAAATAAATATCCCTAGTTCCAACATTAATAACAAAGCTAGCACTAGAATCTAGGTCTAATTTAAGCTAGTTTAGCCCTCTTCATACTAGAATACGTGCATATAATCTAGAATATGAGGGCTTGTGTTAAAAGCTTTGTAGTACAGTGAAGACTCATAGATATGCACGTAAGCAGTTAAGGTTTCTGAAGTGTTTTACAATTTATTATTCCTCGGCAAGCTTACTTGTATGATTAATTTCTAACGAAACCTTTTTTTCTTCCTAAATACTGCAGTGCATAGGTATATAACCCTTCCCCACTTTGCTGCAAAAATAAAGAAATCAAATTATTAGGCTTCTGAATTGAGGAAGCTTTATCAAATCCAGGGAAAGCATTGCTGTGTTCATAACCTCTTACTGGCACAAGTGTTTGCTCCCCACCCCACCCCCACTGTGAAAATCAGTTACTTATTTTGCAGGAACAAGAATGCAAGTCCTGAGCCACCCAAGTCACCTAACCCCTAGGTTACACTTCCGGGCCCTGGGGCCCGGTGCGATTGTCGCTTTGGAGCATGGATGCTTCAAGGCAGGACTATCCTTTCAGCTAACACTGAGCCCAATAAGGGTTATTCCCTCCTGCTTCTTACAGAACATAACCATTTCTCAATGACTAGCAGTCATTTCCGAATATACTTTGTAAAATTGGGTGGTTTCTTCCTCTTTTTGAAAATTTATTTTTAGGAAAACTATCACTTCATTGTATTTAATCTCCAAGAACAGCATGAAGGACAATTATTTGCTGTCCTTTTGTCTGGATGGGCAGTGCAGGGTCTCTGGGCTGGGTGCCTCTCAAAACGACAGAGTGACTTTCCTTTTCAACAGACTGGCTATGATATTTACTGACCCTGGAATTACCCATTTGGAAATGGTTAGGGATTAAAAGTTCTTCAGGCCGTGGGATTCTTGGTTTCTAATTGCTAATGTTTGAAGTCAGTTTGATTCCTTGGAAATTTGTTCAGCCTGATGAAAGCAAAAGCCCAAACTCCCCTCAGGGCGAGAGGTGTAAGATCCTTGGGTTCCGTTTGTTTGGGCTTTTTTCCCGGTTTTTTTTTTTTTTAGGTCTTTCACCAAGGCCTTCCCGATTACCCCTAAATCCCCACATTTCTCTAGGATGTAATTAGAGCTGAGAAGGACACAGACCAGCTCTCAGGATTCTGGCCTCCCTGCTTTCAAAGACCTCGCGCGCGGCAACCCACGGTGCACGCGGCCGCGCAGCCCAGCGGGCCGGGCCGGGCCCCGCGCGCGATAGCAGGGACTGGGGCAGAGCGAACCCAGGCCTGGCGGCCCTGACCCGGCTGCCGCTCCCGCCCCGAGGCTCCGCCAAGGCTGAGGCCAGGGCCCGAATGCGGGCAGACGCAGCCGCGGCCCAATTCTATGGCTTGTGAAGGTCACCCGGGCTGCCTTATTTTCCCAGGGGTAGTTTCACCGGAAGAGGTGCAATCCCAATTCCTCCCTTGGTGAAAGGTCCTCTGAGAATTGTTTGAGAGGGGAAGAATATGGTCGTTTTCAACGTGTGTGTAGAAAGTGGGGGAAGGAAACAGGATGTTGGGTTCAATCTGTTGAGAAATAGGCGCTATAACTCATGGCTCCCAGCTACTTATAGAATAATAATCTCTAACGATCCCCTGCAAGGGAACTCTACTGTTATCTGTAGTAGTTGGTTTTTTAAAGCAGGCTGTATTAGTATATTACTTGTGCAATTCAGAAAGAGGTTGTTTTTTTTTTAATCCTCTGAAGTGTGTGGCAATTTTTAAAGTCAGCTCATTTGAACCTTGGAACTATATTGAAAAAAATGTAAAAGAGAAGATTTTTGCATGTATTTTCTATGTTCTTAAATTATTTTCCCAAAATCAGAGTTTCTGTCATTTTTCTATTAACCATTATGATTATCCAGATTTCTCTTAAAAGTTTGCATAACTCTCTGCATAGAGTAACATGAAATTATCCTTCAGAATACAAGGTAGCACTCTACCTGTCCAAAATGAAGATGGCATTATTCACAAAATTAATGCCAAATTTAGTTAGAACAATTTCCACTCTCACTGTTCTTTTAAATTGCATCTGTACAGTCTTATTTTCTGGTGTTTTTTTCTTAGACTTTGGTCAAAAACATTAATTAATTTGAGAGTTAAGTGAAAACATCAATACTTTAGAAGTTTCACATCTGGGATTCTCTTGAATTGTCAGATGATAACTAAAGATAAAATTTCTGGTCCCAAAATTTTAGGTGTTCCCAATTTGTTAAACGAGCCACTCACACATAACACACAGCAGTTTGTTTTCTCAGAAATAATATCTATGTCCCATTCAGAACTGTGGTGTTCACACATAAATTTGTGTCTAAACACATATACTGGAATATGCTCTTTAACACACTTTATACACTTACATATAAAAGGCAAAGCTACATCTTGGCTAATAAAAAGAATACAGAGTAAAAAGTATCCATTGCAAGACCTATTTTCATTTCTGGTATCAAAAGCTTATCATTACTTTGGAGTCAGCAAAATATCACACTCAAAGTGAAGCCCTTAATGGCAATGAATAAATGTTGATTTGTCATCACCAGTTGCTTGAATTCCCTACCTCTTCCCATTTCACCGGTGGTCCTCCCTCCAGAGTCTCATTTTCCACCCTGCACTTAAAGCAAGGGCTTCACTTAAATTAGCTAATGATTATCCTTGCCCAAACAAGTGTAAACAGGTCCTAATTTATAAATTTGCTACTTGCAGCTCCCAGAGCAGACCCTGAGTATCTCAGTCATGCATTTAAAAATTCGAGGCTCACTAGAAACCAGAAAAAGCAAAGCAAAAATAAACCTCATGGATGAGAGAAAGAAGGGGGAAAGATTCCACATTCCACCAGTTCCCTGCTTTTCCCTGTGGAAACGTGTCCCAAAAGGTCAAAACTAGAAAACCACTTAAATATTTTCTCCTGCTGAGCTGCTTTGTCTTTGTCTTTTGAGAGTAAGAGAGCAATAACCACTGCACTCCCAGAATAATCATTAGATGGATTTCTGCATTTCCAGAAAGGAGAGTGAAATGCTAACTTGCTCTTTATCCCTGTGGAATATGCACAATTCAATTCAGGCCTGCTTTTCTTTCTTTCTTTAATCTACAGTCACCTAGAGAAGGAATTTGCAGATCTAAAGAGTAATCATTTTTCTCCTGGATGAGAGAACTAAACTTCTAACAGAGCCCATAATCAGAATCTCAAAAAAAGTGCTCTCATCTTATTAATATTATGTTTTGGGCAATAGAGATGGTTGTAACAGACCTGGAATATTTCACTCTTTAATACTAGCAATGCCCTTAGAGAGGCTTGGATGAACAAAACGTTTCAGTCTTCTGAGCTGAAACGTACCTGTCCCTCTCTCTTCATGGCCTAACTTGAAGCATTAATGATGAGGGACTTGGCTGCATTAAACTCATGTCTACACATGCAAAAGAAAGTATACAAATTAATGGGGGAACACAAACCACCAATAGCCAATCATTTTAGTTTTGGCTCCCATGTTAGGCATTTCATATCATTCTTCACTTGCTCCTCACATGCCATGTGTAATTAATTAAAGAGATTTTAAACTAATTTTCCCTCATAATTAAAAGATGTTTGTGATACCATTTGAAGTAACTGGGAGGAGGGGGACAGAAAGGTGGCAGCGGGTATGTGTCAATATAATTTCAGTCTGAACTCCACTGTTAGGAATTTAATTCTCCATTCTCTCTGTATTAACGTCACCCCATGAATCTTTTTTCTGGTAGTTTCACCTATAAAATAAAAAAACGCAAAACGGCCATGTCTGAACCCAAATAAAGTGATCAATAAGAAATGGCGTTGGTCGGGTGGAGTATGGAACATGTGAATCTAGAATGGCTGCGCCTCTAGGCTGTGAGCTGATCTGTCTAGAAAAGGCTTCGCCGACCATTAGGCTTGTGCCTGCTGGACCAGTCTCTGTGGAGCAGAGGTTGGTGGTGGTGGGGCCAGGAGAGCGGCCACCCTGCACCGCACAGACGTGACGAGAAACACCCTTCCCCCACACTCTGGCTGGTTAGCCGTGCCTTCCGCAAGCATGTCGGGCTTCTGCGGCGCAGCGAGCGTGGAGGTTGGCGGGGAGAACTGCCCAAGTGTAAACCATAGCCGCTCCAGCTTCCTTCCATCACAGTCCAACTCTGGGCAAAGGTTTTCCCCATTCCGCGTCCTCCCCACTGCCCTCCCACAGTTTGTTCCATCTATGGGACAGAGCAGGTCACATTATTTCCTTCTTCCTAGTGGCTTCTAGTGTGTCACTGCGTCAGGGCCGGAGTTTTACACAGAACTCCGTGACCCTCCTCACCGCCAGGGAGCCATTGTGGTGCGCGCTCCCTGCCCGGTACCTCCAAGGGACGCCTCATTTAGCCACCAACCGACCAGCGTGAGAAAAGGGCGTCTGGCAGTCGTCCCACAACGGTCCCCACCGGCCTGTGAAGAATTCAGATCTTGCTTACTCCCTCATTCTCCTACCCGCAAGGTCACTCACCAAAGGGGCAGGCACCGTGGAAGGCTGGAGCCTTACACACCTTACGTAGGCCCCACCCTTTGCTCCTCCGCGGGGCCCAGTGCTGGCACCGAGGTCCGCACCTCTGTACAGACGCACGCACCACCAAGGAACTAGAGGTCCTCACCCGGGACTCTATCCCAGGCATACACTTTGGCGTCTTGCTGCAAAGCACCCCCACACCTTCGCCCTGCGGCCCAAGCCCCGAACTGCGCCCTGGCTGGTGCTTGCCAGCTGAAGCACGTTCTCTACATGGGCCTTAAACTCATTGCTTTATCTCCTTTATTTAAAGTGTCAGTGAAGAGTCATTTCCTCCGTTTTGACCCTGTTTCCCTGTTGGGGGTGAAAGGTGGGCAGAGGAGTGATGTCAGGATAAAAACCGTGGAGTTTATGCAAACAAGCCATAAACTGGCAGATTAATTCGTGTGAACAGTTCTCCCTAATACAAAAGAAGTGCCCTGGGGGACTGAGCAGGCTTTTCCAGTCTCATTTCACCAGTGTGGCTCGGACGGGCGCGCGCGGGAGAAGGCGAGCTTCTGACGCATGCGACGTTAGCGCGGAGCGCTGCGCTGCCCGCGTGTTTGGGGGTAGGCCTGCTTTGTGTGCCCACCCGCGAGCGCTGCAACATCCTTAGGCCTCTGGAGCACCGCTGCTGCAAGGCTCAGGCCCGCGAGCTCTAGAAGGGAAATCCCTCCGCAGAAGGTTTGAATTATTTCGCTCCGCGGGAGACCCAGCCTCGGCCGCACTGGGCTGTGGATTTGGGCGGGAAAGGCCTAAACGGATCTGGGAAAGCCGGGTGGAGCGGAGCTGGGGTCTGAGCTCAGATGGCGCCGCCGGTGCCTGAAATACACTTCCAAGGCCTCAGCCGGAGCAGCTGTTGCGGGCGATCCAGGCTGGAAAGTTTTCTCCGTTGCTGCTTGGTGAGAGGCGGGGGCAGGCAGGCCCGAGAGCCAGGCTCCTCGGAGACCCTCCCCAGCTGGCGGCTGAGTCCTGGCTGCTTCTCCGAAAGAGAGGGAGTGCTGACCCGGGTGTAATAATTAGGGCACCTCACAGGCCTTTCTCCAAGGCTTTTCGGGCCTCGAGGTTTCTCAGGACCACCATGCTCGGTGGAAAATTTTGAAATACATATTGTGTGTCCTCTGATGTGTGAGTGCCTACGTTGCGCAGGCCGGGCTGGTCCCCCGCTGCTGCAGGTTGGCGCCCCAGGCTGCAGGAGCTCCGCGCCAACTAAAACCAGCTCTGTCCCGACTCAGAAAGAAAAACGGGCTGTGAAAAAGCAAAAGGCCACGTCTTTGAATAAAAAATAAACATTAAAATCTCACCTTTGGGTTGTCTTAGGATCCCGAGATTTTTGAAACTTGACTGGGGAGGGCTGAAAATGGGCGCACCAGTCAGAGAGAAGGGATGGTGAGAATGATAAATACAGTTGCTCTGTGCGGGTGTCCTGTGTACGTGTGCGTATTTGTTTAATCGTTCCTCAGTCCCAAGGCATTTTGGTTTTGTTGTCGTTTTGTTCTGTTTCTGACCTTTTCTCTGCGGCCTAAGGTCTAGCGCGCCGTGGGTTCTGATCGGAAAAAGACTTTATAAACAATCGTGAGGCCTAGCCCTGCAGAAACGTGGCCCTGGGCACAACTGAGTCGCCTGCGCCTCCTCTCTCACATCCCTAGCATACCCACACCTTTAAATGTGGCCCACTGTGTGTTTGTTAGAGCGCTATATTCAAGAAAAAAAAAATCAAGAAAGGCCTGCAGGGGACTCAGAGCCCGGGCCTTGCCTTCTGCTACCACCCAGGCTCAGAGTCCCGGCTCTGCGTCCTCCCGGACTGCTGCCGAGTCTCCACGCTACTGAGCTCTTTTTCTTAAATGTTTTCTCGTCCTACCTCCGGTTTGTAAGAAAGCCTTGGCCACTGCGGAGGCTCTAGTTTGGAGATCCCTTCAGCCTACGACGTGGCCAGGCCCCACCCGCGGAGCCTAGGTCCGCAGAAGGCCCGCGAGTGCTCTTTGCCTGTGACTCCTCCCGGACCTTTGCCCTACAAACATATTTCGTCTTCTCTAATCCAGAAGCATATCTCTAATTTTTTTTAAGCGATAAAGGTAATGGGTGGAGGTCAAGTGAACTCTCTGCTAGGTACAGGTCTATGTTAGAGCCTCATCCTACCCCTATCCTGCGGATGCGAGAGAACAGCATTCTGGACACCAGCTCCTGGCGTTCATATCCCTGGACTGATCTCTCCTTGCCCCAACCCCTCACTTTTCTCTCCTGATTTACGGCTGAGAAGATGGAAAAAGTAAACTTCGATTTGGGTGTCTGATTATGAGCCCCGGTGTTGGTCCTTTCAAAACATGCGACCCTAGACCGGCTCCTGGAGATCTGACCACTTCCTCAGAGAAAAGTACCCGCGGACAGGGCTCTGCCATGCGCAGTTGAATAACTTATGCTTTTCCTACTGCCGGGAAAATAGAATAACCTTCCAAATTGTGAGTTGTCATAAGGCCTGAAAGAACTTCCACTCAACTGTGTGAAGGCCCAAGCGAGATTCTGACAACAAATAAATGCAGTGAGGAAATAGGGTCTTGCCAGAGATGGGAAACACACATTAGCTACACAGTCCTTTCTGAATTGCCCACATAGGGGTCTGCGTGGACAGGCACCCACATCCAAATACAGGGAAAGACTTGAGCGGACGAAATAAATCTCCTTTTAATTTTCTTTTCATCGACTAATAAAAATAATTCCCCAGCACTAAACTCAAATACCGTAACGGGCCGCAAGAACACGGAGAATTCATAAAACTTTGTCTCCGCAAGTCATCCACTAATCGCGTTATTATTAGCCTCAGGAGCATGGAAATTGAACTGTCACTGCCGAAAGAGAAAATGTAAGCGACAGCTGTCCCTCCTTGGATCGGCCAGCTTTCCAGCCCCCAAGCTCCTGGGCCCAAGGCCGCCCCCATCCCGGCTTTCCGGCACGCTGACCCAGGTTTACTCCTCAGTCCTAGCTGGTCAGCAGAAGAACCTCCAGAACGGTTTTAGAAGTTGTGGCTGTAAAGTTTCTGAAACCGCTAAACCAAGCTGTGAGTGTGTGAGTGTGTGTGTGTGCGTGTGTGAGTGCGCGCGCGCGCGCAAGACTCTTCTGACAACAGCTGTTCCCTGGGGCTGTTTTGCACAGTTGAAATCTTGGCACTTAATACAAAACGTTAAGTTGTCCCCCGCCCTCCCAGGTTTCTCTTAAAATACAGACATCTACATCCGCCCCGTGTTTATATGTTGTGTGACTATAATCCGAGACAAAAAATCAATCTCACCGTTCCCCTCAAAGACAGAGATATGGGCCCTGAAGAGTGACTCAGGGCACGGGGAAGGGGTCTAACACATTCGTCTTTCCATAAATGCCAACGAAATTGAAATACAGTTATGCTCCCTCGTCGCTGGAGCAGGGGAAACACTACAATCTGAGTTCCAGAAAAGTTGGTGGGGGAAGGGCGAAGACCGACGTTGAAGGTTAAGTGGGAACTGGGCATTTCCCCAGACTGGGGTATGGGGCCGGGAACTCCACTCAGTCCTCCGCAGCCATCAGAAGCGAGACCCAGCCCCTCTCCGCTCCCGCTGTTGCCTGCGATCCTCATCAGTTCTAAACCCAAGGCCTGCAGCCCCTCAGCTGCGGGCACCATGAACCCAGAAGTGGAAGAAGGGATGCTAGCCAGGAGGGGCCCTCGCTAGAGGCTGGCGACGAAACTGCAAGGTTCAGGCCAGTTCCCGCAAATTGGTTCAGAAGAATTCAGAAAGGCTCAAGACATTTGCGCGAAGAAAAACAAACCCGCTCTGGAGCAAGGCAGGCTTCAGCGGCCAGGGCCTCTCTCCCCACCTTGGGCTCGCCGCTGCCGCCCGGCGTCCCTCTCCGCCCGCCTCCCGCGGTCTGATCCTACGCACTCACCGGGGTGAGGCTCCAGGCCGTGTGCGGCCGCGTCCTCCGCGTCTCCGAGTGGGCCCGCGGGACTCAGCGCCTCCATGGACAAGTCCAGCCCTTTCTCCTCCCAGTCTCGCAGTTTCCGCTTTTTATTTGAGCCGATCAAGGCTTCAACGGAGAAGGCATGTGCTCGCGAGCTCAGGGCGACTGCAGATCTTCTCCTTTCACTCATCTTAGCCGCCCGCACCCCGGTTCCCGTTCGCCCCGCTACTGAGGGAGCAGCCCGCGCGCGCCCTCACGCTCCGAGCGCCCGCCGGGCCGGCGGCGGCTCCGAGACGGCGGCTGCAGGGATCCTCTGCTCCTCTCCTGCGCCCTGCCCCGCCCTTAGCCACCGGCCCAGACAGGCAGCCCTAGATGCCCCAGCCGCTAGCAACGAGCGCCCAGAGCGTCTCCCGCTCGCTGCATGAGCGCCCGAGTCTTGCTTCCCACCCACTGGGGCAGGCGCTTACAGGCTGTGCAGGCTGGACTTCATCTTTTTTTATTCTGTCTCTCTCTCCCCTACCTCTCCCTCTTCCTCTCTTGGTCTTCCCGTCCTTCCTCTGATCCAAACTTCTGGGAAACTTTTTTTTTCTAAATTCCTCCTTTCCCGAGTTGCTGGGGGCAGGCGGTGCGCTCCTGTCCGAGGGGCGACGGAGGGAGGGGGGAGGAAGGGAAAGGCAGAGGGGAAAAAAAGCCGGCCCCCGACCAATAGCGAGGAGGGAACAGGAGAAACCCTGAACGCGCAGGCCAATGAGAGGTGGGGAGAGACTGAGGCTCGGGCCAAGGCTTCGCTCGGGTCTTCCTCAGCTTGGTCCTGGGCCGACTTTAACCCCTGGCTTCCCGGTCCCCCGTGGGCTCCCCGTTGGCGCAGGGAGAGGAGCTGGAAGTCGAAGTCTGACCTGTGCCATTACAAACTCCTTCAAGTCCCAAATCCTTACCTTTTCCTCCCAAATCTGCTAGGTCTCAAAGACGCTGCAAGCCAAGAGTCATTTAATTACAGATCTGGAATTTGGGGGCTGCGACCAAATGTCAACCTGTCCAAAAACAGGAACGACTCATAATCTCCGCGCCTGCCCCCAGATGCTTTTGGATCTGCTGGTTCCGTCCGGATTTCACCACACGGGTTCTTATTTTCCTGTTGAACGATTTCTAAGCAGCTCTAGTTAAAGCAAAACGAAAGAAACAAAAAAGCCCCGTCACTATCCAGGGTCTTGTAACTGAAAAATCGAAAGATCGCTTCCTCCTTCCAACTCTATCTGGGAGAGAAGGAGACCTAGGCGCCCTCAAAACAGGAGGCCGGCGGTGGGACGCGGAGCTTACCGCGCGCTCCGCAGGCGATGCCGAATGGGCCTGCTCGCAGCAAATGATCGCCTCCCTTCTGCGTGGATGCTGAGCAGAGCCTCGCCTGCTTGGGGCGCTTGTTCTGGAAAACCCACGGAGAGGGGCTGGGCTAGGGCAGCCAGGAACTTTGACAGCGGAAAGGGAGCTTTTTAAAATTCCCATCAAATCCGATCACCTCCCAAGCCCAGCTCTCCCCACCCGCTGATCCTCCCTCTGCTCTTCAAAAAAAAAAAATTCAGGACAGTGCGGTCGTCAGGGATTTCTAAGGAACTTAAAATCCAATACTGATGGCCATTCTCATTTCCTGCATCCCCTCGAGGTTATACTACTGGTCGCGGGCCACAAGAGACTCCAAGCGGAGTCCAGCTCAGAGCCAGTTCAGAGGGGCCGAAAAGTTGATCTTGCCAAGCTGGAAAAAGGTCTCGGATTTCGCAGACGACAGCCTCGCCACTGCCTGATCTTCCAGTCCCTGGTTGAGACTCCTGCATTCCCGCGCAAAGAGGCAGCATAAGAGCCAGCTTCTCGGTGCGAGCGACAGACCAAGAGGCCCAGCAAACAAGTTTCGCGAACAGCCGGGCCCTGAGCCCTCAAGCCTTGGGCAGAGGGGTCCAAGGCTTTTCATAGACACCCCAAGAATGAGTAACCATCAGTCCCCCCACCGCGAGGCAAGAAGGGAGGGCCTGTCGGGCCTCTCAAACTCTGCATTTCCCTCCCAACCGCGGAAGGCAGACCTGGAGATCAAGTCCTTGCTCTTATAGTTGAAAGTGCTCTGGCGCTGGACGCAAGGAGCAAATGTCATGAATGTACTTTGGGCCTCTTTGGAGGCTAGGGGAAAAGGTCACTTTTGACCTCCCTCAATTCCGCTCCGCCCTGAGGAGAGGAAGCTGGCCGCACAGCAAATGCAGAAAGAATAATGTTAAAGCCACCAGATGAGTGTGATTCAACCAAGCTCGGCCTCCCAGGTCTTCCAGGAGCCTGTGTCACAGTCTTAGTAGTCTTCCAGAAGCCCTCCAAGAACCCTTGGATCTAGAAGCTAAGTACTGAGCCCTTCAGCTTCTCCCTGCAGTGCTGCAGGGCAAACTGCCAGCCAGGGCAGCAAGTCATAGGGCCTCTCACCTCAGTCACCCCTATGTTTCTTCCAGGAACCTTGCAGAAAGTGACTGTGTATTCACCACCACCCACCTTCAGCAAAGGAGTTGGAGACAAAGCAGGCCAGGATAGGGCAGGTACCTTCACCAGTGGCTGGGATCTGTCCTTCAGCTCTGGATGCTGCTGTCACCACCTGGGGCTGGAGCCTGCCAGAACCAGGCCTAGTGGGTAGGGATGGAACTGGCCTGTATTTTTACTCAGTGCTGTCCTCTCCCACCTCCCAGTGCCTGCACCTCCTTTTTTCTTCTGGCAGCCTCTTGCCTTGGCTTTCTCTGCTAGATGGTTTGGATTGAGATGTAGATACATCACAGGCCCTATACCCTCCCAAGGCCATGAAATTTCTCAAGAAGATGAATTTTTGTCACCCAGGCACTTAGGTGTAGGTCCAGAAGGCCTGCACCATGTAGGTATCTACACACACATCCCCAAGAGTACATAGAGAAGTGAGCAATGCCTTCGGTGGCATGCAGCTCACCCCAAAGTACACTTAATTCTGCCCAGAGTTCTCAGAGGAGCTCTTACATCCTTCGTTCAGACTGCACATAGGTTGCCCCCACCCCCATCCCACATACACACATATCCTGGAAGTGTATGTTTGGCCATTAAAATAAATTCAGACAGTAAGTAATGAAGCCAGGCTGGTTTGGGACAGTGCTGAAAACAGTCATTTTCCTCTAGGTAAATGGGAGGGCCAGGGAGATTTCTTTTTGTGACTATAAGAATCAGTCATTTTTTCAGGGGCATGCACCCCCTGGCATGTGACCATGTACTGATGAGAAGAAAGTCTGGAAAAAGATTAAGCAGGATGGTTTAATTTCTGTGACTTAGACGTATAATTGTATGTGATTGAGAGAAGAAAAGAGAGAATTAGGGATATTAAATATAAGAATCTGGGAACACGCTATGCATTTTTTTCCCACTCATTACATAAAAAGGCCTTCAGATTTCCTTTTCTTATCCCAGTTTCTCTCTCCTTTAACCTTAAGGAATAAAAATGGGGCCCCTAATGTATGAAGCTAATTACTGAAGCAATCCCCAGTTTTCCCAGGCATGGGTTCCAGCCTGAAATAGTTTAGGTTTATTTGAAGCTGAGGATGACTGACATGGACCAAGCCGAAGGTCCCACCCTCCGTCCACCCCACCCCTACCCCTTTCCCCTACCCTGTCCCTGCAGGGCCCCAAAGAAGAAGAGATGGTTGCTTAGCACCTGAGAAGTCAGAAGAGATCTAGGGGTGGGATAGAGGCACCAAGAGGAACTCACTCACCCCCTGCAGGGACATATGTGAAGTGAGTGCCCACGCCTAGCTTTGAGAGGAGGTAAACCAAAAAGAGGACAGCAGCATAGTCACAGCTCATCTAAAACTGAGGGTGTCCATATATTATGATTTTTCACAGAGTTCTGCCACATAGAGACAAAAGTCCTAGAAATGGAACCCCTTACAGCCTCCATATACCTGTGTTTTCCTTCTATTTCTCCACACTAAATACCACCCTAAATACTACCACTGCCAATGCTTCATTCACCAGAGGTGGTAATTTTGCAGTTTTGAGAGAGTAATCGAAAACCAAGTTAAAAATAGTTGGCCAGCAGGTCGTGTTTAAACTGCCCCTATACACATGGGCAGGACACTCTTTGGTGGCAAAGATATTACAATGAATCGGGTCTGTCCAAGCAGGTAATAAAACATTATGAGGCCACTACAGGGTGGGAGGAAATCACGGGGACTCCAAAGCAGGTCCAATTCAGTTTCAAACTGTGACCTTAGGCATGTCAATTAATGGCCTGTACCTCAGTTTCCCTGTTCGCAGAGCGAACGGGCCCTAAATAGTTTACAACTAAACAAAACAAGCAAGATAATCAGAGGCAGGACAAACCTGAGGTTTTATTATTTGGTGTGACCGAATCTTCCGGGAATGTGAGGCCAAGGTACCCACTTTTCACTTCTTTTCCCAAATTGGCGCCCGTCACGGAGTGGCATGACTGGCCTGGAGCCCTCCGGTGGGCGTTGTGGTGGGGGGGAGCTGGTTTCTGGCAATGCCCGCCCAAGGCCAGTGGGCGGAGACAGCGAGGGTCCACTCCCCCAGGCTGCATCTGGCATCTCGAGTCGCCCGTGTCCGTTCAGGTTGCCGGGAGCTGCGGGACGGTCCTGTGTCGTTGACTATTTAACCACTCCCTCACACTATTTAAAAATAAAAGTCCGTGGGGGCGAAAGGTCTTTAATGATGTTTTTTTGTTTTCACGAAATAAAATCTTTTGTTTTTATTTTAAACTAGCAGCGTGCCCACTTCTTGGTCCTTCCAGATGTTTGCAATAAAATCGCAGGTTTTGCCTTTGGGATTGGAAATAAAATTTAACGGCCTTCACCCTGTAATTATTCTCTTAGCTCGCCCTTCATAAATTTACCTGCTTTCTACCGGCGTTGGGGTAGGGGGCGAGCGAAAGGAGAGAAAGCCCCGATTTTATATTTGTTGACTATAAAAAAAGCGCCACCCGGTTTCCTCGCCTTCGGCGGCCGCGGTGTAGCCGGGAGAGCCTGACCCGGTGGCAGCAACATTGCGCTATTGTTCGCTGACTGCGGTCTGCGCCGGAGGCGGGCCCCTCCACAAAGGGGGCCTTGTGCCGCCCTGCCCGGAGCGGCAGCGCCCAGGAGGTGAGGAAATCCTGTGCCCCTAGGCTTAGCTCCTCTTTCCGTTGGGCGTATCGCGCAACTGAGACAGTTGGACCTTCGCCTTCAGTTTGCACCAGCCGTGCAGGACGCCAGCTCCGGACCTGCCAGCCCGAGTCTTCGATGGAAACGAAACCTCCAGCCTGCGCTGAGCCCACTCAATGTGAGGGAGGAGCCTGCCTCTGGATACCAAGGTGCTACGGAAAGGCCGGCTGGGGGCGCGGGACAAGGGCCTACCCCTTTCCTTCTTGCATGGACTGGGCTGGAAGGTACATGCTGGCACCCCTCAGGAGCTCAAGGTTGCTTGGCAAATCTAAACAACCCAACCCAAAATCAGAGGATTTGGAGGCCACCAGCGTGCACCCTAAAATAAATGTGGGCACATCACTACTATATACTTGTATAGTAAGCTGATACTGTACAAGATGTATTTTGCATGACTACACAAAACCATTATTCTATCTATCCAGCAAGATAAACGTTCATGTATATACACTGTGTACAGCTACATGTGTGTACCCACATGCTTTTCTAGGACCAACCATTCATGCAGAAACAACACATGCTTGGGTACACAGCGTCACACACAGGGCCATATGGGGAAACATCCTAGCTACACAGTCAGCTGGCCCCAAAGTCTGCAGAAATCTACAGGCATTCTGCTTGCTGCATCTCTATTCACAACACAGCTCCCTCCTGTGTTGTGCTTCAACTATGAAGCTGTACCTCTGGATTCTCTCCTTCAGCTGCACAAAGCTACCTGCGTGTCAAGATCTCATAGATGACAAAAGAAAGGAAAAATGATGAACACCACCTTTGAAGTCTCACCCCTTGGGAATGCCACCCAATGCCTTGGAGAGATCAGGATGTTCCGCAAAGCCCAGGAGACCTAGCAGGGACTGGAAGACTGAGCAGAGAGAAGTGGTGGCACCAAGCAGGAGCAGCAGGGTTTTGTCTTATTTTGTTTTATTGACATGCAGCTCCTTTCACCCTCCAGCCAGTGGGCCTTGGGTCAGAAAGCCACACCATAGGAGCCAGGCACTTTCTAGGCAGAGAATTCTTTCCAGTTCTCCCTGACCTTTGGACTCCCAGCTCTTCCAGCTCTAAATGTGACTCCACTTGCCCCTTTCTGCTGGGGTTGCAGGTGCTTGGCTAAGAAGGTTAAGCGTTCCCTTTGTTTTTTCCACTGAGAGGAAGGGTTATCTAAAACTTACAGGGGTGAAGAAGGGGACAAGCACCAGATTCCCTGGGACCTACGGCAGGGGCTCATGGTGTGACCAGGTGGGGGGCTGCTGAGGCTGGCAGTAGTGAGGCCGGACAGAGCACCTAGAGCCCTGAAATGGTCTGCCACAAGGACCAGCAGCTAAAGGTGAACAAAATTTGAGGCATTAGGGCCTTGATGTGATAGCTTTGTCGCCAGAAGCACTTTAATTTCTCTTGTTACTAATAAAAATTGGCCATCCAAGAGCAAAATGTCTTCAGTAGAACTACACAAGCTAGCCAGGCCCTGAGCTGTCACTCGCAAACACGGACAAGTAGAATCTAACAGCCCCCTTACGGTCCATCTTTCCCTTGCACTGCTGATGGACAAATTGTCCGTTATACATGGAGAGTGGAAAAACAGCTCTCTGATCATGCAGCTCTGATGAGGCTGGGGAGTTGATACTCCTCGAGTGTGTCTCGAGGTCAGAGTAGCTGGAGTGGCCAGACAGGTGCTTGCCTCTAACACTCAGACTGGGAAGGGAAGGAAGGAGCTGGCTGGGGGCACGGGGTTGGGTTGTGTGAGCCAGATCATGGGAGGCTTCTTGTTCGCTTTGGTCCATAAGTCATAGGCCACCTCTTTGGCCCTTCTTGGGTGAAACCAAATTAAAGGGGATGAAAAAAAATCTGGAACTTTGTGGTAATATGTATTGCTTCCTTGGTGATGCAGAAACTAGCTGGGTTAAGGAAAGTACCATCTTGGGGAGCCTATTGTTGGACAAATGAGCCCTCAGAAGGTTTTTAAAATATATTTAAAATACTGTTTTATATATATATAATATATACCACATTATATGAAACCAATTATATATATAATTTATATATATGTGTAGTTGTTTTACAATTCCAACTGTCTTTCAGAACGAAAACACCTATACCTCTAGGTGGGTGTTTGTGGAGAGGCCACATTGCCGGAGTTCTAGAGTCTGCCAGTCAGAAGAGATGGGGGAGAGAGGCAGTTCCACACAGGTGACACTCAAACAGCAGCAAGAGGCATTGCACTCTGGCCCACAGCCAAGCACCCCAGAAAGCCAGGGGTGAGGAAGTTAAAAAAATTATTTTTCCCATAATCAGGAAAAATAATCACTTATCTTCACATACTTTCCAAGGATTTCACAGAACAGTCAACAAATCCAGGAAAAGGATGGCATTCCCAGGGTAGAAAAATCAATGACTCGACATTCTCCTGATTCGTAATGGTGTCTGCAGCACCAGAGGCCCAGGAGTTTGCAGATTCTGTGGCACAAGAGCCAGGGGCACACCTGCCCCCAAAATTGCTCTCCTTGGCTGCTGTCACTGGAAATAAGAACTTCTGACCCAGCTCAAAGAACAGTGGAAGGCAATGCCATCCAGAGGCCCCTGCTTCCAAGAAAATCAGAGAAAGGAAAGATAACTGTTTATTTCCGCAGCCTTTGTTTCTTGCCATCAAGTCTCATTCCTTAACTCCTCTCTTTCTGGTCTGCACCACTTATGAATAGCTAATATTTCTTGAGCATTTACTCTGTGCCATGCCCTGTGTTACATGCTAATTTAGCTGTATTAAGTCATTCCACCCACTTCAAGTTCTATGAAGAACCAAGAACTTGTGTTGCTGGTCCCATTTTAGAGAAGAGAAAACTGAGGTACAGATGGGTTGTGTAACTTGGTGGGAACCTACAGTTTTTCAGTGCAGGTTACCTAGATCTAGAGACAGAATTCTTAAGTCCTATACATCCAGTCGCTCTTGGTAGGAATGCACTTAATGCAATTGCACACTTAGGTTCTCCCTGCCTGCAAGTGACTCAGGCAAAGGAGGTGAGGAAACGAGGGAGTTACTGATGAAATTCTCTTATACAGGCCGAAAAAAGCCCACCGCTATCTAAAATACACGCAGAAGGCTTTCCCCTTTTGAGCGCAGCATCCTTGTGCGGAGAGGCGAGGGGGTAGATAGAAGGGCTGGAGGTCCATCTGGTCCTTCCTCAGGGCGAGGCGCAGCAGACGCTGAGCAGAAGAGATACAACGCCAGGAACCACACTGGTGACTTCCAGGAAGGGAAACTGAGGGCATGTGTTAGTCCCTGGCGCGGCTCATGCAATAACCAAGATCAAGCTCCACGCTCGGGTTAGGCTCCTGTGGCTCCGTGGTATCTTTCCAGGCCGGCATCTGCCCGCGGACTCGCAGCCCCGGGCCTTCCTTCGCGGCGCCGGTCGGGTCGGCCTCGACCTCGGCTGCTTCGTTTTAGAAGCCTCGGCTTTCCAGGACTCTGACCCTTTATTGCTTCAAACCCCAAGCCACCCATTCCTTAAAGGCTTCCTGTCAGGCCCCTGCCCTCCCTGGCCTCCTACCCTCCACAGCACACGTATAGGCTGGTTACTGGGTGATTAGAAGCACCTGAGCCCTCAGCGCAGTTTGAAGCACCTCTTCTTCTCCAGTGGAATTTGTCTCCGCGGTGATGGTCGGCAATCAGATCTCTCAGCCCTCAGTTTTGGAGCTTCCTGAGGACAGGGTATGTTAATAGGCATGGGAGGCATCTCCATGACTCCACGGTCCCTGGAGAAATGCTGCTCCCTGTGATGGGCGCTCAAATAGTTTGAGTTCTTTCGCCCACCCCACCCCACACACACATTCACGGGGATCGACTTCCCTGTCCTCTACGTATTTTAATCCTCGTTTCTCCAGCTCAGATCCGTTTGAAATGCAAGCAAGGAACAGGTCTCGTGGCCTAGCACCGATTGGTATCCTTCGACAACAGAGCTGAGGACTCGGAAATCAATTTGTTGCGAAAGAGAGGATAGGGACAAAAAATTAGGTCCTCGGGGGCTACAGAGAGGGCGAACTCCGAAGTTTCTAAGATAAACCTTGGTTTGAGAAGGAAAGTCTTTGGCTTAATTTGGCGTGAAAAGGGAGTAAAGCAAAAGCCCTCCGCGCCCAAGGAAGTCTCGCGTGAAGGCACCAACCAGTTCTGGGGAGCCGGCTGGGCAGGAGCCACTGACTCATGCAGGAATCCCCACCTGTCAAACGGTGCACGTCCGCACTGATGCCCCCAAATCCTGCGCAACCTCCAGCTCCGACGGGCTCAGGCTGAGTTTGGTTGGGTTCCTGCTCCCTGATGGCGGCAGCCTCCTGCTGTAGCCCAGGTGTAGGCCTCGCTCTTCCCTCCCACCCCATGCGAAGGTTGGCCTGCGGGGGGCTGTGGGGAGAAGAGTCCCTGGGCGGCCCCGGGCGCGGGCCCCAGCCAGCCGCTTCCTGCGGGACCCAGAAACAGGAGAGGTGAAACGCAAGAAGACCTTCCCTCCTCCTTTTCCCTTTTCCCCGATTTTGGTTTCTCGGTGGAATGTTGGCAGCCTCTTGGGCTATTTTTTCTCCCCCTGATGGCAAAACCAGTCTCACTGGCCGACTTTCTCAGCGCAAGCACCGTATTGGAACTGCTGTTCCAGGAGATGCAGTTTCTGGGGCCAGTGCCCCTGGTGTGGGTGTTGACGCAGGACTGAGTTCCGCGCGGCTCCTCAACCTGCTTCCGCCCCTACTCCTACCCTCCACCCCTGTACCCCTGGCAGGGAACTTCCTCTGTGAAGCAAATGCGTTTTTTTCAACTAACCCAGGGACTGAGTCCATTCTCCTACCTGTTTAGGACTCCTGCTTGCTATCTAGCCATCTATTTTTCCTGGATGTTTACACAATAACTGGAAAACATGAGTTTGCATGTGTCTTGTGGGGAACACTGGGGAGAAGGATCAATGAGTGGAGGTATTCATCTGGCCAAGGAGAGAAAAGGCATGTGCAGAGCGGACCCACTGAGCCCCTCTCCTGGGCATAAGCCTTTGGCCCTGGGAGGCCCCTTGGGCACTCTTAAGACCATCAGCTTCTGTTTTGCTCTCAGTTCCCTGCACTGGCGCCAGCAGGCTCTCTCTGGGTTTAGCAGTGCAGGTAGGCCGGTTGCTCAGAGCCTGAGAAATGTGGATGGGGGCTTTTAGGACCGAGAGGTTGCAGAAAGCAAATGCCAGGAAAACATGAGAGTGAAAGGAAGTACAAAAGGAAAGAAAAATTTACGGAAGAGAGAAAGTAAAGAAAGGGAAAATAACAAAAGGAAAGAAATGGATAAAGAAATCAAAGGGAAAGAAAAATTGAAGGAAAGAGGTCAGGACTTCTTCAGCTTGAAATTCCAGCCCCACTCCTAGCCTGGGAATAAAATCCACTCCCCAGCCCCCACTTCGACCTGCCTTTACAAAGTAGGATTTGGGGTGAGTCAGGACCAAGGATTAGGGAGGGGGTCTGGAATGGGTCTTAAGGAGTAAGTACCTCCTGCAGAGCAGAGCCGCTGTGGCTAACCCCCTAGGGTTTCAAGCCCTTGGCTAAGGTTCTTAGCACAAACCAGACAAACCCAGTGTCCTAGCAGGACCAGCCTGCAGACTGAAGGGCAGAGACGCAGAAGCCTCCAGCATCACTTCTTCCAGCAATGATGTGTTGGATACAAAGTCGAGAGAGGAAGCAGAAGTGATTACAATCAGAGAACAGAAAAAGCACAGTTTTGAGGAGAAGGGGCTCAGGACCTTAAGGAATCAGAGACTCCAAGGAGGCCCTACAGCGGTGGGAGTTCGGCGACGTTTGCTTAGGCACAGGCGAGAGGGCCTTTCTGCTGCGTGTGAGGGTGGGAGGAGTTGGTTGGAAGCCCGCAGTGTCTGACTGACTCCATACCTAGAGTAATATTCTCCTCAAATCCAATTTGAGGTTATTATGCAAAATGCCAGGAAAGGTTGCACGTGGGTTTTATTTCGGTAAATCCCTTTGAGGAAAAGACGGATGGGAACCAGTTGATACTGGCGCTCCACCACCTAGTCTGTAGCTGCCCTCACTCTTTTCCGGGCCGGAAAGAGGGTGGAGGGCAACGAGTTCTGAAGGCAAGAGGTAGTTTTTCTCCCGGAGCTCCTCCGCACCCCCTTCCAATTCAATTCACCGAACTTGGAGCCTTAGCCTTAGTTTTCCCATTGCATTCCCTCCCACCCCCCAACCTCTCCACACCTTCTCTCCTACATCTCAAGGTCAAAGACAAATAAAGCCCAGCTTCCTGCCTCGGGTGAATCACTCAGACCAGTCTGAGGGGAGAAGGGAAGAAAAAAGCCGGGGAAGAGGAATGCGCTGCAACCCCCGGCGAACAGATGTGTTTGGCGTCCCGGGCCCAATCCTGGCCGGACCCAGAAAGCCAATGCTCATTCGTGCGCTCGCGGAATTACATTTTCTCCCCGGTCCAATCATCTCTTTACAGAAAAAAAAAAATTAAAGAAATAAAAATTGCTGCTTTGCAAGATCAAAGTGCCGCTTTCCAGTGCATCTGGTTGAGCACGGAGATGGGGGAGGGGACGGGGAATAGCGGCAGAGTCACAGTGACCCAGCTTCAAAGTGTTCTCAACAGTGAATTTTGGCCGTGGATTTTAAATTCTCCCCTTCAATTTCGCGGTGTGCGCAGCGGGGAGGCGCGTACCTGCGCTGGTTCTGGGTGCGCGGAGAAACCTGGCCTTGACCACCTCCTTGCCTGCGCTAGATTCTAAGCCCTGAGGCTCCTGCTGAGACACAGACTCGCAGACCACACAGGGGGCGTGGTGAGCGCGAAGACGAGGGTGTGTAATCAGCAACCGTAGGGTCACCAAAAATCCGAATAAACCGTGGAGAAAACACGAAATCGCCTTGCTCCAACTCAGGTAGCTGCTGGAGGCGCCTTGTCAGCCTTCGCTGCTCTCAGGCTGGAAGGTCACTTCTGCTACGCTAGGACTGGGGAGAACTAGGTCAAGGTTCGGATTATTCGGGGAACCGGGTCATTCGTAGACTTTGCATGGAGAGGGCTGTCAGGAACTTGATTGCAGAGTTGTTTCTGTGTGACTGGGCGACACTGCCGGCCTGGTCAATTAGGCCAGAGCTCCTTCGGGCCCCCATGCGCTTTCCTTAAGCGAAGAGCGGGGCTGGCACCCGCCACGCCAAGTGCTCGAAATTGTGGCTGGGGTCGCTGGCGCAGGAAGCCGCGAGAGGTGAGCGGCGAGTTCGCAGGGCTTGAATTTTTGAGACCGAAGAAGGTAAATCCAGGTTGGGCTAAGTCCCGGGGAGGGGCCGGCTGCCTCTCCACTTTCGCTGCGAGGTAACTGTGGAGCCAGGCGGCAGAGATGAGGGCTTTTTCCTTGTGGTCTGCGAAGCCTACCTACCCAGCAAGGCGCGTAGAGGGACTGCCACGTCTCCACTAGGCTCTTTGCGCCTTTTCGGGCAGGCCCCAGGGGACAAGCCGGAAGACGGCTTCTCCCAAAACCCGGCAGCCTTTCCTTTCCCGTAAAGACCGAGTGCTCAATGTCACCTCGATGGCACTTGATCTGAGTTGACTCTAGGTGGTCATTTTTGATGTCTCAAATTTCAGATTTTCCCGCCAGAGCAGGATGGGTTAAAATAACCAGCCGACAGCGTGCCTGCCCCTTCCTGCCCTGGGTTCCGCGTCTTCCTAGCTGCCGGCATGACTGCAACTATGAGAGAGCTCACGAGGGAGGCGGGGGGAAGGAGGAGATGGAGGGTGGCGCGAGTGGGTAACATGGTATTAGTATTCTCATTTCTAGAGAAGACAACCAAGGTCCCTATAACTTCGTCGACTGGTCCTAAGGTTCCTGAGCAACAAAGTTAAGACTCTTTACCCAGGTCAACTAAAATGTCTCGTTCTTCCCACCCCCTTAGGGGTGATTCCACCACCTAACTCTCCCTTCTCCCACCCGTCACTCCGGGTCATCGCCCCGCATCTTGAGCAGCTGGGCGCGGGGCCTGTACGCACAGCCCTCACCGTGTACGCCGGGCATCTCACCTCAGCCAGGCAGGTGCAGAGGTGGCGGGCGCGGGAGCCGTGAATCGTCTGGCCGAAGGGCAGAAGAAGGTTGGCCGCCTCCTTCTCTGCCCGATAGCTAAGGGGGCAGAGAAGGCGGGGGTCACAGAGCTGGGGAAACCGCCGTCAGCAGGTCCCGGCCCCGCCTCCCGAACACAAAGCCCAAGAAACCTTGGAACTTTCCATTGTCTGTGGGCTTCTGGGAGAACACGTGTTCTTGGGAGACCAGGATCACTGACCCCAAGTGCCAGGTTTTCTGGATATTGAATCTGTAGCAATCTCAACCCTAGAGGGTGGCAGGTGGTGAAGCTTCCCCCTTTCTTGTTTTCACTGAAGTTACACTCCTGCACCCCATGTTTGCTTTCCTATGTCTGCAAATCTCTCTTGTCTCCGCCCTTGGAGATGGGATTCCCAAGAGGGCCAAGACTCAGAATGCCGATCTTCTATTCTCACCACATTGTTAAAAAAAAAAAAAGAAAGAAACGTCTGCCTTTTCTCAGGAAAGAGCCGAGTGTGGGCGAGAACCTGACTCACTGGGCCATCAAATGGCTAACTAACCTTGCAGAAATCTCTTGATCACCATGCTGCACTTCGTTTATAAAGTTAGGTCGATTGGGCAGCCTAAAAAGAGTTCTGTGGTTGCTGGGACATCAACTGTGGTGCCTCCATCTGCGAGCACATCTGACATGTGTGCACATCTACATTTGAGTCCTGCCACCTGAGACCCACGAACACCAGCGCACAGACCCACACTGTCTTTCTGCCCCTCTACCTACTTTTCTTCCTTGCTGGGCTGGTGTCTGTCAGGTGATTAACGACCCCAGGTAGTGCAAGGAATTCAGCTTCCCAAGCTCAGCGTTTTCAATTCCTTAATTTGTCCCTAGGTGACTGTTAGCAATTTGGCTGTAGATCACATAGGGGGAGGGTGAGCAGCTGATTCAACACTGTTGAGCTGGGATTTGGTTTCTTTTTTAAAGGCGATTCAGAAAGCAGCCCCCCGGGAGAACTTCAAGAAGGCAGGAGGCGGCAGGCTGTGGAGGTCCCTGCTTTGGACTAACCTGTGGGTTGTCACCACTCTCATTCTTTATAAACTGTAAAGCGCTAGCAAATCGCAAAGCCCCTCTGGGCCTTAGCCTCTGATGGGGTGGGGCAGACAGGTGACAAAACTGAGGATCACAGGTGTCCTGTTCCAAATCCAAGGCCTTACTGGAAGAAATCTGCTTTGGGTTGGACCTGTTCCTGGAACCTACTCACCACGGAGCAGCTTCAGAGGGAACCACAGTCTGACATCTTTCTACCTGTTCAAGTTAAAAACAAGTTAGATTCCCCACCCCACCCCCACCTCTACAGCAGGTTTGCTACCCCTCTTCCCCGACTCCATTCTGAGTCCTGATCACTGTTCATCTCATTTAAAGAGGGGATACTGTCCCTTCTAGGAAGCTGGGGTTAGGGTCTGAAACATTCTAGGTTGCCCCAGAGCACCACTGTTTCGACTTTAGGGGAACTTTTAAAATACCCCTTTCCTGTCCCTGCCCCACCGCTCCCCAGCCCTTCCTGATGAAGCATGCAGCTGCCCTGGGGGCAAAACGTTTACAGCTTCCTTCGAGGACCTCCTGGACTCCCAAATGCTAGACAGTATGAGGGGAAAGATGGGAGATGCGGAGGATGATGGCAGAGGGGAAAGGGAAGATTCTTTGTCCTTAATTTTCTGGGTCTTTCGGGCTGGGGCAGACTGTGTTCAGAGGGGACACAAATTAGTGCCCTGGTGACAAGGGCAATGGTTGGCTGCTCCTTCCAGTCTGCCATCCCTCAGAGTGAGTCTGGGGGAGGCAGGACAAAGAAGGTATCAGCATTTCCTAGCTGGCAGTCAGCAGGCTGGGGCACAGAAAAGGATCTTCCAACTCCCTCAGAAGGATGAGGACTTGGGCTCTACTAGATGGCAAGAGTGAGATCCACTGAGCTGAGAAGTCCTGGCACTGGACTCTCTTCTCCCAAGTACAAGGTTTGTAATTTCTGAAGTCACATTATTGGAGTTATATACATGTTTTTGTAAAACAAACTTAAAGCATGAAACTCATCACAGCTAGATTGTGAACAGTGGCTTCTGTCTTTCCTGGAACTGGCAGTCATCTCCCAAATTGAGACCTCCAAGCTTTCCTGGGAACTTTAGCCACTCTGTGAAAATGCTGATTGAGGCTGGGTCAGTTAACAGGGGCGACCTGTCTGTTTGCAGGCCTGTGAAACCCAAGCAGTATACCATGTCGAGAGAATATAAAGGAATGTGGGGCTCTGCAGGATGAAATTAGCTGAAGAACCTTTAGAGAAACATGAGTGTGATCTGTGAGGGAAGTAAGGACGTGACCAAAGTAACGCGTTTGCTTTTCCTGGCTGACTGACAGGCTTTGGTAGGGGATGGATAAATTTACCACCTAGTTGCAGAGACCAGAGCCTCAGGCAGAGACATGGGGGTGGGGGCTGCTCAGGAGAATAGGAAGGCAAAAAGAGGCAGATACAAAAAAATTCTATTTTCTGGGCACACAATTCTTTGTCACATATATATTACATATATACATATGTAATTATATAATATACATATATATACATATGTAATTACATAATATACATATATATTACATATGCATATACAAGCTTATTTAGTTAAAACTTATTTTGGATAGATGTACATTTAAGTTCAGTCATTCATTCACTCAACAAATAATCACTCTCTACCATGTGCAGGGCATTTTTCTTTTAAGTAAAGCTTAATTATATTAAGCTCTCCTCCATAAAAATGTGTGTCTGAGTACAAATTCATTCCAGCGAACTCTGACTTGGCATCATGGCAGGTTTGTGAGATTGTCAGCTCTGAACAGTGATGCGGCTCAGACTTCAGGATACTCACATACTTTGGTACATTGCCAGAGGTGATAACGAGTCTGCTGGCACCCTAGGAGTTCACACTTTTCCTCCTGTGCAGTTGTGGAAGTTGGGGAGCGACAGCCTTGAGCTCTAACTTCCAGTCCTACTACCGAAATGCAGAGAAGCAAGGCTATGCTAATTCCCTTTTAAATAATGCTTTCTATTCCTAAAGCCTGTTCTCCTTCCAAGAGTGTTCTAAAGGAGATGGAGAATCACAAACCCTTCAAGGAAAGAATTTATTTTCAATGCATATGTCAGAGAGAAGCTGAGATTGATATAGAGCAATTTCATAGGTGGCATAGTTCAATAGCATGCACACAGACACATGTGCACATAAATACACACATTACTATACAAACTAATTTACACAGAATTTAATTACACCTACACAAAAAGCAGAGAGGAGAGTATGTTCAGTTTTCCCTATTTCCCAAATTCAGAAATTCTACAAATAGGCTCAAAATATCACTTAGCTTTTTAACAGTCATTTTCATGTGCCCTTACCAATATATCTCCTTTATCAGTGCATGACCAGCCCAGCAACAATATCCTCGACATGTAGCAGCAAATGCACAAGCAGCCTGTGGCCTCATGGCATAGTCAATGATAATCAGATCTGTATCTAATGCCCAGACCGTCTGAGACCTACCAGAGCTGGTCAAGGAGGCTCAGCAGCCTTGGCATAGGCATTTGCATATTCAAGAATATTTTTGAGTAGTGACTTTAAATTCTAAAATCCAGGCCAAGCAGATACCAATATAAGAATCAGGTCCAGAAGTGCTGTTTTTTGGAGAGTGTGCATGACAAAGGGGTGGAGAGGAAGGTAAAACGACCCAAAAGATGGAAAAGCCACCCACAAGCTATGGTGGAAAATAATACCAATGGAGGAATTGGGGGTAACAGCGAGGGGAGGGCTGAACGCCACCAAACTCGTCCAGATGCGGCTGCGTTCAAGCACACCCCGCGCCAACGGCCAAGGCGGGTGCAATTCTTTCAACGCAAAGGCAGTGAAGAGAAGGCACTGCGAACCGGAGCCTTTCCTTTTACGGATTCAAAGAACAGTATAAACTGCATGCGACCTTGCTAGTTGCCCATTCTCCTTAGCTGCGTCTAGTGAAGTAAACAACGGAGAAAATCATCCAGCACTATCAAGCTGCAAACATTTTCACTTTCACCTTAAACAAATGAAGCAAACGGCTTTTCCTTTTCTGAGCATCGCTCTTATTTTCCCATCTGTAGTTTGGAAATGAAACCTCAAAATGAAACGCGCACAATCGTTTGCACCGCACCTGTACAGGTGAGATGCGCTCACACCGTGTGGCATTGGATCGCTAAATTACAGAGGCGGGCGGCTACCATCCAGCGGCAGCCCTGGCCGCGAGCTTCCCTCCCCGGCCCGGGTTCAACAGCAGGGCACGAAGTGGTGCGGACCAGTGGGGGAGCCCCCAAGTCTGCCAGCGGACCCGAGACGCCCAAACGCGCCGACGCTGGGCGGGAAAAGGAGTCTAGCCGCCCGCGGCTCTGGCGCAGGAAGCGGGCGGTGCAAACGCGCCCATCTCAGCCCTACGCTTTCTACACGTCGCATTAGAGAGTAGGGGCTTCTTTCTCAGGCCCCGTCCCCACGCAGCGAATCCCACGAACTCCATGCGTGACTCCGGCGCGTCCGCGATATTCCGACGCACATCAGGCTGCTGCCTTTGCCCCAGGCGGGAAGCCGCCGCGCGGAGCTCGGAGCTCGCCTAAGGCTGCAAGAGGAAAAGAAAGAAAAAATGGGAAAGGGGGTAGAGCGGCGGAGCTCAGCTCCTGGGCAGGGGCCTCTGGGAAGCCAGCTCTGCGTCCAGTTGCTCCTCTCGGTCCCAACAACTACCTCGGACATCCGCTTCCCCGCATTTCACAGGCTCGGGGACACAGAGCCCTGTGACCCCTCGCGAGGTTTCCGAGGGGGCTCGTCCCCGTCCAACCCAGCAAACTCTAACTCCCCACGTGAGAGGGCCCGAGGGCGTGTACGGCAGCCGGCGAGGGGGCAAAAAGGCGCCCTCTCCTTATTAATAGGGGCTGGAGAGGAAGAAGGGCTTGAGGTGCCTCATCCACCCTAACTTGAGTGTTGCCCTTTTCGCCGTCTTCTGGATATTAAAGAAAACAGGCAGTTTTGAGCTTTAAGGTTTTTTCTTTTCTGTTTTTGTAAAGCAACGTCTTCTCCCTTCTTTCCAACGAGGGCCGGTGCTGCAGGGCACACTTCCGGAGAAATAGGTCCCTGCAGTGAGTTCTACGGTCCGGGGCTCGTTACCCAGTTGGTGCAGCACAGACCGACATGGGGTCTAGGGCCTGAGGACTCCGAAATGGCCTCGAGGATAAGGCGGAGGCCAAGCCCTCCAAGAGCCCATTTGCTCTGAGTCCCCTGCTTGACGTTTTCTCCCTCAGGAAACTTCCCCTCGTCCTGACTTTTGAGGGTGCTCCCTCTTTTGCACGATGGACCTATGGGTGAAGAAGGTGAAGCCTTGAGGAAGTCCTGCCTCCCTGTCTCGTAAACCCAGAATCCCCACCGCTGTCTCTGAGAGCAAGGATCTGGCTGTTTTTACTTGACACTCTCACAGCTCGCGTGCCCCTCGGCACTCGCGCCGGGCTGCCGCAACACCCCTGCATACGAAGGGACAAACTCCTCTAGGCCCAGCGCTCCTGCCCTCGGCGGGGGAGTCCGGAGGTGGAGGCTGCGCTTGGCTTCCTTTTCACGCAGGACTTGACTCGATCACCTAAGGGCTGAGGTGCTTTTAATGTTAAGACATTAACCACTGAGTCAGCAACCAGTAGGCTGGAGCTCTGACTGCGAAAGATGCAACCGGCTAGCTTGGACCCAGCTCGCCCCAGTGCATCACTGCCCAGCTATGGTGGGAGACGGGCGGCCTAGGTCAGCTCAATGTCCTGGATGCCAGCTGCGGATGACAAGATTCCCGCCGCTGGGAAAGTCCCCAGAGCGAACCAAGGAGCGCACACACTCTTGAGGGAGAGCTTGTAACTCCTGTGGCCAAAGCTAGACTTCAGCGGCAGGCCTAGAGCCGGATCCGACGTTTCCACTGTTCTGTGGTTCTGTTCGAGTCAGCGAGCTCCTTGAGAGGTCCACGCCCCTGTCCCATTGCCAACAAGTCCGGTGTATCATAGATGAGAGCTGGGGGTGTCAGAACTAGAGAAGCTAGCTACGGCCTCGGGCCACGGGGCACGGAGGCGGGGACGTGTGTGTGCATACGCGTGGGGTCTCCGTAAATTCCTGGAATCTCGGGAATCCCAGGCCTCTGGCTGTCGCCATCTTCACTGCGGCCGTTAGCATCGCAGGATCCGCTGTGGCCTTCACCCCATGGCCTCAGCTTCTGAGGCTTTCTATTTCAAAGACTCAAAGGAAAACTTCTGTTACTATTCGCAACCTCCTCTACATTCTCATGTTATCTAACGGCAGACTGAGAAAGGTGTAAGGCTTAGTTTCTAAACTGCCTTCCCTCTCGCCCCTTTTACTCACTCCTTAACCTCAGAAAAAGAAACTCAGCACATCTCGAAAAAAAAGCAAAATACTATTCGCTGCAGAGGAAACTTAACAGTCACAAGACTGCCCCCAGGTGACAGTTTTCAGCAATAACATTTCTGGACAACTGGTCGCTTGACCTCTCTTTTGAACCAATGTCATCTGTGGCAGAAAAATTATGGAATCCAAACGTTTACCTTAATCCCCCAAGAAAAGGAGAAATGGCGCTGAGAAACTTCCTTCCCACGGACGCTGAGAAATTGTTCAATTTGTCTTTCCAGCCTCACTTCCATTAACATTTGATAACTGTACTTTCAAAATCAAACTCTCCCCTCCCCAGGGGGCAAACAGACCTGCTTCCACGCATACCCACCCCACCCCTCCCTTTACCCTTCTTTCTTGTTTCCTCCTGAAACAATAGCATGGGCTGCTGGAGTCAGTCTGATGATATAATCCTTAAGGCATTCCTGAGCAGACCAAAGGCCAAGCTATCAAAGGGTTCAGCGTCTTTTTTTTTTTTTTAAAGCTGTTTACTATTCAGGAAATTTGGTAATTATTTTTTTTCTTCATGTAGTGGTATTACCCTCTTCCTTTTGATATTAGATCCTCTTTGGGCCCCCAGCTTTATGCTGTAGAGAAAGGAGAAAGATGAAGGGGATGAATTCTGCATCAGAATGTAATTTTCCTTATGTCATCATTGCTGCTAAAGACCAGCTGAGGGCTTCCAAAAGAACAGGAACCCCCAGAGCAGACAGAGTCCTCATGTTTCTACCGGCAGAAGAGAATGCCAATGTCATTTTTTCTTTCATACCAGGAACTTGTTTTCTTCATACCTCCCTCTGCCAAAATACTTTTAGTACTTTTATAGTAGGATTCAAAGGGCACATCAGGAAGGGAAAGGAAAGATGTGACTATGGGGAGAAAATAAGTTCCCAGCCTGGGGCAAATTACCTATGAAGCCAAAATCAGATAAAGGGAGAAATAAAGTGGGAGAAACCCGTTTACTGCTTACAAGCAGTCGTCCACTTCTGTTCACCCATGTCTCTAGCTACCCAGCTGCAAAAAGGGACCCTACCAAACCTCTGGTCCAGATATACCCTTGCTTTCCCCACCCTTGTAATGACCTATTGATATGGAGATGATACTTCTCTCCACCCCTTGGAAACACCTATTGATATGGAGATGAACTAAGGCCAGGTGAGAGATTCTGGAAATATTGCAATTGTACCCACAGAAGATAACCAATTTTTTAAAAAACTGATTTGTTTAGAAGGCATCATAATGAATCATGTTTTTTCAGGGGTATTATTGATCAATATTAATATTAGTATCCTTGACATGTTATCACATTTCCAAGATTTCACTGTGCCCAGCATAGTGCCTTGCTCATTACAGACGACACTCAATAAATATTTGTTGAATGAATGGATAAGTTGTTTGATAAATAAGGCAAAGGAGCACACAAGGGATTGGATATTTAACTACATTTTCCTAAAAACTGCTCCATGGGCCGGACTCTACAATAATTTTCTCCAGAATTGGAAGTGCCAACAGGCACCATTTTTCTTACCTTCCTTCTACCTAGCTGGCCAGGCCAGGCAGGTTTCCCTTCTGACACTCTCCATCTATTTTGATAGCCTTGCTCCAGTGTTCCCTTGCAGATGCACTCCAGCAGGCATCCCTCCAAGGTGGCTCCCACCCTGCCAAACATGTAGGCAGCCTTGCCTGAGACTGGCTCCCCATCCCTCAGGCAGTTCGCATTTGGCAAGTGTCCTCTCCTGGGAAGAACAACCCCCTCCAGCCTCCCAAGCAGGTTTTGCCCTGGGAGTCTAGCCCCACTCACCAGTGAGCCCACAGTAGTCACAGCCCAGCTACAACAGGAGAACACAGCCCACATAGGACACTCTTGGAATGCCTGACTCTAGTGACCAGGAGAGATTGTGCTGCAGTGCCCTACAGGATACCTTCTACATAATGCCACTTCTTCAAGACCAGGAGATGTAGCTGATTGCATAATACTTAGAAACAAACATGGAGATTTAGAAAAATGAGGAGAGAGAGGACTATGTTCTAAATGAATGAACAAGATATAACCAGAAAAAGAACTAAGTGAAATGAACATAAGCAATCTATCTGATAAAGAGTTCAAAGTAAAAGTGTTCACTGGTTTTGGAAGAAGAATGGATAATCACATAACTTTAACAAAAATATAGAAAATATGAAGAATTGGAGCTGAAGAATACAATGAGTGAAATGAAAGATGCATTTGAGGGACTCAGCAGCAGATTAGAAGATGCAGAAGAATGGATCAGTGATCTAGAAGACAGAGTAGTGGAAGTCACACAAGCTGAACATCAAAAAGAAAAATAATTTTTAAAAATGAGGATAGTTTATATCTGGGACACCATAAAGTATACTAACATTCACATTATAGGGGTCCCAGAGGGAGAAGAGAGAGAGAGAGGGACAGAAAACTTATTTGAAGAAATAATAGCTGAAAACTTCTCTAGCCTGGGGAAGGACACAGCCATCCAGGTTTGGGAAGTACAGAGAGCCTGAAACAAGATGAACCCAACGAGGGCTACACCAAGACACATGATAATTAAAATGTCAAAACTAAAGAGAGACTCTTAAAAGCAGCAAGAGAAAAACAACCAGTTATGTACAAGGGAACACCCATAAGACTATCAGCTGATTTTTCAGCAGAAACTTTGTAGGCCAGAAGAGAGTGGCATGATATATTCAAAGTACTGAAAGGAAAAACCCTCATCCAAGAATACCCAGGAAGGTTATCATACAAAACTAAAGGACAGGGAGTTTTCCAGGCAAACAAAAGACAAAGAAGTTATCACCATTAAACCACTCTTATAAGAAATGTCAAAGGGACTTCTTTAAGCAAAAGAGAAAGGCCATAACTGGAAGTAAGAAAATTATGAAAGCAAATGTCAATGGTGAAAGCCAACATATAGTAAAGGCAATAGATCAACCACTTTAATGCTAGTATGAAGGTTAAAAGACAAAAGTAGTAAAATCAACTATATCTACAATAATTAGTTAAGGGATACACAAATGAAAAGACGTAAAATAAGATATCAAACACATAAAACATGGGGAAGGAGGGTGAAAATACAGTGCCCTTAGAATGTGCTCAAACTTAAGTGACTATCAACTTAAAATAGCTTGCTATATACATTGAGTGTTATATATGAACTTCATGGTAACAACAAACCAAAAACCCATAATAGATTCACAAAAAATGAAGAGAAGGGAATCCGACATAACAGTAAAAAAGTTGTGAGATTAAGAGAAGAGAGCAGGAGAAGAAAGGAACAGGGAAGATATAAAGACAACTGGGAAACAATAATGGCAATAAACACATACCTATCAATAGCTACTTTCAATGTGAATGGACTAAATGTTCCCATCAAGATATAGGATAGCTGATGGATTAAAAAAACAAGATACAGCTATATATTGCCTACGAAAGACTCATTTCAGACCTAAAGACACAGAAAGACTGAAAGTGATGGAATGGAAAAAGAAATTCCATGCAAATGGAAATGAAAAGAAAGGCAGGGTAGCAATACTTGTATCAGACAAAATAGACTTTAAAACAAAGACTACAACAAAAGACAAAGTAAGGCATTACATAATGATAAAGGGATTGATCTAATAAGAGGATAAAGCACCCAACATAGGAACATCTAAATATATAAAACAAATATGAATAGACCTAAAGGGAGAAATTGACAGAAATGCAATAAAAGTAGAGGACTTTAACACCCCACTTACATCAATGGATAGATCATCCAGACAAAAATCAATAAGGAAATAATGGCCTTAAAGGACACATTAGACCAGATGGATTTAACAGATATAAATAGAACATTCCATTAAAAAGAAGAGAATACACAATTATTTTCAGGTTCACATGGAACATTCTCCAGGATGGGTCACATGTTAGGCTACAAAACAGGTCTCAATAAAGTTAAGACTGAAATCATATTAAGCATCTTTTCCAGTCACAACAGTATGAAACTAGAATTGGAAAAGAAATGAAAAAACCCACATTTGTAGGCCAAACAACCTGCTACTAAACAGCCAAAGGGTCATTAAGAATCAAATAGGAAATAAAAAATGCCTGAAGATAAATAAGAATAGAAACACAACAGTTCAAAAATTTTGAGATGCCGCAAAAACAGTCGACGAATGAAGTTTGTAGCAATATAGGCCCACTTCAAGAAATATGAAAAATTTCAAACAATCTAACCTTACACTTGATGGAGCTAGAAAAAGAAGAACAAAGCCCAAAGTTAGTAGAAAGAAGGAAATAGTAAAGATCAGAACAGAAATAAATACAGACAGAAAAAAAGTTGACAAGATCAATGAAACTAAGAGCTGGTTCTTTGAACAGATAAACAAAATTGATAAACCTTTAACCAGGCTCATCAAGAAAAAAGAGAGGACCAAAATAATAAAGTCAGAAATGAAGGAGGAAAAGTTACAACTGACACCACAGAAATACAAAGGATTATAAGAAACTACTATGAAAAATTACATGCCAACAAATTGGATAACCTAAAAGAAATGGATAAATTCCTAGAAGCATATAATCTTCCAAGACTGAATCATGAAGAAATAGAAAATCTCAACAGACTGATTACTAGTAATGAAGTTGAATCAGTAATCAAAAAACTCCCAACAAACAAGTCCAAGACTAGATGGCTTCATAGTGCATTCTACCACCCATATTAAGAAGAGTTAAAACATATCCTTCTAAAACTATTCAAGAAAATGTAAGAGGAAGGAACATTTTAAAATTCATTCTATAAGTCCAGCATTACCTCGATACCAAGATACTATAAAAAAAGAAAATTGCAGGTCTATATCCCTGATGAGCATATGCAAAAAACCTCAATAAAATATTAGCAAACCCTATTCAACAATACATTAAAAGAATGATACACCATGATCAAGCGTGATTTATTCCAGGGATGGAGGATGGTTCAATATTCACAAATCAATCAATGTGATACACCACATTAACTACATGAAAGATGAAAGCCATATATGATTATTTCAATAGATGCAGCAAAAGTACTGGACAAAATTCAATATCCATTCATAATACAAATTCTCAATAAAATGGATATAGAAGGAACATACCTCAACATGATAAAGGCCTTATATGACAAACCCAGAGCTAACATTATACTGAATGGTAGAAAGCTGGAAGATTTTCCTCTAAGATCATAAACAAGACAAGGTTGTCCACTCTCACCACTTTATTCACCATAGTACTGAAAATCCCAGCCATAGCAATCAGGCAAAAAAAGACAAAAGACATCCAAATTGAAGGAAGAAATAAAACTGTCACTATCTGCAGATAACATGACATTCTATGTAGAAAACCCTAAATACACCACCAAAAACACTATTAGAACTAAAAATGAATTCATTCAAGTTTCAGGATACAAAATTAACATACAGAAATCTGTTGTGTTTCTTTATACTTAACAATGAACTAACAGAAAGAGAAATTAAGGAAATAATCCCATATTTAGGAATAAATTAAACCAAGGATATGAAATTCTATAAAGTATTCTGAAAACTATAAACAACTGATGAAAGAAATTGAAGCTGACAGAGATAAGTGGAGAGATATACTGTGCTCATCGATTGGAAGAATTAATATTGTTAAAATGTCTGTGCTACCCAAAACAATCTACAGTCAATGCAATCCCTATCAAAATACAAATGACATTTTCAACAGAACTAGAACAAACAATCTTAAAATTCGTATGGAACCACAGAAGGCCCCCAAATAGCCAAAACAATCTTGAGAAAGAAGGACAGAGCTGGAGTATCATGTTTCCAGATTTCAAACTATACTACAACAAAACAGCATGGTACTGGCACAAAAGCACGATGAACCAGAATAGAGAGCCCAGAAATAAAGTCACACTTACATGGTCAGCTATTCTACAGCAAAGGAGCCAAGAATTTGCAATAGGGAAAAGACAATCTCTTCAATAAATCATGTTGGGAAACCTGGACAGCTACATATAAAAGAATGAAACTGGACCACTTTCTCATACCATATTAAAAAATAAATCCCAAATGGGTTAAAGATCTAAATGTAAGACCTGCAATTATAAAATCTTAAAAGAAATATAGGTAGTAAACTCTTGGACATTGGTCTTAGCAATATTTTTTTTTGTATCTACCTCCTCAGGCAAGGGCAATAAAAGCAAATATAAACAAATGGGACAGCATCAAACTAAACAACTTTTGCATAGCAAAGGAAACTATCAACAAAACAAAAAAGCAACCTACTGAATGGGAGAAGATCCTTGCAAATGATATATCCAACAAGGGATGAATATCCAAAATATATAAATTATACAACTTAACACCAAAAAAAAAACCCCACAAAAAATATAAGCAATCCAATTGAAAAATGGGCAGAAGACCTGAATACACATTTTTCAGAAGAAGACAGACAGATGGCCAGAGGCACAGGAAAACAAGCTCAACATCACTAATCAATAGGGAAATGTGAATCAAAGCCACAGTGAGTCAAGAATGGCAGGTATAAAAAAAACAACCCAACAAATAGCAAGTTTTCACAAGGATGTAGAGAAGAACCCTTGTGCATGGTTGCTGGAAATGCAAATTGGTGCAGTCATTATGGAAGACAGTATGGAGGTTCTTCAAAATTTAAAAATAGAAATACCATATGATCCAGCAATTCCACTTTGGGAAGTTTACCCAGAGGAAACATAATCATAAATTCAAAAAGATATATATGCACTTCTATGTTTACTGCAGCATTATTTGTTAAAGTCAAGATATGGAAACAATATGTGTCCACCAATAAATAAATGGGTAAAGAAGATGTGATAAATATTTATATAAAATGGAATATTACTCAGCCATAAAAAAGAATGAAATCTTGTATTTGTGACAACATGGATGGACCTAGATGACCTTATGCTAAATGAAATAAAACAGAGAAAGACAAATACTATATATGTGGAGTCTAAAACACATAAGAAAGAAAATAAAAACAGACTAATAAATACAGAGAACACACTGGTGGGGGAAGAAATGGGTGAATAGATAAAGAGGATTAAAAGGTACAAAATTCCAGTTATAAAATAAATCAATCATGGGGATATAAAATACACATAGGGAATATAGTCAATAATATTGTAGTAACTTTGCATGGTGACAGATGGTAATTAGACTTATAGTGGTGATCATTTCTTAATGTATATAGATATTAAATCACTGTGTTGTATACCTGAAACTAAACAATATTGTATATCAACTATTCTTCAATTAAAAAATGACACATTTCTTGAGTGAGTGTGTCACACAAAGCAAAACTATTTTTACTGGATTGTGAGGAATTGACCATGCTTAGGGGATATAAGTTTCATCTGCCTGACTAAGATGTAATAAACGGAGATCAGAGACTCGGTGTTCATGCTTTTATTGTATACAATGTTTTGCACATTGCTGGGTGCACTGATCAATCATCTTGGAATATGGTGAAAGGGAAGAGTTAAGATGGGAAATGTTAAGAGAAATTTATTGTGCAGGCATCCTTTTCATCAATTCCAGGTATCCTGTTAGAGGGACAGTAGTGGTCCAAGGGTGGGGAAATTTCTGTTCAGACTTTTCCTTGAGTTGAGACATATGTGTGCTCTCTGTATTTATTAGTCTGTTTTTATTTTCTTTCTTTTGTGATTTAGATTCCACATATAAAGTATTTGTCTTTGTCTTATTTCATTTAGCATGAATATGCCCAAATCCTCTCCAGAATCAACATCCTCTCCTTCCCTGCCTTTCCACACTGGGCTATGAAAGCATAGAGAAAGAGATAAGTTGAACTGAAATTGACTCTTCCATGCTATCTCCCATCCCCACTTCCCCACCAATAGTTTTGTAGCTGCTCCACAGTAAGCTGTGATGACTGGTTGATTTAGTGGGTTTGTGTGCATACTAATGAGATCATCACAAAGGTTCCATCCAACTAGTTTAGCCTTATTTTAAGTACATCCATGATAGCCTATAGATGCATGTTATTTGGCCAAAGAGAACTGAGAAAGGGCCACTCTTAATATATCCTTACCGAAGGTTATATTTTTGGAAAAAGTATACCAATGAATTGGATTTTCCCAAAGGAGCCGAGGCATCATATAAGTTTATGTACCTGTGTCAGACTACGTAATGAAAATAACTTAAAACCCACTTTCAAGGAGCTTTCTGTTTTCCACCTCTTTTTATATTTTTCATTCGAAATTTCCCCATGGCAAACATTAGAAACTCAAGATCAAGTTGTTTGATATTTTCTTGTGGTTTTCCAAATACAAAGACTTTATGCTTTCCTGAGGAGGCATATCATTAGTACCCTGTACCTAGATGTAAAGCACAGTACACAAACATTTAAAATGCTGGCCTTCCTGACAAAGACTAGTTAATCATGTGGTCACTCATTATGTTTCCACTTTAGCATGCCCAGAAGTCTCACGTATTTGAATGGAATGTTGGGTAATTTGAAGGCAAACAATGTTGGGTTTGATTCTAAATCCACCAAATCAGAAGTATTTTCTATCTACAGCTACACATCCTGCCTGTTATCTCATAACTGTCACTAAGGCAGGACTCTTTCTTTGATCAGTTAACAATGTTTTTAAAGGATTCAGGGATTGAAGGCACAGTCCTTCAAAGACATAACCCTGGAACTCTATATATTATTCAGATGATTGCCTAAAACATTTATTTATTTATTTTTGGTATCGTTTATCTACAATTACATGAGGAACATTATGTTTACTAGGTTCACCCCTTAACCAAGTCCTCCCCACAACCCCCATTACAGTCACTGTCCATCAGCATAGTAAGATGTTGTAGAATAACTACTTGTCTTCTCTGTGTTGCACAGCCATCCCCGTGCCTCCCCCCACATTATACATGCTAATAGTAATGCCCCCTTTCCCCCCCCTTATCCCTCCCTTCCCACCCATCCCTGCCAGTCCCTTTCCATTGGTAGCTGTTAGTCCTTTCTTGGGTTCTGTGATTCTGCTGCTGTTTTGTTCCTTCAGTTTTTTCTTTGTTCTTTTTTTTCTTTTTGGTATCATTAATCTACAATTACATGAAGAACATTATGTTTACTAGGCTCCCCCCTTCACCAAGTCCCCCCCACATACCCCTTCATAGTCACTGTCCATCTGTGTAGTAAGATGCTGTAAAATCACTACTTGTCTTCTCTGTGTTGCACAGCCCTCCCAGTGCCCCCCATGCACTAAACATGCTAATCGTAATGCCCTCTTTCTTTTTCTCCGCCCTTATTCCTCCCTTCCCTCCCATCCTCCCCAGTCCCTTTCCCTTTGGTAACTATTAGTTCATTCTTGGGTTCTGTGATTCTGCTGCTGTTTTGTTCCTTCAGTTTTCCTTTGGTCTTATACTCCACATATGAGTGAAATCATTTGGTACTTGTCTTTCTCTGCCTGGCTTATTTCACTGAGCATAATACCCTCTAGCTCCATCCATGTTGTTGCAAATGGTAGGATCTGTTTTTTTCTTATGGCTGACTAATATTCCATTGTGTATATGTACCACATCTTCTTTATTCATTCGTCTACTGATGGACACTTAGGTTGCTTCCATTTCTTGGCTACTGTAAATAGTGCTGTGATAAACATAGGGGTGTGTCTGTCTTTTTCAAATTGGGCTGCTGCATTCTTAGGGTAAATTCGTAGAAGTGGGATTCCTGGGTCAAATGGTATTTCTATTTTGAGCTTTCTGAGGAACCTCCATACTGATTTCCACAATGGTTGAACTAATTTACATTCCCACCAGTAGTGCAGGAGGATTCCCCTTTCTCCACAACCTCACCAACATTTGTTGTTGTTTGTCTTTTGGATGGTGGCAGTCCTTTCTGGTGTGAGGTGATATCTCATTGTGGTTTTAATTTGCATTTTCTGATGACTAGAGATGTGGAGCATCTAATCATGTGTCTGTTGGCCATCTGAATTTCTTCTTTGGACAACTGTTCAGCTCCTCTGCCCATTTTTTAATTGGATTATTTGTTTTTTGTTTGTTGAGGTGTGGGAGCTCTTTATATCTTTTGGATGTCAATCCTTTATCGGATCTGTCATTTATGAATATATTCTCCCCATACTGTAGGATACCTTTTTGTTCTATTGATGGTGTCCTTTGCTGTACAGAAGATTTTTAGCTTGATATAGTCCCACTTGTTCATTTTTGCTTTTGTTTCCCTTGCCTAGGGAGATATGTTCATGAAGAAGTCACTCATGTTTATGTCCAAGATATTTTTGCCTAAGTTTTCTTCTAAGAGTTTTATGGTTTCATGACTTCCATTCAGGTCTTTGATCCATTTTGAATTTACTTTTGTGTATGGGGTTAAACAATGATCCAGTTTCATTCTCTTACATGTAGCTGTCCAGTTTTGCCAACAACAACTGTTGAAGAGGCTGTCATTTCCCCCTTGCATGTCCATGGCTCCTTTATCAAATATTAATTGGCCATATATGTTTGGGTTAATGTCTAGAGTCTCTATTCTGTTCCACTGGTCTGTGGCTCTGTTCTTGTGCCATTACCAAATTGTCTTGATTACTGTGTCTTTGTAGTAGAGCTTGAAGTTGGGGAGTGAGATGCCTCCCACTTTATTCTTCCTTCTCAGGATTGCTTTGGCTATTTTGGGTCTTTGGTCATTCCATGTGAATTTTAGAACTATTTGTTCCAGTTCTTTGATGAATGCTGTTGGTAATTTGATAGGGATTCCATTGAATCAGTAGATTGCTTTGGGCAGGATGGCCGTTTTAATAATATTAATTCTTCTTAGCCAAGAGCATGGGGTGAGTTTCCATTTGTTAGTGTCCTCTTTAATTTCTCTTAAGAATGTCTTGTAGTTTTCAGGGTATAGGTCTTTCACTTCCTTGGTTAGGTTTATTCCTAGGTATTTTATTCTTTTTGATGCAATTGTGAATGGAATTGTTTTCCTGGTTTCTCTTTCTATTAGTTCTTTGTTAGTGTACGGGAAAGCACAGATTTATGTGCATTAATTTTGTATCCTGCAACTTTGCTGAATTCCAATATCAGTTCTAGTAGTTTTGGATTGGAGTCTTTAGGGTTTTTTATGTACAATATCATGTCATCTGCAAATAGTGACAGTTTAACTTCTTCTTTACCAATATGGATTCCTTGTATTTCTTTGTTTTGTCTAATTGCCATGGCTAGGACCTCCAGTGCTATGTTGAATAACAGTGGGGAGAGTGGGCATACCTGTCTTGTTCCCGATCTTAGAGGAAATGCTTTCAGCTTCTCACTGTACAGAATGATGTTGGCTGTGGGTTTTTCATATATGGCCTTTATTATGTTGAGGTACTTGCTCTCTATACCCGTTTTGCTCAGAGTTTTTATCATGAATGGATGTTGAATTTTGTCGAATGCTTTTTCATCATCTATGGAGATGATTATGCTATTTTTGTCCTTCTTTTTGTTTATGTGGTGGATGATGTTGATGAATTTTCAAATGTTGTACCATCCTTGCATCCCTGAGATGAATCCCACTTGGTCATGGTGTATGATCCTCTTGATGTACCTTTGAATTCAGTTTGCTAATATTTTCTTGAGTACTTTTACATCTGTGTTCATCAGGGATATTGGTCTGTAATTTTCTTTTTTGATGCAGTATTTGCTTGGCTTTGGTATTAGGGTGATGGTGATGCTGGCTTCATAGAATGAGTTTGGGAGTATTCCCGCCTCTTCTATTTTTTGGAAAACTTTAAGGAAAATGGGTATTATGTCCTCTCTGTATGTCTGATAAAATTCCCTGGTAAATCCATCTGGTCCGGGGGTTTTGCTCTTGGGTAGTTTTTTTATTACTGCTTCAATTTCGTTGCTGGTAATTGGTCTTTTTAGATTTTCTTTTTCTTCCTTGGTCAGTCTTGGAAGGTTGCAGTTTTCTAGGAAGTTATCCATTTCTTCTAGGTTTTTCAACTTGTTAGCATATAGGTTTTCATAGTATTCTGTAATAATTCTTTGTATTTCTGTGGGGTCCGTCATGATTTTTCCTTTCTCGTTTCTGATTCTGTTGATGTGTGTTGATTCTCTGTTTCTCTTAATAAGTTTGGCTAGGGACTTATCTATTTTGTTTATCTTCTCCAAGAACCAGCTCATGGTTTCATTCATTTTTTCTATTGTTTTATTCTTCTCTGATTTTTACTATGTCCCTCCTTCTGCTGACTTTAGGCCTCATTTGTTCTTCTTTTTCCAATTTCGATAATTGTGTCTTTATACTATTCATTTGGGATTGTTCTTCCTTCATTTAATATGCCTGGATTGCTATATACTTTCCTCTTAAGACTGCTTTCGCTGTGTCCCACAGAAGTTGGGGCTTTGTGTTATTGTCATTTGTTTCCATATATTGCTTGATCTCTATTTTAATTTGGTCATTGATCCATTGATTATTTAGGAGCATGTTGGTAAGCCTCCATGTGTTTGTGAGCTTTTTTGCTTTTTTTGTACAATTTATTTCTAATTTTATACCTTTGTGGTCTGAGAAGTTGGTTGGTAGAATTTCATTCATTATAAATTTACTGAGGCTCTTTTTATGGCCTAGTATGTGGTCTATTCTGGAGAATGTTCCGTGTGCACTTGAGAAGAATGTGTATCCTGCTGCTTTTGGGTGTAGAGTTCTATAAATGTCTATTAGGTCCATCTGTTCTCATGTGTTGTTCAGTGCATCTGTGCCCTTACTTATTTTCTGTCTGGTGGATCTATCCTTTGGAGTGAATGGCATGTGGAAGTCTCCAAAAATGAATGTATTGCATTCTATTTCCTCCTTTAATTCTGTTAGTATTTGTTTCACGTATTTTGTTGCTCCTGTATTGGGTGCATATATATTTATGATGTTTATATCCTCTTGTAGGTCTGACCCCTTTATCATTATGTAATGTCCTTCTTTATCTCTTGTTACTTTCTTTGTTTTGAAGTCTGTTTTGTCTGATACCAGTACTGCAACACCTGCTTTTTTGTCCTTGTTGTTTGCACGAAATATGTTTTTCCATCCCTTGACTTTTAGTCTGTGTATTCTTTAGGTTTGAGGTGAGTCTCTTGTAAGCAGCATAAAGATGGGTCTTGCTTTTTTATCCATTCTGTTACTCTGTGTCTTTTGATTGGTGCATTCAGCCCATTTACATTTAGGGTGATTATTGAAAGATATGTACTTATTGCCATTGCAGGCTTTAGATTTGTGGTTACCAAAGGTTCAAAGTTAGCTTCTTTACTATCTTACCATCTAATTTAATTCACTTACTGAGCTTTTATAAACACAGTCTGATGATTCTTTATTTCTCTCCCTTCTTATTCCTCCTCCTCCATTCTTTTATACGTTAGGTGTTTTATTCTGTGTTGTTTTGTGTTTCCTTTGACTGCCTTTGTGGGTAGTTGATTTTATTTTTTGCCTTTAGTTAGTATTTGGTTGGTCTGCTTTCTTTTCTGTGATTTTATTTTCTCTGGTGACTTCTATTTCCCCTTAGGAGTCCTTCCATCTAGAGCAGTCCCTCTAAAATATCCTGTAGAGGTGGTTTGTGGGAGGCAAATTCCCTCAACTTTTGCTTGTGTGGGAATTATTTAATCCCTCCTTCATATTTAAATGATAATCGTGCTGGATACAGTATCCTTGGTTCAAGGCCCTTCTGTTTCATTGCATTAAATATATCATGCCATTCTCTTCTGGCCTGTAATGTTCCATGGTCTAAGAGGCTGTTTCTTCCCCAAGTTTGGGGAAGTTTTCAGCAATTATTTCTTCAAGTACACTTTCTATCCCTTTTTCTTTTTCTTCTTCTTCTGGTACCCCTATAATGCAGATATTGTTCTGTTTAGATTGGTCACACAGTTTTCTTAATATTCTTTCATTCCTGGAGATCTTTTTCTCTCTCTCTGCATCAGCTTCTCTGCATTCTTGTTCTCTAATTTCTATTCCATTTATGGCCTCTTGTACCTCATCCATTCTGCTTTTAAGTCCTTCCAGAGATTGTTTTATTTCTGTTTTCTCCCTCCCAACTTTATCCATTAGCTCTTGCATTTTTCTCTGCAGCTCCATCAGCATGGTTATGACCTTTATTTTGAATTCTTTTCAGGCAGATTGGTTAAATCTATCTCCCCAGGCTCCTTCTTGGGGGTTGTCTGTGTGATTCTGGTCTGGATGAAATTCTTCTGCTTTTTCATGGTGATAGAGGTAGTCATGGGCAGTTGGTCCATGTGTTAGCTGGGAGAACAAAGTCCCTTCCTGCTTGCTTGTCACCTTCCTCTCCTGTGAGAATGGCGACCCCTAGCAGCTTGTGCTGAGCAGCTGCATGCCAACGGGGTCTCTTGAGTCTGGCCCAGGTAGCTGTGAGGGAGGTTCTGCACAGCTGCTGTGGGCATGGCTGGTCTCAGGCTGCTGCTCTGCTATGACAGGGCCGCACTGGAGGGGGAATGGGCGGGAGGCTGTTTATCACTGTGAGGGTCCTCAGAGCTGTGCTGCCACCCAAGGGGTTAGGGCTCCCAGAGTTCCCCAGGATTCCCAGCTACTAGGCTCAGTGTGCCGGGACGCTTCCATCTGTCTGTGAAGCTTCTGTCCCTTTAAGACTTTCAAAAGGCACTCACATTTCTTTTGTTCCAGGGGCGCCATCTATGGGAACCCGCTCACAGGTTTTACTGTTCCGTTTCCCTAGTATCCAGCACACCACGCACTGTGTGTCTGTGCTCCCAGTGTGGATGACTAGGGCTTGGTATTTAGCAGTCCTGGGCTCCCACTTCCTTCCTGCTCTGACTCCTCTCCTCCCACCGGGGAGCTGGGGTGAGGGCTGTGCTCGGGTCCTGCTGGGCCGTGGCTTGTATCTTACCCCTTTCGTGAGGTGCTGGGTTCTCACAAGTGTAGATGTACTCTGGCTGTTGTACTGTATCTTCTGGTCTCTCTTTTAGGAATAGTTGTATTTGTTGTATTTTCAAAAATATATATGGTCTTTAGAGGAGATTTCCACTGCCCTACTCACACCACCATCTTGGCTCCTCCCAGTCTGAAAACATTTTTGGAATGTCTCTTTTGGGAATGTCTTAGGGGGTTTGCTAGCCACATAAAAGATGGCATCATCACTTGTCCCAGTACTCTTTTCCCCTTTGCCCACTAATATGGGTGCACTCCCATACAGAGGAACTGACTCCAAAAGCAAGGAGCATCAAGTGCAAAGCACCATCTTTGCCTAGAAAAATTATGTCACTTCAATAATGTCCCAGTGACAGAACACACAGCAAGCAAAGTGGTGGTCTAAAGTAACTGTGGGTTAGTCCCAATTACATCCAGTGGCTCCAGACCTCCAGAACAAAGTAGCCCCAGACTAGATTGCTAGATGGGGTATGCCTGCCTGGAGAGCCCCAGGCATCCAGGGTCTCTTTATTTTAGAAAGAGCTTGTTCCAGGATAGCATCCATATTTGGAAGTTTTTGAGATGCTCTAAGAAGGTATCAGAGGAATTGAACTGATTTAGCTGTCAGACCCTTCACCTTTCCACCCCCCCCCCAAACAATAACAAACAAAAGAAAACAAAAAAACCCAAATGCTTTAGACTAGGAGGAATCAGACTAGGAGGGCCAAATGGTGTAATTATTAAAGTTTGCTGATGGGTTAAATGATGATACATTGTCTATAAGTTAAGAAATAACAACCCAATGGCCAACCACATGTTTCTGAATGCTCCCAACACAATCTTCCAAAGTACAGAACAAGGGGAGACTCTGTGCTCACTACTACTGGCCCAAGCCTGCTACCTATAAGGTGCTGGAGATGTGGGGAATCTCATGCTCCAGCCTATATACAATACTGGGAGCTGGAAGTGGAAGCAGTGTCTCCTTTTCTCTCCCTTGATACTTCCAGAGCATTATCCCTTTCCTTCCCCCAAAATCCCTGGTTTTGGGACCCATGCCATCAACTTGCAGACTTCCAAGGCCACTCCTCTTCATTTCTTACTGATTTTACTCCTGGTTCACTCTCACTGTCTGCAGTGCTACTCTGGGTATAGTTTGTGGTTGTGCATTGAAGTAAATGATTTTAGCTTCTAGTAATTAATGATCCTCTAATGAGTGGTCCTAGCTTCTTTGACCTTCTGTTCTCCAGAGATCATACTTTTCACCCATATATCAACAATCATTCCTTAGGCTATACCTCAAATTTTGTAAATACCAAGAATTACATACCCATAATTTTCAATTCAAGTTCAGACCAACATCTCTTGCCTTTCTGGCTCACTCTGTCAATTCTTTGGCACTACTGGGACCTTCAACCAATTGATCTTGTCATCTTTTCACTATTTTCACAATTCTCACAGCCTCACTCCCCCCTTGCCCCATCTGGAGACCATAGGTCATTGTTATACATATTTAGGTTCCTTGACACTTTGCCCTTTTGTACAATTACTTAGCAAAGCATAGCTGTAGGTTAAATCTACCTTTTCCTATATTCTGTCTATACTCACATAGCAGAATGTGGCTGGAGCAAACCAACCAACTGCTTTGACTGCTCTCTTAAACTCATGTCCCTTAGCCTCTAGAGGGCCCTTAGATGCTGCCTGGCAACTATATTACATTTCCGTGGTCTATTCCCTTTCCTTTTTCCTATATGACTCTCTCACACCTCCTCTTCCTTTCTCTTCACACTTCCCAGCGTGTCCTCCTTCATCCTAATTCTCTGCTGTGGACCTTGATTCCTGTTTAACGAAGAAAATTAAAGGAATGAAGAGACTTCTACTTGCCTTTCTAAACATGTAAAAAAATCCATCTACATCTGTGTCCACATATTCTTCATTCTCTGCTCTGTTCTTCCATCTAATCCTACCCTATTCATGGGCTCTAGATTCCATCCCTTCTCACTTACTTAAGAACATTGCTTTAGTAATTGTCCTCTCTCATTCCTGTATCATCAAATGTTCCTTCTCTACTGGATCATTCTCATCAGCATACAACATGCAATTTTTCCCCACTTAAAAAGTAACAAAACTCTTGACTTTCTTGACACTAACATATTGTCCCATTTCTCTGCTTCCCTTTAAAGCATTACTTTTTGCAAGGATTATCAAGGTCACCACCTCTCATTTCTCTTTTTCCACTTCCTCATAAACCTATTCAACTTTTGACCCCACCATCCACCCAAACTGTTTTTATCAAGGTCACCAATGACCCTCACATTGTTAACCCAATGGTCCTTTTTCAGTCCTCACCTTACTTGACACATATTAGTCCTTTTTCAGAAAACAGCCTTTTCACTTATCTTCCAGGGCAATACTCTCTCCTGGTTTTCTTTCTGTCATGTTGGCCTTTCTTTCTCAGTCTTCTTGCATATTTTCTCATTTCCCTCTACCTTGAAACAGGATCAGTCCTTGAACCTCCTGTTTTCTCTGTGCACACTCACTCTTTTAGAGATTTCATCAAGACTCCTGGCTTTAAATATTATCTTTATATTGATGATTCCCAAATTACTATCTCTAGCCCAGACCTTTCCCTGACTTCTAGTTTTAAATATCCAACTGCCTGCCAAACATCTGCACATGTCCAAAGCCAAACTCTCAATCTTTCCAATTTGTTCCTCCTATAGTCTTTCCCATCTCAGTAAACAGCAACTCCATCCTTCTAACTTCCCAGGTCAAAAATCTTGAAGATATCCTTGATACTTTTTTTCTCTCTCAAATATCATGTACTATCAGCAAATCCTGTTAGCTCTACTTTCACAAATGTATCCCAAATTGACCATGTCTTACCACTTCCAACATTATTGCTCTACTCCTTGCCTTCCCTCTTACATGGATGATCAAAATAATCTCCTCACTGGTCTTTCCACTTTCATCTCTGACCCTTGTAGTTTATTTCACCAACATAATAGTCAGCATGAACGTTTTATAGCTTAAGCCTGCAATGGCCTTCCAGTTCCATTGCCTTAAAGTAAAAGTCAAAATCCTTACAATGTCCTGTAAGGTTCTGACCACACTTCAGTTGTGACCTCATCTACCACTCTCCCTCTCATTCACCCAACTCTAGCCATGCTGGACTCCTTGCTACTCTTTTAATAAGTCAAGTGTGCTCCTGCTTCAAGGCTTTTGCATTTGATGTTCCCTCTGTCTGGACTGATCTTCCCCTGGATATTACATCACTGCCTTCTTCATCTCACTCAGTTTTATGCTTAAATTTAACTTCAGTGAAACCATCCTTTATAACCCTATTTAAAAGAAGCCCTCTATGTTGGCTAGGGCTGCCACAGCAAGATACCATAAACTGTTAAACAGAAATTATTTTTCTCACAGTGTGGAGGCTGGAGATCAAGGTATTGGCAGGTTTGGTTTCTTCTAAGGCCCTTTTCTTTGGCCTGCAGATGGCCACCTTCTTGCTGTGTCCTCACATGTTCTTTTCTCTGTGCACAAGCACGTCTGATATCTTTTTTGTGTACTAATCTCTTCTTACAGAGATCTCAGGTTGGATTAGGGTCTTCTCTAACTGTAGGTCCTCATGGTAACTTACTTACCTTTTTAAAGGCTCTACCTCCCAATAAGGCACATTCTCAGGTGCTGGGAAAGGGTGTCAATATATGAATTTGGGAGCAGGGGGAGAAACTTAATTCAGGCTATACACAGTCCATCCCTACTTCCTTTATATTTCCGCATAGACAGCACTCCTTACCTTATGATCTACTTTTTGCTTTCTTTGCTTGTTTATCTGTCTCTCTCTACCATAATGCCAATTCAAAGAAGATAGGGATTTTTACCCATTTTGTTGGCCACTGTACCTGTGTCCAGAGCAATGCCTAGCACATGGTAAGCACTGAATAAATATTTGTTAGATTATTTAATGAATGAACATAGTTATTTTCCTTCTGAAGCCTTCTGGATTTGCAACCCCAAACTCTCTCTCTCCTCTCAGAGTAGTTTTCTGTCAATAAGCATTTATTTAGCATCTATTCTGTGCCCAGTATTGTGCTTCAGACTGAGAGTTAATTCACAAAACAAAAACAATAATAAAACCCCCAAGATATAAAAATGTAAAAATCTTTTTACAACAGTTTCTACTCAAATGCGCTTACAAACAAGTATATATGTGATTAAAAAAATAGAAATTTATGGTTCAAACTTTAAATAAAATCAGTAGATTGGTTAGTGCCAAAGTATACAGGGAAGACTTATCTGTAAAATAGGGATAATAATTCTTATGCTTTATATAGATTTGTGAAGATGAAATATGGTTATAGTTAACCAATCACTTCTTCATATGTTAAATTAGGGAAAGATCAGAAAGTTACAAGAAGAAAGACAGAGACTTCTGGGGGCTGTATAAGCTCTCTTATGGAAGGTTCATAAGGATCAAGAGGTCTTAACCTGCCTGGCAGTACCCAGAGGCCTGCTGGGTCTGGTCAGCCAATATAAGCAGATCACAATGATGTAATTCCTGTAACATGAAGCCTTGCTAGGGTGCAGTGGTAGGGCATGCTGGAGCCTCACAGAGGAGCCCCTCTTTTGCCTGACCATGCAGTTCCATTTACTCTCAATAAAAATGCAGTAAAAAGTTCACTTGCGTCCAAACTGTTGAATGCTTTTGACTCCAAATTATTTGGAATAGAAATTCTGGCAGACAGTATTTTGGGGAAGAAGATGGATGAAATGTCCTTAAAGTGAAAGAAGGAAATAAAGTGGTTATATTTTACTGGACTGGATTGTAGTTTAATCACACTGCAAGATTTTAAAAACATATAAGCTAGAGCTAAAATAGTTTCTAGCAGCAAATGACTTTGTGTTCCTAATGGGTGGGGGAATTAAACCCTTTCTTCAAAAGAATCATACAACTTTGGGGAAGTTGGGCAACATTAACTGCTACCTCTTCACTATGACAGAGTCTAGAGTGCCTGAGTCTCAAGCCTGGCTAGTTTGGGGATGTGCTAACTCTTCTTCTTTATGTTAGCACTATACAAAGTGTTTAGCTCCTATGCCAATTACATAAGATCAGTTTACTGTGTATAATATAATAAAATTTTATTTAGCTTTTGGATTATCTATAGATCTCAATTACTTGGATTGTTTCTTGCTAATAAGAATAATGGCAAACTGACTTTAATCTGAAATCATAATGAAGTCTTTTATGAATTGCATCCATTTTCTTTCCTCTACATTTATCATTCATTAAATATGAAGTGTGCACAGGTTTTATACAAAACACACTAAATAAAAGTGTTTATCTTAGGCATTCTCCTTTCCAACCAACCACTAAGACCACATTGGTAGAGTTTGTTCTAGCCTACAAATTTGAGCACTGAAAATTATGATAATATGGGTGGTGACAGGAAAGATGATAGCTTCCTCTTATGAATTGATGTCACAGACTTTCAGAAATAATTTGAACATTCCTAACTTGTGTTTAATGTCATTTTATGACTTTCTCACTCATAAATTTAATCCAGGCTCAACTGTTTTTATTTCTAAGCTATATAATCCTTTATAGGGTAATAAGTACTATAATTTAACCACCCACAGTGTAAAAATAACTCCCTCTTCTTATTTGTCTCTCTTGGCTTCAGGAGATCCTCATTAATTCTAGTATTGATGATCAAATTTCTGTTTACTCTGTTTTGTGGAGAAAGTGAAGGTTCCTTTGGCCAGGATTCTCATCTAGCCCTGCTTGGCTTGCTCACTACACACATGTGGGCAATACGTTGTTATTGATTCTATAAAAAGAGCTTTCCCAGTGCTCTGGGCTGCTGCAAGACTGCAGGAGAGCAGAGAAAGGAGTGGTGGCAGCGCCTAGGACAGAGAGGCCCAGAAGCTGAGACCAGCTTGCTACATGCAGACTTGCTCTGAGTGAATGGGATTCTAGTGATTGACTTGCTACTGTGGGAATAAAGTTGGGTATAAACCCTTTCACCCCAAGAACGTTCCACTGTCATTTTTTCGGTCTCACTGAATCCATAGTGAACTTGTCTGGGGCTGAAATCCATTGGCAAGACTATCTACAAATGTAAATTCAGTTATTTCCCCTTTTAGGATTTACATAGACCAAATGACCTAAATTTTCAGGCTGTCTATAATCACACACACACACACACACACACACACACACACACACACACACACACACACACACACACACACACACAAAACTAAGCTAAATTATTTTGAGTTAATTTGATGAAAAAGGGAAGCAGGCAGGAAATAGCAGAAAGTCATAACAATACTTATGTTTTCAGGACTCATTATCCTTTTGCACCACTTTCTCTCCAGTGGAACTCCTTGACAGGGGATTTTATTCCTTTTTTATCCCCCCAGTATAGTGGTTCTCAAACATTAGTGTGCATCCTGATCAACTGACGGGCTCATTAAAACCAACTGCTGAGCCCCACACTCAGAGTTTCTCACTCAGCCAGTCCACGTGAATTGGCACAGCTAAGAATTTCCAGGTGAAGATGATGATGCTGGTCTGGGAACCAGACTTTGAAAACCACTGCCTCACTATGTAGGAGGCTCTTACAAAATGTTGGTTTAACTAAATTGAAGTAACACCACTGGAGGGAAGACATTAGACCAAGGGGTTGGTAAGATTAGTGTATTACATAGTGGATCTGTGGCATCTTGCTACACTGATGGACAGTGATTGCATTGGGGTATGGGTGGGGACTTGATAATATGGGTAAATGTAGTAACCACATTTTTTTTTCATGGGAAACCTTCATAAGAGTGTATATCAATCATACCTTAATAAAAAATTTTAAAAACATATTAGTGTATTAGTTGTGATAAGAGCTAAAGAACTATAACAAAGAGATCCCAAGACAAAGTGGCTTGAATATGATGAAAGTTTATTTCTCACATAACAGTCCAGAATTAGGTGGGAAATCCAGGGCAGAAAGGGAGCACTGCTTGCTGAGTCCAGGGACCCAGGATGAGCAGTTGATTGTCTCCACCTGTAGGGAAAAAGGAGGTTTGTATGGCCAGGATACTCACCTGACCCTAATCTACTGATGATTCAATTGGCCTACTGCTAGACTAATCCTTCCACACCCATAGACAATAAGCTATTATTGATTTATTCACTATATAAAGAGCTCTGCCCAGTGCTCTGGGTGGAGACAGAGATGGAGGTGGATTATGGACCTGCAGATTGCTGGATGCCGACATGATCTAGTGCTCAACCTATTGCATAGTATTCCATGGAGCTATCGTGGTGTCTTGCCAATGGGTTTCAGGAATGACAGTGGAACGTTCTTGGGGTAAAGGGTTTATTACCCAGCTTGTTCTCCAGGCAATAGGTTGAGCACTAGAATTATCTCTGCATCCAGCAGTCTGCTGGTCTGTAATCCACCTCCATCTCTGTCTCCACCCAGAGCACTGGGCAGAGATCTTTATATAGTGATGCTGTCAATAATAGCTTATTGTCTATGGTGTGTAATCAGTAGCCTAGCAGCAGGCCAGTGACATCATCAAGTAGGTTAGGTTCAGGTGAGGATCCTGGCTACAGGAACCTTTACTTTATCCACACTCCACTACTCCAGGATTCTTATCTCACAAGCTACACATTCTCGGTCTTCCACAGTGGTCCCTGTATGAGAAAGCTGGAGCACTGTAACCAGATTCCACAACAGCAACAGGGGATAAAAACAACATAGAGATAATAACAAAAATTAAAATTCAACAAGATTTTGATACAGGTAACAAAAATTTTAATAATCTTCAAGCATAAGGAGGTTATTTCAGCTATATTCAAAACCAGCTCTACTCAAAAGAGTTCATGACTCACACTTAGTAGTGGTAAGGATAGAGAGCTCCATGCACCCCAGCAAGTAGCAGTTTTATTTGCTAGGGTGTATGACCAATCCACAAAGATCTTAAGGACAATAAGACACATGTTTTAATGACACCAACATAGGTAAATCTTGTCTATCAGGTAGGATGCATGCAAGAGAGTGGTCCTGTGATAGGACTGCAGTGGGAAGGGGGTCCCTTCCAGATCTAGTATACCATACCTTTACTCCTCTCCCCATGGGGATTACTGAGGGGGTCTCTAGATAGTGCTACTGGAAGTGTATGCACTGGCCATATAATAAAACAAACTCCCTGGTAAGATGCTCCTGCCTTCTGGAGATTTAGGATATACTACTGTGATCTTTGGAGGCACTCTACTATTACTGCAGGAATACACAGGAGGCTAGCTTCCAGGCCTTGTCCCCAAGGTGCCAGGAGAGCCAGCCATCGTTAGTCCATGTGTCAAAATGTCCAAGGCTATGTCCACTCAATGGAGTCTCTGGGGTTCAGTGCAGTTGGTACTGGCAGCAAGATATCATTCTGGTGGCCAAACCTCAGCTTCAGTGATTCTTCCTTGGTTTGTACTTGCAGTTGTATAGGAGAGGGAGCAATGTGTGTTAGCATGTCTACAGAGCTCAGGGCTCCCTTTCAGGGTTTCTCATTCAAATGCCGTTAGAACTGTTCATAAACGGACTGACCATCCCAGCAGACTATCAGTGTCTGACTTCAGTCTAGATTTTAACAAAAGATTTTACCTCCTTATCATGCCTGCCACAGTAGGATTGTATGGCACATGAAACTTCCATTTGATTCCCAGCTGTCACACTCATTCTTGCAGTGTATGTCCAGTAAAATGGGTGCCCTGATCACTCTCAATTACCTGTGGTTGGCCATAGGCTGCAAAGAGACACTCTAGGCCTCTTTTTTTTTTTTTTGGTCATCGGTTGGTCTGCACAACATGTAGGAAAAGCAACCAGAAGTCCAGTAACTGTGTCCACACAAGTCATGGCATATTGGTACCCTTCTGACATGGGCAGAGGCCCAATATAATCTATCTGCCACCTGACAAGGGGTATCAGCCCCTCAGCTATTGCCTCATGTTGCTGTGGAACTCAAAGTAAGTCCCTTTTAGAGCATACAACACACTCCCACTGGGCTCTGCTGACTTCTTCAAAGGTCAAAGGAAAGCCCCACTAATGGACTACAGCCCACATTGTCTTTTGCCCCACATGGAATAAACGCTGATGTAACCATTGGGCTACATCAGAGGCAGGCTTTCCTTCTAGCTAACGTACTTGGGCCAATTCATATGCTTCATCATTTCCTGGGGATTCCAGTGGCAAATGACCTGTCACATGATATACTGTAACTGTTTTAGTCTGACCACAAGCCCATAGGTCTTGCCACAATTCCTGCCCCCAAAGTTGTCAGTGACCAACCACCCAGTTGGCATGGTACCATGTTGGTAGCCACAGGGTCAAGTCCTGGTAGATAGCCTAGCTGTCAGTGCAGACAACTATTGGGGAGGGCTTCTGGTTGATCACAAGCCACACTGCCCACAACTCTGCCCATTGACTTCTCTTCCCTTCAACCGTCTTCCATTCATATTGTTTCAGTCTTAGGGTGGAAAGCTATGGCCCTCCATTTTGGGGGATTCCATAGCTAGAGCCATCTGTGTACTATGCATTTTCAGGTATAGGGGCTCTTCCCTCCCAATAGGGACTCTCTGTTACTAATGGTTCTAATGTAAATTCTTTCTGCTTTTCACTAGTATATGTCATTGGCTCCAATAAGCACTAGAGTTCTTTACTCAAGGGGCTACTAGAGAGGGTACTTTGCTGCTGTGGGTAAACACCCCACTTGATCAGTGTAGGCATTTATACCATACCACTCCTTGGCTTTTGGGTCCAGTCTCATACCCACCCCATGATGGGATAGGTGGTTATTACCTTTATTGAGGCCATTCCAGTGATAGGTCCTGTAGCCAGCAAGGTGTGAAACATGGCAGCCAATTATTTTTCTATCAAGGTGTATTGTATGTCTTCCCCTTTCCAGAGTTGTGACCAGAATTCAATAGGTTGGTGAGTTCGTTCAAGCTGCTGCCAGAGACCCCAGCCATAACCATCTTCAGTCACATGAACATCCAGTTCACAGGGCCTTGATGGGTCTATCACACTGAAGGTCTGCATGGCCTTGACTGCCCATTTTACTGTATTAAAGGCAGATGCACATGCCTCATCCCAGTCCCACCTGACACCCTTTTATATCAAGCAGTATAAGGGCTTCAGAATTTGTGCCAAGTGCAGAATAAACACTCTCCAGTAGCCTAGAAGACCCCAAAACTCCTGTAACAATGCTACAGTTGTAGGGGTAGGAAAGGCCTGGACTTTATCTATGACTGCTTCTGGTATAACTTTAGTCTTACCCAACCAGACGACCCCCAAGAATTTGACTGATAAACCAGGTCTCTGAACCTTGATGCTGTGAACCTTGACAGCCCATCCTTTCTCCTGTATATGTTGCATCAGTCTAGTTGCTACACCTTCTAGATCTGAAAGAGAATCAGACGTGAGCATGACATCATCACTATAATGGTACAGCTGCACCACTGGGGGTTTCTTCTATGCTGCCAAGTCCTGGCCTACAAGTCCATTACAGATGGTGGGGCTGTGGAGGTATCCCTGTGGAAGGACAGTGAAAGTCCATTGCTGTCCTTCCCATGTGAAAGTAAACTATTCCTGACTTTACTGATCAATGTCAATGGAAAATAAGGCATTAGCAAGATCTACCATATAATGTTCCTAGTTCATGTCTGAGGGCATTCATCATATTTGCAATAGAGGGGACAGCAGCATGCACATAATTCATGGTCATATGCCAGGAGCCATCTGGATTTTTTACTGGCCACACTGGGGAATCGAAAAGACTATGTGTGGGCTTTATTATACCCAACTTTTCCAGTTCCTGAAGGGTTTCTCCAATTTCTTTGTGCCCTGTAGGCAATTCATATTGTTTGGTATTAGTCACCCACCAAAGCACAGGCAAAGCTTTGGGCGGATGCCTAGCATGTCCTCTCAGAACTGTGTTTACCACACATATTCTCAGTCTGAACTCACCTACAGTAGTCTGAAAACATAGACCCTTCAGTATATCAATCCCCAAAATATATTCATGGATGGGAGTTTTTGGGGTTAGATGCCCTATTCCCAAAGGGATTTGGGCTTTTTTCACTCTGATACCTTCTGCCCGTATCCATCTATAATAGTGGGGGTCCCAGGAAACCACTCAGGGTTACCATGAATCAGTGAACATTCAGCCCCTGTGTCCACCAGAGCCAAGACACATTGTATGTTCGCTGGGGGCCAATGGATAGCTATTTCAGCATGTGGTCTCTGGTCCCCCCATGGTCCCTCAGGGCAGATACCTTGACCTTCCCCTCATTCAAATGGTGTTCCCCAATCACCTTCCTGTGTGGATTCAAGTGAGGTTGGGTCACCCTCCAGCAGGAAGTCTTGTAAACACACAGGCTGGACTTGTGGCTCTGTTGCTGGCCTGTCTCTTTTTTCTTAATGGCTGGAAGTGCTGTTCTGGTTTCAGTTGTTGCCATAGCTCTAGTAAGATCCTATTTGACCTACCATCTAATTTCCTCCCATCTGCTCCTGCCCGTACTAAATCAACCCACATCTGGGTCCTTGTAACCCTCATGGGGCTCTAAATTCTTCCTGTGAGTGGCAGACCTTATTTCTTTCTGCGTTCTCATTGCTTCAGCCCCTCCTAAGTCTAATACTGTATGGTTAACCTCACTTATGGGCTGCCTTAAATGAGGGGTAAGAATGGCCACTAGAGACCCAAAGAGGGAATGTGGGAGCCATCTGAAGCACATCATTTCTCATCCCTGCAGTAAAAGGCTCCTCATATCAGCCATAATTCTCTGGACTGTAGGTCTCATAACACCTGTTGGAGCTCAGCCATCTAGCAGGGGAGGATGGTAAACCACCCTGATTGGGCCACACAGCATGAAGTACAGCCATAAACCAATCAAGGAGGGAGTGATTTCCTGGGGTCTGATGTGCATTTTGTAGTCACTGCCTCAAAGCAGGATCAATTGCCAAGGCAGCTTTCCAATCTCTGATCCCAACAGAACAATTCCATCTACCCCTAAATCCCACAGACACAGGAGCCACGCTGATGTTGACTCTGAGGGCTTCTGCCTAAACCGGGAGCCCAAATCCACCAACTCAGCCTAAGTATAGGGGCAGAGCATAGAGTGCTCCAGGACCTGGGGAGGGGCTGCATATCTCCTGGAGGAACCCTCAGTTGCTCTGTGCTTATTTTTCTACAACCACTGGTTGTGCTTTCAATAGAGGAGGGGTCAGTGTCCCTGGCACCATCCCTTCATCCTTCCCCAGCTCCTCCATTTCTGGGGCTGATGGCACCTTTCTCTCACCTCCCCCGAGTGCCTCCTCTGCTACAACCTTTATGTTTTCTACGGTGCCTCACAGCAATGCCAGCTCAGTCTTCAGCAGCTCTCTTACTTCACCTCAATGCCTCACAGCTGGCATTCTTGCACCGCCTCTTCTGTACTTTCCTCAGGAGTACATCCTTTACCTCCATGGCCTTTTCCTCCTTCAGAGCACCTGGCAGAACTGCTGTCTCATTCTGTAAGGAATCTTTTACCTCCTTCACTGGACCTCAGAGCTCACTTTCTCACACTGCTGTTTCTTGTGGATTTTTCAGGGGTCTGTCCTTTTCCTTCATGGCCTTCACCTCTTCCACAGCACCTCATAGTGATGCCACTTCAGTCACCAACATATTTTTACTTCCTCAATGGCACCTCACAGCCGGCGTTCTTGTGCTTTCTTTTGCATCGATGCCATTTCATTCTTCAGTGAATCCACAGCAGTTCACAGCTCATGTTCTCATGCTGCCAGTTCTTGTGTCTCTTTCAGGTGCATGTTCTTCTCATATGTAGACTTTTTTAATACTGTGAGAAGCAGCCAACCCACAGTCCCCGCTGCCTCATGGGCACTCTGCTTCTCAAAGGATCTGCTTACTATATCAAGAGCCACCCCTACAGCCTCAGGTGTTACCTCCACCTGCCTCCAGTCCTGGGGTGGGGCCCAGCCCTCTAATAGGCAAGCCACCTCAGACCACATACCCACTGGGGAACAGTCAACTGTCTCCCCATTCATAGAGGCAGCCACATGAAGCACCCCTCCCATAAGGGCAGCTTGTTCTTTTCTTTGGTCAACAATGAATCCTGTTGATATTGCCAATTGTCTTGCCAATGGGTTTCAGCCCCTGCAAGTTCACTATCAATTAAGTGAGACTCAGGAATGACAACGGAATGTTCTTGGGGTGAAAGGGTTTATTACCCAGCTTCTTCTCCCAGTGATAGGTTGAGCACTAGAATTATATCTCTGTCCAATAGTCTGCAGGTCTGTAATCCTCCTTCATCTCTGCCTCTATGCAGAGCACTGGGCAGAGCTCTTTATATAGTGACTCAGTCAATAATAGCTAATTGCCTGTGGGTGTGGAAGCTGTAGCCTAGCAGCAGGCCAGTTACATCAAGTAGTTTAGGTTCAGGTGAGGATCCTGGCCATAGGAACCTTCACTTTATTCTCACCTGGCTTTCCATATTCATCTCCACATGGACAAGGAACCTGAAGGTTTACATTGTGCCTCATTTCTAATTCTTGGTGTTTAGATGGTACTTTTAAAACAGGTGCTCCACAAAATGGTTCTTCATTGCATATATTAGGTTGATCCACATGGACCTACCAGTTTTGTTGGTAAAAAAATAATAATCAAATATTGACAATTCTATATGGTTTAATCTAATAATTCTATTCTCACTTTGCCCACATGGTGTATGGGTTTGTTTTTCCCTAAGTGCTTTCATATTTCTGTTTCTGATTGGAAAGCTCTTTCTCCTTACTTTATCCATCTTATTCCTTCCTTTAACATCTTGGTTAATCACTCATCCCATGCTGACCTAGCATTTTCTGGCTAATATCTCTGCATTCTTCTCTAACTACAGGCATATTTTATTTCCCCTGTGCCTTTCACAATGTAGGCCCTACACAAATATTTGTCATAAGGCTGAATTACATATCTGAGGATAGGTCACTGAGGGTCTGAACCCCAGGTTCCTTCCTTGGACAGAAGAAGATCCCTGTCTAGCCAAGATAATGCGATTGTTGAAAGTGGGCTTAAAACAATCAACAGTAAAGCCTCCAGGTTGTTCTGCTGGTGCGGTGTTTGAAAATGTTATATGCTAAGTGATAGGCAATCTACTTTCAGCTCAATTTCAGGAAGGAGTGGATTCTACCCAGCCAAAGCAATTTCAAAAGACCCTTCTGGTTGACAGAGTAAAAGAGAATGTTGATCACAGAGGGGAAAACACATAGTTAATGAGAACAGACAGAGTCATCACATTAAAGAGAAAGAGCTGCTGTGTGGAACAGTCACCCCCTGTACCTAGGAACACAGGCACACAGTGCTTGACAGCATGAACTGGAGGAAAACAAAGGCTGTACAGCCTAAAGACTATGCTGTGTGCACAAATGAAGAACTTTTGGGGAATAATTATAAGAGCATTGAAGCAAGAGGAAGAGGAAGGGAGAAGGGAGGCAGGAAGGGAGAAGTGAGGGCTAAGATCATGGGACACACAGGACAGAACCACAAGTGCTGAGAGAAGAATCTAGACTAGTCAGAAAGGGGCAGACCACTCCCTTGGACACACTAGTTAAGGTGTACACTGGGTTCCTAACTAGGGGAAGCTAGAGAAGAATAGTAAGTGTGTAACTTTAGGCAAGTTGCTGAATCTTACTTATTTGAAAAAGTAGCACTGATAGTGCCTATCTTATAGGGATAATGTAAACACTAAATATTACATATGAACACACAAAGTGCCCAGCACATAATAACTATGTAATATGGACAGCCTTATTACTCAAGTATTGTTTGGGAAACTATATGGTCTGTCATTCTCAACTAATCCTTTCACCTTCTCCATGAATTCTCCATGTGAAGAACTCTCCAAGGAGACTCATGAACTGTATACATTTAACCGGTCTCACACGCACACATACACACAAATAAATCAGTAAGCTGAATGCCTTAAAACAAGTGTCCAAAAGGCATTTCTGTGAAGACGGAAATATTCTGTATTTGCACTGACCAGCATACTAACCATTAGCCCGTGAGAGTACTGAGCTCCTGAAAGACCTCCTGCAGGGGCCTCAGTGGCCTAGTGGGTCTCTGGATCAGATGGCCTGAATCTGCCTCTTATAGCTGAATTATGTTAGGCAAGGTACTCAGCCTCCCATGCCTTGGCTTCATCCTTAGTAATATGAGATTGATAATAATATCACTGTAGTGAATCATGAAGATTAAATGAGAAAATACATAGAAAGCAGTGGTTCTCAAAGTTTAGATGCATTGGAATCACCCAGAAGCTGTTACAACACAGATTACTGGATTCATCCCCAAAGGTTTTGATTCAGTGGGTCTGGGGCAGAGACAGAAAATTTGCATTCTTAATCAGTTCTTAGGGGGTGCTCATGCTGTTGGCCAGGGGACCACACTTGGAAGACCATTTATAAGACCTGTAGTATGGTACCTGGTATGTGTGAGAATTCAATAGTGTTTGTTTTATCATCAGCATCTTCATGGTGTACATCAAGGTTTCTGGAAAAAAAAAACCCTGTACCTTATTAGGGATCTCTAGACCATTTTTCTTTTTTTTTTTCTTTTCTTTTCTTTATTTTTGAGAGGGCATCTCATATTTATTGATCAAATGGTTGTTAACAACAATAAAATTCTGTATAGGGGACTCAATGCACAATCATTAATCAACCCCAAGCCTATATTTCAACAGTCTCCAATCTTCTGAAGCATAATGAACAAGTTCTTACATGGTGAGCAAGTTCTTACATAGTGAATAAGTTCTTACATGGTGAAGAGGGCAAGGGCAGTCATCACAGAAACTTTCGGTTTTGATCACGCATCATGAACTATAAACAATCAAGTCAGATATGATTATTCATTTGATTTTTATACTTGATTTATATGTGAATCCCACATTTCTCCCTTATTTATTTATTTATTTTAAATAAAATGCTGAAGTGGTAGGTAGATGCAAGATAAAGGTAGAAAACATAATTTAGTGCTGTAAGAGGGCAAATGTAGATGATCAGGTCTGTGCCTATAGACTAAGTATTAACCCAAGCTAGACAAGGGCAACAAAACATCCACGGATGCAGAAGATTTCTCTCAAAACAGGGGGGTGAGGTTCTAAGCCTCACCTCTGTTGATCCCCATTTTCTCACCTGATGGCCCCCCTGCGACTGTGCCTGTCTTAGGTTGTTCCTCCCTTGAGGAATCTTACCCGTCTCTGGCTAACCAGCCGTCTTCCGGTCTAGCCCATTTTCTGACATTATTTTGATAAATGTTTATGAAGCACCTACAAAGGGAAAAATATCTCTTCTGTATTCCAAGAGACAGCCTGTCAAGGAGGGCTTGGAGTAGGTACAGCTACAGAGCACCAGGTTACCTGACCATCATTACTACCATCTGAAATGCCTTTCATCATTTCAACTCTCCACAAGACACAGAAAATTTAAAAAATCGCCTTTTGAGGTGAGCCACAAGCTAGATTTCTCTCTAATTCTTCTTGATAAAAATGATGTTCTGAGGCCTGTAAGTGGTAGATGGAAAATATGTGAAAACACATCTAGGCTCTTGACTCTTATATCAACTTCCTGAGATCCTGGGTACATCCCTCAATCATGGACCTGGATTTTGGACTTGATGAGCTCTCAAGTCACTTTCAAAAACATCAGCAGGATCCTCACAAACCCAACCTCACCTGTGCAGGGATTTACTCCTTGGAAGTTATCATAAGTCATCTAGTTTTTCTCCTCTGAGATTCTTTCTGTGGTCCCTTTAGTTCTTTGGATGAAAGGTGTTGGAAGAGGATTAACAAAAAAAAACCCCAAACAGACAAAGACAATTGGCTTGATAGAGTCATCTTTAATTTTGTCATTTTCTAGTATTCATACTATGGTTCCTTTGGAATAAAAAAAAAAAAGCCTTGATGAAAATATGCCCCAAGAGCCTCTAGGACTATAGACACCATTCCAGGAAGAGATCCAAAAAAGGGTCTTTCAATTTGGATTCTGAAATGCAGTATTTTATGTTATTTATATCTGTTCTAATAAAGGACCACTCACTCTACTTCCTTCTCTTAAGAAACATGAGTAAAAGTTCTTTGCAAATATCCTAGTCTTTTATGTGTAAAGGGTGAGGATTGTTCCTACAGGTAGAAAACTTATAAACAATTTCTGTTACAAAATCAGTCTTACTAACAGGTCCTGATATGGTAAATCAGGATTATCTTTTCCATTTTCAAGAAGTGCAGAGAAGCTGGCTTTAGAGTGACTTATTACTTAGAGAGACTGGGACAGAGGTGAGATGAGAAGCTCCCACTTACTAGGAAAATCTGATTTGTCAGGTCTGACTACTGTTGTAATCTGACAGAATATACTTTCAACTGTCTCCACAATAAGCATAGGAAACAGAACTTGGGACCTGAGTTGGGGATTTTGAGGAGCAAATGTGATCAAGTTTGGCGGAAGCCAGATTTGAAGCAGGCAGCTATTTGTTGAATTGCTAATATAAGCAGTATCAGTGGTTCAGGTTGTGTATTTTCAGTACTCACCTTCAAAATAGGAATATCTGGAGTCTCACACATGCTGTCTCTCCGGGTTTTGTGCTGATGAAAAAGCACTGCTCTCAGGAGTAAAGGTTTTAATCTCAGATTTGCTTCTTACATCCTGAGTGATACCATACAAGCTAACTGTACTTTCTGAGCCTCACTTTCCTCAGGTGTAAAATGGAAATTCCTCTTTTGCATATTTCACATGGGGTTGGTGAGATTCAACTGAGAGATGAATACAAGGAAGTATTTATTAAGAACAGCATCCAGGGACCTGTGCTCTTGTATAATAAATAAATCAAGCTGAAATAAAGCAACCTTCTCATAAGATTGTATCATGTATTTCTGAACTAAAAAAAAAAAAGCTGGAACAGTCAATGTGGTCTAAAGGGGAACAAAGTAATCAGTTTAAATACATTAAGGCAGGTGCCATCTCAGTGACAAATGAGTGATGGTAATCAACTTATTTTTATAAGATCTGAATACAAACTGGTCCAAATGACATCTCAAAGATTGTAAGGCTAAGACCTCACATACTACTTTTTAAAAGAGTTAAGATAAAGTGAGCACCTGAGCTAGTACATACTCCACAGAGAGACACAAATGATACACTCATTTGCTAAATTACTGTTAACTGCCTCAAATTTACATAGATAAATTCAGGCCAAGGAGTGTGCCTCAAATATTTGAAGATTCAGGTGGCTGTACATTCTCTGTTTTGTTTGTTTTGGTTACAGCAGTTGCTGATTGGGATTCAACACTGTTCTATTTGAAGGCTACAAATCTTATTCATCAAATGAAACCAGTGATTATGTGTACCAAATTAAATGTCCCCAAACTATAACTTTTTGCTTGTGCAGAAAGCTGCCTTTATTGGAGTGCACTGACCACAAGACATGAAAGCCATTTTGTGGTTAGTCGATTAGTGGCAACTTCCTAGAGAAACCCCACCAATTTCTTCACCTCCTGGCACACAGGATATGCTAATTCTTTGGCTTTAACTGATCCAACTCGTAAAACCTTCTCTAAGTGGCCTTTGTCCATCTTCAGTTTTTCAATTTCACTCTTAATTGGAGCAAATTTCTCAATCACAGCATCTGCCACCACCAGCTTGTAGTGTGCAGTGTCCATGCCAGCACTGCGGCGGACCACTTCCTCCACAGAGAGTCCTGTCACTGCGGCGTGAATGGCAACCAGGTTGGACACACCCCTGCGGCTGTCTGGGTCGTAGGTGACCTCCGAGGTGAAGTCCGTCACAGCCTTGCGGAATTTCTGTACTATCTCCTCTTGGCTGTCTGTTATTCTGACAGTGGCCAGTTTATCAGGATCTGATTTTGACATTTTGACAGAAGGATCACGGAGGGATTTTACCTTCTTCATGGATGCTAGGTAAAAACACCCCAGGCACATATCGAAAACAAAAACAAAACAAGAAAACATGAACAATATTAAAAAAATCACCAGGAATGTCAGTGTTTAGACCTTAAAAAGTGCCAAGAATACTAAGTGACTTTATTATTTTTATCTGGTATATTATCTCTATTATGTTATATTCATACTATATTTATTTTGTAGTATACTTATACATATTTCTATTTGAATATATAAATATGAAATACTGTGAAAAATTCAAGCAATTTATGTAAGCATGAAAGTAAAGGTCATCTGAAATATGTAATAATACTGTATACATTTTGTTAATCACATTTTCTTGCACCTTTCAGTGTATACATACACATAAAAATGTATAATCTTACACAAATGAAATTATATCAGTCATATAGTTTTTCCTGTGTATACCATTTTAAAAGTATCTCTTTTTTCTCCCTCTTTTTCTTCTCTGATCTTCCCTAATAGCTTATCACCCTCTGCCCACAACCACTGCCCTTCCTACCTCCAACTGATTTTAACAACCTGTGGCAATCCTTCCATTTCTTTACCAACACACACACACACACACACACACACACACACACACACACACACACACATACATGTATGAGGGAGAAGTCACTTGGTTACTACTCTGATAGAATCAAGATGTTAAGTTGTGCTTCACAAACCAGTGTTATTAATAATTGCCTATTTTATGGCTATTACGGAAACAAAGTTTAAATAGGTAAAATAGTAATAGGCCAAAACATTAACATACTTTTTATTTCTAAAAAAAGGTTGACTTCAGTGCATGGGGTACCCTGAATTTGTGTGAACTGTTGGAATGACTTAGAAATTATACCTGCCTTATGCTTCTAACTTGATACTCAGCACGTTATACCCCTTTAAAATGCTATCAGTTTAATGAAGACAGACAGAGCTTAGGTTCCGTGAAGCTTGGCCCTGCCATACATTTACACTGCTACCAAAATATTGATAGAGATTTACACAGCTTCTTTCCTCAAGAAGATTCCAGACTAGCACAGCCTTGAAAGTTGCAGTTGAGGTTTCAGATTCAGTAAGTAGATTGTATACTCCATCTTGGCTGTACATTTAAGAAGTCGGAGTGTAAGAATTACCAATTCCTTATTTTATCTAGATTGATTCAGCAGTTCTCCTGTGCATTTAGTTTTATTGTGAATAGGGAAGGCAAGGTAAACTGGTTTTGAAATCAAAGAGCTTAATTGTAGAACTCAGCTTTGCCACTGTCTACATACACTACTCGGACGTAGAATCAGCCTTGCCACGCCTTAGTTTCCTCATCGATACAATAGGGAAGAACACCTGTTCTACCAAGTGAAACGTGTTTATATATATATATATTTTTCATTATAAAGTATTACATAATTTACCTTATATAAACTATATATATATAAACTAAAAAAACCCATTTTCTTATACAATACTTTATAATGAAAATGGTTATTTTTAGTTTTTAGTCTCTTCTATACTTTTCTATTTTGGTTATTTTATTCAATAATCCAATGAAGTGTACCAGTCCTACATTACAGAAAAATATGGAGATTCTGGTTACAAATCCTGAAGACTGTCCATGAGAAAGCCAAGTTTAGACCCAAGAAAGTTCCAAGCCTTGGTCCATTATCCAATCTTCTTTTCAAAACACACCTTGATTTAATACTCTTACGTTTGTTACTTACTTAGGATGGATTTGGGCACTGGGAAGAACTCCCCATACTTCTTGTTAAACCCTCGTGCTAGATCCTGAACTAGCTCCATGTGCTGGACTTGATCTTCCCCGACAGGAACGTGTGTGGACCTTTAATAAAAGCCAGACAGAAAAACTCAGCAAGGCTCCTGCTTATACTGCAACAATATTGCAAGCAGCTGCATTTCCCGTGCCTATTTCACTGTTAGGTGTTCAACAAATGTTCACCAACTACAGAGGGAATGTCGAGACCTAAGTCTTTATCTGTGTATCACATTAATGTCAAAGATAGGTTTGTCTACTCTAGTTCTGTTTCTTCCATAGCAGAAGAATATAGCCATCAACACCAGTGTGACAGGATCTTGTGGGGAGAGAGAAATGCTATCTTAAATAGCATATGCTCTAAGCAGTTGTATTTTAAAACCACTCCTCAGTACATATTATCCTAGCCTTGAGCAGATGCTTTTTACTTTAGAGCTTGTGCTCACACTTGAAAGATACTCCATCCACTCTTCAAATCAAAGATGGCAGAAGGTTCTTCAGGCAAGAATTTTTTCTCCCTGTTATACACGGAATAGCTCAAGGTCTTTTTGGAATATGTGCCTACATTTTCAAGTAAATTGCAATTACAGGACAATGAATATGCTGCAGAGAAGTTAATGAATAAAATCTATCAGTACAACGTAGATGGACCTCAAAAACAATGTTGAATTAAAAAAGCAAGTTGCAGAAGACATGTACAATACACTGACATTCATGTAAATCTTAAAAGTGCATATGAACATACAATATATAGTTTACAGATGCATATATAAATACAAAACTCCCTAGAAGCTTCTCCACAAATTCATGGCAGAAGTTGCCTCCAGAAAGGAGGAAAGAGAATGGGTATAGAAAAGGAACAAAGAAGATCAGGATTTTATTCTGTGATATTTTATTTAAATATAAAGATGTGAAACAAAAACTATCAGGATATAGGGATTTTATTTGTAATTATTTTAATACCATATGTAAATTTACGATATTCGATCACAATGAGGTCAACAAGGGGCGTTAACAGCTATAGAAAGTCTTGATGAGAAAAACTTTATACAGGTATCCCCTGCTCTTCAGGCATTTGTTAAGCCATTTTGCTTTTATGAAAGACCTACATTAGCAACTGTTTTCGCTAGCGGAAAGAAATACAAAGAGGATTTTCACTTTCATGAGAAAAGGTGAACAGCAAACATAGCATTCAGCGTTGGGGTTGCAGCGAGAGCCGTTAAACCGGCAGCGCGCACCCAGCGCAGCCAGTGGCACTGCCACGCCCCTTCCCTGGAACCACACTGGGAGTCTCTCAGCGTCAAGCCGCCCTAGCTTTGAACTGTGTGAGCAATCTGGGCTTTATCTCGGTTTATTTGGTGCATCCTAAGGTATCAGAAAAGCCCGAGAGGTTATTTTTTTGGGGTCTGGCAACGCTCAAAGAATTTTCCATATTAATTAATTGCTGCTTTGCTTTATGCCATTTTGGCTTATGAAAGTTTTCATAGGAATGCTCTACTTTTGGATAGCATTCTCCTGGTTTCCCCCCTGTAGTTAAATATTACTAGGGCAGGAGATGGGTGGTTTTAGTTCTTTAATGCTTGGCTGAGGAGTTTACATTTGATAATACAGAAAGTAAAGTGCTGTAGTTTCTTGATCAAGGAAATTTAATGTCCTGTGAAAACAGCATCCTTAATGTGAACTTGGATATTTCCATGGTACCTGTACATTCTGACTGGAAAAATAACAGCTTTACAAAACAGCCACAAAAAAGGAAAACTGCTAGAAAATTATGGCACTTTGCTATAGAGAGGAGAATCTCCTAGCCAAGTAGTTAATTAGTGGTTCTTGAAAAACTGGAAGAGAGCTTATTATTTTCCTGTTAATTACTCTCCACAGACTACTGGTCCATTTAATAAAATTGTCTAGAGCATAGGAATTGATGTTAGTTTTGACTAGCGTAAAGACAACCACTATAATAAAATACTTGAGAACATTTTGAAAAATTTGAAATATCCCTGCAATCATTTTTTTTGCAAATTACTTTCCAGTCTTTGTTGTCTATATAGATGCATATTTTTTATATATGCATGCCATCTTTTATGTTAACATAAGACACTTCCCATGTTTCTATGTGTTCTTCATTAATAGAATTTTAATAGCTTGCATAAGAATGTTCCTTTACTACAGTTAGAGAACCATAAGGAACTTATTTTATGGCAGATTCTTTTGAATATTCATATAGTGGGAAATTTTGATTTGAGTAAAAAAGTTATTTCTTACAATAACCCAAAAGTCCTGTGGAGACAAAGCTGGTGAATGAATGTTCAATGATTTCTGGTCAAAACAAGGTATGACTGTCAGTTGATGAAACTTGTATTTGTATCATAAAATATTTTGTATATATATATATCCAAAAGAAATGCTGATAAATGTTTTGATTATAGGCATAAGAATAGGTTTCAAAGCAACTCTTTGACACTTCTTTTGCACTTAAGTTATAAAAAGAAATAAAATATATTTATTAAAAAATCCCTGAAAATTAGCCATATTTTCACATAGTCCCTCAAACGCAGTTGTGTGTGTGTGTGTGTGTGTGTGTGTGTGTGAGAGAGAGAGAGAGAGATACAGTATAGCATTTATTTACGAGCATAGGTTTTGGGGTCAGGTTAGCTTCAAATTCCAACTCTGCTACTCTCATTTTGTGTGATTTTTGAGTAAATCATAGAATATCTATCATAGGCAACTTTCCTACTGTAAAATAGGAGTAATAATATTTACCCTATACTATTGTGGTGGAGATGAAATAGGACAATGAATATAAAGTGCTTTAGCACAGTGCCTGAAATCTTGTATGTCTTCAAATGATGTCTGCAAAATAGAATTCTAAAGTGGTATATTGTATCACAGAAAGCTGCTTAAGACACACCCCCTATACAAGTAGAGTTTCACTCCTTATCTGACTCTGATTCCAACATCTCTCTACCTTGGCCAAAAGGAGGGCAGGTTGCAAGAGAAAAGAACGCTAGGGTCATCATGTTACTATTAACGAAGTAGATAGTTAAGAGCTGATGAATATTTATTTGCTTATGTGTAAATTTTCAAAGGAGAGTAAAAAGAAAACAGTATCAGCACAGAGCAATGTGTTGGCTTATTTTTCTCCTTTTGTCCCCTAGGTGTTGACACTGCTAAAAACATTCTCTTGGCTCTCTGGTTCTCTCCCACCATTGAGGAGGTTATTAACTTCCACATGAGGATCCACATATCTCTAGTCTGATTTCTAAGGTCTCTAGCTCTGCCATCTCTTGAAGGATTAGGTTGTATCTTTGCCTTCCTACTAGAAAATGGCACTAAATACCCCACATTTACTCCCAAACTCAACACTGAAGAATCAACATTCCAGTTTTGAAATGATGTTGGCATTGTGTCTAAGACAACCTGTCTCAATTTCTTACTAAGATACCCATGAAGACAGAGAAAATATAAATAACTGAAAACCAGCATCAAGAGTTAAAACTAAGGACAGAATTTGAGAAGACTATCCATTGACTGTGAAGATCAATAGAACTGAAATGAAAATAGTAACTGAGCTTCTTGTGGTATCTACTCAGAGCAAATGTTCCATTGCTGGAAACCTCTTCCAACTGGGGGTAAAGGCAGACAGCCTTATACTGCAGCCAGAGTGATGCTAACCCTTTTCTCCTCATCAGCCTGATTCTTTCCACATTCAGTCATGACAGCAGGTCTCAGAAAGTAACGGACGAGCAGTGGAGGCAGCAGGAACTGGTCACGGGGTGGTGCATTCTCACAAGAGTGAGAACGTAAACCCTATGAGCACAAAGATTTATTTGTCTTGTCCCTACTGTGCCCCAGGACATAGAATGTTTTCTGGCAAGGGCTAGGCAGCAATCAAGGAATATGTGTTGAACAAATGAATGAATGAAAAAGTAAAGATGAGAGACTAAAGCAGAATAAGACCAGAGAGCGGGTATCCTGGTGACTGCTCTTTTTCATGTAACACATCTATTTAGAGAGTGAAAGAGCCAGGCAGGCAGTAGGAGAAAACTCCATCTCAGGCCAGCAGAAAAGTTGAGCGACACAGGCAATCAGATTAAGAGTGCAGCATACTGTTCTGAACAGGAAACTCAGCTAGCATCCAGGTAGTCAGAAACCAGAATGCAAGGGCCTTTTGTATATTTTTGTCTATTGGCAGATACCATTTCAGGATTGTTATCTTGTTGCCATATGGATTTTAAAAGCCCAACACATAAAAACTGGACAAAAAACAAGTAAAAGACCCCAAAGTGGGGCATATAAAAATACTGTGGGACCAGGAAAAGGAAACTTTACCCTTCAGACCCTGAGGAAGATGTAAAATGAACTTCTACAAGAATAGATAGTTCATTTTGTTTTTTAAAGAAAACTACTTTGTGACTTCAATAGGATTCAAAAAAGACAAGGCTGTTATACAACAAGGGCAAGAAACCACAAAAGGAGAAAAATACAGGTGGTGACAGGAAACAATACAATGAACAGAAGTGAAATAGAGAAAGCCTAACACAAAATGGAAGAATCAAGAACAGTGAGAAGAATCCTAAGGACAGGTCTGATTTAAGGTGACAGTCCTCCTACAGGAAGACCTCAGGACCATCTGAACAGAGCAAAACCTAAAACTGAAGGAAACTTCAAGGAGTCAAACACAAACAAGTAAGCAAACAAAACTGAGTATGAGTATGGAGGGGCTCGACAAGTTTCATGAGAAAACACTAGAGACTCACACCAAAACACAGCCCAGAAAGAATTCTGAATTATAAGGTTAAAGAAAATGTCCTATATGCCACAGTCAGAAACAGAAACAAAAATAGGGAAAACAGATTAATAATACAACAATGGAACAATGTTTACAGGATTGAGAGAAAAAGGTAGTAAAAACCTAGCCAAGCTATCTTTCATGTGTGAACTATAATAACTGTTATAATGATAATAAAGTAGATAATAGCAATTGAATAAACACTTCCTATTCATTGTACATTTTGCTAAGCACACTTTATGCATTATTATGGTACATAATCCCTTTTTACAGATGAGGCATGTCAAACAGAAAGAAATTCTCTGGCATGAAAAAGACTGGGAAAAATTGTGAATCAAAAGTAAGGACACAAAAACTCAGAAATGGGGAGGCTGAGGTATAAAAACTATGAACACCAAAACTATAAAGTCTAAATTCTGGCTACAAATTGAAATAGAAAATAATGTAATCTGAAACCAATCCACTTATAACTACAATCTGTTGAAAATCCCAGGGAGTGTGATCAAAAGGGAGTGTGAGCATAGGTTGAAGTTCTAAAACCAATCATGTAAGATGCTAGCCTCCAGCGTCCCTGTGACAACCTCTAAACAGAGCATACCTGCACCTTCCATTTTTCACTATGAAGGTTCTCCATTCTCCTGCCTGCCTTCGAGTCTCTGCAAAACACAAATGATGACTCCCTTACTCTAGCAAGCTCTGAATTGTATTTGGGTGGTCTTTGCTTAATGACCTAAAAGCGTAACCACTGTACATGATTAATCATTTTTCACTTGGAGAATAGTCAACAAATAACTCAAAGAATATTTTTGAAAAGTGAGAAAAGAATGGACACTGGCCAGACAATATATGACAAGAACACTTGATCCAAACTTCTGGAGCAACCAGCTCAGGAAGTCACACAACATCTACAGCAACTGGTCCAGAATAATCAAGACACGGTCAATGATTGCCAATGAGTCCCAATTCTTTGTCCTCACTTTGTCCAATGTAGGACCAACCAGAGAAGTCAAAGAAGCTCCCCAAACCAATCACATAAAATGCCCCACTTCTAGTTAGCCAACCTCCAGCTTCCCTGTGAGAACCTCTAAACAGAGCATACCTGCACCTTCCTTTTTTTACTATAAAGCTTCTCCATTCTCCTGCCTGCCTTTGAGTCTCTGCAAAACACAAATGATGGTGGCTGACTCCCTTACTATAGCAAGCTCTGAATATCCTGTTTGTTTGTTTTGGGTGGTCTTTGTTTAAAGATGATCACTACTAGAATAAAAAAAGATAAAGGGAAAGAAAACACAATCTATACAGCCAAAGACACAAAACAAGGAATCATGAGAATCAGAATTATTTAATAATGTGGAAAAATACAAGATAAAAAACCAGAATGTAAATTTTTTGGAGAATACATAAAACATGCATTCCCACACAAATAGAGGCCACAGTGGTTACAGTGGGGACTCTGGCGTTGGGCAGTTCTGGGGTCAGATTTTTGTTCTGTCACTTGCCAGCTAGACCTTCTCAAGTCTGTTTTTCCACTTTAAAAACTGACTAATAGTTGTTCCTACTTATGGGATTGTTTGAGGGGTGAGTATAATAACATACAAAGTTGCAGTCTAGTGCCTGGTATATAGTATGCAAATAAGAAATATCAGCTTAAAAAACTGACTTGAAGAAATGTACCAATACGTTAATAAGAATAGAAATAGCAGTAATTTTTAACTTTTTCCTACTGAATATAAGAACATTTAAGGTATGTTCTACTGACTCTCCCACTAGACCCTATAAACAGAAAATGGATTCATGTATCCTGGATAGTCCACAGTTCAGATGTCTAAGTCGGGGGTATGGACCTGCTGAACACACTGCTCATCCATCCTGCTGGAATGTTCCTTCCTTGGCTCCTGCCCGCTGGCTCCCTTATTTCAGGTTCTAAGCTTAACTACCACCTTGTCAGAGAAGCCTTCCCTGACCACACTCTCCAAAATTGGTTCCACGCTTGTTTTTTTTTCATGTATCCTATTTATTTTCTTTATGGTATGAATCCCAATCTAATTACTTAATTTGTTTGCTTATTTAATTGTATTTGTTCTCTTTGCTGCTAGAAGATAAGCTTTTTGAGAGCTTGTCTTTTCTATTTCCAGCACCTACTAGAGTTGCCTGGTACATATGATGAGCTCGATAAATACTTATTGAGTAAATGTATGATTTTAAGAGGAAGTCATTATAATCTACATCATTATATACCAAGAGAGAAATTAAAATCAGTTTGTGATCAGTATATAGGATAAGGGCATGGACTCTGAAGACAGACTGAGTTTAAATCACAGCTCCATTAGCTGCTAGGTGAGTTATCATAGCCAACTTTTTTATCTTTGCTAAACCTCTGTTTCTGCTGTAAAATGGGAGCCATAATGGTGCTTGCCTCATACAGTTTTTTCAAGGATTAAATGAGATAACCAAGCACAGCACTTGACGGTAGAGCTCAATAAACACTAGCTAGTGATATAATATATATACTTATTAATATCTGACACGATGAAAGACAAAATGGTAAAAAGAAAGATACTATTAGGGATCTTGGTGTGGGGTACGTTGTGATTTTTTTAATACCAGGATTGTTTTCCTTTTTAATAACTAATTTATGCCATAAACACAAATATCAGCGTATAATCCCAGAGACAGTCACAGACCAGGGCAGCAATCCTGAGATAGCTAGAAAACATATTTGAAACTGACAGTTCACATATCTGATCAGGTATTCCCAAAATATAAATGGCGTGTTACAGGAATTTTGAGAATTCTTTTAATTTAAGAAAAACAGGGACAGAATTATGAATGTAAAGGTAAAACACAGGGACCATGACAATGGATCACGAAATAGTTTCTCTTCTTTTGAGAGTCAGTAAATGAGTCAGAAATGGATTTAGGAAACTCTACGGAATGATTAATAGGACTATGTCCATTACTCTTTTCCATATATCCTGGAGCAGAAGATCAGCCACTCAATGAGTAGCAAAAACAAAAATATTCCTTTTTGTTTCCCTCGGTGCCCATAGCCCTGCACGTGCTTCTGAGGTGTACACGTACAGACCCCACCTTTCTAAATTTCTCTTCTTAGATCAGCTACTCCTGTCTTGTAATTATAGTCAGGCTGACATGAAGAGGTCACCTTGACTCCCCCAGACCAAATTAGCCAACAGGGCAGGTTTAAAAGCAATTACAGTAGCCCATAGGAAATCACAATGGACTGCAACTAACATAGAAAAAACAATTACCATAATCAATACACTTTAAGCACATCAAAATGAGTGTTTCCACATGTCAAAATGGTTCCAGATTCACAAAGCAACCAAACTAAACAGAAAACACATTTAGTTTTCATAATGACTCTGCATGCATCTTTGCCTGATGTTGGATCCTTGCTTTTTTTTTTTTTTTTTTTTTTTTTTTTACAATTCTGTGATGCTTTGCTTTTTAAAAAAAGGATTAGAAAAATTTTAATTTTTTTCACCTGGTCCTATTGCTCCACTTGAATTTTTCATCTGATTTTAGTTTATTTGTTTCTAGTCCTTCGTCCCTCTGCTCCTGCTGCTCCATTCACCTCCTGTAATTTATCTTGGCCATTACTTCGCAGCCATTGAGTTTACACTTGACAGTGATTCAGCCTGTCTTTGATTCTGCTCACTTATGGGGCTTATTCTCTTCACATCTTCACCCTCTCTCCTCATAGCCTTCCTTTCACTTCAAATAATTTAGTGCTGTTCTTTTAAAATTTATACCCTATATAATGATATCCATATTAATATATCTTCTTTTTCCCCACTTTTCTTTCTTTTTTTTTTAACTTACCCTGGCTGTGCTTTCTTAGACACAACATAAAACAAAAGTATTTCATAATTCTGATTGTAATAACTTCTGTCATGTAATAATGCTTCTGATCTTCTTTGGTGACTAAGCCATTTTTCTTTTGTTCAGTTCATTTCTGTGTCCACGTTTACTCGGGATCCACCCCACCCCTCTGGCAGAATTAGTGTCCAGATGAATAATCACTGACTATATATATGTGTGCACAGAGATTTATTCTCTTACTGTTTTTTTTCCCTGCTTCTTTGGCTGTGTTTGTGAGTTTTCAGTACTGCCGCATTTAACTGAGTGTGTGAGGCTAGGGTGTGAGTTTGGTGCTCTTTTTCCTTCGGTGAAGGATTAATTCACCATCACAGGCTGCTTGTTGGATATGCTATAATGGTTCTCTAATTTAGCAATTATTTATTCAAGACCTATGATGTGCAAGGCTGGTGCTGGGTGCTGTGAGAGAGACAATGAAGGTTTTACCTTCTAGGGAGTTAAGGCCTCTGGGAGGAGAGGGAACCCCAAATGAAGATGTAAATTCTGGCTAATCCTCTTTTGGTGCACCTTATCTCCCTGAAAGGCAACAGCATCCTTCTGGTTGCTTAAGTCAGAAACCTAGGTCATCCAATATCTCCTTCTCACACACATTCAATCAATTACAAAGTCCTTTCGTCCGAAAATCTCTCAAATGTGTCTACTCTTCATCTTCACTGTCACCATCGAGGTCCAAAGAGACTAGTGAAAAAGCCTCTCAGCACACTGCCCCAGATGCTCTTGTCTCCCTGTAATTCGTTATCTGTATTCCAATCAGTTTTCTCTTGAAAGCATAAAATGGATCATTTCACTCTGTCCTGAAAAATGTACAAATAGCTTCCCATTGTGTTTAGGAGGGTGAATTGGATTGCCGTTGACTGCTCAGTGCATTCCATCCCTCCTATTCTGTTTGGTGATTTTCAGGGACTAGCAGACTGAAAACATTTCCCAGACTCCCTTCCAGTAGGGTTCTTGTTTAGCCAGGCACTTGCCTGATAGCTGCAAGATGAAAGAGAAAGAGAAGACATGATTGGTTTCACAGTAGTAGGTGAGTATGAGGATATTAGTAGATTGCAGAAATGCGGCTTGGCCAGTGACTCTCAGAATATCATAAACATTTGCAATAGAATGGCCTCCTAGAGAAAGGACAGAATTCAAGAACTGGAAGTGTCCAAAGCAGTTGAGGAACTGATTATCCCAGTTGTCCTCAATGGCAGTAGTCTGAGCCTCAGACATTATGGTGACGCAGCTCTTCTCTGGGATTACCAAACCTGAAGTTTCTGACCAACCATCTTACTCCATGTGTCTGTTTTTGGTTGGTTTTGGTTCTGCTTACTCAGTTCCTTCATGCCTCGGTTTCCTCATTTTTCCTATGTCATTTCAGCTTTTGGTTTCACTATCTTCTTACCATTTTCTCATATTTGTCTGTTCAAATTCTTAAGAAAAAGTGATTATCACAAGAAATCATTCTTATTTCTATTTTAGTAGACTTAGTGATACCTCTCATTTCTTGATCTGTAAAACAGGGATAATACCACTTACTGTTCTTAATTTGAACAGATAATGTGTACATAGGAGCTAGTAAGGTGCCTGGCAAATAATGCTCACCATGTGTTGATTCTTCCCTTCCCTTTCCCTCAAGTCCATGTCTAGTGCTGTTTTCTAGATTAGTGACATTATAACTTAATAAGTATTTGCTATATGTTACTAAAAACTATGTGTTCATGTATTATATATGTTATTAATATGTGTAATACATAATATATATATGGAAAGAATATTTACTTAATATAGAGCCAGCCATTTGAAATTAGATATTCAGAAAAATAATGCAGATGCAAAATAAAAATTAGAAACACTTGCTACTTTTGAATATTCTGTCTTTCTTCAAATATCTGCTACTTTATTACACTTTCAAGCTTAAGATGGTCTCAGCTCTCCATTCCTTACCAAGTTCTGCCAAAACAATGACATAAATCTTTCATATACTTATCTGGAAGGCTCCTCTTTCATTCCTTTCCCTGATGTTTGTTCTCCAGCCCACATATCTCACTCTAATGCTGATTTTGACAGAAGCAAACTCTAAATATATGTTTTCCTGCATCAAAGTTTTATGAAGAGGCCACCTACAGATTTACTGGTGGGAGAAAATACAAACTTTTTGTATCTATCTATATTTGTTTTTATATCTATCAATATTTATAATGTAAATATTCTTAGGCATTCTGGCTGGGACACTTTTCAAAATCCAGAAATATCTGAAACAAAACCAAACAAAACTAAATGAAAAGTACCCCCAAGTGCTTGAGCTCTGTTATAAGGAAAACAAGTACAATGGCACAAGCTAAAAATCAGACCTGGGTTTAAGTCCTGTCTCTGCTACCTATTGTCAAGTAATTAGGAATTTCTAAACTTGGGAGGAAGCATAATGGGACAAGATGAGAAATGTGTGTTAGCAGAGTAAATGCTGTATGAAGCAGAGCTGATTTCATTGTACTCGTCTGCATGCTTTGTACAGGTCTAAATGACACACACATGCCCAGGGAATGTGGGATATGTGTGGTGTGGCAGTGGCTTGCAAGAGAACCGTCTGAAGGAAGATGGCAGGAGAAAAAGAGCTCACAGAACAGAGTCTATGAGCTGGAGCACATGCACCTGGCAGTAGGAGGCCTGGCCTGAGACCAGAGTGGGGAAAAGGGGTGGGATGTAAGGCTGTTTCTCTTAAAAACAGGGGCATGTAGATGTCTGCTTCATGTCTATGATCTAATTATGATCTAAGACAGACAGTTTCTAGGCTAAAGGGGGAGAAAGTCAACTTGAATATAGATAATTACCTAGTGTTATAAAAAATACTTTTTATATGCTTTAACAAATTATATGTAAAATATCAGAATCCTTATGTATCTTAATGGAGATAGATAAGAATCTGCCACCATAATCCTCCTTTTAGAAAAGAGGAAAAGAAAGGCAGATCATGGCAAGCTTAGCACATCTTCTAACCACCAAATAGAACAGAAGGAGTTAAAGAAGGAATAATTACAGCATGGGAATTTCTTTGCTAGTGGGAGTGGTCTGGAGACAACTGAGGCTGGATAATGACTACTTATCCTCGGAAACATTAACTAACTGTAAGAACCTGCTGACGTCAGGCAATGTAAGGCAGACAGCAAAATTTCAGAAAGCTCTTAGTGTTTACCTGCTACCTTTGAGATAACTATTGTGTAAAAGAGGATATTGACAACCTTAAGCCTGGCTCAAGAAAAGGAAACATATGACAGATTTGGGGATCTTAAGGAGCTATTTCTGCCAATGTTAGCCTTTTTTATATACTGCTCATCCTTTAAAAATGTGTGTATTGGCTATATAGTAGGTAATAACAATTCATACATAATTTCATAACTCCCATTAACCCACTTGGTAGATGAAAGAAACTAAGATTTTATCATTCTGCCAATTGTATTTTGGGCAATTGATAAAAATAAATTCATCATCACTTTAGCATTTATTATCTTGTACTGTTTTGGTTGTTCATGTAGTGATCTTGTCCCATAACATAACCACTGGCTCTTTAAGGAAAGTCAGCACTAGCCTAAGGCCAAAATCATGCCCCAACGCTCCACTGCTCACTGCTGGCTGCACAGCTTTGGGAAAATTGTTGGCCCTCACTGGGTTGCATTTTTCAAATCAGGAAATTGAAGAAGAGTCCCTTTCAAGTTCCTTCCTCCTTTGTGTCCCATGGCTTCGGAAGGCGGGTAATCACTCTTGTTCAAGTTTACTCTTTGTCATAGCCCTGAGCTCACAGGACCCTCCCATTATATCTCTTGAACTGCTAAGGAAATCTACTGTGTTTGGATGCTTCTGCATCCTGGTGCTGTAAATCTCAGCCTCTGGTTCTAGAAAGAAGTTGCCCTTGAAGAGAAAACCAGAGATGAGATTGTAATCATTACAGACATAGTCACCATCAATCACAATCAAGTGACAGCTCCCAGTCACAGCACTGCCTGGCCCACATTTCATTTTAATCCTCTAATAATCCTGTGCAAGATAATTATTATTCCCATTTCATAGGTGAGAAACCAAGGTTCTTTACAGAACCTTCTAGGTAAATATGCCACTTTGCTAGGAAATGTATTTTTAGATTGCCATTAGACTTTCACTTGCTATTTCTGGAGAAAAGTTCTAGACTTCCCAGGATAAGTCAAAATTACTTATTATAAATAATAAATGCCATCAGAAGTCTAGCTCTCAAGTTAATACAACAAATAATATAATCCTTATATATAAGATTTTTTAATCAGAATAAAGTTGATGTATATCATATTGCTTTCAGATGTACAACACAGTGACTCAATAATTATATACATTACTAGGTGCTTGCCATGATTAGTGTAGCTACCCCATTACCATAAAGATATTATACTTTTATTGGTTATATTCTCTATGTTGTACTTCCATTTCTATGACTAATTTATTTTACAATTTGCAGATTGTACCCTTTTATCTCATTTGCCTATTGTACCCATTGCCCCCCACACCTCCAAATAGTAAACCACACTCTGTTGTCAATATTTATGGGTTTATTTCCTTTTTGTTTATTTGTTCTGTTTTAGTTTCCACATATAAGTGAAATCGTATGATATTTGTCTTTTTCTGCCAGGCTTATTTCACTAGCATGATACCCTCTAGGTCCATCCATGTTGTCATAAATGGCAAAACTTCATTCTTTTTTATGGCTGAGTAATATTACATTGTGTATATCTACCACATCTTCCTTATCTATTGATGGTCACTTGGGTTGTTTCCATATCTTTGCTACTGTAAGTAATGCTGCACTGAACATAGGTGTGCATACATATATATTTTCATTTCAGGTATTATTGATATACAATTTTTTTTACAACTGTAATCAATATTTATTGCATACTTACTATGTGACAGGTATTTTTCTGAGCACTTCATATTCAAAGTCTTTAATCCCTAACTCAATTCCATGAAGTTACATTCTATTATTACTGCTATTTCATCTATTCAGAAATTGAGGCAAAGGAGGACAAAGAGGTAAATCTGTCCAAGTTCATATGAGAAGTGGTTGAGCCAGGATTGCAATGGAAGTGAAGTATTGCCTGTTCTGTCAAGTATGTTGTATTGTGCTGGTTTGCTCTATATACATTCATTGATATACAATTTTATGAAGGTTTCACATGAGCAACATTGTGGTTTCAACATTCACCCATATTATCAAGTACCCCCAACCCCATTACAATCACTGCCTATCAGCGTAGTAAGATGATATAGAGCCATTACTTGTCTTCTCTGTGCTATACTGGCTTTCCTATGACCTACCTGTATTGTGAGTGTTAACTATAATGCCCTTAATATGCTTCTCCCTCCCTCCCCACCCACCCTCCCCAATCCCTCCCCTTTGGTAACTGCTAGTCCTTTCTTAGAGTCTGTAAATCTGCTGCTGTTTTGTTCCTTCAGTTTTGCTTCCCTGTTATACTCCACAAATGAAGGAAATCATTTGGTATTTGTCTTTCTCTGCCTGACTTATTTCACTGAGCACAATACCCTCTAGCTTCATCCATGTTGTTGCAAATGGTAGGATTTCTTTCTTATGGCTGAATAGTATTCTATTGTGTGTTTATACCACCTATTCTTCATCCATTCATTTACTGATAGACACTTAGGTTGCTTCCATATCTTAGCTATTGTAAATAGTGCTGTGATAAACATAGGGGTGCATATATCTTTTTGAAACTGGGCTCCTGCATTCTTAGGGTAAATTCCTAGGAGTGGGAGAAGGAGGTGGTGGCATGAGTAGTTCAGCAGAAATCTCCTCCCAAAAACATATGTATTTTGGAAAATACAACAAAAGCAACTATTCCTAAAAGAGAAACCAGTGGATACAGTACAACAGCCAGGCTACATCTACATCTGCAAGAACTCAGCATCACATGAAGGAGGTAAGACACAAGCTGTGGCCTGGTGGGGGACCCAAGCACTCCTCCCACCCCAGCCCCCTGGCGGGAAGAAAGGAGTTGGAGTGGGGAGGGAGTGAAAGCCCAGGCCTGCTAAACAACCAGTTCTAGGAATCCGCACTGGGAAAGCAGACACACGGTGCACAGTGTGCTGGATATTAGAGAAATGGAAGGGCAAAATCTGTGAGAGGGTCCCTGCATATGGCTCCCCTGGGACAAAAGAAAAGCAAGTGCTTTTTGAAAGCCTTAAAGGGAAAGGAGCCTCACCACTGGATGGAATCATCCAAGTACACTCAGCCCAGCAGCTGGGAATCCCAGGGAATTCCAGGCAACCAAACCCCCTAGGCAGCAGCACAGCTCTGAAGCAACTCACAGTGAAAAGCAGCCAGCCAGTCATTTCCCCGGCCAGAGCGGACCCTGACACACCGGCCAAGTAGCGCATGAGCTGGTGGCAGCAGCGGCCAAGTGAGCAGCCTGGGAGCGGCCTCTACGAGCCGGTGGTGGTGGTGGCAGCAGCAGCCAAGCAAGTGGCCCGGGAGTGGCCCATGTGAGCCTGCGGCGGCGGTGGCCTAGTGGCCCCGGAGCGACCACACCCCCAGCAGTTGCCCAGAACCTCCTCCCAGTGCACAGCTTCCCAGGCCAGACTGAAAGGCTGCTACCAGCGTGCAGCTGCCTGGTGGGGGCACTGCTCTTGCAGGAGAGTACACCTGGTACGCCTGCCACTCCCCACTGGGCTCTGCCCTACCCTGATGGGGACCCCACACACAGCAGCTTAGGGGATTAATTCGGAGTGCGGGTAACTGACACAGGCAGCGGAGAAGGGCAAGGTGACCAGCAAGCAGGAAAGGACTTTGTTCTCCCAGCTGACACATGTGCTACCTGCCTACAGCCACTGCTATCACCATGAAAAGGAAGAAGAATTTGGTCCAGTCCAAAATAGTCCAGACAACCCCTGAGAGAGGGCCTGGGGAGATAGATGTAACCAATCTCCCAGAAAAAGAATTCAAAATGAAGGTCATAACCATGCTGATGGATCTGCAGAGAAATGTGCAAGAGCTAAAGGAGCAAGTACAGAGGGAGACTACAGAAATAAAACAATCTCTGGAAGGACTTAATAGCAGACTGGATGAGGTGCAAGAGGCCATTAATGGAATAGAAACCAGAGAAAAGGAACACAGAGAAGCTGATGCAGAGAGAGAAAAAAGGATCTCCAGGAATGAAAGAATATTAAGAGAACTGTGTGACCTATCCAAACAGAACAATATTCACATAATAGCTGTACCAGAAGAAGAAGAAGAAGAGAGAAAAAGTGTCTTTGAAGAAATAATTGCTGAAAACTTCCCGAAACTGGGGGAGGAAATAGTCTCTCAGATAATGGAGGGCCACAGAACTCCCAACACAATGGACCCAAGGAGGACAACACCAAGACACATAATAATTAAAATGGCTAAGATCAAAGACAACGACAGAGTATTAAAGGCAGTCAGAGAGTGAAAAAAGGTCACCTACAAAGGAAAACCCATCAGGCTATCATCAGTCTTCTCAACAGAAACCTTACAGGCCAGAAGAGAATGGCATGATATATTTAATGCAATGAAACAGAAGGGCCTTGAACCAAGGATACTGTATCCAGCATGGTTATCATTTAAATATGGGGGGATTATACAATTCCCAGACAAGCAAAAGGTGAGGGAATTTGCCTCCCACAAACCACCTCTACAGGGTATTTTGGAGGAACTGACCTAGACGGAAGCATGCCTAAGGCTAAATAGATGTCACCAGAGAAAATAAAATCACAGCAAAGAAAGAAGACCAACCAAACACTAACTAAAGGCAAAAATGAAGTCAACTACTCACAAAAGCAGTCAAAGGAAACACAAAAGCACACAGAATAAAACACCTAACATATAAAGAATGGAGGAGGAAGAATAAGAAGGGAGAGAAATAAAGAATCATCAGACTGTGCTTACAAAGCTTAATAAGAGAGTTAAGTTATACAGTTACCTGGTAAAGAAGCTAACCTTGAACCTTGGTAACCACGAATCTAAACCCTGCAATTGCAATAAGTACATATCTTTCAATAATCACCCTAAATGTAAACAGACTGAATACACCAATCAAAAGACACAGAGTAACAGAATAGATAAAAAAGCAAGACCCATCTATACGATGCTTACAAGAGACTCACCTCAAACACAAAGACAAACATAGACTAAATTCAAGGGATGGAAAAAGATATTTCATGCAAACAATAGGGAGAAAAAAAGTTGTAGCAGAACTGGTATCAGACAAAATAGACTTCAAAACAAAGAAAGTAAAAAGAGACAAAGAAGGACATTATGTAATGATAAAGGGGTAGTACAACAAGAGGATATAAACATTATAAATATATATGTACCCAATACAGGAGCACCAACATATGTGAAACAAATATTAACAGAATTAAAGGAGGAAATAGAATGTAATGCATTCGTTCTAGGAGGCTTCAACACACCACTCACTCCAAAGGACAGGTCTACCAGATAGAAAATAAGTAAGAACACAGAGGCACTGAACAACACACTAGAACAGATGGACTTAACAGACATCTACAGAACTCTACACCCAAAAGCAGCAGGATACACATTCTTCTCAAGTGCACATAGAACATTCTCCAAAATAGACCACATACTAGGCCACAAAAAGAGCCTCAATAAATTCAAAAAGATTGAAATTCTACCAACCAACTTCTCAGACCACAAAGGCATAAAACTAGAAATAAATTGTACAAAGAAAACAAAAAGGATCACAAACACATGGAGGCTTAACAACATGCTCCTAAATAATCAATGGATCAATGACCAAATTAAAACAGGGATCAAGCAGTATATGGAGACTAATGACACCGAGAGCATAAATCCCCAACTTCTGTGGGACACAGTGAAAGCAGTTCTAAGAGGAAAGTATATAGCAATCCAGGCCTATCTAAAGAAGGAAGAACATTGCCAAATGAATAGTCTAAAGTCACAATTATTAAAACTGGAAAAAGAAGAACAAATGAAGCCCAAACTCAGCAGAAGGAGGGACAGAATAAAGATCAGAGAAGAAATAAATAAAATTGAGAACGATAAACCAACAGAAAAAATCAATGAAACCAAGAGCTGGTTCTTCAAGAAAATAAACAAACTAGATAAGCCCCTAGCCAGACTTATAAAAAGAAAAAGAGAATCTACACACATAAACAGAATCAGAAATGAGAAAGGAAAAATCATGACAGACCCCACAGAAATACAAAAAATTATTAGAGAATACTATGAAAATCTACATGCTGACAAGCTGCAAATCCTAGAAGAAATGGACAACTTCCTAGAAAAATACAACCTTCCAAGACTGACCAAGGAAGACACAGAAAATCTAAACAGAACAATTACCAGAAAAGAATTTGAATCGGTAATCAAAAAAATACCTAAGAAAAAAACTCCTGGTCTGAATGGATTCACTGCTGAATTTTATCAGACATACAGAGAAGACATAATATCCATTCTCCTTGAAGTTTTCCAAAAAATAGAAGAGGAGCAAATACTTCCAAACTCATTCTATGAAGCCAGCATCACTCTAATACCAAAACCCGGCAAAGACCCCACCAAAAAAGAAAATTACAGAACAATATCGCTGATGAACATAGATGCAAAAATACTCAACAAAATATTAGCAAACCGAATTCAAATTTACATCAAGAGGATCACACACCATGACCAAGTGGGATTCATCCCAGGAATGCAAGGATGGTACAACATTCGAAAATCCATCAACATCATCCACCACATCAACAAAAAGAAAGACAAAAACCACATGATCATCTCCATAAGTGCTGAAAAAGCATTCGACAAAATTCAACATCCATTCATGATAAAAACTCTCAACAAAATGGATACAGAGGGCAAGTACCTCAACATAATAAAGGCCATATATGACAAACCCACAGCCAACATCATACTGAACAGCGAGAAGCTGAAAGCATTTCCTCTAAGATCGGGAACAAGACAGGGATGCCCACTCTCCCCACTGTTATTCAATATAGTACTGGAGGTCCTAGCCATGGCAATCAGACAAAACAAAGAAATATAAGGGATCCAGATTGGTAAAGAGGAAGTCAAACTGTCACTATTTGCAGATGACATGATATTGTACATAAAGAACCCTACAGACTCCATTCCAAAACTACTAGAACCAATATGTGAATTCTGCAAAATTGCAAGATACAAAATTAATACACAGAAATCTGTTACTTTCCTATACACTAATGATGAATTAACAAAAAGAGAAACCAGGAAAACAATTCCATTCACAATTGCATCAAAAAGAATAAAATACCCAGGAATAAACCTAACCAAAGAAGTGAAAGACCTATACCCTGAAAACTACAAGACACTCTTAAGAGAAATTAAAGAGGACACTAACAAATGGAAACTATCTCGTGCTCTTGGCTAGGAAGAATAAATATCGTCAAAAAATGGCCATCCTGCCCAAAGCAATATGCAGATTCAATGCAATCCCTATCAAATTACCAACAACATTCTTCAATGAACTGGAACAAATAGTTTTACAATTCATATGGAACCACAAAAGACCCTGAATAGGGGGCTTCTAGCTTCCCAACTTCAAGCTGTACTACAAAGCCACAGTAATCAAGACAATTTGGTACTAGCACAAGAACAGACCCACAGACTAGTGGAACAGAATAGAGAATCCAGATATTAACCCAAACATATATGGTCCATTAATATACGGTAAAGGAGCCATGGACATACAATGGAGAAATGACAGCCTCTTCAACAGCTGGTGTTGGCAAAACTGGACAGCTACATGTAAGATAATGGAACTGGATCATTGTCTAAACCCATACACAAAAGTAAATTCAAAATGGATCAAACACTTGAATGTAAGTCATGAAACCATAAAACTCTTAGAAAAAAACAGGCGAAAATCTCTTGGACATAAACATGAGCGAATTCTGCATGAACATATCTCACCGAGCAAGGGAAACAAAAGCAAAAATGAACAAATGGGACTATATCAAGTTGAAACTTCTGTACAGCAAAGGACACCACCAATAGAACACAAAGGCATCCTAGAGTATGGGAGAATATATTCATAAATGACAGATCTGATAAAGGATTGCCATCCAAAATATATAAAGAGCTCACGCACCTCAACAAACAAAAAAGCAAATAATCCAATAAAAAAATGGGCAGAGGAGCTGAACAGACAGTTCCCCAAGGAAGAAATTCAGATGGCCAACAGGCACATGAAAAGATGCTCCACATCGCTAGTTATCAGAGAAATGCAAATTAAAACCACAATGAGATATTATCTCACACCAGTAAGGATGGCTGCCATCCAAAAGACAAACAACAACAAATGTTGGTGAGATTGTGGAGAAAGGGGAACCCTCCTACACTGCTGCTGGGAATGTAAACTAGTTCAACCATTGTAGAAAGCAGTTTTTAGGTTCCACAAAAAGCTCCAAATAGAAATACCATTTGACCCAGGAATTCCACTTCTAGGAACTTACCCTAAGAATGCAGCAGCCCAGTTTGAAAAAGACAGATGCACCCCTATGTTTATCGCAGCACTATTTACAATGCCAAGTAATGGAAGTAACCTAAGTGTACATCAGTAGATGAATGGATAAAGAAGATGTGGTACACATACACAATGGAATATTATTCAGCCATAAGAAGAAAACAAATTCTACCATTTGCAACAACATGGATAGAGCTAGAGGGTATTATGCTCACTGAAATAAGCCAGGCAGAGAAAGACAAATATCAAATGACTTCACTAATATGTGGAGTATAAGAACAAAGAAAAAACTGATGGAACAAAACAGCAGCAGACTAACGGTTGCCAAAGGGAAAGGGACTGGGGAGGATGGGTGGGAAGGGAGGGATAAGGCAGTGGGAAAGGGGGCATTATGATTAGCATGTATAATATGGGGGCGGGTCCTGGGGCAGGCTGTTGATCACAGAGAAAACAAGTAGTGATTCTACAGCATCTTACTATGCTGATGGACAGTGACTGTGATGGGGTATGTGGGGGTGACTTGGTAATGGGGGGAGTCTAGTAAACATAATGCTCCTCATGTAATTGTTGATTAATGATACAAAAAAAAAATTCCTAGGAGTGGAATTCCCGGGTCGAATGGTACTTCTATTTTTAGTTTTTTGAGGAACCTCCATGTTTCGTTTCACAATGGTTGAACTAGTTTACATTCCCACCAGCAGTGTAGGAGTGTAGGAGGGTTCCCATTTCTCTGCATCCTTGCTAGCACTTGTTGTTCCTAGTCTTTTCTATGTTGGCCATCCTAACTGGTGTGAGGTGACATGTCTTTGTGGTTTTAATTTGCATTTCTCTGATAATTAGTGATGTGGAGCATCTTTTCTTGTGTCTGTTGGCCATCTGAATTTCCTCTTCTAAGAAGTGTTTGCTCAGATCCTCTATCCATCTTATTAATTGGTTTATGTGTTTTTTGGGTATTGAGGCATGTGAGCTCTTTATATATTTTGGATGTTAACCCCTTATCAGATAAGTCGTTAATGAACATATTCTCCCATACTGTAGGATGCTCTTTTTTTCTGCTGATGGTGTCCTTTGCTGTATAGCAGCTTTTTAGTTTGATGTAGTCCCATGTGTTCATTTTTTATTTTGTTTCCCTTGCCAAGGACATGTGTTCAGGAAAAGGTTGCTCATATTTATATTCAAGAGATTTTTGCCTATGTTTTCTTCTGTGAGTTTTATGGTTTCATTGATTTACATTCAGGTCTTTTATCCATTTAGAGTTTACTTTTGTGTATGGAGTTAGACAATAATCCAGTTTCATTCTCTTGCATGTAGCTGTCCAGTTTTGCCAAGGCCAGTTGTTGAAGAGGCTGTCATTTCCCCATTATATATCCATGGTTCCTTTATCATATATTAATTTACCATATATGTTTGGGTTTATATCTGGGCTCTCTATTCTGTTCCATTCATCTATGGATTTGTTCTTGTGCTAGTACCAAACTGTTTTGATTACTGTGGCTTTGTAGTAGAGCTTGAAGTCAGAGAGTGTAATACCCCCAGCTTTGTTCTTCCTTCTCAGGATTGCTTTGGCTATTTGGGGTCTTTTGTGGTTCCATATGAATTTTAGAACTGTTTGTTCTAGTTCACTGAAAAATGCTGTTGGTATTTTTATAAGGATTGCATTGAACCTGTAGATTGCTTTAGGTAGGATGGCCATTTTGACAATATTAATTCTTCCTATGCATGAGCATGGGATGTATTTCCATTTATTGATGTCTTCTTTAATTTCTCTCATGAGTGTCTTGTAGTTTTCAGGGTATAGGTCTTTCACCTCCTTGTTAGGTTTATTCCTAGGTATTTTATTCTTTTTGATACAAATGTAAATGGAATTGTTTTCCTGATTTCTCTTTCTGCTAGTTCATCATTAGTATATAGGAATGCAACAGATTTCTGTATTTTGATTTTGTATCCTATAACTTTGCTGAATCCAGTTATTAGTCCTAATAGTTTTTTGGTGGAATCTTTAGGGTTTTCTACACATAGTATCATGTCATCTACAGATAGTGAACTTTCTACTTCTTCCTTACCAATTTGGATGCCTTTAACTTCCCTTTCTTGTCTGATTGCTATGGCTTGGACTTCCAGGATAATGTTGCACAAAAGTGATTAGAATGGACATCTTTGTCTTGTTCTTGATTTTAGAGGAAAAGCTTTCAGCTTTTCACCATTGAGTATGATGTTGGGTGTGGGTTTGTCACGTATGGCCTTCATAATGTTGAGGTATGTTCCTCCTATACCCATTTTGTTGAGAGTTTTTTTTATGAATGGATGTCGAATTTTGTCCAATGATTTTGCTGCATCTATTGAGATGATCATGTGACTTTTACATTTCATTTAGTTAATGTGGTATATAACCTAGACTGATTTGTGAATATTGAACCATCTTCCTATCCCTGGAGTAAATCCCACTCAATCATGGTTTTATCATGGTATGATTCTTTAATGTATTGTTGAGTAAGGTTTGCTAATATTTTATTGAGGATTTTTGCATATGCTTATCAGGGATATTAACCTGTAATTTTCTTTTTATTTGTAGGGTCTTTGTCTGGTTTTAGTATTGAGGTAATACTGGGCTTGGAATGAATTTGGAAGTGTTCCTTCCTCTTCAGTTTTTTGGATTAACTCTTAATATGGGTGGTAGAATTCACCTGTGAAGTCACATGTCCTGGACTTTTATTTGTTTGGAGTTTTTTTTAACCCTGTTTCAATCTCATAACTAGTAATCAATCTGTTAATATTTTCTATTTCTTCCCAAGTGACTCTTGGAAGACTGTATGTTTCTAGGAATTTATCCATTTCCTTTAGGCTGTCCAATTTACTGGGACATAATTTTTCATGGAATTCTCTTAAAACCTTTTGTATTTCTGTGGTGTCAGCTGTAACTTCACCTTTCTGATTTTTGTTTATTTGTGTCCTCTCTCTTTTCTTGATAAATGTGGCTAATGATTTTCTATTTTGTTTATCTTCTTGAAGAACCAGCTCTTGTTCATGGTTATTTTTCTGTTGTTTTCTTAGTCTTTTATTTATTTCTGCTCTGATCTTTATTATGTCCCTCCTCCTACTAACTTTGGGCTTTATTTGTTCTTCTTTGTCTAGTTCCTTTAATTGTAGGGTTAGATTATTTATCTGAGATTGTTTTTATTTCTTGAGGTTGGCCTCTATTGCTATGTACTTCCCTCTTAGAACTGTTTTTGCTGCATCCCACATATTTTGAACTGTTGTATTTCTGTTTTCATATGTCTCCATGTACTGTTTGATTTCCTCTTTGATCTGTTCTTTGATCCATTGATTATTTATCTGTTGTTTGGCCTCCACATGTTTGTGTTTTTCCCAGTTTTTCTTCTTGGAAATGATTTCTAGTTTCCTACCATTATGGTCTGAGAAGATGCTTGACACAATTTAAGTCTTCTCAAATTTGTTGAGACTTGTTTTGTGTCCAAATATGTGATCTATTTTTGAGAATGCTCCATGTGAACTTGAGAACAACAGGTATTCTGTTGCTGTTGGGTAGAATATTCTGCATAATCTGTTAAGTCAATATCATCTAATGTGTCATTCGATGACTCTGTTTCCTTTTTTATTTTATATCTGGATGATCTATCCATTGATATAAGGAGGGGTGTTAAATTCCACTACCATTATTGTGTTGCTGTCAATTTCTCCCTTTAGGTCTGTAATATTTGGTTTACATATCTATGTGCTCCTATGTTGGGTGCATAGTTATTTACTATTGTTATATCCTCCTGTTGGACTGATCCATTTATTTGTCTTGTTCTTGTTTGTCTCTTGTTAGTTTCTTTGTTTTGAAGTCTACTTTGTTTTAAATAAGTATTGCAACTGCAGATTTTTCATCCTTATTTACATGGTACATATTTTCCACCACTTCAGTTTCAGTCTGTGTATATCTTTATGTCTGAAGTGAGTCTCTTGTAGGCAGCAAATAGATGGGTCTTGTTTATTTTAATCCATTCATCTACCCTATGTCTTTTGACTGGAGCATTTAGGCCATTTGCATTTAAAATACTGATTAATATGTATGTACTTACTGCATTTTGTTAAATGTTTCCTGGTCATTTTTCTTCTGATTCTTTCTTCCTCTCTTGCTCTTTTCTTTTGTGTTTTGTGACTTTCTTCAGTGTTATTAGTGGGTTTTCTTCTCTATTTTGTATATCTACTAAAAATTTTTGGTTTGTGGTTACCATGGGGTTCTTATATGGTATCTTATGAATGTAACAATCTATAATAAGTTGATGGTCATTTAAGTTTGAACACATTCTAATAGCACATATTTTACTCCCCCTTCTCCATATTTTATGAATATAATATCTACTTGTATACATTTTTATTAAGTGATTCCATTACCTAATTTTTTTATATAATTGCTTTTGCTACTTTTGTCTTTTTGGCCTTCATACTAGCTTTTAAGTAATTGATCTACTACCTCTAATATCTTTGCTTTACCAGTGGAAATTTTTCCCTTTCTTAAATTCTTGCTTCTCTTTGGGTTTTTTTCCTCTTAAAGAAGTTCCTTTAACAATGCTTGTAAGACTGGTTTAGTAGTGGTGAACTCTTTTAACTCATGTGTATTCGTGAAGCTCTTACTCTCCTTCAACTCTGAATGATAACCTTGCTTGGCCGAGTATTCTTGGTAGGTGGTTTTTTTTCCATTCAGCACTTTGATATATCATGCCATTCCCTTCTGTCCTGTAGTTTCTGCAGAAAAATCAGCTGGTAACCTTATGGAGTTTCCCTTATATGTAATTAGTTGCTTATCTCTTGGTGCTTTTAAGATTGTCTTTGTCTTTGATCTTTGACATTTTGATTACGATGTGTCTTGGAGTGCATTTCCTTGGGTTCATCTTGTTTGGAGCTCCCTGTGCTTCCTGGACTTGGTAGACTTTTTCTTTCCCCAGGTTGGGGAAGCTTTCAGCTATTATCTCTTCAAATAGACTTTACACACCTATCTCTCTCTCTTCTCCTTCTAGGACTTCTATAATGTGGATGTTAGGACATTTGATGTTGTCTCAGAACTCTCTTATCCTATTATCATTTAATTCTTTCTTCCTTCTGCTGTTCAGCTTCAGTGCTTTACATTACTATCTTCCAAGTCACTGATCCATTCTTCTGCCTCTTTTAGTCTGCTGTTCACCCCCTCCAGTGTATTTTTATTGCATCTATTGAGTTCTTCATCTCTAATTGGTTCTTTTTTAGACACTTGGTTGAGATCTACCTTGAGTTCTGCTATTGTTTTCTCATGTTCAGTGAGTATCTTTATAACCATTGCTTTTAAACTCTTTATTGGGTAGATTGGTTAACTGTTTCACTCAGTTTTCCTCCTGCATTTTTTTTTTGTTCTGCCATTTGGAGCATATTCCTCTGTCTCCACATTTTGTATGAATTTCTGTGATGAGTTCTATGATTCAGTTGAAATGGTTTGCTCTTCTAGTCTTGAAAGATTGGCCTTGTGTGGCAGAGTCTGTTGTGTAGACTGCATGTGCCTCATGGTTTTGGCATGGTAGTGGCTGAGTAAGTGTGAGGCAGGCTTTTCCTGGTGCTGGGGCTTCCAGGCCTTGTCCCTTGGGGCACAACACTGGGGGCCCATTGGTGGGGCTCCTGGGTGGACACCTGTGGTTTCTTCACTGGTGAGGGGAGGATGGTGAGCCAGCAGTGGGTTTAGGGTACACTCCAGGTAACTCCAAGATTGGTGCCTGCTAAGTCCCCTGTCCCTCCTCACCTATATGCCCATGCATACTCTTGGCCACTCAGGACAGCTCCAGATTCCCACTGACAATGTGGAGTCAGGCTCTGTTCATGTTCCCCCTTGGCCCCTGAGTGTTCTGGACTGCTCCTGGGAGTTCCTGCACTGGTGCCACTGATATTGCTGGTGGCCAGATCAGACCCCCTAGGTGCATGGCTCACACTCCCGTGAGCCGGGGAACTTTCAGGTTCTACTAATTGGGGCTGGATTGGTGGATAACAGCAAGCAGTAAGGTGGGACTTCTGGATTGCCTGCAGGTGTGTCTGGGTATGAGCAGAGGTCAGGGGGCTGCCAAGATCAAAGTCTGAGATTGGTGTACACACCCAGATATTGTTCTTGGCCATACTAAGATGTACAGGGGTGCAAACAATGGCTCCAGCAAGCTCTTCCAATCCCAGATTGCCTCCAACTGGTTTCCTTGCCAAGCAGTGGATATGTAGTTCTGAAACGTGGCTTCTTTCATTTATGGTCTAGTTGCACTTTAAACTGCCAGGCATTTTTCCTGTGCCGCAGGGTAGTAAGTCCAAGCTCCCAGCTTCTCTTTTGCTGCCTCTGGAGGTTCTAGGTAAGCCCCTCTTAGATCCTGGATCCTAGCTCCACATCTTCTGCAGTGTGAGCTTTCAGACTTTATTTGAGCATTTCTTTCACCAGACTGGGTATGAAACTGGCCAGAGTTTGACTGGGTCTAGGATCAGACTGGGTCTGACTTAGAAACTGGACTGAATACTCTGATGGACTGGTAGGACTTTCCTATAAGTTTAAAGCAGAATGGATGGTAGTCCACATCTAGTAAAGGGCATTCTTTATTTTTCTTTTTTGACTTCCATATTTTTTTTTGAGAGGGCATCTATCATATTTATTGATCAAATGGTTGTTAACAACAATAAAATTCTATATAGGGGACTCAATGCACAGTCATTAATCAACCCCAAGCCTATATTTCAACAGTCTCCAATCTTCTGAAGCATAACAAACAAGTTCTTACATGGTGAACAAGGTCTTACATAGTGAAGAAGATCTTACATGGTGAAAAGTGCAAAGGCAGTCATATCACAGAAACTTTCGGTTTTGATCACGCATCATGAACTATAAACAATCATGTCAGATATGATTAGTCGTTTGATTTTTATACTTGATTTATAGGTGAATCCCACATTTCTCCCTTATTATTATTATTTTTTTTAAATAAAATGCTGAAGTGGTAGGTAGATGCAAGATAAAGGTAGGAAACATAATTTAGTGCTGTAAGAGGGCAAATGTAGATGATCAGGTCTGTGCCTATAGACTAAGACTTAATCCAAGCTAGACAAGGGCAACAAAACATCCACGGATGCAGAAGATTTCTCTCAAAACAGGGGGGTGAGGTTCTAAGCCTCCCCTCTGTTGGTCCCCAATTTCTCTCCTGATGGCACCCCTGCGACTGTGCCTGTCTTAGGTTGTTCCTCCCTTGAGGAATCTTACCCGTCTCTGGCCAACCAGTGATCTTCCAGGGCCATACAGGGAAATGTAAAGTTGGTAAGGGAGAGAGAAGCAATATTCTTTGAAAAGGTTAGCTTTTTACTTCTTTGCAGATTTATGCCCTGTGGCTTCTATGCCCAACATTTGTCTTGAGGTATCTTTACCACCTGGAAGAATTACGATACTCGGTAATTTTCGATATGAGGCATGAATTCTACTAAAGGGTTGTAATTAGGAAGGAAGAAGAAAAGCTATAGAAGTAGCAGACGGAAGAAAACATGCGAAGATTGATTATTTCTTTGACATATCTTCTTGTAGAGTAACATAAGCATGTATAGGTTTTAAACTACTAATTAAATTGCGCACATACATTAACATAATAGGAATATGGCTACATAACAAAAGCAGATCTACAATTACTGGCCATATCCAGTGAAACCAAGAAAACCAGTTAGGTACCATAGGTATTTGTGAAAACTTATCAATGATATGATGGATATTGTCTAACTGAATTTGAATAGTTTGAGAAAAATCAGACAAATTAAAACAACAGATTCCTGGGAACTGTTCACATCCCATGTATTCTTTCAACAGTAGATAGTCTATAGTCGCAAGATTTTTCAGCGCTACAACTTGCACTTCTCCTAATTCTTGGTTGAGTTCTAACGGTATAGATTCAGTCAAATTTGTTGTTTTACTGTATGCACAGGCCAGCTTAGATATCTCCTTCTCGATTCCAATGGCAAGTCCAGGAACCGGTGTGATGAATGCAGCTACAACTTTGTTGAAGTTTTTTGATGTTCATCTTCTGGAATGACTCTTCCAGAGGATGTTGATGTTGGAAGTTCTTCTTCATATCGTATCTTAATTCCTTTTCTGTGTAGCCAAATTAGGCTTTGATCCTCTGTATAAACACAAACAAACCCTTTGCCCACACTTTGATAAGACCTTTATAACATTGTGAAGAACCTATTGGAGATCACCACATAGGAACTGCTATTTTTTTTTTTAAGAAAAAGGAATATTATCAGAAAAATGTACTTCCATAGCTGATCAGTTGACACCCTTTTGAAGATCAAAATTAAGGATATGTAAAGCATGCATTAATCGTTGATTTGCAGTTAGTTTTATCCTATCAGGGACTAATCCCCCTTTTCTTTCTCTATTTTTTTTGTTATCATTAGTCTACAATTACATGAAGAATATTATGTTTACGAGGCTCTCCCCTATACCAAGTCCCCACCACAAACCCCATTACAGTCACTGTCCATCAGCATAGCAAAATGTTGTAGAATCAATACTTGTCTTCTCTGTGTTGCACAGCCTTCCCCTTTCTCCCACCCCCCAGATTATGCATGCTAATCATAACCCCTTTCTTCTCCCCCCCCTTATCCCTCCCTACCCACCCATCCTCCCCAGTCCCTTTCCCTTTGGTACCTGTTAGTCCATTCTTGGGTTCTGTGATTCAGCTGACGTTTTGTTCCTGCAGTTTTTCCTTTGTTCTTATACTCCACAGATGAGTGAAATCATTTGGTATTTCTCTTTCTCCACTTGGCTTATTTCACTGAGCATAATACCCTCTAGCTCCATCCATATTGTTGTAAATGGTAGGTTTTCTTTTCCTCTTATGGCTGAATAATGTTCCATTGTGTATATGCACCACATCTTCTTTACCTATTCATCTACTGAGGGACACTTAGGTTGGTTCCAATTATTGGCTATTGTAAATAGTGCTGCATTAAACATAGGGGTGCATCTGTCTTTTTCAAACTGGGCTGCTGCATTCTTAGGGAAAATTCCTAGGAGTGGAATTCCTGGGTCAAATGGTAAGTCTATTTTGAGCATTTTGAGGAACCTCCATACTGCTTTCCACAATGGTTGAACTAATTTACATTCCCACCAGCAGTGTAGGAGGGTTCCCCTTTCTCCACAATCTCACCAACATTTGTTGTTGTTTGTCTTTTGGATGGCAGCCATCCTTACTGGTGTGAGGTGATATCCCGTTGTGGTTTTAATTTGCATTTCTCTGATAACTAGCAATGTGGAGCATCTTTTCATGTGTCTGTTGGCCATCTGAATTTCTTTTTTGGAGAACTGTTGGTTCAGTTCCTCTGCCCATTTTTTAATTGGATTATTTGTTTTTTGTTTGTTGAGGTGTGGGAGCTCTTTATATATTTTGCATGTCAAGCCTTTATCAGATCTGTCATGTACAAATATATTCTCCCATACTGTAGGGTACCTTTTTGTTCTATTGATGGTGTCTTTTGCTGTACAGAAGCTTTTCAGCTTAATATAGTCCCACTTGTTCATTTTTGCTGTTGTTTTCCTTGCCCAGGGAGATATGTTCAAGAAGAGGTCACTCATGTTTATGTCTAAGAGATTTTTGCCTCTGTTTTTTTCTAAGAGTTTTATGGTTTCATGACTTACATTCAGGTCTTTGATCCATTTCGAATTTCCTTTTGTGTATGGGGTTAGACAGTGGTCCAGTTTCATTCTCTTACATGTAGCTGTCCAGTATTGCCAGCACCATCTGTTGAATAGACTGTCTTTTCCCCATTGTTTATCCATGGCTCCTTTATCAAATATTAATTGACCATATATGTTTGGGTTAATGTCTGGAGTCTCTAATCTGTTCCACTGGTCTGTGGCTCTGTTCTTATGCCAGTACCAAATTGTCTTGAATACTATGGCTTTGTAGTAGAGCTTGAAGTTGGGGAGAGAGATCTCCCCACTTTATTCTTCCTTATCAGGATTGCTTTGGCTACTTGGGGTCTTTGGTGTTTCCATATGAATTTATGAACTATTTGTTCCAGTTCATTGAAGAATGTTGCTGGTAATTTGATAAGGATGGCATCAAATCTGTATACTGCTTTGGGCAGGATGGCCATTTTGACAATATTAATTCTTCCTAGCAAAGAGCATGGGATGAGTTCCCATTTGTTAGTGTCCCCTTTAGTTTCTTTTAAGAGTGTCTTGTAGTTTTCAGGGTATAGGTCTTTCACTTCTTTGGTTAGGTTTATTTCTATGTATTTTATTCTTTTTGATGCAATTGGGAATGGAGTTGTTTTCCTGATTTCTCTTTCTATTGGTTCACTGTTAGTGTATAGGAAAGCCACTGATTTCTGTGTGTTAATTTTGTATCCTGCAACTTTGCTGTATTCCGATATCAGTTCTAGTAGTTTTGGAGTGGAGTCTTTAGGGTTTTTTATGTACAATATCATGTGATCTGCAAATATTGACAGTTTAACTTCTTCTTTACCAATCTGGATTCCTTGTATTTCTTTGTTTTGTCTGATTGCCGTGGCTAGGTCCTCCAGTACTATGTTAAATAACAGTGGAGAGAGTGGGCATCCCTGTCTTGTTCCCGATCTTAGAGGAAATGCTTTCAGCTTCTCGCTTTTCAGTATGATGTTGGCTGTGGGTTTAACATATATGGCCTTTATTATGTTGAGGTACTTGCCCTCTATATCCATTTTGCTGAGAGTTTTTATCATGAATGGCTGTTGAATTTTGTCGAATGCTTTTTCAGCATCTATGGAGATGATCATGTATGTGGTTTTTGTCCTCCTTTTTGTTGATGTGGTGGATGATGTTGATGGATTTTCGAATGTTGTACCATCCTTGCATTCCTGGGATGAATCCCAGTTGGTCATGGTGTATGATCCTCTCATGTATTTTTGAATTCAGTTTGCTAATATTTTGTTGAGTATTTTTGCGTCTACATTCATCAGGGATATTGGTCTGTAATTTTCTTTTTTGGTGAGGTCCTTGCCTGATTTTGGTATTAGGGTGATGTTGGCTTCATTGAATGAGTTTGGGAGTATTCCCTCCTCTTCAACTTTTTGGAAAAGTTTAAGGAGAATAGGTATTATGTCTTCTCTGTATGTCTGATAAAATTCCGAGGTAAATCCGTCTTACCTGTGGGTTTTGTTCTTGGGTAGTTTTTTGATTACTGTTTCAATTTCTTTGCTCATAATTGGTTTGTTTAACTTTTGTGTTTCTTCCTTGGTCAGTCTCGGAAGGTTGTATTTTTCTAGGAAGTTGTCCATTTCTTCTAGGTTTTCCAGCTTGTTAGCATATAGGTTTTCATAGCAGTCTTTAATAATTCTTTGTATTTTTGTGGAGTCTGTCATGATTTTTCCATTCCCATTTCTGATTTTGTTCATGTGTGCTGATTCTCTTTTTCTTAATAAGTTTGGCTAGAGGCTTATCTATTTTGTTTATTTTCTCAAAGTACCAGCTCTTGGTTTCATTGATTTTTTTCTATTGTTTTATTCTTCTCAATTTTGTTTATTTCTTCTCTAATCTTTATTATGTCCCACCTTCTGCTGACTTTAGGCCTCATTTGTTCTTCTTTTTCCAGTTTCGATAATTGTGATGTTAGACTATTCATTTGGGATTGTTCTTCCTTCTTCAAGTGTGCCTGTATCGCTATATACTTTCCTCTTAAGACTGGTTTCGCTGCATCCCACAGAAATTGGGGCTTTGTGTTGTTGTTGTCATTTGTTTCCACATATTCCTTGATGTCTATTTTAATTTGTTCGTTGATCCATTGATTATTTAGGAGCATGTTGTTGAGCCTCCATGTCTTTGTGAGCCTTTTTGTTTTCTTTGTAGAAGTTATTTCTAGTTTTATACCTTCATGGTCTGAAAAGTTGGTTGGTAGAACTTCAATCTTTTGGAATTTACTGAGGCTCTTTTTGTGAGCTAGTATGTGGTCTATTCTGGAGAATGTTCTATGTGCACTTGAGAAGAATGTATATCCTGCTGCTTTTGGATGTAGAGTTCTATAGATGTCTATTAGGTCCATCTGTTCTAGTGTGTTTTTCAGTGCCTCCATGTCCTTACTTATTTTCTGTCCAGTGGATCTATCCTTTGGGGTGAGTGGCGTGTTGAAGTCTCCTAAAATGAATGCATTGCATTCTATTTACCCCTTTAGTTCTGTTAGTATTTGTTTCACACATGCTGGTTCTCCTGTGTTTGGGTGCATATATATTTAGAATGGTTATATCCTCTTGTTGGACTGAGCCCTTTATCATTATGTAATGTCCTTCTTTATCTCTTGTTACTTTCTTTGTTTTGAAGTCTATTTTATCTGATACTAGTACTGCAACGCCTGCTTTCTTCTCTGTGTTGTTTGCCTGAAATATGTTTTTCCATCCCTTGACTTTTAGTCTGTGCATGTCTTTGGGTTTGAGGTGAGTTTCTTGTAAGCGGCATATAGATGGTCTTGCTTTTTTATCCATTCTGTTTCTCTGTGTCTTTTGATTGCTGCATTCAGTCCATTTACATTTAGGGGACTATTGAAAGATATGTACTTATTGCCACTGCAGGCTTTAGATTCGTGGTTACCAAAGGTTCAAGGTTAGCCTCTTTAGTATCTTACTGCCTAACTTAGTTCGCTTATTGAGCTGTTATATACACTGTCTGGAGATTCTTTTCTTGTCTCTCTTCTTATTCCTCCTCCTCCATTCTTTATATGTTGGTTGTTTTATTCTGTGCTCTTTTGTGTTTCCTTTAACTGATTTTAGTGGGTAGTTGATTTTATTTTTTGCCTTTAAGTAGTATTTGGTTGGTCTGCTTTCTTTGCTGTGATTTTATTTGCTCTGGTGACATCTGTTTAGTCTTAGGAGTGCTCCCGTCTAGAACAGTCCCTCTCAAATACCCTGTAGAGGTGGTTTGTGGGAAGCAAATTCCCTCAACTTTTGCTTGTCTGGGAATTGTTTAATCCCTCCTTCATATTTAAATGATAATCGTGCTGGATACAGTATCCTTGGCTCAAGGCCCTTCTGTTTCATTGCATTAAACATATCATGCCATTCTCTTCTGGCCTGTAAGGTTTCTGTTGAGAAGTCTGATGATAGCCTGATGGGTTTTCCTTTATAGGTGACCTTTTTCTCTCTAGCTGCCTTTAAAACTCTTTCCTTGTCCTTGATCTTTTCCATTTTAATTATTATGTGTCTTGGTGTTGTCCTCCTTGGGTCCTTTCTGTTGGGAGTTCTGTGTATTTCCGTTGTCTGCTCGATTATTTTCTCCCACAGTTTGGGGAAGTTTTCAGCAGTTATTTCTTCAAAGACACTTTCTATCCTTTTTTCTCTCTCTTCTTCATCTGGTACCCATATAATACGTATATTGTTCCTTTTGGGTTGGTCACACAGTTCTCTTCATATAGTTTCATTCCTGGAGATCCTTTTATCTCTCCCTGTGTCAGCTTTTATGCATTCCTGTTCTCTGTTTTCTATTCCATCTATGGCCTCTTGCCTCTTATCCATTCTGCTTATAAATCCTTCCAGAGTTTGTTTCACTTCTGTAATCTCCTTCCTGGCATCTGTAATCTCCCTCCCGACTTCATCCCTTAGCTCTTGTATATTTCTCTGCATCTCCGTCAGCATGTTTATGATTTTTATTTTGAATTCTTTTTCAGGATGACTGGTTAGGTCTGTGTCCTTCTCTGGTGTTGTCTCTGTGATCTTTGTCTGCCTGTAATTTTGCCTTTTCATGGTGATAGAGATAGTTTGCAGAGCTGGCACGAGTGACGGCTGGAAGAACTTCCCTTCTTGTTGGTTTGTGGCCTTCCTCTCATGGGAGAACAGCGACCTTTAGTGGCTTGTGCTGGGCAGCCACGTGCAGAAAGGGCTTCTGCTTCCTGCCCGGCTGCTATGGAGTTTATCTCCGCTGTTGTTGTAGGCGTGGCCTGGCTCAGGCTGCTACTCCGATATGGTGGAGCTGCGTTGGAGGGGGAACGGCCAGGATGGCTGTTTATTTCTGTGAGGGGCCTCCATGCTCCCTGCTGCCCAGGGGGTTAGAGTACCCAGAGATCCCCAGATTCCCTGCTGTCCCAGGATGCTTCCGTCCAGCTGTGCATTCCCTGTCTCTTTAAGACTTCCAAAAAGCACTCGCTTTTCTTTGTCCCAGGTGCAACGTCTGCAGGAGCATGCTCACAGGTCTTACTGTCTTGTTTCCCTAGTTTCCAGCACCTCACGCATGCACTGTCTGCGCTCCAGTGCGGATGACTAGGGCTGGGTATTTAGCAGTCCTGGGCTCCCTCTCCCTCCATTCTCTGACTCCTCTTCTCCTGCTGGGAGCTGGGGTGTGGGGTGCTCGGGTCCCGCTGTGCCAGGGCTGGTGTCTTACCCCCTTCGCGAGGCGCTGGGTTCTCGCAGGTGTGGCTGTAGTCTGGCTATTGTCCTGTGTCTTCTGGTCTCTCTTTTAGGAAGAGTTTTCTTTGTTGTATTTTCAAAAATATATGTGGTTTTGGGAGGAGATTTCTGCTGCTCTACTCATGCCACCATCTTGGCTACGCCCTCTAAAGGGCATTCTTTAGTTGTAAAGCTAAGCAGATATTCTTCTGGCTGTTTCCATCATAATTGCACAAGGGCTCCGGGTTCATACCATAAGGTACATATATTGTCATTTCCATGTTATAATCATGTTTACATGCAAAGAATCTTAGTTTTCCCAGGGGAGAATCACTTTTATGGGTCAAGGATTTAGGGGGTAAAAGAGGTGGAAAAGGCTGATGGAATTTCTCTTTTTCTTTAGAAGCTTTCACAGTAGCAAGTCTTGGCTCTAAGCGCATGCTGATCGGAAGGTTTTATCCCTAGAAGACCAAATAGAGGGCCCAGGTGGGTGATGTGGGGATAGCAGGGAAGAATTGGGAAAGGAGTGGGGTCAGAAACCCTGGCCAGCAGTACAAAGAGCACAGGTGTCAGCATCTTCTGGTCGTATAGTTCTGAAACCTGTAAGTGGCAGCAATAGCTGACTAAATGTACTGTGGGTCCAGTAAAAGGGCACCCTATATCATGTTGAAAAACTTGTGCTCCACCTGCAGGTACAATACAGTAGCCACTAGACACAAGTGGCTATTTAAATTTAAATTAATTAAAATTCAGTAAAATTTAAAATCTAGCTCCTCTGTCCATTTCAAGTGCCCAATAGTCACACATGGCTAGTGGCTATGGTGGTGGAAAGCACATGCACATTTCCATAACTGTAGGCAAATTCTATTGAACAGCATCAGTCCAGAATCTAGATTATATGAGAAATCAACCTTTAAAACTCTTAAAGTGTATTACTGGCAGAGTATACGTTGCATAGTGGTTAAGGGCAAAAACCCATTATCAAACTTTCTAGACTCAAATAGTGGGTCCAAACTTTTCTAGCTACGTGACTTTGGGCAAGTTGCTAACTACTCTGTGCCTTAGTTTCCTCATCTGCAAAATGAGGATTATAATAGTGCAATTTTCATAACGTCGGTGTGAAGGTTAAATAAATTTCTGTTAAGTACTTATAATGGTTTCTAATTAGCACTTATTAACTTTTTAATAGCACTTATTATTCCACATAATAAGTAGAAGCACTTAATAAGCATTTACTGTTAGGAGGAATAATAAGTGCTACTTTAGTGTTAGTTCTTAATAATTACTAGTTTCCCATTTAAACATACTTTTATAATTTAGTAGCTATTACTGGGGAAGAGATGCAAACTGATCCACCTGTCTGAACCTTTCTAAATCCCACTTCCCCATGAACCATATCTTTTTGGGATAGGTTAAAACACTGTTGTCAGTATGAATATGTATAGAACCAGGGGTGAACTCTGCTACTTACTTGTACAACAGAATGTCAGCTGCCTGGAGTACTGGGTACGTGAGCAGGCCAACGATTCTTTTGTGCTCCTGTGTAGCAGCCTTTGCCTATGAGGTGAGAAGAGAACAGACAAAGAAATCTTACATGAACCTTAATTATACTGCTAAGTTAAGAAAACTTTTAAAAAAATTAAAGTATAGTTGATATACAGTATTGTACTGGTTTTAGGTGTACAATGCAGTGCTTTGACAGTTACCTACATTATTAAATGCACACCCTAATAAGTGATCTGTCAATGTAGAAATAACAATACTATCTGTCAACATAGAAAGATATTACAATATTATTGACTATATTCTTTATTCTGTATTTCATCCCCATAAGTTTTGTGCCTCTTTATCCCCTTGACCTATTTTACCCACCCGAAGTTAAGAAATCTTTAAAGCAAGTAAAGGGTAATCTGAAACCACCTGTCATAATATTACATCTGTGCTCCTTTTAACAACTCTAGCCATCTTCTGGATAGCTTATCTTTATGCTGCAGGCTTAGGCCAGAATAAGGTAAATCTGCTTCATCATTGCCCCTCTAAGGGATCCTGCGCTGCCACTATTTCTTATTCATTTAATTAAAGTAAGGGTGTAAGAATTTTCCTGGTTCCAAATCAGTTACATAAAAACAAGTAAGATCAGAAAATATCACAAAATTAAATTTCTATAAATTAACATGAGTTAAGATCAAATGCCCTATATATCTATGGAAACCTACCAGAAAGTCCCACACTGTGCTATTGACAAAGCTGTGATGTTCCCTTAAAATCATATTTTAAAAACCAAAAACAAAAAATCATAGCATTTAAAAAATAAAACCCAGAGGAATTTTAATCTAACCAATTCTAAATCTGTCTTGAGGTTTAGGTACTGAAGCAGAAAGGGTAAAGCAATCCCAATGAACAGGACAGTCTATAGAGACCAAAATATTTTCTTAAAAATAAGGGAATTTGATGGAAATAGAGGTGATATTAAAGCCTCTAACATTAGAAGTATTTAATAACCAAGGAACAATGGGTGTCAGCTATAAACTACTGGTATGTAACTACTGAATAGTAACCTTAGTGGTACTAATTTGCTGCAGCTGAACATTCCCTGAGAGGTAATTCAATTTTCTGAGCAGAACTAAATATTGTGTGCAGTTTACTGGTAATTGTTTCCAAGGTTTAGATATATCATCTTTTGTAAAGTGATAAATGGATATTTTGGTATGTAGATATTATTCATTTAGTTACATGAATCACTTCCCTGAGGTCCAATTACTTCTGAATGAACTGAACAACTTTACACATAAACCTGCATGATTCTGAGGACCATGCTCACATTACCAACAACTCAGGCTTCCCCTAGCAACATGCAGACATACCCTTTGAGTCTGGGTCCAAAAAGCAACAACTTCCCTCTTTAACGATCTTAAAGTCAGTGCTCCATAATTTAGTTTCATACTTAACTTTTCTGGTTACTTCAAGCAGTTTCTGGCTCACAGCAACTAATGCTATAAGCTGTTCAAAGGAAATTTGAAAGTTTGAACATAAAATTTCCTCAGTACTTCTTATTACAAGACCCATGATAAAGGCCAGTTCACAATGATCACTAGGTAACGATCAAGAAAGTTTAATTTGGAAATGAGCAAATGGGAAAAGAACCCCATTTTTAAAAATTGCTGTTGCATTAGATTTATAGTCTTTTTATATTAGAATACTGGATCTTGAAATTACAAAGGACAGGGGAGAGGTGGAGAGCACTAATATTTATTGAGTGCCTATTATGTGCCCCAGATGCCTTACAGCTGTGTCATCTCATTAATCCCCCAAATAACCCTGAACTCAGTCCTCTACCCCAATCAAAATCAAGCGAGGTGCCCTCAGATCCTCCCATAGCATTAACACCCTTGCCTCTGAACACTTCACACCCTTTCTGATTGCTTGTTTAATTGTCTCTTCCCAAACAGACTACATGCCTTGTGGAAGAAGCTGTACCTGTCCATCTTGCTGACTGCTGTACTTCCAGTACCTAGTGTGCTGTGAGACTCATGGAAGGCATCATCAGTATTTGTTAATGAAGAGATGCTCTAGAATAAAGCTGGCATTTAAAATCTATGTTTCACACACAAATAAAATATCACATACTAGTGGTAAGGCTTCTCCAGAATACAGGTTTCCACTCTATCCAAAAGTTCACCTTATGCCACTTTGCTTTTATGATAAAGACCTACATTAATATCTGTTTTTGCTAACCAAAAGAAATCTGAAGAGCATTTTTGCTTTTATGAGATGGTAATTGCATTTTCACTTTATGCCATTTCGGTTTACCAAAGGTTTTGTAGGAATGCTCTGTTTGTGGAGGGCAGGGAAACCTACAGTGAAGCATTCCCTAGTAATGTGTTATTAGTAGGGCCTTATACACTGTTTTAGAATGGGAACATTTCTCATTAAATTAATAATCACTTCTTATAAAAAGGATTTCAGCATTCAACTTAGTGTTAGAGCATTAGGATAAATTGGGAAAGTCTTGCCTAATACCAAAATACAGTAGAGAGTTTGGCAAAATTTTGTTTCTAATTCCTAGCAGGTAATGATTCAGTAGCATTACAAATACCAGTTATTCAAGTACTGCCACTTTAAAGCTCTGTCTGTTTCTTTCTGAAGGCTTCTCAACAAGCTTTTGAGGAAACCAGTGGCTCTAAAAATATGTAAGAAAGAAGCTTGAAAATTAAATTAATGCTGATGTAGTTGAGGGCTACCTATCTTTGTGTTAACCAATTGCAAAAATAGATGGAAATAAAGTACTGTGAATTATCTAATTTACTTTCTCAGTTGAACTTTTTGAAAAAGTACAGCCTTAATTTTTCTGCGGGTTTGAACTGTTGCCTGGTCTCAACTTGTTTAAATGCTAAATAAAATATGTTGTCTCTTCTCCCCACAATGTAAACATTTGTGCCTTACTGCCAGTTAAGTCCAGTAGAGATAGGAGGTAGCTTCAGAGTCCAGTAATCCAGAAATTGTGATTGTTAATTATAATGTGGTAGGTTCAGAGTCACTACCAAATTCTAACCAAAGATCACTCTGATTCAACCATACACATATAAAATCAAGTAATTAATAAGTTGGATATTTCGATGCAGTTTTTAAGTTGGAAGGAATCTCAGTGAACCCTTTCACTTTCCACTTAATACCCTGAGGCAGAGATTTAAAGATGCTGTTATAGCCACTAGTGAGTAGCAGCCCAGGGGGCCAGTAAGTTCAGGGTTCCCAGAGACCGATGCAAAAATAAACAGAGAGTGGGACTTCGATATCCTTTCTGTTTATTAGTCAAATCACTGGCATTTACCTTCCACTGGTGCAGATGTTGTAATCGGGGTAGACTGACCATGCAAGTAAGGATCCAACTTAATTGTATGTGTTCAGACACCTAAAGAAATAAAATAGAACGCGAACAAAGGTGGTCAATATTTTCTTACATATAGTGTAAAATTAAACAGATAATAGGTATTACCTTAAATGGCTGAAAAGACCCCAAATCAAGGTGGTTAAAAAAAATAACAGCTGGATGGGGCTGATTCATGATGTATAGAATTTTAAATGAAGAAGATATCTTCAAAACTAACTGATACAATTACTAATATAGTGTTTAAATCCTTTTTGCAACATCCCTAACAAGTGGCTGGCCAGAGACTGCTTCAACATCTTCAGTGAGAGGATTTCATTATGTCCTGAGGCATTTTTAGAAAGCCAAGTAGTTTAAAAGACATATGCACACACACATACATACACACAGAACACACACAAATATTCTCTAAATAACTTCTAAATGTATGAAAGCAGCTATAATACCTTACATGTAAATGGTAGAGAATGATATCAGACTTAAAATTAAAGATTGAATCCTTTGGACCTAGAGTAATTTGAAATTTAGGAATTACTTTATCATTCCAAAGGGTGTTTCTATAGTTTCTGTGTCTTCTTCCTCCCTTTTTTCTTCAGAAGAGGCCTAATCAATAAGAAAATATAACCTTTTCTCAATTTGTTTTTGTTTTCACCAAATTTGATAAAGTAACCAAACCTGGCAACAACTGGGAAGATTCTTGGGTCCAGGCCAGGCTCTCATGGATGACCTAGTGTTTAAGGCCTATGTATTCCCTTTCTGGACCCTGAGGATTCTAAGCCCTTCATCCATTGTGGCTTTTTTCTGTGTGTCCATATGATTTCCTTAAAAAGCAGTGACTGTTGCCAACTCTGAAAAGTGGCCCCAAATGCATCTTTGTGGGTTTTGCAAAGGGAACATAAAGTAATGGAGCTGGATCAGCCCAGGCCTGTTTTACTAGCAAAGAATTGCCATCTGGTATAAGATGGTTTCTTATTTTTTTCCTCAAGTCATGGAGAGGGAAGAGTTGTTTTTCACATGTTTGACAAGGAATCACTTTTAAAGTTTTGCACGTTGCTGGGCTGAATCTGTCATCTTTCTTCCAAGAGGCATTTGGGTTTCATTGAGGACAGCACTGTCTATATACAAATTGCTAACTGCTGCTGTACACAAACAGCTCTCAGACAAAAACAGTAACCCTGGATGGAAGCAAGAGGATTATAGTTGCTTCTAATCATCAAGAAAAACACATTCTCATTAGAACTAATAAAACAAGAGCTGTGTTTGGCATGAAGAAGTAGGAGAGAATTTTTTTTCTTCTTAACTAAATTGGGTAAAGGAATGAAAACGCAGAAAGTAATCACGGACATGTGCAATGAGACAAGCTGACTCCTTTCCTTCAGCTTGGGCTGAAATACTCAGTTGTGGTGATATGTAAAAATTTACCATCAGGGCTCCATGAAATCAAGTGTTTTCCTTGGAGTAGCTTTTTATTTGGATATATGGAATGAAACTTATTTAATATTCTGGTATTTCCAATAAGGGACATAAAATTAATCCAAATTATTCTTATAAAGAAAAAAATAGGTAAAAGTTCAAAGGCAATGAATTTTCACAATTTATTATGAATAATTAGATAAGAAGGGGTAGTATACTTGAGGATTTGGCTCTCTTCATTTACTCATATTTATGACAACTGCTTGGAAAGGTTCAGATTTCTATCTGGGGAAAAGTGAAAATGGTATCTAAATATAGTTATTTATTTATACAAAATAAATAACAAAATAACAATATGATCTGTTTTAGCCACAGAATAACAAAAGCATGGAACAAACAAGGTGGCCTAGTCACCATCCACAAACAAGTCAACAGTGATAGAAGATTTCTGACCCCCTAATTGTAACAAGTAAAGACACAAATTCTTCAGTTAGAGCAGTTTCGCCCATCTTGTTCACTGTTGTAAAACAGAGTACACACTGTAGGTGCTTAATATCTTTTGAATGTATGAACAATATCAAAAGCTGCATAAAGAATGGTATGGACCGAAACCAATCCATTCAATTTAGCGACAGACTTGTTGATAATGCAAACAAAACAGTTTCCAGGGAATGAACTGGGATGGAAGCTAAACTGGAGCGGACTGGGTTGAAGTGTGACTAGGCAGGAGGTGAAAACAGATGTACAAGAAGTATATAACAGAGCAGTTAAGAGCTCTATCTTTGGAATAAGGCTGCCTCGATCTGAACATTAGTTCTGCCACCTGTTATGTGGGATTAATGGGATTAATACATAAATCAAGTAATATGGAAATCAAATGTACAAATGCATATGACCTGATTGTTTCTCCTACGACTCCTGATGCATGATCAATAAGAAAATGAGTAAAGACAAAACAGTTCCTACAGCTCATGACCGCCCTCACTTGGTTTCGGTGTCCTTGAGGAGCATCACGCCCTAGGGCTGGACTCAAGGTCAGATAATGATTGTGTGTTGAACCCCCTACTCAAAATTCTTTGGATGTTTGGGTTCATTTGCTCAATAGATATGAGGAGTGCCTTTTCGGCATTACTCTTGCATTGTTATGCCTTGAGTCCCCTGGCTGGCCCTTTCAGGTCTTCGATGTCTCATCGTGTCTCCTCCCTTATCTGCCGGTCAGAGGCAGGGAGGGACCGACATGTTAGCTGGGTGACTGTGTAAGTGACCTATATCTCAAAAAAATGTTTTAAAAACTATGTGCAGGTGGAGTTCATCACTATTCCTTGAGGCATCACCAATTATTCTGTGGCAATAAACATAACATAGTTTGACTAGTGCTGATATTTGGATCTTTGGCAGTTTTCCTCTGTATAGGAAGTAGGTGACCCTCAAATCAAAGCCAACTCCAGATCCTTTCAAAGTGGTTATAGTGAAGAGACTGGATTCTCCTTGATGAGAAAGATAAACATACCAGAGCTGTCACTGTGTTTGATGAGACTTCCATCCCACTTACCCCTGTTCCAATCAGGATTTCCCCATGACCACTAACCTAGGAGTGCTCATCACAGTCAGCGATGGTGATGGGTAACTCACAGTCGCTATCTCACTCGACATATTTAGCAGCACTTGACACAATTGATCACTTCTTCCCCTTGATCCACTTTCTTCACTTGGCTCCCCAGACACTATTATTATAGTTTTTCTTCCTATTTCAATGGTTTTCTTTTTGGTTTTGGTTATTTATTTATTTATTTACTTGTATTTATGTATGTGTGTATCATTAATATACAATTACATGAGCAATATTGTGGTTACCAGATTCCCCCATTATCAAGTCCCCACCACATACCCCATTACAGTCACTTCCATCAGCATAGTAAGATGCTACAGAGTCACTACTTGTCTTCTCTGTGCTCTACTGCCTTCCCCCTGCCCCCCTACATTATGTGTGCTAATCGTAATGCCCCTTATTCCCCTTCTCCTTCCCTTCCCACACACCCTCCCCATTCCCTTTCCCTTTGGCAACTTTTAGTCCATTCTTTGGTTCTGTGATTCTGCTGCTGTTTTGTTCCTTCAGTTTTTCTTTGTTCTTTTGCTCCACAGATGAGTGAAATCATTTGATCTTTGTCTTCTCCGCCTGGCTTATTTCACTGAGCATAATACCCTCTAGCTCCATCCATTTTGTTGCAAAAGGTAGGATTTGTTTTCTTCTTATGTCTGAATAATACTCCATTGTGTATATGTACCACATCTTCTTTATCCATACATCTACTGATGGACACTTAGGTTGCTTCCATTTCTTGGCTATTTTAAATAGTGCTGCAATAAACAGAGGGATGCATATGTCTTTTTGAGACTGGGAAACTGCATTCTTAGGGTAAATTCCTAGGAGTGGAATTCCTGGGTCAAATGGTATTTCTATTTTAAGTTTTTTAAGGAACCTCCATACTGATTTCAACAGTGGTTGAACTACTTTACATTCCCACCAGCAGTGGAGGAGGGGTCCCCTTTCTCTGCATTCTTGCCAGCAACTGTTGTTACTATTCTTTTATTTTATTTTATTTTTATTATGGTATTATTGATATACACTCTTACAAAGGTATCACATGAAAAAACAATGTGATTACTATTTACCCATATTATCAAGTTCCCACCTATACTCCAACGCAGCCAATGTCCATCAGTGTAGTAAGATGCCACAGATTCAGTTTGCCTTCTCTGTCCTACACTGTTTTCCCGATGAGCACACACAATATGTGTACTAAACATAATACCCCTCAATCACCATCTCCCTCCCTTCCGACCCACCCTCCCACATCCTTCTCCTTTGGTAACCACTAGTCCCTTCTTGGAGTCTGTGAATCTGCTGTTGTTTTGTTCCTTCAGTTTTTCTTTGTTGTTATACTCCATAAATGAGGGAAATCATTTGGCACTTGTCTTTCTCTGTCTGGCTTATTTCACTGAGCATAATATCCTCCAGCTCCATCCATGCTGTCGGAAGTGGTAGGATTTGTTCATTTCTTATGTCTGAATATTATTCCATTGTGTATATGTACCACATCTTCTTTATCCATTCATCTACTGATGGACACGTAGGTTGCTTCCATATCTTGGCTATTGCAAATAGTGCTGCGATAAACATAGGGGTGCATATGTCTTTTTGAAAAGTTGTATTCTTTGGGTAAATTCCAAGGAGTGGGATTCCCAGGTCAAATGGCATTTCTATTTTTAGTTTTTTGAGGAACCCCCATATTGCTTTCCACAATGGTTGAACTAGCTTACATTCCCACCAGCAGTGTAAGAGGGTTCCCCTTTCTCCGCATCCTCGTCAGCATTTGTTGTTCTTAGTCTCTTCAATGCTGGCCATCCTTACTGGTGTGAGGTGATATCTCATTGTGGTTTTAATTTGCATTTCCCCGATGACTAGTGATGTGGAGCATCTTTTCATGTGTATGTTAGCCATCTGAATTTCTTCTTTGGAGAATTGTCTCTTCATATACTCTGTCCATTTTTTAATAGGGTTATTTGCTTTTTGGGTGTCGAGGCATGTGAGTTCTTTATATATTTTGGATGTTAACCCCTTGTCAGATATGTCATTTACAAATATATTCTCCCATACTGTAGGAGCCTTTTTGTTCTGATTATGGTGTCCTTTGCCGTAAAGAAACCTTTTAGTTTGATGTAATTCCATGAGTTCATTTTTGTTTTTGTTTCCCTTACTCAAGGAGATGTGTTAAGGAAGAAGTTGCTCATGCTTATGTTCAGGAGATTTTCGCCTTTGTTGTCCTTTAAGAGTTTAATGGTTTCATGACTTACATTCAGGTCGTTGATTAATTTCTAGTTTACTTCTGTGTATGGGGTTAAACAATAATCCAGTTCAATTCTCTTGCATGCAGCTTTCCAGTTTTGCCAACACCAGCTGTTGAAGAGGCTTTCATTTCCCCATTGTATGTCCATGGCTCTTTTATCATATATTACTGGACCATATATAGTTGGTTTTATATCAGGGCTCTCTAGTCTGTTCCATTGGTCTATGGGTCTATTCTTGTGCCACTACCAAGTTGTCTTGATTACTGTGGCTCTGGAGTAGACCTTGAAGTTGGGGAGCATAATTCCCCCAGGTTTATTCTTCCTTTTCAGGATTGCTTTGGCTATTCGGCATCTTTTGTGGTTCCATATGAATTTTAGAATGCTTTGCTCTAGTTCATTGAAGAATGCTGTTAGTATTTTGATAGGAATTGCATTGGACCTGCAGATTGCTTTAGGCAGGATGGCCATTTTGACAATATTAATTCTTCCTATCCATGAGCACAGGCTGTGTTTCCATTTATTGTTATCTTCTTTAATTTCTCACATGAGTGTCTTGTAGTTTACAGTGTATAGGTCTTTCACTTCTTTGGTTGGGTTTATTCCTAGGTATTTTATTCTTTTTGATGCCACTGTGAATGGAATTGCCTTCCTAGTTTCTTTTTCTGCTAGTTCATCATTAGTGTATAGGAATGCAACAGATTTCTGTGTATTAATTTTGTATCCTGCAACTTTGCTGAATTCAGATATTAGATCTAGTAGTTTTGGAATGGATTCCTTAGGGTGCTTTATGTACAGTATCCTGTCATCTGCAAACAGGGACAGTTTAATTTTTCCTTGCTGATCTGAATGCCTTTTATTTCATTGTGTTGTCTGATTGTCGTGGCTAGGACCTCTAGAACTATGTTGAATATAAGGGGGGAGAGTGGGCATCCTTGTCTTGCTCCTAATCTTAAAGGAAAAGCTTTCAGCTTCTCACTGTTAAGTATAATGTTGGCTGTGTGTTTGTCATATATGGCCTTTATTATGTTGAGGTACTTGCCCTCTATACCAATTTTGTTGTGAGTTTTTATCATAAATGGATGTTGAATTTTGTCAAATGCTTTTTCAGCATCTATGGTGATGATCATATGGTTCCTGTCCTTCTTTTTGTTGATGTAGTGGATGATGTTGATGGATTTTTGAATGTTGTACCATCCTTGCACCCCTGGAATAAATCCTACTTGATCAAGATGGATGATCTTTTTTATGTATTTTTGAATTTGGTTTGCTCATATTTTTGTATATATTTGTTCATTAGGGATATTGGTCTATAATTTTCTTTTTTTGTTGTGTCTTTGCCTGGTTTTGGTATTAGAGGGATGTTGGCCTCGTAGAATGAGTTTGGGAGTATTCTCTCCTCTTCTACTTTTTTTGGAAAACTTTAAGAAGGATGGGTATCACATCTTCACTGAATGTTTGATAAAATTCAACGGTAAAGCCATCCGCTCCAGGGGTTTTGTTGTTAGGTAGTTTTTTGATTACCAATTCAATTTCGTTACTGGTAATTGGTAGGTTCAGATTTTCTGTTTCTTTCTCAGCCGTCCTTGGAAACTTGTATTTTTCTAGAAAGTTGTCCATTTCTTCTGGGTTATCCAGTTTGTTAGCATATACTTTTTCATAGTATTCTCTCATTGTTCTTTGTATTTCTGTGGTGTCTGTAGTAATTTTTCCTTTCTCATTTCTGGTTCTGTTTATATGTGTAGACTCTTTTTTTCTTGATAAGTCTGGACAGGGTTTTATCTATTTTGTTTATTTTCTCGAAGAACAAGCTCTTGCTTTCATTGATTCTTTCTATTGTTTTATTCTTCAAGATTTTATTTATTTCTGCTCTAATCTTTATTATGTCCCTTCTTCTACTGACTTCAGGCCTCATTTGTTCTTCTTTTTCTAGTTTCATTAATTGTAAGTATAGACTCTTCTAATGGGACTGTTCTTCTTTTCTGAGGTAGGCCCATATTGCAATATACTTCCCTCTTAGCACAGCCTTCACTGCATCCCACAGATTTTGTGGTATTGAATTATTGTTGTCATTTGTCTCCATATATTGCTTCATCTCTGTTTTTATTTGGTCATTGATCCATTGGTTATTTAGGAGCATGTTGTGAAGCCTCCATGTGTTTCTGGAATGTTTCATTTTCTTTGTGTAATTTATTTCTAGTTTCATACCTTTGTGGTCTGAGAAACTGGTTGGTACAATTTCGATCTTTTTTAGTTTACTGAGGCTCCTTTTGTAGCCTAGTATATGATCCATTCTTGAAAATGTTCCATGTGCACGTGAGAAGAATGTGTATTCCGTTGCTTTTGCGTACAGAGTTCTGTAGATGTCTGTTAGGTCTATTTGTTCTAATGTGTTGTTCAGTGCCTCTGTCTCCTTACTTATTTTCTGTCTGGTTGATCTGTCCTTCAGAGTGAGTGGAAATTTTAAGTCTCCTAGAATGAATGCATTGCATTCTATTTCCCCTTTTAATTCTCTTACTGTTTGTTTCACATACGCAGGTGCTCCTGTGATGGGCACATGGATATTTATAATGGTTATATCTTCTTTTTTTAAATTTTGGTCTCATTAATCTACAATTACAGAAAGAACATTATGTTTACAAGGGTCCCCCCCTTCAACAAGTCCCCCCCACATACCCCTTCACAGTCACTGTCCATCTGCGTAGTAAGATGCTGTAAAATCACTACTTGTCTTCTCTGTGTTGCGCAGCCCTCCCCATGCCCCCCACACACTATACAAGCTAATCGTAATGCCCCCTTTCTTTTTCCCCGTCCTTATCCCTCCCTTCCCACCCATCGTCCCCAGTCCCTTTCCCTTTGGTAACTATTAGTCCATTCTTGGGTTCTGTGATTCTGCTGCTGTTTTGTTCCTTCAGTTTTGTTTTGTTCTTATACTCCACATATGAGGGAAATCATTTGGTACTTGTCCTTCTCTGCTTGGCTTATTTCAGGGGAGATCCACCCATGTTGTTTTGAATGGGAGGATCTGTTTTTATCTTATGGCTGTGTAATATTCCATTGTGTATATGTACCATATATTCTTAATCCATTCATCTACTGATGGACATTTAGGTTGCTTCCATATCTTGGCTATTGTAAATAGTGCAGCGATAAACATAGGGGTGCATCTGTGTTTTTCAAACTGGAGTGCTGCTTTCTAAGGGAAAATTCCTAGAAGTGGAATTCCTGGGTCAAATGGTATTTGTATTTTGAGCATTCTGAGGAACCTCCATACTGCTTTCCACAATGGTTGAACTACTTTACATTCCCACCAGCAGTGTAGGAGGGTTCCCCTTTCTCCACAACCTCGCCAACATTTGTTGTTGTTTGTATTTTCGATGATGGCGATCCTTACTGGTGTGAGGTGATATCTCATTGTGGTTTTAATTTGCATTTCTCTGATGATTAGCAATGTGGAGCATCTTTTCATGTGCCTGTTGGGCATCTGAATTTCTTCTTTGGAGAATTGTCTATTCATATCCTACACCCATTTTTTAATCGGGATATTTGCTTTTTGTTTGTTGAGGCATGTGAGCTCTTTATATATTTTGGATGTCAATCCTTTATCGGATCTGTCATTAATGAAATAAGTTCTTCCATACTGTAGGATACCTTTTTGTTCTATTGATGGTGTCCTTTGCTGTACAGAAGATTTTTAGCTTGATAGAGTCCCACTTGTTCATTTTCGCATTTGTTTCCCTTGCCCGGGGAGATATGTTCATGAAGAAGTCACTCATGTTTATGTCCATGAGATTTTTGCCTGTTTTTTTCTAAGAGTTTAATGCTTTCATGACTTACATTCAGGTCTTTGATCCATTTGGAGTTTAGTTTTGTGTATGTGGTTACATAGTGATCCAGTTTCATTCTCTTACATGTAGCTGTCCAGTTTTGCCAGCACCATCTGTTGAAGAGACTGTCATTTCCCCATTGTATGTCCATGGCTCCTTTATCAAATATTAATTGGTCATATATGTTTGGGCTAATGTCTGGAGTCTCTATTCTGTTCCACTTGTCTGTGGCTTTGTTCTTGTGCCTGTACCAAATTGTCTTGATTACTGTGGCTTTGTAGTAGAGCTTGAAGTTGGGGAGCAAGACCTCCCCACTTTATTCTTTCTTGTCAGGATTGCGTTGGCTATTTGGGGTCTTTGACAGTTCCATATGAATTTTTGAACTATTTGTTCCAGTTCATTGAAGAATGCTGTTGGTAATTTGATAGGGATTGCACCAAATCTGTATATTGCTTTGGGCATGATGGCCTTTTCGATGATATTAATTCTTCCTATCCAGGAACATGGAATGAGCTTCCATTTATTAGTGACCTCTTTAATTTCTCTTAAGAGTGTCTTGTAGTTTTCAGGGTATAGGTCTTTCCCTTCCTTGGTTGGGTTTATTCGTAGGTATTTTATTCTTTTTGATGCTATTGTGAATAGAATTGTTTTCCTGATTTCTCTTTCTATTAGTTCATTGTTAGTGTATAGGAAAGCTACAGATTTCTGTGTGTTAATTTTCTATCCTGCAACTTTGCTGAATTATGATATTAGTTCTAGTAGTTTTGCAGGGGAGTTTTTAGGGGTTTTATGTACAATACCATGTCATCTGCAAATAGTGACAGTTTGACTTCTTCTTTACCAGTCTGGATTCCTTGTATTTCTTTGTTTTGTCTGATTGCCGTGGATAGGACGTCCAGTACTATGTTGAATAACAGTGGGTAGAGTGGGCATCTCTGTCTTGTTCCTGATCTCAGAGGAAAAGCTTTCAGCCTCTCACTGTTCAGTATGATGTTAGCTGTGGGTTTATCATAGATGGCCTTTATTATGTTGAGGTACTTGCCCTCTATGCCCATTTTGTTGAGAGTTTTTATCATGAATGGATGTTGAACTTTGTCATATGCTTTTTCAGCATCTATGGAGATGATCATGTGGTTTTTGTCTTTCTTTTTGTTGATGTGGTGGATGATGTTGATGGATTTTCGAATGTTGTACCATCCTTGCATCCCTGGGATGAATCCCACTTGGTCATGGTGCATGATCCTCTTGATGTATTTTTGAATTCGGTTTGCTAATATTTTGTTGAGTATTTTTGCATCTACGTTCATCAGGGATATTGGTCTGTGGTTTTCTTTTTTGGTGGGGTCTTTGTCTGGTTTTGGTATTAGGGTGATGGTTGCTTCATAGAATGAGTTTGGGAGTATTCCCTCCTCTTCTATTTTTTGGAAAACTTTAAGGAGATTGGGTGTTATGTCTTCTCTGTATGTCTGATAACATTCCAAGGTAAATCCATCTGGCCCGGGAGTTTTGTTCTTTGGTAGTTTTTTGATTACCAATTCAATTTTGTTGCTTGTAATTGGTCTGTTTAGATTTTCTGTTTCTTTCAGGGACAGTCTTGGAAGGTTGTATTTTTCTAAGAAGTTGTCCATTTCTCCTAGGTTTTCCAGCTTGTTACCATATAGGTTTTCATAGTATTTTCTAATAATTCTTTGTATTTCTGTGGGGTCCGTCGTGATTTTTCCTTTCTCGTTTCTCATTCTGTTGATGTGTGTTGACTCTCTTTTCCTCTTATTAAGTCTGGCTAGAGGCTTATCTATTTTGTTTATTTTCTCAAAGAACCAGCTCTTGGTTTCATGCATTTTTTCTATTGTTTTATTCTTCTCAATTTTATTTATTTCTTCTCTGATCTTTATTATGTCCCTCCAGCTACTGACCTTAGGCCTCATTTGTCCTTCTTTTTCCAATTTCAATAATTGTGACATTACAATATTCATTTGGGATTGTTCTTCCTTTTTTAAATATGCCTGGATTGCTAAATACTTTCCTCTTAAGACTGCTTTTGCTGCATCCCACAGAAGTTGGGGGTTTGTGTTATTGTTGTCATTTGTTTCCGTATATTGCTGGATCTCCATTTTAATTTGGTCATTGATCCATTGATTATTTAGGAGCATGTTGTTAAGGCTCCATGTGTTTGTGAGCCTTTTGCTTTCTTTGTACAATTTATTTCTAGTTTTATACCTTTGTGGTCTGCAAAGTTGGCTGGTAGGATCTCAATCTTTTGGAATTTACTGAGGCTCCTTTTGTGGCCTAGTATGTGGTCTACTCTGGAGAATGTTCCATGTGCACTTGAGAAGAATGTATGTCCTGCTGCTTTTGGATGTAGAGTTCTATAGATGTCTACTAGGTCCATCTGTTCTAGCGTGTTGTTCAGTGCCTGTGTCCTTACTTATTTTCTGTCTGGTGGATCTGTCCTTTGCGGTGAGTGGTGTGTTAAAGTCTCACAAAATGAATGCATTGCATCCTATTTCCTCCTTTAATTCTGTTAGTATTTGTTTCACATATATTGGTGCTCCTGTATTGGGTGCATATATGTTTATAAGGGTTATATCCTGTTGTTGGACAGAGCCCTTTATCATTATGTAATGTCCTTCTTTATCTCGTTACTTTCTTTATTTTGAAGTCTATTTTGTCTGATACTAGTATTGCAACACCTGCTTTTTTCTCTCTTGTTGTTTGCGTGAAATATCTTTCTCCAACCCTTGACTTTTAATCTGTGCATGTCTTTGGGCTTGAGGTGAGTCTCTTGTAAGCAGCATAAAGATGGGTCTTGCTTTTTTTATCCATTCTATTACTCTGTGTCTTTTGATTGGTGCATTCAGTCCATTTACATTTAGGGTGATTATTGAAAGATATGTACTTATTGCCATTGCAGGCTTTAGATTTGTGGTTACCAAAGGTTCAAGGTTAGCTTGTTTACTACCTTACTGTCTGACCTCACTCGCTTATTGAGCTGTTATAAACAAAGTCTGATGATTATTTCTTTCCCTTCTTTTTCCTCTTCCTCCATTCTTCATAGGTTGGGTGTTTTGTTCTGTGCTCTTTTTAGGAGTGTTCCCATCTAGAGCAGTCCCTCTAAGATACCCTGTAGAGGTGGTTTGTGGGAGGCAAATTCCCCCAACTTTTGCTTGTGTGGGAATTGTTTAATCCCTCCTTCATATTTAAATGATAATCGTGCTGGATACAGTATCCTTGGTTCAAGGCCCTTCTGTTTCATTGCATTAAATATATCATGCCATTCTCTTCTGGCCTGTAAGGTTTCTGTTGAGAAGTCTGATGATAGCCTGATGGATTTTCCTTTGTAGGTGACCTTTTTACTCTCTCTGGCTGCCTTTACTACTCTGTCCATCTCCTTGATCTTTGCCATTTTAATTATTATGTGTCTTGGTGTTGACCTCTTTGGATCCCATCTCTCGGGATTTCTGTGTGCTTCCACAGTCTGAGCAACTATTTCCTCCCCCAGTTTGGGGAAGTTCTCAGCAATTATTTCTTCAAAGACACTTTCTATCCCCTTTTCTCTCTCTTCTTCTTCTGTTACCCCTATAATGTGGATATTCTTCCTTTTGGATTGGTCAACAGTTCTCTTAATATTGTTTCATTCCTGGAGATCCTTTTATCTCTCTCTGCATCAGTTTCTATGCATTCCTGTTCTCTGGTTTCTATTCCGTCCACAGCCTCTTACATCTTATCCATTCTGCTTATAAATCCTTCCAGTGATTGTTTCACTTCTGTAATCTCCCTCTGGACTTCTGTAATCTCCCTCTAGACTTCATCCCTTAGCTCTTGCATATTTCTCTGCAGCTCTGTCAGCATATTTGTGATTTTTATTTATTTTATTTTATTTTATTTTATTTTTTTTAATAATTATTTTTTTATTGAAGGGTAGTTGACGCACAGTATTACATTACATTAGTTTCAAGTGTACAACACAGTGGTAGAACATTTATATACATAATTCGAGGTTCCAGCTATCACCCTACCAAGATGTTACATTATCTTGACTATATTCATTATGCTATACATTACATCCCGGTTACTTATTTATTTTACCATTGGAAGTCTGTCCTTTTTTTTTTTTTTTTTTTGTGAGGGCATCTCTCATATTTATTGATCAAATGATTGTTAACGACAATAAAATTCTGTATAGGGGAGTCAATGCTCAATGCACAATCATTAATCCACCCCAAGCCTAATTTTCGTCAGTCTCCAATCTTCTGAGGCATAACAAACAAGTTCTTACATAGAGAACAAATTCTTACATAATGAATAAGTTACATAGTGAATAGTACAAGGGCAGTCATCACAGAAACTTTCAGTTTTGCTCATGCATTATGAACTCTGAACAGTCAGTTCAAATATGAATACTCATTTGGTTTTTATACTTGATTTATGTGTGGATACTACATTTCTCTCTTTATTATTATTATTTTTAATAAAATGCTGAAGTGGTAGGTAGATACAAGATAAAGGTAGAAAACATAGTTTAGTGTTGTAAGAGAGCAAATGTAGATGATCAGGTGTGTGCCTGTAGACTATGTGTTAATCCAAGCTAGACCAGGGCAATAAAACATCCACGTATGCAGAAGATTTCTCTCAGAACAGGGGGGGTGAGGTTCTAAGCCTCACCTCTGTTGATCCCCAATTTCTCACCTGATGGCCCCCCTGCGACTTTGCCTGTCTTAGGTTGTTCCTCCCTTGAGGAATCTTACCCGTCTCTGGCTAACCAGTCATCTTCCGGGGCCATACAGGGAAATGTGAAGTTGGTAAGTGAGAGGGAAGCCTTATTGTTTGAAAAGGGTTGCTTTTTACTTCTTTGCATATTTATGCCCTGTGGCTTCTATGCCCAGCATTTGTCTTGAGGTATCTTTACCACTTGGAAGAATTATGATACTCGGTAAATTTGATATGAGGCACGAATTCTATTTAAGGGTTGTAATTAGGAAGGAAGAAGAAAAGCTATAGAAGTAGCAGGCAGAAGAAAACATGGGAAGATTGATTATTTCTTTGACATATCTTCTTGTAGAGTAACTTCAGCATATATAGGTTTTAAGCTACTACTTAAATTGCGCACACACATTAACATAATAGGAGTACAGTTACATAACCAAAGCATATCTGTAATTACCAGCCATCTCCAGTGAAACCAAGAAAACCAGTTAGGCACCTTAGGCATTTGTGAAAACTTATCTATGACATGGTGGATATTGTCCAACTGAACTTGAACAGTCTGAGAGAAATCAGACAAATTAAAACAACCCATTCCTGGGGACTGTTCACATGCCATATGTTCTTTTAACAGTAAATAGTCTGTAGTTGTAAGACTTTGGAGCGCTACAATTTGCACTTCTCCAAATTCTTGGTTGAGTTCCAACACTATAGATCCAGTCAAATTTGTTGTTTTACTGTATGCACAGGCCAGTTTAGATATCTCCTTCCTCATTCCCATGGCAAGTCCAGGAACGGGTGGGATGAGTGCATCTACAGCTGTAGCAGTGCGTGGATCTTTGTTGGGGTTTTTTGATGATCATCTTCTGGCATGAGTCTTCCAGAGAGTGCTGATGTTGGAAGTTCTTTTTCATATCGTATCTTAGTTCATTTTTGGGGTAGCCCAATTAGGCTTTGATCCTCTGTATAAACACAAACAGACCCTTTGCCTACACTTTTATATGCCCTTTATACCCTTGTGTAGAACTCGTTGGAGGTTACCACACAGGAACTGCCCTTTTTTTTTTTTCTTTGTTTTTGGTATCACTAATCTACACTTACATGACGAATATTATGCTTACTAGGCTCTCCCCTATACCAGGTTTCCCCTATAAACCCCTTTACAGTCATTGTCCATCAGCATAGCAAAATGTTGTAGAATCACTACTTGCCTTCTCTGTGTTGTACAGCCCTCCCTTTTCTCCTACCCCCCCTTGCATGTTAATCTTAATACCCCCCTACTTCTCCCCCCCTTATCCCTCCCTACCCACCCATCCTCCCCAGTCCCTTTCCCTTTGGTACCTGTTAGTCCATTCTTGAGTTCTGTGATTCTGCTGCTGTTTTGTTCCTTCAGTTTTTCCTTTGTTCTTATATTCCACAGATAAGTGAAATCATTTGGTATTTCTTTTTCTCCGCTTGGCTTGTTTCACTGAGCATAATACCCTCCAGCTCCATCCATGTTGCTGCAAATGGTTGGATTTGCCCTTTTCTTATGGCTGAGTAGTATTCCATTGTGTATATGTACCACTTCTTCTTTATCCATTCATCTATTGATGGACATTTAGGTTGCTTCCAATTCTTGGCTATTGTAAATAGTGCTGCAATAAACACAGGGGTGCATCTGTCTTTCTCAAACTTGATTGCTGCGTTCTTAGGGTCAATTCCTAGGAGTGCAATTCCTGGGTCAAATGGTAAGTCTGTTTTGAGCATTTTGATGTACCTCCATACTGCTTTCCACAATGGTTGAACTAACTTACATTCCCACCAGCAGTGTAGGAGGGTTCCCCTTTCTCCACAGCCTCGCCAACATTTGTTGTTGTTTGTCTTTTGGATGGCAGCCATCCTTACTGGTGTGAGGTGATACCTCATTGTAGTTTTAATTTGCATTTCTCTGATAATTAGCGATGTGGGGCATCTTTTCATGTGTCTGTTGGCCATCTGTATTTCTTTTTTGGAGAACTGTGTGTTCAGTTCCTCTGCCCATTTTTTAATTGGGTTATTTGTTTTTTGTTTGTTGAGGCGTGTGAGCTCCTTATATATTCTGGACGTCAAGCCTTTATCGGATGTGTCATTTTCAAATATATTCTCCCATACTGTAGGGATCCTTCTTGTTCTATTGATGGTGTCTTTTGCTGTACAGAAGCTTTTTAGCTTAATATAGTCCCACTTACTCATTTTTGCTGTTGTTTTCCTTGCCCGGGGAGATATGTTCAAGAAGAGGTCACTCATGTTTATGTCTAAGAGGTTTTTGCCTATGTTTTCTTCCAAGAGTTTAATGGTTTCATGGCTTACATTCAGGTCTTTGATCCATTTTGAGTTTACTTTTGTATATGGGGTTAGACAATGGTCCAGTTTCATTCTCCTACATGTAGCTGTCCAGTTTTGCCAGCACCACCTGCTGAAGAGACTGTCATTTCGCCATTGTATGTCCATGGCTCCTTTATCAAATATCAATTGACCATATATGTCTGGGTTAATGTCTGGATTCTCTAGTCTGTTCCATTGGTCTGTGGCTCTGCTCTTGTGCCAGTACCAAATTGTCTTGATTACTATGGCTTTATAGTAGAGCTTGAAGTTGGGGAGTGAGATCCCCCCTACTTTATTCTTCTTTCTCAGGATTGCTTTGGCTATTCGGGGTCTTTTGTGTTTCCATATGAATTTTTGAATTATTTGTTCCAGTTCATTGAAGAATGTTGCTGGTAGTTTCATAGGGATTGCATCAAATCTGTATATTGCTTTGGGCAGGATGGCCATTTTGACGATATTAATTCTTCCTAGCCACGAGCATGGGATGAGTTTCCATCTGTTAGTGTCCCCTTTAATTTCTCTTAAGAGTGACTTGTAGTTTTCAGAGTATAAGTCTTTCACTTCTTTGGTTAGGTTTATTCCTAGGTATTTTATTTTTTTTGATGCAATTGTGAATGGAGTTGTTTTCCTGATTTCTCTTTCTGTTTGTTCATTGTTAGTATACAGGAAAGCCACAGATTTCTGTGTGTTGATTTTGTATCCTGCAACTTTGCTGTATTCCGATATCAGTTCTAGTAGTTTTGGGGTGGGGTCTTTAGGGTTTTTTATGTACAGTATCATGTCATCAGCAAATAGTGACAGTAAAACTTCTTCTTTACCAATCTGGATTCCTTGTATTTCTTTATTTTGTCTGATTGCCGTGGCTAGGACCTCCAGTACTATGTTCAATAACAGTGGAGAGAGTGGGCATCCCTGTCTAGTTCCTGATCTCAGCGGAAATGCTTTCAGCTTCTCGCTGTTCAATATAATGTTGGCTGTGGGTTTATCATAGATGGCCTTTATTATGTTGAGGTACTTGCCCTCTATTCCCATTTTGCTGAGAGTTTTTAACATGAATGGATGTTGACCTTTGTCAAATGCTTTTTCAGCATCTATGGAGATGATCATGTGGTTTTTGTCTTTCTTTTTGTTGATGTGGTGGATGATGTTGATGGACTTTCGAATGTTGTACCATCCTTGCATCCCTGGGATGAATCCCACTTGGTCATGGTGTATGATCCTTTTGAAGTATTTTTGAATTCGGTTTGCTAATATTTTGTTGAGTATTTTTGCATCTACGTTCTTCAGGGATATTGGTCTGTAGTTTTCTTTTTTGGTGGGGTCTTTGCCTGGTTTTGGTATTAGGGTGATGTTAGCTTCATAGAATGAGTTTGGGAGTATCCCCTCCTCCTCTATTTTTTGGAAAACTCTAAGGAGAATGGGTATTATGTCTTCCCTGTATGTCTGATAAAATTCCGAGGTAAATCCATCTGGCCCGGGAGTTTTGTTCTTTGGTAGTTTTTTGATTACCGCTTCAATTTCGTTGCTGGTAATTGGTCTGTTTAGATTTTCTGTTCCTTCCTGGGTCAATCTTGGAAGGTTATATTTTTCTAGAAAGTTGTCCATTTCTCCTAGGTTTCCCAGCTTGTTAGCATATAGGTTTTCATAGTATTCTCCAATAATTCTTTGCATTTCTGTGGGGTCCGTCGTGATTTTTCCTTTCTCATTTCTGATACTGTTGATGTGTGTTGACTCTCTTTTCCTCTTATTAAGTCTGGCTAGAGGCTTATCTATTTTGTTTATTTTCTCAAAGAACCAGCTCTTGGTTTCATTGATTTTGTTATTGTTTTATTCTTCTCAATTTTATTTATTTCTTCTCTGATCTTTATTATGTCCCTCCTTCTGTTGACCTTAGGCCTCATCTGTTCTTCTTTTTCCAATTTCGATAATTGTGACATTAGACCATTCATTTGGGATTGCTCTTCCTTTTTTAAATATGCTTGGATTGCTATATACTTTCCTCTTAAGACTGCTTTTGCTGCGTCCCACAGAAGTTGGGGCTTAGTGTTGTTGTTGTCATTTGTTTCCATATATTGCTGGATCTCCATTTTGATTTGGTCATTGATCCATTGATTATTTAGGAGCGTGTTGTTAAGCCTCCATGTGTTTGTGAGCCTCTTTGCTTTCTTTGTACAGTTTATTTCAAGTTTTATGCCTTTGTGGTCTGAAAAGTTGGTTGGTAGGATTTCAATCTTTTGGAATTTTCTGAGGCTCTTTTTGTGGCCTAGTATGTGGTCTATTCTGGAGAATGTTCCATGTGCACTTGAGAAGAATGTATATCCCGCTGCTTTTGGATGTAGAGTTCTATAGATGTCTATTAGGTCCATCTGCTCTACTGTGTTATTCAGTGCTTCCGTGTCCTTACTTATTTTCTGCCCAGTGGATCTATCCTTTGGGGTGAGTGGTGTGTTGAAGTCTCCTAGAATGAATGCATTGCAGTCTATATCCCCCTTTAGTTCTGTTAGTATTTGTTTCACATATGCTGGTGCTCCTGTGTTGGGTGCATATATATTTAGAATGGTTATATCCTCTTGTTTGACTGAGCCCTTTATCATTATGTAGTGTCCTTCTTTATCTCTTGTTACTTTCTTTGTTTTGAAGTCTATTTTGTCTGATATTAGCACTGCAACCCCTGCTTTCTTCTCACTGTAGTTTGCTTGAAATATGTTTTTCCATCCCTTGACTTTTAGTCTGTACATGTCTTTGGGTTTGAGGTGAGTTTCTTGTAAGCAGCATATAGATGGTTCTTGCTTTTTTATCCATTCTGTTACTCTGTGTCTTTTGATTGGTGCATTCAGTCCATTTACATTGAGGGTGACTATTGAAAGATATGTACTTATTGCCATTGCAGGCTTTAAATTCGTGGTTACCAAAGGTTCAAGGTTAGCCTCTTTAGTATCTTACTGCCTAACTTAGCTCGCTTATTGAGCTGTTATATACACTGTCTGGAGATTCTTTTCTTCTCTCCCTTCTTGTTCCTCCTCCTCGATTCTTCATATGTTGGGTGTTTTGTGCTGTGCTCTTTCTAGGAGTGCTCCCATCTAGAGCAGTCCCTGTAAGATGTTCTGTAGAGGTGGTTTGTGGAAAGCAAATTCCCTCAGCTTTTGTTTGTCTGGGAATTGTTTAATCCCACCGTCATATTTGAATGATAGTCGTGCTGGATACAGTATCCTTGGTTCAAGGCCCTTCCGTTTCATTGTATTAAATATATCATGCCATTCTCTTCTGGCCTGTAGGGTTTCTGTTGAGAAATCTGACGTTAGCCTGATGGGTTTCCCTTTATAGGTGACCTTTTTCTCTCTAGCTGCCTTTAACACTCTTTCCTTGTCCTTGATCTTTGCCATTTTAATTATTATGTGTCTTGGTGTTGTCCTTCTAGGATCCTTTCTGATGGGGGTTCTGTGTATTTCCGTGGTCTGTTCGATTACTTCCTCCCCCAGTGTGGGGAAGTTTTCAGCAATTATTTCTTCTAAGATACTTTCCTTCTCTTTTCCTCTCTCTTCTTCTTCTGGGACCCCTATAATACGGATATTGTTCCTTTTGGATTGGTCACACAGTTCTCTTAACATTGTTTCATTCCTGGAGATCCTTTTGTCTCTCTCTATGTCAGCTTCTATGCGTTCCTGTTCTCTGATTTCAATTCCATCAATGGCCTCTTGCATTCTATCCATTCTGCTTATAAACCCTTCCAGAGTTTGTTTCATTTCTGCGATCTCCTTTCTGGCATCTGTGATCTCCTTCCGGACTTCATCCCATTTCTCTTGCGTATTTTTCTGCATCTCTGTCAGCATGTTTATGATTCTTATTTTGAATTCTTTGTCAGGAAGACTGGTTAGGTCTGTCTCCTTCTCTGGTGTTGTCTCTGTGATCTTTGTCTGCCTGTAGCTTTGCCTTTTCATGGTGATAGGAATAGTCTGCAGAACTGGGACGAGTGACGGCTGGAAGGACTTCCTTCTTGTTGGTTTGTGGCCCTCCTCTCCTGGGAGAACAGCGACCTCTAGTGGCTTTTGCTGCGCAGCTGCGTGCAGACAGGGTTTCTGCTTCCTGCCCAGCTGCTATGGAGTTAATCTCCGCTGTTGCCGTGGGCGTGGCCTGGCTCGGGCAGCTACTCCAAAATGGTGGAGTCGCGTTGGAGCAGGAGCTGCTGGGAGGCTATTTATCTCCGTAAGGGGCCTGCCTGCTCCCTGCAGCCCAGGGGTTAGGGTGCCCAGAGATCCCGGATTCCCTACCTCTGGATTAAGTGACCCGCCCTGCCCCTTTAAGACTTCCAAAAAGCACCCGCCAAAACAAAACAACGACCACAAAAAAATAAATAAATAAATAAATAAATAAATAAAATTTTTTTAATTAAAAAAAAAAAGTTTTTAATAAAAAAAAAAAAAAAAGGGGGGTGGTCGTTCGTTTTTCTTTATTCTCTGGTGCCAGCCTCAGGCCTCTGCTCACCGGTCTTTCTGCCCTGTTTCCCTAGTATTGGGGTCCCTATCCCTTTAAGACTTCCAAAAAGCGATCGCCAAAACAAAACAGCAAAAAAGCAAAAAAAAAAAAAATGGTCGCGCTCTTTTCTTATGTCCTCTGTCGCCCAGCCTCCAGTGCCCGCTCACTGTTCTTGCTGCCCTGTTTCCCTAGTATTGGGGTCCCTATCCCTTTAAGACTTCCAAAAAGCGCTCGCCAAAACAAAACAGCAAAAAAGCAAAAAAAAAATGGTCGCGCGCTTTTCTTATGTCCTCTGTCGCCCAGCCTCCAGTGCCTGCTCACTGTTCTTGCTGCCCTGTTTTTCTAGTAACGAGCGCCCTGCACTCTGGCCCGGATGGCTGGGGCTGGGTGTTCGGCAGTCCTGGGCTCCGTCTCCCTCCCGCTCTGCCTGCTCTTCTCCCACCGGGATCTGGGGGGAAGGGCGCTCGGCTCCCGCGGGGCCGGGGCTTGTATCTTACCCCCTTCGCGAGGCGCTGGGTTCTCTCAGGTGCGGATGTGGTCTGGATATTGTCCTGTGTCCTCTGGTCTTTATTCTAGGAAGGGTTGTCTTTGTTATATTTTCATAGATATATGTTGTTTTGGGAGGAGATTTCCGCTGCTCTACTCACGCCGCCATCTTCCGCCCCTCTCTGTGATTTTTATTTTGAAATCTTTTTCAGGGAGACTGGTTAGGTCTGCCTCTGCAGATCCTTTCTCAGATGTAACTATCTTGGACTGGACCAGATTTTTTTGCCTTTTCATGGTGATAGCAGTGGCTGTAGGCAGGTTATGGGTGTGTCAGCTGGGAGAGAAAAGTCCGTTCCTGCTTGCTGGATGCCTTGCCCTTCTCCGCTGCCCGTCATGGCTATCTGCACTCCTGGAGCAGCCACCGGGTTAATCTCCTAAGCTACTGTGGGCGGGGTGTCTGTCACAGCAGTGCAGAACCCTTCGGGGAGTGGCAGGCACGCCAGGTGTGCTCCTCCATGCTAGCGGCAACACTGCCAGGCAGCTGTGTGGCAGCAGAGGCCTTTGGGTCTGGCCCAGACGGCTGTACATTGGGCTGGGATTCCAGTCAGCTCCTGGGAGCACGCCTGCACCCTCTGGCTCCGCTGCCGCTGTGCACGGGGCTTTTCCACGCAGGCTTCTACTGGGCTCTGGCTTCATTGCCACCAGTGCGCACAAGCCACGCCCAGGCTGTTTGGTCGCACCACTGTAGGCTAGCACAAGCCTCTCCTGTGGCGCACAGATCTGCTCTCGTTTCCTTCCAGCACTTCCGTCCCCAGTGCGCACTCCCACTCTCCTGCTACTGGGCCCGTGTGTCGGGGTTCACGCCAGTCGGAGGAACAACTGGCAGGCTGCCCAGTCCTGTGAGGGGCTTCAGAGCTGCACTGCCTCCGTTTAGGGTGCCTACGTTTCCCTGGTATTCCCAGCAGCCGTGACAACTTCGTCCAGCTATGGGGTTCCTGTCTCTCTAAGACTTGCAGAAAGCACTCGCTTTTCTTTTGTCTCAGGGGCACCAGTTGCGGGGACCTGCCCACACATTTTGCTTTTCCGTTTCTCTAATATCCAGCACCCTGTGCACCTTGTGTCTGCATTCTGGGTGTGGATTTCTAGAGCTGGTTGTTTAGCAGTCTTGGGCTTTCACTCCCTTCCCGTTCCGACTCCTTTCTTCCCGCCGGGTTTTGGGGTGGGGGAGTTTTTTGGTCCCGCCTGGCCGTGGCTTGTATCTTACCCCCTTCATATGATGTTGAGTTCTCACAGATGTAGATGTATCCTGGCTGTTGTACTGCATCCACTGGTGTCTCTTTTAGGAATAGTTGTATTTATTGTGTTTTCATAAATATATATGTTTTGGGGAGGAGATTTCCTCTGAACTACTCATGCCGTCATCTTCCCATCTCTAATATATCTTCTTGTTGGATTGACCCCTTTATCATTATGTAATGTCTTTCCTTGTCTCTTGTGACTTTCTTTGTTTTGAAGTCTATTTTGTCTGATACAAGTACTGCAATTCCTGCTTTTTCTCCCTATTAGTTGCATGAAATATCTTTTTCCATCCCTTCACTTTTAGTCTGTCTATCTTTGGGTTTAAAGTGAGTCTCTTGTAGGCAGCATATAGATGGGTCTTGTTTTTTTTATCCATTCAGTGACTGTATGTCTTTTGATTGGTGCATTCAGTCCATTTACATTTAGGGTGATTATCGATAAGTATGTACTTATTGCCATTGCAGGCTTTAGATTCGTGCTTACCAAAGTTTCAAGGTTAACTTCCTTACTATCTAAGAGTCTAACTTAATTCACTTAATATGCTATTACAAACACAATAAAAAGTTTCCTTTCTTCTCCTCCTTTTTCTTCCTCCTTCATTCTTTATATACAAGGTATCATATTCTGATCTCTTTGTCTATCCCTTGATTGACTTTGCCGACAGTTAATTTAATTTTGCATTTGCTTAGTAATTAACTCTTCTACTTTCTTTACTGTGGTTTTATTACCTCTGGTGACAGCTATTAAACCTTAGGAACACTTCCATCTACAGCAGTCCCTCCAAAATAGACTGTAGGGATGGTTTGTGGGAGGTAAATTCTCTCAGCTTTTGCTTATCTGGAAATTGTTTAATCCCTCCTTCAAATTTAAATGATGATCTTGCCGGATAAAGTATTCTTGGTTTGAGGCCTTTCTGCTTCATTGCATTAAATACATCATGCCACTCTCTTCTGGCCTGTCAGGTTCCTGCTGAGAAGTCTGATGTTAGCCTGATGGGCTTTCCTTTGTATGTGATCTTATCTCTCTCTCTGGCTGCCTTTAACACTCTGTCCTTATCTTTGATCTTTGCCATTTTAATTACTATATGTCTTGGTGTTGTCTTCCTTGGATCCCTTGTGTTGGGAGATCTCTGCACCTCCATGGCCTGAGAGACTATCTCCTTCCCCAGATTGGCAATTGCCTCTCCCTCTTCTTCTTCTGGTACCCCCTATAATGTGAATATTGTTCCATTTGGATTGGTCACACAGTTCTCTCAATATTCTTTCGTTCTTAGAGATCCCTTTTTCTCTCTGTCTCAGCTTGTTTGTATTCCTCTTCTCTAGTTTCTATTTCATTTATCGTCTCCTCCACCATATCTAATCTGCTTTTAATACCCTCCATTGTGCTCTTCAATGACTGGATCTCTGACCGGAATTCATTCCTGAGTTCCTGAATATTTTTCTGTACCTCCATGAGCATGTTAATATTTTTATTTTGAAATCCCTTTCAGGAAGATTCATCAGGTTGATTTCATTTGAATCTTTCTCAGGTGTTGTATTCATAATTTTACTTTGAACCAGTTCCTTTGACATTCCATATTTGTATATGGTGCCTTCTATTGCTTAGTAGCTCCTCTCTGGAGCTTCTCAGCCCCTGAAGTAATGTCAGGGGTCGCAGGGGAGCAGTATTGTTGCCTGGAGGGAGGAAAGAGCTCTTTCCTACTTCCCAGTTGCTATGCCTGCCTCCATTGCCAGAACCAGTGGGCCGAGCACACAGGTATAAGCCTCTAAGCTTTGCATTTGTAGGTGTTGTAGATGGGGCTTCCCTCTGGCTGGCCTAACACCAGCATAGGGTTTTCCGGTTTGCAAGCCAGGTGGGGCTGGCCGGGAGAAAGGCACAGCAGGCTGCATATCACGGAGGGGGTCCTTCGAGCTGTGTAGCCAGCCAGGGAGCTGGGGCACCTGAAGATAGTGCTGGGCAGAGTGCCTGCAGACAACTTTTTCTACCTGTCCTTTCGCCTGAGTAGTAAGCTGTGAGCAATCCTTGCCCCTTTAGCAGCCGTCTTGCTGTTAGCAAGTCTTGCAGACTGCCCGCCTTTCTTCTGTCCCAGAGCAGCCGGATATGGATCCCTGCTTTCCACAAGTGGGTGGAATCTCAGTCTCTCCAGGTATTCTGCCTGTCTTAGCTTTCTAAACCCTTAATCACAAGAGTACAATGAAAGCACCATGAAATGTAGGTTTGTGCTCCCAGAGCAGATCTCTGGAGTTAGGTATGCAGCAGTCCCAGGCCTCCACTCCCTCCCTGCTCCATTTCTCTTCCTCCTGCCAGTGACCTGGGGTTGGAGAAGGGCTTGGGTCCCGCCAGGTCATGGCTTTGGTACGTTACCCTGTTCCGTGAGGTTTATTCTTTCCTCCAGGTGTATACAGTTTGGTGCAGCTCTCTTTCCTGTTGCTCTTTCAGGATTAGGCTTGTTAATTATATTTTCATATTATAAGCAGTTTTAGTAGGAAGCCTCTCTCACACCTCTCACACTGCCCTCTTTAATCCTCAATGGTTTCTTTTCTCAGCCTCTTTGTGTGGTTCCTCTTCTCTCCTATCTGTCAGTATTGCAGAACTCTAAGTTTTTGTCTGCATTTTTTTCACTTTTATTCTTTTCTATACCCTCTCTTTTTGAAATTTCATCTCATACCATGGCTTTAATTACAGTCTATATAACTGATGACTTTTAAACTTGGAACTACAGCCAGACCTCTTTGCTGAACTCCAGACTCAAATATCCAGCTATCTATTCTACCATTTTTTGGGCATATCTAATGGACAACTAAAACTCAACACATCGAAAACTGAACTCCTGATCTTCTAACCCAAACGTGCTCTCCCCACAGCTGTCCCCTCTGATGTGGCAACTGTGTCCTTGTAGTTATATAGGCAAAAACCTCGGAGGCATTCTTCATTCCTTTTTATCTCCCACACTTCATATCTAATCCATCTGCAAATCTTATTACTTCTATCTTCAAAATATATCCACAATCTTACCACCTTTCATCACTTCTCCTGCTACCGGTATGGTCTAAGGCACCATCACTCTCACCTGGGTTACTGTAATAACCTGGTAACTGGTCTCCCACTCTAGTTCCCAAACAGTGTATTTTTAACATTGCAGCCAAAGCAGCCTTTTAAAACATAGATCATGTCACTTTTCAGCTCAAAATCCTGCATTTCTCATTTATTCAGAGTAAAAGCCAAAATTCTTACAATGGCATATCAGACCAGCATGACTGCCTCTCCCTATTCCACCCTATAGCACCTGTGATTTGGATACCTCTCCCCTCTGCCTTTGTTTCCTCTCCTCCAGCCTTGCTGGATCCCTTTTGTTCCCCAAACACAACAGGCACTCTCCCACCCTATGGGCTTTGCACTAGCTCTTTTCTCTGATAGGTATTCTTTTCCCCAGATACCTACCTGGCTAATTCTTTCACCTTTGCTCAAATATTATCTTATCAAGGTGGCTCACCCAGCCTGCAGTTTAAAATAACAATCTGTTTCCCTCAATGCCACTTCCAATTCCCCTTATTTCCCTTATTTTTTTCTGTATAACATCACATTCTAATATACTTTATGCTTGACTTAAAGTTATTTATTTTGTTGTTACCCCAACAGCATGTAAGTACCATGGTGGCAATGACTTTTATCTCATGTATCAACATGAGACAATTCAAAAACATACTGCTGTATGAAAAAATAAAATTGCAGAATGGTGCTACAATGTGGCTCCACTTAAATAAAAATTTTAAACCACACAAATAAAATTATTAGATACTGTTCATAGACTTATATGTGAGAACAGGTACGAAAAATTGGCTAGACTGACACACATTATATTCAAGAGTTTAGTTGCCTGGGGATAGAAAAAAGGGATGAAAGGAGGAGGGGTAAAGGGAGTAGACAAAGAAAGGATTAAGGAGGACTTCAACTTTATAATTACTTTTTTAATATAAGGAAGTCAATCAAATATGACAAAATGTTAACAATAGTCATCCTTGCTGCTGGGAACATGAATGTTGTATTATTTTCTGTACTTTGCTATATTTAAAACATTTAAAATGCATTTAACTAACAAAAAGAGTACAGAAGAGCATGACTACAAAAGCTATTTCTGCTAGGTATCAATCAAAGTCATTCAAGCGATTAGCTGGTCTAAGTTACTCTCAGTGCCCCTTAGGATTTTACTATTTCTCATATAAATGTTATCTCCCCAGGAATCAGTTCCTGTAAGTTTTGGTTAGGACACTTGGAAGACTATTTGGACTCACAGATTCCCATTTATTGTTTCCTCTAGGAAACTAGCAATTTCATGCTGCGTTATTTTTATTAGACTCTTATCATCCCCATGATAAATCCCCTTAACAGGAACTCTGTTTGAGGATCTGATTTTAATTAAAATAACTATCATCAAAGATAAACTTTCACTCCCTCTTTTCAACTGGTCTGCTTCCTGTCAGTATTTACATTTGCCAATGAACACCTTTCTGTACACATTTGGATTTTTCTATTCTTTTTCTCAATCCAATAATCCAAAGGTAAAGAAATAACTTCAATCAGTCTGCTCCTGACTTAAATGTCACCACTGTCTAAATTCTACTGAGTACTGTGCATATGTGAATATTGTGTATATATGTTTTTTTATCTATAGCACTATATTGGTCAGCTTTTCTTGGCTATGTTGGGTAACAAATAACCCCAAATATAAGTGGTTTATAGCAATGGCTTCTTTGTCATTTACACCACATAGTGGTAGCCATAGGACATCTATGACTCTGCTCCATTCACCTTGTCATGCCAGAATCCAAGCAGAGAGGGCACCCCATGTCTGAACTGCACTGGTCTCAGAACAGAAGGAAAAGGAGCAAGGGAGTTAGAAGAAACATGGAGTGGCTTTTAAAAATTATGCTTAGGCTTGGCATTTATCACACCCACTCACTTTCCATTGGCTAAAGCAAGTCATACACAGACAATGCCAACATCAGTGGGGCAGCTTCTTCTGTAGGATGCCCTGCTCAGTCACGTGGCAATGAATGAGGACATAATCCTCATACATGGGGGTTAGCAAACTACTGCTCATAGGCCAGGTCTGGTCTATGGATTGTTTTTGTTCAGCCTGGACTAAGAAAGGTTTTTACATCTTTTAAGGGTAGTCAAATTTAAAAAAGAGAGAGAGAGAGGAGAAGGTAACAGAAAAGGAGATGGTTAAAGAGAAGAGATGGTGATGATTGCAGTGATGACAGAGAAGGCATATGGTCTGCAAAGCCTAAAATGTTTACTATCTGGGCCTTTACCCAAAATTTGCTGATCCCTGTTCTTATAGAAAATGAGCACTAATGAAAATATTCTTAAAATGAATGAACAGATGAGAAATCTCAGCAGGGAAATAAAAAAACTATAAAAAAGAACAAATATTCTATTAATGGAAACCTATGATATCTGAAATATCACTGGAAGGACCTAACCACAGATTTGGAGGACAGAAGAAAAAGTCATGGAATGAAAAGATAGATCAATAGAAATTAATCATTTCAAAAAAGAGAAAAAAGATTGAAAAAAAGGATAACTAAATTTTCTGGGAGCAGGAAGTTGGGTGCTGTTTTCTCTTTTAGGGGGAAACTATTTCCTATAGTTATTTTTACATTAAACTATTCACAGGTTATTGCACTGCTTGCCAATACAGAAATGGTAGTGGGGGATGAAAACTCCACAGCAATGTGACTGATTTAAAGGACTCCGTTAGCCCATGGAGTCTAGTAACTAACCCAGTGACCAGGTAAACAAAACACTTTCACCTAATGTAAGAGAATCTGACTCTGAGCTAACAGCCTACCAGATAAGATATTACTGTTATCTACCAGATAAGATAGCATACGTTAAAGATATTGCTAGGCATTGCTGGGCAACATCGCTTATAATAAAAATATCCCTGATTGGTACATTGCTTTTAGACTGAGAAGACTATCAAAGTTGATGGAAAGTCATAGTTTGTGTTTTCCTTAGTATGGTGGCTCATATAGCTGGCACATCTCTTTCAGGGACGGGAGAGCTATACCTATGGAATGGGAAAAAGGATATTGGCTCCCAGGGGAAACGAAACTTCTAAATCAAGATGGATTACAGACCCACTGAAGTGGCTCCCATCTTCTGGCTTCTAAGCTGTCACCTGGAGAGAAAAGAGCTCCTGGACCTATACGTGTATTACTACATGGACTGTTGCAGCAAGGACTCCTGCTTAGAGGAGTTATCTTGCTGGCACACTGACAGTCTTATTCTGTGCCCTTCTAAGTAGTCTGGTACCAAGCATGGCCTGTGGTGGTTTGTGACTCTGCATATTTACTTGAACCTAAGAAAGATAGCCTGGTGACCACTGGGCATGAACACTTAAAACTGATCTGCCAAATGGGATTTATGAACCTCACAGGATATACAAGACCATCTACCAAACATAATAGAAAACAGAATTTTTATTAATATGCATTTTTTATTTTGATTTAAAAATTTTCACTTTATAGGTAACTTATACAATGTATATTATAAATGTATAAAATATGTATCAACCTTAAGGGCAAGTCACATAAATTTTTTAAAGATAGGCATGAACTGAAATGTTTTGAAATCACTGAATTAGAAAATTCAAATTATTTTCCAGCACAAATTGGTGGATAGTTTGTTAAATTATCAAAGGACTGGAAACAGAGACCATATTCTCAAACTAAAATGCAATTAAATCAGAAATCGATTTTTTCAATGCTGTTTTTAAAAAGTGCTATGTATTTAGAAATTAAAGAACACATTTCTAAATAAATCATAGACGAGAAATAATAGTGGAAATAGAAATCATTTAGAAATAAATTATAGGGAAAATACCACACATCACAACTTTGTGGATGCTGATAAAACAGTACTTAGAAGTGTTTACTCCTGAATGTCTATTTTAGAAAGGAAGAATGGCTGAAAATTAGTGAGGTCGACTAAGTTAGAAAAAGAGCAACAAAGTAATTTCAAAGAAGGAAGGGAGGAAATAATGAAAGTAATAGAAAACAAAGATATAATAAAGAGGCTCACAAAGCCAAATTTGTTCTCTAAAAAGATTAGAGAGGTGTCTAGCAAAACTCATCAAGGGGAAAAAAAGGAGGAAGGGAATTTCAAGGAAAATAACTCACAGGTGTTGATAATGATAAAATTTCAGTTTTCAAGTGAAAATTAAAATTTTGGAAAATTAGCACACATCACTATATGCCAGCTTCCCAATACTTAAAAACTTTCCTGATATGATCTGTGTTGATATTAACAAATGCATTTTTAATATTGTAAATAAAATCGGTCAAAATTGTAAGACCTACAAGATTGTAAGATCTATTTGTAGATAAGATAACTCAGTCTTAAATGTGAAAAACTTTAAGAAATGTAGGAGATAATAAAGAATAGCTTTATTCTTAGGCCAGAGAAGAACTTAACAATATACCCCAGAAACACAAAACCATAAAAGAAAATATTGAATTGACTGCATTAAAATGACTTCTATATAACAAAAAACAGAATTAAAAAATTTTAAAAAGCAACTAACTGAAAAAATATTTAACAGACAAAGGATTAGTATTCAGGATATCTAAAGGACTTCTCTAAATCAATAAGAAATACAAGACAAAGAAAAACAAATAGGCAAAAGATACGAACAAATAATTCACAGAAAACTGAAGCGTTAAAACCTGAAAAAATGTGTAACCTTATCAGTAATCAGGGAAATGCAAATTAAAGCAATAACAAGATAGCACATCTTCTTATTATTAATAAATGTCTAATTATATTAAATATTGCCGTAAACAAAAAGGAACTTTTCTGTTAGTGAAAAGTAAATGAATGACAATTTGGAGAGCAATCTGGCAATATCCAGCAAGGTTGGTGATGTATATGTCATATATCCTCATGATTCCACTCTCTGGTATGAACACCTATAAAAGTTTCCACATGTACACAAAAAATACATACAAGAATGCTCACTGTAGTATTGTTTGCAGTAACGAAAAGTTGGAAAAAATCCTTGGCCAGGAAAATGGATAATACATTGTGATAGATCCTAACAACAGAATATTGTAAAGAAGTCAAAATGAATAAATCTTAACCATGTAATGCTGCACACAAAAACAGAGATGCAGGAAGATATGTGCAGTATGATTACCATTTATAGTAAGTTTTATAACATGCAAAATAAATAATATGGATTGTAATGGCCAAGTCATATGCAGTAAAAAGTATAAACACATGGGAATGGTGAATATCAAATTCAATATAGTGGTGACCTCTAGGAAGTTAGAGAGTGGAATGGGATTAGAGAGAACCAAACAAATAATTTCTACTACTAATGTTTTATTTCTTAAAAAGAAAAACAGCTATATGAAGCAAGTATGCCAAAAGGTTAGCATTTCAAAATACAGCCATTCCAATTCATGCTTCTGTGAATGTTTGAAGTGTTTCTTAAAAGTTCCCGAAAAAGCTTTGACAATGAACTCTTCTGAAAATATTTTATTTTTAGACAGTCACTGTCATTAGTTTGATCTCCATCTTCTAATTCCACTCTACCCTTAAACAAATCTTCACAATATAAAGGAACCTGGGGTGGGGCAGTAAGTGTGTCGTAGGGCAGGACGACAGAGAAAGTAAACATTTACAAGCTATTATATAGCATATCATTTAAATATCTCTATTACAGACATTAAAAATGTGGGTCAGTGAGCTTGAGCAACAGTGTATCTCAACAAGAAGAGGTCACGGTGAGATTCAAGCCAACTATACCTAGCTTCAAAACCTGTGCTTTTCCTACTCTTGCTCTTATAATGAAAAATAACTCTTTTTGAAGGTATAACTCAGATATGACCTAATCCTGAGGTCCAGGGTAGATGCAGCACAAATACCAGAGATTGCTCATCAAGTTGCCCAGGAGCACAGAGCTCAGGAAGGAAGTGCTCCTAGTGGAAATGTTTTAGAGAAGGAAATACATGAGGAGTTTGTTTATATACTAATTCTCCTAACTTATCTTTATTATTCATGCCATGGACCATTTAGATCCTTTGCCTCTCCCTAGAAACTTTGGGGGTGATAACCATTTTACACATGGATTCCTCAAGCCCATCAATCTATACAGATGCTTGTTTGCTTATTTTCTAGTGCAAGTTGAATATGCACCTGTGATTGGCAGCCTAACAACTTTGAGTTCAACAAACATAAACATGTACTCAGATACATTTCTGAAATTACTAGGACAAGTGAAAACATGAGAGATTGTGTCCAGGTTCAGGCATTGGTTTTATACCTCTACGATAATGGACAATGAGTCAGGCATAACTTTCATTTGTACACCTTGAGCCAAGATTGATGTAAACCAATTCATTTGGCCTTCACTCAGAAATGGGTTCCCCCTTAGCCCCCTTTCCTTTATTATTATTATTATTATTGATTTTAGTTTCCTGGGAAACAAAACATAACTCTTTAGAGAATGAGGCCACATTCCAAAGCTGCATATTCCTCCCTTGACTCTTTTCTGGACTGTTTTGGACCCTCTGTAATATAAAGTCTGATGGTTGAAACTGTCAGCAAGCCAGCGCCTTAAAGCTACAAACTCAAGGCTTTCATCTTCCATCTGCAGGGCTATTAGATTGCAAGGAAAGTAACAACAAAAGATATGGAGACATGCACCTCAGAGACAGCTGTGGGAATCAGACTGGATCTGCACTCAGGCCTGCTGGAAGTAACAGACCATTGCCTCTGGCATCGGGATAGAAACCTCTGCTAAACACACATAGGAGGGTCTGCTCTTCACACTCTCCTCTCTCTTCTCTCTCTCTCCTCTCTCTCTCCTCTGTCTCTCTCTCTCTCTCTTGCTCACTCTTGCTCTCTTTCACACACACACACACACACACACCTTTCAGAGGAGAGGTTCTATAAAGTTTTTCACATATGGCAAACATATTTTAGGGGAAGCACCATGACTAGAGGCCAGTGGGAGAGGAAAAAAAAAAAAGAAAATAATGAGAAAAATCTTCAGTAAGTCTAAATTGTTCCAGTCATACTGCTGAGAAAGAATGCAAAGGATTGGAGATGAAAATTATTGGTAAAATCAATATTATAACATAGCTAAATTCTTTCCATACTTCAAATGTTTATTAGAGCTCATTCTAATATACAAGAGCACCCAGAGAACTAGACTTCATATTTAGTTGTAAGTACTTTGCTCTAACACAATGGATATATGTGAAAAGAGCACATTATATAATATTTAAAAAAATACTTTTCTCTAACACAATTTCAAGAATTATTAATTTTACTTGTAAATAGCTGTGTGTGTTGCAGGGGATGCAGGTATAACTAATTTTAGTTAACTGACTCCCTGCACTTTAAGTATAATTGTTTTCTAAATTCCTGTCCTCTAAGTTACATATTTAGTGATCAGTTAAATGCTTAAATGCTTAAATGCCCTATAAAACTCCCAAGATAAAGGAACTAACAAGAAACCTTGTTAAAATTTAGACAACTGATCTCTGAGCTATTTTTTCATAAGAATTGAAACAACTGACTTGAGTTATTGGTACAATAAATTAGATCATCTGAACATAAAATAACCTGATGATAAAAAGTAGTGAGTGTAAGAAACATGGGCCTGATGTTTTCAGGGGCCTCATTCTGCAGGGGCTTTCTAGAAACTGAGTTTAGACTTTTGCCCTGAGGGTAGGAGAGAGGCGCTGATATACTCTAAGTAGAAAAATGACCTTGGCTACGATGTGGGGAATGGACTATTAATTTGCGGGACTGAGGCAGGGTGAAAAAGTAACTTCATTGTCCAGGCAAGAAATCATGAGCAATTTGAGATCAGCACCGGTTCTCTGTTGCCCCTCTGCCATTTGCTCTTGAGGAAATGCATGTGGGGGGCAGAATACAGTTCTCTCCTCATGACTACATCTTCCAAAGTGGTACCTTAGGAAGAAAAAAAGAGTCCTGGATTTGCCACCTACAAGCTGTGGAATCCTCAGGTCGCTAATGAAGAAGATGTATTTGTTAAGTATTTATTAAGGACCAAGAATCTCCTGAAGATGGTTTCAAATATATTTTCTAATTTAATTAATCTCTTCATACCTTAATTTATTTATCTTTAAAAGAAGAGTAATGCCTAACTCACATGCTGTTTTGAGAATTAAAAGAGAGGTCTATACAGGAAAAGGCCTAGTAAGTCTTACATATTTAAAAATATTAGTTTTCTAATAAGTATGACTTTCGATGTTGTTTTTCTCCTAGGTCTAAGAATGCTATGTGTATTTTCTTGTCAATCCCCATCTACTGGAGACTCCACAGGTTGACTCCACAGACAGTTGTTAATTATTGATTATTGTATCACAAGACATAAAATATGAACAACATGATGATTCTTTCACCTTCTAGAACACTGCATATATAGGGCCTGGAGCTTAAAATAACAACTGTTTCAGGCAGACTAGCTTATTTGATTAGACTTCTGCTTAAGAATGGTTCTAAGAAGCAAAAGCCATTTCATACCTTCACAGTTTCAAGAAAAAGCTTGAGGAAGAACTTCCCGTCATGCTCCAAGAACAAATTGAAGCTTTATGGCCATTCTCAAGGAATTGATGTCTAGGCACTCTATAGGCACTAGGTAAGCATAGTTTCTATTCAAACTATTAAAAATGGTGATAAGCAACTATGCGAGATGATAGTTTATAGACACTAAACATCAGCTAACACACATTAGTGCAAGGAGAAAGCAACAAAAAAATTAAAGTTTACTTTTATGTTAAAAAAATCTGATTTTATAGCAAATAGAAGAAAATATATCAAAGGCATTAGAAAAACGGGAGTATTAAAAGTCAAAGCTTTTAATTTTTTTGAAGTGCAGAGAGTAAGAAATAAAACACAATTTGATCAACAAATCAAAAGGTATATTAAAAAAGAAACTTAAGATACATAATCAAATGTAACTTGTAGACCTTGCAATCAAGGATCATCATTCAAACAAGCCACCTATAAAAGATATTTGGGGAGAATCAGCATAATTTGAATACAGACTGGGTGTTAAATGATAATATGGAATTATCATTACCTTTGTAGGTGTGATGACAGTATTGAGGTTAGGAAAGAAAATTTCTTAAGTTTAAAGAGAAGCACACTGAAGTATTTATGGAGTGAAATGCCATGACATGTGGCATCTGCTTTAAACCTTCAATGAGGAAAATAACATCAATGAGACAAATCACAAAATGCTAGTAAGTGATGGGAGCACAGTGTGCTATTATCCCTCCTCTTTCATAGATACTTAATAAAGTGTTCTTTATTACATAAAGAAGGAAAGAAAACCTGATAAAGTATCCAGCCCATCCAGTGAGTTCTAATAAGGTTGGTTGCCCGAGTTACAGAAGGAAATCACCCAAAGTGTATCCTGAGGCCAGAAAGACACTTTTCATACTGTCTTTGTGGGACAAATCATGGAAGTGGGCTAGTGAGTACTTCCCTCACATTTTACTGGAAAACTACCCAAATTCCCCTGAGGAAGCTGAAGCCAGGGTAGGAGGAACAGAATCGTGAGGCCGTTTAGAGTTGTACTAAGGCCACTGAGGAGACAGGCAACACCAGACACCTGCACTCTCCCATCTAGACCCATGACCACTTTAGGAATAAGTGAGCTTGCTAGGTACCATAAAAAATCATAGAGAAGGTGAATTTTATTGTCCCTCACTTATGAGGTAGTTCTCACAAAGTCTCCTGGATTCTGCGTTACTTTTTCAATTGCTGTTTTGAACAACAAAGTACTATGTGTCCCTCAACTACTGCAAATATTAGATGCTTATGGAGATCATTGCCAAAAATTCTTAACAAAGGGGAAAAAATCATGTGGCAATCATTTTTGGGAATATGAGCTCAAAGTGCAAGTATCGGATGTGATTGTAAGTAAGCCTTTAATTTTAAAGGTTACTTAAATAAAGCAATCTGACAAGTGGTTAATTTGTGGAAATTAGATAGTTTTACCTACAGGAAGTATGGAAATAAGTACTGAGAATACAATCTTTAGAAACAATATCACAGAAGGATCAAAAGAGAGTTTGTATCAGAAACAGCTTAGCTGGAGTGAAGACGATATGCTATGGAAAATGCATTAGATGACATAAAAAGTAGCTCTAATGATGACCAGCATTATAATGCCAATGACGGATATGAAGAATTTGAGGAAACATTGTTTTATGAAATACGAAAGGCACTTTTCTGTGAGGCAGAAGGTGAGAGTGCTCCTGAGGTAGGATAATCAAGAGGGTGAGAGATCTGGGGACAAATAGTTTGAGGAAGGGAAGCCCTATGGGGTAAGGACCTGTAGGGTAAGGATGGAGTGTAACAAATACCTCTAATATGTGCAAAGCAGTCATGTGGAAGACAGAGTTGATTTATGATGTATTTTCAGAGAGCACAAGTTAAATGAATGGAGTGAAGTTACAGGGAGGCAGTTGTTTTCTCAATATAAGTGCTTCATAACAACGAAATCTGTCCAAGGTCAAATTTGAAAAGTCATTGGTACTTAAAGGCTTCCTGACCAATTGTAAGGAAGGAAATTGAAGTAAATTGTCATTAGATTCTACTGTTTTTTCAAATTATCTCCAAGTTGGCAACATGTTTAAGTTGATAACTGCATTTCTTTTTTGAAGATACTCTTTTCTTTTATTACATATTTTTAAATGTTTGTTTTGTGTGAACTAGTATATTAAGTTTTACAGCAAAAAAAATATGTAAAAATAATGATTGTCAGAAGTGTATGATCTAGGAAGGAGATATACACATGAACAGCACATACTACACATGAATACCCATTAGCATGTGCTGAAATGTGTAACCATTCCTTTGCTGGGCTTTGTCATGGGGTTAAAGCAAATATGTAATGAGGGCAAGATCTAGTTAACATTTTCTTCTCCTTTGCTAGGGAGTCTCATAAATGTCCTGTCTCTAGTCCAGGCTATTTGCCTGTCCAAAAGTAAACTGATTCATCCATAGTGAAGATATGAGTCAAATATTTTGGCTTTGTTCTGGCGCCTTTCTTGGCTTGGACTCAAGACACTGGACATAGTCTTACTATTCCCAGCTAGTTCTCTCAAATCTTATCAAAAGCTATTATACAAAGAATGAACAATGGGAATTATCCAATAGGCCTTCCAAATGCAATATCCAGTAAAGCAACAATGGACTTACATAAAACCACTGGTTGCTAAATTCTACCCTTGATCACCAGATTAGTCAAAAGCATGAATTCATCAGTTTGAATGCAACCCAGTATAGAAAAATAATTCCAGGGTTAGAAGGACTAATAAGATTCAAGTTTTTGGTACATGAAGCACTATAAACTCACCAAGTAGAGTGGAGGAAAAGATGAAAAATAATTCTGTATTATAATGACAATGATATGACTTCAGGGAAAACATGAAAATGAAATAATCACATTTAATGAAGTCACTCTGGAACAATTTTTTAAAAACCTTAAAAACAGGAGCTATATAAATCATTCAAATTTTTCCTTAAATAATATGAAAATATGTCTTGGTTCTTAACATAGAAGCTGACCTGAGATTGTTGGAAAAGGATGCTTTTCTCTGGGTTTATGCCACAGGCAAGAAGAGCAGCAGTCATGTCCAAAATGCTCTGCCGAAGGATGGCTGGGTCTTGGGGGACAGTGATGGAGTGAAGGTCAACGATGCTGTACAACATGGAGCCATGTTCCTCCTGTAATCTCACCCAGTTATTAATGGCTCCCAGGTAATTGCCAAGGTGGGGGATTCCTGTAGGCTGAATGCCAGAGAATACCCGCCTCATGGCATCTTTCTGGAACAGAGGAAAACAAACATAGCTGCTTTAGAGGCAGAATCTACAAATCCTATGCCCAGGTTAAGTTATGATGGCTAGTCCTGTTTTTTAAAACTGTACTCTGACAGTCATCATCCTAATGCATTCATTTTGTGTCTACTCTGGGTAAAGCACTGTTAGGTGCCTTTAGAGACAGAAAGGATATTTAAAATGTGGGGGGTTTTTTGCACTCTAAAATTACAAATACAAAGGCACATATAAAAGAGGCTGCCTGCCCAAGAGAATGCAATCTCATTGGAGATATGTTTATGAAAAGGTAAGTAACAGTAATATGTGGCAGCATGTTCATGATCAGTTTAGAAACATACATAGTGGGGTACAAGCAGGGTTTCACATGAGGAAAAGATGACTGGATCTGGGAATTAGTGAGAAAAACTTCAGACAGAATAAAATTTCACTGGCATTTAAAAGGGCCTCAAGATTTTTCATGTGATTTCATTCATTTGGCAGTTAAGGCAATAAAGGACATAGCATAAGGCTAAAGGTCATTGCTATTCACCTAATTTTCTTTAAAATAATTGCTGATATAATTTAGTGTGCAGTATCTCAGTCTGGAAATCAGGAAACCTACACTTTTTAACATTACTTCTTGATAAAGTTATTTAACTTTTCATGCTACAGTTCCTATTTTGAAAAAATCAAACAATGCTTTTTATTTCTTCAAAGGAGTTTTTTTTTTAGATAATTATTTTTTATTGAAGGGTAGTTGATGCACAGTATTACATTACATTAGTTTCAAGTGTACAACACAGTGGTAAAACATTTATATACATAATTCCAGGTTCCAGCTATCACCCTACCAAGCTGTTACAATATCTTGACTATATTCCTTATGCTATACATTACATCCCGGTTACTTATTCATTTTACCATTGGAAGTCTGTCCTTTTTTTTTTTTTTTTTTTGTGAGGGTATCTCATATTTTTTGATCAAATGGTTAACGACAATAAAATTCTGTATAGGGGAGTCAATGCTCAATGCACAATCATTAATCCACCGCAAGCCTAATTTTCGTCAGTCTCCAATCTTCTGAGGCATAACAAACAAGTTCTTACATGGAGAACAAATTCTTACATAATGAATAAGTTACATAGTGAACAGTACAAGGGCAGTCATCACAGAAACTTTTGGTTTTGCTCATGCATTATGAACTATAAACAGTCAGTTCAAATATGAATACTCATTTGGTTTTTATACTTGATTTATATGAGGATACCACATTTCTCTCTTTATTATTATCATTTTTAATAAAATGCTGAAGTGGTAGGTAGATACAAGATAAAGGTAGAAAACATAGTTTAGTGTTGTAAGGGAGCAAATGTAGATGATCAGGTGTGTGCCTGTAGACTATGTGTTAATCCAAGTTAGACAAGGGCAATAAAACATCCACGTATGCAGAAGATTTCTCTCAGAACGGGGAGTGAGGTTCTAAGCCTCACCTCTGTTGATCCCCAATTTCTCACCTGATGACCCCCCCTGCGACTGTGCCTGTCTTAGGTTGTTCCTCCCTTAAGGAATCTTACCCGTCTCTGGCTAACCAGTCACCTTCCGGGGCCATACAGGGAAATGTAAAGTTGGTAAGTGAGAGAGAAGCCTTATTGTTTGAAATGGTTAGCTTTTTATTTCTTTGCATATTTATGCCCTGTAGCTTCTATGCCCAGCATTTGTCTTGAGGTATCTTTACCACTTGGAAGAATTATGATACTCGGTAAATTTGATATGAGGCACGAATTCTATTTAAGGGTTGTAATTAGGAAGGAAGAAGAAAAGCTATAGAAGTAGCAGGCGGAAGAAAACATGGGAAGATCTGATTATTTCTTTGACATATCTTCTTGTAGAGTAACTTCAGCATGTATAGGTTTTAAGCTACTACTTAAATTGCGCACACACATTAACATAATAGGAGTATAGTTACATAACCAAAGCATACCTGTAATTACCAGCCATCTCCAGTGAAACCAAGAAAACCAGTTAGGCACCTTAGGCATTTGTGAAAACTTATCTATGATAGGGTGGATATTCTCCAACTGAACTTGAACAGTCTGAGAGAAATCAGACAAATTAAAACAACCCATTCCTGGGGAATGTTCACATCCCTTATGTTCTTTTAACAGTAAATAGTCTGTAGTTGTAAGATTTTGGAGCACTACAATTTGCACTTCTCCTAATTCTTGGTTGAGTTCCAACAGTATAGATCCAGTCAAATTTGTTGTTTTACTGTATGCACAGGCCAGCTTAGATATCTCCTTCATTCCCATGGCAAGTCCAGGAGATGGTGGGATGAGTGCATCTACACCTGTGACAGTGCGTGGATCTTTGTTGGGGTTTCTTGATGATCATCTTCTGGCATGAGTCTTCCAGAGAGTGCTGATGTTGGAAGTTCTCTTTCCTATCGTATCTTAGTTCATTTTCGGGGTAGCCCAATTAGGCTTTGATCTTCTGTATAAACGCAAACAGACCCTTTGCCTACACTTTTATATGCCCTTTATACCCTTGTGTAGAACTCATTGGTGGTCTCCACACAGGAACTGCCCTTTTTTTTTTTTTTGGTATCACTAATCTACACTTACATGACAAATATTATGTTTACTAGGCTCTCCCCTATACCAGGTCCCCCCTATAAACCCCTTTACAGTCACTGTCCATCAGCATAGCAAAATGTTGTAGAATCCCTACTTACCTTCTCTGTGTTGTACAGCCCTCCCTTTTCTCCTACCCCCCCCATGCATGCTAATCTTAATGCCCCCCTACTTCTCCCCCCGCTTATCCCTCCCTACCCACCGATCCTCCCCAGTCCCTTTCCCTTTGGTACCTGTTAGTCCATTCTTGAGTTCTGTGATTCTGCTGCTGTTTTGTTCCTTCAGTTTTTCCTTTGTTCTTATATTCCACAGATGAGTGAAATCATTTGGTATTTCTCTTTCTCTGCTTGGCTGGTTTCACTGAGCATAATACCCTCCAGCTCCATCCATGTTGCTGCAAATGGTTGGATTTGCCCTTTTCTTATGGCTGAGTAGTATTCCATTGTGTATATGTACCACTTCTTCTTTATCCATTCATCTATCGATGGACATTTAGGTTGCTTCCAATTCTTGGCTATTGTAAATAGTGCTGTGATAAACATAGGGGTGCACTGATCTTTCTCATACTTGATTGCTGCATTCTTAGGGTAAATTCCTAGGAGTGCAATTCCTGGGTCAAATGGTAAGTCTGTTTTGAGCATTTTGATGTACCTCCATACTGCTTTCCACAATGGTTAAACTAACTTACATTCCCACCAGCAGTGTAGGAGGGTTCCCCTTTCTCCACAGCCTCGCCAACATTTGTTGCTGTTTGTCTTTTGGATGGCAGCCATCCTTACTGGTGTGAGGTGATACCTCATTGTAGTTTAATTTGCATTTCTCTGATAATTAGCGATGTGGAGCATCTTTTCATGTGTCTGTTGGCCTTCTGTATTTCTTTTTTGGAGAACCATCTGTTCAGTTCCTCTGCCCATTTTTTAATTGGGTTATTTGTTTTTTGTTTGTTGAGGTGTGTGAGCTCTTTATATATTCTGGACGTCAAGCCTTTATTGGATGTGTCATTTTCAAATATATTCTCCCATACTGTAGGGATCCTTTTTGTTCTATTGATGGTGTCTTTTGCTGTACAGAAGCTTTTCAGCTTAATATAGTCCCACTTACTCATTTTTGCTGTTGTTTTCCTTGCCCGGGGAGATATGTTCAAGAAGAGGTCACTCATGTTTATGTCTAAGAGGTTTTTGCCTATGTTTACTTCCAAGAGTTTAATGGTTTCATGACTTACATTCAGGTCTTTGATACATTTTGAGTTTACTTTTGTATACGGGGTTAGACAATGGTCCAGTTTCATTCTCCTACATGTAGCTGTCCAGTTTTGCCAGCACCACCTGTTTAAGAGACTGTCATTTCGCCATTGTATGTCCATGGCTCCTTTATCAAATACTAATTGACCATATATGTCTGGGTTAATGTCTGGATTCTCTAGTCTGTTCCATTGGTCTGTGGCTCTGCTCTTGTGACAGTACCAAATTGTCTTGATTACAATGGCTTTATAGTAGAGCTTGAAGTTGGGGAGTGAGATGCCCCCTACTTTATTCTTCTTTCTCAGGATTGCTTTGGCTATTCGGGGTCTTTGGTGTTTCCATATGAATTTTTGAATTATTTGTTCCAGTTCATTGAAGAATGTTGCTGGTAGTTTCATAGGGATTGCATCAAATCTGTATATTGCTTTGGGCAGGATGGCCATTTTGACGATATTAATTCTTCCTAGCCACGAGCATGGGATGAGTTTCCATCTGTTAGTGTCCCCTTTAATTTCTCTTAAGAGTAACTTGTAGTTTTCAGAGTATAAGTCTTTCACTTCTTTGGTTAGGTTTATTCCTAGGTATTTTATTTCTTTTGATGCAATTGTGAATGGAGTTGTTTTCCTGATTTCTCTTTCTGTTGGTTCATTGTTAGTATATAGGAAAGCCACAGATTCCTGTGTGTTGATTTTGTATCCTGCAACTTTGCTGTATTCCGATATCAGTTCTAGTAGTTTTGGGGTGGAGTCTTTAGGGTTTTTTATGTACAATATCATGTCATCTGCAAATAGTGACAGTTTAACTTCTTCTTTACCAATCTGGATTCCTTGTATTTTTTTGTTTTTTCTGATTGCCGTGGCTAGGACCTCTAGTACTATGTTAAATAACAGTGGAGAGAGTGGGCATCCCTGTCTAGTTCCTGATCTCAGAGGAAATGCTTTCAGCTTCTCGCTGTTCAATATAATGTTGGCTGTGGGTTTATCATAGATGGCCTTTATTATGTTGAGGTACTTGCCCTCTATTCCCATTTTGCTGAGAGTTTTTATCATGAATGGGTGTTGACCTTTGTCAAATGCTTTTTCAGCATCTATGGAGATGATCATGTGGTTTTTGTCTTTCTTTTTGTTGATGTGGTGGATGATGTTGATGGACGTTCGAATGTTGTACCATCCTTGCATCCCTGGGATGAATCCCACTTGGTCATGGTGTATGATCCTTTTGATGTATTTTTGAATTCGGTTTGCTAATATTTTGTTGAGTATTTTTGCATCTGTGTTCATCAGGGATATTGGTCTCTAGTTTTCTTTTTTGGTGGGGTCTTTGCCTAGTTTTGGTATTAGGGTGATGTTAGCTTCATAGAATGAGTTTGGGAGTATCCACTCCTCCTCTATTTTCTGGAAAACTTTAAGGAGAATGGGTATTATGTCTTCCCTGTATGTCTGATAAAATTCCGAGGTAAATCCATCTGGCCCGGGGGTTTTGTTCTTTGGTAGTTTTTTGATTACTGCTTCAATTTCGTTGCTGGTAATTGGTCTGTTTAGATTTTCTGTTTCTTCCTGGGTCAATCTTGGAAGGTTGTATTTTTCTAGGAAGTTGTCCATTTCTGCTAGGTTTCCCAGCTTGTTACCATATAGGTTTTCATAGTATTCTCTAATAATTCTTTGTATTTTTGTGGGGTCCGTCGTGATTTTTCCTTTCTCGTTTCTGATACTGTTGATTTGTGTTGACTCTCTTTTCTTCTTAATAAGTCTGGCTAGAGGCTTATCTATTTTGTTTATTTTCTCAAAGAACCAGCTCTTGGTTTCATTGATTTTTGCTATTGTTTTATTCTTCTCAATTTAATTTTTTCTTCTCTGATCTTTATTATGTCCCTCCTTCTGCTGACCTTAGACCTCATCTGTTCTTCTTTTTCCAATTTCAATAATTGTGACATTAGACCATTCATTTGGGATTGCTCTTCCTTTTTTAAATATGCTTGGATTGCTATATACTTTCCTCTTAAGACTGCTTTTGCTGTGTCCTACAGAAGTTGGGGCTTAGTGTTTTTGTTGTCATTTGTTTCCATATATTGCTGGATCTCCATTTTAATTTGGTCATTGATCCATTGATTATTTAGGAACGTGTTGTTAAGCCTCCATGTGTTTGTGAGCCTCTTTGCTTTCTTTGTACAGTTTATTTCTAGTTTTATGCCTTTGTGGTCTGAAAAGTTGGTTGGTAGGATTTCAATCTTTTGGAATTTTCTGAGGCTCTTTTTGTGGCCTAGTATGTGCTCTATTCTGGAGAATGTTCCATGTGCACTTGAGAAGAATGTATATCCTGTAGCTTTTGGATGTAGAGTTCTATAGATGTCTATTAGGTCCATCTGTTCTACTGTGTTGTTCAGTGCTTCCGTGTCCTTACTTATTTTCTGCCCGGTGGATCTATCCTTTGTGGTGAGTGGTGTGTTGAAGTCTCCTAGAATGAATACATTGCAGTCTATATCCCCCTTTAGTTCTGTTAGTATTTGTTTCACATATGCTGGTGCTCCTGTGTTGGGTGCATATATATTTAGAATGGTTATATCCTCTTGTTTGACTGAGCCCTTTATCATTATGTAGTGTCCTTTGCTATCTCTTGTTACTTTCTTTGTTTTGAAGTCTATTTTGTCTGATATTAGTACTGCAACCCCTGCTTTCTTCTCACTGTTGTTTGCTTGAAATCTGTTTTTCCATCCCTTGACTTTTAGTCTGTACATGTCTTTGGGTTTGAGGTGAGTTTCTTGTAAGCAGTATATAGATGGGTCTTGCTTTTTATCCACTCTGTTACCTGGTGTCTTTTGATTGGTGCATTCAACCCATTAACATTGAGGGTGACTATTGAAAGATATGTACTTATTGCCATTGCAGGCTTTAAATTCGTGGTTACCAAAGGTTCAAGGTTAGCCTCTTCAGTATCTTACTGCCTAACTTAGCTCGCTTATTGAGCTTTTATATACACTGTCTGGAGATTCTTTTCTTCTCTCCCTTCTTGTTCCTCCTCCTCGATTCTTCATATGTTGGGTGTTTTGTGTGGGCTCTTTCTAGGAGAGCTGCCATCTAGAGCAGTCCCTGTAAGATGTTCTGTAGAGGTGGTTTGTGGAAAGCAAATTCCCTCAGCTTTTGTTTGTCTGGGAATTGTTTAATCCCACCATCATATTTGAATGATAGTCGTGCTACATACAGTATCCTTGGTTCAAGGCCCTTCTGTTTCATTGCATTAAATATATCATGCCATTCTCTTCTGGCCTGTAGGGTTTCTGTTGAGAAGTCTGATGTTAGCCTGATGGGTTTCCCTTTATAGGTGACCTTTTTCTCTCTAGCTGCCTTTAACACTCTTTCCTTGTCCTTGATCTTTGCCATTTTAATTATTATGTGTCTTGGTGTTGTCCTTCTTGGATCCTTTCTGTTGGGGGTTCTGTGTATTTCCGTGGTCTGTTCGATTATTTCCTCCCCCAGGTTGCGAAAGTTTTCAGCAATTATTTCTTCTAAGATACTTTCCATCTCTTTTCCTCTCTGTTCTTCTTCTGGGACCCCTATAATACGGATATTGTTCCTTTTGGATTGGTCACACAGTTCTCTTAATATTGTTTCATTCCTGGAGATCCTTTTGTCTCTATGTCAGCTTCTATGCGTTCCTGTTCTCTGATTTCAATTCCATCAATGGCCTCTTGCATTCTATCCATTCTGCTTATAAACCCTTCCAGAGTTTGTTTCATTTCTCTGATCTCCTTTCTGGCATCTGTGATCTCTTTCCGGACTTCATCCCATTTCTCTTGCGTATTTCTCTGCATCTCTGTCAGCATGTTTATGATTCTTATTTTGAATTCTTCGTCAGGAAGACTGGTTAGGTCTGTCTCCTTCTCTGGTGTTGTCTCTATGATCTTTGTCTGCCTGTAGCTTTGCCTTTTCATGGTGATAGGAATAGTCTGCAGAACTGGGACGAGTGACGGCTGGAAGGACTTCCTTTCTTGTTGGTTTGTGGCTCTCCTCCCCTGGGAGAACAGCGACCTCTAGTGGCTTGTGCTGTGCAGCTGCGCGCAGACAGGGTTTCTGCTTCCTGCCCGGCTGCTATGGAGTTAATCTCCGCTGTTGCTGTGGGCGTGGCCTGGCTCGGGCAGCTACTCCAAAATGGTGGAGTCGCGTTGAAGCAGGAGCGGCTGGGAGGCTATTTATCTCCGTAAGGGGCCTCCCTGCTCCCTGCAGCCCAGGGGTTAGGGTGCCCAGAGATCCCCGGATTCCCTACCTCTGGATTAAGTGTCCCGCCCTGCCCCTTTAAGACTTCCAAAAAGCACCCACCAAAACAAAACAACGACCACCAAAAAAAAAAAAAAAAAGAGAGAAAAAAATTTTTTAATTAAAAAAAAAAAAAGTTTTTTTAATTAAAAAAAAAAGGTGGTCGTTCGTTTTCCTTTATTCTCCGGTGCCAGCCTCGGGCCTCTGCTAACCGGTCTTGCTGCCTTGTTTCCCTAGTATTGGGGCCCCTATCCCTTTAAGACTTCCAAAAAGCGCTCGCCAAAACAAAACAGCAAAAAAGCAATAAAAAAGAAAATTGTCGCGCGCTTTTCTTATATCCTCCAACACCCGGCCTCCAGTGCCCACTCACTGTTCTTGCTGCCCTGCTTTCCTAGTATCCAGGGTCCCCTGGGCACATACTGTGTCTGCGCTCTGGCCCGGATGGCTGGGGCTGGGTGTTCGGCAGCCCTGTGCTCCGTCTCCCTCCCGCTCTGCCTATTCTTCTCCGGCCGGGAGTTCGGGGGATGGGCGCTCGGCTCCCGCCGGGCCGGGGCTTGTATCTTACCCCGTTCGCGAGTTGCTGGGTTCTCTCAGGTGCGGATGTGGTCTGGATATTGTCCTGTGTCCTCTGGTCTTTATTCTAGGAAGGGTTGTCTTTGTTATATTTTCATAGATATATGTTGTTTTGGGAGGAGATTTCCCCTGCTCTACTCACGCCGCCATCTTCCGCCCCCTCCTCTCAAAGGAGTTTTTAATTCTGTGTAATTTTTAAAATTATGAAAACACTTTAGTCATGCTCATGTTTTCCCACTGGTTTACACATTCTAATACTGAAGTTATAATAGGAAAATGAGAAGAAAAAATTTAATACACGGTGAGAAAAATGTTATTTTCCCCTTGAATGACTGTGCATTCTATAGTGAAAAACCAAAAATGAGTGTTTATCAGTAAATATTCTGTAACCAAATGGTTCTGAAAAAATAAAATGCATTATCACTTTTAATGACAAAAAATACTAATTACGGCAGCCATCATTTGCTGGACTACTATGTTGCAGGCATTTATGCTTAATTCTTCATATACATTAATGTTTTTAATCATTATGATGTCCAATTTAGGAAGCATTTTATTATCTCCAGTTTACAGATGAGAAACACTGAGGTTCACAAATCTTAATAGACTGCCCATGGTCACAGAGCCAGTAAGTGGTGAAGTTGGAGTACCAAGCCAGATATCATTGACTTCAAAGCCCATGTTTGTTCTTTCCACTGGCTACCATGTTTTGCTTAGCCACCATCAATTAAGACATAATTACATTCATTGTATTAATTTGGCAATTTTTCTGTAGATTTGAAATCTGAAAAAAAATTTACGGAGGTGGCATGGGAAGAGGACATTCTGATATCTTTGTGTATTGTGTGCCAACTTTCTCTAGTGTATATACCTTATTTATATATAATGAGGTACAAATTATGTAAATGCAACTGTATCACAGTGTTCTAAACTATTTCTAAGTAACAACTTGTGATTTCTATGACCAACTCCTGCTTCTACACATTCTCAGTATTTTTCCAGTATTGTAATGTTTTTTAAATTTTTATTTTTTATTTTTTTATTTTGGTATCATTAATATACAAATACATGAGCAACACTGTGGTTACTAGATTCCCCCCATTATCAAGTCCCCACCATGTACCCCATTACAGTCACTGACCATCAGTGTAGTAAGATGCTATAGAATCACTACTTGTCTTCTCTGTGCTATACTGCCTTCCTGGTGACCCCCCGCTACATTTATGTGTGCTAATCATAATGCCCTTTACTCCCATTCTCCCTCCCATCCCACTCCCCCACCAATCCTTTTCCCTTTGGCAACTGTTAGTCCATTCTTGGGATCTGTGAGTCTATGGTTGTTACGTTCCTTCAGTTTTTGCTTTGTTCTTATGCTCCACAGATGAGTGAAATCATTTGGTACTTGTCTTTCCCCGCCTGGCTTATTTCACTGAGCATAATACCCTCTAGCTCCATCTATGTTGTTGCAAATGGTAGGATGTGTTTTCTTCTCATGGCTGAATAATATGCCATTGTGTACATGTACCACATCTTCTTTATCCATTCATCTACTGATGGACACTTAGATTGCTTCCATTTCTTGGCTACTGTAAATAGTGCTGTGATAAACATAAGTGTACATATGTCTTTTTGAGACTGGGAAACTGCATTCTTAGGGTAAATTCCTAGGAGTGGAATTCCTGGGTCAAATGGTATTTCTATTTTAAGTTTTTTGAGGACACTCCATACTGCTTCCCATCATGGTTGAACTATTTTACATTCCCACCAGCAGTGTAGGAGAGTTACCCTTTCTCCACATCCTCAGCAGCATTTCTTGTTCCTATTCTTTTCTATGTTGGCCATCCTAACAGGTGTGAGGTGATATCTCATTGTGGTTTTAATTTGCATTTTCCTGATAACTAATGATATGGAGCATCTTTTCATGTGCCTGTTGGCCATCTGAATTTCTTCTTTGGAAATAGTCTGTTCATATCCTCCACCCATTTTTTAATATGGTTATTTTTTTTTGGGTGTTGAGGCATATGAGTTCCTTATATATTTTGGATGTTAACTCCTTCTCAGATATGTCATTTACAAATATATTCTCCCATACTGTAGGATTCCTTTTTGTTCTGCTGATAGTGTCCTTTGCTGTACAGAAGCTTTTTAGCATGATGTAGTCCCATTTGTTCATTTTTCATTGTGTTTCCCTTGCCCAAGGAGATGTGTTCAAGAAAAAGTTGTTCATGTTTATATTCAGGATATTTTGCCAGTATTATCTTCTAAGAGTTTTATGGTTTCATGACTTACATCCAGGTCTTTGATCCATTTTGAGTTTACTTTTGTGTATGGGGTTAGACAATAATCCAGTTTCATTCTCTTACATGTAGCTGTCCAGTTTTGCCAACACCAGCTGTTGAGGCAGCTGTCATTTCCTCATTGTATATCCATAGCTCCTTTATCATATATTAATTGACCATATATGCTTGGGTTTATATCTGGACTCTATCTGTTCCACTAGTCTGTGGGTCTGTTCTTGTGCACCAGTACCAAACTGTCTTGATTACTGAGGCTTTGTAGTAGAGCATGAAGTCAGGGAGCATAATTCTGCCTGCTTCATTCTTCTTTCTCAGGATTGCTTTGGCTATTCGGGGTCTTTTGTGGTTCCATATGAATTTTTGGACTATTTGCTCTAGTTCATTAAAGAATGCTGTAGGTATTTTGACAGGGATTTCATTGAATCTCTAGATTGCTTTAGGCAGGATGGCCATTTTGACAATATTAATTCTTCCTGGCCAAGAGCATGGGATGAATTTCCATTTATTAGTGTTCTCTTTCATTTCTCTTGAGTGTCCCGTATTTTTCAGGGTATAGGTCTTTCACTTTCTTGGTTAGGTTTATTCCTGGGTATTTTATTATTTTTGATGCAATTGTGAATGGAATTGTTTTCCTGATTTCTCTTTCCACTAGGTCATCGCTAGTGTATAAGAATGCAACAGATTTGTGTGTATTAATTTTGTATCCCACAACTTTGCTGAATTCAGATATTAGGTCTAGTAGTTTTGGAGTAGATTCTTTAGGGTTTTTATGTCATCTGCAAACAGGAACAGTTTAACTTCTTCCTTACCAATCTGGATGCCTTTTATTTCTTTGTGTTGTCTGATTGCCATGGCTAGGACCTCCAGAACTATGTTGAATAAAAGTGGGGAGGGTGAGCATCCTTGTCTTCCTGATCTTAAAGAAAAAGCTTTCAGCTTCTCACTGTTAAGTATACTGTTGGCTCTGAGTTTGTCATATATGGCCTTTATTATGTTGAGGTATACTTGCCTTCTATACCCTTCTAGAGAATTTTTATCATGAATGGATGTTGAATTTTGTCAAATGATTTTCATTATCTATGGAGATGATCATGTGGTTTTTTTCCTTCTTTTTGTTGATGTGGTGGATGGTTTTGACGGATTTTCGAATGTTGTACCATCCTTGCATCCCTGGGATGAATCCCACTTGATCATGATGGACGATCTTTTTGATGTATTTTTTAGTTTGGTTTATTAATATTTTGTTGAGTATTTTTGCAGCTTTGTTCTTCAGGGATATTGGTCTGTAATTTTCTTTTTTTGTTGTCTTTGCCTGGTTTTGGTATTAGAGTGATGTTGGCTTCATAGGATGAGTTTGGAACTGTTCCTTCCTCTTCTACTTTTTGGAAAACTTTAAGGAGGATGTGTATTAGGTCTTCACTAAATGTTTAATAAAACTCAGCAGTGAAACCATCTGGTCCAGAGGTTTTGTTCTTTGGTAGATTTTTGATTACCAATTCAATTTACTTGCTGGTAATTGGTCTAATCAGATTTTCTGTTTCTTCCTGGGTCAGCCTTGGAAGGTTGTATTTTTCTAGGAAGTTGTCTATTTCTTCTAGGTTATCCAGTTTGTTAGCATATAATTTTTCATAGTATTTTCTCATAATTCTTTGTATTTCTGTGGGGTCCATAGTGATTTTTCCTTTCTTGTTTCTGATTCTGTTCATGTGTGTAGACTCTCTTTTTCTCTTAATAAGTCTGGCTAGAGGCTTATCTATTTTGTTTATTTTCTCAAAGAACCAGCACTTGGTTTCATTGATTTTTTCTATTGTTTTATTCTTCTCAATTTTGTTTATTTCTTCTCTGATCTTTATTATGTCCCTCCATCTGCTGACCTTAGGCCTCATTTGTTCTTCTTTTTCCAGTTTTGATAATTGTGACATTAGACTATTCATTTGGGATTGTTCTTCCTTCTTTAAATATGCCTGGATTGCTAAATACTTTCCTCTTAAGACTGCTTTTGCTGCATCCCACAGAAGTTGGGGCTTTGTGTTGTTGTTGTCATTTGTTTCCATATATTGCTGGATCTCCATTTTAATTTGGTCATTGATCCATTTATTATTTAGGAGCATGTTGTTAAGCCTCCATGTGTTTGTGAGCCTTTTTGCTTTCTTTGTACAATTTATTTCTAGTTTTATACCTTTGTGGTCTGAAAAGACGGTTGGTAGGATTTCAATCTTTTGGAATTTACTGAGGTTCTTTTTGTGGCCTAGTATGTGGTCTACTCTGGAGAATGTTCCATGTGCTCTTGAGAAGAATGTGTATCCTGCTGCTTTTGGGTGTAGAGTTTTGTAGATGTCTATTAGGTCCATCTGTTCTAGTGTGTTGCTCAGTGCCTCTGTGTCCTTACTTATTTTCTGTCTGGTGGATCTGTCCTTTGGAGTAAGTGGTGTGTTAAAGTCTCCCATAATGAATGCATTGCATTCTATTTCCTCCTTTAATTCTGTTAGTATTTGTTTCACATATATTGGTGCTCCTGTATTGGGTGCATATATGTTTATAAGGGTTATATCCTGTTGTTGGACAGAGCCCTTTATCATTATGTAATGTCCTTCTTTATCTCGTTACTTTCTTTATTTTGAAGTCTATTTTGTCTGATACTAGTATTGCAACACCTGCTTTTTTCTCTCTTGTTGTTTGCGTGAAATATCTTTCTCCAACCCTTGACTTTTAATCTGTGCATGTCTTTGGGCTTGAGGTGAGTCTCTTGTAAGCAGCATAAAGATGGGTCTTGCTTTTTTATCCATTCTATTACTCTGTGTCTTTTGATTGGTGCATTCAGTCCATTTACATTTAGGGTGATTATTGAAAGATATGTACTTATTGCCATTGCAGGCTTTAGATTTGTGGTTACCAAAGGTTCAAGGTTAGCTTGTTTACTACCTTACTGTCTGACCTCACTCGCTTATTGAGCTATTATAAACACAGTCTGATGATTATTTCTTTCCCTTCTTTTTCCTCCTCCTCCATTCTTCATAGGTTGGGTGTTTTGTTCTGTGCTCTTTTTAGGAGTGTTCCCATCTAGAGCAGTCCCTCTAAGATACCCTGTAGAGGTGGTTTGTGGGAGGCAAATTCCCCCAACTTTTGCTTGTGTGGGAATTGTTTAATCCCTCCTTCATATTTAAATGATAATCGTGCTGGATACAGTATCCTTGGTTCAAGGCCCTTCTGTTTCATTGCATTAAATATATCATGCCATTCTCTTATGGCCTGTAAGGTTTCTGTTGAGAAGTCTGATGATAGCCTGATGGATTTTCCTTTGTAGGTGACCTTTTTACTCTCTCTGGCTGCCTTTAATACTCTGTCCCTGTCCTTGATCTTTGCCATTTTAATTATGTGTCTTGGTGTTGACCTCTTTGGATCCCGTCTCTCGGGAGTTCTGTGTGCCTCCGTAGTCTGAGCAACCATTTCCTCCCCCAGTTTGAGGAAGTTCTCAGAAATTATTTCTTCAAAGACACTTTCTACCACTTTTTCTCTCTCTTCTTCTTCTTCTGGTACTCCTATAATGCAGATATTGTTCCTTTTGGATTGGTCACACAGTTCTCTTAATATTGTTTCATTTCTGGAGATCCTTTTATCTCTCTCTGCATCAGCTTCTATGCGTTCCTGTTCTCTGGTTTCTATTCCATCAATGGCCTCTTGCATCTCATCCATTCTGCTTATAAATCCTTCCAGAGATTGTTTCACTTCTGTAATCTCCCTCCAAACGTCTTCCCTTAGCTCTTGTATATTTCTCTGCAGCTCTGTCAGCATGTTTATGATTTTTATTTTGAATTCTTTTTCAGAGAGACTTATTAGGTCTATCTCCTTCTCAGGGGTTGTGATTTTGCTCTGTATCAAATTTTTCTGCCTTTTCATGGTGATAGAGAGTGTTTACGGAGCTAGCGCAAGTGATGGATGGCTGGGAGAACATCCCTTTTTGTTGGTTTGTGGCCTTTCTCTCCTTGGATAACAGTGACCTCTAGCGGCTTGTGCTGGCAGCTGCGCACAGATGGGGTTTCTGGTTCTTGCCCGGCCACTATGGAGTTTAGCTCTCCATTTGCTGTGGGCATGGCCTGCCTTGGGCTGCTGCTCCAATATGGCAGAGCCGTGTCAGAAGGGAAACTGCCAGGAGGCTGTTTATCTCCGTGAGGGGCCTCCAAGCTGCCCTGCTGTCCAGGGGTTAGAGTTCCCAGAGTTCCCCGGGATTCCCAGCTGCTGGGCTGTGTCCTGGGATGCTTCCGTCCAGCTGTGTGGTCCCTGTCCCTTTAAGACTTTCAAAAGGCACTCGCTTTTCTTCATCCCCGGGGCGCAAGCTGTTTCCCTAGTATCCAGCACCCCACGCACTGTGTGTCTGCTCTCTGGGTGCAGATGGATAGGGCTGGGTGTTCAGCAGTCCTGGGCTCCCTCTCCCTCCCCGCTCCAACTCCTCTCCTTCTTCTGGTTGCTGGGGTGAGGGGCGCTCGGGTCCCTCTCGGCCGTGGCTTGTATCTTACCCCCTTCACGAGGCGCTGGGTTCTCACAGTTGTGGATGTAGTCTGGCTGTTGTCCTGCGTCTTCTGGTCTCTCTTTTAGGGAGAGTTGTGTATGTTGTATTTTCAAAAATATATGTGGTTTTGGGAGGAGATTTCCACTGCTCTACTCACGCTGCCATCTTGGCTCCACCTCTGACTTAGTTTTTTATATTGTGGATAATAGTATTTTGTCAATTAAACATGTGGCCAATATAGTCGCTTCTTTTATGGCTGTCTTTATCTTTTGATGAAGAATTAGTCTTCATTTTACCAAATGCATAATTTTTGACTACAGATTCGTATGTCATAGAAATTTTTTAATACCCTGAGGTCTTGAAGATATGAGTGTGTACACATAAATATATATATAAATCATACATGTGTGTATGTGTGAGTTGTTTTAAATTTATCTTTCACATTTAAATCTGTATCCATTTGGAGTTTTTTGCAAATGGTGTGAGGTAGGCATTCAGTTGACGCCTCTGCCTGCCATGTGGATACCTGATTATTCCAGTACCATTTATTGAAAAGACTGTCTTTCCACACTGCTCTGGAGTGTCACTTCTTTCATAAATCAAATATATCTATGTGCTTGCGTCTGTATCTATTCTTTCTCTTCTGTTCCACTGGTCTATTTGTCTATCTCTGCACCAGTACCACGTTGCCTTTTTAATAAATCTTGGGACCTATTAGAGCAAATCTTTCTATCTTCTTCTTCAAGAGTATATTACCCATCCATGGCTTTTTACACTTCTCAATATATTTTAGAATCATTTTGAAATGTTCGAAGAGGAAAAAAAAACTCAGATTTTTTTATTAGGATTACATTGAGTCTATAGATTGCTTTAGAGAGAACTGGTGTCTTCATAATATTGGGTCCTCTGATACAGGAAATCATATAGTATATGTAGATGTAATATAAAACATGGTGACTATAGATAATAAGACTGTATTGTAAAACTGAAATTTGCCAAGCGTAGAACCTAAATGTTCTCACCAATAAATAAATAATAAGTAAGGTGATGAATTGTTAATTAACAAGATGGGGGAACCTTTCACAATGTATACATAAATGAAATCACCATCATGTACACTTTAAATATCTTACAATTCTATTTGTTAATTATTCCTCAAAAAAGCGAGACATAAAAAAAAGGCTTCATAACTAAGACTAGTTTATGTGAGTACTAAGGCTACTTTCAAATTTTGTCCTTCTTTTTCCCCAAGAACTTCAAATCCTACAAATACAGTCTATTTTGCCCATATCTGCTTTTTTCCTTTCTTCTCCTGAGATAACAGCCCTAAAATAGAATGCTACATCCTTCCGATGTATTAGAATTCCTTGGTCCAGAATTGTACTTCATCCAAGCACTCAGGAGACCTAAAAGATTTGTGGCTTTGAGGATGTGAAAAATATATTTGAAGTAACTGAGAACAAATATAATCTTGCTACTTAAAACCACACACACACACACACACACACACACAGCCTTCAAAAGATAACTCCCTAAATCATAATTCAGAAAGATTATTTTAGAAATAATTTGTAGTTAAAAACTGAGGCTGGGAGAGAGAAAGAGAGAAATTAGCATAGAATAAGTACATATCAGTGAGGCTTCCTCCAGTACCTTAGGACCTTAACAGCCTTAGGTTCCTGATATGGGAATAAGCAAAGGTACTTTCAGTGAGGTAATGAATGATTAATGGGCTTCAGGGACTGATAGATGAAGAGAGAAAGCAAAGCAGAAAAACAAGCCTGAATTTAATAAATGAAAGAGGAAAAAAAATACCATCTAGAAATACTTGACCTAGGATGAAGAGGGACTGTTTATGCTAATATAAAGGGTTATAAAGACTAGGAATATCAAGCTCAGAAAAAGAATATGCATACTTACACATAAATTCCTCCATGGTCAAACTAAGAAATTATTCCCCAGGAGAAATGGAGAAACTAATTCTTAAGAAAACAAGAGAAGAAAAGCACTAAAGGACAGACTGTGTGATTAATAAGAACGGTGACCAGTGGGAATGGACTAGACATGATCTAATAATGCATCTTTTCTATTCTCTAGTTTCTGTGATTCTATACATCCATGCAACGGGAATGGTATTATTGAGAAATAAGAGTGACAAGAAATGTTTTGTTTAATTCTCAGTAGCTATTAAAAAATACAGCCTCAAAATAAGAGTTGGATTTCTGGTCTTAAAAATATACAGAGTGTCCTGCTCTTCTGTGGTGAGTTTATGTTCCCATATGTTCCCCCTGTAAGAGTCAGCAGGCAGCCTGACAGCATGGCAGGGGAGCTACGGCCTGGTACCATGACATCACAGGGCTGGAATGTGAGGACTGGGTGGTGGGAGGATGGGGGTTCTGTGTTCAAAAGCACTGGAGTTGGAAAAGAATGAAAACGAAAGGAGCATGGCTTCCCAGTGGACAGGAGGCAAACCACAAAGAAAACAGCTTCAAGACAAGGTCACAGGCATTCTTCACACTCACGGGGAAGTCTGGAGCATTATCAACCTATCATCCTATCACAGTGAACAGAGGACAAAAAGGGAGCATTTTACAAAATAGGGCTTCATTTTTATTTCAGGTGTTATATTCTCAACAAATGCCACTTCCAATCAGTACATTCACTGGCTCATTTTGTAGCAGAATCGGCATTGCCAATAGGCAGCTTCAGCCCTGGGATTTGATAATATTCCAGAAGACAGGGTGGGTGTTCAAATCAAAAGGAGAACATATTTATCAGTCTGACAGACCATTCCTGTCCTAAGGTACTGAGTATATCCCAAACTCAACATTATCTTAATTACTGTACCCAAAAGCCATGGAAAAATCCAAAGCTGCTAATTATGACAAAAGATAAGTTTTGTGACTAACTAAAGACAGCTTCTGTCCTTAATCCCAAGTGAATAAAATACATCCAAAGACGACTGCCTATTGGCTTTGAAACACTTTCAATTTTGGCATGGTGGTGGGAAGCAAAGACTTCAACTAAAGATTTTAAGACTCTTATTACAAAGCCCTGCTTGTATTCAGCTGTAACATCAATTAGTCATTCACACACCTGTATTAACTACACTCAAAGGTAAACCAAAACCTTGGCTAACAGCCACTATGTCTAACTGGCTCCATAAATGTCATGTCATCACAGGTTATGCTAAAAAGTTATCAACAACATTATGAACTAATTGGTTTGAAAATCTCTTTCTATAAGTCTATTTATTCTTCTAATTATGTATAAATAAAAAATACAGCTTAAGACTCACTCTTTAGCTCTCTCTGTTAGTATTTCTGAATTTTATCATATATCAACCTACTATTTCAATGCTAGGTTCCTTGACTATATCTTCAACATTTTCTTGAAAATGCCTCTACTTCCAATTAGTGATTTAAGAGCTGAAACAGATGAGATCTAGCATAGAAATAGCACTTCAGCCCTGGTGTGGAGGAGCTAGATGCTTCTCTGAAGCCTTCTTTGGCCCCAGCTCAGCATTGTTCTGCCACCATCAGCTCTTTCTTCCAGAAAGTATGAAAAGCCTGGGATCTGGAGAGAAAATGCTGATTCAGCACCACAAAAAATGGGTTCATTTCTGCTTAGAAATGAAACCAGATGCTCAGACTTGGGAATCAATGTAGAAAATATTAATTCAGTATAAGAGAAAGCAGGTCTTATATCACCCCAAAATAAGAAACAATATGTAGGTCAACAATTAAAACTGAAGGAAAAAAATTTTAGAGAGCAAAAAGGAGTAATTAATTCATTAGACTGTAAGTTCCTTAGAGGCATAAATGATAAACACTTAATATATATTGTTAGAATGGTTAAAGAGTTTAAAAAGAATAAACTTTATTTTTAAAAAAAGTTTCCTGCAGATTTATTTAAGCTACTAACAAATTTCGAGACTATTTGTCTATTTTCCCTCCCTGCACTCTGCTATCCTGCCATCCGTCATGTGATGGAATGCTTCTGAAGATGTATTTTCCTTCTTGTGATGAGCTTTAGCTATCCAAAGCATTCCCTGGCACTCATACATACCTTATCTTGTTTGATGGACATAGGAATTATTGGCCTCACTTTCCAGGGAAGGTTTAAACAACCTGCACCAGATCACAGGCAGGTAGGCCAGAGCTGAATCTGAGTTCTCACCACTGGACTCCAAGTTCTGCCTCCTTCCTTCTCACTGGGCTGCATCTAGTTTAGAACTACTTAACTTTGAGGTTGGCCTAACCTTTAAGTACCCTCCTTCCTATTAACGTTTCCTCTCCACATGCATGCTACTTAGAAGGGGAAAGTGTGCAGCAGAGATGTTTACCAAAAAGCCCAGGGACACAGCTGGTAGGACAGCTGGGACCCGAATCGAGAAATCCAGAGCTCTGCTCACCAGATCTCATAACACCATTGCCCAGGTTTGTATACTTATCATGTTCTTTTCTTCAGTAGCTCTTTCTTTTTAACCTCAACATCTCTTTGGGCTTATATTCTCCAGGTCTTTCTTTTCTGTTTTCTTTCTTCTATATCAAACAGCAACTCAGCAAATGTCTCCTTAGCAGACAAAGATGATAAAATATAAAGTCTGGTGATTCTGGCTCCCAGGAAAGATTGCACTGTCACCTCAGGGCAGCTAAACTGAACTTAAGTGCAAAGGTTATCTGTAAGTACAGAATAAACTGGCAAGTCCTTTTAGTTTTTATTGGAAAAGTAATTAAAACTAAATTAACATATTATCTAAACATGACAGAAATAATCATAACAAGTTATGTAGTGACAAATCCTTTTAATTCCTTATGGTAACACTGCTCTCTAAACCAAATCAGCAAGGGTCAAATTCTTGACATAAACATCTTAAACGTCACTGCATAATGTACTTTTATATTGAATGGAATGCAGGCAAGAGATTAAGAAGTACCTAAATTTTTAAAGTATAAAGAATGACCTGAAATGCTTAAGAAAGGATTAGTTTTTCCTCTAGAAAATTCAAACATTGACCTTACAGTGCTGGAGATTGTCCTGAGAAGTGATTTATCATTACCTCTTGTGACCAACTGAAGGTGTACCCTAATAACCGCTGTCACTGGTCACACATCCACAGCAATGCCTACCTGATGTGCCATATTCAGCTGATCAAGCATATTTACTTTTTGGCCAGCAGCTGAGAGATTTGGCAACACACACCAAAGTCCTCAATCTGTTACTGTTACTACAATGATTAGATTACAATGGTTTTAAAACTTTTCTTCTTTAATTACATACCCTTTTAAATGTAATATTCTTACTAGATGTGCCAATTTGTAGAACAGTTCAAAGAAAAGCTTGGGAGGTAGCTGGATGATGGGAGAGTTAGTAAGGGGCCCTGGTAGGCAGGCCCCATCTACTCCTCTACCCTCACCAGAACCGACATCTGAGGGGCTTCCTGCAGCACAGGTTTGAAAACCATATGATTCAAGACATTTTCAAAGTATTAATAGTTGCTGAAAATAAAGAAAGATTGTCTTTCCAGGGTAGTAGGAAAAGTAAAGGAAAATAAAGCTCTTTAAAAAGAAGTTTGGGGATAAAAATGAAAATACTGCCTATGCTGACTTAGCTCTCTATGTAACTCCTGACTTTCTTCTTTTTTGGGGTTAAGGTTCAAAGTTTGTGTGGCAGTGATGCCCTTCCCAGTCACCCTCCATGGTCCTACATGAGGAGGTGACCTAGTTAGGTACCATTTTCATGTAGCTCACTCCCCTCTGCACTCAAAGCTGTCTCACCATCGTGGATGGATGCCCTTCACCTCTTTCTCTGTCTGGGACCAATCGTCTTCAAGGCCTAACAGTCTCTCCCTGATGTTAAACCTGTTAAATACATCTTCCTTCTCCCTACCAAACACACACACACGTGCGCAAACAGTCAGCTTCTCTGCCTCTCTGCAGGCAGAACAGATCCCTCCTTCATCAATTCTTCATTATCGCACATATCACATTGGTAACTTGCTAAATATTTTCTTATTTGCTTAGTAAATATTTTCCTACCCAGCATATGAACTCCTCCAGGGCGGGCTGTCTTTTTTATCTTTATAACCCCAGTATCCCCAGTGCCAGTTACATTGTGAGCACCTAATAAATGTTAACGGAATGAAAAACAAATCCCCCTCCCCAACTTTGGCTAAAAATTTAAAGGGTACAGTAACTATAAACAAAATGAAACAAATGTCACAGTTATAGGCAGTTCCCAAGCAAGTTATGTTCTAAGAGTTTGCTTGATAATTACTTTTCTGAAACTCAGAAACTCAATTCTTCAAATGGTAGTTAAGACCCTGGAAGGCAGCCCACTGAAGCCTCGTTGAGCTCAGTATTCCTGAAGACTGGTTTTAACAGCACGATTTCAGATATACTTAATCACCATTTATAAAATTGTTTCTGGGGGAAAGTGAAATCCAAGTCCCATTTGGGGACACCAAACACCTCCCCAGGCCTGGCTCTGATTCTGAAGTAGAAAGGGCCAGAGGGCAGCAATCAATCTGGTATGTGGAGGTTGCATTTGCATATATAGCAGACTTTTAAAATTACAGTGTATGATTCCTTGGAGGTAGACCAATATGCTGAGGCTTCCTTAAGCATCCATTGGCTCTCCTAACACTAATATTTTGAGTATGGATCGCTCTGGAGGCAGCTGCCCTGACCACTGCTGTTGGGAAAGAAAAGATAAGAAAGGTGGGAGGAAGGTGTTTGAGTGAAGGTTCTTAACAGTGTGATACCTGTATCGGCAACAGTGCCACAACAGCGACCTTATCAGAATGCAGATACCTGGGTCCCAATCCTGGCCCACCAGCTCAGAACTCCTATGGATGGTTTCATTGTCAGAACTTCTCGCTTGAGGGTTTTGGCCCTCGTCAAGTTCACTATGGATTCGGTAAGACCGAAAAATGACAACGGAACGTTCTTGGGGTGAAAGGGTTTATACACAACTTTATTCCCGCGGTGGCAGGTCAGTCACTAGAATCCCACCTACTCAGAGCCAGTCTGTGTGCAGCAAGCTGCTCTCTCTGCCTCTGAGCCTCTCCTCTCCCAAAGCCGTCTCAGTCTCTGTTCTCGGTGCTGCCGCTACTCCAACCTCTGCTCTCCTGCAGCAGTGCAGCCACGCAGCCATGCCACTGTGTTGCCCAGAGCACTGGGCGGAGCTCTTTATATAGAGTCAGTAACAACATATTGCCCACATGTGTGTAGTGAGGCAGCCGACCAGGGCCAGGTGAGAATACTGGCCATAGGAACCTTCACTTTATCCAGGATTCTTGCTTCTCAATCTATGTGCCCTCAATCTTCTGCAATAGTCTCTGTGTGAGGAAGCTAGAACATTGTAACCAAATTCCATAATAACATAATACAATACACAAATAACAAATTACCACAAATTATAATAACCCTCAAGCCTGAGGAGATCCACTGCTACCAAGTGGTCATCCTGGCTGTATTCAGACCAGTTATGCTCAAATGAGTTATCCAAAAGGACCATGGGTGGGCCTTACACTACCCGCCTTCTCCAGCCTCTCCAGCAGAAGAGTCTTACAGACATATAGGTCAGTCTTGTCACTTTGTGTCTGGCTTCTGCCAGAACCACTGCTCTGGTTTCAATTTTTGCCACAGCTCCAGTAAGAGCCAGCCAAAAGTCTATGTGACTTTCCATCCAATTTATTTCTGTCTGGTCCTGCCTTTATCAAATCAACCCACATCTGGGTCCTCGTGACCTTCACAGGGCCCTTTAAGTTCTTCGTTCGAGTAGCAGGCCACCATATTTACTTTTGTGCTTTCATTGCTTGGGCCTGAGCATGGGAGCACAGCACAGAGTGCTCCAGGACCTGGGGAGGGGGCTGCACCTCTCCTGGAAGAACCCACAACTGCCAAGTATTAATTTTCTTTTGGGCTTTCCACCAGCCTTCAACAGGAGGGGCTAATGCCTCCAGCAGGCCCTCCACCCCCACCTGTTCAAGAAACCTCTGCTCCTCCATGTCTGGGGCTGATGGCTCTACTACATCCTTCACCTGCCCCACAGCACCTGGCAGCCTGCACTGTCGAACTGCTGCTTCTCAAGCCACTGGTTCTTGGGCCACTGCTCCTTCTTGTGCTGCTTCCTCTCAGGCTACCATGACATCCTTTACCATTTCCACAGCACCTCCAAGTGATGCCATTTCAGCCACCAACAAATTTTTTACCTCCTCAATGGCACCTCTGAAGCTCACATTCTTGTGCTGCCTCTGCTCATGCTTCCTGCAGAAGGATGTCTTTCTCCCTTATGGCCTTTCTCATTATTGTGATAAAAAACTTCCTACTGTTCCCACAGTCTCACAGGCACTCTTTCCCTAAGGAATTCCCCATTTTGCTGAGGGCCAACTTAACTGCCTCAGATGTGGCCTCCAACCCCTCCCAGTCTTGGGGTGGAGCCCAGTCCTCTAGGAGGCAAGCCACAGCGGACCACATGTTCACTGGGGGACACTTGAATGTCTCCCCATCCATACTTGCAACCCACTGAAACACTCCTCCCATGAGGGCGGACTGTTCTTTTCCTTGATCAACAATGAATCCTGCCGACTATGCCAATTGTCTTGCCAATGGGTTTCAGCCCCAGGAAAGTTCACTGTGGATTCAATGAGACCGAAAAATAACAATGGAATGTTTTTGGGGTGAAAGGGTTTATACCCAACTTTATTCCCACAGTGGCAGGTCAAGCACTAGAATCCTATCCACTCAGAGTGAGTCTGCATACAGCAAGCCACTCTCTGTCTCTGGGCCTCTTCCCCCACAGCCATGTCAGTCTCTGTCCTCAGCACTACTGCTACTCCATTCTCTGCTCTCCTGCAGCCATGCAGCCATGCCACTGTGTCACCCAGAGCACTGGGCAGAGCTCTTTATATAGAGTCAATAGCATTGTATTGCTCACACATGTATAGTGAGCTAGCCAACCAGGGTCAGGTGAGAATTCTGGCCACAGGAACTCTTTTATCCACAATGGGTGTGGGGAAAATAGAAGTTCCTATGGCTGGGATCCTCACCTGACCCTAAACTACTGTAATGATGTAATTGGGCTAGTGCTTCCACACCCTAGGCAATAAGCTATTATTAACTGAGTCATATAAAGAGCTCTGCCCAGTATTCTGGGCAGAGACAGAAATGGAGGTGGATTATAGTCCTGAAGACTACTGGATGCAGATATGATTCTAGTGATTGAACTACCACCATAAGAATAAAGCCAGGCAGAAACTCTTTTACCCAAGAATATTCCAATTTCATTTCTCGATCTCACTTAATCCATAGTGAACTTGCATTGGGTTGAAACCCTCAGGCAAGACAGACACTTGTATAAATTCTTAAAATTCACATCAACTACATAAAATGAGATACAGATGAAAATGCTGAATTAAAAGAAAAGATACTTTCTAGGCCAACAATTCTTAATCTTGGCTGCACTGTGATCATCTGGAAGTTTTAAAAAATACCTATACCTGCGTATTTTTCTCACTCAGAAAATTCTGACTTAACTAGTTCTGGATTTGGTGTGAGCATCAGGAGTTTTAAAACCTCCCCAGGTGATTTTAATGTGTGGCCAAGATCAGAAAAACACTGTTCTAAGCCAACTACTACATAATTATTCTCCAGAAATGCCAGCCTGCCAGGAAACATACATAAAGACTGTAAAAATGTGAAAACTATGTTCACTTTCTTATAACTTACATTTAAAGATAATGAAATCCCTGAGACAGTTATTTGTTAATGCATGAAGATCAAGCAAGTTATGAAGGTGTGGTTAGAGTTTCTACTTTGGTGAGAAAAGACACCTGTGATAACTGCCTTGCCAATGGGTTTCAGCCCCGGACAAGTTCACTATGGATTCAGTAAGACTGAAAAATGACAATGGAATGTTCTTGGGGTAAAAGTGTTCATACCCAACTTTATTCCCATGGTGGCAGGTCAATCACTAGAATCCTGTCCATTCAGAGCGAGTCTGCGTGCAGCAAGCTGGTCTCTGCCTCTGGGCCTCTCTATCCCACAGCCAGACAGTCTCTGCCCTTGGCACTGTCACTACTCCAGTCTCAGCTCTCCTACAGCCTTGCAGCAGTACAGCAGCCCAGAGCACTGGGAGGAACTCTTTATGTAGAGTCAATAACAATGTATTGCCCACACATGTGTAATGAGCTAGCCAACCCAAGCCAGATGAGAATCCTGGCCATAGGAACCTGCACTTTATTCACATAACACATAAGAACACTGTCTCTGATGGCTAGGCAGACTTGGTAATGTACAGTTCCATGAATCCTTATGTCTCAGGATTCAAGTGCATGTAGCCTTGACCTCACCAAGAAAATAATCCCACTAAGAAAGTTTTGACATCAGAATTGTAATAGATAGAAAGCATTATGCAGCTCAAAAATTTAAGAACCATTTATATAATTTGACCCAACCATTCAATGAACAGAAACTTGTCCTACAGAAATATTAACACAAGAATGTAGGGATACCTGGCATTCCCTACATGATTACTTAAAAAATACTAGTGCTGAGTGCCATCCTCAGGGATTCTGACTTACAGAATTAAATTTGTTATTTAATAGCAAAGGAATTATATGTAAGTAAATGCCCATCAGCAGGGGAAATTGTAAATACATCACAGTTTTATTTATTTATCTATTTTTAAAATTGAGCTATCATAGATATACAATATTATGTTGGTTTCAAGCATACAACACAGTAATTACACATTTACCGACTTTATTAAATCCCCACCTCAACTTGTGTAGTTACTATCTATCAACATGGGAAGATGTTACAGAATCATTGGCTATATTCTCCAAGCCGTACTACCATCCCCATGACCAACTTATATTATGACTGAGAATTTTTGTGCCCCTTTCCCCCCCGCCCCTCCCTACTCACCTATCCAAACCCTTCCCCCATGGTAACCACCAGTCACTTCTGTATCTATGAATCTATTGCTATTTTGTTCATTTTGTTTTGTTTTGTTCTTAGATTCCACAAATAAGTGACATCATATGGTATTTGTCTTTCTCTGCCCAGCTTACTTCACTAGGTCGATCCATGTTGTTGCAAATGGCAGGACATTTTTTTATGGCTGAATAATATTCCATTGTGTATTTATAACATATCTTCTTTATCCATTCATCTACTGATGGATATTCAGGCTGCTTCCATATCTTGGCTATTGTAAATAATGCAACAATAAACATAGGGGTGCATATATCCTTTCAAATCAGGTATTTTGTTTTCTTTGTGTAAATTTCTAGAAGTGTAATTATTAGGTCATTTTCCCAACACCAGTTATCGAAGAGACTGTCTTTTCCCCATTGGATATTCATGGCTCCTTTATTGTATATTAATTGACCATATATGCATGGTTTTATATATGGGCTCTCAATTCTGTCCCATTGATCTATTGGTCTATTCTTGTGCCAGTACCATACTGTTTTGATTACCATAGCTTTGTAGGATAGCTTGAAGTCAGGGAGCATAATACCCCCAGCTTTGTTCTTTTTCAGTTTTATTTTTGTATGATGTAATACTGTGGAAGAGATAAGAACATTAGTACTGAGAATCTGCACAAAGTGGAGGAGAAGGGTCCAACTCTGGACCCAGATGTCAAGTTCAATACCAGCTCTGCAGCCTACTAGATGTATTTCTTTGTGCAAGTCACAGAACTTCCTCATCTATAAAACGGTAATAACAGCATCCACTCAAGGACTGGGATCAATGCTTTGCCCACTCTGATTTTACATAAACATTTGTTTAACAGATGCATGTTGACAAAAAAGAATATACTTTCAAATAAATAATGGTTACCCAAGGGGAAAGTAATGACTTCCATTTTGATACTTTTGTATTGTTTAACTTTTTTTAAAGGGTATAAACATTTTCTGCAGCCAAATTTTAAAAACTGACTAGTTTTTCTGCATTATATTAATTGACATGTAGTTATAAGAGTCATTTACTAACAGGAATATCAGTTATTACCATTTTCATCTTACATAATGGGAAATAAAGAAATACATAAAATTAGGTGATTTATTAAGCTCACATAAGAAGTTATTTGTAGGAAGGAACTACAATGGAAACAATATAGTATAACAGAAAAGGCCAGAGTTTTATGGATGGTACAGTGCTAGATTTAAATTCCTTCTATATATACCTCCTAGTACCTTGCATAAATTCTTTAACATCTCTGAACCTAAGTTTTATTATTTGAACAATGGAATTAACAATAATAATGGCTAACATTTCTTGAGTGCCTAAGATGTGCAAAGTACTATAGCAAGAGCTATGTATGCATTATTTCATTTAATCTTCAAAAAGGCCCTATGATGTAGGTAGTACTGTCATCTCTGTTTTACAGATGAAGAAACTGAGATACAGAGGGCTACAGTGAGTAGTGAATAGCTAGTAAAGAGCTTAATCAGGACTTGAACCTGGTTAGATCAACTTCAGCTGTATATATTTTGAGGGAGACTGAAAATATAGCAAGGCACTCAATAGATTATTTGCTTTTATTCCTCTGATATAATAACTGATTCTACCTTCTAGAATGGATGACACAAAATCCAATGTTATGTTATAATGAACTTCTAAGGGAATGTGTGATTCTTTTTCCTGAACTGTGCTTGGAAAAGATAACTGCCCTACATACTCGCTGTTTTCATTTAGAAGTGGTGGCCCCTACCAGGGCAGGTGACAGGGACAGTGGTTCGTATTCATGTGGGCAGCAGCTTCAGTGCTAATTCTAAACACAGGTGGTGAGAGAGACAGCCAACAGGAAGGGGGAAGGAATCATTGCTGACATGTGCAACTGGGAAGATTGATGGCTTCCCTCCCTCTTTTTCCCCAATGCGTTGGCCTGGGGGCAGAGATGCAGGAGCTGCTGTGCTAGGGACAGTAAAATACACAGCGCAATGTCTACCTTGTTGCAATGCTGATTAATGAGACTGAAATGACACAGAAAACAGGCAGTGCTTCAGAAAGAGTTCACAGGCCTTTCTTTCTTTAATGATTTCAACAAAAGCAGTTCCCATAAACCACTGGGTTTGAACTGGAACACCCTGTGGTTAGAGCAAGGCTGGGGTATGTTTGATGAAATGTGTGGAGCAGAGTGTGGGAGTGTGAGGGGAGTCTGCAGTGAAGTCAGTCCACTTACAATTGGGTTGGCCCGAATTCAGTGTGAATTCCTCTCCTCCTTCTGCCTGGCCAAAAAACATCACAGAGTTCCAGGTTAGAGAGTTATTTGCCTACCTACCAATGTAAGGAGGACATGAAAATCACTGTCACAAAGAATTCCACCCTGTTAAAAGCACTCTTGCTTTTTAGAGCTGGGAGAAAGTATTGCTAACATTTCATGTTTTACCACAGCTGCATAATGTATACATTAAAACATTTTCTTTTTAAAAAATTAACTGTAACACCAATTATTTTTTGTAGTACTTACTATCCACTGTCTATTGGACATACCCATTTGGATTTCCCCACAGCAGCACTTCAAACTTAATACTAAATTCAAAACTAAATCTACTGACTCACAACCTTTCAGTCATCTCCCTCTTGGTTAATGACACAACCATCTACTCAACTGTCCCAATCATGAGTCATCCCTGGTGCCTTCCTTTTGCTTGCCAGATCTACAGCGTAAAATCCTGGCTCCTGCAATTACTAGGTAGGTGATCTTTGGCAAGTACTTGTGCCTCAGTTTCTTCACCAAAAATAAAAATTTTAATAGTACTACTTCATAGAATTATTTCAAGAATTAAATAAATAAGTACATGGGTGGGGAGGGTGAGGAGGCTAAAGGCACAAAAATTCTCAGTCATAATATAAGTTGGTCACAGGGATGGTAGTACAGCATGGAGACTATAGCCAGCGATTCTGTAACATCTTCCTATGTTGATAGATAGTAGCCACACTAGTTGGGGTGAGGATTTAATAGTGTGGGTGGCTCATGAACGTTTGTGTTGTATGTTTGAAATGAATATAGGACTGTATATTAACTATATTTTTAAAAAAGAATGAAAGAAAACAGTGCCAAGGCGTGTCATCCTCAAATTATAGGAAATAAAAGATAAAAATCTTGAGAAAAGCCAGAGGGAAAAAAATCTTATCTGTAGAAGAGCAAAGATAAGAATTATATCCAAAGATGGGGGAATATATTCATAAATGACATATCCTAAAAAGGGTTAACATCCAAAATATGTAAAGAACTCACACACCTGAATACCCAAAAAGCAAATAACCCAATTAAAAAATGGGCAAAGTATATGAACAGACAATTCTCCAAAGAAGAAATTCAGATGGCCAATGGACCCATGAAAAGATGCTCCACATTGCTAATCATCAGAGAAATACAAATTAAAACCACAATGAGATATCACTTCACACTAGTTAGGATGGCCAACATCCAAAAGACAAACAACAACAAATGCTGGCAAGGATGTGGAGAAAGGGGAACCCTCCTACACTGCTGGTGGGAATGTAAATTAGTTCAATGATTGTGGAAAGCAGTATGGAGGTTCCTCAAAAAACTAAAAATAGAAATACCATTTGACCCAGGAATTCCACTCCTAGGAATTTACCCAAAGAAAACAAGATCCCTGATTCAAAAAGACATATGCACTCCTATGTTTATTGCAGCACTATTTACAATAGCCAAGATATGGAAGCAACCTAAGTGTCCATCAATAGATGAATGTTTTTCAGCCAAGCAGAAAGAGGAAAGGAATTCACACTGAATGGATAAAGAAGATGTGGTACATATACACAATGAAATATTATTCAGCCATAAGAAAGAAACAAATCCTACCATTTACAACAACATGGATGGACCTACAGGGTATTGTGCTCAGTGGAATAAGCCAGGTGGAGAAAGACAAGTACCAAATGATTTCCGTCATTTGTGGAGTATAACAATGAAGCAAAACTGAAGGAACAAAACAGCAACAGACTCACAGACTCCAAGAAGAGACTAGCAGTTATCAAAGGGGAGGGGTTGGGGAGGGTGGGTGCGGAAGGAGGGAGGAGGGGATTGAGGGGTATTACGATTAGTACACATGGTGTAGGGGGGGTCACAGGGAAGACAGTGTAGCACACAGAAGACAAGTAGTGACTCTGTGGCATCTTACTAAGCTGATTGACAACGACTTCAATGGGGTATAGAGGGATTTAATATGGGTGAATGTAGTAACCAGAATGCTTTCCATGCAAAAACTTCAGAAGAGTGTATATCAATGATACCTTAATAAAAAAAATTATATTCAAAGAAACAAGGCACACAAGAATAGAATGGAGTGAAATATTTAAAATGTTGGGAGAAAAATATGCAAACATGGAAATCTGAAATTATCCTTCAAAAGTGGAAGAGAAATACTCTCAAACAACTAAAAATTTAGGGAATTTATTGTCAGTAGACCTACTTTAAAGAAATGTTAAAACAAGTTTTTCAGAGAAGGAAAATGATGTTAGTCAGAAACTCAGATCTACCAAAAAAAAAGGGAAGGACATCAGAAAAGGAATAAGTGGAAATAAGTGAAGGTAAAACAAAAAAAATTTATTTTCTTATTCTTAATTGATTTCACAGATATTTTGAACAGTTTGAATAGTTTGTTCAAAATTATAAACATGTATTTAATTGCTTATATATATACACACATATACATAAGGATATATAAGCATGCATATAAAAGTGAAATGTATATATAAGAAATGAATCAGAGCTGTAATACAGGAATGAGAAAGAAAAATTAGGGATATTGACTACTTTGTTATTATAATGTATTTGTACTACCCATGAAGTGGTATAATGTTATTTGAAAGTGTCCTTGGATTAGTTGTAAATGTATATTGCAAACTCTAAGGCAACCACTGAAAAATATTTCAAAAAGAAGCATAATTAACATGCTAAGAAAGGAGAGAAAAAATGGGATCATATAAAATGCTCAATAAAACCAGAAAATGCATAAAAGGTGTGGAAGACAAAAATAGGAACAATGAACACAGGCAATTTAAAAACTAACATGGTAGACATTAATCCAACTACATGAATAATCACTTGAAATGTCAATGATTTAAATACATCAACTAGAAGACAGAGATACATGTGGGAATACACAGATGATGTTACTGCCAAATGTCAATGAAAAGATAGATAAAAGAGGCCTGAAACCTCTCTTAAAGTATACTTGAAACCAATATACCTCTTGGGTTTATCAAACAAGATTTACTTGTCTAAAAGAAACAGAGAGAAATCAGCATAATTAGTATATAACACAGAGATCACTAATAGCTTCACTGATAGGTAGAAATTTGGGGATGATAACTTCTGCACTAAAGACGGGGTCTAATTCCTCTCCTTTTGAATGTGGCTAATCTTAATGACTTTCTTAATTCAAATACAGTATGACAGGGACATCCAAGGCAAGGCCATAGGAAGCCTTGTACCTTCTGACCCGGCCTCATGGGACACTCATTCTTAGGGCTTAACTTCCCATGACATGAAGTAAACCCCCAATATAAAAAATAACTAATAAAAAATTTTTTTAAATAAATGAATATATAAAAAGTGTTTAGAATGGTGCTTGGCACAAAGAAAATGCTCATTAAATATTAGCTATAATTGATCTTAAATGTTCCCACCATCAAAGAAAAATTACAATTATATGAGGTGATGGATGTGTCAACTAACCTTTGTGGTAATCATTTCCCAATATGTATGTCTATCAAATCATCATATTATATACATTAAATTTACACAATGTTTTATGTCAATTGCATCTCAGTAAAGGTGGACAAATATTAGCTATTATTAACACAATCTAATCAATTATTAAACCATCAAAAATGTTACCCGGTACAGTTGCAATTATCCATCTCCAGCAATGTAGTCTAACTCCAATCATCTCACCTATGCTGCTTCAGTAGCTCCTATCTCACTTTTGTATCCTCCATGCCACCACCTGATATATCTTTTTAAAATAATGAATCTGTACTGGTTCTTCCTTTACTACAGGGTCAAGTCCAAACCCCATAATTTAATAAAATCCTTGATAATCTGAATTATACCATGTCTAAGCATATACAGATTGCTTAGACATGGTAGGGGCACGTAACTCCATGGATGAAGCTTAATTAAGGTGAACTCCTATGAGAAATTTTGGGTTAGCATTTATGTTTAACATTTTATAATATACTGTTTTTCATTAATCATCCTAGCCCCAGAGCCAATATCATATTCAACTTAAACCACAATACCAATCTTTAGGACCTACAATTGAACGCCCAAATGCAAAAAACAAAATTTATATAACAATTGACATTATTCTAGACAAGACTAAATTTAAAGTATTTCCTTTGCTTGGTATAGTGGGTTGAACATGTCTCCCTCAAATTCATGTCCACGTGGAACCTCAGAATGTGTCCTTATTTAAAATAACTCACAGATGTAATCTTAAAATGAGGTCATACTGGATTAGAGTAGGCCCTAAATCCAATGACTGGGGTCCTTACAGGAGAGAAGAGACACAGACACAGAACAAAGAGGGCTATGTGTCAACGGGGGTAGAGATTGGAGTGGGGCAGTTACAAGTCAAGGAATGCCGAGGATCACAGGGAACCACTAGAAGCTAGGAGAAGTCAAGGAAGGAGTCTTGACACCTTGATTTCAGACTCCTAGCTACAAGAACTGGGAGATAATACATTTCTGTTGTTTTACCCTATCCAATTTGTGGCACTTTGTTATGGCAGCCTTCGGGAACTAATGCATTTGACTAATGCAGTAAACTGATATGGTGAGTCTTTTGGGATCTGCAATCTGCCAGGCTACTGAGCTGCTCCTCCAGAGCTGTGCACACCGATGCCGGGGCAAGGCAGAACAGAAAACAGGCCTTCAGCCTCAGCTATTGTTATTGACCAAACCACAACTACACATAGGTAGTGATGCTGAGAGGCAAGAATCATTTTTGGATAGACAACATCACATAAACAAAAAGTCAAGACCAGCTAAGGGTGTTTTATCAAGGAGGAAGTTGCTGTACTTTGTTCTGGGAAAATCAAAGTTACAGATAATATTTGCATTGATTCTGCACAATTACTGCACATGGTCAGCTTTGCTGCATTTATTTCTTACATCTAAGTAGCAGCTCTGAAATTTTCACTATGCTGTAATCACTCATAAAAATGCAAATTTCAACTTAGCATACACACTATTTCCCTTGATAAAAGTAGTGTACAATTTTTCTGATAGAGCAGTATGACAAGCACTACTGAACTTTTATGACCTGTTGTTGTTGCCTTTGAAAAGACTATTTTTCTCTTTGAAACCTTAAGAGATTCTTCTTGGCATAATTACCACAGCCCAAGTGGTTTTGAAATACAAGTTTTCTCAGGTAATAAACAGTGAACTATTTTGCTTACTTTTAAAAACCAAGTGAACGGATTAAAGATGGCGGTGTGAGAGGTGAGACAGAGACCTGCACCTAAAACCATATATAATATGAAAATATAATTAATACAACTAATCCTGAAAGAGCAAAAGGAAAGAAGACTGCACCAGACTGCATGCACCTGGGGAAAAGAACAGACCTCATGGAACAGGATAACATATGAAAGCTGTGACCTAATGCGACCCAAGCCCTTTCCCCACCTCAGCTCACCAGCAGGAGGAAGAGAAACAGAGCTGGGAAGGAGTGGAGGCCTGGGACTGCTGAACACCTAGCCCTGGAGATCTACTCTGGGAGCATGAAACTACATTGCATGGTGCTCTGGTGATTAGTAGGGTTGCAAAGCTAAGACAGATGGAATACCTGGAGAGACAGAGATTCCAGCTGCTTGTGGAAAACAGGAATTCATATCTGGCTGAGCTGTGCGGGCAGTCTGAGAGACTTCCTAGCAGCGAGAGGGCTGCTAAAGGATTGCACAGAGCTTACTGCTCAGGAGAAAGGACAGGTAGACAAAATTGTCCAGGTGTACTCTGCCCAGCAGGTTGGGAACTCAAAAGATCTTTAGGTGCTCCATACCCTGGCTTGCTACACAGCTCCAAGGCCACCCACCATGATACACAGCCTGCTATGTCTTCCTTGCAGCTAGCATGCACCCATTTCACAAACTGGCAGCCCCTGCTCTGGTGTCAGGCAGCCAGAGGGAAACCCTGCCTATGGCAGCTACAAATACAAAACATAGAGGCTTACACCTCTGTGTTTGGTCCACTGGTTCTGGCAGTGGAGACAGGCATAATAGCTGGGAAGCAGGAAACAGCTCATTCCTCCCCCCAGGCACCACTCCCCTATGACCCACGACATTGCTCCAGGGGCTGAGCAGCTCCAGAGAGTAGAAGTCTGGGCACTAGAAGGCACCACATACAAATATGAAATGTCAAAGCAACTTGGTCTAAAGCAAAATCTCAACACCAAAGAAAGGAAAGAGTGAGACTGAATTAATAAATCTTCCTGAAATACATTTCAAAATAAAAATAATAAACATGATCATGGAGGTACAGAAAAATATTCAAGAACACAGGAATGAATTTATGACAGAGATCCATTCATTGAAGAGCACAGTGGAGGGTACTAAAGGCAGATTAGATATGGTGGAGGAGACAATTAAAAAAATAGAAATTAGGGAAGAGGAATACAAAGGAGCTGAGGCACAGAGAGGAAAAAGGATCTCTAGGAATGAAAGAATATTGAGATAACTGTGTGATCAATCCAAACAGAACAATATTCCTATTATAGGGGCACCAGAAGAAGAGAGAGAAAAAGGGAAAGAACGTGTCTTTGAGGAAGTAATTGCTGAAAACTTCCCCAATCTGGGGAAGGAGATAGTCTCTCAGACCATGGAGGTGCACAGATCTCCCAACACAAGGGACCCAAAGAAGACAACACCAAGACATATAGTAATTAAAATGGAAAGATCAAGGATAAGGACAGGATATTAAAAGCAGCCAGAGAGAGAAATAAGATCACATACAAAGGAAAACCCATCAGGCTACCATCAGACTTCTCAGCAGAAACCTTACAGGCCAGAAGGGAGTGGTATGATGTATTTAATGCAATAAAGCAGAAGGGCCTCGAACCAAGAATACTCTATCTAGCAATATTATCATTTAAATTTGAAGGAGAGATTAAACAATTTCCAGATAAGCAAAAGCTGAAAGAGTTTACCTCCCACAAACCATCTCTACAGTGTATTTTGGAGGGACTTCTATAGATGGAAGTGTTCCTAAGGTTAAAGAGCTGTCTCCAGAAGTAATAAAAAGGGATAGACAAAGAGTACAGAATATGATACATAATATATAAAGAATGGAAGAGGAAAAAAGGAGGGGGAAAAAGATCCTTTAGATTGTGTCTGTAATAGCATACTAAGTGAGTTAAGTTAGACTCTTAGATACTGAGGAAGTTACCGTTGAACCTTTGGTAACCACAAATCTAAAGCCTGCAATGGCAATAAGTACATACCTATCAATAATCACCCTCAATGTAAATGGTCTGAATGCACTAATCAAAAGACACTGAGTCAATGAATGGCTAAAAAAATAAGACCTAATTATATGCTTCCTACAAGACACTCACTTCAAATCCAAAGACATACACAGACTACAAGTGAAGGGATGGAAAAAGATATTTCATGCAACTAATAGGGAGAAAAAAGCAGGTGTTACAGTACTTGTATCAGACAAAATAGACTTTAAAACACAGAAAGTCACAAGAGACAAAGAAGGACATTACATAATGATAAAGGGGTCAATCAATCCAACAAGAAGACATAACCATTATAAATATCTATGCACCCAACAGAGGATCACCTACATATGTGAAACAAATACTAACAGAATTAAAAGGGGAAATACAATGCAATGCATTCATTCTAGGACAGTTCAACACTCCACTCACTCCAAAGGACAGATCAACCAGACAGAAAATAAGTAAGGAGACAGAGGCACTGAAAAACATATTAGAACAGATGGACCTAACAGACATCTACAGAAAACTCCACCCAAAAGCAACAGGATACACATTCTTCTCAAGTGCACATGGAACATTTTCAAGAATAGACCATGTAGTAGGCCACGAAAAGAGCCTCAGTAAATTCAAAAAGATTGAAATCGTACCAACCTGCTTCTCATACCACAAGGGTATGAAACTAGGAATAAATTAGGCAAAGAAAATGAAAAATCCCACAAACATATCGAGGCTTAATAACATACTTCTAAATAACCAATGGATCAACAACCAAATAAAAGACATCAATATATGGAAACAGATGATAACAATAATTCAACACCGCAAAACCTTTGGGATGCAGCTACTGCCATGCTAAGAGGAAAGTATATTGCAATACAGGCCTACCTCAAGAAAGAAGAACAATCCCATTTGAACAGTCTAAACTCACAATTAACAAAACTAGAAAAAGAAGAACAAATGAGGCCCAAGTCAGTAGAAGGAGGGACATAATGAAGATTAGAGCAGAAATAAATAAAATTGAGAAGAATAAAACAATACAGAGAATCAATGAAAGCAGGAGGTGGTTTTTCAAGAAAATAAACAAAACAGATAAACCCATAGCCAGACTTATCACAAAAAATAGAAAGTCTACACACATAAACAGAACCAGAAACGAGAAAAGAAAAATCACTATGGACACCACAGAAATACAAAGAATTATGAGAGAATACTATGAAAAATTATATGCTAAAAAACTGAATAACCTAGAAGAAATGGACAACTTTCTAGAAAAATACAACCTTCCAAGGCTGATCCAGAAAGAAACAGAAAATCTGAACATACCAATTACTAACAATGAAAATGAATTGGTAATCAAAAAACCAACTAAAAAGAAAACTCCTGGATCAGATGGCTTCACCACTGAATTTTATCAAACATTTAGTGAACCCATCCTCCTTAAAGTTTTCCAAAAAGTAGAAGAGGAAGGAATATTTCCAAACTAATTCTATGAGGCCAGCATTACCCTAATACCAAAAACCAGGCAAAGATACAACAAAAAAAGAAAATTACAGACCAATATCCCTGATGAACATAGATGCAAAAATACTCAACAAAATATTAGCAAACTGAATTCAAAAATACATCAAAAAGATCATCCATCATGATCAAGTAGGATTTATTTCAGGGATGCAAGGATGGTACAATATTAGAAAATACATCAACATCATCAACCACATCAACAAAAAGAAGTAAAAAAAAAACACATGATCACACACCTGATCATCTACATTTGCCCTCTTACAGCACTAAACTGTTTTCTACCTTTATCTTGCATCTACCTACCACTTCAGCATCTTATTTAAAATAATAATAATAATAATAATAAGGGAGAAATGTGGGATTCACATATAAATCAAGTATAAAAATCAAACGAATATTCATATTTGACCTGATTGTTTATAGTTCATAATGCGTGATCAAAACCAAAAGTTTCTGTGATGACTGCCCTTGTACTGTTCACCATGTAAGAACTTATTCACTGTGTAAGAATTTGTTCACCATGTAAGAACTTGTTCGTTATGCTTCAGAAGATCGGAGACTGATGAGAATTAGGCTTGGGGTGGATTAATGATTGTGCATTGAGTCCCCTATACAGAATTTTATTGTTGTTAACAACCATTTGATCAATAAATATGAGAGATGCCCTCTCAAAAAAAAAAAAAGCTTCTGTACAGCAAAGGACACCAACAACAGAACAAAAAGGCATCCTACAGTTTGGGAGACTATATTCTATATTTGTAAATGACATATCTGACAAGGGGTTAACATCCAAAATATATAAAGAACTCTCATGCCTCAACACCCAAAAAGCAAATAACCCGAATAAAAAATGGGTAGAGGATATGAACAGACAATTCTCCAAAGAAGAAATTCAGATGGCCAACAGGCACATGAAAAGATGCTCCACATCACTAGATATCAGGAAAATGCAAATAAAAACAAAAATGAGTTATCACCTCACACCAGTTAGGACTGCCAGTATTCAAAAGACTAAGAACAGCAAATGCTGGCAAGGATGTGGAGAAAGGGGAACCCTCCTCCACTGCTGGTGGGAATGTAAGCTAATTCAATTATTGTGGAAAGCAATATAGAGGTTCTCAAAAAACTAAAAATAGCAATACCACTTGACCCGGGAGTTCCACTCCTAGGAATTTACCCAAAGAATCATTTCTCAGATTCGAAAAGACATATGCACCCCTATGTTTATTGCAGCACGATTTACAATAGCTAAGCTATGGAAGCAACCTAATTAATCAGTAGATGAATGGATAAAGAAGATGTGGTACATATACACAATGGAATACTATTCAGCCATAAGAAAGAAACAAATTCTACAATTTGCAACAACATGGATGGAACTGGAGGATATTATGCTCAGTGAAATAAGCCAGGTGGAGAAAGACAAGTACTAAATGATTTCCCTCATTTGTGGAGTATAACAATGAAGTAAAAACTGAAGGAACAAAATGGCAGCAGACACACAGACTCTAAGAAGAGACTAGCGGTTACCAAAGGGGAGAGGTTGGGGAGGGCGGGTAGGGATGGAGGGAGACAGGGATTCAGGGATATTATGATTGGCACACCTGGTGTCGGGGGGATCAGGTGGAAGACAGTGTAGCACAGAGAAGGCAAATAGTGACTCTGTGGCATCTTACTACACTAATGGGCAGTCACTTGCAATGGGGTATGGGGCATGATAACAGGGGTAAATGTAGTAACCACATTGTTTTTTCATGTGAAACCTTCATAAGAGTATATATCAATAATACCTTAATAAAATAAATAAAAAATAAAAATAAAAACCAAGTGAACATGTCTATAATTTTTCTTTGAAGCTCTTCAGAAAGAATTCTTAAAATGCTTTGTATGTATTAAATAAACTTGGGGAGCAAAAAGGAAAACTCTCATTTGGAAATGTGTGGGCCAACCATTAATTCACAAGTCCTCTTTATGCTTGAAAGATCCGGATAACCAGGAAACCCTTGATTACAGCCTCTAATGTTAGAGAACAAATAATCCAACATATTTTTGACATACTATATAGCTTCCTCCATGTCACGTCTTTGGTCCTCTTACCTAAGTTCTGAAAAACCTGCCAGTCTATATGTAGATGTGGAGACTGTCCTGTCAAAGTGTCAGCACTGGGGCATTTCAGAGGTTTCAATGCCTCACATTTGCTTATAAACCTTAGCATTTTGCACAAATCAAGGACCTAGCTCTTCCTCTAAAACTTCTACCAAATTAGATTTTCCACTCATAATTAGAGGCAAAATCAAGGTTCTGATATGCATTCTGTGTGTGTGTGTGTGTGTGTGTGTGTGTCTGTATGTGTGTGAAATAACTCTCCATTTCATAGTCAACTGTCCCATTATGCCTAATAAAATTCAATAATATTTCTTTGATGAAGATAGCCTTTCCTTTACTGCTTGTTTATACAAACTGGTAATTTTTTTCATTGTTATGTTTTTCATGTACTGTTGCATAAGCTGCAGAAACATTTATCTCACTTCCACAGTAATGCAGTGTCATAGTTTTTTCTCTAATTCCAGTTACTCCATTTGGAATTTCTGCATTCTTGTACTAATGAAGTTGTAAATTTATTAACCAAAATCATTATTCTCATTTATAGTTTAGTTTTATTCCCAACAACTTCAAAAGTTGCCTATATTCCCTAATGAATATTTATCATTTCTCTTTTGTAGTAAATACTGTTTACAGTAAACTTTCAACTCTTATTTTATTTTTATACATTTTATATATTTATATGGGTATGTTTTGTTTTTATAAACATGCTTTCAGTCACAAATGGTAATATTTCAACATCTTCACCTCAAAATCAGCACTCACACTCAAAATGTAATGATTTTAAATGCAATTTACTTCTGAGTTTGAGATTCCTCTCCCCTTCCAATTGGAAATTTTTATGTTGTAGATAATTCTCTTAATGACTAAATTATCATAGGTAAAATAATTCACATAATAGAATATTACTCTTATTTTGAACAATTTCAATCACATGATTAGAAAGTGCATCTTGAAGGTACATTGTTTTTCATTTGCTTAGATGACAAATTACTATATACTGAACAATTATTAATGATAAAATATTTGGTACCACAAGGGACAGGTACCAAAATCAGTAAACTCTTTGATATTTTTATAAAAAATAACAACTTTTGTTTTAACACTATCAAAAAATCAGAGTTGCTGAGAAAGTAATCACAAATGCTCATATCTGAAACCATCCAACAGTGAAGAAGAGCGAGAAACATACCCACCAAGTGGAACAGGGCTGTGTGTACACACAGGCAGAATCCCAGCTAGTGAAGAGGATGCTCTGGAAATGTCACCAGTTAAGTTAAACTAAAGTCATTTACTTTATTTCCTATCTTGAAGAGAATTAAAAAAAAAAAACCTTTGCAAAAAATAGACCTACCATATGATTCATGTAAAAAGCTTGAAGCATTTTTACAAGTTCTCCCATGTTTCCAGCAATTTTACTTTTTTTGCTTGTCCCCACCCTACCAGCACTGCTGAGTTAATAAGCCCCAAGTTGACTTATTCAGCCTTTTTCTGCCACCATTCCAGTCCATGGGCTGTGTACGCCTCTTAGTAGCCTGAAGCAGCCATTTTTCCTAAACTAACTTTTTGCACATTCAGTTCTCTCTGCCTGATGTGCCTTTCTCTACATGACAAATTTCACATTACCTTTTAAATCCCAGTTCAGAGGTCATCACATTTGTAAAGTCTTCTCTACCTTCCCAAGGTGAGTTACTTGCTCCTATAAGCACTTGTTGTAATGCTTTGTTGTCTATCATAGCACAGGGTTGCTCTGTAATTTACTTTTCCTGCAAGCCTACTACCCTCACCAGCCAGTGAAATCCTCAAAGGTAAGCAACATGTATTTATTCCTAACATCAAGAGGGTGGAGGTTCAGTTATGTATCTGAATGAAGTAGAAATGAATACTAACCACGTGAAGCTTATGGAATGCAGGAGCTGGAAGTCCGGTCATAAGTTCCAGATCACTCTGCAGCCCCAGGGGAGGGGAGGATGATGGAAGGACATTTCCAAGACTAGTAGGACATTATCAAATTATCCCTTCCCAGATTACCTGGGCAAATGCTAGCCATCTTAGACAACAGTACCTACAATTGTCAGAATATTTTTCCAAATTCTTATTGTAATTTTAGTTGAATCTGTAATAAAATACTCTTAGAATAAATATGCTGAAACTATTTTTATGAACATCTTATAAAGTTGCTCAACTTTCCTTAGAATGCAATCTTACCTTAAAGTTCAGAGTGGATTTTATATGATTATTTCCTGACATTTTATTTTAATAATATGCTGTTGAAGAGACTCAGCAGTATACAGGGAGCTCATAGCATATATATGTATAAATTCGGTTTGATTTTTTTTTTACCTTTTCCATCCTTAGGCAGAGTGTGTCTAACCTACAATACAGAGCTATTTCCTCTTTTCTGGAAGACAAGCATGGTGTGCACCCCAGCAGGCACCCAGGAACACACCTAATCAGGCAGGGGCAGAAACAGAGCAGAACACAACAGGATCAGGATGTTTTGAGTTGAGGTAAGGAATGGGAATTATGGGAAAACTGAGTGGAAATGTGTTTATGTTTTTTGAATCTGAATCTTTAAAAGGGATAAATTAAGAATCTCAAAATTAACATCAGATGTTGTGTTGATAACTTCAACATGACAAATAACCTCTTACCAAAATATTTTGAAATCTAGTTCCTCCTCCTCGCACCTGCTGCTGCTACGGTTCAAGGGCCAGGGCTTCCACTGCGACGGCTCCTAACAACCAAAGCCACATGAAGAAAAATGTTTTGGTCCTACGAGCGTTCATGGTAGCAGTGAAAAAAGAGCAAACTCCTAATGTCAACTGGTAAGTTGAGGAGAAATGTATATTTTAGTACCAGAATCATTTCAACTTCCCTTTGTTAGGAAATGATCAATTTGTAACATTAGTTCATTGATATAAAACCAAAACAAAGATCATGCTATTTTTGTTAGGAAGGATAATAAATTTTCCCAGTGGACAAGTGACACTTTATTAGCCTCATCTAAGGAGACGTCTTCCATATATAACTCTTGCATGAATAAGAGAGTTACATCACCAATTCCCTTTTATTCTCATAGAAAAATAAGACTGGAGGTCTTTTTGTTTTCTTTTTCAAGCAGTGTCTTTCCCTGCTCTGCCTTTTCTTCAAAGTTTTTTCATTGAGTAAAAGCACATACCATTAAATTTGGACTCTTGATGTTCACTAATCACATCTGACATGGGATTCCTAATAAAGGTTCCCCAGCCTCTTTGCCACACACACTAGTCACCCGATTTTAAATAGGGATATCTGAACTATCTTTAAGTTACCTCTACATTCAGATGAAGCAGCAAAAGCAGGAAGGTACAGATGCTTTGTGGGGCCATTGAAACTGCAAATATGGGCACAAGTAGGACATTCCTGAACTTAGGCCATATTCAAGAGCTGTAAGTACCAGAATAGTGTGTGCTAGATCTGACTCACCCTTCACCCAGCATTGCCAAAATGAAATGGCCACTGCTATCCCTCATCCTACAGAAAGCGACACGCAAAACTGTGGGCTTATAGCAAGGGTACCATCTACTTTACTAAGTCCTATTTCCAAACTACAGACTGTTGTGGGATTAGTTTAATCATTATATTTAGTTTCACCTTAAGCCTTCACTAGGGGTCAGGAATAGTTTAAATCAGTCGAAATACTTTCAGTAAGGACATACTAGATACCAGACAATCCACCCATCCATCCATCCATCCATCCATCCATCCTAGTATTTATTGAGTACTAACCATGCACTAAACACTGTGTTGGGGGGCGTGGGGGATACAGTATTAATAAAACACAGTCCTTGCCTTTGGAAACCCTACAGTCCAATGACAATGGTGCCACACCCAGCTAATCGCTGGCCCATTTTACTTAGAGCCAATTTAAAATCTCAAGTTCACTTTAGCCCCTAGGGCCTTCCCTCCATTTATAAGATGACATTAATTCTTACTTACTGAGTTCGGTATGTAGTGTCATCCTCTCTACTCTGTAACTCTAAATATTTCCATATAGCCATCTTCTCTCTTTTTTTTTTGAGAAAAATCCCTATAAGACCAACCCTGTCCCACAGTGCTACTGATTCTATCCTTTCTTGTGTTGTTCAGACTATTTCTCCATTAAGTTTTCCTTTTCTTTCTTCCATCTCTAATCTTTATTTCTTTATACAGTCTTTCCTACTGTGTAGAAATATATAGAGGTTTACTCCTATGTGGAGTTATTTCTCCCTAGCCTACTCTTCCCAAATACTGCTATGAGACAATGCCACCACCCACAATCTATCCCCCACTGTGACATCCCCATGATCTGGTTTCTCACCTACTAAGCTAATAAAGCTTTTCTAAAACCAGCAGTGATCCCCTAATCCTTTAATCAATGGCTTTTTCTGTCTTGCTGTTCTTCAATGACCTCTTTGAGTCTATCAACTGATGCTGCTTATTATCATCCTTTAAAACATTCACTTTTGATTTTCATTGAGCTACATCGCATTGTTTGTATTTTAGCCTCTCTCGTTTCTCCAATTTTGTCTCTGTTGGTTCCTGGTTTTCTATTCTCATTCACTAAATGAGGTCCTACCTCATAGCAGCAGTTTTCCATCTTCTTTCTGCTACAATAGAAAGGAGCTCCTTTCCTCCCCTGTCCTTGCTCTCCCCTTGGATTAAGGAATCGCTCTTTGGAATGATCGGCTTCAAGGACCCTGACTGGACCATGTTTGTTTCCAGACGAGCCTTGCCCTTTCTGCCATCCCTGTAAGCCTGTCTTAGAGCCAGGCCTGGCTCCCTAAACTCTGTCTTCCCTCATTCAGGAGATCAAATTAATTCTTGTGCCCTTTTTCTCAGGCAGCTGGTAATTCACATCCCAACATTGGGGTTTGGGTTTAGGTGAAGAGTCTTAGTCTAAGTTTATCAGAGCTATACATTGGTATATCAGGCTCATGCTGAGTTGATAAGAAAATAGATCTTAATTCTCATATGTCACTGTCTCTATATATTATCTAACTTTTAAAAAAATCTAATGAAATGAAGAGGAGAAAAAAAAGGTGACAATATGGCCTGAGGCCCAGGGTGCACCATTCTCTTTCAAACCGTTTGTGGCTTGAATATTAGATTTTAAATACATGCTTCTTATAACAAGCCCAATAATATAGAGATATATAAAGAAAGAGGTTAAAAAAAAATACTTTCTTTCTTCACATTATACCCCACTAAAGCAATCAACATTAAGACTCAGGAGTGCACACATACCTTTATAAGATAGGAAAACATTTATATACGTAGAATACATTTAAAACAAAATAGGGACCATATTAAACATTAGTCTTACCTTACTTTTATTCTCACTTTATGCTATAGTCAATATATGTATGTGTAAAAAATTCTTTTTAATATCTTAACGCCCATAATATTAAGATCCTTTCCCCTGCACACCTATACTTTTACAATAACCTTCCTATTGCTGTCTTTGCCTCCATTCTCTTCCTCTTCAAAATCACAGGACATAGGAATATTAAAAATCATTATGTCAAACAGCAACATTTCAGATGAAAAACCTGATGCCTCAAAAAATGAACTGAATTGCCAAAGAACACCAAATTACTGGGAGAGAAAGTCATTCATTCATTCAACAAATATTTGTGGGCATCTACTATGTGGCCTTCATATTGTGTAGCTTAATTCCAGGAAGAGACATGCAAAACATAGGCAAATAAATAACCATGATAAATACAGACTGTGATTAGTACCAGGAAGAAAAAGCAGGGTGAAATAACAGAGGAATGGGGAAATGATTACTTTAGATAGGAAGGACACAAAAAGATTCTTGGAGTAGATGACATTTGAATTTTTATCAAAAATAAGAGAAAAGACAGATTGAAAGAAGAGGCAAGATAAAAGCATCCCAGAGGGAAAAAACAAACAAGCCAACAAGAACAGAGAAGAGACCAGTGCAGTGTCCTGGGTGTACAGTGAGCAAGGGGAGAGAAAGAGGCAGGAAATATGGTTGGAAAAGCAGATAGGAAGCAGGTCACACATGCCTAGGAGGCTATGGCAGGAGCTTGGATTGGGAAGTGATTCAAGGATTTTAAGTAAGGAGTGATATGATCAGATTTCCATTTTTCTAGGATTACTCTGGCCTCTAGATGAAGAAAAGATAGAAGGCAGTTGAGAATGGAAGCAGGGAAATCATGGCTGGAGCAGAGGTAAACAATGATGGTGGATTTGATTAGGTTATTGGCAGAGAAATGGAGAGATGTAGACAGATTTGACAAGTGTTTAGAAAGAAATTTCAATATACTTGCTGATGGACTGGGCACACAGCTGAGGAAAAGGGTGGAACTGAGGATGAATCCTAAGTATTAGTTGGTGAAACTGGGACCTGGGGCCATTTACTGTTCTGTTTTGGACGAGTTAAAGAAGCTTCCTAGTCCTCCACATGGAAATGCTAACTGGGTAGACGGATACAACATGAGCCATAGAAGAGAGCACTGTGACTTTGGAAAGAGTCCACATATTCCTGGTATTTGAAGCCATAAAGTGGGACAAGTGCCACCACAAAGAGCCTGCGGTGGGGAACTCCAGAAGCTGCTTAGGGGCTCTTCAGCATACAGAGGTCCGGGGCAGGGAGGGCAGAAGCCGGGAGGTGTGACCAGCAGGTGCACCAATGAGGGAGGCAGGAAACCAAGAGCGTGGGGCATCCTGCAAACTGACTCACCATGGCAGTGTTTTATAAAAAAGGATGGAGACAAATGCCACTGATTGGTCAAGCAATATGATGACTCAGTGCTGACCACTGGATTTGGTGATGTGAAGGTTACTGAAGACTTTGACAAGAACAATTAGAACAGAGAGGTAGGACTAGAAAACACCTTCCAATAGGCTATTTTAGGAAGTTAAGAGAGAAAGTATTGACAATTTTAATGGAAGTTTTACCATGAAAGGGAGCAGAGGAGTGAACCAACAGTTAAAGGGAATTACAGGGGCAAAAAATGTTTTTTTTTCAAGATGGGAACTATCAGAGCATTTTGTATGGCAATAGGAATTATCCAGACTGAGGGAGACATTTATGATGCAGGAGATGAGAGAAAAGAATATAAGCACCGGTGTCAAGTCCTTCAGAAGGTGAGCAGAGAGGGAACCCAGAGCACAGATGGATTGAGTGATCAACAGGAGGAGCAGGAACATGACTCCCGCTGTGACTCGAGACAACAGAGAACACGGCATAGACGCTGGAACAAAAACAGAGAGTGTGTCTCATTCTATTCTCTGAATGAAGTGTGAAGTGAGAACTGCATCTGTTTGCCAGGAGGAAGGGAAGAGTACAGAACTAGAAATAAATAACATGGAGTCTCAGGGAGCTGCCTCTCAGAGAGGAAAACCCAGTTTACTAGATAAGCACAGTTTTCAGGCACTAGTAAGTGCCTGTTTCAGGACTGTGGTCAAGAATGTCAAGTCGAAGCAATTAACCTACTCTGTAATGTTCTGCACTGTGTCTGGCTGCTTGGGGGTAAGTGAGAAGATGAAGAGCAGGCTGGGTTTTGATGAATGTACTCAAGAGGGAGAGACTGCAAAGGGATAAAGGACATCTGCAAATGGGGGACAATGATGCTTCACCATGAGGAGTGGGTGATGGGTCATGAGAAAGGAGGCAGATTGATAGCTTAGGGGACACGACTGGGTCGGGACATGGTTGGAGTGTGAGTGCCTGACTAAGTGAGCTGCAGGCCAGTGGGTGGGTTTTAGAGAGTAGGAGAGTAGCATTTGTGAAGCTATGCAACTGTGAGTGATGGCGAGATCTCCAGCGGAAGCCACGTGCACCACTCAGAAGTCTGACTGTGAGCAACAAACTGACGCTGGCCATCTAAAGTAGAAAAGCCCAGGTAGCAGACACCACCCAGCTAGGGTGTTATCACAACCACAGAGGCCGCTGCCACCGTGACTCTTACCCTCCACCCCTTCCTCTCCTAGCCTCCCCACTGCAAGATTCACAGGCCCAGGCGGGTGAGTCCTATTGCGTGAGCCCAGGGCATGTGCTTCTCTTTGCTCATTCTACCTTAGGGCTGAGAAACCGAGGAGGAACCTCCCCTCTCGCTTCCCTAGTGGCAAAACCGGTTCTGCCTCTTACCAAAGCTCCCACGTTGAGGGCATTCTTTATAACCAAGAAGATAAGATAATACAACTAAGTACAGACAGGTAATGGCAATAAAAAAATTTCTTTGTTAAAAAAGGACAAAAGATAAAAAATAAATACTTTTTTTTTTAATCCTGGGAATTCGTGAGGGACTGAGCTGAGATCAAGAGATGACTGATGATAGGGAGTCACCATCCTGAGAGGCCAGCACTGTTCTAGATACTGGTGAGGCAAAGGTGAGCACAAACAGCAAATCCCTGAGCTGGTGCTGCCGTCCAGCAGGGGGCTGGGTGTCCGGGCTCTGTCCGGCACGGTGTGCGGCAATGTCAAAGCCAGCGAGGCAACAATGTGATCCCACATCTCCCTCCCTCCAACTTTTTCTGTTTGCGAATCCCTAAAGTTCTTTCAGCAGAACTTAGAATCTTTTCATTTATGATAAATATTAATTATGATAAAGCTTAAAATGCTAAATACTTAATTAAGGTAAAAATTACTGAACTTCTTTAAACTAAAGTGCATCAGATAATAACAGTAACAGCAGCAGTAAATATATATTGAGCACTCCACTGTGCCAGGCTTTTTCTTCACATACCTGACTTAACTGTCACAACAAACCTATAATGTAGGTACTACTACGAGTCCCATTTTACAGATATGGTGCCTAAGGCACAGAGGGGTTAAGTGACTTGGTTAGGAGGTGACAGGGCCAGGAAGTGATATCACAGTCTTTTCTTTGTTTGCTTGTCAGTTTATTTTTTAAGCCAAAGAGGGGATCTGAGAGCCGGTATACACTACAGGAAACACAAGCCACCAGCTACAGAAAGGGCTGGGCTGGCCTGAAAGGAACTGGATAGAAGCTATGAGTATGTATACAAAGCTCAGCAGAGATAACTCTGCTAAGAATCATCGACATTGCTTTGCTTGATTTATAGTTTTAAGATTTTGTTTATTTTTCTTAATCTAAGAGAACTACTTGTTATTCCCAATACCAGGCAATCTGAAGGTGAAAAGCACAGCAAGATTCTGTGAGTAAAGCCTCTGGATGATAAGATGGGAGTGCAGAAAGTACCAGTTTTGAGCAGAATAAATAATGACTTTAGATCTCCTGGATACCCTGAATAAGGCACAAAACTAGAGTGCTGTTGTCCTTGACACCCCCTGCAGTAAGCAGCCAGAACCCAGCAAGGGCTTCTCCAGCTTCCAGGTGAGAGATACGGGAGTTGCTCTAGTATTTAGGGTGCAGCGTGGAGACCATTCCTGTCCACAAGGAAAAGTAATGTCCATGGCTAGGGTTTGGCGTCTCTTCCTGCCATCCGTTCCCTGTATAGGAGACAAAGTAGCAATTGCCCTACGATTGTACCTACTACAGAAGCTATCCATTCGTCCCTAAGCACACCCTGCAAAGACTTAAACCAAAGCTTGCTATTGTTAGATGGCCTCCAGCTACCTTAAAACACAGCCATATGCTCCCTGATCTTACAGGTCATATTGTGCAAGGCTCTTTCCTGATCCCTGGGCAGAACAAATGACATGCCATCGCTTGCTGTTGCTTCCTATACACATTTTTTAATAACAGAATAAAAAGAAAAAAAGCCAGCCACAATTGGCTCCAGTTGGTGTGAATAATGAGATGCGGTTGTCAGATTCCTGGAAAGCTGCCAGCATGATCATTAGCTGGCCAGAGACTGGGCCAGCTTATAAAGAGGATAAGGAATACAATTTTAAATGAGGTCAATTTAAGGAGACTAAATGTGGCATTTGGTGTGTGGGATGAAACAATCTATTAATTAAAATCCTCCTTGCATCAAGTGTTCTCCATTAGAAAGGGGATAGATTGGGATGAGATGGAGCTTCCTCAATTTTGGAAATCAAGCTCTGGCCAATTAAAATGTGGTCCTTTTTTGAAGTCTATGATGGAAGAATCCTAGCTTTGACAGGTTGGCAGAAATCTTTGTGATCTATTTTGCTGGGATATATATTGTCACTGCAAAAATAAAACATACTACAAAACTGGAGAGCAGACCTTGCCTGTGATCATTAGACAGACTGGACCGAGTGCCTCAAGCCTTTGATGCCCCTGACATATTATTTTCTGGATGGTGTCCAGCAACCCAATGCAGAATAGCTTTTTCTCTACTGTATCCAGATGGCAAATGGAAGAGATCAAATTCAACAATTTCAGGGCTAATCTTAATGGATGTGAAAGGCTGGCTTCTCTACTAGCTTTTCAGGGATCTACAAGACAAAAAAGGCCTTTGAACAAAAGGACAAATAATTGGCTTTTTTTTTTTTTCCTCTCTTCAAAACTAAACCATGGATGTGGTAATATGGTTCAAATCCATCTTCTGGTTGAAAAGGACAGCCAAATATCTGATCAGTTCTAATAACTGACAGTCTCGTGACACTTTCTGTGAAGTTTGGATGGGTGTTGCTCTTAATATTCTGGACAGCTTTTTTTTAATCCATGCAAGCAAATATTTTTAATCTTCTCCTATTTCCTCCAAACGTTTAATAAATATATATACTCCTAAATGTTTAAGCAGCAGCATCTTATAGTAAGATTCTCACACTACCACTAAAGACTGAATTTTAGAGTTGGCTAGCATGAACCTTATACATTTGTGTATTGTATAAGCATATACTATAATTTCACTATAAAGCCATCTGTACAGAAAAGAATACGGTGTGAAGATATACCTCATTCTCCAACAAGAGGTTTTATTTATTGAAGTACCAGAAATACTTCATCATAAAACAATTTCATGTGGAAGTCCTATGGTGTAGATCACAAGACCAGTTTTGTTATTAGTAAGTGGTAGAGGAGGCAACAATTAGGCAAAAGGGAAAGAAGGGAGTTAAGTTTACCTTCTGTGAGTTAGTCAGCAAAACAGAGACAGATCAGCTTAAAGTAGGAGTTCTTAAACTGGTTTTATGGACTTGTGAAATTGCACACAAAGTTTTGAGAGTTTATGTGCATTTTTTTCTAGGTAAAAGGTCCACATTTTAATAAAAGGAAATAGTGACTTCCCCCAGAAAATATATGAGAACTCTGAGGACAAGACTTAATAGAAACAAGCTGAGGTATATTGACATGTCTAGAGAAAGAATATGTCTCCTGGAGGGATAGAAGCTTAGAAAAGCAGCTCTATTGGGAAAACCTTGGCTATGCATTTTAAAAAACCGTTCAAGGGATACAGTACTGTGTGCGGGCCAGGAATATGCTGCCCGAGGAGGAGGTAGGTCCCATGATGGAGATGGAGCTTTGGGTTGTTATAACTTGATTACACTTGTCAATGAAGTGATCTAGTGAACTCCTATGCTGATTCCATACCCATCAAGCTATCTTTTTTAATGATCTGGCTTCCCAATTAAATTTGCCTGTAAGTAAAGACTATGGTAATCAGCAAAGTAGCTGGTATTCCTGATTATTCTAAATTCATATATCACACAGGCACATATGCATTGGTCTATGAAACATTTCCTCACTTGGTTTCTAGGATGTCACCTTTTTCTACTTTTTTTTCTACCTATCTGGCTACTACTCTCTTGGCTGGTTCTTTTCATCAGCCCAATCTCTTACTGTTGGAATGCTCAGTGGCTCAGTACTTGGACTTCTTCTCTTTATAAAAACACTGCCTAGATGCTAGATCGCATCGGGTCTCATAACTTTAAGCAGAGTCTATACCAAGGACTCCCAAATTTATATCTCTAGACATGTCTCTTGAGCTTTGGTCTCATATAGCTAACTGCTTTCTGGATATCTCCACTTAGATGTTCATTAGGCATCTACACTCCACACATCTACGACTCAACTTTTGATCTTCCCCCCAAAGTTTTACTCCTCTTGCAGTTTTTACCATCTTAGTAAGTGGTAAATTCATTCTTCCAGCTGCTCTGGCCAAAACCTTGGGATCAATCTTGACTCTTTGCTTTCTTTCATCCTATATCAAATCAGTAAGAAAATCTTGTTGGTTTTACCTTTAAAATAAATATCCAGAATCTGACCACTTCTCATGAAATCATCTTACCACTCAGCCAAGCCCAGCCCATCGTCATCTCTTGCTTGGATCGTGTACTAGGCTTCTAAATGGTCTCTTTGATTCTATTCCTGCTCCTCTGTATTCTGTTCTTAACACAACAGAATGAAGCTTTAAAACCGATGTCAAATCATGTCATTCCTCCAAACAATGTCTTTAAATAGGTTTCCAACTCAATCAGAGTAAAAGACAAGGAGGTCCTTACAATTGCTTCTAAGGTTCTATACAACTGACTTGCCCACTTCTACCTTCAAGCTACCTTATTTAATAAATAAATGTAGTCATGTCCTACTACACTATTGGGAAGCATAATGCAAAACCAACCCACAGTTAGGACCCTGGCTCCCTTCCCTTTTTCACTATGTGCATTTTGTGTGACAAATTACTTACCATCTGTTTTACAAAGCCTCATCTGTAAAATGGTACTAGTAATAGCATTGTTTTATAGGGTTGTTATAAGAAGTAAATGACTAAATATTTGCAAAGGATTTAGAAAAGCATTCAACACATAGGAAGTACTATACAGTATTTGTTAAAGCAAATGCTCACTTTTCTTCAGCCACACTAGCCTCCCTGCTGGTCTTCAAATACCCCAGGTTAGTCCCTACTTCATGGCCTTTTCATTCTTGTTTTCTTCTACCTGGCATGCTCTTCCTCCACATATACTCTCTGTATATGTTCTTACCACCTTCAGATCTGTCCTCAAATGTTACCTTCTTGGAGCCCTTCACTGACCACCCAATTTAAAACTGCAGTCACCATCTCCTGTCCCTGCTTTACTTTTTCTCCCTGTCCCTTATTATCATCTAACATATATCTTTTAACTACTTGTTTATTATTTGTTTGTCCCTCTAGAATGTAGTATTTTTGTCTTTGTTCTTCAATGGTCTATCTCCAACACCTTGCACCTGGTAAGTGTTCAGTATTTGTTGAATACATCAAGACATATAAAATATTCATGACCTTATTACTCCCATGAATTAGAGATGAGAACAGAGTTCACCAGGTGATATATCCAAATAATACTTTACTGAACAGTCTTTTAATAGTTCCGGAGACATTTGAGTACAAATAGGCAGAAATGTCTTACATGACTACAAAAATGGGAGAACAGATGTTTACACTTATTTAGTCCTTTGTTGTTATCTTCCACCTCCAGAATACTGTCTCAAATAGATTAAGGCTTAGGAAACTGTCTCTCCTTATACCCTAACCTCATCATCCAAGAGAGTTCAGCTATAAGGCCAGACTATCCATCCAACACATTAGCACTCAGTACTTCTGCTTGATCTCTCTAACATCAGTCACCTGTTCCCAGTGACACACTGGACCTTGTCATCACGCAGAATTCCTCCATTTTGAAATCATAAATGCCAATATTCTATACAGTCTGAAACCTTCTACTTTTCAATTCTTTCATACTTTTATTCTCACTATTCCTGCTCTCCAACCTCATTTGGAAAGCAGAGCCTCTGGTTTTTCCATGTTTTCCTGATATAGCAGTCCCTATCTGTCCTCTCTTCTCCCCTGTGAGCTTGGCCCCAAACAGTTGAACTATGCTCTCACTAGCCACCCCACCTCCCTTGCCATTAGGTCTCAGTAGCTGTGTAAAGACTCTAATCCTAGATTAATGCTACAGAACTCATTCTTCATTTATACACCTCAGTAGCTTCCAATCTGTTAATGACAAACCTCAAAATGATGCAAAATCTACCCATATATTTAATGTAGTTTCCAGTTACAAACCACTAACCTGCTCTATTTCCTCAGGATTTAAGCCCCCTGAGAGAATTATACTCATCAGGTTTTGGAGTTCCTAGCTTTCCCATCCCATTCCCAGCAAAATATACTAGACCCACAACCATCTCTACCTCTTTCTCCTAGTCTCAGAGTTAATTTGCCTCTCCTATTGTTCACTCATTTGCTCTGGATTGCACTTCTTCTGTTTCTTTCCATCTCTTTCCTATATCTTCCATCTCTCCATCTTTACTGGCTCCTGTAATTAAGCTTAGTCTCTTCCACCTCCAGAAATTTCGCTTGGTTGGGCTATTCTTTATAACTCCCTTCACCTTCCCTGACACTGCCTTCTTGTTAAGGCTCTTCTAAAGAACAATCCTCTCTTCCCTACCTCTCATCTCACTATAATTAAACTTCTGCACCAATAACTATTCTAAAGTTATTGTTACTAATATCATTAGTGATATGCCAATTATAAACTCTAATGGATCATTTTTAGTCTTTCTTGTACCATGCCACTATTTCACTCAATTCTTCTTTGAAATTCTCTGCACCTTTGAAATCCTTAGAGCCACACTCACACTCTAATGACTCTCCTCCTGTCGCTGTCTCTTTTTTGGAGTCTTCAACTCTGGTCTTTCTCCCAGAGTTTGAGCCTAGGGTTAAAAACCTTTGACTTTGAAAAGTTATTTTTTTCTCACTTTACATACTTTTCTTGATAATCTCTAAAAAGAAGTCACAAACTTAAGTGCTTTTCAGCTGATAGTAAACACATCAATGGTCATAGCTTTGCTACCCCTTTTCGAAAAGTTACGCCTCTCTCTCCCATCCCTTCTAACAAGTGGTCAAATGGAAGCCGAATGGTCCTATCTCCACATGGTTAATCTAAAGATGGGCATTTGATGAGGAAAAGATAGTCTCTTCAATAAACAGTGTTGGGAAAATTGGACAGCTACATGAAAGAGAATGAAAGTGGATTACCATCTAACTCCACACACGAAAGTAAACTTGAAGTGGATTAAAGACCTAAATATAAGTCATGAAACCATAAAATTCTTAGAAGAAAACATAGGCAAAAATCTCTTGAACATAAGCATGAGGAATTTTTTTCTGGGCATATCTCCCCAGACAAGGGAAACAAAATAAAAAATGAACAAGTGGAACTACATCAAGCTAAAAAACTTCTGTACAGCAAAGGACACCATCAACAAAACAAAAAGATAACCTACAATATGGGAGAATATATTCATAAATGATTTATCCAATAAGAGGTTAACATCCAAAATATATAAAGAACTCATATGACTCAACACCAAATAAACAAATAACCCAATTAAAATATGGGTAGAGGACCTATAAAAGACATTTTTCCAAAGAAGAAATACAGGTGGCCAACAGGCACATGAAAAGATGCTCCACATCGCTAATCATCAAGGCAACACAAATCAAAGCCACAATGAGATATCAGTTTACACCAGTCAGAATGGCCACTACTCAAAAGACAAGGAATAAGTGTTGGTGAGGGTAGAGAAAAGGGAACCCTCCTACACTGCCTGTGGGAATATCAATTGGTGCAGCTACTGTGGAAAGCAGTATGGAGACTCCTCAAAAAACTAAAAATAGAAATACCATGTGATCCTGTAACTTCACTTTTAGGAATTTACCCAAAGAAATCAAAATGTCTGATTCAAAAAGATATAATACCCTATGTTTATTGCTCCATTATTTACAATACCCAAGATATGGAAGAAATGAAAGTGTCCACTATACATGAATGAAGAAGATGTAATTCATATACATGGTCGAATATTATTCAGCCATAAAAAGAAAGAAATCCTGCCATTTGTGAAATTATGGGTGGACCTAGAGGATATTATGCTAAGTGAAATAAGCCAGATGGAGAAAGACAAATACCACATGACTTCACCTATTTGTGGAATCTAAAAACAAAATAAAACAAAATTAAAAAAATAGCAGTAGACTCAGAGACACTGAGAAGTGGCTGGTGGTTACCTATTAGGATGGGTGGGTGGGAAGGGGATAAAGGGACACAAAAATCTCAATCATAATATAAGTTGGTCACTGGATGGAAGTGCAGCACGGAGAATACAGCCAATGGTTCTGTAACATCTTCCGATGTTAACAGATAGTAACTGCACTAGTTGGGGTGAGGTTTAAAGAATGTAGGTAACTGTTGAAACACTGTGTTGTATACTTGACACCAATATAATACTGGGTATCAACTATACTTCAATAAAAATTAAATAAAGATGGGCATTTGACTTTCAAGAAGACAGGGATCATGGAAGTCTGATCAAAATGTTTGCTATTTAGACAAAAAATAAGACTAGAGCATAAGCTGGGTCTTTAGTTGAGTCACAGATATATTAATATATTCCCAATCAAAATTAAGGACACATGATCTGCTAAAGAATTTCTGTTCCATTTTAGAATGCGAAAAGCAATATGCGAGATGTCATGTGGATGCTGAAATGTTGGAATTTCCAAGACATTTTAGAGATTTATGGGTACAACTGGTCCTAGATTAACAACATGTCTAGCCACTGTAGTCACAGACCTTATTCAGGAAGATGCTGCAGTTAGCCCCTTCTAACAGACATGACATTCTATGATAGTTCTATGATTATGCTGTGTTGATTTAAGGATTTATTAAGCATGTTAAAGATAAATTGGTAAGCAAATAGAGAAGTAAAACTTTCCTTAACAACTACTGAAATGCCACTAAGACACTATAAAAGAAAAAAAAAGACACTATAAAAGAATTGTAATGTACATATAAATTCTGCTTGAATCACACTACTCCACTCTTTATAATGGTACAAAGAAAAATGAAACAGCATTAGACTGTAAGCTCACAAATGGCCTTATATTCTAGAGTGTAACAGTGCAGTGAGACTAGGGCTGTTTTCTCCAAACACGCACAGCATAGCAAGATCTATAGAGCAAGGGACTAGGCATGGTTTGACAGGTTGTTTTAAAAAAACTTAAGATGGACAATTAAGAAAAAAGGCAATATTGATAACAATAAACGAGCTTTTCCTTTCCTTCAAGAGTTGAAGAAAGCACATTCATGATTTATGATGGGAAAAAGCATGTCAGTTGTTTTGATAATATAGCACATTTATTAAATCAGATAGTCTTTTGAGACAAAACTACACTGCAAATAAAATCTTCTCATCTTAATCCTGAGTATGTCTACATTTTCCTATGTATAGAGGTAACAAACTTTAGTATAATAGATAGAGGTTGCAAACCTCAGTATAATTAGCTACACTAGTGAAAAATAAATTTGGGCTAGAGAGGCCATAAGAATCAGTTATAAAAACAAGTAGAAAATTCACAGCCTACTTGTAACATCATCGAAATAAAATCAGTATTATCTTCCAGTCACTCAAACATCTGGAAACTTAGAGCAATAATAAGATCAGTTATAAACTGCAGCAAACACTGAACATCTGTAATTAAATATATAAAAATATACACAAAAATGTAAGGTTTAAATTCAACAATATGCTAAATGCCAATGGAATGCACTTATGTCTTATCTCATTTTGTTTTACTTTTCACTGAATTCATTCACTCAGTAAATACTTACTGAGCTCTATTACAGGAATTATTATGCCAAAGATCTAAGAAATAACTCATTTTCTTGCACATATAGTTATCCTAGCCAAGTCTCTAGAAAACTTGGAGATTCTATGAACTCCGTGGTAAGGGATCTATGTAAAACAGCATAGCCTAGATTAGTGTTTTGAACCTGGACTGTGGAAGGTCTTGGATGTGGGGCTATAAGAAGGCTGAACTTTATGAGAAGCTCCCCAAGGTTCCTGAGCAAGGAACAATATAATCAGAGTGCTGTTTTGGGGGACTCATCTTGTTGGATTGTTTTTTGTGGGGAATGAGAAGGAGCAGGTTAGTGTGGAGATGGGGGGGGACAAAGGATTATTAAGATTGATAAGGGTGAAGGACAGGAAGTTTGCTGAGTAGAATTATATGTTTTTGAAGAAATAAACATCATCAAGCACAGAGGACCCACCAGATGCTGTGCTTTAGCCAAGTGTCTTTATATATATGGCAGGATCTCAAATCCACATAAAACTCCTACAATGTATTATTATTAAAGCCTTTGAGATGAGAAAACTGAAGTTTAGTGAGGTCAAATAACTTGTCTGGCACCACAGAATTAGTATGTGTTGAAGCCAGGCCTAATTGACCCCAACAGTCCTACATCTTCTGCTTTACTACACTTCCAATTATCGAAGAGCTAGTCAACTTTAAAATCATAAGTATAATATTCATGTGACTATTTATCCCATAGTCACATGCTTCTCTAGGTTACTGCGTTTCACAGCTTGGAGGCATGGGGGTGGCTGGAATTTTGCCAGCCATTGGAGAAGCCAAAGTAGTCTGCACAGAAGGATTTTCCTCCACAACCAAGATAGCCAGATAACTTGTATACACAGAGGGCCAACCTGGCTCGCTCCCAGAACTGACAAGGGCTCCGTGTAGTCTGGTCCCTAACATCTCCCTTGGGACTCCACCCTCATCATGCAACCTTAGCCTCAGCCCAAGGGACTTCTTCTTTATTCCAGCAAATTTATGAACTGGCTGATAGACCATTTTCCCCTTGGGAGGACAGGAATCCAAATCAAGAATTTGAGTAAACAGCTCCATTTCCCTTCACCATTACAATGTCCTGCTTTCTAAGGGACCCAAGGTAACAGTGAGTAAAGCATGGTGCTGAATGAATATCCAGTAGAATGGCTCATGCAAAACCTCCGTTCATGGGGAGTGTAAGGAAAAGTTTATGAGATGCCTTTTATTTGGTGTTTAAAATAAACTGTTGAATGTTTCTAGTTTAAAGCTTCAACATCATTCTAATCAATGTACTAATTAGTAGTAATTCACTTAAGTTCACTTAGTGAATATAGACTCCCCTAAGAACTCCTCGGAATGAGAATTTTCTAGAGTAGAATTCTTACTTAACCCTTGCAGAAACGGCCAACAACGCTAATTACTTTCATTTCTCCCATCTTCTTACTTTGCACCTCTGCTACTTTTGAAGAAAGTACTAGAGCCATAAATCCCAGCTAGACCCTAGATAGTGGTCCCCTGGTCATCCATCAGCTTCAGCACTCACCACTTCCCCTCTGCCTGCAGGGCTGTGCACAGGTTGACTTTTTAACTATGACTGTGTATAAACCAAACTTCTTGAACGTACCTTGGGACTCATGTGTTAAAAGCCCTTATTTTACACAGGGTAATCCTAGTGGCAGTAGTCAAATTGAGACATGGAGATAAATTTACAAGACAGCTTTGCTCCTTTCTCATAATTCATTGAGCCCAACAAGACTGTAGAACAGCAACAAGGATGATTTATAATTTCTACTCTGCATGTAACATGGCAAGATATATAAGTGGTTTTCATAGCACAGATTTAAAAGTTACAAGGCAGTTATCAGCATATTATCATGGGAAATTTGTTTTGGAATTTAGTGTTATTTTACTATAGTTAGTGTATAGAATTTGGCATCAGGCTACCTGGGTTTACATTTTGGATCTAACACTTGCTAGCTAGGTGCATTATTTAACCTCTCAGTACCCTCATCTATAAAATAGGGCTAATATTAACACCTACCTCATTGAGTTATGAAGATTAAATGAGCTAATGTATAAGTCAAGTGCTTAAAACCATGTTTGGACATGATAAGCACCCAAAAAATGTTGTTAGTACCACCTCCCTCCATCCTCATTATGTCTAGTAATAACTGAAATACTGGTATTTACTTCTTTAGATTCATCATCATTACAAAACTGGTAAAAAAAATGGGCAGACACAATAAAATTTAATCACTGAATAAAAGTTTTAGATGGTTAAATAGTGAAACTTTATTGTACTCAAAATTAAATGAGAATATGTAAACCATTTTGGAAACTACAAAGTGTTATATTAGAACAGGATATTATTATTAGTGAGAATAATGTATTCCACATGAAAATGTTTATAAGATATGATTTATTTTATTTTATGCTTTCAAATAGCTTGATGAAAAATACTATCCTAAGCAGCTGGGATAAGAAGCAATGTAACCAACATCATTCATTCAGAGCTGCATCCACAGTGAAGTTACATGGCTTGGTAATGACTCACAGCCAGAACACCAGGACAAGAATGTGAAGGAGAAACTGACATCCCTGCTGGTTGGTATCCTGGCCTAGAGGGTAGGAATGGAGAAGTGGAGGTTGTGAGAATCTCCATGGGTTAGAAATCAGGGTGGCTCAATTCTGCTTTTTAGGAGATAAATGGGTAGTCAAAAAGGCAGTACCTTAACTAACCAGAGGCAGGTTCAAGAGATGCAAGTAAGACTATGTGCTAAGAAAAAAAGAGAGTGGTAGATGAATTTTGATAAATGACTATAGAGGACCAATAGAACCCAGATGATGGGGTGATGCAAAAACCTACAGATTGTTGGTGCTTCACTTAGTAAGCAGGGAAATTAAGAGAAAATGTTAAGCATTCCTTTGGGAATAGAAGATAGAGTATTGCTAAGGAATGATACCTATAGAGAAAACTGTAAATGACTGAGCAGAGTTAAATTAAATAATGCCGGAGTCAATGTATCACCTCTGTGCCTACAAATTATCTCTGCAAGTAGTGTCACACTGGAAGAGCAGCTTCTATTCTAAATGAGTAAATTTCTCCTGTGGAAATACATTGCCTATTTTTTTGTGGCATGATTCCTTCATCTAATGGTGAAACTTAGTGGCCATTAACAATAGGAATAGTATGTTAATACTGGCTAAACCCAGTTGGGACAGCTAAAAGTGAAGTAAGTTGTTCAGCTGTGATAAAGTGTGGACATTTTATACTTTGACTGAATAATTACAAATTTTCTTGCAAAGAAAGGTCTACTAACCATCAGTATTTCACTCTTTGCAAAATAAAATCATAAGTTAGCACTTAAGAATAGATTCTGTGTTTGGCCAATGATGACAGGCTTAAATTTACCTAATGCCATCAGCATTTAAACATATCATGTCACATCTTCATTCCTCTGGCTGTGTGACAACTCTCATCTTGGCAGATTTCAACACCAGGCAACACCTGGCAAAATAAACCACTTTCATACAAATTGGAGACACATCACAATGAGCAGGTCCATACACTGTTATTCCTGTTTCTCCCTATTGCTTATATTTTTTTATTTTAAACTTGAGTCTACATCTAGCTTGAAGGGCAAAAGACTGCCTTTGAGATGGTTAAAGGCCCCCAATGCCAACATTATTACCCAAGATTTTGTATTTTTAAGAAAACTCAAAACAATCTAGGAACCACTACAGTTTTAGTCACAAAGCACTGCTACAGCTCATCCACTTTTGCTTCTCACCTCAGGGAGCCACTACAAAGCCAAAAGTAACAAGCAATCAGGCTATTAGCTTTTGATAGAATCGTCCATATGATAAGTATACATTTCTTTCTATTATACGGTACTCTTGCAAAATGATTTTTGTTTTCTACAAAGGTTATGAAATACCATAAAAATGTCCAATGCATCTGGTTTGGAATCCAATTCTTCCTTCACATATTTCTGCATCTGTTCACAAAATCTCTTTGACTTCAAAGGAAGCTTTCCAAGAGAAAAAGAAGATACAGGAAAAGTGGCCATAAATTTTTAGGAGTCCTTTTCTAAAGCCATTTTAATAACAGCACTATAGGACAAGTATCTCTCTCAGAGAACTAAATAGCACAGATGATATTAAAGACTGTGCATTTATACGGAGATTTATGCTTTAAAACCTTATTCTGGGTCTAAAAGTGGTAAATTTTCAATTTAGAACATGTGAAAAATACAGAAATCTTAAAGGAGAAAATGTAAATCACTTCTAATCCACCATTTAGAAGACCAAAGTAAAACACAAAAAAGCAAGGATGATTGTTTCCTTCCACTCTTTTTTTTCCTGTGCATATATTTATATAAATATTTATTTACAAACAATATTGTAATTAAACTCTGAATGTAATTTTGTATCTTTTCTCAATTGGTCTTTCAAACTATCATTTTTAATGATTGAAAATTATCTGTAGATCTGTACCTTTAAAAAATGTTCTTGCTTACATTTAATTCTTATTCTACTCAAAACTAAAAGGTTTGAAAACAGTAATCTGTTGTGCAAATTCCACAACATTCCATATTTTGTAATTAGTATTTGTTATTTATAGGTTTCTGTGATCTTAATGACATTAAAATGGGGGTAATGGTCTCAGTGACTTTTCCCTTATCCTTTCTCTGCCATGTATTGTCCATAAAACATGCATGCAACATGAGCTAATCAGCAAGGAGCGCTATCAGGAGCTGCTGTAGGCCATATGAGAATTTTGCTAGATGATAACTGTGCCAGTCTGATCAGGCTACTTCATCTCTCTGTGCTTTTCTTAAAAGGTAAATAAGGGTGTTATGTGGATCCCCTCTAAAGCTCCTTTAAGCTCAATCAGTCTATGAGCCCGTTTGTTTAAAATGCTCTTTAGGTTGGTTTTCCTAGTGAACTTAGGTTATTAGAAATAATAATATTGCAACTTTAAAAAATATCTTTGAGTATCTAAAGAAACTAATGATGGTAACTTCAGAAAATATAGAGGAGAAACAGTAGAAATACATGTATATTTATTTATACTTCTTTTGCCATGAGGGTAAGATTCCAAATACTGACAAAACGGGTTGAAGCGCCGTGTCCACGCTCTCAGCACAACAGACTAACGGTAACGGCACAGTGCTGCCAGGCGCAGACAGGATGACGCACTTGGGCAGCCTGCTCAAATCCCTTCAGAGCTTGCTAGACAGAGGTCTACTTTGGGGCAATGAGGAATCAGAGTGGAAGATGCACCGACGCTTGCTCCAGTGCCGCACTGGCAGAGGGAGGACGTCAAGCGGTGACACCAATTTAAATCGCCCAATTCCTAACAAGACGTCTTCTCTAATTTCTCCGCTAGCCTCTTGGCTAGCTGTTAAGGAAAGGAGGCTGAAAGAGTAATGAGAAGGTGGGCAGTTCTGGAAAGACCTGCCCTTGGGGCTCTGATAAATTCAGAGGCTCTTGGCTTCCCGCGTCGCCCAGCAACTGGGGAGTTGCCTCTGGGACCCAGCAGCAAAGTGCGCCGGCGACAGCGTGCTCCTCCCACCCGGGGCGCGGTACGCAATCACGTCTCCTCGCAGCGCCGCCGCGCTCCGAGTGGGAGGGTAGTGTTTGACAAGTTCCCCTTAGCACTGGAACGGCTATTCATTCTCCAGAGAAAACAGAAAGAGAAAAGCAAATGAAGGGGATGTGGGGGACAACAAAGACCTAGTGGTACGGGAAAGTGGCTGGAGAAGTGCCAGCTTTGATTACCTGGCATGCGGGAGCAGCTGCGGGTCCTTTATGACGTGCCCGGATGAAGCTCCAGCACTCACGCGCCTTTCGCGTTGAGCGCAGCGCCATCATGAGAAGGGCGGAGCCGTCTTTTGTTGAGTGACGTCTGCCCCAAGAGCCAATCCCAGATTCCCAGCGTTTTTGCTTGCTACGCATGCGCTCATGCCTTCGGGGCGGGCTGCTGGGTGGCTACCGCGGGAGTGGAGTCCGGGTCGGCTCCGGTCTTAAGGAGTAGATGAGGAAATGAGTTGGGGTGGTGCTTGGCCTTAATGTTACCCACTTGCGATGTAGTCTAGGGAGGACTTCCTGGAGGGAGAAATCCTTTCGGGGATACTTGTAGCAGCATTTTAGACGGGAAGAAAGTCAAGTTGTCTTTCAGATACTAGCTCTCCAGTCAGCTTTTGAAAAATTTCTCTAGGAATGGGGCCTTCACAATCCTCTTTGAAGGCAGTAAGTGGTCCTTTCAGGCCTGTGCGACCTCGTTGATTCATTCGATCTGCAGAATTTTGTTGAACCCCACCGTCTGCTGGGAATTGAACATACGAAGAAAGATACGTATCTTGCCTTTAAGAAGTATATGGCCTAATGGAGTAGCAGATAATAAATGATGCACTGTTTTAGGTGTAGAAACAAACACCAAGATTCCGGAGGAGTGGTGGTTAAGACTGGTGTTTTAAACTAGTCCAGAAAGGGCTTCAAAAGAAGGTGATACATGATACAAGAAACTGTTTTGTGTTTCAGATTAAATCAAAAGAAGGGTTACCACAGTACTCCTGCCTCTGTTATTCCACCCAAAAAGTTCCCAGGCAGATAAGAACCTATCACTAAAAATATAACTGGGAGAGATTTGTTAGAATTACTTCATGTGTTTCCTTGTATCTACCCATTGAACAAAAACCAAATTACCACATTTCCACAGGGAGAGGTTGGAGATTAATGGAATAAGGATGCCTATGCTCTTAACTGAAATCTAACAGTTAAGACAAAATTTATAAATTAAAACCATGCATTAGAATCTCAGGAGTGGTACAATACTCGTGATGTTCAAGCATAACTGATGTAATACAGAAATAAGCAGGGAAGAAACTGTAGGGATGAAGCAAAAAAAAAGAACAACTAAGAAAATCAAATCTCATTCTTAACAAAACTGATCAGTTTGGTTTTGTGTTTTAAATTTGAGGTGCTTGTAGTACTACCAAGTGTCAGGCCCATTAGGTAGACTGGCCTAGAGCTCAGGAGAGAGAGCTGAACTACAAAACACATGGTAATTGAAACCAAGGACGTCTTTAAGACCATCAGGTAGAGTTTGTGGAATAAAAATGGTTGTACGATGGAAATTAAAAGTAACCACCAAAAGATATTTTAAACCCAAAAATGTGATATTACTGATACTACCCAGGACAGAAACCTTGCTGGTGGAAGTGATGAATGATCTTTATAAAGATATATATTCCTTCTCAATGCGGTGTTATAAATGCCTAAATGTTTTGTGCCGATATATATAGCAAAGCATTACAATACAGTTTTTTACAGCTACCTTATTAATTAGATTAAGTAACCCTTGGAATTAGCAAGACTAGACTTCTGAGATCCTCAGCCATCTGGATTGTAAGAGAAAGCCCAGCAATAAGAAGCAGAAAACTGTCAAAAAGGGACTGCCCATTTAATTTTCTCAAGCAGTAATTTTAATCTTTTATCTACAGCTCACATGACTGAACTATGTCCACGAGAGATATTTCCAAGACATACTTCTATTGAAGAGAGCATATCAGAACACAAGTGTAATCACTTCCATATCTGTATTTTTTAAAGTAAATTATTTTCAAACTTAGAAGTATTAAATTTTGTTTCCCACCATAGTGATGGCCTGGTGACTCAAGTGTCTCTCAGACAGCAAGGTTGCCTCTTTGGCAAGGACTGTTTTGTATTTCCTATATTTCCTTCAGCATGTAGTATAATGCCTTGTGCAGAGTAGGCACGTCTCTTAAGTCTAAATTTTATTCTGAGAAAGTACACAACTAATTGTCAGAGGTTGATAGGCTTTTAATAGCCACAACAGACAGCTGACAGCAGAAAAGACACTAGATTTATTAAAAGCAAGCTAGTTTTGTCTGCTTTTGTACCTTTTTACAATGGCATTCTGAAACCATCTGTTTTTGGGAGAAGTATTACCATTTAAGCGCACCATCTTCTGCTCTTCAAGGAGTGTGCTGTATTCAACATAGTTTAAGAAGTATTTTAAATGTTAATCCTGCATCTTCAGAAAGATATGTTATTCAGTGTATCTTTTAGAGAAAAACTGTGTAATACCCTTTTGACCCTTTTGAAATACTTCAATATAAAATGTTTCAAAAGTTTGTGTAATGCAGGGTTAGTTTGGTTATGTGGGAAGTTCACTTATGGAACATTTCATTGTCCAAAAGTGCTGTTTAAGTGAAGCACCACTGTAGTTATTGGCAATATTGTACCACTGCTATCATTTGTTAAGCCAAAAAACTTCAGTGAAATGGGATATAAGTGTTGTATTGAAAGCAGACTTTAGAAAAGCAGACATTAGATATACTTAAACAATGAAAAACTTCTATAGTTGTATACTCTAGCATGCATTGTATATCTACATATGTTCATGCTTACAATTTTGAAAACTTATTTAAAATTTGATTTCTCATCAACACTTTTATTTTATAGTAAGTTCTAATAATTTTTCTCTTTCCTTAACATTCCCTGCAAATCCCATCGTGCTTGAAACAATAGATTAAAACCAGACTGGCAGTTGGGGAACGCTCTCTATTGCAACCATGTGTGTCAGAAGAAAGGATTAGGTTTCCTTGCCTAGGAACATCAAGGGGAACCTCCACCTCTGCAGACACACCTCTATTTCTCAATAATGGAGAGTTTATATCCAGTTAGATTTAAATGGGATAAGGAGAGAGTTTAAATCCATTCATAGCTCTAGTAGTATAATCAGCCCTCAAGTCTCAAAGTATCCAATTTTGTTTCTCTAATTTAATTCTAGGTGTCAGGTTGGTAATAGATGTGATCAAGGTAATGGAGAGTTACCCTACACATTTATTCACTTAAAGAAGAATTTTGCAGAATGCAAAGACTAGATGCCATCTCTGTTCAAAACTTACTTAAAGCACAATCCATTCACCTCTGACCTTTCATTTATATTGAATATGTTTTTTGAATATTGAGGAAGAAATTTCTTAATGAAGTCAAACCTTTCTTTTCCTAATTTGGTGTACAGCTACAGTTCTCTGGCCTCACCATCGTGTGTATATATATATATATATATATATATATATATATATATATATACACACACACATATTAATTGAAGTATATTAATGTACAATCTTTTGTTGATTTCAAATGTACAACACAGTAGTTAGCCATGGTATTAAATCCTCACCCCCTCTAGTGCTATTACTATCTATCAATGTAGAAAGATGTTACAGAATCCTTGACTATTCTCCATGCTGTACTACTGTCCCCATGACCAACTTATATTGTGATTGTGAATTACTGTGTCTCCTTATCCCCCTCACCCCTCTGGGCAGCTATTCTCAACCAAATAAAACTGGCCCTACTTATCCTGTCATGGTAGGGTTAGGTTACTGAAAAACAAAATGTAACTTTTCTCATCCAACATGAGCATGAAGTGGCTTTCCACAGATCTCTTTTCAAAGGGTAAGTAAGAAGAGTATCTTGACCTATTTTCATACTCTCTAGCTACTTGCAGTGGCAGTTCACTTAGTTTCCAGCTGTATTGCTTTTGTGTTTTTCAGAAATAGATGAATTGCTTTGTAATTGGCAGTCACAGTGATTCGTATGATAGCTGCTAACCCAAAGGAAGTCATGCAATAGGTGCTGTGGTCTTAGGAGTAGAATATAGTCACTGTCCATCCAAGCGTGGCAGGTGTGTGTGTGGAAGTGGATAGAGACATGGGTAAGAGCCCTGCCCCTCTCTCCTTCCACCCTCTGATCTTCTGATCTTTTGGTTCCTCATACTCTGAACCTCAGGGCAAAGTAACATGATTTTTCTGGCCCATAAAGGTCAGTCCTTCCATCCATCTCTTGGAAGCATAGGGTAAGATGCAGAATGGTAGACAGTACATCTGTTAGGGCCAAATGGAAATATTCAGTACAGAACTACTAACATTTGACAGAACTTGAAATATAACTGAAAAAAATTATACATACCTAAATCTTCTTAGGATAATTTCCTAACCAGGCATTAACTTGAAGTCAAGACCATGTAACAACAAAGTGCAATACAAGAGAAGGCCTCAGTAAATATTGGCAGATTAAGTAAATGAACAAATGAACACATGTGAGGGGAAAGAGGGAAGTGTACAGTGGGATATTTTAAAGATAGTGCAGGGAATTGGGGAAAAAATTTTAAAGCTTAAAATAAGCCCTGGAAACATTTAAAAAATCTCTTGATATATGTTTGCTTTCTTGTGGTTTGCTCTTTCCACTAAAAAAGCAGAATGCATAAGATATTCTGATTAGTTGAGGGTTATTACTTAGGTTCCAACTAATGTTTTATATATAAATTAAATTACTCCTTTTCCTCCATTCTGCTTGTATTTCTCTTTAGTCAGATCCCTGTGAGAGGGAGTAGCATTCCTGTGATGGGTAAAATAATTTCTAAGGAAATTATTCAAAACACAATTTTTGTAAACACTATGTGAAGATATGATTTACTTCCAGATTCAGCCCCTGCACTTGCATCATCTCTCTATTTATCATCAAGTTTTCTGTTTGCCAGCATTTCTTTTTAAGAATCTGTCCATATCAGTTTTGCATCTAAGAGAATCAACTTCCATTAGGAGAGCTGAGGCAGAGGGAAGCTAGAGAGAAGAGAGTGTGTTCCAGGAGGCAATGGATGTATTGAAAAGAACACTGGACTTTATTCCCAGTCCCAATTCTGCAATAACTAACAAAGTGACATTGGAAAGCCCTTAACCTCTCCACCTGCTTTTCATCTGAAAAAAATGGAAATGGTTGAGCCAGCAGACTCTCAAGCTTCCTTCCAGCCCCTAACAATTACAGAATTAACAATTAACAGTACAAACTTATGCTCATATGGGTGTCACATTTTTAATTCAAGGATCTCCTGGTACTTTGGAGATAGACCTACAGGCCAAAAATATCCTCCCATTTTGACTGATGGTCCTGCTGGAAGCTCAAGGACTCTCTAGATTGTACATTGTGAAACTGTAGAAGACCCAGAAACTGTGTGTTGGATAATCTGGTGTTGGAGGGATCAAACCAAATGGAAGTAAAGAGAGTACTGTTAATGAGAAAGGCATTAGACAACAAATTTATCGCATGCATCTCCTGGGGAAGGGGTGGGAGGCAGTTTGGGAGGTAGTGCCAGGGAGGAGAACCTGGAGACAGAGTAGGAATTGGAGGCGAGGGGAGAACCAGTTAACTGTAAAGTCTGTGAGTGATACTTTTTATTAGTACCTTGCTAATAAGGTACGAAATGATTAAAAAAGCTATCATTCTTCCCTCCTTCCCTTCCTCCTTCCCCTCCTTCCTTCCTCATCCTTCCCACACTTACTGTCCACATACTATTAATCTGGGACTTCTCAGGTACTCCACAGAGGATAAAGACCCACCAAGGAGAAGCTGAGTATTGCAGGTAAGGTTTCTTGTAAACTTGTTAAAGTACAACAGAATAGTGGCCATTCCATCACATCAGCATGGTAGAGTAAATTCAAGTCCTCCATTTTAAATAATTTTAGCAGCTCGATCAATTCAGTAGGAGTACACAAAGTCACTGATAGATGAAGATGCACTTCTTCAGGCCCCTCTCCTGATGGACATGCACAGCTCTCACACCAGCCCTGGCTACACTTAACCATTATGTGGTCACTGTTAATTACCACTCCAGTAAGAGCAAGACCCACAAACCTAGGGCACAGAAGGTCACATAAAATAGGACTGGTTTCTCAAAGAAGAGCTTCCTTTTAGAAATACCATCTTTATAGGTGCTTGGGAATCAAAGAAGGAAAGAAAAGAAAGGGTCCCTTAGCACTGACCTTTACTGTTTTAGGAAGATCCCACTCCAATCCTGGTGCCAATCCTTTTGCTAAAAGAATAGGGTCTTGTTTCCTGGAACACTCAGCTTAACTCTCATAGATTCTAGACCTTTCTGGTGACTTGACATTTAACACCATGAGGTGATGGAGTGGATGGAGTGGGGAGATATGATGCTAATAATACATAAACACAAACTCTAGAGGAATTGATATTCTATTTTCTACCTATCTAAATAAGTCTGTCACATACCAGGCACTGTGCTAGGTACTAAGTACACAAAACTGAGCAAGGTGCTCTTCATGCTCTTCAAGATCATAATTTAAAAGGGGAAACTACAAAAAGGAAACAGAATTTCAGGGGAAACATCTGTGTATCAAAAAGACCTTTTAATTTCCTTTAAGTCATATCTTAGGGGCAGTCCTGGCTCCACTACTTATTGGGCCAGTAAGTACTTAGATCTTCTCTTTCTCTGCCTCATGGGTAAATAGAATAATGGGCCTCAAAGGTGTGTACATCCTAATGCCCAGAAACATGGCAAAAAGCGCTTTGCAAATGTGATGAAGTTAAGGATTTTGAGATGACATGATACTTTGAATTGTTGACTTCTGACATTCCTTCCCTCGGCCTCTTTCTTGCTATTAGATTTATTTGTTATTCCTTAATTCACTCAGCCAGCATTTACTGTATAGATTGATACATCTGTTTAGCTAAAGAAAAAGGAAGGATATGGAGGGGAAACATTTACATCTTTATGTAACTTTTTAAAAAACAGGATGATTAAGTGTGTGTGTATTTTACTTAATTCGAGGATTTCCAATGTTTTTCCATTTGAAATATAGGAACAAATATTTTCTGAGAGTTATTCTGAGCCAAGTTTTGGTAGACACTGGAGATAAAGGAAAATTCCAGAAGCACATGCTTACATTCAGAGCATCAGAAGGGTGATAAGTGAACAGAGGATTGCCCCACTGTAAGCAAGTGTCTCCAGGGAGGAGTCGGGTTTTGGGTGAAGGCCTCATGGGGGCATCTCAGCCTGCCTGGAGGACAGCGTTGGGATGCAAGAGGCAGGGAAGAGAGAATCCCAAAAGGAACACATTGACTGAGTCGTCTAATCTTTATCAAGGTTTGGGCCCTTTGGGCCTGACTATCCCTGCCTCAGGTGTTTTGCTAACTAGAGCCAACTGTTTTACAGGTGCCTTTCCTTCTGTCCTGGGAAGTCCAAAGAGGGGAGGTGTGTGCCTGGTCCCTTCACTCACTGCCTCCCATCTCCTGGCATGACACAGGCATGTTTTAGGCCCTTTCCCAGGAATCTATTTAGAACCGGCATCCTGTGAAGCCCACGATGAGATAAGGGGGGAACTTGGAAGAAAACATGATGAACATGGACAAAGCCAAGGGGAAATATGTGTGCTTTCATTTGCTTTCCCCAGACAGGATGCTTTCATGCTACTTTGTATAATCCAAACATTATGTTGCTCCTTAGTGTGTTGTGAAGATGTGGGTCTATCATAAAACCACATGAGACATGTTCTTCTCCCAAGATGGAGTAGCAGCCCTCCTGTGCTCCCTTAACACCTGTGCTCCTATGTTTCATAGGGTCTGTCACACCCTATCCCATTTTCTGTGTTCTACATGGCCCCTCAGATCCATCTAGAGCAGTGACTCAATAAATATCTGTTTCATTAAATTGAATAGTATAAAATGATGCAGGTACCAGTTTGGGAAGATTTTGAAACATCAGAAGTCAAACTCTTATTTTGGGAGGTTGAAAAATGTTTTTCACTTTCAATTGATTATTTCTAAGAAAAAAATGTTCCCACAGTGCACAAATAAATATTCACCAATTACATTTCAGCCTGATTTGACAGGCTGAGGAGGAGCTGTGCGTTTAGTCACAGTAAAAACAGTTAATGCCCTTTAACTTGATATTGTGTATGAGAAGGAGCACAGTGTATATGAGGGCAAAATACTTTGAAAACTAAAGTGGGTGCAGTTGCTGTTTCATGTTTTCACACAACTGTAACAGAAACTGCCCGTGTGCTCAGTCACTTGCAGACGGAAGCAGATATCAGTGTTTGGATGCGAGGAGGGGTTGCTTGTTGTACAGAGCCCTCAATCATTCTGGGCTTAGCCAGGGTAGATGGTTTTCCACGTCTGGAATTGGTCATGGATGGTGGGGGAGGTACTCTAGGTTTTCTTCATTAATTGGTGACACTGGATTTCAAGATATCTTTGACCAGTAACACTGTTCAGGTACCTTCTTATGGAGGTCAACTCTTGATTATTTTTAAAATTCAGATCAAACAAGTACCATGACACATCCTGGTGCCATATCACGCCATTCCTGACTTCTCAGAAGGAGTTGACACCAATTGTCTTCTCTGGCAGGGATTACTAGCCCTGGCTTTGCAAAGTTCCATGGACTCTGCAGTTCTCCAGGGGAATTGCAAAATACTCCTAAATATTCTAAAAGTGAAATTAAATATTCATTTTGTTTTGATTTACATATGCCATCCAGTGCTTTTAAAAGATGTCAGTACTGTGGAATGACATGGCCAACCACCATATGCTGCAACTCTGAGATACAGCTGTGAATTCTCAGAAAAGATGTTGATGGTCCTGCAGTCCAGTGTTCTCTAATTTTTCACACTGGCCAGCTGTGATGGCTTGCCAATACTTCTTTCTCTGTGGCTTGTAAAAAATTTAATAGATCCAAGGATGGTCAGATATTGTTCCAGAAAGCCTTATTCTAATGAGTTCTAGTAATTCTTAGTCTTTCTCAAATAAACATTGGTCAAATCTTCTCCAAGAAAAAAGTAATTAAGCATTCACATTTTACAATTGTAATGTAATTTTGGTATGAGAAGAACTGTTTCCTGGTTTCCAGGGTCTGGAAAGTAAACATACAGCAAACAATTAGGAATGTTAGGTTGACAGTCAGGAAGGCAGATGCTCCGCACATCTCCATCCCCAAATCCCCACTTCATATTTCCTGCTCTTTTCCTTTGTGCTTAAGTGTATCTTGGTGTGTTGCCTGGGAGTTTAGATGTGCTTATAACACAACAAAGAATTATGCAAGACAAAGCCCAACTGGCTTTTATTTTTCCTTCCAGCCCAACTATAACTTAGACAAAACCAAAGCATTTTCTTCCCTTATGTAGGATAGCTATTAAAAAGGAAGAATGTAGAGAAAAAGAAAACATCCAGGGGGGATAGTGGGAAATGAATGCATTGTGATTTACTTAACAGAATTGTAAGGAGTCATGCCCAAGAACATGGAAATTGCTTATTTAAAACACTGTTTTTTCAATTTTAAAAGAATACACGCACATGGTAAAAAAAAAAAAGAAAGAAAACAAACTGTAAAAAAAAATACAAAACAAGACGTAAAAGTTCAATTCTCCAAAATCCTACCCCATCTCCTGAATACCACTGCCAAAAGAAACACTGTTAGTCATTTATTTTGCATCTTTCTGAACAAGTGTAGGCATATTACAAAGATGTCACAAACTCCCTATAAGCTCTAAAATTTGATTTTTTCCCTTATTGTGTCTTAAGTATCTTTACATATCAGTATCTATTCCTCAGTTTAAAATAACATTATAAGCTTCATAGATCCATTGAATGAGAATATAATTATTTGTTTACACAATCTATTTTGGCTGACATCTGGATTTTTAGATCATTATTATTGCAAACAAAGCTTTGGTAAACACTTTTGTGAATATATTTTGTACACATAAAATGAATATGATAGTTGCAGGGTTTCTAAATTTCTAAAAATGGAGTGACTATTTTTGAGACTGTATGTATTTACATCTTGATAATTATCTCCTAATTTATCCCTAAAGATGTTAACCAATGTATACACCCAGCAACAATGTATGACAGCATTTTCCACCTGCTCCCATCCCTAAGAATTTGTTTTTATAAATAAAAACTTATAAACACTATCATAAATCACCTCTGGATTTAAGGAAAATCTTCTACTTTTTGGCTTTCCTAGACTTCTATACTATGTAAATGTAATATAATGATACTTTCTTCTGTTACTAAGAAAGGTTAAAGAAATTCAGAACACTTGTTTGTAACTGTTTTGGGAATAAAATTTCACTTGTAAAGCCCAGAATATGAGACCATTCATCAAAAGAAGGTCATAGGAGAAAGTAATTAGAGGCAGAGCTCTGTGTGATAAGGGCAGGCTGATAGAGGGAAAGGAATATATCTTACAGGCAATCCACCAGTAGAACTAGGGGAAATAACCCTGTGGTATCAAGATGCAGGAGCCCAGAGATAGCTATAAATGTCTTGCAATGTTACTGTGTCCTCTTAAGCCCTAGAATGAGAATGCATTTTGTAGAGATACCTATAATGCAAGTGACAATGGTCAAGAAGTACTGCACTTAGTTCCCTTTTCTTCTAACCTAAGGACAATACAAGCTGTGCTTGTCATTTCAAATTCTTCTAGAAAAGAGTGTGCAAGCTTGGCTCTTTCTCCAGGTTTATATATTTTCATTACTTTAGAAAACCCACATGTCCTATTCTACTGCAGTGTGTTTTTCAGGGCAATAATTCTTCTTAAAATAATATCAAGGGAAAATATCTGAGTCACAACAATCTGAAGTCCAATCTGTTCTGCTACAAAAGATGTTTCTCTAACATCAAGCATCTCATACACAGTTGGTAAACAGGAAAAGAATGTCAGTATAACATGGAATTTGTAGGACTCAGACATGATTTTCCTAGGCAAGAAGACCTGGAATAGCAGGAATAAAATTATAACCTTCATTGTAAAGGAAAATTTTTCAGTGTTGTGGCTGTTAAGCATTAGTTCTTTCAGCTGCATTTTAAGAAATGTAAAACTAAGTGATGATTGCTGATGGTAGTACAAAACTGTAAATACCCAGAGAGCTGGAAGTGGACAATGTCTAGCATTTACTCTTGGTTAGGGGCTTAACTGTGTCGCCTCACTAATTAATATGTCGAATTCCTTACTCCAGTACTTGAGAATATGACTCTATTTGCAGATAGGACCTTTAAAGAGATAATTAAGGCAAAATGAGGTTATATGGGTGCATCCTAATCCAACATGATTGTTGTCCTTATGAGAAGAGATTAGGACACAGACAACACACAGAAAGAGGACAGGCCATGCAAGCACACAGCAGGAAGGGGGTCTGCAAGCCAAGGATAGAGGCCTTGGAAGAAACCAAACTTGCCAACACCTGATCTTGGATTTCTAGCCTCCAGAACTGTGAAAAAGTACGCTTTTGTTGTTTAAGCCACCCAGTCTGTAGTTTTTGTTCTGGCAACCCTAGCATACTAACGCCCTCTTGGACACAGTCTCGGAGATATAGTGCCACAAAAATGAAACCACATTATTGCAGCATTATTTACAATAGCCAAAATACAGAAGCAACCAAAGTGTCTATCAGTAGATGAATGGATAAAGAAGATGTGCTACATATTATACAGTAGAATATTTGTTTTTCAGACATAAAAAAGTTTTTTTCCACTTGCAACAACATGGATGGACCTAGAGAGGATTGTGCTAAGTGAAATAAGCTAGGCAGAAAAAGACAAATACCATATGATTTTACTTTTACGTGGAATCTAACAAAATAAAACAGCAAACAAAACAAATAGACTCATAGACACCGAGAAATGACTGGTGGTTACCATGGGGAAGGGATGGGGTGTATAGGTGAAGTAGGTGAAATAGGTGAAGGGGATAAAGAGGCACAAATCTGTCATAATATAAATTAGTCCTGGAAATGAAAGTACAGCATAGAAAATATAGTCAATAATACTGTAACATCTTTCGATTTTGAAAGCAACTACCCTAGTTAGTGCGAACATTTAATAATGTAGATGACTGTTAAATCACTATGTTGTATACTTGAAAACAATTTATAATGTTATATACAAACTATACTTCAATTAAAAAAAAGAAACAACATATAATTAAAATTATTCATCGTGATAATATTTATGATAACAAAGAAAAAGAAAAAAAGAATGACCTATTTCCCCCATGGACACTGGTAAACTGTGGTATATTCCTACAATGGAGCATGGTGCAGCCATGAAATGACAGTAAGGAAGAGCTCTGTGGCCTGATAGGAAGTGATTTCCAGGATACACTCTTATGTGAAAACATAACAAGGTGAAGCAGAGTATGTATAATATGTTACCTTTTGTGTTAGGAGAAATAATAATATGTGCATGTATATGCTTATTTTTGCAAAACTGACAAGCTGATTTGAAAATTTATATGTGGCTATTTTGATTGGGAAAGTACTGAATCTATGACAGCTTGGGGAGAACTGACACCTTGACAGTCTTGATCCATGAATGCAGTGTATCACTCCATTTATATAAGTATTTGAGAATTGCAGCAATATTTTGTAGTTTTCAGTATACAAATATGAAACATCTTTTGTCAGGTTTATCCCTATATTATATTTTTCAATGCTAATATAAGTGATATTTTAAAATTTCTAATTGTTGCTACTATGAAATATAACTGGTTTTTGTATATTGATCTTGTGTTCTCCAAGTTTGCTTAAGTCATTAATTAGTTCGAGTAGCTTTTTGTAGCTTCCCTGGGATTTTCTACATAAATGATCATATCATCTGTGAATAAAGACAGTTGTACTTTTTTCTTCCCAGTTGGAGGCCATATGTTTCTTTTCTTGTCTATTGTCTATAACCTCCAGGATAATGTTGAATAGAAGTGGTGAATCTTTGACTTATCCTGATTTTGGAGGACTTCTTTCACCATTAAATACGTATTAGCTGTAGGTTTTTTGAAGTTACTGTTTGTCAAGTTGATTATGTTTTCTTTTAATCTTAGTTTGCTGAGATTTTTTAAAAGTCAGGAATGGATATTGAATTTTGTCAAATGCCTTTTCCTCTATTGAGATGATCACAGGTAGATCATCTTTGACTATATTTTTTTCTCTTAATATGACTGAAAAAGCATGCCACTTCCATGTTGAAAGATATTTTTGTGGACTGCATAATTCTAGTTTAACAATCTTTTTCTTTGAGTGCTTTAAAGATCTTCTCTATCTTCTTGCTTGCATAGTGTTTGACAAGAAATCTGTATAATTCTTATTACTCTTTATCTGTACAATTTTTTCTGGCTTCTTTTAAGATTTTCCCTTTATCACTAGTTTTAAGCAATTTGATTATGATATTCATTGGTGTAATTTTCTTGATGTTTCTTGTGTTTAAAGTCCATTGAGTTTCTTGGGTCTATGGGTTTATATTTTTTTCACCAAATTTGAATATATCTAAGGTTTTAGTTTTTCAAATATTTTGTACTTTTCCCTTTGCCTTCTTCCCTTTAGTGACTCCAATTTCACACAAATTTGGCTGCTTGAAGTTGTCCCATGTTTCAAAGTCTTTAAAATTGTTTTCTTGTCCTTTAAAAAACAACAGCAAAATTTCTGTGCTTCATTTTAGATAGTTTCTATTGCTATGCCTCCAAGTTTACTTATTTTTCCTCCTATGACTCGCTGCTGTTAATCCCATCCAGTGGATTTTTCATTTCAGACATTTTAGTTTTCATCTGTAGTTCAATTTTAAAAAATCTTCCATGTCTTTATTTTATACGTTCAGTATTTGTTATAGTTTTGAAGCACATGGAATATAGTTATTTTGCTGTGCTTATTTATTAATGCTATCGTCTATGCCATTTTAAAGTATTTTTTTATTGATTTTTTTTCCTCATCATTATGGGTTTTATATTTTTCTGATCTTTGCTTGCCTGATCATTGTTTATGAGATGCCTGACATTATGAATTTTATCTTGTGGAATGTTGGGTATTTTTTTCATTCTTAAATACTGATGCACTTTGTCCTGGAATATGGTTAAGCTATTTGGAAACAGTTTGATACTTTTGGATCTGGTTTCTAGGCTTTGTTTGGAAGAACCAGAACAATAGTTAGCCTAGGGCTAATTTTCCCCACTACTGAAGTAAGAACTTTCTTGTTATTAACCTTAGCCTCATGAATTATGAGGTTTTCCACTCTGAATGATGGGAATGGTCACTATCCTGGTCCTTTATGAATCCCAGGATAGTTTGTTTATCCTATAAGGTGGGTCATTCCTTGGTCTCAGGTAGTTTCTTCACTCACATGCTTGATCAGTCACCACCTGAAACTGTGAAGGAGACCTTCTCTAGCTCTCAGTTCTCTCTCTGTGCAATCCTCTCCTGTGTGCTCTGCTTGGAGAGTTCAAGCCATGCTGGCTTACCTGGGCTCTCAGTCCCTCTCATCAGTTTAGGGAGATGACCGGAGATGGCCTGGAAACGCTCTTCAGCCCTAGGCAGTCCTAGGGCTCACCTCACTTGTTTTCCTTCAGCTGGTGATTGCTGGCCTTCATTGCTTATCTCCCATAGTATGTCCCCTCCCTAATTAATATGTTGAAGTCCTTAATCCAGTACTTCAGAATATGACTCTATTTGCACATAGGACCTTTTAAGAGATAATTAAGGCAAAATGAACTATTGTTTAATATATTTGTCCAGGCTTTTTTTCTTTTTTTCAGTTGTTTTACACAACAGGGTAAATGTAGTCCTTGATACTCCATCTTGGCCAGGAGCACAAGTCTTGCACTTCTGTTTTTATGCACTTCAGAATTTCCCCTGAGGCAGCCTGCAGCTGATCTGCTTTCCTGAGCTGTTCAAGTTTATTTCCCACATAATAATTACTGGTTTTGTTAGCACTCTGATTACAAAGTTGAATATGTTTTCCTCTATTTTCCTTTTATTTTAACATGCAATTAAATATATGCAGTGTTTCTGAGTATATTGTGATATAACAGTTACAACCTGTATAATTTAAGAACCAGTGTTATAGTTGGCATAAACTTTAAGCAAAAGCAAAGGACACATAAAGATTTATTTTTATTAGCATTTTCAGAAATGAAACTAAGTGGTCAGATCTTTGAAGGTAGGTTTCATTTGTATGAGTCATTGTATTTTCCTTTCCCATAGTGCCCACCACATAGATCCTCAAAACCATTTGTTGATTTGCTGTAATAGATTTGTTGGTAGTCCAGGAATATGTTGCTATTTTCGTTATTACGATTATGACTCTTAGGCATTGACTGTCTACTGTAAGTTAGGCACTCTGCCAGGCACTTTATACAATATGTAATTCAGTCTTCACTACAACTGTACGGTATAGAGATTTTTTATTCCCTTTTATAGATGGGGAAATGGATTCAGGGAAGTTAAATGATTTGCTCAAGGCCCCATGGCTAATAATTGGTACTATTATGATTCCAAACCCCAGGTCTGTCTGATTCAAAGCCTATACTGCTTTGTCCTGTTACATGAAACATAACAAAGCTTAGTGGTTCTTTTCTCCAACAGGAACTCTCTTATTTTTCTTTAATCCTCTTAAAGAAGGGAATAAAAAGAAAGTCGCTTAAGGACAAGAGAGTCCAACATGGCAGAGTTGATCGAGGAAGTATTCATCTTGAGGTTTCCAAAGTTACTTGTATATCAGAGTGATTTCACAGGGTTGTGTTATATGTGAAAACCAGGAACAGATTATGTTTTCAATAAACACAGTAAACTAAAATTAAGCCAGAATCCCTTGTTTCCTTTTAAAATAACCTTTACACTTTCTACTCATAGAAAAGTATTTATTCTTCAAGTGCACTCCAGTGTTTTCAGTCGTGATGGAAAATGTATTTTACTTGGAGACTCTTTTGAAAGCTGTGCGAGGGCTTCTCTTAGGAAGGGCCTAAACTTGATGAAAAATTGAGGTTTGATCTCAAATAGTTTTCTTAATAATGTTGTGGTATGGACTGAGCAGGCATGTTCCCTGGAAAAAAAAAAGAGTATAAAATTATATTGACCTCACAATGGCACATTTTACAGTTTCCCATGTGTTGCTCCTCTGTAACCAGAAAGCTAGATTTCATATTACTTGGGGGATGGGTTTGAGCCTTCAAAGGCCATAAACAGGGGCCTGTCAGTGGAGGAAGTCAAGGAACATGAGGCCAGATTGTCCTCACCAGAGGAGAAGAAGCCCAGATCCATGGACAGGGCACAAAGTTTATCTGAATTACCTTCCATCTCAGTCAAGGTTTAACATTAGGTCACTGGTGCCTATCACTGTTGCAATGTGGGATTATTTTTATTAAGCATTTCATGTTTGTCCAAGAGCTTTCAGTCATTAATCATTTAACTCTGTTCCCCATGAGACTTCGGTGAAGTAAATGGGAAAGAAAAAGCACAATTCTTATTTTCCAGATAGAGAAACTGAAGCATTTTTGTTTGCCACTATTACATGCTGAAAGAGGTAAATCCATACCTTACAATTTGGGAGAACCAGCCAGGAGTTTGATGAGCTTTTGTTCCACCACAGAAGTGAGGTTTTCTGTTTTTATACAAAACGGACTTTCATATTTTTCATTTTGAAAGAAATGTGATTGATACTGAGGTGTACCAAAGGATATTTGGAATCCAAATATGCATTTAAGTTTAAGTAGCAAAGATTAAAAGGCAGAGCTAATCTTGAATTTTCTAGTAAGAAAGAGAATATTAGCAAATACGTCCAGTGTGGTTGTGAATAGCCAATAGCAAGTTACAAAGGGACTCTGAGACTTTGGCATGGGGAGTTTGCTGCTGAGAATTAATGTGGTGGCCCTCCTGGAGGGGGTGTGCTTTGAATTTCAATTAAAAAAGGTTTCAAAGACAGTATGTCCTTTAGCTCAGATGCTTTGAAATATCTTTTCTGTTTTTTTTTTTCTATGGAGTGGAAACACCACCAAAAATTTGCCAAATATCACAAGAAGGAGGAATTGACCAAGGGGTCCACAAGGGCACATTTCAGAGTAATGAAGAGGAAATGAAAAGTTTTCTGACTGAGATCTTTCATGTCTATTAATAATGAGGTAGTTCAGGGGGCAAATGGTTAGGGTGGTGGGGGGAAGGGTGTCAGTGGAAGCCATTAAAACAGACTAGATAAAGCACAGAAAGTCCACATCAGGAATCAACATGTCCTGGTGGTGGTAGGGAATACAGTTAGGGCTAGAACCAATTTACTTCCTTTGGCATAAGACAGAACTTGGATTCAAATCCATTTAGAAGCTATGTGACTAAAAATCTCTGATTCCTCCTTTTTAAAATGGTATGAACAAAGCTTTCCAGATGTGATATATGTTGGTCCCTAGCTCACTGGGTGAACAGATGATGATAGAGTATTTCTGGAATCCAATCCTACAAGTGGGTGGCTAGCATCAATTACACACAAAAATGATGTGATCTACACAATACATCCCACTTCACACTCCACCAGAGCTAAATGTATCTTCAAGTCAACTCTAAAGCCAACCTACATGAAAAGAAATGTGACAGAGGGGAACTCAGCGCAGTATTAACTAATGGGTGTTAAATACTTAATTTTGTAGACTTTACAAAAATATATAATCATGCCCACACATAGATGAAGCCCTTACCAGGGCCATGGAAGTTCTCATACCATTAGCCTCAAGGTCAGCTGCTTCTGTATGTCATGAGAATGTGCTGAAAATTCTGTCTCCCATATTGGTAAGTCTTGCTTGAAGTGAGGAAGATGGTAATGGGAATTTAAGGTTAGAAATTCAAGAGACGCCCTGAAGGCAACAACTTGTCCAACCACAGAGTTGAGATATGTCTCCTTCAGTGGTGGTGAATCTAAATTAAATGGAGTCTTAAGGGTCTGATGGTGGCATATCAAAGAAACTCTTTGTTCCTCTTGTATTTTGCTGTCCCCCCTCCTCCCCTCCAGTATTGGTTAGTTACATTTGAGTTCAAAAGTCCTCTTTGAAATTTCTGTGGTTACCTGACCCTGAACTGTTTCATCTTTCAGAAAATCCCTTCTTGGAGCACCATGATTTCTTCAGAGCACAGTGGTACCTGTAACTGGTAGAGGTAAGCTGGGAAGTTTGTCAAATGTGTCTCAGGGCCACTCCACATGCTCCTGGGCAGAGATACTTTTGAAACTGGTACAAGCAGCAGTTGGGAAATGAACCTAGTGGTATGATGGTCATTCCAGAAATGTAACCCCTCAGAAATGTGCTGCCCAGTCTCTTGTAAGAAGGGTAAAACAAATAAAGCTGCCGGCTATTTGGAGCATACTCTGGCTCCTTCCACATCTGCAGGACATTTAGCTCCTTGCATCTGGTAATGTTTGTGCAAATATAATTCCATATTCACTAATAATTCCTGGGGCTAAAGGCCCCCCCCTTGGGTAACCTTGTTAATATTCTCTCAAGATCTGGTGTGAACGCCTCATAGCATTTTGATTAGAATTCAATCTTGTGTTTTTTTTTCCTCTCTGTCTCTTTCTCCCTCTCTCCTCTCATGCTTTTCTGGCCCCCGGTTTCCTGGCCACCCACATCAGGAGACATTCTCCCTCCCTTCCACTCTCCATTCTCAGTTTCAAGGAATTTCCTTGTGTCAGAGGCACAGTGTGATTGACATATTTTCCCTTTCTTAAGAGCAGTCATCTCAGTGTTTGATTTAACCATCTCCTTATGAGGCTCGCGCAATCATTACCTGGCTGAAAAAGACCTCGTCACCCTCATGCTCAAGCACCAGGCTCAAACCCACGTTTTTCAGTATTTTTATAGACTTTTAAATTGATTCCCCTTTTTTCTACATTTTTTTTTTTTGGTTGGCACTAGCAAATGATTCCCTAGTGTGTTGTACCCTGAGCCTTAAAGAATTTTAGTTATCCACAAACAGGTAGACCAGCTGCCTCCTGCCAAGTGTCCTCTGCCTGCCAAGAAAAGCATTTACTCTTCTTTGGATGTAGGAGAAAGAGTGGATATATAATAAGCTCTCTAGTTTTGAATTCACCAACTCTACGTTGATTGTGCTCCTTTAGTTCCTCAGTCTTACTTGACCAGCTTATTTGTCTCTCAAGAGAAAAAAATAGAAAACAAAAACAAAAGCAAATTAGCCAATGCCTGAAGAATTTTATTTTAACTCAAGAAGAATTTCTTGGCAGTGAAGTTCTTAATGTTGGAGTGATTCTGGAATGCATGCACTCTCTCTCAGACTGCCTTATCATCAAATTACTATGGGCTATAAGAGTTTCTGCTGGAAGGGGATGAACTAGATGACCCTGGAAGGCCATTTGCAGTTTTTCAGTTTAACAGCAATCTCTTTCTTTTCTGGAAGGGCCACACTTCTCAGTGTTGTGCCAGTCTGTCTTAAGGGGATTACTCATGTCTTTCCAGAGTAGCCTGAACCATAGCCCACTACCCTCTTTAATGAATCACATGCCCAGCTGCTGATTATGATACGTTGCCTACCTAAAGCCCCCAACTGCAGGCAGCTCTGTTGTAAATAATTATATTCTTAAGTAACCTCCAGTACCCCAAATCCCATTGTTTCAGGAGGAAATGAAGCACTGGAAGACAGAGGCTTGGATTGGCAGTAACAAAATTAATTTTTTTCCTCTAGAATTTCAGTAATAAAGGTAGCTTTAATAAAAAACTATTTGTGTATAGCTATAATATCTTAATTCATTGTACAAAGCCAGCATTCAGTACATTTCACTTTTAATCAGGATTAATAGCCTGTCTCTAGTGATTACTAAGAGCACTCTTATTAACACAGAGTGACATAAATGTTTGTCATAATTATTGTCCATGTTATGATAAAGCATAAACCCAACCAACCAAAGCAGGTATATGTTCTTACATTGAGAGTAACAGCTGGCATGTGTATGGTGATGTGCATCTCAATACACACTGAAAGTACGTGTATTGTAAATTGTGTTTTTGATTGATGTTATATTCCATGGCTTTAGGAAAAGTCATCTGTAGAGGAAATGCCTATTATACAAGCACTCCTAAGAATACATGTCAGTCCATGGTCTACCTAGACCAGTACAATTATGGGATTTTGTGTAAAAAGTAATGATATAAACACTATAAAACACTGGCCCAGAAAGGTTAGGACTTGAAGACATTTCCATCTTATCTCAATTTCTTATTACAGGTTTCTAAGAGTCATTCACTGAAGTCAAGACCTGAAGAACTCAGGTGGTCCACAATGTATCTAAATCTTTTCTGTACCCAATTTTTATTTTCAACCTATATGCTCACTTGAGATAATGGGTTTCATAAATTCACTTTCTGTTTTATAAAGCAGTACTTCCTCTCTTTTTTTGTGTATCTGTGTCTTTCAAACTCAAGGGTTTCACCAAGTTCTACTATTCCAGGATTTGGTTAAAGAATCTATGGTTCACCATTCTTATATCCTCCTGATTTGGAAGCTTTAATAATATTTTTATTACATATTCCACCTGTCTGCCCAGTCCCTCCGCCACCACTTTCCAGATGGATAAATAGGAGTTTTTAAAGCTTGTGTTGATGTGGAACCCCTTACTCTCCTCCTAAATTTTTAGCTGATGATATCAGAACCCTCTTTAATACCTAAATCATGGTGACTGGTCTTGCATATCTCAGTTCATGTTGGCATAGGCTGGGATTTGTTTTTAAAAGAGTACATGTAACATATCCATATCCTTTTATTCTATTTTTCTGCAATATTTCTCTGTTTAAGATAAAAAGACCAACTTCTCACCATTAATAAGCTTAATACTTAAGCCAGTAATTTCTGAATTTTTTGAGAAGTGTAAATAATTTTTCAAGTGAAAACCTATTTAAAATGCAAAAAAAAGGAATATGGTGTAGGCAGCAGGAGCTGGGGACCAAAGCCTAGTTCATTTAACCTACCTCTGATCTCTGAGGTACTCCACAAAACTAGGAAGTTCCATGAAAAATGCTTTGAAAATCATCAAGCTTACCAATCGCCAAAGTAAGCACCAACCAGCACTCACTTGAAAAAGCTGGAACTGTGTCTAAAATGCACCCATCCACATTCTTTCTTTACAAATTCTTAACCAAGAGTTTCTTTACAAAACATATAATTTTGAAATGTATTCTTTATTTCAGGTCACTCAAATATCCTCCAGACCTCACCTATTCATGGTTATAAATGTGATCACATACATGGGTCAGCATAAGTTCACGGACCTGGTAACCCTCATCTGTGGGACAGCAGGACCCCAGCCGCTTATGAGGTGTTCTTACCCTTTGGTATTTCTCAGGGGCTTCCAGGCAATACCTTCCTTGTGACCCTTACAACAGTAAGGACAACTTAGATGTATTGTCTCTGAATGTGAAGTGGCTCTCCACTCTCTGTGGTTCCGTGCAAACCAGTGCTCTCTGAGGTCACTTCAGCTACAACCACAGCCTCTGGGTACTGCTCTCCACTCTGCCCAAGAGTGGGCATAGACCCTTGTTTAATACACCACAGCACAGCCAAGAATGGGTTATAACAATATCACTTTTTTTTTGTACAGCCTCAAGTATAACCAAAAGGAAATACACACCAAAATCATAATTCAGCTGTTAGCTCTACATCCTTATGATGTCTACTGTAGGCTACACTTCTGCCCAGCTACTGTACAAAAACTTTCTACCCAATATCCATTTGCTCCTTCTTTTGTTACAGAAACACAATTTTATTTGAGATGGCAATGAATCAGGCTAAAAGGATAGCTCTCCCAGCATCTCTTGCAGCTAGATACAGTCACAAGAGTAATGTTACAAAGTGGGTTTCTGGGAAGGCTCCTTACAGGAGCTGATACAATTGGGAGATGCTTCCTTTTTGCCTTTCCTGCTACCTGAAATGAGGATTTGATGACAGGAGCTATGGTAGCTATGTTGGAACATGAGGTTGCTTCGAGTCGGGGCACCAAGTGCTGAGGATGACATAGCAGAGAGGAGATGGAGTCATTGATTTCTTGGTGAATCACCACAGTATCCTTTGAGTTATTCTGGACTTCTTAATGTGTGTTTGGGCTTTCTGTAATCTGTAGGCAAACCTAATCATGGCATAGCAGTGGTGAGCCTGCCTTCTGCCCTTGCTATGGGGCAGCTTAGCACCTGACCTGGTTGCATATGGCAGAATCTAGCTTTCCTCCATCATGGGAAAGCCCTTCAGTATGTCTAGACTCTGCAGAGCCTCTTTCCAAAAGAACCAGAGCCCAGAGAAAAGTAATTCTCTGCTTACCCACAGTCAAACCCCATTGCCAATTTTTCATCTCCTCACTCAGAAGCTGCCTCTTTTCCAGGATAATTGAGTGTTATAATGATTATTCCCACAGAAACCCACTCTCTGCCCACAGGGGTGTGGCTCACCTGCTGCTTCCAGGAATATGCACATAGGCTCATGTTTCAGCCATAGCTCAGTTCCTTCATCTGATAAATGGGGAAATTTTAAAATAAACATAAACCACAAATGGTTTTAAAATATATTCTTAGGTATTAGCTTTGGAATCCTTACCACAGCACTTCTTAAATTTTGTTTTTGGCTCCTCTTACCATTTATTGCATCTTCTTAGATACACAGCAATACGTGAATATAAACCCTAAAATGTACTCATAGATTGGTGCATTCACACATACATGCACACATAGATTTTTATATATCCTCCCACATATGTATAATACTCTTAAGCATATACTCTGGCACACTGATACACAAGTTCAAAGAAATATGGATTGAGGTTTAGTTAATAGGAAATATAAGGAATGGATTAGATATGGCAGCTAAAAAACCTAGGCAGGTGGATTACAAAAGAGCAAGTAACCCTCATGGCACTTATTAATGGCATGGCAGTAATATAAATTTTCTATATGGTCCAGGGATAAGGCTTAATGAGGGGCTTATTAGGGATGTGAGCCTCATGTACAGCCCAGTGCTGCTCTAAGCTGGCCTAAACCAGCCAGACCATCTCACCAGTGGTTCCCTGGTAGTAGAAATATCGCATCATGAGCTATCATGAAATCCTCGATGGCTGCAGAGAATGGCCACCTTGTTTTCCAGTCTCATCATAGTCACCCAAGATTTGAAATATGAATGAATGGTTAATATACTCTGTAACCCTCCCACCACAAAGACTGTCTGACCTTCTCATTGAGTATGCATGGGAAAGGGAGAAAAAGCAAGCAAAGAGGCCACTTGGATCCAGAAGAGCACCAGTTCAAGGAGATGGGTAATGGAACAAGGGAGCTTGAGTAGAGATGAAGGGCCTCTGTGGTGACATCTCATTCCCTTGACCTGGAAGCTGGTGTGACCTTGTAACTCTGCGAAGGTAGAGAGTTTCTAGCATGTTGTGCAAGGAGCAAGACTGACATTGCTTTCCTGGAGAGGCTGCTGTGGAGATAGAGACAGACAGAAAGACTGAGTCACTTTGTTTTTCTTTTCATATTTTCGTATTTCTCCTACTTACATCCTCGACTGATCCTCTCCTTTCCTGGTGTTTGATTACTTGTATGTGCTAACCACAGCCTGGCCCTTCTGTCATTTAGCCAAATTACACACATTTAGGTCTTTTCATCTTTCTTTATGAACCAGTCTCTCCAGTCTATTTAATCATTTTGTCAGTTCTTTTCTGAATTCCACCCAATTTAAAAATAAGCTAAATTCTCCACCCCTGTGGATGTAAAAGCAGGCTGTTGCAGACTCCTGCAGAGCTCTAGCCTTGGTTTGATGCATGTAGAGGAAAGATATCCCCATGTTTTAAACTTTTTCCAGTTTTTCTCAGCAGTGACAGCCTGGAAAAGGCCAGGCAAGGTAGGTAAAGGGGCAAGAAACTTGGCTGGCCAGAGCTGGAGACCGTGGTGATGGTGCTGGGTTTGTTTAAAATTTTTCTTATTGATTGATTGATTAGCTGATTAGTATACGTGATAGTTTCCAAAAGGTATAAAAATATGTATCATGAACAGAAGGTATTGCTTCTATTCCTGTTACCTACTCACCCAATTCTGGAGAAGCAGCAAAGTTACTTGTTCTATGTGTGTTTTTCCAGTTTATTTTATGCACTTACAATCAAATATGTGTTTTTACCCATGTGTGCATGTGTATCTCCCATGTCCACTTTCATACAAATGGTGATCTAGTACTACATGCATTGCTCTCCTCTTAGCTTTTTCTCTTAGCAATATATCTTGGAGATTTGGAGATGGTCTATATTCACACATAAATAGCTCCTTAAGTAATTTTTATGGCTACGTTGTATCTACACTGAATATGTGTTGTAATTTTGTAGTCCACAATTAATGAGAATTTATTTTAAAATTTTTATTTTTTTATAGTCACTATCAATTAACATTTAGGGATCTTACCTACTTCATATTACTGACAATGCTTCTGAATAACTTACACATTTTGCACATGTGTGAGTAGACATGTAAGATGAATTACTGGGTTAAAAGTTATGTGCATCAGATTTTCTAGTTCAAATTGGACTGATTTGCCAACTTACAGATCCACTAATAATGTATGAGAATATATGTTTCCCCATAACCACACACACACATACAAAATTTTTAGAGTTTTGACAATCTGATGGAAAGAAAATCAGTTATTTTTGTGCATTTCTTTTATTATGAGTGAGGTTGGTTTCTTTTCACAAATTTAAGATCCATTTGAATCAGTGGGCAATCCACCTGCTTTTTCACATTTATATTGAGTTGTTGGTCTTCTGTTGATTTAGAGGGACTGTTTATATTTAAGGAAATTAGCTCCTTGTGGTATGTTACAAACATACTTTCCTGTTCATCATTCTTTTCTATTTACATAGATGAATATATTCACCTTCTATTTCATGATTCCTGGGTTTTGGTTTTATGACATACTTAGACCAGTTATTCCCACTTTGAGATTGTTTTTAAAAATTTCTGTAGTTTTTTCCAGTATACATATAAATGACAGGTAAATCAAATTTCGTTTCTCCAGATGGCCACTTAGTTGTCCCATTGTCATTTATTGAATAATATATCTCTTATCCATAGATTAAAATTTTTTCCTTTATAATATGTAAAATTTCCATTGCATTTGTACTTCCTTTTGAAATTCCTAATCTGTCCTATTTAACTATCATATCAGTGTCATGTTATTTTAATTATCTGTTGCTTTAAAAATTGTTTTATTGTCTAGTAGAAATAGTTCCCCTCATTACTTTTCTTTCCTAGAACTTTCCTGTTTTCCTTGCTTTTTTTTACATGAATTTTAGAATCAGGTTGTCTAATCCAAAACTTCACTTTGGCATTTAAAAAAATCAAGGTCAAGTTAAATTTATAGATTAATTTAGGAAAGTAGGCATCTTTATGATATTACTTTCTCCTACCTGAGAACATGATATTCTTTTTCATTTGTCTATGTTTGTGTGTATATTTCTTAGCAGCAGTTAAAATTTTTGTTCTCATAAATTGTGCCTATTTCTTGGTAATTGTATTTCTTTTTGGTTGCTATATAAATTGAGATTATCTGTCATCTCTTCTAACCATTTGTATGTGTGTGTGTGTGTGTGTGTGTGTGTGTGTGTGTGTGTGTGTGTGTGCTTTTGCTTTCTGCTGATTAATTTTATAATCACCAGGCACATTCCCAAATTCTCTTCTGTTCTCTCTAGTTTTCCTAAAGGTTCTTCTAGGCCAGGGTTTCTCAACCTTGCACTATTCACATCTTAAGCCAGATAATACTTTGCTGTTGGGGTCAAGGGGTGGGTGGAGAGGACTGTGTTGTCCTGTGTACTGAAGGATGTTTAGTAGCATTCCTCACTCCCTACTGGGGTGGGGATAGGGGTATGCCTCTGTTTAAGAACCATTGTTCTAGTCCATAACCCAGGGAAAGTTTTCATTATTTCCACCTACTCCCAACCCCTGCTCTATTACACACAATTGGGTCTAACTGTGTGAGTGGAAATAGCTAAGGCCAATGTTCTGTTATGAGAACAAACTGTGGCTAGAAGTAGCCATGGAAGTGATGGTTATTCATAGTTTAATCATGCAGGCTTAACTATGTAAGTATGTAGGCCAAGCTACATGTAGAAATCAGTCACAGGTTCAAATGTCATGAATTTAAAAGTTGAATATAATAAACAGAAGGAGGCAGAATCTGTTTCAGTATCACAGTTTCAATTTTAATTGTGTGGTGTTTGGCATGTTCTCCAGCTATTTAATGTGTGATCACCGTCTTCCCAGTAGATTGAATCATAGCATCTCAGACTTGAAGGGATATTGTAATTTCTTTGAGGCATGCCACTATTTCTTTCACCCCTTTAACACCCTCAGCTGTGATGTACCACTTTTGCATTTTCTACAAATATTTACCACAGTACTGGGTACATGGCAGGTGCTCAGTGAAGTTCATATTTTGCTTATATAATCCTTTCAGCCTGACAATTTTGGGTTCTTTAGGGATGACACTGTGGATTAGCAGGAAACATTTAGTGTTTGAAATCAAAAGATCTGCATTCAAATCCTAGCTAAGAGGCATTAGATTTTTCACTGTACACACAAATTACCTAATCTCTGAAAGCTGTTACAAATATACTTACACTGTAGGGTTGCAGTGGAGATAGATAAGATTATATATACAATGCAACAAGAACATAGCAAGAGCACAATTTATTTTTAATTCTCAGTTAAAACTCAGGCACTTGATATGTGATATAGCTATTATTATCATTATTACTATGTGAATACAAGTTCTTTATCTGAAGAATTGAAACTAAATCTAAATGTTTTATTAAAAGTTTAAAGTATAAATTGAAATATTGGGAAACCGGTTCAATAATTTTGTTTAATACTCTAGTAGGTCAGATATTTGTGTAAGCAACATCCATACTTATTTCTTACTTATTGGAGATAGACTCTTTGAAAAGGCTGAATAGTCTGGGCCTTATGATTAAATCAGTCAGCTTTGTGGGTGATTCCTGTCTATGGAATTCAATGTCAACTAAAGAATAACATATGCAAATGGACAAAACTTGTTCTTAGTCATGTTCTCTATGAAGTGAAGTAGAGTTTAATGATATTAATGTTTAGCTGAACTTGCTTATTCTTTTGTTAAAGCCTTTTTCAAATTTTGGAATGTCACGCACATATAGAAACTTATATAAAACTTAAATGTACTGTGTAATAACTAAGCAAATAATGGGTAACCTCTGCTCAGATTAAGAAATAGATTAAGAACACTACCAGCCACCAGAACAATGTATCCCTTTCACATCACAATCCTTCCTCTCCCTATTTTTCTTTATGATCTTACCACCTATGAATATGTCCCTTATTAGTATAGTTTAGGATTTTTTTCTATCCTGTTTTTAAACTTTACATAAATGTAATGGTACTATAGCTACTCTTTAGTGTCTGGCTTTTTTTAATTTGTCAGATTTACCTGCGTTTTTGCTGTATAATATTCCATTGTATGTACATAACACAATTTATTTATTCATTATGCTGTTGACAGACAAGTGAGTTATTTTTAGTTTGGGGCAAATATAAGCCATATTTCTGTGAGCATTTTTTTACATGTATTGTGGTTGACAAGTACAGTAGAGTCTCTAGGCTTAAGTACCCAGAAGGAGAATTCTGGGTCATGGGGCATATGGAATTTCAAAATTAACAATTTTCAAAGGAGGTTGCACTAATTTATATTCCCACTAACAGTGTGAAAGTTCCCAGGGCTCTACATCCATGTGCATATTGAATTGCCCCAGCACCATTTACAGAAACACTGTCCTCTTCCCATTGCTACGCAGTTCCCCTTCTGTCATAAATTCCCCTTCTTTTGTAAGTCAGATTCCTATATAAGCATGAGATTATTTCTGGGCTCTCTTTTCTGTTGCATTGAGCAATTTACTAATTCTTTTCCAGTTGAATTTCTTAATTACCATAGCTTTATAATAAACCTTGCTAATCTGGTAGAACAGTCCACCCTCTTTGTTCTTCTTTAGAAGTGTTTTGACTGTTCTGGCTTTTCACAATTTATTACTGATTGTAGAATTAGTTTGTCAGATTATGCACGCACACACATACACATATGCATGCACATACAGATATGTGTGCACATATGCACATACATATGCAAAATCTTGTTTGGAATTTTATCAAATCTATAAAGCAGTTTTGGATATCTGACATCTTTATGATACTGAATTTTCCAAATAATGAGCTGTATATATTTCTTCATTTTCATAGGCTTCTTTAATGTTTCTCAATAAAGTGTTATAATTTTCTTCTCAGAATTCTGGCATATCTCTTGTTAGATGTACTCCTAAGTAGTTAATTTTCTAAGTGCTATTTTAAAAGGTAGTTTTCTGTATTTTTATTTTTAACTGTTTGTGGCTGGTATATAGAAGTAAAAATAATTTTTTGTGTATTGATTTTATATTCAGCAACTTTTCTAAATTCTTATTAAGTGTAATTATCTGTAGCTAATTTTTGTTTTTCTACATATACAATCATGTCATCTTCTAATAATGAATTTTGTTCCTTTTCTTTCCAATCCTTTTACCTATTATTTATTTTTCTTGCCTTACTGAACTGGTTAAGATCTCTAATGCATTGTTAAAAGAAAGCAGAAGACAGAAGAACATCTTGCTTCTTTCTTACCTCCAAGTGTTGTCAGGCAGCTGCATCTGGGGAGGCCTCTTCCTGCTCACTAGGTGAGACCTCAGTCTGGATGGGGAAGGTTCTTGACTCTGATTGAGAAAGAATTCTGGAACAGGTCAGACAAGTGTAGGTAAGGAAGGAATTCATTAAAGAGAGAGTAGTAGTGAATGGCAGCAGCTGAGCAGGCAGTGGAGGGCAAGGGAGAACAGAAAGAGGAAAGGGAAGCTCATTGAGCCCTGCTCTGCACAGGACAGGTCCCTTGCCAACTCCCAAGGCCAGGGTCACCTGGTGTCCAGGGTCCGCTTGAATCGGCACAACATGGGAACTAAGTCTCTACTGCCCTGGGATTTGGGGAAGGTGCAGTCACTGGATGGAGTAATAATACTATGTTCTGAGAACTTCCCAAAGGCAAAGAAAGGAGATTTGGGCCAGGCTATTAAAGAGCATGATCATAAAGCTACAGTCCTGTCCATGTCACCCAGGCAACAGAAACTTGAAGCCTAAATCAGAGATCTTAGCAGCCCTTTCCTATTTGTTTGAAGTAGAACACAGAGAGAGAAAACTAGTGTTTAAGTTCAGAAAATTGAATGAAATAGTGAAGTAACAAAGATGCTTACCACTGGATAAAACACAGTAAGTTAAGCAGTGAGAAGTCTTTGTTTAAGACAAAAAGTACACACATGAAGAAAGGTAAATGTGGGAAACCTCAGAGAAGAGACACACTTAAGGGCTTAGGATTCTGTCTTTTAAGGCTTTCAAGAATGCAGCAAAGGGCCAGGGTGTGGGACTGTGGTTTGATGCTCTCTCTCCTGTGAGAGACATTATGTCACCATCCATAGTCAGTCCTCTAGGTATTCTGTAAGATAAACTTAACACAAGGAATTTCTTGATTCTGTTCTTCTCCAAGATAGTGGTTACCCTCAAGCAGTTGGGACATATTATTTAGGACTGCTTGCCCTCCCTTAAGATATGGTCAGTTAGTGGCTGATTACTGTAAAATTTGTTAGGAATTTTACCTCCTAATTCCCTGGTTTTTAAAATGGAATCTTAGCCTTGCAATGGAGTCCCTCTTGTTTTTACTATACTATTTATATCCTGGCATTTTTCATCATAGGCAGAAAAAAACATCTTGATGCTTGTCCCATGTCCCTGTTCGATGTCAAAAGGAGAAGCTTTTCATTTATACATAATTAAAATAACTTCACCATTATGTGTGATGTTGATGTATGTTTCTTTGTCATATTAAAGGTTTCCTTTTTATCATAAGTGAATGATGAATGTTGTCAAATACCCTTTCTGCATCTATTGAGATGATTACATGATTTTCTCCTTTATTATGTGGGGTAAATTAAATCAATGTATTATTTTAAGTGCGAAATCAATCTTGCATTCCAGAGAGGAACCCAACTTGGTCATTACATCTTTTGTTTTAAATATATTGCTACATTTTCATTGCTAGGATTTCCTGGATTTTCATATCCTTTTTCAGAAATGAAATTGACATGTATTTTTCTTTCTTGAAATGACTTGTAACTTTGTGTTATCAATGTTTTTCTAGCTTCATTTGATGAATTGGGTAATTTATAATCCTTTTGCATTTTCTTGAAGAGTTGGTAAAAGAGTAAAATTATTTCTTCCAAGAATTTTTATTTTCCTACCATCAAATAGGTACACACAGATTTAGGACTCATACCTTCCTGGTGAATTAAACTTTTTATGGTTGTGAAGTGATCTTGATCATTAATAGTGCGTTTTTTGCCCAAAAGTTCATTTTGTCTGCTATTACTGTATCTCGAAGCTTTTATTTGGTGTTTACAAAATATATCTCTTCTACTGTTTTTCTTTCACTCTTTATATATATGTATATTTTAGGTGTATTCTTATAAATAGCATTTAATTACTGTTTTTTAATCCAGTGTAATAATCTTTGTCTTTAAAATATTTAACCTATTAACAGCTAATATTATTACTGGATATATTTGGGTTTAAATCTGTATCTTCTTTTGTGCTTTCCTTCTGTTTTCTTTTCTCCTTTTTTTAAAAAAACTTCTTTTAAATTGTTTTCATTCTGTTTTTCCTTTGCTTTAAAGACATACATATGATTTCTACTATTTTGATTATTGTCATAGTAATGGCAACATCATCTGTAACATTAATGAATACCTTTCACTTCACCTGAAAATTGTGAAGACATTAGAACAACATAACTTCATTTAAATCTTTTTCACTAATGTACTACTGTTGTCATTCTAGTTTTTAAAACCAAGAAGACAATATTAATATGGTATTACATAGTCAATATTCATTTAAATGTATCCATTTTTACCACTTTTCTTGTGGTTTAGAACTTTCTGATTCTCTAAGCTTCTCTGGAATCATTTCCTGCTTTTCCCGAAACATATCCTTTAGAATTTCCTTTAATACTGGTCATCTGGTGATAAGCTCTGGTTTTGTATTTTAAAAATTTAGTCTTTCATTCTCAAAGGATAGATTTGTTGGATGAATAATTCTAGGAGGGTAGTTACTTGGATTCTTCCCACTGAAGTTATTATTACACTGCTTTCTGGTTTCCATCGTTGCTTTTGAAAAGTCAGCTCTAAGTCTAACTGTAGTTGATTTAAAGAGGATCTGTGTTTTTTCTCTGGTGCTTTTATGATTTTTGTTTTTGGTAGTCTGAAGTTCCATTATGATATATCAACACTATATATAAACATAAAAACACCAATTTATTCCACTAGGGAAGTGCTGGACTTCTATTTTTTTATTTTACTTTATTTTTATTTTTAAAATTTTGGTATCATTAATCTACAATTACCTGAGCAACATTATGGTTACTAGACTAACCCCATTATCAAGTCCCCACAACATACCCCATTACAGTCACTGTCCATCAGCATAGTAAGATGCTATAGAGTCACTACTTGTCTTCTCTGTGTTCTACAGCCCTATCCATGAACCCCCCTACATTATGTCTGCTAATTGTAATGCCCCCTTTTCCCCCTTATCCCTCCCTTCCCACCCATCCTACCCAGTCCCTTTCCCTTTGGTAACTGTTAGTCCATTCGTGGGTTCTGTGAGTCTGCTGCTGTTTTGTTCCTTAAGTTTTTTCTTTGTTCTTATACTCCACAGATGAGTGAAATCATTTGATACTTGTCTTTCTCTGCCTGGATTATTTCACTGAGCATAATACCCTCTAGCTCCATCCATGTTGTTGCAAATGGTAGGATTTGTTTCCTTCTTATGGCTGAATAATATTCCATTGTGTATATGTACCACCTCTTCTTTATCCATTAATCTACTGATGGGCACTTGGGTTGCTTCCATTTCTTGGCTATTGTAAATAGTGTGGTGATAAACATAGGAGTGCATATGTCTTTTTCAAACTGGGCTGCTGCATTCTTAGAGTAAATTCCTAGGAGTGGAATTCCTGGGTCAAATGTATTTCTATTTTTAATTTTTTGAGGAACCTCCATACTGCTTTCCACAAAGGTTGAACTAATTTACATTCCCACGAGCAGTGTAGGAGAGTTCCCCTTTCTCCATATCCTCACCAAGATTTGTTGTTGTTTGTCTTTTGGATGGTGGCCATCCTAACTGGTGTGAGGTGATATCTCATTGTGGTTTTAATTTGGATTTCTCTGATGATGAGCGTTGTGGAGCATCTTTTCATGTGGCTGCTGGTCATCTGAATTTCTTCACTGGAGAAGTGTCTGTTCAAATCCTCTGCCCATTTTTACATTGGATTATTTGCTTTTTGTTTGCTGAGGTGGATGAGCTCTTCATATATTTTTGATGTCAACCCTTTATCAGATCTGTCATTTATGAATATATTCTCCCATACTGTAGGATGCCTTTTTGTTCTATTGGTGGTGTCCTTTGCTGTACAGAAGCTTTTCAGCTTGATATAGTCTCACTTGTTCATTTTTGCTTTTGTTTCCCTTGCCTGGGGAGATATGGTCATGAAGAAGTTGCTCATATTTATGTCCAAGAGATTTTTGCCTATGTTTTTTCCTAAGTGTTTTATGGTTTCATGACTTACATTCAGGTCTTTGATCCATTTTGAATTTTCTTTTGTGTATGGGGTTAGACAATGATCCAGTTTCATTCTCTTACATGTAGTTGTCCAGTTTTGCCAACATCAGCTGTTGAAGGGGCTGTCATTTCACTAATGTATATCCATGGCTCCTTTATCATATATTAACCATATATGTTTGGGTTAATATCTGAACTCTCTATTCTGTTCCACTAGTCTGTGGGTCTGTTCTTGTGCCAGTACCAAATTGTCTTCATTACTGTGGCTTTGTAGTAGAGCTTGAAGTTGGGAAGCAAGATACCCCCTCTTTTATTCTTCCTTCTCAGGATTGCTTTGGCTATTCGGGATCTTTTGTGGTTCCATATAAATTTTAGAACTATTTATTTCAGTTTGTTGAAGAATGCTGTTGGTATTTTGATGGAGATTGCACTGAATCTGTATATTGCTTTAGGCAGAATGGCCATTTTGACAATATTAATCTTCCTACCCAAGAGCATGGGATGAGTTTCCACTTGTTAGTGTCCTCTTTAATTTCGCTTGAGTGTCTTGTAGTTTTCAGGGTATAGGTCTTTCACTTCCTTGGTTAGGTTTATTCCTAGGTTTTTTATTCTTTTTGATGCAGTTGTGAATGGAACTGTTCTCCTGATTTCTTTTTCTGTTAGCTCATCGTTAGTATATAAGAAAGCAACAGATTTCTGTGTATTAATTTTGTAACCTGCAACTTTGCTGAATTCAGATGTTAATTCTAGTAGCTCTGGAGTGGAGTCTTTAGGGTTTTTTATGTACAATGTCATGTCATCAACAAACACTGACAGTTTGACTTCTTCTTTACCAGTCTGGATGCCTTGTATTTCTTTGTTTTGTTTGATTGCCATGACTAGACCTCCAGTACTATCTCAAATAACAGTGGGGAGAGTGGGCATCCTTGTCTTGTTCCCAATCTTAGGTGAAAAGCTTTGAGTTTCTCGCTGTTAAGTATGATGTTGGCTGTTGGTTTGTCATATATGGCCTTTATTATGTTGAGGTACTTGCCCTCTATACCCATTTTGTTGAGAGTTTTTATCATGGATGCTGAATTTTGTTGAATGGTTTTTCAGCATCTATGGAGATGATCATGTGATTTTTGTCCTTCTTTTTGTTTATGTGGTGGATTACGTTGATGGATTTTTGAATGTTGTACCATCCTTGCATCCCTGGCATAAATCCCACTTGATCATGATGGATGATCTTTTTTATGTATTTTTGAATTTGGTTCGCTAACATTTTGTTGAGTATTTTTGCATCTATGTTGAGCAGGGATATTGGTCTGTAATTTTCTTTTTTTGTGGTGTCTTTTCCTGGTTTTGGTATTAGAGTGATGCTGGCCTCATAGAATGAGTTTGGGAGTATTCCCTCTTCTTCTACTCTTTGGAAAACTTTAAGGAGGATGGGTATTAGGTCTTCACTAAATGTTTGATAAAATTCAGCAGTGAAGCCATCTAGTCCAGAGACTTTGTTCTTAGGTAGTTTTTGATTACCAGTTTGATTTCGTTGCTGGTAATTGGTTTGTTCAGATTTTCTGTTTCTTCCTTGGTCAGCCTTGGAAAGTTGTATTTTTCTAGAGAGTTGTCCATTTCTTCTAGGTTATCCAGTTTGTTAGCATATAATTTTTCATAGTATTCTCTAATAATTCTTTGTATTTCTGTGGTGTCCATAGTGATTTTTCCTTTCTCATTTCTGATTCTGTTTATGTGTGTAGACTCTCTTTTTTACTTGATAAGTCTGGCTAGGGGTTTATCTATTTTTTTTCTTGAAGAACCAGCTCTTGCTTTCATTGATTCTTTCTATTGTTTTATTCTTCTCTATTTTATGTATTTTTTCTCTGATCTTTATTATGTCCCTCATTCTACTGACTTTGGGCTTCATTTTTTCTTCTTTTTCTACTTTCATTAATTGTGAGTTTAGATTGCTTATATGGGATTGTTCTTTTTTCCGGAGGTAGGCCTGTATTGCAATATACTTTCCTCTTAGCAGAGCCTTGATTGCATCCCACAGATTTTGCGGTATTGAATTACTGTTGTCATTTGTCTCCATATGTTACTTGATCTCTGTTTTTTTCATCATTGATCCATTGGTTATTTAGGATCATGTTGTGAAGCCTCCATGTGTTTGTGGGATTTTTTATTTTCTTTGCGTAATTTATTTCTAGTCTCATACCTTTGTGATCTGAGGAACCAGTTGGTACAATTCCAATCTTTTTTAATTTACTGAGGCTCTTTTTGTGGTCTAGTATATGATCTATTCTTGAAAATGTTCATGTGCACTTGAGAAGAATGTGTATTCTGTTGCTTTTGGGTGTAGAGTTCTGTAGATATCTGTTAGGTCCATCTGCTCAATTGTGTTGTTCAGTGACTCTGTCTTCTTACTTATCTTCTGTCTGGTTTATCTGTCCATCAGAGTGAGTGGAGTGTTGAAGTCTCCTAGAATGAATGCATTGCATTCTATTTCCCCTTTAATTCAGTTAGTATTTGTTTCACATATGCAGGTGCTCCTGTGTTGGGTGGATATATATTTATAATGGTTCTATCTTCCTGTTGGCTTGACCCCTTTATCATTATGTAATGTCCTTCTTTGTCTCCTGTGACTTTCTTTGTTTTGAAGTCTATTTTGTCTGATACAAGTACTGCAACTCCTGTTTTTTTCTCTAATAGTTGCATGAAATATCTTTTTCCATCCCTTCACTTTTAGTCTGTGTATGTCTTTGGGTTTAAAGTGAGTCTCTTGTAGGGAGCATACAGGTGGGTCTTGTTTTTTTGTCCATTCAGTGACTCTCTGTCTTTTGATAGATGCATTCAGTCCACTTACATTTAGGGTGATTATCAATAGGTATGTACTTTTTGCCATTACAGGCTTTAGATTCATGGTTACCAAAAGTTCAAGGTTAACTTCCTTACTATCAAAGAGTCTAACTTAACTCATTTAATATGCTATTACAAATGCAATCTAAAGGTTTTTTTTTCTTTTTCTCCTCCTTTTTCTTCCTCCTCCACTCTTTGTATAGTAGGTATTGTATTCTGTACTCTTTGTCCATCCCTTGATTGACTTTGGGGTTAGTTAATTTAATTTTGCATTTGCTTAGTAATTACCTGTTCTACTTTCTTTACTGTGGTTTTATTACCTCTGGTGACAGCTATTAAATATTAGGAACACTTCCATCTACAGCAGTCCCTCAAATATAGACTGTAGAGATGGTTTGTGGGAGGTAAATTCTCTCAGCTTTTGCTTATGTGGAAATTGTTTAATCCCTCCTTCAAATTTAAATGATAATCTTGCCAGTTAAAGTAATCTTGGTTCCAGGTCCTTCTGCTTCATTGCATTAAATACATCAGGCCACTCCCTTCTGGCCTGTAAGGTTTCTGCTGAGAAGTTTGATATTAGCCTGATGGGCTTTCCTTTGTATGTGATCTTATTTCTCTCTCTGGCTGCTTTTAATAATCTGTCCTTATCCTTGATCTTTGCCATTTTAATTACTGTATGTCTTGGTGTTGTCTTCCTTGGGTCCCTTGTGTTGGGAGATCTGTGGATCTCCATGACTGAAGAGACTATCTCCTTCCCCAGATTGGGGAAGTTTTCAGCAATTACCTCCTCAAAGACACTCTCTATCACTTTCTCTCTCTCTTCTTCTTCTGGTACCCCTATAATGCAAATATTGTCCATTTGGATTGGTCACACAGTTCTCTCAATATTCTTTCATTCTTACAAATCTTTTTTTCTCTCTGTGTCTCAGCTTCTTTGTATTCCTCTTCTCTAGTTTCTATTTCATTTATCATCTCCTCCACCATGTCCAATCTGCTTTTAATACCCCTCCATTGTGCTCTTCAATGATTGGATCTCTGACCAGAATTCATTCCTGAGTTCTTGAATATCTCTCCTTTCCTCCATTAGTATATTAATGGTTTTTATTTTGAACTCCCTTTCAGGAAGAGTCATGAGGTCCGTGTCATCTTTCTCAGTGGTTATATTAATTTTACTCTGAACTAGATTCTTTTGGCATTTCATATTTGTATATGGTGCCCTCTAGTATCCAGAAGCTCTACTCTCTGGAGCTTCTCAGCCCCTGAAGCAATGTCGGGGGGTCGCATGGGTGCGGTATTGGTGCCTGGGGGAGGAAAGAGCTGTTTCCTGCTTCCTGGCTGCTATGCCTGCCTCCACTGCCTGAACCAGTGGGCCAAGCACACAGGTATAAGCTATTGTCTCAGAGCAGCCGGATATGGATCCCTGCTTTCCACAAGCAGCTGGAATCTCAGTCTCTCCAGGAATTCTGCCTGTCCCAGCTTTCCAACTCCATAATCATGAGAGTACCATGCAAGCACCATTAATTGTAGGTTTGTGCTCCCAGAGCAGATCACCGGAGTTAGGTACTCAGCAGTTCCAGGCCTGCTCCGTTTCTCTTCCTCCCATTGGTGAGCTGGGGTGGGGGAAGGGCTTGGGTCCTGCCAGGCCACAGCTTTGGTATGTTATCATGTTCTGAGAGGTCTGCTCTTTTCTCCAGGTCTATGCAGTCCAGCACAGTCCTCTTTCCTGTTGCTCTCTCAGGATTAGTTGTATTAATTATATGTTCATATTATATGTGGTTTTAGGAGGAAGCCTCTGTCTCACCTCTCATGTCACCATCTTTAATCGGCACTGTATTACTTTTTAACACACAGGGAGGGAGTTGAGTCCATGCCTGGTATTAGATGAACAAATCCCAAGGGATGTAAGGAGGCAGAAATTTGCCTGAGCTCTTGGCTCACACACGGAGCACAATGGCAGCTCTCTGAAGAGAGAGTCCTTTGCACCCAAAAGCCCTGTTTATTTTCTCCTCAGCAGAAGGGGTGGCATAGGTCAGATGAAATGGTGCATCCTGAGGAATATTTATTGACCCAAACTGTCATGCTGACAGACATGTGGACAGGCAGACATAGAGGCCTCACTTCTCTGCTCCCAAGGTTGTGACATGGCTGACATTTCTCTGCATGGGTCCTGATCACCAGCTGCTCCTGGGGATGCTGGTGTCTAACTGATGGGGATCAACACAGACACTGTGCCACATGATTTCTGTGCTGCCACCCAAGCCTCTGCCAAATGGTGGTCTCAAGATGTTTCCTGTTCTTTCAACCCACACATATTGTCACCTAGGCAGTCTCTATTTCAGCCTCTTCTCTACCAATTCTTTCATCTCCACCTTAATTCCATTGCAAGAGATGGAGGTGGGCAAATTAGTTGTGCATTTTAAAGAGGGAAGTCCTGGGTGACACCCAAGAGTGATTTTTCTTGTAAAGAAATGGGCTCTGCTTTTGTTATAAAAAGCAATTGTGCAGTCAGAAATGTAACTTCTCTCTTATTAGTATTTTTCCGACCATTTTCTGGGTTTTCTTTCCTGTCTTTCCCATCATTGCTGACTTTTAAAAATTACATTAATTTTTATTTTGAAAACTTATTATTATAATGTAAGACAAAAACAATAAAATGCAAATGTGCAGGTTAAGATTATTGTTTCAAGGCTTAAGTTTTAAATAGTTTAATAAATACTTAGTGTCTTGTACACACTACCCATGATAGAAAAATGTTTCTAGTCAACAAGAAGCCCTCTGGAGGTCGCTCTCTCAACCACCCCTCTCCCTGCTCTCCAGAGTTAGCATTATCTTAAGTTTTATTGCTCTGCTTACCACTTTTCTTTACAATCTCATCAGCTAACTGTATGTTCATAAACACTAGCTTAGTTTTGCCTGTTTTTTTAAAATTGAAGTATTATGGATATACAATCTTGTATTGGTTACAAATACACAACACAGGGGTTTAACAGTTACCCATATTATTAAATCCTCACCCCCACTAGTGCACTCCCTATCTGGAAGTGTTACAGATTCATTGACTCTATTCTCCATGCTCTACAATCATCCCCATGACCAATTTACATTATCATTGAGAATTTTTGTGCTCCTTTATCCTTCTTCCCCTCCCCACCCACCCACCCTAAACCCTCCCCCTTGATAACCACTAGTCATTTCTCAGTGTCTATGAGTCTACTGCTGTTTTTTTTCATTCTCTTTTTGCTTTGTTTTGTATTCCACAAATAAGTGAAGTCATATGCTATTTGTCTTTCTCTGCCTGGCTCATTTCACTAAGTATAATACCCTCTAGATCCATCCATGTTGTTGCAAATGACAGTATTTCTTTTTCTTAATGGCTGAATAATATTCCATTGTGTATATGCACCACATCTTCTTTGTCCGTTCATCTATTGGTGGGCACTTAGGTTGCTTCCATATCTTGGCTACTGTAAATAATGCATCAACATAGTGGTGCATATATCTTTTCAAATCAGGGATTTTGTTTTCTTGGGGAAAATTCTTAAAAATGGAATTACTGGGTTGTATGGTATTTCTGTTTTTAGTTTTTTGGGGAACCTCCATACTGCTTTCCACAGCAGTTGTCCCAACTTACATTCCCACCAACAGTGTAGGAGGGTTCCTATTTCTCCACAGCCTTGATAACACTTGCTATTTTTTGTCTTTTAGATCGTGGCTATCCTAACTGGTGTGAGGTCATATCTTATTGTGGTTTTAATTTTCATTTCCCAATGATTAGCAATGTGGAGCATCTGTTCATGTGCCTGTTGGCCATCTGTATTTCTTCTTTGGAGAAATGTCTGTTCAGGTCCTCTACCCATTTTTAATTAGGTTATTTGTTTTTTGGGTGTTGAGGCATATGAGTTCTTTTTATATTTTGGATGTTAACCCCTTATAAGATAAGTTGTTTATTAATATATTCCCCCATACTGTAGGTTGCCATTTTTGTTATGCTCAAGGGGTCCTTTGCTGTACAGAAGCTTTTTAGTTTGATGTAGTCCTCACTTGTTCATTTTTTATTCTGTTTCCCTTGCCTGAGGAGATGTGTCCAGGAAAAAAATTGCTCATAGTTATGTTCAAAAAATTTTTGCCTACCTTTTCTTCTAAGAGTTTTATGGTTTCATGTGTTACATTCAGGTCTTTGATCCATTTCAAATTAACTTTTGCATATGGAGTTAGACAGTAATCCAGTTTCCCCAGCACCAGTTATTGAAGAGGCTTTTCTCCATTGTATATTCATGGCACCTTTGTCATATGTTAATTGATCATATATGTGTGGGTTTATATCTGGGCTCTCTATTATGTTCCATTGATTTACGGATCTGTTCTTGTGCCGATACCAAATTGTTTTGATTACTGTGGCTTTGTAGTAGAGTTTGAAATCAGGGAGCATAATCCCCCCAGCTTTGTTCTTCCTTCTCAGGATTGCTTTGGCTATTTAGAGTCTTTTGAGGTTCCATATGAATTTTAGAACTACTTGTTCTGGCATTTTGACAGAGATTGCATTGAATCTGTAAATTGCTTTAGGCAGGATGTCCATTTTGATAATAATAATTCTTCCTATTCATGAGCACAGGATAGATTTCCATTTATTTGTGTCTTCTTTAATTTCTCTCAAGAGTGTCTAAATAGTTTTCAGTGTACAGGTCTTTCACTTCCTTGGTTAGGTTTATTCCCAGGTATTTTATTATTTTTGATACAGTTATAAATGGAATTGTTTTCCTGGTTTCTCTTTCTGTTAGTTCATTGTTAGTATATAGGAATTCAATGGATTTCTGTGCATTAATTTTGTATCCTGCATCTTTGCAAAATCCAGTTAGTTCTAATGCTTTTTTGGTAGCGTCTTTAAGGTTTTCTATGTATAATATCATCACATCTGCAAATAATGACAGTTTAACTTCTTCCTTACCAATATGGGTGCCTTTTATGTCTTTGCATTGCTTTAATGCTGTGGCTAGAACCTCTAGTACTCTGTTGAATAAAAGCAGTGAGAATGGGCATCCTTGTCTTGCTCCTGATCTTAGAGGAAAAGCTTTCAGCTTTTCACCTGTAAATATGATGTTAGCTGTGGGTTTGTTGCATATGGCCTTTATTATGTTGATGTACATGCCCTCTATACCCATTTTGTTGAGAGTTTTTACCATGAATGGATGCTGACTTTTGTCAAATGCTTTTGCAGTATCCATTGAGGTGATCATGTGGTTCTTATCCTTCTTTTTGTTAATATGGTATTTGATACTGTTTGATTTATGATATTATACCATTATTGCATCCCTGGAATAAATCCCACTTAGTCATGATGGATGATTCTTATATGTATTTTTTAAATTTGGTTTGCTAATATTTTGTTGAGGATTTTTGCGTCTATTCATCATGAATTTTGTTCTGTAATTTTCCTTTTTTGTGGTGTCTTTGTCTGGTTCTGTTTTTAGTGATGCTGGCTTCATAGAATGAACTTGGAAGTATTCCCTACTCTTCTGCTTTTTAGAATACTTTAAGAAGGATGGGTATTAGTTCTTCTTTAAATGTTTGGAAGAATTCAGCTATGAAGCCATCTGGTACTAGATTTTTGTTTGTTGGGAGTTTTTTGATTACCAGTTCAGGTTCATTGATGATAATTGGTCTCTTCAGATTTTCTGTTTCTTCTTGGGTCAGTCTTGGAAAGTTGAATTTTTCTAGGAAGTTGTCCATTTCTTCTTGGTTGTCCAATTTATTGGCATATAATTTTTATAGTATTCTCTAATAGTTTGTATTTCTGTGGTATCCATTCTGACTATTCCTTCTTTGTTTCTGATTATTTTCCTCTCACTTCTATATTTCCAAACTAGGTTCTCTGATTTTGTGTGCTCTATTTTTCTTGATAAGTCCTTGCTTGGTTTTTAATACATCTTTTAATCCACTCATATCCTTCTTCTTATTTTTGTTTACAATTAATTTATTGAGGAACTTGGATCACTTATTTGCAGAGTTCATCCTTCTATAAGCTGGGCTTCCCCAGAGCATATAGTTTAGTCTGTTCCTCTCACTTCTATATTTCCACTTATTCCAATCCAGGTTCTCTTTCTTTTTCCTTGTTTTGACATGACAATCTCACAGGTGATATGTTCTTCATCAGAAAGCACATATGTCCCAATGTCTCTCTTTTTGTGCTAATAGAAGTCATTGATGTCCAATACTCTGTTTCTTAATTCATTAAGATTACACTGATATTCTAGCTCTATTATTCTTTCTTCATGAATTTGTTGAAATATTCTAATTAAGTACCCATGTAGTTTTTGTTTTTTCAGTGATACAATTTGCACAGGAAAGGCAGGTTAAAAGCTATTTTTAAAAAAATAGTTGTTTCCCTAGCATGTTCTAAAGATATCAATTAACTTTTTAGAATTGACTTTGTAAGTATATAAGCAACTAATCACGTAATTCACTGACATCCATTCAGAGGATTTCACTTTTCCTAAAAGAGAGAAAGAAATCAAGGGCAGGGAACTGGCAACCCTGACCTAGGGGAGAGGTGAGGCCAGCAAAGTGGGTACCTAGACAGGAGCCCAGACAGCAGACAATCCTCACATTTGCTTAGTGTTGACCTTCCATCTTCCAGTCAAATACGTTCCTGTCTAAGGTGTCTAAAGCAGATTATGTTTGCCATACTGATGTGTAGTTAACACTTGAGAAGGGATTCAAAAGAGGCCCCTCTGAAAGACTCTGCCTTTCTTTTATTCTCAGTCTGTGATTCCTTCTTGAGATTTAGCAGCTCATTTCCCATTATTCCCCTTCCTCTGCCCAACGTCATTCCCACCCCCTTACAGGGAATGTCTGCAAATATCAAGTGCATCTTAATTCACCTCCAATTACTGATTGATGTCTGTCCTATTTTCTTCCTTTAGGAGTAGCTAGGGATTGTGGATCTGGACTGCATTAGGGTGAGAGTTGGGGGGTGTGGGGTGAGGAGACCGGTGCTGTTTGCAACTGGAGGAACTTTTCAAGGTGAGAAGATTAGTTTCTGGCAGGGTCCTTATCACCCTTTGAGCACTACAAAATTATTCTTTAAAATTTTTTTATTGATATATAATTCACATACCTTACAATTTATTGCTTTCAAATGTACAGTTCAGTGGTTCTTTATATATTCAAATGGTTGTACTTCTATTATAACTACCTAATTCTAGAAATTTTCATTACTTGTAAAAGAAACCCTGACCCAAGAGTCTCTCCCCAGCCCCTGGCAAACACTAATCTACTTTCTGTCTCTCTGTGTTTTCCTATTCTGGACATTTCATTTAAATGAAATTATACAATATCTAGACTTTTTAAATCTGGCTTCTTTCTCTTCAGTTTTCAAAGTTTATCCATGTAGTAGCATATATTAGTGCTTCATTTCTTTTATGGCTGAATAATATTCCATTGTATGGATATAGAACATTTTATCTACTCATCAGATGATGGACATTTGGGATGTTTCCACCTTTTGGTTATAATGAATAGTGTTTCTGTGAATGTATACAAATTTTTGTGTATACATATGTTTTCAGTTCTCTTGAGTGTATACTTAGTGGAATTGCTGGGTCATATAAGTCTTTTTAATTTTTTAAGGAACTGCCAAATTATTTCCCAAAGAAGTTGCACCATTTTATATTCCAAGTATCAATATACAAGGGTTCCAGTTTCTCCAGATCCTCAACACTTGCTATTTTCTGTCTTTTTTATTTTTGCCATCCTAGTGATGAAGTGATATCTCATTGTGGTTTCAATTTACATTTCCCCAATGACTAGTGATGTTGAGCATCTTTTAGTGTGCTTGTTGATCATTTACATATCTTCTTTTTAAAAATACTGTGCATGTTCCTGGAGAGACTTGCCTTTTGTTACCAGTTATTTCTAATTTTCTTCTTTTGACTGTCCTTTGCCTCTTAGAATAACAAGAGGAAGCCCTAGAGTATTCTGCATACCTGCCCCTTGATCCCTCTTTACTTGGAGAGGGCTGCACAGCAGAAGCAGCAGCCTCAGAGTGGGAGCAGGCTGGAGAGAGGGGTATAATGTTCTTGTTTGTGCAATTTGAAAAACTCCCTAAGGAGAGTGACAAACCAATCTCTTAGTGCCTATCTCTTTGGGTCATATTATTGAACAGTTTCTCCTTTGACATATATAAAAGAATAAGGAAAGAAGAGGTCCTAGAAATCGTGTTTCTTTGTCATATTAAAAAAAAATAGTCCATGAAAAATTTGATGAGACATTCATGGCCACGACTGGTTCCAGGCACCTGTTCTGCCTTCCTTCTTCCCCAACTCTTCTTCCTGCTCTGGCACTGAAAGGCTTCTGAGTGGCTCTCAGGTATCCTGTCAGCAAGTAACATAATAAACTCTATTTAGTCTTGAGCTGCAGAGACTCCCTCATGTCCCCAGGGCAATAAAAGTTATGAATGAGGCCCAGATATTATCTGTGTGCTTAGCATTGTGCTGGATGCTGGGGGGAAGATACAAGAATGATACATTAGTTTCTTTTTCTCTCAGTTATTCAGCAAACCTCTTTTTTTCTCATACATTCTTTTTTTTATTAAAGTATCATTGATATACAATCTTATGATGGTTTCACATAAACAACACAGTGGTTCAACATTCACCCATATTATCAAGTTCTCACCCCCTCCATTGCAGTCACTGTCTATCAATGTAGTAAGATGCTATAGAGTCATTACTTGTCTTCTCCGTGTTGTGCTGCCTTCACTGTGACCTACCTATATAGTGACTGTGAATTATAGTGCCGCTTAATCCCCTTCTCCCTCCCTACCCACCTTCCAAACCCCTTCACTTTGGTAACCACTAGTCCCTTCTCCATGTCTGTGAGTCTACTGCTATTTTGTTCCTTCTGTTTTTCTTTGTTTTTACACTCCACAAATGAGTGAAAACATTTGTATTTGTCTTTCTCCACCTGGCTTATTTCACTGAGCATAATACCCTCTAGGTCCACCCATGTTGTTGCAAATGGGGGGATTTCTTTTCTTTTTATGGCTGAATAATATTCCATTGTGTATATGGACCACATCTTTATCCATTCATCTATTGATGAACACTTAGGTTGCTTCCATATCTTTGCTATTATAAATAGTGCTGTGATAAATATAGGGCTGCATATGTCTTTTCAAATCAGGGATCTTGTTTTCTTCAGGTAAATTCCTTGGAGTGGAATTCCTGGGTCAAATGGTATATCTATTTTTAGTGTTTTAAGAAAACTCCATATTGTTTTCCATAATGGTTGAACCAATTTACATTCCCACCCACAGTGTAGGAGGGTTCCCCTTTCTCTGCATTCTCACCAGCATTTTCAACATACCTCTTTTAGCACCTACTATGTGTCAGACTCAGTGCACCCCAAAGGAGATCAACTTGGGGAAAAATAACTCAGAACCCAAATCAACATTTGATGTATTCCATGTGGATGGTCCCCATATGAAGTAGAGACTGAAAAGAGAAGAGGCAGGCGGAGTTTTGAATAATGTCGAATAAAGGTGCAGAGTCAAGGGGGAGTGACCAGTGGTGCGGCTCCCAGCATTGGCCAGAGAAGCTTGAACAGGAAGCCCCAAACTCAAGGAGGGAGGAATAACATTACCATGGCACTCAGGCAGAAACAATGTTTTTGAGCCTTTGTGCATTTTCCTGACCATCTCATCTCATACCTTATAGGAGGGCTTCTTATTCCATATGGAAGTATTATTATGAAGGCAAGAAGTAAACAATCCATCATCAACTGCTAGGTCAATATAACCACTTTAAATATAATCTTATTGAGCTCCCTGAACCTTTTCAATTGCCATTTCCTTTTCAGTCAGTATCAATTAGTTCTCCATTGCTGATTAGTTTTCTTCTTGATAAGCAAAGATTTTGAATCCATCTTGATTAAAGCTGCAAGGCCCCAATCCCATCCTGCCAGCTTCCTTTGAAGTTCATGTAAACTATATTCAGATCAGCTGCCCAGGGCAGAGAAAGATGAGCTATGAGCTGTGACAACATGAGGGCGCCAGGCCAGATGCTTCAGGGCAGTCAGTTTCCTTCTGGGAATAGAATCACTAGAGAGTTTCATCTGTCTGGAATGGTTTAGGTGTGGCTAAGGGGGAAAAACACAAAAATCCAACAATGAAAAGATTTCTCACGTCTCTTCCAGACACTGTCCAAATTACACTAGGATCTATTTGGTAAAGCTGGTGGCAAGCTTCCCAATGCTCAGGTTTGCCCACAAGTCTGGATTCTTCCAAGATGTCCCATTTGCCAAATTGGAGCATTGGTTCACTTTACAGAGGAAATTCAGAAGGGAGAGTGTAGGGCTTCCTTAAATATATACCTGGTATTATCCTTACATTTGTGCAGCAGCCACTCTTCCTCCTGCCCTCTTACAAGACTGACTTCCTCTTTTATTTCTCAAGTCTCTTGTTTTTTTTCTTTATTCTCCCTCTCTGTTTCTTTCTATTTCTCTCTGTCTTTCTCTCTGTGAACCAATATCTTCCCTTATTTGCTTCTTCCTCTTCCAGTTATTCTTTCTTTATACACATTTTCAAGTAGAAGTCATGGCTCTGATACTAACACATTTTAAATAAGCCACTTTACCTCTGCAGGAAACAGTTATTCATCAGTAAAATATAATGATCCTTAAACTTCCCTCTAATGCTAAAATTCTATGATTCTCTGAAATACCTATAGAACTTTATTCTCATCTCTTAAAATCTGTGGAAATTGACTGTATCATGGCTGACAGCCTAAGTGATCACTAAATCCCTTCTTTCTCTTTGGGGATCCCTTTTCCCAGCATCAATACTAGAAAGTCAAACACAATTTCTGTCCCATGCCCCACCCACAATCCCAGAAGCCTGAGAATGATAGTGGTGTGCCTCTGCAGCAGCAGCTTCAGACAGTTCATCAGCATCAGAAGCTCAGGATCTGGAGAAGAGGAATAAGAAGAGGAAAAAGCCAGAAAACCCAATTTTTTGAAAAGAGATTTATTTTGTGGTGTTGAACTCCAAAGATTACTATACTTAGCTCAGATTGCATGCCCTTTCTATGCCACATATTTTTAAGTTCTTTCCCAGATAGAATTTCGATGAGAGCACCTCCCTCACAAAAAAGACTGATTTTTATTTCCCATATGGTACATGCTAGCAATTCTGGCATTTGACCACATTCATGTAAACATGCAGAGATACCTATAAATTATTGCACTTACCCCAGTTTGAATTTCCAACTATGTACTACAATCATTACAGCTGTTCTTACTTTGGCCTCAGAAGATATTTTCATCCATTTGTATGGCTGATTAGTCATTTAGACTGTAGGCTACATTTATGACATTGTTTGGGGGTGGGGAACATAAAAGATACTCACTGGAGGCACCTAAGAACCTATATATAAGGCAACAGTTCTGCAAACTGGTGCAGGTCCCCTAACCCAAGCCCTCCCATCAGAGCAATACTGGACCATCAGTCACCCAGAGCTGCCCTCCTCTTTGAGAAGACTTCAGGAAAACCTGGGTTCTCCCCCAGAATATTTAGATTGAAGAGAGTGTGAGGCTGGGAGAACTAACAATATCACTTTTAAAGCTCTGGGCCTGATTTAACAGATCTGAGGCTTGTTGGTAGGGAGATGACCCTTGTGGGCCTTAACAATAGTGTTGCAGGAATCTCAGCAGTAAAGACTGAACAGCTTCCCCACTCAACTCTCTCCCTCTCATCCCCAGCACAGACCTCACTGCATAGCTTAGGCTGAGCTCAGATGCCCTAAAGGACTGGAAATCTTGGGCTTTAGCCTGGTGCCAACATCTGGGGCAATCTGCAGGGGCTCGCCGGGGCAGCCGCTACCTCCCACAGCTCCTGCGATTTAGTACTTGGGAATACTTACTCTGCTATCATTATTTATAATTAACCATGCAGTTTATTCACATAGCATCTTAAGTTTTAGTCACTTTTCCCCCAAATAACTTTCATGTTTCATTTAATTTTTTATTTGCCCCTCACAATCACCAAGCTAGACAGCCTGTATAAAGAGGTGAAATGATGATACTCAGTTTAGGGGCAAATCAGTGGCAGAGACTAGATTAGAAGTCCGGAGTCTTGATTCTTAGACCTGTGCTGTTTCTACCAGAGTTCTTTACAGTGAGGATAATAATAAACAGAAAACGCTTCTGCCATCCCTTTTATTTTCATTTTCGTCTATAAAACTTTGACATATTTTATTTATGTCAGTTCTCCTGAGATCAGTTTTCATGAAACTCTAGTACTTTACTGGCTGTCCTCCATGCTCAAACAATGTTGGGTAAGATCTCCAGTCTTGTTCTGATTTATTCAGCAGATGGAGAGTTATTATCAATATGTCTTCAGAGTTTGAGGGGGTATTTTTGGATGGTAAAGTTAGTTTCCATTCATCATCATTTTTGCTGGCTTTGGGGGCTCTGATTTTTGCTGTATGAATGTAAATCACGAAGTTGCATTCAACTTGGTCCATTTTCAAAGCCAGAAGAATAGAGACCAGAATGCAGAAATATATGGTGGCCTTTGTCAACTTAGTGAACATTTTTACGTGAGGGGAAAACCAGCATTGACTCAGAACTTTATTCCTACTTCTTTAGAGCTGGAAGAGGTCACAGAAAACAGTTAGTTAATTCCAGGTCAAGGCTCTTGTTCTCACCGATACAGAAAATGAGACCCACAGAAGTCTGGAGACTTGCTGAGATCACAGTTTCTTGATGGCCGCGCTGGAACAAGGTGTCAGGTGATTTATTCTGGGTCTGAGGCATTATCTGTGAAACTACCAAGCCTCTCAAAGACAAGGGCTGGCTACACCTCAGGGATGCGGAGGAAGATTCCATGAGATTAACTCAACCCAACAAACACTCCCTGAGGCCAACCACAGGGAAAATCAGCAAGGTGCCGGGTGGAACCCACAAAGCTCGAAAGGGCGGATAGGGCAAGTCTGGCTCCGTCCTTTCCTCAGTTCTGTTCTGAGGGGCACAAGGATCAGGCCTCTGGGGATATTGCTATGTCTGCATTGAAAAATCCACTCTGAGGACTAAAATCTTTTATTTGGATGGATGGAACCCTAGCCTTTTCTTTATTTCCTGCGGTAACAAAAAGGAAGGCCATAGAGAGGATTTCCTAAGGAACCGCAGGAAGACTACAGAGCTAGGGAGAAGGAATGCATTTTGCATGTGGAAGTCGGAGGGTTCCTAGGCCCAGAAAGGAGCCTTCTCATTATTAATGGTGGCTCTGCCCCAGCTGTGGCTTGGAAATGGAAGAGACAGAAGGTAAAAGAGACCCACGTGTGGGTTAGTGTTGCTCTGACCACAGGTGTGTGCTTTGGACACCAGGCCTCACTGACACTCGGGAAGGGCAGGAATCCTCACTGGTCAGAACAAGGGTCCCTGCTGGCCACCTTTCCCCTCTCTCAGAGGCAATGAACACAGAGTATGTGTGTTGGTCGGTGTGTGTGTGTGAAATTACTAAAAATAGCCATGGTCTTTGGGGCCCTATCTTTCCGAGGAATCAATGGAATTAGAAATGAGATATTGGCTCTAATCAGTCACACATGTTGGGTTCTTAGCCCCTAGGAAAGAATTTCTGACTGCGGCTCCTCACCCAGTGGGGAAACTGCATCTACAGCTGTGGCAGCCCCGCACCCCCCTTCTGTCCTCTGGAGGGTCCAGGACAAAAGTATATGCTGTACTTAGTATATGCTGTCACTCTGTCATCTGGTCTGATCTGAGGTGGCCAGACTTCTGGCTAAGCATCCCCTATGTGGCTTTTCAGCAAGTGTAAAAGAATTTCAAGGCACACATAGATCCAGACAGAGCCAAGAACTGGGGGCTGGAGGAGCATTCCATCCCCCCTTTGTCATATTTGCTTAGGTTTCTGAGATGTAGGGGTGTTTGGAGAATTAGGCATGTGGTGAGAGGATGGGCTCTTCTGTTTGTTTTGTTTTACTTTTTATTTTACAAAAACTTAAACCCAGGAATAAATTGCAAGAGGCAGTCCAACGAATGCTGGAGTGCCCCTTACACAGATGCATGATTGGTCAGCAGGTTTTCACGAAGGGTGTGAGTCTCAGTATGGTCCCCTGACTCCCCTCATCAAAATGCCCCCCAGAGCCCTTCACTCAGGACCCTGGGGCGGCCTCACTCTCTGTGGTTCCCCAAGCCACACCGAGGTGCTGATACCTACAAACTGCCCTCTTGGGAGGCTCACACAGGGTCAAGTGTCTATTAATTTGCCCCGTAGTTCTTTGTGTTACCAGCCCCACCAGCTCCAATGAGTGGTGAGAATATTGTGCTGATACCATCTCTTTATGCCCTCATTATATCTTCAAAAAAAATAAACAATGAGGATCAGCCCTTTTTCTTTTACTAACATAGCATTCTTCCGCTTAGCTACTGTGCATGACCCTTATTCAAATTCAACAGACCTCTAATGAAAGTAAAATCTCATGGTAAGGTTCTTGCCAACTTTTTAATACTTAAGTTTAATTTATGATTTATACTGAAAGTTGGTTTTATAGCCCTGGGCCTGTGCTTAACTAGAACAATCCTCTGTGCATTATTTGTGTATGGGTAATGGATGTGAATACATACACACTCACACAAAACACTGGTAGAACATTTAAATGTCAACATTTAAGTGTTCCAAAGGGAGGAAAGAACGAAGTTAATTCTGGAGAGATTCTAAGACCAAAGTCTAATCTACAGTTGTTTGTATTTTGGAGTCTGCATTATATCATTTAAAACAACAGGAGTTAAGGGAATGAGGTGGGTACAATGAAACAGGACTGGGATGTGTGGTCAGAGAGTGAACAGCAGATTAGGTGTTGGCACATTAAAATTGTAACCAGGCAGAAGAGACATGGCCAGGTACAAAATTGCAGCCCATCCCCAAATCCTCCTTCAGATCAGTAAATGTTTCTCCTACATATCTGCATTCCTTGTAACCCCACTCATGCAGTTTCTAAATTTTGTAAGATTTAGAATTTTCTGTGTGCAAATTTTCTGTGTGCAAGACTGCACAGAGCAGGTGCTCAGCGTTTGCTGAATGCTCATATGAGTGCCATTCCTCAGCTTCTTTTGAAGGTGCCACCAGCACGTCAGGGCATAGAGGAGGCCTGAAGACCTGTGATACTGCCCCTGAGGCCCACATTTTGGTCTCTCCTACACTTCTGCTGCTCACAGCTGATGTTCCACAGCATCAGGAACCACATCACTCACACGCAATAGTGTGTGAATGTCACCTGGCAGCTCTGACTGTGCCCCCAACAGTCAGAAGGACCTGTGGCTGCAATGGACACAGTTTCCAGGGCTTAGCAAATTGAATTAGTGTGGTTCATGTTGGCCCTCCTATTGCTCACTCACTCACAAAGGCTGCTCTTCAGTAGTTGTGTGCTGTTTTTCCAGGGAAGCCTAGGGGCTATATATCCCTTCAGGGAGCTAACCCTTCTCCTCACACCAGTACACTTTATCCTCAGCCTTCCTAACCCTTTTCTATAAGCATCATTAAACACTGACAGTATCAGGGATGCTTAAAGTTGAAGACATTCACTTTATTGAGGCTGTAACAGAGGCCTTAGAGTCATGGCTCTTGGAGAAATGAAGGGTAAATATGATATTTTGGGCACACACTTTTTCAATTATAGACAGCTCAAATTGGGTATTGCTCCTCATCCATCTCAATCTGAAGGCTGGTGGGGAGGTTGCTCCTAAACATCTTTGCACACTTCATCTCAAACCCCACTCATGCAGTTCCTAAATTTTGTAAGATTAATCAAATCTAAATCTTGGGAGTACACACACTGATTTATATGAGTTTTGGCAAACAGGCACATTGAATAAAAACCTTCTTAGCTGGAATGACAGCATTAGGGGAAGGAGGGCCAGAGAACCATACCAGAGCACCCTGTTTTAAGGACCCAGTGGCAGCTCCTGGAACTTAGTTAAAGGATTCTAAGCTTGGTGTTATGTTAAGTCAGGAGCCTCCAGGTAACACGGTAAGGATCAGTGTGCTCCCCATCCTTAGACTTGCTTTTGAGCTCTGGTTCCCATGAAGGAAAACTCTAGAAAGTCCAGTCTCAGAGGAAATGGCACCAAGCTGTGGAAGGATTCTGTTGTAGGAGCTGGAGGCAATGGACGAGAAGCTGGATTCAGCTCAGGCTCAGGAACACATCTTCTAGAAAGATGCCCAGTATTCTACTGTGCAGGAGCTGAAGGGGTCAGTGAATTTGGACTTAAAGCCAATGCTGTCCAAGAAGGTCCAGCACACAATGAATCAATACAAATCAATAAGGCAGTGATCAGTATAGGATAGCAACACTTAGTTAGGCCTGGCAGGGGTTTCTGGTTCTGGGTTACCATTTCATTATAAGCATTTCCCTGCAGCGAGTTAACCTGGATTTCAGCCTTAATCTTCAACAGACAAGTTTGTCCTGTAAGAGCACTGAAAGTTGAAGCCTTTTGGCTGGCAGTGCCCCATTCCACTGCCATGGGAGGAGAATGGATAGGGTCTGGCTGGCTGGCTAAGTGGGGTAGGCTCAGGGCAGAGCGCCAGCCCACAATGGAAGCATTTAGTAGGAAACAGAGGCAGAAGCCCTGTCACCACATTGGACCATCTGATGGGATACAGGGATAGCTACTGCTTGTCAGCCTCAGCACCAAGTGCACCAGATACAATGCAGATGCATAGCAACATGATGGCTCCAGACTTTCCATTAAGGGTTTGAACCCCTGGAAAAACACTGGCCTTTGTTAGACTGGCTTCAAGTTAGGTGGGTCTGGGCCCTGGAGCTCCATGGGAAGGAAGAACTCTTTCTTTCTAAGACATATGTCAAAGGAACAGCAGACTCTAAGAAGACAGAAGAGAGTTCAAAATCAGCACCTAGGAAATCATTATTTAAAATAAACACCTGAACAATATCCAATATGTGTTATTCTACATTTTCTTTTAAGGTCTTTTGTAATGTGGGACTATAATCTCCCAATCTATTACATGCACTGGAACTTTTTCCTGAAAAGATAAGGAAACTGTCAGAGAGAAACTGTGCAGCTCCTTGCATAGCAGGCAGCATGAATTCAGAGCACAGTTTAACCTGGTGTACCAGGTGTCTGGCCTAACTTTGCAGAGTTCATTGTTCTCTGAGAAATAAGATTAACATGCAGGAAACCACAGGGCCCCATAGAAACCAGATGGTGGATGCCACAGAGACTCAGAGAGATGAGTGATAAATGTAGTTCAGGGTCACGGGAAAAGGCATAAAGGACAAGTGGGATATACAATTGGCAGGGAAAGAATGAGAGTGACAACAATTGGAGAAGCACAGGGCACTCCCTGGGCCTCTGGCAATGGTCTGCAGCAGAGGGAGGCTAGAGTGGGCATGGAGGGAAAAGAAAGTGAGATATTTCCTTTTTTAACCTTTCACTTTAGTCCAGTCCAACAATGCCCTGGAGATTTGGAAGGATCTTGAATCACTTCTGTGGCTTCAGATCCGCTCAAAGGCAAAGTTGAGGATGCCAAATGATTTCATTCAGTGTTCGGGTCTGGTCATTAAATCTAGGTCAGTAAACATAGTGGGTTTGGCCTAGAATTTGCTAGGAACCTTTTTGCATATTTCCCCTAAAATTGCCATGTTGCTGTCATTAACAGCTACAACACTAATAATGATATGCAAACTCTCAATCCATGTGCCAGGCACTGCTTTAAGCCCTTTCAGTGTATTATTTCATTGAACCTGATGAAGTAGGAAAAAGTATCATTCCCCTTTTATGGATGAGGAATCTGGGACATAGACAGCTCCTGCTTCAACCACTACCATCCCTGCCTCTCCTAAGTTACCAAGAGGGTGGCCACAGTGTGATACAGTGGCAGGCCCAGCTCAGTGGCAGGTGCTTTGTTTGGCTGTGCGTTTAATTATTATTATCACTTGTTCTTAAGTACCTTGCACCAGCTCAGAAGAAACATTTGAAATACGTGCCTGATCAGAGCATGGCTTCCTTTCTGGCATGCTGCAGGACTTGCAGTGGTGATCTGCTGGGCTGCATGCTTCCTGAACTGCATTTTGCATTCTGTAAATAGAATTGGCTCCGCATATGGGTGCTGTTCGCCTGGGCACACTCTACAAGGTAAGGCTTCAAAGCACATCTGCCCTTCGACAAGAAGATATGAAACTTGAGTTACCACAGGTTACAATTCTCTTCATGTGATTAGATCAGATCTCTAAAGAATTTTAGTTTCTTAAATTTTACTGTGTTTTACTATGAGCAGAGTGTCTTGCCAATGGGTTTCAGACCCGGGCAAGTTCAGTATGGATTCAATGTGACCAAAGAAAATGACAGTAGAACGTTCTTGGGGTGAAAGGATTATACCCAACTTTATTTCCACACTGGCAGATCAATCACTAAAATCCTGTTCACTCAGAGTGAGTCTGCATGCAGCAAGCCAGTCTCTGCCTCTGGGCCTCTCTGCCTGCAGAGTCATCCTGCACAGCCGTCCTGTGGGCCTCTGTCCTCAGCACTGCCACCACTCCAGCTTCTGCTCTGCTCTCCTGCAGCAGTACCACCATGTCGTCCAGAGCACTGGGTGAAGCCCTTTATATAGAATCAATAACAATGTGTTGCCCACAGGTGTGTAGTGAGCTAGCCAACTAGGGCCAGGTGAGAATCCTGGCCAAAGGAACTTTCATTTTATCCACACAGCATGGTAGATGTTGTCATGATACAGTGATAATAGGAAAAGGACTCTGACTTCATTTATAATGCTCTGAGGTAGGCAGGGTATATGCAAATAATTGTAACACAAAGCCAAACAAGCATCAGAATGTGAGCATTGGAAGAGCTAGGCTTGGTTCTGGTCTTCACTACCTACAGGACTTACAGGCTGTGTGATTTTAGGAAAGTCACTGTCTTGCCAGTGAGTTTCAGCCCCGGGCAAGTTCACTGTGGATTCAGTGAGACCAAGGAAGGACAATGGAACATTCTTGGGGTGAAAGGGTTTATTACCCAGCTTGCTCTCCCGGCTATAGGTCAAGCACTAGAATTACCTCTGCATCCAGCAGTCTGCATGTCTGTAATCCTCTTTTGTCTCTGCCTCTGCCCAGAGCACTGGGCAGAGCTCTTTATGTGGTGACTTAGTCAGTAATAGCTTATTGTCTACAGGTGTGGAAGTAGTAGCCTAGCAGCAGGCCAGTTCAATCATCAAGTAGTTTAGGTTCAGATGAGATTCCTGGGCATAAGGAGTTTCAGTTTTCCCCACAGTCACTTAACTGCACAGAGCTCAATTTGCTAATTTGTACAATAGAATAAGAATTTATCCTACAGGCTGTCATGATAAGTTAAATATCTTGATAAGCATGTTGTAGAAATGCTGAGAAGTATTATAAAATATTGATTACTATATGTGGATAAAATGAAAGTTCCTGTGGCCAGGATTCTCACCTGGCCCTGGTTGGCTAGCTCACTACACACGTGTAGGCAATATATTGTTATTGACTCTAAAGAGCTCTGCCCAGTGCTCTGGGTGACACAGTGGCATGGCTGCAAGAGAGCAGAACAGAGGTTGGAGTGGTGGCAGTGCTGAGGACAGAGCCAGAGGACAGCTGTGCGGGCAGACTTGCTCTGAGCGGATGGGATTTTAGTGATTGACCTGCCACCATGGAAATAAAGTTGGGCATAACCCTTTTACTCCAAGAACATTTTACTGTCATTTCTTTGGTCACACTGAATCCATAGTGAAGTTGCCCAGGGCTGAAACCCATTGGCCAGACACTGTATCTCAAATATATTCAAAACTCCAATAGAATTTGTACATGTTAAGGAGAGAGAGTGGAAGCTCCTTAGTAGGAGTTTCTGCTAACTTTGGTAGTGGATAATGGACTCTTGCTGTTTAGCCCTATTCCAATCATTTCTCACTTTCTACTTTGAGATATGGAGCCTCTGTGGTTGAATATCACCTCCATATGGAGAACTAAAGGGAAGTCCTAGGAAGGAAAGGCAGGAAACCCAGGTGAGAATGGAGTGGTGCTGCTGGTGAATGATTGGCAGAGGTGGTTTTCAATCACAAAAATATACACCCATGCTCACCCACTGTCTGTCCCCATCTGGGCATTCATCCGGGAATGTTCTAAATAAGGCAAGGCTTTGAAGGACACCTGCTCTTTGGTAGAAAAATGAGCCCTCTACTATTATTCCTAATCATTCTCTACTTTTAATTATGTCCAGTCTTCCAAATAGAGGATAAGACATTTGCACACATCTAGATTTCCTCTTATAAACAGTTATTCATTTTTTTCACTCAATAGGTATTAATTGAGAGCTTATTATGAGCCAGGCCCTGTACGGGACACTAGAGCTTTAGCCATGCATAAGACCCAGTCTCTGACCTTACAGTCTTTATAGTCCCATGGAAGAGGCAAATGGGCAATTTCAAAATGATATGTTAGTTGCTTCCAAAGAGGAAGCAAAGATGCTCTGGAATTAAGTTTTGGAAAGTGCCGGATGTAGCCTGAGGGCAAGGAAGGGAAGCATCCTCAGAGGAAGTGGCAGGGGAAGGTGAGCTGCTTATCAAGAGCCTGCCCCTACAGAAACCTACTCATCTCTGAATGGTCTTGCAGGCTTTATAACATGAATGGCTTTTTACAGCCATGGGGCAGCATTTGGATTTTCCCTCCTGCAGTGGTGGGCTGCGGGGGCAGGCATTAACTAATAAAATGGCAATGAGTTTCTGAAATAGCCAAAGCAGAACTTCATTGTCTTCTGGTGAGTACATTGACAGGCATAAGAGATTTTAGAGTCAAAGGGCCTGGGCTTGAATCCCATATCTGTTGACTGCAAGTCATGTGGCCTTTGCCAGTTCATTTAGCTTCAGCTGTTAAAAAGAACCTAATGAGTATGTCAATCTTAACAAGGTTGTTAGGAGAACAGACGGAGATGATGTTAGTGAAAAGATGTCTATACTGTAAAGCACCGTGTAAATGTTAATTTCTAGTATTGTTTTTGGTGCTGAAAAGAAACACTGGGATAATATCCTTTTGTTTAGTATCTTCTCTGTTGTACACAATTCTTGGTTTTTCAGCAGTGTAAATGCTAGTAGTTTGTTTTTCACATGTAATGAAAATCCTTATTAGATGTGACGCTTCTAAATTTGGTGTACAGCCTAGCATATACAAGAGCAAAAAGGAAGCCAGCATTTAGTTCTTTCCTGTGCCAAACACTTGGCAAACATTGGCCCATTTAATCTTCACTACAACACTTTGACTTAGTTATTGTCCCCATTCTACAGCTTAGAAAATCCATGTCAGAGCTGTGTAACTTGTCCAGATTAATAAGCGGCAGAACTTCGATTTGAAAGACTTGCCTATACTGATTCTAGTCCTAGATTATTCCACTACACTGTGCTGTACAGAACACGAAGCTGGTACTTAAATTAAACTCCCCACATCTTTTTCTCTTTTAGCTCCCGCAAAACGAAGGCCTTCCTGAGATGGCCATGCCTGTAACAGATGACTCCATAATCGCAGTTTATTAGGCTGCTCCTGATCCAAGCTGAATCAGTGTCTTGCCTGAGGGGGATTTCAGCCCCGGGCAAGTTCACTCTGGATTCAGTGAGGCCAGATAACAACAACAGAAAGTTGGGGGTAAAAGAGTTTATACCAAACCTTATTATCGTGATGGCAGGTTGAGGGCTAGAGTAACATCTGCCTCTGGCAAGTTCACAGTCTGTCTCCATTTCTGTCTCTGGGCCTCCCCGCTTCTATTCAACCACTGGGAAGAGCACTGGGTAGAACTCCTCATATAGCAATGCAGGCACCTATGGCTCACCACCAACAGTTGTGCAAGCAGGCAACTGCAAGCATTGCATGTGTGTAGTGGACAAGTAGATTAGGGGCACGTGAGGATCCTGCCCATGGTAACTTCCATTTTCCCTACAATCAGTCATCTTTCTCTTTCTGGAGTTTGGAACTGAGATACTAAGCACCTGAGCCAATCATCTGTGGGAACCAAGTATAAAGGACAAGCAGAGGTTAGGGCCCGAGGCCACAGCATAGCAAGACAGATTCAGTTGCAGGCTCAAGAATGGAGGAGCAACCCCCACAGGTCAGAAGAAAATGACATCCTGGGAGGAGGACGGATCTGCACAAACAGGATCAGAGAGTGGGGACCCGGTGCCACTGAAAGTGAGCTGGGTGAAGAGCTATCTCAGCCCCTGGTGGCCTTCCAGCTTCTAGCTCCAATTCCCAAGATATCCTTAAAAACAATCTCCTTCTTTAGTTAACTGGTCCTATAGTCAAACAGCCTTGATTAAAACAGTACACAATAAATACTTGTGAAATGATTAGCTGATTGATGTCTCTCTTATTACTTCTGTCCTAAGCAGCCATGTACTACACTTTATTGATTTCAGTATCATTCCTTGCTCTATAAGTCATTCTCACCAGAATGGTCCTAGGGTCATTGTTCTAGAAGGATGAATAAACAATATTTTAGAAATCATTCACCTAAGAAAGGTGACAAAATACTGGAACAGAAGTATTTGAAAAACATTCATGGAAATGAAAAAAATTCATGGAAATTTTTATTTATGCAAATAAATGAAATAATGTCTCTAAAATCCACATAATGCTCTATTTCAATGCATTTTTAGAATTAATTTTTGTTATATGCTAGGATTTTTGGTTCCATTCTTAGTAATAGCAAAATTTTTTACCAAAGTAGGAAGGCATACACTGAAAAGCAAAGAGTAGTCTTTCTTGGGACTAACAAAAAACAGTGCAGATTGCATATTTGTCTTGCCAGTGGGTTTCAGCCCCCAGAAAGCTTGCTGTGGATTCAATGTGACCTAAGAAATGACAGTAGATTTCTTTGGGGTGAAAAGGTGTATTACCCGGCTTGTTCTCCTGGCAGTAGGTCAAGCACTATAGCATCTCTGCCTCCGCTCAGAGCATTGGGCTGAGCTCTCTATATAGCGCAATAATAGCTTATTGTGTAAAGGTGTGGAAGCAGTAGCCTAGCAACAGGCCAGTTACATCATCAGGTGGTTTAAGTTCAGTGAGGATCCTGGCCATAGGAACCCCAACTTACCCACAATATTGCTTAGAGAAAAAATCCTGCAGCAGACTTTAAGTGTCCAAGAGACGAATACATTACGGTCTTAATACAGCAGCTGAGAATAGGTAAGCATCCCTTTTTAAAGCAGTGCATGGAAAATAGGGAAAGGCTAAGTTGAAGAGGTTACCTCATCTCTATTTTAAACTCTATTTCTTTCACAAATCTTGTTCCAAATGTTACTTATTAGCCTTTTAAATGTGAACCTATACTAATGTAAGTAAATTTTTAATTTTTTTTTTTGTTTACTCTAAGTTCCATTTTTGTGAAAGGAAAGGCCTATCTTTAGGAAACTGTGCTGCATTCTTTCTGCCTCAGTTGCCCAGGCCGAAGGAGGTCCAGGATATTGGAGCTGTGGCCCAGGCAGCAGTTTTCTTAGTTCCTGGACAGGAAAGGACCATCACCTTGGGAGTGCTGACCCAGACTGATGGAATGACCACAGACATCACGATACCAAAGTGGGACAATACACTGATTTTATTTCCAGTGTGAATTCTGAGTATATGGCACCCTTGCCAGCTGTGAGAAATGGAAAATTTATTGAACTTGGAAGCAAGGCCTGAGTTGCCTGTGTCACTAACACTTATTTGCTGTGTGGTCTTGTACAAACTATTTAACTTCTCTAAGTTCAACCTTTTCATTGGTGACAGGAAAAAGGTGCTTGAGAAGTCTTCATTTTCTAAGAGTATGAAGAATCTTCTAGAGGGGTTGTGAATAGGATTAATAAAACCCTATTCACTCTGACTAGCATGGTGTCTAGAGCAAAATGGGCACTCGAAGCTGCTTGCTCCTTTGTTCCTTCTGCCACTCAGTGCTGAGCACTGGTAAGACTCCAGCAAGTCAGGTCCTGTCAACCAGAAGAATGTGATCAGCGGCACCTGCTGCTCTGCCCTAGTCCAGCCACTGTCTTTCTGTTGCCTGGTGGGAAGAAGAAGGTATGAACTGTTCATGCTGCCTGAGCAGGTAGAACCCATGTTGCTTGGGACTTCCAGCACATGGAGAGCAACTGACTCTTTCCCATATTTGGGTTTCAAAATAAAGTTGCTAAACTACATAGAGATCTAGCTTAAAACTGGAATGATCAAGTGGTTCAGGTGATCAGTATCTGAGAAACAGGAAAGATGGCTTCATGAGAACCACTTAGAAAAGGAGGCATTAGCAAGGGTGGGCATGGTTTGGAGGGCGTCAGCATGTGCAGGGGGCATGGAGGTTGTGGGGACAGGAGGCAGAGAAGGATGCCTCAGCGTTCCTTCATCAATGGTAAATTGCTTTGTAAAGGAGGATTCCCCACTCATGATCAATAAGCAGTTCTCAGCTGATAGTCTTTAAAGCATATAAAAGTGTGGAAGCAATCATATCATGCGGGAGTTTCCATGGGGCCGAGGCGTGCTGAGGTGGAAGAATGAAAGCTGCCCTAGAAAGCTCAAGAGAGAGAGGACAGGAAACAGCTGTGAGCATCTCTGGAAGGAAGAAACCATAATATATACACATAGGGTGAGAAAGAGAGAAAAGGATCAGGGATACAGGGCAGCAGGAAACAGCACATTTCTACTTATTTCACTTTTGAAAACATAGTGGTCTTGTTAAAAAAAATTTTCAGGAACTGGCTTACACTGTATGAGAATTTGTTTTTAACAACTGAGTAAACAAATCAGGCTTTAACTTTAAAAATGCAGTTTTCCACCTCTATTGTTCACTGCCTCATCAGTGTGGGCTTGAAAGTACACAGTAGATCTACAGAGTTTAATAGTAAAGTAGACAGCCGAGTTTTAACTGTACCCATTGATTTAGCTTGTGCCTGTTTAGGATTGGATGAAACTGAACAGACTGCTTTAAAGATGGAAAACGGTCTATTCTGCTTCTTTTGCATGGACTAGAGGTTCATTGGTCTGTAAAGCAACCAAGATGCTAAGAATGTATGCTGGGAAATGAAATTAAAAGAAATGTGGGGAAGGGGAGATAGCTACCACCTATTGTGCTGTGCATCTACCTAATCTTTCTGAGTCTTCATTTCCTCATCTGATAAATGACAATAAATACCCCCTTAGTGGGCTGCTTGTGAATATCAGATCAAACAAGGACATGTAACAGGGCTTGAACTGCAGGAGTAGGTAATGAGCAAATAAATGTTGGTGCACTTTCTCTGGCAGATGCACAGGTACCACCATGTCTTATACAGAAGCATTTGTTAACTACTCTGTGGAATGTGCTTTATGTCCTCTAAGGCAAATGGGGCATTGGTGATCGGGTCTAAGTTTTCTCTTCTTCCAGCCTCAAAGGACAAGAGTTAATTTAGGGGAATGGATATTTTGTTTGTGGATATTGGGGGGAGTGGATATGGCTATTCTGATGTCTCTGCTAATCAAACACTAGATGGTTGCAAGGCAACTGAAACAACTACATTTTCTGGCATGGTTTACTCACTGCTGGCCTGTAGAAAGAGCCTTAGAGAGTTTCCTAAGAAAAACTCAACAGAAAGTGTCTGCTCCTCTTGGATACCATGCTAGGCACTTTCCTCAGACTTACCCTAGAAATAATATTTCCACTTTAAGAAATGGAAGACAACCTCTGTGTGAGAGATTGGCTTGCTTGCAGACTTATTACAGTGTTTGTATTCTGGGGCTACAGATAAATACTGAGCCTGAGTTCCTTGTGAGCTGATGGAAGGGGAAGGAAAGGACAAAGAGTAAGGACCAAGTTCTGTCAGTATTGATGTAAAATCCTTATTGCTTCTGCTGTGTACACCTCTGCAGCACTCGCAGGCAAGCTCCGGGGGTATCCAACACGTGGAGTCTCTGCAGCCACCCCACAGCCCTCTCTGCATGCCAGTGCAGACAGCTACTCATGAGAGGGGCTGTTTCAGAATCAACTTCATTTCATAGATCAGCTTCATTTCATTGACAGATATGCCCAGGTTAACCATGAGTCCTTCTCTGGGGAGGGGCAAATTTGTGGGATGATTTACATGGATATTCTTACTCTGTATTTTCGCTATTCTTACAATGATAAAAGAAACTACCACTTGTTAAAAACTTGCTGGCATTTTACCTCCATAACCTCATTTAAATCTCACAACAACTTATGAAGAAAATATCATCCTCATTTTATAGACAGGAAGGCTCAAGGATGTTAGGAGGCTTGCTGAAGATCACAGTAAGTGCCAAAACAATATTGTACAGTGCCGTCTTTTTAATACTCGACCATGTGGTCTTCCCACCTCACCTATATAGAGTCTCTCAAATAATCTCTACATAGAAACGGGGCAAACTTGGGCTCTGAGATTTCAAGTCTTCAGTTCTCCTGAATGAAGTGCTTCCTTTAGTTAACTTCCATTCTCTAAATCTTTACACTGGGATAAATTTATGGATCAAACATAGGAAAGATGACCTCGATCCCTTCCATGGTTCCTAAGTTTGTGGTCCTGAAACCTAGGCAATTCCTGCTGAATTTAGCTCTGAATTGTTCGTCATCTGCCATCATGAATACTAACATGATTCTTGATTCTTTCTTCCTAATGTTTTCTGTATTCACTACTTGCCATCTAATCCCACAGTCACTGCTTTCCTATATTATTGTAATAGTCTCCTAACTTCTCCTTGCCTCCAGGCCTTCCCTATTTTAATCCTGCCTCTAGATAAATCTTCCCAAAATATCATTTGTGAATGTCAATTCTCACTCAGAAAAATTCCATTGATATGATGCAGTCATTTAGGCTGATGTTGGAGAGGAACAATTAATGACATGATATGGAAAAAATGCTCACAGTATGTGATTAAATGAAAAAAAAATTACAAAATACACCAAACATTAATAAGAGTGATCTATGTGTGTTAGAATTATGACTTTATCCTCTTTTTTGCTTATCTAGAGTTATTAAAAATTTTGCAATGAACAGTATTCTTGTAATAAAACAAAAAATAGAAAATACTTTAAAAAATAACAAAAAGGCACAGAGTATAAAACTGAACAATAATGAGATTTCATTTTCTACAATTCAGTTGGCAAAAAAAGTAACAGTTATAATAGCCTGTGTTGGCAAGGTGAGAAAAAAGGCACACTTGTTCAGTGTAAGAGGGAGCATAGCTGATTCATCCTTTGTGCAAGATGATGTGAAGCATTTGTCAAAGTGAAAACTTTGTATAAGCTTTGACCTAACACCTAATTTTAGGAAACCATGGTATAAAAAGATGCTTCTCAAAGTTTGATCTAAACCAAGAGCATAAATCACCTGAGAACTTGTTAAAGATGCAAATTCCCAGGTCCAATACCTGACCCACTAAATCAGAGACTCTGGGAGTGGAACTCAGGAATCTGAGTTTTAACAAGACTCCTGGGTGATTCTGAAGCACACTCAGAGGCTGAGGCTTACTGCTACTGAAACACTCTTCCAGAGGAAGTACCTTTTTGCAAACAGAGGTAGAGGGTAACTAATGATATACATTACTACCTTATTTATAATGTAAAACTGAAAACAGTCTATGTACTCAAGAGGGAGATTGCTAAATAAATTATACTCACTTTGCCTGTGACATACTATGCACTGGTAAAAAAGAAAAAGAATTAGCATGGAAAGATCACTACTATATATGGCTTAGTAAAAAAAAAAATCACTTTGGGAGAACCAAGATGGTGGCATGAGTAGAGCAGCGGAAATCTCCTCCCAACTATTCCTAAAAGAGAGACCAGAAGACACAGGACAACAGCCAGGCTACATCCACACCTGTGAGAACCCAGCACCTCACAAAGGGGGTAAGATACAAGCCGCAGCCCGGTGGGAGCTGAGCACCCCTTACCCCAGCTCCCCAGTAGGAGGAGAGGAGTTGGAGCAGGGAGGGAGAGGGAGCCCAGGACTGCTAAACACCCAGCTCTAGCCATCCGCACCAGAGCTCAGACACACAGTGCATGTGTGGGGTGCTGGAAACTAGGGAAACAGGACAGTAAGACCTGTGAGCGGGTCCCCACAGCTGGTATACCTGGGACAAAGAAAAGTGAGTGCTTTTTGAAAGTCTTAAAGGGACAGAAACCCCACAGCTGGGCGGAAGCATCCCAGGACACTTAGCCCAGCAGCTAGGAATCCCAGGGAACTCTGGGTGCCCTAACCCCCTGGGCAGCAGTGCAGCTCGGAGGCCCCTCACCATGATAAACAGCCTCCTGCCCGATCCCCCTCTGACGTGGCTCCACCATATTGGAGAAGCAGCCCGAGGCCGGCCATGCCCACAGCAACTGCAGAGCTCCACAGTGGCCGGGCAAGAATTAGAAACCCCGCCTGCAGACAGCTACCCAGCACAACTGCTAGGGGTTGCTGTTCTCCCAGGAGAGGAAGGCCACAAACCAGCAAGAAGGGACTTTCTCTTAGCCAACACATGCACCAGCTCTCCACAAATACCTCTATCACCATGAAAAGGCAGAAGAATTTGATACAGACCAAGATCACAGAGGCAAACCCTGAGAAGGAGATAGACCTAACCAATCTCCCTGAAAAAGAATTAAAGATAAAGCCCATAACCATGCTGAAGGAGCTGCAGAGAAATATGTAAGAGCTAAGGGATAATGTCTGGAAGGAGATTATAGAAATGAAACAATCTCTGGAAGGATTTATAAGCAGAATGGATAAGATGCAAGAGGCCATTGATGGAATAGAAACCAGAGAACAGGAACGCAGAGAAGCTGATGCAGAGAGAGATAAAAGGATCTCCAGGAATGAAACAATATTAAGAGAATTGTGTGACCAATCCAAAAGAAACAATATCTGCATTATAGGGGTACCAGAAGAAGAAGAAGAGAGAAAAAGGGATAGAAAGTGTATCTGAAGAAATAATTGCTGAAAACTTCCCCAAAGTGGGGAAGGAAATAATCGATCAGACTATGGAAGTGTACAGAACCCCCAACAGAAGGGACCCAAGGAGGACAACACCAAGACACATAATAATTGAAATGGCAAAGATCAAGGACAAGGACAGAGTTTTAAAGGCAGTTAGAGAGAGGAAAAAGGTCACCTACAAAGGAAAATCCATCAGGCTATCATCAGACTTCTCAACAGAAACCTTACAGGCCAGAAGAGAATGGCATGATATATTTAATGCAATGAAAGAGAAGGGCCTTGAACCAAGAATACTGTATCCAGCACAATTATCATTTAAATATGAAGGAGGGATTAAACAATTCCCAGACAAGCAAAAGTTGAGGGAATTTGCCTCCCACAAACCACCTCTACAGGGTATTTTAGAGGGACTGCTCTAGATGGGAGCACTCCTAAGACCAAATAGATGTCACCAGAGAAAATAAAATCACAGCAAAGAAAGCATTTCAACCAAATACTAACCAAAGGCAAAAAATAAAATCAACTACCCACAAAAGCAGTTAAAGGAAACACAAAAGAGCACAGAATAAAATAAAACAGCCAACATATAAAGAGTGGAAGAGGAGGAATAAGAAGGGAGAAAAATAAAGAATCACCAGACAGTGTTTAAAATAGCTCAATAAGCGAGTTAAGTTAGACAGTAAGATACTAAAGAAGATAACCTTGAACCTTTGGTAACTACGAATATAAAGCCTGCAATGGAAATAAGTACATATCTTTCAATAATCACCCTAAATGTAAATGGACTGAATGCACCAATCAAAAGACACAGAGTAATATAATGGATAAAAAAGCAAGACCCATCTCTATGCTGCTTACAAGAGACTCACCTCAAACCCAAAGACATACACAGACTAAAAGCCAAGGGATGGAAAAAGATATTTCATGCAAACAATAGGGAGAAAAAAGCAGGTGTTGCAGTAGTATCAGACAAAATAGACCTCAAAACAAAGAAACTAACAAAAGATAAAGAAGGACATTACATAATGATAAAGGGCTCAGTCCAACAAGAGGATATAACCATTATAAATATATATATGCACCCAACACAGGAGCACCAACATATGTAAAACAAATACTAACAGAACTAAAGGAGGAAAGAGAATGCAACGCATTCATTTTAGGAGACTTTATGCCACTCACTCCAAAAGATAGATCCACCAGGCAGAAAATAAGTAAGGACACAGAGGCACTGAACAACACACTAGAACAGATGGGCCTAATAGACATCTATAGAACTCTACATCCAAAAGCCACTATTCACAATGGCCAAGAAATGGAAGCAACCTAAGTGTCCATCAGTAGATGAATGGATAAAGAGGATGTGGTGCATATACACAATGGAATATTATTCAGCCATAGGAAGAGAAAGATCCTGCCATTTGCAGCAGCATGGATGGAGCTAGAGGGTATAAATAAGCCAGGCAGAGAAAGACAAACACCAAATGGTTTCACTCATATGTGGAGTATGGGAACAAAGAAAGACTGAAGGAACAAAACAGCAGCAGAATCACAGAACCTAAGAATGGACTAACAGTTACCAAAGGGAAAGGGACAGGGGAGAATGGGAGAGAAGAGAGGGATAAGGGTAGGGAAAAAGAAAGGAGGTATTATGATTAGCATGTATAATGTAGGGGGGAGCATGGGGAGGGCTGTGCAACACAGAGAAGACAAGTAGTGACTCTACAGCACCTTACTATGCTGATGGACAGTACTGTAATGGGTTTGTGGGGGGGACTTTGTGAAGGGGAGACCCTAGTAAACATAATGTTCTTCATGTAATTGTAGATTAATGACAAAAAAAACTGCCAAAAAAAATCACTTTGCCAAAATAAATATCTAAAACATCAGTAACCACAATCAAGGTATATACTCTGTATACTCATGGTTTATTTTTTCAAACAATAAATTCATTTATTACCTATGTTAAAAAAATCCTCCCATTGTTTCCTATAAGATAAAACCCACACTTCTTTGACCAGTGAAGGTCCTTTATGATCTGCTTCAAATCTGATTCTGCAACTCCAAGCTTCTCTTCTCCCAGTAATTCCATGAAGAAACTCTGTTTCTATCAAGCTATTCTGAAAATGGCTTAATACTTAGTGTTCTTTCCATTTTGTAGTGAGGAAAATAAGAAATATGAAAGTTGAGTGATGCATGACAGCATTTGAACCTGTGTCCAGTTTACCTTGTTCCAACGCAAGTGCTTGTTCCACTCCTCCAGACTGGAACCTGTGAATATGTTATATCACATGGCAAAAGGAGCTTTCACACAGAAGTAAAGTCACCTTAATATAGGGAGATTACATGAGTGGGTCCAGGGAAATCACATGGGCCCTTAAAAGTGAAAGTAGAAGACAAAAGAAGGTGAGGGAGATGTCACAAGGGAGGGAGAGGCAGGAGAGACTCAGATCACAAGAGTCAACCTGCCATTGCTGGTTCTGAAGGTGGAGGAAGAGAAGCAGGAGCCGAGGCCTGCAGGTGACCTCCAGCAGCTGGCAGCAGCCGTGGGCTAACAGTCAGCAGGAAAACAGGGACCTGAATCCTACATCCACAGGGAACTGAATTCTGCCAACAACCTGAATGAGCAAGAAAACAGATTCTACCATAGGTCTCCAGGAAGCCATGCAGCCCTGCTGACACATTAGTTTAAGCCTGGTGAGACAAATACCAGACTTCTGACCTACAGAAATGTAAGATAATAAATAAATGTTGTTTTAAGCTCCTAAATTTGTGGCAGTTTTTAATGGTGGTATATTAGTTTGCTAGGGCTGCTATAACAAAGCACTACAAACTGGGTGGCTTGAACAACAGCAATGTACTCTTTCACAGCTCTGCTCAAAATCAAGTTGTCTGCAGGGCTGCTGCCTTCTGAGAACCGTGAGGAAAGGATCTGTTCCAGGCCTCTTTCCTTGGCCTGTTAGTGACCATCTTTTCCTTATATCTTCACATCATCTTCCCTCTATATGTGCCTCTGTGTTCAAATTTCCCCTTAATATAAGGACACAGTCCTATTGGATTTGAACCTTAATGACTTCATTTTAACTTCAGTACCATGGTATCTCACCTAAGGGGGGATTTCAGCCCCGGGCAAGTTCACTCTGGATTCAATGACCGAATAACAACAATGGAATGTTTGGGGGTAAAAGCTCTCACCCCAAGCTTTATTCTCATGATGGCAAGTCAAGCGCTAGAATCATGTCTTCCTCTGCCAAGTTCTCAGTCTATCTCAGTCTCTGTCTCCAGGCCTCTCTGCAGCTGCAGCTGTTGGAGCACTGGACAGAGGTCTTTATATAGCAACACAGACAATAGTGGCTTATTGACAACACGTGTGCAAGCATGCATCTGTATAGTAGGCTAAGTATTACATCATTCCACATGCATGTGAATAGTGGGTGAGTAGATTAGGATTAGGTGAGGATCCTGGCCATGGTAACTTCCATTTTCCTTATACTTGGTAAAGACCATATCTCCAAATAAGGTCACATTCTGAGATACTGGGGGTTAGAGCACTCCATACACACACACACACACACACACACACACACACACACACACACACACACATATATATGTGTATAAACACACACATATATTATTTGTAAATTATGTACTTATATTTTATTTATAAATTTAATATACCTATTTCCCCCTTACCATGTCAGTTGAAAGGACCTAAAGGCAATTAACATCACTGTAGCAATGAGCACAACTAGTACCCAGATATTAATTTCTAAATATCACTTCCCACTAAGGAAATCAGGGCTCTTTGGAGAAATAACTGCTCTGGCTCTGGTGCAGTGCTAATACAAGTTAGCCTGGGGAATCCTTTTGTACTACAAAGAAAGGAAACACTTAAAGATTAATGAGATCATGTCAAATCGACACAGAATCCTTCTTGAAGCTGCTCCCACTGGCCAAGTTTGGGATAATTTGAACATCAAAAAGAAAATGACAATAATGGATTATAATCCATTGATGTTTTTTGGAAAAACTCCATAGGTCCATAATCATACTCAAAAAAAGGACTTTTACGAAAAAGAATTCCATCTAGTAAGTATAAAATGAGTAGTAGAAAATCCCTATATTTCAGCCCGTAAGGTAATAATTGATTCAGGCAAGGATCACCAGCAAATGCTAACCACAGAGTAAAAGGTTTTTGGATAACAAGATGTTCACGCTGCATCAGTATATGACCTCACAAATTATATATTAATTACAAAGGGGGAAAGGTACCTTTTTTAAAAATGGGGAGATTTGGTAGTTACTACTTTATGTGATCAAACTTAGCCTCACCAGTAGTGCAACAGTCTGACATTATTTGAGCCTTTTGATATGAGGAACATTTAATATGAGGTACACGTGTGAATTATTTTTGCCAAAAAATATTTAACTTGAATCTCACCATAAGGACCAACTACATAAATGCAGACTGTGGCCCATTCTGTAGACAACTGGCCTGGACTCTTCAAAAAAGTTAATGTCTTAAAAAAAAAAGCTACAACTATAAAAGAAGTCAGGGGGATCATTCTAGATTAAAAGAAACTAAAAAAACCACCACATGCAACATGCAACCTTCACTGTATTCTCAATTTTTAAGGAAATGCGACAAAAGACATTTGGAGGAACAAGTGGGGAAATTTTACTGGGCAATATATATTAGGTAATATTATGAAATATGTTGCTAATTTTTTCTTAAGTGTTGTAATGATGTTATGATTATGTTTGAAAATGTCCTTATTCTTAGGAGACATGTGCTAAAGTTATTTGGTTCAGTGCCATAATGTCTGCAAGTTATTCAAAATAGTTCAAGAAAAATATAGTGTACTGGAGCCAGCTTTTACCAGTTCCTGAGAGCAGATTAATATTCAGGAATTTTGCAAGCCATTTGTTAAACCATCAGTTTAAAAGTAGCTTGAAATCAGCCATAATGGGAGTTTTTACACCACAGATATTGGCAAATACTACAAATGAGGGCTTCCCCCCCACCCAGAGACCCAATTTATCAGCACACCGCTGTATATGGAATCAAGTGTTAATAATTAGCAAAACAACTCAAGTGTATATTGTGTTCAGCATGATATTCTTTTGTTTGACCTTTGGGACGTTTTAAAATTTTTCAAAATAAAAAGTTGGAAAAAACAGAAAAGAAAAAGTCCTTTACTCCTGGGAATCCTGAAAACCAAAGAGAGAAGCATGTGGCAGACAGAGTGAGAGAGGGCACTTGGGAATCTCCCAGGTGAGGTTCTATATGGGTCAGCAGCTCCAGGTGTGCTATGGAAGCCTCTGCATGAGGCCAGCCTGGTCCCCTCAGGAGAAGGGACCATTTCCTCATTGTACACGAGTCCCCTGTCCTTCCTTCCTTCTGGGCCTGGCATGGAGCTGCTGTGTTGGTGGCTTGCCCAGGTTTACAGGATCCTATGGGGAAGCTTCTATTTCAATACCTTTGGATGAAAGGTCTAAGGTAGACTGTGCTTGCATGGTAACGAAGGCAACTGGGTGACAGCCTGGGCCTCTCTTCCTTTCCTTTCCATTTGCCTTTCCACCACCATCCCTTCTCCTCTCCTGTGCTCTCTTGGTGTTATCACTTTCATTAGGAATGCCCTCTCCATGCCTCTTTCTGGCTCATTTCTACCCACTCTTCTAGAAGACTCTCAAGACCCACCTCCTCTATAAAACCTCCCCTGATAACCTTTGCTCTTCTTATCAAGCCTCATGGCACTGATGTCCATATTATACCCTCTCATATTATGTTCCCGCATTGAGTTGTGTGGCTGATTTTTTAACTGATCTGTAAGCTCCTGGAGGGCAGGAATTTATTCAATATATACTTGTTGTATAAAAACACTCCTTTCTCTCAGAGGTTAGCGTAAAATACCTGTTGGATGGGTTGCATTTCCTTCCTCTCCATATCTTCTTAATTCCCTTATTTTAGTTTTCCATTGTTCTAACCTTCTTCCCACCTTATTTCCTTTCCTATGTTTGTCCCAGGCCTGCCTACGCTCTCTGCAGCTTATTTTTTGCCTCTTCTTTTCTCCCTCTACTTAGTCCACCAAGGCTGAGGGCATGGCTGGCCCCTTGCTCTGGGCCTCTTCTAAGCCCAAGGGCCTGCCCTTGCTCACGGAACTTTTGCTCACCTAATTCCAAGGCAAGCAGAGAAGCTGCCTCAGAGAAACATCCATGCATTATACACTGTCCTAATTCAGGCTATCCACCCCCAAAGATTCCGGCTTCACAAAGGAAAAGGCGTCAGAGTGGCATAACTCTCCGACATCTGCATCACACATTTTTTCTCTCCCATCCCCTCTCTACTCACCACTACCCCCCTTGAATTCTCTGGACTGAGTCTTGTGGTAAATTCTCACACATTTTCTCAATCTATATGCAAACCAGGTAGGATTGACGGCTGAAGAAAGCTGCACATTGCCTGGGCTCAAAGTTATCTATTCTTCCTCTGAGGGAAAATCTCTAAGCTCTGTGATGATGCCTGGAAGCCGTGGCCCTTGTCCTACACTCTGCCCCAGCCCGGCTAGTGCCTGACCCCTGCTAATGTGTGGGACCCTTGGCAGCAGAGAGTCAGGGGAGGTAACCAGAGCCCCCTGCATGCCGGTGATTCATGTTCTCTGAAGGGATCAGAGTGTTATTAGAAACCTCTCCTGCCAAATGCAGGGCAAATGTAATCAATTTATTAATGCTGAAAAACCAATGTGTGAAATTGGACCAAGAGGAAAGGGGCTCCAGCCCCTCTCCCCACTTCCTGCTCTCTGGCAGTGGCAGAGGGAAGCTGGCAGACAAAGGGCTCTGTCTTCTGCAGGAACACTTTGCTGTCCTAATCACATGTGATGGTGACAACAAATATTCCTGGCTGAAGCTTCAAAGGGCTGGGAGATAATTGTATCCACCATCCCCAGCCTGGTTGTTTGCCTCAGCCTGCAGCTTGCAGGCTGTAAAAGCACTCATTGGGCAGGAAGGTGGGGAGCTGGGTCTCGCTCTGTCCCACCCTGCTTCTCACTGTTGGGAACAGGTGAGAATGGAAGAATAAGAATGCTCTGTGTTCATAATGTCTCTCACCTACAAGTGGGCCACTTAGCCCTTTCCTATAAACGATCTTAGATTGGTCTTGTAGTGTTTCATGCTGGTTGCAGTTTCTCTCTAACCAAGAGAGTTCCTTCAGAGCAGAATGCATTTTTATATGCCTCATTGGTAACTGAGTTAAAGAAGACATTAGCAGCTACCATTTATGAAAGTATTACTGTGTTGTATGTCATTATTATACATCATCTCATTCAGTTCCCTCACAGATACCCTCATGATGTAGGTATTGTTATTCTTCATTTTCAGTTGTGGAAACTGAACTCAGAGAGTTAAAAAGCTTGCCCAAAATTATCCATTTAAGTACACAGGTGTCAAGCCCATATCTATTTAATTATGCTTCTCACCACCCAAGTCTAAGGAGTGGAAATCATATGAAATTCTTGGGTAAGCTGGTGGGATTGTCAAGAAGCAAATTTGGGGGAATTTTCTTGGTAAGGCTGCCTTGGGAAGTCTCATATTTCAAATTACCAGTTTTCAAAGAATTGACTTACCATAAAAACAATGGACACACATTTCACAAGAGCATATACAATCTTTATGATGATTCAGAGAAACCTTAGAAACATATAAAATGTCAGATTTTTTTTGGATTGGCATCATTGTTGCATAAGACTACAGGGGTAGGAGATGAGATTCTGGGTGTTTTAGATTTTGGCCAAATGTCATTTGGAATTTGTCACCATGTACCATGTCTTAGTACCAAAGGTAAGGTAGGCTAGCAGAGAAGTCTGATTAGCAAATATTGAATTAGTGTCTTGTTAATAGTTCTTTTATGAAGGATTAACACTTGTTAACTGAAGAGAAGCTTTTTTTAGTTGATTATGGACATGATTATTTGAAGGTGCTGATGCAGTCCTTGTGCCGAAATGCTATTAAATTCACAAGTTCATTTCTTTTGGAAATGTGCTTCATGCATTACAGTATCATGTTCTGATTGGCAAGATGTGCTTAAAGGGCAGAGCTGCCCTCCATTTCTGGAGGCTTCTCTCCTTCTCCCCTTTCCAGTGATATGTAACTGAAGCTGCTGTGTGTCACAAATCAGGAGTATCTGTATCTCCATTTGCAGGGAAGGAAGGTCAATTCCAGGATCCCTGAGATCTAGAAAGAAATTTTAGCTTCATCCTGAATTAAAATCCAGGCCAGTTCCTCTTGTTCATTTTGGTATCTAGAAGAGTGTCCCTATTTCTTCCTTTGACTCCTATTAGTTGTAATGCTTCCAAATTTTCTTAAGGGAATAAAATGGTCACTAAAAAAAAAACCTGTAAACCAATAAAGTTAAAGTTCTATATTTAAAAGTGACTTTTTAATGTCTGAAAAAAGTGGACACAGGTTTCTTTTCTCTACAATACGGCAGCACTGAAGGACCTCCTGAAGACCTAAACATTGGGCTATCCTCTGAGAGTAGAATTAGTAAAATTCACACTCAGTGGCAGTGATTAGCCATCTAGTATAAGAATAACAACTCCAAAAATAATGATGGCAGTAATAATAATGCAAAGGATTGACTATGTAAGTGTCAATCCAACCAAAAGCTGAGCTAGAACTCCTCCCAGGAGACATGGCTAAAATGTAAGTATAACTTAGTAAAAGAAAATGGAATGAAATATATTCTGTTCTATCTGGAGAATGACTGTACACAGAGGTTGGTCCTAAAGAATAAAATGGAAAATCTGAAGAGTACTGATCCTAATCCTTAGAGGTGAAGGAGCCATTTCTAAATGGCTTGGGCATTGTGGTTTTCTTGTAAAAGCTTTCCTACAGCGAAAGATCACTGACTGGCACTTGATAGGCCTGGCCTGGCCTGCAGACAAGTTTTGTTTGGTCCACATTGTAATTGACTCATAATATTTTTTAAAGTTTTCAACTAATGTCATACAGAAAAATTCAGGTTTCTAGCTTTTACTGAATAATTGGGAAGAGCTGGGTTATTAAACAACTAGCAACAAAGGGCTAGAGCTTTATAGTAGCACCTGCTACCTTTTGAAAGGTGTGCAATCTCCAGTTTGCCAGTCTCCACTACTTCCCATCATCACCTGCTCCCTGGTTTACTCGTTTGTGTTATACTCTTTTGAGCATCTGTTGGTTTTTGAGTATGTGACTCCCTAATGGGGAAGCTTGCATTCAGTTACTTGAGCTGAAATAAGCTTCTTAAAACCCTGAATTCTCTTTGTTCTCATTCTGTGGTCAGCGTGCAATCTTCTGAGAATTTGGCTTCGAATGTAATTTGCCTAGAGGAAAGCATGCATTGATCTGTCCTGAGCATCTTGCTCTATATGAGGAGGTGCAGGTAAGTGTAAAAAGGCTTTGGCTTTGGAGTCTGATGGGTCTGGTTCCAATTCCAGCAGTGACACTTACTATAAGGTCATCATGAGGTCTCTTGGCACCCTGCCAGTTATCTTTTCCTGCAGATACTGCCCCAGGTCACCTTGGGCCACATACCAGAATGTCCAAATTGCGAAACGTTTGCATGAACAAAACTGATGCCCCTAAGTCGCACATTCCAGCAGCCGAAAATCCAACCAAACTACCAACAACTTAAGTTTCTCTAGATATTAGGTATTTGAAAAGGGTAGAAAGCTATTGATCAGGAACACAAACTCTGAGGGGGCTATCTTTTCAGAGAGGCAGACAGGGAAATGGCAGCTAGAACATGGATTCTGAGCTTTGAAGGCTAGTATTCAAATCCTAGTTCTCTCCTTTAGTCACCAGCAGAACTTAAGAAAGTCAGTGATTGCTCTGGGTCCCCAGAATAAAAGTTCCCTCCCTACATACCTAACAGAAACTTTGTAAGGGTTAAATGAAGCAAAGCATGGAAGACACTAGGTAAACTGTGCAAACTGTGGAATTGTTTAAAAAAAAAATCAAAATTTTTATAAGTCCCAGTAAATGCAAGAGTGGAAATAGTAAGTAAGACCCAAGAAGCCCAGACCAGGAGTTTCTAGCTTTCCAGAGTAACATTCATAAGTAAAAGATTAGTGCCAGGCTCGGAGCACCGTAATATCAAAGCATGGATTGTGCAATAGTCAGATTCTGATTTTTGAAATGAAACAAGAAGATCCAGTGATGATGGGGTGGGGAAAGGAGTCTCACCAACACTGTCAGTCTAAGTATAAACTGGAGCAAAGAAAGCAGTTTGACAGTACCTGTCAAAATCTAAAATGTGTCTGCCTGTTAACTCAGCAACTCCCTTCTAGGAATTCATCCCACAGAAACACCGGCACAGTGGGCAATATCACCTGCACAAGAATAGTCAAGGCAACGTTATTTATAATGTAAAATTAATAGGAGGATGGTTAATTCTCACTGACTGCTACATAGTCATTACAAGAATGAAGTTAATACTTATATACTGAAATGGAATGGGGTCTGTAATGTGTGACTGAGTGAAGAAAAGCAAGGCTTCAGTGCAATACAAATACAGTAACCATATGTTTAAAAAATAACCTAGGTATATGTAGATACCTAGAATAAATCTAAATATACACAGACCGAATTTTTAACATTGATTTCCACTGGGGACTGGGAGTGTGAGAAAGGGACTTCACTTTGTCCTTTATATACTTTCATGTTCCTTAATTGTTTTACAATGATCAGGTATTACTTTGTGATTCTAAAAACACAATTAAAAATCAAAAAGGAAAAGTGAAACCAATATTTAAACTAGGGAAAATAAAATACAATCAAAGAGCTAAAACTGAGGGCTGGAATAAGACCAAGGAATGGAAAAGAGGCACAGAGCCCAGAGACCAGCATGCCTGAGGGCTCCCCAGCCGTTGCTCCCACGCACCTGACTTCCGACACTTGAGGATGAACCCGTCCCCCTGGACGCGTGGTGCTCTGGTGGAGACCTAGTCAGTGTCGGCCTGGTCGCCGCTCCTGCACCGGTCCTGTGAGCTTTGGTTCCATTTCTGAAACTGAAGGTTGCAACCGTTGCTTCTAAACGAAGAGCTGCGCCTATGGGGCAGGCACGGGGCTTCTGAGAGAAGCTGTCCTGCTGTGTGTGAAAGTTTGACAGACAGTGCCTGCACCTTCACTTCTGTTCTGTTTCTATGGTGACTCCTCCGGGCTTTGCCCTCAGATTGGCCATGGATTCTGCCTCTGTCTCTGCTCCACTGCTCCAACCTTGTGTCTTCTATTGTGGTAACCCGCTGTCCAATTTTGGCCAATTCCACAACTGGGTTTTCTTCAGGGCTACGCTTGGGCATTTTCCTCACACTTGCTTCCAGCATCTCCAATCCTCTCCCAGCCCTACTTTTGACTTTGTCGTTGGCATAGCCAGTGAAGAGGCCAGCATGCGTCCAAACAGATATGGAGTGCCCAGTAACTCACACATGGGACACCTGGGACAGCTGCTTCCTTGAGAGAACTTGTCCTTAACTTCCCACGGGGTTCTCAGTGAGATGAAGGAAAGTCAGTGGGAACGTCCTGCAGAGCCACAGTGCTATTTGTTCCCAAAATTTGGGGAGCAGCTTGCCTAAAATGGTATGTTTATAAGTTACAACCATGTGGAGGGGGGTGGAAAGCCACCAGCTTGAGCCAATCTATTCCTTGCAGCTTGTCTGGACACCGACCTCTCCAAATGACAATCCTTATTTTTTATTTCATGACAGAAAGAACATGTGGGAAGATTCCAGTAGTGAGCTTAATAAACTGTCTTTTAAACTACAGAGAGTGAATCAGAGCTGTGGCTTCTCAGAGTGAGGAACTTTTCTTCTTCTTGGCAAGCAGGCTGGGTGATATTTGTGCATTGACAAGGAAGATAGAGAGATAAGGTCTCTCCCAAGGCTGGGCTGGAATTGAAACCCAACCTCAATTAAGTTAAGAAATCCTCAGTTGAGACTGTCTGGCTCCCTTTGCCCTGCCAGCTTTTAGGAGCTGAGACAGGATCTCCTTAGGACTCACAAGAGAGAAGCATTTTGTAATAAAATAAAATATACCTTCACTTCTCTATGGCTTTCAAAATAATCCTTCAGCATGAAGGGTAATTTTCCCTTTTGAATACCAGGTCTGGATTTCCTGCCAAGAAAACAGACGTTAGACACGCAGTGTACCCATAAGCCATAAAGAAAACTGGTATATCACATTTGAGAACTTAAGAAAATTTGTATGGAAAAAAGTTCATAGCTAAAACCCAAGGACAAATAACACATTAGTAAAAATATTCAGAACATGACAAATAAAGGGTTAATTTTCTTAATTAATTTTCAAAGAGCTTTCCCAAGATAAAAAAGAAAGAGCCCAAAAAAGCAAACAAATAAATAGATTATATTGGAGTTCTCAGAAAAAGATAAAATATGAATGACCTGAAATATATGAAAAGATGTCTAACCTCAATAAGAATTTTTAAAATGCAAATCAAAACAACAAAAAGATATCATTTCAATCAAACAGGCAAACATTAGAAAGTTTGATATATCTGATATTGGAAAGAAAATAAAATAAGAAAATTTGTATACTGTTGGTAGGAATTTTAAATTGCTGAAAACATTTTGGAGTCCTGTTTGGCAATATGTTTCAAAATTTTTAAATGTCCCTTGAACCACTCCCTAAGAACTTACCCTAGAGATACACTTACAGAAATAGGCTAAGTTAGGGAAATAATATAAAAACCCTGAAAAAAAACAAATATTCATCAACTTGAGATTCATTAAATAAAATTCTCTTTTATTGCTACAGTAGAATACTGTTTGGCTGTTATAAATATTAAGTAAATGTCTATGTGTTGGGATGGAAAGATTTTCTCATATGAGAGGAGAAAACAAGATGCAGGGCAGCATGTTTAGTATCACCTCACTTATAAAATGTGTATGATTATACATAAGCCATTTTTCTGAAAGTTCAACAAGTGTTAATTTTTGGCAGAAAGATGTGCTGGGAGATGGTATGAGATGTTTTACTTGTCTTTCTGCACCTCTCTATATCACTTTTTCCTATGTGCCTACATTCCTGTTATTTAGATAAAATAAAATAAAAAGTTAAAAGCACAGCACAGTATATTGTGTGATAAGTAGAGGTGGGTGCCATGGGACATAGAGTTTGGGCACCATAACCAGTCTTAAGGCAGGAAGACTGTCACGGAAGCCTTCTTGGGTCAAAGAAGCCTGTGCTTAGTTTTTAAGGATAAGGAATTGTTAGAGGAAGATCAGAGCCAGAGTGCTCCAGGTAAAGAAAATGTTATTTGCAAGGGAATGGAGGTGAGAGAGGCAAGAATGTTTAGGGAATTTAAATAATGGTTTGTTGGAGTACAGAGTTATTAAAAAAAAAAAAAGCTGGCTAAGTAGAGGCCAAATCATTTACTGCCTTAAGGACTTTGGACTTTCTCTTCAGGCAAGGAGAAACTACTAAAGAATTCCAAGTGAAACAGTGACTTGATTCAAACCTATGAACCCTTACTTTTGTCCATCATGAGTTAGAGTAATAACAGGGACAGTCATGTAACTTCAAAAGGGACAATAGGAACTGGGACCCCAAAAAGTGAAAACTGGAGACAAGATAATTAGGAACCCAGCAGGCCCATGGGTCCCTGGAAAGTGACACTAATCAGATACTGGGCATGTGGCAGGAGCCAACCTGGTGTGAGCCCTAGACAAACGCAGAAGTTGGCTGTTGGAAGTGCAGTGGGTATTTTGATGTGTTGCTTTGCAAGTATTCAGTCAAATGCTAATCTAGGTGCTGCCATGAATACATTTTGCAAATGTAATTTAAGTCTATAATCAGCTGATATAAAGTTGGGGAGATGATCTAGGTGGGCATAATTCAATCAGTCCAAACACCTTTTTAAGAGCAGAACTGAGGCTTCTCTGAAGAAATTCTGCCTGTGGACAGCACCTAGCTTGTGCCCAGGAGGTCCAGCCTGCCCCTCCTGATGGCCTGCACCATGCATTTTGGACTTGCCTGGCAAGCCCTTACCATCACAATAAACCTATTCCTTAAAATAATCTCTTAACACATATCTACTACTGGTTCTGTTTCTCTGGTTGAATCCTGACTGATAAGGTGTCACAAGATGGAGTAAATAAAATTACTAAGGAAGAGGAAATACATACGTGATCTTACCCAATAAATCTTCATTGAGTGTAGTATTTTTCCCCTGAAATCTTCCTCAAATGTCCCTTACTGAGACACTCAAGAGTTCCACTGCTATGCATTCTTATCCTGCCTTTGTTGATCATGTACCTGGAATCTCCCAGTTCAATTTATTACAATAAAACTTCTGTATCAGTCAGGACTCTCTTCATTATAAGGGATAGGACCCCAAGTTAAACTAACACAAACCAGAAAAGGGGAATTACTGGAAGGCACAAGCCATGGAGGTTCTGTTCTAAAACGTCAGGGATCAGAACTAGGACATTTCAACCTAACAAGACCCCCTGTCTTACTTCATTCCTTCTTTCTGTGTGTTTTCTACCTCATTTCTTTGACGTGGCAGGTATTATGGCTCCTGGCAGTCCTTAGCTTCTACATCCCCAGTATTTGTTTTAACAAATATTTGTTGAGAACCTTCTGTACCTTGCATAGTTCTCAATTCTAGAAATACAGCTCTAAACAAACACAGAAACTCTACCCAATGGCACAGGAGTCAGTTAATGAACAATATATAATATGATGTCATTATTATTTGATTGTAATGCTTTTTTGAAAGAGGAGAAAGACTCTTCAAGCTTTAATTTTTAAGTTGAACTGCAGAGAAGGTTCTGATTGAATAGCTTTGGGTCCTGTTCCCACCTCTCCACTCTGACAAGCAGTCCTCACTCAAGTTTCTTGGTTGTAGTTGATGAGGGGCATAGGGGAAGCAATTACTAAATGAAAGAAAAATACATTTCCCAGAAAAGAAAGAGCTGACTAGATAGACAAAAACCTTTTGTAACTTTCCACAACTCTTTTATTGGATTTACTGACTTGCTATTTTGTTATCCCTCAGGTGTTCAAAGACATACATCCTGTGAATTTAAGGATAATCTGTGGGGAACCAAAGTAAGAAAAGAACAGAATAAATGCAAAGTTGTTCAATAATTTTATTGTGTTAGAAGACTCACTGTGTGTCTACATCAGAGAAGGACCATCCTGAGGTCATCTAACCTGGGATGGGAAAGGTAGGAGAGAATTCCTTGACAACAACTTTAAAAATATGTGGGCTGTTCACACACCATTTGTTTATTCATAAATTCATTAATACCCATAAAAATAAATATTGAGTATATTCCGTATTGATTATATGTTGTATGCAAAGCAAATATCCTAAGCTCTGAAACAAAGGTACAAAATGCACAGTCTCTGTCATCAAAGAACTCAAAGATGAAGGGAGAGACAGGCATATTAAACACATCATGAAAATGCACTCTGGTGAGTTCCGTGGTGCACATAGTATGCTGGCAAGAGTGAAGGCAGTGCTTAACTCTTGAAGAAATCAGAAAAGGCTTTGGGAAAGTGGTGACATTTGAAACAGGCCTTAAAAGATACAAGGAGTTCTCTAAGTAAAGGTTACAGGGCAGACACTCCAGAGAGAGAAAACAATGACTAAGCTACAAAGGCTTGGAAATGAGTAAAACCATGACAAGGAAGGAAGTGAGGCTGGTGGCTTATAGCAGAGAAGGGAGTGGAAGTGAAATTGTGAAGGATGCGCACATGACAGTCACACGACTTTAGGCTTTTCGATCCACAGGCAACAGGAGCTACTGGACGATTGAGAGCAGGAGAGGTGTCCGGAGAATCTATATTTTCGAAAGAGAATTCTAGAGGCTGTCAAGGAAGAGTGAGGTCTGCAACTGGCACTTTAGGAACTGTGGAAACAGTCGTGTAAGAGGTATTAAGGAATAAAGTCATCACAGGATTAGAGAGGACAGGAGAGAGCTGATAAACAACTATAAAGAGGGTAGAGAGGACATGATTTATTGAATTTCTATCTTGTCCCCAGGCCCAAAATAGCTATTTTATACACTTTATATTTTCATTCTGGACAGCAACCCTATGAGGGTGTAATGTCCTCCTTAAGAAATTGAACATGGGTGGGTCTGACACAGAGGCATTAAATGGCAGAGGCAGGATGGCAGCCAAGGTCAGCGGGATCCGGAGCCCGTACTGTTCTCCCTGCTCTCACAGAGTCAAAAGGATTGATGATTAGAGCTCCGTCACCCACACCTTCCTAAAGTTTGTGGGAAGCAGTGCGTGTGCCGCAGCCTCTAGCAGCCCCGGGGAGGAAGGTACTCTGTTAGGTTACCCGTGCTGAGGGAAGAACTACTTATATCAAGTGAAGCTTGGAGGCCAAGCAAGTGTTCACTCTCAGTCTGTATTCGTTTTCTATTACTGTTGCTGTAACAAATTGTCTTAACTTCATGGCTTAAGACAATACAAATTTACTAGTTTATAGTCCTGTAGGTTAGAAGTTTGACAACGGTCTCGCTGGGCTAAGATCAGGTGTCAGCAGAGCTGAGTTCCTTTCTGGAGGCTTTAGGGGTGAATTTTTCCCTCACCTTTCCCAATTTCTAGAGACCACCGCTTTGGCTCATTGCCCCCTTCCTCCGGCAGTGGCAGTCCCATCCTTTTCACATGCCTTCTTTCTCTTCCACAACTGGAGAATCCAGGGTAGTCTCCCCATTTTAAGGCCAAGTGATTAACTCCACCTGCAACCTTAATTCCCCTTTGCCGTGAAACAAAACGTATTCATAGGTTCTGAGGATTAGCATGTGGAAATCTTTGAGGGGCCATTATATTCATTCTGCCAACCACACATTTCTTAATGTAGTTTTAGATTTGAACCTTGTACTAGTTCTAGAATTTACAAGGAGAGGCCCGGGGAAGCAGTGGCAAGCAAAGAGTTAACTAGCCATCCGAGAAACACAAGGACCCTCTTGACAATGTTGAATGTGGCGCGGACCTGTGGGCCGAAAGCCGGGCTGTTGAGGCAGGCAGCTCACATCTTCGAAAGTTCATCAAGCCGTGACCAGTGGAAACCAGGACGCCAGTCACCTGGGAAACCAAGTAAACATAAACATACAGCCATCCATCACTGCCATCTGGAAAAAATTGGGTAGTGAGGGTCTTCCTGTTAGGCCCTGTTCCGTATTTATTTGTGTAGCTGGAGATCCCAGCCCAGCCTTTCTGTCAGCGATGCTTCAGTGAGGTATATGGGGCTGAATCTCAGCCTGGAATTAAAACATACCACCTTTCTGTGTGAGTGTGGATGTAAATATTGCCCAGCAGACAGACCACTCAAGAGATAGGGGTCCATTTTTCCAAGTCTAAACAATCTCTGTCAGTCAGACAGGGAGGCCCATGTGCTTGTTGGTAACATCTTTAGAAAAAGTCTGAATCCCCAGAGAATGCTGCACGTGTTCTGCTCTATCCAGGAGCTATGGTGTCCAAGAGTCTTGTCCTGCCAGCTCCATCTAGATCCGTGACTTCAGATGGACATGTGCAGGGAAAAGATGGTTTTACATGAGTTCACTGTGCTAAGTGATACACTAAGTTACATGGCCTCTTCCCCCAAGAGTCACTGTTGGTCAAGAAAGTTTTCGGTAGCTTCTCCAGCAGTGGTGAGAGATTTACCCTGCTCCCTTCACATGTTCTCACCCTGTCCCCCAAGTGATTCAAAGATATTTACAAGGCAGTTGGCTGGAGTTTTCAGGGGCAAGTCTGAGGTATGGATCAGAGCAAAGTGAAGTGACCCATACAGGGAGCAAACCTCTGACCTTGGCCTCCTAATTACTGTATCCTTACAGACTCAGCTAGAAGAGCACACCCTTCATTCAGGCCCATAAGCAACACTGAAACACTCCAAGGCTGCCTGGCTGAACACTCAGACCAAGCTATACTTCCTAGGATCATGTCCCTCTCATCTTCAACATGCATTTGCTGACCACTAGTTTGGTGATTCTGAGTCGAACCAAACACATTCTTGATGACCGTGGAGTGCTGTGGGCTGCACAGGGACACCTCCATCCTGGCTCATGGCTATAGCACCACCTCCTGAAGGGCTTAAACTGCGTAGTGGTCAGTCCTTGGATGGCACATAGTAGATGCTCAAAGCATGTCAGTGGGAAATGAATTTTTTAAATGGATGAATTAGTGAGATAAATAAAATTGTCACAAATATCCTGACTTGACTTTGAAAGGCTCTCAATACCCCAACATTCCTTATTACTTGTTTCATGGATGGTAGATACCCTAGACCAGTACTGCCTTAGAGATAGACTACAAGCCCAGATACAAGCCATATACATTTAAATTTCTAATAGCTACATTAAAATATAAAAAGAACCAAAAGAAATTGATTTTCATATTATTTATAATTTTATGTATATTTTTATTTAACCCTATATATCTAAAATATAATTTTACATGTAAGTTACATAAAAATTATTAATGAGATATTTTTCATTCTTTTTTGGTGCCAACTCCAGCAGCACACCTCAGTTCAGATTATCCACATTTCATACAGTCACATGTGGCTCTGGCTACTGCACAGAACAGCCTACCTCCAATACCCCTCACTTTCGTTGGTCAATATTATTATTTGTTAACATCTAAACAACCCTTAACAAAGAATCTTTACTTTTACTTACTCATTAGTAATGACCATGTTGATAAATGCCATTATTTCCACTTTATAGCTCAAGAAACAGGCCAAATTTCAAGCTAGTAAGTGATAGAGCATGGACTTGAAACCAGATGTTCTAAGTCTTACACTTCCCAACACACCACATCCTGCCATTCTGACTGGGAACCTTAACAGAATGTAGAACCAGATGGGGCTGTCTCTGAAAGGCTCCAGTGAGGTGACTCTCAGCTTTAATTAACTATCATGTTATAGCTAATTTAGGTCAAATGGTTTAGGCAGACATAGCTACATTATAAATGTCATGTAGTGATGACATTTAAGACTGACTCAGGGATCAGTTGTCCACAGGCTTCAGTTTGAGAGCAACTGCCCTGCCTAACTCTTTCCTCAGTTCATTGTTTTTAGCAGCTCTCCCAACTCTGGCCGGGCACCTTCTGATTCTGAGAAGAAACGCAAGGCTAACTGTAGAGAGATGCATTTCCCCTGTGCCATTACATGCAGCTCCCTACTTTCCATTGTTTTCTTCATTTCAGAGCTCCAGGAAACTTGTCTGAATCTCTTAGTCCTGCTTCCAGAAAGAAAATTGAACTCACCTTCATTCTTTTCTTTCTGATTTCCAAATAGTAACAGTATTTGATAGCACTTCCCAATTTTATTCCCAGTGACCTATGGCCTCTGCTCTCTCCCAATTATGCTCTTAGATAGGCTTAATTATGGTTATTTTGTAGCATTAATTTTTGTACAATCTGGCTGACCTATCATGTCCCTTTGCTTGGAACTCTGATGTTGTGATTTTCCTCCTGAAATCTAAATTTTCTTTGGAAAAGGCAACCTGTTTCTCACCCAAACCATGTCCAAACAGGTCTGGTCCCCAGACCTTATCTGGTGTGAAAAGAGTCTCAGTGTAGAGCACAATAAATGACTGTAGTCTAATTTTAGACTAGATGGTTCTGAAGACTATGTTTCTTCTCTGTTGACCCCACTCCTTACCCCCATCAGACCAACTCCAAAGGGAAGGACACTGACAGGCATCAAGAACATGAGGGAATGAACACAGGGATATTCATAACACATATGTGGTTCTGCTATCTTCCTGATGAGGACACTTTTATAGCTTAGTACATTCTACAAGATGAAGTCCGAATTCTTTAGTCATGCAATAAAAGCCTCCATGTCAGGACTCTTCCTTTCTCCCCAGCCTCCTCTTCTATCCCACCTCATACCACATGCACCCACACCCTGCAGCCTTCCAGAAAACAGCTGATAGGTTCATGCCTCTGATCTCTATACACAAATAGCCAGTTTTCCCACCCTCCCATCTGTACACCTTGCCAACATTTACTCATACAGAGTCTTACCTGAAACCCCCTCAGATAGTATTAACCACTCTTTCCTTTGTGAATCTCATCACACCCCAATCCTCTAGCACAAAGCTTATAACATTCTGCTGTACTTTTTGTTTACAAAGCTAAACAGAAGGCACTGGAGGCAAGGACCATATCTTAGTTATCACTGACCTTCCTTTGCCTATCAAGATGTCTGGTGCATGAAGAAGCACTTTATTTATTTATTTATTTACTTATGAAGGAAGAATAGGTGGTTATTACAGAAGGAGGCAATGCCCCACTCTGGAAAGGGTTTTTGTCAACTTGGCCTCACTTTGCTCTTCCTTCTCTTCTCTAGGAGACATTTAGAGATCTAAGTGTAAGGAAGGCTCCTGGAGTATCTAAAGACACTGAAGAATGATTAAAAGTAGGAAGATACTGGAGTGAATATATGGAAGAAAGAAAATGGCCCTGTTGAGTTTCCAGATTTTATAGTGTTTAGATCAAGGCAAGCTCTAGTCTGCACCTGGCAGAATGGCTAAAACTCCAAAATAAAACCCACAGTCTTTCTGGCTAAAAGAGCCAGGGTATGGGGCAACTGCAAAGGTAAAAAACTAAGGGGGAATCTCTAAAAGGCTAGATACGAAGAGGGGGAAGCTCAACTGTCCTTATCTTTGACCAGCCCTTGAAATACACTTATATAGGGCACATACATACACTCACATATTTCTCTAGTAAAGCTAAGAGAGCTGAACACAGATTTGAGCTGTACCCCCATAAGGAAAACATTAAATGGATAATAAGGACATATGATGATACCTTTACACCAATAAATTTGACAACTTAGATAAAATGGACAAATTCCTTGAAATATGCAAATCAGCCATGCTTACTCAAGATAAACTGCACAGTCCTATATTTACTTAAAATTTTGAATTCATAATTTAAAACCTTCCCAAAAGACAACTCCTGGCCCAGATGCTTCACTGGTGAATTCTGCATTTAAGGAAGATACTATAGCAATTCTGTGAAACAGAAAGCATAATGGGAAGAAATATTTACCACCTTATTTTATAAGGTCAGCATTACCCTGATACCGAAATCACGCAGGCATTATAAGAAAATAAAACTACAATTAATATTCCTCATAAATACAGATGTAAAAAATTTCTACAAAATATTAGCGACTTGAGTCCAGCCATATATTTAAATGATAATACATCATGACCAAGTGGGATTTGTCCTTAGGATGAAATATTGTTCAATATTTGAAAATCACTCAGGGTAATTTACCAAATCAGCAGATTAAAGGGAAAAAAACATGAATATCTCACTCAATGCAGAAAGATCACTTGACAAAATTCAGTACCATTTATGTAAACACTAGGCAAACCAGGAATTACAGGTAACTCTCAAATTGGTAAAGAACACATGTAAAAAACCTGCAGCTAATACCAGACTTAATATTAAAAGACTGAATACTAACTACTATCAGAAACGAGGCAAATATGCCCACTATCTATCACCACTCCAATTCAACATCATAGTGAAAGTCCTTATCAGAGCAATAAAGGAAAAAAGAAATAAAAGGCAAACAAATTAGAAAAAGTAAACAAAACTGTCTCTAATCACAGGTAACATGATTGCCTATGTAGAGTCTGGATATACTTGGGGAAAAATCTATTAAAATATGTGCAATATTAAACTGAAGGAACAAAATGGCAGCAGACTCAGAGACTCCAAGAATGAACTAGTGGTTACCAAAGGGGAGGGGTGTGGGAGGGTGGGTGGGGAGGGAGGGAGAAGGGGATTGAGGGGTATTATGTTTAGTACACATGGTGTGGGGGATCACGGGGAGAACAGTGTATCACAGAGAAGGGACATAGTGGATCTGTGGCATCTTGCTGCACTGATGGACAGTGACTGCATTGGGGTATGGGTGGGGACTTGATAATGTGGGTGAATGTAGTAGCCACATTGTTTTTTTATGTGAAACCATCATAAGAGTGTATATCAATCATACCTTAATAAAAAATAAAAAATAAAAATAAAAATATGTGCAATATTTGTATACTGAAAACCTAAAATTATGAAAGAAACAAAATACTTAAAATAAATGGAAAAATACATTGTGCTCATTAATTTGCAAGATTCAATATTGTTGTGATGTCCGTTTTCTACAAATTGATTTACAGAGTTAATGCAACTCCAATCAAAATCCAAGCACATTTTAAAAATAGAAATCCAAAAGCTGATTCAGAAGTTTATAAGAAAAATCAAAGGAATTAAAATAGTCAAAGCAGTTTGAAAAATAAAAACAAAAAGACACATATTACATGTTTTCCAGACTTATCAAGAAACCACATTAATCAGGGGAGTGGGGTATTAGTGAAATGAAAAGCATAAAGATTAGTGAAGAATCCAGAAATAGGCCAAGGACATTCAAAGAAAAATGATGGTCTTTTCAGCAAATGATGCTAGAACCATTGGCTATGCATTAAACCATGTACAAAAATTAATTGGAAAAATGGTCACAGACCTAAGTGTAAAACCTAGAAGTTAAAAAATTCTGAAAGAAAACTGGAGAAAATCTTTGTGATCTTGAGTTTGATACTATTTATTAAATAGGATACAAAAAGCACAATCCATAAATGAAAAAATTGATACACTGAACTTTACCAAAAGTAAAAGCATATTGAATGACTTTGAAGAAGACGTTAATACAACACATAGAACTAGGAGAAAATATTTTCAAAACACATACCCAAAACAAATGAAGGACTCTCAAAACTCAGTAATCAGAAAACAAACAGCCCATTTGAAAACAGCAAAACGTTTGAATAGACAACATTAGGAAAATACAAAATTAAACAACAACAGATACTACCTATATTTGAAATGCTACAGGCAAGAACGCAGAGAAATGGAGCTTTCATACATTGCTCATGTGAACACAATGTATAGCTACTTTGGAAAACAGTTTGAAAGTTTCTTAAAAAACAAAATAAGCAATTGGCATAAAACTTGGCAATCCCACTCATAGATATTTACCCAATATGAAAATGAAACATATGTCCACACACAAACATAATGCACAGATGTTTTAGTGGCTTTATCTATAATTACCTAAACCTGGAAACTATTCAAACGTCCGTCAACTAGTGAATGAGTAAATAAAATGTGATGGTATATCCACACAATGGAATATTAGTCAGCAATTAAATAGAATGAACTATTGGCATATGCAACAACATGAATAAATCTCAACAGTGTGATGGTTAGAGAAAAAAACAAGGCACAAAACACTATATACTGCATGATTACATTCATATGACATTCTGGAAAAGGCAACCATCTTAGTGGACTGGAAACAGGGAGGAACTGGACAAAGCAGCCTGAGAGAATTTATGGGTTGAGGAAAATGTTCTATTCTTTGATTATGGTGGTGGCTACTGGACTGTATGAATTTGTCAAAATTAAAGTGCATCTAAAATGGATGCATTTTACTGTACAAAAATTGCTCTTCAAAAAATCTGACTTTAAAAAAGGAACAATGTTCTTTGTGACAAAGTAAAGCAGTTTTTTCATCAGATCGAAGAAGACACAAATCTAACCTCCTTCTTCCTATTTGACCTCACCCCTTGATAGAAAACAGAAATGGTGAAATTGATATTTGCTGAATGGAAAAGAAAACATGAGGTTATTTTAAGTGTAGAAAATTAAGTATAAGTTTCAAATAATGAATTAAGGATGCATTGTGATAACTGAATTATGGGTTATGACAAAGGAATGAACAAGTGATACTTGAGATGTATATGAAAACTTTCGCTTATTGAGTATCAAGTAAAGTTTACTTCCCAGATGAGATTACCATGGATCGTAACTTGAGAATTAAAATTCACAAAACCAGGCTTTTGAAAATTTTATTTGATTTTAAATCAACATCTTTTTGGTAGTTTTTCTTTTGGCTACAAAACTGGAACTAGATTTCATAAGAAAGCTACCTTTCAGGTAATGTACTCTAGTTCATTTATAACTGAATGATAGTGCCACTTTCAGAGGCATGTTTTTATTACTAAAGAGGAAAGTAAAAGGCTTAGGTAAGTTTCAGGATATATAATTTAAGAAGAGGAATTCAGCCAGTTTAGCTTACAGATAATATTTTGAAAAACTGGAAATTTTTAAGTAGCTAAACCTTATATAATTTGAAAAATCATTTCAATTTTTAAAAATTCATGTCATTTAACTTTTATAAAATTGAAGTCAAATGGATAATATAAGCAAAATATAAATAAATACCACAGACACTATTTTTAAATTAATGTATCATTGCTATACAATCTTATGAAGGTTTCCATGAACAGCATTGTGGTTTCAAGATTCACCCATATTATCAAGTCCCCCCTACCGCATTGCAGTTACTATCTATCACAATAGTAAGATGTTACAGAGCATTATTTGTCTTCTCCATGCTGTACTGCCTTCCCAATGACCTACCTATATTGTAAGTGCTAATTATAATGCCCTTTAATTCCCTTCTCCCTCCCTTCCCACCAGCTCTCCCCACCCTCTTTCCCTTTAGTAACTGCTAGTCCCTCTTTGGAGTCTGTGAATCTGCTGCTGTTTTGTTCCTTCTTTTTTGCTTTGTTGTTATACTCCACAAATGAGGGAAATCATTTGGTACTTGTCTTTCTCTGCCTGGCTTATTTTACTGAGCATAATACCCTCCAGCTCCAACCATGTTGTTGAAAATGGGAGGATTTGTTTTCTTCTTATGGCTGAATAATATTCCATTGTGTATATGTACCACCTTTTCTTTATCCATTCATCTACTGATGGACACTTAGGTTGCTTCCATTTCTTGGCTATTGTAAATAGTGCTGCCATAAACATAGGGGTGCATATGTCTTTCAAACAGGGCTGCTGCATTCTTAGGGTAAATTTCTAGGAGTGGAATTCTCGGGTCAAATGGTATTTCTATTTTTAGTTTTTTGAGGAACTTTCATATTGTTTTCCACAATGGTTGAACTATTTACATTCTCAACAACAGTGTAGGAGGGTTCCCCTTTCTCTGCATCCTCGCCAGCCTTTGTTGTTGCTTGTCTGTTAGATGTTGGCCATCTTAACTAATGATATCTTATTGTTGTTTTAATTTGCATTTCCCTGATAATTAGTGATGTGGAACATCTTTTCATATGCCTGTTGGCCATCTGAATTTCTTCTTTAGAGAAGTGTCTGTTCAGATCCTCTGCCCATTTTTTAATCAGCTTATTTGGTGTTTTATTGTTGGAGCCTGTGAACTCTTTATATATTTTGGGTGTTAACCCCTTATCAGATATGTCATTATAAATATATCCTCCCATACTATAGGATGCCTTTTTGTTTTTTCAATGGTGTCCTTTGCTGTAAAGAAGCTTTTTAGTTTGATGTGGTCCCATTTGTTCATTTTTGCTTTTGTTTCCCTTGCCCGAGGAGATGTGTTCAGGAAAAAGTTGCTCATGTTTATATTCAAGAGATTTTTGCCTATTTTCTTCTATGAGTTTTATGGTTTCATGACTTACATTCAAGACTTTGATCCATTTCAAGTTTACTTTTGTATATGGAGCTAGACAATAATCCAGTTTCATACTCTTATCTGTAGCTGCCCAGTTTTGCCAACACCATTTGTTGAAGAGGCTATCATTTCCCCACTTTCTATCCAAGGCTCCTTTATCATATATTAATTGGCCATATATGTGTGGGTTTATATCTGGGCTCTCTATTCTGTTCCATTAATCTGTGGGTATGTTCTTGTGCCAGTACCAAATTCAATTATTACTGTGGCTTTGTAGTAGAGCTTGAAGTAGGGAGTGTAATCCCCCTAGTTTTGTTCTTCCTTCTCAGGACTGCTTTGGCTATTTAGGGTCTTTTGTGGTTCCATATGAATTTTAGAACTATTTTTTCTAGTTCATTGACGAATTCTGTTGGTATTTTGATAGGAATTTCATTGAATCTGTAGATTGCTTTAGGCACAATGGCCATTTTGATAATATTAATTCTTCCTATCCATGAGCATGGGACACAGACAGTATTTTTCAAAGGACTTTTGGATTCAGATTTGAAAAGTATTCTGCAGTTTTCTCTAGTTTCCTACTCAGTTTAATAGAAATTCAAAATACTTAATCTTAAAGAGTATATAGTAAGAGATATTAAAAATAACTTTATACCAATAAATTCAAAAATTTCAATTCAAATTCCTTGAGTAACATGAGTTATCAAGTAAACAAAATTGGAGTGGAATTCGTCCTTTAAAGATAGCAGTTTTTTTCTAGAGGATATTTAATTTTGTATGCTTTCTGCCTGAGGCTACAGCAACAAGAATCCAATAAGGGAAGATCACTCTTGCTAGTTTGAGGAGTCATTAAATGGAGTTCAGGACTACTAGTGCAGATAGTGAAAGAGGACATCTTAGAAAGGTAGAATCCAAAGAAAGGGCCCCCAAAATGTGCATATAAACTCTGCCTAAATCCCCAATTGACCCCTATGCATGAAGGGGGCAGACTCCAAGGAGTCCAATGAAAAGAAACAGTGGAGGTTTGAAAGAACTTAATAAAGATTTTGGCTAGTGCCCATGATAAGGGAGAGAGTTTGGGTTTGAGTCTAACCAAGTTAATTCCTTGATAAGAAAAAGCAAAACCAACCCTCTTCAGTGGAAGATAACAATGTCTAGTCTTTACAGTGTGCCATCCAAAATGTCTAGCACATAATAGAAAATTATAAGACACACAAAGAAATAGGAAAATGTGATCAAGAAATATAGTAGTCAAATGAAACTCACTCTAAGTTTACATAGATGTTGGCATTAATAAAGGCTTTAAAGTAGCTGTATAAATATTTTCAAATACTTAAAGGAAAGCATCATTATAAGTACTGAAGAGACATGGAATCTCAACAGAGAAATGGAAACTATTTAAAAGTATGAAGTGGAAATTCTAATGCTGAAAACTAAAACATCAGAAATAAATATAATTGACTGGGATTAAGAACAGATATGAAAAGGCAAAAGAAAGGGTCAATAAGCTTAAAAAATAGATCAATTGAAATTATCCAACCTAAAGGACAGAGAAAAAAATATTGGGAAAGAAGTATAACCAAAGCTTTTGTGACATGCAGGACAAAGTCAAGTGGTCTAACTTAAGGGTAATTGGAGTCTCAGGAGAAAGAGAAAAAGTGGGACATAAAAAATATTTGAAAAAATGAGTTTCTAGAAATATGTGAACAAAGCTCAATAAATGTCAATTAGGATAAATACAATGAAAATCACAACCAAGCATATCATAGTTAAACCACTGAAAACCAAACATAAGAATAAAATCTGGAAGCAGGCAGAGAAAAGTGAAACATTGTATATGAGAACATCAATTCAGATGATAGCTGGCATGTCATCAGAAACAAGAGAAGTAAAAGACATAGGGTAATGTCTCTGAAAGTGCTGAAGGTGGAAAAAAGAACTACAAACATAGAATCTATACCACTGAAAATACCCTTCAAATGAGGGCAAGGATGGTGTAGGTCCACTCACCCAATTTTAGCTCTGATTTGTTATTCCAAGGAACAGCTTTCACTCCAGGTGCAGTAAAGAGAGGCCTGGTCTTGACACACAGCAGCCTTTCAGCAGGATAAATAATCAATAACTAAAAAAAAACACATGTACAGTGCAGAGATAGAGTAAGGGATGGCAAGTATGAATATGTTCAGTGGAGACAGACTGCTTCATTCATCCCTTTTTCCTTGAGTTATTCCATCTTTTCTTCATTTTGCCTATATTTTAGTAACAGAGTGATGGATTTATATATTTTTTGAATTCAGATTGTTTTCTGACTATAAACGTAATATATTATCCTTTTAGAAAAGAATACAGAAAGCTACAAACAAAACAGAAATTATTTATAATTCAATGATACAAAGACAAACACTGTAAATCCTTCGTTGAATTTTCTTACCTTCTTTATATATCTATACATAAATTTTGTTCTACATAAATAAACTGTTTTATTGAAGTATGATTGATATACAATCTTATATTGGTTTCATGTATACAACACAGTGGTTCAACATTACCCATGTTATTAAACCCTCCCTCTCACTAGTGCAGTTGATATCTGTCAACATAGGAAGATGTTACAGAATCATTGGCTATATTCTCCTTGTTATTTAACATCCCCATGATCAACTACTTATATTATGATTGAAAATTTTTGTACCTTTTCATCCCCCTCAACCTACCCTAACCCCTCCTACATGGTAATCACCAGTGACTTCTTGGTATCTATAAGTCTAATGTTATTTTGTTCATTTTGCTTTGTTTTGTTTTTATATTCCAAAAATAAGTGAAATCATATGGTATTAGTATTTCTTTGCCTGATTTATTTCATTTCCATAATACCTTCTTATTTCATCTATATTGTTGCAAAAGGCAGGATTTATTTCTGTTTTAGGGCTGAAAAATACTCCATTGTGTATATCTACTATTCTATTTATTTACATCTATTGATGGACACTTAGGTCACTTCCATATCTTGGACTATTGTAAATAATGCAGCAATAAATAAAGGGATGCATATATCTTTTTTTTTTTATTGAAGGGTAGTTGACACACAGTATTACATTACATTAGTTTCAGGTGTAAAACATAGTGATTCAACATTTATATACATGATAATTCTAGGTACCAGCTATCACCATACCAAGTGGTTACCATATTTTGAGTATATTATTTATGCTATACATTACATCCCGGTTACTTATTTATTTTACAATTGGAAGTGTGTACTTTTTGTTTGTTTGTTTGTGAGGGCATCTCTCATATTTATTGATCAAATGGTTGTTAACAACAATAAAATTCTGTATAGGGGAGTCAATGCTCAATGCACAATCATTAATCCACCGAAAGCCTAATTTTTGTCAGTCTCCAATCTTCTGAGGCATAACAAACAAGTTCTTACATGGAGAACAAATTCTTACATAGTGAATAAGTCACATGGTGAACAGTACAAGGGCAGACATCACAGAAACTTTCGGTATTGCTCATGCATTATGAACTATAAACAGTCACTTCAAATATGAATACTCATTTGATTTTTATCCTTGATTTATAGGTGGATAAAACATTTCTCTCTTTATTATTATTATTTTTAATAAAATGCTGAAGTGGTAGGTAGATACAAGATAAAGGTAGAAAACATAGTTTAGTGTTGTAAGAGAGCAAATGTAGATGTTCAGGTGTGTGCCTGTAGACTATGTGTTAATCCAAGCTAGACAAGGGCAATAAAACATCCACGTATGCAGAAGATTTCTCTCACAACAGAGGGGGTGAGGTTCTAAGCCTCACCTCTGTTGACCCCAATTTCTCACCTGATGGCCCCCCTGCGACTGTGCCTGTCTTAGGTTGTTCCTCCCTTGAGGAATCTTACCCGTCTCTGGCTAACCAGCCATCTTCCGGGGCCATACAGGGAAATGTAAAATTGGTAAGTGAGAGAGAAGCCTTATTGTTTGAAAAGGTTAGCTTTTTACTTCTTTGCGTATTTATGCCCTGTGGCTTCTACGCCCAGCATTTGTCTTGAGGTATCTTTACCACTTGGAAGAATTATGATACTCGGTAAATCTGATATGAGGAACGAATTCTATTTAAGGGTTGTAATTAGGAAGGAAGAAGAAAAGCTATAGAAGTAGCAGGCGGAAGAAAACATGGGAAGATTGATTATTTCTTTGACATAACTTCTTGTAGAGTAACTTCAGCATGTATAGATTTTAAGCTACTACTTAAATTGCGCACACACATTAACATAATAGGAGTATAGTTACATAATCAAAGCATAGCTGTAATTACAAGCCATCTCCAGAGAAACCAAGAAAACCAGTTAGGCACCTTAGGCATTTGTGAAAACTTATCTATGATATAGTGGATATTGTCCAACTGAACTTGAACAGTCTGAGAGAAATCAGACAAATTAAAACAACCCATTCCTGGGGAATGTTCACATCCCTTATGTTCTTTTAACAGTAAATAGTCTGTAGTTGAAAGATTTTGGAGCACTACCATTTGCACTTCTCCTAATTCTTGATTGAGTTCCAACAGTATAGATCCAGTCAAATGTGTTGTTTTACTGTATGCACAGGCCAGCTTAGATATCTCCTTCTTCATTCCCATGGCAAGTCCAGGAACTGGTGGGATGAGTGCATCTACAGCTGTAGCAGTGCGTGGATCTTTGTTGGGGTTTTTTGATGATCATCTTCTGGCATGAGTCTTCCAGAGAGTGCTGATGTTGGAAGTTCTTCTTCATATCGTATCTTAGTTCATTTTTAGGGTAGCCCAGTTAGGCTTTGACCCACTGTATAAACACAAACAGACCCTTTGCCTACACTTTTATGTGCCCTTTACACCCTTGTGTAACCTCATTGGAGGTTACCACACAGGAACTGCCTTTTTTTTTTTTGGTATCACTAATCTACACTTACATGATGAATATTATGTTTACTAGGCTCTCCCCTATACCAGGTCCCCCCTATAAACCCCTTTACAGTCACTGTCCATCAGCATAGCAAAATGCTGTAGAATCACTACTTGCCTTCTCTGTGTTGTACAGCCCTCCCTTTTCTGCTACCCCCCCCATGGATGCTAATCTTAATAACCCCCTACTTCTCCCCCCACTTATCCCTCCCTACCCACCCATCCTCCCCAGTCCCTTTCCCTTTGGTACCTGACAGTACATTCTTGAGTTCTGTGATTCTGCTGCTGTTTTATTCCTTCAGTTTTCCTTTGTTCTTATATTCCACAGATAAGTGAAATCATTTGGTATTTCTCTTTCTCTGCTTGGCTTGTTTCACTGAGCACAATACCCTCCAGCTCCATCCATGTTGCTGCAAATGGTAGGACTTGCCCTTTTCTTATGGCTGAGTAGTATTCCATTGTGTATATGTACCACTTCTTCTTTATCCATTCATCTATCAATGGACATTTAGGTTGCTTCCAAATCTTGGCTATTGTAAATAGTGCAGCGATAAATATAGGGGTGCACTGATCTTTCTCATACTTGATTGCTGTATTCTTAGGGAAAATTCTTAGGAGTGCAATTCCTGGGTCAAATGGTAAGTCGGTTTTGAGCATTTTGATGTACCTCCATACTGCTTTCCACAATGGTTGAACTAACTTACATTCCCACCAGCAGTGTAGGAGGGTTCCCCTTTCTCCACAGCCTCGCCAACATTTGTTGTTGTTTGTCTTTTGGATGGTGGCCATCCTTACTGGTGTGAGGTGATACCTCATTGTAGTTTTAATTTGCATTTCTCTGATAATTAGCGATGTGGAGCATCTTTTCATGTGTCTGTTGGCCATCTGTATTTCTTTGTTGGAGAACTGTCTGTTCAGTTCCTCTGCCCATTTTTTAACTAAGTTATTTGTTTTTTGTTTGTTGAGGCGTGTGAGCTCTTTATATATTCTGGACGTCAAGCCTTTATCGGATGTGTCATTTTCAAAGATATTCTCCCATACTGTAGGGTTCCTTTTTGTTCTATTGATGGTGTCTTTTGCTCTACAGAAGCTTTTCAGCTTAATATAGTCCCGCTTATTCATTTTTGCTGTTGTTTTCCTTGCCCGGGGAGATATGTTCAAGAAGAGGTCACTCATGTTTATGTCTGAGAGGTTTTTGCCTATGTTTTCTTCTAAGAGTTTTATGGTTTCATGACTTACATTCAGGTCTTTGATCCATTTTGAGTTTACTTTTGTATACGGGGTTAGACAATGGTCCAGTTTCATTCTCCTACATACAGCTGTCCAGTTTTGCCAGCACCATCTGTTGAAGAGACTGTCATTTCGCCATTGTATGTCCATGGCTCCTTTATCAAATATTAATTGACCACATATGTCTGGGTTAATGTCTGGATTCTCTAGTCTGTTCCACTGGTCTGTGGCTCTGCTCTTGTGCCAGTACCAAATTGTCTTGATTACTATGGCTTTATAGTAGAGCTTGAAGTTGGGGAGTGAGATCCCCCCTACTTTATTCTTCTTTCTCAGGATTGCTTTGGCTATTCGGGGTCTTCGGTGTTTCCATATGAATTTTTGAATTATTTGTTCCAGTTCATTGAAGAATGTTGCTGGTAGTTTCATAGGGATTGCATCAAATCTGTATATTGCTTTGGGCAGGATGGCCATTTTGACGATATTAATTCTTCCTAGCCACGAGCATGGGATGAGTTTCCATCTGTTAGTGTCCCCTTTAATTTCTCTTAAGAGTGACCTGTAGTTTTCAGAGTATAAGTCTTTCACTTCTTTGGTTAGGTTTATTCCTAGGTATTTTATTTCTTTTGATGCAATTGTGAATGGAGTTGTTTTCCTGATTTCTCTTCCTGTTGGTTCATTGTTAGTATATAGGAAAGCCACAGATTTCTGTGTGTTGATTTTGTATCCTGCAACTTTGCTGTATTCCGATATCAGTTCTAGTAGTTTTGGGGTGGAGTCTTTAGGGTTTTTTATGTACAGTATCATGTCATCTGCAAATAGTGAAAGTTTAACTTCTTCTTTACCAATCTGGATTCCTTGTATTTCTTTATTTTGTATGATTGCCGTGGCTAGGACCTCCAGTACTATGTTAACTAACAGTGGAGAGAGTGGTCATCCCTGTCTAGTTCCGGATCTCAGAGGAAATGCTTTCAGCTTCTCGCTGTTCAATATAATGTTGGCTGTGGGTTTATCATAGATGGCCTTTATTATGTTGAGGTACTTGCTCTCTATTCCCATTTTGCTGAGAGTTTTTAACATGAATGGATGTTGACCTTTGTCAAATGCTTTTTCAGCATCTATGGAGATGATCATGTGGTTTTTGTCTTTCTTTTTGTTGATGTGGTGGATGATGTTGATGGACTTTCGAATGTTGTACCATCCTTGCATCCCTGGGATGAATCCCACTTGGTCATGGTGTATGATCCTTTTGATGTATTTTTGAATTCGGTTTGCTAATATTTTGTTGAGTATTTTTGCATCTACGTTCATCAGGGATATTGGTCTGCAGTTTTCTTTTTTGGTGGGGTCTTTGCCTGGTTTTGGTATTAGGGTGATGTTAGCTTCATAGAATGAGTTTGGGAGTATGCCCTCCTCCTCTATTTTTTGGAAAACTTTAAGGAGAATGGGTATTGTGTCTTCCCTGTATGTTTGAAAAAATTCCAAGGTATATCCATCTGGCCGGGGGTTTTGTTCTTTGGTAGTTTTTTTATTACCGCTTCAATTTCGTTGCTGGTAATTGGTGTGTTTAGATTTCCTGTTTCTTTCTGGGTCAGTCTTGGAAGGTTGTATTTTTCTAGGAAGTTGTCCATTTCTGCTAGGTTTCCCAGCTTGTTAGCATATAGGTTTTCATAGTATTCTCTAATAATTCTTTGTATTTCTGTGGGGTCCGTCGTGATTTTTCCTTTCTCGTTTCTGATACTGTTGATTTGTGCTGACTCTCTTTTCTTCTTAATAAGTCTGGCTAGAGGCTTATCTATTTTGTTTATTTTCTCGAAGAACCAGCTCTTGGTTTCATTGATTTTTGCTATTGTTTTATTCTTCTCAATTTTATTTATTTCTTCTCTGATCTTTATTATGTCCCTCCTTCTGCTGACCTTAGGCCTCATTTGTTCTTCTTTTTCCAATTTCGATAATTGTGACATTAGACCATTCATTTGGGATTGTTCTTCCTTTTTGAAATATGCTTGGATTGCTATATACTTTCCTCTTAAGACTGCTTTTGCTGTGTCCCACAGAAGTTGGGGCTTAGTGTTGTTGTTGTCGTTTGTTTCCATATATTGCTGGATCTCCATTTTGATTTGGTCATTGATCCATTGATTATTTAGGAGCGTGTTGTTAAGCCTCCATGTGTTTGTGAGCCTTTTTGCTTTCTTTGTACAGTTTATTTCTAGTTTAATGCCTTTGTGGTCTGAAAAGTTGGTTGGTAGGATTTCAATCTTTTGGAATTTACTGAGGCTCTTTTTGTGGCCTAGTAAGTGGTCTATTCTGGAGAATGTTCCATGTGCACTTGAGAAGAATGTGTATCCTGTTGCTTTTGGATGTAGAGTTCTGTAGATGTCTATTAGGTCCATCTGCTCTGCTGTGTTCTTCAGTGCTTCCGTGTCCTTACTTATTTTCTGCCCGGTGGATCTATCCTTTGGGGTGAGTGGTGTGTTGAAGTCTCCTAGAATGAATGCATTGCAGTCTATTTCCCCCTTTAGTTCTGTTAGTATTTGTTTCACATATGCTGGTGCTCCTGTGTTGGGTGCATATATATTTAGAATGGTTATATCCTCTTCTTGGACTGAGCCCTTTATCATTATGTAGTGTCCTTCTTTACCTCTTGTTACTTTCTTTGCTTTGAAGTCTGTTTTGTCTGATATTAGTACTGCAACCCCTGCTTTCTTCTCGCTGTTGTTTGCCTGAAATATGTTTTTCCATCCCTTGACTTTTAGTCTGTACATGTCTTTGGGTTTGAGGTGAGTTTCTTGTAAGCAGCATATAGATGGGTCTTGCGTTTTTTATCCATTCTATTACTCTGTGTCTTTTGATTGGTGCATTCAGTCCATTAACATTTAGGGTGACTATTGAAAGATATGTACTTATTGCCATTGCAGGCTTTAAATTCGTGGTTACCAAAGGTTCAAGGTTAGCCTCTTTAGTATCTTACTGCCTAACTTAGCTCGCTTATTGAGCTGTTATATGCACTGTCTGGAGATTCTTTTCTTCTCTCCCTTCTTATTCCTCCTCCTCGATTCTTCATATGTTGGGTGTTTTGTTCTGTGCTCTTTCTAGGAGTGCTCCCATCTAGAGCAGTCCCTGTAAGATGTCCTGTAGAGGTGGTTTGTGGGAAGCAAATTCCCTCAGCTTTTGTTTGTCTGGGAATTGTTTAATCCCACCATCATATTTGAATGATAGTCGTGCTACATACAGTATCCTTGGTTCAAGGCCCTTCTGTTTCATTGTATTAAATATATCATGCCATTCTCTTCTGGCCTGTAGGGTTTCTGTTGAGAAGTCTGATGTTAGCCTGATGGGTTTCCCTTTATAGGTGACCTTTTTCTCTCTAGCTGCCTTTAAAACTCTTTCCTTGTCCTTGATCTTTGCCATTTTACTTATTATGTGTCTTGGTGTTGTCCTCCTTGGATCCTTTCTGTTGGGGGTTCTGTGTATTTCTGTGGTCTGTTCGACTATTTCCTCCCCCAGTGTGGGGAAGTTTTCAGCAATTATTTCTTCTAAGATACTTTCCATTTCTTTTCCTCTCTCTCTTCTTCTTCTGGACCCCTATAGTACGGATATTGTTCCTTTTGGATTGGTCACAGTTCTCTTAATATTGTTTCATTCCTGGAGATCCTTTTATCTCTCTCTATGTCAGCTTCTATGCGTTCCTGTCCTCTGGTTTCAATTCCATCAATGGCCTCTTGCGTCCTATCCATTCTGCTTATAAACCCTTCCAGAGTTTGTTTCATTTCTGCGATCTCCTTTCTGGCATCTGTGATCTCCCTCCGGACTTCATCCCATTTCTCTTGCGTATTTCTCTGCATCTCTGTCAGCATGTTTATGATTCTTATTTTGAATTATTTGTCAGGAAGACTAGTTAGGTCTGTCTCCTCTTCTGGTGTTGTCTCTGTGATCTTTGTCTGCCTGTAGCTTTGCCTTTCCATGGTGATAGGAATAGTTTGCAGAGCTGGGACGAGTGACGGCTGGAAGAACTTCCCTTCTTGTTGGTTTGTGGCCTTCCTCTCCTGGGAGAACAGCGACCTCTAGAGGCTTGTGCTGGGCAGCTGCGTGCAGACAGGGTTTGTGCTTCCTGCCCGGCTGCTATGGAGTTTATCTCTACTGTTGCTGTGGGCGTGGCCTGGCTCATGCAGCTGCTCCAATGTGGTGGAGTCACGTTGGAGGGAGAGCGGCTTGGAGGCTATTTATCTCCGTAAGGGGCCTCCCTGCAGCCCAGGGGTTAGGGTGCCCATAGATTCCCGGTTTCCCTACCTCTGGATTAAGTGTCCCTGCCTGTCCCTTTAAGACTTCCAAAAAACACCCGCCAGAACAAAACAACGACCACAAAAAAAAAAAAAAAGGTGGCCTCTTGTTTTTCTTTATTCTCCGGCACCAGCCTCAGGCATCTGCTCACCGGTCTTGCTGCCCTGTTTCCCTAGTATTGGGGTCCCTATCCCTTTAAGACTTCCAAAAAGCACTCGCCAAAACAAAACATCCAAAAAAAAAAATTGGTCGCTCTCTTTTCTTATGTCCTCTGGCGCCCGGCCTCCAGTGCCCGCTCCCTGTTCTTGCTGCCCTGATTCCCTAGTATCCAGGGCCCCCTGTGCACGCACTGTGTCTGCGCTCTGGCCCGGATGGCTGGGGCTGGGTGTTCGGCAGTCCTGGGCTCCCTCTCCCTCCCGCTCTGCCTATTCTTCTCCCGCCGGGAGCTGGGGGGAGGGGCGTTCGGCTCCCGCCGGGCTGGGGCTTGTATCTTACCCCCTTCGCGAGGCGCTGGGTTCTCTCAGGTGCGGATGTGGTCTGGATATTGTCCTGTGTCCTCTGGTCTTTATTCTAGGAAGAGTTGTCTTTGTTATATTTTCATAGATATATGTGGTTTTGGGAGGAGATTTCCGCTGCTCTACTCACGCCGCCATCTTCCGATCCCCTCAGCATATATCTTTTTAAGTAAGGAATTTTTCTTTGGGTAAATTCCTAGAAGTGGAATTACTGGATTGTATGGTATTTCTATTTTTAGTTTTTTGAAGTATTTCCATACTGCTTTCCACAGTGGGTGCAACACTTTACATCCCACCAACAGTGTAGTAGGGTTCTTTTTTCTCCACATCCTCACCAACACTTATTATTTTTTGTTTTTTGGATAGTTGCCATTATGACTGGTGTGAGGTGACAGTTCATTGTGCTTTTGGTTTACATTTCCCTGATGATTAATGATGTGGGGTATCTTTTCATGTGCCTGTTGGCCATCTGTATGCCTTCTTTGGAAAATGTCTGTTCAGTTCCCTGCCCATTTTTTTTAAGTGTTCACGTACTGTTTATTACATTTATATGCTCACCATTTAAACACCTGGGTAGTTAATTAAACCTTTCATTTTTTTTAGAGGGCATCTCTCATATTTATTGATCATATGGTTGTTAAACAACAATAAAATTCTCTATAGGGGACTCAATGCACAATCATTAATCAACCCCAAGCCTAATTCTTAACAGTCTCCAATCTTCTGAAGCATAACAAACAAGTTTTCACATGGTGAACAAATTCTTACATAGTGAATAAGTTCTTACATGGTGAACAGTGCAAGGGCAGTCATCACAGAGACTTTCAGTTTTGATCACGCATCATGAACTATAAACAATCAGGTCAATTATGATTATTCGTTTGATTTTTATACTTGATTTATATGTGAAACCCACATTTCTCCATCATTATTATTATTATTATTATTACTTAATAAAATGCTGAAGTGGTAGGTAGATGCAAGATAAAGGTAGAAAATATAGTTTAGTGCTGTAAGAGGGGAAATGTAGATGATCAGGTGTGTGCCTCTAGACTAAGTATTAATCCAAGCTAGACAAGGGCAACAAAACATCCACGGATGCAGAAGATTTCTCTCAAAACAGGGGGCTGAGGTTCTAAGCTTCGCCTCTGTTGATCCCCAATTTCTCACCTGATGGCCCCCCTGCAACTGTGCCTGTCTTAGGTTGTTCCTCCCTTGAGGAATATTACCTGTCTCTGGCTAAACAGTCATCTTCTGGGGCCATACAGGGAAATGTAAAGTTGGCAAGTGAGAGAGAACAGTATTGTTTGAAAAGGTTAGCTTTTTACTTTTTTGCAGATTTATGCCCTGTGGCTTCTATGCCCAGCATTTGTCTTTAGGTATCTTTACCACTTGGAAGAATTATGATACTCGGTAATTTCGTTATGAGGCACAAATTCTACTTAGGGGTTGTAATTATGAAGGAAGAAGAGAAGCTATAGAAGTAGCAGACAGAAGAAAATATGGGAAGATTGATAATTTCTTTGACATATCTTCTTGTAGTGTAACATAATCGTGTATAGGTTTTAAATTGCATGCACACATTAACATAATAGGAGTGCAGCTACATAACCAAAGCAGACCTACAATTACCAGCCATATCCAGTGAAACCAAGAAAACCAGTTAGGCACCCTAGGCATTTGTGAAAACTTATCAATGATATGATGGATATTGTCTAACTGAATTTGAATATTTTGAGAAAAATCAGACAAATCAAAACACATTCCTGGGAATTGTTCACATTCCATATGTTCTTTTAACATTAGATAGTCTATAGTTGCAAGATTTTGGAGCACTGCAACTTGCACTTCTCCTAATTCTTGGTTGAGTTCCGACAGTATAGGTCCAGTCAAATTTGTTGTTTTACTGTATGCGCAGGCCAGCTTAGATATCTCTTTCTTCATTCCAATGGCAAGTCCAGGATCCAGTGGGATGAATGCAGCTACAACTGTAACAGCACCAGGATCTTTGTTGAAGTTTTTTTATGATCATCTTCTGGAATGACTCTTTCAGAGAATGTTGATGTTGGAAGTTCTTCTTCATATCTTATCTTAATTCGTTTTCTGGGTAGCCAAATTAGGCTTTGATCCTCTGTATAAACACAAACCCTTTGCCCACACTTTGATATGCCCTTTATACCATTGTGAAGAACTTATTGGAGATCACCACACAGGAACTGCTTTTTTTCTTTTTTTAAGAGAAAGAAATATTATCAGAAAAATGTACTTCCATAGCTGATCATCTGAAATCATTTAAATGATCAAAATTAAGAATATTTAAAGCATGCATTAATTGCTGATTTGCAGTTAGTTTTATCCTATCAGGGAGTAAACCCCCTTTTCTTTCTTTTTTTTTTTGGGGGGGGTATTTTGGTTATCATTAATCTACAATTACATGAAGAACATTATGTTTACTAGGCTCTCCTCTATACCAGGTCCCCCTCACAAACCCCCTTACAGTCACTGTCCAGCAGCATAGCAAAATGTTGTAGAATCACTACTTGACTTCTCCGTGTTGTGCGGCCCTCCCCTTTCTCCCACCCCCCCCATTATGCATGCTAATCATAATATCCCTTTTCTCCTTCCCCCACCCCGTATCCCTCCCTACCCACCCATCCTCCCCAGTCCCTTTCCCTTTGGTAACTGTTAGTCCATTCTTGGGTTCTGTGATTCTGCTGCTGTTTGGTTCCTTCAGTTTTTCCTTTGTTCTTATACTCCACAGATGAGTGAAATCATTTGGTATTTCTCTTTCTCCACTTGGCTTATTTCACTGAGCATAATACCCTTTAGCTCCATCCATGTTGTTGCAAATGGTAGGATTTGTTTGCTTCTTATGGCTGAATAATATTCCATTGGGTATATGTACCACATCTTCTTTATCCATTCATCTACTGATGGACACTTAGGTTGCTTCCAATTCTTGGCTATTGTAAATAGTGCTACGATAAACATAGGGGTGCATCTGTCTTTTTCAAACTTGAGTACTGCATTCTTAGGGTAAATTCGTAGGAGTGGAATTCCTGGGTCAAATGGTAAGTCTATTTTGAGTGTTTTGAGGAACCTCCATACTGCTTTCCACAATGGTTGAAATAATTTACATTCCCACCAGCAGTGTAAGAGGGTTCCCCTTTCTCCACAACCTCACCAACATTTGTTGTTGTTTGTCTTTTGGATGGTAGCCATCCTTACTGGTGTGAAGTGATACCTCATTGTGGTTTTAATTTGCATTTCTCTGATAATTAGCGATGTGGAGCATCTTTACATGTATCTGTTGGCCATCTGTATTTCTTTTTTGGAGAATTGTCTGTTCAGTTCCTCTGCCCATTTTTTAATTGGATTATTTGTTTTTTGTTTGTTGAGGTGGGTGAGCTCTTTATCTTTTTTGGACGTCAAGCCTTTATCGGATCTGTCATTTACAAATATATTCTCCCATACTGTAGGGTACCTTTTTGCTCTATTGATGGTGTCTTTTGCTGTACAGAAGCTTTTCAGCTTAATATAGTCCCACTTGTTCATTTTTGCTGTTGTTTTCCTTGCCCAGGGAGATATGTTCAAGAAGAGGTCACTCATGTTTATGTCTAAGAGGTTTTTGCCTATGTTTTTTTCTAAGAGTTTTATGGTTTCATGACTTACATTCAGGTCTTTGATCCATTTTGAATTTACTTTTGTGTATGGTGTTAGACAATGGTCCAGTTTTATTCTCCTACATGTAGCTGTCCAGTTTTGCCAGCACCATCTGTTGAAGAGACTCTCGTTTTGCCATTGTATGTCCATGGCTCCTTTATCAAATATTAATTGTCCATATATGTTTGGGTTAATGTCTGGAGTCTCTAATCTGTTCCACTGGTCTGTGGCTCTGTTCTTGTGCCAGTACCAAATTGTCTTGATTACTATGGCTTTGTAGTAGAGCTTGAAGTTGGGGAGTGAGATTCCCCCCTACTTTATTCTTCTTTCTCAGGATTGCTTTGGCTATTCGGGGTCTTTGGTGTTTCCATATGAATTTTTAAACTATTTGTTCCAGTTTGTTGACCCTGCCCATTTTTTAATTGGGTTAGTTTTGTGTGTATGTTGAGTCATAAGAGTTCTTCATATATTTTGGATGTTCACCCCTTACCATATAAATCACCTACAAATATATTCTCCTATACTGTAGGGGTTTTTTTGTTCTTCTGATGGGGTCCTTGCTGTACAGAAGTTTTTTAGTTTGATGCAGTCCTGCTTGTTTATTTTGTTTTCCTTACCCTAGGAAATGTATCCAGGAAAAAATTGCTTGTGCTTATGTTCAAGAGATTTTTGCCTGTGTTTTCTTTTTGCAGTATTATAGTTTCAGTTCTTATATTTAGGTCTTTAATCCATTTTGAGTTTACTTTTGTGTATGGGGTAGACAGTAATCCTGTTTCATTCTCTTTCATGTCCCTGTCCAGTTTTCCCAACACCAGTTATTGAAGAGACTGTCTTTTCCCCATTGTATATTCATGGCTCCTTTATCATATATTTATTAACCATATATGCATGGGATTATATCTGGAATCTTTATTCTGTTCCATTGATCTATGGGTCTGTTCTTGTGCCAATAAATACAGTTTTGATTACTGTATCTTTGTAGTATAGCTTTAAGCCAAGGAGCATTTTAACACCCGCCCCCCACCCCCGGCTTTTTCTTCTTTCTCAGAATTGCTTTGGCTATTCAGGGTCTTTTGTTGTTCCATATGAATTTTAGGTTTCTTTTCTCTAGTTCATTGAAAAAAGCCATTGGCATTCTGATAGGGATTGTATTGAATCTGTAAATTGCTTTGGGTAGGATGGACATTTTAACAATATTAATTCTTCCTATCCATGTGCATGGGATAGAGTTCCATTTATTTGTGTATTCTTTAATTTCTCTCATCAGAGTCTTTCAGCTCCTTGGTTAGGTTTACTCCTAAGTATTTTACTCTTTCTGGTACAATTGTAAATGGAATTGTTTTCCTGATTTCTCTTTCTGCTAGTTTGTTTGTTAGTATAAAGGAGTACAACAGATTTCTGTGTATTCATTTTGCATCCTGCAACTTTGCTGAATCCAGTTATTAGTTCTAATACTTTTTTAGTGGAATCCTTAGGTTTTTCTATATATAATATCAGATCATGTGCAAATAGTGACAGTTTTAGTTCTTCCTTACCAATTTGGATACGTTTTATCTCTTTATCTTGTCCAATTGCCATGACTGAGAACTCCAGAACTATGTTGAATAAAAGGGGTGAGAGTGAACATCCTTGTTTTTTTCCTGATCTTAGAGGAAAATCTTTCACCTTTTCACCATTAAGTATGATGTTAGCTGTTGGTTTGTCATATATGGCCTTTATTATGTTGAGGTAAGTACCCTCCACTCCCTTTTTGTTGAGAGTTTTTATCTTGAATGGATGTTGGATTTTGTCAAATGCCTTTCAGCATCATTGAGATGATCGTATGGTTTTTATCCCTTTTTTATTAATGTGGTGTATCACACTGATTGATTTACAAATACTGTACCATCTTTGCATCCCTGGAATAAATCCCACTTGGTCATGATGGATGATTTTTTTGATGTATTTTTAAATTTGGTTTGCTAATATTTTGTTGAGGATTTTTGCATCTATATTCATCAGGGATATTGGTCTATAATTTTCTTTTTTTGTAGTGTTCTTGTCTGGTTTTTGTATTAGAGTGATGCTGTTCCCATAGAATGGGTTTGGAAGTGTTCCCTCCGCTTCTACCTTTGGAATACTTTAAGAAGGATGGGAATTATCTCTTCTTTAGATGTTTGGTAGAATTCAGCTGTGAAGCCATCTGGTTCTGGCATCCTGTGTTTTGGGGGATTTTTGATTACCAATTCAATTTCATTACTCCTATTTGGTCTGCTCAGATTTTCTGTTTCTTCCAGCATCCATCTTGGAATGTTGTACTTTCCTAGGACCTTTTGGCAAATAATTTTTCACAGAATTCTGTAACAATTCTTTATATTTCTGTGATATCATTTATGACTATTCCTTTTTTGCTTCTGATTTTATTGGTTTATTCTCTTTCTTTTTGAAAAATGTGGCTAGAGGGATTTCTGTTTTGCTTATCTTCTCAAAGAACCAGCTCTTGGTTTCTCTGCTTTTTCTATTGTTTTATTCTTCTCTATTTTATTTATTTCTGTTCTGATCTTTATTATGTCCCTCCTTCTACTAACTTCTACTAACTTTAGGTTTTATTTGTTCTTCTTTTTCTAGTTTCTTCAGCTGTGAATTAGACCATTTATTTGGTATGTTCTTGTTTCTTAAGGTTGGCCCATACTGCTATGTACTTCCCCCTTAGAACCACTTTTGTGGTGTCCCATAAATTTTGCACTGTTATATTTTTGTTTTAATTTGTCTCCATGTATTGATTGATTTGTTTTGAGTTGTTCATTGATCCGTTGATTATTTAGAGGCATATTGTTTTGCTTCCACGTGTTTGTAGGGTTTTTTTCTTCATGTAATTTATTTATAATTTCATACCATTTTGGTTTGAGAAGTTACTTGATACAGTTTAAATTTTTATAAACTTACTGAGGCTTTTTTGTGGCTTGGTATGTTATCTATTCTGTAGAATGTCTCATATACACTTGAAAGAAATGCATTTCCTGTTGCTTTTGGTGGAATGTTCTATAGATATCTGTTAAGTCCATCTGTTCTAACATGTTGTTCAGTGCCTGCTTCCTTATTTATTTTCTCTCCAGTTGATCTATTGATGTGAGATGTATGTTAAAGTCCTCTAATATGAATAAGTTGCAGTCTATTTCCCCCTTTATTTCTGTTAATGTTTGTTTACATACTTAGATACTCCTATGTTGGGTGCATAGATATATGTAATTGTTACATCCTCTTCTTGGATGGATTCCTTTATCTTTATGTAATGTCCTTCATCTCTTGTTATTTTCTTTGTTTTGAAGTCTGTTTTCTCTGATATAAATACTGCTACTCCAGCTTTTTTCTCCCTATTATTTGAATGAAATATCATTTCCATCCCTTCACTTACAGTTTGTTTATGTCATTGGATCTGAAATGAGTCTCTTGTAGGCAGTATATTGATGGGTCTTGTTTCTTTATGCATTCTGCCACCGTATGTCTTTTAATTGATGCATCAACCATTTACATTTAAGGTAATTATTGATAGGTATGTATTTATTGCCATTTTATTGTTTTCTGGTTGTTTTTGTAGTTTCTCTCTGTTCCTTTCTTCCTCTCTTCTGTACTTCTCTTGTTATTTGATGGGTTTTCTTTAGTGTTGTCATTGTATTTCTCTTTTTTAATTTTTTGTGTATCTATTATAGGCTTTAGATTTGTGGTCACCATAAACCAAGGTTTATGGATAGTTTCCTAACCATATAACAGTTTTTATTAAGTTGATGATCGCTTTAATTCAAACACAGTCTGAAAGCACTTCTCTTTTATTCTTCCTCTTGAACACTTTATGTATTAGATGTCACAATCTGCATTTTTGTGTATCCCTTGACTGATTTTGTGTATAGTTGGTTTTACTGATTTTGTTTTGTTTTAATTTCATAATTTCTTGGTAAGTAATTGGTCTACTGCCTTTACTGTGCATTTATTTTCATTGGTGAAAACTATGTAGGCTTAAGAACATTTCCGAGAAGGAGCCAAGATGGCGGCGTGAGTAGAGCACTGGAAATCTCCTCCCAAAACCATATATATCTATGACAATATAACAAAGACAACTCTTCCTAGAATAAAGACCAGAGGACACAGGACAAAATCCAGATCACATCCACACCTGCGAGAACCCAGTGCCTCATAAAGGGGGTAAGATACAAGCCCCAGCCCGGCGGGACCTGAGCACCCCTCCCCCCAGCTCCCGGCAGGAGAAGAATAGGCAGAGCGGGAGGGAGACGGAGCCCAAGACTGCTGAACACCCGGCCCCAGCCAGCCGGACCAGAGCGCAGACACAGTGTGTGCGTGGGGCCCTGGATTCTAGGGAAACAAGGCAGCAGGAACAGTGAGAGGGTACCGGAGGACTGGTGCTGGAGGACACAAGGAAAGAGAGTGGCCATTTTTTTTTTTTTGCTGTTTTGTTTGGCGAGCGTTTTTGGAAGTCTCAAAGGGATAGGGACCCCAATACTAGGGAACAGGGCAGCAAGACCAGTGAGCAGATGCCTGAGGCTGGCCCTGGAGAAGAAAGAAAAATGAGCGGCCATTTTAAATTTATTTATTTATTTATTTTTAATTTTTTAATTTTTTTTTTTGTGGTTGTTTTGTTTTCGCGGGTGCTTTTTGGAAGTCTTAAAGGGGCAGGGCGGGACACTTAATCCAGAGGTAGGGAATCCGGGGATCTCTGGGCACCCTAATCCCCTGGGCTGCAGGGAGCACAGAGGCCCCTTACAGAGATAAATAGCCTCCTGGCTGCTCCCCCTCCGACGCGAATCCACCACTTTGGAGTAGCTGCCCGAGCCAGGCGACGCCCACAGCAACAGCAGAGATAAACTCCATAGCAGCCAGGCAGCAAGCAGAAGCCCTGTCTGCGCGCAGCTACCCAGCACAAGCCACTAGAGGTCGCTGTTCTCCCAGGAGAGGAGGGCCACAAACCAAGAAAGGAAGTCCTTCCAGCCGTCACTCGTCCCAGCTCTGCAAACTATTCCTATCACCATGAAAAGGCAAAACTACAGGCAGACAAAGATCACAGAGACAACACCAGAAGAGGAGACAGACCTAACCAGTCTTCCTGACAAAGAATTCAAAATAAAAATCATAAACATGCTGACAGAGATGCAGAGAAATATGCAAGAGATATGGGATGAAGTCCGGAGGGAGATCACAGATGACAGTAAGAAGATTACAGAAATGAAACAAACTCTGGAAGGGTTTATAAGCAGAATGGATAGGACGCAAGAGGCCATTGATGGAATTGAAACCAGAGGACAGGAACGCATAGAAGCTGACATAGAGAGAGATAAAAGGATCTCCAGGAATGAAACAATATTAAGAGAACTGTGACCAATCCAAAAGGAACAATATCCGTACTATAGGGGTCCAGAAGAAGAAGAGAGAGAGGAAAAGAAATGGAAAGTATCTTAGAAGAAATAATTGCTGAAAACTTCCCCACACTGGGGGAGGAAATAGTCGAACAGACCACGGAAATACACAGAACCCCCAACAGAAAGGATCCAAGGAGGACAACACCAAGACACATAATAAGTAAAATGGCAAAGATCAAGGACAAGGAAAGAGTTTTAAAGGCAGCTAGAGAGAAAAAGGTCACCTATAAAGGGAAACCCATCAGGCTAACATCAGACTTCTCAACAGAAACCCTACAGGCCAGAAGAGAATGGCATGATATATTTAATACAATGAAACAGAAGGGCCTTGAACCAAGGATACTGTATGTAGCACGACTATCATTCAAATATGATGGTGGGATTAAACAATTCCCAGACAAACAAAAGCTGAGGGAATTTGCTTCCCACAAACCACCTCTACAGGACATCTTACAGGGACTGCTCTAGATGGGAGCACTCCTAGAAAGAGCACAGAACAAAACACCCAACATATGAAGAATCGAGGAGGAGGAATAAGAAGGGAGAGAAGAAAAGAATCTCCAGACAGTGCATATAACAGCTCAATAAGCGAGCTAAGTTAGGCAGTAAGATACTAAAGAGGCTAACCTTGAACCTTTGGTAACCACGAATTTAAAGCCTGCAATGGCAATAAGTACATATCTTTCAATAGTCACCCTAAATGTTAATGGACTGAATGCACCAATCAAAAGACACAGAGTAATAGAATGGATAAAAAACGCAAGACCCATCTATATGCTGCTTACAAGAAACTCACCTCAAACCCAAAGACATGTACAGACTAAAAGTCAAGGGATGGAAAAACATATTTCAGGCAAACAACAGCGAGAAGAAAGCAGGGGTTGCAGTACTAATATCAGACAAAACAGACTTCAAAGCAAAGAAAGTAACAAGAGGTAAAGAAGGACACTACATAATGATAAAGGGCTCAGTCCAAGAAGAGGATATAACCATTCTAAATATATATGCACCCAACACAGGAGCACCAGCATATGTGAAACAAATACTAACAGAACTAAAGGGGGAAATAGACTGCAATGCATTTATTCTAGGAGACTTCAACACACCACTCACCCCAAAGGATAGATCCACCGGGCAGAAAATAAGTAAGGACACGGAAGCACTGAAGAACACAGCAGAGCAGATGGACCTAATAGACATCTACAGAACTCTACATCCAAAAGCAACAGGATACACATTCTTCTCAAGTGCACATGGAACATTCTCCAGAATAGACCACTTACTAGGCCACAAAAAGAGCCTCAGTAAATTCCAAAAGATTGAAATCCTACCAACCAACTTTTCAGACCACAAAGGCATAAAACTAGAAATAAACTGTACAAAGAAAGCAAAAAGGCTCACAAACACATGGAGGCTTAACAACACGCTCCTAAATAATCAATGGATCAATGACCAAATCAAAATGGAGATCCAGCAATATATGGAAACAAACGACAACAACAACACTAAGCCCCAACTTCTGTGGGACACAGCAAAAGCAGTCTTAAGAGGAAAGTATATAGCAATCCAAGCATATTTCAAAAAGGAAGAACAATCCCAAATGAATGGTCTAATGTCACAATTATCGAAATTGGAAAAAGAAGAACAAATGAGGCCTAAGGTCAGCAGAAGGAGGGACATAATAAAGATCAGAGAAGAAATAAATAAAATTGAGAAGAATAAAACAATAGCAAAAATCAATGAAACCAAGAGCTGGTTCTTCGAGAAAATAAACAAAATAGATAAGCCTCTAGCCAGACTTATTAAGAAGAAAAGAGAGTCAGCACAAATCAACAGTATCAGAAACGAGAAAGGAAAAATCACGACGGACCCCACAGAAATACAAAGAATTATTAGAGAATACTATGAAAACCTATATGCTAACAAGCTGGGAAACCTAGCAGAAATGGACAACTTCCTAGAAAAATACAACCTTCCAAGACTGACCCAGAAAGAAACAGGAAATCTAAACACACCAATTACCAGCAACGAAATTGAAGCGGTAATAAAAAAACTACCAAAGAACAAAACCCCCGGCCAGATGGATATACCTTGGAATTTTTTCAAACATACAGGGAAGACACAATACCCATTCTCCTTAAAGTTTTCCAAAAAATAGAGGAGGAGGGCATACTCCCAAACTCATTCTATGAAGCTAACATCACCCTAATACCAAAACCAGGCAAAGACCCCACCAAAAAAGAAAACTGCAGACCAATATCCCTGATGAACGTAGATGCAAAAATACTCAACAAAATATTAGCAAACCGAATTCAAAAATACATCAAAAGGATCATACACCATGACCAAGTGGGATTCATCCCAGGGATGCAAGGATGGTACAACATTCGAAAGTCCATCAACATCATCCACCACATCAACAAAAAGAAAGACAAAAACCACATGATCATCTCCATAGATGCTGAAAAAGCATTTGACAAAGGTCAACATCCATTCATGTTAAAAACTCTCAGCAAAATGGGAATAGAGAGCAAGTACCTCAACATAATAAAGGCCATCTTTGATAAACCCACAGCCAACATTATATTGAACAGCGAGAAGCTGAAAGCATTTCCTCTGAGATCCGGAACTAGACAGGGATGACCACTCTCTCCACTGTTAGTTAACATAGTACTGGAGGTCCTAGCCACGGCAATCATACAAAATAAAGAAATACAAGGAATCCAGATTGGTAAAGAAGAAGTTAAACTTTCACTATTTGCAGATGACATGATACTGTACATAAAAAACCCTAAAGACTCCACCCCAAAACTACTAGAACTGATATCGGAATACAGCAAAGTTGCAGGATACAAAATCAACACACAGAAATCTGTGGCTTTCCTATATACTAACAATGAACCAACAGGAAGAGAAATCAGGAAAACAACTCCATTCACAATTGCATCAAAAGAAATAAAATACCTAGGAATAAACCTAACCAAAGAAGTGAAAGACTTATACTCTGAAAACTACAGGTCACTCTTAAGAGAAATTAAAGGGGACACTAACAGATGGAAACTCATCCCATGCTCGTGGCTAGGAAGAATTAATATCGTCAAAATGGCCATCCTGCCCAAAGCAATATACAGATTTGATGCAATCCCTATGAAACTACCAGCAACATTCTTCAATGAACTGGAACAAATAATTCAAAAATTCATATGGAAACACCAAAGACCCCGAATAGCCAAAGCAATCCTGAGAAAGAAGAATAAAGTAGGGGGGATCTCACTCCCCAACTTCAAGCTCTACTATAAAGCCATAGTAATCAAGACAATTTGGTACTGGCACAAGAGCAGAGCCACAGACCAGTGGAACAGACTAGAGAATCCAGACATTAACCCAGACATATATGGTCAATTAATATTTGATAAAGGAGCCATGGACATACAATGGCGAAATGACAGTCTCTTCAACAGATGGTGCTGGCAAAACTGGACAGCTATATGTAGGAGAATGAAACTGGACCATTGTCTAACCCCGTATACAAAAGTAAACTCAAAATGGATCAAAGACCTGAATGTAAGTCATGAAACCATAAAACTCTTAGAAGAAAACATAGGCAAAAACCTCTCAGACATAAAAATGAGTGACCTCTTCTTGAACATATCTCCCCGGGCAAGGAAAACAACAGCAAAAATGAATAAGCGGGACTATATTAAGCTGAAAAGCTTCTGTAGAGCAAAAGACACCATCAATAGAACAAAAAGGAACCCTACAGTATGGGAGAATATCTTTGAAAATGACACATCCGATAAAGGCTTGACGTCCAGAATATATAAAGAGCTCACACGCCTCAACAAACAAAAAACAAATAACTTAGTTAAAAAATGGGCAGAGGAACTGAACAGACAGTTCTCCAACAAAGAAATACAGATGGCCAACAGACACATGAAAAGATGCTCCACATCGCTAATTATCAGAGAAATGCAAATTAAGACTACAATGAGGTATCACCTCACACCAGTAAGGATGGCCACCATCCAAAAGACAAACAACAACAAATGTTGGCGAGGCTGTGGAGAAAGGGGAACCCTCCTACACTGCTGGTGGGAATGTAAGTTAGTTCAACCATTGTGGAAAGCAGTATGGAGGTACATCAAAATGCTCAAAACCGACTTACCATTTGACCCAGGAATTGCACTCCTAAGAATTTTCCCTAAGAATACAGCAATCAAGTATGAGAAAGATCAGTGCACCCCTATATTTATCGCTGCACTATTTACAATAGCCAAGATTTGGAAGCAACCTAAATGTCCATTGATAGATGAATGGATAAAGAAGAAGTGGTACATATACACAATGGAATACTACTCAGCCATAAGAAAAGGGCAAGTCCTACCATTTGCAGCAACATGGATGGAGCTGGAGGGTATTGTGCTCAGTGAAACAAGCCAAGCAGAGAAAGAGAAATACCAAATGATTTCACTTATCTGTGGAATATAAGAACAAAGGAAAACTGAAGGAATAAAACAGCAGCAGAATCACAGAACTCAAGAATGTATTGTCAGGTACCAAAGGGAAAGGGACTGGGGAGGATGGGTGGGTAGGGAGGGATAAGTGGGGGGAGAAGTAGGGGGGTATTAAGATTAGCATCCATGGGGGGGTAGGAGAAAAGGGAGGGCTGTACAACACAGAGAAGGCAAGTAGTGATTCTACAGCATTTTGCTATGCTGATGGACAGTGACTGTAAAGGGGTTTATAGGGGGGACCTGGTATAGGGGAGAGCCTAGTAAACATAATATTCATCATGTAAGTGTAGATTAGTGATACCAAAAAAAAAAAAGGCAGTTCTTGTGTGGTGACCTCCAATGAGTGCTACACAAGGGTTTAAAGGGCATATAAAAGTGTAGACAAAGGGTCTGTTTGTGTTTATACGGAGGATCAAAGCCTAATTGGGCTACCCCGAAAATGAACTAAGATACAATATGAAGAAGAACTTCCAACATCAGCACTCTCTGGAAGACTCATGCCAGAAGATGATCATCAAAAAACCCCAACAAAGATCCACGCACTGCTACAGCTGTAGATGCACTCATCCCACCAGTTCCTGGACTTGCCATGGGAATGAAGAAGGAGATATCTAAGCTGGCCTGTGCATACAGTAAAACAACACATTTGACTGGATCTATACTGTTGGAACTCAATCAAGAATTAGGAGAAGTGCAAATGGTAGTGCTCCAAAATCTTTCAACTACAGACTATTTACTGTTAAAAGAACATAAGGGATGTGAACATTCCCCAGGAATGGGTTGTTTTAATTTGTCTGATTTCTCTCAGACTGTTCAAGTTCAGTTGGACAATATCCACCATATCATAGATAAGTTTTCACAAATGCCTAAGGTGCCTAACTGGTTATCTTGGTTTCACTGGAGATGGCTGGTAATTACAGGTATGCTTTGGTTATGTAACTATACTCCTATTATGTTAATGTGTGTGCGCAATTTAAGTAGTAGCTTAAAACCTATACTTGCTGAAGTTACTCTACAAGAAGATATGTCAAAGAAATAATCAATCTTCCCATGTTTCCTTCCGCCTGCTACTTCTACAGCTTTTCTTCTTCCTTCCTAATTACAACCCTTAAATAGAATTCGTGCCTCATATCAAATTTACCAAGTATCATAATTCTCCCAAGTGATAAAGATACCTCAAGACAAATGCTGGGCGTAGAAGCCACAGGGCATAAATATGCAAAGAAGTAAAAAGGTAACCTTTTCAAACAATAAGGCTTCTCTCTCACTTACCAATTTTACATTTCCCTGTATGGCCCCAGAAGATGGCTGGTTAGCCAGAGACGGGTAAGATTCCTTAAGGGAGGAACAACCTAAGACAGGCACAATCGCAGGGGGTTCATCACGTTAGAAATTGGGGATCAACAGAGGTGAGGCTTAGAACTTCACCCCCCCTGTTCTGAGAGAAATCTTCTGCATACGTGGATGTTTTATTGCCCTTGTCTAGCTTGGATTAACACATAGTCTACAGGCACACACCTGATCATCTACATTTGCTCTCTTACAACACTAAACTATGTTTTCTACCTTTATCTTGTATCTACCTACCACTTCAGCATTTTATTAAAAATAATAATAATAAAGAGAGAAATGTTTTATCTACATATAAATCAAGGATAAAAATCAAATGAGTATTCATATTTGAAGTGACTGTTTATAGTTCATAATGCATGAGCAAAACCGAAAGTTTCTGTGATGACTGCCCTTGTACTGTTCACCATGTAACTTATTCACTATGTAAGAATTTGTTCTCCATGTAAGAACTTGTTTGTTATGCTTCAGAAGATTGGAGACTGGCGAAAATTAGGCTTGGGGTGGATTAATGATTGTGCATTGGGCATTGACTCCCCCATACAGAATATTATTGTTGTTAACAACCATTTGATCAATAAATATGAGAGATGCCCTCACACACACAAAAGAAAATATGGTAACAACTTGGTATGGTGATAGCTGGTACCTAGAGTTATCATGTATATAAATGTTGAATTACTGTGTTGTACACCTGAAACTAATGTAATGTAATACTGTGTGTCAACTACCCTTCAATAAAAACTAATTATCTACAAAAAAAAAAGAACATTTCCATCTATAGAAATACCTTGAACATATCCTGTAATGCCAGTTTAGTGGTTTTAAATTCCTTCAGCTTTAGTTTATCTGGTAAATGTTTAATCTCTCCTTCAAATTTGAATGATAACCTTGCTGGGTAAAGTATTCTTGGTTGAAGGTCCTTCTATTTCAAAACATTAAATATTTCATGCTACTCCCTTCTGGCCTGTAAAATTTCTGCTGAGAAGTCTGCTGATTGCCCAGTAGTGTATCTCTCTCTCTGGCTGCTTTCAATACCCTCTCCTTATCCTTCATCTTTGTCATTGTAATTATTCTATGTCTTGGTGTTGTTGTCCTTGGGTTCCTTTTGTTAGAGGCTCTCTGTGCCTCCAGAATATGGGTGTTTATTTCCTCCCTCAGACTGGGGAAGTTTTCAGCAATTATTTCTCCAAAGAGACTTTCCATCCCTTTGTTTCTCCCTTCTACTTCTGGTACCCCTATTATGCAAATAGTGTTTTATTTGGAGTTGTCACAGAGCTCTCTTAGCATCCTCTCATTTCTAGAGATTTTTTATTTCTCTGTTTCTCAGCTTCATTATTTTCCTGTAATTTCCATCTCATTGATTGTCTCCTATACTTACAGCAATCTATTATTCATTCCCCCCAAATGAATATTTCATTTCAGTTACTGTAACTGTATTCTTCATCTCCGAGTGGCTCTTTTTCAACTCTTCTTTCTCTTTGTTGAAGTCCTCCCTGAGACCATCAGAACTTTTCCACAGATCATTAAGTATATTTATGACTGCTCCTTTGAAATCTTTATCAAGAAGATTGGTTATCTCTGTTTCATTTAGCCCTCTCTTTGGTGTCTTATTCTATAGTTTTGTTTGGAACATATTCCTCTGCCTCTTCATTTTGTCCAGGTTTCTGTTTCTTCCTTTGTATTAGATAGATCCTCTATGCTTCCTGGTCTAGAAAGTAATTGCTTTTTGAAGAAAGTGTCTTGTAGTGCCCAGAGCTCAAGACTGTTTACTCTCCAGTACCTGGCTTTCCTTTGCAGTGAAGCCTCAGTTGCTGTTGGTGGACAATTATCAGGGCTGTCATTCTGTCTGTCTACAAGCAGTGGTCTCACTCACTCAGCTGCAGCCCGCAGTTTGTCTCAGCTGGACAAACTGAGCCTTGTGAGCAGAGCAGCAGAGCCTCTGCTGGGTCTGTTGTGTTCCGGCCCTCTCCTCTGCCTGCCCTGCAGCAATGGAGATGCTACTGAGCTAACAGGATGGGCAGGGTGTTTGTGCAGCTCTGAGACAGGCATAGCATGCTGGCAAGTGGTAGTGGGCTGAGCAGCCCGTGAGAAGGAAGGAGTGCTCAGAGCTTGCTCCCACAGGTACCTCCCCTGTTGGGCTGAGATAGGGCCAAGAAAGCTTCGAAAGCCTCCCTCTGCCCACCAGGCAGCAAAGTCTCCCTCTTCCTGGTAAGGAGCCAAGTCTGATGCTGCTGAGAAGGCGGGGTGGGTTGGCAGGTAGTTGTACAGGGAAAAGCCTCAGAGCTGAGCCACCAGTGAAGGGGGTGGAGCATTTGGGACTCCTGCAAGTGCCCAAACTTTTGGGCTGGGGAGGTATCGTTCATCTGCTCTTTCCCTTGTAGAAAGAGCTGCATCCAACCCTCACCTCTCTGGCATCCTTCCTGCTGCTGGAAAATCTTTCAAACTGCTGCCTCTGTTCAGGGTCTCAGGAGGACAAATGGAGTATGCCTGTCTTCCACAAGTGACAGGAGTCTCAGCCTCCCAGAGTGCTCCAGTTCTCCCTGGTGTCCAAAGCTCTGCTAATCAGCAAAGCCCAGTGCAATATAGACTCATTTTCCCAGAGCATATCTCCAGGGCCAAGTGTGCAGAGTTCCCGAGTGCCTTTCCCCTCCCTTTTGTGGTCTGGAATGGGGGAAGGGCTGAGGTCCCGACTGATCACAGCTCTGCCACTTTACCCTTCTCTGTGTGGTCTTCTCTTATTCACCAGGTCTTGTCTGCAGTCTTCAGGCCATTTTCAGGGTTAGTTGTATTTGCTGTAGTTGTTTGCTTGGTGTGTGTGTTGGAGGAGGAGGTTTCTGCCTTGCCTTCTTACTCCATCTTTTTTCCCCTACTACATACCTACATTTATAATATGTTTACAATTTGTTTGCACCTGACATTCTTTTCAAACATTGGCCTGCTTGTTCCTAATCATGTTCAATTGCATATACATATAAAGATATTCTATTATTATTATTATTATTATTTTTGCAAGTCAGCCCATAGCCAAATCAGTTAAGAATCCTCTGAGTTTAACACAGTGCTGTTGGTGACTTTTTTTAAACTATAGATTTCAAGGAGACTTTAACATACTAACATGTGTCATGATGTACAAAGAGAGGTGATGGATAGTCTGATATTTGATTATGCCTTATTAGATTATGGAACAAATCCATGTTTATAGATTTATAACTGGGAAATTTCACACCAATGTTTATAACAGCATTGTTCACAATAGCCAAAATTTAGAAACAACCCTAATATCCATCAACAGGTAAATAAAATGGTGGCCAAATAATGGAATATTATTGCTTAAGGCAACTGGAGTTTGTTTTTCTGAATTGCAACTAAAATCATCCTAACTAATATATGTTGCTATAATCTTGATAAACTTTATTTCTAAAGGCTTCATAGTATTTTATCTTAATGATATAATTTATATAGCCATCCTCCTAATATTTAGTATTTAGATTAATTTTGAGCTATTATTAAGTCTGCAAAATACCTGATAATTAAAACTCTTTCTCTGAATTTTCACTTATTTTCTTAGAGTTGATTCTCAGAAGTGGAATTACTGGATAAATAATATTCTTAAGGCTTTTGACATATATTTCTAATTTGCTTTTTTAAAATGTCACCAGAAATTAATGAGGATGTTGCCATATCTTTGTTATTTTTTAGGGATGAATCATTTCATTGTTAAGTTTGATTTTCTTCAGTTATGAATGAGAATGAACATATTATACCTTTATTAGCAACTCTCATTTTCCATTTGCTGAATGTTTGTTCATATCCATTACCTATTTAGGGGGCACTTCACAGTGCATTGAGTTTTGAAAGAGTAGTGAGAATTCTTCATGTTGGAAGGAAGGGAAGCACAGCTAAGGGAGAGGCAATAGCTCACACAGATGCACAGGTATGACAAGTGAGGTATACTGTGTTGACCTATCGGTGGTTTGGCATATAAAGTATAAGGTACTGGGGAAGGCAGAAGAGGAAAGGAAGGGGGAGTTGTGGGATGTGACAAAGCTGGCAATGGAAGCAACAACCAGATATTGGAGAGCCAGAGAGATTTTGTTAATTATATGTAAGATGTTAATAAGCTTGAAAGGGGAATATTCTGCCTACTATTTTTTCAGCACTTTGGCAGCTCCATTTGTGTTCATGCAAGTGGTGTGTGTTTATTTTCAGTGTTCTTATCTCCTCATTAATGTATAGCACTATCCTAATTTTTTTTAAGTGCCTTGGTGTTTGGTAGTAATAAAACCTGCATTTAAATATTCTAACACTCAGATTATTGATCAAACTGTCTTATCCCTCCTAATGGAATTGACATATGTAGTATTTCCTTTTTAGTTACTGGAAGGGTGTGAGTATGGGGGCATCTTAGCTCCCATAAACTCAGGCCACTCTCTCCTGTTATGTCCAGGAGGCCACCTACTATCTTCCGTAGGTGGTTGTGATGGCAATGAGAGTCTGTAGAATCAGAGTCTGACTCAATACCTTTATGAGTCTGTCTTAGTCTGTTTCAGCTGCTATAACAAAATTCCAAGACTGAGTAGGTTATTCTACCGTAAGGGCCTGACAATAAGCTTTTGACTGCTGAGACATCCATTTCAAAGACATCCATCTCAAACAAACATATTGCCAGTTCTGTAACACAGCTACCAGTAGAACACCTAGATAAGAAGCTAGGCCACCTGCACTCACAAAGTTCCCCTTTTAGAAAATCATGAGTAGCCTAGGTAACTGACTCCCAGTGATCCTTTTTCTCCCTTCCCGTGCCCTAATTCTCACCCTTATGTTTTAAATTCATCAATTAAAAAGTGAACCCATGAAGCCCTAGGCACTCTGCCCTTGACCCCATAAAGGCAGAGCCCCAGGACCTTTTACTCTTTCTTTATCCGCAGATTCACTGTGTGACCCAAAGCATACCTTGTAACCTCCAGGACTTGGGAGTAATAAGCCTTATTCTTTCAAAGTTCCCTGATGGTTGTTGCTGAGGTGTGCCCTGCATTCATAAAAAGAACCATAAGGGCTGGTCCAGCCACAACGTTGGCTTTAGTGGGGAAAGTGTCTGTGGGAGCTCATCACTATTATAAGGGCCAAGGTGAGTGTCCCAGGCATTCCTAGCCAAAAACATCACTATTGATAGGCTGAGACCATGAGAAACACTTATAACCAACAGAAATTTATTTCTTACAGTTCTGGATGCTTGAAGTACAATATCAGAGTGCCAGCGCAGTCAGGTGCTGGTGAGGATCCTGTTCACGGTTCATAGTCTGTGTCTTCTTGCTGTATCCTCACATGGCGGAAGGGGCTAATTAACCCTGTGGGGTCTGTTTTATAAAAGCACTAATCTCGTTCAGGAGGGCTCCTTCATTATAACTTAAGCACCTCCCAAAGGCCTCACTTCCTAATACGATCATCTTTGGGGGTTGAGAATTTTGGGAAGACACAAACATTCAAACTACAGCAAAGCACTAGGATTGGCCTTTCCACAGAGGGACAGGCTCACCTGTAGCCTGGAGGAGCAGCTGCCCTCTGACCTGGCCAGCGTCATGGCCAAACGGTCCTGGACAGGGGCAGAGCAATGATCCATCAATGACTTACAATAAAATCTCAAAAATCATGGGAGGCACAGGGGTTTGATGGCTTCCAACTTGCAGTTCCTAAAGCATAAGACCCCAAGTGCTGAGTTCCATACCTGAGCTTGCCACAATGTGTGGATTAATCTTGGGAACATCATGAAACCTCTTTGTCTCTGATACTTCTTGGAAGTAGATTTGCTAAATGGCAGTGTGGCTGAAAAAAATGGCTGCGGGGGTGGAGAAGGTGAAGACCTTGACAAATGTGTAGAACATGTACTCTTCCATGTCTTTAGGTAAGTGGTTTTAAGCCCTGACTATGCACCAAAATCAACTTGGGGGAACTTAAAAAAAATACCAAGGCCCGTGTCTTACTGCAGAAATTCTGATGTGCAGCCAGAATAAGAGCTCTGTTCTAGGTCATGACCCTCACCCTCGTGGCCATGAGTCCACTTGAAAACAGCCTCAGCACTGCTATGGTTACAGTAAAGGGCCCACACCAGTCTCCCTTTTGCAGGCCCCCTTGTCCTCCCAAAAGACCTGACTCTCATCATTTGGTGACCGAAGTGGCCATTGCCATTAAAGGCTAAACCATTCACAGAAGGCTGGTACTGGCAGGATATGTGAGATCATGACAGAAGTTCACCGTATGAGAATAATGCTTTAGGGAGAAAAAAGCCAAAAGAAGCCAACTCTATCCATAACCAACAGATGGCACTATTGGCCAATGCCCTGCATTTGGGTCTCTGCCAACCATTTATTCTATAATATTTAGTGTATTGCTACATTTGTGCATGATTTTGAGATGCTTTATAACCCCATTTTTGACCCCACATACCTTGGAGGTGCATAAACAGAAAGAATATTAAAGTTAATATTGAGAAAAGAGGCATAATTACAACAAAATTAAAGTACAGATATTTTAAAACAGAAGGTGTTGAGAAAATAAATGAAAAGTTGCGCAGGCATATGGAATTAATTTTTAGAGAGTAGAAGGAATCCCAAAGGTCAGAGTGAATCATAAAGCCTGAGAAAACTGTTTTGCCTGTGCAATTGACAATAACAAGCAAGAGATGCAGAGAGGGATGAAATGGAAAACTTTATAGTGCGCAGCTAGAGAATTACACTACTTCGTACATGCTCTATCTTTACCATCAACCTCCAAGTGCTTTCTTTTCTTCCATTATCTTCCAGCCAAACAAAGCCAAACAGCATGAATTACACTGTTTTTAATTCTGGAGAAGGCTGGGGGTGTATTTGCAGAGCTTGGAAATCAGCATGGTAAGGGTTCTGCTACGTAAACCTCTGGAGTGAGTCATAGGCAGCTGTATAGTGTTTAAAGCCATTTTGAATCTGAACTACCTCAGGGCGGCAAGGCAGCCCAGCCATATCCAGCCTGAACTGCTAAGAAGGTCTATTCCCCACCACACCTGCAGAAATGACTGCAGAGATGGTTTAGGTCAATGGATTTAACATAGAACAGACGGGCTCCTGCCAGGAAAAGATACCTGATAGAATGTGTCAGCAAGAAGGAAGAAAATGAGGGGACATTCTTGTATCAGCAAGAGTGATTGTGAGCTATGAGAATCTGACATCTTCTTATTTACTGAAAATGCATTGGGGGACTGTGAGCTCAACCCTTGCAGACATTTTGAATTTATAGTGTATCAGTCAGGATTCAATCAGAGAAGCAGAACAAGTAGGACATTATATTAAGAGATTTATTGTAAGAAATTGGCTTACATGATTGTGGGGGCTGGCTAGGCAAGTCTGAAATCCACAGGGCAGGCCATCAGGAGGGCAGGCTGCCGATCTGAAGCCACTGTCCACAGGTGGAATTTCTTCTTCGGAGAATTCCTCACATCTTATTTTTAAGGCCTTTCAACTGATTGAGTCAGGTGCACCCAGAATATCTAAAATAATTTCCCATACTGGAAGTCTACCGATTGTGAACTTCAATTATGTTTACAAAGTAACCTCCATAGCAACACCTAGATTAGCATTTGATTGAATAACTGGGTACTGTAATCTATCAAAAAGGCTATTCCGTATAATGTTTTGGAACCTAGCCTATTTCTGAAAAGAAAAACTTTTCAATTAAAAAAAAAGGTATCATGTAGGCTCCAGGTACTAGATACTTTATGTAGAAAGCCAACATGTTATTGCCTGGAAGATCTGGTGATATTCTTCTTATGTACACAAACTCACTCATTCCTTTAGTTATTCAACAAACTTGAGATCTGACTACCTGCTAGTCACTGTAGAAAGTATTAGAACTATAAGAACATGATCCTTGACCTAGAGAGACCCACAGTCTAGTGGGAGAGACACAGACGCTCAGCTTCATTGTCCTGCATTGAGTGTGCATTGGTAGTTCAAAGGGTCCTCTCGGCTAGCTTGTAAAGTCAAGGAAGTCTTGCTGAAGGAGAAGACATTTAAGCAGTGTCTAGACTTAAACCTTGTGGGATGTGGCCTCTAGGGGTAGAGAGAAGGGATGACAGAAAGGTCATCATACTGATGGTCCTGGCCCCCTAGTCTATGCTGACCCCACCCAAAGGCAGTGCTGACACTGTCAAACACATAATAAAGGGCAAGCGTGGGATAGGCTACAGATCATTTCTACTTTACAATGTATCCACCTCTGGGTCTTAACATGGCTGTTAAGGTGTGCCCCTGCCCCCCTCATCCAAGCCTCAAAGCCTTCATAGAGGCACTGCCTCAGCCACAGGTGAGAGTTTGCTGCCAAAACTGGCAGCCTACGCATGGTCCAAGCGCTCAGGACGGTGGCTTTCTCTTCCCATCTCTGCTTGATGGTTCCTTTGCTTCCCATGGAAACATCACTCTCCTGGCTTGTTTCTCCTTTTACCCACACTTACCCTCTTTTTCCCTCTTCCTTCAAGTAATCAGTCTTGTGTACTGTTCATCTGCACTCTCCATTAGTATGTGAATCTCATCATTTTCAAAAGGGATTAAGTGATGTCTTCCCTACCTCCCTCTCAAGAAAGTGAGGGTGAAATGAAGCACCGTGTGAAGCCCCTTAAAACTGGTATTGCCACGTGAACGTGAAGAACAAACTAAGTATTGCCATCATCTGTCTCCATTTACCACTCATTAATCACTCCTAAATTGTGTCACCTAAGGATAGAGATCTTCTTTGAATCTGTGGTACCTAGCACAATTTTCTGCACATAGTAATTGCTCATTAATTGTCTGACAAAGACAATGATGATGAAATCATCTGAGGCTTTGTGAGACAGATAATTGCAAACAGCTACACCCTTGGTAAGAATGTTCCCATTCCCTACCTGTAGCTGTTTGGTTCTTTAAGGCTCAGTTTATACATCATCTGGCTAAGAAAGCCTTTCCCCTGGCCCTCATGTCTGAGTAGAGTAACTTCTTCTGTTACTGTAGAATCCTTTCCATACTTTGGCCATTTCTCTTACTGTGATGGGCTTTGTCTTTCAACAGGCACAGGAGTTCTCTGAGGTGAAGGATTGTGTTCTAACAATCTTTGCCAGCATGGATCTGATCCTAGCACAGTGTAAGTATGCCATATACAATCAATTATTAGCATGACATTGATACCTATTAATTCTGTTTCAGTATTAGCCTCATACCAGGTAGACTGTTCTGTAGAGGGAATAATGCTTAGACATGTGCTTAGAAATGCATTCTCTGTCCTCGACAAGTGGGTAGAAAATAAAATGGAGTCAAGAAGTAGGGGCTGAATCCCTGCCTCAGGATTTTCTTAGAGAATGCATGATTCCCAGAGTTATATCTCTTTTAAGTTTCTCTTGAGCAGAAGCTGTGGCTGTACTCAGCCTGTCCCTCACAGGGCTGGGCATGTGGGAGGCTAGGTGGCCTCAAAGAATGACAGTAAAATGCACCCAAAACCCAAGGAACTTGTAGAAGGTGCTGAGGGAGGAAATTTAATCCTCCTGTTTTTCCTTTCTGTTTTGTTTTTTATAACCTCAAAATGTTTATGCACATCTGTAATATTGTGGACCCTTTAAGGGAAGTAAAAATGTCTGAATTCATTTTAGTATGTCTCAGATCTACCCAAGTAGGTACTCAATAAATATTTATTGATTAAAATATCTGTCAAGCATATACCCTCAAGGTTGGGGCTGGGTTCTGCTTTTATTGGCTCGAGTTATTAATCCATCTCTCAACTCAACCATTTCCTGTTGTTATGAAGTGCCTGGCAATGTTACTCCACAGCACATACATAGAAGAGTCCAGCCAGGTTACCTTTTTGGACAATGAGTCAGAACTACAAAGACAAAGGAATTCTGAGTTGCACATTCCAGAGGAGACATACATAAGGTATTTCATTTTCTGTAACGGGTTCAGAATTATGAATTAAAGCATTAACTAACACCCTGCTGCCTTCTGGAATGTTACCACCAAAAAGCCATTGCCATAGGGGTAGGTCTGGGTTGGTGCAGCAACTTTCAGATGCCGGCTGGACTACAGGAAGAGTTTGCTGCATTAAGTAATTTATGGGGTGTTAAGAAGTTCCTTAAGCTATTATTAAAAACATGCAAACTCCTCCCTTGTTAGACCTCTAACAGAACTGATAGACTGTCTTTTGATGTTTAATGAGTTCTTCAGCAGATGGGATATGTGATAGACAGGGCCGTGGTGGTGATTTACTGGTCATGAAACAGAATGATGAGAGTCCTCTCCTGAGAAAAGAAAATGTAGCCGAAAGGACAGGTTTCTCTCTCACCTTCCTCTCCCACCAATCCCTTCCCCTTTCTTTCTCGATGCATGTGTTTTTGATTTCCTCACCCCCGTGCCTCTCAGTACTGGGATCATTTCCATTCAGGCACACACAGAACACTGCAAACTAATTAGCCTTGGATACAGCCACAGGAAGTCAGGCTGCCAAATCCTCTTTCCCCCACAATTCCTCAACTTTCTTAGCCTGTCTCAGGCTCACAGCCTTGCCCTGGGCCTCTCTGTATAGGTTGCCAGTTCTAATTTTGCAATTTCCCTTCACCTTATCAAATATGCCCGGAGCCTGCCAGCCAACGGGGGGGGATGTTTTTGGAGTCAGTCTCGTCCTCTGGACTCTTTCCTCTGGCCCCTTCTCTGCTTTCTCCCCACTAATGGGGATCTTATTTGGATACAGTTTCAGTGTTGACTTGTCAATCTGACCTTGGTTAATGCTTTTTAGAGGGGAGCATTGCCCATCAAACTAACCTCAGGAGAGTCCCCACGGCCCCCTCCCACCGGTTCATATCTCCACCCTTCAGGGGGCCTGTGCCTGTGACTTTTCTCAAAAGCTAACCCATTTCCCCACAAGCTGTAGGTGGCAACTCTTCCCCAAGCAGTTTTGATTGAGAGCCTGTGATGCTTACTGGATAGAGTATGAAAGGAAGACAGAGAGAGGAGAGAAGGCGGAGACATGGAGAGCTGAGAGCCTAAGCTCTGGGAGTCAAACAGGAGAGGCAGGTCCACAGGATCCTCCTAAGGGGCACCCCTTCTCAATGGAAGCCCTGGATCAGAGGCAGCAAAATGGGAGTTATCAGGCCAGATCTGAGATGCTGAAATAGAAAATTAGTTGCCAACATTTAAAAGTCATGAGATTTCACATAGAAATCCAGATTCCTTGCTTCCTAGGTGAAAATTAAATGTGGCAACACTGGGCCAGCATTCAGGCATGCATCCTGTACCCTGGAGGTAGAATGGGACTCTCCACAACACTACAGTCCCCTCTCCTCTATGTGGTCATATTAATACTACCTACCTGGTTCCTGCAAACATTTGAATTTACTGTTCTTGCTCTAAATGGAGAAAGGGAAATTTATTGTTGACTCTTAATTGATTTGGCATGACTTTCTGCATGACGTTCCTGCTTTTACATAGTCATTTCATCACATCAAAGTACATTCCATGATACAACAATTGCCTATTGAGTTCTCGGGTTTCCTTCATTAGACCATGGGCTTGCTGAGGGCAGGGATCTCAGCTGTCTTCTTCATTGTTACATTCCCAATGCCTTCACAGTGCCTAGACACTGAACACATTTTTCTTGGCAGATGATCATGATTTGCTTTTTCATTCAGCAAATGTTTATTGAACACTCCATGCTTTGTGCTAGTAGATTCAAAGGTCAGGAGACATGTCCCTTAATGAGCCCAGAGAGTAGGAACTATGGATGCAGGAAATAAGATATGCAAGAAAGGTAGAGAATTCAAAAGGTTAAATAATATTGGCTTTAGTAGAGCAAGTTCAAAGGGTGAGCTTCTCAGAAAAGGACACATCTGCACAGGGCTTTGTAAGTTTCATAGGATTTGGGCCCAATACTCAATATTTTCACCATATCTTTTGTCTCACCTTTGCATTCCAAGGTTTATCCTCTGGACTCCAATTTTTATCTATCTAAACCTTCCAGTGACTGAGCTGTATTAATTTCTAATAGTTGCTCAATGGCTTTGTTGCTGTGTGCAGGGAGGCCCACTAGAATGGAAAGCCATGAACTCCAGCTCATTCTGTGTAAGCCTAACAGAATAAAAATAAATGCATAATAAATATTCACAATGCTAATGGGAAAGAGGGTTATCAAAAGCTTTGATAATGATGGTTATGAAATAGCATGTGTAGAAGGTTAAAATATTAAATGTACAAAATGTGAAATGCAAAGCAGAAAAATGATCCTGTCTTCATAAGCTGCAATGAAAAAGATGTGCAATGTCACCTACCAGTGGAATGTTTTCCTGGGCCTACAGTCGCTGCAGTGGAGCATGTGCTGGGTAGCATAGCCCACCTAATCGTTGTGAATCAAAGAAATTCCTCTCTAGGGCTGTCTGTGTTCAGTACTTGGAATTCCCTTTCCCAAAAGCCTTTATGTAAACACTATTTGCCATATTGATTGGAATAATCTCAGGGACCTTTGCTCATAGGACCTTGCTTCAGAAGGGCAGAGGAATTGTGGCTATCTGGGTGGCAGGGAGGGGAAGATAGTTGACTGGAAACATTTCACAGGACTAAAATATGACAAAGAAAGTAAATCTATGCCTAGCATGTTTTCTTTCATAAACATCGGCTAGCACTTGAATCATTTTAACATTGAGATAGAATTATTAAATATATGCTTGCACTATGATCATATCACAGAGGGTATTATCAGAAAAACAACACTAAAGGAAAGGGATTAGAATCTATCATATACAATTCATATAGGAATACTCTTTCCAGGAGCCAAATAGAAAGATATCTGCAGTAGTTATGGTCTTTAAGGTCTTGAACCTATCGGGAGAAAAAAAATATGTATATATACATATATATATGTATATATAATACCATAGATATGTTCACTCTAAAATGAAGATTTTAGCTCCAGAGGGGTTTGAATTTTCACATTAAACATTTTGTCATCAACAGGAAATAGACATGTTGCCACTCACCCCCCTCATGACCATTATAGACATTGCTAATTGATCACAGAGCTTGTTCCTGCTATACTAAGATTTGTCACCAAAAGACTTCTCAGCTCTGTGTGCAGCTAGCCACTCCCAACCTACTGAAATTAACATTTAAATTGAAACTTATTTGCCATTATAATCTAGGTCTTCTTAAAACACAATATTTTTTGAAAATATGTTTTAGATCACATGATACTCATAGAGTAATTGTAGAGTAGTTCACAGTTCACATGCTTTATAAGGTTTAAGCCACCTAACAGTCCTGCAAGGAAGATATTATAATTCCTATTTTATAAGGATCCTGAGATTTGGCTACTATGAATGATAATATTAAAGAAAGGTAAATACTTCACTGCTAATTAGTTCTCTGGATTTAGAGTCAGTAGAAACCTGATTATATAGTGAAAACTCCAAACTGTTGGCTATACTAAGATTTACACAGCAGAATTTCTTAGATAAATCTAATCCTTCACTCTCCATGCACACACACACACACACACACACTTCCTTTTGTCTTTTCATTTAACCATTATGCCATTTTTTTTCTCTTCTTCCCATAAAGCTGTATATTTCTACAAATTATAGCACAAGAAAAGAATTCCCAACAGCCGTGTAGCAGGAGAACACTTTGCCCAGCCCAAACCAGCATTCAGTACTCTCTGGGGAGTTCAGCCCTCACCCCAGTTAAAGCTGCTCACCCCAGGGATCCATATCCAGCAGAGATCTGTGCCTTTGGAACTTTCATAAGAAGGATCCAGATACAATGTGAGCAAATGGGCCAACTGGCTTCAGGTTTCCAAAGAAGAATCAGGTAGAATGAGCTTGAAATTAACCAGAAATCTCATATTCAAAATAGGAGCAACCTGGAAGTTATGTATTTCCCAGTCACAAGTGGCCCTCCTCTAAGTGTCCTGTAGAAGACAGGATTTAAGTAGGCCCAGATTCCACAGTATCCGTGAGAGAGTGCCTAACAGAAGTTATGGAGAAAGGGACAAAATTGGCATACATGTTACTTTAAAACACAGAACTCTTTAAGAACTGACATTAGCATTGGAGGATCTCTCTCTCTCTCTCCCTCTCTCTCTCTCTCTCTCTCTCTCTCTCTCTCTCTTTCTCTCTCTCTCTCTCTCTCTTTCTCTCTCTGTATCCCTAGCTCTTTCTCTCTCCAGTGTAACAAATTTTGAAAAGGCGTCAACCCTTAAAGAGACCATCCAGTTCTTGCCCTGGTATTCAAGACAGGCTACCTCCACAGCTTATCAGTACAGGTTTCTTAATTTTTCAGTGGTATTCAACTACAAAACCTAATAAAAATCCAGATAAAATCCAAAGACATCATAATCCTAATAAAAATACATATTAAAAATACATAACTGAACTTTTTAATCAGGACCATAAGAAGTTAAGTAGGCTAGATGGACATAGAACAAGCTGAACCACAACTCAATTATACTGACCTTTGTAATCTATAATTGAACTGTGTGAGTCTATATAATTCTCAGGGGTTTTGTAGATAAATTGGGAGCTGCAATTATCCAGTAATGGTGGAAATTGGACTTGAGAATCTTCTTGTCCGAAATCATCCTGCAAATACTAGGAATAGCTTTGTGAGGTATATCTCATTCCCAACCTCAAACGGTCATGGTGCATAAATAACATATCTCCTTTTAAGGTGTTACATTGAATATAAGATATTTCTGTGTGGTCTCCTGAAACTATGTGCTCCCCATCTCCCCAGAGAACTATGAAATCTGTGTAATTTTTATGTAATCTGAGAATTATCACTCACTGGACAAGAACTTGGTGTTCTGTACCTCATTTCAGTTACTAATTCACTATTAACTTTCAATAAATAAATAAGTTGAATACACATTTCCTCTACATCATCCATTTTAATGACTTTTATTACCTTCTATAGTCTTGCTTTTCTGTGACTAATGACAAGTCGAGCTGAAGATCTGGACACTAGCTCAGTAAATTGGGTTCTACTTGACCAAAAGTACTTAGATTAGGAGCCTCCTGGTAACAGGACCCAAACCTGAAGAGAACTGTAAACAGTTAATTACTAAATAGAAAAATATTTCACTATTGGCATTAGCAATCATTAATCAATAAAGCAACTGTAGAGGACCCACTTAAAACAACAACTTCCTTTTTCCTGTTATCCATTTATATATTACATGGTTATGTTCTAACAAGAACAATAATGTCCTCTCTTGTTGAGAAGCAAGTCCTGACATAGCATATTAGATATACCTGACTCAAAACTTCCTAACTTTTTGCTCTAATACAAGTTTTTAAAAGTAGATGGATAACACCTTAGTTCAACTTATTCTGAAATAGGGCAAAAAACATCTATATGGATGTTATTGTTCTTGTCATCATTGCCATCATTATCCTCAAAAGTTTATCCTTAAGCTTTTAAAAACTAGGCTACATTTGGTCTAGTTGGCTGTTGAGGGTAACATTGATTAGAAATAATTAACTGATAAACTCAGGCACTTTTAAGGTTCATGGCTGCTGGTAGAGAAATGTGTTGCAATAGCAATTGTTTATTGAATATGTGCTTTGTGCCAGCAATGAGCTAGGTGTTAGAATACAGTAATAAACAAGACAGACATAGTCACTGCCTGCCAGACACTTATGTTCTTTTAGAAAGACAAGGAAGCAAATAAATAGGATTATTACTTAATTAGGACAGATTAATAGCTGTCTGTGCTTCCATTTCACTTTAATCAGAATCCCAAAATGACTTATCTCTGAGCATTAATGCTGCAGAGATCAATCAGATAATACCAAATGTTTACTACTCATAAAGTGTTAACTCTTCACATATTGCAGCAATATTCCTATCTTAAGCACAAGAGCCCTAAATTTAGCATGGAGGGTAAAGGGAAAAGAGTGGTTCATGTTTCTTTTTCTTGGTCACTTATGGGCCAAATCATGTATTTTTAACAAATCACTTGTTTCCTCCAGAATTCAGTTGGTCTGTTTATAAAACCTTTACAAAAGTAAGTCAACTATACACAAAATAATTTCTAGAAACACTACAACCATATTCTTCCGCATGTAAATAGGGAATGGTGCTGGAAGCTCCAGCCTGACCACCAAGGTGCCCATGACTGTAAACTGTACTCTTTTGGGGTGACAGAGCCCCAGTGTGACTATCAGGAGGTGTGAATGTGAACTATTAGTCTTGATTCACCCTAAAATGAGGGGAAATGGAAAAGACCAGAGCCTTTCATATTATTTTAGCAACATAAACTTTTGTTTTGTAAACTTTACATAAAACCTGTAGATGAGAAAAAATAGTACAGGCACAATATTGAAGAGTTTTTAGGAAGGTTGGGACAAGAGGGTGGGTAGAGGGAGGTGGATCCACGACAGCTCAGCCTGCCTTATGTCACACCCTGTAGTGACTCTTGAAACATCTCTTTGGAACCCCTTGAGCTCCATGATGCACAGTTTGAGAAAAAGTCCTTTCCTTGCTAGTATCATGTTAGCAGAGGCATCAAGTGGCCAGACCTCCCAAAGGTGCAAAGTGGAATGGTCATCAACTCAAATCAACTCGCTCTCAGTCAACAGAGGAAGACTGGACAGAGGCATCAACGCAGAGGAGCAGGGAAAGCTATTAGTGACGGGAGCCTCCCCCGGTGCTCACTCCAGCCCCAACCCTACACCCACCGTGTACAAAACATCAAGTCACACCACTAGCTAGAGCCAAGATCTTAGCAGAAGAAAGAATGCTGAGGTCTTTGGAAACCTATGCACAGGTGGCAGGAGAACTGGATTCCTCGAGAGGTTAAAAATAAAAAGGGGGTGGGCATTGTGTGGGGTTATGGGCCTATATTGGTCGCAGCCTGCAGAGAGATCACTTGAAGTGAGAGAGATCACTTCTCCATTCCATCTCCAACCCCTGTTGAAATTTAAGAGTAAAAGGCTTAAGTCTTTAGCTATTGATTGTCTCCATTACCACCTGTAGAGTTAATTTAGGTCCCATTCAGATGCTGGTTTAATAGGAACATTACTTCAAGGGAAGAATGGGTGAGGACACAAGTAGTCTTGATGGTCATCAAATACAACTATCTTAAAGTGGTCTTCTCTCCTTGACGTACACAACTCTAAGAGCTCACAAACACAGCCCAATTCCTCTTCTGGCACATATACTTATCCTACAATTTATGTTGAGCCAAAATCTGCCCCCCTGTACCATCCACTTTTTGTTTCTGATTCTGGTCTCAAGTTGCAGGGAATGCACTTAATCACCTTCATGGTAATCCTCCAAGTATTTGAAAGAGTAACCATGTCTCCTGAGCATGTTTGGTTTTCCAAACCAAAAACTCTTTCTTACTGTTTGTTTCCTGAAGCAGACTACAGTCTTTTCATTGTATCAGTAAAATCGTCTTTCTAATAACCTATTGATATAACATAGCAAGGGATTTTGATCTTAAATGAACAGCACCATCTTATAATAATGAGTTGTTTGAAGTGACTGGTATGCAAGACAAGGAGGCATCATGAAAAGTAAAGGCAGAGAGTGTGGGACGTGGAGCTGGGAAAGGTGGGCTTGTCCAGGCTGGGAATGGTCACACATTCTTCCTTGTTATCCATCTGTCATCCATTCATCTTCCCTTTATTCTACCAACAAATATCTACTGTGTGATTGGCACTGGGAAGAAAATAGTAAGCAAAATAGTCATAGTCTTTGCCCTTAAGCAACCTGCATTCTAGAGGGGATAAAACAGACATTAGTCAAGAAAATCATATATGTATATAAATGGTCCCAAGTGCAGGAATGTAATGTAACAGGGGGCTTGATCAGGTTGAGGAAAGGATGGTCAGGGAAGTCTTCTAAGAAGGAAGAATGATTTCAGCTGATAACTAAACAAGAAAGTTCATGACTAGGCAAAGAAGTAGATCAAGTCAGGTGGAGAAGAGCATTGCAGACAGAGGAAAAAGCATATACAAAAGTCCTGAGGCAGAGAAACTAAAAGAATACTTAGGCTCCTGGAGGACAGTAGATGAGAAATGAAGGTTAGCAGGGGCAAGACTAGGGGATTTTGAAGACCAAACTAGGCTGTTTAATCTTTACCTATGATTGAATGAAGGAGTATTATAAGATTTTTGCAGTAAGAGACCAGACTAGATGTATGTTTCCAAAGCAGGTGTAAGAGGCTGCAGGTGTGGCAGCAGGTGTAGGAGACTGGACCAGAGACATTCCTAGCACAGAGAGAGCCTGGGGGTGGGAGAGTAAAATAAACCACGTGTGAGATGATGAGAGCCAAATCTAGAGCCATGACAGTGATGAATCATAGCTCCAGAATGTACCCGAGAGGAAGCTAGAGCAGCTACTATATATGTCTCATTTTATGACTGAAGCTCTGAAGGGGAAAAAATTTAAGTCATATAGCTGGTTGGTAGCAGAAGGAGTAAGGGAAATATGATCCAAACTAAATAACAGTCTATTAGTCATCCTACGTTTTTGTCCTGGAAAAGATAACTTGGGTATATCAGGAATGGATACTGTATAATGATGTGCTTCATAGACATGGAAATGTAGGGGCTGAAATCCAACTGTTCACTGCAATGTGCTTCTTAAATAGGAACCGGGCTTTCTGTGAGACTAAACTTTGAACAGGAGACCTCTAGATTTTAAGGTTGCTCTTTATTAACTTGCTTTGTCATTCTCTTTGCCTGCTGTCTTGATTATAAAAATAAATGTTAGATCTAGAAGGGATTTGGTCCAACATTTAGTCTGGTATTTTTCAGCTATGTTCACAGTTCAGCAGGAAAGTGCACACCCTGCAGAAACGTGCTGTTGCATGTGAATTGTGTTTATGGCAATGCTATCCGACAATACTGAATTGAACAGGTGATGTGATCTAGTAAGAAGCAATCACTGGGACCAAGAACTAAGAGTGTGACCTTTACCAGAACACACAAGAATGTTGGGAGTGGGTGGAAGTCAAGTCCAGAGCAGTAATTGGTTCCATCAACAGCCATCCAGAACTAAAAGGGGATTGTAAGCTTCAGGCCCTAATAAGACACTGTTTTAGGCACCGTAAGACATTGTTGTGCTGAAATGGAGACTATGGTGATAATTAGTGTGACTTGGAGGCTTTTAATCCTTTCAGGTGTGCTACCAGAACTCAGTGTACCTTAAACCTCCAGAATTAAGAACCACTCTTCTAGTCCACAGGAAAAGGCGGCCACATGACACCAAAAGAGGATGAGGACCCAGTTCCACATCCTCACGGCCACACAGAGGTCCTCCCATTTAGAAGTACAGCAGCAACAGTTAGGAAAATAAAAAACACATGAGAAAGCTTGAAATCTTAGAATTTAAAAGAAACCATTTCTGATTATAATGCCAAGATTCCAATTAAACATTTGATTCTAAATATTATTTTACACATTCCTCCAAAAAAAATGTTAAGAAGATGGTAGGTGAGAATCTGCTCAAAGCTGGTCATTTATTGATGAAAAAGATGATTTTTTTTTCACTGTCAAAATCTCCAGAAACAAGAGAAATACATTCAGCTTTAATGGATGATTGCTTAGGACAGGCCAATTTCCATTTTAAGAAATTAAGTTTCTGGATCAGACCCCTCTTTGGGTCTGGGCAGATTTTCTTAGCCTCACCTGTTTCCCAGCCCCTGAGGTTGCCAGCTGTGCACCAGCCAGAGCCTCTGTTTCCTTCCCCCAATTCCAAATCTGGATGAAGCACCGCACCACGAGGTCTGGAATACCCAACGGGCCTGGTCACCCAACCCAGAAGTGCCAAAGAATTACTTCCATGGGGAGAACTTGGACCAACTGGAGAGAGGCTAGGAGGGAAGCCAGCAGATACATTCCCTCTCCATTTCCTTCCTCGAGGGTGTGTTCAGAGGCCTGGCTTACTCTACAGCCACGGGCAACCAGCTATGACTCTTCATAAAGAGTGACTTGTTGGATAACACAGCACCTTGAATCTGCATGCCAGCTTTCTCTGCCCCATTTCCCTTCTCCTTCGTTCTTACTGCCCTGCAATCTGGGATTGTAGTACCCAATAAAGCATTAGTATTCAAGTTTCGCCTCGAGCCCTATTTTCTAAGAATCAGTCTCTTGCTCCTGTTTCCCCTCTCCCTCTCTCTTTCACTGTTTCTGGTGATGAGTTATTTGCCTCCCTAGAGATGACTTTAAAGGGTAGATACAAATGCATTTTAGATGGTATTGCACATCTCTGTCTAAGAAGGGAGAATATTACCTCTGAGGGATTCTCAGAGAATATAAATTCAATGGGCATGATTAAGGTTTCAATAGGATAGAATCATAGTTCTCATTCTCTTTTTGACAGATGCTGCAACGCTGAGCTAAGAAAATCACAGAGAAAGACAAATATATGGAATGCCTTTATATTTTCAGAGATAGGTTTTGGCACTTTTGAAATATTTCCATGAATTATTTTTTCTATGGCGAAAACGTGCATTCAGGCTTTATTACTGTGAGTAATACAGGAAAGTCAAAATCTGAGGGGTGCACACAGAGCTCCTCGACATCTTGGAAGAAGGTCCGACTCCCTCCTGCACAGTATGCTATGCATATACATGTGCCAGGCACCGTTCCGTGTGTCTTATATCCCTTCATTTACTTTGTACAGTGATTTAAGAGGTAAATGTTCTTGTTACCTCCATTTTCCAGGTGAGAAAGCAATGCTCCAATCCCTTAGGTGATGCCCACAGTACCCAAGCACTATCAAAGAAGCAGCCCAAGTTCACCTGAGCTCATGGTGCTTGCTCCCTGCCCAAGTGCTTCATGCCAGGTGGCATGTGGCTGCCACTCTCCATGCGTGGGTAGGGGGCATAGGTGCCACATGGCACACGCTATGAGAAAAGAGGAAGCAGGGGAAACTCCCACCCACCCACAGATCCCATTTCTCAGGTTTTCTACTCCTGTCCAGGCACCGTTCTTGTATCCCCCTGTGGCAGATGTTCAAAGTCTAGATCCTGGAGAAACCTTGAGGCTAACACATTCTCCCTCCCAAACCGGTGGGAGGGAGGGCCACTGGGGAGCATTTCCTCCCTTCAATGGATCCTGGAGCCCTGGGGGAGGGACGGGGAGCCCTAGCAGCCAGCCTCCTCCTGGCACACACACCTCCCACCAGCATTTAACCCCCCACCTCCTCAGGTTTCATCAAGCCTTCAGCAAATCACTCCTCACATTTTATTTAGACTCTTTTTAACGACCAAGGGGAAACCTACTCAGCATTTTGGACTCAAGTTCACAGGCAACTGTTTTTCCCCTTTGATCCTCCCACAATTGGGGCAGCAACCCTCCACTCCCTTCTCCCACGCCCCACCAGGATCCCTGAGATCTGCTTTGCCTCCCCAGCCTTAACCCCCAGTTCTGGCTCCTGCTACCTCTTTCCTCCCTACCCCAACGAAATGCACCAGGACTGCCCCTGTGCCCTCCGAACATCAGAGCATCAGCTCTGACTCACATCCCGGCCACCTCACAGTCAGTGCCTCGTCGTAGCTGGGCCAGTGCCCATTGGTGTGCCAAACAAAATGACAGCGTGTCCCTTCCAGCTGCCCTGTCAATACTGGGGAGCCCCTAAGCCCCTCCTCTCTTTTCCTCATACTGCTCCCTTCACTTAAGACCTGCAGAGCAGAAAGCAAGCAGATACACAAACAATGTAAATTTGTTATTCACTCATTTATATGATAAGCCAGGCACCAGGATAACAAGGCCATCTTTGACTTTGGGCAGGCATTCCATGCCAGAGAACAGCATAACCTAAGGCAGGGGTGAGCAATCACAGCGATGTGGGAGAAAAATTACAAGGTATTTTGAGACTGCTGGAGATTAGTGTGTTGGGCAGAGAGGGGCAGACAGGTAGACTGGAGCCTGGGCAGAGGCCAGGTCATGGAGGCTCCATGGTTTTGACTGGTGTAGTGACAAGATCCGAAATTCATTCTAAGAATGGTACTTTGTCGTAGGATAATGGCTTACATTATTGCCTTTCCCAGGAGTGGTTTTTATTGTAATAAAAGTTAAGACTGAAGATAAATAAGTGAGACTAGTATTCGAATCCAGGATCACAGGAGGGTTTTGGGGAAGATAGACTGAGACCACAGTCTGTGGAAATCACCCTAAGAGAATCCCTCAAAGCCCGACTTCACATTGCCTACACCCTGCCTGCCCTTCTCTGAAACTTGAAGAACATTAACAGCAGAAAGAAAAAACAGTCCTAAACTCCATTCCCACCCGCGGCTCCCTCCTTTTGTTAAAACTCTTTGTAGAGAGCAATGACTGAGAGGATCAAAGCATCCACTTCCTTCTCTTTGATGTGTGGTCAGAGACACGCTCTGATGTCAGAGGCGTGTTGCATTTCATTAGACCTGATATTAAGCTCTCTAGAGGTCACAGGCGACCACGCAGCTTTAGCCAGGATACAACCAGGTTCACTTGGCTGGAAATAGCAGAGCTCTCCAGCTACTTCAGACCCATTAGGAAATTACATAGGTGAAGAAATTAGAGTGCAAATAGCTTTCCTTGCTCTATACTGCTTTGCCTTACAAGGCTTCTCTTCAAGCTCTCCCTTCTACCAAAACAGCTCTGATTCTGCATTTTGTATTCACGTGCCTTCCTCCTGTCAGATTTTGGAACCCCAAGCAGGTATGAAAAGGGGCAAGCTTTGGTTTGAAACATGTCGTTTTCAAATGAGAAAGCCCTCACTTTCTCCAAAACAACTTATGCAACATTACCTGATTACAAGCCCTAGGTGTTCCTTTAGCCAGGTTAGGTGAGCTCTGGGTAATGGCACTAGCTTCGCTAGTGGTACTGGAACCACAGTACGAGCTCCAATTGCCTCTCTTCAGATAAAATATTAAACCACAAATTTTCCCTTTTGTAAGACAAAAGAGAACATGTTTCTTAGCACATCTTGATTTCAGACTGCACTCAGAATTTAAACACGTGCAACGGGAAAGCACTTTTAATGGAAAAATGGAGTTTCATGAGTTAGACCTACTTGCTTCCAGCTTAGATTAGGGCCCCGGAAAATCCCTGGACTCAGATCCCTTGTGACTGAACTCATCTTGTCTGCAAAATCGAGTAGTCTTTAACACCACTTGGTGGGTGTCAGATTTCACATCAAAAAAATAAATGAGAGCTGTCATCCGGAAGGAAAAAGAAGTGAGAACTCTGTGGGACTTCCTTATAATCCTTCTTGCTTTCGGGGGGTGGAGCCAACATGGCAGCGTGAGTAGGACAGTGGGAATCTCCTCCCAAAAACATATATACTTTTGAAAATACAACAAACACAACTAGCCCTAAAAGAGAGACCAGAAGACGCAGGACAGTGGCCAGACTGCAGCTACACCAGCGAGAACCCAGCGACTGGTGAAAGGGGTAAGATACAAGCCCCGGCCCCAGCGGGACCCGAGCGCCCCTCCCCCCAGCTCCCGGCGGGAGAAGAATAGGCAGAGCGGGAGGGAGACGGAGCCCAGGACTGCCGAGCACCCAGCCCCAGCCATCCGGGCCAGAGCGCAGACACAGTACATGCCCAGGGGGCCCTGGATACTGGGGGAACAGGGAGTAAGACCTCTGAGCGGGTGCCGAAGCTGATGCCCCTGTGACAAAGAAAAGCGGGGGCTTTTTGAAAGTCTTAAAGGGACAGGGACTTAACAGCTTGACGGAAACAACCCAGGTCACAGTACAGCAGCTGGAAATTACAGGGAAAACCGGGTGCACTAACCCCCTGGGCAACAGCTCTGAGACCCCTCACGGAGGCAAACAGTCAAACAGCCCCCCCATCCATTACCCCACCGGGCGCTGCGAAAGCAGAGAAGCAGCCTGAGACAAATTCCGCCCATAGAAAGGGAAATTTCTCCCTTCCGGCCAGGCAAGACACAAAGACCCACTCTACACGCAATTACCCAACACAAGCCACTAGGGGTCGCAGTTGTCCCAGTAAAGAAAGGCCAGTAGCAAGTGAAAATTTTGGCCATCCCAGCTGACAGTCAATAGCACCTGTCAACATGAAAAGGCAAAAAAATATGATCCAGACGAGACTAACCCAGACAGCTTCGGCATCTGCTACATCTTCCCCTGAGAAGGAATCTGGGGAGATAGATTTAGCCAGTCTTCCTGAAAAAGAATTCAAAACAAAAGTCATAACCATGCTGATGGACTTGCAGAGAAATATGCAAGAACTAAGGAAGGAGAATTCAGAAATAAAACAAGCTCTGGAAGGACTTCAAAACAGAATGGACGAGATGCAAGAGACCATTAATGGACTTGAAAACAGAGAACAGGAACGCAGAGAAGCTGATGCAGAGAGAGATAAAAGGATCTCCAGGAATGAAAGAATTTTAAGAGAGCTGAGTGACCAATTGAAAAGGAACAATATAAGAATTATAGGTATTCCAGAAGAAGTAGAGAGAGAAAAGGGGATAGAAAATGTCTTTGAAGAAATAATTGCTGAAAATTTCCCCAAACTAGGGGAAGAAATGGCCTCTCAGACCACAGAGGTACACAGAACTCCCATGACAAGGGATCCAAGGAGGGCAACACCAAGACACATAATAATTAAAATGGCAAAGATCAAAGACAAGGACAAAGTATTACAGGCAGCCAGAGAGAAAAAAAAGGTTACATACAAAGGAAAACCCATCAGGCTATCATCAGACTTCTCAACAGAAACCCTACAGGCCAGAAGAGAATGGCATGATATACTTAATGCAATGAAACAGAAGGGCCTCGAAACAAGACTACTGTATCCAGCACGAATATCATTTAAATATGAAGAAGGGATTAAACAATTCCCAGACAAGCAAAAGTTGAGGGAATTTGCCTCCCACAAACCACCTCTACAGGGCATCCTACAGGGACTGCTCTAGATGGGAGCACTCCTAAAAAGAGCACAGAACAAAACACCCAACATAAGAAGGGAGGAGGAGGAATAAGAAGGGAGAGAAATAAAGAATCATCAGACTGTGTTTATAATAGCTCAACAAGCGAGTTAAGTTAGACAGTAAGATAGTAAAGAAGCTAACCCTAAACCTTTGGTAACCACAAACTTAAAGCCTGCAATGGCAATAAATTCATACCTCTCAATAATCACCCTAAATGTAAATGGACTGAATGCACCAATCAAAAGACACAGAGTAATAGAATGGATAAAAAAGCAAGATCCATCCATATGCCGCTTACAAGAGACTCACCTCAAACCCAAAGACGTGCACAGACTTAAAGTCAAGGGATGGAAAAAGATATTTCAAGCAAACAACAGAGAGAAGAAAGCAGGTGTTGCAATTCTGGTATCAGACAAAAAAGACTTCAAAATAAAGAAAGTAACAAAAGACAAAGAAGGACATTACATAATGATAAAGGGCTCAGTCCATCAAGAGGATATAACCATTATAAATATATATGCACCCAATACAGGAGCACCAACATACCTGAAACAAATATTAATAGAACTAAAGGAGGAAATAGAATGCAATGCATTGATTCTAGGAGACTTCAACACACCACTCACTCCAAAGGACAGATCCACGAGACAGAAAATAAGTAAGGACACAGAGGCACTGAACAACACACTAGAACAGATGGACCTAATAGATATCTACAGAACTCTACATCCAAAAGCAACAGGATACACATTCTTCTCAAGTGCACATGGAACATTCTCCAGAATAGACCACATACTAGGCCACAAAAAGAGCCTCAGTAAATTCCAAAAGATTGAAACTCTACCAACCAACTTTTCAGACCACAAAGGCATTAAACTAGAAATAAACTGTTCAAAGAAAGCAAAAAGGCTCACAAACACATGGAGGCTAAACAACACGCTCCTAAATAACCAATGGATCAATGACCAAATCAAAATGGAGATCCAGCAATATATGGAAACAAATGACAACAACACTAAGCCCCAACTTCTGTGGGACACAGCAAAAGCAGTCTTAAGAGGAAAGTATATAGCAATCCAAGCATATTTAAAAAAGGAAGAGCAATCCCAAATGAACGGTCTAATGTCACAACTATCAAAATTGGAAAAAGAAGAACAAATGAGGCCTAAGGTCAGCAGAAGGAGGGACATAATAAAGATCAGAGAAGAAATAAATAAAATTGAGAAGAATAAAACAATAGCAAAAATCAATGAAACCAAGAGCTGGTTCTTCGAGAAAATAAACAAAATAGATAAGCCTCAAGCCAGACTTATTAAGTGGAAAAGAGAGTCAACACAAATCAACAGTATCAGAAACGAGAAAGGAAAAATCACGACGGACCCCGCAGAAATACAAAGAATTATTAGAGACTACTATGAAAACCTATATGCTAACAAGCTGGGAAACCTAGGAGAAATGGACAACTTCCTAGAAAAATACAACCTTCCAAGACTGACCCAAAAAGAAACAGAAAATCTAAACAGACCAATTACCAGCAACGAAATTGAAGCGGTAATCAAAAAACTACCAAAGAACAAAACCCCCGGGCCAGATGGATTTACCTCGGAATTTTATCAGACATACAGGGAAGACATAATACCCATTCTCCTTAAAGTTTTCCAAGAAATAGAAGAGGAGGGGATACTCCCAAACTCATTCTATGAAGCTAACAACACCCTTATACCAAAACCAGGCAAAGACACAACCAAAAAAGAAAACTACAGACCAATATCCCTGATGAACGTAGACGCAAAAATACTCAACAAAATTTTAGCAAACCGAATTCAAAAATACATCAAAACCATTGTACACCATGACCAAGTGGGATTCATCCCAGGGATGCAAGGATGGCACAACATTCGAAAGTCCATCAATATCATCCACCACATCAACAAAAAGAAAGACAAAAACCACATGATCATCTCCATAGATGCTGAAAAAGCATTTGACAAAGTTCAACATCCATTCATGATAAAAACTCTCAGCAAAATGGGAATAGAGGGCAAGTACCTCAACAAAATAAAGGCCATCTATGAAAAACCCACAGCCAACATTATATTGAATAGCGAGAAGCTGAAAGCATTTCCTCTGAGATCGGGAACTAGACAGGGATGCCCACTCTCTCCACTGTTATTTAACATAGTACTGGAGGTCCTAGCCACGGCAATTAGACAAAACAAGGAAATACAAGGAATCCAGATTGGTAAAGAAGAAGTCAAACTGTCACTATTTGCAGATGACATGATACTGTACATAAAAAACCCTAAAGACTCCACCCCAGAACTACTAGAACTGATATCGGAATACAGCAAAGTTGCAGGATACAAAATCAACACACAGAAATCTGTGGCTTTCCTATACACTAACAATGAACCAACTGAAAGAGAAATCAGGAAAACAACTCCATTCACAATTGCATCGAACAAAATCAAATACCTATGAATAAACCTAATCAAAGAAGTGAAAGACTTATACACGGAAAATTACAAGTCACTCTTAAGAGAAATTAAAGGGGACACTAACAATTCCATGCTCGTGGCTAGGGAGAATTAATATCATCAAAATGGCCATCCTGCCCAAAGCAATATACAGATTTGATGCAATCCCTATGAAACTACCAGCAACATTCTTCAATGAACTGGAACAAATAATTCAAAAATTCATATGGAAACACCAAAGACCCCGAATAGCCAAAGCAATCCTGAGAAAGAAGAATAAAGTAGGGGGGATCTCACTCCCCAACTTCAAGCTCTACTATAAAGCCATAGTAATCAAGACAATTTGGTACTGGCACAAGAGCAGAGCCACAGACCAGTGGAACAGACTAGAGAATCCAGACATTAACCCAGACATATATGGTCAATTAATATTTGATAAAGGAGCCATGGACATACAATGGTGAAATGACAGTCTCTTCAACAGGTGGTGCTGGCAAAACTGAACAGCTACATGTAGGAGAATGAAACTGGACCATTGTCTAACCCCATATACAAAAGTAAACTCAAAATGGATCAAAGACCTGAATGTAAGTCATGAAACCATAAAACTCTTAGAAGAAAACTTAGGCAAAAACCTCTTAGACATAAACATGAGTGACCTCTTCTTGAACATATCTCCCCGGGCAAGGAAAACAACAGCAAAAATGAACAAGTGGGACTATATTAAGCTGAAAAGCTTCTGTACAGCAAAAGACAACATCAATAGAACAAAAAGGAACCCTACAGTATGGGAGAATATCTTTGAAAATGACACATCCGATAAAGGCTTGACGTCCAGAATATATAAAGAGCTCACACGCCTCAACAAACAAAAAACAAATAACCCAATTAAAAAATGGGCAAAGGAACTGAACAGACGGTTCTCCAAAAAAGAAATACAGATGGCCAACAGACACATGAAAAGATGCTCCACATCGCTAATTATCAGAGAAATGCAAATTAAAACTACAATGAGGTATCACCTCACACCAGTAAGGATGGCCACCATCCAAAAGACAAACAACAACAAATGTTGGCAAGGCTGTGGAGAAAGGGGAACCCTCCTACACTGCTGGTGGGAATGTAAACTTGTTCAACCATTGTGGAAAGCAGTATGGATGTACATCAAAATGCTCAAAACAGACCTACCATTTGACCCAGGAGTTGCACTCCTAGGAATTTCCCCTAAGAATGCAGCAATCAAGTATGAGAAAGACCAATGTACCCCTATGTTTATCGCAGCACTATTTACAATAGCCAAGAATTGGAAGCAACCTAAATGTCCATCGATAGATGAATGGATAAAGAAGAAGTGGTACATATACTCAATGGAATACTACTCAGCCATAAGAAAAGGGTAAATCCAACCATTTGCAGCAACATGGATGGAGCTGGAGGGTATTATGCTCAGTGAAACAAGCCAAGCAGAGAAAGAGAAATACCAAATGATTTCACTCATCTGTGGAATATAAGAACAAAGGAAAAACTGAAGGAACAAAACAGCAACAGAATCACAGAACTCAAGAATGGACTAACAGGTACCAAAGGGAAAGGGACTGAGGAGGATGGGTGGGTAGGCAGGGATAAGGGGGGGCAGAAAAAGAGGGGTATTAAGATTAGCATCCATAGCGGGGTGGGAGAAAGTGGAGGGCTGTACAACACAGAGAAGACAAGTAGTGATTCTACAACAGTTTGCTACGCTGATGGACAGTGACTGTAAAGGAGTATATAGGGGGGACCTGGTATAGGGGAGAGCCTAGTAAACAAAGTATTCGTCATGTAAGTGTAGATTAATGATTAAAAAAAAAAAAAGCAGTTCCTATGTGGTGACCTCTAATGAGTTCAACACAATGATATAAAGGGCATATAAAAGTGTAGGCAAAGGGTCTGTTTGTGTTTATACAGAGGATCAAAGCCTAATTGGGCTACCCCGAAAATGAACTAAGATACAATATGAAAAAGAACTTCCAACATCAGCACTCTCGGGAAGACTCATGACAGAAGATGATCAGCAAAAAAAATAACTCCAACAAAGATCCACGCACTGTCACAGGTGTAGATGCACTCATCCCACCAGTTCCTGGACTTGCCATGGGAATGATGAAGGAGATATCTAAGCTGGCCTGTGCATACAGTAAAACAAAAAATTGGACTGGATCTATACTGTTGGAACTCAACCAAGAATTAGGAGAAGTGCAAATTGTAGCACTACAAAATCTTACAACCACAGACTATTTATCGTTAAAAGAACATATGGGATATGAACAGTCCCCAGGAATGGGTTGTTCTAGTTTATGTGAATTCTCTCAGACTGTTTAAGTTCAGTCGGACAATATCCACCATATCATAGATAAGTTTTCACAAATGCCTAAGGTGCCTAACTGGTTTTCTTGGTTTCACTGGAGATGGCTGGTAATTACAGGTATGCTTTGGTTAGGTAACTATATTCCTATTATGTTAATGTGTGTGCACAATTTAATTAGTAGTTTAAAACCTATCCATGCTGAAGTTACTCTACAAGAAGATATGTCAAAGAAATAATCAATCTTCCCAGGTTTTCTTCTGCCTGCTACTTCTATAGCTTTTCTTCTTCCTACCTAAGCACAACCTTTAAATAGAACTCGTGCCACATGTCGAATTTACTGAGTATCATAATTCTTCCAAGTGGTAAAGACACCTCAAGACAAATGCTGGGCATAGAAGTCACAGGGCATAAATATGCAAAGAAGTAAAAAGCTAACCTTTTCAAACAATAAGGCTTCCCTCTCACTTACCAACTTCACATTTCCCTGTATGGCCCCGGAAGATGACTGGTTAGCCAGAGACGGGTAAGATTCCTCAAGGGAGGAACAACCTAAGACAGGCACAGTCGCAGGGGGCCATCTGGTGAGAAAATGGGGAGCAGCAGAGGTGAGGCTTAGAACCTCCCCCCTCATGTTCTGAGAGAAATATTCTGCATACATGGATGTTTATTGTCCTTTTCTTGCTTTGATTAACACATAGTCCACAGGCACACACCTGATCATCTACATTTGCTCTCTTACAACACTAAACTCTGTTTTCTACCTTTATCTCGTATCTACCTACCACTTCAGCATTTTATTAAAAATAATAATAATAGAGAAATGTGGTATCCACATATAAATCAAGTTTAAAAATCAAATGAATATTCATATTTGAACTGACTGTGTATAGTTCATAATGCATGAGCAAAACCGAAAGCTTCTGTGATGGCTGCCCTTGCACTGTTCACCATGTAACTTATTCACTATGTAAGAATTTGTACTCAATGTAAGAATTTGTTCGTTATGCATCAGAAGATTGGAGACTGACGAAAATTAGGCTTGGGGTGGATTAATGATTGTGCATTGAGTATTGACCTCACTATACAGAAATTTATTGTGGTTAACAACTATTTGATCAATAAATATGAGAGATGCCCTCACAAAATATATATATATATATATATATATATAAACACACTTCCAATTGTAAAATAAATAAGTAACCGGGATGTAATGTATAGCATAAGGAATATAGTCAAAATATTGTAACAACTTGGTATGGTGATAGCTGGTACCTAGAATTATCATGTATATAAATGTTGAATCACTGTGTTGTACACCTGAAACTAATGTAATGTAATACTGTTGTCAATTACCCTTCAATAAAAAAAAAATCCTTCTTGCTTTCATAATTTTTTTATTTCCCATTTCTTGAGGAGAGGATTATCCTCTTTTCAGTGCTTGGGGCTTTGAAAAGTCTTCATCAAGCCCCACAAGGAGTGGTTGTGTTCCCAAGGCCCCTTTCTCATCTCTGTGAGTCTCAGGGCTTACACCCTGCTTGCTAGGCTGCTGCTGCCCCTTGGTCCTCTCCAGGCCTATTACTGTTTGTGGAGAGCAAGGCAGGTGCTCCCGCTTTGTCAATGCCCCTAAAAGCAATTAGAAGAGCCCTCCCCGTGGTGGAGTTTTCTCCCAGCTAGCCTTTTGGAGATGGGAGCTAAGGGAAAAGTACCAAGTGTCAGGGACGGACTTGTCCTTAGCTGATGCCAAAGACATGACTTGCAGACAGATGACCTGGGCTTCCTGCCCGGCTGTGCCTTTCACGTCAGGTGACCTTGGTGACTCTCCTCACCTAGAAAACGGAGCACCGTGTGGGAAGTAAGTGAACCAAGGTAGCCTTCACATCCCTCCTGAAGATAATCCCTCCATCATCTCCCCCTTTCTTTCTCTCCCTCTAGTTTCCACTCAACCCAAAACAAACTGGAGACAGCATGCCCCTCACCTCCAATATGGGCCATGGGCCAAGCCTTTCTGTTTGGCTGCAGTCGTCTTTCCCTACTTCCTTCTTATCCTATCCTATCTTCAAACTCGGCTCTATTTTCCCTGGGTAGGTTTCTCTAAGAGTTAGTAACTCCCTCATCTGTGATGCCCTAGTGTTTTAAATATCCATTATGCTGTGGTAAGTACTGCAAGTTTATCTCCCTGTTTCAACTAGATTAAGGCAGGGATCAAGTCTTTGACCTTTTTCTCTCCTTGTGTGGCACTGCTGTTAATAATAATAGCTACCTTGAATTTACTATGTGCAAGACAACGTGCTACTCATCCATTCATTCATTTGATCACCCCCAAATGTTTATTGAGTACCTATAGTCTGTAAAGCCTATCTGAAATGCTTCCCATATGTATGTATCCACACTTTCTGAAAAGTTTAGCATTTGCCATTTTTTAAATCACAGGATGTTTATGTCCATCTGCCCCCCGTACTAGTGAGTGGGCCTTCATAAACTGTTAAATGCCTTGATTCTTAGCCTTGGACTCTGAAAAGGACTGATAATTTTTTTTAATTCTCTCTAAAACACATTATAATGAAGATGAGGAGTATCAAAAACAGCCTCTAGAGAAAAAGCAAGACTGCCTGCGAAAGAAGAAGAATCTAATTGATATCAGACTTCTTAACACGAAAATGAGAAGCCAAACAGGGTAATTAACATCTGCAAAATGTGGAAGGAAGGAAAAGACGGTGGCCTGAAATGTTATAGCCCGCCATGCCCTGAGCAGGGTGCCGTGGATCGAGGGAGTGGTTACCTCGTGTCTGTGCTGAAGTTGGGTGAGACTGTATGAGGAGTATAAGCCTAAGCCAGTACGGCCACAGAAGAGATGGGGAGCAGTGAAGTCTCTTTTCCCCAGGCTCTGCTCCTAGGCTGCTGCTGTGGCCTCCAGGCCCTGTCCTCCTCTGCAAGCTGTGGCGCCCCCCTAGGGCTGGGATGGTGGTGGCCACCACACCCAGCGTACTGCCTGCAGTTCCCCCAACTACTGACTTCACTTCACCCTCCTTCTGTCCTAATGGTTGAAGGAGTAACAGCATCCTTGTCCTTCTAACCAGTGCGAGAGTAGCCAGGAAACATTTTTAAAGACACTTGCCAAATTCAGGAGACACCGTAAAGTTGGCCTAAAGAAACTGGGCATGGCCAGTTTCTGGGCATGTCATCTGGCTTCAGAACCTCAACTTCTGACTCCTCATTCTTGGCTATAACTGGTGCTCAGATATAACAGCAACAGCCACAGAAATGAGGGTGTTGGTGATGGGGAGTTGTTTCTGGAGGCCCTAATAATGTGCTGAACAGCAACCAGAACCTCACTTTCACTTACTGTATAGAGCGTTCCTGTTGCATCAACTACCCTTTTCATTATGAGTAATAAATCTCTTTTTTAAGTAATAAATCATTGAAGTTGTTACTTTTATTTTTGCAAACCCTAAAGAGAATAAGTTAGCCCACATGGTGTAGAGAGTAGGGCACACATCAAACACAAAGACCAGACCTAGACATTAGCAAAGAGGCTTTGACCAAGCAGACAAAATGCTGACTCTTAGTGGTTAGGCACTTGACCAGGTGCTGGGGAACAAGACAGAACTAGTTGCAGCTCTCAGAGTGCATTAGATAATTTCCAAAGATGGTTGCCACAAATTCTTTTCCCTTCCTATATGTGCATACCACTCCTTTCTTGAAGAGATTTATTTCTCCGGCCCTTGAATATATGACTGCTTCGACTAGAATGCAGCAAAAGTGATATCCTGGGGCTTATAACCTCAGGCTTTAAGAAGACTTTTCATTTCTACTTTCTTCCTCTTAGAATCCAGCAACTATGCTGTGAGAAGTCCAAGTCACATGAAGAGGCCACATGTAAGCGCTCCAGTCAACAGCCATAGCTGAGCTTGCTGCTGACAGCCTACACCAACTCAAGATTATGAATAAGCTATCCTAGACACAGCAGCCTAGTCCAGCCCCCAGGAGATTGAAACTCCAGCTGACACCATTTAGAGCAGAATAATCACCCAGCTGAAACCACTCATCCTGCAGAATCGTGAGAGTTAATAAAATCACTCTTGTTTTCGGCCATTAAGTTTTGGGTGGTTTGTTACACTGGAGGAGGTAACCGAAACGCAAAGCTTTCAGTTTAGTGGAGAAGACAGGCATTAAATGGGAGATAATGGTAAAATGTGATGTGCTTGTTGGGGACTATGGAAGTATAAGGCAGGTCCCCAAGGGGAGGTGTCAGAATGAGTGAGAGTTAATTAACCAAGAAGGAGGTAGGAGTGTTCTGGAGAGAGGCAAGGGCGTATGTGAAGGCAGGAAGGAGGGAGTACAGGGCCCATCTAGGAAGGGGGCATAATCATAGTGCAACTTGGTCTTGGAGGGTGACGAGGAGTAAGATGAGAGCAGGGCAGCCATATTTAGAATTTGGAATTATCATAAGGGAGGCCTTTGAAGGGTTCTAAGCCTGAAGGTAACATAAACAGATTTGTGGTAAGTTTCATCTTGATTACAGTGTAATGGGTGTATGAGCAAATCCAGCCAATTTTATTATACCCATTTTATTTTATTTTATTTTATTTAGTCATGGATGGGAGAGTGGAGAGTCTTCTGACATGTGAAGCTCCCATCAGTGCTGTTGGCTTGTGTGGGGCTTGTGGTCCTTTCGTTCCTGGCCATGGCTGCTCTGGTCCCCGGTCTTGGCTGACTTCAAGTTCGCTAAAGGGTGGGTATGGGACTAATGGTTTCCATATGAGCTGCCTCTGAAAGGCTCTTGGCATGGACTGGTACAGCTCCATCTCCAGTGTTCAAACTTGTTGATCAGTCTATCCCAACAATCCGCCAGAGACGCCTGCTGTCTTTCAGGAAATTCCATGCTCCTGGGCCAAGCCCATTGTTTGAATGCCCCTGGACATCTCCTGAGGAGCTGCTCTAAAGCCCAGCCAGAAAGAAGAAACAGATACGGACCCAAAGAGACTGGAAAATTGGGGCAGGAAGCTATAAAATGAGATGCAGCTTGGAAAAATAAAGATTGTTACATCTTGAACAGAAAATAGTATATCACTAGCAATCCCTGCATCCTGCCCTCCAGCAAATGTATAAATATATTCAAGCCTAGGAGCAGAGGCAGATTATTGCCAAGCTAAAGAGGCTTAAGCTTCAGTCTCTTAATTGTACAGACCCCTTCCAAGGCCTTGGGGGAGTCTAGCAATGTGTTCTTCATATGTTTTTGTAAATTTGCAAAGGTAAATTATTTTTGCATTCTTTTTCTTAAATGGGATCCCCCAGATTGTATAAGCTTCATGCTACATAAAACCTGAATCTGCCTCTGAGCTGGCCTAAATGTTCAGCAACAAATCAGTGACAATGTTGATGGTCACTCTGCTAAATAAGAACCTCTCATCCTAGCTCATGTGGCTCAGCTGGAGTAGTCTGTTCCCTCAGGCCCTGTGTGATGAAGGGCTACTTACACCCTTTCAGGGCACATCTCTGGGTAAGGCTGTGGGCAAATATGGGGTCGGGCATGTGCAGGCAGATCTACTGCATCCTGTGACTCTAAGAATGGCCTTCCCCAAAGCCATGAAATGGAGGAAATATGCTCCCTCACCTCCAGCCTTTCTGATGTTGAGCTTCTTGTGTAGTATTCCTCTCTCTTCCTTTCATCAAACCTTGCCTTTGGTTTAAGAGTCTGATGGGTTGTGTTGGCACTGAAGTCAACATGGCTAATAACTGGCCAAAGGTATCTTGGGATGGAGGTTGCTGTCTCCATGTTACTGGGATTCGAAGCCTTGAAAAATTATGTCATACTAGTAGAATTAATTTCAGAAATGGCTAGTATGGACTTATAGGATTTTTGACCATGGTAGGCTTAGGATCAGGCTGCACCTCTGTGAGAGGTGACTCCTGGGACCCCAAGAGGTACTGCCCAAAGCAGCAGGAAGAAAGCTTGAAATTACTTTTTTGAAATGTCATATACAGTTTTGGTTATATCCCACACAGAAAAAATGTTTTCAACTATTTCTTATTGAGAAAAATTGGCCCTATCAAAGGAGGCAGGTGATCATCCTGTGGCCCCCCTATACCATCCTGTCACCTGTCACATGCCCCTGGGAGTACATGTGCCCTAGTTGGAGAAACACTTTCACTTATTTGGCAGAGAGTCTGCAGGAGCTCAGCTAGAAAGAAGGACTCCTCACAGCATGGGACAAAGGAATTTTCAGTATCTGGAAGGGCTTCATGCTTTTTATATTTCATTGCAATCCTTCAGGGCTGTGCTGCTCAGCCTGTCCCTGAACAGTGCACAGAATTTTGGCAGAACTAGCATCCTGTGGCACAGACAGGCTGGCTTTGCTAGAGGCACTGTGGAAACACAGGGAACAGTGTTTGCCGGCAGTGGGGGTTGGCTGAGCTCTCGGAGCCCCGTGAATGGTGTCTTAGCCAGAGGTCACTGCTTACTGCCAAAGCCTGGAACTTGCCCCTTTATCGATGATCACAAAATGCACCTCCCATTTAGCTATAAGCATCCTTCTTCTCTATGCTTCTTTACCTGAGGTTTAATGTTATCACATTGACCAAACAATAATAACTTCCCATCGGTGAAGGCAGGCACTGGACTGCTGACACCACAAAAAGGTGACTTAAGAGGGACTGGTCTTGGATTCTTTCTTGCCTACTTCCCTGTCTCCTCCTCTGTCTATGTCCTTTTCCCCCATAGGAGTTCCCTGTCCTCCAGGACACAGGGGCTCTGGTGACTCACACTTACAGTCAGCCCCATAACCATGGTGCATGTACATGGAGGCATCTGGGACTTGGTGACTCATTCCTCTTAGAAGTATTCCAGACATTTTCAGAAAGACAGCAGAGTTCACACTAATAAATCTGTAGCGATAAACTCCAAAACACCGACAAAGGAGTTTTGTTTCATTTTGTTTTGCAGTGGGCCTTCCCAGCACCCCTCAAATCATCACTGCCTTTGTGCACAAGGCAAGTCCCACCAGGAAACCCTTCACAGGGCTTCAGATTACTTGAGAGCAAAGTCGATCTGGGGCAATGCTCAGGTATTCCCAGCTGTCAGTGTTGTTTGGCTGAGCCAGGATTAATATTTTGGGAGACAGAGAAACATATTTCCAAATTGCAGAGGGCATCCCTTGGGCCAAGCTCTGCTCCTTCAAGATACTATAATGCTGCTGTGATGTCTTTACCTAGAGCTTATAAAGATACCCATGAAATTCCACAAGCTTCCTGTCCCCTCGTCCAAGCCTCAGCGCTGGATGAGACCCCCAGCCAGGGAGGCCTCTGCCTCAGTACCCCTGGGGGCCTTGGTGACCAGTACACTCATCCCTTAGGAAACCAGCCCCAACCGGCAAGGTACATGGAGTCCCATGAAAAAGGGCCCAACCTCATCTGTGACATTTGTTGCTAAGATGTCTCTTACGTCTCTTCCTTGACTTGTTACTGGCCATCCAGCTTTTGAGGCCCATTTGTTCTCTGACTTCTTCCCACCTTTTGCCTGATTCTGCTCTTGCGCCCTCTAGACACATGCACAGCCCCACCATGCCATCCTTCTTCCAACCCAAGTAATGTCTCAAACTTCCTGCCTTACTTCCCCAATGCTCCTTTCAGGCTCAGCTCACCCCAGGAATGATACCCCCCTTTTGTGTGGGATCCTGTGCAGCCCTGCCAAGGAGTAGGTCCACTCCACAGGGATTTTCCATCCTTAGGTAAGCAGTGGAAAGCTGGGCTCAAATAGTGGGACCTACATGTTCAAGGTCCCTGGAGAGGATTGGTGGTGGGGTGGAATTCCAGTAACTGAAAATGAATCCAAATTCCAGGGAAAATACCAGCTGTGATTTCAGATCAGATAAATAATGCCAAGGAGGAGACTAGACTGAGAATATTTACCTATTTCTATCTTTGTCATCTTCAGCTTTAGCTAAAGGAGTGTGATCTGTGGCTGGCTAGTATGAGAGCCGAAGAATAAAACAGTTCATTTCCAGGTAAGCTTGGCTTTAAATGCAGAGAGCTTCTCAGCACATAGGGGCCAGTCATGTTATGGGGTCACTGCTCCCTGTAACAGCCCCTGGCAGGAAACACAAAAAGCCTGCATTTCTGACTATATACCCTCTCTCTGGACCCCACCCTGTTTGGGTGGGTCTCCCTTGCTTGGCATATGTGTGAAGGCATCTGTCTGTTTCCCCCATCCTCGTCTGGGCTGAAACTGATTCATTCCTAAACCTGTTATGTATTTAGAATATGACATGCCCTTAATACTAGATTTCAGTGCTATTTGAGTAACTTGTGCAGTTAATTACACTTTATATATGAGCTATTAAGCCTTGAGCTGGCATAACGCATATATACTGGGCAAGAATAGTGTGCAGATGGCATGCAACCACTAAACCAATAGCTGACATTTGTGTGGTGTGCTGTGTTTGCAGAGCACTTTCACAGGCATTATCACTTTTGATCCTCCCAATAACCTCCCTGAAGTGAGTAGCAGAGTGAAGAATGTATTACTCCCATTTTACAAATGATAATATGGTAAGTTAAAACTGGCATAATCAGAACCCGAGATTCCAAATTCCACTAAGAACCTGCAGGCTGAAAAATATGGAACTTTAGTTTCTTTTGCTCCTTTTAGTTACTTTGCTTGAAATTCTGTCATTAGTGTGCACTGACTTTCCAATTAATGTCTTTATTGAGATATTATTGACATACAGTAAATTGCATGTGTTTAAAGTGTACAACTTGGTAAGTTTTGACATATGTATACACTCATGAAGTCAGCACCACAATTGAAATAATGAACAGGTTCCACCCTCTGAAGTTTCCTTGGGCTTCTTTATAACTCCTCCTTCTCACTCCTTCCTACCATCCTAGGCAACCACTGATCTGCTTTCTGCTACAATATAGTAGATTGTATTTCTTAGGATTTTATGTAAGTGGAATAATACAGATGTGCTCTTTTATTTTTATTTGGCTTCTTCCATTTGGCATAAGATTCTTTCATGTTGTAGCATATATTAATAATTCATTCTCTCTTTTTTTGCCAAATAGTATTCCATTCTATGGATTTATCACAGTTTGTTCGTCCATTCACCCATTGATGAATATTTGGGTTGCTTTCAGTTTGAGGTATTAAAAATAAAGCTCTTATGTTTGATTATGGGTGTCCAGTTAATTATAAATCCAAGGGAAAAAAAGGAATGCCACTCTCCAAATAATGCTCCTATAAACATTCATGTACAACTCTTTATATAAATGTCTTCATTTCTCCTGGTTCAATATGAAGGAGTGGAAAGTTTCATCAGATGCTAAGCCTATGTTCAACATTTTAAGAAACTCCCAAATTATTTTCCAGAAAGGTTGGACATATTACATCTGACCAGCAGTGTGGGAGGGTTCCAGTTCCTTCCCGTCCTTGCCAACACTAGGTATGACCAGTCTTTTTATTTTAGCAAAACTAATAGGTATGTAGAAACATCTCACTATGGTTTTAATTTAAATTTCCTTAATGACTAACAATGCTGAGCATGTTTTTATGTGCTTATTTGCCATCTGAATATCTTCCTGGGCAAAGTATCTATCAACATCTTTTGCCCGTTATTGAAATTATATTATTTGTTTTCTTACTATTAAATTTTGACAGCTCTTCCTAAATACTGGACACAAGTCATTTATTAGTATGTGCTTTGCAAAGATTTACTCACAGTTTGCGGTTATCTTAGCAGTATCTTTTTTTTTTTTGAAGAACATTATGTTTACTAGGCTCTCCCCTACCCCAAGTCCCCCCCCCCACAAACCCCATTACAGTCACTGTCCATCAGCATAGTAAGATGTTGTAGAATCACTACTTGTCTTCTCTGTGTTGCAAAGCCCTCCCCTTTCCCCCACCCCCCACATTATACATGCTAATCATAATACCCCCTTTCTTCTTCCCTGCCCTTATCCCTCCCTACTCTCCCATTCTCCCCAGTCTCTTTCCCTTTGGTAACTGTTAGTCCATTCTTGGGTTCTGTGATTCTGCTGCTGTTTTGTTCCTTCAGTTTTTCTTTTGTTCTTATACTCCACAGATGAGTGAAATCATTTGGTATTTGTTTTTCTCCACTTGGCTTATTTCACTGAGCATAATACCCTCTAGCTCCATCCATGTTGTTGCAAATGGTAGGATTTGTTTTCTTCTTATGGCTGAATAATATTCCATTGTGTATATGTACCACTTCTTCTTTATCCATTCATCTACTGATGGACACTTAGGTTGCTTCCATATCTTGGCTATTGTAAATAGTGCAGCGATAAACATAGGGGTGCATCTGTCTTTTTCAAACTGGAGTGCTGCATCCTTAGGGTAAATTCCTAGAAGTGGAATTCCTGGGTCAAATGGTAAGTCTATTTTGGGCATTTTGAGGAGCCTCCATATTGCTTTCCACAATGGTTGAACTAATTTACATTCCCACCAGCAGTGTAGGAGGGTTCCCCTTTCTCCACAACCTCGCCAACATTTGTTGTTGTTTGTCTTTTGGACGGTGGCCATCCTTACTGGTGTGAGGTGATACCTCATTGTGGTTTTAATTTGCATTTCTCTGATAACTAGCGATGTGGAGCATCTTTTCATGTGCCTGTTGGCCATCTGAATTTCTTCTTTGGAGAACTGTCTGTTCAGCTTCTCTGCCCATTTTTTCATTGGATTATTTACTTTTTGTTTGTTGAGGAGTGTGAGCTCTTTATATATTTTGGATGTCAAGCCTTTATCGGGAGAATTATGAAAATATTCTCCCATACTGTAGGGTACCTTTTTGTTCTATCGATGGTGTCCTTTGCTGTACAGAAGCTTTTCAGCTTGATATAGTCCCACTTGTTCATTTTTGCTTTTGTTTTCCTTGCCCGGGGAGATATATTCATGAAGAAGTCACTAATGTTCACATCCAAGAGATTTTTGCCTATGTTTTTTTCTAAGAGTTTTATGGTTTCATGACTTACATTCAGGTCTTTGATCCATTTTGACTTTTGTGTATGGGGTTAGACAGTGATCCAGTTTCATTCTCTTACATGTACCTGTCCAGTTCTGCCAGCACCATCTGTTGAAGAGACTGTCATTTCCCTGTTGTATGTCCATGGCTCCTTTATCGAATATTAATTGACCATATATGTTTGGGTTAATGTCTGGAGTCTCTAATCTGTTCCACTGGTCTGTGGCTCTGTTCTTGTGCCAGTACCAAATTCTCTTGACTACTATGGCTTTGTAGTAGTGCTTGAAGTTGGGGAGTGAGATCCCTGCCACTTTATTCTTCTTTCCAGGATTGCTTTGGCTATTCAGGGTCTTTGGTGTTTCCATATGAATTTTTGAACTATTTGTTCCAGTTTGTTGAAGAATGTTGCTGGTAATTTGATAGGGATTACATCAAATCTGTATATTGCTTTGGGCAGAATGGCCGTTTTGACGATATTAATATCATCAAAATGGCCTTATCCAACCTGCTTTTAATACCCACCATCGTGTTCTTTAATGATTGGATCTCTGACCTGAATTCTTTCCTGAGTTCTTGGATGTCTTTCCGTACCTCCATTAGGATGTTGATTATTTTAATTTTGTGCACTTTTAGTCTGTGAATGTCTTTAGATTGCTATATACTATCCAAGAGCATGGGATGAGTTTCCATTTGTTAGTGTCCTCTTTAACTTCTCTTAAGAGTGTCTTATAGTTTTCAGGGCACAGGTCTTTCACTTCTTTGGTTAGGTTTATTCCAAGGTATTTTATTCTTTTTGATGCAGTTGTGAATGGAATTGTTTTTCTGATTTCTCTTTCTATTGGCTCATTGTTAGTGTATAGGAAAGCCACAGATTTCTGTGTGTTAATTTTGTATCCTGCAACTTTGCTGTATTCCAATATTATTTCTAGTAGTTTTGGAGTGGAGTCTTTAGGATTTTTTATGTTCAATATCATGTCATCTGTGAATAGTGACAGTTAGACTTGTTCTTTACCAATTTGGATTCCTTTTATTTCTTTGTTTTGTCTAATTGCCGTGGCTAGGACCTCCAGTACAATGTTGAATAACAGTGGGGAGAGTGGGCATCCCTGTCTTGTTCCTGATCGCACAGGAAAAGCTCTCAGCTTCTCGCTGTTCAGTATGATGTTGGCCATGGGTTTATCATATATGACCTTTATTATGTTGAGGTAATTGCCCTCTGTACCCATTTTGCTGAGAGTTTTTATCATGAATGGATGTTGAATTTTGTCTAATGCTTTTTCAGCATCTATGGAGATGATCATGTGGTTTTTGTCTTTCTTTTTGTTTATGTGGTGGATGATGTTGATGGATTTTCCAATGTTGTGCCATCCTTGCATCCCTGGGATGAATCCCACTTGGTCGTGGTGTATGATCCTTTTGATATATTTTTGAATTTGGTTTGCTAATATTTTATTGAGTATTTTTGCATCTATGTTCATCAGGGATATCGGTCTGTAATTTTCTTTTTTGGTGGGGTCTTTGCCTGCTTTTGGTATTAGGGTGATGTTGGCTTCATAGAATGAGTTTGGGTGTATTCCCTCCCCTTCTATTTTTTGGAAAACTTTAAGGAGAATGGGTATTATATCTTCTCTGTATGTCTGATAAAATTCTGAGGTAAATCCATCTGGCCCAGGGGTTTTTTTCTTGGGTAGTTTTTTGATTACCACTTCAATTTCTTTGCTGGTAATTGGTTTGTTTAGGTTTTGTGTTTCTTCCTTAGTCAGTCTTGGGAGGCTGTATTTTTCTAGGAAGTTGTCCATTTCTGCTAGGTTTTCCAGCTTCTTAGCATATAAGTTTCATAGTAGTCTCTAATAATTCTTTGTATTTCTGTAGGGTCTGTCGTGATGTTTCCTTTCTCATTTCTGATTCTGTTGATGTGTGTTGATTCTTTTTCTCTTAATAAGTCTGGCTAGAGGCTTATCTATTTTGTTTATTTTCTCAAAGAACCAGCTCTTGGTTTCATTGATTTTTTCTATTGTTTTATTCTTCTCAATTTTGTTTATTTCTTCTCTGCTCTTTATTATGTCCCTCCTTCTGCTGACTTTAGGCCTCATTTGTTCTTCTTTTTCCAATTTTGGTAACTGTGATATTAGACTATTCATTTGGGTTTGTTCTTCCTTCTTTAAATATGCCTGGATTGCTATATACTTTCCTCTTAAGACTGCTTTTGCTGTGTCCCACAGAAGTTGGGGCTTTGTGTTGTTTTTGTCGTTTATTTCCATATGTTGCTGGATCTCCATTTTAATTTAGTCATTGATCCATTGGTTATTTAGAAGCATGTTGTTAAGTCTCCATGTGTTTGTGAGCCTTTTTGCTTTCTTGGTACAATTTATTTCTAGTTTTATACCTTTGTGGTCTGAAAAGTTGGTTGGTAGGATTTCAATCTTTTTGAATTTACTGAGACTCTTTTCATGGCCTAGTATATGGTCTATTCTGGAGAATGTTCCATGTGCACTTGAGAAGTATGTGTATCCTGTTGCTTTTGGGTGTAGAGTACTATAGATGTCTATTAGGTCCATCTGTTCTAGTGTGTTGTTCAGTGCCTCTGTGTCCTTACTTATTTTATGTCTGGTGGATCTGTCCTTTGGAGTGAATGGTGTGTTGAAGTCTCCTAAAATGAATGCATTGCAGTCTGTTTCCTCCTTTAGTTCTGTTAGTATTTGTTTCACATATGCTGGTGCTCCTGTGTTGGGTGCATATATGTTTATAATGGTTATATCCTCTTGTTGGACTGAGCCCTTTATCATTATGTAATGTCCTTCTTTATCTCTTGTTACTTTCTTTGTTTTGAAGTCTATTTTGTCTGATACTAGTACTGCAACTCCTGCTTTTTTCTTCCTATTGTTTGCATGAAATATCTTTTTCCATCCCTTGACTTTTAGTCTGTGCATGTCTTCAGGTTTGAGGTGAGTCTCTTATAAGCAGCATATAGATGGATCTTGTTTTTTTATCCATTCTATTACTCTATGTCTTTTGATTGGTGCATTCAGTCCATTTACATTTAGAGTGATTATCGATAGGTATGTATTTATTGCCATTTCAGACTTTAGATTCGTGGTTACCAAAGGTTCCAGGTTAGTTTCCTTACTATCTAAGGGTCTAACTTAACCCACTTAGTATGCTGTTACAAACACAATCTAAAGGTTCTTTTCTATTTCTCCTCCTTATTCTTCCTCCTTCATTCTTTGTATATTAGGTATCAGATTATATACTTTTTCTCTATCCCTTGATTGGCTTTGGGGATAGTCAATTTAATTTTGCATTTGCCTTGCAATCAGCTGCTCCACCCTCCCTACCATGATTTTACTACCTCTGGTGACAGCTATCCAACCCTAGGAACACTTCCATCTATAGCAGCCCCTCCAAAATAGACTGCAGAGATGGTTTGTGGGAGGTAAAGTCTCTCAGCTTTTGCTTATCTGGAAATTGTTTAATCCCTCCTTCAAATTTAAAGTGATAATCTCGCCAGATAAGGTAATCTTGGTTCCAGGCCCTTCTGCTTCATGGCATTAAATACATCATGCCACTCCCTTCTGGCCTGTAAGGTTTCTGCTGAGAAGTCTGATGTTAGCCTGATTGGCTTTCCTTTGTATGTCATCTTATTTCTGCCTCTGGCTGCTTTTAACAGTCTCTCCTTATCCTAGATCTTTCCCATTTTAATTACTATGTGTCTTGCTGTTGTCTTCCTGGGGTCCCTTGTGTAGGTGGATCTGTGGATCTCCATGGCCTGAGAGACTATCTCCTTCCCCAGATTGGGGAAGTTTTCAGCAACTACCTCCTCAAAGACACTTTCTATCCCTTTTTCTCTATCTTCTCCTTCTAGTATCCCTATAATGGAAATATTGTTCTGCTTGGATTGGTCACACAGTTCTCTCAATATTCTTTCATTTTTAGAGATTCTTTTTTCTCTCTGTGCCTCAGCTTCTTTGTATTCCTCTTCTCTCATTTCTGTTACATTTATTGTCTCCTCCACTGTATCCAACCTGCTTTTAATACCCTCCATCGTGTTCTTTAACGATTGGATCTCTGACCTGAATTCATTCCTGAGTTCTTGGATGTCTTTCGTACCTCCATTAGGATGTTGATTATTTTTATTTTGAAGTCCCTTTCAGGAAGAGTCATGAGGTCCATATCACTTAAATCTTTCTCAGGAGTTGTATTAATAATTCTACTCTGTACAGGTTTCCTTTGGCGTTTCATGTTTGTATATGGTGCCCTCTAGTGTCCAGAAGCTCTATTCTGGAGCTGCTGAGCCCCTGAAGCAATGTCAGGGGTCGCAGGGGAGTGGTACTGGGGGGAGGAAAGAGCTGTTCCCTGGCTCCTGTGCCTGTCTCCACTGCCTGAGCCAATGGGCGGGGCACACAGGTATAAGTTTTTGTCCCAGAGCAGCCAGATATGGATCCCTGATTTCCGCAAGCAGTCAGAATCCCAGTTCCCCAGGAAGTCTGTCTGTATTAACTTTCCAACCCAGTAGTCATGCAAGTGTCATAAAAGCATCATGAAATACAGGTTTGTGCTCCCAGCGCAGATCTCCGGAGCTCGGTATTCAGCAGTCCCAAGCCTTCCACTCCCTCCCTGCTCTGTTTCTCTTCCTCCCGCCAGTGAGCTGGGGTGGGGGAGGGGTTCGGGTCCCGTGGAGCCACAGCTCTGGTACGTTACCCCGTTCAGTGAGGTCTGCTCTTTTCTCCAGGTGTGTGCAGTCTGATGCCGTCCTCTTTCCTGTTGCTCTCTCAGAATTAGTTGCGCCAATTACATTTTCTAATTGTATCCAGTTTTAGGAGGAAGCCTCTGACTCTCCTCTCACGCCACCATCTTTTTTCAGCAGTATCTTTTTAAACTTGGATTAAGTCCAATTTATCAATCTGTTCTTTGATGGATTCTTCTTTTGGTATTATATCTAAGAAGTCTTTATATAACCCAAGTAATAAGGTTTTCTCCTATGATTTCTTCTAGAAATTTTATGGATTTAGGATTTACATTTAGGTCTGTAATACATTTTGAGTTTAATTTTTGTATATGCTGAGAGGCATGGATCCAAGTTCACTTTTTGCATATGGATATGGAATTAATCTACTCCGTAAAAGACAATTTTTTACCACTGTCTGCCATTGTATCTTTTTGAAATCAGTTGTCCTTATGCATACACTTCTGTTTCCAGGTTATTCTATTCCATTAATCTTTTTGTTTGTCTTTATGCCAACACTTTGTGTCCTGATTTCTGTGATGATCAGCTTTATGAGCCACTTTGCTAGGCTATAGTACCCAGTTATAATGTCATTATATAATCAAACCTAATCTAAGTGTTACTGTGAAGGTATTTTTAGAGATTTCTTGTGAAGATATTTTGTAGATGTGGTTAATGTCCACAGTCAGTGGACTTTAGGTAAAAGTCATTACCTCAGTAGTGTGGGTGGGTTTCATCCAATCATTTGCAAGTCCTGCAGAGCAAAAACTGAGGTTTCCTGGAAAAGAAATTCTGCCTCAAGCATCAATGTTAAACTCCTGCCCAAGTTAACAGCCTGCCCTATAAATTTCATACTTGCCACCTCTACAGTCATATGAGCCAATTCCTTAATATATATGTATATATAAATATATACACATACACACACACACACACACACAAACACCAGCGTTCTCTACTGAATAAGTCTGCATACATATAGACATGTCTCCTATTGTTTCTCTACAGAATCCTAAATGATATAATTATTGTAGCTTATTCTTTAAATTTTCTTTAAATTTTTAAGTATTTCTCTAATTCTTTAAATCAATTAATTTTAATCCTCCAATTGTGTTGTTTTTCAAAGTCTCTTCATCTATTCACATAGTAAAAGGCAAGAGAAGAAAGGTGACATTCCACTGAGTGCTTGGAAGTGTTTGAAAGAGATGATGTGAGTTGGACCAGGAAGTTGAAAGTGTGTCTACAAATAAATACAGCAGGATGGGTGTTCTTCCATTACAAGAGGAGGAAACTGCTTGAGCAAGGCCTCAGAAGAATAACTTTTCCAAAATATTCTGGAAATTGGAGTCATCCAATATGGTTAGAAAGTAAAGGATATAGAAGAGAGGGCAGTATGTTTGAAAATATGTCTTGGGTTAGTACCCTTTCACTTTCAACTGAAGAAACCAATTGACACTGGCTTCCGTACAAAAAAGAACTTGCTCATACAGATGGCTGAATAGTTCAAGGGTTTACGGTTTCAGACGTGCCTAGCCCCAGAAGCCTCATTCTCTCCACCCCTCCGTTGTCAGCCCTGCTGTTTTCCTGTGTGGTTTAATCACAGCCAGCACCTCCAGGAGGTGTACTCTGACAGCCCCAGGCTTATATTACCTGTGTAATTTGCAGCTGTATAACTTGCAATCCTTGTAGAAAGAAAGTTAATTTTCACACTAGTTCCAATTTAAAAAATTATCCCAGAAATGAGTCTTATTACACTAAGTCAAGTTATGTGTCTACCCCAGAACCAAAAACTGTTTTTGGCTACACTGACTTGCTAGACCTGGGTCATGTGACCATCACTGGAGGGTGAGCAATGTAAGGTGGTGGTCAGTGGAATTGCCACATCCTTTTTAACTTCCCTTCTCAGTGATGAGGTTTTTTAACCTCCACATTTGTTGCTGCATTTTATCACAAGCCCTTCTGTTGACTGCTGCTTTCTACATTGCTCCTTTATTTAAAAACAGAAAAAAGCCTAAACTTCTGTTTCATTCCCCCTATCATCTCAGGATCACATGTGCTGGCTTCACATTATATTGACCCTAATTGTTAGTCAGTCCTCCCCCGAGTTCTAGCTGATTGCTGTCACCACCATAGGCTGCGACAGCTTTCAAATGGGCCCCTTTGTGAACCTCATCAATATGCAGTTATCACCTCTCTCCAGATCATTAACAGACACTAACCAAAACCAAACCTAATAATGAAGTCAGAAGATTCTGTGGCAATAACTCTTTCACAGAAAACTAAGGAACTTGACAGAGGAGGAATTTGGGTAAGAAGATGGCAAGGGCCTCCTTTCCTGTCACACGGAGTTTCCATCAATCCCTAAAGGAGACCTTGCTGGGGAAAGAAAAGAACCACAGTGTAAGAACAGAGATAGGAAAATATGTTCCAGCATCCACTCCTGAAAATTTAGGGTGGAAATCACGGCCATGTGTAGCTGCAATGTACAGCAGTCTGAGGTCACAAGCTACTGTTCAGATGAGAACTCGATTAGCAAGGCTAAATAGTGGAGCAGCTGATAAAAAAAATTTAGTTGTTGGCTATTCTTCATGATCTGAAATATTCACTCTTTTGTCCTGGAGGTACATCAATCTGCTTTTTTCTGGGTTGATGGTTCAGTTTAGCTAGCATATCACTCAGAGTGTGATATCCTTACCATTGCTGAAAAAGATAAGCTTCTTCTGTCAACCCACAATTCTATTTGTTTCTATGACTTGGACCTTTTCTATTCACTGTCTTGATTTTAGTTGATCTTCATAGTTCTCAAATACATAGATTCATGCCCATTATCATCTTCATCTGGACTATTGCAGCAGCTTCCTAACTGGCCCCCTTACCTCCATCCCTGTAACCCACTCCTTGTTAGGTCTCTAATACCTTCTCCTTACTAAAATCAGAGGGAATCTCTCGAAAACACAAATAGACCATATTACCATGCTTTTTTCATAAACAAATAAGCTAAAGTGCGTAGTGAAGCTTTGTAGTACAGCAGACATTATTTCCAGTGTCCTGGTTTGTGTGTATGGAGGTATGAAAGTAAAAAACAGAAACCATTGAATGGATTAAAGATATGACCCTTTGAACATAGTTTGGCCTTATGCCTAGTTCCATCCAACAAGTTGCAAGAGGTAGTGATAGGAGTTACTTCTGGGCTAGAGCATTTCATTACCAGCACGAGACCCTCCTGTGCCAGTGATGGTGACAGAGCTTCTGTCAGCCTAGGTCCAGGGGGATCACAGTGATCAGAGCTTTCCTCCCATCTATATTGAACATGTAGTGTGAGTAACCAATGAATCCTTGTTGTTTCAAGCCACTAAAAATCTAGGGTTGTTTGCCAAAGCATAGCCCAGACTATTCTGACTCAGATATATGGAGCTGGAAGAAGGGTGACATTGTAACAAAACAAAAATCAACCTATTGTTACCCCAAAAATGTGACATTGGCTTATAGACCAGTTGGTAGGTGGTAAGAAAACTAATATTGGGGGCTGGAAAGTTGATGAGCCATGTTATTTAATGAAGAGGTGTTTGATTAAGCTGTCATTCTGGAAATGTATCATGCACCTAATTATTTTATACATCTATGAAAATAGGATGGAAAAAAGAATATTGCAGTGTGCCCTGGTTTCTGTTATATTTGGCAAGGGGCTACAAGAAAAAGATGTACTCAGAAAAAAATTGTCTTCTTGGCAAGCAGGAATGAAAGAAAGTATAGAGGATTCAAGAATTCTGGGACTAGTCGGGTTGCAAAGTCAACTGCTTTTCAATTCTTAACTAGAAATATTAGAATGAGAAAGGCTGTGAGGAACAAAGACTAATTAAATCTCAACCTGTGGAGAGCATGACAGTAAGAATGTAGTCATTTTAGGCAGTTGTTAAATTCTCTGAATGGAGTGAGATGTCTTAAAGGAAAGACCTAATAAAGGGGATATGCCCAGGAAATTCCTTTAATTGGATTAAAAGTGCTCAAAGAAAGAGAATGAAGGTGTGTATACTTGAATTAAGAGGTAGTTATAGGGATGAACAAGTAAAAATAGCAAATATGGGATCCATCTTTCAGAAAGGACTTAAGGTGTGGTTAGCGGCACATAAAGCTGACTGAACTCCAGTATATGGGGACTCTCAGTCTAGTGAGTTTCGGGGAGAGTTGCACACCAAGGTATGGTCCTTTTCGAAAAGAGATGGTGACAGTTAAGACCTGAAACACTAATGATCTAGGGCAGGAAGGGGACTGGGCCAAATTCTCAGTCTCTTAAGAAATCGTATTTCCTAATACATATTTCCAATGCAGTCAAGTAAGATAAAAGAGAGGAAAAACCTCCCATAGGGTGGACACAGCAATAATGGAGAAAAATGGATGGCAGAGCTCTTTCAACCTGAAGATTCAGAGATTAATTAAAATGTATTTCCACTCTAATTAAGGGAGATTCAAAAGGTTAACCCTGCATGATTCACAACTTCTCCAGGCTAGTATCTGCTACTCCTCTCTCATTCTTCTCCTTTTGAATAGGAGTGTCTATTGGAGTTATCATGCCCTTATTCTATTATCATGAATTGGGGGAATGGTGTGGGGGCAGATCACTTGTCTTTTTAGTTCATAGCTCTTGAGATCAAAAGATACCATATCCAGACCTGATGTAGAAATTACAATGTAAAATATGATGAAGGAACTTCCGTGCTTCATTGAGAGATCCTAGTGTGGGTAAAATTGTAACATTTCCAGAATATCTCCCCTGGCTTTATACATCTGCATATCAATAGGCATTCAGTGGTGGAAAGAAGTATGGCTTTAGTGCATTTGCATCATTCCTCAGGGGTAGAGAGAAGTTCATCTCCATTATCACTGGGTAATTGCCTGGGCAAGAGGGGCTTATCTGTACTTGAGAGGGGAGGGGAGGGCTGGTTTTTGGCTTCTCCTGGAGCAGGAAAGAGAGAAATGGCCCCAGATTGCAGTTTGTGAGCAATAAACTGATTTTAAACTTTATTTCTCCCTTTGACTGTGTTAGGCTGCAGTCATCAGGGGAAGGGGTGAGCCTGATGGACAAGCTCAGGCCTCACCAAAGGAAGCAAAGAGACCAACAGGTTCTGGTCTGACAACATTCCGGAGCCTGATCGGATAACCCTCCCAACTAGAGCCCATCCCCCAAGCTAAAGGATTAGTGGTAACTTTCCAGTACCTGGCTAAAGGCCAATGAGAGACCCCCACGTACCCTAGATGAGCCAATTCTTGCGCCACTGTACACCTTTGCTCTCCCTCCCCCTGCCTTCTTTAAAAACTTGCTGCCTGCCCTGCTGGGGGTGACTTCCCTGGCCTGTGTTTCAGACCATGGAACATCACCAGGGGGTGACATTCAAATAAACTACTGGCCCTTTGTTGCCTCTCTTCACCTGCTTACTTTGGTCAAAATTTATTGGAATTTATCTTACATATGGTGCCAAAACCCGGGAAGGAGTGTGAGTGTGGAGCCCCGACCAGCCACTGGTGGCCCCACCTTCTCCTTCCTGACCTGGGATCTCAGCCTGCTCTCCATTGTGTGGACTATTTTCCGGTGAGCCCCTCAGTTTCCCCCAGTCTGTTTCCCTCCTTAACTCAGTTTCACCTGGTCCGTTAGAAATTGTACATACATCCAGGTGGCCCACACTCTGCGGGCATCTGGCCCACCCCTGGCCCTGTGGTGTGGGAGACGTCCCTACCCCAGGCCCCAGGACATCTCCCCTGACGGCGTGCTTGGGACACTGGGCACTCCTCTCAGGGGGATTAGTTGGAGAGTGGCGCAGACATGGAGAACCAGCCCTCAAAAGCAGAGGCTCAGACCCCACTGCAGTGTCTCATTTCTAATTTGGCTACTCTTTATTTGTCCCAGGAAGTTCGCAAATAAAAGCTAGTCTTCCTTTGCTCTGAGGCCGGGCCTCAGTATCCCTTGGACAATCAATCTCGCTGGCCCCCTGAGGGAACTTTGAATTTTAGCCTCCTCACCACCTTAATTAATTATTGCCACTGGAGTGGAGAGTAGAGTGAAATCCCATATGTGCAGGCTTTTTGGATTTTGCACTCCCATCCAGACCTTTATGTTGTGTTCAATGACTCAGGTTCTCCTGGCCAAATCTCCAGTTAAAGATTGTCAGCCTCTTACTCTGCTCAGTCCTTCCTTTTCAGATCCACCAGAAAACCTCAGTCACCCGGCTCCCTCAGCTCGTGATCCCCTCCCCCTCTCTCCACCACCATCTTTAAGTCCCTTGTCTTCACACATGTCGCCGCCATCTTAAAGTCCTACATTCTCAACCATGATTCTCAACCATGATGCTGTCCTGCTCTCCTCTTCTGGTGGCTGCACCACCCCCTCCCCCTCTCCTTCCACCTTCACTGCCCTCTTCCCCCACCAGAACACGTTCCTCCCTCCCTCTGGTTCCAGAAGCCACAGACAAGAAGCTGAGAAGAGGGAAGGCAATTGAATATCAGTGACTCAAGTCTTTATATCAGTTTGTCTGTCTGTGTATATGTTTTTGTGTGGGGGATGTTGCTGACTGTAGTTATTGTATTTCAGTTTGTACGTTTGTGTGTCTAGGTGTATAGATGAAAAATATTTTATTTAAAAACAAGCACTTGTGAAAATTGGGCATTCTAAAACTTCCAGAAAATCTGATAAAAATGTTAAGCATTAATGCTAATTTGGGTTTGGCTGAAGCGGGCATGTCCTTGTTGTTATCAGCTGCCTAAGTTTACCTAAGGTCATTTAAATCAATGTTATCTGCTAAGTCTTTTAAGAATAAAATGCTTAAAGGGTTGGCTTTGTCTAACATTCAGTAAAGGTTTTGTAAGTAATCTAGCATAGTTGCTAAAAATAAGTAAACAAGCCTAGCAAATAAATATCTTAATAATAATACTGTATTAATGTATAACAGTATATATATATATATATATGCAAACAGCCTGAGAATTTTTGTAGTAACCAAAATTCTTAAAGTTTGCCAAGTTATATAGACATATTTTGTGCCTAATAAGAAATTGTGCTATAAAGCACATTTCCAAAAATGATAATATACATTCATAAATGTATCAATCTGAAGAATGCTAGTGTAACAGTTTATAGTAGCCTATTTTTCAGTGTTCACTGAAGGTTAAAGTAATAGTTTTAAGTTCTAATCAAAACTACTTAAAGTAGTAAGAAAAACATTTCTGCATGCTAAAAAATATGTCTTTTGATAAGAGAAAGTAACTTTGTTCTAAATCACAGCTGTTTATTTAGAAAGAGAGATCTAAATGTAAAAAGAAAGTTATAAAGAGTTTGTAGAAGAATTTAATATGGTCATTCTATATAAAATTAAAGCAAATGAGTCTCAGTATCAAGTACACAGCAAAATTAGAAGTTTGTTTTCAATTAAAAAGACAAAGTTTTCTTAACTGTTAGTCTGCTCTTAATATTGAAAGATTGCAGAAAGTTCTAATTGTTTTATCAAAGCAGTTTCTTATGCTTAAAGTCTCAGTGAGTTGTCGGAGTCTTTAAGAAAATGAGATCTTAATACTAAAAGGACTAAAAGCTAAATTTTGATAACAACTGTGTAACCTTCTTTATTTGCCTTTGAAGTACTTTGTTGTCATTCTAGTAAATTGGATAAGTATTGCTTCATAGCAACCTATAATCCTATTTAAGCAAGTGCCTTAAAACTTTTAACAGCTTCCCAAAATCAAATTCAAAAAGGTGCTTTTTGCCTCTAGTTAACTCTGATATTTTCCAGAGGGCCCCTGGAACATGTCAGAAAATTTTTTCTCATTGGAGGAAGTATTTGGCTAATTTAGATTATTTATCTGCTATATAATTACCTAGAAAGCACTGTCAAAAAGAATAATGCTGAACTTTGTTACTGAATGTTTTGTGTTACAGAGATATCAGAATTTCCTTATGTCAACTGTCTTACAGTAAGCTCTCATCAGATCTTTAACCATTGACATTTGTAAGTCTTTAATTATTTATAGTCACTGTTTTATTACTCTTTAGCTAGTAAAGAACTAGATTTCAGCAGAACAAGTATTAGTTACATAAGATTAAGTAAACTAAAGAAGATGATTTTGTAGCTTTTGTTTCAATTGTTACTGATAAAGTGTTTTAAGCTCTTTCTCTTAAGCTGACAACAGTTTAGTAAATGACTGCCTTTATAAGCAGAATTGAAACTTTATCTTTCTCTCTACCTCATCCCTCCAGTGACTATTTTTATATTTCATGGCAGTATGTTTATTTGCACAAGTTTAATAAGAACCTGCTTTCCTTGTAAGAGGACCAATTAAAAACACTGGTTATATTACCAAGGCTTTGACTGGAATGTCATACCTGAGAGACACGTGCATAAACTCAGATATGAACAGACAGCTTTAAGGAACTAAGATTGACTTTATAAAGCCAACAAAGCCCCTTAGAAGAACTGGCCTGGTACCTTGCTTACAGAATTCCCAGCAGCCTTACCAGGTGAGTAAAGGTCACTTCTTGGCAGGTGCAGGAACCTCAGAGAAGAGAGGAATTCACCCAAATGTACAGGTACTGCAGGCACAACCTGAGAGCAAGTCTAGCTTGGCTTTCTGGCCTCAAGAAGCCTTTAAAAGTCCAATCTGAAATTCCTTATAAAAAGTTCCAGCAAAGCATATTTAAAAGAGCCTATGTAATCAATTGCTCTTCTTGCTGCACTTATGCAAATAATCAAGCCAACCGTTAATTATTTTCTTAATCTGGCTACGTCTAATAAAAATGAGGGTGATTTTAGAGAAAAGTATTGTTTCAATAATGCAGTCTTATCTATACTAAATCCCAATACTAGTCATTGAGATGTAAACTCGATCCAGAATTTCAGTCCCCCATAATGGCCTGGCTAATGCCCCTACTGGGCCCCTTAATAACAGTTTGTAGTTTACTCTTAGTTGCCCCTTGTGTCCCCAGGTTCCTCCAAGAGCGACTAACCCAGATGACCTGGGTTGCCACCAACCAGATGTTACTTCACCGTTATGCACCTCTTCCCACCGAGTCCCCTCCTTCAGCCTAATACCAGCCTCAAACCTCCACGACACCCCTTATCAGCCGGAAGTAGCCAGATCAAATCATCATCCATTATGACCAAAAGGCTGGAATGTTAGGCTGTAGGCATCAGGGGAAGGGGTGAGCCTAATGGACAAGCTCAGGCCTCACCAAATGAGGTGAAGAGACCAACAGGTTCCGGTCTGACAACATTCCAGAGCCTGATCGGATAACCCTCCCAACTAGAGCATTTCCCCCAAGCTAAATGATTAGTGGTAACTTTTCAGTACCTGGCTAAAGGCCAATGAGAGACCCCCACATACCCTAGATGAGTCAATCCTCACGCCACTGTACACCTTTGCTCTCCCTCCCCCTGCCTTCTTTAAAAACTTGCTGCCTGCCCTGCTGGGGGTGAATTCCCTGGCCTGTGTTTCAGACCACAAAACATCACCCAGGGGTGGCATTCAAATAAACTACCTGGCCCTTTGTTGCCTCTCTTCCCCTGCTTACTTCAGTTGAAATTTATTGGAATTTATCTTACAGACTGATTTCGGTTTTTAGAGGTATTTTGCCCTTGGATTTCTTCTCCCCGGACTTACACTAGACTTTGAATTTAATGCCTGACTTCATAAAATATTAGGTTGTCTTCTTGGGAAGGAGATGAGTACATCTGCATGTATTAAGAAGACAACACTACATATTTGGAGACTAAAGAAGACTATAACATACCACTGATCTACTATTCGCCAATACTTAGCTCTCCTCCCTCTGGGGGAACATGGAGCATTATATTTCCCCACGGCCTTGAAGTTGAACATGGCCCTATGATTAGCTCTGGCTAGTGCATTGTGGGCAGAAATGATATGGACCAGAGCATTTAAATGATGGTACAGACCCTCTGGTTCTACTTGTTACCATCTGAGATCACTGTGGATTACTTTGGGATACTTTACTCCATGGAGAGGAAGGAGGTTCCATCAACCTAGGACTCTGAGGGGCTAGAATGAACAGAAGTTTTGGTCAACCTGAATTGGACATGCAGAGTGAGAAATACACTTTTATTTTAAGCCACTGAGATTTTGGAGCTGCTTGTTCTACAGAATAACCTTTCTTAGTCTGAAGGATATACTTACCTTTCACAAAGGCAGAAGAAGAGGTAAAACCAGGATTTAAATTCAGTCCTGTTTGACTCAGAGGTTAACAGCCAGCCACTCCCTCACTGTCAGCTGTGGGGGATTACTAAAGCCAATCTTTGAACTAAGGCAGATGAGTAAAATTCAGCACTGAATGGCTGCAAAAGGAATTAAAACAGGAAGATGTTGATATAATGGGGGTGAACTTTATATGATTGATCAGAGAGTTGGGGGAGAGATAAAATCATAAAACTTTACTTGAATTTGCTTATTTCCCTCATTTAAAGAAGATGAATGTTAGAGATACTTAAAAGAGATTCATTCAGGGAATTACATAAGAATCAGCTATGGAAGTAAGCATTAATTGAATATGTCCTACACAGAAGGTACTACAGCAAATTCTGAGTGACAGGTGGCAATGTATGTGTAGTAAAGTGTGGGATGGGGAAGGAGTAGGGCAGAGATGATAAATGGGAAGAAAGGAATTGATAACAGTCTGAACCAAACTTTATATATAAATATAAAAGACTATTTAAAGGACTATAATAGTTGAAATTTAGACTAGGAATTTCAGTTATTATATAATAATCGGGAAATACATTTAGATGTTTGAAGAATTTGGATACTTTTATATTATCCTTGAAAATATTATACATTCTGATTCTTACTTTGTTTCCTTAATGTTAACTGGTTTCATAAAGTTTGTTTTCCATCAATGCAACATGAAACTTCATAATTATAAACTTGAAGGAGATTGGGCCTAAAGCTGTAGTTTAGAACACCAGATCTTGGTAAGTCTTGATGAGACATGTTATTACTTTACTGACATCTGGTGGCCATACAGCTTAATTGCAGGAACATTTTTTAGTATGGCCAATGAAATGTGCTGGAAGTTTATGCTCAGATCATGTAGTAAATAGATTTAAAATCTCCTTATTCCTCTATTTCATACTTTATTTTCCATCTCTAATATTATTTTTCTCTGTTCCATCTCTCTCTTTTTCCCTTTATCTCAGATACAGCATATGGTTATGGTCAACAATACATAACCCCATATATCCAAGATACCCTGCACATTTCTGAAAGAAAAAGCCAGAGAAACCACTAAGCCTGCCAGAGACCTGCAAGGATTTCAGAGCTTCCCAAATTCATGTGATACCAGAACTTCCATGCTTTCATTTATGAAACATTTACACAGATACCCACTATGAGCAGGCATGATATCAGATGTTGAGAATTCTGAGACAAAAACTGAAGTACTTGTCTAGGACTTCACTATCTTGTAGGGTATAAAATAAGTGATTTCAACTAAGTAGGATAAAGGTAACCATAGGTCACTCTTGTGCATCGCAGATGCTCAAACCCTACTCCTGCAAACATTCTTAATGACTTTCATCTGAGCATGGAGCTCTTTGCCCATGCATATGTTACACAGGGATCCATCCTAGACTTGCTCTTTCCTATCATTGTTAGTACACTCAATGTAGGGATTAAAACAAATAAAGCATGCAAATGCCTAGGTCACTGCCTGGAATTTAGGAAGTACTAGAAATGTTAGCTAATGCCATCCTTCCATTTGTGTACTCACTAGTCTTTATGCCAGCCACCATGCTAAGAGCTGGGGGTGCTAAAATGAAAAGACAGCCTCTGAATTTAAGGAGTTTAGGAACTAGTGGAGGAAACAGATACACAGATACATAATTTTAGTGCACTAAGGTCATTGTTAGATTAGCAAATATGGCGTAGGAGAGGAAGGACTATGTTAATCTGGGGGAAATTAACCAGTTTCGAACTGTATTGTCAAATATGAGCTAAATTTTGCCAAGGTATCGAAAAGAAGAAGGGCATTCCATGTAGAGAGCACAGCATGAGCAAAAACATGAGGCGCAAGAGCACATGACCTGTTCAGGGAACCACAAGTAATTCAGGATTACTCATGCATAAAGTGCAAGGAGAGAGAAGTTGGGACCAGGTTAGATATGTAATAAAATCCACATCAGGAAAGACCATGCAGGACATAACAAAGAAATTAAAATTTATATAGTAGACAGAAGTGATTCAGACTGATGGACTGAGGGAATAACTAAGAGATGTTTTGTTTGGTTTGCACAGAGTTTTAAAAAGCAACATACCTGGACAGGTCACAGTGCAAACAGCTGAGTGCATATTATTTTACCAAAAGTCCATGCTATGAATTTGTTGCCTGTAGGTGTCTGTTGCAAGCCCAGTTCAACCTGATAGATGATAGAAAACCACTGGAGAGTTTTGATCAGGAGAACACTGTGTCTCCTGATTCTAACATGGTAAATGAGATAAGAGAACTAAGAATTAGTTAGAGACCTAAAGTAGCTCAAGTGCAAGAGCCTGCATGGGGGCAGCAGCAGAGGAGATGCACATAAGATTGACTTAAGAATTAGAAGAATTGGGAGGACCTAATAGGTGATTGTTAATGGAATTTTGTTTGTTTAGGGGTTTTTTGGTTTTTTTTTTTCATTTTTTTGGTGTTTGTTTGTTTTGGTAGTGGTGGTGAGCAGGGAACAAGGAGGAGGAGTCTAGAATGACTCCCAGGTTTTTAGCTTGGGCAGTCAAGGAGATGGTACCACTCCTAGACGGAAGTCTGACAGGATGTAAGGGTATGTTAGGGACAGAGATCAGTTGTTAGGTTTGCACAGGTAGAGTTTGAAGATTATTGGTGGGCATTCTAGCAAGGATGATGGCTGGGCTGGATCACAGACCCGTGACACATTATGAAGTTGAAATTGGAATTAGAAAGGTTCCAGGCACCAAGTCCATAACTCTTACAACTCAAGGGGTCCTCAAGCTTGAAGTCAAGGTAAGAATTCACAAGCTCTCCCATAGTTGAATCAAAGAGTTATAAAAAGAAAAATAGTGATAATAATCATAACAGTAATGTAACACTTGTCTTTAGTAGAATTCCAACTATGTGTAAGGGACTGGATTGTTTCATTTATTCCTCATAATAACTTTATATAACAGGTGTGCTCATTGTTCCCATTTCACAGATGTGAAAACTATGGTTTAGAGAAGTTAAGTAGCTGGCCTAGATCCCAGAGTGGTAAGGGGTAGAGCTAGACCTTAACTGTTTTCAGAGTTCCAAGCTGGCTATCACTCCATTACGCCGACAGCTGAAGCAGGTACATAATATGAGGAATACTTAGGAGGTTGACTTCTTTTGATGAAATACCTTCACCTTCCCTCAGTCAGCACATATGTCTGATATTTTAACTTTAGAATGTATTTCTTGGGTCTAGAAGGTTTAGAAGGGAAAATTTCTCAAATCCCACTATTCAGGTCTAAAAACCTTTGGTCTGAATTTATGGAGGTTCTCAATCTGCACTTAGAATCACTCAGTAGGGTTGGGAGAGTCTTGTGGGGAGGTGACAGCACCCCTCTGTAGAAAAGCAGCTATTAAGAAAGATGAAGTTCAAGGCATGGCCAGAAGGTGGCTCCACACCCAGTCTCTCCCTCCAGTTTTCCCGCGAGTCAGGACTCAAAGGATCGGCGAGGCTGTGGGTGAGGCAGAGACTGGGGAATGGGATTCTGGAGTTCTGGGAGTTGGGAGACTAGGTTCATGAAAATAAAGTTTTTCCTTTGAGGGAGAAGAAACAGAGATATCACTGGCTGGGAAAGTTATATGAGGGAAGGATTCCTCCTCCTCCTCCCCAGAGAGCTAAACGGAGCCATATTGGGCCCTCCCCATTCCACTCAGAGGAGATACTTTTCAAGGGAGTTCAATGTTTTACTGAGGAGACTCCAAGGAGGGAGGAAAGCAGCCCACAAGAGGGGCAGCCTGACAGGTCGGCAGATGTAAACAGTCCCTTTCATGCATGTGGCTGAAAGCTGGAAGTCAGTCCCTCGAAAGGCACAGCAGTAGCCCACAGGCCTGTGACACCTTTCATCAGCCTTTCTGCCACTTTGGACTGATGGCAACTGAGAAATTCACAGCAGTCAATGAGAAACAGAAATGGGTGCTCAATTTCAGGGTCTACTTAGCAGATAGCAAATGGAAGGGAGCCCCTGTAGTCTGCAAATTGGGGCCTTCTCTTCAATTTTTCCACTTCTTTAAAATGAGGATTAAAGAGATATCTTTTACTAAATGGTTATGAAGATTAAGGAAAATTATGTATGAGAATTGCCTGGCATGTAACAGGTACTCAGTAGATGTCTCTTCCATGTTCCTCTTTCCTAGAAGAGCTCAACAGCTGTATGACCAAAATATCGGATTATTCATTTTACTGTGTAGGTAGTTTTCTCAAGGGAAAAACAAAAAGGAAACAATGACACCCTCTTCTCCTGGGGCAACTGAAAACTACAAATGTGTGTTCTCAATTCAAGCCAAGGACTATTATTAGTTAGCCATAATTGCACTTTTGATAAACTTCTTAAGTTCTGATATTGCTCCTACACAAGGATATGAATGAACAACAGGTAAATATCCCTTTGTCTGTCAGTTCACATAGCCTGAGGTCCGCTTCCATTATCATGGAGTGTACTTTTGCAGGTCTTATCCCACCCAAATAGAGTTATCAGTTGGAATTTATTAAGCATTCTAAGTAGCATTGTGAGATAAAGATGGATTGTCTAACTGAATTACCACCTTTACTTTCAGAATACATCCAAGGGCCATGGCCTCAGGAACACACCCCTTTTCCACAAAGCCCTAGAGTCACCATGTTTTCTGCAACAAAAAGCTGGTTAAATATCATTCCACAGAAACTGGTCCATTAGAATGCTTCCCAGGCCACTCTTGATCACCAAATGTACTAGAAAAGTCCACGTTTATCCCACGGCTCCTCCAGCCACATCTGCCACCCTGGACCTCCTTATGTCTTCCTGCCTTGAGTGAGGCTATTGGCTCCAAGCTCTTTTTTTTTTCTTTAATTTTTATTTATGTTTACTAGGCTCTCCCCTACCCCAAATCCCTCCGACAAACCCCATTACAGTCACTGTCCATCAGCATAGTAAGATGTTGTAGAATCACTACTTGTCTTCTCTGTGTTGCAAAGCCCTCCCCTTTTCCCACCCCCCATATTATACATGCTAATCATAATACCCCCTTTCTTCTTCCCCGCCCTTATCCCTCCCTACCCTCCCATTCTCCCCAGTCTCTTTCCCTTTGGTAACTGTTAGTCCATTCTTGGGTTCTGTGATTCTGCTGCTGTTTTGTTCCTTCAGTTTTTCTTTTGTTCTTATACTCCACAGATGAGTGAAATCATTTGGTATTTGTTTTTCTCCGCTTGGCTTATTTCACTGAATATAATACCCTCTAGCTCCATCCATGTTGTTGCAAATGGTAGGATTTGTTTTCTTCTTATGGCTGAATAATATTCCATTGTATATATGTACCACTTCTTCTTTATCCATTCATCTACTGATGGACACTTAGGTTGCTTCCATATCTTGGCTATTGTAAATAGTGCAGCGATAAACATAGGGGTGCATCTGTCTTTTTCAAACTGGAGTGCTGCATCCTTAGGGTAAATTCCTAGAAGTGGAATTCCTGGGTCAAATGGTAAGTCTATTTTGGGCATTTTGAGGAGCCTCCATATTGCTTTCCACAATGGTTGAACTAATTTACATTCCCACCAGCAGTGTAGGAGGGTTCCCCTTTCTCCACGACCTCACCAACATTTGTTGTTGTTTGTCTTTTGGACGGTGGCCATCCTTACTGGTGTGAGGTGATATCTCATTGTGGTTTTAATTTGCATTTCTCTGATAACTAGCGATGTGGAGCATCTTTTCATGTGCCTTTTGCCTATCTGAATTTCTTCTTTGGAGAACTGTCTGTTCAGCTCCTCTGCCCATTTTTTCATTGGATTATTTACTTTTTGTTTGTTGAGGAGTGTGAGCTCTTTATATATTTTGGATGTCAAGCCTTTATCGGGAGAATTATGAAAATATTCTCCCATACTGTAGGGTACCTTTTTGCTCTATTGATGGTGTCCTTTGCTGTACAGAAGCTTTTCAGCTTGATATAGTCCCACTTGTTCATTTTTGCTTTTGTTTTCCTTGCCCAGGGAGATATATTCATGAAGAAGTCACTAATGTTCACACCCAAGAGATTTTTGCCTATGTTTTTTTCAAAGAGTTTTATGGTTTCATGACTTACATTCAGGTCTTTGATCCATTTTGAATTTACTTTTGTGTATGGGATTAGACAGTGATTAAGTTTCATTCTCTTACTTATACCTGTCCAGTTCTGCCACTACCATCTATTGAAGAGACTGTCATTTCCCCATTGTATGTCCATGGCTCCTTTATCGAATATTAATTGTCCATATATGTTTGGGTTAATGTCTGGAGTCTCTAATCTGTTCCACTGGTCTGTGGCTCTGTTCTTGTGCCAGTACCAAATTCTCTTGATTACTATGGCTTTGTAGTAGAGCTTGAAGTTGGGGAATGAGATCCCCGCCACTTTATTCTTCTTTCTCTGGATTGCTTTGGCTATTCAGGGTCTTTGGTGTTTCCATATGAATTTTTGAACTATTTGTTCCAGTTTGTTGAAGAATGTTGTTGGTAATTTGATAGGGACTGCATCAAATCTGTATATTGTTTTGGGCAGGATGGCCATTTTGACGATATTAATTCTTCCTAGCCAAGAGCATGGGATGAGTTTCCATTTGTTAGTGTCCTCTTTAACTTCTTTTAAGAGTGTCTTATAGTTTTCAGGGTATAGGTCTTTCACTTCTTTGGTTAGGTTTATTCCTAGGTATTTTATTCTTTTTGATGCAGTTGTGAATGGAATTGTTTTTCTGATTTCTCTTTCTATTGGCTCATTGTTAGTGCATAGGAAAGCCACAGATTTCTGTGTGTTAATTTTGTATCCTACAACTTTGCTGTATTCCGATATCAGTTCTAGTAGTTTTGGAGTGGAGTCTTTAGGGTTTTTTATGTACAATATCATGTCATCTGCAAATAGTGAAAGTTTAACTTCTTCTTTACTAATCTGGATTCCTTGTATTTCTTTGTTTTCTCTAATTGCCATGGCAAGGGCATCCAGTACTATGTTAAATAACAGTGGGGAGAGTGGGCATCCCTGTCTTGTTCCCAATCTCAGAGGAAAAACTTTCAGCTTCTCGCTGTTAAGTATGATGTTGGCTGTGGGTTTATCATAGATGGCCTTTATTATGTTGAGGTACTTGCCCTCTATACCCATTTTGCTGAGAGTTTTTTTCATGAATGGATGTTGAATTTTGTCAAATGCTTTTTCAGCATCTATGGAGATGATCATGTATTTTTTGTCTTTCTTTTTGTTTATGTGGTGGATGATGTTGATGGATTTTTGAATGTTGTACCATCCTTGCATCCCTGGGATGAATCCCACTGGGTCGTGATGTATGATCCTTTTGATATATTTTTGAATTCGGTTTGCTAATATTTTATTGACTATTTTTGCATCTACGTTCATCAGGGATATTGGTCTGTAATTTTCTTTTTTGGTGGGGTCTTTGCCTGCTTTTGGTATTAGGGTGATGCTGGGTTCATAGAATGAGTTTGGGTGTATTCCCTCCTCTTCTATTTTTTGGAAAACTTTAAGGAGAATGGGTATTATGTCTTCTCTGTATGTCTGATAAAATTCCGAGGTAAATCCATCTGGCCCAGGGTTTTTTTTCTTGGGTAGTTTTTTTTATTACCACTTCAATTTCTTTGCTGGTAATTGGTTTATTTAGATTTTTTGTTTCTTCCTTGGTCAGTCTTGAAAGGTTGTATTTTTCTAGGAAATTGTCCATTTCTTCTAGGTTTTCCAGCTTCTTAGCATATAGGTTTTCATAGTACTCTCTAATAATTCTTTGTATTTCTGTTGGGTCTGTCGTGATGTTTCCTTTCTCATTTCTGATTCTGTTGATGTATGTTAATTCTCTTTTTCTCTTAATAAGTCTGGCTAGAGGCTTATCTATTTTGTTTATTTTCTCAAAGAACCAGCTCTTGGTTTCATTGATTTTTTCTATTGTTTTATTCTTCTCAATTTTGTTTATTTCTTCTCTGATCTTTATTATGTCCCTCCTTCTGCTGACTTTAGGCCTCATTTGTTCTTCTTTTTCCAATTTTGGTAACTGTGACATTAGACTATTCATTTTGGTTTGTTCTTCCTTCTTTAAATATGCCTGGATTGCTATATACTTTCCTCTTAAGACTGTTTTCGCTGCGTCCCACAGAAGTTGGGGCTTTGTGTTTTTGTTGTCATTTATTTCCATATATTGCTGGATCTCCATTTTAATTTAGTCATTGATCCATTGGTTATTTAGAAGCATGTTGTTAAGCCTCCATGTGTTTGTGAGCCTTTTTGCTTTCTTGGTACAATTTATTTCTAGTTTTATACCTTTGTGGTCTGAAAAGTTGGTTGGTAGGATTTCAATCTTTTTGAATTTACTGAGGCTCTTTTTGTGGCCTAGTATGTGGTCTATTCTGGAGAATGTTCCATGTGCACTTGAGAAGAATGTGTATCCTGTTGCTTTTGGGTGTAAAGTTCTATAGATGTCTATTAGGTCCATCTGTTCTAGTGTGTTGTTCAGTGCCTCTGTGTCCTTACTTATTTTCTGTCTGATGGATCTGTCCTTTGGAGTGAATGGTTTGTTGAAGTCTCCTAAAATGAATGCATTGCAGTCTGTTTCCTCCTTTAGTTCTGTTAGTATTTGTTTCACATATGCTGGTGCTCCTGTGTTGGGTGCATATATATTTATAATGGTTATATCCTCTTGTTGGACTGAGCCCTTTATCATTATGTAATGTCCTTCTTTATCTCTTGTTACTTTCTTTGTTTTGAAGTCTATTTTGTCTGATACTAGTACTGCAACTCCTGCTTTTTTCTTCCTATTGTTTGCATGAAATATCTTTTTCCATCCCTTGACTTTTAATCTGTGCATGTCTTTGGGTTTGAGGTGAGTCTCTTGTAAGCAGCATATAGATGGGTCTTGTTTTTTTATCCATTCAGTCACTCTATGTCTTTTGATTGGTGCATTCAGTCCATTTACATTTAGGGTGATTATTGATAGGTATGTGCTTATTGCCATTTCAGGCTTTAGATTCGTGGTTACCAAAGGTTCCAGGTTGCTTTCCTTACTATCGAAGAGTCTAACTTAACTCACTTAGTATGCTGTTACAAACACAGTCTAAAGGTTCTTTTCTATTTCTCCTCCTTTTTCTTCCTCCTTCATTCTTTATATATTAGGTACCAGATTCTATACTTTTTCTCTATCCCTTGATTGGCTTTGGGGATAGTCAGTTTAATTTTGCATTTGCTTCGCAATCAGCTGCTCCACCCTCCCTACCATGATTTTACTACCTCTGGTGACAGCTATCCAACCTTAGGAACACTTCCATCTATAGCAGTCCCTCCAAAATATACTGCAGAGATGGTTTGTGGGAAGTAAACTCTCTCAGCTTTTGCTTATCTGGAAATTGTTTAATCCCTCCTTCAAATTTAAAGTGATAATCTCACCAGATAAGGTAATCTTGTTTCCAGGCCCTTCTGCTTCATGGCATTAAATACATCATGCCACTCCCTTCTGGCCTGTAAGGTTTCTGCTGAGAAGTCTGATGTTAGTCTGATGGGCTTTCCTTTGTATGTGATCTCATTTCTGCCTCTGGCTGCTTTTAACAGTCTGTCCTTATCCTTGATCTTTCCCATTTTAATTACTATGTGTCTTGCTGTTGCCTTCCTTGGGTCCCTTGTGTAGGGGGATCTGTGGATCTCCATGGCCTGAGAGACTATCTCCTTCCCCAGATTGGGGAAGTTTTCAGCAACTACCTCCTCAAAGACACTTTCTATCCCTTTCTCTCTCTCTTCTTCTTCTGGTATCCCTATAATGCAAATATTGTTCCGCTTGGATTGGTCACACAGTTCTCTCAATATTCTTTCATTTTTAGAGATCCTTTTTTCTCTCTGTGCCTCAGCTTCTTTGTATTCTTCTTCTCTAGTTTCTATTTCATTTATTGTCTCCTCCACCGTATCCAACCTGCTTTTAATACCCTCCATGGTGCTCTTCAATGATTGGATCTCTGACCTGAATTCATTCCTGAGTTCTTGGATGTCTTTCCTTACCTCCATTAGGATGTTGATTATTTTTATTTTGAAGTCCCTTTCAGGAAGAGTCATGAGGTCCATATCATTTAAATATTTCTCTGGAGTTGTATTAACAATTTTACTCTGGACAAGTTTCCTTTGGTGTTTCATGTTTGTATATGGCGCCCTCTAGTGTCCAGAAGCTCTATTCTAGAGCTGCTCAGCCCCTGAAGTAATGTTGTGGGTCGCAGGGGAGCTGTACTGGTGCCTGGGGGTAGTAAAGAGCTGTTCCCTGCTTCCCGGCCGCTGTGCCTGTGTCCACTGCCTGAGCCAGTGGGCCGGGCACACAGGTATAAGTTTTTGTCCCAGAGCAGCCAGATATGGATCCCTGCTTTCCACAAGTGGCCAGAATCCCAGTCTCCCCAGGAACTCTGCCTGTATTCACTTTCCAACCCTGTAGTCATGCGAGTCTCATGAAAGCACCATGAAATGTAGGTTTCCAGAGCAGATCTCCAGAGCTAGGTATTCAGCAATCCCAAGCCTTCCACTCCCTCCCTGCTCCATTTCTCTTCCTCCCGCCAGTGACCTGGGGTTGGGGAGGGGCCTTGGGTCCCGCGGAGCCACAGCTCTGGTACGTTACCCCATTCGCTGAGGTCTGCTCTTTTCTCCAGTTTGTGTGCAGTCTGACGCGTCCTCTTTCCTATTGCTCTCTTAGGGTTAGTTGCACCAATTAAATTTTCTAATTGTATCCAGTTTTAGGAGGAAGCCTCTGTCTCTCCTCTCACACTGCCATCTTTAATCCTTTCTCCCAAGCTCTTTTAATGTCATTTCTCATCTCCTGGAAGGAGACTGCCCCTCCAAGGTTTTTCCTTGACCACTCTCTTTTACACTCTATGGACTCTGCCATAACTGATCCCATCCTTTCTTTCTAGGATTTATTTTGATACCTTATGCAACAGACAGTAATGCTCACCACAGATCACATTTGCTCTTCTACATTTCTCAGCCCCTGCATTTGGGGTGAGGGGGCATAAAACCAACTCTGGCAACAAAATGTGATCAGATATGATGTATGTCACTCTAGACGAGGGGATGAAAAGCCCACCTGTATTCCTAAGTCTCTTTCTCCTCCTGCCCACGTGACTGAGGGGGACTTGCATCCTGGACACTTAAGTTGCAAGCTGGTACACCTTTGTCAGCTTGGGTCTCTGGAGGACTATGGGGAACAGAGCCCCTGCACAACACATATTTGACACGTGATATGAGCTAGAAGTAAACTTTTATTTTTCTCTTAAGCCACTGAGATTTGGGGATTGTCTGTTATACTGCAATATAACCTGTTCTATCCTGACTTCCCAGTGTAGCACTTAGCCTAATGTTGATGTACAGTGGTTAATAAATTATTTTTTCACAAATCAGATAAATATCTATAGCCCTAGTCAGGGCTTTGTAATTTGTCATCAGCCCTTCCCAGAGTTTTATAATTTTTTTTTCCAATCTGCTGCTAGACAGATGCATTTCTCAGAATTGCTCCTCTTCCAGAGCACCCCACCTCTGTTGGTAGTATACAGTCTCTCTGGTCATTGAATCAGAAACATAGATATCAGCTAAGACATGCACCAGCACCAGCCACTCCACCTTCATCCAGTCCCTGAATTCTTCTACAAACACCTCTAAAATACCGCTTCAGTCTCTTCATCAGCTCCTGATGACTTCCCCAGTCACAGTGTTCCCCGTCTCTTGCCTGGAGTAATGAACATTCTTCCTATCACCTGCCCTGCTCTGCACCCAGAAAATCTGCCCTCCCTCCTCTAGTCAGAGTGAATATCTAAACTACAGACCTAATTTAGTTAAAACCATTTGTGGCTCTCTGTCACTACAACATAAAGCTGGAGCTTCTTGGCTTGTCAAAGAGGCTTTCTGGCACAAGGGACTAGACCTCACTCAAACCTCTAGCCTGTATCTTTCCTTTCCCAGACTGCCTTTGCTTTGCAATACTAGCTAAGTATGTGCAGTTCCACAAACATTACAGAGTTCCGTGCCTCCTTCCCTAACCTTGCTGGCTGGATCCTATGATTCTGGATCCTGTGATTCTCAAAGACTCACCCAGCCTTCCCCACACCTGATCTTCACTCCTCCTGTGCGTTTCCACAGCACCTGGTTTACACCTCATGATGGTGGCTGTGGCTCCGTGGCAGCCCACAGACGTGAAGATGAAACGCTCTACCTTATGGAAAGGCTAGGCCCAAGGATCTTTCTTTGACTCCCTTAGGACATGTTTCATTTGAAATTACTTGGTTCTAGATTTCTGTCTAGTTGCCCTCTCCTGGTCTCAGAGTAATATATCTATGGAATATTCAGTATGTAGACTTCCTCCCTTCCTCCCTCCCTCCCCCTGGTCCCCACCCACCACACTTCTGTACCTTTCTTGTTCCTTCTGGCTCTGGGGTCAGAATGACTGAGCTCAAATCCAAGCTCCACCACTTAATAGCTCTGTGACTCTCGAAAAGGTTCTCAACTGCTCTGAGCCTTATTTTCCTCATTTGGAGAATGGGGATAGTCATATTCCCCATAGAGATGTTCATCTCTATGAATTAAATACATTTACATAAAAAATACTCAGAACAATGCCTGATACAGGTAAGCATTGAAATAAATATTTGCTAATATTATTACTAACTTTCTTTGACCTATTCAATGAATAACTAAATAATAATCAATGTTTAATAATAATTCCTAACCCAGGAGTCTAAGTTAAGCCAACTGGTATTTTGGATTTGGGCCCACGCCTGCCCCCCATTCACTTGCCCAAATCCTTCTGTCTAGGACGCTGCAACCAACATTCCATACATGAGTTTCAGTCATTTGACTTAAGGCTTGTTCCCCCTTAAAGCACAAATACCACATAAAGTCTTATCAATCATTTATAATGCCCTCATTGAAGTAGTCCCAGACAACGCCAGCTGGAAATAATAATAACTCATATTTGTATGGCACTTTATAATTTACAAAGCACTTTCACATATCCTTGTTCTTTTGATCCTCAGAACAATGCTTTGGGGTGGGAGGAGCAGGCATGATTAGGAGTATTATGATTTTCGAGAGGAGAAAGCTGACTCACTGAGTGTAGGAGCCCAGGTTCCCAGCCTGGCATATCATGGAGCTGGGGCTCATTTTCAAGTTATGTGGATCTACAGGGCCAAGTTCCTCCCACTCTGCCATGCTCATGTAACTCTGAAACACTCCAGCTCAGTAGAGGACTTACATACCCCAGGTGCCTAACAGAGTCACGGAGGCTGGCAATTCAGGTTTTTGCATTAATGAGTTTAGAGACTCAGAACTAAGTGGGACTTTAGAGACATTCTGTTCAAGAACCCAGGACTGAAATCATATTTACTGAGTGCATACCTAGTTCTTCATTTACTGATGATCTTAAGAAAGGCATTTAACTTCTTTGTGCTTTAGTTTTATTACCTATGAAACAGGGCTAATAATAATAGTCATCCAATAGGGTTTTGGGGGACCAGGTGAAAGCACTGATGGAGAGCACTTAGTTAATGAATGTCAGTCATCATCACTAAGATGTTCAAGGCATAGCTGGTAAGATTATTGTGAGCTTATTGCCCTTTAAAGATGTAGAAGACCAGGAGGGAGATCACCTGGACCCACCCCCACATTATGGACAGGCAAGGCAACAAGGCCCAGTGAGCCATAGTAACTTACAGAGCTCAGAAGAGTGGGCAGTAGAACCCACAGGCCCCTGAACCCTGACTGGGACATTCTACCATTTCCTGTGAGCCTCATCCTCTACTTGATCTGTGGGAAAATTATCAGTCACTCAACAAGTACTTATGCTTAGCCCTGAAACAGCCATTGTGAAGGATTACAACCATTTATAATCTATTTGGACTGGCAAGCATTAAGTAGTAGCAGCATTTAATCAGCTTTTCATTGGTACAATAATTTGTATGAGGCCATAGGTGGAATGCATGAAGCATGTGGGAAAGGAAAGAGCTCCATTAATTAATGATTAACAAACATTTTATTGAGCTCCTAATTGTGTCAGGCATTTAATAGGCATTAGAGATACATAACCTCCACTTTTCAGGACCTCAAAGTTCAGATAGAATGACATGTGTGTAAATAAGTAATTTCAGCACACTATTTCTCAAAATGCATAAGAAAGGTATTTACAAGGGCTGTGACAGCTCAGTGACTATAAGAACACTAAGGAAACTATTTCTAAGTCTGCCTTGGGATGTAAAGGTCCAGGAAGTAACACTGAAACTGGGTTCTGAAGTACAAATAGAAGTTTGCTCATGTGTAGTAGAAAAAGCCATTTACAGGAAGAAGAAGAAGGCTTTGCAAAGGTCTGGACACAGAACATGGTAGTAGATGAAGTCCTGATTGGGTGTCCTCTAAGGTGTCCAATTTCAGGGAATTGGAAAATTATTGTTTAGCTGGAGGTGGGGTGCAAGTTAGATTGTGCCGGGCATAGCTGAGAAGCAGATATAGCCAGATCACAAGGGGTCTTGAGTACTCCATCTAGGAGCTTTGGTCTTATTGTGTAAAAAATGGGACCCTGGCACAAATTTTGAGTGGAGAAATAATGAGAGAAGATTGTAATTTTTTTCTTCACTCCTGAAATATTTTTTAATATTTCTACAATACACATGGGTTACTATGATCATCAGAGGAAACACATTACTTCAAAAGAAAGCTGGATTACTCTGGTTTCAGTGTGGAGGGTGGACACTCAAAATTAAGAATAAAAACAGGAAGCTAAGGTAGGAGATTGTAGCAGTCCCTCAGATGCAAACTGTTGAGCAGATGGACCAAAGTTAAAGATGAAAGGCCATGAAAGTGACAGAATATGGAAGAGACCGGTGGAGAGGTGAATGAGTGGATGCCAGTTGGCTGGAGAGGAAGGGGTACAGCATGACTCCCAGAGGGTGCTGGAGACTGAAGGCAAGTGTCTAGTAGCTGCCTTTGGTGATTTCTATATTGTCAGCTAGACTGAGAATGCCCTTAAGACAAAGACTTTAATGTTCTGGGGTCTCTTCCCATGTCACAGAGCCCTGCTCCTCTCTGGTCATCTGTGCTTTACAGACTTGAAGGCTGGGGAGTATCGGTATGATGGATCAGAGTTGTCAGAAAATTGACGACACCCAATTACATTTGAATTTCCTATAAATGAATAGTTTTTTAGTATGTGTCCTATGCAATTTTGGGGCATACTTATATTTTAAAAACATCAGTTTATATGAAATTCAAATTCCACAGGACATGCTGTATTTCTATTTGGTAGATCCAGCAACCCTAGTTCTGGGTGGTTGTGTATGTGTGGGTGTGTACAGCAGAGAGCAGGAACTAAGAGCTGTAGCGAAGCAATGGGATGTACAAAGGATTAAAGTGACCTTAAGCAGACTTCATTCTCACAGAGGCAAGGCACAGAGACAAAACAATGGAATCACACTGAGGGAGGCAGGCAAGCAGAATGACTTAGACATCTTTAAATCACCAACCGCCTGCTTCTCCTTCCTTCTCTTGTTCATGACCGGAGAATGTGCTGATCTGGGGACAAACCTTTTCTGACCAGGAAATAGGGGACATTATTTACTGCATGAGTTTTGTGTTCATGCAGTCGGGGTTCAAATTCTAGCTGCATGGCCTTGGAAAAATCACTTACCCTTTTCATCTGTTTTCTTCACATGTAAAATGCAAATAATAAAACTTACCTGAGAGAATCCTTTTAGAATTAAATGGATGTAATGCAATGCCTAGAACCTATTAATAAGGTACTAGTATCATCATTTTCACATAATAATAATAGCATCTTACCTTCAGAGACCACTTTAGTGTTTTCACATTCTTTTATTTTTATCATATTCTCACAATAACTCTGAGAAAGACAATACATGACAAGTTTGATTGTTCCCATAATACAAACTATTTAAAAAATTAACCAGCTTGTCTAAAGTCACAGCAAGGTGATTAGTTAGTACCGGAACCAGGGCTACTAAACTGATACAATCTAGCACTAGAAGGGAAATGGGTCATCCAGTGGTTCTCCACTCAGGGTGTTTGGAAATGTGAGGGCATTTTTATTGTCCTAAAGCTTGCAGGTTCTGCTGGTATCTAATGTCCGGTGCTAAACATTCTCTAGGTGCAGGACAGTCCTGGCCCCAGTTGCCGATAGCTCCATGTTGAAAAACACTGGCATTCCTGGCCCCTGAATTTGCGATTGAAAAATCTGAGATCTGGAGTGGTTAAATGACAGGTCTTGGTAGCTTTCACACAAGAGATGATCAAAAACTATTTGTTGAGTGAGAGATGAAAAAGGGAAATGGAGCCCATGAAGGGAACTTCCTACATTCACTCCTCTACCTGGTGAATGTGGCACGTGAACATGCTGTTACGGCCGTAAGGGGGAAAAGACCACTGGGTTCCAGTCCGTGGAACACAGCTGACCATGTGACCAAGAGCCCTTGACCAAGAGAGGTTCCCCTGTTACCCTCCATGGCTCAGGCTCTCAGTGGGAGACCACGGGTTGCCCATCCAGCATCTTGTACCCCTCCCACAGAAGTAAGGAGAACATGGAAGGAGCCTTCCACACGCCGCCAAAGTACGGCACTCATCCAAAGCAGTGGGAGTTCTCAGACATGTGGCCCTTGGAGCCTCTGGGGAAGTGTGACCATGAGAGCCGGGCATCCCAGGTGCCTGAGCAGGAGCCTGGCTGGGTGGGAGGGGTCAGAAGCACTAGGACCCATAGCTTGAGCTGCACCGGGTGCATAGCTTACAGCAAGAAATGGCCCTAAAGTGCATCAAGTCCAAAACTAGCATTTTATAAGTGAGGAAAATAATAAAAGGTACAACTATAATTTTTCATGACTTTAGTTGTGGTACCCTGCGAAGCAATTTGCACATATTGCCTCATTTAATTCCCACACCAGCTGTGACATAGGTGTTTGTGTTCCCACTTACACAGGAAGAAAATGAAAAATATATATAAGTAAATTTACTAAAGTCCAAACAATGAAGGTGGCAGAGGTAGAATTTGAATCAAGGTCCATCAGATTCCATCTGATAGCCACTATCCTGCTTTCTGGAAGAAGCTGAACGCGGGAAAGGGGCCGATTAACCCTGGAGGACCCTCTGCCCACTCCCCTCTCAACGTGTTTCCTGCCAGGCGCTCTGGGTCAGGAACGGATGTCAACTCGCTGCCTGCGGTATGAGAACCCCCACCACCCTGGTGTCGCCCGGAACTTTCTTTGTAGCTTTCTTTCCTTCCAAAGTAGCTGCCGCGAGGACGTGAGGTGAATATTAAAACCCCCAGGCTGGAGGCCCGCGTCCCCGCCCCACTCCGGAGCGGCGGGCCATCAAAGCGAAAGGAAGCGCGAGCGGGCGGCGCGGAGGCGCACAGCCCAGCGCGGCCCCCGCGCGCTCCCCGCAGGCGTCGGCCTGGGACCCGCCCCACCCCGCCCCTGCCGGCCGGGGCTTTCATGTGGATCAAGGCCCGGAGGATGACAAGCCTCCTGACGGATAGACACACCGAGACCTCGCTGGTGATTTATTGGCTTTCTGCACCTGACGAGAACCACTAGGCCCATCTGAGGAGGGAAATATATGGGCTTTCCTGACTCCAAGTGGCAGCCGCGGGGCCAGCATGTGATCTCAAGCTGGGCAAGGAAAGCAGAGCTGTGCACCGGCCTGTGTTTTGTAAGTGGGCCCGGGTCATAAAAGTGTCAGCACGCGATATATTTCTTGCGGGGGATCCTCTCTGGGCTCCCGCCAGCTCCTTCTCTCCAGCGGCTGGCAGCCTGAGCCGGGCGAGGGTGCTCCCTGAGGCCGCCCGCGAGCCCTCTGCACTGCCCCCCAGCGCAAGGCTGGGATGGGGGCGGTCGGCAGCCGCGGGGCACTCTGGGCCCACAGGTCTAGAGTCTCTCGTAATCACATGCGGCCCCAGGGGAATGCAGCGCGCAGGGCTGGAATCTGACCTGAGTGGAATTCTGGACTTAGCTCATTAGATGGGGGCATCTTAAGCAAGTTACTTAATTCCCTGTATCTGCTTCCAGGTAAATGGGAATGATAATAATATACACTGAATATGATAGGACAATGACTTATTTAGGAAGTAAAGTTCCAACCCAGCCCTGACGGATGACATTACTAGAAAGCAGCTAGAAAAAGGGGCCAGGGGCCAGGGACCGGTGTGGATGGGCCACAGGAAGTGAGCAGGGGAATGCTGAGGATGAGGTTGTGCGCTAATGGTATGAACTTCACTGTTCTCTGATGGCCCTGTCATCCAATTCACCACAGTATTATATTAGTATATGTAACAGGACTTCTGTTAGGGCAAATATAAAATTTGCTTTCACTTATGTTTACAAGTAGAGACTCCAGGTCATCTAGAGGATTCAGTTTTTCTCTGGGGGAGAAAAAAAAGTTATTTGAAGGTCTTTCTTGGTTATGTAAATGCAGAGACCTGCCATGTTCTGAACTTTGGAGATGAGAGAACCCTCTGGAGAGAAGAAAACCAGGGCAAGGTTGCAAGTCCTTAAATTCTCTAGCTTGCAAAGCTAATCCCTGAAGTGGAGGTGTATCAATATGTAAAGGGAGCACAAGAACCTTCTGGGAGAGAAAATGCCAAGGCTCCCAACTCCTGTTTCCCAAGATTTGAAAACAAGAAGACCTGAGACAGTGGTGCTCCCAGCCAAGGTCTAGGGACCAAGAGGGACAGCTGGGCCACAGAAATAAACTTAAGGAAAAGAGAAGCCCAGGTTCATAATCCCAACTCAATACAATAGCCAAAAGAAATGCAGAGGAGGTCCAATGTTGACACAACGTGGTGTTTTTCTAGAACCACCTGCTTGGCACAGTGCTTGCATCTAGGGGGAAAAGTGGCTGAACATGACAACATGAACTTAAAATCTCTATGAACAGGATAGGCACATGGGACACCACCAACTAATGACATTTCACCAGGCTAACCCATGTTAGCTTCTAAGCTGGGAGATTCCACATTCTTAAGCATAAGCAAGGGCAACAAGATGAAAAGCAGTAGCCAAGTGATCAGACTCTATGTCTTATATCTTCAGTGTAAGTTCTCAACATTCTCAGACAATTCAGGGTGAGAATGGGGGCAAAGAAGAGGACACAGGATTTACTGTTCACAAGGTAGGTGAAGAGGGACTTGTAAAATAAGAGATTAAACTGCATTTGGACCCCACAAGGGTTAAAGAGGTTTTATGATTTTGATGAATTCAGTGCTTTTATCACTATCCTGTCTTCAGTTTGACTACAGGCTTAATACCCATAATGATCAAGAAATATTTGTTGGTTATCCTTTCCTACAGCTCCATTCTGCTGGGATATTTGGAAATGGACTAACTCTAATTTGCATTTGCAACAATTTTTTAAGTGTCTAAATTGACAATATGCTTTATTCTTGTCACTCAGTTTTCGTTTTTCTCATCTCCTGCCTTGGTCTTAGAGAAAACATTTTATGGGTAAATGTTCCACTGGATGATTTCATATAGATAAAGAGAAAAAAATGACTGAAGCCAGTAAAGCTACAACAATAAAAGTTATACTATGAAGTAGGTGTGCAGGATCAGTCCATAGCCTTGCCTGCATCATCAAGCTAGGAGGTGAGTCTGCTGTCCCTCCCACACCTGACCTCACTACATGTCCACCCACAAGAAGGTCACCACCAGGCCCCAGTGTCCCTCTGTGCATATTATAAAAAGGGACCCTTCCCTAGAGCCCCAGTACCTTTCTGGGGCACTTGGTTTAGAAGCACAGGCTGAATTTCAGCCCCCACTGGTTGCCCCTGTTGGCTGTCTTTTCTACAGCGGTCAGCCTGCATGACAGTGTGGAAGACCCGGCCCTCAAGCTGCTCTTTTGTGATCTGCTCTCCCCTTCCAGGCCTCCCTTGGGGCTCACTGTGGACACCTGGGGTCCAGAGCAAGGGGGTTCTCGGCTCTGCCATTTCTAATCTGTGTTATTTGGGGCTCATCAGTTAATCTTTCTGAATTACTTTCCCCTTGTGTAAAAGAGGAATGGGGTGGCTTCTCTCACAGGGCTTTTGTGAAGGAAATGTAATTCTCACTGAGCAATAATCTGGGTATTCTAGGCCCACCCCCTCATGTTTCTAATGACAATCCATTTTACAAGATTGAGGATAGGGGGATATTTCAAACCTTTCAGCTGGAAGGGGTTTTAAGCACAAGTAAGGAATAACTGGACAACAGGATTTGTCTGCAGGTGTCCAGCAGAACTCTGGCCTTGCCTGAGAGCTTCTGCCACAGGTTTCATGGCTACATTCTCCCCTCAGCCAGCAGGACCAGGACAGTGGTCCTCACCAGGAGCCTCCAAAGCAAGGCCAGGGACTTGTTCCTCCCAGATTCCCCAACATTCAACACTCCACATGGGCTTGTCACCAGGCAGACCCACAGTAGAGTCTGTTGTGCTTGGCCGAGCTGAGCAGGAGCTGTGACAATTGTCAGTGTTCTTTTACTCTATTGCAGATCCCAAGGTCAGTTTGGAAATTTACCCAGAAGCCTTACATGATGCCTCCTCTTTGAATTCCATGAGTTGTATGAACATGGTGACACTCCCCATCTTTGCCCAGCCCAGCCCTCCAGACCATGGTGTGTACACTCCAAGAAGACAGTGATCCAAGAGAAGGTGGCCAAGGTACACTGAGTTCTGGCATATTCTTGGAGACTCGGCAACTCTTATTTAGCATCCCAACAAGAATGCAAAGAAAAGATCTAGGGTCTGGAGAGGAGTCAAGGGAAAGGCTTGATGTGTGATTTGAGGACACAGGCATCTGGGAGGGCAGCTGAGAGAATCTTCATGAACCCAGCCATGAGAAGCATCCTAGGACCACACTGTGAGCCCAGCTTTCCAAGGCACCAAGCTTCCCTAGAGAAGCAAAGCTGTAGGATAGAATGTCTGATATACGGGCTCTCCAGTGAGGCCGGTGTGGGTCGGCCAGACTGAGGGTGATGCGACCCTGTGCAAGAAACTGAATGCCTCTCTCCTTCATCCTTCACCTGTTCACCAGTCCAGAAGTCCTGGCCATCCCACAAAAATATCTATGTTTTTATCCAAGTGATAAGAAAACAGTATTTACATAATGCTTAAATTTTTCCCAAAGACATTTTTAGATTATCGCAATATCCAAAATGTTCATTTTGTTTGTACATGCCTTATGGACCTCTGTGGTAAAAGTCAATCAGTCAATAAATAAATATTTTTAAATTCTAAATTAAATGAGTGTAAGTTACCCAATTGTTGTGTGTTCCACCAACAGTCATTGAGAGTCAACACAAACCTACCCCAGAGTCTGCCCTTTGCCTTCAGTCTGTAACTGAGGAGGGTCACAGTTCTGAATTCAGATCAGGCCCCATGAGACTCAAGAGCCTGCAGTCTTCCCCTGGTTCTTAACTTACATTGTTCGGTCAAAGATTTCAAGACACTTATCCTTCTTTGCTTTCTATCACAGCCATTTAGTATTTTAGACATTTTTCAGGGGACAGGAATCACAAAGATTAAAAATATTAAAACAAAAGAACTTTCTAATGAGGAGGCCAGTTGTGGTTTGGGTCTTGGAGGACACATCAGGAAATCTGAGTACACTTCCTATTGGACCATTGATTCTCTACATGGAGGCAAAAAACCTTTTGCAGCAGGTCCAGATCGTAACTATATAGGATTTCTGGGCTTTCTATAGCCTCTGTCTCAGCTACTCAACTCTTTCAGTATAAAAGCAGCATAAGCAGCCATAGAGACAATACTATAAAGACCATGTGCTGCTCTGTTCCAATAAAACTATTTACCAAAATAGGCCACAGACCAGATCTGGCCCAGGGGCTGTAGTTTGCAGACCTCTACTTCACACCATCTGTGTCTCTGAGTAGAAAAATGGACATACTAAAATTTTCCCTAGCGTTGAGGCCGGCTACAACTAAACATCTGCTTTAGTGCCTGTCTAACCCCAAGGTCGCATCTTAGGAAGAGACCTGGGGGTAGAGGGACAAAGAATAAGATCAAGTCAGGCCTAGCCCCCATGGGAAGGCCTGGAGGGAGATGGGATCCGTGGAGTCCACCTCTAGCACGATGCCTGGCACTAGCAGTGGCACTTCACTTATTTTCTGAATAAATGACGATTTCATTAATTCATTGCTTTCTGGGAATTTGAGTTTGCTGTTTAGTCGTCTCAGAGTTCTCTCCGTCTCCAGGTCAGCCACCTGCTTCAGCAACTCATCCCATAATCAACCTTCTTTGCCAAAGTCAGTAGTGAGAGCAATCATCAGGGGCTATTATCTGATTATTCAAAGAGCAGAACACTCATACTGCTTTTGGAACCAAAGTGCCCCAAACACCTACCGAATTCCCTGATTTCCCACTGGGATCCTTTCCAGTAATAAGCCCTCTCCCATGCCATAGGGCCAGTGCTGTTTGGGGAGTCAGTGATCCTACAATGCCAATGGTTTCCATGACAGATGGAGGGTCTGCCTCCACCTTGTTCTTGTTGCCCTCGCTGGTTCATCCTGTCACAGTTGGACTCTTGGTACCTTAACCAGGTTTGGAATGGAGCAGAAAAGGCCACTGAACAAAAGGAAGAAGACCCTCTCTCTCTTCCATGACTTGTCCGTCACCTTTGCCTGAACTGGGAGTCTTGCTTCAGACCTCATACTGCAGGCCAATTTCTGGCTTGGCCACTATTTCCAACATTTGTGACTGCCATGACTTGTCATCTGCAACTTGACACATTCTACACACATGGGCATGTTGCATGCATTAAGACATGCTTCCTGCATTGGATGTTCCCAGACTGAGGATAGTTTCCTGGTAGAGAACTGAAAACTGCATTGAGGAATTTAGATTAAGCTCAAATCTATGGGTCTAGAGTAGGTTGAGCTCAAGTCTATGGGGTTAGGAATGTTTTCTTCCCTTTAGTGACACACCCCTATTCTAAAAAGCAGCAGCATTTATAATGAGGGCTCAGTCTGGCCCAGGACATGTTACAGGCAGAGTCCACTGTCTCTTCAGTGGATGACTGCTGCCTCCCTGATCAACCCTGGCCTTCCCCTCCCCCATGGGGAGAGGCTGTGGGCTGCAGCTCAAGGCTCACCTGGAACGCCTCTGGTTGCTGAAGGGCTGGATGGGGACTCTGAGACAACCTGATGGATCATCTCATAAACAGAGCCTGCAGGAAGGAAAAGAAAATTATGCCAGCAGAATGCACTTATGAGAAATAGATATGTGCAGTGCAGGGAGAAATGCTTTGATATTAAAATTTTTTGTAACTTAAAAAGGCATGAAAAATGATACCGACCGCTAACTAATCAACATTCCTTTGTGAATGCAGCTTCAGTTCCTAACCAAAAACACATCTCTGCTATTGTCTTGTCTGGATCCAGATGCAAACATGATTAATTAAGTTTTGGGGAGGAGGGGGAGGGGGAGGGTCAGGAAGGATGGCTTGCTGAGTATCATTTTTATACACAGGCCTGGGGAGAATCCCGAAGGCCAGGTGCCTTACCGCACATGGCAGGGCTTGCCTTCCATGAACTGAGAGCCACAAGGGTGCAGTGGGAGGCTGCACACAGAACTGCAGGGTTTCTTAGAGCCAGGCAGGCTCTTCTCCAGTCAGTTACAGAGGCCCTTGGCCATCTGTCGCCACTGCCCAGCCCAGCATGGCAGAGTAGCAAAACCTACTCTGATGAGACATCTTGACAGGGGATCTGGGCCCCATTTTCCACACTGCTACGTGGTGGCTTGGGACCTTGAGCAAACTGCCTCGTATCTGCATTTGTGAAATGAAGGGTTGGATTAAAGTTCCTTAAAGTTTCTTCCATTTCTGGCTTTTTATCTGGGGCCTGAGGTTCTTCACTCATAGTAGGTGTTTATCAGTTGAATACCAATGGTGTCAGTGATTGTCACCTTTGGGCAAAGAAGCCTGATGAGAGTGGGCTGTGAAGTGTCCTCGGTGGGTGTCTCTGGCACAGGTGGCTGAACTGCAGAGATCCAAGCTGCATGGCAGAGGCCAGCAGACTTGCTTTCTGATTGCTGTTCTGCCACACTGAGCCTAGTGACAAAGACACCTGATTGCTCTGCATCGCAGTTTCCCTTAAAAAACAGAAACACCAGACCCAACTCCCTGGGCTGTCATGAAGCTGAGCAGTGTCATTCCATTCTGTTCTCATGCTAGCTGGTCAGAGAAGACTATGACACAGTACACGGAGTCATATCACTCTCCTTCTCTAGAAGGCTGCTCCCTGGCAGAAGCTACAGGTCAAGTGCACTATAACTGAGCGGTTAAGGGGGCAGAATCCATTGTAAGACTCTCTATATTCAGATAACCTCCCCCAGCATCCTGACGTGAAGAAAGTTGAAATCTTCTTTGAACTTCAGTGACTTCATCTACAAATCAGGAATCATAGAATATACCTCATAGGACTATTGTGAATATGAAGTGAGTTAAAACACTATAAAATGCCTGTAATCTTGCCTGGCACATTTGGCAAATGCTAAGTGTTAGTATTGTTACTGAGGGTCCCTCTTTATGTTTGGACACCCACCAAATGTCCCTTTACTTTGCACTCAGTCATGTCTTCTCTCAGGGGAGAGTGAGTGGAGCTCCCCAACCTTCAGCTGCACAGAACAGGCACATTTATTCATTCGTCTGACAAATATCACTGAGTACCCACAATGCACCAGGTCCTTAGTTCATCTTTGGAAAGACCATGTTACACGGAGCTTCCAGCTTGGCTAAGCCCTAGCCTCACCAGAAGGGCACAAAGTGCATGCTTGCCCTGCTTGGGGAGCAGGAATGGGCTTGTGCATGGTTAAGAGTTTTATAAGGCCTGCTGTATAGCAACGTGGTGCTGGTGTCAAGAATAACACTGAAAACTCATCAGACTTTAAGGCTCTAGTGTGGGGATTTGAGCCAGAGCCAAGACTAGGGTTTAGGAGCTATTTTATTTGGGGTTTTACTGCCTTCTTCTAAAGCCAACTGATTCCACTAGTATTTACCCTCTCTTGATGTTAGCTGGGAATGACCAATTTTTTAGATTATTAGCCATGTCTTCTCAAACATTAGAACTATGGATTGCTGGTTTGAGTTCTGTAATTCTTCTCAATTACAGAGGAAGAAGACATCTTTTGCATGTGTGTGATTTGTTCCTGCGAGTATCTAAGAAATATGCAGCATTCTCTTACCGAGCTGGGAAATCATTTGAAAATACCATCTCTAATCCATCTTCATGTTTTCAAGAGGGAGTTTATTTTTCCCATTTCCCAGATGAAGTAACTGAGAGCAGTCAGGAGATAGCTTGCTCAGGGACCCAGGACCACAGAAGGAGTTGGTAGTGGAGCTGAGAATGAGCTCTGATTTCATGCTTTACAATCAACTGTAACCCAGGAATTACCTTCCTGGACAATGTTAGAAATATGAACATGTGAATGGAGAATTTAGACCACAATCCCTTGGACCATGTCCAGGACACTAAAATGAGTGTCCTGCTCCTGTGAAATGCATTCTAAAAGTATTTACTGTTCTGAGTGTAATTTAACATGAAGCAGATTGTCCACGGAGGCTCCAGGCAAATCTCAGCCCCACTCTGTACCCTAACCCCACGGACAATGACTGTCAGTTGACGTCAACAAAGGTTTGATCCCCACGATGTACAGGACACTGCGGTGCTGGATGTTTTATAAAAATAAGGAGGGATCTCCTTGGAGGAACAGCATGAGGATGGCTGCAGAAATGAAATTTCCGCCCGCAATCTGTGTATGAACCAGTGCTGCCCACGTGCCACACTCCAGCTGACCTATCAGGAAGCTTCAGGCTATAGCACTGCCCTCAGCAGCTGCCAGGGCCCCTCCCAGCCTCATTCTAGAGCCGCTCAGCTCCCCTCAGTGTCAAATGGCTCCTCATCTCAGGCTGCTTCTCCTGCCCCTGGTGTCTGTGCTGTGGTTTCCCTGTTTTCTGTTCTCAAGGCCTTGTGTTTGCACTCACCCATCTGGCATGCACATGCACGTGCACACGCACACTCAGGAATCTGCCTTCCTTCCCTCCCTCACGCCCATGCCCCGGCACCGAGCCCCTTGTCTAGGGGTTCAGAACCGGGGCCTAGGGCATGTACACATCAGGAGAGGGAGCCCCAAGCTTTGAAATGAAGTGAGTTAAAACACTATAAAGTGCCTGTAATCTTGCCTGGCACATTTGGCAAATGCTAAGTGTTAGTATTGTTACCTAGGATCCCTCTCCATGTTTGGACACCCACCAAATGTCCCTTTGCTTTGCACTCAGTCAACAAAATTTTTTGTAACTTAAAAAGGCATGAAAAATGATACCGACCGCTAACTAGTCAACATTCCTTTGTGAAGTCCTGACATGAGGGCACTTGCCCCTTTGACATGAGAAGCCTTGTAGGAGACCTGGCTCAAAGGCCTCCAGCTGACCTCTTGCTTACCTCCCTGACTCACAGTCCCACTAGTGTTTGAGCTTCCCTCAGCTCCCCTGTGCTCTCTTGGGAGTGGCTGTGTTCCCACCATGCCCAGGTCTGTGCCTGCACACGCTATAAGCCTCTGGCCCTGGGAGAGCATGGCTTTCTTTGGGGGTACATATTCATACCTCTCACATTGGCTGTACTGAAAGTCCATCATAGTGCTGAAGATTTTCCCACACTCTCTTTAATACTCACAGCAACCCTGTATGATAGGCAGGCACATACCCTGCTTTATGAATGAGAAAACTGGGTAGCTCAGGGAGGTTATGTAAAAACTCAATTCACACAGCTACTAAGTGACAAAATGACAATTGAAAGACTAGAATGAAAACCCAGATAGATCTTATCTAAGAGCTATATGTCATCCAAAAACAAGAACAACACTGTTTTTGATTCTCAAAGAATTTATGATTTACTAGAGAGGTTAAGAGAGCTGGTTGGGTTTCTCAAAAAAGTGGAAGAAAAATACCTCTTTACAGTATGCGTATTTGAAAACTGGCAGAAGCTTGCCCACATACGTAATTGTATTGATTGAAGGTACATTTAAATGAACATAAAGGTATGGTAAGTATTTGGGGGATTTTAGTTCCATTGTGGATGGAATGAAAATGTATACAGATGTTGAAAAATGTTTTTTTCCATTTCCAGTGTAGGAGACGGGAAACTCTATACACATATTTTGCCCAGGGCAGATGGGAAGGAACCAATTGTAGAGAACAGAGGATTGTAAGGGTACTGTATTGGTCAATTCAGAAGACTAAAACAAAATACCATAGGCTGCACGGCTTATGCAACAGAAGTTTATTTTCTCAGCTCTGGAGGCTGAAAGCCTAAGATGTCAGTGGAGTCCATTTCTGGTGAGATCTCTCTTGCTGATTTGTGTAGAGAGCTGCCTTCTCATTGTGTCCTCACATGGCAGTTGGGGGGGTGGGAGAGAGAGAGAGAGGAAGGAAGGAAGGAAGGAAGGAAGGAAGGAAGGAAGGAAGGAAGGAAGGAAGGAAGGAAGGAAGGAAGGAAGGAAGGAAGGAAGGAAGGAAGGAAGGAAGGAAGGAAGGAAGGAAGGAAGGAAGGAAGGAAGGAAGGAAGGAAGGAAGGAAGGAAGGAAGGAAGGAAGGAAGGAAGGAAGGAAGGAAGGATTTCAGTCAAAGGGAGAAATAAAGTTTAAGATCAGTTTATTGCTTACAAACTGCAGTCGGGGCCCTTCTCTCTTTCCTGCTCCAGCAGAAGCAAAACTGCCCCTCCCCTCACCTCTCAGGTACAGATAAGACCTCCCTTGCCCAGGTAATTACCTATTGATATGGAGATGCACTTCTCTCCACCCCTGAGGAATGATGCAAATGCACTAAAACCATACTTCTTTCTGGAAATATTACAGTTTCACCCACAGGTTTCCACAAATGAATTTCAGGAGGAGGCAGTTAAGTCCATAGCAAGTATATAAAATTATTTTGTCAACTATCAGATCACAGCTAAGTTTCCCTAAGGATCTGCTATTATTATTGGAATCCTATCTGATATAGCTTTAAACACTAGAAATGCACAGGACTATTCTCCTTGCAAATTACCTGTTTATGTAGACTTCATTTCCAGCTCTTGTTTTAGCACCTATAATCACTGAATAGTCTATCAGGATTACCGGGAGGACAGTTAATTTTTCTCTTCCCACTTTATCTTCCATGATCTTCAATAGTAAGATAATTTCGTTGTGTGGAAGATTTGGGAAAACTGTATTTGAGATTTTAATGGACTTTACAGATTCTAACCCACTTTCAGAAACATTACCTGATGATTTCTGTAGTAACCTTGACAACGTATTATGACCCTCATCCCTCATTTGAAATGAGAAAAACTTGGCTCAAAGGGATTAAGTGTTCAAGGTCACCTGTCATTGAAGAGGCAGGGTCTGGACTCCACCCAGGTCATCTCATGTCAAGGCCAATGCTCTTCTCCTTAATCCCCAAACACCTCTTTAGAAAAAACAAAACTCCTCCTCTTCGGGTAACTGGATGGCATGTTCCCTACTGGGACAGACTCTTCAGACGCATAGGCAATGTTAGCAAACACATGTGGTATTAATGGACATGTTCCTGTACACAGGTCCTCACACACATCATTTATTTGTACCCTCAATAGTTTCCTGTAGAAACAGGGAGCAAGGACACCAAACTTCTTGGCTTCAGAAGGAATAATCTTGGTACAAGACAGAAAAAATATGAAAGAAGCTGGGAACAGGCAGCACCCATTTTTTTCTGCCTTCCCTCCATCCTCACCTTCATTTCCACACCAATAGATGAAGGCATCTAAGCTGAGCAGAGAGAGGAGGGTTGAAGAAAATACAAGAGGGTTAGATGTAGTGTAGAAGTTGTGCATCCTCCCACTTTGTCCCCTTCCCATAGCCAAATCATAGATATGGGAGTGCTTGGTAGGGATACATAAAGGAACCACCTTTAAATAGGAGGATCTGAGAATGGAGAGCATCTGTGTCTTGCTACCTGCATGAAGTCCAGAGAGACTGCAAGCATAACCCATTGTTATATGTCAGCAGTGGGGTAGAAATTGTAGCATAACATACTGGGGACAGAGGCTACCCTGGTTTTTTTAACTGAAGGGGTATGGATGGCCATCTGACAATACCCAAGGCTCCTGAATTAGACACAAAATATTTCTGGGAGAAAGGAAGCTCATGGGGCCTAGGGACCAGCACAAGGGAATGCCACATCAGAGGTGTGCAACCCACGAACAGGACTTCGGAACGTATGGGAGGATGGAGCTGCATGTCAGAGGATTGCTTTGAGAGGGCATTGGGGATGGATACAGGATAGGGTGCATTAGAAGCAGCAGGTCATCAGAGCATCAAGGCAAACCAAGGCTAAGAACTATGTGCCTAGTCCCCACCCCCAACATGACAGTAGTTGGACAGAATTCTCCCTCCTGGAACAAAGATCAACTGCAGAGGAGGAGAAAGAGGGAGAAGGAAATCTTGGCTGTGACTTGGTTATAACCCTTAAGGGCTGGGAAATCACTGAATAACCGGACTTATCAAAAATAATTACATTAATTTTTCTGTATAGTTTGAATAAAGACTCAAGATAGAAAGTAAGGCTAGAAATGGAAAAAAATTAAGAAAGATCCTTGTTTGCCCACCAGTGTCTGTGTTTTGCAAAATGAATAGTCATTACATTAGCTATTTTTCATGGTTATCAAGTGTCAATATTATGCCAAGTACTTTATACATATCTCATTTAATCATAACAGTTTTATGATTATATATATTATTTATATATAATTTATAACAATATTACTATCCCTACCATATAACACCAGAAAGATCAAGTTGCCTACCCAGGGTCACCTTGCTAATTATCAGTAGAGCAAGGATTTGTGTCTGTATCTATATGACTCCAGAACATACATTCTTAGGATTGGAGGGAAAAGTTTATCCAGTATAACATTTGTACCTTTGAATTTTAAACCATGTGACTCTATTGTTACCTATGTAATAATAATTATAATTAAAATAATAAAACTAAAACTCAGTTTTTGTGACACATTATCCCAGTCTCCAAATCCTCCCTGCACAACAGAACAAACCATTGACTGCCTTTCCCATCCCTTCTTCCCAAATGTCCATAAAGCACTGACCCCAAGGAGCAGACTTCTGCTGAGTGACAGAGCTGTCCTTTTCTTTAACAGAGTGTAAGTCCGGGGAGAGGAAATCCTGGGACAAAATACCTATAAAAACTGAAATCAGTCAAAGGGAGAAATAAAGTTGAAAACCCGTTTATTGCTTACAAACTGCAGTCCAGGGCCATCTCTCTCCTCTGCTCCTGAAGAAGCAAGCAAGCAAGCAAGCCCTTCCCTTTAAACTCTCAGATTCAAATACACCCTCCATTGCTCAGGTAATTACCCACACATATGGAGATAACTTCTCTCCACCCCAGAGGATATGCAAATGCACTAAAGCCAGGCAAGATACTCTGGAAATGTTACAATTTTACCCACACAGGGATGAGCAGGCAACGCGGGGTGGCCTGAGGTGGCCTCATGCCCTCTGAGCAAACAAGACTATTAGACTTTTGAGATACAGGCCCCATAAAAGGTCTGAGAGGCCTGTAGTTCTTTCTTTGCCAATTAATGATGTTTGCTGATTGACCTAACTCCAGACTTTAGACAGGATGGGGACATGGAAAGTCACACTGGAACACCCCATTACTCCCTTACTGGGGGAGTGAACAAGGGCTTGCAGGCTGAAGAATATCCTTTGCTCTCAAATCTCTGCTCTCCTCTAAACCCATGAAGAGCCAGCACCACTGATTCCCTGTCAGGCTGCTCATGGCCTTGTAGGAAGAAAGGATTCTTCGTTTGAGGCAGGAAACAACATCAACAACATCACTGCCCTGGCTGAATGCAGCCTTGGGGATTAGATTTTCATACAAACCTAACCATTCTAGTGGGGGAAGAAAGGTTATTCCAAAACTGATTTTAAGAAGGGGAGGAAATAGAATGGTACTTCTAACCCCTCTCTGATCCACGGACTGACCGTTTTCCAAATAGGATTAGAGACTCTTTCCTCAATATCTGTAACTATAAACATTGGAAAATTAGGAAGAAAATAAAAAGGAAAATAAAGGGAAGAAGAGAGTGGCAGACATAGATGAGGTGGAACCAATTGTGGGTGCTTTTCATTTGTACGTGAAATTTTCTGCATCAACAATTCAGGATACATGTATGGCTATATCTCTGTTAATTTTCCAAAGGCTCATGCATATTATATTATGAGGGAGTCCCAAATTTCATTTTGTAATTCTCCCCATGGCATCTCACCCACACCCTCAGATTGTCCAAGAGTTCCAGGAGCTTAGGCAGCTGCAATGAGGTTTATAACTATCTTCTGACCACAGAGCATCCACCACAATCAACACTGGCCCTTCATTACTGGACTTCTGATCTCATGGCAGCCTAGGCAAGGTCACTACAGCCCTCCATGCGAAGATTACAACTCTTTTGGACTGACGTGGCCTTGCCCAGCCACTGGTCTCCAGAGCACAAACATTGGTGCCTAAGTGTTTGTGTGTAGAGGAGCTCCCAGCATGAACCCTGCGATGTTGTGCCCCAATTTACCCCATCCCCATTCTGCTATTTGCATCATTGGTCCCAGTTCTCCACCCATGCCTGTGTCCATGTCCTTTGCCATATACTTTGGAATGTCCCCACAAAAGGGGCAGAGTATATTTCCCTGCCTCTTAAATTAGAATTTGTCCATGTGACTTGTCTTGACCAATAATAGAAAAAGGAGGAAGTGACAGTGTGTCTGTTTAAACACTAAGCCTTAAGAAGCCTCACAAATTTCCAATTGTGGAACTGAGTTGAGCCACCCCAGCCAAGGCCAGCTGAGATTGACTGAGCTCCAAGGACCCATATATACCTGACCAGATCTACTGGAGAGCAGCAGAACCATGAGGCCAAGCCCAGCATAGATTACTGACCCCTAGTAGACTAGCAGACTCCTGACCTAAATAGAGCTTATTGGTTTTGCCACCGATATTTGTGTTTGTTACACAATGGTAGTGTGGTCATTGTTAACTGACTGATGGACATCAGCTCTGTGTGGAGCTCAGGCCATCAACCTCAGTGCTTCTTTCTTCAAGATAATCTTATTCTCAGGGACTTCATACATCTTCCCTATCACAGGCCCTTGTCAGGGCAAACCTGGTCCCCCTCCAGGGGACCATCATAACTTTGACCACGGGTGAGATCTCAGGCCCTGTTCTGCTGGAAGGCCCCTGGGATCCTTTTGCAAATAATTCATGACCGTTGGCCGGAGTTTCCCTTCCTATGAAGAGAGGTAGTTCTATGAAGTCCAATTATTTTTCCCTCTCAGAAAATTATACCTGATTGGCCAATTCTTATGCAACTAACAGAGATTCCTAAGGATCAGAAAGCTTCTCTGGCTTGAAAATAGCCTTGGACAGTATATGGTATTATATAAACATAAGTCTTGGAGGGACACACTATTACACATATGATTATAAAGTCATGATTTTCTGAACTAGTTTCATGTTCAAGAAAATTGAAGCATTGAGAGGTCCTATATCTACCCAACTTCAAACACCCAAGCAAAGACAGAGCCAGGATCAGAACTAAAATTTTTGGGTTCGCCATTCAGGTTTCTTGACACTTAAACCATGTTGTGGTATCTGAGGGAGCCCAATGTATAGCACCCCTCTCTCCTGCTAATAGTCTGTACAAATTGACAAAACAAAGGACAGGCAAATGGAGACAAAAATACCCTTTTCTTCTAATAAAGGCCAAGTTGGAGGATGTGGCTGTCTGTAAGACCAGCCAACACTAGACCCCGGTGAGGAAAATGATCCCTCCCCCTGCAGAACAGAATAAAATGCTTCCTCTAAGTGAGCCTCTCACTCCCAAGAGGAAGAAGGGTGGAGTTAAGCTGAACATACCCAGATGTATTGGTTAAGATACTCCATCCTCCCCTGGGCAAGAGTGAGCACCGGAAAGGAAGCCAGGAATTACACTGAGTTCTTTTTAATAAACAAAATGAGTTATTTGTAATAAACAAAAACATCATGAGTTGAATAAAAATGTTTCTGTAACACCAGATTTATTTAATACGAGTCTGTCAGGCTTCATTAGAAAAGCCTGTATCTTAGTCACCCCACTTCCATAAAGCCAGATAAGTAGGTTTTCTGATAAACAGACAAGAGTGACCTGAGAAACTGAAAACATGGAATTGCCATCTGCTGAGATGAAGAAATTTGCAGGGTTCAGCCCTGGGACACTCCAACATTGGAAAACAAGGGCAGGCCCACAAAGGAGACTGAGAGAGAGTAGCCAGTGCAGCAGAGGAGAATTACGTCCTAAAGGCCACCTGAAGAAAGAGTTTAAAGAAGTGGTGACCTCCTATCTCAAATTCTAAACTGCGGCAAAGAAAATAGTGATTTCTCAAGACTTAAACAGACTCTGAGGTGCTATGAAGTGTGGCGAGATGGAATATATATACTGAACCATCTTGAAATCACACTGCTACATTCAAGCATCAGTTCTGCCTCTGTGTAGAGCCGACCTGGCTGACCCTGACTTAAGGAATACCCTCTGTGTTTCACTGATTTGTTAGCTAACAAGAGACCATTTTAATTCTAATAAAGTTGTCATTTCCCATCCCATCTCCACCTTCTGATGTAGCAATGTTCCTTTAGGCCCAAACTAGTTCATCATCTCTAGAAAAATCATCTGCTAGAAGAATCTGGATCTTAAATTAATTGCCATCTTAGCATATTCATAATCTTTACCTATTCCAGCTGCTATTAGCTCCTAGCAGCCAATGCATAATGAACAATGAATGTTTAGAGCATAAGAATTGATAGATGGATTCCTCAAAACATGGCAGCAAAGATTACCGATTGCCAAAGCCTTTTATAAAGTAGGTGGAGAGCAGGAATGGTTCTCATCATATCCTGTCTCCACCATCTTGATTCATCTACAGTGAAAAAGGCGGAGGGTATGGTGTGGAAATGTGTGTGTGTGTATGTGTGTTTCGAATTGCAATTTTTGGCTACATCTCCAGTGAGATGATTAAAGAACTTTAGCTCTTTACAACCAGCTAGCCAAAAGTTTGACTATGCTTTGCTTTCCAAATATGGTTCTCATTTGCTCTCAGCCTTATTCCTTTGTCTCTCAGAGAAAAAGGCAGCAAGAAAAATCAATCTTGGGCTTCATTAATTAAGGTTTGCATTCTTGCTGGGATATCTCAGGAAGACAATCAGTTCCTTCTGCCCAACTGCCTGAAGAACCTTATAATGTGGTTCTATTCATTCTTCAGGGCTCCGTGTAGCTTTGCGGCCAGTCCCAGTTTGGTGGTCCTTAAATTCATTTTCATATGGAATTGTGGACATTGTATCAGTTTATAAAACTAATATTTCTCTCTGCATAGCTCCAGCAAGCAACCACTAGGATAATCTCATAAATCTTCATTGGGAAGAAGACAGAAGCAAGGGTTTTTATCTAGCTTTGTGATTTTCATAATTAAGAAAAAGACAAAAGGTAAGCATTAGACCTCTCACTTTCCCACCCCTGCCCAAATACCAGGCATTCTAGTTCTGATCACTGTTTACTTGGTACTTGAGGTCCTGACCCATGTTAAGCTCAGTCTCATTTTTCATGAAAAACAAAAATAAAGGCAGGGAACTTTGGTGTTATTTTCAAAAATGTGGAATCAGAGTCAGGAAGAGAAACCCATATGTCTGCCTTCTCAAGTCTCTTTTCCTCTTCACATCTGTGCCTTCTGGAAAGAAGACTGATGTGGTGCAGTCATTTTACCTTAATCTCTTTTGTGATTTCCATGAAAACAAAACTTTCAGGCTGGATTCCTCAGGTAACAATGGATCCTTAAAGAAAATTCTCCATCTACTTACTCAGCAGACACTGTTCTGCTCAAGACCATGGTGTGAATGTTGTAGGGATTCAGAGATGAACTTATATATACAAGGAGTCCATGTACAGGACAGATAGGAAATAGGAAAAGGAATGGAAAGAGATGAGAAGGAGGGGAGATTACACACACCCCCATGTGATGTTGACCTCACATTCTCGGTTCAGTTGACTCTTTCCTTACACACGTTGTCACAATTCTGTACCACCTGTCCTCTAGCACTGCAGCCAGATGAAGCACGGTTAGAGTGGACAGCCACAAAAAGGAGCCACGCACCCTGAAGTCACATGCAGACAGGTCAGAGGACAGTTCCTCTCGATTTGACTGATCATTGGAATAGGCCTGGCAAAAATGGCCTGAGAAACTGAAAACATGGAATTGGCATCTGCTAAGGTGAAGAAATTTGCAGGGTTCAGCCCTGGGACACTTCAACATTGGGAAGCCAGGAAAATGAGGGCATACCAGCTAAGGAGACTGAGAAAGAGTAGCCAGTTCAGCAGAGGAGAGTTACGTCCTAAAGGCCACCTGAAGGAAGAGCTTAAAGAAGTGGTGACCTCCTATCTCAAATGCCATTGATAACTCAAGAGAACTGAGAATTAAAACCTGGATTTAGGGGTGACTATGAACTGCAAGAGTAGAAACAAAAGCCTGGTTGAAACAGAAGAGGGAGTAGAGACAATGATTACAGACATTTCATTTGAAAAGAAACCTTCGAAAACAAAGTTAAGGAGGACTTTCATTGTTTAAAATGTTAAGTTCTCAGTTACCTGATTACTTTGATGCTACAGAATAATCACTTCCCTCTGGTCCTTGTAGGTTTTCAATTTTCTAGAACAATAGCTAATGTTGATTACACTCTGTGCCATGCACTCTTGTATGTACATTTTTCACTTATTTAATCCTTATAACTCTTTAAGATAACTGCTATTATCGAAGCCATTCCACAAATAAGGAAACTAAAGCACAGAGAGATCCAGTAATATGATCAAGACAACACAGTCAGTAAGAAGTGGAGGCAGAATTCAGATACAGATGGACCAGCTCCAGAGCCCAAGTTCTCACCCACGTGTTACCCTGTATGTGAGCTTTTGAAACTATAGGGCTCTTTTCTCCAATGCCTGCCTTGCTGGGCACCACTCAGTTCCAGTCGCCACAGCAATGAACGGCAGAGTCATCAGGAAGTTCGTCAGAGCCCTAATTTTCTCTGCTCTCGGTGCTCTTACAAATTCTCATGCAGTGGTCTTCTACTGTCCACTCTCTCCTATTAAACTTCCCAGACTACTGTCACTGACACCTGAGACACGTTAAAAGCTGGAGTGACAGTGTTGGGCAAGTAAGAGGAGGTAGGCAAGGCCTGAGGCAAGGCTGTCGGGGTAGGAACATGATGGCGCCCTTCCATCCTCACATCCCCTGGCAACAAAGCCCATGGTTGGAATCACAACTGGGGTCCAAGGCCCACCTTCCTCCCACTCATCCTTCTTTGACCTGCATGAGGAAAACAATGAACCAGGAAGAGAAGATCTAGTTCTGGGGTCTGGGGAGGCCTTTGAGAACATCGAGCAGTTCAGCCTGCCATGACCCATCTGGGAGAGCCCCCCAGAAAGTCTGTCTTTCCTGAATCCTCCTCCAGCTGACCCGCCATGGGTCCCTGCCAATTTGAGAGCTTAAAGACCTATGTTATCACACCATTGCTTAACTAATCAGAAAACTTTGGAGAACACTGTGGATCTATGAGCTCTTTTTCTGGTTGAATCACAACCACCAATCCTGTCTGCTCCCACTCTTATTTTTCCCTGCCTTCACTTAAGCCCCTTTCAGAATTTTTTTATGAACTTCTCTGCCTTCTCCAGTAGATTTCACATTCACTGGGAACCAGTATTCTGCCATATTCATCTCTCCGTCTTCCCCACCCATGCTTACTGCATCAGCCAAAGTCACAGAAAACCTGGCTTAAATGGATTTACACTGTGGACAGTTTATCACCTTACATAGTAAGAGGTCCCAAGTTAGAGTGTCTCCAGGGCTGATTAACAGCTCAACAGCTTCATTAAGAGCCCAGGGTCTGTTTCTTTTGTGATTTCCACCAAAACAAAACTTTCAGGCTGGATTCAAAGCTGACTGGACATGTGACACTGAGTGAGTACATCTGGCCCAGGCTAGCCCTCCTCAGGGTCTCAAACACTATTATTCATTATTAATAGATGAGGTGGCGTCTTTGAAGGAATGACGAAATCTTTCTCAGAAGCTCCCCCAGAAAATATCCCTTCCCCTTTATTGGCCAGAACAGGGAGGGTTTCATGACCACCCATAAACTAAGCACTGGCATAGAGAATGGACTTCCTGTGATTAGACTAATTAGCTTTTACTCCAGGGTTGGGCATGGGATCAACTTTTCTAAGAACACCGCTGCATGGAAGAGAGTAGACACTTGAAATAATCAGGGTTCTACAACCAAGGCAGAAGGTGGAGGATGAACTGGGTGTGTGCAGCCTGCAGCACCTGATACAGCAACACGATGATTGCACTGTTTATTGAATTTCGCCTCACCCTAGCTTGGAGTACTTCCTCAGTAGGAACAAAGCTGCGAGGAGACAGGACCCAGATCAGGTAGGCTTTACAGAGGAGAGGGAACTAAGTATATAAGAAAGATGGAGAGCGTGATGCACCGCCCCGCTGCAGAGCCAATGCGGTGTGACGTCTAACTAGGGAAGAATAGGAAGCTAATACTGAAGACCTTCTATCACCGGATACCGTATTAGGTCATCCATATACTTTATCCTATTTAATCCTCACAAAAATCCTTCTGAAATACAAACTACTATTCTCCTGTTATACATGAAGAAATCAAGGCTCGCAGAAGCTGGGTAACTCACCAAGGGTTAGTAGAAGGAGAATTCTGTTGGCTGCTGACAATGGCAGAAACCTTCTCACAAGGTCCCAGTTGCTAAGGAATTTATAGGAATAGAGCCTTAGCCAAGCAGTATGTTGTTAGGATGTGAACCTTTGGGCTCCACATCTCTGTGAAGTCTCCGGTGAGACAAACCTCTGGTGAACACCAAATGCTCCTTTGTGCTGCTGGCCTAAGCCTAAGGCTTACTGAGAGAAGCAAGCCATGTGAGTCCCTCCCGAAATTACAGTTGAAAAATAAGGAAGTCAGAGTAAGGAGCTATCCCAGCCTAGAGAGGAAAAAAAGTTCGATAAATGCATCATTTCTTTTACCAGATAAGGAGAACTTTGGGGATGGGGAAGAGAGAACATTCCACCCCACCTAATGGGGCTCCCCTTGGTGGGGCATAGGAAGAGCAGCAGCAGACTGAGAATTCACCCTGTCCTCCAGGCACCTTTAACCCTCGATACTTTCATGTTTAACCCAGTTCCCTGGCCATCTAGGATCCTCCTGGGTTGCTCTCTGACTGGGATGGATGAAGTCAGTGTGGTAGAGTAGGGCCTCAGCGGACAGTGAAAAGGACCTCTCGTATCAGCCACCAGGCCATCCTCAAGAAGGAGATGACTGGGTGCACACCACAAGGAAACAAATACTGTCTTTTCCTCACCGAACGCTAGACAAGAGAATTTGTTAGCCCAAATAGGAACAAGCTAGAATACTTTCCTCAAAATAAGAAGTACTTGAGATTAAGGGCATTTTTCACCAGAATTCTGTGTGGAGGCCGGGACAGAGTAGGAGGGGAAGGCTGAGGAATAGTGGACTTGCCTTGCAGAATTCTTCCGGGGAGAAGTTGTGCCACCAGAGACAGAGAACCAATATGGTATGATCTCCAAGAATTTAGAACTTGAGGTGTGTCCAGGATCAACATCAGCCCATCACTATTACTGTCCCAGGCAGATATCCTTGCAATAAAATGCTTCCTCCTTAAGTCCAGAGGAGTTTCCCAGTGGGGAACAGTCTTTCCTAGACACAGTCCATTTATGATTGCAGCATGGCAGTGGCAGGGGCAATGGTTACGTTGAGGAAGAGCAGGGTGATTTTAAGGAGATAGGAAAACTGGAGAATAGGGAAGAGGGAAGAAGTTGGGAACAGGGAAGAAAAACCAGCTTGAAAAAGAGAATCCACAAAAACCAACTGGCTAAAAACAAATTTGCCAAAAATCATTTATTTGCTAAATAATCAATTTGCCTAACTAGTAATTACCAAACGTCTTGTTTCTGTTAGCTATTCATAGAGTTTATAGCAATTCATGTTGCTCACATTAATTTCAACAGACTTCATGGCATTTTCCTAAATTTGGTTTCCCCTGACTTTGTCACAGCCAGAGCCTCTGGGTATTATAGAAGAATTCTGCATATAAACAAGCTTTGCATGTGTACACCTTTGATGAAAGACTGGTCCCCCACTTTCTGGGATGTTTAAGAGTACAGCTTCAGGAAGGGTGCCTATGGAGCAATGAGGGGCTGCCATGGAAACAGCTAACAAAGCCTAATCAGTCAAGAGCATGTGTACAGGGACAGATGTGGCAGCCCTCATAGGCAAGTTGAGGTTACATATGGAAGGACCCTAAATGTCCAGTCAGTGAGATTGACATTCCCTAGAAGCACTGAGGAACCACTGAGCACTAGAGCGATGATAAAGCAGATGATATCTGCAAGAGTGCATGGCACACAAAAGGTACCCAATACACACCTGCTGAATGAATAGCCCACCTTAAGATATTCCATGCTCCTTTGCTTCAACTTAACAACTGGGTTGTAAAAAACCTCCTTGTTAAAGCAAAAGCCAATTACACTGATAACAGTTCTGCTTGGTTAGGCAGAGGCCATGGCTATACCTTTCTAATTAGGGTAAGGGACTGTCAAAAGTTGTTATATTGTTATTATTTAATTAACATCATCATAATCACTTGAAAGGTAGCCATTCTACAGAGTGGAGCCTGGAAGGGCCTGTGACTCAGGGACTGACAGCTTAAAACCATTCTCCAATACTAATGTTTAAAACCAAGTGGGAAGAAAAGGTTACAGATTCCAGCATAGAAGGATCCTGTACACACCTTATCCCACAAACACAACAAATCTACAGCTCCCCATGAATAATTTCCTCAGAAAAGGACCTGAAAGTTGGCTGAACAGTGCCTCCACAACAAAGGAGAAAATACCCACACCAAGAGGGGTAGGAGAAGTGGAGATGCAGTCTCACAAGAAATCTCACCTCAGACACAGTGACCCACAGTCAGGAGGGATCTCATAATGTGGAGCTTGTCCTGAGGAGTGAGGGGTTTGTGCCCCCAAATCAGGCTTCTCAACCCCAGATGAAGTAGAAGAATGGATCAGTGACCTAGAAGACAGGGAAGTGGAAATAACCCACAGAGCAGCAAAGAGAAAAAAGACATTTAAAAAGTGAAGAAAGCTTAAGGTACCTATAGGACAATATCAAGTAAAATAACATCTGTACTAAAACGGTCCCAGAAGGAAATGAGAGGAAGATAGGAATAGAAAAAACACATGCAGCTCCAGGAAGTGCAAAGAGTTCCAAATAACATGAACCAAAAGAGATCCACACCAGAACACATTATAATTAAAATGGCAAAAGTTAAAGGTAAAGAAAGAATATTAAAAGCAACAAGAGAAAACAAATCGCTATGTACAAGGGAACCTGCATAAGACTATCAGCTGATTTTTCAGCATGAACTTTACAGGCCAGAAGGGAGTGGCAGAATATATTTAAAGTTTTGAAAGGAAAAAATCTTCCAACAAAGAATAATCTATCCAGCAAGGTTATTAATCAAAATTGAAGGGGAGATAAAGAGTTTTCTAGACACACAAAAACTAAAGGAGTTCATCACTAAACTGGCCTAATAAGAAATGTTAAAGGGAATTCTTTAAGCTGAAAAGAAAGAGCACTAATGAGTAGCAAGAAATCATTTGAAAGTAAAAATCTCACTGGTAAAGGTAACATATAGTAAAGGCAGTGGATTAACCACGTATAAAGCTAACACCAAGGTTAAAAACAAAGTAGTAAAAGTAACTATAATAATTAGTTTAAGGGATATACAAAATAAAAAGATGCAAAATGTGACATAAAAAACAAAACACTTCAAGGGAGGATTGAAACTAGTTTTTAAAATACATTCAAACTTAAGATGCTATCAATTTGATACAGACTGTTATGTATAGGATGTTATATGTGAAGCTCATGGCAACCACAAAGCAAAAATCTACAGTAGATAAACATAAGACAAGGAGAAAGGAGTTTAAACATAGCACTGGAGATAATCAGCAAAACACAAGGGAAGATAGCAAGAGAGGAAGAAATGAACAGAAAGAAACTACAAAAATAGCCAGAAAATGATTAACAAAACAATAAGTACATACCTATCAAAAATTACTTTAACTAATAACAAACTAACAAAAGAGAAATTGAGAAAACAATCCTAGTCACAACTGCATCAAAAAGAATAAGTACCTAGGAATAAATCCAACCAAGGAGATGAAAGACATGTACTCTGAAAACTATAAAACACTGATGGAAGAAATCTATGAAGACACAAAAAATGGAAAGCAATTCCATGCTTATGGATAGGAAGAATTAATACTGTCAAAATGGCCATACTACCCAAAAAAATCTGCAGATTCAATACAATCCCAATCAAAATACCAATGGCATATTTCACTGAACTAGAGCAAACAATCCTAAAATTTTTTATGGAAACACAAAAGACTCCAAATAGCCAAAACAACCTTGGAAAACAGCAAAGCTGAAGGTACCGTACTTCCTGCTTTTAAGCCATACTACAAAGCAACAGTGACTAAAAAGTACAATATTGGCACAAGAATAGCTACGTGGATCAATGGAACAGGATAGGGAGCCCAGAAATAAAACCACACTTATGTGGTCAACTAATATATGACAAAGGAAGCAAGAACATGCAATGGAGAAAAGACAGTCTCTTCAATAAATGGTGTTGAGAAATTTGGACAGCTATGTGTAAAAGAATGAAACTGAATCAATGTCTTACACCATATACAGAAATAAAATCAAAATGAATTAAAAACCTAAATGTAAGAATTGAAACCATAACACTCCGAAAAGAAAACGTAGTAAACTTTTGGATATCAGCACTTAGTAGTTTTTTTCTGGATAAACCCCCCAGGCAAGGGAAAGGAAGCAAAAATAAGCAAATGGGACTACATTAAACTAAAAAGGAAACCATTAAAAACAAAAAGGCAATACACAATATAGGAGAATATATTTGTAAATGATTTATCTGACAGGGATTAACATCCAAAATATATAAAGAACTCACATGACTCAACACCAAAAAAAACCAATCAACCCAATTAAAAAATGGGAAGAGGACCTGAACAGACATTTTTCTAAAGAAAAAATACAGATGGCCAACAGGCACATGAAAAGATGCTCCACATCACTAATCATCAGAGAAATGCAAAGCAAAACCACAATGAGATATTACTTCACAAGAGTCAGAATGGCTAGTATCACCAAGACAAGAAATAACAAGTGTTGGCAAAGATGTGGAGAAAAGGGAACCCTTGTAAACTCATGTAAATGAGTCCAGCCACTGTGGAAAGCAGTATGGAGGTGGTTACTCAATAAACTAAAAATGGAAATACCATGGATCTGGCAATTCCAGGTCTGGGAATTTACCTGAAGAAAACAAAATCACTGACTCAAAAAAATATATGCACTCCTATGTTTATTGCCACATTATTTACAATAGCCAAGATGTGGAAGCAACCTAATGTGTTTATCAGTAGAAGAATGGATAAAGAACACGTGGTACATAGATACAATGGAATATTATTCAGCCATAAAAAAGAATGAAATCTTGTCATTTGCAACAATACAGATGGGCCTAGAGGGTATTATGCTAAATGAAATAAGCCAGGCAGAGAAAGGTAAATACCACATGATTTCACTTATACATGGAATCTAAAAAGCAAAACAAATGAACAAAATAGAAACAAATTCATAGACACAGAGAAAAGACTGGTGGTTGCCTTGGGGAGGGGGTTGGCAGATAAAATAGGTGACGGGGATAAAGATGCACAAAATTTCAATTATAGTATAAATTAGTTACAGGGATGAAAGTACAGCATAGGGAATGTAGTCAATAATATTGTAATATCTCTGAATGTTGACAGATGGTAACTACACTTATTGAGAAGAGCATTTAAAATGTACATAACTATCAAATCATTATGCTGAACACATGAAACCAATTATAATATTGCATATCAACTACACTTCAATTAAAAAAATAATTACTTTAAATTCAAATGGACTAAATTCTCCAATCAAAAAACAGAATAGCTGAATGAATGAAAAAAACAAGACTTATCTATATATTGCTTACAAGAGACTCGCTTCAGATCTAATGACATATACAGACTGAATTTGAAAGAATGAAAAAGAAAAGAAATTTAGTGTAGCTACACCAGACAAATAGACTTTAAAAAGAAATCAGAAAAAATATTTTAAAACAAAGACTATAAAAAAAAGAAGGGCATTGCATAATGCTAACAGAGTCAATCCACCAAGAGGATTAACTTGTAAACATATATGCACCCAATGTAGGAGCACCTAAATATATAAAGCAAATATTAAAAGACTTAAGGGAGAAATTGACAGCAATGCAATAATAGTAGGGGACTTTAATATGCCACTTTCATCAATGGATAGATCATCCAGATAGGAAAATCAATAAGGAAAGATTGACCTAAGTGAGATATTAGACCACATGAACTTAGTAAATATATACAGAACATTCCATCCAAAACCAACCTAATACACATTCTTTCCAAGTGCACATGGAATATTCTCCAGCATAGATCATAAGTTAAGCCACAGAATAAGTATCAGTTAATAAGTAGTATTAATAAGAATATTGAAATCATATCATCATACCAAGCATCTTTTCCAACCTCAGTGTTATGAAATTAGAAAGCAATAACAGGAAGAAAATAGGAAAAATAAAAAAATATGTGGAGACTAAACAACATGTTAATGGGTCAACAAAAAACCAAAGAAGAAATAAAAATACCTGGAGACAAATGAAAATGGAAATGCAATAGTACAAAATATGAAGTTTTCAGAAGGAAGTTTAGAGCAATACAGGCCTGCCTCAAGAAACAAGAAAAATCTAAATATTAACAATCTGACCCTACATATAAATGAACTAGAAAAAAGAAGAACAAACAAAACCCAATGTTAGTAGAAGGCAGGTAATAATAAAGATCACAGCAGAAATAAATGAAATAGAGATTAAAAAGATAATAGAAAATATCTATGAAACTAAGAGCTGGTTCTCTGAAAAATTAACCTTTAGCTAGACTCACCAAGAAAAAAAGAGAGGGTACAAATAAATAAAATCAGAAATGAAAGGGAAACTACAACTGATACCACAGAAATACAAAGGATCATAAAAGACTACTAGAAACAGTTATATGCCAATAGATTGAACAACCTAGAAGAAATGGAAAAATTTCTAGAAACATACAATCTTCCAAGACTGAATCATGAGGACATAGAAAATCTGAATAGACCGAATACTAGTAAGGAAATTATATCATTAATCAAAAACCTCACAACAAATAAGAGTCCAGGACCAGATGGCTTCACTAGTGAATTCTATCAAACTTTCCAAGAAGATTTAATACCTATTCTTCTCAAACTCTTCCAAAAATTTGAAAAGAAACTTCTAAACTCATTTTACAAGACTGGAATTACCCTTATACTAAAACTAAACAAGGATACCACAATAAAGAAATTATAGACCAATATCCCTGATGAACATTGATGCAAAACTTTTCAACAAAATATTGACACATGTACCCTTGGGGCTAAATTAACAATCCTATTCATAGAGGCCCGTGCCATTGTCAGCTGTGAGGTGTCAGTAACAAATCCTTCCAAACAGCAAAAAAATAAAAAAACATATTAACACACATAATTCAACAATACATTAAAAGGATCATACACCATGATCAAGTGGAATTTATTCCAGGGATGCAAGGATGGTTAAACATCCACAAATCAATCAATGTGATATACCACATTAATAAAATGAAGGATGAAAATCATATGATCATCTCAATAGATGCATAAAAGGATTTGACAAAATTCAACATCCATTTATGATAAAAACTCTCTACAAAGAGAATATAGAGGGAATGTACCTCAATATAACAAAGGCCACTTATGACAATCCCATGGCTAACATAACACTAAATGGTGAAAAGCTGAAAGATCAGGAACAAGACAAGTATGCACACTCTTGCCACTTTTACCTGACGTAGTATTGGAAGTCCTAAAAACAGTAATTAGGGCAGGAAAAGAAATAAAAGGCATCCAAATTAGAAAGGAAAGAAGTAAAACTCACTATTTGCAGATGACATGATACTATGTGTAGAAAAACCCCAAACTCCATCAAAAAACTGTTTGAACTAATGAATGAATTCAGTGAAGTTACAGGATACAAAATCAAGTATAGAAATCTGTTTCCTATACATTAGTAATGAACTATCAAAAAAAGAAATTTAGAAAACAATCCCATTTACAATTGCATCTAAAAGAATAAAATACCTAGGAATAAATTTGGCCATGGAGGTGAAAGACCTACATAGTGAAAATATAAGGCAATGATGAAAGAAATTAATGAAGACACAAATAAGTGGAGAGATATTCCATGCTTGTGGATTGGAAGAATTAAATGTTCATACTGTCCAAAGCAATCTACAGTAATCCCTATCAAAATCCCAATGGCATTTTTCACAGAACTAGAACACATAATTCTAAAATTTTTGTGGAGCCACAAAAGACCCCCAAAGAGCCAAAATAATACTGAGAAAGAAGAACAAAGCTGAAGGTATCATGTGCCCTAATGTAAAACCATACTACAAAGCTATAGTAATCAAAACCATATGGTACTGGCACAAGAGCAGACACATAAATCAATGCAGCAGAACAGAGAGCCTGGAAATAAACCCACACATATATGGTCAATTAATTTGAAACAAAGGAGTCAAGAATTTATAATGGGGAAAGGACAGACTCTTCAATAAATGGTATTGGGAAAACTGGACAACTACATGCAAAAGAATGAAGCTAGACCACTATCTTCCACTATATGCAAGATTTAACTCAAATGGATTGCAGGCTTGACTCTAAGACCTGAAACCCTGAAAGTCCTAGAAGAAAGCATAGGCGTAGCTCCTTGACATTAGTCCTAGTGAATTTTTTTTTATCTGACTCCAAAGGCAAGGGAGACACAAGCAAAAACAAACAAGTAAGACTACATCAAACTAAAAACCTTCTGCACAGTAAAGGAAACTCTGTCCACAAAATGAAAAAGCAACCTACCTAATGGGAAGAGATATTTGCATATCATATATCTAACATTTGGTTAACATCCAAAATATATAAAGAACTTGGATACAACTAAAAAACAACACAACCCAACTAAAAAATGGGCAGAGGATCTGGATAGACATTTTTTCCAAAGAGAGACAGATGGCCAACAGGCACACAAAAAGATGTTCAGCGAAATTTAAGTCAAAACCACAATGAACTATCACCTTACACAGTATGGAGATTCCTCAAAAAATTAAAAATATAACTACCATATGATCCAGCTATTCCACTTTTGGGTATTTATTCAAAGACTATGAAAACACTAATTCAAAAAGATACATGTGCCTTTATGTTCATTGCAGCATTGTTTACAATAGCCAAGACATGGGAACGCCCTAAGACTCCAACAGTGGATGAATGGATAAAGATGATTTTATATACATACACACACACACACACACACACACACACACACACTAAAATACTACTCAGCCATAAAAAACAATGAGATCTTGCCATTTGTGACAACATGGATGGATTTTGAGGGCATTATGCTGAGTGAAATAAATCAGATGGAGAAAGATACCATATGATCTCACTTACATGTAAAAAGCTAAAAAACAAAGTAAATGAACAAAACAAAAGCAAACTCATAGATACGGAGAAGAGATTAGTGGCTACCAGAAGGGAACGGGGTTGGCAGGTGGGCAAAATGGGTGAAAGAGCTTAATTGTGTGGTGGGTGGTGGATGGTAGACTTAATGGTGATGACCACTTTGTAGTATATACAAATATTGAATTATTTATAATGTTGTACACTTGAAACTTATGTGTTATATACTAATTTTACCTAAGTAAAACAAAAATTTTTTTTTAAAAACTAGAGTGAAAAAACTATTTGGTATCTGAAAGTTAAGGTATTCAAGAGTTCTATAAACAGTGTCTATGAAATCTCTATATCCTTTTCTTCTTTCCCAATCACTTGTCTTTTGGGTTATGATAAACAGTAGTGTGAGAATGTTCAGAGTGTGTCTAATTCCATTGAATTCAAACCCCAGACACAATGTGCTATGACCTTGGTGTAAAACTGAGGTCTGCCTTTTCCGAGCTGCATGAACTGGAAGTGAGCTTCTCATCATTTCTGAGTCTCAGTTTCCACAGCTGTAAAATCCATAACAGCCACCACAGAATGTTCTGGAGATTGACGGGCACAATGACATGAGGTGTCCGACGCGGACCGTCCGCACCCAGTCTAGCAGGTCCTGAAGTGCGGAAGGGGGGCGAAGAAAACAAAGACAGACAGAAAGAGCTGGGAGGGCTGACGCTCCTGCGCGTAGCCAGCAAAGCTTTATTCGAGTCCAGAGTATTTATACAGCAAAGAAGCACACTATTCCAGGAAATAGCATTATCCAATAGACAATCAAGCACAGTATTGACGTCAGCGGTAGCCGGGCAAAGGTAGGCACAGCAGGGTTCCTTCAGTTGCTCATGTAATACGTAAACAGGATGCTTTGTTCTCCATTCCCGCCACATCAGCAAGTGGGGGGAGGGCATAGCCCACTCCCCACAGGTGTCCCTTCTCTGACCATAATAATGGATTCTCTCCCAGAGGGCCTTGTATATTATTTGGAATAGGCATGGTCCTACTGTCTTGCTTATTCTCTTAAGAAAATTTATTAAAATAAGTATAATTAAAAAATTACATGGGAGAAGTATTAAACTGGCAGACTTCAATGGTCTTTGAGAGTTCCTCCTGATGCCCAAATATCTTCCTCCCAGGATCCACCACCTCGTTTATGGACTGAAGGAATGGAGAGTGTCAAGTGCAACCTCCGCCAATGTCTATCCCGGCGAGACTAGATCTCAGTTCCAGCGCCCTTCCACCAGGCTGCAGGCCTCCCTCCTCTTACTTTCCTAGTCTGCCTGCCACCAGCTCTTTCTGCTGTGAGCTTCCCCTGAACATAAATGAAAATATGTACATTCATAAAAAGAGAATATGGAAAATTCCCTTCCCCCTGCTGTTCAGCCATCCATTTCCAGTAACAACAGCTTCTAGTTCAGGGCCATCTTCAATTACCTCTCTCAGATTCTGTTGCTCATTTACATATATTTAAATTACACAAAATTACACACAGATGTGAGTTACTCATATATTTTATATAGTACATACACATGTACATATACACATCCAGCACAAGGCTTGACACTTTGGAAGACTTGGATTAATGTCTTTTGTCTCAATTCCGTATCTGTCTGTTACATACAGTAACCACTAGTTACATATAGCTATTTAAATTTAAATTTAAATTAATTAACATCAAATAAAATTGATAAGTCAGTCCTCAGTAGCACTAGCCACATTGCAAGTGCTCAGTAGCCACATGTGGCTAGGGCCTATTACATTCTATAAGAGCATCACTAAATTCTATTGGGCAGCTCTGTTCTACATCATTGTCTGTGTCTTCCTGCTTCTCACCATATTATCATCCGAGCCTTGGAAACCCAGGAGACATGTATTTTGACTTCTATAAAGGGCTCATTCTTTTTCAATTCTGTTCAGCAAAACTCAAGATGGAGATGGGTCTCAATATAGACAATGCCTTATCCTGGGCTCTGGAAGGGGGCAGAATGGAGAACAGTTTTCCAGGAATAAGGAATCACAGGTTCACTGTTTCCCATCGCTGAGCTCCAGCCCTTGGCTTCTGTGTGGGTGCTCCTGAAGCTCTGAGTGAATGGCAGTGATGACATGTTTAATGAAAAGTAAACATTTATGGTGCATCTCCCGCAGATGTACTCTGTGGGTGGGTGGACGAGTGGGTGGGTCAGTAAGGCCATCAGCACAGGAACTGGGATCCCACCCACTGTTACACTTTGGATCTCACCTGATGTTTTCTGTGCGCCTAAACTTGACCCTGTTTCTGTTCTGAAACCAGAGCAGGTAGGGAAGCAAGAGACGGAGGTGCTATCAGCAGCCCTCCAACTCCAGGACTGCAGCATGCCTGAAGTTGGAGCAACTTCCCTTGTGCTGGTTTTGAAAACTCCCAGAGGCACAGCACAGACACCCAATCTCTTGGGATGCTGCTGGCATCTAGTGGAACAACAGGGAAGCAGCTGGCAGCAAAAAAACCTGATATGCACAAAGGGAGTGTCCCAACCAGGCCTCACTCTATACTGCAGGGTTCACATTCAACACCCACTACTCTCCCAAAAGTGGGTGCCAGCAAAAAAAGAAATCACAGGAATAGAAACATGTCATTCCAGTTCACCCAGACACCCCCACAACATTGGTTCTCAACACTATTGGACACAACACTCTCTTTATAATATATATTTAGTTTTTGCCCCCTTTACATCCTAAAATTAAATTCATAGATATAACCTGTCTACACACATGATTATAGAAATCAATATAATATCCTATCACATGAAGATGAAAACATAATAGCAATGATTTTCTAAGCTGGTTTCCATATATATATATATATGCACATGTGAACAGACTAGAACACATAATTATCACACACTTGCACCTACATAAATGATTAAGTATGAATTTAAGAGAAGTAAGACTATCAGAAGCCACTCTATACAAGAAGTACAGGAAAATAAGAAAGCAGAAATATAGGTGGGCACTAGAACCTTGTATTCAGGTAAATAACAGATTATTTGTATGTGATAAGAGAGAAAAGGAAATAACCTTAATGGAAGAGAAAGGAGATGTGTTTTACATTTGGGTCAATGAAGAATGAAAAAGGAGGCAAGACACATGATATCAGGAATTCAGCAGATTCAGGAAGCCAGAAAGTTTCCGAAAGGAAAGTATGTCCTTTGAGGATCCGTGGGTCTGCAGAGGGAAGGGATGAAAATCCCCCCTATATGTGGGCTGGTGCTTGAGCTGGTTTATTTGCCATTAAAAATTGAAAACAGGGGTGGCTCATTATGACAGGGACCAGGAAGAGCTGGGAGGCTGAAACTTGAGTTACAAATCATGCCCAGGTATTGCTGCTGTCACTGTGTGAGATGTATCTGCAGGGCACGGTGCCCAGTTCAACAAAGGTTGGTTGTCAACTGAGTGCATCTGCCATTTGATTGAGAAAATTGACCTCTGGTTGATGGTGCCCTTGTATAATTCAAACAGGTAGCCTGAGGATATTGAGGCTCTCAGCTACCAAGCACCCACTGTGATAGGTACTTTATATACATTACCTAATTCTTATATCAACACAGTAAGGAATTCATTTGTTATCTTCAATGTACAGGATGAGAACACAGATTTGGAAAATTAAATAAGTAACACAGTCAAGCTTTTGGTAGGATGTGGCAGAGCAAGGATTTGAATACAGTTATATCTCATTTGAATATCACACTTAGCAGGTAGGTGGTTGGAAATAGGAATTACTGCTCGCACATGGGTTTTGAGTGACCTGAAGCCAAGAGAGGGATGCGGTTTGCGGAATGCTGCGTAGCTGGCATGTGGTGTCCCTATCAGGACTGCAAAGTACTTATCTTCTGCAGCGTTTACATCATATCTTGTGATATTTATTTCATATCTTATTTTAGAGATTTCAGAAATCAGCTGCAATCTTAAGCAAATTAAATTAAACTGTACTGGCAGGATATGAGCATTGTAATTTATCAACTGTTTCATAGTGGAGGCCAGAAATTTAAATGTCACTTATGGTAGTTAGTTAAGGTCTGTGCTCAGTATGGGAACAGTTAGCTAACAGACTGCAAATAAATTCTCTGATTACTCAGGGATGGGATAGTTACTCGTCACAAAGCCACTCTTGGCTATGAGGGTGATGTGGCTTGAACATCTGTCATCAGACTGGTTGTTGGGCTCTATCCAGCAAGGTGGGCTGAGCTGCATTGCCTTCTTCCCTCATTGCTCCTAATTTCGTGTGCTGTGTCTAAAGTCCCAAGGCGTAGAAAAGCCTTTTCCTATCAAGGTTATTCAAGTATGAAGCATCTCTTAGGGAAGAATGCTCTCTGAAATCCATTTCTAAGAACCAATAGTATGGTCTTTTGAACTGTTCTTTCCAAGTAGTGAATATGAGTTAACAGAGCAAAGCCTAAGTAAATGAGATAACCCCAACTTTTGTATTCTCAGGGTTAGAGTGTAAAAATACAGTGCAACTGCTCTGGAGAACTTTTACTTACAAAGTTAAAAGTACACCTGCTCTGTTACTCAGCAATTTTACTGCTGGGCATCTATCCAAGAGACATGAAAACATGTTGACAAAAAAGGATAAGGATGGCACAAGAATGTTCATAATAAATCCCAAACCAGTAGCAACACAAATGCCCATCAATAGGTGAAACAAATTTGTATTATAGTAATATAATGGAACCATACTACACGATAAATAAAATTAACTACTAACAAGCAACAATGTAGACGAATCTCAAAATCCTTTTGTTGAATTAAGGAAGCTATAAATACATAAATAATCACTTTGTTGATTTCATTAATTTAAAATTCTTGAACAGGCAAAACTATGCTCCAGTGATGGAAATCAGAGCAGTGATCCCCACTGTGAGGGGAGGGCACTAAATGGAAAGAAACCAGAAATTTTCTGTGGTGATGAAAATGTACAATATCTTGACTGTGGCCGTGGTTACACTGGTTTTGTCAAAACTCATCAAATTGTGCACCCAAAATGAGTTTATTCTACTATGTGTAAATTATAGTCTAATTTTTAAAAAATGAAACTGAAAGACAGTTTCAGCTACCAGGAGATCATAACTGTGTTCTATTTCTGCTCCTGACTTCTCTACCACTTCTTTTTTTTTATGCCTCAGGTCTTAAATGATCCAGAATCATGCAATCAATATTTAGTGGAAATAATTGAGGTGGGGACTGAGGTAATGGGGCTAACTGTAGTTTAATGTTTAAAATTACAGTCAACCCATGATTCTAGAAAGTAGACTAGACAGTTGTGGATCAAATAGGTTTGAAGCATGACAGATGATTGCTGCCACCTCCCAGCAAAGTGCAAGAACAGCCAGGCAGCAAATTCATGGAAACTGCTGAATATCCCTAGTTCAAGGAATGAGCTCTGAGCTCATGCAGAAGCCTCAGGGAAAGAGGGAAAGAGTCAGTGGATTAAAGCAGGAGAAGGGGAGCTTCAGGCAGCTGCTTTCAAGAGCACCAGAGACCCCACTTACCCTAGCGGCCTCTGCCTGCTCAGTCCATTTGGAGCTGGTGCAGCTCACTCCGCATTCCCAACCCGGCTCAGATGGGAGTCCATGGTGCCATATATGGGCAAGAGGCTGATGAGAGATACAGGACTTAAGAAAGCTCCTCCTCACCCCCATGAAGCTGATTGTACCAATATAACCTGACATGCTCATTTGAGGTTTAGCCCCTGCATCTATTGAGGTCATCACAGTTTCAGAAATTTGAACAGCAATCAACAGTTCAGGAACCAAGGCACCCTGACCTTTGCATTAAATTGGCCATATTCTTCCAGTGAGACCCATCACCGAAAGGAGAAAGAGGAGAAAAAATCTCCTTAGAGAAGAAGTGAATGATGCTGACTACACTCTCCCTGCCTCTTTGAGAATTTGGGCTTTAATATCTGTTCTCTGATTCTACCCTGGTCACCACGTGCCTAATGTGCACCAGATCCTGCGCTGGGCAGTGGGATTCAAGAATGAATGACTTAAGGAACTCAAAGTACTGCAAAAGCTGCGAGAATAATGGACCAACTGGAATGCATGTGATGAGTTTCATACACACTCACACTGCCAGCTCTTCCTGGCAGCACTGGGGGAGGCTCCACGGATGGGCAGACACATCAGCTGATCTTAAGGACAAGTAGGAATGATTAAAACTATTCCTGGAAGAAGAAAAGGCACATATAAGATAGAGACATGAAAACAATGTGTCTGGTGCAAGTAGAGGCTGAAGTCAGCCAGTGAGTTGTGAAAATTTTCCTGAAGACATGCATAGTCTCATGGGCAGATTCTGGGACTCCTCACCAGCTGGGCCACTGGTCACCCATTCCCAGCATGCTATGGGTTCAGCAGGTCTGAGGCCTCAGCTGAACACCACACCCTTGTTCCTGTAGGAGCAGGAACCGTGAGCTCAATTTCAGACCCAAGGACTGAGTTGAATTTATGTTAGTGGACCAACTGAGCCACCCATTTATCTGGGTCACCCATTTCCTTTCCAGAAGTGACCTCTTTTTCTCCTCTGGTCTGTGATAAACTACTCTCTGTAGTGTTAATTCATACCATAATAGTTAATAGTGTAGGCTCGGGGCCATATTGTCTGGCTTTGAATCCCAGCTCTACTGCTTGCTAACTAGATCTTAGACAATTTACTTTTCCTTTTTGTGCTTTCTCTGTAAAATGTGGATAATAATCCCTATCTCATGACTGATACATGTAAAGCCTTTAGAATACTGTCACCACTACATCAAGAAATTCCATCTACTTCCAATCAAACCTTGATCTATGTAGCAAACAGCAGCTGGAGAGACTATTTTTCTTTCTATTTTAGACCCCATAAAACAGAAAAAACTAAACAGCCCTTTGACAAAAGTCACCGGCCCATAACCATGCCCTCCAGCAAGCCCATCTGTGGGCTGCTTCCCCGCCCCTCCCTTTGGCTCACTGTCCCGGTGCGGCCACAGCTGATGGGCTCATAGCCTCTGAGGGGCTCCGCGGCTGCAGAGATACAGGCTGCTCCTTGTCTTGACTTAGCCCTACCCATGGCTGGTCGGCTCTGGGCTTCACCAGCCCAAGGTTAACATTAACCTGACCATTGCTCCACAGGGCTGGGTAAGTCATTAACCCTGGTGGGCCTGAGCACAGACCTCACAAGTCCCAGGACTCTTCTGATTCTGGAATCCGCTCAAGCAAGATGGTCATCCTGCCAGCACAGCAGGGAGCAGGGGGGCCTAGAGTGCCCTCCGTCTGGGGTACGAGGGTATTCCTCTCTGCTAATGGACCTACATTCCCCTCTAAGGAGCTGCGCCATGACTGCTCTGGAATGACCCACCATCTCTCTTCACCCAAGTGAAGTAGGAACATTTTTCAATAACATGGCCACCTGAAAAATAAAGTGTCCTCACAACCTCCCCCTGAAATGCCCTCCAAGCCCACCGGTGCTGCCCTGTTGAGCCCAGTATCAGATACACAGCTAGGCCTGTCATGAATCTATTCTCTTCCATGCCTTCCTTGAGATTAACTCACATAGGCTAAAGCAGTGAAGGCTGACATTAAAGTGTGTCACCTTGGAAGACAAGATAATCCTTAGCTCAGATCTGATCAGATTCAAAAAGTCCTAGCACCTTATATTAGATTCAAACTTGAGAATATAGTTTGAACTAAATTCAAACTATGACTCTAGTTATAAGAACTGTATGAGAACTTCCACTATTCTGTCTACTACCAGAACCTTATTACTTATTTACTTCTCAATGAAGTGTGGGAGATATTATGAGAAAGCTGAAGCACAGAGAAATTAAGTAACACGTGGAATTTAGTAAGTGCCTGAAGATTTGAGCTCAGTCTCCAGGGCCTGTGTTCCTGACCACCAGGCTGCGGTACTTCCTGGAAGAGAGGGATGAGGTATAAAATTGGAAAATGGCAATGAAAAAAGACTGGATCAAGGGACAGTGAGCAGACTGTGAGAGTGAATGTGGACAAGGCATAGAGGTTGATTGTGGATGGGTGAAAATTGTTATGGAAAAGGAATTTCCAGATCCCACTGTATAGCCACTTTGAAAGCATTTATGAGGTAACAGTCCCATCTAGTGGTAGTATGACAGGTAGCAATTACCCTCCAAGCTGATGAAGAATGAGCCTTGAGTGGGGAAGGTGTAACAAACAAGCAGGAAAGTTATGTTTTACTCCAACTTCAGATTCTAAAAGGCAGGCAGATCCCACTGTCATGGTCCTCAGAATAGCCTATAATTTCCACAAATGGTGACTACAGACTAGATTCAAATCCCAACTCTGTTCATTACTGACAAAAACCTTGGGCAAGTTAAATAATTTCATTTTCTCTGGGATATGGGGAAAATAATATCTACGCATTTGGATGTTGTGAAGATTAAATGAAATAATGCATGCAACGCATTGGGCAATGTATTGTAAGCATATTATAAGTACCTGCTAAATGTTATTTGTTGTTATATTAGTAAAGTTATATGGCAAAAGCTGGAGATAGGAGGGCCTAGCCAATTAGATATTAATTAGTGACCTTTAGTGAACCCCACATGATTGTTCTTGGGAATTCTCTTTTATGTTGTGTATATTATATTTGCTTTCTCCAGCCTTCTGCCTACATTACTGAATCATTTCTCCATTCAAAAATAGCAGTGGCTCTCCCTGGCTCCCTGGCACTCTGCCAGGCTGTGGTTGCCCTTGACCCTTGCCCAGGCTCTCAGCAGCTGACCTTCCTTTACAACATGGGGGCTTTGGGATTCTCCACCTGAAATTGCCCACCCCCTTCCTTTAACCATCTCTGATGAATTGGGAAAACATATGATTTGCAAGCAAATAAACAACTATTTTATTTTCAAGTTTAATTTTGTATGAACTTCCTTTAAATTTGAGGTTACTTTGAAAAACACCCAAAGTTCATTTCAAAGTTAATCCTGCTCTGCCCTAGTTGCTCATTTGCTTCCAAGCTGGATGCTTTCCCATTAAAAGATCAACTTTCAACCTTGGAATTTTTCTGTACTGTGGACTTATGGCTAGGGATCAGCTGTTTCCTGCTACATCCAGCAGTGAGCCCGGCTTTGAGCAGCTGCCTCTAGACACTACTTTTCCCACGTACTGGAAGACACTAATGTCAGGTTTGTTGTTGGGTGTCTTCTGTGTAGTTGGAACTGGGGAAGGAGGTGGAGTGGCAGACAGGATGAGAAAAGAGGCCAGACACTGTATGAGGCATCATAGGTGCTAACTGTGAGTTTACAAGGTAAAAGGGGGTTGTGTAGAGACAGGTGGTAATTCACTCATGGGACTGGCAAAGGAAAGCTTTGTTTCAAAGACACTGCAGGCAGAGATATTATGTCTAGCAGAGTTAAGTCTTAGAACCACCTGGTGGAGTACTTATGGGTGTCCTCAGGAGGGAAAATGGGTCAAATATGTTCACATGCAAGTTCTGGAAAATCTAAAAGGTACAGTCCTGCTAGGCACCAATTTCCTGTAATGCAAAGCTTCCCAGGATTGTGATTGTGTCAAATTAAATCTATAGTTCAATCTGGGGAGAACAGCCCAAGACTAGAGATCAAATCAGGGTGGTATTGGTATAAAGATAGACAAATAGGTCAGTGGAGCAGAATAGAGAGCCCAGGAGGATCAAAGGAGAAATGGCTTTTTGTAATCTCCTACCTCTTAACAACAGCAAAATACCCAGTCTTTTATTCTTAATCACTAGACTGTTCTGCATTTTATAAAATTCTCTGATTCTCAGATTTCTATGAAATAGAGATTTTATGGATAGCTGAGAATTAGAGGTTGTCTAACCTAGGTGGAGTAGAACATCATCTATGGGACACAGTTTTAGAGGCAATGGGAATCTCCCCCAAAGTCCCACAGATGGAATCATGTTACATACTACACCATAGGCAACAAGATATTGAATTCTTCTTCCCCTTTGACTGTAAGTTTCTTGAGAGCAGAGATTGACACCATATAAGCTTCTTTTTTAATCTCTCAATTTTTAGATTTAGTGGTTAGCACAATGCCTAGATATGTTAGTCAGGTTAGGTTTGGCTGTTCTGTAGTAAAGAAGTAGGTTAACACACAAATATTTATTTCTTACTCATACAAAATCTGTTGATCTCCAAGTCTTTATTTTGGAATGGTGATTCAGGGATCAGCCTTTGTCTTATAGCTGCATCTTTTGGAGGACACAGCCTCCAGACTGTTGTAGCAAGAGAAAAGAGAGATGGGAGGCCACATATCAGCTCTTAAAGTCCTCGCCCAGAATTAATACACATCACTTCCATGCACAGTCCATTGGCCAGAACTAGTCATATAACCTTGCCTGTCTTTAAGCAAGTGGGAAATGTTAGGGAGCACATTTACAACCCATGTGATGAGTAGTAAATGCCTCTGCCTTCCTGGGTGATAGCATGTACTCAGTAAACCTTGTTGGATGAACTACCAAGCAAATCTGACAGAGTCTAAATTATACTATCACAGGAATATTCCAGTCTCGAAGCAACTTTCAGCCTCCAGAGCCTCAGGTGGGGATGCACATCAAAAACAGGAGGAGTAATGCAAATGGGTCTACCATTTACTGATGATCTATTCTATACAAGGCACTGTTCTAGAAACTTTATATGGGCTAAAGTGTTTAGTCCTCATGAAGGCCCAATGGGATAGGCATTAACATTTTTCTTCCACAAATAACATTTTCATGGAACCATGGAGAGCAAGCAGCCTAGCAGATGTTTAAGCCCAGGTTTGCCAAGCTCCCAAACTAATGGGAATCTATCTTTTTTACTCCATGGACTCCCTCAGCTATTAATGCCTTGTGGAATATCATTAGCAGTTGTGAGCAATGGCCTCCAGAAATAAAATCTGGAGTAGTTGCCATAGTGAGAGGTACGAGGCAAAGACAGAGTTCCATCCCACAGCTGGCCTTTTCCATCCCTGACCGCTCTGCCCTTTCTCACCTCTGTCCTGCAGCTCCCAGAAACTGCCAATATCAGAAAGAGCTAAACCTACAAGACCTAAAGTCAGTAGTGAATTGAATTCAGAGCTCATTCTGAACATTTACCTAGTTTCTGAAGTCTGTTTTGCACACTCCATCCTTTCTGAGCAAGGGAGAGGTAGAGGCAGTGATCCCCACACAAGACACCTTTTCCAACAGCCCAGATCTTGTGGGAATTGACCAAGATTACTTTATGCAGATCTTCTGACTCTACAGGACCAACACCTGATGTCTCCTAACATACCACTAATAGTCTACACTGGCTCAAGGATATTCAAAGCAAGTCAGAAGGATTCCTGCTTAGACTTTGCCATTCTCATCAGAGAAGTGAGGATAATTCACTTGGATTCTCTGGGTTTTAATTTTTTCATCCATAAAATGGTACCCTTATATAGCTATTCTTTGATTGCCTTTTATCTTACTGGGTTATTGTCAGCATCAAATGGGAATAATATAATACATGTAAGAGTGTTTTGTAGATTGTTAAGACTGATTTAAATGTGTGAGGTTATTGTTTATGACCAACTAATAATCGTATTTTCTTACTTCCTGCTGATTTATGATTATGTTGAGGGAAGAGAGCACAGCTGTATGCCCATGGCATTTCAAATGCCAACTCTCTCATTCTACAAACCAAACTTGGCTGTACACACATTTGCTTCTTTTCATGATACTTAAAAGCCAGGCCATGGCAGTCAGAATATTTTATTAAATGAATTATGTTGGGCAAAATAATTTAATCTCTTCACAGATAAGAAACTTAAATTTTCTTGTCTGTGAAATGGGGATAATAATATTTGTGTTTGAATATTACTAAAAGGATTGTAACATTCATGCACATAAAAATTTATGCAGTGTATGGCCATCATAAAGTACCCAATAAATGGTTGCAATTCTGTTATAATTTTATTAAGGAGCCATCATGCTGTCTCCAAGGGACTAAGTGTAATGAAATTATTCCACTGCTCAATAGAATAAGAAAATCCCCAAGCTTTCACACTATATGAGCACTTGGATCAGTGTTCCCCAGTACACCCTAGAGGGTCTCCAACACCTCCCCACCCCCAAAGAAAGCACATGATTTACAACATGGCTGTGCTCCAAAACTCTACTTGGAAGTCATTTGTTTGGAACTCAGCACACATTTTCCCATAGGAAGAATGCTATTAAAACAGTGGTTGGAGTCCCACATGACTGAAAATACTCTATTTGATTCCCAAAGTAGCAGAAAATTGGCATATTTGCAATGCAAATGAATATAAAGCAGTGTCGTAATGCTAGTCCTAGGCCAAACCTGAAAACTAAGAAAACTGTGTAAAAGTTTTTTTATCTTTTATAAATCCTGCTGATGAGGAAAAGCAGGCTTAATTAAAGAGAAGTTCAGTGGCCCCTTAAGTAAGCCATCTTAAGGTGCCTCTGAGGGCATTTCCAAAGGCCTTGGAGGGGCTCAGCTGGGCCTAAGGTGACTTCAAATTTGTTGCTGTTGATCCAAGGGACCACGTAGAAGTAATCTCTTCCAACATGATGGAGTTATTTCTGGTTTGCAAATGGAAAAAGGAAGAGATGGGAGGGATTAGGGAGAGGGAAGAAGGGGTGAGAAAGATTTCCTGGAGAAAGCCAGCGGATCGCTTGGAGCCATTGAGGAAAGAGGAAGAGGCATGCATGTGTAGTGAGAAGGGTTATCCGGTCTGTGAGCCGGGAGAGCAGGTAGGGTGAGATCCCATATCCTTTTGTAAAAGGAAATTTGTTCTGTAACTGGTCAAACAGTTCCATACTGAAGACATAACATGGCACCACAGGGCCAGGACAGCCAATACAAAGAGGCCTTAAGGTTGGTGAGGAAGAGGTAAAGAAGGCTGTGAGCACCCAGCTATTTTGTGTTAGGAAATAAGCCCCAGTAATGTGCTGGCTCTCATTCTGTACTTTATTGCCTCGGAGTAAGTGCTGAAGGAGAATGTTAACATGACCTAATCTGAACAAAGGTCTTTGCGTTTATGGGCAAGGGAAGCACAGAATGTGAAGACGCGAAGGGCCTCAGCCCAACCTTTAATTTCCGGTAGCTTCAGATCTGATAGATATTAAGCTGAAATATGTAAAAACCTATAGTTCTGAAATGAGGAACTGAGGCCCAGAGAGAGGAGGTAAGTTGCCTTTACCCATACGACTAGTAAGTGTCAGTAATGCCCCTGAAACAGGTGGCCTCTCAGTAGGCCACAAACACTAAACCACTGACAAGATAAGCACGAGGTGCTTCTCTACCTCCCGCCTCAGCCCCTTGTGATGACACTGGCTCGCCGAGCAGGGTTGGGAAGTGTGAGGAGGAGCTGGAATGATGATATCCAGCACAGACAAATTAAGTCTCTAGAAACATTAAGTCCATGCTGACAAGCGAATTCTCAAATAAGGAGAAGAGAATTCTGATAACAGTGCCAGACTATCCAGAGGAAACAGCAGCATCACATACCATGGCAGAATGAGCCCTGAGCATGGAGCCTGGAGACCCGGGTTCACTTCTAAATTCGGCCACAGTATAACCTTGGGCACATCTCTCCTTCTCTCTAAAGCACTCACAGCTGCATGAAGGTCAACCATCTGTCTTCTAGTCCTCACCAGGCAGGATCTGGGGTCATGGTGGCTTGGGGAGGCAGGACAGGAGCTGGCTAATCACCTGATAAGGTCACTATAGCTCCAGGGTGGCATATCTCTATTCTAAATGTGCCTCCCCTTAGAATCTCAAAAACTTCTTCAACCCATGATAAACAAGCTCCCAGACATGAGTCTGTCCACATCATTACTGCAGAAGAGGTTCTGAAGAAGCCAGACATCCTCCTCCTCATGGGAGAACATACCTACTGTGCAAGAGAAGTTGAATTATTGGGAAGGGAAACCAGCTAATGAGAGTGTTTGACAGGTAGTGAGCCAAAGAAAAGAGATTTTTATTACACAAAACAGAATAAAACAAAAAAAATGAGTGTCTTGACCAGTGAGGGTTCCTGAACCCTCGATTTACACAGTATGAATCATTGTGTGAGGGTTCAGGGGAAAGGCCAGAATGGACACTGGGTTACAGGAACACAGGTCAATCTTGCAGCATTTGACCAGACTGTGCCTGTCATACCCACCAGGCTCCTTGCTTCCTTCACTGCCCCACAAATGTGAGCCTTAGTTCTTCAGGCTATTTCAATGTTAGGGACATTCTGGTCTCATTTTTACTCTGATATCTTGCCTAATGCTCCTGGAGATTCAAATCCTTTACCGTGCTCATTGCTTTCCATTTCGGGGGCTCCTGGGGGTTCATCTGCCTCTGTTACAAGTGCTGTTGACCATGTCTTCTCTGGTCCTGACACTGACCATGGCCCCGGCAGCTGTGGGGCCCCTCCTCCCTGCACCACCACACACTCCACGACCAGGGCCTCCTTCTGTGGCACTTTCTCCTCTGCCAATGCTGCCATTGCTGTGGAAATGGCTGTAGGCTTTGTAGCCTCCCTCCTTGAGGCCATCACCCCACATACAGTGATTAAAGCACTTTCAGCCAACCTTGAGGAGCGTAATCTCTCAAACAAGGCCCCCAAAGTGTAGCCTTGATATTATCTCTGCCATTCCATTAGGAAACTTGGCATAAGTTCCCAGAGACCAGGTCAGAGGGTCTTGAAGGACACCATCCTTCAGCACCAAGCATGAGCACCTGGAGGTGGGTCACCAGAGGCAACCTCTGCTTCCCCCCTTGCATCTGACGATCTGCCCTGTGATTCCTACCTGGAGACGTCTTATAGCATGCTTGGGGCTTTTCATATAGATAGAAGCTCTGATATCCCAGAGTTACTGAAGTAAAATCAACATGAAACATATGACTTACATGAAATCTTCAAAGGAAGACAAATTGTTATCTAGCCTGTGCAAGATCAAATGGCAATACTAAAGAAAACACAGTCTGCCTTGAAATGCTATCAGCCCCATTCTATGTCCTTCCCACTTCCCTCAGTTAGGAAAAACTATTTGAACTTCAGATCTTTAGCAACCAGTACCACTGAATGTCCTTGCTCTTAGGTTTTAGCGTCCTTATCACTCCTACGCTAATTGTACTCACCATTTTGTAACACAAGCCAAAAAGTCTATACAGACTAAATGAGCTAAAATGGGCTTAAGTTCTCAGTCAGTGAGCTGGAAAACTTTGCCCTTTTCTCTCCTTTCTCTTCTTCTTGGACAGGTGGGGCAGAGGAAAAAAGAAGACAAAAATTCTGAAATGGAGAGAAAATAACATGGGAATACAAGAAAACCATTAGGTAACTGGGTGCCCTCTGTGATTTCTGGTGGCTCTACATCTTGTGTGGATCAAACTGAAATACATAAAAACATTTAGTGCTAAGTCTCCCTCCCAAACTTAGAGAAAGCTTTGAACAGCAAAATGGTTTTCTCTTCAACTATAAGCCTTATTTACATTGAGCCTCTAATAAAAATCATGAGCTCATTACTTTACTAAGCTTTACATATGCTACAAAAAGGAAAAGGTGCATCAAGATTTCATTTTCACCTTACAAAAGTCTTTTAAATTCAATATAACAAGGAATTTACATGAACCAACTATTTGGCTCTTCACCATGAAATTGAAAATAGAGAAAGTCTATCTACTAAGGCATGATTCTGAGCCTTCCCTGCCATAATTTACTTGGATCTTTCACAAGGTATTTCATTCTAGGCCTCATTATCTTCATATGTAAAATAAAGACACTTCTTTGTCTACTTCACAGGGAACTAGCCAGGAAATAGTAGATAGAAATGCAATAAAATAGTGTTTGGTATCTATAAAAGTGCTGGGTTATTTCTTATTTCTGAGCAACTTTCAGATGACATAATTCACACTATTCCAGGCAAGTAATTCTGAGTGAGTCTAAGCCTTTTCCTGGGATTACTCACAAGCCCTGTTGAGTTTCTGTGCTAGAAATCTGCAGAAGAGCATTTCTGTGGATGTATTATATATACAGTATAGGGATTTGTTGAGACATCACGAGTTGAAACTTGGTAGAGAATTCTCTTCCAACAAGGCAAAGTGATGACAGACAGGGGGATGTTAAACTCTAGGAATGAATACTTACAAATAGCAGCTCAGTGTCACATACTATCCTAATGCCTGGGGTTACTAAGTGTGCTGGGGGGTCCCAGGTTCACGGGTGCACTAGGAAAACTCCTAGGACACAGCATATAGTTGAGGCTAAGATTTATTAGCAAAAATAACCAAAAGCAAAATAATCAAAAGGGATAGACTCACAGGACAAAATCTAGAGGAAACCAGGTGCACTCTCCCAGCGGAATTGCACAGCATGCACTTAAATCTTGCAGCCATGACTTGTGACAACAATTGTGAAATGTCTACCAGGGAAGCTCATTTCAGAGACACAGTGTCCAAGGTTTCTGGTTGGAGGCTAAGACCCTATCTGCCAAACCTGTACCAAAACTTGAGACTCTCAGAGGGAAAGCAGATGTTCAGCAAAAACCACATTGTTTGTACAAACAGTTCAGACAAAGTGAGCCATTCTTATCAGGGAATGGTGAGAACCCTCCTGAAATCAAAGTTCCCACACTCCAGCCAAGGTCCACAGTCCCGAGCAGGGCTTTCAAGATTCTCACTGTGAATTCTCACAGCATTCTTAGGCCCGCTATGTTAACTCTTTTGTGCACACAGAGTTTTAAATAAGTGATTGCAACACAGTTGGATAAATACAAAGATTAATTCATCAAGTTACTAAGCTTTGAAGAGTCAGGCAGGAATGAGATAAATTAGACAGGGTTGCTGTACTTTATCCGACTCCACTCAGCACCTCAGTAACTCCCTGCCCACCCACTGACAAGGTGCACTGTGGTTGTCCTCCAATCCCTCCTCCCAGCCTCCATCTGGATGCCACTGCACATCCCGGGGTTCTGTTTTCTCTGTCATATTAGTTCTTTCTGCTTAGCCCCTTAGGTGGGTGTTTGGGGATACTTCTCTGTTTGACTTGACCAGATTCCAGCATGAGCCGGATGCTCTGAGGCCAGGTCTGCCCCATCCATACCCCCACCAACGTTCCCAGCACCCCACATTTCATCTGGCCTCCTCGGACCCCTCGTCCATTAGAGGAGCTCCCCACTCATGTCTGAAGTCCTAATTCCTGAGCTTTTCCCCACCACTCAGTCAAGGACTTAAAAGTCATTCAGTTTCTCCCCACAGCCTTTGGCGAAGTTTTACCCTCTTGCCAACCACTGGGGAGATGCCCAAAACTATGAACTACAGATTTCCCTGCCTTTCCAACTGGAATCCTCTCATGACAGCGTCTACATGCTGTGACTGACTACACCCAGCGCCTTCAGCATCTCTGCTAGGTGCAGTTCCTATTGCTCTTGCCCCAAGTAGAGTGTTGGCCCCCAAACCCTGATCTCTTTCCCTTTCAGGGCCGATTTTATCAGAAGTACCAGCTCCAGGTTTACAGGGTTCAGACTGGGGTTGGGGATGTGTGAAGGTAACATATGTTGTCTTATTGGTCTCTAAATCTGCAACATGCTCAATGACCCAGCCAAGGAGTCCAAAAAAGTCAGCCCCTTCCTTGATATCAGCTAAGCCCAAAGCAATCCAGACGCCCAGAGATGCCTCGGAACTCTCAGATGTTCGTATCAGCTCAGCCCCCGTTTTCCCACCCTGATGGATCTCCTCCCAAAAAGGCACAGAAGTATGAGATAGCCTTCCAGCATGTTCAGGAAATGCTCGTAGTGAATCAAATGACAAGAAAAAGCCATCAAGAAATGAAGCCAGTGAGACAGTTAGGAGCCAGGTCCCGGAAAGCTATGAAGGCCATGATCAGACTTGCATTTTCAAAAGCCCCTGGGCAGCTGGAAGGACACAAAATGAACAGTGAATCTGAAGTTTAAGAGACAAAGATGAGAAATTGTAATTTTATAAAAGGTGGCAGGGTCTCAACTAGATCTGAGACAGTAGTGGAGCGATGAGGGATATTTAGAAGACAAAATAATCAAGAGGTGAAGATGGGAGTATAAAATAGAGGAGCACAGCATGACTCCCCACCCTGGCTGAGGGATCACCCTCTTTGGCAGGAAGTACCTCCATTGAGATGAAGAATATGGTGGGGAGGTGGGTGGCATTGAGTCCAAACCACTTCATGCTGTAGCCCCACCCCCTTCCCCTCCTCCTCCATGCCTGCAGTATTCTCACTGGGTTTTGTCTGACTGGTTTTGGTTTTCCCTTTGAAGGTCCAGAGATGCCACTAGCATGTTTGACAGACTTTCAGGCCCGTGCACGAGAACATCTGTCTAAGTCAACCTGGGAGTTTATTGAAGGAGGAGCTGATGACAGCTTCACACGGGATGACAACATTGCAGCATTTAAAAAGTTTGGTCTTCTGTATCCTTTCTGTTGTTAAGCTAAGGTGCACTGGTTGAGGCCTTTAGAAGGTAGGAGTCCTGGCTCCTGCCTCCAAAGAACACAGAGCACCCACAATACAATAATGGTTTCGGTTGTTATTTGGGGATATGGATTTTTTTGAGGGTGGGAAGCTGACTGGGGAGAGGATGAATGAAGAGAGAATTTAGCTTAGTGCCCCTGCAGAACTATCACGAGTGAGTCATCCTCTCTCTGCATCCCAGCAACCCTGCTACCTAACAAGATAAAAGACTCCAGGGTCCCCAGTCACATTGGCAGGGAGGAGAAGCCAGCTGGGCAGGCAGGCCTAGATTTCTTGAGTTCCTAAACTTATGTCTTCGAGGAGAGAATGTACGACAGAATAGAGAACTCAAGAAATATGAAGACCTAAGGAGTCTTAGGGATAAGAGACTGATTCAAGGGAGGAGAGTCAGCGAGAATGTGGGGCACCAGGCCACAGCCCCCAGGCCAAGCCTGTTTTTGGATGGTCCACAAACTAAAGATCTTTTATTTTTTTCATTTTAAAAGGGTGGAAAAAAATCAAAAGAAGAATAATAATTTGTAACATGTAAAAATTATATAAAACTTAAATTTCACTATTCTGAAAAAGCAAATTTACTTATTAGAACACAGCCATGCTCAGGCATTTACATATTGTCTGTGGATGCTTTGGCATTACAACAGCAGAGCTAAGTAATTGTAACAAAGACTTTATAGTGAACAATTTAAATTATTTATTATCTGGCCTTTACAGAAAAAGTTTGCTGAGTCCTGACATAGGGAGGTCAGGAGGAAACCGAAGGCGAGCACCATGCTCTGCTTAGCACTCTGCTAGGCACTTTACTTGCTTATCACATTTGGTCTTCATGAGACTATTAGGAAACTTGGGTGATTATTCCCATTTCAACAGATAAAATAACTGAGACTGTCTTACCCAAGTTTACACAATCAGTATTCCAATGAAATCTTTCTAAGCTTTTTACAGGAATGGTATTTTGTGACACACAACACTTTTCAGCCAAGAGGCTAAGTAGCTATTGGACTTAAAATTTGTTTTTCATATTTATTATCTGTGAATTTCCCTACCTTCTTCTAAAGCAGTATTTAAATCAGATCTTCAACTGAATTGGCCTATAGCCAAAAATAATAATAATAATAGCCATGATCATGCTCTGGGATTAGTCCTCTTTCAGTGGCCTTTCCTTACTTTATAGAGACTTGTTTCTAACCTGCTATGGAAGAATCTGGAATTCCTTCCTGCTTTGTCTCTTCCTTTCTAGTCCTTGCTGCAATGAATTCGAACCAAAGCATTCAAGTGCTAAGAGTCTGGTCAGGGAGACACTGCTCAAAGACACAGACCTCAGCCGGAGCGAGGCAGAGAGTGCTGTGGCATGTACATGCCCTGGGTATTCAAAGAAGGCGGCGTTAATGTGAAGCAGGGTGTTGGTAGAGGCTTCTTGGAGGAGACGAGCCTCCAGCTGGTCCATGCTGCCTGATTGGCTACCAGCCAACTGACCCGCCAGCAGGTCTGCGGGACCTGATCCGAGCTAGGCCTGTACTGGGAACTGGAGACCTCAGCACCACGCAGCACTTCCACCCGGAGAGTAAGCCCACCAACTCATAAGCTCTTTGTTGCCTAGCACAGATACCGCCTCCGTCCCCGGTACCTGAAAGATGTGTCAGAGGTGGACACCCGGACCACAGTCCTAGGAGAGGAGATCAGCGCCCCCATTTGCATCTCACCCACAGGTTTCCATTGCCTCGTTTGGCCTGATGGAGAAATGAGCACAGCCAGAGGTATGAATCATCCTCACCTAGAGACTCCCTTCCAGTGTCCCTCATGGCAGCAGGATTTCTCTATAGAAGGGGCTTAGGGACAACAGGCAGGTAGGAATTAAGGAAGATGAGAAAAGGGATGCTAAAAGCTGTGTTTGCATAACACCTCACCTAAGTTTTAGAAAACATCCATTTCCCTAGTAAAGAGTGGGAGAAGGTCTACTGAGGATAGATGAGCAAATCCCACCCCACCACCCCACAGAGGAGGATGCAGACTCCTGTGATTCACCTTCTCAGTGGGGAAAGGGAGGCTCAGTGTGGTCCCAAGGACAAGGCTCTCTTCAACCCCTCCTGGGCCCAGGCTGGGGCTGAATGCTGAGTCTCTGAATTTGGGATGAGGAGAGCATCATGACACTGGGGCCTAACACAGGCCCTGGCAGACACTTGCACCCAAATGTCCCGTTTCCCTTCTCATGGGTTGGCTTCATCATCTTATATGAGAAAAATGTTTTATTGGGTTATATCTCCTTCTTAGTAGCCCCTCATTCTCTTCCCTCATTCCCTCACCCCCCAAATAAAAAAATAAATAAGGAAAAGAGGAAAGGGGCAGGGAAGGGAGAGGAGGGGAATAGGGGCAAGGCTAAAAAACCCTTGTGACTCCCTTGGGATCTAGGCCAAATCTGGTTCATTTATCTATCCATCTATCTATCTATCTATATACTTATCTATTTATTTATTTATTCATTCATTCATTCATTCATTCATTCATTCATTTTTAAAAGTTGCCCAGGGCTTCCCTGGGGTCTTTTCCTTTGACTCTGTGATAAAGGAAACAATAAATCCAAGGATTCTGGAGCTGAAAGTGACATCTATCTGGTTAGGAACCAAGTCTGGCTAGGTTGAAGTATGATTATCCTTTATCAATATGGCTGTTTTACTAAATCTTCATGCTTGAATGTGTTGTGTTGTTTTCAGGGTGGGGCAAAAGAAGGGTAACTACTGTTGACATTAGGAATTGAAAATATTGGTTCTTGATTAGGCCAGATTCTCTGACCATTGGTTGTAGAATGGCAGTGACATCAGCCTGTTGGAGAATCCCACTGGAAATGATTAAAGTGGGAAATGAGAAACATACAACACAGAGGCAGTACCAACGTCGGCACCACCATTGGCATCCACCTCACCATCACTAGCACTTTTACACCTTCATTAGTAACTTTTAAAAATGCTTCCATATCTAAAAAAAAAAAAAAATGCTTCCATATCTAGTATCTTATTTAATCTCCCAGCAACTCTGTAAGAGAAGCATTACTTGCCCTGTTTTACTGATTTAAAAAATGAGACTCAAGGCCACACAGCTTAAAAGTGGTAGAACTAGCATTCTTCTAACTTCCAATATCATGCTTTTTCCACTGCAAAAAGCCTCCCCTGTTAGAATTACATTTCCTTATCCTTTGCCCCTTTAATTCCCTTCTGTTTCATTAATGAGTTTATGAGAAGCTCATTTTCCTGTCTAAACACTGCAACATGTCCAAAATGGCTCTGGGGACAAAATGACTCCTCTAGCTGGAAAATTTTTAATACGAAGTACAGGGTTGGTAAGACAGGTTATACAGAGGGAGACCCAGACAGCTTTCAGCTTCCCAGTTTGATCAAACACCTCCTCTCCTTGCCCTTATGAAAGCAGAATGAAGTCAAGCTTTGTCTTCACTCACAGGGCAAACCGGCTTTCTTCGTTTGCTTTGCAGCTGCCCAGGCAGCAAGTATCTGCTACATCACCAGCACATATGCCAGCTGTGCCCTTGAAGACATCGTGGCTACTGCTCCCTGGGGCCTCCGGTGGTTCCAACTCTATGTGCAGCGAGACCGGCAGCTGAACAAACAACTGATCCAGAGGGTAGAATCCCTGGGTTTCAAAGCTCTGGTAATCACTGTGGATACTCCCAAAGTTGGCAACAGGCGACATGACATTCGAAACCAACTGGACTTAAAGATTAACCTACTGCTAAAAGATCTTAGATCACCTAAGGAGGTAGGAAAGATACCAAATCCAATGGGCAGGCATTACAGGAGTCAAATTTCCTTCCCTCTCGCCTCTCTTCTTTCTCTCCACAAGACTTTATTGAGTGCCTGCTCGGTGCTACACACTGAGGATGCCACAGTTCAAAAAGCAGATCTAGAATAGGAGAATAAATTAAACACATTCCTCTACCATTTTCTTCCTTATGGAACACTTAAAAAGTGATGATTTTGGATGGCACATTTAGATGAACTGACTTTCTGATGAGGACACTCACAGCCAAGGTGACTGGCCCATGGCATGTAGCCAGCCCAGGTCCCACCCTGCTGCCCTGGGAACCGAGGGTCAATTTCTCTGCAAATCTAGAACTCATCCATCAAGCATCAAGGTGCTTCAGCACCCTTCTTTGGAATCTCTGAACTAAATGACTGCAAAGGGCACTTACCCCATTAATACCCTACAAGCAGATGACATGGAGCACCCCCCAAGTGTAAGTCATGGTGAACAGGGGGTCCTTTGGTCACGCTAGAGATAATGATGCTAGCCTTTTCAGCCAACAGGCAGCTGTGATACCCAGTCCAGCGGCTCACCAGTTCCCCTCAGTCACAGACTGTCCTTGAAGTGTTCAGATTCCAGAGACACACTGGGATATATGGATATATGACTCACATAGTGAGCCAAGGGTAAATATAGGATAATATCCCATATAGGATTATCAGACTTACTACTCTGTGCACATCTCAACTGTAACACATTACATTACAGGCCTATTATTAGCCTATAACCGCTTGTGCTTAACCATCTCGCTTACTAACACTGAGTTCTTTTAAAGTAGAGACCTTCTTAATTTGTCTTTGAATCCCCAGATCTTGGCATATTTCTTGAGGAGGGACCCAATTAATGGTTAGTGAATATGCAATTGAAGTAGAAATTCTTTTACATACATTTTTGTTAGGAAAAGGAACTAGAAGTATTGTTGGATTTTGTTGCGCTTTTTTTCAAACTTATAAAAGATGGCTTTCTGAACATGCTTCATCTTTGGGTTGGATCAAGCAGTGTTGAAGGAGTTCAGGACTAAAGTGCTCTTTTATTCCCCACAGGGAAATATCGTGCCTTATTTCCAGATGTCCCCCATTGACCCATCCATCTGCTGGAATGATCTCTCCTGGTTTCAGAGTATAACTCGATTGCCCATCATCCTTAAAGGGATCTTGACGAAAGAGGATGCGGAGTTAGCTGTGAAACACAATGTCCAAGGCATCATCGTTTCCAACCATGGTGGGAGGCAGCTTGATGAGGTCCCTGCTTCTGTAAGTAGGTTGACCTCAGGGGGGAGCTTTTGTGGGTGCTGTGTATGTGTATGTGTGTCCACAGCAAGGTGCTCTGGGCAATTCAATGTAGAGTCCCCTCTCCTTACATATGCTGATACACGCCTGGGAATTTTAAAGACTTTTAATTATTAATAATAAGATAGTGTGTACAGGCTAATTTTACAAACTTTACATATATCACCCCCTACGTCTCATGACAGTCCTGCAAGAAGAGAATTATTGTCTTTATTTTACAGATGAAGATGCTGGCATTTAGAGATATTAAATAACTTGCCTGCATTCACACAGTTAATAAGTAATTAAGGTGGAATTTGCAAGGAAAGATGTTCTAAAGGTACTAAGTCTGCCTTCTGGAAGAAGCATTCAGCTTGAAGCTTGCGTGTCTGCATGGACTCTAACATCATATCTTCTCCCATGACACATCCCAGGAAGGAACTCTGCGTCACTTAAACTAATAAATAACCATCTTTCACAATGAAACTTCAAAATGCCCTATAAATCCTTTGCTAAAAATCTGTGACAGTCTGTAATTTTCTCCTAATTTATAAATTTGTGTCCATTATAAATGGAATTAGGGGGGAAAATGAAGAGAGGGAGGTAGGGAAAGAATCTGTAAGTGGGAATTAATTGCTGATTTATTTTCACGGAGATATATAGCTTATATTTCTCAGGAGATTCTTCTATTGCTGCTTGACTCATTTTAAGAGAGAAAAATGAGGTTTTTCTTCCTCCCAAGTTTTTCTGGACTTTTTGTTATATAAATAAGACATGTTAACTGCAGATCAATTATAAAATATACATAGGCTAAAAGAAGAAGACAAAAATCACCCCTAATTTCATCTTTATACTTAAGTGACAATATTTTGGTAATTGTTTATATCAACTTCTTAATGTAGATATATTTTAGGTTTAAGAAACTATGTAATATTTTGTAATTTTCTTCTCTTCACTAATCAATATATTAAGAGCATCATTTCATTTCAGTATATATGCTTCTCTTGTTTTTAACTGTGTGTGGTATGAATGGACAATTTATATAACCAACTTTCTGTTGTTGAACATCTGAATTGTTTCCAAGCTTTCACTATTTTAAACAATGCATCAGTGACCATCCTTAAATCTTGAGCACATTCTCAATTACTTCCTTCAAATTCCAAGAAATAGAAAAGCTACATCAACCAGTTTGTATATTCCAAGGCTTGTGAAGCTTGGAGATTTAAGGTGCCTGTCACGTTCCTCCTTTCGACTGAGCTCTAGCTGAGAGAGGATGGGCACAGCATAACGAGCCATCCCAAATCTCAATCTGTGACCCCAGGAGAAAGTAGGTCTGCAGAACACACAAAACTCTCTCCCCAGCCCCTGCAAGGATGCCCACAAGGCCCCCTCTCACATACCCAAGAACTGGCAGAAGAGAGAGAACAAAAGAGCACTAGGCAGGCCCTGGGGGTCCCACTGTGCTTACTACATAGGAGCAGAAAGCAAAGAAGAGCCCCCAAATGGGGTAGAATATTGACTCTTGATACAACTCTAATAAAACATACAATAGGCTCTGTCTCATGAGTCAGCTTAGCTAGTCTTGCTCTGTTAGAGAGGACTGAGAAAGTGCAGAAAGAGGCCAGATAATTCTCCCACTGCATTTTCTCAACAGAGTTAAGTGTTGATATAGGCAGGAGCCAGAGTGAGAATTTCTCTGCCCCATCTTGCTGACCAACATGTCCTTCTCCCAAGCCGTCTGACTCAACAACCAAACCCGAGGCCACCCGGGACAGTGCAAGATTATGGGAGGTGGAGAGGTACCCACCTCTGATGGGAAAATTTAAAAGGTGCCAGAAAAGCTTAGTAAGATAAAGGATAGTGCATTAAACTCTCTAAAAACTGAAAATCAATGCCAAAAAACAAATCCATGGTAAACAAAATACCAACATTTTAAATAAAGGCAGGATTTTTACCCTCACTTGAATAACCCCACCTCATTTATCTCATCCTAATTCTGGCCCTGGATCCAATAACACTTTATTCATGAAAACAAGCCCCCAGCTCACGGGGCAGGGATAGCCATTTGATTTTTTTTTAATTTTTTATTAAAGTATGATTGATATACACTCTTATGAAGGTTTCACATGAAAAAACAATGGTTACTACATTTACACATATTATTGAGTCCCCACCCATACCCATTGCAGTCACTGTCCATCAGTGCAGCAAGATGCCACAGATCCACTATGTGCCTTCTCTGTGCTACACTGTTCTCCCCGTGGTCCCCCACACCATGTGTACTAAACATAGTACCCCTCAGTCCCCTTCTCCCTCCCTCCCCACCTACCATCTCATATACCGCTCCCTTTTGTTAACCACTAGTTCATTCTTGGAGTCTCTGAGTCTGATGCCATTTTGTTCCTTCAGTTTTGCTTCACTGTTATACTCCACAAATGAGGGAAATCATTTGGCATTTGTCTTTCTCCACCTGGCTTATTTCACTGAGCATAATGTCCTCCAGCTCCATCCATGTTGTTCCAAATTGTAGGGTTTGTTGTTTCTTATGGCTGAATAGTATTCCATTGTGTATATGTACCACATCTTCTTTATCCATTCATCTACTGGTGGACACTTAGGTTGCTTCTGTATATTGGCTATTGCAAAAAGTGCTGCGATAAACATAGGGGTGCATATGTCTTTTGGAATCTGAGAAGTTGTATTCTTTGGGTAAATTCCAAGGAGTGGGATTCCCGGGTCAAATAGTATTTCTATTTTTACGTTTTGAGGTACCTCCATATTGCTTTTCACAATGGTTGAACTAGCTTACATTCCCACCAGCAGTGTAGGAGGGTTCTCCTTTCTCCGCATCCTCACCAGCATTTGTTGTTCTTAGTCTTTTTGATGCTGGCCATCCTTACTGGTGTGAGGTGATATCTCATTGTGGTTTTAATTTTCACTTCCCTGATGATTAGTGATGAGGAGCATCTTTTCATGTGTCTGTTGGACATCTGAATTTCTTCTTTGGAGAACTGTCTCTTCATATCCTCTGCCAATTTTTTAATTGGGTTATTTGCTTTTTGTGTGTTGAGGTGTGTAAGTTCTTTATATATTTTGGATGTTAAGCCCTTGTTGGATATGTCATTTACAAATATATTATCCCATACTGTAGGGTACCTTTTTGTTCTGTTGATGGTGTCCTTTGCTGTGCAGAAACTTTTTAGTTTGATATAGTCCCATGAGTTCATTTTTGCTTTTGTTTCCCTTTCTCAAGGAGATGCATTTAGAAAGAAGTTGCTCATGCTTATATTCAGGAGATGTTTGCCTATGTTGTCTTCTAAGAGTTTTATGTTTTCATGACTTACATTCAAGTCTTTGATCCATTTCGAGTTTACTTTTGTATATGGGGTTAAACAATAATCCAGTTTCATTCCCTTGCATGTAGCTGTCCAGTTTTGCCAACACCAGCTGTTGAAAAGGCTGTAATTTCCCCATTGTTTATCCATGGCTCCTTTATCATATATTAATTGACTGTATATGGTTGGATTTATATCAGGCTCTCTAGTCTGTTCCATTGGTCTATGGGTCTGTTCTTGTGCCAGTACCAAATTGTCTTGATTACTGTGGCTTCGCAGTAGCACTTGAAGTTGGGGAGCGTAATGCCCCCAGCTTTATTCTTCCTTCTCAGAATTGCTTTGGCTATTCGAGGTCTTCTGTGGTTCCATATGAATTTTAGAACTATTTGTTCTAGTTCATTGAAGAATGCTGTTGGTATTTTGATAGGAATTGCATTGAATCTATAGATTGCTTTAGGCAGGATTGCCATTTTGACAATATTAATTCTTTCTATCCATGAACACGGGATGTGTTTCCATTTATTGGTATCTTCCTTAAGTTCTATTAAGAGTGTCTTGTAGTTTTCAGGGTAAAAGTCTTTCACTTCCTTGATTAGGTTTATTCCTAGGTATTTTATTCTTTCTGATGCAATTGTGAATGAAATTGTTCTCCTGATTTCTCTCTCTGCTAGTTCATTGTTAGTGTATAGGAATGCCACAGATTTATGTGTATTAATTTTGTATCTTGCAACTTTGCAGAATTCAGATATTAGATCTAGTAGTTTTGGAGTGGATTATTTAGGATTTTTTATGTACAATATCATATCATCTGCAAACAGGGACAGTTTAACTTCTTCCTTGCCAATCTGGATGCCATTTATTTCTTCATGTTGTCTGATCCCCTTGGGTAGGACCTCCAGTACTATATTGAATAAAAGTGGGGAAAGTGGGCATCCTTGTCTTGTTCCTGATCTTAAAGGAAAAGCTTTCAGCTTCTCACTGTTATGTATGATGTTGGTTGTGGGTTTGTCATATATGGCCTTTATTATGTTGAGGTACTTTCCCTCTATACCCATTTTGTTGAGAGTTTTTATCATGAATGGATGTTGAATTTTGTCAAGTGCTTTTTCAGAACCTATGGAGATAATCGTGTGTGTTTCGTCCTTCTTTTTGTTGGTGGTGGACGATGTTGATGGATTTTTGAATGTTGTACCATCCTTGCATTCCCTGGCATAAATCCTACTTGATCATGATGGATGATCTTTTTGATGTACTTTTGAATTCAGTTTCCTAATATTTTGTTGAGTATTTTTGCATCTATGTTCATCAGGGATATTGGTCTGTAATTTTCTTTTTTTGTGGTGTCTTTGCCTAGTTTTGGTATTAGAGTGATGCTGGCTTCATAGAATGAGTTTGGAAGTATTCTCTCTTCTTCTACTCTTTGGAAAACTTTAAGGAGGATGGGTATTAGGTCTTCACTAAATGTTTGATAAAATTCAGTGATGAAGCCATCTGGTCCAGGAGTTTTGGTCTTAGTTAGTTTTCTGATTACCAGTACAATTTCGTTGCTGGTAATTGGTCTGTTCAGATTTTCTATTTCTTCCTTGGTCAGCCTTGGAAGGTTATATTTTTCTAGAAAGTTGTCCATTTACTTTTTCAATTTACTGAGGCTCTTTTTGTGGCTAGTATATGATCTATTCTTGAAAATGTTCCATGTGCACTTGAGAAGAATGTGTATTTTGCTGTTTTTGGGTGTAGAGTTCTGTAGATGTCTGTTAGGTCCATCTGTTCTAATGTTTTGTTTTGTTCAGTGCCTCTTTGTCTTTACTTACTTTCTGTCTGGTTGATGTGTCCTACAGAGTGAGTGGAGTGTTAAAGTCTCCTAGAATGAATGCATTGCATTCTATTTCCTCTTTTAATTCAGTTAGTATTTGTTTCACATATGTAGGTGCTCCTGTGTTGGAAGCATATATATTTGTAAAGGTTATATCTTCTTGTTGGATTGACCCCTTTATCATTATGTCATGTCCTTCTTTGTCTCTTGTGACTCTATTTGTTTTGAAGTCTATTTTGTCTGATACAAGTACTACAACTCCTTCTTTTTTCTCTCTGTTAGTTGCATGAAATATCTTTTTCCATCCCTTCACTTTTAGTCTGTGTATGTCTTTGGGTTTAAAGTGAGTCTCTTGTAGGCAGCATATAGATGGGTCTTGTTTTTTTTATCCATTCAGTGACTCTATGTCTTTTGATCAGTGCATTCAGTCCATTTACATTTAGGGTGATTATTGATAGGTATGTACTTATTGCCATCGCAGACTTTAGATTCGTGTTCAAGGTTAACTTCCTTACTATCTAAGAGTGTAACTTAACTCACTTAATATGCTATTACAAACACAATCTAAAGGTTCTTTTCTTTTTTCCCTCCTTTTTCTTCCTCCTCCATTCTTTATATATTAGGTATCGTATTCTGTACTGTTTCACTATCCCTTGATTGACTTTGTGGATAGTTAATTTAATTTAGCACTTGCTTAGTAATTAGCTGTTCTTTCTTTACTGTGATTTTATTACCTCTGGTGACAGCTATTAAACCTTAGGAACACTTCCATCTATAGCAGTCCCTCCAAAATAGACTTTAGAGATGGTTTGTGGGAGGTAAATTCTCTCAGCTTTTGCTTATCTGAAAAATTTTTAACCCCTTTCTCAAATTTAAATGATAATCTTGCCAGATAAAGTAACCTTAGTTCCAGGCCCTTCTGCTTCATTGCATTAAATACAACATGCCACTCCCTTCTGGCCTGTAAGGTTTCTGCTGAGAAGTCTGATGTTAGCCTGATGGGCTTTCCTTTGTATGTGATCTTATTTCTCTCTCTGGCTGCTTTTAATAGTCTGTCCTTATCTTTGATATTTGCCACTTTAATTACTATGTGTCTTGGTGTTCTCTTCCTTGGGTCCCTTGTGTTGGGAGATCTGTGAATCTCCATGGCCTGAGAGACTATCTCTTTCCCAAGATTGGGGAAGTTTTCAGCAATTACCTCCTCAAAGACACTTTCTATCCCTTTCTCTCCCCTTCTTCTGGTATCCCTATAATGCAAATATTGTTCCATTTGGATTGATCACACAGTTCTCTCTGTATTCTTTCATTCTTAGAGATCCTTTTTTCTCTCTGTGTCTCAGCTTCTTTGTATTCCTCTTCTCTAGCTTCTATTTCATTTATCGTTTCCTTCACCATATCCAATAGTGCTTTTAATACCCTCCATTGTGCTCTTCAATGACTGGATCTCCAACCAGAATTTATTCCTGCATTCTTGAATATCTTTCCATACCACTAGCATGTTAATGGTTTTTATTTTGAACTCCCTTTCAGGAAGAGTCAGGAGGTCCGTGTCATTTAAATCTTTCTTGGGAGTTGTATTAATAATTTTACTCTGGACCAGGTTCCTTTGTGGTTTCATATTTGTATATGGTGCCCTCTATTGTCCAGAAGCTCTACTCTCTGGAGCTGCTCAGCCCCTGAAGCAATGTCAGGTGCCACAGGGAAGTGGGATTGGTGCCTGGGGGAAGGAAAGAGCTGTTTCCTGCTTCCCGGCCACTATGCCTCTCTCCACTGCCTGACCCAGTGGGCTGAGCACACAGGTATAAGCTTTTGTCCCAGAGAAGCCAGATATGGATCCCTGCTTTCCACAAGTGGCTGGAATCTCAGTCTCTCCAGGAATTGTGCCTGTCTTAGCTTTCCAACCCCGTAATCATAAGAGTCTCATGCAAGAACCATGAAATGTAGGTTTGTACTCCCAGAGCAGATCTCCAGAGTTAGGTATTCAGCAGTCCCAGGCCTTTACTCCCTCCCCACTCAGTTTCTCTTCCTCCCGCTGGTGAGCTGGTATGGGGGAAGGGCTTGGGTCCTGTCGGGCCACAGCTTTGGTACATTACCCTGTTACTTGAGGTCTGCTCTTTTCTCCAGGTGTGTGCAGTCTGGCGCAGTCCTCCTTCCTGTTGCTTTCTCAGAATTAGTTGTATTAATTATATTTTCATATTATATGCAGTTTTAGGAGGAAGTCTCTGTCTCACCTCTCACGCTGCCATCTTTAATCCTCCAGCCATTTGATTTTTTAAATATCACATTCAGATATTATTTTGCCAAGAGTTTTGGCACCCAGTAAATTTTGTGTTTGCATCAGTGCCTCTCTCTTCTCACCCAAGATCCCCCCATGGAATGGGTATGAGTCTTTGAGTGAAGTTCCCATCTTTAGAAGGTTCCATATCTAACACTACCTGTGTTTCCTCCTGAGACCAAGGGAAAAGAGTAAGTGATAAGCTGCTTTTGTTTTGCCTTTCAAAAGCTTCAGCTCTACTTTCACAGGGTTGTAGCTTCATTCCTATCCTACACCTCAGATAACCCAGAAGAGAGTCAAGAGCGGTTGCCTTAAATGTGACATGCAATGAACAATGTGTAGCCCAGTTACAAAGACAGGCTGCAGTCCAGACACCTGGGCCACTGCCAGTCATGCTTGTTTTGCTAAAAAGACTTGAGAGCAACAGACAGCATTTCTAGCTGCACCCATCGAGAAACAGAAAAGGTGGGAAAAAATCGAAAGTCAAAGAATTATTAAAAAGAACATTAAAATGAACACTCCAAATGGGAAATGGCCAATTTAGGACATGAAGAGGAACCAAGAGTTTCTTCCAACCTGCAGACATCCAAACAAGCGAGTCAGGGGAGGCACACCCTGTCGTGGCAAACGATGTCAGTGGGAAGAGCCTACAGAAAGTCCCTGGGCCTTGGAACATAACTGCCCTGCTTTGATAGGTGCCAGCAGCTTCAGCATGGGTCAGGAAAGCAACTACTAGACATCATTTGGCTTAGACTTCTTGGTCCCTAGCCCATATGGAGGGGGCACCACTGTCCCAGGACACCCTGAGGGTCAAAATGGAAATCTCTTGAGCTATGTCTCTCTCCTTTTCAGATCGATGCCCTGACAGAAGTAGTGGCGGCTGTGAGAGGAAAAATGGAAGTGTACCTAGATGGTGGGATCCGTACCGGCAATGATGTGCTAAAGGCCCTGGCCCTTGGGGCTAAGTGCATTTTTCTGGGAAGACCAATCCTATGGGGTCTTGCCTGCAAGGTAAGTGTGGCAAAGTGAAGCCAACTGGGAAAAGATACCATCTTTATCTAGATTCCATGCTTTTCTGTGCATTCATGCCCAAGCTTAGCTGGTTTTTGAGGTGCTACAAATTCCTGAAGGACCGTTAGCATTCACAGGAACATGCATGCTTCCCCTGCAGCATGCTGCAACTTTTCAAGAACTCTCTCCCCCATCTTTTCCTCTTTGCTTTCCTTTATTTTCAGTGTGGTTCTGATTTCACAGATATTTCCCATCCTCCCCAGAGCAGCTCTGAGCACACCTAGATTTTATACTCAGCACAAGGTCAGAATGTTCCTTCACACCCCATTTTGTCTCCCTCTCTCTCTGCCTTGGGAGCAGGGTGAACGTGGTGTCGAGGAAGTTTTGAAGATTTTAAAAAATGAGTTCCATACTTCCATGACCCTTACAGGTAAGTTTTTAAAATTGTTTTCTTGATTTGGGGCTAAAGGCAGGAGGTCTAAAGAACAGGAAGGGTGACCCCTCCTTCTAGCTCCCCTCTCCCTGACCTAGTGGCTTCCCAGAAGAGAGAGCAGAGAATAAATACCCCGGGCAGAGATAAAGCACAAACTCCAAATATGGTACATTTGCTACAAAAGCCAGTGCAGTTTCAAATCATAGGAAGGAAGATCCAGTTTTACTCAGGCCTGTTCAGATCATTTCAGGTTGTTGGATGTTTTTCTTAGTGCCATCTTTTAAGTAGTATTCATGGACTGTGACAAGCTGAGAAATTATGTCAAAGAGGAAGCATGGTGGAGCTGGGGAGATGGCTCCTTGGGTTTTTAGCTTTTGTTCTTTCTACTTGGCACAATGACTGCAGGATGGGTACTGCATGTATTTAGTGCTCAGGGTCCAGGGATGCTCAATGCCCTAAAATGCTTGGAGCTGTCTCATAGAGAACTATCCTACTCAAGTAGACAGGCTGAGAGCTCTGTCTTTGACTGTCTGTGTTGGCTGTAGATGGTTATTGATTGCGATTTTTAAGGACAGACCAGATGAAGACCTCACTCTCTCCTCAATTCTAAAATTTGGTAATAACACAGACCTTCTTGAGAAGTAAGGATATAAAGAATCAAGAGGCCTGAAGGGAAATCGAGACCATTTTCATCCCATTAACTTATTTCCATAGTTGTTACCAAGAATTTGCCATGTGCTGGACATCACGCAAGACACACAGGTCTTCTCAAGTCTGGGTTTATTCTGGTATTTAGACAAATATCTTGTACTCAGTGACCACTGGGGCCATGAACTCAAACTTTTGGTCTTGAGTAGTATGTGCTAGGAAAATTGGATCAGCGTTAACACCAGCACCAGCCTACTTTCCACTGGGCAGATTAAAGGAGACAAAAGGGCAATAGGTCAATGTATTGAGAACCAGCACCTTTAGCTTTGGACCAGAGCCATGCTGTTCAAAGCCTGTGAAGGTAAGTCAATAAATGGCCCAATGTCACTGAGGGTACATGTGAACTGACATCATATTGGTGTCTTTTACCCCCATGAGGGAGGGGGAAGAGGACAGGGAAACCTATGAGCTTCTGTAAATTCTAGGAGGTTGAGATGACTTCTCCTGATCCCTCAAGTATTTTCTCCCATCCTTGTGAAATTTCCAAACTTCTTTTAACAGATGCCTGTTGGGGCAATTCACAATAACCAAGCTTTTTTATCCCACCAAAAGTTTATACTTAACAACGCTGGGGCGTAAATGATGACTGAGAAATCCTTTTCTGAAATAAAAAGTGTAGAAACAGCCTTTTTAAAAAGGAACAGGGGAGAAAAAAAGAAAAAACAGGATTATGAGCGTTTCATGCCTGATTTTTCATACTCCTTGTAATTGTTCTATAGTGAAAGTGGAGTTTTAAACATAATGAAAGATTAGTAGTCACAACCAAACTTGGGACAGAGAAGAGGGTTCTGGGAGGAAGAGAAATGGGAGGAAACCGAGGTTTCCTTGGCATCCTCTGTGTAAGAGACGATCCCCCAGCCTAGTCCCTAGGGCCTTAGGTGGGGGTCTGTGCTTTGGGTGGAACTCACTATAAATATAAACTCATAGTGTGGAATCCCAGAGATTCTGTCACCCCTTGGCTGGTCCCCACACAATGCATGTAAGACACCTTACACAAAATCAGCACACAGGAGTCAGTGGTCAGCATGACTTCTCTCTCCTAATTCCCCTGGAAAAGTGTGATTTTTTTTTCTTTATGACTGATGACATCACAACCCTGGGAGGAGAACCCTTTTTGCACTATTGCAGAGGACCAAATAATTTTACAAGTAATGTTTTGCTAATCATGAGTCCAATTGCTGAAATTATAGGAAGGTTTGAAAACCAAAAATGTCCACATATAAATCATATCAACAGAAGGCTGCACAGACCTCACTAAGGTCTCATCCCTCATAAAGGGAGAAAGCTGAATTAGAAAAGCATGTGAATTTTTTTTGATATATTTTTTATTGAAGTATAGTTGATACACAGTATTATATTGGTTTCAAATATACAACATAATGACTCAACAGTTATCTACATTATTAAGTCCTCACCCAACCAGTGTAGTTACTATCTGTCAATACAGAAAGATGTTACAGAACTAGCGACTATATTCTCTATGCTGTACTTTCATTTCTACTAATTTAATTATGGTTGGGGCTTTATGCATCTTTATTCCCTTCACCTGTTTCACCCACCCGTCCCGATCCCTCCCCCGTGACTCTTCTTGAGCTTTGTTTGGAATTACCCATACCACTTTAAACCAGCCAAAACATTTTAATTTAAATCTGTTCCTAATGAAAAAGCAGGAATAAAGTATAATTTGTATTCTCTCTCAAACTTTTACTGAACCTCTCTCAAGTGCAAGGTAGTGTGTCCTTATTCCTGTGTGGGACCCAGAAACCAACCAGATGGGAGCTTTCACTGGCATGTTGGATGTCACAAATATCACCGGGACTTATAAGTGAATGGATGCTTCAAACTGTCTCAGAATGGAATCATAACGTTTTGATGCTACTACTGGGACATTTTTACATACTTTAGATATTATTTTTACTACAGTGTATAACCAAATATTTTATTTTAGCATCACTGTGCCCCCTGGGTAGGTCTGCCAGTTTTGGAGCCCCATGGCTCTCTGCCCCGCAGACCCCAGAGCTCTCCTCTTCGTCAGTCCTGAGGACAGCCACTCTGGCTCCGATTTCCTGCCTTTACAGAATTAGTTCAATTTACAGAGTATTTCCCATGCCTGCTGTTTCTGTCCACTACAATCAACTTACACATGAAATTCAACTTTTTTGTCTGCTCCATTTTTAAGAAACGACCCTCTCATTACTTGTATTTTTGTGAGTAATACATTTTACTCAGGTTATGTTCTGAGAGGTAGACATGCATACACCATCCACGTGAGAAGAACTCCAAGTTAAACAGCTCACAGGCTACACTGAATCCTTTCAGCCTTCTCATCACCGGGGGTTCTCCCTGGCCGCTGGAGCCCACAATTCTCTAGTCCATCATGCTAGCTCCTCTCCTTCCCTTCTCCTCTTACTTCTCATCTGGAGTTTACTCTCATCAATCCCAGTGTCTAATCTCACCTACAGTCCTAACTTTGCCTTTTACCTAAGATCTACCACTAAAAAAGTGTATTTCATTTCATAGAACTTTTTTCCCTTAGAAGGCAGTTGCTGTATGAAATAGCCCATCTCTTCTGCTATTCCTGAGTCATATTCCTCCCCGACAGATACTTCTGATATTCCTAAGCCTTATCAGGACTGAGCTAAAGGTCATGTATCTATTACACACATGAATTGTTTTTTTAAAATTACTAATAGTGTTTCTACATTTTTACCATGTCACTTTGACATGGCTGTGATAAAAGAGGACAAAGGCACAGGCTCACAAAGGAATTCCCAATGCAATTACATTCTCATCCTGTATACATAACATTTTACCAGAGTGAACACAAAGATCGAGTCAGGCTTGTTCCCATTGGGTCATCCCATACCCATGATGGGGTGGGTCATTGGTGTTTTAGAGAAATGGGCTTTCTAACTGCATTATTCTTTTAGGCTGCCGGTCTGTTGCCGAGATCAGTTGGGACCTGATCCAGTTCTCCAGGTTGTAAGGAAAGACAGCTAGCACCAGACTTCTGAGTGTGCCCACAGAAGGAAGACGTGCTCACACCACAGGACATGAATGCCTTCCTGCCTTGGCCCCATCCTGTCTTTGTGCTTCAGGTCCCCTAAAACCTTCATCTTCCTCAAGTGTGCCATGCTCTTTTTTGCCTCCCTACCTTTTATATGCCATTCTCTTGGCTGAAATCCTCCTCTGAGAAAAAAAGATCGTCAAAGAGCAGATCAATAATGATTGAAACAGCTAGTGGATTAAATTTTTTGCATTCCTATATATTGCCATCAAATGATAGAAATTTGCACTCTGGACAGAATAAAATATTTCCCAACAAAAATTGTCTGTAGATAATAAAGAAATAATATAGTTGAAAATATAGGCTTTGGAGCCATAGAGACATGGCTTTAACAGTCAGAACTGACATTGACAAGCTGTGAGAATTGTGAAAGTTTTGCAATCTCTCTGTGCTTCTTCTGTAAAATGGGGGTTATACTGTGTAGCCCACAAGACTGAGAGAAAGACCAAGTCAGATAATGTATGTAAAGTTCAGAGCATAATTCTTAGCACCTAGTGCAAATTTAAGAAACATTACTGTTTTTATTATTGTTGTTTGGAAAATTCATAAATTCACATTAATCTTTCAAGATCTTGTCCAAATGTCACGTATTCTTACCTTGGCTACTTGTTAGGTGCTTCATATTGTACTTTGCACATTCCACTATTGCAACCCTTACTATAACGTGTTACATTTATTTACTTATTTACATGTCTCTCTCTACAAATAGATTGTACATGGCTCCAGGCAAAAAACTGAATACTTGGTACTGGGCTTGGTATATAGCAGCATCTCAATAAACATTTGTTGGATGGATGGATGGACAGATGGACCAAAGACAAATGGATGAAAATAGAGGTGGAAAAATTAATAGATGCCCTATCAGAGTAAAAACTCTCCAGATCAGTAGTCAGTAAAAACAGACTTCTAGAGCAGGGGCACCTGGTTGAATAAGGTCTGACACTTGAAGACATCAGGAAAGTTAGGAATGGAAATCAATGTCCTAAATAAATCTTTGTATCTGTTGTTACATTATCCTTGCTCATTTCCCTTGGGATTTTGGATCTAGTCCTCTTCTGATAGATTTTAAGATTTTTCTCTTCTAGACAGATTTTGTTCTTCTCTGGCCTATTTCCCAGACTTCATGCCTCTGTGACTCAGCATCACAGTCAGCAGAGCTCTGTGCACTTGCTAGAACCTCACTCCCTGGAATTTCACTGCTGGATCACAGAACTATTGCCTCACACACCACTTGTTGAAGCCTCTTTTAATTTGCAGTTAGTCTATAACTTTGGTCCCATTAATCTCCTCAATCAGAAATAAGATGAGAATATATCAGTACCAAATTGTCCTTGGTAGTATGAAAGAATAAATAAGCAGCCTTGAAAATAAAGTTTGAAACTAGAGAAATCATTAATAAGATAACATCTGCCACTATAACTACCCCACTATCTCATAAATCAGATTGTTTTCATGCCTTGTTTATCTTGCTGGCTGGAGAACATGCTGTAAAATTCCCCACATCTCTCTATGATCACTGTACTTAATATAGGGCCATCTAAGAAAGTAGGTGTGATGGCCAGATCATCTCTTTAGTCCTGAAATCACCAGCTAGGGGCTTGGTTAAGTGATTCCAGGTTGGTTTGGGATAAGAGTGGAACAAATCACAGTAGAATATGGCATTAAGGCAATTTGGCATGCAGATAATGGAGTTTACAAGAGAATCTACTGTAAGTTCTCCCCGTATATATCTATCTTGGTGGTAACTATACTCTTTTTTGGTCCTGGACACATATGTATATTATTTTTTAAGTTGTTTTCCCTTATGGATTAAGAGGGCTAGATCCAAAATACTGAAGGAAATGAGGAAGGATAGTATTAAGATAGTGCCAAAAGCCTGTTCTCATTGCCTCAAAGGTGTACACAAAGGAATGTCCACAGTCACCTGAAGAGAAGCATATTGAAAGTCAAAAGGGACTTGTTAGACCCTAAAAATGTGCTACCTTAGAATGTATGGGTAAAGATGGCAAAGATATCTTGTCCCCTGGAAAGTTATCAACAATTAAACAGAATACCAGGTACCTCAAAGTTAAGTGTTGTGTTCTGATAAAGAGGATCAGCTTTGGAGTCACCTCAAGGTCAGGTCTCGGCTCAGATTCTGGCTCCTCACATAGATTCTGTCTTCTTCTACTAAATAATCCCACCAATCTCTTGGGATTCTCATGTGAAAATTAAATAATATGGGGGACTTTGGAATTCCAATCCAGAATGTAAGGAGCTTAGAAGTCACCACTCCATCCTAACAACAAGTTAAAAGCTTGAACAAAGTGAAAAATCAACAACTCCACCAGATCCCTCAAAAAAGTAAGGTCACAGGGCAAAGCACCACCCCTGAAACTGGGTTGCAACTTATCTGAGCAGAAACCTCCCCCAAAACCAGTACCAATATAGGACAACCTGAACTGTAATGAATAAATTGCTGCATCATCAGTGCAGGCAAGTCTGAGAGTTACAAACTCCAGGAGGGCCCAGCTATAGCATGTCTCTCATACTTGTTTTACCTCCAGGAACTCTACCAAGTTATCACAGTGAATATCAGAGAAAAATTCCCTAGACCTTCCAGCAGGGAGAGAAATAACCATTTTGAAATACACCAGAACATTCTGCTCTTAAGAGTCCTGCCCTCAAAATAAACCATTTTAGAAGACCCTAACCTACTAGGGTTTTATCAGAGCCTAACTCCAGACTCAACTATGGCAGGGATGCTGGAATTATCAGACCAGGAATTTTAAACAACTATGATACCCTAAGGGCTCTAATGGTAAAAGTAGACAACATGCAAGAACAGCTGGCTATGCAAGCAGAGAGAAGGAAATTCTAAGAATAAAAAAGAAATGCTAGAGATCTAAAACACTGTAAGAGAAATAAAGAATGCTTTTGCTGAGCTGATTAGTAAACTGGAATTGGCTAGAGAAAGTATCTCTGAGCTTGAAGATATGTCAATAGTAACTTCCAAAACTGAAAGAATAAAGAGAAAAAATATTGAAAAAACCCAGAATATCCAAAAACTGTGGGATAAATATAAAAGGTATATATTATATGAGTAAATGGAATACCAGAAACAGAGAAAGCAAAAGAAGAAATATTTGAAAAAATAATGGCTACTAATTTCCTCTAAGTTAATGTCAGATACCAAACCATTGATCCAGGAAGCTCAGAGATCATCAAGCAGGTATACTACCTTCAAATTTCAAAAAATCAAACATTAAAAGAAGAAATTTTGAAAGAACCCAGAAAGATTTAAAAAACCATTACCTGTAGAGGAGCAAAGATGAGCATTATATTCAACTTCTCAGAACCCATGCAGGCAAGGAGAGAGTGTAGTGAAATGCTTAAAGCATTGAGAGAGAAAAAACTAGGAACATTCTGGGAAATTATCTTTTAAATGTGAAGAAGAAATAATGACTTTCTCAGACAAATAAAAATAGAAATAATTGTTACCAATAATCCTACCCTGCAAGAAATGTTAAAAGAAAGTCTTCAGAGAGATGGAAAATTATATAGGTCAGCAACTCAGATCTACACAAAGAAAGAAAGAGCATTAGAGAAGGAATAAGTGAAGGTAAAATAAAAACTTATGTTTCTTACTCTTAATTTATCTATCAGAGAAGAACTAATCAAAATAATAATAGTAGAACAGGAGGCTTAAAGATGGTGGTGTGAGAAGTGAGAACAGAAACTTCTTCCCAAAACCACATATAATATGAAAATACAGCAAATACAACTAATCCTGAAGGAGCAACTAGAAAGAAGACTGCGACAGACTACCTACATCTGGGGAAAACAGAAGACCTCCCAGAAAAGGGTAAAGTAGCAAAGCTGTGATCCAGTGGGACCCAAGCCCTCCCGACTCCCCAGCTCACCAGCAAAAGGAAGAGAAATGGATCAGGGAGGGGGAAGAAGCCTAGGACTGCTGAACACTCAGCCCTGGAGATCTGCTCCAGGGGCATAGACCCATATTACATGGTGCTCTGGAGATTAGTGGGGTTGGAAAGCAAAGACAGATGGAATACCTGGAGAGACAGATTCCAGCCACTTGTGGAGAACAGATACCCACAACCAGCCACTCCAGGAAAAAAGAAAAGTGGGCACTTTAAAAGACTTCCCAACAGCAATAGGGCTGCTGAAAGGGCAAGAATTACACAGAGCTTGCAGCTTAGGAGAAAAGACAGGTGGACAAAATCGTCCTGGCACACTCAGCCCAGCAAGTTGGGAACTTTCAGGAGCTTCAGACTCTCCATCCTCTTGGCTGGTGATGTGTGCCAAGGTCCCCACCACAATGCACAGCCTGCCACTCCTTCTGCCTAGCCAACATTGGTTCACAAACTTGCTGCCACTACCATTGTACCAGGCCAGCTAGAAGTCAGCTCCACCTACAGCAGCTACATGGGCATAATGAAGAGTCTCCTCCCTGCATGCTTGGCCCACTGGCCCTGACAGTGGAGTCAGGCACTGTAGCCAGGAAGCAGAAAAGAGCTCTTTCCTCTTGACAGACACCTGTGCTGCTCACATGCGACCCCTGCCATCACTACAGGTTCTGAGAAGCTCCAGAGAGTACAGATTCTGGGCAATAGAGGGTGCCACCTACACATAGTTATTTTTCCAGAGTAACCAATACAAATTTGAAATGGCAAAAAAACTTGGTACCAACCAAAATCCCACAAACACCAGAAAGGGGGCCAAGTGAAACTGAAATTACAAATTTTCCTGACAAAGATTTCAAAATAAAAACCATAAACATGCCCACAGATCTACAGAATAATATTCAAGACCTCAAGGAGGACTTCAAGAAAGAGAAACTTTGAAAAATACGGTATCCAAAATGAAATACAATGAAGGAATTTAAAAGCAGATTAGATGAGGTAGAGGTGATGATAAATGAAATAGAAATTAGAGAAGAACAATACAAAGAAGCTGAGGCACAGAGAGAAAAATGGATCTCTAAAAATGAAAGAATATTAAGAGAACTGTGACCAATCCAAACTGAACAATATTCACATTATAGGGGTACCAGAAGAAAAAGATAGAGAAAGGAATAGAAAGTGTCTTTGAGGAAATAATTGCTTAAAACTTCTCCAGTCTGGGAAGAAAATAGTCTCTCTGGGTATGGAAGTGCATAGATCTCCCAACACAAGGGACCCAAGGAAGACAACACCAAGACATATAATAATTAAAATGGCAAAGATCAAGGACAAGGACAGAGTATAGTATTAAAACTATCCAGAGAGAGAAAAAAGATCACATACAAAGGAAAACCCATCAGGCTATCATTAGAGTTCTCAGCAGAAACTTTACAGGCCAGAAGGGAGTGGCATGATATATTTAATACAATGAAACAGAAGGGCATTGAATCAAAATTACTTTATCTTGCAAGATTATCATTTACATTTGAAGGTATTAAACAATTTCGAGATAAGCAAAAGTTGAGGGAATTTACCTCCTACAAACCATCTCTACTTTGTATTTTGGAGGGATTGCTCTAGATGGAAGCACTTCTAAGGCTAAATAGCTGTCACCAGAGAAAATAAAACTACAGTAAAGGAAGTAGGCCAATTAATTACTAACTAAATGCAAAATTAAATGAACTACCCACAAAGTCAATCAAGAGATACACAAAGAGTACAAAATATGACACCTAATACATAAAAAGTGGAGGAGGATGTTCTGAGAGAAATCTTCCGCATACGTGGATGTTTTATTGCCCTTGTCTAGCGTGGATTAACACATAGGCTACAGGCACACACCTGATCATCTACATTTGCTCTCTTATAACACTAAACCTTTATCTTGTATCTACCTACCACTTCAGCATTTTATTAAAAATAATAATAATAAAGAGAGAAATGAGGTATCCACATATAAATCAAGTATAAAAATCAAATGAGTATTCATATTTGAACTGACTGTTTATAGTTCATAATGCATGAGCAAAACCGAAAGTTTCTGTGATGACTGCCCTTGTAATGTTCACCATGTAACTTATTCACTATGTAAGAATTTGTTCTCCATGTAAGAACTTGTTTGTTATGCTTCAGAAGATTGGAGACTGATGAAAATTAGGCTTGGGGTGGATTAATGATTGTGCATTGAGCATTGACCCCCCCTATACAGAATTTTATTGTTGTTAACAACCATTTGATCAATAAATATGAGAGATGCCCTCACTATATATATATATATATATATATATATATATATATATATATACACGCACTTCCAATTGTAAAATAAATAAGTAACCGGGATGTAATGTATAGCATAAGGAATATAGTCAAAATATTGTAACAACTTTGTATGGTGATAGCTGGTAGCTAGAATTATCATGTATATAAATGTTGAATCACTGTGTTGTACACCTGAAACTAATGTAATACTGTGTGTCAACTACCCTTCAATAAAAAATAAATTTAAAAAAAAGTGGAGGAGGAAGAAAAAGAACTGAGGGGAAAAAAAGAACCTTTAGATTGTGTTTCAAATAGCATACTAAATGAGTTAAGTTAAACTGTTAGAAAGTAAAGAAGATACCCTTGAATCTTTGGTAACCACAAATCTAAAGCCTACAATGGCAATAAGCACAAATCTATCGATAATCATCCAAAATGTAAATGGACTAAACACACCAATCAAAAGACACAGAATTACCGAATGGATAAAAAAAAAAACAAGACCCATCTACATGCTGCCTACAAGAGACTCACTTTAAACCCAAAGACATACACAGACTAAAAGTGAAGGGATGAAAAAAGATATTTCATGAAAATAATATGGAGAAAAAAGCAGGAGTTGCAGTATTTGTATCAGACAAAATAGACTTCAAAACAAAGAAAGCCACAAGAGACAATGTAGGGCATTACATAATGATAAAGGGCTCAGTCCAACAAGAGGATAAAACCATTATAAATATTTAGGCACCCAACATAGGAGCACCTACATATATGAAACAAATACTAACAGAAATAAAGGCGGAAATAGAATGCGATGCATTCATTTTAGGAGACTTCAACACACCACTCACACCAAAGGACAGATCAACAAGACAAAAAATAAGGAGACAGAGACACTGAACAACACATTAGAATAGATGGATCTAACAGACATCTACAGAACACTCCATCCAAAAGCATCAGGATACACATTCCTCTCAAGTGCACATGGAACATTTCCAAGAATAGATCATTTACTGTGCCACAAAAACAGCTTCAGTAAATTCAGAAGGATTGAAATTATACCAACCAGCCTCTCAGACTGCAAGGGTATGAAACTAGAAATAAATTGTGAATTATGCAAAGAAACCAAAAAGGCCCACAAATACATGGACACTTAACAACATGCTCCTAAATAATCAGGAGGTCAATGACCAAATAAAAACAAAGATCAAGCAATATATGGAGATAAATGAACACAATAACTCAACCCTGCTAAATCTGTGGGATGCAGTGAAGGCTGTACTAAGAGAGAAGTATATTGCAATACAGGCCTACCTCAGGAAAGAAGAACAATCCTAAATGAACAGTCTAAACTCACAATTAATGAAACTAGAAAAAGAAGAACAAATGAGGCCCAAAGTCAGTAGAAGGAGGTACATAATAAAAATCAGAGCAGAAATATGTAATATTGAGAAGAATAAAACAATAGGAAGAACCAATGAAGCCAGGAACTGGTTCTTCCAGAAAATAAACAAAATAGATAAACCCCTGGCCAGACTTATCAAGTAAAAAAGAGAGTCTGCACTCATAAACAGATTCAGAAATGAGAAAGGAAAAGTCGCTATGGACATCACAGAAATACAAAGAATTATTAGAGAATACTATGAAAAATTACATGCTAACAAATTGGATAACCCAGAAGAAATGGACAACTTTCTAGAAAAATACAACCTTCCAAGACTGATCCAGGAAGAAACAGAAAATCTGAACAGACTGATTACCAGCAACAAAATCGAATTGGTAATAAAAAACCTACCTAAGAACAAAATCCCTGGGCCAAATGGCTTCACCACTGAATTTCATCAAACATTTAGTGAAGACCTAATACCCATCCTCCTTAAAGTTTTCCAAAAAGTAGAAAAGGAGTGAATACTTCCAAACTCATTCTATGAAGCCAGCATCACTCTAATACCAAAACTAGGCAAAGACACCACAAAAAAAAAGAAAATTACAGACTGACTGATATCCGTGATGAACATAGAGGCAAAAATCCTCAACAAAATATCAGCAAACCAAATTTAAAAAAATATCAAAAAGATCATCCATCATGATCAAGTAGGATTTATTCCAGTAATGCAAGGATGGCACAATATTCTAAAATCCATCAACATCATCCACCACGTCAACAAAAAGAAGGACAAAAATTACATGAAAATCACCATAGATGCTGACAAAGCATTCAACAAAATTCAACATCCATTCATGATAAAAACTCTCAACAAAATGGGTATAGAGGGCAAGTACATCAACATAATAAAGGCCATATATGACAAACCCACAGCCAACATCATACTTAACAGTGAAAAGCTGAAAGCTTTTCCTCTAAGATTAGGAACAAGACAAGGATGCCCACTCTCCCCACTTTTATTCAACATAATACTAGAGGTCCTAGCCACAGCAATCAGACAACACAAAGAAATAAAAGGCATACAGATTGGTAAGGAAGAAATTAAACTATCACTATTTGCAGATGACATGATATTGTACATTAAAAAAAACAAAGAATCCACCCCAAAACTACTAGAACTAATAACTGAATTCAGCAAAGTCGCAGGATACAAAATTAATACACAGAAATCTGTTACATTCCTACATACAAATGATGAACTAGCAGAAAGAGAAATCAGGAAAACAATTTCATTCACAATCACATCAAAAAGAATAAAATACCTAGGCATAAACCTAACCAAGGAGGTGAAAGACCTATACCCTGAAAACTAAAAGACACTCATGAGAGAAATTAAAGAAGACACCAATAAATGGAAATACACCCCATGCTCTTGGCTAAGAAGAATTAATATTGTCAAAACGGCCATCCTGCCTAAAGCAGTCTACAGATTCAAAGCTATCCCTACCAAAATACCAATGGCATTCTTCAATGAACTAGAACAAATAGTTCTAAAATTCATATGAAACCACAAAAGACCCCGAATATCCAAAGCAATCCTGAGAAGGAAGAATAAAGCTGGGGGGATTATGCTCCCCGACTTCAAGCTTTAGTACAAAGCCACAGTAATCAAGACAATTTGGTACTGGCACAAGAACAGACCCATAGATCAATGGAACAGAATAGGGAGCCCAGAGTCAATTAATATACAATAAATGAGGAAATGCAATGGGGAATGACAGCCTCTTCAACAACTGATGTTGGCAAAACTGGACAGCTACATGCAAGAGAATGAAACTGGATTACTATCTAATTCCATACACAAAAGCAAACACAAAATGGATGAAATACCTTGAATGTAAATCATGTAACCATAGAACTCTTAGAAGAAAGCATAGGCAAAAATCTCTTGAATATAAACATGAGCAATGTTTTTCTGAACACATCTCCTCGGGCAAGGGAAACAAAAGTAAAAATGAACAAATGGGACTACATTAAGCTAAAAAGTTTCTGCACAGCAAAGGACACCATCAGTAGAACAAAAATGGTCAGAGGTATCTGAAGACACTTCTCCAAAAATAAATTCAGAGGGCCAACAGGCCCATGAAAAGATGTTCCACATCACTAATTATCAGAGAAATGCAAATTACAACCACAATGAGATACCACCTCACACCAGTTAGGATGGCCAACATCCAAAAGACTAGGTACAACAAATGCTGGTGAGGATGCAACAACCTACCATGTTGGTGGGAATGTAAATTAGTTCAACCATGTGGAAAGCAATATGGAGGTTCCTCAAAGAACTAATAATAGAAATACCATTTGACCCAGGAATTCCACTCCTAAGAATTTACCCTAAGAATACAGGACCCCAGGTTCAAAAAGACATATGCACCCCTATGTTTATTGCAGCACTATTTACAATAACCAAGAAATGGAAGCAACCTAAGTGTCCATCAGTAGATGAATGGATAAAGAAGATGTGGCACATACACACAATGGAATATTATTCTGCCATAAGAAGAAAACAGATCCTACCATTTGCAACAATATGGTTGGAGCTAGAGGGTATTATGCTCAGTGAAATAAGCCAGGCAGAGAAAGACAAGTACCAAATGATTTCACTCACTTGTGGAGTATAACAACAAAGCAAAACTGAAGGAACAATACAGCAGCAGACTCAAGACTCCAAGAAGGGACTAGCAGTTACCAAAGGGGAGGGGGTGCGGAGGGTGCAAGGGGAGGAAGGGAGAAGGGGATTAAGGGGCATTTTGAATAGCACACATAATGTAGGGTATCACGGGAAAGGCAGTATAGCACAGAGAATACAGGTAGTGACTCTATAGCATCTTACTAGACTGATGGACAGTGACTGCAGTGGGGAGTGGCGGGGGGAGGACTTGATATATGGGTGAATGTAATAACCAAAATGTTGCTCATGTGAATCTTTCATAAGATTGTATATCAATGATACCTTAATAAAAAAATAGTAATAATATATTCAATTATATATATGCATATACATGCTTACATATAAGTGAAATGAAAGGAGGGAGGCATTAGGAATATTTTGTTATCATAAGCTACTCACACTACCTTAGTTGTAAATGTATATTGCAAACTCTACGGTAACCATTAGAAAAAAGAGTATAATTGATATGCTAAGAAAGGAGAGAAAATGGAATGATATAAATACTCAATTAAAACCAAAAGGCAGAAAAAGAGTAGAAGACAAAAATAAGAACAAGGAACAAAGGCTATGAGTAGAAAATAGTAAATGTGGTAGGTACACACATACTTTTTCTTCATATGACTGTTTTTACACAGGACAGTTGAGTAAGACTGTAATTAACGATTTGCCTAGGGCAATAGGATGATTGTAACTGAGTTTTTCATGGTAAACAGATGTTAGAAAGTTACTTCAAGTAGGATAGTCCACTGCAGCCCTCTTGCTATTTAACATATTTTCTGTTAGAAGGCTGTGAGTTGGGAGAGCCAAGGGCCCTTGGAGGCAGCTTGAAAATTTGAGAGCTTTGCTTTATCAAGTGTTAGTTTAAAGAAAACTTTTCTGAGTTTTTTTCCTTTTAAAAACAATATTCTCCTCAGATCATAATTATTTCAAAGAGGGCTTAATATAATGATTTTTTAAAATGAAAGCCTATGCTATTCAAACACATAAAAATAAATATTCAGAGCAATATTTGACCTAATTTTTTGGACTTCAAGAAGAATCAATAATTCCATTTCCATCAGCTAGAGTCAAATGGAATTTGTGTTCAAAATTTTCCATATGAGTTACACAATGGAATATTACTCAGCCATAAGAAAAAACAGATTCTACCATTTGCAACAACATGGATGGAGCTAGAGGGTATTATGTTCAGTGAAATAAGCCAGGTGGAGAAAGACAAGTACCAAATGATTTCACTCATCTGTGGAGCATAAGAACAAAGGAAAACTGAAGGAACAAAACAGCAGCAGAATCATAGAACCCAAGAATGGACTAACAGTTACCAAAGGGAAAGGGACTGGGGAGGATGGGTGGGAAAGGAGGGATAAGGGCGGGGAAAAAAAAAAGGGGGCATTACGATTAGCATGTACAGTGGGGGGGGCATGGGGAGGGCTGTGCAACACAGAGAAGACAAGTTGTGATTTTACAGCATCTTACTATGCTGATGGACAGTGACTGTGAAGGGGTATGTGGGGGGGACTTGGTGAAGGGGGTAGCCTAGTAAACATAATGTTCTTCATGTAATTGTAGATTAATGATACCAAAATTAAATAAATAAATAAATTTTCCATATGAGTAGTAACTATATGCATGAACTATATCAAGAACTTGACATAAAAGTTACCTAAAAGAAGTCTACTACTCTCTTAAACAACTTCTCTTCAGAGATAGACCAGAGTTAGCACACTTCTCTCTAAAGGGCCAAATAATTGATATTATAGGCTTTGTGGGCCATACAGTTTGTTGCATCAAATTAACTCTGCTGTTATAGCATGAAAGCAGCCATAGATAGCACATAAACAAGTGGGTGAAGCCATGTTCCAATAAAACTTTACTCACAAAAACATTTGGTGGGCTGGACTTTTTGCAGGTTGCAATTTTCCAAGCCAATTTAGACCAGTAAATAAATAATATAAAGTATTAAGCATAATACAAAACCATTTTTTCTCACACTCTTTCTCCTCTTGCCTATCTGGAATCCCTCTAATATGAGAGAATCCCTGCCATACCTACTTATTATTACTTATTCAGACAATTATTATGCTGGGATTTGTGTTGAGCTATTAGTACTGCATTTTAAAAGTTAATGCATTCTTTCAAGGACATGGTGCAATTGACGGGACTGTTTATAGAAAGGGTTTATCTTATTGCATCAGTTTATTGACTGACCAACCCTTCTGTCAGGTATGAGAAAGGGCAGTTCAGCTAGGCTATTTAAGCTAAAGGTTTGGCAGGTGTTTAAACTTTTAAGCCAAAAGCCCACAGGGAATGGGTGAGCCTTTGCCCTTGTAACTGTGGCTTGCTGGTAGTGAACATTTCTCCTACTACCTACCATGTGCCAGCTCCAGGAGGGAAAGCACACATGTGACATATCATGAGTTGTTCTTCTCTACCTCTTAAGAAATCAGCTGAGCATGGCATGGAACCTGGAGTGTGAAACTGAACCAGCAAGTTCTACTTAGAGCTAATAATGATGGGCTTCAGAGGTATCATACACTAGCCAGTGGCTATCCAGATGAACCATGATGTGTGTGCCTGGGATGTGATCTGGAAAGAGGGCAATGTTCCCTTTTATTTCTCATAAGCCCATTATCTTTTGTCCGTACCAATAACATTATTTTAGTATGAGTTACCATCCTTTCTCTTAAACTTCCAAATTCCTTTTCTGGTAGGTTTCTCTGATTCTTCTTACTGTACACTGATATGTTCTCTTTACATCAGCAAGAGTGACCTTTAAAATTTCACTTCTTATCATGCCACTGAATAAATTCCATTTTTGGCTTCACACTGCTCTTTGTAAAAAGCCAAATCATTATCATGGCTTTCTCTCAAGATAGTGTATGCTGATTCTTTGAAAAGAGCAATACAATTGACAAGCCTCTAGCCAGACTAAGAAAAAAAAGTAGACACAAATTACTAATATTGGAAATGAAAGAAGTAACATCATGGATATTAAAATGATAATAAAAAAATACTGTGAAATCTCCATGTCCATAATTTGATCACCTAGATGAAATAGACCAATTCCTTGAAAGACACAACTTGTAAAAACTCATACAAGAAGAAATAGACAATACGAATAGGCATATATCCATTAAAGAAATTGAATCAATAATTAATAACCTTTCAAAACAGAAGGCACCAGGTATGGGTGGGTTCACTGGTGAAGTCTACTAGACATTTAAAGAATGAGTTACACCAGTTCTCTACAATTTATTCCAGAAGATAGAAGCAGAGGGAATACATCCTAACTTACTCTGAGGCCAGTATTACCCTAATACCAAAACTAGACAGAAACAGTATGAGAAAAGAAAAATGCAGACAAATATGTATCATTGGCATAGATGCAAAAATCCTCAATATATTAGTAAATCAAATCCTACAGTGTATAAAAAGAATTATACAGAGGCGGAGCCAACATGGCGGCGTGAGTAGGACAGTGGGAATCTCCTCCCAAAAACATATATACTTTTGAAAATACAACAAACACAACTAGCCCTAAAAGAGAGACCAGAAGACGCAGGACAGTGGCCAGACTGCAGCTACACCAGCGAGAACCCAGCGACTGGTGAAAGGGGTGAGATACAAGCCCCGGCCCCGCGGGACCCGAGCGCCCCTCCCCCCAGCTCCCGGCGGGAGAAGAGCAGGCAGAGCGGGAGGGAGACGGAGCCCAGGACTGCCGAACACCCAGCCCCAGCCATCCGGGCCAGAGCGCAGACACAGTATATGCCCAGGGGGCCCTGGATACTGGGGGAACAGGGAGTAAGACCTCTGAGCGGGTGCTGAAGCTGATGCCCCTGTGACAAAGAAAAGCGGGGGCTTTTTGAAAGTCTTAAAGGGACAGGGACTTAACAGCTTGACGGAAACAACCCAGGTCACAGTACAGCAGCTGGAAATCACAGGGAAAACCGGGTGCACTAACCCCCTGGGCAACAGCTCTGAGACCCCTCACGGAGGCAAACAGTCAAGCAGCCCCCCCATCCATCACCCCACCGGGCGCTGCGAAAGCAGAGAAGCAGCCTGAGACAAATTCCGCCCACAGAAAGGGAAATTTCTCCCTCCCGGCCAGGCAAGACACAAAGACCCACTCTACACGCAATTACCCAACACAAGCCACTAGGGGTCGCAGTTGCCCCAGTAAAGAAAGGCCAGTAGCAAGTGAAAATTTTGGCCCTCCCAGCTGACAGTCAATAGCACCTGTCAACATGAAAAGGCAAAAAAATATGATCCAGACAAGACTAACCCAGACAGCTTCAGCATCTGCTACATCCTCCCCTGAGAAGGAATCTGGGGAGATAGATTTAGCCAGTCTACCTGAAAAAGAATTCAAAACAAAAGTCATAACCATGCTGATGGACTTGCAGAGAAATATGCAAGAACTAAGGAAGGAGAATTCAGAAATAAAACAAGCTCTGGAAGGACTTCAAAACAGAATGGACGAGATGCAAGAGACCATTAATGGACTAGAAAACAGAGAACAGGAACGCAGAGAAGCTGATGCAGAGAGAGATAAAAGGATCTCCAGGAATGAAAGAATTTTAAGAGAGCTGAGTGATCAATATAAAAGAAATAATATAAGAATCATAGGTATTCCAGAAGAAGTAGAGAGAGAAAAAGGGATAGAAAATGTCTTTGAAGAAATAATTGCTGAAAATTTCCCCAAACTAGGGGAAGAAATGGCCTCTCAGACCACAGAGGTACACAGAACTCCCATGACAAGGGATCCAAGGAGGGCAACACCAAGACACATAATAATTAAAATGGCAAAGATCAAAGACAAGGACAAAGTATTACAAGCAGCCAGAGAGAAAAAAAAGGTTACCTACAAAGGAAAACCCATCAGGCTATCATCAGACTTCTCAACAGAAGCCCTACAGGCCAGAAGAGAATGGCATGATATACTTAATGCAATGAAACAGAAGGGCCTCGAACCAAGACTACTGTATCCAGCACGAATATCATTTAAATATGAAGGAGGGATTAAACAATTCCCAGACAAGCAAAAGTTGAGGGAATTTGCCTCCCACAAACCACCTCTACAGGGCATCCTACAGGGACTGCTCTAGATGGGAGCACTCCTAAAAAGAGCACACAACAAAACACCCAACATATGAAGAAGGGAGGAGGAGGAATAAGAAGGGAGAGAAATAAAGAATCATCAGATTGTGTTTATAATAGCTCAACAAGCGAGTTAAATTAGACAGTAAGACAGTAAAGAAGCTAACCCTAAACCTTTGGTAACCACAGACTTAAAGCCTGCAATGGCAATAAATTCATACCTTTCAATAATCACCCTAAATGTAAATGGACTGAATGCACCAATCAAAAGACACAGAGTAATAGAATGGATAAAAAAGCAAGATCCATCCATATGCTGCTTACAAGAGACTCACCTCAAACCCAAAGACGCGCACAGACTTAAAGTCAAGGGATGGAAAAAGATATTTCATGCAAACAACAGAGAGAAGAAAGCAGGTGTTGCAATTCTGGTATCAGACAAAACAGACTTCAAAATAAAGAAAGTAACAAAAGACAAAGAAGGACATTACATAATGATAAAGGGCTCAGTCCATCAAGAGGATATAACCATTATAAATATATATGCACCCAATACAGGAGCACCAACATACCTGAAACAAATATTAACAGAACTAAAGGAGGAAATAGAATGCAATGCATTCATTCTAGGAGACTTCAACACACCACTCACTCCAAAGGACAGATCCACCAGACAGAAAATAAGTAAGGACACAGAGGCACTGAACAACACACTAGAACAGATGGACCTAATAGACATCTACAGAACTCTACATCCAAAAGCAACAGGATACACGTTCTTCTCAAGTGCACATGGAACATTCTCCAGAATAGACCACATACTAGGACACAAAAAGAGCCTCAGTAAATTCCAAAAGATTGAAATCCTACCAACCAACTTTTCAGACCACAAAGGCATTAAACTAGAAATAAACTGTTCAAAGAAAGCAAAAAGGCTCACAAACACATGGAGGCTAAACAACACGCTCCTAAATAATCAATGGATCAATGACCAAATCAAAATGGAGATCCAGCAATATATGGAAACAAATGACAACAACAACACTAAGCCCCAACTTCTGTGGGACGCAGCAAAAGCAGTCTTAAGAGGAAAGTATATAGCACTCCAAGCATATTTAAAAAAGGAAGAGCAATCCCAAATGAACGGTCTAATATCACAACTATCAAAATTGGAAAAAGAAGAACAAATGAGGCCTAAGGTCAGCAGAAGGAGGGACATAATAAAGATCAGAGAAGAAATAAATAAAATTGAGAAGAATAAAACAATAGCAAAAATCAATGAAACCAAGAGCTGGTTCTTCGAGAAAATAAACAAAATAGATAAGCCTCTAGCCAGACTTATTAAGAGGAAAAGAGAGTCAACACAAATCAACAGTATCAGAAATGAGAAAGGAAAAATCACAACAGATCCCGCAGAAATACAAAGAATTATTAGAGACTACTATGAAAACCTATATGCTAACAAGCTGGGAAACCTAGGAGAAATGGACAACTTCCTAGAAAAATACAACCTTCCAAGACTGACCCAAAAAGAAACAGAAAATCTAAACAGACCAATTACCAGCAACGAAATTGAAGCGGTAATCAAAAAACTACCAAAGAACAAAACCCCCGGGCCAGATGGATTTACCTCGGAATTTTATCAGACATACAGGGAAGACATAATACCCATTCTCCTTAAAGTTTTCCAAGAAATAGAAGAGGAGGGGACACTCCCAAACTCATTCTATGAAGCTAACATCACCCTAATACCAAAACCAGGCAAAGACACCACCAAAAAAGAAAACTACAGACCAATATCCCTGATGAACGTAGACGCAAAAATACTCAACAAAATTTTAGCAAACCGAATTCAAAAATACATCAAAACCATCGTACACCATGACCAAGTGGGATTCATCCCAGGGATGCAAGGATGGCACAACATTCGAAAGTCCATCAATATCATCCACCACATCAACAAAAAGAAAGACAAAAACCACATGATCATCTCCATAGATGCTGAAAAAGCATTTGACAAAGTTCAACATCCATTCATGATAAAAACTCTCAGCAAAATGGGAATAGAGGGCAAGTACCTCAACATAATAAAGGCCATCTATGAAAAACCCACAGCCAACATTATATTGAATAGCGAGAAGCTGAAAGCATTTCCGCTGAGATCGGGAACTAGACAGGGATGCCCACTCTCCCCACTGTTATTTAACATTGTACTAGAGGTCCTAGCCACGGCAATCAGACAAAACAAAAAAATACAAGGAATCCAGATTGGCAAAGAAGAAGTCAAACTGTCACTATTTGCAGATGACATGATACTGTACATAAAAAACCCTAAAGACTCCACCCCAGAACTACTAGAACTGATATCGGAATACAGCAAAGTTGCAGGATACAAAATCAACACACAGAAATCTGTGGCTTTCCTATATACCAACAATGAACCAACAGAAAGAGAAATCAGGAAAACAACTCCATTCACAATTGCATCAAAAAAAATAAAATACCTAGGAATAAACCTAACCAAAGAAGTGAAAGACTTATATTCTGAAAACTACAAGTCACTCTTAAAAGAAATTAAAGGGGACACTAACAGATGGAAACGCATTCCATGCTCATGGCTAGGAAGAATTAATATCATCAAAATGGCCATCCTGCCCAAAGCAATATACAGATTTGATGCAATCCCTATGAAACTACCAGCAACATTCTTCAATGAACTGGAACAAATAATTCAAAAATTCATATGGAAACACCAAAGACCCCGAATAGCCAAAGCAATCCTGAGAAAGAAGAATAAAGTAGGGGGGATCTCACTCCCCAACTTCAAGCTCTATTATAAAGCCATAGTAATCAAGACAATTTGGTACTGGCACAAGAACAGAGCCACAGACCAATGGAACAGACTAGACAATCCAGACATTAACTCAGACGTATATGGTCAATTAATATTTGATAAAGGAGCCATGGACATACAATGGCGAAATGACAGTCTCTTCAACAGATGGTGCTGGCAAAACTGGACAGCTACATGTAGGAGAATGAAACTGGACCATCGTCTAACCCCATATACAAAAGTAAACTCAAAATGGATCAAAGACCTGAATGTAAGTCATGAAACCATTAAACTCTTGGAAGAAAACATAGGCACAAACCTCTTAGACATAAACATGAGTGACCTCTTCTTGAACATATCTCCCCGGGCAAGGAAAACAACAGCAAAAATGAACAAGTGGGACTATATTAAGCTGAAAAGCTTCTGTACAGCAAAAGACACCATCAATAGAACAAAAAGAAACCCTACAGTATGGGAGAATATCTTTGAAAATGACACATCCGATAAAGGCTTGACGTCCAGAATATATAAAGAGCTCACACGCCTCAACAAACAAAAAACAAATAACCCAATTAAAAAATGGGCAAAGGAACTGAACAGACGGTTCTCCAAAAAAGAAATACAGATGGCCAACAGACACATGAAAAGATGCTCCACATCGCTAATTATCAGAGAAATGCAAATTAAAACTACAATGAGGTATCACCTCACACCAGTAAGGATGGCTGCCATCCAAAAGACAAACAACAACAAATGTTGGCGAGGCTGTGGAGAAAGGGGAACCCTCCTACACTGCTGGTGGGAATGTAAACTTGTTCAACCATTGTGGAAAGCAGTATGGAGGTACATCAAAATGCTCAAAACAGACTTACCATTTGACCCAGGAATTGCACTCCTAGGAATTTACCCTAAGAATGCAGCAATCAAGTATGAGAAAGATCAGTGCACCCCTTTGTTTATCGCAGCACTATTTACAATAGCCAAGAATTGGAAGCAACCTAAATGTCCATCGATAGATGAATGGATAAAGAAGATGTGGTACATATACACAATGGAATACTACTCAGCCATAAGAAAAGGGCAAATCCAACCATTTGCAGCAACATGGATGGAGCTGGAGGGTATTTTGCTCAGTGAAACAAGCCAAGCAGAGAAAGAGAAATACCAAATGATTTCACTCATCTGTGGAATATAAGAACAAAGGAAAAACTGAAGGAACAAAACAGCAGCAGAATCACAGAACTCAAGAATGGACTAACAGGTACCAAAGGGAAAGGGACTGGGGAGGATGGGTGGGTAGGGAGGGATAAGGGGGGGAGAAGTAGGGGGGTATTAAGATTAGCATCCATAGCGGGGTGGGAGAAAGGGGAGGGCTGTACAACACAGAGAAGACAAGTAGTGATTCTAGAACAGGTTGCTACGCTGATGGACAGTGACTGTAAAGGAGTATATAGGGGGGACCTGGTATAGGGGAGAGCCTAGTAAACAAAGTATTCGTCATGTAAGTGTAGATTAATGATTTAAAAAAAAATGCAGTTCCTATGTGGTGACCTCTAATGAGTTCTACACAATGATATAAAGGACATATAAAAGTGTAGGCAAAGGGTCTGTTTGTGTTTATACAGAGGATCAAAGCCTAATTTGGCTACCCCGAAAATGAACTAAGAAACGATATGAAAGAGAACTTCCAACATCAGCACTCTCGGGAAGACTCATGCCAGAAGATGATCATCAAAAAACCCCAACAAAGATCCACGCACTGCTACAGCTGTAGATGCACTCATCCCACCAGCTCCTGGACTTGCCATGGGAATGAGGAAGGAGATATCTAAGCTGGCCTGTGCATACAGTAAAACAACAAATTTGACTGGATCTATACTGTTGGAACTCAACCAAGAATTAGGAGAAGTGCAAATTGTAGCGCTCCAAAATCTTACAACTACAGACTATTTACTGTTAAAAGAACATATGGGATGTGAACAGTGCCCAGGAATGGGTTGTTTTAATTTGTCTGATTTTTCTCAAACTATTCAAATTCAGTTAGATAATAACCATCATATCATTGATAAGTTTTCACAAATGCCTAGGGTGCCTAACTGGTTTTCTTGGTTTCACTGGAGATGGCTGGTAATTACAGATATGCTTTGGTTATGTAACTATACTCCTATTATGTTAATGTGTGTGCACAATTTAAGTAGTAGCTTAAAATCTATACATGCTGAAGTTACTCTACAAGAAGATATGTCAAAGAAATAATCAATCTTCCCATGTTTTCTCCCGCCTGCTACTTCTATAGCTTTTCTTCTTCCTTCCTAATTACAACGAATTCTTAAATAGAATTCGTGCCTCATATCAAATTTACCGAGTATCATAACTCCTCCAAGTGGTAAAGATACCTCAAGACAAATGCTGGGCATAGAAGCCACAGGGCATAAATATGCAAAGAAATAAAAAGCTAACCATTTCAAACAATAAGGCTTCTCTCTCACTTACCAACTTTACATTTCCCTGTATGGCCCCGGAAGATGACTGGTTAGCCAGAGACGGGTAAGATTCCTCAAGGGAGGAACAACCTAAGACAGGCACAGTCGCAGGGGGGTCATCAGGTGAGAAATTGGGGATCAACAGAGGTGAGGCTTAGAACCTCACCCTCCCTGTTCTGAGAGAAATCTTCTGCATACGTGGATGTTTTATTGCCCTTGTCTAGCTTGGATTAACACATAGTCTACAGGCACACACCTGATCATCTACATTTGCTCTCTTACAACACTAAACTATGTTCTCTACCTTTATGTTGTATCTACCTACCACTTCAGCATCTTATTAAAAATAATAAAGAGAGAAATGTGGTATCCACATATAAATCAAGTATAAAAATCAAATGTGTATTCGTATTTGAACTGACTGTTTATAGTTCACAATGCATGAGCAAAACCAAAAGTTTCTGTGATGACTGCCCTTGTACTGTTCACCATGTAACTTATTCACTGTGTAAGAATTTGTTCTCCATGTAAGAACTTGTTCGTTATGCTTCAGAAGATTGGAGACTGACGAAAATTAGGCTTGGGGTGGATTAATGATTGTGCATTGAGCATTGACTCCCCTATACAGAATTTTATTGTTGTTAACAACCATTTGATCAATAAATATGAGAGATGCCCTAAAAAAAAAAAAAAAAATACAACAGCTTTATGAGAGATGACTCTCTAGATGGCTTACAGATTTTGGGGAGGTCTAATGGTATTAGGCAAATTTTTTTGATGATGTTGTTTATCGTGTTCCTGTACAAAGAACTAGGTGATAAATTCTTTTTATCCCATGGGAAAATAAATAGGGCTGTCTCTTTAAAAAAAAAAAAAAAAAAAAAAAAGAATTATACACCATAACCAAGCAGAATTTATCTCAGGTATGCAAGGTTGGCTCAATATTTGAAAATCAATTAATGTAATCCATTAAATCAATAGGCTAAAGAAAAATCATATGATCACATACAGAAAAAGCATTTAAAAAAGTCTAACACCATTCATGGTAGTAAGTCTCAGCAAACTAGAGATAGAGAGGAAACTCCCTCACCTTGATAAAAAACATCTACAAAAAACCTACAGCTATCATCATACTTCATGGTGCTTCCTTTTCTTGGGTGCTAATATAAATGGAATTGTGTTTTTAATTCCAAATTCCACTTGCTCATTACTGGCATGCAAGAAGGTGATTGACTTTTTGTATATTAACCTTGTACCCAGCAACTTTGTTATAACTGCATATTAGTTTTAGGAGGGTTTTTATGTATTTGTATTATTTTACACTTTATGCCTAGACAATCATGTCATCTGAGAACAAAGACAGTTTTTTTATTCCTTCCTGATCTATATGCTTTTTATTTCTTTTTATTATCTATTGCATTAGTTAGGACTTCCAGTATGATGGTGAAAAGGGAGACATCCTTGCTTTTTTCCTGATGTTAATGAGAAAGCTTTGAGTTTCTTAATCTTTGCAGATCATTACTCCCAACAACTGAAGAAAACATTCCTTTCAAGTGCATGTGGCATCTTCACAAAGACAAACCGTATTCTGGACCATAAAACAAGTCTCAATAAATATCTAAGAATGAAAATTATACATAGCATATGCTCTGACCACAATAGTATTAAATTAGAAATCAGTAACAATAAGATACCTAGAAAGCCATCTGTTTTTAAAATTAAGCAACATACTTATAAATAACTCATGCATTAAAGAAGAAATCAATTGTGATTATGGTTATGCAAGTAGAAACTCAAACAATATACTTAATGTGAATGTATTTTTTTAATGTTTATTATATCCCCTAAAAATAATTCAGTGCAAAAAAAAGAAATCACAGATACATTAGAAAATATTTTTGCCTGAATGAGGATAAAAACCCAATGTATCAAAATTGTTGAATGCAGCTAACACAGTGCTTAGAGAGAAATTTATGGCCTTAAATGTTTTTAGTCGAAAAGGAAAGAGATAAAATCAATTATCTACACTTTAACCATAAGAACCTTGACAAAGAAGAGTAAATTAAACCCAAAGTAAGTAAAAGGAGGTAAATAATTAAAAGAAATTTATGAAATAGAAAATGGACAGACAGTAGAGAAATATAACAAAAATTTTTCTGTTTCCCATGCATAAAAATTTCAGGTGGATTCTATATTTAAATATATGTCCAGGAGACTTCTGGGAAGATGACAGCATAGAGACAGCTTGAACCCACCTACTCCCACCTTCACACTGAATCTACTCCCACCTTCACACCGAATCAAGAGCAGTTCATCTTGAGGAAGAACTGAGGACTGAGTGAGGGACAGAAAGATCACATTTAAAAAAATGGCAGGAGAATGGAGACATGGTAATGGAGGTAACTCCACCTCCAGTACAATGACCAAAGATTGGAAAGATATTGCTGAGAGACCTGGACACATATTCCCTACCTGGGGGATAGAAAAAAAAGTCACACCTTAAAGTGAATCTAGACTATAAGTGAAAAATACCACTTTATGGAACTAAAGCACCCACCATTTGTCAGGGAACAGCTGGAACTATCTGCACTGGAGGTCTGGAAAGGACCACTGTTTGCAGTTCTTTTGCATATTGAGAGTGATGTGGGAAGCAGGGTTGTGGTGCATACACCAAATTCAGATTTGGCCTAGGGGCTTCCCAGCCCTAGCTCAAGTGGATTCAGGCCATGGCTTCCCTGGGACCACAAAGCCAGTCCTCACCAGACATAAAGCCAGTGGCCATGGAGGTGGGGCTTTCTTGGAGGCCATTCCTCATACTGGGATGGCACTAAGGGAGCAAACCCAATTGCTGTTCATTCCTGGAGAGCATGCCTGGGCCACCACTGCACCATGGGCACAAAGCTATTAGCTGCAAAGAAGGGGATTTTCTGGAGGCTGTGCATGGGCCTGGGGCTACACCACTGGTACAGAGTCAGTTGCTGCCCACCTTTGGAGAATTGCCTGGGCCTTTTCCCTCCCTGCCAGTGTGGACCCCATCAGGAACCCACCTGGAACCCTCTGACTGTGCCCCCCTCAGTCCACACCCTGAGAGCCCTGACACCAAGAACCCCCCAGGTCATGCACAGCAGGCCCCCCGCCAGCCAACCAAAATGACCAGGCAGATGCAGTCTACCCAGAGGGTCTTGCCTATACAAGGCCAATCTTTAAAGACTGGAGAGATAGCCCTTTCTACTAATTCATAGAATCAAGCACAGAAAGTCAAACAAAATGAGGAGACAGAGGAATATACTTGAAACAAAGGAACATGACCAAACTTCAGAAAAAGAACTAAATGAAACAGATATTCCAGATAAAGAGTTCAAATTAGTGATTATAAAGATGATCATCAGGCTTGAGAGAAAAGTGGAGGAACTCAATGAGAACCTCTATGAAGAGATAGAAAATATAAAACAGAACCAGTCACAGATGAAAAATACATTAAATGAAATTAAAAAGGATACCAGAAGGAATCAACAGCAGATTAGAGGATGCAGAAGAACAGATCACCAATCTGTAAGATAATAATGGAAGGCACTCAAGCTGAACAGCAAAAAGAAAAATTAATAAAAAGAAATAAGGATAGGTTAAGGGAGCTCTGGGACAATATCAAATATCCAAACAATCGCATAATAGGAATCCCAGAAAAAGAAGAGAAAGGGGAGTAGAAAACTTATTTGAAGAAATAATAGCTGAAAACTTCCCTAACATAGGGAAGGAAGCAGACATCCAGGCCTAGGAAGCAGAGAAAGTCCCAAACAAGATAAGCCCAAGGCGGTCCACACCAAAATACATCATAATTAAAATGTCAAAGATCAAAGACAAAGAATCTCTAAAAGTAGAAAGAGAAAAGCAAAGAGGTATCTACAAGGGAAATACCATAATGCTATCAACTGATTTTTCAGCAGAAACTCTATATGCCAGAAGGGAATAGCATGATATATTAAAAGAGAAAAACCTCCAAACAAGAATACTCTACCCAGCGAGGTTGTCACTCAGGATGAAAGGTGAGGTAAAGTGAGATAAAGAGCTTCACAGATAAATGTAAGTTAAAAGATTTCATCACCATCACTAAACCAGCCTTACAAAAAATGTGGAAGGGTCTTTTTCAAGAGGAAACGACCCTAACTAGAAACAAGAAAAATGTGAAAGTGAAATTTTCACTGGTAAAAGCAAACATATACTAGATGTAGTAGATTAATCACTTGCATCCTTCTAGATGATTGCTGAAATGACTTCATCCAGGAATGTGGAGTTTCTAGTCAGCTACATGTGACTATTGGTTAATTACCCTCCTTGTCTCTCCTTCATTCTCTGTTCCTTATGTCACTTAATTTAAGGCACTTCAGAATTTTCCTTATCATAATGCCCAAGGGAAGAACAAGAGAGGAAGAAAGGCTCAGAGAAGAACAACAAAAACAACCGGGAAACATTTAACAAAAATGGCAATAACTACATACCTATCAATAATTACTCTACATATAAATGGACCAAGTAATCTGATCAAAAGGCATAGAGTGACTGTGTAGATTTTTAAAAGGACCCATCTATTTTCTGCCTACAAGAGACTCATTTTTGAACTAAAGACACACATAGACTGAAATGAAAGGGATGCAAAAAGACATTCCATGTAAATAGAAATTTTATGAAAAGCTGGAGTAGCGATACTTATATCAGACAAAATAGTCTTTAAAACAAAGACTGTAACAAGAGACAAAGAAGGATATTACATAATGATTAAGGGCACAACCCAGCAAGAAGATATGATAATTATAAATATCTATGCACCCAACAAAGGAGCATGCAAATATATGAAGCAAATATTAACAGATTTAAAGGGAGAGATTGACAGCAATACAATAATAGTAGGGGAATTTAACACTGCACTTGCATCAATGGATAGATCATCCAGACAGAAAATCAACAAGAAAACAGTAGATCTGAATAATATATTAGGCCAATGGAATTATTAGATATGTACAGGACACTACATCCCAAAACAGCAGAATACATATTATTTTTGAGCACACATGGAACATTCTCCAGAATAGATCAGATGTTAGGCAACAAAGCAAGTCTTAATAAATTTAAGAAGACTAAAATGATATTAAGCATCTTTTATAACCACAACAGTATGAAACTGAAAATCAATTATAAAAGGGGGAAAAAAGTGAAATACACAAACACATGGAGGCTAAACAGCATGCTACTAAACAACCAATGGGCCATCAAATAAATTCAACAAGTCAAAAATACTTAGAGAATAATGAAAATAAAAATACAATGGTTCAAAATCTTTAGGCTGCAGGAAAAGCAGTCCTAACAGGGAAGTTTATAGCAATACAGTCCTAATTCAAGAAGCAAGAAACATCTCAAATAAACAAAACCTGATACCTAAAGGAACTAGAAAAAGAAGAACAAAGCCCAAAGTTAGTAGAACAAAGGAACTAACAAAGATCAGAGCAGAAATAAATGAAATAGAGACTAACAAACAACACAAAAGATCAATGAAACTAAGAGCTGGTTCTTTGAAAAGATAAACAAAATTGATAAATCTTTAGCTAGACGCACCAAAAAAAGAGAGAGTTCTCAAATAAATGAAATCAGAAATGAAAGAAAAGTTACAACTGACACCACAGAAATATGATTATAAGACAGTATTATGAAAAATTATATGCCAACAAATTTGACAACATAGAAAATAATGGATAAATTCCTAAAAACATATGATCTTCCAAGAGTGAACCAGAAGGATATAGAAAATTTGAACAAACCAATTACTAGTAATGAAATTGAGTCAATAATCAAAAACCTCCCAAGAAACAAAATATCAGAACCAGACAGCTGCACAGGTGAATTCTACAAAATATTCAAAGAGTTGATACCTCCCCTACTCAAACTATTGCAAAAAAATTGAAGATAAAGGAAAACTTCAAAATTCATCCTATGAGGCCAGCATCACCCTGGTACCAAAACCAGACAAGGACACTACAAAAAAATAAACTACAAACCAATATCTCTGATGAATATAGATGTAAAAATCCTCAACAAAATATTAGCCAACCAAATTCAAAAGCACATTAAAAAGGCCATTCACCATGATCAGGTAGGATTTACCCCAGGGATGCAAGGATGGGCCCACAAATCAAACAATGTGATATAGCACATCAACAAAACCAACATGATCATCTCAATAGACACCAACAAAGCATTTAACAAAATTCAACATTCATTCATGATAAAAAACACTCAACAAAATGTGTATAGAGGGCACAATCTCAACATAATAAAGGCCAGATATGATAAGCCCAAAGCCAACATCATATTCAAAGTGCAAAGCTGAAAGCTTTTCCTCTAAAATCAGAAACAAGACAAGGATGCCCACTCTCACCACTTTTGTTCAATGTAGTCCTAGAAGTCCTGGATGCAGCAATCAGATTAGAAAAAGAAAGAGAAGGTATGCAAACTAGTAAGGAAGAAGTAAAATTGTCACTATTTGCAGATAACATGATATTATATATGGAAGACCCTAAAAGACTCCACCAAAAAACTATTAGAAATAATAAATGAATTCAGTAAAGTCACAGGTTCCAAAATCAATTTACATTAATCTGTTGCATCTCTACATATAAATAATGAACTATCAAAAAGATAAATTAAGAAAACAATCTCATTTACAATTGCACCAAAAAGCATAAAATACCTAGGAAGAAATTTAACCAAGGAGGTGAAAGACCTGCACTCTGAAAACTATAAGATATTGATGAAAGAGCTGGAAGAAAACACAAATAAATGGAAAGCTATTCCATGTTCATGGATAGGAAGAATTAATATTGTTAAAATGGCCATCCTGCCTAAAGCAAGTTACAGATTCAATGTTATTCCTATCAAAATACCAAGGGCGTTTCTCACTGAACTAGAACAAATAATCCAAACATTTGTATGGAACCACAAAAAAACCCTAATGCCAAGCAATCTTGAGAAAGAAGAATAAAACTGGAGCTATCATGCACCCTATATATACTATACTACAAAACAGTATGATATGGTATTAGCACAAGAACACATACATCGACCAATGGAACAGAATACAGAGCCCAGAAATAAAACCACATGTATATGGTCAACTAATATATGACAAAGCAGGCAAAAATAAACAATGGGGAAAAGAAAGTCTCTTCAATAAATGGTATTGGGAAAACTGGACAGCTATGTGCAAAAGAATGAAACTGGACCACTGTCTTACACAATACATGAAAAGAAGCTCCAAATAGATTAAAGACCCAAATATAAGACCTGAAACCATAAAAGTAGAGGAAAACACAGGCAATAAAGTTCTAGACATTAGTATGAGTAAATTTTTTTCTGGACATGCCCAGGCAAAGGAAACAAAAGCAAAAATAAATGAGTGGGACTATATCAAACTAGAAATCTTCTGCACAATAAAGGAAGCCATCAAAAAAATGAAAAGGCAACCTCCCGTATGGAAGAATATATTTGCAAATGCTGTATCTGATAAGGGGGCTAATATCAAAAATATATGAAGAATTCATACAATTCAACACCAAAATAACAAATAATCCAATTTAAAATATGGGCAAAGGACATGGATAGGCATTTTTCCAAAGAAGACATGCAGATGGCCAACAGACACATGAAAAATATGCTCAGGCCAACAGGCACATGAAAAGATGCTCCACATTGCTAATCATCAGAGAAATGCAAATTAAAACTACAATGAGATATCACCTCACACCAGTAAGGATCACCATCATTGAAAAGACAAACAACAACAAATGTTGGCGAGGTTGTGGAGAAAGGGGAACCCTCCTACACTGCTGGTGGGAATGTAAATTAGTTCAACCATTGTGGAAAGCAGTATGGAGGTTCCTCAGAATGCTCAAAATAGAAATACCATTTGACCGAGGAATTCCACTTCTAGGAATTTACCCTAAGAATGCAGCACTCCAGTTTGAAAAAGACAGATGCACCCCTGTGTTTATCGCTGCACTATTTACAATAGCCAAAATATGGAAGTAACCTAAATGTCCATCAGTAGATGAATGGATAAAGAAGATGTGGTACATATACACAATGGAATATTACTCAGCCATAAGAAAAAAAAACAGATCCTACCATTCACAACAACATGAATAGAGCTAGAGGGTATTATGCTCAGTGAAATAAGCCAGGCGGAGAAAGGCAAGTACCAAATGATTTCACTCATATGTGGAGTATAAGAACAAAGGAAAACTGAAGGAACAAAACAGTAGCAGAATCACAGAACCCAAGAATGGACTAACAGTTACCAAAGGGAAAGGGACTGGGGAGGATGGGTGGGAAGGGAGGGATAAGGACAGGGAAAAAGAAAGAGGGCATTATATTAGCATGTATAGTGCATGGGGGGCAAGGGGAGGGCTGTGCAACACAAAGAAGACAAGTAGTGATTTTACAGCATCTTACTACGCAGATGGACAGTGACTGTGAAGGGGTATGTGGGGGGGACTTGGTGAAGGGGGGAGCCTAGTAAACATAATGTTCTTCATGTAATTGTTGATTAACGATTATGAAAGAAAAAGAAAGAAAGAAAAAGATGCTCAATATCACTAATCATCATTTGCAAATAAAAACTACAATGAGATATATATATATCACCTCACACAAGTCAGAATGGCCAGTATCAACAAGATAAGAAAATAACAAATGTTGGAGAAGATGTAGAGAACCCTCCTACACTATTGGTGGGAATATTATTCAGCCATAAAAAAGAGAGAAATCTTGCCATTTGCAACAACTTGGATGGACTAGAGGGTATTGTGTTAAGAGCAGTAAGTCAGTCAGAGAAAGAGGCATACATATGGTTTCACTTGTATGTGAAATCTGGAAAACAAAACAAACAATACAGAAATACACTCATAAACACAGAAAATGCACAGTTGCTTGCCAGGGAAGGCAGAGGGGAAAGGTAAAATGGGTGAGGGGGATAAAGAAGTGAAAACTTCAAATTATAAAATACTTTAGTCACAGGGATGGAGCTACAGCATAGGGAATATAGTTCATAATGTGGTGTCTTTTTGTATGGTGATAAGAAATCACACTCAAATACACACTCAGAATGTGTGGAGTTGATGAATTCCTATGTTGTTTACCTGAAAACAATATAATATTGTATATAAGCTATATTCCAATAAAAAATTATTTTTAAAACTAGAACAACTTTAGGCAGAAAGTTTAATTCAATAAATGGATCAGTATGAAGTTTTTCAAAATTAATAAATATATATATCCAGAACCATAAAAACTTCAGAAGAAAAAAAAACAGGAGAGTATCTGTGGAGCTAAAAATCAGAAAGTAGTTGTTGTGGGGGTAGATTCAGGGTGGGAGTGGGAATTGACTGGAAAAGAGCAAAAACTTTCTGAGTTGAAGGAAATGTTCTATATCTGGTTTGGTGCAGTGGTTACATGGATGTTCATAATTGTCAATGATCATTGAACTGGACATTTTAATGCATGTAAATTACAATTTTTTTAAAGGGAGGAAAGACAGTGTCTTGAGCTTATGGTGGTGGTATTTGGACACCTCTGGGGCATGAGCTTCAGAAGAATGAACAGCCATCTTCAGTTCAGCAATCTGCTGAGAGTGGTTTTGCAATCACAACGTGGGGTAAGTGTAAATGCCCATAATAAGATCTGCTGTGGCATACAACTATAGAGCCCTAGTCTCATTATACAGGCCGTAGAACTAGGGGACTACCATTAGACAGGTCCCCTTCACTGGTGCTTGTCCTCCAGAATTCTCCAGAGGGAAATCAAAATCAAGGCTCTGGATACACTGGGTGGGAAGGAAGTTCATGTAACTGGAGCTGCCAGTATTGAAAATTTCTAAATTTTTCTGGATGGCAACACTTCAAAAGACAGTCTCAGAGAGGAGACAATGGGCTAAAGTGGATTTACCTCCAGAGGGAGGTACTGCAAAAATCCAGGCAAAGAGCCACAGGGCACACAGAAAAGGCACGGAGAGATTTATCCCAGTCTAGTGTAAGTTCCCAGACTGTGGCTTCCAGACAGCTGGCACTGACTGTCGGGTACCCTGCTGAAGGTAAAGCCATCTTTATCATGCTGTGGCCTTGAAGCTTGCTTTCTCTTCCTGTGCCTTGAAGGAATGAGGTATGTTAAAGGCCACTCTGTGGAGGAGGGATGATGGAGGAGGAGGAGCAATGAGCATGTTGTAAGAGTTTAAAGGTAAAAAGGCTGAGCCAGAGGCAAAAACACATCGAGTCCTACTTTGGGAAGATAAGGAAAGCAGAAGGCAGGCTCTTGTCCTTGGCTTTTAACAGTCTAACAGGTTAGAGCCTTTTCATGTTCTTTCAACTACTCTTGGTGGGGAGTGGGCGGGCAGGGGGAGAGGGGCATAGGATTTTTGCAAAAATTAATGGAGGCAACAAAATGTTTTTTTGTGAGCCTATAACCCCTTGAACTCTCCTTTTGACACTTTCCAGGGTCCCCTCCTGATCCATACTGCTCCCCAGTGTTCTCTGGTTCCTGTATTCAGGTTCAGTCATGGCTGGATTCAGCTGCCTTGTAACAGGAGCAGGAGGATTTTTGGGCCAGAGGATCGTCCGCTTGTTGTTGGAGGAGAAGGAGCTGCAGGAAATACGTGCCCTAGACAAAGTCTTCAGTCCGGAATTGCAGGAGGAATTTTCTAGTAAGTGAACTCAAGCCATAGGTATGTAGCTCCATCTTAAACCCTGTGCAGGTATAGGGAGGAAGTTCTTATCTAGCAAATTAAGGAAAATTGTAGGCAAATAGTGGCTGATCCCATGTCCAAAGTCATTAGAAAGAAAATCACAGCTGTTTTAGTATAAGAGATCTTTGGACACTAGGTCACTTTCCTTCTCATCTAGAAAATCACATGTTACCTCTTTCCCTTGGTAACAACTCTTTAATGTTGTGAAGATTTTTGACTTGGCAATTGCTTTGCAACATCTGCAAAGGAACCATCAAGTGCCATTAACCCCAAGACCCTACTAATGGGTGCCTGTCCCTTTTGATGGTCCTTGTCATTTTGTGGCTTCACTTATCCAGCGATGGTGCAATAAAAGGTAGTGAAACCAAAGTTGAGTGTGTATGTGTGTGTGAGAGAGATTACGAGAATGGGGGTGGAAAGGACATACAACATACAGTGCAGAAGCCAGAGGCAGGGTGAGAAGTGTTGTGAGCATGGACACCCCTCTTGTAGGTTCCCCACATGCTCCTTTTACCATGCCTTCATGCCTCATGGCCACAGGAAAACGACTGCAGGATTTGCTGGAGCAGCTTATTGCTCTCTTTCCAGCATGCTGCCCCTTATGCTGATGTAACAGCTGGATTTATAGTGTATTTCCCAAACTGTTTCACCCCCAGATCCTCAAAATAGTCCTGAAAGGAAGGTAAGAAAGGGTCTCACCCATCTGGGCAATGAGAAAATCGAGGTTCACAAAGGTAGAGTGATTTGCCAAGGCCCTCTGTTAATGGGTAGCAGGGTTCAGTCTAAGCCCTAGCTCAGGTCCCAGTCACATGGCCCTAGGGCTGAGTCCTGGCAAAGTGAGGCTTCAGTCTCCCTATTCCCCCCGTGCATTCCCAAACCTTTTCCCTGGGCCCCTCCCCAGTCCCAGCAGACTGGGTATCTACCCACAGGCCCTGGCTGCCCAGAAGACCCCACCTGACTCCACAAAGTCCCCCTACCCGCTCTCCTGGGCTATGCCTATCACTCTGCTTTTTATTTCTTCTGTGTTCTCCTCAAAGACCCTATTTGCTCTACCCTGTTTCAATAGTAGGCCTGATAAATTCATAAATGATTGACTGATGGTAATCTTCACACTAATATTTGCAGACTGACAGGTGATTCCCAGAATTAGGAATGTTCATCCTAAAGGAGCCGTTTCCAGTGTGACAAGTCAGGTGGTGGCATGAACAGGCAGAGCCTCTATGGAGACAGTAACAGAGAACCCTTGCATTGTTCTTTCTGTGCTAAACACCGTGCTAAGCGTGTTACATGTGTCAACTCATTTGCTCCTCATAATGACCCCATGGGATAGGTCCTGTTGTCCTTTTTTAAAGAAGAGAGTGCAGGCTGAGAGGTTTAGTCCTTCAAGGTTGCTGTAACAAAATACCACAGTCTGGGTAGCTTACGCACCTCAGAAATGTATTTCACGGTTCTGGAGGCTAGAATCCCAGATCAAGGCAGGGTCACACTCTGGTGAGCGCTCTGCCTAGTCCATAGCCTGCACCCTCTCACTGTGCCTTCACATGATAGACGGGCAGGGGGATCTCCCAGGGGTTTCTTTTAAAAGGACACAAATCCCATTCATAAGAGTTAACCCTCGAGACCTAATCATCTCCAAAAGGCCCCACCTCCTTCACCTTGGGGGACACAGATGTTTAGACCTAGCAGAGATTAATTTACTTGTTCAAGGTCCCATGACTAGAAAATAGCAAAGCTGGATTTGAACCCAGGCAGCAGAGTGGCAGCAACTGTGCTCTTAACCACTAATTTGTCTAGTAGCTTCTCCCTGGGTCTCCCTCCAACCTAGTTCACACCACGCAAGCAACTGTGTATTGACTCTGCAAATAACACTTCCAAAGTTCATAGGCTTGGAGAGAGGGGGCCCCCACGGCACCCATAGCGCCCTCTCCTGGTCTCTCCGCATGCTTGCGGGCCGTTGGAGTACGAGTGCTGTCCTCTCTTGCCTTCGGACTTCCTCCCCCTTCCTGTACCGATTCCTTAAATTCCTTTGAGCCAGTCAGCTGAAGTTAGTAGGACAGGAGAGGCAGAGGAAGGGAGGGGGAGAAGGGAGGGCAAAGAGGGAGACACGATCAGAGGAAATCCTACTCCTGGACTGATTCCCACGGCTTCTTCTCTGCATTTCTCCCTCTTCGGGGCCTTCTTGGAGTTGATTGACATGGGAAGGGTTTGGGGCCGAGCAAACATGGCAGAGGTTAAAGAGAGCAGATGGTCCTTCCAAGTTGGAACCCAGGAAGGAAATCCTGCCCTGAATTTTACAGTCTAGAAGAGAGCTTGAGACTTGCCCCTTCACCTCTATGAACCTTGGTTTCCTCACCTGTAAAGTGGAAATCAGAATACCTATCTCATGCGATGGCTGTGAAAGGAATGCAGAAAACTATGAAAGGTTTGTGCGAAGCAGAAAGCACAGTACAAGTGTAGGGTATTTACCCAAAATATGGAGTGCAGCAGGAGATCTGAGGGATGGTGGTACTGGCTGTACCAGCAGAGACCACAGAGGAACTGAAAATCCGATGCTGCATCTGCTGCCCTTGGCTAAATGGCCAGAATGTCCGTCCCTTGGTGGCTGACACACTTCTAGTACTGATATCTTTTCATCAACATCATCTAAAAAGAGCCTTTCAGTTAAATCCATCATTCGGACCCATCCTAAATTCCCTGTTAGTGGCTCCACTGTCCTCCTGGTCACCTGAGCAGGAACCCCTCGAGATGGCTTCGACTCTTCCTTTCCTTCTCAGCCAGTAAGAACCAGGGCCTGAGAAGGCGAGGTTCTCCTTGTCTGAAACTTGGTGTGGACATCTTGCTTTCCCTTGTATGCCCCACACCAATCCATTTTATACCCTGCAGCCAGGTTAGCCTCTTACACCACAACTCTATTTTTGTTTCTCCTCTTTTTCCAAATCCATATGTGATTCCTCACTCCCTGCAGAACTAAATGCAAATTCTTCCCTCTTGCATCTACACCCCACAATCACCCTACTCTCCTTAATGACTTTTATGAACTCACCATGAATCTCTTAACTGATTCTGTGTTCCAGGTATAATTGACTCCTCGCTGCTCAAATTCTTTTTGTTTAAATGAGATAGGATAGAAACAGATGTTTGCTCTTTCCCATTAAATGCCACACATTTTAATCTCTGTGCTTTTGTTTATTTGTTCCTACCACTGAATATGATCTTTATCAATCTGGGTAAAATGCTACCTTGTTTGATTAAAAGTCACCTTGTTTAAAATGCCAGTTTGATCAGGAAACTTCAGGGTGCAGAAAGCCTTCCAATGGCCTGACTTGTGTTCACACAGAGCCCCAGAGCAGGATCAAGCTAACCCTGCTGCAAGGAGACATTCTGGATGAGCAGTGCCTGAAGAGAGCCTGCCAGGGCATCTCGGCTGTCATTCACACCGCCTCTATCATTGATGTCACAAGTGCCGCTCACCGAGAGACTCTGATGAATGTCAATCTGAAAGGTATAGTGTCCCGGGGAGGAGATGCAGTGAGATTGGCAAATGAGGCTTATACAACAGGGTTAGGAGTAGGAAGGGACGAGAGTTGGAGACCTGCTAAGCCTGAGCCAAGTGCTTTTGCTTATCACTACTGACTGAGGGACTCAAACCTGCTATCCTTGGTCTTTTAGATGAAGAAGCTAGGGCTGAGAAAGACTAAGGAACTTGTGTAAATCCCCGAGGATAGGAGAGGGGAGCTAGAATTTAAACCTGCACCTGTATGACTCCGAAGTCCTTCCTACTGCTGCTCCAACCAAGTGTTGACTAAACTCCAACTTCAAACTCTTGCTGTCCAGCCACTTCCCACCTCCCCTGGGCTGGAACCAGACCTAATGGGTGCTTCTTTAGTTATCATTTTAGCCCTTCGTATGCCTCTAAAGCGCTGGTCAAGCAAAGCCAAGAACTAAGAGCTCTGATACAAAGTGCCCCCAGGGTAGTTCCAAGGGATGGGCCACAGCTCTGGCAGGGCTACTGAATAGGATCACCAAGGGTAATGAGAACATCTAGCACCCTCCTGCTCACCTCCAAGAAGGATTCTTCTCAAGAGAACTAGGAAAGCTGTTCACAGTGGTCAGGCAGGACAGATTTATCCAGCACTTGCTTCCCAACAATATTTTCTTTACAGTAATAGTTTCCCATTATCCATAATATGTCTCTGCCGCTCACCACCATGCCCACAATTAAAGAGTGCTTCCTAGCCAGGTGCCCAGGGTCTACTCTTTTTGACTCTCATCCTTCAAATGCTTGGTGGATCTTTCTGAGTCATGGCTTTCCAATCTACTTTAAAAGCAGGCACATTTACTTAAGGGATTAGCTTAAATCCCTATTAGCTTGTCATGTAATGTTATTCCTCCGATCTGGAGGCCAGATTCTCTAGGACGACAGCACCCCGACCCCCAAGCCCACCTGTCTCGCATGCCCTGCTCTACAAAGTGAGACTAATCAGAGACTCCTCTTCTAAAGCAACACATTGCTTTTGAGTCTCCAGCCTAAAATAGCACAATTTCAAAAAAGACCCCCTCCAGTTTCTACTTAGCCATGCCTCTAACCACCCCCACACTACAAGGAGGATGCTCAGATTAACCAGTTTTTAGTGTTTAGACCCTCTGTCAAAATTCCTACTCTCCCAGCTCCCGCCAACACAGAATTTGAAATCCCTGAGGAGCTCAAATAGGGACATCAACTGATAGAACCAATATCCCTCCCAGGTTTAGAAACTACTTCACAGTGATGGTCATTTCCCCCTCTGCCGGTAATTTAGCCCAAATTTTCTCAGCCTCTAGATTTAATTTAAATAAAAAATGAGGCTGTCTCTCCAGAAAACCAAATTACACAAAAGCTTAAAAGGGATATAAAATGCCAAAATTAGACATGATGCTTAGCCTAGGAAATCCCTTCCTTCTTGTAGAGAAGGTGCTCTGCATTACCTCCTTGAGCTAAGGTTGTACCCAGCTAAAGGGGTTTTACAAGATCCTCCCATTACAGGTCTGACCACCAGAGGGTGCACTCCTCCTTCCGGGTCTTCATCAGACTCAACATAATGGCCAGCGCAGGGCTCCCGAATGCTGAATAAAAGGAAGGTTTATCACCCCCACTTTCCATACCTGGGTAAACAGAGAGCCACAGCCAGAATTAGGAGTGGCCACTGTAGGGAACATACAACCAGAAACACAGTCTGCATCTCCAGCTACTCCCCAGAACCCACTAGTCATTTGCTCAGTGACTCTCAAAGAAAGGTTGTGACAAAGTTTTTATTGGTTTTCAAAAAAAGAGAAAAATAGAAGCAATTCAATGTATATGTAAGAGTTTATATTGCCTGTATACAACTCCGTGTGGGTGTGTGTATGAGCCCACAACGGGAGAGTTTCAACTGACCTCTTTTATATAAGGATTAGAACTATCCATATTCTGAGATTATGGCCTCCTCCTTGTTTTTTTACTTAGAAATTGCTTGTCTTCGATGAGGTAGTAGGGATGATAAATGGTAATTTCTTAATGTCCTTACTTGGCAAAATATAAAGTGGCAATACTATGTCCTTTCCCAAACTTAAAAGTGCACACATAGGTCCATGAAATCCCAAGGCCTAGAAATTCTTGCTCTCCAGAACAAATGTTGCTTTCTTTTCATTTTTGCATTTTTCCAGTGGCTGTAGCACAGTCAGATCTCAGCCAGAAACACAGAGGAAGGTGGTCCTGATCTGCCATAACCACATCACTTGGGAGTGGGGGGTGGACATGGTCTGTGGGGGCAGCGTTGGTCCTTGGGTTATTTCTTGACACTGACGGTGTGTTCCCCATGGGCAGGTACCCAGCTCCTACTGGAGGCCTGTACCCAGGCAAGTGTGCCAATCTTCATCTACACCAGCACCATAGAGGTGGCAGGGCCTAACTCCTACAAGGAGGTCATCCAGAATGGCCATGAAGAACAGGATCTCGAAACAACATGGAACAGTCCATACCCATATAGCAAAAAGCTTGCTGAGAAGGCTGTGCTAGCTGCTAATGGGTGGGCTCTTCAAAATGGTGGCACCCTGTACACTTGTGCCTTAAGGCCTATGTATACATTTGGGGAAGGAAGCCAATTCCTTTATTACCATGTGACCAAGGCCCTGAAGAACAATGGCATCCTGTCACACGAGAACAAGCTCTCCATCGCCAACCCAGTCTATGTTGGCAATATAGCCTGGGCCCACATTCTGGCCCTGAGGACCCTGCAGGACCCTAAGAAGGCGCCTGGCATTGGAGGACAGTTCTACTATATCTCAGATGACACACCTCATCAAAGTTATGATGACCTCAATTACAATTTGTGCCGAGAATGGGGCTTCTCCCTTGATTCCAGAATGAGCCTTCCTTTATCTCTGAAGTACTGGCTTGCCTTCCTGCTGGAAATGGTGAGCTTCCTGCTCAGACCAATTTATAGATATAACCCCTCCCTCAACCGCCACTTAGTGACATTATCAAATAGTGTGTTTACCTTCTCCTATAAGAAAGCCCAGCGAGATCTGGGGTATAAGCCCCTCTTTAGCTGGGAGGAAGCCAAGAAGAAAACCACAGAGTGGATTGGCTTCCTGGTGAAACAGCACAAGGAGACCCTGAAAGAAAAGGCTCACTGATCTGGGGTGAAAAAGATGTGGAAGTGTGTGCCCTTGGGGGACTCCTGTCAAGCTCTACCCTTCTGGCTTCATACAGAAAGTAACACAGCCCCGAGCCCAAGCCCTTCAGCCTCCCTTTCACAAGATGACATCTTACTCTTTTCTTCCTGCTACCAGTAAACCTTCCCCATCACCAGCAATCAGAAGCTCTGCACCCTGCGCACCCCCAGAGGGCAGACAAGGCGATTTGCTGTGGCTGCTGGAACCCCAGTCTCAGTGGCTGCTTCCAAGCTAGCAGGCCTCTTTTAACTTACAGCTTTGCCTGTTAGCTTCCATTTCCTTTGCTAAATGCAAAAGCATTTTTCGTCTTTTAAAACTTCCTACTTCTTCCTACAGCTTAATGAAAATAGTAATAAATGCTTGAATGCCTAGTCTGGAGGAAGTTGTGATTTATGTGAGTACATACCCTCCTCCTTTCCCTTCCACTTCCAGGGAATGTTACCTCCTGCATAGAAAAGCAGCATGGAACTGGGGCAGGCAGAAGGGTCCAGAGGGGAAAAGTAAGATAGCTAAGCACTATGTTTCAGGCATGTACTAGATCACCAGACACCTCTGAGTAGGGATTAAGATTCCCTTTTATGATAAGGAACTTGATCAAAGTCACAGTAACTGTTAAGTGACCAGGCCATTTAACCCAGATAGACTGACTTGAAAGCCCTACCTTTACATGGGATCACACAGCCTGCACTGCCTAAAATGTTCAGCTAAATGGGAAGGGGTGGATGGGTTTGTCAGCAGAGCAGCAGAGCACGGGAGCATGATGGGCTGATCCTTGGGAGAGCCCAGCTCCTTTGGGTCACCTACTTCTTGCCTGGCCCTATGCAGGAGACTCCCTAGAACCCAGGGAATCCCGGAGGGGCTTCTGGGAGGGTCTGCATGCCCTTGCCAGATGGCCTGGGCAGGAGAGGGAGAAGCAGAGATGCAGCCAGCCTCCACTGCCAACACCAGGTTCCTCCAAGTTCTCTAGGATGCACCTGTCTATGTGTGTTGGCCCCTCCAGCGATTCATAAACCCATATTCCAACCCTTCAAATTATACAGTGAAGCCACACCATGGGTTCCTGGGAAAGTGAAGGGCACAGGTATGAATTTCCCTGAAAATGTAACTGCCACTCAGCCCAAAAAGAAGAGGTCTACCACCTCACCCCTCCAGAATGACCTCCTCCCCACCTCCCACCTCTCCTGACACTGCAGGCTCTCTTCCTCTGGCCGTCTGCCTCCTAGGCCCTCTCCTTTCCATCTTCCCTTTAATCACTCAACCTTCTCAATTCCCCTAAGGAGGGGAGGACAATCAAGACATGTTTAGAGACTTAAATGATGACATAGTCATTAACTGAATGGAGGACCAACAGCCAAAAGAAACATTGTCGGGGCCCACAAGGCCTGTGTGACCTGAAGCAGGGGAGCAGGTGGCTGTGGGGGGATTGGCGTGTGCAGTGCGAGCTGCCTCCCTCCAAGCCGGTAAGGTGCTGTCTGCATGAACCACAGCCGCGACAAAGGGCACATCCAACATCAAGAAGGCCACTTTACTACCCAAGGAATTTACAGGTTATGAATTCAGTTGAATCTGATGGCCACAAAGGATAGTTTAAGAATTCAGTTTTAAGGAGAAAGGGAAAGAAACATTGCCCTAGACGAACAGATTTCCATCACCTTCAAAACCCCAGGGACAGAATATCAGCACCGGGGCCTCAGGGTGGAAAGGCCCCAGGTGGTGCAGTTAAGATGAGAAATGAAACACTCCTTCCTGCCTCTTTCCCTACACAAAACACAAGAGCCAGAGCCTGTCCAGCTCTTGCAGGCATGCACACCTTTGTATGTTCGTGCCAGTAACACAGGAAGGAAAGGAGAGTGGTGGAGTCTGGGGCAAGGACCCCTCAGCCGCAGTTTTAGCCTGGTGAAGTCCCACATCTATAAACCCATCCGGACAATTCTCAAAGGGAAGGAAAAGGGTAACAGTGCCCCAAAGAGCAAGGGGGTTTGTTCCATGGAGCAGAGAAAGAAGAAAGGTTATCTGACCAACCGGCAGTCTCAACTAAATAAGCATAAAGGCATCAGAATGTTCTGGTCAACGAAGTCGGCCATTCACACACTGGGCGCTCGCTGCACGGACCCTCGGGCCTTCGCAGCGCCTGCACTTAGCCGCGGATGCAGCGCACGGGAAGCACCGCACGGGGGCAGCAGGGGCTCGGAGGGAAGCCCCTCCAGGATAGACAGTCCCTCCCCTTTCTTTTCCTTGCCTTCCCTTCCCTTCCGTTCCCCATCTGGGCGACCGCACGGAGGACGCGGCGTATGCGTGTTGAAAGTGCAGCTCGGCCACCGACCTAAGTGCTACGTATGTATGAGTCCGAATAATGGAGCGGAGCTGAATTTATTGGGAAAGGCCTCTTGGAGCAGGGATCTCAGCTAGTCCCTGAGGGACGGCTGGTGCGTGGGTAGGGGAGCGAAGTGGTCCAGGCAGGGCGTGGGGTAGTGGCATGGAGGAGAGGGTGGAATGTGACAGCTGGGAGAAGCGGAGTGAGGAGGCTGGCCTGAGAGGAGAGAAGGATTTACCCAGGGAAGATTAGGTAACAGGGTGCCAGACTAGGCCATGGACTTGATGGGGCAGGTCTCAGAGGGCTGAGGCGCAACTGGCAGGCTGGTGAGCGTCTGGTGAAGGGCTAGCAGAGAGTGGCAGGGGGCCTGCCTGAAGGAGTGGGAGGGGTGGATGGACAGGAAGACCGGCTGTTGTAGAAGCCGAGATCCTCTGTCCCCACAGCTTCGAAATTCTGTTACTTGGTAACAGACCAAGAAAATAACAGAAATTGACTCACGATTTCTCCTCTCATAACTAAGCCCAAATATCTAAGAGCCAAATTCTGGCATTCTTTTTTCTGCAGAAATTTCAGTGTGTTCCATTAAGAGGTGCTGGCCAGCATCCACTGGGAGTATTATGTAATATATGATATATACACTTATTACCTCATTAAAATACAAAAGATACCTGAATTCCAAAGCACATCTAGCCCCAAGGGTTTTGAATAAAAGATCATGGACCTCTAGCAGCAGAATTATGCCCCAGGAGTGCTCTCAACACTTTATATAATAATCCACAAATAGCAATCCAAAATTGGTCCTCCTATTATCCGAATTTGACATATGAGGAAATGGAGGCCCAGAGAGGTAAATAACTCGCTCAAGGCCATCCACCTAGTTAGTGGTTTGCTTCCAGTAATAAAGAGGCTTTTTGACTTCAATGAGTTTACATGAAGATGGCGAATTCACATGCGTGCAGGAGCCAGACACCCAAAAGTAAGTGAAGCAAGATGGAGCTAATAGGCCTTAGGGAGAGGTGGGGAGTGTGGTGTGCTACAGAGTACATGCTCTGCCTCAAGGAGGCAGCAACAGTGAAGCCCCTGACGAGTCATGTTGGAACGCACCCCAAGGATGCCAGATCTGACTCTTCAAGGAAAGCAAAAACATCCCAATGTTATGTGAGCCCTCTTCATTTCTAAATATTGGCAACTATTTAAATTTTAACAAGTGTGAAGACTGGCTTCTGGACATGTGGGCTTGTGCTCAAATTGTATGTGAGTTATTTTATTTCTTAATAAGTGGGTAGGGTAGTGAGGTGTTAGAGGCAATCTGTGCATTCTTGGTGATAGATCCCAAGTATGTATTATATCATATTCTGTATTTTTCTGTAAGTTTTGATATAGGTTATAACTTTTTTAATAAGTTAATTTTGATTTTTCAAAATTTGATTTTTCAAACACATCTGCATGTTGGACCCACCCCTAAGGCTTTTAGTTATCCATCTCTGCTCCCAGTTTCTATTGGGGGTGATTAAACATGAGGCCTGGTAGCTACTATCCACAGTAAATGTGTAAAGTGCCATTAGAAAGGTAAAGTGTTTTGAAAGAGCCCATAGAGGACTCAGTAGCACCCTTGCATGTGGGCTGGATACTGGAAGATGAGTAGGATTTCAACAGGCAGAAATGTGGGGGAATGTATTCAAGGCAGAGGCAATGAAGTCTTCAAAGACACGGAGGTGGCAAAGGGGAGTCATTTTCAGGCAACTATGAGACCAGTGTGGACAGACCAGACAGCACAAGTGCAGGAGGAATGGAAGACACACCTGGAAGGACGTGAGGACATGATGGGAGATACCAGGGTCATGCTGGGTCACCTCTAGAAGATATTCTGCCTCCTTCTTTCTTTCTCTTTAGAGCAGGAATTCTGTTCCCCTTCTAAAGACCATTTGACATTTAATCACTTCACATGTAATGTGCCTTCTCAGGAAAACTAGACACTTTAAGGGCAAAGAGTATGTCTCCATGTTCCCTCCTAGCAAAAATGTTCATAGTTAGGCTAAAGGACTTGGAGATTATTCAACACACAATGGGAAACTGTTGAAGATTCTGTTCAGCTGTCCCTGGAATATTACTTTGGCAGCAGTGTGTAGGATGGATTCGAAGAGTTTAAGAAGATACTTCAAGAATCTAGGCAAGAAATAAAAGCCATATTTCTGTAGCATTAACCAAATGGGATGCAGGGCAGCTGAGGCCAGCCTAAGGCAAAATAACTACTACTCAGGAAATGCCTGAGTGGGGTCACAGCACCCCCATGCACATACTTCATCAAGCCAGAAACCTGGGTGTCCTCCCTCATTCCCCCTGCAGCCCATCATTCGGCCCCACCAATTTCACCCCCAGAATGCCTCCTGAATGTATCTTGTCCCTCCCTGGCAGCACAGCCTGAGTCAGGCCCTCAGCATCTCTTGCTTTGCCTCCCTGCCTGAAAGAGTTGCCCACGAAATCCATTCTCAGTGGAGTTGTCAAAGTTGTCCATCTCACAAAGATCTGACCATGTCACTCCCTTCCTTAAAGCCAGTCAGGGGAGCCCCAGGACTCTTACAACAACACTGAGTATCTTAGGACAACATATAATGCCTCTTAAGATCTATCCCCTGCCTACCTCTGCAGACTACCTTCTCACCAATCCCTGCCCTACCCCCAGATTCTCCAACTTTGTGCTCCAAGAATAGGGTAAGACTTGGAGCTTCCTGCACACATCATGCTTTTCCATCTCCCATGCCAGCGCATGGTGTTCCTTCTGTTTAGCTCTCACCTGCCTCTCCTGCCAGCACACCCTTCTCAGCTCCTTATGTACCATCCAAATCTTCCCATTTTACCACCTCTACACCTTGTGCATACCTTATCGCACAGTAATTATTTATATATTCTGCTACCCTCACTACACTCTCATGTCCTTGAGGGCAGAAACTCACCATTTCATCTCTATATCCCTAGTGCCTGGTCTTGTGCCTGACACAGAGTGGGCACACAGATGGATAGATGGACTGACAGACAAATGGGTGGATGGCTGGATAGATGGATAGATGGATGGATGGATGAATGGATGGATGGATAGACAGAGAGACAAAACACAAAAGACTGAACTGAATTGCTGAGATGCAGTGGGAAGAGAGTCAGGGAGGCAGAAGGAATGACAAAGCAAGAAATAATTCAAGGGGAACATCAAGGTATCAATGAACCTGAAGAAGCTGAGTCATGATTATGAGACTCAGGGAAAAGAGGGGAGGCAGCACTGGGCATTTCTGTGAAGGCAAAACATAACTGCTAAGATTTTAAGGAGACTGGAAATTATATATAAAACCTGAAACCATGTAATGCCCAGAGAATTTTTATACTACAAAAAAAGAGGACATTCTATTTTAAAAACTGAATTCAAAAGAAAATCTCCCACTCCTGTAAGTGACTTAAGGTGAGGACAATGAGTCCCTCAGGTTGCAAAAAGGGCTTCTTAAAGCACCAAGGGACCCGGCAAGGGGAGTCCTTTCTTCTTTTGTCATGGCCCACAGTCCCACACGAGGTAACGAGTGGGGAAGAGAGCCGCTGGTTTGAGGCATAAAAGGGACTCCTGTGGAGGGTAAGGGAGGACTCACAGAAGTGGACTGACCACTCCGTCCCAGTGACAGGGGACCCTGGAGTCAGCTGCAAACTCTGGAACAGTCAGCAGTGTGTCCTAGAAAGGTGAAGCTCCCCACTAATCAGGAGTGCAGTCTTCCCTCCAGAAACAGAAGAATCTGCACCAGCACATCAGCCGTTCCCCCAAAACAGGTGCTGGGACAGGGGCAGGGGTGCCATGGGATGCTGACCTTGTCATCATCATAGCATGAGTCCGGGCCATGAATGTAGGAGTGTCTTTCCAGTGAGCCTGGGTCTAAATTCCTCCGTGCACCACTGGAGTCTATGAAATCCCTGGTGTATTTATGAGCAGGGCAGCTTCCCAGGTGGGCAACCTGTGCAGTCGCACGGGGCCCTGTGCTTCACTTACTGCTCTGCCGTGGGGCCCCATGTTTGATTCTGGACTAAGCCTTGCAAATTATGCAGCCAGGCCTGATGATGAGAACTTCTGTCAGCAGTAAGCAAAACAACTCGCACTAAATCACTAGCAAGGGAGGCTCCCTGTCTTCTCTTGAAAAAATCAGGGTATTTGCGGAGTTCAACCTTTAGAACTATTAAAGGCCCTTCAGACTCCAGCTTTTACCTATGGGCTCCTTCCCTTTGACCATTTCACAAATGACAAGATTGGGGCCAATAAAGTGAACTGATGTCCCCAAGGTCACTCACCTATCAGAAGCTGAGCGGGGCTAGAACCCAGGGCTCTCCACTCTGCTGCTCAAGACACATTGGAATCCCCATGGTAAAGAAAAGTGAAAAGTTTATAGCAGGGCCCTGGGGCCAGGAGGGACCCAGAGTCTGTGGAGAAGCCCAGCGCATCCAGGGTAGGGGACATGCAGGGCAGCTTCAGCTGCAGCCACCACCTGAACACATTCCAGCCACCACAAGCTTCCAGCACGGCCGCCCCTGCCTGCAACTCGTTGGCTCTCTTGGCACCCGTCCTCTGCTAAGCACTCACACTTCAGGCCACACCTCCCAGAGGAAGACTCTAGCCTTCCAGGGAGGGGCGAAGTATCCCTCACCAGGCACTTTTCACAGTCCGGGATGGTTCCTTATTAACTTGTCTGTCTCCCCAAGGAGACTGTGGCCTCTGGGAAGGCACAATGGGGACCCTGTACTGACAGCCCAGGCACAGCTGTATCTCCACATCTGTCCTGGAGGGGACAATTGATACTATGGAAGGGAGGGAGGGAGGGAAGAAGGGAGGGATGGTGGGGAGGAAGGAAGGAAGGAAGGAAGGACGGAAAGAAAAGAAGCAAAGAGGAGGGAAGGGGTGGGGAGGGAGGGAAAAGGGAGGGTGAAAGGTAGGAGGGAGGCAGGAAGGAGGAAGGAAGAAGGGAAGACAATGTTCTGAAAGAGAGACACTGGAGAATAAATGAGATTTTAAGTATGAGTGTCCCCTAAACAAAACAAAGTTGGACTCCAGCGGTATTAATGGTGACCTAATATGCACTGCCCTGAGTCTGGCCTGACCTTGCAGTGCTGCAGAGCAGGTAGGGGGAGGCACAGGCCCCCAGGAGGCTGTCCTACCAGCGACTTGTTCAGGAAAAAGGAAGGCAGAGATAAGAGAGAACATTTGGAAAGAGGGCAGAGGAAGGCTTATCCACTCCCCGACAGCCTGAGCCCCCCGTGGAGCACACTCGGCCCTGCCCTCCCACTCAGCTTGTGGAATGTGGGCCCTTCATCTGTACAGGACCTCAGGGAAGGGACCAGGGGGCTGGGGAAGCAGGAAGAGGAGGGCAAAAAGGCAGAGTATTCTCTTATTTTGGAAGCAGACCATTGCTGCCAGTAAGAGTGAAAACTGGGTTTTCTTTCAGTTTTGCCCTGAAAGTTAGGCAAATCCCTTTACTTACCTGGATCTATTTCCTTACCTGCAAAATGAAAGTTGTGACCCATTTCTACAGTCTGTGACAGTGACTGGACACTGGATATCCCCTGGCACCTTTGTGCCTCTGCAGCAAAACTTCACCATGCCACAGCCCTGCTCTTGAGTAGTTTCCTATCCCCACCCCAGCTCTACAGGCAGCTGGCTCCTCGGTGGTAAAGGGAATGCTACCCCACCTAGTCATGGAGGATTGACGCAGGGGACCAAGCAGGAGTCCACTAGATATCAGTTCCCACCGTCCTCTGAAATCCCATGACAGCTGAGCTGCAAACCTAAGGCTGACTTAAACAAGTTCCCTTGTCTTGCACTGAGCTACAGATGCTCCCCAAATAGGTTTTAAGCCCTTTGGCAATCACCGGATACTAGAGTAGGCATAGAGTTAGTGCCTCCTAAAGAGGAATCAGAACTTGGCATGCCCTTCTTTCTTCCTCTGTTGCTCTGGCTTCCCATCCCCTCACCCCCGCCTCAGGGGCTGGAATTCCAAGAGAACACAACCCACATGCAAGCAACCACCTCTCTCCACCTTCTAGGTCCCCAGGAGCTCCAACATAAGACAACCGTCCTGCGACCACTTGTTTTCCCAACCTTTGCACCACCCCTTCCAAGAACCTTCACGTTTGTTATTTTGCTTGATCTTCTCCAACACCTCACACCTGCATCTTTCCACTTGACCATCTTTACACAAGGCCAAGATCAAGTCCACCTGTAGTGCCCAGCCTAGGCTGCCACAATGTTAGACAGTGGGTCCATCTGTCCAGTGGCCTGGATGTGAAGTCTTGTCCATAACCCCTACTATGTCCATTAATGTCAACCCAGAGGGCAGTAGAGCTACTTCAGCTGAAGTCTTGAGCTGGTCCTTTTCTATCAAAGTTCTGACTTTACTCAGATACTCCCTAACAGTAGAAATGTCTAACCAGATTCCTTAGCAGCCCCTTGTTTAATTAGCCTCTCCAAGGTCACACACTGCCCCTTGCCCCCACACCACCAAAGCCAGAAAATGAGGATACTGCCTTATTTTCAGCGAAGGTGACCCTGACTTATGGTCACACAAGTTTTTAAGACCTCAGCAGAGCATCTGCCTCACCCTGAGCCTTTGCTGGAGGTACCACCTTACTCAGACATAACCCTTGAAGCCTTGGTAGAAAGTTCTTCCTTACCCCTGCCTCCCCGACTGAAGGCCAAATCCCAAAATTCATTCTTACAATTTACAAAATAATGCACCACAAGGAAGCTGGGTTTGATGTCAGGCAGGCAACAATCAGCCTTACCCTTCACCCTTCTGGAGTGTTAGAACCTGTGAGCTTCTCCATCTCCCTCATGCCCATTCCCCTGGCACCAAGCACTAACCTAGCTCATGGGCATGCAGGGTGCTTATGGAGTAAGCTTCAGGGTCTCTGCTCTTACTGAGCCACAGCCTTGGTGCCTGGTAGTGAGGAGTGCCCATACACAGCAAATGTGTACAGGGTATTTTGGGAAAATCTCTACAAAACCAGCCAGCCCTCCTGGGTCTGGGAAGACATCTCAGGGGAGTATCTCCTGTGAATAAATGACTGCATCAAGTTGCTTGTGCTGAATCCCTGGACTCCAGCAACTGAGGAGGTCTGGAACCTGTCAATCTGAAAGTGGAACCTTTCACTTAGGAGGAAACTCCTCCAAATAACGTTCATGGAAATGCTAACTTGAGCACTGCACATTTGCTGATGCTTTTTTCCAACCTTCTTAAGCACGGGGCAGCTGAGTACATGAAACACCTTGCCACCCATCTCTTCGGCTTCCAAAGCTGAGCATCCGGGCAGCAGATGGATGCAGAGGTCTGTGAACAGTGGCCTGGGTCCCACTGGGGCAGTTAAAAATCAAAACCCATTGGAATGTGCTTTGGGTTAGCAGAGGTGACCTTGAACACCCAGACAGGCAGCAGGGGATTGCAACCTGCAGACACTTGGGGCTCTGCCAGGGGGAGGAGCCCACCAGCTTGTCCATGGGGGATAGCTCATGGGTGTGCTCCTTCCCTTTCCTTCCAGGGGCAAACAGTGGGAAACAATTCCATTGCCAAGGGCAGCTGGGAGAAGAAGTGAAGTACGGATGCTGTGGTGTTAAGTGAGCTGACAAAGGGAATGGAGATCAGAAGAATGCAAGGCAGTCCATGATTGGTAGACTGAGAAGGGCCAGTGGCAGCCTGTGAGGCCCACCTGGCATTACCTGAGCAGCCAAGACAGACACTTTTCCTGGTCCTTACTTACTAGCTTACATGAGATAACAGATAGGGATGGTGTGTGTGAAAGGTGGCCCTACTGAGAGTGGGCAGGCAGCAAAGCCTGCTGCATCAGACACTGCCCGTGGCATCTACAGATGCCCTCCATACCCCTTTGCAGAGGAGAGGATTGGAGGTTTATGAGTTTTACTTACCATAATCCCCAAGAAAGAGGTGCCTGATTACTTGGTCCTACAGGCTTCTCAACTCTGGTTGACCATTAAAGTTGCCCGGGAAGACTTTTTAAAAAGTCCCAGGTATTTGGACTCCACCCCAGACTGATTATTCAATCTCTGGAACAAGTTTTTGTTTGTTTTTAAAGCTCTCCAGGCAATTCTACTGTGCAGCTAAGGTTAAATTAAGAAAATCTTAAACTACTCAAGCCTGGAGAATTCCAAGTTTTCCAGGTGCTTTTTTTCTAACTGGAACATGGACAGAGGCCTGCTCTTAACAGCAAGTTCAGGCTGAGCGTCCTTTTATGGCGTGAAGACCAGAAGACGAGGTCTATGCTATGTCCCCACAGACCACTGAACAGTATACCTCAAATACCAGGTTTAATAGAGTTTTCCCAAGGACAAGGGGTAGACTGGTGGTCACTTCAGGCCAGGATGGTCAGGCTTGGGGAGGAATGTTGCAGTAACAAAGCTACTTGCCTCCTCCCAGGACCAGGACCCAGCATTCACTGGCCCTGCTAGGCAGGGTAAGGACTTGTGGAAATTCAAAGATGTAGTACCTATGATCATTAAAAGAAAATAAGGTGCTTTCATGCTTCCATTTTTCTATTTCTTGTGAATCCCTTCCTTACAAAGTGTTCTGTTTCCATAAGGTTAGGCATAGAGACTAGCTAAAATACATCTTGAACAAAAGTCCAAGTCCGGCTGGTAAATTCCATTCAGTGTGATCAGCAGCTGTTAAGTTACACTTTGGAGAGCTCGGGGAAAGAAAATACTGTTATGTGGTTCAGGAATACATTAGAAATGAGACCTAAGACTGCCTCCCTTCTGCATAACTACCTCTCCCTTGCCCACTGCTAAGTCTCCACAGATTGGTTCTTACAAGGAATGAAGATGCAGCTCTTTGAAAGAGATACCAATGGTATAACATCAACACATTCCCAACACACCAAAGCCACATTAGTGCAGAAGTGCTGCAGTGAAATATTGGTAAGAATGGGCACTATTTAGACATCAGCCAGTTCCAGGATAATGTAGGATCCACCAGAACATTCTAACACAGGAGTCAGCAAACCTTTCCTATAAAGATGCACAGCATAAATATCTTAGGATCGTGGGCTGGATGGGCATGACTGTCTCCCAAGCAAATTTTATTCACAAGAAGAGGCCGGTTGGATTTGGCAGTTTGCTGACCCCTGGTCTACTAGAACTTAGCTTCCATAGATTGGACTGAGTGACATTTAATGGGTGACAAATAAGAAAGAATGAGATGGTAAAAGACTGATGGATTTAATGACAAATATTCCATATTGGTTGCTGAACACCAGAATGCTGTCCAAGGAACCATCATTAAATAAAAGGCAAATCTCACATACACAAGCACACGCTCACACAAAACCTGTTACTTTTAGGATCATTAAATTATTCACTATTTTAACAAACAGCTGTAAAATAACATTACAGTGAAGGAAAATGTGCACAAACTTCTGCACAAATTGTGTGCACAGAAACACCATTCAGATTGTCTATAAACACAGGTTCTTAATTTGTACTTTTTCACATATGTACAGCCTCTTGATCTTGAAGAGACCATATGGCTCAAGGGGTTAACGTCTCATCTTCTCCTTCCAACTCAGATTTAATTAAGCCATTTCACCATTGAAACTGCTCCAGGTTTTGCTCAGTAACGGACAGTCTGTACTTGACCAGCCTCCCCAAAAAACAGATGATACACTTGCTTCCACCATCATTAATGAGTTGGTGGAAGGAGTCTTCAGATTAACACTTTGAAGGGTGAACCACAGTTAACAGGGTCTGCTTAAGAAATTCTATTATTCTAAAATTAGATACAAGAAACAACCTCCTGAATGCATTTAGACTCACTTAGTGAAGCTATGTTCCCTGAAGAATTTTAAGAAAAATGGAATCACATTTTAAATGCACATGAAAGTAGGGTGTTGGTGTTTGGACTGTTTTCTTCTGCTAAGGGACTTGTCCATAGAAGGGATACTGAAGCAATAGCTGGCTCCTTATCTGTGGCAACAGAAAGAACAAGAGAGGTCAATGAAGTCTAAAGACTTCCACTGCCACGAAATTATTTTACATTAGCTTCAATCTCCTCTCGCCATTAACCCTTTCTTGAAAGCTCCTAATATGTTACATACTTGATGTAGATGAGGCTCTGTAATAGTATAACAGTGCAAAAAAGGCCAAATAGTTCATAAAGTGTATAATCAACCATGAATAATCAAAAGTTGGATGCAATTTCATAGGCACGGACTTGAGAGAACTTAAAACAGCTGGAAGAGGTAGACGTGTGTAAAAAAACACAAAGAAATAAAATACCTACAAATTGGGTGTATTATTTTCAGGTGAGTCTTACACTTTGAATTCAGACTACAAGAGTCAGAACAAATATTGGACACTTGCTTTGCTCACATTACCTTAACTAAAAGAAAATAAATGAATTAGTATCTTCCAAAACCATGTTTTCAGGCATTATACAAGCCCAAAATTCTCAGGATTGTTTTAAGTGTTTTTAAAACAACAAAGACATGCTTTCTTACAGTCCCCAAAGAGGTTCTTTGTTAGAATACAACTGATCAAGTATAAATTACCAGCATCCATGGAAAGTTTGCTAAAGCAGTCTTAAGAGTTTTTTTTTTCCCTTCAAGTGTGTGTCCAACAGTTTGTGAAGATACTTCCATGAAAAAATACAGGGTAACAATCCCTAGTGAAGAAAACAGTATTGTTTTCCACAACTCTAACTTCTAAAGGCTAACCTAGGGGAGGGATTTTCAGTATGGGTAACTGAAATCTATACAAGTCATCTAACCACAACCTTCTACTAGAAATAGGACATACCTAGGATACCCTAACTATGTGACAAAGACCAGCTTTGTCAACAAGGACATCTTTGGCCCTTCTAGACTAGCCTTAAGTTTTCCATCAAGCATAAGAATTTTCAGTGTCTTTATTTGATTATATAAATCAAGACAGGTTAAGTCTTCCTAGCAGCTGGGCGAGAGAGCACAAAAGGTCAAACTACACCTGTCCACACTATCATCATCCCAGGCCTTCCTAAGACAGGGGTCATAATACTGATCTACCTCACAAAGATGCGAGAAACAACTGACAATCATTAAAAAGCATAAAGCACTTCACAAATATATAAGTGCTCTTTTGGCATTTATTTATATAACCAGCAGAAAACATTCAATGCTTGTGCTATTTGGCAATTTTGAATTTACACTTGTCCCTGCTCATGTCCTCCTTCTGTAAAGCCTTGAGCTTTCTAGTACCTCCCCATGTAGGAAAAAGAAATGTCTACTCAGACTTGAGCTCCTATCAGTATGGATGGAAGTGGGGGTTGGATTTATCTCACCCATTTCTACACAGGGGGACAGGTACAGAGATAAAAAAGTGAGGGCAAATGAGACAGAGGAGCCTGGTGCCTTAACACGTGAACATTTGCTTTCCTGGATTTCTCACATAAGGCCAGCAAAACTCCGAGCTAATTAACTTTTGAAGCAGGTCACTGGGCCAACTGTTCATGGTCTGAGGTTCTCTCAAAACAAGCTTCAAGCTGGCCTGGGTAAGAAAAAGTCAGACATTACTGGGACTGTTCCACTTCCCTGCACTTAAAAGATCACAAGTGGGACCTGAAAGAAAGAGTAGGCCTAGCACACTCCTAAACCCAGGAAAGGGTCTGGTCTTCCACACAGACCACCTTGACCCAGCACGAAACTAGAGAAGTTTGAAAGAAGAAGCAAAGAACGAGGAACAGGACCTCCCAGATGTGAAAAAGTTGTTACAAATTAATTTCCAAACCTCAGAAGTTGTGCCCTTGAAGTGAGAGTTTGTAGCTTTTCGGCCCAGTCTCCCCTGGATGCCTCAAAATAGCAGCTAACTGTGGCTCAGAGAAAGGAAGGGAAGATTATAGAAAACATCCCCTCCCACAGGACTGATGAGGGTCCCCTCTGCATGGAACTACAGCTGATGTCGGGGACAGGACAAACAGTGGCTTAACAGCCTTAACAGCCGGGGAGAGGGGGAAGAGCAGGCAGGATAGAATTATTCACACCCATCTGCCTGTTAATTTTAACCCATTACACTCTCTCCAACCATACCCTCTCCCCGCTGATTGCGCGGGCCATCTCAGCCCAACCTAGTGACCTGCCTTCAGGTCGCCTCCCCGACCCCCACCCCCACCCCCACCCCTTGAAAGCCCCTTTCCCAAGGTCCTCAAAGTTCGGGCTCCTCTGTGCTCTTCCCCTCCCTACAGCGTGTACTTTAAGTCATCATGCTCAAGCACACTTCCCAAACATTTCTTCGCCGGGGAGGAGCCAGGTGAAAATACAGTATCCCAACAGAACAACTTTTACTCAACCATCCCCTTGAAGATTCCCACCACCAAAAGGCTCCCCAGTCACTGTCAGACTGTCCCTCCCACTCCTTCCCTCATCTTGCTATAGGGTCTGTCCCCAGGACATCTATTCCCCACAAGGCCTCCTGCGGCTCTGCCCCTAGCACAGGTGCAGCTTCTGATGCTGCGCGAGGTGCGTCTTGTAGCGGAAACCCTTGCCACAGCCCGCGCACTTGTGCGGCTTGTTGCCGGTGTGGATGCGGCGGTGGCGGATCAAGTGCGAGCTCTGGATGAAGCTCTTGCCGCACTCAATGCACGTGTAGGGCTTCTCGCCCGTGTGCGTGCGCTGGTGCTGTGTGAGCGTGGAGAAGTCGCTGAAGCGCTTCTCGCACTGGCCGCAGCGGAAGGGCTTTTCGCCCGTGTGCACGCGCAGGTGGTTCACCAGGTGCGAGTTGCGCCCGAAGCCCTTGCCGCACTCGCGGCACACGTAGGGCCGCTCGCCCGAGTGCGTGCGCTTGTGCGTGAAGAGGTGCGAGCTGACGCTGAAGGTCTCGCCGCACTCGGAGCACATGTAGGGCTTCTCGCCCGTGTGCACGCGCTGGTGCTTCACCAAGTCCGAGCGCCAGCTGAAGCGCTTGCCGCACTCGCTGCAGCCGTGGGGTTTCTCGCCCGTATGGATGCGCTGGTGGTTGGCAAGGTGCGAGCGGCGCACGAAGCCCTTGCCGCACTCCCCGCAGGCGAAGGGCCGCAGCGCCGCCGCCTCCGCGCCACTGGCCGCCGCGTGCGCGCGCCGGTGACTCAGCAGGTGCGAGCTGAGGCTGAAGGCCTCGCCGCACTCTGGGCACGGGTAGGGCTTCTCTCCGGTGTGCAGGCGCCGGTGCTTGAGCAAGTCGGCACGCCAGCTGAAGCTCTTGCCGCAGTCGGCGCACAGGTTCGGCCGCTCGCCGGTGTGCAGGCGCAGGTGGTTGGTCAGGTAGGTGTTGCGACTGAAGCCCTTGCCGCACTCCCCGCAGCGGAACGGCTTCTCACGCGGGTTTCGGGCCAGTGCGGGCGCCGCCCCAAAGCCCCCCGTCCCGCCCACACCCATCAGCCCCACCATCGCGCCACACTCGCCCGCCAGGCCGAAAGGCTCCAGTCCTGCCGCGGTGGCCGCCTCCGCCAGGCGGTGCATGCGCTGGTGCTGCAGGAAGGCAGCGCCCGGGCTGAAGCTCTCCCCGCAGTCGGGGCAGATGGTGGGTGCGTCCATGATGCTGGCCACCAGGCTGTCGAGCTCCCCGAGGTCCACGGCCACGGGGTGGTGGAGCCGGCGGAAGCGGTGGTGCGCGGGCTGGTCAGCCCTGTGCCGACCCCCCAAGGAGAGGTGCCGCCGCCAGGGAAGAGCGGGATGGGACGCCTGACCCTCTTCCTCCTCCAGCCGGTTCTCCCCAGCGCTCTCCACCTCCTCCTCTTCGCCGGGGCTCCGGGAAATGCTGTCGGACTCAGACAGTCCTGGGAACATCGCCATCTCGGCGACACCGGATTGGTAATCATCTTCCTCACGGAAAGCAGCCCCTTCTTCCTCACTCAGCAGCCCCTCTGCAACAGAAAAGGTGGCAGTGGGGGTGACTATACATGGTGCTTAGAAGGTAAACCCAGAGGAAGCCAGTCTCAGTAACTACTGAGTGTGAGCCTCAGAGTGAGCCAGGCCAAACTTTGCTCTCCAAGGTCCCTGGGACTCCAGCCTTCTTCCCACCTGGTGCTCCTGGGGAAGGCCTAAAGGCCAGCGTGCTCCAAACCTGTGGAGAACTCACCTGGAGCCTAGGCCTGCCAGGCCCTCAGGCAGCTGTCTCTGGCCCAGGTCCCAACCACTGTACTCCATAGCTCAGCAGAATGAGCTAAAGGCCTGACAGCCTTTGAGTGGTTATGCCTGGACCAGATAGGGCTCCGGAATTCAGGAGAGATTCGCTTACTCTAAGAGCTACCAATGTCCTTCAAGGCCCTGGCCTCAAAAGACAAGAGCATTCCAGTCAACCACAAGAAAAAGCACCTGCTTAACCAGACCATAGACTGAGTTTAAAAATTTGATTAGTCTACAACAGCTCAAATGGAACAACAAACCAAACACAATCCAATTTAAGGGCTTTTCAAGGTGAGGGGAGTGAAGGGGCAGGGGCATAGGGGGAAAAGGAGAAGTGAGCCCAGGGCCCAGAGCTGGTATGCCCAGCATAGAGCGTGATGCAGTACATACAACTGTCTGTCTCTGGCTGCTTATCCCCAAAAAGGGCACTCCAGAAAGTTATTGAAATATGAAAGACTGTGTGTTGAGTGTTCACTTCAGAGGAGGGCAGCAGGGAGGCTGGAAGGTGTCACTGAAGGGATATAGTATCACAGTCTTGGCCATGAAGTATTTCAGACCATTTCTGTCTCCAAGGCACACACAGCAATAAAGCAATGACTGCCCGAAGATGGAGACAAGGTATAGATGAAGGTCCAGCATTTACTCTTTCCAGGTCAAGAATAGCAAGGGAGTTAGCAGAGACCTAGCACTTTGGGTGTTAGGCACAAGAACTTGGACAGATCACTCACCACCACATTGCTTATCTGCAAATTGAAATGATGGGTGTAACTAAACATTTTGATACTTGGTTTACTCAGTACTATGCTAAGTCTTTATATGTGGCAACTCGTCTAACTCTCCCAACACCCAATGAAGTAGGTTCTAACATTACCTGTGTTCCCTCTTGTGTTGTTACAAATGTTAATTTACAGCAGTATTCTGTGTACTGTAAAGTGCTCTGCCAGTGAATTACCCCCTTCACCCATGTTTCCCAGCACAGCCCACCCCATACTGGACTGAAGAAAAGAATGCTCCTCAGTCTTCGGATGGTACAGAATCTGCTTAATGGTCTCCCCTAAAGACCTCCTTTGCAAAGAAGGCTGCCCCTGGTTACGGCTATAGAGGAGCTGAAAATAAACGTGAGTAGGGCAACCCCTGGTTACGGCTATAGAGGAGCTGAAAATAAACGTGAGTAGGGCAACTGCCATGGAAATTCCAGCTTGCTTCTCACCTGCACAGATGTCAGACACCAGTTCCCTCTCCTCTGAGTCCCCTCTTAGAGCTTCATCCCGTGTGTCGGGGCCCATCTCCTGCTCCGGCTGACCTCTTTTGTCTGTGTCCTGTGGATTAGAGCCCATTCCTCTTTCTTCCAGGTCCCCTTCCCTGTCTTCAGAATTCTCAAAATCAGAGCCCATCCCTTTGTCTTCTGCGTCCTGGGCCTCACATACACCCTGTGTATCTTCTTTTTCCATCTGAAAGAACAGGACAAGGGAGGTGCAGGGTTACCTGCTCCAGTCAAAACACAGATAAAGGTCATATCAGTCTGGTCTCATCCCCTCACCATGTCTGGCTTTGATTTCCCTGAAAATCAGTGGCATAGTCCAATAGAACGTATAGAGTTCGAAGCCCCAGATGGCAAATCTCTGCTCTAACCCACGTTTTAAGATAAGTAGAACCAAAATGCAAAAGAAGCTGCTTTGGATGGCAGTGTGGCAACTCAGTTTGAGGCCACACACCAACTCTTTCTGGACTACAATTTGCTCTACTTTATGAAGTAGATTATTCTGCCAACATGGCTTTATAGCTTTAACAGTGGGGTAACAGTGGTATTCCCATTTTACAGCTGAAAACACTTGAAGCTCAAAAAGAAGACCCTGCTAGGCTTGTAAGTAGTCAAGTGGGACTAAACCAATCCCACTTTTTCATTAGTTTATTTGTTAGTATATGCACATTAGCATATTCACATGTGCTGCCTCAAAGTCCATGTGTCCCTTACTCTTAATTAAAGCTTGCCCTCCTCTAAATACATGTAATTTTTATTTGTCAATTCTATCTAAATAAAGCTGGGGTGGGAGAGCTTGCCCTCTTCAAGCCTACAATAATCTCGTGAGGATTTCTGCTAACTATGGGTGGGCATCTAAGGAGCCAGAGGGAAAATATATTCAAGACACAAGAATAACAAGCATGAGTATACAAACTTCTTATCTAAGACCATGTCACCAACAGCAGCACCAACCTGGCTTTGTGGTGAGATCTGCTGCTTCATGTGAGCAGTGAGCCAAAGATACTCAAGCTTTAGTGGGTCTGTTGGGGATAGAAGCAATGCAGGAACCCTCTACATTAGAAGTCATCTCTGTAGCCTTATTACATCAGTTTGCCTTATGTACTTTAATTGTAGAGAACCCTTAATAGGAACATGCCCCTGGCCTGTCTGGTAACCCCTCTACCAAATGGGCCAAAATGGGAATTGTGGGGAGAAAATTACATCAGATTTCAAAAATTTTTGTAGATGTCAGGTTTACATTTTAAGGCCCTCTGTCAAGATTGTGCACTTGAGCCAAAAATAATTCACTTTGCCATCCATCACTCCTACAGCATAGCTCAAGGCAGCAACACAGTTTATAGGTCAAGGAACTTGGACTAAGATTTTGGAGGGTCCAGCTCTCACCTTAGCAGCCCCCAAACAGAACTTGCAAGAATGCTCCTTCCTTGGCTGGGAGCTTTTCTTGCTTCCATTAAGGAGACTCCACCAGGCAGTCCTGGGTCTGCAGGCTCTTCAGTGAAAAGCAGAAGTTACACACAGCAACTATTCCCACTGAGCTAGCCTTGCTCCGGAGCCCCAGGCAAGTCAGTTAACCTCCCCTCGTTCCACTTTCCTCATCAATGCAAGGATGACAATGCTACTTAACCTTTGCACAGGGAGGGCATCAGAAAGAAACATTAAAAAGCACTTTGGAAAATGCTGTGGAGAAGAATCAATACTCTTTGAGTTTTGCAAATGTGGAATACACATTATTTCTCTTTTTAATGTGGAATACACATTACTCATCTTTTTAAGTCATCATACCATTCCAGCACACCTCAAAGACACAGTGGCACCACCATAGTCCTGGCAGGCTCATTGCCCTAAATTGTATATTATACCCTTTCCTAGAGATGATGATAAACTCCCTAGATTACAGTGAAAAATCAAGCCTGTTCCTTAAGTGTCATAGGAAAATGGCTGTGTCTGAGGTTGGTTGGTCAAGAGTGTCCTGGAATGCCAGAGTTCCTTAAAATGCATACTGTTTAAGATGCCAAGTGTCAAACACAATTAGGCAGTAGGAGAAAATCCCATTAAGGCCATAAACCTTTTAAGGTCTATCCCACAAGAGACTGTTGACCTTGAATCACTTTTACCTATCACTCTCTTGCCTCCTGGAGCTCAGACTCTATACACAAAGTATATACTTTGATCTGCATATATGATATACCCAGAGACAGAGGGTAGAGAAATAAGAGCAGGGTTTCAAACCTGTGACCTATTGGTTTGCTAGTGGATAAAAGCAGCAGAGGGGTGGGGGGAACTTAAGGGAGACCTAATTGATGGTTTCTGCGAATTTAAGATCAGCAAGAAGAATTTTACATCAGTAAAGGAATCAAATAAGTGTGTCACCAGAAACTCACAAAACTGAATAGGGTATCATGCCCAGAATGGTAAAGAAGTGACTGCAGCTCTCCACCATGAAGGACAGAGTTTAGGGGTCCACCTTGGGAAGCCAGGAAGCTTAGGTTTTCCCCTCCAAGCCCTTTGAAGAAGGACAGAGCATCTTTTAGTACCTCAGACATAGCAAAAAATGGAAAAAGAAGAATTCCTGATTTGTGATTTCTTGGGACCCAAGAAACAATTCACACCAGAGACACTAACCAATGAAACATGGTTTTTCTAGATTTAGGAGGGAAGAGTACAGGTAGGAGGCAGAGGCTGAGTTCCCCGCTGGTTTGTGGAAGTTCACAGTGCTGCCACACTCAGAATGAGGGAGGTCCTGAATTCCCAAAGGGAGCAGAGCATGCCCAGGTGCTCATTCACACCAGGACGGGGGGGATTACATATGTACTGAAAAGAGTACGGAGCTCCTGTCACCTAGAGAGACACCATCAGTGGCACAACATCCACTTAGATTTGTTTAAAAATGCGTATGTTTGTGCAAAACTGGAAATCTGTGTGCTCACTGGATTCATTTCTACTCACACCATCACATCTTGAGTTTTCAGGCAGCTGTCAAGTAACAGAGAAGGCAATTTTGAATATTTAATATATTATTAGGTGAAAACTAGCTGGTTTAAAAATAACCATTTTGTTTATTGTTATATGCATATTAGCATCTACATTTACACATATATACACAGATTCAGAGAAGAAAACCAGAAGATTATTAAACATCTCTTGATTACTTTAAGGGTTTTACATCATTTAATCTTAAGAACAACCCAATGAAGCAAGTATTATTTTCAACTTCAGAGAGGAGGAAATAGGCACAGAAGCTGTGACTAGCTCAAGGTCATACAAATTGTAAGTCACAGAGCAAAGATTTAAACCCCTGCTGTCTAGCTCCAGTGCCACAATCTTAACCAGAGCTGGTGTGTTGTTTCAGAAGGCTTTTCCTTTTGGTGAGCATCTATTTTCTACAATAAAGATGATTTTTATCAGCAAAAAAGCCAATTTAACCTGGTAAAATGCACTAAAGGAAAACCTCTGATTATCCTAGAAGCAACAAAAAGGAAAACAAGAACAGGAGCTGTGATTATCTCAATCCAGAAGACTTAATTTTTAGGAACATCTAGACACTGTGGTATAATTGAAGTGTCAGTCAATAGATATCTAAGTACATTTTGCTCCAACTCCTTTCCCATTCATTCTAATAAAAACTAGCAACATGTTTTCTTAGGCAGGGCCAGGCTGGATAATGAATGGGTGGAAGGGCATTATGATAGCTTTGTGACTAGACTGACCTAGGTTCAAATCCTCTACTCTCTGCCAACTACTTTACTTTGTACAAGTTATTTAACCTTGCTGAACCTCAGATTCTGCAGCCATAAAAACAAGTATGCTGCCACCCGTCATGGAATATTGTTTGTAAAAGCAGCAGGCACACAGTAGACACACAATAAATAGCAGTCATAATACTATGAAACTTAAGCCAACATCTTGATTTTAAAAATTACACACACACACGTGAATACTCACCCTCCTAAATGGAGGTCCACAGCTATATTCACCAAGAATGGCCCTTTGGCTAGTACAAGTAGAGTTTCCCCTGACCTGGCTGCTAAAGGCTCTATTAATGAATAGGCCACCATGTGGAGAAAAGAACCAGGGAGGGGCTTGCTGCTTAGGGTAGCTGGGGTGAGGGCAAAAGGTTCGTTCCATATTGGTCTGGAGGTGTTGATAACACAACCTGTATAGAGAAAGTATAAATGTAAGCTGAATGAGGTTCATGGTTCAGTAAACCCTGACTTCCATCATATGTAGGAGAGCTCTCCTACAAGCTCTCCTTAAGGGGGAAAAAATAGAGGTAATGGTGGGAGCAGCCAGGTAAATAAAATTAGCTTTGCATCTAGTTCTCATCACTGAAATAGCAGTAATGGGGAGAGCTGGGTTTAGGCAGCACAGCCACTGTGCTGTAACTTGAGAATTTGCCCCCTCTTGGACTCTGTTCAGTGTGGAGTTTGGGTTTAAATGTACTCGAGTCCTCTAGCTGGTCAAATGACATGCAGGGGAGTCAATCCAGTAGGCGCCACTGTCAGTTTCATTAGCCATTTTCAGCTGCAGGTTGTTTACTCAACTAGCACAGCAAGCTGTTAACTCCCGAAACACCCGCCACCACCACAAACCTCTCTCTAGGATGCAGATCCCCTCAAAGTGGCAGCCAACTTTGCCAAGACCACTCAAACCCCAATTTTTCAGAACTTGCAGTATTTTCATGTCCCTTCCTCCTCCTGCATACTCCCACCCAACTCAAAAAAGAGTAATGTTTATTACCTTATAAAGTCAGTAGGAAAACGCTCAAGTGCCTTCTAGACAAAAAACTCCACTTGAAAGACTTATCAGATCAGTTTGAAAATAATGCTACAGAGTGGAAGTAAACGTGATAAAAGTACAGAAGGAAAGAGGAGAGGGAAGAAGGGAATGAGGTGGGGGATGGACAAATGAAGCCAGTAGTAGGCAGAATTGGAATTTAACCTGAATTCATTGGCACATTCTCCCAATGCCCCCTCTTGGGCTATTTGCAAAATCCATCCCTCTAGAAGAGCAAGAGCCCCACCACTTTATGGACTCAGCCTAACTTCCTGAGAGAGGCTGGGGCAGCAGAGCCCTTCTCTCCCCTATCTTCCTAAAGGATAAACAGCCGGCTTTCTTTGCTAGGCGGGCGCCTTTGGCCCGCGACCCCACATTGCCACGTCACCTTCTGGCCGAGACCGGTGTGGCAGGAGCGAGGTGCTCAGAGGCCCCTGCTGTGAGCTACCAATGCAGCTTACGCTGCACGTGCGCACCCCTCTCCTTTGACTGCAAGAATTCAGTGAGGCACACCGTGGAGGGTCGCCCATCCTGCTTCACGTGTGAAGAAAACTGAGGCTCAACAAGCTGATCTCCAGGTGACATCGCTCCTGGGTAGAGTCTGGACTCCAACCAGAGTCTCCCGGCTCCTTGCCGTCGCATCTCCCACTACTCTCTCTGCTCCTGCTGGCTCCTCAGGAAGGGGCATCTGGCCAGAGCACCCCTGGCAGCCCGCGAGCAGGCGGAACTGCGGAGCCGGGGCGGGGGAAGGGAACAGCCGCACGCGGACCTCTCCCCTCCCCTTCGCGGAGCGGGGCGGTCATGTGCCAAGGCCACTGCCAGGTGGCAGGGGGCCAGGCCGGCGGGGCTGTCCTGTCGAGGGCAGGAAGCGGCCACGCCAGCAGCGGCTCCCACTCGGCTTCCTCCAGCTGCAGCGCCTTTCCAGCCTCCCCTTGCTCCCGCGGCCGCGTCCTCGCTCGGCGAAGTCCGAGGCTTCCTCCCTCCGCTTCCCACGCCCCCTGTGCGCCTCGCTCCCAAGGGAGGGTTCCATAGCAGGGACGCCGGGCTGGGGAGAATGCTGGAAACACTATTTATGTCTACGGTTCAAAAGGCTGAACTCATGACCATAACTGGGGTACTAGGGATTCCAGGGGGTTAATCATTTGTCAGTCTCCAGCACCAACTGAGTAAACAGCTTCGCCTCCCGGAGTGTGGCCTTCAGGATCCCGCCTCCTTACAGGTGAGCCTGTGGTCAGAAAGAACCCAAGGGGCAAAGAAATCGACCTCACCATATCTGCAGGGGACACCTCCAGTCAGCAAGGACGATGTGTCCGCGTCCAAAGGGGCAGCCGACTTCCCCAGCCACACACCGAGAGTGTCCAGCCCTAAATGCCAACCTCCCAAGTGGCAGACTGCTGCAAGAGGCGAACGTTAATGTCAGAGAAAGCCAAAAGATTACTGTAGCTAAGCATTGACCACTCTCCAGACAGGAGAAGCTAAAATAATATGGTTTCCTCCTTATAGTAACTGCTTTTTCACCTGGAGAGGGAAGCCCAAGTTGAAAAAAGAAAGGCTCAAAACCAAGGCAACAGAGAAATCAGTTTACAGCCCCGCTGGCCGGAGATAGAGTGAGACTCGTTCCCAGTCACTGTGTCCTGGGCGCCAGGCATTTCTTGACTGTTGGTTGGGTGGGGACCCTTCAGCTCCGGCAGAGGGTCTCCGCTCATCACAGATGCCCAGCCTTCACCACCACCATCCCACTCCTCCTGCCCAAAATAAGAATTATTGCAATACAGAGACAGATTCTAAGCACCTCAAAGTTAGACCATCTGCCCTCAGATAAGAAGGCACAAAAGCTAAAGGTTTTCATGTAGGCATTTACATCTGATAGGAATGTTCTGCCTAATGCACAGAGAATCCTTCTGTCCATGACTTTTTCTCCATGGTGCTTGGCATCATGCCACCAACACTGCTGTAATACATCCTCAGCTTCTTATCTAGTACCTGGGCAGTCTTCAGAAGAATTATTCTCAGATACCTCCTCAACAGCTGACTCAAATGTTCAATGCTTGTATTTCATGAGTCATAGAATTGGAAATCCCTTAGCTCAAATTCCTCCTACAGACAGAACATTGAGGCTCAGAAAAGGAAAGGCACCAGGTCAGAATCTCAATTTTCTAATGGCCTTTCCAGTGATCTTTTCATCTCTTTAATATAAACGCCACTTCAAAAACAGACAGTAGATAAATCTGGGGTATATATTTGTCTTTCCCCCCCCACACACACTATCAAAGTTCTCCAGAGACAGGAACCAATGGGATGTGTAAATAGAGTAAGAAATTGGCTCACGAGATTATCGAGGCTGACAAGTCCAGAATCTGTAGGGTGAGCCATCAGCTGGAGAATTCCTCCTTGCCTGGGGAAATCAGTCTTTTTGTTCCATTCAGGCCCACATCTGCTTGTGGAGGGCAATCTACTTTACTTAAAGTCCACCAATTTAAATGTTAATCTCATTGATCCAAAAACTGTCACAGAAACACCAGAGTAATGTTTGACCAAGTATCTGTGTACAGACTGGCCCAGCCAAGTTGATGCATATAATTAGCCATCACACACACTGTAGCTAAAAAACATACTCTATGATAATCCTATCACACATTAAAATTTACCCCCCAAAATCTTATTTTTCATAAAAACCATTATTATATACAGATAGTTGAAAGGGATCTTGGTGTGTATGCTCTGTAGAGGACAGCAGGGAAATATCAAAATTAATTAAGATTAAAGATCTACACAGACATAGGAATGTGTACAGGCACACACCCCCACCCCAAACGCCTGACAGCAGAAAGAGATGCAATTTGATGATCTATTTCACTGAAGGGCAAAAGAGAAAATTGACTTAGAATGCACAGGGGATGTATGTGGATATGGGACTTGGTAACAGCTTTATTCTGGGAAAGCTAATGCTGGAATCCTGTGTTAAGGTTGCCAGGTGGAGCCAGGTGACCTCATCCAACCCAGATAATTCTGTGATCATATTTCCACTTCTTGAATGAACAATCCTCAAGAGAATGTTCATCACAGCAAACAGGGAGAGAGGAATGTTGGGACCAAAGGTTTTGAGGCATACATTCAATCACCCGTTTCCCCTGCACATTCAACAGGAAAAACTGCACTTCTAATTCTCTGCCCAAAATAACTGTTGGCATTGTTGATTAAGAATGACAGGCGTGTTCCACCCCAGGTCATTTCAACACTGGGTAAGTGACACCTCGGCAGATAATCTGCCGAGGTGTCACCCAAAAAAGAGAAAGCAGGAATGAAAATGTAGAGTTGTTACCTGATGCTTCTATTTTCTTGCCTGAGTAAACTGTAAACTCCATACCTGGATTGTTTTCAGCATAAAGTGAAAAACACATACACTTAAAAACACCGTTTAAAAAATTACATACTTGTGTTACTCTTATTTCCTTAAAAATAACATTATCAGCAAACACCAGACCATTGGAAGCTTATATAGGAGTTGCATGATCCAGTTCCTTTGACAATCACAACAGCAAGAACAAAACAGAAAGGAGGGAAAGTATAAGTCAAAAACCTTGAGATGCATGGCTAACCCCTATGTACATACCTTATTTGAATTCTAATTCAAATAAACAAGAAAAACAAATTGTAAGACAAATGGGGAATTGTGAATGCTTACTAGATATTTGATATTAAAGAACTGTTCATTGTTTAAGGTGTTGATACTGTGACTAAATTTACAGGGAGTTCTTACATGTGTAAGAGATACACAATGAAATATTTACAGGTGAAATGGTATGTCTGGAATTTGCTTTATTTTGAATGATATGTCTGGAGTTTCAGGACAGAAGGGAGAGGGCAGGGATGCAGATGGAACAAGATGGCCACATACTGACCACTGTTAAAGCTGTGTGGTGGTGTATGTGGTTTTAGTATACTGCTCTACTTTGAACCTGGTAGAACAATTACTCATAGAAAATTTTAAGTGGAAAACATAAATTTTCTTTCTGAAATTTAAGTTTGTTTGTATTTATTTAAATTCTGAGCAAACAATAATAAAATGTCCCTGACTTCCACAAAATGATTGGCCTGCTTTTACAAAGTATGCCAATCAGTATCATGATGCTTAATGTTGAAGAACCCCTGGGAATTAGGGGTAAAGAGGCTAAAGAAACTTAAGTGTGATGCTTTTGAGATTTTCTTCTTTTTAGCAGCTGTTAAATAGAATCAGAAAACTATTTCTACTACCATCTACTTTATTTTTCCAAAGATAGATGCAAAATAGAATCAGAAAACTATTTCTACTACCATCTACTTTATTTTTCCAAAGAACTCAGAAAAGGATACTGCCACAGCCATTGCTTTCATTTCCGCCATTAGTTCAGCAACTCTACAGTCAAGACCAGGGGGAAATAAAGGCGGCTGGGGGCCCTGGCCATGACAGCTTCTCAGGAGGAATGCTTTATCCCAGGAAAGCCAAATTGGTGAGACGATGTGAGCATCCAACAGACCAAGTACACTGATAATCGGTCGTCCTCAGAATGACTTCCAAAGGGATGAAAAATGCAAGGGTGTGTGTAGATGAAAAGGAAGATAATACATAGTGATTTCCTAGATGATCTCCATGAGATGAACCTTGGCAAGAACAGAATTATCTTAGGAGCTCAAATGGAGAACTTTTAAATTTAGATAGGGTCCTTCTCAATTCTGAGGATGCCATCCAAATTCCCTCATGCCACATTACAAAGAGAACACTGAGAAGACATATGATGTTCCCACTTTATGTTGGAAACCAAGAGCTCGCAGGTATTTTCCACTTTAGTCAAGTGTGCAGGGTGTGCAGGGCAAGTCCATGGTGGACACAACCAGTCATAGGACACAGCATTCATCCAGGAGGTGATGCATCTGTCTCAAGAATGTCACAGCGTCCAGAGCTCATTCATAGCCCGAGCGCCATAGTTCACAATCATTCGTCAGGCTCAAGCTGTTTGAGTTCCTTAAGCCCCTTATACCTCTGGTTCCTAACATTTCCTGGAGAAAGCAGCAGTTCCCAAACAAGCTTGTAAATAGAATGATGCTATTTTTCTCAGGCATGGTTTCCTAACCTGAGGGCCTCTGGGACCCATGAACTCCCTGAAACCTTATGTGAATGTGTCTGTGGGAACTTTTTTCTGATGAGAAGGCCCATTCCCCTGGACTCTGAAAGGATTCATGGCACAAAAACCCTGTTATAAACACTCCTACAGAGGACTCATGATACATTCCATATCATAGCACCTTAGAAATCATCTGGAGTGGTTTTGGGGGTCAGGGATAAGAGCAATTTTACCACTATATGCCATGAAATCTTTCAGTGGGTAGGAGCACAGACAAAAATATCAGTTAATTTCAAATAGGGAATGAAGCAGAACGAGAGACCTGGCAAGTGCTGCCTCCCTGATGGAGTTTGCTGATCTTGTCTAGCACCTGATTTTATAGATGAGTCAAGCAACAGGAACCTAGAAAGGTTAAGTGAATTATCTGTGAATACAGCAGTTAAGGGCAGACATGAGCCAAAATCACTGGCATCTCAGCTTTTGCTCCGATCCTCTTTCTGCTCAACCAAACAGCTTACGATGCTTGGCCGGAAGCTTCACATCAGCAATTTGGGTCTCCCAACATCACTGGTTCTTCACTTCCTGACCACTTGGGTCATGTGGCAGGTGCACAAAGAGGGAGTTAAGTTGTCCTTCAAGCCTCTAACACACTGCCTCTCTGGGATGTAGCTAATTTATCCAAGTTTGAGCCCGGGTTTGTGGTTCCCATCATCTGCCTACTTGGGCAGCGAGCCAAAGCTCATTAATCAAGCCATTACCTACCCGGGACACAAAATGCTTTGTTAGCTAATCCTTTTCTCAAAGGAAAAAAAAAATCCTAAAACCTGGCCAAAGTCACCAACTCATTCCTAACAAATCCTGAAAGTGTTAGCAAAGTCATCCTGCCTGCAAATAATAACATGGAAATACCCAGGTGAAGAAGGGGATCCTGCGAGTTAACACCACACTCTGCACGACAACACCGGTTCATGTTCAACGGCAAGAAGTGCACTGCCCATACTCCTCCAACATGACCCATCACCACCAGTACAGTTTCTCAGGTTGCCCCTCTTTCCCACCACATCTTCCTGCTCCTGCTTTAACAGCTTGGCATTCTCCATGCAGGACGTGGTAGCAAAGCAAGCTGGGTGGCAGGGGCAAGGCCAAATACAAGCTGAGTTTTCCTGGAGGGACGATATCCACAGATAATGAGAGAATCTCAGGATTTTTGTTGAAATTTTATTTAAAGGATCCCCCATTTTACAGCAAGGAAAATGAGGACTAGAGAAGAGAAGTGCCTTGTTAGAGTTCACAGAGGTAGTGAGCTAATGGCAGAATCGGGACCACCTTCAGGTCACCTGATGCCTTTTAAATTCAATCCCGTCTGCACCGGATGCTCCCAACAGGTTCTGTCGTACTCATGGGGACAGTGCTCTGCTTTACTGATGGCATTTCACTGATGTTACCTTCTTTCTTCCTATTATTTGTGTTCTCCTTTCAGACTTCTCCTAATTTTTTTCTATCTTTATTTTAATTATTTTTTTTCTTCAAAAAGCATATAAAATGCCCATCAACCTTAACCTCAGGGGATCATCAGATGTGTCTCTGATTTAACAGGTTTCGGGTTATCAACTGTTTTTCTCAGAGAAACGTCTTGTTGGCTAGAAATAAACTGTTGTTTGAATTAGTATTGACTGAATGAAGTGTTATGGTAAATATTGAATAATTCCAAGTCCGTGGCACAGCATTTGAAAAGAGAAGTCATCAAAAAAGAGAGCGAAGCTGGGGGAAAAGAAGGCCAAGAAACAACAACCAGAGGAATTAGTACTGGTTATATCACTTCAAAAGAATCTTTGAAGACATTTTTCCATTCCAACTATGAAACTCATTAAAAGGGGAGACTTTTTCCTCTGCAGTATCATACTTAAATGCCTAAAGCCAATTATCAAACTAGATTACATTTCCTTCTGCACTGCCATTTTTTCAGTCAAACAAATCTTACAGGCTATTGGGAAAAGGAAAGAGGTGCCAGGCAGCCCTGAGAAATTCTAACATCACCCTCACATGCATCGGCTTCCCGGTGAGCTGTGGGCTTCCCAGACGACTGAGCCATCTCAGCAGAGAATATTAACTACTAGCAGGGAGTGAGTCACGCTTGCATCTGTCTCAGCTATAATTCCCAACCTTTCAAATCCAGTGGTCATGTCTCCTTGGATCTCACCATCAACACTGTAAAGTGCTTAGCATTTGTAATAGGGATTCAATAGGACTGTGGAAATCCTATTGAGATGCTGTTCTTGAAAATTCCCTTCTTCCTTAACATCCTCGATATTTCACGGTCCTAGTTGTCTCCTCTTGTTAACTCCCAGCACAGCTCAGCTCTCAAAGTTCTGTTTTACATTTTCTCCTCCCTCTTCCCTCAAGCATTCTGTCCCTTCCCCTAGTTGATAAATGCCTCCTCTCCAGAGACCTCACAAATTTGAACCTCTTGCCCCATGCCTGACCTGCACTCCAAGCCCACATTTTAATGATGCATGATGTATTACAACCAAAGAGCTTTTATGTCCCATCCAGTCCTCAAGTGCCTGCATGTCACATGGGACACAGGACAGGAGGCAGCCAAAACAGGGGGAAAAGCAAACTTTAAGCATCAACAGACCTGGTTTCAAATAGAAGTTTGCCACTTACACAGTTTGCCCTCAGGACAGTTTTTTTCACCTCTTTGAGCCTTAGTAGGAAAAACATACAGTAGGAAAAACAAGTTACTCTGAGAGGTTGTTGTAAAGACTAGACTTATTTCCTCTTGCAGTGCATTTGGCCCTAGTCATATGGAAAAACATGAGTTGTCCTCCTGCATCTTTGTTACAAATCCACTCCTGACAGTGCCCATTTGTTAATGCCTCTCTGTTCTTACTCACCGGGCTCAAAACCCTGGAGTCACCTTTGACCTCTCCTTACCCCTCTCAGTCAGATAGGTTGTCAAGTCCTTCCTTTTTCTCCTCTCCTGCCACTTCACTGCAGTAGACAGTCTCACCGGTTACAAGCACCTCCGTATCACTGCTAGCTCAGTCTGAAAACATAGTTGCCATTCTGTTTCTTCCCCTGCTCAGAAACCTCTAATTCACTCTGCCATAGCCTCCAGAAGCACAAACCCCAAGCCCTCAACAATGTGGCCCAGGGCAGTCTTACCTCTCTCCCTGACCTCTGACCGCTAACCCTGGCTGAAAGGGTTGCTCTAAAAACTCCCATCCCCAGAAGGCACCCTATGTTCTTCCTCTCTCACCAGGCTGTTCCTCAGAACACAGCAGTGATGCGGCCTCTCTTTTCCAGGAGGGAAGCAACACCCTACAGGTGAAAAGCTCAGATTCTGGAGCCAGATCACCTGTGTGAATCCAGTCTCTAATCTTAATCAAGGTACTCAACTTCTTTGAGCTTTGATTTTTTTTAATCTATAAAATGGTGGAAACATCGTCTACTCCGTAAGATTAAGTGCTCAAAGAATTATTATTTCACTTTGTATGACACTTTTAGTTATTTTTCCTTATCTTATTCTGCCTCATGTTAGCTTTTAAAATATGACCTAGGTACAATAATTCATATTTTATTGTTTGTTCCCTCTCCTTCTTAACCACTCCCAAACTATAAGCTCTTGTTGGGAAACATATTATTTGCTTTGGTGATTCCCCACATAATGAGCCCTCAAATATTTCTTGAAATGGACAAAATTGGGTTTCTCTTCCTCAGTCTCAAACAGAAGAACTCACGATACCAGGAAATTTAGTGACCTGGCCAAGATCACATCAGGTAAGGCAGAGCCATGGAAACAGACTAGCTCTTCTGGCTCCAATAACCTGTCCACGCTGAGAGCCAAGCAGGCTTAGTTACTCTGCTAAATAGGTGGACATGATAGAACGTGGTGATTAGTTTCAAAAGTTAGATAGAACTTTCTCAACAAAGAATCCTGTGTCCCTTGGCCAAATGTCAGCACCCCTTGTTTGCATCAAGTAGTCCTGTGTGAGTCCTCCCTCCATTCCAAGCTTTAAACACTCAGTTCAGCTGTGCAAAGAACAGAGGTGGCACAAAGCCACGTTTGTGTTCCTGGTGGGAAATGCTTCTAGACTCTCCTAGTCTGACAGAACTACTGCTTCTCTGCCAGTCTTGGAGGAAAGACAGGACGAGAACTAACAGAAATTTAAAAATAATGAAAAAAAGACCAACATTAGATTTTTACAAAGAAATTATGAGACTGAATAAGAAGTTAGGGGAGTGGGTAGGCAACAGGAAGCACAATCAAATACAGGAGCAATTTATATTTAATATTAAAAATGTCTGTTCAGACCAAAATTTATTATCTGGCAGTTTTTGAGGGTTTTGTTTTGTTCTGTTTTTTTTTTTACTACAACAGGAAGGGCATGCATATTTTGAGTTCTCTCTCTTCCCACCTACATACAATCATCAGCCTAGAAATCCCTTTTCCTAAGAATCCAGAATTAGGCTATGAGATTAGGTGTCCAGAAACACCTACTGAACTACCAATCCAATCAATCCACACCAATACCTGTCAGGGAAGGGAAAACAGAAGTAAACAAGTTCCTACAGTACCTGCATCCAAGCTAGTTCAGGCTGTAGCTGCAGCCTGGTTAAATTCAACTGATATTCCCCTTATTTTTTTTTAAATAGGTAAGCATATCTTCAGATGTATTTCACATATTGTTTCTCATTCTAGGATCTAGTTTTATATTAAAATGAATCTGTTCATTTCCCAAAGAAAAAATGACAGGAAAAATTCATCACATAAAAATATGTCAATAGAACTGAGAAGACAAGCCACAGACTAGGAGACCATATTTGCAAACGACCCATCTGATAAAGGTCTGTTACCCAGTATATACAAAGAACTCTCAAAACTTAACAACAAGAAAATGAACAACCTGCTCTAAAAATGGGAAAAACATCAAAGCAGATAGCTCATCAAACATACACAGATGGCAGATAAGCATAAGGAAAGATGCTCCACAGCCTATATCATTAGGGAACCACAAATTAAAACAACAATTAGATACCATTACATGCCTAATAGAATGGCAAAAATATCCAAAAGACTGATGTATCATATTTTGGTGAGGACATAGATTAACAGAAACTCTCCTTCATTGATGATAAAAATGCAAAATAGTACAGTCACCTTGAAAGACAATTTGGCCGTTTCTTCCAAAACTAAGCATACCCATACCATATAATCTAGCAAACTCACTCTGGTATTTACACAAATGAGTTGAAAACTTATGTCCACCACACAAACCTGCACATGGAAGTTTATAGCTGCTGTATTCGTAACTGTCAAAACTTGGAAGAAACCAAAGCAAGATGTCCTTCAGCACATGAATGGATAAACTTGCAGTACATCTAGACTATGGAATAGTATTTGGAACTAATAAGGAATGAGCTATTAAGCCATGAAAAGTCATGGAAGAACCTTAAGTGCACATTACTCTGTGAAAGAAGCAGCCAGTCTGAAAAGTCTACATAATGTATGATTCCAACTATATGACATTCCAGAAGAGGCAAACTATGGAAATGGTAAAAAGATCAGTGGTAGAGGTTAGAGGGGAGAGGGAGGACTAGGTAGGGCACAGAGGATTTTTAGGGCAGTGAAACTGTTCTGATGATGCTACAAGGGTAGATACATGTCACACATTTGTCCAAAATCATAGAATGTACAATACCAATAACGAACACAAAGAAAACTATGGACTTTAGATGATAATGATGTATCAATATAGGTACATCAATTTTAACAAGTATACCACTCTGGTGTAGGACGTTGATAGTCAGGGAGCCTATGCAGGTAGGACAGGGGCCACCCTGGAACTCTGTACTTTCTGCTCAGTGTTTCTCTGAACCTAAAACTGCTCTAAAAGAAAAAAGTCAAGTCTATTTTTTTTTTAATTATATATAGTTCCCCAGCAGGTAGGCATGCACCCTTTATCACACCTCACTGTAAAAAATTTGCAGTGCTATCATATTAGAAAAGAATCAAAATGAAATATTTTAAAATATAACACATTCATTCACTCAACAAATAGTTATTGAACACTTACCAGGTTACCTATTATTCTGTGTTGTCTTGTGGAGATTATACATATTCTAAGAAATAATTTTAAGAATCCATTGCTTTTAAAACTACTGACTGCTACCAGAAGTCATGTGACTACCTGCCTGAGGGATTATAAAAGAATAACAAATTTAAAAAACTAGAAAAAAATTGATTCCTTGAAATTCACAAAGGTTTCTAGGTGTGGGGAAAAAAACATCAAGAATTAGAAATGTGTTCTTCCAACAGTGCCCTGCCTAAGCATTACCAAGCATCAAAGATGTGCTCACCACATGAATATACATGACACTAAGACACCAAGAGCACAGCGATGAATTTCCTATTAACAAAACTCAAAGAATGGTTCCTGTTCTCTAACTTATGGTTAGATCCTGATAAAGTTCTCAGAAGACAGTAAATATCTAAAATGTCTCTCTGAATAAAAGTAGGCCCTTTTCTCTTAACTACATATATGTAGCAAACTAGGGCTGCATGCACAAGACTCAGACTTTACCCTCTGCAGATGGGGAATTGAAGAACTGCCTGCCAGTGGCCTTGCACACACTTACCTGGAATAAGTGTTGCTAGCCTATGGATGTACAGTGCATGACTTGCTAAACAAGTAGACAGCTCCCAAGAACTGTCCTATTTGCCTTTAAAATGACTAATGTGCTTATAACAACCCATGGCACATTGTGTTTATACCCAGGCTTCCAAAGTGCTGTGTAGCCTTGAGGTCAGGGAAAAAGAAATCCTAGTCGACCTCAAGAGGTAGGTTCAGTCTTATGGAGGGTAAAAGCCTTTTCCACCCAAAGGGGAGAGGCGCTGACCTTTTTACCATCCACATTAATACATGGTGTGATACAGGCAAATCCATCCCTCACAAAAATCATGTTAGAGAAAAACAAAATGAATTATCCTCCTCACCCCAACCTTTCCTTTTTTTTTTTTTTCCCATCTCTGCAGAGGCAGGGAAACTCCCCTGATTTTCAGATGTACAACAAAAAGGCCCTTCCTAGAAGACATGGCAGAGGAGGGCATGACAGCAAGAGGAAGGCACTGAGGCAATAGCCCAACCCATGGTACCAATATCAACAACACCATAATCATTTAGCACTAATACTCATCAAGATCATGAAACCCAGCAATATACAGATCTCTGGCTTATTTCCAGAAGGGGCTTACTATTTTGGAGAGTCACGTGAAAAGAATGAAAATTAAGGAAGTGATCCCTCTACCCTTCTCCTACAAACTGTCAACATGCAAATAATGTTTCATGCCTACATTCCTGCATCTTTAATCATTACCAAGTTTTCATCAACTTACAGTTCCTAAAATCTGCCATATGCCAGGTTGTATTCTGGACAAACAGTTCCTGCCAGCACAGGGAATATGCAAATAAGCCAGCATTCTGTGGGGACGTACTCCAGTTTACTTTAAGAAGACATGGAACCCAGGTATTTCAATGAAAAAGATTAGAGGAGAGGCTGAGTGTGGCCTGGAGTGTCAAGAAAGGCTTCCTAAAAGGAGTAAGACTTGGCCTGGAGGAAGGAGCAGAAATAATTCAGATAGGCTAGGAAAGAAAGGGAAAGAATTCCAGGTAAATAGTTCGGTGCCCAAAGGTCTTACTAGGGATCCTGAACTGGTTTTTCCAACTGAAGGCCATGGAAGGTAAGGGCATAAAAATAATGACATTTATGAAAAATCAGTGCTTCTCAGAATGAAGTCCCTAGGATGAATTTAGAGGCCCAACAGCATTCTGGTAGGAAATCTAGAAAGTGAAGGACCTCAGAGGTAGAAGGAATAGGGATCCAGCAGTTTTCTCCCAGGGAGAGCAAAGACCCATTTCAAACAGGCTTGGGAGTCAACAGACCCAAATTCCAGTCTATCTCCAATTCTGAATCTGAGATGTCAGGCAAGTTTCTTAACAGTGGGACCCCTCCGTTTCCTCAATTCTTGAATGGAGATAATAATACATAAACCATCCAATTGAGACAATGCATGGAAATTATCTAGTTCAGTAGGTGATAATAGAGATGTTCAATTAACAATAACTTATTGTCATCATGTGAAAATGAAGCACACACTCCAGAAAAAAAAAAAGTCCAGGTAGAGATAAGTGAGGTACTGCAAAATTGCACTATCTTTTCAGGGGAAAGTTTGAGTCTGATTTGTTTTGTACTTTTACATGCTACATTTTAATCCTGGTGGATTGCTTGAGCTATAAAAATCAAAGCAACAACAACAAAAAAAGATCAAAGCAACACGATGGATGTCAGTGGCTTAACTGCAAGTATCAGGACAGCCTTTGAGGTGCTACTTTCTAGAAAGCACATCACACCTTCACAATCAAGAGGAACCAGTCACCTTCATTAGTCTAAGAATATGGCAAAAGTCATTGATTATCCCCTTGGGACTAATCCATCCTATATCCTGACCATAGAGTTTGAAAATTTAGGGTGGTAAGGAACTATTTAGCAAACTTCTAATGAATGTCTTTGTATTCAACACCGTGATAGATCCTTTTAGGGTCTCAATCCAGGAATAAAAGGAAAAGTTCCAGTCTATCATGGGCTAGGTGCTTTACATTCACAGTTACAATGAATCCTCACAGGTCTATGAGAAAGACTGCAACTGTGTTTTACAGAAGAGCAAAGAGATAAATTAAGATGCATTCTTTCAATTCTTTCACTCATTCCTTCACTTATTCATACTTTTCAAATAAACATCCATTCTGCACAACTCGGTATAAAGCACAGGGTAGAGAGAACCATTGCCCTCAAGTTTGAGGGGAAGAAACATGAACATCTAACTGTCACAAGGCAGACCAGAGATGCAAGTCATCCAAAGGATACAGAGTACCACCGGGATGAGATTACTTCTGACTTGGAGGTCTGAGAAGACTTCTACCAGGGTGCTACATCAGCTGGACTAGGATTTGGAGAAAATAAACAGGGGTAGTGCAGGGATGCCCAACAAGCATGGAGTTTAACCCGATGGACACACACAGGTGGAAGCATGTCTGTTGCACCTGAGAATGGGGTGCTGTTTGCTGCAAGAGTGGGTAGATGACTTGGGGTGGTCCAGGTCCAGTGGAAGATAGAGGTAGATGGGTACTGAATTGTGAAGTGTGTTTTTGAATGCCAAACTCAGGAGTTACCTTTACTGACAACATTAGCACTACATAGTGTGTGGTACTAAGAAATCCGTTAAGGGGTTAAAAAAAAAAAAGAAAAAGAAGTAGGATCTTAAATACAAACAAAAGCCCACATAGCATTGGCAGAGGTTTGGCTCAAGACCTCTTAACAGCACCTGCAGCTTATTTTTCACTCTACATGACCAGGCGATATCATTCTTGCTCGAATTTATCATCTTTGCAGCCAACCTTTACCCTTTCTCCTTCCCTTAACTGGACACTAGAAATTAGGCAAACATGTAAATTTTGAGGAAATCCAAAGAGCTTTTTTGGGGAGATGCGTGATACAACTCCATCAGCCTCAGTCACACAGCCTTCAGTGAGGTCACCCTTACCACTTCAATTTAGATGCAACGGCTGGTTTTTCTCAGTCCGATTTCACCCCCATAAGTCCTGGAGTTTTTTAAGGCCTTCTATGTTTTCTGTAAAGTAAAGGGTAGCCTGACTTCTCATTTATGACTCTGGTTCACTTTGGTGCCATCTTATTCCCTTTTTGGCCCAACTGAATTCTAATGTCAAATTTTCCCCAATAACAACCTCTACTTCCAACAAATATGTGCACGCATGGACCTTGGGAGCACAGCCATCCCTGAAATGGTCCCAATCAGCCCCATCCCCAGGTAGCAGGGGTGCCCAGCTGCATCCATGCTCCCACCTGCATGGTGCCCCCCCCCACACAGAGCCAATATGTTCCAACTAGAAGTCATCTTCCAAATCCACATGGCCTTTCCCTTTATTTCACTATCCTCATGCCCTCAGACTGGACAACTGAGTTTCCCCCGACTCCATTCTTATCTCAGTTCAGATGCTTCATTTCTTCAGGTGAAGCCAATAAAAATGTTTTGTTTCCCCATACAAACCATCTAAATAGGGCGCAGGCTGTGCCCTACCACGTCCTTCTTACCCAGCCTCAGGTGCTCCTTCCTCAACACCCAAGTGGCATTTTTAAGGGTTCATTTGGCTTTTTAAGTGTATTCCACATTAAATAATATCCTTATGTTGGCTTGTTAAGAGAAGGAGGTAAGCAGTTGGGTACAGCAGTTTAAAGAAAAAAACACAGGGGAGGGGAAAAAGGAGAAACAGAGGCCTGTCAGGGCAGTGAGTTCAGTTAGAGCAGTGACATGCGGGCCGCATTCCAAGTAGCCCACTCATCCATCACAGCCAAAGACTATCAACTTGCTGGCCATTATCCAACTGCCTTCACTGCGCCCTTCGTCCCATGGGGGGAGAAGAACACCAGAGAAGATGCAGAATATTCATGTCACCCTACAGGTAAAGGACAAATAGGCCTGCCATAAGGGCGGGGACACGACATCAAATTGAATCCAGCCTACCAGCTTGTGTGGTATGGGGTGGGTGATTCACTACCGGGGAGGGAGGGAGGTTAAGAAAAAGGATGATCATGGAAAGTCCCAGAGGCAGTGGTAATCGGATTCTCTAAGCCCGGCCATAATATACACTGGCTATAAGGTTCACTCTGCCCTGGTGACTGTTGACGCTACTCCCCCCAACCTCTTACGCGCCCTCGCCAACAACGTGCTTCCCCAATGCCTCCACTCAGTCCTGAGCCTGGACATTCTCCCACGGTGAAGGTATCAGCTTGGCCCCACCAACCACCCGCCGGCATACGTGGACATCAGGAGTTGGAAGCCTACCAGGGCTAACAGCGACTCCGCTGGGGCAGCGAACTGCTGCCCATCTCTCCGCCCACCCATCCTTATTGTGCCATTTGCCCAGCCTGATGGCAGCCCAAGCCGCTGAGCTGAGTCGGACTAGAATAGAGAGGAGAGGAACAGGACGCACACATTTCACAGGGACCCAAGATGACCCGCTGCCCTCTCTCAGAGTCCCCCACCTCCACCCCCGAGAGCGGTTGGGGGCTCGGACACCCGAGGGGAGGGGAGCGCAGTTGGTCCCTGTCCGCAGCTGCACACAAAGCTCTTCACCTTCTCCTTGCCTTCCCGGCTCCTCCCTGGGCTTCGTTTTTCCGAGGGTCTCGGATGCCCCTTTCGGTGGTCGGCGGGACGGTCCGGCTCCCTCTCGTAGCGTGCCTCCTCCCCGCCCCTCACCACAGACCCGGGAGGGAGCTCAGCGCGGGCACCGGAGTAGCGAGAGCACCCTATGCGCCCGGGGGTGCGGACAACGACCCAGCCTACCAGGCACAACTTCGCCCAGCCGTTGTGCTGCCCACTCTTGGGCGCACACCCATCCCTGCAGCGGTGGATCGGGTCCCGATCAGCCCCATCCCCAGGAGGCGGGGGCGCCCAGCCGCAGCCACGTTCCTACCTGCGCGGCGCCGGGCGCGGCGAGGAGCGGGGCCACCGAGCGCCCCAGCCCGCGCCGCGGCGCGTCTGCCCTTGTGCTGCGGCGGCGGCGGCGGCGGCGGCCGCTGGCTGGCGGGCACACTGGCTGGCTGCTCGGCTGACTCCTCACTGGGGCTTCCTGTAGGGCTGGACAAAGGACATTTCCTGGGAGGAGCAGGGGAATGTTCCCAGCATGCCTCGATTTGTAGTTCCCGGGGACTTCCTGCCGCCGCGGAGCCGGGCGTCGGGAGGCAGCTCCGGCCAGCCCAGGACCCGGGAACGGAGAGAGGCGCAGCCTCCTGCCCTAAGCGCTCCAGGGGAGGAGGCGCCGCGCCCGAATCCGCGCTCCCGGGGAGGGCTTCCGCCCCATAACTGGGGTCTGCGGCTGAGCTGTCGCAGTGTGCTGGACGACTCTGCGGTGGGGCCGGCCTTTTCTTTAGAAATGAGGAAGTTTGGGGTTGATTTGGTTTTTTTTAATAGATTTTCATTTTCTTTTTTTAAGCCGCCGGAATCCTACTGGGGGCGGATTAAAGAACGACTGCTCACCAGGAATTCAGGTTCCTCAAGATCTTGGTGCTTCATTCTTAAAACCAAAGAGCTGATTGTTTCCAGATTCTGACCCGGTGACATTCTCCCCCTCCCCCCCACCCGATGTTGGCCTTGTCCCAGGCATCTTTTCAAGAAAAGTAGTAAATTAGGAGATTGAAAACAAATTCCATTAATTAAATATAAGATACATTAAAAACAAAACAACCGTGTGCTGCTGAGTCGGGAATGTTCTGGACTTTCTGCTTATCTTTCCCTCGTTCATCTTTAGGATTCAGTTTCCTCCGTCCTACAAAACAGACTGTCTTCCAGCGCGTGTGGGGGTGGTGGGGAAGGAGGGCTTTGGCTACAAGAGAAGAACTCCACTAACAGCCTACCAAGAGTCTCTTAACATCCTCCTCAAATTCCTGTCTAATTCTGGAGCTACATACCCAGGATCCTCATGGGAAAATCAAGGAAGGGCCACACAGAGACTAAATGACTGGAAACTGGGTTTTCTCACAGCATCAGAATGTAATGAAGGCAACTAGGAAAGGAGGAGTTCTAGGATGTCTACATGTGCTTGAAAAGTAATCAGAAAGGTCATAATTACCCTTCACATCCATTTGGTCTCTCACTTTTCAAATGCACATGGATTAGAACATGTGGGTGAGGTGTTTAGTTTACATTTAAGAAAAGCGTTATCTGCTTTTTTCTGCTATAGTTCTCTTTCTCTGAAGATCATTAACCACAGGGATAAATGGGCTGGGTTCATTTAAGCTGTAGAAATTATAAGAAGCATGCAGATATGATCATCTACCTCCCAAAGTTCCTGTTGCATGTCACTCTGTTGTCTGTCCTCCTAAATTAAATGTGCTATGGTCCTTGTGTTTTCCAGACCCTACAAATTACTGCTCCTTAATGGTTTGTAATCTGGAACATTCCAGTGAAACTGCTTTCCCCCTACAAAAAAAGAGATAATTGATAATTGTTGTTTGGCAAATCCAGCAACCTCCTCTAAGGTTCAGTTTGAAAAGATAAAACATTTGCCCATAGCATTTAGCTTTGTCTACTACACCCTCACTGAAGCTATTATCTGCCTTGCTTCTAATACAATACTTTCCTCCTATTTTTCTGACTTCAGCTCAAGCCACCCATGATTTTGCTCATTATCTCCATCCCATACCAAAGCTGTCCCTTCTCTTTTGTTGCCTACCCAGGTTAATTAGTTAACTTCAGCATTTACTACTAGTAAGTGCTATGGCATGGATAGAGTAGACATGTGATAACACACAACACTAAGAGATTCCCTGAGTAACTGTGAGCTATGCCTTAACCCACAAGAAGCTCACACTCACATTGACATCATGCAGACAATGACACCACAGCATTTAAGGGCTACAACAAAGTCATGTACAGAGGTCTGTGTTCTCAGAAACTGATGCTCTTTGCATGAACTCTCGTTCCAATGAGAGCGGGAGTGGCCACAGGAGGGAACAGGAGGCAAGGAAACGCAGATAGCACACACAGATACAGAGTGTGTGAAATTTGTTTGTGAAGGGGTGGTAGCTGGGAAGGAGTTAGGGTCTGCCAGGGGTTTCTGTTCATGGAGTTTTTATTTGTTTGGTTTTTAAGATGAGAGCTCCTCGGAGATGTTTAAATGCTGATTGGAAGTGTCCAGGAGAGAGGCAGAGGGTGAAGACTGAGGAGAAAGGAGACGAGATCAGGCTTTCAACAAATACTTGTTGAATTAACTAATTTCTGCTGCATATCATTGTTTAAGATGCTGAGATTGAAATTAATAAGTCACACGTTCCCAGCTAAGATTTGCAGAGTCTGAGACGAGACAGCAATGACATTCCTTTCTCCCTGGGCATGCACCTCCCCTGCCCTCCATGTCTCAGGGCAGGAGGTAGCAGACCAGCCAGGGAGCAGAGGGAACCAAGGGCTCCCAAGATGGACGTCCAGCTTTCCAGCTTCACAGCAGTTTCCAGAGACACACAGCAACTTCAGAAAAGTCTAAACTTTTAAACCCATGGGTTTGGGTTTTATTTTATTTTTAAATTAAGCAAATATTTCACCCTTGCCTTTTTTCCCCCTCACTTTGAAGTAGTATAGGTAAGTATTCTCATCCTCACCTTTCAAAAGGGCAATGGTGTCTGGATACATCTGCCTTATTTTCTAAGCTTTCGAGTATAAGGTGGGCATCTGTTGTATTTCTTTCTTTTGCCAGCATCCATCTCCCCCTTTTTTTGGTGACAGCACCTTTGGGGACCCTCCCCATCTTATGGTTTAGAAGGGGCAGAGCCCATCCCCACCTCCACTTCACTGGTGGGCATGTCACCAACACCTGCCAAAGAGTCTATGCCAGTGCCACACAAGGGCTAAGCTACTAGAGCAAGCAGAGCTGGGGAAGGTGTGTGTGTGTGTGAGAGAGAGAGAGAGACTCATGCACAAGCAAATCCTTATGATTTTTGTTTAATCATGCTTGAAGCCAAGATACCCCTAGACTTTGAAGTTACATAAGCCAAGCTTTCCCTTTTGGGCTTAAGCTATTTTGAGTTAAGCCCTATCTCTTGCAGCCAAAAGAGTTCCAAACAGCTGGGCGTGGGTGCCACAGTGCAGATCCTTAAATGTACTATTGCTAAGTTGAGGAAGAGTGAGAGTAGAAAGGATCCCTCTGTACAAGACAAGGGAATTGGAAATCCTTGTGATACGGTGGTAACCAAAAACCTGAATGAAAGGTCTCCAGACTCCAACATTTCAAGGGTGGAGTTTTAGAGCTCTTGATTGACAAATGTCAGGATTTTAGAAGGTCTGGACTACTTGGAATTTTTATAAATGTTCTAAAGAAAGAGACATGCCAATGGTGAGACTGGCTTATGTAGAAGAAAGGAGGAGGAAATTGCAACCTGGCTAAAAGATACCCTTTCTTTCTCTAGCCAGCAAGCCCAAGTACTCAACAGTCAGATCCATCGAGCTACGCCAGGTTGGAAAAATGAAATTCCCTGGCCCTTGTAGAATAACAGTAAAGGCATGAAGGTAAAAAAAAAAATTGATCATGGAAAGACTGTCTTCAGGTTCTGCATCAAACTCCTCCTGCTAGGCCATCCCTGCCTGAGGAAGGAAGAATTAGCGCCATTTTAAGTAGGATGACCATATAATTTATCATTCAAAATGGGACAATTTGGAATGAGAATTGGGGTGCTATTAATAATTATACCTGAATGACAGCTCTAAAGCAGGTCACCCTAATTAAAGAGCTACCCGCTAGGACACTGCCTGTCAGTCCTCCTCACCCCAGTTAATTGTTTCAAATTGCCCTGAGGAGGCAGAGGGCAAGATGGCAGCCATTAAACTGAAGACTGGGATTTTTCCTTAAAAGACAAAACTCTAGCCAGGTTCTGGAATATAGATGAACTCCACATCTTCAAACGAGGATAGCAAGTGGCTGGCTAAAGCAATCCAGTTCTGAGAAAGGAAACCCTCCTCAATTCTCATCATAGTGGTGGTCTAGGAGGAAAATAACCAATAAGACTCTTATTGTGAGTTAAAGAGTTAAAGTGAAGATAGCTAAATTGGCCTAAGAACTCAATTCCTTGTGGGGCAGGTAATTCTTGCTGTTTCTAATTAGCAGAATTGAATACATCCTATGGGACAATCTCTCTGTTTGTTATTTACCCTTTCCTTTTCTTTCAAATAGAAGTCACCCTATTTTTCCTCCACCATTTTACACTGACTATGCGGAGAGTCATCAAATGTATAGATTCTCCAGAAGCTGTCAGAAAGTGAGAATAAACATCACTAAAAGGTCATGGACTGGGAGCTAGACCCAAAGTAAGGTCATCTCCCTTTGGAGTGAGGGCTAATGCATTTTCACACGTGTTTGCATGTGTAGGAAAATCGTGTGCTGTTAAGTGGGAACATTTTTAAAACCATGCGGTTGGAAGAAGGGAAATCGACAGATGAAGCGCAGTGCACAGCTATTGTTTTGTGCTGGCTCAGCATGCATTCCCACTTCCTCTTGTCACAACATCCTGTTTTTCCTTCTGAGGAACCCCTGCGCCACCACCACCACTCACTCCTTCAACTTCAGTCTTGTCTGAAAGAGACTGCCACCCTCCCCTGGTCCTGTCACTTCATCCTCCTGCTCCGGGGCTAGTCAGCCACTCAGCTGACCAGTCAATGCTCCCGCATCCCACAGCCAGTGATGGACTCAGGCATGTAGGCAAATGAGCCAGAAGCTAAGGCTAACAAAGCCCTCTTTTCCTGTGGTAATTGCTAATTGAAAAGAGCATAAATCTGAAAATGCTGGAGGGTGTATTCTGATTCGAGTCAAAACAGAAAAAAAACAGAGAAAAAGAGACGGGGAAAGAGAGAAAAGTGTATTTGAGGTTTTCAGTTGAGCCATTTTTAATATATCCCTGTACTTTTCAGTTACAGGAATGATTAAATCCCTCAACCATAATTTTGTTTATTTATCGGATTGAACTGGATTCCTGCCTATTTCAACAGAAATGTTTCTGACTTATTCAGAGATTTTGGGTGTTTTTCAGTGTTTCTTGTGGTGAGAATACTCAGCAGAGCAGGAGGGGACAGCAGGACAGGATTAGACTCACATGGACAATAGCCCTCAAGGAAGTGTCCTTTTCCTCAGCAGGTGCACTTATGCCACAGTGCCAGCTCTCTAACCCCATCATCCAGGCTGGTTATGATTGTGTGTGGCTGCTGCCCGGGACAGGAAGGACAAGGACAGACACACGGATCAGTCAGCGTCCAGCTGCTGGGAGAGCTCAGCCTCATATCGGTACTCTTGCTTAAAAGTAATAAATAAATAAATAAATAAATGTTTGCAACCCTTGAAGTTTAGCCAGATTCATTTGCTAATAGGTAATGTATAGCTTAGTTTTTAGTCTTCCCTTTGGTTTTCTGATGACATTTAGCTGCTTCTTCAGTCCTGACACTCGCAGTCCCACATCTGGCCCTTTCTTCCTCCTCTGCCCTAGAGTCAACGCTCCAACTGCAGGCTCAACCTTTACGAGGGAAACTACTTCCTACCCTAAACCTAACTGTCTCCTCCTTGTAGAGACCTTCTCTGACTGCTCTATCTGACCTAGCCTTCCCTTTTTTCTGTCAGTCCTTTTCTCTCCATATTTGAAGCACTTTAGACTCGGTTTTCCTGTGTTTTCTCTCCTGCAGCTAGCATGGACATGCTGAGAGAGAAGGGTCTATGTCTCTCACTCATAGTTTTGTCCCAGGAGTCTAGCAACCTGCTCAGCTCTTACAGCAGGAACTCAAAAGATATTTGTTGAGTACATTTAATATAGAAACATTTTTAAAGTAGCTATGAAGAGCATCAATGCTCACTTATGGGCAACTTCTCTTGAATATATTGCTTTACAGTAAACTATCACTTAAAGTATCATTAGAGTATAACGTATTCAGATAGTGAAGACTGTCATATTTCCTAGAGGGGAATCTGGGGGAGGGGAAAGCCAGGGTATTTCCCATCTGATCAAAGGAAATAGAGGAAAGAGAAGGGGATATTTTCACTGAGATTAACTCTGCTCAGGACTGGCTCTAAAATAGTCTGTCTCCTACAGATGTTTCCCCTAGCAGAAGACTTTCTTTCCTTGCTGGGCTCCACATAGCCTGTAACTTCTTATCCCTTAAAGATGGGAAAAGAAGGAAAGTAAATTGTGAATCACAAGAAAAAATAGGTCATATAGGCCAAGGTATAGATTTCACTTACTAATGTACTCCAGACTAGAAAGATGCTTAATTCACTAAACATGCAAAATAAATCTGTATCTGACTTAATGGAGAATCTTTAGATGTCCTCTCTCTAGGATTAGAAGCAGGATAAGGATGCTTAATATCACTCCTACTCCTCAAGTTGGTACTGAAATCTATGATGCCCCCCAACAAGAGAAGAAAATCAAAGGTATAAACATTAAAAATAAAGAAACAAAATTGTTATTTGTAAATGATATATCATCTCCATGGAACTTATTGTAAAACCAGGAATGATTTATTTATTTAATATTCACAAATAATCTCTATTTCACAAATAAGGAAAATGAGGCTCTGAGCAGCTACATTGACCCGAGGTATTCAGAAGTAGGCCTCAGAGGCTGGATTTAAGTTCATAAGACAAGAAGAAAGAAGGAGAACATTCAGAGTGAGAGTGTGAAGGAGAAAGCCAGAAGTTCACCCTCCATCCCTTCACCCATCCATCCATCCAAAAGTTGGAAGCTTAAGAATTAGCGCATGCCTGCTCCATTCCTTACACGGTGCTCAGCGCCAGGGGTGCTGAAATGGAAGATGCGGGTCCTGACAGCAATCTGGCAGAAGAATGAATGACATGAGGAGAGGGTGCTGTGACTGAGCTTGCACACCAAGCAATCAGAGCACAGGAGAAACTGGGATTGCCCGAGATTGCTTCCCAGTGGCAACACCAGAGTTGAGACTTGAAGAATAGAAGTAAATTTTCTGAGAGAGGAGATGGACACTTATGCAAGAGCAAAGACTGAGGTGCTGTGGGGTCAGGGTAGGCAGGATGGCCACGCAGAATGACAGTGATTAAGGCCCGTGAATTTGCTTGGGCTTGGCTCCTGAATGGCATTGTGAGCCATGTGAGAGTGTGGACAGTGGATGTGGCAGCCCTGGGGCAATGAGACACAGACTGGAAAAGAAATCATCTATACCTGTAGACCATTCAATTGTCTTTTCAGACTGAAAGATTTCAGACTGAAAAGAAAATGGCTCTGTCCCGTAGAGGTTGCATGAAGGAGTGGAGTCAAACTGCTTTGTTTTCTTTTACTGTGCCTACACTCCACCACATCAATTACCACTTCGTTGACATGCTAATTTTCCTGTAACTTATCAGTAGTCACAGATTCTTAAATCGTGCTACCAAAACTTTATGCTGTTCTGAATAAGATCACTGTAGCGTGGAGCAGACCTGACTAGTACATCTCCCCCCACCAACACACTCCCAGTGTTTCTTTCTGAATATGGTGGTTTATCACTAGATACCATCCCTTATCAAGACGAGGTCTCCCAATATGGCTCCAATGAAGCAGAAAAGATAATTCCATATATTCAACAAATATTTACAGAGCATTTACAGTGCTAGGATACAACAGTGAATAAAATATGGTTCCTATTCTCAGAGAGTTTGTGGGCTCGAGTTGGCCAAACAGATTATAATGCTTAACATCAGAATCAGAAACACTATATAACGCTATGTGCCCAACATTGTTCTGTATACTTCTGTATATGAATCCTTCAATCATTTAACACTCTTGACAACCCTTTGAGGCAGGCTGTTTGAGGCATCCCTGTGACTTCACCCTGCTTGTCAGCTTAGAACCCCAGCAGCATTGCTCCAGTGTCTGGGTCTTATCCCCTCCACCTAACAGCTAATGACAATCTAGTGTGATAAATGACATGATGCAGACACAGGACATTAGAAAAGCATTCAGGCTGCTATCGGCACCCAACCCAGGCTTAGGGGTCAGAGAAGATCTGGGAAAGTTTCAAGCTGAGCCTGCAACGAGGAATAGGAGTCAGCCAGGTGACAGAGGAAAGGAAGTAGGTGATACTGGGTCAAAGGAATGTCAACCACAAAGACCTCAGCCTAGAAAACGACTTGGCCCTCATCGCAAAGCATCCTGGAAGGCCAAAACGAAGCCAAGGTGGGGGCTTGGGGGTGAAGTTTTGGACCAATAGAAGTATAAAGTAAGCTGTTTTAGATATTAACATTTTGGTACTAGAAGAAATCACACAAAGAAGGCAATGGAACTAAGTCCCAGAAAATCCTGAGTTTAAAGGCATGATGACATTTTTTTCTTCAAACAAAAATCAGAATTCGTTTTTGTATTCATAAGTTCATTTAGGTAATAAGTCTCAGAAAAGAATTTCTTATTAACTACATGGAATAACATATTTAACCATTAACCTTTGTTGAAAGGAATACAATTGCATTAAAATAAATATAAAATCACCCCACAAATTACTATTTGCAGATGACATGATACTATACATAGGAAATCCTAAAGACACCATCAAAAACTTTTAGAATTAATAAATGAATTCAGTAAAGTCATGGGATATAAATTAATATACAGAAATCTGTTGTGTTTCTATACACTAATCATGAACAAACAGAAAGAGAAATTAATAAATCAATCCCATTTACAATTGCGTCAAAAACCTAAAATATCTAGGAATAAATTTAACCAAGGAGATGAAAGACCTGCACTCTGAAAACTATAAGACAGTGATGAAAGAGACTGAAAAAAACACAAATAAATAGGAAGCTATTTCATGCTCATGGAAGAATTAATATTGTTAAAAAGGCTATTCTATCCAAAGCAATCTACAGATTCAATACAATCCTTATCAAAATACCAATGGCATTTCTCACTGAACTAGAGCAAATAATACTAAAACTTGTATGAAACCACAAAAAAACCCTAATAGCCAAGCAATCTTGAGAAAGAAAAGCATAGCTGGAGCTATCATGCTCCCTATATATTCTATACTAAAAAACAGTACGATATGATACTAGTACAAGAACAGATACTTAGACCAATGGAACAGAACACAGAGCCCCAAAATAAAACCACACCTATATGGTCAATTAATAAATGACAAAGGAGGCAAAAAAAAACAATAAGGAAAAGAAAGTCTCTTCAATAAATGGTGTTGGGAAAACTGGACAGTGCTAAAGAATGAAACTGGATCACTGTCGTGCATGATACACAAAAATAAACTCAAAATGGATTAAAGACCCAAATATAAGACCTGAAACCATAAGACTAGAAGAAAACAGAGGCAGTAAAATTCTGAACATCAGCATGAGTGATTTTTTTCTGGACATGTCTCCCCAAGCAAAGGAAACAAAAGTGAAAGTAAACAAGTGGGACTATATCAAACTAAAAAGCTTCTGCACAACAAAGGACACCATCAAAAAAATGAAAAGCAACCTCCTGTATGGGAGAATATATTTGCAAATGCTATATCTGATAAGGGGGCTAATATCCAAGATATATAGAGTACTCATTCAACTCAACACCAAAAAAAACAATCAAATTAATAATATGGACAGAGAACCTGAATAGGCATTTTTCCAAGAAGACATACAGATGACCAACAGACACATGAAAAAATGCTCAACATCACTAATCACCAGAGAAATGAAAATCAAAACCACAGTGAGACACCACCTCATACCAGTCAGAACAGCTAATATCAACAAGGCAAGAAGTAACAAGTGCTGGTGAGGATGTGGAGAAAAGGGAACACTTGTACACTGCTGGTAGGATTGCAAATTGGTGCAGCCACTGTGGAAGGCAATATGGAGGGTTCTCAAAAAACTAAAAATAGAAATACCATATGACCCAGTAATTTCATTTTTGGGAATTTATCCAAAAGAAATAAAATCACTGATTTGAAAAGATATATGCACTCTTAAGTTTATTGCAGCCTAATTTATAATAGCCCAAATACGAAAGTATCCTAATGTCCATCAACAGATTAACAGATAAAATCAAAATATATATATGTATAAATATGAATGTATATACAAGACATATATATATATGGTGATTACCATAGGGCAGGGGGTTGAGGGGTGGGTGAAATAAATGAAAGGGGAAAAATAATGAGAGTGTTTGATATCTTGATCAGGGCTATAAGTGTATGCACATGTCAAAATTCATCAAGCTGTACACTAAGATTTGTGCATTTTATTGTCTGTACCTAATTATTTTTAAAAATAATAAAAATGATAAAATAATATAAATATAAAATTACTCCACAAATAAGATACTACTATGATTGAACTGTCATTCTTATATTGAATATACAGTTTTTGAGTATCTACTATATATTGGGCCCTTGAGCTTGTGCTATGTCTGTTTCAGCAAATCTGAGTGTCATAGAAAGTCAGAAAGCATGGTTTTCATACTTAAAGAATATATAAGAGCTTTTGTCCCAATATCCAATTTACAGATGAAGAAATTAGAGGCTAAATGATCTGCCCAAATTCACACATCTCAATGTAGTGCCGTGCTAGAGCCTTGACAGACATCACTTTGCTCTCTCTAGGAACCTCCTGCTCCCTTATAAAAGCTGAACCATGGGTTCAAGAGAACTGTCTGACATGAAGTCAAGGGGTGTTGGAAGTCAGGATTCTCATTGGCATACTTCTTTACCAATCTGACGTTCTCCCCACCCCTCATGAGACAACAGCCTACATATGGTCAACATTGCCCAATTTTACAAAAATGTTTTCACATTCATTACCTCATTTGAGCTTCAAGTGCCCCTATGAGATTGACTTTGTAGATACCAATAGCCTCATGCAGATGTGGAAACTGAGCTTTAGAGTTTCAGTGACATGAGCATGGTTATCAAGTAAGAGCCAGAAGTGTAGGGCCAGCCACCCCAGTCCTCACTGCACAGGAACACTAAAACATCCTGGTAGTTAGAGATTTGGTGCCTTTAAACTCAAGTTTCTATCAGTACTCTCAGCACAAGTGATGAAATGTAAACTGATTTTATTCCCACTCAAGAAGAAAGCATCCTTAGATAAGAATATGAAAACACTCCTAAGTCTGTGGATTTACATTAGTTGAGATTCTGTGATATGTGTGCACATTTCTTGATGTAATTAGAGTCCTGTCCCAACCCCAAGTAGACCTGAGGCTGGCAACTGAATTCTGAAACCAGTGTGTGACACAGTACAGGGAAGAAGGTAGGTATTTTTTTAAATGTTTTTATTAAGGTATGATTGATATACACTCTTATGAAGGTTTCACATGAAAAAACAAAGTGGTTACTACATTTACCCATATTATCAAGTCCCCACTCGTACCCCAATGCAGTCACTGTCCATCAGTGCAGCAAGATGCCACAGATCCACTATGTCCCTTCTCTGTGCTACACTGTTCTCCCTGTGATCCCCCACACCATGTGTACTAAACATAATACCCCTCAGTCCCCTTCTCCCTCCCTCCCCACCTACCATCTCATATACCGCTCCCTTTTGTTAACCACTAGTTCATTCTTGGAGTCTCTGAGTCTGATGCCATTTTGTTCCTTCAGTTTTGCTTCACTGTTATACTCCACAAATGAGGGAAATCATTTGGCATTTGTCTTTCTCTGTCTGGCTTATTTCACTGAACATAATGTCCTCCAGCTCCATCCATGTTGTTGCAAATGGTAGGATTTGTTTCTTTCTTATGGCTGAATAGTATTCCATTGTATATATGTACCACATCTTCCTTATCCATTCATCTACAGATGGACACTTAGGTTGCTTCCATATCTTGGCTATTGTAAAAAGTGCTGCGATAAACATAGGGGTGCATATGTCTTCTTGAATCTGAGAAGTTATATTCTTTGGGTATATTCCAAGGAGTGGGATTCTGGGGTCACATGGTATTTCTATTTTTAGTTTTTTGAGGAACCTCCATATTTCTTTCCACAATGGTTGAACTAGCTTACATTCCAACCAGCAGAAGAAGGTATTTTTAATATAAATTTTATCCCTGTGATGTGCCTCCCATGAAGTCATCTGGTTAGAAATTAAAACTGAAAAGAGAATAAGAATTGTGGGAATGTGGTAAATGTTTTATTGGTATGAAAGCCAATAAATGAACAATAGAAAGGAAACTTAAAAATATATTCATATTATTGATTATACAAGTTATATGTGAATACATTCTGAAAGTAAGGAATTAAACAATAAAGTGTTCAGCTTAAAAATTAAAAGTTACTCTTCTCATACCATGAGGGCCTTGATATTCTTCCAGTGATTTAAGAAAAACATTAAAAAAGAAAACATCTCTTGAACAAGGCTCTGTAACTATATCCAAGAAAGTTATTCTGCTCATGGTGAGTGTGAGTGACTAACGCTTTCCAGTTATGAGTGCTGGAAAAACTGAAACAAAAGACAGTTCCAAGTAAGTTAAAATATTCTGCTACAATTAGGGCATATAATACATCTATATTTTAAGCATAGAGATTTGATTTTTATTCATGGAGCTAATCACCAAGGGTCCTTGCCCCTCTATTAAAGAATATTAATTTGAAGGGACACCAAGTAACCCAGAGACTGGATCTACCCCCTTGAGGCCTTGATTCACTGGCCAAGGCTCAGTTCTTTCACTCTGCAGTTTCTTTTTTAACTCTAAATTCTTTGCTCACTCCATTGTCATATTTCCCACTCCTCTGAATGTCTGGAGTCCTGAGATACCATGACACAAAACACTCGCTTTCAATTTTACACTGTTTTCCATGGTTCATGAGACATTTTGTGCAAATTGCTGGTCTGTCTCCCCAGCTAGACTTGAAGTTTTTAGGAGCAGGCATCTCACTATGCATTCATCCACACTCGCCTTCCCTACAAGTGCCCTCACTGCGCTGTGCAGAGTGGGTCCACAAATCCCTAGAGGAGTGTAACCCTTTCTCTTGCCAGAACTTAGAGTAACTCCCCAGCAGTCGCATCCTTAGCCAGCAAAAACTTTTCGGAGGTGGGCAACAAACCAGAGTAGGTCAGAGTTCGTGTTTTCCCAGCATAGACGTTAAGTCTTGGCTAGCTTTTGGTACCTGAGCTCTGAGGGCTCTCCTCTTCCACAACTCTGAGCCTCTTCTGCACCCTGCTTCCCCCAAAGTATACTTTTGTTGGTCCTGTAGTTAGTACTCCAGCTGCACTTAGTTCCCGTCTTAACTTCCTGACTACACTCAGCTAGAAACCCTTTCTGAATCAGAACTTCAACCATAATCTCTCTCTTATTTTGTTAACTTTGATTCCCTCTCCAATTCTGGGATTCACTGGATGAGCTTCTGTTTCTTCTGGCTGCTTATAGACACTCCATCCATTAACAATGGACACTTTAATAGTTGTTTTAATCGCTCACATTTATAGTTATTTATAGAGATTCCCCACACCAGCCCATGAAATGTTTGCCTTCAGTCAGGCCCATGCAAAGGGAAATTCTTCCCATTATGGTTGTATCTTATATGCTGAGATTATACCATCATGTTTTCCTGCCTAGACCATGGTCTGTGCAAAGTTAAAGCCATTTGACTTTGAAGAGAAAATAATGCACAGATTTTTTTTTCCTGTGAGATTTTATTTATAGTCATTTGCTTGAGCTGTTGATATAAAGAAACCAGTTTAACAGCTTTAAAAGGTCAACTGAGAAAGGAACTAATCAACCCATGCACTTATTAAAAACAAATGGAAGCGTTATGGAGGTATTATATCTTATGTCAAAACTTTTTTTGGAGGGGGAGTGGAGTACAGGGCCAGCTGGGAGGTGGATGGTTAATTGGGATTGTACCACCAGCTACATCTGTTGTGGCATGTGGGTTTACTGTAAGCAAAGGTGCTGGAAAGTCAGAATAGGGGAGATTATGTGAAAGGTTCTGAAGGCACAAAATCCAGGAGAATAACTATTCTACGAGTACAGACAGCTAGAAAGAATCCAGAGGCCAGAGATAAAACCTCACAGTCACCAGAAAATATCAGGTGTTTCCCAGGACTATATTGAAAAACTGGGGACCAAGTAGAAAGGGAAACAGACAGGAGCTATGAAGTCAGAGTTCCATGAATTGAGCTGGATTAAATGCCCATGGTTAATACCATCAACTTCTCTCTCTGTATATTGCTTATATCTGCTCTAATTCCTCATCCTATAGAGTCAGTTTTTAAATCTGAAAACTCAAGTGTGTCCTGGACTTAGAAACAGATGAGAAAGTGTAAGGAAGATAGGAACAGGTGGGCAGGACTCAACCGCAGCCCAGGTAACAGTAGAGCAAAGATGAGCTAACATCAAAGATGAGCATGGATTCTCTTGGAGGTGGCTGATGCAGGAACCTGTCACTAGGGAAGAGAGTTATCTGCCCAAGAGACCCTGAGGCATTACCTTAGGAAAGCAGGACACATGACTATTTCTCAACTCTGTCTCCAGTTTGGAACCACGCATCTGTAAATGGGGTTTGGAGAGAAGGGGAGGAGATGACATATGTTTTTCGGCTTCCTACATCTTTATTAAAATACAGGTGCCATGGGCAGGGTACTCATCATCTGCTCTCTTGATAACTAATGCCTCAGATGGCAGTGGGCCACTGTGTAGTGTTGTTTGATGACAGGGTCAGGAAGGATGGTTAATGCACAGCAATACATGGGCAGGGTCCAGTCAGTCCTAAATGTTTAGATCTGGTTCCCATGTAGGGACAGAGCTTTGGAAAAATAATGGCTGTGAATTATTAAGAGCTTCATAGGTGCCAGAGTCTGTGCTAAGAGCTTTAAATGTATCTCTTCATTTACTCCTCACAACAAACCAATTAGGCATTCCAACTTTCATTATTGTAAATGTGAGGATGCTAAAGCTCAGGAAGGCTCAGTAACTTGCCCAAGGTCACAGAGCTGGTAAGTAAGAGTCAAGTTTCAAACCCAGGTCTGATCCCAGATCACATGCTGCTAATTAGTGTGCTATTCTAGGACAGGCACCAGAAGGGAAGTCTAACACTGCAGCCCTATATTTTAAAAAGAAAGGTAAAATGTTTACTTCCTTGCACACTTTTCCCAGTTTTCTTCATTTTATCATGTTTTACATCCCATATCTAGATGTCAGTATTGTGATTTCAGTTGCATGCTGTGTTATGTGAGAAGAAGAACAGAGTTTATTTCTATGGACATAGAAATGTTGATCAAATGGAGCTGCCATTATATAGGACAAATGTGGATGATACAGTCTACAAGGGTGTGGAGTGAGAAGCATAGAGTTCTCAGGCTCAGGGCATTTATAACCTCTTTTAGAAGATAAGACATGCAAATAAAAAAGACAATCCAAGGTAGCAGGTGATGAGTGCTAAGCCAACAGAAAGGAGAACAGCTCTCCATGTTGGTGGGGTGGGGGTTGCTCAAGGCAGGCTTCCTAGAGAACAAGGCACAATCTGAAGAGTGAAAGAGGGTATTTATTTAGAATAAAAACTCTCTGTGTAACAACAGCAGAAAGAGCAAGTGCTGTGGTTGATTGACTTTGAGTCAAGGTCTAGCTTGGCAACCTACTAGTAGTGTGACTTTGGCTAGTTACTTGCTTTTCTGAGTTTCTATTTATTCATCAGGAAAATGTAAATAATTCCCATCTCACATGGTTATAGAACAGGAGTCAGCAAACCGATTCTATAATGAGCCAGATTGTAAATATTTTAGACCCTACAGGCCATATGGTTATTGCTCTTGTACAGCGAAGGCACATGAACTATATGTAAACAAGTGACCACAGCCGTGTTCCAATAAAATTTTGCTTGCCGAAAAAGCCAGCTAGCACAAAATAGATTTTAAATAACCATTCCCATTTCTACCAATTCATTTGCCCCCCACAGAGTGATTGTACCCCCATCACCACACTCTGATGTGGTTGATACTTATGCATATATTCTTAATCACTTAGGATTTTTTGGCCATAATATTGCCCCATAAAAATGGACTTCAAAACCAGTAGATTTCTTAGGGTATTATATGTTAAGGCATGAAGAAGAAGGACTCTTCCAGGTCATAATCATAAACAAGAACAACATCCAATTTCTAGGCTGAAAGGTCATGAGTCAGTACCCTCCCTTTCCTTGCCCCTTAAGATTAAGAAAAATGCTCTGGAATTTCACCTGCTAAATCTGGACTAGAACTGCCAGTAGGAAATTTTGAATGTTAAGGCGCCCCCTAATGGAGATTTTCAGAACTCGGCTGAATTTGTTAACACTATTCCATCGAGGCTTAACCAAGAGGAATATACCTTGTAAACAGTGAACTCTTTACAAACCTCATCACATGTAACCTCATTTGATCAAAAACTGTTATGGGATGATTTGGCTCCTGAGTAAACTGAAAAATAAGTGGCTAAGGGCTGGACCAAGGTCACACTTCATGATAAGAAACAGTAAAAGAACAGGCTGTTAGGGGTGGACACCATGGAGAAGGCTTACCAGGACAAACAGAGGGAGACCTTGCCCACCCCCATGGTTTTACCTGTTTCCAATACCACAAGAAATTGAACTTTGGTAAGAAACCTCAGCCTGTCTCACTGAAACCTCTCCCACCACAAGCTCTATTTGAGCTTGATATGATCTAGGCAAAGCAGTCTACCAGCTGGTTAGCCAACCACCCAGCAGGGATGGCCTTAGGGGTTCTTTACCAACGTCACCATTTGGAGCCACAGGACACTAATTTGCAACTGGTTCATTGTGCCCTTGTCCTTAGCCAATAATTCACTTAATGACTGAGGTTTGTAGACTTTGGGACCAGTCCCTGCATTGCAGAGAGTATTACAGTCATTCTGAAGCCCTCTGGTAGTCACTCAAGAAAGAAATGGAAGCACAAGGGCAAGGAGTAAACAGGACCATGTTAAAGTAGGAGAAACCAGCATGCATTCCATACAGTAAAATCCCAGTGAATTAGACATCTGACTCATCTTTGTACCATTTGAATAACAGGACTCGCAAGGTAAATTAAAAGCAAAACAAAGACTGTGGTAGGAAATGTTTAACTTAAGAGAACAGACAGGTCTGACGCAAGCTGAAGTATGGATCCTAATGAGTCTTGCTAGTTCCTCAGAGCAGTGATTCTCAAACTCAGCTCCTATTTTTTCCGTATGCAGGAAGCTTCTTTTGGAACTGACCTTGAACCAAACAGTGGCATTTCCTTCCCCAGAAAAAAAATAAGCTAATGGGAAAAATGTTCTCAGTTCTATCCATAACTATCTTTTTCTTATACGAAAACCTAATATCAGCACAAAAATACTCCTTTAGTCAACATCTAATACTTCTATGGTTTTTTGAGGGGAAGGAGAATTTGTTTTTGTTTTTATTTATGGTGAAAAGAACCTTGGCATCAGTCTGTTCTTCACCTGAATGTGCTTAAGGACCACTGCCTGACACCAACACTGCTCACAGTTTGTTATCCAAGAACAGTGGGCTAATTTTTCATTACCCTTCAGCTTTGTCTAATGATAAGTCTCCCAACTGAATGCTCTTTCGCCAGTTCAACCCCTTGTTTACTTCACTCCACAGGCCATTATAGTGATAATTTTCTCTCCTTGGTTGATACCCGTTCTAAAGAATCGGGCCTTTGGCCTGGCCCCGGGACCCCTCCTGGTGGGGCATCAGGAAGTTCAGGCTGTCCATAGCGGAAGCCCAGTCGCCTGTCTCTGGGGATGACCTGTGATAATTCTGACCCCCTGGCTCACTTTCCCATGAGTCTTGCCTTTATGGAAGTGCCTGGTGTGCAAAGCCAGCAGACTCTCCAGCGTCAGACTCTCCAAGAATTGGCTCGTCATGTTTCATGTTGGCCAGGATGAAGCCAGTTTGCCAGATATAGGTAAGACTCTTCAATTGACTGTGGGTCCAAGTTTTTAAAATTCTCAACCTCTCAATTTTCTTGTCAAGGCCTAGCTAATAGGCTTCATGTAAAGATAAACAACATTGTCCCCTGGAGGTCCTCTGTGCTCTCTGGGAGGATGAGCTTTCCAACCGCCATGGAAGATTTGGGGGGAATTAAACAGATGTCCAGTTGTCTCTACGGGGGCCCATCCTGGGGCCCAGAAGCCAGGTCAGTATGGTGACCAGTCATCCTGGTTTGCTTGAGACTAAGGAGGCTTCTGGGACATGGGACTTTCAGAGATAAAACTGGGAAAACCCTCGGCAAATTGGGATGACTTGGTCACCTTACTGGTTGGAAGGGACTAGAACCTTGTCTGTAGTCAGGGCTCATAAATATGCAGTCCATCTAGTGAACTGGAGAACCCCGAAGGAGGCAGGACAGTTGGGATTCTCAATCAGCCCCTGGAGAGCAGATGACCGTGAGTAAAGAAGTACGCCTAGAATAGGGTCATCTGAACAGTAGCATCTGGAGTTAGAAGCAACAGCTGTTCCAGACACAGTGTAGAATAGTGATTTCTACCCCATCCCATCCCCCATCACTCCCGGGAACCTGGGAGCCCTGAGGGAGTAAGGCTGTGGTAAAAGGCTAGACCTTGTCCTGTTGTGCTTTGCAGATTTTGCATGATTTACAAAGTGAAGGTTTGTGGCAACCCTGCATCAAGCAAGTCTATCAGCTTGCTTGCTTTTCCAACAGCATTTACTCCATGTCTCTGTCACATTTTGGTCATTCTCACAATATTTCAAACCTTTTCATTATTCTTTTATTTGCTTTGGTGAGCTGTGATCAGGGATTACAACCCACTGAAAGCTCAGGTGATGGTGAGCATTTTTCAGCAATACAGAATTTTTAAATTAAGGTATGTACATCTTTTTAGACATAATGCTACTATTGCACACTGAATAGACTACAGTATAGTATAAACATACCATTTTATGCACCAGGAAATAAAAAAATTCATTTGACTTGCTTTATTGCAATATTCATCTGGAATGGAACCCACAATACCTCCAAAGGTGTACCTGTATTTCTGAGAATTCCCATGGAAATGAACAGTGAAAAACTAAGTTAGCAGTTGTGGGCATGAAGGATGGAGATTTAGATTATTATTATAAACATGACCCTGGGCTATAATTACATAAAAATGCCTAATAAATCTTGAAATATACAAGCTGTAACTACATTAAACTTCTTTTTAAAATATACTGTCCTTGTCACAGGCGTCCAGCTCAATGAATTTTCCCAAGGAGAACCTGTGTACCCAAATCAGATGTAGAAACACATTATTACTGTATCAGAGGCTCACCTCATCTCCTCCCAAGGGTAACCACTGTCCTGATGTTTGACTCTGCACATTCGCGTCATTCTCGTCTGCTCTTGAATTTTATATAAACGGAAACACACGTAACTCTTTTGTTTGCCTTCTTTCTCTCGACATTATGTTTATGAGGTTCATGCATGTTGTTACATGAGGTTGTGGTCTATTCATTGTCATTGCCGTGTAGGATGCCATTAGGAACCATTAATTATCTGTTTTACTTCTGCTGAGCATTTACATTATGTCCAGTTTGAGGTTTTTGTAACAGTGTTGCCATGGACTTTCCACTGCATGTATGTTGGTAAATACATGATGTATTTCTTTTGGTCATACACCTAAGAGCGAGTGGCTAGCTCAAAGGGTATATATATATATATATATATATATATATGCTCAGCTCCCGAAGACACTGCCAAAAGAGTTTTCTAAGTGGTCGTGCAATTTACACTCTCTCAAACAATGTTTAAGAGTCCCAGTTGCTTTATATCCTCTACAACACTGTCCTTTCTTCATTTTGGCCATTTTGGTTCAGTGTCAATATGCATAAAAACTTTTAGTTTCATATTCAGATGTGGCATACTCCCTGGACTATGCCTTCCAATTATTAAGATTTTTCTTGAATTTGGTCAAATGGAGTCCTCAGTATAAAGATCCCTGCCTGATTTTTTTCTGAGGAAGTTGAATTGGTTTGCAGAAGATTTGACTTGCAAATAAAGCATTCCCTTGTTTTTGAGGTTTTAGGAGCTTTTACAGTCTAAATGTAAGAGCAAAACCAAAAGGCAGATGCAATGGTGGTCATACGAGCACTTTTCCTTTCCCTCCTGAGATGGTTCTTTAATAAGATAGAGTAAGGCTCAAAGCGTAGCCCTTTCTACTAGAGTGCACATCATCTCTTCAAAAGTCTGTTTACTACAACATAATATAGGGACCTATCCTTTAGCCTACACATCTCAGAACAGAGATTTTTGCTGGAGACCTGCAGCCAGTATTAATTGGAGAACTGCAAGGCTTTTCTTATAATTGATCTTGAAAAGGAAGATGATTTTCTCATAGACCATTTCTCTAAGGACAGCTGTGTTAATTTAAGTGTAAAGAATCTGTTAGACCAAATTGCAGACAATACAGCAAATCTGGGATGGCAGGAGGTTTTCATGAATTTTAGCTCTAGAGATCAGTATATAAAGTATGCACAATTGGCTGTTTCTGTTTGGTATCACCTTTGGCCTGATGAGGTTGAATTCTGCAAAACTATTTTTGCCTTTATATTAATCATTGATTTAGCTGTCTACAAAGTATTCCCATACTTGGCTGGTATATGAGAGCACTGAAAAGATTGAGAGGGAATTCAGCATAAAAATAATGTTTTTAAAAAATAAACTGAAACCAGATTTATGTAGTTGTGGGAAAAAAGGGCTTCATTCTCCCAGGGCTAATAATGAGGAGAGTTAAGAGACCACAAGCAAAAAACATGACCATGTTAATGAGGAAGCACATGAAATGAAACAGGAAAGAGGTTACAAGAAAAGCTTTAAAGAATTATGTTATCAGTATTTTCCCCCAAATCACTAGCGTATCATAAACCCTTGTGGGAAATTGAGGGTTTGGCTGCAAGGAGAGAAATTGGGCCATAGTTACCCAGTTGTTATCTAAGGAACTGCCTCTTCAAAGACCCTAATTTTACAGATTACATGGGGTAGTCCTCAGACTATAAGCCTCTGGAGGGCAGGGACTATTTATTCATGCAAAAAGTCCATTAAGCACCTGTCTGCTGCTGGGGGTGGTAAGATGACGCTTTCTGCCTCAGACCTTCCCAGGGCCAGCTGTTTGCAGGCATCCCTGCCTGGAGTCTGTTCTCAACCTCAGCCTCCCGGGCACCCTGTTCTCCTCCTCCAGGGACACCCTGTGCTTTTTAAAAGAAAGGTTGAAAGTAGAGTAAATTATCTTTCTCTGTATGTAGGAGTTATTTTAATATGCAGGTATGTGTACAGTGACTATTAATAGAAAATTCATGATAACAGAGCAGTTTTATATCAAGGGCAAAGTACAATTAAAAAGTCTATTAATCTCAACAATAGGTCAAAAAAGAAAATCATACCTACTCACTTGATGTGAAAACAGCATTGGATAAAATATCATCCATTCCTGATAAAGGCCTTAAAAAAGTAGTCATTCTCAGATGGTAGAACATCAAGAGGAACCCCTAATATAAACTGTGACCATGGGTGATGATGTGTCAGTGGTAACAAACATACCCCTCTGGTGGGGGATGCTGCCAGGCCGGGGCTACATGTGTAAAAGGCTGTGCGTGGGGAAGCTACTTCCAGTGAGGGGGCTTGGACTCTATGGGAACTCTCTGTAGTTTTGGCTTAATTTTGCTCTAAATCTAAAACGTCTCTAAAAAATAAATTCTATTAAAAAAGAAGTACCCATAGAAGAACACCTCCTTAAAAATGACTTTTAAAATATATAACTTCAGATCAAGAGCCAACACTGTATTTAACAGTGAATCACGGAGTCATCCCACTACAGTATCTACTATCTCTTGTATTACTAGTAATCACTTGAAAGATCCTGGCTGATACATTAAGATATGACATGAAAAGGAGTGACTTTTAGAAAGGAGAACATAAATAATTGCTTTTTGCAAATGGTAACATCCACTACAAAACTCAAAGTAATAAACTGAAAAAAAGTTGAAATTAATAAGAACAGAAAATATAATAGCCAAACCCAAGGTAAACATAATTCAATAGACTCCTTTGATAATAATACCCATATTACATGAACACATTATGTGATAGACACCATGTAATTGCCTTTCATGCACAATCTGATTTCATCTTCTTAAAACATTTTAGCCATTAATTATGAAACTTCACATCAACTTGTACAAGGCAGGTACTATCATTATCTCCATTTTATAGAAGAGGAGGCTGACACTTAGGGAGGCAAAATAACTTGCCCAAGTTACAAGGCTACTATGAAGCAAAGCTAGAATGAACTAAGTCTCACTCTTCATTATTATTGCTATTATTATTATAGTTATTCTTATTATCATTGTTGAGTTATGATAGGCTGAAAGTGTTGGGAGACAGTTTTTCATGGATCTCTCCATTTCTGCAAATCTTGTGAACAGAAGCACTGGCAGCCTTTTTCCTGACTGTCTTTTCCAGGCCATTTGTATAGCAAATAGCCTGAGAAGTGATGTAGAGAGTCTCCGTCCAGAGCAAAGGACAAATTTGTTCACTGTCCAGTATTATAAAGACAATATCTCCTTTCCTTTCCTTTTATAAAGGAAATGGTTCCATATGAAATATGTATATTCCCTAAACTCGGAGTTCTTCTGTAGTGCAATTCTCAGCATGTGCCGGTGGCACCTGGCCTTCACATTACCAATGGGAACTGTTGCTCAGGGAACTGATGCAAATGCTGACTCTGACTACTGCTAATACGGTGAGAAACAAGTCCTTTGTCTCTGACCCTGCAATCTCATGTCTTCTGTCAGCATCCATAAAACTGTCAACAGACTAACTTGTTAGTTTGCAAGGAGGGTAAGATCACAGATCCATCCTATGTCTGGAGAGGCATACCAGGATGGGAAGATTAACTATTTATTGTTAGGATTTTAAACTCCCCAAATTGGGTCATTAATTTTAATATAATTCTTATGGGATTTTGGATTTTTGAATTTAATAAAATATTCCTAGGTTCAACTGGAAGAATAAATACTAAACATCACCAAGACTTTTTAAAACAGAAAAAAGGAGTAATGTGAGAGTACTTTCCTGGCCAGATATTAAATTATTTATAAAACAATAATAATGCAAACAATAATTGTGGTTCTGGCATAGGAAAAGATAGGCAAATCAAAATAACAAAAAGAATAGCTCAGAAACAGATTCTATTACAGGAAATATCATAAGGAAAGCATAACAAATGAATGGTGGAAGGTTGAACTACTGAATAAATTGTGGCTCCAAAAACCTAGTTAGACTTTTGAAGAAAAACCAATTTAGAAATTCATGATACCTCAATATACACTTTTGATGGGTAAAATTTAAATTTGGAGAAATATTAAACCATTAGTAAACATAAGCAAAGCTTGGAACAAAGTCTTATTTCTGTATGGGAAAGAACGTTTTAAAATATCTTTCAGAATTTAAAAATTTTATCATGTCCTTTGACCCAACAATTTAACTAAAAGAATGCAAACTTCATCTTTATAGAGTTCTAAGACCATTAACTGACTTGGTTATTGCTGCATACATAGAACGTTTATGAAATAAAATTAAGTTGTTGCCCATGCTTACAAGTATATACGCAAGGATGTCATTGCAGTCCTGGTTGTGAAAATCAGTTGCCAATAGTCACTCAAGATTTAAGTGAGGTTGGCTTGAGAATCCTAACCCTGCAGGAGGTTCACTGCTCTCCCCATGATTTCTGTGAGTTTTGGCTGTTTAGTTTCTCACAGTTACTTCTCTTTTACTCAGAGTTCCAGCTCTGTCCAAATCTTTGATCCCACTTGCATGTCTCCTCTAATACCTTGTCTCATCTTTTTTATCTAAACCAACTGATGTAGAAACTCAGTCCTCTTTCCTTGATTTTCCATCTTCTTTAAACAAAACAAGACAAAGCAAAACAACAAAAATACCTCCTGGGGCATCGGAATGTGTAGCGACTTTTAAACACATTTGAGATGACACAACACCAATTGCCTCACTCAAAAAATTCATGTTAGATACTCTCATACATAAAAATCCTTTGGCCACTCTCCCCTGAAGAATCTCTCAGTGGCTCTGTTTCTCCTGGCCTCCTGTCCTGATTGTTCCTTGACCTCCTCTTTATACCTCAGGACTTTCCTCACATCTGATCAGTTCTGTTTCCAAGTCTTGCTTCCTCTTGGGCTACCTAGGAACAGTCAAAATGCCTGCCCTTGTTTATAAGAGCAATTTTGCTTTTAGGCCCTCTTGAGGGGCGAGCCTGTCTTTGAGTATCTTAAGTTTTAATAATAGGTTAGACTAATCAAAGGACCATTCATTTGGTCTCAAGTGTTAACAACACAAAAAATGGGTAGAGCTTTTCACATTTTGGACTTTTCCTCTTTTTCCCAGCAGAATTTATAAATAAATAAATAAAAAAGAAACAGTATATAAATGTTTGTTTTCTCTTTGATATGAAATAGGCCTTTGCCATCCCCTTCAAGGTAGAAGCAGCTACAGACAGTTTGGGTTTTTAAATAATAGTTTTCCACCCAGCTACATTTCTAATAGTAAGAAAAATTTAAACTATCCAAATGATCATCAACAGAAGATAACGAGTTAAATAAACCATGACACACGAAATTGAAGAATGGAATCGATCAGGATGTTCTGGAATGGAAACATGTCTATGTCTTGTTTTGTTTTCAAAAAAAGAAAGTTGCAGGTAAGCAAGTATAGTATGAAACCATTCTGCAATGACTGGGCACATTTTTTATTACAGCGGGGCAGTGGTGGTGAGGTCACTGCACCCATGGTTAGAGACCAGGGATGCTGCAAAGGTGTTACCACGCACAGGGCAGCGCATTCTCCAAACAAGGAATATTCTTGCCCCAAATACCAATAAAGCCAAGGTTATGAGACACTGTTCTGGATGAATATATGACAAACTCTTTTAACAATGAATATCTACAAGAGTTCAATTACACAGGAATTATACCCTGAGTCATTAACTTCTCTGCACGTCTTTTCATGAGCTTTTTATAATCTGGAAATAAGGTTTTGAAAAGCTATAAACAACTGGAAAAGATGACACATTTTTAAAAAATCAATGTTTAATCAAATTACACAGCGGAAGAGCAGACAGGGAAAGGGCCAGACCAGAGCAGCTACCAGTAGAGAGACGTGGCTTGTTCTCAGAAAAGACGCCGCTGAGCTGGGCCATGTACTCAGGTAAGTATCAGCCCTCCATCCAAAGGGGGACTTTCCCCCGACAGCACAGTTCTCTCCCAGTCTCACGCGGAAAGTGCTCCGCCTTCAGCACAGTAGCGTTGGCACGGCGGGGCCCGTGCAGGAGCTGGTGTTCCTCCCTGTCCGAACATTATACCCAGAGGCCTGGGGTTGGCGAATGTAGCAGTTAGAAGCTTGATAGAACATAAATGCCCATGTGAAATAGAAATTATAGTGCTGTTTGTTCTTTGACGGGGTCCATTTTGCCTCTTCCCGCTCCACCACCGCCCCTGCAACCGGCACTTCTGTTAAACTGGAATCTCTTGAGCGCCACTTGGTGGACAGATTTCTATTGCCACGTCGGACGTGAGCCTGCTCTTTCCGCAAAAATTTTAGTCACTTCAGCCTCAGTCCACGCTTAAAATTCCTCTCAGGGCCGGACTACGTCGTGTCTTCAGTTCCTCGGCATCTTGTGTAATTGGCAGATTATAGGCAACCAGAAATTGTTGAAAGAGCATATTGATCATTATAAACTGGGGGTGGATGTTGGAGTCAAGTGTGAACTGGACTGGAAGGAGGGGCTGAAATCCAGGAGTAAGCGGTGCTGGCAGGGAGGGTAAGAGCAGCGCCTGCAACTAAGGAATAAAACCACGTCCAGACCGAAGAGCGTCTGAGATCCCAAACAGGCTCCTGGGAGGCAACACAGGTTGCCAAAAGAATTCTCTTGGAAACTAGGACACTTCTGACAGGGAGGAATCAGGCCCTCTCCCGGGATGAGAAGCACTCTGACATGTAATTTAACTTCCCCCTGTCGGCTCTGCCCCTCTCAGCTCCCCAGGAACAGTTGCCAGCCTCCAGGCAGTGGAGCCCCAGGACCTCAAGAATACTGACCGTTCTCGTGGGACAGCTGCCAGCAAGCGGGCCCTGTGTGTACTCAGGCCAGTGCTACAGTGTGTTTAGACTTCTTAAAAGAAATGGAAATCTTGATTATCATGTGAAATCCCTGAATTTTCCAATATTGGTTCAAATTACTTTTGAAACACTCAATGGGCCAAAAACACTTGTTTGTGGCTAACAGTTAGAGATCCATCAACTAGAAGATCTGTAGGCTTCTTTCCTCTCTTCTCTCTTTGGCTCTGAACTCTGCCCACATCTGTGTACGCCTAGTTTTTAAATAAGGTAAGCTGATTATCCTAGCTCAGTGGGAACCACAAGGTCAGGCATGCTCTTTCCTGGCAAGTTTCAGGACAATAAGCTGCTATTTAGGGAAAAGACCAAGGTGTTTCTCTTTACGTAAAAGATCTTCCGCTCCCCAATCCCACCCCATCTGAATGCAGCTGTCTCCTGTACTTCTTTCTGCTACAGACCTTTGCAGCATATTGTATTTTGTGCGTCTGGACTAGATCAAACCTGTTCATTCTGGTCTTTCCAGCAGGTTGTGACCTTTTTCACATTTTCTGTTTTCATTTATTTGGAAGCCTGAGGTAGGAATTCTCAGTGACTGAATACTAGCTTAACAGGCCTGAAAGGTGCAACTAATTAAACTAATTTCAATCAAGCACCATATGCTAAAGCTAATGAATTATTTTGCCAGTTGGTCTTTAAAAAGACCAGGGTTGAATATAGATTCTGAGACATAAATATATATGAATGACTCATTATATATGTATAATATACATGTTTACATATACATATTATATTGATTATATTAATACTTCATATGTATATTTTATATATATAATTGTTTATTATAATCAAAATGCATGTCTTCACTTTATTCACAATTTGAAAGTTCTAGAGAACTCAGTGTGGGGAGAAAAAAATTGATGAAAAATGTCTGACCCCTTAACTCAACCTTACTGTTAGTTATGGGAAAGTGTCGTAGTTGTCAGGCACAAGTCTCTGTGAGAATCTGATCTGAGCAACTGAGCCTTCTCTCAGGAAGAACTCTCACAACATACTGGTTCCCAAAGCCTGCACATAGATCCCCAGGAATATCTGGACCCCAAGTGAAGAACCCCCACTATATAAATGAGGGCAAAGCAGCTATACAGGGCTTGTGGATCTGCTTTGATTTGAAGGTAGCCTGTTGGCCACAAAGTCTTCCTCAGTACATCACATCTTCCAGCAGAAGTGAACTAAGATTCCAGGACACTCTCTTAGGAGCCCAGGGCCCTGCACCATGCAGAGTTGCCCTGCACCATTCAGGCCTGTTAAGATAGTATTCAGCCACTGAGCATTCCTACCTCTAGCTTTTTGCTTGGGTCCTGACTCTTCCATTTATCTTTATCTCCTTCCCTTCAGCTAGATCAGAATGTGGTTAGGGTCAGAACTGGAGTTCTATTCACATCAGTGATGGGCTAACAAGGAAAAAGCTAAGGCCCCCAGACCTGACCCTTCTACTAGGTTAGGTTTGCTTCAGTACATAGTATGTGATCTGAGGATGCCCAGAGAGGTGTGGCAAGTAAATGACCAAGCAGGAGGGCAGGGCAGAGCCTCCAGAAAAGCTAGCAGAATGTCAGGTGGCATCAGGAACCTAGCCAGGGAACTGAGGGCCAGGGCCAATACCTTAATTTCTGGCATTGGAAGAAATAAGATAAGAACTAGAGTTCCAAGCTGGGACTCAAGGTAGGAAATTAGACACTGAGGACTAAAACAGGCACTCAGTTATCAATGCTGCAGTAGAAAGTGGTATATTTGAAATAAGGACATATTCCACAAACAAAAGTATAAGTTCTCAGAGGGACTAACAATCAGGTTGAGTCAACAAGCTTGGCTGTACAGTTCCTTACACTGTTCCTGGGTATCAATCCATTTCTGAGTCAGGGAGGGAGCTAAGCCTGCAAGTGAGGGCCAGATGGACCTACTAGAGGGCCTTGGAGACCTTGAGGGGAAAGGAAGCCACACAGGAGCCAGCAGGAATGTCACTGGCATGCCCATCTTTGGTAGTATTTTATATAACCATCAGGGTGAGAAGTCAGCACTGGACATATCCTAGGCCAGAAGCAGGTAGTCTAGGGATATTTTGTTGGTTTTATTTATGTATGTTTCCTATAAAGCAAGTATAAAGATAGCAGTTTTGTGGTTTTAAGTATAAACTTTGGGCCAGATTCCCCAAGTTCAAACCGCAAATCTGTCTTAAAGTTAGCCGCACAACACTAACATATTTTAAAACCCCTGTATTCCTCATCTAGAGGTTAGTATAATCTCTATTATGGAAGATAATATTAGAACCCACTTCATAGCATTGTTATACGAAAGGAACAAATGTGTATAAAAGTGCTTATAACAATGCCTGACACAAAAATAAACACCATATATGCTGAAATGTAAATAAAGCAATTGAAAACATTTTATGACTTAGGCTACTGTGAAAACTGAATTTCAAGTGAAATCTCCTGGACAAGGAGATGCTCAAGAAATAATCATAATGACGACAGTGTTGGGTTGGCATAAAATGACGGCCACATGACTCCAGGGACCTACTGAGATTTTGTTCTAGTATATTTGGGTGTTGGGTTCTGGAATCTAAAATGTCTGCCTAAGAATGAAGAAAAATAGTTAATATCAATGGGGCAAAGCAACTATTTGGGAAAACTCATAAGGTAATGGGATTAAACAGTTTTTCTCACACAATACAATCTCTTTGGATTTGTCAAATTTTAAGGAGGTAAAAAAGAAATACGTCTAATCTAAATATTATTTAATCCTAGTTAATTTGAGCTTCTCAAGGTCAAGAACCATGTTCAAATCCTGTTTGAATCTTCTGCTTATGGTGGAAGACATGTACTGTGGAAGAGTTCAAGAAGTATCTGTTGAATCAAGTATGTAACATAAAGCAGAGGTGTTTAGGAATTATTTTGTTTGTCAATGTCTAGTTTTTAAGAACTTTGAGAAGACTGACCACTAAACACAGATGGAGTAGGGGTGGCTCCAGAAAAAGAGAGATACATTATAAAAGTAAGGGAAGAAAGAAAGAATAAGGGAAAGAAGACAGGAGGTCAAGAAGGGAAGGATTCCAAATCAATGATTCTGTGCTAAACAGCATGTTGTTAAACAGAACAGTGTTGGGTTCTGCATTAGTGTTCTCCAGAGAAACAGAACCAATAGGATGTATATACATACATATGGAGATTTATTATGAAGAATTTGGCTCATGCAATTATGGAGGCTGACCAAAAAGTCTGCAGAGTGGGCCAGCAGGCTGGAGACATGGGAGAATTCACCAGTCCAATCTGTAGGCTGGCAGGTTGAGGCTCAGGAGCCACTTGTGAAGACAAAACTTACAGGCAGTCCACTGGAGAATTTCATTTTGCTCAAGGAGACCAGTCTTTTGTTCTATTCAGTCTTCCACTGATTAGGTGAGGCCAGCCCACATTATGGTGGGCAATCTGCTTACTCAAAGTTCACCAATTCAAGTGATAATGTCCCAAAGTACCCTCCACATTGACACATAAAATGAACTATTCTACACTCTCAGCATCCTCTGAAACCAAAAGTAACCTATCATTCCAGTACCCTTATTCTGAGAGAATTAACACATTTAAAATATCTCTACTGTTCTTTTCTAACACATACTTTTAAAGGGTACAACTACGTTTTTATTGGAAAAGTTTGGACATTGGGGGAGAATGATAAGTTCCTGCATCAAAAGCGAGTTTGATCATGAAAACAAGGAAAGCTCCAGAGAGGGCAGAGCAACAAGGTGGCAGGACAGCAAGTCCCTGAAGGGCCTCATGGAGTAGAGCTGCTGAACAGACGGCTTGAACTCACTGAGGGACCATTATATGTGAAAGAAATACGCTTCACTTTTCTAAGTCCTGTATTTTGGAGCCTTATAGTTTAGCCTTTCCTAATAATATATATGCTGGTACCTGGAAATGGATGCAGCCTTAAGCACCAAGCATCAGCTTAGCAGGGATAAGCAGCAAGCACAGATATTGTGGCTCAGGAAGCTGGTGAGCCTGGGCAGGCAGACCACTCTCCCTTCTTTTCTCCAAGGAAAAAATTAATATCTCCCTCTGCTGTGTTCCACAGTACTCATCACTAATAGGAAATACTTTTGACAGCTAATTGTTACTGTATATCTAGTGCCTCAAGAATATTTGCTTACCTGAGTTATTAATCCCCAGCATCTAATGCAATGCCAGGCTCAGGAATATAGGTTGGGTGAGTAAGTAAATAAATGCTCAATGAATGAACAAATTAATGAATAATGAGGGACTTTCTTTTTTGAAGTTTGGTCTAAATAGGACTGGTAAGCACATGGAACCTCCAGGCATCAGGAGAGCCTTTCTCCTCCTAAGCTATGAGACTCACTTTAGTCCTCCACTAAGGTAAGTCACTGGCGGGCCTGGGCTTCAGCTCAGGCTGGGTAATACCTTATAAGCTTTGCTGACTCACAGTGTCACTGCAGGCCCAGGGAAAATTCTCTTTGTGTGCTGCCTCAGATGTCTTTCTATAAAAAGGGCCATGATCAAATCCACCAGAACAGCAAACAGGCTATGAGATGATAGACAGGAAGAACAACATTCAAATTAAAAAATATATCTTTTAACTCCAAAATATCCTTTGTAATAGATCTACATTTGTTTACGAATATACACTGGTCAATGAATGGATAAAAATGTAGTACATATATACAATGGTATTACTCAGCCATAAAAAGAATGAAATCTTCATTTATAGCAATGTGGATGGTCCTAGAGGGTATTATGCTAAGTGAAATAAGTCAGACAAACACAAATACCATTTGATTTCACTTTTATGTGGAACCAAAAAACCGAACAGACAGACAATAAACGCAACAGAAATAGACTCATAAACACAGAGAACAGACTGGTGGTTCACATAGGGGAGGAGTGTGGGAAGACAGGTGAAATAGGTGAAGGGGAAGAATTGTGAGAATGTTTGGTATCTTGCTCTGGGTGATGGTTACATGAGTGTATACACATATCAAAATTCATCAACGTGTACACTGAGATTTGTGTATTTTGCTGTATGTACCTCATTTTTAAAAAATTAAAACAGAACATATACTGATCAGAGATCTTGATGTCTTATTTTTTCCATTCTTCTCATGTCTATCTATGAGGACAGAGGAACAAATTATTGAGAAAATATAGGACAAGTAACTGAAGGATTGAACTGTATGTCATATTAGATATTTTACCATATCTATAAAAACACCAACACAAACAGAATCAAAACAAAAAAATGTGTAATCCTACTGTTTTACTCTGGTTTAATATATACATTCTGTTTCACACATCATTCATGTTTGCTTATTTTTTGTTACAAAGATATAATGGAAAGTACATGTGTACACAAGAAAACACAAATACACACACAAATCCGTGTGTACTGCTGAGACCAGCCTGGGGTGTACGTCAGGCACACTCACAATAATCAGGTACCATTTCTCTGATTCCACCTTCACCCCTTTTTCAGAAGTTACAGTCTTCAAATCACTCCTCACTTGGTTTTGAGTCCTCAGGAAGGAATCCTCCTGGCTATTGTGTGCCATCTCCAATTTTCCTTCCTTCGCGTCTCGCTCTGAAACGTCTCCTCCTGCTGACGCTGCCACAGAAACCCCAGAGGCTGCCCCGGCTCCTCCGTCCCGCAGTCCTCTTCCACCTGCCCGGGACCGCTTCTCCCCATCAGCAAGCCCGCCGAGTTAGAGTCAGGGACATGGGCTCTGAAGCAGCACGAACGTGAAGATTTTAGTCACATTCCCCTTGCAGTTTTACAAGCTTTTTATTACAGTTTATTCTTCCTTGAGTGCCTGCGAGCCCGTAGTTTGGGGCGGTGCAAACAAAATGGCTGGCATTTTCCTGACCACCTTTTCCTTTTTGCTGACTCTGTTCCTGGGCTGCGCGTACGTGACTCAATTACTTTCTCCTTAAGAAGTTTTACTCCATAGATTCTTCAGTCCCACGTGCAGATACATGCCAGGTGGGTCTCTTCAGACAGGCCTAAATATGTTTAAAGCCGTGGATGAACACAGTTTAAGGTGTCTGGGCTTCCTGGTACAGCAGCACTGACACAACCCTGGGTTTTGCCAAACTCATTTCAGTTTGAGTGTGTCTACAGATCACGACGTAGTTCTCCTAATTATTATGAAAGTGGTAACTAACAAATATTGTATATGATGAATGTACCATAATTCACCTAATTGTTCCCACATTTTGGACATTTAGAGTATCTGATTTTCCTTTAGTTTAAATAATGTGAATTGAATAAGAACTATTTAAGTTGTCTTGACTATGTGTTTTGCTTTGAAGATATATTAGTTAAGGAAATCATACCTTCTGTAATCCTCTGAATTTCAGGGACATAACACCGTAACCATTTATTTCTCACTCATATAGCATCCAGTGTAAGGTTCTTGGTCAGCAACATTGGGGAGAGTCTGCCACACATACTCACTAAAGGACCCAGGTGATGGGGGCTTCACCACTGTCAACACATGGCTTTCAAGGCCACTCTGGGTGCTACCACCAGTCAGCAGATGATTAGGAAAGAGAGGTTCATGTGTGGATTTAATAAAACAAAATTCACCCATTTTAATGGTACAGTGTGATGAACTTTTGGTAATTATACAGAGTTACATAACCACCATGACAATCAAAATATAGGTGGTATTTCCAACACCCTAAGAAGGTGCCCCTTTTCATCTGATGCCTTTTCCAAATCCTTAGCCCAGGCAACTTTCTGTCAACATAGATAAATTTTGTCTGTTCTTTAACCCCGTATAAATAGAATACAATGTGTATTATTCTGTGTCATGCTTCCTTTGCTCAGTGTAAAACATGTTGATGATTTATTAGTAGTTCATTTATTTATATTGCTTCATAGTATTTCATGGTATGGATACACCATAATTTGTTAATCCATTCACCAGTTCATAGAAATTTGTATGAGTTCCAGTTTTTAGTTACTATAGTAATGCTGCTATCATTTGCATGTGTGTCTTACAGTGTACATATATTTTCCTTTCTCTTGTGTAAATACAGGGAGTGGGATTACTGGGTCATATTACTAGGTAAGTGTATGTTTAACTTTATATGCCATTGCCATAACATTCACTGAAATGGCTGTACCATCTTGCATTGTCACCAGTAATGTCTGAGGGTTCTAGTTGTCCCAAATCTTCATCAAAACTTGGAATTGTAGGTTTTTAATTTTAGTCATTCTAATGGTGTATAGTAGAGCTTGGTTTTAATTTACATGGTCCTAACAACTAGTGTTGTTGAACATCTTTTCACATGCTTACTGGTATTTGCATATTTTATTTCATGAACTACCAGTTTGAATCTTTAGCCCATTTAAAAAATTGTATTCTCTTATTATCGGGTTGCATGAGTTCTTTTTATATTCTGGATACAAACAGAGAGTACACTCCTCATTATCCAGTAATTTCCCATATTTTTAGATAGCTGCTTTTTGCATTATGTTCAGACTTGATCATTGTTTTCAAGGTTGGCGGGGGAAAGGGGTGGTTCTGTAGCATCTTTCTCTCTTACTACAGGAAGTGGAAACTATGAAGGAGATTTTAAGGGCCAGGAGTAGAATGGGCTCTCATCATTCTGCTTATAGTCTGTTGCTAGAACTTAGTCCTGTGACAAGACCTAACTCCAAGAGGGCTGGGAGATAAGGTCTGTTCTGTGTGCCCACATGATAGCATACCCTGGAGAAAAATGGAATTGATGACCAGCTAGCTGTGGAATATGTAGTGGCAGAAATTCTGGTCCAGGAGCATGGTAAGTCTACCTCTATCCCTTCCACAATAAATGATCTTGCAGTACCTACCATATACCGGACACTGGGCTATGGTAACTGAGGCTAATGTTTATTGGGCACTTGGCAAGGGCTCAAGACATATTTAGACTCTGTGTAAGTGTTTCTTGACTGCTGAATGGACCTAACTTCCTAGAGTGGCCTGAGGAGGACTATCCACACCTTTCATTGCTATTTCTGTACGTTTAAGGATGTTACATTATGCTCTGTGTTTAATGATGCCTCCCAATCTTGCCAGCCCCAGCAAAAGTGAGTAGTGAGGTTGCTTGCCAAGCACTCCAGTTCCCCTGGGGGGAAGGATCACTGGGAAAACAGAGCATTATTAATATCCCCCAAACTTTAACAAGCCAGTTTTTCCACTTTCTGGATAATTATTTGTGGGCTTCTATTGGCTCTCAGAGGTTTGGCTAAGATTCCAATTTACAAGCCATCCTTTTGCTCTCTGCTATGTCTCTACACCAAACTCATGGCTATACACAGCATTCCAACCTAAAATAGTTCGCAGATCTGCGTTTCTGATCTTTCAGTGAATTTTCTGCCTCCCTACATGGTTTTGCCAGATTTACTTTATAGTCCTTTGATTATTCAAATGGATTGGATGTGCTGTCTGTGTATCATCTTTTTGTGCAAAACATGTGGACATCCTATATATAATAATAATAGCTAGCACTTGGTGGGCACTGTTGCTTACAACCTGATTCCCCATACATTACTCTGTTCACAGTCTACCCCTATCACATAGGTCATTTGGGTGACCAATGGTAAAGCTACTTCATTGATTTACAGGTTTAGTCGAGTGAAATGTTTAAGTTTTAACTTATTTTTTTTCCTCACCTTACTCTCTTGTTACAAAGCTTATCAACATTGAAATGGTCCAAAGACATTCAGCAGGAATGGCCCATATGGGAAGTAAAAGGACCAAACAATACAAAGAGAACCAGAGACTCTATAGTGTTTTGTAACTGGATACTGTCAACACATCCATACCTAGAACCTCTCTTACTTATTCCAGATAAAACCGCACCACCAGATCAACTCTCTGTCCCTTTGGTACTTCTGCATCTCTTCTTTGATAACATTCACCCTTCCTGATGGCATGGATCTTCCTGACTTGGCCAATATCCATTCTCCTGCCCCATTACTCATCACTACTCCCTCACATCCTGCACTCCAGTGTTACTGAGTGTAGCACTTGCAGTTTGCCACGGTGTTTCACACACTGGTATTTTTAGGCATCTCATTCCCTCTGCACAAAGTGTGGTCTGTTTACTAGATTGCTCTGGTGGTCTTTTGATATTCAGCTCAGCGTCCCCAGCATTGGGAACTTCCCCAGTTCAGCCCCTCAGCTCTGCCAGCCAATCTGATTTCTATTAGAGCATCTGAGAACACCCTCATCACAGCATTTTGCACACTGCTTTGTGATAGTGTCACCAATTTACCTGACTGTGTGACCAGCACACTGTGAGCTCCTTAAGGATGTCAAGTCTTTCTGATTTGCATAGCTCCTGGCTGATTTTAATTGAGCTATACATTTGAATAAACAAATACCTAAATGAGTTCAATGAATATTCACCCCATAGGCTTCACATCTTTGGTTTGTCTGATTTGTATTCAGGTAACTTTTATAACCTTGTGTAGATGGGCAACATAAGAAGAGACATTGTAACAAAGGAAAGGTCTAATAAAATGGTTGGAAGAAAAGCAGGTTCAATGAAATGGTTACAAAATAACAGAAAAGAAGTGGCCATCTCTGAATACTTTTGCCTTTTTTTACCAAGAGTATAATCCTCAAACATATCCAGAAGAATAGTGGCACTTATATCTCATCACTGAACAGTAATAACAATGAACAGTTGTTTAGAATATGTATTTTCAAAGCATTTTCATATCCATTTTTTTCAGGACATGTTTACAACAATTCTGTTTTCAGATGAGGACAATAAGCTACATAGAGGAGAGGTGATTTATCAAAGATCCTATAGCCATTATATGGCCAAACTGAATGTCTGTCAACTCGGGTCTTTAATTCAACATAGAGCCATTGGGACAACTTCTGATTACTGGATTGCCAATTTAAACCTTTTCTGCCTGATTTCCTAAAAATCTGTTTGCCTTCTGGACACTACAAAAATATATTGCTTATTTGCATATATTAGACATTGTCTAATGACATACATAGGTATTTGGAGCAAGTTGCTAATCAAGGTATAATAATTGGCTCGGTTCTAGAATTTACCAGTTAACTTACCTTTTTTTCCCCCTATCAACAGCCTGAGTCCTGTGCCAGTCTTTAAATTAAAAACCGCTTCATGACATAAAAGGTTTTTCCATAACCTGCTTTCCCAAACTAATCTCTTTTCCTCCTCAATAAGGAGTGTCTGCTACATCCAGGCAAGGCTCCTCCCCCTTCACCTCCACTAACCTCCAATGTGCATTGTTGCTTCAGCACCTGTGCCTAGAACCCTCTGGAAAGACTCACCCTTCTTCACTGCCTTGCCTGTCCTATCCTATCCTATCCTATCCCTTCTTAAAGGCCAAGCCCAGCCATTCCATGAAGCCTTCTAGAAATGCTAGCATCCAATATCTAGTCCTTCTCTGAGCTAACCACCAAACACATGGTCCATTCCATTTTCTTAGTACTTAATAATACTGATAACATAGTGCCTTTTTAGAGTTTTCATATCCTCAATATTTACTACAACTCTAACAAAGCCCTCAATAAATGCTTTCAAGTGAAAGAATAGAGGCTGTGCTTTTATTTAAATCTTCTAACGACAGACTCAGTTTGAACTATCAATGAGAACTGTGTTAGAACCACCACAGGTCCTGGCCCCTAAGCTTATAGTGCCAATGAATGAAGTGGCCTTGCTCTCAGTTTAAAAGTGGACCCATGATATCAGTGTCCTAATTTGCATTTTGATGATGGAGCTCCATTCCCAGATCCTGCTTAGGACTTCCTGTGCCCTTTCTTTTCCATGTCAGATTCCTTAAATAGAATGTAAACTTCTTTCAGTTAGAACAAGGATTTTATTTACTCTTGGATTCCCCCACATTTTCAATCTTGTTTAACATTTTGTACAGAATAGGTATGTAATCAGTGTTCATTAATTAAATAAGTGGCATAGTTATATATACAGCTGCATGATGTTATGGGTAAAGATTTACCTGGTATCAGAAGACCTGCACTCAAGTCCCTGGTCTGCCACTCTCTGACCTTAGGCAAGTTACGCAGCATCATTGTATTAACCCGCATAATTAGCTCTCCAGGGCTCTTTGTTCCTTTGTGCAGATCCATTGTTACTTCAAATGTTTTTCCTCCCCCTTCTCTCCTCTCCTCCCTTGTGGGTACTCCAGTTACATTTATATAGGTCATTGAAGTTTTCCAACAACTCATTGACGCTGTTAATTTTTTCCCAGTCACACTATTCTATGTATTTCATTTTGGATAGTTTATATCAATATGTTTTCAAATTCACCAGTCTTTTCTTCTATAATGTCTAATCTGCTTTTAATCCCATTCTGTGACTTAACATCTCAGGCAGTATATTATCCATCTCTAGAAATTTGATTTTGGCCCTTTTATTTTGTATCTCAAAGGTTATATTTAACATATTTAAACTTTCCTTCAGTCTTTTGAATATATGGAATATTATTATCACACTTGTTTTTATGTCCCTATTAATTATATCACCTCTGTCAAATTCTGGGTTGGTGTCCATTGATTGCTTTTTCTCCTCATTATGGGTCATATGTCCTGTTTCTTTGACTAGTAGTTTTTTATTAAATTCTATGCATTGTGAATATCACCTTGCTGCATGTTGGCAGTTGTTCTGGGATGTGGTTAACTGGGAACAGTTTGATCCTTTCAGGTATTATTTCTAAGCTTCACTAAGCAAGACCAAAGCAGTGCTTAGTCTAGGTCTAATTTTTTGCTGTGACTGAGGCAAGAGCCAGTATCCTATGAATTATGAGGGTTTCCAGTCTGGCTGGTGAGAACAGGAACTATTCCTGGCCTGTGTGAGCTCTGAAAATTGTCCATTTGGATATTATCTCCTTGGCCTCCAGTAGTTTTCTCACATGTATATTATGGTCAATCTCAGCTGAAAACTCAAAGTCACTCTCTTATAGATCTCCAGAATTATCTCTATTTTCAGCTCTCTTCTCTCCATCATCTCCTTAATTCAGGGATACTACCGAGGTATACCTGGCTTCCCCACTGCTGTCCTGTAGCCTGGAAACTCTTCAGAAAGTAAGCCAGGGCAATCACAGGACTTAACCTTGTTTGTTTCTTCTCTCTCAGAGATCACTGTTTTTCTAATATCCAGTGTCTTGAAAAACCATTGTTTTATGTATTTTATCCATTGTTTTAGTTGTTTCAGGTAGGAGGGTAAACCTGGGTCTTGTTACTCTATGCTTGCCAGAAAGGGAAGTCCTATGCAGTCCTGTTCTTTGAGTTTCAATAAGCTCATCTTTAAAATGGGTCTATTCTAGCTCACTGGGTCATCCTTATTTTACAAACTATACAATTCCTACATAAATATAAGATCTTATTTGAATAGGGTGAAGTGTGCACACAGTTAGCTGTAAGAGAAGTTAATGTTAAGATTTTGTCAGCCATTTGCATATTAGTGAAAATAAGTTAATCAGGGCTGTCACTCGGATTCAGAATTGACAGTAGAATTGCAGATAGTGACCCATTTTTGCCCGAGGCCTTTTCAGTCTTTATGATACAAGAGTTTAGTGATCCAATGTGAAAGAATAAACATGGGTGAGAGTAAATTAGTCAGGGAATTATTCCAGATTGCCCTAAAATACAACTTAAATGTCTCTATTAGAAGTTAAAGAACTGGACCTACAACCTGGGTAAAAAAATACATTGCTTCTTTTGAGGACATGAGGGCTTGGAAAGAGGGCAGCCCTGACCTGAAAGTGTGAGCAGGTAGCCTAAGATGAGAACAGTAATTCCATGGTCAAGATTAGGAATGGGAAGTTTGCTGTCATGAACAGCAATAAAATTAAAAGAACCTGGAAAAAAGAAAGACTAATGCCTACAGTTCAGTCAATGCAAATTGAATAAATGGAGACTTTGAATTTGTAATATATCTTAGCCATAGTATCCTGAAACCCCCTGTGCATTAAGCTGTAGTAGTATGAACCCTTGGGTGTGATGTTTGCTGAGGAGGCCTGACCTTGGACCCTGTGTTTTGGAGGGTAAACACTAAGGTTTTGGAGAGTGTTATCGACTGAATGTTTCTGTTTCCCCAAATTCATATGTTGAAGCCCTAATCCCTGGCATTTGGAGAAGGAACCTTTGGGAGGTAATTGGATTTTAATGAGGTCATGGATGGAGCTCTCATGATGAAATTAGTGCCCTTATAAGGGGATGAGGGGACCAGAGCTCTCTCTGCTACATGAGGACCAGCAATGGTGTGGTGATCTGCAAACCAGGAGGAAGGTTTGCCCTTACCAAGAACACAGCCATGCCTGCACCCTGATCTAGGACTTCTAACTATCAACACTATGAGAATAAGAGTTTGTTGTTTAAGACCCCAGTCTCTGGTATTTTGTCATGTCAGCCCAAGCTGACTAAGGCTTTTACTCTGTCCTCCACAGGTCTCTCTGATTCATTTTGGTAATGACAGAAGATAAAATGAAATGACACTTTCTGTCTGGTGTGTCTATTTAGAGATGCCCATTTCATCTTGATTTGTACCTCTTATGTACATGGAAATCATTAGAGGAGGGACGGTGCCAGGGTCCTCTCCCAACCCAGTCCTGCCTAAGACCCTAGTGGCATCAAGAAATCTAATTGCACCTTCTCTAAGCATTGGTCACCGTGTTTGACTCTTCAAAGGTGTGCCAGAGGACTGCACCTGAGGCCACAGATCTTTTCATTGAGCTTTATCTTCCATGTTCTTACACTACATTAACACAGAAAGGCTGAACTCCCTGATTCTTGCATCCACCTGTCTACATGGCTGTAGTGCTGGCCTCCCTCCTGCTGCTCTGCTGATGCTCACTGTGATGACACCACAGTCTCTGCCAACGGTGCAGCCTCGGGTCTTAGAGATACTGGAGTGATGTTCCGTGCATGCCCTGCTATCTGGACTGGGCCACACGGGCCTTTCGGCTTCATGAATGTGCTGCTGTGCTCTCTCCCCATGCCACATGACCTCTAAGGGATCTGCAGTCACACTTCTTCAGTGCAGAGCATTCTTTCCCCTTTTTCATTCTGTCTTTCTCCCCCTGAATGGTTCAAAGGGCCTAGTGGACATCTACTTTCTTCAGATACCACCTGGACCTTCACTCTCTCAAAGAAATCTTGCTTCTCCCTTTTCTCCCTCCTCCACAAGTCTTGATTAGGTTCTTTTGTTAAAAGACTCTCAAAGTACCAATTCTATATAACATGTTCTAGGTTGTGATTATACCCTCATTTGAGTGATTATTTGATTAATGCTTGTCACATCCGCTGACAGCCAACTCCATGAAAGCAAGGACCCCAGCACACCACTGGCATGTGGCAGTACTCAGTGGTACAGGGTTTGTGGGAAGAATGAATGAAGAGTGGGGACCGTGCACCCCCTGCACTCTCGCTCGGCCACCTGCGGGCTCTAGAGCAGCGTTTCCCATCCCCACCACCATGATTCAGGGCCCCCTCCCTTAAATAGCTCTTTCAGATTTTGCCTATAGTGCTACACTCCAAGGGCTCAAAATCCAGCCCTTTGAACTGGTTGGGGACAGGTGATGAGGAGCACATTGTCCTTCATTTCCTGTCTGGTTCATCTCTGGCCTCAAGCCTTCTTAGTCAAAGAATCACTTCAGGAAAAAGATGCTTGAGGAAAGGAGAGGATAGAGTTGGGGGAGTCCTCGGGCCCCACCCTCCCTGTCTCACTTTAGGCTGACCCTGGACTACCTCGGGGGTTTTTGTTTGTTTGTTTTCATGTAAATCCCCTAGTTAATTAGAGGCAAAGGGGGAGTGGCCCATTCATGTTCCTTCTACCCTTCCTGTTTTCTACATTTTTTTCTCCTCTCATTGCTACTTAATCTCTGTCTGGATGAAATGTTCTTTTCATCTTGTATGGTTTCCAACTGTATTAGTTTCCTAAGGCTGCTATAACAAATTATCACAAATTTGGTCGCTTTAAACAACACCATTTCTTCTCTTAAAGTTCTAGAATTCCAAAGCTGACATCAGTTTCACTGGGATAAAGTCAAGGTGTCAGCAGGGCTTGTTCATCCTGGGAGCTCTAGGGTAAAATTTGTTTCCTTGCCTTTTCCAGTTTCTAGAACCCTCCTGTATTCCTGGCCTGTGGTCCCTTCCCCCATTTTCAAAGCACCTCAATCTGTTTCCATGTCCCATTGGCCTTCTCTTTCACTCTCACTCTTCCTGCATCCGTCTGCGAGGACCTGTGTAACCACGTCCACCCCATCCAGATGATCAGATGGTGTCCCCATCTCCAACTCCTTACCGTAATCACATCTGCAAAGCCTCTTTTGCCATATGAGGTAACGTATTCATTAGGCATTAGGACACAGACATCTTTGGGGAGCAATTATTCTGCATACTACACCAAAACTCACATTTCTTAGTAAATACCAATATCTTGGACAATTTCTCAGGCAACTTAGAATTCCTGATTTCTGCCTGCTGTCAATAGTTACAGCATTCAAGCCTTTTGTGTAGTTGTTTCTGAGTTTAATATAATATTTTAGAAATGGGAAAGACTTCCACTTTTATTATTGTGCAGCTGCGTGTGGGGAGGTCTCTCCCAGGGCAATAGGTGAGACCTCAACCTGGACATGGGAGCATACTTGACTCTGATAGAGAAACAATTCTCAAGCAGGTCAGATGAGTGTAGGTAAGGAAGGAATGCACTAAAGTAAGAGTAGGAGTTCATGGCAGCAGCCATGCAGGCAGCAGAGAGCAAGGGAGAGCAGAGGAGGAAAGGAAAGTGCACTGAACTCCTGCTTAGTGTAGGGCAAATTCCTTGCCAGCTCCTGAAGCCAGGGTCACCTGGCAACCAGTGTCCGCTCAGATCTGCAGGGCATGGGAACTACCACTCCAGGATTTGGGGGAGTGAGGTTATGGTCTGGGAACTTCCCAAAGGCAAAGAAAGGAGATTTTCAGGCAGGCTACTATGGAGCATGATCATAGAGCCACAGTCCTGACTGGGTCACCCAGGTGGGGGGAACCTGCAGGCCCAAATCAGAGATCTCAGTGGTCCTTCCCTACTTGCCTGAAGACTAGTGCTTAAGTCTAGAAAATTGAATGAAATAGCAGAGGGGAGGGCAGGCAGCCTCAGAGGGGAGGCACGCTTAAAGGCTTAGGATTTATGTCTTTTAAGGATTTCAGGAATGGGATAAAGGGCCGGGGCAAAGGCTTGACACGTGGTCTCATGATGTCTATCTCCAGTGAGAGACATTATGTTGCCATCCATAGTCAGTCCTCTAGATATTCTTTAACATAGACTTAACACAAGGAATTTATTGATCCTGTTCTTCTACAAAATGGTGGTTACCCTCTCATAGCGGAAACATACCATTTAGGACCACTCACCCTGCCTGAAGATAGGGTCAGTTGTTGGGTAATTGCCGTAAAATGTTAAGAATCTTACCTCCGAACTCCCTGCTTTTTAAAATGGAATCTTAGCCTTACGGTGGAGTCCCTCCTGTTCTTAATATACTATTTATATCTTGGCATTTTTATCATAGGCAGGAAAAATAAATCATGGTGTTCGTCCCAGGTCCCTGCTCCACCTCACTTTCACTTTAAAAGACTCAAGGACAGCACAATTAGAACTTAAACTAGAGATTTAATGAAATGCTATAATCCTAGCTTTATAATCTATTGTCATGTAAATTTTGGTAAGTCATTTTACTTCTCTAAATTGTAAAGTTGGGATAAATAAAACAATGTGTCTCAGATTTATCATTTGTGAAATGAGAATAACAGTGGTAACACCCTAGACAGTTGTGAGCATTTATTGAGTTATATTCATCTAGCCCTTAAAAATGATCAATAAATATTTGTATTATTATTATTATTATGGCTACTTTGCATTTTGTTACCATGCCTAATCCATGTAAATACGGGTTTCTAACAAGAGGTTCATGGGATCCTATTGTTACCTGAGCCCGGTCCTTGGTCTCCTTGTGAGAAAGAATTCAAGAAAGGGTGTAGAAAAGCTATTGCACATCAAGAGTTTATTTGGAGATGTAGAGTTCAAAGAAAGGACTGAGTACATGCCCTGGAGAGTCGGGGTGTGGGCCCACCCAGAGGGGGCTGTGCAGGGAACTGCAGGGAGCCTTTTTTTCATACAAAGGAAGGTGAATATTCAGTAAGTGAAATTAGGTTTCAAAGGGAACAGGTGGAATCTTCCTGGAGTTCAGGCTTGTTCCACCTTCACGTTGGGTAGAGGGATTTTTTACTATATTTGATCCCCATCAGCACTGTCATGGTGTGTGGAGAGGTGTAACTTTTACCATGCTAATGACAGAGGGGAGTGGTTTTTTACTATGTTAATGGCTTTGGGGGTGAAGTTTGGGTCAATTTCTCCTCCATGTTGGAATTAGCTGGTTTTGGCCAGTCTGTTATCTATATTCTCACTCTGTATACCCCAAGAATGGCTTATGTGGAATTTGTAGAATATAAGCAAGCATCTAGCCAAATGTAAACACAGGCCAAAGTCTCCCTCCCCCTTCCCTACTCCTGCCTGCCTATCTACCTACTATAACCTTATAAGGCCCATGAATAGGCTTCAGGAGGCATGAATCCCCTAAACATAAATGCACAGTTTAGAAGGTGAGAGGGTTTGCTGTTTTTACCAGTTTCTTATTTAGTTCAGTGACCTAAACAGGTTTTGAGACACTGTAGATGAATGGAAGGAGAGGAGAGCTTGTGATCTCAGAGGGAAGCTCTCTGATTACTATACCCTCAAGTTCAAAGCCCCTAATGTTGATTAGAGTTTCAGAGACTGCCACTAGCCTAACTCACAGGAGACCAGAGTACAAACCCACATGCTCCTGTAAGGGAAGAATATTTTTCCTCTATCCTTCTAGTTTCATTTAGCTGGTCTATTAATTGATTGACATAAGATATACTAACAGGAGAAAAATTAATTTAATTATGTATATACAGGAACCCCATAAAAAACATGAGACACAGGGCTAAGTCAGACAGCTGAGGCTTATATGCCATCTTGAACTGAAGAACGGGATGGATGGAAGCCTGCGCTTCCAAGGGGAGAGGGTGACTCACAGCACAATAAGAAGAGCAGGTGTGTGGTTATTAGATGTTTTTCCAGCCATGCAGATAGGTCATTCAGATTAAAATTTGTCTCTTGTAATAGCTCTCTTTCTGGGCCAGACACCTTACCTAAAATCCTTTAGGTAGTTAAGGGAAAGAGAAAGGCTTTTCTTGACTCTGCTGTGTCTTGATTGCCTTTCAGCTCAAAATAATCCACATGCCAAAATGGCATATTTTGGGGTCACATTTTGCTCTCCCCACCCCGTTGTTCATGAACAGGAGCACTGCTACAGTGACTGTGGCACTATCTATTGAGTTCCCTCACCCCCACTGCTCAACAGCATGCCCCTGTCAACAGAAGCCCACAAAAAACACAAGCTTTTAGATTCTCCTTTTGCCACAGGATTTGAAGATGATGGGCTCTGGTGAGAAACAGTTCCATCCAGTGGCCCTTTACTGGCATCAGGGTATTTGGGAAATAAAATAATCACTCAGAAAAATGGTTAAGAGGAGGGCCCGCACAATCAGAAGGGATATTGTTATACAGACTATGATAAAATCTGATGAATTCTCCCTGTACCACATCAAAGTACATCTTGCTAAGACCTCAGCAACCCTGTTTGTCACATGGCACTGTTTTCCTTTCTTTCTCCTGGAATGGTGCTGGGTAAAAACCAAGATTCACCTTGAATCATAATTTTGAGCATGTAGACCAGTTTTTCTATTAACATATTCTTTCTGCAGAAAAATTATAACACACTTGATTATATTAAGAGATTACCCCGCCCTTTTAACATTCAATTATATTAGGATCAAACAACATTCTTCTTGCCTTAATGATCTGGTGGTTCCCAAAACTCTTTTTTAGGCATTTATTACCTTCTCTCAGGATGGGTTGCTTTCTCAGGTGGTTAACTTCTCCCACTATTCATTGGTTCTTATTATTTCTCCTGTCTGTTACCTTTTCAAGTTCTGAGTGTACTTGACTGTGTCATGGCAGGTGCCAAACAAGGGACCTCCCCGTCTGCTAACCACTATCATCACTGTAGTCACTGTCAGCATCATCATAATCATAATAAAAGCAATGCTGTAAAAAGGAACTTTCTTGATGTGTTACTATCTAGTGATCATATTTAATGCTTAGATAATATTTGCCCCTCCCTATAATTAACCCTTCAGTGGTTTCTCATCATACTTGGGATAAGAAATTTAGACTCCTTACCATGGTGGAGAGGTCAGCCAATCCCCACTCCCCTTCTTTTGGCTCAGCACCCTGAATTTTCCCTTGGTCATTCACTTTTCTCATATTCTCAGTGTGTATGTCAGATGCAACTAATCCTTTCCTCAGATCTGAAGTGGGTGCTTCCTCAGACTGACCAGTCAGCTTATCTAGTCCCCTGGCCACAGTGACTGGTTCAGGGACCGATGCATGACCCAAGTTGGCCCAGTGAAGATTGGGTCTGGAAATTTTGTGGCAATCATTAGAAAACTAGTACAATCTTCTAGGATTGTCAGACTACTGGAATATATGGCTGAATCTTATATTCTTCACCACACCTTGTCTTTCTGGAACCCTAAGGAAAATGGAGATGTGGGAGAGACACAGATTGCCAGGGATACCATTTGTGTTCATTTCTGTTCACACTTGATCTTTTTAGACACCTGAGTGTTCCTCTTTTAATTTGATCCAGTTTAAATTGACTTTCTCTTATTTGCATCCGCAGAAGTACAGACTCTTCACATGTCCTGGCAGTAAACCTAGCCTGGAAGGCTAATGAAGTGACTTGGGAAGCATCTATTTTTATCACTGCTTCCTTTCAACTCCTCCCAGGACTCATCTCCTGCTTCCATATAGCGTAGACTTTAAACCCTGCTGTCTCTAAAGGATAACCCCACCCCTTCACACCAAGTCAACCTTCTCAAGATACGGCCCAAACTCACGACCCAGAGGCCCTCCGCATGGTCCGGCCCCTGCTGACCTCGCCTCCTTGTCTCGTGCCATGGTCCTCCCTCTAGGACTGGTGCTCTGACCTGTCAGCTCCTGGAAAAAGTCATGCTCTTTCCTACCCAAGTAACTTTGTTCTTACTGTTCTCCCTCCCCAAAATGTTGTCCACTGGCTCTTCCTCCACTCTCAGATCTCAGCGTAAGGTCTGCCTTCTCTGACTTCCCTCACTTTTCCTTACAGCCTGCCGCACAGCACACATGCTCACATGCCAGACCGCGGGTTCCCTGAGGGCAGCAACCACGTGCCACTTGTTCAGCATTGCTCTCCCTGTGCCTGGCATTATGACTGATACCCAGTAAATGCTACAGAAATATTTGGGGGCAAGTTTCTTGAATGTCCCAGACTTGTTCTGCTTTTCCTTCTGCCTAGAATTCTTTCCTTCGTTCTTTACATAATTGACTCCTTATTTCAGTTCTGACCCAAATCTCATCTTCTTGGAAAGGCCTTCCATGATCACAAAGTTTAAAATAAATGCCTCTTCACCTTTTCCTGTCTATCCCATCATTCGGTTTTATAGTTATTACATCACCTCATACTCATACCACACCCCCAGATTATTTTGTTCAATTTTTTCATTTACTTATTTTTTTTTCTCCCCAAACAGAACATAGGCTCTATGAGAGCATAGATTATGTTTGTTTTATTCAAAGCTTCAGTCCCAGCCCTCTCAGCAATGTCTGGCACATCACAGGCTCTCAGTAAATATGTGCTGACTGACTGACTAACTGAATGAATGAATAAAGCCCAGTACTACAAACTGCGTGCATGTGACTGCTTTGCCTTATTTAATTCTCACAACAACCTTATGAAGGAAGCACCATCCTACTGTTAGCTCCACATTATAGAGACGAGAACTAAGTCTTAGAGAGGCAGTGTAACATGGCCAAGGTCACTGGTGGGGAGGATGAATTTTCCTCTACCCTTTAAGGTTCTTCTAGCTGGTGTAAGAACCAAATTTACATGAGACAGATTAACAAGACCTCATGGTGGAGAGGTCAGCCAATCCCCACTCCCCTTCTTTTGGCTCAGCACCCTGAATTTTCCCTTGGTCATTCACTTTTCTCATACTATCAGTGTGTATGTCAGATGCAACTAATCCTTTCCTCAGATCTGAAGTGGGTGCTTCCTCAGACTGACCAGTCAGCATATCCAGTCCCCTGGCCACAGTGACTGGTTCAGGGACCGATGCATGACCCAAGTTGGCCCAGTGAAGGGCCATGAAAATATACTTAATTAGACTTTGATTAAGTCTGTTTAATCAAAGTCTAATTAAGTATATATGGGGAGCCCACAGACATGAGATTCCAAAGACAGTTAGGGAAAATGAGGTATATATTGTCATCCTGAACTAAGGAAGTGGGTAGGGGTTCGAGACTTCAAAGGGAAAGGGGAACAATTTACAGGAATATGGAAGAGTAAATGGTAAACACGTTTGCTGGGCTACGCAGAACAATGGCACATAAAGAGATTTAACAGACTCTGCCACAGGCCTCCCTGTCTAGTGCCTGTAGGTTATATTATGATGTGGTTATCTATGGTGATAGCTCTCTTCCTTTCTTTAAATTCTTTTTATTCACTGGGGCTAGGAGGAGAGCAAAGTTTCTTTCCAAGTCTTTTGGGCATTGATTGTCTACAGCTCTGGAATAATCGGCATGCTAAAGTGGCCCATTTTAGGGCTGCCTGCCCTTGACTCTTACATCACAGTCTCAGTCACTTGAGAAACTAGACTTCAAATCCAGAGGTGCCTGTTTTGCAGATGACCGTTCATTATCTACCTCTCAAAATATGTTCTATTACTCATATTGTGAGTTTGGAGATGGCGAATGGGCTCCCAAGTAGAAAACGGGATTCCTACCTCTCCTGTTTCCTGCTCCCCCATGAACCATATGCTCTACAAGCTGAGCAGTCAGAGGGCTGTGGCCACTGCACCCCGAGGTGCCTGGGGTGGGGCCTGCCCTGGGAGCTCAATACACACAAGGAAGCAGACAAGTGCATATTGTCTGGGGGCTTCCAGCTCCAAAAGAGAGAGCCAAGAAGGGGCTGGCCTGCCCTCACACTAGGACTTTTCCCCCAGACTCACTAATCAGAAGAGTCTGTCTTACAAGGTCCTGGGCCAGGGCAGGGGAGGGAGTGAGGGGTCTGGAGAGAAGGGTAGAACTGTTTTCCTGTTTCCATGAGAGTCCAATTTACTTTCTTATGGATGGAGGCGATAATACAGGGGGAAGGAGAACATTTCCCTTTGCTCCTACCCTGGATTATAAAAGAAAAAACCCCAATTTGTAACAGGGTGGTGGGTGAGCCTGGGGTGGCAGAGAGAGATGGTATCTTCATTAGCAGCAGCAGGCTTATCAGCTGACTTAATCATGCCACTTCTAAAAAATTACCCAGCACCTCGGTAAAACCTTAGAACTCCTTCTAGGGCAAGGCCTTTCATGAGCAGCCCCTTTCCCCTCTGTAGTTCCATCTCCTGCTCTCCTGGAACCTCCCACAAATTCTTCCCATCTCTGGGACTTTTTAAAGGTCGTGGCTTTTCCACTTGGCTACTTCCTATTCAGCTCTCAATGTAGGGCAATTGACCAAGAGAAGTTTGGAGGCAGATTATGTTTTACTCTTCTCCATATCCTGTGCCCCTCATCATCCTGGTTGCTTCCATTAGCATCAAAGTGTCAACCCGAAGGCAACCTTGCTGGAAGCCTTCCGGGTGCTCTTAGGCTGGGCTGGGTGGCTCTGCTTCTACCTCCCAAAGCACTTCAGCGTAGCTCTATTTTCAGTTCTGCTCTACTTTAAGGGTTGTTTTGCTTTCATTCTGAGGTAGGAGGCGGTGTCTGGTGCATCACCACAACCCTCCAGTGTTAAGCCATGGTAACTGGCACACTATAGGTGCTCAATATATTAATTTTTAAATGAAATCTCTTCAGAACCTCTACAATGTGGAAAGCACTGTGCTAGGCAGTGTTGGAGGGGTATAAAGCTGTGTCTGATCTCAATGGGAGGCAGTGGGGGGACATGAAGTATTCACACATATGCATGGCACACTTGAAGACAATGCTAGAGAAATTTAAAAGAGGAACATTTCTGATTTGCTTATGGTAAAAATTATTACACACCCTTCTTTCCACATGGAAATTGGCTCTTACCTATTAACTGTATTCTTAATAGTTCTAGAAATGTCTTTTGCTGTGTGGCTTGGATCTGTTTTAGAAGCAGGTGGGGCATAAATAATAAAGAAAATAAGGCCCAGGTGATGGGGTGTGGAAGGGCCTCTGGGTTGTGAGTTCAGACAGTATCTGAAAAGGCTGATTTGGTGTGAAGGGGTAAGGTTATTTTTTAGAGACAGCAGGGTTTAGGGTCTACACTAGTTGAAAGCAAAGGGTGAGCTCTGGGAGGGGTTGAAGAAAGTGGTAATAAAACTGGATGCTTCCAAGTCCCTTCATTAGCCTCCAGGGCTATGTCTACTGTCAGTTCCCAGGCGCCCTGGGCTGCCAGGCATCTCCTGAGAGGAAGAGAAATGGAGCGAATACTTGTGAGTTCTGGAATGAAGAAACATGAAATTATCCGAACAAGTAAACGAGGCAGACAAAAATTATCTTCTTCCCCACTGGGATCATTTGGTCTAAAATCTGATTTGTGCTTAGGAATTATCAACTCCACATTTCCATTACTTTATAATATTGATGTTGCATAGTTTTAGAGTAAGGATCAAGCACTTGAGCTTCGTGAATGCTGCAGGACAACTACACAGGGTGCTGACTGGGCTGGCTGTGTCCATAAAACCAAAGTCTAATTCATCCACATGCATCCCTGCTTCTGCTTCTGATACTATGTGGCCTTAAATAATCCCAAACAGAATTTTCCAATATTTCTGGAAAAGGGGTCATGAAAGAAGAGTATGTTTGTTTAAGCATGAAGTGGTTAAGTGTTCGGAAGTGCCTCCTTGGTCAATACATAAATTAGGCCAGACTGACATCTCATTTTGCTTTTCCTCTTTTTCATAATCTGAGAGGAAGTGAAAGTAGAGGACCTTGAACAAAAATTTTGGCTGATCTAAATGAACCAGGTCCTTGCTCTCTTTCAAACTCATAATTCTCATTGCATCATTCTTTGGAATTAAGCACCACTTGGTGAGGTCTTAGAAAGTTCTCTTTGCTTTCTATTATTTAACTTTTCGTGTCCCTGTCTTTGGTATCCTCTAGGCAGCCCACCAGAGGATGTTTGAGCCCCCTTTAGCATCCCACACAGAGCCTTGCACATAATAGGTGCGTTACAAACTGTTGAGGAATTATTGAGCGATTCTTTAAGAATGATTCTTTAAGAACTGCAACAGACGCACTCTTTCATGCCCCCTGTCCCCCCGCCCTTTACAGAAATACTGGAAAATTTCATTTTGGGTTATTTAAGGCCACCTAGTATCAGAAGCAGAACCAGGGATGTGCATAAATGAATTATAATTTGGTTTTATAGACATACCAAGCCGTTACCACATCTTTAAGTGAAGATGAAATATTTCCCTCAGGGTGAGAATGAATATTTCCCAGTTTGTTTCACATATGAATCAGCCAGTCAGCGCAAATTGTGCTTCTATATGCTTACCAGGTGCAGGGAAGGGCTTTGGTTGGGATTGGGAAATTCATCGCTGGTATAAAGTGGGCGGGGAACTGAAGCTAAAGGCTCGGAACTGCGAGGAGGAGGCGGAGTCACCGAGAGTTTGAGCGTTTCTGTCCAATCAAAAGGAGACGGAGCAGAAGTCGGGAGATAAAGGGGGAGAAGGAGATCGAGAATCTGCCCATTACCTTGCGCCCGCCAGCCGGAACTGTAGCTTTTCTGCTCAGCTCTGCCCAGGGCTAGTGGCCGAGGCCGACTCCAGCTATGGCCTTCGCAAATCTACGGAGAGTGCTTATCAGTGACAGCCTGGACCCTTGCTGCCGGAAGATCCTGCAAGATGGAGGGCTGCAGGTGGTAGAGAAGCAGAACCTGAGCAAAGAGGAGTTGATAGCCGAGCTGCAGGTAAGGCTAGCGAGAGAAAGACGAGGGCTCAGGGGCATCCTCTTCCGAAATAGGCTGGCCGCGCCCGGAAAGGCGTGCACTACTCCCACTCCTCGCCCCTGGTAACAGTCCTGAGGCCTCCTGAGGTTGGGGGCTGGAGGAGGAAAGGGAAGGGAGGAACAAACGGCGGCGAGCTGCAGGATGCAAACTTTCCATTCAGTTTGCAGCCGCGTGTTTCATGGTGGTTTGCCTCCCGCGAGCACGCAAAGTGCAGGCTGCCCCAACTGGTCCTGCAGGCTGCCAGCGGGATGCCAGCGCGGTTCCCCGGCCATCCCGCGCAGGGGCCCTGGCAGCCCGGCGCCGCCCCTTCCTCCCGCACGGGGGCACCGGGGGAAGGGGCGCCAAAGTGGCCCCCTGCGGGGTGCCGAGGGACCGGCGATCCTTCCCGGACCAAGTCCTGGCTCGCCTGGCGGAGTCCCGCTTTGCCCAGGGGGCACTGGCGGAGTCCCAGACTGTCTCGTGGCAGCTGAGACGCCACAGGGAAGGCGGCCTTGCTGGGACAGCAAACGCAGTACCCGCCGTTTTTCTGATGCAAGACTGCCGGCGAATTGTCACCGCCCCTCGGCGTCCTGGGAGCGCTCGGAGGAGAGGGGGCGGGCGGGGGGCGGCCGAGATTCCCTGCAGCACACGCGGCCGCCGCGGCCCAGGCTTAGCCTCCGCCCGCGGCCACCGCGGAGTGCCTCACCTTTGGCCTCATCGCGGTCAGGAATGACCAGACTGGACTAGAATCCGATCCCAAAGGCCCCCAGAATTTTATATTTCTTGGCAAATCTTTCTCAAGAACCTATCAGTATGTCGTGATACCTAATTAGCTAAACTTAATTAAGATTTTCTTTGCTCTATCTGTACGGGTCTTGCGAGGTTTGGTGGCCTCATCCAGTCTCATGACATTTATTTTGTGAACTCTTCTCCCCAGTTCCTGCACTTCTGCCTGGCACCCAGCACCCCGGTGTCTCTACCCCACCCATCAACTCCCACGCGTGGCTGTGCTTCCTCCTGCCAACCCCAACAAATCAATCGTGGGTCCACGCCCTCCACCCGTTTCAACAACCAGAGCCCCTTAAATCAAACCTCAGAGGCGGCTGCAGCTGCTTTAGCTGGGCGGCAACCACCTGGCCCCTCCTCCGCCCCTTTAGTATCTGTGGCTGCTTCTCCTGGGCTCCCCTCCCCCAACCCTCCATGGTGGTCCACCCGGATATCCAGCCCCTGTACTGTACTCAGGGAAGTTTCTGATAGGTCCCTGCCTTTAAGAAGCTTGTAGATGAGTTAGAGAGCCTGACCAACACACGCTAGACAGTTAACGAGATGACACAGTACTTGAGTGGCAAACGGGACCATCTAGGGGCCTAACCTCTGCGTACACTGCTGCTGCCAGAGTGGAGAAGAGAGGGGTCAGCGAGGATGGGCTTGGGGGCAAGCACTCAATACCTAATCCTTGGAGTATGGTAGGGCTGGGTGGGAGGCAGGTGCCTCGCACTTGGGTCTTCCACCTCTGTATGGGGACTATGTATTAATGGGCTTGACTTTGGGCAATAGTTGGAAGGCAGTGAAGTGGCCTTTAGACCAGCTTCAGACCCTCACCTCCGCCAAAGCACCAGGTTGGAACTGGAGGCCTTGCAGCTTTCTTACGGAGTGCAGGACGTCAGGGCCTCAGGCAGCAGGGCAGCAGAGAGGGGAAAGTGCAGAATGAAGGAGAGGCCTCTGGGGAAGTGGGTGGGCTTCATCAACTTGGGAGTTAGCCCGATGGGGGCTGGGAGTCTCCCGCTGAAACTTGGAGGACTTTGTAAAGGCACTGAAAACTGCAGGCAGGAGTGGGGGGAGGGTGGCCAGGGGGAGGGGTGCCTGGGGGGAGTGTTCAGCTCCAAGACTGCTCGGCACTGTTGGGCTGTTTGGAAACGCGCAGCCTTCACGTCTGTTTTTGTAAAACATTCCGCTTCAGCATGCCAGTTAGTCAACCTGGGCAGCCCTCCGGAGGGCCCTCACATCCGAACTATGCCTTTTTATTCTGTGTGGCTGGGTGGCAGGGTAGTGTCCCCTGCCTCCTCTGTTGAAATCTTTTGATAATGAGAAGCATGGGCACATTGCCTAACCAGGCCTGGCCTCCCTTCCCTCCTTGGTATTCCAGACAGGCACAGTTTTCTCTCACTCCATGGTGGGGAAGCACAATCATCCCCATGAATGGTGCTTTACAGACTCGAAGCTCATTAGTAGGTAATGAGGTAGCTTTATTGGGTCATCATTAGTTTTTAAAAAACAAAATAAATATCAGAGAGCAATGCAGATAGGAAGGCTAACACTAGAAAGGGTAGTATGTGTCATAAAATTTGTTTCAATTATATATGTAGTTTGTGTGTGTGTGTGTATGTGTGTGTGTGTGTGTGTGTGTGTGTGTGGTGGATGGTGTGAGTATAAAATCATAAACATGTTTCTTATTATAGGTCTTAGAAAAGTTTGGAGAACACTGGCTTGGCATAAGAAAGCATCTTGTTTGTAACTCACAAAACTCTTACTTAGACTGTGTACCCCTCTTCTATTAGCAGGTTTCACATCTTAAATGAACCTCATATACAGGAACATTAAAATCTTACCACCTATCAGTGGCTTTTAAACTTTGACCACGACCCACAGAAAGAAATTTATTTTATGTCATAATTTAGTTACACATACATATGTGTACACCCACTAAATTTCATGAAATAATACCCTTAATATATGTGATAGAGATTTTTTTTTCTCCTGTTTCATTTTCTTCTGTATTATTAATTAGCAATGCTGGTCAGAATGCACTAAACTGTGAGTTGGTAATGCATTTGACTTACTAAAGTACATTTAGATCTTTATCTCAGAATTTGAAGAAAGATAAAGAAAGGAATAAATTTCTGTGCAAGAGTCCATCTTTTGAAAGGCTCTTTTAAAATAGCAAGTTCCTAGCCTTTCCACCAGTATTTTGTTTGTAAAAGTTAAATAGCCATCTACTTAGATCAGGATCATCCGTATTGTGCCAAACAGTGCTTACCTGCATTCCTTACCTGGGAAACATGACTTGGAGAAGTTTCTGGACTTCCCCTATGATTCAAGTGAGAGGTGGGAGCAGTGCCACAATCTCCCCCAGGCTAAGCCTGTCCTACTTGCGAAAGGAAACGTGTGAACTTGAGGAACGTGAATGAATGCGTTTTCACTGCTGAGTTAGCATAGTTCGTTGGGAACAGCTTTAAATCCAGCAGAATGTTGGCCTTTTATTTTCCAGCTCTAAGGCAGCTGAGGGACAGAGAGCGGGGAAGCCCACGAAGTTTGGGTATTCAAGGAAGTGCTCCAGCTGCAGCGCTCTTGCACACACACCACAGCGCAGGGACAGCAAGTAGATGGCGTAGTGGGTTGCAGTTTTGGGAGAGGGGCATTCTCCCTTAGAGTGCCAAAGAGGAGCTCATGATGCTGAGGAAAGTTATAATCACAGCAAACTGCACTGAGGATGTGGCCAGATTTGTAAAGCGCCATAGTTTGCATAAGTAGAGGAGAGGAGCTGGCAGTTTAGAGCTAAATTTGGAGGGATGACACGTGGCCTGAGGAGGACAGTGCCTGAGAGTGCAAGGGTTTGAGGGATCAGTGGGAAGTAGGTTGACGTGTAGGCTCAGTATATGCTGATTAAAGGAGTCAATTAATGATGTAACTGGAAGAAGAATTGAGTGAGGAAGGGGTAGTTGAGGGTGTAAGAGACCTTGAAAACTAGTAAACTCTGGCCACATGGGGTGTCTGGTTCACAGTGGGACCAGGGAGGATCTGCTGATTGGGAGTCTCCAAAGGCAGATTCCTCATTTGGGACAGGCGAGCTGGATGCACATCTATCTATATGCTCTGCCTGGAGACTCTTCAGACTCCCTAGATTCAAAGAAAGCTGATTTGAGGGACATCACCCTTGGGGGAAAAGTGTAGAGACTACAGGGTAACTCTGCAAGGGAGATCCCTCCATAGAGAGAGGCCTTGCTGATTAAAAACCATGTTGTTTCTGAGCATATTCTGAGGGCCTGTAGGCATCCTCCCTTACAGCCAGGCCATTCTGGGGGAAGCAGATTCCCCAGGTTTGGGAAGATAGGGGCAGCTTTAGAGACCACATTCAAGGAAGCCAAACCCTAAGATCTTGATGCCTTGGGTGGTCCCTGCTCCAGGCCTGTTTCTTGTCAGTTGAACCCTTGGTCCTGGGCTGACCACTTCTGGTTTTACATGCTCAGTGGTTACCAGTTACCTGAAGGTGCCAGGTGCCATTGCTGGTGGTAAAGGAATGTACACAAGAAACGTGCTTACACACTGCCTGCCACATTGCCCTCTAAAAATGTACAATTCATGCTCCTGTTTTCCTACACTCTCACCAAAACTGAATAGTATCAATTTTTGTTTTGCCAGTATGATGCCTGATAATACCACATGTAAAACTTTACATTTTTGCATTGCCAATATGATTCCTGAAAATACCACATTTAAAAATAAACATGTCTCATGTTTAAGTTATCTAATGTTATAAGTCTTTTTATAAGACTGGCCATTTTATAGTTCTGTGAATTGCCTGCTTGTATCTGCCTATTTTTTTTACTGGGTTCTTTATCATTAAAAAATGGATTTATGGGAGGTTTTCATCATTTTTGGTGATGGTTCTTTGTCTGTTATATATTTTGCAAGGTGTTTCTTACTATATCAAGCCTATCACTTGCCTTTAACTTCATTTATGGGGTCTTTTCCATACAGAAATTTAACTTACAAAAGAAATCAAATTTGTTACTATTTTCTTCTATAGTTTCTGGGATTTGTGTCTTGCTTATGAAACTTCCCCACCCTAAGATCATAAAAATATCCCCCCTTATGTTTTCTTCTAATGCTTATATTTAAAAAATTCTGTAATTCATCTAGATTTTAAAAAAGATAGGAATTAAGTCTTTTTTTCCTAATGCTATCTATTGCATGTATTTTCCTTTCCCCATCAGTTTGAATTTAACTTTTATTTTTATGAATTCCCACACATAGCTGGGTCTGTTGGTCTAGTGCCTACTTGGTTCTGTTGATTAATTTGTCGCTTCTCAGCCTTTTTCTTCCAGCTCCCTCCCAACCTGCTCTCCCTTTGCAGAAAACTCTTGAGTGCTGGCATGTGGCTCCTGTGGCTCCTGTGCCTCCTTATCACACAGTCAACAGGAGGGATTTCTGATGGAGGATTTTTAGTCATGTGACATGTTTGAATTATTTGGGGAAGGAATGTGGGGGCAGTGAGAATGATTTCCAAGGGCCTCTCAAATCACTGGATTCATTGTATTCAGTGGAGTGTGTTAGCGAGCATCAGCTATTACAATAATACTTGGTTTAGAGACATAAAATACAGATGAGGAGACCAAAGTGAAGATGGGATAGAGAACAGCTAGATGATGCAAAAACAGGGCAGGAATGGTCACTGAATCCAGGATTGTTGGCAAAGCTTTCCTGGAAGAGAACTTTATTGTGCCTTGAAGAGTTAGTAGTGTGTAGCCAGACCGGGATGCTTTTTTTCAGAGCGAAGTGCAGTGAACTCGAGTGTGGGACAGACAGCAGAGTCCCCTTTCTGCCAAGGCATTAGCTGGTGGTCAACAAAGATGCTGTAAAGGGAGGAGTTTAGAGCATCCTCAAGATTCCACCTGGTGCCGACAGTCAGCCCAGACAGGGTGGCTCCTGTTTGGTTTCTCCAGCCTTTCCACTGTGTGCTTTTTACACACTGAGGTCACAGCGCTCATGTGTGATGGCGAGTTTTGGTGTGTCTGTCACCTCAAGCTCCTTGAGGGGCTGGGCCATGACTTACTCATCCTGTGTTGACAGGCCAAGCATAGTGCCAGATGCATACATACCAGGCACCCCTTAGATGGAAGAAGACGTGAGAAGGGGGGAAGGAGGGGAAATGGTCTTCCTTAATTCTGTTGGGCTTCAGTTTCTCATCTGTGAAACAGAATTGGATCAGATGTTTATATGTGTTTCTTTAAATCTCATATTTTGAGATTCTGTTTCAGAACCACAGACATAAAAGGGTTTAAAGTGCCCATGAGGGGTCCTGCATCTACTCCCTGAAGGCCTAATCTCCAACCAGTGAAGCATAAACACGAGAGAATCAATTCTACAACCTCTCTTAAACAATCATTCCAGTGTTTAGAAGCCCTCCAGATGGAAATACTGTATTCTGCAGTGTAAGCTTCATTTCTCTCCTCCTCTCCAGAGAAAACCAGCTCTCTGCTCTTCCACATGTAACTTGTCCAAACCTGTTCGTAGTCTAGTCTCTGGGCATGTGTGCAACACACTGTGGGCTCTCACCCCAGGAGCCGATGTCCACGGTCCTTCTCTGTCTGCACAGCCGGTGCTGGGGAGGGGAGAGGGAAGGTCCTCCTGGGTCCAGCTGGGCGCTCTGCTGGTGAAAATGCAGACTTACTTACACTCGTGTGTCAGATCAGATGTGGGAAGGGACTCGAGGCGCCATGGGTTCCAACCCTTTTCTTTTACAGAGGAAGACCAGGGTGCTGGTGACATGACTAAGCATCGTGGTCCAGCTTCTCATTGGCAGACCTAGGACCAGAACCCTAGCCTCCTGACCCCAGCTTCCTCACCAGCCTGGGACAGCCAGTTTGGAGCAGAGTGTGCACTTGTTCACCCGCTCCACTTCCTGGGGACTAATACTGAGTGTTTGGGCAACAATATCCTTATTCTGGCAAGATAGCCCAGGATTCTGAATGAGCCTAAGAAAGACTGTCTTGGGGTCTAACTTAGCTCAAGTAAAGTGACTGTGATGAATCCAGAAAGCCGTTTTTCACATATGGGTATTTTTAGTCTAAAGTTACCTGGCTTCTGAGCAACTATAGGCAAGTTTGATTGTTCTTCCTTCCCCTTATTTTGGTCTCTATTTTAGGAAATGTTTTCCTTTCAACAGTTTTGTCTTTTCTTCACTTGGTCATTCAGCCAGCCAACATTTATCAAGTGCCTTCGCTGTGCCAGTCATAGGGGCTTACAAAGCACAATTTGATGCCCCCTCCCCTTCAGTAGCTCAGTGTCCAACGGAGAAGGTGACATCCATTGAGCAGGGCCAGATATTGTGCCAGGTGCTGTACCTGTCCTATTGCGTGGCCTCCTCACAGTTGAGGAGGCCAGAGCTCAGATTCATAGCTCGTAAGAGATGGCACTTGAATGTGACCCCAGGTCTGACAAATGGTGGAGCCCAGTGGGTGTGAATACATTACACACATGCCACCACTTCCCTTTCCTTGGATATATCCAAGGTATCCTGCATGTAGGAACTCCCACTTTGGGCAAGAGGATCTAGCAGGTCTTGAAGACTGATTTGGGACCCAGATATTTCTTTTCTGCCTCAGGACTGTGAAGGCCTTATTGTCCGCTCAGCCACCAAGGTAACCGCCGATGTCATCAATGCAGCAGAGAAGCTCCAGGTGGTGGGCAGGGCTGGCACAGGCGTGGACAACGTGGATCTGGAGGCAGCAACAAGGAAAGGTGTCCTGGTCATGAAGTAAGTCATGCAGGCCAGGGATGGGTGTGGAGAACACAGGAGGGAGGAAGAATCTTGGGTTAGAGAAAGCTAGGTCGGAGTTGGAAGGGCCTCCAGGAGATTGCCTGCTCCCGGCCAGGTGCTCATAGCCTAGTGGTTCCCGGGTTTTTGACATTGAGGCTCTCTTTGCAATCTCAAAATGCTTTGTATACCCACCCCACAGATGTTTGGGGTGTGGCCTGGTTTGGGGATCAAAAGAAAGTTAGTGAATTTACCTGCATCCCCTGATCCTGCTGTATCCTCCCCTGCTGCCTTCATTGTGCTGTGTGGGGCCAGGTTTTTGTTAGCTCTGCTTTCCTCTGTCTCCCTTGTGCTAGTAAAGTGAGTACATTCTTTCTCTTCCTACTGGAGCCAGGACCCCAGTTTCTCCTTCACACTCCGGGGCCAAGAGGAAAAGGTCCCCATTAGAGCTGTTTTTACACATCCAGAAGAAAGGTCATGTCCGCAATGCCAGCCCCAGAAGACACTCATTTCTGGCTCCCGTCCGGCACTTGGGTGGTATGGCAGGGTCAGCCCCAGCCCACCCTCTGTTCTCGAGTCTCCTCTCTTCTCTCAGGAACCCCATGGTCCTCAGTACTTACCCTTCCCCTCTGTCTTCTCCGCTTCCCCTATAAGGTAGGGGTTAAATGACCAGTCATCTGACTGAGGTCAATATCCAACGGGAGAAATGTTAAACGGTAACCCATCTTACATTCTTGCCCTAGATCCAGAGGCAGCAGCCCCCAAGCCCCTGCAACCCCTTCTTGTGCCCCCCATACAGCCTGTCCACAGGGGGAGACAGGAAGCCAGGTGGTCTTGTGAGAAGACAGACTCTGAGGAGCCTTTTATCTTGACTTTTTAAAAAATAGGATCTCTTGACATTTTTTCTCTCTGTAATCTTCATTTCCAGAGATGAAAAAATCCAGTAGGAGGAGAGTGAACATGTGTGTTAATAAGTTATTCCAAAACAAAAAAAAGCCATGGAAAAGGAAAAATTATTTCACAGGTGTCATCTTTATTCTCTTTTCTATAAAATGGGCAGAGTTAGCATTAACCTGTGTATGTAGGTATGAGTAAGCTTTCTCAGTTCAGAATATGTTAAGAAGATAAGTCAAACAAATGGAGAAAAAAATCAGCTTGTTACTAATAAAAGTCAGGTTGGGTGACTTGACAGAGGCCTGTGGGCAGTGCACTGACTCTGAATTTGATAGGCTTGCTGAGCCACGAGGGGCACAACCTCAGTAAGATTGGTGGCATGGAGCTGCGTGGACTTGGCTGAGCCACCCACATACCTCCCAACCGAGAGAGACTCTTCTGTACGATGGGAGAAGCGAGTTCAGGCAGAGAGGCCGGTGTCTTTCTCCACTGGAGCTCCCTCCATGTGCAAACGTCAAGCCAGGGCAGCGGGTTTCCTTCCAGCCCTGGGATTAGGGCAGGAGTGCATCAGAGGCCCGGCATGGTGGCCCGGGGCTGGGGGCTGGTATCAAGCGCCGGTGAGCTCAGGGAGCAGGAGACTGGCACTCGAGGCTTTGTGTTGGGGCAGGAGTGGGAATATAGGGTCTGGGCCCACTGATGTCCCCTCTCTTCTTTGATCTTTAGCACCCCTAATGGGAACAGCCTCAGTGCTGCCGAGCTTACCTGTGGGATGATCATGTGCCTGGCCAGGTAAGTCTCTGACTTGTCAGCAAAGCTGATCTCTGGTATGTCCATAATTAGGACCTCCAAGCAAAGAGACCCAGAGAAACTTAGAAACCCTTAGGCTTGGCGACGTGCAGACTGCGAGAACCCTCAAGGCCCTCAGTCCTCTCCTGACGTCCCTCACCCTGGTGCCGGCACACAAAGGTCTGATTGCCTCTTGGGGTCCGAGTGCTGGCAAATGGATGGATGTTACAGCGCTGCTCCTCCTCAGCTAGGGAGGCTCACTGAGAAAATAACCATGTGTGCGTCTTCCTCTTCTCCTTAGTCTCTTTGCACTCACCACATGCATCCTTTGTGCCTGTCATAGCAGTGGGCTTCCCTTCGCGCAATGCCTTTTCTGACCTCTTAGCCTTGCAAATATTGTTTCTGCTGCCTGGAACATTCTTCCCCATTCATCTTTATCTGGGTTACTCTTCTTCAAGACAAAGCTTGAGTGTTAATTCATCCAAGAAGTTTTCTCTGGATCCCCTAGCTGGGCTGTACCCCTCCCTGCCCCCCTGCCCCCGGGGCCTTATTTTGTCACTGTCCTTACAGATCTGCAGATCTGCGTTGTGATAGAATGAGATAACAAGCTGCTCTGGGATCTCTACCTTCCTGCAGATTCATGACACAGGGGGACTCAAATGGTTAAATCTCTTGCTCTTCCAGGAGGAATTCTGGGGGTGTGGGCCTCTTCAGTAGAAGGGACAACCTGGGAACCAGTGGACCTGGCCGCAAACTGTGCATGAGTCTTAGCATGTGGGGTGGTAAGGTGACTATTGAGGACTGCTGTTGAACAGGCAGTTCAAGCATTTCTGTGGGCAGTGGGCAGGGCAAGGAGCCAGTGGGCAGGGCATGGAGCTGCTCTGGGTCCCTTTGCAGATCCGCCAATCCTTGGGTCAGGCAGCCAGGGCTCCTCGCTCAGGCCTGCAGCCTCTGGGGCTGAGAAATTGCTCTTTTCCCCTCTCAAACACCTCCTGCCCCTCCTGCAGGGTGGATCTGGGAGAATTATCCTTTGTTCTACCCTTCCCAAGACTTCTTCCGGAGCTTTAGGTATTCAATGATGCCCACTGGCCATGAGGAAGAGAGGAGGCTGGAGAAAGCGAAGAACAGCAGAGCCTGCACAGTGGAAGCACCCCAGCCGGGAAGGGCCCCGAGCGTGGCTGTCTGGGTATTCCAGAACATGGGGGCTGGACGTGCACCCCTGGAGATGTGTAGAGGCCTGCTGCCTTGGGTTCACTTGCTCTATTCAATTCAGTGGTGATTTTTTGTTTTGTTTTTGTTTTGAGTTGAGGGAGGGATCTCAGTGTAGCTTTCTGTCTAATTAATTCCCTCACTTTTCATTCTGGAGGTGGAAGGAAAGGCCAGGGGGCCATGAATGATTTTTCTCTTGTTCCAGGCCATCTTTACTTAAAGGAGTAGGTAGAGTGGAATGATTCAAAGAAGGCGCCCCATTCCCAGCCTGTCCTCATTCATCAAAAACACATCCAAACTAAGAAAGAAGCCCCCTGTTTAGAAGGAATGGCCAGTCTCCCAGCTTATTCTGTGTTTAATCGGCCTGCTTTTCCATCGGGGCAGCAGTAGGAGGGAAGGCTGAGAGCACTGGGCAATGTGGGTGGAGAGCAGCCCTGAACGGGCCTCACAGTGGGGGACTTTGAACAGATGGCAGGAGTTCCTGGGGTGCACAGAACAGGGACGCAGAAAGAGTGGAGAATGCAGCACATGTAGGTGTCATCATTTTGCTGCCTTACCTTCTCCTCCTGTAAGTCAGCCCAGCTACCATTTAATTTTCAGAAGGTCCCTTGCCCACATCAGGGTCCTCCCCAGACCAGCGTGGGGGGCCCCGTATTAAAGCTTGGGGAGGGCCCGTGACCAGCTGGGTGTAGCAGTTAGAGGGAGGGTTTGGGGATTTCTTCATGCGCTCTGGTGCCACATGCACATCTTTTAGACAGCATGATGGAGTCAGGTGGGCAGAGATCAGGATGGGAGACAGCTGAGAGGAGGTGGGTGGCGGCTTTGTCCTACACGTTAGAGGCATTTTGTTAGGCAGCTTGCTGTGAACGGGGCATTCCGTCCAGAAGTCATTGTCCTTATGATGTTCCTGGAATGAAGACCCTCTGCTGAGCCTGACAGACGAGAGCAGTGACATGAAGCTTGTTCCCTGTGAGGCTGCTGCCTAAGCTCTGCTGGGTTGCCCCATGAGCCCATAGGAGAACAGAGTCCCGTCGGCCCTACCCTCAGGTGGAAGTCTGTGTCGTGATGATGTGTATGCATGAAAGGATGCCTTCTGTAAGAACTCAGTGAAGTGGAAACACACGGACTGTGTTTGGAATCTCCCTTTTCCACATACACATACACGCACACACACTCCACCCTGTATTTTGAGACCAATAAGAAAGCCTGTGTTTAAATACTGAGGAGGCTACCTGTACGGGGGATGTCTTCCTTGGCTTTGAATTGGTTCAGCCAGTTCCAACTGGGTGATGCTGGGTGAAGTGTTTACCTCCGGTGCCTCCATGCAGCTGTGAACATCGAATGAGCTACTGTATCTCTAAATACTTCTTATAAGGTCTCTAACATCAAGAAGGTGCTCCTTGAACATTTTAAGCATTGTTTCTTGTCTCTTCCCATGTGGCTTCCAGAGAAGCCTGGATGACAGCATCTCACACGATGTGACCTTATGCTATGACCTCTGACCCCTCCAGAAAACACAGGGAGACTCAGACATCCATGTTAACCAATAGGAGATAGGTCGTGGGGTGTGTGTGTGTGTGTGTGTGTGTGTGTGTGTGTGTGTGTGTGTGGTGTTGGGAGAGGAGGTGATGTGGATGTGAGACATGTCTGCACTGTGGCACCCACCCTTCAGCTTAAGAGAGCTTAAGAAATGCTCAAGGGAGAATATGTAATGAGCTGTCCCCTGATACAGTAGAAGATGTCATAGGTTGTGGCCCTGGATGGAATAGGGAAATAATTATTCTTGAACTTCAGGAAGTTTCATGTCATCAAAGTCCCTCAGGACCCATTTTGTTATCTCCACAAACCCTGGAGGATTGGGTATTGCTTTTTACGCCCCAAAGTCACGAAGAGTGATACTTCAGCTGCTGGGGGTCAGTCAGGACTCGCAGCTGGGGACAGAAGCCCCAGGACCCCCACGTCCTGCCAAGGGCCTCCGTCTGCTCCACTGCCCCCACCTTCCTCCGTGCCTCGGAGCCAGGCCCAGACTGGGCTTGGCTCCCCGGGGGAATGACCGTCGCAGGTGCTGGCCCCGCAGGCCTCCCGCCGCCTCCTGCGTGTCTGCTGAACCCGTGTGTGTCTTCGCAGGCAGATTCCCCAGGCGACGGCCTCGATGAAGGATGGCAAGTGGGAGCGGAAGAAGGTGAGCGGCCGCCCCTCCTCGCCCTGCCCGGGGCCCGGCCCTGGCGCTGACCTCAGCTCCCTTGTCTTTTGCGTGTTTGGTTGCAGTTCATGGGAACAGAACTAAAAGGGAAGGTCCTTGGAATTCTTGGCCTGGGCAGAATTGGGAGAGAGGTGGCCACGCGGATGCAGTCCTTCGGGATGAAGGTAAGAGGCCGATGGACCCCGCTGACTGCAGCAGTTTTGGAAGAAGCACCTTTGCGTGAGAAAAGCTAACAGGCTCTGTTCAAGGAGGGTCTGACCCTCCTTTACAGCTCCTGACTAAATAGGTGGCAAAGCCAGGGAGAGAGGAAACACTGGCCTGCTGATCTGGGCACTTGAACTCAAAATCTGGGAATGCAGGGTGGAGGTCCTGCAGCTCTGGGGTGAGTAGTTCCCTGAGGCCCAGTGGAGCAGAGGGGTTCTTACATCACGCCCAGCCTTTCCTCCCCTGCAACGAGGGCCTCCTTGTTTTGCTGTGTCTGTTGCCTGTGATAAATCAGAAAACAGGAGCATATTTATAGCCTACAAGCCAGCAATTATCCATCCCTCTCCTAGCTCCCCTCCACAGTCCAGAAGAGATGGAGGCTGCTTGTCTATCTACTGTGATACGATTGTAAAGCCCAGGGTGGCTGGGAGACCTCACGTATTTCTGAAATCATCCGTGACCCCTGCCTCCTCCAGGACCCTGCCTTATCCTCTCCTGGAGCTCAGAAGTTCGGGTTGAGAGAGGGTTGTCGTAAGAAGCAGGACACATTCCTTCTCAGGGGCCAGTCCTGAAGACTTTGCAAAGGGGAGGCCACTCGGCCAAGAGAGGGGACCTGCAGAGGAGCCTAGATAGGCCAGGGTGACGGAGCAGCCAGGAGTGCTAGTGGACTCTCTGTTTCTGTGGCTGTTGAGGGGACTATGAGTTCAAACTGCAGCCAGAGCCTTTGGTTAAACATTAAGGGAAATAGGTTTGAGAATCAGATCATTTCTAGAAAAATTTACATAGAGCTGCTATGGGATTTTCCCATTCTCCCTTCTCCCTTTCTTTTTGCCCCTTCCACTTTCATAGAGATGGAAGGGACCTTTTAGGTTAACTGTTAATTTTATATTGATGTCTAGAGTTTATAAATTTTTGCTAAGGCCTCCAGGAAGTGGATGGCAGACAAGAACCCCAGGTGGGTATCCCATTACACCGCAGTGAACCTCCTCCCCTCCCTCCTGCCTGTTCCCCACCGCATTTGTTTAAGTCAGCCAAACATCTTTCCTAGGCTATTTATCACTGACTGGGAAGGGCAGGCACATCTTTCTAGGTCCCTAAGAGAGATGGATGTGGCCCAGCAGGATTCATGGAAACAAACCAAAGCTGTGCCCTTCTGTGCAGGGGCAGTGAGGTGCAAAGCCACCATCAGTGCCTTCTCCTCCATCTTGTGATGGCGAGGAATCAGGGTAAAGATTTAGCTTGTGGAGAACTCTGAAAGCAGGGGTCAGGGGTTAAGTAAAACTCAGAGTGCACATAGCCAAACAGGAGTATTGCATTGATGGTACAGTGACCTTGGGACAGGTCGCCAGTCCTAGTGGCTATTCTGCTCCGTTCGCTTCTCTTCCCCACCGTGCCACAGCACATTGACTCTGCTAGCTCAGCAACATTCCAGGATTTGAGACTTGGACGGTGACCTAACGCAGACAATAGCCCCACCTCATTTCCTGGGTAACTGAAGCTGCTAAGCGGCCCTGTTCATTGGCACCCCTCAGTTTATCAGCTGGTGCCTGGGCTGCTTCTCAGAGGCACAGACGGATGTTGGACCTTGAACATCAGCAGCAGGAGTGACTGACACCCCGCAGATGTGTGTTTGATTCAGAGATGTCTAGAGGCTGCTCATGAATATTCATCTGTGTCTCTGGACAAAGCACGCACACCAAGCCCAAGCGTTTTATTCCCAGCCCGGCTTTGAGGGTATGGGTGCTTTTTGGCATTTAACAGATGTCTCTGAAGGGTCACACTAAGGCTGGCTTTCTTCTGGACCATGTTCTTTGTAAACCCCTGAAACGTGCCTTGGAGTGTCCTGCCCTCTCCCAACCCCCCATCAGCCCAGGCGCTGCCTGGCCCTGCGCATTCCAGAGTGGCCCCAGAGCCTCTCATTCTCAGCCATTCACTTTGACTGAGCTTCCTATCAAATTTCTGGGCCCAGGTAAATGTCTCAGGGCAGAGAGACAACCTGCATCATCCAAACTTTGGTTGGTGCTTGAGCAGCTGATGAGCGAGCAAGGTTTTTTCCTAAAGGGCAAGGAAGGAAGGTTCCTGAACAAATTGTGAAAGAGATGGTTTATCAGCATCCAGGCAAGAAACTGATGATCGCTGTTTACCAACACAAGTTGTTTTGAACTAGCTTTGTTCTGTCTTTGGAAACTGATATTAAGCTAGTAGATCATGGAAATCCCTAGATGTCATATACCTGGACTATTTGAAATTACATTTTAATCATATAATAAGTGCATTCTCATAAAAATTGAAATATAGGTGAGGGTCTCTTTGATTACTATCCCAATCCTAGCCTCCTCACAGGTAGTATCAATTTGGTGTGTATCATCTTAGACTTTTTTCTTTGCATTTACTTGGAATATATACAGTTCTTTTCCTATAGGGGGTTCTGTGTCTATAGAGAATAGAATATTGTACATTCCATTAAGATAAAAGTATGTCTTAGAATAAATAAAATTATGGTATTTTTAAACTGCTGCATGGGATTCTATTGTGTGGATAAACTGTTTTTTATTTGGCCATTCCTTCAACGATGGACATATAGATTGTTTGCAAATGTGGACTTCAGCAAGACATGAGTGAGGCCTTTTATGGTACCCTTGGGGTTAAGATGGAAACTGTGAGTTTGGTGCTAAGGGTTTAGTAACTGACTGAAGGACATATCTGTCTCAGTCTGGAGGGTGGTTGTATAGGAAGGTACAGGGCTCTGCCTTACCCACCCTTCTCAGCAGTCTGGCACAGACGTGCCATTTGTGGGCCATGGAATCAGGGGAGGTGGTTAATATGTAAGTGCACAGACTCAGGTCTTAAAACACATGGGAAGGCTCAAATGGTTAGGTATTCTACCAGGAAATTTAGCTAGAATACATATCAACATCCCACATATGGGCCCCCAAAGTAACTAAACAAGTATTGATGTAGAAGTGTTTATGAAAAACTTTTCTAGGGGAGGAGGCCTTTGGCTGACAAAAGTGCAGTGTGGTTAACAGTGGCATGACTGTTAGAAAAGATATGGTGACTTCTGGCTGCATTAAAGGAAGTAGGACTTCCAGAGCAAGGGGGGTGATGGTCCTCATGCTCTGCAGGCACTCTGTGAGTACTGTGAGCCTCTAAGGCCCTGCACTCTGAGAGACTGTGAAAGCTCTGAAACAGAAGGTGACGGTGAGGGGTTCATGTCTCTGTTTCCCGAGGAAGGGACAAAGGGACTGGGCTTACTGAGCCCAGTCATGACTTAGAAATCATACTGGGGGACTTTGAACAGCTGAAGGGCTGTCCCATAGGAAAATCATGCTCTCATGGAGTGGATTCCAGAAGGACCAATAGGTGCAAGCCAGAGGGGACAGCTGGAGACAAGCTGGCCCTAAATGGAATGGGTGGTTACAAGAGTGAGTCTCCCATCACTGCAGATACACTGGGGAGACAGGTTAACCACTTTACCAGCATGCAAGGAGGAGGAATGAACACTGGCAGAAGGTAGAAGCAGGTGCCCTTTAAAGTCCCTACATCTTTGAGCTCCCATCATGCCATGCGCTCCCAGTTTGTTTATCTGGGAGATGGCCCTTAGCAGTGAGTCCACTGTGCAGTCATAGGAATTGGAGTAAAATTGTTAATTACGGCCTGTGTTTTGTTACAGTAACTTGGAAGAACACTGTAATTAAAGACAGAGAGGCCCAGGAGGCCCAGGGAACACTGAGAAGGGGCTCTGGTTGGGCTGGCTCAGCAGCAGTGCCAAGACTGTGAAGGTTGTTTCTGCGGTCCCCTTCCCTCCCTGATACCTCAGGTCTTCTCCTGTGCCCTGTTCTGTGAGCCAGGCTGTTAATCCCTAATTAGGCGGGTAATGGATGACTAACATCTGACCCATTCTGGAATATCACAATCTAAGGGCTGACCCCTTCACATCACAGGAGTTGTAGGGGAGAGACTGTATCTTGTGCTCAGACGTTGGGGATGGACTGCCCCCTTTCCTGTCCTATCTTGTCACTATCTGGTTGCTCAGGGTAGGGGGGATATCTTTAGCTCTGCTAGGGAGCTTAGTTATCCAGATGATTCCCAGTACCACCTGGTATGTGTGTGTGTTGGGACTGGTTGGGGAGCCCACCTGTGCTATCATTCCAACCAGCACAGGCCTAGAAGGAGCCTTGACGTGTGGCCTTAAAGCAGCTGCTGACTTGCTCTGAGCCAAATGACACTGATGTGAGTTTCAGGATAATTCTGGCATCTGAGACCTAGTCTTAAGCTCTTATATTCTTTCTGCTTGAAACTTTCTCTCAATAGTGCTGCTGAATAACAGGTTGTAACTTTGGAAGCACGAGTCATTCATGCCGGCATGTCCCCTAGAATGTGTTACAGGCCCAAGCCAGCCAGGAACTGGGACCTTGCACTTTCTTATCAAGGTTTTCTGAGGAGTGGACCAGCATCTCTTAACAGTTTCTTTGTGCCCAGTGTTGTGATGAATCTGACAGTAGCCCAGACGGATGGACATTGAACCCAAGGCACCAGGTGTCACCAGTTCTTTCAGGTCCAGCTGATGTTTGCTGAGCTCTGCTGTGTCAGATACTGTGCTCACAGTGACCCTCTGGGGTCAATATTATTATCCTAGGTTTACAGATAAGCGAACTGAGGCCCAGGAAGAGTATGATATGCTCAAGATAAGGGGACTAGGAAGCGGTGGAGTCCAGCCTAGACTCTGGGTCTCCTGACTTCAGTCTGGTGCCCTTTGATCTGTACCACCACCAGCATCTTCATTCCTGACCTGTGTTATTTAAACAGTTGCTGTGCCTTGTCCCTGTGCTCAGCTTCTCTCGGGACAAAACCTTCCCGGGTCAGGAAGCTCCTGTCTCAGTTTGGTGACTGGAATTCCTGGTGCCCTAGAGCACTGATTTTCAAGATCTTCCCAGAACCTCAAGTTCTAACAAGGTGCCTTAGGGCCACGGGAGCGGAGCGCAGGGAGACAGCAGGTGACTGGGCTCTGGGCTTGCCTCTCTGCAGCTTTGATCTGTCCTTTATACTGGGCTTCTGTTTAATGCTTCATTGCATGAAGGAGAGGGAGGGTTCCAGTGCCAAGCTAAAATATTTGCCATGGGGTAGAGAAAGGATGTGACCGTCAGGATCCTTTGCTGGACCTCCTCTACCTTGAAGGTTTCCTTGCTCTCCCAGCCGCTGCCAAGCCAGAGGGCCTGGAGCAGGCACGATACGCCTCCCAAGGCCTTTCTATGAGACCAGCTAGGAGGTCACCCTGGAACACATCTTGAAAAGCTAGGGTTACCCTGCTGCCTCAGCATCGGGAGTTTGTCCTGGGGCTAAGATTAGAGGTGGGGAGTCCCTTTGTGAGTCTCCTTAAGGTTCCTCTCTAGGAACAGTCTTTGGGTGATGTGAACCTGGAATTGCTCTCACTTCTGCATGTTAGGACATCTGACACCTTCTAGGACACATCAGGACCCCACGCAGGCTTTGGTCTCTTGGTGGAAGAACCCCAGCTCCCAGCTGAGCTCAGTTCCTGTCTGCTCTGGGTCTCTCAAGGGAAAAATGGGGACAGGGGTTTCCCCATATTCTTTCACTGCTGTTGTCTGCAGACGGGTGACATACTGTGTCTGTGAAGGAAGCTGAGTCGGAGGGTGCTGACCGCTGGGGAAGGCGCTCCCCTTTAGCTCCAGGCACTCACAGAAGGGGCGGTGGCTGGGCTCTGCCTGTGGATCCCTTCCTCCTGGTGGCCCCACACCATTTCTTTGCCCCTGAGAGTGTACAGAGGTGACAGGCTGCTGTGAACTCACTCGGTCAGGCTCAGCTTTGTGACCGCCGTGGGCGCTCCTGTCCTCCCCGACTCCACACGTATTAGAGATGAATAGGTCCATTGTTCCAGCCAGCCTCTGAGTCAGCAGACAAAGATAGCTTGTGAAGGGGACAGGGATCCTCTCTCCTCGCCTGGACACCGATTCTCCCCACGGGAAACAAGCAGGTTCTCTCTGAGGGGAAGGGCCGCGTGGGCCTGCAGTGGTCATGAGCTCATGATCCTGTAGGGCACAGGGGAGGCGGCCTCTTTCCCCCACACCCCCTGTTAATGGCTGGGGGTGGGGTGGAGCGGCCCTTGGCTTTCCTTGTTCCACGAAGCTGACAATGAAAAATGTGATCCAAAAGTTATACCTCATTCATAACTCTTCTCATTTTTTCTCTGGAAGGGCTGAATTTGATATAGAAACCCTCTTTGTCATTATTTTCTAAAATGACTTTACTATTTCCCCCTATGAAATTCATGGTCAATGGGGAAAAATTAAAAAGCATAGGAAAACATAAAGGAGAGAACAAAATTTCTGCCATCCAGAGAGAACCACTATTTAAGTATTAGGTTTTGTGTTGTTTCTGTTTTGGTTTCATCCTGGGTCAACTCTGAGCATTCTCCTCTCAGGGAGCTTTCTTTTCAAGGAATATTGACTTACCGGATGCTGGAACAGAGGATGACTTCAAAATCATACGCACGCGTCCTTCACTCAGGCCTGAGGACCCAGGTCCAGAGGGCAGTGCCTCACTGTGAGTCATGGTTGACAGCAAGGAAGCAGGGCCCAGGCCCAGGTCCCCTGGGTCAGCGCCCATGACCCAGGCCTGCAGGCCCTCCTGGGCCAGCCGGCCGCCCTGCTGTCACGAGGACGCTGATGGCTTTGAGTCCTGTCGGCTCTGGTACCTCTCTCCCCGGTCAGTGCCGCTCCCTTCTGAGCGCGTGGAGACAGCTCCGGGAAGGCCTCCTGGGCGGGCAGGCAGCAAGAGGCTGGGCCTGTGCTGTGCTGCCAGAGGCTGCAGATGCTTCCCCCCTGCCTTGGCTGGTGTCATGACCTTTGCAGCACTGCCTTTGCTAAGACATGTGTGACTGGCCCCCAAGATGTGTCTCATGCCGGAACAATCTTTTTCCCTTACTCCATCCCTGTTTTCTCAGTGGGTCCTGTAGGCCTCCCCACTCCTCCTGATTAGAGAGTAGGTAGTAGGACTGCAGGCTCTGGAGTCAAAGTACTGATGTGTGTCCCGTTCTGCCATTTGCTAGCTGTGTGACCTTGGACAAGTCATTGAACCTTTGCCTCCTCTTCTGTAAAATGGGGAAATAATGGTACCTAACCTAGCAGTTATGAGTAGAATGAAAGCACCTGACATGGTAAATGCTGAATACATGTGTCCCATTATTAACTATGACAATATCCTTTCTTCCTTCTGAGCACTGTCTTCTCCAACTTTCCTTCTTACCATCACCAAAATCCATCTGATGACCCTTGGCCAACTTTATGCGGTTGCTGTAGTTCACACCCTCAGGGTTTCTGCCTGCCCCCACTCCCCAGGAGTCAGCCTTCCCTCTCAGCAGCCTCAGAGATCCCTGTGTTTTGGGGCCAGCCCAGACCAAGGGTCATTCTGGGTCCATCCCATCCACGGGGCCTTCAGGTCTCACTTTCCTCCTCTTGATGTCGCCATCCCCTCACCTCGGCCCCAGTCAGCCCCGCCTTGTTGGAAGGATCTACCGCCGGTGATTTGTGCTGCTGTATGATCAGTCACCAAGTTATGCTTCCAGGACGAGCTGCATTTTAAGCCTTACGAACAGAAACTTCAAGAGGGGACCACACTGTCCCCAGTCGTGTGGCAGCACTGGCCTCTCTCCCTCTCCCTGGTGACCAGTCGTGGCCTCATTCCTAGCTCTGTGCTGAAAGAGTCGGGGCATCTGCCTGCCCTCTCGCCCCGGGCCTGCCGGCTGCAGCCCGCCTCTCAGCGCCCTCTGCTGGGTGTGCCCTGCCACCACAGCCCTGCTTCCCATTGGCCTGTCCTTCCTCACGGGCTCTCTGCTGTTTGAGGGTTTCAGAGCTCCACCGAGGCCAGCCACGCGAGCTGCTCTTGCATCTGCTCCTGATTAAGAGCTGGAGGTAGTAGACAAAGCTCCCATTGAACTCTGGCCCCGCCGCCTCCTGGTATTTAAGCCCTGCTTCCTTCAGCTCTAAGGTAGAAAGAAAACAGTACCATCTCCCCTCTATTGTGGTCAGAAGTAAACTGGTGCTTGGAAAGGCTTAGCAGCAGTGCTTGGTATATGGTAAATGCTCAGTTAATGGTGGCCATTTTAATACCAATACTAACCATTCACAATGACTCCCACTCTCTCTCATTCTCACTCCTGACCAGACTATAGGGTATGACCCCATCATTTCGCCAGAAGTCTCCGCCTCCTTCGGTGTTCAGCAGCTGCCCCTGGAGGAGATCTGGCCTCTCTGTGACTTCATCACTGTGCACACCCCCCTCCTGCCCTCCACCACAGGTGGGTCTGTTTCTGCCTTGTGGGTGGGCCACAGAAGCCACAGGCTGTGTGTAACGGTGGGCTTTGCATCTGGGCCTTCCAGTGACTAGCTGTAGGGAGGGTCCCACTCAGGTTCCACGAGCATGGAGCCTGGTGCTGCTTTGTTAGGCGGCTCTGCATCGGGCGGAGAAGGGGGAAGCCAGCTGGAAGTGCACAGATGTCTGCGTGAGCAGGTCCACATGCAGGCGCAGTGACTCTGCGACCAGTTCCTGGTGCCCCTGCCTGCCTTTCTGGTCTGGGACCACTCAAAGCACTAATGACTCAGGGACTTCTAGGATGTTTCCAGACTGAGTCCGGTCCAAATCCAGAGCAGGCACTCCTGCCCCAGAAATCGAGAGGGGACAGGGGAGATCAGAGACGCTGCTGTGCGTGGGTAGGAGGCCTGTCAGGAGAGCTGGTGTTGGGGAAGGGAGGGCCTCGGGCTCTGCTCCTGCCCAGCACACGGGTACCGGGCACCATCACTGCAGGGAAGCCCTTCTCCCTTCCAGGCTTGCTGAACGACAGCACCTTCACTCAGTGCAAGAAGGGGGTGCGGGTGGTGAACTGCGCTCGTGGAGGAATCGTGGACGAAGGCGCACTGCTACGGGCCCTGCAGTCCGGTCAGTGTGCCGGAGCTGCGCTGGATGTGTTCACAGAGGTAAGGCCTGGGCTGCGTGCTGGGGAGTAGGGGACAGGTGGGGCTGGGGCTGGGACTGGGGGGCCGAGGAAGCCCAGTGTGCATGGTGAATGGGAGAAATTGTGCTGCCAAAAATGACACTCTTGTGGCTTGAGGAGCCCCTGCAGAGATTGTGCAGAGGCAGCCATGTTATCTTCTGCGAATCTCAGATTCTAAGTAGGACCCAATTTCTCTGCTTGGGCTCCTGGACTGCTGCCATGTTGACAACCTAAGGGAAGCCCAGAGCAGCACATCAGTTCTGAGGACAAAGAGAGGTTTAACATATTCACATAGGCCTCTGACAAAATGCATCTTACTGCCAAGACATCCCACCTCCATTGTCCACTGACTTTCCCTTCCTTTCCTTCCTTTCCTTCCTGTCCTCCCAGGGAGGGAAGGAAGCCCAAGGATAAGGATCAGAAGCATTCCCCTGACCCGGGGGCAGGCTGCTCTCCTGAGGTTTCTCTGCAGGAGCAAGAGACTCCATCTCTGCTACCCCGCGCCCTCCAACCTACCCTCCCCACAGATGGAAGGATGAAGAGTGCATTACCACTTGGGCCCTGTAGGCATCTCTTAGAAATCCTGCCCCCAGCACCAGAGTCCAGGGGCAGGAGGGTGGCTCTTGGGGTAGGCGGTATGGATGCTGTTTACCAGCTGTACAGCCCCGGCCTTCTCTGGGGTCCTGCGGCACCGCTGTCTCCTCCCTGCCCAGGCACACGACACATAAGTTTGAGCTCCTGGTTGTCTTTCTTGGTTAGATCGTAAGCTCCTTGCAGGCAGGGGCATGCCCAGCCCTTCTTTGTGTCAGTGTCTCCATAACACAGCACTCCCCTTGCTGTCTTTGGTTTCCTCAAACACCTACTACTGTGGGGCCAGCACTCAGAGGTCTAATGGCCAGACGCCAGTGGGAGCAACAGAACCCTGGGGAGAATGGCTGGAGGAGAAGAGGCCTAAGTGACACTCCTGAGGGCGGCACATTGTGCTTAGTGAGCAGAAGGGGTGCAGAGGACCCCGGAGGGTGGGGTATAGACACCAAGGTGTGGTCAGGGCCCAGATGGGACACCTCTGCTGAGTGCCTACAAACAGCCTGACACTGGGCTAAGAGGCGACAGTAGGTGCTGCAAGGTTTATGGGTGGTTTGAGGGAAAAACCAGTGGCAGCACTTTACACTGGTTGAGCACCTCCTTACTGATCTTACTGGTGCATAATCCCCATGATAGTGTTGGGATGTAGCTATATTCACCCATTTTATAGATAGGAAAACCATGGCACAGAGAGATGGAGATGTGCTCCAAGGCACATAGGTAGCAAGTGATAGAGCTGACGTTCAAATTCAGTCTATAGCTCTGTCCCCTTTGCTGCAGTGGAACATTCATGAAGAAGCCAGGCATTGAGTCCAGGGGCCATCTTGACAAAACAGTCTTAGAAGGCAGTGTCCCTCCTACCCTCTTCTCCATCTGCCCCAGGGCAGCACACAGCAGCTGACCAAGAGCTGTCTTTTTCTGGGCAGGAACCACCACGGGACCGAGCCTTGGTGGACCATGAGAATGTCATCAGCTGTCCCCACTTGGGCGCCAGCACCAAGGAGGCCCAGAGCCGCTGTGGGGAGGAGATCGCCGTCCAGTTCGTGGACATGGTGAAGGGGAAATCTCTAGCAGGGGTTGTAAGTATCGCCAAGTGGGGCTGGGGCCCAGGGGTCAGAGGGCACGGGAGAAGGGCTTCTTGTTGTTGGGAATGGTGGCAGCAGGGGTAAGCAGTGGTGTGGTGACCAGATTCCGCCCTGAGAGCAGAAGATAAGTGGCTCCACTTGAGCCAGCCCCCTGGTGGGGTGGCGGGGCTGCGATAGCCCCAGCCCTGGGGCTGAGGCCTGACAGCAGGGGCCAGCTTCGCCCCACTCTCCTCTGCACTGCTACAGAGACTGCAGTGCCTCCCGGGCATGCACAGAGGCCGCATTGTTCTCTGCATGCCTTGGAAATGAAGGAGTGTGGCTTGGGTGACAGCCGGAAGCCTTGGAGCCAGGAACCAGCCTGTGGAGAAAGCCCATTGGGGCACTTTTCACCTCATAACCTTGAGCCGTCCTTTCACTGTGTCCATGTGAGAGCCCTGGGCAGGCAAGCCCCCTCCCCTAACGGGAGCCCTCCATGCCAGCTGGCCCCTCCAAGTTATGGCCTAATGCCCTCACTGCTTGTCTTTGCTCACACTGGGCCCTTCCTGGCATGTTCTCCTCCAAGCTTAACCTTACTTATACTTCAAGTCCTGTCTCATCTGTTCCATCTTTGGATGTTCCTTAAGCTCCAGTGGGCCCCAGATACTGTCAAAGCCCTTTGGGAACACAGAGATGAATACAGAAGGCATAGCTCTCCTTTGGGGGCCCACCACCCCTTCTTGAAGATTTGCTTGCCTTCCCAGCTCCATCTCAATCCTTTTGCAACAAATTACATTCTCTCTCGTTACTAAGGTTTCATGAGTTTGTATCTTTCTCCTTAACTAAATTCTAAGTTCTTTGAGGACAAAAATCTAGGATGCAGGCGTCCCGCAGCTTGCCTGGCTCTGCCCGGAGCACTGAATCAGTACTCTGTGAGAGTCGGTGAAGGATGTGGGGACACCTTCCTGGCCTACCCTCAGTGTAGGAATTTCACTCCTGAGGACAGAACTGTGGCAGGAGACACAGGCTGCTTTGTTCAGCCCTGCCAGGCCTGCTTTGGTAGCCCGTCTCTTAGAGCCACCCTGCTGTCTGCGTCCTGCTGCTCCCCTGCAGAGGAGTCCTCAGGGCCAGCCTGGAGAGCGTGGCAGTGGCCACAGGAGGTAGTCAGCATTAGACCCTCGGTCTGTCCATGCCGCCTGCTATGCTGTTGGCCTCTCGGGCCAGGGCACACTTTCTCGCTCCTCTGTTTGAGTGTCACAGGCTGCTGAGCAGGGTCATTCCCCTAGGTGATGCTGGTCAGGTTTGCTGGCTGAGGTTTGCTCCAGGACCGTTGCCAGCCAGTCTGGGCTTGGCTTTTCCCTGTCCAGCCCTTTAGCAAGATAGGTTTCTCCCACCACCCCTGCAGCCCTTGGGAGTCATTCATGTTGTCCTTAGGTAGCGGTGGCATTCCATGCCTCTTCCTGCAGGAAACTCCTTAACACTGGCCCCATCAAATGGAGCCACCACATGTCCCCATCTTACTCAAGAGGTAAGAGTCCTCGTGATCTGTGCCCCCCCCCCACAACTACATCAAAGACTCGCCTCGCTGTTGTGCTGCCCAGACCCCCCCAAGCAGTCCAGATGGGCATGCGTTTCCTTGCTTCTGGCAGTTAGGGGTGCTCTTCTTAGCCTTCTGTGCCCTTTCCTGGCTCAACAGCTCTCCTGAGCTATGGGCACAAGTTGTCATCTCGTTGGTGGCTGTTGGAAGTTGTCACCACCCACCCCTTCCAGGCACTCAGGCAAAGCAAGATGCCCCTGCATCTCCTCCATGTGGAGCCAAGGCCCTGCCTGGGACTGGGCCTGACTGCTGTGCCCTGCTGCTGCTTGCTGACCCAGCTCTGCTCCCCGTGTGTCTGCAGGTGAACGCCCAGGCCCTTACCAGTGCCTTCTCTCCGCACACCAAGCCTTGGATTGGTCTGGCAGAAGCTCTGGGGACGCTGATGAGAGCCTGGGCTGGGTGCCCCAAAGGGACCATCCAGGTGGTAACACAGGGTGAGCCGGGGACTCTGCAGAGGGAGGAGGAAGAGGGACGTGCGCTCGGCACCCACTGGTGTGTCTGCTGCCGGTCACAGGCAGTGAGGCACTCGGAGACTGCCCTGGTGCCAACTGACTATGGCTCACGTCCCATGTTCTGTCTGAATGTGGCTCACTTGCTATGGAGCGGTGAGAGGAGAGGACTGCAAAAAGTCACTGGAAAGTACACTTAGTTCATACAGCATTTTTAAGGTGTACATGTTTTAGGTGCAAGAGAGACCTCCACAAGGGATGGAGTTTCACACAAGAGGTATTAAGGTCGGTGGAGGGTCGCTAGATGAAGCAACGGGGCCTTTGGTCCCAGTTTTGACCTTGTCACTTAGCTGCTGCGTGACTCCCTTCTCTGAGCTGTGGGTTCTTCACATGTGAGCGGGTCAGGGGTCGGTGCACCAGACGACGCGGTGGGGGAATTTTGTGCTCTGCGGGCCCTTGGATAAGCTGAAGGTCCTTGGGGAGTGGGAGTGAGGGTGGTGCCCTGTCAGCCCTTGGTGACTGCACAGACACTGGCCACCTGTGCAGCGGGCCCAGCTCAAGCAGATGCAGTTGAGAGACCCAGGAGGGCTGCAGCCCCCTAAGTCTGCAGAGGCTTGTCCTTCCCACTAACTGTTGGGCAGGTTCTCACTTGGGGAGAGAGTGAGGCTGGGGCCGCGTAGACCCTGAGCACTGCCAGGACCGGGCAATGTCTCCACGGCCTGTGCACCATGTCAGAGGAAGTGAGGCACTGTTTTGGCTGCCTGTTGCCTGAGGATGGTAAGGGCATGCGTGAGTGCCAGGGCCAGGGTGTGAGTGGGAAAAGTTTCAAGTGTTCCTTTGGGGTACGACTGGCAGGCCAAGGCATCTGGGCCAGGGGCAGGGGCAGGGGAGTGGGGCTGAGTTTCAAAGAGGAGTTCCTTAGGTTGGTGTAGAGTGTCCTGGGTTTCCTGGCCTGCACCCCCAGTGTCGCCCTGGCTGCTCACCCTCCAATGATCTGCCAGGGCTCACTAGGGTCGGAGACCGCAGGGAAATGGGGAGCTTGTCATACCAAGCTTGGTGCTGGTGGTCTCCTGCTCCTTCCTGTGTTGCTCAGCAAACAGCAACCTTATGGTGGCTTTTTTGGTCCCCAGGCACATCCCTGAAGAATGCGGGGAACTGCCTAAGCCCTGCAGTCATAGTTGGCCTCCTGAAGGACGCTTCCAATCTGGCGGATGTGAACTTGGTGAACGCCAAGTTGCTGGTGAAAGAAGCTGGCCTCAATGTGCGCTCCCCCGAACTCTACCTTTCCAAGCCCTGTCAGCACTGCCCTTCCCACCCCTTCCCTGTGGGGCTCCCGGCCCTGCCCCCTGTCAGGAGCCCTGGTGCCCTGTTGCACTTGACACTACTCCCCAGAGAGGTAGCCATGATTTCTTCATCTGCAAAGCGAAGAGCCGCCTGCCTGTGAGCGTTGCTATGGGTGAACTAGTACTCGAGAGGGTGCTTTGTGCATAGCTGCTCTGTGAACAGGAGCTGGTGGCAGCATCCCGATGTTACACCCAGGAAAGAGGAGCAGGGCTGCATTGAACTGGAAGCTGAGAGAGAGCCCAGAGCACCTGGCCTCTGACTCTCTGTCCAGTGCTCTTACCACAGCTCCTGGTTTCTTAATTAACTTGGAAATTCTGGCAGCTACCAACACAGTCTCAGACTCTATTGTCCTCCCGTCTTTCCTTTGGCATCCTCCCCTCTTGCTCCCTTTTTGGATCAAAGTCTGTCTCTCAGCAGTGGGAGCTGACAGGAGCAGCAGGCTGTCCAGCGTCGTGTTCCCCCTCCTTTGCCCTCTGTGGGGAAAGCGGTGAGCAGGAGGGGCTGGCCTGCTCCCAGCCTCCCTCCCTCCTTAGCTCCCACCACCCCTCCAAGCTTTTCCTCTACTTGGTCGAGCTGCACTTGCCCTCCCTTTGGAGAGGCCATTGACTGTCCCAGGATGCTAATGCTCAGGGCATAAGGCTGAGCTCATTTGCTCTCTCTTCCATGCCTGAGTTGCATATTGTCTGAGTTGAAGTCCTACAAATCTGTGATGAGGCGAAGCGGGAAGATGGATGCTCTGCAGCCAGGAGGCATAACTGTGCCTCCTACCTTCTCTTTGCAGGTAACCACCTCCCACAACCCTGCTGTGCCAGGGGAGCAGGCCTACGGGGAATGCCTCCTGACTGTGGCCTTGACAGGTGTCCCCTACCAGGCGGTGGGCTTGGTCCAGGGCACCACCCCTGTGCTGCAGGCACTCAACGGAGCTGTCTTCAGACCGGAAGTGCCCCTCCGCAGGGGCCTGCCCCTGCTCATTTTCCGGGCTCAGCCATCCAACCCTGCAATGCTGCCCACCATGATTGGTGAGGAGGGGCTGTAGGGCTGCTGTACCCTTGAGGCAGGGGCAGGCATGTTGAGGGGAGAGAGTCTGTCCTGGGAGTGGGCTCCGTGGCTCTTGGGCTTCTTCAGCTTCTTTCCGTGTTGCAAGGTGTCTCTGGATCATCAGCATACAGAGGGGTTCTCATGCCAGTTTCTAGAACACTTGGGGAGTGGATAGGGAGTTAAGAGGGATAGTGCCTATGTAAGATGGCAGAGCAGTGTGGCAGAGGGAGGACCCCAAAGTTCCTGTTAACTGGCTTGCTCACCATGTGGAGCACAGTGTGGACCTGCCCACAGAGCTGGATCCGAGGAGCTCAGAATCACTGTGTGCAGGTGTCCTTTCTTGACCACAGGCACTCATGGTCAGCCTGACTGCAGCAAAACATGTCAGGGCATCCCCTTGGCATCCTGAACCTGCTCCAGTCCCCTAGTGCCCAGTGCCCAGCTGCCAGGAGTCTTGGAGGCACTTCCAAGTTTGACAGAGAGCATGTCCACAGACTTCATCACTGCCAGCTGCCCAGAGGAACTTTCTCCTGCTTTTCTCCCTTGCTGTTGGTCTGGATAAAACTGGCAACCAGCAAGTCAGGAGACTGCTGTGGTTCTTCGTGGCTGGCTCATCCCTTCCCTGCCTTGTCTGAGGGTCAGGGTGTTCCCAAAGAGACTCCAGAATAGCAGGGGAGCTGGGCAGGGGCTCCATTGTTCCCACTCTTTGATTCCGAGACCATAACCTCTCCTGTCCCCAACACGCATACTGCAACTTTGATGACAGAAATCCAAGACATCTGATCCTGCTCCTTCCCCCATGCTCCGTGCCAACCCAGGGTTTCTTCTACTCCCCAGGACTCCTGGCAGAGGCAGGCGTGCAGCTGCTGTCCTACCAGACCTCCGTGGTGTCAGATGGGGAGACCTGGCATGTCATGGGCCTCTCCTCCGTGCTGCCCAGCCTGGAGGCGTGGAAGCAGCACGTGACCGAGGCTTTCCAATTCTACTTTTAACCTCGGGGTTCACTGGTCCCAGCCTCAGGACCTTTTCTGAAGAAACCTGCCCACTGTGGTCTACAGAGAGAGGAGATCCACACTCCTGGGGCTGACACCTCTTACACTGCAGCAGTCATTGGACCCCTGTACACAGCAATAACTCCCTACTAAAGAGCCTATCCCAAATCTTGCATCTTTGTGTTATCATTACCCTGAAGAGCCACCAGAGGGCATGTGCGGGCTGCCATGGGGCTTGATTTTGGCTGCCGGGAGGGTAAAGTGGAGGGAGTGTGAGGTGGGTGAACCGCATGCCTGGAGGTGGGTGCTCTGAAGAGCCCTCTCCTGTTTCTCAGGTTATTCAGGGGTATTTTTACAGGAGCAAAGTTTCTTATTTCAGATCTCTTTCATCTGGGAATATACACACACATTAGTAAGTGTAGTTCAGTAATGTTCAGTATTACATGCCAGGCACTGGGCCATGGATGAGGATTAAAACCCAGACTGCTTCCTGAGAAGCCCCCATCTGCTGGGGGGCCAGAGCACACGGAGGTCACTGGAAGCGGTGTGGAAAGTGCTGCCACAGGTGGTTATGAATTCTGCTGAGTCTGAAGGAAGAAGAAATTTGAGCCGAAGATGGTGTCTCCAAGGAGATGTTTGGAAGGAGTTCATAAAGAGGAAACTGCATGAGTAAAAGCATGGGGCATGAGGATATTCGGTGAATTCACAAAGCCAGCTCCCTATGGGTTGGACAGTATAATACTTTGTTTTTTCAGATGATTTTCATGACGCATGAGAGACTGGCGCTCCTTGACCGTAAGGGTTTCACCTTGTGAGGGATTTTTTTCCCCATTATTACAGGATGATCCAGTGTGTGTGCCCATAGTGTTTGTTTTTGAGACTTCTACCCGGATTAAGAAGGCCCAGCACAGGGCAGCTGATTGGCACTGAGCGGGGGCGAGTCACCACTTTGGCCTCCTTAGCACTGTGGCTGCACTGAAGGTCGGGGGGATCTCTACCACTAATCGGTTGCTGTGCTCGCACCTGCAGTGAGCTCGGGAACGTGTTAGGGCCTTGCTGGAACATACCTGGGAGGCATGGGTGTGGGTATGAGCAGCAAAGTTGGCTTTGGGCAGCTCTGCCCTTCAACAAATGTTGAATACCCTAAGCTGTGTTCCTTCATCAGTACGAGGGATAATGATACCTTTCAGAGTCTCAGGATGAAATGGATTGAAAAGTGGTTTATGGAAAGTGCTCCAGTCACTTAATCAGCACTTGCTTCTTCACCCTTGTGCCCTTCTTTGAGAGCAGGTCTCACTCCGTCTCTTGCAAAGACAAGAGGCCTCTCTTGACCTCACTGTGGTAGGATGTGGGGCATCTGACACCGGACAACCCACCCTCTCCTACTGGAAAGAGATCTGTGCATCACTTGGCATCCGATTAGAGTCATTTGAGCCCATGGATAGCTAGAAAATCAGGCTGAGACTGATGGAATTAAAAATTCAGTGAAAAATTGAGCTCAGTTTTCAGCCCTTCTGCTTCTTTCCTCAAAACTCCCTCAACAAACCATATTCTGTTTTTTGAAGTGGTCAGAACAGTTCTAGAAACTCAAACAACGTGACCATCTCAAAGTGTATTTCTAGGCATGGGTGCCCGAGAAGGCACGGGACAATTTCATTGCATCACCCTGTCCCATGGCTTTCCGCATAAAAACCCACATTTAAAATGGTAAGATTTTTAAATGCAGCTAGTGCTGCCTGGAGGGGGCTGTTCACTCCTTTGTGTCACTGTGGTTTGTGGCCTCCCTGCATACACCTGGCTTAAGAGTTGAATTTCATTCTTGTGTGACTTGGCTGGGAAGCAGAAGGTTGCTGTAAAGTCAGTGATGGAGGCAGAGCAAATGCTGGAACCAGAGGAAACTGGCCTCAGAATGCTGACTCCTGGAACCCTGGGATTAAGAAACGTGTGTCCGTGTCTGTGCGCACATGGGTCTGTGTGCATGCACGTGTGTGCGTGTTTGGTGTGCACCCAAGAAGCCCGCAGCTGCCTATGGCCACGGGGCTGGACCGTTCTTCGCATCTGTTCTAATATAACCTGTTCAGCATTTTTTCTTGAGACGAGTATAACAGGGCCTATGCCCTGCCTGGTAATCACTCCCTCTTTCCTGCTCTGGGTCACCCTGGGTGATTTCTTGCCCACACCAGAAAATTCTTTTATCTGGATGATAATAGCAGACCTGAGGTTGAATATGGGGACAGAGCAATCGGAAATCATTCCTTCCTATGCTGACCTTAATCAGCGTATGAGAAGGCTTTGCTCAGAGCCAGTAGTCTGTTCAGTGACATGGATCCTGGGGCTACCAGCGGAAGGCCGAGGCCTCAGCATCAAAGCCGGGAGCTGGAGGAGGCCGGGCGGTCCTGTGCAGTGGTGGCAAGGTCAAAGCCATGCTGCGTGCCCTGAGCCAGCCCAGGGCTGACGCTTGGCTGGCGTGCAGGGGTGTGGGCAGCAGCCATTCCCCTGGTCAGCACCCTGTATCCTTGTCATTAAGTACTTTTTTTTTTTTTTGAGAGGGCATCTCTCATATTTATTGATCAAATGGCTGTTAACAACAATAAAATTCTGTACAGGGGACTCAATGCACAATCATTAATCCACCCCAAGCCTAATTCTCATCAGTCTCCGATCTTCTGAAGCACAACGAACAAGTTCTTACATGGTGAACAAATTCTTACATAGTGAATAAGTTCTTACATGGTGAACAGTACAAGGGCTGTCATCACAGAAACTTTCAGTTTTGATCACGCATTATGAACTACAAACAATCAGGTCAGATATGAATATTTGTTTGATTTTTATACTTGATTTATATGTGAATCCCACATTTCTCCCTTATTATTATTATTATTATTATTATTTTTTAATAAAATGCTGAAGTGGTAGGTAGATGCAATATGTCATTAAGTACTTTTGATATCACCCCCAGACTGTGTCCAAATGACGCCCAAGTGGAGGAAGGTCTGGCTCAGCCTCGTGTGATATGGAAGGTCCTAGTTGCTAAGGCCCCTGGCAGTGTCCGCACCGAGAGCCCAGAGTGAGCTCCAGCATGGGTAGGAGGCAAGGCTAGAGTCTCGTATCCCAAAAACTCAGGTGCTACGGGCTCTTCTCCCATGACTACAGACATTCCTCTGGAGATCTTGGGAAAGGCATATGTTGTCTTGCCAGGGAGGCCTGCTGGCCTGAAGACCCCAGACAGCTGGCTGAGGAGGAGCGGGCCGCAGGGGGCAGCAGAGAGGCCGCTACGGTGGTGGGATAAAATGGGAGGTCAGCGAGCACCTGGAGAGACGGCTGGGGGAGTCAGCGGACGCTGGATTGGCGGCTCCAAGTGGGGTTTATCTGGGGTTTTCTATTGGCTGTTGAGACAGGAACACCCTTGGGCAAACAGTGAGATGGGTGGGCCCAGCATCTCATTCCCCTGTGCCCAGTGCCCCGTTATCCCGCGGGCGCCCCAGCCAGCCGTGCTCCCAGCCACAGAAGCAATCTTCTCTCCTGCAAAGTGCCCCTTTCTTGGCAGGGGGGCTGAAGAAGCTTTCTCAAAGGACATGAATGACAGCTCAGTTTCTGCCTCCTGCTGGTTCTCATCAGTATGGTCAGTAGGGGGTCTTCAGACCAGGTGGGGAAGCTGGTTTCATTGCCTTTGTTTCCCTGTACTTCTCATAGAATGAAATTGGAAGGGGAGAGAGAGGCAGTGAAGTGAGTGCCCAGCAATTTTACTGCCTGGGGGAGGTGGGAGGACAAGGGGCAGGCCCTCGGGAGCCAGAGCCTGGAGGGCTCACAGTCTTCTCTGCGTGGCACCTAGTGCGTTTCTTGTGTTCTGGTTTCCAAGAAATGCAAGAGTCAGTTCCTCCTCTGTCTTTTTAATTGTGCTTATAGCTTAGTACCACGTATAGAACTTAGAAATTCACAGAAACCCTTACAAAACAAATATGCAGGCATTTTCTTTTATCTGTTTGCATTTTATTGCTCTTCACTTTATTGTGCTTCACAGATACTGTGTTTTTACAAACTGAAGGTTTGTGGAAACCCCAAGTCAAGCAAGTCCATTTGGTTTGCTCGTTTTTCCAATAACATCTGCTCACTTTGTGTCTCTGTAACATTCTGGTAATTCTCATGGTATTTCAACCTTTTTCATTATTATTATTATATTTGTTATGATGACCTGCGATCAGTGATTACAACTCACTAAAAGCTCAGATGACTGTTACCATTTTTTGGCAATAAAGTACTTTTAAATTAAGGTACATACTTTTTTAATTTTTTAAGACATAGTGCTATGCCATACTCTTACTAGACTACACTATAGTGTGAACATAACTTTCATATGCACTGGGAAACCAAAAATTCATTTGACTCACTTCATTGTGATACTCGCTTTATTGTAGTGGTCTGGAACCAAGCCTGCGGTGTTTCCAAAGTATGCCTGTACCAGCACAGAAATTTAATAAAAATAATAATAACAAGACATAAGGAATGATAGGCCTGTCATCTGGATCTTTTCACGTAGCTGGAGGTGACTGATGGCCAGGCCTCCCCTCCGCCGCCTGTTTCGCAATCCCATGCCGAGGACTGCAGCAGGGAAGGGCACCGAGGACCTGCTCGAGAAGGCGCCTGGCTCTACAAGGCCATTGCCAGTGGGGTTGCTGTTTCCAATCCCATCTATTTACTTGCTAAGGGCACTTTTTTTTTCATTTTTGTTTTTGTTTTTTCTAATGTGATTGGTGGGCAGCTCTGCCAGCGTACTTTTTGCAGGAACCACTCTGCGGATCTGTAGAATTTAAAGAAACAAAAGGACATTCAGTCGTGAGTTTCATCCTGAACATCTTCCATCCTCGGGACCGGCTTATTGCTTAAGGCAAAGCTGTGCTGAGGGGCTCTCCTAAGTGCATCCTGAAGTCCGGGGTGCTCCACTGCCTGCCTAGCTCCAAGCCTGGACACCTGGGCGGCCTGTGCCCAATGCCATGGGAGCCGCAGCCAGGAGGTGGGCAGGGTCCCCATGATGTGCTCTGCCTAATAGGGGAGCAGGCTGGCAGGCTGGACAGGCAGAGACAGAACCCCACAGAGTGAAATAAAAATCTTCATTTCAGCTAAAATCTCGATGTAAGTTCACTGCTCACGGGAGTCACCAGCAGGGAACAACCCAACTGCCCTCTTCACAGGGTCAGTGTGAGAAGCACCGTGCCAAATGAGCTTCTGGGCCTTGGGAGCGAGGGAGACGGGTTCTGAGACTCTCCTGTGAAAATCCCAAGGTCCTCCCTTTCTCTCTCCTCTTTCCCCCCAACTTTCTCCCTCCCCTGCCTCTCTTTCTCTCTGCTTCTGATGACTGAAATGGCTTGACATATTTAGTAGCCTTCTGACTTGTCCTTAAGAACCATTTTTCCAACACACAAGCAAACAAGTGACTCCCTGGCAGTGTCAGTCTGGTGAACCTGCTTACGGAGCTTACCACTCAGCCACACCCTGCAGGGGCAGCCTGGCAAACCCCGTGCCTGCCTCGCAGAGCACCTAGCATCGCTGCGGCAGCCCCGGGCAGCCTGGCAGAGGAGGCAGGTGGCTGGGAGCATGGGCCGTGGGCAGGAGTAAAGCGAGGGCACCGCTCATGCTGTCGTCTCCTGCTTTGTCTGGGTGTCTCCCTGATCGTGGATGTGCTACACCTGGTGCCCCACTCCCCAATGCCCTCGCCAAGCTTTTCTGTCCTCCCCCCTTCATCTACCAAAGGAAGGAAACCATCACCAAACAGAAAAATAAAGAGGACTTATTTGAGTATGGGGACTATTTATTGAGATTTAAGGGTTGTAAAAAGAATTGCTTCTCACTCTTCCATTCTGCTTATATTACCAACTTGGAAGATAAACTGAAAGCAGATTATCTGTGTCCATGAAATATGAGACTCCATGTATGAATACTTGATTATCCTTTCAAAGTACATAAATATTCCTCCCATTTCTCCTCCGGCCCCAATCCTCTTCCAGTAAACTCTTCTCTCCCTCCTTCCTCTTGTCCCTACTTACTTATTTCCCAGAGCTCACTGCTTCTCCCCAGAAGGAACTGGTGACATTAAGACCGCTATAAGGCCCCTTAGCCCAAGGCTCCCTCCAGCCCAGGCTTCTGGCTCAACAGGACCTCCACACCCTGTTTCCTTAGGAGTCTGTCCCCACATTCCAGTGTGTGCCTTCTCTCAAGCTGTCACCTGTGTCACTGATGCGATACCTCTGCAGGAATGAGTTCCGTAGGTTCAGGCTCACATCCTGCTTCCCCTGTGGGTGCTAACTGTTTTCATCAAGCTTCTAGGGGGGCTTCCTATCCTGAGCAGATCAGGTAAAGAAAGTGACTTTTATTCACACGATTTGAGAACACACTCCCCCCAGCCTTTGCCTTTCCAGGGAAAGAACCCCAAGAGTTTCTTCGGTCTTCAGGCACAGGCTCCCCATGTCTGATCTTTTGGGAGCTCTCTGGGCTGCTCACACTATGGGAACTGCATCTGTCACCCAAAGGAAAACTTCCTACCACCAGCCCTGCCCACCTTTAGATTGGATGCCGGGCATACTTGCGGCGATATAACTCATCCACTCGCTCCAGGTACCAAGTGCCTGGAAAAAGGTTGTTTGTGTCTCCAGGTGGTGAGAAATTCACTGTGGAACAAGAAGAGGCAACACTCACCAAAAGCTATGTGGATCTGGGGAAGAGAAAATACTAATAGCGACGCTATAGCTTCCCACCAAAGCTCTCCTGGCTGTGCTGCAAGGGGCTGCAAGGTCATCTCCACGTCCCCTGGAGCACTGGACCAGCAGAAAAACAAGATCCAGTACGTACGGCTTAGGTATTAAAATTTTATTAGAGGAGTATGACATTTTCCTACACTAAGCATGCCTTCCCTCCACTGAAGTCTTTATCATGTCCTTTTGCCAATGATTCCTAGCTTGAACTTCCTGTTTCCTAACAGATATTCCTTCCTACCCCAAGTTCTCTGGCTCTGATTCATTGCAGTATTTCAGTGCTTTGTCCATTAATGTTCATCTTGGAGATCCTGTTTTTACTTCAATTGCTTTTCTTGCTTGCTCTAACATTTCCTGTTCCAGACAAGATCAATAACTACAAGGTCTAGGTTTTATGGAAATATGTTCTGTCTCCTTTTCACACCACACTGCAAACCAGGTACACTACGTTTTGCTTCATAGGTCAGTTTAGATTTGGATATCTAGCTCCAAAGTCTAGGTTCTTTCAACGGTTGCATAGATAACTTTTCCAAAGACATCTGACTCCAGGGGACTCCATTTTCCAGTACCTTGTTTGGGGTGGTTGGTTACAATCTACACTGGGAAGCCACATGCTGTCTCCTGCCTCTTCTCAACTCTTCCTTCTGCTTCCCCCCCCCAGCTCTGGCCCGTTTGGACCCCACAGATCTCGCAGTCACATCCCGTAGACACCTTCGCTCTGGCCCGCTGGAGTCTGGACTTCTGATAGATTCCTGGCTCTCAGCTGCTGGCATGGAGTCTGAGGAAGGCTGCCCTCTTCTCCTCCCTTCTGCTCTTTTTCTTACCCTTGTGGTAGAATTCTTCTCTTTGGCCCATGATTTCTGTGAACTCCTTAGGAGAAACACACTTCCGGGAGGCCAGGCGTCTCGGCAGGTCCGACATGCTGGACACCAGCCTCTCCAGGGGGGAGCCTGTGGAGCAAAAGCAAGGTTGTTAAGCCCGCCTCACTGTCATTATCACTGCTCCAAATCAAGGGTGCAACAGAGAGCAGGTCCTGTGGGAGCCAGAGCCCTGGAGGAAAGCACTCTGTGTGTGGCTTAGGATGTCCAGAAATGACACTCTAAGGACAACAAACTAACGTTAGGAAAACATAGAGGCAGACACACTCCTTTGCCAAAGCATATCACACAGTTCTTAGGTGCGCATCTGTGATGGCATCTGTCAAAAAGAATCAGTGTTTACCGGATATCTCCAGCCCATCCCTGTCTCTGTACTGGTGGCAACCAAACCACTGTTACCTCTTTCCTGGACTCTTTGCTGGAACAACCTGCCTGGTTTCCCTATATCCACCTTTGTTTCTCTTCCATCTTTTCTCTATGTAGTAGTCAGGGAACTGCTTCAAATACATAAATTAGATAAACTTACTCCATTGGTTATACCCTTTCAGGAAATTTCCTTTGCTCGTAATCACAATATAATTCTGTCAAGATGGGAGTCTTAGAGGAGTGGTGAGGCAGAATATGGTCTCTTTTATCAGATGAGTCTTGTCAGAAGTGCCTGACAGAAAGACAGGACTCACCTGGAGAAGCATCCTGGGACACTCGAAATGAAAAAAAACTTGCTGCCAAGCCCGAGCCGTAGGAGAATGCACCCACCCTGGAGCCAGCCAAGTCCTGGGCAGAGTGCCTGCAGGGCAAGAAATCAAAACCCAAGAAACACATGGGCATTATATTCTGCTCTTCAAATAAACCGTTAACACATCAGCCCAATCAAGTCAACCTCTTGCAAATAGAAATGGGTTTCAGGCACTCTACACAAAGAGGGACTTTTGGAAGATCCTAGGGATTGATTGGCCTAGGTGGATGAAAACTTGCTGACAGGAAAGAAGCTAAAAATCCAAGATACAGAAGGCACAGCAAGCAAACATAATTTGAGGGTATAAGAGGAACTTCTCCCCACCCATCAGGACAAGATTAATTCAATGAACCCTGAAGGCATCTCCAGGTGAAGGTCAGACCACGTGACTCACCTTCACGGCTTCAGTGTTGGCTGCTAATGCTTCAGCAGTTGTAATTTTTTTATCATTCCCTTATCAGTAATAATTTGATCAAGTTTATATATGTGTGTGTGTATAATACATATCTTATGTTATATGCATGTACTATAGTACAAGTATTTCCTCATAAAACCCACAAAGAATATCAATAGAAATAACAACTAACATTGGAACACCTGCTGAACATTACTGTTTTAATTGCTTCAGACATTAAAAAGTCATCAAAACCCATTAGGCAGGAATTGTTGTTGTGCATATTTTAGATGAGGAAAGTGAGGCACAAAGAAAGTGTTTTTCCAAGGTCAAGGCTAATAAGTGGTAAAGAGATTTGAACCTAGGTTGTAGGCTATGAAACTAGACTCTCTTAAACATCATACTTTCTAAGTATAGAGATGTTAAAAGGATGAGATAAAATATGTATAAAAGTTCTGTTTTCTTGTGCATTCAAGTACCTCTTGAAAATACCCTGATCTCATACACGTACTTCACTTTGGAGACCATTGTTTAATGCTGATAATAAATCTGCCTATACATACAGCTTTGAAACAAGTTTCTTTCATTTTCCTCCCTCCCGCTCCTCCTTCCTCCCTTCCTTCTTTAAAAACTTGGTTGAGTCCTCAGACCATGGGGTCGGGGGTCTGGGGCGGGGACAGACACAGTACTCACTGGGACAGAAGTGAGGCCAAGCACCCATACAGGGATGAAGTATACATATTCCCATTGTGCGTGGAGAGGTAAAGGGAGGCCTTGGTTTTCCTGTTGAATGTGTCCAGAGAGACCTTTTGAAGTGCTTTATCCATGTCCTTGTTGGTGTAGGTGTCTTCCGGCCTTAGCCCCCTGGGAGGCAGCCAGAGAAACAGGCCAGGTGAGAGGCCACAGGAGGGGCGGAGGGCAGCAAGGGGAGAAGCAACAGCTTCTGCACAGAGGACTTTGGGACACATGTTTTCTATTGTAGAATATTTGAAAATACAGAAAAGTGCAAAGAAAAAAATGTCACTAATAGTCTTACCATTCATCTTCTATAATGTTATTTTTAAAGGCTGCAGTATGGGCCATGACAGGATATACCTTACTTTAACCAATCTCCCCATTCCCATCCTGACCAGTTAAAATGCTACAGTGAACAGCTACATGATTTTTAAACATGCAGAATTGCTCAGCCAAAAGGTTGTCACATCTTTGAGACCTTTGCTTCATCTTTTCCTCTTACTCCTCCAAATCCTTGTATCAGTTTACACATCTACTATTGCCTGTTTCCATGGCCTCATCAATCTTGGGTACTTAAATTTTAAAAAGGCTATGTAAAAAAAATGGTAAGTTGTTTAAATTTGTTACTAATGGGCATACATATTTAAAAATATGATATGTGCATTTCTTCTTTGAGGAAACTTTTTGTCCATATCCTTTGCTCAAGTTTCTACTATGGTGCTTATCTTATTATTGATGAGACTTTCACATATTAAACATATTAAGCCATTGTTCTTGGTATATGTTAGAACTTTTTCCTCATGGGGCAAGTCTTACATGCAATGTTTATGCTAATTTTGAAGTTTTAGTTAGTGGCTGAGTTAGTATCATTAGGAATATGGGCAGATGTTGGCAGAAAACGTAAACAGGTACCAAGAAGAAAAGGAAGGATTCCCTTCCAAATGCAAACTCTTTGTATTCAAGATTCTTCTTTTTTAAATGTCTTGGAGTAATGCAGCAATAAATGGCATTCTTCCTGCTTTTTTGACATGTGAAGGGGCTAGCTGGACTATCTCCATTTCATTGCTGGGGAGAACTGAAGCAACAAGCAAGGCAATAATTAAGCTAATGGCAAGCGAGAAGGATGACATTCCCTGTGCTGCCATCCTGTGCTGTGATTATCTGCCTCTGGCATTTCTTTCCATACAGACTGCAAGATCCTGTGGGCAAGATCACAAAGCCATGTTCATTTCTGTATTGCTAGAGTTTAGTGTGATGCCTGTCACATGCTGCTGTTCATGAAATGTGTATTGGCTAAATGATTTCGCCACACCTCTTTCCCCTTTTTCTTACTCTCTTAATCATTTCTTAGTCACTTGATCTAGATATGCAGGCAAACTGTGCCTTCTAGATAAAAGGGGAGGGTCCTATGTGGTCCTATTATTATCCGATAATCCACGTAGGGACTTGGTATTGTTTCTATTGTGTTGGAGGACTGTCCTTTTTTCCCCCAGGAATGACTGGTGGTCCAGGCTCAAGGTGTGAGGAAGCCTCCTCTTCTCACACCTCTCATGAGCCTTAAGGTTCCCCACGAAAAAGTCTGACCTGAAGGCCTCTAGTCCCTTATAGAGGCTGGTCTGTGTGTCACTGCTGACCGACAAGAAGTCATTGAACATCAGGCGAGCCAGGGATTTCTGGGCCATCTTGCAGAAGGGAGTGTGAAAGATCATAAACTGTAAATCATCAAGAGTGAAAGGCCGATGGATGCCAGCTGGAAGAGGAAGTGTGAAACTAAGGATGCGGCATGACAGATGAGCCTTTACAACCACTCTCCAAGGTCTAACTGCCGAGGGACCCTAAGCCTCCCAGAAAACTAGCTCCTACCCACAGCAGAGACACACAGGTTTGTTCATTCACTGTATAAGCATTTTAGTAAGCACCTTACTTATATAAGTATACCTATAAATAAACTTTCTGTGGGAATGCTTATAAAGACTATACTTACAGAAAGAAGGGAAAGAAACAAATATTTTCTTCCTGTCTACTATTGCTAACCTTTATGACAGATAATTCCTCCAAATTAACCTTGTGTTGTATTATTTTCTCTATTTCCAGAGGAGGAAACAGAGCCTTCAAAATATGAAGCCAAGTCATATGTCTAAGGTCACCCAGTTTGAAAATGGCCGGCTTTGCATTTAGATTCCAACATCTGTGACTCTACACTCCAGACTGTCTCTCGCATGCTGAAGAGGAGGGCCTTCCCTTCTCTGCCCTTAGAAAAGATTGCAATTTGGTACTGAGATTCAAAGCAGCAGTGACCAAATTCCCTATTAGAAAAAAGAGTAAAATAGAATGCCATGAGAGTTTAGAGGTGAGAGCAATTAGCCACTAGGGGTTTTGTAATGGACAGGCAGAGGTGAAGAATTCCAAGTTGCCTCCTTGTCCATGAGCATGGTGGCAGCTGTGGCAGCCAGCGTCCCACCCAAAGCAGTGAAAAGGGACAAGAAATGCCCCCTGTGCCTCTCCTCAAGCACCCATGCTCTGACACTTGAACATTTCTCACACTGACACCTGTCTTTTGCTGATACCCATGTAGGCATAGCTAATTAGGTAAGAACACTTTTTATTTTTCTAAAGTAGATTTCTATGTATTTTTAAACATAAGATTGTTTCTTTTCCAATTATGAAAGCAGTACATATTTTTTATCAGGAAAACTCAGAAACTAAAGGTGAAATTAAAATCAATTTATAATACCACCATCCAGAGAGAAATTACTTTAGCATAATGGCAACACCTTATTATATCAAATATATACCTAAATGTACCTAAATATAGTTAAGATTTTCAGTATCAACCAGATGTTAAAAGGTAGCAAACTACACTAAGAGTCAAATCAACCCTGACTTTGAAGAAACAATCCTCGCCCGGATAGGATGTGGTTACGCTGACTCGCCACAGCACCTCCCCAGCTGGCTACACACACTGTTTTCATACTGGTGGCTTTGACCCTGGATTGTTTACTTTCTTTGACTTAGCTCAAGTTAGAGGCAATTTCATACTTGAATTTGGAGGAATTCCAAGTGGACTTTAGCATAGACCCAGGGAAGGGTGTCAGAAGAAGGGGGCATAAAACAATTCGTTTGAAATCAGAGTAGAGAAGAGACCTTGACTCTTTTAAGACAAACTCTTGGCTGCATGTAAATGTAGACCCCACTTTCTGCCCTCTGAGCCTCCTACCTTGTTTCCACTGTTTCTGGATTTTTTCACGGTATAACGTGTAACATCGGTCCAAGGCTCTTAAGTAGCACTGCATGGAGAGCTTCCCATCCACTATTGGGTACTCTGAAGCCACATCTGGTTTGTAGAAGTCATATACATTCTCCATGTGGGTTCCCCTGAGCCCTGGAAAGGCACACAGAGGGATTCAGGGACTGTGCACTGCAGTCCACAATGAGTAGAGAGGATGGGAGAACCATGTATTAACAGACTCCTGGTCTTTACTTGTCTCATGCCCAAGCCTGAGCCCACTCAACATCCCTCATGTATTCAAGAAGAGTTAAATAGATTATGGCTTTTATATAAATAAGATCTATATTTCCCTTTCCACGTACATATGGGTTTAACAGAATCTGGAATCGCAGCCAAAAGTTTCAAAGCAAAGCCTTTCACTTTATACACAATTATCTTTCATCTTCAACTGCCAGTTTAGCTCCATAAGGGTCCTCGCCAGCAGCAATTGCCGCATCATTATCCCAATGTATGATGGTGCCAAAGAGAATGCCTCACTGATCCCTCCCTTCCGTCTGCTCCCTAGGTCAGCCTTTGGATGGTAAGCGATATCCCCAAATCCATACTTCAGCCCTTGGGTTTGCCAACTTGGGATTAGGAGCCATGCATTTGGCTATGCCATTCACAGGTCTCTTGGTACCATATATCCACAGTTACTACAAACCTCTCTCGAGAGCCAGAGGGGCCTTGGGCCCAACCAGCATGGCCACAGCTCCAGCCCCACCTGTGGGCCGAGCATTACCACTAGCATAGACTGCAATGTCTCCACAGACCACCATCGCATAGCGACCTGTAATGAGAGAAAGAAATAATTATTATCACTACCAAATCTCTAGAAAACTGGGTGCATATTTTTTTCTTATGCATTGTCAGGCATAGTTTTAGGTATTGGGCATAGACCAGTGAACAAACATGAAAATCCCTGTCCCATGAAGCTGATGCTCTAGTGAAACTCATCATGGCACATTTGAAAGCGAAGTCAAATGCACTGTCCTGTTGCCCTATCTGTAAAAAGCTCATTCATACAGAATTCTGTTTCTGAATTCAATAAAAAATTTTATTAATTGGCCCTTTTGGAGATAATGTAGATTTGTACCAATCACCTTATATACAGCATTCCATCATCCTGAAATTCCTTCCAAATCATAGAAAGTAAAGGGACGGGAAGAGAAACTAACATTTAAAATAATGGCTAAACACTAGTTATCTTCAAACAATCTGTAAAACAATACAATGAGGTAGGTAATACCCACTTTATAGAGGAAGGCACTCCCTTCCAGAGAGATTAAATAATTTGTCAAAGGTTACTTAGTAAATATGGAATATGATATTCAAACCCAGTTCTGACTGGATCCTAAACCATGTGCTTTGAATGACTTGGTACTACTTTCATTGTGAAAAGAGCTTATGTTGAGTAACCACATTTAATGTGGATGATCCATAATAACTACCTCTAACAGTCAGACTAGTATTCAATAAATGATTGTTGTCTTCACTCTTATTTGTTCCACTTTAATCTGTTAGTATTGCCACCCATAAAACTTGAATCTGCGGGAGAGACATGGTAGTAATTTTAGTATTCTACCTAACCTGTGAGGAAGCTTCCAGGATTTACCCCAACACTATTTTAGGAGTACATCCTGCAATTCCATTCCTAGGAATCTATTCTTACAACACATTATCACAGCATGCAAAGCTATTAAACAATGTTCTTAAAATATTTTTTATAATTGCAAAAAAAATACAATAATCTAACTATCAATGTAGGACAATTAAATAAAGTTTGACTTATCCATCAATAGATGTTTTTTAAAGACTTTTAAAAGATGTGGTGGAGGGGGGCTCTGGAAAGATAACTGAGTAGAGAGAGCCTGAATCCACCTTGCATACACCGAATCTACACTTACACACAGAGCTTTTCACCCTGAAGAATATTGGTGACTGAAGTGAGCACCTTTTATACAATTAAGGACAAAAGATCACCCAAAAAATCCCCCAAACGGCAGGGAAGACAGAGACATGATAACTTTGGGAACCACATCTCCACCGGCGGGGGGTGGGGGATGGTATTTCTGAGAGAGCCAGGTGCAGGGGCAGACTCACTGCCCCAAGGTGCAGGAAAAGAGCCTGGCAGTGTGAAGTGCAACTAGACCGTACATGAACAGACCCGAGTTTCAGAACTAAACATCCACTGCTTGGCAAGGAAACCACTGGAGACAATCTGGGATCAAACAAGCCAGCCAGCACCATTGTTTGCTTCCTTCTGCACATATCAGTGTGGCAGAGAGCAGGATCTGTGCACACACACAAACCTCAGACTTGGTCTAGGCAGCCCTCTGACACCCACCCATATCTAGACACACCTACAGGAGATCCAGTAGCCCCCCACTGCTGCCTGCTTTAACCACTGACCCAGCCCCCATCAGGCTGGATGCACAAATCTGTGGACTAGTGCTGTCAAGGCAACTCCCCAGAGCACTGCAAAGGTATGCATGTGGGGGGCTAACCCCTGGCCACCAGCAAGCTGGTGAGTGTGACGCAGCATGGAGCATGCATGGATGAACAGGGGAGGAGGGGAGAGACATGAACAGTGCCTGACTCTACGATGACAGCAGGAACCAGCAGACACCCAATGCAGAAATTCTCCAGAGTGGTACTGAATGGCTCAGATAATGCAAAGGTGTGCAGGTAAGGAAGCACAGGGAACTTAGCTGGTACCGGTCCAGGAATTAACTGCAGTGCACCCCCAACCCACTGCTGGCCCAGCACCCTCCCCCTGCTAGTGCAGAACCCACAGTGTCCACCCAGGATGTTCTCCAAAGGGCCTCTAAGGCCACACCCCTGGGACCATGCCCTGGGAGCTTCAGCACCAGGAAAAGCCAATGTCACACTTACTGTCCCTCCAGCTTGCCAAAACCATAAGGAACATGCAGTTTACACAGGGACTCTCCCACACAAGGCCAATCCTTCAAGACTTCAAGAGTGAGCCCTTTCAGCTAATTCATAGAACCAAGTACCGAAAGTCATACAAAATAAGGAGGCAGAGGAATACACTCCAAACAACAGAACAAGAAAAAAAAACTGAATAAAAACTAAATGAAACAAAGTTAACCAATCTACCTGATAAAGAGTTTAAAGCAATGGTTGTAAAGATAAAGATACTGGACTTGAGAAAACAAGATGGACCTCAAAAAAGAGATAGAAAGCCTATAAAAGAACCAACCAGAGGTGAAGAATTAAAAAATGAAATAAAAAATATACTGGAGGGAATGAACAGCAGACTAGAGGAGGCAGAAGAATGGGTCAGTGACTTGGAAGATTGAGTAATAGGAAGCACTCAAGCTGAACATCAGAAAGAAGAAAGAGTCAAAAGAAATAAGAATAGGGTAAGAGAGCTCTGGACAACATCAAACATCCTAACTTCCACATTATAAGAGTCCCAGAATGAGAAGAGAAAGAGAAAGGAATGGAAAATTTATGTGAAGAGGTAATAGCTGAAAAAATTCCCTAACCTAGGGAAGGGAACAGTCTACCACATCTAGGAAACACAGAGAGGTCAAACAAGATTAACCCAAAAAGGTCCACACCAAGGCAAACCATAATTAAAATGTCAAAGATCAAAGATAAAGAGAAAATCTTAAAAGTAGTAAGAGAAAAGCAATGAAATACATGAAGAGAAACCCCATAAGGTTATCTGCTGATTTTTCTGCAGAAATTCTACAGTCCAGAAGGGAATGGCACAATATATTCTAAGCACTGAACAGAAAAACAAAACAAAACAAAACAAAAACCTTCAACCAAGAATACTCCATCCAGCAAGGTTATCATTCAGAATGAGGGAGAGATAAAGAGCTTCACGGATAAACATAAGTTAAAAGAGTTCACCAATACTAAACCAGCCTTTCAAGAAATGTTAAAGAGACTTCTTTAAGAAGAAAAGAAAAGACCCAAAATAGAAGCAAGAAATTTAAGAAAAGGAAAAATTTCTACTGGTAAAGCTAACATATAGCACAGGTAGTAGATCAGTTACTTAAAAGCTAGTATGAAGGTGTAAAAGCTAGTATGAAAGTGAAGAAGACAAATGTAGCAAAAGCAATTGCATCTAAAAATTAGTTAAGAGAACCATTTAATGAAAAAGTGTAAAAGAAAGTATTAAATACATAAAACATGTAGTAGGAAGAGTAAGAAACATAGTGCTGTCAGAATGCATTCAAACTTAAGTGACCATCAGCTTATGACAGATTATAACAATTCATTGCATGTCACATAGGAATCCCATAGTAACCACAAAGAGAAGTGAACCCAGCCATTACACTAAAGAAAGTCATAAAACACAAGAGAAGAGGGCAAGAAAGGATCAAAGAACAAAAAGAACAAGGAATCATTTAACAAAATGAAATTAAGTATATATATATATATATGGATAAGCATATAATTATTTTAAATGTAAATGGCCTAAAGGCTCCAATCAAAAGACATAGGGTGACTGAATGGATAAAAAAACAAGACCTGTCTATTTGCTGCCTACAAGAGTCTCACTTCAGAACAAAGGACACATAGAGACTGAAACTGAAGGGATGGAAAAAGATATACCATGCAAATAGGATGGAAAAAATGCTTGAGTTGCAATACTTATATCAGATGAAATAGCCTTCAAAAGAAAGAATGTAACAAGAGACAAAGAAGGACATTATATAATGATAAAGGGATCAGTCCAACAAGAGGATATAACAATAGTAAGTATCTATGCATGCAACATAGGAGCACCTAAATATATAAACCACATTATAATAGATAAGCCACTTTGATAAGCCACTTACATTAATGGATAGATCATTTATTTCTAAACAGAAAATAAAAAAAGGAAATAGAGGCATTAGACCAGATGGACTCAAGTTTACATGGAATGTTCTCCAAAATAGGTCACTTATTAGGACACAAAGCGAGTCTGAACAAATTTAAGACTGAAATTGTATCAAGCATCTTCTCAGACCACAATGGTATGAAACTAGAAATCAGTTACAAAAAAAACCCTGGAAGAACACAAACACATGGAGGCTAAACAACACACTTCTGAATAATCAATGGACAAGGAACAGATCAAAGAGGAAATCAAATAATACATGGAAATGAAAACAAAAACACAGCAGTTCAAAATATGTGGGATTCAGCAAAAGTGGTTCTAAGAGGGAAATACATAACAACACAGGCCTGCCTCAATAAACGAGAACAAGCTCAGAAGAACAGTCTAACCTTACAACTAAAGGAACTACGAAAAGGAGAACAAACAAAGCCCCAAATTACTAGAAGGAGGGACAAATTAAAGATCTGAGTGGAAATCAATACAATAGAGACTAAGAAAACAATAGAAATAAATCAATGAAACAAGAGCTAGTTATTTTAAAAAATTAACAAAATTGACAACCCTTAGCCAGACTTATCAAGAAAAAAAGAGAGGACACAAACAAAATCAGAAGTGAAAAAGGAAAAGTTACAACTGACACCACAAAAATTCAAAGAATTATTAGAGAATTCTATGAAAAATTATAATAAGTTAGACAACCTAGAAGAAATGGATAAATACCTAGAAATATACAATCTTCCAACACTGACCCAGGAAGAAACAGAACATCTGAACAGACTGATTACTAGTAATGAAATTGAACTGGTAATCAAAAAACTCCCAACGAACAAAACCCAGGACCAGATAGCTTCACAGTAGAATACTGCCAAATATTTAAGGATCAGTTAATACCTATCCTTAAAGCATTCCAAAAATTAGAAGGGGAGGGAATATTTTCAGACTAATTCGATGAGGCCAATTTACTCTAACATCAAAACCAGACAAAGACACTAGCAAAAAAGAAAACTACAGACCAATATCCCTGATGAAAGTAGACATAAAAATCCTCAACAAAGTATTAGCAAACCAAATTAAAAAATGCATTAAAAGAATTATTCAGTATGACCAAGTGTTATTTATTCCAGGGATGCAAGGATGGTATAATATTTGCAAATGAATCAATGATACACCACATCAACAAAAGAAAGAATAAAAAACATATTATCATCTTAATAGATGCTAAAAAATACTTGACAAAATTCAATATACATTCATCTTAAAAACTTTCAACAAAGTGGGTAGAGAGGGAACATAACATGATAAAGGCTATATAGGACAAATCCACAGTCAACATCATACTCAAAGGCAAAAAGCTGAAAGCTTTTCCTCTAAGATCAGAAATAAGACAAGGATGCCCATTCTCACCAGTTTTACTCAACATAGTACTGGAAGCCCTAGCCATGGCAATCAGACAAGAAAAAGAGATCAAAGGCATCCAAATTGGTAAGGAAGAAGTAAAACTGCTACTGTTTACAGATGACATGATGGTATATATAGAAAACCCTAAAGGTTCCATCAAAAATCTATTGGAAGTAAGAACTGGATTCAGCAAAGTTGCAGGATACAAAATCAACATACAGAAATCTGTTGCATTCCTACATACTGAATGAACCAACAGAAAGAGAAATTAAGAAAAAATGCTACTTACAATTGCACCAAAAAGAACAAAATACCTAGGAAAAAACCTAACCAAGGAGGTGAAAGCCTTGTACTTGGAAAACTATAAGAAAACACTGATGAAAGAAATTGAACAAGACACAAATAAATGGAAAGCTATCCCCTTGTGGATAGGAAGAATTAATATTGTCAAAATGACCATCCGGCCCAAAGTAATTTACAGATTCAGTGCAACCCCCATCAAAATACCAATGTCTTTTTCTCAATGAGCAAGAGCAAATAATACTAAAATTTATATGGAACCACAAAAAAACCCCAAAGCAATCTTAAGTAGAAGAACAAAGCTGGAGGTATCACACTCCCTGATTTCAAGCTCTACTACAACGCTACAATGATTAAAGTGGTATGGTGCTGGCACAAGAACAGTCATATAGATCAATAGATCTGAATAGAGAGCCAAGAAATAAACCCATCCATATATAGTCAATTAATATATGGCAAAAGAAGGCAAGAACATGCAATAAGGAAAAGAAAATCTCTTCAATAAATAGTGTTGGGAAAACTGGGCAGCTACATGTAAGGGAATGAAACTAGATGGTTGCCTTACATCATACACAAAAGTAAACTCAAAATGGATTAAATACTTAAAATGTAAGACATGAAAGCATAAAACTCTTAGAAGAAAACATAGGCAAGAATCTCATGAACATCGGCATGAGAAATTCCTTTCTGGATACATCTCTCCAGGCAAGGGAAATGAAAGCAAAAATAAAAGTGGGACTGCATCAAGCTAAAAATCTTCTGCACAGTAAAGGAAACCCTCAACAAAACAAAAAGGCAACCTCCCATATGGGAGAATGTATTTGTAAATGCTATATCTGATAAAGGGGCTAATAGCTACAATATATAAAAAACTCACTCAACTCAACACCAAAAAGCAAACAATCCAATGGGCAGAGGACCTAAGCAGACATTTTTCTAAAGAAATATACAGCTAACTAACACACACTCGAAAAGATGTCCCACATCACTAATCATCAGGGAGATACAAATAAAAACTACAGTGAGACATCACCTCACACCAGTCAGAAAGGCTAGTATCCAAAAGACAGGAAATAACAAGTTTTGGGGAGGATGCGGAGAAAAGGAAACCCTCCTACACTGTTGGTGGGAATGCAAATTGGTGCAGCCACTCTGGAAAGCAGTATGGTGGTTCCTCAAAAAAATTTAAAAATAGAAATACCATGTGACCTAGCAATTCCACTGAGAATTTACACAAAGAAAGCAAAACCACTGATTTGAAATGATAAATGCCCTCCTATGTCTATTGCTGCATTATTTACCATAGCCAAGATATGGAAGCAACCAGTTTCCATTGATAGATGAATGGATAAAGAAGACATGGTATATATACACAATGGAATGTTATTCAGACATAAAAAAGAAAGAAATCTTGCAATTTACAACAACATGGATGGACCTAGAGGGTATTATGCTAAGTGAAATAAGCCTGGAAGAGAAAGACAAATACCATATGATATCACCAATATGTGGAATATAAAAAACAAAACAAACAAAAAAAGAAAGACATCCATAAATATGGACAACAATTTGTTGGTTTCCAAAACAGGGGTGGTGGAGAGATGGGTGAAATAGGTGAAGGGAATAAAGAGGTACAAACTGCAAATTGTACAATAAGTGAGTTATAAGACTAGAAGTATAACATGTAGAATATAACCAATAATATTGTAATATCTTGGCATGGTAATTGGGGGAGCTACACTCACCATGGCAAGCATATAGTAATATATATATTTATCAAGTCATTATACTGTACATCTGGAACCAATATAATTTTGTATGTGAACTTTATTCCAATTAAAAAAAACATTTCCCACATCATTAAAACAGCCTTTATAAAAAAAAAATACAAGATGAGGTAGGCCTTATCTATATTGATAGGGAATGGCCTATAAGACATCACAGAGATGAGGAATAATATGTATAATATTAAAACTAAAACAGAATAGTTATGTGTATGCTTGCGGATTATAGAAAAATCCTGGAAGAACACATAGAAACTGTTAATGTTAAATTCTCAGAAGTGGTAATGTCATACAAAAGGGAACTTTTTCTTCACATTAAACCCTTTTCTATTTGTTTTTTTTTAAACTATGAGTTTCAATTATTTCGTTTTAAAAAGACAAGAAAAAATGAGTTCTCCCAGGCAATCTGAGCCAATATCTCTTTCCTTCCCTCACACCCTGCACCTGTCTTACACCATGCACAACTTCCTGAAGTGGTTCAGAACTTCCTGATGAGTTCCAGAACCACCTATCTGAGGGTCCCCAGGTAGATGGTTGGCCAGGAGTTTCACCTGCATTGATCTTGTCTACTCTTGGTGGTTGCCATTAGGTTCAAGCTTACATATGTTCTTTGTTTTAATACAAACTAATAATTTACATATCAATAGTTTTTTTTAAAATATTTTTTCCACCAAGACAGCATGCCAAAGATACATTTGCAGCCCTTTCCTGTGGAATACCCAGCCACTGAGCAGAATATACTCATTTGAAATAACATGCTGGAAGCTGGTGATACTCCCAAATACAGGCTTTGATTTTTGGTTAAAGGCTGGTGAGTACCCTTGCCCTTCATTTCTAATCTCCAACTAAGTGCTTAGTTAGACATACTAATGGTGATGGTAGCAGGGGTGCTGGAAAAGTAATATACATGCCAGGCAGGAGAAGCCCTGTAAGAACAGATTTGATCATGTGAAGACTAGAACATCTCAAATAAATGGAACCATTGATGGTGAACCTATGCAAGGCAGTTGAAAAAACACTGTGTATGGGTGTATGACATTGCACTTGCTTGCTGTGTGAACAGAGTTAACTGTTAAACAATTTTTGGCCCATTTTTAAAATAAAAAATATTGGATTAGATCATCTCTAAAGTCTCTGCCAACAGTAAGACTTAATAATTCATTTTATAATTAATGTTTATTATGGTTTCTAAGATTTTAAATTCCTGTTTCCAACCTCATAAATACAGAGTCTTGACTGCCTAGGTACTGTTTTTTCCCACCCCCTGAATATCTTATTCAATCCTTTTACCAGCCATGCAAAGCAAATAAGAATTCTGAGGCTCAAAGAGGTTATGGGACTTGTCAACAATTACTGACGAAGCTAAGTTTCTAACTCTCAACTTGTACTCTTTCCCTTGGACATTTTCTTGCTATCACAGTAGGGGTTCTTCCTCCAACATAGCATTGAAGGAAGGAAGATATAAGTAAGATACAGGGTAATGTTAATATGTTGATCAAAAAGCAATTTCCCAGGAGCCAGACCAGGGAGAAAGAGTAAAAATATTCTGTGTAATAGTGTATCCTGTGATTCTTTGGGTCTATTTCTACCAGGGTGTCTTTTCCTTAACACACACACTTGTTTAAACCTTTTATCATCACCAGTCCCTCAGAGACTTAGGAATAGCTTAAGAGAAGCAGGAATGATGAAGTGGGAAATATATTGGGTTTGGTTTGGTGTCTCACCCATACCACACATTATGTGTAAGATACCAGATGCTCCATATTCTCATCTATAAATCAGGTGTAATACCCACTTCCTAGGCTGTTGTAAGGACTAAACGAATGGCTGTATGAGTACATTACCTAATTAACTGTATAAAGCTATACAAGTCTAAGTAGTTATTATCACTGTGGTTGTTGGAAGGTGGGCTTCCCTCTCCATAAAAACATCTGGTGAATAGAGATGCAAAACTGAGGATTCGGCCTCCAATCCCAGTTCTCTTCTTATATAAGGCCTCATGGAGCACATACCATCCCAGGAGCTGGACTCCACCCAGTTGGCAGCATTGAAGAGGGAAGCAGTGCCTCCATAGCAGGCATTGGTGGTATCTATGCCCTCAATGTCAGTGTTGCCTGAATCCTGGAAAAGCTCCATGAGCACTGTTTTGACAGCCTTGGACTTGTCAATGATGGTCTCAGTGCCCACCTCCAGCCGGCCCACAGAGTCCCACGGGAGCTTTGTGCGCTCCATCAGCTGCTGCACCACCGTCAGGCACAAGGAGTTGATGTCTTCCTGGACTGAGCAGAAGCCCATCTGTGTTTGGCCCAAGCCCACTGTGTACCTCCCTGCTTCCACATTGTCATACTTCTCCAGGTCTGTTTGGTCCACATATTGGGCTGGGAAATAGACCTCCAGGGCAAGAATGCCCACGTCCTTTGGCCAAGTACCTGTTTTGGCCAAAGGAACAGCAGGGACTGTAGAAAACCTGTAGTGAAGATAACAATAAAAATTCCAGTAATTTTATTAGTTTCTACACAGTTTCCTCAAAAGACAATGAAGCAAATATTTCTTTCATTTATTATATATTTTGAAACTATGTTATCAGATGGATACAAATGTAAGGTTGTTATATCTCTTTGTTGAATTAAACCTATTATCCTTATAATGTCCCTGTTTATGTTTGTGATGTTCTGGCCATAAACTCTACCTTTTCTGATGTTAATAAAGCTTTTATAGTTTTTAAATTATTTTGTATATGGTATATCTTTTTTTTCCTTATATACATACTTTTAACCTCTTTGGATCCTTATTTTTAACATGCATCTCTTCTAAACTGAATAAAATTAGGTCATTAGAAAATTTGTAACAAGTCTTATTATATTGGTGTTTTAATTGGAGTAATTAGTTCAATTATAGTTATTGTAATTACTGACATAGTTAGGATTACATATACCATCTCACTCTTTCTCTTTATTTCATGTCCCTTATTTCTTTATATCTCCTTTCCTGTACTTTTGTATTAAGCAAGCACTTATGACTTGATTTATCTCTTCTTTTTTGTTTAGTAATGACCTGAGATTACAATATGCATAACTGACTTATTGTAATCTAACTTAAATTAATATTTCTACTACTTTCTGAATAGCACAAAAAGCTTACTGTAGCTTAACTTCATTTATCCTCTCCATACCTTTAAGCTATTATTGTTATAGTTTACTACTACATATATTAAACCACATTGGACATAATTTTAAAATTTTCCACTCATTTTTAAGATATCCTCATTATCCCTTCTTCTTTCTTTTTTCTACACAAAGAAATACCTACTGTTTTTCGATTTTTAAAGGAAGTTTTCTGCTTGATTCTATTCTCTCTGTTTTCTCTGATTGGACCTCCCAATTTTTATTGAGCACACCTACAATGCTGGGTTCCTGATGCATAGTAATGAATAAGACACCCTCTGTGCTCACAATGAGTGCCTAGTCTAAAGGAGGAGACAGACATTTTTACTGCTAAATACATAGTGGTACAAGCAAAGATGTGAGAATACAGAGGGCAGAGAGAGCAATTCTACACTGAGCAGAGAGAAAATGGGGAAAGGTTCAGTAGAAGAGGGATGAGATAATTTGTTCCTTTCCTGTACCCACCCCGTTCTCTTCAACCCTGACTCCTAATATCCCTGGTGAAAATTCGCAGTTTCTCCTTCCAGCTACAATGCAGAGCTCACCAAGTTCACCTCCCATCTGCTCCTGTGTGAAAGTACCTGAAATCTGGTTACTTAAGTATATTTCAGCGGTGAAATCAAGGTGCACACTGATATGTTCAGAGCAACTTCATAGTTTATCATGTGTTAGAAATATGCTGTCCTTTCATGATCTTGGGTACCAGTCCAATATGTGTGCTATACTCATGAGTAAAACCAAGTTCCTTTGACTTGCATCTAGCTACAAATTCCTGACCATGAAAGGGTGACAGGTTGCTTCCACAAGCTATAAATTTGGCTCTATGTCACTAGAACTGTAGCTCAAACTGTCTGTCAATCATCCTGAAGATAACCACAGTTCTTTCATCAGGAAGCTCACTTTGAAGGACTACTGTGAGGCAAAACCACATCATACGATCACAAGATAGTGAGGCAAAGCGATAAATGTTCACTCATGTCTGACAAGAGAAGCTTGGAGTTTGGTGATCTCCCTGTATTTGGTGTCCCCCAAGTAATTGGACTCTGTACTCAAATATTTGTAGAGGAGCTCCCTAGTACCTAGGAGCTAATGGTTAGCCAGGGCTTGGCTCTAGGCTTGGCTGGCTTTTCCCTCAGCTTCGTTCTCACTCCGCCTTCTCTGATCTCACTCACTCTCTCTCTTCCCAGTTAGAAGTCTAAGGTTGCAAGAAGAAGTTCTGAGAATCAGTCACCTGGTAATTTTTTTAACTGTCTTGGTAGGGGGCTATTTCTGGAAATGGATTCCAAAACTTGAAGAGAAGTTAACGTTTAGAGGCTTCCAGAAACATCAGACCACTGGTGTTAAGAGACATCAGACTCCTTGTAATCTTATACTCTCTCCCAAAATAATCACTTTCGTGAATTTAAAATAGGTTTTGTTCTAGTGTCAGTTGGTTCAAGAACACGCATCAAGCTTTTATTTGTTTATTTCATCTCACCTCCTTCACTTGTGTTTCAAAATTAGGTGTGGCTGATCAGGCACTGTGCTAGGAAGGGACTCCTGGGGAGATTTCCTGTGGACAGAGACTCAGGAAAGACTTCATGGAAGAGGCTACATTTGAGATTAACCTTGATGGATGAGTGTAGCTTCTTTCTACTGATGAAGAATTGGAGGGGAGTTTACGGAACTGTGGCCACAGTGGCAGCGTTGGGGGTGAGCAGAGAGTGTAATGGGAGTAGGGAGACAACACACAAGGAAACCAGGTGGGGAGCAGTTCTTTGTTTAGACTTAGAATTGATGCAAGTTGGATAAAAGGGGATAGACAGAGAAAAAGAGATCCACAAAGAAGATTAATACTTGTTCAGGCCATGTAATATGGGATTAGCTGTGAGTACACTAAAAAGGGAAATATGAATGATAATTCCAAATGTTTGAACCAAGGATGTCAGAAGGAGGGCATATTGGTGAGGACAGGTTTGTCTCTTGGTGGGCAGCCAACTGTTGCTTATTGAAACAGGCAAGCCCATGTCACTTCTGTCCTCAGAAATGCAAAACCAGGTTAAATTCTGATCTGAGCCATTTGACCTGTATGCAGAGGATGGGGCAGAGTGTGGACAATGGTGGAGAGTCATGAGGAAAGTGAGAAGGCTAAGCAGCCTCACCTCCTACCCCGGGCATGCACGCCACCAGGTTCCTGGGATACCAGGCAAGGGAAGCCAAAGTCATTTCTGTAAGTATTGATGAAATGTGGTGTAGAAATGGGAGGAAAGGAAGAGCTAGTCCCTAAAGCACAGTGGATGGTTTAAGGATCCAAGGTGCTAACTGCACCTGTGTCACCATCAACCCCAAGAGACCACAGGTACTTAAGCCCCACTGGGGGAATGTCCACAAAGAAAAGAAGTGCATGTGTGCCTCTCTCCATAAGCATCTTGCATATCCATGCACTGCTCCCCACGCACATACACTCTTATCTTTACATCTCATCTCCCTCACTCATGAAATCAGAAGGCAGACAGACATGCTTCCTATCCTCAGTCCATTTCAAATATTACTGCAGTGATTTGAAGAAACTGGTTTTACTAAGACTACAGTTGGCACAGGATCCTGAGGGTCTTGGCAGGGGCTGTGGGTAAAGGTGGAGAGGAGATCGCCTGGCTCTGGGAATGCTATTTCCACTGCTTCATGCAGCTGGAGGAATGAAAGATGTTGTCATTTACAAACAGTAGGTGTCAAAGGTTTGGGATTCTGGAACTCTGTAGCTAAGAGGGGCTGTCTGTTTAGAAATGAGGTAACTTGTTTATCTAAGGTTGTGCACAAGTCTTGTCAACTTTCAACTAGAATTCTAGTGAGCTTTCTTTATGGCAGGCCCTCTGCCTTTCTTGTACCGGTTCCACAGTTCTTCTCAGAGTGACCTGTACAGCCATAAACAATGTGACTTACCTTTGGTGGGCTGCTGGGAGAAGGCAAGCAGTCGAGAAGGAAGCTTCTTGTATCACTCTCTTCACTTGCAAGACCCGCTTCACTGGAGTCAACAGCCGCTGCATTTCCAGGGGAGCAAGCAGAAAGACAACAGTTCACAGCCCTTGGGAGAGATGCCCAATAGTGTCCAGTTGGGCTTTATAGAGGCCTGAGATTTCTGCCTCCCAAAGCCCCACCCCTGCTTATTGAGGCTCATTCAGCTTCTCAAACTGGGCCAAAGGTCTCACTCAGAGCATGGGCAAGTCAAAGAAAAGCATTTTCTCTCCAACATGTACATAGCTGCCCTGCTTCTGGGCATGTGTGGGAGTGGATGGCTCTGATTCCTCCTTTCTTGGGCTCTTATGGCAACGTTATTTAGGCCCAGCCACATAAGAAGGCTATTATATTTGTTGTAACACATCCTAAGCTAGCCCACTCCCCACAGGTATCTGCTGGAAAATGGATCCTCAGTTGAGCTACTCTCCCTTGGCGGTCTGGAATGCTCTCTGTGGAGTTAGTTGTTACTGTTTTAACATATTATGTGTAATGAGAAAATTTTTCACAATTGAAAGGAATGATACATAAGTCATGGGGATGTAATGTATAGCATAAGAAATATAGTCAGTAATATTGTAATAAATTTGTATGGTGACAGATGGTAACTAGAGTTATTGTGGGGATTACTTCATAATGTATAAAAATATTGAACCACTATGATATACACCTGAAACTAACAGGATATTCTATGTCAATTTTACTTAAAAAAAAAAAACCAAAGGAAATAAATCTTATAATAGTAATAGCCTTCTTATGTGGCTGGGCCTTTAAGTAGTTGAGAGTGGGCACTGGCACATAGACAAAGGACTGGTAATAGAGAGGATATAGAGCCTGCTCTGGTTCTCTTATATTTATTGTCATTCTTGTGTTTATATAGCTCTACACAGCTTCCAGGAATGCAACAGAAGTACAGGAGCCCCAAAGAGGTGACTGTCATTTGAAGCTTAAGCTGTGCTAGGATGAAAGGTCTACTTTACAGATGGGCCCAGTGATAGGTGGAAAGGCGTAGTGACTTCTCCCAAGACCTGTAAGTGGCAGGCTGGGGACTAAACCATGCTTTTCGACTTCAGATTCTGCTCTCTCTTCTTTGCTCTTCTACTTCTCAATAAAAAGGTTCCTGTTATTTGATCTTCCAAGAAATCTCTCCCTCTATCCCTCTCTCATGGCACTGATCTTCCTCTATCTTTTACAAAGGTGATGCATTTATTTATTAGTTCATTCAGTTAACCTCCCTGTCTAACATGACTCCGTGGAAGGCACGGAGAAGAGCCAGAGTGGTTCCTGCTTTAGAGAAGACAGAGGTGACTTCATTTTCCTGAAGACAGAGAACATCTAGGTATCCCAGAAGTCCAAATCTTCTAGGTCTTCCATCATCTTTGATTCTTGCCACCGTACATCTTGGTGCATTGTCACTCAAACCCAGTCTTCCACATCACCCTTCCCTTCCACTGAGCCTTTTGCAGTGTTCTGTCATTAATCTAAAATTCTTCATTTACCATCTCTTCTCTGAAAATGCACTTTGCTTCTTGCTCTATCTCAAAATGCAGCTCTCAAATAATGGTTGTGCTCTTTACTTACCCTGATCTATCCATGCCCTCGCCACTGGTACTCAATGTACCACAGTGCGAAGAATAAAGCATATGTCCTCTTTGCACTTCATTGATACTTCCAGAGTATTTTTCCTCTCCCTCCTCTCAAAAGCCCGGCTCTCTTCAAGTGCATGCCTTCCATATGGACCACCCAGTTGCCCTTTTTTCTTGGAGTCAACTAACAATCTTGCTCCACCCCCCTCATTCATGAAGATTGAAGCTGATGGATCACTGCCTTCCTCTCCACCATCAATCCTCTCAACATTCTTGGAGATGTCAATCTCCACATAGGTAATTCATCTGCTCAGGCCTCTCACTTAAGTTCTCACTTCCAAGATCTTGTCCTCCATATGATTTCAGCCTCCCACTTCACATTCACATTCCTGACCTTGTCAGTACCATATCTATACACCTCCAAAATTTAAATTTCATGCAACCAAATTGCTAATAATCTCTATCTTCACAGCTCACTTTTAAAGTACCTCTGACTTTTTCTTCCACTGGGACCACCATTGACTCCTCCACTTTTTCTCCATTTATCATATCCTCATGACCTCTTTTCACTCTCTACTTAGCTCATATTACCCAGAATCCTTGCACACACCTTGCCATGTATTCTCTCTGTCATACTGGCCAGGAAATCTTTGGTTAAAGTTACTCTTATTCTGTACATGTCTGCATTTGAGCAGCTAACCATGGCTGAAGAAAAACACAGCATTGTACTCACCGGTTACCTTTACATTTACAACAACACATCTCAGCTGGACCCTCAGCATGGCCTGGCAGTTCTAAACTTTCCAGTCCATTCACTCTCCTAGCACCAAGAGAGCTAGAAGTCATATTTTTTTGTCTGTCTTCAGCCCTCCTCCTCTGCTCACTCTCAACTGGTTGTTTTGATTCATTTCACTGAGAAAATAGAAATAATCAGAAGACAACTACTCCATCTTCGATTAACAAATTCAGCAAATTGCCTGCCTTTATATCCCACATTGTCTTCCCACTATTCCTATCTAGAGGAATGGTCCCAGCTCTGGGTTAAGACCAAATGTCACCACTTGCACACTGATTGTACCATCTCTGCTGTACATGAAGGCTGTGGTCCTGCAGTTGCTCCCTCTGCCTGCTGATAAATTTCCCTTCCTACTAGGTTTCTTTTATCAGTGTACAATCCCATCTTTAAAAACCCCCTCTTGACATTATATGTCTTAATATGTGTGCCACCAAATCTATGCTCCCCTCTCTAGCAAAAGTCATTGAAAATATTGTCTGTTCTTGGATTTCACATCCTTACCTCTCATTCTGTCTTTAACGTTTAGGCTTTTGTCCTCAGCATTCCATTGAAATTCCTTTTGTTAAGATCATCAGTGACTTCTTTACTGACAAAACCAATGGTTGATCCTGAGCCTTTAGCATACTAGACTTCTCAGAGCACACGGCAAGGGTTTTTACTCCCTCCTTCTTGAAATCCCTTTGTTCATTTGGTTTATAGACCTGATAGTTCCAATTTTCTCCAAATCACTGATCACTCCTCACAGCTGCTTCTCCTCCTTATGATCTCTAAATTTTGCATTTCTCCAAATAACTCCTAATTCACTCAGAAAAATAGAAGGAACTGAATAGGAACATTAGACTCCTAGATCAAAATACACAATTATTCACACAGGATTATAGACACATAATAGTTCATTTTGATAAAATTGAAGACCAAAATTAGTCAATCTCATATCAACTTTCTTTAGTATATAACAAATTAGGCACTGTGCTAAGCACTGGGTATGTAGATGGATAGATCAACTTTTTTACTTTCTCTCTTTTAAACCAGCATATACTAAGAAATATTACTGTGTATCAGGTACTGTGCTAAGCACTTTCTGTGCATTATCTCATTTAATTTTCACAACTATCTAAGGTTGGTAGTATCATTATATCTATTTTATAGATGAGAAAACTCAGGTTTAGATTAATTATATAATCATCTATTGTGTCAGACCTTGTGAGTGGCTGACATGGGCTTTGAAATGAAAATTAGTAAAGAGAAACCTCACTGACATGCGTCAGGAGGCTTTCAAGGGGGAGCTTTCACACCTACCACTCTATAAATCTCAGACCCCACTGAAAGAGACCAACACCATAGTGTTTTGGCTGCTTTACTACCCAAAAAAGAAGAAGGTTTCACCTTCCACCTCCCTGTAACAGGCTCAGCCAATGAGGCTGTCATAAATCGGCCACTGAGAAGCCACCATATGTAGGACTACATAGAACAGTCCTCCCAACTTGGCCTTTTCCTCTATAAAAGAGTGTTTCTCTCATTTGTTCTCCAGATATGCCTATGGTTTTGCTATAGCTTGCTTATCCTGGATTGCAATTCTTTGCTATTCCCAAATAAACTTGATTTTGCTAATAAACTGACTGCTTTATTATTATTATTATTATTTTATTTTGTTATCATTAATCTACGATTACATGAAGAACATTATGTTTACTAGGCTCTCCCCTTCACCAAGTCCCCCCCCACAAACCCCATTACAGTCACTGTCCATCAGCATAGCAAAATGTTGTAGAATCACTACTTGTCTTCTCTGTGTTGTAAAGCCCTCCCCTTTAGCCCACCCCCCACATTATACATGCTAATCTGGCTGCTTTATTTTTAAGATGAACAGAATTTAGGCTGTCTGGCTCTACACATAATCTGAGCCAATTTTCAACCACTTTTGACCTGAAGAAATGGCAAACATTATATTAAGTTGTTCCTTTGGAATAAGGGAAACTTGTAGGATGAGGAACTACCAGAAATATACTATGTAAAGTATAAGTTGGGTAAATAATAGCAAAACACCATCAGGTGGTAGCTTTTCATAGTGAATGAAATTGTACTCAAGTACAATCAGGTAGTTTTTCTATTAATTGCTCAAAGTGTTGAAGGAAATAGATTCTAACAACTGGCTGTTGTGTTTAAAGAAGACACTTTCCAAACACTTAAATGAACTCACATTTTGCTACTTCTTAAAATGAAAACAAACATTTTTCTTTTGAGGTTTTGGAGTCCTTCAACCCCTGAGCTGTAGCTTTTTAGCTGGAATATTGATGAGAGGCAGTGCTGATCAGTCAAAATTAGATAAACATTATGTGCTGGATAAACATTCAAAATCAGAAAAATTGATTTTTAGGGATTACAAAGTTTAGACATCTAGGGTGAAGTCTTGCAAAAACAATGTTTGTTTTTTAAGCAATTCTACAAAGAGAGCTGGTTTAGGACAGCAAAATTATAAACAAGGTTCCCAGGCATCTAGATTTACCCTTTTGAGCCACATCTGCCTCTTTTCTGTCTCAGAAATTCTCAGTCTTTGTTTCAATGAATTGTTCTGGAAATGCATTTACCCAGTATTCCCATGACTGATACATTGAAATGGAACCCCTCCCATGCAGATTTATGCTTTATATTTCAACCTAAAAGGAAAGAAGCTCTCAGAACTCTTGGTATCAGACAGTGGGTAGGAAAGTTATTTCTTTGAAGGGTCTAGACCTAGGGACAAGTCTTAATGTTTGGGAAATTAATCCTATTTATTTCATAATAATACTAATACAATGCAAGCATATCTGGTGCTTTATGAGTTTCAAAGTGCTTTCACATGTAGCCTGTACTCAAAACAGTTCTGATTTGGACATTGAGGCTTTCAGAGATTAAGTGACCTGGCTTGTGGGTATGTGATTAGTTTGTAGCAATGGCTGGGAGTAGAGATCACAACTGCATTTCCAAATCTAGGCTCTTAACATTGCATCTACACATGGAATCTGCTGTGGAAGGGGAACAGACAAAGTTGCTTAAGAGTTTGATAATAGGCAGCCAATCCCTTATTTGCCATTTCTTGCCTTTCATAATTCCTTATGGAGGAAAGAAAGATTTCATGCAGTAAGCCACTAATAAGAAACTGTAATAGAGGAAATATCATTTTCCCTTTTATCCCTTTATCTTGACTGAGACTCCTCCCACCCCATAATGAAAGACAGATTAACAAAGGAAAAACAAGTTTAATGACATGTATATGTCCTGTATAGAGGTGAGATACCAGGAAAACTGAGTATAAAACTCCCCCAAATGGCCCACACCACCACCTTAAACATTTTTAGTTAAAGACAAAAGAAAGGTATTTTTGTAGGAAAAGCGTCTGACAAAATTCACTTCCTATCTTTGATGAAAAGTCAGCAAAGTTTGACAACTAGAAAAGAACGTTTGAAAACTTTAAAAATGCTATATTCTAAAAAACCTATGTATACTTAAGGGAGAAACATTAATTTAAGATCACAAATAAACAAGGATGGCCACTACTGTTTATTACACTGTACATAGATTCTGGCTAATGCTATTAAAAGAGAAAAGGAAATAATAGTTGAAAGGATCAAAGAAAAGATATAAAACTATTATTATTTGCTGATGATACATTTAGTTTCTTAAAAATAATTAAAATCAATGAAATATTTGAACTAAAGAAAGGATTCAACCAAATTGTCAGAGACAACATCAGTTTGAAAAATTAGTAGGGTTTCACTACATTAGCATTAACCAACCAGGAACTGTGATGAAAAAAATTTTAACAGAGGAAAACTGAATTAAATCTCTGGGTTTGAAATTTAACACTAACATTAACTTGAAGATGAACTCAAGTAGCCCCCAAAACTTTGTAACCACTAACAGGTGGCAATTTCTCTTTGTTCTCCCTATTTTCTAAGTCTCAGGGTCAGAGATAGTGCAGAAAATTGATTTTGCAGAACCCAAGATATCCTGTCCCAGAGTACTGAGGAGGACCTGCTAAGAAAAAGAACAAGCAATTGAATCAGTGCAAGACTGTCTGCTTAGGTCCTTGCAAGTTGCTACATTACATATCTGTGAAGACCACAACTTCTCTCCCACAATTTCCCTTTAAAAACCCTACTGCTGGGGGGCCATCAGGTGAGAAATTGGGGATCAACAGAGGTGAGGCTTAGAACCTCACCCCCCCTGTTCTGAGGGAAATCTTCTGCATCCGTGGATGTTTTACTGCCCTTGTCTAGCTTGGATTAACACATAGTCTACAGGCACACACGTGATCATCTACAGTTGCTCTCTTACAACACTAAACTATGTTTTCTACCTTTATCTTGTATCTACCTACCACTTCAGCATTTTATTAAAAATAATAATAATTGAGAAATGTGGTATCCACATACAAGTCAAGTATAAAAATCAAATGAATATTCATATTTGAACTGATTGTTTATAGTTCATAATGCATGAGCAAAACCGAAAGTTTCTGTGATGACTGCCCTTGTACTGTTCACCATGTAACTTATTCACTATGTAAGAATTTGTTCTCCATGTAAGAACTTGTTCATTATGCTTCAGAAGATTGGAGACTGATGAAAATTAGGCTTGGGGTGGATTAATGATTGTGCATTGAGCATTGACTCCCCTATACAGAATTTTATTGCTGTTAACAACCATTTGATCAATAAATATGAGAGATGCCCTCTCAAAAAAAAAAAAAAAGTACAGACTTCCAATTGTAAAATAAATAAGTAACCGGGATGTAATGTATAGCATAAGGAATATAGTCAAAATATTGTAACAACTTTGTATGGTGATAGCTGGTAGCTAGAATTATCATGTATATAAATGTTGAATCACTGTGTTGTACACCTGAAACTAATGTAATACTGTGTGTCAACTACCCTTCAATAAAAAATAATTATCTACAAAAAAAACCAAAAACAAAAACAAAGAAACCCTACTGCTTATGCTTTGGGAGGACAGTGATTCTTTAAGGTAGGAGCCTACCATTCTCTCATTTACTGGCAAATTAATAAACTATTCTTTTCCTTTCCTTGAAACCCTGTCATTGTGTTTTGTGATTTGACCTAGGTGACAAGGACCAGTCTTTGGTAACAAAATGTTTCCAACTAACAACAGCCAACAAAATGCATATAGTGTCTAGACATTAATTTAACCAAGGTTATACAAGACCTCTATGGAAAAAACTTTTGAACTCTACGAAGTAACATAGAAGATGATTTGAAAAAATAGAGAAACATTCTGTTCTTGGATGGCACCATTTACTATTATAAAGGTATTTATTCTTCACAAATCCCTAAGTTTAGTGCAACCCAATAAAAATTCCAGTTGGATTTTTTGAGGAACTTGATGTATTTTTTTGAAATATAAAAAGAAAAATAAAGATCCAGAAATAAATTAAACTTGAGAAATAGGAATAATGAGGGAGATTTTCACCAGTTATGTAAATTCTTAGTAATAAAAACAGTGTGGTTTCGGTACAAGAATAGGCTACCGGGGTAAAGCAGAATGCTCAGCAGCAGACTCATGCATACATGGTCATCTTCATGATACATATCACATTGCAAATCAATTGGAAGAGAATAGATTATTTAATCCATGAAGTACTTATGAAAAAACATTGAACTCAGATGGGGAGTTAGAGATAATTTTGGTGTCCATCCCTTGAGAGAGAATGGATAAAATGTGTTTGGAAGAACAACATAGAGCCCTGTGAAATGGTTAGTAAATTAGATGCACACACACAGCAACATGGATGCATCTTAAAGGCAATGCTGAAGTAATGCAAAGTAACATAAATGAAATGCTCACAAATCATCGATACATATTATACAAAAACAGATACAAATAGGAATGGTTGTCAAGGTGGGGTGGAGGAGGGAGCTGGGAGTGGAAGAATAAATAATGATAAAAACACAAATTTCATATCAATGGCTACACAATCTCATCGTATAACAGTGTTAACATAGACTTTGGAGTCAGGCAGACCTGAATTTGAATCCTAACTTTGCCATATCCTACCTGGATGAACTAGAATAATCATTTGAAATTTCTTACAATCAGTTTCTTCAGTTGCTAGGTGTGGAGAATAATAGTTCCTGTATCATTGCATTGTGGTGATGCTTAAGTGGGATAATGCATGTAAAGCACTGAAAACAGTGCCCTACACATAGTAAGTATTCAGTAAGTGAACGCTATTGGGAAGGGGATGAAAAAAAGAACCAATACCTACAGATTGAAGAGGACCAGTCTTGCAGAATGCTGTGGACATCCTCTGAAGCTTCTGCTCATTGCGCACTACACATCTCCCCAGACCAGAAAAGCTGTGCCTCTCATGATGTGTGCAGGATGGACCTTAGGAAATGAGAGGAGGGTCTGCTATGTGAGTGTTGCCAGCCTTTCATAGGATCAGAAGTAGAATCATTTGGCTGTTAAGGAAAGAATTTCACAACCTACAATGTTGTCTCAAGATCTAGGACATAAAACCACAATAATACCTGTGGGTCGTCTTTGTAACTTGACGACATGAAGGATTTTCTCTGTTTGGTGCATTGGGTTAGCCTGGCTTTTGACTGTGCTCCAAGCCCAGGATAAGAGGCAGAATAATTTCTTCTTGTGCCTATTGGAAAGTTTTTTTTTCTTCCCCTTAAAAGCTATTTGTTTGGTTATGGGGAGGCAGAATGTGGAAAAGTCCGGATTTAAGGACTTCAACACACGAAACTGGAGCAGAAAAATGAAATGCTTTGCTTAAGTGATAGTGCCAACGATTTTAGACTCCTACTCCTGTAGAATCTCTGGTCTCTTCAGTTTATTGTTAAATACAGGCACACCTCTTTTATTGCACTTCACTTTATTGTGCTTGGCACATTTGGTGTTTTTTACAAATTGAAGGTATGTGGCAGCCCTGTGTCAAGTCAGTCTGTACCATTTCTCCAGCAGTATTTGCTCACTTTGTGTTTCTGTGTCACAAATTCTCTCAATATTTCAAATCTTTCCATTATTACTATTTTTGTTATGGTGATCTGTGACCAGTGATATTGGATGTTACTACTGTAATTGTTTTGGGGCACCATGAACAATGCCTATATGAAACAGTCGACTTAACTGATAAATGTTGTGTGTGTTCTGACTGTCCCACCATTATCCAGCCCATGGATCAAGGAGTAAATTCAACTTTTAAGTCTTATTATTTAAGAAATACATTTAGTAAGTCTATTGCTACCATAAATAGCCATTCTTCTGATGAATCTGGGTAAAGAACATTGAAAACTCTCTGGAAAAGATTTACCATTCTAGATGCCATTAAGGACATTTGTGATTCATGGAAAGAGGTCAAAATATCAACATTCACAAGAGTTTGGAAGAAACTGATTCAGTGGAGTAAGTAACTGCAGATGTGGTGGAAATAACAAGAGAACCAGAATTAAACATGTGAAGCCTGATAACGTGACTGAATTGCCGCACTCTCATGATCAAACTTTCATGGATGAGGAGTTGCTTCTTATGGATGAGCAAAGAAAGAGGGTTCTCAAGATGGAAACTACTCCTGGTTAAGATGCTGTGGAACCTGTTAATGAGACAAGAAGAATTTCATGTATTACATAAAATTAGCTGATAAAGCAGTGGTAGGGTTTAAGGAAGTTGACTCGAATTTTGAAAGAAGTTCTACTGTGGGTGCAATGCTACCAAACAGCATTACATACTACAGAGAACTCACTCATGGAAGAAGGAGTCAATCAGTGTGGTAAACGTCATTATTCTCTTATTTTAAGAAATTGCCACCACCGCTCCAACCTTCAGGGATCACCACCTGATTAATCAACAGCCATTAACATCGAGGCAAAAGATTACTACTAACTGAAAGTTCAGAGAGCATTTTTAGCAATAAAGTATTTGTAAATAACGTATGTACACTTTTTGACATATTGCTATTGCACACTTAATAAACTACAGAATACTGAAAACATAACTTTTATATGTATTGAATAACCAAAAAATTCATTTGACTAGCTTTATTGTGGTGGTCTGTAACTGAACCCAAAATACTCCGAGGCACGCCTGTACCTGGAATTCTTAGCAAAAACACCTGGACAGCAAATATAGATTTGCTTATAAGTAAACTTGTAAATAAAATGTAAATAAACTTGTCAACCTCTGTAATCACATGAGCCAATTCCTTAATATTCTTAATAAATATTCCTTAATAAATATCCCCTTCCCCCTCTCTTTCTATATATATATATATAAAATATACAAATTTATATAAAAATTATATATGTGTGTGTATACGTTTTATATATATGTATATATGTGTGTGTGTGTGTGTGTGTATATATATATATATATACAGAGAGAGAGAGAGAGAAACTCTAACGGGGGATCCACAGGACCCCAGAGGGCTGGCAGCTGAAAGAAGTATCTTCTCTAAAGGCTTTAGTTGAGACCTGTCAGTAGGACTCCAGGCCTCGCACCCAAGAGACCTTTGGGGATCTCATGGGAGGTCAGAAACAGCTCTCGGTACAACGGATTGTTTCACAAAATAGTTTTCTATTATTTGAACCCAGTCAATTTCAAAACTAGAATGAACCTGAGAAGTCATCCAACTTGTAGATTCTGGAGATAGTAGAGGCATAGTTTTTGAACCTCTGAATCTCCACATAAACACAGAAAGAGGGAAGCCAATATCTCGTGAACATTTGCAATAGAATTAAGTGATAATGTGTCCATATGACCCCAAAATATATGTGGATGAGGATAAACCAATAGTCATAAAACTTGCGGTAGCATCTGTGAGGAAGAAAGCAGAGGTCAACAAAGGCTTGTTTGGGGATTCTGAGAACAAAAGAATCCCAAAACAGACAGAGAGAAACCATTGGGAAGCAGGCAGACAAGTTATGGAGCAATAATTTAAAATGGGAGTAGTTTTGCCCGTAACTGCAAGCTCCAATTCCCAACTTAGAGTTAGATTTCAGGAGCTGGAGCAGTGTATCCAGTGATGTGTTGGTAAGTGTTTAAAAATACAATTTGTAGATTTTTCTGATTTTCTGATTCTGTAAGTACTCCCATCATGGCCAACTGTAAGCTGCCGACACGAATATGAAGTTGGGAAGAAATGCGCTCAATCACCTCTTGCGAGGTGGAAGCCCGCTGTGAATCCTAGAAAGAACCAGGGCTCTTTCCCTGGACTGGTGGCACACCGAGTACAAACTACTGGGTGGATTCAAGACTGAGTAGGACAAAGACAACAGCCGTGAAGGAAGGAGGAAGTGAAGATTAAGATTGGGGAGTGGAACAGAGCCAGGAAATTTCAGAGCGCAGGCTGCCATATTCCTGAATACCACACGAAAACAAAAGAAGAAGGAGCTCTGTGCAGTTAGGAAAGCTCCCCCAAACCACTCTACTTTCTGAAAATTCAAGACAACTAATGTCAGATAAAAATGAGCAACAGACATTTTCAGCTTAAAATCTAATATAAAGTTATTGTAAGAAGTTATTTAACTCCATGGTTTTCAATCTGCTGCACACGTGAATCATTGGAGGAAACAAAACAAAACAAAATCAGAAAACACTCTTCCTGTACCATTTGTCCTGGATAGGACACCGCACTCCTGACTACCTACAGTGAGTTAAACTGACCTACAGTGATGCTGACAACAGTCGGATTCAACAGCCTTCTACCATTCAGACTACTTCCTCCGCCTTTGTACCTGTCTCCCAGCTGCCCAGAGATTTTCACCTGGAGGGGCCCTGTGCACCCCCAGTCATGTGCCCAACTGCTTCATTCTGATGAAAAATTATTCATTCTTTGCTCTCTTCCTTTATGGCTCTACCTAAGAGCTGACAAATCCATGACAACTAATGTTTCAGTAATTAATCTTAGCTTAGTAGAGATTCTCTCCTTTCGTACAACAGCTGTGGCATTACATCTGTTTTCACAATAGGACCCTCAAGGTATCGCTAGTATGGGGATTTCAAAAAATTTTAGATTGGCATATGGGGGAGAGATCTTTGGTCAGTGGACATTTAACAGTTGGTGGCAAACAAAAGAACCCTAAGCGGACTAGAAAGAAGGGCCATTCACGGTGGTGAGAAGCCTAAGAGCCAGGGGCCCTTTGGGAATCAGAGGAGCAATAACTCACAAACCATCTGCTTAGAGTATATACTAAGTAACTCAATCCCAAACAAATTTTGATTTTCAGGATTCACATTCCCCAGAAAGAAACTTTAGATGGTTTATATTAGGTCACATGCCCATTCCCTTGGTAACTAAGTGGAATTTTAATCGGCAGCTCCAATCAATATGGAATTTCTCAAGAAGGGGAGAAAAAAGAGAACAGATTTCCAATAGAGGCCCTTCTGTAGTTCTGCCTGGTTCCAGTCAGCCTGACTAGGTGACTTGATGAACTTTTGTTAAATGAATTCTAAATGAACAGTTCAAGATATTTTTAAAAATCAGCACTGATGTGCCTGGTTCACATATGATTCCACACACTGTCCACCACACACTGTCACTGGCCCTGGACCTGGCAGTTCTTTGCATTCACCTTAGGAATACCATCATTATATATCACTAATGAAAGATTTTGTGTTGAGACAGAGAAGAAGGTTATATTGTATACTCCACAGCAAATGAACTAAAATCCTATTAATAAACTACCCTAAAGACAAGAAATAACAAGAGCTGGTAAGGTTGTAGAGAAAAGGGAATCTCTGTGCACTATTGATGGGAATGTAAATTAGTGTAGTCACTGTGGAAAACAGTATGGAGGTTTTTCAAAAAGTTGGAAATAGAACTACCATATGACCCAGCAATTGCACTTCTGGGTATTTATCCAAAGAAAATGTAAACATGAACTCAGAAAGTTATATACATCACTATGTTTATTGCAGCATTATTTACAGTAGCCAAAATATGGAAATAACCTAAGGGTCCATCACTGAATGAATGGATAAATAAAATTAAATGTGGAATACACACACATATGACGGAATATTATTCAGCCATAGAAAATAATGAAATCTTGTTATTTGCAACAACATGGATAGACATTGAGGGCATAATGCTAAGTGAAATAAGTCAGATAGAGAAAGATAAGTCCTATATGATCCCACCTACATGTGGAATCTTAAAAAAAAATACAACCAAGCTACAGAGAATAAATTGGTGGTTGCCTGAGGTGGGGGTTGCAAGAAATTGGTGGAGGGGGTCAAAAGATAAAAACTTTGAGTGCTAAAACAATTCGTGGGCTGTACAGCATGGTGACTATAGTTAATAGTACTATATTGCATATTGAAAGTTGCTAAGAGGGTATATCTTAAAAGTCCTCATCACAGAAAAAAAATGTAGCTATGTGTGGTGATGAATGTTAACTAAACTTATCACAGATCATTTCACAATATATACAACTATCAAATCAATATGTTACATCATTATATTACACCTGAAATTGACATAATATTATGTGTCAATTATACCTCAGTAAAATAATAAAAAAATTAATTTTAAACATTAAAATATTTTAATAATAAAACTAAAAAAAAGAAAAAAACAGAAACTATCCCAATGTCCATTATCAGTAGAATGGACAAATAAAATGTGGTATATTTGCAGAATGGAATACAATATAGTGTGAGAATGACTGATCTACATCTCTGTAATACGGACAACCTCACAAGCACTATGTTGGGTGAAAGAAGCCAGACAAAAATGAGTACAGATTGTATGATTCCATTTTTGTGAAGCACAAAATAAGCAAAACTGATCCGTGTTGTTCAAGGTCAGGCTTATGGTTACCCTGGGGGAGGACTCAAGACTGGGAGGGAGCTCAGGGCAGCTGCCAGGGTGCTGGTCACACTGTTTCTTGATCTTGGTGTTGGTTCTGTGGGTGTGTTCTGTTTGTCAAATTCATTGAGCTGTGCATTCCTGAAATGTGCATATTTTTGTGTGTATATTAGATAGGTCAATAAATGTGAAAGAAATCTTATTAGACATTTCTTCCCTTCTCAAAGGCCCTCTTTGGCTGCCTGGCCAATGAGGGGTTCCCCTCCCTCTCTTGGGTCCCAGCTGTGTCCCTGCTGCATCCCTAATGCTCAGGACCCCTCATAGCTCCCGTGAAGGTCTAGTCTTCTGCTCTATCTGCTTCTTTCTCAGAGAATGGCCCTGGCTGGCTGGCCTTCTGGCTTTCTTTAATTTTTCCACAGTTCTTGTGAATAAAATGTTCTCTGTCCCATTACAATTTCACCTGAAAAGTATTTGCAGATACTTACAATTTTTGATTTACAAATTCTCTCCCTAAGGGTTGGACTAGAAGAGGAGACCTATTCCACCAACTTACAGTCTAAATATGCTTCTTCATCTTCCCCCTCTCTCTGTTTTCCTTCTCTTGGGGAACTTGGACACTAAGTACCAAGGGGATCACCCTTGTGATGTGGGCTCTGCCCATGTCTTCTCAGGCTTCACCATTTTCAGTGGCTGCTGCTGATGTATAAATCCTTCAGCTCCCTGGCCCCTTGCATACGAGAACTCCAACATATTGCAAGAGGTGGGCTTCCAGAGTTCCTCACAGAGAATAAAGCTAAAGCTGCCCACAGTTTGTAATTTATTAACATGCCCTTTAATAGTTGTCCCCTTTCCCTGCCTCAGTTCCCCAATCCCCTGCAGTTTCCTAGGATCACCCCCCAAGTTAGACTGTTCCATGAGAATCCTTGTCTCACTGCCTGAGGCTGGGGGAACACCAACCACGGTGGTGACGCACCTTTCCCAGGAGCATACACACATGCCCACATGAACATGTGCACCTGCATACACACAGTGAATTATATTAGTATGTTGAGGACATACCCTAAGGTGACCTCCAATGAGTCATACCACTTGTATAATCCCTTCACCTTGAGTGCAGGTGGAACTTGTGACTTACTTCTAACTAACAAAATAGGGCAAGAGTGCTGGGACAGTCACTCCTGTATTTATGTTACATTACAGGAGACTAGAAAGAGAGATTCTCCTGTCAGTTCACATGGCAAGGAACTGCGGTGGTCTCTAGGACCTGGTTCTTGCCTCTGGACAACAGCCAGCAAGAAAGTGGTGACTTCAGTCCTGCAACCTCAAGGAGATGAATTCTGCCCACAACCTGAGGGTGGCTGGCAGCAGATCCTTCCCATGAAGAGCCTCCAGATTAGAATGTAGCCCAGCTGATTCCATGATTGCAGCCTTTTGAAACCCTAAGAAAGAAGAGCAAGCTAGGCTATAAATGGAAATTCTGAGATAATAAATGTGTTTTTAGCCCCTAAATTTGTGCTAATTTTCATTTAGCAATAGGGACATAACTGGCAGAGATCTGAGATCAAGGTGCCTCCAGGGCCAACTTTGCACTTTGCTCTGTTATCTGAGGACAGCCAATATGACCACCTTTTCATGTTCCTCTTGAATTGTTTTCACTAAAAGTGAACATTTGAGTTGTCTACCAATTCTCTGGTGAATATAAGTTTCTCCAATAATGTTTCTCTATAAATCCCTTCTGGAGAGTTTGATCCAGCAGAGCCTGATCTTTCCAATATCGGGAACAGGTCAGGGCTAACAGGACCTTGTTCCATGGCTCTTTTCAAAAGTCTGTGGGGTTGTAACATGACATGCAGAGTTCTTTTCATCTTCCTGTATATGTCATGCAATTAACTTATGAATTCAGACAATCTTCTAAAATGTTATAAGGCCCATGCCCTCTCCTTTGCTCTCTGGGAAGTTATGAGAAATTTGACATTATTTAAGCAGCTCTTTATATTTCCAAACACTATTTTAGCTTCCGAACAACTTTGGAGCAGAATCAGTTTAGTCTCCTCTTGTTCTTGTTCTTTCTGATGTCTGCTTTATCTAGCATTTCAGGACTGTTTCCAGTCAAGATGTAAATATTTCTTCCCTGGAGATGGGGTGCAAGTGGAAGTGAGGGAGAAGATTCTTCTGGAACCTCAGCATCTCAGTCTGGCCGATGGAGCTTTCCACTAACTACTCCACCAGTTAGTCCTCATCTCTATTGGTTGGCGCCAGGTTAGGCAGTAGGCCTGTTCTCAAAACCCAGGCCTCTACTGTGTCCCAAGAGGAGGATTCATTTTATAAGAAAATCAGAGACAAAAATGGAATCTTAAAAAATCACCTTTAATTTATTTCCTTGCTCTATCAGCACACTGGAAGCAAAAAAATTAACATTCCGATAAGGCTGTATTCACCCTCTCTTTTTCTGTGAATAATTATCATACTACTTTATATGTGCACCCATTAAAATAAAACTTTCAAGTAGGATCCTTTCAAACTCAGTCTCATCATGATTCATTGCTATGTAATCCACAACAGTGGCTCTGAGCATCAGTGCTACCCATATACATGCATCCTTTATAGGGGCAGAACTTTCTCTCAAATATTTGTCTGTTGTCATCATCCCTGGACTCACTATTGTTCTGGTTAATGGAGCATGTTGGGCACATTCAGTTGATGTCACAGGAAAGGCACTTATGGCCCAGATGCTGGCACATGCTTGGGCTCTAAGTTCACACCTGTGTCAGGACCCCCCAGTGTTCCCTGAAGAATAACACCCACAGTGTCAGTAGAGCTGCTTCCAGGAATTTTCAGAATCAGCTATGGGCTGAGCTGACGTCCACCCTCTCATTCTCCAGAGCACAGCATGTTACCCCTGTTCTGGAATAGCTACAGGTGATTCAGCTTTTTCCCTGTGACAGCTCTGCTGACTGTGAGTCTCAGGAATTTCAGTGAAGTCTCAAAATGTTTTGTTAAATCTTTATCCCAGAACACTGATAGCCTGAGGCAATAAACAGTTGCAATATAATGAGAGTAGCCATTCAAGTATGTTACTTCTTGAATGAAGAGATTTGAACTAAGATACAGTGGTCCAGGGACACACATCACTACGCTCTCAGTTGAATACCATCCTTGACAATTTCCTTAAATCTACTCAGTGATCCTAAAGTGGTCACATATGGTTTTTCCCTTCTTACTGATGAGAAAACAGCCTCAGAGAGGCTAAGTAAGCTGTTCATGGTCGCACAGCTATTAACTGACATACCTTGGATTAGAATCTAAGTATGTTTGACAAAAAAAATCATGCCTTTTCCTTGTCTTCTGACATGAAGGAAGAAAACTGGCAGACTAATGGGGAAATATAACTACCTGCCTTATGAACTTAAACACTGAAAGTTGTTTCTCTAACTAGAGCTGTGCACCCCTGGTGCTCTTTAAGTATATTTGAAGGGATTTGCTCATTATCTGAAAAAAAAAACATAGAAGTGCATTTTCATTTTGCTGATATGTGGGAAAAACAGACAATTTTCTGTAGAATATGCTCAATTACTTTCTGGGTAATACCTTGAGATTTTCTGCATGCACTTATGGTAAAATTCATGGGCACCAACTTGTACCACTTTAATTATGAGCTAAGGGGAGAGAGAGAACAGGCCAATTTCCTATGTAATGTGGTGTGGAATAGAGGCCAAGTATCACTGCAGGGCTCTCAGAGAATGAAGGCCTTGTAGTTGGGATGGAGAAGAACAAGTGATATTTGAGCCACAAAGTAACTGTTGAACTCCAAAAGAGTGTGGACTGCAGCAAAACATACCAGGCTCCTTTTTGTAAGCCTAGTTCAATTGCAGTAAACCCACATTCTTTGTTAAATCAAATTAAAGTGAGTTCGATGTTTTTTAGGTATATAGTCTTATGTCTATTTAATATGTCATTTTTCTAGGTTTTATAAGAGCTACAAGTATAAGGAATATATACCTATTTTAATTTTGTATATATATAATATAATTTTCTCATATACTGGAGATCTACAAGTATTTTTCCCTATTAAAAAATCTGGACTTTCCTCAAATTTGAAGACACTGTATTTTTTTATTAAAGGATAATAGCCTTGTTGTTTCTGTGTATATTCTTTTGCTATATTCTTTGTAATTACCATGGTGATTACAACTGACATCCTACTGCTTTAAATTTATACTAGCTTAACTTCAGTAACATACACAAATTCTGGTCCTTTTACAGCTCCATCTCTACCCCTTCTAGTTGCTCATATCACAAAATTATAATTTCATACACTGTGTATTCAGAAACACAAACTAATCACTTTTTAAATGCATCAGTCCTTAAAGTATGGAGAAAACAAAATGGAATTACAAACCATTGCCGTAATACCACTAACTTGATTTATTGTGGTAAAATTGTATTTCAACAATTATGTTTGTGATATGCCAACTTGAAAATAATTTCCAAGATGTTTCAGGTAGCTTAAAACCTTCGACTGACATTGAGTTAGTTAACTAAAAGATAATCATTGGATACCTACATAATTTCTAAGATAAAATACTGAAATAATAATTAATAAGTATAATTTTAACTTTATGTTTTCACTTCTTATATGCTACAGAGAGACTATATATATCTTCAAGCCTATCAGTGAAATGTACTCATTTTTGCTCTTTTGAAAAGGTATATGAAGCATGGCTATAGGAGGTGTGTCATATTCCTGGGCTCTGCATGCCTGCAAAGATGTGGCTGTGTAAGCCCAGTTGTCCAACTGTTTTCTCTGTGAAATAGAAGTTACTCTAGTTAGAAGTTATTATTAATATATGTGACTAAGATTCTATTTCAAAGCAATAGTTCCAGAGAAATACAACTAAGTACATACTTTTGTTTGCCAAGACAAAGATTAGTTTTGTCTTTAAGGATGATTTTGTTGATCTCCAAACCCCTTTGCAAGAAGAAATGTTTAGCCTTCCCTAGGTTACATTTGTATGAGTAAAATGTTACTAGTATAAGTATTTCCAAAATTGTGGACTCTATAGGAAGTTGCTAGAACTTTGTCAGTGCCTTCACTGACCATGATATGTTGCCATTTATCAGTCCTGGTGCTGCTTTGTCTGACATTAGCTGATGGCATAGCTGTAGTTGCAATTTCAGTTACTTCAGATTGACATCAGCTACCTATGGAGTTTATTCATATACATATGCTTGGGACCTACTCTGACTTGCTGAGTCTTTTACTTCATATTGATATTTACTATATGCTTGGTATATTCATGACCTATTAGGTCACTAATATTATGTGTTATATCTGAAGCCTTTTCCCTATAAGGCTTATGTTCACCTCTTATCACAAAAATTACTTTGGTCTTTTTTGATGTTTTGGGTGGGTCAAAGAAGCACAAACAACACTTATCTAACTCCAAGAAAGGTGTCAGGGTTGAGGTTGGGTAAGGAAGATCTGAACTGGCCCAAATGAAAGACTAGCAGTGTTTTACACTGTCCTGTTTGAGCGTCAGCCCCTCATGGGAATCACCCCTGGTGCTGTGCAGACTTAGGTCCTCTATTCTGCCTTATGCATCACTCTGACTTTGGCTTGTCGGAAATAACTCAGTCAGACATGGGCATGTATGACATCTTCATTGCTGTTTGTGACTGTACTTCAGGAAACTGTGCTAACCACTTCTGCTGTCACTGCAGACTGTGCACACATGCAGCATTACTCCAGCAATAGTATTGCCAGGAGCAGGTCCCGCCACACTGTGCAAATAATGCTGTACCCAATTCACTTCAGCAGGTCCCTCTGCTGAGTGGTCAGCCTCTGCAGACCTGACTGTGGACCCTGTCACTGAGACTGGGCCAGAGGAAGAGAGGGATGGCACTGAAGCTGCAGCAGCATCTTCGAAAGCACAGACTTTGCATTTGAATCTGGCTCTGCCACTTACTACAAGGGCAGATCACTTCCCATCCCAGAGACTGTTCTATAAAATGGCATGTCTTCCTTTTGAGGATTAAATGAGATGTATGTAAAGCAGCGTTACTTTTGGCATTTAGGAAGTGGTTGGTTGTGTATAGGAAGTTACCTACATTAAACTTTCTCAGGAAGAGGCAAAGCCAGGGTTTGCCCACCCATCTTTTCTAGGAAATTCCCATAGGGAAAATTCATGGTTTTAATTACATCCTCAGGTATTTTTTTTTTGAAGCAAGAATAGTTTCAAATTAGATGTGATCCATCAATTAGTTATTTACTATTTATTATATTCTAGAACTTTAAAAAGGCTTAATATCTGTGTAATACTCAAAAATCCAGGCTTCTACCTGAAGATTCCTTTTCATTCCACCTTTGTCCCTGAAATGCACTCTTCAGCCACCTTCATGAGGCCCTTGGGCAGCAGGGCAGGGCCTGGACGTTGATCATAAACTTGCTTCTACTTTCACATGTTTATACAATGCCTGTGCTGTCTTTTTCTTGGTTGCAGCATAGCCCAGAATGACTGTCCTCAAATAAGACACATACCTGATCCATCATTACTGTGCATGTTCTTATGTCATATGTCCACTGTTACTTTTGTCAAAGTCCCTGTGACTTTAGACACTGACCCCTCACTCAGGGCACTTCATGATCCAAAACAAGAGAGAATGTTAGAGTTGGAAGTAATCATTCATTTCAGGGTTGCCAACTGGCTCACATGGGCAAAGGTCAATGGATCTGCTTTATTCGGCTCACACATGGTTCAAAGAAATTCATTTGACTGCTAGTTTCCCAGTCCTAATTGCCTCACACCAGACCACCTCACTTATTCATTTCTAATAAGACCCTGCAAGCATGTGAGTTTAATCTAAGACCCTCATTTTATAGATATAGAAACTGAAGCTTAGAAGGGGGAGGAGACGTGCCCAAGATTACAAAGATTTTAAAAGGCAATCAAACTTAGGGAGAGGTTTTGTGCTGTAGCAGTTAGGAGTTTCTTCTAAAGCAGTCTTATCAAAACCAGGGGAAGTTCCTGGAAGATGTGAGGGACCCTTGACCTGAAGCCAACACTAGTTAGCAAATGAAGGGTTTCCAGGGTATTCTTGACAGAGGTCTTAATAAGGTTGAAGGGAGGGAGAGTGATTAAGCCCACTGATCTCTCACTTTACTAGGAACCTTTGAAGTGTTATAAGATAATTGGGTTAAGTGGCTTGGTATTTTGATTAAGAATGAAGTTGTAATTAAGTGGATAGATGGAGGAATACAGGGGAGACATGGAAAAGAAATCATTCTGATCGTGGTGATGTTGGGAGAGGAGATTGAGGTGAGGAACACAAACATTTAGCGAATAAATAGGTTTAGATTTAAAGGTTTTTTTATGGAACAAGGGTGATATTTTACGGCAACTAACTAAACTCTAAAGCTTTACAGAAGCAGAAAAGTTGCTGAAGATGCTTTCTGGCTGAATTTTTCCTCCCCTTCTGGTAAAGTGTTTTCATAACTTTAAGTCAGTTTTATTGTGGTATAATTTACTTACTATTAAATTCATCCTTTTTAGGTGTGCTGTGTGATGGAGTGACAAATGTAAACACTTGTATAACCATCACCCAACGGTGATATAAAACATTTCCATGACCCAAAGGCATTCCCTCCTGTCCCTGTGCAGTCAGTCCCTTCTCCCACCTGCAGCTGCTGGCACGCACAGCTCTGCTTTCTGTCACTGGAGTTTCCTGTTTTCTAGAGTTTCAGAAAGGTGGATTTTTAAAGCATGTAATCTTTTGAGTTTGGCTTCTTGCACACAGCATAATGATTTTTGAGATTCGTCCTTGAGTGCATCAGTAATTTGTTTCCTTCTACCACTGAAATGTCCATTGTATGGATATGCCACAGTTTGTTAATCTATTCACCAGTAGGTTTGTATTTGGGTTTTTTCCAATTCTGTGCCGTTATGAGTTAAACTATCACAAATGAAACTGCTATTAACAATTGCATAAAGGTCTCTGTGTGGACTATGTTCTTATTACTCTTGGGTAAATATACAGGAAAGGATTGTTGGGTTGCATGGTAAGAAGGTTTAACTTTATAAGAAACTGACAAGCTTTTCTAAAGTGGCAGCATCATTTTGTCATCCCCACAGCAATGTATGAGGTTCAGGTTGCTGTGTATCCACACCAACACTTTTAAATGTTTAATTAGCCCTTTTAATTTTAGCCTTCTAGTAGATACGGAGTGGGATCACATTTGGTTTTGTTGTTTTGGAAATTTAAAAACAACTTTCTTGGGGTATAATGCACATACTATACAATTCTCCCATTTAAAGTGTGCAACTCAGTGATTTTGGTATATTACATTATTAATTTAAAAAATTTTGGAAATATATATGTAGCCTCAAACTGTCCATTTTAACCATTTTAAATATACAATTCGCTGGCATTAATTATATTCACAATGTTGTACAATTATCACCACTATCTCCAAAATTTATATCACCTAAAGAACAAACTCTGTAAACATTAAGCAATAACTCCCTTTTCCCTCTACTCCCTAGTCTCTGGTAACCTCTAACCTACTTTCTGTTTCTAAGAATTTGTCTATTCTAGATACTTCACACAAATGGAATCGTACAGTATGTGTCATTTTGTGCCTGTGAAGATGTGGGAAAATTGCATATTAGTGTTCAGAATGTTAAATGGTACAACTTCTGTAAAAAATAATTTGGCAGTTCCTTGCAAGGCTAAACATAGAATTACCCCATAACCCAGAAATGCCATTCCTAGGTGTATACCCTCCAAAAATGAAAGTAGACTTGAACAGATACTTGTACACAAATGTTATGCCACTTAGCATGTTTTCAAAGTTCTTGCATGTTGTAGCCTATCTCAAAACTTCATTCCTTTTTATGGCTGAATAATATTCCATTATTTATATATATGTTTAATTTGCCTGTTCATCTGCTGGTGGATACTTGTGTTGTGAATAATGCTGCTATAAACATTGATGTACAAGTATCTGTTCAAGCCCCTGCTTCCAATTCTTTTGGACATATACTTAGGAGTGGAATTTCTGGGTCATAGGGTAACTGTTTAGCTTTGCAAGGAACAGCCAAACTTTCCCACAGCAGTTCCACTATTTTACATTCTAATCAGTAATACACAATTTTTCCACACCCTCAGTAACACTTTTCTGTTTTTTTTCATTATAGCCAGTCTAGTAGGTGTGAAGTAGTATCTCCTTATGGTTTTATTTGCATTTCTCTAATGACTAATGATACTGAGTATTTTCTCATGTGCTTACTAGCCATTTGTGTGCCATTTTGGGGAAATGTTTGAGTTTTTGCCCATTTTTCATTTGGGTTGTTCATCTTTTTTGTTGTTGAGTCATAGGGTTTCTTTGTATATTCTGGTATTACACTTTCATCATATATATAATTTGCAAATATTTTCCCCCATTTCTTTTCACTTTCTTGATAATGTCTTTTGACTCACAGAAGTACTTAATCTTAATTCAGTTCAATTAATCAAACTTTTCTTTTGTTGCTTGTGATTTTGATGTCCTATATAAGAATCCTTGTCAAATCCAAGGTCATGAAGTTTTACCCCATGTTTTCTTCTAAGAATTTCATGGTTTAGCTCTTACATTTAGGTTATTGACACATTTTGAGTTGATTTTTGCATAATGTGAAGTAGGAGTTCAATTTAATTATTTTCCATGGGAAAATCCACTTGTTCCAGCACCATCTATTGAAAAGACTATCTTTCCTCTATTGGATAGTTTTGGCACTCTTTTTTTTTTTTTTTTTTTTTTAGTTTTGGCACTCTTATAAAGAATTGACTGGGTATAGATACATACATATATTTCTGGACTTTCAATCCTATTCCATTGGTCTGTATGTCCATCCATATGTCAGTACCATATTGTTTTGACTACAGTAGCTTTGCAGTACATTTTGAAATTAGAAAATGTGAATCCTCCAACTTTGTTCTTTATCAAGATTGTTTTGACTATCTAGGGCCCCTTACACTTCCACATAAATTTGAGATTCAGCTATTCTATTTCTGCAAAATAGCCTGTTGGATTTTGATAGGGATTGTGTTGAATCTGTAGATTGTTTTGGATAGTATTGACATCTTAACAATATTAAATCTTTCTATCCATGAGCATGGGATGCCTTTCCATTTATTTAGGTCTTCTTTCATTTCTTTCAGCAATGTTTTGTAGTTTTTAGTGTACACAATCTTTATCTTCTTAAATTTATTCCCAAGTATTTTATTCATTTAAATGTTATTATTAAATAAATAAATAAATGTTATTATGAGTGGAATTACTTTCTTAATTTCATTTTTGGATTGTTTATTGCTGGTGTATAGAAATGCAACTGATTTTTGTGTGTTGATCTCATACCTTGAAAATTTTCTGAATTTATTTATTAGCTCTTATAGCTTTCTTATTCAGTATTTTACATATAAAGGACCATGTCATCTGCACATTTTTACTTCTTCCTTTCCAATTTGGATGCTTTTTACTTCTTTTTCTTGTCTAATTGCTCCAGCTAGAACCTCCAGTACAATGTGGAATAGCAGTGGTAAAAACAAGTATTCTTGCCTCATGCCTGATTTGGGGGTAAAGTGTTCAGTCTTTCACCACTGAATATGATTTCTGAAATCATATTTTCAAAATGATATGTATTTTTGAAAAAGGCTTTTATCATGTTGAGTAAGTTCTTTTTTATTGTTTCTGAAATGTATTTTAATGTGGAAGGGCAATGGATGTCATCAAATTTTTTTCTTCATAAATTGAGATGGTTGGTAGATTTTTTTGCCTTCATTTTATTAATGTGACATATTACTTGGTTTTCTTTTGTTGAATCACACATTCCAAGGATAACCACATTTGTTTTTAATTTGAAGTGCTCTAGTGACTAGTGATGTTGAATATCTATTCATGTACTTTTTGGCCACTTGCCTATCTGCTTTGGTGAAGTATCTGTTCATACCTTTTGCCCCATTTAAAAATAATTGAATTGTCTTGTTGAGTTGAAAGACTTTTCTCAGATACATATTGTACAAATATGTTTTCCCATTCTGTGGCATGTCTTTTAGCTTTTTAACAGCATATCTTAAGAGCAAAAGTTTTAAGTTTTGAGATAATTTGTCACATTTTTCTTTTATGGTTTCATTTTTTGCGTACTAAGACATTTAATGCAAAATCAAAAGTTTTCCAGCTATATTTAAGCTTTAAAATAAATTCTTTCTGGGTTTATCTTCATGCCCTCAGATTAGTCTCCTCTGCCTTTATTCATGTAGTGACTACAAAGACTTCACATACAGTAAGTTTTATTGAAATGTGTACTGAATTTTTGAATTAATGCTTGGTATATACCTCCTTCACTATCTTATGTCCGTATTGTTTCCTGTGTGCTCATGTACATGCCAGGCAGATACATACACAGAGATTTCTAGAATCTAAGTTTTATCCTATGCTAGGGTCCTTCTAGTCTCCAGCAGAAGATGTTAGGTAGTGTCACAGAAGTTAGGCAGCTAATTTTGATAGCTCACATGACTTCCATACAGGATATTTGTTAGGCACATATGCAAGGACCCATTCAAAACTCTCTACATCTTTTAACTAATTTAATCCCCAAATCCGTGAGAAAAAAGAAGAGGCTCAGAGACTTTAGGCTCCATATCATACAGCCAGTTTGAGGCAGAGTCAGTCAGACCCAGAGCAGCTTAATTCCAAAACCTTTGCTCTTCCCACTGGACTAAACCACCATAGACCATGACTGGAGTCTTTATATAAGTGAGCATATCTTTAGAAACAATGTCTTTCTCACATGAGATGCTTCTCCAGTGTCTCAATTCAGACTTGATACTGAAGTGGGTCCTTAGAATAGAGCTTCCCAAAGGATGGTCCTTAGCACCCAGGTAGAGAACCACCTTGCTCCACTCTTAGCCCATGTGTGTCACCAGGTCCACACAAGAGGGCTGTATAGTTTGTGCAGTGCACAAAAGTACATGGCTAAGCATCAAGTAGGGGCTGGAATCCAGCCTGCTTTGTAAACCCTGAAGGTCCATGAGGACATCCTTTCTTCCCACAAAGGCACCAAGTCTGCTAGCTGTATCCCTGAACCTTTTTAGGAGATGCTGGCTGCTTTTTGCTGAAGTTAACTTTATGCTTTCAAAGAATGACCCTTTTCCATCTGCCTGTCATCTTGTCTGAGCTCTCACTATTAGGAGATATATCCTTTGGGTTAACAATCTCTCAATGCTTGAGGGAGAAATACATTATTTCTGATGTTTTCCCCTTTGACAACCAAAAGAATGACAAGAGTGTGGTGGGAGGAAGGAAGAAGAAAAGGAGGAGAGAAGAAGAGAGTGGGGCGGAGGGTCGATGCTCTGTCTCACTTCCCTTTTCTTCATTGTATCTGTTTTTCAGCCAGCACTTGATAGCTAACCGTTGTCTGCTAAGTTGATGGGGAGTCTACTCAGGTTAGGGCATAAGATTCTATTGGTTTAACTGGTTGGCAGTGCAACGTGGGTGATGTAAGTGACCACCCACACAGCCTGTGCTGCATGGCCCAGCCACATGCCCTTTCTTCTCCAGTGGCATTCCCCTCTAAGACATGCAAATGTGATCAATAGATTCCTGACCCAGGGAGTCACAAATCTGTATGAGGGAAAAATTACTTCCTCAGATTCGAGCAAACCACCTCAATCTCAAACAAGGCAAAGAGTCTTGAACAAAGGGACACAGCCTGTTAGTGGCAGAGAAGAAATGAGCACTGAAGGCCCAGGTCAGCTCCAAGCACAGCTGTGATGATCATTTCCCCTCATAAGCTGGAGTATTCACAATTAAATAGTCCAGCCACCCACTCATCCCTGCTCAGAGTTTGTGCAGGCATGTCACCTCCATCTCTCCTCTATTCAAACTAGGGCTGCAACTGGGGAGGAGTTATTCTGAGGAGGTTGAAGGGAGAGACTAGGAGGAAGATGATGAAGAAACACTTGGATATGTTTGTATGTTTTGAGACTTATTTCACTTTTGTGCTCCCATGACTACTGAATTGGAAGAGAACAAACGTCTATGCATACAACTCTTTGGTAAAAAAGATGGCCCTGGAATCTTGGCCCACATTTGCCTAGCAAAGACCATACTGGTAAGCATTCCCTATGACAAAATCAAAACTAAGCAGGTGTCTGAGGAGGAGGATGTGGGCAATAGAGAGAAGGCAGAGCTGTGCAGAAGCTGAAGAGGGCAAGAGGCTCATTCCTGAGCTCCCTCCTCTTGTTTTCAGACCTTATCCCTTACGGCCAAAGACCTAGCTATAACACACTCTACCTGTCTGCTCCAGGCGTCTGGAAGTGGGGCGGAGACATGAGGAGTGCTGTGGAAAGAGGTTCTGGGGCAACCACTAGAGGCAGAAGCTACTGTCATCCCAATGTTGAGGTCTCTGCCTCTAAGCCTAAAAAAATCAGTGCAGTCAGGGCCTCATCAGCCTTAGTTGGTATGTTTACTGCTTGAGACAAGGATCAGATGGAGCCAGCATGGCAGACAGAGAAGAGGAAGAGGCTTGTGCAGGGCTGGGAGAATCTGGGTTGTGGCCATGCTATGGTCGGTACTTGCACAGGAAGTGTTGGAGCTTGCTGCATTCATTGGCGTCCCAAGTTAAAAAATCTGTAAGAAAACAAGCAGGCATTTAAATCCATCTGGTTCTGTACTGGGCTTACCAGCATTATCTGGGTGCTCTGCTTGGATCCATGGACAAGGTCCCGTGCTGGTTAATTTTATGTGTCAGCTTGGCTAGGATGTGGTGGCCAGTTGTTTGATCAAACACCAGTCTACATGTTGCTGTGAAGGTATGTTGTTAGATGTGGTTAGTACTTAAGGCGTAGACTTCAAGTAAAGCGGATTACCCTCCATAACGTGGGTGATCATCCAATCAGAGAAGACCTTAAGAGAGCAGACCAAGGCTCCCTGAAGAGCAGTGAATCCTGCCTCCAGACCGCCCGTGGACTCTAGACTGCTGGCCTGCCCTGTGGATTGCAGACTTACCAGCCCCAGCAATGCACGAGCCAGTTCCTTAAAATAAATCTCTAGCTCTCTCTAGGTACATCTTATTACTTATGTTTCTGTGGAGAACCCAGACTAAGACTAACACAGGTACTAACTTTGTTAACAGAGAGAAAGGCAATTTAAACGTTAAAAACAATTGCAGAAGCTCCACATCAGCACTGCTCTTGAGAAAAGACAAGGCCTGACATAAACCAACTGAAAACAGGGGCTCCTTTGTGTTTGAAACAAGATGCTGAGGCTGATCTTTCCAAAAACCACAGCTGAGCCTCTAAGAAGCTTCTGTTTGAAATTCAAAATATTGGAAGCTGTTAAACCGGCAGCACACCAAGAGGCTCCCCATTTATAAAGGAGTGAGAGCAAGGAGGTGACCTTTCCAGAAACCAAGCTCCACGATGCACTTGTCATCCCGGGGTTTTGGCAGCAGCGTAACAAGTCGTCAGCTGTCTGCCTGGGCTCTGACCTGCAGGACCCGCCCTGAGGCCAGTGTGTGCTGGGCGGGTGGGTGAGAGCCCTGGAGCGCGAGGGTGGGCCTGGCGGCACGGCCAGCAGAGGAGGATAAGAGAGGATGGGTCCTGCCATGCCAGGCCAGAGCCAGGCCACAGAGTGTGCATGAAATGGAGACTACGGGCGTTCTGGGCACTGACACAGCGTGGGGCAAAGAGAACACTGCACGAGGCTTCACACACCCACGGGAAGCACAGCCAGCTCAGCCGCAGCACTAGCCCGGGAGGTGCCTGCTTTCACTCTCCTCGCCTTTCTCAGTGCCAGAGGGGGAAGCACAGGGTGGGCTCCGATGAGAGGCCATGTCTGCCCGCACCCCGGGGCACAAGGATCATGAGCCTCACCTGTCCCGGGATAAACATTTCGCACATATAAGGATGACGAGTACTATTATTTTCCCCTTATCACAAAGAGGTAACTGAGGCACAAAGAAGTAAGAAACTTGCTCAAGGCCACACAGCAAATGGAGCAGCCAGAATCCCAGCCAGGCATTCGGAGGGAGAGCCCATGGTCCTGACCCAAACTTTACCGAAGATGAAATTACTTTTTAAAATGTAGAGCCCTAGTTATTTTTATTAAATATTCCAAAGTGAACCATGGTAGTATAAAAGAGGAGTCAGCTAGGGGAGGAAGGATGAATGGGGTAAAATGTCCTCTTAGGGTCTTTGTGAATAGATGTAAAAAAGGAACAAATCCGCTCAAAGACATGCACACAGAGGGTAGGTGTGTAGCTGTGTTTGGGGACATTAATATACCCTCTGAGTCTTAACAGAACAATTCAAGCACCGAGTTGGTGGGGCTGCATCTGTACAAATATAAAATGATACTGACGGTACTGAGGGTGAAGTTCTCTTAAATTCTACCTTCCACCCGTTTCTCTCTAATCCTTGTTTCGTTCCTTGTGCTGTTCTGCCTGAAGAGCCTGTACTCGGATAGTAGGGGCTGGGCTGCGTGAAGCTGCAAAGGGAAGCACGTGCACATGGTCCGATGTTCTCAGGAGGGCATCAGTTAGGCTTTTGGTTCCCACCAGGCAGCTTCGTTATTGCGGAAGGAATTTTGCTGAAGTGAACTTTGCTTGGTTAACTCTTGTGATGGGTTTCTCACTCCTTCCTGGAGTAGCCCGTTCTATTTTGCACAGTGCTAATTGTTCAAAAAACTGTTCCTTAATTTCGATAGAAATCCACATTTTGGTAGGGTCTACCTATCAGTCTTGGTTGTGTTCTTTCCATCTGAGCTGACTTCTGCCTCTGACAATAGCAGTTGTGGTCTGTGGGAGTCTATGAAAAGTCCTTCCTTCATCTGAGACAAGACGATCTTACCCCTGAAGGTCTTCCCAGACCTTGCCTCAGAGGTCGTGTCCTTATGGCCACCACCCAGCCTTTGCTGCTGGGAAGTCTTCTCACACTTTCTTGCGCATGTAAACTTCACTCTTCAGACAATGATAAGCTTTGCCTCCATGTCCCTTTCCACCCACGCCCCAGTCCTGAGTCCTCAGTCCAGACCCCATCCCAGGCCCACTTCATGCCTAGGAGGGGACTCCTGGTGACACTAGGGTGGCCTTTTCTACCCACTGGCAGGTTCCCTTTGGTATCAAGTATCCATTTCATTTTTGATATTCTGTTTTCCTATTTTACAACTGAATTCTCCCACATCACTTTTTAGTTCTCAAATGAGAGTGATTTTGCCCACCCTCCACCCCTCCACCCCCAACTAAGGGACACTTAGCAATGTTCAGAGACATTTTTGGCTGTGACAACCTGTGGTGGTAGTTGGGGGGGTAGGGTATCCACAGACATCTACTGACTGGAGACCACAGAATGCTGAACCTACAACGTACACACAGGACACTCCCCAAACAAAGAATACCTAACCCAAAATGTCATTAGTACCAAGTACTAGTAAGCACTGACTTAACTAACACAAAAAGCAAAGAGTGAAAGGCGAGAGAAATGAGGAGGCACAAACGGTTGTGTGCAGCCTGCAGCTGATGTTCTGGGCACCACTTGCTGGGCAAGAAACTCAGAGACAAGCAGGAGGGAAGACGGGGCCAAGACGGGGTCTCTGGGACTCGCGGGAGCCCTAAGTGTAAGACGGAGTCTCTGGGACTCACGGGAAGCCCTAAGTATAAGGCAGGGTCTCTGGGGCTCTTGGGGAGCCCTAAGTGTAAGGCGGGTCTCCAGGGCTCACTGTGAGCCCTAAGTGTAAAGAACCCAGAAAGGTGTTATACGTATTGCTCCCCATAGTCTGACTTTCCCAAAATGTGACATTTCCCTCTCCTCACGTATAATAGAATTTAGAAATAAGTACGTTTAAGAAAAAAGCAAGTGGATTTAAAAAAATAGCAAGTAACTGCACAGCTGGCCCACTGATATGGCAAAGATTGTAAAATGGTCGCAAATGCCTGAAGGTTGGTAAACAATGTCTACGGCAAGGCTACTGTCCTGAGGAAAGAGGAGTTGCTGGTGTGAAATGCAGTGAGGGGAGTGGAGGTCCATTTTTGCTCTGCATAGATAAACGGAGAGAGCTGCGCTCTGGGCAGGGGGTGGAGTGGCAGAACTTACTGCCTTTGGGGCTCATCTCAGCACAGTACTTGTTCCCTTCCACGGACTTGCCAGTCCAGCTTCTGTAAAGGTACATGGCGCCACCGATCCACTGCCAATTCTGCTTCTGGAAACACAGGAGCCAGAAGACCAGTGAGGGTCAGCCCGCCCGCTGCCCCCAGCCCAGGCGCCCTGCAGGGACCCTGAAAACATAGTTCTCATTGCAAAACCTGGGAAAGCACAGAAATGTATAAAGAAGGAAAACTAGACAAATCACTCCATTTAACCACTAAGAGGAAAACATTACTAAGATTTTAGCATACTTACTTCTGGTGTGAACATTTTTATCTATCACAATAATTCCACATACTAAAAATGTGGTGGTCTTTCAAATATATATTCAACTCTGTATCTTGCTTTCAAAACAGTCTTTAGTAGCAATGATGGGCCATAACTTACCTGAAGTTCTACTGGTTGATGTTTATGCTGTTTCCAATTTACAATGATTATAAAGAACATTGCTATGAACTGCTATAAACAGCTTTGTTCATAAAGCTGTTTCTCTCCTTAAAACTATTTTTTTAGGACATAATCCCAGTAGAATTAATGGGCCAAAGGGCATGAATATTTTGAGTGTATTGATGTGCACAGACAAACTGCTTTCCAAAACAGTTCTCTTGCAGAAATTTACATCTCCACCTACTGGGCGATTTCTCCATTTCCTTAAAAATATTCATTAAGGCAAAGTAAAAATTTGATAACCCAATTAAGTCCAATTATATTGCTATTTTAATTTTCATTTCTTTAATACCTACAGACATTGCACAACTTTAGAATTCCATTATCCACTTACTTTTCTCAGTCATGAGTGTAAAGAAGTTAAATTACAAAAAATATCTGTAGAAATACATGTAAATATTTGTTCTATTTCTGAATGAGAGAGCTCTGATTGATAGCAATGTGAATACACCAAAATGTAAAATTAGTTGTATAAAATATTTGTAACATCTACAAGCAAAGTTTTATCAAGAAACAGAAGGTTTGAGTTTCTCTCCCTGTGCTTCATGTTTGTTTGGGTTAACTATAGAAGCCCCACAAAGAATCTGAAAACTGCAGGCCCTACATAGAGACCTCAGCAACCATCCCCAAAACCTCACATGCCATTCTTTACAATGAGGTATTGGCAGAGAGTAAAAGGAGGGTTCAGTGAAAAACAGGGACAATGTCAAAAACATAATAGCATCTAGAGATAAACTTAACTAAATGTTCCCAATTTTAACTCAAGATCTAATGGGGATTTAATTAAGCTGGGTTTCATAACAGGTCTGTGTGAGTATGTGTGTGTGTTTATATATATGTATATCCCCATGTATACATATACAATCTTTTCTTTTAAGGCTCTGGAAAGCTGGTAATTTTGTGTTCTAAGATTCAGGAAGACTTTAATTATATAGAGGGTCTACTACATTACACCATTGAAATCATTTCCTCCACTGAAGCTAGACCTGGGATCCTGACCTTGAAGGACCTGGCCTCTATCAGGCATGGGACTGAAGAAGATTCACACTGTGTGCCCTTTGTCAGTAGGCCTGGGGATCAGTACTCAGAAAGGGGCTTTCCCATGGGGGGCATTCGTGGGCCAAGTCTGAGGTTACCTTCTGTGGGTCATGCAGGCCGATCCATACAGGCTTGTTTCTTTGATAGATACGTATGTGCTCTGCTGTGACATTGGCTTCTCTTAGACTCAGTATAGATGCCAGGTGGGCTCCATTTCCATATGACTGACACTCCAGCTGTGGGCAAGAAGTTGCGGTAAGGACGCCTGAGGTTCCAAAGCACAGCCTCACCCCAGAAGCCTGAGCAGCCTGGACCCACACAGCAACCCGTCCTCTGGAAGTTGTGATCTAAACCCTGCAGAGACTTCCTGTCACCAGGGAAGAAAACACAACTGCCACAAGCGTCAGCTCTCAGAAAAAGAAGCAACTTAAGACCAGGGCCCCAGTTTTAGGGGCAGTGTCACTGCCAGGCACCCTGATCTTGCCGCTCATTACTGCATGTGACCTTAACAAGTCACTTCACTTCTCTGAGGCTCAATTTTCTTATCTATAAAATGGAGAAAATAATTACTGCTACACAAGGGAGTTGTTGTGGGGATATAATTGATATAATTATGTATTATAATATTGCATTTCAACAAATCTAAGACACACTGATTGTAATATGTGCCATTTTTTATGTCCCACTAAGAAAGAAAAAAGCACTGCCACTTAATCTGTGACACAACTCTTATTTGTACTGTACACATCTGATTTCAGAGGTGTCACAACTTGAGGACGATGCATCTGAGAACAGATGGAACGCAGTATGCTCCTCAGGGAGCACCTCCAATATGCTGAGCACCTCGCACACGCTATCCCACTGAATCCTCACAACAGTCTTAGGAAGTAGGGCCCTCTCTTAGTTTACAGTTGAGGAAATGGAGGATCAGAAAAGATGCCAGACTTAGTTGCCCAGAATAGAGCCTAGGTCTGTGTAACTCCCAAGTTCATGTCTTCTCTACTTAAAATTGTTATTGCCCTTTATTGCATGAGACTATTATGTTGTAATTTGTAAACAGTGCTCTGTAACTTATTTTTATTTGGTCCCAAATACGAATAGGTGAATTGCCTAAAAATCTGTGATGGTTCCTCCAGGAGAAAGGGACTCCTTCTATGTTGGTTTTTTTTAAATTTTGTTATCATTAATCTGCAATTACATGGAAGAACATTATGTTCACTAGGCTCTCCCCTTCACCAAGTCCTCCCCACAAACCCCATTACAGTCACTGTCCATCAGCATACAAGAGGTTGTAGACTCACTACTTGACTTCTCTGTGTTGCACACCCCTCCCCTTTCCCCCAACCCCCACATTATACACGCTAATCATAATACCCCCTTTCTTCTTCCCCGCCCTTATCCCTCCCTTCCCACCCATCCTCCCCAGTCCCTTTCCCTTTGGTAACTGTTAGTCCATTCTTGGGTTCTGTGATTCTGCTGCTGTTTTGTTCCTTCAGTTTTCCTTTGTTCTTATACTCCACATAGGAGTGAAATCATTTGGTATTTGTCTTTCTCCGCTTGGCTTATTTCACTGAGCATAATACCCTCTAGCTCCATCCATCCATGTTGGTTTTGAATTGAAGAGTCTACGTTATTGATTTTTCAGTTCTAGAAGAATATGCCTCTCTGTCTGCCTTTCCTCCAGAATAGCCACAGGACTTACTTGATCTAGTTGGGTTTCCAGTTTCTTCTTCCCAGTTAAACTAGACCACGTATTGATATGTAACTATCTGCTCTGTGGCAACTTCTAAAACTTGCAGCTCCAAATCCAAATTTGTTTTTCTCATGTACATCTTCACTGATCCTAAACTCTTCCTTTGCAAAGCTGCTGCCTTCACTGGTACTCAAGGGAGTGCCATCTGGATCATTGAACGACAGCTCCTATTGTTTAAGGATCGTACAGAGCATGTGGCATAACCACTCTCCAACCAGAAACTTATTGACCAATTAAACAAGGCATACATTTCATATATACACTTTATAAATATACTTCTATAGATATAGTACATATATATATATATATATTTGACATATAGCTTGATAGAGTTATGTACTTCATTTTATGTTCTTTTGGGGTTGTATTGCAAGATCTGCCTCCATGATAAAACTTAAATTAATTTATTAAAAACATGTTTTTGGCTACAGTTGCTACTGCAATACTCACCATTAGTATCTTGCTCATGATTAGATGTGGTTAGTGTTTAAATGATAATTGAGTCCCCACACTTGCCAAGCACTTTATAATACCAAAATGCTTTGATACTTGTAATTTCATTTGACTTGCAAATTTGTGAGGCACAGAGGCCAGATTACCAGTTAACATTTAGTGAGTGTACTAGTCACAAGAGATTCCTGGGAAAGAAGAGGACTAGGCTCTATGTGTTTAAGTGATTTTTCCCTCCAAGTTCACACAGCCAGTAGTGACAGAGCTGGAACTTTGCCTCTTAAGTCTGATATGAGATCTACCTGTCATTTCACTGCCCCCTCCATCTGCGACCAGGTGTCTTGAGAACTAAGCTTAAAAAATTGAATGAGTTGACACTTGTACTCAACATAGTTCTGGAGGTTCTAGTCATGGCAATCAGACAACACAAAGAAATAAAAGGTATGCAGATTGGAAAGGAAGAAGTTAAACTGTCCCTGTTTGTAGATGACACGATATTGTACATAAAAAAACATAAAAAATCCACTACAAAACTACTAGATCTAACATCTGAATTCAGCAAAGTTGCAGGATACAAAATTAATACACAGAAATCTGTTGTATTCCTATACACTAACGATGAGCTAGCAGAAAGAGAAATTAGGGAAACAATTCCATTCGCAATTGCATCAAAAAGAATAAAATACTATGGATAAACCTAACCAAGGAAGTGAAAGACATATACACTGACAACTACAAGACACTCATGAGAGAAATTTTAAGAAGATACCAGTGAATGAAAACACATCCCATGCTCATGGATAGGAAGAATTAATATTGTCAAAATGGCCATCCTGCCTAAAGCAATCTACAGATTCAATGCAATCCCTATCAAAATACCAATAGCATTCTTCAATGAACTAGAGCAAATAGTTCTGAAATTCATATGGAACCACAAAAGACCCTGAATATCCAAAGCAATCCTGAGAAGGAAGAATAAAGCTGGGGGAATTAAGTTACCTGACTTCAAGCTCTACTACAAAGCCACAGTAATCAAGACAATTTGGTATTGGGACAAGAACTGACCCATAGACCAATGGAAGAGACTAGAGAGCCCAGATATAAACCCAAGCATATATGGTCAATTAATATACAATAAAGGAGCCATGGACATACAATGGGGAAAGAACAGCCTCTTTAACAACTGGTGTTGGCAAAACTGGACAGCTACACGCAAGAGAATGAAACTAGATTATTGTCTAACCCCATACACAAAAGTAAACTCAAAATGGATGAAAGACCTTAATGTAAGTCATGAAACCATAAAACTCTTAGTAGAAAACATGGGCAAAAATATCTTGAATATAAATATGAGCAAGTTTTTCCTAAACACATCCCCTGGGCAAGGGAAACAAAATAAAAATTGAACAAATAGGACTACATCAAACTAAAAAGCTTCTGTACAGCAAAGGACACCATCAGCAGAACAAAAAGGTATCCTACAGTATGGGAGAATATATTTGTAAATGACATATCTGACAAGGGGTTAACATCCAAAATATGTAAAGAACTCACACACCTCAACACCCAAAAAGAAGATAACCCAGTCAAAAAATGGACAGAGGCTATGAACAGACACTTCTCCAAAGAAGAAATTCAGATGGCCAACAGCCACATGAGAAGATCCTCCACATCACTAATTATCAGGGAAATGCAAATTAAAACCACAATGAGCTATCACCTCACACCAGTAAGGATAGCCAACATCGAAAAGACTAGGAACAAGAAATGCTGGTGAGGATGCAGAGAAAGGGGGACCCTCCTCCACAGCTGGTGGCAATGTAAGCTAGTTCAACCATTGTGGAAAGCAGTATGGAGATTCCTCAAAAAACTAAAAATAGAAATACCATTTGACCCAGGACCACTCCTAGGAATTTAAAAAGACTTATGCACCCCTATGTTTATCGCAGCACTATTTACAATAGCCAAGAAATGGAAGCAACCTAAGTGTCCATCAGTAGATGAATAGATAAAGAAGACATGGTACATATACACAATGGAGTATTATTCCACCATAAGAAGAAAACAAATCCTACCATTTGCAACCACATGGATGGAGCCAGAGGATATTATGCTCAGTGAAATAAGCCAAGTGGAGAAAGACAAGTACCAAATGATTTCACTCATCTGTGGAGCATAAGAAAAAGCAAAAACTGAAGGAACAAAACAGCAGCAGACTCACAGAACCCAAGAATGGACTAATAGTTGCCAAAGGGAAAGGGACTGAGGAGAGTGAGTTGGAAGGGAGAGATAAGGGGAGTAAGGGGTGTTACGATTGGCACACATAACATAGGGGGTGGGCACGGGGAAGACAGTATAGCACAGAGAAGACAAGTAGTGACTCTATAGCATCTTACTACACTGATGGACAGTGACTGTAATGGGGTATGTGGTGGGCACTTGATAATGGGGGAACTCTAGTAACCACAATGTTGCTCATGTGATTGTACATTAATGATATCAAAAAGAAAAATTGAATGAGTTGAACATAACAGCTCTCTTCTCTCCATTTTACTGGCAGTGACTTCTTAGAAGACCAGGGAAAGACCCTTGATTCTGGGTCAAATGAGACCTGGAGCTCTGGGTGGCCCCTTGCTTTCAAGATGCCAGTCCAAGCATGAGCCATATTTCTTACCTCGGCATCAGACCAACTCCTTAGCTTCAGGAAGTATCCATAGCAATTGGACTTGTAGTAAAACCACCCAGTAGCACAGCTGGGTCTCAGGATGATGCCTGCACATGAACAGAGAGCAATGACAAGTTAGGATGGCAAAAGCAAACTCCACACTTGAGCCAGTTTACAGACCTAGAACCCCTTGAATGATAGTGCAGCTGGGCACCCTTAAGGAAGGACCAGCAGTGCAGCTTTATACTGTTGATCTTTATGCTGTTTTAAACTTTATACTGCTCATCATTCTCCCAGTCCTCCCCTAAGGGAACTGTGGCCTTTTACAAGGGCAGCTGCACTGGGGAACAGGAAATAATCACAGCTTTTGAGGATTGTTGGACACTGACTCTGAACTGACACTGATTCCAGGAGACCCAAAACATCACTGTGGCCCACCAATCACAGCAGGGTCTTGTGGAATGAAGTGGTCAATGGAATTTTAGCTCAGGTCCATCTCCCAGTGGACCCAGTGAGTCCCCAAACCCACCCTGTGGTTATTTCCCCAGTTACAGAATGCACACTTAGAATAGACATGCGCCACATTAGTAGTGAGGTCAGACAGCTATCATTCAAGGCAGCACAACAGTGGATGAGGGGCATAAACTGGTAGTTTTAGGCCTTATAAGGAGGGAGAGGTTTTTTTGGCCAGGGGGACACAGGACAGGTAGGTGGCAACTTGGCTGGAACTTGAGGATGGTTGGGCTGTAAGGCAGTAATAGGGGAGGGAGACTTTTTAGGCAAAGAGTGTGGTGAGCAGAGGAATGGAGGCAGTGCAAGGTGTGTACAAGAGGAGCAAGCACTTAAGTTTACCTTAAGCACAGGCTGTCAGGCAAGCATGGTGGGAAGGTAAAGGTGAGTCAGGGCCAAGGAAGCTGTAGTTCAGAGAGCACCAGCTCTTCCTGCCGACCAGTTGGTGAATGGGCTACCTCCCTGAATCTGAAGGTTTGTGAAGAGGGCAGATGGCTGGGAATGCAAAGGGCCCAGCTGATGAAGGGAAGGGCAAGCTGACTTTGTAACAGTGTGGCTGCATTCCGGTGCCACAGACTGGTCTTTCTGCTCCTGCAGACATCCACAGACTGTTGTGGTTATATAGCATTTCCTCTCTTCCCACTCTGATAACAGTATTGTCACTTGTTTGCCCCACTCCTGTTCTACTTCATCTCTTGCCTCTAAATCTCCAGGGACTTCCTGTTGCTTTCGTACCAGCTCCCCACTCAGGGTAGCATTTAAGGGCTTTCCCGACCTGGCCCTCACTGTATCTTGCCGCATCTTCCTGTGTGGCACCCCAGCTCCTTTTGGAGCGTGACTCTCGCTATTGGCATAGATCCCTTGCATGCACCATGCTTTGTACCTCTGAATGATGGATGCTAACCAACCCAGCTAAGGCACAGTGAGGAAGGTCTCAAGGGGAGCCTCAAATACACTAGAGACAAGCCATAAAGATACTTGTGCACTGACATGCATCACCTACACCTTTACAAATACAAACTTCATTTTATATTAAACAAAAAGACAGCTTTTACCGGCACTGCTGCTTCTGTGACCATTATCGCAGCTTCTACCTAGAAAGTGCTTTCTTGCAGCCAGGCACTGTGCTAAGTGGGTTATGCTATAGAATTATTCATTGTAAGTTTGATGACTTACATACAAATCCATGTTCTTGCCACCAACCCTCTTAATCTTGGATTTTATAAATATGGAAAAATAAGAAATTGGAAAGTTAGCAACAGAAATCATTAAAGGGTTGGTGTCTTGGTTATTTTATTAGAAGGAAAGAAAGCAAAGGAGATCCTTGACTCTTAAAGTAAAAATTGATCTTTGTAAGGACAAGACTGACCATTGGTTACTATTACATACGAAAGGGCTTGAATTTCAGTAAGGCACCTCCTAGAGAGCCATCAGGAAGCACACATTGCAGCTTACCATGGATGAGAAGATCCGGAAAGAGGTGGTAAAGAAAAGCCCGAATCTCTGTCCTCAGTCTGAGGAAAGAGACCCCTTGCATCACTCAGATGCTCCTAGTTCAGTCCACTCTGATTCTTTTGTGAACTCTGAAATGACTCCACTCAGCATTCTGGGGGCAAACATGTTTGTACAGACCCTCCACCACCATGACTTTTGTTTTTCCTGAATCCAGATGATGAGGGCTGAGCTCTCAGGGACCCACAAGGAGGACCTGGAGGGGTCAGCACAAAGGAGCCCCAGCACCATGCTTGAGGCCAGGTTTTTAGTTCACTCTCTCCTCTCTCTGTCTCTATCTCTATGAGCAGCACTCTCTGTCTCTGCCCATCTCTCTCTCTGTCCAACTCTCTTTCTCTGGGCATCTCCATATCCTTCTGACTGTTCCTATGTATTCCTCCATCTCTCTCTTGCTGCCTTTAGCTCTCCCTGTGTGTGTCTCTCTGTCTTTTTCCTGTCTCTTTCTATTGGGCTCTGTGCCTTTTTGACTGTCTGTCTGTCTATCTCACTGCCTCTGATTCTTTCCTTCTCCCCTTCCTCCTTACCCACTTTTCTCTCTCTCCTCTACCCTTGGTGCCCCTCACCACACAATATACAGCCATGGCCATGTGCTGCCCAGTGGAGACATGTCAGCTCCTAGAAATACCCCTATGCTACCCTGCTGGGTCCCACAGCAGGTAAGTGACAGAGACAGGATTTGATCTAAGACAAATCCTGGTTCATCTCCAGGTAGAAGTGCTTAGTCACTGTGGTCATTAGACTCCATTTATTTGACTTGAAACCAGTATCAGCCACAAACAGTCACTTGGATTGCCTTGTCCAATCACCAGGAGCTTCCTGAGAGGTAAGAATGCACATCCCCATTGTGTACACTCAGATGAGGATGGAGGTGCAAGCCGGGAGAGAAGCCATGTTCCCGCTGCACCTCCAGACCTCTGCTCTGCCTCTCATGGTGCCAGAGCACCCCCATCTCTCCCATGTCAGGAGTTTTGTGCTCCTGGAATCTTGCCTGGACACCTAGTAGTCTTTTTACTCAACCACCTACTAGGGATGCAACCTTGGGGACATTATTTAACCTCTTTAGTTTCAGTTTTCTTTTTTGTACAATAAAGAGGACAGAGGATATGAACAGACAATTCTCCAAAGAAGAAATTCAGATGGCCAACAGCCACATGAGAAGATCCTCCACATCACTAATTATCAGGGAAATGCAAATTAAAATCACATTGAGATGTCACCTCACACCAGTAAGGATGGCCAACATTGAAAAGACTAGGAACAACAAATGCTGGTGAGGATGCAAAGAAAGGGGAACCCTCCTCCACTGCTGATGGGAATGTAAGCTAGTTCAACCATTGTGGAAAGCAGTATGGAGGTTCCTCAAAAAACTAAAAATAGAAATACCATTGGTATCCATCAGTTTCCTTTTTTGTACAATAGACTAACAATATACACTTTTGTTATAGACTTTTCAAGAGGATTCAATGGGATAATGCATGTGCTGTGATTAGCATTGAGCTAGTATATAGTGATTGTTCAATAAACAACAGCTACTTAATAAACTGTAACTATTAAAATAATCAAATTATAACCAATGTAATATTTTTGAAGATTGTACAGAATAAAGTTTTTTTATTGTCTATAAATCATATTGCTCTTTGTCTCCCTATATATTGATGTAATGCATACATTACTACAGATGAAGACCAACCACAGATCAGGACAAAGAAATCACTGTTGAAGCAACAGGGAAATAATCTTGACCACCAGGTCTTGTTGGGAGAAAAAATGAATTCCTAAGTTTCCCATACCTCCCTTAAGTGCAGGATTGGACTTTTCCCATAAGCCATAGTGCAAAGAGTCTGTAGAATGTGTCATAAGACAGGCTGCCCCAAGACAGCAGCAGTAAGTAGAAAGTCTTTCTGATCTGTGAGGGAGATCTGTGAATGAGTGAATGAAGGCCCAGCGGTGAGTGTTTTTGCAATACCTCATCCAGGGAGAAAAACCAAAGAGGTTCAGTGGAATCCCAGAGTAGGGTGGATTGATCCTCACTCCCCAGGGTATATATAGGCACTTGGGAGTAAGAGCCAGAACAGCACATAATCTTGCTATGTGACCTTGGGCAATTCTTTACTTTTCTTTGGGCCTCATTTTCCTCACAAACAGAACAAAGGAATACCCCAGATGAACCCACATTTCATTTCCTTCCATTTCAGATCATCTATGATAGTTATTCTTAGCTCACACATAGGTTTCTTCCCCTGCTTCTCCACTGGGCAACCCTGGGAGTTGCTTCCCACTCTGTTGACATACTGCTTGGTACTTGATGCTAGCTGGGACCATCTCTCCCACTAGGCTGTACATCCCTTGCAAACTGGAATTCCCGGTTTGTGCCACTAGGAAAACAATGCATACATACTAGGTAGCTCTAACTATAGCTATCGCTGATTCATTGCTAGGTGTCAGATGCTTTAAATACATTAAATCTACTCTCACAATAAACTTCCAGAGTAATTCTTACAACCTACATTTAGTTGATGATTTAACTATGGCTTACAACCTTACAAGATTAGAATTTGATTCTAAAGACCTTGCACTTGTTACCACATCACATTGTCTTTCAGTTCTGTCTTTGACATCTATTTTCTCCAGTGCCTCCATGTTTTCAGGGGAACAGATGGATATGTCAGTGCATTGCATGAACATTGACTGTGGGCTCATTCCAGCTAAGTAACTAACACTTACCATCCAGGACTTGGGTGCTGGCTGCACAGCAAACCAGAAGGAACAGCCACATGCTCATGGAAGCCATCTTCCTCTTCCCCTGAGGACAGAAGTGCTTCAGAAACTTCTGCAGCAAGGATCTGAGTCCTTGTTAGTTTCTACTTGAAGCTCCTGGATTCACCTAGATCTGCAATCTGAACACATTCACATGAGTGAGAAAGACCTAGAAATTTAAGTACCAAATCACATATGGAAGAAAAAAATAGTTTTCTGGCTAAGCCCAGGTTATACAACAAAGGGAATTCAAGATAAATAGAGAGACTAGGAAAATTTAACTTGTGAGATTTTGTTCTCACCTAAAAGGCCTCTGGGTCAGTTCCAGAGACCTAACAAAGCTGAATAGTTTGCAGGTCTGGATGGAGGTATTCCGGATATTGTGAAGAGCCTGCCCCTGCTATTCTCAGGAGAGCCAGTAGAGGGGGTCCCAGGCAAGCTTCCTCCTAGATGAGGCGGTAACGCACCTTCTATAATGAAGTCAATCAAATCAAGTCAGTCCTAACAGGGAATTTTTGATGGCAGAATTAAAAGTGAATATATGACTGATACCCACATTTCACAGATGAGAAAACATGAAGCGGACGGGTATGAAGTCATTTGGTCATTGTCACACAGCTACAACCAGATTTCCTGACTTCAATTCATCATCTTACCTTTACACTTAGGTGGTAACCACATTTTTTTTAAAAAAAGAAAAGAAAAGAACTTTTTTTTCCCATTACCAAACAGTACATGAATTATTAAAAGATCAACAAAACACTAGAAAATAGAAAGTAAATCCCATCTCCCAGAGAGAAACAATTTAGTGAATAGCTTACAGACATCTTTCTATGCACATCTATATTTGTGCATAATTATATACAATATATATACATATATAAGGATGTGTGTTTGTATGTGGAGATATATATATATATATATATATATATATATATATATATATATACACACATACATATGTATACTTAGATGGAACTATACAGTTCTCTAACCTGGTTTTATTTCTCAGAAACGGATTGATTGTAATGAACCTTCTCCCACTCACGTAACTTCTTTGCAGCTTTGATTCTATCTTTAAAATAAATTCAGGTACACAGGATTGTGGATTCACAGAACAAGCATATTATCATGTTGATACCCTTGACTAAAATGCCCTCTGAATGGACTGTACTGTACATTCTGCTAATATTGCACAGGAACGCTAGTTTCTTCAAATCTTTGTCCAGTTTCTTTCTTGCTAATTTTGGTATATTAATAAAGAAAAGCCTCATTGTTTTTGTTAGCATTTAAAAATATTAATGAAGCCAAACATCTTTTTATATAATGAATAGCTTTTAAAATTTCTTCTGTGAGTTTTTGGATTACAGCTTTGCACATTTTTCTGTTTGATTGTTTATCTTTTCTTCTCAGGAACTTGTGAGGCCTTTCTGTATATATTTATTGTCTTTTTTATATTACACAGAATATTCCCCAGTATATTTTCTTTCAGTTTTATTTTTGCCATAATGAAAATTTCAAAAATTGTCATATTTATCTTCTCCTTTATAACTTTTGGATTTGTATCAGAGAATCTGGCAATTGACCTCCACATAAGATCAAAATATACATCCAATATTTCTTCTCTGTTCATCCATCTGACATTTATTTAAGACTAAGTATGGCATTAGGTCCAGGATTTTTCCCCAAATAATTATAAAGATGAACAATTCATGGAGTTTTCATTTGAGCATACTTTATTATCGAAATCAGGATATATGTTCTAACTTTCATACAATAGATTGCTTAAGGGGAATGATAGTATAATATTGGAAATGGAAACTTGCCTGGAAAATCTAAAGATAAAAATCTATATTAGAGTCCATAGGAACTTGGACACAATGTTGATAAAGAGGGAAACAGAAGGTGAAGAGTGTGGGGCTGTGGTGACCCCCTCTTTTTAACATTGCATTAACTCTGCACTCCCGGACAAACTTCCTTTCCAAAAGTGATGGAAGTATTTTCAATGTCCTGAAACCCCCTTAAGATACAAATAGCAGGAACTTCTTTGTCAAGCCGAATGTCTGGGGGTAGAGAGGTAAAACATCTTTTTAAATAGTCTATAAGTGAACTGACATTTATTGAATGATCACCTGTTATCTAATTTAATCCTCATAACTAGGCTGCGCGTTGCAAATATCATTAAGTTATGTTACCCATGAAGACACTGAAGTTCATTAAGATTAAGTAACTTTTACAAAGTTTCACAGCTGCTAGATTGCCCAGCCATGATTCATCCTAGCACTGGTACCAAAATTAATGTTCTTTATAATAAGGGAAGAAAGGAAGTAACTAATTCACATCAAACAAAACAGCAACAGAAAGCATGGCTAACATCATTAGAGTTATAACTTGTCCCTTCTGGCCGAGTTAATAGCCAGCAAGGGAAAACATGGTCAAAGAAAGCCCTCTGTCCTCCACTGCAGGGACAATTACCTGGATGGCATGCAAGGCTCTGAGGTCCCCTGTCTTTTTCCACGTCCTGAGAGATCCCAGGCAGTTTCTGGAGTTCTTATATCATCTTGCCTCATGAATTGTGTGACCTTTGTTTTAATCGTAGAGCAAAATGTTTACAAATAATAATCTATCCATAAAAGTCTTATCTACACTCAAAGAAAATAGTATGAGAGATGGCTTGAGAAGGTATCTAAGTTGTATTTTAACAGCCAGAAGAACCTCTCCCTATTTGTAAACAGAACTTTTTATTCACATTTCACTTTATCAAAATTGACAATATCCTGTAATCTGTTACAAACCTTTCTTCCTCTCTCATTTATTTTTTTTTTTTTGGCTCTTTTTATCCCTTAGTATTGTTGATTTCCTTTCTTTCTCCTTCCTTTCCACAAAGATGCCCCACTTCAAATCCAGAGAATCATCAAGTTTCTATCCTTGCAGAAAGGATTTGCCATCGGGAATGGACGTAGGTTATACGCCATGCAGGGTGCTTGAGGAGTACGGGCACTTTCCCCTCTAAAGCCCTAACCTCATCCCCCCCAGCATGTACCCGGTCCCTCAAATATCTCTTTGAGCCTCTCCTCCTTGTTCTTGAGCAACGAGGCACGGGAATCTTGTCCTAACACAGGGCAATTATCTCAAAGTAGCTTACACTGATATAATATTTTACAATAAGGCGTTTTCATCTAAGTCTCAAATGAGATCCTAACAGAATCCCTGGGAGCGATATAGACATGCACCGCCATTTCATAGCCAAGAAACCCAAAGCTGAGACAGATTTGGAAGCCTGCCTGGGTCCACAATGTTGCGCAGTGGTGGAGCCGGATGTTGCCTGCTGAGTCCAAATCTAGTCCTTGCTGAAATCACAGTCTTTTTAAAAGTCATTTGAAAAGGAGAAAAGACTTTCTTTTCCAGTGCAGATAGCAACAGATTAAACTATGCCGTAGGTGTCAGAGATCATTCCACCTCAACTAGTTTAGAACCTCAGTGGACTACAATATTAAGACTATAAGGATGATGGTGCTTATGAAGTCCCACTCTCTTGCTTTAATATTGAGGAAGCAGAGGCCCAGAGAAGCACCACAACTGGTTCAATAAACAGCCAGTTAGGGGAGCTATGCTGATATCAGAAGCCAGCTTCCTTACTCCTAGCCCAGTGATTTTCCTATGATGCTACTCAAACTCTGACATTGGATTTTCCCAGGTGGTATATAAATTCATGATACGACAGGAGAAAATAATGTTCCCATGCTTTACGAAGTATATTTCACAGAACTTCTACCGTTTCCATGATGCTCTGGAGAAAGAGCACCACACCAGGCTTCCCACAGATGTTGGTTCAGGTCCTGAATGTTACCCATGCACTGAGTAACACTGGGCAAACTCCTGAATCTCTCTGAGCCAAAGTTCCTAACTGAATGCAGTAGGATATTACCAGCTGAATTTTATCTTTTACATTACCTGTTAAACCCTTCTCCCTAGGCAGTGGGATGGGAATCACCATTGCTTCATGGCACTACAGGGAACAAAGATATTAACTCCAAGCCTTCTCCATTCAAAAGCACTGGTCCAGATGTAAGAGAAAAGTTTTGACAAAATACATGTTTAGGTAGATCCCCCAGCCCCAATCCTCACTCGGCTCCCTCCACGCCACCATATGAAGATTTTAAATCTTGAGATGAGAGAGGAAAGAGAAGTAGATTTGACAAGAGAAGGAGATGCTCAAAGGACTTTAAGAGGCCTTTCACTGAGTCTCCCATTAGTTAGTTGCAAAGGTGGGCCATGATAGAACCCACATCAAAGTCTGGGACATAGATACATAGGGGACTGGAGAAATATCTGAATTGAGAAGTCCACTAAATACCAAGTAGAACTATTTGAAAATTTTCTACATGCAGACACACATGAAATTTAGAAAGAGAGGACCCTAAAACCACAAACCAGCAACAATCATGCCAAAACAACAATGATCAGAATGACACCATACCGGAGAAATAAAAATAAAGTCGGGCAACATCAGATTATCTTTAAAGTGTAAGGGGCAAAAGTTTTCCCTTTACCAAAAATCCCCACACCTAGACAACCAATCCTTAGCGGGGTGTATGCAGTAAAGACATGTTAAAATTATAAGAACTTAGGTTATTGTCTGGAGACTCTTACTGAAATTACTGCTCAAGCATATCCTTTGGCAAAAATAAAATGATCTCTGAAGAAAAGAATGTAGTACAATAAAGAAATAAGTGTGAAGCCAAGGATAAATTGTATCCAGCTTTGGTATGACAGCAACTCAGTACCCATTGTAACTAACTAGCAGTTTCTACTTTGCTCTTGATGCCTGTTGGAAGGTTTTTGAAAGCATCAATTATTTTTTGATATCCAAACGTTTCAATACTATTATATCAGCATGAAAAAAGAACCTCAGCTCTGTGGAGGCAGAGGCGTGGGGAGCACAGAGTGGAACGGTCATTGTGAGAAAGAGATCAAAGAAAAAAGTACTGTAAGAGAGTGTGTAAAATGAAGTCTGGTGGAGGGATTTGGGAAAGTTTTAAGATTGGGAAAGTATGTAGTGAGGAAGTGCTATGTTTTCCAACTCTAAATCCTAAGAAAATAGCATAAACTGCTCATTATTTTAGAAAGTGATTGAAGAGTTCCTCCTCACCCCCCAGGGGACAAATTATTACAGTCTTGGACTTTGTCCTTTCATATTTGCTGAGACATTGACCATCGTGAGCATGGCTGCAAGCAAACCCTGAGACATCCCGTGACGCCAGAACAAATCCGATCAGAGGGAGAAGGGAAGTGAGTCACTGAGGAGGTGTTAACAGTAACTTTTACAGCCGCTCTGAAGATACTCGACTTGAAGACAATAGAGTTTATGTCCCTTCACTCCGCTGTGCTGTGGAGGCCAGGTGGCGTAGAGTGATCGCGCATTTCCTGGGTAATCTCCTATCTCTATTTGTGGAAGGCTCTCCCGACTAGACAGCATCAGCTGGTTTGCTCAACAGGCACAGGGAGGTTATGCAGCAGAGATGTAAACGGAGAAGCTAGCTCTCTTCTCCATCCGTCAATACTTTCAACCCAGGCATCACCTCCTCCATGAGCCCTGCCCTCAACCAGCCTAGTTATATGGAATTATTTGACCTGTTGACCTGAACAGGGCCACTTCTCCAAAACAGGGATGGAACTTTTCATCTCTATTTCCATGTCTGGCACTTTGGTGATGCTCAAATTGTGTTTTCTGGACCAAACTTGTTATACACACAATATATATTAGCTTCCATTTTTAATATTTTCTTTTAAAGATTTCTACTGACTTGATTGGGCTTACTATCTGAACAACTTACACACATTTCACAGATTGTTGTAACAGGCACTTGAATTCACGTGGCGGGGGAGTTGTCTTCCAAGACATTACCTTGAAAAGCTAATTGGGGTGGAAAATAGACCCTAAGAATATTGATTATCAGGATGACAGCATAAAACACATACCTAAATAGTTCTGCTTTTGAGCAATATACATGAAATTTGGTGGAGGGGAGCAGAAAAGAGATGTGAGGAAAAGGAGAGGAGAGATGAAGCATAGTGGTGTGCCCAAGGGGCTTTTAAAAACGGTTTGTCTAATATCAAATTATGATATTTTTACTATTATGTAAACTGTTCTACACTTCCCCTATGAGCTTTATAAGTTCTGTCAAATTCACAGAGACCTGTGAGAGTGGAGGTTTGATTTGCTTTTATTTTTATATTAGGATTTCATCATATAATATTGACTGCAAATTACAATATTCTATATAGACCATGACCCCATCGTTGTAAAAGAAATAAGCTACAGAAGTACGTATGTGTGTATGTTTTCATGTGCCTGGAAAGAGCATGCAAGTCACATTTCTCTGTAATTAGCCCTAAAGAATAAGGTGGGACTGGGAAAAGGGGAAAACTCATTTCTCACGTCATTCTGCATTGTTTCAAAATAGTCAATAACGTGTGGTTTTTGGTCATTTGCTTTCTCTCATTTCTCTTTTCATTTCACTTTGGATTTTGGCGGCTTCAAGATTTCTTCTTTCCCCACTCCCTCCCTCCCTCCTTTCCTTTCCTTCCCCTCCTTCCTTATTTTCCCCTTGCTCTGTAAATCCTTGTATTCCCACTACCCACAGTGCTCGTCACTTGTTTCTCCTCTGTTGTGTCCCGCTGTGTCATATCTTAAAAATAACTGGTTGAAAATGAGTTATCTTTCTTGTTGAAAGGAAAGGAGCGACACACAGCAGCAATTCACCGGAGAATTCCGCTTTATTAGGGAAAGGTGCTGGGTTATAAAGGAAGGGGCATGGGGTGATTGTGGTGTTACTTCTACTGGGCTGTTTCCAGGAACAGTTTCCAGGGGAGAGAGGGGTCCATCTCAGCGTGTGGTGAGGAGGTTACGTGAGGGTGAGGGATCTTCTGTGGCTGAAAGCTGGTAGTTCCTGAGTAAAAGCTGGTTGAAAGTTTGATTAGAGATTTTACCGACATGGGATTTGATAAACTTTACTATACAAGGCAAGAAGAGACAGGCGAGAAGAATGATTATTATAGGGCCTGCAATGGGCCACAGCCAGGTGAGGAAAGGGTTTGTTAGTATTGAAGAGAATGGGTTGGAATTGGAAGCAGAGTGGAGGCTGGAGGCAAGGTCGGTGAGTTTGGTAATGTCAGTTTCTACAGTGCCGGGTTCGTTGATGTAATAGCAGCACTCTTCTCGAAGGAAGACGCAGGTGCCACCCTTTTTGGCTGTAAGCAGATCTAAGGCCCGCCGGTTTTGAAGGGTGACCTTAGCTAGTGAAGTGACCTGTCTTTGGAGAGAGGCCAGGGAATCGGCAGTGGATGTCAGGGCTCCCTCAAGTTTGGCATTGAGATCTCTAATTGCCCATAGAGAGTGACCCAAGGCTCCTCCCGAAAACCCTGCCCCAATGGCTGAGGTGGTCAAAGAGATACCAACCATGATGGGGAGGAAAGCAGCCCTTTTTGTGTGCGAGGGCAAGGGAGGTTGGAGCTCAAGAAATTCTGCCATGCTGTAAAGTGTAAGCTGTGGGATTAGGGTGACGAGAATGCAGGGTATATTGGAGTTGGGAGGCAGTGAGTTGAAAAGACTGCCATTACACCAAAAGAAGTGACCTGGTTGTGTAAAAGTCTTAGAGCCGGAGGTAGGGGTATAGATAGAGAGATAGTGACGTGCGCTGGAGGGGGGAGGGGTTGGGCCTACACAGTGGTGGATGGTGAGATTATCTGTGTATTCTGGTTCCCATAGGGGTATGTCTGCCAGGGGACGGAAGGGTTGTCCTTCTGCATGGAAGGAGTAGTTGGAAATATTAAGGGGCACGGCGGCCAGCAATGGGCGCTGTAGTGATGCGCACAAGAAACAATTGGCGGTGTTGAGGGTGTGGTCGAGAAAGATGGTGGTGTCTTGAATGAGCTGTAACCAAGAGTAGGAGTGGGGGTAAGAAGATGAAGAGGCGCCGTCAAGAGTTTGGACAATGACTTTTTTGGAATGTCCGATGTCTGATGCAACTTGAGAGATCTGGGAATGAGAGGGAACATACTCTCAAGAGATATGAAGGGTACCGTGGGGGGTCGAGGACCCCCCATAGTAAACTGAGGCTGTGGCTCCAGTGGCCCATCAAGAGTTCCAGGGATCTGGGATTGATAAGGAGAATGAGCTGTTGGGATATTTTATGAAACAGTTGGAGGAGTAATACTGTGGGTACCGGGAGTTACCCATGTAGTGAATGGCGCAAGACCTGTAGGGACATCCCCCGTAGGTGTCTGACCATCACCTGCAATAGGCTTGTTTTTGGTCATAGAGGAAGCAGAGGTAGGGAGAATAAAGGTAGCTGCTAGTGAACACTTCGGTGGAGGGAGGAAAGTGGAGGTATAAAGGCTCGGAGCAGCCTTTCAGAGGGCAGTCTGATGTGGCAATGAGGGTAGTAACTTTCGTTTGATGCTGTGTGTAAGTCTGTCTGACTTTGAATCACCATACAAAGGAGGCTGGGGTGGCGGGGAAGACAATAGGAATGAGGAAAAAAAAGGAGAGAGCAGTAAAGGAGGAAAAAGTCATGATTCGGGTATGGATGGCAAAGGGGGTGAACGGGAGATGCAGAGTTTCAAGGGATCAGAGGGATGAGGCGTGGTAGAGTAGACAGCGTCTTGTGCTGTATCCGAAGGACTGTGGATTGTGACTGATGGGTCTTGGGTGTCCAGAGAAGGTGGGTCCTGGGTGTTTGGTTTCAACCTGGAGATATGAATCCAAGGGGTGACAGAGTTATCAGGCAGTAAGAGCTTGGCAGCCGAGGGGGTGCAGAGAATAACTGGGTGTGGACCTTCCCATTTTGGGGTGAGAGAGGGCCGATCCTCTGGCGGCTTATAAAACACTAGTTGGCCAGGCTGTAAGAGAGGGGGATTTTGGGAGGTGGATGGATCAGGAAGGAGCCAATCCTGATATTTCCACAATTCGGTGCGGAGGAGAGAGAGTAGCGGAAGGGCCATATTGGGAGGAATCGGTCCTTTGTGGGAAGGGAGCCCTGGGGGTAGAATTGGGCGGCCGTACATCTCAAGGGGTGACAAGAAGGAAGGTTTCTTTGGGAGGGCCCGAATGCAGAGTAGAGCTAAGGGAAGTAAGCGAACCCAGTCAAGGTGTAGTTCTAGAGATAGTTTGGTCAGGATGTCTTTTAGAGTCCTATTGGCTCTTTCTACTTTTCCCGAAGCCTGTGGTCAATAAGGACAGTGTAGATGCCAGGGGAGTGAGAGTGACCTGGAGAGGTTCTGAATGATTTGGGCAGTGAACTCAGGGCCGTTATCTGATTGGAGGGAAGTGGGCATCCCGAACCTAGGAAAGATCTGGGTGAGGAGGAGAGAGGCAACCGCGGACGCTCGTTTGTTAGTGGTGGGGAAAGCTTCGACCCATCCTGAAAATGTATCTACTAACACGAGTAGGTATCTGGTATGCTGTAAGGGGGGGGGTCATGTTAGTGAAGTCTATTTGCCAATCTGCGGCGGGGACATTACCCCTTGCTTGATGAGCCGGGAAGGGTCGGGTCTTGAGGGGGGTATTAGGGTTAGTGTGTTGGCAAATGGTGCACCTGCGGGTGATTTGGTCAAGTAGGGTTTTGTCTTCAGGAGAGAGAGAAAAAAAGGATTGTAAAAAATGGATTAAGGATTGGGGGCTAGGATGGAACAGATCGTGTAAGAGGCGGAAGAGAGACTCTCTGTCCTGGAACAGAGGGTGTCTTGTGAAAAGGCTAAAACTGCAGGGGCAGACAGATCGCTACCTGGTGCTTCTTCTGATAGGGCAACTGACCGGGCTACTCTGTCAGCTTTATTGTTACCTCTTGTAATGGGGGAGTCATCCTTTTGATGTGATTTGCAGTGGACTATGCCCAGTCGGTGTGGGAGTTGTGAAGCCTCTAGAAGTTTAGTAATTAAGGCTGAATTAGTGATGGAATTTCCTTTTGTGGTGAGGAAGCCTCGTTCTTTCCATACTGCTGCGTGAGACAAGAGAATGTGGAATACGTATTTGGAGTCAGTGTACAGTGTGAGAGATGTGTCCCGGGCCAGAGTGCAAGCTCTGGTGGCTGCAATGAGTTCAACCTGTTGATTGGTTGTACCGGGGGCTAGGGCTTGTGCCTCGATGACGTCTTCGAGGGAGACTACTGCATATCCTGTGTAATGGGTGCCCTCATGTTTAAAGGAGGACCCATCAGTAAACCAGATGAGGTCGGAGTGTGAGAGGGCTCCTTCAGAGATCGTGGAGTAGCACGGAAGGAAGTTGTGAAGGGCTTCCAGGCAATCATGCGAGGGAGTATGAGGAGAGTAGGGTAGAGGAAGAAGAGTGGCCGGATTCAAGGGCTGGAAGAGGAGGAAAGAAATGTCTGGATTTTGGAGGAAGAGGACAGTAAGTTCAGGAGTCTGGAGGGAGGGAGAGTCTGTAAACTTTTGTAGGTTAAGAGATCCTTTAGGTGATGTGGGGACAGAATGGTAAGGGGCGCCCCGGATGTCAGTTTATGAGCTTACTTCTGCAAGAGATGTCCAGCAGCTAATGCCCGTAGGCAGGGGGCCCATCCCCGAACTGTGGGATCTAATTGCTTGGAAAGATAAGCTACTGGGGCAAAGGATGGGCCATAATATTGGCCTAGGACTCCTAGAGCTTGACTGGACCTCTCATGAATGTATAATGAGAAGGGCTTCGACAAATCAGGAAGATGGAGAGCTGGGGCTTCCACAAGGGCTCAACGGAGCTTAATGAAGGAGTGTCGGGGTGAGGAGGATAATGGTTCTTCAGGGGGGCCCTTGCTGAGGTCGTATAGGGGTCTTGCTAACAGGGAGAAGTTAGGGATCCACACTCTAAAATACCCAGCCAGGCCTAGAAAGGAAAGGATTTTTGTCTTGGTTTTGGGAATGGGCATGTCAGAGAGGAGCCGTTTTCTGTCTAAGGTAATGGACTTTCTTTGTTGAGATAGAAGGAATCCGAGGTAAGTGACAGAAGGGGAAGAGATCTGAGCTTTGACGGGGGATCCCGGTAACCTCTGGAAGCTAGAAGGTTAAGTAGGGAGGCAGTGTCAAGTTGAGACTGTTCCCATGAGGGACTGCAGAGTAGAAGATCGTCCACGTATTGTAATAAGGTGGACTCAGAGTGATCATGATGAAACTGTTTGAGGTCTTCAGCTAGGACCTGTCCAAAAATATGGGGGCTATCTCGGAAGCCTTGTGGCAAAACTGTCCAAGTGAGTTGTTCAGAATGTCTTGTGTATGGGTCCGTCCAGGTGAAGGCGAAAAAATCTTGGGAGGAGGGGTCCAGAGGGATAGAAAAAAATGCATCCTTGAGATCTAGGACTGAGAAGTGGGAGGCCGAGGCAGGGATCTGCGATAAAAGGGTGTATGGATTTGGGACTAAGGGGTGGATAGGGACGATGGCCATGTTGATGAGGCGAAGGTCTTGGACGAGGCAGAAAGATCCGTTGGTCTTTTTAACAGCTAATATGGGGGTATTAAATGGGGAGTGAGTGGGTCTGAGGTAATTTTTGTTTAAGAGATCTTGAATGATGGGTTGGAGGTCTATGAGGGCTGAAGTGGTTAGGGGGTATTGGGCCTGACAGATATACTGAGAGGGGTCATGTAATTTGATAGAGGCAGAAGGACATAGAGCCATGGAGGGGCTTGTAATGTCCCAAAATTTAGGATTTACAGGGTGTATGAGGGTGGAACTGGAGCTTTCATTGGGTATAGGGGGGTCGTCGGCTATGAGGGCCATTAGAAAGGGAGTACTGGGGGCTGTGGGAGTGGATATAGTTATGGAAACATGGAGAAGAGAAAGGATGTCCCATCCTAGTAAGGGGATGGGACACTGGGGCATAACCAGGAAGGAGTGGGAGAAAGGTATGGGATTGTCCTGGATTGTGCATAAAAGGGGGGGGGGGGTTAATGGGAAATCTGTTTACCTCCTACCCCGACTATAGGAGTAATGGCAGGCGTGGTAGGGCCCCGGTATTCCCACAAGACTGAGAAGGTGGCTCCTGTATCTATGAGGAAGGAGATGGGGTGACTGTCTACTATTAAAGTAACCCTGGGCTCCTGTTTGGTGATGGAAATGGTCGGGAGAGAAGGCCCCAGGCCCTGTCAATCTTCTGCCAGCCCCACTATGGCGGGCTTAGGATGGGGGTTGTTCTTCCAGCCTCCCCTTCGGTTGGTTGGGCAATCAGACCCCCAGTGGCCCTTTTTGTGGCATCTGGGGCATGGGGTGGTAGGAGGTCTGGGGGAGGGGCACGCCCTTGACCAATGTCCTTCTTTTCTGCACTTGAAACAAGCTCCTGGGGCGGGGGGCTTGTTTGTAGAAGGGCGCCCAGGTTGTGGTTTTATCAGCTGGGCCAGCATTTGGAAATTGGCCTGATCAGCCTTTTGTTTACGGCGTTCTTTCTCCTCCTCCCGGTTATGGAAGACTTTAAAGGCCACTGTTAGGATCTCAGTCTGTGGGGTAGCGGGACCCTGTTCTAACTTTTTGAGTTTAGCTTTAATGTCGGGGTAGCTTTGAGCTAGGAAGTATGTCATAAGGACATGTCTTCCGTCAGGCATTTCTGGGTCCAGGCTGGTGTCCTGTACTAGGGCTTGAGTGAGTCTGTCTAAGAACTCAGAGGGTGTCTCCTCTCTCCTTTGAATTATGTCTTGGAGCTTTTGAAAATTGACTACTTTACGAGCTGCCTTTTTCAGACCTGCTATTAAGCAGGAGGTGAAAATATCTCGAGAGTGGAGACCCACGGCAGTGTTATATTCCCAGTGTGGGTCTTGTTTGGGGACAGCGGTGGGGCCAGGGGAATAGGTGGGGTCAGTCCTGTGGGTTTCGGTAGCATGCATTTGGGCGAAGTCCCAAACTCGTCTACGCTCTTCAGGAAGGAGGTTATTGGCCAGGAGCATGAAAATGTCATAATGTGTGAGGCTGTATGACTGGAGGGTCCATTGAAACTCCCTGATATATGTCGTGGGATCAGTGGAAAAGGAACCTAGGCATTTCTCAAGTTGGGCTTAATCTCCTAAGGAGAAAGGGACATGAATGCGCATGATGTCTTTGGATCCTGCTACCTCCCGGAGGGGGGCGATAATTTTGGGAGGCCCTCGGGACTGAGTCTGAGGGGCACTGAAGGGTTCTGGCTCAGTCTGTGAGGGAGAAACAGGTGATGGGGGCAAAGACGGAGGAGGCTCCTGGGACTTAGTTAGAGGGGGGCTGAAAGGCTCAGGCTCGATCGGTGAGGGGGACGAAGGCGGAGGGGGTGAGGTGGGGGAGGAGATGGTGGTGGAGGAAGGGGGAGGGGCTGTTGTAGGAGAGGTGGGGGAGGCAGCGGCGATGGCGGAAGAGGGTGGAGGGGTTGTAGGGGGGGAGGGGCTGAAGGGGGAAGCCTCTATGGTGGAGGTTCGTTGGCTGGGTCAAAGGTAATCAAAGAGGGACTGGGAGTGTGTGGAAGGGAGGGAGACGGCTTGCAGGCTAGGAGAACTTGGGGCGGGGAACAGGTGGTGCAGAGGCCGGGATTTTGAGCTAGGAGGCGAAAAGCTTCGATATAGGGAAACTCCTTCCATTTTTTCAGGCGCTGGCAGTAGTTAAAGAGGTCGCGAGTGATGTTAAGATCAAGAGATCCCCCTGCAGGCCATTGGTTGTTATTGTCTAGGGGGTATGTCGGCCAATCTTGGGAGCAGTATTTACGGAGAAGTTTTGGTTTTATATCAGGTGTCAGGGAGAGGGTGGCTAGATACTTGAGCAGGCATTCAAGAGGTGAACTTTCAGGGAGGGATGAGGAGGCTCCCATGGCTAAAGGACAGAGAAGGAGACAAACAGGGGAAGACGAACGGAGATCCTCGGACTGGGAGCAGACCGCAAGGAGACAAAGGGCGTCCCCGATGATCCTTGGTGGTCTGCGGAAACTCGTATACGAGTCGGTTTCTTAGGAAGTGTGGGTCGTCACCCAGACTTCTCTAAGAAGGCAGAGTGCCGGTGTCATGAGGAACCTAGTACTAGGAATTTTCGGTGGAAGGAACGGAATTTTTGGTGGAAGAAACGGAAGGAGGAGGGGGGGAGAAGGGAGCATTCTCATCCGCAAAGGAGTCACCTCGTTTATGGCTGTTGGAGGAGGGGCCTGAGTGTCCGCCGCAGCCGTGAAGGCCTAAGGCGGGGAGAATTCCCTCCTCAACCCCGAGCGTCAGGGCCTTGCCGGACGATCACGGTCAATAGTGCTGCGATAGCTCGGGGAAGAGTGGCCCACTTTGGGGGAAAACTTACCCAAAGGCCAGAGAGGAGTGGTGAGTGTGATGAGCCAGCGCCGGAAAAAGAGGACGAGGGCAAGCTGCTGCTGGTGTCGGGGGGAAGACGGGGCCCAGTTGGGGTGTCCCGTCTCCTGGGTTTTGGCACCAATGAAAGGAAAGGAGTGACACACAGCAGCAATTCACTGGAGAATTCCGCTTTATTAGGGAAAGGTGCCGAGTTATATAGGAAGGGGCATGGGGTGATTGTGGTGTTACTTCTACGGGGCTGGTGGCTATTGGCTAGGTGCTGGGATTGGGAGGGGGGAGAGAGGTGATTGGGCTTCAGGTGGCGCTGGCGGGAACTGAGGACCCGGAAGAGAAGCTGGAAGTTCGCCATCTTATGGGTGGGAGCCCTTCACTTGTTAAATTCCTTGTTTAATTTAGTTTCTTCTGCATTTAAAAGATATTTTTTGGGGGCTGCCATTACTTTATTAGGTTTAATTTACATGGAATGCAACATACACATCTTAAATAGCAAGTTAAAGGATTCTGACAAATCTATACACCTATGAAACAATAACCCAGATCAAGATATAGAACATTTATTTCCATCACCCCAGAAAATGCCCTCCTGCCCCTTCCCAGTCAATGACCCCACCAAGGCAACAGGTATTCTGACTTCCAGCACCATAGACTAGTTCTGCCTTTTTCTTTTCAATTTTGTATAAATGAAATTATATAATAAATATGTATTCTTTTATGTCTGGATTTTTTCACTTGACATAATATTTTTGTGATTCCCCCCCATTGTTGCCTGCATTAATAACTTCCTCTTTTATAATGCTGAGTAGCATTCCATTGCATGAACACAGAATAGTTTATTTGTTACTATGATGCTTCATTCTTGGTTAATGGATGTTTTAGCCATTTTTGGCTTCTGATTAAAGCTGCTAGGAACATTTTTAATCTCTTGGTGGACATGTTTTCATTCCATGACTAGAAGTGATTGCTTGATCCTGGGATGGGTATATATTTAAGTTTGTTAGAAAGAGACAAACTGTTTTCCAGAGCATTTGAACCATGTTATGCTTCCACCAGCAATATATGAGAGTTCCAAGTGCTCCACATACTCAATAATACTTGGTATTATTAGTCTTTTAAAACATTTGTCTTAATCCAAAAAGTAAGATAATTCACTGTCTGTGCTGTAACTTATCACAGAGTGAGGGATTACAAACTACCCAAAGAAAATGACCTAGACCTTAATGAGAAGAGAATTCACATATGGGAGAATGAGTCTGCCTTTCTGGGTCTCATTGTCATCTCTAAAATAATGGTGTGGATGGAGTTCTGAGGCATTTCTAAGTCTGATAATGGATTTGCAGGGAGGCAGGGTGAGTAGAGCCTGGAGTGCACGAGCCTTGGCACAAGACACTCGGGCGCTCCCTGCGCCCTGCCACTTACCAGCCGTGGGGCTTGGGGTACATACACACTTAGCCTCAAGAGCACTGTATTTTCTAATAAGATTGGGTACGAATTGTACACGTACCACAGGAAAGTTTTAAATATTAAAGGAGAAAATGGATGCAAAGAGTTTTGCATAGTGTTTGATACATATTAAGAACTTAGAAATGTCAGATTATTTTTAAATGGTCACTTCTTAAAGTATATTCTGAGAGAGAAGGTAGTGGTCTAGTGAGCACAATCATTCCTCAGTATGGCTGACAAATGTGATGGCAGCTTCTTCCTTATGGGATCCCCAAAGACTTGAAGTACTTCATTATTGCAAAAAGATTCAAACATGAAGGAAAGCCGAAAGATTTTTACAAAGGTGGTATACTTTTAACTGTATGCCCATCACTTACATTCTATCAGTATTTTACTCTCCTTGTTTATTACATGTCTATATATTTACCCCCCTCCCAATCTACCCATCAATGCATGTTGGGTTACTTATTTTGCTTGCTTCATGTCAAACACACATTAGTACACTCACCTCTAAATATTTCAGCATATACATTATTTACTGAAGTTTAATATTTATTCACAGTCTTTAAGTTTTGAGATAAAATTTATATAAAACAAAATGCACAAATTCATAGTGTACATTTGCAGAGTTTTGACAGGTGTATATAAGCTGCAGACATGGCTGATGACTTTAGGAACGTAAGTGTGAAATACAGGGACACTTCCACCACCCTGGGCCATCACCCTGGGCTTTAGGAAGTAGGTTTATTGTATAAGGAATCCTAGGACTGGCATGAGTTCCTGTCAGACCACATAGGGTACTCAAGTGATTAGGGCAAAGGAGGCCCTGGAGTCACCAGTATGGAAGTGTGTCTAGTTACATTACACCTATGCCCACAGGGCAGGTAAATACATTCTTTGTTCCTTCTTGGTAACTCTTGATAAGGATGGTCAAACAAAATATGTCTGGAGAAACCTAGATCTTGCTAAGATTTAAACAGAAATAATGCAGGATTTATGTCAAGATGCAGTCAGTGGGCATCAGATTTGAATCTGTGGGTCAAGGTGTGGAGTAAAATGGACAAGTTTTTTGGAAGAAGCCACCAGTTATTTTCCCAGAGCAGAGATGGTCCTTTGTTTATTTTTCTAATATACCCCATATGCTTACCTGAGAAAGCTTGCTCATATCTCTTTGAATGACGATGTTTGGTGTCCAACAGTTCTCTAACCATTATTGAGATATGAATTTTATGGACATCCTTCATGGGGTTCAGCCTATGGTTTTATTGCAAAGTCCTGCCTTTGTTTTCTTTTTTAAGATGACGCAGCTTATGATATGCAACTTTGCTGTCTGTCTCCTCCCTTTATGTACACATCAAGTGGGCAAACATTTGGCCAGGACACAGATGGTCATGGTGCTAATTCAAAGTTTGTGAGCACAGCAACCCAGAGCCTCTTATCTGAAACAGCCCTGGGAATGCCTGACACAGGAGACAGAAGGTGTTGAACTGGCTCCTTTAGGATATGTGCTTCCAAAAGTAAAGTAGTTGAACAGGAACCAGAATTTCAGAATGTCAGAGCCAGAGGAGAACTTAGAGGTCATCAGTTCCTCTTCTTCATCCTGACAAGGGAGATAGTGGAACCAAAGCAGGCGTAGGACTGGCTTCTGTGCTCACAGTTCATTGGAGATTGTTACAGTTAAAGTTTTGTTTATAAGGAAGGAAAAATACACTTCAGTCAGCTCAAATTCAAGTGGCTTTATTAAAAGGACAAAGAAGCATCTTGCAGAAAAAAAGCACAGGTCCTGTGGGTTCTGGCTAGGAAAATGAGAAGCTATTAGTGGTGGATGTAGCCCTGGCTCTGGGATCACATGCCCTATAGTCCTCTTGGTCATCTAGTCTACTCTCTTGCCTCTTCCCTTTGTTTGGCATTCTTTGTGTATTCCTCAACACATGATTAAAAATGGCTGCCCCAACCCCAATGCTCCTTGACCTTTTAGGTCAAATTTAAGAAGCATGAAATGGCTAGCTCTTTATAACACACCTGTGGAATGATAGTTTAAAAATTCCAATATCTTGACTCCTGGTTTATTGATTTACACTAAACTTTCTTTTCTGAATGTGAGCACAGAAAATGGGACAGCTTAGCCTCAGCTTCCTCATTGCTAAACCAGGGATAATCATAGTTCTACCTTGCAGAGATTTTGTGATGATTACATCCATTTAATACATATAAAATGCATAGAGCAATGCCTAGAAAGTACAATGTTAGTGTTACCTAATGTTATTAGCTGGTATTCTCCTGCTCTCCCTCCTCACTATGTCTACCACTTGCCTCTGATCCACTCCCCACTCTTAGTTTGTGTCACAGGAGGCTTGTCCTGTTTAGCATGCATGCCCTGGGCTTCCAGCTAGGTTTGGCCAATGGAAGGCACCAGATGGAGCCTGGAAGAAGAGAGGAGAGTTGGGTCAGTATATCTCGCCTCTCCCTCCATGGCATTGAGTATGTGGCAGTAGCTACATCCTTCCATTACTTCAGTGGCCCCCTTCCGTAGTTCTAATATTGAGATAGACCGCATAGCAGTACTTTCCTTGTTTCTTCACCTCCCACCAGTGAAGGTACAGAAGACATTCTTTTCACCAAGACTTTAAGAAATGCATGGGTGAGAGGAACACTGGCATCCAGGGAGAGGTCCTGTGGTGTGTACCCTATGTAGGCTGGAGGTAATGATACACATTGCTACCATGGATTTTGATTTCCTGATGTCAGTGGGAATAACAAGATTCCCTTTTAGTAGGTTGCCTTTTTCATTTTGTTGATGGATTCTTTCACTGGGCAGAAGGTTTTTAGTCAATGGCGCCCCACTTTTTAATTTTTTCTTTTGTTGCCCTTGCCTTTGGAGTTAGATCCAAAAAATCATTGCCAGGACTGATATCAAGGAGCTTATTGCCTATATTTTCTTCTAGGAGTTTTATGTTTCAGGTCTTTAATCCATTTTGAGTTCATTTTTTTCATGGTGTAATACAGAAGCCTAATTTCATTCTTTTACATGTGGCTGTCCAGTTTGCTCAACACCATTTATTGAGGAGACTGTCTTTTCCTCTTTGTATATTCTTGCCTCCTTTCTCATAAATTAATTGACCATATATACATGGGTTTATTTCTGGGCCCTTTATTCTGTTCCATTGATTTATTTGTCTGTGTTCATGCCAATACCATACTGTTTTAATTACTATAGCTTTGTAATATAGTCTGAAATCAGGGATTGTAACACCTCCAGCTTTGTTCTTTTGTTAATGGACATTTTGATTGCTCCCATTTGGGAGCTACTGTGAGTAAGCAGTTCTGAACATTTGTGGGCGTGTCTTTTTGTAGATGTCTGTAGATAATCTCTTGAGTAGCATTGATAGTCTCAGATGATAAGCATATGCCTACCTTTATAAGCAACTGCCAAATTGTTTTCTAAAGTGGCTATAACATTTTACACTCTCATCAACAATGAATGGAGTTTCAGTTGTTCTACATTCTCTCCAACATTTGTCATTGTCAGTCATTTCAATTTTAGCCATTTAGCTGATGTGAAGTGATATCTCACTGTGGTTCTCATTTTCATTTTCCTGATGACTAGTGATTTTTAGCATCATTTCATGTGATCGTTACGCTCATATACCTTCTTTTGTGCATCTATTGACATATTTGAACCATTTTTAATCCAGTTCTTATTGTTAAATTACTAGATTTTATATGAATATGATACATGTTCTCTTCCAGATATATGTATAGTCAATATTATCTATGGCTTGATTTATTGTTTTCTTAATGGAAGCTTTCAAACATCAGAAATTTTAAATTCTGATGATGTCCAATTTATCAAATTTTTTCTTACCTTAATGGTTTGTCCTTTTTGTTTCCAATAAGAAATCATAAAGAAAATTGTAAAGATTTTCTCCTTAATTTTCTTTTAGAAGTTTATAGGTATAGCTTTTATATTTAATTTAGGAAGGAGGTCATATAAAAGTTGGTTTTTAATAATATCATAGAGATTTGAGAAACAATTACAGCAATCCAACAAGAATAGGCTGCTATGACAAAAGAAACTCTCAGATACCAAGTATGATTATTAAAATAAAAATTTCAACAGAAGCCTAGAATAATCATAGTACTTACTAGTAACCAAAACATTTACTGAGACTTACTATGTTTTGTTCTCAGTGTTTGACATGCATTAACTCATTTATACTGCACAACAATATTTTGAGGAAGGCATTATTATCTTTGTTTCAGAGGAAAAAATGAGGCATGGAAATGTTAACTAACTTCTCTAAGTCATACAGTAGCAAGTAATAAGAATTGAACGTCAAAATGGACATAACTGAACAATAAATTAGTGAGCTGAGAGAGCAAGCTGAGATCTTTGTCTAAACACAGTGCAGATAACAGCCCCTATTATGAGGATAAAAGAGAAAGCAGTGTATAGGAGGAAAGCCAGGAATTCAGTGAGCACCAATATGAGTTTTATAAGGAAGAAATGAGGACATTGGAGGAACACGGATAACATAAGGAATAACATTAACATAATAAAATTTCCCTGGTTTGTCTTCAGATACAAAAAGTAGATCAGAATCTTTAAAAGAAAACTAAAAACTAAATACACACACACACACACACACACACACACATCTCACATCCACCCAGGCACACTCTGATGAAGATGAAAATTCAGAATTTGAAGAAATTAAAAAGGATTGTTCTATACTCAGGGAAAATAAAATATGAATCTATAAAAGTAGTACATATGAGGGATAAAGAAAAGCAATGAGTAAGGTCCTAATCCATTGTAAAAATGAATTGTTGATGATATAATTGTGAATTTGATTACAATTTTTTAAAGTAAGATTTATAAAGTAAAAGAGGCACTAATTATGAAGTATGTTATGAATAATCTCTTACAAAAGTTCCAGATGATGTCAACAAAAATTAGAAGATAGTTGGGTGAATGTAATTGTGTAGGAAAGCTGTGCTACTCCAAAGCAATTTTCACAGTCTAAGAAGCATTCCGAAGCCACCTAAAGGGAAATCTGAACTGGCCAAATTTGGACTTTTTCAGGGATTTACTCTTCTTTTCAGCACATAGCAATATCTGAAAACTCACCAACTAGGACACTTTATTGTTACTGTTTATTTATGTTACTCTTTCCCTGATACTGCCTGGAATAACTGATTGTTAGTGTACTTAATACAGCACATACTCCAATGGGACATAAAGACTTGGACTGCAGCTGACTTCAAACAAGTATTTCATTCTTTCTGCACCACAAACTAATCCTCAGGTGGCAAAAGGGTGCCAGGCCAGGGGCAGACCAGATGATGGATGGGGCACTTACTTTCACAGGCAGCCACTAAAAGCAAGGCTAATAGGTTTGTTCATACAGACATCCTGACCTGACTGGTTGTGGCTCCATTTTTCTCCAAAAAATAATCAGACCCTGGGGTTAACATTCTGTTTTCTATAGGTTGGTGAAAAAGCAGTTGAATATGACTGCCAGCTCACCAATGATGCTGATCCAACCAGACTGCTCCAAAGAATGTACCAATAAGTGCAGCTTTCGCAAAGCCCCTTAAGAAGTGAAAACATCTTAAGACCCAGACCTGGACCCAGAACTTTGGATAAAATCTTAATTGTGACTTTTAAAAATAACACCAAAGCCGTGTGTAGCAACGCAGAAGGTAGGCACTAGAGAGAGGACGGTTGCGTTTTTGTAAATATAGGCTCCCAGTTTCCCCTCTTAATTCCGGACGCCCCTGCTTTGTCTTCCGTCATCGGTCCGTGCGTCCCCAGCTCTTTCCTCCTGGCGCCCTTCTGGTCCCCAGGCCCCGCGATGGGCGCTGCGCAGCTGAAAGCTGCCCTCGCTCTGGGGGCCCTGCTCGCCCTGCGCGGGTCCCGGTGGCGCCTCTAGTGGTGGCACCTGTAGTTCAAGCCGGGCCTTGGGCCCAGGCATAGGCTGCAGGGCGGTGGGGAGCCTTCCTGAACCCGAACAGCTCCGTCCTGCTACCAACCTTGAGGGGAATCCGCGCTGGCCCAGCCTGCCTGGGGCAGGACTGTCATTTCCACCCAGAATGATTGCGTGGTATCACTCCTACGAAACCGCCATCCCCAGGAAGCTGAACCCCAGAATGGAGAACTAGACTGTGCCAGGGCAGGGGCCTACCTCCTGAACCTGGTGGGCTGGAATTGTCCTCTCCCTGAGGCCCAGTAGGCTCCTGCTGCGCCCAGACCTGCGCGCTGCTCCTTCCGGAAGGCGGGGCCCTTCTGGAGGATCATCCGGACTCACCCGGAGACTGCAACTATATTGGCGTGTGCGGAAGACTCCCGGGAGTCTGAAGCCAGGCCAGACACACGGGTGCCAGGGGCCCTGCAGACGGACGACGGGGTTTACCAAACTGAGCCCCTCAAAGCTTCCTCCAGCGCTGGGCTCGTCTTTTATCTTATAAAGGATGGGGAATTTAGCATTAAGGCCTGTGGTTTTAAACAGAGAAGAAGTAGAAGAGCAATGTGAAACCTTCATAAGAGTGTATATATCAATCAAACCTTAATAAAAAATTTTAAAAAAAGAAAAGAAATAGAAGAGCAGATCACCAGACAGAGCTGCTAGAATATAATGATGCCCATATCCACGGAAAGTATATGGAATTGCTCCTCATATCTGATCATAAGAAGCTTGTATTCCAGAAACACAATATAACCCGCACCACTTTTGAGGGATTTTTCATGGCAGGTTTTATGGGCTGTCAATTTAGAACTCAGTCAATCCACAGATGCATCTAACAGCTACTGAAATCTGGACTGCCAGTGATTAAGTAAATAGGTAGTGAAAAAAATTACTTAATGTTCTATGTTCTTTTACAAAGTATAGAATATCTCAGATTGGTCATACTTATTTGTAAAAGATTCTTTTGTTGAAAATGGGTAAGGCTGGATTGGAAGTGTTTGTGGTAAACACGGTGCATCAACTAGGACTCCTGGAACTGAAAACATGGTCTCTTCCACTTATGTGTCTACACGTGAACTGTGACGTGCTGTGGGAGTGAGGCATGACCCAGGACTCTGTCACTGTAAGGGAGTCAATCCTCTGTGTATCGTGGGTTTGGGGCATAATGGTTTAATAACTGTATTTTTATCAATTACTATAAGTTGATACATAAAATAAGTGTCTGAATAATATGTCAGCAATAACATTTTCAGTGAAAGGATGTGGAGGCAAAGTCGTGGGTTAAGGAAAGTGACTGTGGCTCAAAAGAGGATTATTAAAGCAATGAGGGTTGCCAACCAGTTGTAAATCCAAACACAGTGCCAACTATAGCCTTAGAATTTGCTGTCATAAGTGTCAGTTACATCCATCTGGATATGCATGCAGGCAGGAAGAAAATAAATGTGACCTTGCAGAATACTGCCATGGGAATTCAAGTCTCATCCCGGATGATGCTTATAAGCAGGATGGACCTTCTTGCAAAGGTGGTTCTCTTTGCTACAAAAAGGGGTGCCACATTGTATCTGCTTTGTAAAAATATATTTGGAGAAGAAGCCATGGATGCTTTAAGTCAGTGCTATGATGCAGTGAACTTACTGCGTGATCAGTTTGGAAACTATGGACTCCAGGGTAGTGGCCATATAACATGTTAAACTGAAAATACATTATGCGGGATGCTGCAGTGTATCAGTGTCAAAGTCATCCCTGATATACCTGATTTTACTAGTCTAATCTCCTCTCATCTGCAGAACGGAAACCTCCTGGGACACAGAGTATTATGCACTTTTGTTAGCCAGTGCATTACATGATTTGGGCATGGTGAGGAATGGTGCTCCCTGTGGTGAGGACCTGGCGCATATTAACAGAGAATGTGTCAAAATCACAACCCTAAAGTATGACTGTTGGCCTGAAAGCACAACTACTGAAGCATTTGCAATAATAGAAAAAACTGTCACTGTTTGTATGGCTGGGCGCCTCCTTTCTGTGAGGAGGAGGGGAGTGGAGGACATGCTGCTAGTGGACCTCCAGGGGAGATAAAAGAACACATGTCCAAGAAAGGACACATATTGTTGTTTCTGTTTATTTGTCCTCTTTCTCCTAATAATGTTTGTGATTCTTGTGTTGTCCAGGATAATTATAGCAAAATATCTTTAGTATATAAAGATAAGAGCATCAGTGAAGACAACCCAAGCTAAAATTAATAACAGATCAAAAAGATATAATAAACAAGAAATTTGCATGCACTCAGTAACACCAGATTCTGATTTGAATAGCTTAACTTAATCTATTTTGCTCTTCCATTCTGGTTTTAAATAATCTCAGTGGTTGCCATTTTCTTCAGGTGAAGGATAGTGAAATGCATTTGGAAAATTTAAAGAAGAAATATCCTAAATATACCAACCAAAAATAGACATTATTTATCAACATTATCACTCTACAAAAAGTCAGGTGGAGAAAGACAAGTGCCAAATGATTTCACTCACTTGTGGAGTAAAACAACAAAGCAAAAGTGAAGGAACAAAACAGCGGCAGACTCACAAACTCCAAGAAGGGACTAGCAGCCACCAAAGGGGAGGGGTGGGGGAGGGTGGTGGGGGAGGAGGGAGAAGGGGACTAAGGGGCACTATAATTAGCACACATAATGTAGGGGGGTGGGGCACGGGGAAGGCAGTACAGCACAGAGAAGACAAATAGTGGCTCTACAGCATCTTACTATGCTGATGGACAGTGACTGCAATGCGGAGGACTTGATAATATGGTGAATGTTGAAACTTCAATGGTGCTCATGTGAAACCTTCATAAGATTACATATCAATGATACTTTAATACAAAAAAAAGACTATCACTCTACAGTGACTCAACTAAATGCTTTTTTGCTTAAAGCACCATATTTTAAATGATAATCCTGTAATTTAATAGTCAGTCAAAGGTACTAATTGTGTGGCTGTCACTCTAATTTACTTTGGTATCTCAACTCTTTTTAATATTTTCCGTTGGGTTTTCATTGGCAAACAACTTTGTCTTGTCCCTAGAATCCCACCTTGTTCATCTGACCATGGAACCTCAGAATTGCATTTGCTATTAAGAAATTACAGTGATTCTGCAAGTAGAACTGCGTGTGCCAGAGCCTGAACCTATAGGGAGACTATGGAAGGCCTTTAATGTTCACAGCCATCTGCTATAAATAGCTCATGCATACCTCTCCTCCCTCAGTGTGATCAGTGAGACTTTCCAGTTCTAGTCCCAGAAGATGAACATTGGCTAAGTTCATTTGAGAAAGAAAGAAATTATAAGAGGAACCACTGAGTTGAGTATCTCATCACCATATCATGATGGCTCCAGGGGACGTCAGAGAAAACAGTGAAACTAAGCCAAAGTAGCTGATGTCATCACCTGGCCGTGGACCTGATGGTCTCTTATGGCTCTGTTGAATGTAAGTCACCTCTGACGTAGCTTTTGGGATTTTGAGTTTGGCAGGATCTTGAGATTTTTATGAGGTAAGTGGTCTTGCCTAATCACCCCACTCCCCAGTGATAGGAAGAAATAGGTAGGGGCCTCCTTCCCTTCTCTTCTGGTCCCCACATCCTTTCCCTTTACTGATGGGAGTGGATGCAAGGAAGAGTTAAATAGTACAGCTCAATTTAAACGTTCATTCACCTACTTTAAGGTACAGGGGAGAAGTGTGTGTATCTGCCATTGTTTTGTGATCCAGGGTGTGTGGAGGACTTATTCCAAAAGTGTTTTTCCTTCCACATGGTGTCGCTCTGCTCTCCAGTGGGCATGGAGCCTATCCTGTCACCGCTGCACACACACACACATACCCCTTCCTACCCCTCACTATGACAGAACTCTTGGCTTTTTGCTCTTTCTGGCCTATCAAAAGTTGGGGAAACTCTTTTTGTTATGCACAGTGTCTTACACCAAATGTATCAAGCCCACATTAGGCTCTATTTTAGGGGAACATTTCTAGAAGTTATATTACAGAGGCAAGCGCCCTGAAACAGACCCTGTGTTGTCATGGTCATATGCTTAAATTTGAACCCAGATTTTCTTTTTTTTTTTGAGGGCATCTCTCATATTTATTGATCATATGGTTGTTAACAACAATAAAATTCTGTATAGGGGACTCAATGCACAATCATTAATCAACCCCAAGCCTAATTTTCAACAGTCTCCAATCTTCTGAAGCATATCGAACAAGTTTTTACATGGTGAACAAGTTCTTACATAGTGAATAATGAACCCAGATTTTCTATTGTCCAAATTCTAAATCCAACCAAGATTGAGCAGGTCAAACAAGGAATGCAAATATTGGGAGTATAGGTAGTCTACTGACTTTTGCAGGAGAAGTAACTATTGTATGGAATGTGTATCTGATGCAAATTATTTGTTGCTATTTGAAAATGCAACATAAAGCAGATATCTCATGATATAGGAATGGGTGTATTTTGCCCATAATTTTGTAGCATCCTACAACCAATTTAACATGTACCAGATGGCTTCCTCTTTTAGCTTGTTTGTCTGCAGTGAAGGACTTCTGTCACCAGAAGTGGTGTTTCCCTACACAGGTCACTGAACTTCAAACTGCATCTGAGTCTGCTTTGCCTGAAATCCAGATCCACCCGGTTGTAAAATAAAATTTGTTATTATGAGAGAAAGAGTTTGGGCAGTGGGTTGGGAGGTTATGATAAGTATTTTTACTTTATTACTAGTGTGCTTTGTGACCTCTTTGGCCAGGGATCTCAACATGAGAGCTCAGTTTCCTCATCTGTATCTTATGGTAATTGGACTAGGTTATCTCTAAGGAGCAATCTGGATATGAAAATGTACAATTAAATTCCACAAGTATTTATGAAGTTCCTTTTTATGTGGGCCTATGTGAGTTCTTAGGGATGCATCCATGACTTAAGAGATACAGCCATAGTGCCTATCCTTCTAGAACATTCAGTCTATTGGAGAAGCAAAACATTTTACTGTGTGTGGCAATTTTTTTCCTTCAAGCATATCATGTAGTAACTAATATGAAGCTAAAATTGCTCTTTTTTACTCTGCTTTCATTTTTTATTATATTTAAACTATCTGTATGACACATGAATATATTCTTGTTGAAAATATTCAATTCATACATACATTTGGAGGTAATCAAAAAAAGAGACTTATTAAATTCTCTGCTTCTCCAATATGCTAGGAATATTGGAGTCATCCACTAACAACATTTGGTGCTTATCTTTGAAGTCTCTTTACTATACTTTTATATGCCAAAAGTACCATTTATAGAAATATCTGCTCCCTGTTTAAATGTGAATTGATTTATACCATACAAATTATTCCATTACTTACTTTCTCATTAACCAACATCTGTAAATCTTTCAGGGTCCATCATCTACCCCAGTAGTTCTCAAACTGTAGTGAGCCTCAAAATCACCCAAAGGGCTTATTAGTGTGCAGATTGTTGGGCTCCATCCCTCAGAGTTTCTTCTTCAAGTAGGTCTGGGATAGGGCCTAAGATTTTGCATTTTTAACGAGTTCCTAGGTGATGCTAATGGGGTTAGTTTGGGGACTACAGTTTGAGAAGCACTGACATACCCATAAACTCCATTTGTTTAAACAGCAGTAGATTATTCAATAGCATGGATGCACTACTATTTATTTAATTATTAAGTCATGAATATTTAGGTTGTCTCCACATTTTCTTTTGCTTCTTAAATACTACTATAAAAATACCCTTATTACTTCATCTTTGTGCACATGGCTGAATATATTCACAGGCATTAATTCCTAGAATTATGATTTACTTTTGTAGGTTATACTAATATGTTGAGACTTAAATTGCCACTTAACTTTAATTGTTAAGATGTATCAATTGTAGCATTTATTGTGGTACATTCATCTTTACTGTCTAATATTCCATTATGAGAATATACCACAGTTTATTCATCCACTCTCATCTGAGAGATTTTTAGACTTTTTCCTGCTATGAACTGTACATATCTTGTGATAAGTATTCTGGGCATGAAATTGCTGAGTAACAGGATATATAAATAGTCAACTTCAAGATATGATATATTCTTTCAATCACTATTTTAAGGCCATATCTTATCTTCTAGCCTTTATCCCAAACAATAGACTGTTTATTATTTTTTCAGGTGTTACTTATTTCACCATCTCTTTTTTCTAACACTTCTCTTTCTTGATTATCTGAAAGATACTCTTATCATCAACTAAATTCTTTTTTTATTTTAAAGTCTCAGGGACACATGTTTATTTTTGTTTGGGGTACATCTCCAATTCAAGGCAGCAACAGGACCAATACAAACCCCATGGAGAGTGAAGTCCCATTCTTCAGTATGAGCAAGACTGAGTGCTAATCAAAGAAATGCCAAAATTTAATCAGCTAGATTTCAGTAGTTATCTTATGCCTGACCCACCACTGTGAGGAGACTAAATAATTTGTCTCTTTAGTTCACAGGAGTTCAGATCAAGAAGACCTGTACCCAGGGAGGTATTTTTTTTTATATATGTATTTTATTTTGGTATCATTAATCTACAATTACAGAAAGAACATTATGTTTACTAGGTTCCCCCCTTCACCAAGGCCCTCCCACATACCCCTTCACAGTTACTGTCCATCTGCGTAGTAAGATGCTGTAAAATCACTACTTGTCTTCTCTGTGTTGCGCAGCCCTCCCCGTGTCCCACACACACTATACATGCTAATTGTAAAGCCCTCTTTCTTTTTCCCCACCCTTATTCCTCCCTTCCCACCCATCGTCCCCAGTCCCTTTCCCTTTGGTAACTATTAGTCCATTCTTGGGTTCTGTGATTCTGCTGCTGTTTTGTTCCTTCAGTTTTCCTTTGTTCTTATACTCCACAGATGAGTGAAATCATTTGGTACTTGTCCTTCTCCGCCTGGCTTATTTCACTGAGCATAATACCCTCTAGCTCCATCCATGTTGTTGTGAATGGTAGGATCTGTTTTTTTCTTATGGTTGCATAATATTCCATTGTGTATATGTACCACCTCTTTATCCATTCATCTACTGATGGACATTTAGGTTGCTTCCGTAACTTGGCTATTGTAAACAGTGCAGCGATAAACATGGGGGTGCATGTGTCTTTTTCAAACTGGAGTGCTGCATTCTTAGGGTAAATTCCTAGAAGTGGAATTCCTGGGTCAAATGGTATTTCTGTTTTGGCATTCTGAGGAACCTCCATGCTGCTTTCCACAATGGTTAAACTAGTTTACATTCCCACCAGCAATGTAAGAGGGTTCCCCTTTCTCCACAACCTTGCCAACATTTGTTGCTGTTTGTCTTTTTGATGATGGTGAACCTTACTGGTGTGAGGTGATATCTCATTGCGGTTTTAATTTGCATTTCTCTGATGATTAGCGATGTGGAGCATCTTTTCATGTGCCTGTTGGTCATATGGATTTCTTCTTTAGAGAACTGTCTATTCAGCTCCTCTGCCCATTTTTTAATTGGATTATTTGCTTTTTGTTTGTTGAGGCATGTGAGCTCTTTATATATTTTGGATATCAATCCTTTATCGGATATGTCATTTATGAATATGTTCTCCCATACTGTAGGATACCATTTTGTTCTATTGATGGTGTCCTTTGCTGTACAGAAGCTTTTTAGCTTGATATAGTCCCACTTGTTCATTTTTGCCTTTGTTTCCCTGGCCCAGGGAGATATGTTCATGAAGAAGTCACTCATGCTTATGTCCATGAGATTTTTGCCTATGTTTTTTTCCAAGAGTTTTATGGTTTCATGACTTACATTCAGGTCTTTGATCCATTTGGAGTTTACTTTTGTGTATGGAGTTAGACAATGATCCAGTTTCATTCTCTTACATGTAGCTGTCCAGTTTTGCCAGCACCATCTGTTGAAGAGAATGTCATTTCCACATTGTATGTCCATGGCTCCATTATCAAGTATTAATTGGCCATATATGTTTGGGTTAATGTCTGGAGTCTCTAATCTGTTCCACTGGTCTGTGGCTCTGTTCTTGTGGCAGTACCAAATTATCTTGATTACTGTGGCTTTGTAGTAGAGCTTGAAGTTGGGGAGCGAGATCCCCCCCCCCCAACTTTATTCTTCCTTCTTAGGATTGCGTTGGCTATTCGGGGTCTTTGACGGTTCCATATGAATTTTTGAACTATTTGTTCCAGGTCGTTGAAGAATGCTGTTGGTAATTTGATAGGGATTGCATTGAATCTGTATATTGCTTTGGGCAGGATGGCCATTTTGACGATATTAATTCTTCCTAGCCAGGAGCATGGGATGAGTTTCCATTTGTTAGTGACCTCTTTAATTTCTCTTAAGAGTGTCTTGTAGTTTTCAGGGTATAGGTCTTTCACTTCCTTGGTTAGGTTTATTCCTAGGTATTTTATTCTTTTTGATGCTATTGTGAATGGAATTGTTTTCCTGATTTCTCTTTCTATTAGTTCATTGTTAGTGTATAGGAAAGCTACGGATTTCTCTGTGTGTTAATTTTGTATCCTGCAACTTTGCTGAATTCTGATATTAGTTCTAGTAGTTTTGGAGTGGAGTCTTTAGGGTTTTTATGTACAATATCATGTCATCTGCAAATAGTGACAGTTTAACTTCTTCTTTACCAATCTGGATTCCTTGTATTTCTTTGTTTTGTCTGATTGCTGTGGCTAGGACCTCCAGTACCACGTTGAATAACAGTGGGGAGAGTGGGCATCCCTGTCTTGTTCCTGATCTCAGAGGAAAAGCTTTCAGCCTCTCGCTGTTCAGTATGATGTTAGCTGTGGGTTTATCATATACGGCCTTTATTATGTTGAGGTACTTGCCCTCTATGCCCATTTTGTTGAGAGTTTTTATCATGAATGGATGTTGAATTTTGTCGAATGCTTTGTCAGCATCTATGGAGATGATCATGTGGTTTCTGTCCTTTTTGTTGATGAGGTGGATGATGTTGATGGATTTTTGAATGTTGTACCATCCTTGCATCCCTGGGATGAATCCCACTTGGTCATGGTGTATGATCCTCTTGATGTATTTTTGAATTCGGTTAGCTAATATTTTGTTGAGTATTTTTGCATCTACGTTCATCAGGGATATTGGTCTGCAGTTTTCTTTTTTGGTGGGGTCTTTGCCTGGTTTTGGTATTAGAGTGATGTTGGCTTCATAGAATGAGTTTGGGAGTATTCCCTCCTCTTCTATTTTTTGGAAAACTTTAAGGAGAATGGGTGTTATATCTTCTCTGTATGTTTGATAAAATTCCTCGGTAAATCCATCTGGCCCAGGGGTTTTGTTCTTGGGTAGTTTTTTGATTACCACTTCAATTTCGTTGCTGGTAATTGGTCTGTTTAGATTTTCTGTTTCTTTCTGGGTCAGTCTTGGAAGGTTGTATTTTTCTAAGAAGTTGTCCATTTCTCCTGGGTTTTGCAGCTTGTTAGCATATAGGTCTTCATAGTATTCTCTAATGATTCTTTGTATTTCTGTGGGGTCCGTCGTGATTTTTCCTTTCTCATTTCTAATTCTGTTGATGTGTGTTGACTCTCTTTTTCTCTTAATAAGTCTGGCTCGAGGCTTATCAATTTTGTTTATTTTCTCAAAGAACCAGCTCTTGGTGTCATTGATTTTTTCTAGTGTTTTATTCTTCTCAATTTTATTTATTTCTTCTCTGATCTTCATTATGTCCCTCCATCTGCTGACCTTATGCCTCATTTGTTCTTCTTTTTCCAATTTTGATAATTGTGACATTAGACTATTCATTTGGGATTGTTCTTCCTTCTTTAAATATGCCTGGATTGCTATATACTTTCCTCTTTAGACTGCTTTTGCTGTGTCCCACAGAAGTTGGGGCTTTGTGTTATTGTTGTCATTTTTTTACATATATTGCTGGATTTCCATTTTAATTTGGTCATTGATCTATTGATTATTTAGGAGCATGTTGTTAAGCCTCCATGTGTTTATGAACCTTTTTTCTTTCTTTGTACAATTTATTTCTAGTTTTATACCTTTGTGGTCTGAAAAGTTGGTTGGTAGAATTTCAATCTTTTGGAATTTACTGAGGTTCTTTTTGTGGCCTAGATGTGGTCTATTCTGGAGAATGTTCCATGTGACCTTGAGAAGAATGTGTATCCAGTTGCTTTTGGATGTAGAGTTCTATAGATGTCTATTAGGTCCATCTGTTCTAGCGTGTTGTTCAGTGCCTCTGTGTCTTTACTTATTTTCTGTCTGGTGGATCTGTCCTTTGGGGTGAGTGGTGTGTTAATGTCTCCCAAAATGAATGCATTGAATTCTATTTTCTCCTTTAAATCTGTTAGTATTTGTTTCACATATGCTGGTGCTCCTGTATTGGGTACATATATGTTTTTAATCGTTATATCCTCTTGTTTGTCTGAGCCCTTTATCATTATGTAGTGTCCTTCTTGATCTCTTGCTACTTTCTTTATTTTGAAGTCTATTTTGTCTGGTACTAGTATTGCAACACCTGCTTTTTTCTCTCTGTTGTTTGCATGAAATATCTTTTTCCATCCCTTGACTTTTAATCTGTGCATGTCTTTGGGTTTGAGGTGAGTCTCCTATAAGCAGCATATAGATGGATCTTACTTTTTTATCCATTCTATTACTCTGTGTCTTTTGATTGGTGCATTCAGTCCATTTACATTTAGGGTGATTATTGAAAGATATGTACTTATTGCCACTGCAGGCTTTAGATTCGTGGTTACCAAAGGTTCAAGGTTAGCTTGTTTACTACCTTACTGTCTGACCTCATTCGCTTATTGAGCTGTTATAAACACAGTCTGATGATTATTTCTTTCCCTTCTTTTTCCTCCTCCTCCATTCTTCATATGCTGAGTGTTTTGTTCTGTGCTCTTTTTAGGAATGCTCCCATCTAGGGCAGTCCCTCTAAGATACCCTGTAGAGGTGGTTTGTGGGAAGCAAATTCCCTCAGCTTTTGCTTGTCTGGGAATTGTTTAATCCCTCCATCATATTTAAATGATAACCATGCTGGATACAGTATTGGTTCAAGGCCCTTCTGTTTCATTGAATTAAATATATCATGCCATTCTCTTCTGGCCTGTAAGGTTTCTGTTGAGAAGTCTGATGATAGCCTGATGGGTTTTCCTTTGTAGGTGACCTTTTTACTCTCTCTGGCTGCCTTTAATACTCTGTCCCTGTCCTTGATCTTTGCCATTTTAATTATTATGTGTCTTGGTGTTGTCCTCTTTGGGTCCCATCTCTTGGGAGTTCTGTGTGCCTCCGTAGTCTGAGCAACTATTTCCTCCCCCAGTTTGGGGAAGTTCTCAGCAATGATTTCTTCAGAGACACTTTCTATCCCTTTTTCTCTCTCTTCTTTCTCTGGTACCCCTATAATGTGGATATTGTTTCTTTTGGATTGGTCACACAGTTCTCTTAATATTGTTTCATTCCTGGAGATCCTTTTTTCTCTCTCTGCATCAGCTTCTATGCATTCCTGTTCTCTGGTTTCTATTCCATCAATGGCCTCTTGCATCTTATTCATTCTGCTTATAAATGCTTCCAGAGATTGTTTCCCTTCTGTAATCTCCCCTGGATGTCATCCCTTAGCTCTTGTATATTTCTCTGCATCTCCGTCAGCATGTTTATGATTTTTGTTTTGAATTCTTTTTCAGGAAGACTGGTTAGGTCTGTCTCCTTCTCAGTGTTGTCTCTGTGATTTTTGTCTGTCTTAGATTCTGCCTTTTCATGGCATAGAGATAGTTTGCAGAGCTGGGGCGAGTGATGGCTGGGAGAATGTCCCTTCTTGTTGGTTTGTGGCCCTCCTCTCCTGGGAGAACAGCGACCTCTAGCGGCTTGTGCTGGGCAGCTGCACGCAGATAGGGCCTATGATTCCTGCCCAGCTGCTATGGAGTTTAGCTCTGCAGTTGCTGTGGGCATGGCTTGCCTTAGGCTGCTGCTCCGATATGCTGGAGCCGCATGAGACAGGAAACAACCAGGAGGCTGTTTATCTCCATGAGGGGCTTCTGAGCCACCCTGCTGCACAGGGGGTTAGGGTGCCCAGAGTTCCCTGGGATTCCAAGCTTCTGGGCTAATTGTTCCAAGATGCTTCCATCCAGCCGTGGGGTCCCTATCCCTTTAAGACTTTCAAAAAGCACTCGCTTTTCTTTTTTCCTGGGGTGCCAACTGAGGGGACCCACTCACAGGTCTTACTGTCCTGTTTCCCTAGTTTCCAGCACCCCATGCATGCACTGTGTGTCTGCACTCTGGTGCGGATGGCTAGGGCTGGGTGTTTAACAGTCCTTGGCTCCCTCTCCCTTCCCGCTTTGACTCCTCTCCTCCCACCGGGAGCTGGGGTGAGGGGTGCTCGGATTCTGCTGGACTGTGGCTTGTTTCTTACCCCCTTCTCGAGGCACTGGGTTCTCGCAGGTGTGGATGTAGTCTGGCTGTTGTCCTGTGTCTTCTGGTCTCTCTTTTAGGGAGAGTTGTATTTGTTGTATTTTCAGAAATATTTGTGGTTTTGGGAGGAGATTTCCGCTACTCTACTCATGCCACCATCATGGCTCCGCCTCCATTTATCATTTAAATTTGAAGGAGGGATTAAACAATTTTCAAATAAGCAAAAGCTAAGAGAATTTAGCTCCCAGAAACCATCTCTACAGTGTACTTTTGAGAGACTACTATAGATGGAAGTGTTCCTAAGGTTAAATAGCTGTCACCACAGGTAATAAAAAGGGATAGACAAAGAGTACAGAATATGATACCTAATATATAAAGAATGGAGTAGGAAGAATAAAGAGAAGAAAAAAAAGAACCCTTAGATTGTGTATGTAATAGCATACTGAGTGAGTTAAGTTAGACTGTTAGATAATAAGGAAGTTACCCTTGAACCTTTGATAACCATGAATCTAAAGCCTGCAATGGCAATAAGTACATACCTACCAATAATCACCCTAAATGTAAATGGACTGAATGCATGAATCAAAAGACATAGAGTCACTGAGTGGATAAAAAAAGACCCGTCTATATGCTGGCTACAAGAGACTCACTTGAAACCCAAAGACACATGCAGACTAAAAATGAAGGGATGGAAAAAGATATTTCATGCAACTAATAGGGAGAAAAAAAGCAGGAGTTCCAGTGCTTCTATCAGACAAAATAGACTTCAAAACAAAGAAAGTAACAAGAGACAAAGAAAGACATTACATAATGATAAAGGGGTTAGTCAAACAAGAGGATATAACCACTGTAAATATCTATGTATGCAACACAGGAGCAACTACATATATGAAACAAATACTAACAAAATTAAATGGGTGAAATAGAATGCAATGCATTCATTTTAGGAGACTTCAACACACAACTCACTCCAAAGGCTAGATAAACCAGACAGAAAATAAGTAGAAACAAAGTCACCGAACAACACATTAGAACATATGGATTTAACAGACATCCACAGAACAATCCACTCAAAAACAGCAGGATAAACATTCTTCTCAAGTGCACATGGAACATTTTCAAAAATAGATTATATAAAAGACTCCACCCCAAAACTACTAGAACTGATATCGGAATACAGCAAAGTTGCAGGATACAAAATCAACACACAGAAATCTGTGGCTTTCCTGTATACTAACAATGAACAAACAGAAAGAGAAATCAGGAAAACAACTCCATTCACAATTGCATCAAAAAAAAAATAAAATACCTAGGAATAAACCTAACCAAAGAAGTGAAAGACTTATACTCTGAAAACTACAAGTCACTCTTAAGAGAAATTAAAGGGGACACTAACAGATGGAAACTCATCCCATGCTCGTGGCTAGGAAGAATTAATATCGTCAAAATGGCCATCCTGCCCAAAGCAATATACAGATTTGATGCAATCCCCATGAAACTACCAGCAACATTCTTCAATGAACTGGAACAAATAATTCAAAAATTCATATGGAAACACAAAAGACCCGAATAGCCAAAGCAATCCTGAGAAAGAAGAATAAAGTAGGGGGGATCTCACTCCCCAACTTCAAGCTCTACTATAAAGCCATAGTAATCAAGACAATTTGGTACTGGCACAAGAGCAGAGCCACAGACCAATGGAACAGACTAGAGAATCCAGACATTAACCCAGACATATATGGTCAATTAATATTTGATAAAGGAGCCATGGACATACAATGGCGAAATGACAGTCTCTTCAACAGGTGGTGCTGGCAAAACTGGACAGCTACATGTAGGAGAATGAAACTGGACCATTGTCTAACCCCATATACAAAAGTAAATTCGAAATGGATCAAAGACCTGAATGTAAGCCATGAAACCATTAAACTCTTGGAAGAAAACATAGGCAAAAACCTCTTAGACATAAACATGAGTGACCTCTTCTTGAACATATCTCCCCGGGCAAGGAAAACAACAGCAAAAATGAGTAAGTGGGACTATATTAAGCTGAAAAGCTTCTGTACAGCAAAAGACACCATCAATAGAACAAGAAGGATCCCTACAGTATGGGAGAATATATTTGAAAATGACACATCCGATAAAGGCTTGACGTCCAGAATATATAAGGAGCTCACACGCCTCAACAAACAAAAAACAAATAACCCAATTAAAAAATGGGCAGAGGAACTGAACAGACAGCTCTCCAAAAAAGAAATACAGATGGCCAACAGACACATGAAAAGATGCTCCACATCGCTAATTATCAGAGAAATGCAAATTAAAACTACAATGAGGTATCACCTCACACCAGTAAGGATGGCTGCCATCCAAAAGACAAACAACAACAAATGTTGGCGAGGCTGTGGAGAAAGGGGAACCCTCCTACACTGCTGGTGGGAATGTAAGTTAGTTCAACCATTGTGGAAAGCAGTATGGAGGTACATCAAAATGCTCAAAACAGACTTACCATTTGACCCAGGAATTGCACTCCTAGGAATTTACCCTAGGAACGCAGCAATCAAGTTTGAGAAAGACAGATGCACCCCTATGTTTATTGCAGCACTATTTACAATAGCCAAGAATTGGAAGCAACCTAAATGTCCATGGATAGATGAATGGATCAAGAAGATGTGGTACATATACACAATGGAATACTACTCAGCCATAAGAAAAGGGCAAATCCAATCATTTGCAGCAACATGGATGGAGCTGGAGGGTATTATGCTCAGTGAAACAAGCCAAGCAGAGAAAGAGAAATACCAAATGATTTCACTTATCTGTGGAATATAAGAACAAAGGAAAAACTGAAGGAACAAAACAGCACCAGAATCACAGAACTCAAGAATGGACTAACAGGTACCAAAGGGAAAGGGACTGGGGAGGATGGGTGGGTAGGGAGGGATAAGGGGGGGAGAAGTAGGGGGGTATTAAGATTAACATGCAAGGGGGGGTAGGAGAAAAGGGAGGGCTGTACAACACAGAGAAGGCAAGTAGTGATTCTACAACATTTTGCTATGCTGATGGACAATGACTGTAAAGGGGTTTATAGGGGAGACCTGGTATAGGGGAGAGCCTAGTAAGCATAATATTCATCATGTAAGTGTAGATTAGTGATACCAAAAACAAAGAAAAAAATAAAAGGGCAGTTCCTGTGTGGTAACCTCCAACGAGTTCTATACAAGGGTATAAAGGGCATATAAAAGTGTAGGCAAAAGGTCTATTTGTGTTTATACAGAGGATAAAAGCCTAATTGGGCTACCCCAAAAATGAACTAAGATACGATATGAAAAAGAACTTCCAACATCTGCACTCTCTGGAAGACTCATGCCAGAAGATGATCATCAAAAAACCCCAACAAAGATCCACACACTGCTACAGCTGTAGATGCACTCATCCCACCCGTTCCTGGACTTGCCATGGGAATGAGGAAGGACATATCTAAGCTGGCCTGTGCATACAGTAAAACAACAAATTTGACTGGATCTATACTGTTGGAACTCAACCAAGAATTTGGAGAAGTGCAAATTGTAGCGCTCCAAAGTCTTACAACTACAGACTATCTACTGTTAAAAGAACATATGGGATGTGAACAGTCCCCAGGAATGGGTTGTTTTAATTTGTCTGATTTCTCTCAGACTGTTCAAGTTCAGTTGGACAATATCCACCATGTCATAGATAAGTTTTCACAAATGCCTAAGGTGCCTAACTGGTTTTCTTGGTTTCACTGGAGATGGCTGGTAATTACAGGTATGCTTTGGTTATGTAACTATACTCCTATTATGTTAATGTGTGTGCGCAATTTAAGTAGTAGCTTAAAACCTATTCATGCTGAAGTTACTCTACAAGAAGATATGCCAAAGAAATAATCAATCTTCCCATGTTTTCTTCCGCCTGCTACTTCTACAGCTTTTCTTCTTCCTTCCTAATTACAACTCTTAAATAGAATTCGTGCCTCGTATCAAATTTATCGAGTATCATAATTCTTCCAAGTGGTAAAGATACCTCAAGACAAATGCTGGGCATAGAAGCCACAGGGCATAAATATGCAAAGAAGTAAAAAGCTAACCTTTTCAAACAATAAGGCTTCTCTCTCACTTACCAACTTCACATTTCCCTGTATGGCCCCGGAAGATGACTGGTTAGCCAGAGATGGGTAAGATTCCTCAAGGGAGGAACAACCTAAGACAGGCACAGTCGCAGGGGGGCCATCAGGTGAGAAATTGGGGATCAACAGAGGTGAGGCTTAGAACCTCACCCCCCCTGTTCTGAGAGAAATCTTCTGCATACGTGGATGTTTTATTGCCCTTGTCTAGCTTGGATTAACACATAGTCTACAGGCACACACCTGATCATCTACATTTGCTCTCTTACAACACTAAACTATGTTTTCTACCTTTATCTTGTATCTACCTACCACTTCAGCATTTTATTAAAAATAATAATAATAAAGAGAGAAATGTAGTATCCACACATAAATCAAGTATAAAAACCAAATGAGTATTCATATTTGAACTGACTGTTTAGAGTTCATAATGCATGAGCAAAACCGAAAGTTTCTGTGATGACTGCCCTTGTACTGTTCACTATGTAACTTATTCATTATGTAAGAATTTGTTCTCCATGTAAGAACTTGTTTGTTATGCCTCAGAAGATTGGAGACTGACGAAAATTAGGCTTGGGGTGGATTAATGATTGTGCATTGAGCATTGACTCCCCTATACAGAATTTTATTGTCGTTAACAATCATTTGATCAATAAATATGAGAGATGCCCTCACAAAAAAAAAAAAAAAAAAAAAAAGGACAGACTTCCAATGGTAAAATAAATAAGTAACCGGGATGTAATGTATAGCATAAGGAATATAGTCAAGATAATGTAACAGCTTGGTAGGGTGATAGCTGGAACCTCGAATTATGTATATAAATGTTCTACCACTGTGTTGTACACTTGAAACTAATGTAATGTAATACTGTGCGTCAACTACCCTTCAATAAAAAATAATTATTAAAAAAAAATGTAAAGAAAAATTTTAACTTTAAAAAAAAAATAGATTATATACTAGGCAACAAAAACAGTCTCAGTAAATTCAAAAAGTTTGAAATTGTACCAACCAGCTCCTCAGACCACAGCCATGATACTATAAATAAATTATGCAGAAGAAACGAAAAAGCACGCAAACACATGGAGGCTTAACAACATGTTCCTAAATAATCAATGGATAAATGATCAAATAAAAACAGAGATCAAGCAATATATGGAGACAAATGACAACAATAATTCAACACTGCAAAAATCTGTGGGACACAGAGAAGGCCGTGCTAAGAGGGAAGTATATTGCAATACAGGCCTACCTCAGGAAAGAAGAACAATCCCATATGAACAGTCTAAACTCACAATTAACAAAACTAGAAAAAGAAGAATAAATGAGGCCCAAAGTCAGTAGAAGGAGAGACATAATAAAGATTAGAGCAGAAATAATAAAATCTAGAAGAATAAATCAATAGAAAGAATCAATGAAATCAGGACCTGGTTCTTCAAGAAAATAAACAAATTAGATAAACCTCTAGCCAGACTTATCAAGAAAAAAAGAGAGTCTTCACACATAAACAGAATAAGAAATGGGAAAGGAAAAATCACTACGGACACCACAGAAATACAAAGAATTATTAGAGAATACTATGAAAAATTACATGCTAACAAACTGGATAACCTAGAAGAAATGGACAACTTTCTAGAAAAATAAAACCTTCCAAGGCTGACCAAGGAAGAAACAGAAAATCTGAACAGACCAATTACCAGCAACGAAATCAAACTGGTAATCAAAAAACTACCTAAGAACAAAATCCCTGGACCAGATGGCTTCACTGTTGAATTTTATCAAACATTTAGTGAAGACCTAATACCCATCCTTCTTAAAATTGTCCAAAGAGTAGAAGAAGAGGGAATACTTCCAAACTCATTCTATGAGGCCAGCATCACTCTAATATGAAAACCAGGCAAAGATACCATAAAAAAAGAAAATTACAGACCAATATCCCTGATGAACATAGATGCAAAAACACTCAACAAAATATTAGCAAACTGAATTTAAAAATACATCAAAAAGATCATCCATCATGATCAAGTAGGATTTATTCCAGGGATGCAAGGAAGGTACAACATTAGAAAATCCATCAACATCATCCACCATATCAACAAAAAGAAAGACAAAAACCACATGTTCAGCTCCATAGATGCTGAAAAAGCATTTAAAAAAATTCAACATCCATTCATGATAAAAACTCCCAACAAAATGGGTATAGAGGGCAAGTACCTCAACATAATAAAGGCCATATATGACAAACCCACAGCCAGCATCATACTTAACAGCAAGAAGCTGAAACAAGACAAGGATGCCCACTCACCCCACTTTGATTGAACATAGTATTGGAGGTCCTAGCCAGAGCAATCGGACAACACAAAGAAATACAAGGCATCCAGACTGGCCAAGAAGAAGTTAAATTGTCACTGTTTGCAGATGACATGATACTGTACATAAAAAAAAACATTGAAAATCCACTACAGAACTACTAGATCTAATATCTGAATTCAGCAAAGTTGCAGGATACATAATTAATACACAGAAATCGGTTGTATTCCTATACACTAATGATGAATTAGCAGAAAGAGAAATCAGGGAAACAATTCCATTCACAATTGCATCAAAAAGAATAAAATACCTAGGAATAAACCTAACCAAAGAAGTGAAAGACTTATACTCTGAAAACTGCAAACACTCATGAGAGAAATTAAAGAAGATACCAATAAATGGAAACACATCCCATGCTCATGGATAGGAAGAATTAATATTGTCAAAATTGCCATCCTGCCTAAAGCATTCTACAGATTCACTGCAATCCCTATCAGAATACCAACAGCATTCTTCAACAAACTAGAACGAATAGTTCTGGATTTCATATGGAACCACAAAGACCCTGAATAGCCAAAGCAATCCTGAGAAAGAAGTACAAAGCTGGTGGGATTACACTCCCTGACTTCAAGCTCTACTATAAAGCCACATTCATCAAAGCAATTTGATACTGGCACAAGAACAGATCCTTAGACCAATGGAACAGACTAGAGAGCCCAGATATAAACCCAAGCATATATAGTCAATTAATATATGATAAAGGAGCCATGGATATACAATGGGGAAATGACAGCCTCTTCAACAGCTGGTGTTGGCAAAACTGGACAGCCACATGCAAGAGAATGTAACTGGATCACTGTCTAACCCCATACACAAAAGTAAACTCCAAATAGATAAAAAACCTGAATGTAAGTCATGAAACCATGAAACTCTTATAAGAAACATAGGCAAAAATCTCTTGAAAATAAACATGAACAATGTTTTCCTGAATGCATCTCTTCAGTCAAGGGAAACAAGCAAAAATGAACAAAAGGGACTACATCAAGTTAAAAAGCTTCTGTACAGCAAAGGAACCAGTATCAGAACATAAAGGCATCCTACAGTATGGGAGAATATATTTGTGAATTACATATCAGACAAGAGATTAACATTCAAAATATATAAAGAACTCATATGCCTCAACACCCAAAAACCATATAACCCAGTTAAAAGATGGGCAGAGGATATGAACAGACAGTTCTCCAAAGAAGAAATTCAGGTGGCCAATAGGCACATGAAAAGATGCTCCACATAGCTAATTATCAGGGAAATACAAATTAAAACCACAATGAGATATCACCTCACACCAGTTAGGATGGCCAGCATCGAAAAGACTAAGAACAACAAATGCTGGTGAGGATGCGGAGAAAGGGGAACCCTCCTACACTGCTGGTGGGAATTTAAGCTAGTTCAACCATTGTAGAAAGCAACATAGAAGTTCCTCAGAAAACTAAAAATAGAAATACCATTTGACTCAGGAATTCCACTCCTACGAATTTACCCTAAGAATGCAGGAGCCCAGTTTGAAAAAGACATATGCACCTCTATGTTTATCACAGCACTATTTACAATAGTCATTAAATGGAAGCAACCTAAGTGTCCATCAGTAGATGACTGGATAAAGAAGATGTGGTACATATACACAATGGAATATTACTCAGCCATAAGAAGAAAACAAATCCTACCATTTGCAACAACATGGATGGAGCTAGAGGGTATTATGCTCCATGAAATAAGCCAGGCAGAGAAAGACAAGTGCCAAGTAATTTCACTCATCTGTGGAGTATAAGAACAAAGAAAAAACTGAAGGAATTCTAAACAGCAGCAGACTCACAGAACCCAAGAATGGACTAACAGTTACCAAGGGGAAAGGGACTGGGAAAGGTGGGTGGGAAGGGAGGGATAAGGGGGAAAACAGGGCATTATGATTAGCACACATAATGTAGCAGAGGGGGACCTGGGGAAGGCAGTATAACACGGAGAAGACAAGTAGTGATTCTACAGCATCTTACTATGCTGATGAACAGTGACTATCATTGGGTATGTGGTGGGGACTCGATAATAGGGGGAGTCTAATAACCATAATGTTGCTTGTGTAATTGTACATTAATAATACCAAAAAAATACTTAGGAATAAATTTAAAAGAGGTGAATGATCTGTATTCAGAGAATAGGACATTGATGAAAGAAACTGAAGAACACACAAATAAATGGAAAGATTTCCTGTGTTCATAGATTGGAAGAATTAATATTGTTAAAATGTCCTTACTATCCTAAGAGATCTACATGTTAAGTGTAATCCTTGTCAAAGTTCTAATGGCATTTTTCACAGAAATGGAAAAAAGAACTTTCCTAAAATTCATATGGAACCACAAACGACCTTGATTAACGAAAGCAATCTTGAGAAAGAAGAATAGAATTGGAGGAATCACATTTCCTGATTTCAAATTTTATTACAAGACTATACAGTAACCAAAACAGTATGGTACTGGCATAAAAAACAGACATACAGATCAATGGGATATGATAGAGAGCCCAGAAATAAACCCAAGAATATTTGTCAACTAATTTTTGACAACAGTATCAAGATTACACAAGGAGGAAAGGATAGTCTCTTTAATAAATGGTGTTGGAGAAACTGGATATCTACATGGTTATTGGACTTTATCTTATACCATAAACAAAAATCAATTAAAAATGGATTAAAGACTTAAACATAAGACCTGAAACCATAGAACTCCTAGAAGAAAACTCCTTGACATAGGTCTCTGCAATGATATTTTTGGATATGACATCAAAACTTAAGGCAATAAAAGCAAAAGTAAACAAGTAGGACTACATCAAACTTCAAATCTTCTCCACAGCAGAGACAACAATCAACAAAATGCAAACAGTCTAAAAAATGGAAGAAATATTTGCAAACAGTATATCCAATAAAGGATTAATATTCAAAATATATAAGCAATTCATACAACTCATCAGCAAAATCCCCACAAATACACCTGTTTAAAAGTGGGCAAAGGACATGAATAGACATTTTGCAAAGGAGATATACAAATGACCAACAGGTATATGAATAAGTCCTCAGCATCACTAATCATCAGAGAAATAAAAATCAAAACCACAACGAGATATCACCTCATATCTGTTAGGATCACTATTATTAAAAAAAAAAAGATGAGTGTTGGCAAGAAAAGGGAACCCTTGTCCATTGTTAAGAATGTAATTGTCACATCCATTATGGAAAATAGCATGGAGATTTTTCTAAAAACTAAAAATTGAACCATATGACCCAGCAATAACATTCCTAGATACAAGGGAAATGGAATCGGTATCTTGAAGAGATAAAGATCACTGCAGCATTTTTCACAATAGCCAAGATCTGGAAACAACCTAAGTGTCTATTGATTGATTAATGGTTAAGAAAATGTAGTATTTATAAATAATGAAATATTATTCAGCCATAAAAAAGAAGACATGGTCATTTGCAGCAACATGGATGACTAGGTGACATTATACTTAGTGAAATAAACCAAACACACACACACAAAAATACTGCATCATCTCACTTATATGTGGAATTTCAAAAACTTGAATTTATTTAACCAGAGGTACAGTGATTACCAGGATGGGAGGTAAGTGAAATGGGGATATTTTGGTCAAGGGTTACAAAGGTGAAATTTTATTGGATGAATGAGAAAGTTGTAATATGCAAGGAAATGAAATTGGCACCTTGATGAGACACCTGCACTCTCCAGCTCACTGCAGCATTTTTCACAATAGCCAAGATATGGAAACAACCCAAGTGTCTGTTGATGGATTAATGGATGAAAAATGTGGTACATATATGCAATGGAATATTATTCAGCCTTAAAAAAGAAGAATCATGATGACTATAGTTAAAAATACTGTATTGTATGTTGGAAATTTGTAAGAGAGTAGATTTCAGGTGTTCTCACCACACAGACAAAAAGGTAACTATGTGAGGAGATGAATTTCTTAATAAGTTGGTTGTAGTAATCATTTTTCTACATATCAAAACATCATGCTTATACCCTTACCATATATAAATTTTAACTTTAAAAAAAAGCACAAAACAAGGAACACACTCAACAGAGTGAAATGGCAACCTACATAATAGGAGAAAATATTTGCAAATTATATATCTGAAAAAGGGCAAATAACCAGAATACATAAAGAACTTCTAAAACTCAGTAACTCAACAAAAAATATAAACAATCTGACTTTAAAATGAGCAATGGATTTGAACAGACATTTCTCCAAAGAAGATATACAAATGGCCAATAAGAACATGAAAAGATGTTCAAATCACTAATCATTAGGGAAATGTAAATTAAAACCACAGTGAGATATCACTTCACATCAAGTAGTATGGCTGTTATCCAAAACCAAAAAATAACAAGTTTTGTCAAGGATATGGAAAAATTAGAATCCTTGTGCACTGTTACTAGAAATGTAAATGGGTGCAGCTGCTATGGGAAACAGTATGATGATTCCTCAAGAAGTTAAAAAGAGAATTACCATATGATCTAGCAATTCCTCTTCTAAGTATTTACCCAAAAAAACTGAAAACAAAGAAATGAACACCTGTGTTCATAACAGTATTACTCACAATAGCCAGAAGGTAGAAGCAACCCGTGTCCATCAAAGAATGAATGGATAAACAAAATGGGGTATGTACATATCATGTAATATTATTCAGCCTTAGAAACAGGTACATTCCCTGACTAACCCTGTCAAAAGAATATGGAAAGGTTTAACTAGACAATCTCTGTATTCAGAGATAAAATCAAAAACTGAGAGTTAGCATGAAATACACTTCTTTAAAAAAAAGAATGGAGTAATAAGTAAATGTCAAAATAAGAGTGCTGTCCACTGCTGAATTCTCAAGGCCCTCATTGCATTGCTCTGTAGGAATTGAAACTTGAAAAAGGACACAAGAAAATGATTTTCTGGCTGCTATTATTGCTGTGAGTAATAAACTTTTTTTTTTTTTCCTGACCCAGTAGTTTTGTATCTTTTGCCAGCATCCATGAAAATGAGGCATGCTAATGTGTTAGCTCAGAATTAGGGTAAAATGTCAATCCCTTCACAGTTCTTGGCAGTCAACAATTACAAATCAGAAAATGAGGCTCAGCGAGGTTAGGGGATCTGCTCAAGGCCACATAGCTAATACAGAGCAAAGCTTGGATATAAACTGTCTATATAGCTCCAATTCAAGACTAGATATGCTATTTGAGCTTTTGAGAAAGGAAACCTGCTGATAAGAAAGACTGAGGGACAGGGGATTATCTGTGTATCACTTTCACATGAGATGTATCAGGCTTTTAGTGGGATGGCTATTAAGAACTCCCTGCAAATTCTTCAGAAGGGTAAGCTTTACCTTCCTTCAAAGCAACTGAAACTTAAAGAATGGTCTTTAAAGTCAGCGATAGACATTCGAACTGTAAACCTTTCCTAAGTACCATTACAACAGTTTCTTTTTTTGAGAGATTGCTGGATGGCATTGGATATAATAATGAGGTATTAAAGTAATGTGATGTTAAGGAACACACAAGGCTTTATGATCCTTAGCTTCACAGTAAGAGAGGCATGTGTTTAGGCCAAACAGACAATAAAAATCAAACTGAGAAAACCACAAAGTGATTCCAAACATGTGAAGCTGCTGCCTCCTAATGTTTAGCCTTGACCAACATCTGTCTTCCCCACTTCTTTTAATTGCCTTCTCACTATGGGAACTACAGGAATGGACTCCAGGCGAGCAGAGCCGTGGGCGTGTGATGGTAATCTTTGCCACAAAATAAATGAGCTGGTCTGGAAAGCTTCACCTTCAGAAGGAGACTTTCACTTTTTGGTTAATACATTGAAATCTTTTCCTGAGGTATCTGCTAAGTAGAACTCAGCTTGTATAGTGGATGAAAAAGAGAAAATATACATAATATTTCTCAGAAAATCGAGAAAAAATATCATTTATCTGAATATTCTTCTTTTTTTATTTTTCAAGCTGTTATAACAGTGCTAAAGAAAGAAGTTTAGCTATCCCCAAAAAAGTTACCAGTAAAAATTCAAATCTCTCCTGAAACCCCAAATTCTATCCATCTCTCAGCTCTTCTGAGCCTTCACAGGGAGCGGGTGAGAGCAGAGAGTGGTTACTCTCATGCTGGTCTTACCTTAGCGTCAATCTCAACCTCCAACTCTTGTTCTATAGACATGGAAATTGAGACTTCTAGATATTTAGGTATAAAGACATGCATGCAATTAATAAATAGCAGCCTCCAGGTTTGAACCCAGTAGGCCCTAACCTCCAAACTGTAACATTTCTATTTCCTTATGCTGGCTTCCCACTGAGAATGCCTTTAGGGCAGATGAGGACAAAAAGCACTAAGAACTAATAAACCAAAACCCCAATTTTATTTATTTTGGAATTTTCTATGGTAGACCCCATACAGTCACAAAGACTCAAAAGCATAAGAAAAGGTAAATAGAAATCACAAATTATTTAAGATCAAGTTAGGACCAAATCAAACACTTCCATATGACATTTTTAGCTGAGGTCTTCAATTATTTTTCTTACAGAAAAAACACTGCAAATGAATGTAAAGAATTATACCTGTCCATGTCCATTAGTATGTAAGCATCATGAGATCAAGGTATTTATGTTACTTACTGGTATATCCACAGCACCTGGGATAGTGTTGATCATCTATCTAGTGAATTATCAATAGAGATGAATTAAATAAGTGAATAAATGAAAGAGTGATTTCATCATTATTTTTTTGTCTTTGAGTTCAACTTCAGATACTTCTGTCTATAGACTCATCTCCATTGAACTTCAGATCATGTCTGGAAGTATTTTAGAAACCCCATCTTATCAGTGAGTAAGGTCTAAAATGAATCTTGTGGCCTTATCTAGGTACACCATGAGTTCATGATTTGCTCTTAAGCTAGCTAAATAGCATGTTTTTACTTTAACTTTCATAGCACAAGTCAGTGTATATGAATAGACATCTTCTAGGATCAGAGATCTGTCCTATTGGATAAAGTTTTGATCTCCAGTCTGCCCCTATCTCCTTTCTACAAAGGCTGGACTGATCCTGTGTTTTAGCAACTGACTTGTGTGCTACCTTTCTAGAGACACCAACTGCCATACCTCACCTATCATACCAAGCTAATTATATAAGATGCAATAATTTATATTCCTTTATGTGTTTAAACTTTTCTCCAAGTTTCACATTCTTCAAAAAAATGAATTTTGCTTTTTAAAAATCCATGTACTGAATACTATGTGATGGCTGTAATATGTATTTGACATATGCTTGTTCATGGACTAAACATTGGTTGTTCTAGCAAATTTCCTCCAATATACAATATGATAGAACTCATGGCAGAGAGACACAGGAAGCAAGCTCCATCAATGAGGGCTTCATCCTCATGATCTGATCACCTCTCAAAGTCCATCTCCAGATTGCATCACATGAAGGATTAGGGTTTCAACCTATGATTTTTGGGGTGATATAAACGTTCAGCCCATAGCAGTACCCCAATCAGAGGTTCAGATAATAAGAGTGTAACAGAGAGAAAAACTTCTGCTCAGTGCTGCGGCCCTGAACACAGGCTTGTTAGTCATGAAAAGGAGTTTTGTTTATGGCATAAGACTGATGCAAAAGTCACTTACCAGAAACTTACCTCCCCCAAAGAGATAAGGAAGTATGTACAAAAATGACAACCAGTTTGTCAAGGATTTATAGGAACATTGTGGCCAAACCCACATCAATGAAATGACTGGAGTCAACTTACCAAGAATAAAGAGTCTCACAACCCTTCTCAGACCCTTGCTGATGCCCAGATGTCTGAGGTTGAGGGTCGCTCCTGACTTCAGCTCCCGTCTGCAACCCCCCTTCCCCAGTATGAAAGATGTTTGAACTCAAACATATCAAACTGAGTTAAGATGGTTCTTTAGGAGATTAGTCTGTCATCTTCCCAGTTTTCTGGCTTTCTAATAAAGTCTCTTTCCTTGTCCCAATACTTTGTCTCTTGACTTATTGGCCTGCTGTGTGGTGAGCGGCATATGAGCTTGGATTCTGTAACAAGAGATCAGTGTACAATGGAAGAGATGGAAAAGTTTTCTTTGAACATGGGGGGGGGGGGCACTCACCCTAAGCCTTGTGAAGTGAATATAAAGAGTGAGAAGAGTATTTAATCATGGGAAACATGAACTCTAGCACACACACCCACAAAAGGATTGGAAAGATGGATATTTTCTGAAAAGGAATCTTAATGTAAGTTGTAGTACAGTTTAAATGATGTTGAGTTAATGACGCAATGTTGTCTATTGAATGTGCATAGAGAGAAAGAAAAAGAGATGATGGGGTCTGGGAGAGGGAATGAGAGAGACCTGAAATTAGTGAACAGCTAAAACACTGTGCTTACATGAACACACATAAAGTATCTTCTAAAAAGATATCTTTTATTAGTCAAGAACTCAGCAAGAAATAGGTTGAAGAGAGTTTAATAAAGGGATTGTTCATAGGAGCAGGAGGGTTTGAAGAACCAGTGAGGACTGGCACCCAAGGACTTGCAGCAGTGGGAAGCCATTACCATCTCTACACCTGATGTGGCAGGAGCACGGAATGCTCTTACTCTTATGAGACTCAGAGAGAAACATAGCCTTGGAATGAAAGTAAAACACACAGAAGAAAAGCTGCTAGCAAAGCCATCATTACCTGGTAAGGGCTGGGGTACTTTAAGTACACAGATCACTTCTCTCCCTCTCCCATCTACTGTTGCTTCCTCTTGTTAATCCGGTGCTTCTCAGTGGGGCCAGTTGCCCCCCAGTAGGACATTTGACACTGTCTGGAGAGATTTCTGACTGCCATAATGGGGGTGGGGGTGCCATTGACATTTAGTGGGTAAAGGCCAATGGTGCTGCTGAACACCCCGCACTGCACAGGACGGACCCCCACAGTAAAAATGACCTGACCCAAAACGTTGGTAGTGTTCTGGCTGAGAAACCGTTAGACTAAACAAATTTAGCTAGAAGCTGAAGGTAAGGAGGCTGAATGACACAGCCCATTGGCATCAGCTTTTTGGGGCATAGAAAAAAGAAATTCAGAGAAACGATCTGGGCATAGGGTGGTGTCAAGAGAATAATAAGCAAAAATACTCATTTTTTCTATGTATTTGCTTTCAAAATACTCAGGTAGTTTGAAGGTAAATTGATAAAAAAAATAGGATAAATTTTGAAAAGTTTTGTTGTATAAATAATTTGTGGCAACATCTTTTAATGTAACACATCAATTTTAAAAGATAATGTTTTCAAAGAGGTGATTTATCTTTAAATCTCCAAAATCCTTAATCCTACAGTCAGGGAAGAGTCAAAAGAAAACACTACAAAATGTATGCGTTTTCTTAAGGAAATGGGTCAATAGCTTATTGAATTGTTTCAACTAAGAAAATACATTTATTGTATTAACTATTGAATTCAACTTTATATTGAGGAAAATTGTGATTTTAAAAGACCTCATATTTTTCTTTTAAATAGCATACTTAGTTAAATATAAAGGAAGAGTATAAATAAGCATATAGGAAGATGAAGTCAAATCTCCAGCCAGTGGAGAGCGGCTTATCTCAGTGTTCGAGGAGGGATTTTGTTCTCCAGCTTTTACAGCAACATGGTGCCCAAATCCCTTCCTGCCAACTTCTCACACCAAAATTATGGTTGTCTTTTGTTATGAAGTATTTTATTTTTCTAGGTTGTGTCCAAGTAATGCTAAAATGAAATGAAGTATCAGTTATCTTCATTTTTTTATGACAAAATGTTTGTAAAACATCTGGATATATGGCAGCCTGCGTCACTGATGAAGCGCTTTCCTTTATTTGTAGATATTTAGAAACATGTTTATATAGTCATTCATTGTATGTCTCAAATGTCATTAGAATCAGAGTTTTAACTAGCATATAAGACAGAAGAACATAATTTCCAAGACTACATTTTAAAATTTAGGTCAGAAGCTCAAAATTCCACTGGCAGGTGATTGTCCCAAAATACAACTTTTGCCACAAGAGAACTGTTGTGTAGCTCAATAACGAGTTCCAGTCAACTAAGCCTGTCAATTTTATAATATATAAATATACACAGTCCACTCTTTTTTACAGTCAGTAGTTCCTTTGTATGTATTTAGTTTTCAGAGGGTGATTTGTATGACTGTGCCTTCACCTCAGCTGCTCTGATAACTGAAGCATGTGGTACTGAGCCCAGCAACTGAATCATTACAGCCCTGAAGTGATTTATTTTACACCCTCACAACAAACTCTTCCAGTTCTTCAACTGTGGCTTCCCATAGTGAGTGCAGACTGTATGAATGACTAGTGACTACATAATTTAGGTGCAAAAAAACAACCATTACAGCATTTGGATCATTATCATCATGTTGTATTTCCTGTGCTTATTTCACTGTAGCTGGGAGACCTACTCTTACAACAGCTCATCAAAATAAAACCTTCAAAGGTACGAATCACAAGACCTCCATGTTGAGTTTTGTGTGTAGAGATCTTAGAAGTTTATTTTAAATCTTTAGCTTTTTGCAAGTACCATATAGGACCAGCCTCATGGACAGTTGACAGTTAGACAAAATGTGTCTTCAATGTCTTCATACCACCCTGGCAGCTCATTTTCTTCCTGTCCCCATATTCCAAATGAAACATTTTGCTTGTATACCATGTAAAAGAATGTTGAAATACTATACACCCTCCCGTTCATTTTAAATTTGATATGATATAGCGGGAGCCCCGGGCGCTGCCGGCGCCGGGCGAGCTCCGCTGGGCGGATGCCGGCAGCGCGGCCCGGGCGGCCCCTGCGCGGAGCGGCGGCGGCGGCGGCGGCGGCGGCGGAGCCGGAGCGCCGCGGGAGGGCGGGCGTCACGGCGGTGCTGACGGTGGACTCCCAGGGGCCTGACCGCAAGACGGCAGCTGTGGTCGCGGGTCCGCGGAGCGTCTTCGTGCCGGCGCCGGACAAACGCGAGACCGACGTGCTCAGCCGCGGACCGGTGCGGGGTCCCCATTGGCCAGGCCCGCGCCGAAGGCCGTGCGGTGCTGCTGCGCTGGTCTCTTTTTCAGTCATGCAGGAGTGGCTCGAAGTGTGGCTATAATGGCTGTTTTCGTGAGGAAGATGGACCAACTTACCTTTGAAGAAGCCTGTGAAAACCTCCAGACTATCAGCCAGAGGCGAAGATGAATGCGGGGTGTGAGTGGCAATTGAAATTATACCAGGAAATGGGATATGAAGTAGATACCTCTAGTGCAATTTATAAGTAGCACCGTTTACAAAAGTTACAGAAAAGTATCCAGAATTGCAGAACTTACCTCAAGAACTCTTTCCTGTTAAGCCAACCACCCTTTCACAAGGATTGAAAGATGAGGTTCTCTACAATGTAGAAAGTGCAGGAGGTCCCTATTTCAAAGTTCTAGCATTTTGTATCATAATGAAGGAAGTGGTCCTATAGCTTTTGCCCACAAGAAAATGATACCATCTTTCATGCTTACCACAGGGAATCAGGCTCAATGTACATCTTATTTCATTGAACCTGTACAGTGGATGGAATCCACTTTGTTGGGAGTAATGGATGGACAGCTTCTTTGCCCCAAATGCAATGCCAAGCCGGGTTCTTTCGATTGGTATGGTGAACAGTGCTCATGTGGTAGACGGATGACACCTGCTTTTCAAATACATAAGAAGAGAGTGGATGAGGTGAAAATGCTGCCAGTTTTGGGATCACAAGCAAGAAAAATATGAACTTGTGACATTTAATAGCTGGGAAAGAAACAAGCTGATGGATGCAAGAAGTATCTATGAAGTATTCCTGCAAAAACAAATGAGAAAACCAAAGAATCCAATCAAGCCTTTAGATTTAACTAGCAGTTTACAGGAACAAATCGCCAAGAAGCTACAATCAGCAGAATCACCAAGTGGGAAATTCTCCTGGACAAATTCTTCAACAAATGGCATGGTTTGAAGAAAGAAAATATATAAAACAAATGCAGTGTGACAGTCTTGTTTGGACATGATTTAAACAAAACAATTGTAGAAAGGAATTTTGAGACAGAAAATTAAAAATGGAATGCATATTAGAATTCCTAATTTTGTTGGGTATGTGATTACACTTTAGTTATGTTTTTCAAGTTTTCTTTGTCAGGATACATATTGAGGCATTTATAGGTGAAATAACATGATACCTAGGATTTGCTTTAAAACATTCAGGTAGAAAAGCAAATGAAAAATAAGTGTTATGGGGAAAGAGGATAAAACAAGAATGGCCAGTTGAAGCTGGGTGCTAGGAACAAGGGGATTCATTCATCATACTGTCTTCTGTGTTCGACATTTTACATATTAAATGTTAAAAATTAACAGTGTTGAAAATAAATTTTAAAATGATAGTGCTTGCATACAGTAAATTTCTCTACATAGACTATCTTAGAGAATTTACAGACAAAATGTTAGGATCACATAATTTAGCAAGGTTTTTGGATGCGAGAGTACGGTACAAAAATCAGGTGTTACTATATCCCAGCAATAACCAAATAGAAAAAGAAAAAGGGGAAAACAAAACTATACAATTATGGAAAGAAAAATTAAAAGGAAATCTTAATGATTTCATGAGAGGGAAGGATTTCTTAGATAAGATACAAATAGCAGAGATCATAAGAGATTGATAAATTTGGTTACATTGAAATTAAAACCGAGGACAAAAACCCCATAAACAAAAGACAAGGCCAACCTAGGAGAAGGTACTTGGAACATACACACCAGTTAGATGAAATGAGTAAGAAAGAAAATCCTATAGCAAATTTTACAAAAGACCAGAATAGGCAATTCCCAGAAGAGATCAGGTTTAATAAAGATGGAAAAGATCCACCACCTCTTTACTTGTCAGGGAAATGAATAGTCCCATCCTTCACAGTGGCAAAAAAATGTAAAATTCTAGCCACATCTTGGTGAGAACAGAGCAGAGAGCATCAGTGTAAATTGGTATAATTTGGCAAATGCTGATACTCCTACTCTATGACTGACCCAGAATGTTTCTTAAATACATTCCTTCATATGTATGTCCAAAGACCCATATACTGATATATTTTATGGAACAGTAAAAAATGAGACAACCTAAATGTCCATCAGTAGGGAGATTAAAAAAGATTTGTGACATATATATATTCAAGGAAGTACCATGTAACAGTTAAACATGAAAAATCAGAAGTAATGTTGAATAAGAAAATGATTTGGAGAACATGATTATATGTTTATGTAAATTTAAAAATCCCCAGACAACACTAAATGTATCTGTAAACATATTTAAACATGGCATAAAAGTAAAAATAAAAATGGTCTTGAATGATTCTTAGAAAATTCATAATAGAAATTGTTTATGATTGTTTATGTGGAGGGAGGGAAATGAATTAGAGGAAACAGCATAATTTAACTTTTTCTGTAATGTTTAATTTCTTAAGAAAAATCCGAAATGAAAACCGATAAATAGTATTTGTTAATATTTGGTGATAGACACACAAATGTGTTTCATAATTATCTGCACTTCTTGAATAAAAATTTTTTTTTAAATAATTATTTTTTATTGAAGGGTAGTTGACGCACAGTATTACATTACATTAGTTTCAAGTGTACAACACAGTGGTAGAACATTTATATACATAATTCTAGGTTCCAGCTATCACCCTACCAAGCTGTTACAATATCTTGACTATATTCCTTATGCTATACATTACATCCCGGTTACTTATTTATTTTACCATTGGAAGTCTGTCCTTTTTTTTTTTTTTTGTGAGGGCATCTCTCATATTTATTGATCAAATGGTTGTTAACAGCAATAAAATTCTGTATAGGGGAGTCAATGCTCAATGCACAATCATTAATCCACCCCAAGCCTAATTTTCGTCAGTCTCCAATCTTCTGAGGCAAAACAAACAAGTTCTTACATGGAGAACAAATTCTTACATAATGAATAAGTTACATAGTGAACAGTACAAGGGCAGTCATCACAGAAACTTTCGGTTTTGCTCATGCATTATGAACTCTAAACAGTCAGTTCAAATATGAATACTCATTTGGTTTTTATACTTGATTTATATGTGGATACCACATTTCTCTCTTTATTATTATTATTTTTAATAAAATGCTGAAGTGGTAGGTAGATACAAGATAAAGGTAGAAAACATAGTTTAGTGTTGTAAGAGAGCAAATGCAGATGATCAGGTGTGTGCCTGTAGACTATGTGTTAATCCAAGCTAGACCAGGGCAATAAAACATCCACGTATGCAGAAGATTTCTCTCAGAACAGGGGGGGTGAGGTTCTAAGCCTCACCTCTGTTGATCCCCAATTTCTCACCTGATGGCCCCCCTGCGACTGTGCCTGTCTTAGGTTGTTCCTCCCTTGAGGAATCTTACCCGTCTCTGGCTAACCAGTCATCTTCCAGGGCCATACAGGGAAGTGTGAAGTTGGTAAGTGAGAGGGAAGCCTTATTGTTTGAAAAGGTTAGCTTTTTACTTCTTTGAGATTTATGCCCTGTGGCTTCTATGCCCAGCATTTGTCTTGAGGTATCTTTACCACTTGGAAGAATTATGATACTCGGTAAATTTGATATGAGGCACGAATTCTATTTAAGGGTTGTAATTAGGAAGGAAGAAGAAAAGCTATAGAAGTAGCAGGCGGAAGAAAACATGGGAAGATTGATTATTTCTTTGACATGTCTTCTTGTAGAGTACTTCAGCATGTATACGTTTTAAGCTACTACTTAAATTGCACACACACATTAACATAATAGGAGTATAGTTACATAACCAAAGCATATCTGTAATTACCAGCCATCTCCAGTGAAACCAAGAAAACCAGTTAGGCACCTTAGGCATTTGTGAAAACTTATCTCTGATATGGTGGATATTGTCCAACTGAACTTGAACAGTCTGAGAGAAATCAGACAAATTAAAACAACCCATTCCTGGGGACTGTTCACATGCCATATGTTCTTTTAACAGTAAATAGTCTGTAGTTGTAAGACTGGAGCGCTACAATTTGCACTTCTCCAAATTCTTGGTTGAGTTCCAACAGTATAGATCCAGTCAAATTTGTTGTTTTACTGTATGCACAGGCCAGCTTAGATATCTCCTACCTCATTCCCATGGCAAGTCCAGGGACTGGTGGGATGAGTGCATCTACAGCTGTAGCAGTGCGTGGATCTTTGTTGGGGTTTTTTGATTATCATCTTCTGGCATGAGTCTTCCAGAGAGTGCAGATGTTGGAAGTTCTTTTTCATATCGTATCTTAGTTCATTTTCGGGGTAGCCCAATTAGGCTTTGATCCTCTGTACAGACACAAACAGACCCTTTGCCTACACTTTTATATGCCCTTTATACCCTTGTGTAGAACTCGTTGGAGGTTACCACACAGGAACTGCGCTTTTTTTTTTTTTGCTTTGTTTTTGGTATCACTAATCTACACTTACATGACGAATATTATGTTTACTAGGCTCTCCCCTATACCAGGTCTCCCCTATAAACCCCTTTACAGTCACTGTCCATCAGCATAGCAAAATGTTGTAGAATCACTACTTGCCTTCTCTGTGTTGTATAGCCCTCCCTTTTCTCCTACCCCGCAATGCATGTTAATCTTAATACCCCCCTACTTCTCCCCCCCTTATCCCTCCCTACCCACCCATCCTCCCCAGTCCCTTTCCCTTGGTACCTGTTAGTCCATTCTTGAGTTCTGTGATTCTGGTGCTGTTTTGTTCCTTCAGTTTTTCCTTTGTTCTTATATTCCACAGATAAGTGAAATCATTTGGTATTTCTCTTTCTCCGCTTGGCTTGTTTCACTGAGCATAATACCCTCTAGCTACATCCATGTTGCTGCAAATGATTGGATTTGCCCTTTTCTTATGGCTGAGTAGTATTCCATTGTGTATATGTACCACATCTTCTTGATCCATTCATCTATCCATGGACATTTAGGTTGCTTCCAATTCTTGGCTATTGTAAATAGTGCTGCAATAAACATAGGGGTGCATCTGTCTTTCTCAAACTTGATTGCTGCGTTCTTAGGGTAAATTCCTAGGAGTGCAATTCCTGGGTCAAATGGTAAGTCTGTTTTGAGCATTTTGATGTACCTCCATACTGCTTTCCACAATGGTTGAACTAACTTACATTCCCACCAGCAGTGTAGGAGGGTTCCCCTTTCTCCACAGCCTCGCCAACATTTGTTGTTGTTTGTCTTTTGGATGGCAGCCATCCTTACTGGTGTGAGGTGATACCTCATTGTAGTTTTAATTTGCATTTCTCTGATAATTAGCGATGTGGAGCATCTTTTCATGTGTCTGTTGGCCATCTGTATTTCTTTTTTGGAGAGCTGTCTGTTCAGTTCCTCTGCCCATTTTTTAATTGGGTTATTTGTTTTTTGTTTGTTGAGGCGTGTGAGCTCCTTATATATTCTGGACGTCAAGCCTTTATCGGATGTGTCATTTTCAAATATATTCTCCCATACTGTAGGGATCCTTCTTGTTCTATTGATGGTGTCTTTTGCTGTACAGAAGCTTTTCAGCTTAATATAGTCCCACTTACTCATTTTTGCTGTTGTTTTCCTTGCCCGGGGAGATATGTTCAAGAAGAGGTCACTCATGTTTATGTCTAAGAGGTTTTTGCCTATGTTTTCTTCCAAGAGTTTAATGGTTTCATGGCTTACATTCAGGTCTTTGATCCATTTCGAATTTACTTTTGTATATGGGGTTAGACAATGGTCCAGTTTCATTCTCCTACATGTAGCTGCCCAGTTTTGCCAGCACCATCTGTTGAAGAGACTGTCATTTCGCCATTGTATATCCATGGCTCCTTTATCAAATATTAATTGACCATATATGTCTGAGTTAATGTCTGGATTCTCTAGTCTGTTCCATTGGTCTGTGGCTCTGCTCTTGTGCCAGTACCAAATTGTCTTGATTACTATGGCTTTATAGTAGAGCTTGAAGTTGGGGAGTGAGATCCCCCCTACTTTATTCTTCTTTCTCAGGATTGCTTTGGCTATTCGGGTCTTTGGTGTTTCCATATGAATTTTTGAATTATTTGTTCCAGTTCATTGAAGAATGTTGCTGGTAGTTTCATGGGGATTGCATCAAATCTGTATATTGCTTTGGGCAGGATGGCCATTTTGACGATATTAATTCTTCCTAGCCACGAGCATGGGATGAGTTTCCATCTGTTAGTGTCCCCTTTAATTTCTCTTAAGAGTCACTTGTAGTTTTCAGAGTAAAAGTCTTTCACTTCTTTGGTTAGGTTTATTCCTAGGTATTTTATTTTTTTTGATGCAATTGTGAATGGAGTTGTTTTCCTGATTTCTCTTTCTGTTGGTTCATTGTTAGTATATAGGAAAGCCACAGATTTCTGTGTGTTGATTTTGTATCCTGCAACTTTGCTGTATTCCGATATCAGTTCTAGTTATTTTGGGGTGGAGTCTTTAGGATTTTTTATGTACAGTATCATGTCATCTGCAAATAGTGACAGTTTAACTTCTTCTTTACCAATCTGGATTCCTTGTATTTCTTTATTTTGTCTGATTGCCGTGGCCAGGACCTCCAGTACTATGTTAAATAACAGTGGAGAGAGTGGGCATCCCTGTCTAGTTCCCGATCTCAGAGGAAATGCTTTCAGCTTCTCACTGTTCAATATAATGTTGGCTGTGGGTTTATCATAGATGGCCTTTATTATGTTGAGGTACTTGCCCTCTATTCCCATTTTGCTGACAGTTTTTAACATGAATGGATGTTGAACTTTGTCAAATGCTTTTTCAGCATCTATGGAGATAATCATGTGGTTTTTGTCTTTCTTTTTATTGATGTGGTGGATGATGTTGATGGACTTTCGAATGTTGTACCATCCTTGCATCCCTGGGATGAATCCCACCTGGTCATGGTGTATGATCCTTTTGATGTATTTTTGAATTCGGTTTGCTAATATTTTGTTGAGTATTTTTGCATCTACGTTCATCAGGGATATTGGTCTGTAGTTTTCTTTTTTGGTGGGGTCTTTGCCTGGTTTTGGTATTAGGGTGATGTTAGCTTCATAGAATGAGTTTGGGAGTATCCCCTCCTCCTCTATTTTTTGGATAACTTTAAGGAGAATGGGTATTATGTCTTCCCTGTATGTCTGATAAAATTCCGAGGTAAATCCATCTGGCTCGGGGGTTTTGTTCTTTGGTAGTTTTTTGATTACCGCTTCAATTTCATTGCTGATAATTGGTCTGTTTAGATTTTCTGTTTCTTCCTGGGTCAATCTTGGAAGGTTATATTTTTCTAGGAAGTTGTCCATTTCTCCTAGGTTTCCCAGCTTGTTAGCATATAGGTTTTCATAGTATTCTCCAATAATTCTTTGCATTTCCGTGGGGTCCGTCGTGATTTTTCCTTTCTCGTTTCTGATACTGTTGATTTGTGTTGACTCTCTTTTCTTCTTAATAAGTCTGGCTAGAGGCTTATCTATTTTGTTTATTTTCTCGAAGAACCAGCTCTTGGTTTCATTGATTTTTGCTATTGTTTTATTCTTCTCAATTTTATTTATTTCTTCTCTGATCTTTATTATGTCCCTCCTTCTGCTGACATTAGGCCTCATCTGTTCTTCTTTTTCCAATTTCGATAATTGTGACATTAGACCATTCATTTGGGATTGCTCTTCCTTTTTTAAATATGCTTGGATTGCTATATACTTTCCTCTTAAGACTGCTTTTGCTGTGTCCCACAGAAGTTGGGGCTTAGTGTTGTTGTTGTCATTTGTTTCCATATATTGCTGGATCTCCATTTTGATTTGGTCATTGATCCATTGATTATTTAGGAGCGTGTTGTTAAGCCTCCATGTGTTTGTGAGCCTCTTTGCTTTCTTTGTACAGTTTATTTCTAGTTTTATGCCTTTGTGGTCTGAAAAGTTGGTTGGTAGGATTTCAATCTTTTGGAATTTTCTGAGGCTCTTTTTGTGGCCTAGTATGTGGTCTATTCTGGAGAATGTTCCATGTGAACTTGAGAAGAATGTATATCCCGCTGCTTTTGGATGTAGAGTTCTATAGATGTCTATTAGGTCCATCTGCTCTACTGTGTTGTTCAGTGCTTCCATGTCCTTACTTTTTTCTGCCCAGTGGATCTATCCTTTGGGGTAAGTGGTGTGTTGAAGTCTCCTAGAATGAATGCATTGCAGTCTATATCCCCCTTTAGTTCTGTTAGTATTTGTTTCACATATGCTGGTGCTCCTGTGTTGGGTGCATATATATTTAGAATGGTTATATCCTCTTGTTTGACTGAGCCCTTTATCATTATGTAGTGTCCTTCTTTATCTCTTGTTACTTTCTTTGTTTTGAAGTCTATTTTGTCTGATATTAGTACTGCAACCCCTGCTTTCTTCTCACTGTTGTTTGCTTGAAATATGTTTTTCCATCCCTTGACTTTTAGTCTGCACATGTCTTTGGGTTTGAGGTGAGTTTCTTGTAAGCAGCATATAGATGGGTCTTCCTTTTTTATCCATTCTGTTACTCTGTGTCTTTTGATTGGTGCATTCAACCCATTAACATTTAGGGTGACTATTGAAAGATATGTACTTATTGCCATTGCAGGCTTTAAATTCGTGGTTACCAAAGGTTCAAGGTTAGCCTCTTTAGTATCTTACTGCCTAACTTAGCTCGTTTATTGAGCTGTTATATACACTGTCTGGAGATTCTTCTCTTCTCTCCCTTCTTGTTTCTCCTCCTCGATTCTTCATATGTTGGGTGTTTTGTGCTGTGCTCTTTCTAGGAGTGCTCCCATCTAGAGCAGTCCCTGTAAGATGTCCTGTAGAGGTGGTTTGTGGAAAGCAAATTCCCTCAGCTTTTGTTTGTCTGGGAATTGTTTAATCCCACCGTCATATTTGAATGATAGTCGTGCTGGATACAGTATCCTTGGTTCAAGGCCCTTCTGTTTCATTGTATTAAATATATCATGCCATTCTCTTCTGGCGTGTAGGGTTTCTGTTGAGAAATCTGACGTTAGCCTGATGGGTTTCCCTTTATAGGTGACCTTTTTCTCTCTAGTTGCCTTTAACACTCTTTCCTTGTCCTTGATCTTTGTCATTTTAATTATTATGTGTCTTGGTGTTGCCCTTCTTGGATCCTTTCTGTTGGGGGTTCTGTGTATTTCTGTGGTCTGTTCGATTACTTCCTCCCCCAGTGTGGGGAAGTTTTCAGCAATTATTTCTTCTAAGATACTTTCCATCTCTTTGCCTCTCTCTTCTTCTTCTGGGACCCCTATAATACGGATATTGTTCCTTTTGGATTGGTCACACAGTTCTCTTAATATTTTTTCATTACTGGAGATCCTTTTGTCTCTCTCTATGTCAGCTTCTATGCATTCCTGTTCTCTGATTTCAATTCCATCAATGGCCTCTTGCATTCTATCCATTCTGCTTATAAACCCTTCCAGAGTTTGTTTCATTTCTGCGATCTCCTTTCTGGCATCTGTGATCTCCTTCCGGACTTCATCCCATTTCTCTTGCGTATTTCTCTGCATCTCTGTCAGCATGTTTATGATTCTTATTTTGAATTCTTTTTCAGGGAGACTGGTTAGGTCTGTCTCCTTCTCTGGTGTTGTCTCTGTGATCTTTGTCTGCGTGTAGCTTTGCCTTTTCATGGTGATAGGAATAGTCTGCAGAACTGGGACGAGTGACGGCTGGAAGGACTTCCTTTCTTGTTGGTTTGTGGCCCTCCTCTCCTGGGAGAACAGCGACCTCTAGTGGCTTGTGCTGGGCAGCTGCGCGCAGACAGGGCTTCTGCTTCCTGCCCGGCTGCTATGGAGTTAATCTCCGCTGTTGCTGTGGGCGTGGCCTGGCTCGGGCAGCTACTCCAAAATGGTGGAGTCGCGTTGGAGCAGGAGCTGCTGGGAGGCTATTTATCTCCGTAAGGGGCCTCCCTGCTCCCTGCAGCCCAGGGGTTAGGGTGCCCAGAGATCCCAGATTCCCTACCTCTGTATTAAGTGACCTGCCCTGCCCCTTTAAGACTTCCAAAAAGCACCCGCCAAAACAAAACAATGACCACCAAAAACAAAAAAGAAAAAAAAATTTTTTAATTAAAAAAAAAAAAAAAAGGTGGTCGTTCGTTTTTCTTTATTCTCCGGTGCCAGCTTCAGGCCTCTGCTCACCGGTCTTTCTGCCCTGTTTCCCTAGTATTGGGGTCCCTATCCCTTTAAGACTTCCAAAAAGCGCTCGCCAAAACAAAACAGCAAAAATGCAAAAAAAAAAATGGTCGCGCGCTTTTCTTATGTCCTCTGTCGCCTAGCCTCCAGTGCCTGCTCACTGTTCTTGCTGCCCTGTTTTCCTAGTATCGAGGGCCCTGCACTCTGGCCCGGATGGCTGGGGCTGGGTGTTCGGCAGTCCTGAGCTCCGTCTCCCTCCCGCTCTGCCTGCTCTTCTCCCGCCGGGAGCTGGGGGGAGGGGCGCTCGGCTCCCGCGGGGCCGGGGCTTGTATCTTACCCCCTTCGCGAGGCGCTGGGTTCTCTCAGGTGCGGATGTGGTCTGGATATTGTCCTGTGTCCTCTGGTCTTTATTCTAGGAAGGGTTGTCTTTGTTATATTTTCATAGATATATGTTGTTTTGGGAGGAGATTTCCGCTGCTCTACTCACGCTGCCATCTTCCGCCCCTCACCTGAATAAAAATATTTTTGAAAATTAAAAAAATAAAAATAAATTTAATATGATATAAAGTGATATGGTTTAAATAGTAGTGAAGGGTATGTTTTCCTGTATATGTTACAAACTTTTAGTGCTTTAATTGTATTTTATTATAACCTCAGGTAGTGGATTTACCTCATTCAATATATGAAAAAGCTCAGCATATCATCCAATGAGCAAAGTCAGTCCTCCTTGTCAAACTAATTAGCCAAATCAATTTTGTTTCCTGCAAAGAGTCAGAATGTATTTTTAACATAAGAATCTATCTAGATATATAAATCTCCATATGAAAACCTTACCTTTGCAATCGGGTCCTAGGATAGTTAAGTGAAAAAGTGAGTAATGGCATGGAACCTTGCCTGGAGTGGGTCACAGGGATAAAGTTAGACATAGCCCCAAGAAGCTCTCTTTCCTTGTCTTCACTGAGAAATATATTCTGCTGTTTCATGCCCTGGAGATGTTTGAACCCTGGGACTGAAAATATTCTCCACTGGTAGGGAATGGGCTTTCTTTTGTAATGTGGTAGAAGGGCAATCATAAAGAAGGGAACTGAGATAGCAGAGGTGGCAGGCTAAACAAGCTTTCCAAGGAAGAACAATATTAGGAAAGACTCACATGGATGTTGAAGATTTGAATATCAATTCCTTTAATGCTATTGATGCCTACCCTACTCACTGAAAAGCTTTCACATATTCTCAGGTGTGTGCATGCCCAAGTTTGAAGACCACTCTAGCAGATCAATGGTCTTTGCTTTTTCTAATTCAAAAAATATACATTTATACATATATAACATGTATATTTCCTAATCTTGATCAATTTTGATAAATTGTAGTAATACATTCAACATACAGTTATGTAACCGACACTATTCTCAGTCCCTTGGGTCATATCAGTGTGGCAGATTGTATTCCTGTTTCATTATCCACCCTCCTGTCTGAGAGACATGCCATGTATCCCTATAAGTGTAGTGTCATTCCTCATTCCATTGTCAGTCCTGTCTATGTGACTTTTTCTGGTAAAGGATAGTGAGTGAGCACATTATGTACCTCATCCAAGCAGAAGCTATAAGAGCTTTGTGAAATATATTGGTCATGTGCTCTGCTTTCTGCAATAAGCACATCCCAGCAAATGGCTACTCCTTTAATGTATCTCCTCTACCTGGCCTGAGAAGGTACATGCAGTTCAGCAGAACCTGGCAGGAGCTACCAGAGCTTTGGATGAGCCACAGCCCTCTTGTAACCTGAATAAGAAATGAATGTTTCTGTAGATACCACTGAGATTTGTTAATTACACAACAGTTACTGCCACAAAAACTTACCAAGAAAACCAATCAACAAAATTGACAATATTCCTACTCAAAGAGGTTATGATCTACATATGTTCAGTATATACAAGAAAATAACATATGGTCAGTATGTGCTCAGCTATGACATTAAAGGGTTCATACATATTTCTGTTTAGTTTACATTAATTTTTTTTTCTTTTTGGTTGTCCTGCTTCAAAGTTGTAGGAAACAAGAGCAATATGTGCTTAAAAATTGATATAGCTTACACTTTTGATTCCCTACTACTGATCATACTTTTACTTGAAGCAACAATAGAAAACAAAAAATGTTGTCATTAAACAAATTATTTCACCTTGCAGTGAAGAAAACTTGAATTTATTTGGCAAAGGAAGCTTGAATGGGCATAAAGCCCTTACATAAACTGAATGAAACTATTAAGCTGAATGAAAATTTTCATAATATCCTATGAAATGTCCTTTCTTAGAGTGTGAGATTGTTTAAATATTAGTCTAGAATTTCCCTTTTCCCATTAACATTTACCTCTTTTGTGTGCCAAAATCTATTCATTCAGTTCACACCTACTGAATGTCTTTGACATACTGCCACCATTCCTATATGACCTATATTTCCTACCGAAATCACAAGTATCAGTGGGTTTTAAGTGTTTTATATCGTTCCCTTTTAAATATACATTTCCATTTACTTCAATAATTTTATGAAATTGATGATGTAATCCTAATACCGGAATAAACAAATACTGGTTGATTTAGACACAGAAAATGAACATTAATTAAAATTTGAATATTAACAACATACCTAGAAGTTCAGTTTATGGCTCTGCATTATGTAAGTAAAAAGGTTATTGAAAGTGCATATTAGTATAAGGTCTCTCATTGTAAGATATGAAATAAAGTATCAGAGTGTTATAATATTATACCTGTATGATACTTTGTGCATTTTTAATTACCGTGACATATTGTCTTTATACTTTTAGCATCTATATGTGTTCCATAATAATAAACAGCTTAGCTTACTTGTGTGTGTTTTAACTTTATTTTTTTACTTATTTATTGGAATAAAGTTGACAAACAATGTTGTATTGGTTTCAGTGACTTGATAATTATATACATTACTAAATGCTCCCCACAGTAAGTGCCGTTATCACCTGTTACTATACCAAGAATATTACAACATTATTGATTATATTCTCTATGTTGTATTTCCATTTTTATGACTAATTCATTTTACAATTGGCAGTTTTAACCTTTTTTCCCCTTCACCTATTTCAGTCATCCCCCAGCCCTCTCCCTAAGATAACCAACAGTCTGTCATCAATATTTATGGGTCTATTTCTTTTTTAGTTTTTGGTTTTGTTTCTTCAGATTCCACATAGAAGTGAAATCATGTGGCATTTGTTTTCCTCTGCCTGGTTTACTTCACTTAGCATGATACCCTCTAGATTTATCCATGCTGTCACAAATAGCAAGAGGTCCATCTTTTTTATGGCTAAGTAATATTCCATTGTGTACATGTACTACTTCTTTATCCATTCATCTATCGACGGGTACTTGGGTTGCTACCATAACTTTGCTATTGTAAACAATGCTGAAATTAACATAGGTGTGAATATATATTTTTGAATTAGTGATTTTGTTTTCTTCTGGAAAATTCCCAGAAGTGGAATCGCTGGGTTGTATGGCATTTCTATTTTTAGTTTTTTGAGGAACCTCCATATTGTTTTCCACAGTGGCTGCTCCAATTTACATTCCCACTAACAGTGTAGGAGAGCTCACTTTTCTCCACATCCTCACCAGCACTTGTTATTTCTTGTCTTTTGGATAATAGCCATTCTGACTGCTGTAATATGATACTTCACTGTGGTTTTGATTTGCATTTCCCTAATGATTAGTGATGTGGAACATCTTTTCATGTGCTTGTTGTCCATATGTGTATATCTGCTTTGGAAAAATGTCTATTCAGCTCCTCTGACCATTTTTAATTTTTTTTTGTTTTTAAGGTACATGAGTTCTTTATATATTTTGAATAATCCCTTATCAGATATATCATTTGAAAATATATTCTTCTATAGAGTAGGTTGCCTTTTTGTTTTGTTGAGGGTTTCCTTTGCTGTGCAGTAGGATTAAGTCTCAATTGTTTATTTTTGCTTTGGTTTCCCTTGCCCATGAAGATGTATCTAGAAAGAAATTCTTCATGCTGATTTTCATGAGATTCTTACCTGTGTTTTCTTTTAAGAGTTTTATGCTTTCATGCCTTATATTTAAGTCTTTAATCATTTTGAGTTTACTTTTGTGTATGGTTTTAGGAAGTAATCCAGCTTCATTCTCTTACATGCAGCTGTTCAGTTTTCCTAAAACTGTTTATTAAAGAGACTGTCTTTTTCCCATTTTATATTCATTGATCCTTTATCATATATTAATTGACCGTATATGTGTGGGTTTATTTCTGGGCTCTCTATTCTGTTCCATTGCTCTATGAATCTGTTCTTGTGCCAGTACCATACTGTTTCAATCACTGTAGCTTTATAGCATAGCTTGAAATCAGGGAACATGATACCTCCAGGTTTGCTCTTCTTTCTCAAGATTGCTTTAGTTATTCAGAATATTTTGTGGTTCCATATAAATTTAGGATTATCTGCTCTTGTTCATTGAAGAATGTCACTGCTATTTTTATAGGGAAGGCATTGAATTTATGAATTGCTTTGGGCAGAATGGCCATTTTGACAACAATAATTCTTCCTATCCATGAGCATGGGATAGATTTCCATTTATTTGTATATTCTTCATTTTCTTTCATGTGTCTTATAATTTTCAGAGTACAGGTCTTTTACCTCCTTGGTTAGGTTTATTCCTCAGTATTTTATTCTTTTTGATGTAATCATAAATGGAATTGTTTTCTTGATTTCTCTTACTGCTAGTTTGTTGTTAGTATATGGGAATGAAGCACATTTCTATGTACTGATTTTTTATCCTGTAACTTTGCTGAATACAATTATAAATCCTAATAGTTATTTGATAGAATTTTTAGGATTTATTTTCTATATATAGTATCATGGCATCTGCAAATAGTGATTGTTTTACTTCTTCCTTACCAATTTGAAGGCCTTTTATATCACTATCTTGAATGATTACCATGGCTAGGACTTCCAGTACTTTGTGGAATAAAACTGGTGAGAGTGGGCATCTATGTCTTGTCCCTGATCTTAGAGGAAAAGCTTTCAGCTTTTTTTCTTTGAGTATTATATTAGATGTTGGTTTGTGGTATATGGCAGTTTGGCCTTTATTATGTTGAGGTATGTTCCCTCTATAGCCACTCTGTTGAGAGTTTTTATTGTGAAGGGATGTTGAATTTTGTCAAATGTATTTTCAGCATCTATTGAGATGATCATATAGTTTTTATCCTTCCTTTTGTTAATGTGGTTTATCACACTGACTGATTTATGAATATTGTACCATCCTTGCATCCATGGAATAAATTCTGCTTGGTCATGATGGATGATCCTTATGATGTATTTTTGAATTTGGTTTGCAAATATTTTGTTGAGGATTTTGCATCTATGTTCATCAGGGATATTGGTCTATAGTTTTCTTTTTGGTGGTGTCTTTGGTTTTGGTATTAGAGTAATACTAGCCTCATAGAATGAGGTTGGAAGTATTCCCTCCTTTTCTATTTTTTTAGAATATTTTAAGAAATATAGGTATTAGCTCTTTAAATTTTTGGTAGAATTCAGCTGTGAAGCCATCTGGTCCTGGATATTTATTTGTTAGTAGTTTTCTGATTACCGGTTCAATTTTGTTACTAGTAATTGGTCCGTTCAGATCATCTGTTTCCTCCTGGATCAGTCTTGGAAGATTGTATGTTTTTAGGAATTTATCATTTCTTCTAGGTTGTCCAATTTATTGCCATATAATTTTTCATAGAATGATTCTTTGATTTCTGTGGTCAGTCATACCTTCTCCTTTTTCATTTCTAATTTTGCTTATTTATGTCCTCTCCTTATTTTCTTGAGGGTATGTCTATTTTATTTATCTTCTTGCAGACCCATCTCTTGGATTCATTGATTTTTTTTCTATTGTTTTCTTAGTCTATTTCATTTATTTCTGCTCTGATCTTTATTATGTCCCTCCTAATTTTGGGCTTAGTCTTTTCTTCTAGTTCCTTTAGTTGTAGAGTTAGATTGTTCATTTGAGATTGTTTTTGTTTATCGAGGTAGGTCTGTATTGCTATAAATTCCCTCTTAGAATTGTTTTTGCTGCATCCCACATATTTTGAACTATTGTGTTTGTTTTCATTTGTCTCTATATATTGGTTGATTTTCTCTTTAATCTGTCCCTTGATACATTGATTATTTAGAATTACGTTATTTAGCTGACATGTGTTTGTGTCTTTTCCAGTTTTCCTGTAATTGATTAGTACTTTCATACATTGTGGCCTGAGAAAGTACTTAATACAATTTCAGTCTTAAATTTGTTGAGACTTCCTTTGTGCCCTAATATATGATCTATTTTAGAGAACATGGAATGTTCTCTTGAGAAAAAATGTGTATTCTATTGCTTTTGGGTAGAGTGTTATACCATTCAAAGCCTCTGTTTCCTTTATTATTTTCTGTCTGAATGATCTATCCATTGGTGTAAGTGGGATGTTAAGGTCCCCTGCTATTTTTATGCTCTGGTCAAATTCTCCCTTTAGGTCTGTTAGTATTTGGTTTATATTTTTAGGTACTCCTGTGTTGAGTGCATAGATGTCTATTTCTATATCCTCTTGTTGGAGTGATCCTTTTATCATTATATATAATGTCCTTCTTTGTCTCTTTAACTTTATTTGCTTTGAAGTCCATTTTGTCTGATACAAGTATTGCAATTCCAGCTTTTCTTTGTTCCTATTTGCATGGTACATCTATTTTTCATCCCTTCAGTTTCAGTCTGTGTGTCTCTTTAGGTCTGAAGTGTCTATCATAGGCAGCAAATAGATAGGTCTTGTTTTTTGTGCATTTAGCCACCCCATGTCTTTTGATTGGAACATTTAGGCCCTTTACATCTAAAGTAATTACCGATATGTATGTACTTATTGCCATTTTGTGTTTCCTGGCTGTTTTTGTTGTTCTTCTCTGAAGATTTCTTCCTCTCTTGCTCTCTTTCTTGTGTTTTATGACTTTCTTTAGTGTTATGGTTGTGTTCCCTTCTCTTTTTTGTATATCTATTACAAATTTTTGGTTTGCCATTACCAGAGGGTTCTTATATGACCTCTTATGAATATAACAATCCTAAATTGATGGTCACTTAAATTTGAATGCATTGTCATACCACTGCATTTCTTACTCCTCTCCCCCACATTTTGTGTATATAATATCTTCTTTTATACCTTTTAATTAAGTGATTCCCTTAACTAGTTTTTAGGTGTAATTGCTTTTACTACTTTTGTCTTTTTGATCTTCACAATAGCTTTTAAGTAATTGATCTACTATCTCTGCTATATTTGCTTTACCAGTGGAAATTTTTCCTTAAGTTACTTGCTTCTATAGGGTCTTACATTTTCCTCCTAACGAAGTCCCTTTAACATCTCTTGTAAGACTGGTTTGGTAGTGATGAACTCTTTTAACTTATGTTTATCCATTAAGATCTTTACCTCTCCTTCATTCTGAATGATAATCTTGCTTGGTATAGTATTCTTGGTTGAAGGATTTTTCCATTCAACACTTTGAAACTATCATGCCATTCTCTCCTAGCCTGTAGAATTTCTGCAGAAAAATCAGCTGGTAATCTTATGGAGTTTCCCTTATATGTAATTTGTTGTTTTTCTCTTGCTGCTTTTAAGATTCTCTCTTTGTCTTTGATCTTTGACATTTTGATTATAATGTAACTTGGTGTGGACTTCCTTGGGTTCATCTTGTTTGGAGCTCTCTGTTTCCTGAACCTGGTAGACTGTTTCTTTTCCCAGGGTAGGGACATTTTCATCTTTTAACCCTTTAAATAAATTTTCTCCTTGTTTCTTTCTCTTTTCTCCTTCTAAGACTCCTATAATGTGGATGTTAAGACATTTGATGTTGTCCCAGAGCTCTTTTATACTATCCTCATTTTTTAAAATTCTTTCTTCCTTCTACTATTCAATTTGAGTACTTTCCATTTCTCTATCTTCCAAGTCACAGATCCATTCTTCTGCCTCCTCTAGTCGGTTGTACCTTCCCTTCTGTGTATTTTTTATTTCATCTATTGAATTTTTCATTTCTGATTGGTCCCTTTTTAGACTTTTTAATTTTGTTGAGGTCTTCCTTCAGTTTCACTATTATTTTCTCAATCTCAGTGAGTCTCTTTATAACCATTGCTTTAACTTCTTCATCAGGTACATTGGTTAACTCTATGTCATCTAGGGTTTTCTTCTGTTTTTGTGTTTGTGTGTTGTTGCTGTTATGTTGTTTGGAGCATATTTCATCTGTCTTCGCATTTTGTGTGACTTTCTGTGCTTCATTCTATAAATTAGTTGAAAGGGCTTGCTCTTCCAGTCTTGCAGGATTAGCCTTGTGTAGGAGAGTACCCTGTGTAGCCTGAATGTACATCATGATTTTGGCATGCTAGAGGCCAAGAAAGTGTAAGAGGGGCTTTTCTTGATGCTAAGGCTCTCGGAGATGATCCCAGAGATAAGGCCTTGGGGACCAGTTGGAGGGGCCCTTGGGTGGGTACGTACGGGTTCTGCACTGGTGGGGGGAGTGCTGGGGGGTGCACTTCAGGGAACTCCCAGATTGGTGCCAGCTATGTCCTCTCTTCCTCCTCATCTGCAGGTCTGTGTGTGCTCTGGGCTTCTGGGGACCCCTCTGAAGAATTGCTGCATGGTCTTGCTGGTAGCATGGAGTTAAGCTCCATGCACTTTCCCCCTCAGCCCCTGCATGCTTGGGCTACTCCTAGGAATTCCTGCATCAGCACCTGCCAATCCTGCTGGGGCTGTGTTTGTGCTTTCTCCCTGGGCCTCAGTGCTCTGGGCTGCTCTAGGAAATTCCTGCATTGGCACCCACTGGAGCCTGCTGGTTCCTGGAATTTGGTACCATGTGCACATATTCCTCCATGGCCCCCATGTGCTCTGGGCTGCTCTGAAGAGTTCCCACCTCAGCTCCTACTGTGTTCTGCTGGTGGTCAGAGGTCATACCCTGCACTCACATTCCCCAGTGGTGTTCTGGGGAGTTGCCTCTGCAGCACCAGCCTGCAGATTTGTGCACACTCCTGTGAGCCAGGGAACTTTCTGGTTCTGCTAATGAGGTCTGGGCCAATAGATAACAACAGTCAGCAAGATGGGACTCCTGGATCTCCTGCCTACCTGGGTATGGGTAGAGGTTGGGGAGCTGCCTAGACCAGGTCTGAGATTGGTGTGTGTGCCCAGATTATGCTCTTGGCTGCACTAAGATGTGTAGAAGGAGCACAAACAATGATGCTGGCTGGCTCCCCCAATCCCAAATTGCCTCCAGTGTTTTCCTCACTAAGTGGTGGATATTTTGTTCTGAAACTTAGGTTCTCTCACTTACGGTCTAGTCAGACTTTAAACTGACAAACGTTATGTTTGTTTTTTTTTCTGTACCTCAGGGCAGAGAGTCCATGCCTGGCTCTCTCAAAAATATCCCTCTCCCTCGGCTCTGCTGGGGTTGGGGTTACCATGGTTACCCTGTCTCTCTGTCTCTTCTGCTTTTTTTTATGTGATCATTGTCCCTGGTTATATAAACATATTCACTTCGGTCTCCATTCTTCTTCAGAGTGAAATGCTCTGTGAGTAGGTATAGATTTGTTGTGTAGGTGTGAAAAAGTGGATTCAGGCTCACTCTACTCTGCCCATCTTCCTTCCTTCCTTCCTTCCTTCCTTCCTTCCTTCCTTCCTTCCTTCCTTCCTTTCTTCCTTTCTTTTTCTTTCTTCTTTCTTCCTTTCTTTCTTTTTCTTTCTTCTTTCTTTCTTTCTTTCTTTCTTTCTTTCTTTCTTTCTTTCTTTCTTTCTTTCTTTCTTTCTTTCTTTCTTTCTTTCTTTCTTTCTTTCTTTCTTTCTTTCTTCTCTCTCTCTTCCTTTCTTTCTATTTTATTTTTTTAAAGGCCATGTATTATTTGCTAATTAATGGACACAACACAATATAATTTATTTTCAAATGTTTTTTTGAAAGTCTGTGCTCATAAAAATCAGGAAAAGTTGGAAAGAAAGACTGTTAAATCACTGAAACTTTGTATCTTACACAATCTTGTTTGTACAAAAATGCAAATTAAATATAAACCTAAATTAATGATAATTTTATGCAAATATGTTTTATGTGATCTTCAGTTATATATAAAAGTTTCTTGGTTTGGTTATTTGTGAAAATATCAATACCAGATTGAATTACTACCTATTGGCAGAAAGCCCTAAAAAGCTTACTTTACCATTAATCTTTTACATGGTTAAGTGCATTTCCTATTTTGAGATCACCTAAACACTGGAAAAAAAGAAAGAAACGAAAGGGCAGTATGTCCATAAACCAACAAATAATTTGGCTGTCATGTATCATAAAACACAACCCACACACACCCGTACAATAAACATTATGCATTACATACACACATGGGTGTACATGTGTGCATGCATGTGAACGCATACACAAGCACATACCCACAGCCAGTCATAAAACAAAGCCTAACGACGGGCTACTTCCAGTTCGATACTCAGCTTTGCATTTTTTCTTACTTCATTAAATGAATAATTTTTTGTCACCTTCCCATTCTTGAAGACAGTGTGGAGAAGATCTGGACCATACTCCTCTAGGTCTCCTTTTCCTTCTTCAAGTGTAACAAAATTCCCTGCTGGTGTCTTATGTAAAGATAATAGGCCTTTTTTGGACCTTTTCTTGGGATCAGCAACTGGGTCCTTAAGGACATTAACCCCAAGGCCATTGGTTACAACATAATTGCACTTGAAGGAACAATTCAAGAGATCTCTTGTGAACTTCTGTAGCAAACCACCACCAGAACCGAAGCAATATTTTCAAGACTTCATTTGTTTTGCTTCATGCCTTCTACAATCTCTTGTAAGGTATTAATATCTGCTCCATCTCCTTGAATAATTCTAAGATAAGGAGGCAGCAACTTGTAGCCCTTTGAGTTCTCAGTAACAGGAAACTTCTTACCTAAAATATCCAAAACCTTTAGTACAGTGTCAAGAGGATTTCCAGAATCAGGTCTGATTATTAGTGGTGCCTCTGTACTTCTTGATAGTATTAAATGTCTTAGATCTTCACCCCATATTTTCTCACAGGCATTAAAAATGTCATATCTATTGCTGACCACAGATGCGGGCACTGATGAAAGCTGTGATACTACATGTCCAAAAGCATCTTTTCCACCGTCTTTCTCCCAAGTTGCTATGGTACTGTGCTCTGCCACTGCAACAGAATAACCTGCAATAGGATCTTTTGTTTCATAGTGTTTTTTAATTAAAGCAATTCCTGCTACTGTGTCTGTGCCTTTGAAGTTAACCAAGTGAGCAGACCCTCCGATGCCAGCAGTCTCTTCAGAAGAGAGTCCTCTGTAGCCAAAAGCCATGTAACTTGGATTCCAGACCATCTAAGTTACCAGAGGTTTCTAACAAATATTTGGCCAATATTTTCTTCTGCTGTCTAGAATTTGTGGCCTCCGTGATTGGACTCCAGGACTGAACAAGAATAGTCTCAATCCAATTTGTAAGCCAGTAGCACTCGGATCTGTGTTTTCCACTGTGAAGAGAACATTTCCTCGGGGAATGACAGAGCCTTCGGGAACAGCTTTTATTTCTATTGGAAGATGCCCATCGTATTTCTCAAGAATGTAGTTCCATTCCTTTTCATTAAAGACATGATCTTGGAAATGCTCTCTGTAGATCTCTTTGGCTTCCTGGATTTTCTCTTTGGTTACTACTTTACCTTTTAAGTACTTATTAAGAATGTACTCAACCAATAAAATACTGTTTCATCGAATTTCCCCTTCCTTATTTTGGAGTCTTCTGTCTTCTTTACACAGCATTCAAAGTAGGAATAGACTTTGCTTGTGTTGGGTGGGTATGTTCATAGTGGGCAACCTTGTAGGGGTCGGTGGCCAGGAGGACGTTGAGCTCGGCCTGTACCGCAGCATTCATCTCGGACAGGAGAGAGGGGGCCGCGAGTGGCGGGCTGCCCGGCGCGCTGCAAGGGAGAAAAATGAGCTTCTCCGCGCTCCGATGCATAAGTCACCGCTCGGTCGGGGTGGGAGGGGAGAGGAGGGAGAAACGGGGCACAAGGAGGTGCCTGAGGAGGGCGCGCCCGCAGCCGTGACGCGATGGGGGGCGGCGGTGGCTCGTGTGCTCGCAGACTGGGGACTCCCGCGGCCTCCTCATTCCGGCGGGGACGCCTAACTTTATTTAAATATCGAAAAGAATAGATTCTACTGACACTTTCTTCTTATACTACATTTTATGTTTATAAATTACAACTCTTTTGATATATGTAGGATGGGGCTCATTTATTTTCACCTGCTGACTTGTATCATAAATGTGTAAGTACACCACATTGTATTTATCCATTCTCCTGTTGACAGATATTTTGAGTTGTTTCCAATGTTTTGGTACTATAAAGAATTCTATAAATACTCTTATACATGTCTCCTGGAACATAATGCTGAAGAATTTCATGGTATATGTTTGAAGTAAAATTGAGCATAAAATGTGTACATGTTTAACTTTATAAAATTAAGCCAAATTGTTTATCACGGTGGGGGTGCTGGTTACATTCCACCAGTGGTAAATTTGAATTCTTGTTATTTATATTCTTATAATACAAGTTATTAACTAATCTTTCCATTTTCCATTTTTTAAATAATTCTAGTAAGTACAAAATTAGGGCAATTATGATTAATTTCAAATTCCATGTTTATATTTTTAGACACGTTCTTACTCCTATGTAACTACTGTTCATATTTTCTCATTTTCAGGAGTGGCATGCATTTTACCATCTTGACTTTTAGGTATCATTTATACGGTCTGAATATTAATCCATTCTTCACATCTAGTTCATAGTAGACTTCTCTTAGGTAATGTCTTAAAACTTATAAAAAATGTAGCATGAGTAATTATACTCCTTTTCAGTTCCCCAATGATATTTACATTAGATACTGAAAATAATACTTAAAGGATGATGATGACATTTTATGACATTGTTAAGGAAGAAAAAATCTGCTTAGAGGTAAAAGATCATTCCAAATTAAGACAGAATGTTTTTGAAATCCTATATGTTCTAGGCCATGCTTTTTGTTATGCTTTAAAACACATCATTTTTAGAACACTTCCCTTTAGAATACATACTTTTTCCTGTTTGAAAGTATCCAACTGGTATTTTTTTTACCCTTTGGAATATTTGACAGATTAATTGAGTCTCTTGATTTTGGATTCAGGTCCCCTTAGTTATTTCCTGTTTGCACCTGAGCAAGTAAAATCGCTAATTTGTTTGTAACCAAAACACATAACAGATTAGTGAAATCTGTAGTTACATGTATAACACAAAACTATAAAAGCACATAAATTTAATGGTCACTTGATTTGTATCAGAGCTATAGAAACAAAAGCCAATTATAATTAAAAATATTGTATTTACCATGAAAATTGGATCATTATTCATTCCAAGTAACATCCAATAATCCATTATTTAGTGTAGTATTCCAGTGCAAAATGAATAGAGATTGTGTATAAACTGAGTTGACTGATGTACAACCAGAAATGTCTACTTTTACCCCAAACTTCTGAACTTTAATAGAAAATAGATGAAAAAAGCAGTGAAATATTTTTCTATTAATGTAAATGTTATTTTAAGTAAAAATAAATGAGTTATACATTATAACTATGTTCTTCATGCCAAACTTTATTATACACTCCAAAGGAAACAAAAAAGTTTAAGAATTTGCACCAGGTAGGTCGATATCAGGGCTCACATATTTTTAGTAAAACCAGCTATTGTGTGTTTATAGTTGTTTATGTGGCTCCTTCATATGGTGAGCAGCTGGGAGTTATGCAACATCAAGTTCATGACATATTGTCCTACATAATTCCCAATGTCCTCCTTATGCAGAACAGCATAGCAGTAGCAGAGTTATGAATTTAAGCCTTGGATGAATAATACATTTTAATGCATCCTAAGGGTTCTATAACCATGCCAGAATACCTGAGTTATTCTTAAGAGCTCTAAAACTGAGTGATTGAAGGTCTAAAAGTTGCTGCAAAGGGATATGGGATGTCAATGACACTGCAGGTTATACGGAAAAGCATGCATTATGGAAACAGACCTGGATTTGTGTTTTAATTCTCCTTACTAGCTGTGTAGCTCACTTTAATGTGTAAAATAAGATAGTCAATACTAGTCTAGATAAGGCTGCAGTAACAAACAACCTCTTATAAAAACTGAGTGGCATATAAAAAGAAAGTTTTTTTCTTACTCATGCATTAACAGACTGTTTGTGTGCTCTCCATTACACCTGCTCACTCTGTGACACAGCCCAATACAAAAACCACTGCCTCATATGTTGTTAGTTGAAGTAGAGGGAAAGAGCTCCCACCAATAAATAGTTCCATACAGAAGTGACACATGTCACCTTCACTCAACAATGTATTGACTAGAACTCATTATATAGTCTGACCTACTCATGGTGGAGTCTAAAATAGCTCTCCAACCGTTCAACCAAAAAGCAAAAATCTAGAAATTCAAAGATCCAGCAGCATGAAAGATTACCACAGGATTGCTGAGAATTTACTAGTAACCTGTGTAAGGTTTTTAGCATCGTGTTTATGAAATATAATAGTAAATATCTGGAAACATTCTTCATTAAGAGTTGGTATTGAACATACAATATTGGTATTACAAAGAAAGCATAAAATGACATCATGTATGAGCAAATTTGTTTATACTTTATGTTGTTTCTTTGGTGAATGTATTTTACAATATATAAAACATCTTTTTAAACTTTTAAATGTTTCATTTTTAAATATCACCATGATTTGTCACAATTATCCAGCTAATATGAAATCAAGAAATTAGAAAAATAAAAGGACTTATGTTTCCAGATACTATTTGGATCTTTCCCAAATTTATTAAATATGGCAGGAAAAATTTTGATAGAAAAGTTTTAATTAATGATTTGAATGAAGAGAATCGAACAATAACTTTTATAGTTGAACTTTAAATAGAACTCTAAATAGAACATTAATTTTCTTTCCCCAGGGCATGCAATTACTTTCTGAAGGAGCAAAGAAATAGCTTCCTTCATATTTTCTCATTGTTTTTGCTGGTAGAGAGAATAACCACAAACATGCTCAGATTTATACAAGTTCTGTGCTTTCTAGATTGTTCCATACAGAATAGTACATATGATATTAAAATTCCTATAATGAGCAAAGAAAATTTATTGTTATATTTCCAAGTTACTGTGAGACTATCAAAAGCACACTTTAATTCCATTTGTATTTACTGATCATCAAAAGCAAAAAATCATGTTTACATCAGAAAGTAAGAGCCATGAAAGAGATCAAGAAAAAATATTATAGCTATTTATGGGACAAAAAGAGTCTTGAAAAAGATTTGTGTTCCAGTTTTTACCTCCAGGTACATCAGTAACTCATAACCCAAAAAAGATAATCACACTTTATCTGTAAAGTGTTTAGAATACAGGCTTGTATTATCATAAATCAGATGTTATACCCAAGCTCTAAGCAAGCAAACCTCCTCGCAAATGTAATTGATTAGACTTTTGCTTTTTTATTTATTCATTCACTTATTATACTCATCATGACTGTGCATTACATCCTCAAAACTTCTGATAACTGGAAGTTTAGGTCTGTGGGGTAAATGGAAGTTTTCACGCAGAATTTCCAGAATTTCTTGCCTGGCCTTAGTGCATTTACATACCAGTGGCTAATTGTTGCAGCAGAGCCTCCAGGTCCATCTTCAGCAAAGGGTGGAGAGAAAATGGCCATTTCTCTCTTCCCCTCCATTCCTGGTACATAATTGGTCTAGCCACCAAGGACCCGCCCATGGAGTTTCTCCCCGAGGGGGCAGACAAGGGAAGAAAGCCCGCACAGTGGCCAGAGGGAATAGATGGTGCAGGGTCTGACTAGCCATCTTGAGCAAGTTGTAAGAAATGAGTCTTTTCCCCAACCTTCCCCTTGCCCTCTTTCAGTTTCAAGAGATTGATAGGGAACTTGTACCAGGAGGGAACCACCCCACCCACCCGTTACTCCCAGAGCTACAGTGCCTTAGACTTTAAAAACTATTTCCTAAAACTACCAAATAAAAGAGAAAAGTTAATACATCTTTTAAAGGCACTTTATTTAAAAGCCAAGGAATAATATTAGCTTCTTGCGGAGGAAAAGGGATTTTATAACCATAACCACATTTAATATTTGTCTAAATGTGAAGGCTTGCTTACCACTTACCTAAACTATGCATATCTCTGCAAGCTTAAGATGAACATCTGTACATTTTTTAATGCTAAAAACCATATCTACTAATTCTTCAATAAATTTATAAATCCAGTGAATTGTAAGGAATTGCAAACAATACATATATATGTATATATATATAGTACTTGGGAATCTTTTTTAGGGCATAGCAATTTTTTTCACACTACTAAAAGTAATTATGGATTTTCTTCTTTAGACTATTTTCCATTTTTCTATCTTCAGGCTCGGATAACCACCCAAGTTGAGTAAAATATATTACATTTCAATCCTTGTCATATAATATTATTCTGGCAAGGTTAACTGCCACAGACTTTCCCAGGATCAGAAACTGCTCTTAATCCCTCTTAAGAGATGAAGCTGTGAGATATGAGTTGTGAGATAAAATACAGACAGACTGACTCTGGTCAACATTCTCAATCCCTTATACTTTATTGCATCTCACTTGAAGCTAAGGAATCAAGTATTAGAAAGGAAATAGAACTACAAAGTTTTTCCAGGAGACAGGTGAATATTTATTATCCTGATACTTGAAATTTAGGAACAAGAATTCTTAGCAGTTACTTGTTGTAAAATGAATGTAAGACTGCTTGCAATGTAATAATAAGTCAAAACTAAGTTAAAAAAAGAAAAACAATAATCTATAGCTAACATCATGCATAATAGTGAACGATTGAATGTATCGCTCATAAAACGAGGAATAAGGCAAGGAAACACCTTAGCTCTCACCAATCTTACTCAACAAAGCATGAAAAACAGAAGAAAACAAAAGCAACACAAAACTCTTTTACCAGTGAGCTCAGCAACATCTCATGATACAATTGTTTTTCTATAGAGTAGCAAAAACCACCATTTACAAAAACTTAAAAGTGAAATACATATTTATAAATATAAGAAAACAAGTACAGTATTTGTATACCAAAAATTACAAAACACTGATGAAAGAAAACAAAGAAGAACCAAATAAATTAAGAGACATACTATATCCACGATTTGGAAAATGAAACATAGTAAGGATATCAGTTCTCCATGAATTAATCTATAGGTTTAACATAAGTCTACCCAAATCCTAGTAACATGTTTTGTAGATATAAAAAGTTTATTCTAAGAATTATATGGAAATGTAGGAGAGCTAGGAAAGCTTAAAAAATGTTGAAAAAGATTAATAAAATGGGATAGATCTCTCCCCAACTTTAAAACTTAGTGCTTAAACTTCAGAAAATTATTTTATTTGAAGAAATATTCTTCTTCTTAATAATGATATTTACAATGTAAATAGCACATACATGTTCTCCTTTAATTGTTCTTATAGTTCTTAAAGGGTTTATGCATAAACTACATCTTGCTAATCCTATCACAGTTTGCTAGATGATTCACACGAAAGTGAATTGGAATTAATACATTTAGTAAATGGAAAAAATTGCAACCCATATTTCTGCCTCTAATTTCAGAATTTCCCTATTGCTACACAAGTCTGTCTCTTAAAGGCAATATATAGTTTTATTTAAAATGAATAAAAATTTACATTTTATTATACTGTAATAAAAAATTATTTACAGTGAATATTTACAATGAATTGTTTGCAGTTATTTATGAGTATTTCTATATGCATTACTTGGGTATGATTTGTAAGGTTTAATTTTCAAAAGTGTAACTGTATAAAAAAGGATAGTCTCTAATGGAACTTGAGGTGAATTACTTCATACCCAAAGAATGCTCATAATTGACAACTTCTTAAAAAGTTTTTACATCTGCATTTGCAGTTTGGGATCCCAAAGTCACACAATATAACATAACATTTTATTTTATACCGTAAGTAAAATAATTCATATAAAACATAAAAATGGGCAACCTGTGTTTTTCTGCTTAAGCAAAAGAATCATGAAGGAGAAACAGGAGTGATGATGCCAGCATCTCTAAAGCAAATAAAAGAATAAGTGGAATACTTAGGAAAACTTTGTCAATTTAAAATTTTTTCTTATCATTTGTTATCCCAAATTGTGGAGAATTGAGTATTATGCAGAGACAATGATTCACTAAATCATGGAATAAAATAAAGTGGTGAAATGTTTTTACATTAAAAACAAACAAAAAAGTTACAGTGACCAAGAAAATACCCATCAGATCAGTTTCTTCTCCGTGGCTGCTCCATTTCAACTCCCAAGTGACATTTGATATGTTTTATCTTGACACATTAAAGTCTTAAACCTATGACCTTTCATAGAGTTTAGCAGTCAGAATTTATTGCTACAAAGATAAAGGGATAATTCAGTTTTCCAAATATGGCTTGGATAAAGTCAAGGCAACATATCACTGACCTGAAAACACAAATGGCACCCTTATAGCCTAGCATCATGGCCTGCTTCCCAGGGAACCTGTTCCTTAATTCAACCACATACAGAGAAGTCCACCATATTTACCAGGAAAGAGAGGAGGTGGCCAATGGGGGTGTCATAAGCTCACAAAGACCAGTGCAAGTGCTACAACTTATAACAACTTTGCTCTATAAATGTTTGACATTATATAAATGAAATAAATAACCTCCTTGGCCTTTTTAGGTATATTGGTTTACATATGCACTAGTAGTATGGTGAAGATCATACTAGGATTAAGGGAGCCTGGATTTTGATTTCAGCTTTATTAATAATTTCATGTGTGACCCTGAGCAAGTCGCTCAATGTCTGGTCCCAGCCCTGCACTGATAATCTATAATTGGCAGTCATGGATGTTGGAAATTACTTAAATAGCTGGGTCTTGATTATTTTTTCCCTTATTTTCTTAACTGGATTTGGCTATCTTTTTTAATCTTTGAGATTCCTACCCCATTTATTAATTCATCAGCAAATTTTTTTGATATTATTAATGTACAATTACATGAGTGACATTATGATTACTAGACTCCCCCTATTATTAAGTTCCCACCACATACCCATTATAGTCACTGTCCATCAGCGTAGTAAGATGCTATAGAATCCCTACTTGTCTTCTCTGTGTTATACAGCCTTCCCTGTATTCCCCCCTACTACATTATGTGTGCTAATCGTAATACCTCTTTTTCCCCCTTATCCCTCCCTTCCCACCCATCTTCCCCAGTCCCTTTCCCTTTGGTAACTGTTGGTTCATTCTTGGGTTCTATGAGTCTGCTGCTGTTCTGTTCCTTCAGTTTTTGCTTTGTTTCTTATAGTGCAAAGAAGAGTGAAATCATTTGATCATTGTCTTTCTCTGCCTGGCTTATTTCACTGAGCGTAATATCCTCTAGCTCCATCCATGCTGTTGCAAATGGCAGGATTTGTTTTCTTCTTATGGCTGAATAATATTCCATTGTGTATATGTACCACCTCTTCTTTATCCATTCATCTACTGATGGACACTTAGGTTGCGTCCATTTCTTGGCTATTGTAAATAGTGTTGCGATAAACATAGGGGTGCATCTGGCTTTTTCAAACTGGGCTCCTGCATTCTTAGGGTAAATTCCTAGGAGTGAAATTCCTGAGTCCCACAATGGTTGAACTAATTTACATTCCCACCAACAGTGTAGGAGGGTTCCCCTTTCTCCACATCCTCGTCAACATCTGTGGTTGTTTGTCTTTCGGATGTTGGCCATCCTAACTGGTGTCAGGTGATATCTCATTGTGGTTTTAATTTGCATTTCTCTGATGATTAGCGATCTGGAGGATATTTTCATGTGTCTGTTGGCCATCTGAATTTCTTCTTTAGAGAATGGTCTGTTCAGCTCCTCTGCCCATTTCTTAATTGGATTATTTGCTTTTTGTTTGTTGAGGTGTGTGAGTTCTTTATATACTTTGGATGTCAACCTCTTACTGGTTATGTCATTTATGAATATATTCTCCCATACTGTAGGATGTTTTTTTGTTCTACTGATGGTGTCCTTTGCTGTACAGAAGCTTTTAAATCTGATAAAGTCCCACCTGTTCATTTTTGCTTTTGTTTCCCTTGTCTGGGGAGATATGTTCACTAAGCAGTTGCTCATGTTTATGTCCAAGAGATTTTTGCCTATGATTTTTTCTAAGAGTTTTATGGTTTCATGACTTACATTCAGGTCTTTGATCCATTTTGAGTTTACTTTTGTGTATGGGGTTAGACAATAATCCAGTTTCATTCTCTTGCATGTAGCTGCCCAGTTTGCCAGCACCAGCTGTTGAAGAGGCTGTCATTTCCCCATTGTATGTCCATGGCTCCTTTCTCATATATTAATTGACCATATGTGCTTGGGTTAATATCTGGACTCTCTGTTCTCTTTCACTGGTCTGTGGATCTGTTCTTGTGCCAGTACCAAATTGTCTTGATTACTGTGGCTTTGTAGTAGAGCTTGAAGTTGGGGAGCATAATTCCCTCTGCCTTATTCTTCCTTCTCAGGATTGCGTTGGCTATTTGGGGTCTTTTTTGGTTCCATATGAATTTTAGAACTATTTTCTCTAGTTCATTGAAGAATGCTGTTGGTATTTTGATAGGAATTACATTGAATCTGTAGATTGCTTTAGGCAGGATGGCCATTTTGACAATATTAATTCTTCTTATCCGTGAACACGGGATGTGTTTCCATTTATTGGTATCTTCTTTAATTTCTCTCATGAGTGTCTTTCATCAGCAAATTTTTAATGAGTACCTACTATGTGTCAGGCACTGTGACTAACAGACAAAATTCAGTATTCTCGTGTAGCTTGCATTCTATTCCATTTTCTCAAGGAATAATGATTTACATTAGAAATGATTATGTCAAACAATTTTCACTAACATTGCTTCTAGTGAGCTACCTTATCTCTGACACTATTTTTTTTTTGAGAGGGCGTCTCTCATATTTATTGATCATATGGTTGTTAACAACAATAAAATTCTGTATAGGGGACTCAATACACAATCATTAATCAACCCCAAGCCTAATTCTCAACAGTCTCAAATGTTCTGAAGCATAACGAACAAGTTCTTACACGGTGAACAAGTTCTTACATACTGAATAAGTTTACATGGTGAACAGTGCAAGGGCAGTCATCACAGAAACTTTCGGTTTTGATCATGCATCATGAACTATAAACAATCAGGTCAATTATGATTATTCGTTTGATTTTTATACTTGATTTATAAGTGAATCCCACATTTCTCCATTATTATTATTATTATTATTATTACTATTATTATTTTTAATAAAATGCTGAAGTGGTAGGTAGATGCAAGATAAAGGTAGAAAACATAGTTTAGTGCTGTAAGAGGGCAAATGTAGATGATCAGGCCAGTGCCTATAGACTAAGTATTAATCCAAGCTAGACAAGGGCAACAAAACATCCATGGATGCAGAAGACTTCTCTAAAAACAGGGGGGGGTGAGGTTCTAAGCCTCACCTCTGTTGATCCCCAATTTCTCACCTGATGGCCCCCCTGCGACTGTGCCTGTCTTAGGTTGTTCCTCCCTTGAGGAATCTTACCCATCTCTGCCTAACCAGTCATCTTCCGGGGCCATACAGGGAAATGTAAAGTTGGTAAGTGAGAGAGAAGCAATATTCTTTGAAAAGGTTAGCTTTTTACTTTTTTGCAGATTTATGCCCTGTGGCTTCTATACCCAGCATTTGTCTTGAGGTATCTTTACCACTTGGAAGAATTATGATACTTGGTAATTTCTATATGAGGTACGAATTCTACTTAGGGGTTGTAATTATGAAGGAAGAAGAGAAGCTATAGAAGTAGCAGACGGAAGAAAACATGCGAAGATTGATTATTTCTTTGACATATTTTCTTGTAGTGTAACATAAGCATGTATAGGTTTTAAATTACTAATTAAACTGTATGCACACATTAACATAATAGGAATACAGCTACATAACCAAAGCAGACCTACAATTACCAGCCATATCCAGTGAAACCAAGAAAACCAGTTAGGCACCTTAGGCATTTGTGAAAACTTATCAATGATATGATGGATATTGTCTAACTGAATTTGAATATTTTGAGAAAAATCAGACAAATTAAAACAACACATTCCTGGGAACTGTTCACATCCCATATGTTCTTTTAACAGTAGATAGTCTATAGTCGCAAGATTTTGGAGCACTGCAACTTGCACTTCTCCTAATTCTTGGTTGAGTTCCGACAGTATAGATCCAGTCAAATTTGTTGTTTTACTGTATGCACAAGCCAGCTTAGATATGTCCTTCTTCATTCCAATGGCAAGTCCAGGAACCGGTGGGATGAATGCAGCTACAACTGCAACAGCGCCAGGATCTTTGTTGAAGTTTTTTGATGATCATCTTCCGGAATGACTCTTCCAGAGAATGTTGATGCTGGAAGTTCTTCTTCATATCGTATCTTAATTCGTTTTCTGGGTAGCCAAATTAGGCTTTGATCCTCTGTATAAACACAAACAAACCCTTTGCCAACACTTTGATATGCCCTTTATACTATTGTGAAGAATTTATTGGAGATCACCACACAGGAACAGCTTTTTTTTTTAAGAGAAAGGAATATTATCAGAAAAATGTACTTCCATAGCTGATCATCTGACACCCTTTAAGTGATCAAAATTAAGGATATTTAAAGCATGCATTAATCGGTGATTTGCAGTTAGTTTATCCTATCAGGGAGTAATCCCACTTTTCTTTCCTTTTTTTTTGTTATCATTAATCTACAATTACATGAAGAACATTATGTTTACTAGGCTCTCCCCTATACCAGGTCCCCCCTATAAACCCCTTTACAGTCACTGTCCATCAGCATAGCAAAATGTTGTAGAATCACTACTTGTCTTCTCTGTGTTGTACAGCCCTCCCCTTTCTCCCACACCCCCCATGCATGCTAATCTTAATACCGCCTTTCTTCTCCACCCCCTTATCCCTCCCTACCCACCCATCCTCCCCAGTCCCTTTCCCTTTGGTACCTGTTAGTCCATTCTTGGGTTCTGTGTTTCTGCTGCTGTTTTGTTCCTTCAGTTTTTACTTTGTTCTTATACTCCACAGATGAGTGAAATCATTTGGTATTTCTCTTTGTCCACTTGGCTTATTTCACTGAGCATAATACCCTCTAGCTCCATCCATGTTGTTGCAAATGGTAGGATTTGTTTTCTTCTTATGGCTGAATAATATTCCATTGTGTATATGTACCACCTCTTCTTTATCCATTCATCTACTGATGTACACTTAGGTTGCTTCCTATTCCTGGCTATTGTAAATAGTGCTGCGATAAACATAGGGGTGCAACTGTCTTTTTCAAACTTGAGTGCTGCATTCTTAGGGTAAATTCCTAGGAGTGGAATTCCTGGGTCAAATGGTAAGTCTATTTTGAGCATTTTGAGGAACCACCATACTGCTTTCCACATTGGTTGAACTAATTTACATTCCAACCAGCAGTGTAGGAGGTTTCCCCTTTCTCCACAACCTCTCCAATATTTGTTGTTGTTTGTCTTTTGGATGGTAACCATCCTTACTGGTGTGAGGTGATATCTCATTGTAGTTTTAATTTGAATTTCTCTGATAATTAGCGATGTGGAGCATCTTTTCATGTGTCTGTTGGTCATCTGTATTTCTTTTTTGGAGAACTGTCTGTTCAGTTCCTCTGTCCATTTTTTAATTGGATTATTTGTTTTTTGTTTGTTGAGGTGGGTGAGCTCTTTATATATTTTGGACGTCAAGCCTTTATTGGATCTGTCATTTACAAATATATTCTCCCATACTGTAGGGTACCTTCTTGTTCTATTGATGGTGTCTTTTGCTGTACAGAAGCTTTTCAGCTTAATATAGTCCCACTTGTTCATTTTTGCTTTTGTTTTCCTTGCCCAGGGAGATATGTTCAAGAAGAGGTCACTCATGTTTATGTCTAAGAGATTCTTGCCTATGTTTTCTTCTAAGAGTTTTATGGTTTCATGACTTAAATTCAGGTCTTTGATCCATTTCGAATTTACTTTTGTGTATGGGGTTAGACAATGGTCCAGTTTCATTCTCTTACATGTAGCTGTCCAGTTTTGCCAGCACCATCTGTTGAAGAGACTGTCATTTCGCCATTGTATGTCCATGGCTCCTTTATCAAATATTAATTGATCATATATGTTTGGGTTAATGTCTGGAGTTTCTAATCTGTTCCACTGGTCTGTGGCTCTGTTCGTGTGCCAGTACCAAATTGTCTTGATTACTATGGCTTTGTAGTAGAGCTTGAAGTTGGGGAGTGAGATTCCCCCAACTTTATGCTTTTTTCTCAGGACTGCTTTGACTATTCAGAGTCTTTGGTGTTTCCATATGAATTTTTGAACTATTTGTTCCAGTTCGTTGAAGAATGTCGCTGGTAATTTGATAGGGATTGCATCAAATCTGTATATTGCTTTGGGCAGGATGGGCATTTTGACTATATTAATTCTTCCTAGCCATGAGCATGGGATGAGTTTCCATTTGTTAGTGTCCCCTTTAATTTCTCTTAAGAGCGTCTTGTAGTTTTCAGGGTACAGGTCTTTCACTTCTTTGGTTAGGTTTATTCCTAGGTATTTTATTCTTTTTGAGGCAATTGTGAATGGAGGTGTTTTCCTGGTTTCTGTTTCTATTGGTTCATTGTTAGTGTACAGGAAAGCCACAGATTTATGTGTTAATTTTGTATCCTGCAACTTTGTTGTATTCTGATATCAGTTCTAGTAGTTTTGGAGTGGAGTCTTTAGGGTTTTTTATGTACAATATCATGTCATCTGCAAATAGTGACAGTTTAACTTCTTCTTTACCAATCTGGATTCCTTGTATTTCTTTGTTTTGTCTGATTGCTGTGACTAGGACTACTTCAGTACTATGTTAAATAACAGTGGGGAGAGTTTGCATCCCTGTCTTGTTCCCGATCTCAGAAGAAAAGCTTTCAGCTTCTCGCTGTTCAGTATGATGTTGGCTGTGGGTTTATCATATATAGCCTTTATTATGTTGAGGTACTTGCCCTCTATACCCATTTTGCTGAGAGTTTTTATCATGAATGGATGTTGAATTTTGTCGAATGCTTTTTCAGCATCTATGGAGATGATCATGTGGTTTTTGTCCTTTTTGTTGATGTGATGGATGATGTTGATGGATTTTCAAATGTTGTACCATCCTTGCATCCCTGGGATGAATCCCACTTGGTTGTGGTGTATGATCCTTTTGATATACTTTTGAATTCAGTTTGCTAATATTTTATTGAGTATTTTTGCATCTACGTTCATCAGGGATATTGGTCTGTAATTTTCATTTTTGGTGGGGTCTTTGCCTGGTTTTGGTATTAGGATGATGTTGGCTTCATAGAATGAGTTTGGGAGTATTCCCTCCTCTTCTATTTTTTGGAAAACTTTAAGGAGAATGGGTATTATGTCTTCTCTGTGTGTCTGATAAAGTTCCGAGGTAAATCCGTCCAGCCCGGGGGTTTTCTTCTTGGGTAGTTTTTTTATTACCTTTTCAATTTCTTTGCTCGTCATTGGTTTGTTTAACGTTTGTGTTTCTTCCTTGGTCAGTCTTGGAAGGTTGTATTTTTCTAGGAAGTTGTCCATTTCTTCTAGATTTTCCAGCTTGTTGGCATATAGGTTTTCGTAGTAGTCTTTAATAATTCTTTGTATTTCTGTGGAGTCTGTCGTGACTTTTCCATTCTCATTTCTGATTCTGTTGATTTGTGTTGATTCTCTTTTTCTCTTAATAAGTTTGGCTAGAGGCTTATCTATTTTGTTTATTTTCTCAAAGAACCAGCTCTTGGTTTCATTGATTTTTTCTATTGTTTTATTCTTCTCAATTTTGTTTATTTCTTCTCTGATCTTTATTATGTCCCTCCTTCTGCTGACTTTAGGCCACATTTGTTCTTCTTTTTCCAGTTTCGATAATTGTGATGTTAGACTATTCATTTGGGATTGTTCTTCCTTCTTAAGTGTGCCTGGATCGCTATATATTTTCCTCTTAAGACTGCTTTTGCTGCGTCCCACAGAAGTTGGGGCTTTGTGTTGTTGTTTTCATTTGTTTCCATATATTCCTTGATCTCTATTTTAATTTGTTTGTTGATCCATTGATTATTTAGGAGCATGTTGTTAAGCCTCCATGTGTTTGTGAGCCTTTTTGTTTTCTTTGTAGAATTTATTTCTAGTTTTATATCTTTGTGGTCTGAAAAGTTGGTTGGTAGAATTTCAATATTTTGGAATTTACTGAGGCTCTTTTTGTGAGCTAGTATGTGGTCTATTCTGGAGAATGTTCCATGTGAACTTGAGAAAAATGTATGTCCTTTTGCTTTTGGATGTAGAGTTCTATAGATGTCTATTAGGTCCATCTGTACTACTGTATTGTTCAGTGCCTCAGTGTCCTTACTTATTTTCTGCCCAGTGGATCTATCCTTTGGGGTGAGTGGCGTATTGAAGTCTCCTAAAATGAATGCATTGCAGTCTATTTCTCCCTTTACTTCTGTTAGTATTTGTTTCACATATGCTGGTGTTCCTGGGTTGGGTGCATATATATTTAGAATGGTTATATCCTCTTGTTGGACTGAGCCGTTTATCATTATGTAATGTCCTTCTTTATCTCTTGTTATTTTCTTTGTTTTGAAGTCTATTTTGTCTGATATTAGTACTGCAACCCCTGCTTTCTTCTCTCTGTTGTTTGCCTGAAATAGGTTTTTCCATCCCTTGACTTTTAGTTTGTGCATGTCTTTGAGTTTGAGGTGAGTTTCTTGTAAGCAGCATATAGATGGGTCTTGCTTTTTTATCCATTCTATTACTCTGTGTCTTTTGATTAGTGCATTCAGTCCATTTACATTTAGGGTGACTATTGAAAGATATGTACTTATTGCCATTGCAGGCTTTAGATTCGTGGTTACCAAAGGTTCAAGGTTAGCCTCTTTAGTATCTTACTGCCTAACTTAGCTCACTTATTGAACTGTTATATACAGTGTCTGGAGATTCTTTTCTTCTCTCCCTTCTTATTCCTCCTCCTCCATTCTTTATATGTTGGTTGTTTTATTCTGTGCTCTTTTGTGTTTCCTTTAATGGGTAGTTGATTTCCTTTAGTGGGTAGTTGATTTTTTTTTTTGCCTTTAGTTAGTATTTGGTTGGTCTGCTTTCTTTGCTGTGATTTTATTTTCTTTGGTGACATCTGTTTAGTTTTAGGAGTGCTCCCGTCTAGAGCAGTCCCTCTAAAATACCCTGTAGAGGTGGTTTGTTGGAGGCAAATTCCCTCAACTTTTGCTTGTCTGGGAACTGTTTAATCCCTCCATCATAATTAAATGATAATCGTGCTGGATACAGTATCTTTGGTTCAATGCCCTTCTGTTTCATTGCATTAAATATATCATGCCATTCTCTTCTGGCCTGTAAGGTTTCTGTTGAGAAGTCTGATGATAGCCTGATCGGTTTTCCTTTATAGGTGACCTTTTTCTCTCTAGCTGCCTTTAAAACTCTTTCCTTGACCTTGATCTTTGCCATTTTAATTATTATGTGTCTTGGTGTTGTCCTCCTTGGGTCCTTTCTGTTGGGAGTTCTGTGTATTTCCGTGGTCTGTTCGATTATTTTCTCCCCCAGTTTGGGGAAGTTTTCAGCAATTATTTCTTCAAAGACACTTTCTATCCCTTTTTCTCTCTCTTCTTCTTCTGGTACCCCTGTAATATGGATATTGTTCCTTTTACATTGGTCACACAGTTCTCTTAATATTGTTTCATTCCTGGAGATCCTTTTATCTCTCTCTATGTCAGCTTCTATGCATTCCTGTTCTCTGGTTTTTATTCCATCAATGGCCTCTTGCATCTTATCCATTCTGCTCATAAATCCTTCCAGAGTTTGTTTCACTTCTGTAATCTCTTTCTGGGCATCTGTAATCTCCCTCCAGACTTCATCCCTTAGCTCTTGTATATTTCTCTGCATCTCTGTCAGCATGTTTATGATTTTTATTTTGAATTCTTTTTCAGGAAGACTGGTTAGGTCTGTATCCTTCTCAGGTGTTGACTCTGTGATCTTTGTCTGGCTGTAATTTTGCCTTTTCATGGTGATAAGAATAGTTTGCAGAGCTGGGGCGAGTGACGGCTGGAAGAATTTTCCTTCTTGTTGGTTTGTGGCCCTCCTCTCCTGGGAGGACAGCGACCTGTAGTGGCTTGTGCTGGGCAGCTGCGTAGACAGGGCTTCTGATTCCTGCCCAGCTGCTGTGGAGTTTATCTCCACTGTTGCTGTGGGCGTGGCTTGCCTCGGGCTGCTACTCCAATATGGTGGAGCCTCGTTAGAGGGGGAGCGGCCGGGAGGCTATTTATTTCCGTGAGAGGACTCCATGCTCCCTGCTGCCCAGGGGGTTAGAGTGCCTGAGATCCCCAGATTCCCTGCTCCTGGACTAAGTGTCCTGGGATGCTTCCGTCTGGTTTTGGAGTCCCTGTCCTTTTAAGACTTCTAAAAAAAGCACTCGCAAAAAATAAATAAATAAATATAAATAAATAATTAATTAATTTAAAAAAAAAGCCGCTCGCTTTTCTTTGTCCCCGGATGCTGGCCTCAGGGACCCGCTCACAGGTCTTGCTGTCCTGTTTCCCTTGTATCCAGGACCCCACACATGCACTGTTGTCTGCGCTCTGGTGCAGATGACTAGGGTTGGGTGTTTAGCAGTCCTGGGCTCCGTCTCCCTCCCGCTCTGCCTGCTCTTCTCCTGCCGGGAGCTGGGGGGAGGGGCTCTCGGGTCCTGCCGGGCTGGGGCTTGTATCTTACCCCCTTCGCGAGGCGCTGGGTTCTCGCAGGTGTGGATGTGGTCTGAATGTTGTCCTGTGTCCTCTGGTCTCTATTCTATGAAGAGTTGTCTTTGTTATATTTTCATAAATATATGTGGTTTTGGGAGGAGATTTCCCCTTCTCTACTCATGCCACCATCTTGGCTCCACCTCTCTGACACTATTTTTAAAAGAAGTTTGTGACTTCATTAGTTCAGCTTTTTATTGAGGGGGAAATATCCTAAAAAAATATACCTTTATCAGCTTAAGTATTGCTTAAACTGCCTTCAGAAAACCAACCCTTAACATAATCTTAATAATGACACCTCTACCAAAAGCCTCATAACAATTTGGCCTTTCCAGCAGAAAGTTCAACCTATTGATAATATTCAGTGTTATAAGGGGAGAAAATGCTTATAGTCCTAATTCTAAGCATTGATTTCATTCTGAATGACCTTAGGAATCATAGAATCATAGAATTCTTTATGTACTACTACTGGTGCTCACTTGTGGGTCTGGGTTCCCATTCAGACACCATCTGCAGATCATGTAAACCCTCAAAGTGGGGTAAAGTTATTCATGTAACTTAGCAGGCTTCATTAGAGAATAAAATTTGTGTACTAGCAGAGTGCAGAGGTTCAATGCTCATTGTCCCCTCTGTCAAATGTCACGCCAATTATCATTTATTTACTGATGCTAGACATTGTATGCCCCACAAAAGTTGTAATGGTACTAATAGTGGCTGCCATTTAGTGAGCACTTACTATGTGTCATGTGCTTTAACTACTTTATCGTATTTAACAATTACCAACAATCACAACAACACATTTTACAGATGAAGAAACAGAAATTTAAGGAGGTGAAGTAACTTTTCCAAGGGCATGCAATTAGTGAATGGTAAATTGGCATCCAAGACCAGATAATCCGATGCCAAAGCCTGCTCATGTTAACACTGGGGTCTCTCTCCAGCGTCAGCTAACAGGCTGAGGGGAAAGGTCAATCATACACACATGAAACAATGCAAGAACTAATGAACCAAATAATGTGTTATTGTCTCTAAGTTCAAAAGGATGCCAGAGGGAAAAGCATTTGGCTGCAGTCAGAGAGGTAGTTCCTAAACAGATTAAATCCACTCATAATACATATATTAAACATTTGTTTGAATGTTTGATACTATCGGAGATACAAGTTAGAACAAGTATGTGCCTTCTCTAAAAGCATTTTTAACTCCTGAGAAAGAAATCTAAATCACAGACACTTCTCACGCAGCCCACGCAAGGAAGAAGGTGGCGAGTGCTGTCACTGTAGTTAGAAGATGCGCCACTCATGAGAGAGACGGTTTCTGAGCTGGTCTGGAATTGAAGTGAGGTGTGTGCAGAGTCAGAGAATTAAGGGAAAGAAGTGAGAAGAAAGAGGAAGCTCAGAGAGCAAAGGGAAGGGCAAGTTCCGGGCACATGGGAGGCAAGGCATGCAGACCAGTTTGGCCAGAATATGAAGCGTGTGGTCTACAGGAGAGAATGATAAGGCTGAAAATGTGGGTGCAACTCAGACGTGGAAATCTTTGAGTGCTAATGCGAGGAGTTTAAAATCCATTCTTTACAATGGAGAACCTCTTGTAAATCTTTTAATTGAACAGTGACAGTGATGAAAGGCAGAAGGAAGCAGGCCCGGCTGGATAGAGCAGCAGGGAAGGTTTGAAGACTGCGGGATACTCAGGTGAAAAATAGAGGGCTGCGCTGTGTAGAAGGTGGTGAGACGAAGAGGAAAAGAGGAAGCAAGCCCTTACAATAATTCAGCGAGGACATACTGAGTATCCTAGGCTCTGCGACAGTAGAAAATGAGATGTGCGCTAGGGGCAGTGACACAGGGCTGGAGGAAGGATCCCAGGTGAACAGACGACTTCAGGTGACAGCGCGCGAGTGACGCAGACGCAGTCTGCGGTGCCCCGAGGGGACAGCTTCCAGGGGAGCGCAGCCTTCTCCGCCTCAAGTAAGATCGCATCTATTGCTGGTAAATCACTTACAAATAAGTCGTTGCGGTTTATATTCTGACTGTGTTAGATTTGAAGTAGACAACCTTGAGGTGTGTCCCTGGGGATGATCATATTTTTCATGTATTTTTCACAAGACTCTACCACAGCACTATGGTCTCAGTGTGAGATCTCAAGATGTCCTATCAGTAAGAAACTGTAAAAACTTATTCATGCAACAGATGTTTATTGAGGAGCTATTCTGGGCCTTCGGATATAGAAAAGAAACATGGGGCGTGGTTCCATCTAAAAGGATGTGCAGTTGTGTAAGGAAAATAAAACCAACATATGAGAAACTGTGGATGCTTCTTTGTCCACAAAGACATTGCATGGGAAGGAATGTTGCCCTTTCATTCACTCACCAGACTGATGAAACTATAATTGCTTGGATTTCTATAACACTCTACTGCTGAAAGAGTATTTTTTACATAGATGATGCCTTTACTCCTAACAAATCTGCAGAATGGGCACTGTTAGCTCTGCTTCATAAATGGACAAACTGAAGTTAAGTTTTAATACTTGACACAAAATAGTGGTAAAGACAAACTGCCCCCACATTGCCAGCAGCCTGGAGTGTGACCCTGGAAGATGGACTTGCTGGTCCTGGCCTGGAGGAGGTAGCCACAGTCGTGAAACAGGTCACGCCCCCTGACCTCTAGAGGTTTCTGACCAGGTGTAAGCCTCGGGGTGAGTGTCTGCTGAAAAAATTCATCAATGAAGGAATGAAGTGGTTATTGATAAGCTAGGCCATCGTCATCTTGATGGTCCAGGGCAAACAGTCCACATGGTTTTCCAGGGCCTTCCTCCTATGCAGAGGGCCTGGGTAGAGGGCGACCTGGCCAAGGGAAAGGCACAAAGGTCTTGGGAAATACGTCCAGTAGGGAAAGGAAGGCGCCCTCCCTCGGCAGAAGGCAGTTTCCCTAACATAGCCAAACTCCTGCTGGCCTCGGTGTACCCCTTCCCGCCTCTCCCTCCCAGCGGTGCGGTGGGCAGGCATTCACGCGATTGCGGCAGCCCCGTGGGGCAGACCACCAGCGCCTTGACTGCGGTCACGGGAGCCAGGGGCTGCTAGGGGGCGTAGCCGAGCACCCAGGGGGCGGAGCCCGGAGGTGGGGCGGGGCCGGGACGCGCAGACCGTTACCCGGCTGGCTACGAGAGAGCGCGGAGCCCGCAACGCCGGGAAGCGCTGGGCGCGCGCACGCGCGAGAGCGGACCCCGGCCCAACCATGCGCCGCGTTCCGTACCCGTCGGCCCTGCGCGCCCCAAGTCCCCGAGCGAGGCCTGCGGAGACTCCCAGAGTAGGTACCCGCTCTCCCCGGAGCTACGCGGCGCTGCGCGGGGGTCTCCAGCTCGCGCTCCTGGAGATGCCCGAGGCCCGGAAGCCCTGAGAGGAGGCAGCTGCTTAACGGAGGGACGGATGCTGGCAGGAGCTGCTCTCGAGCAGAGGAGGGGCGGGCTGGCCAAGCAGGGCGCGGGTTAGCCCTGGGCAGGGTGATAGTTGAGCGTTGCCGGGGGCGGGGGCACCGGCGACACTGGAGCTTGCGCGCGCGGGTGCGAGTGCCTCCGGGTCGTCATTGGCCATGGGAATGACGGAACTTGTCTCTCTCTCCAGGGATCTTGTATAGAAAATCTGCTCGCCAGGCCAGTACACGTGGGTGTAAGTGACTCTTCCGGAGGCTCCCCCCGGGCCTTGAACTCCGGTCCTTGTGCCGGGCACCTCAAGCCAGCGCGGTGGCGGGAGCGCAGCTCCCAGAGGGGCAGGTACCCCGCGCGCTTCTCGGGAGCTGCCTGCAGGCCTGCACTGCCCGCTGGAGCTGGGGAGGCAGGAAGGGAACATTCACGAGATTCATAAGCAGCCCGTGACCATACTCTGTGGAAAAATAAAGTTTCGCAGCTATCAGCAGTACTTAGGGTATTAGAGAGAAAGAAGGCCAGATGTCACAGCCTTAGTCAAGGTTCTGATGCCATTTCAGGGAATGGAAATTAGTTAATATACTCGTAAAGATGAAGTTTGGAAGGATCAAAATTCAATGGTCTGTTTTGATGATCGCGAGGTAGTCATCAAACCTACATTTACCAGAATAAGAAATCCGTGTCACTTTTTTTTTGCATTTTAATAAAAAGACAGTTTGCAAACAAACCAGAAGCGTTGTTCAGTATTTCTTTAATTAAACAATTTAACTCAAAATATTTATGAAGGTGTAGTTTTGACAATAATGACAGTTTTCCATTACTAGGAGACAATTTATATAAATAGGAAACAGTTTAAACACGACTTATGCAAACAAGAATTTATTTTAATATGTTGTTATTTCATGATCAGATATTTATATGTGAAAGGGAGGATTATATTGCATTAGTTCAGGATTTACTCACTATAGTTTCTGTTGTGCATTTCCCCTTGGGCGTTTTTGCCAGTTCTACTTTCATATAGTTTAGAAATACATTTCATTTCAAACACTGCTTATTACATAATTTAAAGATAGGTAACTAGAATGGGAATTGAATCCTGCAGAAGACAGTTTCAGTTTTTTGACGATCATAATCACAGAAATGTATTTCTATTTAAATACAGCTCTGTATTTAAATAGAAATACAGCTATTTTAAGTAAGACAGGAAAATAATTTTGCATGTTTATCAAGTTCTGAAAATAATTCAGAGCATAGAAGTACAATTTCATTTTGAAAATATTGCCTTGACAATACATAGAACACTTCCTTGAGCTCTGTAAGTTCTTTATTTTTTTAATCTATGAAAATATGACATCTACTTTATTACCTAGGCCACATATCTTTATTGACTTTAGAATTTTTTTCAGTGGTAAGTGCTAAAACTCTGGGACGTTGTGTTAGTATTTTCTGGAACACGCATGCAAGTTGTTTCTTTGATGAGAGTGTCTTTTGACTGTGAGTCCAGGCTGGATCTTGAATTTAAAGTTAAGGACATGTGAAAACTTACGTGCTTGAAATTGCAGTACCTTTCCTTTCCAGAAGATTTGAATAAGGAACGTCATTAATATTTAAGTAGTTATAAGAGGGATTTTAAAAGAATAGAAAATTTTTTTACTTTGTTAATCATGAACTTTACATACATATACATACATTCACACACACATATGTATATAATATATACACATGAATGGGAAATAAACATTTCCCATGTAATGTAATACATGTAAGACATGTAATAGCCACATGCTGTCCTTAATATATTAATTTAATTCACTAGTTAAAACTCTTAATACATGAACCTAGGGCATGTTGGGGGATTTTTAAAACACATGTGAGGAATTCCAGTAACACTCATGAAGAGAATTTGTTTCTCCTTTTGACCTTTTTAAATCTGAGCCTGTGACCTGTTCCACCATTCAAAATTAGCACAACACAAAAAGCACACAGGCATCTTTCGTACATGAAAAACGTCAGATCATTTTAAATTTGATGAATCAATATTTAAAGTCAAGCATTTACAATTCTGGAAAAGATCAACGTGCTCTATCTATTGACTACAGGTTGATTAAGAATGCCCACCATACAGCTGCTTATGTAATGAGAGAGCCAGAAACAGTTTAACCACTGAATATATTTTTCTTATGAAAGCTGATTTTTAAATGTTCATAGCCTTTTTGAAGTAACCCTAAAAAAAGAACAGTAAATCAGTATGAACACAGTTTCTTTGCATGATTTACTGGTTGAGCAGTGAGTTCATTCATTGTATTTTGTCTAAAATGTTTACATTTAAAAGTAAGATGTTTAAACAGTATTGGGTTATCTTCTAGTTCACACATCATAGAATATGTCCCTTTTAAACAAGTTTTAAAACCTGAGTTTTAAAAAGAACAACCACCCATCAGCAATTCTCTAAGACAAAGGAACTTAGTGTATCTCCAGATTAAATGTTACTCTGCTCTTCAGTGGGCTTGGAAAGGTCTAATAGGAGGAGAGTCTAAAAGAATGGAGGCTACTTAAACTGGAGAAGAACATTACCAATGTTACAAACAGTGGTTTTGGAATCTATCTAGGCTTCTGAAATGAAAATTTAAACAGCTGTGTTTTAGACGTGGTCGTGCACAGTACTCTTTAATAGACTGTCCATGTTTGAGGTCCCATTAGTCCTTGAAGTTACACCTGTTCTTTTTGTATTTTAAGATAGAGAAACATTTATGAATTTTGGGGAAAGTACTTTGGTTATAATATGCCAACATGTCATATAATATAATACATTAATTGAACATGTTGAGAAAATTGACAGTGATTTTCCTAAGTCAAAGTAAGAGTCTACAGCTGAGAGATAAAAAGAACCTCAAAATACCCTATCCTAGGTTAAGGTCAGTTAAAAATAATAATAATCATAGAGTCTGACAGTGAGTGGTTCCTAATGTTTTTGAGCTTTAGGAAAATTGAACATATTGTATTTGGCAACAGAATGTCGTAGAGTTGTGGGGTAGTAGAAAGTATTTCATGATTAGAAAAAGGGAAATATTTCTCATTTCCCAGCCAACAACAATATGTATATGCTTTTTACTGTATGCCTCTGTGAGCTTCCTCAGCTACAGAAAGGACTGCCAGATGCATGACGCAGGGAGAACAATTTTCAGAATATCGTGAAATTGAACAATTTCATGAGCCTAAGATACAGAGTAGCTATAAGCTAGGGGCAATTGCCCTGTTTGGAAATAGCCATACCCTAAATTTCTAATTAATTTCTTATTCTCTTGCCTATGGACTGACATCGCTAAGCCATTCATGATTTTGTTCCACCACTAAAACGTAAAAGGCTTGTATGTATAACATTGGCTTTATTTCAATGCTGATTTTATAAATTGAAGCCTGCCATTTTACTTTAATGTTGATTTTTTTTAAGTATTTAGTTTATTGCATACTGGAAAGGTGTATGAGTTCTATGTAGTGTCATTACATAATGGCAGCACAGTTGTATTAGATGAAAACCATTACCGATTGTGTGTACTGCATGTTGGGTAGTAAATTGAATAGCTTTCAAGGATTAAAAAATAAATTAATTCTGAAAAAAATATCCAGATTATTTGAATTATTCTAAAATTCATGTAGTTTGCTCATTTACAAGACAAAGAAGAACATTCTCAGGAAGTTTACTGAGTTGCTAAAATTAGAAAGATAAATACCACATCTTCCTCCTTAGAGATCTTTGTCAATATTATATAGCACTACACTCAAGTAATGAGGTCCTGACCTGAATTGTGTTCTACCAACGTAATTTTTATTTCAATCTCAAGTTATAGTTGCAGTTGCACTTATGTTATCTTAGTTCTTACAGCAGCCCTAAGAGGTAAAATATTATCCCTAATTAGTTAATTTATTTACTCCTTGAGCATATATTGGGCACATATTTTGGGTGATTTACAGTTCTAGAGTGAAATCACAATTCTAGTCTCTAAGTCTTCAAACCCTTCGTGGTGATAAACTCACCAATACCTTGATTGGTGATAAAATAAAGAGAGCCCTTCTTGACAACAGGGAATGGTGGAGACTGGGACACAGAACATATATGTTCTTCTGTATGTGGGCAACTGATGCTTGGCTCTAGCTCATGTTGCTTTGATGTGGGACTCATGATTGCCAGATTTTCTGATTTTTCAAGAAAACTATTTTTAGTATTGAAAACCTACCTTAAAAAATGAAGTGCTGCAGGGACTGAAGAAAACAATGCCACTGGCCAGATAGAATACAAGGGCTACAAAGAGGGAGATGTAACCAGATAATAATGCCATGAGGTGGAGGTAATTCCTGGGTGTTAGGGGAACACAAAGAAGAGGTGCCCATGCTAGATTTACGGATACCCCAGAACTTTGAAAGTCAGTATGGGGCCGGCATGATAGACGAAGGCACAGTGTATAGGAAGAAGCCAAGGCAAGAGGGAGGGCGCATTGAGGGAGTTGCCAGTTGCAATGGCCTGGGTGGTTTGGGATCTGGAGCTGCTCTCCCTAGCGGCGGGCCTGCAACTGCCACCTCTTTGCCTGCTGACAGCAGCACAGGTTTTCATGATTTGAACAAACAAGTGGAAGAGGTGTGCATTTCAGCACCTGTTGGTTTTATACCCTTTAGAGGATGGCAAATTTACACACATCCCTATTAATTACCATTCATTCAAATGAGCAAGCTGAGCAGCTTGGTTTGATAAAAAGCCACTGTCTGTGCAGGTGGACAGAATGTTTTGCCAGCTCTTTTGGCTCCTGTCTCTGTTTTGTGCCTGGCTCTCCCGATACTGCCACCCTGCTCACTATTGTTGAATAGCAGATAGTGAGACAGAAATTCCAGACTCCTAGAACACAGTAAACCACGGTTATTAGTCTTCCCTTATTACTCAGTTAGGGGCATTTTCTCTGCACATGTTTTACAGAATTGTTTGCTAGGTTGTTTGTAGATGTTATCTAGTCTGGATATTTTGGCAAACTATGAAAATTCCAGTGGACTCACTACATAATCTCAATAATTTGTTTATGTCTTCTTAGATAAGTCATCCCCAAATAAATAGAACACCAAAGGGCCAGACAGAAAAATGTATTTCTTTTCTACCCTGAATGCCCAGAAGTTAAAAGCAATTTCAGTAAATACCATTCCATGGCCTTATTTTTATTTTAAATATTTTAAGTTCTTGTTATTTCATTAAATTTTTTCTTCTGTTTATGAATGCCAAAGCATTTCGTAAGGTGTTTCTTTTTATTCCAGGAAATTCACAGTCACACTACACCCTACCAACTAAATTGTTTATTTCTAAATACTGCCTGGCCAAGCTATATTAAAAGGGGATCTCACCACCCCTGCTAAACTGTAAGCTCCTTAAAGGGCAACTTGTAGGGTTCCGCCCTAACTTGATACTGCCTCTTTTCATGTGCCTAGTAACTGTTTATTCAAAACATGTTGAATAAATAGATAAATCATTAAATGTATTATATTGTTACATAGTTTTGCTCTTTTGTCAGTGTTGGCCAACTGTGCCAAATGGAAGGGGTCACTGGGTGCTGCGGTGTAGTTTGACACAACCCTAAGTCAACCTGGCAGAATGGCTGGGAGCCACATTTGGAGTCACCAGGCATGAATTTGACTTAGTTTCCAACATCTCTGTTAAATGTGTGCTTGACCCTCAGTTGTCTCTCACATTGCGAAGGGCTGAATATCTACTTTAGGGCTGGTAGTAAGGGGAAAACAGTTGTACTTATTATAAAACCTTTACACAGTCCTTAATAGTATAAAGGCTTAGTTCAAACTTTGAATCTATCCTGGTCTTTGAATACTTTCTGCTGGCCAGTAGGTCTGGAAGCTGCTTGATTGTGACCCTCAATTCATGTCTCATATTCGTCTGTCAGATCACAGTCTTCAAGGACTGTTAACATACATTGGATCATTTGATTTTCAATAATATTAACAACAAGAGCAAGCATTGCTAACACTTAGACAGCTCTCATAATGTGCCAAAAACAGTTTGCATTAATTAATTCACCTGTATGTGCTCCGTATCTATAAAACACATAGATTCCTCACAGCAGTCTCAGGAGGCAGGTATTACAACTATGCCAAATTTAGACATTAAAGAAACAGACTCGGTTAAGTAACTTGTCCAAGTTCACATGCCAGTAAAGTGGTGTTTTCAGTAACAACCATGACAACAACATCTGCCACCATCATCTATTTAGTTTGAGCCAGGCACTGGTTAAGCACTTTATATGCATTATCTCAGTTAATCCTCACAACACCCCTGTGAGATAGGTTCTGCTTTTCCCAAATGATATGTAGTCTCCAAGTGACATTGCCAAGAAATTGTACTGAAAACCTAGGTGTTCTGGCTGCCATTTTCCCCTGACAGTCTGCAATAGAAGGCAGGCTCTTTTTACCCATTTTGGGCTTACATGCTGAAAACTTTTCAAACCTGGACTCTAGATCAGCCCACTGCTGTCAGGACCATCTATCTACCCAGTCTCAATTATTTCCAAGTCTCTTGGTACAAAACACCAGGCTTAAAGAGAAGTGATGTATTTCAGTGGCACATTTCCATCTTCAGCCCCAAATGTGAGAAATCTTCTGTAAATAACTGCTTGCATATTTTACAGTGACTTAGGATGTTTAAAAGTATATCCCTGTATCATTTATTCCTGTCTCCTACCCTGAGGCACTTAGTGCCTTGAAGAAAATAATATATATCTGAAATAAAAGGCTTATTCTGTCCACCACAGAATTCAGTCAGTTATGTGCAACCAAATCTCAACTTGTTTTCCTCAATATATTTTTATTGGTTTATGCTTCTTCATTCATTAATGCAGCAAACATTCACTTATCACCTCTATGTGCCAGGCACTATGCTAGACACTGGGAACATACAGAGCAATAGGGGCGGTCCCTACTTTAAAGTTGCAGACAATGTGTTGAGTAAAACTGATATACAAATAAGCATAACTGTTGTACAATATGACAAATGGATGTAGAAAGAGCTGCAGGGCAGCAGGAAGCAAGTCTCTTCACTGTGCTTGGTTGTGGGCAGCATCTCTGCAGGGTCGATGGTTGAGCTGGTTCTTGGAGAGATTCTGGAGGAGAAAGGCCCTCCAGACCAACATTACAGGCTGTGCAAGAGGTCAAGATCACAGGAGCTCAGGAGACATGTGTATTGGGATGGCCAAGCTGGATAGCCAGCAAAAGCAGTGGGCAGTGATGACACTGGTGGGCCAGCCAGTGAGCTTATAGAAGGCATGGGTGGCCAGCTAAGGAGTCTAGAAGATAATTCACAGGGACAAATGCATTCAAATGATTCAATGTAGCATGTGTGTTGGGAGAATAACACAACTCAGGATGTATGTTACAGATCTATTACTTTGTTTCTACCTTGTCCTCTAAAAAGTCTATGATGCAAAAACCTTAATACTTTATTTAATTTACTCCTTTTTTTTTTTAGTAGGGGTTATGTCTTCCTTTAATTCCATCGCCTCTTTTATTTATTTATTTTCTATTTTTTAAAATTCTGGTATCATTAAGATAAAATCACATGGGCAACATTGTGGTTACTAGACTCCCCCCATTATCAAGTCCCCACCACATACCCCATTACAGTCACTATCCATCAGCGAAGTAAGATGCTACAGAGTCACTACTTGTCTTCTCTGTGCTATACTGCCTTCCCCATGCCTCCCTCGCCACGTTATGTTACATCACCTCTTTTAAATTAGAAACTTTTCAAGGTAAAGAACCACTGACTTTACCTTTTTCCCCAAGAATATTATACATATTTTTTCCATATTAATGAAACATTCACATTATAAGGAACTTTTAGGAAAAAGGGGGGAAAATTCACCCAGGATGCCATAGTATGAACCTCACCATTGATAATATTTTGAAGTCAAAACCATATTGCCATGACTTCTAATGTAGTGTGCATGCCAGTGATGGCTTTTATAAGAAGATAATTACAATATTTGTCCACCTTTCAAAGTAATTAGTACAGTGTCCCAGGAGAAAATTCTGTCCAAACTAGTTGCTTGATTCTGGTATGCTCTGACTCTCTTTTTTCCTCATGTTTTGTGTAAATGCTTTGGTATTTATGCCTTTTATTTCATATTGGTTTAATCCATATAGACTTTATGTTTTTATTTTTAAAGCTTAGCACATTTTTTAAAAATTCAGGACTATCTTGAGAAGAAGATAACCGGAAGCATACCTTTCAGGGAATGTGATTTTACCTTCTGATCTAATCCTGTGTCTGCACCAACCATAAGCTGCATGGCTGGGTAATTGCTGAGTGATTTTGAGATATGCAAGGGGAAGAAAAAGGCTATGACTAAGAAGCTGGAAAAACAAAATTCATCAAAATGGGTCATTCATTCAACAAACATAAAAATGACTTTTTTGTTAACCCTGATAGTCGGACCTGCTCAGGTGGCTGGAATGATCATCTGAGCCGTGCATCTCCAGGCTGTGTTCAAGGCTCACTCCTGGCTGGCTGCTTGGCCAGGAGTGGAGACAGTAGCCTGCCCAGCCGGCTGCCTTTGTTGTTATTGTTTGTTTTTCCTGAGCTCTTTGGCCCACTGTTCTGGCTCTCAGCTCTGGTTTCTGAGTAGTCAGAGTATCTGCTCTGGGTCTTTGTTAGTTTTGGAAGATTCAACTTGAAAGGGAAACCGAACCCTTCTTTTGCTCCTTGATAGATAGAGCCACCAAATGAGTCTTCACTTCTTCTTTTTATTTTTTCTATTTTAAATAAATCTCTCCTCTTGACACTGTGTGGATCTGTGGGGCAAAAACCCAACCATACTTGTTTCTACAATATAGATCATTTGTGGTGAAGATAAAGAGGTTTGGTGTATCTGTTATTGAAATGTTAGGTTAGTGCCCCCAATTTCATCACTGGTAGATTATTTTTAGATGTTTTTAAATGAATGCTTATTTTTCTCCTAATATATCAGAAGTTCCAGATGTTAGCCACGTCTGTTTCTTAGTAGAGCTCAAGTTTCAAGATCTAAGCATACTGAGCAAAGTGTTTGCAGGGTATATATGACACAGGGACACAGGAACCAACACACCTGGGTTTCATGCAGTTCTGCCTCTCACTAGCAATGTGACCTTGGTCAAGTGACTCATCCCTCTCTGAGACTCAGTTTTCCTGTTTTTGAAATGGGGATAATGATAGTATCTACCTTCTAGAGTTGTGGTGATTCGGTCCCTTGTCATGGCTTCCCACTGTGCCCTTCCTTTCTCTAAAATTTCATTTGGCAAGTCAGTGAAAGAATTTTTTCAATTCTCTTACTTTGTATTGACACTTGAGGTTTAAATTATTCTTACTTCCTTTCATTTTACTAGGCAATCCATATCTAACTCACCAAAAATTTTATTCTTGTATCTGAAGGTAGACCACATCTCCTCTGTTCTTCCTGTGCAACATTTAATTCTCTATTCCATTCTTATAATTTCTACTTAAGAGAATCTGTATATTCTGCAAAATTACCTTAATAAAATTATTAAATCTATTTCTGCAAATCACTGCAACATGTATTGTTTAATTATATTTCATATTGTACTTCTCTTTATTCTATATATATTACAATCGCTGCTATACTTTGTTATGAGGACAGTAACCTTCATTAGGGAAGGGAGTAGTAATGGTATTACTAACAGTGCCAAAATACCTGTGGATAGAGAATTTACCTTGACAGAACAAAATATTGATGTTCTTTCTGAAAAAATAACACATATGTATGAAAATAAATTTTTAAGAAATATGAAGTGTTAGAATAAAAATTTGCAGGATTTAATCAGAATAAATAATGAGGTAGTTTTCTATGAATAAATAGCTCATCTTGATAAGCTATTTATCCTGAAAATAAATACAAAAAACAAGAAAAATATAAAAGTGCTCCAAATTAGTAGGTTGAATCATGATGATAGGTTTAGCAAATGCTGCAAAACCCCTACTTATCCAAGATTTAATGAAACAAAATAAAAATATTTTATATTAGTTTGTGTACATGTATGTATTTACCACACTCATACATAGGTATATACATAATGGAGAATAAGTTCAAAGTACTTAAGAACTTAAAAAAAATTATAAGTGCAATTATGGTCCAGTTATTGTGAGGAATACCTGGTAGATAGAAAGTAAATAGGACCATATCAAAGAGGAACAAAATAGGAGAAAAACTTATTTTTAAAATAGATGAGAAGGCAGACTGTTACAAAGGACAAAGCATAAGGTTCTGAAGATGAAAACAAAGTTAAGTAAGCAGAAAGAGGAGTTTAAACTAAGAATAACTAATGCATTTAGAAATATTTAAGAGGATAATTCATCTATAAAAAGGAATTCCTTAGAAGTCTGGTAATTGAAAGCTGGTCATTTAAATTGAAAACAATAGTCTAAGTAGCAGAATGGATCTGGTTGAAGAGGAAAGTACAGGGTGGGCTTGAAATCTATCAAGAGAATCTCTCCGAATGCAGAGCTAAATACAAATGAGAAGGAAAGTGTGAGAGAAAAGTTGAGAGAAATGAAGAATACATCAAGAAGGTTCAACTTAAATGTCAAAAGTGGGTTCCAGAAGGATGAAAGAAATGGAAATAGAGTAAATAGTAATAAAAATTGTAATAGAAGTAACTAACACTCTACTGCCAAAGGAAGAAATGAGGTTTTAGCTGAAAAACATGTGTGAAACAATGGTAAAATCTCAGAACACCAAATGTTATTGCCTGAATTGTGTCTGTCCTACCTCTCCCTAGCCCCCTGGAAAATATTTATACCTTGGAATCTTCCACCCTAGAAGCTCAGGATGTTACTATATAGGGCTTTTGAAGTGATTACGATAAAATGAGGCCTTTAGGGTGGTAAACCAACAGGACTGGTGTCGTACCGGAAGAGGGAAAGACACGAGGAGTGCATGTGTCCAGAGGAAGGGCTGTATGAGGACACAGCGAGGAGGCAGCCGTCTGCAAGACAAGGAGAGAGGTCTCAGAAGAAAACAAACCTGCAGAGGCCTTGATCTTGGACTTCTGACCTCCAAAACTGTGAGAAAATGAGTTTCTGTTGTTTGACACTCAGTCTGTGCTATTTTGTAATGGAAGTCTTAGCAAACTAATACACCAAAGATGAAAAAATTATTCTAAAAACATGTTGTAAGGAAACACAGGCGACGTAACTAAAGAATAAGTACCAACTTAATATCCAGTTTAATTTGAACATCACTTCTATCTTTAGTATGATCACTTAAGAATAATTATTGTAACAGCATTCATATTTGTTTCCCACTGTCCATTCTCCTCAACCTCTCTGCAGTCAATTCTTCACTCTGTGGATAAAGTTGTCTTTTGCAAATAGGATCATGTAATTCTCAAAACCTCCGTGGCTTTCCATCACATTCAAAATAAAATCTGAAGAATTTATCACGCCTTATTTTTTATTTCTCTTTCCCTCCTTTTCATCCTTTATCCATTCTGGCCTCATTGCCTTTTCAGTCTCTGGCACACAAGTTCGTTGCTATCTAACACAGTGTCTCTCAAACTTAGCTAAACACTGGAAGCACCTGTGAACTTTTAAAATATCGATGCCTGGGTTCCACACCCTAGAGCTTTGGATGACATCAGTCAGCCATCCAGCCGGAGTGTCAGGAATTCTTAAAGCTCTCTAGGAGGTAGTAATGGTCATAACAAGTTTAAGAATCATCATTTTAAGGAATGTTCCCTTGTTGCCTCAGTTTAGAACCCATTTTCCTGTTTCTTTGCCTGGCTCTTCTCTTCCTTTCATTCAAGGAAGATCAAATGTCCTCTAGTCAAATCCATCTTCTTAGAAGCCTCTCTGACTGTCATATATAAACACCTCCCACACATCTTCACTCTCTAAACATTTACTCCACTTCTTTGCTAAGAAAGTGGATCTTCAGTGTTCTGACCAAAATATGGAGTTAAATAATATTAACCTGGGAGAAAGGTAATTATAAAGAGATTCAAAAGTAAAAAGCCAAATAAGTGAATGATGAAAAATGCTCAAATCAGGACAGAAAGAGGATTAGGAAGTAGTATGCCTACAGTAGTAGAAGCTCTAGACAAGGCATCAGAGAACCTGGGATCATTAGTGTCTCTGAGCCTTGGTATCCTCAGCAGTAAATTGGGGATAATATTACCTTCTTTAAGTATTTGATGCACCCTGCTCCACAGTTGTTAGACTGGTGTAGGGAAGATTTCTGGCACTTCATGAACCATGCAATGCTCTTTTTAAGTAAATATAATTAGTCTGCTTGGGTTTCTATAACAAAAGACCACAGACTGGGTGTTTATAAACAACAAATTTAGTTCTCACTATTCTGGATGCTGGGAGGGCAATGTCAAAGTAATGGCAGGGTTGATTTCTGGTAAGACCTTACTTCTTGGCTTGCAGAAAGACCCCTTCCCGTGTGTCCTTGTGTGGCTCCTTCTCTGTGCACACACACTCCCAGTGACTCATCCTCTTCTTGGAAGGACACTAGTCCTGCTGGATGACGGCCCCACCTATGACCTGACCTGATCTTAATTACATCTTTAAAGGCCCAACTTCCAAATACAGTCATATTGGGGGCTATGCTTCAACATATGAAAGGGGAGACGGAAAATTCAGTCCATAATAAGCATCAATTAAAGAGTAAGTTGAAAGCTTAAAAAATGCCTTTAATTATGAAGCTAAAATATGGTTATACATATCAGCTTTATATTGACATCCAACATATACATTAAAATGGCAAGTATTTTCTTTTTTATTAAGGTATTATTGATATACAATCTTATGAAGGCTTCACATGAAAAATAATGTGATTACTAGATTCATCCATATTATCTAGTCCCTACCATACCCCATTGAGGTCACTGTCCATCAGTGCATAAGATGCCACAGAGTCACTACATGCCTTCTCTGTGCTACACTATCTTCCCCATGATCCCCCCAACACCATATGTGCCAATCATAATGCCCCTTAATCCCCTTCTCCCTCCCTCTCTACCTGCCCCTCCCCCATCCCTCCCCTTAGTAACTGCTAGACAGTCCCTTCCTGGAGTCTGTGAATCTGCTGCTATTTTGTTCCTTCAGTTTTGCTTTGTTGTTATACTCCACAAATGAGGGAAATCATTTGATACTTCTCTTTCTCTGCCTGGCTTATTTCACTGAGCATAATATCTTGCAGCTCCAGCCATGTTGTTGCAAATGGTAGGATTTGTTTCTTTTTATGGCTGAATAGTATCCCATTGTGTATATGTACCACCTCTTCTTTATCCATTCACCTACTGATGGACACTTAGGTTGCTTCCATATCTTGGCTATTGTAAATAGTGCTGCAATAAACTTAGGGGTGCATATATCTTTTTGAATCTGAGATCTTGTTTTCTTAGGGTAAATTCCTAGGAGTGAAATTCCCAGGTCAAATGGTATTGCTATTTTTAGTTTTTTGAGGAACCTCCACACTGCTTTCCACAATGATAGAACTAGTTTACATTCCCACCAGCAGTGCAGGAGGGTTCCCCTTTCTCCACATCCTCACCAGCATTAATTGTTCTTGGTCTTTTCAATGCTGGCCACCCTAACTGGTATGAGGTGATATCTCATTCTGGATTTTATTTGCATTTCCCTGAAAATTAGTGATGTGGAGCATCTTTTCATGTGCCTATTGGCCATCTGAATTTCTTCTTTGAAGAACTGTCTGTTCACATTATCTGCCCATTTTTTAATCAGGTTATTTGCTTTTTGGGTGTTGAGGCATGTGAGTTGTTTATGTATTTTGGATGTTACCCCTTGTCAGGTATGTCATTTACAAATATATTCTCACATACTGTAGGATGCCATTTTGTTCTGTTGATGGTGTCCTTTGCTGTACAGAAGCTTTTTAGTTTGGTGTACTCCCACGTGTTCGGTTTTGCTTTTGCTTCACTTGCTCAAGGAGATGCATTCATAAAACAGTTGCTCATGTTTATATTCAGGAGATTTTTGCCTATGTTTTTCTATTAAGAGTTTTATGGTTTCATGACTTACATTCAGGTCTTTGATCCATTTGGAGTTTACTTTTGTGTATAGAGTTAGACAATAATCCAGTTTCATTCTCTTGCATGTAGGTGTCCAGTTTTGCCAACACCAGTTGTTGAAGAGGCTGTCATTTCCTCATTGTATGTCCATGGCTCCTTTATCATATATTAATTGACCATATATGCTTGGGTTTATATCTGGGCTCTCTAGTCTGTTCCATTGGTCTATGGGTCTGTTCTTGTGCCAGTACCAAATTGTCTTGATTACTGTGGGTTTGTAGTAGAGGTTGAAGTCAGGGAACATAATCCCCCCAGCTTTATTCTTCCTTCTCAGGATTGCTTTGGCTATTTAGGGTCTCTTGTGGTTCCATATAAATTTTAGAATGATTTTCTCTAGTCCATTGAAGAATGCTGGTGGTATTTTGATAGGAATTGCATTGAATCTGTAGATTGCTTTAGGCAGGATGGCCATTTTGACAATATTAATTCTTCTTATCCATGAGCATGGGATGTATTTCCATTTATTGGTATCTTCTTAAATTTCTCTCATGAGTGTCTTGCAGTTTTCAGAGTACAGGTCTTTCACTTCATTTGTTAGGTTTATGACTAGGTATTTTATTGTTTTTGATGCAATTGTGAATGGAATTGTTGTTTTGATTTCTCTTTCTGCTAGTTCATCATTAGTGTATAGGAATGCCACAGATTTCTGTGTATTAATTTTGTATCCTGCAACTTTGTTGAATTCAGATATTAGATCTAGTAGTTTTGGAATGAATTCTTTAGGGATTTTTTTGTACAATATCGTGTCATCTACAAATAGGGACAGTTTGACTTCTTCCTTACCAATCTGGATGCCTTTTATTTCTTTGTGCTGTCTGATTGCTGTGACTAGGACCTCCAGAACTGTGTTGAATAAAAGTGGGGAGAGTGGGCATCCTTGTTTTGTTCCCGATCTCAAAGGAATAGCTTACAGCTTCTTGCTGTTAAGTATGATGTTGGATGTGGGTTTATCATATATGGCCTTTATTATGTTGAGGTACTTACCCTCTATACCCATTTTGTTGAGAGTTTTTATCATGAATGAACATTAAATTTTGTTGAATGCTTTTTCAGCATCTATGAAGATGATCATGTGGTTTTTGTCCTTCTTTTGGGTGATGTGGTAGATGATGTTGATGGATATTCGAATGTTGTACCATCCTTCCATCCCTGGGATGAATCCTACTTGATCATGATGGATGAACTTTTTGATGTATTTTTGAATTTGGTTAGCTAATATTTTGTTGAGTATTTTTGCGTCTATATTTATCATGGATATTGGTTTGTAATTTTCTTTTTTTGTGGTATCTTTGCCTGGTTTTGGTATTAGAGTGATGATGGCCTCATAGAATGAGTTTGGAAGTATTCCTTCCCCTTCTACTTTTTGGAAAATTTTAAGGAGGATGGGTATTAGGTCTTCACTAAAAGTTTGATAAAACTCAGCAGTGAAGCCATCTGGTCCAGGCGTTTTGTTCTTTGGTAGTTTTTTGATTACCAATTCAATTTTATTGCTGGTAATTGGTCTGTTCAGATTTTCTGTTTCTTCCTTGGTCAGCCTCAGAAGGTTGTATTTTTCTAGAAAGTTGCCCTTTTCTTCTAGGTTATCTGGTTTGTTAGCATATAATTTTTCATAGTATTCTTTAATAATTCTTTGTATTTCTGTAGTGTTCATAGTGATTTTTCCTTTCTCATTTCTGAATCTGTTTTGTGTGTTGACTCTCTTTTTTTTCTTGATAAGTCTGGCTAAGGGTTTATCTGTTTTGTTTATTTTCTCAGAGAAACAGCTCCTGCTTTTATTGATTTTTTTCTATTGTTTTATTTTCTCAATTTTATTTATTTCTGCTCTAATCTTTATTATTTCCCTCCTTCTGCTGACTTTGGGCCTCATTTGTTCTTATTTTTCTAGTTTCATTAATTGTGAGATTAGGCTATTCATATGGGATTGTTCTTCCTTCCTGAGGTAGGCCTGTATTGCAATATACTTCCCCCTTAGTACGGCCTTCACTGTGTCCCACAGATTTTGTGGTGTTGGACTATTGTTGTCATTTGTCTCCATATATTGCTTGATCTCTGTTTCTTTTTGGTCATTGATCCATTGGTTATTTAGGAGCACGCTGTTAAGCCTCCATGTATTTGTGGGACATTTCATTTTCTTTGTGTAACTTATTTCTAGATTCATACCTTTGTGGTCTGAGAAGCTGGTTGTTACAATTCCAATTTTTTTGAATTTACTGAGGCTCTTTTTTTTGTTATCATTAATCCACAGTTACATGCAGGACATTATGTTTACAAGACTCCCCCCTTCACCAAGTCTCCCCCACAATCCTCAATACAGTCACTGTCCATCAGCGTAGTAAGATGCAGTAGAATCACTACTTGTCTTCTCTGTGTTCTACAGCCCCCCATTCCCCCCCAATTTATACATGCAAATCATAGTGCCCCCTTTCTTTTTTCCCAGCCCTTATCCCTTCCTTCACACCCATCCTCCCCAGTCCCTTTCCCTTTGGAAACTGTTAGTCCATTCTTGGGTTCTGTGATTCTGCTGCCATTTTGTTCCTTCAGTTTTTCTTTATTCTTAAACTCCACATATCAGTGAAATCATCTGGCACTTGTCTTTCTCTGCCTGGCTTATTTCATGGAGCATAATACCCTCTAGCTCCATGCATGTTGTTGCAAATGGTAGGATTTGTTTTCTTCTTATGGCTGAGTAATATTCCATTGTGTATATGTACCACATCTTCTTTATCCAGTCATCTACTGATGGACACTTAGGTTGTTTCCATTTCTTGGCTATTGTAAATAGTGCAGCAATAAACGTAAGGGTGCATATGTCTTTTTCAAACTGGGCTGCTGCATTCTTAGGGTAAATTCCTAGAAGTGGAATTCCTGGGTCAAATGGTAAGTCTATTTTGAGCATTTTTAGGAACCTCCTTACTGCTTTCCACAATGGTTGAACTAATTTACATTCCCACCAGCACTGTAGGAGGGTTCCCCTTCACAACCTCGCCAACATTTGTTGTTGTTTGTCTTTTGGATGGTGGTGATCCTTACTGTTGTGAGGTGATATCTCATTGAAGTTTTAATTTGCATTTCTCTGATGACTAGCGATGTGGAGCATCTTTTCATGTGCCTGTTGGCCATCTTGAATTTCTTCTTTAGAGAGCTGTCTGTTCAGCTCATCTGCCCATTTTTTAATTGGATTATTTGCTTTTTGTTTCTTGAGGTGTGTGAGCTCTTTATATATTTTGATGTCAACCCTTTATCGGATCTGTCATTTATGAATATATGCTCCCATACTGTAGGATGCCTATTTGTTCTATTGATGGTGTCCTATGCTGTACAGAAGCTTTTCAGCTTGATATAGTCCCACTTGTTTATTTTTCCTTTTGTTTCCCTTGCCTGGGGAGATATGTTCATGAAGAAGTCACTAATGTTTATGTCCAAGAGATTTTTGCCTATGTTTTTTTCTAAGAGTTTTATGGTTTCATGACTTACATTCAGGTCTTTTATCCATTTTGAATTTACTTTCGTGTATGGTGTTAGACAATGGTCCAGTTTCATTCTCTTACCTATAGCTGTCCAGTTTTGCCAGCACCATCTGTTGAAGAGACTGTCATTTTCCCATTGTATGTCCATGGCTCCTTTATCATATATTAATTGACCATATATGTCTGGGTTAATGTCTGGATTCTCTAGTCTGTTCCATTGGTCTGTGGCTCTGTTCTTGTGCCAGTACCAAATTGTCTTGATTACTGTGGCTTTGTAGTAGAGCTTGAAGTTGGGGAGTGAGATACCCCCCACTTTACTCTTCCTTCTCAGGATTGCTTTGGCTACTCTGGGTCTTTGGTGTTTCCATATGAATTTTTGAACTATTTGTTCCAGGTCGTTGAAGAATGCTGTTGGTAATTTGATAGGGATTGCATCAAATCTGTATATTGCCTTGGGCAGGATAGACATTTTGACGACATTAATTCTTCCGAGCCAAGAGCATGGGATGAGTTTCCATTTGTTAGTGTCCTCTTTAATTTCTCTTAAGAGTGTCTCATAGTTTTCAGGGTATAGGTCTTTCACTTCCTTGGTTAGGTTTATTCCTAGGTATTTTATTCTTTTTGATGCAATTGTGAATGGAATTGTTTTCCTGATTTCTCTTTCTGCTAGTTAATTGTTAGCGTATAGGAAAGCCACAGATTTCTGTGTGTTAATTTTGTATCCTGCAACTTTGCTGAATTCCAATAGTAGTTCTAGTAGTTTTGGAGTGAAGTCTTTAGGGGTTTTTGTGTACAATATCATGTCATCTGCAAATAGTGACAGTTTAACTTATTCTTTACCAATCTGGATTCCTTGTATTTCCTTGTTTTGCCTACTTGCTGTGTCTAGGACCTCCAGTACTATGTTAAATAACAGTGAGGAGAGTGGGCATCCCTGTCTTGTTCCCAATCTCAGAGGAAAAGCTTTCAGCTTCTCACTGATCAGTATGATGTTGGCTGTGGGTTTATCATATATGGCCTTTAATGTTTTGAGGTACTTGCCCTCTATACCCATTTTGTTGAGAGTTTTTATCATGAATGAATGTTGAATTTTGTCGAATGCTTTTTCAGCATCTATAGAGATGATCATGTGGTTTTTGTCCTTCTTTTTATTTATGTGGTGGATGATGATGGATTTTCGAATGTTGTACCATCCTTGCATCCCTGGGATGAATCCCACTTGGTCATGGTGTATGATCCTCTTGATGTATTTTTTAATTCCATTAGCTAATATTTTGTTGAGTATTTTTGCATCTACGTTCATCAGGAATATTGGTATGTAGTTTTCTTTTTTGGTGGGGTCTTTGCCTGTTTTTGGTATTAGGGTGATATTGGCTTCATAGAATGAGTTTGGGAGTATTCCCTCCTCTTCTATTTTTTGGAAAACTTTAAGGAGAATGGGTATTATGTCTTCTCTCTATGTCTGATAAAATTCCAAGGTAAATCCATCTGGCCCCGGAGTTTTGTTCTTTGGTAGATTTTTGATCACCAATTCCATTTCTTTGCTGGTAATGGTTTGTTTAGATTTTCTGTTTCTTCCTTGGTCAGTCTTGGAAGGTTGTATTTTTCTAGGAAGTTGTCCGTTTCTTCTAGGTTTTCCAGCTTGTTACCATATAGGTTTTCATAGTATTCTCTAATAATTCTTTGTATTTCTGTTGGGTCCGTCATGATTTTTCCTTTCTCCTTTCTGATTCTGTTGATGTTTGTTGATTCTCCTCTCCTCTTAATAAGTCTGGCTAGAGGCTTATCAATTTTGTTTATTTTCTCAAAGGCCCAGCTCTTGGTTTCATTGATTTTTTCTATTTTATTCTTCTCAATTTTATTTATTTATTCTCTGATCTTTGTTATGTCCCTCCTCCTGCTGACTTTAGGCTTCATTTGTTCTTCTTTATCCAATTTCGATAATTGTGATGTTAGACTATTCATTTGGGATTGTCCTTCCTTTTTTAAATATGCCTGAATTGCTATATACCTTCCTCTTAAGACTGTTTTACTGCATCCCACAGAAGTTGGGGCTCTCTGTTGTTGTTGTCATTTGTTTCCATATATTGCTTGATCTCTATTTTGATTTTGTCATTGATTCATTGATAATTTAGGAGCATGTTGTTAAGCCCCCATGTGTTTGTGGGCCTTTTTACTTTCTTTGTACAATTTATTTCTAGTTTTATAGCTTTGTGGTCTGAAAAGGTGGTTGGTAGAATTTCAATCTTTTGGAATTTACTGAGGCTCTTTTTGTGGCCTAGTATGTGGCCTATTCTGGAGAATGTTCCATGTGCACTTGAGAAGAATGTGTATCCTTTTGCTTTTGGATGTAGAGTTCTGTAGATGTCTATTAGGTCCATCTGTTCTAGTGTGTTGTTCAGTGCCTCTGTGTCCTTACTTATTTTCTGTTTGGTGGATCTATCCTTTGGAGTGAGTGGTGTGTTGAAGTCTCCTAAAATGAGTTCATTGCATTGTATTTTCTCCTTTAATTCTGTTAGTATTTGTTTCACATATGCTGGTGTTCCTCTGTTGGGTACATATATATTTATAATGGTTATGTCCTCTTGTTGGACTGAGCCCTTTAACATTACATAATGTCCTTCTTTATCTCTTGTCACTTTCTTTGTTTTGAAGTCTATTTTGTCTGATTCTAGTACTGCAACACCTGCTTTTTTCTCCTTGTTGTTTGCATGAAATATCTTTTTCCATCCCTTGACTTTTAATCTGTGCATATCTTTGGGTTTGAGGTGAGTCTCTTGTAAGCAGCATATAGATGTGTCTTGCTTTTTTATCCATTCTATTACTCTGTGTCTTTTGATTGGTGCATTCAGTCCATTTACATTTAGGTGATTACTGAAAGATATGTATTTATTGCCATTGCAGGCTTTAGATTCGTGGTTCCCAAAGGTTCAAGATTAGCCTCCTTAGTATCTTACTGTCTAACTTAACTCGCTTATTGAGCTATTATAAACACTGTCTGATGATTCTTTATTTCTCTCCCTTCTTATTCCTCTTCCTCCATTCTGTATATGTCAGGTGTTTTATTCTGTGCTCTTTTGTGTTTCCTTTGCCTGCTTTTGTGGATAGTTGATTTTATTTTTTGCCTTTAGTTAATATTTGCTTGGCCTGCTTTCTTTACTGTGATTTTATTTTCTCTGGTGAAATCTATTTAGCCTTAGGAGTGCTCCCATCTAGAGCAGTCCCACTAAAAGACCCTGTAGAGGTGGTTTGTGGGAGGCAAATTTCCTCAACTTTTGCTTGTCTAGGAATTGTTTAATCCCTCCTTCATATTTAAATGATAATCGTGCTAGATACACTATTCTTGGTCCAAGGCCCTTCTATTTCATTGCATTGAATACATGATGCCATTCTCTTCTGGCCTGTAATGTTTCTGTTGAGAAGTCTGATGATAGTTCAATGGGTTTTCCTTTATAGGTGACCTTTTTCCTCTCTCTAGCTGCCTTTAAAATTCTGTCCTTGTCCTTGAGCTTTGCCATTTTAATTATTATGTGTCTTGGTGTTGTCCTCTTTGGGTCCCCTCTGTTGGGGGTTCTGTGTACTTCTGTGGTCTGAGCGACTATTTCCTCCCCCAGTTTGGGGAGGTTTTCAGCAATTATTTCCTCAGATACACTTTCTATCCCTTTTTCTCTCTTCTTCTTCTTCTAGTACCCCTATAATGCAGATATTGTTCCTTTTAGATTGGTCACACAGTTCTCTTAATATTGTTTGAATCCTGGAAATCCTTTTATCTCTCTCTGCATCAGCTTCTGTGCGTTCCTCTTCTCTGGTTTCTATTCCATCAATGGTGTCTTGCATCTCATCGATTCTGCTTTTAAATCCTTCCAGAGATTGTTTTATTCCTGTATTCTCCCTCCTTAGCTCTTGCATATTTCTCTGAAAATCCATCAGCATGGTTATGACCCTAGTTTTAAATTCTTTTTCAGGAAGATTGGTTAGGTCTATCTTCCCTGATTCCTTTTCAGGGGATACTGTCTGGGTTAATCTGGTCTGTATCAAATTCTTCTGCCTTTTCATGCTGATAGAGATAGTCGTGGGTAGTTGGCACGTGTCAGTTGGGATAACACCCCTTCTTGCTAGTTTGTGGCCTTTCTCTCCTGGGAGAATGGCGCCCTCTAGTGGCTAGTGCTGGGCAGTTGCATGCAGACAGGTTTCTGATTCTTGCCTGGCTGCTGTGAAGGATGCTCCATACACGGTTGCTATGGCAGGGCCGTGCTAGAGCGGGAACGGGCAGGAGGCTGTTTATCGCCATGAGGGCCCTCAGATCTGCACTGCCGCTTAGCTTGTTAGGGCACCTGGAGTTCCCCAGGTTTCCAGCTGCTGAGCTGATTGTGCCAGGATGCCTCCGTCCAGCCGTGGGGTCCCTGTCCCTTTAAGATTTTCAAAAAGCACTCGCTTTTCTTTGTCCCAGATGCTCTGGCTGCGGGAACCCACTTGCAGATTTTACTGTCCTGTTTCCCTAGTTTCCAGCACCCTACCTATGCACTGTGTGTCTGCGCTCCCAGTGCGGATGGCTAGGGCTGGGTGTTCAGCAGTCCTGGGCTCCCTCTCCCTCCCCGCTCTGACTCCTCTCCTCCCACTGGGAGCTGGGGTGAGGGGCGCTTGGGTCCTGCAAGGCTGCAGCTTGTATCTTACCCCCTTCATGAGGTGCAGGGTTCTCACAGGTGTTGTCCTGTATCTTCTGGTCTCTCTTTTTGGAATAGGTGTCTTTGCTGTATTTTCAAAAATATATATGTTTTTGGGAGGAGATTTCCGTTGCTCTACTCATGCCACCATCTTGGCTCCCCCCTCTACTGAGGCTCTTTTTGTGGCCTAGTATGTGGTCTATTCTGAAGAATGTTCCATGTGCACGTGAGAAGAATGTTTTTTCTGCTGCTTTTGGGTGTAGAGTTCTGTAAATGTCTGTTAGGTCCATCTGTTCTAATGTGTTGTTCAGTGCCTCTGTCTCCTTACTTATTTTCTGTCTGGTCAATCTTACCTTTGGAGTGAATAGTGTGTGAAGTCTCCTACAATGAATGCATTGCATTTTATTTCCCCCTTTAATTTTGTAAGTATTTGTTTCACATATTTAGTTGCTCCTATGTTGGGTGCATAGATATTCAGAATGGTTATATCCTTTTGTTGGACTGACCCCTTTATCATTATCTAATGTCCTTCTTTGTCTCTTGTTACTTTCTTTGTTTTGAAGCCTATTTTGCCTGATACAAGTACTGCAACTCCTGCTTTTTCCCCCTTATTATGTGCATAAAATATATTTTTTCATCTCTTCCCTTTTAGTCTGTGTATGTCTTTGGTTTTGAAGTGAGTCTCTTTTTGGCAGCATATAGATGGGTCTTGTATTTTTATCCATTCTGTAACTCTGTGTCTTTTGATTGGTGCATATAGTCCATTTACATTTAGGGTGATTATCAATAGATATGTACTTATTGCCATTGCAGGCTTTAGATTCATAATTACCAAAGGTTCAGCGGTAGCTTCTTTACTATTTAACAGTCTAACTTAACTCACTTAGTATGCTATTTCAAACACAATGTGAATGTTCCTTTTTTCCCTCCCTTCTTTTTCCTCCTCCTCCACTCTTAATATATTTGGTGTCATATTCTGTACTCTTTGTATCCCTTGACAGGCTTTGTGTATAGTTGATTTAATTTTGCATTTACTTAGTATTTAATTGGTCAATTCCCTTTACTGTGGTTTTATTTTCTCTGGTGACAGCTATTTAGCTTTAGGGGCACTTCCATCTATAGAAGTCCCTCCAAAATACAGTGTAGAGTGAGTTTGTGGGAGGTAAATTCCTTCAACTTTTGCTTCTCTGGAAATTGTTTAATCCCTGCTTCATCTTTAAATGACAATCTTGCCAGGTAGAATATTCTTGGTTCGAGGCCCTTCTGTTTCATTGCATTAAATATATCATGCCCCTCCCTTCTGACCTGTAAGGTTTTTGTTGAGAAGTCTCTCAATATTCTTTCATTCCTAGAGATCCCTTTTTCTCTCTGTGCTCAGATTCTTTGTATTCCTGTTCTCTAATTTCTATTTCACTTTCCATCTCCTTTACCTCATCTAATCTACTTTTAAATTCCTCCATAGTATGTTTCATTTCAGATACTGTATTTTTCAGTCTCTATCTCTTTCTTGAAGTCCTCCCTGAGGTCTTGAATATTTTTCTGTAGCTCTGTGAGCATGTTTATGGTTTTTATTTTGAAATTTTTATTGAGGAGATTGGTGATTTCAGTTTCACTTAGTCTTCTTTCTGGTGTTTGTAGAATTTTGGTTTGTACCAGGTTCTTTTGCTGTTTCCTATTTGTAATGATTAGTATGGAGTGATAACTTTGTGTAGGCAGCACCCTCTAGTGCCCAGAAGCTCTACTCTCTGGACCTGCCCAGCACCTGGGAGCAATTCCCTTCTCCCACTCAGACCTGGGTTCAGTTCCAGGTCATTGCAGGTGCTTGACATTTTTAATTTGAAACGTCTATTGCACTGGGAACTTAGGTCACTTGAGGGTTCTGACCTCCAGGAACAGCCTCTCATATTAAGGGAAGGAAGTAGGAGCTAAACCACTGGGTATATTTCTGGGGCAGAGGACATTCAGGAGGGTGTGTGAACAGGGACTCTGCAGAGGCTATGTCTTTGAAGCAGCAGGCCCAGGCAAGTGGGTCTGAAAGGTCTCAGAGATTTTGCATATTTAGGTCTAAAATCAGTGTTAACTTTTATTCTTTCTCTGTGGTGGATCTCTGGATTCCAAAGAGTTATCTGGTCACTGATTGGCATGCTGGATATTGGACAGGCCATTGGGCCACCTCTCAATATAGTGTGGTGACCAAGAAGTGAAATTCCCCAAAGGAGAGAAGTCTCAGTGCTGGATGGACACACCAGTGGAAGGAGAGGAGTTAGGGACCCTGGGAAGGGGAATACCTGTGTGGAGGTGTCCACAGGGAGATGAAGGGAGCTGTGTACAGGTAAGCCTCAGTTTTTGGTGGTCATGGTGAAATTAAGGTTGAGCCCCCAAGTGCAGAGCAGCATGTACAAGAAATCAGTATTACCTCCTGTCCCTGTATGTTTTACACCCCACCTGGGAAATCCTCTGTTCAGGGCAACATTTCTGTGGTTGTGGGAAAGCAGCACTGTGGGGAGGCCAGGACAGTCATTAGCTGGGGAGGCTTGAAAGAGGAGGCTCTGGGAAAGGGAAGAGCCCAGGGTTCATCTGGTTTGTCCACTGCTTTTCCATCAACCCCTTTCCTTAGCAAAGCTGATGTGGGTCCCAGATATCAAATGGAAGCTGCCACATTGATTACTTGCTAGTGATAATTTCTTTCTTGAATGGGTAGGAAATGACTGGCCGAGTACCATGGGAGTGAGATACAAGAGCAGAATGCTTTCTCTACCTACTCTTCCCTCCACCACTGCCTCTGTACATCAACCGTCCACACAGCAGTTCCAAATAGCCTTCAGTCTCTGTGGACATTTATACTTTCTCATCATTCCTGTCAGTCATGTTGCCTTATTGCTTCTGTACTTCTTCCACAATTGATTTTGTGGAGCTGGTCAGTAGCCCAGACCATCTCAATATCCTGGAGCATTTGTCTGGTTTTAGTATTAGGGTAAAGCCTGCCTCATAGAATGAGTTAGGAAGTATTCCCTTAGCTCCTATTTTCTAGAAGATATTGTAAAGAATTGGTATCATTTATACTTTAAATGTTCGGTGGAATTCACCAGTGAAACCATCTAAGTCTGGTGCTTTGCTTCAGAAGGTTAATTGTTGATTCAATTTCTTTAACAGGTATAGGCCGATTTAGATTATCATTTTCTCCTGTGTGGGTTTTGATAAATTGTGTCTTTGCAGGATTTTGTCCATTTCCTCTAAGTTATCCAATTTTTGAGCAGTTTAATGTACATGGGAGCAGTACTGAGGGTCCTTTTCTCATTTCTGTTCTTAGTAATTTGTCTCTTCTCTATTTCCTGATTCACCTGGCCAGTAATTTATGAAATTATTTTTTCATTTCAAAAACCAGTTTTTGGTTTCATTGATTTTTCTCTATTAATTTCTTGTTTTCAATTTTGTTCATTTCTCCTCTAATTTTTATTATTCTTTTTTATATGCTTAATTTTGATATAATTTAATTCTTCTTTTTTGAAATTCCTAAAGAGGAAGCCTATATTATTGATTTTAGATTCTTTCTCTTTTGCTAATATATGCTTTCAATGTTATGAATTTCCCTCTAAGCATTGCTTTAACTGCATCCCACACATGTTATAAGTTGTCTTTTTATTTTAATTTAGCTAAATATAATTAATTTATCTTGAGACTTTTTTTGACCCATCTGTTATTCAAAGTGTGTGTGTAATGTCCAAATTTTGGGTTTCTAGCTAGCTATATTTCTTTTTTTTTTTTATTTCCAGTTTAATTCCATTGTGGTCTGAGAACATGCATATTTGTTGTATGATTTTTATTCTTTAAATATGTTGAGATGTGATTTCTGGTCCAGAATGTAGTCTATCTTGGTGCACATCTCATGTCATCTTCAAAAGAATATGTATCTTGTTTTTTGGGTGAAGTAATGTATAATGTCAATGGATCCAATTGATAGATGGTGTTATTCAGTTCAATGATTTCCTTACTGATTTTCTGCACTTTGATATCCTTACTGATTTTCTGCCCACTAGATTGGTCAATTACTGATAAACAGGTGCTGAATTCTCCAACTATAACAGTAAATTTGTCTATTTCTCCTTGCCGTTCTATCTGTGTTTGCCTCGTGTATTTTGATGCTCTGCTGCTAGGTGCATACTGGCCAACTATTGTCATATCTTCTGGAGAATTGACCCCTGTACCATAATATAATGCCCTTTTTATTCCTGATAGTTTTTCTTGCTCTGAAGTCTTCACCATCTGAAATTAATATAGCTACTCCAGTTTGCTTTTGATTAGTATTAGCATAGTATGTCTTTCTTCATCTCTTCGCTTATAATTCCTCTTGTCTTCATGTTTACAGTAAGCTTCTTATAGACAACATATAGTTGGGACTTGTTTTCCATTTTGATAGTCTGTGGTTTTTTATTGTTGTATTTAGGCCACTCACTTTTAAAGTGATTTTGGTATAGTTGGAATAATATTTACCATACTTGTAATTTTTTCTATTCATTTCTCTTGTTCATTTTTCCTTTTTTCTCCACTCTTTTTCAGCCTTCCTCAGTTTCTTCTTTTTTGAGAGGGCATCTCTCATATTTATTGATCAAATGGTTGTTAACAACAATAAAATTCTGTATAGGGGACTCAATGCACAATCATTAATCAACCCCAGGCCTAATTCTCAACAGTCTCCAATCTTCTGAAGCATAACGAACAAGTTCTTACATGGTGAACCAGTTCTTACATACTGAATAAGTTCTTACATGGTGAATAGTACAAGGGCAGTCATATCACAGAAACTTTCCGTTTTGATCATGCATCATGAACTATAAACAATCAAGTCAGACATGATTATTCATTTGATTTTTATATTTGATTTATATGTGAATCCCACATTTCTCCCTTATTATTATTACTATTATTTTTTTAATAAAATGCTGAAGTAGTAGGTAGATGCAAGATAAAGGTAGAAAACATAATTTAGTGCTGTAAGAGAGCAAATGTAGATGATCAGGTCTGTGCCTATAGACTAAGTATTAATCCAAGCTAGACAAGGGCAACAAAATATCCACGGATGCAGAAGATTTCTCTCAAAATGGGGGGGGAGGTGTGAGATTCTAAGCCTCACCTCTGTTGATCCCCAATTTCTCACCTGATGGCCCCCCTGTGACTGTGCCTGTCTTAGGTTGTTCCTCCCTTGAGGAATCTTACCTGTCTCTGGCTAACCAGTCATCTTCCGGGGCCATACAGGGAAATACATTGGAAAGTGAGAGAGAAGCAATATTCTTTGAAAAGGTTAGCTATTTACTTCTTTGCATATTTATGCCCTGTGGCTTCTATGCCCAGCATTTGTCTTGAGGTATCTTTACCACGTGAAAGAATTATGATACTCGGTAATTTTCTATGTGAGGCACGAATTCTACTTAGGTGTTGTAATTAGGAAGGAAGAAGAAAAGCTATAGAAGTAGCAGATGGAAGAAAACATGGGAAGATTGATTATTTCTTTGACATATCTTCTTGTAGAGTAACATAAGCATGTACAGGTTTTAACAAACTACTAATTAAATGGCGTACACACATTAACATAATAGGAATATAGCTACATAACAAAAGCAGACCTACAATTACCAACCATATCCAGTGCAACCAAGAAAACCAGTTAGGTACCCTAGCCATTTGTGAAAACTTATCAATGATATGATGGATATTATCTAACTGAATTTGAATAGTTTGAGAAAAATCAGACAAATTAAAACAACACACTCCTGGGAACTGTTCACATCCCATATGTTCTTTTAACAGTAGATAGTCTATAGTCGCAAGATTTTGGAGCACTGCAACTTGCACTTCTCCTAATTCTTGATTGAGTTCCAACAGTATAGATCCAGTCAAATTTGTTGTTTTACTGTATGCACAGGCCAGCTTAGATATGTCCTTCTTCATTCCAATGGCAAGTCCAGGAACCGGTGGGATGAATGCAACTACAACTGCAACAGCACCAGGATCTTTGTTGAAGTTTTTTGATGGTCATCTTCTGGAATGACTCTTCCAGAGGATGTCGATGTTGGAAGTTCATCTTCATATCGTATCTTAATTTGTTTTCTGGGTAGCCAAATTAGGCTTTGATCCTCTGTATAAATGCAAACAAACCCTTTGCCCACACTTTCATATGACCTTTATACCATTGTGATGAACCTATTGGAGACCACCACACAGGAACGGCTTTTTTTTTAAGAGAAAGGAATATTATCAGAAAAATGTACTTCCATAGCTGATCATCTGACACCATTTAAAAGATCAAAATTAAGAATATTTAAAACATGCATTAATCGTTGATTTGTAGTTAGTTTTATCCTATCAGGGAGTAATCCCCCTTTTCTTTCTCTCTTGTTTTTGTTCACATTAATCTACACTTACATGAAGAATATTATGTTTACTAGGCTCTCCCCTACACCAAGTCCCCCCCACAAACCCCATTACAGTCACTGTCCATCAGCATAGCAAAATGTTATATAATCACTACTCGTCTTCTCTGTGTTGTGCAGCCCTCCCCTTTCTCCCACACCCCACATTATGCATGCTAATCATAATACCCCTTTCTTCTCCACCCCCCCTTATCCCTCCCTACCCACCCATCCTCCCCAGTCCTTTTCCCTTTGGTACCTGTTAGTCAATTTTTGGGTTCTGTGATTCTGCTCCTGTTTTGTTCCTTCACTTTTTCCTTTGTTCTTATACTCCACAGATGAGTGAAATCATTTGGTATTTCTCTTTCTCCGCTTGGCTTATTTCACTGAGCATAATAGCCTCTAGCTTCATCCATGTTGTTGCAAATGGTAGGATTTGTTTTCTTCTTATGGCTGAATAATATTCCATTGTGTATATGTACCACATCTTCTTTACCCAGTCATCTACTGATGGACACTTAGGTTGCTTCCAATTCTTGGCTATTGTAAATAGTGCCGCGATAAACATAGGGGTGCATTTGTCTTTTTCAAAGTGGAGTGCTGCATTCTTAGGGTAAATTCCTAGGAGTGGAATTCCTGGGTCAAATGGTAAGTCTATTTTGAGCATTTTGAGGAACTTCCATACTGCTTTCCACAATGGTTGAACTAATTTACATTCCCACCAGCAGTGTAGAAGGGTTCCCCTTTCCCCACAACCTCGCCAATATTTGTTGTTGTTTGTCTTTTGGATGGTAGCCATCCTTACTGGTGTGAGGTGATATCTCATTGTGCTTTTAATTTGCATTTATCTGATAACTAGCGATGTGGAGCATCTTTTCATGTGTCTGTTGGCCATCTGTATTTCTTTTTTAGAGAACTGTCTATTCAGTTCCTCTGCCCATTTTTTAATTGGATTATTTGTTTTTTGTTTGTTGAGGTGGGTGAGCTCTTTATATATTTTGGACGTCAAGCCTATATATATTGGATCTGTCATTTACAAATATATTCTCCCATACTGTAGGGTACCTTTTTGTTCTACTGATGGTGTCTTTTGCTGTACAGAAGCTTTTCAGCTTAATATAGTCCCACTTGTTCATTTTTGCTTTTGTTTTCCTTGCCCAGGGAGATATGTCCAAGAAGAGGTCACTCATGTTTATGTCTAAGAGATTCTTGCCTATGTTTTCTTCTAAGAGTTTTATGGTTTCATGACTTAAATTCAGGTCTTTGATCCATTTCGAATTTACTTTTGTGTATGGTGTTAGACAATGGTCCAGTTTCATTCTCTTACATGTAGCTGTCCAGTTTTGCCAGCACCATCTGTTGAAGAGACTGTCATTTCACCATTGTATGTCCATGGCTCCTTTATCAAATATTAATTGACCATATATGTTTGGGTTAATGTCTGGAGTCTCTAATCTGTTCCAATGGTCTGTGGCTCTGTTCCTGTGCCAGTACCAAATTGTCTTGATTACTATGGCTTTATAGTAGAGCTTGAAGTTGGAGAGTGAGATCCCCCCAACTTTATGCTTCTTTCTCAGGTTTGCTTTGACTATTCAGAGTCTTTGGTGTTTCCATATGAATTTTTGAACTATTTGTTCCAGGTCATTGAAGAATGTCGCTGGTAATTTGATAGTGATTGCATCAAATCTCTATATTGCTTTGGGCACGATGGTCATTTTGACGATATTAATTCTTCCTAGCCATGAGCATGGGATGAGTTTCCATTTGTTAGTGTCCCTGTAATTTCTCTTAGGAGTGACTTGTAGTTTTCAGGGTATACATCTTTCACTTCTTCAGTTAGGTTTATTCCTATGTATTTTATTCTTTTTGATGCAATTGTGAATGGAGTTGTTTTCCTGATTTCTCTTTCTATTGGTTCATTGTTAGTGTATAGGAAAGCCACAGATTTCTGTGTGTTAATTTTGTATCCTGCAACTTTGTTGTGTTCCGATATCAGTTCTAGTACTTTTGGGGTGGAGTCTTTAGGGTTTTTTATGTGCAGTATCATGTCATCTGCAAATAGTGACAGTTTAACTTCTTCTTTACCAATCTGGATTCCTTGTATTTCTTTGTTTTCTCGGATTGGCGTGACTAGGACTACTCCAGTACTATTTTAAATAACAGTGGGGAGAGTGGGCATCCCTGTCTTGTTCCCGATCTCAGAAGAAAAACTTTCAGCTTCTCACTGTTCAGTATGATGTTGGCTGTGGGTTTATCAGAAATGGCCTTTATTATGTTGAGGTACTTGCCCTCTATTCCCATTTTGCTGAGAGTTTTTATCATGAATGGATGTTGAATTTTGTCAAATGCTTTTTCAGCATCTATGGAGATGATAATGTGGTTTTTGTGTTTCTTTTTGTTGATGTGGTGGATGATGTTGATGGATTTTCGAATGTTGTACCATCCTTGCATCCCTGGGATGAATCCCACTTGGTAACGATGTATGATTCTTTTGATATATTTTTGAGTTCGGTTTGCTAATATTTTATTGAGTAATTTTGCCTCTACATTCATCAGGGATATTGGTCTGTAATTTTATTTTTTGGTGGGGTCTTTGCCTGGTTTTGGTATTAGGGTGATGTTGGCTTCATAGAGTGAGTTTGGGAGTATTCCACCCTCTTCTATTTTTTGGAAAACTTTAAGGACAATGGGTATTATGTCTTCTCTGTATGTCTGATAAAATTCCAAGGTAAATCCGTTTGGCCTGGGGGTTTTGTTCTTGAGTAGTTTTTTGATTACCTTTTCAATTTCTTTGCTTGTAATTGGTTTGTTTAACTGTTGTGTTTCTTCCTTGGTCAGTCTTGGGAGGTTGTATTTTTCTAGGAAGTTGTCCATTTCTTCTAGGTTTTCCAGCTTGTTAGTGTATAGGTTTTCTTTCTTTCTTTTTTTTTTTATTGAAGTGTAGTTGACAAACAGTATTACATCAGTTTCAGGTATACAACACAGTGATTCAACATTTATATAAATGATAATTCAAGCTACCAGCTATCACCACACAAAGTTGTTATAATATTTTGAATATATTCCTTATGCTATACATTACATCCCGGTTACTTATTTATTTTACAATTGGAAGTCTGTACTTTTTTTTTTTTTAGAGGGCATCTCTCATATTTATTGATCAAATGGTTGTTAACAGCAATAAAATTCTGTATAGGGGAGTCAATGCTCAATGCACAATCATTAATCCACCCCAAGCCTAGTTTTCGTCAGTCTCCAATCTTCTAAAGCATAGCGAACAAGTTCTTACTTGGAGAACAAATTCTTACATCGTGAGTAAGTTACATGGTGAACAGTACAAGGGCAGTCATCACAGAAACTTTCGGTTTTGATCATACATTATGCACTATAAACAATCAGTTCAAATATGAATATTTGTTTGATTTTTACACTTGATTAATATGTGGATACCACATTTCTCTCTTTATTATTATTATTTTGATAAAATGCTGAAGTGGTAGGTAGATGCAAGATAGAGGTAGAAAACATAGTTTAGTGTTGTAAGAGAGCAAATGTAGATGATCACGTGTGTGCCTGTAGACTATGTGTTAATCCAAGCTAGACAAGGGCAATAAAACATCCACAGATGCAGAAGATTTCTCTCAGAGCCGGGGGGGTGAGGTTCTAAGCCTCACCTCTGTTGATCCCCAATTTCTCACCTGATGGCCCCCCTGTGACTGTGCCTGTCTTAGGTTGTTCCTCCCTTGAGGAATCTTACCCGTCTCTGGCTAACCAGTCATCTTCCGGGGCCATACAGGGAAATGTAAAGTTGGTAAGTGACAGAGAAGCCATATTGTTTGAAAAGGTTAGCTTTTTACTTCTTTGCAGATTTATGCCCTGTGGCTTTTATGCCCAGTATTTGTCTTGAGGTATCTTTACCACTTGGAAGAATTATGATACTCAGTAAATTCGAGATGAGGCACGAATTCTATTTAAGGGTTGTAATTAGGAAGGAAGAAGAAAAGCTATAGAAGTAGCAGGCGGAAGAAAACATGGGAAGATTGATTATTTCTTTGACATATCTTCTTGAAGAGTAATTTCAGCATGTATAGGTTTTAAACTACTAATTAAATTGTGCACACACATTTACATAATAGGAGTACAGTTACATAACCAAAGCAGACCTATAATTACCAGCCATCTCCAGTGAAACCAAGAAAACCAGTTAGGCACCTTAGGCATTTGCAAAAACTTATCTATGATATGGTGGATATTGTCCATCTGAACTTGAATAGTCTGAGAGATATCAGACAAATTAAATCAACACATTCCTGGGGACTGTACACATCCCATATGTTCTTTTAACAGTAGATAGTCTGTAGTTGTAAGATTTTGGAGCGCTACAATTTGCACTTCTCCTAATTCTTGGTTGAGTTCCAACAGTATAGATCCAATCAAACTTGTTGATTTACTGTATGCACAGGCCAGCTTAGATATCTCCTTCTTCATTCCCATGGCAAGTCCAGGAACCAGTGGGATGAATGCAGCTACAACTGCAGCATCGCCTGGATCTTTGTTGAGGTATTTTGATGACCATCTTCTGGTATGAGTCTTCCAGAGAGTGCTGATGTTGGAAGTTCTTTTTCATATCGTATCTTAGTTCATTTTCTGGGCAGCCAAATTAGGCTTTGATCTTCTGTATAGACACAAACAGACCCTTTGCCTACACTTTTATATGCCCTTTATAGCATTGTGTAGAACTCATTGGAGGTCACCACACAGGAACTGCTTTTTTGTTGTTGTTGTTGTTATCATTAATCTACACTTACATGACGAATATTATGTTTACTAGGCTCTCCCCTATACCAGGTCCACCCGATAAACCCCTTTACAGTCACTGTCCATCAGCATAGCAAAATGTTGTAGAATCACTACTTGTCTTCTCTTTGTTGTACAGCCCTCCCCTTTCTCCCACACCCCCCATGCATGCTAATCTTAATGCCCCCCCTTCTTCTTCCCCCCCTTATCCCTCCCTACCCACCCATCCTCCCCAGTCCCTTTCCCTTTGGTACCTGTTAGTCCATTCTTGAGTTCTGTGATTCTGCTGCTGTTTTGTTCCTTCAGTTTTTCCTTTGCTCTTATATTCCACAGATGAGTGAAATCATTTGGTATTTCTCTTTCTCCGCTTGGCTTGTTTCACTGAGCATAATACCCTCCAGCTCCATCCATGTTGCTGCAAATGGTAGGATTTGCCCTCTTCTTATGGCTGAGTAGTATTCCATTGTGTATATGTACCACATCTTCTTTATCCATTCATCTATCGATGGACATTAGGTTGTTTCCAATTCTTGGCTATTGTAAATAGTGCTGCGATAAACATAGGGGTGCACTGATCTTTCTCATACTTGATTGCTGCATTCTTAGGGTAAATTCCTAGGAGTGCAATTCCTGGGTGAAATGGTAAGTTTGTTTTGAGCATTTTAATGTACCTCCATACTGCTTTCCACAATGGTTGAACTAACTTACATTCCCACCAGCAGTGTAGGAGGGTTCCCCTTTCTGCAGAGCCTCACCAACATTTGTTGTTGTTTGCCTTTTGGATGGCAGCCATCCTTACTGGTGTGAGGTGATACCTCATTGTAGTTTCAATTTGCATTTCTCTGATAATAAGTGATGTGGAGCATCTTTTCATGTGTCTGTTGGCCATCTGTACTTTTTTGGAGAACTATCTGTTCAGTTCCTCTGCGCATTTTTTAATGGGGTTATTTGTTTTCTGTTTGTTGAGGCATGTGAGCTCTTTATATATTCTGGACGTCAAGCCTTTATCAGATCTGTCATTTTCAAATATATTCTCCCATACTGTAGGGTACCTTTTTGTTCTATTGATGGTGTCTTTTGCTGTACAGAAGCTTTTCAGCTTAATATAGTCCCACTTACTCATTTTTGCTGTTGTTTTCCATGCCTGGGGAGATATGTTCAAGAAGAGGTCACTCATGTTTATGTCTAAGAGGTTTTTGCCTATGTTTTCTTCCAAGAGTTTAATGGTTCATGACTTACATTCAGGTCTTTGATCCATTTTGAGTTTACTTTTGTATATGGGGTTAGACAATGGTCCAGTTTCATTCTCCTACATGTAGCTGTCCAGTTTTGCCAGAACCACCTGTTGAAGAGACTGTCATTTCGCCATTGTATGTCCATGGCTCCTTTATCAAATGTTAATTGACCATATATGTCTGGGTTAATGTCTGGATTCTCTAGTCTGTTCCATTGGTCTGTGGCTCTGCTCTTGTGCCAGTACCAAATTGTCTTCATTACTATGGCTTTATAGTAGAGCTTGAAGTTGATTAGTGAGATCCCCCTACTTTATTCTTCTTTCTCAGGATTGCTTTGTCTATTCGGGGTCTTTGGTGTTTCCATATGAATTTTTGAATTATTTGTTCCAGTTCATTGAAGAATGTTGCTGGTAGTTTCATAGTGATTGCATCAAATCTGTATATTGCTTTGGGCAGAATGGCCATTTTGACGATACTAATTCTTCCTAGCCACGAGCATGGGATGTGTTTCCATCTGTTAGTGTCCCCTTTGTGAATGGAGTTGTTTTCCTGATTTCTCTTTTTGTTGGTTCATTGTTAGTGTATAGGAAAGCCACAGATTTCTGTGTGTTAATTTTGTATTCTGCAACTTTGCTGTATTCCGATGTCAGTTCTACTAGTTTTGGGGTGGAGTCTTTAGGGTTTTTTATGTACAGTATCATGTCATCTGCAAATAGTGACAGTTTAACTTCTTCTTTACCAATCTGGATTCCTTGTATTTTTTTGTTTTGTCTGATTGCTGTGGCTTGGACCTCCAGTACTATGTTAAATAACAGTGGGGACAGTGGGCATCCCTGTCTAGTTCCCGATCTCAGAGGAAATGCTTTCAGCTTCTCGCTGTTCAATATAATGTTGGCTGTGGGTTTATCAGAAATGGCCTTTATTATGTTGAGGTACTTGCCCTCTATTCCCATTTTGCTGAGAGTTTTTATCATGAATGGATGTTGAACTTTGTCAAATGATTTTTCAGCATCTATGGAGATGATCATGTGGTTTTTGTGTTTCTTTTTGTTGATGTGGTGGATGATGTTGATGGATTTTCGAATGTTGTACCATCCTTGCATCCCTGGGATGAATCCCACTTGGTCATGGTGTGTGATCCTTTTGATGTATTTTTGAATTCGGTTTGCTAATATTTTGTTGAGTATTTTTGCATCTACTTTCATCAGGGATATTGGTCTGTAGTTTTCTTTTTTGGTGGGGTCTTTGCATGGTTTTGGTATTAGGGTGATGTTAGCTTCATAGAATGAGCTTTGGAGTATCCCCTTCTCTTCTATTTTTTGGGAAACTTTAAGGACAATGGGTATTATGTCTTCCCTGTATGTCTGATAAATTTCCGAGGTGAATCCATCTGGCCTGGGAGTTTTGTTCTTTGGTAGTTTTCTGATTACCGCTTCAATTTTGTTGCTGGTAATTGGTCTGTTTAGATTTTCTGTTTCTTTCTTGGTCTGTCTTGGAAGGTTGTATTTTTCTAGGAAGTTGTCCATTTCTCCTAGGTTTCCCAGCTTGTTAGCATATAGGTTTTCTTAGTATTCTCTAATAATTCTTTGTATTTCTGTGGGGTCCGTCGTGATTTTTCCTTTCTCGTTTCTGATACTATTGATTTGTGTTGACTCTCTTTTCCTCTTAATAAGTCTGGCTAGAGGCTTATCTATTTTGTTTATTTTCTCGAAGAACCAGCTCTTGGTTTCATTGATTTTTGCTATTGTTTTATTCTTCTCAATTTTATTTATTTCTTCTCTGATCTTTATTATATCCCTCCTTCTGCTGACCTTAGGCCTCATTTGTTCTTCTTTTTCCAATTTCAATAATTGTGACATTAGACCATTCATTTGGGATTCCTTTTTTAAATATGCCTGGATTGCTATATACTTTCCTCTTAAGGCTGCTTTTGCTGTGTCCAACAGTATTTGGAGCTTTGTGTTGTTGTTGTCGTTTCGTTGCATATATTGCTGGATCTCCATTTTGATTTGGTCATTGATCCATTGATTATTTAGGAGCGTGTTGTTAAGCCTCCATGTGTTTGTGAGCCTTTTTGCTTTCTTTGTACAGTTTATTTCTAGTTTTACGCCTTTGTGGTCTGAAAAGTTGGTTGGTAGGATTTCAATCTTTTGGAATTTACTGAGGCTCTTTTTGTGGCCTAGTATGTGGTCTATTCTGGAGAATGTTCCATGTGCACTTGAGAAGAATGTGTATCCTGTTGCTTTTGGATGTAGAGTTCTGTAGATGTCTATTAGGTCCATCTGTTCTAGTGTGTTGTTCAGTGCCTCTGTGTCCTTATTTATTTTCTGTCTGGTGGATCTGTCCTTTGGAGTGAGTGGTGTGTTGAAGTCTCCTAGAATGAATGCATTGCATTTTATTTCCTCCTTTAGTTCTGTTAATATTTGTTTCAGGTATGTTGATGCTCCTGTATTGGGTGCGTATGTATTTATAATGGTTATATCCTCTTGATGGACTGAGCCCTTTATCATTATGTAATGTCCTTCTTTGTCTTTTGTTACTTTCTTTATTTTGAAGTCTGTTTTGTCTGATATCGGAATTGCAACACCTGCTTTCTTCTCTCTGTTGTTTGCATGAAATATCTTTTTCCATCCTTGACTTTAAGTCTGTGCATGTCTTTGGGTTTGAGGTGAGTCTCCTGTAAGCAGCATATGGATGGATCTTGCTTTTTTATCCATTCTATTACTCTGTGTCTTTTGATTGGTGCATTCAGTCCATTTACATTTAGGGTGATTATTGAAAGGTATGTACTTATTGCCATTGTAGGCTTTAAGTTTGTGGTTACCAAAGGTTCAGGGTTAGCTTCTTTACTATCTTACTGTCTAACTTAACTCGCTTGTTGAACTATTATAAACGCGGTCTGGTGATTCTTTTTTTCTCTCCCTTCTTATTCCTCCTCCTCCCTTCTTCATATGTTTTGTGTTTTGTTCTGTGCTCTTTTTAGGCATGCTCCCATCTAGAGCTGTCCCTTTAGGATGCCCTGTAGAGGTGGTTTGTGGGAGGCAAATTCCCTCAACTTTTGCTTGTCTGGGAATTGTTTAATCCCTCCTTCATATTTAAATGATATTCGTGCTGGATACAGTAGTCTTGGTTCGAGGCCCTTCTGTTTCATTGCATTAAGTATATCATGCCATTCTCTTCTGGCCTGTAAGGTTTCTGTTGAGAAGTCTGATGATAGCCTGATGGGTTTTCCTTTGTAGATAACCTTTTTTGTCCCTCTGGCTGCCTTTAATACTTTGTCCTTGTCTTTGATCTTTGCCATTTTAATTATTATGTGTCTTGGTGTTGCCCTCCTTGGATCCCTTGTCATGGGAGTTCTGTGTACCTCTGTGGTCTGAGAGGCCATTTCTTCCCCTAGTTTGGGGAAGTTTTGGGCAATTATTTCTTCAAAGACACTTTCTATCCCTTTTTCTCTCTCTTCTTCTTCTGGCACCCCTATAATGCGGATATTGCTCCATTTCAATTGATCACTCAGCTCTCTTAGAATTCTTTCATTCCTGGAGATCCTTTCATCTCTCTCTGCATCAGCTTCTCTGCGTTCCTGTTCTCTGTTTTCTAGTCCATTAATGGTCTCTTGCATCTCGTCCATTCTGTTTTGAAGTCCTTCCAGAGCTTGTTTTATTTCTGTATTCTCCTTCCTTAGTTCTTGCATATTTCTCTGCAAGTCCATCAGCATGGTTATGACTTTTGTTTTGAATTCTTTTTCAGGAAGACTGGCTAAATCTATCTGCCCAGGTTCCTTCTCCGGGGAAGATGTAGCAGATGCCGAAGCTGTCTGGGTTAGTCTTGTCTGGATCATATTTTTTTGCCTTTTCATGTTGACAGGTGCTATTGACTGTCAGCTGGGAGGGCCACTTTTCTCTTGTTACTGGCCTTCGTTTACTGGGACAACTGCGACACCTAGTGGCTTTTGTTGGGTAATTGCGTGTAGGCTGGGTCTTTGTGTCTTGCCCGGCAGATATGGAGGCGTGGTTTGCCTTAGGCTGTTTCTCTGCTTTCGCAGCGCCCGGAGGGGTAATGGACGGGGTGTTTGTTTGGCTGTTTACCTCCGTGAGGGGTCTCAGAGCTGTTGCCCAGGTGGTTAGTGTGCCCAGTTTTCCCTGTAATTTCCAGCCACTGGGCTGTGACCTGTGTTGTTTCCATCCAGCTGTTATGTCCCTGTCCCTTTAAGACTTTCAAAAAGCACTCGCTTTCCTTTGTCACAGGGGCATCAGCTTCGGAACCCCCTCAGAGGTCTTGCTGCCCTGTTTCCCTAGTTTCCAGCCTTCCATGCATGCACTGTGTCTGTGCTCTGGTGCGAGTGGCTGGGGCTGGGTGTTTAGCAGTCCTGGGCTCCCTCTCCCTCTCCCTCCCACCGGGAGCTGGGGGGAGGTGTGCTTGGGTCCCGCCGGGCCGGGGGTTGTATCTTACCCCTTTCACCAGGCGCTGGGCTCTCGCACGTGTGGATGTAGTCTGGCTGTTGTCCTGTGTCTTCTGGCCTCTCCTTTAGGATTTGTTGTATTTTCAAAAATATATATGTTTTTGGGAGGAGATTCCCACTGTCCTACTCATGCCACCATGTTGGCTCCGCCCCTGTCGCATATAGGTTTTCATAGTCTTTAATAATTCTTTGTATTTCTGTGGAGTCTGTTGTGATTTTTCCATTCTCATTTCTGTTTCTGTTGATGTGTGTTCATTATCTTTTTCTCTTAATAAGTTTGGCTAGAGGCTTATCTGTTTTATTTTCTCAAAGAACCAGCTCTTGGTTTCATTGATTTTGCTATTGTTTTATTCTTCTCAATTTTGTTTATTTCTTCTCTGATCTTTATTATGTCCCTCCTTCTGCTGACTTTAGGCCACATTTGTTCTTCTTTTTCCAGTTTCGATAATTGTGATGTTAGACTATTCATTTGGGATTGTTCTTCCTTCTTCAAGTGTGCCTGGATCGCTATGTACTTTCCTCTTAAGACTGCTTTCGTTGCGTCCCACAGAATTTGGGGCTTTGTGCTGTTGTTGTCATTTGTTTCCATATATTCCTTGATCTCTATTTTAATTTGTTCATTGATCCATTGATTATTTAGGAGCATGTTGTTAAGCCTCCATGTGTTTGTGAGCCTTTTCATTTTCTTTGTAGAATTTATTTCTAGTTTTATACCTTTGTGGTCTGAAAAGTTGGTTGGTAGAATTTCAATCTTTTGGAATTTACTAAGGTTCTTTTTGTGACCTAGTATTTGGTCTATTCTGGAGAATGTTCCATGTGCACTTGAGAAGAATGTATATCCTGTTGCTTTTCAGCCTTTCTCAGGTTTAATTAAGCATTTTATGTGATTCTTTTCTTTTTTCTCCCTAATATCAATTATATTTCTTTAAAAAATATTTCTAGTGACTGCTCTGTAGTTAACAATATACATTGACAAGTAATCTAAATCAGCTTTCAAATAACACTGTAACGCTTCACAGGTAGTGCAGTACCTTATATCAGAGTACTCCCAATTCTTCCTTACCATCCCTTGTAATGTTGCTGTCATTCAATTTCTCCATAAGCTGTAATCACCTAACAGATTTTTGCTATATTATTATTTTGAACAAACTGCTATCTGTTGTATCATTAACAATAAGAAAAATAAAAGATTTTATCTTCATTTATTCCTTCTGTAATGTTCTTTTTTTCTCTATGTAAATACGATTTTCTCACCCTATGTCATTTTATTCTTTGAAGAACTTCTTTTAACATTCCTCACAAGCCAGATTTTTGGCAAAGAAACCCTTTGATTTTTGCTTGTCTGAAAATGTCTTTATTTCTCCTTCACTTTTGAGGGATAATATCACAAGATACAAAATTCTAGACTGGTAGGGTGGTTTTCTTTCAACACTTTAAACATTTCATTTCACTCTTTCTTCCATGGTTTCAGAAGGGAACCCTGATGTAATACTTACCCTTGCCTTTCATAGAGGAGGTGTTTTGTTCCTCAGACTTCTTTCAAAATGTTCTGTTTTTTATTTTGTGCAGCTTAAATATATATGCTGTGATGGTTATACCATTTTGTATGTCAACTGGTTGAGTCATGGTGCCCATCTATGTGGTCAAACATTATTCTGGATGTTTCTGTGAAGGTGTTTTTGGATGAGATTGACACTTAAATCAGAGGACTATGAATAAAATATTCATATACCCTCCATAATGTGGACAGGCCCCATACAGTCAGTTGAAGGCTTTAATAGAGCAAAGACTGAACCTCCCCAAGCAAGGAGTTCTGCCAGCAGACTGCCTTTGGACTTGAACTGCAACTCTACCCCGAGTCTCCAGCCTGCTACGCTACCCCATAAGATTTTGGACTCATCAAGTCTCCACAATTGTATGAGCCATTTCCTTAAAGTATTACACACCACACACACACACACACACACACACACACACACACACACACATTCACACAACCTGTTGGTTCTACTTTTGTGGCAAACCCTAATGAATAACAAATTTGGGTGCTGGGAGTTGTTCTACAGGCACAGAATCTTAAGAATGTCTTTTAATTGGTTCTAGGGTTTCTAGAACTGGCTGTCTAATCTGATTAGATTTAAAGGCATTAACAACTTTCTTTCCAGTAGCAAAGAAAATACTGATAGTCCGTGGCATGGTGTTGAAATAGAGACATGCAAAATAGCACCACTGGATTCTCCTACTCAAGCACTTACAAGGAAGCAAGAGTCTGGGTGACCACGTATATGATACCATCAAACATTCCTGTCAGACTAACGGGTATAATGAGATTTACTCACTGCATCACAAAATACAAGTGATATATACGAGACTGGGCCCATGTACACCCTGAAGGTGCAAGTTACATGAAGAGGTGACATAACCCCACTCCTGCTACTCCACCTTGTCTCTCATAGCCTGCACATGTGGCCTCATGGGGAGTTCCCTACAAGTGACAGAAAGGGAAGACTGGGGCCTGGTTCACAGGTGGTTCTGCATGATATACCCCAAAAGGGGACATCCCTGAAGGACAGTGGTGAAGGGAAGTCCCCCAGAGGGCACAAGTTTGAGTGATGGACCTCGTTGTTCATTTTCCTGGGAAGGAACATGACTGGAGAACTGGTGACAAGGAAGTCTGGGGAAGGGGTATGTGGGTAGATCTCTCAGAATGAGTGGAAACATGAAGATATGTGTGCTCCATATGAATGCTCACCTCAGCAGAAGAGGATTTAAATAATCATGTGGATAGGATGAACCGTTCTGTAGATACCAGTTCAACCTCTTTCCCCAGCTACGCTGATATTGCCCATGGTGGCAGGGATGGAGATTATGCTTTGGCTGAGCAAGATGGACTTCCACTCACAAAGGCTGACCTGGCTACAGTTTCTGCTGTATGCCCAATCTGCTAGCAGCCAACACTGAATTCCCAGTTTGGCACCATTCCCGAGGGTGATCAGCCAGCTACCTGGTAGCAGTTTGATTGCACTGAACTACTTGCATCACAGAAGGGGCAATGTTTCGTTCCTACTGCAGTAAACACTCTGAAAACAGATTTGCTTTTCCTACACACAATTGCTTCTGCCAAAACTACCATTCGTGGATTTACAGAGTACCTTGCCCACTCTTGTGGTAGCACTGCTTCTTGTTATAAATTAAATTGCTTCCCTGCCCACCGCAGCCCGCTGCTCTTAACTCCCCATGTGACTGTATTTGGAGATAGAGCCCTTCAGGAGATAACTAAGGTTATATGAGACCAGGTAGGGTCCTAATACAAATAAGACTGGTGTCCTTATAAGAAAAGGGAAAAGACACCAGAGTTTGCTCCCTCTGTGCCCAAGGAGGAAATGCCATGGGAGGGCACAGAGGAGAGGTGGCCTTCAGTAGGCCAGGAAGAGAAGCTCAGCCAAAAACCAGTCCTGCTGGCACTTTGATCTTGGACTTGGACTTTGATCTTCAAGAGCAGAAAAATGGACAACTCCAGATTTAGATGGCAGGTAGCCCAGAACTAGACATTTTTAAAAGTAAACTTGCACTTCCGGAAAACAGCCAGTCTCCAATGACAGCTCCTTACTTTCTGGAGCAGACCTGGCAAGTGTTTTACACTTCTTAAAGTGGCAGTGATGCTCTGGCCAACCAATATCCTCTAGGGCACCCACATCTCTTCTTAACCTGTTAACAAAAGGCCACTCTATATAATCTATAAATATACAAAGCAGCATTATATTAAAACAGTGTTTTTTTATTTCTCTCTTAATTGGAAATTCTCCAGGCAAAGATTATACATTAATTAACTCCACTGAATATCATTCAAAAAACTAATGATAGATCTAAAGATCATTAATTGAGTTGTCACATAATAGAGAAATGGATGTTGGAACCATATGTTAGATGACATAGCCAAAAATTGTAAATGGAGTAACTGTCATTGATTTCTGGAGTTACCCTCAAAATTGTAAGTGGAATAGTTGTCACTGTGATTTCTAGAATTATGACTTAATGTCCATTTAAAATATACTATATGGTATATTTAACTTACCTGAAAGCATACTTTTAAATTTTACAAAATTAAATATTTATTGGAACTAAAGTTTACTTATTGGACAAGTAAGATCAGTATAGGAAATTTAGGAAGTTCAGTGTCATTAGGAAGAGAAAATAAATCCAAGACTTCTACAAACTAGAATACTATGCTACCAATATTTTCTACATTGTTAGAAAATCTGGAAGAAAGGTAAAGTAGCTTTTAGGCCAAAATTATTACACCAGTCTGATGCATATAAGAGTCTTTAGAAATACAATGTGACATAAACATTTCCTATGCCCTTACATGTCAGTCAGAATTTTTTTAAGTGTTCAGAGGTATTTCAGATTCATCCTTAATGATCTGATTTTTTTCCCTATACCTAGCACTAACCAGTAATTTATCTGCAGCTAACCTTTGTCATCTGTTTATTTTTTTGAATTACAGATTCAACAAGACAGGAAGTGCAAGAAAAAAACCCCATCAACAGGAACTTTACACTCCACTTAAATTCTGCAGAGGCTCAGTAACAATCCCCACTCTGGGGCGAGGACCGGTTGGATGTGCACCACAAATCAGGATGCCTGTGTCCACTCGGACTCAGATGGCAGCCACTGCAGAGGTCAACCCAGGACAAGACGTATCACCTGTCACCTCTCCTACCTGAGAGATGCTTTAGCTCCTGAGAAGTCTCTGCACTGAGCCCCTAAACGCTGGTGAGGCCGGGCCTCGGTATCTAAAGGTGAAATAAAACTGCCCTTAAGAAAGAAATCTCAAGACCAATGAGAGAGAAATCCTGCCATCATGAAATCTGCTTGGGCTGTCGCTGGGTCCTCCACCCTCAAGATCTGCCCTGAGATTTACATTCGGCCTGATGGCCTGATCTTCAAATAAATTCAAAACAGGCTAGAACACATGACTTGGACTTTGCTGGATATTTTGGTATTTTAAAAAAGGTGCCCTAAGACCTCGGCCTTTGCTACCATACTTGCTATAACGTGAAACTTTGATTTACGTATTTGGACTTAAATTAGGCGCGGAGCGCGAATCCGGCTGCTCCTGGAGGTAAACTACGTTACCTTTCTTCCAGATTTTCTAATAATGTAGAAAATACTGGTAGCATAGTATTCTAATTTGTAGAAGTCTTGGATTTCACTTCTCTTCAAAGTCCTAATGACACTGAACTTCCGAAGCCGCGATCCTTTGCCGAGACCCCAGCGCGCCGACCGCCGGCGCCGGCAAAGGGGCCCCCGCGGCGCGGGAGGGGCGGCACCCCCACTGCTGGGCGCCGGGGTGGGGGTGGGGGTCGCCGGGGCTCAGACGCACCCACCCCGCCGGTGCCTGAAGCCTCCGCGAGCCGGCGCTTCTCGCGAGCCGCAGTCCCCTCGCCCGAGGGATCGCTGGTGCCGCCAAGGGCCTCTTGCACCTGAACCCGGGGGTGGCCAGGACCCTTGTGGCGCCACCTGAGGCTTCAGGGACAGACGGCTGGGATCCAAAGCCCGTCCCAGTTCCTCAGTGCGGCGGTCATCACGTTCCCCTCACCCCCGAAAGGTCCCGCGGTTCAAAACGGGGCGGAAACAGCCTCCTTTTCCTGAAAGTTAACCTCTCCCTGTCTCAATGGAACGGGGAAAATATCCCTGGCCGGGTGTGCGGCCGGGAAGAGCGGGGAGGCATGGTTGCACCGTGATTCTGACGGAACACGAGAGAAGGCGCCGTCACTGCACACGCGGTCTGCTCTCCGTGAGCCGGTGCTCATTTCTCTTCTCCTCTTCGTGTTGGGTCCCCGCGACAGTGAGCACTTCACGTTTGACTTTAGAGCATGAAATCCTTTACAGTTCTCCTTATCTTCTAGTTCCTCAGTCTTCTCCGTGAACTGACAGCTTCCCTCGACTCTGGAGCACGATTTCGGAACAGGGCGATTTGCATGACTCAGTCAAAGGACACGAATCTCATCCGCACCTGGGTCTCAAGCCTTGGGTATGTAGAGCCAGTCTTGCTTATCCATAGCAACTCAAGGGTATCTTTTTTTGTATGTTGCTGCAATTTAAAAAATCAACGCTCACCCAAGGCTGCTAGAACCAGCCTTTGGCAACGATACTGTGATACTTACGGTGTATAAAAGGTTAAGTATTTTGGTTGTATTCCTGGACAGCGTGCTTGACTCTTAACCTAAGGAAGTAGCGATTCACATCCACCTAGGGACCATGCCCTGCAGTGCCACCAATGGGTTTCCATTCTATTCTTTTATCCTTCCTTCAATTGCTCATTACCCTCAAGTAATTTATTCCTGATGCTCTCCTCCCTTGTGATTCTTCTGGTTTTCTCCATCTCTACATGTTAGTATGTCTGGCAAATGCCTGAAACCTTCATCAAAGACAAGTCACCCAGCTGGACACAACCCCATTTACTCCCACCTGGAACTCCCGTGGGGCAGGAGGTTTCAGAGGTGGAGCAAAAGGACTTGAATAGATGCAACTATCTTTTCTTTTCAAGGGAGCAACTCCATAAAGAAGTTTTTGTCTTCTGCCAAGTCTAAATTGTAAGGCTGGAGGCACCAGGGGAAGGGGTGAGCCTGCTGGACAAACTCAGGCCTCACCAAACAAGCCAAAGAGACCAACAGGTTCCAGTCTGACAACATTCCAGAGCCTGATTGGATAACATTCTTAACTAGAGCCCTTCCCCCAAGCTAGAATAGTAGTGGTAACTTTCCAGTACCTGGCTAAAGGCCAATGAGAGACCCCCAAGCATACCCTAAGCAAGCCAATCCTGGCGCCACTGTACACCTTTGCTCTCACGCCCCCTGCCTTCTTTAAAAACTTGCTGCCTGCCCTGCTGGGCATAACTTCCCCAGCCTCCATTTCTGTAGACTGGGAAACCTCACCAGGAATTGCTTTCAAATAAACTACCTGGCCCTTTGTTGCCTCTCTTCACCTGCTTATTTCTGCTAGAATTTATCTTACATTTGGTGCCAAAACCCGGGAGAGAGCGTGAGCATGGGGCCCCGACCGGCCACCGGAGGCTCCGCCCCCTCCTTGCCTGACCCAGGACCTCAGCCTGCTCTCCGCTGTGTGGCCTATTTTCCGGTGAGTCCCTCAGATTCCCCCAGTCTGTTTCCCTTCCTAACTCTGTTTTCACCTGGTCCGTTAGAAATCTTAGCTATGTCCAGGTGGGGGCATCTGGCCCCTGGGCATCTGGCCCACCCTCTGCAGGCATCTGGTCCGCCCCTGGCCCTGCAGTGGGGGAGACCCCCCAGCCTCACCCAGGCTCCCAGGACGTCTCCCCTGACTTGGTGCACTTGGGACGCTGGGTGCTCCTCTCAGCAGGATTATTTGGGGAGTGGCGCAGATATGGGGAACCAGCCCTCAAAAGCAGAGGCCCAGACCCTGTTGCGGTGTCTCATTTCTAATCTGTCTACTCTGTATTTGTCCCAGGAAGTTCGCAAATGGAAGCTGGTCTTCCTTTGCTCTCACGCCTGGCCTCAGTATCCCTTGGACAATCAATCTCACTGGCCCCCTGAGGGAACTTTCGATTTTGGCCTCCTCACCAACTTAACTAATTATTGCCACCGGAGCGGAAAGTGGAGTGAAATTCCATATGTGCAGGCTTTTTGGATTCTATGAACCTGCCCAGATTTGTGTGTTAAGTGTACTCCTTCCCAAGTTTTGTTGGCCCAGGCCTCCGCCGAAGACCACCAGTCTCTACCCCTCTTATTACTGGGAGGCTCCTCTCTGATGGACTTGGCAGAGGATCTTGGCTACCCCACTTCCCGCTCCTCCAGGCCCACTGTGGGGGCCAGCTCCCTTCCTCAATGTTTCTCTCCTCCATCTTGTTCCCCTTCTCTTCCAGTTTCTCCACCACCTCATTCTCCTTCTCTTCCGGTTTCTCCACCATCTTGTTCCCCTTCTCTTCTGGTTTCTCTGCCATCTTGTTCTCCTTCTCTTCCAGTTTCTCCACCATCTTGTTCTCCTTCTCTTCCAGTCGCACTGCCATCTTGCTCCACAGGTGCCAACTCCACTTCGGATAAAACAGATAAAACTCCCTCATAACCTAGTCCCCTGTCTTCAAGTTCTTCACTGATTCCCAGGTTGTATCCCCCGCTACCAAGGTTGCCTCCTCTATCCCCTCCTTCAAACCCTTGCCACGGCTGGCGCCCAAATGGTCTAGCCCTCCTATAATTCGCTCTAAGTCACAGTGGTCTCAAGCTCATGTGATGGCTCCTCTGAGAGAGGTAGCAGGAGCTGAGGAAGTAGTGCAGGTTCATGTTCCCTTTTCCCTGGCAGACTTATCCCAAGTAGAACAGCGATTGGGGTCCTTTTCCTCCAACCCCGTAATGTTTGCTAAACAGTTTAAATATCTCACTCAAGCTTACAAGCTCACTTGGCATGATGTACATGTGGTCCTGCAATCCACTCTAACCCCAGAAGAATATGACCGTGTCATGGTGGTGGCACAACACTGTGCCAATGAGGCCCATGCCACAGATGAGAGGGAACCTATGGGAAGAGAAGCTATTCCTCTACAAGACCCCCTGTGGGATTATAATTCTCCCGAGGGTGAAGCATGCCGGGATCGCATGGTTCGGCACTTATTGGCAGGTATGAACTCAACTGCCCAAAAGGCTATCAAATATGATAAGCTTAGAGAAATTACCCATAAACCTGATGAAAACCCATCAGAATTCCTCAAGCGCCTCAAGGAAACCCTAGGGGCTTTCACTAAGACTGACCCAGCCTCAGCGTTAGGTTCCTCTCTCCTGGCCATGCATTTTGTAACTCAGTCAGCTCCCGACATCAGGCGCAAGTTTAAGAAGGCTGAGGATGGTCCCCAGACCCTGCTAGGAGACCTGGTAGATATGGCATTTAAAGTCTTTCATGCCCGAGAGGACGAGAGCGAGAGGAGGTCAGCTGCCTGACCGGCAGAACAGACTTGCGCCATAACAGCCACTCTGCGGCCAGCTTGTGGAGATCGCCGGGGTGTCCCTGAAGATCAACTCAAACCTCTGGGCCCTTGCTTTTAGTGTGGTGAAGAAGGGCACTGGGCACGGAAGTGCCCCAACTCAAGCAGACTGACCAGACCGTGCCCCAGCTGTGGTAAGCAAGGTCATTGGAAAGTAGACTGTCCACTCGGGGGTGGTCCTCCTCTGGCGGCAGAGCCCTGTCGGGGGCGGATGTCCTCAAAAGACTACCCTTCAGACCTTCTGGGCATCCTTGAAGACTGAAGACGCCTGGACTCGGACACCCCAATCACCCTTGCCGAGCCCAGGGCCAAGCAGTGGGTAGTGGGTAAGCCCATCTCCTTCTTGGTGGACATGGGGGCTACCTACTTTGTTCTCCCCTCCTTTAAAGGTCCTCTGAACCCTGCCAACGTGTCCATAGTTAGGGTCATGGGAACCCTCTCCAAGCCTTTAGAGACGGGCCCGGTGGCCTGCACCTTCCAAAGCATCCCATTTACCCATTCCTTTCTGGTCATGCCTTCCTGTCCTACCCCTCTGTTAGGATGGGATTTGCTATATAAGTTAGGAGCCTCTATTTACCTCCCACCTTTTAAATGCTTACAGGATGCCAGAGACTCCCTCAGTGCTTTGGTCAGTGAAGGGGAGTTAGACGACAGGGACCTGAGTCTCCCAACTCCCTGGACTGCTGTCAATCCGGTCGTGTGGGGTATCTCCACCCCTGTAGTAGCAACCCACCACACCCCGGTTTTAATACGCCTTAAAGACCCATCCCGCTTCCCCTCTTGGCCTCAATTTCCTATTTCACAGGCTCACTGTAGGGGACTACAGCCTATTGTTAATCATCTACTCTCACAGAGTCTTTTAGTACCGACTAACTCTCCATGCAATACTCCCATCTTGCTGGTAAAAAAGCCTTCTGGAGCATATCGCCTCGTTCAGGACCTCCGAATAATTAACAAGGCTGTTATTCCCTTACACCCAGTGGTGCCTAACCCATATACTCTTCTGTCTCAGGTCCCTTCCGGTACCTCTCATTTTGCTGTACTAGCCCTTAAAGATGCCTTTTTCACTATACCTCTCCACTCACACTCGCAGCCGCTATTTGCCTTTACGTGGGAAGACCCTGACACCTGTCGATCTAGACAATTAACCTGGACAGTTCTACCTCAAAGTTTTAGAGAGAGCCCCCATCTTTTTGGACAGGCCCCAGTGGAGGACCTCTCATGACATTCAACGGGCAAGAGTACCCTCCTCCAATATGTGGATGATCTTTTACTTTGTAGCCCCTCAAAGGAGGCCTTGGTCCTGGACACCACATCCCTTCCTAATTTCCTGGTAGACATGGTATACAGGGTATCCCCTACCAAAGCACAGCTGTCTCTGCCTCAGGTTACATACCTCAGGCTAACTCTAACTCCCACCACTAAAGCCCTGATGGCAGACCAAGTGGCTGTGATTAAAGCTCTCCTGCCACCTACTCAGGAGCCGAGATACTATCCTTTCTAGGATTGGTGGGGTTTTTCAGACACTGAAACTTTGCCCTTCTGGCCAGACCTTCTGGCCAGACCGCTCTATGTGGCTGCCACAGAGACTCCTACTGGGCCACTAACATCACCTGCCAAGGTAGCTTCTGCTGTAATCAGTTGCAGGATATGTTGCTCTTATCCCCCCCGTTAATGCTCCCTGACTTAACTAAGCTCTTTACCCTTTATACAGCAGAGAGGGCAGGGGTGGCCACTGGAGTGCTGGTACAGCGAGTGGGGCCAGGGTATCACCCCGTTGCCTTTCTCTCCAAACAGTTGGATACCACCACCAGAGGGTGGCAGCCTTGCCTCCAAGCCCTGGAAGCTGTGGGAAGTCTGGCCCGAGAACTCTGAAATTAACTCTACAACAGCCCATTACTGTGTATTCCCCACACCGGTTACAAGATATTTTGAGTCATAAATCCCTGGCCTCCTTGAGTCCTTCAAGGATACAGGAATTCCACCTCCTGTTTATTGAACATCCACAGGTAACCCTACAAGTCTCTCCACCCCTTAATCTAGCCTCCTTGCTTCCCATCAGCGATCAGACAGATTAGCCCACTCATTCCTGTGTAGAGATTGTAGAGGCTCTTAGAAAACCTAGAGAGAGCCTACAAGACGTGCCCCTCAAGGACCCTGACTTGACCTTTTTTGTAAATGGAAGCTCGGTGAAGGGGAGTGATGGGGTGTGAAGGGCAGCCTATGCAGTGGTGACTCTGTCACAGGTGATAGAAGCAAACCTACTCCCATCTGAGACCACCTCCCAGAAAGCCAAATTAGTAGCTCTTACCCGGGCATTACAGCTGGCAGCTGGGAAGAGGGCCACAATTTATACTGACTCTAAATATGCCTTCCTAATTACACATACTCATGCTGCGATTTGGAAAGAAAGGGGCTTCCTTACCACTAAGAGAACCCCAATCATCAATGGCAGGGCTATCAGCTGCATGCTACAGGCCCTACAGGACCCCAAGGTAGTAGCCATCATGCATTGTAAGGGACATCAGACTGGAAACAAAACAGTAACCAGAGGTAATGCATTGGCAGACACCACAGACCAAAAATTAACATCCGGGTCTGGGCAACCCTCTGTGCTGTTTCTTTCCCCCTCTCTATTTTCCCAATACCCTGATGACAAACGGCAAATGCTTCTACATCAAGGGGGAATGTTGGGAGATCATGGATGGATATATCTCAGGGGACGAACTGCCCTCCCCCAAGCCCAAAGCAGAGATATCATATCTAAAATTCATCATTTTTTTACATATTGGGCCAGAAGACATGCACCAGTTTCTCTCCCCCATATTTGCCCCTTAAGGTCTCTTCAAGGCCATAGATCAGGTGCACCAAACCTGCACTACTTGTCATTGCATCTTGTCTCAAGGTGCTCTGAAGATTCAGATGGCCCTCCATCAGATGAGAGCAACAATCCCCGGACAGGACTGGCAGGTTGATTTCACCCACATACCTAAGCATAAAAAGCTCTGGGATTTACTAGTTCTGGTTGATACCATTTCAGGGTAGATTGAAGCCTTCCCCACCAGCCAAGAGACAGCTTCGGTAGTGGCACAGACATTGGTGGCGCATATCATCCCCCGCTTTGGCCTGCCTGCCTCGCTACAGTCGGACAATGGGCATGCTTTCGTCTCTCGGGTCACTCAGCTAACAGCTGAGGCTCTCAATATCACCTGGAACCTCCATATACCCTACCACCCCCAATCATTGGGTAAGGTCAAAAGGGCTAACGATCTCTTAAAGGACCAACTAACTAAGCTGTCTCTAGAGGTAAAGCTCTCATGGCCCGATCTTCTCCCCATCGCTCTCGCTCGGCTGCGCGCTGTCCCCTGGGGACCGCTGGACTAAGCACATTTGAGCTGATGTATGGCAGGCCCTTCTTACTAAACACAGGCCTGCCCGCTACCTCTCCTCCTTTGGCCTCCAACCGTCCTTACTTTACAGTGTTGAGACATCTTCTTAGGGAACATGCAGACCAGCTCCTACCCAAACCTACGTCATCCAACAACCCAGGAGATGTAGTGATCCTTCAGCCAGGAGACGAGGTATTCCTAAGAGAACTCCAGCCAAAATCTCTCCAACCCCACTGGACAGGGCCTTATACAGCTATCCTCACTATGCCCTCAGCAGTCAAACTACACAGGCATTCCTCCTGGTATCACCTTTCTAGGCTCAAATGGGCACCCAGACACGATGATTGGGTGTCTTGTGAGGTGGGTCCTCTTAAGCTGCAGGTTAGTCCTGTCAAGTACAACCAGCCAGATGAATAGCCCGGTGGTCTCCACGCAGAGTTATTCTGCATGGAAGTTTAAGCTACAACTAACTCTTTACAGAAACCCAAAGTTGCCCATGTGTAGGTTGTCAGGCACTGATTCAAATACCAGTACACATAGACATCTTAAACACTTTCTCAAACCCTACTCTGTGCTTTCCGTATGACCAAATCTCTCATACATGTATTTTCCAGTCCGACATGTATGGGGGATGTCATCCTGAATTAGACACATGTAGAGTTCATGCAGTAGAAAAAACAGCAAGAGGAGTCTCTGACAACATGTTCTTCAGAATACAAGATAAGCTATACATTACCATTAGTGACCCATGGGATCCATGCTGGGAAAAAGGAGTACAGGGCAAGCTATACGACAGTTACCAATGGTCCCCAGAGGGCACAGTATACATCAAGAGGGAATGGACCACTGTAAATCCCACTCTCACGGAAGTTCTTAACACCCAGGCACAGGTATCAAGTAATATTCTAAAAACAGAACAGGCACTAAAACAGAAGATTCAGTCGGACCCCTACCCCCACTCTCTACGACCAGCAGGAGCACCACTTTCCTGAGTCGGAGTCATTAGAGAAACAGTGCAGTTTCTTAATGCTTCACATACCCTCAGCAATGTGTCCGATTGTTTCCTCTGTGCCTCCCTCCAATGCCCCCCGGTGGCGGCAGTTCCCATTAGGTTTTTCCAGAATCAACCAGTAAACTCCTCTGAAAAAGACTGCAGCCTCTCTTTAAGCAAGGTACCTATGTGGAAAACGAGCCTTAAGCCTAGAAGCTCGATATAGGTTCGGAGCCACCAGAAAACGGCATGAAGAACCATCATCCCCACTGACCTGCTACCTGACCCAGCATTCTACCATCTCGGAATTGTCAATAGGAAGCCAGTGCTGATGACGGGTAACCATAGACACTCCAATCTCCCTTCAAGGGGGAGGGTTCTTCTGGTGCAATAATACACTTACCCAATGCATCAACAGCACCATGGTAGGACCCTGCTTTTTGGTGATGCTGGTGCCCCAACTAACATTGTACATCAAACCTGAGGTAAGACAGGCACTAGACGAATGGTCTATATATCAAAACACTAGACAGAAGAGGGTGGTTTTTCTACCTGTGCTAGTGGGAGTGAGCCTAGTTACTGCAGTGGCCACGGCCACCACAGGGGCAGGAGCATTAGGTCATAGCTTAGTCAGCTCTCAGGGTCTAGCAAGTCAATTGGCAGCATTAGACGACAGAGTGAGCCTAACCTTGGGAGAAACCTCGACCTCCCTTATTTCCCTCCAGTGACAACTTACTTCCCTTGCCCAGGTCACCCTTCAAAATCAGCGGGCCTTAGATCTGTTTACTGCAGAAAAGGGTGGAACCTGTATTTTCTTGCAGGAAGAATGCTGCTACTATATCAATGAGTCTGGGGTCGTAGAACAAAGCATAAAAAAACTACAAGAACTACAAAAAGACCTCTACAAAACACGAATACCTGAAGGCGGCCCTTATGGGTGGCTTCAGTCCCCCATAACAGCCTGACTAATGCCTCTGCTAGGCCCCTTAATAACAGTTTGTGATTTACTCTTAATTGCCCCATGTGTTTTCAAGTTCCTTCAACAGCTCATGGCAGAAATTTCACACATAAAAGTTAATCAACTGTTGCTGCACAAGTACTCACCCCTCCCAACTGAGCCTTCTCCGGCCGTCAACCAGCCTTAACCACCCCCCGCCACAACGCCCCTTGTCAGCCGGAAGTAGCCAGATCAAGTCATCACCCATTATGACCAAAAGCCTGGAATGTAAGGCTGGAGGCACCAGGGGAAGGGGTGAGCCTGCTGGACAAGCTCAGGCCTCACCAAACAAGCCAAAGAGACCAACAGGTTCCAGTCTGACAACATTCCAGAGTCTGATCAGATAACATTCCTAATTAGAGCCCTCCCCAGGCTAGAAAAGTAGTGGTAACTGTCCAGTACCTGGCTAAAGGCCAATGAGAGACCCCCCATGTACCCTAGGCAAGCCAATCCTGGCACCATTGTATACCTTTGCTCTCCCTCCCCCTCCAATTGCCTTCTTTAAAAACTTACTGCCTGCCCTGCTGGGCACGACTTACCCAGCCTCCATTTCTGTAGACTGGGAAACCTTGCCCGGGAATTGCATTCAAATAAGCTACCTGGCCCTTTGTTGCCTCTCTTCACCTGCTTATTTTGGCTAGAATTTATCTTACATAAATGACCTGGACCTGATTTCATGTTGTAACCCTCATGGTATAAGAATTCCCCATGTGCAATGTTGGACTAAGCTGGCCTCTTTACTTACTTTCTGAATGTTGTCCCACTGAGATTTGACCTTTGCTTCTGAACTACTAATCCAGAGCTTTGATCCCTGGACCTTAAGATAATGTTGGGAGGAGTTAGTTCATAAAACTTTTTGAAAAACAAAAATTAGCTGACCACCAGTCAGAGAAAAACATTCAGTTTTGATTCATTCTGTGAAACCAACAAGATTGAAATGTTCAGTGAATTTGCTTAATCTTAGAGTGCCAAAAATTCTGTATAGACCTGTGACTGAAAGAGTTCAGAGTCCTACCAATGTAACATAATCCTTCTCGAGTTCTCCTCCAATTGACTGAATCACAGTATTCTTCAAACTTCCAGGGAGAACTAAGCTATGCCTTTAGAGAAGAAATCCAGCATGAAATGATGTGACTTCCTACCAGGTCCCTCTGGTAATTGGGTTTGACAAGGCAGCTCCACTGGCTTTCACTGGCATATCGGAACCAATATTTAAACATATATATGGAATTTCATTTCCCTTCTCCTTACATAATCCATAAAGCCACCTATTACCACTTATTCCCAACCCCAAAGACCCATCTAGGACCCTTTTATTGTCTTACCCTCAAGCAAAACTTTGTTCATGCTTATTTTATTGTCTACCCTTCTCAATTGTTCTGCTAGAATCTCTCTACTTTGCAGTAAATTCTCCTTCCTGTCTTGCTCAATTCCTTTCTTCTGTATCTATCAGAGAGGGGAAGGGGAATATTTGTTTCTTCATTTATCCATTCTTTAATTAATAATGTAGATTGAACACTATGCTAGGTCCTGAGGATGTATTATGTACTTAAATGATTGGCTTCCTAGGAATTACCAATATTTTGGAAGACAGAGACAAGTAAAAAAATATTTCACTAGAGAATTATTAATGTCAAACTGTGAATAAGCACACCAGAGGGCTTCTAACTCAGGTTAGGAGAGTCAGAAAAATATTTCAAAGGAAATGGCTTCTGAAATAAGACCTGAGAGATGAGAATGAATTAGAAGACTGAAGAGGGAGCAGTGAGAGACAATTCCCCACAGAGGGAAGCACATGCCTGGAAGTCTGAGAGTGACTGACATTTGGAAGTAGTTCACTGCTCCTGGATTTGATATTTGGCAAGAGATATTGGGATCATGAGCATGGATACAGATAGTAAGGTATTAAGACATTTTAGTGAAGGAAGATGAGGGACATTAAATGGAGTTAGGCTGCAGGTATGTCCAGCTGTAGGGTGTGGAAGGGCCACTCACGATGCCATGTGTCAAAAGGACTGGAGTAGACTAGACTGGTTGTAGGAAGGCCAACTTTATACTGGTGCATCGAAGGAGATAAGTGTACAGGTAAAGATGTCAGGTGTTGGCAATACATATATGTGCTTTCCTAAGCACCAGAATTGTCTACTGATAGAATGACTGAATGTGAGTGAGTGTGTTAGCTCTCCTCCCAAGATGTTTGAGCAGAAACTGCATGATGTGTCAAGAGTCTTTCAAAAATATTCTTGCATCAGTTGCCTCTCAATCCTTTCAATTCTTAAGATCCTTTTTTATATGCTTGACAATTCTTTCACCAGACAGGTTTGTTGGTTTAAGATGTTTTTACACTCACCTCAATATGAATTATAAAATTGGGTGTCCTGAATTATAGTAGACAAAGATCAACTAACTGTGCCTCAAGAAAATATGGAGGGTAATTTGCAATCACAATATAGCTATGTCACAGGGAAGGCTGTACAGCATAGGGAAGACAATGAATGACCCCCTAACTTCTTACTACACTGATAGGGACTGCAATAGAGGGGTTGAGTACTTGATGATATGGGTGAATGTTGAAGCCACTGGGACTGTGTTGTTTATGTGAAACCAGCATAAGATCGAATATCAATGATACTTTAACAAAAAGAAAGAGAGGAAGGAAGGGAGGGAGGGAGGAAAGAAGGCAGGAAGGCAGGAAGGCGGGAAGGAAGGAAGGAAAACATGGAGGGTATACTAGGACAAGAGATGTGCTTGTGTAGAGGGCACTTGGTATAGGGTTGGGATCAGGGAGGGGCCAGCCTCTCTCCAGGGGAGGATTTGTATAATTGGGTTGTGCGAAGTAATTTTGAGTAAGAAAGAGAGGCCAGAAGTTAAATACAAAGATAGGGTGAGGAGTTTAGAATTTGTGTCATAAGTAGTGGAAAGTAAGTCTCACAAACAGAGCATGATGGGAACAGGACTTTTGGGTAGTAAGATTGGTAAGACATTTGATAGGAGATGGTAGAATCAGAGAAAGCAGTGCATGAATCCAGGCATCAGTAATGAGACTCTGGTATAAATTACTACGAGGGAGACAAAGTGGTAAGAGATGCATGGAAGACATTTTTAAGAAAACCTAAACAGACCCTGGTGAGAATGGGGATATATAGAGGGGAGGGGGAGGAGCCCCAGGCCCCCTCCTGCATGTGACTGAGTGGACATGAAGCTACTCAAAGACTTCAGTCAGCCCACTCTGTGAGAATGTATATTCATTTCACAGTAGAAATCTAAATGTGTTTCATTATGGAGTGCTGCCCCGGATCTCACTGGAAGGATGCAAAAGGATGGTGCACTGAATTATCTCCCTAGAGAACCTCAAAGTTCTGATTCTGAAACACTTCTGGCCCCTACATTGCTGAGAGGGGCCTCAGACCTCCACACATTACTTATTGATGATGGAAAGATGTATGCATATTTGAGTGAATAGGTGAGGGTGGTCAAAAATTACACACAATAAGAAGTTTAAGAGGTTCCAGAACCCTAATAAATTTGTATAATTTGGTCCTTGGTCTATAGTTGCCCAACCCCCTATTTCATGGTGCCCTTGAGGGCACCTCTCCCCCTTTTATTTTGTGACTGTGTTTAGAGATTGACAATTCCTTCTCTCCCATCTCCTCCTATCTCTGTAGAACCTGCTCTCTCTAGGTTAGAGGACTTAGGTTAATAATAACTGAATAATAGGTGTGACCTCATCTGCTCATCCAAGTGCTCTAGACCCAAGTGGGTGATTTTCACCTCAAGAAGATTCCTTCCTGGGCACCTGATATCTCAGTATCCCCAGATACAAACGTGAAAGGTGGTATCTCCAGTATTCAAAGGCCCTTGTTAAGCCCATTGAATGCATCCTTCATTTTGGATATTACAGTTATTATTTCAAGAATTCCATTTTGTTCTTTTCAGAGTTTCCATTTCTCTTTTGGTTGCACATTTATTTACTTTTGTTTTTCAAGATCCTATTTCTTAAGTCTTTGTCTGGTAGTCCAACTTTTTATGGACTATATTTTCACTTGATTATGGTACCTCTTTTATTGTTTGTCTCATTAGGCATCTTGTAATTTTTAGTATATGTCAAGCAGTATGTACAAAGAATAGTAGGGATTGAAATAATACTTACTCCCAGATATGATCTTGCTCATTTTCTTATCAGGCCTAATTTACACTTGAGCCGGGTCTAGGTTTTGTTACACCTAAATTAGATTCAGTTTGCTGCTGGCTTCAAATGTCTCAAAGTGAGATTACAGTTTTTCTGTCCATATAGATTGAGATCTGAACATCGGTAAGACTGACATTTATTTATACAATACAGCCCAGAGACCATCTTTCTCTTTCTTTATCTGGTTTCTTCTGTTTGTACAGTATGGCTGCCAGCTTCTGGTCTCACAGAAAAACTTTCATTGTCCTCCATCCCTGCTGTAGGCTTCCTGCACTCTGTTCTTTCCACCCTCCTTCCCTGCTTCCAGGCTGCAATGGATGACTGAAGTTTGCAGGATGAAGTCTTGTTGTGCCACAGAGGGATGTATTTCCTGTTTCCTACCCAAACTCCGGCCAATGCAGGGCTACTGATGGGCACTCAGTGAAGGCCCTGAGTTTCTAGTGGTTTTGTTCTCTGCAGTCCTGCCCAACCAAGACTTCAGCAGTCCATAGATCTGCACTTGGGCAAGGCCCTTATGCCTGGGAGTGATCTCTAAGCTTATCTGCCATGTCCCAGCCTTCAATGGACTTCTATCTAGCACTTGGGGAAAATATCTGCCTTGTGCTTGGACAAGATCTGAGTGTGACCTCTCTCAGCAAATTTTTTTTTTTTTTTTTAGTTCTCAGCGTTTGTCAGGTTGCTTGCTTGCACTTTGGGAAGGCCCTCTGTACCCAAGGGAAGGACTCACTTTCCATATGAAGAGTCCAGCTCCAGGCCAAAATCCTATGTGTGACTCTTCAGGCCCTATCATAGGCAGTTAGAAAGCTTTGCCTGGCAGACCTCACAGGGGAAGCTGCCCTCTCACGCAGACTTGGTGAGCAGCCAGTGCATTCACTGAGGTATTTGGAAGTAGTTGCCATTAGGATCTAAGCATCCTCTTCCCACAAGCGGCCTGAGGTGATCTCCAAAAATAGTTCGCTATTCACTTGACCCAGAAAACCCCATAAAATCATGCAAATCAAGAGGTTCAAATCTTTGTGTTCACTTTAAGAACACTTGTGAAACTGCCCAGGCCATCAAGGGTATGTATACCCAGTATCTGAAGGACATCCCTTACAGAAGCAATGTGTGCCATTCCGTTGCTACAATGGTGGAGTTGGTAGGTGTGCCCAGGCCAAACAGTGGGGATGGACACAGGGTCGGTGGTCCAAAAAGAGTACTGAATTTTTACCGCACATGCTTAAAAATGCAGAGTAATGCTGAACTTAAGGGTTTAGATGTAGATTCTCTGGTCATTGAGCATATCCAGGTGAACACAGCCCCCAAGATGTGGCACAGAACTTAACAGAGCTCATGGTTGGATCAACCCATTATGTGAGCTCTCCCTGCCACACTGAAATGATCCTTACTGAAAAAGAGCAGATTGTGCCTAAACCAAAAGAGGAGTTTGCACAGAAGAAAAAGATCCCAGAAGAAACTCAAGAAACAGAAATTTATGGCCTGGGAATAAATTCAGCATAAGATAAATGCAAATAAAAGTAAACGCAGAAAAAAAAAAACGACCTCAGCATCCCCTTCCACTCCTGCTTGGCCCAGCCGTGCTCTGATGCATATCTGCATTCCCAGCCCACTCCTAGGAGCAGGAGTGGGAGGTTCAGCTCAGACACTGCTCAGGGGTCTCTGAGAGGATGATCTTATCAGGCGGCCTCAAAGACACTTTTCTCCACTCTCAGTACGCAGTACTTTGCTAATCCTAATCCTTACCCCTTTGCTAATCCTAATCCTTATCCCTCTGGCTCCCTGGTCCCTGGGAGCCTTTTGTTCAGGGCTCCCTTGTCAGTGAGATGATCCTCCCATCTGTACGGATATACTGGACGCTTCCTTGTTTTTGTTCTATGGGGGAAAATGGAACATTGAAGGAGCTGGCATCTATTCTGTTTAGCCTCTGGCTTTTCCTACAGCAGTAAATGAAGTAAATAAAGCCTTGGCCGTTACTTTCCATTTGGCTTGCTGTCTTAACTGACCACCCCAACGCCTGGCAAGCTTGCTCTGCGACACAGCCCTCGGGCACTGCCCTCAGCTTCCAGTGTACTATGAATCCGCTGATGTCTGTGTAAGTTTGCTACAGCTGTCTAACAAAATACCACAGACTAGGTAGCTTGAACAACGGGAATGTATTGTCTTACAGTTCTGGAGGCTTAAAGTCCAAGATCAAAATGTTGGCGGGTTTGCTTTCTCCTGAGGCCTCTCTCCTGGGCTTGCAGAGGGCAGCCTTTACTCTCTCCTCACAAAACCTTTTGCTGTGCAAGGAGTACCCTGGTGTCTCTCTCCCTGTGTCCTAATCTTCCCTTTTGATAAGGACACCAGTCAGATTGGATTGAAGCCCAGTGTTACAGCCTTGTTTGAGCTTAATTACCTTTCTAAAGGCCCTATCTCCAAAAACAGGTACCGTACTCTAAGGTCCTGGGAGCAAGGACTTCAACGCATGAATTTGGTTGCGGGGGAAGTGGGGGGACACAATTCACCCCATAACAATGCCTGTGAGAAAAGTCGATAGATGGGTACTGACTTGATCTGTAACAGGAGCTTCCTGGGATTCTAATCCAACATATTGCCATTAAAACTTTGTTAAAGATGTGGCTGATTTTCCTGTACTCACCACTATTGCAGACTCCCTCTAATTCCATCAGTTCACAGGAGATAAAAACAGCCACAGGTCTCTTCTTTGACGGAATGGGCTTGTCACTTCCTGGAATTCAGTTCACTTTACTTTCTTTGCATTCTGGCCCTCTGGTGACTTTCAGCTCACCTAGATTTTTCTCATGGTTAGGGCGGAAGTGATATTTTCTTGCAATTTTTACATCCTAATTGGAAACAAATGTCCCCCTGGTGATCTTTAAAAGCAACGCTCTACCTATACACACCTAGTGGCATGACCTCTAGGGACTTCAAAGAAATCTTACACTTGAATCCAAATTTTTTGGTTGGTAATAGTATTGTGGAGCAATTCTGAAAATCATTTAGGTTTATTACAAGCAAGAACAAATGCGTAAATATGCTGCTACTGTGGGAATTGGTGTCCTCACTGTGACAGAAGAAAAAAAATGTCATGGGGAAGGTTCTGATGTCTTGACGCTTTTATTGCTGAGAGACAAAGATACCATAATATCGCTGAGAACAACTAACACCCAGATTTTGGTTTCTAAATATCAATAACCACTATAATGACCCAGGGATTTTGAGAAATGGCTGATCCTAGGTCTGGCTGCATAAAAAATAAGATCCTGGAAAATATAGCTGTGCTATAAATCAATAAGATGCTCAAAGACTAATGTGGACATGTCAAGAGCACACAGGTACTGACTTGGAGGAATTCATACTGGCTACATTGGTTTGTCACCTATCACCTAACTGAATGGATCTCTGTCAACTACTAACCAAGTTCATCAAAAGAAGTTCATTTCATATATCAAAACCAAAACCCCACACATTGATGTTACTGATGGGAAGAAAGAATTGTACATGTACAAAGAGGACAGATAGATGATAGATGATAGATAGATAGATAGATAGATAGATAGATAGATAGATAGATAGATAGATAGATATAGACAGATATTAAATAAAAGGACAGGATTTGATGTGTAAAAGCCAAAACTCTCATTTTTACTCATGAGATTCAGCAGGATGACCAATGGAACATGGGCCTAAGGATCCTGGTCCGCACAAGAGGCATTGTCAGGTATGGCATTCTATTGGCTCCTGTGAATTGTGTAAGTGGATCATTTTTGCAGAAATAATCAAACACTGGCATGGAAAAATATTGAATCAGTTGTCAGCATTCTAATTTACTGTCATATAGGAAGGAGAACGGATGTTAGATTGTTTGCATCCAACAAAGGCAAAAATACAATTTATAAAGAAAAGAGAGGAGGATCAAATGTCGGGGACCAGCTGGTTTTTTATCCTACTGGATAAATGGCTTGGCAGGAAACTATCAGAGAGGTCACTCTGGCCGTTCTTCTCTGGACCCAATTAGTTGGAAGACTTCCTAAACATCCTGGAAGTTTAGTTGCTGAACAGTACACAACAGGGTATCTCTGGATAGTGCCCACATGTCTTTCTGTCATAGTTGAGTCAGGAGGGCAGCACTGCCCATGCTAAGAGTATCAGATAGACGTATAGAAATTTTGGTGTGCTGGCAAAAGTATGAAGAAAAACGGTCTTGTTGCATTAGAAAAATGCATTGGAATATAAATTGGCACACTTCCTCATGAGGTCAAACTAAGAAAATACAAAGAGAAGCAACTTCTAGCAGAGGTGGAGTAATAGAACTAGATTTACCCTCTCACCTGAAGTCACTCTCACTCAAAACAAGAACAAAAAGAAATAGATAATATACATGAAATTATGCTTTTCAAGACCTGGACATCAGGCAACAAAGGGTAGCAACCCCTATGAGACAGCGACCAACAAGGTGAGCCTTGTGCGACGGCCCCAGCTTTGTCAGAAGAAGAACTGTTTCCAGACTAGGCACAAGGGAGGGATCTGAGGCAGTTGAAGAGACTGCATTGAGAAGCTGAGGCCGAGTGTCAGAGGGGGGAGGAACAACCACAGGTCATGGGACAAAGAACCAGTGAGGAGAGAGCTGGGCAGAGAGAGAACCCAGGAATATGGAGAGGTTCCATTTCTAGCATTCAGCAGAGTACTGATCAGTGAGCTCATGCTTGTGAAGAAATTGCCTGAGGCCAGGGAAAGAAATATCTGAAGAGATTATGGAACAGGGCCTGGTATTCACATAGGGCAGGAAGCAGTGCCTACTCCCACCAGTTAGGCTGGGAAATATTCACAGTTCACACTGCTTCAGTAGTAAGAAATAATCAACCCTTGAATGAGCACTGCTCCTGAACCACCTAAAACAAAACAAAACAAAACATAAAAGCAAGATCCAAAAAGATTAAACTGTTTACTAGTTAATTAACTGTATCCCAGAACAACACTCAAGAAGATTTATAGGAATATCAAATAGTCAGTACCCAAGAAGGTAAACATTTACAGTGTCTGGCATCCAAGGCATGCAAACAGGTGGGAAAACATGTCCCATAATGAGAAGAATGATCAACCAAACTGAAGCAGAACTGACAGGATGTTAAAATTTGCAGGGGGGACTTTAAAATAATTATTACAACTGTGTTACATATGTCCAAAGAGTTAAGTAGAAATATGGAACATACACAAATGGCCAGAATCCAACTTTAGAGATGGAAACTCGAAGATCTGAGATAATAAATTCACCAGATAGAATTACAGCAGATTAGACACTGCAGGAAAAAAAAAAAAAAGATTAGGGAGCATAAAGCCTGAACAATTAAAAATACCCAAAATGAAACTCACAGTAAAAAAAAAAAAATGTTTTTTAATGGAACATCGTGTCAGTGAATGGTAAGGCAACTTTAAAAGGTCTAATATGTGAGTAATTGGCGTCCATGAAGAGACCATGGGAGAAGAAACAATTTTTGAAGAAACAATGGCAGAAAATTTTCCAGTCATAATGCAAATTATAAACCCACTGATCCAAGGAGCCAAATGAACCCTGAGCACAAAAAATCATGAAGAAAACCACACCCACTCACAACAGAATTAAACTCAAATTCACTGAAAAAGGAATGAAGTCTAAAAAAGCAGCCAGAAGAAAGAGACGATATATACAGAAATCAAAAGTGAGGTTTATGTCAAGATTTCTCATCAGAAGCAGTGAGAGTGAGAAGACAGTGGAGCAACATCTTTAAAGAACTGGGGTCGGGGGTAGAGGTGGGACAGTTGATGCAGAATTCTATGACTCCTCCCCTAAAAAGCCTTTCAAAACTGAAGGTGAAGGATGACATTTACCAACATACAAATGCTGAAGGACTTCATCACCAGCAGACCCACATGGCAAGAAATATTAGAAGAGTCTTCCACTCTCACAGCCTGTGGAGCAGTGTTTATCAGGCAGTGACAGGTGTGCAGCTCCCCCATTGCCCATCACATCCTGGACAGTGTGCAGACATTAAGGGCAGTTGCTGTATTCATCACATTCTCAAAGAGGAATCCCTCTCCTGGGGCTGTGAGGCTTTTTAGCTGTGTGGCTGAGGAGGCACCAGTCCCTTTCCTAGCAAGGCCATGGCCTTGTGTCCAAGTCGATTGTTCCTGCTGCATGTGATGCAGCAGCCCTCAATCTCCAGCCCTGCTCTCCCTCCTTGGATTTCATGGCTGCAAGAATCCTGGGTCCTCCCTGCTGGGTCAGGGCTAGGTATGTAAGCTTGCGATTGCAGGGCTAGGATGTGGCGAGCAGACCAGGGGCTGCAGCCCAGATCCCCCGAAGCAGGTTTCCATGGAGCAGGTTTGAGTTCCCAAATAGTCTGAAAAGGCAACTCCAGCTCCAAGAGGCCAGGCCGCAGAGGTCCAGACTTGGGAGAACCATTCCTTAGCTCTCAAATGATTTCCTCTTCACACCATTACAAAATGTAACGGGAAAACGCAATGTGTTTTATATAAAATTATAACAAGTTCAGGATAGCCAATATGTGCCGCCTGTTGTGTGAAAACGTGTGTGCATATCTTGAATAAGGCTCCTTCCTCTGTTTAACTGAAACATATCCTGAGATTTCAAGCCAAATAATTTAAAAAAGTACCGCTACCATTTAGAATTACCTGTGTATGACTCAGAAGTTTCTGCAAAGCTAGTAACATACAGAAAAAATGTGCTGACATGTTGATGTGCAAAATACTTTTATAGTTGTACACATTTAGTTCTATACAAAGTTTAATTTGAGTTATAATACTGCAAACTGGTAGTTTAGGGTATAGCACCACTGGCAATATTAGTTAAACCCCAATTCTCAATTCTGGCTTACCAACACCTTCCACTTCCATTTGAAGGTGCTTTGTCCTGAGTATGTCCTATATCCCCAGGTAGTGCACAGAAATGTGACTCCATTTTGTGATGCTTCCTATTGGACAGACGCTTTCTCCTCAGCAGCACTTATTTGTGATTTGCCTGGAGAAAGGGAAGAAATGCCTAGGCTTTGTGGTATTCAGAATGAAAAGCAAATGATTTCTCTCTCAGCAAATAATGACATTGTGAGATAAATCATTGCAAGACCAGGGATATAGGAATGGAAAATAAAAACTGCTATGCCATTGAGCTTGACATGTAATCTTTTTTTATTTTGTGATAAAAATGCTTTCGTATAAATTTCATCTTACCTACTTTAAGAAGGAAACTTCAAAAAGTAAAAACAAAGTGTGCATTTTCCTTACTATGTATAGTTAGGAATATGCGGTCATTTTATTGGTTATTGGGTCTCTCATACAAACAGATATAGTATCACTTTTAAGAGAAATGTACACAAGGAAGGAGCCAAGTAGCACACAGTCACCAGGGGGCCTCGGGGCAGGTGAATGCGTCCTCCCGCACAGGCACCTACAGTCAGTGAACTGCTTAAGGCCAAAGCCCCAAACCACCTGCCAAAATACAGTACACCTTTGGTTTTCTGCACAAGAGTTATGAACTCACAAATTTAATAATAAGATGATATATGGCCTTAAGCATCACAGCTGATTGCTTACATTAAAATCTTTAGTTCTCAGTCTCTCCTTCACATCTCTCCCTGCCTCACTGTCACATAAGTCAGAAAACAATGCTTAACACAACACAGAAGAAACAAATTTTAAAAATGAATCCCAAAGGCGGACAGAAGAGGAGTCAAAGGAAAAATTTATAAAAGTGAAGTAAACCAAAAATGGGGGTGAGGGCCTATACATGACATGAAAGATGCGTCCCATAGGAGCACAGTCTCCAGTTCAGAACCCAGATGAGAAAGTGATTCTCTGTCTCACCGTCTCTTTTTTTTAGATACTATACAACTCAAGGGTTCTTAAAATCTGAGAGATTGATAAATGCTCGCAAGGGAGTGTCTTCCTCCTCCTCGTTGAAGCTTGTTGTCTGTAATGGCAGCTTTCATATTCCCTTCCTTGAACCCAAAGGACCCCAAGGAGAGACAAGCAGGTCAGGCTTGCACTGTGCTTGGGGCGGGAGGAGGCCGTAATCCCAGGCTGCTGGATCCCAAGCTTTGGGGAAGTGGGGCTGGGACAGAATGACAGTGAGGGGCAGATGTTGCGGGGGCCACACTGGGCACTGTGGATAGGTTCTCCCCATGTGTGAATTAACAGGTGGGGCCAGGGGTTAAGAGTCTCCATTTAGAAAGATAAAACGCTACATGCTATGAAAAGGGCTGACAGAGTTGCCATGTGAGGGAACACAGAATGAACAATCCGCTTATATCAGAGCACAACTGATTATTTTTGTTGGCTCAATGAACTTGGGCAGGACTGAAAAGCCATTTGCAGACCGCCTCACTAACAGGCACACAAGTTTTCCTAATGGGACTGCAGATACAAATCAGGGAGGTGTGAAGCCAGGACACGCGCTCCCAGCCATGGCAGGAGTGAGGACTATTAATCCGACCCGAGCAGGGTAGGCGGTGGGCCTATTAACATCTGAACAATGCCCTGGCAGAGCAAACATGTTCCAGGTGCCTCTGACACCCCAGCATTGGGCAGAAGTGACAGCGTGGCCACAGGACCAATTGTTTGCTGACTCTGGGAGAAGAGGAAGAAACGTATCTTTTTCCTATTTCTAGTGTTGACTAGAAAGCTTGTGCCCTTGACAAGACCACAAATCAAGACAGCAAACTCAGGTAAGACACAAGCACAATCTGAACATGAGGATGACAAAGACAGTGAGTCTGTGATTGTCCATTATCACCTAGGAAGTGACTCCAGGAAAAAAAAACATCCCCACTCAGTTTCTACATTAATTGCCTAAAAGGGAATGTCATGAATGCTTCAAAGGAGAAAATGGTGGCAAAAAATAGCAACGGCTGACTCATAATTCCTCCCTTTCCAACCTTCTAAGAGGGCTGGAGTGGACCCTAGAAAACTAGGCCCACTTTCTAATTCCTGCATTTGAACACAGACAGTCCATGTGTTCAGTGAGGACCTACTGGGTGCACCAGTAACTCAGACCATGCAGGATGGAGGGAAGACTGGTGCACTGGCTTGTGATCAGAAAGAGAATCAGAGGTAGAGACTGACCTCCGGACCCAAGAAAGACAAATGTCACGAGGTCCCTCGAGCTGAGGAAAGTTCAGTTCTAAACAGAGGGAATATCCTTTGAGACGTTTTCTCCTGTGGCGATATGTGGAAGGAAGAACTTAACAGCTAAGACTGGCTTCCTCTGCTGGGGGTGAGAGCGGCAGGCCGAGGGCTCTGAGTCCCAGGATCGCACGTGTCTCACACCGGCAGAAAGGGGAGGGGCTAACCAGGGCACAGCCGCTTCTCACACTGGCCCATCTCTCGGCCATTCCCCCAGCAACCTGAACCTTCGTCTGTTCAGTTTTCTTTCTTTTTAAGGGAGGGCATGGTGCTTATGCTGCCAAAGATAAACCTCACACTGAGTAAGCCCACAAATGGAATAACCACCGCTTTGATATTTATCCTTCTTCCTGATAAGGTTTATATGAAGCCTGTGTGCAGGCAAGAGAATTAAGGTGCAGTCTCTTGAAGGAGTCTCTTGTTCCCCAAAGTGGGCTCCAGAAAAATATTTTGCTCCCCTTCCTCTTCTGAGAATGACTGTCATGTAGGCAATGTGTCTATTTTCTAAAGAAATGCACTTGAAAGATTTGTGCTGAGAACCATAACCTAAGAAAACTCTGTGAGACTCCTAGGGACCCTGGGGAGACAGGAGGGAAAAAGGCAGCTGGAGTTGCTTTCCACAGCAGGAATGATTGACGGCACAGAAGTCCTGCCCTGTGACATGGTGGGTCCATGACCACACAGGGAGGTGCAAAAATTAAAGCACCAAATGAAGTCAAAAGTATTTCCAAGGATGAGAAGATGAGACAGGTGAGTCAACTCAGGCAGAATTCCAGGGCACAACTCCCAAAAGGACGCTACTGCAGAATCTTCTCATGGGTGAGGCGGAAGCCCTCAGGGCTTAAAGCGCGGCCTGAGCTCCAAGACCACCGTGGCTACACCAGGTATCTGTCCTCACCTCCACACAGAGGAGAGTAAATGCGGTTCCGAGTCTTGTATTTGTCTTGCATTTCGATGAACTTGGCTTGATGGGCAAGAGATTAGAAGGAGCCATGTCCCTCTTCGAAAAAACCCTTGCACATACCCAGGGAAGCTGAAAAAATTGCTTCCTTTGCATTATCTAAAAGGTAAGAGAACCCCCTGCCTCCTGCCTCCAGAGCTGGTTGCAGAGATTTCTTCATTTCTCTCCCGATGACCTTCATTTGCTCCTCAGCAGCAAGTACAGCAGGCAGCTCTGACCCCACGCGGGAGGCAGACTTCCTCATGCGTAAACCTGCATGTTGCTGCGTGGTGGCTCAGACATGTGTGCTCCGGGTCCCCGCTGGCCTCCTCCAGCTGCCCCAGGGGTAGGGCTGGTGGTCACATCTGACCAGTCAGAAGCGGAGTGGGGCGATGAGCTCGACCACTGGTCAGGAGACTCTGGGGACGGAGTTAGGTAGGGATGCTCGCCCTGCAGGTGGCCACTGTGACCGGGCGTTCGCTCGGCAGCATTTGAGGAGGCATAACTGTGCTGGGAAGGGGGCGTGGGATACTTGCCCACAGAGGCTGGGAAAGGGTGATAGGCTGGGAGAATGGTCTGAGCGACCTGCCCGTCCTGCTGGGGCATCATGGCAGTGGGGAAAGCCATACTGGGCACACGAGCCATTTCTGGAATCTGGTACATGGTGGGCAGAGGGCCTGCAACAGTGGGAGGGCAGTTGGACTGAGGCTGGGAAGCCCCAGCTGGTTGGGCAATGCTGCCCTTGGGGATCAGCTGGAAGGTCACGATGGGGGGCAAGGGCTCCCGAGGGGCGGCTAGATGCTTCCCTTCGGGTGGCCTGCTCTGGGGAGCTGCACCAGGGTGGGTGCCCTCGGCTGGAGCCAGGACCACACCAAACATCTCATTGTACTGGGTCTCATTCATCTCCATGCGGCTCATCCAATCCGCTGGGACAGGAACGGGATGGAGCCGCCCCAAGCTCCCGGTGCTGCCGCTGCCTGGGGGAACAATGTGGCGGTGGGACAGCAGCTGGCTCACAGAGGGCAGCACGGTGCTGGCCCCGGGAGCCAAAGGCTGCATCTCATGAAGGCTGGAGAAGGAGAGGGCATGCTGTGCATGGACCGGGGCAGCGGGGACAGCAGTGGCCAGCATAGGGTTGGGGGAGGCCTGTAAGATTCCAGGTGATGTGATCAGTGGAGAGGATGTGGTGTCAGAAACGTATGTGTGAGGAGACTCCAGGGAGTCGACAGGGGACAGAGTCACTGAGCTCTCAGACAGCTGGCCCTTGTCACTCAGAGACTTCTTCCTCCTACTACCCTTGGCCTCCTTGGCCTCCTTGGCCAGGTTAGGGAGGCTAGTGGGCATGGCACTCTTGGCATTGGGCCGTCTAGGCTTCTTGCCCATTGGGGTGTGCTTCAGACTGAGGAAAGGTCTGTTGGGCCCGCAGATGACAGGTGAGAGGGCAGAAGTCAGCACGGTGCCTGGAGGGCTCGGTGCCACGTTGTACTCGTCCAGGAGGCGCACAATGTCATGGTGCATGCGGTCCCGAGCCACGTCCCTGGGGAGACGATCCATGTGGTCTGTGATGTCTCGATTGGCAAAATGCTCCAACAGGATCTTGGCTGCTTCATAGCTCCCCTCCCGGGCAGCAAGAAACAGAGGTGTCTCTTCCTATAGAAAAGACCCACACAGAGCATTCTTGAGAACACAGCAGTGTTTCTCAATCTTTTTGTTATTATCATCTCCTTTCAGACATTTTTTTTCTGAACCATTCCCTAACATAAAAATTTAATACCACATATAAACTGTTTATCTGTGTACTGAATGGATATCCGTGCTTTATACATAAAAAGAGTAAGACTGTTTTATTCCCTTAAGAGCTAATTTCACCCCACTGGGGGAGGTATCTCCTAAGTTGGGAATATGTGAAATAAAGCATGCTCCTGAGCCAGAGATTTACTTAACAGGGCACCAAGTTTATCAAAATAGGATTCTAAGAGGAAAAAGAGTTAGAAATTAGAAAGGCAGGAGGAGAAGAACCTGAGGTAAGTAAGAACTTGGTAAGATAAGGGCAAGTAAAAGAAAGAAGAAACAACAGGCACAAGTAAGAACTAAACTAAAGGAAAAGAGGAAATATGTGAGAGAAGATAGGATGAACCAGAGAGGGAAGCATGGCATGAAATTTAGAGAAAGAAAAGCAAACAGGAAAACATCATGGTGTCCAAGAATAGAAATAAGAGCAGCAGGAAAAACAATGAAAATAATAGAAAAGGAAGTGAGCATGAACAGAGCAGGGAACAGGGGAAAGGGAGGTGTCAAGGAAGTGAAGAGCAGAGAAGGAGACACCACAGCCCTTCACAGGACAGCCTGCTTCAGACTGAGAGCTGAGCGGGCAGAGGGCTCGATCCTCACTCTGGCCTGAAGAGACCCAAGACCCTTCCCTCCAGCTTTCTGGACCGAGTTCCCCTCAAGGCCACTTCCATATTTGTCTAAACCTATTCCAAGAGGAGCTACGGGAGGAAAGGGAAGGCCTCAGACCCCACGGTGCAGCTATGCCTGCCCCCTCAGCTCAGAGCCCGGCTTGTACCTTGTTGTCCTGCATGTCTCGGTTGGCCCCATTTTTCAACAGCAAAAGGGTTGCCTCCACATTATTGACAGCAGCTGCCCAATGAAGAGCAGATTTTCCTGCAGGGAAAAGCATTTTTATAATCAGACAGCAGAAGGACATGTTCTTCTCCTACTATAAGGAAGCTTCATGACTTGTACAAGGAAACCTTGAACTTCCCAGAGAGCAGCAGGAAGCCAGTTCTCTGTGGGAGCCCACAGGAGAAATGTAAGTATTATCTTCCTTTTCCTCTGTTCTAGAAATACTCCAGTACAGGCCGCCTAGCCTTCAGAAGACCTCCACATAAAGGGTCATTTTTCTATGGTACCCACATCCTCCATATGGCAGACTCTACCCTGTCCACAGAGAGGACAATAACCTACTTATATATCACACGCCTGAACGTTTATTCAGGATATCTCATGATCTCCTAGTGAAGTCAGCTCTCAGAAGTCCTCAGACCCAGAGGAGTATGCCTGGGTACCCACACAGGCAAGCCCTTCACAGACCTGCTTTGAGTTCTAAGAACTCTCATTAAAAATCCCTTCCCATCCTCATCCACGGTTTCCCAATGGCTCAGTTCTCTCAACTCAGTATGTTAAAGGAAGAATGAGTGAATGAAAGAATCTTCAGTGGGTTCAGATCTGAGGCAATTCTCCAAGGGTCATGTCACAATTCTCCCCCTTAGAGACATGCTTTGCAGGCCAGAATCTGGACCCTGCCTTGCGTCCCTACCATGGTCATCCACTGCATTCACATCTGCTTGGCAGTTGATCAGTTCTGCCACCATCCCTTCTACAGCCAGGCGGGCAGCCAGGATCAGGGGCGTAGTGCCGTCATTCATTCTGGCATCTAGATCAGTTACTCGGTTGCGGATCAGAATCTAAAAGAGGAGAAAGTATAGAAAAAGATAATGAAGATAAAAGAAGATAATGAAGTGAAGGGAAGAAATAAGAACATCAAAGCTGAGGCTCTACTGGAAGTTCCTAGGAGGCAGGGAATGTCTTGTTATCTTTGTGCCCAGGACTCAACCATGGTCAATCAATAAATATCTGTTGAATGGATGTACAACAAATGGGTACTCAAAGACAACAGCTCATGTAAAGTGACATACTTTTCCTTTCTAAAGAAAGAAGAGGGATGTAGGAAAACATCACAACCTCATTTATGGTATACAGTTTAACATGATTCAGAATGCTTCCAATTTCCTCACACAGGTAAAATAAAAGGGTGTCAAGGAGTACACTGTCAACTCACGCCAAGAAAACTACCAAGGAGCAGCTAGAATCCCACATGGTCAGATAAATCTGGAGCAAGAAGCTAATACTAGTCAAAGGCTTCATAATAGGTATCACTCCTGTTACACTGGGAGGCGTTTTGGCCTATCAGAAGGAACAGTGATTCAGGATCTGGAGACTGGTGTTATCTGCTATTGGCTCTGCCACTGACTGGTTGTACATAGTTAGGTCAGTTTGTCTGCCTCCCTTTTCCTGTTTCCCGTCTAGCAAGTATGACTCTACACCATCTGTCTACTCTCTCAAAGAATTATTGAATGAATGTAATGAGATATTAAGTGCCTTAACAAAGATAAATGTTCTTTACCTGAAAGACACCCTGGGCGTCAGCTGCCACTGCAGCATGGAGAGGGCAGCGGCCCATGTTGTCCTGGGCATTGGCATCAGCACCTGCATCCAGGAGACGCTTGGCAGCATCAGCCCTCGAGTAGCGGGCTGCAAGGTGCAGGGCCATCTCACCAGTCCGGTCTGTCTGGGCCTGGAGACTGGCACCCTGGTAGACCAAGTCTGTGATGATGTTGGCAGAAGAGTCCTCTGTATCTTCTTCGTCATCACTCATATCTGAGCTGCCTCCTCGGAGAGAAGCCAGCATCAGTGGAGTGCACCCATCTAGAGGAAAGAAAAATCCCAAGAAGTATTCAAGGAGGAGGGCATTAATAATGTTCCATCAGCCCTATTGTTGAAACAGTTCAATTTAAGTGAAGTTAACTCTTATGGGGAAAAAAATCTCTGTGCTTACTGTTGTAATTGGCAATTAGATTTACATTTACATTTACCTACTTTTCCTCTGATAATGTCCTTTTTGTAAAGAGTAATGAGAAAGTAAGAGTTTTTTTAATGTGCGTGTTCCTCTTTAAGTTAAAGCAAGCTTTTCTGTTCAAGTTTCTATGTGCTATGTTATTTTAAGTTGGACATTTAAGAATACCCAATATTAATAGAACTGAATGCAGTAAAGTATCAACTAAATTAATTATCTATCCCTCTGCTTTGGGATATTATTTTCTATCCTACTAAAATCTAACCCATAAAATCAGCCTATTTGTTCTCAGGCATGCTGTATATGAAGCAATGTGAAATCCTTCCTTTTCTTCTCATGTAAATTCATAATTTCTGCATGCCTGTACTCCATAAGCATTCCTTCCCTCAAGCCGATTTAGAGTCTGAACTTGGCAGGGGGCCTATTGCCAAGCTGCGCAAACATAGGGATGACAATGCAGAGTCAAGGGAAGGCATGGCCTGGTGCTAAGGGGAGGCTTGCAGGTGCTGACCTGGGCCACGGACGTTCACGTCCAGCACATCCACCTCCTGCTCTGCCTGCGGAGGAGTGAGAGCCAGTGATGGTGTCCTACGGATATCCGCAGCTTCCAGGTGCTGCTGTGTCCATGGACGTCGATCGATGGGGTCATCCTCTTCTGAGAGTAAAGCCTTGTCTTCAGCCTGAAAGGAGAAGACAACTCCCCACCTCAGTCTGGCCCACTGCCAGGGACTGTGGACAGGAGCTAGTCCAGAGTCTCCCAGCATGTCTCCTAATCTCTCACCCAATGTTTTCTCTCCTCCTAGTCGAACCATCCAGATGATCACCCACACCAGTTTCCCACTGCTATCATGATGTGGCTCCTGTTTACCTCTCCTGCATCATCTGCACAATTCTCCCAGCCTTCCCTTCCCAGCCTCTAAGCTTCAGCCTTAATATGCCGCCGACATGACCTACCTAATATGCTATCTCTAGATTCCCTAAAGCACCATTTCTTGCTTCTGGGCTTTTGTTTGCTCCTCTGCATGCCAAGGCCTCTCCCAATTCTTTGACTACCTTCTGCCTATCCTTCAAACAGAAATTGGACTTTAATTTCTCTTGTTGCACTTAAAAAGTACACTCCACTTACCTCTACTTAACCTACTCTGCATTAAATGCTTACATGGCACTTCAGCATGCTCTACCACTAGGCGGTAGGGTTCTTGAGGAGAGGCAACAAGCCTTGTTCAAGATGCCTTCCTGTACTTAACACAGTACCTAATACATAGCAACATTCAGGAAATATTTGTTGAACAAAAATTATTATTGTAATTTAAAAAACAGATATCCTTGATTGAATATTTAGTGATAATAAGGCATTTTATATATATTATTGAATTTAATTCTCGCAGAGGAAGAATTATATTATCCTTATTGTATAGATAAGGATAATTAAGTGCAAAGAAGTTAAGTAAATTTGCCAGCTACTAAGTGGCAGAGTTTTGGACTTGAATCTAGTTCTGATTGTAACTAATGCCATGCTCTCAGCCATCATGCTATATTATTCATGCCTGTATTCCTCAAGCATTTGTTTCTTTGAGCTAATCTTGGATACCCATGGGATCCGTGCATATCCCAGCCATGAACAGCTATGGATGGGTGGTCTCCTTCACAGAAGCGTCAGCCCAGTCTACCTGTCACTCTATGTGATTTTAGTTTCCTGGGTTGAAGATGCAAAGCTTCCAAATTCAGTGGTCACTGGCTTTCTTACCTGCTTGATTTCACCTTCCCTTCCAGAAGGCAAGGAGCACCCAGAGAGAAGTGGGGGCTCTAGCCATGAAGGAAATTGCTATCTATATATATCAGTCCTCACTGGACTATCATTAGCATGACACTGGAGGAAGGAAATACGTTTGTTTTATTATTTTATTATTTTTAAAGAGCTCTCATTGAAAAATATATGTAAGTAACCTAAGGTCAATCAATGACTTAACCTTTCATAACGACCTTGGAGAGCCGCTGCCTGGGCAACAGACGAAGACTAGCACCCTTTCCTTCCATTCAGGATACTCTAGACACCAAAGGACAGAAATCTGAAATGTGACCAGATAAATCTGACAGTGGGGGTCCTCCCATGGCAGCTTACCTTGGCTTTCTTTGCCTGGGGCCCTTCATCATCAACCCAATGTTCATTTGTTCCAGAACCAATTAGGTTAGCCTCTGAGACTTGCACTGAGAGATTTCTGATATGACAGGATTATGAAGCAGAAAAACAAGAGCAAAGGTTAGTCACAAGACTAATATAATGGTTTTCAATACTTCTTCCACCATGACACACTCTCATGACTATACTCATATTTTTGGGGCCTTGGCCCAGAAAGGATGGACAATCTTTACATCTTACTGCTTGAGTAAACATCCTTTCTCTGTTGATCAAGAACTTAACAATACAAGTGTGCCTTGACACAGAAGCTGAGCACCACTGCAACAATACGTGCAGAATAGAGGCATCCAGACTCTGAGTTATTTAACAGTCTCTCCGAAGGCACTGAGTGAGCATCATGCTCTAATGGGACAATGTGGCAGGACAAGAGCTCTGCTTTCTGATTTACTCCTGCTTATTACTACCATGAAGAGCAGCTTGTTGGCCAAGCCTCTTACTTTAGCCCCACGGCATCCTGTCCCACCGGTTCACGTCGCTTGTGATTGCTGGAGTCTCGGCGAAGAGTAAAACCTTCCGGCAGCCAGAGAGAGCCATGCTTACGCTTTCGTTTCGCCATGATGACTCCCAGCAGGATAATAAACAGTATAATGACAACAGCAACAGCAAGAAGGTAGAGAAGCTGAGTGCGTTTGGGGGTCAGGGATTCGCCTGAAAGTGCAGAGACAGAATGCACCGAATAAAAACATCAACCTCTCAATATTAGCATCAAATTCATTGATAGAGCAGTGCTGACCTCAGCAGCCCTGAAAAATAGAGAACTGCACACTGAGAAGTGTGCCCTTTACTCTCTGCCCCCAGGTGGTGCCCCCCATACCAGCGCTACTTACTGACAACAGACACCAGAGGGTATGACAGCGTCCCCTGGATGGCGTGGGAGGCCAGAAGAGCTGCGGCTGCATCCGTGTTTTTGAAGCACTGGTCTGAATCTTGAACACACTGGCGGTTGTCGATTTCCAGAAATACCTTAGTACTGTGGGGTGGCATGGGAGAAGAGAGAAAAGGGAAATGGTGAGTAAAACAAGAAGGCTGCCAGTCAAGCAAGCTGAGTTAGAAAATGAGGCACCTGCCAAGCAGGAGCCTTCCTTCCTCACCATCCTCCCCGCCTCTGCGATGCTGCCTCCAGGAAGACCTCAGAAATACTGTCTCTCTAGACCCCAAACACTGACTCCTACTTACAGAGTGTCTCCCCTTCCTTGATCTGGCTTCTGACACAGGCAATGCAAGACCAAGTGAGAAAACAAGGGAAAGCTGGTCTTCACGCCCCCCTGTCTTGGTCTCCTTCCACCCCTTCCTACAGACTCAGTGGTATGTATTAGCACTCTAGAATTATACCCTTCCATATTTGTTATTCTTATTCTCCTTTGTCTCTGCATCTGTAACTCAGCTAGATATGGAGCTGAAAGTTGTGGGATAAACAAATAGAGGGTATGAATGAAAAAACAATTGTAGAGTATTACCCTTGTCAAAAAGACTTACATTATAAATGGCCTTGAAAATAAGGCAATGATTGACACAAAAAAGGAGCCACTGCTAAAGGGGTGAGGCAACCCTGGCAAAAGGTTAGAGTTTCTAGCATGTGAGAAGGCCTTCCTACATCCTTCCACCTGCTTGCTCCAGCCCACCTTCAGTATCCAAGATCTAGGCAAACCTTTCCCCTTAAACTCGAGTACTGGGATAATGGGACTGTTGTACTTGGTGGGCTCTTATATTTGTCTGCACTTTGCAATTATTATAGGTTCAGTTATGACTTCTGCATATCAAAGTGCTCAGCTCTATAAAACTGAGCTTTAGGAAGTTCAGAACCCAAAAACCTACCCAGCCACCTCCTGTTCTTGATCGCCAGGGAGGGACCTGCGTGCCATCCTCTGCTCCTTCATGGCAGCAGACCTCTCGCCATAGTAGGGGTAGACCATGAGGCGGCCCTGGGAGTCCCGCTTAATGCGTAGGTTGGTGTGCAGCAGGGTGCCCAGTGCCCGCAAGAAGCTGCGGGCGTCCTGGAGCAGCTGTTCAGGTGGCATGAGCACCACGATAACCAGGGTGCCCTCTGCCAGGTTCTCTGGCTGGTCAGCTGCACAGTCCAGCCCATCCCAGCCACACTCCTCGCTGTTGCACCCCTGGTCACAGTGGTTGTCGTTGTAATGGTCTGCGCAGTACTTGTCATACCTGCGCAGGGGAGGCAGAGTGGGGAGAGAGTAAGAAAGGGGCTCCAGCGCAGTTCTGCTTGGGTCTCCAATTGGAAAGACTGTGGGCTCTCCACCCACCTTCTGTGGCCCAAGTCAGGCCCCAGATGTCCTTTGACGCCTCCTTGACTCTCCTATCCCGATATCCTAGAGTACATGTAGTCTATGCCACTCCACCCCAGGGAGGGCTCCTCGAGTGACAACCAGCACTGTGCTCCCTGTGCTGCGTGGGCTTACAGGCCCCCTGCAGCCGTAACCTCGCTAAGTCAGACTTGGAAACAAAGCTGCACACCTGTAACAAAACCAGCCTAGTTCATGCTTCCTCTGTTCTGCTCTCCACTGCCCTGGGGAGGTACCAACAGCGGGAGTGAATGGTGCCTCTAGAGGTGCCCTCTAAAGCCAGACATGTAGCCCTGAATACCAAGAGTTCTTCTACAGAGGACCATGTCCACATAGCCCATTTCTTTCCCAGTCAAGACTGAATTCCAACTGTGGAAGTAGGCAGGGAAGGCTGTGTTCCATACAAGACACCAGATCTAACTTGGACAGCCTCTTTCAAATTGGGAAAAGGTCACTGGAGTTCCAAACCTAAATAATGCTCAAGCCATTTCATCTCCCCTCTCTTCTCCCACTCGTACCCACTGTGGGTCACACCATTTGGTATGACTTGCCAGGCTAGCTCAGTGAAGAGATTTAGGGTCAGGAACAGTTGTTAAGTGCTTTAACCTCCTGGGCCTCAGTTCCCTCATCTGCAAAACACCATTAACAATGCCTGTGCCTCACAAGGTTGCTGATAATTAATTGGAGTAAATTAAATGGGGTGGCTACAAGGGAAGTTCCTGTGTAAACCATAAAACACCCTCTAACTGCAACAATAAAGCCCAGGAGGCTTAAGGGGCCTACTCTAGTTAATGCCTCTTGATACATTTAGATGGGGAAGCCCAGTCTTAGGGAAAGGAATGGGGTGAAGACAGAGGTACAGACCTTTCCATCCATCCTGCAGGCAGGTTGTGTAAGAGGCTGCCTGAGAGTGGGTAACACACTTCCGAAAATTATTTCCCCTAGGAGGTCACGAGAGCAGCAGATGAGAAGGCAGAGAGAGGCACAGAGAGGGTGGCTGTGCAATGAGCATTCCTGGACCATTGTCAGCAAAGGAGACCACAGGATAGCATGTGACAGGACAAGGCTGACACCGGAGGAAGAGGGACTCAGGGCACCAGTCTGAAAAGCAGAGGCAGCTTGGGCTGAAGCACTGGAGTGATTAGGAGCGAGAACAAGAAACCGAGGTGTGTTAGTGACAGTCTCCCTCAGCTTCTGGGGACCCTGGACCCTTACTTGCACGTCTTGCTGTTCCCCTGGCATTCGAAGTTGTCAAACAGGCACTCAGCTGTGTTGCACAGCTCATCACATTGGTTGTTGATGTAATCCCAGCAGGGAAGTGGGGAGGAACAGTTGGCCCAGGGGTTCTCCATGGTGAGGGAACAGTCACCTCCATCCCATTGGCAGGCGTGGCTGTTGCAGGCCTCATCGCAGACGCCATCTCGAGCTTTGTCAGAGCAATACTGGCTCAGACAGGTAGCAGGAGGGGTGCTAGTGGGGGCTGAGTAAAGTTCACAGTGGCTGCCCCGGAACGGTGGAGAACACTGGCAAGAGTAATAAGGAGGCTGGCGCTGAGGGTAGCAGCTACCCCCATGCTGGCAGGGGCTGCTGGCACAGCCTGATGCGCAGTCCTGAGGGTTGGGGCAGAAGCAGCGAGGTCCTGAGACTGTGTGCACACATTGCTCCCCTCTCCTACACTTCACTTGTCCACAGCTGCTCTGGCACCTTGCCCCCGAGAATCCCTGTGGAAAGCAGTGAACAAATAAGGACAGCAGGCTGACTCTCAAGCATGTGCCCCATTTTCCCTCCCACCCCTTCTCTGCCGCACCTCTAGGGAAATAAGGCCTAGACTCTTGGCTAAGATCCCTCCATGTAGTCTCCTGGCCAAGTTCTAGGAAAAGACCACTTCAAGTCAACCTACAGATCAGGGCTGAAGGTTCCATGGCATGAATGCAGAATTCTCTCACTGTAAGAGCTCACCTCTAGAAATTAAGTCTACAGGTCATGGTGGGATAAGAGTCAGGTGACACTATCTGTAAGTACCTCCTCTAACAGTCATTAGATCACTTATATAATGACTTTACAGGGGGGGGGAATCATTTCAGGAATTTTGGGTATCTAAAAAAGTTTACCATGTCAGTTCTTTCTCTTTTTTTTGGTATCATTAATCTACAATTACCTGAGCAACATTACAGTTACTAGACTCCCCCTATCATCAAGTCCCCACCCCATACCCCATTACAGTTACTGTCCATCGGCGTAGTAAGATGCATAGAATCACTACTTGTCTTCTCTGTGTTGTACAGCCCTCCCCATGACCCCCAATTTATGTCTGCTAATCGTAATGCCCCTTTTTCCCCTTATCCCTCCCTTCCCACCCATCCTCCCCAGTCCCTTTCCCTTTGGTAACTGTTAGTCCATTCTTGGTTTCTGTGAGTCTGCTGCTGTTTTGTTCCTTCAGTTTTTTTCTTTGTTCTTATATTCCACAGATGAGTGAAGTTCATACTTAATACTTCCTGCTCAGCCCAGGCCAAGATTATTAGATGTTTTCCACACATAGTGATTTCTGATTTGGGGAGATTTTAGCCTCTGGCTATGGCAAAAGTTTGCACAGCAACTGGCTAAAACTTAAGTGGCTAAAACTTAAAAACTAAAATGGCAAAGTGACATTTCCAACCAACTCCGCCCCAGTCTGGGCAGACAGACTACCCTTTACAGAAAAAGAAACCAGAAGCTAGAAACTCTCACTAGTCCTGTTTTCAAGGGAATATTCCACCACTTCTTGTGGTTTTCCCTTGGGGATTCTGAAGATTTGCCATCACAGATTAGGGAGCTCACTGCTTCTGGGAGTATCTTAATGGTTTTAAATGAAAAACCCAAGCACTTTCTTCTGAAGAAGTTAAAATTAAGATTTCTCACCAAGAAAGTTCCCCACAGAGCTTGGAAAAACCAGGTTTGATCTCAGCTTTGTCACAGACTGCATGGAAGAGTGCATACTCCTTAAATAGGCACACGGCACTTACCGGGGGACAACGACAAATGAAACCATCAGGCATGTTGCTGGCCACAGCACAAGTCCCTCCATTCAGGCAAGGCATCTGGGGACACACATCGACGAAAGTTTCACAGTGACGACCTCAACACAGAAAATGAAAAAGAGTTTTAAAAGCCAGAAGCAGTAACAGCCAGTTACCGAGCAGAACACTGCTAGGATATGATCTACCAAAGGACTACAGACGGAGCAAGAGGTATGACGTTCACTTCTAAGCCTAGGGAACAGAGGAAGATGAAGAAGGACTCACTGGGTTACAACCCAGCTGAGCCATCACTGGTCCTGGCCAGCTGCCTGTCTGTCATGCCTACACAATAAACATAAATGGTGGCATACATTCCCAGACTCGAGAAACAGGATGGATATGAAAAAGCACTCTAATCCCACCAAGAAAAAAAAAAGTGGGGGCAAATAACACCTCACAGCTTTCTTTGAAGGTGCTTTAACTTTCCTAATTCAAAAGAAACACTTAGCAAAACTGTTCACTGCATTTTGTTAACATCATCTACTTCACAGGCTAATACATCTAAATGGTGATTTGCAGTTTTAGAGAATTTTAATCTATGCAATGTCTCTTTTCAAACATTTTCTAGCCTTTCTGTGACCTGATTGACATTGCTTTAAAACACAGCTCAATTTTCTCAGAGTTTTCTCTAGAAACAGTTGTAAAACAGAGGCATTTTGAGACTGCTACTTCATGATATAGTAAACTAAGCAACTGAAATATCATGGGGGAAATGTGGAGGCACAGCTGGGGCCTCTTGGCAAATAGCAGGAGACAGGACGCATTTAGCCTGCAGTCACTTCGAAAGGAAGAGATGGCTTTAAAAAGGAAATTAAAATAGTAATCATGCTGGCTAGCCAGAATTAAGAGGCAAGAGTTACTGATGTTTGTCTCTTCAAATCCCAGCAGGAGCCACTGAAAGTAGCCATCACATGGACACAGGGCTCAGGGACTGAAGGTCCCTCATTGTTCATCTCAGCAACAGCACCCCACAATAATTACCATGAATGGACTCCAGGATTTTTTTCACTTCCACAAGTGTGGAAAATGTGCAAACACCACTTCCTGGCTGTGGGACCCAGATTCCAGGTGGTCTCTACTCCTTCCTTCATCTCTTTACCCCTTTCTTTGGAAGTGCTTGTCCATGTGGCAGATAAAGGAGGCCTCAGAGGCAATGACAGGAACAGGAGCCAGCTTTGCCTTTCTGGCTTCCTAAGCACATTGTGGCTAATATGTGGCTAAAAAGATGGACCGTTCATATCTTTCTGGCTAGCATTGCTTCAGTAGGTGTGATGTGCATAATGGATTATTTCTCTTTTGAAATTGCATCCAGGCATCTTTCATTCTGCAAAATCCCTCCCATTCTTTATTCAAAGTTCTGAAAGTTAACATATCTTTAAAATTGGAAGGAAGGAAGTCTGGAGATGGGCTCAGAATGTAGCAGAGTTCAACTTGCCAGATTATCTAAATAGACTACTGCAGCCTCTTATCTGAACTCCCAAGGAATACTACTACAGTATAAGACTGGGAATGACTCCAGAAATGCCAGGCAGGTTTCTGAGTATCTGATAGTACCGCCACAAGTAGATACAAACAACTATTTAAATCCTCAAAAGTTACCACCTGCCCTTCTCTAGAAGTAAGTAGTAGGTGCTTATGATAAAGCCCTATTCTGAGGTAGGACCTGGTCATCTTCATGATCTAAGAAAAAACAAGGACCTTGAGGACAAAAGCCTCCATAGGAGCATGGCCATGTGCTAGCTGCGTCAGCCTCACCTGGGACCACTGCAGCTTTCTATTCACATCTCATCAACTGACGTTCGGTTCAACACACCCCAGTTTGGGGCCTACTCCCCTTCAGTGACCTAAAAGATCCTAAGCTTCTCTGGGTTCCAGCGTGGAAAGAAGGTAGTCATTGACACCCAGTAACTCAAGTCATTACATGTCAAGGAAGGAAGGCAGGGTGATGAAACCAGAGCTGGACATAAGGTCCCAAAGACAAGATGTTATTTTGCTTAGATGGAAAGAGCTCTGTTGATGGATGGTGGTCACAGCAGCACAACAATATGAGTGTGTGTAATGCCACTGCATGGTGTGTCCTTAAAAACAGTGAAGATGCTAAACTTTACATTATGTGCACTTTACCACAATTTAAAAATTTTATTTTGCTCAACTACTCCCAGCACCTATTTCTTCTTTTATGTTTCTGCTATGGTATGACATAATCAATACGTAACAAAAGAGAAAGTGTTCCTCAGGAAAAATAAAAGGTAGAGATTGATAATAACATCCATGGAGCACAGTCCTAAGGACAAAACGGGCACTTGAATTAAGCTGGTCTAATTCTTCATATATAAGAAAAGCTTCCCTGGGGTCTGGGCCGTGTCTCACAGAGCCCAATTTCCTCACTCAACGCCCCCTCCATCCAGAGGGGCTGGAAAGCTGGGGAGGCTCTCACCAGTGAAGGCACTGCGGCAGACACAAAGGTAGTCGTTGGTGAGCTGTATGCAGTCCAGGCTGCCCTCAGAGCCGCAGGGGTTGGAGAGGCACTCATTGATGTCCCCCTCACACCGCTCTCCAGCAAAGCCAGGCAAGCAGCGACAGCTGTAGCTCCCGATCCTATCTACACACTGACCACCATTAAGGCAGTGGGGGCCCCCAGCACAGTCATCAATGTTCTCTTCACAAAGCAGGCCTGGAGGAAAGAGAGCAGAGAGGAGGAATTATGACACTCCTTGGAACACTGCTTTCCAGTAAGGGAGAGACAGCTTTGCAATCAATCAAGTTATACTCTTTTATCTGTGGTGAGTCCTTTCAGGTCAGGCAGGGCAAAGCACATCCTTGATCCATGACAGTGGCCATCCTCCTGGTGACCGGTAGGAGCAAAGGAAAGAATCTGTTGAGGGCTGCACATGTACTCTCCCACACAACCCCGGGAAGCAGTTCCCTATGGAGCAGCCAGTATTATTTGTCCCACCTGGGAGATGAGGGAACTGGGGCTCTAGAGAGACTCAGTAAGTTTTCATTAATTTATTCATTTTAATTCAAAATATAAAATAGTTCAAAGAGAATATAACAATAAATATATAAATTACAAGTATGTAAAAATATTAGTAAGAAGTGGAACTAAATTTTGAGTTGAAACAACTCAATGAATTGTAAATATGATAAACTCAAAGAGACCCACATCCATACATCATAACCAAACTGTCAGGCAAAGGCAGAAACAAAGAGAATTTTGAAAATACCAACAGAGAAGCAACTTATCACATACAAGGGGTCCTCAATAAGGTTAACCACTGATCTCTCATTAAACAAACAAACAAGCAAACAAACAAACATGAGGTCAAAAAGCAATGCGATGATATACTCAAAGTGCCAAATAAAAAAGACTGTCAATAACAACAGCAAAACTATTGTCTGAGCCATCTTTAACAAATGGTTAGAAGAGAGAAATTCTGTTGCCATAGGAAAGGGTCCACTCTAGGACTGACATCTCTAATTTATAAAAAGGTTGTGGTATAGCAGAGATTTTAGTGTGCAGTGAATATCTGTGTGCCCTCCCACATTTCCCAGCCTCTTCTGCAGTCAAGTTGAGATCATCTTCCTAATTCTTGCCAATATATTATGAGCAATAGTGATTGGTGTCACTTCCACATGAGATAGAGCTGTTACATGATCCTACAAGTCTGTCTCTTCTCTCCTGCTATGGAGGCCTCGGAGGCCTACATACACCTAAAATATCTAGAGAGGTAGCCCAACATGCCCAGACTTTATTTGGGTGACCAGAACAAAACAAAACACAAAAACCAGAATAGACCCATAGACCTGTGGAACAGAATAGAGAGCCCAGATATTAACCCAAACATATAAGGTCAGTTAATATATGATAAAGGAGCCATGGATATACAATGGGGAAATGACAGCTTCTTCAACAGCTGGTGTTGGCAAACCTACATGTAAGAAAATGAAACTGGATCATTGTCTAATCCCATATACAAAAGTAAACTCGAAAAGGATCAAAGACCTGAATGTAAGTCATAAAACTATAAAACTCTCAGAAAAAAACATACGCAAAAATCTCTTGGACATAAACATGAGCAACTTCTTCATGAACATATCTCCCCAGGCAAGGGAAACAAAAGCAAAAATGATCAAGTGGGACTATATCAAGCTGAAAAGCTTCTGTACAGCAAAGGATACCATCAATAGAACAAAAAGGCATCCTACAGTATGGGAGAATATATTCATAAATGACATATCTGATAAAGGGTTGACATCCAAAATACATAAAGAGCTCATGTACCTCAACAAACAAAAAGCAAATAAGCCAATTAAAAAATGGGCAGAGGAGCTGAACAGACACTTCTCTAAAGAAGAAATTCAGATGATCAACAGGCATATGAAAAGATGCTCCACATAGCTAATCATCAGAGAAATGCAAATTAAAACCACAATGAGGTATCACCTCATACCAGTCAGGATGGCCACCATCCAAAAGACAAACAACAACAAATGTTGGCGAGGATGTGGAGAAAGAGAAACCTTCCTACACTGCTGGTGCAAATGTACATTAGTTCAACAATTGTAGAAAGTAGTATGGAGGTTCCTCAAAACACTAAAAATAAAAATACCATTTGACCCAGGAATTCCACTCCTAAGAATTTACCCAAAGAATGCAGCAGCCCAGTTTGAAAAAGACATATGCAGCCCTGTGTTTATTGCAGCACTATTTACAATAGCCAAGAAATGGAAGCAATCTAAGTGTCCATCAGTAGATGAATGGATAAAGAAGATGTGGTGCATATACACAATGGTATATTACTCAGCCATAAGAAGAAAACAAATCCTACCATTTGCAACAACATGGATGGAGCTCGAGGATATTATGCTCAGTGAAATAAGCCAGGTGGAGAAAGACAAGTATCAAATGATTTCACTCATCTGTGGAGTATCAGAACAAACAAAAAACTGAAGGAACAAAACAGCAGCAGACTCAGAGAACCCAAGAATGGACTAACACTTACCAAAGGAAAGGGACTGAGGAGTACAGGTGGGAAGGGAGGGAAAAGGGGGAAAAGGGGGTATTACGATTAGCATGCATAATGTAGGAGGTGTGGCATGGGGAAGGCAGTATAACACAGAGAACACAAGTAGTGATTCTATAGCATCTTACTACGCTGATGGACAGTGACTGTAATGAGGTATGTGGTGGGGACTTGATAATGGGGAGAGTCTAGCAACCATAATGTTGCTTGTGTGATTGTACATTAATGATACAAAAAAATACACACACAGAAAAAACAGAAAAAAACACTGTTGTGTGAAGCTATGGAGATTTGAGGTTTAATTTGCTACCATTGTCCTAAACAGTATAACAACTCAAAGGAATGAACCAATAATGAGTCATAGGACAAATCTTCAAATATTTAAAGGCTGTTCTGCCCTAGTTTTCTCTTCTTTAGTCTCATTGTATAATCAGCCTGTATGTGGGGTACTCTTCTATGCTAATTTAGCCAAACTCTGAACTCAAGGAAGTTATCAAAAGTCACTGACATAAAGGTCTAAGACAATAATGAATGCCTCCCTAGCATTCTATTCTCTTTGACACTGAGATGAAACTTCCCACCATTGTGGATGACTTACATTTTTTTCACATGCTACTCAGAGCAGGTACCATTATAACTACCTCTCTTCTAACATGCAATACTCCAAGCTCTTTCCAGGAGATTGTTAGGAGGCAGGAGCAATGTCCATAACAGAATGATGGTCCCACCATTCACAGTCTAGGGTTACATCTCATTAGGCTTTATTGCAGTTCTTAATTACAGCCTTGGGTCATCAGCCTCCTCCCCTGGGCTTATGAACACAGACAAGTGTTTTCATCTCATTCATTCCCCTACCTTACGGAGGAATACATAAGCAGGTAAATGTGAATTTATTCATTCAAGAGGCCACTAGGTGCTTTCCTTTAAAGCATCAAGAAATCCTGCTAACTAAGCCAATTTTGTTGCAATATTATGTCATTTCCACATTCTGTGTTTTGTGGAACATAAGATTCAACAACAAACAGCAGAACTGAGAACATGAGGTAGAGCATCAGAGGTAAGCAAGAGATGAGAGAATGAAATGGCTTGAATTACCAGGATTCAGAACTAAAGGCGTGACTTTTTAAAAACCCCCTAACACTGAAGATGGATTTATAACAGAGAGAGCCCTGGCCAGAGAATGGGTAAGGCTGATTTCATACCCCGAGTGCCTGGTGGGCAGGAACACTTGAAATGGTTCACAAGGTCGATACAGGTGCCTCCATTCTGGCACGGCTGATTCTGGCACTCATCCACTTCATACTCGCAGTTGACACCCTGATATCCTGGGACACACTGACAGGACAAGGCAAAAAGGACAACAAATGTTGGACCACTGCTGGAAACAGCATGGGAGCAAATGAGATCTGGAACGTTAATGTGACCCTCCACGTCCCCCCAGCTCCCCTGTACGCTTCTCCAGCATCACCACACCTACTAATCATCCTGTGCTGAGTCAGTCTACAGCTTACCGGAATTTTCATCTTCCAGCTAAAACAGCCACTTAAAGGGAAGTCCAAAGGACTGAGTAATTTGAGGGGTATTTCAGATATGACCCCTGTGCAGAACTTTCATTCGTCCTGTGTGCAGTTTTCCCATCTTTAAAATATGAGTTCCTTTGTATGTGATGAGGACCCTGTGACTCAGTCAAACGGTATGTGTGGATGGTAGCAAAGACATTGCATTTATTGATCTCCAGGTTTAGAAAACTCTTATGTGTGTGAGAAACTGGTTGAGATGGGGGTGAGGGCAGGGGGAAGTGGGCTAAGCTAGTGTGGTAAACGAAGGGGTTTGAGGGATTTCAGGGCTAATCCAGGAAAAAGAAGTTGGCCATGAGGTGGCTTTATCTGGGCAAAGCTTTGACATGGTGCAAGTGGGGGAAGTCCCTTACAGCATAAGCTTGTCCACAGTCAGGGAGGAGGGTAAGGGGAGGAGGACAAACGAACTCTAAGGGAAGGGGGTAGCAGAGAGGGGCTTGCATGTTTGGTGATGTCATTCAGCAGCCAGGAGCTCTGAGAGCAGCAGGAGCTTGGGGTCTTTATGCCCTGGGCTTACCTATGGCTAGTAGATATTGGGAGCAGTTGTGCAGAATATACAAAACAGGTTAAAAATCTATTTAAAACAACTGGATGTGCAAAAATTTGAGTTTGGCACTGGTGGCTTTTGAGCTGACAGGTTGCAGCCTGTTGTGAAGAAATAAATAACCTAGGGGCCAATACACAGGGGCCATCTTTGGCTTCTTTATGAGAAATAGAGAAACAAAGCTCTTCTCAGTGTTGCTGGGTGGCCTGAATTGGTATCAAATTCATGTGTCTGGTGTTTTGTTAACATCTTGTTCTAACCATTATCAGTTCAGGCATTAAGGAGACAGTGACACGTCCCTTAAAAGACACACAATTCCTCAAACATACACAGGTAGCACTTAGTATGGTGCCACATGGAATAGGCTGAGCAACATTCTTTTTGAGAGAATTATTAGTTGATTGATCAATGACTGCACACGAAAATGGCACGAGTCAGAGGAACACTCCTCGAAGCGGTTTCTTCTCCCTCAGCTGCTGCTCTGGGAAGTACCAGGGTCCACTGAGTTGGGTAGGCCTGTGAAATACACTCTAGCTCTGAATCCTAGAGGCAACCCTGTGGAAGGGAGATGGTTCCAGACCTTTACAAAAGTATCTTGCAAGAGGTATGTTAACTTATTTCACAATGGGACTGAAGGAAACAGTGATTAGTAATAGTGTAATGGTGACTGGTAAAACCATCTAGAAATCGTAAAATAAGACCTCAACAGCCAAATCAATAATAGTGCTCCCAACAGTGGTGCCAGGCTCTGGGAGGTCTCCGACTTCCGCTGCTCATCGCGCTCACCTCACACCTGTATCCACCAGTGGAACCCCTGCAGGTGGCTCCGTGCCGGCAGGGGTTGGACAAGCACTCATCAAGTTGCTCCTCACAGTAGCTCCCGGTGTAGCCCAGGGGGCACTGGCAGTGATGCGAGTTGCCCGCGTTGATACAGATGCCTGAGTGCTGGCACAGGCGGTCCGTGGACACCCCTGTGAAACCCCGTGGGGGAGGATACATCACAGAAGAGAATATGACACATCCGGTTCATACCAGCGAATGAACAAACTAATCTAAGCCACTGACACCTAAAATCTTATTCTTGTCTCATTCATAATCCTCAGCACCAGGTTTACATACACTGAAAACACGCAAGCCCTGAAAGTAGAATATGTCTTTGCTTCATTTCAAATGCATTTCTTTTTGGAATCTCTCCACCTGTTCCTCTGCCCTTTCACCTCCCATCTCAGACTGTTTCTCTAGAGCCTTGCCCATCCACTACCGTCTCCCCTTTCCTCTCCTCCCACAGTAACAATACACGCCCTGAAATGCCACTGGTCAGTCTATACTTGGGGGAATGGTCCTTGAGCCTTAGGGGAGGAGCTCACCTCTGCGGGAGGCTGCCACCTCACAGGAGACATCGGGCACGTCACAGTAAGCACCTGCCCATCCAGATGGACAGAGGCACCGGGACTCTGCTTTTTCCTGAATGCAAGTACCTTTGTTTTTACATGGAGACCGACTACAGAGGTTCACCAGGGTCTGAAACAGAGGCGTACATATACAGCAACATCCAAATACCAGAAACAAAGACAATAAGTTACATTGTGTTTTAGGAAATCAAAGAAAAGCTCACTAATTAATCCAAAAATAAAATAAGAGCCCTCATCTAAGCCTTAAGATAGACTGTGTTCCCAGGTAATCTAATCATTTTATATAGTCTAATTCCTCTTCACCTGCTATTTAAAAAGTTCTTACTACAGAACTGTAAGAACTTGAGGAGGCCCAATAGGTTAAGTTATTCCCTATATCATGATTATGTCTAGAGGGAGCTGAGTGAGTGGGACAGAATTTAATTACCTGACAGTTTTTTCCAGTGTAGCCCAAGGGGCAGGTGCAATGGTAGGTACCCAGGCCATCAACACATATTCCCTCATTCAGGCATGGATGAGAGTTGCATTCATTGATCTCGTGGACGCAAAAGGGACCAGTGAAACCCACGGGGCACAAGCAGGAGAAGGAGTTAACCCCATCGACACATGTGCCACCATTGAAACAGGAGCTAAGACACAAACGGGGAAACAACATCAGCCATGGAGCCTGGTTCCTCTGCCCAAGAAGTAAGGTTTCTGGACTCTAAGATATTACAGGCACAAATACTTCTGAGCCCCCCAAACTCTTATATCCAGTAAAATTTTCTTATTTCCAAACTAGACTGGGCGCCAATCAGCTTGAGTCCCAGTTTCCTTTCCACAACCAAAAAATACAGAGGAGTATGTAAAAGACTGAGCTTACTAGAGATTCCCAGAGAAAGTGAAGGTCTCCAGGTTTTACTCAGTCCTATAGTTTTCCATGTATGATATTTCATTTTATCCCTAAGTCAATTTAATTTGTAAAAAAATGCTAAATATATAGCTCTTGACTCAAGATTTCTTTAGAAAGAGAAATAGGACTTGTTGATAAAGAGAAACTTGTTGGTAACAATAAAAAGAAGCAAACCTCCCTGAAATTACTTAAAGGCCGATGACAAATCTGCAAAGAAATAGGTGATTTTAGATTGCCACCTGAAATGAACAAGAGACCAAGAGGAGAATGGGACAGAATTATAGTTCTTTCTGTTTCCTACACAAGAAATAAATGATGATCCATCCTATGAGCTTTTCAGCCTCTGACCTTTAGCCTGTGAACTACATGTCTACAAGGAATCAAGAACTGGGCAATAGGAGGTGCTGGTGGAGCAATCCCAGGAATGTACTCTGTAGTTTCCACTCCTTTCTACCTTTTACCCTAAAGACACTGGTAGCTGAGAGCCGGGGTTGCTCACCTCTCAGTGCACTCATCGATGTTGTTCTCACAGTGGACTCCATCAAACCCCACCTGGCACTTGCAAGTGTAACTGTTGACGTAGTCGGAGCAGGTCCCTCCATTCTTGCAGGGTTCACTCAGACACTCATTCATGTCTGTCTGACACTTATCCCCAGTGAAGCCCGGAAGGCACAGGCAGGAGAAAGTGTTCACTCCATCTACACAGGAAGCTCCATTCTGGCAGGGATCTAAGCCATTACATGCAAGAATTAGAGCTCTGAACAGCAGCGCCAATTTAACCTTACACTGATAAAGATGAGTGACCTGAACTGAGTCACACTAAGAAAAGTAAATATTCAGATTTTTCTGTGCTTGTACTTTTCTTTATGCCTATGTTGCTCTGATTCCTCCATTTATGAAAGTGACTACAGTAACACTTGCCTGAGATTCTTAACCTGTTTCATAATCGAACTTTATATACACCACTAACAGTTTTACAAGATTAATGGAGTCATAAAACTTGCATTGACCCCACACACATTAGCAAATTAAATATGTGTCCCCAACATACAGAATCATAGAATATCAGCAAATATTTTCAAAAGGTGCATGTGGTGGTGGAGTAGGTGGGGCAGATCAGAATATATATTAATCAGCCCCTGTGCTGATCTTTCTTTCTTTTCCCTCCCTTCTTCCCCTTTTTTCTCTCTTTTTTTGTTTTTTTGTCTTTTAGATTCAGGTAGAATTAAGAATCAGATTTTTACTTTAAATATATTTTAAATAGAGCAGAGTTTTCAAACACTTTACACTCACAGCAATTAATCAACAAATTTTGATTTAATAATAATAAATTATTATCTTGGTACAGTCCTCTGCAGTATAGACGATACACAGATCAGAACAAGAAAAACAAGATGTAGCTCCTGCTCTTACTGACCTTAAAATATAATTGCAAAGACAGGCCATAAACATAAAAAGAAAAATAGATACCAGGTGGGTAATGTAGCCCCTATCTTATAAGAGAGATATTTAATATACCTTCTTTGTCTATTAGGCTCCTTCCATTCTAAAGCTCATCTGCAATCTCTACTGAAGCAACTGTAAAAAACGTATTATCCCTCCCTTGTTGTTCACAGTACACAGCACACAGCTACTACAATTTCCATAGCATTTTTTATGAAACTCACCATAACTTACTGAATTAATTTAAACTAACCATACATATTGCAAAAGTATGACTTTAAATAGGAAAAAATGTTAAATACTGAAGATTTAGGCTAATATACTAATTAATGTGGGAAAGGAATCTAAATATTTGATTCTGTCCCCTTAAATTTCTCCCTCAATTGTACCTTGGACATATTTTTTTCACTGTCACACAATATTGATGTTATTTGTCTACATGTCTTTCCTAATAAACTATGTGTTTCATAAACATGAAGGCTGGGTTTTATTTATCATGTCACTGCCAGGACCTAGTTTGGTGCCATCCATATGACAACCTGAAAGTATCTATGCTGTGAATTAAGGTGTCATTATTCTTAATGTACTGTGATAACCTCATCAGAAGCTTAATGATTCAGTCATCACACAAGTAACTGAGTGCAAATAAGTGTGTGTGTGTGTGTGTGTGTGTGTGACGGACCTACTGAAGCTGGACCTCTAGAGAACCACCAAAAAGAAGCAAGTGGAACAATCTCCAGAGTCTACAGCAGGCTGAGAACAGTTGATGTTCAGGCCAGTCAGAATGAAAAGACTTCCTAACTTGTGTGGCACTGAGTAGAGACTTAAAAGAGTAAAGTCCCAGTAATGAGCCATTTCAGCCCAAGACTAATGGCTGTTCTGGACCCACCCAATAAACTTTGAAAAAAAGACTCAAAAATATCAAACTGTTTCCAAATAAACCCTAAACAAAACTTGAAAATGTCTCAAAGATTTTTTAAGCCTAGCATCTGGTCAAAAATTACCAGGCAGGCAAAGCAGCAGGAAATACAACTCATGATGAGGAGAAAAATCATCAATAGAAATGGACCCAGGAATTCTCCATATGGTAGAATAAGTATGTGGAAAATAAAACGACCATTCTAAATGTACTCCATATGTTCAAGAAGTAGAAGAAAGCATGAACGTGACAAGGACAGAGATAAGTTTATAAAGACTCAAATAAAACGTCTAAGATAAAAATAAATGTCTGAAGGGAAAAAATATACTGAATGGAATTAACAGCAAACGAAACACTACAGAGGAAATGACAGGTGAAGTTGAAAATATGGCAAAATACCTTCAAATAATAAAAGTAAGTGAAATAGAGCATTGGTGAACAGAGGAACAACTTCAGACAACCTAAGAGGTGTATAATTAAAGTTGTAAATGGGAGGCAAAAACGTTTTGAAAAAATAGTGATTAACTATTTCCCAAATTTGTAGCCACATACCAAAAAGGGTCAATGAAGGGAAGAAAGAGCAGAAGAAACATGACACTACAATAAAGGGCATCACGATCAAATTGCTACGAATCAGCGGGAAGAGAATGTCCTAAAAGCAGCCATAGGAGAGAAAATAACATATAAAGAAACAAATATTAGAATTACAGCAGATTTCTCCTCAGAAATGATGCAAGGTAGAAAACAACAGAAGGATGATTTTAAAGTACTGGTGGGAAAAATCAACTTAGAAGTATATTCCCTCGGAAAATATCTTTGAAAACTAAGGCAAAACCAAAACCTTTTAAGATGTACAAAAGCAGAAAGAACTGATCGCTTAGGAGATAAGCACTATAAGAAATAGTAAAGGAATTTCTTTAGACAGAAGGCAAATATATCTAATGGAAATACAGATCTACACAAAACAATGAACACCACCAGGAATTAAAAATATGCAGATAAATATAAAGACCTTTTATTTATTTTTCAAATTTCTTGAAAAATTAGTTGGCCATTGGACAGTGACTGTGAAGGGGTATGTGGGGGGGACTTGGTGAAGGGGGGAGCCTAGTAAACATAATGTTCTTCATGTAATTGTAGATTAATGATACCTAAATAAATAAACAAACAAACAAATAAATAAATGAATGAATGAATGAATAAATAAAATAAATAATAATGATACATTAAAAAAAATTAGTTGGCCATTTAAAGCAAAAAATACTATTCTGGGAGGTTTATGGCACATACATTATATGACAACAGGACAGAGGGCAGGAGGAGTGTAAATGCAAGCATATTATAAGGTTCTTATACTCTATATAAGCGGTATCATTGAAGATAAGTTTTAATGAGTTAAAGTCGCATAATGTAAACCCAACAGCTACCAAAAAAAAAAAAGATATACCTAATATGCCAGTGAAGAAAATGCAATCATAAAAAATACTCAATTATTCCAAAAGAAAGCAAAAAAAGAGGGAAATGGAAATAGAACAAATAACAAGATGGCAAATATTGAACCCAGTCATATAAAAAATCATGTTACATTTAAATGATGTAAACACCCCGATTAGAAGATATGTCATATCAGACAGAAAAAAGCAAGACCCAATGTGCATTCTATAAGAAACCCACTTTAAAGACACAGATGTAAAAAAAATAAAAGGATGGAACAAATATACACCTTTACAATAATCAAAAGAAAGCCAGGAAGCTATATTAATATCAGGCAAGGCAGACCTCAGAGCAAGGGATAGTACCAGGGTTAAAGAAGGTTATTTCATGACAAAGGACTTGATTCTTCAAGAGGACATAACAGTTCTAAATGCATGTGTGCTTAATATCAGAGCTTCAAAATATATTAAGCAAAAACTGATAGAAGTGGAAGGAGAAATAGACAGATACATAATGATAGTGGGAGATTTCAATATCCCTCTGTCAATAATTTATAGATTAGTAGAAAATCACGGAGGATATGGAAGACCTAAAATACAGTTAACCAACTCAAACTAATAAATTTATAGAACACTCCACTAAACAGCAACACACAGACATTCTTTTCAAGTCCACACAGAGCATTTACCAAAACAGACTATACACTGGACCATAAGACATGCTTTTTAAATTCAAATCATGAAGAGTATGTTCTCAGATCACAATGGAATTAAACTAGAAATCAGTAACAAAAGCTCTCTGGAAGGAATCAGCAACAGAAGATATTTGGAAACCACAGAACACATTTCTAAATAATCTATGAGTCAAAGAACAAACCAAGATGGAAATTAGGAAGTATTTTAACCTGAATGAAAAAAACCATGACATATCAAAATTTGTGAAATACAGCTAAAGCAGTGTTTTGAGGAAAAATATATAGCATGAAATGCTTATGTTAGAAATATAGAGAGAAATAAAATTAATGACCTAAGCTTCTATCTTAAGAAACCGGAATGGAAGGACTAACTAAATCCAAGGTAGGCAATGAAAAGAATAAACAGCAGAAATCAATGAAATAAAATGTAGTAAAATAATTGTAAAAAATAATGAAACTAAAAATGGGTTCACTAAAAAAGATCACTAAAATCAATGAAAGAAGACACAAACTACCAATATCTGAAATGAGAGAAGGGAAATCAGCACAGATCTTATAAACAGTAAAAGTACAAATAAGGGAATTTCATGAAGGACTCCATACCAATAATTCTGACAACCTAAAGTAAAACTCAATCATTGAAAAATACAGATTACCAAAGCTCAATAAAAATGAAATTGATACCCTCAATAGCATTGTATATACTAAAGGCATTAAAGTTATAGTTAAAAATATTCACCAAAAGAAAAATGTTTCTAGGACTCTATATTTAGTAGAAATAATACCAATTCTACACAAACTCTTTTGGAAAATAGAAAGGGATTAACTCCCAATCTGTTATATGAGGCTAGCATTGCTCTTACCAAAATTGTAAAATGTAGTACAGGAAAATTAGAGAACAATATCCCTCATGAACAAAATTTTGGAAAATCATATCCAATAATATACGAGAGAGATAATATATCATGGCAAAGCAGAAGTTGTCCCAGGAATTTAAAGTTAGTTTAACATTTGAAAATAAATTAACATAATACATTTTTATTAAAAGACCAAAAAAAATGGTTATTACCTCATTGATACAGAAAAATTACTTGAGAAAAATCAATATTCATCCATTATAAAAAGGAAAAAAAACTCCTAGCAAACTAGGAGTACATGGTAAGTTCCTCAGTTTGATAGAAGGCGTCTACCAAGAAACCTCTGGGTAACATTACACTTAGTGGCAAAAGACTACATGCTTCTACCCCAGAATCAAGAACAAGGTAGGAATTGGCTTCTCTCACCATTTCTATTCTGCATTTACTAAAGGTCATACTCAATACAAAATTGCAAAAATAAATAAATAAATAAATAAAATGCATACAGATTTGAGAAGCAATAAAAGTTACAGCAGTTGTATTTATTTAGGAATAATATGATTATCTCTGCAAAAAATCCTAGGACTCTAAACTAGAAGCTAAACTAATCTAGAATTAATAAGTGAGTTTAGCAAAACTACTAAGCAAAATTACCCTTTAAAACCTTTAAAACTCATACTATATATAAAAGTTGACTCAAAATAGATCACGAACCTAAATAAAGGTCAGTGCCTAAAGCATAAGTTTTAGAAGACATCGAAGGAGATAAACCTCAGTGACCATAGCAAAGATTTGTTTAAGAAGATATAAGGAGTATGAACTAAAGCAAATTAAAGATATATTGAATTTCATCAAAATCAAACTCTTCCTCTTCAAAAGAAAATCAAAACAGAAGCTAAAAGTTGGTAGAATACAGGTATAAAGCAAATATCTGACAAAGAATTTGTATGTAGAATATAAAGAACTTTCAAGTCAATAATAAGACAATCCAACTCTTCAAATGGGCAGAAGATTTGAATAGACATGACATCAGATAAGATATACAGCTGGCTAATAAGTACATGAAAAGCTGACCAACATTAATAATGCGAGTTTAAAACCACTGTGTAAATACCACACACACACACTAGAATGGCTAAAATTAAAATAAGTAATCATATAAAGTGTTCCTGAGGATGTGGTTCAACTGAAGTCTTATACCACATTTGTGGGAATGAAAATGGTATAACCACTTTGGAAAACATTTTGGCAACTTTGTAAAAAGTTAAACATATACCTACCACACAATTCATCTATTCCACCCCTAGATATTTACTCAAGAGAAATTAAATCACATGTCTGCACAGACTTACTCACAGCAGCTTTATTTGTAATTCCCCAAAACTGCAAAAATGCCAGATGTTCTACTAGTGAACTAGTCTATCCAAACAATGGAATACTACTCAGCAATAAAACAGAATGAACTATTAATGCACACAACATGGATGAGTCTCAAATAATATGCTAAATGAGAGAAGTCATATTCCCTTTTCCCAAAAGGGGTTTGCATTATATGATTGGAAATCATATAATAAGTTTATATAAACTTACAAAAAATTCAAACAAATCTACTGGAACAGAGATATACATGTCAAAAATTATTGAATTGTACATTTAAAATAATGGTGGAGTACTGTATGTTAATTATATCCAATAGATCTGCTCTTTCATAAAAAAAAAAAACTATTATAGCATTGTCCCCACTTTGTCAATGTACAAAAGTCAGGAACTGAATGCTTAAAAGAGATTCCATTGCCTCAACTCCTAAAGCACTAGCTTCAAAAGATCTTTTAAATACTAGTATTAAAGATATGTGATAAAACATTGCCATGGCCAGTCTCAGCACTGATGGCAGCTGCCTCCACTGAGCCCTTCTCTGCTCCCTATGTGCTTCCCTGTCCCTCAGGGGGCCTAGGAATTGGCTGGTATACTCACTGGCAAGGCAGTCATCAATGTCCTCCTCACAGTCCATCCCACTGAAGCCTGGAGGGCACTCGCACATGTAGCTGCCCTGGGTGTTATGGCAGAGACCATGGTTCATGCAAGGCTTGGAGACACACTCGTCAATGTCAATTGTACACCGTTGCCCTAAAAACATAGAGGCACTGAAAGACTCAGTCTTTGGAAGCTGATTCCCACAGAAATTTATGTGGGGCCTGAGCTTCAGCTGGGGTGGATGGGGTTTCTTCAAGAATGTTCTGGTAGGTCTCCTGCTTTGGGATGTCTGTTAAGGATTCTGTGCCTCTGACAAGTTGCTGCCCAGGTGCTAAAATTCCCTGTAGAACATTATGCTTTCAGACTCATGTTGGAGTCTTCAGCCACTAGGCGGCCCCAAAGACATGCCAAATGGAAAGGCTACCTAAGTCATTCCAGTTAGCAGCTCTTGGACAAGGCCTGTGTTCTTGACAAGGAGATGGCTTCAGAAAACCAGGGTCATCTGGTGACCTGATCACTTTGTTTAAAGCTCTTGGTGTCTCCACCCTCATGTTGTTACCTTGCCAGCCAGGAGCACACAGGCAGGTGTAACTCTCAAAATTTGGTGCCTCTTTGCAAACAGCAGCATTCTCACAAGGGTTTGGGGAACAAGGAGCCAATACAGTCTGACAGTTCTTGCCTGTAAAGCAAATGGCAAAGTGTATGATAGAGAATTAGCCAAGGAATCTGAAATTCCCCCAAATTCTATACCAAAGAATGGTCTCCAAATTCAAGTCTCTAAAGTAGCAGTTAAGAGCTCTGGATTCAGAGAGATCTATGGTTCTTTGAGTCTTAGCTCTGACCTGATTACTAATTGTATGACCTTAGGTAAGTTATTTATCCTCTCTGAGACTTCTACATAAGTAACATGGGAATTAGGATGGTAAGTAACTCACAGAGGTTTTTTTGAGGGTTAAATGAAAAATGCTTCTAAAGTGCTTATTAGGATGTAGCCTGGCACACGGAATGAGTGCTCAGCAACTGTCAGGCTGCTGTCATCTGTGTGTTATTATCACAAGTGGTTTCACGTATCTGGAAACCCTCATCAGCAGGGGTGATGGCTCCTGCATACCCAAAGCTAAGGTTCAGCTGCTCAGAAGTTTAGCCTCACAGATGCTCCTCCACATGAACAGAGAAGAAGCAACAGCATGGACTTGTGCTCCTCACAACCTCTGCCAACCTGATCCAGAAGGCAGTGGGGTGGATCAGAGGCCAGCAGAGGTAGGAAACAGGAAAGTAATTCTGACTGCCTGGTAGCATGTCCCCTTATACTGACATCGACAACATGACGTGGATATTTGCCCACTAATATTTCCTGCCTTAGTATAGTGAATATAAACTTTCAGCAAAAAAAAAAAAAGAAAGAAAGAAAGAAAGAATGCTTTTATTAAAAGGGAAATTAGGTTGTTTTTAAAGTCATGTTACAACTAATTCAATTTTAAATTTTATCCTAAATTTGGTATTCAGAAAAGAAAAAAATTACCACAAATTTTCACCAGCATCCCCAACCAAAATTTAATGTACATGGTCAGAATAGTGGCTTAAAAGGGAAGGCAATGCTGCTTAGTTCCCTTTAAGCTGACAATAAGAACACTTAACAATACTCGGCATTGAAATTTTAATCTGCATATGATTTCAGTCTAGCATAATTTCTCAAAGTTCACATGTAGTAAATTCTTGTATTGGGAGCCTAAACTGAAGAAATACTAATAGCCAATGTATAGCCAAATATTCTTATAGTATCAATAACAAGAAGACAAATAAATATTTTCAAGATGAGCTCTACCCTTAAAGTCACACATAGGCAAGCCTATGACATGACTGAACAAGGTGTCACCTGCTTTACATCTATCTCCCACAATCACAATTCTCATTCTTTATGGTTGCAAGGAAGATGATCTCCCTGTCACCTAATGTGATCAGCACTGTCACTATGGAATGACATCATTTAGACTGTCTTTGTCTGGGGATCTCCAAACATTCTGATTTTATCAACCAGGCTGTTTCCCTACATGAACATTTCTTCTAAAGAGGGGCAAAGGTAACAATGCAGTATCAAGGTAACAGAGTCATGCTTTTGGCCACTCTGTCACTAATAACAGCTACTATAGCAGCCAAAGACCCCAGGGGAGTAAGAATTCCGCCATGCTCCTACCTGCATGCTGCATACTGGAGAAACATGCAAAGCTATCATCCATGTTTCTGTTTTGTGCCCCATGGGGAAGAAAATGGGTGACAAGGAGGTAAATAAGCCACACAAATATAACTAATCACAAGATGGAAGTAAAGAGGTAGGAGAATACAACAAAGAAATGTCCAAGCACACTCCTAAAATACCACCTGAAACAAAGAACACCTGATACGAAATGAAGTTACACCCATGTCTTCTGTGCGTGTGACTGCCATCCAAGGGGTAATACTCGGAATGACACGTGGTGATACTGAATGCGAGAAGAATGACAGCCTTTAGATTCTGAGAGACTTTGGAGCAATTCCGAGATCTACCACTTGCCTTTGTGACTTTCAGCAAGTGACCTCCCTTTGCCTCATGTATAAAGTGGTGATAGGAAATGCAACTTTGCAGTTACTATGAGCATTAGATTAAATGATCCAAAGTATTAAAGTATCTGGCACATAGTAAATTACCAATAAGTGGTAGTTGTTGCTTTACTGAAATTTAGACTAGGAGTGCAGGCTGTGGAAACACTGGGCCCGTTCAAATAATGGATTAGGCTATCAGCTAGCTATGCAACATTTCCAGCCATAGGTGATTTTAAAAAACAAACACCTTTTGTCAAACTCCTAATTTACAAAGAAGGCAAAAGGGTGTCCCCACCACTTGTATCTAGGGAGGCCACATTGCTTTCTCAAGAGCTCAAGATCACTCAGTGAGGGGAAAGGGCCCCAGGGAGTGTCTCCTCTGAGCGGCGTCACTGCCCCACAGACCCCGTCTCTGAGACCCCAGGGCTCGGCCCCGAATGCAGGGCTCACCTGTGTGTGGCAGCACACAGTGGCAGGTGTAGCCACTTATATCATCAAAGCAGGTTCCTTGGTTCAGACACGGATTTGAAGCACATTCATCAATATTCACCTGACAGTTGTAGCCTGTAGACAGCAAAGAGGAAAAACCAAACACAGTGAAAACTTCTGTTAGCAATACTCTCAGGGGTAAACATTTAACATTTCAGAAATTGCATTTTCTTCAGGCCACTGGGACCCCTGTTCACTCATGTCAGTGACAAGTCCCTGAAATATGGTCAGTCAGTAAAAGACAGTGCTCAGTAAGTCAAAAAGATAAATGCAAGAGCAGTATATTCGAATAGCCTGAAAGTTTAATGTACCTCCAAATACAAGTTATTTCTCATTAATAAACCAAGAAGTTCATCAAGGGTAAAAATCTGTTGCTATATCTAAATATAAGCTCTCTATATAAAAAGTACCTAGCCAGAGCTTTTAAAGTGGGTATGAGTTATCAATGGTAACATTTTTTATTAATCAAAGTCTCTGATTTATGCCCATACATTCATATGCATAGTCCCTAGCACTGACGTGGTAGTCCTTCCTGAAATCACAAAGCTGTTTTACCCTGATCCAAGTCATACAATCTCCTCCCACTAAGAAGAGGAGAAAAGTAAGGAAGGATTAATGGGGACAGGACAGTACCCACATATTACACACCTCTGCATCTTCACTGGGCCTGGCACAGAGCCCTAAAGCAGAGGAACTATAGCACTGCAAAAAAGAAATCGATAGTCTGGATACAGAGGTCTGGATTCAATTGTACTCTGCTACTGAATAGCCATACAACTTTGGATGTTATATTTTAATTTTGATTTTCTTCATTCATCAGCAAGTCTCAATGAGGCAAGGAAATGAAAGTGCTTTTAAATCTATAAGTTTCTTATATAATGTATATATATATCTATATATATGTAATATATATACCAAATGTAATATAATCTACCAGAAAATTAATGACCAGAATACAGTCTCAGAAACTTTTCAAATAAGCAAGTAAAGTGACCAAGACATACTGCTGTATCACAGTAGCCTGGAATAATTTTTGAGTGGGGAAATCAATGACTAAGTGGATAGAGGAGTGCAAATATAAATGACTTACCCACAAATTTCTCTCTCATGAGTTTCTAAGAGAAAACTGATGGTAGAAAAACAACACTGACAACTCAAAAATGATTTTACTCAATATCCACTATTATGCATCTTTCCAGAAATCCAAAGCTGACTATGTACCTAAGAACATCTCAATGTGTAAGAGAATTTGCTGGAAAAGTTTTGAACACACGGAACCTGCCATACTATTGCTATCATAATTACACTAAGACAATATTTTCATTCTACCACCAGTACCTCTTGAATTACCAAAGAATCAAACGTGCACCAAGAAGCTCACCTTTAACCTGTCCAAAGTTGTATAAGTGGAATGCTAGCTGCTCACCTTAAATAGTACTGTTTTACTAGCTCACCTTTCTGCTAGGCTGAAGGTACAATCTATATCAATTTACACTTTTACCCCCCAAGTGCCTTATAAATATTAAGTGTTCAAATCATGTTTGCTATGAATGAACCAGAAAAAGGAAGGGAAAAGAAGAGAGGCATGCAGTACACAACCACGAAAAGACAAGAGAGGGGAGACAGAAATATGCACTTTTGTTTTTACCTTTAAAGCCCTTCTTGCAAGAACACCTGTACCCATCCACCAGATTGTCACAGGTCCCTCCATTCTGGCATGGGTTAGAAAGACATTCATTTTTGTCCACTTCACAGTTGATGCCAACCCAGCCTGCATCACAGAGGCACTTGTATCTGAAAGAAATAGGATTCTTTACTGTAGGGGATGAATGTACAATTGAGTCATAGCTGAAATACAGGACTTGGTGACAAAATGAGGGACAGAGAGCTCATGGGTAAACTAATCTCATTTCTACTCTTCCACGGACCTATACTTGGATGACCACGGACATGGTGTAAATCACATGGGCCCATCTGGAGTAGCAGTAAACAAACCTTAATGGTGTGTCCCTGCCTCACAGAGATGCTAGAGAAATTAATTAATTGCAATGAGCCTTCATATGTAAACAGTGGTTGGTACAACATATTGCGCCAATCTGAAAGACACATTAACATGGATAAATCTGCACAGTTCTTTTCTTATATATAAAGCTAAAGTAAAGCAAACCATTGGATCCCTTGTTTCTGGTGCAAAATAGACACCCAGGAAGCAGGTTAGTATCAGAGACCCTAAGCCACTCTGAAGAGCTCCTGGAATGTCTGACTTCTGAGACATGCTTTGTTATGATCTGAAACCCTGCCCCAGAAAGCACTTAGGGTACTAAGCAAGAAATGGAACAACAACAAAAAAATGTATTTGAAAAATGTGTACATTATTCACAATTTGAACATCATTAGCACTTAGTGTGTGTTATTGGGAGATGATAGCCTCTTTGCTGGAGATCCTTAGCAAAAAGGGAGATGAGTTGAAATGCTCTGCAGCCTGCCGTATACTCTAATGGAGGAACACTGAGGTGATTCATCTTGGAAGGAACTTGATTTCCCATTTGTCTCTAAATGCACTCTCCATTCTTTTACCTGTTGTAAGTATAGCAAATAGCAATGCCCAGAACCCTGTCTTCTGGGAAGCATAAGAAGAGTATTGGACTATCTCATGGGACCTAATGTCACACTCTGTGATTCTAGAAAATTACTTGCCAACACATCACAAAACTCTGAGGGGCTTACAAACTGTGACTATTTCATCGGGGCCACATCTAAAGTTAGCTGAGACCAACTCTTCAGCAGTACACCCTGGTACTGTGATAGAACAGAGTTGAGCTTTTTTAAGTGGGGGTGGGAGGTGGAATCAAATAAGGTACCCCTCAGAACTCAATCATGCAATGAATAATAAGAGCACAATGGCCAAGGACTCATAAAATAACCCTGGGTCCCTCCATGTGCTGACTATCCACACAAGGGAGACATTCCTCCCTATTTTTCAGCTGCTTAGTTACAGAAGGAAGGGAAGAAATGGTGTTTTGGAAAACTATGATGCAAACTACCAAAATCTTAACCAAGTCTTAGCTCAAGTCCCTGACTTCTACAGGGTACGGCCAGTACTAAAACCCAACTGACTGGACACAAGTCAATAAGAAACTATTGGTATGTGGCAGCTACTCACCCATTAAGGCCCCCGGAACAGTTTCCATGGATGCAGGGATTGCTCAGGCACTCATTCACCTGTGAGTAGCAGCTGGGGTGATGGGGCCCCTCAGGGCATATACATCGGAAACCATTCACATCATTGATGCACGTTGCACCCTTGCGACAGGGATTGGAGGCACACTCATCAATGTCAATGTTACATCTCTGCCCTGTGGAGAAGGGGGACCATTTTGGTCAAGTTCAGTATACTTTGGGGACAGACACAGAACTATGAGACATACTGTGTTGACACCTTCTCTCCACAGGCTATGAGATACCTTCATCACAAAATGTCAAGATTTAAGAAATAAGACACCCAATAGCATTTAGGGCCATGAGAGGAAGGAGCAAACAGCATTGACTTTCAATAATGAAGAAAAGTTAACAAAATGCTGGAATGGTGTTACAGTGTTTTGAGATATATATATATATATATATATATATATATATATATATATATATATATATATATATATTTTACTCCATCTTAGTAATGGGGAAATTTCACAAGGATTCAAAAAGAAAACACAATATTACCAAAGCTGGCTGCTCCTCTCGATGCTGTTCTGAGTACTCTTCAAAGAAGCTTTGCTTTTCACTGTGTTCAGCTAGTTTACTGCAGTCATTTTTGAGTTATTTAGTTAGTCAACCTCTTACATTTCTACATATGATACACTTACCTGGAATGCTTAATGAATGGATTTTAGTTTAATTATTAAACTGTTTAAAAAGAAAAACCACTTTGTTTCCATTCTTAGACTTGTATTAATCCATTTTTTGTCTCAGGAAGAAGAGTATTCAAAGTATAATATTACTGTCCTCTGATAATTGATAAAACAATTCAGCATTTCTCAATCTAGTCCAGTGGTTCTTAAGCTTTAATATGCAAAAGAGTTGCTTAAAGTATGTATTATAAAGGAGATTCTTGGGCCCCATTTCCATGGATTGTAATGGGTGGGGTCCAGCAAACATTTAAAATAATACAGATGATTCAAATACCACATTTTGAGAAACTCTGATGTAGACAATTATTATCATTAATAAGTGTTTATCAAGTTTATCATTATACAAGGATGTAAATGCTCAGGATATACGAACTGAAGTGAATTATGTTCTTTTTCTAAAACACACCCAAGACAGCCCTTTGGAAAGATGTCTGCCATAACCTTGACATTTATTACTTTAAACTGAATAAAGTAAAATGTGCCAGTTACATGGGTTTTGCTTTGTTAAATTTTGAATAATTGAGAATTATGTATTCCAAAATGATATAAAATTTTGAAATAACCATAAGGTTGCACATGAATGGCAATAAGCAACTGCTATGAAGGAATTCACAAATTTCAAAGAGTACAATTTTCTGATTCAGATAAAAACCTGCACTTTTATTTAAGAAAGAGTAACCCTTCATTTAGAAGAGGAAATTCCAAATAAAATAGATACACACCCCTTTAAAATATGGGAATTAACATTTTTTCACCCTCTGTTGCTCTCTAAACCATCATTAGTGGCTCTCCTGGTAAAGACCCATAATGTGATAGTGGTTGCTGTTTTCCTCTTCAGTGTTTTATTAATAGCTTATTTAAAAATACTATTTCTTTAGCCTCAACCTCTAATTTTTTTAGATGTTGCCACTGGCACTACAATACGAGCCAGAACTCTTGAACTACACAGCTATTCTCAGCTTGCTATTCAGGGAAGGATGAGAGGAAAAAGCCTTCATTTTCTGTCCTTTTTTTTGGAAGCATCTTCTCAGAAGCCACTCCTCTCGTTTTCTTTATTCGTTTTCAAAACTCTTTACAGAACCAATTTTCAAGCCACTTTAGCCCAGAGGGTTAAGTGCCTCCTTGTTCAGCCTACCATGTGGGCTGACAGCTGCCTCACAATCAAGGTCCTACTTTTAGGGAGTTACTGCCCAGCATCAGAAACGCCCAGCACAAGGCTATGTACCTTGTTTAGCTCAGGAACTACTGCACGGGAAGTTAGCCAGTGTTCCTTACCTTGTAACTATTTAACAAATAGTTAAAGGCTAGTCCAGACTCCAGAGCCTAGAGTTAGATGTCGGAAGTACCACATTTGAGTTCTAGACATTCATTCAGCAACATTTACTGAGTGTTTCCTCTGTGCTAGATGCTGTTTCAGACACTGGCTAGCGAGGTGACTGGGGGAAGCCTGCTTTCGGGGACCCAAAGCCCTCACTGCACCATTCACAGGTTCAGGCCTTGGACACCTCAAGCTCTCTCTCTCAGTTGCCTTATTTGTTAAATGAGGATAATAAAACTTCCCTATCTACTTTTTTTGTTTTTGTTTTGTTAATTTTTTTGTTGAAATGTAGTTGACATATGACATTGTGTAAGTTTCATGAGGATTAACTGTACTGGTAGATTTGTTACTCATGGTTGGCCTTTCAATGTTATTTGAAAATCACTAGGGTTTGGTAGATTGCGAAGCTTTCAAAACTTCTGTAAATGATGATTTATACCTTAAAAATACAATCAAGTCTCATTAAATCATGTACCTCTGAGCATTACAGTGAATACTTGCAGTATCCTCTACTTGAAATATTGGGAATTTTCTAATAATATTTTCTAATATTGTGTTTAGCTACTGCTGCCTAATCTGTCTTTTATAAGTCGAGTATAATTGACATATAACATATTAGTTTCCTGTGTACAACATAACTATTTGACATTTGTATATATTGCAAAATGATCACCATAAAAAGTCTAGTTAGTATCCATCACCATACATAGCTGAAATTTTTTTCTCTGGTCCTTTGCCCCTTTTTTAATCAGATGATTTGCTTCTTTGCTATTGAGGTTCTTGACCTATTTAGATATTAATCGCTTAGCAGAAATATTGCTTGCAAATATTTTCTCCATCTGTATGTAGGTTACCTTTTCAACTTTGTTTCCTTTGCTGTGCAGAAGCACTTTGATTTAATGTAGTCCCACTTATTTATTTCAGTTTTTGCTGCCTGGGCTTTGGTTTCTTATCCAACCTATCTACCTTTATGGCATGTTATGTGAAGTCATAAAAAATAAATATGAAGGTGAAACTGAAAAAGTAGTCTGTAAACCTGAAAAATACCTTATAGATGAACAATATGATTTATTTTTCCCATTCAATCAGTAAGTATAAAGAGGTCTGAGGAGAACAGAAAAAAAGTAAAAACTCCCTTAAATCTGTCAAAGCTGTTATTAAAATTGTAAAAAGAAAAAATGTAGTAGTATTAAAATAAAACAAAGGAAAAAATAAAACGCCTTAGATTTACAGCTCATGAATATATACCACAGTTGTCTTGTACTTTCAGCAACTGATTTACAAAAAAAAACAGACAAAGAAAGAAAGCAGTTCCAGAAACAGGGTACCACCCAGTAACCAAAATATTACATTTCTTGGTTATGTAGTTTCATGCTACACCTTAAGTTTATTTTAGAATATTTTTAGCCTACATCCTCCCTCCGTAACCTTCCTGGTTTGCTGAATGTTAAAAAGAAAGCGAATATGATTCATTGGCATTTCCAAAAAAACATAAGTCCAGTCTAAGGCTTACATATCTAAAAAGAAACCATAGCAGGCGCCTCCTTCAGCTGTCCAGTGAAGTGGGCATGGGCAGGGCTCTAGAGGTAGGGCTGCCTGGGCTAGATTGCTGAACGTAGTGCACCGGTACTTACCTTGCCTAAGCTCTGGGTGTCTCATTGATACCACAGGAATGAATAGCACTGACAAATGAGATTAAGCATTTATTGATTAAGCATGAGATTTATTACCTCTTTAACAAAAATGCACCTATTATCCTATCTAGCAGGAATTTTTGTGTATTTGGTTGGCTGTCATTTAAAAATCTTGGAATAACAAGTTTCAGGACACCAAAGTATATCTGGCTACCACCAGCAGTGCTGGGCATGAGATAGGAGAGCTTCCATTACACCTGTCTTCTGGGTGATTTTCTACTAAGTGGTCATGGTGACCCATGTGGGCCACAGACATTCCTCCCTAATGTCCACAATCATACAAAGCAGGAAAAAGGATTGTGAAATACAGAGGAAAATAAGTTTCCAGCAGGCAAGAGGCAGACATTCACTTCACTTGGTTCCAACTGCCTTTTGACAGCATAGTTTAAAAAGCTCTCAGAGAAGTTTCTCACATTGGTTGCAAATGACCAAATGGCATTTATTAAACAGTAACATCATTATGTAAGTGCCTGCTTGTGTGTGGCACTGTTTACAAAGAAAAGGACAGGCACAGCATATGCTCTCTGATGGCTCTATTACCAACCAGGTGTGTCAGTAAGGGGCCTCAGAGTTCCTCAGTAGCCTCTAGCACTTTTTGATCAGAAGAATAAAAGATAAAGGTAATCTTACTAACATCAAGAGAGAGAAGAAAGGTGTGTGAGTTTGTGTGTGTTTACACACACATGTGTGTAAATGTTTTAGCTATTTACAATTTAAGAATTATACCAATTTTACTATTTTCTTCCCCTTGGGGAGAAAACATATCACTGTGCTAGCCAAATTAGGTTGGTCTTCCCAAGTTCTGGCCTCATCCAACAAGCTTCCACAAGAGGAAGTACTCAGAAAAAAGCATTTAGTGTTTGCATAGAATTTTACCTTGCTTACACCTTTACAGGAGGCACTCACTAGTAAGTCTAGAAAACTAAAGGTGGCTTTGGAAGTTGTATAACTCAAGCACAGGGACAGAAACTCATGGTATCATCTGACTAGAAATTCTTTTCAGGTAGCTATAAACACATGGCCTAAAAGCACTAATTAATGAAAAATTTCATGTTACAGTTTAGGAAAGGCATGTATGCATAAAACTGGGCCAGAGAAGCACAAAAAAAACTTCTAACCTTCCAAGAGAAAATGAAATAAGAAACATTTGGAACATAATTTTCCTTTAGATGCCCTTTTCCCAAAGTGATGGGGCTGTAGGAGGGACCTCCCAACAAAAAGAGCATCACCTGTGAATCCTGGTGAGCAGACACAACTGTAACGATTAACGCCATCCATGCAGGCTCCATGGGTACAAGGGTTACTTGCACAGTCATCAAAATTGATTTCGCAATTAACACCTGCAAAGATGAAAGGAAGAAAAAAACATGCAATATTGCCCCAGGGAGGCCCATGATCTCTGCTTGTGATGCTAGGTTTTCAGAAACCTAAAGAGTATCCAGCCACCCCAGGATAGTGGTAAGTAGCAGCAGTTCTCAGAGTGCAGTCCTCCAGACACTGCCAGGGGGACCATGCGGGCAAAATCAGTGCATTAATCATACGAAGCCACTATTTGCTTTTTTCATCATGTTGGTATTTGCATTCATTTGCAAGAGGAATGGGGTAGGAATGCTGACACTTAAGCAGGATTCAAGGCAGTGGCACTAAAATGTACTGCTGGTCACTGTATCTTTCCCCTCCATGCACTCAAAGTTAAAAGAAAACTAAACAAAAAGATAATTTCACTTAAGAATCACTTTGATGAAGCAGTCAAGATTAACTTTATACTTTAACTGCAGCTTGACCTGTGAGTATACAACCACTGTTCACGTGAAGACATGGGCAGGCCACATAAAGTGATTCCATGGCATGCCAAAGCACACAACCGTCTCCAGGAAAAGCAGTTGTGCTGTTGTCTGAGTTTTGAACTGAAACAGTTGCCTTTTTCACAGAATCCCACTTTAATGGAAAGAAAAACTGAAAGACAGACCAGGGCTATTCAGATTTAAGTATTTAGCAAACATTATATGAAAGAAATGAACCTGTCATTTCAAGGAAAACAAATGGCAGTACTGTGTTCCAAAGATAAAATTTAAGCTTGCATGAACATTAGAGTTTAGGAACTTGTAAGCTTTAAACTGACTTACCATTGCAGGCTAAGTACAGGATAGATCTTAAAGGGTCTGATAACTTCCTGCAGTATGCTGCCTTCCTCCCAGTCTATTCTCCAGATGATTGGCAGAGTTTGGTTGTTAAGAAAAACTTAATTGTAGATATGGGTAACTAAACAGTAGGGCTGTACCTACCATTATTATTAATATTACTTTGTAGAAACCTCATGATGCTTCATTATTTATTTAACATGAATTTAATGATGCTTCTGGGGGTATCTTAGAAAAACACCTTGGTACTTTCCAAAGTCTAAAAATGAAGCCTAGTAATAAGGATGTAAATTAAATGAAAATTCCATGACAAAATGCCATAAAGATTCACTCACACTTCTCTAATCTTCTCACTCAACCACCAAATCAAGTTGCTATACCCATTTTATCATGGACTTGCACAATTACAGCACCACAGCTAGGATGTGAACCAGGCTGTCTGGATTCTGTGCTATTCACATCACACTGGTCATTCTGTGGCTAATAAGGTTCTACTAGCTCACTAGCCACAAATGAGGCAAGGATTCCATATTCCTTGTATACAAATGGATGCCTTTAGGAGATGTGTGTAACCCTTGGTTGACAACCCCCATTTATCCACAATCAACCAAGGCAGGCCACAACAAGCCATGGGGGTCCAGAGTGACTCCACTCCCAAGGCCATGTTTCATAGGAGCAGAAACAGCCAGATACTCACCCTTGCCGGGCCAATGAGATTCTTTCATCGGAACGTTGGGACATGAACTGTGTGCAAACTGCCCTGCTTCCTGGTTATTTCCCCTAAGCCTTATGGATCAGTTCTGTCTTGGAATCCCTAAGATGTGTCTGTGTGCTTCACTAAATTCTCTTTGTTTTGCAGTTGTTGTTTGCTTGTTTGTTTATGATTCCTTAAGCTAGTCAGGTCGGGATCTGTGACTTGGAATCCAAGAAGGCTTACTGAAGATGGTCTCCCACCACAGGACCATGGGAGAAAGACAACATCGAGAGTGATTCTGGGTCGTATATCTCCCCTTAAGTACACAGTGAGTGAGAAACCACAATTATAAACAGCGGGTATAAAGCATCCCTCTGCCTACACATTCTCCAAATCCCAACCTACCAATTCAGGACCGTATTATGAATGGGTCGTGGATTCTTACTCTAGAATGTGAGAGTCTATCATAACGATTAACTGAATGAATCCTTTCCCCCAGGCCTCTGGTACATGCCAGGTCTTTCTCCACCATCACAGACCAAGATTTCTTTATGTCGCCTGCATCTCTTTGCTTCCATTCTCCAAAAAGGCACAGGAATGCATCTGGTGGTTTGCTGAGAGATTCTGTGGCTGCCTTCTCTGTGCTGCTTGCATGCTGCCCGGCTCCACTTCTTGCCTACTCGGTGACAGCTACTTACACCCCGCCTTCCCCATCCTCCCCGGGGAACACACCTGACACATCCTAGCATAACGATATAATCCCAGGGAAAACAATGTGCTTGCTAACCCACCACTCACCCAGATTTCTAGTACACTTGTTATAATGGGAATGATAGCAAAGCCTAAAACAGCCCGCCATTCTAAAGACATCCATTCAATTGCTTGTAAATCTCTCAAATTTCTTTTTGCACTGCAATTTCTCATGTCTGGGGACCAGCCCGGAAGCAAATTGCTTTTGGAAGGTCTCACAAAGATCTATTCAGCTCTTTTAGTGAGTTATCTAAACGTGGGGAGGTGGGAGGCATTTTCAACTCTTTAGGCATGGGATGTTTTTTGTATGCTTGAGCAACTCAAAAAGGACTTTGTTTTCAAACTTGGCATGTACGAGGTCCTGGAGGAAGACCAGGGCCTTTGACAAGTTTGAAGAAATGGATTTGGAAATAACAAAATAAAATGAGGCCATCTGACTACCTCCCCCACCTCTGCCCCCTACATAGGCCATTTTCCTTAAATCGAGAATGAGACCTCAATAAATCACTCTCTTGCACTGGCAGGCTCCCTTCTAACAAAGGCACATACTAGTTAATCTTCACTAATACATTTTCCTTTGATCTGAGACATAGTACTTCTCTGTCCATTAACCACAGTTGTAACTATAATTATACCTCAAATAAGTAAAACAGACTCAAGTGAAACCTGTGAAATGCTGCTGCCTGAGAAAATAATTCAACATTCTCTCGGCAAGGAGGAGCATGCCCTCACAACTAATAAGCGGTCATTCAACTGGGCAGGAAGCAGCAGCAAACTCAGCATGGTAAATGGCAGCTCTTCATTCTAATTTACAATGGCTGCGGCAGGCTGCAAAGTCTTTCCTTTCCCTTAGGATCTCCCAAAAAACCCAAAGCCCAACAGAGACAGATGGCAGGAGAAAAGTGTCACATTAAAGATACCGGACTCTGAAATGGAGAAAAAACAATTGGAAGGACAAGAGGGATGGAGGAAGGGAGAAGGGAAGGACCAACTTCATTAATCTGAGCTGGGTGGAGGTTAAAGAAAAGATGACAATTGAAGCAAGCCACAAAGGCAGGAGGGTTTTCAATCTTAGATAATAATTGCAATATTCTAAAGTGGCTTCTAACAAAAACATATACACGGAATCATCAGCTTTATAAACTATTGTCTCTGAGATGTTTCTGGCTGTGCTTCTCAGAATCAGGACAATTTCTCAGGTGTCTACACATATGTCAAGAAAGCCTGAGACATCTGTGTAAACAGTTTTCGAGAAACAGTGAAAACCCCATAGGAAACATAAACACAGCAGGCTTACCTGACGTGCCTGGCTGGCAGTTGCACTGGTAGCCATTTACCAGGTCAATGCAGCGACCGTCATTCAAGCAAGGGCTGCTGTAACATTCATCTATCTGGTCACTGCAGATGGCACCCATGTACCCAGGATTGCAGATGCAGGTGTAGGAATCAATCCCATCCTGACACTGGCCATGGTGGCAAGGATCCGGGTCACAGTTGTCGATGTTCTCCTCACATAACACACCAGTGAATCCTTGGAAGGAATTTTACCAAGGAGGCTTCAAAACCAAGGTGTCTACTACACATCAGAAACCAAATGCAGACCTATCCACTTACCCTACACATGTTATGTCTTAAAACAATTCATACTGCAGGCAATGAGCAGTAAAAACTTACTGTTTGCATTGCTTTACAGGGCAAGCCCTAGGAAGTTGTGTTTAAAATAGTTTTTCATTTGTAAAATTCAAATACCTCTTTCTAAATGACCAATGGTTTCACTGCAGAGATGCTTTAACTGCACCTTCATCTCACATTGGGCTTCAGTGGGGAACAGCTCTCAGTCTCTTGCCTTTCTGTGTTTACATCTATATTCATTTTCACCCAAACCCAACATACAGGTACCATGGCTTCACGTACCTTATCTTCCCAATTCTGAACTTAAAAGGGCAGAGGACTTTTCTTTATTCTTCTTAGCCCCTCCCAGAGTACTATGCTTATATAGTAAGTTTTAAATAAATACTTGTTGAATAACATGAATGAACAAGTTATGAGCAATTATAAGAAAAAGGGACAAATAAAAGCTTCTTCACTCAACATTAAATCTCTTTTAAAAGGCTCCAGTAGGGTTTTCCTCCCTTTTCGACATGAGTTCAAGGTTTTTAAACTTCCTCCAGTGAAGGTTATTCTCCATGAACATAATATGGCCAGAGGAGGAAAAAATCTGGAACTTCTCCAGACAGAGACAGCAGTTCATGAAAAGAGAAGGAAGTTAGGTAGTTCACTGGACAGGGCCTAACCTAAATAAGCCCAATAAGTGGTAACATTCCAATACTACAGAAGTAGCAATTCTATGTGTTTATTTTATGATTTAGCTTGCTTTTTGGAATCAGAAAGAAATCATGCTTATGATGTTTAAAATCCTCTAAGAATCCATTTTTTAAAATAAGAAAAATGTATTTAATCATATTCATAACTTCTTTCTCTCTTAAGCAGTAAGATAAAAAAGAAATTGGGAAATCACCTTCTCTAATAATTTCTAGTTCTTCTCTATAATATTGAACTGTACAAAACTAAATGTGTAATAAGGGACATTTGGTTTATTCAAATCCACTCCCAAATGAGAAATGTGGCCACAGATTAGAAATGCAGAATATTTGTAACCAGATTCTTTTTGATTATAGTACAAGTCAGGAAGGAGGATCCTAAGTCTCCTAGACAGAGCTCTCTCTCCATCTGTTCAGATATATACATGACCTTCATCACATGAGAAGCCTTTTATGCATTCAGAGTAGGGCCATTCAGAGTAGACTTGGACTTCTGGCCACCAAGGATTACATATACTAGTTGAGACAAATTCCCCATTTCTGTACACATACACATACATAATCAACGACAGACTTCTGGGCCTTGTTTAATCACTTGCCTCAAGAAACACAGAGACAGGCCTCCTGCTGAGAAGCCCCAGTGAAAAATAGCTTTCAACTGGAATTCCTCCCTTTCCCAAAGGAGTCAGTCAGGCCAGCTGGAAACTCACCACTGCCAAAATCTGTCCCCAAAAGACATGGACACCAAATGGAAATGTCCAGGCCACAATAGTGGTGAAGGAGGCAGGTGTTACAGAAGGAAAGAGAGGGAGCAGCAGAAAAATGTGCCAGAAGAAGCTCTCTCTCTAAACACAGAGAAGCCCCTGTTAGGACTGGCCTGATGGGGCATCTGGAAGAGGACAGTCTCCTATTTTGTTCCAAATGGACCTAATAGGGGAATAAAAGTGGGAGAAATCTTACCTGTGGCACACTGGCATTCATAGCCATTTGGGTGATCAATACACTTCGCCCCATTGAGACATGGAGTACTGGAACAGTCATCAATATCAATCTGGCAAACTGGCCCAGTGAAACCTTCAAAGGGCACAGTGATGACACAAGTCAAAGGATTATCCTATGGCTTTACTATGAGAATGATATCCAACAAGTGTTGGGTTGTTACTGGCACAGCTTATACCAATGGGTCAGCAAATGTAAAATGATTCCCCCTACCAGGCAACAGGGACAACTGGGTGAAGCTCAGAGCATCAGAGGCAACTAACTGTGGTATGTCTGCACCCCTGTTTCTTCCCAGCACAGATTTCACTTCCAGTTAAAGGACTGAATGATTATAGGTGGAGCCCTCAAACAAGCAAGGGTAGCTTCAGAGTAATTGGTACCTCCTCTCTGAAGAAACAGTAAGAGACTACAGGCTATGGCAGAAATTCTGGCATCATCTTCAACAGTAGCATTTGGGAAGCAAAAGGAGAGACAGGGTGTTCTTTGGAAAAATGAATTTGTGTTGTCTGTTTCTAGACCCATGGGTAAAATGCCTAAAAATAATAATCTCACAGAGGAGCTTCAAGAATATGACCCATGGGAAAAAATAAAACTCTGAATAGCCTACAACTAAGGCTTCTACGAGGTATGAACTTTCTGAAATACACACATAGACAAAAGGTCATGGGCCATTCAGAGTAGACTTGGACTTCTGGCCACAAAGGATCACATATACTAGTTGAGACAAATTCCCCATTTCTGTACACACACACTCCTATCCTGAAGTGCTCAGTTTAATGACTTCCTCATGTACAGCCCACACACATTCTCTCCCTCCTCCCTTCCCTGTGGTCAGTCAGCTTTGTGCTTTTAAATAAAACAGGCAGGTGGTGGGCACTTACCAGGCGGACACAGACACTGGAAGCGATTGACTTTATCCACACACTGCCCATTGTTCACACATGGGTTGCTCTGACATTCATTTATCTCCAATTCACAATGCACACCTTTGAAACCTGAACAAGACAGACCACACAAGTGGTTCAGAAAGACAGAAAGGCATTCTAGCCAAGAAAGCACAATTTGCAAAGATGACTACCATCCTCTATGAGCATGACCATTTCTGCAGAGGGCCAAGGGGACTCTTGCCATGGTGGGAGAGAGTCACTGTAAGTATCAGCGGGCAGAGGGACACTGTGAGATACCCATGTCCCTGTGAAAAGGGGAAAGAAGCTACCTCTGAAGACACTGGTAAGACCTAGTGCACCAGCAAAGACTATCCCACATTCTCTGATTAGTCCAACCTTCACTTTCAGGACAGTGCCAGCCCCCTAGGGTTCCTGACAACTGAGTCGGGACACTCTCATCGTGCAAGTCAAGGTCAGGAGGGCCTCCCCAGGCAAGAGTGGCTTACATCCTCAGTCAGGCAAAACAGCCAGTGTCAGTGGTCACTGTAAACTGCACTTAGCTGTGCTCTCTGAGGAGTCAAGAAATGGTCTTTCAGAAGTGCTCCAGAATACAACAAAGCATGTGTACATCCCTATGGATAAATGGCAAATTCCTGTACAATTATGAGTAAAATTAATTCTTACAAATGGAATGGCATGGTATTTGTAACAGATCAGGGCATCAGGAAAGCTAGCTATTTAATGGCAAAGATTCTTATGGAAAATCCTTCATGAAATTAAGGAATACTTGCAGAAAAACAATCACTTCTGAATTTTTCTCTCATGTGCAACTGATGTTGACATTCAGGCTGTTTGATCTGGTCCCCCTAGCTCTAGGAATCCTAGCACTGCCGATCCTAAGGATCCCCTTGTCTGGGAATCCTGTCGATATCGTGGAATAAGTGCTGACAGAGCCCACGGAATTGCCACACTACATGGAGTGCTCCACCTAAGGGAAATGCAGGGCAGTGCCTCCTGTCCTGACCCCACACGCTTATGGGCCATGTACCTGGCATGCACAGACACGTGAAGCCTCCGATCTTATCCAGACAGGTGGCATCGTTCTGGCAGGGGTCTGAATGGCACTCATTGATGTCCATCTCACAGCGAGGCCCCGCATAGCCCCTCAGACACTCGCAGTGGAAGGCGCCGTCTGTGTTCACACATTTTCCTGCATGCTCACAAGGGTTGCTATTGGCTGGAAGAAACAAGCATCTGTTCCTCAGATCAAAGCACTTGATGGACTTTCCACAAATGTGGGCTACAGAAGTGGGTTGCCTGCTACAGCCTTAGGGTCTGGCCTTCCATAACTTGGTTCTCAACTTCCTAGTTTATTCCTTAAAACGAACAACTAGGGCAATCTCACCCCTGTGCATATCTGCTGTGCTTTTGTTCAAACTGTCACTGAGATAGGGATTCATATTGAGAATCAAGTACAGACCCTCCACACATCTCAGTTCTGAAAACAGAATACAGGGTAACTCTGGAAGGTCAGTTGTAAACAGTGGGCATGAAGAAGGAGAGATCTGAGGTTTAGAGCAACACACTCCTGGAGCAAAATGTGCTTCAGTTTAATGCTGGCTGAGCTAGGCAGACCCCGTGAAGAACAGGAAAGGCTCCACGTACTCACCCATGGCGCACTCATCCACATCTTCTGTGCAGTCAGCCCCTTTGTAGCCTTGCGGGCAGGTGCAAATGTATTGCCCGTTCAGAGGGTTGGTGTCGCACAGGGCCCCCTTGTGGCATGGATTGCTGATGCATGCGTCATCCAGGTGACATAAGAGACCTGTCACAGGGAGGGGCAGAAACAAAGAGAAATTGTCGCTTACCTGGGGGAGTTCTCTCTTTCACAGAGGAGAGAAAATCTTATGATCGGCTCACCAAAATCCAATATGGAGATTTAGAGGAAACTTCCCCTTCTCCTGAGCCTACCTTAAGGACAAGCTGCAGGACACCCTGGCGCTCCAACCCTGAGCCCTCAAACTGGACATTTAAGGTAGACTTACCTACATGTCCTAAACTGAGATGGTTAGATAATGGGGACAGGAGAAATGTGGATATATCCTTCTGATAATGCTGACAAATTTCGCTAATAAAAATAGAGGATGCCCACTTACTACACTGATGGACAGTGACTGCAATAGGGTATGGGGGGGGGGGAGGACTCGATAATATGGGTGAATGTAGTAACCACATTGTTTTTCATGTGAAACCTTCATAAGAGTGTTTATCAATAATACCTTAATAAAAAAAAACCTGTATAAAAAAAAGCAAAAAACAAACAAAAAATAGAGGATGCCCAATTCAGTTTGAATTTCAGACAAACAACAAATAATGTTTTAATATATGCCCCAAATTTGCATGCATACTGTATTTTATTTAGCAACCTACTTTCCCAAAATCATACTACCTGATATTCATGGGGCCACTAGCATTTCACTAGTCTCAGAAGAATATTATCAGCCTTTACTAGGGCAGCCTTTTAATAATGTCAGCACTCCTTACTCAAATGCCCCCAGGACTCTGAAGATATTACTAGGCCCATGTTCTGCAGAGTTCACATGGGAACTGGATTTTCCAGTCTGCAATTAGCTTAAGAACAGGTGACTAAGGCTTCTACAAAGCTGGAAATGGGGTTTTGGAAAGGTATGACTATGAGAACATTTCAAAACTGTTGGGCACAAAGTTCTCTCAGTTAAGCTGTCTTCTTCTATCACATTCCTCCCTTCATTTTTCTACTCCTAAAACTAGGAGCTGTTAAAGTGAGAGGCTAGATAGAGCAATGTTAACTTGGCCATCTGTTAAAGTCCTCCCTGAGAGGAATATTACCACAGGCATTGAGAGTTAGAATGTATTGAAATGCTTCATCCCTGCCAATGACTCCTGAGTAAAAGGATTATTTCTTCTTAAAACGAAGGCCCTAAATCCATTTACGAGTAATTTTTTCATAACTTCTGGGAAACTAATCTTAATTTCTGAGGTGCTTTTCAGCCTATGATCTTAAAGGCAATAGTTACCAACTTTTATTTTGGGGGATGAAAAACTGTAGTACAAAGAGTTGAGAGGAGAGCCAATGGTCCTAAGAAGATTAACTTAGTAGCACTTTGGCCAGCAATTACATCTCCAGAATAGTAATCTTAAGTGACATGTTCCTATAGATGGTAACTGAAAGGACACAATTATTGGCATGAAAGAGAAGAAGGCAGAAATCCTGAATGCTCACCAACCCCTTCCCTGATCTCCAGTCTGTCCTCCTGCTGGTCTTACCTGCCTTTCCTTCTGGGCACATGCAAGAGAAGGAGGCCACACGGTCAATGCAGGTGGAGCCCGGAGTGCAGGAGGCGAAGGCGCAGTCATCTATGTTCTCACTGCAGTCGTCTCCACTCCAGCCGTTAACACAGACGCAGCCATAGCCCCCATTGCGGTTGGTGCAGGTGCCCCCATTCTGACAGGCATTGGGCTGCAGAAGGCACTCGTCCACATCCTCTGTGCAGAACTGCCCTTTGGGAGGAAAAGTTTGGGGCTTTGATTAGTGTTCTTAAGTCTCAGAACATGTATCTCATACCAGCCCCCACACATTCTTCATCCTCATGTGACCTGCCTAAAATTGAGGCAAGCAGAACTCATAGCAGACCAGAGCCTAACATGAATTTCAAGGCCACCTTGGGCCATCTTAGGCAAATAATTTAAAGAAGAATGGAAGTTGCTATCCCTAGGAGTTCTGACAACGTGCGAATTTAAGCCAACCAATAAGGAGAAGATAAGTTTTGTGGGATCCTTGACTCAGTTAAATCTCTGGGACAACAAACATGTAAGTGAAAAAAGCAAAGGGAGAAGAGTGTAAGAGGTAAGTAAGGAAAAGAATAATAAGGACCATGAAATAAAGTGTTAGGGCAATTGTTCTATGCCTGGACTATATCAACATCAGTATCCTGGTTATGATACTGTACAAGAGCTCTGAAAGATGTTGTTAATGACTGAGGGAGCCTTAGTAAAGGGCATAGAGTATCTCTCTATATTGATTCATATAATTGTGCATGAAACTACAATTATCTCAAAATAAAAAGTTTTTAAGTTAAAAAATAAAAGTAAGGGCAAGCAAGAGTAGAGAGAAGAGATGATGGACAATGAGAAGTCTTGGTAAACTACAGATGTAACACAAAGCCAAGACGAGGAGATTGAAGCAAACTGTGCTCAGTCTGTGGCAGCCCCGCCTCAGGGATGTGGATTTGAGGGATAAGATGCAGAAAGATGACCCAGGGTAACAGAGGATGGAAAAACAATCAGTTTGCTCTGCCTGAAAGAGAGCAACTCAGGACAATAAATATGAGACCACATGTAAATATGGATCAGGTCACTACAATAGCAAAGGATGGGGGGCTACAGCAAAGGCTCTCAGGGCCCATGACAGGGAACAAGAGTATGTCTTCGACTTACAAGGAAGGATTTGTGACTAACAAGCACTTTAGTGCCAGGCCACCTGAGCTGTAAAACAAGTTGATGAATCAGTCTTACTGAAGGTCTTTTAATGCACGTTTAGAGAGCTAGCAAAGGGAACTAATAATACTCAGATCATCTGAATTCTCTAAAACACAAGTGGCTGAAACTCAACAAACCTCCTTAATCCTTTCTTTGTAAAGAACTCAATGAATAACTGAAAAAGGCATTCTGATGAAGAGGCCCTGTAATGAAAAAGCACATGACAGTTATACTCAGAAAATGCCAAGGCTCTCCCTAGTCCCTAGAAAACCTAACAATAATTCAACTGGTTCAAGTAATTTTAGAAAGCCTGCAATGTGCCCAGCTGTGTACCCATCATAGCCAGCAGAAGCTAGTTGTATGGGATCTTGCCTGCCTGCCTGTTCCTTACTTCTGTCCAACCTATATATCCATTATCACAGAAACTATATCACTTCACTTACTTAATTGCAAATCCATCTCCATCTCTTGGGCGTAAGCAACCTCAGTTCAGGAATGTTTTTGTATTCCCAGCTAAAATTCCACTGCCAAGATGGCGGAATGTGTGTATGGTCATCTCTGTAACTCTGTGTCAGCGCCCATCCTCTGTCACCTCTCCTCACCCCACTTCATCCATGTAATTCTTGAAGAGGCCATCTTGTCTTTACATGATTATGCCCTTCTAGTCATAGCTGACTGATTCAGGATGGGCAGGTGATACAAGCTATACCACTGTGTCTCTTTTTCAAATTTTGGACTAAAAACCTTTGACAAATGGACCGAAAGGAGGAAATGGCCCATCTCCAGATAATGTGATAAGGGTGAATCAGGAGTGCACAAAAGAGAAAAAAGGAATTATGGTGTCATTCAAGTTATTGGTTCCAGCTGTTCCCAAAGCCTGCCTACTCCTAAGCCCAGTCAGGTGGACAGCCATTCTGAGAGCTGTCCTTTCCAATAGGTTTCCATAATTTCATATGGGATTTGACAGTTGCAACCTATAATATTAACTAAGATAGAGTGAGTGAGTGAGTGAGTGAGTGAGGAAGGGAGGGAGGGAGGGATTACATGGGCAATTATTTCCCCCAGGGCAGAAGATGCCCTTTATCACAGAAAGCTTTGCTCCCTTACAGTGCTGGCAGAGATAAAGACAGATATATAATTAGGATACAGTGAGATTTAGAAGTGAAAAAATGAAGAAGTAGGTGAAGAATTGCTCTAGCCTGGAAATTACTGAGTCTTGTCTCTTATGCCAGCTCAAATATCTTTGCTACCCTCAAACCAACCTGACTTGCTTCATGTGAGAAATTTAGATACTGTTTTTCATTTTGATTGGCTCTGTGATAATTCTGAGTATAAGACACTGTGTGTTTAACAATATCTCATATGTATTTCTTATTAATTATAACACCCAGACACTTAAATATTATAGCAAGACAGACTGGGTAAATAAAGCAAGGCTTGGAATGGAAATGTGGCACTCCTGGGAAAGGAAACCAAGAGTCATTGCCTACTATGAACCAGCATTAGACTTGACCTATCACAAAACTGATGTCACTTCAGCTGAGAACACAGGCTCAGAGAAGTCAAACCACTTGCCCAGAGTGGGGCAGGGAGTGCAGAGGAGCTGGAATTTGAACTACAGCTGCCTGACTCTAAAATTCTTAACAGACTTGAGGTGTGTCTCTGGCCATATGAAGACCATCTCTGTGGATCTCAGCTTCCCATGTGCACAGGGCATGGGGATATGGAGAGGATGAAGAGGGTGAAGATTATAATCATGACTCACATGATGGGATTACTGGGAAAACTTACAACTCCAAATTGCTATCCAAAAACAGATATATTTTGGGGGACAGTTCAAAATCATGTCTTTTTTAATAAGATTGATTTTTGAAGGTTTGAGCCGTTCACTGAACACCTTAGGACTGCATACCTGTTAGACACTTTTAGAAAAATAAAACCTACAGAGACAAGAGAGAGCCCAATAAGTAATTTTCTATGGAATGGGTCATTTATCTCTAAGGATCAAGCACATTTCTCCAGAACAACAATCCTTCTCAGGCTCATTTCTGCCAGAATTACTATATCCTCATTCCAACTCTATAAATTGTATTATAAATTCATAATGAGGAAAATAGTAACCTGGGTGGTCCCTACAATTGCTTGTTCCAAAATTCCCAGCAGAATGTCTGCTAAGACACTGCATTTTCTTCATGTCACCACCCTCTTGGCAAAGGAGGAAAACAATGGAGAAGCCAAAAAAAAAGGAAAAAGGCAGGCTCAGAAAGGCTAAGTAACCTTCCCAAGCTCACGACCTAGGACGTGAGAGCACTGACATTCAAACCTGATCAGTTTGGCTCTAAATCCACTGCAGCACAGTAAGTCTCCAGCCTGGGCTTGGTCAACAAAATCTGCAGACTAAGTCCAGGACTAAGACCCTAGCGTCAGGGCGTCAAACACACTGACAGGCACAGAAGCACAAGACAATTAAAGAACACCCTTGCTGGGAATGAATACAGGTAGAAGGACGTTCAGTACTGAAACGGGAAAGAATCTTGGTGATCATCCAGAGGGGCTGGGAGCATTGCTGAGGGCCTTTGGCTTTTCTCACTGTTCCACACAGGAAGGCGTCGCCTGCACAGGATGGAGAGGCTCACTGAGGACAGGGGGCTCAGGTCTGGAAGACATGAACACGACTGGAGGGCATTCTATGGCTGGGGCCTCAAAGGAGAGAAGGCTGGTGACCATCTGAGGTTTCAAATTTGTTTGAAGGACTCATTCAATGGGAATTCTGGCCGTGATATAACAAGCAAAGGGGAGATGTTACAGGCTCACTGGTGGAGGAAAAAATGATCAAAATTGCATTTGAAGATTAGTGTGCTGGCAGAATACAGGAGAGACTAAACACAAAGTACCTTCTGTTAGCAGGGAGAGAAGGAGGGAGCACTAAGTTATGAGCTATCCAGTGTATAAAAGCCTCCGGGGAAAGGGAGAGCTGTGTTGTTTGCCTGCCCTATCCAGCTGTTAATCTCCCATCCCGATGGGTCTCTGCATGTATCATCACCTGTGTCAACACATGACCTTTGCTAGTGAACTCCCAAAACACATTGCACAAAGCTCAGTTAGGCACATTTTTAAGGGCATCCATTATCCCTCTTAAAATTTCCACCTGCCAGATATTGCAGGCAACTCCTACTTAACACCAGGAAGAAGGCAGTGGGCTATTAGGCCCTTCCCACCACCTACCAGCAGAAGAGAAGTGAAATAACTTGTATGTAGAACTACCTTCTCTACTGCCATCATGAGCCTGAACTAAGGCGGTTATGAAATGTCACACAACCAAATTCTTGGCTGATATCATAACACTTAGAGCCACCAAGCTACTGATCATTTTCTGGCTGATCACGTTTGCCTCTTAAGTAGGTCTCAAATCCGTATCTTCCCTTCATGTATTTTACTTCAGCCACACTGGCTTCCTGTTGCTTCTTAACATTAAGTTGTTTCCCACTGCAGAGTCTCAAAATATCCTGTTCTCTGCACCTCAAATAGTCTTCCCCCTCCTGTTTCCGTGGCTAGCTACTTCTCATCCTTTGAGTAGTCACACAACTTAAGTAGATCCCTACATCTCCCCAGTTTCCTCCACCATTGCATCTACTCCATTCAATCAATGCTGCCATGTATCAAAGCAGTGATTTCATATTTATTCACTCTATAATCTCTGCCCCTGTTACACTATAAGCTCTATGAGGGCAGGGACTGTGTCTGCAATCACCTCAGTTTACATGTCAGGCACTGTACTAGACACTTGGTTATCAGTGGTGAAATTGGCCTTACACCTTAGATCTCACCAATATGCTCATTTTACAGATGAGAAAACTAGGACCAGAGAGGTACAGTGACCTGTCCACATTTACACAGCTAACTGGGTGACTAAAATTGGCAAATTTAAAAATGGAAGTTGATAGGCACTACAAATGACATTGAGGGTGTGAGATCACAGGAGATCAAGTTAGTCTTCAAACCGGGGAAGGGACAGGGAAGGGTTGAGAAACACAGGGGCAGAGCAAGACGCCTCACTGGCACTCCGACAGAAGGCACCCTCCCCGCCATCAGGAAGACAAGCATCTGTGTGGGTTTGTAGCCATGGTCACTTTCATGTTGGTCTCTTCTTACTGCCCCATCCTCTGGTCTTAATACCAAAGGGCGGAGGAGTAAGTGTATGGGCACAGCCTGTGACGGAGATACACCAGGTGAACCCCCGGGGGCCGCCCTGAAACGGAACCACTGGCACAGCTCTAACTCCCCGCTCTGGACCACTAAGCAGGCATCACCTCGTGAGCGGCCGCACACTGGATTCAAGCAGCCTGTCATGGCTCCGTCAGGGGCCAGAGGCAAACCGTCCCCCTGACTTGGCGTTATGAGTCACTGGGAAGTGGGAGGAGGGAGGGAAAAAGCAAAGCAATGCTCACGGAGCCTTAGCCCTTTGGGGAGAAACCCTCCGCCAGCGCGCTCACCTCTCTGTGAAGTGTGTGGAAGAACTTTTATCACATTAATGGCCCTGCTACGCGTCAACTCTCATTGCAGCAGCACTCACGAGCTTGCTGGCCCTTGTCCTGACCCTGCTACCTCCTCTTCCACGGTAAATCCGGGGCATCCAGTCTCCAATGTGTCCTTCCTGCAGGCAGTCACCCCAGCTCCTGAGCTGCCGAGTTCCATCTTTCTGTATCATAGCAGGGCATTCTTACAACCTCCATCCTACAAAACCTTCTCCCCGACACACAGATTTCCCATTCTGCTGCTGAAGAGAAAGAGCAGAGGACAAGCAGACTGTTGTCCCCTGCTGGGACTAACGCTGGTTTGAACACTGTAAACACTGGAGTCTACAGGGTCTCCCTACAGAGGGACTGTGTGTGCACACTAACATGCAAGCTCGCTGGGTGCAGGCCAAGCCTGGGGGCATGCAAGGGGCTAAGGGGATAGCGCAGGGGGAGGGGATACACATGCACACAAAGGCGAGAAACTCAGGGCCCAGTCCCACTGACCCAAGAAGCCATCTTTCCAGGACTCCTGAGAAGCCTGGTTTCCCTGCATCTGATCAACGTGTTTCTAAAGCAGCTGTCAGAGCGATCTCAGCATGGAAGGTGGATTGTGCCGTTTGCCTGTTCACAACCCTCTGATAGTTTCCAGCACACCTAGAATAAAATTCTAAATCCTATCCACGCCATCTGCCTACCTCTCCAACCTCTCCCCCCTTGAAACACCACTAGCTCTAGCCGCCCTGGCTTTTTATTGTTTCTCAACATGATCATAATCTTTCCCTCTGTGGGGTTTTTGCACATGATGTTCCCTGTGTCTGGACCACTCTTATGCTCTCCTTTGCCCTAAATAATTTGTCCTCACGATCCACAGCTGAAATGTCACTTTCTCAGGGAGACAATACCTGCCCACTCCAAACTCCAGTAGTTTCGCTTGTTCATATGCCATCCATCCTCCCCAGTTTTCTTGCTAGGCATTCATTACAGCTCAGTATTTTACAGGTGGGCATGTGGTTTATGTCTGTCCTCCTCACTAGATGGTAAGTTCCATGGAGAAATGTGTGGTAACCGTTCACTTCATTGGTGACGCCCTAGCATTTTGCATTGTCCAGTTGATAATATTTCTTTGGTATTAAAAAATATTTGTTAAACAAATGTTCATCTGCTCCTGTCTTCTCTCACTGAAGTCATTCTAATCCCAAAATAATAGTCATCTTTCAAAGTCATCTACCTCACACCTTCAGGGTTTCTCTATTGTTCCATACTCAAAGTTTCTATCATCCCCTTATCTACATCCACCAGTCAAGACACAGACTTCTCATTCTACCCCCTCCTGAGCTGCTGAACTCCATATCATGTACACCACAGCAAATTTAGCTTGCCTTTTGACCCTAATTCTTCAACTATGTCTCAAGGGTAACTTTACATTATAGTGGATAATAGCCTTCTTCTTCGATTAAAACCTAAGATTTTCCTAAAGATGTCATTCCAGTCAGCCCTCTTCTAATCGCCTCCATCTGGATGATGGGTAAAGAATCAATTTTTTTCTTTTTTCCCTAATGCTGCTACTGACTCCAAACAGTAAAAATATATTTATTAAGCTATTTCTGGGTACCACACACTGCAGTAAGTGCTTATATTGATTATCAAATGTAATCCTTGATACAATTAGCCCAGTGTTACAAATGTAATACAGACATGGTCCACAAGAAGGAAAGATACTAAAGTACCTCAGGGAGGAAGGAGAAGAGACCCTGGCAGAACCCAGTGACAGCTCTGAGGTTGGAGGGATGAGGGTGGGCCAGGAACAATGGAAAATTTAGTGCTTTGATTCATTCATTCCTTAATTTATTCAACAAATATGTATACACTATGTGTCACACCCTGACCTATATACACTAAGATTATAATGGTAAACAAAACAGTTATGGCTTCTACCCTGCAGAACTTACACACAAAAAGGGGTTTCTACAACCATACAAACAATTATAACTGAGAGTGTTAAGTGCTCTAATAGATACATGTTGCCTCATGAGCACATAGGAGAACAGGGAACTGTGTTCTGCAGGTCCAGTTAGGAATGGTATGCTTCATTGGCAGGCCACAATTATGACCTAATGACAGCCCATTTCAAGGCCGTGTATTTTTTTTTGACAATTCATTTTCTTACAAACTACCCCTTTAGACCAAGTAAGCTGCATTTACAACAAGGATTTGCCATCCAAATATTAATAGTAATGAACATATTTGTCTTGGTACTTCTACTCTAACTACAACTTCCCATGTCCTTCCTCACTCATTTTCTACAACAATTTCACCTAACTTACCTTCCACTAAAACTCTGAGACTGGGCCCCTCCTCACTAAGCCAGTTTATTAAGCAACCGCCTTCTAACTGCCTTAACTCTTAGTCTAGCTATGGTTCCATTGTCGACTGCATGAACTTTCTGTCCCCTAGAGCTACTGCCCTTCATCTCTTTCTTTCTCTCTCTCTCTCCCGCCCCCCCCTTCTTTTTCTGTACAGAATCTTGAATAAGTGAGCTATACACTTTCCTTCCTTCTTCCTTCCTCAACATCCACTTTTCTCTTTAGCCCCTTGCAATTGGCTCTTTCTCTCCTTTATATTGAAATTACATTTCAGAAGATTTCTAATGACCTCAAAATTCTGTGACCCTTTTGCAATTATCATTCTTATTTGAGTGTTCCTGGTTTTCACTCATTTAATAACCATCATTTACTAAAACTGGACTCAGGGTTGCCAAAATAAGTAAGACCAGTTCCCAATCCTCCAGAGACTGAAAGTTTGTTAGGATAAGACCAGAAAACTGTTACAGGTGCTACAACAGAGGCATGTAGAGTTGAGTCAGTCTTAAAACGCACCCCCTGGCTCAGGGATGCTGTGATGGCAGAGCTTCCTCCCAACTCTCACACACCCCCTTCTGTCCTTCCTTCTTTAGGCCCCTTTCCTCATTCATTTTCTTAAGTGTGGACACTTCTCACAATTCACAATTCCATAGGTCCAAACCCTCTGCGGGTCTCACTCCACCCACTTTTCCTTACAGACCTGATACACACCCGAGGCAACCAAATACAAGATGCAGAAATCTGCATCTCTGCCCTCTTCCTCTATTCCGATCTCCTGGCTCTTACTGCTAAATGTTTTCCACGTGAAACCCACCTCAAACTCAGCATCACCTCTAGCTCATCTCCCTGCCTCTGTAACCAGTCCCCACATTGTCCCACTATGCAGATTCAAAACAAGTGAGCTCTCCTCAGTAACCCCCTCACCCATCCGAGTACTGAGATGGTCCCCAGTTCCTATTCATGCTTCTTTCTAACTCACATTCTTTCACACTTTCTACCTCCTATTGTGGTTTTGTGTAGATGTCCTTATTTCCTCGTAGTGAATTTGGCCATTCTTTAAAGAGAGGAGTTAATGTGCCTCTTATGGTGCCCAGTGCAGTATGCTGGATAGAACAGTTAGTCAGTCAGTAGGTATCTGCAGCTTCAGTGCTGCCATACAGACATTCTACAGGGGGCCTGAGAGTCATGTGGCAAAACCGGTTCTTGCCTGGTATGTAGCCAAAGCCAGACACCGAGTCATGGACCACAAGGGCAGAGAAGACCCCTCAGTCTCACCTCCTGCATTTTGTGTGGGGCTATACTAACCTCAAATCCCTGTTCCAACCAACATGACCACTCATCAGCTCTGAGGCCTCTGGGATGAGGCACTCCAGGTTAGCACTCTGGCAGTCTGCCCTACTGATAGCAGACTGCAGCTGAGGTGAGGAAGCCAAACTCTAGAAAACAGGCTTATTATCAAGTCCTCACAATCAAGTTGACATCAGAGAAACTGAAATGGGAGATGCATTTTCCCATTCCTTGTACAGAATACAAATGAGAAAACATTTGCAGTCCCAGAAACAATTAGTTCCTACTTTTAGCCAAAAAGCTCCATTCTTATAGTATATAAAAAAAAAAAAAACCAGAAAAGTGGTTGTGAGAAAAGCCTCATGCTAGAGAACCACTTGCCACCAACTAGAGGCTAGACTGAAATAGGAGCACTTAGCTCAGAATCCGACTACCACCATGAAGAGCTCCGCTCCCAGACACAGGCGCTCATGCCCCACCTCTGGCCGGGTGCACATCCTGATTCATGCCAACATTCGCACTGAAAGTGGGACAACTGACAGCAAAGGGAATCAACCAACTCTTTAGGCTCATCATGTCATAAAGGAGAGCTGATGGAGAATGTGGTTAGTTTTATGTGACCCGTGTTCACCTAAGTTCCATTATTCACTGCTGCTTAGTGTCCCAGTGCACTGTTCCAAGCCCAAGCTGAAATTCCGTTTCTGGGTTAACAAAAAGCACAGGAAAATAAATCACGCCTGCCCTAGGACTGAACCCAAAGCAAAAGCTGCCAGAGAGGAATTTGTGAGTTGATTTTAAAGTCAACTTTAATTCTGAAGGAAATGAACCTTTAAAAAAAAAATCAAATAACAGTGTATGTAGTATACAGACAAAACATTAGCCTATACTGCTTTAATTTGGGGCCTTTAAAAGCATTTTCTTTCTCAAATGGGTACTGCCAGAGCGAAACTTTTCCCAGAAGATGTCTTGAAGCCAAATACTGCAATAGTAAATATTTTGTGCTCAGGTGCCATCAAAATCTTAGGTGTACCTCCGTTTTCTAAAGGAACATCCAACTTCTCAGATATATCTCTATAACAAAATTTCTTTCTTCCATCCGGGTTTAGTTTATACAGAAGAGTGGTTGGTAGGTTTTGAAAGTGCAAACTAACACTATTCTAGACAGCCATGTCAGGTAAAGAAGCTCTGTGTTGGGCTAGAACACAGTTGTGTCCACAACTGATGTGGAAACCACACCAGAAGAAGCCCAACATGCTTTCTTATAGTGAGGCCAACATAAGTCCATCCCTCTACCACCTAGGATCAGAGGTGATGTCCCTACATAGTAGCAGCCATGGTAAGACCTACAGAACATCTTCGTATCTAAAGTACTGTTATCCAATAGAAATATCATGAGACACACAGATTTATTTTAAGTTTTTCTGGTAGCACTTAAGAAAAAGAAACTAGTGAAATCAATTTTAATATTATACTTTATTTAAATCAGTGTATCCAAAACACTATCATTTCAGCATCTAATATTTAAACATTATTGGTGAGACTTTTACTTTTTTTCATACTAAGTCTTCAACAACAGGTATATTACAGTTGTGACACATCTCTATTGGACTTGTCACATTTTAAATGCTCAATAGCAAGATGTGGCTAGTGGCTACCATATCAAACAGCATGGATCTAGAATGTTTTACATGAGAATTGTTTCCTTAATAAATGAAAAGCTCAAAAAACTTTTCATTGCATCATTTTTCTCCCAGTACCCCAGTAAAGTAACTAAGAGTTATTAGTTACAGGGAATAGCAAATAGAGCCTTCTGAAGAAAAGGAAGCTGACTCTTGTATCCCAAATCACCACCAGGAGTAGGCTTGGAAAAAATTTCTGGTCATCCTGAAATCCAGAACATGCTGCAAAAGACCAAGCCTTCTATGTATGTGCACCCAACAAACAGAGTACCTATCAGTCTCCTCTCATTAAAAATGTGGCAAATTCCCAAATCTCCATTTATTTCAAATTGATACCTAGTTTTTTCAGCTATAAAATCCCATCCATCCTTTTTCAGATAGTTGATAACTTCATTTCCTCTCCTAGTATCCTACTCCAAGCCTTCCTTTCCTGTATTGTCAATAGCCAGACCAACTCTACTCTATGCCTGGGAATTCTAAAGGGAATTCTGCAATAAGGTTCCTAAGTATAGTGAAAAAACCACCAAACTATATATAAAATACTCACTTAACATTAACTTCTAATCTCAAAATAACCAGGTAAAATTTTTAAAAGGAAAAACACAGAGAATAAATCACCATATCCTAGAATAATAAAAACTATAGATTGAACTTTCAATCTATTTCAGTCCTTAAAAAATAAAGACCACACATAATTTATATAGAAAGAAGACTATAGATTTGAACATACTAGAGTTCAACAAGCCTACGTTCAAACCCTAAACCAACCACTATGTGTCTAGAGTAAATTGCTTAATCCTTCTGAATATCCATCATCTGTAAAAAGTATATTTAATAAACTCTATCTCGAATATAGTTACAAAGATTACACAAAATAAAACACTGTATAGTTATCATAGTATATGGGTGTTAATAAACATTAGTTAATGCCCACCCACCCACCCCATTATTACTTTGTGTAAAGCAGAAAATACTCATCTGAATTTATAGCTCTAATATCAAGAGAAATCAAAACCCTATGTCCCCAAATTTTCCTTTCTAATCTTCTCAGAATGAGGAGGGGGCTGGGATGGTGAATAGCTCAGCTATATACTACTGAGAACAAAAGTCTATAAAGAACTCTAGTAACTGGTGTCCTCAACAGTTCAACCACCTCATAACTCAGTACTTCCCTCGCCCCAAGCACATAGTACTGCCAAGATTAATGTGGTGCCGTCATCACGGAGGCATGTGTGGGGTCGTAAGGGAGCCCAGGGGAGAACACTTAGTTCAGTCTGAAGAGGTCATGGAAAGTTTCCTGAAGGAGGCAGCCACTTGATCCAAGCCAGGCAGGAAAAACTGTTATGGTCAGTAGGGACAGGGGTGGAGAAGGGAAATACAGAGAAAAGGAATGGTGTGTATGAAGACATCGGGTGTGGTAGATTCTGTGGAAGCAGTTCTAACTCGGATTATGAAGTGCTGTTAAATACATGCGAAGCCTGGAGAAGCAGATAGGGCTGAGGCCAGGAAGGACTTCATACAGTGGAGGAAGGACCGTGGCCTTTATCCTGTTGGTGATGGGGATAGCAAAAAATGAGACTGTCATTGGAAATCAAAGAATTGGCATGAGTGAAAAACAAGAAGGAGCTCTTTGGTAGGAAGCTAAGGACTGAGTCACTTAACATGAAAGCAGATAGAAAGAAAAAAACATTGCAATGTTGCACTTAATCCATTATTTCTGCCATTGTTTTTAGAAAATACAGAAACACACGGAAAAAGAAACATCTTACAAGGACTTTCACAGAAAAGAGGTATTTATTAAACATTAAACAAATGATTTTGGTAAAATATCATTTCACCAGGAAAGTTTCCCCTAAGATTGGGCCTTGCCTTCCTAATTAACATCCAAGAAACCAAGTGTGGCGTCAAAGAAAAATCAGCAATGAAATGACAATACGGTTTAATCTGCATGATACCAGGATCCTTAGTACCTTGGAGTCACTGTCCCACAGGGCAAGGGAGAGATTAGAAGGGGTCAAGCTCCTAACAAGTTTTTCATCCTACTCAATACCACTGCGAGGATCATAAAAATTCAAATCTTTCCAGTTATTGTTTGTCACAAAAATAACTTCACAGTAATTTTTTTAAGTTTTCCGGAAAAAAAAAACCGTCTCAGAAAAATCTACTAGAAAAATGGCAAAAGCGAAAGAGAAGAGAGAATATGACAGAAAGAGCAGAGGACTGGGAATGAAGTCTTAGGATCAAGACAGCAAGAAGAAATTCTAGAGGAAGTCCAATTCTAGGGAAAGCTGGCGGGAAAGTATTTAAAAGGACAGTTTGGGGATTAAAAGCAGAAATGCATGCCCTTCTAAGGCACCATGTTATTGAAGTTTTCAAACCTTTCCATCTTTTTCTATTCATAGTCTACAGCTCTAAAGAGTAGTCTAAATAATCAGCTGTTACAGATAAGGGAAAACAATTCGAGGGCTCTAAAGAACAGTCCAACATCAAGACTTCTTCGCTGGGCACAATCCCTCACTGATACCATAGGTCCTGCCTTAAAACATTAACTTATGTGTAGGTTTCCACATTAAATCTATCAATTTCTCTCAGAAAGGTTCAATTCTTTATCATTTAATCAGTTCTTAATTGTCTTCACTTTCAGTTAGATAAATAGATATAAACAGAAACTGGAACCAAATATCTGCATAAAAATCACTTAACTTTCAAAAAGAAGTAGAAACTCTGCCTTGGATAACATCAGAAACTTCTCAGAGGTTGTAAAATTAAGCAAGACTACTCTTCTAATGTCAGGGGCCAAAAAAATCTACCATTGTCCTACATGCAAAAAGGGATACAGAAAAGGAAAGCAGAAATGTAGATGGAAGACATAAAAATAATGTCATCAAGAACACTTGCCATCCTTTTGTATGATCACAGGACCTGACAATGAGGTAAGCTTCTGTCTGTGAACAAGCTCTGAACTCCTACAGTCTATATAACTTTTCTTTTCTTTTTTTTTTTTGAGTTGGAAGAAGAATGAGTATTTTAATAGCCTTTTCACAAAATTTTGAATATCATTAGATACTACACCAAAACTTGGCAAGTTGTAATTTTTCTTTTTTTCTCTCCAACTTTACCAAGATATACTTGACATATAACACTGTGTATGGTTAAGGCATACAGTGTGATGATCTGATATATATAAAACTGTGAAATGGCTAAGATTGATTAACATATCCATTACCTCAAACAGTAACCATTTTTTGTGTGTGTGGTGAGAATACCTATATTTTCACATTTAAGTATGTTCTTTTCCTCTCAAATATTTATTAAGCATCTACTATGTTCCAGGTCCTGTGCTGCTTTTCCCAGATAATAACTTCAGTCTGTCAATAATGCTTCTCTCTCCTATCACCACAAGCACAGCGCTGAATGCAGAGCAGCTGCCCAAGAAATGCCTGTGGTATGATTTCTTGTTATGTGAACACAGAGGAGAGCCAACAAAATTAGCACTGTGCCCAATGATATAGCAGAGACCCCTGTAAAAGCTGCCCACTTCAGTAACAGCCTTGTGCTCCTTCTGACTGACTGATCACACTGTACATACCTGTCCACTGAGGGGGGCAGCGGCAGTTGTAAGTATTGACCCCATCCACACAGACTCCTCCATTCTGACACTTGTGGTTAGGGCAGTCATCAATATTCTGCTCACAGGTGCTCCCTTCAAAACCTTAAGAAAAGAACAACAGAAAATGATGAATTCTCTTCTCCACAGGACATGGTCATCAGAACCAGATCTATTTCATTATTTCAGCTCAGGAGCCAGCAGTTCAAACCAGGACTCACCATATAAAAAAATCCCCCAATCTTCTGTCTTCTCTTGCCTCAAGCACAGCTGGACAGTTAAAGTGTTCATTATTCCAATGACATGTCCTCACAGTTACCTCACAAGTATTTCAAAGTGTTTTCATGAAATAAAATTCCAGTGAAGATAAATGTCTACTCAGATGGCTATTCACTGGTTCTAAAAAAAAGGATATTAGATTTGCCCCAGCTCATGCTGGATTAATGGGAAGAACAGATAAAAGATTACCTAATTAAATTTAAATCCCTTTATATTTTTCTTGGGATGATTGCTTGGGAAAACTAGGGAAGGGTGGGGGGCCTAAGAAAAAATACTGAATTTGAAGTCTGAAGATATGGGTCAAGTTCCAAACTCACTACCTACAAGTTATTTAACACATGGTAAGTAACAAACTCTGAATCAGCTTCTTCATCTGTAAGATGAGGCTGATTGCACCTGCCTAGCCTGCCTGTCTAGGCTGTTATAAGTACCACAGCATGAGAAATGTACAATATAAATATTAAAAGCTACCTGAAAATGGGGTGGCATTATTACTGGTTAAACTTACCAACCCTTCCAATTCTTCATCCTCCCCTCCACATTTATAGCATTGCTTCCTTCCTCTTGATTTTTCCCTTTTGTGAAAAATGGAAGGAGCCCAAGGAACTTCACCCTACCGCTCATCATGTGCCCTCTGTAATACATGTATTAGGCTTCTTCCTCCTCACTACCAAATCCCTGAGCTATTAAAATAGAAGACTACCAGCTTTAAAACAAGAGAGTGTTCACTGAGCATTCTCCTACTTGAAATATATATATATATATATTTTTTTTTCCTAGTATGACTAAGTGTTTGGCCTCTTCAAAACATCCCTTAAGATTCTTCTCTCCGATGCAAGATATTTATTGGGTCTTATACTAGGCACTAGGGATAAAACAGTGAGTGAAAGAGCCAGGGCATTTCCAGCCCAGTGGGCTGACAGACATCAGTCACACCTTGCTTTTATTCACTTCTACCGCAAGCTACTGTGGTATTCTACGTCTGCTTTGTTATACTGCAACATGGCTGGTTTCTCTGAATACAGTGGCAAGTCATGTAATTGAGTATAAAACAAGTAGCCAAAAAAATCATCCTTCACAGGTAATCATTTCACAGAAAATGGGGATAACTGAAGCTTGTGACTAAAGAGATTTGTAGTTCTCCAAATATTTGGTATTCAGTCTACTCAAGCAGATGAATCACTAAGCTTAAGAAAGACTATGAAAATTTTTGTTAGACTCAGATTTTTAAAAATTTATCATATTACTCATATATCTTCTTAATGATATAAAAGTCTTACAAATGGCTAATGAGTCAGAAAATGTTACTTATTTAAGCCTAACCCTAATTATGAGAAACTGAGGGCAAATCTACAGATTCACCAAGTAGCAGTCCCTAAACAAGAACTATGGCCTGTGCTCATAGTTGAGTGCTTTTAATGGAAGCACTCTTTAGAAAAGTTAAAGATACAGTTTTAGAGTGTGGGAAGGAAATAGGGCTCCTGGCCCATCCTCTGGAGCAACAGTTTGGTGGTGCTCGAGACCTGGTGATGGTCATCCTCCTCCTGACTTGATCTGTCTGGTGACTAAGACTAAATACGGTTGACTAGGGGCCTCAGGGAGATAGTGAGGCCCTTGTAGGCAAACTACAAGGAATTGAAAGTATAACCCTGAATTTATACCAGCCAATGCTACAACTAACTAAACTCACCAACCATAAACAAATTAAGAAAGCAGAAACATTTCAGCATGACCACAACATATATGAAATAAAATGTTTTATCTTTATGACTGACTGACTATTTTGAGGTTGTACTTCCCTGTCAATAGGTAGGTAGATAAGAAGGCAGGTTTGCCATGGAATAGCTGAGTGACCAAGGGCAAGATACTTAAACTTTCATTCCTTTCTGGGGGAATTAACAGGATCTACCTCAAAGGGTTGTCATAAAGATTAAATGATTGCATATCTATATTAAAAAACACTTAAGTCAATAAATGTTTTTGGAACAATTGAATATCTACATGCAAAAGGATAAAACTGGACCCTTTCCTCACACCACACACAAATATCAACTCAAAACGTAGGTTAAAATTATAAGACTCTTAAAAGAAAACACAGGAGTATATCTCTGTGACTTGGGCTAGGCAAAGCCTTCTTAAATATGACTGAAAGCAAAAACAACAAGAAAAGAAATAGATAATTCGAACTTCATCAAAATTAAAAACATTTGGACTTCAAAGAATACCATCAAGAAAGTGAAAAGACAGTCCACAGATAGGGAGAAAATATTTGCAAATAATATATCTAATAAGAACTTGTATCTAGGATATATAAAGAACTCTCTGACAATGGTGAAAATACAATATATAAACAATAATAAAAAGACAAATAACCCAATTATATGAGATAGCACTTCACACTCAATAGGATAGCAATAATCAAAAAGATAGATAATAACAAGTGTTGGTGAGGATGTGGAGAAATCCTCATTAACAGCAGGTTGGAATGTAAAATAGTGCACCCACTTTGGAATATAGTCTGGCAGCTCCTGAAAAGGTTAATCACCCAGCAACTCCTCTCCTAAGTATAACCCTAAGAGAAATGAAAATGGATGTCCAAACATAGCAGCATTATTCATAAAAGCCAAAAAAAGTGGAAGCAGCCCAAATGTTCATTAACTGATGAACAGATAAATAAAATGTGGTAAATCCATACAATAGAATATTACTCAGCCGTGAAAAGAATGAAGTTCTGATAGCTCCTACAACATGGATAAACTTTGAAAACATTAAGTGAAAGCAGCCAATCACAAATGGCCACATATTATCTGTCCACTGATATGAAATGTACAGCACAGGCAAATCTAAAGAGATAGAAAGTAGATTAGTAGTTTCCTAGTGCTTGGAAGGAGTCTGGGGGAGAAGTGGGATGACTACTAATGGATACAGGGTTTCTTCTGGAGTGATAAAAATGTTCTAAAATTGATCATGCTGATAGTTACACGTATCTGTGAATATACTAAAAACCACTGAATTGTATCTATTTTTTAAATTAATTAATTAATTTCTTCTTATTTTGGTATCATTAATCTACAATTACATGAGGAACATTATGTTTACTAGACTACCCCATCACCAAGTTCTCCCCACATACCCCATTGCAGTCACTGTCCATCAGCATAGTAAGATGCTGTAGAATCACTACTTGTCCTCTCCATGCTGTACAGCCTTCCCCGTGCCCGCACACACATTATGCATGCTAATCGTAATGCCCCTTTTCTTTCCGCCCCCCTTATCCCTCCCTTCCCACCCATCCTCCTTGGTCCCTTTCCCTTTGGTAACTGTTAGTCCATTCTTGGGTTCTGTGAGTCTGCTGCTGTTTTGTTCCTTCAGTTTTTTCTTTGTTCTTATACTCCACAGATGAGTGAAATCATTTGATACTTGTCTTTCTCCACCTGGCTTATTTCACTGAACATAATACCCTCTAGCTCAATCCATGTTGTGGCAAATGGTAGGAATTGTTTTCTTCTTATGGCTGAATAGTATTCCATTGTGTATATGTACCACATCTTCTTTATCCATTCATCTACTGATGGACACATAGGTTGCTTCCAATTCTTGGTTATTGTAAATAGTGCTGCGATAAACATAGGGGTGCATCTGTCTTTTTCAAACTAGGGTCCTGAATTATTAGGGTAAATTCCTAGGAGTGAAATTCCTGGGTCAAATGGTATTTCTATTTTGAGCTTTTTGAGGAATCTCCATACTGCTTTCCACAATGGTTGAACTAATTTACATTCCCACCAGCAGTGTAGGAGGGTTCCCCTTTCGCCACATCCTCACCAACATTTGTTGTTGTTTGTCTTTTGGATGGTGGCGATCCTTACTGGTGTGAGGTGATATCTCATTGTGGTTTTAATTTGCATTTCTCTGATGACTAGTGATGTGGAGCATCTTTTCATGTATCTGTTGGCCATCTGAATTTCTTCTTTGGAGAACTGTCTGTTCAGTTCATTTTTTTATTGGATTATTTGCTTTTTGTTTGTTGAGGTACATGAGCTCTTTATATATTTTGGATGTCAACCCTTTATCGGATCTGTCATTTATGAATATATTCTCCCATATTGTAGGATGCCTTTTTGTTCCATTGGTGGTGTCCTTTGCTGTACAGAAGCTTTACAGTTTGATGTAGTCCCAGTTTCTCATTTTTGCTTTTGTTACCCTTGCCCAGGAAGATATGTTCATGAAGAAGTCACTCATGTTTCTATCCAAGAGATTTTTGCCTGTGTTTTTTTCTAAGAGTTTTATGGTTTCATGACTTACATTCAAGTCTTTATCCATTTCGCATTTACTTTTGTGTATGGGGTTAGACAATGATCCAGTTTCATTCTCTTACATGTAGCTGTCCAGTTTTGCCAACACTAGCTGTTGAAGAGGCTGTCATTTCCCCCACTGTATGTACATGGCTCCTTTATCATATATTAATTGACCGTATATGTTTGGGTTAACACCTGTACTGTCTATTCTGTTCTACTGGTCTGTGGCTCTGTTCTTGTGCCAGTATCAAATTGTCTTGATTACTGTGGCTTTGTAGTAGAGCTTGAAGTTGGGAAGCAAGGTGCCCCCCCACTTTATTCTTCCTTCTCAGGATTGCTTTGGCTATTCGGGGTCTTTTGTGGTTCCATATGAATTTTAAAACTATTTGTTCCAGTTTGTTGAAGAATGCTGTTGGTATTTTGACAGGGATTGCATTGAATCTGTAGATTGCTTTAGGCAGGATGGCCATTTTGACAATATTAATTCTTCCTAGCCAAGAACATGGAATGAGTTTCCATTTGTTAGTGTCCTCTTTAATTTCTCTTAAGAGTATCTTGTAGTTTTCAGGGTATAGGTCTTTCACTTTCTTGATTAGGTTTATTCCTAGGTATTTTATTCTTTTTGATGCAATTGTGAATGGAATTATTTTCCTGATTTCTCTGTTTGTTCATCGTTAGTGTATAGGAAAGCAACAGATTTCTGTGTATTAATTTTGTATCCTGCAATTTGCTGAATTCAGATATTAGTTCTAGTAGTTTTGGAATGGAGTCTTTAGGGTTTTTTATGTACAATATCATGTCATCTGCAAATAGTGACAGTTTGACTTCTTCTTTACCAATCTGGATGCCTTGTATTTCTTTGTTTTGCCTGATTGCTGTGGCTAGGATCTCCAGTACTATGTTGAATAACAGTGGGGAGATGGGCATCCCTGTCTTGTTTCCGATCTTAGAGGAAAAGCTTTCAGCTTGTCCCTGTTAAGTATGATGTTGGCTGTGGTTTTGTCATATATGGCCTTTATTATGTTGAGGTACTTGCCCTGTATACTCATTTTGTTGAGTTTTTATCATGAATGGATGTTGAATTTTGTCAAATGCTTTTTCAGCATCTATGGTAATGATCACGTGGTTTTTGTCCTTCTTTTTGTTGATGTGGTGGATGATGTTGATGGATTTTTTAATGTTGTACCATCCTTGCATCCCTGAGATGAATCCCACTTGGTCATGGTGTATGATCCTCTTGATGTATTTTTGAATTTGGTTTGCTAATATTTTGTTGAGTATTTCTGCATCTAGTTCATCAGGGATGTTGGTCTGTAATTTTCTTTTTTGGTGGGACCTTTTCCTGGTTTTGGTATTAGAGTGATGCTGGCTTCATAGAATGAGTTTGGAAGTATTCCCTTCTCTTCTATTTTTCGGAAAACTTTAAGGAGAATGGGTATTATGTCTTCTCTATTTGTCTGATAAAATTCAGCAGTATATCCTTCTGGCCCAGGGGTTTTGTTCTTGGGTAGTTTTTTGATTACCAATTCAATTTCTTTGCTGGTAACTGGTCTTTCTAGATTTTCTGTTTCTTCCTTGGTTAGTCTTGGAAGGTTGTATTTTTCTAGGAAGTTGTCCATTTCTTCTAGGTCTTCCAGCTTGTTAACATATAGATTTTCATAGTATTGTCTAATAATTTTTTGTATTTCTGTGGGGTCCATCGTGATTGTTTCCTTTCTCGTTTCTGATTCTGTTGATGTGTGTAGATTCTCTTTTTCTCTTAATAAGTCTGGCTAGGGGCTTATCTGTTTTGTTTATTTTTTCAGAGAACCAGTTCTTGGTTTCATTGATTTTCTTCTATTGATTTATTATTCTCAATTTTATTTATTTCTTGTCTGATTTTTATTATGAATTGTATATTTTAAAAGAGCAAATTATATGGTATGCAAATTATATCTCATAAAGCTGTTATATAAGGGGCAAAAGCACTTAAAACACTGGCTAATGCATAATAAGTATTCTACACATATTAGCTAATACTATTATATATCAATGGGATCAAAGCATCCCTTAGAGATTATCTGGTCAAAACCTTTCATGTTACAGATGAAGAAGTTTAGGGCCACATGCTGACTTATCCAAGTTTACATGATTACGGCTAGTAGGTAGGTGTCAGTATACTGAACCAGAAGCTTTAGCAGATTTCAATCATCATGCTCTCTGGGACTCCAGAGATCCCTTTCAATACTCTGAAAAACTGACCTTAGGTCAAAGTTCTCATGTCTGAGAAAACTCAAGCCAAATCAGTTCTCTTCCAAAGTTAAGACAGGATTTATGCTTTAAAAATAGAGATACAGAACTCTTTCTGGAAATAGCTAGCAAATTCTTGTAAGAAATTCTACCCAAGGGGGGAGAGGGTAAGTCTTATATGAATAACTTACAGTGCGATCACTTCTTAAAAATGTATTTTAAGGTTTTAAGGGAAAGGGAAACAGACAAGTTTCCAGACCTGTGGATGGGGTGGGTGTAGCTGATTTGCAGGGAGGCTCACATGGCCATTCTAAAAGAAGTCTACTGCTTAAAGCCAATTCATGCCCTTAAAAGGCCAAAAGGAGAGAAATTAAACTTAGAAGGAACATTTCAAGACTGTGCTGTTATAAAACCATGGATTGTGTAACTGACAAATGATGACACTAAGGGTGGAGGGCAGAAAAGAGTCTTTTGAACTTGTCATCCCACACAGAGAACAGCATCTCTCGAGGGAGAGTCCCTGTCTTTCCATTTTCAGACCCTGGGAGGTGTGCGGGTGGAAGGGCTTGGTGGAGAGGCACAGGAAGAGAGCAGAAAGGGAGAGAAGAGGGGGCACAGCCAGGCCTGCTCGTAGGCCAGCCTGAAAGTCCTCAGGAAAAATTTCAGTGCACAGGGATGAAAGAGTGAGGACAAAACAGAGATTTTTTGGAACTGGACAAGGAAAAAAAGGTAAACGCCTACAAGGCTATTTTCTGGGCAGAAATCTGTCACAGAAACAAACTGGTCTCATCTGTGTCCAGCTGGTTTTCTTGGCACACAACCCCCACCCTCTGAATGGGCCCAGATGAGCTCACTGACGCCGGTGACTGGCCCATGACTCCCCGAGCCCCACCACCCACCCAGGCTTCTGCTTCCACCTGCCCCTCTTGGTATTTTACTAGTCATCTCCACTTTTCTAACTTTACCACCAAAGAAGTCAGAGAAATGAATAAGGCTATTCAAAAGACACAAACTCAGTAGATAAAAAATATTATGGAATATAGGAATTCACTTCTCTATCACATCCAATTCATTTATTTGTCAAATATTCATTGAAGTGTAATTTTGTGCCAGGCACTAAGTTGGGTACTGGGGGAAAATTTAAAATGAGAGGGTCTACTGGGAAAGATGAACAAATAAACAATCAGTCTGATAAGGTACACAGGCTGTCAAAAGACCTCAGAGAGTCTCCAATACACATGGGGGTGGGAATAGAGAAGGCACTTCAGTGAAATAGGTGCCTTTGACACATCAAAAACTTTCTATTTAAAAAGGTAGGTTGGGGAGGAGAAGGTGAAAGAGAGCAGAGGGGACAGCATGGGCAAAGCTGCCAAATGTGGGAGGACAGAAAAGACTTCCAACAACATCAAGTGAAACTGGACAAGTCAAAGGAACTAAAATAATGCAGCCTGAAAAGTAGTACGATCATTTCTGCATCTGTTCCAGAGAAACCTGCCAAGTGTGATTAGTATAATACTTAAGAGAACATTACATGCTCCTGTGTATGAGAATGCAAGAGGGAATTATTTCTAACAGTTTTTAAGCTCAGCAACAACAGGGGACGCAGAGGCCACATGTGCTTAAACATTATTTTGATGATACAGAGATGTTACATATAATCAGCCTATGAAGTATAGAGGTGGTTTACAAAGGATAAACCTTCACTGTTTGGAGAGGACAGATCAGACAGCTCTTTATGATATTAAAAAAAATCATAGGGGAATAAGGAGGTGTAAGAGAGAAAGAAAAAGGGAGAATACATTGAGGATTGTCCAATCCAACTATGAAGTCACAAGGCACAGCCAGTGTATTCAAACAGCTCACTGTTTTCTGATCAATGTGTGCCACTTTACAAAATACCCACAAATCCCAAACCAGCTTCACTCATTCTCTCTGCACTAGTTAGCATTAACCCCAAAATATTAGGAATCAATGATCTCATGATTTATTTTCTATTTTGCTCTTATGTTAAAATTATTTGGCTGAGTGTTCCTCTTCAGGGTTTCTGCTCAAGACTTTACTTAATGGTACCTCACAAAGAATCTGGGTTAAAAACAGTTGCTGATCCAAGGAGAAGAAGAAATACATTTCCTTGATTTGATTCTTAGTTCCTTCTCAAATATATTGTTTCTTTCTCCTTCCTAGGAGAACCACTTTTGTCTTTGTCACACAAAATGAGTCATTTTTGCAGTTTGAATTCCCTTCACATGCGTCTTACAATAATACTAAAATCAACTCACAGTAAGTATAGTGCCCTTTGCAGGAAAAGAGCTATAACTTAACCATTCAAATATAATCACTACCTTATGTGGGGCTCACTAAATTTCAGCATTGAAAAGCACTCTAAACTTCTTCTTCGCAAGTACTAGAGTATACAGGCACAAAAGGAGAAGCAAAACTAATCCAGAATGCATGATACCAGGAAGCAAACAAGGAGACCAATTACAGTCTCAATATGATGACATATAAAACTCAAGTCAGTCAATAAATATTTGTGTGCCTCTTGTATACCTGGCACTTTTTTAGGCACTTGGGATACATCACTAACAAAGATAAAGATCCTAGCTTTTGCTCTGGAGAAGGGAAAAGGCGGCAGAATCTGGAAAGGACAGACAATAAACAATAGACATAATATGAAGTAAATTATATAGTGCAAATTACTTAATAATAAGATGGATAAGTGCTACAGAGAAATAAAAGAAAAAGCAGTCCAGGGCCAGTAATTAAAGAGGGAAGAGGAAAGAGAGAATAGTTACAATCTGATCACAGAGTGATCGGAGTGGGCCTCTACTAAAAAAGCAGAGATTTGAAATGTGGATGGTACAGCCCTTTAGGAGTTGCAGAATACCTCAACAAGCTACTCGGACTTCTGCCTTGGTTTCCCCATTTTTAGAACTGAAATCATAATTCTCTTCAAATAAGGGTGTTATGTACTTAAGATTAGTATTTTAAGCAACATTTTAGTCTCTTGAAGTGGGGGGAGCTCTGGAGGGAGGAGCAAGGACAATGGTAATGCATTACGAAAAGGACTCGGTGAAAGAAAATCAATTCCAGGCACTATTTCCCTATATGGAAATAAAGTTAATACTTTCCAACTTCACCTGGAATATAACGATATTGAGCATAAAATCTCACAAATTGTGTAAATATATATTTACAATGCTACTGCATCATCTGTTGTTTCAAATTCTTCTTTTAATTTCCTTTTATGCATTGTCCAAGCTGATGTCATCTGTTTTAGACCATGGGATCTCCAAAAGGCAAGAACTAGTCTGCTAAACTATTTTTAAATGTTTGTATGATGCCATACATTGGCTGATACGTAACAAACTATTTAATCATAATTAGAAGTGTGTCCTTTATCTTATGACATGAACCTACTTTTTTTTTTAACCTAAACACCTCAAAGCATTTAACAAAATGTCTCACACATTGTCAAAGCACTTTCACAGACAGACAAGCAATGCAGAGTGATGCAACAAGATGCACAGAGCACAGGCTTTGGAAATAACCTGCTGGGCTTCAGGGCACAGTTCAATCACATGTCAGCTGTGAAGTTTTAGGTACATGATTTAACATCTCCAAACTTGAATTACTTCACCTGGGAAAACTCAAAAAATAATACCTATCCCCAAAGTTTTTGTGTAATTGAGCTAATGGATGCAGAAGTGCCTGGCATAATGCCCGACTCATAAAAGGAATTAAATAAACGTTAGTTTTCTCTTTCCAAATCTCCCCGTCCCGCACGGAACCCTCCATCTCAATCCCCAACAAACACGTGCACACACACACTTCATCAGTGAGTAAATAAATGTCTTACTTTAAACTATAAGCAGAACACAAGAGACAGCCAAGATCTCCTTCCTGTATCCCACTAGCCCTGGCAGCTTCTCAGCTGTGGAATCCCTGGTTATTTCCTTTCTCAAGGAGGAGATCTATTCTGGTTTGACAGATCCTTTCCTGGACACACTCTCAGAATTCCCTGAGGTTCTTATCGTGGCTAATGGATAACAATGCAGAGACTACAGAAGTGAATAATCACTCTCTCCTATCTAAAAACTTCCTTTATTGACTTCTCTTACTTCCTGTCAGTATTTTGCTGCCAAATCAACCTCTTGTTCCAGGCAACTATTAAAAGTAATTTTCTTGAAACTGAAAAACACATTTAGCCTTCAACAATAAATCACAGTAACCTTAATTACTATCCACTTAGACTATTAGGATATTTGTAAAATTATTTACATTTCTATTTCCTTCTTTAACCCTTAAAATACAAACAAATATGGGAGTGAAAAAAGATATCTGCTATTCCTTCTACAAGAAATGTGGATAGTAGTAATATTATGTTAATAAAAATTTATTTAGTATCTACAATGGTAACATTATTCTTCATCGAAAGTGAAACTAAAAGCAATACAACTGACAGCTGGTTCTTCTGGCTTACAGTCAAACAAACGGTAAAAAGTTTTCTATTCTACCACTGTATCCCAAGCACAGCACACCGCCTAGAACATAGCCAGCAGGCAACACATTTTTACTAAACAAAATGCATAAATTACCACTTGGTTCTATATGGAGGACCAACATATAACTTTCAATCCCCAAAAGATAAAACAAACAATCCCATTATGTTAACCATACCCACAACACTGGAATATAAGATTCCAATTCCAAAAGAGCAGTTAGAACAACTTTTTGAGGCACTTCTACTTACTTAACACATTATCCCCCCTACAGTTTTCCTTCTTTTGTTTTTGCACTAAGGATATCGTATAAAAACACAATCTTTGTTGCTTAGTAAGTCATCTGCTCCAGCTGCTTGTGTTCTGCTCCCGATCAAAAATCTCAGTTTTCGCCTCCTCCTCATTTTTGTAAGGAGTTTAGTTGAATTGGCCAGGCTTGCTCCTTTCTTTATCTCTGCAGAACACTGGACACCAAACTCCCAGATATGACTCCTCTTTCTGCTTCTATCTTGAAGTTAGAAGATACTTTCACAGATTATGCCACATATCTATTGGCACTCACTGAAAAGTGCTCACTTTCTAACAGAACATGACCCTCATGCCAGTTCCAAAATTTTTCTAGCTTCAAGTCAGGGGAGGTTTACCCCTAAGTCAGAGATTATACATGGAGAGGGTTCTGAGGGTCAGAAGCCCAGGGAAAATCACAAAAGGGTGGGTGCATTTAGGTAATAGGAAAATAATCTATTATTTCATCTGAGGAAAAAGCATATAGTAAAGGTGATTGATCACATTATTATTTTCATTTCAGTTTAAAGTACTTTATTAATCACCATATATATTTTTCAATGTCTAATTCTCATTGTTTTCTTTTCTAATCCATAGACTTATCTATCTCTTTCCCAGAGCTCTCTTGCCCTTCTTATGTTACTCCAAAAAGGACAATAAATAATTTCCTAGCCACTCATCATAAATCCCAATATGTTAAATTACCCCCTACTCAGTTTATGGACTACATTGGGCCCATAAAACTCCACCCTCACCAGCAACTCACCCCACAAAAAATTCTCACTTCCCCTTTTCCCTGCTGGGAGGGATACTTTCTAAAGGAGCAATTAACCTATACCCACCACCTTCCTTCTGTGCTGGAGGCACAGCCCCCAATCCCAACACACTAGGGGACTCCTCACCTGGAAGGCAGTTGCATTCAAAAGTGAAGTCACCAGTCTGCCGGCAGGTGCCCCCATTGACACAGGGTGAGGGTGCACAGGGCACATAGGGGCTGTCACAGTGCTGGCCTGTGAAGCCCTGGGGGCACTGGCACTGATAGGAACCTGGTAGGTTGAGGCAAGTGCCACCATGCTGGCATTGTCCTGGAATGTCACATTCATTGACATCAGTCTCACACTTCTGCCCTGTGAAGCCTGAGAGGCATCTGCAGGAGAACTGGTTGGCCACAGTAGTACAGGTGCTTCCATTTGCACAGGGATGAGACAGACAGGCATCAGTCCATTGGCACAGCTCACCTAAAGAAAGGATAACACAGCTCAGTACTGCCTATAGAAGTGGAAGTCACTCCCTCTTCAGCACCCACAGCCCCTACCCAGTAGGTGACATCAGGAAGTTATTGCATGGAGAATACCAAAGTTCTCTGAAATTTTCAGGAAGCCCAAATCAGAGCCTCCTCAGGATCATCTGACATAAGCACTCCCCAGGGTCCTCAGCCAAGACAGAGACTCAGTGAAGCACAGGGAGGGGACTTCAGGCTAGTCATATGAAGCCCAGTTCTGCAGGATTCCATCAGTGCCCACGTCAAATAAGGGTCTAGATCCATCTACTGTCAGCTCCTCCGTTTGGGATGCCATCTTCCTTTTTGTTTATCCAGTGATCTCTGTTACTGTTCCCTACTTACCTTGACAACTCTGCTCATAAGTCACCATTGCTATAAAGTGATCCACAATGCCCCCATCAGCTCCCCAAATCTCTCTCTCTCTCCCTCTTTCTCTCTCTGTCTCTTTCTGTCTCTCTCTCTCACACACACACACACACAACACCCCTACACATGTGTACAAACACCCCAAGTTTGCTGTTTTCTTTCACTGAATCACCTGCTACACTGGCAGGAGTCAGTTCCCTGTAGTAGACTCTCAAACCATGTCTTTTGAATGGATGAAATGTATTGGTAGTTTCCACAATATATAGTTACTAAATATACCCCTTAGATGATAGAAACAAGTCAATACTATTTCCATTTTTTTTAAAAGCAACACACATGCTCACATATTCTGTGGCACATTTTACTAATTGTGGTCTTGCTATAAATATTGCTTGATGTGTTTGAAGAGGATAAAGAATCTCTGGATCTTTATATATGTAATGCACTAGAAACGGCCATGAAATAAAGGTCTAAAAACTAACTCTTATGGCCTCTCTCAGGTAGAAAAGCACCAGAAGTAGCAGGAAGACTCTCACATGCTGAATCATAAGGCATGACTCCAAGAAAGCAAAGCAGATTCTTTGAGGTAAAAAGAAAGAAAAATTACTCCCATGCTACTAGTCAATTTGATATTCATGTAGCTTTTTGCTTCATTAGCTTAAGCTTTTTTTTAAACTAAAGATATGAGAACTCTCTGAATTTTTAACACTCCAACTGGTTACCTATATAAACATTCATATATTTGACTGCCATAGAAAAGCAAGTAAGAGCCATAACAGTTTTTCTAAAAGGAAGGAAGTGACAAATGAGTACAGAGAATGTTCTCTCCCTATCAAGGAATTTCAAACCAAAGAGGAAAGTTGCAATAGAAATCTGGGCACAACACACATAATTTCAGGGTGCTAAGCACAGAAAAAAGTGGAAGAAATGAAATTTTTCTTCCTATTTTTTCTTCATTCCACTGAGAGGTATTTACATATAGTGGAGAAGAGATAAAAATGGTAACTTCTGGCAACTGTGTGTATCAGAGTTTTGCCTACAACTGAAACAGAAAGGTCCCTGAACTTGGTCCATTAGAAGCAACCTATAAGCCCTAATTTCCTGCCTCTGTCTCTCATCTCTGAGTGGAGACAAGCTAATAAGGTCTGACTAGGAAGGGGATAAAGCTATCACAAAACCAAAAGGATGAGCTTGACCTGTGGTGATTCCTAAAGTGACAGACAAAAGCAGCAGATGTATAAAGATGATCAGAACCCTACAGAACACCAAGAAGATCCTTTCAAGGGCAAAGGACATTTTAATGTGGGTATCACTTCAGAGTAACATTTTAATTGTGAAGAAAGCATCACTGCAATTTCGACTAGTCAAAATTAAAATGTTTTAAATGGGTATGCCCTCCCTTGCCTTGCAGAGCAAAACTCAAAACTATCAGAAAAAAATTTTCTCTTAACCACCAAATCTCTTCAATGACACAGCGGCAATGCTGTCAGAGTCATGATGAAGATAATGGATCATCCTATCTATCCTCTACTCCTATCAACACCTTTTAATGAAAAATCAGTAGAACAAGTATTCCAAACTCACTGACACAGTCTGGTGTTTTGAGTATGTTTTTTATTTCTGTTTATTAGATGTACAGAACTGCTGGTGTATGAGGGATAAAATGGTGAATGGCTCTCCTTTTCTCATCTAACTTAATAAATACTTATGGTCCATTTTGAATAAAACTCAGACCCACCTCCAAAGAACCCATAATTTAGTAAGATGAGAGACATGTAAAAAAATAATTTCAATAAAACATGACACATACAATAATAGAGCACAGAGACACCTGCCCAAAGGAATCATGAAAGGGTCACTAACACAGAGTTTTAAGTAAAAAGGGCATTCCAGACAAAGGGGTGTGCAACAGCATGGAGGCAGCAGGAAGCATGATGTTTTCAGGAAATGATGAGAATGTTGGCATGACTAGAACTAGATGCCTGTGGGGAGATGAGGCTATGAAAAGTTGTGGGACCTGGACTGTAAAGGTCTTAGGCAAGCCATGTAAAAGAGTTAGCAGTTTCTTCTATGGATGATAAAAAGTCAATAGACATTGTAAGAAGGCTGGTTTGTGGAAAAATTTGCATTTACAATTAAAGATGTAGCAATGTGAAAGGCACACAAGATGGGGAGAAAGTAAAGGCAAGGAACCCAGTTAGGAAACTGTAGTCTTACAATATGGACCTCAACTACAGAGTAGGAGAGGAAATAGAGAAGAGTAAACGGGTGACACGTAATTCAGAGGCTGGGCTGAGTCTAAGTGGGGTAAGGACGAGGAAGAGGGTGTTTCTAGTTTGGAGTATTTGGAGTGTACACTGGTGCCATCTATTTATATCAACATGTTAAGTCTGATATACCTTTTGAATTTCCAAGGATACTATGCAACACAAAGTTAGAAATATGAGCCTGAATGTCAGAGTGGAGGTGGAGTGAAGAGGATGACTGAGAATCACCAGCAACTGATAAAGATAATCACAGCTGAAGCAACTGGACGTAATGAAATTCTCTGGGGGGTGCTCAGATACTGCTTAAAAGACGGCTTAAAACAGAGTTCCAAGGAACATAAAAATTTAATGGACGAGGACAAGGCAATACAGAGGCAAAAGGAACCATCAGAGCTCAGAAAACCAGAAAAGTCAGCACCCTGAATGTCCAGAGAGAGAGATGTTTTCACAAAGCAAGTAGTCAATAGCACAAACAGCTTTTCTTCTGGTGAGAGTGAAGTATTTTGATCTCCAATCTTGACATATATAATTTAGGCAATCAAATACTTCTGAGTAGTTTTTTTCTTTCTTTATGCCCTTCCTATAACTCTCAGAACTAAGTTAAAGATAGTAGTCTGGAACATTCCAGTCCCTTACCATATTATTAAATGTGCACCAGAGTTGGGAACTCTTACAAGCTAGATGCTAAGATCTAAGAGATGCTGAATAAAGGTACCTGCTGAGAATAGGAAAGTATGGGCCTGAATTCCATTTGTTACCTGTAAAACCAACTTGGCAGGTGCACTCATAGGCATTCCGGCTAAGCACGTGGCAGGTGCCTCCATTCAGGCAGGGGTGAGACACAAAGCAGGAGTGAGCAGTAGAGTACTGGCAGTCCTCGCCTGTGAACCCCAGGGCACACCGGCATGTGGCTTTCCCCAACAGGGCCTGGGCCACACACGTCCCACCATTCTGGCAGCGATCCTTTTCACAGGGGTCTCGATGCTGACAATATTCTCCCAAGAAGCCCTCTGGACATCTGTGTGGAAGAGAGAGGAGCCCATGAAAACACTTGACTTCTTTAAGTCCACACACTTATGAGAGAGACAATGCAGTCCACTCAAGAAAATACTAGATGGTGAATTGAGAGACTTGAAAGTACAACCTGTAAAATTGTCTCACTTTACCAGAAGTGCTTAGAGAATGCAGCCAAACACTCCATGTTCTTTTGAGTCTTGGCAGAAGACCAAGCAGATGATCCAGTATGGTGTGTCACGGCCAGTCAGCATAATCCTTATTCAAAGGCAACTCAGCTTTTCTCATGTAGGCACAGGCTGCAGGGTGTAACACTCCATTTTGTGAAGCATTATTGATACTTGTCTGTTTAGATTCATTAACTTTCTCATTTTGACTAACTCATTTGATATTAAGACATTCATATGATAATTCCAGAACTGAACTTTTTATGCTCTCCAATAATTGAGACTGTGATAAAGAATGAAAAAGAAGGTACAGGAATGGAGAAGGAGTCAAAGTGGGTTTTTTTTTTACTTAAATCTATTAAGATATAAGTAGCAAGGAGCTGTTTTAACCCCCAAAAAAGTACTAAATATAATTAAAATAACATAAAAAATATCTAAGGTACCATATAAACACTGTAGTGAAGAAGGGAAAACAATTCAAGAATAACATTCTATAACACTTTCCACATGGTGTGTTGAAGAATCTTTTCATATGCCAACCACTGATTCCTAAAACACACAACCATCCCAAATTGTGTATATTATTTAAGACAATTTTCTCCAAACAGCATAAAAAAAGACATGGAAAGTCATTTTCATAATAAAGAGGTTGTTTTAATGGGACCTCTGAGAAGCATTTAAAAGAAGCACAAACTTTTAAGAACTCTGTAAATTTTACCATTTGGCTGTCACCCTAGATATCTGATTCAATCTATTTCTCCATTTACTTCTTGGAGGACAGAAAATTAAATCAAATCTACAAAGGTGTTCCACCACTACCTTGAAGATAACGCATGTAAACCAAACTGTAAATCTTCCCCCTCAAACCAGCTCCCATCACAGCCTCCTACACCCAATCGCTGCAACCTGGTTCTCCCAGTCACCTGAGACCTAAAGCACCAGGGTCATGATTTACTCCTTCCTGTCTGTGCCAATCATATCCAAGACACTTCATTAGCCATTGGCTGGCAAGGCGAGGTCTTTAGAGGTCACAGTTATGAGAACAGAAAGAGGATCAGATGTTAGGGACCCAAGACAGAATATGCCCAGATGAATGACACAGTATAAAATGGTTGGAGGAGGAATCAGAGCTGGTAAGTAGCTACAGTGGCAGTGCTGTAACTGGCCACAGTCTCCTCACACCTCCCCAGAGCTGTGTACAGCAAGCGTGGCAGAGCCAGAAGCAGCTCGAGCTTCGGACCTCTTCACGAGCAAGTGAAGTGAGAGATCAAGAGACAGTGAGAGGAGGGAACAGCACTGAAACCAAAGACTGGTGGAAGATTCCTTGAGGAGTCGCACCTTATACGGATAAAAGGCCTGTCTGGATGGAGTCCTGGTGCTGTGACCGTGAACCAGTTACTTAATTTCACTGACCATTAGTTCTCTCCCCTTTTAAATAGTTTACAGGGCTACCTATATCATAGGATAATTGTTAGAATTAACAAAATCAAGAAAGTGAAAACCCTTATATAGAACATTAAAAAGTTTTGCAAGTGAAAACATTTTTCTATCTTTATACTTGAGGAAAATATGCTTTATTTAGATTATAGCTTGATTTGATAATAAAATTGGCTATTTTCTGATTTTTTTTAAGTAGAGGAGCAAAAAATGCCACGTATCACAGCTAAAATTAATCCTGAGCTATATTATTAAAAGTACTTCCAACTTATTCTAGAAATCTGTTATAGATGATGTTAAAAACTGTAATACAATTCTCACTCATAGTGACAGTCCTCCAGGCATTAAGCCTGACTGACAACTCTTGGTTCTCCCATTCAGAAATTACTCACCTTGAAGTAATGGCAAACTTTTAAACTTGGGTGGGCTTTGCCCAGCTTTGCTACTGGGCTTTTACACCACCACCTCCTCCCCAACACTACCAAGTGGCAAGTGCTCAGAGAATGCAAACTCTTTTAAGTGTTATCATTATAAACATGTAATGAAAACATAAGGTTCTCAAGAAAACAAAAATGAAATAATATGAAAGATTCTGGAGCCCCCAAAAAAGTGTTCCTGAATTATATGTTACTAGGATTTAATCTACATTGTTGCTGCCTACCAAGTATGGAAACGTAAGTTTCAACTAACATATATTTAAGAAAGCAGTAAAAGTAGAAATCGCAAACTACAGTTCTACTCTGGCCCACTGCCTGCTTTTGTACGGCCTATAAGCTGAGAGTGGTTTTTTGTATTTTTAAATGGTTTGGAAAAAAAATCAAACATGGAGGATAATATTTTGTGACATTTAAAAATTACATGAAATTCAGTATCAGTGTCCATAAGCAAAGTCTTATTAGAACATAGCCACACTCATTCATTTATGGACTGTCTATGGCTACTTTTTCATTACAATAAATGGGTTGCGTAGTTGCAATAAGACCATATGGCCTACAAAAATGTATTCTATCAGGTGTTCTACCGAAAACGTTTGCCAGCTCCTAAGAATGAAGCCTAATTTTTTAAGTGGTGTCCAACATGCTTATTAATAGTGATGTTGATGAAGAATGTTCTCATATCAGTTTCCACAAATACTACATTCATTCACTCATGCAACAAACATTCAGGAAGTCTGTATTATGTGCCAGGCATTGTCTAGTACTAGGAAAATCTTTGAATGTGAGTCTAAATTCCAGTAGGAGAAGACAAAAACCAAAATTAGTAAGTAAAATATATAATTTGTCAGGTGGAGTTAAGTGTTATGAAAAAAAAAACAGGAAAGGTGGATAGGAAGGATTGGGAATAGTAGGGTAAATAAAGTTAGGTGTTTTGGTTTTAAAAACTAACTCAGAGAAGGCCTCACTGAGAAGGCACAGTTGAGTCAAGACCTGGATGAGGTGAGGAACTAGCCACCCGGGTATCTAGGGGAAGTGGTTCAAGGCAGAGGAAACAGCATATGCTAAAATAGGAATGGTTCTGGCATGTTTGAAGAATAGCAAGAAAACCTCTCAGGCTGTACCATAAGGATTAAGAAAAAGTGTAGTAGAAAACAGGTAAGAGCTGTAGCAGGGAGAAAGATGAAGGGCCTTTCGGCCACTGTAAAGAAGGTTTTAGAGTTTTATACTACGTGAGGTAACACTAACTTACCCTTCTAAAGTCCCACATCTTATTTTTATGTGAAACTAGACCTATTGTTGGTATAATAAAAAAGACTTAATTTCTTATTTAAGATGTTCTAGGATATTAATAGGCTATAAATAGATAACATCCTATTTCACTACAAAACATGTACAAGTCTCTTTTAACCTACATTTTTCACTAAACCTCATTTCCCTTTCCAAATTCTTCACAGCTAAATACTTCTATAGCTGTAGCCTAATTTCACAGATGTCTTCACTTTCTTTTCCATCTACTTCTTACTTGTCCCTTTGCAACAAAACTTAAATTTTAATTATTGCCTCACCATTTTAGTGGCTCTTCTATTCTTAAGATAATAATATCAATAAAAATAATAGGTTCTAAGAGGAACAACTCTCCCCTGTCAAGTTCAGTGGTCTCATCTGAGATTTCATCATGAGGAAATTCTCTCTCCTACAGGAGGTATTTCTGACCATGCCTTCCATCATTTTAATCTTTTTTTTTTTTGAGAGGGCATCTCTCATATTTATTGATCAAATGGTTGTTAACAACAATAAAATTCTGTATAGGGGACTCAATGCACAATCATTAATCAACCCCAAGCCTAATTCTCAACAGTCTCCAATCTTCTGAAGCATAACGAACAAGTTCTTACATGGTGAACAAATTCTTACATAGTGAATAAGTTCTTACATGGTCAACAGTGCAAGGGCAGTCATATCACAGAAACTTTCAGTTTTGATCACGCATCATGAACTATAAACAATCAAGTCAGATATGATTATTGGTTTGGTTTTTATACTTGATTTATATGTGAATCCCACATTTCTCCCTTATTATTATTATTATTATTATTTTAATAAAATGCTGAAGTGGTAGGTAGATGCAAGATAAAGGTAGAAAACATAATTTAATGCTGTAAGGGGGCAAATGTACATGATCAGGTCTGTGCCTATAGACTAAGTATTAATCCAAGCTAGACAAGGGCAACAAAACATCCACGGATGCAGAAGATTTCTCTCAGAACAGGGAGGGTGAGGTTCTAAGCCTCACCTCTGTTGATCCCCAATTTCTCACCTGATGGCCCCCCTGCGACTGTGCCTGTCTTAGGTTGTTCCTCCCTTGAGGAATCTTACCCGTCTCTGGCTAACCAGTCATCTTCCAGGGCCATACAGGGAAATGTAAAGTTGGTAAGTGAGAGAGAAACAATATTCTTTGAAAAGGTTAGCTTTTTTTCATCATTTTCATCTTTTTACATCTGACTTCTATGACTCCCTCTATCTCAAAGCTTGGTAAATTCTTAGCCTAGATAGCTGACTCCTTTTCTTCTTCTGCCCCATCAATCACAGCCACCTGAGAGTTTAAGTCTGAGCTGCACTGCTCTTCCCTCTCATATGCATTTTATTGTTGTTGCTGTTCATTTGGTTTTAAACAAATGCCTTGATGCATGTAACTCCCAAATATACAGCTCCAGTTCCTTATGTTCAGTTTACTAAATATCTTCTGTGTACCATAATATAACTTGCCAATACTTGAAACTAAACATTTGATAAGTATGATCATTTTCTCATGAAACTTTAATTCCTACAGTTTTCTAAGGCTTTCATTCACAATCTCAAAAGTCACTTTTGGTTAATTCTTTTAAATTATATATAATTTTTTACCATGTTCTTACAAGTCTTGTTAACACAATTCCTACAATACTTATCATTCATATTCAGTTTCCTTTCTGATAAAAATTCTGACCATCTTAAAAGCCTCAGGCCAGACACTCTGTTGCTGGCTTTTCCCCCACTTTCATCCATCCTTGGAATAACAGAACCTTGGGATTCAAGACACCCTAAGGTAATTTCTACCTATGAAATGACTCTTTCTAAAAATCCTTAAAAGAGGATCACCAGCCTCTACTTGAATACAAGCAGTTAAGCAAGGTGCCTAAGAAATAGCAAGAATTTAATAAATGTATGAAGTTATTACTGTTTCTGCTATTAAGAATACAGACTCTAGAACCAGACCACCTGGATTTCAATTCCAGCTCCCCATTCACTGAATGAGTGATCTTAAGCAAGTTATTAGACCTCCTTGTTGCAAAACAGATTTTAAAATAGTGACTACTTCACAGTTTTTAAATAATTACAGTGCACTTAGAACAGTATCTACCACATAGTAAATATCATGTATTTGTTAAGTAAAATGAAATACAATACTGGCTCATGACTTCAACAATAGAACAGTCTTCAGCATGGGTAGATCCCATTTAAAGCTCTTTCTGATATCTTAAAATTCTGCCTTCCCTCTTAGGTGGATGCCAAAAGCTGAAAACATAAGTCTTATGTAAAAATTCATAGGTTTACTGAATACTGACCAAGCAAGCATGAAGCCAGAAGACTCATTTGGTGCTCCTCCATGGTCATGAACATGCTAATAATAACCTAAGGAAGTGAAAGAGGATTAAAGATGGCTGTGTGAGAGGTGAGATGGAAGCTTCCTCCTAAAACCGCATATAATGTGAAAATAAAATTAATATAACTAATCCTGCGAGAGCAACAGGAAAGAGGACTGTGCCAAACTGCATACACCTGGAAAAAAAAATAAACCTCACAGAACAGGGTAACGTACCAAAGCCATGACCTTAGACCCAAGCCCTCCCACCACAACACCTCACTTGTGGGAGGAAGAGAAACGGAGTGGGGAGGGAGTGGAGGCCTGGGATTGCTGAATACCTAACTCTGGAGATATGCTCTGGGAGCACAAAACTACATTTCATGGTGCTTGCATGGTACTCTCATGATTAGAGGATTGGAAAACTAAGACAGGAAGAATTTCTGGAGAGACCGAGACTCCAGCCACTTGTGGAAAGCAGGGATCAATATCCAGCTGCTCTGGGACAAAAGAAAGGCAGGCAGTCTGAGAGCCTTCCTAACAGCAAGAGGGCTGCTAAAGGGGCAAGGATTGCACAGAGCTTACTGCTCAGGAGAAAGGACAGGTAGACAAAATTGTCTGGGTGCACTCTGCCCAGCAGGTTGGGAGCTCTCACGATCTTCAGTGCTCCAGCTCCCTGGCCGGCTACACAGCTCCAAGGACCCCATCCATGATAGGCAACCTACTGCGCCTTTCTCCCAACCAGCCCCACCTAGCTTGCAAGCTGGCAAACCCTACCCTGACATTAGGCCAGCCAGAGGAAAGACCTGTCTAGAGCAACTACAAACACAAAGCACAGAGCCTTATACCTGTGTGCTTGGCCCACTGGTTCAGGCAGTGGAGATAGGCATAGCAGCTGGGAAGCAGGAAACAGCTCTTTCCTCCCTCTAGGCACCAATACCACTCCTCGGGGACGCCCAACATTGCTTCAGGGGCTGAGCAGCTCCAGATAGTAGAGCTTCTGGGCACTAGAGGGTGCCATATACAAATATGAAATACCAAAAGAACCTGGTTCAAAGTAAAATTATGAATACAACTCCTGAGAAAGATGTAAATGACATCAACCTCATGAATCTTCCTGAAAGGGATTACAAAATAAAAATATTTAACATGCTGATGGAGGTACAGAAAAATATTCAAGAACTCAGGAATGAATTCTGATCAGAGATCCAATCGTTGAAGAGCACAATGGAGGGTATTAAAAGCAGATTAGATAGAGTGGACGAGACTAGAAATGAAATAGAAAGTAGAGAAGATGAATACAAAGAAGCTGAGGCACAGAGAGAAAATGGATCTCTAAGAATTAAAGAATATTGAGAAAACTGTGTGACTAATCCAAATGGAACAATATTCGCATCATAGGGGTTTGAGAAGAAGAAGAGAGAGAGAAAGGGATAGAAAGTGTCTTTGAGGAGGTAATTGCTGAAAATTTCCCCGGTCTGGGGAAGGAGATAGTCTCTCAGGCCATGGAGATCCACAGATCTCCCAACACAAGGGAACCAAGGAAGACAATACCAAGACATATAGTAATTAAAATGGCAAAGATCAAGGATAAGGACAGACTAGTAAAAGCAGCCAGAGACAGAAATAACATCACATACAAAGCAAAACCCATCAGGCTATCATCAGACGTCTCAGCAGAAACCTTACAGGCCAGAAGGGAGTGGCATGATGTATTTAATGCAATGAAGCAGAAGGGCCTCAAACCAAGAATACTTTATCCAGCAAGATTATCATTTAAATTTGAAGGAGGGATTAAACAATTTCCAGATAAGCAAAAGCTGAGAGAATATACCTCCCACAAACCATCTCTACATTGTATTTTGGAGGGACTGCTACAGATGGAAGTGTTCCTAAGGTTTAATAGCTGTCACCAGAGGTAATAAAACCACAGTAAAGAAAGTAGAACAGCTAATTACTAAGCAAATGCAAAATTAAATAAACTATCCCCAAAGTCAATCAAGGGATAGGTAAAGAGTACAGAATATGATACCTAATACATAAAGAATGGAGGAATAAGAAAAAGGAGGAGAAAAAAAGAACCTTTAGATTGTGTTTGTAATAGCATATTAAGTGAGTTAAGTTAGACTCTTAGATAGTAAGGAAGTTAACCTTGAACCTTTGGTAACCATGAATCTAAAGCCTGCAATGGCAATAAGTACATGCCTATGATAATCACCCTAAATGTAAATGGACTGAATGTGCCAATCAAAAGACATAGACTTATTACTGAATGGATTAAAAAAAAAAAGACCCAACTATATGCTGCCTACAAGAGACTCACTTTAAGCCCAAAGACATACACAGACTAAAAGTGAAGGCATGGAAAAAAGATATTTCATGTAACCAAAAGCGAGAAAAAAGCAGGAGTTGCAGTACTTGTATCAGACAAAATAGACTTCAAAACTGAGAAATCGACAAGAGACAAAGGACATTACATAATGATAAAGGGGTCAATCCAACAAGAAGATATAACTATTATAAATATCTATGCAGCCAACACAGGAGCACCTACATATGTGAAACAAATACTAACAGAATTAAAAGGGGAAATAGAATGCAATGCATTCATTCTGGGAGACTTCAACACTCCACTCACTACAAAGGACAGATCAACCAGACAGAAAATAAGTAAGGAGACAGAGGCACTGAACAACACGTTAGAAGAGATGGACATAACAGGCATCTACAGAACTCTCCACCCAAAAGCAGCAGAATATACATTCTACTCAAGTGCACATGGAATATTTTCATGAACAGATCATATTCTAGGCCACAAAAAGAGCCTTGGTAAATTTAAAAAGACTGAAATTGTACCAACCAGTTTCTCAGACCACAAAGGTATGAAACTAGAAATAAATTACACAAAGAAAATGAAAAATCCCCAAAACACATGGAGGCTTCACAACATGCTCCTAAATAACCAATGGATCAATGATCAAATAAACACAGAGAGCAAGCAATATAAGGAGACAAATGACAACAATAATTCAACACCGCAAAATATGTGGGACACAGTGAAGGCTGTGGAAAGAGGAAAGTATATTGCAACACAGGCCTACCTCAGGAAAGAAGAACAATCCCATATGAGCAGTCTAAACTCACAATTAACGAAACTAGACAATGAAGAACAAATGAGGCCCAAAGTCAATAGAAGGAGGGACATAATAAAGATTAGAGCAGAAATAATAAAATTGAGAAGAATAAAATAATAGAAAAAAAAAATCAATGAAACCAAGAGCTGGTTCTTTAAGAAAATAAACAAAATAGATAAACCCCTAGCCAGAATTATCAAGAAATAAAGAGAGTTTTCACACATAAACAGAATCAGAAATGAGAAAGGAAGGATCTCTGCAGACACCACAGAAATACAAAGAATTATAAGAGAATACTATGAAAAATTATATGCTAACAAACTGGATAACATAGAAGAAATGGACAAATTTCTAGAAAAATACAACCTTCCAAGGCTGACCCAGACACTGAAAATCTGAACAGACCAATTACCATCAACAAAATTGAACTGGTAATCAAAAAACTACCTAAGAACAAAATCCCTGGACCAGATGGCTTTACCACTTAATTTTATCAAACATTTAGTGGAGACATAATATCCATCCTCCTTAAAGTTTTCCGAAGAGTAGAAGAAGAGGGAATACTTCCAAACTCATTCTATGAGACCAGCATCACTCTAATACCAAAACCAGGCAAAGACACCACAAAAAAAGAAAATTACAGACCAGTGTCCCTGATGAACATAGATGCAAAAATACTCAACAAAATATTAGCAAACTGAATTCAGAATACATCAAAAAGATCATCCATTGTGATCAAGTAGGATTTACTCCAAGGATGCAAAGATGGTACAGCATTCAAAAATCCATCAACACCATCCACTACATCAACAAAAACAACAAAAACCACATGATCATCGCCAGAGATGCTGAAAAAGTATTTGACAAAATTCAACATCCATTCATGACAAAAACTCTCAAAAAAATGGGTATACAGGGCAAGTACCTCAACATAATAAAGGCCATATGTCACAAATCCACAGCCAACATTATACTTAACAGCAAGAAGCTGCAAGTTTTTCCTTTAAGATCGGGAACAAGACAAGGATGTCCACTCTCCCCACTGTTATTCAACATAGTACTGGAGGTCCTAGCCATGGCAATCAAACACATAAAGAAATAAAAGGCATCCAGATTGGTAAGGAAGAAGTCAAACTGTCCCTGTTTGCAGATGACATGATATTGTACATAAAAAACCCTAAAGAACCCACTCCAAAACTACTAGATCTAATATCTGAATTCAGCAAAGTTGCAGGATACAAAATTAATACACAGAAATCTGTTACATTCCTATACACTAACAATGAACTAGCAGAAAGAGAAATCAGGAAAACAATTCCATTCACAATTGCATCAAAAAGAATAAAATACCTAAGAATAAACCTAAGCAAGGAAGTGAAAGACTTATACTCTGAAAAGTACAAGACACTCATGAGAGAAATTAAAGAAGATACCAATAAATGGAAACACATCCCATGCTCATGTATAAAAAGAATTAATATAGTCAAAATGGCCATCCTGCCTAAAGCACCCTACAGATTCAACGCAATTCCTATCAAAATAACAACAGCATTCTTCAACGAACTAGAAAAAATCGTTCTAAAATTCATATGGAACCACAAAAGACCCCAAAAAGCCAAAGCAATCCTGAGAAGGAAGAATAAAGCTGGGGGGTTATGCTCCCCGCATTCAAGATCTACTACAAAGCCACAGTAATCAAGACAATTTGGTACTGGCACAAGAACAGAACCATAGACCAATGGAACAGACTAGAGAGCCCTGATATAAACCCAATCACATATGGTCAATTAATATATGATAAAGAAGCCATGGACATACAATGGGGAAATGACAGCCTCTTCAACAGCTGGTGTTGGCAAAACTGGACAGCCACATGCAAGAGAATGAAACTGGATTATTGTTTAACCCCATACACAAAAGTAAGCTCAAAATGGATCAAAGACTTGAATTTAAGTCATGAAAACATAAACCTCTTAGAAGTGAACATAGGCAAAAATCTCCTGAATATATGCATGAGCAACTTCTTCCTGAACGCATTTCCTCAAGAAAGGGAAACAAAAGCAAAAATGAACTCATGGGACTACATCAAACTAATAAGTTTCTGTACGGCAAAGGACACCATCAACAGAACACAATGGCATCCTACAGTATGGGCGAATATATTTGTAAATGACATATCTGACAAGGAGTTAACATCCAAAATATATAAAGAACCCACATGCCTCAACACCCAAAAAGCAAATAACCCGATCAAACTATGGGCAGAGGATATGAAGAGACAGTTCTCCAAAGAAGAAATTCAGATGGCCAACAGACACATGAAAAGATGCTCCACATCACTAATCATCAGGGAAATGTAAATTAAAACCACAATGAGATATCACCTCACACCAGTAAGGATGGCCAGCATCGAAAAGACTAAGAACAACAAATGCTGGCGAGGATGTGGAGAAAGGGGAACCCTCCTACACTGCTGGTGGGAATGTAAGCTAGTTCAACCATTGTGGAAAGCAATATGAAAGTTCCTCAAAAAACTAAAAATAGAAATACCATTTGACCCCGAAATCCCACTCCTTGGAATATACCCAAAGAATACAACTTCTCAGATTCAAAAAGACATATGCAACCCTATGTTTATTGCAGCACTATTTGCAATAGCCAAGATATAGAAGCAAACTAAGTGTCCATCAGTAAATGAATGGATAAGAAGATGTGGTACATGTACACAATGGAATACTATTCGGCCATAAGAAAGAAACAAATCCTACCATTTGCAACAACATGGATGGAGCTGGAGGACATTATGCTCAGTGAAATAAGCCAGGCAGAGAAAGGCAAATGTCAAATGATTTCCCTCATTTGTGGAGTATAACAATGAAGCAAAACTAAAGGAACAAAATAGCAGCAGACTCAGAGACTCCAAGAAGGGACTAGTGGTTACCAAAGGGGAGGGGTGTGGGAGGGCTGGTGGGGAGGGAGGGAGAAGGAAATTGAGGGGTATTATGTTTAGTACACATGGTGTGGGGGATCACAGGGAGAACAGTGTAGCACAGAGAAGGCACATAGTGGACCTCTGGCATCTTGCTGCACTGATGGACAGTGACTGCATTAGGGTATGGGTGGGGACTTAATAATATGGGTAAATGCAGTAACCACATTGTTTTTTCATGCAAAACCTTCGTGAGAGTGTATATCAATGATACCTTAATAAAAAAATTTTTTTAATGAATAAAAAATGTTTTTAGCAATATATTCATAGTAGCAAAAAGTGGAAATGACCCAAATATCCATAAGCTGATGACTGGATAAATAAAATGTGGTATATCCATACAATGAAAAGGAATGTAGATCTGATATATGCATGATATGGGTGAGCCCTGAAAGCAGCAAGCTAAGTGAAAGAAGCTAGACTCAAAAGGCCACACATTCTTCTCAAGTGCACATGAGTTCATTTTTATGAAATGTCCAAAATAGACAAATCTATAGAGGTAAGAAATAGATTAGTGTTGCCAGGGGCAGAAAAGAGGAGGAAATGGAGAGTGACTACAAAGGAGTAGAAAGTTTCTTTGGGGGGTAATGTAAATGTTTTGAAATTAGATAATGGTTATACATATCTGTGAATATATTAAAAACCACTGAACTGTACACTTTAAAAGGGTAAATTTAATAGTATGTGAATTACTGGATCTTCTTTTTCATTTTAATTCTGTCTCCCTATAATTTCACCTACTGGCTATCCCTGTCCTCTAGAACATAAAGGCTCAGCTTTCTGCTTCTCTTACATGTAGTTCTTCAAGAATATGAAGATAGGTATGTTGACCCTTTCTTTTATATTTTCCAGGATTCAGTACTTCGGGCTATATTCCTCAGTATAAAGTTATTTCCAGACCTCCTCACCATTTTAGTGGCTCTTCTATGTTTAAGTAATAAAATAGCAATAAAATAACAGTGACCAACATTTTTTAAAAACTACACATTATGTATTTGCTAAGCACTTTACAGCTATTATCTCTTTTATTATTCCTGTATAACAGTATATTACATTATGATCTCTGTTCTGTAGAGCAGGATCTTGATGCTTGGGAAGATAAAGATTTCCAGCTAGTAGATGGCACAGCAGGATTCAAACAAAGACATGACTTCAGAGCTCAGTTTCAGCACTGGGCTATCCTGCCTCCCCCAACTAGATAATTCTAGTTCATCAAAAACCTCTTTAAAATATGGGGCCCAAATGGCAAAAAAAAAAAAAACAAAAAAAAAAAAACATAACACGTGTTCTTACCAGTGCAGCATAGAGCTAAACCATCACCTCCTTTGATCTGGACACTGTTTCTACTATTGCAGCCTAAAACTATGTTCAATGTTTTAGATGCTACCATATCTATTATTATGTGCTACTGAACACACAGTTAAAAAGCTCAAATCTTTTTTCTCACATGTACTACTTTTATGCCATATCTCTCATCCTATACTTGTGCAACATGTTTTTTTAACCCAATAACTGGACCTGTCATTTGTCCCTTTTAAATTTACCATGCTGACTCTTTACCCCAAGTTTCTTTAATTTGAGTCTACACTTCACTCATATAATCACAGAATTTCAGCACCACACCATACCCTGTAAATCAAGTGGTCTGAACCCCTACTGTGCTAATGAGGACAACAAAGCTAACTGCCCTGCCCCGTTTGTTGTCTGTCAATCTATCCATTTCCCCCAGTTTGCATCATCTATAACTGCATCTCTATCTTTACCTAGCTCTTTCATCAACATATAAAATAGTACTTAGCTGAAAGAATTCTTCTAGGTCTTGCCCCACGATTGGCACGTAGTCAGTTAGCTCTACTGTCTGAATGGCACCAGCATCTTATCCACACCTCACCATAAGGATAGCCAGGAAATTCCTTGATGAAACTCAGCACACTACTTAAAGAATAATCTTACTCAAGCATAATTGTGACCAGGTCACTTCTCTGCTCAGAAACTAGCATTAGTGCCCAGCCCTTCAAGTCCAAGTTCCTTCGAACTTTTGTCCTTCTTGTCTGCCCTACTCCTACCATCTGTCTTACTCCTTAGTAATCCATAGCTAAACACTCCAGATTATCTCAATACTCTTATGTACTGTTCCCTATAAAAATTTTTCTAATTCCCAAGAAAAATCATGCCTTCTTATCTGCTATGTCTCTAATATGTGTTCCTTTCTTCCATCCTTGCCTCAAAGATTTGTTCAAAACCTATGTCCTCCATTAAGCCTCCTCCAAACCATCTCACCCATCTCTGATCCCTCCAACAGTAAGATGTAGTGCCATGTTATGCACGACATTATTTCTACCAGTATGGCTCTTCTTCATTTAAGCCATTGCAATATCTCTTTCCTGTGCCTCTCTCAGACTCCTACTTGATATTTTTTTCTGGGGAAGGACATATCTAGAGACCCTGGTGTAGATGCCTTGAATACCATGGGCACCTATGTACCATTAAGCAACTGGTTCCAAAGCAAGTTAAATTTTAGGATAAAGTCAGTCTCTCAATCCAAATCTGCTACAAAATCACCTTCCAACCCCGCACTGTGCTCTGCCTGGTAGGACACAGGCCAAAATGACCCTCAGTATCATCCCAAGTTACAAGATTATCCCTTATAACCCAGGAGACTAAACAGAACTACAGACATGGGAAGAAAAGGGACAAATGGTTAAGTGAGACAGAGAGAAATAATGGACCCTTGTTTCCTAAGGCAGGAGACCTTTCAACTTTGCAAATCCCTGTTCAGTTGTAATGCAAGTACACCATATACTCTGTTTGTCTAAGTGGGAATTAAGACTCTCCTCCTGAAAACAAGAGTTTAAATAGATCTCTTCTTGAGACGGCTCAAGCTGAGTGTGGCTAGAGTCTGCAAACATGACTCATCACCCATGTTCTCTCATAGATCTGTAGTTCTGTTAAGTTACCCCAGTACGATTTTTGGAAAACAGCCCACATCTTTTCCAAAAGGTGTGCATATAAAATTTCTTCCTAAAAATAACCGAATAAACCTAACAGCTGCCTTTTGTTCTCTAAACTATATGAATGCCTCCCTCCTGGAGGGAATTTATCACTTGTTTTAGCAGTTCTCTCAGTTAACTTCCTCCAGTTCTATCCCCCTTCTCTAGCTTTGGAACTATATAGTTCACAGAGAAGGCTGTGAGTACAGGGAAAGTCTGCCAGGGAGAATTTTTCCTTATAAAATAATCCCATAAAGTAACTGAATACAGATAGGTCCATACAGATATATTTATGCCTTTTTCTGAAAAATTCTGCCATTTCTTTTTTTTTTAATTCTGCCATTTCTAACATGAAGGAGTCCACTCTCTCATTGTTACTGTTCACACACACACGGGGAATAGGGTGAAGGGGAAAAATGAGGGAAGAAAACAAGGTATTCCTCTTAATGGAACTAGAAAACATTCCAATTGAAAGGATGCCCACACAGTCCCCCCTCAATTAAACAGATGAAAACCAGACCCCAACTCTCACATGTCACCAGCAGTCTGGATTCGTTTACATGTAGCCACTTTACAGATTTCAACGAAGCTGGGATTTGAATAGCAATTCCAATCTATCTGGCAATGGGTGCAGTTCAGGATCAGTCTCCCTAGTAATACAAGACAGAAAATTTTGTTCTTTCAAGTCTCCTAAGTGAATAGCCACTCATCTAGAGAAAAGCTTAAAACACTGTAGCAGCTTGTGTCAGCTCCAAGATGACTGAAGTCTGAACAGGAAATAGGCCCCTTTTCCAAATAAAAGCCAGTGTTTTTTCTTGTTTTCTCCACCAAACGTTCTGTATCAGCAGGGTGAGCTCAAATTGCATGGAGGGCTTTGCTGCAGCTCTGCCTTTAGCTTTTTTTTTTTTTTTAGTGAGGATTTGGTCATTAAAAAAATACAACAACAAAGCAAAACCCGATTGCATACAAAAAGAAAAAGAGAGGCGTGCTTTACAAAACAGCTATTTCAAAATCATGATTTTTAAAAAACTATACAGAATGTGGAATGGAGGGGAAAAAAATGTCTCATGTGGGTTGTGTCGGCCCTGCAGCTGCTCCTCATTAAAGCTCCTCTTTACTCCCTCTGGGCTAGTTTCCAGCAGAAAATTCTTTAAACAGAACTCTGCTTTCAGACCACTTTCTTCTTGCCCTGGGCCTCTCGGCCCCCCAATCCGCAGTGGCAGCCTGCCCTAGCTGAGCTCTAGAGGGGGTAGCTGTCGTTAAGGTAAATGAGGTAAGGGCAGGGGAAAAAAATAACAAAACCCAGAAACCAAATTAAGCATTGGTCAGCAACAAAGGTCTGCAGTTTGAAAAGGCCCCAAATCAGTTTGTTCTCTCCTGTGACCAAGATGCCAGTTTAGTTTCCTGTCCTCCCGCCCACCCCCCAGTTAACATAGATAAAAATAATTGCTAACAGTCAAGGCTAACTGTAACCAGTGAAAGTTCCTATATAACATTTAATTACCAAGGCTCTGGCTACAAACTTCTCAATACCCCCAGAGACCACAGAATCAACTCGAAATTCTTAGGTTGGCATTCAGAAGGCCTGATTTGCTAGTCTAACCTCACCATCCCCCTCCTCCCAGTACCTCCAGTTTGATTTCTCATCAGACATCAACTAATTAATTCTGTAACTCTGTATAAAGGTTACTAACGGGGTAGCTGAGTTATGCTAATTAAGGGGAAAAAAACGTGCACGGAGACTTCTAGTCAACTTCCTGGTAAGAGGGGAAGAAAAGGGAAGCAGCTCTGTCCTGCTGACTTCTTCCTGCCATCCCCACTCCCACTCTCACCTCCCCCTTCAAAAAAGAGAGGAAAAAAACGGAAACACTATAGCTTACTCAGCAAGAAGGAAAAACAAAAAGAACTAAAAAAAAAGTATCTGTGTATAGACTTAGGGATCAGTACTGGGTTGGTTTGTGGTAAAACACACTTTCTAGGGCTTTGCTGGTTTGATGTAAAGGAAACAAAGACAAATATACAATCAATCTCTGTCTCTCTGTCTCTCACACACACACAAACACACACAAAACTTGTAGCACAACTAATGAAGACTACCAAATACTGCAGGACAGCCCATTTTTCTACTATGTAAATTTAGCTTCCTGAACAGAACATTTCTGCTTTTCTTGAGAAGTATTTCAGAAAATGTTAATCTTGGTTCCCACATTAAGGCTGAATGCTTCCAAATTAAAAGTTTCCCACAGGAAAAGAATTTCACGGGGAATTGTGAGGCTGGGAATCATCTTCTGAAACTCTACCTCACTTGGTTTCCATGTGTTCAGGTTTTTCATCCCCCCTCATCTGAATAAAGCAATAAATACACACTGATTTTTAAAAATCCAAACCAAAAAGAACCTGCAGCAATACAAGCTTTAAAGCTGCAAATTCACAGCATCGTTCACCTTCATCAGAGACTAGCAAATCAGTAACCACGGCAATGAGAAACCATGCTTTATTTACACAGGAATTTGCAAACACCCTTATCTTCCAGTTTACAGTCTGGGATCATATATCAAAACTCAAAAAGCTGAACTGAGCACCTAGTCTCTTCAGTCACCACTTGGAAGACTGGGCAAGGGCAGGCACACAGCCGTGTTGAAGGACTTGTGTTGCCTTTATAAAAGAAGGTGGTCTTTCCTCAATCCTCTAGCTAGAATCAGAACTTGCCATATTTCACTACGCCAGACCCTATGAAAATGTCTACTTGTGATTAAAATATGGCAAATACACTCTATACATATGAGTTTACAAAAAGCACCCTTCAAAGTAGTGGGCAAAAATGAATGAGTTAAGCCAGTCATATATAGCAGTTAAGCCAAGCTATACACTGTACAGTTATTGCAAGGAGTCTGCAAACACTTACAAAATGCTATCATACTAAATTATGTCCTGTCCATATTTAAATGGATGCTGTTATGATTATTAAACATAAAGGTAATATAGAATGGTTGTTGAATTGTTGGTTTTGATATTATGCACTGTATTTCAAAGAGACTGAGAAATGGTTTCATCTCAAGATCATCTTTCATGCATTGCACTCTTGCTAGGCTGACTACTTTCAGCTTCCAGAATGTGATTCAGTGCACAGCTTTTTACCTCCAGACCTTTGTACATGCTGTTCACTCAGCCTAAAACACTTTTCTCCACCCTTGTCTCATAACTAAGCCCCAAAATTCCTTCAAGCTTCAGCTTAAATGTAATTTCCTAAGAGAAATAAGCTTAACATGCCTGCTGTATATTCCCATAAATCTAACATACGATATTACTCACTATCCTTTATTATGATTATTCGTCTTCCCCCAAAAGACTAAGAATTGTTCATCACTATACTTCCACTGCCTAACACAGTATCTGGCATGTAGGAGGCAGTCACCTATTCAGTGCTCATATTTTTAACAGAAGCTAAGGCAAAATGCAAGGGTCCATAGAATCTTTGGGAACCAGTAGGTTGCTATTTACCCAAAAGATTATCAAAACAAATTGAGATTCCTGATATATAGAGGATTTCTTAACCCTCATTCACCCTTAAATCATTCTAAGCCAAACTTACGTGGAGATTTTCTTTTTTTAATCACGTATGTCCCAAAAATATGAAGTTCACAAACACAAACACAAATACACACACACACACACACACGTCTTTATGTTCTCTCTCATTTTGATTAATCTTTTACTAATCTTTGATAAAATAATGACTACATGAACCAACAGGAGCCTGGAGTTCTGAGTGACAGGACACTCTGCAAAGTGGCCTCAGAAGCATGACTGCTAGATTTCATCAGGACTGAACAGTGAAAATGAAACAAGATTTCAGTGAAGAAGAGTGAGTATGGGTGTCTGCTTTCTATTCTCCAATAGAAGTGGATGACCACCTTCAAAGTTTGTAAGTCCAAAAAAATGTCTGAAAGGACAACAATTCCAAAAGGTTTAGGTTTGGTCTGAAAGGATTCCTCCTTCAAAAAAATTGTATCCAAATCATATCAAAGCAAACCTGAATATGAAAGTAAGCTGGAGAAAATCAAGACAATTTGGTACTGGCACAAGAACAGATCCATAGACCAATGGAACTGACTAGAGAGCCCTGATATAAACCCAACCACATATGGTCAATTAATATATGATAAAGGAGCCATGGACATACAATGGGGAAATGACAGCCTCTTCAATAGCTGGTGTTGGCAAAACTGGACAGCTACATGCAAGAGAATGAAACTGGATCATTGTCTAACCCCATACACAAAAGTAAATTCGAAATGGATCAAAGACCTGAATGTAAGTCATGAAACCATAAAACTCTTAGAAGACAACATAGGCAAAAATCTCCTGAATATAAGCATGAGCAACTTCTTCCTGAACCCATCTCCTCGAGAAAGGGAAACAAAAGCAAAATTGAACTCATGGGACTATATCAAACTAAAAATTTTTTGTACAGCAAAGGACATCATCAACAAAACAAAAAGGCATCCTACAGTGTGGGAAAATATATTTGTAAATTACATATCTGACAAGGGGTTAACATCCAAAATATATAAAGAACTTACACACCTCAACACCCAAAAAGCAAATAACCTGATAAACAAATGGGCAGAGGATATGAAGAGACAGTTCTCCAAAGAAGAAATTCAGATGGCCAACAGACACATGAAAAGATGCTCCACATCACTAATCATCAGGGAAATGCAAATTAAAACCACAATGAGACATCACCTCACACCAGTAAGGATGGCCAGCATCGAAAAGACTAAGAACAACAAATGTTGGCGAGAATGCGGAGAAAGGAGAACCCTCCTACACTGCTGGTGGGAATGTAAGCTAGTTCAACCATTGTGGAAACCAATATGGAGGTCCCTCAAAAAACTAAAAATAGAAATACCATTTGATCTGGGAATCCCACTCCTTGGAATTTATCCAAACAATACAACTTCTCAGATTCAAAAAGACATATGCACCCCTAGGTTTATCGCAGCACTTACATATTTACCCAAAATATCGCAGATATTACAATGGTGTGGCCTTCCAAAAGGGCCATAGATAAACAGATATACAGTATAACTACTTATTAAAACTGCACTGGGGGTGGAGGGCAATAGCCAAGATACGGAATCAAGCTAAGTGTCCGTCAGTAGGTGAATGGATAAAAAAGATGTGGTACATATACACAATCTTCTTTTTGGATTATTGTTTAACCCCATACACAAAAGTAAACTAGAAATGGATCAAAGACTTGAATGTAAGTCATGAAACCATAAAAATCTTAGAAGACAACATAGGCAAAAATTTGTCTTGTTTTTTTTCAGCCATAAGAAAGAAACAAATCCTACCACTTAAAACAACATGGATGGAGCTGGAGGACATTATGCTCAGTGAAATAAGCCAGGCAGAGAAAGGCAAATGCCAAATGATTTCCCTCATTTGTGGAGTATAACAACAAAGCAAAACTGAAGGAACAAAATAGCAGCAGACTCAGAGACTCCAAGAAGGGACTAGTGGTTACCAAAGGGGAGGGGTGTGGGAGGGCTGGTGGGGAGGGAGGGAGAAGGGGACTGAGGGGTATTATGTTTGGTACACATGGTGTGGGGGATCATGGGGAGAACAGTGTAGCACAGAGAAGGCACATAGTGGATCTGTGGCATCTTGCTACACTGATGGACAGTGACTGCATTGGGGTATGGGTGGGGACTTGATAATATGGGTAAATGTAGTAACCACATTGTTTTTTCATGTGAAACCTTCATAAGAGTGTATATCAATCATACCTTAATAAAAATTTTTTAAAAAAAGAAAGTAAGCTGGAGAAAACTCTACATTTCTTCAAACATAAAGAAAATTTTAAAAATTTATTTGTAGATTCTAAATAAATCATTCTCCAAAAAAAAAGTAATCACACTTGTTTTGGCATGCAAACTGTTCAGTGAGTTTTAGCAAATAAATTTAAGAATGCCCAGAAACACTGTTAAGATCCCATTTACAAAGCCTTAATTAAAAGCACAGATACTAAAAATACTGGATACCAGGGAAAGAGAAGTAACAGTTTCTAACGCCATTTCAAAAAACCACTACTTCCCTTAAACAGATACAACCATGACCCAAGGGGTAAAAAACTGGTTTTGGGGAAGGGTCAAAAAAAATCTTAGATATTACAATGGTGTTGTGGCCTTCCAAAAGGGCCATAGATAAACAGATATACAGTATAACTACTTATTAAAACTGCACTGGGGGTGGAGGGCAATTAGGAAAAAAGTCTAAAAAGGCTCCTTTTGGGCAGGGGATAACAGTGATAAAAAGGTTCAGAAACACTGAGGTAGCAAATAAAGGTATACAAATAAAGTAATTCTTAGCCTGTTATTTGGCACTCATAATTCTCATGAATGTTGGCTGAATTAAATAAAAAAGCTTCTTACAAATGTTGCCTGTATTCATATATATTCAAACTCACATGTCTTGAACTTACACGTTCCTCAGCTTTGGAAGTTTCTCCCCTGTGCTTAATCTGCTGAATGAAATCAAAGTCTATGCCTCCACAGGGACAAAGTGAAAATCTGGCAAACCTCAACAGTGATTAAATGAGAAAGTTTATCAGACATATACCTAGATACCAAAAAGATAATTTCTTTTAAAAATACAATGCTATTATTATTTTATATTACAATGTTATTATTTATTATTTATGTACCTTGCATTCTTATAATGAAAAAAACAACAGCAAAACCCACAAACCCTCACCATATGGACGATGCTACTAACTAGCACATGTGAAAGTCTTCACCTACTGGGGCCTATACATGGAAGCATGTTCTATCACGAACTAAACTGCTGAGACTGTTTATCTGTTTTCCTTTAGAGTACAAGCTTTTGAGAACAAATATACTTATTAAAATCATCACCATCATAATAATCACCTAGAAAGCTTTTCCACACAGAGGATAACTTTCATGAAGTTAATGACACCTCAACATTTACTCCTATTACAGCAATAAGAGAACAGTTATTGTCAAAGAAAAAAAGTGTATTGCTTTCATTTATTTTATTGATACCACTCATAAACTTAACAGGAATCTCAACTTTGGTGCAGACCTCTAGGATAGATCATCTCAACTAGAAAAGCAGCATCAACCAAAAACTGATAGAGGAAGATTCAGACATAATTCTTGGTTCTAACTTCAGCAACATCTGCTTCAATAATTTATTTTCTTTTGTATGTTAAGAAAAAACTGACCATAAAGAATGATTCTTCCAGTTTATACCTGGAAGGACATGAAGCATTTCAAGTAGCTATTGTGCTCTAAGTTAAAGGTCAGCAAATATTGTCATGGGTGAAATCCACAGATCACCTGTTTTTGGTACTTCCAGGCCAGAAACTAAAACTGGCTTTTACATTTTTTTAATGGTTATGTTTTAAAGAAATATATAAGTACCTACATAATATCCTTAGTTTGTCTCTTATCCAGAAAAGCCTAAAACGTCTACCATCTCGCCCTTTAAGAAAAAAGTTTGGTGATCCTTGCTCTAAGGCCCTGACAGCATTAAAGTGTATGTAGGCAAAAATGCTTTCGAAACCCTCGCTTACAATTTAGGTAACTTTTTGTTTACTAGAAGTCAGGTTATTTTAGAAGCACCTGTAGTGAACTACGGTCAATTTCAGAAAGGCGATCAAATGGTCAAAGGATCATTGTCTGTTGCCACACCCCTGCATAATTATCACTAAAAATACTAAAAATAATGGACATCATGGAAAAAAATTATGGTGTATAACCATAATGTATTGACTCAAGACAAAAAAACATTATTTCCCTTAAAAGATAGGACAGTGACACAAGAAGTAAAAAAAAATCTTAGCCATTATAATGATTTGTGGCCTTTCAAACCAGAGAAAACGGGTACCAAATAAGCACCCTGCAAGTATACACTCCGGTCAATCAATGTGAAGATAAATGCGTTCTGAGAATACATTATATTTACCTCCAAAAGATGGAAGTAAGAAGCACAAGAGACACTGTGAAGCCTGAGGTGGCCACCGTGGACCTATACTTAGCAACCAAGCTGAAGCTTCAAATAAGATCTCCCAAATCTAAACAATACACCGTGTTATGGCAGAAACCAGAATATAAATCATAACCCATGTTTCACACTAACTCTGGGGAGGCGCTTCCCTTACTAACTGAGACAGGACAGAGCCATGCCTGACATGGCTACATTCTCCTGCACCATTTTGCTTAAAAAGCCCATGTCTAGTTATTTTTATTATTTCCAGTATTTAGGGCATACTGGAACAAATTTATATATTTATATATATCCACATATATGTGGTAATGAGTTTATTTTTTATCTGAACAAGAATAAAAATATAAATAGTGCTTTGTTTTACAAAAATATCTCACCCAAGACTTCAGCACGTTTCCAGATCTCTTTGAGGAGCGGCTCCCCACAGACCTTTCCTCTAAACCAGTGCTGGCTATGCTGCTAGATGTTAACCTTCAACAAAGCCACTTCTCTCTGAGCCTGAGTCGCCTCATGTATTAAAACAAGATGTTAAGCCAAATAATCCCCCATATTCCCTTTAGTTGTAAAATTGTATGATTCCATTTGAGTATGTTCCACAGCCCCTTGGATATTAATATAGACCTTCTTTATGAGGAACTCAAAAGAATTTCCATACTATTTTGTTTCACAGAGCATTAAAAAATAAAGATGTATGGCTAGAGCTAAAATTCTTGATCTTCAAACTGCCTCAAAAAAGCCCAAAATTGTTGGGTTTTTTTTTATTCCTCTCTCTCTCTCTCTCTCTCTCTCTCTCTCTCTCTCTCTCTCTCTCTCTCTCTCTCTCTCTCTCTCTCTCTCTCTCTCTCTAACTCTCTCTCTCTCTCTCTCTCTCTGCTTCTCTCCCCCCCACACACACACATATGTTCAACCACATCAGTTCTTGAGGGTTGGTACAACAATGAAAAGAATGCTAAGTAAGTCTTTAGGTTGCCTAATGGGATCTGAGAAACAACTTTTAATCCTGATTAGTTTATATTCTAATCAGTTATGTTACACAGTGAAGTCACTTGGCCATATGAAGCCTTGCATTCCTCACATATAAAACAAGATGAGTGGGAAAGGTGCTCACCAAAGTGCCTTCAATCTCTTAAGTATGATAAGTCTACAATTTTGGCTTTTGTATTCCCTCAGCAATAATGCCCAAGGGTACAGTGATGCTTGCTGATGTTAATGTCAGTAACTGTGTATGTCTTGACCATCTACCTGTGTCTCTCATATCCTTCACTCTGCTTGCCTATCATTCTTCTGAGTGCACAGACAGTTCAGTACATGTTTGTATGAATGAATTGTTGCACACGTCACACTTTCAGCTTGCCCCTCACAGGAAGCATAAGAAAACAAAGTATAAGCAAAGGAGAAAGAACGATATACTTAAGACACAGAGAATAAAAAGGAATCCCGAACCTAAAAGGGAGAGAGCAGCCTTACCATCTACCCCCAGAAAACTGGCTAACATAAGAGTCTGTTTTCTTCAACATAGAATGGTGGTAGACGCTGCAGTCTCTTCATGGAATCTAACCTGTGATAAATTATATAAAGCTAAAAATGACCAGTGGACACCTTAAACAATGGTCTGGAAACTGATGCACCAAACTAAAACTTGGAGGGGATTAATCACTTTATTCAGTTAATGCAGGGCCTTTTTCCAGATACCAATCTTATATATCTTCTCAACACAGTATAAATGCCCATCTTACTCACTTCCCCAGCTTATGATGCTCTTCTTAATCCTTATAAAATTTAGGAAAGAATAGGTATGTCCCATAATTAGAGAGTATGCTTCTGTGGAGACTAATTATGAACTCTGACAGCCAGTGTCGCTCTTTGCCTGGAAGGAAATGAGTCAACTTTTCATTAGTAATCAAGTTCTGTCTATTTTTTAAGAGTGACGCAGAAATTCAAGCCCAAGAGTTTTAACAGTATGAGGCAGAGAATCAGATACCACAAACATTATATACAGAGATAATTAAGACAGAGAACTGAAGTCAAAAAGGCTCCTGAGGTACTTTTTAGGATGACTGAGGTTTCAGAAGGGGCCTAGTAAAGTAATTCCTCAAGGAGATGTGTGTGGCTTACACAAGAACTGGCATTTCAAAATCTTGAAGGGACAGGAAGCTAAATGGCTAAGGCCCTGCCAAGGTCTAAGCAAGAGAATCCTAACCACTGTCAAATGTTTTCCACCCAGAACAGGGCAGCCCTGGTTTACTCCAGATAATTGAGGGTTTGGATATGTACTATATGATCAGAGGAAACAAACAGTAAAGGACATGAGCTAATTTGGAGTAACCAGAGATGTGGCTAACAGATGCCTGCTTACTCTGGATCCCTGAAAGGAACAGCGTCAGGCCAGTGATGCACTGGACTAGAGATCTGAGGCTGGAACACCTGCATCCTCAGCTAGGAGAATGCACGATGCCATACATGGAGTTGGTCCTGTTCTTGGTGTCTGCTTTTGCACCACTCCTCCTATCCCAACCCATTCTTTTTCTTACCTCAGAGATTCTGGGATTTTGAGTTTCCTTGTACATGGTATCCGCAAGCCTACCTGGCTGCTCTGTTCTGGAAGCAGCGAAGAATCAATAGTCAAGGTGAAAAAGGGCTGAGAAGGTGGAAGGGTGACTGCTCCCAGCTGCCCTCTCTGCCTGTCCCCTGGTCCTCCCCTCACCCTTCATGTCAGACGTCCAAGTCAACATGCACCAAAGGAATGGTTTTTTAAATCAGTTGTCTGTCACTCTGAAATGAGATTAATCCACAAACTGGTTTAGTGAATGTTTACCTCACACAAACTGAAGTGCAGATGGATGAGCAACCAAAATGAAATGAAGAGCTCTGAAATGATTACCCAGGGGACGGCAGCCCTGCTAGTCCCCTCAGGGTCTCTATTGCCGTCCTTCTCCCTCCGTCTCCTCGGGCACCAGCAATACTCTCAGATTCATAATCTACGTGATCCACTAAAAATCCTCTGACTTCAGTCCTCTGTCCCATAGGAGTTGCTCTCTTTTCTGAATCTCCATAGTTCTTATCATCTGACCTCCTGACAATTACAGGTTGCTTTATTTTATACATATAGATATGCCTCATCTCCCCAACAAGCTGGCAGCACATGGATGAGACCATCGTGCCTATGCAGGAGAAACACAGCACTCTTTAGCAGACGCTCCTGAGGAAGTGTCTTGTAAAGAAGGAAATCAGATAACACAAGCCTCTGAAGGCCTTTATACTTAACCATAGTAGCCAGCTCAATAAATACCAGTTTGATGAAAACTAAAGTTTTCTTTGAAGAGTTCTATCAACTTAATGTCCAAATTCTTATGCTGAAATTCTAGTCCCCAATATGATGGTATTTAGAGGTAGGGACTTTAGGAGGTAAAGAGGTAATGTCATTGAGGTTGGGGTCCTTGTGATGGCATTAGTGCTTTAAAAGGAGATGAAAAGATCAGAGCTCTCTCCCCACCGTGTGAGGCTACCATGGGAAGGCAGCTAACTGCAAACCAGGAAGAAGGCGCTCACAGGGAACCAAGTCAGCCAGCACCTTAACCCCATACTCCCCAGCCTTCAGAACTATGAGAAATAAATGTCTGTTGTTCAAGCCACCCAGTCTGTGGTAGTTTGTTAGAGCAGTCTGAGCTCACTGACACAAAGAGTGGGGATCCTACAGTGCTTCAGAGTCTACCTGACTTTTCAGTGTTGAGGATACAAGATTATAGATACAGTAACTACAGGAAAGTGGCCTGAATCTATGCAGAGTCAGTACCCTAAAGGCTACTATTCTACACAAGTCCTAATCAGGTTATTTTCTCATTAACACCTACCTTCTCCTCACACTTATTTGAAGAAAGAAAACTGGATATAATGTTCCAGCTGGATATGTTCACTTAGTAACACATGCTGTCACTTAAATAATGCCTGCATTTGTCTTTGCCTTCACTTTTCTTCCATAAAGGCCTTTCATAAAGATCCAAGTAGGAGATTGCTTAGGAGAGGAACATTTTAAACAGAAGGCAAATGCATTAATAAGGGAAGGGGGAAGGCATCAGTACAAGAATCAGTAATACATTTTTGGACACAGAATGAAGTGCTAGTGGAGATTACTGAAGTGGGACATGGAAAATTCTGGGAAGCCCCAGAGAAATTGTAATTTCACTTACATCAAAATGTAAAGTAAAACACAACTAAGACAAATATGAAAACAAAATACTCACATCACACATCACACATCACACATACACACCCCACCCCACCCCACCCCCCACACACACACAGTAGAGGTGGAGGAGACACGAAACTTCATTCCTAGCTACAGGAACACCTCCATCATGCCCACACATTTATGCTAGCTTACCAAAGAAAAAAGTACTTGAAAATTTTTAGATAATTACATTTTTATCATATTCTGATACTCCCATCCCTCTGTATTTATTGTATTCTTGTTACCTTTGATGGAAGACAGCCAGCCAAAATTTTAAATTAAAGATTTAATTAAGCTACTCCAGATCCTAAAAGAAAAATATTTCTCATCACTTAGTCATAAGAAAAAAGAGGAAAAGGGAATTCCTACATGAAATTAATGGTGCTGACATATCACAATGGCACAATAAGAAACTTTACATAGGATTATGTTAACGTGGGGACTGTGTTGAAAGAAGCTTAGCTAAATTCACATCTATTCATGCCAGGTTTCCAGGCCAAAATTAGTTGATTTAACTTACTGGCAGTTGCCCAAGACAGGCAAAAGGATACAGGTAGAGTCTAAGAATCACTTTCTCCTATTTATCTACCTAACACTGAAGTGTACAAAATTTTCAACCTAAAGAATAAAACTTAGTTGAAGAGAGAATGGGAATTTTGTTATTATATACTGATAAGAAGCTGATGATTCGAGATTTCCTTTATGAAAAATTCCTCAGGGATACTTAACATATTTGTTAAAGGATTTTTCAAGAACCTAAGGTTAATGAGAAGAATCACTTAGGAATGTATTATTAAAGGATCTCAAGTCCTAAACAGGGAAAGCCTCACAGGACATATATTCATACATCTATCTCATGATGCAAATGTAAGATACTATGTTTAACAACTTGTGACTTTTGTGCCATCAGCAACATTTATCAGAAGTTACTGAATGTGACCTGTCTCAGTTTCACAGTTGCATAAAATCTGTCTGGACTTGCTCATCTTCCATTAAGAAAAAGAAGGGAGAGGTTTCAGGTTTTTCAATTTAGCTTTCTCCACTAAAGAGCATTTTAATAGACAATATCCTCTATCCCCACTTTCTCTGCTCTCTTCTTATATTTCATCTGAGTAATTGCATTGAGCTTTCTAGTCAAAAGCCACTTCTCAGAGGTGCAGCATTAGCCCAGCCTGGCCCCTGTACACTCCTGTAGCTACAGGCAGGTTCAGTACTCTAGTATGATGTGAGCTGCCCAGGCCTACCTAATACTACTGTCTCTACTTTAAAATCAGGAACTATATATATAAAGCAGAGTTATAACCATATTCCTGATCTGAAAAGCCACCTTTCAAATACTTTCAAATGTTCCACACTTCCTTTTCAGAAGATCCAGTCTGAACTACCCTTTTAAATAGATAATTTTGTCCCATTTTACTGACTGACAAACCAAGACTGAGAGTGATAGGACATTTTCCAAGGATACATCTCAGGTCAGCTACTTAAGAGTTACGTGATTCTTGGGCAAATTATTCAACCTTCTGAGTTTCCATATACTCATTGGTAAAAACAGGGATATTAAGACTATCTACCTTATGTGAAAATTAAAATAATACATGTAAAGAGCTTAATTGAGCACAGAGCCTGGCACATAATAAGTGCTCAATAAATGGTAGTTAGATTATTATTCTTTCACTGCCAAAGATCCAATTGCTAACAGGTATTAGGACTCAAACACAAGTCTATCTGGCATAAAAATGTATTTCCTCTCCATATCACCAAGCAGGGCTCTTCCAAATTCCTTAATCCATTCACCAGTGCCAGACTGAACCATACTGGAGCCTGAGGCAAAAGAAAACAAATCAGTAATACTGATCTTTTTATTTAAAAGTTGTATTTTTTTATCATGGCTTTTTTTTTGTATCATTAATATATACTTACATGAACAACATTGTGGTTACTAGATTCCCCTCATTATCAAGTCCCCACCACATACCCCATTACAGTCACTGTCCATCAAGCATAGTAAGATGCTATAGAATCACTACTTGTCTTCTCTGTGCTATACTGCCTTCCCCGTGCTAATCATAATATCATAATGCCCCTTTTTCCCCTTATCCACCTCCCTTCCCACCCATCCTCCCCAGTCCCTTTCCCTTTGGTAACTGTTAGTCCATTCTTGGGTTCTGTGAGTCTGCTGCTGTTTTGTTCCTTCAGTTTTTTCTTTGTTCTTATGCTCCACAGATGAGTGTAATCATTTGATACTTGTCCTTCTCCACCTGGCTTATTTCACTGAGCATAATACCCTCTAGCTCCACCCATGCTGTTACAAATGGTAGGATTTGTTTTCTTCTTATGGCTGAATAATATTCCATTGTGCGTATGTACCACCTCTTCTTTATCCATTCATCTACTGATGGACACTTAGGTTGCTTCCATTTCTTGGCTATTGTAAATAGTGCTGCGATAAACATAGGGGTGCATATGTCTTTTTCAAACTGGGCTCCTGCATTCTTAGGGTAAATTCCTAGGAGTGAAATTCCTGGGTCAAATGGTATTTCTATTTCTTTATCATGGTTTTTTGCATTCATTTTGATCTTTTGAACTATTGTAGTAAAATACCTTTTTTTTCTTGATTACTGAGTTTAAATTTTACACCTGATACAAATGCCTCACTCATCTCACTGTGGTCCCAGCCCTACCATTCATTGGTGGTTCCTGCACAAAAAGACCTTATTATAATCATCATTTCACAATTGGCTTTACAATACTCCAATAAGACTTATTCTGAATCTCTTTACATAGCCCAAGTTAATGAACTGATAATTATTTTATGATTTCCCAAAGAAGTGTGAAATAGTATAATAACAATTATCTATTAACTACAACCATTACCATGGACTCATGTTATCTGCTAAATGTGGTATACATGAACAGCATATAATAAATAATTTCTGCATTAATAACTCCTTAAGCATCACATTTAAAAAAAGGATTACTCTGTGTAAGGATTTATTAACCAAAAGATAGAATTATTCATTTTATGGTAAGGTAAAAAAAATATATGGAAAAGACACTAGGCTTTGCTAGCATCTGCCAGATAAACTGTACATATTATGTTCTGCTAAATAGGGCACCCCACTTGAAGGAGCCTTACTGGAAGAACCAGTTTCAGCAGAAAAGAAAGAGAAAGTGATTTACCAGTTGGTATTTTCCTCAGTGTATTTCTTTGACCTGGCACTGCCCCTGAGCAGCACTGGACGCACTGACAGGGTGAGGGAGCCACTGACATGTTGAGTCAGCCATGACTTTTGAAAATGCTTTTCTAGGAAAGCGTCATCTCAATACAAATATTGATAATGCATCCTCTCCTATAAGCTCTGGAAGACTCCAAGGGTCTCTATTCTCTCCTGACTATACAGAAATTTATCAAGAGGACAAAGAAGGCAATGGCTCCGGTTTTCTTGGAAGACTTAGGGAGGCCTGGACCACCAAGATCCTGGCAAGGAAAACTGTTAGTTGTTAATGTTTAATATTTCTTCCAGCTAGTAGACAAATTTTAGGTAAAATGTGATGCAAAGTTGTATTTTCTAACATTTTATATTTATAATGACTTAAAGTGTAGCTTCTAGTTAGACACTTTGGCAAAAAGTAAACATTTTCAAATGCAATCACCCACCCACAGGTGCCTATGTATCTCGTGGTGACTGTCCACTCTCTAACAGACACTACTAGTTACCTCCTAAGTAGTATGCAGAAATTCTTGAAAGATTCCTTTATAATTTTTATCATTAAAAATAATGGTAGGATAACTTGGACCAACTCTCTTGCTTATAATAATTATAAACTCTGGACAAAATATTAATGGTACCAGAAAGCAACCAAAAGCAGGCAGAGACTGCAAGGGATATTAGCCCCAAAAAGAGAAGAGCAAATTATATGAAACCTACATTTATTTATACAGCTTTCCCCCTGAAGGCATTCCCCAGGCCATGAAGAATGAAAGGAATAGAATGCAAGCAGAAAATGGGTCTTACTGGGCTGAGGAGTCAAAGGTATCTAGAACTGTCAAAACAGCTAGAGTTTAAGGAGGAAATCCTCGAAAACAAAGAACCACAGAGCAGGTAGCCGTAAAATAGGCATACAGCTCCACTCAAATCCTTAAAAGATTCCTGTCCGTACATGAACAAGATGACACTTAGGAACCCAAGGGAAAGCAAGAGCTGACAGGCTGACAGGCTGAACATGGTTCTGGTAGTAGGAGGTTTGAATTCAATTCTTCTCAAATTAGAGAGGCTTAGGAAACACCCCAGAGCTTGGTAAACACCTCACACTTTCCACTGAACTCCCAAGGGGGTCATATCTTACGAGTAAAAATCATATCCCAGGACTAACATGTATACCACCAGAGTAAAGGCAAAACAGACCCACCACAGCAAAGCTTAAAACCAAGCCTCCACAGAAGTAAGGTGATCTTCCAGTAATGCGACATCCTGCTAGAACAAAACCCAACATTCTTTAGTGGAAGATAAACTTTAAAATATATCACCCACAATGTCCAGTAAATAATTACCATAAACGTGAAGTAAAGGAAAATTGCTCCCATAGATAAGAAAAAGAGCTGTTGGCACATTCACACCCAAGACAACTAAGATGTTAAAAAACTGGCAGACAAGGACTTCAAGTAACTATAATAAATATGTCCTTAAAGGGCACATTTTTGTGAATTTTACAAATCATAACTTCACCCACCCCAACATTCTAGTGAGCTTGAGTTACCCATGATTTTTAATCAAATTGGGATTTGGAATGGTTTATACTTGAAAGCCTGAGACAAACTTGAAAGTGATTAATGACAACCAGATTTAATTATACATTTACACCTCCCAGTAGGACAAGGGAGAGAATAAAAAATGTCTTATAGTGAGAGAGAGGGCCTCATTAAGATTTGACAACTATTTAGGAGCAATAATTGGGTTTTATATAAGATCCCACTGGTTCTCCTTATCTGGCAGCCCAATCAATATTAGACTGAGAGAGTATGTAGGTCCCTAACAGTGAGAAAAAACAGTTAAGCTGTGTACAAAACTAACCTTTAAAAGTACTTATCCTCATCTGTCAATGTGATATTATCAAGGATTTCTATAATTCTATAAACAACCATTTATTTTAGCTGAGTCAGTAGCATTATGCTCTTTAAACAGGCAAATACCTTCTTCTTAAAAAAAACATTTTCCATTAATTCCACCACCACCACCCCCTCCATAAAAGGAATTTGGCTTCAACTTTCTTTACTTAATCCACTAAGCAATAGCATGAATAAAAAGATAATCATATGCCCTGCATGTCTGATGTAAATTTTATAACCCTTCTAAACATTCTAATACTCATTTACCATTTTGTGAAAATAATTACTGAACAAGCTGCATTAGCTTCTTTCCCCAGGGAAAAAGCAAAATGGTGAAGATATACTAAAAGGTCTGCTAAGTAGATGTTATTTTTGCTTAAAATTTTGCTTACCCTTCCGTGGAGGTTGGCATGGCATAGGAGGGGTGATTGATTTGGCCTCCCTGATACTGTTCTTACTTTTCCTGTGTCCACTTATGTCAACACTGCCACTCATAAAGATGCTAATATTACTCTTATTAAGGTAGAAAAATACTCTCCTTTTACAAGTTTTGTTTTTCATACAAGTCTCCCCAAAAGATGATCTCATCCATTTTTTCCTTACTCTCCCTTTCTCAGGGAGCTTGTTTTCCTCACAACATAGTTGGAGGACATCAGAGGAACCCACCCAAAACTAGATCCAAAAGCAACCCCTCCGATCAACAATAAAGTATCCAGGGACAGTCTTCAGGCAGCCCCAGTTTTGTCAATCATGAAGTGAGTTCCCTGTTCCCTGGCAACTTTGTTTTTCCAGAAACTAGGGGGCAACTTTGTCTCTCTCACCTTGATTGAAAAGTTTGAGACAAGCAGTCCACAAATCTGTTTTCCCAAAAGGAACCCTTAGTGCCCTCTCCTAGTTAAGGGCTGAGGTTGGCCTCCACTAGAAACCCTTTCTCCCCATGTCAGACCACAGACAGACATGTAGGCCAACACTTAGAATCTATTTGAAATTCTCCCTACATAAGTCATCAAGCTGAATTATCTCCAAATAGAACTAAATTACCTATCTATGGTACTACCATCCTGGATGCTATATGAAGCAAATAAAATTCTCACAAGAGGATCTGTTTCTTTTATTTAAGAAAAATAGATTAAAGAACATGTCAATGATATCTATTGAGTACCTGTGGGTTCAAGAAACACAAGGTTGAGCGCTAGCTACATATCAGGCACTGTACAAGGCACCAACTGCACAAAGGACCTCATCACCATCTAGCAGGAGAAGCAGACACATCAATATATGATCACTACATAATGGACTGATTACCACAGGAGAACTGAATAATACAATAAAACAAGTAACTAAGAGACCAGAGGGCAAAAAGGGACTAGGCAAGATTTCAGTGGCAAATTCTAAGGTATTAAGTTCTTCTCTTATTATCTCCAGTTGTATCTCCATTCCTGAAGGAGAATGTACCACATGATTTTGGATTTTTTTTCCAGCTAGTAAAACTAAGTCAGCAGCCCATAATCAGTTACACAAAAATTTTCATTTCCAATGTTATCTTTATTCCAATCCAAACAACATATTGTTAAGCTTCACTGTCATCACAGCTTAAAATACTTTCACATGAGTGAAGAAAATTTTTCCTGACTTTGAAAAATTCTTTTTTGTCACAGTAAGTAACTTAGATCCTTGTGTCAGAATGGACTTATTAAACAAATGCCATTACCATATTTACAGTATTCAAGAGAATAAACAAAACCATGTTGGATAAACTCACTTAAAATGCTTACCAAGCAAGTACCTCTACCAAAGCAAAGAACAAATATACCCCATAAAAATGTTAAAGAAGATAAATTTCATGGTACCAAATCTTATTTTCCATGATATAAGTAGAATTGATACATGTTCCTGTGAAAAAAATTCAATTGAGATAGAAGGAAAACAAATGGTCCATTGAACACCCAGAGAAGCTATTTATGATATTATCTCACAGGCTTTCTCAAACAAACAGTATGGCTAGATGGTTGGAGAAAATGAAACAAGTGCTCTTGAAAACCCAGCCTACACTCCCTAGTCTTTTTCCTCATCCTATTCTTTTAAGTCCGTATAATGATATTACGCACTATCCCATCCCTGAAGATACGTGTGCATCTCTCTGTCTCAATCTCTCTTTCAGAATTGTATATCTGACACTAGAAAAAAAAGTTTCATGTGGCTGTAATATTCACTTTCATTAGGCAAAATTTAAGTTAATTATCTATTTCACTTGACTTAAAAGCAAGATCATAGTAACATGATGAAGAGTGGTCCTAAGGCTTTGCCTTCAAAATGCAAGAGAATGTACTCAATATATACCAACTAGACACTCACTGAAGTCTTTTTCATAATGAAAAATATGATAATAGTAACTTCTCATTAACCATTTATGTGACAATCATAGCCTTCCATCCTTATCCTCCACAAAACTACATCAGAAAAGTTAGAGAAACAGTAATATTTCACAGAAGTATGAAGAAACAGAAGAGTAGAACAAAATCTTGTCCAGTGTCCTACTGAGGAAAATAAATATATGAAGAAGAAAAACAGCTAGAGCAAAACTTACTTGCAGTATCCTGTACCATTGTGGTAGGTAACACATATTCCTTCATTTACACAGGGCTCATAGCCATCCCGACACTGCAAAGCTAAAAGTAAAAACAAACACACATTAGAAATAAGTCATTAATCATAACCCTCAAACATCAAAGAAAAGTTAGCCAAACCAGGTCCACAGTTATTCTCACATTCAACAAGGTCTGGGTTTCCCTTTGGAGATTTAATCCGTTTTTTGTCTTTTGGCTTCTGGGATCAAAGAAGCATGAAAGTTCATCCCAAGAGTCTCTTCCTACAGTAACTGTTTTGTGGTCTTGGATGATGCTCTTAATTCTCCATGCCTCTATCTCCCAACACTACTAAGAAAATTAAAGCTCTGACATCCACTTCATGCCACAAGTATCTTGGGATTTGGATATTCCAGATGAGCAATGTAAGGACTCATCAATGAATATTTAGGAAGACTGGGTAGGTACTATGTCTCTGTGGTATTAGTGAATTTCTTAAGCCTTCAGGTGATGTTTCAGAACAGGCCATTTCAAGAAGTAATTAGAAACATCAACAATATTCATTCAGCTAACTGTAGCTGAGAGCCTAGTATGTACCAGGCACCGTATTAGGATTCAGAGAAGAAGGGGAAATGGAATACATAGAGAAATGAATAAAACAATCTCTAACTTTAAAGGGCTCACAGAAAGACAGGCAACAGACTGTGAGTAGAGATTGAAGAGGAGGAGGATCAAAGTAAAGAAAATTAAAAGTTAAAACATTTGGCTCTCAAATTCTTGAACCCCAGTCATTTATGAGGCAATGAAACAACACTTTACCACAACTCCCTTCCCAAAACAGATGACTCAGAAATAAACAGCAACAGTAAAACCTCTATTGATTTCGGCCAGAAGGGAAGGAAGGTTACCCCAAAGTCCCCCATTCACTTGCCGGATAGTTACAGTATCTTAATTGCTTAGCTTTTAGAGTTGGAATTTCCATCACCAAATGATTATCAAGAAAACTAATAACAATTAAAAAGGCAAGACGGAAAGAAACTTACTCAAACAATAAAAATCAAATTTGCAGTTCATAAACTTTCTCTGGAAGTCAACATGTCCATCGCCTAGGATGGTTCATGTATAAATCACTGCAAGCAACATTGAGAAGTCTCCACTTGAGTTTCCTCCAGTCATACCACTCTATGAATAAACAGTGCAATATCAGAGGCCCTAGGCCTGCCCCTCCTGGGCATCAAAACCAGCTGCTTTTCACAGCAGGGCCCAGACACAAGTTGGATGTTACAATTCTTCCCTCAACAATTACTGCGTAAGAAGCTTCTGTTTGCTCAGTACTGTTGCCAAGTAATGGAACCATTTGAGAACATGTTTACAGAAATCTCATCTCTTAAAATAATATTTTTAAAATAGTAATAACAATAGCAGCTAACATATAGCACTTACTAAATACCAGACTGTTCTAAGCACTTTACATAAACGAATTCAATCTTCCCAACAGCTCTAAGAAGTAGTTAATTTCACTATACACCTTCCACAGAAAGGGTAGGTGACCTGCCTATTGTCACACCAGTGAGTTAAAAGCCAGAATTTGAACTTAGGAAGTCTGGAGTCACAGTGACACACTGCTTTCCACTATCTGACATTTTTCTTCTCAGGATGGACAATATAGGCATTATTATACACATTTACTAGAAACTGAGGGCCAAGCAAGCTATGTGGGCTCCTCATGGAAGTCAACATGTTCATTGCACCACTCACTGTGGCAATGCTGGGCCTGGGCCCCACGTCTCCCACTATGTCCAGCCCTGCCTCTGTGACAGCTTTTGGGATCACACAAGCAAAGCAGTCACTAAGCAGCAACCCCAACAGGCAGATTCAGGAAGAGGGTCATCTTGTTGTCTATATTCCACTTCCCTGTAGGGCTCAAATGCTCCCTCTTCCCACACTGATAAGCCCAATGCAGCAACTATAATTAAAACAGTTAATGCCAGGTTATTTCCTCCATACCAGAGTTCTCAAACTGATTTTTTCATTCTCTTTAGACACTTTTATTAGTTTCAATGAGAACTTCCTGAGTTTTTCTATTTGCTTTTTTTTCTTTAAATAAAAAAGAAAACCTCTTGGTAGGAAAGGAATGTCTGCAGGCACAGAGCAAGCTAAACTGCAGCTCTGTCCTCCCCCTGCAGGAATCCTGGTGCAGCAGAGGGAGTCAGAAGACCTGAAATCCTGCCTCTGCCACAAACCAGCAGTGCTACTGCAAGCAAAGCACAACCTCCTGGGGGCTCAATTTCCCTACCTGTAAACCAATCCGGGGTGAACTCAATGCTCCTAAAGGTCCCCTGTGATGCAACAGTGACACCTCCCTCATGAAAAATATATGAATGGCATGCCTGGTACCTGGAGAAATCTATCCAGAAGGGCATAAGGACCCAGCCACCCATGACTCAGAAAACCATGGATGCAAAAAAAATCAGTCTGTTCCTATCAAGTGTCCTGGCAAATCATTACAGCGACAGGTTCACAGAAACACAAACAACCCAAAGTCAATATGTAGCAATCAATCTAGCAAATAACTTTACAACCTAGTCTTAGCAAACCAATCACATTCAGTGATGAAAAAGGAGGTGGGCTTACAGGACTAATAATTAACGCCATTTGGCTGATCTGTAGGGTCACGCTACCTTGAACTTTTAACATTTACCAAGCCATGGTTCTCAAACATTAGTATGCATCAGAATCATCTGGAGGGCTTGCTGGACCCCACCCCCACAGTTTCTGACTGAGTAGGTCTAGAGTGGGCCTGGGAATTTGCATTTGCAATAAGTTCCCAGGTGATGCTGAGGCTACTGTCCAGAGGAAGGACAGTTTGACAACTGCACTAAGGTATGAGAGCCCACTTCAAGAAATCCACTAAGACCATGAGGTGAGACGTCTGTGATGATCTAGACAATAATATATTACCTGAATGTGCAAGAGAAAAATAAGGTTTGAGACTCATGACTTTACTCAGGGGTTATTTCTAAATAAATACTGTAATCATTTGCCAAATGAAGAGATGTTAAAACTTTGATAACTCAAAACCATGAGTTAAGACTGGGAAGACTTCACTTCAGAAATTCAATTTGCTTTCTCCCCAATGTAAACATTTAAATTTAACAATAAGGTTGAAGGCAGCTTTATATTTGTAGGATAAAAAAATGAAATACTCATTCATACCCCAGTTAGAACTGATGCTTAAACCAATTTTTCAATAGATCAGAGAAACTAGTCACTCACAAAAAAGAGTGACTTTTTCCCAAATTTTCATCTTAAGGCCCAAACAGCAGTCACTCAATAAATACTACTGACTGAAATCAGTCTCGTATACTGTGCATGCCACCTCCCCTCAAAAAATGGTAAAAACAAAAGAAGCAGTGGATTTCAATTTTATGGCTCGATCCCTTGGTCATATAACACAAAATCTAGAGGCCAAGTTCTTGTTTTCACACATTTTCTGTGCAGGATTCTGGAGGGTCTGGTTTTCTAATAATCTGACCATATTTAGAGAGTATCTGCTATGCGAGGTGCAGGCATACCATTAATAGAATGAAGTCTCTGTCCTCATGAATCTTATTTCTATTAGCAAAAGGCACATAATAAATGAATAAATAAATTCATTTTCAGACAGTAGTAAGTGATAGACTCTTGTGGAAACAGAACCCAGGTATGGGATACAAAGTAATTGTGAAGGCTAGAGGTGTAGAGTCTACTTTAGAGGCCAGGAAACGCCTCTCTCAGGAGGTATCCCTTGTGCTAAGATTTAAACAAAGGAGAATCTTGAAGAAATGTGGAGCCCCTCAGGCAGAGGAAACAAGTGTAAAGGCCTTGAGACAGGAGTGAGACTGGTATTCGAGGCTCTTATGGCTATGAGTGTATTAAGCGAGGAGGAGAGTATACGAACAGTCCAGGGAAGTGGGCAGGTTAGATCATGGCTCCTGCTCTAAGCAGGAGGTAAACTACTAGGCTGCTTTAAGCAAGGAAAACACACAATCAGATTTATGTATGAAAAAAGTCAAGACTGTACAATGTTTCACTGAGTGAAGGGCTTTTTTTCCTTTCTTATATAAACTTATTCAAGTCATCCCTTTTTACACTAGACTGAAAACATCCATTTTCTCAGCTCTCCCAAAATGGTAAGGATTTAATTCTAGTCACATCTAACCTCCCAGAAGCACCACTTGCAACATGTCACTCCACCATTCTAATCTACGAGGGCTGTCACTTCCTAATTCTCAGAATTCACTCCCAATTTGGCTTCAGAAGGACCAGCTGAGTCCTGTCTAGTACCTTCACAGAGAGCCCAAGCTTGGCACTTTTTCCTCCAGGGACAAGCCATTTCTTACTTCTTCCAGTCTAAACCCTCATACTGACCTTCAAGATTGTAGCCTACCTTACCTACCCAGTATCCTCCTACCATACTGAATGCAGTCTCTTGAACTCAATGCCTGCACCTGTACCTCAGCTTCCTCTGACTTTTACTTCCATGTTACTATCTAAATTCTACTCATTCCTTCAAGGCCTAGCTCACCTCCTGCCTCCCCCACAAAGCCTCCCCTTGGTGGTTCTGGTCTTCACGGGTCTTTACCTTATAATACTCTAAATTCACAATTTAGCCTTTAATTCTATACTATCTTCTAACTGTTTATGCTTTTTCACTTTTAAGTTTCTAGAGGATAGAAAACATTTCTTTTCTGTATATTTGAGGCAATAGAGTTTAGCGATGGAAAGCACAGATGCTAATGAAGATCTGGGTTTGAATTCTGGCCTACTATCTATGTCTGTATCCTTCTGTGCTTCAGTTTCTTCATCTGTAAAATATTTTCCCTCAGAGCCCTGGTAGAAATGAACTGAATTAATACATTTAAAGAGCCTAGAACAATGTCTGATACACAGTAAGAGCTCAAAAAAGGCTAGCTCACATAGTAAGCACTATTAAATTCTTAATAACTGATTGTATAATAAATGATGCCTCTAGGGAAATTTGTTATATTAATCAAACCCCACTTTAAACAAACTGAGAAATCTAAAAAAAATAGAAGAGCCCTAGGCAATTTAGGATGTAATATCAATAAATGGAATAAATTATTCTCAATTGCCATCACTAATAGTCTAATAAAAGACATACTAGACTACTACCACAAAAAAAGGGGGAGATTGCTGCCCTTAAAAAAAACTGGGGGTGAGGGAGCACTGCAGAGATAAAGAGAAATGATCCACTGAAGGTAAAATAAACACTCCATATGAACAAAAATATCATTCAATTTTAATACAGTTCTATTAATTGAGCAACTACTGTGAGCATGGCCCTCTACTAGGCATTACATGGAAATCAAACAGGAATAAAACAATTCCTATCCTCATGGTTTATATAATCTAATGGAGGGAAGTTAGGGGTTGGGGCAGAGAGAATGTGACTATCTTGGAGATGACTCCAAGATAAATATGAACAAAACAAAATCTGCTTGTGTTATTATACCTTTAAGCAGATCCTCATAATGTCAATATCAGAATCACTCCAAAAAGAACCTTCAAGAAATACAACACAAACCCGTTGTTTAGCACTGAGTGTAATTCAATCCAGACAAGGTTCTAGTATTATTCAAGTTTATCAACCTCATTTGTATATAAATATTATAAACAACAGAATAAGCTGTCATTGATTTTAACCAGTTCCAGAACCTCAGGAATTTGCCCACTTAAGGACAGGCTCAAGGTATCCAGACTTGATGGAATCATCTTTAAAATTTACTCTAGGCATTTACCTAGGTTTTCCAGGGCTCTTCAAGATCATGCTGGCTACGTATCACTGGTTTAAAAGCCTCCCTTTGTTTTAGGAATCTCTAACATGAGTAATTAAGTGTGCATCCCAGTTGGCTGTATGCTGAGCAGCCTTCAATTCACTTGTTACATGAACATGTAATTGTTTTAAACTGGCATTACTTGTTACTTAGTAGCCTCTTCAAATAAACCTCTGTCTGTAGTCTCTCTCACATGATTTTTTTTCCATACCCTCCTTCCTTTGTTTGCAGTGTGGTATCTGTGCTTATATCCAGGGCTCACTCAACAGACATTAATTTAACGCCTTGAATGGCTGGGGTTCCTAAAATATGTGAAGAGGAGGTACACAGCGCCCTCTTAACATTCTCTCCACCATTTATGCAAATTTCAAGTAGCAGCTTTTGAAAGCGATGAAGTCCGAGTGCCCTAGGACCTTGGCTGACATGGCTGTTGTCGCTTCAGACACATGGTGTCTGGAAGAGGCTCAGTAAAATGAACAAAGCAAAGTTTTCTAAAATGACTGCTTGCATTATTACCAAAAATAGGAGAACTGAGGGCAGACTGGGAGACATCAGGGATTTGAAATAATTCTCATAGCACTCTGCAATTTCAAACAACAAAGCTTTCACTGAATTTTTGATTCCACTTTTTGGGATCAAGCCATGAAAAAAAAAATCCAAACAAACAGAAGTGCAAGAGCTTCAAATCCCAAGTGGTACATTTTAACAAAAACAAAGTGGAGAAACATCTGTCTTTTTCCTTGAAATTCGTCTTGATTAAAAGGCAAATAAATGCAACAAGGGAAAAAACAATTTCATTGTACTGATAGTGTTTTGAGATTTTATGCCCTTTACAGATAATCATCTAGTAGAAGATATCGTTTCCTACTTAAGAGATGCCGATCCCAGGCCCACAGAGATCAAGGCTTAGGCTATTGGATTCATAGCAAAATAGTACTACTTTCAAAAATAGGTATGCCTTTATTTAAGAAAATACAACCAACAAAAACTGAAGCTCAAATAACAAGGGCATTTTGACATTACTAGATTTTTTGTTTTATAAAGATATTGTTCCCAGGGAGCTGATGTCTCTAGAACAATCCTTGATTTTTTTTTTTAATTTTTTAATTTTGATATCATTAATGTACAATTACTTGAACAACATTATGGTTACTAGACTCCCCCCATTATCAAGTCCCCCTCACATACCCCATTACAGTCATGGTCCATCAGCATAGTAAGATGCTATAGAATCATTACTTGTCTTCTCTGTATATGCTGCCTTTCCTGTGTCCCCCCACCTACATTATGTGTGCTAATCATAATGCCCCATTTTCTCCCTTATCCCTCCCTGCCCACCCACCCTCCCCAGTCCCTTTCCCCTTGGTAATTGTTAGTCCATTCTTGGGTTCTGTGGGTCTGCTGCTGTTTTGTAGAACAAGCCTTGATTTTTTAAATTCCTATTATTTCCTATTTTATAATATTGGATTTTTGCAAAAAGTAAAATTTGTCAAGATTTGCTGTTATATTGACATATACTATGCACTGTTTTTTCCTTTTTTATTTTTCTGTCTTTTTAAAGAGTGCATAAAATTTTTAATTTATCTATCTAAATTTATTTCCCTAGTTTTAGAGATGAAAATGGATTTAGCTCTGACATATGAAATTCAAGATTTGAAAAATTCACATATACTTATAAATCAGAGGTGGCCAATTTAATTATTACCTCTGCACACACATACATTCTTCCACCTGGAAAATACTTCCCCTCCCTTTTCTCCTTCTCCATCTTTCTAACTTCTACTTATATTTCAAATCATAGGTAAAGCATTACCTTCCTGAAGAAGCCCTCAGAGACCCTCCAGACTGATTTATATGTTCCTCCTCTGTGCTGCCATTACATCCTGTGCAGATGTATTGTAAGTGCTGGCTCACCCATCTTTCTCTCCAACATCTTGCAAATTCCTTTAAGGCAGTGACCATGATTGGTTCATCTTTGTATACCCAGGACCTAGCACACTGCCTGGACATTGCAGGTATATTCAATACTTACAAGATACTTAGTGAAGTAGCTGTACTAAGACAAAACCTATTAACAAACTCAATAACCAGTTTATATGTTTAAAATATTCTTAAGGCTCCAATTTTAGTAAGCGTAGGGATACCCAAATGTGACTATGCCTAATAATTCTGATTTCATTTTGTATAAGGAGTAGAAAAGTAAAATAAGAAGGAAAAAATGGTGCAAATTTCCTGGACTTTAACAGGGATGAAAAGCTAAGAAAGTAAAACTGTACTTTTCTAATCTTTGCAAAACTAAAACATCTTGGGAAGTTCCTGCCTTAAAATTTGCATGAATGAAGATACACCTTCCCCTACTCATCCCCATGAATTTTAAGCCATGTGTATTATGCTAAGAATTTATTAAAATTGGCTGAACAAAAGCCAAAATAATTTACATCTAAACAGCAAGTACAGAAAACTGTAATAAAAATTCCAAGTAAATGGTAAGCTAAGATAGTGTGTTTTCATTGTACAGTACCATTTTCCCTATGAGTAGATTCACTGATACACATCCATAAAACCATAGGCACCAATCTTATCTAAAGTAGCCCCAATATATTTCTCTGTAATAATCTAACGTTTTATAAAATGACATTGCCCAAAATAATTACAGGGTTTGTAAGTCCAAAAGGTTCAGGATCTTGGTATAAAGAAAAACCAATAGAGGGGAAGAAGTTATATCTTATCGAGAAGTTAAATTATTCTCTACACATAGGGCTATATACTTCTATACTGTCAAAAAAGGCCCATCTGAAGTGTAAATCCATTTTCTTAAATTTTCTATTATCTGTTTTGTTCTCTGATCTATATCTGTTCTGTTATCAGAGATAAATTCCGACTTTCATCGATTTCCTGTCTTTTAGTAAGTGTTCCCTTTTAAAGTTTTTTAAAGACTATTTTGTTAAGTACAGTTTCATTTTGAATAAAAGCCCTTAATTTTAAATATATGCTTTTAAGAACCCTTTCAGGAAAAGAATTTTATAAATATATATAATCTTTTTGCCACCCATCCAAAAGAAACAAAATGTTCTTTTAGCTTAAATTGTTCAGAATATTTTATAAATGAGTAAACAATTTCTATTGTTTGTTAATTTAGAGGTAGACCCCAAAAAGAAACAATAATGGGCAAAATTATGCTAAAAATGAAAATTGAAAAACTTAGGGTTGTTAAACGTTATTATATAAAATCATGGAGACATCTGAAACCAAATGGGGAAAACCCAGGGAACAGTCTAAGATCCTTCTCCACAAACCTTTTTAAAAAGCCTTTGGTAGCAATGAAGTCTCCCACAAGGATTGAGTCTGACATACCACAGTCAATGGATGGTGTTAATGGATGACAGGTCTGAGTCCTAGATAAAGTCGCATGGCACGTATAGCTAACTGTTCTGCAGTCAGGGCTTACCAGCTGGGTCACAGAGGGTCCATACCTTCAGCCAAAAACAAACCCTGTTCACCTATGTACAATATTCAACTCAAAACGTTTGCACACATCACTGAGAATTGTTTAAGCCCAAGAACTAAAAAAGTCCTAAACCCTGGGTTCAAACCCAGTATATTTCAGATAAACATAGAAACCAGCACTCTGAAGAAAATACCTAAATCTGGAGATAATAAATGCATATCATTTCCATTTCCAGAGAACATGCCTGAGGCAACAACCTTGGAACAGAGGAATGTAGACAGGAGGAAAATATCAAATGTTTACTAAATATCTAGGGGAGAAGAAAACATGTAGCTCCAAACTTCAATTTTTACTTAGTTTTGTTTTCAACTGTTCTCTTTTTAATTTGTTTCTTCAACCACAAATCAATACCAACCCTACCAACAAAAAAAAAACAATATTTAATACACAAAAAGATATTTGATGAAGAGCTGATCATTTCAATGTTCAATCAATTCCTCTTAAAAAAAAAGTCCTTCACTCTATAGCATCTCACTATGCTGACAGACAGTGACTGTAATGGGGTGTGGGGAGAACTTAATAATACGGGTGAATGTTGTAACCACAATGTTGCTCATGTGTAACCTTCATAAGATTGTATATCAATGATACCTTAATAAAAAATAATAAAAATTTTTTAAAGTCCTCCAACTACATAAGCCTTCCAACTACTCACATGCTTTCTTTACTTGGAGAGTAAGCAAGAATTCGTCTCCAAGACTACTTAGATTTCTGTGGAGTTGTAGCAGTCATTCTGTGGAGTTTAGCAGCATGTGAAAAACAGCTCAGCACACTGAAGGTCATGATCTGGTTTGCAAATGCTGATGTACATTCTTGCTCATCCAACTGTTGCCGGATGAGCAAAAAAAACAACAAAGACAGAAAACATTGTATATACATCAATAAATGACAATATCAGAACTTAAAACTTTCCAGGTTTGGTATTTGCAGCAACACCTGATTTGGCAAACCCAAAATTCACAATGCCTTTGACAAAGGTTTCCTTGGTTCTAAGAGAGGCTAAAGACTTCTCTTATTCCACCTTCAGTCCAGTGTTCTCAGCAAGAGCAAAAGAAATGACCTAAAGCCCAATATATTAAATTTTAAATGTTAGGGTAAGTCTTCTAAGGAGAGTTAACTTTCTTGATCCCAGTGTTTCTCCCACTCTCACAAATGAGTCATAAATTCCGAGAGGAATTTTTTTTTAAGAAGCAGATGCCCTGGCCCACTATCCATTTCATCTGCTTTGCAGCTATTCCTCCTGCCCGGCAACCCAAGGAAGTTCCAGCAAAAGAAAGGTTCTGGACTGAGCAACACATTATCTGATCCACCTTGCTTCAACCCAGCTATGATGCCAGGCACATGGTAAAAGCTTGGAAAACATTTGTCAAGCCAAACTGTTGAAGGAGCAGGCCAAGTAGTTTTCTATCTCCCTCCAAGAGAACATAAACAAGTCCTTAATTTCCCACAAAGGACTAAAATAAAATCTGCAAAATGATAGTTTATTCTAGTTTTCTAAGGTCACAAAGACCTAGCAAAGGAGATATTTTAATCTCTTTTGTTTATCACTCTTAAAATACTTTCCTCAGTAAAAATTCATTCCACTCTGAAGACCAAAGAGTGTTACTCATGTTGAACAAGAGAGATTCACAAAGGTAGGTTTAACAGTTACACAACTCCAGGCTCAGTGGGAATGTCCTTCGAACCATCACCTCATCACATTAACAGGATTAAGTCCTTTAGAAAACCAGTATGAAAGCAAGTAACCCTCAGTTCCAGCAAAGGGACAAAGGATTTAGTGAATCGGGTTATTAGTGTAGTGCTGGTGATTAAATAACATTTCTCCTCTCCACCAAAGCACACATTACCTCATCAAAAATATTAAAACCAACGCTTTGTAATCACTTTGGCTATAAGCCTAAATATCAGTTACCACAGAAAGTCTCAAATACTCTAACTTTTACATTAAAAACATCAAGTGAATCAAGTACCCTCCCCCTCAATGTAATCTAGTTTTTGAATTAAGTAGAACAAGGTTATAAAAATTTACACACAGTGAGGTTCTGTGAGTGCCCTTCCACGGCCACAGAAAATAACCCCAAATCAGCAGCCTTCTAAAGCACAATACCTTACCTTCAAGAAGTAACTCTAACAATGTGAATTTCAGAAATTAGCTGTCATACCCTAAATTAGTTGGCTGGCCAGGGTCCGTCCAGTATCCCCCTACCTAAAGATGGAAATGGTGTTGACTTTGTAATGTGTAAGTAAAATTAACGTCCCACCTTCTGATGAGCAGGGATTTTCAGCTGATTTCCATCTATGTGCCCCCATCCAGACCTATAAACATTCTAAGAATAATGTCAATACTGTGGCGAAACAAATCAAAGTCAGCTCACAACCCTTGAATTCTCTGCCCTAAGAAGGCTAACCATACCCAGATCAACTGGTCAAAATCCATGCTATAATAAAAGTACCTTCATAGTTTACAAAAACAAACTCATACAAATTATCTCATTTGAACCCCACAACAACCCTTAAAGGCATGCAAATCAGTATCAGCATCATTTTACAGCAGAGAAAACTGCACTTTAAAGAACTAAGGGACTTGCCCAAAGTCATTCAAGTTCAGATAGCCAAACTGGGACTGTAACACATATTTTACCTCCTAATCCAGCATCATCTTTTCAGTCATGACATCTGCTGAGATGCAATCAGAAAAACCTGATACCCACCAAAACATGCAAACCTCCATAATATACATTTATGACTACAACATTCTTATGTAGGTAAGTACCCACATACCAGCTATGTACATAAAAAGCATTTACACCAAAGATCAGCTAATGACCACATGCTAGTCAAAAGCAAAACCACAACTAAGTTCCTAGGACAAGAGGGGTCACCAATGCTGCCCTAACAAGGACCAACATACATTTATTAGTATCACTCCTACCTCAACAAAAGAACCCCACCTTTGAAAACTTGCCAACTCTAGGATTCAATATACTCTAAGTACTATTTCTCAGGAAAACCATAGCCTACCCCATGAGGTAAAAGAATGGATAAAATTGTATAGTTCTTCCTTTGTAAAACTCTACCTAGGTACCATTTCTTCTCAATAATAGAGTGGCTTCATAGAAGCAAAAGGAAATTTTGGAACCAGATTATAAGAATATGCACACTTTATCTTGATAAGATTTTACTATTAAAAATGATGACCCTATTAAAAGCAGGTAGCACATCACCATTTGATCAAGCTACCCATCATCAACTGATCAGAAATAAATACCTCCAAAGAGCACATCTGCAGTTGAGTTAATGAAAACTAGACCACTAAACAGGAAAAGTGTGCCCTGCTGCTTTGAGAATGCAGGTAGTTAATGTGGAAAGACCAGAATGCCAGAAGAGACAGCCTATTTTCTTTATCTGGTCTGCTTCTCTCCAATTAAAAGAATCAACCAAGAAGGAACAAAGACAAAAACTCATCTTCCCAAACCAGGAAATAAACTACCTAGACACATACCGTTACTGATACTGGATCCCAGCTGAGGAAACCTCAGGCAGCTCACAGCACTATTTTTCCACAAGGCTGAGAACACCAGACTCTTGTCTTCCAAAGCCAAAAGGATAAATTTCACTACTACAGTTTGGTATATTATTCCCTAAAATACCACCTTTCTCCCTCTCCATACCACAAAAGAACTGTAGAAAATAATGACAAGTTAAAATAGATTACGTTTGTTTCCCTTATGACTTTTTTTTAAAGGGTATCTTACGCCATATACCTACCGTGGTCCATGAATTGGTAGATGAATTCAAAACAAAGTTTTAAACTACAACTGGTCTATATACATAATATATTTTCTATAAATACATACTCCATCAAAATTCAGGAAATCTGATGACAGAAATCTAAAGAGAAAATGGATTTTAGAAAAGTCTTGGGCAAAACAAAAATAAATGGCTATAAAGGAGAAAGAAAGAAAATGGGCAACTTCTTTTTTTACATCTAAGCCCCACTCCTGAAACAACAGCTAACTTTGCTCAGCTGAAGGAAAACCACAGGACTTGGAATAACTCAATGTACTGTCCCTCCTTATGTTAAAATGACACTGTTGACTCACCCTCAGTAAGACATGTGGTTGGTTTAACTTGTTTTTCCAGTAACAGTAATGAACTGAGCTGCACTAATAATAATGATATGCATCCTCACAACTAAAAAAATATTTGTGTAAATACCTACATATATAAAATACATGTCCCTGAGTCTGTCTGGTTCTGCACTGTAGCCAAAGTGCGTTTTATCCCTCTCTCTAATTTGCTAGCCAGTCTCTCTGCAAATGATGACTGGTATCATTCCTTTTTATTTCATTACAAAAATGGAATTTCTTCTAATTACCACATTAAACATTCACCATATTTACTCAGTGAATCTTTGTCTTAGCTCATCCTCACAGTCCTGGGCTGCCAACTTCAGAAATGAGATGAACTAATTCATTTTCTTTATTTTAATTCTTGCTCAACTTTGGGTGGTACTGCAGAAGGCCTACAAATCAACCACCCTTGCATGCTACTAATATTATTCAACGGCATTCCACAACAAAGTGGGATACATTCTCCATTCTATTGCTCAGTCATTTACAGTTTGCTTTCTAGTTCAGGCTGAAAGAATTTTTTTTTTTTTTAATCAAGAAATGTTTACCAGGCCCTGATCAAATGAGGATTTTTGCACCAACAGAAACCCAAAAAAGAAAGTTGTCTGCTCTCCTTAGCTCAAAAATGTTACTTCTCAAGGAGAGATTCAACCCAATTCACACACATCCTCTAATCTTTATCTATTTCACTCTGAAAAGATAGCTTTTTAATTTATAACTTCTATTCTAAAAAATAGAATAGAGTTCTATTCAACTCTTAAAAAAAGCTACTTTGCAGAGGAACATTAGAAATATTGAGAGTAAAAAATAATCTAATAAAAGAACAAATACCTTTGACATTAAACTCTTCAATTCTCATTCTAGACCAGCAGTCTGCAAAATGAGATGTGGGTATCCCATAGTGGGAGTGTTGCAAGACCATCCACTGGAGTACCAGAACTTCTAGAACATCTATATATTTAGTCTAAAAAACATATAATTAAGCATTACTAAAAGCTAACATATGCATGTATGGTTTAATAACTGTGTATGTACAAAATTTAAAGACATTAGCAAACCAAATTCAAAAATACATCAAAAAGATCATCCATTATGATCAAGTGGGATTCATCCTAGGGATGCAAGGATGGCACAACATTCAAAAATCCATCAACATCATCCACTACATCAACAAAAAGAAGGACAAAAACCACACGACAATCTCCATAGATGCTGAAAAAGCATTTGACAAAATTCAACATCCATTCATGATTAAAAACTCTCAAAAAAATGGGTATAGAGGGCAAGTACCTCAACATAATAAAGGCCATATATGACAAACCCACAGCCAACACCATACTTAACAGCAAGAAGCTGAAAGCTTTTTCTTTAAGATCAGGAACAAGACAAGGATGCCCACTCTCCCACTTTTATTCAACATAGTTCTGGAGGTCCTAGCCACAGCAATCAGACAACACAAAGAAATAAAAGGTATCCAGATTGGAAAGGAAGAAGTCAAACTGTCCTTTGCAGATGACATGATATTGTACATAAAAAACCCTAAAGAATCCACTCCAAATCTACTAGACCTAATATCCGAATTCAGCAAAGTTGCAGGATACAAAATTAACACACAGAAATCTGTGGCATTCCTATACACTAACAATGAACTAGCAGAAAGAGAAATCAGGAAAACAATTCCATTCACAACTGCATCAAAAAAAAAAATACCTTGGAATAAACCTAACCAAGGAAGTGAAAGACCTATACTCTGAAAAGTACAAGACACTCATGAGAGAAATCAATAAATGGAAACACATCCTGTGTTCATAGGGAGATTTAATATTGGATAGGGAGAATTAATATTGTCAAAATGGCCATCCTGCCTAAAACAATCTACAGATTCAGCACAATCTCTTATCAAAATACCAACAGCATTCTTAAATGAACTAGAGCAAATAGTTTTAAAATTCATATGGAACCACAAAAGACCCCAAATAGCCAAAGCAATCCTGAGAAGGAAGAATAAAATGGAGGAGATTATGCTCCCCAAATTCAAGCTCTACTACAAAGCCACAGTAATCAACAGAATTTGGTACTGGCACAAGGACAGAACCATAGACCAATGTAATAGACTAGAGAGCCTTGACATAAACCCAAGCACATATGGCCAATTAATATACAATAAAGGAGCCATGGATATACAACGAGGAAATGACAGCCTCTTCAACAACTGGTGTTGGCAAAACTGGACAGCTACATGCAAGAGAATGAAACTGGATTACTGTCTAAACTATACACAAAAGTAAACTCAAAATGGATCAAAGACCTGAATGTAAGTCATGAAACCATAAAACTCTTAGAAGAAAACATAGGCAAAAATCTCTTAAATACAAACATGAGCAACTTTTTCCTGAATGCATCTCCTCGGGCAAGGGAAACAAAACCAAAAATGAACAAATGGGACTACATCATGCTAAAAAGCTTCTGTACAGCAAAGGACACCATTAGCAGAATAAAAAGGCATCCTACAGTATGGGAGAATATATTCATAAATGACAGATCTGATAAGGGGTTGAGATACAAAATACATAAAGAGCTCACACACCTCAACACCCAAAAAGCAAATAACCCAATTAAAAAATGGGCAGAGGATCTGAACAGACACTTCTCCAAAGAAGAAATTCAGATGGCCAATAGGCACATGAAAAGATGCTCCACATCACTAATTATCAGGGAAATGCAAATTAAAACCACAATGAGGTATCACCTCACACCAGTTAGGATGGCCAAAAAAGAAAAGACTAGGAACAACAAATGCTGGCGAGGATGCAGAGATTGGGGAACCCTCCTACACTGCTGGTGGGAATGTAAAATAGTTCTACCACTGTGAAAAGCAGTATGGAGGTTCCTCAAAAACTAAAAATAGAAATACCATTTGACCCAGGAATTCCACTCCTAGGAATTTACCCTAAGAATGCAGGAGCGCAGTTCCAAAAAGCACCCCTGTGTTTACTGCAGCACTATTTACAATAGCCAAGACATGGAAGCAACCTAAGTGTCCATCAGTAGATGAATGGATAAAGAAGAGGTGGTACATATACACAATGGAATATTATTCAGCCATAAGAAGAAAACAAATCCTACCATTTGCAACAACATGGATGGAACTAGAGGGTATTATACTCAGTGAAATAAGCCAGGCGGAGAAAGACAACTACCAAATGATTTCACTCATCTGTGTGGCATAAGAACAAAGCAAAAACTGAAGGAACAAAACAGCAGCAGACTCACAGAACCCAAGAATGGACTAACAGTTGCCAAAGGGAAAGGGACTGGGTAGGTTGGGTGGGAAGGGAGGGAGAAGGGAATAAGGGGCATTACGATTAGCACACAAAACATGGGGAGGGCACAGGGAAGGAAGTATAGGACAAAGAGGACAAGTAGTGATTCTATAGCATCTTACTATGCTGATGGACTGTGACTTTAATGGGGTATGTGGTGGGGACTTGATAATGGGGGGAATCTAGTAACCACAATGTTGCTCATGTGATTGTATATTATGATACCAAAAAAAAAATTTTTAAGACATTTATTTACCTAATTCCCAGCCCTGCCCCTGATGCAAATCATGCTCAGAAAAAAAAATGCTTTTCTTGGGGCATGTATATTTTTTTAAAGTTTGGAGGTTCTTCCTCGACCCCTATAAGTCCCAAACTAGGACACACATAGCTTTAGGAATACACGACATTTGGGAGAAAATGCAAAGAAACTAGATAAAACTGATAATGTTCCTAGTTTCTTTATTTGATTCACTCTAGGTTAAGTGACAGTCACTCTTTCCTGCCATCGGGTGCTTTCGAAGACAACTCTAGTGAATATGTGTTAGAATGAAAGGGGCCAGAGAATGATGACCTAGGTTCTGTGCCTGGCTCTCTATCATCCAGCCATTTGACCAAGGGGCAATCACTTCACTCTCCCAGGTCTTTTAGTTTCCTTCTTACCCAAATTTTATGATTCACAAGTTAGGTTTTCATCCCATCTTACCAGCTTCTACTTGTCATTTCTTCTAACTAGTCCATATTAGCCTCTCCCACCAATCTCAGTCCCTGCCTCTGTCCCTGATGAGGCCTTGACTTTGCATTCCCCCCACCTTCCATGGCCTGTTTGTGTGATGCTGAATGACACTTGCCGGAAGGGCTTGTAAGCATTCTCAAGTTACTTCCAAGTGTCGCCCATTACTCCTGGACACCAAAAGCTCCTTCGTATAAAATGGTGGGGCAGCATTCTGTATGGGACCAATTTGTATCACCACTCAATCATGCTGACCATTCCCAGCCCTGCCCCTGATGCAAATCAGCAATGTACTCGCTTAAAGGGGAAAGAAACGGGAACCCAAATTACAGCGTACATGGTCTGGCAAAAGAAAATGAAGCCAAGGCCAACCATGCCTAGGTAAGCCATACTATGAGGTAAATAGCTCTGAACTTGGCAGGAACAAAATAAGGAACTAGGAAAAGCATAGAGAAGTGTTAACTCTTGTTGGTAAGATGGCCCCTCTAAGTCGAAACAGCCAAGTTCATGTCCCAGAAATGACCACCTTTTCAAAATAATGAGTCATCAAACAAGTTAATATATGGAACGTGCTTACTCCCTGGCACCGTTAGTTAAAATAATTATCCTCATTGCATCAAGTACACCAGAGGTAATAGGAAAAATGTTCTCTTAATCTGCAAAATTTGGGGGCTCTGTGGCAGAATTTTCACCTGCCTACAGCAGTCTGAGATTCAACTTCCCTTTTCAGGTTTTGTCAACATCTTTAAAGATTCCACGGCATATTTACCATCATGTGGGAAGAAAAGACCCAGGCAACATAATGTACTTTTAAGGAAGCAGCCTGGTATGAGGAATAAAACAGTGGACCAGGGGCTAAAAAGTCAGGCATCTTGTCTTTGTACCATCACTAACTATTTTTGTGCTCTTGAAAAATTACTTTTCTAAGGCCTAAATATTTCAGTCTGTTTTGAAAAACATGATGATTATATGACCTATGGTCCCATAGCCAATGAGGCATCAGCTTGCAAACATTTTTTTACTGTGATCTACAGTAAGAAATGTATTTTAAGTCAGAAAATCAACATTCATACTTACATATACATAGCAAAAACAAAAATTTCAAGAAACAGTATTTATCCTTACTATGTGATGTTTTCTATTCTATTCCTTTTTTTCCCCGAAAGTGCTGTTCAAGACCTACCAAACTGGTTTCATGACTCATGAGTGGTCACAACCTACAGTTTAAAAACACTATACTGAAGCATGGTTGTAAAGAATGTGGCCTTGCAGTCAGAGAGACCTAACTCCACCATTAACTAGCTACACAATCTTGGGTAAATTACCAACTCTTTTCAAAGTTCATTTTTTAGATTAAGATTAAATGCCAGGGTTTTTCTACAGATTAAATGAAGTAATGGACATGAGGCACTTAGCTGCACTGTACCTGACACAGAACAAGCACTCAATAAAACCTTATGGTAATGATCAATAATATCAGTGTCATTCTTACTCATTCAAAGATTCCAGAAGAAAGTAAAGTAAGTGGAAGGGTGCTAGGGAAAGCAACAGGCTCACCTGCAGACATCAATAACCAGCAGAGCTGACATCAGGTCAATCCTGGCCTATGCTCACTGAAGTTCCATAAGCAAAGGTACTTTGTGTCTTTCTTCACAGTATCCCCTAACAATTGTAACAGTGCCTGGCACACACAGTGGACACTCACATATTTGTTGAATGAGTTAATATACCTGGAAGCTCATCTCTGTGCACTGGAAGAGCTATGACAAGATCCCAGACAAGTGTGCATAGATCCATCTGCCCTAAAACTCAGACACCTGGGGTTGCTCTAAGTCAGTGGTTCTCAAAGTGTAGTTCCCAAAATAGCAGTAGCATATCCTGGGAACTTCTCAGAAATGCCAATTACCAGGTCCCACTCCAGGCCTATAGGATCATCAGAAAAACTCTAGTGTTGGGCTGTGTACCCAGCAATTTGTGTTCTAATAAACTCTCCAAAATTTGATGTACAGTCAAGCTGAGAGCCAAACCGTGATGACCTGGAACCCTACAGCAATTCCAGGGAGTCAAATACACACCCCAAAGGACTCCAGTGAAGTTCATTAATCCTAGGAACTAATTACTGGAACTAGTTCAACCAAGACTCTTTAGAGCCAACTATAATCTTCAAGCAAGTTCCCAAAAATTGCTTCTCCTCTTCTGTTTTTCTTTAGCTACCAACAGAAGCCTAAACTAAACAAAGAGCCCCTTTGAAACAACTACTCTAACATTTAGCATGAAGCCTGATTCTCAGAAGCCATGCAAAACCTGTTTCTTAAAAGGTCTCTTACCTAAGCATGTTCCCTAGGCTCACACAGTCCCATAACAGGACTTCTGGACCACAGCTTCAGGATGCTTCCTGAAACTCTACAACAGTTCTCAAAAATGAGCTAGGTCTCACAGCCAGTCTACACACAGAAAAGTTGGCACTGAAGTTACACCACACTGTTCCACCACTACTAGCCTTGCATTTGACCACTTGTCAAATCAACAACTTACTAAGTATCTATTTTGTGCACATGCATATGCTCCAGTAAAAAGGTAATCAAATATTAAAAGTCCAGAATTAAAGTTTATAATATGCTGCTAAATCAAAAAACACATTTGTATCACCAGATTGAATCTACACCTTCAGAAAGCTATGGAAAACCTCACTAATTTCTAAAAACCTTAATTTTCCAGAAGTCACCTTAGTCAGAAGCCCTGCAGTGCCATCAGACCATAGTTAGAAATAAGACTTAGAAAAAACACAATGATTTTTATCAAAAGGAAGGAAAATATGTCTATCTTTTTCTATTCTGGAAAGGATTGTTAACATCCCTTCCAAAGGCAAAAGGGTACCTTTTAAGAATAGAAAGAGTCCACATTTCTGTCAATAAAGTAATGATCCAGTTATATACCAAAAGACAGAAGGCCTGGCTTCTGGTTCTCCATCTGCCCCAGTACCTACCATGTGAGTTTGGGTTAGGTCTCACAGGACCTCTGCCTCAGTCTCCACGAATGAACACGTGGCCTTATGAAAGATATAACATACATGAAAGCGCTCTGCCAACTATTGAGTACCATCTCAACATGCAAATTTATTCCTGTGAATTGAATAATGACCAAATGTGACCAAAATAATTTATACTATAAAGTGCTCATAAGTGGTTTGACAACAGCTAAAACAAAAGCATAAACTAGAAAAGATACTGAATACGTTTGTACACATAAAACAGCATGATGCCACAAATGTGAAGGCTCTCAAATGACGAAGAAATGGATGAGAAAAATTACCCATAGTACAGCAGCCCTTCCTGGTTTTGGCAAAAATGTGAGCTGGAGAGATATGGTACTAAGAAAGAAAATTAATGACAAACAAGAAATAAGGTGAACTGTTGTGAAAACTCCAAAAGGATATGTCTGAAGAGGACTTTGGGAGACAAGGGTAGGGAGGGCTATGTCTTTGCCAGGCCTAATGCACCCTCTGCCCTGGGTGCACTGCCTTTTCAAGCAGCCACAGAAGGAGCTGAGCCATTACTCTTGCTGATAATGATGAGAAGACGCTGATGGGATGATTGCACATCAACAGTTCTCAGACTCAGATGTTGTGTAACTGGGTGTGTCCATCTATGTCACTCCACAGATGGTTATTAAACTAGTTACAACTTCCCTAAATCTTTTTACTAGACCTGAGCAGCATTCTGGACAGCTCTGCAATGCCAACTGAGAATAGGCACTATTATAAAAAAATTTAAACAGTTCCAAGGTCTATTCCTCCTCCCAACAAATGCACATGTGCACATACACACACACACACTTAAAGCAAAGATATTTAATTCAAACATCCAAATTGTCAAATTCTAAATCCAAAACTTTACCAAAACCATAAATACTCCTTTACTGCATTAAAAGCTACAAGTCTATTCATTTTAACCTGTCATGAATAAAAAGTATGATCAATTTCCAACTTTCTATGAACAAACTATAGCATTTTGGATAATCTATGTGCCTTAGGAGCAACCCTGTTAACAAAGCTCTCCTTAGGATAATGGAGAATGGGATCCCCACTATCATGATATTCAACTGCCAAATTCTTCCTAGTTTTCAAAGAGAGGCATGGCCCCTATGTGGCTAGATGACAGCAGCCTTCATCACAGAAGCTCTCAGCTGACCACAGGAATGGCCAAATGCCCAGCTGGATTAATGGAGAGTCAAAAAGTCCCAGTTGGCATTTTGCTCATATTGAGGTGTCAAGCCTTCAACTAGCTGGCCACTCTTTATAGTCAGCTATCCTACACTGTACACCTGAAAGAACGTTTGTTGAGTTGACTCCCTTGTAGGAAAAGCAAAACGAGTATTAGCACTTATGTGGAAGGCAAGCAGACTTTCATAGACAAATAGAGAGAAATAAGACAGACACTCGTGTAAGTTATAGCCTTAGAATTAGTAAGCTAAACTGAAATGCAATATGTGAGTTTGATTTTTTTCTTTCTTTCCCCACAAACATTTGGCAGAGTTAAAATTTTAGCCATCATACGTTTTCTTCCCTGAAATGTACTGGTTACAGTTCCCACAGAGGCTAACTACGCACTTCCTTGTGGGTGGATGTGTAAAACTACCATAACAAAACATATTCTATTTCCTCATTTTGATTGAAAGGAAAGAAGAGATGCTAAAGTGCACTTACACAAGTGACAGCGCGATACTGACATGCCTCTCTGAATACACAATTTATATTCTGTTTAGATTTAAAGTTATAATGAGTAAGGAGAAAGATGCCAAAAGCTATGAAATAAAATTACATTAAGGAATAGCATATGCTGTATGCTCTTGAGAGATCTTAGGGAAACTTAAAGGAACATGAAAGTCACTTCAGGCTTCTCAGGAAGAAGTAAGGCTTGAGACATTAAAAACAGCTGAAGAAAAATACTAAGAAAGAGACATCGGAGCACACAAAATGCACATTATGGGCCCACTGGCAGAACACACAGAAGCTGTGATGGCTTCAGCTGAGTCAGCCACACTCTCCTGCCTGTTTCACTCTATATCAGCATCCTGCCTAGGTAATAGGGACAACTGGTTACTTTGGGCACAGAATAGCTTTAAAAAATACTAACCAATCTGGTAAAGAATCATCAACTTCTGCTTCATTGCTGTCATGCTCTCACACAATTAATCAAACAGAAGCGAAGAGAATCCTTTTCTATCGTGGGGAACAGAATTCAGATTTAAGTACCTTATGGAGGAAGCCATGTGGCATAATGAAACCAGAACTGCCCTAGAAATCAGAACATAGTTTCTAATCCTGGCTTTGCCATACACTCACCATGTGACCTAGAGGAATTCCTTTAAGCTATTTGAGACTTATTATTTTCATCTGTAAGACTAAAATAATATCACCAGGCCTCCCTCTAAAGAGCTCATTTGTAACTCAAGATCACATTTATAAAAGTGACTGCAAACAGGAAAGCACTATTTAATGTAAAATATTATTTTACATAAAATTCCCAATCCAAAATTCTGTGAAACAGGAAATTCTCACCATCTAGCTCAGATAACTATTACATGATTCAAACTAGGTCACATACACCTACATTATAAGAATAGCCCCAATTGGGATGGGAGGTATATATGTGCTGGGCTAGTGTAACCAGCTTCAACATTTTTTTTCTAATCACCCCACCACTCTCCTGGTGTCTCAACAATGCTCATGAACTACAAGCAAGAGTGATAATCTCCTCAACCTCCCCTGGCCTCCTCTGGCACAGAAATCAACATAGGCCACTTTACATGCCTGATTAGATAAGCTTTCCCAATGCTGAAAACCAAATGCTTCTAACATTTCAAACCTGATTTCTATGAAGACTCAGGGGTGAAAGATGGAAACAAATAAGCTAACCAAGTAGATCCTCCTTACTGAAAGAGCTTTGATTTGAAACACCTTTTTTTTTCCCCATGAATCAATTGTTTCTGAGACGAGAGGTGCAAGATGCTGCAAACTATGAGCAGACAAAAGGATTAGAAAGGCTTTTAATTCATACCCAGTTAATCTACAAACTTGAAATTACTAGACAATAGTGCTGTTGGTCTGTTCTTTAGGTGACCCACAACCTTGCCTTGGCAATGCAGCAGAGAGTAAAGCGAATCATGCAAAGAAACTGAAACAGGAGGTCCAGAGACAAGTATCCACAGACCCTAGCTTCCAAAGGGGGAATTAACATAGGGCTGATGAAGTTTAAATTTTGGGTCCCCCTACATTTGAGTGTCTATTTTGTGCCCAGAACCATGCAATTAAATGTTTTTGCAATATTTACAAATAATCTTACAAGTTAGGTATTACTGTTACTCCTATTATGTAAATAAGGAAACAGAGACTTAGACTCAGTATTCTCAGCTAAGCATCAGAGACAGGTCTAGCTAGTTCCAATACTCACCAGCTATGCTAAAGTAAACATCAGAATGTAGTGGGTAAGGGTCTATAAAAGAGATTCCAAGAAATAATTTAAAATGAACAATCAACCTTTACTATCATTTATATCTTTCATTATCCTGAATATCTCTGGGTATTGTCTCCACCATTCAACTGGTGACTAAGACAACTAAACCTTAAGGAGAAAGTCCAGTATGTCTGAAGGGACCCAATGTCTGATCATGCATATGTAGGGCTGTATTTTAAAACAGAAGAGATTATCTGGGATTATCATTGATGTCAAACATATTTCATCTATTAGTACAGATGACCTCAATTCTCTGTAAAGTAGGAGATAATAATAAGTAAAAAGTTCACAGAAAAGAAGAAAAACCAAGGTTATCCTCTTGCTTTTTCTCTAATGATATGTGTAGAAATGCTGCACACAGTTAATTCACAGTTCCCAGGCCAAGACAGGTTAGTACTGGGTAGTTTTAGTAATTGGCTATGTCCATTGTTCATATGCTGACACATTCCAATCATTTTGCATGTTCTTTTGCATCCATTTCAGAATGATACAGTAAGAACACAAGTGCAGAGTCAAGAAAAACCTGTCACTAAAAAGACTGGTTCAAATATTACTCTGGATTGCCATTTGCAATGTTTCAAACTGTTTTTTATTAAAAAAAAAAACAAAACTACACATTCATTCCTGGTCTTAATCTACTAAAGAATTTCTTTTAAGATCAAGAAGTAACAGGGAAAGAAAAGCTAAGCAACCTACTTTGGATTACAACAAACATAAATCCATTATTCCCACTTACAAAAGGATTTAGAAGGAACTGCAACTGCTCAAAATGGAATTTTGAAGTTAAAATAATTTCCACATTATGCAATGTTCATTCAGAGACAAGACGTCAAGAAGAGTAAAACTTAAGTCAGTTTAGTACACCAAATATTACTAAATCCAACATTACATTATTGGTGAGACCACAGGATTCTACCTACCCACAATGGCATTTTTACAGTGGGTAAGTGTGTGTGCTTTGGCATCAAGTAAGAGGGGTTCCAGTTGCTATTCTATACCACTGGCTATCTGGGTGACCTGAATGACCATCTCTGAACCTTTCAGTAAATAGTTATCCTAACACCTACTGTGAGGTCTGAAGAAACAGAAAGTACTTTGTCCCCAGGCATCTGTCACAAAGTAAACCTCAGAATATGGAAGATATTATTACTTCTTATAAGCTCCCTGAGGACAGAGATTTTTGTCTGTTGTTCACTCTATTAACGATCTTGGTCAGCTTTTATGCAAATATTCCCAGGTCCTCCAAAGTGACATTCACATTTCACTATATTAATTGCATTCAAATGCTGCTAGCCTTAGTGTATACATCCTTTTACTGTAAGTGGCTTCAGCTGCTTTTTTTGGAAAGACTTAAATTTTTGAAAAATATTTTAAGTGTTTTAAGGGTATCTGAGTTAACATATGCGTCACTTAAATTTTTTGTAAACAGTGTGCTTACACATAATTATAAATACCTCAGACTATAAAAGAAAACCTCTCATAGTACTCCCACAACTGAAAAACAAAATCTTAGAAATAATTATAGAGGGAGCAGAAGGGAGTGGTAGATAGAAGACAGTTTACTAAATCAGCAAAATATAATTTGGAGCTGTGTCTTAAAACAAAAACCTGACAATTATTTGTTCAAGGCTGCCAAAACTTGAGAATAAGCAAACTGTCATGGAAAACAAATGTTAAAATATGAAACCCTTTTCTGAGAAAGTAACTCCACCAGTCCTGGCTAATCCAGTTCTGAATCACTAATGTCACCAGCCCTGCTGGGCTGTCTTAACCACTACAAAGAAATCCAAAGGGACAGGCAGGGGCTCACAGGCAAATATTTTCTATCACTGATATTTTCAATATGGCCACACCTCTCCCCTTCCCCACCCTTCCACTCCTTCACTGTTCCCTTTTCAGACCTCAAAAAGCAGAGGTACATCAACAAATGGTACATCATTTGAGTAGTGAGTGTAGAGGGAGGGTCACTTGACTAGAAAACAAGACCTTGGACTCTGGCCCTAATCTTGACCTATCTGTGGGCCCTTTGGCCAGTCATTTTGCTCTTTGAGCTTTGATTTCCTCATCTGTAAAACAAGGATGGCTAGACAGATGGTTCCCAACCTGATACCCCAAAATCTCCAGGAGTCCTTGAAGTTGTAATAATAGACATTGGGGTATTTTTGTTACTACAAAATGTCTAACAGATATGATCCATTATGCACTATAAGGTTAATTAAAATATCAAATATTTTGGCTTTATGCCAGTATTCCACATGGTGACACCGGATGGCATGTGATGTTTGTCATATCATAGGAAATTGGAGAACAAGAATGTTGGACCTGCTATTATCCTTAAATGATTAAATACGTATCAATGCAACTTGTATAATAGCCAAAATTTCTCCAAATTGAAAATACACCCCATTATGGGAACAGACTCAAATACAATACCCCTAAATATTTATAGGGTCACCAGAAACCAGTGGACAACCTATATGCTGTAACGATGAGGTTCCTATTTCTCACCAAGGCTCCAAATTAGTCATCCACTTTTGATTAAAGAAAAGCGAAAGCAACAAAAAGCCAGTCCATACTGCAACATAAAACTACCAACAATAACTATGATTTACTGCACTCTTACTATGTGCAAGGCACTGTGCTATGAATTTAACATTTATTAACTTATTTAAACATCATAGCAACCCCAACAATGACATACTACTATATGTTCATTTTATAAATAGTGAAATTGAGGCATAAAGAGAGTACTTAAGAAAACTCCCCAAGGACACAGGGCTAGTATGTTTAGAGCCAGACTTACAAGTCTCCCCACCATCTCTCCCCATAAGCTGATAACTTCCTCTCAAAGATAAGGTGCTACAAACACAGACAGGAATGTCCCCAGACAGAGTCCTCATGAGCTGGCATTGATTCTCGGAGCAGCACTCTGAAGGGGTCACAGCTGTGGCCCATTTGGGCTTCAAGACTCATCTTTAGTGGGAACTCCCCTCTTCCCAACCCAAATTCAATTTGCTTGTCCTGAGTGTGAGGGAAGGCAAGGGCCATCAGTCAACTAATTCCATCCATTTCCTAACTTATTTAGAAGATATAAATGATTTCTAATAGCTGGTCTCTACATTCTAAGAACTGACAGTTTTACAAATTAATTTTTGGTCATATATATCATACAAACATTCATCTTCAGTGTACTGGAATGAGTAAGTATTACAGAGACCAACAGACCCTAGCTCTAAATCCCAAACTCTGCCACACTTGCTAACTGCATAGTCCTCAGGTGTTATAAGTCTCAATTTCCCCATTCGCCTACTCCCCTTCTGGTGGGGTTGTTGGGAAGTGTAATTGTATGAAGATGCATAAAGCACCATGTTTGACTGAGAGGCCCTGGAGCTACAGAGAGGTTCGAATCCTGGCTCCATCCCTCACTAACCACATTATTCACCCCAACACCCAAAGCTATGAATCTAAGCTCCAATTCCTTATCTGTAATATAGGTACATATTTTCTACCCCAAAGGATAGCCATGTGAATTAAATGAGGGAATATATTTAAAGCCCTTACCAGAATGACGGACACATAAAAATTCAGCAAACGGACTGGGGGGCGGAAGATGGCGGCGTGAGTAGAGCAGCGGAAATCTCCTCCCAAAACAACATATATCTATGAAAATATAACAAAGACAACCCTTCCTAGAATAAAGACCAGAGGACACAGGACAATATCCAGACCACATCCACACCTGAGAGAACCCAGCGCCTCGCGAAGGGGGTAAGATACAAGCCCCGGCCCCGCGGGAGCCGAGCGCCCCTCCCCCCAGCTCCCGGCGGGAGAGGAGCAGGCAGAGCGGGAGGGAGACGGAGCCCAGGGCTGCCGAACACCCAGCCCCAGCCATCCGGGCCAGAGTGCAGGGCCCTCGATACTGGGAAAACAGGGCAGCAAGAACAGTGAGCAGGCACTGGAGGCTGGGCGACAGAGGACATAAGAAAAGCGCGCGAACATTTTTTTTTTTTTTTTTTTTCTTTTTTGCTGCTTTGTTTTGGCGAGCGCTTTTTGGAAGTCTTAAAGGGACAGGGACCGCAATATTAGGGAAACAGGGCAGAAAGACCGGTGAGCAGAGGCCTGAGGCTGGCACCGGAGAATAAAGAAAAACGAACGACCACCTTTTTTTTTTTAATTAAAAATTTTTTTTTTTTTTAATTAAAAAAATTTTTTTTCTTGTTTTTTTTTGTGGTCGTTGTTTTGTTTTGGCGGGTGCTTTTTGGAAGTCTTAAAGGGGCAGGGCGGGCCACTTAATCCAGAGGTAGGGAATCCGGGATCTCTGGGCACCCTAACCCCTGGGCTGCAGGGAGCAGGGAGGCCCCTTACGGAGATAAATAGCCTCCCAACAGCTCCTGCTCCAACGCGACTCCACCATTTTGGAGTAGCTGCCCGAGCCAGGCCACGCCCACAGCAACAGCGGAGATTAACTCCATAGCAGCCGGGCAGGAAGCAGAAACCCTGTCTGCGCGCAGCTGCGCAGCACAAGCCACTAGAGGCCGCTGTTCTCCCAGGAGAGGAGGGCCACAAACCAACAAGAAAGGAAGTCCTTCCAGCCGTCACTCGTCCCAGTTCTGCAGACTATTCCTATCACCATGAAAAGGCAAAGCTACAGGCAGACAAAGATCACAGAGACAACACCAGAGAAGGAGACAGACCTAACCAGTCTTCCTGACAAAGAATTCAAAATAAGAATCATAAACATGCTGACAGAGATGCAGAGAAATACGCAAGAAAAATGGGATGAAGTCCGGAAAGAGATCACAGATGCCAGAAAGGAGATCGCAGAAATGAAACAAACTCTGGAAGGGTTTATAAGCAGAATGGATAGAATGCAAGAGGCCATTGATGGAATTGAAATCAGAGAACAGGAACGCATAGAAGCTGACATAGAGAGAGACAAAAGGATCTCCAGGAATGAAACAATATTAAGAGAACTGTGTGACCAATCTAAAAGGAGCAATATCCGTATTATAGGGGTCCCAGAAGAAGAAGAGAGAGGCAAAGAGATGGAAAGTATCTTAGAAGAAATAATTGCTGAAAACTTCCCCACACTGGGGGAGGAAGTAATCAAACAGACCACGGAAATACACAGAACCCCCAACAGAAAGGATCCAAGAAGGGCAACACCAAGACACATAATAATTAAAATGGCAAAGATCAAGGACAAGGAAAGAGTGTTAAAGGCAGCTAGAGAGAAAAAGGTCACCTATAAAGGGAAACCCATCAGGCTAACGTCAGATTTCTCAACAGAAACCCTACAGGCCAGAAGAGAATGGCATGATATATTTAATACAATGAAACAGAAGGGCCTTGAACCAAGGATACTGTATCCAGCACGACTATCATTCAAATATGATGGTGGGATTAAACAATTCCCAGACAAACAAAAGCTGAGGGAATTTGCTTTCCACAAACCACCTCTACAGAACATCTTACAGGGACTGCTCTAGATGGGAGCACTCCTAGAAAGAGCACAGCACAAAACACCCAACATATGAAGAATCGAGGAGGAGGAACAAGAAGGGAGAGAAGAAAAGAATCTCCAGACAGTGTATATAACAGCTCAATAAGCGAGCTAAGTTAGGCAGTAAGATACTAAAGAGGCTAACCTTGAACCTTTGGTAACCACGAATTTAAAGCCTGCAATGGCAATAAGTACATATCTTTCAATAGTCACCCTAAATGTTAATGGGTTGAATGCACCAATCAAAAGACACAGAGTAACAGAATGGATAAAAAAGCAAGACCCATCTATATGCTGCTTACAAGAAACTCATCTCAAACCCAAAGACATGTACAGACTAAAAGTCAAGGGATGGAAAAACATATTTCAAGCAAACAACAGTGAGAAGAAAGCAGGGGTTGCAGTACTAATATCAGACAAAATAGACTTCAAAACAAAGAAAGTAACAAGAGATAAAGAAGGACACTACATAATGATAAAGGGCTCAGTCAAACAAGAGGATATAACCATTCTAAATATATATGCACCCAACACAGGAGCACCAGCATATGTGAAACAAATACTAACAGAACTAAAGGGGGATATAGACTGCAATGCATTCATTCTAGGAGACTTCAACACACCACTCACCCCAAAGGATAGATCCACTGGGCAGAAAATAAGTAAGGACACGGAAGCACTGAACAACACAGTAGAGCAGATGGCAGCAATCAAGTTTGAGAAAGATAGATGCACCCCTATGTTTATTGCAGCACTATTTACAATAGCCAAGAATTGGAAGCAACCTAAATGTCCATCAATAGATGAATGGATAAAGAAGATGTGGTACATATACACAATGGAATACTACTCAGCTATAAGAAAAGGGCAAATCCAATCATTTGCAGCAACATGGATGGAGCTGGAGGGTATTATGCTCAGTGAAACAAGCCAAGCGGAGAAAGAGAAATACCAAATGATTTCACTTATCTGTGGAATATAAGAACAAAGGAAAAACTGAAGGAACAAAACAGCAGCAGAATCACAGAACTCAAGAATGGACTAACAGGTACCAAAGGGAAAGGGACTGGGGAGGATGGGTGGGTAGGGAGGGATAAGGGGGGGAGAAGTAGGGGGGTATTAAGATTAACATGCATGGGGGGGTAGGAGAAAAGGGAGGGCTGTACAACACAGAGAAGGCAAGTAGTGATTCTACAACATTTTGCTATGCTGATAGACAGTGACTGTAAAGGGGTTTATAGGGGAGACCTGGTATAGGGGAGAGCCTAGTAAACATAATATTCGTCATGTAAGTGTAGATTAGTGATAGCAAAAAAAAAAAAAAAAAAAAAAAAAGGGCAGTTCCTGTGTGGTAACCTCCAACGAGTTCTACACAAGGGTATAAAGGGCATATAAAAGTGTAGGCAAAGGGTCTGTTTGTGTTTATACAGAGGATCAAAGCCTAATTGGGCTACCCCCAAAATGAACTAAGATACGATATGAAAAAGAACTTCCAACATCTGCACCCTCTGGAAGACTCATGCCAGAAGATGATCATCAAAAAACCCCAACAAAGATCCACGCACTGCTACAGCTGTAGATGCACTCATCCCACCAGTTCCTGGACCTGCCATGGGAATGAGGAAGGAGATATCTAAGCTGGCCTGTGCATACAGTAAAACAACAAAATTGGACTGGATCTATACTGTTGGAACTCAACCAAGAATTTGGAGAAGTGCAAATTGTAGCGCTCCAAAGTCTTACAACTACAAACTATTTATTGTTAAAAGAACATATGGCATGTGAACAGTCCCCAGGAATGGGTTGTTTTAATTTGTCTGATTTCTCTCAGACTGTTCAAGTTCATTTGGACAATATCCACCATATCATAGATAAGTTTTCACAAATGCCTAAGGTGCCTAACTGGTTTTCTTGGTTTCACTGCAGATGGCTGGTAATTACAGATATGCTTTGGTTATGTAACTATACTCCTATTATGTTAATGTGTGTGTGCAATTTAAGTAGTAGCTTAAAACCTATACATGCTGAAGTTACTCTACAAGAAGATATATCAAAGAAATAATCAATCTTCCCATGTTTTCTTCCGCCTGCTACTTCTATAGCTTTTCTTCTTCCTTCCTAATTACAACCCTTAAATAGAATTCGTGCCTCATATCAAATTTACCGAGTATCATAATTCTTCCAAGTGGTAAAGATACCTCAAGACAAATGCTGGGCATAGAAGCCACAGGGCATAAATATGCAAAGAAGTAAAAAGCTAACTTTTTCAAACAATAAGGCTTCTCTCTCACTTACCAACTTCACATTTCCCTGTATGGCCCCGGAAGATGACTGGTTAGCCAGAGACGGGTAAGATTCCTCAAGGGAGGAACAACCTAAGACAGGCACAGTCGCAGGGGAGCCATCAGGTGAGAAATTGGGGATCAACAGAGGTGAGGCTTAGAACCTCACCCCCCCGTTCTGAGAGAAATCTTCTGCATACATGGATGTTTATTGCCCTGGTCTAGCTTGGATTAACACATAGTCTACTGGCACACACCTGATCATCTACATGTGCTCTCTTACAACACTAAACTATGTTTTCTACCTTTATCTTGTATCTACCTACCACTTCAGCATTTTATTAAAAATAATAATAATAAAGAGAGAAATGTGGTATCCACATATAAATCAAGTATAAAAACCAAATGAGTATTCATATTTGAACTGACTGTTTATAGTTCATAATGCATGAACAAAACCGAAAGTTTCTGTGATGACTGCCCTTGTACTGTTCACTATGTAACTTATTCATTATGTAAGAATTTGTTCTACATGTAAAAACTTGTTTGTTATGCCTCAGAAGATTGGAGACTGACAAAAATTAGGCTTGGGGTGGATTAATGATTGTGCATTGAGCATTGACTCCCCTATACAGAATTTTATTGTCGTTAACAACCATTTGATCAATAAATATGAGAGATGCCCTCACAAAAAAAAAAAAAAAAAAGGACAGACTTCCAATGTTAAAATAAATAAGTAACCGGGATGTAATGTATAGCATAAGGAATATAGTCAACATATTGTAACAGCTTGGTAGGGTGATAGCTGGAACCTAGAATTATGTATATAAATGTTCTACCACTGTGTTGTACACTTGAAACTCATGTAATGTAATACTGTGTGTCAACTACCCCTCAATAAAAAATAATTATTAAAAAAAAAAAAAAATTCAGCAAACGTTGATGGACAGTGACTGCAATGGGGTATGTGGGGGGAGGACTTGATAATAAGGGTGAATGTAATAACCACATTGTTTTTCTTGTGAAACCTTCATAGGAATGTATATCAATAATACCTTTAAAAAAATTCAGCAAATGTTAAAACAAACAAACAAAAAAAGCTGAGGTTTAAAAAGTCAAAGCACAAGCTTAAGTTCCAGCTCTGTCACTAATTATCTAGGGCTAAACAATGGCATATAAACCAGCTAACCCCTCTAAGGCTCAGTTTCCACCAAGGTTTTTGAATATTAAAGGAGGCAATTTGCGTTAAGAGTATTCTGTAAACTCTGCACTACAATGTAAATGGTGGGGTTGTTTTATTTTATGAAAATAAATTTTATGTTAATTGTATTGATTGGTCTTTCCAAATACTAACATCATTTTTACGATGGAAAAAGCTGAGGCAGAGAAACTTTAAGCCACAGAGGGAAGGCTGATGGTTCCAAAAGTAGGCTGGAGTAAAGGACTGGGCCATAATAAATTCAGATCATGACAAAGCAGAATGAATAAGCCTTCAAGAAAAAAAATGAGAATAAACACCCATCAACCTGTTTTCAATCAGCAGCTTCACATGCTGACAAGCCTCTCAGGGCACAATCTAGACATAAGAATTCTCTAATTTCCTCCTAGAAACAGTATTCAACTTCATGTTGAGAAAGAGCTTCACCATCAAATCGCTTTACCCATCCATAAATTAACTTTGTGGATGGAGCACAGAAACAAAAACCAGTGGACACAAACTAGAATCTCTAACTGGCATTCTCTTAACCATACCTTTAAAACAAAGTCATAATCCTTCAGAAAGGCTACAATTTTTGGTTGGTCAGAAATCTCCTTGTTCCCCAGGTCTCCTCAAACTAAATATGGTAATAGCTGGCAAACAACCAGCACAGTAAATTCCAATGATTCTTAAGAAAGCATTCATATTGCCTGAAATTACGGTGAATCAAACACTTAAGACCTACAGGGCTTCCACATAGGGCAGTTCAGCTGGAGCTCTTAATGTCAAAAGCAGCAGGGCGCCTTAACAACACACAAGCTTGAAAAAAAAGCAATCTACTCTTCTTAATTGCAACATTCTTCAGCAACAACACTGATCTCCTACCCACTGTGCACACAGCACTGTACTAGGACAGTGGGAGGCTGCAGCTAGAAGAGGATGAAACAGGTGGTGTCCGTGGGGTGCCAAAACAACAGGTTGATTCAGTCAATTCTGTTCCACAACTAATCAATTTGGTCAGGAGAAAGGGGAGGGAATCTTAGTCATCCTGTTGTCTGACCAAATTGACTGGCTAGACAATTATCAACTGTACAATTATCAACTAGGTCAAAATATCAGATTTAGTAGTGCATTAGCCCTGCCTTTCAGGGATGTTACATACATCAAAAATCTTGAATATCTAAGAAGACAAGCAGAAGCAGCTTTCCCACTACCCACCCCAAATCACATAATCAGTTCCAGAATATACAGTTTTCCTCCAGTATCTTCTTAATGTAAATTGTGCATTTCCTGGACACAGACAACTAACAACTTGTTGATTTTTGATAGACTGGAATTTTAAAGTAGCTACGGAAAATACCAGTACGCAATCACATAAAAAATTGACCTAGCCCATCAGAAATCAAAGGATAAAAAAATTAACCTATCAAATTAACTATTTTGATATCAATATTGGTAACAATTTGGTATTACATACTTTAACCTACCCATATGTGTTGCAACATATTTAAGAGAGCACAAGGACTAATACCTTTAATATTTAAACAGCTTTTCAAATCAGTAACCAAAAAATGAACACCTTGATGGGAAAAGACATAATTTACCAAAATAAATAAATAAAAAGAAAAGTTAATGCAGATGGCCACTGACCATATGGAGCATTCAATATCACTGTAATCAGGAAGGCAAATTAAGATGAGGTAGCATTTACTACTTATCACACTTGTGAAGAGTTTTTAAAAATAAAAACTACCGTTGACAATGGTTGGGACACTGGAAGTCTCATATTCTGCTGATAGAAGTACATACAGCCTGGTCAAACAATATGGAAGGGGATTTGGCAGTATGTATCAAAAGCCGTGGAAAAATATTTATATTTTTATTTATAAAATATTTAAATTTTTATTTATAAAATATTTATATTTATATAATACAATAAATATTCCTACCAAAATTTATATATAATTAGGAAAATTGGAAACTAAAAATATATTTCAGTTTAAGTAAAATATAACAGATCCTTAAAATAGAACAGTATGTAGCATTTAAAAGCATGTTCTTAAAGAATGTTTATATATGTGAGAAAATGTTCACAAGATTTTAAGTGGTACAGAAGCAGAGGATAAAATTGTGTGTACTTTAAAATTCCAATTATAATAATTGACTTGGGGGGGGAAAGCTGTTGGAATGTATCAAAATAGTAACCATGGGTTTTGGTTGGAAGTCATAGGATAATTGGAGATTTTAACTTTCTCTTATGTTTCCCTGTTTTTTTTTCTTAAATCCTGTTTCCCAATTTTTAAAAATCACTCTCTTTGACATACTAATTTTTCTTTTGGAAATCTAGCTAAATGAAAAAATCCTAAAGAGGGAAATTCCTTTCTGTATGAAGATGGTCAGTATCATTTATATAAGAAAAAAAAAATGGGAAACAACCAAATTAAAAGAGAATGGTTAAAGCATAGTAAACCTATTGAGAGTGTTATTTAACCATTTAAATTAAATTTACAAAAAACTGTTTGAAAATATCAAAATACTTATAACCACCAATGAAAGGCAGAACAGAAAATTGTATATATACACACACATATACATACATTTTATTACTTTTTATTATGCGTTCTTAATGTGTGCCTATACATGTGTATGTATAGATACATATAAATCTATATAAATAATAATAAATATACATAAATAAAATGAATCAACAACTTCTTTAAAACTAAGGGTATTTATTTAAATTTTAAAAACACCAAAAGATGTACACCAAAATATTAACATTGATAAGATTGTGCATTATTTTTCTTATACTTCTCTAGATTTCTCAAATGTTCTTAATTACTTCCAAATGTAATTACTTTTTAAGTAAATACCCTCTCTGCAAAAAAATCTCATAAAGGTGCCAGAGAAAATCAACAAACTATAGATATGAGTTAATGATATGTAAATACAAGGAATAACAGAAGTTGCTATATAGGCCTAGCTTAAAATGTTAATGTTTGTTCTTAGTTACAACCATTTTCCTTGAATCTCTTAGTAAGTATATGTCACAAGAGCCATGATATATTGTTACTTACTTTAAACAGCAACTTAATGCCAAAGACTCTCATGATTCACAGGTATGTTTTTTTCTCTAATAACCCTCATAAAGATTAGAAAGTGCTTTAAATGTTAATAAGGTAAATATCTTTAATGTTTCCAACTTAAAAAGACCAAGCAAATAAAGGCATGTTCACAGCAAAGAAAAACATAATAAAAAGTAATAAAATAGACATGTTCTCAAACTTCAGTCAGTCTCAACACTTTATGGACAAACAAAAGCATGTGAAAGCAAAGAATGAAATATAAATTTCTTTGCAGCTTACCGTATTTACCGTTTAGAGAAGTTAACACATTAGCACTAGTTTTCTGACTATTCATACTCAGAAACTCAACAGAAAATATTAGTGAGCAAACAGTAGTCAATTATTCTTATTTGAATGTTGGATAAATATGCCTATGTCACTGATCTCTGTTTGGTACTAGTTAAAATAGGCTATTTAATATTTGAGGCTTATGAGGCTTCTAGAATCTCCTTATAAAAGAGAGATGAAAGTAAAAGAGAATGAAAAGGAAGCAAACAACAATTTGAAAATGCACCTGCCTCTGAACAAGGTAGTATACTTCAGAATGCAATGGCACCTTCTTGTACAACTCTTTATTTAACAAGCAAAATTGTATTTTAAAGGGATGCTATTTGTTAAAAGACAACATATTATTGAGGAAACAATATCTGACTCCAAACAAAATATTATCATGTTTTCCTTGTCTCACAAAATACACATATGCTTTCTTCACAGGAATAAATTATTTGAGGATGAGAAAGCTACTCTTAACCCAGAAACAGGTTCTGCAACACCCATAGATCCAACCTGTCTTGGTGAGACAATGAGTCCATCTTGGCATGCTATGTGGTTGAGGTATTCAAAGAACCAGAGTCACTGCCCAGCTGCCAATACCCTGCAGCAGAAACTGACTTGACGACCAGAAACTGCCCTGGGCAGGCCTCTGTGGTAAGCGCTTTGGTCCCAGGGGAAGGGAGACCCAGATCCCTTGCTGCCTGGCCCAAGGACCAAGGGCACCAAAGCTGTACCAAGGTAACAGGCCTGCAATCCACAGGTGGCAAGGAACAATAAAATGACCCCTCAACGGTTTGTTCAATCATATCTATTAAAGTCCAAACTTTGAAGAGCTGGTAGAACAGGGTTTTGCCAAGACAAGCACAAGAGGGTGAGGGAGATGTTAGTACGATTAATCAATGCCACCCGAGGCAGCAGCTCTGGGTGTGTCCACACTGCATCTCAGTCACCGCTTGGCTGTGACAAGAAGTTCCTTCAGCTACTGCCACTGAGAACTAGATCTTCCAAAGAAGACACTTCCACCGAACTTGTCCTAGATCAGGCCTGGCAATAGACACCACAACACAACATGTGCCAAATTCATATTTACACCCCCACCAGACAAGGGATCTTTGTCTTTTCTCCAAGTCAAGTTTTGATAGTTCTAAATTACAGCAGAAAAAGAAGAACAACAGACAAGCCCAGCAGAGGTGAGCTGGGGTCGCTATTCCCTAGCAGACCTGGAGGTGACTTCCCCAGACCCTACAGCTCTTAGTCACCCTGACTGCAGGAAACTGCTCTCAGAGAGTGTAAACAAGTGACTAGATGACTGTACTTCATACTTCTAATTGGGTGCTCGCCAGTCTTGCCTCCGTGATGACGTCAGCTCTGTAGGGGCAGGACCCCATCTTCTACATGGTCAATGATTTCCATAAATACAGAAGAAAACCCTTTACTCCCTACCATGTGATGCGAAAGGAAATACAAGTTGAGGATGTCAACACACCACAATCCTTCCTAACACACCACTAAGACGGCAGAGCTACAAAGGTAAATTCTAGAGCCAATAGCTAGGGCTCCTACCAGAGCATCATATAGAAGCTTACACATTTACATATATAAATTAATTAATATAGTAATTCACCTTTCTTACTCTGAACTATGGCTTTTGTCATCCCCATTTCTTGGCTTTACTCTACTTTTTAAGGCCACAATTGTTCTCTGCCATACAGCTGGCATTTCCCTCAAGAAGAAAAGGAGAGAAAGAAGAGATTTATAGCAACCCTCTTCCTACCACCAGTGAACACTGCAGTCCCACCCAGAGGCCTTGAGCAGATCCTTTGAGATCTGAAGCCACTTCCTTCTTCCCATCAGGAACAGCAATATCAAGTGTCTGTCAGAGTAGCATACCTGGGCCCCTCCCTGCAGACTGCTCTTGTTCTGCTTTATTCATTCCTCCCTGATTCTCCCTTCCTTACTCCATTTGCTGCAGCAGACGAGATAACCCAAAGGCAGGACTGTCTGAAAGGAGTGACCCTTATATTTTGTTGCACTAACACATTTGAAAGAAATCCCTGACACCAGGTAGGTGTTTGTGGGTTAACAAAGCAGACATCCTCAAAAGAGCATCAGTCACAAGAATTCAAGACAGAACTCCTTAACGGACACCACAAACACTGTGGAATGCTGATGTATTCTGGCATCTCAGGTAACATTCTGATGGAGGATAAGGGGGTTTCCACCAAAGTCATATATGACACACACACCGTAGTCCTAGGACTTTGGATAGTTTGCAGATTTTTTTTTTAAGACAAGACAAACAATTTTACCAGCCTTATGGGGATGCCAGACCAACTTCCTTCTCCCTAGTGATCTAGGCACTCAGAAAGAAGCAGGCACTTTCATGGGGAAAAAATGACCAGGACCCAGTCAAAGCAACCTATCTCTAGCACTATCAAAGAACAAATAAACAAAAACTAACTAAAAAACCCTTGGCTTTCCTAGACTCACTCAGCAGTGATTTCAAAACTTCCATCTATAAAAATTACCTGGTTGTTTCTTTGTTGTGTGTTTATTTATTTATTTTGCTATTATTAATGTATAATTACATGAGCAATATTATGGTTACTAGACTCCCACCCATTATCAAGTCCCCACCACATACCCCACTACAGTCACTGTCCATCAGCATAGTAAGATGTTATAGAATCACTACTTGTCTTCTCTGTGTTATGCTGCCTTCCCCGTATCCCACCCCCTACTACATTATGTATGCTAATCATAATACCCCTTTTTCGCCCTTATCCCTCCCTTCCCACCCAACTTCCCCAACCTGGATGTTTCTTAAATGTACAAATCCCCAGATACTATTTCAGACCCACTGAATCAGAATCTCCAGGAGGACGCCTAAGTCAGGAACATCTTTATGTTCCTCACTGGGTTTAAATCTTTTTATGGAGGGGTAGGTGTCAGTTTAGTAAAGGGCACCCCTTTTAGATCCCTGTCACCCATACAGGGCTCAGAACCCTGAGGTAAATTCTTGAGAAGATGCCAGTGGGTGCATCTTAAGGAGACAAATTACATCTGAATATAAGTGTAATATGTATTTATTATATCATAAGGAGACAAATTACAGCTGAATTTAGGAAGATCTTTCTAAGAATTAGAGCTGTCCAAAAATGGACTAACCTGCCTCCAGAGGCAGGGAGCTACCTATCACAAGAGGTATTCAAGCAAAAAGAAGGTAGGCTACCTCCTGACAGAATGTTGTTAAAAGGAACAGATCCAACATAGGATGGATAGAAGGACTAGATGAATTTTACAGCTCTTATCAACACATAAGTCAACAAAGAGGAAAATTTTACCTATCCATTAATTAATAAAAAGCAATAGCATAAAAGTTTGTATGTACGGTCAGCTTTCAACTGATATTTTCTCTTCAAAGAGGAAAGGACCATAATGACACACCCTGACTCACCCCAGCCTCTCCTCCAGAATGTCCCAAAAATGGGGATGACAGAGTGGGAGTCACAGCTGCTGTGACCAAGACCTGTTGCTTAGCTGACTCTCCATGTTGGGTATATGCATGATAAGTTTTGTAGGACAGAGAAGGGATGTGTGTAACATAGTCCCTGCCCTCAAGGAGCAAATCTTGTTGTGGAGACAGCTCACACACTGTACAGTTCTCAAAACCTTACTTACCATGTGTCACCTTTAGAGGTTTTGTCAGTGGTAGAGGTTTTCAGAGAATTTTCTTGGTGGAGCAAAAAACAATAAACTTTACTAAATGTGTGTATCCTCTTAGTCTAGCACAAGTTTTCAATATCCAGCACACAGTGAAAAACAAAACAAAACAAAAATCATCTAAACAAACATAACTTAGTTAACTAAGTTTTGAAATTACTCTAATTTTAAAAGTACTATTCCAACAATCCCCAAAATGACCAAATTAGAATAGTGTGGCAACTCTAAACAAAATAATAGAAATTGCTGGCCTAGTAATATAGTAATACAGGAAGCAGTAGAAGCAACTCAAGTAAAAGGCAGGGGGTGGATGCCATTGCCTTTGAGGTTAAGTTCCAAAGTCAGAGTGACCTTTATGAATTGCAGAAGTGATCAGAAAAAAAGAGACAAAGAAACCACACACACACACACACACACACACACACACACACACACACAGAAATTCAAAATGGCAAGTTTAAATAAACATCTGGCGAAGGGGAAAATTTGGTTTTTCCCCAAATTTGGTTTTCTGATATTTTCTATATCAGAATCACCTGTAATCACCTTAGTATTTCCCCAAATACTATTTTTTAAACTTTCTTGGAGTACCACAGTCCAGAGTAAGAAAATGACTAAAAGTACTGTTGACTTGAGCAAGCATGCATTTAGTGCCTATGAGACACCACGGCCAGGTGCAACGGTTGGGGTGGGAGCATTAGAATAAACACATAAATGAAAAGACATGAGATGCACACATTTACACTAGCACTTGAGGTTGTTCACAGTGTTTTTGTGTACCTGAGCTTGTTCGTAAAAGAGATGGAATTGGGGTGGACAGTGGACGAGGCATTGGACTGAGGAACAGAAAAGAGATTCTTTCTAGTCTCAACTCTGATTGGCTCCATGACTAGGGACAAAGTACCTGAGCAAACAGAGGACCAAACAGTGTCCCTCCCGCAAGGTCACAAGACTAATTAAAAATAGTCCTGGAGAAGATTCAGGTCTTCTGACTCCTAGTCCAGTGATGTTTCCAAACAAAATATTATAAATTTGGTAGACCCATAAAGAAAGAAGAGTAGAAGAAAAGAAAACCTTTTGGTTTCAGGTTATTTGCAGAAAAGGAAAGAAGAGAGGAGAAGGAGAAGGAGGAAAGGGTGGGAGGAAAATGAAAGGTTCGTTGTGGCACCCAGATAGAGATGTCAAGGAAAGGCACCTAAATAAGGAGTGTAAACACAATAAAAGGATAATGTAAAATCCTTTATCCTATCTCCATCCAAATCATGGCTTGGGACTTTTTACTCTAAAACCATTAAGGACAAGTTTAGATAAAAGAGATGATATATATGAATGAAGTTTGAGGAAAAAGAAGTATCATAGAAGAAAAGGGGTGCATTCAAATATATGAAGCCCTTCTGAAGAGACAATGGGGACCCACTGTGCCCAGATAAACAAAAAGAAATGGTATTATACTCTACAGCTTTTATGCTGGCAGTTTTAAAAATCTTTGACAGTCAATGGATTAAACACTGGAATGGCTGAATAAGACTGCAAGCTGTTAAAATGAGGAAGGAAAGACCCCATATACACACCAGAATAATGAACTATCAGTGGGTTCTAACCAAGCTGCTATATCAGAATCACCTGTAAGCCTTGAAAAAGACAGATTCTCCGAACTAATAAGTCAGAATCTCTGAATGTTGAGCCCAAGAATCACCCCAGCTGATCCTGGCACAGCCAGGACCTGGAGTTTTGTTATATCACAGTGGACAGGGAAGGAGGAGAAAACTAGGACTGGCATCAGAGAGTGGGAACTAGATCAATGCAAATTTTGTGGGCAAAACAGAATTTCTGCGGGTATGATATTTTTAAAATGTATTGTAAGGCTTCTCTGAAGCATCCAAGCATATCCCACTGAATTTAAACATTTTCTAAAAGTCCTGATGTCAGCAACTACAATTCAGATGAAGGCAAAGTGACTCCTCTATGTCATAAGAAGCCTACAGAAGAGACAGTGGAATGGGGATGGTACAGAGGGATGTCAAGGAGATGTGGGTTAATATTTTTAAAACTCAAAACATCAGGAAAAAGAAAAGGAAGACTAGAATAATCACTCTCCTTCCTCCTCCACCCCCCTCCCCCTAAAAAAAGAACAAGAAGAAAGAGAAAAGGCAAATAGTTTTAGGATAAATTTCATCTCCATATGAAAGAAAAAGCAATCACTGTGATTTTTTTTTTTAAGCAAGAAAAGAACTTGGCTGAGAAATTATCTAGTGGGCAGCAAAACCAGGGAATCACTTCCCATTGCAAAGCAAAAGAAAACAAGGAGCAAGGGGTGGTCTTGGATAGCCATTTAGACAATTAGACAGATGGATTGACAGCTCCTTGTCTTAGGAACTCAATGATGTTTAAATTAACAGTTGGCCACAAGCCAAATCAAATACAAGAACACTAAGTTTGGAAGTGTGTCTTATAATTGGTACTTTGGCAAAACACAATGACAGTGGATTGAGAAGATCCAAGAAGCCTTCATTGCTCGACTCTAAAAATATTTAAGATTTGTACCAGGAAACAGGTTTTTAAATCTCTTCTATTACAGTAAATTAGCATCTGAAGAACACCTGTCTAAAAATCAAAATATCTAAATATTTTGTCCTTTGACCTAACACTCAACTTCTCCACCTAAATAAACTAGCTAATAATAGCAATACCTCATTAGTGCAGAAGTGTAAAAGATATCATTCTGCGTACTAGGGTCCTAGAGTAAGAGCAGCCTTGAGTGTCAGAGTAATCCTATTTCTGACATCGGTCTTATTTAACACTTAATTTTGCAATCATATTTATTATTTCTTCCAACTCTCTAAAGTAGGTTAGTTCTTTAATTCTATTTCATAGGTGAAGAGACTACAGATAATGAAGATTAAATTATTTACTAAACCAAGTTAATGGTAGATCAAGTATTGGAACCCTCAGACCAGCCCATTGTTTATATTCTCTATCAGAAGTCTACAATTATACCTAAAGCTTTCACTCAAAGAGAAAGGCAAGGCAAAAATACTATCACATGCGTTTTGTTAAAGGCTTCTGAAACAACAGTTTGGGTTCATCACCACACAGCCTCCTGGTTCACTTTTGAAATTCTCAGGGACCCAAAGGTGTATGGAGTTTGAGCCCTCCAAGAAGGATCAGTCTGGTGCAGAACAACCCAGTACTGTTCTCTTTTAAACATCTGAGATCGGCATGTCAACTGCCTGTGAAGAACAAAGAGGAAACATTTCCGAAGGTCATCATCTTCTTAACCTTTTCTTTGTAGAGACATAGCTCGTGTACTTGTTTTTTGGTTTTTGTGAAAGGTAAAAATCTTCCTTGAGATTAGGCTATTATCCCTTTCAGTTCAACAAGCATGCACAATCCACCCTCGCACTGAAGCAGAGTTCAGAAAAAATAAAACACAGCCCTGCCCTGAAAGGACTTTCTGAATGCCTTTTGACTGCCATGGGTTTAATATACCTCCCTTAATTAATCCTATTAGCAGGGTAATTTCACTCCCATTTTATTGGTGCGTTCGTATAGCAGAGCTGGATTTGAACCCAGGATTACAGAGCAGGCCTCCAAAGCCCAAGCTCTTTCCACTAAACAGACTTAACAAATCTGGAATCTAGGAGTGTGGATAGGATGGGTAAGTTATGATTTGTTTTCCTTTCTTTGGTCCAGCCGTGTTCAGAAAGATTTTTGCAAATACTCAACCATAACGAGGCTTTCTAAGAAAGCACTTTGAATTAACGTACCAACTTTTCTTCAACCGCACCTGCCCCACCCCCAGACGTGCCAAAGGAGCAGCAAAGGCTGCTGCCAGGTTGGAGGAGTTGGTGATCGTCACACCACATTCCTGGGGCTGGACAGACTCTGAAAAAGCTCCGTAGCTCCGCGCCTCACAAAAAATAACAGCAGTTGAAAGTTTTAAGTCATGTGGCTCAGCATGCAGCCACACCAGTTTCCCTACTGCTCCTACCTCCACCTTTCAAAGAGACTCGAGCAAAACACACCATATTCACCGCGACCATGGATGGATTCGGAGTGTCAGAACTCAGGCGCACCACAAATCCCTGTTCCCCTCCAAACCAAACCCATACGCCGGCCTGTGCGCCTCCCCTTGGCAAAGCGAAGTCTGGCTGTGAAGGTGCAAGCCGTTGGGCTCGGAGGCCCTGTCCCCGCCCACTCCACGCCAGGATCTGGCATTCCTTTGCTCAGCCCATCTGCGGTCCGCGGCCGGCGATGGGAAGTCTCGGGCAGCGCGCCCTCTGCTCTCCCTCGACCCAAGGAATCGCGGGACCAAAACCGCAAAAGAGACCACCTCCCCGAACTCAAGTGCTCACGAAAGCAAGTTTCTGAGACTAGCTGCCCGGCCTCCCTCCGGCCGAGAAGGCATGTGTGAGGCTACGGGCCGAGGGGAACAAGAGACGGCGCGGGGCGCGGCCAGGGAGAGGGCTCTGGCGATGTCCAAACTTTGGGGAACCAAGTGGCCTCACTCGGGCAGAACCCGGCCTTCTCGCAGGGAGAAGGGCAGATGCAGGGGAATGGTAGTCCCAGGTGGCCGGCCGGGCCGGGCCAGGCCGGGGCGGGGACGACGGTGCGCGGGCTCGGGCGCACGGGACAGCACCCCTCGGCCCGATACTCACCACGAGCGGGGACCGCGCGGCACAACCAGACCGCCAGCAGCACCCACAGAGGAGCGGGGCGCAGGGCGGGCATCTTCTCGGTCGCCTCCTCCGCCGCAGCCCAGGAAGATCCACATGGGGAGGGGGTCCCGACCAGGAGCCCCCACTTTCACCACCGCACCTCCCGCTTTGAGGCTCACGGCCTCACGCAGCGCCCCAAAGTTCAGGCTCAAATGCCTCCACTCCCCACACCCTAAGTCCGCCGCTCCTGAGCCGCCGCCTCAGCCGCCGCCCGAAGTTTGCTGAAACTTTCTTGAGAGTGCGGCGAAGCAGCCTCGTGTGTCCTTCCGCCTCGTCCGCCTCCTCCCGCCGCTAACCCCGCCCTCCTGTCGCCGCGGCCAGGTCCCGCCGCCTTCGGCACCCAGGGGTTTCCCGCAGGAAGAAGGGCCGGCCCTCGCTGCCGCGGAGGGATCTACTACAGTCCTGCGACACCCCCTCCAGCCCCTTCCCGAACCCGCGTCGGTTCCCGACGCGCCTTAACTCACTCGGTGCTGGAGCGCCAATCTGGGCCCGGCCTCTGCGGGAGGAGGTGGGTGGTGAGACTCTGAACTTCAACCCTAGCGTTGCTGAGTCCGTGAACTTCTGGAGAGACAGACCCCATCCAGTGAGACAGGTATCGCCACCACATACCCACTCATCCACACACTCCCGGGCTTGCTAGACGAATACGGTAGAGAAAAACCAGTGCCGTCAAAGGACATATGGACTAAGGTGCTAAAGCCCATTTAAATGAACAGAACCATCAGTTGAGCTGTGCTGCATCATTCATTCATTCATTAGTTTAGCAAATATTTCCTCAGTGCCTCACTTTGCTAACAGCGTGCCGGGCACGATGGAATGATACCAAAGATACGTGGTGCACAAGCTGCTTAAGTGGACTGAGACTGCTTATAGGCTGTGGGATTCAGGCAAGGCTTTCACTGGGAGCTGGGATGACAGCCGGATCTCAAACGCTTAGTCATATTTGTGTAGAAGCAGGAGACCAGCTAAGAATATTCACTGTAACACTGTAGTAGGCAAAATTTGGAAACAACTTAAATGGCCACCCATAGAGGAATGGATAAATAATGTATGGTATGTTTATAGAATGAAATACAATACAGAAATTGAAAAGACCATATTGATATATGTCAATAGGGATAAATCTTAAAAATAAAATGACAGTAAAAAACTAATTGCAAAAGGAGTATATCATTTATATACAATTAAATTTTTTCAAAACAATACTATATATTACTTATGGATGCATACCACACAGCATATAGTAATAGAATATAACCAGAATGGTGGTTACTTCCAGGGCATTAGAGCAGGGGATGTGACCAGGCATGGGTACAAGGGGGCTTGCTAGGTATAAAAAAAGAAAAAAAAGCTAAAATAAACCAACAAACAAAAAGTTTTGTGCGTGTAGCATTCTGAAAGAGAGCCACCATAAAAATGAAGGTCCAAAGACCTAGGCACCCCTATGTTATCACAGCACTATTTACAATAGCCAAGATGTGGAAGCAACCTAAGTGTCCATCAGTAGATGAATGGATAAAGAAGAGGTGGTACATATGCACAATGGAATACTATTCAGCCATAAGAAAGAAACAAATCCTACCATTTGCAATAACATGGATGGAGCTAGAGGGTATTATGCTCAGTGAAGTCAAGCAGAGAAAGACAAATACCAAATGATTTCCCACATTTGTGGAGTATAATAATGAAGCAAAACTGAAGGAACAAAATAGTAGCAGACTCAGAGACTCCAAGAAGGGACTAGTGGTTACCAAAGGGGAGGAAGGGAGAAGGGGATTGAGGGGTTTCATGATTGGTGCACATGGTGTGTGTGGGGTCACGGGGAAGACAGTGTAGCTCAGAGAAGACAAATAAGTACACTGTGGCATCTTACTATACTGATGGACAGTGACTGCAATGGGGTATAGGGGGGACTCGATAGTAAGGGTGAATATAATAACCACATTGTTTTTCTTGTGAAACCTTCATAAGAGTGTATATCCATGATACCTTAATAAAAATAAATGAAGGTCCAGATAAGGGAATAACTAGATGAGTTCTGGCACTATTAGCAGTGACAGAAAGCAAGGAGGCTTAAAGGGGTTGGGACCAGACTATGCAGGACATTGATTGAATGACAAGCTGAAAAAGGAAAGAGGCATTTATATCTCAGGTCATAGAAAACCACTGAAGGTTTGTGAACAGGAGTGAGACTTGATGGAAAGGAGAGTTGCTCTGATAATCCTGTGCAAAATTGATTGTTGGGAGCAAAAGGTGAACTGGAGTCCAAGGGCCAGTCAGGAGTTTGTGAAACAGTCCAGGCATGGGGTGATGAAGGCCTAAACTAATGAGGGAAGCATCGGAATGGAAAGGAAGAGGTGAATCAGAGCCAATCTTGAGGGGGAAAGAGAGGAGGAGGGAATGAAGAGGCTCAAGTCTGTGTCACTAATTGGTAGTGGGAGTTTATTATCCTGTGGAGCAGGGAAATCCTGCCCACAGAGCCTGTCCCTGGCTCCAACAGGATCAAGTACAAACTTCTAGAAATGCAAATACAAGGCCTCTACTTCTTTGGGCCCCATCTCTCGTCCTCTCTGCCCGCCTTGTGAACTTTACACAACAACAGCCTTGAACGACTTGAGAGTCCCCCAAACATATCTTCTTTCAGTCTCTGTACCTTCTGTTCCCTTGGCATGGAATAACTCTTGTCATGTCCTTCCCTCCTCCTCTTGGTGAGCTTCTAACCATCATTCATCCTTCAGTCCTAATAAGGCTTTGCCAATTCTGTAATGAATTTCTACCCCTCTCAGACTGCCCCTCCACTGTACTCCTTCTTTATCTTATGCCAATATCTATTTTTCACACAGGACTATTGGTATTTCTATCTTCTTAACTATATTAGAGGTCCTTATGGGCAAGGACTATGCCTTATTTATTGCCAGTGTGTATCACATAATAGATGTTGATTGTTCTAGAATGTAAAACAATGCTAAAAAAGTGCAAGTCAGTACAATCATAGGCCTATGAAATCCAAACTGGGTTTAATAAGCACTTGATAATACATCAGCAAGTATTACTATTGAAAGTAGTCACCTACAGTGTTAGAAACTCTTTTCAAAAATAACATAATTAGTCAAAATAGTTTTGGAATTTCCCTTGTGCAAATATGTTCAACGAAAGATAATAACAGTACTTTTAGTTGTTGACCCATACAGTTAACAGCTAGATCATTCTCTTTACTCATTAAATATAGTTCATAGTGACTTGACTATATACAAATTTTAAAAACCGACTGCAAAAATTAATTTGTAACTACTAAATACATTCAGAAGAATGCAAAGGTAATCATCCCTAAAGAGCAGATCCAGAAATGACTGTCGCTATGACATTATTAAAATATGTGTGCAGTTTCTCAAAGTGACTCCTTTAAAGAAAGCAATTATTTCACATACGTATTGTTGGATTTGTTATAATATTAAACTTATTCCATAAGGACAAGAGGACTAAAGAATATATGTTATGAATGAAAAGTAGGAGAAGGCTATGGCCAAAGAGGTGTTTTAAAAGACATGTTTTGAAGGAAGCTATTTATATAAATTAGTAAAAAAAAAAATGATCGGAGGGTGTTGAAAATCAAGGGGAGAATTGAACCTGGAAAAGAGTGGGAGACCTGAACAAGTCAGTCCAACCCATCAAGTAGCATTTTGATGAATATTTATAATGGGCCAGATCCTGTGAGTAGCTGAGGGATAAAGACATACAAATGACCAATAGTCTGACAAGGGGAATGTTATGGATTCATAGCTGAGGGACTGTGAGTCCTGTCCCAGCCTAAAAGAGGTCAGGGAAGGCTTCCAGGAAGACCTCAACAGCTTGACTCAGAATTGGAGGACCAAAAGATTAACTTAATCAGGTAAAGAAGAAGAGGATATTTCTCATGTTGAGAGGCCTAAGGCTGTTCCAGACATAGGGAACAAGTATAGGAGGAGTAGGTAAACAACAGAAACCTGAGCCTGTTCCCTAAAGTGGGAAGATAAGAACTTAGGCAGGGGCTGTAGGGATGCCGAAAAGATGGGCATTGGCTGCTAAGACCAGTAACTGCTTTGATGAAAGAGGAAAAATAGACCAAGGGATCAGCAATGACCTCAGTATCTTGAGGTATAATGGGCTATTCCCAGATGTAGGAAATATAGGAGAAGGAAAAGGAAATTTGGTAGAGTATATAAGTAGGCAAGAGATCAGTGTAGCTGGAAGGGGAAAAACTGTTCAGGTGCAGCAAGCAGCAGGGCTGTTGACTCCTGTAGGAGCTTGACTGATTAACCAGATGGAACTGCACTGAAGTATGCTTTCTACTACTGGCCTCTCCCCAAAGATAAGCCTAAATTCTACTGTGTGCATTTCGGTGACTATTTTCCTAATCCCTGTCAGGAGTCATGGAGTCATGTGGTGGGGTCTCAAAACTTGCATAACAGCTGAGGACATGAAATGCCAGAATCTGCTTGGAGATGTTAGCCCCTAATGCAATGAGCAGTGTAATTATTCAACTGGATTTGGGAGTGGTCTACCTCAAGGACAGTGCTCCTAGTCAAAGCAGATGCCACTTTATCAGAGAAATTGGCAAGGAAACATTCTGGTGATCCTGTAACTAATCATAGCTATTGCTCTTCCTTACAGTTCTGTAGCTTCACTGATACAAAGAAAACCTGGATCCCACAAACTATCATCAGGAAAAAGCTCAGTCTCCAGGGCCAAATTAAAATCTATCAACCATAGATTTTAATTTGCAGTAGAAAAACATGAATAAGGGCCACTGCCAGCTTTCATTTTAGTCAAAACTAAAAATATACATATGTGTCTTTCCTAATTAAAACTCATGTGTAAAATTGCCTTCCAAAACAAATACAGGATTAGGCATTTATTTTTTCTCATATCTGTTCTATCAGATCCAATAAGCTATAAAACCCACAAGGGTAGAGATCCCATGATATTTGTCTATTTTGTCCCATTTCCTAGCACAGTAGGGCACATAAATGTTCAGTAATTTGTTTTAAATAAATGTTGAATGAGGGGCATAGATATCTACGTGAATTGGGGATGTAAAATTAACAGAAATTGTAAGTGTTGTTTTGGACAATCCTAGACTAGATCAGTTAAACACTATAGATTTTGAAGAAGAGATTCTGGGATACCTTTCAAGCTTAGGTTGAGTTACATCTCACCACATAACCCAGGAACACAGGGTATGTGTTTGTGGAAGCAGGAATTAAAAGTATGATTTCTTTGCAAAAAATATCTTGCATTTGTGCAGTGTTTTCTCCTTTCCAGAACACTTTTAAGTATACTATGTCATGGGATTCTCAAAGCAATCATGGGAAATAGCCAAGCCAGTCATTATTATACCCCATTTCACAGATGAAGAAACTGAGATAGAGTTTAAGTATCTTGCCCTAGATTAAATAAGTAATTAATGAGAGAGCCAAGACAAACTCTCCACTTTTCTGACTTCTTATTTAGTGTCATTCTACTGTCCCTTCTTGCAACAGTGTTAAGCACATGCAAGATGATATTTAGTGTAGGAACCTCTGGGCAGAGGTCCATCAGCTTCTTATCACTTCCCTTGGTACAGCACAAGCTGACCCACTATAGTTAGAAAACCCAAGCAAGTGAATGCATTCTTTGATTTAAAAGCAGTTTTTGAGCTCCTACCCTCTGCAAAGCCTGTTCTTGACTCTGTGGCAGTACAAAGATGTATCAGACCCAGCCCCTGTTCTCTGGAGATCACAGTGGAAGGCCAACATACAAACAACATAACTACAATGGAGATAAAGCACAGGGCTATGGGAAAGTAGAGAGTAGAAAGTGGTTAATTCATCTTGTCCCCAGCCTGCAAGATATAAATGAACTGAGATGGCCCATACAACTGGCTGTAAACAGTGGGAACCCAGGAACCACCTCTTATCCATGTTTATAAACCCCAAAGTGGTTGGTTTTTTGCCACAGTACGTGCACAATAAAGGCCCACATTCTGAGATGTCTGCCAAGTTCAGCCAAACAGAGGTAAATTCAGAAGGCAGGAGTTAATCTCAAAATTCAAACTAGCTCTAAGAATTAGAAGCCAGTCAGACCTTTCAACTAACTGTCTCTGCTTTGGTTAAGGGTATAAGTAATATAAGAAATTGTAATTTTGGCTTCTTGACCTATGTTTGCCCTTTTAGTAATACGATTATCTCAATTTAATTGACGTCAAGGAGAGGAAAATTCAAGATTGTCCTTGTATATAGTGATCTCTTCCTCATGTGACTAATGGTGCCTATAAAACTTAACTAGGAATCCAAAATTCTCTGCTATCCATGACATAAGTAGAAAAGTTAGGATAGGAATGCTTACTTTAGCACTACCTGACTTAAAGTATTCTTTTAAGGTGTTTTATGCTGAGAGGTATACACTTCAATTCCTAGGTGGGTATATTACATCTTATATAATTATGTAAAAAAGAACTGACCTGTAAGCACCAGAGCATCTCCCCAATTCAAGAGCAGCACAAATCCACAACTGTGCAATTATCAAAACACAATATTATTGTATCCGTTGCAGTGCTTCAGTCACTGAAATGGTTATGCAACTCTGGATATTTGTGAAATGTTAAGGTGTTTGTTCTCAGAGACTATTGAATTGTTTCTACCCAACATTCTTACATTCTTCCCTCACAATTAGCCAAGAAATTACTGAGCAGTGAGGTCTGGACATACAGAAAGTTTCCACCTTAAAGTATGAAAAAACCTTCATACTATCTGAGGGCAGATCACATCCAAGTCCCCTGAAGCAGAAGAAAAGGGAACATTTTCTTACTATGTGGAATTCAAAACATGAAAATGGGGGCATCAAAAGTAAGGAAAAGAAATCCCATCTTTAAAGGTAAGCATAAGAAAAGTTCCTTTTAAAGTAATTCATCAGATGATAATTAATGGCCTGCAACAGGTATTTATAATGGAAGCATACATGTCTTTAACGATAGGGTTTCCTTCTGAAAATATTCTAATTAAAAGGGAAAGAGTAATTTTGTAGGAGAGTGCAAATCAGTGGTGTGTCTGTATGCTAATGTATGCACAGAGACAGGTGGTAATTGCTGGGCTCAAAGCAGGTATTTGTTGCTGAAGATAACAATCTTGTAAAATATACAAATAGGGCTCCCAAATAAGCTGAAAATATCTCATAATTACTTGATAGTGTGGAATGACATATAAGATTGGAATTCAGCAGGTGAGGGGGGTTTGAACCTGATCTGAATACCAATTTGTTTTTATTTTTAATCATTCTGTTAAGAATAATGTAATAGGACTCCTCTGTACTCTTGCTCAGACTACTGGTCTAATCACTTTTCTTTCAAACCATTGGCTCTTTCTCTCTTATCACAGCTACTAAAAGTCTAAGTGAGAAACAAGCAGATGCTAGCAAGACAGAGAATGTTTCCCACATTAAGATCTACATCTGAGCCCAATAAAGTACACCTCATTGCCTAGAAGAGCCCTGTGGACAGTTCACAACTCTGTTGGTTTCTTTTGCAAGGTATCATTACTTCAAAGAGCCTTCCTTAATTGAACTCTTATGATCCAGAATATTGGCCTGTCTACTGATGGCTATCATTTAAGAGGATTTACTAAAGACAATGGTTGATGATCTATCTATTTTTTAAGTGAAGGAATGGATAGGATGAACACAGTCTGACTTATGTAAATTCCAAGTGCTGGAACTAGGAGACAACCTTCAAGTTTCAAAAAGGCAAACTTGGAACATGCAAAAGGTAATATAGTTCCTTACCCATCACTCAGGGTTTTGAGGAGAAAAAGGAAGTAAGAAGAGTTGAAGAGAAGAAAAACAGAACAGAAGAGTGGGAGAGGAAGGTGAAAGGGTGCTCTGGAGTAATATGCACCTGCTTAGAAGTGGGGAAGTAGCACGAACACTAGCAAAAGAAGAACCGATGTGGAGTTCCTCCTTGCACATCTCCCTCTTCCCTCCTGAAGGCCTGGGGTGAACCCACAACATTGTTCTAGAAATGAGAGAGAACACTTCAAAGCCTTCAGTGCCCCCAATACAAATCAGTTGTCTCCATCCTCAATATTTACGGATAATACTAGCAATAATCACATTAATAAGACAATGGCAGTAAACATGTGTGGAGTGCTTACTGTGTATCAGGCACTGTATTAAAGACTTACCTACTTTGTTGTCTGTATTACTCCAATCAGCTTCTGAGTAGGTATTATTATTCCCATTGCACAGAGAAAGTGAAGCCTGAGAAGTTGCCCAGGAGCACACAGCTGCTCAGCAATGGCACAGCCCAGGTCCCTCTGACCACCTCCAGGGGCACAGAGTTGACCTCCACACAGTATGTATGCCTATCCATGGGTCTCTGCCTCAGCCAATCCCATCCATGGCTTAGGATACTCACTTGAGCATAGAATAAATTGCCTCGTTTTCATTTATGCTGAGCCTCATCTCCCAAGTTTACTGAGACAGGAGCTTCATCACATACTTCCTTTGTGCTCCCCTTCAGCAAGATGCCCAATCTTTTGTTTGTCATCCTGCAACACCGGGACAAGTCAAAGACTTCATTTCCCTGCTTCTGCCCCCAGATGCAAGAAGGTCAAGCAATTCTTCAGGTTGGTTCCACACTACACCTTTTTATTTTGAAACACTCTCTTCTAAATGCACCTAATAAAGACAAGGCTGGTAAGGAAAGAACCAGTTCTATTTATTGCCGTATATTTGCTTAAATTATAAACAAACAAACAAACAAACAAAAAATATATATATATATATATTTAAGAATTAAAGTAAAATCACCTGTATCAACACCACTGGTAGTATTTTGGTAATTTTATTCAATTGTTCCTTCATATGCACATTTCAAAGAGTTATGACCAAGATGCACATACAGTTTTTATCCTGCTTCCTCAGCTAATTCATATGCCATAAACCTTTTCCTGTGTTGCTGCCTAGCTGTCATATGTAGCACCGTTATTGTCTGCATGGTATTTCTGCATTGATGATGCAGAGAGCTAGAGTGCTTTCTGTATTAGTATTAGGATCTGTATCAGGAGTTATCCATCTTATTGCAGAGACAGCTGCTGTAGACAACCCTTCTGTACTAACTCCATTGCCAAAGCCTGTGGGGACAATGGGTGGGCCCTTCACAGCTGAAATGGATCAGCCCCAAGAGTCCCCTGCTGCTGGTCTCTGACCTCACCCCCCACCCCTCCATGGCATTGACAAGCCTTTACCACTCTCCTCAGGGCCTCTTTCCCTCTTTCTGTTCTCTGTTTCCTTCCCAGCAAAAGGCCTCACTTCCTACTTCAATAAAGACATCTCTTAATTCAAATACCACCATCCTGTAAAACCTACGCTGGCCCTCCCCACATCTGTACTGGCCAACCATCTAAGAACTCCCCCATCCTCTCTCCCTCAACCCCACAACTTATCTCGTACATGCCCACTTTTACTTCCTGCCCTATATTGCAGAAGTCTTTCCTTCCTTCGGGAGCTAATCCTTCCGCATTGGTCATTGATTTCATCCCCTTCTATCTGTTCCAAGACTCTGTGCCACTCATAATCCATCTGCCCTCACTGTCATTATCATTCATCTCTCCCTCTCTACTGGCTTAATCCCGCCAGCCAACAATTTTCTCTCAGCCTTAATGCACACATGTGTGCACACACATACTCTCTATTGTAGGTTCAGACTAATTTCTCTTTCTTTCCACTCCTGAATATCTTAAAAGAATGATTTATCCCTTGCTGTTCATTCTTCCTCAACCCACTGAGCATCTACTATGTGAAAACAATGGAGAAATCTAGATGACAAGGCAGTGCCTACCCTGAGGAGCTTCTGGCCGGTGGGGAAGACAAACAGTAACTCAAACAACACAGCACAACAAATTTCATAATAGAAATCTATGCAAATGTAGCCACAGAAAGGCTGCCTGGGGGAAAATTGGAAAGCCTTCTTAGGGAGGTGGCAATTGAGTTAGGCTTTGAACAATGAGTTCAATATAGCCAGGTAGAGACCACATATAGATTTATCGAGTCAGGGAGAGCATACAACTGACAGAGGGAACAAGTTATGCAGATGGCTGAGAAATCATAATATTAATGATTACTTAGTGAATACCAGACTGTTCTGTTATTGGAAGTTACAGCAAGGAATGCTTAGAGAAGAGGTGGAGAGATTTGTTTAGGCCAGTGACTCTCAAACTTCAGCATGCATGAGAATCACCCAAAGGGCATGTAAAAACACAAATTTCTGGGCTCTACTCTCAGAATTTTAGGGTGGTATCTGAGGTGAGGCTTGGTAATTTGTATTTCTAGCAAGTTCCTAGTAATACTGATGCTGTTCGTCTGGAGACCACGCTTTTGAGAACCACTAACTGAGTAACTTGGCTTCTGCTGGAAGTATTCTAGTGAAATTGCTTTTAGATGTCACCAAAGATCTTCAAGTGCCAAACCCAGTGAGTTCTTCTCAATCCTCACCCTCCTTAAGCATTTTGCAACAATTGGGACAATTGACAATCTCTTAACTGGTCTCCCAGCTTCCTTGTTCAGGTACATTCACTCCTGAAGCCCACAGGACTGTCCCAAAATATAAGCATAATCCTATCACTCTGTAGTTAAAGCCCACCAGTGGCTCCCCATTTTCTGCAGTTAGAACCCAAACTCCATAAGCTGACACAGAAATCCCCTGGCATTCCGGCCACATTTACCTCCTCTCCCTGCTCCTTTATTTTATAGCCTATGTTCCAGACACATCAAACTACTGGCCAGTCCCCAGCCATGGACTCATGTGCCCATCACCTCTGCTCATGCACTGTCCTTTGCCTGGCATGCCCTTACTCCCTCCTCACCTCCACCCCATCTTCCCCTTGATCTGTGGAATCCTAGCTCAAGGCCTAGCTCAAATGTCATCCCCTCTGTGTAGCCTTCCTTGGCTTTGTTGTTCCTTTCCCTGAAACCCTCCACAATTGGTTTCTGCATATTGTATATACCATTTAACAATTAGTTGAACATATGACTATAATATTGGTACCTACTGAGTATTAAGTCTGTGTCTTATCATTTTTGCTATTCTCACACAAGGCATTCAATATAAGTATGTTAAATGAATTTTGGGTACATAGGACACACTCAATAATGATTTAGCAGGCCCTTGCTGCCTACCCAGTGTCAACCAGCAGCAGGCAGGCAAGCAAAGAAGATGAAGATGTAAAGAGAAATTCTGTTAATGATCAAGGGTCAAACATGCCGCCTCACAGCCACCCGACTCCTTGACTGAGAGGTTAAACCACACAGGCTTTTATTTCATATGACTCTCTCTTTCTCTGATGACGCACTCGTTTGTCAGCTCCGTGGACTATGCTGTTATGCTGCTGCCTCTCCTGCTCTCAGCAAAATACTCTCTGGGGACTTGTCCAGAGCTATGGAGCAACATCTGTGGAAATGGAGCAAGAAACAGTTTGGTTGCTTGGCTTGGCGAGCACACCACTAGCCAGCAGCCATTTACCTCTCATTCCCGTCCCCCTGCTGAAGGAATGCTAGAGACACTCTGCCTTTGTGGAGAAGGGATCCTTTCCATTTTCTCTTTCCTCTCCCTTTCTCCTTTCCCTATGCTCCCTTCCGCCCTCTCCCTTTCTCCCACAACACGCCTGGGCATTCTGATTGCTGTGGTGACCAGATTCTGCAGAAATAAAACAGGCCTGGATTTCTCTGTGGCCAGGCTGCATTCTCCTCATTCTCTAGTGATACCATAATGTTAAGGAAGCATCCAGCAGCGAATGAGCTCAGAACACCCATGCCTTTTGTCACTTAGCCTTTTCCCATCTCTGTGCAGACAGTCCATTTATTCAATGACTCCTATGTGCTAGGTGTTTTATATACATGTTCCATTAAATCCTCACAGCATTCCTACAAGCTTGATATCTTTATCTCCATTTAACAAATAAAAATACTGAGGCTCAAAGAAGTTAAATAACTTTTCCAAGGTCAAGTGGTAGGGGCAGGATTTGAACCCATGTACAATAATTTCAAAGCCTGTGTGATTTCCATTATGCATACCGTGTTGGAGAACTGAAAAGGCTGAAAATTGCAGTCAGCCAGTGTCACAGTAGGGGTTGAATTCATGGTGTCCTGATTTCCACAGCAACCTACAAATATCTGCTGTATTGAAAGAATTGTTTGAATGGGTATTTTGATGTTTCAAGAATTTACAAAACTTAGACTTATATGAGGCTACAATGTGAAATGGCTTTGAACTGGAAAAACTATTTAATTACCCACAAGTGTCCCTGTCTCTGTTCTCTCAGTTGCAGGGACCTAAGCAGAGATGCTTCCCTATCCCCCAAAGTCATACATTTACCTGTGGTTCAAACTCCTACTTGGAGTTGTGTTTAAAAATCTTCTCTTCTCCTCTTCTTTTCCCCCTGCAGTGGATAAGACTGTGACAACATGCAGAACTCATCTGACATAACATAAATGATTGCGCATTTCCAAAACAATGCCAAATTCAATAAAATAATGATGTTTCTTTTCTTCTGGCCAACTTGACACATAAAGAGTAGGTTTTCCTGCCTATTTTCCCTTCTCAACTGGTGCTCTTGGCATTGGGAATAAACAGAGCTGATGATAACATCCATCAGAGGGTTAAGCACACAGAGTGGTTGATAAAGTCAACAAAAAGCCGAAAACAAGATTTACCACAGATAACCTGCCAGGAGTTGGCTATAGATTCCAAGTGGACACAGTGGCTCATCCATTTTCCCCCTTCAGCTTTCCGCCTGAACAACATCATCCCTGCTTCCGCACTCATGACAAGAGAAGGAAAGCAGGAGAGAAGGGAAAGCTCAAGAGTTAAGTACAGGAGATGAATACATAACACAGATAATCTGATTAGGATAAAATGCAAAGATTCAGTGGTGAATTCTTAATGAATGCTATGAGAGAACAAAGAAGAGCATTTTTAAAGTCAAACAACCAACCGAATGAAGGTCATACTCTCGAAGAGCAAGTTAGACGCAAATGATTGCTGGGTTTCCTTTAAGCAATATTTCGTTTTCCTTTCCTAGCCTACCTCAAGCCCAGGTAAGGAGGTTCTAGAGTCTATCCATTGTTCAAAGACTTGAAATTGTTTTCCTTGGATTATTTCCACTCCTGTATTTTCAGTGCCTCACTTTTCAAAAGTAGTTTAAGGATATTCAGGTTTCCCTCAAGCACCTTAATAAGGTAATCATGATTACAATTGCATCTTTTAAATTGCCCAACCGTTGAAAGTCTGCCATGAAAGTAGCTTCTACACACACAAGTTGGGCTTTGTTTTTCATTTTCTCATGTTGCAAAATGTGAATGAGGAGTCACCTACAAGAGTGTAATGAGCATCAAAGCTGCTGAAGCAGAGGAGGTAGGTGGGCTACTGTCTCAACGGCAAGCATTGCTGCTGTTCCTGTGCAACATGTGCATTGAGACCAAGGAAAAGCTTTTCCTAACAAATGTAGAAGGTTCCACACAGCTCATGAAACAAAATAACGGCTCAAAATTTGTCTGCTAGATTGCAACCACCATAATTCACCTCCTAGTCAAGTAACCAAGCATGGCTACCTCCATTTTGTTACCTCCCACTTGGGCTTCTCTTGCAGCTAGAATTTTAGCCCTATCACCTATCACAATGTTTCTCAACCTCTTCTCCCCATTATTGCCCTCCTAAGGAGCATTTTAGACATTTTTAAAGTGTTTCCTCCATGACATTTTAATACCACAGACATATTGTTTTATCAGTTTATGTTCTGTATTTATATCTGTGCTTCATACATTTAAAAAATTAAGTTGCTTTCCATTCCCATGAACCACTCTCCTGTTGAGAATGCATGAACTATCAGACCAGAGTAGATTGCTCTCAGACACAATAAAAGTGGGTCACAAAACTAAATGCTAGATGAAATCTATTTTGGAAAAAAATCCAGGCAGGTGGCAGGTTTACGAATTTGTCTAGATTAGGTTTAGTATGGGTCAAGGCAGACAGCTTCCTTACCATAAAGGTTAGCCAGGCAGCACATAGTTTGGAAAATGTGACTGAAGGTAGTTTTAGTGGAAGACAGGAGAGCTAAGCTCAAGGCAGGCAGAGGTATGGAGAATATTGGTCCACAAGGTTAGAGAATGCCTCATACAGAAATATCCCAATATCCAAAAAAGCACCATGGAAAAGAAATTGCTCTCAGGTCTAAAGCCAGATTAGACATTTTGCTTGTGATCCCACAGAGCCCCTGGACTACCAGGCTGACTGTGCCCCATTGATGAGACTCTTGTTATTACAGGGAATATATCAAGTTGATGCCTTCATTCCCTGAGAACCACCCACCCCTCCCATTACTCTGAACCTTTCCTATTAAAGGCAAGAACCAAGCCTTCCAGTTTGGCTTGGAGCTGTGCTTGGCATTCAGGCGTGCAAACAAGTTGACTAGATAAGAAGTGTGGTTTTCCTCTTCCTCAAGTCACTTCTCCTCTGGAGATCCTGCTCCTCCTGACCTAAATACAGGAGCCAACCTAGGGCCCTGACGGAGCCCTCCTAAAGCTGTGCGTCCTAAAGCCATTAGGATCTCTTAACAGTCAAATCCAACAGCCTTTCTCATTGATTTTACAGGTCAGCATCTCAGTGGCATTTGGTGTTGCTGCTCACACTCCTTTAAATTAGAGGACAGTCACTCTAATTCTGATCTTAATCACACTCTGCTTCCTTGAATCTTCTGGACATTCTTTGCAAGTGTCTTCTCTGTCTCCTGTCTCCTTACCTTTCTCAAGGGCATCCTTTATCTTGGGGTAATTCCTGTTGCTCTCCATGCTTATCTGTCTATATGTTCAATTTAATTTAATAAGCATTGCTGAGCCCTTGCTATATGCCTCGCATTGGCAGAAACAAGACACGATCCCTGCACACTCTTATAGGGGAACACATATTTATATAATCAAGCAAAACACAATGTGAAATGTGTAATACAGATATGTACAAAAGATCCGAGCAACCCAAATGAGGAAATGATTAATTCTGTCTTGAAGCGATCATACAAGGCATTGCAGAGGGAAAATTTTTGATTTGTACCTGCAAGAATGAATAAGGATTCTTAAAACAGAAAAATTGGAAGAACAGCATTATGGGTGGAGAGATGAGGATGTGAAAGGCATGGCGTCAATCAAGAAGAGTTAGAAAGTCCATGTCACTCAAGGGAAGTAGGTGTGAAAGTGGGTGGAGAGCAGTAGGAGATGACCCTGGAGAGACTAAGGACACGCTGTAGCTTCAGTCACAATTTAAATCTACATTTCTAGGTAACATGAAAATAGGTCATCACAATGTTTGGCACATTCATTTTTTAAAATAAATTTAGCTCATATTTACTTTATGTCCTGTAATGTACTAGGTGCTGGCAATACAAAGATAAATAAGCTGCCCCTCAAGAGCTCAAAGTATAGTACAGAGATAGATATGTTTTAAAATGTATTGCAAGTTAATCTATGCAGTGATGGTAGCATGTATCATGACACAACATAGAGAGTGATCTGCACTGAGTGGAAGAATTAGCAGAGGAATCTTCAGGGGGAAGGGGTATCTGAACTGTGTTTTAAGAGAACAGCAGGAGTCAGATGGTGTGGTGGGCAGAATGATGGCTCTGCAAAATGTTTATGTCCTAAACCCGTGACATGTTACCTTATATAGCAATGCAGACTTTGCAGATGTGATTAAATTCAGGAAAGATGGAAAATTAATACATTATCCAGGTGAGCCCGATGTAATCACAAGGATCCTTATATAAAAGGGAAGTAAGAGTGTCAGGACCAAAGAAGATGTAACAATGGAAGCCAAGGTTGGAATGACATGGCCATTAGCCAAAAAATGTGGGTAGCCTCTAGAAGATGGAAAAAGAAAAGAACAGATTCTCTCCGAGAGCCTTCAGGAGGTATGCAGTTCTGCTGACACCTTAGTTTTAGCCCATAAGATTCATTTCAGACTTCTAATTTTCAAAGAAGCAAGACAGTAAATATATGTCATTTTTAAGCCACAAAGTTTGTGGTAATTTATTACAACCACAAAAGGAAACTGATACAAATAGAGCAGCAGGCAGGGCGGTGACATAGAGAGAGGTCCGGGCAAAAGGAAGAGCCTGAGAAAGGCAGAGGCACAGGCCTGCGTGGCCCATGGGGCCGGGGCTGCAGATGGTTCAGCGGTGCGTAGGTTCAAGGGTCAACAGAAGAAAAGGCTGGAGAGTGAAGTTAAGTGAAGTTAAGTGCCAGATGATACCACAGAGTTTAGGTACTACTTAAACCTGGAAGGTAAATCAGGAGCCATTTAATGGTTTTAAACAAAACAAACAAAGAAAAGCAAAAATACCAGATTTTCAGTTTTGAAAGAAAGGTTGAATGGGAAGAACCTGGGTCAGGGAGACTATTTAGGAAGCTATTGCAAAAGGCCCTGGGTTAGAGGTGCCACAACTTCAGCTAAAACAGTATGAGCTGAAGTCAGAATAAAGAGATATTTATGACTCAAGAGAGTGACAGAATATTGAAGTCAAAGACGAAGGGAAGAGTCAAGGATGACTCCAGATTTCTGAATTGGACCTTAGTGGATAACCACATTGCCTACTGGAATGGGAAAAACTAGAGGTTCCTCCAGTATTTCTTAGATTCACATTTTCTTTATTTTTCCTATATCTACTAGGCTGATTAGGCTCATCAACCTATATTTGGACACTCCCTAATTTCGCCTTGCTACTTTTTCTAATGCTAGCCTTTCTCCTCCTCAACCTATTCTCTGTGTTGTACTTAGAACAACTAATTCAATATTCAGCAAATACTTCTTTCATGCCTACCATGGGCCAGGTACTATTACAGATCCTTGGGGATATTATAATGAACAAAACAATTTAAAAAATAAACTAGCCTACATTTAATGTACAGGGTCTTTTAGAAAGTAATTTTAGACATTTCCAGCACCAATTCACATCTTCTACAGTGACTTCCAAAATCCTCTTAATTTATATCTAAATTTTTTTGGTGTGTGCTCAAACTCTCTGTCAAACAGCTTGTCCCAAATGAACTATAAGAAGTCTTACAAATGGGTTGTGATCTAAAGCAGCACTTCTCATACTATCTGTGGGTGATTGTTGGTATTTTTAGTTTTTAAAAAAATTCCAAACTATTGTGCTCTGATACCTTGTCCTCCTGCACATGACTAGTGCACAGGTCATGCCCTGTATGACTCCTGTGAGAATTCCACAACCCCCACATTTATCTCTGCCCTACTTGGTGATGTGAGTGCATCAATGAAGTGCTTGAATTTCACAGCATTCTTGATTTGCTCTGAAAATTTCTAAGTACTTCCTTTCAATTTCCATACTCTTAATTTCAACACTGTCCATAGAACACACTTTGAGTCCCACACTTACTAAGTCCCTTGGTAAAACAGATTTGAGGAATTTGGAACAAATTATATGATGATTGCATTTTTTTTCACTGGCCAACTAAGCCTATATTGTCCATGCTAGCCTTCAGTTTCCCTATAAACAGACTTTAGACGATGTGGAGACAGGAAAATAAAGAGCTCTAGGACTGCTGTTTGGCACATCACTGTTTCAAAGAGTAAGGACTCCTTATTTCCCCCTCCTTTTCATGTTTTTCTTTTACTTCTTTAGTCAGCTACTTCCTTAACCCAATCCCAACTCATACAACATGAAAAAGAAAATTATTGTGGAAATCCCTCAATTCTTTATCAAGTTTTTGGTGGAGTCCAACCACCTCAATTTCACTAGCCCTAAATAGATGAAACTGTTTAGCATAAATCATAGTTTAGTCAACCTCAGGCTTATGAACTCGATGGGACTTGAAAAGAGAAGGAGCCTATTGTCTCTGACTCACTGGCTCAGTGCTGGGGCTGGTAAATACCGGACTCCCTCCCGCCACCAGTGAGTGCCCACGGTACCTCCAGGAAGTCTTCCAGTCCTGCCATCCTCACCCTTTCTTTGGTTTTGACACCATTAACCCTTTCCTCCCTGTGAATAAATTCTCTTTTTCTATGGCTTCCATGACTCCACACTGGATTTGGTCCTATTTCTTTGTCTATTCCACTTCAGGCTTTGTTGCTTCATTCTCCTTTCCTAAAGGCCTCATCCTGACCTTCTTCCCTCACTGTCACAAGATCTCAGATGCTCTCATCTCCTCCTATGGACCCATTGTCATCTAGATAGACTCATGAGCTAAACTCTTTATGAGTATGAGACAAATAATTCCAACTACTTTGTCACATCTTCAGGTAAGTATTGCACAAGTGTCACAAACTTTTCAAAAACCTCTTTTTCCTGCATTCCAGATCATGACATCGCCATCTATTTAAACATTTGAGATAAATGCTTGGAGTCATTCTTGACCCCTCTGTCTCTCTCATTCCTCATCTTCAGCCCATCACCACGTGCCAGGCCATCACCGCTGTGTGTCTCTGGCTGTTACTCTCCCCAGCGATGTATAGTGGACTCAGAGACGCCGGTCACACGCCTCTCTAGAGTAGCCTTTCCTCCGTTGCTGCATCGCCCTTGTTCATGTCAGACAAATCCAACCTTAGCCTCCACAACCCTTCTTTCTCTAGCTCTTGGTAATAAAATCAAAGTTATTTTCTTTGAATGGATTACCAAGACTTTCATACACAGGCCCTGACTGGTTTTTGTAGACTAGTCTTCTACAACAAAAAATCACCATTTATCCAGTGTGCCACCGTTTCTCAAATCTCTGCACCTTTGTGCATTCTGTTCTTCCCACCAGATATGAACCCACCCCCAACCTCTGCCTTGAAGGGCTCTGACCATCTAAGACATGGTGCATATGCTTGATCTTCTGGGGCGACTCATCCAAGTGCAGGTTGCTGCTCCTCTGGCTGCATTGCCATAGCACCCTGTAAGGGCCTGTATGGGCAGTTCATTCGATGGGGTTTTTATAAGCCAAGTGCTAGGCTAGCTTCTTAAAGATACAAAGAAGATGGTCTGCCGTGCAAGAAGCTTACTTTCAACTAGTAGAAAAAGATGTAAGCGAAAATAACGAATATATTATTTTTGAAGAATCAATGTTACAAAGTAGTACAGGTGCTGCAGAAGAAGTATAAGCAGAACACGTGGACAAAACACAAAGGAGTGAGTAGCCAGTTCTACCTGTGAGGTTGGAGGTTGGAGCGGAGAACCTAAGGAAACATATTAGAAGGAGATCATCCTCCTGGAGATGATGAGCAGAGGGCATTCCAAGCAGAGAGCAGCACAAGCCAAAGCCAGGCAGGGACCAACAGTATGTATATTTAGGGAAAAGCAATTAATTCTCTATGGCTGATCTTGAACATCCACATAGATGCAGTTAGACAAGAGGTCAGAGAACAAGAAGGGTTTACCTTATAAGCCATGCGGAGGCACTGTCGGATTTTAAGCAGGGACAGAAAAAGTGTTCCAGTTTGTATTTTTAGAAAGATCATTCTAACAACAATGTACAGAGTACAACATAATGCTTTCTTTGCTGGGGCAATATTTATATATCTATTTTCCCTATTAGAGTTTGAGATCCTTTATATAAAATATTATGTCTTTTTCATTTTATCCTCCCAGTACCTAACACACTCATTCACCGAGCAATAACAGAGAGGCTGCATAATACTGGTGCAGGAGTGCGGGCCTGCAAGCCAGGATGACCGAGCTCTGAGCCAGGCTCCACCGCAGCTCCGGGAGACATCAGCACTCACTCTGGGCTTCAGTTCCTTCATTTATAAAATGGTGGTTTATCCACACTCATCTTTCAGTTCTCTTTTGCTCTAACATTCTGTAATTCTATAAGGGAGGTTCCTTTTTTTAAAGTTTGCAGTCAATGTTTGGCAATACAAATAACAAAGCTGTGTCTGGTTTATTGAGGTGTCAAGAGTTTAGTGCACCATGAAGCACAGGCTGCCCCGAAGGTTATCTAAACCATTCTCTGAAGACTGAGCAATGATTCTGGCTGAACTGTTTACATGGTAAAAGGATAGGTTCTTCCTGTCAAAAGGGTACAGAACTGTCCCCTATATGTTTATTCCTTTTTTAAGGACAACACACAGAACTTAGGTTATTATCACTATAAGCCTTTAAGTGATAAGACACATTTTGAAAATGTTAGAAGCTTGAGAGAAACCCAGCAGTTTTATCCATCTTAAATTGTTTGTTCTTTATTTATGAAACCAGCAGAGCTTAACGGTGTACCTTACACAGAGCTTTATCAGGTTCTCTGGGTCCCTTTCACAGGGTTTATGTAACTTTGACTTAGTAGAATATGTTCTGACATTTCTGCTTCATCAGTGTAATACTGGCCTGATTACCAGAACTTAAAATTCAGGATCTCCAGCAACAGAGCCCATTCCCAATGACCAGAAAAAAAAAAAGAAGAAAGCAAGCAAAGGCTTCTCTTTGCCTTCATACTATTTTACCTTTATCTTAATGGACTATGTAACCCTTCAACTCTCTTATAAAACATCTTTTTTTGCTGATGATATGATTTTACTATCTTTTACCGAGAAGTCTTTTTTTTTTAATTAAAAAGCAAGCTTCCTCAACATACTTCTCTACCGTGATCTTTGGAATTCTCTACTATTGATATTAGGATATAATTATTTAAGTTTAATTTATTAGAGATTTTGTTTTTTAATTTTAAGATTTAATACCTTATTAATCTTTTACTATTCACTATGTAGCATTTCACATCTAAACAATTTACTCTCTAGCATTGAGAGCAAATATATAAATTATCTAATTTCTTAATGTGCTGTCTACTCATAACACAAAAGAAAATTCTCACTGTGACCATATTTTCACTATAAACAATGTCCCTGGATTTCTTTTTACTGTAAAACATAGATGATAAATTTGTGCCAGGGAATAAATTTATAGAGTGGCTTGTAAACCAGCTACAATAATTTGGAGATACTTCAACCAAATTGTGCTTCCTTGGTTAAGAAGTCTTCAAATGAGGAAAAGAGGCCTGTTTATCAGTTTGGTGGACACAGAGAGGAAGATAGTGGTGACACCACCCTCCCCTCATTCACTCACAGACATTTTCAGGCTCCGGTGGGTGGGGGAGTGTGATGCCAGTAACCCCTTGGGCTTTGACTTAGCTGAGCATAGACTCTGTTTTTGGCTGCTTGGCTTGTTCTTAGAGAATAAACTAACAGGGTGGATTTTGGTCTGAGAATATCATCTAAATAAACAAGAAGTGTAACTTGGCAGTTCCACCTCCAGAGAGAGGCTCAGCCTTTTTAGAATGCTCCTTTCTCCACCCTCAGCATCTGGGAAGAGGCAGGACTGTCCCTCACTGGCCCATCTCCCCGGGCTGTTATTTAAGAAGGGACTTAATCTCATTGGCTCATTTACCCCTAAACCCGTTCAAGCACCTAATTTTCATTTGTTGAACTGCATATGAGATATATTTGGTTGTATAAGATTAATAAATAATAATCTTTAGGAATTAAAAACTCTCCTGGCCAGGTCACCATAGTACAGTAGAAAGTTCACAGCAAACTTTGAGCCTACATGCACTGTCTGAAACATAAACAGAGTACAATTTGTCTCATAAAGAAAGTCAAAATAATACTGTTGGAACTCAACCAAGAATTTGGAGAAGTGCAAATTGTAGCGCTCCAAACTCTTACAACTACAGACTATTTACTGTTAAAAGAACATATGGCATGTGAACAGTCCCCAGGAATGGGTTGTTTTAATTTGTCTGATTTCTCTCAGACTGTTCAAGTTCAGTTGGACAATATCCACCATATCATAGATAAGTTTTCACAAATGCCTAAGGAGCCTTAATGGTTTTCTTGGTCTCACTGGAGATGGCTGGTAATTACAGATATGCTTTGGTTATGTAACTATACTCCTATTATGTTAATATGTGTGCGCAATTTAAGTAGTAGCTTAAAACCTATATATGCTGAAGTTACTCTACAAGAAGATATGTCAAAGAAATAATCAATCTTCCCATGTTTTCTTCCGTCTGCTACTTCTATAGCTTTTCTTCTTCCTTCCTAATTACAACCCTTAAATAGAATTCGTGCCTCATATCAAATTTACCGAGTATCATAACTCCTCCAAGTGGTAAAGATACCTCAAGACAAATGCTGGGCATAGAAGCCACAGGGCATAAATAGGCAAAGAAGTAAAAAGCTAACCTTTTCAAACAATAAGGCCTCTCTCTCACTTACCAACTTCACATTTCCCTGTATGGCCCCGGAAGATGACTGGTTAGCCAGAGACGGGTAAGATTCCTCAAGGGAGGAACAACCTAAGACAGGCACAGTCACAGGGGGGCCATCAGGTGAGAAATTGGGGATCAACAGAGGTGAGGCTTAGAACCTCACCCCCCCTGTTCTGAGAGAAATCTTCTGCATACGTGGATGTTTTATTGCCGTTGTCTAGCTTGGATTAACACATAGTCTACAGGCACACACCTGATCATCTACATTTGCTCTCTTACAACACTAAACTATGTTTTCTACCTTTATCTTGTATCTACCTACCACTTCAGCATTTTATTAAAAATAATAATAATAAAGAGAGAAATGTGGTATCCACATATAAATCAAGTATAAAAACCAAATGAGTATTCATATTTGAACTGACTGTTTAGAGTTCATAATGCATGAGCAAAACCGAAAGTTTCTGTGATGACTGCCCTTGTACTGTTCACTATGTAACTTATTCATTATGTAAGAACTTGTTTGTTATGCCTCAGAAGATTGGAGACTGACGAAAATTAGGCTTGGGGTGGATTAATGATTGTGCATTGAGCATTGACTCCCCTATACAGAATCTTATTGTCGTTAACAACCATTTGTTCAATAAATATGAGAGATGCCCTCACAAAAAAAAAAAAAAAAAAAAAAAAAAAGGACAGACTTCCAATGGTAAAATAAATAAGTAACCGGGATGTAATGTGTAGCATAAGGAATATAGTCAAGATATTGTAACAGCTTGGTAGGGTGATAGCTGGAACCTAGAATTATGTATATAAATGTTCTACCACTGTGTTGTACACTTGAAACTAATGTAATGTAATACTGTGCGTCAACTACCCTTCAATAAAAAATAATTATTTAAAAAAAAAAAAAAAGAAAGTCAAAATAATATTCTCTAGGAAAATCCCAGTATTCAGGCTGTTCCTTTTCTTTTCTCCAGAGTGAGATGATTATAATGGGAAGGAGAAATGTTGTCCCTACAGTTGAGTTTCTCCATCCCATCAAAAACCTAGCAAGAAATAGCACAGCAAGAGTTACTGAGATGCTAAAATATCATAAATTAATAAATAATAAGTCAGAATGCTTCCCCATCCACTTCTTTTTCCTGTTTTTTTCCTAAGGGTATCAAATGTGAAAAGGCTAGTCTTATATCAAACCTGGGAGAAATGAGGGAATTGTGTACTGATGAGAAAAAATGGCACATAAGAAAAATGAAAGATACCACTTGTTACACAGAAAGATTTTAGTGCATATAAATAAAGGTTTTAATGCTTAAATTTCACTGGTATGTAGGTTGCCTTTGCATCCTGGTAACTGATACCTGTTAAAAACAAGGTTCTGGAATGTTGGCCCAGCTTATGTAAATATGGCCCTCCACCTTTTATCCTCACACAAGTAACTCTACACTCATTTTGTGGCTTAAAAGTTTACTATCCAAACAACTGCCTCTTGTCAACAGAGAGAAGAAAAAATCATTTTTAAAAACTGAGTTTGTCACTTTTAGAAATAAAGTTAACAAATTGCAATGGGTAATAGGTAGGTAACAATCCAAAAAATGAATGCCAAACATGTAAACATCTGAGAGTTGTTTTAATAAACCATTCACATGGAGATGGCACTGGGGTAACTAAGTCTACAGAGTCAATGCTGCAGAGTGGGTGCAAGTGTGGACCCCAGGGTCCACCACCTGGGTGTGGATCCTGGCTCTGTTACTCAGCCAGGAGATCTTGGACAAGTTACTTACTCTTTGTGCCTCAATTTTCTCATCTGTAAAATGGAAATGATAATGACATATACCTCATAGAATCGTATGAGGTTTGAATGAGATAATACATGTAAAATGACCAGAAAAGTACCTGGCATAGAGTAAGCACTTGATAAAAGTTAAAATTGAATTACACCAGCTGATTCTGTTTTAAAATTCTTTGTAGCAATAAATGGCTAAACTGCATGGGGCATAGGATTGAGACTGAAATAATACAGACCACAGATCTAGACACTTTTAAAAGTGACTTCTAAAATCTTCTGTCTCCTGAAATCTTCATGTATTACATTAAAGCAGAGAAAGAAGTCTTTTCAGCTAGAATCCATTCCTGTAATCACATATCCAAAATTATATACTGTTTAATTTTGGCTTCTCCTCTAGTTTACTCTTCTATTCTTTCCCGCTTTTTTCTACTGGTATAACATTTTCCTCAGTTAATGTAATTTGTGCTCCAGTTATAGTAAAGACATTGGGTTAGATGCTATGTAAGAGTCAACCATATATATACACACATGCTCATGGAGTTAAATATATGGTTACAGAAATCTTATAATCATGTACAACACTGGTACTAGGAAAAACACATTCCACAACGGCAAATAATTGAGTGTTCATCTCCATTCTATTTAATATGTCACGGGCCTAGGGTTGTTGATTACACCAACTCTATTTCTTGAGTTCCTTTCCAGTAATTATGAGGAACACTCTCAACCTGGGAAAACAGGGGATTACAGGCTGAGTGAAGTGAGGCATACACCCTAACTTGGAACGTTCATTGCCAAGTTGCCCTTACGAGTTAAGTGGTTTAAAGGGTTTTAATTGTGGGATTGTGTTTTAAAGGGTTATGGGTGGGATCAGCCCTCCAGATTATCTGCACACTTGACCTCTACTCTTGCAGTGATTTAAAATCCTTATATTCTTCTGTGGCTTCCCCACTGTGGTTTATGGTTTGGCCATGTGATAAAGAAGTGACGGACGGATCCAGCCCTTTCCCATATTTGCTGCTGCTTCTACTGAGAGATTTGACATACACATTTTAGGTGATTCTCCAGCCTAGCAATTTAGGCACACTGTTGCTTTAAGAACTGAAAATCAGAAGCATCCTCAAAAAATGTCATTAAGTGTATATCAAAAAATACTTATAAGAAAACATAATTTAGTTATTTTGCCTATCAAATATAAATAAACAATACCAAGTTAGACATAGAAAAAAGAAACACAAATCCCAAGTACAATATAAATAGTTTCTCAGCCAGGCCATGCTGTCCCCAAACTGACCCCTCTGCCCAAGCCAATTTCTGCCTCTTGCAGATGCAGCCCTGCCCAATTGCTGTGCCACTGAGAGCTAGATGCCATTCCAGCTCTTTCTCCAGAAGAGAGGGGAGAAATCAGGAAATGGTTTATTTGTAGCTCAATTCCCACCACTTAGCTCAGTGCCTGGCACATAGAAACACTCAGTAAATATTGACTGAATGAACAAATGGGCTGCCACCCCCCCCTAGCCTGTGTCCAGTGTGACTTAGGATGGATTTAGCCTCCTGAGCCTTCTTATATGTTTCCATCCTGCCTCTCACCATGAATGGCTGACCATCCTAGGGGACCCTTCTGATCCAGTCTCTGACCCTGGTCCCCCTTCCAAAACCCCTGGAGGATGACATCACAGCCTATAATACCAGGGCCAGAAGTGAGGGGGAAGGTGGAGGGGGCCTGACCTCCTTACCTGGATCCTATGGTTCCTTTTCACCAAGCCAAAATTTGTTTCAAAAGTCTCTTATATTGCCTGGGAACCTCATGAATAACAGCCCTCAGTCTTAATGTTGAGAATCCCCTCTCCCCAAGGCTTTACACTGTTTCCTGACTCATTTCTTGGACACTATTGCCAGAATCTTCCCCATGTTATGACTCAACTTTAACTGTTTTGCCATAAGATATTTTATTCTCTTCTGTTTCACAGTTAGAATCCAAGTATGAAATCCACATTAATATAATATAACTCTATATCTGCTCAAAGCTGCAAGAACTTAAATTTACTTGGTCTGTTTCTTTCTTGTTTTCAACTAACCAATCTTCTCTTTCTGAAAGAAATTAGTTACCTCCCTCTTAGAAGAAATCCTCCTTTCTCATTTGATTTTTATGAGCTACTTCTAGTGGTATATTAAACCCTGTATCCCATGTTGCTAATCAATCTTCACAGTCTCTTTCTTTTCTATCCCTTTTTTCTGTTCGATTTCTACTATATCGATTAAGGCTTTCACTGGCTCTTGCCTCAGCTCTAGCAATACCTTCTGCATGGTATTCTTACTTGTTATACCAATTTATACTAGCCCTGGCCCTTATTATCTATGGGGCCTGGGGCAAATTGCTTTTGCTCTAATCCCTTTCTTTCTTTCTTTTCTTCTTTCTTCTTTCTTCCTTCTTTCTTTCTTTCTTTCTTTCTTTCTTTCTTTTCTTCTTTCTTTCTTTCTTTCTTTCTTCTTTCTTCCTTCTTTCTTTCTTTCTTTCTTCCTTTCTTCCTTCCTTTTTCTTTCTTCCTTTCTTTCTTTCTCTTTCTTTCTTTCTTCCTTCCTTCCTTCCTTCCTTTTTCTTTCTTCCTTCCTTTCTTTTTCTTTCTTTCTTTCTTTTTCTTTCTTCCTTTCTTCCTTCCTTCCTTTCTTTCTTCCCTCCTTCCTCTTTCTTCCTTTCTTCCTTTCTTTCTTCCTTTTCTTTCTTCCCTCCTTCCTCTCTTTCTTTCTTCTTTCAGCAAGGAGAAAGTACACTCTTGAAGGGAGAGCTACAGCATGAGAGGTCAGACCTGTCCCCCTACTCCAAATTCCTTCATCTGTAAAACAGGCATATTATAGTATGCACCTTATATACTATATAAGGAAGGAAGGAAGGAAAGAAAGAAAGACTACTTTCATGGAGTTTATATTTTAAAGTAGGAATAGAGACATTCCTTTCTTTAAAAAAAAGAAGAAATAAGAAAATTATGCTGTATCAAATGGTGATCAGTGCTATAGAGAGAAAGTTGGGGTGAGTGGTACTAGGAAGAGGGGCAGCAGGGGGGGTGTTCAGTTTTAAAGGTGGTCTCATTGTGAAGATACTGTTTGTGCAAAGACATCCAGTGGGTCATTAGTGGGCAGACCTTAACTTGTGTTCTTGACTTAGTGGTGGCATCTTTATTATCACAGGTAGCTTAGCTGGACACCATGATGCTGGCTCTAACAGCACATGTGCTTGAAGCCCATACCAGCGCTTCATTCAGAGCCCTGCCTGGTTCTCCTAGTCAGTGATGCTTTTGAAAAACAGGAAGTAGGAGAATTCATTTTTCCAGCACTAATTGTCGAGGTAAAATGTTACTGAACTGACTGAACTCAGGTACTGTTACCTGGCATTAAACTGGACAAAAACTTTTTCTACCACTATAGCTGGCCCTATGGTGCTACTTCTGTGGGAAATTTAGGGCTGAATAGCCCCTGTAATGCCTGTCAGCATCCTCTTTGAAAGTGAGAAAGGAAAAGCTCTCTTCCTGGATGCTACTACACTCAGTTATCCACTGGGTGCTAGGCCCTAGGGCATTACAGAGTTTCATAAAATGGCTCTTTCTACTACGTAGAGACCCTTCTTTGTTTTCTTCTGGGAAGACACATACAGGGAGCTGAGTTAGGCCCTGCCCCATGACAGCCAGACTGGCCATGGCCTTCCAGGGCTAAAGCCCAGCCTTCCTATTGCAGACTCTGTCCTCAAAAGGCGGTCTCTCCCTGGGGGTACCACTATAATGGCCCAAAATCTGTGCACCTCTGAAACTCCCTCAGGTCATGCCTATGCATGACTAAAACCTTACTGAGGCCAGGATTTGAGTTTTTTCCCCCAGTAAACCCTTGTAAATCAATGGATGTCAATCATTGCTTGAGGGGAGGGGATATTGTCTTACTGTGTATCACAGGAATATCTGTCTTCATTCTGGCCCAGCTGGGGCTTTGTATTACACAAGAAATAGAAACACTGTTTAAAAAGTGCCTAGCATGATTCTTCTGTTTAGTAGGTGCTCAAAAATTAGTCATTACCATAATTATGTTAGTAGTTGAATTACAAGGAATTATACATTTATTCTTTATAATTTTAATTTTTTCAGAAGGCTTTATAAAATTATGTGTTACATCATCAGAGGAAAATTCTTAAAAAAAAAAGAGCTCTTGATATGTAGCTGTTTTCTTCCCCTCTTTTTCATCTAATCTTCTCAGAAGAGTAGCCTTATACTCACTATTTTCACTTCCTTAACTTGTTTCTGTCTGTTTCTACCCCAACCATTCCTCTAAAATTGCTCTCAATGAAGCCACCTACTATTTCTTAATGTCATTCCCTCAGGAATATGTTGGTGGGCTAGGAAGGGAAGGCACCCCCAGGTAAATGATCACTTGGAGCAGAGTGAGTCTGAGTAGACAAGAGGGGGCAAGAGAGCAAGAAGTGAGGCCGTTTCATCCAAACTAAAAGCACAATACAGAACCAAACCTGAATCCAAGCACTCACCGTGCCCAAGAGTCAAGCAGTCTAGTTAGAAGCCAACTCACCCAAGTGGAAGAGAGAGTCCAGAAACAAGCCAACTCCAAACAGGTAATAAGCTGACAAACCACAGTAGTCCCAGAAGGAAGGGTGCAAGGTCTGCAGGCAGGCCAGCGGGAGCTCCAGGCTCAGCGAGTCACCAGCCGCGTTTGGCTGGGCTTTCCTGGGAATGCCTGACAAAAAGTCCTAACTCCCCAAATCACTTTTCAGAGATGAGAAATGGGCCCCCGGGAGCACTCCTGTACTGGATATGTCAACAAAGTGCCTGCCACACCCAACTTCCTCTTCGAGATGAAACTGCCCCACCCACAGCCCCCTGCTCTGAGTCGCAGAGCTAGGTTGTTCTTTACCCAGGGATGGCTCCTGATTGGACCAGGGATTGGCCCCTGACAGTAGTGCTGCCCATCCTAAACCTAGGGCATGAAAGGAAAAGATAAGCTTGGTCAATCATATTCTCTCCTTCTGGGACTGAATTGGGAAACATGGAGATCATGAGACAGTTAGCTGTGGCTGAAGGTGAAAGAGCGCCATAACAATGGAGTAGGGGCCGTGGAGGGTCATACAAACCAAATGTCTGAGAGAGCAGAAGAATATGATAAGAAAGCAGAATTTATGAATAAGCAACAATTAATGTGGTAGAAAAAAAATACATGAATAGTAAACAGAATTTGTTAGTTGCAATAGGATAGAGGGAAGCAAGCAAGCCTGAAAAGAATAGCTGAGAAATGGTATGGCACTGTTACAAGGGTCCTGTCATCTGGCTCTACTAAAGGCTGCCTTCCTGCCACACAGATTTCCTAAGGCTCCTGTGTTATTCACAGGGCCAACCCCAACTTCCTGGATTCCCTTGGCAATATTTCTGGGCACCAAGTATTGCCTAGGCATGGTTCCAGGCATTTGGGATCTATCAATGAACAAAACAGGAAAGTAGTTCTAGCAACCTCCTCACTATTTTGGGTAGGGTCTCTGTTTGAAATGACCAAATTAAAACATTCCTCATGCCATCACTCTTCCCACGGTCCAGGTGGTAGTGCGAGCCATGATGTCATAATGGCTCCATTCACTCTCGGGGATGCAGTTTATGTTTATCCTCCCCTAATCATTGGAATAGCGGCTGGATATGCAGGAAAAGAGAAGAGAAGAGAAGAAGCTGGGAGATGGAGCAGGGAGGAAGTCAGCTGATATATGACACTTGAAGCAGGTGGCTGAATGCCCAGACTTTAAATTAACCGGGCTTTGAAATTTGGCTCTACCACTTATTTATTATGTGATTGTTGGCAAGTCAGTTTTCTCAGCTCTAAAATGTAGGTAAAATAGTGTCTTCCTCATTATATTTTTGTGAGGATTAAATGAAAAAATATATGCAAAGCTTTTAACACAGTACCTGATGCATAGTAAGTGCTCAATACTTGACTGCTATTGCTGCTGGTGGTATTATTATTAGCAATCCTCTAGTTTTCACATTAGGTAGATAGAAGAATTAGATGGCATCCTATCCTCAAACCTCCTTTCTGAAGGCTGCTGCCAGCCAGACTTGGTATACTCATAAAAGGTCCTTTGACTGGTACGTGCCTTCCCAGGTACTCTCTAGCTGCAGGAGTAGCAGTAATGGGAGGAAGAAGGGATGCAATGGTAAGGATGGAAGCTATTGTTGCACACAAAAGTGGTTCTGGAAGTAGGGAAATAATAAATGCTGAAAGCAAAGCCCGTGGTGGTGACCTGAGACAGAGCAGCCAGTGGTGTGTGGGCTGTGGCAGAAGGCAGGTCTCCTTAAGCACTATTCTTGTCACCTGTCTAGAGGGGGCAGGCAGATGGATGTAGCCTTGGTAGGCCCTGTCTGGAAAGCAGTGCTTTGACAGTTCATGGAAGTAGAAACTCTCTTTTACCCACCAGAGTACAAGTGCTAGAGTGAATGGAGGAACAATACAGGGAAGAAAGTGTGTTATCTTTATGAAACTCTCCCTGCCTAGACAGAGTCATGCCTGAGCAAGAGGGACAGACCAGAGATGGAAAGCCCATAGGTGGAGTCTTTGCTTGAGGTCCAGGTGTTGTCATGGTAATGTACCAGAACACATATGTGGGAGATGGCCACAGATTGTGCTTTGGTAGCAGAAAAGATAGGAACCTGAGCCGATGCTACACTTAGGCCTGCCTGGTGGGATGTGTGCCATCCTACATCTAAAGGCCTTCTTACTATTTTATCCCTCTCTGAGTTGTTCCCAAGAGGACCTGAATTTGGATTAGGACCATATGTAGATGTCTAAAAGATAAATTGAGCTGAATGACTATGAAATAGTCAAGGCAGAGTCTTGCAAGGTTGAATCTCTCTGCTGCCCCTGGTACTCAGTCTTACAACACAGATCATCTGCTCTGTGGTTCGGCTGCTGGTGTGCAGCTGATGGAGCACCTGATGCACTGAAGACAAGGTAAGTTACCTTACATTTCATGAGCTGAGCTTCCAGGCTTGAACTGGCTACTCCAGGCTAGTGGGGAGTAAGCTCACTACATGTGTCAGACCCTCTAGGCCTTGAAGACCTCTTGACAGGCCATTTCCTTCCCAGGCAGGGATGATGGAGAACAGGATAAGGGTCCGCCTTGGTCAGCATGGCCCCTCCACAGTTTCGGCAGCACTGGTCCCAACAATGTATGGCTAAACCAAGTTGGGTACAGGCTGCTTAGAGTTGCCACGCAGGTTGAGAGGACACACTCTGGAGATACCCACATTCAAATCTCAACTTTTACTTCTTAGAAACTTTTTATTTATGTGACCTTAGAAGATTACTTTATGTCCCTGTCTCAGTGTCCTTATCTGTAAAACATTCCTCATAGGGTTATGATGAGTATTAAATTTATTAATCTAGGTAAAGTCTTTAGAAGAGTGTCTAGTACACAGTAAGTGCCTGCTAGTGCTATAATGGAGCAAAGGTGAAGGGAGACTTAAGTTGCTTGAAAAACAGTGTCAAGTTCAGCACATCAGGTCAACTTCCTTCTCTTTTTTAGGGGGTCACTACTAGGTCAGTTGCACAGAAAAGAACAAAATGCCATCAAGCATATTTTGAAATGTCTAGGTGCACTCAAATGACCAGAGGGCCTCTCATTGCAGAATCACAGACACCTGGCACACTCAACTGCAGTAGTCTGGAGACTGTTTTGGAGGCGCTGATGTGTCAGGTGACCCGGGATTGCCGGACTAGAGGATCGTAGGTATGGTTGGCAGGGTATGTGTAGGGTATGTTAGGACATTCTACAGAAAGTGCAAAAACCATCTCCTAGAAAATTATACAAGATACCAATTATTTGGTGCTGTTTAGACACTTTTAGAAAGCCATCTTTCGCTCTCTATCTTCCCAGTGCAGCTGATGGAGGGCAAACAAGATTATAGGCACTCAGAGGTCTGATTTCATAGCCCCCAAGAGCTGGCCCAGGAGCAGGAGGGGACTAGACAGGATTAGGATACCAGTAGTCCCAGAAGAGGCCCAGTTCTATGCTTTTCTTCTTCACAAAATGCCCCAGTATCCTCTTTGGAGAAGTGAAAGTCCAGTGGATCCCAAGGCCTATGAATGCTCTCAGGTTATGGGGGTTATGGTGCTCATAGGGGTACTAGGTAAAATACAGGCCACCTAGTTAAATTTGAATTTCAGAAGAACAATGAGTAATTTTTTAGTATATCCCAAATGTTGTGTGGCATATAACATATGCTAAAAAAGTAGTTATTGTTTATCTGAAATTAAAATTTAACTAGGTGTTCTATATTTTTCTCTAATAAATCTGGTAAGCCTTGCTGGGGGGATATGATCATAGAAGGGTGGTGGATGTGTGCAACCTCCAACTGAACACAAAAAACAGAAACGCTAGAAGATTCTGGGGCCATCACCTCAGATGGGCTCCATAATACCGGTTCGTTCAGTCAAGTTGCCGGGTGTGTGGCAGGTCTGGTCATTCACCCACTCTCATGTGGTAGTTGGCTCCTCCATGGACACCAGGGGCTCTTGCTGGTCAGCCATGAGAACCAGGAAGTCCCAGAGGTGCCCACAGAGTGGGCTTCTAAGTTATAGGCTAAGTTGAAGTATGGTCCAACATCCTGCTTTCCCAGCTGAAATGAGAAGTCCCATTTATATAAGTGTCTTCTTGTTGCCAGATATAAATCTTGTATCTCCAAAAGTAGCTGGAGCTGGAGTAAAAATCATGGCAACTGGAGGTCTCACCTGAAGACAGACAAAGACCACAGCTGGCTGTGACAACAGGTGTTGCAAGGGTTGGCAAGATCTGACCAGCAACCGGTTATCTCAAAGCCAGCAGACCCCTTGTTGGTAATTTGCCACATTTACAGAGCAGACAGAGCAGCCACCATCTGAGACCACAACTCCTCATTTCCCTTCTGGAAGCTAAGTTACAGAAAATTAGCAGGAGACACAGCCTTGTGGATGGAGGGTTGACCTTACTCCCTCAAGACATGAGTAGGTAGTATCCAAGAGTAGGGATGTGGTGCAGGATTGTGTTTCTTAAGCTGAGAGAACAGTCCAGAACCTCAGACAAGTAAACAGAGATACAGAGTCCAAAATCCAGGTCACCAAGACCCAGAAACAAAGAACTGCCCAAACCAGTCAAAAAGTTAAGGCAGGCTCCAGAGGCAGAGTTCAAAGAGGGTGAGCAAGCAACAGGTGGGTGTGTCCAAAGTCAGCATGTGACTGGCCAACTGTGGTTTACCACTCCTGGGGTTCCAGGAGGGGAATATGGCTGGTTACAGATGCTTCCATGAGGTTAGCCATACTGTCAGAGCCTAAGCCTGACTGCCAACAGCAAGGGGCTTCTCCCAGCCCTTCCCTCCAAGTGCTCCGCTCTCTCTCTCAGCACGCTCCTCTTGTCACTCTGTGCACTGGGCTTCTGAGCCTTTGTGCCCTTCTGGTCTCCCCCTCCCTAATCCTTCTATGCCTTCTTCAAGGGCTTGTCTCCTGATCCTTAAATATGCATATCTTCAGGGTCCTACCCTTGACCCATTGCTCTTCTTTCTTTCCATGGTGACTGGATGTTCTCATTTGCTATCATTGTTCCAACTTTATTGGTTGAAATGTGGGGTGTGGAGACAAAGCACTCAGGTACACTCTAAAACTTGCTAGCTGTGGGACTTGGGTGAAGTTTTGTTTTGTTCTTTTAAGCATCTTTAGTATTCAGGTCCATATCTACACAGTAAGGATAAATAGCCTATAGGGCTGTTATGAGAATTAAATAAGAAAGCGTATGTAAATTGCTTTACACAGTGCCTGACTTAGTAAGTGCTCAATGAATGTAATCATAATAGCAATTACTTATTTCTACTTGTATGCTGTTGAATCTTTGATCTTTGTTTCTAGAGCAGCACTCTTTCAGAAGCCACACTCATACATCCACTTGTCTACCATAGATTTCTGTATGGATACTCCAAAGGAACCTCATGTTCACTGGGTCAAAAATAAAACCGGTCCTTTCTCCTCTAAACCCCCTCTCCCTCTCTCTTCTCTATTTCAGTTGTTGGCACTGTAATTCATAAGTTACCCAGCTGGAATCCTGAAAGTGAGCCTTGACCCCTGTCTTGTCATTGACATTTACATCCACTTCTATTCCTTATCAAATCAGTCATTAGAATCTGACCATTTTGCTTCTTCAACTTTTTCACTTTATATTCTTTCCCCATTGCTTGATAAAAACCTCTTAATAAAGTAATTCAAGACAAGGCCCTGGGTCTGAGGAAGTTCATGCCTTTGGTGGCAAAGACAGGCTCCTGTGGTAGATTATATTATTGTTCAGAACACTTACTGCCCCTGTCATGGGTCCTATATGAGAATATACATCTCTGCCCCACTGACATCTGGCTTGGTTGTTGACTTGCACTGGCTAACAGAATGTGAGGTGTGTGACATGTGCCAATTTGGAGCAGTTTGAAGCAATTCTGAGCAGAAGCTCTGAGAGTCATCATGTGGTTCTACCACAGGTCTTTTCTCCTGCTAGGACACCACATCCAAACGAGTCCTGCTCCTTCGGCCTAAATCACAACTGAAAAGGATGAAACAGGGCAGCAACCAATTCATGACACACATGTAATATGAATAAGAAATAAATTTTTCTCATTAGGATATTGGGATCATTTGTTACTACACCATAACCTAGTCTAAACCGATTGATACAGCTCCTTTCAGGATTGTTCACAGAGCTTTTGTAGCTTATGGAAATCAGTGAGTCATAACGTGAGGCACAGCGTTCACTGACTAAGTCAGAAAGTTAGATGTGTTGCCAAGCAGTTTGGGTTTCTTTAACAAAACGTGACAGAAAAACAGCTTCAGTTTTCTAACTCAAGACCCAAGTCAGCTTGACCATTTCTAGGGCACATCTCCTTTGCTTGGCAACAGTAATAGGAGCAATAACAACAGGTAATAACAAATGATCACACATACCGAATTGTGCTTACGTCATCAACAGATGTTACAAAGAGCTTCCCTTTGCTATTCTGTGTGACAAATGCATGCATTAATAGGGCTTCTCAAGACTGAAGTGGTCTTGCCTTAATATGAAATACCTCGGTACTCGAGAGTAAAGTAGTCTCTAAACCTCAGCACACTGATGTTTTGAGCCATACGATTCTCTGTTGCGGGGCTGTCCTGTGCACCGTGGGTGTCTAGCAGCATCCCTGGCCTTACCCATTAGGTACCAGTAACTCTCCCTCTATTATGACAAACAAAAGCGTCTCCAGACATTGTCAAATGTCCCCTGAGGTGTCTTCCTGCTCTAAAGGAATGACTCTAGTGGTAGGAAGTTAAAAACTATGGCATTTCTCAAGATCTTTTTGAGTGCACAGGCCTTTTGGTTTATCTAATTAGTTACCTTTGCTTATAAATCAAGCCAACTTTGCCCCGATTCCTAGTAACAGCTATTGATTGAGTACCTATTGTAGACAGCAAACATAATTTGCATAGTCAATATAGCATGGAGATTAAGTGTTTGGTTCTATTGTCAGAAAGCCTGGGTTGCTGCAGGGAAAGACAAACACCATATGATTTCACTTACATGTGGAATCTAAGACAAAACAAAACAAATGAATAAGACAGAAATAGACTCATAGACACAGAGGAGAGACTGACTGGTGGTTACCATGGGGAAGGGGTTGGGATGGGTGGATGAAATAGGTGAAAGGGATAGAGAGGCACAAAAATCTCAATTGCAATGTGAATTAATCACGGGGATGAAAGTGCAGCATAGAGAATATAGTCAACAGTTCTGTAACATCTTTCTATTGACAGTAACTACACTAGTTGGGGTGAGCATTTAATAAATGTAGAACACTGTTGAATCATTATGTTGTGTACTTGAAACCAACATAATATTGTCCATCAACTACTTCAATTAAAAAAAAACAGCTAATATAAGCTAAAAAGAAAAAGAAAGCCTGGGTTAGAGTGCTGGCTCTGCTATTTGTTTGCTCTGTGGCCTGGTGTAAGTTTCTCTACCTCCCTGCCATTGTTTCCTCACCTGCAAAATCAAGTAACACAGGGTTGTTAAGAATTCAGTGAGTCAATACACACAAGGTGCTTACAACTGAGCTTGGTATGGAAAATAGTCAGCAGATGTTTACTGTTATTCTTAAACATTACAATAAACCCTTCAACTTTCGGGGACATTATCTCCCTTTTACGAATGTGGAAGTGAATATTCTGGGAAATCAAGTCAAAAATCACACAGCTGCTAAATTGCTTGGCTGATGAGAAAAAGAATCACAGTTCGAACTCCAAGACTGAAATGTTTCTCACTACCCCAGGGCTGGGTGGAAAACAGGTTTAACCTGGGAGGCAGAGTTCTCTTCCAGGGATAAAAACTGGAACTTGTCTACTTGGCTTATCATGCTTACATGGAGTAGTGGAAAGACCTGAAAAAGCTGTGGAGAAATGGTTTTTACCACTGACTAACTGTGAGAACTTGTGCGAGTCTCTTGAACATCCTGAGGCTGTTTACTCATCTGCAAAATGGACACAAAAAACACCTGCTGTGAGTTCTTCACGGATGGTGGTCAGGGTGATGTGAGAAAAAGCATGCAGCCGAGCGCGGTGAAACTATACAGAGCCAGACACATGCAGGGCTGGAAAGGTAATGCCCTCGGCACATTTGTGCTGTTGGACAGGCGCGTCTGAGACCTTGCCTTTCCTGCATGTCCAGCAGCCCCGCCAAAGCGAGGTTTGCTCGCGAGCCACTGGGCCGCAGACGGCCCGGAGGCCCCGTGCGCGCGGCGGCAGACCTCGACCCTTCCCGCCTGGGCCCACGGGGGCCATCTGGGAGGTGACCCCTACATGGGTAAAGCAGCTGCTGCTTATCTGTAGTGAGTCAGCGACCCAGACAGATGAGGTGTCCGTGGCGACCTTCCTGCCTCAACGAGTGTGGGAACTCGGGGCTTCCCAGGGACGGTTGGGAACGTAAACAAAATGGCCTGTGCAGAGGCTCAGCCTTGCATCCTCCCTCAGCTGCCCAGGCCAGGGTCTCCAGAGCTCATCTGTGCACCGCTGCCGAGGGTGCAGCGCAGAAGAAGCCAGGGCTTCGGGGTGCCGGCGCTGCTCTACCTCCCAGCACGATTCTGACTCCCCAGAAGGTGGACACTTCCTGCCAAAAGTCCCACCACCTCCACCCTTCGCTGTCAACGCAGCAGAGTCAGAAACCCATCAACCTGGTGGAACTCTCCTTCCCTCCATCTTCCCCTCGGCAGGTTTACTGCTCCCCGGTCAGGCATCTGCAGGCATCTTTCTAGCAAAAGGCAGCAAACAAGGGCCGTTTGGGAGAAATAGCTCCTTCTCAGCCCCGTTTCACTTGCCTGCGGAAGGCTGGCCCAGCTACAGGCTCTTCAGGGTGAACACCCGTGTTTGCTGCTCTTAGCACTGATTTGCCTCTCCTCCTGTGATGCCTTTCCCTTATGTTGGAATCTTTCTTCTCAGTTCCCTTCCTTTGCCTGCTCTGCATTTCCTTGCTTCTCCCAAAGCACCACTCTGAGTGCTGCTGTGGCAAATGGTAAAAAGCATTTTAAGTTCATGTCCATATCGTCCCACTTTTTTTCTTAGTCTTCTTGTCTCCATCTTTATATTGGCCCGCACCTGCTCTGTACTGGACAATATGCCAGACACCGTGAAGGTGCTGAGGTTACATCAGCCAACAAGCAAGATAAAGCTGATGACTCACTGTTGCTTACGTTCTAGCTGGGAAGGCAGATAGTGGACAAGGAGTCTCAGAAGAAGATGTTCTGTGTGCTGTGGGTGCTTATATCCGAAGTGCAAACCCAGAGCAGACTGTGGAAAGCCTCCTTGAAGAAATATTTGGGTTGAGCCTGGAAGCATGTGCGTTATTCAGGTGAAGGGTTGGGGAGAGGCAGAAAGACAAGTGGGGAGGAGAGCAGTACCTATGAAGGCACTGAGGGAAGACAGAGCATTTGCGGAACCAAAAACGCACAGCACAGCCCCTTTGTGGTGCACAACCTGGGCCTCGCCCTCCGCCTTGAGCAGAGCTCCGTCCCTAACACTTCTGCCTACTCACCCACCATAAAACCTGTCATGTATGCTCTTCCCTTGAGGCTTTGCTTTTTTTCCTTCCACGACTGCAGTCTCAACTGATAATGTCTAACATGGGCGTGGACTCTGGAGACTTAACATTCTTAACTGAATTCTATCGCTTAACTGTCCAACGAAATCAAGTAACTTAGCTTCTAGGAGCTATGGCTCCTCATCAGAAATGTAAGCTAGTGATGTGCTAATAATGTTTACTGTGTTCCAGCCCCTGATGCAAAGTGCTTTCTGTAGTTTATTGCACTTAATCCTCACAAACATCATGCAGTAGGTATTATTTTTATCCCTTTCTGCCCTTCTCAAAGGATTTTTTGGGACATCTGAGTGTGACACTGATCATAGATGTGCTTTGTAACCATTAAAGGTTAATGAAAAAATGAAATAATATTACTGTGGTGTTCAACAGATGCATAGGTGATGAATAAATTTGTTAAATGCCACAGTGCTAGGTTATTCATAATTAAATGAGGCTCAAGATCTTTTGTGTCTGTCTCCCGGGCAAACCAAACAAAAAGCAGTAGCAAGAATGAAAAATATTGTCATCATGAAAGAGCTAACAGCACATAGCACCAAACCACCGAAGGGAGAATTCCACAGATGTGACCCTCAAGTTCCCAGGTTTACAGTCTGATCACCACTGCCTGGAATACATGTGCAGGTAACAGAGTGAAAGCTCAGAGTCAGTTCATGAAGAGACTGAGGTTGTGGCAGACTTTACTGTACAACAAGGGTAAAGGTCTACCAGGAGGTTCAATGAGCTGGGAGAACTCATAAGCTTTTAGCACAGTTCAAGGTTGGGGCTGAAGCCAGAAAGTCTAAGTCTCTTGGTATTTTCCTTAGTACATGAGTCTCCACTTGCTATGACTTTACCACAGCATATTTTTCACTCCAAATCCCAAACTGTGAAATTACTTCTATATAATACATACACTGTCATAATAATGACATTCTTAAGCTGTACCCCTGGATGTATGTAACAAACTAATATGAATATGTATGTGTGTTCCTGTGCATGTGTATTGATGCATGTGGGTATTTGTGTGCATGTTTATGAGTGCGTGGAAGTGGCTTCCTAAACTTTTGCTCTCGTGCTGGGCAAGAAGTGGTGCTGGCTGCCCCTGAAAGCAGCCAGAGTGGGAGGAGAACTGACACCCAAGACAAACGAGGGGAAAGAGGATGACTGTGGTTTGATGCTCACAGATCAGATGAGAAGCAATGAATAAGAAAGTCAATGAGCTGAAAATGACTACAGGTGCCTCCTAGGGATTATACTCCCTGTAAATGATTGTAATAACTATTTGTTTAAATTCCTTTAAAGTGCTTTGAGCTTCAATATCCATTTCTCCCCTCACAATATAGGTATTCTGTCTTGGAGGTTTAGAGCACATTTTGGGTTCACATTCAGGTTCTATCAGAGTCTGCCACTTACTAGGTGAATGATATTGGGCAAATCACAATATCTCTATACCTCTGTTCCTTAACCTCTAATATTGGAAAGAGTAGTATCTAACTCCTGGAATTCTTGTAAGCATAGAGGAATATAAAATGTGGTGAGTATGTTGCATTCAATATTTAGCAAATGACTACTTGATGGTATTTTACAGGTGACAACACAGATGCCCAGGGAAGTTAACTTCCTCTTCTGGGCTCCCCCAGCTAATTAGTGGCAGTACCAGGGGAAGCAGTCAGGCATCCTGTCTCTGGCCCAGGGTGCTTTCTACTCAGCCACGTGGAGCACCAATCCCACACTGAAAGAATTTTCAGGTTACAAGTGATTTTTCATGCATAATCTCTTTACTTTGCACTTCTCTGCCAAATCCACACATTAGCAAGCTCAGAACTCTGAAGAAAAGGTTTATATAGAATCTTCTGGAAAATTAATCTAGATTTGGGGTGGCCTGACAAGACCCAAAGAGCTATGTGTGAAAGGAGAAAAAGACACGCTGTCACCCCCCCTCAGTGTGGAACTGTAGATTATTTACTTTGTGGATTGATGTGACACAATCTTTAATCCCACATTGGCTACGCTCTGCCGCTTCCCTCCACCCTTAGTGGGTGTTGCTCATGCAATACAAACTCAGGAAAGTCAATCTGCTTGTTACACCTCTCACCCCACATCAGCCTCCACCTGTCTTTGTATGTCATCCTTGAAAGCTTTGCTCAACTCCCTTCATGGAAACATTAGAAAGACAGCTGGACGAGAAAGCCAGGGGCGTTAGTCCAAGTATGACATTGGTTACTCGTAGGCCCTCCAGCAAGTTAGATGATTTTTTCAGTCTTTGATTCCTTATCTGTAAAACAAAATGAAGAAAGGAGCATTTAGGGAATGCTTACTATATGCCAAATGCTTTCAATTATGTCACTTCATTTAGTGCTTAAAAAAAAAACCCTAAACCCTACTAGATAGGAATTTTTATCAGTATTATGCAAATAAAAAGATTAAAAAGGGCAGAGAAGCTAATTGCCCCAGGCCCAGGTGGCAAAAAGGATTTTGAGCTGAAATTTGAACCTAGGACCATCTGATTACAAACTTTATTCTTATACTAGTAATCCAACCCGATCTATAGTTCTAATATGCTGTTCTGGGGGGACAGTTAATCAATAGTTGGCTGAGTTTGTTACAGTGAATCATTCCTCTCTGCCTAGGGGTCTTATTCTGAGTAGGCAGAGGTCCTGAGGAGATTTACTACATTCTGTATTTGGTCAGCTATTATGTCAGCTGTACACCCAAGTATTGTAAGAAGTAGTTTTATGGCCATCAACTTGATACTTGCCCTAATCTCAGATGTGTCTTCCAGTAAGAAAAACATTTCTTTGTAAATTCTTCCCTCGTCCTTCCTTGGAAGCTCAGTATTTATGTAATTGACTTTATCTTCAATGAAGGAAGACTATTCATTAACAAACCAAAGATATCTCACATTTATGTATTTAAAAGAGTCTCCTACAGAAGCAGGGAGCAGTATTGAAAGGGTATCTCGCCATGACCCTCCTTACCCCAGAATGACTCAGGAGACACGGGCCCACACAAGAGATTTTATTATCTGAAAGAGAAAATGGCTTCCCCTAGAGAGAGGGAGCAGCAGCTCGTGGGTGAGGAAATGCATTTTTAAGGAGTAGGGGTAGGGTGTGTTCTGCGTAGGTGATTGGATCTTAAGGGGTGGGCAACCATCTGGTCAGTGGTGATTGGATCTTTTGGGGGTGGGGGTCTTAGTGGCCAGAATTTGCCTTAATTCCCATCTTTTTCTTTTCTTAATTGGGCCTCTGGGGAACTGAGCATAGAATCTCATTCTCTAGCTACTTCCTGCTGGAAGGGGGTGCAGATTCTGGGGTTAGTGAGGCCATTGCTGTAGAGTTGGGGAAGGGCAGGCATCCTGAGATGATTCGTGATGTCATCAAGCTGGTTTCATTATTCTTCGTGAGAAGGCCTTGATAGCCCTGGAGGAGTAACTGGTTGACAATATGGTTAGAAATTTTCAAAATTTGATTTTGAATGATTTTTTGGAATAGGTTAATGAAGCAGGGAAGGAAAAGGAGAATAATAATAATAAAGGTAATAGGGGCTAGGAGGGGCAGGAGCCAATTGAAGGGGTAAGGGAATGGATTGTTAGGGGAGTTTTCTAGGAGTTTTGAGGCTTGTTCACAGAGGTGTTTTGCACCATCCCGGATGAGACCAGATTCGTTGGTGTAGAAGCAGCATTGTTCTTGGAGTAGGGCACATATGCCCCCTTATGCAGCTGTAAGGAGGTCCTATTTGGGTTGTAGAGTAGATTACTGGAGGATTTGTAGTCTGTGGAGTTGAAGGTGTAAGTGGTCCCATTGGGATAGAGGAGAATTGTAAAGAATTAGATTGGAATAACAACTGCACTGATAATTGTTAAATCTTGAAGTAGCCTATAAGAGCCATTAGGTTTTTTGATAGCCAGTATCAGGGTGTTGTAAGGGGAATTGGCTGGTCTCAAAAGGCTTTTTTGTAGAAGGGGTATTGGGATTGTGAGGGGAAGGAGGTAGGGTCTTTGAGTTTGATGGTTACAGGTGGGCAGGTGGTGATAGAGGAGGTAGAGGTGTCCCAGACTGTGGGGTTTACTTGGCAAGGAGGTAAGGGAAAAGGGGAGGGAGGTGGGTCTGGGATGGTTTGGAGAGCAAGTGGAAAAGGGATCGAAGACGAGTCGGGGTTGAGGCTTGGGCCAAAGGTAAAGGAGATAAGAGCCCTTGCTTGGATAAAAGGTCTCTTCCCATAAGGGGAACTGGACAATGGGAAATCACTAAAAAGGAACGACAGAGAGTAATGCCCTTAAAGAAGCAATGAAGCATGGGAGTTTGTAAAGGTTGATAAGCTGTGCCCTCTACCCCGACTATAGAGGAATGTGAGAGGGAGGTAAGTCCCCAAAACTCCTTCAGGACTGAGTAGGTGGCCCTGGTGTCCAAAAGGAAGGAGATGGGCCTACCGGCTACCATAATGGTTACCCTGGGCTCCTGTACAGAGATGGTAGTGGTCAGGTGGAGGAGTCCCAGGCCCCCTCAATCATCAGTTGCCAGACCCAGAAGGTCTATGTGTGGAGTGTTAGAGCTGGATGGCCTGGCACCTCTCAGTGTGCGAGGACAGTCAACAGCCCAGTGTCCCTCCTGATGGCACTTAGGGCATGGACTGGGGGGCTTCCAGGGATTTGGGCAGGTTCTAGCCCAATGACCCATTTGACCACATTTGAAGCATGGACCAGGCTGTCCTCCTGGCCACTTCTTAGGAAGTGAGGATACCCAAGCACCAGTGGTTGGGGTAGGTTGAGAGGCCTTAGCCAGCATTTGATATTTTTGTTTACGGGCCTTTTCTTCTCTTCCATTATATACTTTGAAGGCCACTGCCAGGACTTCTGCCTGAGGAGTTAAGAGTCCCTTCTCCAGACATTTAAGTTTAGCCTTAATGTCGGGGAAACTGGGTGAAGAAGTAGGTCATTAATAATTGTCTCCCATCTGGGGTGTCAGGGTCTAGGTTTGTATATTGTAAAAGAGCTTTGGTGAGGTGGTCTAGGAAGATAGAGGGATTCTCATTTTTATCCTGAATAATGTCTTGGAGTTTTTCATAGTTAATGGCTTTATTGGCTGACTTCCTGAGACCCACCATGAGGCAGGTGATGAATTGATCTTGACTGGTGACTCCTCCTGCTGTATTATAGTCCCAGTTAGGATCTCAGTCAGGAAACGCCTTAGCACCAATTGGAGGAGCTGGAGTAGTTTGGTGAACCTCATTGGCATGAGTTCTATCCTGTTCCCAGACTCACCTATGCTCCTCTGGCAAAAGTGTGTTGGATAGGATCACATGAATATCATGAAAGGTAAGATCATATGACTGAGTTAGGTACTAGAACTCTTTTATGTAAGTAGCTGGGTTGGAGGTGAAAGAGCCTAATCTTTTCTCAATTTGAGATAGGTCGGAGAGAGAGAAAGGGACATGGACCTGGACGATGCCCTTCCTGCAGTGGGGCTAGGATCTGGGTTCAAGAGCTAGTGACTGGAGGGCTTGGCACAGGACTGGGTGAGGGAAGGGGAACTGGTTGTGGAGGAGGAGGAGGTGCTGAGGCTCCTTCAATGGCTCTAGGGGAGCTGGGAGGGTTGGGGTTTTGATCTTGCAGAGAAGGAGGTTGGGGCAGGATAAGAACTCATGGTTGATGGGGAGCTGTAGGGGTTTGAGATTGGTAGGGAGGGTCAAAGTCAGAGGATGTGGTGGGAATTGGTGGGTGGTGTGATGAAGTATTTTAGAGTGAGGAGAAGATGTTTAGGATTGCAAGGGTGACAAAGAGTGGGCTTGGTTTGGAGGTAGGAGAAAGCCTGGATATATGGGATCTCTTTCCATTTGCCCATGCGCTCACAGAAGTTGTATAAGTCATGGAGAATTTTAGGATCTAAGCAGCCATTGGGAGGCCATTTAGACTGATTGTCCAAGGAATATTGTGGCCAGATCTCATTACAGTAGTGAATAAACTTAAAAGGTTTGAGGTCTGGAGTGACGCAGAGGGGTTTTATATTATTGAGTAAGCACCCTAGTGGTGAATCTGTGGGAATGGAGGGGCCAGATCCCATGGTGAGAATGAGACTGTTCGGAAGTCACTGAGGTGTCCCAGAGCGATTGAGAAGTCACGGAGAAGACCAGACACAGTTAGGGGGTCATCACCACCTCTAACCGAGTGGTCAAGGTGAAGATGCCAAGGAGGCTCAGTACCTGGTACCAGGAGTTTATGAGTAGATAAAGGGAGACCGGGCTTCAGTGAATGAGGATTCTCACCATGGGGAGGCAGAGAAGGGTCAACTATGGGGATCAACCGTGACTCTGAAAGTTGTGGTTGGGGGTGCCCCTATCCCAGAGGAGCCCTTGGGGGTGCAAGACACTCAACGGTCACTTCCCAGGTTCTAAAGGCACATTTAAGTCAACCATGAAGGCGAGACTTACCAAATTGAGGGCCGGTGTTGGGCGAGAAGACGAGCGACCGGGGAAATGGATGGTGAGCCCGTGGAGGAGGATTGGGCAGTGAGGGTTCCCAGAGGAGCTCAGATTCCCAGAGGAAGAGCAGAGTCAACAGGAGAGCCTCATCCAAGTCACGGCACCAATGAAAGGGTATCTCGCCGTGCCTTCCTTACCCAGGATTTCTCAGGAGACATGGGCCCATGCAAGAGATTTTATTATCTGAAAGAGAAAATAGCTCCCCCCAGGAGAGGGAGCAGCAGCCTGTGGGAGAGGAAGTGGGTTTTTAAGGAGTAGGGGTAGGGTGTGTTCTGTGTTGGTGCTTGGATCTTAAGGGGTGGGAGACCATCTGGTCAGTGGTGATTGGATCTTAAGGGGTGGGGGTCTTAGCATGCCAGAATTTGCCTTCAAGTATGAAGGGTGCTTGTTTACTTAGAAGGGGCCTGATGAGAATACTGGCGATGGGTGCAGGGTCTGGGGTCACCCGCTGTTCGCCACTGTAATGGAGACTGGGCCTGTCCTCTGACTCTCAGGCACCTCTGAAGTTGGTCTCAAGTAAGAACTTAACTTGTTTCAACTGTAACTTCACTGTGTAATGGCTGGAAGAGGGAAGTGGAGTGGAGTGCACCGCACTCTGTGGGAGGAGAGACAGGAATACGAAGTGTTACCTATTTACTTGGTAGTCAACCAGGTGTATCATGGAGACTAGCTCCTTCATATTGTAGTTTCGGTCTCTAAAGATAAGGATGATGTTTATTTGTTGTTGCATCCTGAGGCCAGCCCAATGTCTAGCACATAGCAGGTGCTCAATAAATGTGTTAAATAAATGAACAGGACAAGGCAGGCCAATAAGGAATATAATTAGGAAACCTTGGCCATTACTGGATCAAATGTCAGTTAAGAATCTAAATCTACCTAAATCATGTGATAACATCTCCTTGAGAGCAGTGACCATGATTTACTCACTTTTGTGTCCCCTAGGATCTAGCTTGTATAATAGGGGCTCAAACATTTCTATGGAATTGAATCATCTTTAGGGAATCCTATGATCATGTAGTAAAAACACCCTAGAAGACAATATGGTGGAGGAATGAAAAAAAAGGCTAAGTTATTTGAAGGTGATAATGATAAGGCTGATAACACTGATCACATAAGCAAGCTTGGTAGTGGTGGAAGACGGATGCTCAGGGAAGGCATGATGCTAGTGCTGGAAAAACTGCAGTAGAAGTTGTCCAGGGAAGGGTGGGGTGTCTGAGTCCATGTTCTCCTGCTCCACAATGTGCCAAAGTGAAGCCCATTCATATTGGTACTTTAGCATGCATGGAGTGCTAGACCCTCACTGCAACCAGCACTGTAGTGCTCCCCAACATTCTCTCAGTTTTGCCCCCATCATCTCCTGATAGTCCAAAATATCCTACTTCTCACTGAACAGGCAATTTTTTCTCTTTTCCTGTACGCATATACAGCTCCTTCCTGGGTACATGAGCTGTAGGATGAATTCCACCATCTGCCCTCTTGGACCCAGCACTCCATCCCTCTTCCTGTCCAATGACAACTTCTCACTGGGGTGAGAAGGGCTGCAGGGTGGGGTTCATTATACCCATGATTCTGCTCCTTGCATTTACCTCCTAAAGATGACCATGCTAGTGATTCCAAGGTGATTCCTGTTCTACTGCCATGACTGACCACTTCTACTAAAGAGGAGAAAAATATCCTTTTTAATCTTTAGTGGGACCCCTCCTCTGGATAGGCAGGAATTTTCTTGTATAAGAGGAGTGGGAGAACAGAGGACATAGTGGTGCATCATAGATTTCTGGTTGTGTGGTCAACTTAGAGACTGACTCAAAGATGGCACAAATAGAAATAATGTAATGGCTTTGCTGGGGGTGAGTAAGGCTGGTTTAAAGTCTGGAGGGAGCAGTGAACTACGTAAATGAATAAGACAGGAAATATTCTCAACTGGAGCAAGACTGTGGGAAACATTTGTATGAGAAAATTGAGACAAAACAAAGAAATGCAGAGAGCTGTTAAGTCCACATGGAAGGTTTTAGAAGATAATAAAAAACAACATTTTCCACCTAGCACTCTTCTAAGCTCTTCAGATGTATTATTCTATTTAATCTTTACAACAAGCCTCTGAGGTAAATATTAGTATCATCTCCACTTCACAGACAAGAAAACCAAGGTATAAAACTATGGAGTAAATTTCCTTAGGCTACATAAACCTAAATAATATGGAAAGCTGGAATTTGAAGCATAAGCCTTATTCTATATTAACATCAACTCAGCACTAATTATCTGCTAAGTAGTATGCTTTAGTCTACATCTGGGGTGACCTCAGGAGACCTAAAGAGCTATGGGTAAGAGAAATACATATATAAATATATATATATCCTGTCACACTCCTTTCAATTGTTGATATGTAGATTATTTACTTTGTGAATTGATGTGACACAATCTTTAACTCCATGTTCTTCCACACATCCTTCCCATGAAATATTTGTATCCACACACTGTAAGTGTGTATATCTTGTGGTATTTATATACTAAAATACAATTTACCATCAGTCTTCAAGATCATGCTTTACTCTCACCTTTAGTTTTTAGCATGGCTTCCATTAGCTATTCCTGAGAGAAAAAGAGTCACTTCTTGATTTCACAGATGGTAAAAGTAGTTTGGAGGAAGTCAATGGCTCAAGCAAGGCCACAGGTCAAGTTAGCAGCATTTGGCTTAAATCAGAATCAACAACCTCTGTCGCTCCAGCCTGCTCCTTAGAGGATCTGCCTGTCCTAGGGCCTGGGCCGTATTCCAAATCGGGCAATCTAGTGCATGCTGCCTGGCTGAAATTCCCCTTGTGGTCTTGCTCACATCTGGTGTTTTTCACTTCTCTTTCTGAACACGTGCTTCGATCCTATTGCTACTATAGAAGAAAGACATCCATGATTCCAAGGAGCAGAGTTAATTTACCGAGAGGTGAAACATACTCCTCTCAACAGCACTTCTAAAAATAAACAGTATGAGAGCCACACCATGTCAAGCTTGAAGCACTTTCCAGAAGCTCCCAAATTTATTAATGTCTATATAGTCCTTACCGCCCCCAAACCTCTAATGTGCCTGGACTCCACGCACCCCCAGCTCCGCTCAAATGTCCAACAGGTTTGAAGTCTTGTGTTGTTCTTCATTTTGGTCATTCTCAGAGAAGACAAGGGTGGCATGTCTTTAGGCGTCTTCCGTAAGAGTGCTGTGGTCATAGTTCTCCATCATTTCACACACACTGAGCTGAGAGCCATGTATATTTACTTCCAGAAAACCTTATCTACGACTAGCTTCCCTGTTTATTTATTTTATCAAACTTTGTTACTCATTCTGCCTCTTACCTTATCTTAGTAAGTCTCTTTCTTAATTATAAAAGTATTTTCCCACTACATTAAAAATTTTAGGGAAATAGCGAATAAGAAAAAAATACTCACAATCCTAGTACTCTATCAAAACTGTTAATAATTATTTGGATTTTCTTCCAGGTTTATTTTCCTTGTATTGTTAGTTTTTACTAGCCAGAATCAAAATTTACATGCAACTTTTTTGTTCTTTCACTATTTGATATTCCATTATAAATGTTCTCCTATGTTGCTACACAACTTGCAGACATAAAGTGAAAGGGAACATTTAGGTGTCAGCAAATACCATCAGTGACCTCCCATAAAGGAATGGATTGTGAATACTGTTTATGGGGACTCAGTTTTTCCCTAACTTGCTGGGATATAGGATCAAGGCAGAGAAGACATAGCTGACTATGAAAATGCAAAACAGCCCAAATTTTTTGGAGACTGAAGATTAATTTGAAGCCACAAATGGCTAAATTCAAGATTCAAGACAATTCACTGGCACCATTGAGATAAGTCAGAAGCAAGCAAGGCTAAATGTTTTGGTAGCTTCTACCTAACAGTCTCCAGAAAAGAACATCTTATCACAAATACAGCCTGAAAGAAGGATGTTTGGGGGCAACCTCTCCTTGAGAAAGAACTTCTTCCCATGGGCTGGGGAGAGTTATAATAAACAAATTATGTTGCCTACTCCACTCCCCAAGTGTTTTCAAGGAAGAAGTGAGAAGGCAGAGCGTTCTTCCCATTGGAAGGAATTGTTTGGCTTCTTGCTATGTTTTCTACTTTACCTTGGTCCTCCTTCCTCCACACAGCCTTCCAACATCCCTTGCTTTTCGGCTGACCCTCTCAAGCCCATGGTGTCCTGTCAGCATCCTGTGCTCTTTCCCCATTCACCCTCACACACAGAGGCTGCTGCCGAGTAGCAGCCACATGCCCTGCTTAACAGTCATTGCAAAGCTTTCTTTCTTTTTTTTTTTTTCATTGCTCTGGTATCTTCATTTTTTTTTTTTTTGTAGACAATTATTTTTTATTGAAGGGTAGTTGACACACAGTATTACATTACATTAGTTTCAGGTGTACAACATAGTGATTCAACATTTATATACATGACAATTCTAGGTTCCAGCTATCACCATACCAAGCTGTTACAATATCTTGACTATATTCCTTATGCTATACATTACATCCCGGTTACTTATTTATTTTACCATTGGAAGTGTGTACTTATTTTTTTTTTTTTTTGTGAGGGCATCTCTCATATTTATTGATCAAATGGTTGTTAACAACAATAAAATTCTGTATAGGGGAGTCAGTGCTCAATGCACAATCATTAATCCACCCCAAGCCTAATTTTCGTCAGTCTCCAATCTTCTGAGGCATAACAAACAAGTTCTTACATGGAGAACAAATTCTTACATAGTGAATAAGTTACATAATGAACAGTACAAGGGCAGTCATCACAGAAACTTTCGGTTTTGCTCATGCATTATGAACTCTAAACAGTCAGTTCAAATATGAATACTCATTTGGTTTTTATACTTGATTTATATGTGGATACCACATTTCTCTCTTTATTATTATTATTTTTAATAAAATGCTGAAGTGGTAGGTAGATACAAGATAAAGGTAGAAAACATAGTTTAGTGTTGTAAGAGAGCAAATGTAGATGATCAGGTGTGTGCCTGTAGACTATGTGTTAATCCAAGCTAGACCAGGGCAATAAAACATCCACGTATGCAGAAGATTTCTCTCAGAACAGGGGGGGTGAGGTTCTAAGCCTCACCTCTGTTGATCCCCCATTTCTCACCTGATGACCCCCCTGCGACTGTGCCTGTCTTAGGTTGTTCCTCCCTTGAGGAATCTTACCCGTCTCTGGCTAACCAGTCATCTTCCGGGGCCATACAGGGAAATGTGAAGTTGGTAAGTGAGAGAGAAGCCTTATTGTTTGAAATGGTTAGCTTTTTATTTCTTTGCATATTTATGCCCTGTAGCTTCTATGCCTAGCATTTGTCTTGAGGTATCTTTACCACTTGGAAGAATTATGATACTCGGTAAATTTGATATGAGGCACGAATTCTATTTAAGGGTTGTAATTAGGAAGGAAGAAGAAAAGCTATAGAAGTAGCAGGCGGAAGAAAACATGGGGAGATTGATTATTTCTTTGACATGTCTTCTTGTAGAGTAACTTCAGCATGTATAGGTTTTAAGCTACTACTTAAATTGCGCACACACATTAACATAATAGGAGTATAGTTACATAACCAAAGCATATCTGTAATTACCAGCCATCTCCAGTGAAACCAAGAAAACCAGTTAGGCACCTTAGGCATTTGTGAAAACTTATCTATGATATGGTGGATATTGTCCAACTGAACTTGAACAGTCTGAAAGAAATCAGACAAATTAAAACAACCCGTTCCTGGGGAATGTTCACATCCCTTATGTTCTTTTAACAGTAAATAGTCTGTAGTTGTAAGATTTTGGAGTGCTACAATTTGCAAAGCTTTCTTTAAAGAGCTGGGCAATCCCCTAATGAGGAATAGTAGAACACAGGCTATTATGCCCTGCTTCCCACCATTGTAGCTCTTCTTTCTACTCTGGGCACACCAGCTGACCTACTATGTGTCTGTCACTTTAATCCTTACAGCAATGCTGGAATATTAACCATCATCCAGTTCCCGGAGACCACTGTTAACTTTTTTTTACGTATTCCTTCTTAGTTTCGTGTGTATGTGTGTACAAATATGTTTGTGAGAGAGAAAAGGTAATTGATAACACATATGGGTTTGTTTTAATTTACAAAATTGTGATTATACTATTTCTGTTAGTTTGCTGGGGCTAACACAACAATGTACCCCAATGTGAGTGGCTTAAACACAGAAATGTATTGTCTCATGGCTCTGGAGGCTAGAAGTCTGAGACGAAGGTGCTGGTGGGTCCATCCCCTCTGAGGGCCTTGGGGGAGAATCTGCTCCAGGCCTTTCCCCTGGTTTCTGGTGGTTTTCTGGCTGCCGGTGTTCCTTGGTTTTTGCTGAATCACTCCCGACTGTGCCTTCACCTTCACAGGGTGCTCTCTCTGTGTGCACGTCTGGCTCTCCACGTGGCATTTTATAAGGACAATAGTCATCCTGGCATAAGGACCCACCCTACTCCAGTATGACCTCATTTTGACTTGAATAATTACATTCACAATGACCCTATTTCCAAATAAGGAAACATTCTGAGGTACTGTGGATTTAGGAACTTCGACATATGGACTGGGAGTGTGCAGACACAATTCAACCCACAGCAACTATTTATACAATAGTTTGCCTTGCTTTTTAATCTTTTTTTCACTTACCATTCTATTACGAACATTTTCCAGGACAGGCACATTTAGGTCAGGGAAAAAAATTCGGAACTCCCTGAGGTGAGCATGGCAGGGAGAGAGGCCTGAGTGGGGCACTAAAACGGGGAGCAACCCAAAGCTATGGGGGCACAGCAGGCAATGAGAAGAGCGCATAGAAAGGGCAGGATTGCTATCGCAATGCTGACCATCATCATGGTCTGCCCACCATCAGCTTTTCTAAGGGCTTCTCAGAAACATGAGTTAGAAAAAAGGAAAGCCGCCAGGACCGCCCAGTCTCCTCCATGAGCAATTCCTTGGCCCTGGACCATTACCCAGCTTGGAGGAGATCCGGAGGATGCAAGAGAGACCATAGAACAGACAGGAGGGAACAGGGCGAGGGAGGTTTGGGAAGGTGCACCCACATTTGCCAACTAGGAAGCACTAGGATACGATCATTCAAAACTCTTACATAGCGTCAAAGAAATGTACTTTACAATTCTAGTCCTGACACTCACTTTTCTGTAAGATCTTGGGCATTATTACTCAGTCTCTCTAAGTTTCAGTTTCCTCATATGAAAATGGACCTTATAATTGTACCTATTCATAGGGTTGTTGTGAGAATAACACATAGGGGTGTTATATGTAAAGCGCTCACTGCAGTGCCTGGCATGAAGGAAGTACTTCATTCATTCATCCAACAGTTATTTAGTATCTCCCATTCCAGGGACTGTGTTGAGGCTATGTTTACAATGGTAAACAAAACTGATGTGGCTCCTGTCCTCATGGAACTTACACTCTGGAGAGAAAGGTAGATATTTAAGCATAGAAACATACAACAAAAGTCTATAATTTTAAACTGTATGAATAATCTGAAAAAAGGGGATTTCTAAGATAGAACAGTGGGGAAACTGATTTAGTTTGGTGGGGGTGGGAGAGGAGGCACATAGGGAGGGGCACTGTGAGGAAGTGATAGCAAACTGGAGCCCTGAAGGTTGGGTTGGAGACAGCCAGATGGAGGGGTGGTGTGTGGGGTGGGGAAGAGGGTTCCAGGTAGAGGGAACAGGCCCCCAGGCAAGAAGAGCTGGGTGCATTAGAGGAACTGAGAGAAACACCAGCGCCAATGGAGGGTTATGAGCAAGGAGGACAGGGCACACAGGAGGCTGCAGACAGGCAGATCCCAGATCTTGCAGGGAGGCAGGCGATCTCTGTGGATACCTATTCTTTAGAGGCAGCTCTAGAGGGCAGCGGGCAGTCAGAGAGTAAGAGAAGTAGGAAAACCAGAAAAGAAGACAGACACAGAACAAAGGGATGGGGAAGGATTCGGAGAGAAGGATGAGGACTGAAGAGGACAGAGGGGTTTAGCGAGGAAGAAGCCCGTGGAGAGCCCTGGGGGAGCAGGCTCCGTGCGGGGTCAGAGGGGGAGCGAGGCTGCCTGGGCTGAAGAAGTAGCCTGTGGCGAGGAAGGAAAAGAGGAGGAGGCCGTCGGCACACATGCGTTAGGAGTGCTGTGATGGAGGAAAAGAGAAGGTTGAGATCATAGCTAACGGGAGAATTTTTCTGTTTATTTTAAGTGGGAAAATTTCTGAGCATTTTCTTGTCTGAGAAGGAGCCAGTGGTAGAGACTGAAGACAGGAGGAGAAAGGAGGACTAGTGTGCTCACAGGGGGCCTCATTCCCACGGGCTTTTTGCCTTGGTTAGAGTGGCAGACTCTGCTGTCTCGGTAGGGCCGCAGACCTAAGCAATGTGATTTCAGTCACGGGTATGGCTAGTCAAAACCCTGGGCAAAGTAGTTCCTTTTTTTTTTTTTTTAATTAAAATTATAAATCAAAAAGCCATATTTTTAAATTCTGGATTTTAAGGCAATGGGCATTTGAAGTAAAATTTTAAGAAATTCATATCCAGATACAATTTATTATTAATAGCACTCTTAACATAGTCCCAGTTTTATTTCTGTGTTTGGTAGAGTCTTTTCTTTGCACTTACCTTGGATCATTTCCTTGGATCAGAACCCTCCTAGGACAGCCACACATTTCAAGTCAGTCTGGCATCAACAGCTCTTCTAAAGATTCATAGTCCTTAACTTCCCAGCTGCTCATAATTTTTTTTCCTGCCTCAACAGGAGGTGGAAAGACAATAGCCCTGCTGGCCAGAAAGTTTCACTTTACCTTCCCAGCTTCCTTACTGGCTAGGAGTGATGCACATTCCCCATCTCACCTTTTCCCTTTTTCATACAGTAGAAGAAAAAAGATAAATTACTGATATTTATTTAGTTATTTATATCAAAATTAAATATGCATAGTTAAAAAAAAAAAGAAATCATTGTCCATTACTAAATAGCCCCCACTGCATGCCTCACTCCCATTTCTCACCCTTCAGTGCTTTATGAATCCAGTATTTATTTATCTATTTTGGAATCATCATCTCTCTAAACAGCTACTTCCTGATTTTATCTATTGACTTCCCACTGTGGAAAATGGGAATTTAGCTTTACCCCTTGCTATTCCACAGACATGTATATTTCCTGGATATATACACCTATAACATTATTAGATTGATATTCTAGTGTTTACATTATTTTTGACCAAATAAATACTATTCACACCTGTGTTGTATAAGAAATTATGATCACTTCCCTGAAAAACATTTTGCTTTCTCTGGAGTTAATAACTATCTCATTTTTCATTGCTTAAATTTCCTATGCATATGTCATGAATTTAATCCTGTTCTTTTCCAGTTAAGAATCCTCTCAACATGCTCAGACAAATATGGTACTCATTAAATTTCATCTTGAAAGGTTTTCCAGAGCTTTCTGACTCGCTCCTTTCTGGGCTGACTGATCTCTCAGCCTGCTGTACACTTGTAAACTTCCCATCTCCCTTCAGTCCAATCTGGGGATTCCCTTCACCTCCTGTGCTGAATATCCTACTTCCTGGATTCCACTTCTTCCCCTTGCTACATTCACTCCATTGTTCTGGTGGAGCACATCCTCCAGTAGTTTCCTAAGAAAGCAAGCAAGGAAGATGCAACAGATACCATCAGGGTCCTGCCCATATTCTCTTGAGACCTTCCACATGCATGCATTCTCATTACCTGCACGAAAGTCTCTTTGCCTGAGGGCTTTTTCTGGACACTGAAGGTTTGCTAATGAAATGTTGGTGAATTAACTCCCTCTTCTTGGGTGTAGCCCTTAACCAAGACTGACAAGACTTGGTAGATAAATACCTCAGCTTCCTCAGACCCGAAAAGGGATAACTTTGAGGTATGACTCCTGCACTGGTCTCCCAGAGTTCCCAAAGGAATCAAGTTCCAGTTGTTCACAGTAATTGCTGGATATACTGGTTTCCTTGTTTCACTTCTCCCACTGACTTGGCACAGGTGTTTTCTGGATCATCTCCCAAATAAACTAATTTTGCTCTTACATCTTCTATTTTCCATTGCTTATGTTTTTGCTCTACTTTCTACTTTCCAAATCTTCTGCTGAGCTTTTTAAAATTTCTGCGATCATATTTAAATTTCTAAAATCTTTTTTATTCTCTAAATGTTCCTTTAAAAATAGCATTGTTTTCATTTTCTGTGTGCACTATCCTCTCTTATCTCTCTGAAGATATTAATAATTTTCTTTCTTTTTTTCTCAGAGATGCTGCTGTTTCCAAATGATCTTGAGGGCATCTCTTTCCAGTGTGTCAGGTTCCCAGAGAACCTGGGTTAGAACCTAATCTCCTGGTTGGATGTTAGGGGTCTATTAACATTGAATCTATGGATGGGACGAAGGCAGGAAGGATGTCTCTAGATAATCTCCTTCATTTCCATATGTTGTCCTTTTACACAACTGTGCCCAGTCCTCCCTCTCTCTTACTCTCTCACCAGAAGAAAAACTTTCATTCTTTGGCTCACTGGGCTTCTTGAACTGACTTTCAACTCACCTTTTGTTTTTAGGCACAGCTTTACTCCCAAAGTACTCACAAAAGTACATGTTGCCACAAATTGCTGAGCTCATGGAGATTCTGAAATGTAAAGCAGGTTGCATTAACTTTCTCATCTGCTGGCTTGGATTCAGCTTTCTCGGGAGTCTTGATCCAGTGACCACTCATTCATCTATGTTCCAGGTTTTAAATTATCCTGTTGTCCTTTTCATATTCTCTTTGTCCCTGTAGGTTCATCCTTTAAAAAAATCCAGTTATTTAAGTTCTTATTTGCTTACTTGGGCATAAAGAGACTCTGGAAACAACTAAGAAGCTAGTAACAGTGCTTACTTATGGACAGGAGGAAGGTGGGACCTGAGCCAATGGGAGACATGGATGAGGAAAACTTTTTGCTCTGTGCCTTTTCACTTTTCTTTTTTTTTTTTTTTTTTTGTTTTAGAACCATGTGAATATATTACTTCATCAAACATTAACTCCTGGTTGAGTTCTAGGAGGGAGTGGATCACAATGCATGCGTTTAACCTGCTGTCTTTGGCCAGAAGTCTCAAATGGTTTTTTTCTAAATTAGCAGCTTTAGTGTTGAGACCATGAAAAGCTTCCCAACCAAAAGCCATTCTAAACAAATTCAGAAACCATAATAAAAAATATGGACACATTTGGCTCCATGAAAATTAAAGATTTCTGCAAGGCAAAAAAACAAAAATAAAATAAAATAAACCAAGTCAGAAAGCAAAAAAACAAACTGGGAAAAAATATTTGCAACAAATTTGAAAAATGTCTAGTTTCCTTAAAATTTGGAGTTTGTACAAAATAATTAAAAACAGATCAAAATCCAGTAGAAAACAGTAGACAAAAGATGGGAATAGAATACATAAGTAAATAAATACAAATGGCTTTTAAACATATGAAAAATGCTCAACCTCACTCATGGTTTAAGAATGAACATTAAAACAAAAAGAAACCATTTTTCACCTATCAGAATGGCAATATTATAATATATATTATCAGATTATATTATTATATAACAGAGAGTCCAAGACATTTTTAGTAGGATTAAGAATTGGTGCAGCCTCTTTGTAGTACAGTTTAGTACAATTTGTCAAAACTTAAAAGTCATACCCTTTGACTCAGCAACTTAACTGCCAGAAATTTATCCTATGGATATGCTTGTACTGGGCATTAAGACATATTTAAGACACATTTACAAGTATATTCATCATAGCTTTATTTGTAGTTGTAAAAATTATAAGCAACCCATCTGTTCACAGCAGAAGAGTGGCTACACAGATTACAGTATATTCACTCAGTGGAATACAAAGCAGCCATTAAAAAGAATGAGGCATCTTTAAATTTATCTCCAACATGTATTGTTAAATTAAAAACAACATATGGAACCATATGGAATGTGCATGATGGTTTTAAAAATGTTTTTTCTTTCAATACACAGATATGCTTACATACATACAGGACATCTCTGGATGTGCAATACATAATAAACTAACAATCCCTCCCTCTAGAGAAGGGAATTGGGAAAATAAGAGCTCAAGAAAGGGACGGAGTCTCTTTTTTTCCTGTCTTAAATATATATATTTTTTACTTTTTCTTTTTTAACCAAGTGCATGTTTTAAAAATATAATGGATGTACTATTTATAATACCCAAGATATGGAAGCAACCTAAGTGTCCATTGTAGATAATTGGATAAAGGAGATGTGATACATATACACTGTGGAATATTATTCAGCCATAAGAAAACAAATCCTACCATTTGCAACAATATAGATTGATCTAGAGGGTATTATGCTCAGTGAAAGAAGCCAGGCGGAGAAAGACAAGTACCAAATGATTTCACTCCTTTGTGGAATATAACAAGGAAGCAAAACTGAAGGAACAAAACAGTAGCAGACTCTCAGACTCCAAGAAGGGACTAGCAGTTACTAAAGGGGAGGAGTAGGGGAGGTTGGGTGGGAAGGGAGAAGGGGATTGAGGGGTTATATGATTGGTATACATGGTGTGAGGGGGGTCAGGGAAGACAGTGTAGCACAGAGAAGACAAGCAGTGACTCTGTGGCATCTTACTACACTGATGGACAGTGACTTCAATGTGGTGTGGGGGGGAATTGATAATACAGGTGATGTAGTAATCACAATGTTTTTCATGTGAATCCTTCATAAAAGTGTGTATCAGTGATACCTCAAAAAAAATATATATATATATAATAGATGTATTTGTCAGGATTTTTGGTTGCAGGCAACAGAAGCAAACTCTGATTAATGTAAACAGAAAATGAATCCATTAAAGGATACTGGGTGGTTCACAGCCCTCCAGGAGGACTGGAGACTCAGGTTTAGAGGCTACATAACCAGAAACGACTTCTAGAATTATGCTTCAGAACAGTTCCATGAAGACATCAATTCCTCCACTGCATGGACTGTGACAGTAAGCTGCTGAGGCAGTGGGCACCCCAAGTCTGGATGCTGATCCCTGATACTAGAACGATCATCACTGATGCATCTGGAAATTGAATGTGGTTAGTGCAGCTAATGCTACTCTGCAGAACAGATCCAGCAGTCTTTGCTATTTGAAGTCACTAGTTCCTAAGTCAAAGTCAAGTGCAAATCCAAATGCCTGTACATAGCTGAAAGGGAGGCTGGAAAGTAAGTATCTGATATTCTCATCTTTAGTGGGAGGTTGTCTCTCTATGCCATCAGGGCCCCTAGAGTGGGGAATGTCCAAAATATAACTTAGAGAACTGGGGTGTAGCAAGGGAAAGAGGGGTAAGGAAGGAAGAGGAAGTTCCCACCAACTTTCACTTTGGAGGAAAGGAAATTCTCCCCTGGATTCCATCTGACATACTCACTTTCCTAGCTGGGTCTTTGCATGCATGGCCATTTAGAATCATAGATCTTCATAGGTTTCTATAGTTCATGTAGTTTAAAAGCTGTATTTTGTGGAGAAATCTGGACTCAAGTTTTCTGGGCAGACTCAAGTTGAGAATTATGTAATTAGGGCCTCCCAGTCTGGGTCCCTGTCCTCCACAGAATCTTTGTGTATAATGACTACTTCAGCAAAGGTTCCAGTGGATTATATTGAGGTACAGATTTGCTTCTAGGAGAAGCCTCTTCTGGAACAGACTGGTGCCATTTATTACAAATGTTACTGAAACACTTGTATAGGACTTCTAAGATTTGTTTTTAAAACAATTTTATTTTTCATTACTATAAGAGCTTATTTTATTAAAAACAAGCAAACAGTATAGAAGGATTTAAAGTAAATAGTAAAATTCCTACCCTCATCTCCATTTTCCCACTCCCTAGGACTAATCAATGTTACAATGTTAAAAGTATCTCTCAGTTCTTTTTCTGTGTATATACACATTTATATTTATTTATAGATATATGTATCATTTATATAATCCCTTATAATTGCTATCTCACTCTACTGTATAATGGACATAACTGAGACTTGAAGCAGCTGTATCCCTAGCAGGTTACTAAGCCCAGCATGGAGCACAGTATCTGAGGGGATGTCGCGCACATGGTAGGCTTGGTTGTAGGTGCTATTTTTGGTCAAATGGGCCTCATGGTACCCCTAGAAGTGCAGGCTACCTCATGTAGAAAACTACCAACTTCATCTATATTCAGGACTACTTCAAAGCATGAAGGGACCTCCAAAATTACCTAATTCAACTTAATTTGTAAGTATTATTTTCCGGGGGTGGCATGGGGAGTGAGTTGAGACTTCTCTCTTCGAGATCCTTGCTCTTTGCTACTTTCTGCATCTTTAAGGAGGAGGAGGAGGTCAGTGTGAAGCACTCAGATGTTCAGATCACACTTGTTTTCTCAAACAGCAGTGCCATGCTCTGTGCTTACCTGGTGCCTGTGAGTTCTTTCCTTATTAACTGCCATTAACTATGTTCTTCTGTGAAGACTTACTTTTGCCAGCTCTATGCCTAAAAACTACCACTAACTCTTCTTTGGGACCACCAGTCCTGTACTTTTTCAATCTTCTCATGGCAATTTGCACTCTTTACTTCTCAAATACAGCTTTATTTTTTGCTCAGGTCTTGGCAGAATATACAAGTCATAGTACTATGTCAGGTGGATGTCAAAAGGAGAAGAAAAACAAAGAAAGGCACATGTGAAATTTATTTATTTGGGGAATGGTCATTTCATTCAAGATAATAAGGATGGGGGTGGGATGCAAATCAGAACTAGGCACATCTCTTGCCCTTGAGAAGCTTACTTCTAGAAGTTCTAGAACAGTCAGCTCCAAACTCTTTTCATCATGCCACTCCATCAAAAAAAATGAGTATGCAGGCCCAATAACTGCATATTATAAATTATGTATGCTCTACTGTTCTAATTTTTGAATATTGTAAAACTTAATTTTCTTAGTATTCTACACTAAAGAATAAGAGAAACAAGTGTTTTCATAGTTTCTTCCTATACCTCAGTATATCACCTTGGGAACCTGTGTTTGGGGCTCACTGCTCCAACAGAGGAATCAGGCAGATACCCCAAAACACTACAAAACAGAAAAGTGCAAAGAGGGCTCTAATATCAGGGTAAGCAAACTGTGACTTAGAGCATCAGGGAAGCATTGCAAAAGGAAAGGAAACCTGAGAATATTCATGTAGCTCCTGAGTCCAGCTTGGGCAAGGATTTGTCCAGGCTTCATTTCCATGGCTGGTGTCTGTGTAAAGACTGCTTGATTAAAAAGACTGCATGTGAGAACCTAGTTCATCCCTGAAGCATCCATTTCCCAGCACCTAGAGCATGTGAGAGCTTAATAAATAACATGTCATCCCATGATGTAGGGACAGCATGTCTGACACATGGCCCAGACCCACCTTTGACTGTCTACACTCGACAGTGGAGTGCCAAGTACCCTGGATGTGGATTCAGGAGGCTCAGCTGAATCTTGGTTCTCTTACTAAACAATTTTATGATCACAGTCCCTAACTTCCCTGAGCCTTAATTTTCTCATCTGGGAAAAAGGGAACAATAAATGCCTTCTAGGACATTAACAATCTTTAACATCTGTTGGGTTTTGCATTGGACATTATATGTATCATCGGGGAGACATGATGAAGCAGACGCTGAGTGCTCCCATTTTGCAGGCATGGAAACCAAGTTGTAGAGAAAGATAATTAGTACAAGCTCACCCAGCTAGAATGTGCAGAGCCAGAGCTCTGCAGCCTGCTGGACGCTGAAGCCCAGGGCTGACCCACTCTGCCAGGCTGCTGAACTTATAGGGCTGCCCGGAGAGGCAGACAGCAAACATGAACTCCGAAGCACACACAAGGTACTATTACACATGGGATAAGATTTAGTCTTGTCCTCAAGTCCAACTTCAAAATATGCTTTTCTACACAGCCCTGAAAGTCAACAAAAGAGGATTTCGTTAAAAAGAAATGGTGGAGAAAGAAAACTTGAAAGTTAACTTCCTGATTTTTAGTCCCTTACAACGGTGCATGATACTCTTGAAAGAGCACTAGGTTAGAAATAAGACCAGTTCTGCGCCACGCTTACTTTCCAACTTTGGGCACGTCATTTAGGCTGAGTTTACTCATGCATTATGCATCCTAATAAATGTGCTCCACAAGGCCTTCTTGTTTGACTATCCCCAAACTCCAGCCTCAAAACACTGCAATCCAGGCTCTCCCCGTTCTCTGGGGAGGGCACTGGAGAGACCTTAGGACAGGGAGGTGCTGCTCAGGTCAGCTAGGGCTTAGACAGGGCCCCGTGAGGGCAGCAGGGAGTGTGGATGGGGACTCTAGCCAGAATTCTGGTGGGCCAGGCCGGTAATTATGAAGAAACATTTCAGAGAAAGTTTCTGTTGTGGCTGTTCCCCCTGTTTACTTTGGGCAGTTCTGTCATTTTTTAACTGACCCTTCCCAGATGAGATGGTCAGTTTTCTGCTGGGTAAAGTCAGAGCCTTGCAAGTGATGGGGTATTCGCATCCTCTGTGGCTCCCTTGCTGGAGGCAGGCCAGGGCAGCTGACCCCCCTTCCCCCCACCAACTTCAGGGAAGTGAAGCCAGGGCTGAAAACTTGCTGACAGTGGCCGCAGCAAACCCAAACACCTCCTCTCCTCCGCCTTGCCTCAGGGTAGAATGCAAAGGAGACAAAGCCGCGAGCTTTCCAGAGCAGGGAGGCTCCAGCCGTTCCCTTCTCCCTGGCTCACAGCCATGGGGACAAGGTTAGAGTTACAATTGGGAACTGCTGACATCTACTTTTTGGTTATTGGTTAAAAAAAAAACCCACACATACACTTCCTTTCATGGCTTAAAACTTCACATAGTTGATCAAAACCCAAAGGTGCCCATTCGCTTTGCTTTTTGTGTTTTCGTAAGTTTGAACAACATTAATGTGGCTCTTTGAGTCAGAGAGGCAGAAAGTTCATCTGCTTAGTACTTTTCCTAAACTTTCCAGTTTCTTTTGGCCTCTGAAAACCAAATAGAGACTTTTATGCCTAAGATTAGAAACATCTGGCTATCATATTTGAGTAAGGCTGGGCTGAAGTGGGGCAAAGCCAGGTGGAGTTAGCCTGCTTGTTTGAATTATGGAATTTTAAGCACTGAGGGGACTTAAATTCAATCTCTTCATTTTATAGATAAGGAAACAGGCCCAGAGAGATTAGTACTTGGTCAATCTCACACATCTTATAAGTGTCAGAGGTGGCCTCCTCCCAGCCTAGCACTCCACATATACCCTTTCATAGGAGGACCTGACTACTTAAAACAATAAAATGTTTATAAATATTCTTAATCTCTGTATTTAATACACCCAACTATTTACATTTTTGCATATTTTCACCCAGTTCTTACTCACTGGATATATATTCTCCCTCAGGAGAAGAGAGGGATGTCATGTTCGGAGAGCATAGACATACGTATCAGGTGTTCACTTACATTTTCTCATTGAATTCTCACAACAACACTATGAGACAGGAATTACTATATTTTGTTTCACAAAGGACAAAACTGAGTGATCAGGTTCTCTTGTCCAAGATCACACAACTCTAAAGTGGTGGAGTCAGGATTCAAATCCAGGTCTCTCCAGTTCTGCAGCTCCTAGACTGCCTTATGCCACACTGCCACAGCCACTGTGCATGTCAAGTTTGTATCTTTGTATTGTCCCCCTTTCAAAAACCATGACCTAGTTTTTGCCATTATTACTTTTATGAATATATTCATTAATTTAACAAATATAGTTATTAAACAACTACTCTGTGCCCATTGTCAAGACACTGAGGTTATAGTGGTGAGCAGTATCCCTAAGTCCCTGCTGTCATGGAGCACGGAGTCTACAGGGAGAATCAGACAATGAACCAGAGAAATGAGTTGGATGAGGTGATAAGTGCAACAGGGAAGAATAAAGCAAGGAAGAATAGGAAACACCAGGAGCTGGGGGCTGGGAGGTGACAGCGTTTAAATAGGACGGTCAGAGAAAGTCTCATCTGTGGCATCTGAGTAGAGATCTAAAGGTGGAGAGGGAACAAATGAAATATATATCTGGAAGAAGAGGGAAGAGTGAGTTCAGTCCCTGAAGAGAAGGCCCGGTGTGTTCAGGAAACAATTAGGGGGTCTGTATCGCCAGCATGGAGTGTGCAAAAGGAGAAGTAGTATCAGATGAGGCCAGAAAGTAATGGGGGCCAGATGAGGTAGGGCCTGGGAATAACAAAAGACACCAGCTTTTACACTGAATGAGAGGGCAGCCATGGAAGCTCTTGAGGACTGACACGTTTACATTTTCTAAAGGGTTCCTATGACGACTGTGTTGAGAGTAGACTAGGGGTTGGGGATAAGCACAAAAGCAGAAAGACAGCTGGGAGGCAACTGCAATAATTCAGGTGAGAGATGATGTGACTTGGACCTGGGGTGGTGAGACAATGCAGTGAAAAGTGATGCAATTTAGGGATATTTTGACAGTAGAAACAGTATGATGATCTACCATTTTTACATGCCAGAATGCCATAAAATATTTATTTTAGGGATTTAGGTTCTTCCAGCTGGTCCTATTACAGGTAACATTCTCATTCTCACATGTTTTGCATGTCTTATTTCCTTAGGATAAACTACCAGAAGTTGGATTATTAGGTTAGAGAATGTGATCATCTTTCTGCCTCTTGCTACACATTGTCATATTCCATAGTAGGCTCCACCAGCAGTACCTTAAAGATCTTTCATTTTATATGCTCCAATTTCTCTCCTATCCCCAGCATCTCAAACCCTCTCTCCCACTATGGTTTTCTTCTTTTACTCCTCTCTCTCTTTTGGGGAACTTGTAACAGGAAAAGTTAACAAAGATGGACAAAGATTAGGGTTGGCCACAGAGAGAGGTAAGAAAAGGCAGGCAGAGATTTCTTCATTTTTTTTTTCTTGTCTTACAGCCCTGAGAAAGGACCAGCTGCTTGGCTTAGTTAAAGGAGAATCTTCTGCAAGAATCAACAAACTAACAATACTGCTTACTCAGAGACCTTTTTTTTTTACCTTCTGGGGGAGATCAATGGACTTAACAATTTCAATTATCTTCACAATGTCCCCTGGTGCTAGATCAAATTGCCTCATCTGAACAAACATTCCTTTCACTAGGGTGGAAAGCTCACCAAACTTTTTGGCTCCTTTATTCCCCTTCTTCATCAGCTTGGTCCCCCTTTCAAAGGACTGCCGCCACCCAGCACCCGCTTTCCCACTCTAAAGTGTACTTGCTCAAGTCCTCTTTATCCAATTTCATCCTAAGTATGGAAGAAAATGTTTTAATCACTTCTTAAAAGTGGGGGCTTTCCTATGAAATTTAGGATCACTTGTCAATTTCTGCTGATCCTAAAATTCATATGGAAATGCAAGGGACTCAGAATAGCCAGAGGATCTTGCAAAAAGAACACAGTTGGTGGACTTGTACTCCACAAGTTCAGAGCTTACTGAAAACTACAGTAATCAAGACAGTGTGGCACTGGCATAAGGAGACATACAGATTGATGGAACAGAATTCAGAGTCCGCAAGCAACCCTAACAGTACAGTCAACAGATTTTCCATAAAAAGGTCAAGTCAATCCAATAGGGAAAGAATAGTCTTTTCAACAGATAGTTCTTGTACAACTGAATATCCACATTCAAAGACTTAATTTGTACCTTTACCAAATATCATCACAAAAACTAACTCAAAATGGATCACAGACCTAAACGTAGGAGGTAAAACTCTTAAGACTTAGAAGCAAACATAGAATAAGTCTCTGTGACCTTGGGTTAGCAATGATTTCTTATATACAACCCCAAAAGCACAAGAGACAACTGGTAAATTGAACTTCATCAAGATTAAAAACTTTTGTGTTTCAAACGATATCATTAAGAAAGTGCAAGGACAACCCACAGAATGGGAGAAAATACCTGCAAATGCTAAGTCTGGTAAGGGACTTGATTTTGAATATTGAAAATTCTTACAATTCAATAATAAAAAGACAACCCAGTTTTAAAATGGTCAATTATAATTGACATTTTTCCAAAGAAAATATGTGAATAGTTAATGAGCACTTGGAAAGTCATTAGGGAAATGCAAATCAAAATCACCGCTTCTCATCCACTAGAAGGGCTATAATAAAAAGGGCAGACAGTAACAATTTTTGGTGAGGCTGTGGAGAAATTGGAATCCTCAGACATTGCTGATGAGAAAAGTAAAATGGTGCAGCCACTTTGGAAAACAGTTTGGCAGTCCCTCTGTCCATCTGGTAAAATAGAGTTTACCAGATGACCTGACAATTCCAATCCTAGGTATCTACCCAAGAGAAATTAAAACATATTTCCACAAAAAAACTTGTATGTGAGTGTTCATAGCAGCTTTATTCATATAATAGCCAAAAAATAGAAATAATCCAAACATCCACCAAGTGATGAATGGATAAATAAAATGTGATAAGCCAAAAGGAATGAAGTACAGATACATGCTATAATATGGTTGAACCTCAAAAACATTATGCTAGGTGAAAGAAGTTAGTCACAGAAGACAACCTATTGTGTGACCTTATTTATATAAAATGTTTATAGTGGTTGCCTAGATTTAGGGAGAGGAAAAGGGTGGGATAGGAGAGTGGAAATGGTGAGTGACTGCTAACTAGTACAAGGTTTTGGGGGGAGATAATATTCCAAAATTAATTAAGTTGATGGATGCATAATTTTCTATATACTAAAAACCACTGAATTACACACACTGAACATGTGAACTTTACAAGATATAAACAAATCTATTTTTTACAAGTTGCTTGTTCACTTTTGGAAAAAGATACTGAATTGTTCCATTCAGTGCCCTGAAGAAATGTGTTCATGTAATGCATGAAGAGGCATACAATGGGACTGGCCTAGGGGGTTGCTAGTAATAAAAGCCAGAGGCAGAGAGGGGCCAGGGGAAGCGGAGGATGGAATAAAGGATGGAGGAGGCACGGTAAGGAATATGCGAACAGATACGTCCAGAAATGAAGCATAAATTATCTCCAGGTTAGAAAGCCAGGTGGCAAAGGGAGAGGAAATGTGGGAGTGGAATTTGCAGGATATCTTTCTTTACTGCAAACTATGTAGGGATGGGGGTGGGATGATTCAAAGCAAAGCTTCAAGGCAAACAATTAAGAGGTTGAAGGTTTCACTGATTCACTGATATATAGTGTTATGTAGTAGAGCTGATGGGAATTAATTTGGTAAAAGTACGCAAGCATTGTAGCCAACTAGAAAAAGCAATCATGATTACTGTTGCCAAATCTGTATCAAAGCAAAATTATAATGCAATTCTGCAAACAGCCAGAAAAGATAAAAGACTGGCCCTTCCTACAAAGCTGTGGATTAACATTAGGTAACTTCTAGGGAACTGCTCCTTTGTCTAAGCAGAAATCCATGTATATTCTTATTTGTACAGTCCCTTACATCTCAAGAAGGGTGTTTATAATTTCTAAAAATGTGTTCCCTAAATTAGAGCTTTTTTGAGAGATGTGGATTTGAAATGTGTCCATCTTTAAGTAAGAATTTTAAAGTAATACATGGCAATTTAAATAACACAATGACAATTCATTGTATCTAATAAGAAACACACGTGCACATGTGAGCATGTGCGCGCGCGCACACACACGCTATCCCCCAAAGGTTCAAAGCATGGCAAGATACAAATCATATCACTATTAGATTCTTCCTTGTGGGGCTCAGCCCTGCCTCCTCAAGAGCCCGTCTCTTCCTCACAGCCCTGCCACAGAGAGCAGAAGAGAGACAGAATAGCTGCGACCAGGGCTTACTCATCTGTACAGTCACCCGACAATGATAGTTATAATAATCAACATGTGTATAAGGGCTTCGCAGTGTACAAGCCACTACCGTGCATTTGATTTCAATTTTAATCCTCATAGAAACCTCTCCTTTTCCCCTGCAGATAGGAGATTCAAAGCTTAGGAATGAAGTGACTTGCTTAAGATCTCTCACTACACTCTTTCTCCTCAAGTATGTAAATACACCTAAACCTCTTATCATTTAAAAAAATGAAATCTATTCTTTCCTCCACACGCCCTCCAGTTAGCCAATCTTTCTTCTTTCATAAGTAAGCTTTTAAAAAAGTAGCCCACACTGTCTTCCCCTCTTTGCACTCATATAGTTCATTTTCCTTGTCTAAGGAATGTACTGTACTAAAGCAGGTCACAGGCTCCAAGACAGCACCTGGGAAGTGCAGTCACTGCTTGGATCACGCATAATTATTAAAACAACTTGAGGATTTAACAAGAGGAATGTCCTTGACCTTTCAAAAAAGCAGCAACCTGGGGCAGACACTCAGCCTTGGGAAGCTTGCAGCATTTCTGTAAGCTTCAAGGGCCTCCCCAGTCTGTGGCTGCTTCCCCCTCCCTTCCTCTCTGAAGGGAAGGGAGGGATGGGGGAGGAAAGGGTAGCTCCAGAATAGTCTCCTGACTGCAAATCCATTCTCCTTTTGCTTTATTAGGATCCATTCCCACTCACTGCTGTTGGGGTTGCTAAAGCAGAGGCCAGCCACATTTTACCACTTGTAGCTCTGGCTTGGTGAGAGAACAAGGTCCCTCAACTCCAGAATTGTTTCCCTCACCTCCTATCAAAGTAAGTGCCTTTTAATTCCTCCATGGAGACTTCATTAATGACCTAGATCTTGGAAGATTTTCTGGGTTGAAGAGACTAAAGAAGCTGGGCATGACAGGAGAGGGAGAGAGTGCTGGAGGGGAAGGGGGTGTGCCTGAAGGCAGCTTTCACCTCCTTCCCAGTGCTCCCCAGAGTCAGTCCTGGTCACTTACAGGAGAGAAAAGTGCAATGCAGAGAGGCCAGTGAGTAACTTCGTGGTCTCAATACACAGTAAGTTCTCCCCTGCCAGCTGCACTAACCATATTTCCTGTTCTGTTATCTGAAGTGTAGCCTGGCACTCTGTGAAGACACAAGTGCCCACTTCCAGCCAAGCAAAGCAGCCTTTCTTCCAGACAGAGATGGTTGCCCCTATTCTCAATGCTCTGTTTCTCCAGCTGTGAAGGCAGGGCCTAGCTCTCACCTCCCTAGATTCTAGGGTATGAGATTCTGTAATTTCAAGGAGTTTCCAACCTTGCCAGTGTTTAAGATCTAGATTGACTTATTACACATTTTCCTACACTCTTCATATAACTCAGGTTGCTGAAGCAGTATCTCCTTTGATAGCAAAGGGACAAACATATTCAGGGTAGGCCGTGGGCAAAATCATCATGTAGGTGAAATATATTCTTGATGCTCCCCTCTCCTTCTCTTCTCCTTTTCCTTCTGTTTAAGTCAGGGAAAAATCTGAAAATAATTATACCTTAATGTGCATTTAAAGCTCTGTAATTGTATCGCATAAGGATTTTATCTTCAACTATGAAATAAAAGTCTTCGCCACTACTAGGTGCAGCCTTGAAGGTGGGCAGCAAAATTATGTTACTTACTGTGTATTGAGACCAGGAAGTTACTCACTGGCCTCTCTGCTTGCACTTTTCTCTCCCGTAAGTGACCAGGACTGACTCTGGGGAGCACTGGGAAGGAGGTGAAAGCTGCCTTCAGGCACACCCCCTTCCCTCCAGTACTCTCTCCCTCTCCTGTCATGCCCAGCTACTTTACTCTCTTCAACCCAGAAAATCTTCCAAGATCTAGGTCATTAATGAAGTTTCCACGGAGGAACTAAAGGCACTTACTTTGACAGGAGGTGAGGAAGAACATGGGAGCCTTCCTCTGGGAATCACCCCAGGTAGAGAGCTCCTTAGAAACACTCATCCACTCAGTATCTTCATGCTTACATAGCTGAACCATGAGGGGAGTTTGAGATGAATGGTCCACAGTCATTCATTTTAGGGACTTTCCCCCAGCATCTACCTCTGTGGTGGCTTTTTTGCCATCACCCACCTTCTTAGGCCAGACCTGGTGACACAGACGGTGACCCAGGAAGGCTGGACCCGGGGAAGTGGGGAACAGCCTGTGCTGATGATTTATTAAACACTGTGGCTTCTTACTGCCCCACAAGGCTCCTCATCAGAGGGTGCGGCTTGGGTCATGCTGGGCACTCAGCAGCTTTGTGGTAGGTATCGGTTTGTGCTTCCTCCCCTTTGCTTTCGATTTAATGCTTTCCTGTTGCAGTCTGAGCAGTTCTAGTTAACCGCAGCCCCACAGCAGCTACCACTGCATGCAAACTGGATACACTCAAGGGCAAGAGCAGGGCAATAGTGAGGAAGGGTGGGGAGGTAAGAAAGGAGAGTGGTAGAAGCCAGCTGGAAATGAAGAAAAAAATCCCAAAGATAGAATGTCATGATGAATAACAATCAAAAGAACATTCCAGTGATTTTTAAAATATGCTCCAGTTCACATTCAGTTATGATAAAAGTCAATCCTGATGTAAGTCAACTACTTCAAGCACATTTTCATTAGAACATGTTCTTGGATATATTTCTCAAAGAAACAAATATATAGGATGAGATAAGGTTAATTTGGGTTTTAATTCAAGAATTAAAAATTATCCAAATTCAGTGCTGGTTCAATAATAAAACAAATGACAATTTGGGGGTTGAATTTAGACTAGATATGTTTGAGGCTCTATAACAAAGTGGTCCAGGCAAAGGAAAGAACATTCGTGAAGGCCTAGAAGAGGAAGCAGGGTAGAATCAGCATGAATGAAGACTGATGGCAGGCAGGCAGGGTGCTGATCATGAAGGGTTTATGAGCCACACTAGAAAGTTGACTTCAGCCTAAGGATAGCGGGAAGCAACTATTGATTTTAAGCAAGGAGGTGATTTATCAATCACATGTATAAAAAGTTTCTTGGTAGCTGGTGGAAAAATATCCATGGGGTGAAAAACTGGAGGCAGGAAACTAAGCAAAGACAAAAAATCCAAGGGTGACACTTAGGCCAGGTGGGGATGAGGGTAAGTGGGTAGATTCAAAGCAGATTTCATGGGACTCAGTTACTGATTGAATATGGAGGGTGAACAAAAGAGTAATCAAGGATGACTCCTAGGTTTCTAGGTAGAGCAATTGGGTGGATGTTGTGGCATATATTTGAATAAGGAACATTAGGGGAGGATAATTTGAGGGAGTGAGTTGATTAATATGGTTTCAGGAATTTCCAGTTGGATAAGTTGTAGAAGGCAGTTGAATATATAAATCCGGAGTTCAGGGGAGATTTGGAGGTCATTGGCAATACAGATCTCAACGCCAAGGAAGGGGATGAGATTTCTCAGAGAAGGTGTGGAGGGAAGAGAGGCTGATGTAGGACAGGGTCCTGAAGAATACCAACACTTAAGAAGGACTTGGTAAAGCAAGAGCTTGCAAAGGATGACTTAAGACCTGTGACTAAGGTAAGAAAAAAATACCAGTATGAGGAAAACAGTGAGTCTATCAAGGCAGTCAGGCCATCATCAGATACTGTGCAGAGTCAATTAGGATAAAGGGTGATATTCCCATTGGATTTAGTAACATGGAGGGGTATTACTGTCCTTAGTGAGAGCTCCCCCGCCCCCCAACCAATGCGGTGAGAGCCAATGCCAGATCCAACTGGGCTGGAGAGGGAGAAGTGAAGAATTAGAAACAGCAAGGATAGAGAGCTCATTTAGCAAGGCATGCATACTTTTCCCTCTCCTCCAAATGCCCTTCTGCACTCTTCCTACTTGGTAAAATCTTTCTCATTCCAGGTTAGCGCTGTAGGGAAGGGGATTTATAAACAAACAAAAATCCAAGGAATATTATTCTTTCCAGAGGCAAGTTTAGCCAAGGCTGGAATTCAGGAAGTGAGTGACTTATTCCGTGCTCACCAGACAGAACTTTCAACCAGTAAAGAAGGCCAGTCTACTCCCTGGTGCCAATGTGGGGGTGTTGATCTACAGTAAGCCAAGAATGTGATGCAATTCTTAAGAACAGGAAGAGGTTTAGCTGGAATGGAAAGAGGACTCTATCTTGGTTGGGGGTGGTTGTGGTGGTAGAGGGAGTCGGGTGGAAACAGAGTAGTTTTTTCAAAAAAGCAGAGCCAGAAATGAACTGACAAAAGGGGAAGGAATTGAAAACTGTAACTGAGCCTCTCTACCCCATCTCTGAGTAAAGCAAACAGAAAAAGCATTAGATTCAGAATTGGCTCTTCTATCACTTATTAGGAAAGAGAAACATTCATGACTCTCTTGCCATAAAGGGTATCCTCCTGCACTTTTCTCTTTAAGCAAAGAGCAGCTATTCTGATTATAGGAGAGAAAATTTATTTGTAAAATGGGGAGAGTGGCTATTAACCTCACATAAAAACATGTATGAAAGTACCTTATATGCTATTAAGAACAGTTCAAATAGCTGCTGCTATAAAAAGTATAAAAGCACAAGGATATTTTAAACAAATTTGAATAATCAAAGAATGAGATTAGATAGATATTTGTTCTCTTTGACACAGACACACTATGACAGATATTTAGACACTGTTGAGAATCGTTCTTTGTTCTCAGCTAGGCATCCTCAGTGGAAAGAATCAGGCTGAACTTTCCTCTTACTTAAAAAAAATATTTTAAAACTCGTACCATGTGAGATTGAAAAACCTGGGGTTAAGTGGAAAACCATGCCTAGGGGTTTCTGGTTAACACAGGTCAAATCATTAAAATCAGATTAAAGAAAGCTCAAATTATTCTCCTCAGAGAATAAAGAAAAGGCAACATGTTATTTTAAATGAGTGAATTTTTGTTATGGTATTTACAAGGTGATTTGCCTCATCTGTCACCTAAAGACCATCACTTTTTAAAGGTTCTTCGTTTTACAGCAGTTGTTTTCCTCTCAAGAAACCCTGTTAAGATACTTTGAGGAAGTGGCTGAGCCTTCGGGTTGGAATTTTACTGCCCTCTTCTGGGAACATTAAGTCATGACCTCAGAAATGCAGTGTGCTGAAGGTTCCTGCATACTGCAGTATAACCAGACCAGGATATTATTCCATCAAAAGTGAAATAATTATGCAACTAGGTTGTTAGTTTTCAGAGAAACAAGTGAGATTACACTGGTCAAAAATGCTTTCCTCTAACAATTAGCATGGTAGTACTAATAGTGATAGTGTGGTGCTTATAGGTCACGGCACGGTTCATAAAATCTATACACCCATTATTGCATCATTCCTATTTTTCAGCTATGGGAAACTGAGGCACATAGTGCCTAAGTAACTTACCTAAGATCCTACAGCTGGTGACCTGGGTCTAGAAGTCTCCCAACTCTTCAGTTCACTGTTTTCCACCATTTCATCCCCACAGACCACTGCTGCATGTAGTCAGCAATTTCTCTGTTGGTTTCATATAATTTTCTATCCTTCAGTAATGGCCATTGTACACTATAGTATTCACCTAACAGATGAAAATAAATATGCTCCTTTATATATGATTCTAGCAAGTTATACTGTTACTATAGCAAAAACAAATGTATCTACATAAATCCCACAAGCAAGAGATGGGCTACAGCTGAGCTTCTTAAACTTTTGCTTGGATGTTGTCATCATGGTTGTCTTCTTCTTCAAATCCTTAACAAGCTGAGTTGGTAATGTTAAGGCCCAACTCTGCTACTGGGGAAAATTGAGTGTGAGAAAGATGGAAGAAAAGGTAGAGTGTAAAGGTGAAAAGAAAAAGAACCAAATTGAAAGTCAAAGCACTTTTACTCTGAAGTCCTCAGAGTGCAAATAAACACTCTGCATATTAATGCAACTGGCCAAATAAAAGGCATACAAGTAGACAGGCTCTTTAGTCCTTAACTATGAATTATAGGTCTTACTATCTGTCCCTGCATGTCCAGTCCAACAAACCTCATTGCCTAAGTACACTACTTGCAAGGGAATCATTGGAAGAACTTTGGCAGGTGCAAACTGCCATCAGTTGGCCAAAACCAAGGCTTTAAAGCACTTAACTTTAAGCATGGTAAAAGATATCTTACTATATATGGCATATTGGTCAAAGTATTTACCATTGAATTGGAGTCACTTCTTCAGATGACAAATTGGTAAGGAGTTATGTGATATGGAAAGTTCATTTAATACATAAAAGCAACCATGGTTATAGCTGTGTGGTCAAATGGAAACATTTCCAGACTGATTTCTGCCAGTCTACTTTTGTGCTTTATCTTCAAGTATAATTTGTCTCCATGCTAGCACTTATTTCTGCCCTGAAGAATATATTTCATTTGCTGTGTTGTCTTCCTTCTCTTCTCACTATATATAATTTGTTGGTCCTCTTTCATTCTGACTCCTTAATGTGCCTCTTTCCCTTCCCTTATTAGGCCCATACCATTTTTCCCTTTGCTTTCTCCTTTCATTCAAATTATGCATATATCCAGGACTTACAGCCCATTTCCAAAAAACTTGTGCATAAATTTTTGTAAGTCAGTGTACTCATCCTGCAAATATTTGTGGAGTACTGCCAACATTTCAGCCATCATAAAGAGTGGCAGGATTCAAAGACACATGAATAACAACTGGTCTCTACCTCAGGGACCTCACATGGTACATAGCCGAAGAGGCAAGTACACACTGACTGCTATTTTAACTGGGTAGGTTCTGTGCTAGAAAGATGAACAAGTTGCTGTGGAAAGATGAAGCCGTAACTTCTCCCAGGTTGATGGGAAGGAGGGTATGAGAATATTTGGCACCTTTAAAAAGGAGACGTTAGAACTGGGTCTTTCAAAGATGATCAGAGTTTGGTAGGCTAAAAGTAACAGATAGGGGTTAGGCACACACACAAAAATGTTCTGGAGAGAAGGCATGAATGAGGCAAAGCACAAGGTCAAGTGCTTGTCTGGTTAGAAAGGCTAGATAATTTGATGTGGCTGAAACCAGAGGGGGGAGTGGCAGATGAGTTTGGAATGGTACAATGAGGCCAGACTGTGGCAGACAGACTGGAGTGTGGGACCTTTTTATTCTATAGGAAATGGGGGTATAATTAGTTCTTTAGGAAAGTTTCCACTACAAACATGGTAGTACTGGGTTGAAAGGAGGACACACTTTAAAGCAATAAGGCTACCGTAGGAGTTCCAGTTGATGAGAGCATGAATCAAAGACCACAAGGTAAGGAAGTGATGGGAGAAATATTTTGATGGTTACAAAAAAGATTTTGGTCAACAGTTGAAAGGCAGAAGAAAACAGAAGAGTCAAATGCAACTCGTAATTTGTACAGCTCAGGTAGAGAGGTGGCAGATGATGTGCAAAAATTAGAAATACAATAGAAAGTAGAGGTGTGGTTTTACCTTTGAGAGTAATGGAATGGAGGTAATGTTTTGGATGCATTTAAGTATTTACAGGACATTCAGACACAGATATACTAAGCAGCAAATCTGGGCCTGGATCTTAAGTCTGAGGATAAACAAGTAAATCTGGGGGTTAGCAGCAATACAACTGACAGTGGAAGCCCTCAATATAGAAGACAAAACTAGAGGGGCTTGTTCTTGAAGAATTCTTGCAATGTTTGAAGTTTTTATGAAGGGATTTCTTAAAGCCGGGGCAGAACTAAAATGACTAGTAAGAGAACAGAGTATACTATAAAATCGATAAAAAGTTGAGATAAATTAAGGTCTAAAAATAAAGAATAAATATAACAATTGATTTTCAAACTCTCACTTAAAGGAAAGTTGTAACATTACATTAACTCTTACATAAATACTGCATCTAGGGAAATGAAGGAAAATGGAAAGGGATACAAAGTTGAGGGCAGGGCAGGAAGAGAAGAGGCAAAAGGACATAGGAAAAAAGGGGAAATTTATTTTTAAGAATCACTTTGCTAAACTTTAAGGGTATCAGATGTTGAGAAATGTTGAATTTACACTGAGATCAACTGGAAAAGTAAAGAAGCAAATATGATGTATTACATACCAAGACTGAGAAAGAGCAAACAAGGGCTCATGAGCAAAAAAATATTAAAAAGGTATAAAGGGAGAAATGACAGAGAAGTAAATTAAAAGCAAACTAATAACTTGACAGAAAAAAGTGAAACGCCAGCATTTAAGATAAACATGTTTAGGAGTAGTAAGCAGTACAGTGTAGTGGTTAGGAGTATAGAAGTTCTGGATCTGAACCTAAGCACCTCAACCTGCTATGGGACCCTAGGCAAGCTGAGAAAACAGTTATGAGGATATAATAATACAAGTAAAATGTCTAATACATAGTGCTTAATAAATGAAGTTTATGGGAGAAAAAAACAGTCCAGCCTTGATTAAAATATAGAAGTTAAATTTCCAACAATTTTTCTAATCTAAAATATAGATTCAGTTACAGCACTTGAAATGAACTTTATTAGATCTGGGTGATCATGATTAATCTGCTTGAGATAGTTTTATAATGTTGGGTCAATCCTGTCTGTAATGAGTAAGAATAGAAAGTGAGACTCAACTTGCCCATTTATCTCAAACTATGTCATACATGCTATAAATTTTTCTTTGGGGACCTTTATAGTACAAGCTACTTGGTCTAATCAGTTAATGTGCAACTATAGTAGTAACATTTCTAAATTATTGCTTTTTACCTTTTGTTGAGCTGTCTGAAAAGACAACCACATGGGGCTCAGTCATTTCTGCTACATACAGACCAAAAATCTTCATTGTGTGGCCACCAGCATTCAAGCCCTTAATTATGAAAACTCATTGCAAGTTGGGCATTTATAAATGTTTTCTTATACATGTATTATTAAAATTAAATACTGTGTGTACAGAATTGATTATCTATTTGCCTTCTTAATTTGCTTTTTGCAATACTTCCTACTGATAAAAGTAGAAAATACAAATTGTAAGATCCTTAAATGTGATCTGGATCTGGAATCACTTGCCTTTTTTTTTTTTTTTCTGTAGAACCAGATCTCTGAATGCACTACAGGAAAACAAGTCATAGAATTTTCTTCCAATACACCACAGGTGGACAGTTTTCAAGGTTCTGGGTACTTACCTTTGAGTTTCACATCCTCAATCTCTGGGATTCTTAACTAGGGGATCACAGGCCACTGGGTCATGAACAGGCTTTGTGGAGTTAAATACTGACATAGCCACGTGAGACTTGGCACACATGTACACATGAACATTTTTCTGTGGTTAAGACATATACTTTAAAGCAGATTTTCAAAGGTTTAAAAAAAAAGCTTATGAACCATGTTAAGACACTTAAATGAACAGTTAAGAGTTCATTTAACTCTCACACCTTTGCAATCTGACTTCTGACTACTTCTCTGGAATTACTTCTGCCTAAATGATTAAGTTCCTAATTGTTAAATTCAAAACACATTTCTTGGTACTTATTTTATTGGACCTCTTGATCGTACAGCATAGTGGAGAAAAGCACAGACTCTGGAGCCAAACTGCCTACGTTCAAATCGTAGCCCCATTACTTCCTAACTCAACTTTGGACAAACTTAACTCTCCTGTGCCACACAGTAGTACCCTTTGTAAAATATCTTTGTTCATATGGTACAAACAGTCCTTACCTCAAAATATCAGTGCAAGAATAATCTCCTAACAAAGAAAGCATTATGTAAATATTAGTTCCTTTCTTAAGAATCACTTGAAATCTGTCTCCTGTCTCATTCTTCTTTTGATAGCTCCTTAGATTCATCTTCCTATTTCCAGGTTTTCCCTAACATTCTTTTATACTATGGCCACAATGATCATTTGAAACTATAAATCAGATGCCATTTCTTGCCAGTGACTTTAGTGTAGTCTAAACTCCTTAGTATGGCTGACAAGTCCCTTTATGACAGTGTTCCAGCCTACTTCTTCCTCAAGCCTCAATTGCCTACACTTAGCCTGAGTTAAGTTGAACTAAACTAATTACAATCCCCAAAGCATGCTTCCCTCTTTTAACTCATGACTTTGCTCAAGCCACTGACTGTCCAGAATATCCATTCTTATCATACTCCTTCCCAATGTGAACTAAGTGTCCTTTCTTAGTGTGCCAATAACCCTGTAGAGTATTTATCACATTCTATTTTAGATAACTGTGCGGTTGCTGACACATTTCACCCAGTCAGAACACTACCTCCAATAAAGAACAGAAGTAGGAGCCATGTTATGAGTTTTGTCCTCAGTTTTCAATCATCGTATTCTTAAGCCATTTTCTTTGTCATTCTGCCCCCATTCTCATTTTTTAATTAACCCACTGAGCTTAGGTAGAAATGTACCTAGAAAGGTATGTGTAAATAAACGACTTAGATAATTTAACTTCACACTGAAGGGAACACTCCAGAGGTATTTCTCATTGCCAGCTACATGGTTGCAGCACACAACTCTCAACAATGAGCTGCTATTCCCCACTCCAGCAGAAGCACCAAATGCTATGGTAAAACCACTTACGAAGGTTTTCAGCTTTACAAGGGCTTTATTACAACATCATTACTTAGGGACAAGCCTTTAGGAGTTTAAAAGCACTTATTCTCTATAAAAAGTAATTTCATATTTCATGCACAAAACTCCAGTTTGCAGATTTAGATCCAAAATGGAAAGAAATATTTTTATTTTAGTTCTGTAAATTATCAGGAATAAAATGAGCATTTCTCCTTGCCTTGTTATAAGGAAATAGGATTTATTTTTCACTATCAGGAATCAGGATAGTAGCTTTAATGATCCTTTAGAATTATAAAATTGCTTACTGGCTAAAGTTATGTCCAAAGATGTTAAGAAATAAGAAGTTGGTTCATTTTCCTGTACAACTAAAAGAAGTATTTGCAGTATGTGTGTTATACATTATATTATAGACCCTTGTGACAATATTTTAAAAGGCCTATTTCTCCCACCTAAAGGAAATCCCCATAATCCCTGAGCAAAAAAGGGAAAAATCATAGGTGCATTTTTTCTCAGAGAATTTACATAAACTGAAGGAGGTATAGGAGCTTTCAGAGACTTCCTCAAATAAATGTATTTACTAGTTTGAGTAGTTGCTTTGCAAAAATTTAAATGTATTAATAACATAGCTACATATTTTCAATGTTTTAATTTGAGAATATCCTGAGAGGATGTTTACCGGACATGAAACTCTTGGGCACAGAAGAATTTAAAAATGTTAAGCAAATTGTGGCAGGAGGAAAAGAGAGTGGAGAAAACTATAGGGGAGAAAGTGAGAAAGGGGCAGGACAAAATTGAAGTTATGAACTCAGCCTTTCTTCTCATTGAGTCAGGGGCCTCTGACTACCTGTATGCTACACTCATTTTTATACTAATATAAACCAGACACTGAAAAATAAAATTAAGAATGTCTCTAATTAAGTCTTGTAAGGAGTAAATGACAGAAAACATTTTAGCTTCTTAATCATGGAGTGCTATATAATTTCATTCAACCCTAAAGCAATTGTGCAATAAGCAAAATATCGTAAAAGGAAAACAACAAAGTGAACTTCCTACAGGGGCAAATAGACAAGATCTCTGCAGCACAGCGAGTACCCTTCACATATTGGAGTCTTGTTTAAAAGGCTATCAAAAACTCAGATTACTAAAAATCACAAATGTCACCAACAAAAGGAATGTTGATTAGATAAGAGTCAGAAAACTTCCTAAAGGGCTGCCTTCTCTGAAGGAATTTCAGACCGTTGCTAGCACAGGTTGGTTAAGTCAAATCTCACTGATGGCTCCATTAGAGAATAGGAATGCCCCAGTCAGTGCTATTTTTTAAATGTAAAAATACTGGGAGGGAAGAACCAAATAAAACAATCTAGTGTTCCCTAACATACATGGCTTAGCACCCAGAGAAAGCCTCTGCCCCCAAAAGAGACTTTCTATACAAGGTTAAGCTTCATTAAATGAGGTGTAAATTTTCATTTTCATTACATGTCTTTTCTTGCAAGGTCTTTAGAGGCAGGAGCTCCATTGGGATTCTAATACACATCTCTGTGAGCTCAGCTTCCTGAAAATATACACCTGCCGGGTTCTAGGTTCACCTTTGCCAGTGGATCACTATTTCACAGCCACCAGAATCGCACATACACTATTAACATGATGAAAAATACAGCTACTGCTGTAAGTTTGGCATAAATGGAACGCATGTTCAAGTACTTCGCATCCTGGCGGTATTTCTTGGACAGACTGGACAAATTGTTAGCCTTTGAATCCAATGCTGTCAAAGAGAAAAAAAACATTAATGACTCCCTGGAATTTCTTATCAAATGTATTAAGATTTAAAATTAACCAAAATGAGTGTTGCTATACCAAAAAACCATGAGGCTTAAATTATTACTTTTATTTAAAGGGTAAGATTGCATATACTGGTTAACGCATGATCCTGAAGCACTGTCAAATTTACAAAGCATTTAAAAACTCTCAGACCAAATTAGGTTCAAATTCTTGAGACTGTATAGTGAGGTGGTTAGAACTGCAGGCTCTAGCCTCACTCTGGTTCAAATCTCAGCTGCACCAGTCATGTTAACATTGGTCAACTCAATTAGCCTAAGACCCAGTTTCCTCATATATAAAATGAAAATAACAGTAACTATATTATAGGATTATAGGTACATTAGAATGCCTGTAAAAGGAACACAATGCTTGCACATGGTAAACATTCGAGAAATGTTAGCTGACATTATTATCTTCATAATCTTTCCATGGTCTAAATCATATTCTCTCATATTTTGAAAATGATAACCATTTACATTTCCAGAACCAGAAAATTCAATGTACTAGACACTGAGTATTAATTAAGCTGTACCTCAATGGTAACTGTTACCAAATTTCATTTCTACAACTCTCCACATAGTAAAGACTCTTATGAATGAAAATCTATCAGATGTTAAACTTGAACAGACACAGGAAAGTTGTAACTAAAATATAATTCCAGGTGCTAGAAAACCAGCCTTATCTACTAAATTAAGCTTTTTAGAAACTTCTATGAGGTTTTCTCTCCTATAAGGACATTTGTAGTGTCGTTATCTTCTTATAATTGTTAACTGAGCACTTAGAGAAAGAGCCAGATAGATACAAGCTAGACTATTAAAATACCTGGCATTTTTAATTACTAAAAACAAATTATCAGTTTGACATAAATGAATTCTGATCAAACTTTTTACTTCTTTAAATTTTTGGAAAACTATTTTGTAATCTGAATTTATTTATTCTTCCTTGGAGAATGCTTTTGGAATATCTGGAGTTGCTTAATAGAGACTGGTTTTGATTGAGAAATATGGCATTACTTAATGACACAGGCATGACAACCACTTCTAAATTAGCAACTTGTCCTGTCAGTAAGATACCTAGTCACGCAAGAGTTGGGGGGGAGAAATAACCATGACAATGCTATGAGGAATCTTTCCAGCCAGTCTACCAGAATATACACTCCATCGGACAGAGGTTTTTAACTACTGTGTTTACTGCTATATCCTCAGTGCCTACAACAGAGTGGCATATAGTCAGCTCAATAAATACATATTTGCTAAATAAATCTGAATCTGCTGAGAATAACTGGGCAAAGAAACTAACATATTAGGTCATATGAAATAAATAATAAGTAAGAAAATTCCTTTACACAGGAACCTTTGGAAACACATGGTATCATAAAGACAAAGCCACTGATTGGAGAAGTCACTTAGCAAATATTTATGTTACAGGCATTATGCGAAGCACTAGAAGATTCAGTGATGATCAAAGCATGCAGGATCCTTCTACTTGTAGAACTTACAGTCTAGGAGGGTGACACTGAATGAAAAAACAAAACTCATGGCTTAAAAGAAACGGGTACAGAAAAAGGACACAATTTGATCTTGCTGAAAGAACCCATAGGAACTACTCTTGTATCTTAAATGCAAAGTAGACTAGCTCTAAAACTAAAAATTAGGAAAATAAGAATGCTTAATTAATGAATTCTTATTATGAAGAAGCTTAAAGAGGAAGAAAACATTTTTTGAGGTAGGCTGATCCTTTTACTGTCCTTCAAATATACTCTGTTCAGATATGCTTTTTCTTCCTCTTAAAATACCACTCTTTACCCTTTCCTGATCTACCAAAATTCAAAAAATCATTCCTGTTCACTTCACATTTATCTATATCATATATTTGTATAGCTCTTCTTGTCTGTATATCTATTTAAAATCATCATACACTGAGGATAGACAAGGATTCTGGATGCCACCAAGCTCTGCCAGGCACTAGCAGTAGACTCTGAGCAAGCCACTTAACTTTTCTGAGTCTCTGATTGCTTATCTGTAAAACCAGTTTGGTACCACCCACTTCACATGGGATTTCTCTAAAGAATATATGTAAAGTCCCCTACCATATTGCTTAGAACAAAGTAAGTGTTCAGTTGATGTTTGTTCCCTTATAATGTCAATAAATTACTCTTTGACCATGTTTCCTATCTTCCCAGTCAGATGAAGTTACTTAAGAGAACAAATATACTTCTTTTTCAATCAGGTTATCAGCTTTATAGCAACCAACAAAGCCCTAGGAGAGAATCCTTTACACTTTTGATAAACTGACCAATATATAAATTTTGGATTTAAGAAAAATTCCTGTACTGGTCTACTTTATCCCAGGTAGAAGTTCTGAGTCTGTTATGATGAAAATTTACACAGACTCACCCAAAATCTGGTATTTAAAGAGCCTGCAGCTATAAGCTGTGACAACTGCTGCCTACTATCATAAAGGTTAAAATTTACAGTTCATGATAAAGGAAAACCCATTTACTCATGAATATGTAATAAAAAAACTAAATTCAAGAAATAATTAAATCTTGAAAAGCATCCACTGTGATCACACTGTCAGAGAAATAAAAGAAGCATATGAAATATATATGAAACACAAAAACTACCTTTAAGGAGTATATGAAACACTTAGGTAACAATTAAACATTAGGTAAATATATATATATTTTAAGGTAAATTAGGTAAATAAGTACACACACACACACACACACACACCCCATTATGTACTAAAAAACATTACTTAGGTAAGTGCTTTAAAAAGAGTTTAAAGAACAAAAGAGATTATGATGTCAGCTGTAAGGAGGAGGGAAGGATTCTTTGAAGATGCCAAGGAAGTACTTATCTAGATTTTAAAGAACAGGTCCAGGATGGTGAGGAAGCTGGCCTGGTTGTGGCAGAATGTTTGTGAACTAGAGAGAATGAGAGATGTTTGCCATCTCATCTCCCATTATAGAGAACACAGTGGTCGCACATTACAAGCATTTGATAATATAACTGAATAAATGGAAAGTAAATAGAAACCAGACTAGATCTTATTTTGTAGTCACAGATTTTAAGAGTTTTTCAGCAAAGGAATGCACTGATAAAAATTGCATTTTATAATGGTTGATCTGGCAGCAATAAAGTCTCCCAAACTGGCTGCTCAGGAAACCACTGCTCTGACAATTTCCTCTCATTCTTCTTTTCATTTCCCTTAACTTAGGTGTTTCTGTAAATATTTACTTAATTTTATAAATATCTTGGAAACATTAACTTTTACACTGTTCCAACTTAACAAAACTAATCATGCTAAGGAAAAACATATCGGAAGCTTTGTAATGTAATCTATTTCTGAGAGATGAATTCTTAACAATGCTGGCTAGAATCTGACAGCGTAAATGTTACCCCCAAAAAATATCTTTGCCTATAGAATGCAAACTTTTTTATGAGACTATACTGCTACTTTCAGATACCTGAGAGTGCTTCTCCACGTTGTAACACTTCTTCAATATTGGCCACCATGATCCTCTGCACATCTTGCAATTCAGTGTTGATGGAGCCTAGGTTTCTCCGAGCACGACTGTCAATGTAGAGCTTCTTGGTTTTCTGTATGTAGGTATCTAGAATGAAGAAGAAAAGTGACCATTAGCAACTTCTCTCCTGTCCATCAAAATACTATGGTAGGGAACATACAGTTCTGAGTTTAATCCTGGATCTGCAACTGTCTGTGGTTAACCAAGCTCTTGAATGAGTATCAAAATATGAGTTTCAGTTTCTCTATTTGTAAAATAAAAAGATATAATCAGATGACCATTCAGGAGAATGTCCTTTGCACACCCTTGAATTAGAAGTATCAGCTATCATGATCCTTAGAGAAATTAAGGCTCACCCTAGTAATAAGCCTTTCTGAAAGCAGAAATTTTCAAACTGTATTCTAAGGACCCTTAGGGTTTCATTGCTTAACTTTACACATTCCCTCAAAAGGATGCTGGCAACAACCTCGCATCTCTACAGCCTAACATGGCAAAAGAGTTACTCTATCATTAGAAGGGTGAAAAACACTGTCTTGAGAGTAATTTCTTTAACATACATTCCCAGTTTTACCCTGTTCTTAAACTTCAGGTAAAGCAAATATGTGATAAGGAGTTTTACAAAACACCACTATAAAATTGCAGTCTCACTTATGTTTAGCCCAGATTTATACTTCTCAAAACCATAAGAAGAATGAGCTATTACAAAGACTTTATTTTCAACTTCTGGCAAAAATCTTAAGTTGTGTGTGCTGGGTACTTTTCATTTGCTTCTTTAGATCTCCTCTCCACCCTTCTGCACCCTGCTTTCTGCCCTCGATGCTGACCTCCACCAAAGGCTCCTTGCTCTCCAGTATCAGGGGAGCCCCAAGAGAAGGGAAGGTGAGCAGACAGTGACATCAAGGTGTTTATCACCCCAATGCCTCCCTGCGCTGCCAGTATCCACTGAAAGTTCCTACTCCTCTCAAGTTGGCCTTCTCTATAATTTTCTTCTCTGCAGTTCCAGAAACTGCTTTCTCTTACTCCGTCAAGCCTAGAGATGGTAATAATTACTGGTCTCAGGTTACACTACCTTGCGGTTCACCTGTATGTAACCTGTTCATTGTGTAAGATCCTTTAACATAATTTGAGTGTACCGACTATTTCCTGTGTGACCTTGTTACAGTACTCTTTTTACCTTGGATTTACTGGACCACAATTGTCTATAAAAATAAACTTTGAAAAACCAGACATTATAAAAATTAGGACTTGGAAAGTTTGTAGTTATTAAACACTGGTGTGTTTCGCTAAATTTTCTTTATTTTTAAAAAGCAAGATGACCCACTTATCTAGCAAACTTGAAATACTTCAGAAACTCAGAAATTGGTTTTACAATTTTGTTTTTAACCAAAAATGTCAGTGATATAATCTGATCATACTTGCTCTCACTTCCTCTACTTAATGTACTTAGGACTATGTCCTTTGATCTAGTGCCATCAGATCCTTTACCAGGTCTGACCAGGGGGGTCTCCTATAATTTTTATACAAATAGGGACACCTATGCTTGTACATTTGCATGTAGTAAACCATGTATCTTCTAGTACTTATTCTACTGAAAGAAACAAAACATAATTCTTTTTTATTTCCAAACTCTGATCTCCATAAAATGAGCATTACTATGAGTGTGTGAGTGTATGTGTATGTGTGTGTGTCTATGAGTTGAGGGAAAAAGAATTCAGCTACTATGTGCCAATCAAGCAGATCTGTAGGCACAACTTTTTTGCAGAATTCTGAGGAATCTAATGAAGAATCAAACCAAATTACAAAAAAGAGCAAAGGACAAGTTCTTTGGGGAAAAGATCAACAGACCAGAGAAAATCACTTATGAGAAGGAAGCCTCATACATTTTTGAATGAGACAAAAAAGGGTGGAATTGAAGAGGCAGAATTCAAAACTTTTAGTAAGTAAACATCAGAAAAAATGTTTTTTTAATCAAAACTATATCAGTGTAACAAAGAGCTTCTCCATATTGTTTGCTCCCTTGAGAGAGGTAAGGAGCAAAAACTTACCAAACTCAATAAAGGAATAGGGTCTAGACACAGTGGGCACCTTCTTCCCATGCTGTTCATCAAACTCTGAGTGCAAATCTTCTAGGTAGGCAAAAGCCAACTTCTTAGGGAAGGCAGCTTCACACAAAACCAAGTAACACACCCCCTGCTCAATAATGTAGCTGGAGAGACAAAAAAGCAAGAAAAAGTTGTTTGCAGAGTAACAGTATCTTCAACAATTTGAAGTAGATTCACAAGCCATAAAACACCTTTGAATATATTCTTGCCTAAGCCCTCTGAAGCTAACTGAATAAGAAAGTCAATTTCAAACCACAAATTCCTGGAATCAAAAAGCAAATACCTTCCTATTATTAGAATATAGTCCAATAGGAATATTTAGACATCTTTATTACAGTTGGTTATTCATTATGATTCTGAATAAAATATCTTAATACCTAAGACGTTTTCTCGAAAACTGAAAGTTGTAACTCCATTCATTTTCTGATTATGTGTGCTAAACTAATACACACATATTCAAATGCCTTCCAGCTGTAAGAAAAACAATAGAACTGGAAATTTTTGTGGATATTTAGAAGTTGGAAGTTAATGCCACACTATTTACTGGGTACAGAATATAGTGACCTCAGGACTAACAGTACTCCCTGATTTCCAGGGTAAGAGAACTCTGTATCAAGTAAACTATGCAATAACATAACTGACCTCCCCTTGTGGGAGTGAGCCCCCTGGCACTCTGGAAGGGGATACAGGACAGTATGTTCGAGATAATCCTGGAAACAGGTTAGGCCACTCAGTGGTTTTCAAATGTCTTTTTAGCCATAGTACTCTTTATTTCAGCAAAAATTATATTAAGACCACCACATATCTATAGCAAATAGGATCAGAAGATTTTTAGTTTAAGTAGGAGCTTAAGGGCCCCAAAGCATTACACATACCTCCATCCCTGCTCTTTCTATGTGGCTCCTGAAATACCCTAGGACTCCACAGATCACTGTCTATTACACCATCTCTCAGGCCCTTTAAAATAATGCTGATGGTCTTAAGACTGTCGTATCTAGTAATAATAATAATAATAATACTGCTGTCCTATCTCCTGCTTGGGCACCTGAATTAACTGGTCCTCTTGCCTCAGTCTAGACCACCTCCTAAACAACCAATTTATTCCTAAAATATATATATAACCATATTACCCTGCTTAAAAACTCTAGGGGTTCCTTAATACCTATAAAATAAAATTATACTCCTTGGTATGCTATTTGTAGCCCTCTGAAACAAGTGTAGGCTTGTTCCACCATATATCTTAATATACCAAAAGATACACTGTTTTCCAACAAGCTGGGTTCTTTCACAATCTTCGACTCCTACTTATATTGGTTTTTTTCCTAATTGCACCAGGAGAAAACTTAATTCATTTTCATAAGCTAAATTCTACTATAATTTTTTCTGAGAAATTTCTTTGTATCCCCCTCTATCTATCCTTTCCTCAAATTTACTCCCTATCAATGGTTTATTGTTTCCTTCTCTCTGCTCCCAAAGCATTTCATTTATATTCCACTTACAGCACTTCTTGCCCTAAGGTATTATAGTACAGTTGTTTGAGTATGTGCCTCTCTGCTAAGAAGACAATGAGTTCATTAAAAGCAACGGACATCAGAGGCAAGACTTAATACATAGTCTGGTAAAGAATAAATCTTCAATAAATAGCTCCTGGATGGAAATAAAGGATGAAATGAGATTATAAAAGTCTTGAACAGGCAGAAAAAAATCACTTTCCAATCCCATGAGAATTTTTCTAATCTTTTGTTCCTAACCCAATATAGAGATAAAGATACTATATAATTATCTATAATATTTTTTGATGTTGAAAATTAGATTTATAGAAATGTTTCAAATACTATGCAAATTAATACTTTATGAAACTTAAAATCCACTACTTTCTTAACCAATAGGCCAGGGCTTTATTCTGGTTTTGTATGACTTCTTTGCTTGTTTTTGATGGATAGACTTTTTTTATTTTCCTCTTATACACAGCAGGTTTCTCCCAGGTCTGTATTATCCTAGTATCTGAGTTCCTAAAATAGCAAGGATTATCTAGCTAATCCTTTTTTACTTTCCTCTGATCTTCATGTCCTCTTTTTTCTTTTTTAATCCTTCCTGTTTTATCACTTTCAAACTTGACATGTATTAAACATTTAATACCAATTATTTGTGATAATTTGAAATCCAATAAAACACTTTTATCCCTCTCAGCTGTATGCATTTTCTATAACTACTGACTGAGTTGCTCTTAAATTATCTTTCATAATTTTCTTTTTTGTGAATAACACCTATTGACTATTCTCTTTATGCCAGGCAAGATATTAAGAGATATACATGGATTCTCTCATTATCCTCACAGAACTATGACTATTTTCCCTATTTTACAGAAGAACCTGAGACCTGAGCTGTTCAAGGTCACATTGCTAGTACATGGTTGAGCAAGGGTACTACTAATCTATACATATTTGGCTCTAGGAAGCTCCAAAAGCAGAAAGTTATCTATTATTGCATGACAGGTACAGCATTCAGCAGACATAAGATAACAAGTTAAATTATTGTATGCAAGTTGAATAAACAAACCAAGATTTCAGTTTTGCAGAATCAGAGCCAGGGAAGCTGCTTCCATAAAGAGACAATATTTCTAAACTTCTCCTTACTTTTAAAAAATTGTTACCATTCTTATCAGGTGTTATTTATATTTACTGTATTTTATACTTAAGTGACTACAAAGAAATCAGGATTATACTCACTGAAAAGTCATGGCACCAGCTTCCAAGGTACATCTGGTAGGGGACTGTTCATTCAACTTTCTAAAGAGCTGCTTAGCCTGACTCTGGTACTGCTGAAGGTCCCGGCCAGACTGAAAGAAGACACCTTCATTTGAGAATTATTCACCAAAAAAAAAAAAAACTGTATCAATTAGTGAGAAGTATCATATTATGAGGATACTATGTGAATAAGGTTCTTCATGTACAGCTTAATATGATTCATTTTAACAAAAGAAAAATGGCCTACTTTTAGAGCAAAATGGAAGAGTAAACAACCCCTAGTTCTTCAAGAAAATCCCATCAGTTATTTGCCAAGAAACAAAAGTGTATTCCTTAACTAATTTAAGGCACTCTTAACCTTCAACCCAATGTCCTGTCCACTGTTAGGTCAGTGCCCTCCTCCTAACCCATTTCACTTGTATAGTAACTGGCATAGATCTACACAACATGTTCTATACTCAGAGGAAAATCCTAAGACTGATGAATCTCATTTTTATGCTGGAATGTCAAGCAAATTCTTCCACAAAGGGTTATAGAAATGAGCATCTAAGCAAAATTAAATGTATGCACCCACGATTGCAAATTACTAAGAAAACTGTAACTGCAACTAGGTAAAAATGAACAAGAGTAAGGACAAAGATTGGAAAGTCAAATATGTTTTACTGAATAAATCTCTTTGGTTCTCAACAGCAAAAGTTTGGAGAGCAAGGGATATATGCATACAAAAATGAAAATAATATTCAAATGAGTAAATTACAGGCATGATTTTTCCTCAACAATTTCTAAATGATTTAAAAAATTTTTTTTAAAGAAGGAAAGAAGTCTACAAAGAGAAGGAGCAGTGTCATTTTTTTGTTTGTTTCTTCTCACCTTTGGGTTTAGCAAATATTTTATGTTTAATTTTTTTTAAAGTGTATTTCTTTTTATTGATGTATAGTTGACATACAATATTATACTGGTTTCAAGTATAAAACACGGTGATTTGACAGTTACACACATTATTAAATCCTCACCCCCACTAGTGCAGTTACTGCCTGTCAACATAGGAAGATGTTACAGAACCATTGACTATATTCTCCATGCTCCACTTCCATCCCCATGACCAACTTATATTATAATTAAGATTTTGTGTCTCTTTATCTGCCTTACCTACCCCACCCACGCACTCAACCTCTCTGTGCATGGTAACCAACAGTCACTTCTCAGTGTCCATGTGTCTACTGCTCTTTTGTTCATTTTGTTTTTTTTTCATATTCCACAAATAAGTGAAATCATATGGTATTTGTCTTTCTCTGCCTGGCTTATTTCTCTTAGTGTAATACCCTCTAGGTCTATCCATGTTGTCACAAATGGCAGGATTTCTTTCTTTTTTATAGCTGAACAATATTTCATTGTTTTTATATAGCACATCTTCTTTATCCATTCATCTATTGATGGACACTTTGGTTGCTTCCATATCTTGATTATTGTAAATACATGCAGCAATAAACATGGGGGTGCATACGTCTTATTGAAGTGAAAAACTGACCTCACCAACATACTATTTCCAAGTGAAAAGAAGTGCATGAAGAATAGGAAACAAATGTATGTTATTTATTCATCCATATACTGGGGGGGTAGGGGGAGGAATTATTTTGCCATGTGTTTAGAAGGAATTATTTTATTCTGGAGGGGAATATTTATTTTGGATTGAAAGCATATTTTGATAGATGTTTAATAATTAAATGTTTAAATAGGAAAGTGTTTATATGATGTTCTTCCAGGGACTGGATCTGGGATCTAACTTTGAGAATATACAAAGTGAAATCTTAAAATTCTAGATAGTGAACCACTGAGCTAAAAGTAAAATTAAGGAAGCAGTGATAAAGTGGCACATAAGCAAATGTACAAATACAGGTTTCTAAGCTATTTTTAAAACAGTGAACTAGAAATTTCAGTATGAAGAGGAAAGTAAAAAAGCATGAGGTCAACCAAGAGAGTTAGGCAGAGAGGACAAGATGTATCACTTTGTAGATATATTTTGTTTAGCACTATCTTTTCGCAATGATTTGTTATAATGCTGTCACTTGAGAAATATTTCTGTATTAACATGTATGTGTATGCATGTGTGTGTGTATATATATATAATTGTACATATTAACAATACTATAATAATTAACATTATCATATTAAACAGTATTGTTAAGACACTTTTTTTTTCATGATGGTTTGGTAGTAAAGGAGAGTAAGTACTATCACATGCTTTGAACTAATGCATAATATCCTGTTTCTAAATTTGAATGGCACTTGCCAATCTGTTGGCTTCACCAATGCTGTAATGTGGCATTTGGAAGACACAGTAGATAAAAGGGATGCAAATAAAGTTAGAAATGCTAACTAAAGTATCAAAAAATAATATTGACATAGATCAATGATTTTCAACCTTGCTTCACACTAGAATCGCGTGGGGATCTTTAAAAAAATCATGTCCACTCTCTACCCTCAAACCAATTAAATCAGTATCTCAGAGGTGAAACTCAGATGTTGGTATTTTTAAATAACCAGAACCACAGAGTATAAGTTTAAGTTTTTGACAGCTAAATGCAGATGAGCACCTAAAAGGAACTAGAAGTAAACAGCAAAAGATTGTCAGTCAAATAAAGACTGGTACAAATTCTTGACTGTATAGGAGGCACTGTAAACATTACTGCAGCCTGAGAGACACAGACTAACAACTATCTCAACTATAAGATATTGACCAAAAGCATGCTACAATTTCAGGGATTTACAATGAAGCAGTGATTGCTAATGTATGACAATGGGAACATACCTACATAGGGATTATGCCATGCCAATCAACATTTTACACTGCGGTTCAGTTAGCAACACCATTGCTGAGAACATAATGCTGGCATAATCTTTCTGGTAATCATTTTGGCAGTATGTATTAGAAATTACAAAATTATGAAATTTTGCATATTGTTTTATCCAACAATTCAGCATCTTTGAAAATTCACATACACATCATACATGTGTTTAAAAATAACTACAAATGCATATAAAAATAAAAACAAATGTTCAATAATAGGACAGGGGACTAGTTAAACAACAAGGTATATTTGTATGGTGGAAAACTATACAGCCATTAAAATAATGTTGTATATTTAATGATACAAGAAGACACTTGTTTTACACTGAGTGAAAAAAAATAGATGGGGAAGTGTTACAATATTACTCATTATTTAATTTTACACACACACATACACACAAAGATTAAGATTATGAAAATGGGCACAATTTAATGGAAACATGAAAAAGGATATAATTTGAGTAGGAATTATAGGTAATAATCACCATTAACATTTAGGTCCTTTGGTTTGTACATATTTACTCAATTTCCTACAATTAACATGGATTAAGTTTGTAATGGGAAAAATTATTCATTCATCCATTCCTGTTTATTGCATATTGCACCTACAATATTACGTACAATTCTAGTCTGTGAACTTTGAGAAAAATGGAATTAGAACAGCTTCTTCAGAAATAGGCAAATGAAATCAATGAAAGTAGTTACTTTCTGCCAACCACTGTCTAAACACATCACATAATTTAACTCATAAGCTTTACAATGAGGTGATTAGGACTGTTATGCCCATTTTATATTTGAGAAGTCAAATTTGCCCAAGGACCTGGGCCATAAGGAGAGGCGCAAGGATCTGAACCCAGGTAGTCTAGTTCTGGGGCCCCTGTTCATCACAGCCTGTAAAATTAAAATTGCTCCATTGCACCTAGAATTAAAATCACCTTCTAGGTGATGTCTTACCACTTAACATTAAATCTAATTCATAGAAAATGCTCATGAAACCATGTGGCAACTCTGATCTAGATCTCACAAGACAACATACTCACAGCTGTACAGACAGACCCTCAGTTTGCTTTCAAGATTAAAGTCACAAAGGGCCCACAGTCAGTCTACCTAAAAATAGTTAGATTAGATGTCCTAATTCTGTTTTCTACTTCATCTAGAACAGACTTGATAAAAGCTTGTATATAGTATAATGGAAAGATATGTTAGTAATCCAAGAATGAAGTGGATGTGAATGTCTGGACAAATCCTGAAACCAATTTGAGATCATCCAATAGCACATTTGGGATTTGATTCTGTATATAACATAAAAGGTAATTATTTGCCACACAATCTCAATACTTTTTCTGTTTGTTTGTTTGTTATCGTTAATCTACAATTACATGAAGAATATTATGTTTACTAGGGTCCCCCCCACAAACCCCACCACAGTCACTGTCCATCAGCGCAGTAAGATGCTGTAGAGTCACTACTTGTCTTCTCTGTGTTGCACAGCCCTCCCCATGGCCCCCCGCCACATTATACATGCAAATTGTAATGCCCCCTTTCTTTTACCCCACCCTTATCCCTCCCTTCCCACCCATCCTCCCCAGTCCCTTTCCCTTTGGTAACTGTTAGTCTGTTCTTGGGTTCTGTGATTCTGCTTTTGTTTTGTTGCTTCAGTTTTTCTTTGTTCTTATACTCCACAGATGAGTGAAATAATTTGGTATTTGTCTTTCTCTGCCTGGTTATTTCACTGAGCATAATACCCTCTAGCTATACACAATGGAACATTATTCAGCCATAAGAAGAAAACAAATCCTACCATTTGCAACAACATGGATAGAGCTAGAGGAACCTCAATACTTTTTAATGCTGTTGACCTAGGGATAATGAACAACTAGTTGTATCAAATACCATCTTCTGCTTTTATAAGAATGTTTACTTAAGCTCTTATCATTTTGAAATTCCTGTTGGACTCAGCTGGTCAAAGGCCAGCAGCACCAAGAACCAAACATTTCCTCCAAAAGCAATTACAGTAAGGCAATTAATCAACCCTCAATGACTGGGGGCGTGTGGCAGCTTAACTATACAGCAGACTACCTGCTTTCTTGGATCTCCTTGCTCAATACTTGGTTAGACCTAACACCTTCTTGAGTCCACATTATCTGGGGAAAAATGAAAGAGAAGAGAAGATGGATCATTTTGAGGTAGAACAGAAAGGTAGATGAAGAAATTGCAAACATTCAAAAAAGGAGAAACACACCAGAAAGGAAGAAAGGAAATTAAGACAGAATACCATTTGGGGAGTCTAGGTTTGAAGACAAAAGTTCATCTACCTGCCCTAGGCCTAAATTTCCAGTTAAGCAGAGAGGAAACAGTACATAGATACTCTGCCTCTATCATTTAAAAAAATTTTGCTTTCTACTGCATTATCTGAGTAACTGTTCATCTCCAGTAATAAGGCAGCTTGTACAATGACTAGCACCTAGTAACTGCATAAAATATGGTATCTATTATCATTGTAAATAATTGAAAAAGTACACTGAATTATTTGGCCTGGACAATTAAGGTACTTAATTATAAAACTGTTTGAGATAATCCATTTATAAGTTATTTCTAAACTCCTAAGTAAATACATTATTAAAAAGTCTTAGAATAAGGCAGTAAGTGTAGCAGTTAGGCACTAAGATTCTGATCTGTCTTAGACAGAAACTAAAAACCAGTGATTCTCAAGCAGGGGTATTCCGCCCCCCTTCCTCAACTCCCTGTGACATCTGGCAATGTCTGGAAATATTTTGGGTCATCACCACTGGAAGGCGGTGGTGGCTGTAGTGCTACTGGCATCTAAGGTGTAGAGGCCAGGAATGATTCTGGACATCCTACAATGCACGGGACAGTTTCCCACAACAAAGAATTATCTGTCCCAAAATGTCAATAGTGTCAACATTAAGAAACGCTGATAAAATTCTATTTTATTACTTATTTAGTTGTGTGACTTTACAGGAGAGACCTAGCCTCTCTAAGCCTCAGAGTGTCTTTATCTATAAATGGGGATAATAACAACTATCATAACATGGCTGGCATGAAGACTGAATGAAATCATGTGCTTAACAGGTTTAGCACAGTGCTTGTTATGTAGTAGGCATTCTATAGGTGTTCTGTATACTATTCTAATACCTATTATAATAATAGTAAAAATAAGACTGATTCATATTTTTGCAGGTATTAAAAACTTTTTAAAGACTTACTCCAAGTCAAAATTCCTAAAGAAAATCACTAATGGAATTACTATCACAAAAATATTTTTATGTAAAATTTCTTTCTTTGTCAATTAGACAAAGCACCTAATCTTGGTAGACGAGTATCTAATTTGGAATTAAACTGAGAAAAACACAATAGTACATCAACTAATTTTTCAATAAAGTATCAAGGCAGAGAGTAGGGGCCCACTAATTGTAAGTAGACTTTCAAATCTACTTTGTACTCTTTGCCTACATTGGAATTCAATGCAATAGTTGGAAATTGACCAGATTTCTCTTGAGCCCCTTGGAAAAACTATTTCTCAAACTACATATCTTTCAAGGAAATTGCCCCACCATCTCCCTTGTTCAAATCATGTTCCTGCATTCATTTTAACAATTTCACACTTTCTACAGAGTGGTCGTAGAAAACTTTTAACAAACTGGAGAAGAGAAAAATATTTCACAACTGCTGATTAAGGTATGTTGTATTTTTCATTTTATAATTGTTGATTAGACTTTGTTTTGAAGAATGCATAAAAAATATTTCACTTGGCATACCTGCAACTTCATAATCGCCATCACTAGTCCCCTAAAAATGAAAATAAACATATTTCCAAATCAAACCTAAAAAGGAATATAACCAAATGGAAGCTTTCCATATTATTAGATATTACTGTCAGCTTAGATGTCATTTCTTCTGGGAAGAATTTCCTGATCTCCCAAAACCAACTCGGATATCTTTTCCATGTTCAACCACAGATCCTTCTTTCTCTTCCACAGCAGTTACACTACATTCTAACTGTTTGTTAGTTATGTGGCTTTTCCATTAACCTGTAATCTCCATAGTAACTGTGTCCTCTAACCCCCCTGAGTTAGCAGCATGCTTGGCACACTTGATGTGCTTAATAAGGTTTTTTTTCCCATAAATGTATGAATGAAAAGTCCAAGAAAAGGTACATGTGAAAAAATCTTTTCTAGAACTCCTCTTTTTTAAGGCCTTGGCTTTTTTTTTTTTTTTTTAACTACTTAGGTTTTATGAGTAAGTAAAATAAAATTGATCACTTTAAGGTACATAAATCTCATTCTCAGTCTCCCTTCTATAGGGACCTCCCAATCCTGCTCTAGAAACCTATCTTACACCAAGTTTCCCTTGTGATTCTAAAGTACAAAGCAGCTTCCTTTCATGATATTTGGAGTTGTTTTTTAATTTATACATTTTTGAGAACCTACTAGCATAAAGCTGTTGTTATAAAAGCTATGGGAAATACAAAGAAGATTGAGAGCTGTTGTCCGCCTACCAGGAAACTCAATGATTGAAAGACAAAGTACAATAGTAAAGTAAAGGTACAAAGCTTTGGAGGAACATTAACACAGGGTTATAATCCAACAGCAGGTATTTAGTAAGACTTATTGGAGGAGGTGGGATTTAAGTATAATTTTGAAAGAAGGTACTGCATTGAACTTCAAACAGGTGTCTATATGTGGCAATATTACCTCACCCATTTTCAAGATGCCAGCAAGCCAGGTCAAGGATCAGATGCTACAGTAAAAAGAGTTGAAGAATTTAGGGGAGTTTTCCCAGAACCTGTCAATCGGCCTTATTAACAGGAAACGAGAAATCCTGAATTTTAACAGTCTGTAAAGAGTTACAGAACACTAGGTGATCACAGCCAGCCCAACCTATCCCTTCTCCAGAGCGTTTTCTAAAGAGAAACAGAAATCTACCTCCGACCGCAGTGAAGATTTCTAACAAGCAGTGTCTCTACCACCAAAAGATAGTTCAGAGGGGTCGGGAGTGCCCGGGTCTGCCGCGTCCTAGGAAGGAATCCGATGCTGAGAGCAGAGCGCTCTGGCAGGGTCTTGGGGTCCCCGGGAGCTCGCAGCTTACCTGTTCGTCCTCCTGCATCGAAGCGGCCAGCGGGAGCCCGTCCGCCACTCGGGCGATCATAGTGAGCAACACCATCTTCACAGGCTACAGGGACCCAATACTGGCCCGGTCGGCCGCAGGCGTCCTCTTGACTTCCTCCGCCGCGACAACAGTTATACCTTTGCCTTAGTTCGCCAAAACGCAGCTGTTTGCGTCTCCGCTTCCCGCTGAGGTGGCCGGAAACAAGCCCCGGAACTTCCCACTACCGGTCCCCGGAATTGGCTTCCCACCGAGAACGAAAACTACTGGAACACTAGTTCCGCGGCCTCTCCTTCCACCTTCATAAACCGCAACGGCCCCTCACACTTTTCTGGATTCCGTGCTTCGAATAAGCTTTGACCCTTGAAGTGGCGTGGCACACAAACTGAAACCGAATTTTCTTGTTCTTGATACTTTAAGTTTGGGGAGAGAGCTGGATAGGAGGCTGGGAATAAATGGATACTTAGATGAAGAGTGTGAAACACTGAAAATCAGGCTATTTATTTTCATACTTAAGTTTTTTAATTTTCTATATTATATATTTTATACAGAATATTCCCTATATCCCAGTATTTCTAGGCAGATTTTTTTGGTCTTTGTTGCTTGTTTGTTCATGCTGTACCCTAGACCCTTGAATAGTTTCAGGTTAAAAAAAAATTATATATATATATATTTCTTGTATGTGTGAATGAATAACCACATCAAGACCTCACCTCAAAAGTCATCTAGGTCAGTCACCCTTCCAAAAGCTGGGATCTGTGCCACATCTATTTATGATGGCAGGGTAGACTTGCTAGAACTTAAAGCTGGCAGCAAATTCTTAAAACTTATCAAAGAAATCGAGTAATTAACATTCTAAATCAACTTAAAATTGAGCTGCTAAATAACAGGATGAAACTTTCCATTAAAGCAGAGTTTGAAGTTTGCAGAGATTTTCCAACTGAGATCAGAGAAAGAAATAGAGGTTTGTGCCCATTTATTCTTAAGCAATTCCAAAGGGTCTAATTACATGCTAGATATGAGTAAGGTTAATGAAGATGAATAAATAACAGTTCTAGCAATCTGTGGTGCTTAGCCACACCCTGACCAAACACTGCTGCCTAGAAGAGATCTGCGAGTAAATAGCTCCTGTTTGAATTACACGGTTTTATAAATGGAAAAAGCTTTGCTTAGAAGTTGATGCCTTTGGCAGACAAAAGAATAGACAGACACTATATCTGGACTGATATCCAGCTATATGTATTAGTATGGCCGAATCGGTTATTAAAATTTGAAATGCTTTCTTACAGTTACAGAGTAATAAATGCCTGCTGCCCTGAGCAACTCCCTCTTTTCAGGCCGCAGAGCCTACTCAAGCTGCACGAAAACCTTTAGCTTTCTGCCATTAGGAAAGGTTAGATTCAGATTAGGTTCTGATTGGTCGGTCTCAATGTTAGTCGGTTTCAAAGCCCGCCTCCCAGGTGGCCATTGGCTACCTCCAGGGAATCCGGAACGGCCTGCCTTCCACCCTGGTACCCGCCCTTCGGCCACGCCCCCAGCCCGCTGCGTGTTGCAATCCCTGGCCGCGTCGGAAGCGGCACATCTGTTGGTGGTACTGACCCACTGTGCTGGTGGTGGATTTAAATTACCGTCCCTTACTAACCTTCTCAGTACGAGCTCCGTGAAGGCAGGAATTTGTCTCTTTACTCTAGAATTCGTTCACAGACTTTACCTGTATCTTTCATATAGTCGGTCAGACATCGTAGTGAAAAAAAAAATTTGGAGGAGGAAGGAGGAAAAAACAAAGTTCACATTGTACGTAAAGTGAAAGCCCCTATTTAAAATAATTACTACTTCAGATAGGTTGCTTCAAATATCGAGCCTTATTTAGCAAAGATACCTCATGAAACTACTTCGTCGTGTCTGTCTGTCCCTACTTTGTCAGAAAAGTTAGGCAAAGAGCAGGCCCAGCTGATCCATCCCTTGGAGTTTACGATGCGGGGGTGGGGTAATGAGAAGGATAGTAGGGATAGTTTTTGACAGCATCTAAAATATTTTACTGAACTTAAACATTTTAAATAGTTTTTTTTTCCTTCCCCTACTAGGCTGTAAATCCTTTCAGGGCAGAAAAAATAGTCATTTGTTCCCCCAGAGTGTAGTATCCTGTACCTGGAACCTCACAAATGCTCAGTTAATGTTTGTTGAATAAATGACCAAATGAGTGGCATGCTTAAGAATTGAGAGAACACTTCATTGGTTTTATATAGCACAATTCACACTTGGTACTGTACTAAGTAAAGACATGTCTGTTATCCATTCCCTTCATTCATCTAATTAGTTATTCAATAAATACTCATTGTACAGCTACTATGGACTAGGAACAGCAGGCAGTGGATTATGCAGAGGTGAACAAAGAAACATGATGTTTGCTGGTAGAGGTTACAAGTTCTACCTGTCTGTCTCTTTCATTAACCCCAGTACAGCTTTACTCCCCATTGTTTTCCCACCTCTCAGTCTAAAACAATAAAAGCCTTGGTTAGTGGGGTTTTTTTGGTGGGTTTTGTTTGTTTGTTTGTTTACCCTGAGTGCCACCTAGAGTCTCTCAAATGTGCAGCCCTACACCCCTTTTTGTGGAATCCTAGTGGATTGAGTTTTCCTAGCAGCCATTACAATTACCTTATCTTTGCTGCTATTGTCTGAAAAACTACCGCTGTTGCTTGGCTTCCTCTTATCGTAATCCTCCAGCTCCTGCTGCTTTTATTGGATCCTCTCTTTTCTACCCATACTGCTGTTCCAGAAATTAGTGAACAGCTTTCTCTCTGAGTTAGTTTCTTTACATCTTAAGGGTCATACCCTTTAATTATTACTAGTATTTGTTATCCTTCCCCATGTAAAAAAAATTATTAGCCTGACTCATTCAGCTCTACCTGCCAGAATACGGATTCTAATATGACATAAATATGACAAAATGGGGCACAACCTAACTTGCTGCTAATGCTTTCTTGTGGTAAATTGTCTACTTTCCGAAGATAAAATTTTTGTTAATCAGTCCCTTGTGGTTGTCCTTACCCCATTCCTTAGTCCACCTCATTCCATCACTTTCTGATATGGGAACTTTTTCTCCCTACTTCATTAGGGAATATGGTCCTCTGGTTCTGGAAATCTGACAGACCCAAAGTTCTGTATGCCAGTTATCTAAGGATGTCTATGTCAGAGCCCTTAGGCAGATGAAAAGCAAAATCCTAGGAGCAATTCTCTTTTATCTGCTATTTATGCAGCTTGTTGCTTCTTGAGAATATTACAATGGCAGATTTGAGTTGGGGTTTTAGGGTTCAAAACAACGATCTTTTCTTCCTCCTCTAAGTTGAGATCAAATTGGAAAAAAGACATAGAATCAAACAGAAACAATAATACTTTTATTACTAATCATACTAAATGGGGAATATAGGTTTAGATATGTGATGACTCAAAAATCTTGCTAACATTTTACCTCCAAATTAGGCAGACTTACCCATCTAGCTGGGGAACAGTAGACCTTCCCCAAAGAAACATCAGGCTCCCTCCCACATGGTGGAAAGCAAACTAGAATGTTCCTGCATTGAGGCCAACATCTCAAAATAACACGCCTATCTCTAGGTACATACAGCCTTACACTGAGGGAAACCTAGGCCATACCAGGGGGCAGATGTGTTCCTAACACCTTTGTTTCACTCCAACTTAGAGGTTGTGGTGTTCTCCTAGACTTCCAACTATTTTATCAGCCTTTAGCTGGGAAGTTTTATCACAATATATTTTTTGTGGAGGATTTGACTTTTGTAAATTTTACATGATACAATGCCTTTCTTATTAGTCCTATAATTATGACTGTGTTTTACCACAGTTTATGACAAAATTGTTTCTCCAAAAGTAAAATTATTAGTTTTTTACATTACTTTGGGGCTAGGATGTGTTTTTGTTAACACAAATGGCAAAATCTCAAATTACTGTATTTGTGTTTGGGTTTTTAGCAAGTTTTATATTGCTACTTGATTTTTTTTTTTCAATATGCTCTGAAAAGAAATAGGAAATGCTATTGAGAAAACCTGAAGATACCAATAAAACAAAGCCCTAATTGAACCACTAAAGTGCATCAAGACTGGAAAATATTTGGATGATATTTGAGTGCTATCAGAAGCTCTGATAAAATTTGTTTAAGTTTTACTTTTTTTTTGAAGAGTGAAGGATAAAGGCTAATAAGGTAGCTTATATCCAGGTTAGACTGGATGCAAATACCATTTACCACAAATTGCAAGAGAGGCATTCTATGTTTTGCTTTTTTTTTGAAGTTGGTCTTTTTAACTGTTGTAACTGTGTAACTGTTCAAATTTGTCTCAAATGGAATTTTCTGGAGGTTTCAGGGTTTTTTTTGGGGTTGCTGGTGGGGACACAAACTTTTCATTAAACGCATGTGTCAGTTGAAAGATGATATTACTACTAACCCACAGAAATAAAGAGGCTTATAAGGGAATACTACAAAGAATAGAATGCCAACAAATTAGATAAACTAGATTAAATTGACACATTCCAAGAAAGACATAAGCTTTTAAACTGATTCAAGAAGAAATAGAAAACTTGAACTGACCCATAACAGGTAAGGAGATTGAACTGGTACTAATATTAGTAGTAGTAGTGGTAGTGATAATTATAATAATTATAATAACTTCCCACAAGGAAAAGTCAATATCCAGGCAGCTTAACTTGTGAATTCTAGAAAATTTTTAAAGAACTCTAATCCTTTGAAAACTCTTCCAAAAAATTAGCAAAGAGAATACCTCACAACTCATTCTGTGAGGCCAGGGCTACTCTGATGCCAAAACCAAAGACTTCACAGGGAATAAAAATGACAGACCAATGTGTCTTATATAAAATAAGTAGCAAAATAATAGGGGACTTTTTCCAGCAACATATAAAAAGGCTTATACATTATGACCCATTAGGATTTATCCTAGGAATGTAAGGTTGGTTCAACATGAGAATCAGTAAATATTATACACTATATTAATAGAATAAAAGACAAAACCCACACAATCATCTCAATAAAGGCAGAAAGTGCATTTGAAGAAATCTAACACCTTTTCTTGTTAAAAACAACTGACAAACTAGGAATATAAAAGAACTTTCTCAACCTGATAAGTGATATCCATGGAAACCTGAAAGCTAACATCCCACTTGCCAGTGAAGGATTGCAAGTTTTTCCTCTGAGATTGGAAGGAAGGATCTCTCTCACCACTTCTATTTAACATTATACTCAAAGTTCTAGCCAGAGCAGTTAGGCAAGAAAAAGAAATAGAGGCATCAAAACTGGACAGACAGAAGTAACACTAAATCTATTTGCAGGTGACTTGATCTTGTGTATAGAAAATTCTAAGAAATCCACACACAAAAAATATAGAATAATAAGTGAATTCATCAAAGTTGTAGAATACAAGGTCAATATGCAAAATATTGTATTTCTATTCAATAGAAATGAACAATTCAAAACTAAATTAAGAATACAATTCCATAAACTTAACCAAGGAGGTGAGAGACCTGTACTCTGAAAACTCTAAGATAGTGATGAAAGAAACTGAAGAAGACACAAATCAATGAACTCTACCCATGTTCATATTGTCAAAATGGCCATCCTGCCCAAAGCAATTTACAGACTCAGTGCAATCCCTATCAAAATGCCAATGGCAATTTGCAATGAACTAGAGCAAATAATCCTGAAATTCATATGGAACCACAAAAGACTGTAATTAGCCAAAGCAATCTTGAGAAAGAAGAACAAAGTTGGGACTATTATGCTCCCTAACTTCAAGCTATACTATAAAGCTACAGTAATCAAAACAGTATGGTACTGGCAGAAGAACAGACCCATAGATAATGGAACAGAATAGAGAGCCCAGAAATCAACCCATGCTTATATGGTTAATTAATGTATGATAATGGAGACATGACTATACATTGGGGAAAAGGCAGTCTCTTCAGTAAATGGTATACAGAATACTGGACAGGTACATGCAAAAGAATGAAACTGTATAACTGTCTAACTCCATACACAAAATAAACTTGAAATAGATTAAAGACCTAAATATAAGACATGAAATCTTAAAACCCTTGGAAGAAAACCTAGGCAAAATCTCTTGAACATAAGCATGAGCAATTTTTTTCCAGACACATCTCCTCAAGCAAGGGAAACAAAATAAAAAATGAACAAGTGGGACTCTATCAAACTAAAAAGTTTGTAACTAAAATGTACAACAAAGGACACCATTAGCAGAACAAAAAGGCGCCCTACAGTATGGGAGAATACATTTGTAAAAAACTCATCTGATAAGGGGTTAATAGCCAAAATAAATAAATAACTCAACATGCCTCAACACTGAAAACAAATAACCCAATTAAAAAATGGGCAGAGACACTTACCAACTTTACATTTCCCTGTATGGCCCCGGAAGATGACTGGTTAGCCAGAGACGGGTAAGATTCCTCAAGGGAGGAACAACCTAAGATAGGCACAGTCGCAGGGGGGCCATCAGGTGAAAATTGGGGATCAACAGAGGTGAGGCTTAGAACCTCACTCCCCCTGTTTTGAGAGAAATCTTCTGCATCCGTGGATGTTTTGTTGCCCTGGTCTAGCTTGGATTAACACATAGTCTTCAGGCACACACCTGATCATTTACATTTGCCCTCTTACAGCACTAAACTATGTTTTCTACCTTTATCTTGCATCTACCTACCACTTCAGCATTTTATTAAAAGAAAAATTATAATAATAATAACAATAAGGGAGAAATGTGGGATTCACATATAAATCAAGTATAAAAATCAAACAAATAAACATATTTGACCTGATTGTTTATAGTTCATGATGCGTGATCAAAACCGAAAGTTACTGTGATATGACTGCCCTTGCACTGTTCACCATGTAAGAACTTATTCAGTATGTAAGAACTTTTTCACCATGTAAGAACTTGTTCATTATGCTTCAGAAGATTGGAGACTGTTGAGAATTAGGCTTGGGGTTGATTAATGATTGTGCATTGAGTCCCCTATACAGGATTTTATTGTTGTTAACAACCATTTGATCAATAAATATGAGAGATGCCCTCTCAAAACAAACAAACAACAAAAAAAGTCATAATAAAGGGTTGTCAGGAAAAAAAAAAAAGAAACCATACATTTGCTGATAATGTTTGTGTGTGCTTTAGTGAATGTAGTATTATATATGTGGTACCATGTTAAGTATCACACAAATTAGTTTAATCCACTATGCAAATTATATTTAATAATGCATAGACCATATGCTTTGAAATAATTGCACAAGCATTGATTGATTCCCTCAGTCTTCACATGCATCAGTGGGACTTGTGATTGCCCCAGATTCTGGCCCCAGCCTCTTCCACTGTACCCAGCATACAATATAAATTCCAATTTTTGTGTATGCCATGTCAATAAAAAGATTGGGAAACCCTAAAAGCAGCATTTATTGACCAGAAGTTATGTGGAAGATATTGGCTTAAGAACTAGTAATTTAAAAGCAAGTAATTGGCAAGATATTTTATGCTGTTAAAAGTGTTTAAAATCTAATATAAGGGGGATATGTAATGAATAAAAAGTCATAAACTTAGATTTTTTATTTTTCTTTAAATGAACTTAACATGTTTTTCCAAGCACCTGTTCTATAATGGAAAAAAATCTTGCCAAATCAAGGCAACTTCCAGTAAAAAAAAAAAAAAAAAATATGGGCAGAGAACCTAAAGACATTTTTCCAAGAAGAAATGTAGATAGCCAACAGGCACATGAAAAGATGCTCCACATCGCTAATCATCAGAGAAGTGCAAATCAAAACCAAAAACACAGATACCACCTCACACCAATTAGAATTGCCATTATCCAAAAGACAAGAAATAACAAGTATTGATGAGGATGTAGAGAAAGGGAACCCCCCTACACTGTTGGTTGGAATATATATTGGTGCAGCGGCTATGGAAAGCAGTGTGGAGCTTCCTCAAACAACTAAAAATAGAAATACTATATAATCCAGTAATTCCACTCCTAGGAATTTACCCAAAGAAACAAAACCTCTGATTTGAAAAGATACATGCACACCTGTGTTTTTTGCCACATTATTTGCAAATCAATGGAGGAAAGAGAATCTTTTCAATAAATGGTGCTGGAACAACTGAACTTCACATGCAAAATAATGAATGTAGATACAGACCCTATACCTTTCACAAAAATTTACTCAAAATGGGTCATAGACCTAAATGTAAATGCAAAACTATAAAATGCCTACAGGATAACATGGGAGAAAAATCTAGATGATCTTAGGTTTGGCAATAATTTTTTAGATATAATACAGATAGAAGCCATGAAAGAAAGAATTGATAAATTGACCTGCAGTTGATTTTTATAAGAAACCTATGCTCTATGAAAGACACTGTCAAGAGAATGAGAAGACGAGCTACAGACTCGAGGAAAATATTTGCAAAGTACATATCTGATACATGATTGTTACCCAAAATATACAAACAACACAGAATTCAGCAATAAGAAAAGAACTCAGTTAAAAATGGGCAGAAGATCTGAACAGACATCTCACCAAAGATATACAGATGACAAATAAGCACATGGGAAGATGGTCAACATTATATGTCATTAGGTTAGAGCAAATACAACAAAAATAAGATACCACTACACTACATACATATGAGAATGGCAATATGCAAGCTGGAGATCCAGGAAAGCCAGCGGTGGTTAGATCGAGTCCAAGTCTGAAGGCCCGAGAATTACTATTTCCTATTCCATTTACCAGGTTAAACTATTAACCTCTTATGTTACCTAGTATAGTACACTAAAAATTATGTAATGAAATTAAATTCAGGAGAAAGACACTAAAATTATACATTCAGTATATATTTCAAATTAGGATTATCATTCTTTTTCATTATGAAATTTCTGGGACAGAAATAAAACTAGGAGACTAAATCTCTTTCCATTTGTAAGTGAAATCCCATAGAAAAATCCAGATTCCTTAAATTTCCTTAAAGAAATTAAAATGCAAAAATCATTGTTTTCCAATTACTTAATCTACTCAGTCTCAGCCAGCAGTGATTCTTAATCAGGTACATATTGGTAGTATCTTAATTGATAGTATCCTTTCATTAGCTATAGCCTGGACTATTTTTACTAGGAAATTTCTGTAGTATCTTCAAGTTGAATTGAAAATTTTCTGATGTCTCAAGTAATCACTATACAGTATCTTACTATGGTGATAGTGAGTGCAATGGAGTAGGGGGTGCGGTGTGAGGACTTAATAATATGGGTGAATGTTGAAACGAGTGTTGTTCATGTAAAACCTTCATAAGATTGTATATCAATGATACTTAAATAAAAGTTAAATGAAGGGCAAAAAAGATTTAGGATTATAATTAAAAGGGAAAATTTGAAAGGATGATCTTATCAGTATTTCATTACTAGTACTGTTGTAATTAAACTACTGTGGACAAAATGAGTTCCTGTGGCCAGGATTCTCACCTGGCTGTGGTTGACTAGCTCACTGCACACCTGTGGGCAATACATGGCTGCTGACTCTATAAAAAGAGCTCTGCCCAGTGCTCTGGGCATGACATGGTGGCAGGGAGAGCAGAGGCCCAGAGGACGGCTGTGCAGGACGACTGTGCAGAGAGGACGGCTCTGTGGGACAGCTGTGCGGACAGAGGGGCCCAGAGGCAGAGACTGGCTTGCTGCATACAGACTCACTCTGAGTGAATGGGATTTTAGTGACTGACCTGCCATCTGGAAATAAAGATGGGTATAGCCCTTTCACCCCAAGAACGTTTTGCTGTCATTTTCTTTGGTCACACTGAATCCATAGCAAATTTGCCTGGGACTGAAACCCATTGGGAAGACAACTACTCTTTCTCTGAAAAAAAAATTTCTGATGCCTGTCTTTCAAACAATCCAAAATATAATAGAACACTTAATATTAAAACCAAACGTCTTTTTTAAAAAGTCAATTCCAAGTCCATAGAGCTACCCAAACAAACAAAATGATGTCATCAGAACCCAGTGTAATACTTGGAAAATTTAGATCCACATAGCTATTTCCAAACATCATAGCTGGAATTAATTATCAAGAGTGGAAAAAGAGAAAACCTTTAAATTTTACCTTCTCTGGCTAACCAATTTAATCCTTTATCTGAACCTAATGACTTAGAAACATAGTTTCAATTGTTTGTGGTACTGTGCTTAATATGTGGCAGGTGGAGGTGGAAATCACACATGCAAATTGTTACCTTTTTCCAGGCAGGACATTTGAGATGTTCCTGTCTTGTTACAAAATTTAGAAATTTACAGGTTGTCCTTCTCAGTTTAGTTACTAACTATGGTTTAATGAGCTTGCTGATTTTGATTTTTCTTCAGCATAATCAAACGTATTCATTTCCATTCCCCTTTGAACCTCCTCTTTTTTTTGGCACTAAAGGGCTGATTTGAGTTCAGGCTCTGTTTAGTGACGTAATTATCATGTGTGTTCATTTTCAGCCTTTACACAGTGACTTTGCCACTGCATAAAACACTATAAATTGATTAGGCCTAAAAACTTGCCTCCTGGTCAAGATTTCCCCATTTGTTCCTACTGAAGAATTGACTGCAACAAATTTCTGAATTGAAATTGCTTTTAATATTGCTGAGGAATAGCAGTCATCTATTCTACTTGGGGTTGGCTGAACATCTGGAATCTGAGAAGTGAATGTCTTTAATTAGTTTTAGAAAGTTCTTGGTCTTTATCTCCTTGAATATTGCTTCTAGCCCATATTCTATCTCCTGTCTTTCAGGGAATGCAATCACACATTTATTATATACCTTTTGACTGTATTCACACATCTGTTATGCTCTATTCTTTTTTCTATTGACCTAACATCCACCTCACCAAACCTAATTTCTCTTGCTTAGACTGCTGTTAAACAGATCCAATGGGTTTATAATATCCAGTTATTATAACTTTTATATTTAGAATGTTCATGTGATTTTTTAAATAGATTCCAATTCTATATTGAAATAAATCATCCATCTTTTCATCTTTGCCCATCTTTTCCTCAATTTTCTTAAACTCATTAGCCATAGTTATTTGAAATCCTATCATCTCTAATATCTGGGCCTGTTTTTATTGACTTTTCCCTTAGTGTTTAGTCATTTGGATTTGATTTTATTATGCTGTCTTGCCAATGGGTTTCAGCCCTAGGCAAGTTCGCTATGGAGTCAATGTGACCAAAGAATTTAACAGCAAAATGTTCTTTGGGGTGAAAGGGTTTATTACCCAGCTTGTTCTCCCGGCGGTGGGTGGAGCACTAGCCTCTCTGCCTCGGCCCAGAGTACTGGGCCGAGCTCGCTATATAGCACAATAATGGCTTATTGCCTACAGGTGTGGAAGCAGTAGCTTAGCAACAGGCCAGTTACATCATCAGGTGGTTTAAGTTCAGTGAGGATCCTGGCCATAGGAACCCCAACTTCCCCACACTCCACCCCTCCAGGATTCTCGCCTTAAAATCTACACACTTTCAATCTTCCACAATGGTCCCTGTGCAAGAAAGCTGGAGAACTGTCACCAGATTCCACAGTAGCAACAGAGGATAACAACTACTTAGAGATAATAAAAATTAAGATACAGCAAGATTTTGGTACAGATAACAAAAATTATAATAATCCTCAAGCCAGAGGAAGTTCCCAGTCCACAGAGACTTTAGGGGTGAAAAGACACATGTTTTAATGCCACCAACATAGGCAAATCTTGTCCATCAGGTAGGATGCATGCAAGAGGGTGGTCCTGTGATAGGACTGTAGCAGGAAGGGGGTCCCTTCCAGGTCTAGTATACCATACTTTTACTCCCTTCCCCATGGGGGTTACTGAAGGGTCTATATATAGTGCTACTGGAGGTGCATGCACTGGCCATAATGATAAAACAAAACTCCCTGGTAAGATGCTCCTACCTTCTGGCCATTCAAGATATACTACTGTGACCTTTGGCAGCCACTCTGCTGTTATTCCAGGAATACACAGGAGGCCAGCTTTCAGGCCTTGTCCCCAAGGTGCCAGGAGAGCCAGCGTCATTGGTCCATGTGTCGAAAAGTCCAAGGCCACTTTCACTCAATGGAGTCTCTGGGGTTCAGTGCAGTTGGTGCTGACAGCAAGATGTTATTCTGGTGGCCAAACCTTGGCTTCAGTGATTCTTCCTTGGTTTGTACTTGCAGTTGTATAGGGGAGGCAGCCATACATGTTAACATGTCTACGGGGCTCAGGGCTCCCTTTCGGGGTCTCTCGTTCAAATGCCATAGCACAGTTCATAAGTGGACTGACCATCCCTGCAGACTATTGGTATCTGATTTTAGTCTGGATTTTAACAAGCCATTGTGCCTCTCTATCATGCCTGCTGCAGTAGGATTGTATGGCACATGAAACTTCCATTTGATTCCCAGCTGTTGCACCCATTCTTACAGTGTATGTCCAGTAAAATGGGTGCCCTGATCACTCTCAATTACCTGTGATCAGCCATTGGCGGCAAAGAAACACTCCAGGCCTCTTTTGGTCATCTGCTGCTCTGCACAACAGGTAGGAAAAGCAACCAGAAGTCCAGTAGCTGTATCCACATGTCATCGCATACCGATATCCTTCTGACACAGGTAGAGGCCCAATATAGTCTATCTGCCACCTGACAAGGGATACATGCCCCTTAGCTATTGTCCCATGTTGCTGTAGAACTCGGTGTAAGTCCCTTTTGGAGCACACAACACACTCCTGCTGGGCTCTACTAACTTCTTCGATGGTCAAAGGCAAGCCCCACCAATGGGCTACAGCCCACATTGTCTGTTGCTGTGCATGCAACAAATGCTGATGTAACCATTGGGCTACATCTGAGGCAGGCTTTCCTTCTAACCACCGTATCTGGGCGATTTATCTGCTTCATCATTTCTTGAGGATGCCAGTGGCAAATGACCTGTCACATGGTATACTGTAATTATCTTAGTCTGACTACAGGCCCATATGTCTTGCCACAATTCTTGCCCCCAAAGGGGTCAGTGACCAACCAGCCAGTTGATATGGTTCCAGGTTGGTAGCCACAGGGTCAAGCCCCAATAGACAGCTCAGCTGTCAGTGCAGACAACTATAGGGGAGGGCTCCTGGCTGATCACAAGCCACACAGCCCGCAACTCTGCCCATTGACTGCTCTTCCCCTCACCATCTTCCATCCATACTGTCTCAGTCTTAGGATGGAAAGCTATGGCCCTCCATTTTGGGGGCTGCCCATGGCTGGAGTCATCTGTATACCATGCATCTTTGGGTATAGGGGTTCTTCCATCCTGACAGGGACTCTCTGGTACTAATGGTTCAAAAGCAAGTTCTTCCTGCTTTTCATTAGTATATGTCACCAGCCCCAATAAGCATTGGAGTTCTTCACTCAAGGGGCTACTAGAGACGGCACTACACTGATGTAGGTAAGCACCCCACTTGGCTAGTGTGGGGTGTTTGTGCCACACCACTCCTTAGCTTTTGGGTCCAGTCTTGTTCCCACCCCAAGATGGGATAGGTGGTTATTATCTTTACTGGGGCCATTCCAGTGATGGGTCCTGTAGCCAGCAAGGCGTGATACATGGCAGCCAGTTGTTTTTCTATCAAAGTATATCATATCTCTGCCACTTTCCAGAGTTGCGACCAGAATCCAATAGGTTGGCGAGTTCATTCAAGGCACTGCTAGACACCCCAGCCATAACCATCTTCAGTCACATGAACATCCAGCTCACCTTGATGGGTCTATCACACTCAAGGCTGGCACGGCCTTGAATGTCTGTTTTGCAGTAGTAAAGGAAGATGCACTTGTATTATCCCAGTCCCACCTGACACCCTTTCGTATCAACTGGATAAGGGCTTCAGAATTTGTGCCAAGTGTGGGATAAGCACTCACCAGTAGCCTAGAAGATCCAGAAACTCCTGTAGCAATGCTACAGTTGTAGGGGGAGAAAGGGCCTGGACTTTATCTATAACTGTTTCTGGTATAACTTTGGTCTTACCTGACCAGACGACCCCCAAGAATTTGACAGACAAACCAGGTCCCTGAACCTTGGTGCTGTTCACAGCCCATCCTTTCTCCCATAGATGTTGCAGCAGTCTAGGTGCTGCACCTCCTAGATCTTAAAGAGAATCAGACGTGAGCATGACGTCATCAATACAATGGTACAGCCACACCATTGGTGGTTTCTCCCATGTAGCCAAGTCCTGGGCTACAAGTCCATGACACATGGTGGCGCTGTGGAGGTATCCCTGTGGAAAGATGGTGAACGTCCATTGCCGTCCTTCCCACGTGAAGGCAAACTGTTCCTGACTTTCCTGCTCAATGTCAATGGAAAAGAAGGCATTAGCAAGATTTACCACATAATGGTATGTTCCTAGTTCATGGCTGAGGGTATCCATCAAGCCTGCATTAGAGGGGACAGCAGCATGCATAGGGGCTATGACTTTATTCAGTTCTCTGTAATCCACAGTCATATGCCAGGAGCCATCTGGCTTTTTTACTGGCCACACTGGGGAATTGAAAGGACTATGGGTGGGCTTTATAATACCCACCTTTTCCAGCTCCTGGAGAGTTTCTCCAATCTCTTTATGCCATTCAGGCAGTTTGTATTGTTTAGTATCAGTCACCCACCAAGGCACAGGCAAAGCTATGGGTGGGTGCCTAGCATGACCCCTCAGAACTGCCTTCACCACATGTACTCTCAGTCTGAACTCACCTGCAGTGGTCTGCAACCATAGGCGCTGTAGGATATCCATCCCCCAAATATACTCAGGGATGGAAGAGATATACACAGTATACTCTTTTGGGGGTAGACACCCTATTCCCAAAGGGATTTGGGCTTTTTTCACTCTGATAGCCTTCCCCCCATATCCATCTATGATAGTGGGGGTCCTGGGAACCGTCAGGGTTACCATGAATCAGTGAACATTCAGCCCCTGTGTCCACCAGAGCCAGGACACGTTGTATGTTCACTGGGGACCAATGGATAATGCTTTCCAGCAGGAAGTCTTGCAAACACACAGGTCAGACTCGTGGCTCTCTCTCTGACCTCTGCCTCTTTGGTCTTAATGGCTGGAACTGCTGCTCTGGTTTCAGCTGTTGCCATAGCTCTAGTAAGACCCTATTTGACTTCCCATCTAATTTCCTCCCATCTGCTCCTGCCCATATTAAATCAACCCACATCTGGGTTCTCATAACCTTCATAGAGCCCTGTAAATTCTTCTTGTGAGTTACAGGTCTTATTTCTTTCCGGATTCTCATTGACTCTGCCTCTCCTAAGTCTGCTACTGTACGTGTCACCTCACTTATGGACTGCCCTAAGTGAGGGGAAAGAATGGACACTAGAGACCCAAAGAGGGATGTAGGAGCCGTTTGAAGTACAATATTTCTCATCCCAGTAGTGAAAACCTCTTCATCTGGGCCATAATTGTCTGGACTATAGATGGCATTTCTTTTTTTTTTTTTTTTACTTTTATTTTTATTTTATTTTATTATTTTTTTTATTTTAAATAATTATTTTTTATTGAAGGGTAGTTGACGCACAGTATTACATTACATTAGTTTCAAGTGTACAACACAGTGGTAGAACATTTATATACATAATTCGAGGTTCCAGCTATCGCCCTACCAAGCTGTTACAATATCTTGACTATATTGCTTATGCTAAACATTACATCCCGGTTACTTATTTATTTTACCATTGGAAGTCTGTCCTTTTTTTTTTTTTTTTTTTTGTGAGGGCATCTCTCATATTTATTGATCAAATGGTTGTTAACGACAATAAAATTCTGTATAGGGGAGTCAATGCTCAATGCACAATCATTAATTCACCCCAAGCCTAATTTTCATCAGTCTCCAATCTTCTGAGGCATAACAAACAAGTTCTTACATGGAGAACAAATTCTTACATAATGAATAAGTTACATAGTGAACAGCACAAGGGCAGTCATCACAGAAACTTTCAGTTTTGCTCATGCATTATGAACTCTAAACAGTCAGTTCAAATATGAATACTCATTTGGTTTTTATACTTGATTTATGTGTGGATACCACATTTCTCTCTTTATTATTATTATTTTTAATAAAATGCTGAAGTGGTAGGTAGATACAAGATAAAGGTAGAAAACATAGTTAAGTGTTATAAGAGAGCAAATGTAGATGATCAGGTGTGTGCCTGTAGACTATGTGTTAATCCAAGCTAGACAAGGGCAATAAAACATCCACGTATGCAGAAGATTTCTCTCAGAACAGGGGGGGTGAGGTTCTAAGCCTCACCTCTGTTGATCCCCAATTTCTCACCTGATGGCCCCCCTGCGACTGTGCCTGTCTTAGGTTGTTCCTCCCTTGAGGAATCTTACCCGTCTCTGGCTAACCAGTCATCTTCCGGGGCCATACAGGGAAATGTGAAGTTGGTAAGTGAGAGAGAAGCCTTATTGTTTGAAAAGGTTAGCTTTTTACATCTTTGCATATTTATGCCCTGTGGCTTCTATGCCCAGCATTTGTCTTGAGGTATCTTTACCACTTGGAAGAATTATGATACTCGGTAAATTTGATACGAGGCACGAATTCTATTTAAGGGTTTTAATTAGGAAGGAAGAAGAAAAGCTATAGAAGTAGCAGACGGAAGAAAACATGGGAAGATTGATTATTTCTTTGGCATATCTTCTTGTAGAGTAACTTCAGCATGAATAGGTTTTAAGCTACTACTTAAATTGCGCACACACATTAACATAATAGGAGTATAGTTACATAACCAAAGCATATCTGTAATTACCAGCCATCTCCAGTGAAACCAAGTAAACCAGTTAGGCACCTTAGGCATTTGTGAAAACTTATCTATGACATGGTGTATATTGTCCAACTGAACTTGAACAGTCTGAGAGAAATCAGACAAATTAAAACAACCCATTCCTGGGGACTGTTCACATGCCATATGTTCTTTTAACAGTAAATACTCTGTAGTTGTAAGACTTTGGAGCGCTACAATTTGCACTTCTCCAAATTCTTGGTTGAGTTCCAACAGTATAGATCCAGTCAAATTTGTTGTTTTACTGTATGCACAGGCCAGCTTAGATATCTCCTTCCACATTCCCATGGCAAGTCCAGGAACGGGTGGGATGAGTGCATCTACAGCTGTAGCAGTGCGTGGATCTTTGTTGGGGTTTTTTGATGATCATCTTCTGGCATGAGTCTTCCAGAGAGTGCTGATGTTGGAAGTTCTTTTTCATATCGTATCTTAGTTCATTTTCGGGGTAGCCCAATTAGGCTTTGATCCTCTGTATAAACACAAACAGACCCTTTGCCTACACTTTTATATGCCCTTTATACCCTTGTGTAGAACTCGTTGGAGGTTACCACACAGGAACTGCCCTTTTTTTTTTTCTTTGTTTTTGGTATCACTAATCTACACTTACATGACGAATATTATGCTTACTAGGCTCTCCCCTATACCAGGTCTCCCCTATAAACCCCTTTACAGTCATTGTCCATCAGCATAGCAAAATGTTGTAGAATCACTACTTGCCTTCTCTGTGTTGTACAGCCATCCCTTTTCTCCTACCCCCCCATGCATGTTAATCTTAATACCCCCCTACTTCTCCCCCCCTTATCCCTCCCTACCCACCCATCCTCCCCAGTCCCTTTCCCTTTGGTATCTGTTAGTCCATTCTTGAGTTCTGTGATTCTGCTGCTGTTTTGTTCTTTCAGTTTTTCCTTTGTTCTTATATTCCACAGATAAGTGAAATCATTTGGTATTTCTCTTTCTCTGCTTGGCTTGTTTCACTGAGCATAATACCTTCCAGCTCCATCCATGTTGCTGCAAATGATTGGATTTGCCCTTTTCTTATGGCTGAGTAGTATTCCATTGTGTATATGTACCACATCTTCTTTATCCATTCATCTATTGATGGACATTTAGGTTGCTTCCAATTCTTGGCTATTGTAAATAGTGCTGCAATAAACATAGGGGTGCATCTGTCTTTCTCAAACTTGATTGCTGCGTTCTTAGGGTAAATTCCTAGGAGTGCAATTCCTGGGTCAAATGGTAAGTCTGTTTTGAGCATTTTGATGTACCTCCATACTGCTTTCCACAATGGTTGAACTAACTTACATTCCCACCAGCAGTGTAGGAGGGTTCCCCTTTCTCCACAGCCTCGCCAACATTTGTTGTTGTTTGTCTTTTGGATGGCAGCCATCCTTACTGGTGTGAGGTGATACCTCATTGTAGTTTTAATTTGCATTTCTCTGATAATTAGCGATGTGGAGCACCTTTTCATGTGTCTGTTGGCCATCTGTATTTCTTTTTTGGAGAACTGTCTCTTCAGTTCCTCTGCCCATTTTTTAATTGGGTTATTTGTTTTTTGTTTGTTGAGGAGTGTGAGCTCCTTATATATTCTGGACGTCAAGCCTTTATCGGATGTGTCATTTTCAAATATATTCTCCCATACTGTAGGGATCCTTCTTGTTCTATTGATGGTGTCTTTTGCTGTACAGAAGCTTTTCAGCTTACTATAGTCCCACTTACTCATTTTTGCTGTTGTTTTCCTTGCCCGGGGAGATATGTTCAAGAAGAGGTCACTCATGTTTATGTCTAAGAGGTTTTTGCCTATGTTTTCTTCCAAGAGTTTAATGGTTTCATGACTTACATTCAGGTCTTTGATCCATTTTAATTTACTTTTGTATATGGGGTTAGACAATGGTCCAGTTTCATTCTCCTACATGTAGCTGTCCAGTTTTGCCAGCACCACCTGTTGAAGAGACTGTCATTTCACCATTGTATGTCCATGGCTCCTTTATCAAATATTAATTGACCATATATGTCTGGGTTAATGTCTGGATTCTCTAGTCTGTTCCATTGGTCTGTGGCTCTGCTCTTGTGCCAGTACCAAATTGTCTTGATTACTATGGCTTTATAGTAGAGCTTGAAGTTGGGGAGTGAGATCCCCCCTACTTTATTCTTCTTTCTCAGGATTGCTTTGGCTATTCGGGGTTTTTGGTGTTTCCATATGAATTTTTGAATTATTTGTTTCAGTTCATTGAAGAATGTTGCTGGTAGTTTCATAGGGATTGCATCAAATCTGTATATTGCTTTGGGCAGGATGGCCATTTTGACGATATTAATTCTTCCTAGCCACGAGCATGGGATGAGTTTCCATCTGTTAGTGTCCCCTTTAATTTCTCTTAAGAGTGACTTGTAGTTTTCAGAGTATAAGTCTTTCACTTCTTTGGTTAGGTTTATTCCTAGGTATTTTATTTTTTTTGATCGAATTTTGAATGGAGTAGTTTTCCTGATTTCTCTTTCTGTTGGTTCATTGTTAGTATACAGGAAAGCCACAGATTTCTGTGTGTTGATTTTGTATCCTGCAACTTTGCTGTATTCCGATATCAGTTCTAGTAGTTTTTGGGTGGAGTCTTTAGGGTTTTTTATGTACAGTATCATGTCATCTGCAAATAGTGACAGTTTAACTTCTTCTTTACCAATCTGGATTCCTTGTATTTCTTTATTTTGTCTGATTGCCGTGGCTAGGACCTCCAGTACTATGTTAAATAACAGTGGAGAGAGTGGGCATCCCTGTCTAGTTCCCGATCTCAGAGGAAATGCTTTCAGCTTCTCGCTGTTCAATATAATGTTGGCTGTGGGTTTATCATAGATGGCCTTTATTATGTTGAGGTACTTGCCCTCTATTCCCATTTTGCTGAGAGTTTTTAACATGAATGGATGTTGAACTTTGTCAAATGTTTTTCAGCATCTATGGAGATGATCATGTGGTTTTTGTCTTTCTTTTTGTTGATGTGGTGGATGATGTTGATGGACTTTCGAATGTTGTACCACCCTTGCATCCCTGGGATGAATCCCACTTGGTCATGGTGTATGATCCTTTTGATGTATTTTTGAATTCGGTTTGCTAATATTTTGTTGAGTATTTTTGCATCTACGTTCATCAGGGATATTGGTCTGTAGTTTTCTTTTTTGGTGGGGTCTTTGCCTGGTTTTGGTATTAGGGTGATGTTAGCTTCATAGAATGAGTTTGGGAGTATCCCCTCCTCCTCTATTTTTTGGATAACTTTAAGGAGAATGGGTATTTTGTCTTCCCTGTATGTCTGATAAAATTCCGAGGTAAATCCATCTGGCCCGGGGGTTTTGTTCTTTGGTAGTTTTCTGATTACCGCTTCAATTTCGTTGCTGGTAATTGGTCTGTTTAGATTTTCTGTTTCTTCCTGGGTCAATCTTGGAAGGTTATATTTTTCTAGGAAGTTGTCCATTTCTCCTAGGTTTCCCAGCTTGTTAGCATATAGGTTTTCATAGTATTCTTCAATAATTCTTTGCATTTCCGTGGGGTCCGTCGTGATTTTTCCTTTCTCGTTTCTGATACTGTTGATTTGTGTTGACTCTCTTTTCTCTTAATAAGTCTGGCTAGAGGCTTATCTATTTTGTTTATTTTCTCAAAGAACCAGCTCTTGGTTTCATTGATTTTTGCTATTGTTTTATTCTTCTCAATTTTATTTATTTCTTCTCTGATCTTTATTATGTCCCTCCTTCTGCTGACCTTAGGCCTCATCTGTTCTTCTTTTTCCAATTTCAATAATTGTGACATTAGACGATTCATTTGGGATTGCTCTTCCTTTTTTAAATATGCTTGGATTGCTATATACTTTCCTCTTAAGACTGCTTTTGCTGCGTCCCACAGAAGTTGGGGCTTAGTGTTGTTGTTGTCATTTGTTTCCATATATTGATGGATCTCCATTTTGATTTGGTCATTGATCCATTGATTATTTAGGAGCGTGTTGTTAAGCCTCCATGTGTTTGTGAGCCTCTTTGCTTTCTTTGTACAGTTTATTTCTAGTTTTATGCCTTTGTGGTCTGAAAAGTTGGTTGGTAGGATTTCAATCTTTTGGAATTTTCTGAGGCTCTTTTTGTGGCCTAGTATGTGGTCTATTCTGGAGAATGTTCCATGTGCACTTGAGAAGAATGTATATCCCGCTGCTTTTGGATGTAGAGTTCTATAGATGTCTATTAGGTCCATCTGCTCTACTGTGTTGTTCAGTGCTTCCGTTTCCTTACTTATTTTCTGCCCAGTGGATCTATCCTTTGAGGTGAGTGGTGTGTTGAAGTCTCCTAGAATGAATGCATTGCAGTCTATATCCCCCTTTATTTCTGTTAGTATTTGTTTCACATATTCTGGTGCTCCTGTGTTGGGTGCATATATATTTAGAATGGTTATATCCTCTTGTTTGACTGAGCCCTTTATCATTATGTAGTGTCCTTCTTTATCTCTTGTTACTTTCTTTGTTTTGAAGTCTATTTTGTCTGATATTAGTACTGCAACCCCTGCTTTCTTCTCACTGTTGTTTGCTTGAAATATGTTTTTCCATCCCTTGACTTTTAGTCTGTACATGTCTTTGGGTTTGAGGTGAGTTTCTTGTAAGCAGCATATAGATGGGTCTTGCTTTTTTATCCACTCTGTTACTCTGTGTCTTTTGATTGGTGCATTCAACCCATTAACATTTAGGGTGACTATTGAAAGATATGTACTTATTGCCATTGCAGGCTTTAAATTCGTGGTTACCAAAGGTTCAAGGTTAGCCTCTTTAGTATCTTACTGCTTAACTTAGCTCACTTATTGAGCTGTTATATACACTGTCTGGAGATTCTTTTCTTCTCTCCCTTCTTGTTCCTCCTCCTCGATTCTTCATATGTTGGGTGTTTTGTGCTGTGCTCTTTCTAGGAGTGCTCCCATCTAGAGCAGTCCCTGTAAGATGTTCTGTACTGGTGGTTTGTGGAAAGCAAATTCCCTCAGCTTTTGTTTGTCTGGGAATTGTTTAATCCCACCGTCATATTTGAATGATAGTCATGCTGGATACAGTATCCTTGGTTCAAGGCCCTTCTGTTTCATTGTATTAAATATATCATGCCATTCTCTTCTGGCATGTAAAGTTTCTGTTGAGAAATCTGACGTTAGCCTGATGGGTTTCCCTTTATAGGTGACCTTTTTCTCTCTAGCTGCCTTTAACACTCTTTCCTTGTCCTTGATCTTTGCCATTTTAATTATTATGTTTCTTGGTGTTGTCCTTCTTGGATCCTTTCTGTTTTGGGTTCTGTGTATTTCCGTGTTCTGTTCAATTACTTCCTCCCCCAGTGTGGGGAAGTTTTCAGCAATTATTTCTTCTAAGATACTTTCCATCTCTTTTCCTCTCTCTTCTTCTTCTGGGACCCCTATAATACGGATATTGTTCCTTCTGGATTGGTCACACAGTTCTCTTAATATTGTTTCATTCCTGGAGATCCTTTTGTCTCTCTCTATGTCAGCTTCTATGCGTTCCTGTTCTCTGATTTCAATTCCATCAATGGCCTCTTGCATTCTATCCATTCTGCTTATAAACCCTTCCAGAGTTTGTTTCATTTCTGCGATCTCCTTTCTGGCATCTGTGATCTCCTTCCGTGCTTCATCCCATTTCTCTTGCGTATTTCTCTGCATCTCTGTCAGCATGTTTATGATTCTTATTTTGAATTCTTTTTCAGGAAGACTGGTTAGGTCTGTCTCCTTCTCTGGTGTTGTCTCTGTGATCTTTGTCTGCCTGTAGCTTTGCATTTTCATGGTGATAGGAATAGTCTGCAGAACTGGGACGAGTGACGGCTGGAAGAACTTCCCTTCTTGTTGGTTTGTGGCCCTCCTCTCCTGGCAGAACAGCGACTTCTAGTGGCTTGTGCTGCGCAGCTGCGCGCAGACAGGGTTTCTGCTTCCTGCCCGGCTGCTATGGAGTTAATCTCTGCTGTTGCTGTGGGCGTGGCCTGGCTCGGGCAGCTACTCCAAAATGGTGGAGTCGCGTTGGAGCAGGAGCTGCTGGGAGGCTATTTATCTCCGTAAGGGGCCTTCCTGCTCCCTGCAGCCCAGGGTTTAGGGTGCCCAGAGATCCCGGATTCCCTACCTCTGGATTAAGTGACCCGCCCTGCCCCTTTAAGACTTCCAAAAAGCACCCGCCAAAACAAAACAACGACCACCACAAAAAAAATAAGAAAAAAAAATTTTTTAATTTAAAAAAAAAAAAGTTTTTAATAAAAAAAAAAAAAAAAAAGGGGTGGTCGTTCGTTTTTCTTTATTCTCCGGTGCCAGCCTCAGGCCTCTGCTCACCGGTCTTTCTGCCCTGTTTCCCTAGTATTGGGGTCCCTATCCCTTTAAGACTTCCAAAAAGCGCTCGCCAAAACAAAACAGCAAAAAAGCAAAAAAAAAAAAATGGTCGTGCGCTTTTCTTATGTCCTCTGTCGCCCAGCCTCCAGTGCCTGCTCACTGTTCTTGCTGCCCTCTTTTCCTAGTATCGAGCGCCCTGCACTCTGGCCCGGATGGGGGGGCTGGGTGCTCGGCAGTCCTGGGCTCCGTCTCCCTCCCGCTCTGCCTGCTCTTCTCCCGCTGGGAGCTGGGGGGAGGGGCGCTCGGCTCCCGCTGGGCCTGGGCTTGTATCTTGCCCCCTTCGCGAGGCGCTGGGTTCTCTCAGGTGCGGATATGGTCTGGATATTGTCCTGTGTCCTCTGGTCTTTATTCTAGGAAGGGTTGTCTTTGTTATATTTTCATAGATATATGTTGTTTTGGGAGGAGATTTCCGCTGCTCTACTCACGCCGCCATCTTCCGCCCCTCCTAGATGGCATTTCTTATGCCTAGCTCTCGTAGCACCTGTTGGAGCTCAGCATATGTCTGCCATCTAGCAAGAGAGGATGGCAGATCACCCAGATTGGGCCACACAGCACAAAGTGCAGCCATAAGCCAATCGAGGAGGGAGTGACTCCCTGGGGTCTGATGTGCATTTTGTAATCACTGCCTCAAGGCAAGCTGCACTGTCAGGGAAGACAGGTCTCCCATCTCTGATCCCGACAGAACAATTCCATCCACCCCTAAGTCCCACAGATGCAGGAGCCAAGCTGATATTAACTCCGAGGGCGTCTGCCTAAACCGGGAGCCCAAATCCACCAGCTCAGCCTGAGTATAGGGGCGGACCATAGAGTGCACCACGACCTGGGGAGGGGGCTACTTTTCTCCTTAGGGAACTTTCAGCTCCTGGGTCTTTATTTTCTTTACAACCACTGGGCGTGCTTTCAATACAGGAGGGGCCAGTGCCTCCGGCACCACCCCTTCATCCTTCCCCAGCTCCTCCATTTCTGGGGTTGATGGCACCTTTCTCTCCCCTCCCCCGAGTGCCTCCTCTGTTACAACCTTTACCTTTTCTACTGTGCCTCACAGTAATGCTACCTCAATCTTCAGCAGCTCTCTTACCTTCACCTCAATGATTCACAGCTGTGTTCTCGTGCCACCTCTGCCTGTGCTTCCTTCAGGAGTTTGTCTTTTTCTTTGATGGCCTCTTCCTCCTTCAGAAAATGTGGCAGCACTGCTGTCTCGTTCTGTAAAGAATTGTTTACCTCTCCAGTGGCACCTTGCTGCCAGTGTTCTCGTACTGTCTCCTCTCGCATCAGTGCCATTTCCTTCTTCAGGGAGTCCACATTAGTTTGCAGTTCGTGTTCTCATGCCACCATTTCTTGATCTCTTCTGTAGACCTTTTTAATGCTGTGAGAAGCAGCCAACCCACAGTCCCCGCTGCCTCACAGGCACTCTGCTTCTCAAAGGATCTACTTACTATACAAAGGGCCACCCCTACAGTCTCAGGTGTCACCTCCACTTGCCTCCATTTCTGGGGTGGGGCCCAGTCCTCTAGGAGGCAAGCCACCTCAGACCACATACCGATTGGGGGACAATCCACTGTCTCCCCATTCACAGGGGCAGCCCACTGAAGCACCTCTCCCATAAGGGCAGCCTGTCTTTTTCCTTGGTCAACAATGAACCCTGCCGAATTTTGCTAATTGTCTTGCCAATGGTTTTCAGCCCTTGGCAAGTTCGCTATCGATTAAATGTGACCAAAGAAATTGTCAGCAAAACGTTCTTTGGGGTGAAAGGGTTTATTACTTGGCTTGTTCTCCTGGCAGTAGGTCAAGCACTAGCGTCTCTGCGTCTGTCCAGAGCACTAGGCCAAGCTCTCTATATAGTGCAATAATAGCTTATTGCCTAAAGGTGGGGAAGCGGTAGCCTAGCAACAGGCCAGTCACATCATCAGGTGGTTTAAGTTCAGTGAGGATCCTGGCCATAGGAACCCCGACTTCCTCACGTATGCCTCTTAATTTTACATTGGTTCCTCAACAATGTGGATGAAAAAATTATGGAGGCTCTGGGTAATGCAATCTACCTCCAAACAGTTAAGTTTTGTTCCAGAAAGCAGACTGAATACTGGCAGCTCACTGTGATCCTGTAAAGACTGTTTTTAAACTTCATTATATCTATTCTATTTCAGTACTGTATTACCCTTGCTCTAAGAATATGGCTTTTTGAGGGTCTCATTGGAAAGCCCTGGGTGTCTATCTTGGAGAGGCTTGAAGTCCAACTTATGTTGGAGCCAAAATCTCTACTTAACTCAGCCTCCAAAATGGCTCTTTTCTGGTATGCTTTGTGCATGGGTTTAGGAACTGGTCGCTATCTTAAGGGGAATTATAATTATTCCTAGATTATTGAGCTACTTCTTAGACATTCTCCCTCTGGGGTTCTCCTTCAAGTCCCAACCACTTTGGCAGCCCTGAATTTTGACCCTTGACTTTTCAGCCTAGTAATATTGCCACCTTTTACTCGGCCTTTATAGTCTAGCAACTGATCTTGAAAATTCTGTTGGGAGAAAAATCCCAGGGTGAATTTTGGAGCTTACCTCATGTGCTTCTCTTCTCTCAGGGATCGTAGATTCAGTCCTGCCTGCTTTGGTTACTCTTCAATGTCTTTGAAGAGGGTTTTTTTTTCTTTCTACTTTTCTATATTTATATATTTTATTCTATTTCACTGCCTCCCTGCCCCTGCCAAGGCAGGGGGAGGACTAGTCTGCAACATGCTTCTCCATCTTGGTTGGAACCGGAAGTCCCAGCACTTCTCAGATTTTGGGGTTGCAGTAATTTCACTTAACTGTTTATCTGCTTCAACTAAGAAAGATGTCATACTGTCTCTTAATTAAGAAACCCCTTCATTTTAATTTGTGTATTAGATAAAATCTACTACTTATCTGTGGGAAAAACCAAGTCTTTGGGTCGGCTAGTAGGGTAGCTTCACCCAAGTAACACAGAAACCTGATTGCAGATAATTAAGTGGCAAAGAATGAATAGAAGTCAGGAGTACGACATCATATGAATACAGTGTATTTAAGCAAGTTGGCTAGGAAGGGAAGTGAGAGATACTGTGGTAGTTAGAGGGGGAAGTACTTCATTTTAGGGATGAGGAAACTTGATTATTTTTATAGGGTGAGGATGGAGATAATGGAGAAGAGGAGGTGAAAGATATAAAGACAACAAAAGATAATAACAATTTCTTAGGTTAGATGACAGTGGTAGGGTAAATTACCCAGGTAAAATAGATTAGGAGGAAAAAAAAAGAAAGAGAGGTAAAGATGTAGATTAGGTTAGAAAGTGTGAGAAAAAGAATGAGATGCCTGATAGTGTCATTTTTGGAGGCAGTTGGAATCATGATAACAGGAACAACATAAAGATAAATAAATAGTAAAGAAGTAGAATTAAAGACTGGATGAGACAGATGAGTGAGAGAGATGTCTCTTTGCCAGGTTTAGGGCTTGGGCAACTGAGTAGAAGGTAATGTTGCAGTTAAAAAAACAAAGAACTGAACAGCAGATTTTGGGAGGAAAATTGAATTAAGGACGGTTCAGCTTTGTTCACACTGAGTGTAGTGACTACTGCCCATGAACCTTGGGATCTATAGTGACAACTACAGAGATAAACCTTATATTCTGTGGAATAAAAGAGTTTTCAGAAGGGACATTTAGTGGAGGATTTATTTAATGGATGAACATTTTTTCTAAACCATGAAAACATTCCTGGGACTTGATGATGGATACCAAACTATATAAACTTTAGGCTCTTTATGAAAAATATCAATTAAAAAGTCTCAACTGATAAAAAAGTTCAAGTTGTTAAAGAGAAAGGTTTTTACAATAAGTAAAGGAAAAATTGAGAGAGAAGATTTTAAAAGAGGCAAAAAGAGGGAGAAAAGAGCATAGTTATTTAACCTGGGTAAGTACCGATTCTGAGGAAAGGGTAATATAAAATATAACAGGATGACTGACTAGGATGGGGGAGGAGGAAAATACGGCACGAGAAAGAAAAAATAAAAAAGAAACTTTGTGAGATTGAATATTGAGGATGGTGACAATGGAGCGGACAAAAAAGAGCGAGGTCTGGGAACGGAAAGATCTCCCGGCTGAGCTAGTGAGTGGAGAGAGAGAACGGGCTGATGGCAGAGGGTGAGCAGGCGGTGGCGGGGGTGTGCGGGAGAGGGACTGCAGCGGAGCAGGCGGGAGAGGCAGCCGCGGAGGGCGTCTGGTCCTCCCGGGCCCCCAGCACAGCGACGGCAGCTGGACTGGACCGCTCACCCACGCCCAGAGGATGCGCCCTGGCAGTGCGGGCAGACCGCAGGAACCCCGAGCTAGCCCCGTAACTAGGACTGGCGTGGCCAGGCCCGGGAAATCCAGGAGCGGGGCGGACAGCGGGCCCTGCTGCAGCCACGCGTCCCGCCGGGCGCACCGGGCGCCTTCCTGGGCCGGGGACGCAGTGCGAGCCCCGCAGTCCTGGCGGCAGTCTCCCGGGCGGGAAGGGCGGCGGCGGCGGCCGCACCCTGGCCGAGGTGAGAGCGACGCTGGGGCCCCGCCGGCTGCCGACTGCGCCGGAGTGGCGGCGCTGCGCCCTGGGCGGGAGAACCTCCCCAGCGGCTGGAGCCCCCGCCGCCTGGGACGGGTGGGCGCCCAGTGACAGTAGCCTGGAGCAGGCTGGAGGGAACCGGGGGGTCGGGGTGGTGGTGGTGACAGGACTGGTGGTGAAGGCGGGGGGAGGAGAGACCGGGAGGAGCTGCCTGGAAATAGAGGTGTGGCGCTTGGGTGTACCGGACCGCAGCTGGGGAAACTCTGTCTCCATCCCCAGGTCTTTCTTCACGCAGCATTTTTGTTGGTGGAGATGAGTTTGAAGGCCATGAGTTCTAAGGAGAGATGAACACACGATTCAGAAGGCCATGCCAGGATGGTAGCATTAGGAATAGTAAAAGGTAGAGGATCAGGAAAAGTGCCCGGGTGTACAGCTGAAAGAGTATGCACTGCCCTCTCCTACAGCTCCTTAAACACACACACACACACAATTACTTGGGATACAGACAGCAGGGTGGGGCTTGGGGACGGTCTCTTCCCCTGCAGAGCTGTGGCCCAGGCCGTTGGCTGGATGAGGCCGTGCAGGACAACCTCCTCCTAAACCCAGACCCTTCTGTTGCTCTGACTTGGAAGAATGGACAAATCAGGCCCAAATTTTCTTGTACGATCAACAGGACGAAAATCTGCCATACATTCTAGTTTTTGGAAAAGAGAAAATGCCTGTTTTGAAATAAGCACTTCCTTGTAGCATTCTTAGCTTGTTCTCTCATGGAAATGCAGTACTCATAAATCAGACTACAAGGCAATGCAAGTTTCAGCTGACATTTACTAACTGGGATGTGAAAAAAGTGACTTCATTTCTCTGGGTCTGTCTCCTATGCATAAAATCAGGATATGCGTCTTTTGAGTATCAATTACAGACCTAAATTTTAATGGAATCTATATTCCATGTTCAGGACTATGCTTTATTTGTGAACTAGGGAACTTAGTTTATTCACTGATACCTAATTGTATTTATTCTTCACACTGTCCACTGTTTAGTTAAGAAAATGGAGTCAACGACAATCAGTTAACAGTGCTTAAAGAACTCACATTTCCATTAAGAAACCCATAATAAATTACTGCTTTTAAGAAAGAACGAGACAAGTATTCATTAGCTGATCTTTTTTATTAAGGCATGGTTGATATACACTCTTATGAAGGTTTCACATTTAAAAAAATGTGGTTACATTTACCCATATTATCAAGTCCCCACCCATATCCCAATGCAGTCACTGTCCATCAGTGCAGCAAGATGCCAGAGGTCCACTATGTGCCTTCTCTGTGCTACACTGTTCTTCCAGTGATCCCCCATACCATGTGTACTAAACATAATACCCCTCAGTCCCCTTCTCCCTCTCTCCCCACCCGCCCTCCCACACCCCTCCCCTTTGGTAACCACTAGTTCATTCTTGGAGTCTCGGAGTCTGCTGCCATTTTGTTCCTTCAGTTTTGCTTCGTTGTTATACTCCACAAATGAGGGAAATCATTTGGCATTTGTCTTTCTCCGCCTGGCTTATTTCACTGAGCATAATGTCCTCCAGCTCCATCCATGGTGTTGCAAATGGTAGGATTTGTTTCTTTCTTATGGCTGAATAGTATTCCATTGTATATATGTACCACATCTCCTTTATCCATTCATCTACTGATGGACATTTAGGTTGCTTCCATATCTTGGCTATTGTAAATAGTGCTGTGATGAACATATGGGTGCATATGTCTTTTTGAATCTGAGAAGTTGTACTTTTTGGTATATTCCAAGGAGTGGGATTTGGGGTCACATGGTATTTCTATTTTTAGTTTTTTGAGGAATCTCCATATTGCTTTTCACAATGGTTGAACTAGCTTACATTCCCACTAGCAGTGTAGGAGGGTTGCCCTTTCTCCACATCCTCGCTAGCATTTGTTGTTCTTAGTCTTTTCGATGCTGGCTATCCTTACTGGTGTGAGGTGATATCTCATTGTGGTTTTAATTTGCATTTCCGTGATAATTAGTGATGAGGAGCATCTTTTCATGTGTCTGTTGGCCATCTGAATTTCTTCTTTGGAGAACTGCTTCTGCATATCCTCTGCCCATTTGTTAATCGGGTTATTTGCTTTTTGGGTGTTGAGGTGTTTAAGTTCTTTATATATTTTGGATGTTAACCCTTGTCGGATATGTCATTTACAAATATATTCTCCCATACTGTAGGATACCTTTTTTTGTTGATGATGTCCTTTGCCGTACAAAAATTTTCAATTTGATGTAGTCCCATGAGTTCATTTTTGCTTTTCCCTTTCTCAAGGAGATGGGTTCAGGAAGATGTTGCTCATGGTTATATTCAGGAGATTTTTGCCTATGTTGTCTTCTAAGTGTTTTATGGTTTCATGACTTACATTCAGGTCTTTGATCCATTTCGATTTTACTTCTGTGTATGGGTTAAACAATAATCCAGTTTCATTCTCTTGCATGTAACTGTCCAGGTTTGCCAACACCAGCTGTTGAAGAGGCTGTCAATTCCCCATTGTATGTCCATGGCTCCTTTGTCATATATTAATTGACCATATATGGTTGGGTTTATATCAGGGCTCTCTAGTCTGTTCCATTGGTCTATGGGTCTGTTCTTGTGACAGTACCAAATTGTCTTGATTACTGTGGCTTTGTAGTAGAGCTTGAAGTTGGGGAGCATAATGTCCCCAGCTTTATTCTTCCTTCTCAGAATTGCTTTGGCTATTTGAAGTCTTTTGTGGTTCCATATGAATTTTAGAATGATTTTCTCTAGTTCATTGAAGAATGCTGTTGGTATTTTGATAGGAATTGCATTGAATCTATAGATTGCTTTAGGCAGGATGGCCATTTTGACAATATTAATTCTTCCTATCCATGAACACAGGATGTGTTTCCATTTATTGGTATCTTCCTTAATTTCTCTCATGAGTATCTTGTAGTTTTCAGAGTATAGGTCTTTCACTTCCTTGGTTAGGTTTATTCCTAGGTATTTTATTCTTTTTGATGCAATTATGAATGGAATTGTTTTCCTGATTTCTCTCTCTGCTAGTTCATTGTTAGTGTATAGGAATGCCACAGATTTCTGTGTATTAATTTTGTATCCTGCAACTTTGCTGAATTCAGATATCAGTTCTAGTAGTTTTGGAGTGGATTCTTTAGGGGTTTTTATGTACAATATCATGTCATCTGCAAACAGTGACAGTTTGACTTCTTCCTTACCAATCTGGATGCCTTTTATTTCTTTGTGTTTGTCTGATTGCCGTGGCTAGGACCTCCAGTACTATGTTGAATAACAGTGGGGAGACTGGGCATTCTTGTCTTGTTTCCAATCTTAAAGGAAAGGCTTTCAGCTTCTTGCTGTTAAGTATGATGTTGGCTGTGGGTTTGTCACATATGGCCTTTATTATGTTGAGGTACTTGCCCTCTATACCCATTTTGTTGAGAGTTTTAATCATGAATGAATGTTGAATTTGGTCAAATACTTTTTCATCGTCTATAGAGATGATCATGTGGTTTTTGTCCTTCTTTTTGATGATGTAATGGATGATGTTGATGGATTTTCGAATGTTGTACCATCCTTGCATCCCTGGAATAAATCCTACTTGATCATGATGGATGATCTTTTTGATGTATTTTTTAATTCAGTTTGCTAATATTTTTGTTGAGTATTTTTGCTTCTATGTTCATCAGAGATATTGGTCTGTAATTTTCTTCTTTTTGTGGTGCCTTTGCCTGGTTTTGAAATTAGAGTGCTGCTGGCTTCATAGAATGAGTTTGGAAGTATTCCCTCCTTTTCTATTTTTTGGAAAACTTTAAGGAGAATGGGTATTAGGTCTTCACTAAATGTTCGATAAAATTCAGCGGTGATTTTGTTCTTAGGTAGGTTTTTGATTACCAGTTCAATTTCGTTGCTGGTAACTGGTCTGTTCAGATTTTCTGTTTCTTCCTTGGTCAGCCTTGGAAGGTTGTATTTTTCTAGAAAGTTGTTCATTTCTTCTAGGTTATTCTGTTTGTTAGCATATAATTTTTCATAGTATTCTCTAATAATTCTTTGTATTTGTGTGGTGTCTGTAGTGATTTTTCCTTTCTCATTTCTGATTCTGTTTATGTGAGTAGACTCTTTTTTTTCTTGATAAGTCTGGCTAGGGGTTTACCTATTTTGTTTATTTTCTCAAAGAACCAGCTCTTGCTTTCATTGATTCTTTCTATTGTTTAATTCTTCTCGATTTTATTTATTTCTGCTCTCATCTTTATTATGTCCCTCCTTTTACTGACTGTGGGCCTCATTTGTTGTTGTTTTCCTAGTTTCCTTAATTGTGAGTTTAGACTGCTTATATGGGATTGTTATTCTTTCTTGAGGTAGGCCTGTATTGCAATATACTTTCCTCTTAGCACAGCCTTGGCTGCGTCCCACAGATTTTGCGGTGTTGAATTATTGTTGTCATTTGTCTCCATATATTGCTTGATCTCTGTTTTTATTTGGTCATTGATCCATTGGTTATTTAGGAGCATGTTGTGAAGCCTCCATGTGTTTGTGGTATTTTTCATTTTCTTTGCATAATTTATTTCTAGGTTCATACCTTTGTGGTCTGAGAACTGCTTGGTACAATTTCAATCTTTTTGAATTTACCAAGGCTCTTTTTGTGGCCTAGTATATGATCTATTCTTGAAAATGTTCCATGTGCACATGAGAAGCATGTGTATTCTGTTGCTTTTGGATGTAGAGTTCTGTAGATGTCTGTTAGGTCCATCTCTTCTATTGTGTTGTTCAATGCCTCTGTGTCCTTACTTATCTTCTGTCTGATTAATCTGTCCTTCAGAGTGAGTGGAGTGTTGAAGTCTCCTAGAATGAATGCATTGCACTCTATTTCCTCTTTTAAGTCTGTTAGTATTTGTTTCACATATGAAGGTTCTCCTGTGTTGGGAGCATAGATATTTATAATGGTTACATCTTCTTGTTGGATTGACCCCTTTATCATTATGTAACATCCTTCTTTGTCTCTTGTTACTTTCTTTGTTTTGAAGTCTATTTTGTCTGATACAAGTACTGCAACTCCTACTTTTTTCTCTCTGTTAGTTGCATGAAATGTCTTTTTCCATCCCTTCACTTTCAGTCTGTGTATATCTTTGGGTTTGAAGTGAGTTTCTTGTAGGCAGCATATAGATGGGTCTTGTTTTTTTATCCATTCAGTGACTCTATGTCTTTTGATTGGTGCATTCAGTCCATTTACATTTAGCATAATTATCAATAGGTATGTAGTTACTGGCATTGCAGGCTTTAGATTCCTTGGTTACCAAAGGTTCAAGGTTAATTTCCTTACTATCTAGAGTCTAACTTAACTCACTTAATATGCTGTTACAAACACAATCTAAAGGTTCTTTTCTTTTTCTCCTCCTCCATTCTTTATATATTAGGTATCATATTCTGTACTGTTTCGCTATCCCTTGATTGACTTTGTGGATAGTTATATATTTATAAATTCTTCTTAACTACTGTATATACACTGTGGTGAACTCTTCATCAGAATAAACACTATTATTGTGAATTTTAAAATGAAGCACGACTCTTCATCATAACAGTAGATTTTTCTTACTGTTTCTGGTAACAGAAAGTTTGTAGGGTTAGAATTTGATTCTCTAAACTGTGGTTTAATGGTTAAAATAGGTGGTGCACTTTCATTATCTTTAAATTACTCACCTGAAAAATTGCTACATTCATGACTCTTTAGTTCCAAAAGGATACTCCAGGAGCCTCCTGAAGGGGGCGGCCTTTCTTCTAATGAATGTGCACCTGAGGGAGAATGTAGGCCTGGGTGTGTTGACAGATGACTTGCTCCCTTGCAGACGCTGAAAATAAAACCAGAGCAGAAAATAACTGAGATAGAGAGAGAACACTCCATTGTTGGAGTCCCTCATAAGCTATTCTTAAAACCTCTAGTTAAGATTTTTGCTTAACCCTGGTTGAAGTTTTCTCCTCATTCATTATGGGGGTGGTAGTGGTTAGGTTCTGGGACAAAGGGCGGTCATACCAATGGAGGGACCCTGGATAATATAAAATTATCTTCACAGAGGGTTGTCTGTGATGACCAGATGGAGCAGCCTCAGAGTATGGGGATTTGTGCCAGGTTTCACGGGAGTTCCGAACAGAATTCTGTGATTCAGGTTTTGATCACTAACATCCATGGAAGCAGCATTATCACTGTTACCACTATTATATGCATAATTTCAATTACTAATAATATTTATTGAGTACTTGTTACATGCCAAGCCATATCTTAAGCAATTTATAAGCCTAAATTTCATTTAATCTGTACTACAATTCTGTGAAAAATATATTGTTATTCCCATTTTTTTAAAAAGGCTAAATAATGTGACAAGATCACACAGTTATGAAATGGTAGAGGTGGTGCTTAATTGGCAGGAGCTAAGTTTCTGTTTCACTTGCATTAGAGTAATTACTTTTGTCCATCTCTTACGCTTTAAAGTTCTTCGTTTCAATGACACTAGATTTGTTTTTCCTTAAAAAACAAATCAAAGCAAGCAAAAACAACAGAAAGCCTTTAACAGGGCTTTAACAAAAATGGTCTGGTCTCCAAATTAGCATAACTAGTGTGACGTGTCATCTATTTTAAAATAATAAGCTCCATTATTAAATCTGACCTGGAAGGATTTGCTACTGATTTTTATGGCAAAACTCCTGAAAGCCAGCATGGAGAAAAGAATGACCTGTTTAAAACAAAATGTCTTATACCCAGACATGACCAAAAATCTGTAAAAAAAAGCACCAGAAATCTCCATATTCAGGTTAATGAAAATGGTTGAATTGCACATTTCAAAGGAGAATCTGGGACTCTGTTCAAATAACAAAGACTTAAAACAAGCTGGGCTCACTGCCCAGAACAATAGGCACATGAAGTCACAGAATGGGGGGATTTTATCCACTGTGTGTGTCCATGCACACCCACATCTGACTAACCATACAACACTAACTCAGAGAAAGTGGAATCAATAAAAGAAATGTTAACATGAACAAGTGACCTCAGTGGATAAACAGAAACAGTACCATATTTTAACATCCTTCTAGTCTCCATAATATTCAAATCTATAATATCTTTTGCCTCATTGCCAAGTAAACCTTGACTTTGGAATCTCCAACTAAATATTGCAACTAAAGTAAACAGCTTTATTGTGTCTCAAAAAGAAAGGTTCCCATGGATTGCATATATTTTCTAAAAGAAAACAAATTTTCTTGGTGGTAATCAAAATACATTCTGCAGACCAAATGCTTAAGCAGTATTTTCTTTGTAAGAATGGTTTTACAAAGGTACTGTTTATCACTAGTTTCCTGTTGTGCTGCTTTAAATAGTGCTTTTAATTCTTTGTTCCTCTCTACTATAAAGAGAATAATAGTTTCTTTGTGAATGGGAGGGTGGGTCTCTTAATCTACAGCATGACTTCGGATTGAGGGAAGGGTTAGGAGTCTGCAGCTATCTATTGCTGCATAACAAATTACCCCAAAACTTAGTGGCTGTAATGGTCAATTTTATGTGTCTATTTGACTGGAGCACAGGATGTACAGATATTCGGCTAAACATTGTTTTTGGGTGAATCTATGATGGTGTTATCAGATGAGATCAGCATTTGAAATTGGTAAACTGAGTAAAGTGAATTACCCTCCCCAGTGTAGGTGGACACCATCCAATCCATAGAGAGCCTATACAAAACAAAAAGATGAAGGGAGGCAGAATTTTCTCTGTTTGCCTGAGTGCTTAAGCTGGGATATTAGTCTAATTTCATATTGGGGCTTAGATCATGGGTTTACTGGTCCTCAGAACTACACCATCAGCTTTCCTGGGTCTTCAGCTCCCAGACAGTATATAGTGGGACTACTCAGCCTCCATTATTGCATGAGCCAATCCTCTTTAATAAATCTTTTTCCAATACTGAGTGTGTGATTATCAGGATCATTGGGGCTGTCTTAGAGACTACCTACCTCAGTCTTCATCTGTTACTTGAACTGCTGGAAATTAGAAGAACAATAGGATTCATTCCTTCCCTTCCTTCTTTCTGAAATGAGGCTAGTTCAAATCAAGCACAAAAAGCAAGGAGGAGCATAACCAGAACTGAAGCCAAAGACTATGCCAAGTCATGTAAGTCATGATATTGAAGAGTTTCATCTGTATCCTCAGAACAGTAAAAACTTCAGTCTCCACTTGCTCAGACAGACCTTGAAGCATCCCTGGAAGACATTGCTGGCAGTCACTCGCTCTGGCTGCCTTCTTGGATGCCTTAGGGGTTGAGAGAATCAGTTTCTGGATAATGTAACCTGTTCCTAGCACAAGAGATGCAACTGGTTGGGAAGTCCTGCCTTAAATAACCTGCTGGGAGATCATATTGTGTATGTAGTTTACAGTGATGGTGCCTGGCCATCATTTAGCCATTCATTTACTAAAATTTGCCCAAGAAAAAAATCCTTGTCAGTGTATCCATTGTTTCTCATATGCACTACGATGTAATAGTACTTGCCACCAAACTAAAGATGGTATAATATAAAGTAGCAGAGCTGCCCTCAAACTGGTGAGGGCTTGGTAGCACCAGAAACTGGAGGCATAGATGCAGTTGAAGTAACTATTAATAGTAATATTAATGTTATTAACAAAAGTAATAACTTGATATTTAACTTAATAGTTTTCACAATCATTTTTCATTGTTACATTATTTCACTCTTAATGTAATAATTAAAATTTTGTACTTTGAAGAATTAACAGAATTTCAACATGTGAAGCATATAAGGAGATTTCTGTCTGAATTATATCTAGTATATGTAACTGTACTTGAGAGTGAATGTTCAGATATTAAATACTAAATGACACACTTTATTTGTATTACTGACATGTTATTCTGATTAGATATTATGGTAACAAACATGAATGAGCACAAGTTCAGAGATACAAGAAACAATATGAAGTGAGCATTCAGCTACTGGGTTTCCAAAGCCAAAGCCAAATGGCAGATTTTGGCTCGGTGGCAATGCAGAACTTCAGTGCATTTCTAAACTTTATATCCTGTTTTTTACCCTTTTAATTTGACACAGGGGCTGGTTTTTCTCAGCCTTATACTTTAGCTCTTCAGTGGCAGTAGTTTTTTTTTTCTTTTCCTCATTCCAGTAAAACCTTAAAAGACTTTTGTGTGTTTTACCTCCTGTCCATCTCAGCTGCACTCAGGACTTCCCTTTCCCTGCACCCCTCCTACCAGAACAGTTCCTCTGTGGGCTGTTTCCATAGCCTAGCCGGCAGAGATCGGATGTCAAGGGGACCAGAAACATGGCTCAATCCCTTAAAATAAAGCTGATGGAAAGCTAAACAACCAGGGCCCTGCCTTCATTTGGACTTGGCCCTGCATTATATTTCAATTAAAGAAAGCTGGAAGCAGAGTCTGGCCCTAGGTGAAGGGATTCAGAACCTGGCAGATGGATCAGTTCTCCAGGCTGAGATTCAGAGCTGACTCTTTGTACTGCCTGGAGGGTAGGCTAAAAAACAAAAGTGGCCCAAGGACCTAAGACTAGAGAGGTGGGTTGGCCCTGCAAGGCAGAGGTAGGTAGAGAGGCAGAAGGCAGGCCTAGGGTGCCTGTGGAAATGAGAGTTCCTGTGGCCAGGATACTCACTTGGCCCCGGTTGACTAGCTCTCTGCACATGTGTGGGCAATGTGTTGCCATTGACTCTGTATAAAGAGCTCCACCCAGTGGTCTGGGCGACATGGTGGCATGGCTGCAAGGCTGCAGGAGAGCAGAGGCTGGAGTGGTGGCAGCGCTGAGGACAGAGGCCCAGAGGACAGCTGTGCAGGACAGCTGTGTGGGCAGAGAGGCCCAGAGGCAGAGACTGTTTGCTGCATGCAGACTTGCTCTGAGTGAATGGGATTTTAGTGACTGACCTGCCACCTGGAAATGAAGTTGGGTATAACCCTTTCACCCCAAGAACGTTTTACTGTCATTTTCTTTGGTCACATTGAATCCATATTGAACTTGCCCAGGGCTGAAATCCATTGGCAAGACAGTGCCCCACTTCTAGGAAACAGGCAAGCCACCTGAAGGGACATGCAAATACCTGGTGCCTGCAGGCTGTCTGGCAGGTAACATAAGTGACTGAAGCTCATCAGGTGGAAGACCATAGCGGGTAGTGCTGGTGACTGAGTATTTGGAGTGCTTATACCCCATCTAAGGGTCAGACAACATACATCTGTGAGGTCGATTCTGTAAGATAGGTTCTGCCAGCTGGGGGCACCTGTAGATGGTTAGCAGAGTCACAAGATCAGATTTTGGTGCTTGTGGACTGGCAGCCCTGGCCAAAGGAGAGGCTCCAGTTTGATGAAGTTTCCTAAGCAGTGTGAATTCACTGGAGCCTGCACGGAGGATGTAGCATGGCTGCTTTGATTTCCAGAGCCAAATGCAGTCCATGTGACAGGAAGACTAAAGGGGAGGCAGACTTGGTTTTTGAGTTGAGTGGGTAGATGCCTTAAACAAAATGCATTATAGTTACATTAGCAGCAACTCATGAGGTTAATTGTTCTTTTTTCTCTGTCTTACTATCTTCCCTTCCCATCCTGTTCTACCATCTCCCTGATGCCCTATTTTCTTGCCTGAGAATTTCAGCCCCAGGCAAGTTCACTATGGATTCAGAGAGAAGGAGAAATGACAATGGAACATTCTTGGGGTAAAAGGGTTTATTACCCGGCTTTGTTCTCCCTGCACAGGACAAGCACTAGAATCACCTCTGCACCCAACAGTCTGCAGATCTGTAATCCTCCCTGACTCTGCCTCCCCCCAGGGCACTGGGCAGGTCTCTTCATATAGTGACTCAGTCAATAATAGCTTATTTCCTACAGGTGTGTAAGCATTAGCCTAGCAGCAGGCCAGTTACATCAGCAAGTAGTTTAGGGTCAGGTGAGGATCCTGCCATAGGAACTTCCATTTTCCCCACACCTATAAATTACAGAAACTCACCCCTGAGCCTTGAAACTATATGAGAAGGAGGTAGCAAGAACTGGCCTTGGCTTAGATAGTCATTTGCCTTGTGATAGCTTAAAGGTGCCATGTGATGTCTGGCAGTTCATAATACACAGAAAACTGTTGCCAAGGTCAGCAGAATATAGAACTAGAGAGTACTAGTGGAAAGGCATCTAAGGGTTTGGCTCTTGTCACACCATCTGGGATGAACAACCAAGGCCCCTTCAGAGCAAAGCAAATACAGAACTCACTCCCAGGATCATGCAAATGCACCAGGGGATCCTATTGTAGAGAAAATGGAAGTTCCTTGGCCAGATCCTCACCTGCCCCTGGTTTGCCTGCCCACTGCACATGTGCAGTACTCACAGACACAGGCTTGCACATGCATGGGCAATGAGTTATTATTGATGTGATATACAGAGCTCAGCCCAGTGCTCCAGGGCTGTGAGGCAGCGGAGAGGCCTGGAGGCAGAGACCGGCTTGCTAAGTGCAGGCTGGCCCCAAGGCGGACTGGGTCCTAACACTTAATCTGCCGCCAGGAGAATAAAGCCGGGTATAAACCTGTTTACCCCCAGTGTTCTATTGTCCTTTTTGGTCTCACCAAATCCAGAGTGAACTTGCCTGTGGCTGAAACCCTCATGTGAGACACCTGTCTTCATTTAAAATGTTGGTATTTTGTTTATGTGGATAAAATGAAGGTTCCTGTGCCCAGGATTCTCACCTGGCCCGGTTGGCTAGCTCACTACACACATGTGGGCAATGCATTGCTATTGACTCTATATAAAGAGCTCCACCCAGTGCTCTGGGGACACAGTGGCATGGCTACAAGGCTGCAGAAGAGCAGTGCAGAGGCTGGAGTGGTGGCAGTGCTGAGGACAGAGACTGGGACGGCTTTGTGGGCAGAGAAGCCCAGAGGCAGCGACCGACTTGCTGCATGCAGACTTGCTCTGAGTGGACGAGATTTCAGTGATTGACTTGCCACAGTGGAAATAAAGTTGGGTATAACCCTTTCACCCCAAGAATGTTCTACTGTCATTCCTTTGGTCACACTGAATCCATACTGAACTTGCCTGGGGCTGAAACCCATTGGCAAGACATTGTGCTAAAAAAATTATTTGTCTTGATTACTGAACTTTTGGTATCCCTTAAATTTTGCACTATAGGTGAGTACCTTTATTCCCCTGAGGTCCAGCTCTGGACACTTTCACAGTAGAATCAAAAGCTTGTTGACCCAGTCCCATTTGGTAAGTTCTGTCTCCTGGGAAATTACCAAACTCAACAAATAGGGGATGCAATGATTCTTTTTTTTTTTTTGGTATCATTAATCTGCAATTACATGAAGAACATTATGTTTACTAGGCTCCCCCCTTCACCAAGTCTCCCCCACATACCCCTTCACAGTCACTGTACATCTGCGTAGTAAGGTGCTATAAAATCACTACTTGTCTTCTCTGTGTTGCACAGCCCTCCCTGTACCCCCCACGCACTATACATGCTAATTGTAATGCCCTCTTTCTTTTTCCCCACCCTTATCCCTCCCTTCCCTCCCATCCTCCCCAGTCCCTTTCCCTTTGGTAACTGTTAGTCCATTCTTGAGTTCTGTGATTCTGTTGCAGTTTTGTTCCTTCAGTTTTCCTTTGTTCTTATACTAAACATATGAGTGAAATCATTTGGTACATGTCTTTCTCCGCCTGGCTTATTGCACTGAGCATAATACCCTCTAGCTCCATCCATGTTGTTGCAAATGGTAGGATCTGTTTTTTTCTTATGGCTGAGTAATATTCCATTGTGTATATGTACCACATCTTCTTTATCCATTCATCTACTGATGGACATTTAGGTTGCTTCCATATCTTGGCTATTGTAAATAGTGCAGTGATAAACATAGGGGTGCATCTGTCTTTTTCAAACTGGAGTGCTGCATTCTTAAGGTAAATTCCTAGAAGTGGAATTCCTCGGTCAAATGGTATTTCTATTTTGAGCATTCTGAGGAACCTCCATACTGCTTTCCACAGTGGTTGAACTAATTTACATTCCCACCAGCAGTGTAGGAGGGTTCCCCTTTCTCCACAACCTCGCCAACATTTGTTGTTGTTTGTCTTTTCGATGATGGCGATCCTTACTGGTGTGAGGTGATATCTCATTGTGGTTTTAATTTGCATTTCTCTGATGATTAGCGATGTGGAGCATCTTTTCATGTGCCTGTTGGCCATCTGGATTTCTTTAGAGAACTGTCTATTCAGCTCCTCTGCCCATTTTTAATTGGATTATTTGATTTTTGTTTGTTGAGGCATGTGAGCTCTTTATATATTTTGGATGTCAATCCTTTATCGGATCTGTCATTTATGAATATATTCTCCCATACTGTAGAATACCTTCTTGTTCTATTGATGGTGTCCTTTGCTGTACAGAAGCTTTTTAGCTTGATATAGTCCCACTTGTTCATTTTTGCCTTTGTTTCCCTTACCCAGGGAGATATGTTCATGAAGAAGTCACTCATGTTTATGTCCATGAGATTTTTGCCTATGTTTTTTTCTAAGAGTTTTATGGTTTCATGACTTACATTCAGGTCTTTGATCCATTTGGAGTTAACTTTTGTGTATGGGGTTAGACAGTGATCCAGTTTCATTCTCTTACATGTAGCTGTCCAGTTTTGCCAGCACCATCTGTTGAAGAGACTGTCATTTCCCCATTGTATGTCCATGGCTCCTTTATTGTATATTAATTGGCCATATATGTTTGGGTTAATGTCTGGAGTCTCTATTCTGTTACTGGTCTGTGGCTCTGTTCTTGTTCCAGTACCAAATTGTCTTGATTACTGTGGCTTTGTAGTAGAGCTTGAAGTTGGGGAGCGAGATCCCCCCCCCACTTTATTCTTCCTTCTCAGGATTGCTTTGGCTATTCAGGCTCTTTGGTGGTTCCATATGAATTTTTGAACTATTTGTTCCAGTTCACTGAAGAATGCTGTTGGTAATTTGATAGGGATTGCATCGAATCTGTATATTGCTTTGGGCAGGATGGCCATTTTGACGATATTAATTCTTCCTAGCCAGGAGCACGGGATGAGTTTCCATTTCTTAATAGCCTCTTTAATTTCTCTTAAGAGTGTCTTGTAGTTTTTAGAGTATAAGTCTTTCACTTCCTTGGTTAGGTTTATTCCTAGGTATTATATTCTTTTTGATGCTATTGTGAATGGAATTGTTTTCCTGATTTCTCTTTCTATTAGTTCATTGTTAGTGTATAGGAAAGCTATAGATTTCTGTGTGTTAATTTTGTATCCTGCAACTTTGCTGAATTCCGATATTAGTTCTAGTAGTTTTGCAGTGGAGTCTTTAGGGTTTTTTATGTACAATATCATGTCATCTGCAAATAGTGACAGTTTGATTTCTTCTTTACCAATCTGGATTCCTTGTATTTCTTTGTTTTGTTTGATAGCCGTGGCTAGGACCTCCAGTACCACGTTGAATAACAGTGGGGAGAGTGGGCATCCCTGTCTTGTTCCTGATCTCAGAGGAAAAGGTTTCAGCCTCTCGCTGTTCAGTATGATGTTAGCTGTGGGTTTATTATATATGGCCTTTATTATGTTGAGGTACTTGCCCTCTATGCCCATTTTGTTGAGAGTTTTTATCATGAATGGATGTTGAATTTTGTCGAATGCTTTTTCAGCATCTATAGAGATGATCATGTGGTTTTTGTCCTTCTTTTTGTTGATGTGGTGGATGATGTTGATGGATTTTTGAATGTTGTACCATCCTTGCATCCCTGAGATGAATCCCACTTGGTCGTGGTGTATGATCCTCTTGATGTATTTTTGAATTCGGTTTGCTAATATTTTGTTTAGTGTTTTTGCATCTACATTCATCAGGGATATTGGTCTATAGTTTTCTTTTTTGGTGGGGTCTTTGCCTGATTTTGGTATTAGGGTGATGTTGGCTTCATAGAATGAGTTTGGGAGTATTCCCTCCTCTTCTATTTTTTGGTAAACTTTAAGGAGAATGGGTGTTATGTCGTCTCTGTATATCTGATAAAATTCCAAGGTAAATCCATCTGGCCCAGGAGTTTTCTTCTTGGGTAGTTTTTTGATTACTGATTCAATTTCGTTGCTGGTAATTGGTCTGTTTAGATTTTCTGTTTCTTTCTGGGTCAGTCTTGGAAGGTTGTATTTTTCTAGGAAGTTGTCCATTTCTCCTAGGTTTTCGAGCTTGTTAGCATATAGGTTTTCATAGTAGTCTCTAAGAATTCTTTGTATTTTTGTGGGGTCCGTCGTGATTTTTCCTTTCTCATTTCTTATTCTGTTGATGTGTGTTGACTCTCTTTTTCTCTTAATAAGTCTGGCTAGAGGCTTATCTATTTTGTTTATTTTCTCAAAGAACCAGCTCTTGGTTTCATTGATTTTTTCTATTGTTTTATTCTTCTCAATTCTATTTATTTCTTCTCTGTTCTTTATTATGTCCCTCTGTCTGCTGACCTTGGGCCTCATTTGTTCTTCTTTTCCCAATTTCGATAATTGTGGCATTAGACTATTCATTTGGGATTGTTCTTCCTTCTTTAAATATGCCTGGATTGCTCTATACTTTCCTCTTAAGACTGCTTTTGCTGCATCCCACAGAAGTTGGGGCTTAGTGTTGTTGTTGTCATTTGTTTCCATATATTGCTGGATCTCCATTTTAATTTGGTCATTGATCCATTGATTATTTAGGAGCGTGTTGTAAGCCTCCATGTGTTTGTGGGCCTTTTTGCTTTCTTGATACAATTTATTTCTAGTTTTATACCTTTGTGGTCTGAAAAGTTGGTTGGTAGGATTTCAATCTTTTGGAATTTTCTGAGGCTCTTTTTGTGGCCTAGTATGTGGTCTATTCTGGAGAATGTTCCATGTGCACTTGAGAAGAATGTGTATCCTGTTGCTTTTGGATGTAGAGTTCTATAGATGTCTATTAGGTCCATCTGTTCTAGTGTGTTGTTCAGTGCCTCTGTGTCCTTACTTATTTTCTATCTGGTGGATCTGTCCTTTGGAGTGAGTGGTGTATTGAAGTCTCCCAAAATGAATGCATTGCATTCTATTTCCTCCTTTAATTCTGTTAGTATTTGTTTCTCATATGTTGGTGCTCCTTTATTGGGTGCATATATGTTTATAATGGTTATATCCTCTTGTTGGACTGAGCCCTTTATCATTATGTAATGTCCTTCTTTATCTCTTGTTACTTTCTTTATTTTGAAGTCTATTTTGTCTGATACTAGTATTGCAACACCTGCTTTTTTCTCTCTGTTGTTTGCATGAAATATCTTTCTCCATCCCTTGACTTTTAATCTGTGCATGTCTTTGGGATTGAGGTAAGTCTCTTGTAAGCAGCATATAGATGGGTCTTGCTTTTTTATCTGTGCTATTACTCTGTGTCTTTTGATTGGTGCATTCAGTCCATTTACATTTAGGGTGATTATTGAAAGATATGTACTTATTGCCATTGCAGGCTTTAGATTTGTGGTTACCAAAGGTTCAAGGTTAGCTTGTTTAGTACCTTACTGTCTGACCTCACTCGCTTATTGAGCTGTTATAAATACAGTCTGATGATTATTTCTTTCCCTTCTTTTTCCTCCTCCTCCATTCTTCATATGTTGAGTGTTTTGTTCTGTGCTCTTTTTAGGAGTGCTCCCATCTAGAGCAGTCCCTCTAAGATACCCTGTAGAGGTGGTTTGTGGGAGGCAAATTCCGTCAACTTTTGCTTGTCTGGGAATTGTTTAATTCTTCCTTCATATTTAAATGATAATCGTGGTGGATACAGTATCCTTGGTTCAAGGCCCTTCTGTTTCATTGCATTAAATATATCATGCCATTCTCTTCTGGCCTGTAAGGTTTCTATTGAGAAGTCTGATGATAGCCTGATGGGTTTTCCTTTGTAGGTGACCTTTTTTCTCTCTCTGGCTGCCTTTCATACTCTGTCCTTGTCCTGATCTTTGCCATTTTAATTATTATGTGTCTTGGTGTTGTCCTCCTTGGGTCCTTTCTGTTGGGAGTTCTGTGTATTTCCATGGTCTGTTCGATTATTTCCTCCCCCAGTTTGGGGAAGTTTTCAGCAATTATTTCTTCAAAGACACTTTCTATCCCTTTTTCTCTCTTCTTCTTCTTCTGGTACCCCTACAATGCGGATATTGCTCCTTTTGGATTGGTCACACAGTTCTCTTAATATTGTTTCATTCCTGGAGATCATTTTATCTCTCTCTGTGTCAGCTTCTATGTGTTCCTGTTCTCCGGTTTCTATTCCGTCAATGGCCTCTTGCATCTTATCCATTCTGCTTATAAATCCTTCCAGAGTTTGTTTCACTTCTGTAATCTCCCTCCAGATGCCTGTAATCTCCCTCTGGACGTCTGTAATCTCCCTCTGGACTTCATCCCTTAGCTCTTGCATATTTATCTGCAGCTCTGTCAGCATGCTTATGATTTTTATTTTGAATTCTTTTTCAGGGAGACTGGTTAGGTCTGCCTCTGCAGATCCTTTCTCAGGTGTTGTTTGAAGTATCTTGGACTGGACCAAATTTTTTTGCCTTTTCATGGTGATAGCTGTGGCTGTAGGCAGGTTACAGGTGTGTCAGCTTGGAGAAGAAAGTCCTTTCCTGTTTGCTGGATGCCTTGCCCTTCTCCGCTGCCTGTGACGGTTACCCGCACTCCTGGAGCAGCCACTGGGTTAATCCCCTAAGCTGTTGTAGGCGGGGTGTCCGTCAGAGCAGCGCGGAGCCCTGCGGGGAGTGGCAGACATGCCAGGTGCGCTCCTCCGTGGTAGCAGCGGCCCTGCCAGGCAGCTCTGTGCCAGCAGCAGCCTTTGGGTCTGGCCCGGGTGGCTGTGCCTTAGGCTGGAATTCGGTCAGCTGCTGGGTGCGCACCTGCTCCCTCTGGCTCTGCTGCAGCCAGTGCATGCAATCCGTGCCCGGGCTGTCCAGTCGTGCTGCTGCGGGCTTGCACAAGCCTCTCCTGGTCTCCTCTGGTGCCGTTGGTGCACAGATCTGTTCTCGGTCTCTTCTGGCGCCACCGTCCCCGGCACATGCTGCCACTCTCCCGCTACTGGGCCGGTGTGTCAGGGTCTGTGCCAGTTGGAGGAATGACTGGCAGGCTGCTTAGTGCCGTGAGGGGCTTCAGAGCTGCACTGCCTCCCCAGGGTTTAGGGTGCCTAAGTTTCCCTGAGATTCCCAGCTGCTGGCTATGTGTGCCGCGACAACTTCGTCCAAAAGCACTAACTTTTCTTTTGTCTCAGGGGTGCCAGTTGCTGGGACCTGCCCACAGGTTTTGCTTTTCCGTTTCTCTAATATCCAGCACCCCGTGCACCTTGTGTCTGCATTCCGGGTGCGGATTTCTAGAGCTGGTTGTTTAGCAGTCCTGGGCTTTCACTCCCTCCCTGTTCCAACTCCTTTCTTCCCGCCGGGTTTTGGGGTGGGGGAGCATTCGGGTCCCGCCTGGCCGTGGCTTGTATCTTACCCCCTTCATGTGATGCTGAGTTCTTGCAGATGTAGATGTATCCTGGCTGTTGTACTGCATCCACTGATGTCTCTTTTAGAAATAGTTGTATTTATTGTATTTTCATAAATATATACGTTTTGGGGAGGAGATTTCCTCTGAACTACTCACACCACCATCTTCCCGTGATCCTCCAATGATTCTTTTTTGTATATCACAACCTCTGATTTAGAGTCAGCTAGTATTTTGTACTGTTGTTGTATCACAGACCTAGCCTGAAAATGGGGTACTTTATTTAATAAAAGATTATTTTAGTTGAAAGGAATCATAGTGGTTAATATTGGGTGTGTTTGTTCTTTTTCTGAACTGCTATGATCTAGAAATGGGATTAACTCTTACAGTTACTAACTTGAATTTTGCAAGGTTAAAGGACTATTGAAGAATGCTAATTTTTTGTTTAAGATTGCCAGATGTTTTATTAGTGAATTTCACAGCTCAGTGTTTTGGCTTCTCATACGCTAAAATGGAAATTAAAACAAAAATGACTATACAAATGTGGGATTTTTCTTATTAAAATTTTTTCTTGATTGTGTGAGGGATTCTGAGGCTGTTTGTCAATATTTCTGAATCCAGCTGGAAGAAAGGAGAAAACAGCTGTTCTAAACTGACAAATAATTTGCTTCTAGGAGTTCTAAGTGTAGAAGAGGGAATTTGTCTTTGTTGTATATTTCATCTTTCTCCTGGGAGTGATTAATTTGATGAGCCCTCTTGGTTCTGCAGATTTGAGCCAAAAATCTACCAGAGATAGCTCCTGATATCATTAGATACTCACTGCAAATACTTTGGATTCTGTTTAATAGTGGCAAAAGCTGACCTGGGAAAAGTGGTATATTCTTCTACGTAACCACAGTAATTTAATAATTTTAATTATTCTTAAGATATACACAGTAAAATATTTAGAGGTGAAGAGTCTGCATCTTACTTTTCAAATGGTTTGTCAATAATTTGTGTGTATGTGTGTATAGAGAGTGAAAAAACAAAGTGGCAAAATGCTGACAATTTGTGGATTAAGTTAAGGATTTATAGGACTTCATTGTACTATTTTACCACTTTTCCATATGTTTAATATTTTTATTATCTTTCAAAATTTGCTATGAGTAAATAAATATACATATATACATGTATATGAGATCTGATACTGATTTTTAGAAACTTTATGTATAAATCCCCAAGGTCCAATCTGTAGAGAAGACAGAACATCAGAATTCTCAGTGTCTGCCAGAACTTTAAATCCAGAGAAAATACCTTGGTTGATCCAGGTACAAGTTAGTAGATGGTATGATGTAAGAAAGAAAGGCAAGGAGCTTGACTGTGTGGTTGCTTTATTCTTAGCAATTGTTTGCATTCAGAATCCAATCAGAGCACTAAACCAGGTTCATTCAGTGCATTTAGAGATCATCCCATGGATTTTTTTCCCAGTATTATTTCTTTTGATATCGTTACTGTACAATTACTTGAACAACATTATGGTTACTAGACTCCCCCTATTATCAAGTACCCCCCACATACCCCATTGCAGTCACTGTCTATCAGTGTAGTAAGATGCTGTAGGATCACTACTTGTCTTCTCTGTGTTATACTGCCTTCCCTAAATCTCCCGCAACCCCACATTATGTGTGCTAATCGTAATGCCCCTTTCCCCCCCTTATCCCTCCCTTCCCACCCATCCTCCCCAGTCCCTTTTCCCTTTGGTAACTGTTAGTCCATTCTTGGGTTCTGTGAATCTGCTGCTGTTTTGTTCCTTCACTTTTTGCTTTGTTCTTATGCTCTTCAGATGAGTGAAAACATTTGGCACTTACCTTTCTCCACCTGGCTTACTTCACCGAGCTTAATACCCTGTAGCTCCACCCATGTTGTTGCAAATGGTAGGATTTGTTTTCTTATGGCAGAATAATACTCCATTGTGTATATGGACCACATCTTCTTTATCCATTCATCTACTGATGGACTCTTAAGTTGCTTCCATATCTTGGCTATTGTAAATAGTGTTGCAATAAACATAGGAGTGCATATGTCTTTTTGAATCTGAGTTGTTTTCCTTTATATTATCTAATAGTCTAATGTAACTCACTTAGTATGCTATTACAAGCACAACCTAAATGTTCTTTTTTCCTTCCTTTTTCTTCCTCCTCCATTCTTTATATATTAGGTATCATATTCTGTACTTCTTGTCTATCCCTTGATTGCCTTTGGATTTGATTTTGCATCTGTTTAATAATTAATTGATCTACTTTCTTTGCTGTGGTTTTAATTCCCATAGTGACAGGTATTTAGCCTTAGGAATACTGCCATCTACAGCAGTCCTTCCAAAATGCACTGTAGAGGTGGTTTCTGGGAGGTAAATTCTCTCAGTATTTGCTTATCTGAAAATTGTTTAACCCCTCTTTCAAATTTAAATGGTAATCTTGCCAGGTAGAGTATTCTTGTTTGAGGCTCTTCTGCTTCATTGCATTAAATATATCATGCCACTCCCTTCTGGCCTGTAAGGTTTCTGTAGAGAAGTCTGATGACAGCCTGATGGGTTTTCCTTTGTATGTTATCTTTTTTGTCTCTCTAGCCGCTTTTACTAGTCTGTCCTTATTCTTGATCTTTACCATTTTTATTACTATATGTCTTGGTGTTGTCTTCCTTGTCTCCCTTGTGTTGGGAGATCTGTGGATCTCCATGGCCTGAGAGACTATCTCCTTCCCCAGATTGGGGAAGTTTTCAGCAATTACCTCCTCAAAGACACTTTCTATCCCTTTCTCTCTTCTTCTTCTTCTTCTGGAACCCCTATAATGTGAATATTGTTCTGTCTGAATTGGTCACACAGTTCTCTCAATATTCTTTCATTCTAAGAGATTCTTTTTTCTCTCTGTGCATCAGCTTCTTTGTATTCCTCTTCTCTAATTTCTATTCCATTTACTGTCTCTTCTACTACATCTAATCTGCTTTTAAATCCCTCCATTGTATGTTTCATTTCAGATATGGAATTTCTTAATGATTGAATCTCCACCCTAAATCCATCCCAAAGTTCTTGAATATTTTTCTGTACCTCCATGAGCATGTTTATGATTTATATTTTGAACTGTCTTTCAGGAAGATTGGTGAGTTCAGTTTCATTTGGGCCTTTTTCTGGTGTTTGTGAGATTTGGGTCAGAACCAGGTTCCTTTGATGTTTCATATCTGTATGTGGTGCCCTCTAGTGCCCAGAATCTCTAGTCTCTGGACCTGCTCAGCCCCTGGAGTGATGTTGTAGGCACAGGGGAGCAGCGCTGGTGCCTGGTGGGAGGAAAACACTGTTCCCTGCTTCCCAGCTGTAGCGCCTGTCTCTACTGTCAGAACCAGTGGGCTGACCACACAGGTATAAGTCTCTGTGCCTTAAGTCTGTAGTTGCCATAGGTGGGGCCTCCCTCTGGCTGGGCCGACACCAGGGCAGGGACTGCTGGTTTGTGAGCTGGTGCCATCAGGCCAGGAGGAATGTGCAGCAGGCTGCATATCACAGTGGGGAGCCTCAGAACTGAGTAGCCAGCCAGGAGGATGGAATGCCTGAAGCTCCTGAAAGTTCCCAACCTGCTGGGCAGAGTGCACCCTGACAACCTTGTCCACCTATCCCTTCTCCCATGCAGCAAGCTCCGTGCAAACCCCGCCCCTTCAGCAGCCCTGTCACTGCTAGGAAGCCTCTCACACCACCTGCCTTTCTTTTGTCCCCGAGCACCTGGATGTGAATCCCTGTTTTCCTCAAGCAGCTAGAATGTCAGTCTCTCCAGGTATTCCACCTGTCTTAGCTTTACAACCCCACTAATCTCCAGAGCACCATGCAGTGTAGGTTCATGCTCCCGGAGCAGATCCTCAGGGCTGGGTGTTCAGCAGTCCTAGGCCTCCATTCCCTCCCCTCTGTTTCTCTTTTTCCTACTGGTGAACTGGGGTGGGGGAAGGGCTTGGGTCTTGCCTGATCAAGGCTTTGATACATTACCCTATTTTGTGAGGTCTGCTCTGTTCTCCAGGTGTATGCAGTCTGGTGCAGACTCCTTTTCTGTTGTTCTTTTAGGATTAGTTGTATTAACTATATTTTCATATTATATGTGATTTGGGGAGGAGTTCTCTGTCTCACCTCTCATGCCACCATCTTGAATCTCCCACCTACACTAGATTTTAAACACATAGCATATGCACTGTGTTTGCTGAACTAATATTGAATTGAATGAACTAAGGTAATCAAGTTGCCCTTGAGTTTTATCAGCTTCTGGGGTTACATTAAGTCTCATGAGCATTAGCCACATGAATTACCATGTGTTCATTTAGGAAATTCTCTTTACAAAGCTCCCCTACTCCACCCAAGTATTTCTGCTTGTCCCTAGGGTTGTTTTCCAATCTCATAAACTGCTCCTGATTCCATCTCTGTACCTACTATGCATAGGACTCAGTGTCACATATTCCCCCAGTCGTGGCTTGTTCTAGCTACTGGGGGCAGATCTTTCAATTCCATACTTACAACCTTTTCTCTCCATGTTACTTACATGGCCTGGGTGACCAGGCACATCCATGCAAGCCTCCATTCTGCCCATTAGTTTCCTCTGTTGTGCTAATAATACAGATAATATATTTGAATTTATGAACTCTATTGGACAGTTTCCTACCACATGAAACCATTTTATTATACCTGAGAAGCCACTTCTCTTATTGGTCTGTTACTTAGTCTCTCAAGGCCCGTTTTCTTCATTGAAAAAAGAGGGTCACCTTGCTAGGATGCTTTCTTAATACTGCTTCATACTTATCACCATCTGTCATATTGTAGTTATTTCTTTGTTTATTGTCTGTTTATACCAGTAGACTATAAACTCTATTAAAACAGGGTGTTCACTGGGTTTTTTGTTGTTGTTGTTTAACATTGTGTACCTAGTAGCCTGACATTATGTTCCTCAGTATTCTTTTGAATGAATGAATGAGATGATGTATCAGAATTATGTACATTTTAAGGCATTGCTCCAGTTTTTTCTGCATAACAGTATACTTCAAGACTTAGTGGCTTAAAACAACAACCATTTTACTGTATCTTATGGTTTTGTGGGTCAGGAATTTGGACCTGTCTCAGCTGAACAGTTTGCCCTGTATGGTAGGGACTGGGTCACTTGGTGGTATTCAACTGAATGCTGCTCTGAAGGTCACAGAAGAACTTCCCACATGTCAGGCACAGACTGTAAGTATGCCAATGCCTTCCAGGGGACAGCTGGGTGATGTTTCCCATGTGGTCTCTGGGCATCGCCTTGCAGTCTCTCCAGCAAGGTGGTCAGACTTCTCTCATGGCAAGTCCAGGCGGAAGCTGCAAGACTTCTTGTGACCCAATTTCAGAATTTATGACCCAGCACCACATTCTATTACTCAAGCAAGTCACTAAGACAAGGCTAGATTCAAAGTGAGGAGAATTAGAGTCAACCTTTTAATGGAAAAAGTAGCAAAGAATTTTCAACCATCTATACCACATTTCTGTAACTTTGGCCACAAACATTACCAAATGTTTAACTTTCTCCCTCCCAAATCCCTCAAAATGTTCTTAACATTTATTGTGTCAGCTCAGGAGTTCAGAATCTCTAGAAGACGAGGCTCCCAAGAGTCTTGCATGGAAGATGAAAGCTTCTTACTGGCGCAGCCTTGGCTGTCACAGAATGCCCCTCACGCTGAATTCCATCAGTCAGGTGAGTCTCAAAGGCCAGCCAGGATTAAATTGGAGGATAATCAGATTCCATCTCTTAATGGGAGAGGAAGGAATGAATTTGTGGCCACCTTTAATCTACCACAGGCACTCTGTCCTTGATTGCAGAATGATTCCTCTCTCTCTGGAAAGGACATATATATATATATATATTTAAACCAGAGGTTGGAGAGATGAAGGTGGAGCTGTGAGGGATAAAGAAGATATCTGCTGATTAAGTCAGCTAAATGCAGTGATCAGTGAGGTGACAGATGATGCAGATATATTTTCTTCCTATCTCAGCCTCAGTGACTGTTAGTTGTCAAAATTAGGGAAGCAGTGCATGTAGTGAGTGGTTAGACATGATGTTCTGGGGCTAAACTGGTTTCACATCTCAGCTTAGTGAACTTCGGCAATGTAGTCCACCTCCTGGTGCTCCACATTAGTCATTTACAAAGCAGAGATAGCCCGCATCAGGTTTTTGTGAGGATGAAAGGAAATCAGTACAGACAAGTTTTTAGAAGAGAACCTGGCAAAAATGTTAGATGTGGTATTTTGTTTATTGCCTTATATTTTATACAGTAATTCATATCAAGATAAGTCCTTTTTACCCAGAATCAAACTAGAGAAGAGAGAGAGGAAAGAAACAGAAAAGCTAAATGAGAGGTAAAAGTACCAATGGTGTATATGGAGCTGAGTATGAAGACAGATAGCATCCTATTCTTTTGTCCCTTATCATCAATTCAGACATTTCCTAAAGCACAGTCAACTGACCAGTTTAAAAGCAGTGTACTCAGGAAAGAGTAATATCACTATTTAATATATACAGCTGATTTAATTTATCAACATTATCTACCCAGTTTCTTTGAGTTCTAATCAGAAAACTGGGAGAGATACACAAGGAGGGACATGTATAACTTCCCATATAAAGATTCATGGGACCCAGAGCCTCCTTTGTGCCTCAGATCAAAATGGAAATAAAAATAATGTGTTAGCATAGGCCAGGTTATGCTCTCAGTAACTTAATGTAACAAAAGTGTATTTCATGCTCATTCCACATGTTCAGTTTGGGCCGGTAGGTATGCTGTGGTCATCAGAGTCACTCAGAGACCAGGCTGATGGAAGCTTCATTCTGACAGATGTTCATCTTCAAGGGTCAATATGACAGTGGAAATTGACAGCTGCCAATTGTGTACTGATTTTTAATATTCTAAATTCTACCTAGAAATGGCCACGTGAGACTTCTTTCACATTTCAGTGGCCAAAGCAAGTTACATTTCATTGGCCAAAGGCCACACCTAACTTTAAGTGGGTATAGAAGGGTAAAGTTGCCATGCATCCACAAGGAGAAAAATTTAACAAAAAGCCAGAAAGCATGACATTTAATGACTTGTAGGCTATAGATTGTTTTATTCCACAAACACTCCCACACATCATGGGCAGAGTGCACTTTTTTGCCCCAGTGACTTTGGACTTGACTGTGACTTACTTTGGGGAATGGGATATGGCAGAATGCACAATGTGCCAGTTCTGAACACTTTGAGAGTCTCTGACAACTTTCTTTCAATCCTGCAATCTACCATGGGAGGAATGTTCCCCAGGTAGCCTCTTCAGTGTGGGTCATGGAATGAGAGATATTTGGAGCAGACTTGAATGCATGCTCAACCAATTCATATCTGAACCACAGATCCATGAGTGAGAAATGAGTGTTTGTTGTATAATGCTGAGAGTTGGGAGTTCTTTTTTAAACAGAATTTTTTAAAAAGAAAAGGTGACTAATACTGTGACAACACTGAAGGATTTCATGATGAGTAGCTACCAGAGATAATGGTTTGCAAGGAAGCCCATGAAATAGAAACTTACTAGTTAGTATTTCAAGAAATATAAAGTAAAATGAGATGATGTTAAATTATTTACTTATTATATTGATAGATAGGCATAGATATTTAAAATATGGCTATTAAAATGTTTCTTATCTATTAAATAAGGAAACAAATTAAAATGATAAATCCTAGGGCTGTTGAGGCTATGTAACATGATAAAATTAGAAAGTCCTTTTCCCCAAACATTCCCATGCTTTAAGAAGTTATCCTAGGGAGATAATTCAAAAGAATAAAATAATGAATACAGAAGAACCTCATTAAGGCATTGTTTATAAGAGTTTAATATTAGAAATAGCATAATTATGCAGTACTAGAATATTAAGTAAACCATGGTTCTATTGATATTATGTAATATTATACAATCATTTGAATAATAAGTTATGAACACTCTCTAACAACAGGGACAAATAGCCAATAAGTGAAAAAAAGAAGATATAAATTTATGTCTAAGCTGTAATTGTAACTGTATAAATAGATATGTAATATATACAGGTAATGAGTAGAAGGACATGGAAGAAGTTAAGCAGTTGTATTGGCAGAGTGGATATATGGATGAATTTTTTTTAATCTAACATAAAAAGTTTATTCTTTTGACAACAAATGTAAGTCCTAAAGACAATAAAGAAATTTCTCTTTTGGAATATACTCTTGTGTGTGTAAAGGAAAATCAGCATTTGGGTTAGAAGATACATTTGAAAAACACTGGAAAGAAATCCAACGAACTTTCACTACTGATTATTTCTAGGTATTTACGGTAATTTACTTTTTACATACTTTTTTGTGTTTTTCAACTGCTTTATGATGAATGTGTTATAAAGTTTATGAAAAACTTATTTTAAAAATATGTGAGCATGCTTTCTGGCCTTACTTATGAGAACCCACAGTTCATCTAGTGCTAACACTCCTTGAATGAAGCAAATGTCTGACTGTAGACAGAGTTTCTCTCCAAACTCAGTAGCCCACAATTTGATTTGAGACGGAACTAAATTTAGCACCAACTTTGGTATGGAGGGTGGAAATATCACTCTCCCTGTCCCCTCTTTTTTTCTTTTACTTCAGCAGCAGCAAGAGATTCTTTTCGAGATAGGTGGCCTGTAAGCCTTGTCTCACATCAAACTGGACCTTAAAAAGTCTCCTGGAAGCAATCTAAGCTCAGGAGCAGTGTGGCCTTAGGTACAAGCTAAGTGTTGGGGGTAGGGGATTCTAGACTAGGGAACTTTTAGATGGTTCTAACTAATGTTTTGTTATCATGCCCTCCAGACCCCTATTCAGTGCTGATAATTAGGGGAAGTAATCCAAGAGAAGGGAGGCAGAATGCCAGTTTGCCCCAAGGATACAGGCTCCCCACAGTCTCACCAATACTCGGGCATGCCAGAGACCTTCCTGAGTTAAGCTCCTAGGATAACTGGGATAATCAATTCGTTCTAGAGATACCTTGTTGGTCTGACCTTCAGAAGTTCAGAAAGCAAGTCTGTTGGACCACACCGTGAAGAAGGCAGCCTGTATCAAACAAAGCCTCAGCACACACTTTGAGCCTTTTGGGGCCTCAAATGTGAAACAGGTATGACTAACTCAACGTTACCATATGTAGGCCCTACAACGCTTTCTGCAAATTAAAAGAAGGTCAGTGGTAATGCTAATAATAACAGTGATTATGTCACTTACTAAAAAGGTCTTATTTTAGAGCTAAAAAGGAGCTTCAAGGCTGTAAGCACTTGAATTATAGCATGTCTGATTTGTTTAAACCTTGTTACATAAATAGGGTCGCAGGCAGTGGCATTACCAAAGGGCCCTTTTTCATGATCTCAGAACAGTTAGGGAGGAGGTTCTAGGCCCTGATGGCCACAGCTGAAGCTTTTCTAGTGTTCTGGGACCTCTAGTTTCTAGTGTTCCTGAACCTTCTCCCCTGGTGAAGCTAGTGGTGGAACCCAGGTGCCTCTGTGCTTGCAAAACTGAAACCCAGAGAGACAGAACACCAACATCAGGGAGTGTCTGAGGGGAGCCCACTAATAAGGTGCAAAGTTTCCTTAGGATGTTCGCCCTATTGAAGAAAGGTCCTGACCCCAGATTAATAGTGAGACTGACATGTCAGGTCTCTAGGCAAAGAACATCATGTCCTATGACCATCTAGTGTGTGCATCTGCATTCCGCCAGGGCTGCGTCGAAAACCTTCCTGGACTCCAGCGCTGGCTCTGCGGTCACCTGAGGGTGGGGTGCCAAATTCTCCTGTCGGCTGGTTGTATTTTCCGCAGCCCCTCCGTGGGATGGGCGAGGGACAGAGGGCTGGTACGGCGTCCTCCAAGCCCTCTGCCCTTCTGGCAACATCATCAAGGCGGGGAAGACGGCGGTGCTCTGGCGGGGTGTAACCTGGGCTGGCTCAGCCGCAGCACACTGGCTGCTCGGGAGCCCCGCCTCCGCTCGCGGTTGACAGCCCAGCTGGTGCCGAGCGCCTCGTGCCAGCCAGTCGCGTCTCAGCCGGGGAGCCTGTGCGCGCACCGCCGGCCGCTCTGGGACCAGCTCCCTCCGGCTCCGCGCGCCGCTGCGCTCCGCGGCCGGCTTCCTCCTGAGAACAGTCCCTCCCTTGTGCCGTCCGCCGCACCGTGAGCTGGAGGGTCGGCCACGTCAAATCGGTTTTCTAAATAACCGGGGAGCAGAGCTCTCTCTTCCCTGACACAGGAAGGAGCTGGAGAGGAAAAAGCTGCTGCTCTTCGCATTGGAGATTCGTGGGCAAGACTTCCCATTTTCCCAGGCTGCTTCCACTCCGGGGTGAGGAGCGCCCTGAGGGTAAGGAAAGCGCCTGGAAAATGGAGCAGACGTGGACGAGGTAGGCGAGCTGCATCTTTCTCCTTGCATTCCGGATTTGGTGACCCTTCCCCCATCCCCACCCTTTCCCTCTGCGCCCTGATGGAGAGGTCGCCCCTCACCGCTAGGGGCCTTTGGCAGCTTCTCCTTTTTAGCCGTCTCCCCGCCCCCACTCCCCCAGCCTCCCCCCAAATCCCAGCCCACTTCTCTTGGTCCTCCTGCACGTGTTGTGTTCTCTGGTGTTTTCCTTACTTCATGAATCTCCCTTTCACCGAGTCTTGGTGTTAAAAAATACCCAATGAGGCGGCCTGGAAGTTTTGGAGAAATGTTTCTCTGTCTTTTCTTGTTCCACAGAGGAGAGGGATTTCCTCAGGTCTTCCTTTAGAGATGCTTTTGATTTCAGATACCCTGAAAAATATAAAATTCTTCTCACCCTGCCACGTTTTCCTTCTTAACCTCACCCTCCACTAGTCACACAAAGGTAAACAGCTGGGAGGGCAGAGCCCTGGAACGCTCATCTCCAGAGTGTGGTTGGAGCTGACTTTGGGGAAGAGAAGGAGGAAGGGCGAGGCCAGGGTGCCCTTTGTCGCTTAGGTTTTGGAGATGCTGGGTGGAATTGTGTTTTCTCCACCCCCCACAAATTTCACCAAATATCCTTTAAAACAGAACTCACTCAAGGATAAGAGATAATATATTGAGACAAAGATTTCATTTTTGTTTTTCGGTGGGAGGGTGGGTGAAGAGACTGTACTCCAGAATGTTCCCATAACAGATACTCCTCCATCTCCAGGATTTAGCTTTGGAGAATTGGAGTAGAGACAAATGAGTGTTCCAGCTCCTAGGAGGGGGCAGATGGCAAACAGAGAAGGTAAATTTGGGGCTTAATAGTGCTTGTAAAAAAGACCTGGGGGATTTTAGCTGATTGTTTAACAGGAGTGAACTGTATAATGTGAACTTTAAAGAAAGGACAATTGGAAGCTTAGGATGGGTTGACAGAAGTATACTGTTTAGATTTACAAGTTTATGATTCTACTTTTTGCTGGTTTCTGCTCTTCTCAGGCCTCTCCTAGAGGATAGGGCTCTCTTCTGGGCATTGCTAGCTAAAAGGAGTGCAAGCAAGAGACACGAGGGGACTGAAAACCACACCTTGAGGGGTGACCAAAGGACCTGGGGCTCTTTAGTCTGGACAAGTGAAGACTTAGTGGGTGGATATGGTAGCTCCCTTCAAATATTTGAAGAGCAGTTGGTGGTAGAGGGATTAGATCAATTTCCAATCTCTTAGGAGGGCAGAACAGCTGACTGGAACAAGTTATGAGGAAGCAAGTAATGGCTTACTGTAAGAAAAAGCTTTCTAAAAAGTGACCTACCTGGGCAGTCAATTGGTTCCTCACCATGGAATTACTCAAGCAAAGACTAGATGACCACTTGATGGTTGTGAAAGTGTATCAGGGATTCTTGCTATCAGTGTTTTTCACACTTCAAAAAAAAGTATTGTTTTACTCACTTTTTTAAACATTATATTCAGGTGTAACAATTTCAGACAAATTCAGAAATAATTTAGAAAAATTACACATGTTTGAGGTTCAGTTAATTTTGTAAACTGGGTATATCCATGTCACCAGCATTTAGATCAAGAAATAGAACATAACCAGCAGCCCTGAAGCCCTTGTGACCCCAAGGATAACCATCAGCCAAACTTTTAACACCATAGAGAAGTTTTGCCTGGTTTTTGACTTTATATAGATAAAATTCTCCACTGTATACTCTTGTATCTGACTTCTTTCATTCAAACTTATGCCTGTGGGAGTCTTCCACGTTGTTGTGCATGTTCTGGTGCATTCATTCTTGCTACTACATAGGATTGTGTATTGTATGTGAAATAAATTACTTATCCATTTTATTGTTAATGAGCATTTGGGCAATTTCTAGCTTGGGGCTATTATTAATAGTAGTGCTATGAGCATTCCTGTACATGTCTTTTGGCAAATATACACATTTCTGTTGGGTAAGTACACGAAAGCAGAATTTCTGGGTAATAGGAAATGCACGCCCTGCTTCAGTAGAGACCACCAAATTGTTTTCTCAAATGATTATAAAGAAGATATGCAAAAGCTGAGATACAGGAAAGGTGCTTCACATGACTAGTCATCGGGGAAATGCAAATTAGAACCACAATACCATAGCTATATATATATATATATATATCAGAATGGCTGAAATGAAAAAGAGAAAATACTTAATGTTGGTGAGGTGAAAGAGTCTGATTGTTCACATTTTTTTGTATGCTTGCCCACAATAAGAAATGTATTGACACTACGACCAAATTCACTCCCATATGTAACTGAAGCAAAAGTTTCACGTAATAATATTTAACCTTACTATGTGTTTTGTACCCTGGTCTTTTCCACCCTATTCTTTTTCTTTAAGAAAAAAATGCTGGTGTGATTCAATTTATTTCACCACCTAATGGGTCACAGATGGAAAAATCTTGCAGTCATATACTGTAGTATGTCTCAGATACTTCCTAACTCATAGCTAAGTTCACTTTGTAAACATTTAAAATGTGAGAGCCCAATACAGGTGAGGCACTGTGCTAGATCCTAAGGGTAAAACAATGAATGAGACTAGGTTCTGCCTTTGAGGATTGTACTTTCTCTTTGTCTTGTGATTCTAATAGAGGCTAAGGCAGACATGCACTGGCTGCTCTGGGAGCACAGTGGAGAAGCACAACTTGGGGGATTCAAAGAATTAAAATTAGTTATAATTTTAAGCTTGCATTTTTTTTGCTTCTTTGCTAACCCCTTTGCATACTTTGTTTCACCTAATCCTCACAAGCCCATGAGGTATGAAGTAAATGTTACTATACTCATTTTTATGACAGGAGAATTGAACTTTAGAGCACAGCTGAAGAAGAAATACAAGCTGGAACTGTCTGATTCCAAAACCTCTGATTTAATTGCTTTATTTTGAGTTGAGTCTTGTAGGTGACTCGGTTTCTGTGTTGGTTCCAAGCTGGCTATTTATCCTGACTACTCTGAAGCTTATGAATAAGTTTAAGACTGTGCTTCTATTCCCAAGTTTCATTCTTGGCAGCTCTGGAAAGCCCTTTCTCTGAGAGACTGTTCACATGACCCCCATACCTTTTATTGTGCTTAGACTATCTGTAAAGGACAGGATGCTGAATATTTGAGTTCCCAAAGTTAAATGTCCCCTGCTCCCAGCTGTGCATCATCTGCTTCACTACCGGTCAATGGTAGTGTTTCCTCCCGGGGGTGTCTCCTGACTCTTGCCAGACTCTTATTAAATCATTTGAGGAGAGCATGGTTGGCTCCTGAATAGCAAATTTCCCATGAATACACTGGCCTTACAAAAAGTTGGTCACTAATTGAACTAATATTCATGAACAGAGTAAGAGTCGTCAAAGGAATAAGCTCATGGAGATGATGAGGAACATGATACTGAGGGTAGTTTTGCTCACCACGTCAGTCTGATGTCCATTCGGCAAACACCTTCTACTGCTCTAAAGTTTTAGTGTTCACCTGTCTGGACTGGCAACTCACTAGAGCAGTTTGAGTATTTCAGTGTCCCTGTCTGTATGAGTTTTCTTTTGCTGCTGTAACAAATCACCACAAATACAGTGGCTTAAAACAACACAAATTTATCATTTTGTAGTTCTAGAGGTCAGAAGTCTGAAAATTAGTCTTCTAGGCTAAAATCAAGGTTTCAGCAGGACTGCATTCGTCCTGAAGGCTCTAGCGAAGAACTGACTCCTTGCGTTTTCCAGCGTCTAGAGGCTGTCCACATTCCTTGGTTCATGGCCTCTTTTCAGCAATGCCATCACTCTAGCATCTGCTCCTGCATCTTATATCCTCCTCTCATTCTGACTCTCCTGTGTATTTCTTACAAGGACCCTTGTGATTACACTGGGCCTCACCAAATAACCTGGGATAATCTCCCCATCTCAGAATCCTTAATCATATCTGAAAGTCCCTTTTGCCATGTAAATCAGTATATTCACAGGTTCCAGAGACACAGTACATGGAATTCTTTGGAGGAACATTATTCAGCCCACCATGTTGTTAAATGCTGGAGAAATTCTTACTAATTCTCTTCCTCTTTCAGGCGAGAATGTTCTTGTTTCTATGTTCTATGGGAAAGCTGAATAAAAGTCAGGAGAATCATATACGAACTTTATCCTACTTTCCTGAACAAATAACTCAAGAAAAAGTGAATTTGAATTATTTAAGAGCTACCTGTAAGACTGAAGTTTAGGAAAGTACTGTAAATTAGTCTGTTTTGTTTTGTTTTATATTACCCTGTAATTTAGTTTAATAAAATGCAAACATTAACTGTATTTGCTTGCTGTGGCTGTGAACATTTGGAAAAGGGAAGTAACATCCAAGAAAAATAGTGGTTCAGTCTCAAAACTCAAGAATTTTGATTTTGTTTCTCCTCTCCCATGTAGTTAAAGTGCAGCCTTCAAGTAACACAAGATGCCCATTTACCACAGTTACATTGCATTTGAAAGAGCCCCATTCACAGCTTATTTGGATTGATTCTGCGCAGTATTAACTTTTAGCCTAGAGAAAGCAGGGACTTTTTTTTCTTTTTGAATTCATGGTGAGTTAGCAGAGAATCTTATTTGCTAATGTGTAGTTAGAACCAGAGATGACATTTCCCCCCATTTTTAGATAGGGCAGCTGAGGCCAGGTTAAGTAAGCATTGAGCATGAAGGTCTGGTTGATTCCAGTATCTGTTTACTACAGTGCTGCTGCTTTACTTATAGCACTTTTTACTAGGAAAATGCTCCTTTGTCATAGTTCTATTATTGAAACATTTTGAAAAGTTGTATTTCCTGTTTAACATTCAGCACTTCTAAAAATTAATTTTCTGCACCGGGGGAAGGAAAAATCTCTGCTTTCACAACTCTGATCTTTTAAATGAGCCTGCACTTGGATTTTGGCTTGAGGACTTGCTCTCAATAGTGCTCTCACCCCACTTGCCTATTTCCCATATAGTAGATCAGACTGGACGTTCTCCCTCTTCTTTCAACTTACATGCTAAGGCTGGGTTTAAAATGCCAGTCCCAAAGGCCTGGGAAGGGGTTTTTGTCTCTGAAAAGATAAGTTGGCCGACCTCTGTCACAGAGCCCTTTCCATTCTGGGTGGCTCAGATTTACGCAAGGCTGTGTGGAGATTCAACCATTCACTGGATGCCTTGGGACACTACTCCTATTGAAGCTGACCCTGTTTTTTTTTTGTTTTTTTTTGAGAGGGCATCTCTCATATTTATTGATCAAATGGTTGTTAATAATAATAAAATTCTGTATAGGGGACTCAATGCACAATCATTAATCAACCCCAAGCCTAATTCTCAACAGTTTCCAATCTTCTGATGCATAACGAACAAGTTCTTACATGGTGAACAAGTTCTTACATAGTGAATAAGTTCTTACATGGTGAACAGTGCAAGGGCAGTCATATCACAGAAACTTTCAGTTTTGATCACACATCATGAACTATAAACAATCAAGTCAGATATGATTATTCATTTGATTTTTATACTTGATTTATATGTGAATCCCACATTTCTCCCTTATTATTATTATTATTATTATTATTTTTAATAAAATGCTGAAGTGGTAGGTAGATGCAAGATAAAGGTAGAAAACATAATTTAGTGCTGTAAGAGGGCAGTTGTAGATGATCAGGTCTGTGCCTATAGACTAAATATTAATTCAAGCTAGACAAGGGCAACAAAATATCCACGGATGCAGAAGATTTCTCTCAAAACGGGGGGGGGTGAGGTTCTAAGCCTCACCTCTGTTGATCCCCAATTTCTCAACTGGTGACCCCCCTGCGACTGTGCCTGTCTTAGGTTGTTCCTCCCTTGAGGAATCTTACCCGTCTCTGGCTAACCAGTCATCTTCCGGGGCCATACAGGGAAATGTAAAGTTGGTAAGTGAGAGAGAAGCCTTATTGTTTGAAATGGTTAGCTTTTTACTTCTTTGCATATTTATGCCCTGTAGCTTCTATGCCCAGCATTTGTCTTGAGGTATCTTTACCACTTGGAAGAATTATGATACTCGGTAAATTTGATATAAGGCACAAATTCTATTTAAGGGTTGTAATTAGGAAGGAAGAAGAAAAGCTATAGACGTAGCAGATGGAAGAAAACATGGGAAGATTGATTATTTCTTTGACATATCTTCTTGTACAGTAACTTCAGCATGTATAGGTTTTAAACTACTACTTAAATTGCGCACACATTAACATAATAGGAGTATAGTTACATAACCAAAGCATACCTGTAATTACCAGCCATCTCCAGTGAAACCAAGAAAACCAGTTAGGCACCCTAGGCATTTGTGAAAACTTATCTATGATATGGTGGATTATTGTCCAACTGAACTTGAACAGTCTGAGAGAAATCAGACAAATTAAAACAACCCATTCCTGGGGACTGTTCACATCCCATATGTTCTTTTAACAGTAGATAGTCTGTAGTCGTAAGATTTTGGAGTGCTACAACTTGCACTTCTCCTAATTCTTGGTTGAGTTCCAACAGTATAGATCCCGTCAAATTTGTTGTTTTACTGTATGCACAGGCCAGCTTAGATATCTCCTTCTTCATTCCAATGGCAAGTCAAAGCTGACCCTGTTTTATAAATAAAATTCCAAACTGGGCTCAGAACATTCCACACATTGTTTCTGGCAAAAATTCAAATAGCATTTAAAGTTAGAAGAAAGTTCAGAATAAAAGAGATGTCATGATGGCTCAAGGTGGCTCTATCCAATTCTATTTTGAAACATTTAGATGCACTGCGGACTTGTTTCCTTCTGTCTTAGAACATCTTCTGAGTTCTGTGGTCAGCAAGACAAGCATGACCTGAATTTCCTTTTTCTTCTCATGGCTGAAGCACTTCTTTAGTCTTAGGCTATTTATTATAATAATCATGTATTTTTATAGCACTTTAATAGTTTTTAATACATTTTCCCTTAATTTGTGTCATACTTCTAGTCCTGTTCTGCTTGTTCTTCTCAGCAGGAACTTCTTTCTCCTTTAGCTTCTCTGAGGTCAGCTAGGGAAACAGTAACCCAGACCTGATGTGCTCCCATTATGGCCATGGTGAAGCGGTGTAAAGAAGCAGTAGCTCCTGATACGTAGGAAGCATTGACAAAGAAAACTAAATAATTTCTAGCATTTCCACACAATGTAAGAGTATATGTATTTTCCATTTTAATGTAAAGTATTATTATTTGTAACATGGAATAGCATGTCATGTGGAATTACACATTGCATCTAATCGATTATTCCCCTATACCGAGTCCTTTAGAGTTCCCATTTTTAACTACTATAAATAATGCTTGATAAACACTTAGGTGTTAAAGCATTTATTTATTTATTTTTTATTTTGGTATCATCTACATTTACATGAGGAACATTATGTTTACTAGACTACCCCCATCAGCTAGTCCCTCCCACAACTCCCATTACAGTCACTGTCCATCAGCGTAGTAAGATGTAGAATCACTACTTGTCTTCTCTGTGTTGCACAGTCCTCCCCGTGCCCCCCCACCACTATACCTGCTAATCGTAATGCCCCCTTTCTTTCCCCCCTTATCCTTCCCTTCCCACCCATCCTGCCCAGTCCCTTTCTCTTTGGTAACTGTTAGTCCATTATTGGGTTCTGTGTTTCTGCTGCTGTTTTGTTCCTTCAGTTTTTTCTTTGTTCTTATACTCCACATATGAGTGAAATCATTTGGTACTTGCTTTTCTCCACCTGACTTATTTCACTGAGCATAATACCCTCTAGCTCCATCCATGTTGTTGCAAATGGTAGGATATGTTTTCTCCTTATGGCTGAATAATATTCCATAGTGTATATGTACCACATCTTCTTTATCCATTCATCTACTGATGTACACTTAGGTTGCTTCCATTTCTTGGCTATTGTAAATAGTGTGGTGATAAACATAGGGGTGCATCTGTCTTTTTCAAACTGGGATGCTGCATTCTTAAGGTAAATTCCTAGAAGTGGAATTCCTGGGTCAAATGGTATTTCTATTTTGAGCTTTTTGAGGAACCTCCATACTGCTTTCTGCAATGGTTGAACTAATTTACATTCCCACCAGCAGGGTAGGAGGGTTCCCCTTTCTCCACAGCCTCGCCAACATTTGTTGTTGTTTGTCTTTTGGATGGCAGCCATCCTTACTGGTGTGAGGTGATACATCATTGTGGTTTTAATTTGCATTTCTCTGATGACAAGCGATGTGGAGCATCTTTTCATGTGCCTGTTGGCCGTCTGAATTTCTTCTTTGAAGAAGTGTCTTTTCAGCAACTCTGCACATTTTTTATTGGATTATTTGCTTTTTGTTTGTTGAGGTGTGTGAGCTCTTTATATATTTTGGATGTCAACCCTTTATCGGACCTGTCATTTATGAACATATTCTCCCATACTGTAGGATGCCTTTTTGTTCTATTGGTGGTATCCTTTGCTGTACAGAAGCTTTTCAGCTTGATATAGTCCCACTTGTTCATTTTTGCTTTTGTTTCCATTGCCAGGGAGATATGTTCATGAAGAAGTCACTCATGTTTATGTCCAAGAGATTTTTGCCTATGTTTTTCTCTAAGAGTTTTATGGTTTCATGACTTACATTCAGGTCTTTGATCCATTTCAAATTTACTTTTGTGCATAGGGTTAGACAGTGATCCAGTTTCACTCTCTTACATGTAGCTGTCCAGTTTTTCTAACACCAGCTGTTGAAGAGGCTGTCATTTCCCCCTTGCATGTCCATGGCTCCTTTATTGTATATTAATTGGCCATATGTGTTTGGGTTAATGTCTGGAGTCTCTATTCTGTTGCACTGGTCTGTGGCTCTGTTCTTGTGCCAGTACCAAATTGTCTTGATTACTATGGCTTTGTAGTAGAGCTTGAAGTTGGGAAGCGAGATCCCCCCACTTTATTCTTCCTTCTCAGGATTGCTTTGGCTACTCGGAGTCTTTGGTGGTTCAATATGACTTTTAGAACTATTTGTTCCAGTTCCTTGAAGAATGCTGTTGATAGGGATTGCATTGAATCTGTAGATTGCTTTAGGCAGAATGGCCATTTTGACAATATTAATTCTTCCTAGTCAAGAGCATGGAATGAGTTCCATTTGTTAGTGTCCTCTTTAATTTCTCTTAAGAGTGTCTTGTAGTTTTCAGAATATAGGTCTTTCACTTCCTTGGTTAGGTTTATTCCTAGGTATTTTGTTCTTTTTGATGCACTTGTGAATGGAATTGTTTTCCTGATTTCTCTTTCTGCTAGTTCATTGTTAGTGTATAGGAAAGCTATAGATTTCTGTGTGTTAATTTTGTATCCTGCAGCTTTGCTGAATTCCCATATTAGTTCTAGTAGTTTTGGAGTGAAGTCTTTAGGGTTTTTTATGTACAATATCATGTCATCTGCCAATAATGACAGTTTAACTTCTTCTTTACCCATCTGGATTTCTTGTATTTCTTTGTTTTGTCTGATTGCCGTGGCTAGGACTTCCAGTGCTATATTGAATAACAGTGGGGAGAGTGGGCATCCCTGTCTTGTTCCCAATCTTAGAGGAAAAGCTTTCAGCCTCTCGCTGTTCAATATAATGTTGGCTGTGGGTTTATCATATATGACCTTTATTACGTTGAGGTACTTGCCCTCTATACCCATTTTATTGAGAGTTTTTAATCATGAATGGATGTTGAATTTTGTCGAATGCTTTTTCAGCATCTATGGAGATGATCATGTGGTTTTTGTCCTTTTTGTTGATGTGGTGGATGATGTTGATGGATTTGCGAATGTTGTACTATCCTTGCATCCCTGAGATGAATCCCACTTGGTCATGGTGTATGATCCTTTTGATGTGTTTTTGAATTCGGTTTGCTAATATTTTGTTGAATATTTTTGCATCTATGTTCATCAGGGATATTGGTCTGTAATTTTCTTTTCTGGTGGGGTCTTTGCCTGGTTTTGGTATTAGGGTAATGCTGGCTTCATAGAATGAGTCTGGAAGTATTCCCGCCTCTTCTATTTTTTAGAAAACTTTAAGGAGAATGGGTATTATGTCTTCCCTGTATGTCTGATAAAATTCCGCAGTGAATCCATCTGGCCTGGGAGTTTTGGTCTTGGGTAGTTTTTTGATTACCACTTCAATTTCGTTGCTGGTAATTGGTCTGTTTAGATTTTCTATATCTTCCTTGGTCAGTCTTAGAAGGTTGTATTTTTCTAGGAAGTTGTCCATTTCTTCTAGGTTTTCCAGCTTGTTGGCATATAGATTCTCATGGTATTCTCTAATGATTCTTTGTATTTCTATGGGGTCTATCATGATTTTTCCTTTCTCATTTCTGATTCTGTTGATGTGTGTAGTTCTCTTTTTCTCTTAATAAGTCTGACTAGGGGTTTGTATATTTTGTTTATTTTCTCAGAGAAGCAGGTCTTGGTCTCATTGATTTTTTTCTATTGTTTTATTCTTCCCAGTTTTATTTATTTCTTCTCTGATCTTTATTATGTCCCTCCTTCTGCTGACTTTGGGCCTCATTTGTTCTTTTTTTTCCAATTTCAATAATTGTGACTTTAGACTATTCATTTGGGAATGTTCTTCCTTCTTTAAATAGTCCTGGATTGCTATATACTTTCCTCTTAGAACTGCCTTTGCTGCATCTCACAAAAGTTGGGGCTTTGTACTGTTGTTGTCATTTGTCTCCATATATTGCTTGATCTCTGTTTTAATTTGATCATTGATCCATTGATTATTTAGGAGCATGTTGTTAAGCTTCCATGTCTTTGTGAGCCTTTTTGCTTTCTTTGTACAGTTTATTTCTAGTTTTATACCTTTGTGGTCTGAGAAGTTGGTTGGTAGAATTTCAATCTTTTTGAATTTACTGAGGCTCTTTTGTGGCCTAGTATGTGGTCTATTCTGGAAAATGTTCCATGTACACGTGAGAAGGTGTTAAAGCATTTTTGATGGGATTATTTTTGAATGATAGATGTTCAGAAGTGGAATAACTATTTCTAGTTTTTGAAAATACACTGAAAATTGCTTAGGATTCAGACTCATGAAACTCATATTAATATAGACGATATTTTATTCCATTTAAGTATCTTTTTCGAGACCAGAGTCCTATATTGCAGAAGGGGAAACAAGTACACTGACATAATGGTATTTCATAGGATATCCTGAGTAAGTCAGTAGCGACATTTCCACCTTTTACCCCTCTCTAGGGTAAAATGCTTCACTGCTGCTAGTAGTCTCTACTACCATCTGAACTGATTCCTGAAATGATAATGAACAGAAAATTTTAATATGGACAGTTAAAGTAGATATAAATTATACCACAATTTTGCATACATATGAGGGTATCTGTTGCAAGGAGAAAAAAATAAGAAAATTTTGCTGTATTTCAGTATTTGGTTGAGGGATTTGGACATCCTTTATATGCTGCTTTAAAACTAAATCAATATATGCTTTTATAGCAGGAAGAAATTACATTTATGTCTACCAATAACAACATATAGTCTTGGAACTGAGATGGTTTTAGAAAGATTCTTCTGTCCATTACTTAGAAATGTCCAGGTTTTTAGCACCGTAGGAGCAGCATTACTGCTGGCAGACCTAGAGAGCTGGTTGTAGAGTGTCATTTTACTCATTGTGAGCTAAAATTATAATGAGTGGGCCTTAATATATCAGTTGTTTCCACCTACACACCTAGCCTTAGCCTGCTAGGATAACTTTATTTACCCTTTGATGGCTATTTTCAACATTACCTCCTTTGAAATTATTTTTGGACCTTAGTATTGGTGTTTTCTATAGCCAGAGCATGCTGTCTACTCTGTTATAGCACACAGCTAATTAGTTGGTGTACTTGGTATTTTCCATACTCTTAAGCTTTTTGGAAGAAAGTACTGTCTTTTGTCACTAAATCTTCAGCATCTAACATTATTTCTAGCACTTTGCAGATACTCTTTCCAGAGAATATTCCCTGCAAGGCTACTATGAATATCTTTTTAGTAGGGGTCTCTTATTATGGAATGGATACAGCAGGTTACCAAAGCTTGATCCCAACATACACTCAGATTGTGTTTATTCATTGTTTAAGAAATATGCATCAAATCCCTATTATAATCTAGACTTGTTTAATGTTTATTATATGATAGTGAATGATAGAAAAACCATGCCTTCTAGTGGTTGACATTCTAGAGTGGTCCCTAGGCATGAGTATGCTGTCTACCTGGACCTCACAGTTCCTTAACTCTAATCCACTTCAGTGCACTGAGCACAGCCATCCTTTGTAGCTCATCTTCACTCCAAGTTCTCCACCCTTGAGATCCTTACCTCTGAAATGATATTCCTTGACCACAAGACCAAGTCCCCCATCTCCTCATTCTTTCTGAATATTCAGTTTACCTCATCACTTATCCCAGTTCCCCCACTCCTCCATGTTTTCCAGGCCATCTCTTCTTTATTCATCTCCCTACTGAGCCTGGACCTCAGGGTCAGCTATTTGAACTGTTCTCAGCTGCTTTAAAATCTCTTACTGCCTTAACAATCCCCAAACCTTGGTAACTCTTGGTCAATTTTAGAATCCTCCAGGATTCTGTGTGCTTTGTTTTATTTATTTATTTATTATTGAAGTATAATTAACATACAGTGTCCTATTCATTTCAGGTATGTATTGCTGTGATTTGATATTTTTATACATTGTGAAATCCCCATGATAAGTCTAGTTACCATCTGTCACTGTACAAAGTTATTACAATATTATTGACTATATTCCCTATGCTGTACATTACATCCCCATTTCTTATTTAATAACTGGAATTTTGTACTTAACCCCCTTCACTTATCTCATCTGTCCTTTAGCCCTTCCCCATTGTGGTAACCACCAATCTGTTCTCTATATCTATGAGGCTATTTCTGTTTTGTTTGTTCATTTGTTTTGTTTTCTAGATTCCACATGTAAGTGAAATCATATGGTATTTGTCTTTTCTCTGTCTGACTTATTTCCGGTGGCATAAGACTCTCTAGGTTCATCTGTGTTAGGGAAAATGGCAAGATTTCATTCTTTGCAATGGCTGACTAATATTCCATTGTAGATAGGTATCAGATCTTCTTTATGCATTCATCTATCAATGGACACTTAGGTTGCTTCTAAATCTTGGCTATTAAAAATAATGCTCCAGTGAACACAGGGGTCCACATACCTCTTTGAATTGGTATTTTTGTTTTCTTTGGATAAATACCCAGAAGTGGAGTTGCTGGACCTTGTGATTGTTCTATTTTTAATTTTTTTGTGAAACCTCATACTGTTTTCCATAGTGGCTGCACCAATTTACATTCCCACCAACAGTGTCTGAAGGTTCCCTTTATAAGCTTTGTTTTAGTACATTATAAAACCACACTGAGAAAGAAGGCTCTAGATTCATTCTTTCTATTCTTGGGCAGGTTTATAATGTTGTTAAGAAGTTCCCTTCCTTCTCCTCTCACCTGCTTCCTCCCCTGACTCCTCCCTTAAAAATTCATTCCTCAAAAACTTTTTTTTAATGATGGTATCATTAATATACACTCTTAGGAAGGTTTCACATGAAAAACATTATGGTTGCTATATTCACCCATATTATCAAGTCCCCTCCATACCCCATTGAAGTCACTGTCCATCAGTGTAGTAAGATGCCACAGAGTCACTACTTGTCTTCTCTGTGCTACACTGTCTTCCCTGTGACACACACACACACACACACCATTTGTACTAATCATAATACTCCTCAATCCCCTTTTCCTTCCATCCCCACCTGCCCTCCCCCACCCCTCCCCTTTGGTAAACCACTAGTCCCTTCTTGGAGTCTGTGAGTCTGCTGCTTTGTTCCTTCAGTTTTGCTTCATTGTTATACTCCACAAATAATTCCTCAAAAACCTTTATTTCAATAATACAAACAAAATCAAGATACAAAATTGTATGTTCAGTGTTATTTCTATTTCTATTTTGTGTATATATAAACTATTAAAACAACTAAAAGTAAATACATAAAAATCTTTATCAGTGTTGCCTTTAGTTGGTAGCATTTTTTATAATTTTACTTTTCTCTATTTTTCTCCTTAACAAAATTTCCAGAAGGAAAATGTACTTTTGTTAAAATAATGAAAAATAGACATTACAAAGAAAGGAAACAGTGAAAGATTATGTGAATGAAAAGGTACAATAGGAAAAAATATCTATCACTTGATGTTTGGTCTAGGGCTTTGGGGTAGATTGAAGCAGCTGAGTTATGAATAGTTGTTGTTCATGAAAACTGTAGGCTATGAAATGAGTGCCAGGACCAAAAGTAGAAAGCACAAGCTAAGTTCCAGAAGGGGGAAGAGAGACTTCATATCACTCCTGGTTGATGTGACTGAATACAAAGTAGACTATTTTTACATCTCTTAAAAGATTGATATTGGTGTCTTAGCTGATTCAGGGATGGGGAGGAGAATTTATTAGATATTTAAATGTCTAATAACCTCATAGGTCAAAGGGAGGAAAAGAATTACTTGAATTGCTTTTGCATTTTTATAGTTTTAAACTGTCTGTTTCTATGAAGCTGGATGAATAGCAGCAAGAAAACAATGTTAGTTCCTTTTAGGGTGAAGACTTGGTGTAGGAGCAAGGTCATAAAAAGTCCTAAAATCCAGAGAAGTTGTTGCAGATGTACAATGATGCTTGCATCTCCCTGTAGCTGTTGAGGATTTAGGACTCCTGCACTCCTGAAAGCTGCCTCCCAGAGTTCCATCTGGCTGTGGTCAATCTCAGGGAACAGATTCTGTTGAGTGAAGGGTGTAATTGCAGCCTGTACTGGAGAAAAGCGGATGTTACTGTGTCAGTGCCAAGTCAGCCCACACTTCATCAACGTGCAGAGGGAGACTTGCAAGTGATGATTTCTGTTCTGCCAATTAAACAGCCTAGCTTGCAGAGGTTGTAATGGTAGGTCTTGAAATGAGAAAAATTATAATCTTGCTGTATTATTATATAATAGTCTTGTGCTCTGCATCTGTAGCTTCTACCCTATCTGCATTTGAATATGTGTTTCTGCAATTCTGGTGCCAAATGAGGGGAATTTGGCAATATTTGGATCATAGATGATATATTCAGTGTTTCTCTTGGCAAGAGAATAAGAAGTTCTGAGAAGGAGACGTCTCAGAGCTTGTTCACTAATGGCCTTTCCCGTTTTGATTGTGTCTATTCCATCACCTCTTCTGCCTTTCAGTTTATTTCCTTGGCTATTAGGGACCAAGGAAATACCAAAAGTTATCACAGAAGGGGTTCAGGGAAGTTGTGAATATGGAGAAATTTGGGTAGAGACAGGGAAGTATGAAATGATGGATGATTCACTTTTCAGGATAAGACGTGTGTGTGTGTGTGTGTGTGTGTGTGTGTGTGTAAGTCATGCTAGCCACTTCCCTTTTAGGATTTTAAACCACTTGTCACATGATACCTGTTACACCAATACTCACTCACGTGTGAGCTGTGTCTAGCAGGGATGAGTTGGCATCCCAAGAAACGGCTTTGTGTTAGGATTTGAGTCTAATTCCCTTTGCCTACTCTTCCTTTTTCCTCAGATTTTCAATCTTTACTGGAGTCAAGGCAGCTACAAAGAAGACTCCAATAAATGTGTAGGTAGGTATAGGGCATATTGGAAAGAGTAAAGGTTTGGAGTCACAGATACAGTTTTCAAGTTCAGGCTTTGATACCAACTAGCTGTGTGATCTTGGGAAATTTGCTTTATCCTCCTAGTCCTCTTGTTTCTTCATCTTTAAAACAGGGAGGCAGTACCTACTTTATAGGATTTTGCAAGGATTGGATGAGCTAATGCCTAGAAAGTACTGGGCACTCAATGAATTCTGGTGGCAGCCCTGGTGATAGATGGTGGTGGTTGTCCACAATAATGGTGATGGTCATTTAATCCAAGATTAATGTTGAGGAAAATTCTAGTGAAAGAAAACATGCTGAACTGTAAAGTTATACACAGGTAATCCAGAGATTCTTACCTGGAGATGTCTTTGTTTCTAAGTTGGCACTATTTGTGAAACTCTACCATTTAAAAAGTCTCAGAGCCAGAGCCTCACATATTATAGAAAGTAAGCCACGGTTCTTCTATTTCTAGCCCTTTTATATTTGCAAGGGTTGAATGTGATATAAATTAAAAATATGAAAAATGAATTTGAGCATTAGAAAAATGTCTTTCATTTGAATCAGAATTTAGCAGCTTATGTCACATGAGCTTCAAGAAGTTGTGTTTGGTTCAGTGCCTAATGCTGGAGGAACCCCAATTAACAGCAAACTTAAGCAATCTTCCCATCATACTGCACAATCCCCACTGTTTGAGAAGGTCACACTGAGCCTAATCTCTTACATATTTTATCTTTTATTGAGGGCATTAAGTAGAAGAACAATGTAAATTAATCAAAAGGCATTCTTTCTTTAAAAAAGAAAGAATTAACCTTTTAGTATAAAAATAGGAAAAAAAGGAAGATATATCCCTTGTATTTTCTACCATCCTAAACCCCCAACCTTTCCACTTGTTCAGGTTCTAGTCTGTATCTGTAGGTATTTTTACTGTAGTACAAATCATAGTCCTGATCCTTTCTTGCTGACATTATTTTAAATCATCTTTGGGGGTTCTAAGTAGTTAGATAAAGGTGTAGTGTTCAAGGAGGGAAATGTAGATGAAGAATCAGCTTCTACACTTGACTTCCCTTAATACTCTTACCTGAGGGTTAGAGTTTGGAGGGAAGAAGACTTGAGAGAGAAAACTGTAAAAACGAAATTGGAAGGGGTCCTGGGGAGCAGTTTATGCTTCACAGGTGGGAAAGAACAAAATGAAAGCCCTGAACACAGCCTTCTTTCTCCTATTTTTTTGGCCTTTGTCATGTTTCCTTATGTATTCATACCCAACCTTCAAGGCCTACATTCAATGTTCTCTGTTTTCTATATATTTCCTAGACTGCCCTTCCCATGAGGACAAAATTAATTGAGATCTCATTTATATTCTGAGTCTGTGTTTTAAATCTGATTGTTCCTATAGTTGTATCTTTGAATCTCCCAATAGATTCTTGATGACAGGGTGTAATTCTTCTTCACCTTTATATTTCCAGGGCTTGCCATATAAGCAACTTCTGAATAAATGTTTATGAAATGGAATTAAAAACTCTAAAAATAACAATCAGGTTTTTTCTCTAAGTACTGCTATAGCTGATTGTTTTTCCCCTTTTTAATTTTTGTTTATAATAAGACCATATGAAAAGAAGTTTGAAAGATAGAAAGTACCTCTGGGAGACGGTTTTTGTGCCTAGGCTTAGAGGTGTTAAGCAAGGGTGATGAGGAATGAAGTGATTGGGGGCCAGACTGTGTGCTGCTCCAACAAGCTGAGTGTATGTGATTGCCCTGGGGAGGGGGCCTAAAAGTGACCACCATTTTTGGAGTTTGGACACTCATATGGGAGGAAGCACCTCTGGGTTAATAATTTTAATTTTAAAAGGTGAGACAGACGAGAAGAAAGTAATGGGGCCTAAACAGACACTGGCTCCTTAGATATAGTTTAGGGGTGATTTTGGTCCTGGAGTACTATTATCTGATACTGTTCAGAGACTTGTTGCACAGCCTGCTTTGTAATAGTGAAGTTGTACAACTGCCATCTTGCCACTGCTTGTGAATAATATGATCCATTAACATGATCCATTGTTCTTCTCAGTCCATAAATTAAGCAGGCAATAACACCATATATGCAGTTTGCAAAGGAAGGTCAGTGGCTGCCTTATAGAAAAATATGTCTCTGCAGCTTTATTGTGGTGTTACCTTTTGTTAAGGGAGAAGGACCCAAGTTCTTACCCTAGCTCCACGATGTTATGAGAGATTAAACTAATGGGAGCAGTGAGTTGCTCAAATATTGGAAAGGCACTATGTCAGTGGCCATTTTTCAAGCAAAGCAAAATTGAGTGCCTGGATATTCCTGACATAGTTGAAACTACCATTTCAGAAAATTACTGGGAAAAATCATCAGAGCATAGTTTGACAGCAGCAGAGTAGTTTAGTGAAGTAGATGGCTTTGAGAAAATCAGTTATTTCCTGGTCATTCTCAGTCACCCTGGAAAACTGTAGGAAAAGCTAGTAATATGGAATATTGAATGTTGATGTATTGTGTGAGTCCAGTATCTTCATAGCTTCTTGTCAGCAAATCAAGAAAATGTGAATAATATACCATGAGGAGACTGAATGGGTGAACAGCTTGTGGATGGGTTATACTTGGATAATGCTTAGTTCTTCAAATTAAGCAAGAGAGTGGCTTGGCAAAATTATTAAGTGTAATTTTGGTGGACTTAGTATCAGGACTGACAGATCAATGAAGTAGGGAGAAAAAGGATAAGGCTTATGGGGGGAAGTGTAGCTCATTTATACAGAAAAGCAATAGTTAATATAAAAATTATTTTTGGAAGAAAAATTATATATGTACCTCTATGCAGGGGACCCATGAGTGCCCTGGTTAATCATATACTAGCTGAGCATGAGTCATTCAGGGACTGATGTTTAAAAAAAATCTAGAAACACTTGGATTTGAGAAACTAGGACAGGATATATACATTTTTTCCTGGACTTGGGTAATTTGGAAGAATTTACCAACATATATTACTGCCCCACAAAGCAGTATGTGTGGGATAGGAGGAGCTGGCTTGGAGCCTGTCTCTAACATACCTCAATTCTCTTTGCACTTTAGTTTATCAGATGTCACAAATTGCAATCCCCTGGACATATATGCTGTGTTTCTTCATTATGAGCTGCTTCCCTTGGGAAGCATCAAATTCCTTCCTAACCTTTTGGAGCAGCTGAGTGAGCCCCACTCTCTGGCAATATGAAAGGGAACTTGAGCTATTAATAGAGTTAAAATTATTTTTAAAAATCTCCTGAGACTACAAGTAAGCCCATTAACTCAGTATCCATCCAAAGTGAACCTCTCTACCCTTTCATTTATTGATTCATATCAGGCAGGCAGCTAGCTTAGAGTGAGTGTGGGTGGGGTGGAGAAGGTAAGGTATCTCATGGGACCAATATGCATCGCCTTGTTGTAACCTGCTTCTGATCTGTAATGAGGAATCTTCACAGCAAAAGGGATCAAATGAGGTCATGTCTGGCAAGTTCCCCAATCACTGGAAAGTATTAAAATGGGTTTTATGGTTAAGCATCTAGTAGAATAGAATTGTATAATTACTGCAAGGAACCTTAGAAATTCAAGTACTACCTTTTACAAATATATAAGGAAACTGAAACCCCAAAGGTAAAAGTGATTTACAAGCCAGTTAGTAGTTTATCATCACAGATTAATGAACGGTGTGCTGAAGCCAATAGGTTACTCAGGACTGCGTCTTAAAGCAGAAACAAAATTGTCTGCACTTGATATACACCAGAGTAACATCCTTAGAGACTCACATGGAGTCAGGCAGGTATCATCAATGAGTGAATAAGCTGGAACTACAAGGCCCGGGAATGATAAGGACTGTGGCAAACTGGAGAACACATACCTGTTCTTTTGAAAGGCAGGTTATCCCTCTATGGGGGAAGGCAGGCCCAGTGCTGCTAGACCCATTCATTTTCCAGAAGTTAGAAAAGGTCAACCATGTGTGAACCAAATAAAATGTTGGATGGGCTGACTCTGGCCTGAGGAATGGCCATGCTCCTGATGGCAAATGGCATAGTTACCAGGTCTTTGGGCTGAGCATAAAGGAATCCATTCATGTGTGAATAGCATCAACTGGGTGTAAGTTTTTTCCCCACAAATTTTTCAAGACATTGTTTCTGGCTTATAGTTTCAACATTCTTCATCTACTTCTTCTCAACAGAGGGGAATCCACAAGCAGTACATTCCTTTCTTTCATTATTCACTCTCAGGGAAAATGTTAATGTGAAGTGGAGAAGGGAAAGAGGAAAGGGGCCTGGAAGAGCTACAAGCTGATGATCTGCTCTTGAATAATAAAGAATTACCAGGTGGTGCGTGTAGTCCAGTGTGCCCTGTCTGATACTTCCATGTCCATCTGGAACTTAACAAAGCGAAGATTTATGCCAAGATCCAGCCCTGAGGCAGAGCAGAAAGAACATCAACAATTTATAAACAAATGCCAGGCTGTCCTCTGCCTCGCTGTGAATGTCTTCTGGCATTTAAAAAGAGAAACCTTGTAAATCTCTGTCTATAGAGCTCTTTTTGGAACAACTGGGAGTAGCCAAGGGTTTAAGGAATTAGATGAATGTTGAAAGCATCTCTCTGTATGACTGTTGGAATCGTCTCCCTGTTTCTGCCTTCTCCGCCCAGACAGTCTGTTGTCAAAACAGTAGCCAGCCCTTTTAAAACGTTTGCCACTCAGTTCATCTCTCTCCTTTTGACTGACAAGACCCCCGCGGCTAAGTGCCTCTCAATGTCCTAAAAGGCCTTTTATACAATCTGTGCCCTGCCCAGCCTTCCCATTACTTCCCTGACCTTACCTCCTACTACTTATTTACCACATGCTCACTGTGCTGGGCACACTGATCTCCTTGCTGTTCCAGTAACACTCTGGCATGTTCCCTCCTAAGAGCCTTTGCATTTGATATTCTCTGCTTGGATGACTTTCTCCCCAAATACCCCCATTGCTACCCTTATTGCTTCCCAGAGAAACCTTGCATACTGAAAACTGCAATCCCCTCTTCTTCCCCATACCTCCAGTACTCCCTATTCCCATTCCTTACTTTGTTTATAGTACTTGTCCCCAGTTACTAGTACACACTTCACTTGTTTCCCCTTACTGCAATTTCATGAATGTGGGCATTTTTGTCTGTTTTATTCACTCCTACATGTATGGAGCTTAAAACAGTGCCTAAAAATATAGAAAAACATAGTAGGTGCTTGACAAGTATTTGTTTAATACATTTTGAGATTTTTTTTTCCTTCTGTGCTACAAGTAGGTAGTCTTCACTGTGCTGGACAGATGCACCCGAATCCTGGTGTTTTTAACATTTCCATCAACACACTTCATTGTTTTCCAAGTTTTCTGTGTCAATTCTACTTTGAAACATTTCTTGAATTTTTTTGCTTTTCTCCATCTCCACTGTCATTTCCTTTAGTTAAAACCAACACAACTTCTTGCTTTCCCCCATCCACTTTTTTAAAAATTTATTTTTATTTTTTACTATTATTTTTTAATTTTGCTATCATTAATCTACAATTACATGAAGAACATTATGTTTACCAGGCTCTCCCCTTCACCAAGTCCCCCCCACAAACCCCATTACAGTCACTCTCCATCAGCGTAGTAAGATGTTGTAGAATCACTACTTGTCTTCTCTGTGTTACACATCCCTCCCTATGCCCCGCCCCACATTATACATGCTAATCATAAGGCCCCCTTTCTTCCTCTCCGCCCTTATCCCTCCCTTCCCTCCCATTCTCCCCAGTCTCTTTCCCTTTGGTAACTGTTAGTCCATTCTTGGGTTCTGTGATTTTGCTACTGTTTGGTTCCTTCAGTTTTTCCTTTGTTCTTATACTCCACAGATGAGTGAAATCATTTGGTATTTGTCTTTCTCCGCTTGGCTTATTTCACTGAGCATAATACCCTCTAGCTCCATCCATGTTGTTGCAAATGGTAGGATTTGTTTTCTTCTTATGGCTGAATAATATTCCATTGTGTAGATGTACTACATCTTCTTTATCCATTCATCTACTGATGGACACTTAGGTTGCTTCCATTTCTTGGCTATTGTAAATAGTGCTGCGATAAACATAGGGGTGCATCTGTCTTTTTCAAACTGGAGTGCTGCATTCTTAGGGTAAATTCCTAGGAGTGGAATTCTTGGGTCAAATGGTAAGTCTATTTTGAGCATTTTGAGGAACTGCCATACTGTTTTCCACAATGGTTGAACTAATTTACATTCCCACCAGCAGTGTAGGAGGGTTCCCCTTTCTCTACAACCTCGCCAAATTTGTTGTTGTTTGTCTTTTGGATGATAGCCATCCTTACTGGTGTGAGGTGATACCTCATTGTGGTTTTAATTTGCATTTCTCTGATAATGAGTGATGTGGAGCATCTTTTCATGTGTCTGTTGGCCATCTGAATTTCTTCTTTGGAGAACTGTTCAGCTCCTCTTCCCATTTTTTGATTGGATTATTTGCTTTTTGTTTGTTGAGGTGTGTGAGCTCTTTATATATTTTGGATGTCAACCCTTTATTGGATCTGTCATTTACAAATATATTCTCCCATACTGTAGGATACCTTTTTGTTCTATTGGTGGTGTCCTTTGCTGTGCAGATGCTTTTCAGCTTGATATATTCCCACTTGTTCACTTTTGCTTTTGTTTCCCTTGCCCAGGGAGACATGTTCATGAAGAAGTCGCTCATGTTTATGTCTAAGCGATTTTTGCCTATGTTTTCTTCTAAGAGTTTTATGGTTTCATGACTTACATTCAGGTCTTTGATCCATTTCGAATTTACTTTTGTGTATGGGGTTAGACAGTGATCCAGTTTCATTCTCTTACATGTAGCTGCCCAGTTTTGCTGGACAGCTACATGTTGAAGAGACTGTCATTTCCCCATTGTATGTCCATGGCTCCTTTATCTAATATTAATTGACCATATATGTTTGGGTTAATGTCTGGAGTCTCTAATCTGTTCCACTGGTCTGTGGCTCTGTTCTTGTGCCAGTACCAAATTGTCTTGATTACTATGGCTTTGTAGTAGAGCTTGAAGTTGGGGAGTGAGATCCCCCTACTTTATTCTTCTTTCTCAGGATTGCTTTGGCTATTCAGGCTCTTTGGTGGTTCCATATGAATTTTTGAACTATTTGTTCCAGTTCGTTGAAGAATGTTGTTGGTAATTTGATAGGGATTGCATCAAATCTGTATATTGCTTTGGGCAGCATGGCCATTTTGATGATATTAATTCTTCCTAGCCACGAGCATGGGATGAGTTTCCATTTGTTAGTGTCCTCTCTAATTTCTCTTAAGAGTGACTTGTAGTTTTCAGAGTATAGATCTTTCACTTCCTTGGTTAGGTTTATTCCTAGGTATTTTATTCTTTTTGATGCAATTGTGAATGGAATTGTTTTCCTGATTTCTCTTTCTATTGGTTCATTGTTAGTGTATAGGAAAGCCATAGATTTCTGTGTGTTAATTTTGTATCCTGCAACTTTGCTGTATTCCGATATCAGTTCCAGTAGTTTTAGAGTGGAGTCTTTAGAGTTTTTTATGTACAATATCATGTCATATGCAAATAGTGACACTTTAACTTCTTCTTTACCAATTTGGATTCCTTGTATTTCTTTGTTTTGTCTAATTGCCATGGCTAGGACCTCTAGTACTATGTTAAAAAACAGTGGGCCTCCCTGTCTTGTTCCCGATCTCAGAGGAAAAGGTTTCAGCCTCTTGCTGTTCAGTATGATGTTAGCTGTGGGTTTATCATATATGGCCTTTATTATGTTGAGGCACTTGCCCTCTGTACCCATTTTGCTGAGAGTTTTTATCATGAATGGATGTTTAATTTTGTCAAATGCTTTTTCAACATCTATGGAGATGATCATGTGTTTTTTGTCCTTCTTTTTGTTAATGTGGTGGATGATGTTGATGGATTTTCGAATGTTGTACCATCCTTGCATCCCTGGGATGAACCCCACTTGGTCATGGTGTATGATCATTTTGATATATTTTTGAATTCGGTTTGCTAATATCTTATTGAGTACTTTTGCATCTATGTTCATCAGGGATATTGGTCTGTAATTTTCTTTTCTGGTTGGGTCTTTGCCTGGTTTTGGTATTAGGGTGATGTTGGCTTCATAGAATAAGTTTGGGAGTATTCCCTCCTGTTCTATTTTTTGGAAAACTTTAAGGAGAATGGGTATTATATCTTCTCTGTATGTCTGATAAAATTCTGAGGTAAATCCATCTGGCCCGGGGTTTTTTTCCTTGGGTAGTTTTTTTATTACAGCTTCAATTTCTTTGCTGGTAATTGGTCTGTTTAGATTTTGTGTTTCTTCCTTGGTCAGTCTTGGAAGGTTATATTTTTCTAGGAAGTTGTCCGTTTCTTCTAGGTTTTCCAGCTTAGCATATAGGTTTTCATAGTAGTCTCTAATAATTCTTTGTATTTCTGTTGGGTCTGTTGTGATGTTTCCTTTCTCGTTTCTTTTTCTGTTGATGTGTGTTGATTCTCTTTTTCTCTTAATAAGTCTGGCTAGAGGCTTATCTATTTTGTTTATTTTCTCAAAGAACCAGCTCTTGGTTTCATTGATTTTTTTCTATTGTTTTATTCTTCTCAATTTTATTTATTTCTTCTCTGATCTTTATTATGTCCCTCCTTCTGCTGACTTTAGGCCTCATTTGTTCTTCTTTTTCCAATTTTGATAATTGTGATGTTAGACTATTCATTTGGGTTTGTTCTTCCTTCTTTAAACATGCCTGGATTGCTATATATTTTCCTCTTAAGACTGCTTTCGCTGCGTCCCACAGAAGTTGGGACTTTTTGTTGTTGTCATTTATTTCCATGTATTGCTGGATCTCCATTTTAATTTGGTCATTGATACATTGACTATTTAGAAGCATGTTGTTAAGCCTCCATGTGTTTCTGAGCCTTTTTGCTTTCTTTGTACAATTTTTTTCTAGTTTTATAGCTTTGCGGTCTGAAAAGTTGGTTGGTAGGATTTCAATCTTTTTGAATTTACTGAGGCTCTTTTTGTGGCCTAGTATGTGGTCTATTCTGGAGAATGTTCCATGTGCACTTGAGAAGAATGTGTATCCTGTTGCTTTTGGGTGTAGAGTTCTATAGATGTCTATTAGGACCATCTGTTCTAGTGTGCTTTTTTCAGTGCCTCTGTGTTCTTACTTATTTTCTGTCTGGTGGATTGGTCCTTTGGAGTGAATGGTGCATTGAAATCTCCCAAAATGAAACATTGCATTCTATTTCCTCCTTTAGTTCTGTTAGTATTTGTTTCACATATGCTGGTGCTCCTGTGTTGGATGCATATTATTTATGATGGTTATATCCTCTTGTTGGACTGAGCCCTTTATCATTATGTAATGTCCTTCTTTATCTCTTGTTACTTTCAAGTCTATTTTGTCTGATACTAGTACTGTAACACCTGCTTTTTTCTCCCTATTGATTGCATGAAATATCTTTTTCCATCGTTTGACTTGTAGTCTGTGCATGTCATTGGGTTTGAGGTGAGTCTCTTGTAAGCGGCATATAGATGGGTCTTGTTTTTTTATCCATTCAGTGACTCTATGTCCTTTGATTGGTGTATTCAGTCCATTTACATTTAGGGTGATTATCGATAGGTATGTACTTATTGCCATTTCAGACTTTAGATTCGTGGTTACCTAAGGTTCCAGGTTACTTTGCTTACTATCTAAGAGTCTAACTTAACTCACTTAGTATGCTGTTACAAACACAATCTAAAGGTTCTTTTCTATTTCTCCTCCTTTTTCTTCCTCCTTCATTCTTTATATATTAGGTATCAAATTCTGTAATTTTTGTCTATCCCTTGATTGACTTTGTGGATAGTCAGTTTAATTTTTCATTTGCCTCGCAATCAGCTGCTCCACCTTCCCTACCGTGGTTTTACTACCTCTGGTGACAGCTATCCAACCCTAGGAACACTTCCATCTATAGAATTCCCTCCAAAATAGACTGCAGAGATGGTTTGTGGGAGGTAAATTCTCTCAGCTTTTCTTATCTGGAAATTGTTTAATCCCTCCTTCAAATTTAAATGATAATCTTGCTGGATAAAGTAATCTTGGTTCCAGGCCCTTCTGCTTCATGGCATTAAATACATCATGCCACTCCCTTCTGGCCTGTAAAGTTTCTGCTGAGAAGTCTGATGTTAACCTGTTGGGCTTTCCTTTGTATGTGATCTTATTTCTCTCTCTGGCTGCTTTTAGCAGTCTGTCCTTATCCTTGACTTTTCCCATTTTAATTACTATGTGTCTTGGTGTTGTCTTCCTTGGGTCCCTTGTGTTGGGAAATCTGTGGATCTCCATGGCCTGAGAGACTATGTCCTTCCCCAGATTGGGGAAGTTTTCAGCAACTACCTCCTCAAAGACACTTTCTATCCCTTTCTCTCTCTCTTCTTCTTCTGGTATCCCTATAATGTGAATATTGTTCCACTTGAATTGGTCACACAGTTCTCTCAATATTCTTTCATTCTTAGAGATCCTTTTTTCTCTCTGTGCCTCCGCTTCTTTGTATTCCTCTTCTCTAGTTTCTATTTCATTTATTGTCTCCTCCACCGTATCCAACCTGCTTTTAATACTCTCCATCGTGTTCTTTAACGATTGGATCTCTGACCTGAATTCATTCCTGAGTTCTTGGATGTCTTTCCATACCTCCATTAGGATGTTGATGATTTTTATTTTGAACTCGCTTTCAGGAAGAGTCACAAGGTCCATATCATTTAAATCTTTCTTGGGAGTTGTATTAATAATTTTATTCTGGACAAGGTTCCTTTGGCATTTCATGTTTGTATATGGCGCCCTCTAGTGTCCAGAAGCTCTATTCTGGAGCTGCACAGCCTCTGAAGCAATGTCAGGGGTCACAGGAGAGTGGTATTGGTGCCTGGGGTGAGGAAAGAGCTTTTCCCCACCTCCTGGCTCCTGTGCCTGTCTCCACTGCCTGAGCCAGTGGGCCGGGCACACAGGTGTAAGTTTTTGTCCCAGAGCAGCCAGATATGGATCCCTGCTTTCCACAAGCAGCCGGATTCCCAGTCTCCCCAGGAACTCTGCCTGTATTAACTTTCCAACCTGGTAGTCATGCGATTCTCATGAAAGCACCATGAAATATAGGTTTGTGTTCCCAGAGCAGATCTCCGGTGCTAGGTATTCAGCAGTCCCAAGCCTTCCTCTCCCTCCCTGATCAGTTTCTCTTCCTCCCACCAGTGAGCCTGGGTAGGGGAAGGGCTCGGGTTCTGCACAGCCACAGCTCTGGTACATTACCCCGTTCGGTGAGGTCTGCTCTTTTCTCTAGGTGTGTGCAGTCTGATGCCATCCTTTTTACTGTTGCTCTCTCAGGATTAGTTGCACCAGTTAAATTTTCTAATTGTATCCAGTTTTAGGAGGAAGCCTCTGTCTCTCCTCTCACGCCACCATCTTTAACCCCCCATCCACTTTTGTTCTGTCCGCACAGACTGACTCAGCAGCCAGAATGGTCCATCTAAAATCTAAATGTGGTAATTTACCATTCATTCCTTCATTTAAAATTTTTTCAATGGTTTCCCATTGCCCTTCACATAAAACTCAGTGTCCTTACCCTATCCCACAAGGCCTTGCATGGTCTGGTCTCAACACTGGTTTTTTGGGCTAAGACACCAAGTTCCTTCTCAACTCGGGGTCTTTGCTGTTCCCTCATATGGAATACTCTTCTATTCCTATTTTTCATCTGGTTGACAGTCTCCATGTCAGTCTAAAATTCTTTTTGTTTGAATTTCCCTAACTCTTTCTACTAATTAAGTTCTTCTACATTTTCCTTCATAGAATTTACCACAACAGTAATTCAATACTTGTCGAATTGTTTGTTCACTGGCTATCTCTATGTGTAGCTATTGAGGATAAGAACACTTCCTATGGGGCTTATCTTTGTATCTCCAGCACTTAACACTGTTACTGATACATAGTAGGAATTTAATAAATACTTGTGGAGAAATAAATGAAAACAGAAGGTAGATACCTTGCTGTCCCAGGGAATGGGACCATGTGGGCTAGTATCTCATTAATTAATGATGTGTTTATCCCCACAGAGATTATTTCACAGAAGATGATGGAGAGATGGTATCCAGAACACGTCAGACAATGGGTAAAGAGGCTGTGGGCCTTGCCTTGCTAAATTCTTGTTTCCTGTTTATCATAATGCCCTTGAATTATGAACACTTTAAATTCATCACAGCAATATCCTCAGACTTCTTCTGAATTTCCAAATTTGCCACATACCACTGCAGCATATAATTCCCAGCTTTCCAGCACAGTGCAATAAATCATAACTGAAATTCTTATGTGAACTCTTCATACTGTCAATGATTCTGTAATTGCAAGACTAAAGCCAATTGTAAAATGATGAAAGTAGATTCTACCACTGTAACTCCAGGGGCAAGGGTGTTCCTAGCCCAAGGCAAATCCCCTGTGAAATCAGTGAAAACAAAATAAGTCAAGGGAAAGGGTAATTTGGGAGAAACCATTTTTATTGCTCACAGCTTGCTCGAATTCGCTAGGTAGGGCCAGGCTCCATCCATCACCTCCAGCTGCCGCTCTTGCTCTGTCCACCACTCCCAACCCTGCAAGCTCTCTTCTTCCTGCCCGCCCCTTCCTGGAGGAACTCCATTGGCGGGCCTTTGGTGACTGGCAGACAGCAGACGCCAGACCACTTATGTACCAGGAACAGAGGAGAGGAAAGAATGGCCGTTCTCTCTCCAGCCCTTGCCCCGGAGGCTGCGGGAGGCTACGGTGGTAAATACCTACTGATACGTTAATGCAGGACATTCTGAAAATTCTGCCACTTACCCACAACCGCTGAAGTGAAATCTCTAATATAACATTAAAGTGTGTATAATAATAGTGTAAACCTAGTAAGTGAGATCAAATGAGAAAAGCACTTATACAGAGCTTGTCAAGAAATAAGTAAATCTTATTAGTGTTAATGTATTCATAATAATATCATACCATTAGTTCACTAACATTAGCCAGGAATCTATCTGAATTACAAAACCAAAGTGAAGATAAAGATAGTGCTCTTTGGGGGACCATTTTTCACAAAAACTTTTCATCACTTAACTGGTTTTACTTACTTTACTAAGTGATTTTTTTCCTTTTTCATACCAGCCTGAAGGACAGAGGGTTCATATGCACAATGTGGAAAAAAAGTGTTTAATCTGAATGTGTTGTAGACTTCAGAGACACTTTAAAATTAACAGTTAAATCTACAAATTGCAAGGGTCTACCATACTCATTTTGAGCATCAAGACCCTCTACTTTAAGAGAAAAATCTAGGAGTTTGGCAAAAGTGGAAGAGGAATGGAGAAAGTCAAGGTATGAATTTGGGTACTTAATTAATTAATTATTTAATCCACTTAAAAACTTTGGGATTAAAGTATTATTATTCCCATTTTTACAAAGGCAGTAAAGCTCAGCAAAATTAAGAGACTTGTCTAAATTCCCATAATGAGTAAGTGGTTAGCATTCATATCCAAGCTTCAAAGGTTCTTCTCTCCCTCATGTCCTACTAATCCAACCATAATGTACTATCTGTCTGTGTTTTCAAGATGTGTTCTGTTTAATTTCACTTAATGTGGAAGAAAAAAATTCTAATTTCTTTTAATTAAAACATTTGCATTTGCTTAGAAATAATCAGAATATCAACCAAACAGGTGTGACATTATTAATACTATTATTTTTATTAATTTGTAATCCCAGATTTAATAAAACAATTGTTTTGTACAAGTTGAATCAAAGACAACTGAGGATGGAAAAAAATGCCACCTCCATCTATAATTTGTGCTGTGCAGCACTTAAAACCTGCTTTAAATTCTGTGCTAATCTAAACCCCTGTACTCCACCAGGGAAGGTTGGTGGCTATTGAAAATACCATTAAAGATAGGGTTCTCTAAAGACACACTTGATAATATGTTAATTTTATGAAAATAACAAGACACTGTACATGTCCAATTTAAAAACAAATCATATGGCCTTACATTTCCATCTTTTTTCTTTACAATCAGTGGTATAATAGGGTTAATTAAACACTTTCAGACAAGAAAAAACTGCCCTGATAACCACCGTATTTATCATAATTATTCTCTTCATTTTCATCTTTTTCAACTTGACTTGGGCTGAGGGTCCAGGATATCGTTATTGGCTTTACTCACATGTCTGGCACTTGGTGATTGGCTGTCAGCGGGGTGTCTTCATTCCCTATACTTGGCCTTTCCTTCTCCAGGAGGGTAGACTAGGCTGCTTCATAGCACCATGGTCTGGGGGTTCAAAGAAGGCAAGAACAGGAATGCAAGGCCTCTTAAAGGCCTAGTCTCTGGAACTTACACAGTAGCATTTTCATTGTATTCTCTGGGTCAAAGTAAGTTACCAGACCAACCCAGATCCAAGCGGTAGAGAAATAGGCTCCACTTCTTACTGGAGAAGCAGAAACATCAAATTACAAAGAGGCAAGGGCGTTTCCATAGTGTAGTGGTTATCATGTTCACCTCACAAAGGGTCATGGACATAAACTAGTGTGTTTCATTGGGGACTATTATTAACATGATCTCCCACATGCTACTTTATGTGAACTGTCTATGCGGCCTAGAATTGATTATATTTTGCAGAAAATAAATTCTGCTGGATTGTACAGGTTGGAATGGCTATAATACCACTATTATATAAATTTTTCTGTCGTGCTGTTTCACTGGCAGCTTTTCTTAGTGATACTAAAGATCGAGGCCCTCCAGCACAGTCACAGACCTGGAGAACTGGTGAGAAGGTCCCCTTTGGGCAGACACATTCCCTGAGAGCATTTGAAAAACTCCCTCTGGTGCAGACCCAGGCTCTCCGAGACTTTGAGAAGGTAAGTTTCATAGGTGGAAAATTGTTATCCCAATTAGCAGTAGTGCCCTGGGATAGTAACATCTTATAAAATACGAACGAGGGCTTAGTCTAGATTGTGAGCATTCTTACCATAATGGTGTGTTTCTTGAAAGCATATATCCCAATAAGAATATGCTGTTAGCTATTTTTAAAAGCATTTATCCCAATACACACACACAGTGTTAGCTATGTGCTGCGTGCCATGGTTCATGGACGATTGCTTGCACCATGATTTGGTCTGCCATTTTTACCCCTGGTTTACTTCTGAGATGAATTCAGGAAGTTTAAATGGCACGCTGAGAATCTGGAGGTGGGCTATAGTGAACCCAGGAGACCTAGTACAGCTTTACATTCTCTGTGGCTGTCTTGGACCACTCTAGATACCTGGATACTGTCTGCGGTATGAGGCCCTCAACCACAACCATTTGTGTCTCAAACAGAATCTGGCATTGTTGCTCAAAACTCCTGATTCAACTCTTGCAGTGCTCTGCGTCTTGATGTGGTTATCCTTAGATTTGGCCAAGAGCCAAATTACTGACACTGTAATACAGGTCCCCAACCTCCTGGGCCCTGTACTGATCCCAGGAAGTCTGTACAATAGAACTCATCTACTGGGATTTATATGGCCTGGAAAGAGCACCCAGGGTTTCTTCCACACCCCATACCCCTGCTAAAAAAAAGAAATAGCTTTTTGGTGCCCCGTGGGGGTTACCAAGGGATTGGGCCACACTCGAGTGCTGTGTAAATACCCCCTGAGATAGTAATGTGTTTCTTTCATTCTTGAATTGATAGTTTTGACATAAAATAATACAATTCCATTTTCAAAAAAGGGCTAATAAATCAGTGCTGACATGGATTTACCCTGTCTTCCCTCAGTTTGTAAATAGAAATGTTTCCCTAGGACCTGATGTAAATCCTACCAGATATTTCTGTGGACAAAGAATATGTTCCATGTAACACATGCCTGAGAATGAAACAGAGTACTCTTGGTTTTCTTGTTTAGGTTTGGGTTTTTTTGCTCAGAGTTATCATGGATGTTTTGGTTTTTCTTTTTCTTTTTTGTTAAGGCACAGAGAGTTTGCAGGAATATTAAGTGGCTTTGGAAGACTAAAGCTCTGAACAGCTGTGTGGTGCTGGTGGTGGGAGTAACACCCAGCCCCTTCCTCTTTTTTCACCTTTTGTATCTGCTGCAGTGCAGAAAAGGTGAGCAGAGCTACAGTGCTCCTCAAAGCTATGTGGGGTGCTCACTGAAAGACAGTCTACCTACATGTTCCTTTTGTTGAGAGGTACTTTGGAATGTAGAAGTGAGGGGTGTCACCTCCACTGAGAGAACATATGGCTGATGCCATAGGGAGAGGGGAAAACCATGGGCTGAGTTGGGCAGTGAGTACAGGTCAGCCGACTTTCAGCTGTGACGTTCTAAGGCCTATTCTCTTGGCATTCAGGTCCAATATCACTGATTAGTTCTTATTTCTCAATGCTGAGAACCACTGACAGAAACCAAGCAAGGACACAGAGAAATGACCAATCAAAGATGTTTGAACCTCTCTCCCATACATGTCACATAATAAATAAAATGAGTATACAACACACGTTTTTATCAGAAAGGTCATTGCCAGGGCTTATACACATGACTTTTTAGAACCCTAGAATTTATGTACCATGATCATAAATCCTGACAGTTTATTGCAACAGAAAGATTTTTACATGTAAATAGCCACGTGTTGAGAAAAACTCTTTTGTACATGCTTCCCCACTGACCACGGTCCCCAGCATGTCTGGGATGAACAGGACCAGAGCGGCACATAGATAATGCCAGCTGCCATATGTTGATCACTTTCTGTACATCACATGCTGTTCTAATTATGTGCAGTATTACCTTACTTTGCTTACAATAACCCTGTGAAGAATGCATGATTATTACCCCAGTTTACAATCAAGGAAATAAATGCACAAAGAATAACAAAGGAACTTACCCAGTGTCTCATAATGTGGGCCTTAAAGCACTCCTTATTTCTGTGACCTGAAATCATGAGTACTTTCTAGGCTGTGGAGCTCACCCTGCAAGGGTTTGGTGGTAGTGGGACTGTAGCCATTAGTCTCTCCCACTTAGATGGCACAGAATGCAGTTTGTACCCATCTTCTCTAGGTAAACTAAACCTATTCTTAACTCCCAGTGTTCTCCATCACCTGCATTTTACTCCATTAATTCTGAACTATTTGCAACTCAAAGCCATTTCATATTACCAAGTCTTTGTTCCAGCTGTTGCCTCTGCCTAGAGTATCTTTTCTGTCCTATTCTTCACCTGGTTAAAGCCTACTCATACTTCAAAGGTCAGCTCAGATGCCAATTTCTTTTTTTTTTTTTAGGACGCCTTCCCTGACTCTCTAATCTCAAAATATTAGTCTGACTCTAAACTCTTCAAGGGCAGAAAACAGATGTTGCTCATCCTTTTCTAGTCTCTAGAATCTAGTATGATGCCAGTACATAGTAAGTGCTCAGTAAATATTCATCAACTAAACTTGTTGGGTTTGGACTTGGATTTCTCCTGGCTTGTTTTCCTCCAGCCAAGTCTACTGGACTTGAATTTCCCCCAGCCTCTCTACTCAGTAGTCACTGAATGTATTCACAGTAAATTGAATGGTTCTAAGGAGTCTGTTGATGTATTAATTGATTGATTAAAATAGGAAACTGGGAAATCAAGAAAAGTGCATTTGTGTTTAACAATGAGTTTAAAGGGAGACAATTTTCTACCTAAACTGGAATGATAAGATTATAAATGTAAAGTAAGAGAAAGAAACAGATTTTTCAGTTTGTATTCACAATATTCACAAAATATTTCACTGGATATATCAAGAAGATTATAATAATAGCTAACAATAATAAATAATATTTATTATATACTAGGCACTTTTCTAGATACTTCACATTTTATTTCAGCTATTTTTCACTTAATTTTCCTAAGTTAACTGAAATGAGATAAATACTATAATTAGGCCAGTGAAGAGACCAAGGCTCAAATAACTTGCCTAAAACTATACAGGTCTAAAGTAGCAGAGCCAAGATAACTCCAGTGACTCCCAGGGTTCTTGGGGAAATCAGAGGGCCATTCAGAGGAGCGGTTACATTGGTGGAATATGTGCAGTTTGGTTTTATACAATGAATCACAATGGCAGATGTTACAGAAAAGCTGCGGAGGGGTTAAGGTCTGTGACTGTAAAGTCTAGTGGGGGCTTCCACTGCTCTTTCTGTTTACATATTTTCTAATAATGTCATCTTTAATATGAAAATGCCAGAAAAACCAGCCGCAGTGTTTGCCTAATTATAGTCTGAAACCAGCTTTCCCTGGCAGATTGAACCCAGCCAGCCACAGTGAGTCAGCCTGCTGGGGCCCCACCCATCCTGCAAATTTTTCCGCTTGGATCTTGAAGTCTGTGGGGAGGAACAAAAAAGTCCTAAGAGGAACTCTTCTGCCTTTGTGGAGACCTGAGTTATCAGTCTGGGTCTCCTCTCCTAGCTTAGGTGAATGAATCTGGGTCATGCCACTGCTACCTGTAGGTCCAGCAATTTCAGGGCTTCCTGAGTGGCTCTCTGTAGTTACAGCCTTGGAAAATGAATTTCACTGGTGAAGGGCATTTTCATTAAAAAAAAAAAAAAAAAAAAAAAAAAAGTGGTACAAACACTAATCTAGAATTTGGCAGCCTGGCTCCCCTTGTGTAAAATGGAGGTGATAATAAGTAGGTTATTCCTCTAGGAGCTTAGACTAGGAAAGGGCTTTAAAAATCATTTGGTTTCCAACCACTTCATTTTATTTTATAAATGAAGACACGTAGGCCTCCGAAGAAGTGTGCTTCCAAGGTCATAGAGCTATTTAGTAACAAAGCTGGGACCAGAGAAGGATCTTCTGGGTTTTAGTTTAGACTTCCTCACTGTCTCTAACTAAGCTAAACCACAGTGCCCCAAGTGTACGCGTTTTGTTTCCATGAGTATCTTGGGACATTCAAAAAGTTACTAGGTGAAAAGGGAAGTGGTGGGAATCCCAAAATTCCAGCAGTCATAAGCACAGAATTTTCTTCTTTTTAAATATGACTTTTCGGAGGGATTCCACACAGTCGTTCCACAGAACTCAGCAACGTTTTCATTCCTAAACAACATTGTAAAAGATATGTACCAAATCAATCATTTTTTTCTTAAGAACCATGAATAAAAGTAATGATTCTGAGTGCTGTAGCAGACACAGGTATATAAAGGAGTTACCTTTTTCAAAGAGCATAATCGAATTAGGGGCACAAGAAATTTAAATTATACCACATTTAAGTTATATCTAAGGCAACAGTGGAAGGGATATCACAAGATGAGAGTAATTGCCAAATTTTTATTGTTAAATATTTGTCCTTAAAACCTAAATATTAGGACAAAACATTTTTTATTATTTGTGTTCATATATTTATATCTATGTAAACCTCACAATTACAAATATTAGTTCATCATATTTGGTTATACAATTAATTAATAAAGTAACTTTATAAAAAAGAATGAAATTACAAAGTTGAAAAACCCTAAAAATTCTGAAAGGTATGATTACCAACATGGAGAGGAGCAACCACTTCTATGGAGAAAATGGCATTTGAAAGAGACTAATTCTTATTTTTTAATTTTTGTCATTTCTGTTTCCTCATTAGAATTCTTTTCTTCTCTTCTTCACTGTATGAAAAGAAGTTCTCTCTTTCTTCCTTTGGACTTTGAGGAATTTCCATTCCAACAACAAAGTTTTAAAATAACAAAAAATGTATCGAAAGTTTACAAAGTGCAGAGCTCATGAATGCTTTTGACGTGCATTATCTTACTCAGTTCTTATAACAGTCTTCTGATGTTAATACAGCCATTGTCTTCATTTGTGCAGTGAGGAACACTGACATGAGGCAAAGACTAGTGATTGCTAGAGAGTGCTAGAGTTGGGATTTGAACATAAGTGTACTGATTCTAGCATAGTTTTATTATGCATCTCTGTGAAGAGCACATCTACTTACTCATGTTTGTTCACCCACTCTTCCCTTAGTATTATGGGTGCATCTATGTGCCAAGCCCTGTTCTAGCGGTAAGGTGCACAATGATCAAGTATGAATGTATGAAAAACTGTATGTTAAAAAATGAATGCTTATTTCAGTATTCTTTACACATAAAATAGAAATAATTTAATTATCCATCAAGGCAAGACTTGATTATTTCAAGTATGGTATATGCATATAACAGTATCATATAGCAATGTACTGACTTGGAAGGGTGTCCATAATAAAAAATTTAGGATTAAACAACAAAACAACGCCCAGACTTTAGGGTTAGATGGACTCAGTGGGTATTACCTAAATCAAGTCCTTAAGGGCAAGTTGCAGAGAGTTAAATCAGAGCTGAATGGGAGATGAAGAGGAATTATATTCCAGGCTAATGCTGCTACCCATGAAAAGCCCTGGAGGCCCCAAAGAGCATAGTGTTCAGAAATAGGAGGTTTTTTGTCAAGGCTGGAGGATTAGAGTGTTGATTGAGGTTCAAGTTGTCTGTGTCTCCCCACACCCTGCCCCTACCCCTGGTCAAAGCCTTATTGATACAGCCATAGTCATTCATGGTGTCACTGTGAACACTTAGCTCTTATGCCTAGAGAAAGTCCTACTTGTGCCTTTGAAATTGACTTCTTTCCTAGAGAAGGATGGAGAAAGGATTATTGAAAATCTAGAAAACAGGTGAGGCCATAAATTGATACATCACCCCCTGAATACTAAAAGCTCATCAAATAATCTTCCTGGGTTGAACAAATGTGAACAAACACCAAGCCCTGCCAGCGTTGGTCAGGTCAAACTGATGGAGAACCTGGTTTGGACCTGGGAGAACTTGGGATCTCCCGGCTTCGGTGCCCTTCAACTGTCGTTTCTGCCGTGCAGCTCATATAACTGTCTCTGACAGCACTATTTCTGGTTGGGCCATTTATTTTTGGTGGCCAGGGAAGTTGTTACTTGTTTTGGTTTGGTTTTATATAATCCCCAGTGCTCTAATGTGACGATGATGACAACACTTTGATATTCCAGCATCGGGGGAGGTGTGGGTGTGTATCTGTGGTGGGGAAAGCAGCAGGGACGCCATCTGAATCCCTGTCCACAGGATGACGCTGCCCAAGATAAGGTTTTTTATCAACCTGATGTAATAATTCTGTTGTTAGCGCTCTGGTAATCAGGCCAGTTATTTCAAGAAAAGGCTGTGTGGAGGATGGGTATCAGCATGCTTCTGAATTTTAGGGGAGAATATGGGATAATTAATATTTTAGCATTTAAAAACTCTTAAACTTAGGAATTATGTTGAAAGTTTAGAAATAGAGTTTCACGGGAAAGATCTGGTTGTGCAGCACCCCACCCCCACCCCCACCCCTGCCAAAAATAAAGCCCGGTGTTTGTAGAATTTGCAGTCTGTTTTCTGAGGCAAGCTTCAAAAGTTAACTTCTGGAACCCTGAGCAGGAACCCATGAAAACGTCCACTGTGTGAAGCAAAAGGGCTGATGAGTGAAAGACCATATTGATTAACTTTCATTGACATTTTCCTTGTTAGAATGGTCTGCAAAAGTTAATACTTATTCTTCAGGACAGCCTAATGAGTATTCTTTACCTGTGTCAAAATATGGAGTGGATCATGTTTTCTTTCTGTTTTATCATAGGATTGTAACAAAACTACTAAAACAAAGTAACCCATGTGTTTTCCATATTGAGGGCTATTAAGAGAATATGTCATTTAGCCTTCCTATTAGGGCCTTATAATCTAAGCAGGAATTCAAATACAGAACATTTAGAAATGATCAGTTTTAACCACTTACTTTTTATTTTTTTATTTTGGTATCATTAATCTACAATTACATGAGGAACATTATGTTTACTAGACTCCCCCCATCACCAAGTTCCCCCACATACCCCATTGCAGTCACTGTCCATCAGCATAGTAAGATGCTGTAGAATCACTACTTGTCTTCTCTGTGTTGTACAGCCCTCCCTGTGCCCCCCACCACATTATGCATGCTAATTGTAATGCCCCATTTCTTCTTCACCCCCCTTATCCCTCCCTTCCCACCCATCCTCCCCAGTCCCTTTCCCTTTGGTAACTGTTAGTCCATTCTTGGGTAATTGTTAGTCCATTCTTGGGTTCTGTGGGTCTGCTGCTGTTTTGCTCCTTCAGTTTTCTCTTTGTTCTTAAACTCCACAGATGAGTGCAATCATTTGGTACTTGTCTTTCTCCACCTGGCTTATTTCACTGAGCATAATACCCTGTAGCTCCATCCATGTTGCTACAAATGGAAGGATTTGTTTTCTTCTTACGGCAGAATAATATTCCATTGTGTATTTGTACCACATCTTCTTTATCCATTCATCTACTGATGGACACTTAGGTTGCTTCCATTACTTGGCTATTGTAAATAGTGCTGCGATAAACATAGGGGTGCATATGTCTTTTTCAAACTGGACTGCTGCATTCTTAGGGTAAATTCCTGGAAGTGGAATTCCTGGGTCAAATGGTATTTCTATTTTGAGATTTTTGAGGAACCTCCATACTGCTTTCCACAATGGTTGAACTAATTTACATTCCCACCAGCAGTGTAGGAGGGTTCCCCTTTCTCCACATCCTCACCAACATTTGTTATTATTTGTCTTTTGGATGGTGGCAATCCTTACTGATGTTAGGTGATATCTCACTGTGGTTTTAATTTGCATTTCTCTGATGACTAGTGATGTGGAGCATCTTTTCATGTGTCTGTTGGCCATCTGAATTTCTTCTTTGGAGAACTGTCTGTTCAGTTTCTCTGACAATTTTTTGATTGGATTATTTGCTTTTTGTTTGTTGAGGTGCATGAGCTCTTTATATATTTTGGATGTCAACACTTTATTGGCTCTGTCATTTATGAATATATTCTCCCATACTGTAGAATGCCTTTTTGTTCTACTGGTGTTGTCCTTTGCTGTGCAGAAGGTTTTCAGTTTGATGTAGTCCCAGTTGTTAATTTTTGCTTTTATTTCCCTTGCCCAGGAAGATATGTTCATGAAGAAGTTGCTCATGTTTATGTCCAAGAGATTTTTGCCTATGTTTTTTTCTAAGAGTTTTATGGTTTCATGGTTTACATTCAGGTCTTTGATCCATTTTGAATTTACTTTTGTGTATGGGGTTAGACAATGATCCAGTTTCATTCTCTTACATGTAGCTGTCCAGTTTTGCCAACACCAGCTGTCGAAGAGGCTGTCATTTCCCCTTTGTATATCCATGGCTCCTTTATCATATATTAATTGACCATATATGTTTGGGTTAATATCTGGACTCTCTATTCTGTTCCACTGGTCTCTGGGTCTGTTCTTGTGCCAGAACCAAATTGTCTTGATTACTGTGGCTTTGTATTAGAGCTTGAAGTTGGAAAGCAAGATCCCCCCTGCTTTATTCTTCCTTCTCAGGATTGCTTTGGATATTCAGAGTTTTTGGTGGTTCCGTATGAATTTTAAAACTATTTGTTCCAGTTCGTTGAATAATGTTGTTGGTATTTTGATAGGCATTGCATTGAATCTGTGGATTGCTTTAGGCAGGATGGCCATTTTGACAATATTAATTCCTCCTATCCAATGGGATATGTTTCCATTTATTGGTATCTTCTTTCATTTCTCTCATGAGTGTCTTGTAGTTTTTAGGGCATAGGTCTTTCATTTCCTTCATAAGGTTTATTCCTAGGTATTTTATTCTTTTTGATGCAATTGTGAATGGAATTGTTTTCCTGATTTCTCTTTCTGCTAGTTTATTGTTAGTGTATAGGAATGCAACATATTTCTGTGTATTAATTTTGTACCCTGCAACTTTGCTGAATTCAGATATTAGATCTAGTAGTTTTGGAATGGATTCTTTAGGTTTTTTTATGTACAATATCATGTCATCTGCAAACAGTGACAGTTTAACTTCTTCCTTGTCCAATCTGCATGCCTTTTATTTCATTGTGTTGCCTGATTGCTGTGGCTAGGACCTCCAGAACTATGTTGAATAAAAGTGGGAAGAGTGGGAATCCTTGTCTTGTTACTGATCTTAAAGGAAAAGCTTTCAGCTTCTCACTGTTAAGTATGATGTTGGCTGTGGGTTTGTCATATATGGCCTTTATTATGTTGAGGTACTTGCTCTCTATACCCATTTTGTTGAGAATTTTTATCATGAATGGATGTTGAATTTTGTCAAATGCTTTTTCAGCATCTATGGAGATGATCATGTGGTTTTTGTCCTTATTTTGGTTGATGTGGTGGATAAAGTTGATAGATTTTCGAATGTTGTACCATCCTTTCATCCCTGGAATAAATCCTCCTTGATTGTGATGGACAATCTTTTTGAAGTATGTTTGAATTTGGTTTGCTAATATTTTGAGCGTACCTTTGCATCTATGTTCATCAGGGATATTGGTCTGTAATTTTCTTTTCTTTGTGGTATCTTTGCCTGGTTTTGGTATTAGAGTGATGCTGGCCTCATGGAATGAGTTTGGAAGTATTCCCTCCTCTTCTACTTTTCAGGAAACTTTAAGGGGGATGGGTATTAGGTCTTCCCTAAATGTTTGATAACATTCAGTGGTGAAGACATCTGGTCCAGAGGTTTTGTTCTTAGGTAATTTTTTGATTACCAATTCAATTTCATTGCTGGTAATTAGTATGTTCAGATTTTCTGTTTCTTCCTTGGTCAGCCTTTGAAGATTGTATTTTTCTAGTAAGTTGTGCATTTCTTCTAGCTTATGCAGTTTGTTAGCATATACTTGTTTATAGTATTCTCTAATAATTCTTTGTATTTCTGTGGTGTCTGTAGTGATTTTTCGTTTCTCATTTCTGATTCTGTTTATGTGTGTAGACTCTTTTTTTCTTGATAAGTCTGACTAGGGGTTTCTCTATTTTGTTTATTTTCTCAAAGAATCAGCTCCTGTCATTGGTTCTTCCTATTGTTTTCTTCTTCTCAGTTTTGTTTATTTCTGATCTAATCTTTATTATGTCCCTCCTTCTATTGACTTTGCGTCTCATTTGTCCTTATTTTTTTAGTTTCGTTAATTGTGAGTTTAGACTGTTCGTATGGGATTTTCCTTCCTTTCTGAGGTAGGCCTGTATTGCAGTATACTTCCCTTTTAGCATGTCCTTCACTGCATCCCACAGATTTTGCAATGTTCAATTATTGTTCTCATTTGTCTCCATATATTGCTTAATCTCTGTTTTTATCTGGTCATTGATCCATTGGTTATTTAGGAGCATGTTGTGAAGCCTCCATGTGTATGTGGGCTTTTTCATTTTCTTTTTGTAATTTATTTCTAGTTTCATACCTTTGTAGTCTGAGAAGCTGGTTGGTACAATTTCTTTTTTTTTTTTTTTTAGATAATTATTTTTTATTGAAGGGTAGTTGACACACAGTATTACATTACATTAGTTTCAGGTGTACAACACAGTGATTCAACATTTATATACATGATAATTCTAGGTACCAGCTATCAACATACCAAGTTGTTACAATATTTTGACTATATTCCTTATGCTATACATTACATCCCTTTTACTTATTTATTTTACAATTGGAAGTGTGTACATTTTTTTTTTTTTTGGTGAGGGCATCTCTCGTATTTATTGATCAAATAGTTGTTAACAACAATAAAATTCTGTATAGGGGGGTCAATGCTCAATGCACAATCATTACTCCATCCCAAGCCTAATTTTCGTCAGTCTCCAATCTTCTGAAGCATAACAAACAAGTTCTTATATGGAGAACAAATTCTTACATAGTGAATAAGTTACATGGTGAACAGTACAAGGGCAGTTATCACAGAAACTTTCAGTTTTGCTCATGCATTATGAACTATAAACAGTCAGTTCAAATATGAATGAATACTCACTTGATTTTTATACTTGACTTATATGTGGATACCACATTTCTCCCTTTATTATTATTATTTTTAATAAAATGCTGAAGTGGTAGGTAGATACAAGATAAAGGTAGAAAACATAGTTTAGTGTTGTAAGAGAGCAAATGTAGATGATCAGGTGTGTGCCTGTAGACTATGTGTTAATCCAAGCTAGACAAGGGCAATAAAACATCCACGGATGCAGAAGATTTCTCTCTGAACAGGGGGGGTGAGGTTCTAAGCCTCACCTCTGTTGATCCCCAATTTCTCACCTGATGACCCCCCTGCGACTGTGCCTGTCTTAGGTTGTTCCTCCCTTGAGGAATCTTACCCGTCTCTGGCTAACCAGTCATCTTCTAGGGCCATACAGGGAAATGTAAAGTTGGTAAGTGAGAGAGAAGCCTTATTGTTTGAAATGGTTAGCTTTTTACTTCTTTGCATATTTATGCCCTGTAGCTTCTATGCCCAGCATTTGTCTTGAGGTATCTTTACCACTTGGAAGAATTATGATACTCGGTAAATTTGATATGAGGCACGAATTCTATTTAAGGGTTGTAATTAGGAAGGAAGAAGAAAAGCTATAGAAGTAGCAGGCGGAAGAAAACATGGGAAGATTGATTATTTCTTTGACATATCTTCCTGTACAGTAACTTCAGCATATATAGGTTTTAAACTACTACTTAAATTGCACACACATTAACATAATAGGAGTATAGTTACATAACCAAAGCATACCTGTAATTACCAGCCATCTCCAGTGAAACCAAGAAAACCAGTTAGGCACCCTAGGCATTTGTGAAAACTTATCTATGATATGGTGGATTATTGTCCAACTGAACTTGAACAGTCTGAGAGAAATCAGACAAATTAAAACAACCCATTCCTGGGGACTGTTCACATCCCATATGTTCTTTTAACAGTAGATAGTCTGTAGTCGTAAGATTTTGGAGCGCTACAATTTGCACTTCTCCTAATTCTTGGTTGAGTTCCCGTCAAATTTGTTGTTTTACTGTATGCACAGGCCAGCTTAGATATCTCCTTCTTCATTCCCATGGCAAGTCCAGGAACTGGTGGGATGCGAGCATTTACATCTGTAGCAGTGAGTGGATCTTTGTTGGGGTATTTTGATGATCATCTTCTGGCATGAGTCTTCCAGAGAGTGCTGATGTTGGAAGTTCTTTTTCATATCGTATCTTAGTTCATTTTGGGGGTAGCCCAACTAGGCTTTGATCCTCTGTATAAACACAAATAGACCCTTTGCCTACACTTTTATATGCCCTTTATACCCTTGTGTAGAACACATTGGAGATTACCACACAGGAACTGCCTTTTTTTTTTTTTTGGTATCACTAATCAACACTTACATGATGAATATTATGTTTACTAGGCTCTCCCCTATACCAGGTCTCCCCTATAAGCCCCTTTACAGTCACTGTCCATCAGCATAGCAAAATGTTGTAGAATCACTACTTGCCTTCTCTGTGTTGTACAGCCCTCCCCTTTCTCCCACCCCTCCATGCATGCTAATCTTAATACCCCCCTGCTTCTCCTCTCCCTTTTCCCTCCCTACCCACCCATCCTCCCCAGTCCCTTTCCCTTTGGTACCTGTTAGTCCATTCTTGAGTTCTGTGATTCTGCTGCTGTTTTGTTCCTTCAGTTTTTCCTTTGTTCTTATATTCCACAGATGAGTGAAATCATTTGGTATTTCTCTTTCTCCGCTTGGCTTGTTTCACTGAGCATAATACCCTCCAGCTCCATCCATGTTGCTGCAAATGGTAGGATTTGCCCTCTTATGGCTGAGTAGTATTCCATTGTGTATATGTACCAAATCTTCTTTATCCATTCATCTATCGATGGACATTTAGGTTGCTTCCAATTCTTGGCTATTGTAAATAGTGCTGCGATAAACATAGGGGTGCACTGGTCTTTCTCATACTTGATTGCTGCATTCTTAGGGTAAATTCCTAGGAGTGCAATTCCTGGGTCAAATGGTAGGTCTGTTTTGAGCATTTTGATGTACCTCCGTACTGCTTTCCACAATGGTTGAACTAACTTACATTCCCACCAGCAGTGTAGGAGGGTTCCCCTTTCTCCACAGCCTCGCCAACATTTGTTGTTCTCTGTCTTTTGGATGGCAGCCATCCTTACTGGTGTGAGGTGATACCTCATTGTAGTTTTAATTTGCATTTCTCTGATAATTAGCGATGTGGAGCATCTTTTCATGTGTCTGTTGGCCATCTGTATTTCTTTTTTGGGAACTGTCTGTTCAGTTCCTCTGCCCATTTTTTAATTGGGTTATTTGTTTTTTGTTTGTTGAGGCATGTGAGCTCTTTATATATTCTGGACATCAAGCCTTTATCGGATGTGTCATTTTCAAATATATTCTCCCATACTGTAGGGTTCCTTTTTGTTCTATTGATGGTGTCTTTTGCTGTACAGAAGCTTTTCAGCTTAATATTGTCCCACTTGTTCATTTTTGCTGTTGTTTTCCTTGCCCGGGGAGATATGTTCAAGAAGAGGTCACTCATGTTTATGTCTAAGAGGTTTTTGCCTATGTTTTCTTCCAAGAGTTTAATGGTTTCATGACTTACATTCAGGTCTTTGATCCATTTTAATTTACTTTTGTATATGGGGTTAGACAATGGTCCAGTTTCATTCTCCTACATGTAGCTGTCCAGTTTTGCCAGCACCATCTGTTGAAGAGACTGTCATTTCACCATTGTATGTCCATGGCTCCTTTATCAAATATTAATTGACCATATATGTTTGGGTTAATGTCTGGAGTCTCTAATCTGTTCCACTGGTCTGTGGCTTTGTTCTTGTGCCAGTACCAAATTGTCTTGATTACTATGGCTTTGTAGTAGAGCTTGAAGTTGGGGAGTGAGATCCCCCCTACTTTATTCTTCTTTCTCAGGATTGCTTTGGCTATTCGGGGTCTTTGGTGGTTCCATATGAATTTTTGAATTATTTGTTCCAGTTCATTGAAGAATGTTGCTGGTAGTTTCATAGGGATTGCATCAAATCTGTATATTGCTTTGGGCAGGATGGCCATTTTGATGATATTAATTCTTCCTAGCCATGAGCATGGGATGAGTTTCCATCTTTTAGTGTCCCCTTTAATTTCTCTTAAGAGTGACTTGTAGTTTTCAGAGTATAAGTCTTTCACTTCTTTGGTTAGGTTTATTCGTAGGTATTTTATTTTTTTGATGCAATTGTGAATGGAGTTGTTTTCCTGATTTCTCCTTCTGTTGGTTCATTGTTAGTGTATAGGAAAGCCACAGATTTCTGTGTATTGATTTTGTATCCTGCAACTTTGCTGTATTCCGATACCAGTTCTAGTAGTTTTGGGGTGGAGTCTTTAGGGTTTTTTATATACAGTGTCATGTCATCTGCAAATAGTGACAGTTTAACTTCTTCTTTACCAATCTGGATTCCTTGTATTTTTTTGTTTTGTCTGATTGCCGTGGCTAGGACCTCCAGTACTATGTTAAATAATAGTGGGGAGAGTGGGCATCCCTGTCTAGTTCCCGATCTCAGAGGAAATGCTTTCAGCTTCTCGCTGTTCAATATAATGTTGGCTGTGGGTTTATCATAGATGGCCTTTATTATGTTGAGGTACTTGCCCTCTATTCCCATTTTGCTGAGAGTTTTTATCATGAATGGATGTTGAAGTTTGTCAAATGCTTTTTCAGCATCTATGGAGATGATCATGTGGTTTTTGTCTTTCTTTATGTTGATGTGGTGGATGATGTTGATGGACTTTCGAATGTTGTACCATCCTTACATCCCTGGGATGAATCCCACTTGGTCATGGTGTATGATCCTTTTGGTGTATTTTTGATTTCGGTTTGGTAATATTTTGTTGAGTATTTTTGCATCTATCTTCATTAGGGATATTGGTCTGTAGTTTTCTTTTTTGGTGGGGTCTTTGCCTGGTTTTGGTATTAGGGTGATGTTAGCTTCATAGAATGAGTTTGGGAGTATCCCCTCCTCCTCTATTTTTTGGAAAACTTTAAGGAGAATGGGTATTATGTCTTCCCTGTATGTCTGATAAAATTCCGAGGTAAATCCATCTGCCCCGGGGGTTTTGTTCTTCGGTAGTTTTTTGATTACCGCTTCAATTTCGTTGCTGGTAATTGATCTGTTTAGATTTTCTGTTTCTTTCTGGGTCCGACTTGGAAGGTTGTATTTTTCTAGGAAGTTGTCCATTTCTCCTAGGTTTCCCAGCTTGTTAGCATATAGGTTTTCATAGTATTCTTTAATAATTCTTTGTATTTCTGTGGGGTCCGTCGTGATTTTTCCTTTCTTGTTTCTGATACTGTTGATTTGTGTTGACTCTCTTTTTTTCTTAATAAGTCTGGCTAGAGGCTTATCTATTTTGTTAATTTTCTCGAAGAACCAGCTCTTGGTTTCATTGATTTTTGCTATTGTTTTATTCTTCTCAATTTTATTTATTTCTTCTCTCATCTTTATTATGTCCCTCCTTCTGCTGACCTTAGGCCTCATCTGTTCTTCTTTTTCCAATTTCGATAATTGTGACATTAGACCATTCATTTGGGATTGTTCTTCCTTCTTTAAATATGCTTGGATTGCTATATACTTTCCTCCTAAGACTGTTTTTGCTGTGTCCCACAGAAGTTGGGGCTTAGTGTTGTTGTTATTTGTTTCCATATATTGCTGGATCTCCATTTTGATTTGGTCATTGATCCATTGATTATTTAGGAGTGTGTTGTTAAGCCTCCATGTGTTTGTGAGCCTCTTTGCTTTCTTTGTACAGTTTATTTCTAGTTTTATGCCTTTGTGGTCTGAAAAGTTGGTTGGTAGGATTTCAATCTTTTGGAATTTTCTGAGGCTCTTTTTGTGGCCTAGTATGTGGTCTATTCTGGAGAATGTTCCATGTGCACTTGAGAAGAATGTATATCCTGTTGCTTTTGGATGTAGAGTTCTATAGATGTCTATTAGGTCCATCTGCTCTACTGTGTTGTTCAGTGCTTCCGTGTCCTTACTTATTTTCTGCCCAGTGGATCTATCCTTTGAGGTGAGTGGTGTGTTGAAGTCTCCTAGAATGAATGCATTGCAGTCTATATCCCCCTTTATTTCTGTTAGTATTTGTTTCACATATTCTGGTGCTCCTGTGTTGGGTGCATATATATTTAGAATGGTTATATCCTCTTGTTTGACTGAGCCCTTTATCATTATGTAGTGTCCTTCTTTATCTCTTGTTACTTTCTTTGTTTTGAAGTCTATTTTGTCTGATATTAGTACTGCAACCCCTGCTTTCTTCTCACTGTTGTTTGCTTGAAATATGTTTTTCCATCCCTTGACTTTTAGTCTGTACATGTCTTTGGGTTTGAGGTGAGTTTCTTGTAAGCAGCATATAGATGGGTCTTGCTTTTTTATCCATTCTGTTACTCTGTGTCTTTTGATTGGTGCATTCAACCCATTAACATTTAGGGTGACTATTGAAAGATATGTACTTATTGCCATTGCAGGCTTTAAATTCGTGGTTACCAAAGGTTCAAGGTTAGCCTCTTTAGTATCTTACTGCCTAACTTAGCTCGCTTATTGAGCTGTTATATACACTGTCTGGAGATTCTTTTCTTCTCTCCCTTCTTGTTCCTCCTCCTCGATTCTTCGTATGTTGGGTGTTTTGTGCTGTGCTCTTTCTAGGAGTGCTCCCATCTAGAGCAGTCCCTGTAAGATGTTCTGTAGAGGTGGTTTGTGGAAAGCAAATTCCCTCAGCTTTTGTTTGTCTGGGAATTGTTTAACCCCACCATCATATTTGAATGATAGTCATGCTGGATACTGTATCCTTGGTTCAAGGCCCTTCTGTTTCATTGTATTAAATATATCATGCCATTCTCTTCTGGCCTGTAGGGTTTCTGTTGAGAAGTCTGATGTTAGCCTAATGGGTTTTACTTTATCGGTGACCTTTTTCTCTCTAGCTGCCTTTAAAACTCTTTCCTTGTCCTTGATCTTTGCCATTTTAATTATTATGTGTCTTGGTGTTGTCCTCCTTGGATCCTTTCTGTTGGGGGTTCTGTGTATTTCTGTGGTCTGTTCGATTATTTCCTCCCCCAGTGTGGGGAAGTTTTCAGCAATTATTTCTTCCAAGATACTTTCCATCCCTTTTCCTCTCTCTTCTTCTTCTGGTACCCCTATAACACGGATATTGTTCCTTCTGGATTGGTCACACAGTTCTCTTAATATTGTTTCATTCCTGATGATCCTTTTGTCTCTCTCTATGTCAGTTTCTATGCGTTCCTGTTCTCTGGTTTCAATTCCATCAATGGCCTCTTGCATCCTATCCATTCTGCTTATAAACCCTTCCAGAGTTTGTTTCATTTCTGTAATCTCCTTTCTGGCATCTGTGATCTCCCTCCGGACTTCATCCCATTTCTCTTGCAAATTTCTCTGCATCTCTGTCAGCATGTTTATGATTTTTATTTTGAATTCTTTGTCAGGAAGACTGGTTAGGTCTGTCTCGTTCTCTGGTGTTGTCTCTGTGATCTTTGTCTGCCTGTAGTTTTGCCTTTTCATGGTGATAGGAATAGTTTACAGAGCTGGGACGAGTGACGGCTGGAAAAACTTCCCTTCTTGTTGGTTTGTGGCCCTCCTCTCCTGGGAGAACAGCGACCTCTAGTGGCTTGTGCTGGGCAGCTGCGTGCAGACAGGGCTTCTGCTTCCTGCCCAGCTGCTATGGAGTTTATCTCCACTGTTGCTTTGGGCATTGCCTGGCTTGGGCTGCCGCTCCAAAGTGGTGGAGTTGCGTTGGAGGGGGAGCGGCTGGGAGGCTGTTTATCTCCGTCAGGGGCCTCCCTGCTCCCTGCAGCCCAGGGGTTAGGGTGCCCAGAGATCCCCGGATTCCCTACCTCTGGATTAAGTGTCCCACCCTGCCCCTTTAAGACTTCCAAAAAGCACCCACCAAAACAAAACAACGACCAAAAAAAAAAAAAAAAAGAAAGAAATTTTTAAATAAAAAAAAAAAAAAGTGGCTGCTCATTTTTCTTTATTCTCTGGCACCAGCCTCCGGCATCTGCTCACCGGTCTTGCTGCCCTGCTTCCCTGTTATTGTGGTCCCTATCCCTTTAAGACTTCCAAAAAGCGCTCGCCAAAACAGAACAGCAAAAAAAAAAAAAAATGGTCACACGCTTTTCTGGTGTCCTCCGGCACCAGGCCTCCGGTGCCCGCTCACTGTTCTTGCTGCCCTGTTTCCCTAGTATCCAGGGTCCCCCCACGCACGTACTGTGTCTGCACTCTGGCCCGGATGGCTGGGGCTGGGTGTTCTGCAGTCCTGGGCTCCATCTCCCTCCCGCTCTGCCTGCTCTTCTCCCGCCAGTAGCTGGGGGGAGGGGCGCTCGGCTCCCGCCAGGCCGGGGCTTGTATCTTACCCCCTTCGCGAGGCGCTGGGTTCTCTCAGGTGTGGATGTGATCTGGATATTGTCCTGTGTCCTCTGGTCTTTATTCTAGGAAGAGTTGTCTTTGTTATATTTTCATAGATATATGTTGTTTTGGGAGGAGATTTCCTCTGCTCTACTCACGCTGCCATCTTGGCTCCTGGTTGGTACAATTTCAAAAAGTTTTAATTTACTGAGGCTCTTTTTGTGGCCTCAATAGTATATGATCTATTCTTGAAAATGTTCCATGTACACTTGAGAAGAATATGTATCCTGCTGCTTTTGTGTAGAGTGTTCTGTAGATGTCTGTTAGGTCCAACTGTTCTAATGTTTTGTTCAGTACCTCTGTCTCCTTACTTATTTTCTGTCTGGTTGGTCTGTCCTTTGGTGTGAGTGGTGTGTTGAAGTCTCCTAAAATGAATGCATTGCATTCTGTTTCGTCCTTTAATTCTGTTAGTATTTGTTTTATATGCTACTGTGTTGGTTGCACAGATATTTATAATGGTTATATCCTCTTGTTGGATCGATCCCTTTATCATTATGTAATGTCCTTTATCATTATGTAATTGTTTTGAAGTCTATTTTGTCTGATACAAGTAGTGCAACTCCTGCTTTTTTCTCCATATTAGTTGCATGAAATATCTTCTTCCATCCCTTCACTTTTAGTCTATGTATATCTTTGGATTTGAAGTGAATCTCTTGTAGGCAGCATATAGACGGGTGTTGTTTTTTTATCCATTCAGTGACTCTATGTCTTTTGATTGGTGCATTCAGTCCATTTACATTTAGCGTAATTATCAATAGGTATGTAGTTACTGGCATTGCAGGCTTTCGATTCGTGGTTAACAAAGTAAGCCATTTACTTTTAATGGAATTGAATTGAACTTTGAGTCTTTATCATTAAACAATCCTTTTTAAAAGGTAGAGGACTGGGAAAGTTAACTTCTCCCAGCATGGGTATCTTTCTTTGTTTTAAAGTTCATGACTTTATTGAAATATACTTTACATACCATAAAATTCACCCTTTTAAAATCTGCAAGTCCATGGTTTTAGTATATTTACTGAGTTGTGCAACAATTGCCACTATCTAGTTATAAAACATTTTCCTCACCTCCACAAAACCTCATACCCATTAATGTTCTCCCCCACTCCTCCTCCCCCCAGCCCCCAGAAAACACTCACCTATTTTCTCTTTCTATGAATTTGCCTTTTCTGCACATTTCATATAAATGGAATTGTACAATATGTGACTTTTGTGCCTGGCACCTTTCACATTAGGTTCATCCATGTTGTAGTATATATCAATACATCATTTCTTCTTATGGCTCAATACTATTCCACTGTATGGATAAACTATTTATATCCATTCAGTGGTTGATGGAGATTTGAGATGTTTCTACTTTTTGGCTATTATGAGGAATGTTTCTGTAAACATTCATATGCCAGACTTTGTGTGAACATATGTTCTCAATTTTCTTGGTACATAACTAGGAGTGGACATGCTGGGTCATATGGTAACTATAGTAAGCCTTTTGAGTACCACCTTTGGTTTATTCATCTTGAAAATGGAGAAAACTGTATCTGGCCCAAGATACTACGATCACTCTGTTAAGTTATTTGAATGGCCCCCTTAACTGGTCCCTTGCTCCCACCCTTGGCCCCTATAGTCTGTTCTTAGCACAGCAGCCACAGTGACCCTTTAAAAACATGTCATATTACTCCTCTGCTGGAAACCCCCATTGGCTTCCCTAATTTAAAGTGAATGGCTAAGTCATTTCATTAGCACATAAAGCCTGATGCTCTTCATAATCTGGAGCCTCCGTTTTTTACAGATTTTCTACTTCTCTCCCCCTACACATTCTGCTCCAGCCACAATGATTCTCTTTGCACACACCCCACCTCTTCAGCATGTTTGAGCTTGCTGCTCCTTCCATACGGTATGCTATTTCTCTAGGTATCTGCATGATTCTCTTTCTCACCTTCTTCAACTCTTTGATCAAATGTCACCTCCTTAATGAGATGACCACTCTATTTAAAACTGTAACTCACCCTATGTCTCACCCCAGCACTCTGTATCTGCCTTCACTGTTTTTTATTTCATAGCACTATCATTGTCTAAGAAAGCCAGGATTTTTCCCTGTTTTGTTCACTGCTGTATCACTAGTACCAAAAATGGAGCTTGGCACATAGTAGGGGCTCAATAAATATTTGTTGAATAAAAGAATGGATGAATAATTAACCTGCTTTGACCTCACTGGATTTAATTCTAATAGAATTCAATTTGTATACAAGATTATGCAAATGTTTTAGGATGAAGAGCCTATCTAAAGGTATTCCTCTTTACAAAAATGTTATATGTAAAATAAATTGTTCTAACTGATTAATTTTCATACAAAATGCAGAATCTTAACTTTGTATAAGAGTTCTGAATAGAGAATAATATATGACAAAATACAATCAAAGGACAGTATGAACTGTACAAATAGTAAAAACTATAGAAATTAGGAAAGAGAGACTGTCAGAGACATTCCCACAGAGAACTGGTGTTTTAGTCTCCTTAAAGGATGAACCAAATTTGGTTGGTCTGGGGAGAATACGAGATGACATAGGTAGGTAGAACATGAGCAGTGGTGCAGAGGGCCAAGGGACTGAAGCAGAGGACGCATGCTGTCCTGTAATGGGGGGACAGAAAGCATGGGAAGTGAAGATCATTTCAGGCAGACCTTGAATCAGAGCGAGGAGCCTAAGTCTGTGCTTCTAGGCAGATCCTAGCTCTCAAATTGCATGGACAGCGTGGAAAAAATCAGTGGGGGAGAGCCAGGGGCTGCTTCCTAGGAAGATGGTTTTGTTTATTTATTGCTTCTGTTTTACTTTTACTTGTTTGTTTTTTGTAGCTTTAACTCATAAAACTGCATATACCTGGGCTGCACACTAGACCTACTAAATCAGGGCCTCTTGTGACCATATGAAGTCTCAGGCCTTTATGTTTTGATTAACTCTGCATTGCTTAGGAAATAAAGAAACAGTGCAGGTTCTTGAGCAAGAGCCAGTGCTACTGCTTTTGTCCTTCCTTTTTTACTTAAGACATCAAAAATCTGCACTCTTCTCTCAAACCATTGTTTTCCAAAAATTAATGACTCTTTCCTGCTTTTTCCTTAATTACTTCTTCCCACTGCTTCTTCATGTATTAGCTCAAATTGGAAGTAAGCTTTAATAAGGATTCCATCAATGCCAACAATAGTAGGAGGATTACAACCCAGCTGTTGTATGTCATGCTCCATTAACATAACCAACTATCAAGTTTGCCTTCAAAAAAAACTCAGCCTCACATTTGCTTAATCATATTCAGACCCCCCAGATAGCTTGTATAATGGAAGTGCTTGAAAACATATTAATCTCTTACCAGTCTCTCTCCTAAAAATAAAGTTCCACTCCACTAAGAATGACTAATCATCTAAATTGACATATTCTTTTCAAATGCAATAAAATTTCTGCAACTGAAATTCTAATTTGATATCTATAATTCATAATTTTACATTTCATGAAAATAAAAAATTATTAAATAACAATATGGTTAATAGAGGAGCAGGAGAATAGTATTTAAAGTAACCCTTGACACTTTAGTAGCCATTTACAAATATAGGCAATAAATATTACTATTATGCATATTTATCTAGGTGGGGTAGCACAGCATTGTGGAAAGAGCAACAACTTTGGAGCCAAGGAGATCCAGGTTCAAATCCCAGCTCTGCTATTTTTTAATTGTGTAACTTTGAGAAATATACTTAGCAGTAATTAACTATAGGAAAGGAGTCCAGAGATGGGGAGCTGGGTAGGCTAGTTAAGAGGGTTGCAGCTGTATCTGTAACGCAAGGTTTTGTGTTTTAATCTGAGGCAAATAAGAATGAAAATAACATTTGTTAAGATTCAAGTACTGGATACATGGACAAGTGTTGCATTTTTTTTTGTACATTCCTTTGTGAAATAATTCATAATTTTAAATAATGATCTTAAAGTGAATGAAACTAGAAATTATAGAGAAGCAACTATCAACCAGATACAAGAATAAATTTTCCAGTAGAGTTGGATGTGATGAACTTACTGCCACACTCTATCCATACATTCATACATCAAATGTTTACTGAGCACTTACAAAAAAGAGTAAATCAATAAATTTCCTGTCACAAAAGGGACTTGACTGAAACTAAAGAACCACTTGCCAGGGATATTGTTAAAAGTCTTCACACATCAGCTATGAGTTAGCTCTAGAAAAATCTTAAGATCCTTAGCTATCCTGAGATCCTATGTTTGAAAGTATATCAAAATCCTATGTTTGAAAGTATACCATAGAAAGTATTACCAAAGGTGGCACCAACAAGAGAGCTATTACTTTCTCAAGAATCTCAGAGCACCGCCCCAGCTCTCTTTTGGTAGAGCCCTAAAAGATAGTGGGAGTCTACCTGCTCAGACTGAGTGCTCTGGCTGCCTTGTGCAGGAGGAAGGAGGGGAGATCAGTTAGCAAAAAGGACATCATATTTCCAAAATAAAAGGAGCAACAATAATCCCCAACAGACTTTTCAACCTATAACTTTGCAGTGTTTTCCAAACAGCCCTGTGGGAAGGGCACACACAAGGCTAGAGAGTACTTCCTGCACTTTAGCATCAAGTGGAATACAACTTAGCCATCCAAGTTGTTTTGGAGGACAGGGATAGACAGGAAGTGATAAGGCAGGAAGAAGGGAGAGGATTTTTCTTTCACACAAAACTTTTTTGTTTATAATACATCTATGTGCCTATAGAGTCCCGGTGCTTTTCTGATAAAATCTAAATTGCAGGAATACAAAAGTTTGATTCCTAGCTGTTTCAAATGACCTGGACTTGTATTACAAAATTAATTGGATATAATTACATTGTCTTTACAACAGCAATCACCTGTATAGTATCTGACACTGTACAAAGCACTTGATGTATATTGTTTCATTTTATCTTTGAGGTAAGCAGATTAGATATATTATCCCATTACTGTCCAGGAAAGAGAGACATCAAGAAGTTAGCTGACTTGCTCATCTAGAAAGTGAAGGAGCACTGAATCCAACTTCCAACAGTCTGACCCACATTGCATACCTGTCAGGGCCTTAATCCTCAATCATGACACAAGATGACCCCTGAGAATCTGGGATTCTCCTGTACCTCTACCTCAGGTCCCTGAATCTTTTCAAAATGCGTCCTTCACTGAAACAATCTTCCTTGTGACTTTGGAGGATCTGATCACCATGAGTATGAGATGTCCAGTGGAGATTTTTACTAGAAAGTTAGATATGGATTGGAGTTCAGGAAAAAGGTCAAGATGGGCACATAAACTTAGAAGTGTAAGTGAACAAAACATCATTTTTCTATAGTAACCATTCTAGCAAATGTACTTTCTTTGGAACTATTAAAACAAACCTTTCTGTGTCCTTGGAAAGTTATGAGGATAATATCAGCAAGCTAACCCATATTTAATAAATTAAATCAGCAAAAAATAAAATAATATGAAATAGTTGCCTTATCATCAATTCAACAAATATTTAGGGAGTGCTTCCTGAATACTGTTAATGAGAATACAAAGACACAAAATACTCCTTGCCAGCCCTCAGAACACTCTGGTGCGGTGAGACGATGGTAAGCAGGCCTCCACTGCACAGTGGAATGCATGTTATGGAGGTCTTCTTGGCTGTTGTGGGGACAGAAAGAGTAGACGAAGACATGTAAGTCACTGACCCTTTCCTCAGACACTCAGTTGGAAAGACATAAGCACATGAAAAGTTAAATAGCTCTAAGTGGTGCAAATAACCCTTCAAGATAAGACAAGCAATATGAGGCAGCATATATACATGTGTCAAATGCTGATATTTGCCTTAGGAGCTCAGAAGAGCAAGAAGTCTTCCAGGCCAGGGGTAGCAGAGCAGACTCTATTTGGGTGGGTTTGAGACTAGGCCTTGAGAAAAGAGGCAGGGTGTCTTGAGGGGACATGATGGAGTTTTCCTTTTATTCTAAGAGTGACAAGATGCCTCTGAAGGGCTTTAAGGGAGATGACAGGGTAAGATTTGAATTTTGGAAACATTATTTTAGCTATAAGACAGTGAACAGATGGCTGGAGTGAATTCTGTAGACATGCTAGAGACTGTTGCAAAAGTTTGTGCTGTGAGGTTTGTGGTGAGAATGGTGGAACTATCTAGCAAAGAGTTGGATATGTAGGGATTGATTTTTGGGAAGAGGACTGGGATGAAGTTTGGGGGATTGATTGGGAGGCAAAGGGCTAGGCCTAAAAGTAGTTAAAATCCCTAAAGGGAAAGTGTGAAGAGAAAAAAATCAGGAGTCAAGAACTGACCATCATTTAAATATTCACTTTAAGGAGGTGGCAGAAAAGAAAATACTAAAAGGGCCAGAGAGATAGAAGAGCAAGATATCACAGGGCATACAAGAATATAGACATTAATGTGCAGAAAGAAACATCTAAGTTGGGTAAAAATACCCTGCATTCATAGACAACTTTACTTTCCATAAAACTTTTATTGAGTTATTTGATGTGATAAAAGAATCTAAGTAGACATCAAAAGCATGATTAAACACTAATCTAGAATCTGGCAGCCTGGTTCCCCTTATGCAAAATGGAGATAGTAGTAAGTAGGTTATTCCTCTAAGAACTTAGATCAGGAAAGGGCCTTAAAATCACCTAGTTTCCAACCATTTTATAAATGAAGACACATAGGGCTCTGGAGAAGTGTGCTTCCAAGGTCAGAGAGCTATTTAGTAACCAAAGCTGGGACCAGAAAATGATCTTCTAGGTTTTAGTTTAGACTTTTCTTCACTGTCTCCAACAAAGCCTAAATGACAATCATTTACTCTAAGAGCACAGACTTAGTGAAAATAGTTAAATGAAATTTAAATGTATACATTTCTAAAAACGGAGGAATATTTTGTCTTAAATTACAATCTCTGGTAAGATTATATCCCAATCCAAATCTATTCAAAAGAATGCTCAGTTCTAATTAGAACCTTCTAAGGCCACTTTATTCACTCAGACTTTTTCTACTTTTCAAAGCAAAGTGCAATTGCAGCTCCTAGTGAAGATTTCTCTCATCATCCCACTGAGAATCAGTCACTCTTTCTTCTGGGTTCCTGTATATTTGGTGTTCAAACTTCAGAATGAAACTTACTAATGGGTCATGAAATCAATTCAGTGGGTCACTCCCAGAAGGAAAATTGAATAGAAAAAATCAGAGTGCATCACACATAGTGATGATCACAGTACTTTGTGAAATTTTTACTTCAGTTGTGTGTGTGTGTGTGTGTGTGTGTGTGTGCGTATGTGTACTGAATTACAGTGTAATGTAAAAAATTTGAATAACGCAGGTGTGGAAGATTGTAGTGTAAAACACATACCTATATAGCCACCTAGCTCTTTGAGGATTGGGACTGTTTTCATCTTTGTATCCCTCATGTTCAAAATACTACCTAGTACTCTGGGGATGTTGATTGGAATTGTTATGAAGAACTAAAGAATTAGAAAAAGGAAGAGCAGGTGGGTTGGGGAGGAAATGAGTACTGAATTAAGTACAAACTTCTTAGTTTCCTTCACTTTGGATGTTAAAATTAATTTTTTTTCAGCTAATATTCCTGGAACTAAGAACCTGTGTTTGGTATCTGGGCTGTGGGATTGTCTCCTAGTCACCTTCAATTTCCCATGTGATGTGGTATAAATAATACTTCCTGCTAACGTTGCAGCTGTCATTCAGGGATCTTAAGTTGCTTTGCAAGCAGGATCTGGTGATGAGTGCCTGGCTCCAGTTGGCAGGTGCCAGAGTTAAGAACCAGTGACTAGTTGAAATCTCAGGGCTCCAGGCTGACGCCTCCCTCCCTCCTCTCCCACCCTGTCTTTCCCTAAACCCTTGAAGGAAGGAGCCTTTGACCCTGACTCTTTGTCAGCTTTGAAAAACAGAGTTTGCAAAGATTCCACTGAACTAGAAGATTTGCTCTGTCTTTGGGTGGCTCTGGTGTGTATGGGGGGAGGTGCATGGTAATTGAGGCTATTTAAATGCCTGTAGGGCTTGAAAAATCCAGCGAGGGAAACTGGGAAGAAACTGATCAGAGGTGATTTTCTGAATCATCAAAGGAAATTTAGAGACCCCTCTGGTTAGTAGCTTAAGATTTGTACCTGACAGAAAATATATTTCTATGTGGTGTACATGTACTCTTCTCTATAGCAACCTTATTTCTTGCTTCTGACCTTTGGGTTTCATTGTGCAAATCAGTCTTCAGGAATTTGTATTACCCCACCCCAACAGTACCTTCATTTCCACCTCTTTTTTGCAGCCCTACCATCACCTTGAATTACTTCCATTCTCCATTTCCTGGAAGCTTCTGGGAGATCAAACCCCTCTCTTTTCCAAGAAACTGTTAACTGCCTACAGTTGGGCCTGGGAGGCTCCAGGAGGGTGACAGACAAGTCCTGGCTTGGAGTCGGGTTACACCACTTGTGTCTGAGTTCACGCAGCATGTTCCTCTATCAGGGATTCCGCAAATATCTCCCAGAGTTAAAAAAGAAAGTGCGCTGTGCTCCAGCACCCAGAGCAGCGAGCCCAGTCCTGAGCCCCAGAGAGAGCGCACCGGCCATCAGGGCCATGGCTCCATAGCCTCAGCAGCGTCCCAGCCGGCGTGCTTCATGCCGCGCTGCAGCGGCACTACGTTTCTGGGGTGAGGGGCGATTGGGCAAGCTCCTCCCCATGGGTTGCCCACCATGTCTAATGGATATCGCACTCTGTCCCAGCACCTCAATGACCTGAAGAAGGAGAACTTCAGCCTCAAGCTGCGCATCTACTTCCTGGAGGAGCGCATGCAGCAGAAGTATGAGGCCAGCCGGGAGGACATCTACAAGCGGGTGAGTGTGGGGGGACCTGCACTCCCGGCGGGGCAGGGCTGGCGGCCCACCGCTACGACTCCTGGCTCTTCTTAGCTCAGGCTGTGCTAATTACAAGGGAGCTGGGGTCAGGCGGGTCTGGTCCACCTTAAGGCCCCATGACCTTGAACAAGCCCATTCACCTCTTTTGTGCCTGTTTTCCACTTTCAGAGAGGAAGCTGGGTTAAAACAGAGGCCCCCCAAACTCTGTGGTGTGAAACGGGACCAAACAGTCACCTTGGGAGCTGTTTTAAGTGTGCATTTTTTGCTTCACCTCCAGGGATTATGATTTAGTAACAAGAAAGGGAGCTTAAAAATTTGTATTGTTAAACAAACCCCAGAGGACTCTCTGAAGCAGGTAGTTTCCAGGCCACACATTCCCAAAGAGCAGGGCTCCTTCCACTTCTGGCTCCAGTGGGCAGGGAATGTCACTATGGAGGAAACAGCAGGGGCTGAAGCCACGTCTGCTTCTTGAGAGATTCACATTTGTTTTTGAAGATGATTATGCAGATAACCTTTTAAGACCAAATCTTGGGCATTTTCAGTCTTAGGAATAGTTCACCTTGGAATGAAGAAAGGGTACTGACGGAACAGCAGCGGGTCTGAGGCTCCGTGGGAGGGGGCCCGGCGAGTCACTGAAAGGGAAGTCCATCTTGATTGATGGGCAAGGAAGCCTGGAGGGGAAGGGAGCCGGACTGGAGGAGTGCGGCCAAAGCGCGCCTCAGGAGGAGGACCTGAGGCAGTGGGTCACGAGGAGTAGGCTTCGTGACCGGTTGCCCCACGTTGGCTCCTCCTGTGTCTCAGCAAGCATGGAGGGGGCCTGAGTGACCTGGACCTGGGGGCCTCTGGCTTCATCAGAGGTTCTAAATCTCCAGATATAAATATCATCATCGTCTGTGTTCTCTATGTCCTGTCCAGGAGAAGGTTAGGAAGCATTACAGGCTGCTAGATAATATATTGAATCAGAGGAATAAACTGGTGTCTATGAAGACTGAACAATTATTTGGTAAATTCAATTAATGTGGACAGCTAAATCTGGGCATTTAGCCCTATTTTCCTTCTTAATGGATTTCCACATTTTAACCTGAATTTCCTAAATTGACCCAGATTCATCCTTCATTTCTGTGTGGCTATATGGTGAATGTACCTCAACGAAGCTTCCAGGGGTCAAGTGAGAGATGTTAACTCAGAGAGACAAAGACAGTGGAAGGAAGAGCTGCAGTATTTGCCTCAGGGTAGGAATAGAGGATGCATTTGTTCACTGTGCAGAGGGAGGAGCATTTTCCCATTAACTGTCTCCAAAGCAAAGCAGAAGGAAAGGGCAATTTCTTATATAATTTGAGGGAAAGGATTTTTTTAGTTTGAATTAACTGACTGCTTGAATCATTTGTTTGCACCCTCTGCCTTGCACTGGCTAAGTAGACACTCTGCAGAGACACATGGGTGGGATGTGACGGGGCACCATTGCTCTCCTGGAGAAGTGTGATTAAGAAGATTATAGGAGCTGCTTGGGCATAGGAGAGGGGAAAGTCACAGGACATTGTCAGATGCAGAGGTGACAACCCTTTTGTTAGATCACTAGTCCTATGCAGGAATAGACAAGGTCTTGTTCTCTTTCTTGTCTTAAGTGCAGAATATTCAGGAAGCTACTGGTATCCTCTGATTTGAGGGATCTCAAACTACTGTGTCCCCTTCTTTCCCTTCTCACTAAATTTGTTCAGTGCACTGGGCACATTACTCATCCCATTTGGTTATGATTTTGGGGGAAGTGCTGAAGGCTTTAGGCTAACATATTCTTAGTATTTGGGAAACAAAACACATTATACCATTATCAATCATTAATATCATAGTTGAATTTAGTTTATCATACTATGTGGTGATGAGGGATTGATAGAAACCAGGGCAGTTCCTTTTTGATGGAAGGACAGGGGATTAAAAAACCAGCATATCAGGAGCCTGGAACAACCAAGTAGGCAAGTTAAGAGGTTAAGGCCTCTCTGAGTCTGTTCTAGCCCTTGTAGAACTCATTAAGAATAATATACAGAACCATAGGCACTAAAATTATTTGTTTTGAGAGTATGAATAAATAGTCATAAAGATTAAATAAGAGTTTTATCAAAGCAGTTTGTAAACTTCATAGCTCCATGCATATATGAAGGGGTAGTAATTACATGTGTATTGGAAGTAACGGCTTTATAATATTTGTAAGTGAGGAAGAGGTTTGGCTGTTTTAATCTCACCCTGAGATATTCCCATGAATGTGTTTTACATTCATCCTTGTTAGTCACATAGTGATTCCACAAGATTAGGACAATTAATTAGGAGCAATGCTGGTGAAGAGACCGAGGGTGACATGCAGTGTGTCATATACTAAGTCAGGTATTTCAGATGGGAATTTTAGAGCCCAATTCTGTGACCAAACTGCTTGATTTTTCTTTAGTGTTAGAAGGACACTTCTTTAAATATAGCAAAAATGTTAAATCATATCCAACTGAGCTAGAATCTATAATTTGGGTGCTGTATGCATGTTTCTTTTAAATAAAACCAGTGTTTTTGAAACATGTAATGCAAGTCTGTTGTGAATAGTAATTATCATTTTGCATAATTTGTTACTGATTTTTTTGAGATACTTGTATTTAAGGGTGAAGAATTACTGTCTTAAAGACAATCAAGCATTTCACCCTGATAAGTTCAGGGGAGCAAAATATGGGAAACTTTAGGAAAAAAGAACTAGAGAGGGTATTTAATCTTTCTTTCCAAGTGGCAAGTTCTCCTTTAGGTAGTTGACTGAGGAAGAGACTAAAATTGATATAATCCTTAATTGTAAAAGAAGCTACAATGATGTTTAATTGTATGAGAAGTTGTCAGAGTTAAAGAGTTATGTAAAAACCTGGAAGTGTCAACTTCAAGCAAGTAAACAAGAAAGGAGCTAAAGATTTCTCTCAAGCTGTTCAGAGAATTCAGAAATGATCTTAAGACTCATACTAACCCTAGATTAATAATACAGTATTAAATTATACATAAATATTAATCTGTGAGACTGGCTGCTTTTCTCTTGAGTGTTTAAGATAAAGTATCCTTTAAGCTTCAATTTTTGTAAATAATTTTTTAAAAATACAGGAAGAGACTGCTTACTCTCAGCACAGATAAACTGGTACCTACATGATAGATACCACTGCCCCCTCTTGGTAGCAAATACTAATTATAGGTTCACTTTTTTGGGGAGATAATTTTGAACATAAAAGGCAAGGAAAGGAAAAACCATTGTAGTATGCATAGCTCCTGATTCTGGAGCAAAGTAAAGTGAGAAATTGCTGTACATGGTCCACAGCTGAGTATGGCCCACTCCTAGGCAGATTGGCCTGTTAGCATTTCTGGACTGCAGCTGCTCTGGTAAATAATTTCTGGGTGGCAACTTGGCTGACTTCCTCGTTGTTGTTGATTATCTAATCCTGTGTTTTCTCCTGATAGCCGACTGTGTTGCCCTTAGAAATGTGCCTGACCCTGGAATTTGCAAAATCCATTGCTGTGTGGTAAACACCTGGTATCCAAACAGCACACAAAACCGCTTTCTACTGTGTTTTTCCATTATGACTACTTACTTGTTAAATGTGTGTGAATTTATTATCTAAGGTTATTTAAAAAAAGATTCAAGTTTTCATTCTAAGAATGGTTCTTAAGATCAGACAGAGCAAGCTCCAGTAATAAAAGAGGAAAAACTGAATGTTGTCATCCTGGACCATATAGAGTCAGTGTTTAAATATGATATAATTAATGTTAGAACATTAAACTGGACTCTAACATTTAAGTTAGAGTGTTAAAGTTGACAGACTTGTGTTCTGTTGTTTTGTGGCCCTTAAACTGACTGACTTCTCTGAGCTGTGGTTTCTTGTCTTTGAGATTGGATATTTTTCCTGAGCAAACTTTGAACATGATACACAGCATATTTTTGCAGCTTGGTTTTAGAAATCAAGATAAACAGCTTGCTGACTTTACTTGCTTATCAAATTTTTGTAATTTCTATTATTTGCTGTCATTGAGCATAATAGTTAAGAGTTATGAACCCAGCAGACCTGAGATGCAATCTTGGTTCTACCACTTGCTTCCTGTGTTAACTTGGGCAAACACTATAATTTCTCTGAGCTGAAGTGGGTGTTGTAATAGCATCCATATTATAGGGCCTGGAAGAGAATTAAATGGGCCAATTATGTTGAAATCAGCACAGTGCTTGTCATATAGTAAAAGCCCTCAAGAAATATATGCCAGACATGACAAAATTGTCCTGGTAAGTGCAATTACTGGACATGTTTGATCTGGACAATTTTTTATTCCAAATCAATTTATTTTTCCTCAGTAATGGATTTGGGACAATTTGTCCCATTTGTCTCAATCCTTCATTTCATTTTGCCCTTGTATAAATAACATAATATAATCCAAGTGCCCCTATTGCAGCAAATTTTCTGCACCCTCAAATACAAATGTTCCTTTGAAGAATAAATGAGAAAGGCTGGGTTTGTTAAACTTCTTTTTTTTTTAAATAAAATATTTTATTTATTTAGTAATGGTACAAAATCCTTTGCTTTCACAAAAATTATCATTATTATGACTGACTGGTTACAATTCAAAATCTTCTGCCATCTTGGTTTAATACTTTGTGATGTAGCTTAGCCTGGTTTTAAATTCAGCTTACATAATTTATTTTTTATTTTTTAAAACCTATATTTTGTTGAGATATAATTGAAATGTAACATTATATTGGTTTTAGGTGTACAACATAATATTATATATATTGCAAAATGATCACCACAAAGTCCACTTAACATCCACCACCAGTACATCGGTACAAATTTTTTTCTTTGTTTTTACAACTTGGAAGATACACTCTCTTTGTTAAATTTATTTTTAGTTCACTGGTTGATTTTCTTTAGTCCCAGTCTGATTTCTTTAAGGGTTGGGCAGTGTGATGAGTCACAGTATACATGGGACCTTACTGTGCTGAGCCCTTATCTGTAAATTCAGTGATGTCCCAAGGAACTTCATCAGGCTATACAATTTAGGAACCTTATCCTGAACCAATGGAAGACTATTAAGAAAGAACAAATAACTTTAAGGGCTATAAAAATGTAGGGACACAAGTTTTAGACTCAATCAGAAAACCTGAATTCTGAATCTACCTTTTCCTAGTTACCTGTCCTTAGTTTTGTCCATAACTTGTTTCCTAAAATGAAGGCATGAATTCCTGCCCAGCCCTCCTTACTATATGTAAACATGTTTTAAAGTGTTAGGCATTAAATATATGTAAAGGATTATTACTATCCTAATACCTGGAGACACATACCAGAGTAGACACCTTCTCAGATTATTCTACAGTAACTAGTGACTATTGTAGTTAGTGTTCCAGATTGAATGATTTTCTTCTTATATTTACCAGAGTTGACTTTTTCTTTTTACAGTTGGATACCTTGTTTAGTTAGCTGTTAAGATTTTTCCCTCTATGTTTAACTTACATGAAGTTTTACAAATGTATCATGTAGGGAAGGGAGAAACATAAATAGAGAGAAATAAGGACTACTTTGGGCAAGTTATTTATTTATTTATTTAATTTCAAGTCAAATATTTTGGGCAAGCTATTTTTAAACAGTTCTCTGGAAGACTGGTATGAACATAGTCTGTGTGTATCCGTGTCTGTGGGTGCCATGTTTGCTAATTCCTCATTCCCAGTCTTCTGAGGTCCCTGAAGGTATGCCTGTCCATTTCCTCTTCTTTCTGGGAGTGGGAGTAGGGAGAAAGTAGGGAGACTCTAATAATTCAATAGTTGTAATCAGTATTTGTGTTTTTGATTAAATTTTTTTTAACTTCACACCTATTAGGATGGCTATTATAAAAACAAAACAAAATAGACAACAAACGAACAAAAATAACATATGTTGGCCAGGATGTGGAAAAACTGGAAAACCTGTGTTTAGCTGGTTGGGAGTTTAAAATGGTGTAGCCACTGCAGAAAATAGCAGTGATTCCTCAAAATATTAAACACAGAATTATTATATGATCCAGTAATTTCACTTCTAGGTGTATACCTGAAAGAAGTGAAAGCAGGGACTCAAACTGATATTTGTATGTCCATGTTCACAGCAGCATTATTCACAATGGCCAAAGGGTAGAAGCAATCTAAGTGTCTGTTGACAAATGAGTGGATAAACAAAATGAGGTTTGCCACATACATGGGATATTGTTCAACCTTAAGGAAGGAAATTTTTTTTTTTTTTAGATAATTATTTTTTATTGAAGGGTAGTTGACACACAGTATTACATTACATTAGTTTCAGGTGTACAACATAGTGATTCAACGTTTATATACATGACAATTCTAGGTACCAGCTATCACCATACCAAGCTGTTACAATATCTTGACTATATTCATTACATCCCGGTTACTTATTATTTTACCATTGGAAGTGTATACTCTTTTTTTGTGTGTGTGTGAGGGCATCTCTCATATTTGTTGATCAAATGGTTGTTAACAACAATAAAATTCTGTATAGGGGAGTCAATGCTCAATGCACAATCATTAATCCACCCCGAGCCTAATTTTCATCAGTCTCCAATCTTCTGAGGCATAACAAACAAGTTCTTACATGGAGAACAAATTCTTACACAGTGAATAAGTTCTTACATGGTGAACAGTACAAGGGCAGCCATCACAGAAATCTTCGGTTTTGCTCATGCATTATGAACTCTAAACAGTCAGTTCAAATATGAATACTCATTTGGTTTTTATACTTGATTTATGTGTGGATACCACATTTCTCTCTTTATTATTATTATTTTTAATAAAATGCTGAAGTGGTAGGTAGATACAAGATAAAGGTAGAAAACATAGTTTAGTGTTGTAAGAGAGCAAATGTAGATGATCAAGTGTGTGCCTGTAGACTATGTGTTAATCCAAGCTAGACAAGGGCAATAAAACATCCACGTATGCAGAAGATTTCTCTCAGAACAGGGGGGGTGAGGTTCTAAGCCTCACCTCTGTTGATCCCCAATTTCTCACCTGATGGCCCCCCTGCGACTGTGCCTGTCTTAGGTTGTTCCTCCCTTGAGGAATCTTACCCGTCTCTGGCTAACCAGTCATCTTCCGGGGCCATACAGGGAAATGTGAAGTTGGTAAGTGAGAGGGAAGCCTTATTGTTTGAAAAGGTTAGCTTTTAATTTCTTTGCATATTTATGCCCTGTAGCTTCTATGCCCAGCATTTGTCTTGAGGTATCTTTAGCACTTGGAAGAATTATGATACTCGGTAAATTTGATATGAGGCACGAATTCTATTTAAGGGTTGTAATTAGGAAGGAAGAAGAAAAGCTATAGAAGTAGCAGATGGAAGAAAACATGGGAAGATTGATTATTTCTTTGACATATCTTCTTGTACAGTAACTTCAGCATGTATAGGTTTTAAGCTACTACTTAAATTGCGCACACACATTAACATAATAGGAGTATAGTTACATAACCAAAGCATACCTGTAATTACCAGCCATCTCCAGTGAAACCAAGAAAACCAGTTAGGCACCTTAGGCATTTGTGAAAACTTATCTATGATATGGTGGATATTGTCCAAGTGAACTTGAACAGTCTGAGAGAAATCAGACAAATTAAAACAACCCATTCCTGGGGAATGTTCACATCCCTTATGTTCTTTTAACAGTAAATAGTCTGTAGTTGTAAGATTTTGGAGTGCTACCATTTGCACTTCTCCTAATTCTTGGTTGAGTTCCAACAGTATAGATCCAGTCAAATTTGTTGTTTTACTGTATGCACAGGCCAGCTTAGATATCTCCTTCCTCCTTCCCATGGCAAGTCCAGGAACTGGTGGGATGAGTGCATCTACAGCTGTAGCAGTGAGTGGATCTTTGTTGGGGTTTTTTGATGATCATCTTCTGGCATGGGTCTTCCAGAGAGTGCTGATGTTGGAAGTTCTTTTTCATATCGTATCTTAGTTCATTTTCAGGGTAGCCCAATTAGGCTTTTATCCTCTGTATAAACACAAACAGACCCTTTGCCTACACTTTTATATGCCTTTTGTACTCTTGTGTAGAACTCATTGGAGGTTACCACACAGAAACTGCCCTTTTTTTTTTTTTTGGTATCACTAATCTACACTTACATGACGGATATTATGTTTACTAGGCTCTCCCCTATACCAGGTCCCCCCTATAAACCCCTTTACAGTCACTGTCCATCAGCATAGCAAAATGTTGTAGAATCCCTACTTACCTTCTCTGTGTTGTACAGCCCTCCCTTTTCTCCTACCCGCCCATGCATGCTAATCTTAATACCTCCCTACTTCTCCCCCCCTCTTATCCCTCCCTACCCACCCATCCTCCCCAGTCCCTTTCCCTTTGGTACCTGTTAGTCCATTCTTGAGTTCTGTGATTCTGGTGCTGTTTTATTCCTTCAGTTTTTCCTTTGTTCATATATTCCACAGATAAGTGAAATCATTTGGTATTTCTCTTTCTCCACTTGGCTTGTTTCACTGAGCATAATACCCTCCAGCTCCATCCATGTTGCTGCAAATGGTAGGATTTGCCCTCTTCTTATGGCTGAGTAGTATTCCATTGTGTATATGTACCACATCTTCTTTATCCATTCATCTATCGATGGACATTTAGGTTGCTTCCAATTCTTGGCTATTGTAAATAGTGCTGCGATAAACATAGGGGTGCACTGATCTTTCTCATACTTGATTGCTGCATTCTTAGGGTAAATTCCTAGGAGTGCAATTCCTGGGTCAAATGGTAAGTCTGTTTTGAGCATTTTGATGAACCTCCATACTGCTTTCCACAATGGTTGAACTAACTTACATTCCCACCAGCAGTGTAGGAGGGTTCCCCTTTCTCCACAGCCTCGCCAGTATTTGTTGTTCTCTGTCTTTTGGATGGCAGCCATCCTTACTGGTGTGAGGTGATACCTCATTGTAGTTTTAATTTGCATTTCTCTGATAATTAGTGATGTGGAGCATCTTTTCATGTGTCTGTTGGCCATCTGTATTTCTTTTTTGGAGAACTGTCTGTTCAGTTCCTCTGCCCATTTTTTAATTGGGTTATTTGTTTTTTGTTTGTTGAGGCATGTGAGCTCTTTATATATTCTGGACGTCAAGCCTTTATCGGATGTGTCATTTTCAAATATATTCTCCCATACTGTAGGGATCCTTTTTGTTCTATTGATGGTGTCTTTTGCTGTACAGAAGCTTTTCAGCTTAATATAGTCCCACTTACTCATTTTTGCTGTTGTTTTCCTTGCTCGGGGAGATATGTTCAAGAAGAGGTCACTCATGTTTATGTCTAAGAGGTTTTTGCCTATGTTTTCTTCTAAGAATTTAATGGTTTCATGACTTACATTCAGGTCTTTGATCCATTTTGAGTTTACTTTTGTGTATGGGGTTAGACAATGGTCCAGTTTCATTCTCCTACATGTAGCTGTCCAGTTTTGCCAGCACCACCTGTTGAAGAGACTGTCATTTCGCCATTGTATGTCCATGGCTCCTTTATCAAATATTAATTGACCATATATGTCTGGGTTAATGTCTGGATTCTCTAGTATGTTCCATTGGTCTGTGGCTTTGTTCTTGTGCCAGTACCAAATTGTCTTGATTACTATGGCTTTGTAGTAGAGCTTGAAGTTGGGGAGTGAGATCCCCCCTACTTTATTCTTCTTTCTCAGGATTGCTTTGGCTATTCGGGGTCTTTGGTGGTTCCATATGAATTTTTGAATTATTTGTTCCAGTTCATTGAAGAATGTTGCTGGTAGTTCCATAGGGATTGCATCAAATCTGTATATTGCTTTGGGCAGGATGGCCATTTTGACGATATTAATTCTTCCTAGCCACGAGCATGGGATGAGTTTCCATCTGTTAGTGTCCCCTTTAATTTCTCTTAAGAGTGACTTGTAGTTTTCAGAGTATAAGTCTTTCACTTCTTTGGTTAGGTTTATTCCTAGGTATTTTATTTTTTTTGATGCAATTGTGAATGGAGTTGTTTTAAGGAAGGAAATTTTGACACATGTTACAACATGGATAAACTTTGAGGACATTATGCTAATTGAAATAAACCAGTCACAAAAGGTCATAGTACATGGTTCCACTTATGTGAGAGACCTGGAGTAGCCAAACTCACAGAGACAGGCAGTAGAATGGTGGTTCCCAGGGGCTGTTGGGAGGGGGAGAATGGGGAGTTATTGTTAGTGGACATAGTCAGTTAGGGAAAAAGTTCTGGAGATGGATGGTTGTACAACAATACAAATGTACTCAATGCTGCTGAACTGTACACCTAAAAGTGGTTAAAATGGCAAATTATATGTTTTGCATATTTTACCACAATAAAAAAATTTTAAAGCAACTTTCCCATAAATGTCATATTTACTTTAAAAAATTATGGAACCCGTGACCAAAAATAACTTTTGTCTTCTGTTTTTGCTTAACACAGCTTTTCTCATTTTAAAAAGCTTTTAATTTGAAATCATAATTCTTACCTGTTGAGAAAAAGAAATTTTTTCCTTTGAAACCTTAAGACCTTTCCTTCTAATCACTAGAAAACAAATGTAAAACTAAATTCTGGAGCCTTATTTAATTCTAATTCACTTTGAATGATCACCTTAACTATGTCTACATAATTTATACTTCTGCATGGACTTATTACAAAGCCACTTCTTCCTATTGGTTATGTACATCTAGGTTTACATACTGATGGAAGTAGCATGATATAGTTTGAAGGAATAGGCATTCTAAATTCCTGTCAAATGTTTCCTAATTTGCATTATCACCTTGGCCATTTGCTCACTCATGTTTGCACACATGCATTCACTCACTCAAACATCTATTGACCATCACTAATGCCAGCTACTGTGCTAGATGCTGGTAAAGAAAGATAACAAATAAATTAAAATGGTATAATAAGGGCTACCATAAAGGTAAGGTACAGGTTGCTATTTAGAACGAAAGTGATAAAATCTACCAGGAAAGGCCTTGTCAAGTGTGTGAAGTTTGAATTGGATCTTAAAAGGTAATAATCCAACAAGGAGTGGGGGAAAACATTTCAGGCAGAACAAACAGCATTCACAAGGCCACAGGGGCATGGAAAAACACTGTGTGTTTGGCACACTCCAAGTTATTCAGTATGGCCACAACACATGGTATTGAGGGCTTACGGTGGTGGTGAGAAGAGACCAGAAAGGTAAGCGGGAGGTAGATAAGAAGAGCTTTGGATTTATCCATTCATTCGTTAATAAGCATTAATTGGGTACTATACTAATACCATAGTCCAAGTACTATACTGGAAATTGGGGCTTCAATGATGAGTAAAACACAGGTGATAGAGTATGGTAAAAGGCAGTAATAGAGATGTGTACAAAGTCTAAGGTACTCAAACATTTCTAACCCAAATGAGTAGCCCAGATGAAAGAAAAATCTACAAAGGATTCTTTGAGGAGGTTTCCTCTGAGCTTTGTTCTTCAAAGGGGAGTAAGCATTTAGTTAGTTGGTGCACAGTGGGGTAGAAAGAAAGGCATTTTGCCAGAAGCAAAGAAGAGGCAAGAAACCACATGGTATGTGATGAGGAGAGCCTAAAGGAGGGCTGTGGCAACAGGAATAGAGGGGAGAAAACTGATGTGAAAGAATTTGGAGGTGAAATTCTTAGTAGATATTAATGGAGTGTTTTTAATATGCCTAGGGTATAGGATGTGTTAAAAGCAGAAAACAGGTTTGCATTGAGATTAATCAACACATCATAAGATGTGGTGACTGATGGGAGGAGAGGACTGAGAGAAAGGAATCCAGAAGACGGCCAGGTTCCTGGTTCCGCAAGTAACTTCTTCTGGGCTGCTGGTTCTTCATGTATAAAATGAGTGGACTGGACAGGGATCAACACTAACCTCCCCTACTAGCTCTGAAGTCTGTGATTCTGAGCAGCCTCTTTGGATACTTTCACCCTACCTTAGGTGGGTGCTTCCCTCCTCCCAGCCTCTCAGCTCCTCCAGTGCCTTCTCAGTAACAGAGCTGAGATGGCTTTAAAACTCTCAGCCAATGTCAGGAAAATCTAGTGCTGTTACCAGGTAGCAGGAGTTATAATTAGCTTAGTTGCTAGGGGAAAACTGAGATTCTCCAAGCATGGACTGCCTGAAACAGCTTTTCCCTTCTTGATGAATTTACTTGTTTGTGGAAACAAAGTAGATATTAATGGAGTGTTTTTAATATGCCTAGGGTATAGGATGTGTTAAAAGCAGAAAATAGGTTTGCATTGAGATTAATCAATGTCTTGTCTGTGGTGGGAGAAGCTGGCAAAATTCTGCTTTGATATATCTTTGGATAGCTGAAAAGAGACTTATGTTCATTTGAAAAGAGGTAAATAAGAACATGGAATCACCATTTAGAGCTGGAGAGGATCTTGGAGATAATCTACTAACCCCTTCACTTTTTAAGAAAGCTTTTTATTTTAAAAGAAATTTAGACTTACAGAAAAGTTGCAAAAGTAGTGTAGAGTTTTTATATACCATTCATTCAGCTTTTCCTAATGAATAAACACTCTATTTTAAAGATAAGGAAACTGAGGCCCAGAATAGTAAAGTCACTTGTCTAAAGTCACACAGCAAAGTAATAGTCAAGTTGAGACTAGAATCCAGGAGGCTGTGCTACGTCCAGGCTCTGGCAATGACTTCCTTGATCTTTAACAAAAGTCCAAAGGATTTATATGCTTGTCAGGAGTTTAGACTTTCTTCTCCTTTGTGCTACTGGGCTAAAATATACTATGTACAGCAGGAGCTAGAGTAATTCCTAGATGAATGATTTTGTACCCTGTGCCTGCTGCCAAAAGGAAATATTTAGTTCCTTACCTCTATACCCCTTCTTCAGGAGTTTCATTTGTGTTTCCAAAAGTCATTGTGTGCTTTGGTTCTGTTTTGGTCTGCTTCCTGCTCTGGCCTTTGCTCTCTCACCTAAGCAAGCTGGGCTTCACAGAGACACGAGGTTGTGTTATACATGGAGAAGGCAGAGCAGGGGCCGATGCAAACTGGAAAGGGGCCTGCCCTATCATGTTAAATAGCAGCTAATCCACCCACACACCAAAGGACAGTGACTCGACTTGGTACATGCCGTTCCCTGGAGAGCTAAGTGACAGTCAGGTGGCTTTTTGCCAAGGAACTTTAGAACAGACCTTGGGCACTGGGAAGTTACCATCCCTGCTATTTGGAAACTTGGCTTGAAGAGGTTGGGAGTCAATAAAAGGCACTGGCTGCCTTGTGGTGCCAGCTTTTCATCCCCCAGCCTTCATGTAGGGCCCTGCTACCACGAAGGAAAGGGAGCCACCTCTGCAGGTGCACAGGGCCTTAGAAAGCCCACATGGCGGTTTGAGGAGGAAGCCCTCCCCTGACACCTCTGGCCACCAGCGTGAAAGCCATGGCACCAGCACTCGCTGAGGGCCAGAAGTGAGCACATCCTTCCAGGTCATTTTTCAGAGCTTCTCTCTAAGGCCACACAGGTGGCTGCCCCTCTCCTACTCCACCAGACCTCCCAATCCAGATTCTTTCTAGGCAAGCTGAGTATATGCTCACTACAAACATAAACCTTGTCCTGTCCACTTGGCTCAACTCAATTGATGACAAGCTGTGCTATCAATCACTCTGCTCCTGGGTTCATGACTGGATCCTAGGGTCTTCCTAGTATAGAAATCAAATGAAGGTAGTGGACCTCTGGGACCCAGAGCTGCGAGCAGATCTCTTAGAGGTGGGGAGCAGTCTCCATTCTAAATCTTGTTCTTTCTTTCCAGGCAGTGGGATTGTGGAGAAGACCGGCTTGCTGCCAAACCATTTGCAGCCTCGATGACTCAGATAAATTCAGGACAGTAACTGGTCCTTGGCAGCCTCTATAAAGCTAGGGCTGAGAACAGAGGGGTTCCTTCAGCTGTGGAAAGCTTGGTTACGTAGGGACCATATAAGAGGGCTTGCCTGAATTCCTCACTGAGAGGGTGATGGTACCGTTTAGAACTGGAACTCGCCCTCAGTCTTTCTCTACCCTTACCTGGCCTGCAACTCCTACCTTCCTAATTTCTTTCTCTCTTCTTTCCGCTCCTGTTTCCCCTACTTCTTTAGGGTGTCAGGGTATGTCACCAGTGCCTAAGGGTCTTGACAGAAGGTGGAGGAAAATAAATGACCATGACAAAAACGGCCTGAGAACTCCTCTGTTTCAAGGCTACTTATCTCCAAGAGAGGTCACTAGACCCAGGTCTTGCCTCAACTTCTGGTATCAGTATTTTCCCTATTCCTAGGCCCTTTCTGTTCTTTGTCCCATCTCCTCTCTACTCTTTCTCCAAATTTACACATACATGTAGAAAATAAACACTAAGCACTTTCCATTTAAACCCTATGGAGGAGGAAATCCATGAAATGTTTCATACAATATCTAGGTACTGTGCTATGCATTTTACACATATTTTAATCACAGCCACCTAATAGCTCTATGAAGTCGGTGTCTTGTCCCACTTTTCCATAGGACCAGATTTGCACACATCCATAGCCTCAGGGAATGTACCTGGAATCCCAGCAGCTACATGGCCTAATTCTTCAGTTAATAAGCAAGGTCTTGGCACATTCTTTGGAATTTAAAGTTAGTCACCCTTTCAGATGCGAATGATGTTTTCTTAGTGACTAACTCTACATTGTATTAAGGTTTAGCTAAAGAGAAAGGAAATGGCTCTCATAAAATGATATCTATTTTCATAACAGCTTCCACCAAGATTGTGCCAGGAAGAGGTGGCATTGTCTCATTGCTGTACCTGCAATAAAAGGCAGCTCTGACCTCATTTTTGCTTGTGCAACATGTGCAAATTGCCACATGGAAGCAACAGAAACTGGGCTGTGCTTATCCCTGTACACTGCCCTGTCAGCCTTGTGCCGAGTCTGGTACGAAACTCCAGAAATTCAGAGGAAATGGGGGAATATTCAAACTTAAAAATTAGAAAATGAGGCTTCTGGAAAAGAGAAATGGATTTGGGATTTTTAATTTGGGGAAGAAGAGACTTGGAAGTGACCTAGCAGTAGATCTGAGATGTCTCAGTATGTGATGGATGGTGATCAGCTATGTTGCATCCCTGCTGAGAGTAAGAATAGGTTGATCCTAGTGGAAACCTAAGCATTTGTGATGAGGACATACTCAGAAAGTTCTCAAATCCCTCCCCCTCTTGGCAGGTGTGGTGAGAAGCCAAGAAAGCCCACTGGCCTGGCAGGAACAGACTTAGCCTGACAAGGACGGGCTCTCTCGCTCTCGGCCCCCTTGAGCCCATGGTCAGAATGGAGGTGTGGGGCCAAAACATAACTTTTATGGTCGACATGGGGGTGGAACACTCTGTGGTCACCCTCCCTGTAGCCCCTTTCAGCGGAAGGGCTGCAACTATCCTCAGAGCCACCGGGTCAAAAGCAGTTCAGCAGCACTTCTGCCAAGCCCACCAATGTGAACTTGGGGGCCACAAGGTCCAATGTAAATTTCTGTACCTGCCTGAGTGCCCCATTCCCCTCCTCAGGTGAGATATAATCTTGAAACTCCTCATACTGGCAATAACCACACCCAGGGAAGAGGAGTGGAGGCTGTTCTGTGCCCAGGCTCCTCAGGTAGCCCACCTGAATTCAGAGCTGCCTTCCCCTCGGAATGGGCTGAAGACAACCCACCTGGATTGGCCCATAACTGAGCCCCTGTCATTGTAGAGTTGACTCTGGGGACCCAGCCACAGAAACAGCAGCAGTACCCCCTTTCACAAGAGACAAAAGCAGGCATCCAGGAACACCTGACCAGACTCAAAGAAGCAGGCATTCTAGTTGAGTGCCAGTCGCCCTGGAACACCCCACTTCTACCAGTCAAAAAGCCAGGAGGAGGGCACCAACCTGTCCAAGACCTGTCCAAGACCTGCGTGCCATCAACAAGGTAACTGTGTTTCTGCACCCGGTGGTCCCAAACTCATACATCCTCCTCAGTCAGATCCCGGGGCCTGCCAAATGGTTCACTGGCCTAGACTTAAAAGATGCCTTTTTCTGCCTCCGGCTGGCCCCCCAGAGCCAGCTCTTGTTTGCCTTTGAAGGGACCGAACCGGATACGGGGCAGCAGATGCAGTTAACATGGACACGGCTTCCACAAGGGTTCAGAAACTCACCCACTCTCTTTGGAGAGGCATTGGCCACAGACCTTGACAGCTTTTTGAGGGAAGCCATGTGCTGCGCCCTCCTCCAGCATGTAGATGACCTCCTCCTCGCCAGTGACACCCAAGAGAACTGTACAGAGGGCAGGCCCTCCTGCAGCTCCTGTCAGACTCAGGATAGCAAGTAAAAGAGTCGTTACCTCCTTACTCCAGCCCCAGACAAAGAAGGGCCTACGAGAATTCCTGGGGGCTGCAGGGTTCTGCTGAATCCGGATTCCTGGATTCTCAGCAATGGCAAAACCCCTCTACAGCCTCCTAGGGAGGCCAGACCGAGAGCCTCCTGTCTGGACAAAAGAGGTAAAAACCGCTTTCCTGGACGTAAAGCCTTCTTTAGAACAGGCACCAGCCCTAGGCCTGCCAGATATAGAAATGCCCTTCAATCTCTTCATACATGAAAAAGAAAAGGTGGACCTCAGGGTTCTCACACAGACTGTTGGCCCCTGACAATGGCTGGTCGCATACCTACCAAAGAAATAACCCAGTTGCAGCAGGATGGCCACCCTGCTTCAGGGTGCTGGCAGCCACAGTTCTACTCATTAAGAAGGCAGACAAACTTATCCTGGGACAAGAATTCAATTCTACATTGCAAAGGACAACAAAAGGGAAACGACCCTTTAACACAGAAGATGAAGCATCTAAAGCAGCAGCCAGTAAAAACTGCACTGGAAGCCCTCCTCAAGAAGTAATACTACATCAGCCAGTTGTCAGCATTGTGTTGGGCAACAAGTGAGTGGTGCATGACTTGTGCCAGGAATAATGCTTCATCTGCACTGTGACCCCCACCAGGTGTCCAAAGGGCAGGAGTTGCCCCCTTTGAAGACCTAAAAATAGACTTCACAGATGTCCAGCCAAGCAGAGGACTCAGATACCTTCTAATAATAGTGTGTACATACTCTGGGTGGGTGAAGCCTTCCCGACCAGGACAGAACAAAACTGGGAGGTAGCTCAAGTTCTCCTGATGGAGATTGTGCCCTGGTTTGGCCTACCGTCTGCAATTCAAAAGCAGTCAATGTTACCTGGAAACTCCACCTTGCCTACAGGCCCCAGAGTTCAGGGAAAGTAGAGCAAATGAATTGCACCCTTAAGGGAACCCCAGCCAAGTTCTGTCAGAAAACCGGCCTCCCATGGCTGGACCTACTACCCTTCACCCTCCTGCATGCCCATTGCACAGCCGGTGCACAAGGCTTTTCCCCTTTTAATCTAGTGTATGAATGCCCCCCCAGTACCCCCCCGCCCTGTGTCTAAAAAGCCTTCCAGGAAACCTACACCAAATATGAAATAAGGGAGTAAGGGAACAGCTTCAAGCCCTTAGGAGCCACCCTAAATAAATTACAACAATACTCCATAGAAAGAGTCCCGATCTCCTTGGGGACCCCAGTACATTCCTTCCAGGTAGGGGACTCAATCTAGGTCAAAAATTTAAAAAAGGACCCCCTCAAGCCTCAGTAGACTGGGCCCCATATTGATGTTCTAACCAATCCTACTGCCTTCAGGGTTTCAGGCATCACTCCAGAGTAAAGAAGGCCCATCATTCTAACAAAAAAAATACATCAGTGGAGAGCCCAGCAGCCAGACATTGGGAATCCCCTCCTCCTCTGCATTCAACAATTACCCTCTGACTCATGAACACCTGCACACCATGGATCCTGGCCCTCGCTGGTGTGGGATCTCTCATCCTGGGGACTGGACTCTCCACTGCTGCCCCTTCTGATTAGACTGTCCCCCACAGAGATGCCTTTTCCATTGTTCATTGGGTAATCATAGGTTGTGCTGCTACACTTGCTTGCCTTTCTTAACTTCAGTCTCGGGCCTCAGCCTGTCTAACTTCTCCCCAGTACTTCTCTGTAATGCTGCCTCTATAACTGCTTGGGCTGGGCCTAACTGCCCAAATGGCTTTGGGACAGGAGCACCTGTGTTGTACAATTTTACACCATCATCAAGAAAATCTATCATAAACCAAAATGATGCCCTCTAAAATGATTTGTTTAAAGGGGCATCAGAGGAGGGAATGATGGGGAAATGCTCAGAAAGTTCTCCAATCCCTCCCTCTTTTGGCAGGTGTGGTGAGAAGCCAGGGAAACAGGGTTTCTATTGAGGCTTCAGAAATATAAAGGAATCACAAAGTGCTTGGGTGCTTGGGATTGAAACAATGTAACAATGTATTTCCCTCCTCCCCCAACCTGGACTCAGTGATGGAACAGCTCATTGATCATAGTCATGGAAGCCATTAGTTTATGATACAGTATCCAGATAACCTTTACAGAAATCGATTAAAATATAACTAGCATCCTGAATACATATATAGTGACCTAATAGCTCCTACTGCAACAGTTTCTGGGTGCTGACTCCCACCTTAGCTTTGTAGTAAATGTATAAAAGACATGGCCCTGCTGTACTTAGGGCTCAGACCTTTGGAGATCACTGTCCTTTGAGCCTGGTGGCATAAAATAAATCTCTACCCTCCAAGACCTCCAGGTGCTGCTTGGTTCTCCGTCAGTGATCCAGTCCAGGTTTTCTGATTTTCTGTAACATTAGGACTCATTCATTTAAAACTACTTATTGAGCACTTACTGTTTTCCAGGTGCTACTGGAATATATATCAATGGACAAAACAGACAAGCATTCCTACCCTCACAGAATTTGTATTCTAGCATAAGGAAACAGTCAATGAACAGTAGAATATGTAGAATGTTGAAAGTGATAAATCCTCTGGGGAAAAAAGAAAAAAATAGACCCAGGTAAGTGGTTCAAAAAGGATAGGACTGGAGAGCAGGTTGTAATATTAAAAAGTGGTGAGGGACAGCCAAAGCAATCCTGAGAAGGAAGAATAAAGTGGGGGCTGGGGGGATTACACTCCCTGACTTCAAGCTCTACTACAAAGCCACAGTAATTAAGACAATTTGGTACTGGCACAAGAATAGACCCGCAGACCAATGGAACAGACTAGAGAGCCCAGATATAAACCCAAGCATATATGGTCAATTAATATATGATGAAGGAGCCATGAATATACAGTGGGGAAATGACAGCCTCTTCAACACCTGGTGTTGGCAAAACTGGACAGCTACATGCAAGAGAATGAAACTGGGTTATTGTCAAACCCCATATACAAAAGTAAACTCAAAGTGGATCAAAGCCCTGATTGTAAGTCATGAAACCATAAAACTCTTAGAAGAAAACAAAGGCAAAAATTTCTTGAATATAAACATGAGCAAATTTTTCCTGAACATATCTCCTTGGGCAAGGGAAACAAAATAAAAAATGAATAAATGGGACTACATCATGCTAAAAAGCTTCTGTACAGCAAAGGACACCATCAGCATAACAAAAAGGCATCCTACAGTATGGGAGAATATATTTGTAAATGACATATCTGACAAGGGGTTAACATCCAAAATATATAAAGAACTCAGACACCTCAACACCCAAAAAGCAAATAACCCTATTAAAAAATGGGCAGAGGATATGAACAGACACTTTTCCAAAGAAGAAATTCAGATAGCCAACAGGCACATGAAAAGATGCTCCACATTGCTGATTATCAGGGAAATGCAAATTAAAACCACAGTGAGATATCACTTCACATCAGTTAGGATGGCCATCATAGAAAAGAATAGGAACAACAAATGCTGGCAAGGATGCAGAGAAAGGGGAACCCTCCTACCCTGCTGGTGGGAATGTAAACTAGTTCATTATGGAAAGCAGTATGGAGGTTCCTCAAAAAACTAAAAATAGGAATACCATTTGACCTAGGAATTCCACTCCTAGGAATTTACCCTAAGAATGCAGGAGTGTAGTTTGAAAAAGACATATGCACCCCTATGTTTATTACAGCACTATTTACAATAGCCAAGAAATGGAAGCAACCTAAGTGTTCATCAGTAGATGAATGGATAAAGAAGATGTGGTACATATACATAGTGGAATATTATTCAGCCATAAGAAGAAAACAAATCCTACCATTTGCAACAACATGGATGGAGCTAGAGGGTATTATGCTCAGTGAAATAAGCCAGGTGGAGAAAGACAAGTACCAAATGATTTCACTCATCTGTGGAGTATAAGAACAAAGCAAAAACTGAAGCAACAAAACAGCAGCAGACTCACAGAACCCAAGAATGGACTAACAGTTACCAAAGGGAAAGGGACTGGGGAGGTTGGGTGGGAAGGGAGGGAGACGGGGAGTAAGGGGCATTAAAATTAGCACACATATTGTAGGGGGGAGGCACGGGAAGGCAGTATAGCACAGAGAAGACAAGTAGTCACTCTATAGCATCTTACTACGCTGATGGACAGTGACTGTAATAGGTATGTGGTGGGGACTTGTTGATGGGGGGACTCTAGTAACTACAATGTTGCTCATGTGATTGTATATTAATGATACCAAACAAAAAGGGGGTGAGGGGAGGCCATAATTAGAAAGTGATTTTGAAAACACACGTACATATTCATTATCTCACACAGTTTATGTGGGTCAGTAGTCCAGGCACACCTTAGCTGAGTTCTCTGATCAGGGTTCCACTGGGCAATAACTAAGATAATGGCCAGGCTGAATACTCACGTGGGGGCTTAACTAGGGAAGAATCTGCTTATGAGCTCTCTCAGGTTATTGGCAGAATTCATTTCCTTTTGTGGTAGGATGAAGGGTCCTGACTTCTTGTTGGCTAGAGGCTGCCCACAGTTCCCCAAACCCACCTCTGTTTCTTGCCATATGGGCTTTCCCTGTGTGGCCATTTTCTTCATTGAGTCACAAAGGAGAGGTTCTACACAGCAAGTCTGGTAGCAAGACAGTCTTAAAACTTAAAGAGTGGCACTCTGTACTTTTGCCATATTCTGTTAGTTAGAAGCAAGTTACCAAGCCTGTCTATTCTCAAGAGGAGGCGATTACACAAAGCTATGAACACTGGTAGGCGGGGATCATGGGAGCCATGCTAAAGTCCATCCAGCACATAGTCTTCACACTTGTTCTGCAGAGAGGAGATGGAGAGGGAAGTAAATAAACATGTGAGTGACTGAGGGAGGAATATTTTATTCCTGGCTTTTACCTTTATAGCATTGGTAGTCCTCAAGTCTGACCTGAGCCAATGAAAGCACCCCAGATTGGTGGTCTCTGTGCTGAGGTCTTACCCACCCTTTGCACTGGCTGTTTGAGTTGCCAGTTCCTTTATTATTTCTGTTTTCTTTTTATCTCCTTGTTCAATCAGTTTTATTAAGTGTACAGTTTGATGAATTTGAACAAATATATATATATATATATATCCCCATGCAATAACCATCAGACAGCCAAGATATAAAACATGAAACATTTCCATCATCCAAAAGAGTCATTTGTCTCATTGGTGCCCATCTCACACACCTCTGGCTGTAGGAAATCATTGATCTACTTTCTGTCTATACCTTAGTTTTGTCTATTCTAGAATTTCTTAAAAATAGAAGCATACAGTATAGATTCTGGTGTGGGTCTTCTTTCATTTAGCATAATGATTTTGAGGTTCATGTTGTTTGTGTCAGTAGTTCATTCCTTTTTGTTGCTGAATAGTATTCTATCATATGAATATAATGAAATTTGTTTATCAGTTTCCCTACTGATGAACATATGGGTGTGCAAAGTGATTGGCTAATATGAATAAAGCTGCTATGAATATTCATGTACAAGTCTTTGTTTTATTTCTCTTGGGTTGATACCCAGTAGTAGAATTGTTAGGTCATATAGTAAGCATGTGTTCAACTTATAAGATACTGCCAAACCGTTTCCCAAAATAGCTATGCCATTATTTTTAAGCAATGACTTGAAGGAGATGAAGAAGTTAGCCAAACAGATAACTGAGGGAAAAACATTCCAGGGAGAGAAACAGCAGGGAAGCCACTGTGGCCAAAGCAATATGAGAAAGGGCAAGAATCCTGGAAGACAAGGCCCCAGAGGTAATGGGGCTGATATAGATCAGATAGGCCCTGGTAGGTAATTTTAAGGACTTCAGCTTTTACTCTGAGTGAGGAGGCAAGCCATTAAAGGATTTTGAACAGAGAAATGATCTAACAAATGACAGCCTATCTGACTTTTGAAAAGATTATTTTGACTGTGGTATTGAGAATAGGCTGTTGAAGAAGGGTAAAAGCCAGGAGGGCTGTTAGGAAGCCATTGTAGTGATCCACGTAAGAGATGACGGTGGTGAGACTAAGGTAATAACAACTGATGTGGGGATAAGTGGGGAGGTGGCACCAACAAGATTACTGATGGATTGGATATAGAATGTGAGGGGAAAAAAGGGAGTCAAGGAAAACCCAAGGGTTTTTGGCCTAAGCAACTAGGAGGATAGAATAACCATAATTGAGATAAACCATAATATATTATATATATTTTTCACATATATATATATATAACATATAAACTATATATATAATATAAAATTTATATTATATTATATCATATCATATCATATCATACCATATGTCATAACATAAGGCCATCTACAGAGCAGGTTTGAGAATGGAAAGAAAGAACTCGATTTTGGACATTTTGTGTTTGAGGTATTAGACATTTCCTGCGGCAATATCAAGTAAGCAGTTGAGTATCATTTAAAAACAAAATTCAACCAAGTAAATATGAAGACCTAATTGTCTTTATTAATAGAGTCATGAACTGGTTAGCATCCCATCTAGCAAGTAGAGGGATGCTCTGAGGAGTTGTACAAAAGGGAAGATTTTTATGAGAAGGAGGGTGGGGCAAGGAAATTATTAAAAGAAAAGAAAGGATTGTTTCAGGCAAGGTCACTTTCCTTTAAGGGGAAGAGCAGAGAATCTTTTCATGCAGAGTACTTCATTTTCTTTTGGTAGGGGTTAGATTGGACCCCTGTGACAGATGACCTCATTAGTGCTGAGCAGAAAATTGCTGATTGGCTGTGAAAAGGTCACATTTCTGGAATAGGTTGATACTAAATTTAATTTAGTCTTGGTTTGGTGTGAGGTGTAGGTGGCTGGGGGGCAAATGACTCCATTTGGGTTTCTTTTTTTTTTTATTTTAACTGTGTATAAGTCTCAAGTTCTGGAAAAGGGTTGGGCTAGAAATACAAAGTTAGGAGTTGTCAGCTTACAGATGGTATTTAGAGCCATGTGACTCTTTAAGATCACCAAGGGAGTTATACCTTCCAAGGGGCAAGAGAACAGGACCAAAGACCAAGCCCCGGGTCACTATAATAGTTTGGTAAAAGGAGGAAGAACCAGCAAAGGAGACAAAGAAAGTGCAACAGTAAAAGGGAGGAAATCCAAGAGAGTTTGGAGCCCCAGAAGGCAAGTATATAAAGTGTATAATGGAAGAGGGAAGGATCAGCCTTTTGAAATGCTGATAGTAGTTGAAGAAATAAGATGACCAAGAATTGACCTTTGGATTTAACAATGTGAATGTTTTTAATGATCTTGATTAGAGTAGTTTTGGTGGACTGGTGGAGGAAAAAGCCTGATTGAGTAGGTTTACCAAAGAATGGAGGACAGTTTTGTTTTGTTGCAAAAGAGAGCAAAGACATGGGACAGTAACTAGTAAGGGTGATGGGTTTCATAGAATTTTAAAAGAGAGATGGATAATAGCATGTTTGTATACCAGTAGAATTTTCTAGTACAAAGTGAAAGATTGATGGAGGAGAGAAGGGGAGGCTTTCTGGATGTTATTTTTGAGAGGTAGAGAGAATGAGACTTAATATGTATGTGGCAGGTTTGTCTTTAGATAGGAATATGGATAGTTGCTCTGTGGCCACAAGTGGAAAGACAATATGTGAGCACAGATGCTGGTAGATGGATGGATAAGGTGGTAGTTTTCTTCTGGCTGTTTCTATATTCCCAAGGAGGTAGGAAGCAAGTGATGCCGGGGTTCTTGTTCACGAATCCGAAGAATGAGCTTCACAAACACTCAAGGTAGGAGAGCAAGGTACAGGCTTTTATTTAGAACTAAAGTGATAGAATAGAGCTCTGGCTCATGCCAGGAGGGGACAATAGAGCCCATGGTGGTGCGTTGTCTGGGGGGTTTTATAGGCAGTTGAGGATTTTTCAAGAACATTAAAAAAACTTAGGGGTGTGGACTTGTTAAGTGGTCCCTGAATATTTAGATTTAACTTAACACAAGCAACTTTCTCTGATGATTTCTCCCTGAGATACCAGCATCTTGGTCTGGGGGCTTATGAAACAAGGCCACCTGCTCAGACCCCAAGGTGGGCTGAGGTATTGTTTGTTAAAGAGTAAGTTAAGAATTTCTAATGTCTTAACTTCTTGGGTATTAAAATGCAATCTCATCTTTAAGGTGGAATCCTTCTTGCCTTTTACTGTGTTGTTTATTATGCCTGGACTTACTTGCTAAATTAGTTGCCCAGTTTGCAAAATCTCTTCATCAGATCTGAAGGAGAAAAGACAGCACATAGGCCTGGGCCTTTTAGCATGTTAAAGTGAACCTTACACATGATTATAAATGGTTAGCATAATAAAACATTACTACTCTTCTTTATCTGGGGAACATTAACTGATCTCACTGAAGAATGACTCTAGAGCTTAATGTTTAACATAGAGTTTTAGTAGGGGGTTTCCTTGCATGTAGTTACATTGCTCTGACTGCAAATATCCCGCCCTACCCCCTCCGGAGGCCCTCACCCTACGCTGACTAAGGTCCCTGTCTCACAAGCTTTATTCTCCCATTGTGTATTTTCAAACATACTCCTAGAGTCATTTTCCCTCATGTGTGCCAATTGCTGCTGACACATCCTTGTTCTCACCTGGAATACCTGTATTTCTTTTCTCTGCTTATCCAAACCCTACTCAGGTTTCAGAGTCCAACTCAGATTCCACCTGCTCAGGTGGGTCTTTCCTCATCATTACTGCCTGAAATCATCTTTTACTCTCTGTGCTCTTCTAGAAATTACAGTTCAGATACATTATCTGGCACATGCTATTTAATCCCTGGCTGGCAATGATCTTTCCATGTATACATTTCTTATCTCTCCTTCTAGATTATAAACACTGTGTGGGTTTGACTCATCTCAAACTTCCTCTATAACCCTCAACATAATCTTCAACATTGTTGAGCCCATAATAAAAACACAGAAAGTTTGTGCTGATTGATTGCAAACAGCTAAAATTTGCTGGTGAGACTCATCTGTACAGAAAAGGTGGAAGAGGAAACCCCCATTCTGTCCTTTGCTATATCCTCCATCTGAGAAGCCCAGAAGCTGGCTTTGGAGCATTTCAGGTAAAGCTGCCGCTCTTCCTGGAACTAAGCAGGCTTTCCAAGGGAAGGGTTGGCAGAAGTAGAAAGCAAACAAATTGAGAAGACAAACAGTGTAAAAAGAGGAAAATCTTGATAGTGAAAATTGTTTTGTTATGGAAAATACTGAAAAAAAGCCTGGACTAGATCACCGACGGAAAAAACCAAGCGGCACTCTTGGAGTGTTGAGGCTTTATTTCACACCGGCGGGCTCAGAGGGGAGTAATTTCCCAAAAAGTCTGAGCCCCGAACAAAGGAAAAGGGAGCTATACCTTTCTGCTTCCTTATCTGTAACATTCCTACATGCACAGCAAGCGAGCAGGCAAAGGGGAGGGAGTTTAGGGAGTGAAACCTAGGAACCAGTGCTTGGCAGAGCGGGAACTAAGGGAGTGTATTTTTTTTTGTTTGGGTTGAGGAGAGGGGTGAGGTGGAGAGGAGCCAGTTTGTAAATTAGTGTCCTTGTAGTGTTGTTTATGTTGAGGAGGGAGGGGTGCGAGACAGAGTGGAGCCACCCACTAGGTTACTGTCCTTGTAAATTTTTCCTATCAGTTTGAGTGGGTTTTGTTTTTATTTTGAACAATATCCATTCATTTAATAAATATAAAATCATAGTGTCTGAACATAATTTGAATTGTACTCTGATATGACCCTTATTTGGTGTGGTGCCTGTTATCACCTCACCCCCAAATAGTTTTGTTTCATTTATAATTGGCTGGAGTCACTTCTGCATTTTGTGGGTTGATAAATATCATAATCCCAAAAGTTCTTACAGGTACTCTTATACCACAGGATTAACTGTGATGCAGGTCAGAGCATGTCTTCAGTGCACTTAAAACTAGTACTTCTTTTTCCTAACTTGTAGAGCAGCATTATCCAACAGAAATATAAGGTGAGCCACAGATGTAATTTAAATTTATGTAATGGCCACATCAAAGGAAAAGTACAAAGAAATGTGAAATTAATGTTAATAATATATAAAATATTATCATTTCAACATGAAGTCAGTATTTAAACATGATTGAGATTTCATATTTGTTTTTTTGTGGTTAGCCTTTGCATTCCAGTGTGTACTAAGTCTTTGAAATCTGTACAGCACCGCTCAGTTTGGACTAGTCACCCATCTTCAGAGTTCAGTAGCTACATGTGGCTCATGGCTGCCATTCTGTACACCACAGCCTAGACTCCTCTGTCTAAGTGCTGTTCTTGGTCCCAAGCAGAGGTGTTAACTTCAGGAGAGCTGCCTGCTCACAGGAGCCAGCTTCAGGACACAGCCAGACTTCCAAGAGATGAATGGCTGCCTGGTATTTGAACTTAGAATCTGGTATGTAGTACAAGCTTCAATACAAACTGTCTTGGGCTTTGCAAAACACCAGTGAGTGGATTCGTCCTCTCTCTCAAGTACATCAAAGCAGTGTCAACCCAGATATGGGAGCTGAATTTGGCATAAATGTCAGATCATGGCATATGCTACACATAATTTAAAAACATTTACTAGGTCATAGGTTTCCTTGTGCACCAATTTATTGATAAAAATACACAGTTTTTATATTTTTTAACTCCAAAGTAAATTTTTACCTATCTCAATTCTATTCCTGCTGCCCAAAAAGAAGTCAAGGAGAACAGGATGGTTCCCCTGAGCTCTGGCTCCTGAAGAGCTGAGGGTAACCAACCATTCTGAGCATCCTTTCAGGCCCTTCACTGGGCTGGGTTCTTGTCTCCACACAAGGTGTCCCGGGGATGGCAGAGGCTCCAGCCTCACCCCTGCATTTCAAAGGAGGCCTGCACTTTGCTAAATTAAGCCCAGCCAGGCCTATTTGTGAAAAGAGAGGCTCCAGGCTCCAGCCAAGTGAGAGAGTTCGTCCTGCTAAGGAATGTGCTGGGAGGGGGAGAGAATCACTGAGATCATTGGTATTTATGTGTGTGTTTTCTCACTTGCCAGCACAGTTGGGCCAGATCAACAAAGGCCTCTGGGACTCAACCAAGATTTTTACAGAGTGACTGAGAAGGGTTTAGGTTGCAAATCAGTATGAACATCAAGGCAATGTGTATATTGGGACCTCTGAGCTCAGAGGCTAATAAAACAAGGCCAAGATACCTTTATTTTTCCCTGTATTTTAAAATAGACTTTATTTTTTAGAACAGTTTTAGGTTCTCAGCAAAACTGAGCAAAGGTACAGAGATTTCCCATGTACCCCCACACATGCACAGCCTCCCCTTCCATCATGATCCAACCATACTTCGTTTTAACTCATATGTTCTTGGGTTCCTGAACTCAGGGTTGACCAGAAACAGCTGTCTCCTTCTTATGATTCCTGCATCTTACCACCCTTGGGGAAAGTAATGTTTATTGAAAACCTACCATATGTCACATATTTTCTTTTACATCTTTTCACCTAATTTTTACAATATCCTTGAGAAGTAAACAATATTAGCACCTTAAAGAACTAAAATCTGGTAAATGTTTTACCTTTAGAATGCAGAGGATGAGCTGTGGAATTATGTGAAACTGTAAAAATTGGTTGAATATCTGCATTTTCTTATGATTCAGCCTAACAGAATGTGAGAGAGTTAGTATTTGAACCCAGGCCAGTTGAGTTACAGAGTTGACACTCTTTGCATACTTCTTTCCTAATTGCCAGATTCTTTCTTTTCCCTTGGCAGCACTGTAGTTTTAAATTTATATCCCTCAAAAGATTAGACCTGGGGAAATGAGTAGAAGGGCAACCCCAAGTATGACATATCTCGAGCTGCGTCTGGACCATTTCTTTGGAGGCTGAAGTGGGAGTCGCAGGATGGACGTGCATTGACTTGTGTATCTGCTGCTATTTATGTTTGTCACTTGTGTGCGTTTTCAGGTAGCTGTCTCATTCTAGGTCTCTTCTATTTATCATACTCAACTATAATCATTTGTTTAATTGCTCCCATAGGCTATAAATTCCCTGAGGCCTGTGATTGTATCTACCTTGCTCTTTCTATAATCTATTCCAGTGCCTCGCACATTCCAAGTAGGGCTCAGTAAATCTTTGATGAAAATACAAATGAATAAACAAATGCTACCATCTCACAAGTCAGTTACCCTATCCTCTGCCCAGTGAGTACTCCTTCTACCACTGTCTCTGTGTATTTCTGTGTCTCTCTTTGTCCCTCTCTTTCTCTCTCTCTCACACACACACACACACACACACACACAAACACAAGCCCTGGCTGTGTCTGTCCAAATGGCTGATCACTTTAGATCCTATCCACAGACTCAGCACTTGCTCAAATGTGGATGTCTGTATTTGTCTAATCAAGGAAAATTGGGCTGAGAAGGGAACGGTATTATTTTCAGGCCTTCACTAAGGACTGATGTGGTTTGGGCTTGAAAGAGTGACCTGAGGAGAGGAGTTTTGCCATTTAAATGTGGATCCTTGCATTTTGGATTGTATAAACTGAAACTTTTCCACTTGGTTTTTTTCCATCTCTTTGGGGGACTGGACACTAATGCAGTCTCTTGCAAGAGTGCCCTTGGCAATCTTCTGGTTACTGAGGCTGAGGACACTGCCCTACTGTCCTTTTCCTGACAATGAAGAACACTTGTCACACCTTGGGGCAACCTATGTGTCTAATTTGGGGCCTAACCATACTAATAGAAGACAGGGAACCTGGAATCTGTAGAAAAGCAGGGATTGCACCTTCACCCTATAGTCTAATGACTTTAATGTTTTGCATTTGAACACCTTTTGACTAGGTGTGTCACATTAGTGGTGATGAGCAGTGCAGGTGGTATTATAATTCTTGTGGGCAAGAGGGAGTGGCCGTGATTCAGATTAATCAACTGTATAAAAACATAAAGCTTTTGTCACACAGTTCATGACAGAGACAAATGTGTAGATCCACTAGGATTCTATTTTTGCTTTAAACCTGTGTAAATGGAAAGAAACTTCAGCTACAAAAGAACTCACTTGGAAGCTACTAACATGTGTTCCTAGGGATTGTGTAGGGACCAACTTCTTATCCTTTGGTCAGAAAAGTTAGAACTCCTTATGAAAATACTCAGTGATCTACTCTGTGGTATAGAGCTTTGGTTTTGCCCTCATGGTATCAGAGAAGCCTGGAAAAGAAGTTCACTCTGCATTCAAAAAATAAATATGGACTACACTTTTCCTAGAGGGGACATGATTCTAAAAAGAAAAGACTTTAAAATAAAACTGATCCACTAAGAGTTAATTTTCACTTTGGGATCAGGAATTATAAGAGAGTCTGCTCACAAGATTTTTAAGGCTCCGTCTCCTGTGATTTCTTTTTGAATTCTTTTAGTTTACAGAACTGATTTAGAGTGATATCCAGTCATATTTATTTTTGTCTCAAATGTGTCCCCTATGGAAGGCTGTGCTCCTCTGTCATGTTTTCTACTGTCTTACAAAGGCACAATATCCATTTCCTTCTATCACTGACCCTAACCCACCTCTTACTCTACTGAGAGCTCCTTGAGGTCAAGGACTGCAGTGCCAAGAAAGGACTTTCATTCTGGCAGCCTCTGATCTCCATTACACACTTGACTTGCTGCTTTTATCAATGGATGTATGCTTGTATGCTATCAAGGTTTTATTTTCCTTTTATTTTTAGTACCTGTTTTACTCAGCAGTAACTATGAGGGATATAAAGTTAAGACATAGTCCCTGTCCTCAAGGCACTTAAAGACTAATTGAAACACGCACACAAATGTGAAGCTTAACACCAAAACAAAAATGTAAGTTAGCAGTTCAAGACAGATGATAAAGCATTTATTCCATAAACATATACTGGGAGCTACTGAGGGCAAAGTACTCTACTTTTCAATGAAACCTACAAGGGGAGCCAGGCATTTTAAATAACTAATCAAGGCAGAGAGTGGTGAGTACTATTGTAGGGAAAGGCGTCAGATGACCATCAGTCCTGATTTACTCAGGGCAGTCCCAGTTGTGCCTGTTGTCCTGGTATAATTGTGATTAGCCCATCCCTTTACTTTCAGAAGAGTCCCGGTATGAATGTTAAGTTATAATTATCTTGGTTATAAGCAAAGAGCAGTGGGAGTGAAGAGAAATGATGATTAGTTCTGCCTGGGGCATTAGGGAGTGTCTTGGCAGCAGGGATGTTTCAGCTGAACCATGAAGAACAGCTTTAGAAAGAGGAGAGACAGCATCATAGGCTGAGAGCAGCTCAGGCAAAGCCTTGATGGCGCAAGGGCATTGATGTGATTGGTTTCTGAATGACTAGAAGCCCTTGGTTTAGAGGAGAGGAGACTGGTACCACCAAAGGCTAGAGGAGTTAGAAACAGGCTTGCATAAACTACCACTACTCAGAACTCTGGTTATCAGAAAGAGTGGCTCCTGGATATTGACTGATGTCATTCTCTTGCCTGAGGGTTTCAGCCCCAGACAAGTTGACTATGGATTCAATGAGACTAAAGAATGACAGTGGAACATTCTTGGGATGAAAGGGTTTCTACCCAACTTTATTCCCATGGTGGCAGGTCAGTCACTAGAATCCTGTCCACCCAGAGCGAGTCTGCAGGCAGCAAGCCAGCCTCTGTCTGTAGGCCTCACCGCCTTGCAGCCATCTCAGTCTCTGTCTTCAGTGCTGCCACCACTCCAGGCTCTGCTCTCCTGCAGTTGTGCGGCCATGCCACCGTGCGGCCCAGAGCACTTGAGAGAGCTCTTTATATAGAGTCAATAACAACGTATTGCCCACCATGTGTAGTGAGCAAGTGGACCAGGGCCAGGTGAGAATCCTGGCCACAGGAACCTTCAGTTTATCCACAGTCATTGTCGACTCCAGAAGGGTACAGTTCAAGCCAGTTGAGTAGCTCCCTGCACACGTGTGGGCAATACATTGCTATTGACTCTATATAAAGAGGTCCACCCAGTGCTCTGGGCATGACATGGTGGCAAGGCTGTAGGAAAGCAGAGGCTGGACTGGTAGCAGTGCCGAGGACAGAGGCCCAGAGGACGGCTGTGCAGGACGGCTGTGCAGGCAGAGAGGACCAGAGGATGGCTGTGCAGAAAGACAGGCCCCAAGGCAGAGACCAGCTTGCTGCATGCAGACTCACTCTGAGTGAAAGGGATTTTAGTGACTGACCTGCCACCTGGAAATAAAGTTGGGTGAAACCCTTTCACCCAAAGAATGTTTTGCTGTCATTTCTTTGGTCACATTGAATCCATAGAGAACTTGCCTGGGGCTGAAACCCACTGGCAAGACAGTCATTCAGACCAGAAGGGAACAGTTCAAGCTGGGTAAGGTGAGCAGGGGAGAGGGACAGAATGAGGGCAACAATGTGACAGGTGAAGAGGCTGGAAGATGGGAGGAGGTGAAGTGGGGGAGCTGTGTGTTTATTAATTCAGTCTGCCCAATTAAAAAAGGTGCAGAATCTTGTTTTTAATTTTGTTAGTTTCTTTGGTATCATTAATCTACAATTACATGAGTGACATTGTGGTTACTAGGCTCCCCCTTTCACCAAATCCCCCCCATATAGCCCATCACAGTCATTGTCCATCAGTGTAATAAGATGCTGTAGAATCACTACTTGTCTCCTATGTGTTGTACAGCCTTCCCCATGCTCTCCACCCCCTACATTATGTGACCTCCCTTATTCCCTTTCTCCCTCCCTTCCCACCCATCCTCCCCAGTCCCTTTCCCTTTGGTAACTATTAGTCCATTCTTGGGTTCTGTGATTCTGCTGCTGCTTTGTTCCTTCAGTTTTTTTCTTTGTTCTTATACTCTACATATGAGGGAAATCATTTAGTACTTGTCTTTCTCTGCCTGGCTTATTTCACTGAGCATAATACCCTCTAGCTCCATCCAGGTTGTTGCAAATGGTAGGATTTGTTTTCTTCTTATGGCTGAATAATATTCCATTGTGTATATGTACCACATCTTCTTTATCCATTCATCTACTGATGGACACTTAGGTTGCTTCCACTTCTTGGCTATTGTAAATAGTGCTGCAATAAACATAGGGGTGCATATGTCTTTTTCAAACTACACTCCTCCATTCTTAGGGTAAATTCCTGGAAGTGGAATTCCTGGGTCAAATGGTATTCCTATTTTTAGTTTTTTGAGGAATCTCCATACTGCTTTCCACAATGGTTGAACTAATTTACATTCCCACCAGCAGTGTAGGAGGGTTCTCCTTTCTCTGCAAACTCACCAACATTTGTTATTGTTTGTCTTTTGGATGGTGGCCATCCTTACTGGTGTGAGGCGATATCTCACTGTGGTTTTAATTTGTATTTCTCTGATGATTAGCGATGTGAAGCATTCTTGTTTGTAATATATTTCTGCACCTCTTCTTTTCTCCCTCTGACCCAGACTCAGTTGTATTCTAAGACCCCCAAGTTTAAGAGGTGCTTAGAGGCAGGGTTATTTTTTTATCCCTCAGTAATGGATAGACTCAGCATCTCTGTTTTACTTAAGTCTGGTGGCTGAAAGAAGCTGCTGAAGGGAGCCAAATATCCTTAGCTGTATATGCCCTTAGGTAATTCTAGAAATGAAATTTCTTACCCAATTTAGGTAATTCTAGAAATTAAAATAAAAAAATAAAGAATATGGACATCACCTTTTTATGAGGAAAATTCCCCTTTTGACTTTTGATTATGAAAAATTTGGAACATATACAAAAATGAAGTAAATAGTACCTCCCATGTACCTGCCACCCAGCTTCAAGAGTTATCCACATTCTGCTGGCATAGAACTATACCTGGAAAGACATCAGAATGTACCCCTAACAGATAAGGGCTTTGTTTTTAAACATAACCTCAATGCCATTATTGTACCACTAAAGCTTAAAAATAATTCATTAATACCATCTAACACTTGGTCCATGCACAAGTTTTCCTCTAAAATGTCTGATTTAAGGTGCGGAAAGCTTAATTAGTATCACAGAGTCTCAGTGCGTTGCACAGGAGTAGAATGTTTGGCCCTTTTCGGGGAAATGAGAGGTAGAAGAGGAGGCTGGCATTGTAAGTTGTATTCAGAACCTACTAGTGACTTGAAGTTGCCCGGGAGCAACTTTTTCTCCTTTTTATGACTTAGTTTTAACAATCTTTTATCTTCAACAGGCTAATAATATGCCTCTTAGAGAATATTCTGTTTAAAACAGGGAAGTCTTTTGAAGCTTCAGATAAAAAGTTCTTTGCAATATCACACAGCATTATGCTAACCCCTTTCCACTCACTCAACAAACACATCTCCATTCCACTTCTGCCAGCCTGCCCGTGTTTGCTGGCTGGTTGGCTCATCAGGGTGCTCACTACATAGACAGCAGCAAAGCCTGGTGGAGTGGGGCAGGGAGTGGAGGGGTGGCCTCCAGTCAGTCACAGCTGCTGGTTATTTGAATCAGCCCTGGACCAGGTTCTTACATAGGTTGTTTTATTTATCCCTCACTACAACCCTCAAGGCAATTTTTCTAACCCCACTTTCTAGATGAAGAAATTAGGTGCTAAGAGGTTTAAGTAACACCAAAAAAAGGCCACCCACCTAGTAAGTTTCTGCCTTTCTCAGTCTGCCTGTATTGAAACCCTTATCCCAGCATCAGAAAGCGGAAAGGTAGAAGCTGACAACCAGCCTACCATCCTTTCCTCTGTCCCTAGGGAGTCTGTAATTTAAAAGTGTAATTAAGATGAGTGGAAATACAAAGCATTATATGGTATGTCTATATTGAAGTACAAAGAGAATGCTATTATGAAAAATCAGAGGCATAAGAAATGACTCTTAAAAGGGGGATATGAAGTAAGCCTTCTCACAGGACATGGCATTTAATGAGGAAGCTGAAAGTAGAAGAATAACCCTGCATGGAGGAAAGCACAGGACATGTGTGGGGAGTCCGCTTAGGCTGGTGGAATATGATGGGGGATAAAACTGGGTAGATAGGTTGAGGTCAAATTTTGAAGATTCTATTATCAGGCTCAGTTGTATAAAATTTAATTGCTGTGTGGTTAAAACCATTAAAAACCTTTTGAATAAAGGGAGTAAACAAATCAGAGATACGCTTTAGAAAAATTTAAATGGTAGAGAGACTGAGGTTGGGGGGACCAGTTATGAAAGAGACTATTTACTCTGAGAAGACTATTTACCCAGTGAGAAGGAAGGAGCACCTCAGGAAGGGCAGATTGGAAAGAGGTTTTGACATATCCAATGCTATTTCTGTTAGAGAAGCATGAAGACAATGTATAATTTTGCTTTATAGTTTAGCTGTAATAGTGATGTTCCTGTGTGCTAGACATTGTTCTAATTGCTTGTAATATACAACATGTAATCGTTGTCATTTAATTATAACTATTATAACTTCCTAGGACTTTTTGAAACATTTTATAACAATTTAATTGAGTTAAAATTTATATGCCATTACAACTTACCCATTTAAAGTGTACATTTCATTGTACACATCAGTGTTTCTAGAATATTTATAGATTTGTGCAAATATCTTGGCAATTCACTGTAGAACATCACTCCAAAAAGAAACCCCAACCCATTAACTATTACTTCCCAGTACCCCTATCCCTTCCCCACCCCCGCAAGTCCTAATCAACTACCAATTTACTTCTATACTTTGTGGGTTTGCCTATTCTGGACATTTTATATAAATGGAATCATACAATGTATGGTTCTTTGTGACTTACTTCTTTCACTTAGCATAATACTTTCAAGCTTCACCTATTTGTAGTATGTATCATTCCTTTTTATAGCCAAATACCATTCTAATGTGTGATTATACCACACTTTCTTCAGCCATTCATTCGTTGCTGGATGAAATTTTAAAAATTATTCTAGGATTTTACTGTATCAAATATTTATCCATATTTTTGCTGTATCAAATATTTATGCTTGAAATAAGTGAGCTACTGAATGGCACTTGTACACTTGGATTGTATAGCAGTTTCTATCTTAATACCGTATTTCCTTATCTACAGTGACCTGCACCCTTATATATCTTACTCATTAAAACTTCTTTGGGTTAGGCCAAATCTGAACTTCCTCATCACTGATCACCTATAGCATTTTTTATTCATACTTCAGAATTTTGCTCTTCTGTCCTCAACTGGATTGCAAGTATACTGAGTGTAAGAGATACATGTTACACATCTTCATTATTTCCCCACAAGACTTTTGAAGTCCCTTTACACTGTAGAGGAGAAGGGCCTACAAGAATCAGAGCAGACCCATTAACACTCCCTGGCTGTGACTACACTTTTTCAATTTAATCCATCCCCCAACAACTGCCAGAAGTGTCTTGTGGAAATTTGTGGGAGACAGTGTGCACATTATTGACCTGGTGATATAATGGGTACTGTCTTGCCTGAGGGTTTCAGCCCTGGGCAAGTACACTATGGAGTTGGTGAGAACAAGAAATGACAACAGAACATTCTTGGGGTAAAAGGGTTTATACCCAGCTTTATTCTCATGGCAGTCAGTGGAGCAATAGAATCACATCTGCAGGTCTGTAATTCACCCATCTCTGCCTCTGCCCAGAGCTCTTTATATAGTGACTCAGTCAATAATACCTCACTGCTAACGGGTGTGGAAGCATTAGCCTAGCATTAGGCCAATCACATCATCAAGTAGTTTAGGGTCAGGTATGGAACCTGGCCATAGAACTTCTCTTTTCCCCACAGGTACTAATGCTTCTAATCTAATGCTGAAAGGATTGATACATTTTGGATCAAGATCTTTTTTTTTTTTAATTGGTCAGGCAAAACCATTTCTTTTTTGTTCTTTTAAAAAGTAGTTTTTTAGGATCCCTGTGCCATAGCTTTTATTGGGCCAAAAACTTTTAAATCTTATTTTTAAAAAGAATAGCCATATTGTAAATTATATGAGCATTGAAGCCTTGGAAAGGAGTCAGGTAGTTAGTGACTGCTGGTTGCCATTAACTCAATTCTCTGTTGAGCTTTGAACCAGGATGGAAATCAGTTCAGGAAAATCTGATCAAGTGATGCTTCCTAAAACAAAACATGCTGACACAGAAAGTCTGATTAAACACACTTAATCTATAATTTTTGTTAGCCAGGTCCTCTAGTTCTAAGTACTAGCATTATAATGTAAGTTTAGTGTATTTCTTACTAAGTTTTAGCTTCACCGTTGAAACTTTTCCTTGAGTTAGATGGATGAATACTTCCCTGGAAAAAGGCACTCTGTCCTTTCCAGCCACCCCTTTCTTGAGTATAAAAATTTCCTTAGGCATCTTGACAAAGAGCTGTGAAAAGATTTGATGATAAGTAAATGCAGTTAATTTGGGATCCACTACAGCTGTACTTAGAGTTTAACAATTTACATATGAATATTTGCTAATGGGGAATGAATAAATGTGGTAAATGATGTAGTGATTTTTCTGCAGAAAGCTTTCAGGAGAACTAGACTTTAATGCTATAAATTGGTGTGTGCTTGTGTCTTGCCAATGGGTTTCAGCCCCTGGCAAGTTCGCTATGGATTTAGTGAGACCGAGGAATGACAATGGACCGTTCTTGGGGTAAAAGGGTTTATTACCTGGCTTTGTTCTCCCTGCTATAGGTCCAGCACTATAATTGGTCTGCATCCAACAGTCTGCAAGACTGTAATCCTCCTTCATTTCTGCCTCCCCCTAGAGCTCGGGCAGAGCTCTATATAGTGACTCAGTCAATAATAGCTTGCCTGTAAGTGTGGAAGCAGTAGCCTAGTAGCAGGCCAGTTACATTATCAAGTAGTTTAGATTCAGGCCAGGATCCTGGCCATAGGAACTTCAGTTTTCCTCACAGCTTGCAGGTCCATGTGGTAGATTCTACAACACCCATGAAATTACTTTGATCCACTGGAATAATTGATCATAAGGTTTAGGATCTAATCTTGTGGAAATGAAACTATTTTATTAGTTCTGTGTGAAACTCATACATTTTACTGTCTCTTTGATTGAATAGACATAATGCTAAAGCCTAGAGAAGAATATTTTTTCTTTCCACTTTTTAATTTTCTTTCCCTCCTTTTCATCTTTGTTTTCTACTTATTTCAGAAAGATAAAGCTAATGTGAAGAATGGTCAGATTGCGTGTGTATCTGTGCGCATGCCTGGGATAGCCCACCTTTGATGTCATAATTTTCTTTCCTTTCTATGACATAATAACAGTTTAATATTTTATTATGGTTGAGAACTTCAGCTATTGTAGTCAGAGGGGGTAATTTTTTTCAATAATTAATAATAGCTAACATTTTTTGAATGCTATTTGCATGCTAGTCACTGTGCAATGTGCATTTTGTGCATTATTTCATTTAGTCTTCTTAACATCCTTATAAGATAGGTACCATTATTATTCCCCCTTCCTAGATGAGGAGGTTGAGGCTTTTAGTGAGGGCAGGTGATTTGCCAAGCCTCCAAACCTTCAGTGCCCATGCCCTTGACCACTATGCTTACTGCCTCCACATGTTCTTTCAAGAGTTAAAGTAGCATGCTTCCTAATTCTATAATTTCCCATATTCTACTAAATTAGGCAAAAATTGGCAGTGTTTCCTGAGCCGGGCTCTGGCTGAAATGGTGGCACAAAGGTGGAATGCTGGATTTAGCTGTTCATTTTATCTTAGAGGAGCCCTTTGGGGTTTCAGTTTCCTTATCTTTAAATCGAGAGACCTGGAACAGATCAGTGCTAAGGTCTTCAAGTCTGTGACTCTTGCCAATTAATTCAAGTACTGATTTTATATTCTTATCTAGGATTTAGAACAGATTGAACCTACACAATTTACATCCTCCATTTTTCGTCCTATGGATAAAATGAAGGTTCCTATGGCCAGGATTCTCACCTGGCCCTGGTTGGCTAGCTCACTACACACGTGTGCGCGATGCATTGTCATTGACTCTATATAAAGAGCTCTGCCCAGTGCTCTGGGCACGACATGGTGGCAGGGCTGCAAGGCTGCAGGAGAGCAGAGCAGAGCCTGGAGTGGTGGCAGTGCTGAGGACAGAGGCCTAAAGGCAGAGACTGGCTTGCTGCATTTAGACCCACTCTGAGTAAACGGGATTTTAGTGATTGACCTGTTACTGTGGAAATAAAGTTCGGTATAACCCTTTCACCCCAAGAACGTTTTACTGTCATTTCTTTGGTCACATTGAATCCATAGTGAACTTGCCCAGAGCTGAAACCCATTGGCAAGACACCTCCCATTAGATTTAAGTTTTCCTGGTGGGGCTGCGTTCTCTGACTAATACTAGTTAGCCAGTGAGAGAAGATTGTGAAGCAGCTGTGTGCAAGGCAGTATTCTATGTGTATTGGGTACATTATCTAATTTAATCCACACAAAGTCCCCTGTGGAATAAACATTATTATCTTCATTTAAAAAGAAAGCAACTACACTATGATAAAGTCTGTATCATAGTAGTAATAAATTTTTTCTGCTTAATACTATAGTATGGACTTCATCCAGGAAGAGACTAACTTATCTCTGCACTTAGCTCTACTTCTGAATAAAGTAAATCCCTGAATTAATATTTGTAGACTCCTCCTTAGGTTCCCCTACAAACTTAATTTTTTTCTGTTCCCTGTTTTAGTTAATAGTATGAATTACCACCCACCGGTTAGAAATCCCAGGATCATCTTTGCTCCTCCCTCTGGTCTAATCTGAATCTCTTACAGATCAGCAAGCTGTATGGCATCTACCTCTGAAATGTATCTTGAATCTTTCTCCTTGTGCCTTTTTGGCCTCAAGACAGTCCCCACCCCTATTCTAGTCAGTTACCTTCTGACTCATCCATTTTCACAAATACCATAAATCCCTTCCTTGTATGGCAATATAGCTGACCCTTGAATGGCACAGGTTTGAACTGCACAGGTGCACTTACAGGCAGGTCTTTTTTAATAAGCTGGAAAAGTTTTTTGAGATTTGCAACAATTTGAAAAAACACTATTTTCTCTAGCTTACTTTATTGTCAGAATATAGTACACAATACATATAACATACAAAATATGTGCTAGTCTACAGTTCATGTTATTGTTTAAGGCTTCTGGTCAACATCAGGCTCTCTAGTTAAGATTCTGGGGAGTTGGAAGTCATACACGTTAACCACACTGGGATTGGCACCCCAGCCCCAAACTGTTGGAAGCCTCTTGTTCTCTGCTGATTACTGTCCATGCTTCCAGCAGCACTTTCACCACCTACTTGTAAACTGTTTTCCATACTGATCTCCACTCCTCACCACACGCCAGACCACTTAACATGAACTAGACACTTCATGCACAATATCTCACCAGGTATTTGTTCATCTTTTACTTCACTTTGGAGTGTTTTTATTTCTTTTTCTGTTTGTCAAATCTTACTTGTTGCTTTTCTGCCCCAGTAAAATTCATTGTTCCCTTTGTGGACTAAGGACCGCCTCTCACCTTCAGCAAACCCAACTTATAAAAGTCCCATTTTATGATAAAGGCATATATTGTTTTTAAAAATGTTCACAAATTGATTTCTTTAAGTAATTAAATCCCTGGGTATATTTAAACTCTAATTCCATATATAGCAATTTGTTTTTCAGGAATAGACTTATGTAAGTAAGAAGAGATTATTTTAATATATATTCTATCTGCCAATGCTGTAGAGAGAGAACAGGCTTAGGCAGTGTTTACCATCTGGGGGCAATGATGAGCAGGATGGCAGAATGTGCAAGTGACCTGCGGAGCCCTGAAGCTGTGCAGTTCACTCCTCACTGACTGAGTGACAGGTCTGTCTGAATCCCCGTTTATGTCAAGGGCCATGAAGAGGCCTGAGATGAGAGGAGAAGCTGTGGACCAAGCCAAGACTCAAGTAGAACCTGGTTCCAGGATAGAGAGTCAGATGATTAATGCCTGTGTGCCTTTCAGAACATTGAGCTGAAGGTTGAAGTAGAGAGCCTGAAACGAGAACTGCAGGACAAGAAACAGCATCTGGATAAAACATGGTGAGTTGCAGTCTGAACCAGGTGAGCTCTTGCTCCTTTCCAGACTCTGGCTCACTAATATGAGAGCAACGGACTTGGAATCAAATTCCTAAATCTCAATTCTGGCATTTGAATTCTGTGTCCAAGTGAGGAACTGAAACATGTTCTTCCGTCACCTTGGGCCGGCTGTCTGACAGGCCTTGCCATGGATTGGTAAATTCACCAGACCTAAGATGGCAAAATTCCTATTCAACAATCTGCTGATAACATCAGGGCTGACACAGAGTTTGGGGAGATTGGACATTTTCATATGCTGCTGGTGAGGACAGGAGTTGTGGTAGCACTTTTGGCTTGTGGCACTATCTATCAAAGTAAAAAATAAGCATTTCCTTTGGCCAAATCATCCCTAGACTAGACGTAATCTATTCCTTGTAAGTTAAAGCATGAGTCTGAAAGGATAAATGTATAAGGACATTTACTGCATCATTATTTGTAATGGCAGAAAACTAGAAACAACTATCCATCAACAGAGCAATGGTTGAAGACATTTTGATATAACCAGACTATGGAATATTATCAATCATTAAAAAGAGTAAGTTAGCTCTATAATATTATCCTGTTGGAAAGCCCATGAAAGACTAAGTAGGGGAAAAAAGTGCTGAATGATATTTATGATTTAAGCCCTTTTGGGTAAAGGCAGACAGTCCTCTCTATGCACACATGTGTTTGCTTGATTGTGCATAAAAAACAGGAGGGTTATGTGGCGACCTCGTTCACATTGCTTACATCAGGAAAGTGAGACTGTAGCTGGTGATGGGGAGACGACTTGGTTTTTTTTTTTTTCTTTATATACTTTAGCATTGTTAAAATGGTTACTTTTATAATTTATAGTTTTTATAATTTAAAAACCCCTTAGTTTTAAATGACAGATATTATTAAAATAATTTTCAGACTATGGTATCAGTATACATACAATCTGATTTGGCATTCCTTCTGTCTCTATAGTATTTATTGATATTTAGGATAATAGTCCGGCAAGATCAGAATACTCAAAACCAGACTCAATTATTTACAATATGTTGGTATTACTAAATAGTTACTAAGGCATTAAGTAAGCTAATAGATTTTAGGATACTTTATAATAACAGTAGAGTAATAAATTTTGAGGTTTGTGTAATGCTTTTTAAAAAATGTTTATCTCATTTCAACTTTTAATTAGTTGCCATTACCCTATTTTTAGAAATTAGAAAATTAAGGGACAGAGTGTTAGTCTTCTCAAATGAATGGCAGAGCCCACATCTTCTGACATCAAATTCAAGGCTCTTCTAACTTTACAACAGCTGTAGCCCATTAAATCAGGCATTCCTGGCTGGGTTACTTAAAAAATGTACAACTTCCATTCTCAAGATATTATTGTTAGCTGTTGTCTATTGCATTTATCGAGAAATATGGAGTCACAATAAAAGTTGATGATTCCTAAGGTCTGCCTACTTAGGAGTTTGGGATTATTCTCTTGATTTGTGTGCCTTCTACAACCAAGACCCTTCTACCCTCAAAAGGCTGTAAAATGACATGGGAGCACAAGATAAATTTAGCCTCTGGGACAGTACTGAGTAGTGTCCACTATCAACCAAGGAATCCTGTAATCTTTAGGTAAGCCCCATTTGGTCTCCATGGACACAAACTCCTGAGCCCAAAATTCAAGTACCACTGGACTTGGATAGAACAGCTTTGATTTAGCAAGATCTTATAAAGGTACAAAACTGTTCTCTACCTAGAGAACAAGAAGATGGTCTGTAATTCTCAACAAATGGCTTAAAACAGGAATGAAACTAAACTGGAATTAAGATCATTCAGCACCTGATACGGCCCCAAAATTTCTAACCCTGAGCCATCCAAGGGCAGCTGTTGTTTGCTATAAATAAGCTAATGACACCTTGCCCCTGCTTCATGCTAGCGCTTGGACATTCATTCCTAAGGACATCAGAGAAGCAGAGCTGGGCTAGAACCCTGAGCTTCCACTGATTAAATGTCTGCTTTCTACATGGGATCAATGGGAAAACAGGAAAGAACTCTAGAGAGGTAGCCCAGTCTCAGGACAGTTACTGGCAATAAAGGAGGAGGCATTTCTGTGGCTGTCCAAATGGATATTCTGTCTCAGAAACCTAAATGGCAGGAACACTTTAAATTCAGAGAGCAAGAAAGGCAGGGACTTAGCAAAACACACTGGCAGAAGTCTAAACAGAAAAGAACAGGGACAGGTGATAATGAATGTGATGCTGAGCTCTGACCCATGTGATGACTACCCACCTTCCAAATGAAAGATTCTTTGCAGTGATAAATTCTCTAGGGAGTCAAATATATTCTGATGGACAAGCAACAAAGTTCCTGAAAGATTATCTTAAAAGGTTGGAAAAACAGTTCTGCAAATAATTACAGAGGGAACGATGCTTCATTTTTCTCTTCATCAGTGTGACTGAATTACTGAGACAACCGTAATGGGTCCATTTGCTTAATTATATGATGAACTCTGACTGGTTGGTGTTCTGTGGTTTTAGGGCTGACGTGAAGAATCTCAACAGCCATAGTGAAGCTGAGCTCCGGCGCCAGTTTGAGAAGAGAGTGCAGGAGGCGGAGCATGTTTCCGTGCTCCTGGAGAGTAAGACCCAGCTGCTGCAGGAGGTAAGAGTTTCAGAGTCCGTGGTCAGGACTCTTCTCTTCCCTGTTCCTTACTGCTCTGCCTCCTCATATTCACCATTTTCCTCCCCACTTGCCTTCCCAAACTAATCAAGTGTCCCTGTGTTGCAGGGCTTCTAACCTAGGAGGGGACTTTGCAGCTCTCAATTTTCATTCATTTTGCAGGAATCCAAGTTAGCAAAGAATGCAGCTGCCCAGATGGCAGCTCTGGTAGAAGCAGAGAAAGAATGTAACCTGGAGCTGATGGAGAAACTGAAGGGAGTCACTGAGCACAGGCAAGATGGGCTGGGAGACCGAGTCAAGCTCAACCACTACACCGACGCCCTGGCCCAGAGGGACAAGTAGGTGCCTTTGGTACTCTATTTGTCACTTGTCTGTTGCATGTACTTGAGGCTACAAGAGCATACAGCAGCCACGCTGTTCTCTTTTAAGGACTTACAGTGGACCTTCACCACGTCAAGACTGTATGTCTCCCACAGCCAAAGCTTTTCTTTTAGTTTTCAGTGGTATCCCTGAACAAAACTTACTTCTTGGCAGTCAGGAGCCTAAGTAGATGTAAATGGAACCATAGCTAAATGATGGCAAACAAGAGACATGGACTCACTTATTCACATTTATTGAGCACCTGCTGCATGCCAGACACTGAGCTGAGCACTGAGGCTATGGAGACAAAAGACCCAGGTGCTCTCGTCAAGAAGATGCTATATACCAATGTACTAAGTTCTCTGACAGCAGTAGCATGGGATGCTCCGGAGACATACAGGATTGTCATCTATTTCAGACTAAAAGAGCAAGGTGCCTTTGAAAGTTTCCTGGAAGAGGTACAATCTGAGCTGAGTTCTGAGGAAAGAAAAGGAGCTAGTAAAAACAGTGTAGAAACTGGGGAGGAAAGAGAAATATTCTGTGCAGGAGAAACCATGGAGGGGAGACACAGGGAAGGACACAGTTCAAGACCTGCAAATCGCTCTACATAGCTGGAGCAGAGGGGTCTGGGGAAGGGTTGTGACAGGTAAGCTCTGCTGGGAATAGGGATCTGTTGTGCTGCCTTTATATGCCTTAATGAGGAACTTGGAGTTTTTCCTAAAGGTGATTGGCAGTGCTTGAGGGGACCAGTGTCTGGGTTTCTTCAACAACTTCCTAATTCTTCTCTGTATTTCTGGTCTTGCCCCCGTCAATTCCATCCCAATCTAACAACCCAGAAATGTTTTGAAGTGGAGAATTCAACAATAGCAAATTGGCAAATAATACAGTCTCCTCGATGTGTGATACCAAAAAAGCCTCAAATAGCCTGTAACTGAAAAACACACAGTGCACACATAATGACTAATGTGATATTTTTGAGACACATGTCTTATCATGTCATTACAGAGCCATTTAAAAATCTCCCCAATACTTTCAGGAGATAAGATGCATTCTCCTTAGTGTGGCCATCAAGCCTTTTTATGATCTGACCCCTAATTTCTCCCAGATTCATCCCCCACCATGAGCCCTTCACAAGTCACCAATGCCAGACCAGTAATAATGATGACTGAAGCTTAGTACTTTACATTCTTGTTTAATTCCGCTAACCACCCTGTGAGATAGGGATTACTAGACTTTTTTTTAGAAAATTATTTTTTATTGAAGGGTAGTTGACGCACAGTATTACATTACATTAGTTTCAAGTGTACAACACAGTGATAAAACATTTATATACATAATTCTAGGTTCCAGCTATCACCCTACCAAGCTGTTACAATATCTTGACTATATTCCTTATGCTATACCTTACATCCCGGTTACTAATTTATTTTACCATTGGAAGTCTGTCCTTTTTTTTTTTTTTTTGTGAGGGCATCTCTCATATTTATTGATCAAATGGTTGTTAACAACAATAAAATTCTGTATAGGGGAGTCAATGCTCAATGCACAATCATTAATCCACCCAAAGCCTAATTTTCGTCAGTCTCCAAACTTCTGAGGCATAACAAACAAGTTCTTACATGGAGAACAAATTCTTACATAGTGAATAAGTTCTTACATGGTGAACAGTACAAGGGCAGCCATCACAGAAACCTTCGGTTTTGCTCATGCATTATGAACTATAAACAGTCAGTTCAAATATGAATACTCATTTGGTTTTTATACTTGATTTATATGTGGATACCACATTTCTCTCTTTATTATTATTATTTTTAATAAAATGCTGAAGTGGTAGGTAGATACAAGATAAAGGTAGAAAACATAGTTTAGTGTTGTAAGAGACCAAATGTAGATGATCAGGTGTGTGCCAGTAGACTATGTGTTAATCCAAGCTAGACAAGGGCAATAAAACATCCACGTATGCAGAAGATTTCTCTCCGAACGGGGGGGTGAGGTTCTAAGCCTCACCTCTGTTGATCCCCAATTTCTCACCTGATGGCCCCCCTGCGACTGTGCCTGTCTTAGGTTGTTCCTCCCTTGAGGAATCTTACCCGTCTCTGGCTAACCAGTCATCTTCCGGGGCCATACAGGGAAATGTAAAGTTGGTAAGTGAAAGAGAAGCCTTATTGTTTGAAATGGTTAGCTTTTTATTTTTTTGCATATTTATGCCCTGTAGCTTCTATGCCCAGCATTTGTCTTGAGGTATCTTTAGCACTTGGAAGAATTATGATACTCGGTAAATTTGGTATGAGGCACGAATTCTATTTAAGGGTTGTAATTAGGAAGGAAGAAGAAAAGCTACAGAAGTAACAGGCGAAAGAAAACATGGGAAGATTGATTATTTCTTTGACATATCTTCTTGTAGAGTAACTTCAGCATGTATAGGTTTTAAGCTACTACTTAAATTGCGCACACACATTAACATAATAGGAGTATAGTTACATAACCAAAGCATATCTGTAATTACCAGCCATCTCCAGTGAAACCAAGAAAACCAGTTAGGCACCTTAGGCATTTGTGAAAACTTATCTATGATATGGTGGATATTGTCCAAGTGAACTTGAACAGTCTGAGAGAAATCAGACAAATTAAAACAACCCATTCCTGGGAAATGTTCACATCCCTTATGTTCTTTTAACAGTAAATAGTCTGTAGTTGTAAGATTTTGGAGCGCTACAATTTGCACTTCTCCTAATTCTTGATTGAGTTCCAACAGTATAGATCCAGTCAAATTTGTTGTTTTACTGTAGGCACAGGCCAGCTTAGATATCTCCTTCATTCCGATGGCAAGTCCAGGAGCTGGTGGGATGAGTGCATCTACAGCTGTAGCAGTGTGTGGATCTTTGTTGGGGTTTTTTGATGATCATCTTCTGGCATGAGTCTTCCAGAGAGTGCTAATGTTGGAAGTTCTCTTTCATATCGTATCTTAGTTCATTTTAGGGGTAGCCCAATTAGGCTTTGATCTTCTGTATAAACGCAAACAGACCCTTTGCCTACACTTTTATATGCCCTTTATACCCTTGTGTAGAACTCATTGGAGGTTACCACACAGGAACTGCCCTTTTTTGTTTTGTTTTGTTTTGTTTTTGGTATCACTAATCTACACTTACATGACAAATATTATGTTTACTAGGCTCTCCCCTATACCAGGTCTCCCCTATAAACCCCTTTACAGTCACTGTCCATCAGCATAGCAAAATGTTGTAGAATCCCTACTTGCCTTCTCTGTGTTGTACAGCCCTCCCCTTTCTCCCACCCCTCCATGCATGCTAATCTTAATACCCCCCTACTTCTCCCCTCCCTTTTCCCTCCATACCCACCCATCCTCCCCAGTCCCTTTCCCTTTGGTACCTGTTAGTCCATTCTTGAGTTCTGTGATTCTGCTGCTGTTTTGTTCCTTCAGTTTTTCCTTTGTTCTTATATTCCACAGATGAGTGAAATCATTTGGTATTTCTCTTTCTCCGCTTGGCTTGTTTCACTGAGTATAATACCCTCCAGCTCCATCCATGTTGCTGCAAATGGTAGGATTTGCCCTTTTCTTATGGCTGAGTAGTATTCCATTTTGTATATATACCACATCTTCTTTATCCATTCATCTATTGATGGACATTTAGGTTGCTTCCAATTCTTGGCTATTGTAAATAGTGCTGCAATAAACATAGGGGTGCACTGATCTTTCTCATACTTGATTGCTGCATTCTTAGGGTAAATTCCTAGGAGTGCAATTCCTGGGTCAAATGGTAAGTCTGTTTTGAGCATTTTGATGTACCTCCATACTGCTTTCCACAAAGGTTGAACTAACTTACATTCCCACCAGCAGTGTAGGAGGGTTCCCCTTTCTCCACAGCCTCGCCAACATTTGTTGTTCTCTGTCTTTTGGATGGCAGCCATCCTTACTGGTGTGAGGTGATACCTCATTGTAGTTTTAATTTGCATTTCTCTGATAATTAGCGATGTGGAGCATCTTTTCATGTGTCTGTTGGCCATCTGTATTTCTTTTTTGGAGAACTGTCTGTTAGTTCCTCTGCCCATTTTTTAATTGGGTTATTTGTTTTTTGTTTGTTGAGGCGTGTGAGCTCTTTATATATTCTGGACGTCAAGCCTTTATCGGATGTGTCATTTTCAAATATATTCTCCCATACTGTAGGGATCCTTTTTGTTCTATTGATGGTGTCTTTTGCTGTACAGAAGCTTTTCAGCTTAATATAGTCCCACTTACTCATTTTTGCTGTTGTTTTCCTTGCCCGGGGAGATATGTTCAAGAAGAGGTCACTCATGTTTATGTCTAAGAGGTTTTGGCCTATGTTTTCTTCCAAGAGTTTAATGGTTTCATGACTTACATTCAGGTCTTTGATCCATTTTGAGTTTACTTTTGTATATGGGGTTAGACAATGGTCCAGTTTCGTTCTCCTACATGTAGCTGTCCAGTTTTGCCAGCACCACCTGTTGAAGAGACTGTCATTTCGCCATTGTATGTCCATGGCTCCTTTATCAAATATTAATTGACCATATATGTCTGGCTTAATGTCTGGATTCTCTAGTCTGTTCCATTGGTCTGTGGCTCTGCTCTTGTGCCAGTACCAAATTGTCTTGATTACTATGGCTTTATAGTAGAGCTTGAAGTTGGGGAGTGAGATCCCCCCTACTTTATTCTTCTTTCTCAGGATTGCTTTGGCTATTCGGGGTCTTTGGTGTTTCCATATGAATTTTTGAATTATTTGTTCCAGTCCATTGAAGAATGTTGCTGGTACTTTCATAGGGATTGCATCAAATCTGTATATTGCTTTGGGCAGGATGGCCATTTTGACGATATTAATTCTTCCTAGCCACGAGCATGGGATGAGTTTCCATCTGTTAGTGTCCCTTTTAATTTCTCTTAAGAGTGACTTGTAGTTTTCAGAGTATAAGTCTTTCACTTCTTTGGTTAGGTTTATTCCTAGGTATTTTATTTTTTTTGATGCAATTGTGAATGGAGTTGTTTTCCTGATTTCTCTTTCTGTTGGTTCATTGTTAGTATATAGGAAAGCCACAGATTTCTGTGTGTTGATTTTGTATCCTGCAACTTTGCTGTATTCCGATATCAGTTCTAGTAGTTTTGGGGTGGAGTCTTTAGGGTTTTTTATGTACAGTATCATGTCATCTGCAAATAGTGACAGTTTAACTCCTTCTTTACCAATCTGGATTCCTTGTATTTCTTTGTTTTGTCTGATTGCAGTGGCTAGGACCTCCAGTACTATGTTAAATAACAGTGGAGTGAGTGGGCATCCCTGTCTAGTTCCTGATCTCAGAGGAAATGGTTTCAGCTTCTCGCTGTTCAATATAATGTTGGCTGTGGGTTTATCATAGATGGCCTTTATTATGTTGAGGTACTTGCCCTCTATTCCCATTTTGCTGAGAGTTTTTATCATGAATGGATGTTGAACTTTGTCAAATGCTTTTTCAGCATCTATGGAGATGATGATGTTGTTTTTGTCTTTCTTTTTGTTGATGTGGTGGATGATGTTGATGGACTTTCGAATGTTGTACCATCCTTGCATCCCTGGGATGAATCCCTCTTGGTCATGGTGTATGATCGTTTTGATGTATTTTTGAATTCGGTTTCGTAATACTTTGTTGAGTATTTTTGCATCTACGTTCATCAGGAATATTGGGCTGTAGTTTTCTTTTTTGGTGGGGTCTTTGCCTGGTTTTGGTATTAGGGTGATGTTAGCTTCATAGAATGAGTTTGGGAGTATCCCCTCCTCCTCTATTTTTTGGAAAACTTTAAGGAGAATGGGTATTATGTCTTCCCTGTATGTCTGATAAAATTCCGAGGTAAACCCATCCGGCCCGGGGGTTTTGTTCTTTGGTAGTTTTTTGATTACCGCTTCAATTTCGTTGCTGGTAATTGGTCTGTTCAGATTTTCTGTTTCTTTCTGTGTCAATCTTTGAAGGTTGTATTTTTCTAGGAAGTTGTCCATTTCTCGTAGGTTTCCCAGCTTGTTAGCATCTAGGTTTTCATAGTATTCTCTAATAATTCTTTGCATTTCCGTGGGGTCCGTCGTGATTTTTCCTTTCTCGTTTCTGATACTGTTGATTTGTGTTAACTCTCTTTTCTTCTTAATAAGTCTGGCTAGAGGCTTATCTATTTTGTTTATTTTCTCGAAGAACCAGCTCTTGGTTTCATTGATTTTTGCTATTGTTTTATTCTTCTCAATTTTATTTATTTCTTCTCTGATCTTTATTATGTCCCTCCTTCTGCTGACCTTAGGCCTCATCTGTTCTTCTTTTTCCAATTTTGATAATTGTGACATTAGACCATTAATTTGGGACTGCTCTTCCTTTTTTAAATATGCTTGGATTGCTATATACTTTCCTCTTAAGACTGCTTTTGCTGTGTCCCACAGAAGTTGGGTCTTAGTGTTGTTGTTGTCATTTGCTTCCATATATTGCTGGATCTCCATTTTGATTTGGTCATTGATCCATTGATTATTTAGGAGCGTGTTGTTAAGCCTCCATGTGTTCGTGAGCCTCTTTGCTTTCTTTGTACAGTTTATTTCTAGTTTTATGCCTTTGTGGTCTGAAAAGTTGGTTGGTAGGATTTCAATCTTTTGGAATTTTCTGAGGCTCTTTTTGTGGCCTAGTATGTGGTCTATTCTGGAGAATGTTCCATGTGCACTTGAGAAGAATGTATATCCTGTTGCTTTTGGATGTAGAGTTCTATAGATGTCTATTAGGTCCATCTGCTCTACTGTGTTGTTCAGTGCTTCCGTGTCCTTACTTATTTTCTGCCCGGTGGATCTATCCTCTGGGGTGAGTGGTGTGTTGAAGTCTCCTAGAATGAATGCATTGCAGTCTATATCCCCCTTTAGTTCTGTTAGTATTTGTTTCACATATGCTGGTGCTCCTGTGTTGGGTGCATATATATTTAGAATGGTTATATCCTCGTGTTTGACTGAACCCTTTATCATTATGTAGTGTCCTTCTTTATCTCTTGTTACTTTCTTTGTTTTGAAGTCTATTTTGTCTGATATTAGTACTGCAACCCCTGCTTTCTTCTCACTGTTGTTTGCTTGAAATATGTTTTTCCATCCCTTGACTTTTAGTCTGTACATGTCTTTGGGTTTGAGGTGAGTTTCTTGTAAGCAGCATATAGATGGGTCTTGCTTTTTTATCCATTCTGTTACTCTGTGTCTTTTGATTGGTGCATTCATCCCATTAACATTTAGGGTGACTATTGAAAGATATGTACTTATTGCCATTGCAGGCTTTAAATTCGTGGTTACCAAAGGTTCAAGGTTAGCCTCTTTAGTATCTTACTGCCTAACTTAGCTCACTTATTGAGCTGTTATATACACTGTCTGGAGATTCTTTTCTTCTCTCCCTTCTTGTTCCTCCTCCTTGATTCTTCGTATGTTGGGTGTTTTGTGCTGTGCTCTTTCTAGGAGTGCTCCCATCTAGAGCAGTCCCTGTAAGATGTTCTGTAGAGGTGGTTTGTGGGAAGCAAATTCCCTCAGCTTTTGTTTGTCTGGGAATTGTTTAATCCCACCATCATATTTTAATGGTAGTCTTGCTGGATACAGTATCCTTGGTTCAAGGCCCTTCTGTTTCATTGTATTAAATATATCATGCCATTCTCTTCTGGCCTGTAGGGTTTCTGTTGAGAAATCTGATGTTAGCCTGATGGGTTTTCCTTTATATGTGACCTTTTTCTCTCTAGCTGCCTTTAAAACTCTTTCCTTGTCCTTGATCTTTGCCATTTTAATTATAATGTGTCTTGGTGTTGTCCTTCTTGAATCCTTTCTGTTGGGGGTTCTGTGTATTTCTGTGGTCTGTTCGATTATTTCCTCCCCCAGTGTGGGGAAGTTTTCAGCAATTATTTCTTCTAAGATACTTTCCATCTCTTTTCCTCTCTCTTCTTCTTCTGGGTCCCCTATAATACGGATATTGTTCCTTCTGGATTGGTCACACAGTTCTCTTAATATTGTTTCATTCCTGGAGATCCTTTTGTCTCTCTCTATGTCAGCTTCTATGCGTTCCTGTTCTCTGATTTCAATTCCATCAATGCCTCTTGCATTCTATCCATTCTGCTTATAAACCCTTCCAGAGTTTGTTTCATTTCTGCGATCTCCTTTCTGGCATCTGTGATCTCCCTCCGGACTTCATCCCATTTCTCTTGCGTATTTCTCTGCATCTCTGTCAGCATGTTTATGATTCTTATTTTGATTTCTTTTTCAGGAGGACTGGTTAGGTCTGTCTCGTTCTCTGGTGTTGTCTCTGTGATCTTTGTCTGCCTGTAGCTTTGCCTTTTCATGGTGATAGGAATAGTTTGCAGAACTGGGACGAGTGACGGCTGGAAGGACTTCCTTTCTTGTTGGTTTGTGGCCCTCCTCTCCTGGGAGAACAGCGACCTCTAGTGACTTGTGCTGTGCAGCTGCGCGCAGACAGGGTTTCTGCTTCCTGCCCAGCTGGTATGGAGTTAATCTCCGCTGTTGCTGTGGGCGTGGCCTGGCTCGGGCAGCTACTCCAAAGTGGTGGAGTCGCGTTGGAGCAGGAGCTGCTGGGAGGCTATTTATCTCCGTAAGGGGCCTCCCTGCTCCCTGCAGCCCAGGGGTTAGGGTGTCCAGAGATCCCCGGATTCCCTACCTCTGGATTAAGTGTCTCGCCCTGCCCCTTTAAGATTCCAAAAAAGCACCCGCCAAAACAAAACAACGATCACCAAAAAAAAAAAAAAAAATTTTTTTTTAATTAAAAAAAAAAGGGTGGTTGCTCGTTTTTCTTTATTCTGCGGTGCCAGCCTCAGGCCTCTGCTCACCGGTCTTGCTGCTCTGTTTCCCTAGCATTGGGGTCCCTATCCCTTTAAGACTACCAAAAAGCGCTTGCCAAAGCAAAACAGAAAAATAAAAAAAAAATAAAAAAAAAATGGGCGCTCGCTTTTCTGGTGTCCTCCTGCGCCAGGCCACTGGTGCCCGTTCACTGTTCTTGCTGCCCTGTTTCCCTAGTATTGGGGTCCCTATCCCTTTAAGAGTTACAAAAAGCGCTCGCCAAAACAAAACAGCAAAAAAGCAAAAAAAAAAATGGTCGCGCGCTTTTCTTATGTCCTCCGACACCCGGTCTCCGGTTCCCGCTAACTGTTCTTGCTGCCCTGTTTCCCTAGCATCCAGGGCCCCCTGGGCATGTACTGTGTCTGCGCTCTGGCCCGGATGGCTGGGGCTGGGTGTTCGGCAGCCCTGTGCTCCGTCTCCCTCCCGCTCTGCCTATTCTTCTCCTGCCGGGAGCTGGGGGGATGGGCGCTCGGCTCTCGCCAGGCCCGGGCTTGTATCTTACCCCCTTCGCGAGGCGCTGGGTTCTCTCAGGTGCGGATGTGGTCTGGATATTGTCCTGTGTCCTCTGGTCTTAATTCTAGGAAGTGTTGTCTTTGTTATATTTTCATAGATAAATGTTGTTTTGGGAGGAGATTTCCACTGCTCTACTCACGCCGCCATCTTCCGCCCCTCCTCGATTACTAGACTTTTTAAATAAAGAAACGGGCATTTCGAGAGTCATGTAACATGGTTGTAGGTATTGTTGGGATCCAAACTTCGAATTCATACACTGCCTCCAGAAGTACGTGATGTTATGTCAGGTCTCCGGAATTTTGCTCATGCACTTTCTTCTTTGGGAAACATCTGTTTTTCCCTCCTGGTGAACTCCTATTCATTCTTCAAAATTCATTAAAGTGTCAATCATCATTTCTGTGAAAGCTTTTGTGACAGCAGAATTCAGTCTCAATATTATTGCTTTGTTTTACATACACATCCATTATCGCACAATTCTCCATGTGCTGTTGGATTTGCTCCCACTTCTGCCCAGCTAGATTCCCTGAGACTCTGTCTCATCTGTATCCCAGTAAACACTTGGTAAGCAAACAAACAAAAACATATTCACGTCTGAAAAATTGAGGGAGTTCACATCAGATGGCCTTAAACAACTTCATAAAGCGGGAAAATAGGTCATCTGTGGAGACTGAGGGTCAAAGGGATGAGTGAGCTGTGAGGCTTAAGAAAGGTAGAAATGTTCTAGTGCAAATACCATGGGGAGTTTGACATGGAGCCCACATTTGTCATCAGAATTATTACAGCTTGCATATGTATGATATTTTTCAGTTTTTAAAGTTCTTTCTCAGCCCCAAATCTTAGCTGATCCTGACATCCTAATTTATGATTTGCCTGTGAGATTCCTGCTTGAGTTTCTGGTACCCTCAATTTTCCACCAGACTGTTTTCTTCCATTGTGCTATCACTATCTCACACACTTAACACAGGAATTATAGTCACAACTGGAAACAATTCTTCTAATACCAGCACATTTTCCAAGGACAGATATTTCTAGTATGCTAAGACAAAGAGAAAAACAGCAAAATATGCCTTGCACATAGCGAAGGATGAATGACTGTTGATTTGAACCTGTGGTTTGTATATTTCAGCACAGTATGCACAGGGTGTGACTCTTCCCCAAACATAGCTTGTACCTTCATGCACTCATTCCTTTATTCAAGCTCTACCCTCTGAGTCTGGAAAACAACCTAATCTTCACAATCTCTTCTCCTGAGCTCCCCTCAGACTCCTCCAAGTTAATGAATCACTCCTTTATCTTTCTTCCTCCAGCTCCATGATGGCACTCAAAGGACCATATTGTATATATATCTGTTATGGTAGCACCTATTTCATTCAATTACTGTTATTTGTTTATATAGCTGTGTCACTCCTGTGGGGAAGTTGGGGTTCCTATGGCCAGGATCCTCACTGAACTTAAACCACCTGATGGTGTAAATGGCCTGTTGCTGGGCTGCTGCTTCCACACCTTTAGGCAATAAACTATTATTGCACTATATAGAGAGCTCGGCCCAGTGCTCTGGGCAGAGGCAGAGACGCTAGTGCTTGACCTACTGCCGGGAGAACAAGCCGGGTAATAAACCCTTTCATCCCAAAGAACGTTTTGCCATTGATTTCTTTGGTCACATTGACTCCATAGCGAACTTGCCCCGGGCTAAAACCCATTGGCAAGACAATTGGCGAAAGTCAGCCGGGTTCATTGCTGACCAAGGAAAAAGACAGGCTGCCCTTATGGGAGGGGTGCTTCAGCGGGCTGCCCCTGTGAATGCGGAGACAGTGGATTGTCCCCCAATGGGTATGTGGTCGGTTTGCCTCCTAGAGGACTGGGCCCCACCTCAGGACTGGAAGCAGGTGGAGGTGACACCTGAGGCTCTGGGGGTGGCCCTTGGTATAGTAAGCAGATCCTTTGAGAAGCAGAGTGCCTGTGAGGCAGCGGGGACTGTGGGTTGGCTGCTTCTCACAGTCTTAAAAAGGTCTACAGAGGAGACCCAAGAAATGGTGGCATGAGAAAGGGAGCTGCAAACCTCTGTGGATTCCCTGAGGAGGGAGATGGCCTTGATGCGGAAGGATGCAGCACAAGAGCGCCAGCAGCAAGGAGCCATTGGAGAGGAGACTGGCAGTGCTTCCAGGTGCCCTGAAGGAGGAAGAGGCCATCAAGGGAAAAGACGAGCCCCTGAAGGAAGCACAGGCGGAGGTGTCATGAGAACATCAGCTGCGAAGCATTGAGCTGAAGATGAGACCTTCTGAAGACAGAGGTAGCATTGCTGCGAGGCACAGTAGAAAAGGTAAAGATTGCAGCAGAGGAGGCACTCATGAGAGGGAAGAGAAAGATGCCATCAGCCCTGGAAATGGAGGAGCTGGGGAAGGATGAAGGGGTGGTGCTGGAGGCACTGTTCCCTCCTGTATTGAAAGCATGCCCAGTGGTTGTAAAGAAAATAAGGACCCAGCACCTGAAAGTTCCCCAAGGAGAGGAGCAGCCTCCTCCCCAGGTCATGGAGCACTCTATGCTCCGCCCCTGTACGTAGGCTGAGCTGGTGGATTTGGGCTCCCGGTTTAGGCAGAGGCCCTCAGAGTCAATATCAGCTTGGCTCCTGAATCTGTGGGACTTAGGGGTGGATGGAATTGTTCTGTCGGGATCAGAGATGGGAAAGCTGTCTTCCCTGACAGTGCAGCCTGCCTTGAGGCAGCGATTATAAAATGCACATCAGACCCAGGGAGTCACTCCCTCCTTGATTGGCTTATGGCTGCACTTTGTGCTGTGTGGCCCAATCTGGGTGAACTACCATCCTCTCCTGTTAGATGGCAGTTGTATGCTGAGCTCCAACAGGTGCTATGAGAGCTAAGCATAAGAAATGCCATCTATAGTCCAGACAATTATGGCCCAGATGAAGAGGTTTTCACTACTGGGATGAGAAATATTGTACTTCAAATGGCTCCTACATCCCTCTTTGGGTCTCTAGTGTCCATTCCTTCCCCTCACTTAGGGCATCCCATAAGCGTGGTGACACGTACAGTAGCAGACTTAGGAGAGGCAGAAGCAACGGGAATCTGGAAAGAAATAAGACCTGTTACTCACAAGAAGAATTTACAGGGCCCCATGAAGGTTACGAGGACCCAGATGTGGGTTAATTTAATACAGGCAGGAGCAGATGGAAGGAAATTAGATGGGAAGTCCAATAGGATCTTACTAGAGCTATGGCAACAGCTGAAACCAGAGCAGCAGTTCCAGCCATTAAGACCAAAGAGGCAGAGGTCAGAGACAGAGCCACGAGTCTGACCTGTGTGTTTGCAAGACTTCCTGCTGGAGAGCGAGCCAACCTCACTTGAGCCCACACAGGAAAGTGATTGGGGAACACGGTTTGACTGAGGGGAAGGTCAAGGTATCTGCCCTGAGGGACCAGGGGGGACCAGAGGCCACTTGCTGAAATAGCTGTCCATTGGTCCCCAGTGAACATACAATGTATCCTGGATCTGGTGCACAATGGGGTTGAATGTTCACTGATTCATGGTAACCCTGATGGCTCCCCAGGACCCCCACTATCATAGATGGATATGGGGGAAGGCTATCAGAGTGAAAAAAGCCCAAATCCCTTTGGGAATAGGGTGTCTACCCCCAAAAGAGTATACTGTGTATATCTCTTCCATCCCTGAGTATATTTGGGGGATGGATATCCTGCAGGGCCTATGGTTGCAGACCACTTCAGGTGAGTTCAGACTGAGAGTACGTGTGGTGAAGGCAGTTCTGAGGGGACATGCTAGGCACCCACCCATAGCTTTGCCTGTGCCTTGGTGGGTAACTGATACTAAACAATACAAACTGCCTGAATGGCATAAAGAGATTGGAGAAACTCTCCAGGAGCTGGAAAATGTGGGTATTATAAAGTCCACCCATAGTCCTTTCAATTCCCCAGTGTGGCCAGTAAAAAAACCAGATGGCTCCTGGCATATGACTGTGGATTACAGAATAAAGTCATAGCCCCTATGCATGCTGCTGTCCCCTCTAATGCAGGCTTGATGGATACCCTCAGCCATGAACTAGGAACATACCATTATGTGGTAGATATTGCTAATGCCTTCTTTTCCATTGACATTGAGCAGAAAAGTCAGAAACAGTTTGCCTTCACGTGGGAAGGACAGCAATGGACGTTCACCATCCTTCCACAGGGATACCTCCACAGCCCACCATGTGTCATGGACTTGTAGCCCAGGACTGGCTACATGGGAGAAACCACCATTGGTGCAGCTGTACCATTATATCGATGATGTCATGCTCATGTCCGATTCTCTTTCAGATCTAGAAGGTGTAGCACCTAGACTGCTGCAACATTTACAGGAGAAAGATTGGGCTGTGAACAGCAACAAGGTTCAGAGACCTGGTTTGTCTGTCAAATTATTGGGGGTAGTCTGGTCTGGTAAGACCAAAGTTATACCAGAAGCAGGTACAGACAAAGTCCAGGCCTTTCCTACCCCCACAACTGTAGCATTGCTACAGGAGTTTCTGTTCTTCTAGGCTACTGGAGAGTGTTTATCCCGCACTTGGCACAAATTCTGAAGCCCTTATACCGGTTGGTACAACAGGGCATCAGGTGGGACTGGGATGACACATGTGCATCTGCCTTTACTACAGCAAACGGGCAGCCAAGGCCATGCAGGCATTGAGTGTGACAGACCCATCAAGGCCCTGTGAGCTGGATGTTCATGTTACTGAAGATGGTTATGGCTGAGGTCTCTGGCACCATCTTGAACAAACTTGCCAACCTGTTGGATTCTGGTCACAACTCTGGAAAGGGGCAGAGGTACGATACACTTTGATAGAAAAACAACTGGCTGCCATGTATCATGCCTTGCTGGCTACAGAACCCATCACTGGAATGTCCCCCAAAAAGGTAATAACCACCTATCCCATTTTGGGGTGGGTACGAGACTGGACCCAAAAGCCAAGGAGTGGTATGGCACAAATACCTACACTAGTCAAGTGGGGTGCTCACCTACAGCAGTGTAGTGCCCTCTCTAGTAGCCCCTTGAGTGAAGAACTCCAATGCTTATTGGGACCGGTGACATATACTAGTGAAAAGCAGCAAGAACTTGCTTTTGAACCATTAGTAGCAGAGAGTCCCTGTCGGGATGGAAGAACCCCTATACCTGAAGATGCATAGTACACAGATGGCTCCAGCCATGGACAGCCCCCAAAATGGAGGGCCATAGCTTTCCATCCTAAGACTGAGACAATATGGATGGAATATGGTGAAGGGAAGAGCAGCCAATGGGCAGAGCTGCAGGCTGTGTGGCTTGTGATCAGCCAGGAGCCCTCCCCTATAGTTGTCTGCACTGACAGCTGGGCTGTCTCTCGGGGCTTGATCCTGTGGCTACCAACCTGGTACCATGCCAACTGGCTGGTTGGTCACCGACACCTTTGGGGGCAAGAATTATGGCAAGACTTATGGGCCTGTGGTCAGACTAAGATAATTACAGTATACCATGTGACAGGTCATTTGCCACTGGCATCCCCAGGAAATGATGAAGCAGATAAACTGGCCCAGATACATTGGTTAGAAGGAAAGCCTGCCTCTGATGTAGCCCAATGGCTACATCAGTGTTTGTTGCATGCGGGGAAAAAGACAATGTGGGCTGTAGCCCGTCGATGGGGCTTGCCTTTGACCTTCGAAGAAGTTAGTAGAGCCTGGCAGGAGTATGTTGTGTGCTCCAAAAGGGACTTACACAGAGTTCCACAGCAACATGGGACAATAGCTAAGGGGCCTATACCGCTTATCAGGTGGCAGATAGACTATATTGGGTCTCTACCTGTGTCAGAAGGACATTGTTATGTGATGACTTGTGTGGGCACAGCTACTGGACTTCTGGTTACTTTTCCTACCCATTGTGCAGACCATCAGATGACCAAAAGAGGCCTGGAGTGTCTCTTTGCTGCCTATGGCCAACCACAGGTAATTGAGAGTGATCAGGGCACCCATTTTACTGGACATACACTGCAGGAATGGGTGCAACAGCTGGGAATCTAATGGAAGTGTCATGTGCCATACAATCCTACTGCAGCAGGCATGATAGAGAGGCACAATGGCTTGTTAAAATCCAGACTAAAGTCAGATACCAATAGTCTGTGGGGATGGTCAGTCTGCTTATGGACCATGCTACGGCGTTTGAATGAGAGACCCCTAAAGGGAGCCCTGAGCCTCGCAGACATGTTAACACGTATGGCTGCCTCCTCTATACAACTGCAAGTACAATCCAAGGAAGAATCACTGAAGTCGAGGTTCGGCCACCAGAATAACATCTTGCTGCCAGCACCAACTGTACTGAACCCTGGAGACTCCATTGAGTGGACGTGACCTTGGACCTTTCAACACATGGACCAATGATGGCTGGCTCTCCTGGCACCTTGGGGACAAGGCCTGGAAGCTGGCCTCCTGTGTATTCCTGGAATAACAGCAGAGTGGCCCCCAAAGGTCACAGTAGTGTATCCTGAATGGCCAGAAGGTAGGAGCACCTTACCAGGGAGTTTTGTTTTATCATTGTGGCCAGTGCATATACCTCCAGTAGCAGTATATACAGACCCTTCAGTAACCCCCATGGGGAAAGGAGTAAAAGTATGGTATACTAGACCTGGAAGGGGCCCCCTTCCTGCTACAGTCCTATCACAGGACCACTCTCTTGCATGCATCCTACCTGATGGACAAGATTTGCCTATGTTGGTGGCATTAAAACATGTGTCTTGCCCCGTTTGTAAAAGACAGATGCACCCCTATGTTTATCGCAGCACTATTTACAATAGCCAAGAAATGGAAACAACCGAAGTGTCCATCAGCAGATGAATGGATAAAGAAGATGTGGTACATATACACTATGGAATATTATTCAGCCATAAGAAGAAAACAAATCCTACCATTTGCAACAACCTGGATGGAGCTAGAGGGTATTATGCTCAGTGAAATAAGCCAGGTGAAGAAAGACAAGTACCAAATGATTTCACTCATGTGTGGAGTATAAGAAGAAAGAAAAACAGAGGAACAAAGCAGCAGAATCACAGAACCCAAGAATGGACTAACAGTTACCAAAGGGAAAGGGACTGGGGAGAATGGGTGGGAAGGGAGGGATAAGGGTGGGGAAAAAGAAAGGGAGCATTATGATTAGCATGTCTAATGTGTGTGTGTAGGGGGCACGGGGAGGGCCATACAACACAGAGAAGACAAGTAGTGATTCTACAGCATCTTACTATGCTGATGGACAGTGACTGTAATGGAGTTTTTTGGGGGGACTTGATGAAGGGGGGAGCCTAGTAAACATAATGTTCTTCATGTAATTGTAGATTAATGATACTAAAAAAAAAGCATATGATTTAAAAAATGAAAAAACAAAACAAAACATGTGTCTGATCACCCCTAAAGTCTTTGTGGATTGGGAATTTCCTCTGGTTTGAGGATTATTATAATTTTTGTTATTAGGAACCTCCTCTGGCTTGAAGGTAATTACAATTTTTGTTACCTGTGTCAAAATCTTGCTGTATCTTAATTTTTATTATCTCTAAGTTGTTGTTATCCTCTGTTGCTATTGTGGAATCTGGTTACAGTGCTCCAGCTTTCTTGCACAGGGACCATTGTGGAAGATTGGAAGTGTGTAGATTGTAAGGTGAGAATCCTGGAGAGGTGGAGTGTGGAGAAGTTGGGGTTCCTGTGACCAGGATCCTCACTGAACTTAAACCACCTGATGATGCAACTGGCCTGTTGCTAGGCTACTGCTTCCACACCTTTTCTTTAAGCAATAAGCTATTATTGTGCTGTACAGAGAGCTTGGCCCAGTGCTCTGGGCAGAGGCAGAGATACTAGTGCTCTACCCACCACCGGGAGAACAAGCCAGGTAATAAACCCTTTCACTCCAAAGAACGTTTTGCTGTCATTTTCTTTGGTCACACTGAATCCAGAGTGAACTTGTCCGGGGCTGCAACCCATTGGCAAGACACTCCACTCCCCATATTCCTTACATACCAAAAGAATTTGTTTCTACAGAGAAGAGAGTCCGTCTTTTCCAACTTTATATTCCCAGTACTTGAGTGCAAAGAGCATATACACGTAATGGTTATCAAAGAATTGTTTCTTGAATGGAATAACAACAACCAAAACCACAACTTCTGGGCCCTTATTTCAAGAGGTACATACCTATAGTCTGTAGATCCATGGATTGGCTTCAGGAGGTCCATGAACCTGGTGAAAATGTAAGCAAAAAGTCACTTGTGTATATATATTTGGGGCTGAGGTGGAGACTACAGGACTTTCTGAAGAAAAATATCAAAGAGTTCAATGACCCCTAAAGGTAAAAACCTACTGTACTGAACTATGTATGTTTGGAGTGGGTTGAAAATTAAAGGTTATAATAGTATTATGACCATAACCGTGGTTCTTTTTCTTGGTTCCAGAAGAATTGAAGAACTGAGTCAGAGCCTGGCTACCCAGGATAAGCTTGTAGAACAGCTCTCTCAAGAGAAGCACCAGCTGCTACGTCTGTTGGAGGAGCCAGCTAGCATGGAAGTGCAGGTGAGGCTTGTGCTGTGCTTCCTGAAGCACTTGTTTCTTGCTTTCATGAGCCCTGCTTTTTTTGTTTGTTTATTTAATATTTAAGTGTATTAGTCATAGATTGTTGTGTAACAAATCACTAAAAATTTAGTGTGTTAAAACCACATGCACTTATTTCTGTGGGTCAGGAGTCCAGGCAGGCTAGGGTCTCTGCTCAGGGTCTCATAGGTCTGAACTCAAGGTGTCAGATGGGCTGCTTTCTTAAGGAAGGATCTGTTTCTTAGCTCCTACAGGTTGTTGGAAGAATTTATTTCTGTGTGACTGTAGAAGTTATAGCAACTTGCTTCTTCATAGCCAGCAGTGGAGAGGGAGGGAGAATCTATTGTTTCTCTCACCTCTAGGTACTCTTTAAAGATGCTCACCTGATTAGGTCAGGACCACCAGTGTAAAAGCACTTTGGGTTAACTTAAAGTCACCTGAGTAGGGACCTTAACTACCTCAGCAGCATCCCTCACTTTTACCCTATCACAGAGCATAACTGTATAGTGATACTGCATCACCTTTGCCATGTTATATTGGTTAGAAGCAAGTTACAGTTCCCATCCACCCTCAAGGGATGGGATTACACAACAGTGTGGCTATCCGAGGGTGGGAATCATGTTAGAATTTTGCCTACCACACTGAGTAAGTTATAACTATATAGAATGTACAATGTAGTGTTGTTACTGAAGATAAACCTCACTGTGGTGAAAATCATTACAGGAGTCTATATATTTTTGGTCTCAGAAGTTTCCCCAGAGGGAACTCCCCTCCTCCATTTGACTTTTAATTTACTAAAAAGATGCTTCCTAAAGGAACACCAGAAGATATCTGTGCTCAAGCAACATACACAATTACCGAGTATTCTTACAGGTCTTAGAGCAACCAATAATAAAGCAAAATGTGTGAGGCTTAATTTATTGGCTCACAGATAAAGGTTGGAGTCAGGATAAAAAGCAATGATAAGAATTAGCTTAAAGCTGTGCTTCCCAACCTTTCCTGTGTCATGACACAAATAGCAAATTGTACTTGTAAGGTATAGTGGTAAATAGATGGAGCTTCTCACTTGGAGGTGGCCAAACTGGGTACTTAGGCCATAGTTAGGTGGGAAGAAATCACTATGCTGGCCACACTTATAAACCTCTTGGACTGTGGCTCCATTTTGGTTGGAAAGCTCTGGTTAACAAACTCAGGAAATAATGGGCACACTTGCAACTTGACAGATGGAAGGAAAAATTAAAGTTCATAGGCTTTTTACAAGACACGTATTGGAACATGGAAAGTTTCTGGAGAGACTCCTGAAAAGATTCCATAACATTTTTTAACTAGCAAGAATTTGACTGGAAATTATGACAATTAAGTTTCTATCCTGATTACTTATGAACGGTTTGACTATTGGTATATCACTTCTTAGCTGCCATATGTGTAAAATGGAAAATTAGCCCAAAAAATCTCTAATGTCTTCTGTAATTCTAGCATTCTATTATAATGAGTCCGGCATCATTGGAAAAGTGTATAATTCCCAAGGTGAGCACATTAAAAGATATAATACTTATATAAATTCTGAAATAAAATCATTTCCATTGCTCTAGTTTTATATTTACAGACACATAAATGCAGATCTATTTATGTATGCATATTTTCATCAGTGTCTTTGGTAAGCACTGAAATGGCTAAATGTAGTTTAATATTTGCAATGGTAATGAGGGGGAGAGTTGGTCTGTTACCAGTTTTCAGAACAGTCTTGAAGAACAGAAACATTATAATTTTAAAGAGACTGATTATTTATATTCCATTCTAAAGGAATGCTTAGAATAACAATAAGTACAGCATCCTGAGGATAATAACATTGCATGGGCAAAAAAAAAGAAAGAAATGTATCAAGTCACATAAATTGTACTAAATTGGAGTGTACCTATAAAAATTTATCATTACTGTATTATCCAACTCTTTGTACATTTATACCAATCATAGTGTGCTGTTAATTCTATTAAACAGTGTTTCCAGCCTTTTTATAGAAAGTTCATTTTCATAGGAAATTATATGTCTATGGTGCTTTGAAGTCAGTGACTGAGGCTGGTCATGGTTGGAACTGATCGCCTATGTCCACCTACAGACCCATCCACTGCCCTGAAGCTGAGGGGACGACATCTTAGCACAGCAGTGGGCCACTTTGAGGCACACTGTTTCAAATGCCCACGTGGGAAAGCCCTGCCATAGGGAGCCTCTGGGAGTAGGTCCTTTCAGATGTAGGGATGGAAAGCCTCCTCTACAGCTCATTTCCTGGTTTCTTCCTTTGGGTCTTTGCCTCTTGGGGGTGGGGGGTGGGGGGAAGGTTCCCAATCCTACCCAATGTACACAGAATTATTTTATTTTATTTTATTTTTTTAACATTTCTTTTTTTTTTTTTTTTTTAATTATTATTTTTTATTGAAGGGTAGTTGACACACAGTATTACATTACATGAGTTTCAAGTGTACAACACAGTGGTAGAACATTTATATACATAATTCTAGGTTCCAGCTATCACCCTACCAGGCTGTTACAATATCTTGACTATATTCCTTATGCTATACCTTACATCCCGGTTACTAATTTATTTTACCATTGGAAGTCTGTCCTTTTTTTTTTTTTTTTGTGAGGGCATCTCTCATATTTATTGATCAAATGGTTGTTAACAACAATAAAATTCTGTATAGGGGAGTCAATGCTCAATGCACAATCATTATTCCACCCCAAGCCTAATTTTCGTCAGTCTCCAATCTTCTGAGGCATAACAAACAAGTTCTTACATGTAGAACAAATTCTTACATAATGAATAAGTTACATAGTGAACAGTACAAGGGCAGTCATCACAGAAACTTTCGGTTTTGCTCATGCATTATGAACTATAAACAGTCAGTTCAAATATGAATACTCATTTGGTTTTTATACTTGATTTATATGTGGATACCACATTTCTCTCTTTATTATTATTATTTTTAATAAAATGCTGAAGTGGTAGGTAGATACAAGATAAAGGTAGAAAACATAGTTTAGTGTTGTAAGAGAGCACATGTAGATGATCAGGTGTGTGCCTGTAGACTATGTGTTAATCCAAGCTAGACAAGGGCAATAAAACGTCCACGTATGCAGAAGATTTCTCTCAGAACGGGGGGGTGAGGTTCTAAGCCTCACCTCTGTTGATCCCCAATTTCTCACCTGATGGCCCCCCTGCGACTGTGCCTGTCTTAGGTTGTTCCTCCCTTGAGGAATCTTACCCGTCTCTGGCTAACCAGTCATCTTCCGGGGCCATACAGGGAAATGTGAAGTTGGTAAGTGAGAGAGAAGCCTTATTGTTTGAAAAAGTTAGCTTTTTACTTCTTTGCATATTTATGCCCTGTGGCTTCTATGCCCAGCATTTGTCTTGAGGTATCTTTACCACTTGGAAGAATTATGATACTCGGTAAATTTGATATGAGGCACGAATTCTATTTAAGGGTTGTAATTAGGAAGGAAGAAGAAAAGCTATAGAAGTAGCAGGCGGAAGAAAACATGGGAAGATTGATTATTTCTTTGATATATCTTCTTGTAGAGTAACTTCAGCATGTATAGGTTTTAAGCTACTACTTAAATTGCACACACACATTAACATAATAGGAGTATAGTTACATAACCAAAGCATATCTGTAATTACCAGCCATCTGCAGTGAAACCAAGAAAACCAGTTAGGCACCTTAGGCATTTGTGAAAACTTATCTATGATATGGTGGATATTGTCCAAATGAACTTGAACAGTCTGAGAGAAATCAGACAAATTAAAACAACCCATTCCTGGGGACTGTTCACATGCCATATGTTCTTTTAACAATAAATAATTTGTAGTTGTAAGACTTTGGAGCGCTACAATTTGCACTTCTCCAAATTCTTGGTTGAGTTCCAACAGTATAGATCCAGTCCAATTTTGTTGTTTTACTGTATGCACAGGCCAGCTTAGATATCTCCTTCCTCATTCCCATGGCAGGTCCAGGAACTGGTGGGATGAGTGCATCTACAGCTGTAGCAGTGCGTGGATCTTTGTTGGGGTTTTTTGATGATCATCTTCTGGCATGAGTCTTCCAGAGGGTGCAGATGTTGGAAGTTCTTTTTCATATCGTATCTTAGTTCATTTTCGGGGTAGCCCAATTAGGCTTTTATCCTCTGTATAAACACAAACAGACCCTTTGCCTACACTTTTATATGCCCTTTATACCCTTGTGTAGAACTCGTTGGAGGTTACCACACAGGAACTGCCCTTTTTTTTTTTTTTTTTTTTTTGCTATCACTAATCTACACTTACATGACGAATATTATGTTTACTAGGCTCTCCCCTATACCAGGTCTCCCCTATAAACCCCTTTACAGTCACTGTCCATCAGCATAGCAAAATGTTGTAGAATCACTACTTGCCTTCTCTGTGTTGTACAGCCCTCCCTTTTCTCCTACCCCCCCATGCATGTTAATCTTAATATCCCCCTACTTCTCCCCCCCTTATCCCTCCCTACCCACCCATCCTCCCCAGTCCCTTTCCCTTTGGTACCTGTTAGTCCATTCTTGAGTTCTGTGATTCTGCTGCTGTTTTGTTCCTTCAGTTTTTCCTTTGTTCTTATATTCCACAGATAAGTGAAATCATTTGGTATTTCTCTTTCTCCGCTTGGCTTGTTTCACTGAGCATAATACCCTCCAGCTCCATCCATGTTGCTGCAAATGATTGGATTTGCCCTTTTCTTATAGCTGAGTAGTATTCCATTGTGTATATGTACCACATCTTCTTTATCCATTCATCTATTGATGGACATTTAGGTTGCTTCCAATTCTTGGCTATTGTAAATAGTGTTGCAATAAACATAGGGGTGCATCTGTCTTTCTCAAACTTGATTGCTGCATTCTTAGGGTAAATTCCTAGGAGTGGAATTCCTGGGTCAAATGGTAAGTCTGTTTTGAGCATTTTGATGTACCTCCATACTGCTTTCCACAATGGTTGAACTAACTTACATTCCCACCAGCAGTGTAGGAGGGTTCCCCTTTCTCCACAGCCTCGCCAACATTTGTTGTTGTTTGTCTTTTGGATGGCAGCCATCCTTACTGGTGTGAGGTGATACCTCATTGTAGTTTTAATTTGCATTTCTCTGATAATTAGCGATGTGGAGCATCTTTTCATGTGTCTGTTGGCCATCTGTATTTCTTTTTTGGAGAACTGTCTGTTCAGTTCCTCTGCCCATTTTTTAATTGGGTTATTTGTTTTTTGTTTGTTGAGGCGTGAGAGCTCCTTATATATTCTGGACGTCAAGCCTTTATCGGATGTGTCATTTTCAAATATATTCTCCCATACTGTAGGGATCCTTCTTGTTCTATTGATGGTGTCTTTTGCTGTACAGAAGCTTTTCAGCTTAATATAGTCCCACTTACTCATTTTTGCTGTTGTTTTCCTTGCCCGGGGAGATATGTTCAAGAAGAGGTCACTCATGTTTATGTCTAAGAGGTTTTCGCCTATGTTTTCTTCCAAGAGTTTAATGGTTTCATGGCTTACATTCAGGTCTTTGATCCATTTTGAGTTTACTTTTGTATATGGGGTTAGACAATGGTCCAGTTTCATTCTCCTACATGTAGCTGTCCAGTTTTGCCAGCACCACCTGTTGAAGAGACTGTCATTTCGCCATTGTATGTCCATGGCTCCTTTATCAAATATTAATTGACCATATATGTCTGGCTTAATGTCTGGATTCTCTAGTCTGTTCCATTGGTCTGTGGCTCTGCTCTTGTGCCAGTACCAAATTGTCTTGATTACTATGGCTTTATAGTAGAGCTTGAAGTTGGGGAGTGAGATCCCCCCTACTTTATTCTTCTTTCTCAGGATTGCTTTGGCTATTCGGGGTCTTTGGTGTTTCCATATGAATTTTTGAATTATTTGTTCCAGTTCATTGAAGAATGTTGCTGGTAGTTTCATAGGGATTGCATCAAATCTGTATATTGCTTTGGGCAGGATGGCCATTTTAACGATATTAATTCTTCCTAGCCACGAGCATGGGATGAGTTTCCATCTGTTAGTGTCCCCTTTAATTTCTCTTAAGAGTGACTTGTAGTTTTCAGAGTATAAGTCTTTCACTTCTTTGGTTAGGTTTATTCCTAGGTATTTTATTTTTTTTGATGCAATTGTGAATGGAGTTGTTTTCCTGATTTCTCTCTCTGTTGGTTCATTGTTAGTATATAGGAAAGCCACAGATTTCTGTGTGTTGATTTTGTATCCTGCAACTTTGCTGTATTCCGATATCAGTTCTAGTAGTTTTGGGGTGGAGTCTTTAGGGTTTTTTATGTACAGTATCATGTCATCTGCAAATAGTGACAGTTTAACTTCTTCTTTACCAATCTGGATTCCTTGTATTTCTTTATTTTGTCTGATTGCCGTGGCTAGGACCTCCAGTACTATGTTAAATAACAGTGGAGAGAGTGGGCATCCCTGTCTAGTTCCCGATCTCAGAGGAAATGCTTTCAGCTTCTCGCTGTTCAATATAATGTTGGCTGTGGGTTTATCATAGATGGCCTTTATTATGTTGAGGTACTTGCCCTCTATTCCCATTTTGCTGAGAGTTTTTAACATGAATGGATGTTGAACTTTGTCAAATGCTTTTTCAGCATCTATGGAGATGATCATGTGGTTTTTGTCTTTCTTTTTGTTGATGTGGTGGATGATGTTGATGGACTTTCTAATGTTGTACCATCCTTGCATCCCTGGAATGAATCCCACTTGGTCATGGTGTATGATCCTTTTGATGTATTTTTGAATTCTGTTTGCTAATATTTTGTTGAGTATTTTTGCATCTACGTTCATCAGGGATATTGGTCTGTAGTTTTCTTTTTTGGTGGGGTCTTTGCCTGGTTTTGGTATTAGGGTGATGTTAGCTTCATAGAATGAGTTTGGGAGTATCCCCTCCTCCTCTATTTTTTGGAAAACTTTAAGGAGAATGGGTATTATGTCTTCCCTGTATGTCTGATAAAATTCCGAGGTAAATCCATCTGGCCCGGGGGTTTTGTTCTTTGGTAGTTTTTTGATTACCTCTTCAATTTCGTTGCTGGTAATTGGTCTGTTTAGATTTTCTGTTTCTTCCTGGGTCAATCTTGGAAGGTTATATTTTTCTAGGAAGTTGTCCATTTCTCCTAGGTTTCCCAGCTTGTTAGCATATAGGTTTTCATAGTATTCTCCAATAATTCTTTGCATTTCCGTGGGGTCCGTCGTGATTTTTCCTTTCTCGTTTCTGATACTGTTGATTTGTGTTGACTCTCTTTTCTTCTTAATAAGTCTCGCTAGAGGCTTATCTATTTTGTTTATTTTCTCGAAGAACCAGCTCTTGGTTTCATTGATTTTTGCTATGGTTTTATTCTTCTCAATTTTATTTATTTCTTCTCTGATCTTTATTATGTCCCTCCTTCTGCTGACCTTAGGCCTCATCTGTTCTTCTTTTTCCAATTTCGATAATTGTGACATTAGACCATTCATTTGGGATTGCTCTTCCTTTTTTAAATATGCTTGGATTGCTATATACTTTCCTCTTAAGACTGCTTTTGCTGTGTCCCACAGAAGTTGGGGCTTAGTGTTGTTGTTGTCATTTGTTTCCATATATTGCTGGATCTCCATTTTGATTTGGTCATTGATCCATTGATTATTTAGGAGCGTGTTGTTAAGCCTCCATGTGTTCGTGAGCCTCTTTGCTTTCTTTGTACAGTTTATTTCTAGTTTTATGCCTTTGTGGTCTGAAAAGTTGGTTGGTAGGATTTCAATCTTTTGGAATTTTCTGAGGCTCTTTTTGTGGCCTAGTATGTGGTCTATTCTGAAGAATGTTCCATGTGCACTTGAGAAGAATGTATATCCCGCTGCTTTTGGATGTAGAGTTCTATAGATGTCTATTAGGTCCATCTGCTCTACTGTGTTGCTCAGTGCTTCCGTGTCCTTACTTATTTTCTGCCCAGTGGATCTATCCTTTGGGGTGAGTGGTGTGTTGAAGTCTCCTAGAATGAATGCATTGCAGTCTATATCCCCCTTTAGTTCTGTTAGTATTTGTTTCACATATGCTGGTGCTCCTGTGTTGGGTGCATATATATTTAGAATGGTTATATCCTCTTGTTTGACTGAGCCCTTTATCATTATGTAGTGTCCTTCTTTATCTCTTGTTACTTTCTTTGTTTTGAAGTCTATTTTGTCTGATATTAGTACTGCAACCCCTGCTTTCTTCTCACTGTTGTTTGCTTGAAATATGTTTTTCCATCCCTTGACTTTTAGTCTGTACATGTCTTTGGGTTTGAGGTGAGTTTCTTGTAAGCAGCATATAGATGGGTCTTGCTTTTTTATCCATTCTGTTACTCTGTGTCTTTTGATTGGTGCATTCAACCCGTTAACATTTAGGGTGACTATTGAAAGATATGTACTTATTGCCATTGCAGGCTTTAAATTCGTGGTTACCAAAGGTTCAAGGTTAGCCTCTTTAGTATCTTACTGCCTAACTTAGCTCGCTTATTGAGCTGTTATATACACTGTCTGGAGATTCTTTTCTTCTCTCCCTTCTTGTTCCTCCTCCTCGATTCTTCATATGTTGGGTGTTTTGTGCTGTGCTCTTTCTAGGAGTGCTCCCATCTAGAGCAGTCCCTGTAAGATGTTCTGTAGAGGTGGTTTGTGGAAAGCAAATTCCCTCAGCTTTTGTTTGTCTGGGAATTGTTTAATCCCACCGTCATATTTGAATGATAGTCGTGCTGGATACAGTATCCTTGGTTCAAGGCCCTTCTGTTTCATTGTATTAAATATATCATGCCATTCTCTTCTGGCCTGTAGGGTTTCTGTTGAGAAATCTGACGTTAGCCTGATGGGTTTCCCTTTATAGGTGACCTTTTTCTCTCTAGCTGCCTTTAACACTCTTTCCTTGTCCTTGATCTTTGCCATTTTAATTATTATGTGTCTTGGTGTTGCCCTTCTTGGATCCTTTCTGTTGGGGGTTCTGTGTATTTCCGTGGTCTGTTTGATTACTTCCTCCCCCAGTGTGGGGAAGTTTTCAGCAATTATTTCTTCTAAGATACTTTCCATCTCTTTGCCTCTCTCTTCTTCTTCTGGGACCCCTATAATACGGATATTGCTCCTTTTAGATTGGTCACACAGTTCTCTTAATATTGTTTCATTCCTGGAGATCCTTTTGTCTCTCTCTATGTCAGCTTCTATGCGTTCCTGTTCTCTGATTTCAATTCCATCAATGGCCTCTTGCATTCTATCCATTCTGCTTATAAACCCTTCCAGAGTTTGTTTCATTTCTGCGATCTCCTTTCTGGCATCTGTGATCTCTTTCCGGACTTCATCCCATTTTTCTTGCGTATTTCTCTGCATCTCTGTCAGCATGTTTATGATTCTTATTTTGAATTCTTTGTCAGGAAGACTGGTTAGGTCTGTCTCCTTCTCTGGTGTTGTCTCTGTGATCTTTGTCTGCCTGTAGCTTTGCCTTTTCATGGTGATAGGAATAGTCTGCAGAACTGGGACGAGTGACGGCTGGAAGGACTTCCTTTCTTGTTGGTTTGTGGCCCTCGTCTCCTGGGAGAACAGCGGCCTCTAGTGGCTTGTGCTGCGCAGCTGCGCGCAGACAGGGTTTCTGCTTCCTGCCCAGCTGCTATGGAGTTAATCTCCGCTGTTGCTGTGGGCGTGGCCTGGCTCCGGCAGCTACTCCAAAATGGTGGAGTCGCGTTGGAGCAGGAGCTGCTGGGAGGCTATTTATCTCCGTAAGGGGCCTCCCTGCTCCCTGCAGCCCAGGGGTTAGGGTGCCCAGAGATCCCGGATTCCCTACCTCTGGATTAAGTGGCCCGCCCTGCCCCTTTAAGACTTCCAAAAAGCACCCGCCAAAACAAAACAACGACCACAAAAAAAAACAAGAAAAAAAATTTTTTTAATTAAAAAAAAAAAAAAATTTTTAATTAAAAAAAAAAAAGGTGGTCGTTCGTTTTTCTTTATTCTCCGGTGCCATCCTCAGGCCTCTGCTCACCGGTCTTGCTGCCCTGTTTCCCTAATATTGGGGTCCCTGTCCCTTCAAGACTTCCAAAAAGCGCTCGCCAAAACAAAGCAGCAAAAAAGCAAAAAAAAAAAAAAAAAATGTTCGCGCGCTTTTCTTATGTCCTCTGTCGCCCAGCCTCCAGTGCCTGCTCACTGTTCTTGCTGCCCTGTTTTCCCAGTATCGAGGGCCCTGCACTCTGGCCCGGATGGCTGGGGCTGGGTGTTCGGCAGCCCTGGGCTCCGTCTCCCTCCCGCTCTGCCTGTTCTTCTCCCGCCGGGAGCTGGGGGGAGGGGCGCTCAGCTCCCACGGGGCTGGGGCTTGTATCTTACCCCCTTCGCGAGGCGCTGGGTTCTCTCAGGTGTGGATGTGGTCTGGATATTGTCCTGTGTCCTCTGGTCTTTATTCTAGGAAGGGTTGTCTTTGTTATATTTTCATAGATATATGTTGTTTTGGGAGGAGATTTCCGCTGCTCTACTCACGCCGCCATCTTCCGCCCCCTCACAGAATTATTTTATATTAATCATTTCTAAAATAGCCCAAATGGTCTGGCCAGAGAATGCAGCCTTCTAATGAACATCCAAATAATCCTGAGCAAACTTCCTTCTTTTGCCAATGTGCTCAGATTCCAAAAGAAAATAAATGTTTTTTGTTACTCTTCTTTTGTATTACATTCTATGGCCTAGACAGAAAGAAATATCTAAGTGTAATATCTTGGGACCTCTTAGCCATACTCGAGTGGTTCAGACTGATGGAAGGATGCAGTCAAGTCCCAAGTTTAGAGAAAGAATCCTGTTCCTTCAATAACAGATTCTAGTGTGAAGTCTCCTGGGTTTTAACTAGGGAATCAGAGTGGTATAAAAGAATGAGCTCATGTTTTGGAATTTGAATCCCAGTGTCAACACTTCTTGGATGTATGGTTTTGAACATGCCTCATAATTCCTCCGGGTTCTGTTTCCTCCTTTGTAGAATAGGGATAAAAATACCTAATGCTATTATAAAGGATTAGAAATAATATATATGAAGTGCCTAGCATAATGCTCAAAACATGGTAACTACTATTATCATTATCCATATTAACAACCCGAAAGAGATTCAGGCTGTTCTTAAAATGAGTAGTGACTATAAAAGACATAGTCAGTCAATGAGTCAGGTATTGCAAACCTCAGTTACATTACAACTATCTTTGTCTCACAAAAGACAAAGATAAAATTAATAAATACAGCAGTTCTTTATTAGTGAGAGAGTAACAGTCACAATTCTCCCTCTGGACCTTTTTGCCTTGCACATAGAAAAGCTGTTTTATAGGCAAAGACTGGGCTCAAAATTGCCAATTTGTGTTATTGCTTCCCAGGAGGACCACAGTAGAGTGTGAATGGTTTAGGGAAAATTGGTCACAATGAGAATAATATCTCACTTTAATCTCCTAGATAAAAAGAAATACTGAAGCACTTTCTATAACATCTTGGGAACACACTCAGTGGTTCAGATGGTTATAATGTAAGACCTAGAAATGAATTCACAAGATTTCTTAAATACATATTCCAAGTATAATTTAAAATACTTATCAATGAATATTTAACAACTTTTCTATAAGTAATAACATCAGCACTTATTTTAGCATTTTCTATGAGTCAAGTGCTGCTCTAAATACCTTATGTTAAATTAAGCCTCAAAATAACACCGAGGTATATACTGACATGTGACATAAAAAGAGAATAATTTATAATAAAATAATTTTATTTTAAAATGTAAATTCCTGAGCACAACTATATCAAAAGACATAAAGAAATAGTCAGGTGGTTGTACCTGCATGGAAAAATCACTGCAACTATCACAGCTTCACATGCAATCTGACACAGACATGTTACACTGGCAGTTCAAAAATGGCAAATGATAATGCCATTTTGTAATGAGCATGTGGCAATGCCAAAAACTCTTGGTACATTTCCAAACAAAACAAAAAACAATACTCTTTTAGTTTGCATAGCAGTTTAATTCATGGAAAATTCAGTGTATATTAGCACTGTGTTCATAAATACAGCAGAATTCAGTTCTAGGTTCAGACGATTATATAAATTTTATTACCTCCGTCAGTGCCCCATGGAACATTTGAAAGTCATTCAGAATTTTGGACACACTTTGTGCCCATTGCAAGTTATGTAGCACCCTTTGCCCCATTCATCATAGTGACAATAAAAACCCGAAACAGCCCCACAAATTTGCAAAATGCACTTTAGGAGATGGTGCAGTTGCTCAGTAAGAACCACTGATCTAGGTGTTCCTAGAAGGTGTTCCTTTGAAGGCTAGCTTCAAAGGGCTTATGGTCTAATCAGAGATAGGCATATAAACAAAAAACTAAAATACAGGTTGATAAATGAAGAGACAGGGACTCGAAGATGGCCAGGATTAACTCTACCTTTGGAAGTCAGAGAAAGCGTCTCCTGGAAGTCACCTGTGCCTTAAAAGCTGAGTACACCAGGCAGAAAAACCAAGTGCATTCTAGGCAGGTGGAACAATGTATCCAGTGGTGTGGAACACAGTTAAGGAATTGGTAGTAACTGGTATTGCCAAATATATGCTAAGTGTTGGAGAATAATGAAATATATAACTGGAAAGTCCCATAAATGTCAAGCTAAGGACTTCATGTTATAGGCAACAGAGAATTTTTTTTTTTTTGTAGATAATTATTTTTTATTGAAGGGTAGTTGACACACAGTATTACATTAGTTTCAGGTGTACAACACAGTGATTCAACATTTATATACATGATAATTCTAGGTACCAGCTATCACCATACCAAGTTGTTACAATATTTTGACTATATTCCTTATGCTATACATTACATCCCGGATACTTATTTATTTTACAATTGGAAGTGTGTACTTTTTTTGTGTGTGTGTGTGAGGGCATCTCTCATATTTATTGATCAAATGTTTGTTAACAACAATAAAATTCTGTATAGGGGAGTCAATGCTCAATGCACAATCATTAATTCACCCCAAGCCTAATTTTCGTCAGTCTCCAATCTTCTGAAGCATAATGAACAAGTTCTTACATGGAGAACAAATTCTTACATAGTGAATAAGTTACATGGTGAACAGTACAAGGGCAGTCATCACAGAAGCTTTCGGTTTTGCTCATGCATTATGAACTATAAACAATCAGTTCAAATATGAATATTCATTTGATTTTTATACTTGATTTATATGTGGATACCACATTTCTCTCTTTATTATTATTATTTTTAATAAAATGCTGAAGTGGTAGGTAGATACAAGATAAAGGTAGAAAACATAGTTTAGTGTTGTAAGAGAGCACATGTAGATGATCAGGTGTGTGCCTGTAGACTATGTGTTAATCCAAGCTAGACAAGGGCAATAAAACATCCACGTATGCAGAAGATTTCTCTCAGAACAGGGGGGGTGAGATTCTAAGCCTCACCTCTGTTGATCCCCAATTTCTCACCTGATGGCCCCCCTGTGACTGTGCCTGTCTTAGGTTGTTCCTCCCTTGAGGAATCTTACCCGTCTCTGGCTAACCAGTCATCTTCCGGGGCCATACAGGGAAATGTAAAGTTGGTAAGTGAGAGAGAAGCCTTATTGTTTGAAAAGGTTAGCTTTTTACTTCTTTGCATATTTATTAGGCAACAGAGAATTTAAAAAACAAAAACAATTAAGCACAGGTAATAAAAGCATATGATTTGCCTTTTAGAAAGGCAATCCTGATGGCTGTTTAGACTGAGGGTTGACTGAGCATATAACTGATGTTACCATTATGTGAATTAGCTAGGGTAAAGAATATTATCCACTTATAAAGCACTTTGTCTCCACCTCTGTACACAGTAATTGTGGCAACTCTTGCTATTTGTGAAACCTGAAGCCTTTGCTGTGGGTGTTACCATTTTCTGCTAACAGTAACAGCATCTTAGTTTCACTGTATTAATGCTCAAACCTTTGTCTGCCATGCCACCTCTCACCACAGGAGCCACGCCCCCACAGTATGGGAGGCACAAATTCATTTTCTAAGCTGTGGGCCTACTCTGCAGAGGCTGAAGAAATCCCTAATCTTCAGCCAAGCCTTCCCTCTAATCCTTTACAGATGCTAGGGGATAAAGGAGCATGACTACTGAGGACTGATTCACTTCCTTCTCCTACTGGTCACAACTGAGAATTCCACAGCTGAGCTTTAGAAGGAGCACTCATATATCTTAACACTTCTAGGTTTGAGCTGTGCAAGTGAAGAACATTCACATTACCCCACCTCCCACAGAATAAGTATTTCTCATGTGAGCCCAGTATGAAAGGCTGGACTGGGGTACAATCTCTGAGTACAGGAAATTCACTTCAGAGCCTTCTTCCCCTCAAACAAGACAGCCAGTTTTGATAAAGATTGACTTGATTGATTTTACTCTCCCATTAGTTGTTTTCCTTTTCCATTTCACTAAAACATCATACAGCATCCGTTTTAGCTGTACTTGTACAATACTTGTGAACTTCTACTATATAATTAACTTTACAGGACAACAAAAAAGTGCCATAAATTTGACCTGCCACTGGTTGACAACATTCCATGTTTGCTTCCAAGCCTCCATGTCCATATGGATCAGTACCATGTCATTTTGATGACGGTGCTCTGGAACTTTCTGATATGGCTGTCATGGTGCAGCAATTAGTCTACATCTTTTTAACAGAATGGTGGAAGCTTCCTCTCAGAGAACTTTTAAAATGAAACCAGAGTTGGAAGGTGTGAAGGCAAGGGGAAATGATGTACTTGCAAAGGGAAGTCTGGGGGAATTCTTGTGTTGTTTCTTTCCTTTTGTTCTCTCCATTTTTAATGTAAGCAGTATTTATTAATGTGTAATTTCACTGTGATTTCACCTAGAAAAAGAAAAAGGGCAACAGAATTAGGGAGAGGCATTCATTAAGTAATTTGGACTTTCCTATGTACACAAAGCAGCAGACACTGTAGTCAGCGTCACCATGGAGAGATCTGACCTGAAGTTAAGGCAAGAGTATGCTCTAAATGCTCAAGGCAGAGACTGAAAACCTTATAGGGATTAATTAGTAGCTCAGGCAGCTATAGCCAAATTCATATAAGAAGATTGTTTTTTTAGAGCAGCTTTTCAAGATCCCCTTCTTAAGCTGATAAATGTTGAAGATGGAGACACATTTACAAATCTTCATGCAACATCACTGCCCCCAGACATAACCTTCTTTGGTAACATGTCCCAGAAACAGGCCTCATCAGCTAAGGCAATCATAATCTGATCTTTTAGAGCAACAAAGGTGAGAATTAAGGGGCTTCTTTACAGCTTCATCGAAAATATTTATTTATAATGCACAAAGTACTGTTATGTGAAGGGAAAACACAAAGATGTATAAGATTTAGTCTCTGCCTTCTGGAAATTACCATCTAATTGGAAGGTAAGAAAGTCACTGATGAAACAAAATATAAGGAGGTAGAGAAAGAAAAAAGTCATCATTCGCTGCAGTGGCCAACAAATTCTGATCTTTAAGGAATGCATAGGATTTTAACAAGAGATGAAAGGGTAAGACATCAGTTTATTCATTCATCCATTTGTGGTTATTTAGTTAAGTCTAGGAACATACTGTTCTAAGGACCTCAGAAGATAGGATGAGTAAAGTATGGTTCCTCTTCTTAAAGAGCTTAGCAGCTAATGGGGAGAGGGCAATATGGAAAATGACACACAAATTACTATAGGTACAAAAAGTACTTTGGAAATTCAAAGAAGAGAAAGATGTCTTTTGGAAAATTAAGAAAGGCAGCTTAAAGAAAATACCTGAAGGGTGGATATGATTTTGACAGGTAGAGGGTAGTAATAGGAAAGAACATTCCAAGTGGATGAGACGGAGCGGTAGAGAAGTTCAGGATAAGGAAGCAACAGCTGAAATAGAATACAGGTAGGGGACAGTGATTTAGGTTAGAAAAATAGGGTGGAGCTAGGCTAGAGTCAGAAGGTCTTAAATGGCAGGTTAAGAAGTTTATGATTTAATTGGTAAGTCATTAGGTCTCCAGGTCACTGTGCAGGAAAGGGATATATCTGAGATCTATTTTAGAAAGAATAATCTAGCAGGAGGATAGAGTAGAGGGAAAAGAAATTTGACAGGACCAATTATTATGGAACTCTATTAAGATATGAGGTCATTAGAGAGTAACCAAGAATGGAAGTTTTATGCTAAGGCAAAAGAGTGAAGTAAAATTTCAAGATATAATAAACAGTTCATTCATTCATTCATTCATTCATTCATTCATGTATTCCAGTCACTGCCTGTTTATTGATTGTCTACCAAGGCCAGATACTGTTGCTGTTAGGTGCCAGAGAAAACAGTGAGAATAAGAAAGGCAGAGCCCTTTCTCTTAGGGAGCTTATAGTCTAATAAGGCAGATAGACAAATTACCAAATATCAAAAAAACAAACAAATAATTGCAAATTGTGATAAGCACATTTAAGAAAACAAAAAGCAGGGATTAGCAAAATTGTTTTTTGGCTAAAGGTTAGACAGTAAATTTTTTAGACTTTGCAAGCCATGAGGTTTCCGACAATGTAGCACAAAAACAGACATACACAATACACAAAGGAATGAGCATGGCTGTGTTCCAATAAAACTCTTAGAAAAGCAGGTGGGGGCTGAATTTAGCCTATAGCCCATAGTTTGTTGACTCCTAATAAAGGATTAGGAAGAAGGAGTAGGGCATTATAGGTAAGGGGAAGATGGCAGTCAAGACTTCAGTATTTTCTGTGCTTTCAGATGACTATCACACATCACATACAGATACAGACAGGTGGTTGGGAGTTGAACTCAGAGGATAATTCTGGGATAAAGATATAAATGGGAAGTTACTGCTATAAAGATGGGAAACGGTAAGAAGACATTGAAAGAGAATAGAGAGGTGAAGAGAGTCTAGGACTGAACCTCAGTGAACACCTACAAGGAAACAAAGTTTGTAATGGGTTGACTCTTAGTTCACAAATTCAATTATGCAGGTAATAGCACATTACTTTCTTTAAATCAATTTAATGTTACCCTGAGTCCCTATCCTAATCAGGTTGGTAAGAAATTCAATTTTGTCCTTTTATTACTTCCCCCTCCCCATTCTCTATTATGTGAAGGTGAAGGTCCCTAGCTTTTATCAGGTGCCAAAGCATCAAGATGATTACTCTGACCATTGGTCCATCACTGAAGTACCCCTGACCCAGCAGGCATGGTTCTGTCAACCTGCCAGTTTTCTATATTAGAATCTTTTATGGAGACAAAACCCCTCAACCTAGATCCAGCCTCTCCAAGTCACCCCACTGCCTTCACCCCCTGGGTCCTGCTGCTTCCCCAGGGGACTGATATGGAATGGAGGTGGCCCTCAGTGCCTTTGACCCTGAGTTTCTTCCTGATCTTGGTGAAATCTCACTCGGTTCTCTTTTGTTGACCTCAAGGACATGTGTCCCTCTCCTCTTCTCCATCAGGATACCTGGCTTCTTCTTCTCAGTGGGTTTAGACTTTTATAAAATCCAGGAAATGCATTTGACTTCAGCCTGTGCTGTTTGCTCTGTAAAAATTCCTGAGTCAAGATAATGCTAAGGATATGACCATCAGATTAGAAAAGAGGGAGGAAGGAAAATATAGGTAATGAAACAAATTTGTATCTAAAAATTTACCGTCACCATTTGGTTAGTGAAGAAGTTTTAGATGAAGCTGAAAAACAGATTGGATCTATTTTTAAGAGATAGTGAAATGCCAGGCTAAGGGTTTGGGGCTTCATCCTATAGGAAGTAGACAGTGATGGATCTTTACTTGGAATGTTCTGGAAATAGTATGCAGGATGACTAGAGAGGTAAGCTCTAAGGCTCTGTGACATGGTTCAGGTTTCAGGTTTAAAGAACCTGAAATGGAAAGTTATAGTGAAAATGTGAAGAATCTTTCACATGTCCAGAAAAAGGATCAAAAAGAATTTAGTGTTTGGCTTAATAGGAAAGGATTCTAAAGAATTAAAGGAACAACTCTGAAGTTTATAAGTCCACCCAGTTATAGAAAATGATATGCCTGGCCTTATCTCTCCTACTGATCTCTCTCTAGCTTTTGACAATGTTAACCACCCTTCTCATTCTTGGAACTTTGTCTCCCATTCACCTGTGCTTGGATTGCAGAAGAGCTCCACTTAGGTTTTATAGTTTTCTCAGTTACTTAAACGCAGCATGTCCCAAATCAAATTTGTCATTATCCATTTTGCAAATGGACTCTTCAACTTACATTTCTGTTCAGTTAGAACTAGTCTATTTTTTCTATCAGTCTTCCGGACCAAAAACCTTATCTCTATCTTTAACCCTTTTTCCTTCATTCTCTCTGTACATACATCAAGTCCTGCTGTTCATTCCTTCAAAATGATTCTCATATTCACCACTTTATTTCCATTTCTAGAGCAGACCTTTTTATTACCTCACATATGAATAACTGCAATGGCTTTTTAGTAGGTCTTCCTTGTAACCATCCCAAAATCTCTCCCTGAAACTCCAGTTCATCCTGTTGTCTGGCTGATTTCCTAAAATCAAGTTTTCATCATCTCATTCTCTGCTTAAGTCCATAACATTAAGTCCAAATTCCTTTGCCTTTGCCAAACATTAACTGAATTCTAGTTGCCAAGGCTGTCCATAGGCCCACAGTATAGTGTCTGGCTAACATTGGCTTTTCATGCAAGTTCTTTGCATAAGCAATTATAGAGGATAAGATGTAGAGAGTAGGATGAACCCAGCCATTCATATGTCCCACAATATTCCCAAAATGTTCTTTATCTATAGGCTAACACTGTATTTAACCCAACTTCCAAGATTTTAAAGATGCTGTTTTCTTTTTCTGGAGCCCCTTCCTTCATTTCCTTCATCCTAAGACCCATCTCAAGAGCTACTCTTGCCCCTTTCAACTATGTCAGCCCATACTAATTTTAACTTTTTCTGTACTCACATTGAATTTAAGTTAGCACCATTTAGTTTAACGATCATTTGTTCTAATTGTACCATGCACAGTTTCTCCCCTTGAACTAAGCTTAAAGCTCACTTTAGACAGAGAAAAGACATTAAGTTTACTTAAGTTCTTGCTCATTGATTGATTGACTTAACATTTACTTTAAAATTCACTTTAACAGCTATGGGTATTTAACTCAAAAGACTCTGTTTACTATTTTAAGATGGATTTTGCTGATAACCATATTACTGCATTGAGCTGGAAACCTTTTGGTTTTAAAACAAGTGTTTTGAAATGTTGTACTTTTAATTAATGCAAAGCATGATTGTGGCTTCTTAAAGATTTCCAGCCAGCACAGGGAAGCCATGCACATGATTGTGGCGTTACTATAAAGCCCAACTACCTTTACTTTTTCTTGCATTTCCTCACCTGCTTTAGCTTCTCTGCCAGAATCACTTTTTTTGGGTTTTGGGGGCATAGTTTTTAATAATTAGAATAGCTATTTCCAATGCCATAACTAGGGCAATGAAACCTATCCTAACCTGTTTTGGGACATGGGATTTTCCACCTCTGAATCTCTTGGAAACTCCCTCACAAACCAGAATTGGGTCTTAGAAACACTACAACAGGGGGGTACAAATGTGGCTACAGTTCCAAAAGATACTTCTCAGGCCCCCATAAATATAGATCAAAATAGAGATAGTACAAAAGATCCCTACCATTAAAATACTTAGGAATCTTTGTTCCAAATGAAAATACACTAAATTCAACAATTCTATAAATAGTTCTTTGATGGGTTTTCCATTTATCTGCACAACTTCTGATCTTTTGACTGAGATTTTTCTGAATACAATTTAGGACAGGTCAAATTCAGTGTTTTTCAAAGTATGGTTGCCAGACAACAGTGTCAGCAAGATCTGGGATTTGTTAGGAATTCTTGGGCCCCACCCAAGGCCAACTGAATCAGAAAACTCCAGAGTAGGTCCCAGCAATCTCTGTTTTATGAAGCCCTCCAGGAGATTCTGATGCATGTTAAAGGCTGAAAAGTAGACATGTTTATTCTGTAGATTGGGAAATTAAGGGCCGGTGATTTGACCTAGGACATACAGCTAATTAGTGCTTGTGAATGCATTTATCAATTCATTTTGAGGCCAAATTGCAGATATATGTAATTAATAATTTGTTTAATTCACAATACTTATGAAGCCTGTTCTCAAATGTTCCTTTATAATGTACCTTTGATAAAAGTTTTAAAAGTAATCATCCTATTCTAAATCATCACAAAAGCCTTAAGTCTCACCTTAACGACATGCTTTGCTTCAATCATAAATGTGTGGTGTGCATATACAGTAATATTTTCCAAAGCTCATATGGTAAGGAACTATAAAGTTTTGGATTTCAAGTTGGGCCATTTATAAAATTTCTTTTGGACTATCTTTCCAATTTCCAAAGATATTCTTATGATAAAGTGGGGGTTACATTCTACCAAAGAAATCCCTCAGATTGAAAGTTTATGAGTAATACATATTATTATATTTTTTGCTCCCTCTCATCTTTTTTATTGAGCTATACTAACATATATAATCTATTGATCTAAGCATTCAGTTTAATAGGCTTTAGTAATTGTACACATCCATGTAACCATCACCCAAAACAAGATATAGAACATTTTCATCACCCTAGAAAGTTCATTTGTGCCCCTTTGCAATTCATTCTCACCCTATCTCATCCCCCATAATCACTTTATGTATTTTTATCACTATAGATTCATTTTTCTTAGTTTAGACTTAAAAATAAATAGAATCACAAAGGAAGTACTGATTTATATGACTTGTTTCATTTAACATGCTTTTGAGATTCATGTGGGTATCAGTTTTTCTTTTTTATTGCTGGTTAGTATCGCATTGTATGAATATATCAAAATGTTTATCCTATTTTGTAGTAACAAATATTCTTATCATAAAAGCAATACATACTTACAATAGAAAATTATAAAGGAAACAAATGAGGAAAGAAGTATCCTTAATTAGCACACATAATCACTACTCAGTATCCCCTTTGAACCTTTGTATATATGTTGTACTCATATATATATCATATACATTACAAAAATTTTCCTTTTTGGTTCAAGTTTTACCAGTTAGACCCTGATATTAGTATGTTAAATTGGTACAATTCTTAGTTTTAACTATAGAATATTTTCTAAATTTTTGAAAATACAGAACACACATTAATTGCCAAAAATTCAAATGACACATGGTATACAGAATAAAAATAAATGTTTCTAGTCAGCCCATTGTGCTTGCTTCCGCATAGGGAGCTAGTGTTAACTAAATACAAAATCTTAACCAGTATGCTACTGATAAGGGCCAAGAAGTACTGATTTTATTATTTATAATTTTTTTATTTTTAAAATGTTTTATTAAGGTATGATTGATATACACTCTTATGAAGGTTTCACATGAAAAAACAATGAGTTTACTATATTTACCCATATTATCAAGTCCCCACCCAAACCCCTTTGCATCACTGTCCATCAGTGTAGTAAGATGCCACAGATCCACTGTGTGACTTCTCTGTGCTACACTGTTCTCCCCGTGGTCCCCCACACCATGTGTACTAAACATAATGCCCTCAGTCCCCTTCTCCCTCCCTTCCCACCCACTGTCCCACACCCCTCCCCTTTGGTAACCACTAGTCCCTTCTTGGAGTCTTTGAGTCTGCTGCTAATTTGTTCCTTCAGTTTTGCTACATTGTTATACTCCACAAATGAGGGAAATCATTTGGCATTTGTCTTTCTCCACCTAGCTTATTTCATTGAGCATAATCTCCTCCAGCTCCATCCATGTTGTTGTAAATGGTAGGATTTGTTTCTTTCTTATGGCTGAATAGTATTCCATTGTGTATGTGTACCACCTCTTCTTTATCTATTCATCTACTGATGGACACTTAGGTTGCTTCCATATCTTGGCTATTGTAAAAAGTGCTGCGATAAACATAGGGTTGCATATGTCTTTTTGAATCTGAGATGTATTCTTTGGGTAAATTCCAAGGAGCGGGATTCCTGGGTCAAATGGTAAGTCTATTTTTAGTTTTTTGAGGAACCTCCATATTGCTTTCCACAATGGTTGAACAGACTTACATTCCCACCAGCAGTGTAGGAGGGTTCCCCTTTCTCTGCATCCTCACCAGCATTTGTTGTTCTTAGTTTTTTCGATGCTGGCCATCCTTACTGGTGTGAGGTGATATCTCATTGTGGTTTTAATTTGCATTTCCCTGATGATTAGTGATGAGGAGCATCTTTCATGTGTCTGTTGGCCATATGAATTTCTTCTTTGGTGAACTGTCTCTTCATATCCTCTGCCCATTTTTTAATTGGGTTATTTGCTTTTTGGGTGTTGAGGCGTGTAAGTTCTTTATATATTTTGGATGTTAACCCCTTGTCAGATATGTGATTTACAAATATGTTCTCCCCTACTGTAGGATGCCTTTTTATTCTGTTGATGGTGTCCTTTGTTGTACAGAAACTTTTTAGTTTGATGTAGTCCCATGAGTTCATTTTTGCTTTTGTTTCCCTTGCTCGAGGAGATGCATTCAGGAAGAAGTTGCTCATGCTTATATTCAGGAGATGCTTGCCTATGTTGTCTTCTAAGAGTTTTATGGTTTCATGACTTACATTCAAGTTTTTGATCCATTTTTAGTTTACTTTTGTGTATGGGGTTAAACAATAATCCAGTTTCATTCTCTTACATGTAGCTGTCCAGTTTTGCCAACACCAGCTGTTGAAGAGGCTGTTATTTCCCCATTGTATATCCATGGCTCCTTTATCATATATTAATTGACCATATATGGTTCAGTTTATATCAGGGCTCTCTAGTCTGTTCCATTGGTCTATGGGTCTGTTCTTGTGTCACTACCAAATTGTCTTGATTACTGTGGCTTTGTAGTAGAGCTTGAAGTTGGGGAGCGTAATGCCCCCAGCTTTATTCTTCCTTCTCAGAATTGCTTTGGCTATTTGAGGTCTTTTGTGGTTCTGTATGAATTTTAGAATGATTTTCTCTAGTTCATTGAAGAATGCTGTTGGTATTTTGATAGGAATTGCATTGAATCTATAGATTGCTTTAGGCAGGATGGCCATTTTGACAATATTAATTCTTCCTAACCATGAGCACGGGATGTGTTTCCATTTATTGGTATCTTCTTTAATTTCTCTTAAGAGTGTCTTGTAGTTTTCAGGGTATAGGTCTTTCACTTCCTTGTTTAGGCTTACTCCTAGGTATTTTATTCTTTTTGATGCAACTGTGAATGGAATTGTTTTCCTTATTTCTCTCTCTGCTAGTTTATTGTGAGTGTATAGAAATGGCACAGATTTCTGTGTATTAATTTTGTATCCTGCAACTTTGCTGAATTCAGATACTAGTTCTAGTAGTTTTGGAGTGGATTCTTTAGGGTTTTTTATGTACAATATCATATCATCTGCAAACAGGGACAGTTTAACTTCTTCCTTGCCAATCTGGATGCCTTGTATTTCTTTGTTTTGTCTGATTGCCATGGCTAGGACCTCCAGTACTATGTTGAATAGAAGTGGGGAAAGTGGGCATCCCTGTCTTGTTCTCGATCTCAAAGGAAAAGCTTTCAGCTTCTTGCTGTTAAGTATGATGTTGGCTCTGGGTTTATCATATATGGCCTTTATTATGTTGAGGTACTTGCCCTCTGTACCCATTTTGTTCAGAGTTTTTATCATGAATGGATGTTGAATTTTGTCAAATGCTTTTTCAGCATGTATGGAGATGATCATGTGGTTTTTGTCCTTTTTGTTGATGTAGTGGATGATATTGATGGATTTTCGAATGTTGTACCATCCTTGCATCCCTGGAGTAAATCCTACTTGATCATGATGGATGATCTTTTTTATGTATTTTTGAATTCGGTTTGCTAATATTTTGTTGAGTATTTTTGCGTCTATGTTCATGACGGATATTGGTCTGTAATTTTCTTTTTTTGTGGCATCTTTGCCTGGTTTTGGTATTAGAGTGATGCAGGCCTCATAGAATGAGTTTGGAAGTATTCCCTCTTCTTCTACTCTTTGGAAAACTTTAAAGGGGGATGGGTATTAGGTTTTCACTAAATGTTTGATAAAATTCAGTGGTGAAGCCATTTGGTCCAAGGACTTTGTTCTTAGGTAGTCTTTTGATTACCAGTTCAATTTAATTGCTGGTAATTGGTCTGTTCAGATTTTCTGTTTCTTCCTTGGTCAGCCTTCGAAGGTTGTACTTTTCTAGAAAGTTGTCCATTTCTTCTAGGTTATCCAGTTTGTTAGCATATTTTTCATAGTATTCTCTAATAATTCTTTGTATTTCTGTGGTGTCCGTAGTGATTTTTTCCATTCTCATTTCTGATTCTGTTTATGTGTGTAGACTCTTTTTTTCTTGATAACTCTGGCTAGGGGTTTATCTATTTTGTTTATTTTCTCAAAGAACCAACTCTTGCTTTCATTGATTCTTTCTATTGTTTTATTCTTCTTGATTTTATTTATTTCTGCTCTCATGTTTATTATGTCCCTCCTTCTGCTGACTTTGGGCCTCATTTGTTCTTTTTCTAGTTTCCTTAATTGTGAGTTTAGACTGCTTATACGGGATTGTTCTTTCCTGAGGTAGGCCTCTGTTGCAATATACTTTCCTCTTGGCATAGCCTTCACTGTGTCCCACAGATTTTGCGGTGTTGAATTATTGTTGTCATTTGTCTCCATATATTGCATGATCTCTGTTTTTATTTGGTCATTGATCCATTGGTTATTTAGGAGCATGTTGTGAAGCCTCCGTGTGTTTGTGGGATTTTTCATTTTCTTTGTGTAATTTATTTCTAGTTTCATACCTTTGTGGTCTGAGAAACTGGTTGGTACAATTTCAATCTTTTTTAATTTACTGAGGCTTTTTTTGTGGCCTAGTATATGATCTATTCTTGAAAATGTTCCATGTGCACTTGAGAAGAATGTGCATTCTGCTGCGTTTGGGTGTAGAGTTCTGTAGATGTCTGTTAGGTCCATCTCTTCTATTGTGTTGTTCAGTGCCTCTGTGTCCTTACTTATCTTCTGTCTGATTAATCTGTCCTTCAGAGTGAGTGGAGTGTTGAAGTCTCCTAGAATGAATGCATTGCATTCTATTTCCTCTTTTAAGTCTGTTAGTATTTGTTTCACATATGCAGGTGCTCCTGTGTTGGGCTTGACCCCTTTTTCGTTATGTAATGGCCTTCTTTGTCTCTTGTGACTGTCTTTTTTTGATGTCTATTTTGTCTGGTACAAGTACTGCAACTCCTGCTTTTTTCTCTCTATTAGTTGCATGAAATATCTTTTTCCATCCCTTCACTTTTAGTCTGTGTATGTCTTTGGGTTTAAAGTGAGTCTCTTGTAGGCAGCATATAGATGGGTCTTGTTTTTTTTATCCATACAGTGACTCTGTGTCTTTTGATTGGTGCATTCAGTCCATTTCCATTTAGGGTGATTATCAGTAGATATGTACTTATTGCCATTGCAGGCTTTAGATTTGTGGTTACCAAAGGTTCAAGGTTAACTTCCTTACTGTCTAACAGTCTAACTTAACTCATTTAATATGCTATTACAAATACAATCTAAAGGTTCTTTTCTTTTTCTCCTCCTTTTTTTCCTCCTCCATTCTTTATATATTACGTATCATATTCTGTGCTGTTTGTGTATCCCTTGACTTTGGGGTTAGTTAACTTAATTTTGCATTTGCTTAGTAATTAGCTGTTCTACTTTCTTTATGCGGTTTTATAACCTCTGGTGACAGCTATTAAACCTTAGGAACACTTTCATCTATAGCAGTCCCTCCAAAATACACTGTAGAGATGGTTTGTGGGAGGTAAATTCTCTCAGCTTTTGCTTATCTGGAAATTGTTTAATCCCTCCTTCAAATTTAAATCATAATTTAGCCGGATAAAATAATCTTGGTTCCAGGCCCTTCTGCTTTATTACATTAAATACATCATGCCACTCTCTTCTGGCCTGTAAGGTTTCTGCTGAGAAGTCTTATGTTAGCCTGATGGACTTTCCTTTGTACGTGATCTTATTTCTCTCTCTGACTGCTTTTAATAGTCTGTCCTTATCCTTGATCTTTGCCATTCTAATTACTATATGTCTTGGTGTTGTTTTCCTTGGGTCCCTTGTGTTGGGAGATCTGTGGTTCTCCATTGCCTGAGAGACTATCTCCTCCCCCAGATTGGGGAGTTTTCAGCAACTGCCTCCTCAAAGACACTTTCTATCCCTTTCTCTCTCTCTCTTCATCTGGTATCCCTATAATGCGAATATTGTTCTGCTTGGATTGGTCACACAGTTCTCTCTATATTCTTTCATTCTTAGAGATCCTTTTTTCTCTCTGTTCCTCAGCTTCTTTGTATTTCTCTTCTCTAGTTTCTTTTTCATTTATAATCTCCTCCACCATATCCAACCTGCTTTTAATACCCTCCGTTGTGCTGTTCAATGATTGGATCTCCAACCGGAATTCATTCCTGAGTTCTTGAATATCTTTCCATCCCTCCATGAGCATTTTAATGATGTTCATTTTGAACTCCCTTTCAGGAAGAGTTATGAGGTCCATGTTATTTAAATCTTTCTTGGGAGTTGTATTAATAATTTTACTCTGAATCAGGTTCCTTTGGCGTTTCATATTTGTATATGGTACCCTCTAGTGTCCAGAAACTGTACCCTCTGGAGCTGCTCAGACTCTGAGGCAATGTCAGTGGTCACAGGGGAACGGTATTGGTGCCTGAGGGGAGGAAAGAGCTGTTTTCTGCTTCCCGGTTGCTATGCTTGTCTCCACTGCCTGAACCAGTGGGCCGAGCACACAGGTATAAGCTTTTGTCCCAGAGCAGCTGGATATGGATCCCTGCTTTCCACAAGAGGCTGGAATCTCAGTCTCTCCAGGAATTTTGCCTGTCTCAGCTTTCCAACCCCATAATCATGAGAGTATCATGAAAGCACCATGAAATGTAGGTTTGTGTTCCCAGAGCAGATCCCGGAGTTAGGTATTCAGCAGTCCCAGGCCTCCACTCCCTCCCCCGCTCTGTTTCTCTTCCTCCTGTTGGTGAGCTGGGGTGGGGGAAGGGCTTGGGTCCCGCCAGGCCACAGCTTTGGTACATTACCCCATTCGATGAGGTCTTCTCTTTTCTCCAGGTGTATACAGTCTGGCACAGTCCTCTTTCCTGTTGCTCTCAGGGTTAGTTGTATTAATTATATTTTTGTATTATATGTGGTTTTAGAAGGAAGCCTCTGTCTCACCTCTTACACCACCATCTTTAATCCCTTCCAAAGTACTGATTTTATTATCACATAATTTTTCTTATAAGGTTTATATTTTCTATTTTCAAGTGTTGTTATTTATATACCAATGATCTTTTATTTGAGATTCAATGATATAATACTAAATGATCATGTTAGGACTAGTTCTAGTCTATAGTTTACTATCCACTTTGAGATATTGTTTTAAAATTTTTTCTTTAGGAGTAAGTAGAGTGCTGTATTAAATTTCCTTTGACTGTTGAGTGGTTTACTCCTATCTGTTTTTGGAAGCCTAGATTTTTAAAAAAATTTTCATTAAGGTATTATTGATATACACTCTTACAAAGGTTTCACGTGAAAATACAATGTGGTTACTACATTTACCCATATTATCAAGTCCCCACCCATTCCCCTTTGCAGTCACTGTCCATCAGTGTAGTAAGATGCCACAGATTCACTATTTGCCTTCTCTGTGCTACAGTTTTCCCTGTAACCCCCCACACCATGTGTACTAAACATAATACCCCTCAATCCCATTCTCCCTCCCTAACCACCCACCCTCCCACACTCCTCCTGTTTGGTAACAGCTAGTCCCTTCTTGGAGTCTGAGTCTCCTGCTGTTTTGTTCCTTCAGTTTTGGGAAGCCTAGATATTTATAGCTCTCGCTTTCAGTACATTGATCTTATACTTAGCAAATACATTCTTCAATGGTAAATTATCTTTTCTCCATTTGTACTGACTTGCACTTCTACACCATGCTACCTACATATTGCTATTAAAGTTTAGGGACTACCAGTCAGATGCAAAAATCTTATTAAGGAATAGAGAATAATACAAAGTATTATTTAGTTTGCTACTGAAAAGCACTTTGTTTCTTTAGCTTTTTCCCCAACAGGAAATGTAATGGAAACATAACTTGCAATGACAGTCAAAGATGAGGCCTTGGTTAACATCTTAATTTTCAGTTCTATAGATCTTTGAGTCCTCCCTGTGCTTCAGACACTTAAGACTGCACAGCACAGTGGTGTCCCGGCAGGCAGGCAGTCTGTCAGTAGGGTGAGGCCAGAAACCCTTGCCTTGTTATAGCTCACTATAGAGTCCAAAGTTTAATTTCTTATGACGTTGAAGCTCATATACCTAGAGGCACGCAAAAATGAAGCTGTTGTGAATTTTACGTGGAACTCTATTTTACATTCTTGACTTTAGGGCCAGAACATGCATATTTAGGTGAAATCTCATGTGAAAAGTTCTGTAGCTTACAAAGCCCAAAGCTCTAAGGACTGTCCTCTCTCACCATGGAACTCCTAAGATTTTTGTTTTTAGTGCTTAAGGGAACAATACAATCTTACGTGTTCAGGGCCCCATAAAGTTTTTAAGTTAGTTAAAAATATTATTATAATATTAAAATGACAATATTAGCTAGTATTAAATTTAATGAGCCAAGCACTGTGAAAGTACTTCCTCTAAGTCATCTCATTTAATCGTTCATAAATTTGGGGGCTCATTATGAGTTGGCATTGAAGGCATTTGAATGTCTCCAGGTTTAGGAGTATGGGCTCTGTTCTGGAGAAGAGGTTCAGAAATATTTAAACTGTTGCTGCCTTGATCTCTCACAAAGTCAAGTTAGTGAAATTTAGCATTATTTTAACTGGCAAATGCCCTGTTTTGGGGGTATTCCAGGTAATTGCTGAGGCTGTTTTCCTTCTCATCTGGGGTCTGCATGCCCCTCAAGTCAAGAATTCTTTATTATAAAAGAGGCTGACACCGGATTTCTCCTAGTCAGAGCTCTAGCTCCCTTCCACTCTTTGTGTGCATTCCAAGTTCTATACACAAGGGTGGGGTGACTTACAACTATACAGTGTTTAATAAGACAGGGTACTAACTGAAGTCAGTGAAATTCCCAGCCCTAGTTCTGCAGAGCAGCACTCCCTCACACTCTGGACTCTTGCTCAAAAAAGCTAGGTCTTTTGTTCTAGTGTTTGTCTACCCTCCCCAACCCCAAAATAAGGACTGTAGTCCATCCGAACCTGAAAGAGAATGTGGTAGTGGTAATCAGCAATCAGGTGTCTACATTGCTGAAAAAGCCCATTTTCTATTATCTTCAAAATCTTAATTAACCAGCTGCATTCACGTGGTATTTACGGGACTCTTTCTAAGGTGACTGTTTTGTACCCTCTCTTGATTTCTTTTCTAAAAACGGGCAAATCATTCAGGGGTCCCAAACCTATGCCCTACCCCCAACACGCGAGGGGAGAAACACTTGTCATCTTTTCTAATACTATCAATAGTCGAGGGAGAGGTTGAACGGCACCTTTTAAAAACCGCCGTACCTTACTCCTCTGGTTTATCAACCCTTTCGCCCCTCCCCCTCTGCAGCCCCAGGGCCTTTTAATCGAGGCACCTAACCGGGTAGGGAAAGCGGTGATATTGCAGGCGGGAGGGAGGCGGCGCGCAGCGGTACCTAGCGGCCCTGCCAGGCTGTTCCAGCCTGAGTACGTGGCACACACCCGCGGAGAGAGGGGGAGGGGATTCAGCTTTCTCCTCCCGACGCAGAGCCTCCGGACATCCCGCTCCAGCGAGAGGGAGGATTTTAGAGGGAACTGGTGCGCTTCTGGGGTGAAATCCTAGCAGATGAAGGGGGCCTGGCAGGAGTCAGTATTCATCCCGCTCTGCACTCGGCCCCCCCACCCCCCTGAGCCTAGTTTGGCTTCAGCCCCGAGGCGCGGTGCGGGGATTTGGGGCGAGGCGAGCGCGCTCGCCACTCCGCATGCGCAGAGCGGGGAGCCGGCCTCCGGGACTACCGCTCCCAGAGGAACCTACCGGCGGCCTCGGGCGTCCAGCGGCTGGCGCCATCTTGAAATCTGATCCTTAATCTCCGAGCATTTGCGTCAGCTGCGGGCGGCCGCTAGTGTACTGCGAACCCAGCCTGCGAAAAGGGAGGACGTTGAGGACGCGGCCGGTGCTGGGAGACACAGCTGGAGGAGACCAGGCAGGTTCTGGGCGCGGCCTGCTCCGCTGCCACTCAGCATCCCCCCCAAGGCGTTTCTATACCCGCCCCCTCCCCGAGGGGCGGGGCTGCCTACTCCGGTACCCGGAGCCCGCACGCGAGCGGCAGAGGTGCGCCCCTGCGCAGCGGGGACCCCACTGGGCTGTGCCATGCAAGCCGGAGGCCACCGAAGGAGACGGAGTGCAACCGAGGGCCAGTGAGTGAGCGCCGAGCAGCAGCAGCCTCAGGGAAGCACGGCCACCGCCAGGAGGGAAGATGAAGGAGATTTGCAGGATCTGTGCCCGGGAGCTTTGCGGAAACCAGCGGCGCTGGATCTTCCACACGGCATCCAAGCTCAACCTCCAGGTTCTGCTTTCGCACGTCCTGGGCAAGGATGTCTCCCGCGATGGCAAAGCCGAGTTTGCTTGCAGCAAGTGTGCCTTCATGCTTGATCGGATCTATAGATTCGACACCGTTATTGCTCGGATCGAAGCCCTTTCTATTGAGCGCTTGCAGAAGCTGCTGCTAGAAAAGGACCGCCTCAAGTTCTGCATTGCTAGCATGTATAGGAAGAATAACGATGACTCTGGCGTGGAGATTAAGGCGGGGAATGGGACGGTTGACATTTCCGGCTTACCCGATGTGAGATACTCGGCGTTGCTCCAGGAAGACTTTGCCTATTCAGGGTTTGAGTGTTGGGTAGAAAATGAGGATCAGATTCAGGAGCTACACAGCTGCCATGCTTCGGAAGGCCCTGGAAACCGACCCAGGAGATGCCGTGGCTGTGCAGCTTTGCGGGTTGCTGATTCTGACTATGAAGCCGTTTGTAAGGTGCCTCGAAAGGTGGCTAAAAGTATTTCGTGTGGCCCTTCCACCAGGTGGTCCACTAGCATTTGCACCGAAGAACCAGCATTATCTGAGCTCGGGCCATCGGACTTACCAAGTGCTAAGATAAACCCAGATGGAGAAAGCATGGAGGAAGAGACACCGGGATCCTCTGTGGAATCTTTGGATGCAAGTGTCCAGGCTAGTCCTCCACAGCAAAAGGACGAGGAGACTGAGAGAAGTGCAAAGGAACCTGTAAAATGTGACTGTTGTTCAGATGAACAGGCTTTGCAGCCTATGTGCAACCACAGGCTGGAGCTAGCTCTAAGCATGATTAAAGGCCTAGATTATAAACCCATCCAGAGCCCACGAGGGAGCAAGCTTCCTATTCCAGTGAAATCCAGCCCACCTGGTGCCAGGCCTGGCCATATCGTGACAGATGGAGTTGGTTCCGGGTTCTGTAACAGGTCTTTGAAACCCCTTTACAAGACACCTGTGAGTTATCCCTTGGAGATTTCAGACCTGCAAGAGCTGTGGGATGATCTCTATGAAGATTATTTGCCACTCCGGGTCCAGGTATACAAAATGGCTACCTAGTGCCTTCTGATTCTAGTTAGCTGGCCTCAGGCTTCACATGATTTCTGTCTAGGTGAAGATTAATAATATTATAGACTTGAGAAAATTAATCATTGAGTCCATTTTTGCTGCACCTTTTGCTTGAGTCCCATTTAGTAAATATAATTCACACTCAAGTAATTTTTCACAATCCTACAACATCTATCATCTAACATCTATAATTGGCCTTGCCATTATTATCAAAATTGCAGACCTATTTAAAAAAAAGAAAGATTCCTAATTCACTATTACTCTATAAAAAGGCACTTGATCTTGTTTTTGACACCAGAACTCTTCCCTCTTCCCTTGTCCTCTACTCCACACTTCTTTTTTTGTTTTGTTTTCATTTTTAGATTTGTAGATGCTTTTTCTCATTCTCTAAGGGAGTTAGTTCTCTAGTTGGTTAGTTCTTCGTAAAGTTATTAAGCCTTTGATCCCCAGGTGTACCTCAAACTGATTAGAGCATTGGGTAAAGGTTTGGGGAAACCTATTAATCCACCAAAGTATTGTGACATCTGGGCAATACTTTATAATAAATTAATAGGTCATTTGAGTACTAATGATTTCATAAAAGAGACTTGAGAATTCAGGTGTTGTCATTTAAAATGTTAAGTTGAAAACCGTTCATAGCTCTTGTGTTGACGAGCACTATTAGAAGATGTTTCATGTAAGGATTCATTCATTATTGGGCGAGAGAAGAATTTCATCCATTATACTTTAAATTTCTTAATGACTAAGAAGATGGCAGTTGATCTTAATTTGAGCTATTCATACCTGCCTAATTGATTCATACCAACCCCCTATATACAGGGACCTGACAGATGCTATTTCGTTTCTATGCCAACAGTAAATGGTAGACTCAACTTTGTGAAACATCTGGCACGTTCTACTTGATACAAATTCTTTATTTATTTAGTTAGTTAGTTAGTTTGGCATCATTAATCTACAATTACATGAAGAACATTATGTTTACTAGGCTCCTCCCTTCACCAAGTCCCCCCCACATACCCCTTCACGGTCACTGCCCATCAGCGTAGTAAGATGCTGTAAAATCACTACTTGTCTTCTCTGTGTTGCACAGTTGTTACAAATTCTTTGTGATACATTACAAGGGCGGACAATCTAGAAGATGTTTTTGGAAAGCCTGCTTCCAGTCAACATCTTAGAAACTTAGAGTTCAATAATAAATGAAATTGATAGTCACGTGAAATTTTTGAAAAGTAGTTCTATTGCATATATTTACATCACAGTAAGAACAGCAGAAAATGGGAGAATTGTCAAAATTGCCAGAATGAGTGTATATGCAAGTGTTATGAAAAAGTATGAATATCAAAAAATTTAAGTGTGTTTTCATTTGTACAGAATGTTTAGTATGCCTCATGATTGTGTACTTCTGCTTCTTTTTCTGTCAGTGGAGTTTCACAGCTAACTTTGGGTTTTACAGTGTTCCCTGACCAGACATACTGTTACAAATTAAGCACAGTGTTTTCAAACTAGAAACTAAAAGTAGTTTGGGCAAGTTGATGGGTTAATGATGTATTTTTTTCTGCCCTCAAACGTGGCAAATACTGTAGAAAGGTAAAGACTTAGAAAATTACAGGCAAACAAGAGTTTTTTCTCCACGTTTAATTAAAAATACTCTCTTTTGGTGCCTGGACTCAACAAATTTTGGAATTGATCAGAATTTTAAGATCATCTCATACACCCTTGCAATTTAGAGATATGGAAAGCTTGTGGTTTCAGTAACAGCCCAGAGAGAGCTAAAGATTCCTAACCATTCTCACTCAGCCAAGACCTTTTTATTCTATATATTAAACCACATTGCCTGATGTACATAGAATTAAATAAATAGTTATTTTAAATGAAGAGCCCTTTTTCTATAACCTAAGGATTCCAGGAGGATTCTTTAGGGATTCTGTGAAGAAAATTGTCCTTCTAGTGAGCACATTTAAACCATGATAACTGTATCTTTATGTCAAGTCCTTTTACTTTTTTATATTTGTCCATTAGAAAAATAGACCTTTAAAATAGTGGTGTTTGACCATTCTGCTGTCACCTGGCTTACATTCTTTAGTATTTGTAGGATAAACATCAAGAAGAGGAAGAAACATTCAGCTTGAAGAATCATGGTGTTTAATTACTATGTGATTTTCTCCAGTAATTAAAGATGTGGGGGAATAGATAAATTTGGTTCTAAGTGTTTGTAAATAAAATGTGTATTTTGGACCCTTGATTTGTTAAGTTTGGTTGATTTTTAAGCTCCTTAAAGCCTGTTGGGCTTTATGGCAAAACCAGAGCTAAATGGGACAAAGGCAGACGGGTTTTGTCTGTTTCTCTGAACCAGTGTGGAAAGAATAGAAATACATGTAAGTTATTTTTCTAGTTCTTGTTTTAGTTTGTAGAAAGAAAAAATCATGAAAGAAAAAAATTCCTTCAATTAAATTCTACCCTAAATATGAAGAAAGCTCTTATCCTGAAGAGTGAGATTGTTCTGTAAGGTCATTTTGATTCCTTTGTTTAATGCTCTCCATTTCCCATTCTATGCACTATTAAATATCACCATTAGAATTCCTCCTGATTGCTTTCCTTCTTTTTCTTTCTTTCTTTTCCTTTTTTCCTACATTAAAGAAAAACAGAAACAGTGTAGTTTTCCTGCTTACTAATTTTCTGATACTATGCAAATTCTTTATTTGCCTTCTATAGAATGTGTGCCTGAAGATAAGAAGATCTTTGCTTCAAGCCTTGTAATGCCAGGGTCAGCTCCAGTGTGACAGTGGTAAATCTAGCCCTCTCATAATTTAGCTACATGACCTGTATCAGGCCCTTTGGAAGGTATAAGCATTAGATGTTGATCAAAGATTCGGCTTTTAATTTTATGCTAGTTGATGGTTCTTCTGGTATCTTTTATTAAAATTAGGATAGAAAATTATAGCAGTTTGAAATCTATGACTTGCTACTGTGAGAACTAGGGAAGTGCCAAGAAAAAAGCTATTAACGGAAAGGATCTAAATAACTGCCTTTTAGCCTAAAGGTCTTACATCATGCAACAGAAGGCCTGGAAGCAGTTCTCTTCTCTGAAACTAGGAAGCATTTGTCCTGAGTCAAAAGCAACTTAATTTAAAATTACATTATTCTTACAGTATGATTTTAGTAACTGACACTGTGGAGATTAACACTGATTAAGTAAATCAAGTATTAGGGATTTCAGGCTCTAATAAAGTCTTCATAGGAGTGATTGGCTTATGCATGTGATACTTTACAAGACTTCATTATGAGCTATTGACTCAGTGGGACTTTGCTAAGTGCTCTTTCGGCAGGCTGTCGTTTGAAGCACATTTTTCTGAGATACAAAATGATAAAGTATTATGAATAAAGAAACATCTTCCAGCCTTTAGGTCAATACCTTACATTTATAGAATTAGGGGTTTCCTATAATTATTCATGCCAGGATGGGTTCAGATGAGGTCCAGATTCATTATGTACTTTTCTGTAGCATCCTTTGGCTTTAAAGTTGCTGTTGAAATACCTAAATTAGATATCTGTCTACTTGATCTTATTTAGATTAGAACATTGGCCTGGGAGTCAGGAGACAGGCCTGTTTTTGTTAATCTTGTTCACATATTAAACAAAAACTTTTGGTCCCTGCAATTTTTCAGGCATTATTGTAGGCAATGGGTTTACAGAGATGAGAGAGATACATTACCAATTGAAGTGCATTTGGTTTAATTGAATCCTTTTCCTGATTTCCTGTGTAAGTTGGACAAATTACTTCTCTAAGTTTCCATTTCCTCAAATGTAAGATGGGATTTGACCAGATGTTTACTTTATAAAGTTTCCTTCACAGCTCTCAGATTCTTTGGTTTAAAGTGATTAAATATGACTGCCTTCCCAGCCATTTTAAACTTGAAGCTATTTTCTTAATTCTGCTTGTTACAGTTTAAATTTGAAAAATACCTGACAAGAAAAGTTACTGGAAACATCCAAATCCATCCATTTCTCTTCCCCTCCCTTTATAATCGAAGCCACTGTTACCTTTCACCCACAGAACTGCAGCAGCCTCCTACCTGGGCTCCCTGTTTCTGCACATGCTCCCCAGCAACCCATTCACCACAGAGCAGCTATAGTGTGAGCTTTTTAAAATTTAAGTATGATTGGATTACTTTTCTGTTAAAAACACTGCAGTCCATTCTCATTTCAATGCGAATGACACCCAGCTCCTGTAACCTTGGTGTACAGGAGCTTCGTGTGGCCTGGCGCCTGCCTGCCTTTCTGCTTCATTGTGTATTACTCTCCCCTATGCCCATTATGCTGTAGCCCTGCGCTATCGCGCAAGGCCACTAGCCTTCTGTAGTTATTGAGCATTTGAACTGGGGCTAGTCTGAATTGAGATATGCTGTGAAATATACCCCTAATTTCAAAGACTTAGTATGAAAAGAATGTGAAGTGTTTTGTTAATAATTGTATGTTTATGATACTCTTTTTGATACAATATATTGGATCAAATACAAAGTTTTATTAAAAATAAGTTCACCTGTTTTTTTTTACTTTAGTTAATGAAGTTACTAGAAAACTTAAAGTTATATATATGGCTGACATTATATTTGTATTGGAAAGTGCAAATATTGCCACATAGGCCTTTCTCTCCTGGCTTATACCTACCTGGGTCTTTTCCATTAGCTGCCTCTACCTAGATTGTTCTTCTGTAGATCTTTGCAGGACTGTTTTTTTTTTTGTCATGTGGATCTCCTTTTAGAGGCTGCTCTATAGAGACCTTTCACTGGTCAACCAATTTAGAGTAACTTAACCACTTTATCAGGCTTTATTTACTACTTCACAGCATAGAGAGCCTGTCACTATGATTGTTTGTATATTTCCTTGTTCCTTTGTTATGTAGCTCCCCACTCCAAATCCCACAGTGCTTTGCATATTGTGGTATTTAGCAGATATTTTAAGAATTGATACATATCAGTGGGAGAAGAGAAGAGAGTTTTCTTCTGAAATGATTTACTTCCAGCCAGTTGCTGGCAGGAAGGGATTTAACATAAACTAATCTGTGGAAGGTGGTGATCAGAGTTGGGAAGTGTGAGGGAAAGGGGTTGGATGAGATAGGTGAAGGGGGGAAATCAGTGAGAATGTTTGATACTTTGATCAGGGCTATGGTTACAGAAGTGTATATACATACCATAACCCATCAAGCTGTACACTAAGATTTGTGCATTTTATTGTATGTACCTACCTCAAATAAAAAATTTTTTTAATGCCAAAAACAAAGTGTGAGGGGGGAAAAAAATGAATAACACTTGCTTTTTTTGGTCTTCCTAATGGATTTGTATTTTTCCTAATTGGAGGTGGAGAGAGGAGATGGAATTTAATGCCACAGTGAATTACTAAAGTTATTTTAATACTCTTAGCTCATAGTGAATATTAGGTACAGTTCAATAAGTTTATCCTAGTCTAATTGATCATCCCATATAGAAATAATGAGTCTTTTCTTCTGAATCCTTTTGGTGAATTGATATTCCTATAAAACATACCTCCTTCCCAGACCACTATGGAGTTTTACATTTATTTTTGTTTTACTTTTCATTTTCAAATATCAAATTTACAGAAAAGTCAGGAGAGAAGTACCAAGAACTCCCAGACTGACCAATTGTTAACATTTTGCTGCATTTGCTTTGTCACTCCCACTGTATAGACACATTTTTTTTTTTCTGAACTGTTTGAGAATTGGTTGGAGATATTATGTATCTTTATACTAAATAAGCATGTATTTCCTAAGGACAAGGACATCTCTTACATAACTACAGTACAAAAAAATTTGCCAAATTTAGGAAATTTAATATTGATAAAACACAGTGACTCACATGGACAAGTGCCCATCATAGAGCAAGCACAGCACATGAGAATTGAAACAATTGAGTGTTGCAGAAATATTTCAATTCCCTGCTACTTTGTTTTGCTGATTGACTTAGGACTTTAATCGTTACTATATATAGGGAAAAAATAACAAGGTAATAATATTCTCTAAGGAATCTTTTAAACCTAGATTTAAATCTATAGTCCGGATTAAAAAATCTGCCCATTTTTCAAAGTAATATGAACAGGCATATTATGAGAAAGGTAGTTGAAATATACCTTCTCTGTTATGGATGGTTAAAGTTTGATAAGCATGTCTTTTGAATTCCCTCATTGAAAATAGGATAAAGCGAATATTTGGTCATTATAAGCATTTTCTTTTTTTAATCCTCTGCCTTCTCTTTAAACTCTGAATTATTTGCTTTAACTGAATATGTAGTGCTTGTGTGAGTTCATAGGGAAAGGTAGGGAAGGGAGCTAGGGAGCATTGTAAGACTGGAAGTGAATCAGTACTCTTAATAAGGAATAACACTGTCTTCAGGAATTCATGCCTTTAATCCACGCAGCAGCTCTGGTTTTGTAAGTCTCTGGCAAAAGATGCCAAAGACATTGGAACATAAAATTTATTGTTGGTTATATTGGACTCAGTTTGCTTGTCTTGCTTCTTCCTAGCACATGACTGAAGAGTTACTCAAACAACAAAAGCTGAATTCCAGTGAGGCCGTTATAACCCAACCATCTGTATCTGAGTCCTACTTGGCTGAACTCCAGGAAAAAATCCAGCAAATGGAGGCTACCAACAAGGTATGACCAATACCATGCCTTTGGAGATCACAGGGTTTCCTTGAGGATATGCCTGGCTCAGTGGAGTCTGTTAACCTCTCTAAGTAGGACTTGGGAGATGGATACTGTGTATTCTTGGTGCTCTAGTGAATATTTGACTAAAAGAATGGTCCTTTATCTTTCTCATTAAGATTTTAGCTTAATTTGCTCAGATCAGAATTTCTAGTGCCTTTAAGGCCTGTAATTAAAACTTGAGTGCAATCTGTAACTATATAAGGTGCCAAGACAAGAGGTTTGCACTGTTGATTTTAGCTGAACTTTCCACCCCTTCACCACCCATGAATTTTAAAATCTGATTAGAAAAAATATTCCCCCAGTTTGGGATGTTCAGCTTCTGGCCTGGTACTGCCCTACTCTCCTAGGTAGCAGAAGCTCCTTGGTCTTTATGTAATGTATCCACAGTGACTTGTGTGGACAAGTGCCCATCACAGTGCAAGCACAGTACATGAGAATTGAAGCAATTGAGTGTTGCAGCAGTGTTTTGTATTTCAATTTCATGGTATTTTGTTTTGCTGATTGACTTAGAACTTTAATGGTTACTATATATAGGTAAAAAAATAACAAGGTAATATTCCATAAGGAATCTTTTAAACCTAAGTTTGAGGAAGGACTTAATTCATGGTTGCATTTGAAGTTAAAAGAAGTCATTGACCTACCAAACTGTTTTTCTTTGCTGAATTCAGATTCTTCAAGAAAAACTGAGTGAATTGAGCTGTGAACTAAAGTCTGCTCAGGAGTCATCTCAGAAGCAAGATGGTACAATTCAAAGCCTCAAGGAAACTCTGAATAGCAGGGAAAATGAGGTAAAATATTTGACCATCAAGGACCTGTGAGGAAACAGTTTATTCCATTAAAGTAGGCAAGTATTCTGTTTTGTAGAAGTGGATTGTCATACAACGAAATCTTAGCCTAGAGAAATTGTAGTATAGTCTAAGTTGGTATTGCTGAAAACTGTACAGGTGAGATAATGGAATCTGTATTTAGTTTACTAACATGTTGGGTACCTCCATCCTCATTTTCAGACCGAGGAGTTGTATCAGGTGATTGAAGGTCAAAACGACACAATGGCAAAGCTTCGAGAAATGCTGCACCAAAGACAGCTTGGACAACTTCATGTACGTGAAAGTCACACAGGACAGGAGAGGGTGTGCCATGCTGGGGCACCACTTGCTTTTGTGGGTCCTCTCAGCGGCTCAGTGCTTGCCCTCCTTGTGATTGATTTTTACTCTTTTCAGAACTCAGAGGGTGCTGCCCCCCCTCAACAGCAGGTGGTTCTGCTTGATCTTCAGAGCGCTCTATTCCACAGCCAGCTTGAAATACAAAAACTCCAGAGGGTGGTACGGCAAAAAGAGCGCCAGCTGGCTGATGCCAAACGATGTGTGCAGTTCGTAGAGGCAGCGGCCCATGAGAGAGAAAAGCAGAAAGAGGCTTCTTGGAAACATAACCAGGTAAGTCATTAACTAGTTTGTGGCCTAAAGTCTGACTTTGCCCTGGTAATTATGTTTTTATCAGGACAGTTGATGTTGAACCCTTGAGTCACTTGCTTAATATCTTAGTAATTCAGTTCAATATTTGTTGCTCTTACACCATGTGCCAGATATTGGGCTGTGTTCTTGAAATACAGGAGTGATTATCACAGCCTCTTTCCTCTTATGTTACTTGCGATTTAGAATGAGAGACAGTCCCAGAAACAGAATTTCAGTGTGGTAAATACTGAAATGAGGTAAAGGAGGTATGTCTGGGGTCCTACAGGGATTTATAGGAAGGACTGAGGAAGGTAGAGAAAGCTTTGTGAAGGAGGAAACACAAGAAGTTAAGGGTAAAAGTCAGCGAGGTAGAAAAGTGAAGAGCAGCAAGCAGAGGAGTGGCTGGTACAATTAACCATGTGTTTTTTTTTTTAAATAAAACATATAATTCTTAAATAGTTCCATTATCTTGTTAGCTTAGAGCATATGCTCTCAATTTCTAAGATTTAAAGGGATGGTAAAAATACCCTAACCTTGAGCTTATTGTAAAGTAAAGGATCCAGGTTTACAGTGGGATGGGGTCCTGTTTAGAAGTTACAAAGATCTGTCATTCTTAAACCAAAAAATAAGTATTGAACTATAGTATGAAATTTACATGCTGCCTTATTCCACAGTTCCACAATTTCCCACATTCTATTTGATTCATGTATAATATTTCTGTAGAAATTTTAAGAACAGCACTTTCTGCTATATATTTTGTTTTTTATGCCTTGAAAGGTCTTGAGACCTCATTATCTAATGACCATGTGAAAATTTTAGATCGCTTAAAAAGGAATCTGTTTAATTCAGGAACTGCGAAAAGCCTTGCAGCATCTACAAGGAGAACTGCAGAGTAAGAGCCAACAGCTTCATACCCTAGAGGCCGAGAAATACAGTGAGATCCGAACCCAGGAGCAACACATTCAGCACCTAAACCATAGCCTGAGTCACAAAGAGCAGCTGCTTCAGGTGAGTCTACTTAATTACTTCAACCAAAACTGGGCTCATAGGGCTCTGAAATTTCTGATCATATAATCACAAGATATTAGTCCACCTTGTTGAGTACCTGCTACATGGAGAACAATAAGAGATGAGGATCAGGAAGATTCAAAATAAATAGAAATTACAATCTGTGAACCAAGGTGTTAGTCAGTCAGCAAGTATAGGAAACAATAAAGATCTGAAAGACTTAAGCAGTAAATATTCAGCAAATAGTTATAAAGCACCTCTGTAAGTCAGATATGATGCTAGGTGCTTGGAAGACAAAGAGAAGATATGGCTTCTGCTCTTTCTAATAGGTGAAGACATCTGTGTAGAAATTTCCTTGGAGTTACTTAGATGATAAAATGAAAGTTTTAGGGAAAAATGGAACTGTAAAGACGAATAAGTAAAACACCACCTACTCTAAGCTTCAGTCATGATATATCCCTTACATTTCACTGAGTGTACAGTGTTTTCATAGTATGCATATACTGTGCACACAGAAATACCACCACCACTTCTAACCTCTTTTGTGAGATCTTTAGTGACACCTTCAGGCAGAATTAGATATTGCATCCTGTATTCCTGTAGTTGGTTACACACACAAACATACATGCCCGCATGTGATGAAGAATAGTAATGTATATGTCTATTGTCTCTGCTAAACTGTGTTCCCCTTGAGAGTGATCACTTTTTTTTTTTACCCTGAACAACCAATAAATTGCTTTGCAAAGTGTAGGAATTCAGTTAATACTGAGTAAATGAATAAAGGACAGAATTTTTTTGGATTTATTAGGAATTTAGAGACCTGCAGTATCGAGATAACTTGGACAAAACCCTTGAAGCAAATGAGATGTTGCTTGAGAAACTTCGTCAGCGAATACAAGATAGAGATGTTGCTCTGGAGGTATGTACCATCATTTTGCTCATGGCACTGTGGACTATTCTTTTCACATAGGTACTACAGAAATGTGTGTCTACTGGCTGCTTTTGATATTTGGTTTTACATTCTTTTATATTTGGAATCATTGAATAAGGGTGGCCAGAATAGTGAATCTTATGGAGCTTTAGGGTCCTTACTTTCTTTGTAGCGAGCTATAGATGAAAAGTTCTCCACTCTAGAAGAAAAAGAAAAGGAACTGCACCAACTCTATCATGCTGTGCGAGAGCGAGATCGTGACTTAGAGAGAGTGCGTGGTATCCTCTCCACTAATGAAGCGACCATGCAGGTAAGAGCAAAATCTGTCGTGATTTGGTATTCCTCTTCCACTTGTATTCTAAGCCCAAAGCATCAGCCCCTCCCATTATTTTATGAAAACCAAGGTATTTGCTTTATAAGAAAATAAATACAAAACAAACAAAAATAGCAGTCATTAGTTCCATCATTATAGATCAGACATTGAGAAGTTTTAGCATTTCTACTGTGAACTTTGTAGGGTGAATATGGATTTTTATATACAATACTATTTTATTTCTAATTCTAGTCAATACCTATATACTTTTACATAAGCATTGCTAGGGTACAGCTATTATATCTGTGTAGTTCTCATTAATATATACATGTCTGTGTATAGCCACAAACAGAACACTTACTTATTTTATTAATACTTACTGTGGGCTACTTTTATATATTTATTTTGGAGCTTATATATCTAACCATCTGCCACCTCTTAAGTCTTTCACTTCCTCTGTAGCATAGCCTACTGGCTCCAGAGTACTTCATATATCTTGTACATTATCTCTACAAACTAGAGAGTTTCTAAAAACAAAAAATAGATTAGTATGGTATTTGTAGATGAGATACTAAGTTATGTCCTTCTACAAAAAGTTTGATAATTTAGCAGAGAGTTGAAAGATGGGTCAAGTTTCTCATTTGTCCTGAGGAGTGTGGGGCAGCCCTTGACTTATGGTTGCTTTGCTTGTGAATGTAGAGCATGGAGAGTCTTCTGAGGGCCAAAGACCTGGAAGTGGAACAGTTATCTGCTACCTGTCAAAACCTCCAATGGCTGAAGGAAGAAATGGAAACCAAATTTAGCCATTGGCAGAAAGAACAAGAAAGTATCATTCAGCAATTACAGACGTCTCTGCATGACAGGAACAAAGAAGTAGAGGTAAGATTTTAGTTAACTTAAAAGCAGTTGGTTTAATGATTACATAGTCTCAGTCTTGATTAGGACTGTTGAATTCTGGGATGCCAGTGACCCAAATCTTTAATTCCATTCTGTGCCTTCCACTGGGATATTTTTCCTACACCTATAAATGCAAAAAGACAATTATCTTTCTCAAAGAAGTTATGTGAGAGTTTTAATGAGATCTAAAAAATGTTCCTACAGTGATAGCTAACTTTGTTAGTTATGGTGCTTATGCTGTGTGAGGCACTATTTTTAGAGCTGAATGGGTATTAACTTACTGCATACTGACAAGCCTGTGAGGTAATTCTGTTCTCTCTCTTTTACCGACAAGGAAACAGACTTCTGAAGTGGAGGAACTTATCCAAAGTAACATAGCCCATAAGTGGCAGAGCCAGTGTGTAACCCAGGCAGTATGGCTACATAGTTTTAACAGCATTTACTACCTCTCAGTGTAGAAATAAGAACTGCAGCACCATGTTCATAGATACAGCGCTCATTCTTCTCTTCAGCTTATCATTGTGTGGGCTCCCTATAAAGTTATACTGGGGAGAAGACTTACAGGCTGACTCCATTTATCTTCATCTGATATAATTATCATGTGCCCTGAGAAAGAGGGAAAGGACCTTTCAGAACACAATGTGTAAGTTGTCAGTATAAGTATCTTCTGTATTGTTAGTATTCATCCACGGAGCATGTGCTTAGTCTTTCATGTGCCAAGCCTGTGCCAGATCTGGGGAAACAAAAACGAATAAAGCACAACACTTGCTCTCCAGAATCTCATAGCTCACTGTTCTCTGATGATCCCTTAAGCCCAGTAGTAGAGGGAATTCTTTACCCTAAAACTTATACTGTCCCTTCTGTACTAGGATCTCAGTGCAGCGTTGCTCTGCCAGCTTGGACCAGGGCAGAGTGAGATAGCTGAGGAGCTGTGCCAGCGTCTACAGCAGAAGGAAAGGCTGCTGCAGGACCTTCTGAGTGATCGAAACAAACAGGCAATGGAACATGAAATGGAGATTCAGGGCCTGCTTCAGTCTATGAGCACCAGGGAGCTGGAGAGCAAAGTAAGGACTAACAGCTAATAAAACTCTAGTCTATTAACTATACTGCAGTTTTACAGCAGTCATCGAAATATGAAATACCTTTAGAACACTTTGCATTAGGAAGGGTGCCTGAACAATGCAATGTACCTACCCTTTTGCGTCATTTTGTACATTTTCTTTTTCTTAGTATTCTGATAATTTTACCAGAAAGGAATATGAGGTTCTGGAGTATTTTGATTTGACTTGAGTGATATTTTTATATTTCCAGGCAAGGTGTAGGAAAACTTACATTTCATATAGTTTCTCCTAATTCTTATAAAACATGAGTTATTGTAAGAGGAATAAAAGATTGTGTTTCTTCAAAGACCATGATTAGAATAAATATTCTCAAAATAAGATGGGATACATTAAACTTAAAATAATGGTATACGAGTATTTCAACAGTAAATTCTTAATATCTCCTCCTTTCCATGTATCTTTCTCCTCCGGGCTAGAGACGGGTAGAGTTTATTTGTGCTGTACTTCAGGGACCAGATGCTCAGAGTCCCCCTAGTTTTTAGAGGGAACTAGATTCTTATCATTTGCCTGTCTTATTTGACCATAATTCTCTTATTATTCTTTCTTATAATGTGGTGTGGTTATATTCCACTCTCCTAATTCTCAAGCCCACTGAAGTAAATACAGATTTTGTTAGAAACATGCTGCCATTTGCTGCAGAAGTTGCTGCTAGAATGGACCTAACAAAATCATTGTGAATTATTTAAGTCTTTGGTAGGAGGCTAACGAGTCTTTGAGTTTTCTTTTTAATCCCTTTGTAATTTGAAAAAAATCAGTCTTATTGCGCCTCAGAAAATATATTATGCACCACTGGTAGTAAAATACTGGAATTTAAGAGATGACTGAAATTACAAAAGATTTTCAACTCAAGAAGAGTAATAGTTGTGTTCTTCTAGATTGGCTTCTCAAATTTTACATGCAGAAGAATCCTCCAGATAGCTTTTTAAAAGCATAGACTCCCAAGCTTATGCCCCATTATAGGAATTAGGAGGTATAGGTGGGACTTAAGAATTTGCATTTCTTATAAGCCTCCAGATGAGGGTGGCGCTGCAGGTCCTTGGACCACATTTGGAGGAGCACTGCTGAAAACAGCATTTCTAGGAAAAGGATGCCAAGCCAGATAGATCATACATATGGCACAAGATATCTTGTATGTTATTTATTATGTTTTCTCATAATAATTTTCACAGAGATTTTTATTAAGGCATATTAATAATGTAGTTACCTGTAAGATCATTATGTCCAAATCCCTGAATTTGGCCTCAAATTTTACTTAATAGAAATGGAAGGTTATTCTTTTATTTCTCTGAGAAGTTATGACAAGAGCTCAGTTTCTCATTTAGGACAATAGCAATTCTCCTGGGAGATAGTTGGCTCTATGATTTAGTTAATGTTGTTTCTATTCACCATGTTAAGACCCTCAGTAATTCCAGTGTTAGTTTATTATTTCCAGATTCCCTGATTTAATACAGACTTTCTGTGGTAATGGTCACTAATAGTGTTGTAGACCTTTTCCTTATTGTGCCATCTATTGTGTCTTAGAGCACTGTGGGATTTGAAATGAAGTAAACTGGATTTGATAGGTTTGCAGTTCAGATTCTCCTAATCATGTTCAGTAAAAATGTATATGTATAATTGATTCATTCAGTAGTCATATAAATCAGTCAATAAATAAGTATTCAGCCCTTTGTATTTGTTGGCTGTGCTAGACTTGGAATTCAGCACTGAACAAAACATTGCAGTACCTGACCTTAGAAAGCTTCCATCCATTTGGGGGAGAGATAGTGCCAATAAACAGATATGTATCAGATAATTGTGAGTGCATTATAAAAAAAATTAGCACGACAAGAGGAACTGGAGTAGAGAAGAGATTATTGTTTTAGATAGGGTATGTAGAGAAAGTCAATCCAGTAAGGTAACATTTGGCAAAGATCTAAAGGTAGCAAATCAAATGAATGTTTGGGTAAAGCACATACAGGCCAAAGGCACATGTGTCCCAGAATAAAAACCTGTGTTATCCCAATTCAAATTAGAATCTCAACACTTTAACCAGATAGAGTTCTAGCAGAACTATTTCAGATTATTTATAATAGATTTATTATTTATTATTATTTGTAATAATTTCAATTTATCTAATAGATGTGTTATAGTCAGTTTTTCCAGTATTCTGCCTATGAGAGACTTTCTTTTGACTCATAAACTATGTTTTTACCTATAAACTGAAAGCAAGGAAATGATTTTTTAGGGCCCCACTGTCCATTCATAAATGGTTGGCTTTTAACAAATAATATCAGCACACGAATTTTGTTTTATCAGAGTGTCTTTCTAATGTTATATGTGATTTCCTTACTAGGTTGCTTCAGAGAAGATGGTACAAGCCCTAATGGAAAGAAATGCAGAATTACAGGCCCTGCGCCAGTATTTTGGGGGGAAAGATGCTGTGGTGTCCCAAGCACTAGTCTCTAACCAACCAGCTGAAGTTACCTCGATTAGCTCCCACCTTGGGCGACAGACTGATCAAGTAAGGACTATAGGCTTGTGTAGATGTTCATATCAATTATATTTTCTTTTTATATATGAGGCATAAATTTGGTAGTTTTAATGTCAAATTATGTGAGAACATTCCAAGTCCTTGTCATTGTGATCATGGTTCCCCATCTTCCTAAATCCCCTGACTCTTCCAATTTTTAGGGTTCACTGCCTATGCCCTCCAGAGATGATAACACTTCATTGACTGTCAAAGGGGATACCAGCATACCCAGGTCCTCATTAGGTACGTATCAGATTTCATTTCATTAAGGAACTTGTCTTTGCTTCCTGTAACTCTCTGTTAGTAGTTTTGGCCAGAACTCTTTCTCTTCCTACCTAAATAGAAAAAAATAAGTTTCAGTTCCCCTAAAAGGCTGAAGACATGTCTATTCTAGGAAGAATACGCTTACCTTATGTTGAATTGATGCTGTTGCTCTGGGTACACTGTTAGACCCAAGGAAACTGCTTCCTAATTCTTTTCAGATAGCTTTGCAGGGATACAAAAATGAGGAAATAGTGTTTCTAAACCTGCACAGCAAGACCATGGGGCTGACACCTCCTCCTGGGTGTCTTTCAAGCAGGCTAAGGCTACTCACTATACCCTGACATAACCTCCATTACAGTGTTGGGAAGGGTATGCAGTGAGTTATTTGCCAAGCCCAGCTCCGCCCAAGCAATGGTTGTAGTCCTTCAACTCCCTACAAGCAACTGAATTCTGTGCATGGTGCGAGCAGAACTCAACTGGGTGCCTTGGATTAGAATAGTCTCTGACTTTCACAGAGCAAAATGTTGGGACCCAGGGCAGCTTTAGGAAAGAGATTATCCAGTGAGTTCTAGAAATAGGGGCTCACCATGGTAAATGACGTGGTGATTTTAGTACTATGACAAGAAAGGTTATGGACTTACAGAATTAGCTTATGATTTTTAAATGGTATTAAGAATATAAAAACTTTGTGTCTGTGTTACAGTGTAAAGTATGGAATTTTATAGAAGAGTCATGCAAGTACTCATTTCTTAATAGGAAAGCTTTATGCTAGTTGAAAAGTAAGGAATGAAGAATAAAGGATTTGTTTAATTTACTCCATATTTACCTTTTTTTTTAAAAAAATACTTTTTTCCAATTTTTTATTTTTCAAATTTCAAACCTATAGAGAAGTGGCAAAAATTGAATACATACACATTTTTGTTAAGACTCACCAGTTGTTAGCATTTCACCATATTTGCATTATTTCTTTGTGTGTGAATGTATACACAGTTACATTTTTTTCTGAGCCTTTTAAAAAATTTCTTAGAGACATTGTGACACTTTATCCCTAAATAACTCATAATGTATTTCCTAAGAACAAGGGCATTCTTCTACATAACTATAATGTAATTATCATGCCCAGGAAATTGAGCCTTAATATATTGTACAGTCCATACTCAGAATTCCCATTGTCCCAGTAATCTCAATAGGTGGGGCTCCCCCCTGACCCAGGGATCATGCGTGGAACTTAGTTGTCATGTCTCTTTAGTCTCCTTGAATCTAGAATAGTCTCTTGGCCTTTTTGTCTTGTTTGACACTGGCATCTTTGAACCTCTGGGCCTGCTAATGGCCCCCAGTTTGGCTGTTTCCCATGGGTAGACTCGAGTTACACACTGTTGTCAAGAATACTGCGTGGGTGATGATTTCCTCAACGCGTGACATTAGGAGCATTAGGAGTGCATGATACCATCTTGTGTTATGCTTGGTGATACTAAGTCTGTCATTTGGTTAAGGTTATATTTGCCAGATCTCTGAGGTAAAGGTTCATTTTTCCCTTTGTCATTATTAAGTGTTGCCGGTGAATATCTTGTGATGTAGACAGTTCTGCCCTTGTGCTGTCCTCCCCACTCCCCTTATTTGTTCATATCAGTATGGACTTATGGATTCTTTTTATTTTAAACATCACTTTATTAGCCATTTCTGTCATTACTCTATTTTAGCATGGAATCATCCTGTATTTGGCCAGCTGGAGCCCTTTCAAGTTGTTCCTTTGTCCATTTGCTATTTCCCCATCCGTTTTTCAGCACTTCTGTATTTCCATTACTTACATATATCTGTCTCAATTTGATACTGATGCCTCTAATTCCCGTTGAGCAGCACAGGTTCATTCTTTCCCTTATTTCGTATTTGTATCTGCCTTTTCCAAGCACTGAGAAGCTTGGTTACCTATAACATCAATATATTTACACATTTGCACGATACACAAAAATAGTTTCAGAATTGCTACATGAGTACCACTATTAACATTACATCTATTAAATAATATTTAAGATTTTTAAATTATTTTTTTATCATTAGGATAGTTCCCACTGAGTCTGTATAGTTAGAACACAGTTCAAAAATTATTTGGATTAATTTTTTTATTCTCTCCTAAGGCATTGTATTACCTATTTACTATATAGGTTCATTTATTTATGTTAGTATTAAATTTTAGGGTTTTTCTCCATTATTGTTGAACTAACTTTACACATTAAAAGTAAAATATTAACATGGCTCAAAACTCAAATATATAGGGAAGTCCTGTCAGAAGTCCTGTCTACTTCCCTGTCCTTTTTCTCTTGCTTCCACCTTCCTGAGGAACCAGCTTCATTGCTGGGTTTTCCTCCCTGTGTTTTCTTCTTATAAAAATAAGCAGATCAATCCTGTGTGCATATGTATGTGTATGTGTGTGTTCCACTTTCCCCTTTCCCTAATATAAAACATACAACACTAGATGTTCTTTTGTACCAAATTTGTTTTATTTAATGATATGTTTTAGAAGTCAGTCTATTAGTTCATAAAGATTTTCCTCTTTTTTTTATAGCTGTGTATATAGTACATCAGTGTTTGGATGTACTATGGTTTATTCAGTCTTCTTTTTATAGACATGTAGGTTGGGTGCAGTGTTTTGTTGATAGAAATAACACTGCAGAGAACAACCTGTGCAGTTATTTTTGTTGTTGGAGTATGTGTTCTGAGCACATTCCTCAGAAACAAGGCAGCAGAGCTCACACTGTGTTAATAGTGATTGAAACTAACACTATGTTCTTTTTTAGGAGACTTGGATACAGTTGCAGGTCTGGAAAAAAAACTTCATAATGCCAAAGAGGAACTTGAGCTCATGGCTAAAAAAGAAAGAGAAAGTCGGGTGAGTTTTCTAGTCAAGTTGAATTTCTAAATTCCTATTTTTTTCTTTCAAAATAACCTTATATTTAAAAGAGTACAGTTCTCCAGGCGTAATATCTGGGACCAAATGCAAGGGAAGACTTTTTTTCTTTCTGGCAAAAAGTAGGAATCACTTTATGTATACATTATCTTAGCAAGATACTCTTATTTTTATAATGGAACCCTTAAACCTTTTAAATACTGAAAAGACACAGCTTTCTCTGCCCAGTGCTCACTGAAATAAAATAACTGTAAAGGACTTAAGAACAAATGAAGTGCTATATAATTGCTGCTTAGAATTATGACATTAGATGCATAAAATTAGTTTTAGAAACATGAAATAAGAGAAATTTGGGAATGATCAATAATGTTTATTGAGTACTTGCTATATGCAATGTACTGTTCTGGGTACTTAAATTAGCACTAATGTTTTCAACTCTATGCATAGTAAGTGGTATTGGCCCCATTTTGTAGATGAAGAAGATGAAACACTGATTTGTTTAAAATATAGAGGTGGACAATAGTCATGTAATTAAGAAATGCCAAAGCTAAGATTTAAACTCAGGTCTTTTGCAACACAAAGTACTTCTTAAGAAGTCATTTACTGGAGCAGATAATTTTTTCCCATCCATAAACTCTATTTCTAGCAATACAGTTTTCATCAATTTTCTTAAAAGAGGACTCTCAGCCCTACAAACTCCCTTCCCCTTCTGCCTCCCTGTACAGCTGTTGTCCGTTCAACTGTGATGTAAAAGAAATACCAGAGCCACCATACAGAGTTGCAGACTAAAACAAAAAGCCTTTATGTTACCATGACATCTATTTTAGAAGATTGGCTAGTGTTACGGGTCCCTAAATTGAGTTTACCTGGCTAGTCTCTGTGGCTCCTCAGTTTTGTTCCACCTCTTTGCCATAGTTAGATCTATGATATAAAATCTGTGTTCATATTTGTGATGAAATTATCTTATACCTCATAACTGTATCTTCTTAATTTCCCTTCATTACTCTTTTTCTCCTTACATGACTCATATGACTCAAGTTTTGAGGATATGAAATTGTGTGGCATTTTAAAAATAGTTTTTTAAATCCCCTAGTTCCTCTCCTTTTTTTGGTTCTACCCTCGCCATCTTCTGATTGTCCGTGTCAAATATTTTAGTTTCTACATGGTGTTCCTGTTTTTCTCCTACATACTCAGTTCAGAGTAGTGTTACTTTTTGGTTCTGTCCTTTTTCAGGATCATAAAATTACAATGACTGTAATTGCGTATTTTAAGTGAGTTTTATTTACCTATATTGCTTACGTTTATGTGTCCTTAATCAACTACCAACTTCTCATTTCAATGCTATATCGATTCATTATCACATTCCATCTAATATTAGGTATTTGCCAAAAGCCATGTAGATTTTTCCAATTTTAAAACATTTCCCTACTGAGGAGGTAATAGTAGTAGTGGTAATAATAGTTATCATTCATTGATTGCCTGCTATGTGCCAGGCACTTGAAAAAAATACATCTGTATTCTCACAAAGCTCTAATAAGTATATATATTATTTCCATTTTACAATTGAGGAAACTGAAGATCAGTTTAAATGCTTTATCAGGGGGATTATGCCAAGATTTAAAACCCAGGTCTATCTGACTGCAGACCTTAATCATGCTGCAAAAATGTTTTCTTCCTGTTTTTGCTTCTGTTCAATGGATCAAATACTTGGATCTATAATGATAGAGGTCTCTGAAGAGGGCATAATAAATAGCATCCCTTTTCTATACCCCAAATCTGAATAAACTGAGAAATAAAATGAAGTAGTGGCAGATAGTTTGGTACTTTATCAACTGTTTTACTGTAAGGTCTTGGGTGGAGAGCTCAGTGTAAGAGCCAAGTGGGCCTGCTAGCCAGTCTCCAGAACTAGGTGGGTCATCTGCTCAGCCCACGGGCAGCATTGGACCATGGGCTGCACTCACTCACAGACCGCTCCACATGGAGGCTAGGAGCCTGCCCTTGGAGAAGCAGTGGCAAAAACAGGCTTCCTGCAGGCAGCTGTCTCCCAAAAAGAGGACGGGTGGACCTTAAGTCAAGCATCCTGCCTTATTCTTCCCCTGTGTATCATTAAGCTAAGTCCCTTTGCTTTCATGGAGCTTAGTGAGTATAGGAGTGGAGAGAGGTCAGGAGTTAACACTAACTGAACTCCTTTAACATGGAAGGGAATGTGAGGAGAAGCATTTCCTCCTAACATGCTGCAGTGGTCCAGAACTGTCAAGAAACTGTGTATAGTTACAAATCATCATGAGCCCACACATTGATACCATAAGCATTGATGGGATTAGAAGATAGACAAGTAAAATTTTTATTGCTTATAACTTTATATATTTAAGGAAAGATGTGCTGCTTCCTTTAGGGAGCTTGGTTATACCTTAAACTAGTTGTGTGTCATCCATCTTTACTTGTCCAACCTATTTCTTAATTACCTTGAACTATTTCCTTAAAATGTTTGCTTAGAATAATTTGCCATTACCATAAAGAATACATGGATGTGCTGTGTCTGCAGGGCAGACATTAGAGCCTCGTGTCTTTGGGTGTGCTTCCTTGGGTTCACATTCTGGATCTACCACTTACTGGCTCTGTGATTTGGAACAAGTTCCTTAATTTCTCTCAGCCTCAGTCACCTTATCTGTAAATTGAAGAGTAGAAGAGTAGCTTTCCTAGAGAGCTGATGCAAGGATTCACTCATTCATTGATTCATTCATCAGCTATTTGGGTACATTCTCTGGGCCAGAGATAGTGCTGGGGATGTGGTAGTGAACAAGATCAACAAGATCCCTGACTCTATGTAATTAATTTCTACTGGGGGAATACAGAGAGAATAAATAATGTTATTACAGATTATACTATGTGGTGGGAGGGAAATAATAGAAAGTAACTCAGATGGGGACCATTGGGTAGAGTTTCTAAAGAAGGCTTCTCTGAGCAGATGACATATAAGCTGGGAATGGGGATAAGGAGGAGACAACCCTGGGGAAGATATTTCAGGCAGAGGGAATAGTGTATGCAAAGGCTGTAAGTTGAAAAGTCTGGTATTCCTGAAACAGAACAAGTCGAGTGTGCCTAGGGAATCATGAGTGAGGAGTAAAATGGTAGGTCCTGAAGTTGGAGAAGTAGGAGCCAGGTCACTAGGTTAAAAGGATTGAATATATGCAAAGCATGTATTATAGGGCCTGGAACATAGTTAGCACCTAGTGAATGTTAACAGCTGTGGTTATCATCATTTTTACTAGCAAAATTTTTCACATTAAAGTATTTGGCTGTCATTTCCCAGCACAGAGAGATGGAAGATAATAGCTTTGAAAGTTTAGGGCATACAGTGCTGACTTTGGGTGGACTTCTTCATAGGCTGGGTATTTTTCCATCAGGAGGCAAGTAATGTTTGGTGATCTCTTGTGACGTTAGCAGCTATTGAGGCTCAATATCTATATCCATTAATTCACCAAGGGTTGCAAAATGGAGACGTTCTATCATTTTTTCATCTACTAGCCGAAATAAAAACATCTGTTCTTGCATCTGCTAAGAGTGACATGTCTTTTTAATAAACCCTTTGATTAAATTGGGTGTTTTTGAGTGCTAACTAAAGAGTGGCAGACATCGTTAAAACGACTGTTACATCTTCCCATAAAACATCCTTTGTTACCACACTGCATGGGTTATTGATCAGTCCAGCAGAGCACTATTCATGCTCTAGTTTAAACTTGCCCTGCTGGCTGAGAGTGTTACGATATGGAAAAACATACGCCTCAGTGTTAAAATATAAATGTGACAGATACTGTTTTCTCTACCTACTACTTTAGGATTTCTTCTCTCCACAGATGGAACTTTCTGCACTGCAGTCCATGATGGCTGTACAAGAAGAAGAGCTGCAGGTGCAGGCTGCTGATATGGAGTCCCTGACCAGGAACATACAGATCAAAGAAGAACTAATAAAGGTCTCTGAAAGTTTTTTAAAAACCATCGGAAATTATTACAGCTCAGAGTATCTGCAGGGCATCTTCAAACATTGAGCCTCCTGATAATACCTGTTCTCTTTAACTTGTATCAAAGTTGCTAAGATTTCATAAAGAATATATCACTACCTTCATGTGTTTTATCAATATCCCACTTGAAAGTATAGCAGCCTATTTCAGGAGTATGTGCTCCTTTCCTCCTCTGCTGAATAGTACTTTCTGTTGCTATACTTGTCTTCTGACTTTTAGGATCTGCAAATGCAACTGGTTGATCCTGAAGACATACCAGCTATGGAACGCCTGACTCAAGAAGTCTTACTTCTTCGGGAAAAAGTTGCTTCAGTAGAATCACAGGGTCAAGAAACTTCAGGAAACCGAAGACAACAAGTAAGTTATCAGAATATAAACCATATTTTTACTATGAAATAAACAATGGGAAAGCTGCCCATCTAAGTTACCTTACGAAGAGGTGAGTCTATTGATGGAATTTCAAAGAGAATCTGTGCTCTAAAGTTCTCTCAGGCTTGGTCAGATGCAGCCACTGATGCTCCTTTCTAATATTTGTAGCTACTACCTCGTATCTGATCTTTTTCCAGTGCCACACTTTTAAAAAAGATGTACTTGCCTCAACTCCCTGTTTCTATTATAATCTCTCTCACTAACTACTCGTCTCAACTCCAGTCTGAGTTTTAACTCTATTAGTTCACTTAAACACATCACTGCTGGTTATGCACTATTATAGCTCATCTTTATAGCATTTATGACAGCTCACATATGACACTGGTCTGTAACTGAGGAATGTCTTTTCCCCCCACTAGACAGTAAGCTTATTCTTAGAACAGAGCCTGGCACATAGAAGGTGCTCAGTAAATATTTATTGACTGAATGAAGAATACCAGTAAGTCATGTTATGCCCCTCCCCGTTCCCTTCCACTCCTCTCTCAGCCTCTTTACTGTGCTTCTGGCTTCTCTCTCCTCTTTCATCTTCTTGTTCCCATGTTTGAATTGTGCCTTACAGAGTTTCAAGGATAATGTGACATTGATTTGAAAACTGTAAAACACTAATGAAAGCTTAAATCAATAATAAGATATCTTGTTTAGTCATAGTACCTGCTAATACATTCTTTGGTCTCTTAGGATTAACCACGGCTTCATTCTCATACCTCCATTTGCATATTGCCTCTGTTCTTTCCTCAGTTGCTGCTGATGCTGGAAGGACTGGTAGATGAACGGAGTCGGCTCAATGAGGCCTTACAGGCAGAGAGACAGCTCTATAGCAGTCTGGTGAAGTTCCATGCTCATCCAGAGAGGTATGAGAGTCCACTGTTTTTGCTCTCACTCCTCATTAAGTGCAGATGCTTCTGATGTCGAAGTGGAGAGAAAAAGCAGAGACAATTACTGGGACTACCCAGTTGGCCATTGGTTTTGTGGATTGCACTGAGTCTCAGTGTCTAAATCTTAAGTCACGAACAGTGCCTATTTCATACAGGTATTGTAAAGATCAAACGAGAAGACCTGTCAGATGTCAATAATAATGCCTTATATACAGTAAGCACTTAATGTATGTTTGTTTCCTTTCTCTGCTCTGTGTCCTATTAAGGCTATTCTTTTATAAGAATAGGCTATAAAGGGTGCTGATATTCATTAAATATCATTAAAAAAATATATCATGATGGCGAAGAAAACTCCAGGATCACTGACAGCCATCATGATGAACATATTTTCTTGTACTTCTTGGTTTTTGGTCATGTGTATTACATCTTTCTGGTTCATTTTGTTATTCCTTTTTTTTTTTCTCATTTTGCCTTCTCTCTTAGCCCCTTTTTCTCTTTCCTAATTTTTATTCTTCTATTTTTATTCAGTTTCTTCTAGTTTATTGTTGAGTTAAAATTTTTTTTCTTTCTACTTCAAGAAAATGAAGGCAAAGGGAAGGACCACTTGACTGTGTTATCTTTTAAAGAATCTCTGGGTCTTTAGAGTCTGTGAACTGGATTCCTTTTCAGACCACTGTCAAGTTTGGTTAACAAATGAGAGAACAGGCATATTCAGCGGCAGTCCTACCTGCTTCAGTATTGCTTCAGTTTGCGTTTAGTTTTCCTGGGTTTTGATTTTTCAGAAGTTAAAAATTTTGTCTCTTAGTCAAAAGATGAAATTTCTCTTTCATGGGCTGTAGAAGTGTGTGGTAAGTCTTAGAAACTGTAATTCTATGTGTGACTGGCCCAGAATCTAGCAAAAGGGACAAGCTTTAAAGAAAGGAGCAGGCCACAGCAAAGACTGCATTCATTTATTATCTAGAGAAGAATTACTTTAGGAAGTCTGTTGGATCGGAGTGGCACTGATGGTTCTTTGGAAGCATATGTGGACTCATTATAGCTAATCCACTGATCCAGATGATGGCTAATCCATTTTCCTTCCATGTGGCATGTTTAATCAGCTCTGAGAGAGACCGAACTCTGCAGGTGGAACTGGAAGGGGCCCAGGTGATACGCAGTCGCCTCGAAGAAGTTCTTGGAAGAAGCCTGGAGCGCTTAAGCAGGCTGGAGACCCTAGCCGCCATTGGAGGTGGGGAACTGGAAAGTGTGCGAGTTCGTCACAAGCATGCCTGCTGAGCTCTGGCGGGTCAGACTGCAGCCCAGGATGGAAAACCTTGTTTGCACTAACCAGAGAGCTTTGTCTGACTTTGGCAGAATTAAACGGTGACTTACTGATGGTAGAACTGGTGCACATAGCATCAACTACAAAGTGAAACTCCCTGTAGTCTACCTGTATTTCACTGTATATACCTATCTCTAAGTTGAAGGTGTAGGTTACAAAATGTATTTGCACATTTTTAATCATTCCATTTTAGTTTTCACACCCATATTCATTCTTTTCCATGGCCCCCCTTCTTTTCCCCTCATCCTTTCTCTGGGCCAATAAAGTTTATTCCTCCCTCACTTTCACAGTCCATTTCATATGTTCCGTATCATGTCATAAATGCATGCGTGTGTCTTATTTTTGCCATTCAATCAGCTGCTCTTTGAGTGAGAGCAATATTTTAATCAAATAAAAGATGAGAAAGAGAGAGATTCAGAGCCTATAAGAATGACTTTGTAAAAGTGATATAATCCTTATCAGAAGGTAATCAAAAGCCTTGAATAGTGAACTGTAAGTATTGGGAGGGCCAAGCTAAAGAGCAGAGGCAAAGGCTATTGAAGTGTTAGTATCTTTTATATTGTTTCAGAATATTAGAATGATGTGAAATTAGGTACAGATTAAATTCCATTAAAATGTTTTGACCAGTGGTATACTGTTTAGTCAGAACATGACTTAAAGAAAGCTCCCAGGTCTTCCAGACTCAGAATTCTCTATGTAAAAAATCACTTCAAATATAATGTCTCTCTTTAAATTCAGTATTTTACCAAATAACCCATTATAACCAGAAGAAAGGATTGCTTATATTTTTTCATTTGGTAGTGACACTAGGTGGAGTCCCAAAGATTAGAAAACTAGGAATGCTTATATGTTTCTCCATATTAAAATAAGTAATAGGCTTGAGGCCTTGAAGTGTTTGAATGGTTTAGAAAGAAATATCCTGTGCGCACGCGTAAGGCAAGGGGCACGGAAATTGCATTTCTGGTATCTTAAATGTCAAGAGTATAAAAAGTAACCAAGATTACTTTGGAGCTTTATGGGTTCAACATCATGAGGCTTCTTACTTTTGTTGGATTTCCTAGATAGATTTCCTAGAGTAGAAGCTGAGATTTCAGTTTGTTTCAACATGGAACTTGGTGAACATGGATTGAGGCTTTCTAACACTGTAAATGTGACTGAATACCCTTTCTACATTAGATGGAGCACAAAAATAAGGTGATTTTTCTGTTTTCCTTCATTTTTTACATGACCGCTTTTATTTTTTTCACATTCTTATGTTGGCATGGCTTGCAGTGTCATTCTAAATTCCATCCAAGTTTCTGTAACCTTAGCTATGCCTTTAACAGAGCCATCAGTTAAAGTAAACTGGCAAGAAAATGTTCCTGGAGAAACACCCTGGAATTTTCTAATGAAGTATTTTGTAAAAGATTGATAGCCATGAGACTTCCTTTTAATGGAAATGCTTTCCAGTTGTAGTGGCCTTTGAGGGAAAAGGAGTCATTTAAGGAAAGAGATAAGAAGTGTGAGCATTCACTTTTCCTAGTTTTCCAATCTTTAGACACCCTTCCCTGCATAAAGTTTTTTGTAACTTTCTAGAAGTAAGGGGGAGAGTGATGGAGCTGTAGAAATGTCAGCCCACCATCCATCAAAGACTAGTCTGTCATATTTTACAAGGCATTATATAATTATAAATTACAAGGCATTTAGGAAACCTCTTCCTTTAATTATGCTAATAACCCATTAAGTTTTCTAAGTCTCCTGTTAAGACTCAACCTTGGATGATTCTTGGGTTCTAATGCTCATAGTGATTACAGTAATTTATGTTAATTACCGTTCCTGCTTCTATCCTCCTCCAACAAGGGAGGAATTTCCCTTGGTATCTTGAACTGTTGCGAAGAGTTAGAAATATTAAGGTAGTTGAATGAATAATGAGAAACCCAACTTTCTTGAAAAATTATTGAAATAGATTTGGAGAAAAAAGTAAGTGAATTCTGGTCTTGATTTTGGTCCTGAAGACAGACTAACTTGTACTATGTTATTAGCCTTTGTGATTGATCCTTGGGAAACATTTTAGAAAAATTAGGTGATTTAGTGGCAAAAGGTAGGTGAAGAGTTTGACCTTAATACTATATATGTGACATATCTGGTACTAACTTTCTGGTCTTGATAGCAGGAATGAGGCTTACAAAAACTGTTACCTGGAGAGAGCTTGCTGGTCTAACAATTTTTTTTTTTTTGAGTGGGCATCTCTCATATTTATTGATCAAATGGTTGTTAACAACAATAAAATTCTGTATAGGGGACTCAATGCTCAATGCACAATCATTAATCCACCCCAAGCCTAATTCTCGTCAGTCTCCAATCTTCTGAAGCATAACGAACAAGTTCTTACATGGAGAAAAAGTTCTTACATAGTGAATAAGTTCTTACATGGTGAACAGTACAAGGGCAGTCATCACAGAAACTTTCAGTTTTGATCACGCATTATGAACTATAAACAATCAGGTCAAATATGAATATTCGTTTGATTTTTATACTTGATTTATATGTGAATCCCACATTTCTCCCTTATTATTATTATTATTATTTTTAATAAAATGCTGAAGTGGTAGGTAGATGCAAGATAAAGGTAGAAAACATAGTTTAGTGCTGTAAGAGAGCAAATGTAGATGATCAGGTGTGTGCCTGTAGACTATGTGTTAATCCAAGCTAGACAAGGGCAATAAAATATCCACGGATGTAGAAGATTTCTCTCAAAACGGGGGGGTGAGGTTCTAAGCCTCACCTCTGTTGATCCCCAATTTCTCAACTGGTGACCCCCCTGCGACTGTGCCTGTCTTAGGTTGTTCCTCCCTTGAGGAATCTTACCCGTCTCTGGCTAACCAGTCATCTTCCGGGGCCATACAGGGAAATGTAAAGTTGGTAAGTGAGAGAGAAGCCTTATTGTTTGAAATGGTTAGCTTTTTACTTCTTTGCATATTTATGCCCTGTAGCTTCTATGCCCAGCATTTGTCTTGAGGTATCTTTACCACTTGGAAGAATTATGATACTCGGTAAATTTGATATAAGGCATGAATTCTATTTAAGGGTTGTAATTAGAAAGGAAGAAGAAAAGCTATAGAAGTAGCAGATGGAAGAAAACATGGGAAGATTGATTATTTCTTTGACATATCTTCTTGTACAGTAACTTCAGCATGTATAGGTTTTAAACTACTACTTAAATTGCGCACACACATTAACATAATAGGAGTATAGTTACATAACCAAAGCATACCTGTAATTACCAGCCATCTCCAGTGAAACCAAGAAAACCAGTTAGGCACCCTAGGCATTTGTGAAAACTTATCTATGATATGGTGGATATTGTCCAACTGAACTTGAACAGTCTGAGAGAAGTCAGACAAATTAAAACAACCCATTCCTGGGGACTGTTCACATCCCATATGTTCTTTTAACAGTAGATAGTCTGTAGTCGTAAGATTTTGGAGCGCTACAACTTGCACTTCTCCTAATTCTTGGTTGAGTTCCAACAGTATAGATCCCGTCAAATTTGTTGTTTTACTGTATGCACAGGCCAGCTTAGATATCTCCTTCATTCCAATGGCAAGTCCAGGAACTGGTGGGATGAATGCAGCTACAACTGCAGCATCGCCTGCATCTTTGTTGAGGTTTTTTGATGATCATCTTCTGGTATGACTCTTCCAGAGAGTGCTGATGTTGGAAGTTCTTCATCTCGTATCTTGGTTCATTTTCTGGGTAGCCAAATTAGGCTTTGATCCTCTGTATAAACACAACAGACCCTTTGCCCACACTTTTATATGCCCTTTATACCATTGTATAGAACTCATTGGAGGTCACTACATAGGAACTGCTTTTTTTTTAAGAGAAAGGAGTATTATCAGAAAAATGTACCTCCATAGCCGATCATCTGACACCCTTTAAGTGATCAAAATTAAGGATATTTAAAGCATGTATTAATCGTTGATTTACAGTTAGTTTTATCCTATCAGGGAGTAATCCCCCTTTTCTTTTTTTTTTTTGGTTATCATTTATCTACACTTACATGAAGAATATTATGTTTACTAGGCTCTCCCCTATACCAGGTTCCCCCTATAAACCACTTTACAGTCACTGTCCATCAGTATTACAAAATGTTGTAGAATCACTACTTGTCTTCTCTGTGTTGTACAGCCCTCCCCTTTCTCCCACCCCCCGATGCATGCTAATCTTAATACCCCCCTTTTTCTCCCCCCCATCCCTCCCTACCCACCCATCCTCCCCAGTCCCTTTCCCTTTGGTACCTGTTAGTCCATTCTTGGGTTCTGTGATTCCGCTGCTGTTTTGTTCCTTCAGTTTTTCCTTTGTTCTTATACGCCACAGATGAGTGAAATCATTTGGTATTTCTCTTTCTCTGCTTGGCTTGTTTCACTGAGCATAATACCCTCCAGCTCCATCCATGTTGCTGCAAATGGTAGGATTTGCCCTCTTCTTATGGCTGAGTAGTATTCCATTGTGTATATGTACCACATCTTCTTTATCCATTCATCTATCGATGGACATTTAGGTTGCTTCCAATTCTTGGCTATTGTAAATAGTGCTGCGATAAACATAGGGGTGCATCTGTCTTTCTCAAACTTGATTGCTGCATTCTTAGGGTAAATTCCTAGGAGTGCAATTCCTGGGTCAAATGGTAAGTCTGTTTTGAGCATTTTGATGTACCTCCATACTGCTTTCCACAATGGTTGAACTAATTTACATTCCCACCAGCAGTGTAGGAGGGTTCCCCTTTCTCCACAGCCTCGCCAACATTTGTTGTTCTCTGTCTTTTGGATGGCAGCCATCCTTACTGGTGTGAGGTGATACCTCATTGTAGTTTTAATTTGCATTTCTCTGATAATTAGCAATGTGGAGCATCTTTTCATGTGTCTGTTGGCTATCTGTATTTCTTTTTTGGAGAACTGTCTGTTCAGTTCTTCTCCCATTTTTTAATTGGATTATTTGTTTTTTGTTTGTTGAGGCATGTGAGCTCTTTATATATTTTGGACGTCAAGCCTTTATCAGATCTATCATTTACAAATATATTCTCCCATACTGTAGGGTTCCTTTTTGATCTATTGATGATGTCTTTTGCTGTACAGAAGCTTTTCAGCTTAATATAGTCCCACTTGTTCATTTTTGCTGTTGTTTTCCTTGCCCGGGGTGATCTGTTCAAGAAGAGGTCACTCATGTTTATGTCTAAGAGGTTTTTGCCTATGTTTTCTTCCAAGAGTTTAATGGTTTCATGACTTACATTCAGGTCTTTGATCCATTTTGAATTTACTTTTGTATATGGGGTTAGACAATGGTCCAGTTTCATTCTCCTACATGTAGCTGTCCAGTTTTGCCAGCACCATCTGTTGAAGAGACTGTCATTTTGCCATTGTATGTCCATGGCTCCTTTATCTAATATTAATTGACCATATATGTTTAGGTTAATGTCTGGAGTCTCTAATCTGTTCCACTGGTCTGTGGCTCTGTTCTTGTGCCAGTACCAAATTGTCTTGATTACTATGGCTTTGTAGTAGAGCTTGAAGTTGGGGAGTGAGATCCCCCCTGCACTTTATTCTTCTTTCTCAGGATTGCTTTGGCTATTCGGGGTCTTTGGTGGTTCCATATGAATTTTTGAATTATTTGTTCCAGTTCATTGAAGAATGTTGCTGGTAGTTTCATAGGGATTGCATCAAATCTGTATATTGCTTTGGGCAGGATGGCCATTTTGATGATATTAATTCTTCCTAGCCATGAGCATGGGATGAGTTTCCATTTGTTAGTGTCCCCTTTAATTTCTCTTAAGAGTGACTTGTAGTTTTCAGAGTATAAGTCTTTCACTTCTTTGGTTAGATTTATTCCTAGGTATTTTATTCTTTTTGATGCAATTGTGAATGGAATTGTTTTCCTGATTTCTCTTTCTATTGGTTCATTGTTAGTGTATAGGAAAGCTACAGATTTCTGTGTGTTAGTTTTGTATCCTGCAACTTTGCTGTATTCTGATAATCAGTTCTAGTAGTTTTGGGGTGGAGTCTTTAGGGTTTTTTATGTACAGTATCATGTCATCTGCAAATAGTGACAGTTTAACTTCTTCTTTACCAGTCTGGATTCCTTGTATTTCTTTGTTTTGTCTGATTGCCATGGCTAGGACCTCCAGTACTATGTTAAATAGCAGTGGGGAGAGTGGGCATCCCTGTCTAGTTCCCGATCTCAGAGGAAAAGCTTTCAACTTCTCGCTGTTCAGTATAATGTTGGCTGTGGGTTTATGATATATGGCCTTTATTATGTTTAGGTACTTGCCCTCTATTCCCATTTTGCTGAGAGTTTTTATCATGGAAGGATGTTGAATTTTGTCATATGCTTTTTCAGCATCTATGGAGATGATCATGTGGTTTTTGTCTTTCTTTTTGTTGATGTGGTGGTTGATGTTGATGGATTTTCAAATGTTGTACCATCCTTGCATCCCTGGGATGAATCCCACTTGGTCATGGTGTATGATCCTTTTGATATACTTTTGAATTCGGTTTGCTAATATTTTATTAAGTATTTTTGCATCTACATTCATCACGGATATTGGTCTGTAATTTTCTTTTTTGATGGGGTCTTTGCCTGGTTTTGGTATTAGGGTGATGTTGGCTTCATAGAATGAGTTTGGGAGTATTCTCTCCTCTTCTATTTTTTGGAAAACTTTAAGGAGAATGGGTATTATGTCTTCTCTGTGTGTCTGATAAAATTCCGAGGTAAATCCATCTGGCCCGGGCGTTTTGTTCTTGGGTAGTTTTTTGATTACCATTTCAATTTCTTTGCTCGTAATTGGTTTGTTTAACTTTTGTGTTTCTTGGTCAGTCTTGGAAGGTTGTATTTTTCTAGGAAGTTGTCCATTTCTTCTAGCTTGTTGGCATATAGGTTTTCATAGTAGTCTTTAATTATTCTTTGTATTTCTGTGGAGTCTGTCGTGATTTTTCCTTTCTCATTTCTGATTCTGTTGATTTGTATTGATTCTCTTTTTCTCTTAATAAGTTTGGCTAGAGGCTTATCTATTTTGTTTATTTTCTCAAAGAACCAGCTCTTGGTTTCATTGATTTTTGCTATTGTTTTATTCTTCTCAATTTTGTTTATTTCTTCTCCGATCTGGTCTAACAATTTTGTAGGATAATTTGGCATCTTATTTGAGAGCACAGTTCTGATCAATTTTGTCTGCTTTCCACAATGGTTGAACTAATTTACATTCCCCCAGAGAGATGATCTGAGATTTGGCCACATCATTCATATTTAGCAGGATCTAACATGACTTCGTTCTGTCTTCAGAAGCACACCTTCTCTTTCGGGGCCGTTCTACTTGTCAGGCATCTTTCAACATTACAGTAATTTTAAGAAAATTGTCATGTGCTTATAGAACTTTGTGCCTGAATAAAATGAATTAAATTCTCACTCAGGCCATGCTTAATTGGAAGCATAAAACTTAAACTGAGAAGGATCTATGTCGATAGATTTGGTTTTTCTCACATTTCCTTTTTGAATAATAGCAAATGAGCAAAGTAAAGGTTGTAAGAAGTTCAGGGTAGATGAAGTCTACAGTTTTTGGAACTGCAGAGTTGAAAAGGACCTCCAGGAAGTTTTATTTGAAGAATGAAGTTGAAGCCCTTCTGACAGATACTTCCTCTAAACTCTTTCCTGTTGCAGGTTTAAACTGTATTATTGAAGTCTGGTAGTTGTTAGTGCCTAGTAAATCAGCATTTTCCTGGTGGTCTATTTTTAATTGTCTAGTCAAGTTATAAGTTTTTGAAATGGCGTGATTAGGCTATTTTAATATTGTCAACTTTGTAGTTTGTGAAATATACTCTTATCCTCTCCCCCTGCCCCACACCCACTTCTCTTCTGTTGTGGACAGCAGCAATGGTTTCAGTATGTCTACTTCCTTATTTATAGTTTTAAAAGATTTGTCATTGTCATTATATACATAAGAGATTACTAAATCTCAAGAAAATTTTGATCTATATAGGATATAAGATCCTAGCCACAAGAAAATTCCTTAGAAGGTTCTTTGGTATATTCTACTTAGAGTTTATACAGAAGTGACCTGCAGCAGATATACATAGATCTTCTATGTGTATTATGTATACTTTTATGTGTACTTATGCTCCTAGTTCAGTATCTGGTTCATGGCTTCAAAACAGTTCAAGAAAATTGGTTTCAGTTCTGTCCATGTCTTCTAGGTGGATCTAGACTCCTCCAATTAGGGAAAGGAGGAGCAGATCAGACTAAACCAAAAATTGTTCTTTGAAGAATAAAGGTTGACTGACCTGCCTAAAGTCACTTCCTTTTGGACTATAAACCTTAGAGGGAATAATACTTTAATACCTTTGCTTTCCTTGACCTAGTATTAGAAAACTGTAATGCCTGTTGTTAATCATAAAGTCATTGTTTTCTGGTTTCATGGTCTTTTTGTATGAAAAAGTCACAGAATCTTTTCATTTGATATCCCTGAAAAACTCAAGTTTCTCTTTAACCAGGGCCTCAGTCAATTCTACAGGTCTGCAGCCAGTGTCCTGCAGGGAAATACGACAAACTTCTTCAGAAGTTAGGAAGAAATATTAGTAACCTACACCCTTCAAGTTCATTTTCCATCTTGTAGAGATTGCTCTAGAGGTAGAGTAAATGAAATTAGCTTTCTTTTTCAGATACTAACATCCTGTGATGTGCAAGCATATAGAATACAGAATATTTTCTCTCATTTCTTTTAGGGTTAAAGCTTAGCTTTTCTTCTCCCTTTGGTAGTGTAGAGCCATTTGTACTGTAGAAAAAAATAGCTAGAAATATAGAGCTCCCAGGCAACCCAATAATAAAAAACAGAAGAAATGAGTCAATGACACAATACATCAGACTGATCTCTGTGGGGTAATAGTTTCTGAGTCTTAACACATTTTGGAATATGGATTTAAGACACCTTCTCACTAGACATTTAGAGTGATAACTTTGTTAAACCATTTTATTATGATTAGAAGACAAGCGTGTTGCTTCTAAGTAGCCTGAATATTGATGGAAGGTAAGAAGTCCTCAACTTCTTTCTATTTAACCACATGAGTCAATGACATCAGAAAATGTTTGAGCTAAAATAATATGAAAAGTAGGAGTGTTAAATACATGGACCAAATCAACTTCCTTGTTCCCTTAAAGAACTCATAATTGTCTAGCAAATGCATGTAGGTTTGCTTTTAGTATATATCATGAGTATGAGATACTTCCTTCTGCAGTTATCAAAATCATTGCTCTAAAATACTGACCTCTCAGTCTGTGAACTTCAGGGGCATGTGTGTATGTAAGTATGTTTTCTGTCTGTTTCCATGAACTATCACCATGAGGTTTGATAGTAAAAACAGCTTTATTTTTATCACTTAGATTTTTTATTGTAGGGCTATTGAGAAAAACTGAAGTGATTCATAAAGTGAAGTAAGTAACGTGTTAAGTGACATAGTAACTTGGCATTATCTTATTTCCAGGACTGTTTCCCTGCCAAAATAAGCTGCATATTTTCCTCTGGAAGTTCATTTCTTCATGGCACTGTGCTCTGTTAACTGTATTCACATTTGTGCTCAAATGGAGAGTACTTTTTAATATATAAGTGTTACAATTTCATCTACTTTAGTTGAGACACAAAAATACTGTTACTGATCCAATAAAAGTATCAAAGGCCAAACAGTAACTATTTGGTTTCATTATTAAAAGATTTATGAGAAAGGACTAGAAAAAGCTCATATATTTTTCTTTTCCTTATAGGAGAATCAGTCTATTGATCATTATACTAAAATTCCAAGTCAAAGCAAGGCTGTGGAATGAGTGAATGCTTTTATTTAACAAAAGGAAGGGAGAGGAACAAACTCCAATTTTCCTTCCAAGGAAATGAAACTAAATAAGTGTTATGCTTCTCCCAGAAATGTGAAACAGACTACTTTACCTTAAAAGCCCTTTCTTGCTCTCCTTGCTGAGGAAGGGTTGGAGAAAGCAGGATGGAGATTTGAGGAGCCAGTTGTTATGGTGGGCAGTGCCATCCCTGTGAATGTTCCCAGAAGGCCTGTATCTTGTGCTCTTTAAGGAAAAAAAAAGATCCTGAGCAGGAAGAATTTCTTAACTTTACAGAATGTTCGGTCACTGGAAACAGTTGTTTTTGAATAAAATACAAGCTGGAAGGCTACTTAAGAGACGTTGCAGCTTAAAGACAGATAACACCATAAAGGGGCTTGACTGCAGACAGCGTTTTTCTTTCCTAGCTACTTCTGTTCCAACAAAGGTCAGAATTTGTCCAAAGAATTTTATTTCTCGGTAGAAGCTTACATAGGACTATGTGAAATCTTGAATTTTTCTTACAGCTCAAAAGAGAATGGATGTAGATGAAATTGCAGAGTTGGACAGGAGGCCTTCCTGTGATTCCCTCATGTAGCATCGTGATATTTAAGTCATCAAATGTTGGTTCATGATGGGAACAGGTGCGAGTTCTCATGATGAGCACGTGGCAGTGTCTTGGGAGTGAAGGTGAGATGGGCCTAGAGTAGCTGGCACAGGAGCCCAGCACCAAGGGAAAGAACATCAGGGCGCGTGGTGCCGTCGACTCTGCCGTGCTATTAAGTTTTAGTTCTTTGAATACCCCTCAAAATTAGTCAAATATGGCTACTGAAATGTTCTGAGCACTGTATGGGAAAATATCATGTCTTTTCTGTTACTTGTATATAAATGGCTTAAAGGGGAAAGAGTAATGACTAGAGTAAAATTTGGGGAAAATGGTCTTGTTGCAGGCCAATTAGGGCTCATTACTGAAGAGTTAAAATAACACTTGATGTCTTTACCTCTAAGGCCTGTTCACACATGAATGGAGTTTTAAGGTAGTTATACTTAAAGGAAGATGAATCCTGTTTGTAAAGCACCTATTCAAAAGAGTTCATCCTGCTTTACTGACAACTCTATGTTCTTTCAACTGTCCTATGAAGCGGAGAAGAAAAAGTATTATTTCAAATCTCCTCTTGGGGGAAACATACTCAGAAGTGAAGAAATGCAGATAGACTCAAGGACATAAAATTTACCTCTTCTGATCATATTTAGGTTTTATGGGCCACCTTTTTCAACCCACAATTTTTCAACCTGTGGACCACTTCAGTCAACCCACAATAATAATAAAACTATAGTATTGTTTAAGGCCAGTATTTATTGAGTACCCACTGTATGCCAAACACTGTTCTAAGCACTTGGAAACAGCAAGTCCTCTAGGATTCACTACAACTATGTGGAATGGATGTCACTATTAACCCTAATTAGTAAATGAGGAAACAGTTGTAGAAAAGTGTGACTTGCCTCAAGTCCCATAACTAATGATGGAAGCTAACTGGACAGTCTGGTGCCAGAGTCCAGGTTCTTAAAAAGTACACCATCTACAGTTTGAAAAACTTTACAAAGGGTGGAATTTTGTTTCAGTGATTAAAAGAATACTTTTGCATAACACTTTTTTGCCCAGGATTTCATAGTATTTTAGAGGGCTATTTCTGTGTACTTCATTATATAGTCAGCCGGTAGAAAATAATTTTCTAAATCTTAAATAGGAGGTTTTGATACCACCTCTATAATTATGTTTCAGAGTGTAGAAATTTGCTAGAACCGTAACTTGAGAATGGCCACTGAAGCCTCAAATAAAAGTTTTCAATAAAATTTCCAGTCCAACACATAAAACTTAACCATGGAGATAAAACCTGGAGAGTCAAGTTAAATTGGAATGAATAGATTTTTAGGTTTCAAAGAATCTAAAGGTAGCAGCCATTTATTTAATATTTATCAAAAATAAGCAGTGGGTTCATCCGTATGTATGTAATGCTGTGAAGTATTAGGAATGTAAATATTCCAGGTTCACTCTGAAGATAGTGTTCTGTTATTTGTAAAAACTTAAAAAGTGGTATTTCCACCACAGAAGATGAATTATTTTGCTGTCATTAAAAAACAAACAGTAAAAGGAGGGATGTCTAATGGAAACTTACATCCAGGAGTATGTGTGGGATAACTTACTCATACCAGTATTTTCTATAAAATTTTTTCAACTTTATTCCACCTCTCAAATACACACAAAAAAGCCTTCTACATTCTAGAACTACATTTAATGGTGGATAGCCTCTAGTAATGTGTATAATTATTGAATCACTATGTTGTACATCTGAAACCAATATAATATTGTATATCAAATTTATTCCAATAAAAAATTACTTCAGATTGAAAAAAAAGAAAAAACCCATTGGTGGGAGGCTGAGCATGCCTTGAAGCTGCCTTAAAGAAGTTCAGCATACTGTAAGCTAGCTAAAAACATTAGGAAAGCAAACAAGCCCCTTTGTAGCAGAGTGTTGGGATGAAATGGGCATTCTTGCTTTGTCCTCATTTAACTCCTGATCAGGTCAGAACCATGGTATCCTGCCCCTGAGTCAATTTAAGAGAGTGTTATCTAAAAATACTGACGTGGCATCAGAAAGGCTGAAAAAGGTAAGTGGAGGGCAGAATATGTCATATATAAGCCTTCGAGACCAGTGGCAGGCACCCTTTCTAATCCCCACTTAGCCTTACCTTATTCATGGAACCTAGCACAGGAATCATCTTGAAGTGTAGGCCCAGCAGGGCCACACAACCCACCAAGAATGGTGTGGGGATAAGTATCCTGACCTCAGAGAGATGAGTTTTCTTCACCCACAGGATCATTCTCTGGCCCAAAGCTCAGAAGGGAAACAATGTAAAAAGTATGTTTTCTTAATCTGTCACTGGATGGGACAATTCATTTTCTTTGCAGGAAGAAAAAAAGATTGTGATCTCTACTGTTGTACAGGGAAAGGTTTTCCAAAGAAGGCATAATACAATATGGTTGTCCTCAAGGGAATGGACACCGTAAGTCCAGTGAGTTAACAAAGTAGACAAAGCTTGGGGAGTGTGTTCATTGACCTCCACACTACCACTATTGTGAATGAGATGGTTCTGGGGCTGGTTTGAAAGTAAGTACTGGAAATCCCTATCGGTACACTGTTTGCCACGGATGCCTAGAGATGCTGAGTGGTAGAGGTTCTTTTTTGTGGGTAGAGCTTTATTGAACAGCGTACAGGAACTTGGCCAAAATTAACACAACATGGAATGAATCATAAGATTAAAGCTGCTAGGGCAACATGTTTGGCGACCTTTTAGTACTTTCATGAGATTGTCCTGGGTCATTGCAAATACTCTGTCATGAATTTGCAGATGCCAAGAGATGGAATGTAGGTGTGAACTGCCCCTGTTGACCTTACCTGCAGAGGGCAGTGAAGGCTCATTCAGAGAGAGCCTTTCACTCACGATGTCTGAGCTCAGGAGGAGGTTCTTTGGTTTTGGAGGAACAAACACAGGTCTGATTTGTCACCAGAAGGAACAGTGAGTGTCTGTGTCTCGAAGTCCAGATACTGACTTCTTGGCACAGCTCCTGTCAGGACTAGCTGAGTAAGCTTGTGCAAGCTACCTACTCCCTGAGGCCAGATGACCCAGTGGTCAGAAAGGGAGGAGTAACTGGGTGCTTTCTGAGGACAGGGTCAGAGCTAGATCTCCAGGTTCTCTAACTTGGGAAGGTTCTGTAGGACCCCAGGGAGTGTCAAGGTAGATCTCTTTGGTATGCAAATGAATTAACCACTATAAGTTCCTACACTTTCAGAATAAATCAGTAATGTGGGCCACAGGTCCTAATCTAAAATTGGATGGGTGGTCTTTTGTTCTAATAGATGTGGAGAGGAAGAAATGCCCTAGGTTTGTGCTGCCCATTAGGTAGCCAGTAGCCATCTGTGGCTACTTGGATTTAAATTTAAATTAAATTAAAAATTAAGTTCCTCAGTCATGCTAGCCACATATCAAGTGCTTTAGTGGCTTCATGTAACTAGTGTCTGCTGTATTGGGCAGCATGAGCATAGAATTTCAGAAAGTTCTGCTGGTCAGCACTGCCCTAGATCTTTGTTCAGAGCGTGAATATCAGCTACTTGTCCCATAGTGCAGGGCATAGGTGATATGCCCTAGCGTGACTGTATCCATCTTTAAGGAATAAATGGATTACATCTCATTTGGCTAAAGCAGTGCAAGAAACCCTTCAGGAAAAGGATGTTGGCATGGAACAAGAGTTTGAGAAAGACAGGGAGGAGGGGAGGTTAGAGGAAGGAATTAGAAAACTCCTGAACCATTCAGTCCTTGTGCCTCGACTAGACCTGAGCTTCTGTAGGACACAGGGCCCCTAGTGGGGTGTTCTCAGAGATAGTCACCCCGTGCACAACTGATCCCAGCAATGGGTAAATGTGAGAGGAGCAGGGCTGCCCTAGTCCCTAGGAAATCAGGGGCGCTGTCAGCTCTCAGTGATGGGGAAAAGCTTAGTCGTGTTAGGTCCACATTACAGAAGAGGAAATTATGATATAGCAAGTGGCAGGGACGGGAATAATTCAGACTTTCTGAAATTAGGTGGGAGAGGTAACCACTGTATCTGACAGCTGGCTCCTTAGATGCAGGTCTTTGCAGTCAAAGCCGACATATGTTTTGAGGCCTAAGCTTGAATGTTAGTAAGGAAGTATCAGCAATACAGTATGAAGGCTTTTCTATAGATTTGGCACATTGGTTCTGCCTTCCCTGTCAACCCTGCTGGCCAGGGGGCCACACACGGGAAAGAAAGAAATGAGAGGTGGAAGGCACAAGTGTAATTTTGGCTGCTGTCTGGAAGCCATCTGTGGAGGGAGTCACCTTCTTTTCTGGACTTACTCCCAGGTGCGGCTGTAGGAGATGACACCGAAGATGCAAGCACTGAGTTCACGGACAGCATCGAGGAGGAGGCCGCACACAGTAGCCACCAGCAAGTGAGTCCAAGTCAGGTTCGGAGGTCCCAGGGTGGAAGGCTCACGGTCCTGTGGGGTCTGGTGGACAAGGGGAGGTCAGCCTGTGGACTTAGGAGGGAGAACCTGTGTTTTTATATAAGCCACTTCCCAGCCTTCTTCCTGCCCTCCCTGAGCTTCCCAGCCACCTTGCCAACCGTTGTCCTTGCTCCATTCTCTCTCCAATCCACCCTTTGTTTTTACTTCTTCTGTCTCTTATACCTGCCCTGCTACCCCTCCTACCCACCTTTGTTCCTGTGTACCGTCTATAGCTGTAGCTTCAGAAGAATTTTACATGGACACTTCCCCTCTTGGGCTTTTCTAACTGAAACACATCACAGAAGACAGGGAGTCATCGAAGGGCTGCTTGGGGAGGTGGCAGGCCTAGGACCTGCTTCGGGAGAATGCTCTCTGAGAAAATCCAAGAAGATGGGAATGCTTTCAAAGCAGGGATCTGTCTTGGAAAAATCTCATTATACAAAAGAGAACTTTGTTGGCAATCTGACACATCACTCAGGTGTGACATGTCAGTAACCAACAGATGACACATCAAGAGCAAGTCCCTGTCAAATCTGAGAACTTGGTACCTAAAGCTGAAACACTCCTCCCACCAACCATCAGTAAAGGTATAACCAGCATGTTTTCAAGCTCCAGAGTTGAATGTCGTGGACCTCAGAGATTAAGTCAATGAGAGTGATTCCATAGCACTCATTGGAACTCCTGTCTGTCTCCACCTTGCCCAGTGACACTTGGCAGTCACATCTAGGTGGACCAGGCCTGTGACTCTCTGGTTTGTTGAGGAGAAAGTGGATCGTTGGGATCTGTCCTTCTCCAAAAGCAGCTAGGCTTTCTAGTGCTGGCTTCCTTGGAGCTATTACGAAAACTGTAGGGGAAATGAGGCTTTCTGGGTCTATCTCTATATTCCTGCTTCAGAAAAGGAGGAGACATCTAATACACCCAAAAGAGACTGCTGAAGTCTCACGGGATTCAGCAGTCTTTGGCTCTTGAGGACATGAGTGGTTGTTTGGAATACCGCACATTCTCAACACAGTGTCTTTACCTTCTATCAAGATCCCCTTTTTGTTGCTCTAGCCACACCTGACCCTTACTTCTCCCTTGAGTTCCTGCATGAGCTTCACTTCTCTTTTTGCTTGAACACCTTCTGAGTCCTCCTAACTGATGCTTGTAACTAATGATGTATGTATGCTATCGCCCCTCTAGACAGGTCCCTCTGCCTCTCACTTCCTGATTTCTTTGAGGATCATGGGTGACAGAAAGGGGGTTCACTCTTAGCTATACAGGGATGTTGGCCAGTCACTGCTGGTTAGTGCTACTGTGGGACAGGATTATCTTCAGAATAAATGAACAGGACACACAGATATGAAGAGAGCCAGATTCTGATTGACACAGTCTAAACCATCCCTGAAAGTGCAAGTCCTTTGCTCAAATTCTCAGTAGGAAAACTGGTCTGTAAAGTCATTTCTTCCTCAACTTTCTTTCCTATAGCCTAGTGTGGAGAAAACAACCAGACCACATTTTGAGAAAGTTAGTTCAACCCTGGAATAAACTTTTACATTGAAACATTTTTATTTCCCTTGCAATGTCTGCCCTATTGCTTGGCATAGGAGATACTTAATAAATTATTAGTTAATGAATCTTTGGATCAGGGCTTGACTCATGATACACAAAGTATATACCTGCTGGATGAAGACTATTTCTTGAGTGATCATTTTCCTTTCCATCACCTTTCCTTGAAAGTCAGTCTTCAGTGTTTGGTAGGAGTAACCTTGGTGTGTGAAAGCACTATAAAGTTACTTCAACTTTTCTAGAATTTGAGGGTGTTAATCTCTTGCTACCAATTAAATAAAGCTTGCTTTGTTGTGACTGTTTTGTGTCCAGATTCTCAAAAATGTGTTTGCCGGTTTCCAGGGAAATAGTCCCTTGAGATTAGTCTCTGAGTTCCTCCTTGTTATGTCCTTGGAAAGTAGACTTTATTCTCAACACCAGTCTACCTTTCTACCCTAAGCACACAAACACTTCTCCTAACAAACTCATCCAACTTCTGGTTCCTCCCAAGACAAGAACCACCTTTGGGTCAAAGCAGGTGGCTTTGTCCTTGATTTGGCCTCACTCCCCTCAGGAAACCTCAGGTCCGGCCATCATGGTGGTTCTCCTCAGGTGTCCCCCACACAGCTTCACTCTCAGACAAATGTAGGATCTGTAACAAATTTGTGAAAGAGACAAATAAATCATGCTTGCCTTCATTTGAGCTTTTTGCAATGGAGAAAAGTTAATTAAGAATCAAGATTCAAATGCAAAGGAGAAAAAAGTAGACATGTGATGAACTTGAGAAAAGGCCATTTTTAATGCCATTAATTCTGTATAGGAACTGACTAACATTGTGAGAGGTATGGTGCCATAGGGTAAAAATAAATCAACTCTATTCAAACAAGAGATCCACTCTGCACATAGACCTCTATGGGGTGAATGGAAACCCAGCACACAAAACAGCTGAATTTTACCATGGGAGCACTAGAACAGAAAAATTAGGAAATGTGAGGGGCAAAAAAGCCTACAAGAGATATAATTAACAATAAGCCTGAAGTTTTCTTATTACCACCACACATACTGGAAGCTCTGGGTTTATATTTGGGGAAAAATAGAAATACTAATTTCCCATAGATGATAAAGAAAAACTAATAAAAAGGCTAGATCCTGAGACACTTTTAATGCATTTACATTTGAATTTTACAGACAAGTTGTCCAAAGTAAGCCTCTCTAACATGGAAAAAACTGGGACCCCCAAAAAACGGGAAAAAAACAGATCTTTGTTTTCTCATTTTAAAGTGGGAAATTAGACCAAATGGACCTTAAAATCTCTTCTTGTATTAACATGAGTCTTAATTTTTCTTTTTAAACAAACTAGGTATATTTAAATTGATAGAAGAAGATAACACAACTAGAAGTCATTTTAAAAATAGGTATCATTAAAGTTAGATGTTATTTTTAAGGAGTGCACTCTAAAGGTTTAGGAAAGTATAAATGTGTCCATATTCAAATCTTATGACAATATTTTAATTAGTTGGAAAGAGTGTATATAGAAAGATAATGTCACAGCTAAATGAGGGGTGAGGTCATAAACTTTCAAAAGTGGTTTAATCCAGTCCCTCTTCCTTCATTTTGTCCCAAATGCTTGGAGGCACATGTGGAGATGGCAGCCACCAGTGTAATGAAGGCTGGCAGCAGAGCCACTGGGACAGTTGTTCCCAGGAGCCTCCCGCATGTCAGGCACACAACCCCAGGAATGCCTAGGACATGAGCAACTGTGTCCCTGCCCCTTTCTTCTTGGAAACCTCAACTGCTATGCTACTAAATGCCACTGCACATACATGCCGTGAGTCAACCCCACCGCATACTCACAACCTAGATTTTACCCTGCTCTGTTACAAGGTCAAAAGCAAAGGCCAATGGCTTTGTGCCAGGCCAAGCAGCTCTATCAGTCATTGATCCATTTAAGCTGCTCTGGGCAGTGTTATGTCCAATATATTTGTGACCTGAATGAAGGTATAAGGCATATACTTTATTCTACAAATCATCTCTGATCAAGGGACCTCTCCATGATTTATGGAGAAGCACATAAAATATTTTGGTGATTTTGATAATTGGGAAACAATTCTGCCCAGCCAGAAAGAATTTACAAGTGACAAGTGCAAGTCAAGTTATGTATAGAGATAAAAGAAAACAACCCAACCCAGAAATAGCTGTGGGAGAGAGGTGAGAAACTGAGACATCAAAATTGGCCTGAAGTTAAGTAAAATCTCAAAGGGCTGCCTGAGAGCAAAAAGAAGCTAGCATGACATTGGGATGTATTCAGATTAATTCTGGACAGACAGGCAAGAAATCCTTGTACAAAAATACTTTGTCATATGCTGAGTAGATTATCATACTCAGCTTTTGGTTTATATACTTTTAAAGGTGTGGGAAAAACTGGAGAGCAGTCCAAGATGAACAATAAGAAAGTATTAATGTTAAAAAATTCACATTTGAGGAAAAAATATACAAGCTGCTTCAGCTGAAACATTGAGGAGAAACTTCAAGAGTATCCTCAAATAGAAAGAAAAGAAGGGTCTTGAGAAATTGTTTGTGCCTTGTTTCTTCTCACATGCTTAGATTTGTAGGGAGAGTTGGGTTGGCCACAGTCAGCACAGGGGCCGATACCTGTGAAGTGGATTTGCCTGCTGGGCAGGCGGCCTCACTCTAACTTAGCAGCTGTAAGGTGCGAGTCTCCTGCTGCAGTGACCTTGAGCTTCCTCCTCTAACCTGTATCTCTGCCCACACGCTGATTCCGGGACTGACTCCTGACCACCCTCTTAGTCATCCTTTTTGGGGTCTGAGTTACAGGACAGCCTTTGGCTTTGAGTGTTGGTGTTTCAAACCGTGATCTTTGCAGTCAGGGACTCAAGTGTTGTGGAGCTGATGAAGCTTCCTATTTGTGAGGACTCACTGGGAACTGTCCCCTCAGAAACAGAAGAATCAGACCATCCATGCTCTCAGCCCTGTTTAACCCTTATTTGTTGGAATTTGTTTCTCATTTACTATGCGCCTGTGGTTTTGTCTCACTCACTTGCTCATGGCTGCAGTTCTACCTGCTCACTTGCTGTCCTCCCCTCCCAAACCAGTCTCTGGGGCTGGTATGGCTGCGAAGGTCCTTAGGGGGAGCTCACTTTAGTTCTGTCTTTTTTGTTGCCAAGAAAGGCTGCCTTTGTGATCCAACCTTCCTCTTTAATGACCTAACTTCTTTAAACCGTGATTTTCTTTCAGCTCATCAAGGTGGCTTTGGAGAAAAGCCTGGCAGCTGTGGAGCCCCAGAACCTATCTCTTGCGCCTCCTGCCCTGACAGAAGGGGACAGTAGCAGGGCTCTTCAGGAGGAAATGCTCCGCCTGAGGGCTGAGGTCCACCAGCACCTAGAGGAGAAGAGGAAGGCTGAGGGGGAACTGAAGGAGCTAAAGGCTCAGATTGAGGAAGCAGGATTCTCCTCCGTGGCCCACATCAGGTAGGACCTCCCCTCAGGGCGGGCGAGCCTGCCGACTGAGAGACCACCTTAGCCAAGGGACTCACTTGGCTGCAGCCACGGCATTAGTGCTGCCATGGGCTTCTTGGTCCATATCCCAGGCTTCAGGCATTCATGGGTCTACAAATCCTTTAGAGAAAAGTTAATAATGTAGGATAATAGTGATTGTCAATAATTACCATTCAACTTAGTCAAATAAATCTGGTTCTAATTCAGTGTTATTAGCTATGCATATGACAGGAGTGGAAATCTCCTAGTTGGCTGACTGGTATTGCTCTTCTGAATTGATTGGAACATATAAGGCCTCTCCTGCTACCTATGTTGCTTCACTGCTGTATGCAAATCCAGGATAGTCCATGGTGGAAGAGGATTTCTACAGGGACCCCTCCATCTCCACTCAGCTCTCTCTCAGCATCGTAAATCCTTAAATTATGGAGCAGCAATTTTAATAATTTATGATGTTTTATTAACTTTACAGAAGTGGCAAATAGCTGATTCATTAGGTAGATTGGCCACTCTTGGCTTTTTTTTCAAAAGGTTCTTGGGAAACATGCTGATAATGTAGGGCTAATCCATTTATTCATTCATCCTTGAAGGTCATAATCACCATGACCTGTTGTTAGGACAGAACTGTGCAGAGGTACAACTTCTAATTCATACCCTGTTGTTTCTCTGCCACTTCCCTGAATCACAGGATAATATTAGCACTGAAGAGAACCTTAGCATCTAGCCCAATGTCCTTGTTTCATAGTTGAGGAAACTCAGACCTAAAAAGCACTAGTAGCTTGCTCAAGGTTGAGTAATAGTCTGTGGCTAGACATCTTGCTCCCAGTTTTCAAAATCTAAGCCTTTTCTTCTATGACATATAATTTGTCAAACAATTTTTTAAATAGTCTTATGATCACCCTTAGTTCTGATTATTTTACTCTGAATTATCATGATATTTCTTTCCTTAAATTCTGCTTAAGTTAAAGCACAAGTTTTACTTAAACTTTGTCATGTGCAAACTTAGTTGAGCTGCCATGGATAAGAACAGTACACCTCCTTTTTTTTCCAACTATACTTCAATTAAAAAAATGAAAGAAAAATGTCAGGCAGACCCATGAACCAGCTAATTTAAATGCTCTGCTATCTTGCTTTTTTTCTATATCTTGCTTTTAGATCTCAATGCCTAAAGTAAACTTCTTAAAAAAGAGAACAATACATCTCTTTTGATCCTACAATTTAATAAATAATCAAACCAAATGTAGATACCTTTGTGGATTTTTTCCCCTGGAGTTATTAACCAGAGACTCTGTTGTAGCTCTCCACCCATCCTTAGGAATCACTGATACTGCAGAAGATAGAATCTCATTTATGCGTAGCCCATCTTTCATGAAGTTTTTGTTGGGCTTTGCTTTCATTAGTTCGTACTGTGAAAACAGCAGGGTTTTCCCTAAAAAATAAAGTTAAATATTCTTTTCTATACTACAGATGTTCCCCTTTCAAAACTTTTATACCTCAGTTTTGTTAAAATTCTGTCCCCATTTTCTCCAATGAGGAAACTCCTACTCTGTCTGATTCCTGTGCCCTGCAGTATTTTCTTCCTTGAGTCACACTAGACAAGCTCTGCTCTTGGTTCCAAGACTTCAGGATACTGAGAAACCCAATCGAGGGGCATAGCCAGCTTCTGTCCTTCAGGTTGTGAATTACTTGTTTCCTTTGCCTCTTTTAGTCAGTGGTTCTCAATTTAGCATGCTTAAGAATCACCTGCAGAACTTAAGTATAATGTGGGTTTATTGTTCTTGGCTCTAAAGCCTTTTCAACAAGCACTCCATAGGCTTCTGATGTTAGTATTCCTTGGGTCTGCAGCTAGTACAGCAGGATTAAATGGCTTCTCTGCTGTACACCCTGTGCTAACTATACCATATATGTAATTTCATTTAAGTATCCAATAACTCCACTGGGTAAGTGTTATAATCCTCATTTTATAGAAAAGGAGACTGGGGCTCAAAGAGGCTAGGTTGAATTGCCTATTTAATTGAATTGCCTTGTTAAAGCCATGTTGTTTATTGCTTCCACCCAACCCTAGTGAAGGGTTTGGTAGGAAGAAAAGGTGGGTCTAGAATGTCTTGGTGAAAATTAGTTGCTTAGTTTATCTTATTCAACAAATATGAATGTTCCATGTGGCAGGCACTGTGGAGTCTATGGGGATACAGGGTAAATAGGATGGTCAGAGACCCTGCTCTAAAGAAGATAATCTCCTATCACAGGAACTGGATATAAAGCAAGTAATTACATAAGCACAGACTATTATACTTCTAATTGGTATCATTTATTTATTTACTTAGGAGTATAGTTGATTACATTATACTGGTTTCGGGTATGTGGGGAAAATGGCAGTTCCTATGGCCAGGATCCTCACATAACCCTAAACTACTTGATGATGTAACTGGCCTCCTGCTAGGCTACTGCTTCCACACCCATAGGCAATAAACTATTATTGACAGAGACACTATATAAAGAGCTCTACCCAGTGCTCTCGGTGGAGAAAGAGAGGAAGGAGGATTATAGACCTGCAGACTGCTGGGTGCAGACATGATTCTAGTGCTCGACCAACCTCCAGGAGAATAAAGCTGGGTATAAACCCTTTTACCCAAGAGCATTCCATTGTCATTTCTCGGTCTCACTGAATCGATAGTGGACCTGCCCAGGGCTGAAACCCTCAGGCAAGATAGGTGTACAACATAGTGATTCCGTAATTATATATATACCGCAAAATACTCGCCATAGTAACTGTAGTTACCAGTGTCACCATGCAAAGATATAATATTATTGACTATATTCCCTAGGCTTTACTTTTCATCCCAGTGACTTATTAGTGTTATTTATTTCTCCTGTGTTACTAGGTCTCAATTTCTCATCCAGTGTTGGGTCAACTGACTGATGATAATTAATAGAATCCATAATGATGAACTCGAAAGTCCTTATTTTTTTCTTAATAGTGAAAATATGCTGCAATTCCTGAGGCCACTGAAAATTAGAACATGAGGCTGCTTGGCTCAAGAAAAGACAGTCAGACTCTGGGTGTTTTGAGTCCAAGATTTTTAGTGATAGTGTCACCACAAAGTATCTGTGGGAATGCGGGCAAGTCTCTCACCCATCCTGAGCCTTAGTGTTCTTATCTATAAAATAAGCGGGTTGTTGTATGTCTCTGAGGTCGCTTCATGCTCGGGGTGTCTGAGTCTCTGATGAACTGAGATGCGGGTAAACGGGGCTCTAAGAACAGAGGCCAAGACCAGGCCTGGCCCCTGATTGTGTATGTCTCCTGCAGGAACACCATGCTGAGCCTTTGCCTTGAGAATGCGGAGCTGAAAGAGCAGATGGGAGAAGCAATGTCTGATGGATGGGAAATTGAGGAAGACAAGGAGAAGGGCGAGGTGATGGCTGAAGCTATGGGAGCCAAAGGGGGTCTGAATGAGAACGGCCTTCAGGCTGAGTTCAGAAAGCTCCAGGGAAAACTGAAGAATGCCCACAACATCATCAGCCTCCTCAAAGAACAGCTGGTGCTGAGCAGCAAAGAAGGGAATAGTAGACTTAGCCCAGAGCTCCTTGGGCACCTGGCCAGGGAGTTCGACAGAATGAACACAGAGCTCGTTTGTTCTCCTGGGAAGCGCCAGAGCCGAGAGGGGGATGATGTGACCATGAGGCCCCACACCAGGCCCCGGAGCCTCAACCCAGGGTCTGCCCTCTCAGTGGATGCCCACCAAGGAAGGGTGAGCTTAGACAGAATCCAAGACCCTTGGAGAAGGGCTGGAGACGTCAGCTTTTACCTTAGAGAGTTCTGCCCTGTGGGTCAGAACATACCAGGGTGGGGGCACCTTTGCATTACAAGCAGTGGTATTAATACTCCTCACACATTCAACCTCCATAAAGGCTTTTACAATGTCATCTCATAAATACTGTGTAATTAATTTTCTACAAATATTTCTCAAGTGCCTAACTTTCCAGATAACATGCTAGGCCTTGGCAGCAGGCCAAAAAGAGCTGGTCTCAGCCCGTCAAGTACTCAGTATGATGGGAAAAGATGGCACAAAAACATCATTTCAATAGAATGAGGTATCAGGAGGCAGGGGGGTTTATGAGGCGGCCTAGACGTGTGGTGTATGATGACATCTCTTCCTTATCCCTGCCATTTTTGTCACAGCTTATCAAAGCATCTGTCCCTGAGCCTCAGAAGGGTTGTCAGGACCCTCCAATGGGAAGGGGCTTTGCTGAGTAAGCAGAGTGGAGAATGCAGAGAATTCTGAGAGGACAGTGAGGGCAAGAGCATAGGGGGAGATGAATGGAGGTTTTTCAGCCACTGAACAAATACACACTGGGAGCTCCTCCGCAGACTTGATTGGCTATGCTATGTGCTCTAGGTAGAGAGGTGAATAAAACACTGTCCCAGCTCTCCAGGAGCTCTGTCTGGGAAGCAAGTAACTGCCAAATGGCATTAGGAGTGCTGTGACAGACACATGAATAAAGCCCCAGGGCCGAGGTGGGGAGGTGGCCACCGCTGCGTGGGGAGTGCCCTCAGCCTGCCCTGATCCTGTGCTGGCTCTCTCCACAGCTGGCTAGCCGGCCCCAGCACCAGGACCCTGGGCCTCACGCAGAATTTAGCCTGCTGGGACCCACCAAGCAGCTGCGCTCCCAGCTGGCACAGTGCAGACAACGCTACCAAGATCTCCAGGAGAAGCTGCTGATCTCAGAAGCCACTGTCTTTGCCCAGGCCAACCAGCTGGAGAAATACAGAGTCATGTTCGGTTAGTCTTCAGGTGGCCAGGCCCAGTGTCTGTTCTCTCCCGGAGAAGCTCCATGCTTTGTGTACATCACTTTTCTTTCCCAGCCTCAAAACAAATTAAGTCCTGACCACTGTCCTAGACCTGTGGTACTGGGTACATAATTTCAATTTACAGATGGCAGAGAAGAGAATAAGGGAACAAAGTAAATTTGCAATGTGAGTATAGCAAGGCTAACATCTAGGGTTGGTGATTTCTGGTATTAGTCAACAAGCTGCCTTCTATGGACATGACCAATTGTTTCTCTTTGTACCATATCAGATTCTTCAAAAGATATATCATCATCGTTGGTCTAGAATCAGCACTTTCTAATAGAACTTCCTGCAGTGCTGGAAATGTTCATTTTCGATATCACATGTGGTTATGGAGCAAATGAAATGTGGCTTGTTCAGCTAGAGAATTTTAAGTTTTACTTAATTTTAATTAATATGAAGAAGTCACATGTGGCTAGTAGCTACCTTTACAGACACACAGATCCGGATGTCTTGGTAATCTAAATTAATTCAGCTCATTCAGATATTTCCTGAACCTCTGTGGACAAAGCACTTTTTCACTGGGGCTTCTGGAGATGATGGTACACATGCCTGACTCCTCTGGTCCCAGTGAAGCCTAGGTCACCTGTAGGCGAGATCTTCAGTGGCAGACAGGTTCATCCTAATGGAAGTAGCCTCCTGGAGCAGGTGGTCTGTTCTCCCACGTGTCCAAAGAAGCCTCTTTCCCACTCTTGGTCTGACCTTCCTGCTGCCTAAGGGCCAGGGTAGGTGCCCCTGAGGTTGAGGGTGTTGGTGGGACAATTCAGATCCTCCTTAACCACTTCTGTCTCTTCCTGTGCAGGAGAATCCTTGGTGAAGCAAGACAACAAGCAGGTGCAGGTGGATCTCCAGGATCTGGGCTACGAGACTTGTGGCCGCAGTGAGAATGAGGCGGAGCGGGAGGAGAGCACCAGCCCGGGTGAGAGCACGAGTGTGGGGCCCACCTGCCCTCCCCGGAGTCCACCTCGCACTCCAGTGCTGTTGGCGAGTCGCACACCTGATGAGAAGGAGGGCTGAGGGGGTCTTGTGAAGGAAGGGGACGTGGGACCAGAGAGACAGGAAGTTTAGCAGACGCCTCTCACCCAAAGTGAGGCCGAGTGTGAGTTTGCATTTCTGTAGTTCATTTTCAGCACACTGCTATTAAGGAAAAGAAAAGTTCTACCCAACTGATTATTATAGAAGAGACTAGCCCTTACTATTAATGAGGCCAGAGGCACTTTTGGGGTTGTGCAAACCACAAGTTAAAAAAACTTTTTCTGTTGCAAAAGGCCAATGATCGTAGGGATACCCACCAAACTGAAATCTAGAAGAGGAGAGAAACACTGAGTAAAATAAAAGGTGACCACACCTGACTTGCAGGGCTGTATTTGAATGCTAGTACAGTGCTAGGGCTGAAGAAAGGACTACCTCAATGTTTGCTCTAGAATTATGGTCCATGAGACCAAACCTGCCTCCCATTGAAAGGAGGGGCTACAGCATACCCAGCTTTATTCAGGAAGAGGTCTCTGTCTTTTCTCAGAGTGTGAGGAGCATGACAGCCTCAGAGGAACAGTCCTGATGGAGGGGCTGAGCTCTGAGCAGGAACACCTGGGCTCAACACTGGCCAGTCCCCCTGAGAAGAAGCCCCTGGAGAACCCAGTGGGGAAGCTGGAGAAGTTCCAGGCATATGGAAAGTCGGAAGACATCTCTCTCCTACATAAAGACATCAAAGACCTGAAGGCCCAGCTGCAGAACGCCAATAAGATCATTCAAAACCTCAAGAGCCGGGTCCGGTCACTGTCGGTCACAAGTGATTATTCATCTAGTCTGGAGAGACCCCGAAAGCTGAAGGCCATTGGCACCCTTGAGGGATCCTCACCTCATAGTGTCACTGATGAGGACGAAGGGTGGCTGTCTGATGGCACTGGGGCCTTCTACCCACCGAAGCTTCAGACTAAAAAGGATCTGGAGATTCTGACCCAGAGAGTGTCCCAGCTAGAGGCCCAGCTCCCGAAAACTGGACTGGAAGGGAAGCTGGCCGAGGAGCTGCGATCAGCCATGTGGCCTGGGTAAGGAGGGAACTATTTGGACCCTTACTTGGTTGATGACCTTTGAAGTAGGGTAGCTCAGGCATGTAGAAAAGAAAACCCATCAGGGAAATCAGAAGAGCACTTATTTAAATGGTAGACCTTGATCTGAAGAAAGGACAGGCGGGCCCTGCGGAGAAATAGCAGGTCTCCCAAGTTCCCCCTTAGGAATCTATGAGTGAAGTGACAGGCCATATGGCAAGAATGCATAGGCTTGAATCACAGCTCTGGCACTTAGTAGCTATGCAGCCTGCTTAGTCTTTCTGAGCCTATTTCCTCACATAGTAAATGAAGATAATAAGAGAACCTATCTCAGAGCATGGTGTAGATTTAAATTAATTAATACAAATGTTTCTAGTAATGTCTAACATATATTAAGCTCTCAGTACTAGTTACCACCATTATTACTGTTCCTGACACTCTGTGTTAAAAAGCACTGGGTAGGCTTTGGTCTCTGTATCAGTCCCAGTTATCTGTGCTGAGTAACAAACTGCCCCAAAGCTTAGTGCTTCACACTATAGTGTACGTGGACTGACTGGGCTTAGCTGGGTGGCTCTCACCTGGGTGGGCTCACGCAGCTGCCATCAGATGGTGACTAGGGCTGGAATCAACAGTATGGCTGGGCCAGGGGCATTGTCTGCATTCACATGTCTAGTGGTGTGGTGCTCCTCGGCTTCTCCCTTTCTCCATGTGGCTTCTTGTTTTCCTGGGCCTCTGCTCCTGCCTTGGGCCCCTCATAGAATGGTGGTCTCAGGGTAGTTCCACTTCTACATGGCAGCTGACTTCCAAGAGACAGAGAGAGGAGGTTGCCTGGCCAGTTAAGAGCTACTCCTGAACTTGGCACAGCGTCACCTCCACTATATTAACTAGGCCAAAGTGGTCACAGAGCACCCCCAAGAGTTAAAGAGGTGGAGGTTAGCCTCTGCATGATGGTGAAAGAGGGGCAAAGCCATATTGCACAAGAGCATGTGGAGTGGGAGCCTGTATAAAATAGAGATGGTCTTTGAAATAGATGACAGGAAAGGTCCTATCCAGATTTAGGATTAAGTGGTTCTAATCACTTAATTTATGTTTAGTATGTATTGAGTGCATTTGCTCAGTAAATATATGTTAGTATATTGAGTATCAACTGTTGAGTCTACACTGTACAGGTGCTATAAGGGGTATAAAATATGGTGCTGTATTTACCACCACAGAACTTAGGAGTCATGTCTGGGCATGTGACTAATGTATATAGAACGGTGGCATACTAAGCTGTTTGATGGAATCATCTCTCAAAGCAGAAATACCTCCTTTGGTGTATGTGCCAGAATTCAGCTTAGGGGAGTTTGTACAGATGTTCTCACAGAAATTTCTACAGAGGACCCATAACTTAATACTGTTTTTCATTCTTACTCTTTGCTTTTCTTTCCTGCATTAGGAAATATGATTCCCTGATTCAGGATCAGGCCCGAGAACTATCCTACCTACGCCAGAAAATACGAGAAGGGAGAGGTATCTGTTATCTTCTCACACAGCATGCAAAAGATACAGTAAAATCTTTTGAGGATCTCCTAAGGAGCAATGACATTGACTACTACCTGGGGCAGAGCTTCCGGGAGCAGCTTGCCCAGGGAAGCCAGCTGATAGAGAGGCTTGCCAGCAAACTCAGCGCCAGTAAGTTGGCCCCAGGCGTCTGGGATACTCTGTCACTCCCCCAGCCCCAGGCCCACGTAGCTGGCTGCCTCCACCGCAGCCTTTTAACCCAGGACCTGCTTCCACTTCATTTCCTGGGTGGCTGTCGGGGATCAGCCTGCCCAGTGCGAGCACTGAGGAGGCGCACATGGGTTGGAGAGGCCACAGTTACAACTGTAGGAACATCAGCACACAAGGAGTGCAGCCTTCAGGAAAGCAGGCTGTAGCCACCCAGCACTGAGGGGGAGACAGGGAGAAAAGACAGCAGAACCTCACTATAGTGGAAAGAATCCTGAGTTGAGAATTGCAGGACCCAAGCTCTAGCCTGGATGTTGCCATTAACTTGCTTTGGGCAGATGGCTTGTCCTTTGGGGACCTCTGTTTCTTCATTTATTACATGAGTGTAATTCAAATATGGATAAAGCCCCAGGCCCCTCTGGACATGGTTCAGGCACTGAATGTCATAGTACAAGGACTAGGGTTGTTGGTTATTATTGGATCCCTTTACTTAGAAAATCTCCTGAGCATGCCCGAGGGAGGACAACAGGATCAGTCTTGGTGGCAGGTGCAGAAGTGGGGCAGCGCTGTTTGTCATCTCCTCAAAACAAGAACAGGTTCTGCATGAAAGCTGTGATGGGATGCCAAGAGGTGCATCAGGGAGTCAGTCTGTGACTGGCTCAGAGGCTGGGCTGTCCCAGAAGGAAGCTGGGCGAGTGCCATTTGAACTCTTTTGCACTGATTTAAGGCAGAAGAAATCATGCTGGTAATCGTCAGGTCAGGGAGGTTCTGCCCAGTGAGCTCTGGAGAGCCTGCAGGTCTCCTTTCTAAAGACAGCAATCTGAGGCCTCCCAGAATAATTATCCCACCTGTCCTGGACACACTTAGAGCAGTCACTATTCTGTACCCAAATAGGCTTTTATAATGGGTGAAGCGGGACCTGTTTAATTTCTTACCATTTCTCTCTGAATTTGGTTTGCAGAGGATCATAAAAGTGAGACAAATCAAGCTGGACCTGAGCCGCTGGCCCTCAGGTAATGCAAAGTAGGATCTGAGAAAGGAATCAGGAACCAGGCCCAAGGGGTCAAGGGTGGCCAGGATTACACAGATCAAGGAGGAAAAAAGGAAAATGCTGATTGTAATGAATTCATTTATTCACGGAACACCTTACTGTGCTTTTAGCCTAATTCTTTACTCTCTTTTAATATAATTCTATTAATTTCTATTCACATACTTATTCTCCAGGATCAGTAACCTAGAGTCAGTCTGACCTAAAAGTAAACCAAGCAGGATTCAGGGGTCCTTGGCAACCCCCAAGGTTCTCCTCTGCCTTCCCCTTGTGTATTTAAAGACCAGGGTGTACTTTCTGCCAAGTTGGCTTACCCTGAGTTGAGTTGGAAGCTAGTTTAATAGCCAGCCAATTTCCTTGGGTGAAAAAAGGAGCATATTACAAATAATAGCAATTGTTCTTCATGAATAATTACTAGTGAGTTACTCCTAGTAAGCAATTACCAGCACTATTCCTAGTGAAAAAGGCCTAGATGTTGCAGGTACCTGGGAAGCTACAGCACCTTAAAAACCAGATTTTAATGAGTCACTGCATATAATCTTAAAATATGTGATGAAATCTGGTTTCAGAGTCCATTGTAGTCACAAATTTGAGCCCCTTTGTGTCACGAGTGTGCTGTAGACCACATAGTGCTTCTCAGAGTAACTGGTGAAGGACAAAGCATTTTGTTTTTGTTTTCATTTCTATCCCACCACAGACACATATATGTTCTCTGCCTCAGTCAACCAGAGGATTCCACTTACCATGCTCTTGGATGTTGTGGTAATGCTAAACTGCTGTTTGTTTCTCAGTGTTTACTCTCAATTTCCATACCTATCTTGCTGGTGACCAGCAGTGCTCTAACTACAGCTGTACTTCAAGCAGCAGTGCCTTAGAGGGCTAGCTGAGTATCCACTGTGCCTCGGCATATCATGTGGCCAGGGCACTTAGTAGCTATCGCTCCTCCTTCCTCTGCATCTCACCTACTCTCCACACCTAATCAGAGACAGTTTATTTCAATTATTCTTTGCAGGAATGGTACCCTTGACTTACATGGCTTTTCCAATTGCCTGAGTCAGGGCTAGCTGGTCCAGCAAGCTTGGTTTCACCTGTTGTCCTCCTTCATGCTTCTAGGCTCAGCAGGGAGCTGCAGGAGAAGGAGAAAGTGATTGAACTCCTGCAGGCCAAGCTGGATGCCCGGTCCCTCACACCCTGCAGCAGCCATGCCTTGTCTGCCTGCCACCGCTCCCCCAGCAGCTCCTCCTTCCTGTCTGATGAGCTAGAAGCCTGCTCTGACATGGACATAGCCAGCGAATACACACACTATGAGGGCAAGAAAGCTTCACTGGGCCACTCAGGTAGCCTCCACTTTCTGGGTGGTACCACCTCTATCTCAGCTGAGAGGCGACTTCCACAACCAGGCCTAAGATCCACCTTGTGTGTATCAGGCTGAACTTGGCTCTGGGGCTAAGGGTCAAGCACAAGCCCCAGTGGGTCAGGACCTTTATTCTGCCTCTGACTCTAGAAGTTACCCCTGTCACCAGGTCTCCTCCAGCAGGTAAAAGCTGTTGGGCCCAATGTGAGCTGCAGGAGGGAGAGGGCAATCACAGCAGACTTCTTTTCCCCACTATTCATAAGCATAGAATCTGCCTGACTGACTGACCTCCTCCTTTGAGATGCGACAGCTTATCGCTCGTGCAGTGGTCGTGGCCAGCTACACCTCTGGAACAGCGTCCCCTGGCATCCATGGCTGTTGTATCCAGCCAGATGCTGTTGGTTTTGCCTGGTGTTTATGGAGGTGCCGTTTTCATGGGTTCAGGGCTCTGAGCCCCACTGTCCCCTTTAGGGTGGCTTTCCTCACTGAAGGAGCTCTCCGCAAGCAAGGAAGTGAATACTGCTCACATGCTTGTGTTTGGCACTTTCCCCGAAAGCAAGGCTCTGCCCTGGTACCGTGGGTTAAATATAGGGCCAGGGGTCAGTTCTTCGCAGAACACCAAACATTTTCTTTCATTTGTGGGTTTTGTAGATTGCATCCATCATTCCAGTCCTTCCGCTGTACTGTCTTCTAAACCATCAGCAGCTCAGGGGGTTAAGGCCGAACCCAGCAGCAACACCATCAGCTTGGCAGCTCCCCAGAACCTCCCTCAAGAGGCCAGCCAGGCCCTTCCAGGTATGCAGCAGCCAGTGGGCAGGGGCTTCATCTCCTTCCCTCAGCTGCTTGTTTGACTGTTCTTTGGGGATGTATGTTTACACTGTTAGGGGCTTATATGCATCCAGTCCAAAACAAATCTTAATTCGCTAATTGTGTCAACTTTTCTTTGTTTAACTGTTTTAGAGAAACAAGAAGTCTACAATAGACTTTGATGTGCATACCAATATTGACTAGTAGTAGGCTAATCATTTTAAAGTAAACATTTTCATTTCTTTGTCTCGTTCTGCTCTGGGGAGCAAACAGGCAGTGTCTCTCCCAGGATCATAGCAGCCAGAGAATAGAAAGAAACATTTACTGCTCCCAAACACACATTACCTTCTTTCCTGCACAGTGGGCCTCTGCAGTATGTGCAGCTGTGCGCTTCCTGGCTGACGATGCTTCAGTATCCTCAGTAGGAGTCTATCCATATTATGTTCCCATTCATGGGTTTATTAATGGGTTGGCAGGCCTTGATACCTAGTGTGAATCCTGGGGCCACCCAGAGGCATACATTTCATTTCCCTGCCTCAGCCTAGTTGCCAGGGTGTGCTGTTCAATCGCAGCTCCACACCAGTGTTGGCAGTGGGAGGGCAAACCTTGTCCTTGCATTCTAACCTCCACCACAACTGGCTGCCTGCCTCCAGTGTGGGGTGTGGGGAGACCGGACTCCTGCAGACATGCTCCCAGAAAGCACAGTGCTTTCCTTCTGCTGCCCCCATGTTTCCTGAGAACGGTCACCCCAAATCTGAAGGAAGAGGATATGACTCCTCTGGAGCCTTGCCTTACACCTTCTGGGCCAGAGTGGGCAGCAGCTGGGCCAGAAAGCCAAGGGGAGGGAGAGCTGCTTGCAGAGCACTGTAGACATCTGCATAAATACTTTGGGGTCAAACAGAGCAGAAGGCCAAGGATTTTAAAGTGACATTGCTCCCTGAAGGATGCCTGGACTATGTCATTTGACAATTTGGCTCTTTGCAGTTCTGTTCTGGTACCATGTTAGCATCCTGCAGCAAGGGGTGTGTTTGGGAATGTAATCATTTTCTTTCATGTGAGATATTTTCCACAGGTCAGTTTTGGTTTCTGCTCCCTCCATGGACTACCTGCTGTTTAACTGTTTTTAGGAAAGAGGAGAGAGATTAAAACATCAGAACATCCCAGGGTTCCTAAAGACCTACTGTAGATGGGCTGCGCAATGGTCATCTGTGAAGATTTTTTTAAATGCACATTTCCAAGCCTTACTCCCAGAGTTTATGATTCAGGTCTGCATTAGGGCCTGAATAATCTGCATGTATTAAGAATTTTTGCCAAGTGATTCAAATGCCCAGATTTTAAGCCATTGTGTCTGAGTCAGTTTACTAAACCTCTCTTTTTCATTTGGTGAATGAACAAATTGGTTTGGGATTCTGATGTTTGTTTCCATCAGAGCCTTGGATTACATATATTAGTCATGCACATTTGCCCCAGTCCTGGCCCACTCCTGCCCTCCTCAGCATGAGCCCTGGTGCTTTCAGAAGAGGAGTTCTAGGTGTAGGGAGAGTCTTGTCACAGGGGCAAGGACTGGCACATGCTGGCATATACCAGGGGCCCTTGGCAGCATTCAGGCACAGCCATCCTGATCTGTTCATGCCAGAATGGCTCAGATGGGGCTCTGCCAGCTGCCAGAGTTACCATTATGCCACCTTGTCTTCTCTAGCTAATTGTTTTCAAGATGAGTATAGAATATGCATGCAGGAGAGCCTGGCATGAAGAAGGAGGAGGGTCAGTCAAGCCAGCCTCTAGGGTAGCAGTGTCCACCCTTGGCCTTGGGCTTGGCACTGATCACCCTTAGCCATCTCAGACGGAGCCACATTGAATGATAGCCACTCCCCAAGGAGACCTGTGGTCAGGGAGTAGTTTCATCTGCTCAATTTTCTACCCATTCCTTTCTCTCACTTCCTGTAATGATGTGTCTCCTTTCTCCCTAACTTTCTATTTCTAGGCCTTCATTTTCCCTCCATACCCACGCTGGTTAGCCTCCCCCAGGCACCACTACCCTCCGCTCCACCCAGCTTCCTGCCTTTCAGCTCCACTGGTCCTCCCCGCCTTGGCTGCTGTGAGACACCCATGGTCTCCGTGGCGGAGGCTCAGCAGGAGCTGCAGATGCTGCAGAAGCAGTTGGGAGAAAGTGAGCACCACCTGCTGCTTTTGTGTGCTTGAGAGTGGCAGCCCCAGCCTGTGGGGCTCTGCATGGCTTTGGCTTGATGGCGGAGTTTTAGAAGAACAACATAGGGGTACATGTTACCAGTGGATGACTGAGGGATAGCTCTGCTTGCTTTTTTGGGAAATGTACTTGCTGTTATCTTTCCAGTGTGTGTGTCTTATCAGTTAACAGGAACATATGTACATCAGGTCCTAGGCCTGGTCCTCTCCCACTGCTGATGGTGTGCGGTACCACCAGGCATGCTGAAGCCCCAACACTGGGGGCAGGTTGATTGGCAGGACATGGGAGAGAGCTCTGTGCCTTGCCTCTGCAAGATGAAGTGACCATGAAAAAGGTTCAATGGAGTCCTCCCAGGGCTATTAGAGCCTCTTGCTGTGACATGCTCTTAATAGAGTTCAGATCCAGACATCAGCAGGTTGGAAGCAAAAAGGGTGGTGGTAGAGGAATTCAGAAGGGATGACAGAGCACTTCTTCCTATTGTACAAGGTTTATTTCTACCCCGAGACAGGTGACATGTGGGCTGCTAGAACCAGAGAAGCACAGGCTGTGATGTTTGATTATGATGTCTGTCCTCTGACTCCCAGAGATAATTGATCTTATGTAGTCACAGAATTCATAGACCATGTACAGTATTTTTTAGAAAACGGGTTGGTATAGGTAGGGGCTGGATTCCTCATCATATTATGTGTGTTCAGAAGAAAAAAGAAAAACTTCACATGATGAATTTGCTCTCTAATAGTATTTAAGAAAAACTGGAAAGCAATTGGAAATTACCTAAAAACCACATTCTGTGCCTGTAAAGAAGCTCAGGTGAGCCAGAGATTAGTGGTAAGGGTCACCATGCAAAGATGATTAAACACATTACTGCATTAATCCAGTGACCTAAAACCACACCCCAGAAGTTGTACACCTGAAACCCCAAATGTCGTACACCTGAAACCCCAAATGTCATTTATACCAGCTCATTTCTTTTGTCAACCCTGAAAATTAATATAGTGTCTACTCACCACCAGTTTGATGTCCAGGGCCAACCAGACTAAGACCATTTTTAGGAGAGTTTGTACATCTTTCTGCAGGCAGTGAAATGTTAGAGGCTACCTTCTGCGTATCAGCTTTACCCGGGTACAACTATCTAGGCTTGCTTAGTAACATGAACCTGGTGTTATCTGCACCTCACATAACTTGCATGGTAGGTAGAGCCAGAGCAGGGCACTGAGGCTCGGGGAAGTCAAGCTACTTGCTCAAGGTTGCTAGTAAGGGGGAGAGATGGGCTTGAATCCTGGTTTTCTGCTCCTGGTTCCATGTTTCCATTATACCTTCTGCCTAGGATGGTTTTGTTACCATTCTGCTCAGTGCATGGAGCTGAGCTAAGCTGCACAAATTCTATAGGCCCCTTGCAACCATCTTTTTATTTCTCCCTACAGCTCAGTGGAAGGTGCTGGTGTGTCTGGCCTAGAACTGGTTACTTCAGAAGCTCTGGAACCAAAAGTTGATGATAATAAATGTGTCCTATACCTAAATGGCAAGGGTGTTCTCATTTTTAGCTTACTTTTCCTTTCCTTTCCCTTCCACATTTGTCCAAAGGGGAACACGGAAGGAGAGCACTGTGCTTGAAAAGGGGTCCGTTGATGTGGGTGGAACTCATATCTAGTCTGTGCCATTGGCCAGAATTTGGATTTCCCAGCCTTGGTGGGAAGAGCGCGGTGCTTTCTCTTCCCTCCTGAAGTGTGGTCCTCTCTGAGGAACCAGAGCTTACCAGCCGGTGATCCTTATTTGCTTCGCACTCAGCTTCCACATGGACAGTGGTGCATGGTGGCTTCCCAGGTCACTGTGAGGCTGAAATCTGCTTGTGCAGGAGTCCGTCTGGTATCTTTGCCTGGTTTAGGGCATGTGCTCTGCCGTGTGGCCAAGGGAGACCGGAACATGAGAACACTGATCACTGTTACTGATAGACTTGGAACCTCCTATGACCTTGGTTAAAAGCAAGCTGACTGTCAACAACCACTGATTTCCCCCTTTGTCCTGTGCTGGGGTGAGTTGAAGAGGGTGTGAAGGAAGTAGGAAATCACATCTTTATTGAATCCAAACTAAAATTTCCGTGCTGACATTTTTCATTGTCCTCTTTAACTCCTAGCAATCCTAATGAATATCTAGTATTTTGCAAACTGGGGAAGGAGAGACCCATACAATACTTTTCAAATGTTGCTGCCTATTAGAATCACCTGGGATGATTTAAAAACATCCAGAGCTCAAGTTATACCCCAAACTAATTAAGGCATGTCCAGGCATCATTGTCCCAGGTGGTTCCAGTAGCCAAATTTAGGAACCCTTGCAAATGGACTGGAGTCATTGCTTTGACCCCTCAAAGCAGTTTGGCTGGGCTGGAGGAAATGAGGACCCCAGTCCTATTTGCTGAGGTGGGGCTCCCTGTTCACCCCACTGCCCATGTTAATAATGCCTGAAGGAAGGCACCACTCTGAATGTGAATATCCTAAATACAGCTCCCCTCTTTCTGTCTCTCCCCCAACCTGGGCTTCTTCTCAGATGAGAAGCAGAGGTGATGGGGCTCAGTGGCAAGCCTAAGGTGTGTGAAAGCACCAGCCTATGAAATGAAAGGTCTTACTTCCTCCATGGAAGAGTGTTCAGTGACTCTTTAGACAGGGTGGTGACATTTTATGGTTACTTGAATCATGTTATGGTTACTTGAATCATGTTGGGGGAGGTCCAAATCACTACCCAGCTTACACAGAACTTCCCTCAGCCTCAGCGAGTTTTTCAGTCTAGAGGAGTTGGGGATGCCATGGCTAGCTGGATTTCATGTCTCCTGTTTCCTCTGAAGACCCCAAAGGAGAAGAGAAAAGACTGGCTAGTTAGTTTCCAGGGAAGGCAAGTCCTCAGGGCAAACAAGTATTCCTGTTCACAGGAGGGCCCAGTGCTGTACCCCATTATATACTCTTGACACTGACTCTGGGGGTGAGTCTACTTCTGGATCTTCCCTGGACTCTGTCATGAGGGATCATAGTAGGAACCAGGAGCAGGGTCGCTGGACTCTTCTTTTATATAACATGTGATTCTCAGATACTTTATCCATCATCTGCTTCTTGTTTTCATGCTAGCAAATGTATGGGGTGAACATTATAGCCTTTAGGTTAGGAGCCTTCATCTGACCGGTCTTCTGCAGAGGGCTGGAATCCTGACGAGCCACTTGTCCCCTGTAGTGTCTGTTCTTAGCAGTCACACACTTCCTTGCTGACCCTTCCCTTCTGATATATGTGTCTCACCCACATTTCTTCCTGCCCAGGTGTCAGCACCATCCAGCCTGCTTCCCCAGCTGCACTGCTGACCAACCATTCAGAAGCCAGCTCTTCTCACTACCTCCACCCTCCCCAGCCCCACTGCCCTCTGAGGGGCCCCATGGAACTGGGCAGAATCCTGGAGCCTGGGTCCCTGGGCAGCAGTGGCAAGTGGGACATGAGGAGGCCTCACAAAGGGAGAGTATCTGGGGACCTATCCCCAGGCTCTTCTGTATACCAGCTGAACTCCAAAGCCACAGGTAAAGCCCTGTGCTGAGCAGGTCAGTCTGTGAAATGAAACCTTCCTTAGAGTCCATCTCTCTCCTGTCTGGCCAGGGCTTTTCTCATTCTTCCTCTGGTCCCTGGATCACAGAATGGGAATGAAATGAAAGGACCATGTCAGTGCTCAGCCCTTTCCAAGCGCATCTGATCAGCCTCCCTGACCAGGGACCAGGTGCTGTGCAGGAACGTAGGAGAGTCAGGGACCCACCTCTGTGCCCTCACCTCCGTGTCCTTCTCTCTCTCTCCCTGCAGCCTGACCTGCTCACAGCCCACTCGTAGACCCCTCCAGAAGGCCAGGCACACATTTTCACAGGACACTCTTCCATCAGTCAGGAGTTGTTGGAGAAAGGGTGGCTATTTCTCCACAGCTCCCCACCTCCTACAATTATCCTGTGTACAAACAACTCAGCTTTTCCCCTCATGCCCAGCTCTCCATTCAGGGCCAAGAGGCATGGTGCCAGGTGGAGAGGCGCTGGCTTGCTGGTGGGTGTAGGGATGAGCTCAGTTCCGACCATGGATGTTTGACCCTCCCAGGGAAAGCTGGCACCCTACAGTGTGTGGGCACCATGGTCGCCCATCAGCGGCCTCCCGTTGCTCTTGTCTTCACTGCTGTTCTTGCCTTGTGGCTGCCTTTTCATCCTCTAGTCAGCCATGTCAGGGCAGGCTCTCCTGCCTTCCTTCCCTAGTAAAAGAAACTTGAAGAAAACAGTCAGGAGAGTCACTAGCCACACGGGAGGAGTTTATGTTCCTGTACTTTGACGTAAGTCTTCTCTCTCAGGGTGGAGGAGGAGCTTTGTCCCTCCCTAAGAATGTCCAGTCAAGTATCTGTAAGAGGAAAGGTGTTAGCGCGAGGCTTTCCTGGTACCTCTCAAAGTCACACTCAGGAGGTGGCCACCCCTTCCCAGATGCCAGGCTACAGTCCACGGCTGTCAGTTAGTTTTCTAGACCATGTGGAACTCTGTAACACCAGTTACACTGGTAACTGGACGCTCGCATTTAGAACTCCCTTGCACTTATCCTCGTATGGAAGGAGGCCCACAGGGCTTGCTTAGCACCAGGCCATCCTTTCATCTTATCCCTGCTCTGTGTTTGCACCCAGTTTGCTTGTTAAACAAGATTTGCCATGTTCTTAGTGCCCATGGGAGAGACTGCAGTTGGCAGAAGGATGGTGATGTCTTGGGATCTTGCCGAGAGGCCCCTGCCTGAGCTGGACCCTCCACATGGGCCCTGCCAGTGACCAGGATTCTGTCTCCCACCTCTCTCCTGTCCTGGTGGTATGGCTGCAGGGGCTGACCTGTTAGAAGAGCATCTTGGTGAAATCCGGAACCTGCACCAGCGCCTGGAGGAGTCCATCTGCATCAATGACCGCCTGCGGGAGCAGCTGGAACACCGGCTCAGCTCCACTGCCCGCAGAGCTGGTAGGATAGGCCCAGCTTCCTACTTCTGCTCACAGTTGGGGAACTTCTGAAGGGAGGGCTCTTAGGCAGTTCTCAAAGCACCGTGGTATGCTTTAGTCTGCTGGTTCCTTGGAAACGTCCAGTGAGGTGGGAGTGAGGGTGGGGCAAGTACTTCTATCCTCACTTCGTAGATGTATCTGAGCTCAGAGAAGAACTGTGCTCATGGCACAGCTAACAAGGTCTGGTTTCGAGAGTCATCTGATTTCTCATCCCTCCTTAGTCTGCTCACATACTGCCTGCTGGCTTCTCTGTGCCCTCGTCACATGATTAGCAAGTGGGAGAGCCAGGTCTGCAGAGCCCCTTCCTCAGCCACTTACCTAGGTGAGCTTTCTCCCCACGCTCTCCTCCCAGGCAGCTGTCACTTAGAGGCCATCTCATACACACACCCTTGTCCTGCCCACAGCAGTAGCAGCTATTTAGGGGAAAGAGGCTCCTGAAGAACTGCAGCCAGAGCACGTGATACTATGAGCACAGACCCTGCTGAAAGGAGGCACAAAAAACAGGCATTTGGCACATCTGGTGCCTCGAGTCCCTGGGGTTCCTCTGGGTGGGACAGCATCTTTGAAGATTCACAAAGGGGGGTGTCTGAACACATCTCTTACCCAAATGTGTCACTTGTCTGCTGCACTTTCCGGAACAGGAACCACCTCTCACTTCTACAGTCCAGGCCTGGAGTCCACACCTCAGCTCCACAATGAGAACAGAGTCCTTAGGGAAGAAAACCAGAGCCTTCAAGCTCAGCTGAGTCACATTTCCAGAGGTAAGTGGTCAAAACCCACAAACTGTGGTCATTCCTGGGTTCCCTTACTCCCTGGCCACACCAAACACCAACTGGAGGAGCAAGGAGAAGAAGGTGGAGCCAACAGAGCTACCCAGATCCACCAACCCTAAAGTCCCATAGCTGTTCTCAGTCTAGAAAGAGCTACTTCCTGAGAGGAGTCAGCCATGGACCTCAGACAACCCTAGGCTTCAGGAGCAATTAGCTCTAAGAAACCCACCACTTCCACACAAACCCTCCTGCAGATATTCACACCCATTAGCCATCAAACTGGAGAGCAGTCAGGTGTCGCCTGTTCTACCTCCCTCCAACTCACAGTTGATTTGGGACTCGGGAATGGATGGAACAGGGTGCTTCTACACCCTCAGTGTCTCCGGACTTCACTGCCACTTCTGATATACTTGCCGGTACTCACCTGCTGTCCCCATATTGCCTCACCACATCCCTGAACCGTACACTCAGGACTTCTCTCTGGTCAGCAGCCCCCAGGGCTCTGTGTCTGCAGGCACCAGCACAGTGTCCTCCAGAGCTTTCCCAGCTCTGTTTGGTGGGCATCCATGGGTGGCCTTCATTTCTTGTGTGTCCTGGGGTGCAGCAGGCTTTTGTGTACTTTACCTGATCAAATCAATATATTATCAATAACATTATTTATAAATATTTATTGAGTAACCATAAAAGACTAAGGTAATGTCTGAAAGGGTTAAGCCCAGAATGAAAGAATGCTTTTGAAAAAGGAAAAAGACATCAAGAGATATTTCTCAAGTAAAGGGAAAGATGGAATGGGAAGGCAAGGTGGAAACCTCTTGCCACGTACACACTAAGGAAGTAACTACAGCAATATGACTGGTCCCACAAATGACCTGAAGGCTGCAGAAAAGGTCATCTACATTGGTGAAGAAAAAAAGACCACATCAAGAGGGTACAGTGACAGAGCCGTGATCGATTATGACCCAAGCCCTTGCTCCCTCCCAGCCCATAAGCAGGAAGGGTAAGAATGGAGTGGGGGCAGGGGGTGGGGAATAAATGTTCAGGAATCCTGCACACCTGGCCCTAGAGATCTGCTCTGGGAACATGAGTCCGCATTGCACTGGGCTTTGGTGATTAATGGGCTGGACACCTCTGGGGGACCAAGACTTCTGTCACTTGTGGAGGACAAGCATGCTCTACCATTCTGCCAAGACCCAATACAGAGGTGGAAGTTTGGAAGATTTACCAGAAGTAGGAAGTGTGCCAGAGGGTGGGGCTTGGAGGGAGCTCTCTCAGGAGAAGAAAGGGCAGGTGGACGAGGCTCCCTCAGCCCTCCCTCAGCCGAACTGCTCACTCACTGCGCTCACAGGAGCCAGCTCCAAGTGCTCCACCCCCTTGCTGGTAGCTCAGCACTGTAGTGCACTCCCCTGTGCACCCTCTCTACCTGGACCACACAGTTCAGCCAGACTTTGCTGCCTGGCAGGCTGAAGAAGCACACTTTCCAGCTTTCCTGGCTCTCCTTCAGCCCAACTGGTTGGGCACTCGTGAAAGTCAGCTCCAAATGCTCCATCTCACTCAATATGGTGGCTCAGCCCCACTGCAGCACTCACCAGTGCACCACCCTCCCTGGCCCACTTGGCCCAGCAGTGTCTGTCTTTGTTAACCAGAAGGCAGAGGGTGGGTTCACCCACAATGAATCCCAGCAGAAGTGCCCAGTGCACAAAGGGCCTGCATAGGTGAGCTGTCAGCCTCTGTGGACAGAAATGAGCCCCTACTGGTAGACAGGCAGAAAGGCAGTCCTGCCCACAGCCCACCAACAGCAACCTTGGCTCTACTGCAAAGAGAACCAGGCACTGGTGAGCAGAGCCTTGAGCTCCTGGGCATCATAGGATGCCTACTTCATAAAGCCATTACTTTCTAGACCAGGAGGTGCAGCAGATCTAACACAAAGGAAGAAACACAAAAACCCAGTCACAATGAGGAGGCAGAGGAATATGTTTGAAACAAAAGAACAAGACACAGAAAAAGGGCTAAATGAAGTGGAGATTAACAATCTTCTTGATAAAGATTTCAAAGTAATGGTCATAAAGATGCTTACTGACCTGAGGAAAATAATTGATGATCTCAGTGAGAACTTCCAAAATAGAGAAAATTCGAAAAAGAACCACTTAGAGCTGAAGAATACAATAATTGAAATGAAAAATACAATGGAGGGAATGAATAGTAGACTTATGGAAGTAGAGGAAGAATCAATGAGGTGGAAAATAGAGAACAGAAAAACTCCCAAGCTGAGGAACAGAGAGAAAAAAGAATTACTAAAAATGAGAAGATGGTAAAAGAGCTATGTGACAACTCCACATGAAACAATATTCACATAATAGTAGTCCCAGAAGGAGAAGAGAGAGACAAAGGAGTAGAAAGTCTCTGAAGAAACACTAGCTGAAAATTTCCCCAATATGGGGAAGGAAATAGACACCTTGGTCCTAGAAGTGCCAAGATCCCCTAACAAAAGGAACCCCAGGAAGACAACATCAAGACATATAGTATTTCAAATGGCAAATATTAAATATAAAGAGAGAATCTTAACAGCAGTAAGAGAGAAGCAGAGAATTACCTATAAGGGACATTCCAAAAGGATTGTCAGCAGATTTTTCAGCAGAAACTTTACAGGCCAGAGGAAGTGGCATGAAATATTTAATGTATTGAAACAGAAGGACCTACAACCAAGAATCCCCTATCTACTAAGGTTATCCTTCAGAATTGAAGGAGAGATTATGTTTCCAAGATAAAGTTAGGAAGAATTCACCACCACTAAACCAGCCTTACAGGATATGTTAAAGAGACTTCTGTGAATGGAAATCTTGTTAAGCCTAAATATCTTTCATCAGTGAAAACAAACCTACAATAAAGGTAGTAGACCAGTTAGTTACTAAGCAACTCTGAAGTAAAAGGGAAAGAAATAATAAAATCAACTATAGACAAAATCAGTCAAGGGATAAACAAAGACATAGATCATGACATCTTATACGTAAAGTGTAGTGGAGGAAGAAGAATAAAAGAGTAGTACTTTTCGATTATGTTCTAAATAGAGTGACTATCAGCTTAATATACACTGTTATGTATTTAGGAAACAACCTATGAACATTATGTTAACCATAAATCAAAGTCTATAATATATACACAAAAAATTTTTTTGAAGGAATCCAAGCATAACACTAAAGGAACCCATAAAATCACAAAAGAAGAGTGCAAGTCAAGAACTACAAACACAACCAGAAAACAATCAATAAAGTAGCAATAAGTACATACCTATCACTAATTACTTTAAATGTAAATGGACTGAATGCACCAATCAGAAGACATAGAGTGGCAGAATGGATAAAGAAACAAGGCCCCTCTATATGCTTCCTACAAGAGATTCATTTCAGACCTAAAGACATACATACACTGAAGGTGAAGGGAGGGAAAAAGATATTTCATGCAAATAAAAGTGAGAAAAGAGCAGGAGTAGCAGTACTTATATAAGGCAAAGTAGATTTCAAAGAAAGTAATGAGACAAAGGACATTACACAATGATAAAGAAATCAGTCCAACAAGAGGATATAACAATTGTAAATATCTAGGCACCTAACATTGGAGCACCTAAACATAGTAAAACAGATACTAACAGACCTACAGGGGGAAATAGACAGCAGCACAATCATACTAGGAGATTTTAACACCCCCCCTTTATATCAATGGACAGATCATCCAGACAGACAGAAAATAAATAAGTCAACAGAGGTGTTGAACAACATGTTAGACCAGGTGGACTTAACAGACACATACAGAATGTGCCACCCAAAAGCAGCAGGATACACATTTTTTCTCAAGTACAGATGAATCTTTTCCAGAAGAGATCACATATTAGGACAGAAAAAGAGCCTCAATAAATTCAAGAAAATTGAAATTGTACCAAGTATCTTTTCAGGTCATAATGGTATGAAAACAAGATCACAAATACATGGAGACTAAACAATATACTTCTAAATAATGAATGGATCAATGAAAAAAATCAAAGAGGAAATCAAACAATACATGTTGACAAATTGAAACAGAACCACAATGGTTCAAAATGTGGGATGTCACTAAAGCAGTTCTAAGAGGGAAGTACATAGCATACAGGCCTTCCTCAAGGAATGAAAACAATCCCAGTCTAAACTCATAACTAAAGAAATTAGAAAAAGAAGAGCAGAAGAAACCCAAAGTTAGTAGAATGAAGGATATAATAAAGATCAGAGCAAAAATAAAACAGAATAATAAAACAATAGAAAAAAATCTACGAAACCAACAGCTGGCTCTTCGAGAAGATAAATAAAATAGACAAACATTTAGTCAGGCATAACAAGAAAAAAAAGACAAAAATAGCAGAAACAACAAAGAAGTTAAAATTGACACTATAGAAATACAAAAATTATTAGAGAATTCTATGAAAAATTATATGCCAGTAAATTGGACAACCCAGACGAAGTGGACAAATTCCTAGAAACATTCTATCTTCCAAGACTGACCCAGGAAGAAACAAAATCTGAACAGATCAATTACAAGTAACCAAATTGAAATGATAACCAAAAAACTCCCAACAAACAAAAGTCCAGGACCAGAATACAATTTTTTCTATTAAGGTATTATTGATATATACTCTTATAAAGGTTTCACATGAAAAACAATGTGCTTACTAAATTCACCCATATTATTGAGTCCCCATTGCAGTCACTGTCCATCAGTGTAGTAAGATGCCACAGAGTCACGACTTGTCTTCTCTGTTCTACACTGTCTTCCCCATTACACCTCACACCATGTGTACCAATGATAATACCCCTCAATCCCCTTCTCCATCCCTCCCCACCTACCCTCCCCAACCCTCCCATTTGGTAACCACTAGTCCCTTCTAGGAGTCTAGGAGTCTGTTGCTGTTTTGTTCCTTCAGTTTTGCTTCATTGTTATACTCCACAAATAAGAGAAATTATTTGGTATTTTCTTTCTCCGCCTGGCTTATTTCACTGAGCATAATACCCTCTAGCTCCATCCATGTTGTTGCAAATTGTAGGATTTGTTTCTTTCTTATGTCTGAATAATATTCCATTGTGTGTGTGTACCACCTTTTCTTTATCCATTCATCTACTGATGGACACTTAGGTTGCCTCCATATCTTGGCTATTGTAAATAGTGCTGCAATAAACATAAGGGTGCATATGTCTTTTTGAATCTAAGAACCTGTATTCTTTGGGTAAATTACTAGGAGTGGAATTCCAGGGTCAAATGGTATTTCTATTTTTTGTTTTTTAAGAAACCTACCACAATGGTTGAACTCATTTACAATCCCACCAGCAGTGTAGGAGGGTTCCCCTTTCTCCGCATCCTCACCAGCATTTGTTGTTCATAGTCTTTTCGAGGCTGGCCATCCTTACTTGTGTGAGGTGATATCTCATTGTGGTTTTAATTTGTATTTCCCTGATAATTAGCAATGTGGAGCATCTTTTCATGTGCCTGTTGGCCATCTGAATTTCTTCTTTGGAGAACTGTCTGTTCAGATCCTCCGCCCATTTTTTAATCGGGTTGCTTGCTTTTTGGGTGTTGAGGCACGTGAGTTCTTTATATATTTTGGGTGTTAACCCCTTGTCAGATATGTCATTTACAAATACACTCTTCCATATTGTAGGATGCCTTTTTGTTCTGCTGATAGTGTCCTTTGCTGTACAGAAGCTTTTTAGCTTGATGTAGTCCCATTTGTTCATTTTTGTTTTTGTTTCCCTTGCCCAAGGAGATGAGTTCAGGAAAAAGTTACTCATGTTTACGTTCAGGTCTTTGATCCATTTCGAGTTGTTTTTGTGTATGGAGTTAGACAGTAATCCAGTTTCATTCTCTTGCATGAAGCTGTCCAGTTTTGCCAACACCAGCTGTTGAAGAGGCTGTCATTTCCCTATTATATGTCCATGGCTCCTTTATCGTATATTAATTGACCATATATGCTTGAGTTAATATCTGGGCTCACTATTCTGTTCCATTGGCCTGTGGGTCTGTTCTTGTGTCAGTACCAAACTGTCTTGACTACTGTGGCTTTGTAGTAGAGCTTGAAGTTGGGGAGCATAATCCCTCCAGCTTTATTCTTCCCTCTCAGGATTGCTTCGGCTATTTGGGGTCTTTTGTGGTTCCATATGAATTTTAAAACTATTCCAGTTCATTGAAGAGTGCTATTGGTATTTTGATAGGGAATACATTGAATCTGTAGATTGCTTTAGGCAGATGGCCATTTTGACAATATTAATTCTTCCTAGCCAAGAGCATGGGGTGAGTTTCCATTTTTTAGTGTCCTCTTTAATTTCTCTTAAGAGTGTCTTGTAGTTTTCAGGGTATAGGTCTTTCACTTCCTTGGTTAGGTTTATTCCTAGGTATTTTATTCTTTTTGATGCAGTTGTGAATGGAATTGTTTTCCTGATTTCTCTCTCTGCTAGTTCACTGTGAGTGTATAGAAATGGCACGGATTTCTGTGTATTAATTTTGTATCCTGCAACTTTGCTGAATTCAGATACTAGTTCAAGTAGTTTTGGAGTGAATTCTTTTGGGTTTTTTATGTACAATATCATGTCATCTGCAAACAGTGACAGTTTGACTTCTTCCTTACCAATCTGGATGCCTTTTATTTCTTTGTGTTGTCTGATTGCCGTGGCTAGGACCTCCAGAACTATGTTGAATAAAAGTGGGGAGAGTGGGCATCCTTGCCTTGTTCCCGATCTTAGAGGAAAAGCTTTCAGCTTTTCACTGTTAAGTATGATGTCAGCTGTGGGTTTGTCATATATGGCCTTTATTATGTTGAGTACTTGCCCTCTATATCCATTTTGTTGAGAGTTTTTATCATGAATAGGTATTGAATTTTGTCAAATGCTTTTTCAGTATCTATGGAGATGAGCATGTCATTTTTGTCCTTCGTTTTATTGATATAGTTGAGGTTGTTGATGGGTTTTCAAATGTTGTACCATCCTTGTATCCCTGGGATGAACCCCACTTGATCATGATGGATGATCTTTTTGATGTATTTTTGAATTTGGTTTGCTAATATTTTGTTGAGTATTTTTGCATCTATGTTCATCAGGGATATTGGTCTGTAGGTTTCTTTTTTTGTGGTGCTTTGTCTGGTTTTGGTATTAGAGTTGTGCTGACTTCATAGAATGAGTTTCGAAGTATTCCCTCCTCTTCTATTTCTTGGAAAACTTTAAGGAGAATGGGTATAATGTCTTCTCTAAATGTCTGATAAAATTCAGTAGTGAAACCCTCTGGCTCGGGGGTTTTGTTCTTGGGTAGTTTTTTGATTACCAGTTCAATTTCATTGCTGGCAACTGGTCTGTTCAGATTTTCTGTTTCTCCCTGGGTCAGCATTCGGAGGTTGTATTTTTCTAGAGAGTTATCCATTTCTTATAGGTTATCCAGTTTGTTAGCATATAATTTTTCATAATATTCTCTCATAATTCTTTGTATTTTTCTTTTCTCATTTCTGATTTTGTTTATGCGTGTAGACTCTCTTTTTCTTGATAAGTCTGGCTAGGGATTTATCTATTTTGTTTATTTTCTCAAAGAACCAGCTCCTGCTTTCATTGATTCTATTGTTTTATTCTTCTTGGTTTTATTTATTGCTGCTCTAATCTTCATTATGTCCCTCCTTCTACTGACTTTGGGCTTCATTTGTTCTTCCTTTTCTGGTTTCATTAATTGTGAGTTTAGACTGTTCATTTGGGATTGCTCTTCATTCCTGAGGTAGGCCTGTATTGCAACATACTTCCCTCTTAGCACAACCTTTAGTGCGTCCCACAGATTTTGCGGTGTTAAATTATGGTTGTCATTTGTCCCCATATATTGCTTATCTCTGTGTTTATTTGGTCATTGATGCATTGGTTATTTAGAAGCATGTTGTTAAGCCTCCATGTGTTTGTGGGATTTTTCATTTTCTTTGCATAATTTATTTCTAATTTCATACCTTTGTGGTCTGAGAAGCTGGTTGGTACTATTTCAATCTTTTTGAATTTGCTGAGGCTCTTTTTGTGGCCTAGTATATGATCTATTCTTGAAAATGTTCCATGTACACTTGAGAAGATTGTGTATCCTGCTGCTTTTTGGTGGAGTGTTCTGTAGATGTCTGTTATGTCCATCTGTTCTAATGTGTTGTTCAGTCCCTCTGTCTCCTTACTTATTTTCTGTCTGGTTGATCTGTCCTTTGGAGTGAGTGGTGTGTTGAAGTCTCCTAAAATGAATGCATTGCATTCTATTTCCCCCTTCAATTCCATTAGTATTTGTTTCACATATGTAGGTGCTCCTGTGTTGGGTGCATAGATATTTATAATAGTTATATCCTCTTATGGGACTGACCCCTTGAGCATTATGTAATGTCCTTCTTTGTCTCTTGTGGCTTTCTTTGTTTTTAAGTCTATTTTGTCTGATACAAGTACTGCTACACCTGCTTTTTCCTCCCTATTAGTTGCATGAAATATCTTTTTCCATCTGTTGACTTTTAGTCTGTGTATGTCTTTGGGTTTGAGGTGAGTCGCTTGTAAGCAGCATATAGATGGGTCTTGCTTTTTTATCCATTCTGTTACTCTGTGTCTTTTGATTGGTTCATTCAGACCATTTACATTTAGGGTGATTATTGAAAGATATGTACTTATTGCCATTGCAGGCTTTAGATTTGTGGTTACCAAAGGTTCAAGGTTAGCTTCTTTACTATCTAACTGCCTAACTTAACTCACTTATTAAGCTATTACACACACAGTCTGATGATTCTTTATTTCTCTCCCTTCTTATTCCTCCTCCATTCTTTATATGTTAGGTGTTTTATTCTGTGTTCTTTTGTGTTTTCTTTGACTGCTTTTGTGAGTAGTTGATTTTATTTTTTGCCTTTAGTTAGTATTTGGTTGGTCTTCTTTCTTTGCTGTGATTTTATTTGCTCTGGTGACATCTATTTAGCCTTCGGAGTGCTTCCATCTAGAGCAGTCCCTCTAAAATACCCTGTAGAGGTGGTTTGTGGGAGGCAAATTCCCTCAACCTTTGCTTGTCTGGGAATTGTTTAATCCCTCCTTCATATTTAAATGATAATCATCCTGGATACAGTATCCTTGGTTCAAGGCCCTTTTGTTTCATTGTATTAAATATATCATGCCATTCTCTTCTGGCCTATAAGGTTTCCATTGAGAAGTCTGATGTTAGCCTGATGGGTTTTCCTTTGTAGGTGATCTTTTTTCTCTCTTTGGGTGCCTTTAATACTCTGTCCTTGTCTTTGATCTTTGCCATTTTAATTATTATGTGTCTTGGTGTTGTCCTCCTTGGGTCCCTTTTGTTGGGAGTTCTGTGGGCCTCCATGGTCTGAGAGACTATTTCCTTCCCCAGTCTGGGGAAGTTTTCAGCAATTATTTCTTTAAATACATATTCTATCCCTTTTTCTCTCTCTTCTTCTTCTGGTACCCCTATCATGCGAATGTTGTTCCATTTGGATTGGTCACACAGTTCTCTTAATATTCTTTCATTCTGGAGATCCTTTTTTCTCTCTCTGCATCAGCTTCTCTGTGTTCCTGTTCTCTGATTTCTATTCCATTAATGGTCTCTTGCACCTCATCCAGTCTGCTCTTAAGTCCTTCCAGAAATTGTTTTATTTCTGTATTCTCCCTCCCAACTTTATCCTTTAACTCTTGCATATTTCCCTTCAGAGCCATCAACATGGTTATGACCTTTATTTTGAATTCTTTTTCAGGGAGATTGGTTAAGTCTATCTCCCCAGGCCCTCTCTCAGGGGTTGTCTGGGTAATTCTGGACTGGACCAAATTCTTCTGCCTTTTCATGGTGATAGAGGTATCTGTAGGCAGGTAGCACATGTGTCAGCTGGGAAAACAGTCCTTTCCTGCTTGCTAGTTGCCTTGCCCTTCTCTGCTGCCTGTGTCAGTTACCTGCACTCCTGGAGCAGCCTCCAGATTAATTCCCTAAGCTGCTGTGGGTGGGGTCTCCGTCAGGATAGCACAGAGCCCTGCAGGGAGTGGCAGGCATGCCGGATGTGCTCTCCTGCGAGAGTGGCACCCCTGCCAGGAAGCTGCGCACTGACAGGAGCCTTTGGGTCTAGCCTGGGTGGCTGTGGGCCTGGAGGAGATTCTGGGTGGCTGCTGGGGGTGCGGTCACTCCCGGGCTGCTCGGCTGCCACCACTGCAGGTTCGCACGGGCCACTCCTGGGCCCCTCTGGTGCCGCTGCTGCCAGCATGTGTGGCCGCTCTCCCGCTACTGAGCTGTGTGTTGGGGTCTGTGCTAGCCGGGTGAACAACTGGCAGGCTGCTTATCTCTGTGAGGGGTTTCAGAGCTGCGCTGCCGCCCAGGGGTTAAGTCACCTGGAGTTCCCCGGGATTCCCAGCTGCTGGGCTGAGTGTGCCAGGATGATTTCGTCCAGCTCTGAGGTCCCTGTCCCTTAAAGACTTTCAAAAAGCACTCGCTTTTCTTTGTCCCAGGGGAACCAGTTGCGGGGGACCTGCCTGCAGGTTTTGCTTTTCTGTTTCTCTAATATCCAGCACACTGTGCACCATGTGCCTGCACTGTGGGTGTGGATTACTAGAGCTAGTTGTTTAGCAGTCCTGGGCTTTCACTCCCTCCCCTCTCCAACTCCTTTCTTCCCGCTTGGGAGCTGGGATGGGGAGTGCGCTCAGGTCCTGCTGGGCTGCAGCTTGTATCTTACCCCTTTCCTGTGATTCTGAATTCTCGCAGATGTAGATGTAGCCTGGCTGTTGTACTGAATCCATTGGTCTCTCTTTTAGGGATAGTTGTATTTGTTGTATTTTCAAAAATATATATGTTTTGGGGAGGAGATTTCCACTGAACTACTCATGCTACCATCTTGGCTCCTCCCTCTCAGGTCTTGTTTTTTTATCCATTCAGTGACTCTACATCTTTTGATTGGTGCATTCAGACCATTTACATTTAGGGTGATTATCGATAGGTATGTACTTATTGCCATTGCAGGCTTTAGATTCATGGTTACCAAAGGTTCAAGGTTAACTTCCTTACTATATAAGAGTCTAACTTAACTCAGTTAGTATGCTATTACAAATACAGTCTATAGGTTCTTTTTTATTTTTCTCCTTTTTCTTCCTCCTCTATTCTTTATGTAATTGGTATCATATTCTGTACTCTTTGTCTATCTCTTATCTGACTTTGGGGGTAGTTGATTTAATTTTGCATTTGCTTAGTGCTTAATTGTTCTACTTTCTTTACTGTGGCTTTACTTCCTCTGGTTACAGCTATTTAGCCTTAGGAACACTTCCATCTATAGCAATCCCTCCAAAGTTCACTGTAGAGACAGCTTGTAGGAGGTAAATTCTCAGTTTTGTTTATCTGGAAATTCTTTAATCCCCCTTCAAATTTAAATGATAATCTTTCTGGATAAAGTAATCTTGGTTCCAGGCCCTTCTGCTTCATTGCATTAAATATATCATGCCACTCCCTTCTGGACTGTAAGGTTTCTGCTGAGATGTCTGATGATAGCCTAATGGATATTCCTTTGTATTTAATCTTTTTTCTCTCTCTGGCTGCTTTTACTAGTCTATCCTTCTCCTTAATATTTGCCATTTTAATTATTATATGTCTTGGTGTTGTCCTCCTTGGGTCCCTTGTGTTGGGAGATCTGTGCACCTCCATGGCCTGAGAGACTATCTCCTTCCCCTGATTGGGGAAGTTTTCAGCAATTACCTCCTCAAATACACTTTCTATCCCTATTTCCCTCTCTTTTCTTCTGGTACCCCTATAAAGTGAATATTGTTCTGTTTGGATTGGCTGCACAGTTCTCAATATTCTTTCATTCCTAGAGATCCTTCTTTCTCTCTGTGCCTCAGCTTATTTGTATTCCTCTTCTCTAATTTCTGTTCCATTTACTGTCTCCTCCACTATACCTAATCTGCTTTTAAATCCCTCCATTGTATGTTTCATTTCAGATATGGTATTCTGTAATTATGGAATCACTGTCCAGAATTCTTCCATGAATTCTTGAATATTTTTCTGTACCTCCATGAGTATGTTTATTACTTTTATTTTGAAATCTCTTTCAGAAAGATTGATGAGTTCAGTTTCACTTGACCCTTTTTCTGGTGTCTGTGGGATTTGGGTTTGAACCAGGTTCCTTTGACATTTCATATTTGTATGTGGTGCCCTCTAGGGCCCAGACTCTCTAGTCTCTGGAGCTGCTTAGCCCCTGGTGCGATGTTGGGGGTCACAGGGGAGTAGTGCTGATGCCTGGGGGGAGGAAAGATCTGTTTCCTGCTTCCAGGCTGCTGTGCCTGGATCCAGAACCAGTGAGCTGAGCACACAGGTGTAAGCCTCTATGCATTGTGTTTATAGCTGCCATAGGCAGCTTCCCTCTGGCTGGCCTGATGCCGGGGCAGGGGCTGCTGGTTTGTGAGCCAGTGCAGGCTGGCTGGGAGGAAGGTGCAGCAGGCTGTGTAACACAGTGGGGGGCTTTGGAGCAGCATAACCAGTCAGGGTGATGGAGCACCTAAAGGTTTCCAACCTGCTGGGCAGAGTGCCCCGGACAATTCTGTCCACCTTTCCTTTCTACTGAGCAGTAAGCTTCTGTCCAGTCCTTACCCCTTTAGCAGCCCTCTCACTGTTAGGAAGTCTCTCAGACTGCCTGCCTTTCTTTTGTCCCAGAGCAGCTGTATGTGGATCCCTGCCACCAGCAGCTAGAATCTCAGTCTCTCCAGATATTCTACCTATCTTAGCTTTCCGATCCCACTAATCACCAGAGCACCATGCAATGTCTGTTTGTGCTCCCAGAGCAGATCTCCAGGGCCGGATGTTCAGCAGTCCTAGGCCTCCACTCCCTCCCCTCTCTGTTTCTCTTCCTCCTGCTGGTGAGCTGGGGTGGGAAAAGGGCTTGGGTCCCACCGGATCATGTCTTTGGTATGTTACCCTGTTCCATGAGGTTTGTTCTTTTCTCCAGGTGTATGCAGTCTGGTGCAGCCTTCTTTCCTGTTGCTCTTTCACGATTAGTTGTATTAATTATATTTTTGTATTATATGTGGTTTTTGGAGGGGGTCTTTGTCTCACCTCTCACACCACCATCTTTAATCTGCAAAATCCTAAACATTTCAAGAAGAGCTGATACCCATCATTCATCAAGTATTTCCAAAAATAGGAGAGGAGGAGGGAATGTTTCCAAACTCATATGAGGCTGGCATCACTCTAGTACCAAAACCAGACAAAGACACTATCAAAAAAGAAAAGAAAATTATAGACCAGTATCCCTGATGAACATAGATGCAAAAATCCTCAACAAAATATTAGCAAACAGAATTCAAAAACACATCAAAAAGATCGTCCATCAGGACCAAGTGGGATTTATTCCAGGGATGCAAGGGTGGTACAGTATTTGAAAATCAATCAATATCATATACCACATAAACAAAAAGAAGGACAAAAATCTCATGATCATCTCAATACATGCTCAAAAAGCATTTGACAAAATTCAACATCTATTCATGATAAAAACTCTCAACAAAATGGGTAGAGAGGAGGGAACATACCTCAAAATAGTACAGGCCATGAACATCAAACCCTTAGCTGACATCATACCCAATGGTGAGAAGCTGCAAGCTTTTCCTTTAAGATCAGGAACAAGACAAGGAAGTCCACTCTTACTATTATTATTCAACATAGTATGGACGTCCTAGCCATGGCAATCAGACAACAAAGAGAGATAAAAGGCATCCAGATTGGTAAGGAAAAAGTAAAACTGTCACTATTTGCAGATGACACAATACTACATATAGAAAACCCTAAAAACTCCACCAAACAACTATTAGAACTAATACCTGGATTCAGCAAAGTTGTAGGATATGAAATCAATATACAGAACTCTGTTGCATTCTTTTATTCTAACAGGGAACTATCAGGAATAGAAATCAGGAAAGCAATTCTGTTTATGAGTGCACCACAAAGAATAAAATACCTAGGAATAAACCTAACCAAAGAGGTTGAAGACCTATACTCTGAGAACTATAAGACACTGATGAGAGAAATTGACACAAATAAATGGAAATCTATCCCATGCTCATCGATAGCAAGAATCAATATTGTCAAACTGGCCACGATGGCAAAGCAATTTACAGATTCAGCAATTCCTATTAAAATACCAGTGGCATTTTTCAATGAACTAGAGTAAATGATTCCAAAATTCATATGGAACCACAAAAGATGGGGATATTACTCTCCTTGGCTTCAAGCTATACTACAAAGCTACAGTAATCAAAACAGTATGGTGCTGGTACAAGAACAGACCCATAGATCAATAGAACAGAATAGAGAGCCCAGAAATAAACTCATGTATGTATGTTCAGTTAATATAATAAAGGAGCCATGAATATACAATAGGGAAAAAACAGTCTCTTCAATAAAAGGTATTGGGAAAACTGGACAGGTACATGCAAGAGAATGAAACTAGATTACTGTCTTACACCATACACAAAAGTAAACTCCAAGTGGATTAAAGACCTATGTATAAGACATGAAACCAAAGAACTCTTAGAAGAAAACAGGCAAAAATCTCTTGAAGGTAAGCATGAGCAATATTTTTCTGGACAAGGGAAACAAAAGCAAAAATAAACAACTACATCAAAGTAAAAAGCTTCTGTACAGCAAAGGATACCATCAACAAAACAAAAAGGCAACCTGCCCTATGGGTGAATATATTTGTAAATGATTTATCCAATAAGAGATTAACATCCAAACTATATATAGAAATCATTTAACTTGGCACCAAAAACCCCCACAAATTACCTGATTAAAAAATGGGCAGAGGACCTGAATAGACATTTTTCCAAAGAAGATATACAGATGGCCAATAGGCACCTGCAAAGATGCTCCACCTCCCTAATACTAGGGAAATGCAAATTAGAGCCACAATGAGTTATCATCTCACACTTATAGAATGGCCACCATCCAAAAGACAAGAAATAACAAGGGTTGGCAAGGATGTGGAGAAAAGGGGACTCTTCTATACTCTTGATGGGAATTAAATTGGTTCAGCCACTATGTAAAGCAGTATGGACATTTCTCAAAAAACTAAATATAGAACTGCCACATGACTCAGTCACTCCCTGTCTAGGAATTTACCTGAAGGAAACAAAATCTCAGATTTGAAAAGACATATGCGCTGCTGTGTTTATTGCTGCATTATTTTAAAAAGTTAAGATATGGGAGCAACCAAAGTGTCCATCAGTAGATGAATGGATGAAGAAGAAGTGGTATGTATACACAATGGAATATTATTCAGCCATAAAAAAGAGAAATCCTTCCATTTGCAACATGGATGGATCTAGAGGGTATTATGCTAAGTGAAATAAACCAGATGGAGAAACACAAATACCATATGATTTCACTTATAAGTGCAATCTAAAAATAAAACAAAACAAAATGAACAGAACAGTAATAGACCTATAGAAACTGAGATGTGACTGATGGTTACTATGGTCAGGGGTTGAGGTGGTTGGGGTAGGTAGGTGAAATAGGTGAAGGGTATAAAGAGGCGCAAAATCTCAATTGTAATATAACTAATCATGGGGATGAAAGTATAGCATAGAGAATATAGTCAATAGTTCTGTAACATCTATGTTAATAGTAACTACACTAGTTGGGGGTTAGGACTTATTAATGCATATATAAATGTTGAATCACTATGTTGTATACTTGAAACCAATATAATATTGTATATCAACTATACTTCAATTTTTAAAAATGGAAAACAAAAAGAGATACCTCTCAATTAGCCACCTCAGAGCAAGAAAATGTGAGAGGAAAAGTCGCTGCTTTAGGAGTAACAAAAGTTAATAAATAAGAGAGAAGGCAGAATTCATGAACTACCACACATGCCTGGAAAAACTAGCACAGGTCTCACAGGTGATAAGATAGCAAGATGCAGATGAGTACAATCTTCCAGGCCCAGGGGACCTCTACCCTGGGGAATGGCGGGCCCGCAGCCTTGTTCTCAGTGTCCTTGTCAACCATCTGAGAAATCATGAGATCAGAGAGATGCCACAAGCTGAGGAAAGAATGCTGTCCCAGTTTTCAAAATTATGAAAATAACATATTCTAAAAACTGTAGACAAGAAATCTTGGTGTTGATCTTTGGCAAAATTCAAGAATAGATTAATACACAGAGGGTATGTGAACAGTTAGAAAATAGTACTAGAAACCAGTGTTTTCTCTAAAAGCAAAGGAGGCTTCATTCAATGAGAGGTGCGAGGATGCTGTGGGAGATCCCCATTCCCCAGGGTGTACAGATAGAGGGAGCCTGTGCCCTCCGCATCCCCTGGCAGGCTGCAGCATAAGCTCAGCTTCCTCTGCCTTAGTCCTCTTCATCAGGATGGATGTGTTTGGGCTCCTCTTCCTGCTGCCATACAATATAATACTCCTGGGTTCTGTTCACCAGAGCACTCCCAGGAAACAGAACACCTGAGGGGGGTTCTCCTGTCCTCTCGAGCTCGGCTTCAAGAGCTGGAAATAGAGCTGGAGCACCACAGGGTGGATCGGCAGCAGCTTTTAGAAGACTTGAAGGAGAAGCAGCAGGAGATCCTGCGTTTCCAGGAGGAACGACTGTCTCTGCAGGAGAAAGACTCCAGGTGATTGCAAAGGAAGGTGGCATAGTTTTCAGATTAGAATAAGGCAAGTCAATTAATGACTCCCTTTGGAAACCTTGGTTTCCCTTCTGCAACCCCTCATTTATGGGTGATTTTGAGCAGAAGGAAGGACTTCTCTAGCAAGTCCATTTACATTCCAAAGTTGAAAAAGTAAAACCCTATTATAGAAGGCTTCAGTATATCAGATACTGGAGAAAGAATATTCTCATGCTTCCAGCTAGTTTTGGGATAGTAGTCTCACTGTAACATAGGAAGCATCTACACTGACCATGAAAGAGTCCCCAGCACAAACCCTAGAACTGCTTGTCAGTGTGTAAATAGCACTGTAGAGGCAGTGACAGTACTGTGCTGGTGTGTCCCAGCTAATGTAGTTAATGGTGTAACTCCAGGGAAAGTTGGTTTGTCCCTCTGAACCTTGGGTTCCACATCTGTAAAATAAAAGCAGTGGTTTTCATGACCCCTGAGTTGACATCTAGATCTAAAACTGTGATGCAAAGGTTGGCTTACTGCTTATTGCTCTGGTGTGGCTGAGTGGCCTCACCAGCTCAGCGGGCCCTCGCCTCTCCCTTGCAGGCTGCAGCATAAACTGGCCCTCCTTCAGCAACAGTGTGAAGAGAAACAGCAGCTCTTCCAGTCCCTCCAGTCAGAGCTACAGATCTATGAGGCACTTTATGGCAATTCCAAGAAGGGGCTGAAAGGTATGTGTTCCCCCTACTCCCCCACCCCCACGAGCTTCCTGCCCCCTTGCTTAGTCCTGGAGAGGTCTTTACCTTGGGAGTTGTGGAGATCTGGAAAGCTACAGAGTTCTGTCAGAAAAAGCCCCAGCCAGGCCCGGGGCTCCCAAGAAGAAGAGAGGGGGCCTGTCATACACAAATCCTAGAGGTTGGTGACAGCAAGATCCAGCCCACACAGCCTTAAAAAGAGGCCACAAGAGTCAAACTTCACTCCCTAGATGGCCAGAGACAGGTGAACCAAAGTCTAGATTATACAATGATTTCTTTTAAAGACAAAAAACTGTCCTGATGGTACCATCACTTGAAAAGGTCTTAAATATTGTGTCTGATGCATACTGACCACACATGCAGCCACAGCAGCAGGCAACCTGTTCCCCTCCTGACCTCTTCCCTGGTGAGAAAAGATGTAAAAAGTGTTTACAGAAATACCACTAATAGAACCTAAATTTCAAGCCTGGGTTTACATTTTAAACTCTTTTATTGAGGACTTTTGCCACCTGCTGATATAATAATCTAGTATTTGAGAATCTTGTATTTTCCCATTGCTCTCCAAATGGGAGAGGATATTCTAAATACAAAATTTAGAGCCAGGCAGCCTGAAAGAGAGGGCTAATGTCAATGTGATGAAATTTAGCAAAGATTTTTGTTTTTTTAATCCTGACCTTGATGAAAAACATCAGAGGTAGAACTATAGGTTGGTGGGGCCTGGCTTTATAGCCATTCATGGGCTCAAGGATGAGGGAATTAGGTAGAAACACATTTACACAAGGTTGCTAGAAAAGCCAACTCAGCCTGAGATCCCAGTAGAGAAAGTGATGTCCATACGATGAAACCAGGTCAGAAATACTGTTTGATTGTGGGGCAACATCTTGTGAAAGGGACATTGACTAACTAGGGAACATAATGAAGACAGGGACTACAAAGCTCAGGGCCCAGAAATGACAAATTAATTGAAGAAACTGAAATGTCTCAGACTTGAAAAAGATCATGAGAAGAGAAGACTGGCTTTAAATATTTGAAGAACTGCCAGGAGAAGAAGAGCTAATGTGTTTTGTGTCCCTTCAGAGGGCTAAATAGGGCCAAAGGGTGAGGGCAATGGAATTTGAATCTACATAATTAACCCTTCCTTCCAGTTGGGGAATGGTTGGTTTGTGAAGGACTAAGCTCCCCATCCAAGCCCTAGTTAAATAGAAAGGAATCATTTGTCAAGGATCCTATAGAAGCCCTTCTTGGTTTTGATGGGATGTTGATTCTCTAAATCTTTTAATTCTAAGCTTTCTTGATTATATGCTTAAAAATTCCTTAAGTGATATATCTAATTATAGAAGTATTTTCACTGTGCAGCCAAATTTGAATTTTCATGAAACATGATTAAATTTCTTAATATGATGATGAGAAGGTGAACTGGAACTTGAAGAAATAATGGGGACACAGCAGGCTGAGATAATAGCTTTTGTACAAAGTCATGGAGTGTTGGGTCAAGAGAAGATGAACCTGCCTATAGAGGAGCTTTGTATCAGGGGGTGTGAGAACTCAGGGTAGTTGAAAGGAGAGGTGCCAGTATATAGAAGGCCTACGAGGTAGGATGAGAGTTTACATTCTGCGTAGTAGGCAATGGAAAATGAGTGGGTCTTTTCCAGGCCAAATAGGGACATGATGGAAACAGATGGAAAGACCGGTGAGACATCCTGGGGTTGGGAGACATTAGAATCAGGGAAACTGATTGAATGGGCATAGTGGTATTCCAGGCATTAAGTGATGTGAGTTTAATACAAGGTGCAACCAGCAAGATAAAGGAGAATGCAGAGGTAAAAAACATTTTTAAAAAATCAGCAAAACTTTGTGAGAATTTGGATTTAGGGAAACTAATGGAGGAAGCATCCTAGAATGGGGGGATTAGTATCTGGAGACCACTTCATTCTGAACTATCTCCCCTTTTATGTCTTTCCCCTTTTTATGGATCTTTTAAGATTTATTTCCAAACAACCTCCACTAAAGCCCCACAACTCCTTATCCTTAATTCTACAATCCAACAAGAGCTCTGGATTGAATTATTTTTTATAGACTCCTTTGGTAACAAAACCTAACGGAACTGACAGAGGGTATTCATAGTTTTCATCCATCCCACTTAGTGAAGATATTCACCTGCCTCACTGCAGAAGTGTGAATGCCTGGTGAAGGGCTGAGGCCCACATGCAGCGGGGTGCATGTGTAGTGGTATGTGCATCCTATTGCCCTGCTGAGAACCAAAATAAGTTCTACCTTTTGAAATACATTTGGATTTAAAGTTTTCAGACAAGACATGGTGGTTTTGTAGACTATTTCTTAGATCTCTTCATCCCCAGTATGTAGAAATAGACAGTGTAAGCTGAGTGGAGGTGAAAAACATGGAGAAGTTGAACAATTCAATTAGTTATGGTCCCTGGTCACTGGTGCCTGAACTCCCATTCTGCCAAAAGGCATGATGCCTTCTGATCCTCTCTCCTCTGATTCCTGAGTGTGGGAATCATCCAACCTTCTCCTCTGCCCTGGCCTTCTCTAGTTCAGTGCTGACTCCCTTAGAAAACCCTTTACTCTAGCCTGCAGGACTAAGGTTAATTTGGAGATGAAATAATAGGCTTGACCTCATCTGCCAACCAGATGCCCTCTAGATACATGTGGGTCATTTGACCCTCAGGGAAATTCCAAACTGGAGTGAGTGCCATCTCAGTGTGTGCCAGGCCCCAGACAAGAAAAGTGACACCTCCATTGGGTGCTGCCTGGGATCCTGAGATGGCAGTGGTGTCTGTGGCAGAAAGGAGGGTCACAGAGGAGTGTTCTGACAGGTGCTTGGATATACTTGGATCAGTGTCCCAGCCCTCTCCTCTCACAGCTTACACCTGGGATGCCTGTCCTTTGAGCGGTGACTTGAGCCATGTGGTGGCAGAGATCCGAGCTTTGAGAGGGCAGCTGGAGCAGAGTATTGAGGTGAACAATGGTCTGCAACTTCAGCTGGAACAGCAGTTGGATGGTGGCAGTGGCAAAGCCAGCCTCAGCCCCTCCTCCATTAACCAGAACTTCCCAGCCAGCACTGGCCCTGGTGACAAGCAGCCGCGCTTCCAAGGTAGGAAGGAAAAGGGAATCAGCAAGCCCTCGGCCCCTGGGGAGGTCACCAGGATGTCTGGTGGGACGGACGTCTGGTCTCTTCCATGCTCCTTAGGGTCAGGGTGAAATCCGGACATGCTTCATTCTAGTGCTGTGAGTGACAGCAGGCAATTTAGGGTGGACCTGGCTCTAGATTCTGAGTTGGCCACTTATACATTGTTTGCTTTGAGCAAGCTGTTTAAACTCCTCAGTTATTTAAGCCTTTGTGTCCTCATCTTTAAGATGAGAATAATAATAATATAAACCTTGTATAATTATTGGGAGCATTCGATGAAATAATTTGCACATGCCTGACAATCAGAATCACTCAACAAGTCATGTATGATACCTATTCCTTGTATTTGTGGAGTGGGTCTTAAAAATTAACAAGTTTTTAAACAAATTTTTCAAACAATTCATGAGAGGTAGGGCAGATTTTAATCTCTCTATCTCACAGGAGGAATCTTAGGGATTGAGCCATTGGCTGACCTGCTAAGGTTTACAGGAGCTAACAGTCGAAGCGGGGATTCGAGCTAGGTGTTTTGATTTCCAGTCTGTGTTCCTCCCCCATCACCATGCTCTGTCTCGGCACTGCTGGCTTTTCCCAGTGCCGTCGCCCAGCTTCCTATCCCCTAACTGGTGGGGAGCTCAGCAGTATTCCTGTCCCAAGGAAATCCTGGCTATGAGACAGCAGTGCTGGCACCTGCTTCTGCCCCCGCCATGCCTGCCTGGCCACAGAGGAAAGTTAAGCCAGTTCTCCCCCTCTCTGCCCAATGTCTTCATCAGTCTCACTTCCTCCAGTTTTCATATGAATGTTAATTCTATCTCCACACCCCAGCCTCTTGTCACATTAATTTCAACTTCTTTCTGTCCTTGAAACTCACCATCTCCACTCACCTCCACGGCCACATCCTCAACTTTATTCTCCCCAGGAATCATTTCTGCCCAGGATTATTTTCGTGCCTGCTTTCCCTGGGGCATGTTAATCCTTATTTTTTTCCCCTGATTCTGCTAGATTTTCACTTATCAGACAGCAACCTCCTTTGTCAAATGAAGGTGATACTCCTGAGATCATGTGGCCAGTAAATAAGAACACGTGTGTTGCCAAGTTTAGCGCCTGGCAAGGCGGCACTGCCGGGCCTCCTCGGATGGATGCTCGGCCTCCTCAGGCCGCCCTGGTGATTGCAGGGGTCAGCCACGCCTCCTTTCTGCCTCACCAGGCTCTCCCTGCCCTGCCTGCCCGAAGGGCTCAGCCTGCAGACCCGGTCGCTGCTCCTCCCGCTTTGTGCACCACAGAGGCCTGAGCTGAAAAGCGGACTCTGTGCCTCACTGGTCTGAGCAGGATCGTTTCTGTCCTCTTTGTGGTATTTTCCCAGTCCTCCACGGTGAGACTGCTGCCTGGTGTCCAGGGGGCGTCTCTAACCACCAAGGCTTCTGTCTCCTTGTTAGTCAGTCATTTTTCCAGTACTGACCCATGAGAATGGTGACCAGAATGCTGAGTTCAATCATCCCATAAATCCATTATTCTTCGATTCAATATTTATTACATTCCATATATACTATATACATATTGATGCATATTTATAGTTAAAATGCTTAGTATTAGATAGCATTTACAAAATTATATTCAAAACTGGGGTTAGAAAAAAGTACCTAATAAGTTTTCAAACCAGAAGTTGCTTCCTCATGGAACACCCTCAATTAAAGGAGCATCTGCTTGCTCCAAGCATAGTGATTGGCCGGCTGTTGCTCTTGATTGTGGTATGTGGGTGACGGCTATGTAAGAGGGGGGCCCTGCTGCCTTAGACCTCTGTCGGAGAGGAGGAGGCTGTGTGCGTGCTTGGTGAGCAGTGTGGTGCGGCGCCCCAAGAGCTGTTCTCGTCTCTATGCCCTAGATGCAGTTGCTTCCCCTCCAGTTCGGGACGTCGGCATGAATTCTCCAGCTCTGGCCTCTCCCACCTCTTCCACAGCTGCGGGATCAGAGGCCACCGTCCTCGATAGGACAAATGGTAAGTATAGCAACTAAAGGAGTCAGAAACTGATGAGAAATTATTAATGCAAGTACCCTTTGGTTGCCTACAGACACATTATCTGAATTTAGAGACTTTTCTCTGCATTTCCCAAGGCCTTTAGCCCTACACATTGCAGCTTCTGCGGCCTCCTTGCCGGTCATTATTCTTCCTGCTTTGGTTTTCCTGTCACTGTGTTGTGGCTTCATTGCACTGTAATCTCTCCCTTCTGCAAAGTGCTCTCTGTATCCAAGTTAATTTCCTTGTTTGTGTCTTCTCAACCTGAAAATTTTAAATCTTTCTATTAATAATATTTGTCATGAATATTTCATTTGTCATCAAGGATAAGATTTGCCTCCTAGCAATTTCATCATTGTGAGATGCTGTAAGGAAAGATTCTAAAAATACAGAATCCAGGGTATCTATGGACTTTTACATCATGCTCATATTTTCCAAGACTGTCTGTCTTGTCCTGGCCTCTTCGGTGTCTGATGTCTCATTTGGATTCAAGTGAACTGAGGCTGTGGTCATGAATAACAGTGGGTTCTGTGGTGTGGTTGTATTTTTCAGAGCTGAGTTTGGCCACTTCTCCAGGAATGAAGAACCCACCCGAGCTACAGGGTGGTGCTACCGACGGCTCCTTTGCCAATAAGCATGGCCACCATGTGATTGGCCACATTGATGACTACAGTGCCCTGAGGCAGCAGATTGGGGAGGGCAAACTGCTGGTCAAAAAGATAGCATCTCTTCTGAGGTCAGCCTGCAGCTTCCCTAGCCTTGAAGGCCAGGGCACAGAGGTAATCACACCACAGCTCTCAGGTGTGCTTTCTCTCTGTGCCCCTTCCTCTGGTCTCAGCTCTTTCTCCCACAACTGGTTTTCATGCTCTACATCTCCCAGAAGCTAAGGATGCATCTCCCACTTACATGCAGCCAGGCCTTTCTTCCCCATCTCCTACTTCACTCTGAAGTCTGCTTCGTGCAGATGTAGATGACAAGGAGTTCCCTCAGAGGCAGAGTAAAGTCCATGTGGCACGGGGGCCTCAGTAGGAGCCTCCACATGGTCCTGCACCACACATCTTTTCATAGCTTCATGTTTGTTACAGTCATGCTGGCACAGGGCCCTTCCTGGCAGAATAAAACCATTTAATCAGATGGCTAGAACCTGAGTACATATATCCACACGGGCCACCTGTGTGGAAGGGGTGAGAAGCCTGGCAGCCAGGGCATTTCCCAGTTCACACAGAGCAGGGGAGGAAAGCAGGCAGTGAGACTTCTCAGAGCCCCTCACCACTAAGGGGATGGGCACCAGCCTCTGGGCTGCCTGAGCCACTGGAGATGCAGGGACACGAAGGGACAGGCCTGCCCCCAGGAGCTCTGCACTGGAGAGGAAGACACATGTCTGAGTAAAGACAACAGCAGGGGCTCCAGGCAGTGTTAGAACTTGTTTTGGGGGTGAGGGCGTGAAAGCAGAAACCCCTTGTCCCAGGCAGGATGGTGCACAGGTTGCTGGGGAATGACAGGCACTCCAGGTAAGGGGCGCAGCACCACAGACCTTGGAGCTATGAATGGTTAAGCCCAGTTGAGGCATTAAGTGTGATTGAGGGAGCAGTAAGGGGTGACAGTGGCAAAATTAGGGACCCTACTATTGAAAGCATGGGAGCAGGACTAGAAGCATAAGGAAAGTGTGGGAGAAGTGGGCATCAAAGGCATTCTTGCCAGCAGGAGGGCTCTCTGCAGTGGCAGATCCTGGTTTTCCAGGTTAGAAGAGGGTTTCTTTCACTGGGTCAAGCAGGTCCAGGTCTGCCCATGTCCCTCACAAAGGAAGCTTGAGCTCTGTACTCAGGAAAGTGATCTCCCAGCCCCAGTGATGCCCACAGCTGCCTCCCTGTGTCCCCAGGTGCCTGGCAGCAAAGGCATCCATGAGCTTCAGAGCAGCACCAAGGCCCTGCGTTGCACGCTGGAGGAGTCAGCCGCCCTCCTCGCCATGTTCTGGCGGGCGGCCTTGCCAAGCTACCCTAGCCCCACGTTGCCAGGCCAAGCGGTAAGAGGCCAGCGTCCTTTACTGGTTCTGCCCCAAATGTCATTCTGCCTCCTCAGTCCTGTAGGTCCTGCTGATCAAGAGCTGAATGGTGAGAGGGGCAGACGAGCCCTGGAGGGAGGCCTCTCATCCTCAGTGGCTGCTCTCCAGAAACTCTACGTCCCTTCCTCTCCCACCCAGCTCCCCGGGAGACAAAATCAGGGAGGGAAAGGGAAGGATATGCAGAAGGCTGGACAGGAGAACCCTGGCCACACATGAATGTTCAGTTTCTTTAACTTTCTGGAATTTGGCTAAGCTGAAGCTCAGGGACATGTTACAGTGTCAACACCTCCTCCCTGCCCACAGGTCCACATGATCAAGCATGATAACACAGTGTCACCATGAAACAAACAGGCTCTTTTAGCCACTTACTAGCATTCCAACACATTGCTTAAAGCTGCAGTGCTGGGTCAGGTCCAGAGAGAGTGAGCCAGCCCCCAGATGCTCTCGGATTTCTGGTTGACAGAACTTTGGACAGGCAGGTTCCCTAATCTCCTCCCAGGGATTCTGACTGCAGGTTAGTATCACTGACACCTTAGGGGACGCAACTCTGCTAATTCCAAGGAGGGGGTGTTTTGCTGTTTTGAGGTTGGGGCACATATTTACAAAGCTGCAGACTGTCTCAGGCTAGGCGTCCCTCCCCAGGCATCAGTGTTCCTTAGGATGCCTGAGTGGGGTAGCTGACGTCAGCACCAAGTCTGAGCTCTTGCTCACAGCTGGCAACAGAAGTGTGGGCCTGGGCTAGTCTGCTTGGGGGCGCCCGGGTTCTCAGTGTCCCTTCCTAATGGCCTCGTCCTAAGCGGTCATCAGCTAGGGAACTTTAGAGCCCTCAGTGGAGGGATTCCACCAGAATAAGTTGGGAAGGTCAAAGAATCCTATTTTGGGTTGTAAAGAGCCACAAAGCCTGGGGTGCTTCAGGCCTTCTGCCCATTGACAAGAGAGCCTGTTCCTCTTCCCCAGGGAGAGTCCATGAAAAGGGAGCTTCTGGAACTGAGAACTAAACTATCCAAACAGGAGGGTGTCCTTCAGAGCACAGCTGAGCGTCTGAAGACAGCCAACCAGCAGAAGGACAGCATGGAGCAATTCATCTTCAGCCAGTGTGGGTGCCCCAAAGCTGGGACCGGGAGAGGAAATGGGGGGCTTCCAGACTCCGCATTCATGGTGCAGATGAATGGTGGCGGAGGCTGGGGGAGGGGGAGACTGGTGTGGTGTCCCGAGCCCACTGTGTCATGGTAACCATGAATGAGCAGGCCAGGGCCCGTGGGGACAGCAGGAGACCCTGAATGGTCAGACAGACACGCATAAGAACACACACCCAAGCCAAGTATGGGCCCGGCTGGTAATTTCTTTCTTGCTGGGCTGTTTCATTGTTTCAGTGACCAGGACACATGATGTTTTGAAGAAGGCAAGGACTAATCTGGAGGTAAGGAAACCACTGCACCAGTCAGAGTCGCAGAGCCCTCCCCAAGCCACATCATTTGCATCAGAATCTGTGGGTGATATTCGACCTGTGCTGGCCTTCCTAGAGACCACAAGTCCCCTCGTGGGATGCAGGTCCTCAGGAAGCACCCTTCTCATTTCCACCCCGTCACCTCTCCCACCAAAGCAGTAACATCTCAGTCACACCCACATTGTCATCAGCTTCTCTCTTCACTCCAATTCTCCTTCTCCATGCCAAATTGGGACTCTGGACAAATGTGAGTCAGTTGATTCTCACGGTCAGAGGACGTAGGGGAGTCCACCTCTGAATTAGCTTTCAGTAAAGGGATCTTGGGCCAATTACATATTCTGGTGTTTCTGTACCAGTTAATGAAAAACAAAAGCAAGAAGCAACCTAACAAACTGACGTCACTGCACACGGTGGGGCTGAGCACAGCCATCGGGTGGTGATTTATCTTTTCCTTCAGGCAACATCACAAAAGAAAACCACTGGATCCTGTGACCTAAAAGAGAATGTGATGATAAATAGAAACTGAAACTTAAAGAGGAATACGTTATATCTATGGCAGGCATTCTCTACATTTACTTAAAATAATAGCACATTCCCTAGAAAGTTCTTTGAAGAAAAACTTGAGATGTATGAAATGGCTTAAAAATCACAAACTAAGCCTTTTAACTTGGATTTTATAGTTTTGCTGTGATCAATTGAGCATATTCTTAGGAGTTTCCCTAAATTGTGACCTGAGAGAATGCTGGTCCCACAGTATGAAAATGGATTTGGCCATGATTTAACTCTGCTCCTTTTCTTTCTTTTTTTTTTGGCTAATTCCCTTTTTTTTCTTTGATGATTCCTTTCTTTCCTGAGTCTTTTTAGAAGAACACTTACAAGATTGCTTCTAGAAAGCCTTATTCCTGTCTCAGAAAAGGTAACGCAACAGCCTCACATCCCCGCTGGCTTCTCCGGGTCTGGAAGTTTCCTCTCCACCTCTGCTGTAGGCCATTGGAAGGGGCCCGAGGCCTGGGTTCTAATCCAGACTTGTCACTAACTGTTTTTGTGGCTTTCTTTGTGCGGTGGCACTAGACTGCAATGATCTCTGAGCTCCTGCTGACTTGGCCTCTCTCCGTCCTTAAGTAAATGGGACACACACTGAGCAGGGCCCTTCCCTGCCAAGGGCCCTGCCCTGCCAAGGGCGCTGGCCTTCCTGCACCAGGCTGTTCTGTATGTGCATGTTTCACACCAGGCCCTTCTCCTGGGAGATCACAAAAGCCATCATTTTGCTCCAAAGTGAATTAGAGAGTGAACGGGGCCCTAGAGAAGGAGTGGTGGGATCAGGCCTCCTGGTGTGCAGTGGCTTTGCGAGGGGCCGTCACCACTCCAGCTGCTGGGGAAGCTTTCCCTCCAACGGGTGGCACCAGTTGCTCTGCCAGACCTCAGTGCCTGCCCTCAGCTCAGCCTCTCGCCAGGCTCTCACCCTGCTGCTGGCTTCTGTCACCACTCAGCGCTCACTCCAGCCTCAGTGAGCCACCAGCAGGGCCTGGGAACTGGCTCGCACTTTGTTTTATCTTTGTCTCCAGGTGAAATCCCGAAGGGCTCTTCCATGCACTCCAGTCTTGTGACCCTTGCCTTCCAGGAGCCACGCAAGAAGTAAAGCCACCAGAGGTCCTTAAAACAGCAGGAAGGATGGGCCTGCCTGTCTTCTGCCCAGCTACCTGTCTGATGAGGAGGATCTGGAGCCCATTTCTCCACCGCTGGAGGGCCCAGAAGGAGCCAGAGATGTGGCCTGTGGGGCTGGGTGGAAGGCAGGGGCCTCTCTTGCAGTTGTAGACTACCATCAGCCGAGGGCCAGTGGCTCAGCACTGAGCCCAGTGTGCATAGCTTGTAGAGGACATTGTGACGCTGCTTCTGAATGCCCCACAGGCGTGGGAACTAGCAAGAGCACGTTTCTCACCTCGGTACCTATCCTCAGATGGTGAGCTCAGGGGAAATAGGACCCTGCTTCCCTCGAATGGGGTGTGTGGTCCCAACGCTGGTGCTCCTCAGCAGTTCTAAAAGCACGTGACTGAGCTGTGCTGCCCTGCTAGACAGTGGGGCTCAGCCAGCCCTGCTCACAGATCCACCCCTGACTGGGGCCAGCTTAGACGCATCATCGGCAGGCTGGATCAGTCTGCACTGCAGCACCTGAGTTCTTTGAATCCACAGGGTGATAGCAGTGACTTCCCAGATGCCATCCCTTGCTTAGCCTAGCACCTCCTATTTCTAGTCTCTTGTGATCTCCAGAGTGTACTGACCTCACTCTAAATATGCTGTCCTGTTTTATCATCCTGACTTTCCTCTTGGGAACTGGGGACTAAAGGCCAGACTAAGTCCATTGAAAGTCGTGTGTCAAAGAAAGTGATCATCTTTAAGTGGAATGTGAGAGGCCCCAGTTGTGCTAAGACCTAGACTGTGTCTTCACAGTGCTTTAGAATGTGTGTATGTGTGTATAAATATAATATATATTTATATATGTTGCTATAGCCATATGTTGAAGGCTAACATAACCGGTGGACAGGGTCGGCGAGAGGAAGTCTTTTTGGTGGCTATTAAAGCAAAATGTGTATAAAGAAAGAAAAAATTTTCTTCACCTGCTTTGTTTCTAATTTTTATCCCAATGTCTGGGCTGAGGGTATAAGAATAAGAAGTGGTGAACTATTGTTAAGAAGCTCATAGTCTAATGCTTAAAGCCTAAGTTTTAAAGAGTAAGTTTTTCCTTCTTTGTCATTTTATAGGAATCCCCAGTCTAAAAATATAGAAGAGCAGTTTTGAAATTTAGGGTGCCTTAGTCTCAGCTGTGGGGTTTATAGAAGCTACTTCCTGGGCTCCAGTCCCAAGAGATTTAGTCAGTGTGGAGACCTCAAATCTGCATTTTTCCCATATGCACCCCAGCTGATTCTGATGCAGGTGGGCTGCAGACCACAGTTTAAAATACATTGTTCTATAATAGTGAATCATAACTATAAATACACTTGTCTTATTTTAATTAAGAACCATTAACTGAAAATTAAATAAGTTGTTCCGTAAATGCTGACACACATTTCTTAATGTATTCCTTGGGGAAAGTCCTTACTTAGGTCCTTTTGCCTCCAGAACTAAAGCTATCGCTCCACAATTACTTCCTAGAAACAGATGAAAAAATGTAAAACAAGCAACAACAGCAAGAACATAAACTCAAGCACTGTCACCACAACCACCACCAACAGCAATGACAAGAAGATCTGTCAGCAGATTCTGGCCTGGGGCAGAGACGCACCCCACTCTCAGTGGGTGGCATGACCTCAGCATCTGCTTTTACACTCAGTTGTTTAAGTATTTCCCATGAGTGCCTTTGGCTGCCCACACAGAGGAACTCACTGGCATAATAAACAGAACAATGAAAGGTCAGCAAATCCGTAGTTGCTTAAAGACAAAGTAGCAGAATTTGAGGCCCTCTTGCTTATATTACCAATCACCCTATGCATACTCAGGCATCCCAGCAGATCTCCTGTCACCCGGTGCTCCAGGGCCAGTAGGCACAGTGAAAGATCAGTAATCAGGGAGGACTCAAATGTTGCTTTTAAGAAACTCATCATTACATCCGATCACAAATTACATTACATTTGGGGAAAAGCCTTAGAAGCCATTCTTGTATTTCACCCTTTGTAAAGTGTTGAGAAGTAACTCTGTGCTTTGATTAAGACTTGTAAAAATATGTCTTTGAAAGGAGGATTCACCAATATTTAACGGTTTGTAAATTCTTTTCCTCTGTGTGACAGAAACAGGGCCCATTCTTAAAAATAAAAGAGTCTTTGTGGCCACTGATATCTTCCAATTTGCCCTGATTCCGATAAGAACCATGTTGAGCTCTGTGCAGGCAGCAGGGTGAAGGTCCTACAGAAAAGAATGGGAAGGAAAAAAGATGGCAGGGACCTAACAGAACATCTGCACATGGGAAACTAGCTCTTGACCTGTCAACTGCACACAGCCACCCTGCAGAATGAAGGCAGCATTCATCGTATCCCACTGATGTTATCCTTGAGAAAGTGAACCAACTTGACACTTGTATTGGTTTTCTAATACTGTCATAAAAATTACCATAAACACAGCAGCTTAACTCAGATTTATCACTTCTCAGTTCCATAGGTGAGGAATCCAGCAAGGATCTCACTGGGCTAAAATTAAGATATCAACCTGGCAGCTTTCCCCTCTGGAGGCTGTAGGGGACTTTAGACTTTGGCCTTAGCCTTTTCCAGCTTTAAGAGGCCATATTCCTTGGCATGTGGCCCCTTCCTGCACCTTCAGCACTAGCAACAGCAGGTAGAGTCCTTCTCACATGGCATCATTCCAACTGCCTTCTTTGTGTCTTCCATTGTCAAGACGCCATGCAATTACATGGGGGCTCCTGCACCATCCAGGATAACCTCCCCATCTCAAGGCCCTTACGCACATCTGCGAAATCCCTTTTGCCATGTAATGCAGCATATTCAGGGGTTCCAGGAATTAGGATGGTGATATTCTCAGAGGGGAGGCATCATGCGCCTACCACAACACTTCACTCAGGTGCCAACTATACTGGGACTTAAAAATATCTTTTCTAATTTCAACAGTTTAGTAAAATTAAGAAACTACCTCAAGATGTGGTCCAGAACAGCAAATCAAGACAAAGCCAATTAGAAACCCTGGAGGTGCTCCACTGATGACTAAAAAGGTGCACAAGTGCTAGTCTTTTTATAGTAGTAGTTTAGTTTTTTGTTCTGTTTTTTTTCCAGGTATGTGTGCGGTTTCTCCCCTCCAAAGGCCGACTGTGTAGAACTCTCATCTTAGGCAAAGAGCGCCTAGTGGAGGAAGGGAAGATGAGGGAAGAGTGGGCGTGCCTGGGACCCCACTAACCCCGGCTGAGACCTTTCAGCTAGGTCTAAATGGGTCAGATGGGCTGTTTTCTTCCGACCTGTCCTTGCCTGAACACTGGGATCCTTGCGCGCCTCCCCAGGTGGCCACAAGGGGGCGCCATGATCCTCTCCCTTGGAACTTGGCTGGTAAGCACGCGGCCAAGTGTGTCTGGGATCTTCCCTGCCAGATGTTAGCTGTGAGCATCCTGACGTGGTCACATTCCTGGGGCTGGCCTAAGGCCTCGGGGGTTGGCTGCGGAGGCTGAGCACCTCAGGTGGAGCCATCTTACCCTGTCTTCCTCAGCAGGCTCTGACATGAGAGGAATGTTTTGGGCTTCTCCTGCTCGTGAAAAGTCTCCCTCATCTTCCTCTCAGACTCGGGCAGCCCTTTCCTATGTTGGCTTGCTCTGTATGTGGGGGTCGGCAGGTGGGGGTGGTGGCGATAGGGGTTGAGGCCAGAAGGTGCAAGGTGAGGGACAAGGAGTGGTAACCAAAAAAAGGCTGGACAGAGAGCAGAGGCTGGGGAGGAGGAGAGGGAATTAGAAGCAAGATAGGGAAGGGGAGGACTGGAGCTTCAATACCGAGGTGGTTTTAGTCTCGGCCTCAGAATGTCAGCTCCCTCTGGAAGGCTTCTTAGCCTCATCCTGGACACCCCCACACACACGTGTGCACACAGGCACAGAGGCCCTGGTCTCACCGCCTGGCCTCCTTCCTCCCACGTGAAGACCCCCCTCCCACAACCTGATTTCGGGCATTCTCTCCTTTCCCACGGGGTCTCCCCTAGGCACAGAGCCCTCCCCAGCAGCCAAACCATTGTCTTGTGGTGCTGGAGAGTCCAAAGCACAGAATGTCCCATGGGAACAGGAAGAGCAGCCCACCTTGGGTCATGAGGTCACCCTGCAGAATCTGGACCCAGCTGTTCCAGATCATTCTTGGTTGGCATACGTGAAAATGTCAAAATGTTCAAAAGAAAATCCAAGAAGATCCTTGGTACAGATCATTCTTTCATGTAGAAAATTATGCTATGAAATCATAAACCTGGTGATCAATCAATCAATCCTCATCCTCAACTCACAGCTCAACCTTAACGAGACACCAGGTTGTGAATGCCGGTTACAGAAGTGAACAGAACTAGGGCAGATCCCAGAAATGCCCAGGAAGGACAAGCTCTTTCACCCAATAGCTAAATACCCCCCTGTATTCGTCAGCTCTGGCTGCCATGATGACATACGTACTCTAGGTAGTTTAAACAGAAACCTATTTTCTCACAGTTCTGGAGGCTGGAAGTTCAAGACCAAGGTTGGAAGTTCCTGCCTCTTTTGTTCCTGGTGGGATTTCTCTTGTAGGTTGCATATAACGGTCCTCTCATTATGTCCTCACACAGCCTCTTTTGGGTGCTCATCCTGGGCAGGAGTAGGGAGCCCAAGTGTAACTCTGGGGGGAAAATCTGTTCCCAGCCTGGGGCAAATTACCTTTGAAACAGAAATCAGTCAAAGGGAGAAATAACGTGGGAGAAACCCATTTATAGCTTACAAGCAGTTGTTCACTTCTGCCCACAGGTGTCTCTTGCCACCAGGTTGCAAAAAGGGACCCCACCTAACCTCTCCAGTCCAGATATGCCAAATCACCTGTATTGATATGGAGATGGACTACTTCTCTCCACCCCTTGGAAACACCTATTGATATGGAGATGCACTAAGGCCTGGGAGAGATTCTGGAAATACTGCAATTTTGCCCACAGCCCACCCCTCCAGAAATCTTGCCTTACAATCTACTTGCTCCCCATCTTCCACAGTGGCCCCTGTGTGAGAAAACTAGAGCACTGTAACCAGACTAATAACATACAATAGCAACAGCAATAAAATAATAATCTTCAATCCAGAGGGTTCAGCTAGATTCAAACTCCTATGCAGGTTGAGTCCATCGCTCGCCCATTCCACGGGCACCAGTAGGTGAAAGGGTAGGGAGTTCAGAGCAATCATCATGTGGCAGCTGCAGCCAGGGGCAGATCCAGGCCTCGGGGACTGTAGAGGAAAATAACATTAAGCGCGATAAGATACATATTTTAATGACACCAGCATAGGCAAATCCTGTCCATCAGGTAGGATACATTCAAGAGAGTGGTTCTGTGATAAAAAAGTGGCAGGAGCTGGAGGGGCGGAAGATGGCGGCGTGAGTAGAGCAGCGGAAATCTCCTCCCAAAACAACATATATCTATGAAAATATAACAAAGACAACCCTTCCTAGAATAAAGACCAGAGGACACAGGACAATATCCAGACCACATCCGCACCTGAGAGAACCCAGTGCCTCGCGAAGGGGGTAAGATACAAGCCCCGGCCCCGCGGGAGCCGAGCGCCCCTCCCCCCAGCTCCCGGAGGGAGAAGAGCAGGCAGAGCGGGAGGGAGACGGAGCCCAGGACTGCCGAACACCCAACCCCAGCCATCCCGGGCCAGAGTGCAGGGCGCTCGATACTAGGAAAACAGGGCAGCAAGAACAGTGAGCAGGCACTGGAGGCTGGGAGACAGAGGACATAAGAAAAGCGCGCGACCATTTTTTTTTTTGCTTTTTTGCTGTTTTGTTTTGGCGAGCGCTTTTTGGAAGTCTTAAAGGGATAGGGACCCCAATACTAGGGAAACAGGGCAGCAAGAACAGTGAGCAGGCACTGGAGGCTGGGCGACAGAGGACGTAAGAAAAGCGCGCGACCATTTTTTTTTTTGCTTTTTTGCTGTTTTGTTTTGGCGAGCGCTTTTTGGAAGTCTTAAAGGGATAGGGACCCCAATGCTAGGGAAACAGGGCAGCAAGAACAGTGAGCAGGCACTGGAGGCTGGGCGACAGAGGACATAAGAAAAGCGCGCGACCATATTTTTTTTGCTTTTTTGCTGTTGTGTTTTGGCGAGCGCTTTTTGGAAGTCTTAAAGGGATAGGGACCCCAATACTAGGGAAACAGGGCAGAAAGACCAGTGAGCAGAGGCCTGAGGCTGGCACCGGAGAATAAAGAAAAACGAACGACCACCCCCTTTTTTTTTTTTTTTTTTATTAAAAACTTTTTTTTTTTTTTAATTAAAAAATTTTTTATTATTATTATTATTATTTTTTTTGTGGTCGCTGTTTTGTTTTGGCGGGTGCTTTTTGGAAGTCTTAAAGGGGCAGGGCGGGTCACTTAATCCAGAGGTAGGGAATCCGGGATCTCTGGGCACCCTAACCCCTGGGCTGCAGGGAGCAGGCAGGCCCCTTAAGGAGATAAATAGCCTCCCAGCAGCTCCTGCTCCAACGCGACTCCACCATTTTGGAGTAGCTGCCCGAGCCAGGCCACGCCCACAGCAACAGCGGAGATTAACTCCATAGCAGCCGGGCAGGAAGCAGAAACCCTGTCTGCGCGCAGCTGCGCAGCACAAGCCACTAGAGGCCGCTGTTCTCCCAGGAGAGGAGGGCCACAAACCAACAAGAAGGGAAGTTCTTCCAGCTGTCACTCGTCCCAGTTCTGCAGACTATTCCTATCACCATGAAAAGGCAAAGCTACAGGCAGACAAAGATCACAGAGACAACACCAGAGAAGGAGACAGACCTAACCAGTCTCCCTGAAAAAGAATTCAAAATAAGAATCATAAACATGCTGACAGAGATGCAGAGAAATACGCAAGAGAAATGGGATGAAGTCCGGAAGGAGATCACAGATGCCAGAAAGGAGATCGCAGAAATGAAACAAACTCTGGAAGGGTTTATAAGCAGAATGGATAGAATGCAAGAGGCCATTGATGGAATTGAAATCAGAGAACAGGAACGCATAGAAGCTGACATAGAGAGAGACAAAAGGATCTCCAGGAATGAAACAATATTAAGAGAACTGTGTGACCAATCCAAAAGGAACAATATCCGTATTATAGGGGTCCCAGAAGAAGAAGAGAGAGGAAAAGAGATGGAAAGTATCTTAGAAGAAATAATTGCTGAAAACTTCCCCACATTGGGGGAGGAAGTAATCGAACAGACCACGGAAATACACAGAACTCCCAACAGAAAGGATCCAAGAAGGGCAACACCAAGACACATAATAATTAAAATGGCAAAGATCAAGGACAAGGAAAGAGTGTTAAAGGCAGCTAGAGAGAAAAAGGTCACCTATAAAGGGAAACCCATCAGGCTAATGTCAGATTTCTCAACAGAAACCCTACAGGCCAGAAGAGAATGGCATGATATATTTAATACAATGAAACAGAAGGGCCTTGAACCAAGGATACTGTATCCAGCACGACTATCATTCAAATATGACGGTGGGATTAAACAATTCCCAGACAAACAAAAGCTGAGGGAATTTGCTTTCCACAAACCACCTCTACAGAACATCTTACAGGGACTGCTCTAGATGGGAGCACTCCTAGAAAGAGCACAGCACAAAACACCCAACATATGAAGAATCGAGGAGGAGGAACAAGAAGGGAGAGAAGAAAAGAATCTCCAGATAGTGTATATAACAGCTCAATAAGCGAGCTAAGTTAGGCAGTAAGATACTAAAGAGGCTAACCTTGAACCTTTGGTAACCACGAATTTAAAGCCTGCAATGGCAATAAGTACATATCTTTCAATAGTCACCCTAAATGTTAATGGGTTGAATGCACCAATCAAAAGACACAGAGTAACAGAATGGATAAAAAAGCAAGACCCATCTATATGCTGCTTACAAGAAACTCACCTCAAACCCAAAGACATGTACAGACTAAAAGTCAAGGGATGGAAAAACATATTTCAAGCAAACAACAGTGAGAAGAAAGCAGGGGTTGCAGTACTAATATCAGACAAAATAGACTTCAAAACAAAGAAAGTAACAAGAGATAAAGAAGGACACTACATAATGATAAAGGGCTCAGTCAAACAAGAGGATATAACCATTCTAAATATATATGCACCCAACACAGGAGCACCAGCATATGTGAAACAAATACTAACAGAACTAAAGGGGGATATAGACTGCAATGCATTCATTCTAGGAGACTTCAACACACCACTCACCCCAAAGGATAGATCCACTGGGCAGAAAATAAGTAAGGACACGGAAGCACTGAACAACACAGTAGAGCAGATGGACCTAATAGACATCTATAGAACTCTACATCCAAAAGCAGCGGGATATACATTCTTCTCAAGTGCACATGGAACATTCTCCAGAATAGACCACATATTAGGCCACAAAAAGAGCCTCAGAAAATTCCAAAAGATTGAAATCCTACCAACCAACTTTTCAGACCACAAAGGCATAAAACTAGAAATAAACTGTACAAAGAAAGCAAAGAGGCTCACAAACACATGGAGGCTTAACAACACGCTCCTAAATAATCAATGGATCAATGACCAAATCAAAATGGAGATCCAGCAATATATGGAAACAAATGACAACAACAACACTAAGCCCCAACTTCTGTGGGACGCAGCAAAAGCAGTCTTAAGAGGAAAGTATATAGCAATCCAAGCATATTTAAAAAAGGAAGAGCAATCCCAAATGAATGGTCTAATGTCACAATTATCGAAATTGGAAAAAGAAGAACAGATGAGGACTAAGGTCAGCAGAAGGAGGGACATAATAAAGATCAGAGAAGAAATAAATAAAATTGAGAAGAATAAAACAATAGCAAAAATCAATGAAACCAAGAGCTGGTTCTTAGAGAAAATAAACAAAATAGATAAGCCTCTAGCCAGACTTATTAAGAAGAAAAGAGAGTCAACACAAATCAACAGTATCAGAAACGAGAAAGGAAAAATCACGACGGACCCCACAGAAATGCAAAGAATTATTGGAGAATACTATGAAAACCTATATGCTAACAAGCTGGGAAACCTAGGAGAAATGGACAACTTCCTAGAAAAATATAACCTTCCAAGATTGACCCAGGAAGAAACAGAAAATCTAAACAGACCAATTACCAGCAACGAAATTGAAGCGGTAATCAAAAAACTACCAAAGAACAAAACTCCCGGGCCAGATGGATTTACCTCGGAATTTTATCAGACATACAGGGAAGACATAATACCCATTCTCCTTAGAGTTTTCCAAAAAATAGAGGAGGAGGGGATACTCCCAAACTCATTCTATGAAGCTAACATCACCCTAATACCAAAACCAGGCAAAGACCCCACCAAAAAAGAAAACTACAGACCAATATCCCTGATGAACGTAGATGCAAAAATACTCAACAAAATATTAGCAAACCGAATTCAAAAATACATCAAAAGGATCATACACCATGACCAAGTGGGATTCATCCCAGGGATGCAAGGATGGTACAACATTCGAAAGTCCATCAACATCATCCACCACATCAACAAAAAGAAAGACAAAAACCACATGATCATCTCCATAGATGCTGAAAAAGCATTTGACAAAGTTCAACATCCATTCATGTTAAAAACTCTCAGCAAAATGGGAATAGAGGGCAAGTACCTCAACATAATAAAGGCCATTTATGATAAACCCACAGCCAACATTATATTGAACAGCAAGAAGCTGAAAGCATTTCCTCTGAGATCAGGAACTAGACAGGGATGCCCACTCTCCCCACTGTTATTTAACATAGTACTGGAGGTCCTAGCCACGGCAATCAGACAAAATAAAGAAATACAAGGAATCCAGATTGGTAGAGAAGAAGTTAAACTGCCACTATTTGCAGATGACATGATACTGTACATAAAAAACCCTAAAGACTCCACCCCAAAACTACTAGAACTGATATCGGAATACAGCAAAGTTGCAGGATACAAAATCAACACACAGAAATCTGTGGCTTTCCTGTATACTAACAATGAACCAACAGAAAGAGAAATCAGGAAAACAACTCCATTCACAATTGCATCAAAAAAAATAAAATACCTAGGAATAAACCTAACCAAAGAAGTGAAAGACTTATACTCTGAAAACTACAAGTCACTCTTAAGAGAAATTAAAGGGGACACTAACAGATGGAAACTCATCCCATGCTCGTGGCTAGGAAGAATTAATATCGTCAAAATGGCCATCCTGCCCAAAGCAATATACAGATTTGATGCAATCCCTATGGAACTACCAGCAACATTCTTCAATGAACTGGAACAAATAATTCAAAAATTCATATGGAAACACAAAAGACCCCGAATAGCCAAAGCAATCCTGAGAAAGAAGAATAAAGTAGGGGGGATCTCACTCCCCAACTTCAAGCTCTACTATAAAGCCATAGTAATCAAGACAATTTGGTACTGGCACAAGAGCAGAGCCACAGACCAATGGAACAGACTAGAGAATCCAGACATTAACCCAGACATATATGGTCAATTAATATTTGATAAAGGAGCCATGGACATACAATGGCGAAATGACAGTCTCTTCAACAGGTGGTGCTGGCAAAACTGGACAGCTACATGTAGGAGAATGAAACTGGACCATTGTCTAACCCCATATACAAAAGTAAACTCAAAATGGATCAAAGACCTGAATGTAAGCCATGAAACCATTAAACTCTTGGAAGAAAACATAGGCAAAAACCTCTTAGACATAAACATGAGTGACCTCTTCTTGAACATATCTCCCCGGGCAAGGAAAACAACAGCAAAAATGAGTAAGTGGGACTATATTAAGCTGAAAAGCTTCTGTACAGCAAAAGACACCATCAATAGAACAAGAAGGATCCCTACAGTATGGGAGAATATATTTGAAAATGACACATCCGATAAAGGCTTGACGTCCAGAATATATAAGGAGCTCACACGCCTCAACAAACAAAAAACAAATAACCCAATTAAAAAATGGGCAGAGGAACTGAACAGACAGTTCTCCAAAAAAGAAATACAGATGGCCAACAGACACATGAAAAGATGCTCCACATCGCTAATTATCAGAGAAATGCAAATTAAAACTACAATGAGGTATAACCTCACACCAGTAAGGATGGCTGCCATCCAAAAGACAGAGAACAACAAATGTTGGCGAGGCTGTGGAGAAAGGGGAACCCTCCTACACTGCTGGTGGGAATGTAAGTTAGTTCAACCATTGTGGAAAGCAGTACGGAGGTACATCAAAATGCTCAAAACAGACCTACCATTTGACCCAGGAATTGCACTCCTAGGAATTTACCCTAAGAATGCAGCAATCAAGTATGAGAAAGACCAGTGCACCCCTATGTTTATCGCAGCACTATTTACAATAGCCAAGAATTGGAAGCAACCTAAATGTCCATCGATAGATGAATGGATAAAGAAGATTTGGTACATATACACAATGGAATACTACTCAGCCATAAGAGGGCAAATCCTACCATTTGCAGCAACATGGATGGAGCTGGAGGGTATTATGCTCAGTGAAACAAGCCAAGCGGAGAAAGAGAAATACCAAATGATTTCACTCATCTGTGGAATATAAGAACAAAGGAAAAACTGAAGGAACAAAACAGCAGCAGAATCACAGAACTCAAGAATGGACTAACAGGTACCAAAGGGAAAGGGACTGGGGAGGATGGGTGGGTAGGGAGGGATAAGGGGGGGAGAAGTAGGTGGGTATTAAGATTAACATGCAAGGTGGGGTAGGAGAAAAGGGAGGGCTGTACAACACAGAGAAGGCAAGTAGTGATTCTACAACATTTTGCTATGCTGATGGACAATGACTGTAAAGGGGTTTATAGGGGAGACCTGGTATAGGGGAGAGCCTAGTAAGCATAATATTCGTCATGTAAGTGTAGATTAGTGATACCAAAAACAAAGAAAAAAAAAAAGGGCAGTTCCTGTGTGGTAACCTCCAACGAGTTCTACACAAGGGTATAAAGGGCATATAAAAGTGTAGGCAAAGGGTCTGTTTGTGTTTATACAGAGGATCAAAACCTAATTGGGCTACCCGGAAAATGAACTAAGATACGATATGAAAAAGAACTTCCAACATCAGCACTCTCGGGAAGACTCATGCCAGAAGATGATCATCAAAAAACCCCAACAAAGATCCACGCACTGCTACAGCTGTAGATGCACTCATCCCACCCGTTCCTGGACTTGCCATGGGAATGAGGAAGGAGATATCTAAACTGGCCTGTGCATACAGTAAAACAACAAATTTGACTGGATCTATACTGTTGGAACACAACCAAGAATTTGGAGAAGTGCAAATTGTAGCGCTCCAAAGTCTTACAACTACAAACTATTTACTGTTAAAAGAACATATGGCATGTGAACAGTCCCCAGGAATGGGTTGTTTTAATTTGTCTGATTTCTCTCAGACTGTTCAAGTTCAGTTGGACAATATCCACCATATCATAGATAAGTTTTCACAAATGCCTAAGGTGCCTAACTGGTTTTCTTGGTTTCACTGGAGATGGCTGGTAATTACAGATATGCTTTGGTTATGTAACTATACTCCTATTATGTTAATGTGTGTGTGCAATTTAAGTAGTAGCTTAAAACCTATACATGCTGAAGTTACTCTACAAGAAGATATATCAAAGAAATAATCAATCTTCCCATGTTTTCTTCCGCCTGCTACTTCTATAGCTTTTCTTCTTCCTTCCTAATTACAACCCTTAAATAGAATTCATGCCTCATATCAAATTTACCAAGTATCATAATTCTTCCAAGTGGTAAAGACACCTCAAGACAAATGCTGGGCATAGAAGCCACAGGGCATAAATATGCAAAGATGTAAAAAGCTAACCTTTTCAAACAATAAGGCTTCTCTCTCACTTACCAACTTCACATTTCCCTGTATGGCCCCGGAAGATGACTGGTTAGCCAGAGACGGGTAAGATTCCTCAAGGGAGGAACAACCTAAGACAGGCACAGTCGCAGGGGGGCCATCAGGTGAGAAATTGGGGATCAACAGAGGTGAGGCTTAGAACCTCACCCCCCCGTTCTGAGAGAAATCTTCTGCATACGTGGATGTTTTATTGCCCTGGTCTAGCTTGGATTAACACATAGTCTACAGGCACACACCTGATCATCTACATGTGCTCTCTTACAACACTAAACTATGTTTTCTACCTTTATCTTGTATCTACCTACCACTTCAGCATTTTATTAAAAATAATAATAATAAAGAGAGAAATGTGGTATCCACATATAAATCAAGTATAAAAACCAAATGAGTATTCATATTTGAACTGACTGTTTATAGTTCATAATGCATGAGCAAAACCGAAAGTTTCTGTGATGACTGCCCTTGTACTGTTCACTATGTAACTTATTCATTATGTAAGAATTTGTTCTACATGTAAAAACTTGTTTGTTATGCCTCAGAAGATTGGAGACTGACAAAAATTAGGCATGGGGTGGATTAATGATTGTGCATTGCGCATTGACTCCCCTATACAGAATTTTATTGTCGTTAACAACCATTTGATCAATAAATATGAGAGATGCCCTCACAAAAAAAAAAAAAAAAAAAAAGGACAGACTTCCAATGGTAAAATAAATTAGTAACCGGGATGTAATGTATAGCATAAGGAATATAGTCAAGATATTGTAACAGCCTGGTAGGGTGATAGCTGGAACCTAGAATTATGTATATAAATATTCTACCACTGTCTTGTACACTTGAAACTCATGTAATGTAATACTGTGTGTCAACTACCCTTCAATAAAAAGTAATTATTTAAAAAAAAAAAAAAAAAAAAAAAAAAGTACATATGGCATGTGAACAGTCCCCAGGAATGGGTTGTTTTAATTTGTCTGATTTCTCTCAGACTGTTCAAGTTCAGTTGGACAATATCCACCATGTCATAGATAAGTTTTCACAAATGCCTAAGGTGCCTAACTGGATTTCTTGGTTTCACTGGAGATGGCTGGTAATTACAGATATGCTTTGGTTATGTAACTATACTCCTATTATGTTAATGTGTGTGCGCAATTTAAGTAGTAGCTTAAAACCTATTCATGCTGAAGTACTCTACAAGAAGATATGTCAAAGAAATAATCAATCTTCCCGTGTTTTCTTCCGCCTGCTACTTCTATAGCTTTTCTTCTTCCTTCCTAATTACAACCCTTAAATAGAATTCGTGCCTCGTATCAAATTTATCGAGTATCATAATTCTTCCAAGTGGTAAAGATACCTCAAGACAAATGCTGGGCATAGAAGCCACAGGGCATAAATATGCAAAGATGTAAAAAGCTAACCTTTTCAAACAGTAAGGCTTCTCTCTCACTTACCAACTTCACATTTCCCTGTATGGCCCCGGAAGATGACTGGTTAGCCAGAGACGGGTAAGATTCCTCAAGGGAGGAACAACCTAAGACAGGCACAGTCGCAGGGGGGCCATCAGGTGAGAAATTGGGGATCAACAGAGGTGAGGCTTAGAACCTCACCCCCCCTGTTCTGAGAGAAATCTTCTGCATACGTGGATGTTTTATTGCCCTGGTCTAGCTTGGATTAACACATAGTCTACAGGCACACACCTGATCATCTACATTTGCTCTCTTACAACACTAAACTATGTTTTCTACCTTTATGTTGTATCTACCTACCACTTCAGCATCTTATTAAAAATAATAAAGAGAGAAATGTGGTATCCACATATAAATCAAGTATAAAAATCAAATGTGTATTCATATTTGAACTGACTGTTTATAGTTCATAATGCATGAGCAAAACCAAAAGTTTCTGTGATGACTGCCCTTGTACTGTTCACCATGTAACTTATTCACTATGTAAGAATTTGTTCTCCATGTAAGAACTTGTTCATTATGCCTCAGAAGATTGGAGAGTGACGAAAATTAGGCATGGGGTGGATTAATGATTGTGCATTGAGCATTGACTCCCCTATACAGAATTTTATTGTCGTTAACAATCATTTGATCAATAAATATGAGAGATGCCCTCACAAAAAAAAAAAAAAAAAAGGACAGACTTCCAATGGTAAAATAAATAAGTAACCGGGATGTAATGTATAGCATAAGGAATATAGTCAAGATAATGTAACAGCCTGGTAGGGTGATAGCCGGAACCTCGAATTATGTATATAAATGTTCTACCACTGTGTTGTACACTTGAAACTAATGTAATGTAATACTGTGCGTCAACTACCCTTCAATAAAAAAATAATTATTTAAAAAAAAAAAAAGTGGCAGGAATGGGATCTCGTCCTGGTCTAGTATACCAGACCTCACACCCCTCCCTGTGGGAGTTACAGATGGGTCAGTATATAGGGCTACGGTAGGTACATGCACTGGCCATAAAGACAAAACAAGATTTCCCCATAAGATGCTCTTACCTCCCGACGTTTTGGGTACCCTACCCTGATCTTTGCTGTTACTCCAGTAATACACACGAGGCCAGCTTCCAGGCCTTTTCTCCAAAGTGCCAGAAGGGCCAACTTATCGCTGGTCCATGTGTTGAAATGCCCAGGGCCAGGTCCACTCAACAGTGTCTCCAGGGTTTAATGCAGTTGGGGCTGGCAGCAGGATGTTGCTCTTCTGGCCATATCCTGGCTTCAATAGCTCCTCTTTGGTTTGCACATGCAGTCGTATGGGAGAGGCAGCAGGGTGTGTGAGCATATCCACAGGGCTCAAGGCTCCTTTTCAGGGCTTCTCATTCAAACGCCCTAGCACTGTCCATAAGCGAACTGACCAGCCCCATGGACTATCATGCCTGCTCAGGTGGGGTTATATGGTACATGAAACTTCCACTTTATTCCTAATTGTTTCACCCATTCTTGTAATGTAAGTCCAGTAAAGTGGGTGCCTTGATCACTCAATCACCTGAGGCCGGCCATAGGCTGCAAAGAAATGCCTTAGGCACCTTTCAGTGGTTTGCTGATTTGTTTCTTGATTTTTCTGTGGCTCAATTTTTCATTTAAAAATATGAGGGTCCAATAGGAGTTCTTCCTGCATGGGTTGTCCTAGGTTTTAAACTAAATGTGCACATAAAGCATTGGGCCCAGTGCCCGGCACATAATAACTACTCAACACATAGTGACTCCTACCAGTCCATCACCAGCATCATTTTTATTATCTGCTTTGTTCATTGAAACAACTACTGACCCCTTCAGGATATGGACGGCCATTGTAGATAAGTATTCCCAACTGATGGGGTAAAATTGGTTCCAATTTTTATTATTACAAACAATACTACAGGGACATCTAAATATATCTATGTCTTCAACAACACTTGTGTGTTTCTCTAGTATGTATTCCTATAAAGGGAATTGCTAATTTTATAAATATGTTTCTACAAAGCTGATTTTGCTACTTTCTTCCCTATTGCCTTGCATAGAAGCCTTATCAATTCATATTCTGAATTATTTCTGAGAATATTCTTTTCCCCACCCTCTTGCCAGCACTGGATAGCATCTGTCCCTACCATTTATTTTTGCTAACAGTTAAACCCTTGAGAGATTTATTCAAATGAGTTTACAAACATGGCCTAACTTAAGTGATATTCTGGAAAAGCTGACATCAATCTGATTTTTACTACTTCTCTGTTCTCTTAGATAATCTGAGTCAAGAGCAGTGCAAACATATCACTCTTACTTGGTGAATGCTGCTGCCTGTTGGGTTTGCACGTTGTTTTGGGTTTTGAGGGTGAGAGGCTGGTTCACAGAAGAGATTTGAGGCTGGGTTTGCCTGACTTCCACTGACAGAAAGCCAGGCTGCAGAGAACTGGGCACTCACTCATCCTGGGGAGGGAGGGCTCCATGATGGGGCCTGAGCAGCAGAAACATTGGAAAACAGACAAACAAGTTTAAATTTTTGATAGAATAAAAATAAAAAATAGATCTTTTCTTTCTTTCTAGTCAAAATAAGAGAAGAGATTACATTCAAAGGACTGTGGGGGAGCTTAAGGGAGGAGCTGTTCCATTGCTTTCCTTAAATTGGCTCACCTACACTCGCATCTTGGTATGAAACCTTGCCTGGTGAGCTCAGGAGGACAAGGAGGGAAAAAAATCTGCCATAGCACATAGACATAGATGATGAGTTCACAGATAATGTCACATGGAGTTAAGTATTATGCCATCTTTATTCTTTCAGGAATTTGGTTGGTAACATTAAGAAAATATTCCTCCAGCACCTGGAATGCCCTTCCTATTGTCCTTGGTGTCCCAAGGGCTTGGCAACGGTCACATGAAGGTGAGCACAAGATTTTTAATGGGGTTCTTGGATTTTATTTTTGCTCTTACAGGGATTAACATAGATGTTTCTGAAAATTAAAACATCTGGAGAATAGAGACACACATCTGAATTAGTTCATTATTGCTTCATATTAACAGATGATAAAAACAGTGGTTTCGAAGAATGCACATTTGTTATCTCGCCATTCTCTACATTAGAAGTCTGCAATTCCAAGGCTGGGTACCCTGCTCACAAAGCTGGTTGATATGTCCTCTCTGCCTGACTAGATCTGACATTGGCCGCACCGCGGTTCTGTCTCCAGGAGAGGCTGCCCCATGACCTCAGGCCCCTCCGGATCCTCGGTATTGACCCGATTTCAGTCAGTCATGATTTCTTCCAGCTCCCCCAGGTGGCTTAGGAGAAACCCTAGAACTGATATCTCAGCCATTTCTTTTCTCCATGAGAAGAGTAAAATAACAGGTCTTCATAAGAAAATTACTTTATAAGTATGACAGCTGAGATCCCCCAGCATTTAAGGTAGAGGAGAAACCTTAAAGGAAAGTGGAGGTACTAGAAGCCCAAACTAGGGAAGCAGGGTCCTCTTTGTGTCCCTCACTATGGAGGCACCCTTCCTGGAGCAGGGACATTTCCCACTGAAAGGCCACCTTGGACGCGGGACTTGCCGTGCTCCAGCTGACTCATTCTTGTTGCCACTGGGGCTTCTGGGGTCTCCATCCTAGGCTCTTTGTTTAGTGGTGGGGCTTTTTCCTTGCATAGGCATCTCCTTAGAATTTTTTTCTGAAACAAACTATGTTTCAACAAGTCCCACAGTGACTCTGATGTAGGTGTTCTTAGCTCTGCAGCTAGTCCCCAGGGATCAGAGCCCTGTCTGCCGCATGGTGACACGTTTAACCATCCAACCATCTTGTGGTTACTGTCGCTTTCTCTATTTTATACTGCATATGGTGTTCTCTAATATACATGAGATAAGTACACTCAAAGAGACCAATGAAATCATCTGCTAAAGCATACTTGGTTCGTGGTAGAGTTGCTATTTTAAACTTGGACTGCTTTTCCTATAGCTGTGCTTTTATTGCTGTAGCACAGACCCAGGGTAGGATTTTATTAGAAATATGGTTGGAACTAGGACACTTCAGTACAAGTTAGTTATTCCTGGTAACTTTTATTTACCCACTTGCCAAGCATTTACTGAATGTCTAATCTGGAGGCTCTTGGGGAGGCCCTGGGGAAATGGGGTGTACAAGGCAGACAGAGTGCCTGCTCTCAGATGAGCTTCTGGCACAGGAGCCAGAGGTTTTATAGATAACCATATAAATGCATGTTAAGTGTGGCTATGATAATTTTTATTTAACACTTATGAGTTCCTGCATCCCATTTATCAGCCAGAATTGAAGGCTTGCGTGGTGGCCCTGCTGCTATCAACTGCTGAGGGAGCTTGGGAACATCTATTGTCTTTGGTTCCCAATGTCCTCGTCGGTAAGATAAGGTTGTTATTGAAATTCTCCACGTCCTTTCCTGCTCATTTTTCTCATGAGGGACTGAGATGCCTGTTAAATGTGTCCTCAGAACTGCAGCCAAGACCTGAGCCTGCTCCCTTCTCTGTGTGTCTCCTGCAGAACTGACCTGCAGGAGACAGAAGCACAGAACTGAGGGGGGACATGGAAGAGAGAAAAGCCACAGGCTCAGAGGAGGAGACTAAGCCGAAGAAGGGCCGGGTCCTGGGGGGTGGGGGGGGCGCCAAAGTGAGGGAAGGTGAGGACCAGCTGGCTTAGAAAGAGCTTGGAGGAAACCGAGGGAAGTGTACGGCATCGTGGTCAGAGAGCAGCCTGAGCTGAGGGGAGACTGGGAGGACGGACGCCACGGTGGGCCTGTGCACCTGCCAAGGGAATGCCAGGGGCCAAAAGTCATATGTGGACTTTTTTCTTTTTTCTTTTTTTAATTCTAGGTTTTTAAATTGAAGTATAGTTAATATGCAATTCTGTATTGGTTGCAAGTATGCAACATAGTGACTCAACAGTTATACACATTATTAAATGATCACCCCAACTAGTGTAGTTGCTATCTGTCAACACAGAAAGATGTTACAGAACTATCGACTATATTCTCTATGTTGTACTTTCATCTCTGCGACTAATTCATATTATGATTGAGATTTAATGAGATCAAGTAACTAAAGTAAGGAGGAAAGCAATTTCCAAAATTGCAGTGAGAATGTAAGGAGGTCTGGCTAAAATCCTGGCTTTCTGTAGTCAAGTGGTCAGTAAGCCCAATAACATTAATTCTTTTAGAAATAGAATAAACTGTTGCTCCCTTGTTCATGCCTCTACTTATCCTACCAGATTCTATGAAATATAACATCTCTGCTCATCTACAGAGCTTGGATTCTAAATTAGTTAAAGTCCATGAATACATTTACTGAGTCGCTGTGGGCAAAGCATTGTGCTATTAGCCTGGGGATACAGAGGGACGGGCGTACACTCCTCAGTGAGGAGAGCTTAGTGATGACGGTTCCCAGCTCACCTGGCGAAAGGAAGGCGAGGAGGAGGAGTGGTGGCAGCCCCCGGCTTTCTGCCTCCTGAAGAGTCAGGTCATGGAGCATCTGGAAACCCACTGGCATAGCTGAGTGTCCCCAGTTCTTGTCATGGCCCTCTCTCTGTGTTTCATGTCGCAGCTCCTATTTAGATAGTAGCAAAATCAAGACAAAAAACAGAGAGTTGAACTCAAAAAGACTAATAATGTGTTGTCGGGCAATGAATCTCAAAAAAAAGTTCCCAATCCCACTCAGAAGGTGAAGTTTTAGGGAATATAGTGTATGAGTGGGGTCTAGTTTCATGTAGTATGAGAAAATTGATTGCATTTAGCAGTACCTAATGACTTCTGGAGACAACATATTACCCAAGTGGTCCAAATGATGGCCCTCCATACCAAATAACAAGAAAAACCACTCACTGCCATGGGTCTTACAAAAACAAGAGACCCTTAATGTAGTGAAACAAGCTGGAAAAATGGCTCTGTCTCTAGGGTCATGAAATAGAACAGATCACATAGTGGGTGGCATAGGAGAGGCTGAGTAGAATTTGTGACAATACCCACAGATGGTGGAGAAAATGGCCTGAACCTTTTGCACCTGTGAGTGAGTGCCCCAGGGAACATTACATCTTGGAAAACATGTTCAGCAAAGTTTTGGACCCCATGGGCACTAGTTAACCTATGATGCGCAGTCATTCTCTACAGGAATTATTCTGTGTTGTCTTGGACCAACATTGACTTTTCTCAAGGAGGTCAGGTATCCACACATCAGCACACACACCTGAAGTGGAAACGGTATATACATTTTTTAAAAGGCTAAAGTTTATAAGGAAGTTGTTTCTTATTTTCAAATTTAGTCATTGACCTAACTGAAGAATTGACTCCCAGAGATATTAACTGAGAAATATGCAAATTTAACCACAGCCGATGGTGACTTTGATAAATAACAGTGTAAAACATCTGATTTTACAGATTGCAGAACTGATGTCAGTGGAAGTAATGAATGATGTTGCAACACCTGGACATACAACAGGAAATAGGTAAAAGAAGGAAGGAGACAGTCAGTCCCAATGTATAGAATTATATGCAATGTGCCTAACTATCAGCTGGTTAGTAACAAATTAGTGCAAATAAATCTATATTTATGACTCTTGGCTCTTGTCAAGGGAGCTGAGCATTGAGAAACAAAAGATTGGACTGTAAAAAGACAATCAATAGGATCATTGCCTTTAGAAAACCACTAGACATAATAAATAAAACACACTGGAAACTATTTGTGAGCCATGTGATAGCCCACTGAGAGTAAACTTTAGGAGAGACAAATAATGACAATTGGATGGTTTGATTTTTCTCAAACACATCATCTGACCCAGTGAGAATGTGATGGTGTGAGTCTCCCAGGTGAGCAAGATTTAGATGATTGAATGTAAAAAGGTCAGTGACTGAAGAGATAATCTAAAATATTGCACACAGCAATCATGACATATCTTAAACCAAAGGTCATTCACTCTTCTTGGGGTAGTGAAACTGACATAAGAATGAACTCTGCTGCAGTGAGGACCCCAGGGCTTACAAAGAGATCGGAGGGGATGCCTACTTCAGATATGGTGTAGGAGCCCCTGTGTCCTAAGGCCACTGAGTGTCACATACCCAAACCCCCTCAGCCAGCCACCGTTAATTATTTTAATGCTCTTGGTGTCATTTGAATCATAGATCACACCAGAAATAAGACTAGTAGGAACTGGGAATAAACTATTTTCTTTTTTGATAGATTTTCTTGGCATACCATTCCAAAGCTTCTGGCAGTACATAATGCTAAAATTGATTACTGAAAACTAAACTAAATAATAAAGGAGAAGATTGGCCCATAAACCTTGTAACTGGTATTGTAGCTAAACACATGGGTAAACTGTCAGCCTCACCAAGTGAATGGTTAGTTATAAAGAAAGCTTACTGATGAACATACGAACCATTTCACATTCATTAGTCCACAAAGGGCCTCCTACAAAGTTCCCAGCCAAAGGCATCAATATGGGCTTTTCTCTTCTTCCTTGGACAGATGATAAAGCCCCAGCTGAAGAAGATTCTTCTCACCTGGCAAATACTCAAGTTCCCAAAGCTATGGTGTCTGCCAGATCTAGCTTGAATCTGAAAAGCATTTGTTTCTAGCAGAATACAAGGTCAATATACAAAAATCTATTCTAATGTCTGTATAATTTCAATGCACAATTAAAATATGAGTAATCGTAGTGTTGGCGTGTTGAGTTTGTTCTCTTTGGTTCCTGTCCCTACCGCAACAAAGACTTGAAGGTCAGAGACATAGTAGTGAAGCAGAATGAAAGTTTTATTCGAATACACTCCAAAGGAGGAACAGGTTAGAGTCAAGATAGGTAAATGCAGGTTTTACTTGAATAAAGCAGAGAAGACAGAAAAATGGAGGGAGGAAAGGGAAGCTCATTGAACTACTGGTCAGCATAGGGCATAATCCCCTGCCAACTCCTAAAGCCAGTGTCTGGTGTCCGCTTGAACCTGCATGGTGTAGGAACTAAGTCCCCACCACCCCAGAGTTCAGGGGAGCTGCAGAGCACTGGATGGAGTGAGATTATGTTCTGAGAACTTCCTAAAGGTAAACAAAAGAGATTTTCAGGCAAGCTACTAAGGAGCATGATTGTATATAGTGGCAGTTTCGTCCAGATCACCCAGGCAACAGGAACTTGCAAGCCCAAATCAAGCTCCCAATACCCTCTCCCTACTTATCTGGAGTAAGACAGAGTGAGACACTCCAAGAAAGGCAAGTGTGGGCAGCCTCAAAGAGGAGGTGCACTTAGGGGCTTAGAATTCTGTCTTTTAAGGCTTTCAAGAATGGGATAAGGGTAAAGGGTGGGGAGGTGTAGGCTTGTCAGGCAGTCTCATGATGTCTATCTCCAGTGAGAGTTTAAAAAATGGGATAAAGGTAAAGGGTTGGGGGCACAGGCTTGTCAGGTGGTCTCATGGTGTCTATCTCTGGTGAGGCACAATATGTTATTGTCTATAGGCGGTCCTCTAGGTAAATATGTAGAATAATTTTTTTGTTCCTCTCCAAGATAGTAGTTACTCCCAAGCACTAGGAACCTATCTGTTAGGTCTGCTTGTCTTGCCTTATGATAAGTTGTTGGCTGATTACCAAATAATATGTTTGAGTTTGAGTCCCCATTTACCCACTTTAAATTTATAGACAGAAAACAACTGGCAGAGAACAGATAGGATATTCTACAGTAAATGTTCTCCCACCATTTCTAGAAAGAAGTCACATATATAGTAAACGGAACTGGAGAGGAACAAGAGCCTTTTGAACAACCATCCCCAAACCCTGAAGCAGCGTTGGTTTCCATTCTAAGACCAGGGGTGAAAGTCTTGACCAGGTCCAACCCCTGCAGCCTTCCCTGTCTGGAATGAAACGAGGAAGTCCACTATAGTTTTAGAACAACCTGGACTCCCACATGTTCCCAGAGAGACTCAGTCAATTATTCAACTATTTGTAAAGACATTGAGACCAGGAGAGCTCAAGGCCAAGCTGAACCACATGGCTAGAACTCTAATGCAAATCAAAGCCAGGATATTAATAAATAGCATCCCCCAGATCTCTGTTATAGCACATGGATGCTCCATTGGCTTGGGAGGCAGACCTGTGAACACCAATCAGCAGGGATATGCGTCAGTTTATGGGAAACAAGATTAAAAAATGTCCCCATACCCTGAAGACACATTAAAGTTCTCTTTCAAAGCAATGTGTTGAAGAAAAGAAAGCATAAATCTTTGTGATCTTTGATTACATAATGATGTCTTATATATGACTGTTAAAGAAAAAAACAGCCGGTGAATAGACAAACTGAGCTTCATAACAATTAAAATTTTTCGTGCTTCAAAAAATGCTAACAAGGAAGTGAAAAGGACAACCCACAAAATCAGAGGAAACAATTGCAGAACAATAATCTGAAAGGTGTCTAGTATCCAGAATATATAAAGAACTCTTACAACTCAAGAAGACAACCTGTAAGAAGACAACCTAATACATCAATGGAAAAAGGACTTGAATAGACATTTCTCTATAGAGGATGTAGAAATGGCCAAAAAGCATATGAAAAAGATGCTGAGCTTCATACTCAGTGGAAACATGGAAAGCAATCCATGATGAGTTATCACTTCACACCCACTCGTATGGCTGTAATATAAAGATTGGCAATAACTAGTGCCGGGAAGGATGTGGAGACAATGAATCATCATACATTCCTGGCGGTAATGTGGGCTGGTGCGACTGCTTCGGAAACAGTTTGCTGGCTCCTCAGAGCTACATACAGTCGACTCTTGAACAACGTGGGCGTTAGGGAGCACTGACACCCTCTTCCATGCGGTCAAAGACTTTTGACTCCTCAGAAACTTGACTACTAGTAACCTGTTGACTGGAAACCTTACTGATCTACAAAGAGCAGATTAACACATTTTCTATGTCCTATATATTATATACTACATTCTTATAATAAAGTAAGCCAGAGAAAAGAAACGTTTTCCAGATTGTCACAAATCTCCAGAAAAATTCCAGTATATTTATTGAAAATTCATGTAAAAGTGGACCCATACAGTTCAACCCCTGTTCAAGAGTCAGTTATATAGAGTTGATGCAGAAATAGTAATTAAACTTCTAGGTATATACCCAAGAGAATTGAAACATGGTCAAAAACAAACTTGTACACAAATATTCATAGCATCATTCATAGTAGCCAAAAGTAGAAACAACCCAAATGCCCATCAACTGATGAATAAACAAAATGTAGTATATCCATAAAATGAAATATTATTCAGGCATAAACAGGATAAAGTACCGATACATGCAATAACACGGATGAACTTGCATTATGCATAGGCAAATCTGGAGAAAGAGAAAGTAGGCTAGCAGTTGCCAAGGGATGAGAGAAGGGGGAAATAGGGAGTATTACCAATAGGTACAGGGTTTCATTTTAGGGGTAATGAGAAATGCTGAAATTTGATGGTGGTGTTGGTTTTATAGCCTTGTAAGTAGACCCCAAATCACCACATTGTTCATAAAATGGTTAATATTATGGTTTATGAATTGTGCCGTTATAATAAAACAACGTGGTTCTGCACATTCCCATTCCCTGTATTTTCATTAACCAATGTGTCTCAAGTTAATATCCAGTGGTGAGAATATGAGGCTGTTAAGCCATTGAGAAGGAAAATAGATCGCATGAGAAAATAGAATTCAGGAAGATTTTGGTAGAAATGAGGTGAAGGGAATACCTACTTGGAAAGATCTGACACAAGAGTGACTTGGAAAATGTGGAAAGCGGTTTGGGGCAGAGGGACCTCCACCTGAGACCTGGCTCCAGAGTTTACAGCTAGGGGACCAGGGGCCAGTTGCAGACCCTCCCTGTGCATTGGTGTCATCATCCGCAAACCAGGGAGGAGTAATGCAGTCCCCACAGGTCAAATGTGTGGATTAGAAGTAATAACACATATGAAACAGTCATCCTCAGTACTGTGAGGAAGGTCCAGGATATCAGTAGGTCCCCAAACTGACTGCCCATCAGAGTAACTTTAATAGATTTCAGGCCCCATCAAACCCACTGAATCAGAATCACTACAAATGAGGTCTATAAACTTGCAGTTACGCTAACTCTCCCAGGCGATTCTTAGAATGATCAACTTGGGGGTAGGAAACACTGAGCTGTGTTTATTCTTACTAACACAGAAAAGTAAGATTTAGCAGAATGAGGATGCTGTAATCCAGTCTCTAAGGCAGAGGAGCAGCCATTGGAACTCTAGAATTGAAGGGCTCTAGGCCGCTTGACCCATTTTAACTTCATTTGATTTACAGCAGAGACAGAAACCCTTGGAGGCATATGCCTGAGGCACCTGACAGTCTACCTTGAAAACACTGAGAGCGCTCATGTCAGATTCAAACTTGCTTTGAATGCAAGTTCAGTTTATCCGTTTTGTTCATGGATGGGACCAGTCTTCTCCAAGTTTACCTTACAAAAATAAACCTATGGTTGTTATTCTTTCAAAATTCAACAGAGATGTTTCAGCAAAAAAATCTTATAAATGTCCTAGCCAACTAACAAGAAACCAGACAGCAACTCAGAAGAGCTGAGTCCAATATATTACATAGTCACTTGGACCTAAAACTCACTAGTTAAAGGGAATTTATCCATCTCTGTCATTTGACATCATGTCAGTGCCAAAGAGGTAGGAAAGCTGCTACGCATTCTAACGTTTGGCTTGCTCCTGCCTACCGACTGTGTCTGACATCCTGACACAGCCATCAGGTGTGTTATTGGACAGTGCATAGAAATGGTTATGTGAAGAAAGCAGGGCTCTGGAAACAAAACCAGGTCGCATGGAGACAAAAAGAGCTGCACTAAATGGGACAGATGCAGGGTAGAGGCAGGACAGGTGTCTTCACGATCCCAACTCAAAGCAAAAGTTACTCATAAATAAAAAGTGTTTTTTCCTATCTTTTTATCTTTAATTTGGCCAGATAAACTATTTGATGTCCTTCTTGAGGTGTCTTACTTTTTATTTATGGACAAAAATATTGCCTCCAGTGGTTATATGATGAAAAGTATGTGCATCTAGAAAGCACTTAACAGAATATCGCTTGATGAACTATGACTGTTTTGCTTACTTGTATTAGCACTGAAACACCTCATCCCTGTGTGAGTTCAAGTACATCAGGTAACTCTTGTGAGCCTTTGGTTCCATCATTTGTCAAGTGAAGGAATTTGACAAGTTTTCTTCCACAGAATGTCAGTTCCCACAGACACCAGTAGACAGGTTTCTGTAAAGCCTTTGAGGATCTTACATACCAGCATCACTCCCAGTGTAGCTGCAGGCTGGGGTGGAGTGGGGAGAAGATGCACTTTCCAGTGTGGTGGATGCAGTGTTCCATCCTTTACTTTGATGGGAACAGTCAGTGTCACATGGTCACACCTGTTGCACCCTCAACACAGGCAAGTTCATCAGCTGAAATGAAGGGAGGTCTCCTAAGTCTCAGCTTTCAAGAACCAGGTGGAAAGGAATGGGTGTCGAGAACGTGAGGAGCAGTTCAGGGCATCACTTTCCCCTGCCGGCCTGCCCCTCTCTTCTCAATGGAACACCACTGCACACAAGCACCGTGCATCATGAGCCACCCCGACCTGCACTTACCATGTCTGTTAGAGGAACACAACCACAGGCCAATGGCATGAGGACAACTCAAAGAGATCCATGAGCAATGCTCTATAAAAACGGCTCCTGACCCGTTTCTTCATTATGTGGGTGAACTGAATGAACATAAAAACGTAGCGTAGGTTTACATGTCTTCCTCAAATAGTCGGTCACTACTGTGTTCAAGAATATATGCATAAACTGTTTTAATCATTTTGACAACTTAGAGAGAGCTCTCACTGGGCAAAAGGAAATCCCTAAGTGGCCATATGAGATGCAGTTATAGTGCCATAGCAACGACAAAGGCACCCACACCCAGAGAAGGCAAAGCTTAGGGGCAGGGATGTCAAACGTGGCTTATGTTTAATGAAAAGCCAGCGTGCTGGCCCCCTGAGGGAGGAGAAGCCGGCAGAACACAGGGGTGCAGCAGGAAGAATACTGAGGGAGTCAGGACAGAAAACACTTTTTGAAATTAATTATTCATCTCCTTAGTATTACTCTCTTTTTGTCCTACACTTTTTAAGAATATTTTAAAAATTGGAGAAGACTCAAAGAACAACACCAGGAGAGTCTAGAAGTTTAATGTCTTTCACTTGTGGAAAAGCCTGAGGATCTGTTTCAATTTAAAGAGAAGGTGGGTGATACGATGACAGTGCTTACAAATAAACCTTGCTGGGAGACCATCCCTGTCTTGATGTTTTTGTACATGCACAAGCATGAACACCGAGATCTATGGTCAGTTGTGTTTGGAAAGAGATAGGCCGGTAGCCACGCAAGGCTAGCCAAGCGTGGAAGTGGCTGCTGTGGGGGGTCCCCACGGGTGCCGACCTTCCAAAGAGACCTGTCAGCCGTGTGGAGCAGCGCAGCCTAGGCCCCTGGGAGGAAGTGGCTCCCAAAATTCCGTGGCAACCGCCCACCTTCAAATTCTATTATTGCAGCTGCAGACTGTTGCCAGGGCGCTGCCCCTCCTCACTCTGTCCGAGTCTGAGCCACCGGCAGTGCCTTCAGCTCTGGGCTCTGGCCTCCGGACCCTACTAGTTTGCTGTTACCGACTGCCGCAGGTCCCGCGGTGTTGATCAGCCGGTTACCAACAGTAAGGGAAGAATCCCAGCTTTTGTCGTGTCTTACTCCTGAAGAATCCTAATTTGATTTCACTCGTTTTTAATCCCTCGTGTGTTTGGCTTTGTTATCCCCAGTCCGTGGCCCTAGGTGTTCTGCCACATGTCACCATGGCAGAATCTCCTGAGCCCTTGTCTGATCCGAGGGCAGAAATTAACCTCCTGGAAAGCAGCAGGATCTTCAGTCCCAGCTGGCAAAGTGCAAGCTCAGGGAGAAATTCCTTATTTCCAAAGCTATGGCCTATTCCTTGGCCAACCCGCTGCAGAAATACAGCGAATCCTCCAGGGCCATGCTCACCACGGTGATGAGCCATCACTGTCTCCCCTCTAAGAAACTCAAACCTCTGCAGGCTTTGTCTTCTATCCCCTTCTCAAAATAAATTTCATTCTGACCACAGTCCAGGAAAGGAAGAAGTGGGCCTTTTACCCTCATTTGCCCAGCAAAAAGCTTAGTGACTTTTCCACATTTGCAGTGAGGTGTAGGGTGGGATTAGAAATAAAATCTCAGCCATTGATTCCTGGCACAGCCACAGAAATGCCTTTTTCTCTCTGGATCCTCTGCCTTGTCAGGTCCTGCATCCCTGTTGGCCTAAATGTCCGGGGTAACTGCATCAACAGCTGGTTACTCTTCTGTTACTATGTAGTATTCCTTTGTGTGGGTACATTGTATCTAATCACACATTCACCTATTAGTGGACACGTATGCATTTCCAGGTTTCAACTATTACAAATAAAACTATTATGGATATTTATGAGCAGATATTTGTATGGACATTCTGTGTAAATACCAAGAAGTGCAATGACTGTTCATATGATTGGTGCATGTTTAACTGTGGTTCAGCGTTTCAAAGTGGTTCTGCTACTTTCCATCCCAAGTGTAAGAGACTTCTAATTGTGTTACATTCTCACCACTTGTGGTATTCTCAGCCTCTTAAGTTTTAGCCATGCTAATGGATGTGCAGTGGTAACTCATTGAAGTAGTAATTCAGTTCCCTGATGGCTCAGTTGAGCATCTTTTCATGCGCTTTTGGCCATTTATATATCTTCTTTTGTGAAGTATTTCTTCAAGCTTTTGGACCAATTCTTGTATTATCAGAGAAAATATGTGTGGGAACAGTACACTGAAAGCTACAGAACACTACTTTGGGAAATTAAAGAACAAAATAAATTGAGAGAGAAAATGTACAGATTTGATGACTCACTATGGTATAGTCAATGCTCCCCATATTGGTCAATAGCTCTAATATAATCGCAATTAAAATCTCAGCAGGCCTTTTGGTAGACATTAACAAGTCAATTCTAAAACTTGTAGGGAAATGCACATGATCTTGAATTATCAAAGCAATTTTACCAAAGAATAAAGGTGAATGGCTTATATTGCCTATTTCCTGACTTACTATACAAATCTTTTACCCAATTTGCAATGGATTTCTTTTCATCTTATTCAGTTTTAAGAATTCCTGTCTGGGTATAAGTCCTCCATCAGATATGTGATTTAAAAATATTTTCTACAAACTGTGGCTTGATTTTCCTTCTTTCACTAGCATCTTTGAAGAGCACAAGTCTTCCATTTTTATGAAATCCAGTTTAGCAGTATATTCTTTTATTGTTAATGAGTTGGTTATCAGTCTAAGAAGTCTGTGTAACCTAAAGTCACAATATCTTTCTCTACATTTTCTTCTAGAAGTTTTAAAGTTTTAAGATTTACAGACAGGCCTATGATCTATTTTGAGGTAAATTTTTGGATAGGGTGTGAGATTTGGATTCTGTTTATTTAACTATTCTTCACATGGATATAGATATCAGTTGAAAAGGTTAAAAAATATCATCCTTCACCATTTGTTGAAAAGACTATTCTCCACTGCATGTCTTTTTGCATTTGTCAAAAATCTGTCTCTTCAAAGGTATTAGTTTATTTTTGGACTCTATTCTGTTCCTTAAATCTAGTAACTTAATATTACACCAATAACATGCTGATTTGATTATTATATCTTTATTTTAGTTCTTCAAATCAGGTAGAGGTGGTCTTGTTCTTTATTTTACAGGTTTTGTCACTATGTTTTAGGTCTTTTCCATTTTCATATTTATTTAAAAATCAGCCAGTCACTTTCTACCAAAGATGATAACAGAGATTTTGAATTGGGTTGAACTGAATTATAGAAAGAATTGGAGGAAATTGACATCTCAAAAATACTGAGTCTTCTGACACACAAATGAGAGTTTGTCTCCATTTTTTGGTCTTCTTTTAATTTCTTTCAGCAAAAGTTTGTACTTTCATTTGTTTGATGCTCTTGTTAGGCAGACAGACAGATAGGAGCAGGATGAAAAGAGGGTGGGGCCCACCAAGAACTCAGAGTTAATCAGATAAAACCAGAAAGCCAGGAAGTATTCACAGAGTTAATGCCATTTGTAATGTGAGTTAATTCCATAAGCTCTGAATCTGGGCTAGCCTTGAGACTTGCTCTAGCTAATACAGGGGAGGTAGGGCAGAGGCATGGGGCAAGCATTATGACTAATTTTCCTAAAAATGCTGAGATGCGAATAGCATCTGAGAACAAGAGGGACTTATCCTGAGGCTAAGATTCCATTTTAAAAGCAGAGAGTTGGAAAGTTAGATTCCTAACATATGCCAACAACCTATCCTAAGGAAAGACAAGCAATCTTTTTTTTTTTTGGTATTATTGATGTACAATTACATGAGCAACATTATGGTTACTAGACTCCCCTTATTATCAAGTCCCCACCACATACCCCATTACAGTCACTGTCCATCAGTGTAGTAAGATGCTTTAGAATCACTACTTGTCTTGTCTGTGTTATACTGCCTTCCCCGTATCCTTCCCCTCACCCCCCTGCTACATTATGTGTGCTAATTGTAATACCCCTTTACCCCCCTTATCCCTCCCTTCCCACCCATCTTCCCCAGTCCCTTTCCTTTAGTAACTCTTAGTCAATCCTTGGATTCTGTGAATCTGCTCCTGTTTTGTTCCTTCAGTTTTCTCTTTGTTCCTATAGTCTACAGATGAGTGAAATCATTTGGTACTTGTCTTTCTCTGCCTGGCTTGTTTCACTGAGCATAATACCCTCTAGCCCCCTCCATGTTGCAAATGGTAGGATTTGTTTTCTCCTAATAGCTGAGTAATATTCCATTGTGTATATGTACCACCTCTTCTTTATCCATTCATCTACTGATGGACACTTAGGTTCCTACCATTTCTGGGCTATTGTAAATAGTGCTGCAATAAACATAGGGGTGCATATGTCTTTTTCAAACTGGGCTCCTGCATTCTTAGGGTAAATTCCTAGGAGTGGAATTCCTGGGTCAAATAGTATTTCTATTTTTACTTTTTTGAGGAACCTCCATACTGCATTCCACAGTGGTTGAACTAATTTACATTCCCACCAGCAGTGCAGGAGGGTTCCCTTTTCTCCACATCCTCACTAACATTTGTTCTTCTTTGTCTTTTGGATGTTGGCCATCCTAACTGGTATGAGGTGATTTCTCATTGTGATTTTAATTTGCATTTCTCTGATGATTAGGGATGTGGAGCATCTTTTCATGTGTCTGTTGGCCATCTAAATTTCTTCTTTGGAGAAGTGTCTGTTCAGCTCCTCTGCCCATTTTTTAATTGGCTTATTTGCTTTTTGTTTGATGTGTGTGAGCTTTTAATATAATTTGGATGTCAACCCTTTATTGGATATGTCATATCTGAATATTCTCCCATACTGTAGGATGTCTTTTTGTCCTACTGATGGTGTCCTTTGCTGTACAGAAGCTTTTTAGTTTGCTATAGTCCCATTTGTTCATTTTTGATATTGTTTCCCTTGCCCAGGGAGATGTGTTCATGAAGAAGTTGCTCAAGTTTATGTCCAAGATATTTTTGCTTGTGTTTTTTTCTAAGAGTTTTATGGTTTCATGACTTACATTCAGGTCTTTGATCCATTTCAAGTTTGCTTTTGTGTATGGAGTTAGACGGTGATCCAGTTTCACTCTCTTGCATATAGCTCTCCAGTTTTGCCAACACCAGCTGTTGAAGAGGCTGTCATTTCCCCATTGTATATCCATGGCTCCTTTATTGTATATTAATTGACCCTTTATGCTTGGGTTTATATCTGGGCTCTCTAGTCTGTTCCAGTGGTCTATGGGTCTGTTTTTGTGCCAGTACCAAATTGTCTTGATTACTGTGGCTTTGTAGTAGAGCTTGAAGTCAGGGGGCATAAATCCCCCAGCTTTAATCTTCCCTCTCAGAATTGCTTTGGCTATTCAGGGTCTTTTGTGGTTCCATATGAATTTTAGAACTATTTCCTCTAGTTCATTGAAAAATGCTGTTGGTATTTTGATAGGGATTACATTGAATCTGTAGATTGCTTTAGGGAGGATGGCCATTTTGAGAAGATTACTTCTTCCTATCCATGAGCATGGCATGTTTTTCCATTTATCAGTGTCCTCTTTAATTTCTCTCAAGAGTGTCTTATAGTTTTCAGGGTATAGGTCTTTCACTTCCTTGGTTAGGTTTATTCCTAGGTATTTTATTCTTTTTGATGCAGTTGTGAATGGAATTGTTTTCCTGATTTCTCTTTCTGCTAGTTCATCGTTAGTATATAGGAATGCAACAGATTTCTGTGTATTCATTTTGTATCCTGCAACTTTACTGAATTCAGATATTAGATCTAGTAGTTTTAGAGTGAATTCTTTAGGTTTTTTTATGTACAGTATCATGTCATCTGCAAACAGGGACAGTTTGACTTATTCCTTACCAATCTGGATGCCTTTTATTTCACTGTGTTGTCTGATTGCTGTGGCTAGGACCTCTGTAAGTATGTTGAATAAAAGTGGGGAGAGTGGGCATCCTTGTCTTGTTCCCAATCTAAAGGAAAAGCTTTCAGCTTCTTGCTGTTAAGTATAATGTTGGCTGTGGGTTTGTCGTATATAGCCTTTATTATGTTGAGGCACTTGCCCTCTATACCCATTTTGATGAGAGTTTTTATCATGAATGGATGTTGAATTTTGTTGAATGCTTTTTCAGCATCTATGGAGATGACCGTGTGGTTTTTGTCCTTTTTGTTGATGTAGTGGATGATGCTGATGGATTTTTGAATGTTGTACCATCCTTGCATCCCTGGGATGAATCCCACTTGATCATGATGGATGATCTTTTTGATGTATTTTAAAATTTGGTTTGCTAATATTTTGTTGAGTATTTTTGCATGTTAATCAGGGTTATTGGTCTGTAATTTTCTTTTGTTGTGGTGTCTTTGCCTGGTTTTGGTATTAGAGTGATGTTGGCCTCATAGAATAAGTTTGGGAGTATTCCCTCCTCTTCTACTTTTTGGAAAACTTTAAGGAGGATGGGTATTTGGTCTTCTCTAAATGTTTGATGAAATTTAGCAGTAAAACCATCTGGTCCAGAAGTTTTGTTCTTAAGTAGTTTTTTTATTACCAGTTCAATTTCTTTGCTGGTAATTACTGTTCATATTTTCTGTTTCTTCCTGGGTCAGCATTGGAAGGTTGTATTTTTCTAGAAACTTGTCCATTTCTTCTAGGTTTTCCAGTTGTCACCGTAAAATTTTTGATAGTATTCTCTAACAATTCTTTGTATTTCTGTGGTGTCTGTCATGATTTTTCCTTTCTCATTTCTGATTCTGTTTATGTGTGTAGACTCTCTTTTTTTCTTGATAAGTCTGGCTGGGGGGTTTATCTATTTTTTTTATTTTCTTGAAGAACCAATTTCTGCGTTCATTGACTCTTTCTATTGTTTTAGTCTTCTCAATTTTATTTGCTGCTGCTCTAATCTTCATTATGTCCCTCCTTCTACTGACTTTGGGCCTCATTTGTTCTTCCTTTTCCAGTTTCATTAATTGTGAGTTTAGACTGTTCATTTGGGATTGTTCTTCTTTCCTGAGGTAGGCCTGTATTGCAATATACTTCCCTCTTAGCATGGCCTTTGCTGCATCCCAGAGATTTTTGTGTTGATGAATTATTGTTATTTGTCTCCATATATTGCTTGATCTGTGTTTTTATTTGGTCATTGATCCATTGATTATTTAAGTGCACGTTATTAAGCCTCCATGTGTTTGTGGGCTTTTTCATTTTCTTTGAGTAATTTATTTCTAGTTTCATACCTTTATGAACTGAGAAGATGGTTGGTAGAGTTTCAATCTGTTTGAATTTACTGAGATTCTTTTTGTGGCCTAATATATGATTTATTCTTGAAAATGTACCATGTGCACTTGAAAAAATGTGTATCCTGTTGCTTATGAATGTAGTGTTCTGTAGATGTCCATTAGGTCCATCTGTTCTAATATGTTGTTCAGTGTCTCTGTCTCTTTATTTATTTTGTCTGGTTGATCTGTCCTTTGGAGTGAGTAGTGTGTTAAAGTCTCCCAAAATGAATCCATTACATTTTACTTACCTCTTTAATTCTGTTAGTATTTGTTGCCCATATGTAGGTTATACTGTGTTGGGTGCATACATATTTATAATAGTTATATCCTTTTGTTGGACTGACCCATTTATCATTATGTAGTGTCCTTCTTTGTCTCTTGTGACTTTCTCTGTTTTGAGGCCTATTTTGTCTGATACAAGTACTGCAACTCCTGCCTTTTTCTCTCCCTATTAGTTGCATGAAATATCTTTTTCCATCCCTTCACTTTCAGTCTGTTTACGTCTTTGGGTTTGAAGTGTGTCTCTTGTAGGCAGCATATAGATGGGTCTTGTTTTTTTTATCCATTAAATGACTCTACATCTTTTGATTGGTACATTCAGACCATTGACGTTTAGGGTGATTATCAGTAGGTATGTACTTATTGCCATTGCAGGCCTTAGATTAGTGGTTACCAAAGATTCAAGGGTAGATCCCTTACTAACAAATTTAATGCACTTCATATGCTATTTACAAACACAACCTAAAGATTATTTTTTTCCCTCCTTTTTCTTCCTCCTCCATTCTTTGTATGTTATGAATCATATTCTGTACTCTTTGTCTCTCCCTTGGGTGATATCTGTTTAGCCTTAGGAATACTTCCATCTATAGGAGTCCCTCCAAAATGCACTGTAGAGGTGGTTTGTGGGAGGTAAATTCTCTCAGCTTTTGCTTATCTGAAAATTGTTTAATCCCTCCTTCAAATTTAAATGATAACCTTGCCTGGTAGAGTATTCTTGGTTCAAGGCCCTTCTGCTTCATTGCATTAAATATATCATGCCACTCCCTTCTGGCCTGTAAGGTTTTTGTTGAGAAATCTAATGATAGCCTGATGGGTTTTCCTTTGTATGTGATCTTTTTTCTGTATGTAGCTACTTTTAAAAGTCTGTCTTTATCCTTGATATTTGGCATTTTAATTATTATATGTCTTGACATTGTCTTCCTTGGGTCCCTTGTGTTGGGAGATCTGTGCATCTTCATGACTCGAGAGATTTTCTCCTTCCCCAGATTGGGGAAGTTTTCAGCAATTACCACCTCAACGACACTTTCTATCCCTTTTTCTCTCTCTTCTTCTTCTGGTACCCCTATTATGAGAATATTGTTCTGTTAGGATTGGTCACACAGTTCTCTCAATATTCTTTCATTCTTAGAGCATCTTTTTTCTCTCTGTGCCCCAGCTTCTTTGTATTCCTCTTTTCTAATTTCTATTCCACTTACTGCCTCTTCTACTACATCTAATCTGCTTTTAAATCCCTCCATTGTATGTTTCATTTCAGATATGGAATTCTTAATGATTGAGTGTCTGTCTTAAATTTGTTCCTGAGTTCCAGAGTATTTTTCTCTACCTCCATAAGCATGTTATGATATTTATTTTGAACTCTCAGGAAGATTGGTGAGTTCAATTTCCTTTGGCCCTTGTTTTTGGAGTTTATGAGATTTTTGTCTGAACCATGTTCTTTTGATGTTTCATATTTCTGTGTGGTGCCCTCTAGTGCCCAGAAGCTCCAGTCTCTGGAGCTTCTCAGCCTCTGGAGTGAGGTTGGGAGTCATAGGGGAGCGGAGCTGGTGCCTGGGGGGAGGAAAGATCCATTTCCTAATTCCCATCTGCCATGCCTGTCTCCCGTATCAGAGCCAGTGGGCCAAGCACACAGGTATAAGCCTCCGTGCTTTGTGTCTCTAGCTGTTAATAGATGGGGCCTCCCTCTGGCTTGCCTGACACCAGTGCAGTGACTGCTGGTTTGCAAGCCAGTGCCATCAGGCCAGGATGAAGGCTCGGCAGGCTCCGTATCACAGTGGGGGGGGTCTCAGAGCTGAGTAGCCAGCCAGGGGGATGGAGCGCCTGAAGCTCCTCAAAGTTCCCAATCTGCTCTGCTGGGCAGAGCGCACCCAGACACCCTTGTCCAGCTCTCCCTTCTCGCGCACAGCAAGCTCCATGCAAACTCCACCCCTTCAGCAAGCCTCTCGCTGCTAGGAAGCCTCTCAGACTGCCTGCCTTTCCCTTGTCCCAGAGCAGCCATATGTGTATCCCATCCTCCACAAACAGCTGTAATCTGTCTCTCAAGCACTTCACCTGTCCCAGCTCCCCGTCCTCCAGAGCACCACACAATGTAGGTTTCTGCTCGCAAAGCAGATCTCCAGGGCTAGGTGCTCAGCAGTCTCAGGTTTCTACCCCCTCCCTGCTCCATTTCTCTTCCTCCCACCAGTGAGCTGGGATGGGGGAAGGGCCTGGGTCCTGCCAGATCAAGGCTTTGCTATGTACCCTATTTCATGAGGTCTGCTCTGTTTGTGAGGTCTGTATGCAGTCTGGTGCAGCCTTCTTTCCTGTTGCTGTTTTAGGGTTAGTTGTATTAACTATATTTTCACACTATCTGTGGTTTTGGGAGGAGTTCTCTGCCTCACCTCTCACACCACCAACTTGAATCTCCCAAGACAAGCAATCTTAACTGATATGTTCCCAGTGCTTGGGAGTAACCACTATCTTGGAGAGGAACAAAAAAATGTATTCTACAGAATTACCTAGAGGACTGCCTATGGACAATAACATATTGTGTCTCACCAGAGATAGACACCATGAGACCACCTTACAAGCCTGTGCCCCTGACCCCTTTACCTTTATCCCATTTTTTAAACTCTCACAGGAGATAGACATCATGAGACAGCCTGACAAGCCTACACCCACCAACCCTTTACCTTTATCCCATTCTTGAAAGCCTTAAAAGAGAATCCTAAGCCCTTAAGTGTGCCTCATCTCTGAAGTTGCCCACACTTGCCTTTCTTGGAGTGTGTCTCTCTGTCTTACTCCAGATAAGTAGGAAGGGGCTGCTGAGAGCTCTGATTTGGGCTTGCAGGTTCCCATTGCCTGGGTGACCTGGACAGAACTATGGCTATACAATAATGCTCCTTAGTACCTTGCCTGAAAATCTCTTTGGTTTACCTTTAGGAAGTTCTCAGAACATAATCTCACTCCATCTAGTTTCTGCAGCTCCCCCAAATCCTGGTGTGGTAGATTCAAGCAGGCACTGGACATCGGCTTTAGGAGTTGTCAGGGTATTATGCCTTATGCCAAGCAGCAGTTAAATGAGCTTCCCTTTCCTCCCTCTGTTTTTCCATCTTCTCTGCTTTATTCAAGTAAAACCTGCCTTTATCTACTTGACTTTAACCTGCTCCTCCTTTGGAGTGTATTCAAATAAAACTTACTTTCTGCTTCACTACTGTGTCTGCCCTTCAACTCTTTGTTGTGGCAGGAATGAGAACCAAAGAGAACATACTCAACACCCCAACAGTACGATTACTCACATTTTACTTGTGCATTGAAATTACACAGACATTAAAATAGATTTTTGTATATTGACCTTGTATTCTGCTAGAAACAACCTTATCTGAGCCAATCATTGATCATCCAGGAGACGATTCTTCAGATTTTGAAGTACTCTTTTACTTTGCTTCTTCAATGATGTATAAAATTACCCAGGAACTTCATGGAAAAAAGGAAGAGTTCTCTGCCCTATCTCTGTGCCCAGAGATTTGTAACAAGTTCCTTTTACGATTTTGGGGTAAGTGATCCTTAAATCAACAGCCATGCACCAAGGATTGGAGAATGAGGAACTGACATTACCTGAGTGACTTCTCAGACCCTGAGCTTAGTTAACCTTTCTCTGTCTCCATACACACACACACACACACACACACACACACACACAATTTAAAATCACTCAGAAGCTCTACATGTAATGTCATTTTCTTCATTTTGTAAAGTAGGGTGATGAGGCTTAAAGAGATTGTCTACTATTGCATATTTAATTAAGTGATTGATCTGATATTCAAATTCAATGTCTTTTTGAGATCCATAGTTTGTTTCAGTCCAGCCCCAGCTAAGGATTCGGTGAGGAATACACTTGGAACTAAGAAATGTTGGCAAAAATTTGTGGTTTATAATGATTTTTATTTATTCATTCAACAAGTATTTATTGATTATTCTATGTGGCAGGGACTTAGGTAGTGGACAATGGGGAACAAGACAGGACCTACTCCTGTGAAGATTATCTTCTAAGGCCAAACATTATACAGATAATTACTAAATACATTGTAATTGTGATGATTTTCATTGTGATGGTAATTAATAGTTAATTGTTACTTACGGGTTCCTTGGTCCTATTTTGCCAGCTAGAGACTGAAAGCTGACTGGGAGTAAAAAATAGACCTACAGAATCCATGAAAAAATATTTTTTCAGGACAAGATTCTTCTGATTTCTTTTTTCTTAAAAGTGAGAAAACCATTGTTAATTCCACAGGCCTCTGATATTCTAATATGAGGCTGTGAGGCACAGTACAAACAGCACTGACCTGGGAATCCTGACGTTCCCGGATTTATAAGGATAGCTCTGCCACTAACAAGCTGTGGGAGCTCTAGCAAGTTTCTTAATCTTTGCAAGTCTCAGTTTCTTGATCTCAGTTATTGTTCTTAATTTTCCCAGTTTTTCAACTTTCCTATAGAGGAACAGCCCCACTGTGGTGCCCTGGAGAACTTGTATGTATCACACGCTACACAGGCAGAGGCTTGAGTTGCAGCTCACCAGTGTTGGATTGCCTTTTCATTCTCTGGAACATGAGAGGATGGGAGGCTTGTGAGAAGTTGCCTTGAAGATCCCATTCACCTCTATTTCCCCTGGTGGCTGTCATGAGATAGGCTATCAATACTTACCAAGTTTTCATGATATATAATGCCTTCTGCTTGCCCCCTTCAAGGGATGGTTGAGACTATGAAACCATTTAGCTGTAGTCTAGAATTGGCCCCTCAGCAATGGAGATCCTACAACTCACACTGTAGTCATCAGCCCCTTTCATTTTGATGTACTCTTTGGTGTAGGAAAATGGCCTGAGAAGCTGGCACCTTGGCGACTCTTCCTTTCACTGTCTATGAAAATAGTAAAGTGAATCTAAAAGTAACGAGTTGTATTTTTGCCAACTGAGTAAGACAAGCCTGTTCATGCTTTGTGGGTTTGACAGTTCCTTTCTGTCCCAGTATTCTCTGTGTCTATGATGAACTGAGGTGTATATCAAAGGGCTACAGGAACTGTAGCCAAGACCAGGCCATAGTCCCTGCTGTACGTGCTTGCTGAAAAAACATTGTGCTTAGCCTGTGCCCTGAGAACACACAGCTGAGAAAGTAGTTGGAAGAAAGAGTGTCTGCAGATTTAGAGAATGAGAACAACATGTAGAAAGATGAGCTGATGGTGGTGTATTGGTAACCAAAGGAGATGAGAATGAGGACAGTCTTCAGGCTAGGATCAGAATCCTTAGGGGAAAACTAAGGAATTCCTACAGAAATATCTAACTCCTTAAGAAGCAGCCTGAGCTAAGCAGTGAGGGCTGGGAGAGTGACTTATCCCACAGCGAGCTGTTCACCTCCAAAGGAGTCCACAGGGCGGACCCAGGGCTCATCTATGCTGTCAGGAAGCATCACCTCCAAGAGAAGAAGGATGTGATGATGAGGCTCTGCCACACACTCCAGAGCTCAACCTGGGGGCTCTCCTCATAGTAGATGTCCACCGGATACCTGCTGGGTTAGCAGGAAGGAAAGCTGCTCAAAGAAGTGCTGGAGAATTTTACCTTAATGGTTCTTTTTAGGATTTGGAGGTGCTAGGGAAGGAGGGCTATTGCATATAAAGAAATAATAACAATTATATTCTTCAGTACTTTCAGTTTACAAAGGGTTTTGTATACATTATCTCAAGAATGTTTATGGAGTAATTAATTTTCCTGACACTATGGTAGGACTGGAGGCAAACAGTTCAAATTCTCCTTAAGGACCTCAAATTGGTAGGAAATACATGCTCAAAAAGAGATACTTTTATCAGAATCTGGCAACAGTCTTAATCTTTGACGATTATGGCAGCATAGATGAGGGGCATGTAGTATAGGACAGAAATATCTCTTGCTAATGAAATGGTGAAACAATTTGCAAGAGCAATCCCATTCTCATCAGAGCTCCTTGCCACAGGAGAATGTCCCAGAGATTGGATGCTATAAGGTGGGTTTCCTCGAAAGAAGCGTCTTTGCTTCAACTTTAAGGTGTGTGGAGAATCCAGACAATTCTTGGATAAGAATGGAGGGAGCTAAAGGCATCCAAACTGAAAGGAAGCAGTAAAATTATCTCTGTTCACATATGACAATGATTTTACGTGTAGAAAACTAAAGATTACACACACACACACACACACACACACACGTTAGAACTAATACATGATTTCAACAAAGTAGCAGAATACAAAATCAACACACATACCAGCTGTTTCTATATCCTAACAATGAATAATTGAAAAAGGAAAAATAGAAAGCAATTCCATGCCTCAAAAAGAATAAAATACTCAGAAATTACTGTTTCAGGTCAGACCTCAGGTCAGTGACTCAGTCTCAGCAGATTTCGATGTGTCTGGATTGCCCCACCACTGAAGCTCCCAGCTGGCCCCACGCAGACAAGGCTGCCAAGATCTCCAGGAGAAACTTCTGGTAACAAAGCTAATGTACTGCCCTAGCCAGACAGCCGGAGGAGAAAAGAGGCGTATACAGTGCACATTGTACTTCCAGCACTCCCACAGGGAGGAGTGATGACGACTGTCCCTGCGGGAATGTCCTCTGGAGGCTGCATGTGCCCGGTAGCTGGGCTGGCTGTCTGGCTGGAGGCTTGGTGAGTGCTGGCCAGCAGTGTCCTGGTGTGCACTGGGCAGGAGGCGTGCTGGCTGGGGGAGTCCCAGGATGCACTGTTCCTCAGGTGCTGTGATGGGCAGGCCGCGGCTGGCATGGTGTGGGCCTGGGAATTCCTGGCATGTGCTGGGCCAGGGACACTTTGGCAGAGGTGCCGGGGTCCAGAGGGCCCCCAGTTTGGGCAATCCTTTTTGCACTGCATTGGTGCTGGTATGGTGGGACTGTCAGATCTCATGTGGGTGCATTTGGGCATGAGCAGGGGGATCCTCTTGGGGAGCATCTGGAGCTGGTGTGGGCATCCATACTCTGCTCTAACCTATCTGTGCTATCAGTGTGGGGGGCAAATATAAACAATGGTGCTTACCAGCACCTGTCATCCTGGAGAGTTCTAGCAGTTAACCCACCACTTGACAATGCAAGATTTAGTCAGTTGGCTTCCTTCATTTACAGTCTAGCCACCCTTTAAACTGTGGGTTTTCTATGCCCCAGGGCAGATGGATGTGCCCATGGTGTCTCAGTGGTATCCCTCACTACTGCAGGGTGCTGCATTGGTGTTCCTGCTGTCACTGTCACTGTCTCTCCTTGTGCAGAAGCCGTTCACTCAGCCCCATTCTTCCCCAGGAGGAATTGCTCTGTGTGTAGGTGTGGATTTGGTGTGTATGTGGGAGGAGGTGAGTTCCGGCTCTTCCTGCACCATCTTGGACCTCTCTCAGTACAAACTTGTCATTGTGACCCTGAACTACTGTAATTGACAACAAAAATCCCTGAAAACAAGAACTAAGTTAGGGCTCTAGGTCATTGTTTTGAGGATCATTTGGCCTGGAGTTAAGACTTCTCCCCCCAAGATCTAGGTATACTGGTCTGCAGTAATCTTCATGGCGCTTTCAGGTGCTTAATATTCTTACTTGACGTTCTGATCAAGCTATCACTAGCATAAGGGCTTTGGAAGCTGTAGTGAATGGAAATTAGTTCAGGAGAGAAGTCTGTAAAAACCTACTTTTGGTTTTAAAATACCATACAGCATACGGACCTTAGGTCTTCTGACCTCTGACAAGAACTTTTGCCCACCTCCCTAGGAAGTCAATGAAGAGAAAACTCCCAAGACAAGAGGCTCCCTCAGAGCCTAACCAAGTGCCTGAAGAATTCTAACTGGTAGAATAACATGGAGAAATTTATCTCCAGCCAATGCAAATGCCCTGGAGCCAGGAAATGGATTAGGGAAAAGGAGACGATACTTTGGACCTACCTATGTGCTGCTGAATGAACACTGAGGCATAAGCTAGAGGGGGAGGGAAGGGGAAAGACTCGTGTTATCTTTGAAACACTTGTGTCATGGGAACGGGGATGTTTGGCAGGGATGCAACAGACCTCCAGACAAGGGGGCCGGAAAGAAATGCTTTAGGAAGCACACACCAACGCAACTTGGGGCCTCGACAGGTGCCATTTTGCTTTTTCAGTGACCAGAGTACATGATGTTCAGGAAACCATTCTGCTAGAGGCTGAGTCCACATGACACCCACCACCTTCTACCTCTAGTCTGCAGGCAGTCCTTGACCTGTTACTGACGTTCAAGGCTGACTCTTTGGGTCCTGTCACCGGTCTCCACTGCCTGTCTTACTTTATTTACATCTCCATTTCTCTCATCAACTCCCTCTATTTTTCTCACTCTTGTCACTCCAACAGTGTCATTTTCTTCTCTTCCTTAGGGAAATTTAACTCAGTTGAATCTGTAGAGCAGCAAACACATGGGAACCTGGCTGTTGTTTGTAAACAATGTAAAAACCCTGTAAAAATAAAGGGATCAATGAAAACTAATATATTACAATCATGGCCCTGAACAAAGCCAACTGAGAGTGACTTGCTGTCAGAGTGAAGTATATAATCTGCTTTCATATATAATAAAGTGTATTATATGACAAGGAAAAATGATAAGTAGGGACGGTCCAGGATAGTGGTCCTTATCCCTGAATGTATAGCAGAATCATCTGGGGAGCTTAAAAAAATGCATATGCCTGGATCCCATACGAGAGATTTTTGCCTAATTGGGGTGGAGGTATAGACTAGAAATCTGCACAGATGATAGTGTGCAGCCAGGGATGAAAACCGTTCGTCTAGGATCTCAGCTGATCCAGCACAGGGTGACAGCTAAGTGTGCAGTTTACAGAAAGTGCTGGAAAGCAAGTTGCTGAGTTCGCATTCCTCCGGTCAATGCCGGTGGAGCCTGGAACAGAGAGAAGACAAGTGGTGGTTGGAAGCGTATCACTTGTGTCCCTACATCTGACTTCTCTCCTTATTCAAATGTGTCTGTGTGGCAATTTACATTCTTTAGGTCCTTGGACTACCAAAGCAGATAGCTCTTGATAATATGATCAGTAATCAATGAAGAATTCGAATATTATTGCTGTATAATACTTTTATTCAACAGCTTTATGGGGAAAAACCTCACATTTTGGTATGTGTTACATCACATAAGTTTCAGACATGTCAAGAGTCCAATGACAAATTACATTTGGAGAAAAGCTTTAAAATCCATTCCTGTATGGCACTCCTTTGTGAAATACTGAAAAGCAGCTTTGCACCTCAGCACTGAAGGTTACAAAAAGCACCATTTAAAGGATGACTCTCACGTATTTAGTTCCCTTCAAAGTATAGTCTTATTTCCCCTTTATGCCAGAGCTAACACTCATTCAAAATGTTTCAGTGACATAATAACCAGCCCCCTCCAATTTACCATTGTTTAAAATCCAGACAAACCAAACATGGGGGACCCAGTGTGCAGATTAGGACTAATCAATCTCAGTGAGCTTTGGCTATTGTAAAACCACAAACAGGAAAGGTAAGTGTGTTCCATAGATGGGAAAAGAAAAGACAACGATCAATACATAATACTTATGACAGACCTGACTACAAAATGCACAGAGCGTTTAGTATTTCACATCACTCTTACTGCAAAAGCACTGTGCTACACAAAATTAATTCAATGTTGGAACTAGTAAAAAATTAAATTTTTAACAAAACTTATTCACTTCAATGCACAATCAAGAAAAGCAAACCCAGACAAAGCTCAAATTTGAATCACAGAGGTATTCCATTGCTAAGAATTGGATTTCATAAGGAACAGACTTAGGTTTTTTTTCTTTTCTTCCTTTTTCATATAATTTTAAAACAGATTTGGCCCTTTTACTCCAAAAGTTTGGTTCATTGCAGAAATCACAGCCCTTCCACCTCCAAATCTGACTGGCACTTAAGAAGAGACAAATGCCTAGATCCAGTTTTGAAAGACCCTAAGCCCTTCCCCTTCCCAGGTCCTCCATCCCAGGCGTAACTGGAGTCAGCAGTCCCTTGTAAAAGACGCCTAGAACTTGGCTTTAAGGATGAGTCAGAATAATGTCGGAACAAACTGTGTCTGCTCGGAAGTTCATGAGCCAAATCACCAGAGCCTAAGGATTTAGAAATCTTTTGAGAATGTATTTCACATACACACAAACACAGACTATTGCATATCATTTTTAGTTGAGGTCAAAAATTTTAAAGCCCTATTTCCCCAATTAAAAGCAGGGGATTCTATCATCAGTATGTCTCTTTCACTTGTACCCAGATTAATATACACCCAGTCTGGAGATAATACTTCTTTCCAAACTTAACTTCATTTTAGCAGCATATATGGAGTACCAATACTTTTCAACATTTTATCTGATCTAGTAGGTCTATAAATAACTGGAGGGAAGTGAGGGGGCCTGGGTTTGTAGGATCCTCTCAGAAACTTCTCTTGGATTCTTTTTTCAGTGTTTCTCTATCATATAAGCCTTGTTTTAAAAAGCCAACACTGCTGAGGCCAGGTATGCCCTTCAGGGTGCTGCCCGCAGTGCTCGAGTCCCATTCAAAACTCTAAGCTTGGAGCAAGCCAGTGACCATGACAGAGAAGTTCTCCACACCGGCAAAATGACTAACATTTGTTTTAGGTTATGTTTGACTCGAGACTAGTAAAGTCTGCCTGAAAAATTAAGTTAAAGCAGAATATAGATGAATGTAGAGAACAGGAACAAAAGACAAAGGGAGAATGTGTATAGTAAGATCTATATAATGAGATCCAAGGACACCAGGATGTTATGTCTGACTTAATTTGTTAAAAAGGAATTTTTCAGTTCTGAGTTACTTATGCCTTTATTTTCCCAGAATCACTCCTCAGCTCAGTCACTTTTCATCCTCCTACAACGCCATGATGCAGTGCTTTAAGGATTAGCCCTAAGAGCTATTTTCTTAATTTTTAAATTTTGATTCTGAAACTCACTCAGGCAAAAAAAAAGTTAAAAAATTTTTTTGCCTTTACTCATTTTCAAAACATGCCAACTGTCTCCTGCAGAAAATAAACTCTCCCTTTAACCAGTGTAACAGTAGGGTGACAGGGCTTCTCAGGACCATGGGCTCTATCAGCTGTATGGGGAGGGGGGGCAGTGCTGAGAGTCACCAGCCAGTTGCTCTCACTCACTGCCATACCAGCTGGCAGGCTCCCAATTCATATCTGGCTGAGAGATTACTTCAGAACTTGGGAAACTGGCACCCTCTGCACATTACCAGATCAGAAAGATCTGAAGGTCACCACACCTAAACCTAGTGTCACTGGAGCCAGAACCAATTCAGAGGCCTCTGGCCTGAGAGGAACTGATGGGATTTCTTTTCCTGCCTTCTACTGACATACCTGTATGGAGTAAAAACTTTAATACACGAACACAAGACAACTATATTTCAATATTGTTATTACAAGAAATATGAGGACCACAAAACCCCCAGGTAACAACCAAGATTTTGAATCCTAAGTGGCCCACTTATTTAATGGGTAGTAGAAAGAAACAAAATTCTAGTTTAACACAAGACAATGTAGATCCTGAGAGTTGATTATACTAGGATCTGGCCTGGATTTTTAAAATGACACATCATTCAGAAAGTGGCCAAAACGATAAAAGGTTGCCCACAAAAGCTTTTTGCTGTAGGTGGCCTTGAGTAGCTAAAGCAGTATTTATTCTCAGCAGTGAACCACCAAAGTACTTAGCAATTTGCATTTCCAGAAAAACAACTCCATACCCTTTTGCTTCACACCTAGGACCTGGGAGGTCTACTTACTTGAAAACAACTGTCTCATAAGCTTTGCATGAGAAAGTCGGGAGGTAGCTAAACTGACCTGTGGGTGCCCTTTCAGTGTGGTTGGGCTCATCTTATCAGTCAAGGTATCTCTCAAGCATCAAATTTGGCCTCCTTCAGTGCTGAATGCTTGACTTGCATTTATCTGTAATGGAAGAGCCACAGATACTTGGAAAGAATGTTTTACTCTGAACCCTGAGTGGACTGAATAGCTACTTTTCATTCCACAAATGGAAAACACTGACCCCACTTCATCATCAAATACTTTTAAAAAAGAGGCAGAACAACAAAATGATCCTGTAAGCCCTCAGGACAGCGAAGTGACACTTCTCACAGTTGAGAACACACCAAAGTACTTTCTTGCTTCTTGGCCTCACAAATGTTTGACTTGAGGGAACCTTTTAGATACATCAAATGAGCTAGAATGAATCTGTATGTAGAGCAGTGTTTAGTGTGTGTGTAATGATGTGCACAGGGTTGGCCATATTAATGTAAGATTATAGACGGCTACACCAAAGAAAACCTTGGAAATCATTTATCAAGAGCCTGAAGTTGTCCCTGCTGTCTCTTTAAGACCAATAAAAAAAAAAATTTAATTAAAGAAAAATGTAGGCATAAAAATCTTCCAAGGATGAAAGACACAGGAGTTTTCCCTGGTTCTACTCCCACCTTCAAAGATATTTGCTCTGCAAAAGAAAACATGACAGCAGGGCCAGGTCCAGTGGGAAACCTATAGGAATGTGCCAATTCAGCCTAATCTGTGGTACCAAACTAAAACAAGAAAGTAGACCTTTTGCATCCTGCCCTTCTTACAATGCTGAGCCACATTTTCTTTAGTCCAAGTTAAAACAAGCAGTAACAGTGACCTGAATCTGTGCTGAGCTACAGAGACTTGCTGGCAGCCCTAGTCTCTGAGGTGGGTCAGGTCTCACAGCCTTTGAAAGGGGCATTTACCCAGTGAGTTTTGCAGTAGGAAAAGGTCAGGTGTAGGGTCTGAGGAAGGTTATTAGGGTCTGAGGAAGGTTATCAAGGCGAAAATGTGAAATGAAAAGGAAAAGGGTTCTTATGGGGCTTCGGGTATGATATAAAGAACAAAGACTGTCATATACAGAAAACCCATGCAGGAGCAGCTGCCCCTGCAAGAAGGCAGCTGTCAAGCCAGGCAGCAGTCTGCACAAGTCCATCCCTTGGAAAGCCAAGGGAGCAGGGCAAGGCCTGTCCACTCAACAAGGACCCTGAGAGTTTACTTTTCCTTCATTTTGGGTAAAAACTTCCTGTAATGGTTCTTCCTGCAGCTCCCCCAAACAGGTCCTTGGTGGGCCCCCACAGGCAGAAAAAATACATCTAGCTAGGAGGCTTCCATTAACCTTCCTCTCCTGTGTGTATATACATATGTAATTATTTTTCTTATAGTAAATTCCATGAACGCATAAAGCTCTCATCTGCAATCAAATGCAAAAGCAGAGCACCCTGCTCAGAGGCTCTGAAACACACATAGTAGCCTCAAAGCACATCAACCTTCCAGTCTCAGGTAAGACTGGTCCAGTCCAGAAAGGCAAGGAGATGCTTCTCTTGAGTCCTGGGAGGCAGGAAGGGGTCCCTTCAGATGGGCTTATACAGCAGAGTAGTGACGTACTTCTTCTTGTAGCGATGGGTTGCACTAAGAACCATCACGCTGTCCTGTAAGGGAAAGAAACATGCAGCTGACTCATCAGTTCACTTTTACTGAAAGTTGTCTCATCAGTTCACTTTTACTAGTAGTAAAAGTTGCTCACTTTTACTAGAAATAGTGTGATTTTATAGAAAGAGATTGGTTTTTGAGTCAAAGCAATTTATGTTCCAATCCTGACTCCTATCGTTACTCTAACTCTGTGGCCTGAGTAATATATGTAATGTCCCTCAGTCCTTTTTCTCATTGTGACAAAGGATAACACCTGCCATTAAAGTGGCTCTGAGGACTACATGAGAATATCTGGCATAGCTTCTGACATGTAACAGATACTGAAGAAATACTGGTTTCCACCCTATCCTCTTCCCCACTTCAAATTCAAATATTAGGCTTAAAACTAGCATAGAAAAAAGGGAAGAAATATCTTGGCATCTATTTGTAGAAGGAAGTCTTAAATGCAATGAGAAGAAAGGGAGTGAACCTTTTGAAAAACCACTTTTAAGCCCTGAAGCAGGTCTAATTTCCATTCAATACCAGAGATGAACCTGAGAAGTCTTCTCTGATCAAGAGAGACTCAGGAATCCCCCCCTATCCTTGAATAAAGGGGACTCCAAAATCCTCCTTGCAAAGACACTCAATCCAATGCATTAATTCCAAACAGCCTAGACAAGGAGGGAACCCAGACATGGATCCAGGCCATGCTGAACCACAGTAACCAAGACCTTGACCTGGGTCGTAACCAGCATGAAGACTTATGAGGTACCATTTTCCAGGCTGCGTCATAGACCACTGGCATAGCCTACGAGGAGATAGCAGGCCTGCAGACATCAACTGGCAGCCAACGAGCAGCTTCAGGAGGCAACGTTTAGTCAGATCCCAAAGGACCCAAACAAATCCAGTTAAAAAACCTTCCTGTGCATCTTCCTGTTTTCCCCTATACTGTATTATTCACAATGCGCATCCCTTAGATTAATATTCTGTGATCAGAGTATGCTGATCAGAGTCTAAACATGACAGAAGCAAGGCAGGTAGAAAAAAACTCAACTCCAGGAAGAGTTTGGTAGACATGAGGAGCAGGTGACAGAAAGACCTACTTAGAAAGACCTGGCACAGTGGTCTCTAGGTAAGAACATGGAAGGAGGACAGAATTGGACCTCAATCCTCTCTCTGGTATTACTGGCAATTTGACCTTCTCTGAGCCTTAGTTTCTTTATCTATAAAACAGGAATTAAAAATACTTACCTCACAAGGTTATATTAAAAGTCAGTTCAGTACTATATATCTTAAAAGTTTCACATAATTTGTTAGGGACAGCTATATCAGTCGTTTCCCTAATCTGGCTAAGAAATATAAGCAGCATTAAAAAAAAGTACTGCTGCCATCCTAGATGCACTAATTCAGAATCCCTGGAGATGGAGCCTTTGAATCTGTATTTTTACAAATTTCCCCAGGTGATTCAGATGATGATCAGCCTAGTTTGGTAACTGCAGAGCTATATAAAACTTTATTCTAATAGCTAAACCATAAAGGCATGACAGGACTGAATGGGAGTCTTCAAAGCAGCAGAGAAACCAGGAAGGACTCTAAGAATTGGAGGGGACAGGGCAGATCTGGTTATATTTCCTTACCTAGTGTATAGAAGAGATACGACCACTTGGGTATAAACCCGAAAGCAGCTTGCTTCTATCTTTGAAAGGGGAAGGCTTAATATCACATTCTAGCATTCTTTGAACTGGAAGCTAAACTTGCTTTTTCTTCAAAATGAAATTCAGTGCTAGGAACTCAAACTTAATTAAGTAGGCGGTACAAAGGTTATAGCTACCCCAAAAGAAACCAGGAAGCAAAAAAGTCCAGTCAATCCCAGGGCAATGCAGCTAGCCAGAACACAGATACAGAGACTAAGATTTAAAACAAATGAACAACCAAAAAACCCACCCACTAGTTAAAAAAAGAAATTTCTCCTATAATTTGACCATTACTGCCACCTTTAGCTTCAGTGAAAGTAGCAAAGCCAGTGAACCACTGGAGAACATGTGTTACCCTTCCCCTCCCATTTTGGGGAGCTCTGTAAAGAGCCAGGTCCACCACTTACCTTAATGGACAGTGCATAGAGATGGTTCAGCATAACATGATTGGGCTCTGGGAGCAAGGCTGGGTCACACTAAGAAAAAAAAATCACTAAATGAGGTTAAATGCACAGTCTTAAACCAAACAGTTTCCACTTCCTTAGAACCCTTTGGGAGTTGAAAAGCTCTAAACTAGAATATATATTTATTCAATAATGCACTTACCCTAGTATATATCGATAATACATTCTCATTGAAGAAAATAAGGAAAATTCTCAGTACAGGGCAGAAACCATAAGCCTCAGCATCTATTCATCTTTCTTAAGCTAAAACAAAAACCTTGCCCACAACACATATAGAAGATTTGCGCTAAGAGGCAAATATAATCTTAGTGGGAATCAAATGAATGGACCAGAGATGTAAATTATATGTAACCCTCACCCATCTCCACCTTATATGTCTTTTTTTTTCCCCCCAAATGATAAATACCCTGTATCCTGTGTTGGAATAGAAGCTCTAGGAATTGCTTCTAGCAATCCACAGCTCTGGGCCTGACTTATTAGGGCCAGAAGACAACTATGAATTTTGATTAACGGTACCTGGAAAAGTCACAACTCAGCCCTGAAAAAAGGAACCTGTAGCTATTGCTATGTATATGATTTATACTCCCAACACACCTTTGTAATAATCCCAACCTTAGGATTACTAAACATTGGCTGAAATGATCCTAGTGACCCCCAGATGCCCCAGTGATACTCTCGGGATACTACTCACAGAAATATTAGTGTCCTTGTTGAGAATAACTTGAAGAAGGTGGGGAGGCAGGATAGGTGGAGATTTGAATCTCTCCTCAGATCTAAACACATACATTTCTTGACCATAAGGTCCTGGAGGTGAGCTGGAAAGGTCTGGAAGATATTTATCCAAATATAAGGGGAAGCTGGATAACTAGTAAAAATACATGAAGAAACTGTCAATACATGTCAGCCAATATTAAATATGACAGAAGTCATGGATCATAAACTTGTGACCTACTGGGGCAATTAAGAAATAGTCTTGAGTTATCCTGAACATAAACCATGAAATTCCTCAATATGGCAACAAGACACAGAAGATACACATAAAGGAGATGAGGGCTAAAAGACATTGGTTCAGGGGAGAGCCATTCCACTGATCAGCTGTATGACTTGGGACAAATCCCTCTCCTGTGGTCAGTTACCTCATTTACAAAATGAAAATAATAATCCGTGCTCTATTGCACAATGTATTTATAGGAATTAAAAGAGATAACAGATGTGACAATGCCTTATAAACTATCAAATATGAAAAGATTAGATTTCTTCTTTTTTCCACCCAAGCATCAGACAACAAGGTTATAAACTCTAAGACTACTGATTCTACAACGACTGCAACAATGAGAACAAAACTACTAACAATGTAGTAGTCTCTAGAGAAATGCAAATCAAAACCACAATTAGATAGCACTTCACACTCATTAAGAACGGTACAATAAAGAAAATAATAATAATGGTTGGCAAGGATATTAAGGAATTGGAACATTTTCCCACTGCTGGGGAAAATGTAAAATGGTACAACCATTTTGGAGAACAGTTTGGCAGTTCCTCCAAAAAAACATAAAGTTACCATATGACCTAGCAGTTATACTTCTGATGTATATCCTAGAGAAATAAAAGCATGTCCACACAAAAACTTGAACAAATGTTTGTAACAGTTTTAATTAAAATAGACAAAAAGTAGAAACAATCCAGCTAACAAATGGATAAACAAAATGTTATAGCCATACAATGAAATTTTATTCAGCCATAAAAAGTCATGAAGTACTGATACATATCACAACACGGATGAACCTGAAAACATGCTAAGTGAAAGAAACCAGACACAAAGACCATATATTGTATGATCCTATTTAAGTGAAATGTCCAAAACAGGCAAATCCATAGAGAAACAAGGTAGATGTGTGGTTGTCAAGGGCAGAGAGGATGGGAAGTGACTGCTAATAGGTACAGGGCTTCTTTTGGGGGTGGTAAAAATGCTCTGGAATTAGATAGTGGTGATGGTTGCCTAACTCTATGAACCTACTAAAATTACTGCCATGTACACTTTAAAAGGATGAATTTTATGGTTATGTGAATTATATCTAAAACATGGGGAAAATGTATGCAGACAAGAATAGAAGATTTACAAAAATGAAGATAACTATAATTATTTTCTTAAAGTTTTCTAATAATATTTTTTAAAGTTCCTAGTCAAATAAGCTTTTACTAACAAGTTCAATGTAAGAACCAGATTTCGGTTCAATGTATGTGAGGTGCAAGGGAAGCAATAATACTGTTATATTAAACAATTATCTTAAAAGTATATAGAACTTGAGACTTTTCTAAGTATTTTCATTTTGTCACATGATCTGCAAAATACCCTTAAAAGTACAAAGGACAGTTCTTATTTCCTTTTTATCAGGAAGCAAAACAAAACAAAACAGAATTGGCTGATATTCCCAAAGTCACATTCCATGGCAAGGTGGTCACAGAGTGCATATTAAAATCCATTATCTGCAAATTCTTAATAAAATGTACTCTAAACCTTACTTCAATGGATTAAGAAATCAGAAGAAAAAGGGAAGAAATATCCTTCTATATAATTATATGTCTACTATCCATTAATTACTTTGCCAGAATCATATAATGCAATTTAGAGTCATAAGTGGCCCATCATTTAATACAGTATTTTAAAACCCCTTTTAATCACTGCCCTACCAACCAGTCAAGAAGAATGTCCAACTTTACTTGCTGAGCTTACATAATAAAAACAATATTTTTAGTTTTTGCAAATAATAATACAATGGATTATTCTTTTAGAAACTGCATAAGCCACTCTGTGCCCTGAGATTCTAATATGCTTAAAGTATTGTGTCTCCTTAGCTGAGAATCACTGAGTGTCTATGCCTCTGATTTTACTGATAAGGAAGTGAAATCCCAAAGGGTTGAAGGACTTGCCCATGACGGCAAACCTAGTTAGCAGGAAAGGCAGGCTCTGAGCCCACATGGGAGAAGTGGGCTCACTGGGAACCCAGTGCACCGTTCTCTAGGTAGTCATAGCTTTTATTACAAAGAAATGAAATGGTAACTGTGAGGGTGGTTATGAGCAAATCACTCTTTTGGTGCTGTAGTAAATGTAAGCAGTGATCAAGGACCTGGAAAAAAATAATATTGGGAGAAACAAAAGGATATAGGTCTTCTCCTCTATCAGGAATTTTTTTTTTTTGCCAAAAACTTAAAACTTCAGTTAATATACATACACAAAAGAATTGTGGGATTATTTTTCTGACCCTTTTTCCCTAAAGACTGCCATACTTGTAGGGCTCTTTAAAATACAGAACTGCCATCTGAGCTATCAGGCTGGCAGGACTAAGCTAAAGTAGCTAAACAAGGCAAACCAGACTTAACCAGCCTCTGCTGGGTGACACCACCAAAAGTCCATGGAACACTTGAAATATTACTAGAAATAGCTTTTTATTTCTACCTATAGCCAATTAGTGGCTTATAAGAGGATAAAATAGAAAAGAGTACATCACATGTAAATAAAGCAAACATTGTGTTGTGAGACTTATGTTACTGTGTGTGTTTGTGTGTTTACTGACTTACAATGTAAAATAAATGTCTTACTATGAATCTATTTAAAAAGTCTGATATCAAATACACAAACCTGAGATTTTTTTGTCTCAAAGAAGGGAACTAAATGTTTATATATATATATGTTTTATATATATATATTCATATATATGTATATTTATGTGTGTGTGTATATGATTGACAAAAACAATGAAAAAAAACCACTTTTGGGAAGGAACATGTATTATAAGAAAAACATCAACGAAGAGTAAACACTATAAAATTACCTCGACAAGATGTCTCCGAGCTTTCCATTGAATCTAGCTTTAAAGCATCAAACACCTCAAAATCAGATTTCTTGACATGGATCAAGTTGTTAATTGTGCCAAGCTGACTGGTAACCACAGGCTGAAATAGTGAATGGGAAAAAAAATTAATGAATCCCCATTTAAAATCCATCTCTTCTATCCAGCTTTCCTCTTTTAAAAATGATCATACTTGGATTATTCCCACAAAAGATGGCGGCGTGAAGGTGAGACAGAGACCTCCTCCTAAAGCCACAAATAATATGAAAATATAATTAATACACCTAATTATGAAAGAGCAACAGGAAAGAAGGCTGCGCCAGACTGCATGCACCTGGAGGACAGAACAGACCTCATGGAATAGGGTAATGTACCAGAGCTGTGACCCGGCGGGACCTGAGCCCTTCCCCCACCCCAGCTCACTGGCGGGAGGAAGAGAACCAGACAGGGGAAGGAGTGGAGGTCTGGGAATGCTGAACACCTAGCACTGGAGATCTTCTCTGGGACCACGCACATACATTGTATGGTGCTCTGGTGATTAGCGGGGTTGGAAAGCTAAGACAGGCAGAATACCTGGAGAGACTGAGATTCCAGCTGCTTGTAGAAAACAGGGAGCCATATCTGGCTGATCCAGGCAGGCTGTCTGATAGACTTCCTAAAAGTGAGAGGGCTGCTAAAGGGGCAAGGACTGTACAGAGCTTACTGCTCAGAAGAAAAGCACAGGTAAACAAAATTGTCTGGGTGCACTCTGCCCGGGAGGTTGAGAACTTTCACAATTTTCAGGCGCTCCATCTCCCTGGCTGGTTACACAGCTCCAAGGCCCCCCACTGTGATACGCAGCCTGCTGCGCCTTCCTCCCGGCCAGCCCTCACCTGGCTCGCAAACTGGCAGTCCCTGCCTGGGCATCAGGCTAGCCAGAGGGAAGCACCGCTTACAGCAGCTACAAACACAAAGCACAGAGGCTTACACCTGGGTGCTCGGCCTGCTGGTTCTGGCAACGGAGACAAGCTTAGTAGCTGGGAAGTAGGAAACAGCATTTTCTTCCCCCAGGCACCAGGACCGCTCCCCTGCAACACCTGACATTGCTCCGGAGACTGGGAAGCTCCAGAGAGTGGAATTCTGGGCACTAGAGGGCACTACATACAAATATGAAACATCAAAGAAACCTGGTGCAAAGCTAAATCAACAACCCCAGAAAAAAGGTCGAGTTAGACTGAACTAATAAATCTTTCTGAAAGAGATTTCAAAATAAAAATCATAAATATGCTCCTGGAGGAACAGAAAAATATTGAAGAACTCAGGAATGAACTTAGGACGGAGATCCAATCATTGAGGAACAAAATGGAAGGTATTAAAAGCAGATTAGATATGGCGGAAACAGAAATTGAAACAGAAATTAGAGAAAAGGAATACAAAGAAGCTGAGGCTCAGAGAGAAAAAAAAGATCTCTAGGAATGAAAGAATATTGAGATAACTGTGTGACCAATCCAAATGGAACAATATTCATATTATAGGGGTGCCATAAGAAGAAGAGAAAGAAAAAGGGATAGAAAGTGTCTTTGAGGAAGTAATTAGAGAAAACTTCCCCAATCTGGGGAAGGAGATAGTCTCTCAGGCCATGGAGGTGCACAGATCTCCCAACACAAAGGACCCAAGGACAACACCAAGACATGCAATAATTAAAATCGCAAAGATCAAGAATAAGGACAGACTAGTAAAAGCGGTCAGAGAGAGAAAAAAGATAACACACAAAGGACACCTCTACCAACAGATTTCTCAGCAGAAACCTTACAGGCCAGAAGGGAGTGGCACGATGTATTTAATGCAATGAAGCAGAAGGGCCTTGAACTAAGAACACTTTACCTGGTAAGATTATCATTTAAATTTGAAGGAGGGATTAAATAATTTCTAGATAAGCAAAAGTTGAGAGAATTTACCTCCCACAAACCATCTCTAAGGTGTATTTTGGAGGGACTGTGTTTGGATGGAAGTGTTCCTAAGGTTAAACACCTGTCACCAGAAGTAATAAAAAGGGATAGACAAAGAGTACAGAATATGATACCTAATATATAAAGAATGGAGGGGGAGGAAAAGGAGGGGAAAAAAAAGAACCTTTAGATTGTGTCACTTAGCATACTAAGTGAGTTAAGTTAGACTCTTAGATAGTAAGGCATTTATCCTTGAACCTTTCGTAACCACAAATCTAAAGCCTGCAATGGCAATAAGTACATACCTACCGATAATCATCCTAAATGTAAATGGTCTGAATGCACCAATCAAAAGACATAGAATCACTGAATGGATAAAAAAACAAGACCCATCTATATGCTGCCTACAAGAAACTCACTTCAAACCCAAAGATACACACAGACTAAAAGTGAAGGGATAGAAAAAGATATTTCATGCAACTAATAGGGAGGAAAAATGCAGGTGTTGTAGTACTTGTATCATACAAAATAGACTTAAAACAAAGAGTCACAAGAGACAAAGAAGAACATTACATAATGATAAAGGGGTCAATCCAACAGGAGGATATAACCATTACAAATATCTATGTACCCAACACAGGAGCACCTACATATGTGAAACAAATACTAACAGAATTAAAAGGGGAAACAGAATGAAATGCATTCATTCTAGGAGACTTCAACACACCACTCACTCCAAAGGACAGATCAACCAGAAAGAAAATAAGTAAGGACACAGAGGCACTGAACAACACATTAGAACAGATGGACCTAACAGACATCTACAGAACTCTACACCCAAAAGCAGGATACATATTCTCCCCAAGTGCACATGGACCATTTTCAAGAATAGATCATATACGAGGCCATAAAATCAGCCTCAGTAAATTCAAAAAGATTGAAATTGTACAAACCATCTTCTCAGATCACAAAGGTATGAAAGTAGAAATAAATTACTCAAAGAAAATGAAAAAATCCCATAAACACATGGAGGCTTAACATGCTCCTAAATAACCAATGGATCAATGACCAAATAAAAACAGAGATCAAGCAATATATGGAGACAAATGACAACAATAATTCAATACCACAAAATCTGTGGGATGCAGCAAAGGCTGTGCTAAGAGGGAAATATATTGCAATGCAGGCCTACCTCAGGAAGGAACAATCCTATATGAACAGTCTAAATTCACAATTAATGAAACTAGAAAAAGAACAATAAATAAGGCCCAAAGTCAGTACAAGGAGGGACATAATGAAGATTAGTGCATAAATAAATATAATCGAGAAGAATAAAACAATAGAAAGAATCAATGAAAGCAGAAACTGGTTCTTCGAGAAAGTAAACAAAATAGATAATCTCCTAGCCAGACTTATAAGAAAAAAAAATTCTACACACAAAAATAGAATAAAAAATGAGAATGGAAAAAAAATCACAACAGACACCACAGAAATACAAAGAATTTTTAGAAAATACTATGAAAAAATATATGGTAACAAACTGGATAACCTAGAAGAAATAGACAACTTTCTGGAAAAATACAACCTTCCAAGGCTGACCCAGGATGAAACAGAAAATCTGAACAGACCAATTACTAGCAACGAAATTGAACTGGTAATCAAAAGACTACCTAAGAACAAAATCCCTGGACCAGATGGCTTCACCAATTTTATCAAACATTTAGTAAAGACCTAATACCCATTCTCCTTAAAGTTTTCCAAAAAGTAGAAGAGGAGGGAATACTCCCAAACTCATTCTATGAGGCCAGCATCACCGTAATACCAAAACCAGTCAAAATCACTAGAAAAAAGAAAATTACAGACCAAACATCCCTGATGAAAATAGATGCAAAAATACTCAACAAAATATTAGCAAACCGAATTCAAAAATACATAAAAAAGATTATCCATCATGATCAAGTAGGATTCATTCCAGGGATGCAAGGATGGTACAATATTAGAAAATCCATCAACATCATCCACTACATCAACAAAAGGAACAACAAATAGCACATGATCATCTCCATAGATGCTGAAAAAGCATTCAACAAAATTCAACATTCATTCATGATAAAAACTCTCAACAAAATGGGTATAGAGGGCAAATACCTCAACATAATAAAGGCCATATATGACAAACCCACAGCCAACATTATACTTAGCAGGGAGAAGCTGAAAGTCTTCCTTTAAGATCGGGAACAAGACAAGGTTGCCCACTCTCCCCACTTTTATTCAACATAGTTCTGGAGGTCCTAGCCACAGCAATCAGACAACACAAAGAAATAAAAGGCATCCAGATTGGTAAAGAAGAAGTTAAACTGTCACTGTTTGCAGATGATATGATATTGTGCATAAAAAACCCTAAAGAATTCACTCTAAATCTACTAGATCTAATATCTGAATTCAGCAAAGTTTGAGGATACAAAATTAATACACAGAAATGTTTATTCCTATACACTAATGATGAACTAGCAGAAAGAGAAATCAGGAAAACAATTTCATTCACAATTGCATCAAAAAGAATAAAATACCTAGGAATAAACCTAACCAAGGAAGTGAAAGACCTATACTCTGAAAACTACAAGACACTCATGAGAGAAAATAAAGAAGATACCAATAAATAAATGGAAATACATCCCAGGCTCGTGGATAGGAAGAATTAATATTGTCAAAATGGCCATCCTGTACAGATTCAATGTAATCCCAACAGCATTGAAATACCAATAGCATTCTTCAACAAACAAGAGAAAATAGTTCGAAAATCCATATGGAAACACAAAAGACCCTGAATAGCCAAAGCAATCTTGAGAAGGAAGAATAAAGCTGGGGCGACTATACTCCCCGACATCAAGCTCTACTACAAAGCCACAGTAATCAAGACAATTTGGTAGTGACACAAGAACAGACCCATAGACCAATGGAACAGACTAGAAACCCCAAATATAAACCCAAGCATATATGGTCAATTAATATATGATAAATGAGGTGTGGATATACAGTGGGAAAATTACAGCCCTTTCAACAACTGGTGTTGGCAAAACTGGACAGCTATATGCAAGAGCATGAAACTGGATTGTTGTCTATCCCCATACACAAAAGTAAACTTGAAATGGATCAAAGACCTTTATGTAAGTCATGAAACCATAAAACTTAGAAGACAACATAGGCAAAAATCTCCCGAATATAAACATGAGCAACTTTTTTCTGAATGCATCTCCTCAAGCAAGGGAAACAAAAGCAAAAAGGAATCTATGGGACTATATCAAACTAAAAAGCTTCTGTATAACAAAGGACACCATCAACAGAACAGAAAGGCATCCCACAGTATGGGAGAATATATTTGTAAATGACATATCCGACAAGGGATTAACATCCAAAATACATAAAGAACTCACACGCCTTAACAACCAAAAAGCAAGTAACCCAATAAAAAAATGGGTGGAGGATCTGAACAGACAGTTCTCCAAAGAAGAAATTCAGATGGCCGACAAGCACATGAAAAGTTGCCCCCACATCACTAATTATCAGGGAAATGCAAATAAAAACCACAATGAGATATCACCTCACACCAGTTAGAACGGCCAGTATGGAAAAGACTAAGAACTACAAATACTGGCGAGGATGTGGAGAAAGGGAAACCCTCCTACACTGCTGGTGGGAATGCAAGCTAGTTTTAAGCATTGTGGAAAGCAATATGGAGGTTCAAAAAACTAAAAATAGAAATACCATTTGACCAGGGAATACCACTCCTTGGAATTTACCCAAAGAATATGACTTCTCAGATTCAAAAAGACATATGCACCCCAATGTTTATAGCAGCACTTTTTACAATAGCGAAGAAATGGAAGCAACCTAACTGTCCATCAGTAGATGAATGGATAAAGAAGATGTGGTACATATACACAATGGAATACTATTCAGCCATAAGAAACATATCCTACCATTTGCAACAACATGGAGGATATTATGCTCAGTGAAATAAGCCAGGCAGAGAAAGACAAATGCCAAATGATTTCCCTCATTTGTGGAGTATAACAATTAAGTAAAACGGAAGGAACAAAACAGCAACAGACTCACAGACTCCAAAAGGGACTAGCGGTTACCAAAGGCGAGGGGTGGGAGAGGGCAGATGGAGAGGGAGGGAGAAGGGGACTGAAGGGTATTATGATTGGCGCACATGGTTTGGGGGCATCATGGGAATGACAGTGTAGCACAGAGAAGGCAAATAGTAACTGTGGCATCTTACTATACTGTTGGGCAATGAGTGCAATGGGGTTTGGGGGGGACACGGTAAAATGGGTGAATGTAGTAACCACATTGCTCTTTCATGTGAAACCTTCATAAGAGTGTATAACAATAAATACCTTAAAGAAAAAAAAAGATCATACTTGGCACTTCCATTGTTATTCAAGACAGAAATCCTTCAGTGAAGGAGCCCATCAATTCTGACAGCAGTGACGTTTGGCACCAAGGGGAGTAATAGCTAAGAGGAGACTGTTAAGTCAATGGTTACTCTCAGAGATCAAGGCCTTACCTCTGACGGATCATGTACCCACTGTCCATCCACAAAGAACTTGTACTGGTGTTCTCCCTCAGGGAGGTCGAGAATGGCAACAAAGTCATTATGGCTACAGAAGAAAACAGAAAGTTAAATAGGCCAAATTCCTATTAGAAGACAGACTGTAAATGTGAAAACCATGAGGCAATCAAAATATCACACCAATCATATCCTAAATTCCTAAATAACTGTACCTAATGGAATGAAAAATAGTTTATAAACCCATTATCCTTTGCTGTATCACCTTGAACATGTATTTGCCAGTCCCTCCCAATAGCTTTAGTTCTCAACTAATAATATCTGGAAAAGAATAATAAATACATTAATTCCCCAAAAGGGTTCCCGTTAGTACACCTTTTTTGCTTCAGCGTAACAGCTCCCTCACAAGTGTAAATAAGAAAGCAGGTATGTTCAGAGCCCAGAAGTAGCCTCAAGGTACCCTTTCCGTATTTTGGTGAGCATTCTCAGGAAAATTACCTACATACAAACAGCTATTCTGATAAAAAGTTAAATAATTCACTATTGCTCGGCAAGCAACAAATAACATTACTACCTAGAACTTCACAATGTGTTTTCTCATAAAAGTCAGAGCAACTGAACTCAGCCCATTACAGAAGACTTCCCACAAGCATAGGAAGGACAGTCCAAAAAATGTGCCCAAAAAGCTTCAATAAATCCCTCTGGGGCAATGATATTCTAAGTGGTAAAGCATCTATGACTCAGCATGAGGTTAAAAACAATGTCCCAGTCACTGGTCACAGAAATGCTCTATAGAGACTTCCTAGCAGGTGGAGAGTAGACCAGCCAAGTCTCTCCCGAGAAAGGAAACCAGGTCTCTACTCCTGGACCCTGCAGACTCAACCAAGACACTGTCTTCACCTCTTAATCAGTGGAATCTTGGTGCTCCAATTGTTGAAGGACCCAGAGATGAAGACCTCCTTGCCTCCTTCAGACCAGCGGATAACAGTGGGCCGGGCCTGCTGTGTGGGCTTTACGGAGTCGTCCAAATCCTGCTGCCATGATACAAACTCTTTGTCCCCAGGGAGCTGTAAGAAGGATTAGGTCATCCCTAAATTGTGACCCATGAATTGTTTAAAAGGTCACTCTCCTCCCTAAGGCAGGGAGTGGTGGTAGGATTCTGCTAAGGATCAATAAGCCCTGAAATTAGCAACTTTCAGGTTTTGAACAGACAAGAAAAAAAACTCATCTAGGACCCGAATGGTGAAAAGGCTTATGCTCAAGGGCTGCCCAAATCACAGCCTAACTTTTGAGTCTGCATATATCACTCACCCTTTCTGAGCCTTAGGATCTCCCTTAAAAAAAAAAAAAAAAAAAAGTTTACTGTTACCAGATTAACTCACAAGCTGGCAGTGATGATCTGCGTTTGAGTGCTTCTTAAAAGAAAAAAATATGAAAACAAAGTATAGCTCTATAAGAAGTAAGTTAGCCATGTATTTTCCACATGCAAATATGAACTACTCTCAATTACAAGTTATAGAAAGTTATAGAAAGTTAGAGATCCTGAAATTCATAAATAATTCATTAACTGCATTTTAGTTAATAGGTTATAAAAGGACATTAGAAGTATAAAAATCAGATCAGTGGTTTCTTAAATTCTAAGACATGGTTATGCAATTTTACTTGCTTACCTATGCCAGGTTTATACTAATTATTGCAGGAGTAAGGATGAAAATTCTGGAGTCTCAAGGAGCATCAGATAAAAATTCCTTTAAGAAAAACAGCTCCAATATGAAATGAGGTCTGTAGGACTCTGAAAAAAACTGACTCCTTTTTTACTGTTTTGTCATTACCATCCTTTAGAACAGGAGTTGGCTAACTATGGCCAGTAAACCAGATGCTTTCATAAAGTTTTAATGGAAAAATGGCCACACTCATTTGCTGATCCCCACTTTAGATTGGCTTAAACGACTTTAGTAAATAAATAGGACTGTACAGTATCAAATCAAAATATTACCAACGAAAATAATGTGGATTAAAAAAAAAAAAGGGCTAGCTTATTCATTTGGGCTTAATTTTCAAAATGGCTGAGGTAGTCTACCTTCCATACTCTCTCAATATTCCTCAAAACTACACTAAAGAAACATCAGTAGCAGCACAATCTGAAGTAAACAGAGAAAGAAAATAGAAGGGACTTTTCACATTACATAAGGAAGTGGCTTAAGAGAAAACCACAGTCTCCATACTCTTAAAGCACTCTTGCCTCACTGGTTGCATTAGAATTACAGAAATTTGTACTATACCTAAGAATAACCCTCAGATTCTAATTTAGATATAGGGTCTGGGAATCTATTTTTAAAAAGCTTCCCAGATAATAATACTGTGATTTTGTTTAAATAAAGAAAAACAACCTTTATTTTTAAAGATACATCCTAAAATATTTACAGATAATATAATATTTAGTATGGTGTCTAGAATTTGTTTCAAAATATCTGGTTGGGGAGAGGGAATTGAGGTACAGGTAATATAAATTCGGTCATAATTTGATCATTGTTTAAACTGAGTGACAGGTATATAGGAGTTCATTACACTGTTCTTTCCACTTTGGACCATGGAAAAGGTTTCAATTACTCCATAAAGTGTTTAAACAAATCTCAGGTAACTCTAACATGCAAATAAGATTTAGATCCACTGGACTAGTACACTGAATAAGGCTACCATTAAAAGGAATATAGGCCCCACTGCTACTATTTCTATCAGTTACTTTTATGATTTAGTATTTTCAGTTTAGAATTTGAAAGCTACAAACTATTAATATGCCTAGCTTTGGAAGAAAGCCCTTCCGTGTATGACATGACATTTCTGTGGTAGGCATGAGTGTAGCTGACCAGCAGCAAGATTTAACTTGTTTATTCCAAGTTAAATAGTAGCAGAATCATCAGGAAAACAGGCAAAACAATTCAAACTATAGTTTGAAAATGTTTAAGCAAAACATTGAGAGAAGTAAAGAGGATAGATTAAGAACTATAAAATTTTACATTTGGAAAAGAGACCTTAGGAATTATCTGAACCAATTTTATTATCTCACAAATGGCAAGACTGAGGTAAGGACAAGAAAGATTCAAAATAGGTTCCACTTCAGATAGAACAACCTGGCTTTTATTCAGGACACCAATTACTGCAGTCACGGGTTGACAAAAACACCGTACTTAGGACACAGGAAATGGGTAAAATGAGGTAGACCGCCTTGAGAAAGCTTTGGAGAAGTAAATTTAGATGGCTTGGGTAGACAGCCCAAATGATAAGGAAGAAGTCCTGAAGTGGGAGAAGGAAGACAGGCACAGAGAAAACACCCCAAGAAATGGTCCTTTCAAACACCCTCACTTTTCTTTCTGTAATTATGTTCTCAATTGGGATCCAAGGAAATTAACAAACAGTAGAATCCAAATTTCATGTGCTACCTACCAATGGGCAAATCTCAGTCCCTCCATTTTTTTTCTTCATCCCAGGCAGACTACCTGGAGGAACTAATGTACTTAATGTATTTAATGCTGACAGCTCTGAAAGTGCTTAGAAACATTCGGATGGTAATCACATTGCTGTCAGCTTCCATCTGTCCTTTCTGTAGAGTGAACACAAGCTGCTACTTCCCTGAAATTCCTTCAGGCGAGCAAGGTCTCCAGGGCGGCCGTGAGTTATCTGTTCTCAGTCAGGGTCACATTACGAAGTGGGGGAACCCTGGAATCACTCGCTCTCCCACCTGAGAGCAGCTGAGCATGAAAGAAGCACCACCTCAGCCGCTACAAACATAACGTGAGGGCTGAAAGCTTGAGCAGTCAACCCAATTATGTTCTTATTCATCCCCAAAACTAGGAGAAAGTACTCAAATAAGCAAGTGGTTGCTATTCATAGCCATGCCAAAAGGTAAAAGTACCAGAAGGACTGAGTTCTTAGAAGGGCAAAAATGATTCTGATACACATAAGTTGTCAGGAAAAAGAAATCCATTAACCCATCTCAGAGCAAATAGGAGAAACTGCCGCCTCCGGTCAGCAACTCAGGCAACCTCTCCGCCGGAGTTTTCCGGGGCTTACAACCTATAAATTCACCAATACTCTAGAGGGCAGCCATGCCCGTTAGATGCAAGGATTGGGAGGAGGGGTGGGAGAGGTGGGTGGTCTACCGGCTTCATCCTAAAAATGTGGCCAACAGATTAGTCGAAAAACAAGTACCCCGACTCTATCCTACGTTGAGACAGCACGGCAAGAGGAATTACCACGCAACACTTCCGTCCCCGAAAAACCCATGTAATTCAAAAACCTTAACCCAAGTCAGTGTGGTAAGAAAGGGAGGTGGAGCCCTAATATCCAGCCTGCCGCGGCACCGCCAAGTTGGAGCTTGGGAAGACTCACCTTGGAGTCGGGCAGGCTGAAGACACTGGGGTCGTCGGTGCTCCCCACCATGATCTTGTGCTCCTTGACCGTAGCATGGCCGCCGGCGCCCTCGGCGCGGGCAGCCTTAGTGCTGTGGCGCTCTCCGGCCACCCGCTCGCTGGTGGTGTTTCCCATCGCTGCAGCTTTCGAGCCGCCGGCCACCTGCCGTGGGGAAAGACACCCGGCTAGGGTACGCGGGAGGCCATCCCCGGGCCCGCCCCTGCGCCTTGAGAAGCGGGCAAGGGAATCTCCGCCCGAGGGAAGCTGTGCGGGGGTGGAGGTTGTTCTCCCTCCCGAGCGGCCCGAACCCCCCCCACACCTCCTGTGCCCCAAGCTCAGAAAACCCGTTTTGTGGAACTCCCCCGCATCCCGGCGCTCCCGCCTGCCCAACCCCAATCACCTCCCGGGATGCTCTCCTCTCTTCCCCGGCCACTGGTGCGATGGCGGTTCTGCGGTAAGGCGCCCAATAAAGTTATTGAAATTGAAGTCCCGCCCCGGGCTAGCGATCCGGGTTTCCTCCTAAAATGGCTGCAAGGCCAGTGGCGCGAGGCCCGCCCCGCGCGCGTTCCCTGCGGCGGGCGCCGGGCGGCTCCCTGGGTTCTGTGGCCTCTCTAGCCGCCGTCGTCTCGATGGTGGGTAGCCACGCGCAGCCTCCCGCGCCAGGCGGGGGCGCCCCCTCCCCAGTGAGACGCGCAGGCCCCAGGCCGCCTGGTTGGCGAGGCTGCCTGGAACCTCAGCGCGTTGGGCACCGGGGCCTGCCACGCGCAGGGGACGGACCCGCCAAGACTCCTGGGGCCGCCTGCCTAAACTCTGGTGCTCGGTACCCGGAGGGGAGGCGCTGCTCCCTTCTCGGTCCCTTCACCTGGCCGCTGATTCTCCAAAACGTTTTCTGGGCAGCGTCTCGGTCGCAGGCGACCTGAAGAGCGGGCTTCCTATAGGGAATAGGAAAGGAACTTCGGCTGAAGAAACTAGCGGTAACTGCTCGAGGTTAAAACTGACTGCTGTGGGAAGCACTCCGCCGACTGGAGCCCCAGGGAAGAAGGGGCGACTAAGAGATAAACCTTGACAAGTTAGTGAAATGTTAGTCTAAAGAGAAGAAAGTGAGAGCTATTATGCAGTGAGCAACAACGAAAACGTCACAGAGAACACCGAAGCCAGAAAAGGGCAAAGGTAGCCCTCAGGTTGGAACAGATCCAGGTTTTTACGGATGGAAGTTTTGTGGTATTTACTAGTTCTTACTCTGTAGTATAATAATATACTTATCTGATCGCGAACTAGAAACCTTTGTCACTCAGCTGTTTTACACAGACCAGCAGCTTTGGCACCACCAGGAAGCTTGTTAGAACTGTACAACCTGAGGCTCCATCCTACAGAATCAGACTGCATTTTGACAAGATCCCCAGGGGAATGTATATACGTATTAAAGTGTGGGAAGCACTGCTTTGACAACTGGCAGAGAGCAAATCTAGATTTGATTCTTCTTCATGTCCTGTGTTCATCTTGTACAGAGTAAGTTTTTAATGAACATTTGGGAAATGAAAGTTAGGTGAGTATTGCTTACTACATTTCTACAAGATAATGCCAATTTAGGCTTAAACACAGCCAATGATGTGGAGCCCCAGGTCCCACAAGGCTGCTCGTTCTGAATGAGCACCTCTATTTGTTGAAAAGTTCATTTTTATATAAAGTTCAAAACCCACCCGTTTAAGTTTAACAAAGCCACTGCTCTACCTTTTGCCTTTGGTCTTCCCCTAATGAACTCAGTTATTCTCTGGCTCTTAACCAAAAACAGTACAGAAAAAAGGTACATTTTAACTGCAATGTTTTGTTTTACATTTTTTTAAAGGTATCATTGATATACACGCTTATGAAGGTTTCACAAGAAAAACAATGTGGTTGCTGCATTCACCTGTATTACCAAGTCCCCCCCCATACCCCATTGCAGTCACTGTTCATCAGTGTAGCAAGATGCCACAGAGTCACTACTTTTCTTCTCTGTGCTGCACTGTCTTCCCCATGACCCGCCCCCTCGACACACCATGTGAACTAATCATAATACCCCTCAATTCCCTTCTCCCATCCTCCCCACCCGCCATCCCCCACCCCTCCCCTTTGGTAACTGCTAGTCCCTTCTTGGAGTCAATGAGTCTTAACTGCAATCTTTTGTTCACCCCTCTGAAATCTTGACTTGTCTGGTTACCTTCTATTTGGTTACCTCCCACACCCTGCCGCCCCAGTTCCTTTCATCCTTTCCATAGGACTCCGAAGCAAGATCAGTGCATTAAGCCTCATGTTCTATTCAGCTTTCTAACTTCAAGGTGGTTTCTCCAGCCAAATATTATATCCCTGGTATGTATTTCCTTACAATAGTCAAGTCAGCATAGGAGAAGCAAACCAATTATTATATATTAGCCAATGGAAAGCTTAAGAAGAGAAATAAACAATTTTTGTAAAGCTAAATAGAAATGATTTTTGGATTATCTTGGGGGGGATTATCCATGACATTGTTCTGCTCTAATAGCATTTGCAAGTCACTCAACAGTTAACTAAAAATCAACTCGGTATATTGCATGTTTTAGACGTAAGACAAAAGTAACTTGACACTGTCGGAAGGATTAATTGCTTCTCCCTAGTCCCAATTTTGTTTGTTTTCTAGACTCAAGAATGACTAGGTAAAGAAACAAGCTCTCTTAACCTGTGTAATTTGTCCTTTGGTCTTACTGCTGTTGCCCCAACGATCTAGCTGACCTTACAGAGAAGGCAGGAAAAGAAAGAAAAGGAAAAGGAATTTGATGGGCATTCTCTTGATTTACCAGTATTTCATATGTGATTGCCCCTGGTCTTCTCAGATCAGCCATTCTGCCTGATAAACAGAGGAACATACAGAGAGCATGGGAGGCCTCACAGCATAGTAAGCTTTTTTTGATGTACACTGCTAACATGTCCTACTGCCTCCGAGAGGTGAAGATGTGTGAATGGGGGAAGAGTAAAATGATTTTACAGACTGGATGACGGATTGGGCATCTGGAGTTTTCCATTTCCATCCCCACCTCCTGGTTGCCATCCTCATTTGTGATCAGGGATGGTTAGGACATCTTGGTGCTTTCCACTTCAAAAAACAAGCCAATCTTTTTAAACAAGTTAAAACACATAGTATGCAGTTTAGTAATCCTACTTGTAGGTATTTTTTCAAGTGAAATAAAGACAGATTCACACAAAAGCCTGTACACAAATGTTTATTTGTACAAAACATGGCTTTATTCATATGTACCCCAAAATAGAAATAACACAAATATCCTTCACCTAGTGAATCAATAAACAAAATGTGGTACAGCCATAAATGGGCTACTATTCAGCAATAAAAAGGATTAAAGTATACAACAACATGGATGAATCTCAAAGGTATTATGGGAAGTGAAAAGAGCCAGACTATTTATGTGACATTCTGGAAAAAGTAAGACTACAAAGGGGCAGGAGGGACTTTGGGGGAGTTATGGACATAATAGTCCTATGTCTTGATTGTAATGGTGTTACGTGTCTGCCAAAACTTACACAACTGTGTGCTAAAAAGTGTGAGTTTTGTATGAAAGTTATTTCAATAATAAAACAATTCTATTTAAAAAATCATTTTTAGCAAGAGGAAAGATACAAGTTTATGCACAAGAGACTACTCAACCATTGCAGAAACTAATTATTTTTTAAAATAAGCACAACTTATTTTAATTTTGTCAAGCCCCAAGTATAGTTGAAAAAATTATGTATATTTGAAGTTTACAATGTGATGGTTTGATATACATAAACATTGTGAAATGATTACCACAGTCAAGTTAATAGTTACCTTTGTGTGTGTGTGTGGTGAGATTGCTTAAGATTTGCTCTCAGCAAATTCCAAATAAACAATACAGAACTATTAGCTATAGTCACCATGCAGTACATTAGATCTTCAGAACTTACTCATCTTATTACTGAAAGTTTATACTCTTTGACAAATATCTCTGTGTTTCCCCCACCTTCCAGCCCCTGGCAACCACTATCCTACTCTCTGTTTCTCTAAGTTTGACTTCTTTAAAAATATTCTACATATAAGTAATACCATACAGTATTTTTCTTTGATTTACTTCACTCAGTAGCATAATGCCCTCAAGGTCCATCTATGATGTCACAAATGGCAGGATTTTCTTATTTCTGATGGCTGAATGGTACTCCATTCACATCTTCTTTTTCCATTCATTTGGAGACAGACGCTTAGATAATTTCCATATCTTGGCTCTTGTGAATAATGCTGCTGAGTCAAACATGGAGTATGGCCATCTGAGATCCAGATTTCATCTCCTTTGACTATATACCCAGAGGTAGAATTACTGGATGATATAGTAGTTCTGTTTTTAATTTTTTGAGGAACCTCCATAATGTTTTCCATAGTGGTTGTACAAATTTACATTCCCACTGTAGAGAAAATGGAAATTATGACCAGGATACTTGCCTGGCCTTAATATTATCCATTGTGTACAGAATGAGCCTGTTGGTATATCTGTGGGCAGTAAGACGTTTACTGGGGCCAGCCAGAGCAGCTGGTCAGTCATGGATGTGTTGGGCCAGAGGAGAGGTGGAGAGGAAACACCCATTCTCTCCTCTCCTGAGTTCTTGGTATGTAATTAGTCAGGAGTCCGCCAGTCACCATAGAGACCTGTCCACAGAGTTCCTCCCAGTGCTGGGATGGGGAAGTAGAGAGCAGAGAAGGGAAGTCTGGTTGGGGAGCCAGGGGAGAATGGAGGCTGGGGGAGGGAAGCTGCAGAGCCCTGGTGCTGCTAAGCAAAAGCAGCTAAGGAGACTAAGCCACCGACAGAAGAGAGTGGAGGAGGGCAGTGTGCTGGAGAAGCACAGAGCTTAGAGGGTAGGGAGAGGAAGCAGCAGGAGGGGAGAAAGCCCAAACTAGAGAGCAGGAGGGAGCAGCGCCAGAGCCAGAAGAGACCAAGACCTACTGCTGTGTGAATAATCATAGTATGAGCCCCCTTTGACACCCCCAACTTGCCCTTGTCTTTATTTGGTCTCAACAAATTCATAGTGAACTTGTCCAGTTCAGGGTGCCCACTCCTCCTGAAGCAACACCCAACAGTGTACAAGAGTTCCCTATTCTCTACTCCTTGCCAACACTTGCTATATCTTGTCTTCTTGGTAATAGCTACTACCAAATGTGTGAGGTGATAGCTCATTGTTGTTTTGACTTGCATTTCACTCATGACTGGTGATGTTGAACATCTTTTCAGTGCCTACTGTCCATTTGTATATCTTTGGAGAAATGTCTATTCATGTCTGTGATATTCTGATTAACAATGAGAAATACATATTTGGTCTTTGCCCCCCCTTTCTGGAAGAGCTCCTAAAATTCTTGGAATTTCCTGAGTTTGCACTGAAGGTGTCTCTTGTTATGTTAATGAGGTGACTTTTCCACCAAACCAAAGGATGGGGCTGGTTGCCAGTGGAGCCAACCATGTGATTAGAGGGTAGAACTTTCAGTCTCACCCACCTGACACTGGGGGCAAGAGAGGGCCTTGAGTGAATCAATTGCCAATGACTAGATTTAATGAATCATGCCTATGTAATGAAGCCTCCAAAAAACCAGAAAAGCACAGATTCAGAGAGCTTCCAAGCTGGCCCTTTGCCTTAAAAATCCTCAAGGTCCTTTGCCTATTTTTTAATTGGACTATTTGGTTTCTTGCTATTGAATTGTTTGGATGCCTTATGTATTTTGGACATTAGCCTCTAACAGATTTATGGTTTGTAAATATTTTCTCCCATTCTATAGGTTGCCTTTTCATTGTATTGATAGTTTTCTTTGCTGTGCAGAAGCTTTTTAGTTTGATGTAGTCTAACTTGTTGATTTTTGCTTTTGATGTCAAGTCCGAAAATCATCACTAACACCAATGTCAAAGAGTTTGCCCACTTTGTTTTCTTCTAGAAGTTTTATGGTTTCAGGTCTTTGAGTCAAATATTTAATCCATTTTGAGTTAAGTTTTTGTGAGTGGTATAAGGGTTGGGTTTTATTCCTTTTCATGTGAATATTGTTTTTCCATCACCACATATTGAAGACTTTCCTTCCCCCATTTTGTGTTCTTGGCACTCTTGTCAGAGATAGGTTGACCGTGTATGTGTGGGTTTATTTCTGGGCTCTACATACTCTTTCATTGGTCTATGTCTCTTATGTTGGTTCCATACTGTTTTGGTTAGTATAATTTGAAACCAGAAAATGTAATAATTTTCAGGTTTGTTCTTCTTTCTCAACACTTCTTTGGCTATTCAGAGTGTTTTGGGGTTTCTTTTTTTTTTTTTTTAAATAGTTGCATATAGCCTAAAAAGTGGTAGTGATGTTCTTACATTCTGCCCACTTAAAGAAAGAGGGACCTAATTCAAGGGTCCAGAATTTCTCCCACATATCATAATTCTGTCTTTCAGATCCCAAAGGGTTTCAAATGAATTCTATTATGTGAACCACAAAACTGTCCTTTGAGGCTTACAGAACAGATGACCACATCTTATTTTATATATGAGGCTAACATTAAATATTTAGCTAGTATTTCCTGAAAGGACATCATATAGTCCACTGACTTAAAAAAATCCTTTGGAGGGCTTAGTACTTGCTGGGCCTATGCTAAGCAGCCACTGCTGTGGAGTTGCTCAAATTTTTTGAAATCTCCAAGGAAACCAGTATAAGTATAACCCCAAGTAAGTATGACCTAAAACCTGACATTTATAAATGCACAAGTATCTAAAATGACACTTAATAGCTAAACATTCACTTTGGTTTCTAATACCACTTTCTAATACAAGGAACCAGGACTCCTGAGAGAAATGACTGCTCCTAGGACTAGGTCAGGGAATATGCAACACGAGTCTGGAGCATCTTCTAGGGCCAGAAAGTGAAAAGGTACTAAAAACAGAACAGTGGGGCTATGTCGAAGGGACATAAGAGCCAGTGCAACAGCTCCTAATGTCTAAAGCTAGAATAATTTGAGCAATGAAATGAATAATGCAGTATTGGATTAAATCCAAATTATAAAATAAATATCCATGAGTCCATACTGATATAAATAAAGGATTGAATAAACTAATAAATGGGGGGAGGGGGAGAATTCTTCCCATGCAAAAGAATACCAAAAATTTTATATAGATTCTCTGCTCTGAAGAAGTTGGAACATAGCCCTTCACTCCTTACATGTGGACTGAGCATAGTAATTTCCTTCCAAAGAGTAGAGTATGGAAAGGGGGGAAAATTAAAAACTCTACAGTGGAGAAACTTGACAAGTACTACCTCAGCCAGGTGATCAAGGTTAACATCATTAGTGATAAGTTTTAATAGTATGTACCTTTGATATATGATGAGAATAACACTTTGTGGTTTTCCTCCTGGAAACCTATAACCTGAGCCTAATTATGAGAAAAATATCAGACAATCACAAATTAAAGGATATTCTACAAAATACTTATCCAATACTTCTCAAAACTGTCAAGATCATCAAAAACAAGGAAAATCTGCAAAATCTAAAGGATCCTAATGATAAGGAGTAGTATGGTATCTGGAGTGTGATCCTGTGACAGGGAAAGAATATGAAGTATTGACTAAATAAATCAGAATAAAATATGGAGCTTAGTTCTTTTTAGAAGTTGTCCAGTGATTTTTTTTGTACCTTACATAATATATATAAAATGGAAGTCAATGAATTTAGAATTACATAATTTTTATTTAAAAAGGAAATTGGGGTACTTATTGCTGACAACTATGAATTATATTATCAAAGGACTATTAATTCAACAAACTTACATGTTAAGCAGAAAATGAAAAAGAAGCAAATGACTTTCAATTTACCTTTTTTTTTTTGGTATCAACAATCTACAATTACATGAGGAACATTATGTTTACTAGACTCCCACCATCACAATTTACTTTTGAATCAGAATAATCTGCACATTAAAAGATACTAAATCCATTTTAATTGATTATAAGTCCCAGTATCACAAGGATTAGGAAAGGAAAAAGACCTAAGAAATAATACCAATTCTCAAATTCTCAAAAGACATTATGCCACAGGTAAATTAGGCAGGGAATGTATAAATAATTGTATGATTAGGAAGAAGCTCTAGTTCTCACATTTCTAGTTCTTTCATGTGTATATATTGGGAAAGATAGTAATTTCTAATGCTGTTCAAATTTTATCTTTTATTAAATAATAGGCAGCAATCCCAAAACATATTACACAATAGCCTATTTATAAACATACACCTGGCTTAACTATACAGTACCTTTCTTTAGGAAATCTAGTTTCAAATTAATTAATTTCTCTGGGAGACAAGAATAGAGCAAAAATTCTACAGATGAGAAAACAGAGTCAACAGCTTTTCCCTGGGACATAAGCTAGAGACCCTGCTTTTCATTTCATTTGCTCTGTTTTTCAAGAACTACACTGTATGTTATAAGAAGAACTATTATAAACAGAATTTCCCTATATTTAATTCTAATTTAGTACATAAGTGAATTCTTCAAATACATATTACTTTAGACTCTAAGTGTAGGCAGAAGGGGTGGGGGTAAAAAGTAGGAGTGGAAGAAGACAAATCACTTTTGTAGGCCACGCTACAACAGTTAACAGCTACTTATCATATTTCCAAAGGTAAAGTCTTATTGGATCCTAATATGGGAACAAAGAGGTCAAAAAAGGACAGGACAGTTAATTTAAAATTCCATGTTTTTCAACCAAGTTGAACCTATTGGCAGATGCTAGATTATTAGGAAGATCCATGAGCCTAGAACATTGAAGACAGTTTCTTCATTGAGAAAATAAAGGCAAGGACAATGGGACAGCTAGAAATAGGTCAGAATTACAGCAAAGAAAACAACAGCCAGAATAAACCTGGCCATTGTTATTGTTGAAGTCATGGATTTATCGCTTTCTTTTACATTTGTCATCAGTGGCTTCCTGATACGATCTTCTGTAGTAAGGATAGCTTTTCGAGCTCCATCCCATTTTCCAGGGCCCTGTAGACGATACTGGATTGGAGTACAGGGTCCCCAAAATAACTTGAATGCCAATTTGGGGTCAGTGAAGGCCAGAGACAGCAAATTGGGTCTGACGCCCACCAGATCAGCAAGCTCTTCCATCGTCTCTATATAGTCTCCCTGAATAGTATGGCGTTGGCTTTCCACATACCTGAAGCAAAGAAAACAGAAACCGTGGCTATCAGCAATTCAATCAATCAATCAATCAACTAATCAATGCTTTCTGAGTGCCTGTTATTGCTCAATATTGGGCCAGGAGCTGTGGAAAATAGAGAAGAAAGAAAAGACATAGTCTCTATCCTTAAGTGCCTTATAATCTACTGGAAGATATAAGATAGATACACATGAAGCACAGAAGAATAGAAGAGTTTGGGTAAATTGTGGTTTTAGAGTGCTAAATAAAAACATAGAAGAGGGTAGTTAAAATAGGGTTGTAATAAGTCCCTTATTGTGGAAGATATAGATAAGCTGACAGCAAAAAAGGAAAGTATTACAAATCAGGGGAACAGGAGAATTAAGGAATAAAGCAGGAATGAGTAAGAATATAAACACGGAATATCTGTAGGCACTACCTATAGTAGAGGCGGCAACTTGTAGAAAATGGGGATGGCTGTAGACAGGCAAACATAGCAGACCCAGATTCAGAGGACTCTTGATATTATCAGGAGGAGAAAACTACCACAAACATTTTCAAGTTTGGGATCTTCAGTTGTTTGTGAGGGCAGTGGTGGTATGGGCCACAGTGAAGGACTACCTAGGACCCATGTTAATTTGGAATCCTGAAAGTGGGGGGGGTGTGTATCCCACAAGAAGTAGCCCTCTAAATGGAACCAGATGGAATGATTACACCAAGTGCAGGTTTGAACTGCTAAAAAGGACTGTTTAGAGGGAAAATATGGTAACAGTGACACCTGTAGAAGGTTTTAGAGAGATAACTGATGGCTTTCTTCTTTTTACTTTCCATAATGTAAATAAAAGAACAGTACATCAGAAAGGAAGTAAAACAAAAGCCAAGTTAAGCTAATTGAGATTAGGTGGTTTTACTAAAGGAATCTAAGAGAAAAGGACAGGAAAAATGATAGAATACAAGTGAGGTAGAGTTCATGAGCTGGAATTCCAGAGGAACTGATAGATGGTCAAATAGGAATTTATTAAGATAGGACTAACATTTAGAAGAGAAGAAAATAACATAGGAAAGAATTTGCGAGCTTTCTCTTATGAATGTTATATTGGCTCAAGGGTTTATAGGCATGCATTTATTCTATAGCAGTAGGTCAAGAGCTGTAGAATTCATGAAAGTTTCACAAAAGAGATTCAGAGATTCACTAGTACCTACTTTTTAAGGTTATTACAAGGATTAAGTAAACTCATACATATAAAAAACTTAAGTTGTATATATTAGATAACCCTCAATAAAGGTTAAATTATATCCTTGGGGACTGCTCACAGTCAGAAGGTAGTTAGACAAAAATAAGTTAAAAAGAAGAGCAGAGGAAAACTGAAATAGGATAGTTTAGTGCCAGAAAAGCAAGGAAAGTACTCCAAGAAGAAAGAGATGTTAAAAGTGCCAAACTCAGTAGTGAAAAGAAGGAAAATGGAGTTGGTAATGGATGACCTTCCAAAGAGCAGTTGCTGAAGTAAGGTTGGAAGTTAAAATACAGAGGGTTCAAAAGGGAGAAAAGGGTGAGAAATTAGAGCATATGATGTAGAATATTTATTACAGAAGTTTGGCAGTGAAAGGTGGAAAATAGGAGAATCCTTGGAAAGGGTATCAGGGTTAAATAAAAACTCTTTCTCCTCCTTCCAAATAGGGGAGGGTTACAATAATATAACCAGTTAATTGGGCCTGGAATAATTGTGCCTCTGACTTTTGCACAAAAATTTAGGAACTTACAATCAACTTCCACTTTGTCCAAATAAAAATCACTTGGTGAATAAACTCAAGTTCTGAAATTCAGATTGCTAAACTACTGTGTTCACTCAAGCACCAAACAGCTAGCTGATATTAGCACCTTCCCAAATCATATGGACTATTCATAACAGGAGCCACTGTAACCTGAGTGTGCTATTACATGATGACAGCCAGGAAAGTGGCCTTTGCAGATTTGTAGATCTACCTACATAATTCGATCATATCCTCCTCTCATTACTTCATGTCATTCTTCCTTTCTCGGCTGCTCTGCTAGCACTCCAAGTAATCCTTGCAAAAATAATACACCTGATTTTCTCTCCATGTGCTTTTTCCTACTTGATTTTTTTCTCTTAGGCCCTGAATGTAGTATTTTAAACACTTTTTGTAAGCTTTTCTGTCCATTCCCATCTGTAATCAAACCACTGGGTGCTATTTCTCCATTTTATTGACACTAACTGTTATTTCCTTTTCTTCAAATATAATCCAAATCCTTAAATTAACATGAGTAAAATAAATATCGTACAATGTTGCTCTTAGTAAGAACAAAGTAAATGGCCATCCTGCCAAAAGCGATCTACAGATTCAATGCAATCCCTATCAAAATACCAACAGCATTCTTCAATGAATTAGAACAAATAGTTCTAAAATGTATATGGAACCACAAAAGACCCTGAATAGCCAAGGCAATCCTGAGAAGGAAAAATAAAGCAGGGGGGATTATGCTTCCCAACTTCAAGCTCTTCTACAAAGCCACAGTAATCAAAACAATTTTGTACTGGCATAAGAACAGACCCATAGATCAATGGAACAGAATAGAGAGCCCAGATATAAATCCACACATATATGGCCAGTTAATATATGATAAAGGAGCCATGAATATACAGTGGAGAAAAGACAGCCTCTTCAACAACTGGTGTTGGGAAAACTGGATAGCTACATGTAAGAGAATGAAACTGGATTATTATCTAACTCCATATACAAAAGCAAACTTGAAATGGATCAAAGACCTGAATGTAAGTCATAAAACCACAAAACTCACAGAAGAAAACATAAGCAAAAATCTCTTAAATATAAACATGAGCAATTTTTTCCTGAACACATCTCCCTGGGCAAAGGAAACAAAATCCAAAGTTAACAAGTGGGACTACATCAAACTAAAAAGCTTCTGTACAGCAAAGGATACCATCAGCAGAACAAAAGGGCATCCTATAATATGGGAGAATATATTTGTAAATGACTTATCTGATTAGGGGTTAACATCCAAAATATATAAACAACTCATATGCCTTAACACCCAAAACACAAATAACCCAATTGAAAAATGGGAGGAGGATCTGAACAGACACTTCTCCAAAGAAGAAATTCAGATGGCCAACAGACACATGAAAAGATGCTCCACATCACTAATCATCATAGAAATGCAAATTAAACCACAATGAGATATCACCTCACACCAGTAAGGATGGCCAGCAACAAAAAGACTAAGAACAACAAATGCTGGCGAGGATGTGGAGAAAGGGGAACCCTCCTACACTGCTGGTGGGAATGTAAGCTAGTTCAACCATTATGGAAAGCAATATGGAGGTTCCTCAAAAAACTAAAAATAGAAATACCATTTGACCCAGTAATTCTAGGAATTTACCTGAAGAAAACAAGATTCCAATTCAAAAAGACATATGCACCACTATGTTTATTGCTGCACTATTTACAGTAGCCATGATATAGAAGCAACCTAAGTGTTCATCAGTAGATGAATGGATAAAGAAGAGGTTGTACATATCCACAGTGGAATATTATTCAGCCATAAAAAGAAAAGAAATCCTACCATTTGCAACAACTTGCATGGAGCTAGAGGGTATTATGCTCAGTGAAATAAGCCAGGTGGAGAAAGACAAGTACCAAATGACTTCACTCATTTGTGGAGTATAAAAACAAAACAAAACTGAAGGAACAAAATAGGAGCAGTCCCACAGACTCCAAGAAGGAACTAGTAGTTACCAAAGGGAGGAGTGGGGAGGGTGAGGGAGAAGGGGATTAAGGGGCACTATAATTCACAATCACAATATAGGTGGTAGATTGCAGGCAAGGCAGTATAGCACGGAGAAGACAAGTAATAACTCTACAGCATCTTACTACGCTGATAGACAGTGACTACAATGCGGGGGTGGTGAGGGCTGGATAATATGGGTGAATGTTGAAACCACAATGTTATTCATATGAAACCTTCATAAGACTATATATCAATGATAATTTAATAATTTTTAAAAAAGCATTTAGAAAAACTAAAAAAAAAAAAAAAAAGAACTAAGTAAGTAGACAAATTAACCACATACCTTCCTAGGAGAATTTCTTACCTTTTGGCCATTTCCTCTCGAACCTTAGCTATTTCTATTACCATTTCACCTTGTGAGGGCAATGTCTTTATCCCTAGAGAAGAAAATTTTAAGTGTAACAGTACCTCAGTAAGAATAATAATACTATTAACAATGACTGTGCTATGGAGAATTCAGTGAAATACAGGATAATGTTCTGTACTCAAGGTTACAATTCACTTGCTAACCATACCCTACCACCACCACCACAGATAATGATATTAACATCAGTAGCTAGCTCTATTCTACTTTGTCTTTGGAAGGTATTTCTCCTACTCTGACTTCCAACCAATACCTGCCTCCTCCTCAATACAGTCTTTCAGTTGGAAAATGCAATATGGATGTGAGGAAATGGTAGATGGCCTTAAAAGTATATGGGAAATGAAGTATAAAGTAAAAGGGTGGAGGGTAGGGGAACATACCACACTTGTACTCTTAATAACAAAGAGGCTATATTATAGCACAGGGAGAAGGAAGTAAAAATAAACTCTCAATTCCATTTTTTCCTATCCTGCTTAGACTCCACAATTTCAGAGGCAGCCCTTTCCACCTTGAAATGGCCCTGGCTAATAGAGGAAAGTTTGTTTGTTATTTATGTTAAGTTGATATTGTACAATCCTCAAAGTTTCACTCCTTGGTTCTGGTTCAACTCTTTGAAGTGATACTAAGCAAATCAAATCCTTCTGCCATGGGGCACCTCTTCAAATATTTGAAGGGAACTCTCATATCTCCCTTGAATCTTATCTTCTCCAGGCTAACCCCCTCCACTCCTTCAGTTGTAATTCAAATGGCACATTTTCAAATCCCTTAACTATTCTTGTCTCTTTCCTTTTAATGCACTCCAAGTTCACTTTTAAAGTATGTCTGAGTGTGATTTGGCCAGTTTAGAGAACAATCATAAGTTCTATGATATTAACATTTTTAAATGATGCTAAACATACTTAAGCCTTTTAGAAGCCCTATCATTCTGCTGACTCATATTAAGCCTTCTATCCCAAACTCTAGATTTTCCTCATGTTCTCCCAGCCTAAACTGAAAGACGATATAAAAAGGGGGGAAAGTGAGAATTTGAGAGGTTGAATTTTGTACATCCTGTAGTAGTCTTTAACCAGGTCTTACTTTTTGGCTGAAATCAAGTAACACGATTTCTATATTTGACTTTCTGTATCTATAATGAAAGAATATGAAATTCATCTTCTTCACAAATATGTATCTATTGCCTAAAATACAGATGAGTGGATTCTAACCTGGAGTGCACACTGGAAAAACTTTGGGAATGTGTGGGGGTCTCTGCCCCACCACAGACTTACTAAGTAAAACACCACTAAGCAAAGCATGCCTATTTTGGGAAAATTTCTCAGTAGATTCCAACAATGTCCATATTATAAATAACTAGTTTATTTTCACTCAAAAATTAATTTTTGAGCTCTAATTTTGTGCCAGTCACTAGTACAATCATAATATTCTCTCAGTTATTTAAAAGCAAGAACATAAATATAATTAAATGTGCCACCAAGTAATTAAGTAGTCAACTTGCATTGTCACTTACCTTTAAATACTTGAGTGACCCAGCGTGCTTGCAGCTCTGAGATGGGCATGATGGCACCCAAGGGTTGGACCAAGCCTATGATTGCAAGAGTTGGCTTTTCCAGGTTAGGAAGGAAGACCTTTTTATACAGGGATATCTTGTTTCTGACTACTTTGACACAATCTTCAAGGAAAGGAAAGGCAAAGCTATAGCCTGTGGCAAAGATAACAGCATCAATGTCATCCTCCCTGGAACCATCTTCAAATATGGCAGCTGTTTCTGTGAATTCCTTCACATTTCCTTTCACCTTCACAGAGCCAGAAATTATACGATTTGGCAGTTCATCATTTACTGTTGGATGCTGACTCAAAGCTCTGTGGGTTGTGATAAGGACCAGAAGAAGGAGAAATGAGAGAGAATATAAGAGAGAGAGGTTGGAGTTGGGGAAGACAGAAAGAGAATGAGAGAGATCAGTAACATGTAACTAATTCTACTCTGAGGCAGGCAGTTAAACAATATGGCAATGTTCTCCCTCATGGTCTATCCATGAAATTTGGGAAAGGTCTAACGTATACCAGCTTGTCACAGATCAAGATCTCAGAGCAGAAGTCAGACTCTGGGTAACACTGAAAAGGAAGATGGTGGAGAAGTGGAGGAAGAATGGGCTTTCTGAAGCATGCATGTATGCTTTTTCAAATAGTAGTGTTCTCTGTGATACGATAAAACACAGGCCAATAGTTTCTATGCATATATCAAGTCTACAGAACTGGACTATTGCATTCTGTTTAGTCTCATTTCCAGTGTCAAAGACCCAAGAGCTAACTTAGACTACCATTTTCCAAACTGAATAATAAATTACATGTGTATAGTAATTTACAGTTATAAATTGGTTTTACATACATTAACTTAAATGAGTCTCACACAAACCCAATGAAAGAGGAAAGATAGGTGTCATCCAAGTTTTATAAATGAGGGAACTGAGGCCTAAAGAAGTTAAGTTGCCTGCCCAAGGTTACACAACCTAGGAATTTAGAATTTATACCAAAATGGTTTTCTATGAACACCCTTGGAATCCTCTGGAACTGTTAAATTGTGTTTCCTAGAGACAGCATAGGATTAGGATGCCAAAAAGTTAAGGCAGGGTTTCTAGTGTCTTGGACCTTTCTAAAAAGCAACCTGAATCGTTGGACCCAGAGTTTAAAGCTCTTGAGAATTCTCAGCCCATCATGTTCAGACTGAGCTGGCCGAGCCTCAGGAACATGATGCATTTAAACAACTATTACTAGTTTGTTGCATTTGGTTATGCTTTGACTCTAACCATTAGGTAGAGTCATTCCAACCTCATGATTTCATCTGTCTCTCCAAACTTCCTCCTTTTCACCAACAATAACATTATTCACATAGTTGCCTGAGCCACAAAACTATGAGCTTTACATCTGGTCACCAAGTCCTTTTTCTTTTTCCTCTTAACATCCCCAGAATAGTTGAATTTATTCTCTAATTCACCTGGACTATTATAATTGTCTTTAGGGCCTCCTGCTCATCTCCCTTCATCTATTTCTATGTCATTTTGGGAGTGGTTGTTCTAAAATGCATTTACTGTTATGTCATTCACTTGGTTAAAATCTTTCAGTGGCTCTGGACTGTCTTCATTCTAAGCTTGTTATTTAGCAGAGCATACATAGGTTTTCACATACCTGCCCAGTCAGCTGGGAGATATACTCAGTCACTTTCCCATCTTTTCCATATATATAGTTCACCCAAACCAGATTACATGCAGGTGTCAAAGCATAATGTATTTTTTGCTATTCCAAGACCTTGTACTCATAATGCTACTTCCTTATTCTGTTTTGACCATCTCCTATTATTCCACAGAGCCTCAATTTATTTTATAATCACCCAAGTTATGGACACTACAATTTCCATAATGGGGTAAAAAGGTTGTTGGAGACACAGCCTCAAGATATCTTTGATTAGTTTCAAAAGAAAAAAAATATCTTTACAAAGGACAAATCTGGTAAATACCATCTTATCCATGTGAGTATATTTAACATCATTTGTATGAGATAAACTGATCCCATGTGGTTTCTGATGTGAACCACTAAGAAGGCACAAAACCTGAGTATTTGTGCCAAAATGTTTAGTCTGCACACAAGGACAGAGAAACTTTGCAAGCCAAAATTTAGAGACTTTCTGAAAAACAAATGACTTTGATTCTTTAAAAAAAGTCCATGTCAAAAAAAAAATGCAGAATTATTTCAGATGAAAGAATAAAGAGACATGATGACTAAATGCAATGGTGTAATACCTGGTAGGATCCTGGATCAAAAATAAAAAAGCTGTAAGTAATAATATGGGACAACTTGGGAAATTTGAATATATGCTAGCTAGATAATGGTATTTTATCAATGTAAAATTTCCCAAGTGTATAATTGTATTATCTTTATGTAGAGAATGCCCTTTTTCTTAGGCAGTTTATGTTGAAGACTGTAGGGTAGAGTCTTAATGGCTACAATTTACTCTCAAATGGCTCAGAAAAAAATATGCATGTATGCATGTGTGGATGCTACACAGGTATGGGGAGAGAAAAGCAATATTGTAAATTGTTAGTAAGTGAATATGAGTGAGGATTATATGTGTACTCACTATACTTGCTATTTTGTAGTAAGTACATCTAAACATTTAAAATAAAAAGTTGGAGAGAACAAACTTAAAATCAGCCTCTAGAAATGCTTTCACAGTCTACCTCCTTGGCTGTGTGAGGACCCCCATCCCTCATACTCTCATGGTACTCCAAGCATTTATCATATTCTATTGTCAGTCTTTTTTGTTAGAATATTTAAAGTAACATCCATTTTTCAAGTCGGCCATTTATTACTTGTGTGACCTTGGGCAAGTTAGTTTCTTTGAGTGTCAACTTCTGTATCTGCAAAATGGAGACAAAATAGCACCAGCCTCTAGGGCTCTTGTGCAGATTAAGTAAGATAATGTGTGGAACTTATTTAGACACATGCTTGTCTTATATTAAGTCCTCAAAAAGATAAGGCATTATTATTTGCATTAGTATTATTATTCGATCTTTAATCTCTGTATCTTCATGCCCAGTACAATGCCTGGATCACAACAAGTGCTCAATGTTTGTTAGATGAATGAATGAATGATGCACTGCCCTCTACTACCATTTTGTTGTTGAGCATCATGTAAAAAGAACTGGTACCTGGGGGAATGATAAAATGGTTAGTGCCAAGGAAAATCATAGACTAAAGGTCACAGACTAGGAGAACTTAGACTTCTGTTGGGGTAAGGTAGGAATCTGATCTCAGATTTCATGGATTCTCTTAGTGTACAGGAAAGGTAGCTCTACTCTTAGCCTGTGTGAACCGTCCTTATTCTTGGGCTTTAGCCATTACCACCCCACTCCCATCCTCAGAACATACCTGTGTTTAGGCTTCAAGCCAAACATTTCATGGTCAAACCTGTGGTTCATCTTGTTTTCCAAAAATGAGTTTGTTAATGATTGACCACAGATCTTTGAAAGAACATATTTAAATCGAGAAGACAGCAATGCATCAAAAGGATATCCATGGTCTGCTACACGATTCAGGATCCAAGCCCCTCTCCTGGTGCTGAGGAAAACCTGGAGCATAGAAAAAATTGTTTGCTTTTCCATTCCCTGGCTCATTATCCTGCAGTAACATCCCATTTTATTCAAGATTAAGCTCAAGCTCATTAGTATGGCTTCTTAGTCCCTGTACAATCTTTCTTTATTTCCTCCTCAAACTCTATGCTTACAATTAACTTGGTGTATTCACTGACTAAGAATATTCTCCCATCTTCTTCATCCTCCAAAGCTTGTTTATTTCTAAGATCCAGATGCAGTCTGCCTGCTCCATAGCGATACCACTGACCATTCTGGCTGACAGTTTTCTCTTCATCCTCTGAACTTCTCTAGCACTTGCCACCTGTCCAGCTCATTTAAAAATTATGGGACAGTAGAGCTGGAAGCATTTGGAAAATAGTTACTCCACAACCCTTAGTCTTTTCTGCCTGTGACATTATTTACATTATTATAAAAAAAACTGTTATTTATCATTTATGTTGATATTAAACTTTTTATAGTCTTATTTTATGTCTCTCATGTGTTTTCGGCAGGGAAGGAGGTAGAGCACATACACCTTTCAGTCCACCCAACACACAATCGTTGTTACTTTCATTTATTGAGAGCTATGACCTGTAAGTCACTGGGTTAGGTCATTCATCTATGTTCCTGTTTAGTCAATACAATGACCTCTTTAGGTGTAGGTATTAGTATCCCTATTTTATGGACCAGACACATGGAGAGCATGAATCACTTGACATCATATAGCCAGTACATAGCAGAACTGACTTTCCAGCCCAGGTCTGACTGACTCCAAAGTCTATGCTTTAGAAATGTTTCATTGATTATTTAACGGAAAACTGAAGCTTGCTAGTAGGACAATAAGAAAGTTGTCATTCTTTCTGTGTCTGGCTAACATCTGTGGTCAGAGTTGATAAAGGCTTGATATTCAATTACCTGGCAAAAGCATCACTTCCTCAACACTACGAACCCCTTCAGAGATAGTGTCCAGAACTGTAAGGTTTATAAGTACTTTGCTTTATGGTCTTTTGTCTAAGCACTCATGTAAAAAGGTGGCCTGTCTACAGGGGGATAATCATGTACTTCACACATATATTCTCAGTGGAGGTGACCTTAAGTGCTATCATTATTAAGCACTTTTACATGTCAGTTCAAAGAGCATGGTGGTCTTAGGAATTAAACAGTTTTGTCTGCGGTCTATATAGCTTTTGTCATGAAAGTATATGATAATGTATTTAATCAACACCTCCACTAAAAGGTTTTCTATGTGTAAAATAGTGACAGTAATACTTCACACGGCTGTTACAAGAACTACATAATGTTTTCGTATAGAGTAGTAGCATATAGTAAACACTCAATAAATGCTTAATGACTATCATCATACTTCTTATTTCAGTTTCCCTTCTATACCTGGTTTTAAGCAAACAGCATATTTATAAATCTGGATTTATAAGAAAAAAATGTAAGAACTGTTTTACAAGAAAGGGATGTTTTCTCTTCACAGAAGTGTATTATAACAAAACTTCCCTGATACACTGCAGTTTATAGGTCCATTACAATTTTTTGATTTATAAACAACTTCTCATAAATACAATTTAATATGTAAAGCAAAAAGTTAGAACCTAGCAATTTTCTTCAGCCTGTGTCAGTGGGTGACAGTGCTGGCCCTGCTATGCAGACAGGGTTTTGCTGGCGTTTCCCCAGCTTTCTGACACACAGCTACCTTATCTCCACACACTCTGAATGCTTTCTTCTTTGGCCTTCTACAATTGCTCAGTACACGTGAGGCCCATCTCCCGGATAACTGACCATTTTGACAAGCTAGTGATAGTAAAGAAGGCTCATGCTTTGGGTCGCCACCATATACCCTGTACATTCATTTCTCATAATACCCACACACATTTTTATCCTTTTGTTTGTATACCTATTTCTTGACAAATGCTTACTGAATTAACTCATGGAGTAACATAAGAAATCCCTTCTGTGATAATACATGTGGGTAGTACTGAGAAGAAGTGTTACTGAATGAAGTGTCTGGGTAAAGGTCATTTAACAAAGTTGTGGCATCAAAGTTTCTATTTTTTAAAAATATTTTAAAACATATTTGTGAAGCACAGCTTAATTAGAGTTACTAAAGAACAACCAGGCACTTATCTATTGCCAGTGAAGTCATGATTCAATAAAGACATTAATAACGAAGTATTTTAACAGTGACATGTCTTTTTTTCTAGGAGTTTATAATGAACTTTCCTCCCAATTCACAACCTATGATACAAAAAACAAAATAAACAGAAAAACGTCAAGGCCATAGAAATTATTTTAGAATGAATGGCATTCTGTGTTACCTTACTGTAGGCAAAGGCTGGGGTGAGCTACTTGCATATGCTGCGGGGTAGACACTACAGTGTAGACACTTCTCATACTGATATCCATGTTGGCTTTGGAAAGATTAGACTGCTTCTTTTTCTAACTGGGGAGTGAGGAGGAAAACTCCCCCACCATCCTATGAGCAAAAAGCTTCCAGTGACCCAGTGTGCATTCCTTCACATAAGAGCATGGCACTTATGCTGGCCAACAGAAGATCTGCCCTCTAAATGCTGCATTCTAACAAGCTCTCTCAGCCAAGTGTTTGGTCTTCCAAGCTAGAGGTACACTGAAGAGACAGCTGATAGGAATTATGAGCACAATCCGTGGATATTACCTCATTCCTCACTGTGAGGCCAACTGAACAACAGGAGTCTGGCTAGTAGCCTTGGCTCCATCATATCATAAGTCATAATGTTGCCAACCAAGGCAATGAAACCAAGCCCTACATTTGCCATGGGCACTGATGGGCTATGTGCAGGTATCCATAGTCTATGTTGAGTCCACATGCAACTTCCATGGTGAAGCAAAGTAAATAATATACTGATATGAACCTGCTTGGCTGTGTGACTAATTTCCACAGCCAGATCCCCTCCAGAATTCCCAATTCCAATTATAATGACTCTCTTTCCAGTGAAGTTCTCGGGATTCTTATATTCTCGACTGTGGAAGTACTGTCCTTTGAACTTCTTGATTCCTGAAAGAGAAGGGAAAATAATTATTGGGTGATACTTTATCTGTTATTATTGGTCAAATTCTTCTTTTTTTGCAGTGTGTAGATTCTAAGCATATATTCTCCATATGTTCTACCTTTACTCAGCTGCACTCTTGCCTTTCTCAATATTTTTGCTATTTTTTTTCCCATAGCCTCAGAGCAAAACCTGTCATTTCCTTATCATCAATAGTCTGCTTAACTCAGAAACTGTATTTTGGACTTATATTCTCACAAATCCAAAGTGTTTCAGAAAACCTCCATTCTATTTTGTCTTTTAATCCTCTTTGAAAACCTACTCCCATTTCAATTGGAGTAAATATGCTTTTATATACTCTAGAGTATACATAGAGTGCTTCTTTTAAAAAATAAAAATTCAGGCCAAAGACTGCAATTAAATTCTTTATTTAAGCTTTATTTCTTCCTTAGAAACTCAATATTTGTGTCCTTGATTGCTGAAAAAGTCCTCATTCAACCTAATGTGGATCTTACGCCACATTGTTGCATTTGATCCTTAGAAAAACTAAAGTCATTGTGAACTAACTATAACTTTTCTCTAGTCTCCAAAATTACCATTCTCTCTACTTCTCAATTGGCAGTAATACAAGTTACCCCAAATCTTTCTGGGGAACATACAGAATTAGGATAAGCTTTATTTCATCCCAAGGCAGGAATCATTCAGACACAATCCTCCCATTCCTCAGGGGTCAGGTCACAGACACGAAGCGAGGTCTTCTTTCCTGGTAGGCTACTCACCAGGGAAGCTCTCCAAGGGTAGGTTTGCATTGGTGTGATGGCCGGTGCAAACCATGACTCCATCAAAGACTTTCACCTCCTTTTTTCCTTCAGATTCTGTGACCACCTCCCACTGGCCTGAAGTGGAGAAATCAGGCTGCTTCTTCACACTGCATACAGTGGTCTGAAAAGAAAAGTGATAGTCATATGGGACTGTCACCACAGGCCAGTAAGTGGACATCTTCCCTGATGTGACTCTCGTCACAGAGCGTCACCCAGAGGGCTGATATCACAGAACAGGGCTCATGCAGGGATATTTGATTTTCATACTCCACACATAAGTTGCTTGGGCTGTGGTCAGAGTGAGAAAACTTCCACGAGGCAGGCTAAATAGGTTTGGCAGGCTAATGCTGCATTCTCCTTCAAAAAAGTACAAATTACTAGCTCCCTTGGACAATGCCCTAAGGCAACACCACACTTCACTAAAGCTTGGGCTTCTCCTATGCTTCTAAGTCACTCCTAGTGCTAAAAGCTTATTCCTCCACTGACCCCCAGACATCATGAGACCCTTTGATGTCTTCTTTCCCCCCGACCTCCTGTTTTCACCATCTAGCCTTAAACTTGTGATTGACCTATAGTGCTCCCTTTTCTAGCAGAGTAGCAAAACATCTCAGTGGCTCATATATTATGTAAATGAACCACTCTTTGGCTCCCATAGATGCTCATTTTACAAGTAACTATAAGGAAAGCAGCTGTGAGATGGAATAGTCAGTGGTATAGGTTTTAGCTTTAAAGAACAAATAAATACTAAATAAAGGTTATTCTACTCAGCCTAAGGAAACATTAAGAATGTGTTCCTATGTGCTTCTAGGGTCAATAATCATAATGTCTTGGTGGGCTAATAGAGGCATGACCCCTGTGTAATCTGGCCTCCCACACTATTTATAGTTCTTCTCTTATCACATTCTTGCTTTTACATGGGCAGGTGTCTCTGCTTGGATAACCCTTTTATTCCTTATTCATTTGGCAGATTCCTACTCATCCTTCAAAATTTAGCTTTGGATATTATCCCCTCTGAGAAAATCTCCCTGGTGCCTGATGCCTCATGCCCTGTTAGGGTAAGCATCCCTCCTTAAGCTTCAAAAATAGATCTCTGTGGCATTAGTCACCCTGTAACTCCTTAGGTTTAATAATTATACATATAATGAAGTTTTTCTTCTTTTTTTATCTCCTTAACTAGACTATGAAATCACTGATTTTTTTTCTTTTGGTCCTTGTATCTTCACACTTGTTCAATAAGCGTTTGAACAAATGATGAGATGTCTACCTGACTGTGAATGACTCACTTTGGAAGTTGTCACTGGATATTATCATTTATTATTATTGTTAAACAGAAAAGGGCATGATTTAGCAGAATGATCAGGAAATAGAAGGGGGTGGGGGTAGAGGAACTGGACGAAGGTGGTCAAAAGATACAAACTTCCAGTTGTAAGATAAGTAAGTACTGCGTTTGTAATGTACAATCTGATGGCTACCATTAACACTGTATGGTATATTTGAACGTTGTTAATAAAGTAGATCTTACGAGTTTTCACAACAAAGAAAAAGAAAAAAGGAGGTAGACCATTCAGGCTTTCTTTCAGCTGAATGGCCATGGTTAGGAAATGATAGAAAAATTAAGGAAAACTTTACAGAAGAAAAGAACCACTGAAGTAATGTAGTACAATCATCTTGTTTCAGAAACAAGAAAACTGAGGCACATGGAAGTTGAAAAACTTATTTGTCTGAGGTCACAAGTTAATTAGTGGCACAGCAAAGACTAGAATTGAAGTTTTTGTTTCCTAATTCTGTGTTCCTCCCTCTATAACAGAGTTAACTTCTTTGCTCAATAACTTCCCAGTAACTACTTCAGTGGGTTGTGATCATATAAAACGAATGCATTGGAAAGTATAGAGGGCCTAAGCTGTAGCAGGCAAGTTGTGGAACCAAAAGGTTTTAAAGTTCTCATTCCTGTCAGTCCCCACCTCTAACTGGGAAAACAGTTTCCCTCATTTGCTTTATTGCAACCACATAGTATAAAGTGAAGGCAAAGAAAATATTCTGGCAGGTGGCTTCCTGGACCTGTAGCCAAAATATATAGAAGAGGGACCTTTCCATGAATATTTTTAAGAGAAGACAGAGGGGAGTCTTTGTCTGGACAGGATATCATGTGCATGTGCACTGACACGTCCATGTCAAACCAATTTTTACATGTAAGTGCTGGTAAATGAAGCTAAATTATTCATTTACTTGACAAACAACTTCAAACACAAATACACAAAATCCCCTACCTTAAACTGAATATACTTTAGAAGGTCAAATTCTTTGGCATACAGCCTGAAATACTCCAGGACCTTGGAGTTGTGCATGAAGTTAGGAAAATCATCTGGGATGGGATAATCACTGAAGCACATCATCTCCTTAGACGTATTGATGATTACTGATTTGTAAATGCTGGCCCTTCCTTCTTCAGGATTTTCCTGCAGTAAATAAGAAGCATTTAGAGCAACTGAGAATTAACTTCATGGCTTATAAACAGCCAACCAACATCTGAAAAAGTTTTCTGAAAGAAATGCCAATTAAAAAAAGTTTTACACACATACACTCCTCCACATCTCCCAGTATTTGCACCCTGTGTAGTCTCTTCTCCTTGAATCTGAGTTGTCTTTATTAGGTTAACGAGAAAACCACAGGTTCAAAGATGGAGTCACTCATGTCAATGGTCCTACATCAGTAAACCAAGACTTAATACCTAACCTAACTGTAGTTTCAGCCCCCCCTAGGAATGTAACCTTTAACCATTGAGTATGGAATTTTCCTGGTTGGCACTACAAGATTTACTGATAGACTTCTTCAATTCCCCTTGAAAGGGTGACCTTGCCTAAAACAATGGATTCTCTGCTAATAATTTTTTCCTTTTTTGCAGCTCCTTTTCTACCTTTAAGTACCTTTCCTTCTCTGTAGATCAATGGAGCTCCCTTCTACTTGCTAGATGAGATGCTGCCCAATTCAGGAATTGATTAATAAAGCAAATTAGATCTTTAAATTTCCTTAGCTAAGTTTTGTTTCTTAACAATGACTTGCTTTTGACCAACAGCATGCAATTAGGATGATACTGAATGGCTTCTGAGACCAAGTCATAAATAGCCTTGTAGCTTCTGCCTATAACTCTTCTTCGAAAGCTTGCTCTGGCAGAAGTCAGCAGCCAAGTAAGATGTCCAGCTACCATGAAACCAGCATACTGTGAGGATGCCCAAGCTAACCACATGAAGAGAATGTCTGGGATATAGAGATGTGCAGATAGCCCCCAGAAATTTTAGTTGTCCCAGCTGAAGTTCTAAACACGTGAGCAGAGGTCAGAGCAGATGTCCAGTTACTGTCACCTGATGGCAGTGACATAAGACTCCAAGTGACAATAAACCAACGCTAGTGAGTAAATGTGTTTCCTGAGTTATGTGAGCCTCACTTGCAAATTAATTGAACCCAAAGAGCAGGTCCTGGGAACCTCTGATCTATAGCTGGTCAATAGGAAGTAAATGTGACAACCTGGACTTGCGACTGGCATCTGATGTCCGAGGCCCAAGGAGGGGCTCATTGAAACCTCCAATCTGTAGCTGGTAGGTCAGAAGCACAGATATTAACCTAGGCTTGTGACTGGCATCTGAAGTGGGGCAGAAGGACAATCTTGTAGGTCCAAGCCCTCAACCTGTGGAATCTGAAGCTATCTCCAGATATTTAGACAGAATTAGGTTTAATTCTTGGACATCCTGCTGGTGTCTAAGAATTGTTTGTTGGTGTGGGAGAAACCTCCTTACCAAGTACACACATATGCATTGGAATTGGTCTCAGAAACATCTTAATGCCTAACAAAATACACTGAGATCTGAGAACCCCTGCTCTGTGTCACTGCTACCTAAAGTGTGATCTGTGGTCCAGCAGCAGCAGCGCCACTTGGGAGATTGTTAGATTGTTAGAAATGCAGAATCTCAGGCCCCATCCTAGACCTGCTGAATCAGAACCTGCTTTTTAGCAGATTCTCAAGTGATTCAGATGCATCTGAAAGCTGTGAAGCATTGCTCCAACATTATCACCAATTCCATGTACTTACCCCACCAACATTAACTTCCTTTCTTCCTCAAAAACTTTCTAATAACTATCTCATAGCATTGTTGCAGTGATCACATAAAATCATGCAATATCTACCCAGACTATTAGTTTGTCACTGAGATGTTACAAAGGCTGACTTTTCAAATCTGTTAGATATTTTTTAATTGTTTTTATTATGGAAAATCACCTTAACCAATTAGAGTCCCTTCTTCCCTTTTTATTCCAGAAATGAACCAATATTTGGATGCTGGGTATTATTATATAATATTGTATAGTATTATAAATGGCCACAAAGGAGAGTGTTCAATGGCATTGTCCACACTAGAGATGATTTTCCTCACATTTCTACGGACGAATTTCTCAGTCTAGAAATCCTGAATTTATCATTCCCATTTCTTTGCCCAATACTGCAAGACCTCATTCTCTTTGACTGCCAATAACATTTTCACAAATTTCTTTCTCAGTCTCTTCTAATCTATCCTACCTGTTTTAACCGAAGTGTTTTTTCTGGGGTGTGGCTGCACCTCTGCTGTAATTAAGATTTTGGATGTTGCCCCATTTTCTACAGTTTATATTTTTCAGCTTAGGACTCAAAGACCTCCATAATGTCTTACAGTATATTTGTCATCTCCCCAACTACATTGCAAGCTCCTTGAATTGTACTCCTGGTTTTCCCCCACAGCATCTAAAATTACAAACAGCACTTAGTAAATATTTAGTAGATGTACGTTGAATTGTGTTGTGAAAAGCACACACAGAAAAAAGAAGTAAATTTCACATAATGCATAACAAACTGATGAAATATATCAAAATTTACTTCAAAAAGAGTTGAATAAGATGTATTTATCTTACTCCCAAAAGTTTGTATTGTAAGGAAAATTGTAAAATTATATAAAAGTCAAATGCATAAAGATAGCCATTTTGTATTATTTTAAATAGCAATTCATTAGTAACAACTTAAAATACCCTCCAAATAAGTGGATGGTTTAGTATGTTATGGTATCTCAGTATGATGCAGAATTTATCTGCCACACCACTTCATAAGTATCCTGCTAAATACAAAGCAGATCTCATCACTCTGTTGCTTAATGATTCCATCTGGAAAACCAAATTATTTTGAAACTAAGCATATCTCACAACCTAGCCTATTCTCTTTTTTCTTTTTCACTTAATGCTCTCCTCAATTAATTATAAGTTTCTAAGTCATTAAATTGTCACTGAAATAGCCTAGACTCTTTAATAACTTAAAGCTTTTGTATACAGTACTGCTTGAAAAATTCCTATATATCATTCAAGAGTCACATCAAATGTCACTTCTTTGGACAAAACTTTCCTCCCCACAGAATTACATGTCCCATTCAATCTCCAAGCTGACAAAACTCTGTTCATATTGCCGTTAAAGCAACTTAAACATACACACTATATTATTCTGTATTTGTTTCTATGACCGTGTGGTACCTGAGAGTAGGATATATGTACACGAAAGTCAATTACTTTCCTATATACCAGAAATGAACAATTGAATTTTGAAATTTAAAAACAATACCATTTACAATAATACTCCCCAAATTAAATACTTGGGTAAAAATCTAACAAAAATGCATATAGGATTTATATGCAGAAATGATAAAACACAGATGAAGAAAACTGAAGCCCCAAATAAATGGAAAGATATTCTGTGTGATAGTTTGGAAGACTCAATATTGTTAAAATGTCAGTTCTTCCCAACTTGATCTATAGATCCAATGCAATCCCAAATAATATCCCAGCAAGCTATTTTGTAGACATCAACAAATTGATTCTAAAGTTTACATAGGAAGATGAAAGGCTTAGAATAGCCAACGTTGTCCTTAACTGTGGACTGTGCATAGTGACTTTCTTCAAAGAGTACAGTGTGGGAAGGCAGGAAAAAAGAAAGAGTGACTTTACAGTGGCAAAACCTGACAAACACCATCTTAAGCCAGGCCATCAAATTTAACATCAACAATGATGCCATATTGATGGTCTGTACCATCGATATGATATTATAAAAAGGGCACTTTATCTCTATGGTCTTCCTTCACCAAATCCATAACCCCAGTGTAACCATGACAAAAACCTCAGACAAATTGAGGCTGAGATACATTGTATAAAACATCTAACCAGTAATCCTCAAAACTGTCAATATCATCAAAAAAACAAGATAAGTCTGAGAAATTGTCTCAGCCAAGAGGAGTATAAGGAGGCACAGCAACTAAATGTAATATGGTATCCTGAATGGGATCCTGGAAGAGGAAAAGGCCACTAGGGAAAAAAACTGAGTAAATCTGAATAAAGTATGGACTTTAGTCAATAATGTATCAATACTGGTTCATTAATTATGACAAATGTATCTTACCTAATGTAAGATGTTAATAATTGGGGAAACTGGGCATGGGGTATGCAGGAACTCTGTACTGTCTTCCTAATAATTCTGTACATCCAAAACTGTTCTAAAATTAGAAGTTTATTTAAACATGCTGTTTGTATGTGGCATATTGTTTTAAAAAAATTAATGAGTGGCAGGGTCATTTTGGAACTAAGATATCTATGAGAGCAGGGGTAGAAACATTACTAACTTATGAATTTGTTTTCATTCATTCAACAGATATTTCTAAAATCATTCTAATAAAAACACTATATTAGGTACTAAAAAATACAAGTCTGTCCCTGTGTTTCACATGTTCAAAGTTGAGTGTAAGGAGTGGAGTCATGCTTTCCACAGCAGGTCTGTGATGGTCACTTAACTAAATGAATCAAAGATCTTGCCCCAGTGACAATAATATTCCTCTATTTATATTATTTTTCAAGTCACAAACACAACAAAGTGTTATCTTTTGGGAACAAAAATCTTCAAGCCCTTCCAAACACTTACTAGATCCTAAGTAAGATTTATCACTGTGTCAACCCACTGCTTTATAAATAAAAGAGAACGGAAGCAGAGCAGTTATAGGATCAGTGAGTGGAAAAAGAAGCTTTTGTTACTGGATTTAAAATTTTCCTACCATTAACAAATAAATCCACCCTCTACAAATGTACCTTGATTGTATTTCCTGCCTAAAGACATAACTTGACACATTTGAGTAGGAAGTTCATGTAAGAAAAGAGAGAGCGGTGCAGGGCAGTATAACTGGAACTGAAGGGATTGGAGGCAGTAGTAAGGGCAGAAGAAAGGAGAAAAATGACTCCCCTTCAGGGAGAGGAGCCAGGACAATGTGGGTCTTCTGTTCCATTGACAGACTCGCAGAATCCCCCGTAGGACAGGGCTCTCTTAGGACTGTTGTTCTCAACCTTGTCTTCACATTGGAATCATCTGGGGAACTCTAAAAAATACTAATCCTGGATCCTGGAGATCTGTTTTAGTTGCTTTTTTAAGTTTGTAGACAAAGTTGAGATATGCTGATTAAAGTTAGTGTTACTGCCCCAGAAAGCTCAGGGCACCAGAGTTCATTCCATGAACCTCAGAAACCCTTTCTCCACACAGCTTTATCTAAACTGCAAAATCCTGAGGCAGTGGCAGATGGTTATGTAACTGTGTCTTCACACCATCCAACAGTCTGAAGTCCAGAAATATTTGTTCGACAAGCTATTATTGACTTTGTTTTAAAATGCAGTGTCATTGTCATTTATCACCTGGGAAAGCTGTGGTAAAAGCTATAGGGCAAAAGTCTGCCCCTTGGCTGCACATTAGCAATCGCTATAGAGAGCTTTACTGACACCCTAGACCAGTAAAACCAGAATCTCATGGATGCACTGACATCAGTATTTGTCAAATACTAAACACTAATTAACAGCCTTTCAGCCCATGCCCAGGACTGATTATGACAGGCATGGGGCAGGAGGAGGTTTGAGGTCTGCTAAGTGGTATCCATCCTAGAACTGAATAAAGACTATTGCCAAGTAGAGGCAGTCCCCAAAGACAGAACCACGATGCAGAAGACTGCACTGCTGTTCAACTAAGGAATGCTATGAAGCCTTTTTGAGGAGTTGGCCAATGCTGTATTAGTCTTCATAAAACACATCTGGACACCTTAATACCATTCACTGGTATATAAAGTGAGTTTGAAAGCAAATCAGTGCATGTCACTTTGGAGATCAGTAAAGGAAATTGATATTCTTTGGCATCCAAATAAGCTTATCATTTAGGTAGATAATACCTTATGTGTTAGTAACAAGTCGCAGGGTTATATGTCCATATTGAAGCAACTCAACTTTAGAATTGAGTATATGCAACGATAAGAAAACCCAGTTGCAGGTGCCTCTGCCCTCTTCTGAAGACAGGACTTTGAACTATTGATTTGACTTCTCAAGTGAAGGGAAAGTTAAAACCAAAGAAGGCAGCCAGCGTTTATAGTCTAGTTGAAGAACAAGGATTATTAAAGAACTATCTAAAATGAACTAGAATTCAAAAGAAAGAGAAGAAAAGAAAAAATAAATAATAAGGATGTTAGAGCAGGTTGAAAAGGGAGATGCCTGCAAGGAGTTGTAAACAGGTATTCTAGGTCACTTACACATTAAACGCAGACCAAGAGCAACCACTCTAAATTTTCTAACCAATTTGCATTTTCTAACATTTGTTATTTTGTTACCCCACCCTCAAAGGTTGTTACCCGCTTCTTGATAACAGCAAAAATCATTAAATGAAAATGATCTCTGTGCCACTTTTATAGACATCAGTAAAGGAAGAACAAGTGATACCTGGGTCCCATTTTGCTGTCCGCCTAGGGAGAGTGGGAACTGCACAGAACCTGAGATGACAGATGCTGAGAGAGGTCAGCAAGCTGAATTCTAGCTGCTTTAATCACTGATAAGCCCATCATATTTCCTGACACAAGATAAAATATCTCACTGCAGGAGGTCATCGAGAGGATGTGACTGTCAGTTGACCCTTGACTTGGACCCAGGCAATGGGAGGCTCCTCACCTGCTCCCCTGCTCTTAGGCAAACCTCCATTAGTGAATTCTGCCTCTGGGTTAGAGTAATCAAACCAGCACTGAGAACTGCCAAATGGCAACTGGTAAACCTGCTATCCCTGTGAAAAGTGGTTAACTGTCAATCTAAATTGCCTGGAAAGCATAAGGAAATAAGAGAAAGTATCCAAGAACGGCACCAGGTGGGTTCCGTACAGCCTGCCCATAGTGCTTCCAACAGCCCAGTACGGCGGGTAAAAAAGGCAGATGGTTCTGGCAGAAGTCAGTGAACTACTGTGACCTGAACACAGTGGTGCCCCCCAACCCCCATCTATGTGGCTGTGCCCAATATCGCCACATCATAGATCCTTGGCCACAGCTCTGGGAGTGTGCTGTGCTGGACTTGGCAGATGCCTTTTTCAGGCTATCCCTGGCCCCTGAGGCACAAGATCAATGTTGCCTTCACATGGGAGGGGTAACAATAGGCCTTTCAAGTAGCAGTGGACCTCCCCAAAGTCTCCTGCACAGTGCCACCAAATGTCACAGTATGGTAGCCTTATAGCGGTCCCTGTTCTCCTTCCCTACATCAGTAAAACAGGCCCATTACACTGATGATACGATGGTAACATGTGAAGACATGCTCCTGCTACAGGGTACTCTGCAGGCTTTGTTGGGATATACCCAAGGGAAAGAATAGGCAGTGAACCCACAGCAAACTCAAGGCCCAGGCACCGCCATGAAGTTTCTGGGAATTGTGTGGTTGGGTAAGACCCACTTCATTCCAAAAGCTGTAACAGATAAGATGTGAGCCTATCTAACCTCAAGGAACACAAAGGCACTGTAAGCCTTTGTAGAGATTTGGGCATTTTGGCAAAAGAACATGACCCTGAATGGATATTCTGTTTCCTCTATAACCCAAAAGTAGCAGGGTTGGTAGAAAGGAAAAATGGAATATTAAAGCAGCAGATTAAATTACTACAAGTAACACCACTTTGGCTGAAACTACTTTGGCTGGGGGGACTAAAGTACTATCCCAGGCTTTAATACATCTGAACGATCAACCAGGAGGTCTGTTGCCCCATATGAGTCATGGGGACTCCTGCTGAGGCAACCAGTACCATAAAGGTACAGAAGTCACAGGCAACAGCCATTGCCGCGACTCTCATTGTGGACTGACATGCTATGCTGCTGAGAACACCAAGCCTCATCATGCCTGGGAAGGGAGTTAACTACTGGAATTTGCAAAGGGATGCCCTGCTGGGATGACTGAGTTACTCTGCACCCCTTGGTGAAGGGGAACTACTTAACCTCCATAGGGATCCCATTTTCCTGTTGAAACACACTATACCTGGAATAGAACATGCATCATTGAGAGAGGGGAAATGGTGGGGCCCTGGTCCAGAACACAACACCCCCAGTCCATCTCTTCACATCTGTCAGTGCTGCCTCCCCCAGCCAACATGTATTTTATACACAACCTGGTCACATTCCTAAGCTGTAGCCACATTAACATCTAAGGATCAGGGCACAAGTATAATTCTTCTAGTGGGGGAAGACCTTCCCATATAGGTTCCTGCTAAATACCTGTCTTTGACTTGGTCCTGTGGTGTCTGGTCATGGGAAGGGCAGCTGCAGGAAACAGCCTTGTGCAGTGGGCCCACCCATATGCCTGATAAAGGAATCAGTCCAATCACTGGGTATGTGAGCAGCTGCTCCTCTCTAGTGCATCAGGATTGCCACGGTGGGTATAGCTACTCTGGAAAGGGTGTTGGAAGGCCCTAAAGCAGTACATTAAGGAAGACCAAGCTAGGACTAGAACTCTTAATTATCTGATATTATCAATACTGATCCTGAAACTTGGCCTGTGGCACACATTATCAATAACACTGGGTATTCTTTTTCTTTACACAGACTGCTGGCTGGGAGGGTCCTAAAAATACCACCACTAGAACCATGGATGACTATGCTCAGATTTGGGATGGGTTTATATGGCTTACCCCTGGTTATGGATATTTGAACACCTGGACACCTCTATGTTAGGAACAGAAAAATCATTCTTAACAGAACCAACCCAATTGTGCAAGGAATATGGGATGGATATCATTGGAACTGTGCAGTTATTCTGTCCTATTAAAGGTTAGCAACTGGTTAGGCATTGACTGGTCATGCCACTCTGGTAAGTATTAGGTAACCCTGAATGAGAGCCAGCAGTGATGTGGCATAAATCTTTGGCAATGGCTGCATCCTCGGTTTTCCCTGGGCACAGGTGAGAGTCTGCCCCACAGTAACAACAATTACAAACCTCCTTTCCCTCCAGGCCAGGTGAGCACATTCCATTTTCCACTGGTACAATTACTTGGCCACCAACTTTGTCTCCTCCAATGGCCGGAGGGTGTTACAGCACATGCAGAAGGCCTTACTGCGTTCACCCAGCAAGCCTTGGCTGACAGCCAACAAGTCTGTCCATACTCAACACTGAAGTGTCTCTAATAAAAAAGCCGTATTCCAAATAGGATGGCCTTGGACATTATTATTGCCTTACAAGGAGGAAGTTGAACCATTATCCAAACAGAATGTGTATTCATATGTGATTATGAGTCCACTAACGTATCATGTTTGCTAAGCCACATGAGGACAAGAAGTGAACAGAGTAATACAAACCCTCGCCAAGGGAACTTAAGAAATCAGTGGTTTGGATCATGGGGCTCTTAATCAGTATATCTCAATCTGTGCTTTCTCCTGCTTGTGCCTGTATTGTTGCTGGGGTGTCTGCCTCTGATGCAGCCAGACAGCTGTCAAATGAGCCACTTCCATGCTAGTGAAACCCCTTGCTGACCACTCAAGGCACAGTGCAGGAGAGAGTGGCATGTGAGATTGTATGAGCTGTCACCGGGGCTGGAGTGTCCTTGAGAGGACATGACCACAGGGTGACAAGCACGCTGGACCCTTAGAGGCTCCTCACTTTCTCCCGTCCTTAAAAAGTGCATTCTGCTTGCCTTCCTCATGCTGGAAGCTGCCAGAGGACACAGCCTTGAGAGAGCACGTTGTTACTGAGAACTTCTCAACAGTGTATGTCCACACTGAACCCAGTTAAGGCAAAAGTCTATAAAAGTATAGACTTTTAAGTTTCTGGCAGGTGAGTGCAGAGATGTACTCATCTGTCGAGGTCTGAAACAAGCCTCATATATAAGTTCCCTTTCTTATTAGGCCTGCCACCTACTAAACTGGAATGGCATGCCTCTTTCTTCATTCTCTCCCTGCCCTCTGTGTCTGTGTGCCAGTTTCAGATTACACCCAGGAAGCTCCTGAAGTTGTGAACTAACACTCCTCATCTAGTTGCCGCAAGGGTACCAAGTATCAAGGAAGCAGGAGATTTACCTGGAATCTCCAAAGCCCTCCGATGTCATTAGTCCTTTCAAAGCAGGTGGGCTCCAAGCCTTCTTCCAGGCAGCACTTTATAGAGGTGAGCCCGCTAGCACCTCCCCCAATCACAGCAATTCTTTTCTTGGTCATGGTCTCCAGAGGTCTTCACTGGATGTCTCAGTGAAATGTGTCCTAAAGGAAGGATGGCAAAGACAGAAAGCACAATCAGTTATCACCTTTCAAGCTTCCAAATAAATGCTGCAATACGATGTGCCTTTGGGGACGGCCAGCTTCTGCTGTCCAGAGGAATTGCTGTGCAGAGGAATAGGGAGCCCTGAGCTGGAAAAACCCCGAGCTTGGCTGTGGCAGCCAGTCTCCCTGCCTTTCCTGCAGCACCTGACTGACCCTTTCTCAGCCACTTGGAAGCCACTCTACAGGCTGTTTCCAAAGAAATATAAAGCAGCAAAGTGTAAACAGCAATCGCCTATGAGGCAGGGCGGTTCCTCGCCACCTCCTCTCAGCGAACAGCCCGCCCGCGCCGCGGCGCTCCCGCCCTACACCAGGGGTAATAAAACTTGGGCTCAAACGGCTTTGGGCAAAAAAGAATTAAATTTACAACCTCTCTACTTCTCAGCGCAATTGCCCACACGCACTACTAAATCTCTTTGGAGACGGAGAGACGGGTATGTCCAACCCGCTCGCCCCTCCGTATCCACTTTTAACTTCCTGGTATTTGCCTTAAAGTGACAAACTCCTACTGGGGAGGAAGCTGTCAATAACCCCAAAGCAAGTCTTGCTGCAAAAGCCTAAGTGAAGAGCACGTACCTTTCAGGAGATCTGTGAAAAAAGATCCCAGCCTCCTCGCCCACCTCCCCACCCAACCCCCACCTCACAGACTGGGTCTTTGGTTTTAGCTAATGGTAGAAATCTACTTTAAAATGTCCATGCGCTGAGGCTGGGTGCTGGGGTGCAATAAGGAGTGGATTGCTTTTCCAATTTAGAGGAGCTTATAGTTTATTGAAGACCAAAACAGATCATTTTAATACAACAGAAATATTTTTTTAAGTGCCATTGCTCGCACAGTTGTATGTGTAATTAAAAACACAAAGTATTGACTTTTAAGATGTAAACATAGAATTTTCAAATATAAACTCATGCAGAAAAGGCCAACGTAATGGATATAGGATTTCATACAGTCGTTCAGAATCAGGGCCCATCCAACCCTGGATTTTGACAGATGTAAGGGGTTTTCAGAGACGAAGGTTGCAGCTGATGCCATATTTCTTTGTTCGCCTTTTACTCCCTGAATCAACTTGGCTCAAGACAGTGGGATGCCAATAATGCCAGCCCTGGTTTTGACTTACAGGCCTCACCCAAAAAGTATCCTTCATAGGTCAATAGTTAGCATTTCTCAAGGGCTTATCCTGTATGGTTCAAAAGGTTTAAAATGGACCCAGGCAATCCTCTTAGCAACCCCATGAAGCATCACGCCCATTTAGCAAGTAGGTGAAAGGACAGGGATTCAAAGCAGGACATCTGGCTTCAGACCTGGGCTTTCAATCACTTTATTCACTGCTCCTTTACAAGGAGATTTTTATTTTTTACTTAATCGCAAGTCCCTCTTCCATTTCTCATCTCTCTTGCATCACTTTTCTCTTTGCCCTAATCTCTACCTTTATGTTTTACACTTTAGTTGAACTGCTTTTAGCTGGACTTGCCTTTATGTTTAAAACATAACTGCTTTATGTTTAAAAATAGACATTTGGTTTGTGAGGAATAACTTGGGCCCTATCAGGAAAATTTCTGCTAAACATATGATCTGAATTATATGAAAATATAGTAAACACACACACACACACACACACACACACACAGTGGGGAACACGTAGTGTCAACATGGCCTAATAGGAAAGTAAGGAGGAAAAGGCTCCAGGACGAAATTTTATACATAATTCTCAGTAATTTAAAAATGATTTTGCTTTTTGATGTAGTTCTTATTTATCAAAATGTCATTATTCTTTTAATAGCCACATCAAGATGACCTAATCCAAAAGTTCTAATAAAAAGATAAAAGGTTGTTCTTTACTTTTGCTCTGGATTCTCTTCTCACTTTGCTACAAAAATCCCTTATTCAACTAGTGTCTTTACAGATTACACCAAATAGAGCGCCTTCTGTCACCAAATATTTTTCCTTCTGTCTAATGCAACTTTCTCCTAGAAAGAAAAAGCAGGGTTTTTTCAGTTACCTCAATGTATCTCCCCTGAGATTTCGGAAAAATTAGTTTCACATTCCATTCCCCTCCAAGATTTGCAGTAGTGGAAGGGTCAAGGGACACTTGAGATAAGAATATTGCATCCCATCGTCCTGTTTCTATTAGACCATGGTTTATCAGGTGTTGAAGAAGGTAAATGACTTTCTTTCAATTAATGAGTTGCTGGACCACAAGGAGCCACATCTGAATCTGAGGGAGATTCTCTGCAGTCATCCAGAGATTCCAGAACTTGAACTGGGTGTCATAACTGAATAGGACTCAGAGCTGTTTCCCTGGGGTGGGGATGAGCATATAGGGAGAAGGATGAACACAGAATCTCAGTGGCCACAGGGAGTGCAGTCATTTAGGCACCTTCTTATCTGGAGCTACTAATTTTGAACTGTTATATGGACGCTAAGTAAACTGTTATTTTGTTAGTGCTGTTGAACTCTTAATTTTGCTTTTTATAGCAGTTTATCCAGCACCAATTAGTATTAATATTCTCTGGGCCTGCACCTTTTTAAAGAGTGATATTTTCATAAAAACTTTCAGTTATAAATATGAGTTATACTATAGTAATACCTGTTAAAAATGAAATTCTGAAAGAGTGGTTTAACAACCATTTTACAGATTGGAAATTTAACTTAAAAATGAGTTACTTGTTAATTGAGTAATTTTGAATGTACTAGACATGCCTACTTAAAGGAAAAACTGGTCAATATTCTTATAAATGGAATATTAATCTTTTCCTGCTGAATCAGTTTTACAATTTTACAATCAGAACAATACAAGAATTATGTTTAAAACTTAATGTTTTACAATGTAAGTTAATTTTAATGCTCTACCACTTTAATTGTGCTTTGTAATTAAATATTTTTGAATTTGACAAATATGTTTTGCTCTGTTTTAAAATTACTTGTAAAATATTTTAAACCTTGACTCAGATTTTCTCTTTAGGCTAACTGCCAATTTGCAAGTGAGTCAATTTCTTCATTGGGTTGTACCATACATGCAAATTAATACACAGGTTCAACTCAGTTACTCATGCTGTTGGGAAAGAGCAGTAGCACAGTGATAGTAATAATAATGAGTTCCAAGATAATGCATATAAGACGTGAAGGAGCATCTGTGTGTGGGTGTGTTTGTGTGTGCATGGATATATAATTTTGTTTACAAAGGGATTTCTGCAAAGGTCCAACCAAGAGGAGCTTTTGGGCAGCATAACCTTACCTCAACTCAGATTTTCTTCCATGTCCAAATTCTTCCTGTGAAGTCTGCACTTTGCTTACCTTCATTCAATAAATATTGCTCTTTGGAGGCCATTAAGACAGCAGCTTTGTGAGATAGAAGGAACTTGAATCTTGGTTGAAGAACTGCCGAGGAAAACTGCCCCATCAGCATTTGACTGTGACATGAGTGAGAGATAATTTTTGTTGAATTAACATTTGGTAATTTATTTATTACAGTAGTAAAGCCTGTATTAGTCAATCCTGACTAGGGCAGGAGTCACTTACACTATAATATCCATTCTATGCCTGCTATATGCTAGGTACTCTGTTAGGCGCAGAGGAGGGAGGAAGGAAATGAGATAAATCGTGGGTGTTGTGGTAGGCTGAAATCATGGCCGGCCCCTCAGGAGATCCTCATTCTGATCCCAGACTCTGTGAATGTCACCTTATATGGTAAAAGGGACTTTGCAGATGTGATTAAAGTAAGGATCTCCAGATGGGGAGAGTATCCTGGATCATCCAGGTGAGTCTAATGTAATCACAAGCATCCTTATATAAAAGGGAGAATGAGGGAGATTTGACCATAGAGAAAGAAGGCAAGATGTCATACTTCTGGCTTTGAGGATGGCGGAAGTCCCAGAACCAAGGAATGCAGCCCTAGAAGCTAGAAAAGGAAACAGATTCCCCTAGAGACTCTGGAGGGAGCGCAGTCCTGTGGATGCTGTGATCTTGGCTCAGAGAAGTCCACTTTGGACTTCTAGTTGCCAGAACCATAGGAAAATTAATATGCATTGTTTTAAACCACTATGTTTGTGATAATTTGTTAGAGCAGTCACAAGATATTAATACAGGTGTGATAAGCACATGCACAAGTGAGGAAACAGGCATTTGTTTAAAAGTAAACTAATCTGAAAGACACCATCTGTGTTTCTTTTTTGAAATGAAATGTCAGTCAAACAGCTCTGCCCATTGTGCTTTCTGTAGGTCCAGGGCTGCACACCATGCTCTCACACAAAAAGACAAACAGCAGAACCAAGCCTTCCATGATTTTCAAAGATGATTAGAAACACAGAATATAAACCCATTAAAAAGAATTAAAGGAGTTACCAAACGGAAAGGGACTGGGGAGGATGGGTGGGAAGGGAGGGATAAGGGCAGGGAAAAAGGAAGGGGGCATTATGATTAGCATGTATAGTGTGGGGGGGGCAAAGGGAGGGCTGTGCAACACAGAGAAGACAGTAGTGACTCTACAGCATCTTACTACGCTGATGGACAGTGACTATAATGGGGTGTGTGGGGGGGACTTGGTGAAGGGGGGGAGCCTAGTAAACATAATGTTCTTCATGTAATTGTAGATTAATGATAACAACAAAAAAAAGGAATTAAAGATACTTAAAAACACCATAAAAAGCAAGGGAAAATCTCCAATGATGGAATGATTGGGTTTCTAAAAAGTTAGTTTTTATCATTGTTGAAGATCAAAAAATCCACTGAATCTTTAAAATAGTATGAAAGAAAATCAGTTTAAATTAAAATCCCAGATCAGCAAGGAATGGAATTTTTGAGGTAATGGCTCTGAGTGATTCACACAGAGAACAGCCCTTGTAGTCAATGAGTCTCTGGGGGCTCTGTCCTCCCATTCACCCTCAGGCAAAGGGTCCTTTCTGGCGTGTACATCAGAGACAGCTGAGACTTGGACTAGGGTGGGTCAGTGGAGATACTGAGAAACAGATGATTCTGGATATGGTTTGGATGTAGAATGACTGTGAAGATGGAGCAGAGGTGTCATTCTGAGCGTCCGCTTGGCCGCTTTCCCAGCCAATACCCACCTCCAGAAATAAGCATTACTTTTACTTCTAATACCATAGATTAGTTTTTTAATCGAGATATAATTGACATACAACATTATGTTAGTTTCAAATGTACAACACAATGATTTTGTTAGGAATGTTAGGTAGAAGAGAAAGACACAGCAGCCTGGAAAGAAGAAGATAAGGTTAAAAAAAAATGCCTGCCCAAACTCTGTCCAGGTGAGGGTCCCACATGAAGACAACAAAGGCTTTGCAGGGAGATAACTTCTTGCCTATCAGGACCAGGCCAAACCTGTCCCAACCAGATCCAGGCACAAGCCAGCAAAACTAGGAATCACCCAAACCACACCTTATAATCTCATAAAATTTCAGTTTTCTTCTACCTCTCACTCCATGGGCTTTTCTCTGTGCATTCTTGGGAAAAGTGCACACCAAGAGGAATGGGTGTATAACTAGAGCTGTCAATCAAAGACCTCACTCTGTCAATCAAAAGGAGTGCCTCCCAGCTCTTGGCAATAAAGAGACACTCCCCTAAAAGTTTGGTTCCTTTGTCTACCTTGAGTCTGGCTACTCCTCCCTTGGAGTATATTCAAATAAAACCTTCACTCTGCTTCACGGCACATCTCTGCCTTTCAATTCTTTGTTGCCATTGGGACAAGAACTGAGGAGAACAAACGCAACCTGTAACAATTTGATATTTGTATAGTGTGACATGATCATGACAATAAATCTAGTTACCTGGTAGTTTGTTCTTGAACTTGAAATAAATAGAATTATACACTATGTACTCTGTGTGCTTGGAAGCAATATACAGCTTAACGTTTTTAAGATTTTCCAAGTAGTTACATGTATCAGTAGTTAGCTTTTTTTTTATCGTGTGAATACACAATTTGTTTATCTGTTCTGCTATTAATGAACATCTGGGTTACAACCAGATGTATTATGAAGAAGGCTTTTTATTATATACAGGTCTTTTTTGTGAACACATGCTCTCATATTTTTGTGTGCCTGAAACTAGAACTGCTGGGGTATAGACTAGGTTATATGTTTAACTTTAGTTGCAACTGCCAAAAAGCTTTCAAAAGAGATTGTATCATTTTGCCAGCAATATATGAAAGTTCCAATAGGGCCATAGCCTCTCAACATTTGGTACAATGTCAGCTATTCTTGTGGACGTGAGGTATCACCTCAAGGAGTTTTATATTTGAATTTCCCCACTGCTAACAATGTTGAACCCCTTTCCTCCTGGTTTCTTGGCCACTTGTATATCTTCTTTGCAAAGTGTCTGTGAAGAACTTTTGCCCATTTAAAAAAGTGTAGTGTCTTATTATTGAGTTGTAATAATAGTATGATCTGCCCTAGCTGGTGATCCATGTCCCTGCCATGAGTAGATATCCCATGTGTGTGTGTGTGTGTGTGTGTGTGTGTGTGTGTGTTCTGTTCATCTTCAGAACTTATATCTATGGGACACGCATAAAACCATAATGGAACACTTTTCTGTGGATTTCCCAGGTAACTGAAGTTAATAGGACCTCAACAAAGAGAGATAATTCCGACTTTTTGAGTCTCCATTGTTGAGATACAGGCTCATTCCCAACTTAAGTTTTTTGGTCCTTCACTATACCCTGGTCATTCAAATCTGTGTTTAGTTCCTTGTAAAAAACAGTCATTTCACTTAATTTTCACATCTTTATAGGATAGCTATTATTATCCTCATTATAAATTATTATGTATCATGTATTACATATCATAGGCTTTCCAGAAGCACTCTCTGCTTATGGAGATTAATTGTGTATGCCAATTTTGAGAAGTTTTGGGAGACTGAGGTGAGAATACTCCATTGCATCACAGTTACAGCAGTGCCTCAGGAAAAGAGAGATGTGTGCAACAGGTGTATTCCTTTCTCAGACCTAAGATCCAGGCTTTGTAGGGTTGGAGCATAAGATGCCTTTGGGCTCTTGTCAACCAGAGCAGGACGGAGTCCTTAGGACTATAGCTTCCAGTAGCAAGATCACATTGTCTAAAGATATTTCAGCGCAGACTGAGTCATGAGAAAAATTTTGGCTTCCTGGTTTTATGATTGACAGGGGTCCTGCTCCTTCCATGGAAATATGTCACAAAAGTTACATCAGAGTTGGCAAGCTCAAAAGCTTTTTGGGATTAGCTGGGTGGACTGCATAAACATTATACTGCAGGGTAGAGAACAGAAGGAGTGAAATCAAACATGATGAATTCGATGGCAGGCATGACAGTCAAAAGGTGTTTAATTACAAAGGAAAATACAGTCCTTTCAAACAAGAGACTGATGGGCACATTTTGACCTGTGGCACAGCTGCCAGTTTACAACCTCTGTATTTGGTCCTCAAAGATTTATCTGATATAATGTTCAAGGGTTATGTGCTTACTTTTGGTACTGAAAGGGAGTGGCAATTTTCTAATGCGACTGGGCAAGAGTCCTGTAAAGCTGACTTTGTTGATATACTTAAATGTGACACACTCTTTAGTATATTTCTGCTGAATTTCTGGGTTTTAAATTTAATATGTATTCTTTGATGCCAAAGATTTATATTCCACCAACTCAAAATACAGTTTTTCCTTTCTTGGGAGAAAGAAAACCCAGCTCTCTTTCATTCCAGTATAGTGATTTTTCCACCCAAGGGCATTGACCTAATTCTAACCTGAGCCCAGAGGTCTACGTGCATATACTCAAGAAGCAGTTGGTACAGATTTTCACTGATGGTCTCAGCCTTTATTCAGTCTCCGTATCTGATTTACTAGATCCTGACAGCTAGTGTCCTTCTATTACCTGCTGTTATCCTGCCAGCTAGTGTCCTGATATGATCCAACAGGGGCTTTAATGGTTTACCAAGATTTGCTGGATCATGCTTGTTTTCGTAAGGTTGGCAGGTACTAAGGTCCATCACTGGCATAATTCAGTTACCATTAATCTTACTGGGCTGCTGTTGCCAGATGGTACACCTTACCTGTGGAGCAATAAAGCAAAGAATTGACATGAACACCATGATTAAATAAGCTGAGCAATGAAAAAGGAGTTGGGGTTAGACTTTATTCTGGCAGTCAACATCCACTTGCTAGAAAACTGGGCAAGTTGCCTAAACTTTCTGTGCCTTGGTGTGCCCATCTGTGAAATGTCCTCTCAGTACCTCAAGGCTGTAACAATCATACCTGGATTTTAGAGTTGTTCTCCAGGTACCTCATTCAAACATTCAACAAAACTTATTGTGTACATACATGGGCTGGCAGTATCCTAGGTACAAATCCAACATACCCAAAAAGTTAAATTATTGTCTTCCCTTTCTCAAAGCAGGTTTCATCTCCTATGTTCTCTCTCTCAGTGGTGACATCAACATCCACCAATTATCCAAGGCAAAGCCCCTGGGAGTCAGTCTTGACGTTCCTCTCTCCCTCAGTCCTATATCCCATCAATGACCAAGTCCTCTTGCCAATTAAAAAGGTGCACTACTCCCTTGCTAATCCCACGTCAGTGTCTTTGCCCTTGTGATCTCTCTGACTTGAACACTTGGCTTCCTGATTTCTCACAGCTGGCTTCTCATCATTCAAAGTTTAGCTCAAATGTTATCTTCTTAGTGACACACTCTTCAGCCCATCCTATCCAGAGCTTCTCCCCAGCCTGTCTCTTCATCTCATTAGCCTGTTTAGCAATCTTATTAGCACTAATACTACCTGATAGCTTATTTGTACCTCCCCTCTTTTTTGTCTGTCTTCATCACTACAGTCTAAGCTTCATGGGTGTGGTGGCCTTTTCTGCCGTGTCCACCTCTATTCTTGATGCTGGGGATATGGCCAGTACAAGCACTCTCTGTTGAGCTCATCTGGCAAAAATTCAACCCTCATAAAATTCAATTCCCTAACTATTTCCCACCTGCACCCAACACACACCATGCTGACAGGTCTCATGATCATGACCCTCAAATTCCTCACTGCTGCTTGGCAAAGCTAACATATTTCTCTAGTCAATGTGCTCTCCCACTTGCCCAGACAACTATTTCACTCACTTCCTTCCTCAAACCTCCAAAACTTCTCTCTCCTCAGGCTCATCTGAAGACCTTGTTTCCTATTTCACTTTGACAACAGAAACAGTCAGAAGAGATCTTCCACATGCTCTGCCCACCAAGTCCGTCCACGTACTGTGCCTCCACATGTTCCAGTGCATGAGCTATCTGTGCTGCTGCCTTATATACTCCAACCCCTTCGCTTGTGCATTGGGTCCCACCTCCTCTACTCAAGGATGCCACTCCTGCAGCATCAGTTTTTCTCTGTACTGGATTGTTCCCATCAGCATTCAACATGGTCTGATATCTCCATCTGAAAACAAACAACCCTTCCCTGGACCCCATATCCCTTTCCAGTTAGTGCTCTCAGATTCCAGCTCCATTTTACAGCAAAACTCTTTGAAAGAGGTCTAAGGCATTCTGTCTCTATTTTCCCCCTCCTATTCTCTTTTTTAAGACCACTCCAATCAGACTTTTGACTCCACAATATGCAGAAATCATTCTTGTCAAGGTCATCAGTGACCACTATATTGTTCAATCGAGTGGTTATTTTTCTGTCCTAGCTTTACTCCACCTTCCTGCTGCATTTGACAGGGACCATCATTCCCTTTTTCTTAAAACTCCCCTTTGTTTGGCTTCAGGGACACCAGCTCTTAGTTCTCATACTACCTCACAGGCTGCTATTCTTAGTTTCTTCTGCTGGTTCCTCCCATCTTCTTGAGTTCTAAATGTTAGTTGTCCAAGGCCTAGTTTATTTTATAGTTCCAGTCATCCCCAAGGGGTTCCCATCTAATACCAAGGCTTACGGCCCATCCTAAAATGATGACTTGCATATTTATATATTCAGTTCCAACCTCTCCCCTGAATTCCAGACTAATCTGATTAACTATTCAAATCTCTACTTGGATATCTAATAACTGTTTCATGCTGTTCTGTCCAAAAATGAATTCTTGATGTCCCTCAAATCTCCTCATTCTGAGTCTTCCTCCATCCATATAATGGGAACTCAATTTTACCATTTGCTCAGGTACAATCCCTGAAATCATTCTTTATTCCTCTACTTCTCTCAGATACTCAATTAGTAGTATATGAGGGCTCTACCTTTTTGGTAATATATCTAGTCTCTGACCACTCCACTGCCACCCTGCCGGCCTAACAACTATCCTCTCTTGCCCAGACTCCTACAATACTTTTATAGCTGACTTGCAGGCTTTTAGTTACCTTTCTTAGCTGTATTTTAGATGCCAGACTCAATGTATCAATGGAACACTTAGCTTACAGCTAGAACCCTATTTTTGGTATATGCTAAAACAAATGTGCTTAAAATTAAAAATAATAAGCAGTCTTTTGTTTGAATGGCAGGTCATGGAAATTGCTGCTTTACTGGACATGTTTACCCACAGAGGAGGGGAGAACAGAAGTCAGACACAGAGACTAGGATGCAAAAAACACTCTTGAGCAGCCACATGGGACAGAAGCTCCTCCAGAGAAGCCAGCAGAGTATATAAATCTATTTTATGGTTTTGAGAAAACATCCAAGTAGAAATCAGCATAGCCACATTACAATACTGTTTCACTTTCACCTGAACATTCATCACTATCTGATTTTTATTTGCTTATTGCCTCTCTCCTCCTTCATAAAATATAAAGTTAACTTAAAATATAAGCTTAATAGAAGTATAATTTACTGAAATGTTCTATGGGTGAGAGTAGAGTTGCCTCTATCTCCAGCTCCAGGAGTGCTTGACACATACATAGTATGTGTTCGCTTAATATTTACAGAATGACTCAAGACACACAATTAGCTTCACCAAAAAGTGCTTTGAGTTTTTAATAAAGAAACCAAGCTGAAGTCATCTCTTTTGTAGCTCACAACTCATTTCTCTCTTTTATATTAAGGGTAGGTGAGGATGGGGAGGACTACAACTTCAACCTGGGTTTACTGAAGATGGAAGAACAAAGGTTAACCCAAATGGAAATATTATTCTGATGACATTTCTTAGAATAAAGTGGTTCTGTGCCGCCGGCTTTGCATAATTACCATTCCAAGTTGCAGTTCTCTCATGTGTAATGTGGGGACAAATACAGTACCTATTTGTAGGGTTATTGTGAGGCATGAAATCACAAAACACGTGGAAAGCCCATAGGGCAGCGCCTCTAACTGCATCAATAAATGCAGCTATTTGGTTATCATATTTGTGTATATGGTACACTACTAATCATAAGTTAGTACATCAGTAATCCACTCAAGCCCAATGTCGAGTCATGGTGGCCCCTGATTTAACACTGCTTCAATTTGCTCCCGATAATTGATTTGAGAAATCCACTGGCAATGGCATCTTCCATGCCTTTAATTTATTTCCATTCAGAGGCTCCTAACTTTGACCTACAGGGTGTAAGTAAGAGGATTTAGGGCCCCAACCATTTTATTACTAGTGTGAACGGAAGTGATCGCGCTATTGTTTACAGTGTTGCTGTGGATCGCTGAAGGGCAGGGACGATGTCTTACTGAAATCTGTAACCCCCAGAGCCCGGCAGAGTGTATCTGGCACATGACAGTTAATGTTGAGTAAACGTGAATGCCGAGCACGGGGCGAGCCCCTGAAGAGCGTTTTAGGACACCGGTCGCTTATAGCGGATGTGAGCACAGCCAGAAGCAGAAGCGCTGAGACTCAAGCGGCCCCGAGTGCCCCGGGCGTCCCTGAACCAGAGGCGACGGCGGCTCAGAGTACGCACTCTGCGCGGGAGGCGCCCCCTGGCGGCGGCTGCATTAGGAGCGGGCGGGCGGGCGCGGCGCGGCGGGGGCGGGCTCTCTCCCGGCTCCATGGAGCGTGCGGGCTCCTCGGCCCCGGAGGGCGGCCAGCCCCGCTTCCTACTGGCCCTGCGAAGCCCAGCCGAGGCGGTGCGGGCACGTGTGCAGGAGCAGGACTTAAGGCACTGGGGCCTGACAGGTCAGTGGTCCCGGCGAACTTCCGCCCGGGCCTGCTAGCACTTCGGGATTCGCCTCTCCCGGGCCGGGACCCCGCGCCGGGAATGGCCCTGCGGCGCCGCAGGCAGGCGGTCCTGTGGTTTTTTAACCTGCGGACTGCAGGGCCTTCCCTTTTCGCCCCGCGGTGGGGCTGGGTCCGGTGGCTGTTGCCCGCGCCAACGAAGCGCGCGGGCCCCGCGGACTTGGGCAGTGCAATTCCGGCCGGGAGGCGAGGCCTGCGTGCGGCCCGGGCAGCCCGGGGCGGGGGAGCTTGGTGAGACCTTTGTACCAAAAGTAAGGCCCTAGTCGCTGAAAGCGGAGGACGTCCTGGGGCCTCACGGGTGTGGGTTTGAAGTTTCTCTTCCGGTGGGTTGGAGGCCTAGCTTGGCGGGGTTTCATTGGTTGGTTCTGTAAAGCTATCAGAACTCGTCGCAAACCTTCAGTTCTTCTCTTCGTTTACCGAGCACGCGCAGTTCTTTGTGTTTTCCCACTGGTTTATTCTCCTCCAGTGCTATATTTTAAACCAGTTAACAGCTCATGCCGGCACGTGCCTATTTTGTTTATACTAGCCCTTCCCTGGAATCTTCGAAGCGGGATGCTTGCATTCCCCTGGGATCTGCAGGCAGCTAGGCTGACCCTATCTCCTGCGGATGCAGAGACCCAGGTCCAATTGCTCTGCGCTTGACTCACCACCTAACCTCTCTCGTCCTTGTTTTCTTTATAAAATGGGGAATGCAGTGCGTGCTTTAATTGTGTAACGGAAACTTGGACCAATAATAATCAATGGTAGGGTCTTTGATTAATTATTTATTAAGTGCTTCCGAGAGCCACATGCTATAAAGTCTTAGGTACGGAAATGAGAAAAACGAATGTAAGCCCCGCCCTTCTAGAGTTTCTAGACTGGGGACCGTGAGTGCTTTCAAAAGTATAAACAAGTGTTTATTGAACTCATGCTATGTGCTAAATCGTAGGAAGCATGAGGTTTTGTATTCTTGAAATGAAACAAAAGGTGTAGTTATGTCCAGTCTAGAAGAGAGATGGGCAAAGATGATAGGCTAGAGACATGAAGGGCGAAGATATCTCCCTTCCTGAGTCTCTGAGTCTACAAGAATCACATAGTTCTGTGTCTGTAAGCATTGTGTATCCAACTAAGGTAGAATTAATAGGCTGATATTTATATGTCTGACATATCTTAGCTAAAATTTACGTGTTTGTGTGTTTGCTTGTTTCCTTTTGTGTGTTTTTAGGTATGATACTTTGAGAACGTGTGAGAGCTGGATAAAGTATGCACATTGATATTAGACTGCAGGTAATACATCCCCAGAAAGGTGCACATGGGTGTGTGCTGTTTTAGGGAAAATGAGAAGATGAGATTAGAGGTTGCAGGTTTGTGTGGATGAGTTGAGTGAGTGAATGACGAAGGAAATATACAAATGTGGAACCTTGGTAATGAACACGGGTAAATTGGTAGGGGAGGGAAAGAAAAAAAAAGTAAATAGGTATACCCAAAGGAATGACCATTGGATGATATATATTGAAATTCCTATTTCTATTTACCAGAATCAATTAATATTCTGAGAAACTGTTCTGTCAGTTGGTTAAAAATACTTATTTTTTTCCTTCTGATTATTCGAGCAGTACTTGTTCTAAAACATTTGGAGTAATAGTCTTTGCATAAAGAAAAAAATTTAATCTCCGTAATATCCTGTTTTTAATAATATAATTTTTTATTAAGTTTATTATTGATATTAATAGTTATTAATAATATGTTCATCTTGCTAGTTCCTGGTCTATGCATGTGTACATATATGTATATAATTTCTTTTCATTTTTCTTTTCTGAGGCAGAGCAGAGAGTGAAGGAGAGATGCAAAGATGAGGTTTCATGTACATACTTTTTGGAAATCATAATTTCCCCCTTATTATCATTTAGTCTTCTTTAATATCTTTTAGTGGGTACACAGTATTTCATGTATGGATGTGCCCATAATTTAGTCAGCTAAATACTTAGGTATTTAGTTTCTTACTTTTTTTGCTTTTATAAATAATGCTAATAAATATCCTTGTAACCAAATATTTATTATAGTTATGAAATTTTCTCAAAAGGTAGCATTTCTTGAAGAAAGAGTTTGCAAAAATTTTGCTTATTTCTTCACACTCTCACCAACACTGATACTTTCTATTTGAGAAGTTAAGAATGATTTTTTGTTGTTTTGTTTAATATTTGTTCCTAGTATTGATGGGTGCTTAGATATTTGTCTTTCTTTTATTCCTTGTCTGTTTTTGCTCTTTGCCCATTATTTAATTGAGGGTGTTTGTCTTTTGCTTTTAGGATCCTTCTGGCATTGAAGATATTAAATATTTATCACATGAATTGGGAATATGTTTACCAGTTTGTTGTTTGCCTTTTGATTTGGGGGTGTGAGTATATAGTTCAGTGGTGAAGTTTAAAAATTCCGTGTAGTCAAATTTCTGTCAGCCTTTTTCTGTATGAGTTTTGCCATTACTACTATTCTGCTTAGAAGGAGCTTTTCCACTCTGCATTTATAATTGTTGGCCTAATATATTTCTTCTAGTACAATTATGATCTCTTTATATTTATTTTTTTATTTCCCAAGACATTTATTAGGAAGAAACTTCACTCTATTTTTTTTCTTTCAAATATGGAAGTAATTATATTTTTGGAAATTGGTGACTTAAATAAGTATTTTGTTTTGCTGTATTTTTTCCACTGATAAAAAACTTTCAGTAGGCCTTCCTTCCTTTAATAGTGTCAGAGATGAATCCCATACATTCCATTTCACTTCAGAAACCCAAAATACACTGGATCATAAAGGTATGTTAGGATTGCTTTGTTTTTGGAATATGCAGATGTACTATTGTTGCTGTTTTTGTCTGCTTTTTCACTATCATTGACCTGAGAGGCAGGCAAGAGAATTTAAATAACTCTATGATGGATATTGCAAATGGGCACCCTCAAACTTACTCCTTTTCCCAACACCCTGCCTGCTATACTACATCCCTGAACCCCCTGTACTTCTGTTGTGCATGTAACTTGGCTTCAGCCAACCTGTTAATTATGGGAGATTTGGAAGGGGAAAGCTAGGGAGAGGCCATAGTCTGGGAGGGATTTAGGTTTTCTGTGTTTCTGTTGGCAGCTAGTCCTGACTTCAGGGCAGTTGGTGGATACTGAGCATCCATTTTGCTGGCATGGATTGTGGCTGAGGCAGTAGGGTCCTGGAGCTGACAGTTGGGGAAATGGCCTTGAGAGATAATGGAAGATACATATTGTTTCTGCCCGTGGTTCTTGGCACAGGGCTTTTGAAACTCCTGTAGTTTCCTGGGTGAAAGGAATAGGTTTTGTTCTAATGAGGTGACTCTGGGTGGACATCTGGATGATTCCTGGATGGGGGGCTGGTCACCAGAAAGACTGAGCCATGATTAGGAACTTGGAATTTGTAGCCCTTGTGCACCAATCTTTTGAGAAGGAAAAAGGTCTGAAAATGGAGTTAATAATTGATCATACCTAAATGATGAAGCCTCCATAAAAATCTGCAAAATACAGAGTACAGATTGCTTTCAGATTAGCAAACATCCACACTGGGAAGGTGACACACCCCAACTCCACAAGGACAACAGCTCCTTTGCTCAGGTCCCTCCCAGACCTTGTCCTGGTATCTCTTCATTGTATACTTTGCCATATTCTTTAATAAGCTGGTAAGCATAAGTAAGTGTTTCCCTGAATTCTGAAAGCCATTCTAGCAAATTAACCAAACATTGAAGAGGGATTTGTGGCTACCTCCAATTTGTAGCCAAATTGGACTCAAGTTGTGGGTCACCTGGGGACCTACTACCTGTTATGGGCATCTGAAGTGGGTAGGAGCAGTCCTGTGGGGCTGAGTGTTAACCTGTGGAATCTGGCTCTTTTCAGGTAGATGGTGTCAGTATTGAGTTGAATTGTAGGGACACCTAGCTGATATTGCAGAGACATGCTTAGTGTGGGGGAAAACCTCCACACATTTGATGACCACAACTATGTGTTCTGTGTGCAAGTAAGCCAGATACAAGAAAGAAAGGCACAAGAAGTGGTACTATTTTTATAAATGATTAATCCACTACCTTTACTGTATATTTACCTTTGCCAGTGAGATTTATACTTTCATATGTTTTCTTGTTATAGTGACCTTTAACATTTCTAAAAGTATCCTCTTTAATATTTCTTACAAGGCTAGTTTAGAGGTAATAAACCCCTTTAGCTATTGCTTGTCTGGAAAACTCTCTCTCTTCTTAATTATGAATGATAATATTGTTGGGCAGAGTATTCTTGGTTGGGATATTTTTTTTCTTTCAGCACTTTGAGTATATCGTTTCACTCCCTTCTGGTCTGCAAAGTTTTACTGAAAAAATCTGCTGATGGTCTTATGGGGGTTCTCTAGTATATAAGTTGTTTTTCTCTTGCTGCTTTTAAGGTTCTCTCCTTGTCTTTTACTTTTGACATTTTAATTATACGTATCTTGGTGTGGTTCTCTTTGGTTCATCTATTTGGAACTCTATGAGCTTCCTGGATCTGGATATTTGTTTACTTCCCCAAGTTGGAGAAGCTTTCAGCCATTATTTCTTCAAGTAGGTTTTCTGCCCTTTTATCTTCTTAAGGGACCTCTGTAATACAAATGTTAATCCACTTGATGTTGTCCTATAAATCCCTTAAGCTATCTTCACTGTTTTTCATTCTTTTTTCTTTTTGCTGCTCTGACTGCATGAATTCCACTGCCCTGTCTTCAAGTTCACTGATCTTCTGTTTCATCTAGTCTGCTCTTGAACCCCTTTAGCGTACATGTGTTCTTCAGCTCTGTGACTTACATTTGGAACTTCCTTACATTTTCTCTTTGTTGAAGTTCTCACTGTGTTCATCCATTTTTTCTCCTGAATTCTGTGAGTATCTTTACAACCATTACTTGGAACTCTCTATCAGTTAAATTACTTATCTCCATTTCATTAAGGCTTTTTCCTGAGTTTTTATGTTGTTCTTTTGCTGAAACTTTTTCCTCTGTTTTATTTGCTTGACTTTTTGTGTTTTTTTTTTTGTTATCATTAATCTAAAATTACATGCAGAACATTATGTTTACTAGCCTCCCTCCCCCCTTCACCAAGTCCCCCCCACAAACCCCATTATAGTCACTGTCCATCAGCATAGTAAGATGCTGTAGAATCACTACTTGTGTTCTGTGTTGTACAGCCCTCCCAATGCCCCCCGCCCACATTATACATGCTAATTGTAATGCCCCCTTTCTTTTTCCCCTCCCTTCCCATCCATCCCCCCCGGTCCCTTTCCCTTTGGTAACTGTTAGTCCATTCTTGGGTTCTGTGATTCTGATGCTGTTTTGTTCCTTCAGTTTTTCTTTGTTCTTATATTCCACATATGAGTGAAATCATTTGATACTTGTCTTTCTCCACCTGGCTTATTTCATTGAGCATAATACCCTCTAGCTCCATCCAGGTTGTTGCAAATGGTAGGATTTGTTTTCTTCTTACGGCTGAATAACATTCCATTGTGTATATGTACCACTTCTTCTTTATCCATTCATCTACTGATGGACACTTAGGTTGCTTCTATTTCTTGGCTATTGTAAATAGTGCGATAAACATAGGGGTGCATCTGTCTTTTTCAAACTGGACTGCTGCATTGTTAGGGTAAATTCCTAGAAGTGGAATTTCTGGGTCAAATAGTATTTCTATTTTGAGCTTTTTGAGGAACCTCCATACTGCTTTCCACAATGGTTGAACTAATTTACATTCCCACCAGCAGTGTAGGAGGGTTCCCCTTTCTGTGCAACCGCGCCAACATTTGTTGTTGTTTGTCTTAAGGATGTGGCAATCCTTACTGGTGTGAGGTGATATCGCATTGTGGTTTTAATTTGCATTTCTCTGATGACTAGCAATGTGGAGCATCTTTTCATGTGTCTGTTGGCCATCTGAATTTCTTCTTTACAGAACTGTCTATTCAGCTCCTCTGCCCATTTTTTAATTGGATTATTTGCTTTTTGTTTGTTGAGGTGGGTGAGCTCTTTATATATTTTGGATGACAACCCTTTATCAGATCTGTCATTTATGAATATATTCTCCCATACTGTAGGGTACCTTTTTGTTCTATTGATGGTGTCCTTTGCTGTACAGAAGCTTTTCAGCTTGATATAGTCCCACTTGTTCATTTTTGCTTTTGTTTCTCTTGCCCGGGGAGATATGTTCATGAAGAAGTTACTCATGTTTATGTCCAAGAGATTTTTGCCTATGTTTTTTTCTAAGAGTTTTATGGTTTCATGACTTACATTCAGGTCTTTGATCCATTTCAAATTTACTTTTGTATATGGGGTTAGACAGTGATCCTATTTCATTCTCTTACATGTAGCTGTCCAGTTTTGCCAGCACCATCTGTCGAAGAGACTGTCATTTCCCCATTGTATGTCCATGGCTCCTTTATCATATATTAATTGACCATTTATGTTTGGGTTAATGTCTGGAGTCTCTATTCTGTTCCAGTGGTCTGTGGCTCTGTTCTTGTGCCAGTACCAAATTGTCTTGATTACTGTGGCTTTGTAGTAGAGCTTGAAGTTGGGGAGTGAGATCCTCCCCACTTTATTCTTCCTTCTCAGGATTGCTTTGGCTATTCGGGGTCTTTGGTGTTTCCATATGAATTTTTGAACTACTTGTTCCAGGTCATTGAAGAATGCTGTTGGTAATTTGATAGGGATTGCATCAAATCTATATATTGCTTTGGGCAGGATGGTCATCTTGACGATATTAATTCTTCCTAGCCATGAGCATGGGATGAGTTTCCATTTGTTAGTGTCCTCTTTAATTTCTCTTAAGAGTGTCTTATAGTTTTTAGGGTATTGGTCTTTCACTTCCTTGGTTAGGTTTATTCCTAGGTATTTTATTCTTTTTGATGCAATTGTGAATGGAGTTGTTCTCCTGATTTCTCTTTCTATTAGTTTATTGTTAGTGTATAGGAAAGCCACAGGTTTCTGTGTGTTACTTTTGTATCCTGCAACTTTGCTGAATTCTGATATTAGTTCTAGTAGTTTTGGAGTGGATTCTTTAGGGTTTTTTATGTACAATATCATGTCATCTGCAAATAGTGACAGTTTAACTTCTTCTTTACCAATCTGGATTCCTTGTATTTCTTTGCTTTGTCTAATTTCCGTGGCTAGGACCTCCAGTACTACGTTGAATAATAGTGGGGAGAGTGGGCATCCCTGTCTTGTACCTGATCTCAGAGGAAAAGCTTTCAGCTTCTCGCTGTTCAGTATGATGTTGGCTGTGGGTTTATCATATATGGCTTTTATTATGTTGAGGTACTTGCCCTCTATGCCCATTTTGTTGAGAGTTTTTATCATGAATGTATGTTGAATTTTGTTGAATGCTTTTTCAGCATCTATGGAGATGATTATGTGGTTTTTGTCCTTCCTTTTATTTATGTAGTGGATGATGTTGATGGATTTTTGAATGTTGTACCATCATTACATCTCTGGGATGAATCCCACTTGGTCATGGTGTATGATCCTTTTTATGTATTTTTGAATTCGGTTTGCTAATATTTTGTTGAGTATTTTTCCATCTATGTTCATCAGGGATATTGGTCTGTAATTTTCTTTTTTATGGGGTCTTTGCCTGGTTTTGGTATTAGGGTGATGTTGGCTTCATAGAATGAGTTTGGGAGTATTCCCTCGTCTTCTATTTTTGGAAAACTTTAAGGAGAATGGGTATTATATCTTCTCTGTATGTCTGATACAATTCCAAGGTAAATCCATCTGGCCCAGGGGTTTTGTTCTTGGGTAGTTTTTTGATTACCGAGTCTATTTCTTTGCTGGTAATTGGTTTGTTTAGATTTTCTGTTTCTTCCTTGGTTAGTCTTGGAAGGTTGTGTTTTTCTAGGAAGTTGTCCATTTATTTCTTCTAGGTTTTCCAGCTTGTTAGCTCATGGTATTCTCTAATAATTCTTTGTGGGATCTGTCATAATTTTTCCTTTTCCATTTCTGATTCTGTTTATCTGTATAGACTCTCTTTTTCTCTTAATAAGTCTGGCTAGGGGCTTATCTATTTTGTTTAATTTCTCAAAGAACCAGCTCTTGGTTTCATTGATTTTTTTTCTATTTTTTTATTCTTCTCAATTTTATTTATTTCTCTGATCTTTATTATGTCCCTCCTTCTGCTGACTTTGGGCCTCTACTTAAGCATAATTTAACATATCCCATTCTTGATTTTTCTTCCTGTAGCACTGATGGCAAATTAAATGGTTGCAATTAAGCAAGCTGTGCAGTCCATGTTTGTGGTTATGGTACATCAGTAATGCCTCATTTCCTAGAATGGATGCTGGCATGAGGCTCAGGCACTATGAAGGCCAGCTCCAGGTTGACTTACTCATCTGTCAGGTGGCCCTAGCATAGACAGGCTGTTCTAGGGCTTTGAATATGTTAACCTTAAAAATAAAGTTTCACTGGTTTTATCTGCAAAAATGGCTTATTCAGGAATAGCAGATAATTGCAATTTAGGACATGCAAGCCTACAGGAAAGCCGCAGGTGAGTCCAGAGAACAAAGATGAGGAATGTTTTTTTATAGAGGAAAGGGCCAAGTTGGGAGGCTCTCTAAGCATAAAGCCCATTAGAGGGAACTGGGAGTTCCATATATGTTGACTTCTCATTGGCTAAGTTGTGGCAGTCTCTCATTGGCTGGGCTGTTGCTCGAGGAGGTGGAAATCTTCCTTCCTTTTGCCGGGTAGTAAAGTAGCCCAAACACTATAACTTGGAAGGTATGGGACTCTTCTGGTGGGATCTGCAATTGACAAGGAGTGGTGGGTGAGAGAGCTCCCCCTTTGGGCCCCTCAGTGCCCTATCAGTGAGGTTTCCCTTTATTAATTTTTGCAAATACAATAGTGACTAAGTTTGGAAGTCAGCAAATGTGTACATACCTGTAACTTTCCAGCAAAGTATATAGCCAGTAAGCTTTGGGGACATGGGGATTTAGGCAATATTCTTCAGTTGAGGTCTTATGTATGTGCTGAAATGTCTGCTCTTCAGATCTGCTGTATTTTTTATTTCTAGGGATTTGTCTACATTCTTACCAACTGGAGGGAGTGAACTGGCTAGCCCAGTGCTTCCACTGTCAGAATGGCTGCATCCTGGGAGATGAGATGGGCCTGGGTAAGACCTGCCAGGTATGTTACTGTGGAGCGACCACTGTTCACCTCCACTGAAATGCCTCCTTAGAACTCATTACTATCTTTAGCTACTAGCTACCAGTATGTGTTTGTATACTAGAAGGTGAAATTTCTGAACCTGTGTTAAGAGATCACAACCTTGGAGTTGACTTTTCTAGTTAAGGGGATGGTTTTTTTTTTTTTTAGAGAATTATTTTTTATTGAAGGGTAGTTGACACACAGTATGACATTACATTAGTTTCAGGTGTACAACATAGTGATTCAGCATTTATATACATGACAATTCTAGGTACCAGGTATCACCATACCAAGCTGTTACAATATCTTGACTATATTCCTTATGCTATACATTACATCCCAGTTACTTATTTATTTTACCATTGGAAGTGTGTACTTTTTTTTGTTTTGTTTTGTTTTTTGTTTTTTTTTGTGAGGGCATCTCTCATATTTATTGATCAAATGGTTGTTAACAACAATAAAATTCTGTATAGGGGAGTCAGTGCTTAATGCACAATTGTTAATCCACCCCAAGCCTAATTTTCGTCAGTCTCCAATCTTCTGAGGCATAACAAACAAGTTCTTACATGGAGAACAAATTCTTACATAGTGAATAAGTTACATAGTGAACAGTACAAGGGCAGTCATCACAGAAACTTTCGGTTTTGCTCATGCATTATGAACTATAAACAGTTCAAATACGAATACTCATTTGGTTTTTATACTTGATTTATATGTGGATACCACATTTCTCTCTTTATTATTATTATTTTTAATAAAATGCTGAAGTGGTAGGTAGATACAAGATAAAGGTAGAAAACATAGTTTAGTGTTGTAAGAGAGCAAACGTAGATGATCAAGTGTGTGCCTGTAGACTATGTGTTAATCCAAGCTAGACCAGGGCAATAAAACATCCACGTATGCAGAAGATTTCTCTCAGAACAGGGGGGGTGAGGTTCTAAGCCTCACCTCTGTTGATCCCCAATTTCTCACCTGATGGCCCCCCTGCGACTGTGCCTGTCTTAGGTTGTTCCTCCCTTGAGGAATCTTACCCGTCTCTGGCTAACCAGTCATCTTCCGGGGCCATACAGGGAAATGTGAAGTTGGTAAGTGAGAGGGAAGCCTTATTGTTTGAAAAGGTTAGCTTTTTACTTCTTTGCATATTTATGCCCTGTGGCTTCTATGCCCAGCATTTGTCTTGAGGTATCTTTACCACTTGGAGGAGTTATGATACTTGGTAAATTTGATATGAGGCATGAATTCTATTTAAGGGTTGTAATTAGGAAGGAAGAAGAAAAGCTATAGAAGTAGCAGACGGAAGAAAACATGGGAAGATTGATTATTTCTTTGACATATCTTCTTGTAGAGTAACTTCAGCATATATAGGTTTTAAGCTACTACTTAAATTGCGCACACACATTAACATAATAGGAGTATAGTTACATAACCAAAGCATATCTGTAATTACCAGCCATCTCCAGTGAAACCAAGAAAACCATTAAGGCACCTTAGGCATTTGTGAAAACTTATCTATGATATAGTGGATATTGTCCAACTGAACTTGAACAGTCTGAGAGAAATCAGACAAATTAAAACAACCCATTCCTGGGGACTGTTCACATGCCATATGTTCTTTTAACAGTAAATAGTCTGTAGTTGTAAGAGTTTGGAGCGCTACAATTTGCACTTCTCCAAATTCTTGGTTGAGTTCCAACAGTATAGATCCCGTCAAATTTGTTGTTTTACTGTATGCACAGGCCAGCTTAGATATCTCCTTCCTCATTCCCATGGCAAGTCCAGGAACTGGTGGGATGAGTGCATCTACAGCTGTAGCAGTGCGTGGATCTTTGTTGGGGTTTTTTGATGATCATCTTCTGGCATGAGTCTTCCAGAGAGTGCAGATGTTGGAAGTTCTTTTTCATATCGTATCTTAGTTCATTTTCGGGGTAGCCCAATTAGGCTTTGATCCTCTGTATAAACACAAACAGACCCTTTGCCTACACTTTTATATGCCCTTTATACCCTTGTGTAGAACTCGTTGGAGGTTACCACACAGGAACTGCCCTTTTTTTTTTTTTTTTTTTTGCTTTGTTTTTGGTATCACTAATCTACACTTACATGACGAATATTATGTTTACTAGGCTCTCCCCTATACCAGGTCTCCCCTATAAGCCCCTTTACAGTCACTGTCCATCAGCATAGCAAAATGTTGTAGAATCACTACTTGCCTTCTCTGTGTTGTACAGCCCTCCCTTTTCTCCTACACCCCCATGTATGTTAATCTTAATACCCCCCTACTTCTCCCCCCCTTATCCCTCCCTACCCACCCATCCTCCCCAGTCCCTTTCCCTTTGGTACCTGTTAGTCCATTCTTGAGTTCTGTGATTCTGGTGCTGTTTTGTTCCTTCAGGTTTTCCTTTGTGAAATCATTTGGTATTTCTCTTTCTCCGCTTGGCTTGTTTCACTGAGCATAATACCCTCCAGCTCCATCCATGTTGCTGCAAATGATTGGATTTGCCCTTTTCTTATGGCTGAGTAGTATTCCATTGTGTATATGTACCACATCTTCTTTATCCATTCATCTATTGATGGACATTTAGGTTGCTTCCAATTCTTGGCTATTGTAAATAGTGCTGCAATAAACATAGGGGTGCATCTGTCTTTCTCAAACTTGATTGCTGCGTTCTTAGGGTAAATTCCTAGGAGTGCAATTCCTGGGTCAAATGGTAAGTCTGTTTTGAGCATTTTGATGTACCTCCATACTGCTTTCCACAATGGTTGAACTAACTTACATTCCCACCAGCAGTGTAGGAGGGTTCCCCTTTCTCCACAGCCTCGCCAACATTTGTTGTTCTCTGTCTTTTGGATGGCAGCCATCCTTACTGGTGTGAGGTGATACCTCATTGTAGTTTTAATTTGCATTTCTCTGATAATTAGCGATGTGGAGCATCTTTTCATGTGTCTGTTGGCCATCTGTATTTCTTTTTTGGAGAACTGTCTGTTCAGTTCCTCTGCCCATTTTTTAATTGGGTTATTTGTTTTTTGTTTGTTGAGGCGTGTGAGCTCCTTATATATTCTGGACGTCAAGCCTTTATCGGATGTGTCATTTTCAAATATATTCTCCCATACTGTAGGGATCCTTTTTGTTCTATTGATGGTGTCTTTTGCTGTACAGAAGCTTTTCAGCTTAATATAGTCCCACTTACTCATTTTTGCTGTTGTTTTCCTTGCTCGGGGAGATATGTTCAAGAAGAGGTCACTCATGTTTATGTCTAAGAGGTTTTTGCCTATGTTTTCTTCCAAGAGTTTAATGGTTTCATGGCTTACATTCAGGTCTTTGATCCATTTTGAGTTTACTTTTGTATATGGGGTTAGACAATGGTCCAGTTTCATTCTCCTACATGTAGCTGTCCAGTTTTGCCAGCACCACCTGTTGAAGAGACTGTCATTTCGCCATTGTATGTCCATGGCTCCTTTATCAAATATTAATTGACCATATATGTCTGGGTTAATGTCTGGATTCTCTAGTCTGTTCCATTGGTCTGTGGCTCTGCTCTTGTGCCAGTACCAAATTGTCTTGATTACTATGGCTTTATAGTAGAGCTTGAAGTTGGGGAGTGAGATCCCCCCTACTTTATTCTTCTTTCTCAGGATTGCTTTGGCTATTCGGGGTCTTTGGTGTTTCCATATGAATTTTTGAATTATTTGTTCCAGTTCATTGAAGAATGTTGCTGGTAGTTTCATAGGGATTGCATCAAATCTGTATATTGCTTTGGGCAGGATGGCCATTTTAACGATATTAATTCTTCCTAGCCACGAGCATGGGATGAGTTTCCATCTGTTAGTGTCCCCTTTAATTTCTCTTAAGAGTGACTTGTAGTTTTCAGAGTATAAGTCTTTCACTTCTTTGGTTACGTTTATTCCTAGGTATTTTATTTTTTTTGATGCAATTGTGAATGGAGTTGTTTTCCTGATTTCTCTTTCTGTTGGTTCATTGTTAGTATATAGGAAAGCCACAGATTTCTGTGTGTTGATTTTGTATTCTGCAACTTTGCTGTATTCCGATATCAGTTCTAGTAGTTTTGGGGTGGAGTCTTTAGGGTTTTTTATGTACAGTATCATGTCATCTGCAAATAGTGACAGTTTAACTTCTTCTTTACCAATCTGGATTCCTTGTATTTCTTTATTTTGTCTGATTGCCGTGGCTAGGACCTCCAGTACTATGTTAAATAACAGTGGAGAGAGTGGGCATCCCTGTCTAGTTCCCGATCTCAGAGGAAATGCTTTCAGCTACTCGCTGTTCAATATAATGTTGGCTGTGGGTTTATCATAGATGGCCTTTATTATGTTGAGGTACTTGCCCTCTATTCCCATTTTGCTGAGAGTTTTTAACATGAATGGATGTTGAACTTTGTCAAATGCTTTTTCAGCATCTATGGAGATGATCATGTGGTTTTTGTCTTTCTTTTTGTTGATGTGGTGGATGATGTTGATGGACTTTCGAATGTTGTACCATCCTTGCATCCCTGGGATGAATCCCACTTGGTCATGGTGTATGATCCTTTTGATGTATTTTTGAATTCGGTTTGCTAATATTTTGTTGAGTATTTTTGCATCTACGTTCATCAGGGATATTGGTCTGTAGTTTTCTTTTTTGGTGGGGTCTTTGCCTGGTTTTGGTATTAGGGTGATGTTGGCTTCATAGAATGAGTTTGGGAGTATTCCCTCGTCTTCTATTTTTGGAAAACTTTAAGGAGAATGGGTATTATGTCTTCCCTGTATGTCTGATAAAATTCCGAGGTAAATCCATCTGGCCCGGGGGTTTTGTTCTTTGGTAGTTTTTTGATTACCGCTTCAATTTCGTTGCTGGTAATTGGTCTGTTTATATTTTCTGTTCCTTCCTGGGTCAATCTTGGAAGGTTGTATTTTTCTAGGAAGTTGTCCATTTCTCCTAGGTTTCCCAGCTTGTTAGCATATAGGTTTTCATAGTATTCTCCAATAATTCTTTGCATTTCCGTGGGGTCCGTCGTGATTTTTCCTTTCTCGTTTCTGATACTGTTGATTTGTGTTGACTCTCTTTTCTTCTTAATAAGTCTGGCTAGAGGCTTATCTATTTTGTTTATTTTCTCGAAGAACCAGCTCTTGGTTTCATTGATTTTTGCTATTGTTTTATTCTTCTCAATTTTATTTATTTCTTCTCTGATCTTTATTATGTCCCTCCTTCTGCTGACCTTAGGCCTCATCTGTTCTTCTTTTTCCAATTTAGATAATTGTGACATTAGACCATTCATTTGGGATTGCTCTTCCTTTTTTAAATATGCTTGGATTGCTATATACTTTCCTCTTAAGACTGCTTTTGCTGTGTCCCACAGAAGTTGGGGCTTAGTGTTGTTGTTGTCATTTGTTTCCATATATTGCTGGATCTCCATTTTGATTTGGTCATTGATCCATTGATTATTTAGGAGCGTGTTGTTAAGCCTCCATGTGTTTGTGAGCCTCTTTGCTTTCTTTGTACAGTTTATTTCTAGTTTTATGCCTTTGTGGTCTGAAAAGTTGGTTGGTAGGATTTCAATCTTTTGGAATTTTCTGAGGCTCTTTTTGTGGCCTAGTATGTGGTCTATTCTGGAGAACGTTCCATGTGCACTTGAGAAGAATGTATATCCCGCTGCTTTTGGATGTAGAGTTCTATAGATGTCTATTAGGTCCATCTGCTCTACTGTGTTGTTCAGTGCTTCCGTGTCCTTACTTATTTTCTGCCCAGTGGATCTATCCTTTGGGGTGAGTGGTGTGTTGAAGTCTCCTAGAATGAATGCATTGCAGTCTATATCCCCCTTTAGTTCTGTTAGTATTTGTTTCACATATGCTGGTGCTCCTGTGTTGGGTGCATATATATTTAGAATGGTTATATCCTCGTGTTTGACTGAGCCCTTTATCATTATGTAGTGTCCTTCTTTATCTCTTGTTACTTTCTTTGTTTTGAAGTCTATTTTGTCTGATATTAGTACTGCAACCCCTGCTTTCTTCTCACTGTTGTTTGCTTGAAATATGTTTTTCCATCCCTTGACTTTTAGTCTGTACATGTCTTTGGGTTTGAGGTGAGTTTCTTGTAAGCAGCATATAGATGGGTCTTGCTTTTTTATCCATTCTGTTACTCTGTGTCTTTTGATTGGTGCATTCAACCCATTAACATTTAGGGTGACTATTGAAAGATATGTACTTATTGCCATTGCAGGCTTTAAATTCGTGGTTACCAAAGGTTCAAGGTTAGCCTCTTTAGTATCTTACTGCCTAACTTAGCTCGCTTATTGAGCTGTTATATACACTATCTGGAGATTCTTTTCTTCTCTCCCTTCTTGTTCCTCCTCCTCGATTCTTCATATGTTGGGTGTTTTGTGCTGTGCTCTTTCTAGGAGTGCTCCCATCTAGAGCAGTCCCTGTAAGATGTTCTGTAGAGGTGGTTTGTGGAAAGCAAATTCCCTCAGCTTTTGTTTGTCTGGGAATTGTTTAATCCCACCGTCATATTTGAATGATAGTCGTGCTGGATACAGTATCCTTGGTTCAAGGCCCTTCTGTTTCATTGTATTAAATATATCATGCCATTCTCTTCTGGCCTGTAGGGTTTCTGTTGAGAAATCTGACGTTAGCCTGATGGGTTTCCCTTTATAGGTGACCTTTTTCTCTCTAGCTGCCTTTAACACTCTTTCCTTGTCCTTGATCTTTGCCATTTTAATTATTATGTGTCTTGGTGTTGCCCTTCTTGGATCCTTTCTGTTGGGAGTTCTGTGTATTTCCGTGGTCTGTTCGATTACTTCCTCCCCCAGTGTGGGGAAGTTTTCAGCAATTATTTCTTCTAAGATACTTTCCATCTCTTTTCCTCTCTCTTCTTCTTCTGGGACCCCTATAATACGGATATTGTTCCTTTTGGATTGGTCACACAGTTCTCTTAATATTGTTTCATTCCTGGAGATCCTTTTGTCTCTCTCTATGTCAGCTTCTATGCGTTCCTGTTCTCTGATTTCAATTCCATCAATGGCCTCTTGCATTCTATCCATTCTGCTTATAAACCCTTCCAGAGTTTGTTTCATTTCTGCGATCTCCTTTCTGGCATCTGTGATCTCCTTCCGGACTTCATCCCATTTCTCTTGCGTATTTCTCTGCATCTCTGTCAGCATGTTTATGATTCTCATTTTGAATTCTTTTTCAGGGAGACTGGTTAGGTCTGTCTCCTTCTCTGGTGTTGTCTCTGTGATCTTTGTCTGCCTGTAGCTTTGCCTTTTCATGGTGATAGGAATAGTCTGCAGAACTGGGACGAGTGACGGCTGGAACGACTTCCTTTCTTGTTGGTTTGTGGCCCTCCTCTCCTGGGAGAACAGCGACCTCTAGTGGCTTGTGCTGCGCAGCTGCGCGCAGACAGGGTTTCTGCTTCCTGCCCGGCTGCTATGGAGTTAATCTCCGCTGTTGCTGTGGGCGTGGCCTGGCTCGGGCAGCTACTCCAAAATGGTGGAGTCGCGTTGGAGCAGGAGCGGCTGGGAGGCTATTTATCTCCGTGAGGGTCCTCCCTGCTCCCTGCAGCCCAGGGGTTAGGGTGCCCAGAGATCCCGGATTCCCTACCTCTGGATTATGTGACCCGCCCTGCCCCTTTAAGACTTCCAAAAAGCACCCGCCAAAACAAAACAACGCCCACCAAAAAAAAAAAAGAAAAAAAAATTGTTTTATTTAAAAAAAAAAAAAAAAAAGGGTGGTCGTTCGTTTTTCTTTATTCTGCGGTGCCAGCCTCAGGCCTCTGCTCACTGGTCTTTCTGCCCTGTTTCCCTAGTATTGGGGTCCCTATCCCTTTAAGACTTCCAAAAAGCGCTCGCCAAAACAAAACAGCAAAAAAGCAAAAAAAAAATGGTCGTGCGCTTTTCTTATGCCCTCTGTCGCCCAGCCTCCAGTGCCCGCTCACTGTTCTTGCTGCCCTGTTTTCCTAGTATCGAGCGCCCTGCACTCTTGCCCGGATGGCGGGGGCTGGGTGTTCGGCAGTCCTGGGCTCCGTCTCCCTCCCGCTCTGCCTGCTCTTCTCCCGCCGGGAGCTGGGGGGAGGGGCGCTCGGCTCCCGCGGGGCCGGGGCTTGTATCTTACCCCCTTCGCGAGGCGCTGGGTTCTCTCAGGTGTGGATGTGGTCTGGATATTGTCCTGTGTCCTCTGGTCCTTATTCTAGGAAGGGTTGTCTTTGTTGTATTTTCATAGATATATGTGGTTTTGGGAGGAGATTTCCGCTGCTCTACTCACGCCGCCATCTTCTGCCCCTCCTGGATCACTTCTTATATTAGTTTCCCTTAGTGGGTGGTGGGGCTACTTCCCATTTTTCTGCCAAGCTAAAGAAGTGCGGAAGTACTCTATCTTTTCCAGGATGCTTTGGCCATCTAGTGGTAGGACACGGTCTAGACACCTGGAGGACCAGGCATGGCTTTCTCCGGAATTGGTGAGCCGGTGGCATGTTGAGATTGATGCTTCTGGCAGGACGACTGCCAGTACAGCCCTGTATTGACAGATGTCAATGGTAGGCTTGGATTGATGGGAAGTTCAGGTACAGATACCTCTTGGTTTACTTGGTTTAGTCACACGAAGTGAACTCATCTGTTGGATATCAAAGAAAGTCAGTGGAATCAGGATACAGAGCAGAGGCAACTTGATCAGAAACCTTGGAAATATAAGTTCTCGATTCCAAAAAGGTTTTACCACTGAACACACAGAATGAATGAAGGTTCCATTTGTCTCTTAAGAAGCTCAATTGCCCCCTCCAAGTCTAATCTCACATATGTAAACATCGAGCTGGAGCAGTTCTGCACATAGGCTAGTCTGACACTACTTTGTCTAAGGTGGGTCTACCTTACTAATCTTGGGGATATTGAGAATACATATGACCTCTCAGTATGGTTCCCTCAAGGGCCGTCATTTATGGCCCTCAGGCAAATAATCCTGGGTCTGGTACATTCCTGAACTGAAAACGTGGAACTAGGTAAAAGGTAAGATTCCCATATGTCTCTGGGAGCCAGGCAAACAGACTCTTGGACTGGGTACACAGCACTCCCTGCAGTCTCCTTTGTCACGGACCCTGGAATTGCCCTGACATCATTATGAGTCAGCAAATCCCACTTGGCCTTTGCTTTTCTCCAGGTGTTCATATAGCTCTACTGTAAGTGTCCTGAAAATATTATATCAAAAAATTCATCTTCTTATGAATTCACCGTAGAATTTTTTGCATCTGTGTTCATGAAGGACCTATATGTCTGTAGTTTCCTTCTCTTGTAATGTCTTTGTCTGGTTTTAGTATTGTGGTAAAGCTGGACTCATAGAATGAGTTCAGAAGTATTCTCTTGTCTTCAGTTTTCTAGAAGAGTTTGTGTAGAATTGGTATTGTTTCTTCCTTTAATGGTAGAATTTAGTAATGAGTCCAAATTAATTTTGTAGATATATCTAGTTTATGGTAATTAAGATATATTTTCTCTGAAGAGTATCCTCAGTGAAAGTGAAACATAATGGTCTTAATCCAGCAAGTTATTATTGAGTGACTGCTCTGGACACAGTCTGGCCTGGGAAGCAATGGACAGTTAAAAAAGGAAATTATTTCCATTTTAGAATTACTATCAATTAAGAAAAATAACTGCCATACCATAACTACTGCACTTTAACCATAACCATGGATAGCAATGTATGTTTTAAATAGTTGCAATTATAGTGCACGCATAGCTTATATTTTATTAATCTAACATTGTCATTGTAATTCTCCATTTTATTATGTTCTTCACAATCAGTATTTTCTACTGGCTGGATAACATTCCATCAAGACAATTTATCATAATTAAATGTTCTATAGATGAGGAATGGTAAGTTCCTCTCTTTTTTGTGCTATTTATATTAACCTCAATGTGAACATCTTTAGTCATGTATCTTTCTCAGGATTTTGGATTATATCTTTAGGATGGATTTTGTCAGAAATGGTTCACCATTTAGGACTGGGGACCCCTTAAACATTTTGTTATATAAAAGAAGGCTGTTTTCTTTGTGTATCACAGCATCCTTTTAAAGAAACATTTCTAGTCACAAGTGTGTCCAGTCATATTCTAAGGTATGCCTATTTGGCTTTTCATGTTATACTCCTACTTAAATACGAGGCATTATTTACTGTTTGCTTTCCTCACTAGAAGTATGCTCCAGGAGAGCTAGGTGTTTCGTCTTTTTGTTCACTGTTACATACTGGTGCTTAGAACAGTGCTCAGCAAAACGAAGTTGCTCTATAAATGTATGTGCAAGGAAGGAAAACATTAGGGATAAGAGGGAGGAAGTTGGGAAGGAAGGGAAACCTCTCAGGAGAGCCTGGTAAGTAGCAGAGGCCCCCATATGGTTAGTTGGCCATGTTTACAGTCACGTCTTGACACCACCTTATGTTTTCAGAGTATTCCTGATCTTGTGCATTATTTGCATTGTTTTAATTTATTTCCATTATCTCTCCTGATTTTTTACTTTGCATTAGAGGTTCAATTACATATATATTGGGCCCCATTTCCTGTTAACTGTTGAGTAATTAAGTACTTAAATTTCTTTGGCAATTATATTGAGGCTTATGCAATTTTACTCTAGGAATGGACTAATAATGTGTGGAAGATTGTACTTTTGTTTGTAAACTAAATCTCTTATAAGTTTGTGTTTCCTACAAGGTTGTGGTTGTTTCTCATGTGGAAATGTGATTAAAACTGTCTTCTTTTTCTGTGTTCCAGACGATTGCTTTTCTCATTTACTTGGCAGGAAGATTAAATGATGAAGGACCATTTTTGATTCTCTGTCCCTTGTCTGTTTTGAGCAACTGGAAAGAAGAGATGGAGAGGTATAGAGTAATAGCTGAAATTTTATTCTTTAATATTGATTAAAGTTTTTTTCTGGGTGATGAAGCAACTTAATTGTCCTAAGCAGTGAGTTTATTGCTTTAGAAAACTCTGACCTGAGGCAATATAGACAGACTGAGGATCTGATGTGGGGAGAGTCCAATGGATGTTATGTTATTATTTGTTAATTTGACGGTCAATGCTCAGTAAATTTTGCTGAACTAAAGTAGAAACCATCTTTTTCATAGTAACAACATGGAAGTAACCAACATGAAAAAAAAGTTTTTAAAGTTAGCACAAGGCCCTTTTAGATGTTCATCCAACCCCTCCATCTATTCACACAGGAACTTACACTTAGGTTTACCCAGTGCTCTATCTAGATAAGATTCCAGAGTCCCAGAACTCTTTCTGGTTGCAGGGCATCATGAGATGTGCACATCTGTAATCCTTCCATGAAGTGTGGTTTTTCAGATATGCATACCCATTCCCAAGGCTCTGCATTTGTGTTCATCTACCTCTTTTTTTTGATTCAGATTTGCTCCAGGACTTTCCTGTGTAACGTATGCTGGTGACAAGGAGGAGAGAGCCCACCTACAGCAAGACCTAAAACAAGAGTCACATTTTCATGTGCTGCTAACTACCTATGAGGTATCCATTTGTTTCTTTATGGCTCTTAACCTGGGACCTTGAATGTTGTAAAATTCGCTGGAATTTATTTAATTTTTTTCATGAGTGCAGATTTTTATGGGAAAAAAGTCTACTTTAGATTCTCAGAGAGGGACTATGACCAAAGGAAGCAAAGGACCCTTGTGCTCCAAACTAGTTAGGTATCTCTATCTCTCTTTCCTGGCAGATGAAGGGGGAAGCCTTCCCTGGGAGGGAGCATTTGGTCAGTAACTCTTAGTCAACGAATAGGGGGAGGGAGGCAGGCAGGGGAAAGGGTTTTGTGGACCAGCGCATCATCTCTGTTACTGGAGGATGGGAATGGAGGACACTTAGTTCCAGTCTCATTAAACCCTTGTTCTTCAGGCTGAGACTGTTCTGGGTCACAGTAAGCAAGACCTTCCACTTACTCATGCTTAGATATTATCTATAAAATAGTGCCTTAGAAATTATGCTCAAAACTTTTTTGCTTAATGAATGAATAAGACAGGTAAAGCCTGTGGTTTAGGAGAGTCAATAAGAACCTAGCTTAGTAGTATTAGTTCTATCAATACCAGCCTTTATAATGTATCTTCCTCAATTTTTTAGATTTGCTTGAAAGATGCAGCATTTCTAAAATCGTGAGTATTGTACTACTTCAGAAACTGTTGACTATATAATGAAAGTCGTGTACATTTCAGTACTTTGTCTGTTTCTTGATATGTCTGGTATGACTTCCTGACATGTCTTCTGTGAGTCTTATTTACAGATGGGCAGCATGGTAGAAGTCCTACAGTCTAGCCCCTTTTACTCAATAGATGTGTGTCCTTGGGTTAGTTACTTAACCTCCACGAACCTCAGATTCTTCATCTGTAATGGGGACAATGAAATCTCTTACTTCGGATGATAATGTGAGGATTAAATGAGAGAAAGGTGTACATGGTAGGTGGTTAATAGATAATAGATTCTTTATATTGCAAATTGCATAGACACCTTTCAGGACTGCTGTTTAGAGATTTTACTACATTGTAGGAGGTGAATTATTTGAGCCTTTTCCTGGAAATATCTTAAAGTAGCAATCCGTGCTCTAAAATTAACTTTTTAGAAGGGAGTTTTAAGTAATAATTTTAATTAGTTAGTCTTCAGGCCTCATACCAGCTCATGAAATATAGAAAATTTAGATTTAATTCTTAGTGCCAATTGGTAATACAGGTGCCTTGTTGAAATATATGGTCAAGACAACAGGTACAATGCAAATTAAGAGCTAGAATTTAGGTAAATAAGAAAAGGTATGCTGTCTGAATTTCATTCTCTATAACATGTAGTTCTGACATGGTTAGGTTGGGATTTGCATCTTCAATATTCAGAAACTTTTGGTTTCAAAATGTTTTGTCAATATTTTAAGTGCTATTTCTCATCCAGTTTCTTCTGAGTTGGATTTCTGTTTTTATCTTATTTTGAGACATTAAAAGGTTCAGTTGTAGATGTTATGACTTTCATCCAGTATTTTGTTTGACTGAAGTTTCATTTAAGGGAGCAAATAATCTTGCTTTTCTTAAGAGGATTTGCTTTCTCTGTTTTTCCTTTTTATTATTAATAGCCAACTTAATATTTGTTGAAGCTCTCTCCTCTGGAAAGACAGTGTTCTGGGGGTTATTGGCAATATCAGGAAAGTAAACTACAGAGCCACTCTAAGGGGTTATAAACTCTAGTACGGGGATAAGCAGTATAGGGTATCCATGATACAAGGCAATAGACTCGGGGTGTCAAAAGATGAGAAGATTGGGACATAAATGATGTTTACATAAATTACTTTATTTAACCTTATGAAAACCCTAGTAGGCAGGTATTATTATTTATTTTATGGCTGAGGAAAGTAAGAGATGAGGTAACCCAGCCAAGGTTACATTGCTAATAATTGGCAAAGCAGACATGCAAACCCAGCACTCAGTGCTGTGAAGGCTGTAAGAGGGCTTCTCAAAGTATCCAGTTGCACTGGAGTTTCACATTATTCAGCAGAACTACAGTATCTCTATATTAGATCATCTGTCTTGAATCCATTTCCAGGTGAATATAAGGACCTATTGACTCACAGTATGAACTCCAGAAACACAAATGTACTCTTTTGATATATTTGGCAAGGTCATATTGTATATTACTGCATCACATACTCTGAGAAGAGCTAGAAAGTGTAATCTCTGTCCTAAAGAGGTTAATTATGGAGAGTTAAGATTGTGCCTATAACAATATGAAAATTTTAAGACTTTTTGGATAACAGACTTATAAAATCTTTGGGTTAAGAGGATTGTAAGTTACCTCTTCCCACTCTCCATTCAGTGCTGGAATTTCCTCCACCTCTTCCTCTCCAGGGAACATTATTTAGACTGTCCCCTAGTGACTGATTTGACCTACTTCCTTTCACTGAGAACAGCCTACCTCCCCATAGCCTGTTTCATTGAACAAACTTTTCACAAGAGAATAGGACCTAATCTGTTCTGAATGCTAATTCAGACAGCGGCTACATACTGTACTAGGGCTGCTTTGGCGCCTTATCTCATGACAAGTGTCCAATGTCTGCTGAACCCTTATTCCTTGTAATCCTTAAACGCATCCCCTGCTCATGCTACCCAGGAGGAATGATCTCAATTCTGCACTCTCTTTGGATCTCCTGATCTCCCTCCACCCACACCACTCTTAATAGGTGGATGGTTCGAGGTATCTTTCTGCATGCACTTTGTGGATTTTTTTCTGTAGCCTCAGAGGAAGAGGGCTTCCCCCTTGTAAGGTCAACCTCTGCTCAAGATCTTTCCCTCATTTTTTATTCTTATTTCCATACCCACTATCTTTCCAATAATTCTATTTTACTTGTATATATACAACTTCTAATAGAAGTTTAGTTTTTTGAGTATAAAAATAATGTAATGGGATCACAGAATGTTTACAGACCAAATGGAAATTAAAAATCTTAAAACTTCCACTTGATTATCTTTTGCATAGTTTCACATTTGTGGAAAAAGATATGTAATATTTATATCTTGTTTAGTTACAGACCTCTTTTATTGCAACATAATCATATTTATTTAAAATTTTATGTCATGTTTCACCACCTATAATTGGATTTACTATGGTTTTCAGGTTTTCTGTCATTTTAAATAGTGCAGCTTGGGACATAATCATATATACATATTTTTCCATATTTTTTTTTTGTAACAACTTCCCAGGTGTGTTTGTCAAATGATATGCATCTTTGACTGGATTCTCTCAAGAAATTGTAGTTGCTACTCTGCTAGAAAACATGCTCTAGCAGTAGCCACCAATCGCTAGTGTATTAACAGATCCAATGGCTGTGTCTTCCTGAATGTCTATAACATCCTATTCACCCCGTGCCCAGTGTTTTTTAAATTTTGGTATCATTAATCTACAATTACATGCAGACCATTATGTTTACTAGACTCCCCCCTTCACCAAGTCCCTCCCACAAACCCCATTACAGTCACTGTCCATCAGCGTAGTAAGATGCTGTAGAATCACTACTTATCTCTGTTTCGCACAGCTCTCCCCATACCCCTCCCCACATTATACATGCTAATCGTAATGCCCCTTTTCCTCCCCCCCTTATCCCTCCCTTCCCACCCATCCTCCCCAGTCCCTTTCCCTTTGGTAACTGTTAGTCCATTCTTGGGTTCTGTGATTCTGCTGTTGTTTTGTTCCTTCAGTTTTTTCTTTGTTCTTATACTCCACATATGAGTGAAATCATTTGGTACTTGTTTTTCTCCACCTGGCTTATTTCACTGAGCATAATACCCTCTAGCTCCGTCCATGTTGTTGCAAATGGTAGGATTTGTTTTCTTCTTATGGCTGAATACTATTCCATTGTGTATATGTACCACATCTTCTTTATCCATTCATCTACTGATGGACACTTAGGTTGCTTCCATTTCTTGGCTATTGTAAATAGTGCTGTGATAAACATAGGGGTACATCTGTGGAGATGATCATGTGGTTTTTGTCCTTCTTTTTATTTATGTAGTGGATGATGTTGATGGATTTTCGAATGTTGTACCATCATTGCATCCTTGGGATGAATCCCACTTGGTCATGTTGTATGATCCTCTTGATGTATTTTTGAATTCGGTTTGCTAATATTTTGTTGAGTATTTTTGCATCTATGTTCATCAGAGATATTAGTCTGTAATTTTCTTTTTTGGTGGGGTCTTTGCCTGTTTTTGGTATTAGGGTGATGCTGGCTTCATAGAATGAGTTTGGAATTATTCTCTCCTCTTCTATTTTTTGGAAAACTTTAAGGAGAATGGTTATTATGTCTGATAAAATTCAGTGGTGAATCCATCTGGCCCCGGAGGTTTTGTTCTTGGGTAGTTTTTTATTTATTGATTCAATTTCTTTTCTGGTAATTTGTCTGTTTAGATTTTCTGTTTCTTCCTTGGTCAGTCTTGGAAGGTTGTATTTTTCTAGGAAGTTGTCCATTTCTTCTAGGTTTTCCAGCTTGTTAGCATATAGTTTTTCATGGTATTCTCTAATAATTCTTTGTACTTCTGTGGGGTCCGTCGTGATTTTTCCTTTCTCGTTTCTAATTCTGTTGATGTGTGTTGATTCTCTTTTTCTCTTCCTAAGTCTGGCTAGGAGCTTATTTATTTTGTTTATTTTCTCAAAGAACCAGCTCTTGGTTTCATTAATTTTTTCTATTTTATTCTCAATTTTATTTATTTCTTCTCTGATCTTTATTATGTCCCTCCTTCTGCTGACTTTAGGCCTCATTTGTTCTTCTTTTTCCAATCTCAATAATTGTGAGTTTAGACTATTCATTTGGGATTGTTCTTCCTTCTTTAAATATGCCTGGATTGCTATATACTTTCCTCTTTGAACTGCTTTCGCTGTGTCCCACAGAAGCTGGGGCTTTGTGTTGTTGTTGTCATTTGTTTCCATATATTGCTTGATCTCTATTTTAATTTGGTCATTGATCCATTGATTATTTAGGAGCATGTTGTTAAGCCTCCATGTGTTTGTGAGCCTTTTTGTTTTCTTTGTACAATTTATTTCTAGTTTTATACCTTTGTGTTCCGAGAGGTTGGTTGGTGTAATTCCAATCTTTTTGAAATTACTGAGGCTCTTTTTGTGTTCTAGTATGTGGTCTATTCTGGAAAATGTTCCATGTGCACTTGAGAAGAATGTGTATCCTGCTGCTTTTGGGTGTAGAGTTCTATAAATGTCTATTAGGTCCATCTGTTCTAGTGTGTTGTTCAGTGCCTCTGTGTCCTTACTTATTTTCTGTCTAGTGGATCGGCCTTTTGGAGTGAGTGGTGTGTTGAAGTCTCCTAAAATGAATGCATTGCATTCTATTTCCTCCTTTAATTCTGTTACTATTTGTTTCACATATGTTGGTGCTCCTGTATTGGGTGCATATATATTTTTAATGGTTATATCCTCTTGTTGGAGTGAGCCCTTTATCATTATGTAATGTCCTTCTTTATCTCTTGTTACTTTCTTTGTTTTGAAGTCTATTTTGTCTGATACTAGTACTGCAACACCTGCTTTTTTCTCCTTGTTGTTTGCATGAAATATCTTTTTCCATCTCTTGACTTTTAGTCTGTGCATGTCTTTGGGTTTGAGGTGAGTCTCTTGTAAGCAGCGTATAGATGGGACTCGCTTTTTTATCCATTCTATTACTCCGTGTCTTTTGATTGGTGCATTCAGTCCATTTACATTTAGGGTGATTACTGAAAGATATGTACTTATTGCCATTTCAGGCTTTACATTCGTGGTTACCAAAGGTTCAAGGTTAGCTTCTTTACTATCTAACTGTCTAACTTAACTCGCTTATTGAGCTATTATAAACACAGTCTGATGATTCTTTATTTCTCTCCCTTCTTATTCCTCCTTCTCCATTCTTTATATGTTACGTGTTTTATTTTGTGCTCTTTTGTGTTTCCTTTGAGTCCTTTTGTGAGTAGTTGATTTTATTTTTCGCCTTTAGTTGGTATTTGGTTGGTCTGCTTTCTTTGCTGTGATTTTATTTTCTCTGGTGACATCTATTTAGCCTTAGGGAGTGGTTCCATCTAGAGCAGTCCCTCTAAAATACCCTGTAGAGGTGTTTTGTGGGAGGCAGATTCCCTCAACTTTTGCTTGTCTGGGAATTCTTTAATCCCTCCTTCATATTTAAAAGATAATCGTGCTGGATACAGTATCCTTGGTTCAAGCCCTTCTGTTTCATTGCATTAAATATATGATGCCATTCTCTTCTGGCCTGTAAGGTTTCTGTTAAGAAGTCTGATGATAGCCTGATGGGTTTTCCGTTGTAGGCGACCTTTTTTCTCTCTCTGGCTGTCTTTAATACTCTGTCCTTGTCCTTGATCTTTGCCATTTTAATTATTATGTGTCTTGGTGTTGTACTCCTTGGGTCCCTTGTGTTGGGAGTTCTGTGTGCTTCTGTGGTCTGGGTGACTATTTCCTCCCCCAGTGTGGGGAAGTTTCCAGCAATTATTTCTTCAAATACACTTTCTATCCCCTGTTCTCTCTCTTCTTCTTCTGGTACCCCTATAATGCGGATATTGTTCCGTTTGGATTGGTCACACAGTTCTCTTAATATTCTTTCATTCCTGGAGATCCTTTTATCTCTCTCTGCCTCAGCTTCTCTGTGTTCCTGTTCTCTGATTCCTATTTCATTAATGGCCTCTTGCACCTCATCCAGTCTGCTCTTAAGTCCTTCCAGAGATTGTTTTATTTCTCTATTCTCCCTACCAACTTTAACCATTAGCTCTTGCATATTTCTCTGTAGCTCCATCAGTGTGGTTATGACCTTTATTTTGAATTCTTTTTCAGGAAGATTGGTTAGGTCTGTCTCCGCAGGCTCCCTCTCAGGAGTTGTCTGGATTATTCTTTATTGGATCAAATTCTTCTGCCTTTTCATGGTGATATAGGTAGTTGTGGGCAGTTGGCATGTGTGTCAGCAGGGAGAACAAAGTCCCGTTCTGCTTGCTGGTTGCCTTCCTCTCCTGTGAGAATGGCAACCCCTAGCGGCTTGTGCTGGGCAGCTGCATGCCAACGGGGCCTCTGAGTCTGGCCCCCGGCAGCTGTGGAGGAGGCTCTGGGTGGTTGCTGTGGGCACAGATGCTCTCAGGCTGCTTCCCTGCTATGGTGGGTCTGTGCCGGAGGGGGAATGGACAGGAGGCTGTTTAACGCTGTGAGGGGCCTCAGTGCTGCACTGCCTCCCAGGGTGTTAGGGCGCCTGGATTTCCCTGGGATTCCCAGCTGTTGGGCTGAGTGTGCTGGGATGCTTCCATCCAGCTGTGAGGCCCCTGCCCCTTTAATACTTCCAAAAAGTACTCGATTTTCTTTTGTCTCAGGGGCACTGGCTGCGGGGACACGCTCACAGATTTTACTGTTCCATTTCCATAATAGCCAGCACCCACACGATGTGTGTTTGTGCTCCCGGTGCGGATAACTAGGGCTGGGTATTTAGCAGTCCTGGGCTCCCACTCCCTCCCCGCTCTGGCTCCTCTCCTCCTGCCAGTGGGCTGGGGTTGGGGGGTGCTCGGGTCCCCCTGGGCCGTGGCTTGTGTCTTACCCCCTTCGTGAGATGCTGAGTTCTTGCAGATAATAGATGTAGCCTGGCTGTTGTGCTGTATCTTCTGGTCTCTTTTTTAGGAGTAGTTGTATTTGTTGTATTTTAAAAAATATATATGGTTTTGGGAGGAGATTTCTGCTGCCCTACTCATGCGACCATCTTGGCTCCTCCTCCCACTTTCCCATTTTTAAACCATACTTTTTAGCAACCGTGACACCACTATCTCTTAATTTTTCTTCTGGGTTTAAATCTCAGCTCTGTGACCTTGACCAAGTCACCTAAGCTTCCTGAGCTTTAGTCTCCTTGTTGGTAAGGTGAGCACAATAATGTGTAGTTGCCATAGTCTTCTGGATTAAATAACATACATTAAGCCCCAAGCACAGTGTCTGGCACATAGTGGGTGGTCATAAATGTTTCCTTTTGCTATCTCCAGCTCCTTCCTTTCTGCCTTCAATGCATAGGTCTTTCCCATCTTTGACTCTTAATTTTACTCCCTATCTAGATGTTGTCTTATGTACATGCCTCAGATAAAAAGGCAATTTGGTGTTTTTATAATAAGGTGGGCTTAATGTCAGTATTTCCAGTAACAGGCACAATTTTTTAGTTAAGACTTGTGGTTGTGAGATATATGTTTGAGTTACACAAAACTGAAAGCTTGGATTTTTCTCTCACAGCTTCCCTTGGAGTGTTCTTGTTGTGGATGAAGCTCACAGGTTGAAAAACCAAAGCTCCTTGCTGCATAAGACACTTTCAGAGGTAAACTCACAGGATAGTCTTAGTTTTTATATAACAACCTTTAAGGAAAATATAGCTTAGGCCTGTATAGAGTCAATTAAGTTGAAAAGCTTTTTTTTCAGTCAGATTTCTGCAGTTCTAAATAAACATTTTGTGAGTGGCAAAAATAGGGCTTAATATGACCTAACTTCTTCTTCCACTTGTCTTTTATAAAGGAAATAATGTTACTAAAATCTGGCTATCAAATAGTAACACTCTACCTCAATAAAATACATTGTACATTTTGAAATGTTTCAACTCTTGATCTTTTTCAAAGGAGCAATTTCTTTTTTAAAAAATCTGATTACATTTCTTCTGTCTTTCAGTAGCAACATATCCGACATATTGTACCCTTCCCCCATTTACCTGTTTAAAAAATTGGACAGTTCACATAGGCTATGAAGACACCCATTCATGCCATTGAATATCAGCACCAGTCTCAGTTCTTTGTTGTACTTTTGAGTATGACACCGTTGGTCTCTGGCATCATTGTAGAGAAATGTCACTGTAGCCCTAGATTTGCCCTCTTTTCTGAGGATCCAGTGGAAAACAGCTTGTGAATATGAAGTGCCCATCTCCTTGTTGACCTAGTAAAGGCTGGTTCATTCATGAGACCACATCTGCAAATTTCTGTGGTCATCATTGAAGTTTGGTCCCTAACCCTATAATAATAAATCAGTTAATAAATTTAGAGGTCACTCGGGGAATTCTGTATTTACTGGCTGGAAGTTGCGGTTTTTAGTGTTTAAATGCAGGTATGGTCTCCGTCTATTATTAGACCAATCTCAAGATTGCATCCCCTTTTGGGGCCCCCTTTGCTCTGTGGTGTCCTCTGCCTTCTTTTAGGGACTCTTTTAACAGTGTCTCTTTCCTAAGGAGTTGCCGTATCTTGGTGCCTAACCTTGTAAGAGACTGCTTCATAAACTTCCATGCCTGTGTACTAACTTATATGGGAGAAGAGAAGCAGCTGTAGTAAATAATCCTGGGTTTGTAGTGGGGAAAGTTCTGTTTCTGGACTCAGAGCCTTTCCTTGTTATTCATCAGGAAACTAAGGTTTAGAGTGATTAAATGAGGGAATTTTCTGCATTAGCTAAGCATTCCCTTTTAGGTGAGGTTTGAATTGTAGGCAACTAGTTGGTTAAAAAGAAACACTCATTTATTGATTGGGCTGAGAGGTGGGGAGAAGGGTACTGCCTGTTTTTCCTTCTTAATATTGATTTCAGCTTGTTAAAATTAGAAACAACCTAAAGTGCAAAGAGATAATTGGTTATGCAATTTATGCTGCACCTATGCAGTACATTTAAAAAGTTAAGACCGCCATGGAAAGTCTTGTAGAATAATATTTCATAACATGGGAAATGTTTGCAAAATATTTTACACACAAAAAGTTTATAAAGTACTACATACAGACAGACATCATCTCTGGAGTTTTTCACCTAATTATGAGTTTTGATGCCAAAATGGACACTACTTTCAAGAAAAATATTAGCTCATGTGATAGTATAAGTTGACTGTAATGACTGACAACCATGGTGATCCTTGTGGCCTTATGTTGCTTGGTCATCGCAGCTCTTTGCTCGGTTAGCACATGTTGTAAAACTGTGAGTTGGCTATTGGAAGCATTTTTTTTTGACCAATTCCCATACTTGAAATACTATGAAAATACTGCCTTCCAAGCAGACAGGCATGGATGGTGGACATTGATTAGACAATTTAAAAATAAATAAAAAATGGAGATGGCAAAAAAATAAAAAGATAACATTTCAAATCAGTTTTAATTGCATCTTATTACAAAAGCAGTATCTTCTTATGACTCCCTCCCATATCAAAATATAGAAACACAAGAAGAAAAGTAAAAATCACCAATGATCCAACTCCCCTGCATACATTAACATGTAGTGTATATGCTGCCATGTCCTTTGCTGTGCATGTGTACACTCAAGCATATAAATATGCATACATATTATTTAAAAAACAGTCTAAATATCAAAATACAGTAATTATGTATGTATTTGTATATGTATATGTATACACCTACTATATTTTGATATTTAAAATAATGCACATATACAGGATATGGTCTTCCCTTTCTGCTATATTAACTCATATGTGTAAGTTCTTATTAGTGTCAGTGTAGAGGTTGCCCTTTGCTTGATGTAATAGCTTTTGTTACTGTTTTTCCTCACCTTTTACTTCATTAGTTTCTTTTTCTTGGTGCTCTCACCTGTTGCTCAACATAAAAAATTTCTTTCCAATTTGGATTGTATATGGCCCAGAAATGTGCAGAAGTCTTAATGTCTTCCATGTGGTGCACCATGAAGTTTTACAGAGGCCATTCTTTAGTATAGGTCTTCTGGCTTTTTGCTTGTAATGGTGGGGCCTAATGCTATAGCTTTGCGCTTCTCAAACTGCATGAGCATGTGCTGTGTGCCTCTGACACCTCAAGAGACTCCCCCATGTAGGTAATAACACATAGCTTGAATCCCCACCGAGACTGATTAACAATACCATGTTGAATACTCATGTAACACTTGAGAGTTTGCACAGTGATTTTACTTAATCCTTGTTAACAGTATCTCCTTCACAGGATTATTCCCTTCTTATAGCTGAAATTGAAGAGATATTATTTCCTACCTCAAACAGCTAGTATATAGCTTGAATCTGAGCCTTCTGATTTCACATTCCCATGGTCATTCCATTAAATCATGCCCCTCTTTGTATGGGTAAGGGTTGTGATGGGTAACTCAATTTTGTTTTCCAATATTATGGATTTTTTACTTTACTTATTTATGTATTTGAGTTCTCAGTAGTCTTCAGTCTCCTGTTGACTGGAACTCCCATCCAGAACAGCCTCCAAGAGCTCTACTCCCTCCTCAGTTTTGTGGAGCCTGATGTCTTTTCCAAGGAGCAGGTAGAAGACTTTGTTCAGCGTTACCAGGATATTGAGAAAGAGTCTGAATCAGGCAAGTTCCCTTTCTACAAATCTTGCCCAAGAGGTCTGGCCCAGAAACTGCCCTAGTACATAATAGGAAGTGGTCATAGATGGAAAAGAGGGAGAATCAACAACCAGAGGACGTTGTCCAGGGAGATAGATAAAGAGCCACACAAAAATAAGATGATGTTACATCCTTCGTGTTCCCAGTTGTCTGCTAATTATGAGTCTTATTTCTTTGTTACATGATTTTACAATAGGGCTTATTTGGGTCATTTTTGGAAGAAATCATCCTTTTTTTTTCCAATGTGTAATTTCTATAAGGACTTTATTGCCTGAGGAAGTAGCATAGAAAGTTAAAGTATGGGGGTGCTGTGGCCCCAAACTACTGTTCAGTATTCCATAGCACTGGTATTTCTTTTAACACTGTATCAAAACCAAAAGCCTGGGATGGATGGGTGGTGGGAATAAGGAGGGGAATCTTCCTCATTCACATAGCTGGGACATGGTTTATTAATTTTTTTGTTATTTATCTGAGATCCAAACTTAACTGGACTCTTATATTTTTATTTGCTATATCTGGCAACCCTACATATGGTATAATTCCAATTTAGGATAGTTTTCAACATTCATGACACCTGGGGAAGGAGCAAGGGAGCTGAGTGAAAAGAGCTAAGTGTGAATAACAGCGACATTAGCATCCAGCTGTGTGACTTTGGATAAGGTGTGCTTAATGTCTCTGAGCCTCACTTAGCTATCGAAATGGGGACAATATTACTTGCCCTACATTTCTAAGCTGTTATGCTGATCAATAGGATTAAATGCAGAAGTGTCCTTAAAACAGAAAAGCTCCATGTAAATTATTAGCAAGAATTAATTACTAGATTATTAGTAAGACTTAAATTCTTTGAGTGTTCCTAGTTCTTGATTTAAGAGTCAGTAAGGATTTCAGAAGAGGTTGGGAAGAAGACTCCAGTAAAGGAAGAAATACGAAAAATAACCATGCTAGCCTAGGATGTGGAATTGGCAAGACAGTGAGAAACAAAAATAAATTACTGTATGTTGTCTAGTGGTTCCAAAGACTTGGTTTTGCTTTTGTGTCACACCTCTGGAGTTTTTTTTTTTCCTCACACAGCGAGTGAACTACACAAACTCTTGCAGCCATTTCTGCTGAGGCGAGTGAAAGCTGAGGTAGCTGCAGAGCTTCCCAAGAAGACGGAGGTAGTGATATACCATGGCATGTCAGCACTGCAGAAAAAATACTATAGGGCCGTCCTGATGAAAGACCTAGGTAAGCAGAGGGCGTGTGTCCATTTAGAGACTAAATGAGAATGTGACTTCATGCAGGAAAATATTTTATCATCACACTTGGCTTTGCATAGCAAGAACATGGGCTGGAATTTTGTATTCTGAATAATATGCCGGTAGCTGCAGTGCACTGGGGCAGATAGCTATAGTAGAACTCAGACTTTATTGTTTGTTGCACTTGTGAAATTTCCTCCCCCCCCCCCCCCACCCAGTTTTCCTTATTGTCTAGCAGTTGTGAAGCAGACACTTTCAGGTATCCCAGTCATGCCCTTCATCTTCTTGCTTAGTCAGATATTTAACACATTGCAAAGCTTTTTATTGAACCAATTCACTGAGAGTAATTGGGAGTGGGAAGGAAGAGATAGAAATGGGACAGTCTCCCAGTTTGCATTATTTTGTCCCTTTTTGGCTCTGCAACACCTTTTAAAGAAGGAAATTTAGAATTTTGTATAAGTAACAAAGTACTCCTGAGTTTATAGGTAGGCTTCTTCCTCAAAACAAAGTGAAAGTTAAGAAAACGTCATACAGATGTGCTGTTATTTCTTAATGCAATTTAGCCAAATTTGGGAGGTTAATATAAGTTCGAAAGATATGTTGTTGAAATGAATAAGATTATTTATGGGAACTTAGAGGGTTTTATTGTTATTCAGTAATCCATATCTCTGTCTCTTTTTAAAAAAATTTCAGATGCATTTGAAAATGAAGTGGCAAAGAAAGTTAAACTTCAGAACATCTTGTCTCAGCTTCGAAAGTGTGTGGATCACCCATATTTGTTTGATGGTGAGGCAGTGCCCTTTTTTCTCACATTACTTTTTGATATTTCTGTGGCCAACATCATAACAAAATGCAATAAAAGAATTGCCTATATTTACTGTCTATTTTTCCCCCATTTTCTAGTTAATTTTTTATGTTGATGTTGTTAGGCGGAAAGATATGAATGGAATGAAAAGAGGGTGGGGCCCACTGAGAACTCAGGGAGAGTTAATCAGGTAAAGCCAGAGAGCCACAAAGGACTCACAGAGTTCATGCCCTTTGCAGTGTGAGTTCATTCCACGTGCTCTGAATCTGGGCTGGCCTTGAGACTTGCTCTAACTAATACAAGTGAGGTAGGGCAGAGACATGGGACAAGCATTTTGATTAATTTTCCTAAAAAGGCTGAAATGTGAATAGCATAGTGGGCACAAGAAGGACTTATCTTGAGGCTAAGAGCAGAGAGTTGGGAAGTTAGATTCCTAACATATTCTTTGATAATCAGCCAGCAACCCATCCTAAGGCAAGACAAATAGTCTTAACTGATGTGGTCCCAGGGCTTGGAAGTGGCCACTATCTTAGAGAGGAACAAAAAGTTTATTCTACAGAATTACTAGAGGACCGGCTACAGATAATGACATACTGTCTTTCGCCAGGGATAGACATCCTGGGACCGCCTGACAAGCCTGCGCCCCCAACCCTTTACCTTTATCCTATTCTTGAAAATCCATAAAAGACCAAATCCCAGCTTTTGGGTGTGCCTCCTCTCTGAGGCCACCCACACTCACTTTTCTTGGAGTGTGTCTCTCTGTCCTACTCCAGACAAGTAGGGAGGGGCTGCTGAGAGCTGTGATCTGGGCTTGCAGGTTTCCGGTGCCTGGGTGACCTGGACAGAACAGCAGCTGTACGATCATGCTCCATAGTAGCCCACCTGAAAATCTCCTTTCTTTGCCTTTGGGAAGTTCTCAGAGCATAATCTCACTCCATCCAGTGCTCTGCGGCTCCCCCAAATCCTGAGGTGGTGGGGCTTAGTCCCCATGCCGTGAGATCCAAGGGGACACTGGACGCCAGGTGACACTGGCTTTAGGAGTTGGCGAGGGATTGTGCCCCATGCTGAGGAGTTCGGTGAGCTTCCCTTTCCTCATCTGTTTTTCCTTCCTCTCTGCTTCATTCAGGTAAACCTGCCTTCATCTGCCTTGACTCTGGCCCACTCCTCCTCTGGAGTGTATTCGAATAAAACTTTCATTCTGCTTCACTTCTGTGCCTCTGCCCTTCAAGTATTTGTTGCAGTGGGGACAGGAACCCAGGAGACAAAACTCAAATCCCCAACAATGTTATCTAATATATTGTTTATATTCAAATTTCTTCATTTGTCCCCTTATGTCCCTTATGGCTTTGTTTTTTGTTTTCTTTTAAAATTCAAGATAAAGTTAGAGATTTTACTTTGTATTTGTCAAATCTCTTTATTCTCCTATAACTTAGAAACATTCCTCACCCCTTTGTGGGGAGGGCTTTCTTTGCCTTTTATGAAATTAACACTTTTGAAGAATCAAGGCCGATTATTTTATAGTTTGTTTCATAATCTGGGCATACTGGTCATTTCTTAATGATGAGATGTCTCATTGTTGTGAACCCACTCAAGTCAGCCTTTCATCTCCAACATTACACGTTCACCAGTGATCTCTAATGGTTGTCATTTCACATTTTGATTAACCTCTCAAAGCCTTTGACACAGTTGACCTTCTTTCTTGAAGCACTTCTTCCTTTGGCTTCTGGGCAGTCCTCTGTCTTACTACCTGCCTTATGTCTATTCCTTCTCAGCTTCCTTTGCTGCTTCCTTTTCAAGTTACAGATGCCTGCAGATTTCCCTGTAATTGCCACATATTTCCATATGTAATGCTTTCATTTTCATTCAAACTTGGGCTTTTTTGATTCATTCTGATTGGTATCCTTTGGGATACTTCCAGGACTTTGTGGTTGTGGGGCTTCTGGTAGTGGAAGGATCAGCACAGGGTTTGCTGCAGTTGTTTTAAGGGAGTCTTTGCCAAGTGGCACCATGAATTGTTTAAAGTTTCACAGACTCTTAATTAAGTGCATATGAGAACCTTCTTTGAAGGGAGGGGGCATTGGGAACATGTTAGATCTTGAAAGAAGCCCTCTGGATTATTCTGCCTGCCACCCTGCACCTTGAGAATTATTAGTTTATGAATCTAAGCCTGTTTCTTGATTTGTTTTCTAGAGTGAGAGCCTCAAGATTTGAATTTTGGGTCTCTTTGGCCTTCAGTATTGCTCCTTGAGCCTCAGTTTCCTTGATCTTTGGAGAAACATTTATTAGGCTTATTGGGTGTGTCAGGTTTTGTGATTGATGTTGAGCAGCACAGAAGTCATCACAGAAATAAGGAATTATAAAACGCCTCAGAGAGAGATGAGATGTGGGCCTGTTAACAATAGGAGGAGCATGGCCTCTCGCTGTGGCCTAACCATGGGCTTCTCCGCTCGGGCTCTGTCCTGATGGGGACATTACTGGGAGTGGGATCTTTCTTTTTCAGGTGTGGAACCAGAGCCTTTTGAAATTGGAGACCACCTGATTGAGGCCAGTGGGAAACTTCACCTACTGGATAAGCTGCTGGCATTCCTGTATTCCAGGTTGGTGGTCACTTCACATTTCCTACTCTAAGCTGATGATTGTGAAAACTAGAGTAATGAGCAACTCACTGATTTCTGAGACTTAATTCCAGTTTTCCTTTTTCCAAAATCCTGATTCAGGTTGCACCTTCTCTGCAACTACACTTCCATGTCATCACATCTCATCCCATCCCCTCCATAATCATCCTTTCCTTCCTTGAATTCCTACAGCACCTAGGATCCTAATTCAGCACTTGGCAGGGCCCTGCCTTAGTCTGCTCTCTGCTTAATTGGTGCATATTAACCATATCACTCCAGCTAAATTGTCTAGTTCCACAAGGACAGAGATAACATCTGGCATTTCTCTTACAATTGCCTACTTATACCTTGTATTGAATTGGCACATTATAAGGGCTTAGTAAATACTCCCTTTTGTTAACTTGTGGCGTTTGGTTTAAACTCAGGGGGAGCTTGGGGGACTCTTTCCCAGAGACATGAATTGGGCATCAGAAGACCAAGTCAGTTCTGGAGCTTCTGAAGGTTCAGCTGAGTGTTCAGTGGCTTGTACTCCAGAGGGTCAGAGGAGACTAGAAAAAGCCCAGCTTCTCAAGGATTTCAAAGTTGTCACTTTGGGACAACTGCCCCAAGTGGGCCTAAACCAAACTAAAACCTCAGATTTGGCAAAACTGCCGAACATTAGGAATGTGCAAGTCAAATAATTGCATGTCTTACTGTATTTTATTTGCTCTGCTGTATCTACTGTATGTTAGATTGAAGAAGAACCCACAAATATCTCTGCCTAACCTTGTCATTTCACAGGTGATGAAACAGGCTCAGAAAGGTAGTGTGACTTGTCTAAGGTCACACAGCCAGAAAATGACAGAGATGGGATTAGAATTGAGGTCCTTGAAAGTTCAGTGCCTTTTCCACCCGCTTGGGGCTAGAATCTTGAAGGAGTTTTTCATACTTGTTTCTCTTGTACCCATTGCAAGCTCAGATTAAATTAGTTTTCCTAATGATAGTTTTGATAGTGCTGTACTTCGTTTATACAAACCTAAAATAATGGCTGATGACATGGGGCTGTAGGTTTGACTTTGTTCTTGACTTAATCCAGCTCTTCTCTCTGTATGTAAGTTTTCTTATGTGGAATATGAGATGCCACCTGTTCCTTGTTTCTCTAAAGTGATGACACTCAGACTTTTCAACCAAAATAGATGTAGATGAGAGGATAGTGACTGTCCACCCCAGGTAGAGAACAGTTGTGGATGGCTGACCACAAGCTCTCAGGGGTTCCAGTTTGGGTTGTTTTTTCATGTGTACATTTTAATTTTCACATATCTTTGTTTATTTGCTACTAAAATGAAAGTGTATATAGTTCTTCCATTTAGTAAATTGAAATTTCAGAAAGAGGTGCCTTGGTTACCCTAGGGCTTCCTGTACCCCCTGGTGCATCGACACATGCTCCTGGGAACATCCCCACTCCGGTTTGAGAACTGTAGCTCTGAAGGTTCCAGCTACTGTGGAGCTGTATCATTATATAAAGTACTTGGCATTTCTGAGGCAATCTCTGTTAAGTGACTGATACTACATTTCTTCTTCAGTATTTCATTTATTTATAAACTTGTATTCCTTGGTAAGTTTCATCTGAGGGATATTTATCTTTATTACTATTAGAGTTGGCATGTTTTCCTTTTCTTTTTCTTGCTAGGGGCCATCGAGTTTTGCTTTTCTCCCAAATGACCCAGATGTTGGACATTCTCCAGGACTACATGGACTACAGAGGTGACGTCCACTGGCCATGACATTGCCCAAACCTGTTTTAGGCTTGCAGTCCAGTAGGTCCACGAAGAGTAACCTTGGGTGTGGGGGTGTTACAGAGGAAAGCAGGGAAGGGACGTTATTCAGAACCAAAGGAAGATTGAAAGTAAGGAGAGTGTGTAACACAAGGATTGACTGCAGGGTAGAGATACATGGGCACAAATAAACACACGTTTCCATCAGTGATGACGATTTAAAATGATGGGTACTAAAGAAAATGGGGGTTGCAGAAATGTTGAGTGTTTTGAAAATATATGATAAACAGTTTCATTGACAAGAGCTTTCAGTGTCTTGCAACATTCAACTCAGCAGTTGAGTACTTGTTCAAGATTAGAAAAGATGAATATTGAAGTTGTAGAGATCCCACATGTCAGTGAAGGGAAAGAAAAAAGCCCTTTTTTCTATATAGACAATAGGGAATGTATGTTATTATCTGGGGACTGTGTTTAATATAAAATAAAATGTATGTGGGATGATGGCAAAAGGCTGTAGATGGAAAAAGGTTGATGGGAAAAAGGTAGATGGGAAAAGGTTGATCTTGAGATCAGTGAAAAAGTACCAGCTCCAGAGTGGGTCTGTCAGGGCCACTTGATGGCCCCCCAATTACCACAGCATACCTGGTTCATTGAGCACTTGCAGGAGATGCTATTGACACATTGGGGAATCCCCAGATTCACAAGCATGGCTTGAGCATGTAATTCCCTTCTCGAGATGGGTCTGTGGTGACAGGTGGAGAACCCTGAAGCTTTGTTGAAAGGCCACAGCTGGGCTGCTGGGCCGCTGGACAGGCTCACGTACCAGCTCCTAAGTGCTCTTCCTGCCTGCTTAAGTGAGAATCATGTCTTAGCAAGATTAGAAACTACTACACAGCATGGCCCACAGTATGCCTCAGGTTTGCTTGGGAAAGTCAGAATTGAGAATTAACTCTACAAATGCCAGGTACATCAATTGCATGTGTTATTTTAAATGTCCAGAGTAGTGTATTTGTTAATGGTGAGTTCTTTTGTAAAACAATGAAATATCCCCTAAATTTAGATTTTTTTCCCATAGGATTTGCTTAAAGTAGGGATATGCCTGTATACAGAAAGGGACAAAATTAGCTTTTGAGCTGACAATATTTTCTTCCCAAAGAGTGCTTGAAATGGTTAATATTTCTGTTTTTTTCCTCTGTGTGAAGGCTACAGCTATGAGCGTGTGGATGGTTCTGTGAGAGGAGAAGAGAGACACTTGGCCATTAAGCACTTTGGACAGCAGCCCATTTTTATTTTTCTGCTGAGTACAAGGGCAGGTAGGCCACACAGGCATTGACAAAAGCAGACAAATAGGAGAATTGAGGTAGTTGATATAAGTTTATCAAGGCACTGGGCTTCTAGCATGATGTTATTTTCTGTCCAACCAATCTGAGCTGTCATCTCATCAAAGAAGTAAGGCTGAAACCTGAGGTTGTTGGAAATAATTCTGATCTGCTTTGAGCATTGACCTGGGATTGTCCTGTTACTTTGTGATACATTTTATTTCACATTGACTAGAGGCAGCTCTTTTTTCGAGCCATGAGTTTGGGAAATGAGATAACAACCTGTCTGCTAGTTATCCCTTCTCCATAAGGAGCTCTGGAATAGTGTTGTAAAAGCTTAATAAAAATCCAGTTTTTAAGAAATTGCGATTATAATGAAATTGTCTGTTCTTGGAGTTATTTATAACTTTATGACTTAGGTCATGAATATTATATATGACATTTGTAGTTCAGTTGTTACAGAGGGCTTTCGTATACTCCTAAATCATTTGAAATGAGTCCTTAGAGATGAAATTCTTATATCATGGAGCAAGCAGACCTTAAATTAGTTTGGAACTCAAAAAATCTTAGTTTTACTATCTTATTTTTTATAGACCTAAATCTTGATGGAATAGATGCAGGGACATTAAATGGATGTGTGTCCTCTATTGAAGAGAGGTTAATGTCTTTATAAAAAGAGAGTTCAGTCTAATTTAGAAAGCATTTATTAAATTCTTGATATTATAATGGTATACAAAAGAAAGGTTGATATAATTCTTGACCATAAGATGATTGTTTCATCTGTTTATGTCTCATCTCTGTATTACAGTGATCTAGAGACTGTGCTCCAAATCTCAGCCATATATTCATGCTATCAGTTGTCTTAGGGATAATCTTAGGAGAAACTGGAAGGATCAGGGCAAATGCATCTTAGGTGTTGGGAAAACAGCTCTATTTATGCTTTACTGATTTCATCACCTTCATATTCAGTGTAGCATTATTTTTGAAATGTCTAAAATTAGGAAGCAAGAAATCTCTGCTTTTCAATTTACCTTGGAGAACTCAGAATCAGTCAAAACAGGGTAATCTTTTAGGTGCCAAAGCAGTCCTAGACATGAGATTTTTTCCAAACACTAACTGTCATGTTTGCTATCACTTTTTAGCTGTAGATTTTCAGTATTACCATTTAACAGATTTCCCTCCAACTTTCAAATATTTCTGTGACTGAGTCATATTGCCACCAGGTGGCAGTAATAGCTCATGAACATGTCCCAAGCGGGCATGGATATAGCTTATTTATAAAATACCACCCTTTAATGAAGAGCTGAACTTAAGCAACATTAACCCAAGAAGAAGAAGGTAATTGTTTTTTTATGGCATACACTTCAATGAAATAAGTGCCTAGAGGACATTATGGTATAGTGGGTAAAAGCATAGGCCCTGGAGCCAGACCATGTGGAACTGAATCCAGGCCTTTTCACTTTCTAACTGTGCAATCTTTGATAAGTCCCTTAACCTCTCTGTGCTTGCATTTCACCATTTATAAAAAAACTATTCTTAGGTTTGTTTGATGATTAGAGGAGTCAACAATGTAAAGTGCTTAGAACAGTGCCTGGTAAGTAGTGAGCACAGCACAAAGAGGAGCTAGCATTATTAAAAGGCATAATTCAGTATCTCCCAGTAATCAGTCTTTATTATTTCTTTATTCCGACTTTAATTTCATATGAAGGCTTTAATTAGAATGTTCCTGCCTGACTTGTCTTGAGATGCAGCTTGGAGTCAGTAGCTTGCCTCAAAAGTTAGTCCCTAATTCAGGCTCTTGGAACAAGCTTTTCAGTCATGCTTGTTTCAGCAATGAGCCATAGCAACCCTGGCAAGAGGGAGTCCCTTTTGTACTTGTTTCCACATTAATCAAAGAGAAGGATGTAATGTGCCTTCATGGTTTTCTTAATTAATTCTCATAGTCCAAGGAGCCTCCTTAGCTCTTTTCCTATAGTGCTGAAGAAAGACCAAAGGACTGTCCCACGGAGTGTTCATGTCCTGAAGTTGATTTGTTACCTTCTCTTTGATTAATGTGGTAACAAGTGCAGGAAAGATGACTCAAGTTTTGTCCAGTCAGAGGGAGGTAGTTTCCCGCTCCACTTGGGAGTATAAATGTCATCCCCTCATCTCAGGGATCTTGCTACCTAGTTGTAACTTGCAGTGGATGTTAAGAGCTCTGAGCAGCACCTACAGCAGAATATCTCTTGTATGTACAGCTCGGAAAGAGCATGTATCTTTTGTACAGACTATTGTAAACATACCAGTCAATATTTTTAAACAGAACAGATTTAGAATGACTAACTTGAATATCCCCTTCTGCTGCTTACCCCTGCTTTCCTCATTCTGTTGCTTTCCATAATTAAATTTTCCCAGGTCAGGCAATGTGAGTTCGGGTTTTACTTTTAACCACCAAAAGGTTCTGGAAGTGGGGGTGGGAGCATCAATTTGAAGGTTGAAGCCAGTTGTTCTGACTGATCTCGATTTGTCAGTCTGACCACTGTAGCCACGTCTTTGTTTTCTAGTTTCCAGTCTACACGCTGCTTATCACATTACTTTTTGCATCGTTTTCAGGTGGAGTTGGCATGAACTTAACAGCAGCAGATACCGTTATTTTTGTTGACAGTGATTTTAATCCTCAGAATGACTTGCAAGCAGCTGCCAGGGCTCACCGAATTGGCCAGAACAAGTGAGAGATTTAAGCGTCAGCACTTGTCTACATCCTTGGCTCCTCAGTAGCTCTGGGTGAGGGAGGGAAGGAGGAAGGTGAAGAGCACAGTCCTGGTGACAGTCTGGGATGGGAGAACAAGAGACCACTAGGTTTTCGCCCAGCTTTGGGGTTGAATCCGAGAGCAGTGCTGGGCAGGGTACTCATTCCAGACTTGCTTTGTTAAAAAGAACAAAATCAAATGGTGAAACGACTAAAAGAAACCTTTAGAAGTTATTTGATTCATCCTTCTGAGTGGATATCTGACTCACTTAAAAAATGAAGTTAAGGGCTTGTGGAGCTATGCTAACAAGATAGGTCTTACCCTTTGACCTGAGAATAATTTAGATCTACCAGAGGTTTTCCTCTGCCACGGATAAGGAATCCCACTACAGCCACATCATCATTCCTTCCTTGACTCTTTTGGAAAGGTTTAGTGAGAACTGTGTGAGGCCAAATGTGTCTAACGAATGCTTAGGTCCACATGCTACAATCCCCTGTTAGATATACTCTGAACATGGCATTTTGGGTTTGCTTCCTTTTATGTGAACTGACCTTGCATACTTTTGCCATCTTTGCAAACCCTGCTAGGATACTCCTCTCCTTTGACTTCTGTACAGGTCTGTTAAAGTTATTCGGCTGATTGGCCGAGACACTGTGGAAGAAATAGTCTATAGGAAAGCAGCCTCCAAACTGCAGCTCACCAGCAGGATCACAGGAGGAGGCCGTGTTACTCTGGGAGCTCAGAAACCTGTGGGCGATGCTGACCTCCAGGTATGAGACATTCTTCACTTAAGAGGAGTCATGATTTCTGATCAGTACTCTCTGTGGTTGCCAAAGTAAGTGAAAAAAACTAACATTAATCACCCTCTCTCCCCAACTACACATTTGTTTCCTGGCTGAACATATCTACAATAGTATCTATTACATGCAAGCAAGGAGCATATTAAAATTAATATGATATATAGAGGCAGCAGAATATAGAATAACAGGGATGGGCTTTGGGTCCCTCTGAATTGATGCATGTCACTTACTGGCTGAGTAGCCTTGAGCAGATTGTCTTAGCCTCTTGGGTCAATTCTCTCTGCATTCCTAAAAATGAGGATGCCGCAAGTTTGCTTCAGAGAGCTGTTAAAGAGAATTAGATAAAATAAGAAACTCGGCGTAATAAATGATGATCAATCCCATGCCTCTGTCCCTACCCCAGACCCTTTGATCAGTGATCATACTCAGAGGAGGGTAAAAAAAGTTGGGAATTCAAAATTATGTCATAGGAAAAATGGATAAGAGAGCAGAGTTAATTGCTTGAAGAAGGGAATATTGGATAGGAAACAAATGCTGGCTTGGCAGATTTTAGAGAAAGGTGGGGAGGAGGACTTAAAGTTATTCTGTAGTGGCTCTTGGGTTAAATTTAGAACCCATATAATATATCCCAGTTTCTTCCATTTTGCCTCAGGATCATATTCACCCAAAACAGTTGGAGAGAATATTTCAGATAGTGTTTAGTATGCAGAAAGCACCCAGTAAATGTTCACCACCTCTACCTCTCTCTGTGTTCTGCTGTGTTCTCCCTACAGGGTCAGGAACTGTTCTCCTCTTTCAAGACACCAGGATCCTGTACCCTTTAGATTTAACAGACCATGACCACATGTGTTTTTTGCTGGGTTATTTTTATTTTACAAAAATAAACCAACCTGCTTTCTTCTGGGACAAAGAGCATCGGGGCTGTTACCTTTGTTTCTGGCAACCATAACTCATACAGTCTGGATGGGTGGGGAAGATACAAACCAGCCGTTGGAGCCAGAGTGTAACCTGGTAACCCTGAGCCTGGCAGGAAGTCTGACAGCCCTCTCAAGCAGCCAGTGGTCTGTGTCCTGCTGGTATTTAGCTCACAGAGTAGACCACCTAGAGATAATTTGCCTCGTCTAAAAGGACAAGATACAAAATAGGAGCCATTTGTGAATCCACCATAGTCCAGAATCAGTGCTTGAGGGAGGTACAAAGCTGGCAGGAAGCTAAAGCTAGGAAATGATCTGAACTTTTTGGGTGGTTCCTGCAGCCCTAGGGAATAGACTAAGGATATTTTGTAGAAAGGGAAGAGAAGCAGGGTAATGCGGTGCCCAAGGAATATCCAAGAAAATTTGAACTGAGAAATGGCCTAGCAATCAGGCATTGTTAATGGTCTTTGCAAAGGTGATTTCCATAGAGCATGGGATAGGAAACCAAATTACTCTAGAAAAGAAGTCAGTAATGGCAAAGGCTCCTATAGCCTTCTCTTTCCCAGAAGTTTGTCAGTGAGAGAGGTGGGAAAATAGCTGACTGGGTCTCTGACTTTTCATGTAGATGCTGGGAATGCCTGTGAAAAAGATTCTGTGAGAAGTACTATAGATAATGCAGGCAATTAGTTAGTCTTCAAAAAAACCTGGAGGCTAGTAGAATTCGTGCCTCATATCGAAAATTACTGAGTATCATAATTCTTCCAAGTGATAAAGATACCTCAAGACAAATGCTGGACATAGAAGCCACAGGGCATAAATCTACAAAGAAGTAAAAAGCTAACCTTTTCAAACAATATTGCTTCTCTCCCACTTATCAACTTTATATTTCCCTGTATGGCCCCGGAAGATGACTGGTTAGCCAGAAGTGGGTAAGATTTCTCAAGGGAGGAGCAACCTAAGACAGGCACAGTCGCAGGGGGGCCATCAGGAGAGAAATTGGGGATCAACAGAGGGGAGGCTTAGAACCTCACTCCCCCTGTTTTGAGAGAAATCTTCCGCATCCGTGGATATTTTGTTGCCCTGATAATCTACATTTGCCCTCTTACAGCACTAAATTATGTTTTCTACCTTTATCTTGCATCTACCTACCACTTCAGCATTTTATTAAAAATAATAATAATAAGGGAGAAATGTGGGATTCACATATAAATCAAGTATAAAAACCAAACGAATAATCATATCTGACTTGATTGTTTATAGTTCATAATGCGTGATCAAAACTGAAAGTTTCTGTGATATGACTGCCCTTGCACTGTTCCCCATGTAAGAACTTATTCACTATGTAAGAACTTGTTCACCATGTAAGAACTTGTTCGTTATGCTTCAGAAGATTGGAGACTGTTGAGAAATAGGCTTGGGGTTGATTAATGACTGTGCATTGAGTCCCCTATACAGAATTTTATTGTTGTTAACAACCATTTGATCAATAAATATGAGAGATGCTCTCTCAAAAAAAAAAAAAACCTACAGAATGAGAAAAACTATTTCCCAGTCATATACCTGCTAAGTTTTCAGATTATATAAAGAACTCTTTCAACTCAACAGAAACGCCCCAATTAAAAACTGGGTGATGGATTTGAATAGATATTTCTCCAGGGAAGATATGCAAATAGACAATATTCACTTGAAAATATGTTCAACACCATTAGCCATTAGGGAACTGCAAGTCAAAACTGCAGTGAGATTCCACTTCACATTCACTGGGATGGCTGTAATCAAAAAGATGGAAAATAACAAATGTTGGTAAGGATGTGGAGGAATTGGAACCCTTGTGCATTGCTGGTGGGAATATGAAATGGCACAGCTGCTGTGGAAGACCATGTGGTGGGGCCTCAAAAAAATTAAACAGAATTACCATGAGACCCAGTAATTCCACTCCTAGGTATAGACCCAGAATAACCGGGAACAGGTATTTAAGTAAATGTACATGCATGTTCAGAGCACCACTATTCACAGTAGCCAAAAGGTGGAAACAACCCCAGTGTCTATCAACAGAAGAATGGATAATTGTAATGCATACATACAACAGAATATTACTTGGCCGTTAAAAAGGAGTGGAGGACTAATACATACTGCAATGTAGATGAACCTCAAAAACATTACACTAAGTGAATGCAGACACAGAAAATCATTCCACTTTTGTGAAATATCCATAATTTGTGAATCTATTGAGACAGAAAGCAGATTAGTAGTTGCCAGGACTGGGAGTTGGGGAAGGATTGGGGGAGTGGGGAGTGATTGGCTAATGGGCACAGGGTTATATTCTGGGTTGATGCAAAAGTACTAAATGCCACTGAATAGTGCACTTTGAAGTGTTGAATTACATGTTATATGGATTTCACAGAAGTTTTATGAAAACTAAAAAAATAATAATTAAAAATACTAAAAAGTAAAAAAAAACAAACCCAGAGGCTAATCACTTTTTTGCTTTGTTTTGGAGAATTGTCAAAGTCAACATCTCTGATCACTATTTATCACCTCTCTGCTTACCCACGGCCCTGTTGGTGTCATCTGTCATGGGGAGAGAGTGACGGCTGCCTGTCAGGGAAGGGTTGTGCCACTTAGCAAATCACTGAGATCCCAATGTTTGTTTTCATGATAACTAACTAGACATTTTTGTTTCTCCATTCAAGTTGAGTGAGATACTCAAATTCGGTTTGGATAAACTGCTTTCCTCTGAGGGGAGCACTATAGATGAAATAGACCTGGAGTCTATCCTGGGAGAAACAAAAGATGGCCAGTGGATCTCCGATGCCTTGCCTACAGCAGAAGCGGGAAGCAGAGAGCAAGAGGAAGGCAGTAAGTTGGGGGTGAGACCAGAGCAAATGGCACAGCCACTCCAAGTGAGAATGTGAGAGTCAAGTCTCCCTGGGAAGTCCTGGGTACTTGCTCTCTGGGACATCTTTTTCCTTCCCTGCCTGATTCCCATCTTGGACACACTGTTTCAAACTTACTTGTCTGGTTATTCCCTTGTAGCCAAAGTTTGAACCAGATTGATGATATTAATGCTATGGTAGTATCAATCTCAAGGACTCTAATTTGCACCCTTCCTCCCCTTATTGTAAGCATCTTCCTTGTTTATTTGTGAATTTATGGTGCTCTCCATTCTTTTTTTGAATAGTAGAACTATGTGACTTTTAAATTATAGATAACACTGGTTGAGCATTTATTCTGTGCTCAATCAAAAGTGTATATACTGTGTCATGCATTTTATACCTATTTTTTCATTTACTCTTCACAATACCCCATGAAGTATAGGTACCATTTAAATTTTTTAGTGAAGCAGTGTATGTAAATCATGAAGTGATTTTGTCTTTCTCAAAATTTTTTTTTTCTGAATTTGGTCATTATTTCTTTTTTGTCTACTTGTGTTTTGAATATTTGAATTTCTTATTTGAAGGTTTTTTTTCACATGGCAGCTTTGTAAAGATGTTCCCTGATCTCTTGCGGTATTTTGAAATTACCGTATTTTCCTGTCCCAGCAGCAGTGGGGAGTCAGTGTGGACTGGAATGGGAGGTTTGGGAGTATTACTAGGCTTCTTTATTCAAGATGAGAGTACCTTATGCCCCCGATACAGAGACATGCAGTTTCCTTACTAGATGGTGCCCCTTGCTTGGTTTCCATCACTTGCTTGCTTCTTTCCCTCTGCCCCAGAACTGCCAGGGGCTGTCTCTTCCCTGCAGAGGCAGTGCCTCCCCAAACTGAAGGCTGCATGAACTTGCTAGTCCCTTCCTTAAAATTCTTTAGCAGACACTGCTCTGAGCTGCTAGGTCTCAGATCTGTCCTCATTATTTTCCCATTTGGGGTATAACCTCCTTTTGGGGAGATAAACTTTATCTGACCCTGCTAGGATCCCGCTGCCCTCTCCTCCTCCTGTGCAGTCTGTGCCCACTCTGGAGTGGGCTTCGGGAGCTGACTCAGCTGGTTTTCGGATGGTCACTTCCCTCATAGTTTGCAAATTGAAGCCTATGATGTTCTGTGATTCCTAGTTTTGTAGTGACATGGATTGCGGGTAGATTTTTTATCCTTGTTGATTTGTATTGTTTTATAGGATATATGGAGAAATTGGAATTTAGGCAGCTGGCATTCTACAGGACTGTGTTCTTTGTTTTTTCTTGTATTTTATCTTAAAAACTTTTAATACTAGTATTCCATTTTTTCTTCAAGTATTCTTTCTTATTCCTTGCTTGCCTCAGTTGTATCCTATTCTCATGTCAGGGATATAATATTCTCTCTGAGGACATTTATTATAGCTTTTAGAAAGTATTCTAGGGAGGATATTTATTACATCTTTTTAAAGAACATTCTTCTGTCCCCTGCATTGTCTCTCTTTTCCTCCAATTGCTGCTGCTGTTTTCAGAATTTGCTTTGGAATCTCTTGTTCTTGTTAGTAGTTTTCCTGGAATACTTGGTGTCCTCTGGCTATTTGATCACATGTACTGGGGAGGTGACAAAGGCCTGGGTAGGTATATGGACTCTTGGTTTTTATTACTGGCTGGTGAGCCAGCTTGTGCATTGAGGGGGCTTTGCCAGATGTCTTGTATTTAAAGTCTTTTCACTGGACAAAATCAGTTTCTCCACAGGTGAGTCCTTTAATATCCTTCTTGGAAGGGGTGAGGTAGGAGTTGGAATAAACCTATTTGTTCAAACTGAAGAGATGCAGCTCTCTGGGGGCCCGTGACACCCCTGTTGGTGTACAGAGTTTCACTGTGTGCCCGCACTCTTGTCCTTGTAAGTCTGAAGCTTTTGGAGGGTTGAAAATGGTCTCTAGTCTCTAGTCCCTTGACTAGGCATCTGTATTTTTATTTTACTGGTCTTCTTAATCTTATAATTGTCCAGCCACTTTCCCAAGAGTTACTGAACTTTTCATTCACTGTTGCCTCATATATTTCCTTAAAATCTCTTTACTGGCAATTAGTGGTTTTAGGTGGGAGAAGAAATAGATGTATGTGGCCCTGTTTTTAAGTTCTGACTACCTTAAATTCCAACTACCCTAAATACTGAAGCTTGGACACATTTCTGAACTCATTTAGATTAATTTCAGCCTATTTTTCTAATACTTAATAGAACAACATAAAATTTCAGTGTTTTCCAGGAAGATAATTATATTTCTCAGTCCACTGCCAAAAAAAGATTTACAAGTTGTATTAAATTTTGGAATTTTGTCTTTGATCAATGAATATAGGTTCAGTCTATGGCTGATGGTTCCACTGGCAGGATGAAGATGAGGATCTAGGCCTGTGGCCTCCAATCTTGTCTTGGCTGCAGAGTGAAAACATGGAACACTATTGAAAATAATATAAATGAGTGTAAGAGCCTGTAATTAAAGCAGCCCTAATAAAAAATAAGTAAAAAACAGGGTTGCTTTATCTTGAATGCCAGGGCTTTTTAAAAAGCGTGTTTGTAAGTTTGAGAATTCCATGCAATATGAATGTACATATGTTGATCGTATTTGACACTTCGCAGCTCTGTTTTTTTCTTCCACTTGTTGATAGAGCACCTCACTGAAAGCCCCCTGCTGATTTAATTAGCAAATGCCAATTAGAATTACAGCTGGTTGGATTTGGGTACAAGTGTGAAGCAGTTGATCTCTTGAGAATGAAAATGTTTTGCTTTCATACTCTCTAGAGAAAACATAGCTGATTTCATAATGCTGTGAAAATACATTCTTTGGTAACATATGCTATTAACTCTGCTTCCCTCTAGAATCATTCTCTCACCACTTTGTCAGTTGCTAGTCTTGGCTTGTCATGACTTCTCCTTATCACTGATTCATGATCTTTGAAGATCACCCAATCTCTTTGAGCCTTTGTGTCCTTATCTGTAAAATGGTGCTGTTAATGTCTGTTTTACTCTTTTAAACAGTTGCAAAGATCAAATGTGATAATAGATGTGAAAGTGCTCTGATAGCATAAAGTGCTCTTTAAGATTATACTGTGGTCATTATTGTTATTACTATAATTATTTTTTGCTGGCCTATAATCTCTTCATCCTTCTGTAGACACAGTAGTATACTAAAAAAAGAGCACACTGGCCTTTGAGTCAGAAAACCCTGGCACCTGCATTTATTAGCAGTGAGAATTAGGGAGTTCCTTAGTCTTTATCTGAGCTTCAGTTTTCCCTTTCTTAAGGGGTTAGTTTTACCAGGATTGTAGTAAAGCTCACGAGGATGCTTCATGGTATCTGTAAAGAATATTGTAAATCCAAGGCATTACTTTTGTGATTCTTCATTTTCTTATAGATTTGCCACTTGCTCCTTTAATATTACAGAAAAGGAGGAAAGAGTTCACTATTTAAAAGTGTGTTCAGAATAAAAAAGTATGCCTCAGTTGTCTTTTATTAGGTGATCTTAATGTAATATTTATTGCTGAGGAATATTGTGGAATAAATGAGTGATGAGTGATCCGATATTCTATAGGGTGCAAGTATCCAGCAGAGACTTGCAGACTAACTGGAAATGGGCCAGAGGGCTTCACCTATGCTCTCTCCTTTGAAAGGTAGATGTGTGAGGTTCCCATGTGGATTCCAAACCCATCAGTATCACTGGGATGAGAAACACAATGCCTTCATCACAAGCTAATCTTAGCCCATTTAGAATACAGTATTCTCCTGTTCTCCCTGGTTATTGCTTTGTATAGAATTAATCCATTTTTCTTTAGTATCTGACATTTTCTCTTTTTATCTTTTATGTTCTTAGAAAATCATATGTACTTATTTGAAGGTAAAGATTATTCTAAGGAGCCTAGTAAAGAAGACAGAGAATCATTTAAGCAACTGGCAAATCTTCAGAAAACCCTTTTGGAGAGAACTGGTCAAGAGGGCCGGTTACTCCGAAATAAAATCAGTGTAAGAACCATTAATTTATGTAAAACAAATTCTTCCAACTCTCATCCTAAGAGAACAAAAAATGCTGGGAGTGATTTATTAAGAAATAAGTATTTATTGAAATGTGAGTATAACTAATTGTCTCCTAGTATAAAAACTGTGTAAGAAGTTGGTGTAAAAAACATTACAAGGAAAGTGTCTTTTACCATTTAATTCCAGTGAAACCAACCCTGTCCACTTAAGCCACTCCTGAAGGGATCTCCGTGTTACACCAAAAAACCATACCCTGTTGCTGCTAATCACAACCCTATGTCTAACAGAGGAAGGCAGTCATAAACAATATATATAATGTTCACACTATTTGGTGCTTAAAATATGTGCTCATTAAATGCTAGCTGTCATTAAGATAATCATGTTGAAATATTCTATTTAAGAAAGAATTATATACATTGTAGTATGATTTTTGTTAAACTTAAAGTGGTATCCACCTTTAATTAAAAAGTTACTTTTCTAAAATAACTTACTCCTAATGAAATTAATCAAAATGATATATTGTTGTAATAACCATGCCAGTGCTTTGGTTGAGTTTAAAGCACAATATGGTGGTCACCATGCCTGTGAGATACGTGATATGAGCAGTAAATTGATGTGTCTTGCCACTGTTTCCCACCACATAAGGTAGCATGAAAGTGTTAAGCATATTGCTTCCATACAGAGTATTTTAGGGATGAGTGAATCTCATGAATGAATAGGCAGTCCCCAGCCTTTCTGGGTAAGGTTCGTGTTCTTCCTGCAGGTTCTCATCCCTGGTATGGTTGGAGGGCCTACCAAAAGGAAGCGGATTTTGAGCCCAGAAGAGCTGGAGGATAGAAGGAAGGAAAGAGAAGCAGCGGCAGCCAAGAGAAAGAGAGTAATAGAGGAGAAGAAGAGAAAGAAGGAAGAAGTGGAGCATAGGAGAAAGTATGGGTGTATTATTTAATTTTATTATTAGTTAAGCTGAGGGTCATAATTGGTAAAGGAATCACTGTTGTATAGCAAGCCCACAGTTTAACATCATTTTAAAATTGAAGAAAACTTGTATAAAGCTGGTAGTTCCTACTAGTAATAGAGTAATTTTTTAAAGATTAAACTTTAACCTTAAAGTTAGTTTACTTAACATTTATTCTACTTAAGTGAGTGCCTAAGGCAGAGAAGATACATTCAGTGGAAGCAAGAAAATTCTAAGGTTTTATTATAGCTGCTGAGCCGGTAGCTTTTAGTCGTGTCCTTAAAGACAGAGGTGTTTGGTGGCTGCTTGTTACTGAAGTTCAGTCAGGAGGCCGTTAGGGTAATTGGTAAGACTTGTTTATTCATAAATAGGCAGAAAATCTTGATGAGGGTGTTTCTAATTGCATTTCTGTTTGTGAATAGCAATACAGAATGTGCTCCCAGGGAAATTGTGATAGGCCCAGTTAATTTCCTTTTCTCTCTGGCTTGTTGAAGGATGGCCTGGTGGGAGTCCCACAATTACCAGTCCTTCTGCCTGCCTTCTGAGGAGAGAAAACCAGACGGCCTGGAGGGGGGTGAAGATGAGAGCTCTGCCCAACTAGAGTATGAAGACCCGGACTTGACCTCCATCAAGTATGTGAGTGGCGATGTCACCCACCCGCAGGCCGGGTCAGAGGATGCTGTCATCGTGCACTGCGTAGGTAGGAGAAGTGGCACAGGCCTGGAGTGGGTGCCTCCATCTTCATGGTGCCGAGAACTGGGGAGGATGAGGCAGAACCCTGACCTACAGGTCCCTGATGTTCTCAGTTCAGTCTCATGTGGTAAAAAAATGTGTGAATTTTAGATTTGACTCTTGCCTCTCTTGTTTACCTGGTTGAGTAACCCAAGTTCCCTGGACCTCAGCTTCCTTATCCATTTAAAGGATAATATCTACCCTGTTCTCTGCACGGGTTTTTAAGAGGGTGAAAGGGGGAAACATCTATAAGACAAATGAATCCCTTGAGAGAAAGCAAAATTCCAGTCATGTTCTCCCCCTTACCACCTCTGTACTTTAAACTTTCTTTCTCTTTCCCCATATAGCCACATTAAGCATTGTTCATACTTCTGTGTCTCAGATAGGTTGCCCCTGAGTGCTTCATATAAAACACACCCCATCTCCACACCTGTTATTCTCTATCTTTTTTCCCTACCTTATTTTACTTTATCACACATATCCCTGCCTGACAGTGTGTACTTTTGTACCTCCAGGGGGAAAATATGTTCCCAGCCCAGGGCAAATAACCTTTGAAGCCAAAATCAGTCAAAGGGAGAAATAAAGTAGGAGAAGCCTGTTTATTGATTACAAGCAGCTGTTCACTTCTGCCCCATCCCCCCACCGACCCCCGTGTCTCTCTGCGACCCTGCTGCAAAAAGGGACCCCACCAAACCTCTCCAGTGCAGATATAACCTCCCTTCCCCGACCCTTTTAGTCACCTATTGATATGGGGATGGACTACTTCTCTCCACCCCTTGGAAACACCTACTGATATGGAGATGCACTAAGGCCAGGCAAGAGTTTCTGGAAATAATGCAATTTTACCCATAACTTGTTTGACTCTTATTGCACTAGGAAATTAGCTTCATGGGAGTAGGGATTTTTTTTAGTCCACTGTTATAACCCTAGTGCATAGAATAATGCCTGACATATAATACATGCTAACAAATATTTGTGGTATGATTGATGAATGAATGACTATAAACAGAAGATACTAAGCAGCTATGTGAGTGCTAATTTGAATAAGTCATTTAACTTTTCCTCTTTGTTACCTATAAAATGGGAGTTTTGTGTTATTGTATTACCAATACTTCAACTCTGTGTGTTGTTATATCTACTCTCTATTCTCAATCATCTCCCAGGAAGTACAGAAGTGCCACAGTGATTTTGCTTTCTGAACACTAATTTTTTTAATGCTTCCCTGTTATGATGACAGGTGTATTCTAGAAAACCTAAACATATTTGAGAAGCCCAACCTATGATATTCCTAGGAGATTAGATTTTTTTTTTTTTTTGTAGATAATTATTTTTATTGAAGGGTAGTTGACACACAGTATTACATTACATTAGTTTCAGGTGTACAACATAGTGATTCAACATTTATATACATGACAATTCTAGGTACCAGCTATCACCATACCAAGCTGTTACAATATCTTGACTATATTCCTTATGCTATACATTACATCCCAGTTACTTATTTATTTTACCATTGGAAGTGTGTATTTTTTTTTTTTTTTTTTTTTGTGAGGGCATCTCTCACATTTATTGATCAAATGGTTGTTAACAACAATAAAATTCTGATAGGGGAGTCAATGCTCAATGCACAATCATTAATCCACCCCAAGCCTAATTTTCATCAGTCTCCAATCTTCTGAGGCATAACAAACAAGTTCTTACATGGAGAACAAATTCTTACATAGTGAATAAGTTACATGGTGAACAGTACAAGGGCAGTCATCACAGAAACTTTCGGTTTTGCTCATGCATTATGAACTATAAACAGTTCAAATATGAATACTCATTTGATTTTTTTTTTTTTTAGATAATTATTTTTTATTGAAGGGTAGTTGACGCACAGTATTACATTACATTAGTTTCAAGTGTACAACACAGTGATAAAACATTTATATACATAATTCTAGGTTCCAGCTATCACCCTACCAAGCTGTTACAATATCTTGACTATATTCCTGATGCTATACATTACATCCCGGTTACTTATTTATTTTACCACTGGAAGTCTGTCCCTTTTTTTTTTTTTTTTTTTTTTTTTTTGTGAGGGCATCTCTCATTTATTGATCAAATGGTTGTTAACAACAATAAAATTCTGTATAGGGGAGTCAATGCTCAGTGCACAATCATTAATCCACCCCAAGCCTAATTTTCGTCAGTCTCCAATCTTCTGAGGCATAACAAACAAGTCCTTACATGGTGAACAAATTCTTACATAGTGAATAAGTTACATGGTGAGCAGTACAAGGGCAGTCATCACAGAAACTTTCGGTTTTGCTCATGCATTATGAACTATAAACAGTCAGTTCAAATATGAATACTCATTTGATTTTTATACTTGATTTATATGTGGATACCACATTTCTCTCTTTATTATTATTATTTTTAATAAAATGTTGAAGTGGTAGATAGATACAAGATAAAGGTAGAAAACATAGTTTAGTGTTGTAAGAGAGCAAATGTAGATGATCAGGTGTGTGCCTGTAGACTATGTGTTAATCCAAGCTAGACAAGGGCAATAAAACATCCACGTATGCAGAAGGTTTCTCTCAGAACAGGGGGGGTGAGGTTCTAAGCCTCACCTCTGTTGATCCCCCATTTCTCACCTGATGACCCCCCTGCGACTGTGCCTGTCTTAGGTTGTTCCTCCCTTGAGGAATCTTACCCATCTCTGGCTAACCAGTCATCTTCCGGGGCCATACAGGGAAATGTAAAGTTGGTAAGTGAGAGAGAAGCCTTATTGTTTGAAATGGTTAGCTTTTTATTTCTTTGCATATTTATGCCCTGTAGCTTCTATGCCCAGCATTTGTCTTGAGGTATCTTTACCACTTGGAAGAATTATGATACTCGGTAAATTTGATATGAGGCACGAATTCTATTTAAGGGTTGTAATTAGGAAGGAAGAAGAAAAGCTATAGAAGTAGCAGGTGGAAGAAAACATGGGGAGGTTGATTATTTCTTTGACATATCTTCTTGTAGAGTAACTTCAGCATGTATAGGTTTTAAGCTACTACTTAAATTGCGCACACACATTAACATAATAGGAGTATAGTTACATAACCAAAGCATACCTGTAATTACCAGCCATCTCCAGTGAAACCAAGAAAACCAGTTAGGCACCTTAGGTATTTATGAAAACTTATCTATGATATGGTGGATTGATTTTTTTAAAGGGAAGAAAAAACTTTTTTCTACAAGTATGTTTGGCATACCTTTGTTTTGTGGACTAGACTTTGTCTCCTATAGATAAAAATTTTCTCTTTCTTCTATCAGATGACTCTGGCCGCTGGGGCAGAGGTGGTTTATTCACAGCTCTGGACACACGATCTTCTGAGCCAAGAAAAATATATGAGCTGGCTGGGAAAATGAAAGGTAAGAACAAAACAGAGAGAAGGATTAGGGTTGGAATAAGAGAGGAGAAGACACTTAGGACAGGTTGAAAAGTTCTGGTTGGAGTATGAATTCTGCCTTCAATTATCTGGTTGTTATGTGACTTTGAGGTAGTCCCTCTCCTTCTCTGTGCCTGTTTTCTCATTTGCAATTTATATAATGCTTATCCACCTACTTCATGAGACTATAATGAGGGTTGTGAAGTGGAAGTATTTTGATGAATATCAGTTCCTGCATGCATGTTAAAGTATTGGCATGAACTTCATTTCCTTGTTTACCCAGTTCACCCCATCTTCATAACAGAATAACTCATGGAAATGTCAGGGACCTGTGAAAGACAAATCAGACACACCATTAAAATGCTAACCAGAGCTCGGGTTGGGTGCTGAAGGTTATATTATGAAGTTAGCACAGGTTAAGGTACTACATTCCTTGGAGACAAGTTTGGAGCTAGGGGACATTGGAAGGCTGGACATTATCTTCCCTTGGTGTACAGAAGGGCAAAGGGTACCTACTTTTATGTGCAGAAATCACAAAGTAGCAAAATTATTACTGTGGCTATTTCCTGGGGACTTGAGGGGTCAGAGGATCTTGTTCGATAGAGAAGGGCCCTTCAAATTTCTTAGAGATTGGTCTTCCTTAATTCTTTTGCCCAGTTCTCCAGGCTGGAAAGGGGTATAAGGTGTTAGAGTGAATGTTCTCTACTGAAACAGGTTACTGAAAGAAGGGTTTAATATGTGTTAAAATTATTAACCCAGAACTAGATACTAATTGGACAGTTGGAAAAACAGAATTCAGGAGAGGTCAGAGCTAGACTGAGGAGTCCCTGTTTGGGAGAGACTTGTTTGAAACTGTGAGGGAGAGGTAGGATAGAGAAATGAGAGGGCAAGAGTGGAATATGGACACCTCCACACAGGAGCAGAGGCAAGAACGGGAGACAGGAATTGTTGGATAAGTAAGAGAACCTCGAGAATGTAATATTTTGAGGAATAAGGGAGGGAAGGATGTCAAAAAGTAGTCTGCACTGTTGGATACTGACATGAGGATGAGAACTGGGGGAAAAGACCATTGGATTTGCCCCAGGGGCAGTCACATGATCTTGGAGCACTTTGGGGAAAATGAAGACTAAAGTCTGGTTGCACAGAGGTAAGAAAACGGATGGGAGTGTGCAATTTTCTCCGAAGAAGGATTGAAGTAGAGTAGAGCAGGGTAGATGAAAGTGTGGGCTAGAATTACCAGGGAGGGCTTCATGGAGGTGGTAAAAGTTATCTAGGGCCTAGAAAGAGGGGTTGAATTTAAGAGGTGGGGAGAAATGTCAAGAGGATCTCTAACCAAGTCTCATTCTTTTGATATTTCCATGACTCCTACCCATTCCCAGTACAAGCTAATGAATGACCTAGGCAGGAATGTATTTAGGGGATGGTGCCTTAGGCTAGGTAGGCTAGAATAGAAGAGAGTTAGATTTTACAGAGAGATTTGGGCTACATAATAGAATACCGTATATGGCTTGTCCAAGGACATGCCATTCTAAGCAGGACCTTATCCCGTGTGTAGTGGCGAGTCATTTAGGAGATTTGAGTAGAGGAATGGCATAGCAGATCCATTAGTTTAGAATGATTTAAAATATTGGGGTGTGCAGGATGGATTGAAAGGACAAAAGGTTCAAAGTGAAGTATTGGTGTAAAGACAGTTATTTTAGCACATTTTTCTAGAGCATCAGTTTGATTTGGATGAGGTAGGAAAATGTATAAAGAGAAATACATATATATTGGAATCCAATACTTGAATCATTTAAGACAAACTTAAGACTTCTAAAAGAACTTACAGGTCATAGTGCTCTCCACTTCCTGTTCTCCCAGATGCCCCAAATTGGTTTTGTATTCACTCTGCAATGAATGCCAGATACTTTGTAAGTAACATTTATGGGGCACTGAATTTGGAGATCCTAAAAATTCAGGAGATAAGCCACATGGCAGTATAAGATGTTCCCTCTTTAAATTAATGAATTTAGACATCCATACACAAACAAAACCACCTTAGTGGGCCTGTTGGAACCTAGCACCTTACTCCAGGGGGCCCAAGAGGAGTCTTGCTTACCAGCACAGGTGGTAAGAGACAGACAAAATCTCCATGTGGGCTGTGGTGCCAGTGAAAGTACCTTTACCTCTTTCACTGCTGTCAGGAAAAATCAAATGAGGGCTGATCCAGGAAGGTCCTCACACAGGAGACAACTTGCAGAAGCCCCCAGCCTTCCCAAAGGCAGACTGCAGCACACCATTGGAGGAAAAAAAAAATACGAATTTGGTTACAGTGGAGATGGTAAGAGAAACTTTACCAGTACTGCCCAATAACACACTGACTGGGGCTGATTTGTCTCACGGAGGTGACTTGTCCCACAGGGAAAAGGAAAAGCATGAGTTCACAGCTGTCCTAGGCAGATGGGATGCAGCACACTAAGGTGGGAGCTCTGTGAGATGGGAAGGAAGGATGTTGAGAAAGAGGCAGATTACAATTTCAAATGGTGTGAGACGGATTGGGCTCCACAGGAAGTTCACCCAGGAGCCCCCAGGGATTTCCCTACTGGGTTGTGGGCACCCCCAAATGCACTGAGTGCTAAACTCACAATTCTCCTGACTCTGCTGCTAGCTCCTTGTGCGGGCACCCAAGTGTGTCTCTGGAGGTAGTCTCTGGTAGGCAGGGAGCTCACTTAGAAAATAAGCCATAGATGGCTGGCAAGGAAAACCCACAAACTTGAGTTATAGCACCAACTTCTGGAGAGCAAAAAAGAGGTTTCCAAAAACCTCTCTGATGAATTTAAGAAGCAGAGAAGCCACTAAAGCTTGAAAATTTGGCCTACAAGAAAGAGAGCAAAAGAGTGGAACAGGTATATGTCACAAAGGAAAAACTCAGATAATAACAATGCCATAGAACAGCACTCTGCTGAAAGCAAGGAGCACAGAATTTAAGTATCTGCTACTTCAAATGCTAAAGCACCAGTGCCTAACTATGAGGAATATGAAAAATCAAGGAAGTATGGCATCACAAAAAGAAAATGACCATTCTCCAGCAACTGAGCTCAAAGGCACAAAGTATTGCAATCTAAATGATAGATAATTCAGAATAGTGGTTATAAAGAAACTCAGTGAGTTACAAGAAAACTCAGAAAGGCAATTCATTGAAAGGAATAAAACATATAGACAAAATTAGTTATTTTCCAAAGAGATTGAAATTACAAAAAAGATTCAAATTCTGGAGCTTAAGAATTTAATGAATGAGATGAAGAATGTAATATGAAGCATCTGTAGCAGGGCAGACCATATGGAAGAAAAAACAAGTGACTTGGAAGATAGGAATTATAACACAGAAGAGACAAAAGAATAGAGATTTAAAAAGAGTGATGAAAGCCTCTGTGAGTTATGGAATTCCATCAAAAAAGACAAAGATCAGAATAAGCTAGCTTCCAGAAGGAGAGGAAAGGGAGAGGTAGGCAGAGAGTTTATTTAAAGAAGTGTTAGCTAAGAACTTCTTAAACCTGAGGAAAGTCTTGGACATAAAAGTCCATGAAACTAACACATCACCCTATATTCTCAATGCAAAAATATCTTCCCAAGATACACTATAATGAAACTATTAAAAATTAATGATAAATTTTAAAGGCAGACAGGAAAAAAAGAACATTACCTACAAAGGAACCTCCATTAGGCTGTCAGCAGATTTCTCAGCAGAAATTCTACAGGCGAAGAGAAAGTTGAATGATATATTCAAAGTGTTGAAAGATAGAAATTGCCAACCAAGAATATTATACCTGGCAAAGTTATTCTTTAGATTTGAGGGAGAAATAGAGGTGTTCTCAGACAGACAGAAGCTGAGGGAGTTCCCCACCACTTAGACCTGCCTTTCAAGATGCTGAATGGAGTTCTTCAGGCTGACATGAAAAGACACTAATCAACAGCATGAAAACATGGAAGTACACTTTGCTACTCTTTCCTTTAACTTTTATGGTATAGTTGAGTGGTTAATGCATCACACTAATGTAGGGTTACAGTTTCCTAAGTCTGTTTTTCACCACGTGTATAAGAAAACTATACACGTGGACCAACTATTACACTAAATGAACAGCATAGACATCTTTAGAGCATTCCTTCCAACAGTAACAGAATGCACATTCTTGTCAAGTCCATGTGGAACATCCTCAAGGATATATCATATGATAGAGCACAAGTCATAACAAAATAAGACTGAAATCACACCCATACCAAGTATATTTTCCAACAACAGTGGTATGAAACTAGAAATCAACAAATGAGGAAAGGTAGAAAATCTACAAATATTTAGAAACTAAACAGCACACAGCACACTCCTGAATAACCAGAAGGTCAAAGATAAACTTGAAAGGACAACCAAAGAATATCTCAAAACAAATTAAAATGGAAACACAACATACCAGACCTTGAGGGATACTGCAAAAAGCAGTTCTGAGAGGGAAATTTATCATGACAAATGCATATATTAAGAAATTAGAAAGATCTCAAATAAACAACCTAACTTTATATCTCAAGAATTAGGAAAAGAAGAGCAAATTAAGCCCAAAGTTAGCAGAAGGAGGGAGATAAAGATTAGAGGTGAAATAAATGAAATTAGAGACTAATAAAACAACAGAAAAGATCAATGAAACTAAAAGCTGGTTTTTTGAAATAATAAAATTAACAAACCTTTAGCAAGACTAAGAAAAAAGAAGACTTGAATAAAATCAGAAATGGAAGATGAGAAAACTGATACTACAACTAAATACATAGGATCATGAGAGACTGCTTTGAACAGTTACCAACAAATTAAAATAGAAGAAATGGATACATTCATAGAATCATACAACCCACCAAGACTGAACCAGGAAGAAACAGAAAGTCAGAACAGACAATAACAAGTGAAGAAATTGGCTCAGTAATTACAAACCTCCCAACACAGGACCAAATGGTTTCATGGGAGAATCCTACCAAACATTTAAAGAAAAATTACTACAAAACTTTCTCAAACTCTTCCAAAAATATTGAACATTTCCAAATGCATTCTATGAGGCCATTATGATGTTGATACTAAAACTAGATAAGGACATGACAAGAAAAGAACTATAGGCAGATATCCCTGATGAACACATCTTCAAAAAATTCACAACATATATTAGCAAACTGAATTCAAGAACTCATTAAAAGGATTAAACACTGTGACCAAGTGAGATTTCTCCCTGCGATGCAGGTATGGTTCAATATATGCAAATCAACAAATGTGATATACTGCATTAATAGGATGAAAGAAAAACCATATGATCCTCAGAAGAGATGCAGAAAAAGCATTTGACAAAATACAACACTCTTTTATGATAAAAACCTCAGCAGAATAAGTATAGGAGAAACGTACCTCAATATAATATAAGCCATATATGGTACCCATAGCTAATATAATGTATTCAATAGAGAAAAATTGAAAGCTTTTCCTCTCAGACCAAGACAATGGCACCTACTCTCACCACTCTTATTCAAATTAGTACTGGAAGTCCTAGCTAGAGCAATCAGGCAAGACAAATTATGAGGTATCCAAATTGGAAAGGAAGAAGTAAAATTGTCATTATTTGTAGGTGATAAGATCTTATATATTTTAAATTCCAAATTCTCAACTAAAAAACAATTGGATCTAATCAAATTTTTTCAGTAAAGTTGTAGAATATAAAATCAATACACAGAAATCAGTTGCTTTTCTATACACTAGCAATGAAACATCTGAAAAAGAAAAATCTATCCCATTAAGAATAATATCAAACACAGTAAAATACCTAGGAATAAATTTAACCAAGGAAATAAAAGCTCTAGAAATGAAAATGATGACTTTGTTGAAAGGAATTGAAGAAGACAAACAATTGACAGGACATCCTGTGTTCATGGATTGGAAGAGTTAATATTGTAAAATGTCCGTGCTACCCAAACCCATCTATAGAGTCAACACAATCCCTGTTAAAATTCTAATGGCATTTTTTACAGAAATAGAAAAAAATCATGAAATTTGCAGGGAACCGTGAATTTTGTAAGAGAAGACCCCAAAAATAGCCAAGGCAATCCTGAGAAAGAAGAACAAAGCTAGAGGTATCAATCACACTTCCTGATTTTAAATCCTATCACAAAGCCATAGTAATTAAAACAGTATGGCACTGGCATAAAAATTAACACATTAACTAGTGAAACAAAATAGCCTGGAACTAAACCTGTGCATTAATGGACAAGTAATAACTGACAAGGGAGCTAAGAACACTCCGTGGGGAAAGGATAGTCTCTTCAACAAATGGTTCTGGGAAAACTATAACCACATGCAGAAAAATGAAGTTGGATCCCTAACTTACACCACTCACAAAAACTAACTCAAAGTGGATCAAAAGCTTAAAAATAAGTCCTGATCCCATAGACTCCTAGAAGAAAACATAGGAAAGAAGCTCCTTGAAATTGGCCGTGGCAGTAATTTTTTATATATGTCACCAAAAGCACAAACAACAAAGAAAAAATCAAGTGGGACATCAGACTTAAAAGCTTCTGCCCTGCAGGAGAAAAAATCAGCTAAATGAAAAGGCATCCTAGGGAAGGGGAGGGAATATTTGTGAACTATGTACATATCAGATAAGGGATTAATATCCAAAATTTATAAAGAAGTCACACAACTCAGTAACAAACAAAAAACCAATCTGATTTAAAAATGAACAGAGGAACTGAGTAGACATTTTTTTCAAAGAAGACATACAGATGGCTAACATGATTCCCTGATCATTATGGAAATGCAAATCAAAACTACAGTGAGATACCACCTTACATTTGTTAGAATGGCTGTCCTCAGAAGACAAGATACAAATGTTGGTGAGGATGTGGTGAAAGGAAATCCTTGTGCACTGTTGGGTAGATTGTAAACTGGTTCAGCCACTGCGGACTACAGTATAGAGGTTCCTCAAAAAATTAGAAATAGAACTACCATACACCCAACAATTCCATTTCTTAGTATATATACAAAGAAAATGAAAGCAACTTATTGAAGAAATATCTGCAGTTTCATGTTGAGTTCAACATTATTCACAATTGCCAAGGTATAGAAACAACCTGAGTGTCTTGTCAGCAGGTGAATGGATTAAGAAGATACGCACACACACACACAAAGGAAACTATTCAGCCATGAGAGAAAAAGAAATCCTGCCATTTGTGACAACATGGCTGTATCTTGAGGACAGGATAATTCACAAAGATAAACAAATACTGTATGAACATCTTGTATGTGGAATCTAAAAAAAAAAACTGAACTCAGGAAAACAAATGGTTGTTATCAGGGGTGGAGGGGTGGGTGGGAGGGATGTTGTTTAAGGGTACATACCAGCAACTAGTAGGTAAATACATCCTGGAGATCTAGTACACAGCACAGAGACTACAGAATATTATAAGCCTTAAAACTCCCAAGAGACTAGATCTTAATTGTTCCCACCACTGGACGAAATGACAGTTTTGTGAGATAAGTGAGGTGTTAGCTATTGCTACAGTGGCAGTTGTATTCAGTGTGAATGCATCATATCAATATGTTGCACAACTTAAATTTATACAATGTTATATGTCAATTATATCTCAATAAAAAAAATAGAAAATAGCGAGTATTGGTGAGGATTTGGAGAAACTGGAACACTTGGGTACTAAGTGGGAATGTGAAATATACAGACACTATGGAAAACATACAGAGATTCCTCAGAAAATTAAAAATAAAATTACCATATAATCCAGCAGTCCCACTTACGGGTATACACCCAAAAGAATTGAAAACAGGGACCCAAACGAGCATTTGTACACCCAATAGTTCATAGCAGCACTATTCACAATGGCCAAAGATGGAAGCAATGCAAGTGACAGATGAATGGATAAACAAAATGTGGTATATGCAGACAATTGAATATATTCAGCCTTCAAGTAAGGAAATCCTGACACATTCTACAACATGTATGAACCTTGACGACATGATGCTAACTGAAATAAGCCAGTCACAAAAGGACAAGTATTGAATGATATCCACTTATATGAAGTAACTACAGTAGTCAAATTCATAGAGACAGAAAGTAGAATAGTGGTTATAGGGTAATGTGGAGATGTTTAAGGGATATAGTGTTTCAGTTTTTGCAAGGTGAAAAGACTAATTTCACAATAATGTGAATGTACTTAACACTAATGTACACTTAAAAATGGTTAAGTTTTTTGAGTGAAAAAAATGAACAAATAAAGTAACTGGCTAAGGCTGATGCCAGGAGAGTGAGAAAAGGTGGACTAAACATGATGATGTAGAAAAGGTGAAGTATGAGGAGAATTCAGAATAGCCCCTCTTCAGGACTTCAGTCTGTAGTGACTTGATGTTCATTCTGTTGTTCCTTTTTATTTTACCTCAGACTTGACTTTGGGAGGTGTCCTTTTATTTCCTATTGATGATAAAGAGTCAAGAAACAAAGGGCAAGATTTGGTAAGTAAAAAAACCAAACAAACCACATATCTTACCAGAACTTAAATGTGGCTCACATCACCTCCTCTAAAAACCTCTCATGTTGGTGCTGGCCTGTCTAGCAATGTATTAGTCAGCTAGGGCTTCCAGTACAAAATACCAAAGACTGGGTGGCTTAAAACACAGAAATTAATTTTCTCACAGTTCTGGAGGCTACATGTCCAAGGTGAAGGTAATGGCCTGTAGGTTTCACCAGAAGCCTCTCTCTTTGGCTTGCAGGTGGTCTTTCCCCTGTATGCATGCATCCCTGGTACCTTTCTGTATGTTCACATTTTTTATTATTATAAGGGTACCAATCAGATTGGATTAGGCCCCACCCTAAATTACTCATTTTTTTTTTGTATCATTAATCTACAATTACATGAGGAACATTATGTTTACTAGACTACCCCCATCATCAAGTTCCCCCCATATACCCCATCATAGTCACTGTCCATCAGCATAGTACGATGCTGTAGAATCACTACTTCTCTTCTCTGTGTTGTACAGCCCTCCCCATGGCCCCCCCACATTATACATACTGATCATAGTGCCCCCTTTCTTCCTCCCTTTCCCCCCTTATCCCTACCTTCCCACCCATCCTCCCCAGTCCCTTTCCCTTTGGTAACTGTTAGTCCATTCTTGGGTTCTGTGAGTCTGCTGCTGTTCTGTTCCTTCAGTTTTTGCTTTGTTCTTACACTCCACAGATGAGTGAAATCGTTTGATACTTATCTTTCTCTGCCTGGCTTATTTTACTGAGCATAATACCCTCTAGCTCCATCCATGTTGTTGCATATGGTAGGATTTGTTTTCTTCTTATGGCTGAATAATATTCCATTGTGTATATGTACCACATCTTCTTTATCCATTCATCTACTGACGGACACTTAGGTTGCTTCCATTTCTTGGCTATTGTAAATAGTGCTGTGATAAAGTAAACATAGCGGTGCACATGTCTTTTTCAAACTGGGCTGCTGCATTCTTAGCATAAATTCCTAGGAGTGGATTTCCTGGGTCAAATGGTATTTCTATTTTGAGTTTTTTGAGGAACCTCCATTACTGCTTTGCACAATGGTTGAACTAGTTTACATTCCCACCAGCAGTGTAGGACGGTTCCCCTTTTTCCACAACCTCACCAACATTTGTTCTTTGTCTTCTGGATGGTGGCAGACCTTACTGGTGTTAGGTGATATGTGGAGCATCTTTTCATGTGTCTGTTGGCCATCTGAATTTCTTCTTTGGAGAACTGTCTGTTCAGCTCCTCTGACCATTTTTTAAATTGTATTATTTGCTTTTTGTTTGTTGAGGTGGGTGAACTCTTTATATATTTTGGATGTCAACTCTATCAGATCTGTTACTTATGAATATATTCTCCCATACTGTAGGATACCTTTTTGTTCTATTGGTGGTGTCCTTTGCTGTACAGAAGCTTTTCAGCTTGATATAGTCCCACTTGTTCATTTTTGCTTTTGTTTTCCTTGACCGAGGAGATATGTTCATGAAGAAGTTGCTCATGTTTATGTCCAAGAGATTTTTGCCTATGTTTTTTTCTAAGAGTTTTATAGTTTCATGACTTACATTCAGGTCTTTGATCCATTTCGAATTAACTTTTGTGTATGGGGTTAGACAATGATCCAGTTTCATTCCCTTATGTATAGCTGTCCAGTTTTGCCAACGCCAGCTGTTGAAGAGGCTGTCATTTCCCCATTGTATGTCCATGGCTCCTTTATCGTATATTAATTGACCATATATGTTTGGGTTAATATCTGGAGTCTCTATTCTGTTCCACTGGTCTGTGGCTCTGTTCTTGTGCCAGTACCAAATTGTCTTGATTACTGGGCTTTGTAGTAGAGCTTGAAGTTGGGAAGTGAGATCCCCTCTACTTTATTCTTCCTTCTCAGGATTGCTTTGGCTATTCGGGGTCTTTGGTGGTTCCATATGAGCTTTAAAACTATTTGTTCCAGTTCGTTAAAGAATGCTCTTGGTATTTTGATAGGGATTGCATTGAGTCTATAGATTGCTTTAGGCAGGATGGCCATTTTGACAATACTAATACTTCTTAGCCAAGAGCATGGGATGAGTTTTCATTTGTTGGTGTCCTCTTTAATTTCTCTTAAGAGTGTCTTGTAGTTTTCAGTGTATAGGTCTTTCACTTCCTTGGTTAGGTTTATTCCTAGGAATTGTATTCTTTTTGATGCAATTGTGAATGGAATTGTTTTCCTGATTTCTCTTTCTGTTAGTTCATCATTAGTGTATAGGAAAGCAACAGATTTCTGTGTGTTAATTTCGTATCCTGCAACTTTGCTGAATTCCGATATTAGTTCTAGTAGTTTTGGAGTGGAGTCTTTAGGGTTTTTTATGTACAATATCATGTCATCTGCAAATAATGACAGTTCGATGACTTCTTACCTATCTGGATGCCTTGTATTTCTTTTTTTGTCTGATTGCCATGGCTAGGACCTCCAGTACTATGTTGAGTAACAGTGGGGAGAGTGGGCATCCCTGTCTTGTTCCCGATCTTAGAGGAAAAGCTTTCAGCTTCTCGCTGTTCAGTATGATGTTGGCTGTGGGTTTGTCATATATGGCCTTTATTATGTTGAGGTACTTGCCCTCTATGCCCATTTTGTTGAGATTTTTTATCATGAATGGACATTGAATTTTTTTGAATGCTTTTTCAGCATCTGTGGAGATGATCATGTGGTTTGTGTCCTTCTTTTTGTTGATGTGGTGGATGATGTTGATGGATATTCGAATGTTGTACCATCCTTGCATCCCTGAGATGAATCCCATTTGATCAGGGTGTATGATCCTGTTGATGTATTTTTGAATTCAGTTTGCTAATATTTTGAGTGTTTTTGCATCTATGTTCATCAGGGATATTGGTCTGTAATTTTCCTTTTTGGTGGGGTCTTTGCCTGGTTTTGGTATTAGGGTGATGCTGGGTTCATAGAGTGAGTTTGGGAGTATTCCCTCCTCTTCTATTTTTTGGAAAACTTTAAGAAGAATGGGAATTATGTCTTCTCTGTATGTCTGATAAAATTCAGCGGTGCATCCATCTGGCCCAGGGATTTTGTTCTTGGGTAGTTTTTTGATTACTGATTCAATTTCTTTGCTGATAATTGGTCTGTTTAGATTTTCTGTTTATTTCTTGGTCAGTCTTGGAAGGTTGTATTTTTCTAGGAAGTTGTCCATTTCTTCTAGGTTTTCCAGCTTGTTAGCATATAGATTCTCATAGTATTCTGTAATAATTCTTTGTATTTCTGTGGGGTCCGTCGTGATTTTTCCTTTTGCATTTCTGATTCTATTTATGTGTATAGACTCTCTTTTTCTCTTAATAAGTCTGGCTAGGAGCTTATCTATTTTGTTTTTTTTCTCAAAGAACCAGCTCTTGATTTCATTGATTTTTCTATTGTTTCATTCTTCTCAATTTTATTTATTTCTTCTCTGATCTTTATTATGTCCCTCCTTCTGCTGACGTTGGGCCTCATTTGTTCTTCTTTTTCCAGTTTCAATAATTGTGAGTTTAGACTATTCGTTTGGGATTGTTCTTCCTTCTTTAAATATGCCTGGATTGCTATATACTTTCCTCTAAGAACTGCCTTTGCTACGTCCCACAGAAGTTGGGGCTTTGTGCTGTTGTTTTCATTTGTCTCCATATATTGCTTGATCTCTATTTTAATTTGGTCATTGATCCATTGATAATTTAGGTGCATGTTGTTAAGCCTCCATGTGTTTGTGAGCCTTTTTGTTTTCCTTGTACAATTTATTTCTAGTTTTATACCTTTGTGGTCTGAGAAGTTGGTTGGTAGAATTTCAATCTTTTTAAATTTACTGAGGCTCTTTTTGTTTCCTAGTATGTGGTCTATTGTGGAAAATGTTCCATATGCACTTGAGAAGAATGTGTATCCTGCTGCTTTTGGGTGTAGAGTTCTGTAGATGTCTATTAGGTCCATCTGTTCTAGTGTGTTGTTCAGTGCCTCTGTGTCCTTACTTATTTTCTGTCTGTCCTTTGGAGTGCTTGCTGTGTTGAAGTCTCCTCGAACAAATGCATTGCATTCTAATTCCTCCTTTAATTCTTTTAGTATTTCTTCCACATATGTCAGTGCTCCTGTACTGGGTGCATATATATTTATAATGGTTATATCCTCTTGTTGAACTGACCCCTTTATCATTATGTAATGTCCTTCTTTATCTCTTGTTACTTTCTTTGTTTTGAAGTCTGTTCTGTCTGATACAAGTACTGCAACACCTGCTTTTTTCTCCCTATTAGTTGCATGAAATATCTTTTTCCATCCCTTGACTTTTAGTCTTTGTATATCTTTGGGTTTGAGGTGAGTCTCTTGTAAGCAGCGTATAGATGGGTCTTGCTTTTTTATCCATTCTATTACTCTGTGTCTTTTGATTGGTGCATTCAGTCCGTTTACATTTAGGGTGATTATTGAAAGATATGTACTTATTGCCATTGCAGGCTTTAGATTCGTGGTTACCAAAGGCTCAAGGGTAGCCTCTTTACTATTTAACCATCTAACTTAACTCGCTTATTAAGCTATTATTAACACAGTCTGATGATTCTTTATTTCTCTCCCTTCTTATTCCTCCTCCTCCATTCTTTATATGTTAGGTGTTTTATTCTGTACTCTTTTTTGTGTTTCCTTTGACTGCTTTTGTGAATAGTTGATTTTTTTTTTTTGCCTTTAGTTAGTATTTTGTTGGTCTGCTTTCTTTGCTGTGATTTTATTTTCTCTGGTGACATCTATTTAGCTTTAGGTGTGCTTCCACCTAGAGCAGTCCCTCTAAAATACCCTGTAGAGGTGTTTTGTGGGAGGCAAATTCCCTCACCTTTTGCTTGTCCGGGAATTGTTTAATCCCTCCTTCATATTTAAATGATAATCATGCTGGATACAGTGTTCTTGATTCAAGGCTCTTCTGTTTCATTACATTAAGTATATGATGCCATTTTCTTCCTGTCTGTAAGGTTTCTGCTGAGAAGTCTGATGATAAGCTGAAGTGTTTTCCTTTGTAGGTGACCTTCTTTCTCTCTCTGGCTGCCTTAAATACTCTGTCCTTGTCTTCGGTCTTTGCCATTTATTTATTATATGTCTTGGTGTTGTCCTCCTTGGTTCCCTTGTGTTGGGAGATCTGTGGGCTCCCATGGTCTGAGAGACTATTTCCTCCACCAGTTAGGTTAAGTTTTCAGCAATTATTTCTTTAAAGACACTTCCTGTCCCTTTCTCTCTCTCTTCTTCTTCTGGAACCCCTATAATGAGAATATTGTTCCATTTGGATTGGTCACACAGTTCTCTTAATATTCTTTCATTCCTGGAGATCCTTTTATCTTTCTCTGCCTCAGCTTCTCTGTGTTCCTGTTCTCTTATTTCTGTTCCATTAACGGCCTCTTGCACCTCATCCAGTCTGCTCTTAAGTCCTTCCAGAGATTGTTTTATTTCTGTATTCTCCCTCCTAACTTGATCCTTTAGCTCTTGCATATTTCTCTGCAGGTCCATCAGCATGGTTATGACCTTTATTTTGAATTCTTTTTCAAGAAGATTGCTTATATTTGTCTCCCCTGGTCCTCTCTTGGGGGTTGTCTGGGTAATTCTGTACTGGACAAAATTCTTCTGCCTTTTCATGGCGATATAGGTAGTCAGAGGCAGGTGGCATGTGTGTCAGCTGGGAGAACAAAGTCTATTCCTGCTTGCTGGTCACCCTGCCCCTCTCTGCTGCCTGTGTTGTTCACCCTCACACTGGGAGCAGCGTCTGGGTTAATCCCCTGAGCCTCCGCGGGCGGGGCAGCCCAGAGCCCTGTGGGGAGAGGCAGGCGCACCGGGTGTGTTCTCCTGTGAGTACAGCACCCCTTCGCGCCCTGCTCTGGTTTCCTCTGCCTGCACCAGGTAGCTGCACGCCAGCGGCAGCCCTGGGTAGGCTCGTGAAGCTGCGCGCCAGGAGGAGTCTCTGGGCAGCTACTGTGGGCGCAGCTGCTCTCAAGCTGCTTGGCTGCAGTAGCGGGGCTGCACTGGAGTTTAATGAATGGCAGGCTGTTTATTGTTGTGAGGGGCTTCAGAGCTGCGCTGCCTCTCAGGGGGCTGGGGTGTCCAAAGCGTCTCAGAATTCCTAGCCTGCTGGGCTGAGTGTGCCAGGCCAATTCCGTCCAGCTGTGGGGTCCCTGTCCCTTTAAGACTTTCAGAAAGCACTTGCTTTTCTTTTGTCCCAGGGGAGCCGGCTGCGGGGACCCACTGGCAGATTTTAGCTTTCCGTTTCCCTAGTATCCAGCACACCACATTTCCCTAGTATCCAGCACACCATGCAGTGTGTGTCTGCGTTCTGGTGCGGATGAGTAGGGCTGGTTATTTAGCAGTCCTGGGCTCCCTCTCCCTCCCCGCTCCGGCTCCTCTCCTCCTGCCAGGGAGCTGTGTTGTGGGGGGGCACTCGGGTCCCCCCCGGGCCGCGGCTTGTATCTTAGCCCCTTCGTGAGGCACTGAGTTCTCGCAGATGTAAATGTAGCCTGACCGTTGTGCTGTATCCTCTGGTCTCTCTTTTAGGAATAGTTATATTTGTTGTATTTTTAAAAATATGTATGGTTTTGGGAGGAGATTTCCGATGCCCTACTCACGCCACCATCTTGGCTCCTCTCCTCAGATGACTCATTTTTATTTAATCACCACTTTAAAAGTCATATTCTGATGTACCGAGGGTTAGGGCTTCAACATGAATTTCCGGAGATGCACTTGAGCCCTAACAGGCAGGCTAGGCCTCACACTCCACTGCACTCCCTGAACCCCTGTGCTTCCATCCATCACAGCCCCTGTGACGCGTGTACTGTCCTGCATTTGTTCCCTCCACTGACCTTAGACAGGCCCCTCCTAAGTGTGTGGACACTTGGTTTGTCTTTTTATCTTCAGTACCTCACGTGGTACTGGCTCATAGAAAATGCATAGTAAACACTTGCTGAGAAAAAATGACTTAAAACTCTGAGGGTTTCATCATTTATTAAATGAAAAGTTCTATACAAGATTGTTTTCTAGCCGGCCATAAGCAGAGGAGAGGAACCAATCCATATTTCTTCTGTCTGCAATAAAATTTTCCTTTTGCATCTTAAGTGTCTTGCACTTGCCTATCCTTTAGAATTTCTGTAAGGTGTATTATTTACTATACTTATCTAGCTTTCTCTAGGGTTTGGATTCATATTTAAATTTTGAGCTAAATCTTCCTGACTTAGAAAAGAAATTTGGAAATTGGCTGAGAAGCACATTTTCTTGAGGTTTACGGTTTGTGTGGCTAACAACAAAGTGGTTTCTGCTCGCTCAGTCATTCATTCAGTCATTCCTAAAACATGAGAATGACACAGCAGTCATGCATAGATGCTCAGAACCCAGTGACTCAAGAAAACTGTTTACAATGCATAGGACACCATGTCTGTGCTGTGACTATAGTGATGTCAGCCCCAACTGCCCCTGGGATACTCTCTCCAGCTCAGCCCCACGTAGGCTAGGACAGGATGGGAGATACTTGGAATTGTGTCCTCACAGGAAATGCTTGACCAGAGATCGAATGACTGCTTATCCTGGGGGTTGTGGAGCTGACTGGAGCACCAGCTAGAGGGGTGGGTACAAGACCCTCTCAAGTCCTGTCTCTGCCTAAGAGTCTGAAAATTTTTCTTTACCCTGAGAGCACTTAGAAAGGACATTATGTTTTGGACTCTGGTTTTAACATATTTTAAAAAAGAAGCTCATATAAAGTCACCATAAAGTAAGATAAAACAAACACAATGGGGTTTGAAGTCATAGGTTTGGTAGGCATGGCTGTTGAGGCAGAACATCTGAATACAACAGAACCTAGGCCTATGTGTAGCCTGTAACAGGCTGTGCCCACCAGGGGCTGCTCGCCGCCTGTCCGTGGGCAAGCCACTCAGTCAGTATTGTAGCCATTCCATGTCACGTCAGCCAGTTAATGTCTGTTCCTCCTAGTTGGCCTTGATTGTGGCTCAGCACCGTGACCGCTCTAACATCCTGTCTGGTATTCAGATGGCAGCCCTAGAAGAAGGCCTGAAGAAGGTATATTTAGCAGCAAGGAAAAAGAAAGGTAAGCTTTTCCATCTGTACTCAGGAGTGGATGAATTTCTGTTTACAGGCATGTGATGTGATTTTTAAATGGAGGTGAGAAATGTCAGACAACATTGAATATACATGATGAAGGTAAGCCTCAGTATAAGGGACCACAGAAGTAACAACCTCATTATCCTGTATTTGAATAGCATTTTTTCATTTCCAGATCATGTTTGTATCCATTATCTCTGTGGACCATTTCCTTCCACTGGGGCATTTTTTTTTTATTTTTATTTATTTATTTTATTTTTATTTTTATTTTTATTTTTTTTGAGAGGGCATCTCTCATATTTATTGATCAAATAGTTGTTAACAACAATACAATTCTGTATAGGGGACTCAATGCACAATCATTAATCAACCCCAAGCCTAATTCTCAACAGTATCCAATCTTCTGAAGCATAATGAACAAGTTCTTACATGGTGAACAGTGCAAGGGCAGTCAAATCACAGAAACTTTTGGTTTTGATCACGCATCATGAACTATAAACATCAAGTTAGATATGATTATTCATTTGATTTTTATACTTGATTTATATGTGAATCCCACATTTCTCCCTTATTTTTTTTTTAATAAAATGCTGAAGTGGTAGGTAGATGCAAGATAAAGATAGAAAACAGAATTTTAGTGCTGTAAGAGGGCAAATGTAGATGATCAGGTCTGTGCCTATAGACTAAGTATTAATCCAGACTAGACAAGGGCAACAAGACATCCATGAATGCAGAAGATTTCTCTCAAAACAGGAGGGGTGAGGTTCTAAGCCTCACCTCTGTTGATCCCCAATTTCTCACCTGATGGCCCCCCTGCAACTGTGCCTGTCTTAGGTTGTTCCTCTCTTGGGGAATCTTACCCATCTCTGGCTAACCAGCCGTCTTCTGGGGCCATTCAGGAAAATGTAAAGTTGGTAAGTGAGAGAGAAGCAATATTGTTTGAAAAGGTTAGCTTTTTACTTCTTTGCAGATTTATGCCCTGTGGCTTCTATGCCCAGCATTTGTCTTGAGGTATCTTTACCACTTAGAAGAATTATGATACTTGGTAATTTTTGATATGAGGCACGAATTCTACTAAAGGGTTGTAATTAGGAAGGAAGAAGAAAAGCTATAGAACTAGCAGACAGAAGAAAACATGGGAAGATTGATTATTTCTTTGACATAACTTCTTATAGAGTAACATAAGCATGTATAGGTTTTAACAAACTACTAATTAAATTGCGTACACACATTAACAGAATAGGAATACAGATACATAACAAAAGCAGACCTACAATTACCAGCCATATCCAGTGAAACCAAGAAAACCAGTTAGGTACCCTAGGCATTTGTGAAAACTTATCAATAATATGATGGATATTGTCTAACTGAATTTGAATAGTTTGAGAAAAATCAGACAAATTAAAACAGCACATTCCTGGGAACTGTTCACATCCCATATGTTCTTTTAACAGTAGATAGTCTATAGTCGCACGATTTTGGAGCACTGCAACTTGCACTTCTCCTAATTCTTGGTTGAGTTCCGACAATATAGGTCCAGTCAAATTTGTTGTTTTACTGTATGCACAGGCCAGCTTAGATATCTCCTTCTTCATTTCAATGGCAAGTCCAGGAACCGGCGGGATGAATGCAGCTACAACTGCAAAAGCGCCAGGGTCTTTGTTGAAGTTTTTTGATGATCATCTTCTGGAATGACTCTTCCAGAGGATGTTGATGTTGGAAGTTCTTCTTCATATCATATCTTAATTCGTTTTCTGGGTAGCCAAATTAGGCTTTGATCCTCGGGCATTATTTGTACCATGATTTTACACATGAGTGAGCAAAGGACCAGAGATGAAGTAAACTGGTGATATGCAGTTGGGAAATGCTGTTTTTCATATCCCCTTTAGGAGAGGCCTAGTCCACATTAGCAGATAGTTCTTTGCCAAAAGTCAGAATTAAGTTTTGTTTCCAAATCCAGTGTGTCTCAGAGTTTGTTGAAACTCATTGACTTGTCAAAGAATCTTTATTTTAATTATATCTCCAACATTATTCATGTTCTGTTTCCATCGCACCTACTTATTTCCAGAGCCTGTATGTATGTCCTTGTATTTAACAGAATTACTTAATTTTTCCCTGTCACAATCCCTTCTCAGAGTATTTCAGACATTATAACTGTATGCTTTGTGTGGGACACTCCCATGATGCTAAACATTTTATCCTTGGAAACCACAAAGTGATGGAGAGTATATTTTCTCCTATGTGTATTTTATACCCATCAATCAAATTTTGATGAGGTCATTGTGATATATTCTTTTATCTTTTTAACAGCAAGTGTTCATCTTCCACGCATTGGACATGCCATGAAAGGTTTTAATTGGTATGGTACTGAGAGACTTATTCGGAAATACTTGGCCACAAAAGGTATCCCAACTTACATGTATCCTTTTGTGATCTTAACTAGTGTGCTTTCCCAGCTCAGAAGGGAAAATGTCTTGCATTTTCTGGTATCACTATTTAATCGAAGGCCAAGCCTTCTTCTGCCAGGCTTTTCACTCTGCCCTCTTCAGTGAAACAAAAACTGAGAAGCACTTTTAACTTGTGTATGTCCACAGAGATAAATACACCCATAAACTTCTGGGTACTAACAGCTAGATCTAAAGGTATATGAAGGGGCGAATTAAATAAACAATTGCCATTTTATAACATATTGAATCTTTTTCATGTCTCTTCTCTAGATGTCATTCAGATCAAAGCCTCATTCTAAGACCTTTACTCTCTTCACTAATGTAAACAATTAAATGAGCAAACAAGCTATTTAACTTTTGAATCTATTCAGTGTATTCTTAAGGAGAATCATGAAATTAATTTTGACCATTAGGATATCATCTAGTTTTGTTAGACTAGTATTTTCTCTTTTTTTTCTAGGCATAAGGTTTCACATATTTATTACTGAATCAACAGACTAGTGCAGAGGCAGAGAAACAAGTCATTTCTCTAGTAAAACATACCCAATTATCCAGATAGTAATGATGTTTACAGAATGAGATGGTAATAGCATGTTACTTAGATACAGCATAAATATGTATGCCATTTCATGTGTGATTCCTTATAGACCCAGCTTGGTTCTCCTCCAATCTCTCCTCTTGGGGTTTTACTGGATTTTATTACCAGTTTTCATTCAATTCCACTGGGGAATGGGGCCATTCTGCTTTAGTTTCTTGGCCAGGAATTGCTTGATCCTGAAAGTATTGTGAGAAGACATGGTAGGAACAGCACCAACAACACACATCACATGGAAGAAAAAAGGAGAGAGCTAGAGTAGTATTTTCTTCAAATGACCTCCTTGCTCTGTAAATTAGCATTGTTTGAACTATTATATTGAGTCAAAAATCACTAGAGTAAGCTGAATCGACTCCCGAGTTTCTTAGAGAAACTCCATCTTTCTACTTACTTATTGAATTGATTCACTCAGTGGTGCTTTTCAAGATACTGATGTCACTCTAAAAGCGGAGCAGAGAAGTCATGTTTTATATGGTTGTACAATTCATTAAGTGTCAAGAATTGTAGTATATCATAAAAATAGCAGTAAGTAAGTTCTAAAAATAATGTAGTATTTATGGCATGGTGAAAGGGAATTGAGGCATACTACTTCTGGAGTGATAATTTCAATAATTACTGACCTGGAGAACTAAGAGTGTTAGTAAAGTTGATTTTAAACTGATGAACTGTATCTTCCTTGACTTTCCTTATCAGATACTACTTTACTAGAAGTAAGGCTGCCACCCTTCATTCACAGTCACCTCCCTCCTCAGGACAGCCAGTGCCTTAACATCAGCCCAGCATCAGACTTGCCTTCAGCAACCAGCTAAAAAGATATTTGCCCAGAGCTGCTGTGTAATAGTGTATTTCAGGAATCAGGATCTGGTGGGCCTCTGACTCTGCTTTCTGCATTCTAATTTTGTTCTCCAGGATGTGTTACCCTGATTGGGTATCTGTAATACAGAGACGCACAACTTAATGGGGAAAAACCTTTGGCAGCTTGCCAAGGCTCCAGCTTGCTTAGCTATATGCATAATAATAAATTTTCTGTGTCTAATGGTTTCATTGCTTTCTTTCCTCTCAACCTAGTTTTTTTCCCCTCCATCAGACAGAGTTCTTTACATAGGGAAATGCTGTACAGATTAAGGATAAATGAAAGGGGTGGCCATGGGAGAAGAAAGCACCTTCAGCCAGTTCATAACTTGGAAGGATAGGACTCTGAGGCGCAGAGGCTGAGAAGTGATATTCCTGAGCCAGACAAATGGAACCCTCCTGCCCTCGGCACTTTTAAACATGGGGACCTAGAAGAGAACACATTGGCCTAGAGTCTGTCAAATGCGACGACAGAGAAACCAGAGGCTCTCCTTTGCCCTTCCCACCAAATTGAGTTCAGCTTCAAGAAATACGGGAATTGTGGAAAAGGCACAAAGCTGGCATGGAATGACTAGTGGTATTGCAGAGGCCAAGGGGTTGAGAACCGCAAGTAAATTAGTCAATGGGGGCAAGACATGTAAGCTGTGGCTCCTTGTGCTTTTGTATGTGAAGTCTCAGTCATGGCTGACTATCATCAACCAGCCTAATTTCTGCTGTTTTCAGGAAACTCAGTGCTCCACAGCCCTTTTCAGAAGCCTCAGCCCTGGGCCCTTGATTCAGGGAATGGTGGCACTGGGGGACTCAGCGCCAGGACCATGCCCTAGAGAAGGTGATGCCTTTAGCACCCAAGTTGTTCCATTCTATTTGATTCCCTCCCTGGCCTCTTCACCTGTCAAAAATATAGCATTGTGCTGAAGACCTGTTAGACCCAAAATAAGTGATTCATCTGGTTTTTTTCCTCCTAAAACTTCTTACTTTCATTTTTACTGCCTCCTACCTACTACTCGTAACACCACCCCTTGACACACAGGGTATTATGGTAACTTGAACCTCTTGACTGGCATCTTTAAAGTCTTCTGCAACTAGAAGCAAGATTAAACTTCTCAAAGTAAGAATGTAGTGAAATGTAACCTAATGCACAGGTAAGTTGCCATGCCTTCAGAAGCAGGTTAAGTTCAAAGTGAGATCATAGCAAATGCAAAGAAAACTTAATTGTGTGGAAGCTGTGTAGTGTCCTGAAAAGCTGTATACCCTTCTGATAGCAGAGTGCATAGGGCTAGCTGTGCATGGTTTAGAACAACTGAAAGAAGTGCCAGAACAGGGGATTCACTCCCAAAGAGAGCATAGCTGAACTTTTCAGGAGCACAGTTGTTTTTTAGGGAGAGGGACTTTGTTTTCACCATATACTCTGTTTCCTGTGCTCCAGCCTTTTGGGCTTTTTCCTCAGAATGGAAGCTCTGGGCTATGAACCTCTGTCTCTTGGTTACCTGGGCTAAATGCAAAAGGAGATCAGAAAGCCCAGGTAGCAGGTTCTCCCTTACACGTAGGGCCACCGGTTACTGGGTTCCCTCTGCTTTATCTGTCCACCTTTTAGCTCTTCAGAGTTGTAAACACTACCCCCACTATATCTCCATAGTCTTGACTATCTTTCACAATCCTTTCACTCCTCACGTCAGAGGCATGTCATTCTCTGGGGAGAAAGTAAAAGAGAAGTTATCTACTCTGTCCCAAGGGTTCTGTCCTGTTTTTTCCAAAGCATGTCTTTGATGCCATCTAGCCCCCTCCTTTGAGGAGCTGGGAGAGGACCAAGAGGACAATACAAGATTTTATTCACTGATAAGCTTTTGTGTAAAAATTTGTGCCCTTAAATATTAAAGTCCTGTTTTTATTGAAATAATTAGGATCTTAAGTATTGAAATTTCTCCATATGTATAATCTTACATATTTTCTTGATTTTTTAAAATAAACTTTACCTTGTAACAAGCCTACAACTTGTATAATTTTTTATCCCATCAATCTAAACTATATTAATTAACATTCTTCAAGTAAGGCTTGAATCAGCCATTTTAGAGCCCCAAACCATCTCTACGCCAATGTACTTTCTGTGTTTTGCTGCCTACTAACTGAAGGGTAAAGCTGCTCTAGCATTACCTACCTTCCCATGAACTACTGTCTTAACTTCGCAGAGACATCCACAGTTTCTCACTTGGGCCTTTGCTCATTCTGGTGCTTCTTCCTGGACTGCCTTACTTCTCCCAACCCCTTCCCCTATCTCTGACCCTCTACTGGCCCCTGTCAAGTCTGTTTCTCTACCAATCCAGAAAAGGCTATTTTCTGAATCTTACTGTGGGTAAAATTGAAATATTTCCAGAATTTCTTGCCTGGCCTTAGTGCATCTCCTTATCAATAGGTGTTTTCAAGGAGTGGAGAGAAGTAGTCCATATTCCATATCAATAGGTAATTATAAGGGCTAGCAAGAGCATATCTGGACCTGAGAGCTTGGGTGGGGTCCCTTTTACTGCAGCCAGGTTGTGATGCCAGGGTTCTTGTTTGTGGAGTCAAAGAATGAACTTAGCAAACGCCCAAGGTAGGAGAGCCAGGGTAGAGGCTTTTTTTTAGAGAGAGGAAAGAGCTTCTGTTTCATGCCAGGAGGGGACAAGAGAGCCTGGGGTGGTGTGTTGTCTAGGGGATTTATAGGCAGTAGAGGATTTTGGGAATTGAGGGCTTAGCGTGTGGACTTGTACCACCTGCCCCGCCCTCAAGGTGGGCTGGGTTGTTGTCTGTTTGCTAGAGCTGTTTACAGTGAAGTCACAGGTTATGCTGAGATACCCTTTCAGAACATTCAAACATTCCAGGCCAAGTTGCCCCTGGCCTTTTGACCTTTAACTGCTCTCACTGAAGATGTCTATATTTCTAGTCTAGTATCTTTACCCTAGAGAATTAGTGTGACCTTCACTTTGCATAATGCTGACCACAGAGTTTCCATAGGGACTTTACATTGTCACATTGTTTTGACTAAATATCCTGCCTTGCTTTTTCCGGAGGCCCTCACCCTGCTCTGACTACACCCATGGTCCCTGTCTCAGTGAGAGACATGGGAGAGAAGTGGATGACTGCTTGTAAGCGGTAAACAGTTCTCTCCCTTTTTATTTCTTCCTTTGACTGATTTCAGTTTCAAAGGTATTTAGCCCTGGGACTTTACCATGGAGTTACATCTGGAGGTAGTCAGCAGGACCTCTGAACCCGAAATCTATCTATGTGGGTGCAACCCTTGGGCAGGCTGCCTCTAGAGGTGGTGGGGAAATGTCTGGACCGTGGGTGGTGGGGAGTCCCCAGTGGCTGCAGTGGTAGAGGGTGCAGTTCTTCTTGGGAGACCCCTATCTGTAGGGCTTCCAATTGGGGAACCCCTCATGGGGAATTGGTCTAGGCTAAAGCACTTCCTAGATGGGTGGGGGCCTTCCCCAGAATTGGAAAAGGGTGGGATACTGGAAACTATGGGATTAGCACTCTGTGAGATAGAAGACTGCTTAGGGGCCCTGAGTGGCCGTGTAGCAGCTGGCATTGTGGGATGCCTTCTCCTTGATAGTGGAGAGGGTTACTGAGGAGAGAGAGAGACTGTAGCAGGAGAGAGACACCCTTCAGCATCGCTTGGAGGAGCTGGGCAATGACCTATGGGATGCCCTTAAGAGACAGAGACAGTTATTGAGAAGACAGGTTGTGGTCCTGGAAGATATGTTAGCAGCAGCGAGGGAAGAGATATCAGGAGAGCCCATGTTGCAGGAGGCCATGGGAGAGGGGGAGGAAAGAGCCAAGACTTCAGCCCCAGAGATGGTAGAGGAAATATCAGGAGAGGATGAAGGTGTGGGGCTGAGGGCTGATCTATTGCCTGTGGCCTGAGGCAGCAGCCACTCCTGTATTAAAGGCCCACCCAGTTGTAATTAAGAAAGTAAAAACGCAACAACCACAGGCTTCTCAGGGGGAGGAGCAGCCCCCTCCCCAGGTTGCGGAGCACTCTATGCTCCACCCCTATACCCAGGATGAGCTGGTGGACATGAGCGTCAGGTATCAGCAGAAGCCATCAGAACCTCTGCCTACATGGCTTTTGTGTCTCTTGGATATGGGGTGGAAAACATTGTTATGTGGAGTTCTGAAATGGGTAGACTGGCTTCCCTGACGACTCATCCTTCCTCCGACAGTGGTTGCAAAGTGCCCATCACACCACAGGGAATCAGGTGCTTCTGGATTGGCTGACAACAGCCATCAGGACAGTTTGGCCTAATCAGGGTGATTTGCCATACTTACACACTAGCTGGAAAACATATGCAGAGCTCCAGCAGGTGTTACAAGAGTTTGGCATGGAAAATATCATCTATAACATGGACACCCAGAGCCCCAATGAGTCGTTCTCAATGAATGAGAAATCTGGTGCTCCATAGAGCTCCCCCATCTCTCTTTGGGACCCTAGTGACTATTCTTGGCCCCCACATAGGGCAACCCATAAGTGAGGCTACTCGTACTTTAGCAGATCTGGGGAGGTTGAAACAATAACAGCACAGAAGGAACTATGAAGAGGTGCAAAGGGCCCCGTGAAGTTCTCGAGGAGCCAGATGTGGGTTGATTTGATAAAGGCGGGGGTAGTGAAAGAAAACTTGATGGGCAGCCCAATAGGATTTTGTTAGAACTGTGGCACCAATTAAAGCCAGAGCAGCAGTTTCAGCTGCTGAGGTTCAGGGGACATGGAAGCTGGAGTCAAAGCCCCATGTCCAGCCTGTGTCCCTGCAAGATTTCTTGGGAGACAGTACTCAGGCTCCACCTCGGCCCTCACCCCCACAGGATGTTGTTTGGGCATCACAGTTTGACTGAAGGAGGGGTCAAGTTCCCACCTTGGGGGATGTGGTGGGGACCGGAGGCCACATGTAGAATTAGCAATTCATTGGTCCCCCGTGAATGTACAACATGTCCTGGCGCTGGTGGAGACAGGAGTTGAATGTACTCTGATTGATGGCAACCCTGAGCATTTTCCCGGGACCCCTGCTGTGATAGATGGCTATGGGGGTAAGGCAGTCAGAGTGAAGAATGCCCATTGGGGATAGGGCATTTACCTCCAAATGAGTATACTGTGTACATTTCTCCCATCCCAGAATATATTTTAGGGGTACATATACTACAGGGGCTGTGGTTACAGACCACTGCAGGTGAGTTCAGACTGAGGGTACATGTGGTAAAGGCAGTTCTGAGGGGACATATTAAACACCCACCTGTAGCTCAGTCTGTACCTCGGCAAGTGACAAATACTAAGCAGTATAAATTGCCTGGGGAGCACAAGGAAATTGGAGAAACTCTACAAGAGTTGGAGAAGGTGGGCATCATAAAGCCCACTCATAGTTCTTTTAATTTCCCAGTGTGGCTAATGAAAAAGCCAGATGGCTCCTGGTGTATGACTATGGACTACAGAGAACTGAACAAAGTAACTCCCCCTTTGCATGCTGCTGTCCCCTCTATAGCAGCCCTTACAGACACACACAGTCATGAACGAGGGATGTATCATTATGTCGTGGACCTTGCTAATGCTTTCTTCTCTATTGGCATTGCACAGGAAAGTCAGGAACAATTTGCCTTCACGTGGGAAGGCTGGCAGTGGACAATCACTATCCTTCCACAGGGATGCTTCCACAGTCCCACCATTTGTCAAGGACTTGTAGCCCAGGACTTGACCACATGGAAGAAAACTCAAATGATGCAGCTGTATCACTACGTTGATGATATCATGCTCATGTCTGATTCTCTTGCAGGTTTAGTAGGGGCAGTTCTTTGCTGCAACATCTACAGGAGAAAGGATGGGCTGTGAATAGCACCAAGGTTCATGAACCTGGTTTGTCTGTGAAGTTCTTGGGCATTGTCTCATTGGGTAAAACTGAAGTTATTCCTCAAGTATTCATAGACAAGATCCAGGCTTTCCCTACCCCTACCACTGTGGCAGTATTACAAGAGTTTTTGGGTTTTTTGGGATACTGGAGAGCATTTATTCCACACTCGGCACAAAACCTAAAGCCCTTACTTATACCAGTTGGTACTAAAGGGCATCAGGTGGGACTGGGATGAAACATGCAGCTGCTTTTACTGTTGCTAAGCAAGCAGTCAAGGCCATACAGGCTTTGAGTGTAATGGACTCATCAAAGCCCTGTGGGCTAGATGTTCATGTAATGGAAGATGGTTATGGATGGGGTTTTTGGCAGCAGCTTGAACGGACACGCTAACCAATTGGATTCTTGTCACAACTATGGAAAGGAGCAGAGGACTGGTACACCTTGATGGAGAAGCAACTGGCTGCTGTGTACCACGCCTTGCTGGCTATGGAGCCCAACACCAGAACAGCTCAGACTAAGGTAATAACCACCTATCCCATTGCAGGGTGGGTGTGAGACCAGACCCAAAGACCACGGAGTGGTGTGGCACAGACACCTACACTGGCCAAGTGGGGCATGTATTTACAGCAATATAGTGCCCTCTCTACTAGCCCCTTAAGTGGAGAACACCAACACTTATTGGGGCCGGTGACCTATACCAGTGGGAAGCAGGAAGAACTTGCTTTTGAGCCATTGGTAGCTGAGAGTCCTCATGAAGAGGGAAAAGCCCATTTACCTGAAGATGCTTGGGTATACAGATGACTGCAGTCCTGGGCAGCCCCCAAAGTGGAGGGCTGTGGCTTTTCATTCTAAGACTGAGACAATATGGATGGAGGGTGGAGAGGGAAGAGCAGTCAATGGGCTGAGTTGTGGGCAGTATGGCCCGTGATCACCCAGGAGCCTTCCCCCATAGTTGTCTGCACTGACAGCTGGGATGTCTATCAGGGCTTGACCCTGTGGCTGCTGACATGGTACCATGCCAACTGGATGGTTGGTCACTGCCCCCTTTGGGAGTAAGTGTTCTGGCAAGACCTATAGGCCTCTGGTCAGACTAAAACAGTTACCGTATATCATGTGACTGGCCATTTGCCTTTGGCATCCCCAGGGAATGATGAAGCAGACACATTGGCCCAGGTGTGCTGGCTAGAAAGAAAGCCTGCCTCTGGTGTAGCCATTATTTGTTGCACACCAGGCAAAAGCCAATGTGGGCTGGAGCCTGTCAGTGGGATTTGCTGTTGGGCTTTGAAGAAGTCAGCAAAGCCCAGAAGGAGTGCCTTGTGTGCTCTCAGAGGGACTTACACTGAGTCCCACAGCAACATGGGACAATAATAAAGGGGCCAATACCCCTTGTCAGGTGGCAGATGGACTATATTTGGCCTCTTCCCATATCAGAAGGATATCAGTATGCCATGACTTGTGTGGGCACAACTACTGGACTGTTGGTTGCTTTTCCTGCATGTCATGCAGATCAGCAAACCACCAAGAAGGGCCTAGAGCGTCTCTTTGCAGCCTATGGCCGGCTGCAGGTGATTGAGAGTGATCAAGGGTGGACATGCATTACAAGAATGGGTGTAGCAATTAGGAATACTATGGGAATTTCATATACCATATAATCCTACTGGGGCAGGCATGCTAGAAAGGTACAATGGTTTGTTGAAATCTGGCCTTAAGTCAGACACCAATAGTCTACAGAGGCAGTGTTTGAATGAGAAGCCCCAAAAAGGAACCTTGAGCCCTGTGGATATGCTCACACACCCTGCTGCCTGATACAGCCAGCAGAGCAACATCCTGCTGCCAGCCCCAACTGCATTAAACCCTGGAGACTGTTGAGTGAACATGACCCTGGATATTTTGACACATGGGCTAGTGATGGCTGGCCCTTCTGGCTCTTTGGGGAAAAGGCCTGGAAGCTGGCCTCCTTTGTGTTCCTGGAGTAACAGCAGAGTGGCCCCCAAAGATCACATCTCTACCATCTCCAGGGCTGAAAGCACTGCTCTTTCCATCCCCCACCCCTCACAAACTCCTGCAGCATGGCTTCTCCTGCTGCCCTCTCCCTCACTGCTGATAAGGACTCTTTCAGAAGCACCACCCATCTTCTCAATAACTGTCTCTTCCTTAAGGGCATCCCATAGATCATTGCCCAGCTCCTCCAAGCTGAAGTGTGTATCCTGCCGAAGTCTCTCTCTGTCTTTGATAACCCTCTCTCTCTCTTTGATAACACTTTCCACTATCTTAGGAAAAGAGATCCTACAATCCCAGCTGCTGCATGGCCACTCAGGGCCTCTAAGCAGTCTTCTATCTCACAGAGGACTAATTCCACAGCTTCCAGTGTCTCCACCCTTCCCCAATTCTGGAATCCCACCCCTAGAAGGTGCTCTACACTAGACCAGTTCCCGACTAGGGTCTCCCCAACTGGAAGCCCTACAGATAGGGGGCTCCCGAGTGAAGCTGCACCCTCTACTGCTGCAACCACTGGGGGATCTCCCCACCATCTCTAGGGGAAGCCCACCCATGTAGACAGATTTCTGGTTCAGAGGTCCTGCCAACTACCACCGAATGTAACTCCAAGGGAAAATCCTGGGGCAAATACCTTTGAAATGAAATCAAAAGGAGAAATAAAGTGGGAGAAACCCATTTATTTCTTATAAGCAGTCCATTTCTGCTCTCCCTTGTCTCTTCGGACCCAGCTGCAGAAGAAGAGGCCCCACCCAACCTCTCAGGTCCAGATATACTCTCCCTCACCCTTGTAATTACCTATTGATATGGAGATGTACTACTTCTCTCCACCCCTTGGAAACAACTATTGTATGGAGATGAACTAAAGCCAGGCGAGTGATTCTGGAAATACTGCAATTTTACCCACATGTCTTCTGAATATTGGAAAGGCATCACAAATTTGCATGCTTAAAATTGACTTATCAATCCCGTCAATGCCTTCCCTTTCTCCCAAACAAAATAAATATATCCCTCCAGTTGTGCAAGCCGACAATGTAGTTACCTTTGATATTTCTCATTCCTCCATGAATTCAACTTATCATCAAGATCCAGCAATTTAACTTCCTAAGTATCTTTTGAATTCATGCACTTCTACACCTTAGTGCAGGACAACCGTGAGCCCTTCTAACTCCATCTTTGTCTTGACTCTAGCTGCCCTCCAATCTGATCAAATTGCAATCAGAGTAATTTCAAAATAGTCAGATTCTGTCGTAACTCATCTTGAAAGCTTCAATGGCTTCTCATTTTTCTTAGGGAAAAAAAAAAATCTTTAAGGTGACTTATATTCCACAGCCATCAACTGCATGTTCCAAACAATTTGGACCAAAAATAGGATATTATAGTTCCTGCCAAGATGTCAAGTTAATATCGGCTCCCTCTTACAGAATCAACCCTGAAGGAACTAAAAATGGAAGTTTGGAATCTAAGAAATAAACATAGAAAATCCTAGAGTAGATGGAAAGTGTTTTAAACTGGTGTGTCGGGGTGGTTGGTGTCTGGTGTGGTTGTAGGAGGCTTGTTCAAGAAGAGCCATTCTAATCATGCCATCCCCCCCGACTTTCCCTTGGATCCATTATTGCCTGCCACTTTCCTGTAGAAATTTGAGAGGAGCCCAAATACCTACAGGGTAAAATCGGGGCAGGACAAACCTTTTGGGGTCAACAGACTAGGAATGAGAAAATTAAGGCATCTACTTCTTTACCTTTAGCCTTCAAATAGTAGGTAACAATCTAGGGAGTACCCCTCCTTTGGATATTGTTCTTCCATTTGAGAGTTCAAAGGTAAAGTTCAGATCTAAGGAGTTGCTACGTAGGGTAATTTAAAAAAAGAAAGATGACAGTGGATCTGTGGTGCCTGATCCTAGGGGTCATCACCCCCTCCCTCCACTCCTTTCTGAAGCTCACCAGGGCTGTGAATCTGAACATCTGGACATCTACCCTTTTCCAGTGCACATTAACAGCAAAAATCCCCAGGGGAATATAGCTTATAACAAGACACACGAGATTTAAAAACTGCCTCAATACAAAAAGTTAACCAAAAAACTGAAAAGAAAAACTAAGAATTTATAATAAGTAAAATAAATATACTAAAAGATTTAAGGAAAGATATGCTTAAGAAATTAAAATTACATCTCTATCTAACCAAGTGGAAATAGATATGAAACACAGGTGACAAAAAACCCTCAAAAGATGGGATAGTGGAATTGATGTAGCAGAAAAATGAATTAGTTAAAAAATCAAAGAGACTGAGGAAGTGTCCCAAGAGGAAATGGAAGAATAAGTAAAAGAAAAGATAAAAGGAAAGACTATATATTAGTGGAGACAAATTTCTCGTAAAGAAAGATGACATACTTGAGATTGATAGTGGAGTACTACGTAGAAGAGATAAGGACTCCCCACACCTAGACACTAGATTATGATAATACTCTCCAAAAGTTTCAAAGGGTTTGATGCAAAAAGACTTGTTTTGGAATAACTGTTCAAAGAATATAACTAGCATATGCTGCCTGGACAATGTACTACCTTGCTAAAGTGTCTCACTCCCTTAAGAAACTTGGTATGTCTGAAGATCCCTTTTTTATTCATACATATTTGAATGACTTTTTGGATAGACACATCTATTTCAAAGTTCTTTGCTTCAGTACTTTAAAAATAGTACCTTAATGGCTTTTTGTATATACTGGTACAGGTGGGAGTTGGAGGGTATGGTGGAAGTGGTCTCCCTTATTTAAAGGGAAGATATAAATACCAATTTAACAACCCCCCAAACAAATCAAGAAAGGAGGGACAAAAAACTGACACAGTGATGTAAAAGAGGAATACAGTAGAAGCAAATCATTATGTAATTAATCAGTAAATGTAAATACACGAAATTGCCAGTTAAAAGACAGTTTGTCAGATTACAAAGAGTAAAACAGGACAAACAAAAATGTGTAGAGACTAAAAATCTATCATTCCCTACTTAAAAGCTCAGTAACTCATCACAGATAGATTTTACAGCATCACATACAATTCACTCTGTGATGTGGAATCTACCAACCAACCTCTCCAGCCTCCTTTTTAAAAATGTGTTGCAACACCAAAGTGCTCCTAGCTCACTGTACTCATAATTGATTCAAGATTATGTGCCTTTGTTTATACTGTTTTCTCTTGGCACACCTATCTCTTAAGAGTATTAATTCATTCTATAAGATTTATCATTGCTTCTAGGAATCATCCTCTAACCTTCAAGAATGTATCAAATACCTTTTTTGTTTACAAAGGCTCCTTGTACATTCTCCCATTATTCTAATTATCTTGAAAGATCAGCAGTAACAAATAGGTTTAGATTCAAATAATCAGATATAAAATATTAAAAGTATATTCACAACATTTGTAGAAATAGGAGTGAATTGCAAATATGAACAGGAAAAGGGAAATTATAATGGATGACGAGGCAAACTTGAAAAACAGCCAACTAAACTTCTAAAAATGAGAAATGAAATCATTGAAATTGAAAACACAGTGGATGGGTAGGCAAAATAAATGTTCCCCCAAAGATGCCCATGTCCTAATCCATGGAAACTATGAATATGTTATGTTACATGACAATAAGAATTAAGTTTACGGATGGAATTAATTTTGCTTATCAGCCAGCCTTGATATAGGGAGATTATCTGGGATTATCTGGGTGGGCCCAAAGTAAATCACAAACATACTTAAAAATGGAAAGAGGCGGACCAGTCAGTGTCAAGAGTGATGTGCTTTTTCAAAAGGGAGGAAGCAAGCAAGGAACCAAGAAATGTGAAGTTTCTAGAAGCTGCCAAGGGCAAAGAAACAGATCTTCTCTAGAACCTTCAGAAAGAAATACCACCTTTGATTTTTTCCCAGAGATCCATTTAGAAATTCTGAACTACAGAACTGTAGAATAAATTTGTATTGTTTTAATATCAAGTTTTATGGTAATTTGTTACAGCAGCCATAGGAAACTAATACAATGAACTGATAAGACAAAATGGAAAAATAATTAGTGAAATAGAATGTAGATATAAAGAATGTAGTATAGAGGAACAAAGAAATGGAAAATATTAAAGAAGAGGATAGGGAGAACGGGTGAGCTGTAGTATTCAATTAGCTGAAATTCAATGGCTGAAAATTTTCTTAAATTTATGAAAGATATTAAACCTTAAGGAAGCAATGATTCTCAAATAGCTTAAATAAAAAGCAATCCCTACCTAAACATATATTACAATTTCAGTGTACCAAAGACCAAGAGTAGACCTTAAAATAGACATACAGGAAAAAATAAACCAACTGGATGACCTATAAGGAGTAGCATTTATGAGAACTGATTTCTCAACGCAAATGGAAGACTAAAAAAAAAAAAAAAGAATATTTCCAAATTGCTGAGAGAAAATAATCTATTTTTACTTGGTTAAAAATATCATTTAAGAAATAGAAAAAAAAGACATTTTTAGGCAAATAAATATTGAAACAGGCCCAAAATGCTTTATATAAAAGTTCTATCAGATAACCCAGAAGGTCATTCTCTTTTTGTATACTCTTCCAGAGGATAAAGAAGCAGTGTTCTTGATATATTTCATGGGGCTAGTATAACCTTAAAACAGAGCCAATACAAGCAAAAAAATGATAGGCCATTGTTATTGATGAACATAAGTACAAAGATTCTAAACAAAAAGTCAAATCTAACAATTTGGATTAGGTTTACTTTTTTTTACCTTTTTTTTGATATTAATGTACAATTACTTGAACAACATTATGATTACTAGACTCCCCCTATTATCAAGTCCCCCACACATACCCCATTACAGTCACTGTCCATCAGCATAGTAAGATGCTATAGAAACATTACTTGTCTTCTCTGTATATACTGCCTTTCCCGTGTCACCCCCCCTACATTATGTGTGCTAATCATAATGTCCTGTTTTCCCCCCATCCCTTCCCACCCATCCTCCCCAGTCCCTTTCGCTTTGGTAACTGTTAGTCCATTCTTGGGTTCTGTGAGTCTGCTGCTGTTTTGCTCCTTCAGTTTTTTCTTTGTTATTATACTCCACAGATGAATGAAATCATTTGATACTTGTCTTTCTCTGCCTGGCTTATTTCACTGAGCATAATACCCTCTAGCGCCATCCATGTTGTTGCAAATGGTAGGATTTGTTTTCTTCTTATGGCTGAATAATATTCCATTGTGTATATGTACCACATCTTCTTTATCCATTCATCTACTGATGGACATTTAGGTTGCTTCCATTTCCTGGCTATTGTAAATAGTGCTGCAATAAACATAGGAGTGCACATGTCTTTTTCAAACTGGGCTGCTGCATTCTTAGGGTAAATTCTTAGGAGTGGAAGTCCTGGATCAAATGTATTTCTATTTTGAGCTTTCTGAGGAACCTCCATACTGCTTTCCACAATGGTTAAACTAGTTTACATTCCCACCAGCAGTGTTGGAGGGTTCCCCTTTCTCCACATCCTCGCCAGCATTTGTTGTTGTTTGTCTTTTGGATGGTGGCCATCCTAACTGGTGAGAGGTGATATCTTATTGTGGTTTTAATTTGCATTTCCCTGATGATTAGCGATGTAGAACATCTTTTCATGTGTCTGTTGGCCATCTGAATTTCTTCTTTGGAGAAGTATCTGTTCAGCTCCTCTGCCCATTTTTAATTGGCTTATTTGCTTTTTGTTTGTTGAGGTGTGTGAGCTCTTTATATAATTTGGATGTCAACCCCTTATCAGATATGTCATTTATGAATATATTCTCCCATACTGTAGGATGTCTTTTTGTTCTACTGATGGTGTATCTTTTGCTGTATGGAAGCTTTTTTAGTTTGATATAGTCCCAATTGTTCATTTTTGCTTTTGTTTCTCTTGCCCATGGAGATACATTTATGAAGAAGTTGCTCATGTTTATGTCCAAGAGATTTTTGCCTATATTTTTTTCTAAGAGTTTTATGGTTTCATGACTTACATTCAGGTCTTCAATCCATTGTGAGTTTACTTTTGTGTATGGGGTTAGACAATAATCCAGTTTCATTTGCTTACATATAGCTGTCCAGTTTTGCCAACACCAGCTGTTGAAGAGGCTGTTATTTCCCCATTGTATATCCATGGCTCCTTTATCATATATTAATTGACCATATATGCTTGGGTTTATGTCTGGACTCTCTAGTCTGTTCCACTGGTCTATGGGTCTGTTCTTGTGCCAGTACCAAATTGTCTTGATTACTGTGGCTTTGTAGTAGAGCTTGAAGTCAGGGAGAGTAATTCCCCCTGCTTTATTCTTCCTTCTCAGGACTGCTTTGGCTATTCGGGGTCTTTTGTGGTTCCATATAAATTTTAGAACTATTTGCTCTAGTTCATTAAAGAATCCTGTAGGTATTTCAGTGCTGTTGGGATTGCATTGAATCTGTAGATTGCTTTAGGCAGGATGGCCATTTTGACAATACTAATTCTTCCTAGCCAAGAGCATGGGATGAATTTCCATTTATTAGTGTCCTGTTTAATTTCTCTTAAGAGTGTCCCATAGTTTTCACGGTATAGATCTTTCACTTCCTTGGTTAGGTTTATTCCTAAGTATTTTATTCTTTTTGATGCAATTGTGAATGGAATTGTTTTCCTGATTTCTCTTTCTGCTAGTTCATCGTTAGTGTAAAGGAACACAACCGATTTCTGTGTATTAATTTTATATCCTGCCACTTTGCTAAATTCAGATATTAGATCTGGTAGTTTTAGAGTGGATTCTTAAGGGTTTTTAAATGTACAATATCATGTCATCTGCAAACAGGGGCAGTTTGACTTCTTCCTTGCCAGTCTGGATGCCTTTTATTTCTTTGTGTTGTCTGATTGCCATGGCTAGGACCTCCAGTACTATGTTGAATAACAGTGGGGAGAGTGGGCAACCTTGTCTTGTTCCTGATCTTAAAAGAAAAGCTTTCAGCTTCTCGCTGTTAAGTATAATGTTGACTGTGGGTTTGTCATATATGGCCTTTTATTATGTTGAGGTACTTGCCCTCTATACCCATTATATTGAGAGTTTTATCATGAATGGATGTTGAATTTTGTCGAATGCTTTTTCAGCATCTATGGAGATGATCGTGTGGTTTTTGTCATTCTTTTTTTTGATGTAGTGGATGATGTTGATGGATTTTCGAATGTTGTACCGTCCTTGCATCCCTGGGATGAATCCCACTTGATCATGATGAGTTAACCTTTTAATGTATTTTTGAATTCAGTTTGCTAACATTTTGTTGAGTATTTTTGCATCTATGTTCATCAGGGATATTGGTCTGTAATTTTCTTTTTTGGTGGTGTCTTTGCCTGGTTTTGGTATTAGAGTGATGTTGGTCTTGTAGAATGATTTTGGGAGTATTCTCTCCTGTTCTATTTTTTGGAAAACTTTAAGAGGATGGGTATTAGGTCTTTTCTAAATGTTTAGGGTTACTTTTTATTTAACATTATTATCACAAAATCTATTATTACAGTTTACTAGGTAACAGAATTTAAGAACTATCTGCTAACTGAGTACATTGCCCTATATTTTTTAAAGGTGATTATTTCCCCTCAACCTTTTACAATTATCTGTCCAAAGGTAATTTGGTAGCAATTTTGGGCAACTAATACTTTGTTAATCTTTCCAAAGACATCAAAATTTATGAGTTTATATGATATTTCTAGCCTAGATCACAAGTATATACAGAGGGGAGCTTGTACATGTTCTTGTACCAGCATTTTTATGTATGGTGCCCAGTTTTTTTTACTACCACCCAGAGGATGCCCCTTGATAACTTGGCTCATGGCCATGGCTTATGTTTGTGAGCCTCATGGGACTTTAACAGATGGAGAGACAATTCTTGGTTGGCTATCACCCCCAGAGCACAGTGCTAAGTCAGCATACTGACACACACCAAAACCAGCCAGGGACAGCACAAGAAAAGAAAATAACCAAATTTATGGCCAAAACCCATGATTAATATAAGTGAAAAAATCCTCAACAAAATATTACCAAACCACACTTAATAATACATTAGGAAGATCATACACCATGATCAAGGGGGATCTATTCCAGGGATAATAAATTCAATGTGATATACGACATTAACAATATGAAGGATAAAAATAATATGATCATCTCAACATATGCAGAAAAAGTATTTTGATAAAATTCAACATGTATTCATGATAAAAACGCTCCACAAATTGGGTAAAGGGCAACTTATCTAAGCATAATAATGGCCATATATGACAGACCCACAGCTAATACATTACTCAGTGGTTAAAAGCTGAAAGCTTTTCCTCTAATCAGGAAATGGACAAGGATGTTAACTCTCACCAATTTTTTCAACGTAGTATTGGAAATCCTAGCCCAAGCAATTAAGTGAATAAAAGAAAAGACATCCAAAATGGAAAGGAAGAAGTAAAATTGTCAGTATTTGCAGACATATATATAAAAATGTAAAGATAGGCCAAAAAACTGTTCGAACTAATAAATTCAGTAAAGTTCAGGATACAAAAGTATTTACAATAAATTTTGTGTTTCTATATAATAATGAGATATCAAAGAGAAATTAAGAAAGTCCCATTTATAATTGCATCAAATAAGAATACCTAGGAATGAATTTAACCAATGAAGTGAAAGACCTAGACACTGAAAATTGTAAGATATTGGTGGAGAAAAATTGAAGAAGACACAATATATAAGGAAAGATAGTCCATGCTCATGGATTGGAGGAATTTAGACTGTTAAAATATCCACACTACCCAAAGCAATCTAGAGATTCAAAGCAATCCCTTTCAAAATTCCAATGACATTTTTCACAGAACAAACCTAAAATTTGTATGGAACCACAAAAGACCTCAAGTAGCAAAAGCATTCATGAAAAAATCCAATAAAGCTAAAAGCATAATGCTTCTTGATTTCAAATTATATTACAAAGTTACAGCAATTGAAACAGTATGGTATTGGCATGAAAACAGATACTTGGGTTAATGGAAAAGAATAGAGAACCCAGAAATAAACCTGTACATATAAAGTCAATTAATTTACAACGGAAGAGCCAAGAATATACAATGAGGAAAAGAGTGTTCAGTAAACCGTGTTGAGAAAACTAGACAACCACAAACAAAAGAATGAATGGTCCCCTCTCTTACACTGTGCCCTAAAATCATTTGAAAATGGATTAAAGACTTGAATGTAAGCCCTGAAATCATAAGACTCCTAGAAGAAAACATAGTGGCTAAACTTATTGATATTAGTGTTGGCAATGATTTTTGGATTTCACACCAAAAGCAAAAGGCAACAAAACCAAAAATAAAAATGGGAGTACTTTAAATGAAAAGCTACTGTACATCATGGAAAGCATTAACAAAAGGCAAAGGCAACCTATGGAATGGGAGAAAATTTTTTCAAGTCATAGTATTAAATCACATCATGTGAATATGAGTAATTATCTAAAAAGTATAAAAAACTCATACAGCTGAACAGCAAAAAACCCTCAAACAATATGATTTAAAAATGTGCAGATGATCTGAACATTTGTCAAAAGAAGACATACAAATGGCCAAATGGTGTATGAAATGACATTTAACTAGTAATCATTAGGGAAATGCAAATTAAAACCACAATGAGATAATTATTCCACCTGCTAGAATAGCTATCAGCAAGAAGACAAGAGATAAGTGTTTGTAAGGTTGTGGAGAACAGGGAACCCTTGTGTGCTGATGTGAATGTAAATTGGTACAGCCACTATGGAAAATATGGAGAAAAATGAAATAAATGTCATTAAACATTTAAAAATAGAACTACCATAAGATCCAGCAATCCATTTCTTGGTATATACCCTAAGGAAATGAAAACATGAGGATGTGAATGAGATATATGCATTCCTATGTTCATTACAGTATTATGCACAATAGCCAAGAATGGAAGCAAACTAGGTGCTGATCCATGAATGAATGGATTAAAAAGGCACAGTAAATATATAGTGGAATATTATTCAGCCACAAGAAAAAAAGGGAATCCTGCTATTTGCAGAAATATGGATGGACCTTGAGGATATAATAGTGAAATAAGCCAGGCAGAGAAAGAATACTTCATGGTATCACTTATATGTGGAATCTTAAAAGATAAAAGTCAGGAGGAGGAGCCAAGATGGCAGCATGAGTAGAGCAGTGGAAATATCCCAAAAACATATATATATTTGAAAATACAACAAATACAACTGTTCTGAAAAGAGAGACCAGAAAATACAGGACAACAGCTAGAGTACATCTACACCTGTGAGAACCCAGTGCCTTACAAAGGGGGTAAGATACAAGCCGCGGCCTGGTGGGACCTGAGCATCCCCCACCCCACCTCCAAGCAGGAGGAGAGGAGTCAGAATGGGGAGGAAGAGGGAACCCAGGACTGCTGAACACCCAGCCCTAGGCATCTGCACCAGAGCACAGACACACAGTGCGTGGGGTGCTGGATACTAGAGAAATGGACAGTAAAACCTACGAGCAGGTCCCCACAGCCAGTGCCCCTGGGACAAAGAAAAGAGAGTGCTTTTTGAAAGTCTTAAAGGGACAGAGATCCCAAAGCTGGATGGTGACGTCCCAGCACATTCAGCTCAGCAGCTGGGAACCCGGGGAACTCCAGGTCCCCTAACCCACTGGGAGGCAGCACAGCTCTGAGGCACCTCATGGTGATAAACAGCCTTCTGCCTGTTTCTGCTCCCGTGCAGCCCTGCCATAGCAACCGTGCACGCAGTTTCCTTAATAGCGGCCAGGCAAGAATCAGAAACCCTGTCTGCATGCAACTGCCCAGCACAAGCCATTAGAGGACGCCATTCTCTCAGGAGAAAAAGGCCACAAACTAGCAAGAAGGGACATTCTCCCAGCTGATACGTGCCAACTACCCATGACTAGCTCTATCACCATGAAAAGGCAGAAGAATTTGATACAGACCAGATTAACCCAGATAGTCTCCTCTGAAAAGGAATCTGGGGAGATAGACTTAACCAATCTTAATGAAAAAGAATTTAAAAGTAAGGTCATAACCATGCTGATGGACTTGCAGAGAAATATGCAAGAGCTAAGGAGGGAGAATACAGAAATAAAACAATCTCTGGAATGATTTAAAAGCAGAATGGATGAAATGCAAGAGGCCATTGATGGCTTAGAAACCAGAGAACAGGAATGTATAGAAGTTGATGCAGAGAGAGATAAAAGGATCTCCAGGATTGAAGCAATATTAAGAGAATGGTGTGACCAATCCAAAAGGAACAATATCCATATTATAGGGGTACCAGAAGAACAGAGAGAAAAAGGGATAGAAAGTGTACTTGAATAAATAATTGCTGAGAACTTTTTTGCCTATGTTTTTTTCTAAGAGTTTTATGGTTTCATGACTTACATTCAGGTCTTTGATCCATTTCGAATTTACTTTTGTGTATGGCGTTAGACAGTGGGCCAGTTTCATTCTCTTACATGTAGCTATCCAGTTTTGCCAGCACCATCTGTTGAAGAGACTGTCATTTCCCCATTGTATGTCCATGGCTCCTTTATCATATATTAAATGACCACATATGTTTGGATTAATGTTTGGAGTCTCTATTCTGTTCCACTGGTCTGTACTTCTGTTCTTGTGCCAGTACCAAATTGTCTTGATTACTGTGGCTTTGTAGTAGAGCTTGAAGTTGGGGAGCAAGATCTTCCCCCACCACCACTTTATTCTTCCTTCTCAGGATTGCTTTGGCTATTCGGGGTCTTTGGTGGTTCCATATGAATTTTAGAACTATTTGTTCCAGTTCGTTGAAGAATGCTGTTGCTAATTTGATAGATCGAATCTGTATATTGCTTTGGGCAGGATGACCATTTTGACGATATTAATTCATCCTAGCCAAGAGCATGGGATGAGTTTCCATTTGTTAGTGTCCTCTTTAATTTCTCTTAAGAGTGTCTTATAGTTTTCAGGGTATAAGTCTTTCCCTTCCTTGGTTAGGTTTATTCCTAGGTATTTTATTCTTTTTGATGCTATTGTGAATGGAATTGTTTTCCTGATTTCTTTCTATTAGTTCATTGTTAGTGTATAGGAAAGTCACAGATTTCTGTGTGTTAATTTTGTATCCTGCAACTTTGCTGTATTCCGATATCAGTTCTAGTAGTTTTGGAGTGGAGTCTTTAGGGTTTTTTGTGTACAATATCATGTCATCTGCAAATAGTGACAGTTTAACTTCTTCTATACCAATCTGGACTCCTTGTAATTCTGTTTTATCTAATTGCTGTGGCTAGGACCTCCAGTACTATGTTAAATAACAGTGGAGAGAGTGGGCATCCGTGTCTAGTACCTGATCTCAGAGGAAAAGCTTTCAGCTTCTTTCTGTTCAGTATAATGTTGGCTGTGGGTTTTTCATATATGGCCTTTATTATGTTGAGGTACTTGCCCTCTATTCCCATTTTGCTGAGAGTTTTTATCATGAATGGATGTTGAATTTTGTCAAATGCTTTTTCAGCATCTATGGAGATGATCATGTGGTTTTTGTCCTTCTTTTTGTTGATGTGGTGGATGATGTTGGTGGATTTTCGAATGTTGTACCATCCTTGCATCCCTGGGATGAATCCCACTTGGTCATGGTGTATGATCCTTTTGATATATTTTTGAATTTGGTTTGCTAATATTTTATTGAGTATTTTTGCATCTACATTCATCAGGGATATTGGTCTGTAATTTTCATTTTCGGTGGGGTCTTTGCCTGGTTTTGGTATTAGGGTGATGTTGGCTTCATAGAATGAGTTTAGGAGTATTCCCTCCTCTTCTATTTTTTGGAAAACTTGAAGAAGAATGGGTATTATATCTTCTCTGTATGTCTGATAAAATTCCAAGGTAAATCCATCTGCTCCAGGAGTTTTGTTCTTGGATAGTTTTTTGATTACCTATTCAATTTCTTCACTGGTAATTGGTTTGTTTAGATTTTCTGTTTCTTCCTGGGTCAGTACTGGAAGGTTGTATTTTTCTGGGAAGTTGTCCATTACTTCTAGGTTTTCCAGCTTGTTAGCATATAGGTTTTCATAGTATTCTCTAATAATTCTTTGTATTTCTGTGGGGTCCGTCGTGATTTTTCCTTTCTCGTTTCTGATTCTGTTGATGTGTGTTGATTCTCTTTTTCTCTTACTAAGTCTGGCTAGGAGCTTATTTATTTTGTTTATTTTCTCAAAGAACCAGCTCTTGGCTTCATTGATTTTTTTCTATTGTTTTATTCTTCTCAATTTTATTTATTTCTTCTCTGATCTTTATTATGTCCCTCCTTCTGCTGACTTTAGGCCTCAGTTGTTCTTCTTTTTCCAATTTTGATAATTGTGACATTAGACTATTCATTTGTGATTGTTCTTCCTTCTTTAAATATACCCAGATTGCTATATACTTTCCTCTTTGAACTGCTTTCGCTGTGTACCACAGAAGTTGGGGCTTTGTGTTGTTGTTGTCATTTGTTTCCATATATTGCTTGATCTCTTTTAATTCGGTCATTGATCCATTGGTTATTTAGGAGCATGTTGTTAAGCCTCCATGTGTTTGTGAGCCTTTTTATTTTCTTTGTACAATTTATTTCTAGTTTTATACCTTTGCAGTCCAAGAAGTTGGTTGGTATAATTCCAATCTTTTTGAATTTACTGAGGCTCTTTTTGTGTCCTAGTATGTGGTCTATTCTGGAAAATGTTCCATGTGCACTTGAGAAGAATGTGTATCCTGTTGCTTTTGGATGTAGAGTTCTATAGATGTCTATTAGGTCCATCTGTTTAGTGTGTTGTTCAGTGCCTCTGTATCCTTCCTTATTTTCTGTCTGGTGGATGTGTCCTTTGGAGTGAGTGGTGTGTCGAAGTCTCCTCAAATGAGTGCATTGAATTCTATTTCCTCCTTTAATTCTGTTAGTATTTGTTTCACATATGCTGGTGCTCTTGTGTTGGGTGCATATATATTCATAATGATTATATCCTCTTGTTGGACTGACCCCCTTATCATTATGTAATGTCCTTCTTTATCTCTTGTTACTCTCTTTTTTTTTGAAGTCTATTTTGTCTGATACTTGTACTGCAACACCTGCTTTTTCTCCTTGTTTTTTGCATGAAATATGTTTTTCCATCCCTTGACTTTTAGTCTGTGCATGTCTTTGGGTTTGAGGTGAGTCTTTTATAAGTAGCATATAGATGGGTCTTGCTTTTTTATCCATTCAGTTACTCTGTGTCTTTTGATTGGTGCATTCAGTCCATTTACATTTAGGGTGATTATTGAAAGATATGTACTTATTGCCATTGCGGGCTTTAGATTTGTGGTTACCAAACGTTCAAGTTTATCTTCTTTAATATGTTCCTGTCTAACTTAACTTGGTTATTGAGCTATTATAAACACTTCCTGATGATTCTTTATTTCTCTCCGTTCTTATTCCTCCTCCTCCATACTTTATATGTTCGGTGTTTTATTCTGTGCTCTTTTGTGTTTTCTTTGACTGCTTTTGTGGTATTTGATTTTATTTCTTGCCTTTTGTTAGTATTTGGTTGGTCTGCTTTCTTTACTGTGATTTTATGTTCTCTGGTGACATCTATTTAGCATTAGGAGTGCTCCCATCTAGAGCAGTCCCTCTAGAATATCCTGTAGAAGTGGTTTGTGGGAGGCAAATACCCTCATCTTTTGCTTGTTTGGGAATTGTTTAATCCCTCTTTCATATTTAAATGATAATTGTGCTGGGTATAGTATTCTTGGTTCAAGGCCCTTCTGTTTCATTGCATTAAATATATCATGCCGTTCTCTTCTGCCTGTAAGGTTTCTGTTGAGAAGTGTACTGATAGCCTGATGGGTTTTCTTTTATAGGTGATCTTTTTCCTCTCTCTGGCTGCCTTTAATACTCTGTCCTTGAGCTTTGCCTTTTTGATTATTATGTGCCTTGGTGTTGTCCTCTTTGGGTCCCTTCTGTTGGGGGTTCTGTGTATTTCTGTGGTCTGAGTGACTATTTCCTCCCCCAGTTTGGGGAAGTTTTCAGCAATTATTTCTTCAAATGCACTTTCTTTCCCTTTTTCTCTCTCTTCTTCTTCTGGGAGCCCTATAATATGGATATTGTTCCTTTTGTATTGGTCACACCGTTCTCTTAATATTTTTTCATTCCTGGAGATCCTTTCATCTCTCTCTGCGTCAGCTTCTATGCATTACTGTTCTCTGGTTTCTAATCCATAAATGGCCTCTTGCATCTCGTTCATTCTGCTTTTAAGTCCTTCCAGAGATTGTTTTATTTCTGTATTCTCCCTCCTTAGCTCTTGCATATTTCTCTGCAAGTCCATCAGCATGGTTATGACCTTACTTTTAAATTCTTTTTCAGAAAGATTGGTTTGGTCTATCCCCCGAGATTCTTTTTCAGGGGGGACTGAGTTAATCTGGTCTGTATCAAATTCTTCTGCCTTTTCATGGTGATAGAGATAGCCGTGGGTAGTTGGCACATGTCAGCTGGGAGAACATCCCTTCTTGCTAGTTTGTGGCCTTCCTCTCCTTGGAGAAAGGCGAGCCCTAGTGGCTTGTTTGGGCAGCTGCACACAGATGGGTCTCTGATTCTATCCCAGCCACTGTGAAGGAAGCTCAGTGCGCGGTTGCTCTGGGCTCCTCTATGGCGAGTTTGCGCCAGAGTGGGAACGGGCGGGAGGCTGTTTATCGCCGTGAGGGGCCTCAGAGCTGCACTGCCGCCTAGGGGGTTAGGGCGCCCAGAGTTCCCTGGGTTCCTAGCTGCTGAGATGATTGTGCTGGGACTCCTCCATCCAGCTGTGGGGTCCCTGTCCGTTTAAGACTTTCAAAGACTGAAGGGCCCCCACCAGTAAGATGGCGAACTTCCGGCTTCTCTTCCGGGTCCTCAGTTCCCTACGGCGCCACCTAAAGACCAATCACCTCTCTCCCCACTCCCACTCCCAGCACCTAGCCAATAGCCACCTGCCCCGTAGAAGTAACACCACAATCACCCCATGCCCCTTCCTATATAACCCAGCACCTTTCCCCAATAAAGCGGAATTCTCCGGTGAATTGCTGCTGTGTGTTGCTCCTTTCCTTTCATTGGTGCTGAAACCCGGGAGACAGGACAGCCCAACTGGGCCCCATCTTCCCCCGACACCAGCAGCAGCTTGCCCTTGTCCTCTTTTCCTGGCGCTGGCTCCTCTCACTCACCACTCCTCTCTGGCCTTTAGGTAAGTTTTCCCCCAGAGTGGGCCACTCTTCCCCGAGCTATCGCAGCACCATTGACTGTGATCGTCTGGCAAGGCCCTGACGCTCAGGGATGAAGAAAGAACTCTCACTGCCTCTGGACTTCACGGCTGCAGCAGACCCTCAGACCCCCTCCAACAGCCATAAATTGCCGCCTCTGGCCTTCACGGCTGCAGCAGACCCTCAGGCCCCTCCTCCAACAGCCATAAACGAGGTGACTCCTTTGCGGATGAGAACGCTCCCTTCCCCCCCCTCCTTCCATTCCTTCCGCCGAAAATTCCTTCTGCCAAAAACTCCTACTACTAGGTACCTCGGACTCCGGCACTCTGCCTTCTTAGAGAAGTCTGGGTGACGACCCACACTTCCTAAGAAACCGACTCGTATACGCGTTTCCGCAGACCACCAAGGATCATTGGGGACGCCCTTTTCTCCTTGCGGTCTGTTCCCAGTCCGAGGATCTCCATTTGTCTTCCCCTGTTTGTCTCCTTCTCTGTCCTTTAGCCATGGGAGCCTCCTCATCCCTCCCTGGAAGTTCACCTCTTGAATGCCAGCTCAAGTATCTAGCCACCCTCTCCCTGATGCCTGATATAAAACCAAAACTTCTCCGCAAATACTGCTCCCAAGATTGGCCGACATACCCTCTAGACAATAACAACCAATGGCCCACAGGGGGAACTCTTGATCCTAACATCACTCGCAATCTCTTTAACTACTGCCAGCGCCTGAAAAACTGGAAGGAGATTCCCTATACCGAAGCTTTCCCCCGCCTCCCCCCAATTTCTCCTAGCCTGCAAGCCGTCTCTCCCACAGAAGCCTCCCGTTCACTCCCTTCCCCCTCCTCTCCTACAACAGCCCCTCCCCCTTCCTCCACCGCCATCTCCTCCCCCACCTCACCCCCCTGCAGATCAAGCCTGAGCCTTTCAGCTCCCCTCTAAGTTCCAACAGCCTCCTCTGTCTTTGCCCCCATCACCTGTTTCTCCCCCACAGACTGAGCCAGAACCCTTCAGTCCTCCTCACACTCAGTCCCGAGGGCCTCCCAAAATTATCGCCCCCCCCTCCGAGAAGTAGCAAGATCCAAAGGCATCGTGCGTGTTCACGTCCCTTTCTCCTTAAGAGATTTAGCCCAACTTGAGAAACGCCTGAGTTCCTTTTCCACTGATCCCACAACATATCAGAGTTTCAATAGACCCTCCAGTCATACAGCCTCACACATCATGACATTTTCATGCTCCTAGCCAATACCCTCCTTCCTGAAGAGCATAGACGAGTTTGAGACTTTGCCCAAACGCACGCCACCTAAACCCACAGGACTGACCCCACCTATCCCTCTGGCCCCACCGCTGTCCCCGAACAAGACCCACACTGGGATTATAACACCGCCATGTGTCTCCGCTCTTGAGATATCTTCACCTGCTGCTCAATAGCAGGTCTGAAAAAAAACAGCTCGTAAATAATCAATTTTCAAAAGCTCCCTCCGAGTTCTTAGACTCACTCAAGCCCTATTACACTATACCAGCCTAGACCCAGAAACGCCTGATGGAAGACATGTCCTTATGACATACTTCCTAGCTCAAAGCTACCCCGACATTAAAGCTAAACTCAAAAAGTTAGAACAGGGCCCCGCTACCCCACAGACTGAGATCTTAACAGTGGCCTTTAAAGTCTTCCATAACCGGGAGGAGGAGAAGGAACGCCGTAAACGAAAGGCTGATCAGGCCAATTTCCAAATGTTAGCCCAGCTGATAAAACCACAACCTGGGCACTCCTCTACAAACAGGCCCCACACCAGGAACTTGTTTCAAGTGCAGACAAGAAGGACATTGGTCAAGGGCATGCCCCTACCCCAGATCTCCTACCACCCCATGCCCCAGATGCCACAAAAAGGGCCACTGGAGGTCTGATTGCCCAGCCACCCGAAGGGGAGGCTGGACGAACAACCCCCATCCTAAGCCCGCCGTAGTGGGGCTGGCAGAAGAAGATTGACGGGGCCTGGGAGCTTCTTGCCTGACCATTTCCATCAACAAACAGGAGCCCAGGGTTACTTCAGTAGTAGGCGGTCGCCCCATCTCCTTCCTCCTAGATACAGGAGCCACCTTCTCAGTCTTGCAGGAATACCGGGGCCCTACCACACCTGCCATTACTCCTATAGTCGGGGTAGGAAGTAAACAGATTTTCCCATTAAACACCCCCCCTTTTATGCACAATCCAAGACAATCCCATACCTTTCTCCCACTCCTTCCTGGTTATGCCCCAGTGTCCCATCCCCTTACTAGGATGGGACATCCTTTCTCTCCTCCATGTTTCCATAACTATATCCACTCCCACAGCCCCCAGTACTCCCTTTCTAATGGCCCTCATAGCCGACGACCCCCCTCTACCCAAGACAATCCCATACCTTTCTCCCACTCCTTCCTGGTTATGCCCCAGTGTCCCATCCCTTTACTAGGACGGGACATCCTTTCTCTCCTCCATGTTTCCATAACTATATCCACTCCCACAGCCCCCAGTACTCCCTTTCTAGTGGCCCTCATAGCCGACGACCCCCCTCTACCCAATGAAAGCTCCAGTTCTGCCCTCATACACCCTGTAAATCCCAGAGTTTGGGACATTACAAGCCCCTCTGTAGCTCTATGTCCTCCTGCCTCCATCAAATTATGTGACCCCTCTCAGTATATCTGTCAGGCTCAATACCCCCTAACCACTTCAGCCCTCATAGGCCTCCAACCCATCATCCAAGATCTCTTAAACAAAAATTACCTTAGACCCACTCACTCCCTGTTTAATACCCCCATATTAGCTGTTAAAAAAACCAACGGATCTTTCCGCCTCATCCAAGACCTTCGCCTCATCAACATGGCTGTTGTCCCTATCCATCCCTTAGTCCCAAATCCATACACCCTTTTATCGCTGCCCTGCCTTAGCCTCCCAAGACCCCTCCTCCCAAGATTTTTTCGCCTTCACCTGGACGGACCCATACACAAGACATTCTGAACAACTCACTTGGACAGTTTTGCCACAAGTCTTCCGAGTCCACCTTATTACAATACGTGGACGATCTTCTACTCTGCAGTCCCTCGTGGAAACAGTCTCAACTTAACACTGCCTCCCTACTTAACCTTCTAGCTTCCAGAAATTACCGGGTATCCCCTGTCAAAACTCAAATCTCTTCCCCTTTTGTCACTTACCTCCGATTTCTTCTATCTCAACAAAGAAAGTCCATTACCTTAGACAGAAAACAGCTCCTCTCTGACCTGCCTGTTCCCAAAACCAAGACAGAAATCCTTTCCTTTCTAGGCCTGGCTGGGTATTTTAGAGCATGGATCCCTAACTTCTCCCTGTTGGCAAGACCCCTATACGACCTCAGCAAGGGCCCCCCCTGAAGAACCATTATCCTTCTCACCCCGACACTCCTTCATTAAGCTCCATCGAGCCCTTGTGGAAGCCCCAGCTCTCCATCTTCCTGATTTGTTGAAGCCCTTCTCATTATACATTCATGAGAAGTCCAGTCAAGCTCTAGGAGTCCTAGGCCAATATTATAGCCCATCCTTTGCCCCAGTAGCTTATCTTTCCAAGCAATTAGACCCCACAGTTCGGGGATGAGCCCCCTGCCTACGGGCATTAGCCGCTGGACAGCTCTTGCAGAAGGAAGCACATAAACTGACATTCGGGGCGCCCCTTACTATTCTGTCCCCACATCACCTAAAAGATCTCTTAACCTTCAAAAGTTTACAGACTTTCCCTCCCTCCAGACTCCTGACCTTAATGTCCTCTTTCCTCCAAAATCCTGTTCACCCTGACTGCCATCCATACCCGAATCATGACTTTGTCCTCCTTTACCGCTCTCTTTCTTTTTCTCCTCATTCGATTCAAAGTAAGACAGACTTACACACAGCATCAAATAAAAGTTACTGCCCTCATTGCCACATCAGACTGCCCTCTGAAAAGCTGCTCTGGGCCTTTATACCTCCACTTTCCTCCCTCCACTGAAGTGTTCACTAGCAGCTACCTTTATTCTCCCTACCTCTGCTTCTTCTATGACCAAAGACAAGCCTATTGCAGGCAATGGCAAGACACCTACGGGGGATGTCCCTACTGGTCTTGCACCATTCACTACATGAGTAACTCCCAGTACCCACAGTATTACTCCTCCAACCGTTTCATGAAATACCCCAATGGCTCATTCTCCTTATCAATCCCAGATCCCTGGGACTCTCAATGGGCCGCTGGGGTCACAGCCTCAGTTTACTATGAGGAGTCCTCGACCCCCCACGGTACCCTTCATATCTCTCGAGAGTATGTTCCCTCTCACTCCCAGATCTCTCAAGTTGCATCAGATATCAGACATTCCAAAAAAGTCATTTTCCAAACTCTTGATGGCACTTCTTCATCTTCTTATTCCTCCTACTCTTAGTTACAGCTTATTCAAGACACCACCATCTTTCTCAACCACACCCTCAACACAGCCAATTGTTTCTTGTGCGCACCACTACAGCGCCCATTGTTGGCCGCCGTGCCCCTTAATATTTCCAACTACTCCTTCCATGCAGAAGGACAACCCCTCTGCCCCCTGGCAGACATACCCCTATGGGAACCAAAATACGCAGATAATCTCACCATCCACCACTGTGTAGGCCCAGCTCCACCCCCCTCCAGCGCACTTCACTGCCTCTCTATCTACACCCTACCTCCGGCTCTAAGACTTTCACTCAACCGGGACACTTCTTTTAGTGTAATGGGAGTCTTTTCAACTCACTGCCTCCCAACTCCGATATACCCTGCATTCTCATCACCCTAATCCCACAGCTTACACTTTACAGCATGGCAGAATTTCTTGAGCTCCAACCTCCCTTGCCCTCACGCACAAAAAGGGCTGCTTTCCTTCCCATCACGGTCGGTATCTCTTTGACCACCTCAGCCATTGGGGCAGGGTTTTCGGGAGGAGCCTTGGGTCACTCTCTATGGGCAATTAAAGATCTCAACACCAAACTTGAAGGAGCCCTGACATCCACTGCTGATTCCCTGGCCTCTCTCCAAAGACAGGTCACTTTGCTAGCTAAAGTCACCCTTCAAAACCGGCGGGCCTTAGATCTGCTTACAGCCGAAAAGGGCGGCACCTGCGTCTTCCTTCGAGAAGAGTGCTGCTATTACATCAACGAATCCGGCATTGTAGAAACTGACATTACCAAACTCACCGACCTTGCCTCCAGCCTCCACTCTGCTTCCAATTCCAACCCATTCTCTTCAATAGTAACAAACCCCCTCCTTACCTGGCTCTGGTCCATTGCAGGCCCCATAATAATCATTCTTCTCGCCTGTCTCTTCTTACCCTGTATAATGAAGTTCATCAAATCCCAAGTCGGAAAAATCTCTAATCAAACTTTCAACCAGCTTTTACTCAGAAACTATCAGCTTCTGGCCACAGAAGATCCCTCACCCTCACGTAACCTCCTCACCACATGCTGAGATGGAGCCCTCTCTCCGCTGGAAACTGTTCCTGGAAACAATGGCTGCAGACGCCTGGCTTCTGGCACCCGTATCCTCCTGGCACCATTTGAATCAACAAGTCCTCGACCTATAGTTACAAGGAACCTTCATTGATTTCCAACCTGAAGAAGTCCACATCTACTCGTCCTTATTGTGGGGAGTCCTATCAACCCTTTCCCCCCAATCCTCAAGCCCTCACTCCCTTCTCCGCCCCCGTTCAGCAGGAAGCAGTCAGAAAGAAAGCAACGTCCACAACCCCATTGAGGAGAAAGGGGGGAATGAAGGGCCCCCACCAGTAAGATGGCGAACTTCTGGCTTCTCTTCCGGGTCCTCAGTTCCCGACGGCGCCACCTAAAGACCAATCACCTCTCTCCCCACTCCCACTCCCAGCACCTAGCCAATAGCCACCTGCCCCGTAGAAGTAACACCACAATCACCCCATGCCCCTTCCTATATAACCCAGCACCTTTCCCCAATAAAGCGGAATTCTCCGGTGAATTGCTGCTGTGTGTCGCTCCTTTCCTTTCAAAGACCCTCACTTTTCTTTGTCCCCAGGGCACCAGCTGTGGGGACTGTCTTGCAGATTTTACTGCCCTGTTCCCCTACTATCCAGCACCCCATGGACTGTGTGTCTGTGTTCCTGGTGTGGATGGCTGGGGCTGGGTGTTTAGCAGTCCTTGGCTCCCTCTCCCTCTCCCTCTCCCTCCCCACTCCAACTCCTCTCCTCCTGCCGGGAGCTGGGGTGAGGGGTACTCGGGTCCCGCCGGGCCACGGCTTGTATCTTACCCCCTTTGCGAGGCGCTGGGTTCTCGCAGGTGTGGATGTAGCCTGGCTGTTGTCCTGTATCTTCTGGTCTCTCTTTTAGGAATAGTTGTATTTGTTGTATTTTCAAAAATATATATGTCTTTGGGAGGAGATTTCCGTTGCTCTACTCATGCCGCCATCTTGGCTCCACCAGTCAGCCATTTCTTTTTATCACTCATAGATACTAGGTATAATGAAAACAGAATGTCTGATTCTCCCATAAATTTAATCCCAGAAGTATAATATGGATTTGCACATACTTGAAAGGAAGTCAGCTAACAGTTGGGTTGTCTCCAAAGAAGAACTGCACAGGTGTCAAACAACACTGTATTAGATGGAAAATGACTTCTGTTATTATAATAAGGTAATAATGTATGAAAAGTATATGCCAAGGTATACAGCAAGAAATCAGGATTAACAAATGTTAATTTTAGACAAAATTCAGAACAGATTATCAAAGAAAGTTACCTCACATTGATTAAAGAAATAGGATGAATATCTCTCATTAACATTTTTGTACCTGTAAGTATAGCTGTGTATACATATACATATATATATGTAAATATATGTGGCATAATTGAGGTAATTTTCTCTATTTTAAAATACCTAAGGGGAAAAAATAAGATTATCACCACAAATGTTGAAAAAATCTTTAATAAACTTCAACAATCATTCTGATTTTTAAAATTACTCAAAATAGAAATTGATGGATCTAGCCAAACATGATAAAATGCACACACCTCTTTCCTAGAGACAGTATTTTACTAAATGGGAAAACAGCCCTTTTTACCAAGGCCAAAAACAAAGTAAAGATGCCTATTACCTCTTCTACTATTTAATATTGTCCTGGAGGTTTCTGCCAATGCAAGTAGAAAGAGAAAACAATTAGAGTCAAGAATTGGAAAAGATTATGTAAAACTATCTGTTACATGATATGACAGTATACCTAGAAACCCCTAGACAGTCAATGATAAAACACTCAAGGAATAAAAAAAAAAACCTTAGTAGAGTAGCAGGATATAAAATTTAGCATAAAATCAAGTCTTCATACATGAAATTTATAAGTCATCAGAGAATATCAAGAACGAAGAAAACATTTAAAATAACAAAGAAGATACTATATTTGAGAATAAAATATTAAATCAACATGAAATGAGCAACTTTAAAACTTTAAAATATCCATGAAAGTTACAAAAGTATATTTGAATCAATGGAATCACATTTCTCATCCAAATAGGATGAGTCAATATTATAGCAATGTTAGTTTTTCTTAATTTATAAATTTAATGCAATCCAAATAAAAATACCAAGTTTTTCCCCTCAGCTTTCATACTAAATTTCAGGTATTTAGCATTTAGTATTTAGGAAAAGCCTAAATAAGAAAATCAAATTATGATGAAGTCTCTGAAATATGCGTTCTACTATTACATTAATAGACATTTGGGATAGAATTGAAAGTCCAGTAATAGGCCCGAAAAGTGTACTGAATATTAGTATATGATTGCAGTGGAATCTCAACTTACTGGAAAATATGGACTTTATAATAAGTAGTGTTGAGATAACTGGATAACCATTTGGAAAAAAGGTGAAATTGGAATCATAACTCAGACCATACACAAGAATAAATGACAGGTGGATCAGGACTAGCTGTTAAAACAAAAATACATCAATACTAGAAAATTTTTTTTTGTTTTGAGAAAGTCTTTCCAAAGTCTTCTGGGATTATGCTTTCCAAACATAATCAGTTCTTCCTCAGGATGACTTACTTTGTGTGTAGGTAAAGATTTGTTGTGTACATGGGAGGAGGTAGGTTTGTTTCTTTCTATGCTGCCATCTTGGACTCACCTCCTTGTTGGTATTAAACTTGAGGACCTTTTTCTCCCATTCCTGTTTGTGTGGTTTTTTTGAATATGTGAAAAATTTAACATGGCAAAGTAATAACCTATATTAAAAGATATATTTGGGTTTTGAGAAAGTCTTTCTAAATATAACTCAAAATCCAAATACAATAAGGCCAAATATTGGTAAATTCAAATACTTAAAAGAGTATCCTAATGACAAAAAACACTATAAGCAAAATCAAGAGACAAGTGATAAAGTGGCAGAAAAATATTTATAATGTGTCTTAAGTAGAGGACTGATATAATTAATATACAAAGAACTTTTAAATTGTGACAGAAATGAAGTCAGATAGAAAAATGTATGAAAGACAACCAAAATTTTATTAAAATGTCCCTGAAAGATATTTAATGTAACTGATGATTAGTGAAAGTCAAAATACCATTATGAGTTTTTTTTATCACATCAGATTGGCAAATATTTAAAAGTTTGACAAACTTTTTAAGAGAGATATGACACAAATAGGTATTCAGTATATTCCTGGTCAGAATACAAATTCCCCTGTAGAGGAATATCTGACAAAACTGCATATTCATTTAATCTTTGAGCTATTATCTCATTACTAGAAATTTACTCTGAATATACACCTCAAATAAAAAAATATAAATACAGAAGATCATTTATTTTAGCATTATTTTTAATTATAAAATACTGAAGCTACCTAAACACCCATACATACTATATTGTTTGAAAAACTATGGCACAACCATATTATGAAGTAGTTTGCAACTGTAAAAAAAAAAGGGTGAGAAAAATCTCTGATATGGAATAATTGCTGGCATATATTGTTAAGTGAAAAACACTTGCAAAAGAACATATATGCGTTATCTTTTGGTGAGAAAGGGAAAATAAAATATATATCTACTTGTTTTTCATAGGAAACACAGGAAAAATAAACTAGAAACTAATGAAATTGATTATTAACATGAAATGGGTAAAAACAGGGTGAAAGAAATTGTAAAGTGTGACATTTCTCCAAATATAACTTTTAATATAGGTTTTTACTTTGCCATGTTAAAATTTACACATATTCAAAAAAAAACAGGGATGGGAGAAAAAAATCCTCAAGTTGAATACCAACAAGGAGGTGAGTCCAAGATGGCAGCATAGGAAGAGACAAACCTACCTCCTCCCATGTACACAACAAATCTTTACCTACACACAAAGTGAGTCATCCTGAGGAAGAACTGAGTGAATACCTTTTGCACAATGAGGGGTAAAAAGACCACATAAAAATAGCAGGTGAGATGGAGACACAGTAGTGGAGGGAGCTCCACCCCCAGTGAAGCCCTGCAGGAGCGAGGGACATCAAAAACAACTAGAAAACAGATTTGCCTTCCCTAAGGCACACAAAAAAGTCATGGTTTAGAGGTTTTGGAGCACGTGGAGGGTAGCCACACTATTTGTGAAAGAAACTGATTTTCAGAACTAAAGCACATATCAAATGATAAGAGAACTCCTAAAACTCTCCTGGACAGGATATGCTGGTGAGCACCATTGTTTTTATTCCCCTTGCACGTTGACAGTATAGCTAGGAAGAGAGCACCATTGTTTATGTCCCTTTCTCTCCATCCAGGAGCTCTTGGTCTGTACCACTTCAAAACTGGCCTCTCTGCTAACATGGCCCCAGCTGGCAGCCTCCCAGGAGACCCTGGCTCATGCCCTAGATGCCCTAGCACCCGGACATCCTAGCCTGTGTCCACACACCTCTGGCCAGCCAGCTAAAACCACTGGGCATATACCATTTATTCAGGGGATGTTCATACACAAGGCCATGCCCTCAAGATATGGAGAAGCAGCCCTTTCACCTAACCTACAGAACAAACACAGGTCAAACAAGATTAGACAGGGGAATACCCTTGAAACAAAAGAACATGACAAATTTTCAGAAAAAGAATTAAATGAAAATGAGGTAAGCAATCTACTCAATAGACATTTTAAAGTAATGGTTATAAAAATGCTCACCAGACTTGAGAGAGGACTGGATGAACGTAGTAAGAACCTCAACAAAGAGATAGAAAATATAAAAAGGAACCAATTGGAGATGAAGAATACAATAAATGAAATATAAAATACACTAGAGGGAACCAACAATGAAGTAGAGGAGTCTGAAGAATGGATCAGTGATCTGGAAGACAGTGTAATGGAAAGCACTCAAGTTGAATAGCAGAAAGAAAAAAATAATTTAAAAAATAGGTTAAGTGAGGGTGGAGCCAAGATGGCAGTGTGAGTAGAGCAGCGGAAATCTCCTCCCAAAACCACATATATTTTTGAAAATACAACAAAGAAAACACTTCCTAAAAGACCAGAAGACACAGGACAACAGCCAGACCACATCCACACCTGCAAGAACCCAGCACCTTGCGAAGGGGGTAAGATACAAGCCCTGGCCCAGTGGGACATGAGCGCCCCACACCCCAGCTCCTGGCAGGAGGAGAGGAGTCGGAGCGGGGAGGGAGAGGGAGCCCAGGACTGCTAAATAACCAGCACCAGCCATCCGCACCAGAGCACAGACACAGTGCATGCATGAGGTGCTGGAAACTAGGGAAAGAAGACAGTAAGACCTGTGAGTGGGTCCCTGCAGACATTGCACGCGGGACAAAGAAAAGCAAGTGCTTTTTGGAAGTTTTAAAGGAACAGGGACCCCACAGTTGGACCAAAGTGTCCTGGGACACTTAGTCCAGCAGCAGGGAATCTGGGGATCTCTGGGCACTCTAAACCCCTGGGCAGCAGTGAGCATGGAGGCCCCTCACAGAGATAAATAGCCTCCTGGCCGTTCCCCCTTCAATGCGGCTCCACCATATTGGAGCAGCAGTCCGAGGCAAGCCACACCCACAGCAACAGCGGAGATAAACTCCATAGCAGCCGGGCAGGAATCAGAAGCCCTTTCTGTGTGCAGCTACCCAGCACAAGCCATAGAGGTCGCTGTTCTCCCAGAAGAGGAAGGCCACAAACCAACAAGAAGGGAAGTTCTTCCAGCCGTCACTCGTGCCAGCTCTGCAAACTATCTCTATCACCATGAAAAGATAAAATTACAGGCAGACAAAGATCACAGAGACAACACCAGAGAAGGAGACAGACCTAACCAGTCTTCCTGAAAAAGAATTCAAAATAAAAATCATAAACATGCTGACGGAGATGCAGAGAAATATACAAGAGCTAAAGGATGAAGTCTGGAGGGAGATTACAGATGCCAGGAAGGAGATTACCGAAGTGAAACAAACTCTGGAAGGATTTATAAGCAGAATGGATAAGATGCAAGAGGCCATTGATGGAATAGAAACCAGAGAACAAGAACACATAGAAGCTGACACACAGAGAGATAAAATGATCTCCAGGAATGAAACAGTATTAAGAGAACTGTGTGACCAATCCAAAAGGAACAATATCAGTATTATAGGGGAACCAGAAGAAGAGAGAGAGAAAAAGGGATAGAAAGAGTCTTTGAAGAAATAATTGCTGAAAACTTCCCCAAACTGGGGGAGGAAATAATCAGACCATGGAAATACACAGAACTCCCAACAGAAAGGACCCAAGGAGGACAACACCAAGACACATAATAATTAAAATGGCAAAGATCAAGGACAAGGAAAGAGTTTTAAAGGTAGCTAGAGAGAAAAAGGTCACCTATAAAGGAAAACAAATCAGGCTATCATCAGACTTCTTGACAGATACCACACAGGCCAGAAGAGAATGGCATGATATATTTAATGCAATGAAACAGAAGGGCCTTGAACCAAGGATACTGTATGCAGCACTATTATCATTTAAATATGAAGGAGGGATTAAATAATTTCCAGAGAAGCAAAAGTTGAGGGAATTTGCTTCCCACAAACCACCTCTACAGGGTATTTTAGAGGGACTATTCTAGACGGGAGCACTCCTAAGACTAAACAGATGTTACCAGAGAAAATAAAATCACAGCGAAGAAAGCAGACCAACCAAATACTAACTAAAGGCAAAAAATAAAATCAACTACCCACAAAAGCAGTTAAAGGAAACACGAAAGAGCACAGAATAAAACATCCAACATATAAAGAATGGAGGAGGAGGAATAAGGAGGTAGAGAAGAAAAGAATCTCCGGACAGTGTATATAACAGCTCAATAAGCTAGCTAAGATAGGCAATAAGATACTAAAGAAGGTAACCTTGAATCTTTGGTAACCATGAATCTAAAGCTTGCAATGGCAATAAGTACATATCTTTCAATAGTCACCCTAAATGTAAATGGGCTGAATGCCCCAATCAAAAGACACAGAGTAACAGAATGGATAAAAAAGCAAGATCCATCTATATGCTGCTTACAAGAAACTCACTTCAAACCCAAAGACATGCACAAACTAAAAGTCAAGGGATGGAAAAACATATTTCAGGCAAACAAGAGAGAGAAGAAAGCAGGGGTTGCAGTACTAGTATCAGACAAAATAGACTTCAAAACAAAGAAAGTAACAAGAGATAAAGAAGGACATTACATAATGATAAAGGGCTCAGTCCAACAAGAGGATATAACCATTCTAAATATATATGCACCCAACACAGGAGCACCAGCATATGTGAAACAAATACTAACAGAACTAAAAGAGGAAATAGAATGGAATGCATTCATTTTAGGAGACTTCAACACGCCACTCACTCCAAAGGATAGATCCACCAGGCAGAAAATAAGTAAGGACACGGAGGCACTGAACAACACATTAGAACAGATGGACCTAATAGACATCTATAGAACTCTACATCCAAAAGAAACAGGATACACATTTTTTCTCAAGTGCACATGGAACATTCTCCAGAATAGACCATATACTAGCTCACAAAAAGAGCCTAAATAAATTCCAAAAGATTGAAATCCTACCAACCAACTTTTCAGACCACAAAGGCATAAAACTAGAAATAAACTGTACAAAGAAAGCAAAGAGGCTCACAAACGCATGGAGGCTTAACAACACGCTCCTAAATAATCAATGGATCAATGACCAAATCAAAATGGAGATCCAGCAATATATGGAAACAAATGACAACAACAACACAAAGCCCCAGCTTATGTGGGACGCAGCAAAAGCAGTCTTAAGAGGAAAGTATATAGTGATCCAGGCACACTTAAAGAAGGAATAACAATCCCAAATGAATAGTCTAACATCACAATTATCGAAACTGGAAAAAGAAGAACAAATGAGGCCTAAAGTCAGCAGAAGGAGGGACATAATAAAGATTAGAGAAGAAATAAACAGAATTGAGAGGAATAAAACAATAGCAAAAATCAGTGAAACCAAGAGCTGGTTCCTTGAGAAAATAAACAAAATAGAGAAGCCTCTAGCCAAACTTATTAAGAGAAAAAGAGAATCAACACACATCAACAGAATCAGAAATGAGAATGGAAAAATCAAGACAGACTCCACAGAAATACAAAGAATTATTGAAGACTAGTATGAAAACCTATATGCTAACAAGCTGGAAAACCTAGAAGAAATGGACAACTTCCCAGAAAAATACAACCTTCCAAGACTGACCAAGGAAGAAACACAAAAGTTAAACAAACCAATTACGAGCAAAGAAATTGAAACGGTAATCAAAAAACTACCCAAGAACAAAACCCCCGGGCCAGACGGATTTACCTCAGAATTTTACCAGACATACAGAGAAGAAATAATACCTATTCTCCTTAAAGTTTTCCAAAAAATAGAAGAGGAGGGAATACTCCCAAACTCATTCTATGAAGCCAACATCACCCTAATACCAAAAACAGGCAAAGACCCCACCGAAAATGAAAATTACAGACCAATATCCCTGATGAATGTAGATGCAAAAATACTCAATAAAATATTAGCAAACCAAATTCAAAAATATATCAAAAGGATCATACACCATGACCAAGTGGGATTCATCCCAGGGATGCAAGGATGGTACAACATTCGAAAATCCACCAACATCATCCACCACATCAACAAAAAGAAGGACAAAAACCACATGATCATCTCCATAGATGCTGAAAAAGCATTTGACAAAATTCAACATCCATTCATGATAAAAACTCTCAGCAAAATGAGTATAGAGGGCAAGTACCTCAACATAATAAAGGCCATATATGAAAAACCCACAGCCAACATTATACTGAACAGAAAGAAGCTGAAAGCTTTTCCTCTGAGATCAGGAACAAGACAGGGATGCCCACTCTCCCCACTGTTATTTAACATAGTACTGGAAGTCCTAGCCATGGCAATTAGACAAAACAAAGAAATACAAGGAATCCAGATTGGTAAAGAAGAAGTTAAACTGTCACTATTTGCAGATGACATGATATTATACATAAAAAACCCTAAAGAGTCGACTCCAAAACTATTAGAACTGATATCGGAATACAGCAAAGTTGCAGGATACAAAATTAACACACAGAAATCTGTTGCTTTCCTATACACTAACAATGAACCAATAGAAAGAGAAATCAGGAAAACAACTCCATTCACAATTGCATCAAAAAGAATAAAATACCTAGGAATAAACCTAACCAAAGAAGTGAAAGACCTTTACCCTGAAAACTACAAGACACTCTTAAGAGAAATTAAAGGGGACACTAACAAATGGAAACTCATCCCATGCTCATGGCTAGGAATAATTAATATCGTCAAAATGGCCATCCTGCCCAAAGCAATATGATCGAGGCAATCCCTATCAAATTACCAGCAAAATTCTTCAGCGAACTGGAACAAATAGTTCAAAAATTCATATGGAAACACCAAGGACCCCGAATAGCCAAAGCAATCCTGAGAAGGAAGAATAAAGTGGCCAGGGGGATCTCACTCCCCAACTTCAAGCTCTACTACAAAGCCATAGTAATCAAGACAATTTGGTACTGGCACAAGAACAGAGCCACAGACCAGTGGAACAGAATAGAGACTCCAAACATTAACCCAAACATATATGGTCAATTAATATTTGATAAAGGAGCCATGGACATACAATGGGGAAATGACAGTCTCTTCAACAGATGGTGCTGGCAAAACTGGATAGCTACATGTAAGAGAATGAAACTGGCCCACTGTCTAACGCCATACACAAAAGTAAATTCGAAATGGATCAAAGACCTGAATGTAAGTCATGAAACCATAAAACTCTTAGAAAAAAACATAGACAAAAATCTCTTAGACATAAACATGAGTGACCTCTTCTTGAACATATCTCCCCGGGCAAGGAAAACAACAGCAAAAATGAACAAGTGGGACTATATTAAGCTGAAAAGCTTCTGTACAGCAAAAGACACCATCAGTAGAACAAAAAGGAACCCTACAGTATGGGAGAATATATTTGTAAATGACAGATCCGATAAAGGCTTGACATCCAAAATATATAACGAGCTCACTCACCTCAACAAACAAAAACAAATAATCCAATTAAAAATTGGGCAGAGGAACTGAACAGACAGTTCTCCAAAAAAGAAATTCAGATGGCAAACAGACACATGAAAAGATGCTCCACATCGCTAATTATCAGAGAAATTCAAATTAAAACCACAATGAGATATCACCTCACACCAGTAAGATGGCTACCATCCAAAAGACAAAGAACAACAAATGTTGGCGAGGTTGTGGAGAAAGGGGGACCCTCCTACAGTGCTGGTGGGAATGGAAATTATTTCAACCATCATGTAAAGCAGTATGGAGGTTCCTTAAAATGCTCAAAATAGACTTACCATTTGACCCAGGAATTCCACTCCTAGGAATTTACACTAAGAATGCAGCACTCCAGTTTGAAAAAGACAGATGCACCCCTATGTTTATTGCAGCACTATTTACAATAGTTAAGAATTGGAAGCAACCTAAGTGTCCATCAGTAGATGAATGGATAAAGAAGATGTGGTCCATATACACAATGGAACATTATTAAGCCATAAGAAGAAAACAAATCTTCCCTTTGCAACAACATGGATGGAACTAAAGGGTATTATGCTCAGTGAAATAAGCCAAGTGGAGAAAGAGAAATACCGAATGATTTCACTCATCTGTGGCGTATAAGAACAAAGGAAAAACTGAAGGAACAAAACAGCAGCAGAATCACGGAACCAAGAATGGACTAACAGGTACCAAAGGGAAAGGGACTCGGGAGGATGGGTGGGTAGGGAGGGATACGGGGGGGTGGAAGAAGAAAGGGGTTATTATGAATAGCATGCAGAATGTTGGGGGTGGGAGGAAGGGGAGGGCTGTGCAACACAGAGAAGACAAGTAGTGATTCTACAACATTTTGCTATGCTGATGGACAGTGACTGTAATGGGGTTTGTTGGGGGGACTTGGTATAGGGGAGAGCCTAGTAAACTATATTCTTCATGTAACTGTAGATTAATGATAAAAAAAAGAGAAAGAAAAGGGGGATTACTCCCTGATAGGATAAAACTAACTGCAAATCAAGGATTAATGCATGCTTTATATATCCTTAATTTTGATCTTTCCAAGGGTTTCAGATGATCAGCTATGGAAATACATTTCTCTGATAATATTCCTTTCTCTTAAAACAAAAAAAAAGCAGTTCCTGTGTGGTGATCTCCAATAGGTTCTTCACAATGGTATAAAGGTCATATCAAAGTGTGGGCAAAGGGTTTGTTTGTGTTTATACAGAGGATCAAAGCCTAATTTGGCTACCCAGAAAATGAATTAAGATATGATATGGAGTAGAACTTCCATCATCAACATACTCTCGAAGAATCATTCCAGAAGATGAACATCAAAAAAACTTCAACAAAGATCCTGGCGCTGCTGCAGTTGTAGCTGCAGTCATCCCACGGGTTCCTAGACTTGCCATTGGAATGAAGAAGGAGATATCTAAGCTGGCCTCTGCATACAGTAAAACAACAAATTTGACTGGATCTATACTGTTGCAACTCAACCAAGAATTAGGAGAAGTGCAAGTTGCAGTGCTCCAAAATCGTGTGACTATAGACTATCTACTGTTAAAAGAACACATGGGATGTGAACAGTTCCTAGGAATGTGTTGTTTTAATTTGTCTGATTTTTCTCAAACTATTCAAATTCAGTTAGACAATATCCGTCATATCATTGATAAGTTTTCACAAATGCCTAGGGTACCTAACTGGTTTCCTTGGTTTCACTGGATATAGCTGGTTAGTTTAGGTCTGCTTTTGTTATGTAGCTGTATTTCTATTATGTTAATGTATGTGCGCAATTTAATTAGTAGTTTAAAACCTATACATGCTTATGTTACTCTACAAGAAGATATGTCAAAGAAATAATCAATCTTCCCATGTTTTCTTCTGTCTGCTAGTTCTATAGCTTTTCTTCTTCCTTCCTAATTACAACCCTGTAGTAGAATTAGTGCCTCATATAAAAAGTTACCGAGTATCATAATTTTTCCAAGTGGTAAAGATACCTCAAGACAAATGCTGGGCATAGAAGCCACAGGGCATAAATCTGCAAAGAAGTAAAAAGCTAACCTTTTCAAACAATATTGCTTCTCTCTCACCAACTTTACATTTCCCTGTATGGTCCCGGAAGATGACTGGTTAGCCAGAGATGGGTAAGATTCCTAAAGGGAGGAACAACCTAAGACAGGCACAGTCGCAGGGGGACCATCAGGAGAGAAATTGGGGACCTACAGAGGGGAGGCTTAGAACCTCACCCCCCTGTTTTGAGAGAAATCTGCATCTGTGGATGTTTTGTTGCCCTTTTCTAGCTTGGATTAATATTTAGTCTATAGGCACAGACCTGATCATCTACAATTGCCCTCTTACAGCACTAAATTATGTTTTCTACGTTTATCTTGCATCTACCTACCACGTCAGCATTTTATTTAAAAAAACAAGTAATAATAATAATAAGGGAGAAATATGAGATTCACATATAAATCAAGTATAAAAATCAAATGACTAATCATATCTGACTTGATTGTTTATAGTTCATGATGCGTGATCAAAACCGAAAGTTTCTGTGACATGACTGCCCTTGCAGTGTTCACCATGTAAGAACTTACTCACTATGTAAGACCTTGTTCACCATGTAAGAACTTATTTGTTATGCTTCAGAAGATTGGAGACTGTTGAGATATAGGCTTGGGGGTTGATTAATGACTGTGCATTGAGTCCCCTATACAGAATTTTATTGTTGTTAACAACCATTTGATCAATAAATATGAGAGATGCCCTCTCAAAAGAAAAAAAAGAAATTTAGGCATTAACTCAGTGTATAAAGAAAAAAAAATAAGTTAAGGGAGCTCTGTGAAAACATCAAATATCCCATCACTTGTATTATAGAAGCCCCAGAAGAAGAGAGAAAAAAGAGGGGGTGAAAGTTTATTGGAAGAAGTAACAGCTGAAAACCTTACTAGCTTGAGGAAGGAAACATGCCCAGGTCCAGGAAGCACAGAAAGCCCCAAACAAGATGAACCCAAGGAGGTCTATACCAAGACACACAATAATTAAAATGTCAAAGATCAAAGACAAAGACAGAACCTTAAAAGTATCAAGAAAACGATGAGTTACATACAAGGAAAAAACCCATGAAGCTATCAGCTGATTTTTCAGCAGAAACTTTTCCTGCCAAAAGGGCATGATATGGAGTATTCTAAGTGCTGAAAAGAAAAACCAACAACAAAGAATACTCTACCCAGCAAGGTTATCATTCAGAACTGAAGGAGAGATAAATAGCTTCCTATCTAAACACAAGTTAAAAGAGTTTGCCACCATTAAACCAACCTTACAAGAAATATTAGGGGGAATTCTTCAAGAAGAAAAGAAAAGCCCATAATTAGAAACAAGAAAATTATAAAAAGAAAATAATTTCCACTGGTAAAAACAAACTTATAACAAAGGTAATAGATCAGTCACTTAAAAGACAGAATGAAAGTTAAATGAAAATAGTGGTAAAATCAATCACTTCTAAAATTTAGTTGAGAGATTCACTAAATAAAAACTTGTAAAAGAATACATCATATTGGTGGACATGGTGTGTTTGGGGTCATGGGGAATACAGTGTAGCTCAGAGAAGACAAATAGGGACTCAGTGGCATCTTACTACACTGATGGACAGTGACTGCGATGGGGTATGAAGAGAGACACGATAATAAGTATGAATGTAATAACCACATTGTTTTTCTTGTGAAACCTTCATAAGAGTGTATATCAATGATACTTAATTAAAAAAAGAATTATCACCACTTTGCATATTTTGTTAAAAAGTAAAATGAGGGGTTATGACCACCATAATACTAAAAAAAAAGAATACATCATATACATGAAATGTAGAAGAGGTGAAATAAAATATTTAGTGCTGTTAGAATGCATTTAATCTTAAGTGACCATAAACTTACCATAGACTGCTATATATTTAGGACATCATTTATAAACTCTACACCAGCCACAAACAAAAAACCTATAGAAGTTACACAAAAAATAAATAGAAAGGAATCCAACCATAACACTAAAGAAAGACAACACACACAAGGGATGAGAACAAGAGAAGGAGAAAACAGAAAAGAATGACAAAAACGACAATAAAATATTTAACAAAATGCCAGTAAATACATACCTATCAATAATTACCTTAAATGTTAATGGACTAACTGCTGTAATCAAAAGCCATAGGGTGGCTGAATGGATAAAAAAATAAGACCCATTTATATGTTGCCTACAACAGACTCACTTCAGACCTAAATAAACACACAGACTGAAAGTGTTTGTGTGGAAAAAGTTTCTCTGCAAATAGAAATTTTAAAAAGCTGGAGTATCAGTACTTGTAGAACTTTATACTTAAAACACAGACTATAACAAGAGATACAGAAGAACTTACATAATGATTAAGGGTTCAGTCCAGCAAGAAGATAAAACAAGTGTAAATATCTATGTACCCAACAGAGGAGAACCTAAATACATAGAGTGAATATTAACAGATATAAAGGGAGAGATTCACAGTAATACAATAGTAGGGGACTTTCACACTTCATTTACATCAATGGAGAGATCATCCAGACAGAAAATCAGTAAAGAAACAATGGCTTCAAATGACACATTAGACCAAATGGGCTTAATAGACATATTCAGAACAAAAACAGCAGAATGCCGATTGATTTCAAGTGCAAATGGAACATTCTGCAGGATAGATCACATGTTAGGCCACAAAATGAGTCTCAATAAACTTAAGATTGAAATCATACATAAGCATCTTTCCCAACTACAATGTATAAAATGAGATCAATTACAAGAAAACAAAACTCATGAAGGTTAAACAACATGCTACATTAGTAAATAACCAATAGGCCAAAAGGAAATTTAAAAATACTTGGAAAATAATGAAATAGAAATGCAATGGTTCAAAAACTTTGGGATGCAGCAAAAGCAATTCTAAGCCTACCTCAGATAACAAGAAAATCTCAAACAATCTAACTCTACACCTAAAGGGCCTAGAGAAGGAAAAAACAGAGTCCAAAGTTAATAGAAGAAAACAGAGATGAGTACAGGAACAAATGAGATAGACTAAAAAAAACAAAAGATCAATGAAACCAAGAGTTGGTTCTTTGAAAAGAAAATTGATAAACAGTTAATTAGACTCATCAAAAAAGTTAGAGAGGACATATAAAATCAGATATTAAAGGGAAGTTACTAGTGACACCATGGATATACAAATGATTATAAGAAACTAAGAGAAATCATATGGAACACATTGGACAAGCTAGAAGAAATGGGTAAGTTCCTAGAAACATGAAATCTGCCAAGACTGAACCAAGACAATACAAAATCTGAACAGTAACAAAATTGAATTAGTAACAAGAACACTCAACAAACAAAAGTTTAGGACCAGATGGCTTCCCAGAAGAATTCTACCAAACATACAAAGAAGATTTAATACCTATTCTGTTCAAACTATTCCAATAAACTCAAGAGGAAAGAAAGTACCAAATTAATTTTATATGACCCAGCATTACCATAAACAAAGTCACTACAAAATAATAAAATACCAGGCCAATATCTCTGATGAACATATGTGCAAAAATCCCAACAGGATATTAAGAAACTAACCTTAGAAATACATTAAAAGGATCACCAGCCGTAACCAAGTAGATTTATTCCAGGATTGCAAGCCTGGTTCAATATCCATAAATCAATCAATATGATAGAGATGTACATTCACAAAAGAAAGGATTAAAAAATACATAATCATCTCAATAGAAACAGAAAAAGGATTTGACATAATTCAACATCTAATCATGACAAAGACTTTCAACAAAGTGGGTATAGAGGGATCACACCTCAACATAATAAAGTATGACAATTTTACAGCTAATGTTATACTCAACAGTGAAAAATTGAAAGCTTCTAGCCAAGATCAGGAACAAGGCAAGGATGTACACACTTCCTGCCCTTTTATTTTTGGTATCATTAATCTAAAATTACATGAGGAACATTATGTTTACTAGACTCCCCCTTCACCAAGTCCCCGCCCACATACCCTATTAGCCACTGTCCATCAGTGTAGTAAGATGCTGTAAAATTACTACTTGTCTTTGCTGTGTTGCACACCCCTCCCTGTGCCTCCCCACATTATACATGCTAATCATGAGGCCTCCTTTCTTCTTCCCCCCCTTCTCCCTCCCTTCCCACCCATCCTGCCCAATCCCTTTCCCTTTGCTTACTGTTAGTCCATTCTTGGGTTCTGTGATTCTGATGCTGTTTTGTTTAATCAGTTTTTCCTTTTTTCTTATATTCCACATATGAGTGAAATCATTTGGTACTTGTCTTTCTCCGCCTGGCTTATTTCACGAGCATAATACCCTCTAGCTCCATCCATGTTGTTGCAAATGGTAGGATTTGTTTTCTTCTTACGGCTGAATAATATTCCATTGTGTATATGTACCACATCTTCTTTATCCATTCATCTACTGATGGACACTTAGGTTGCTTCCATTTCTTGGCTATTGTAAATAGTACTGCAATAAACATAGGGGTGCATCTGTCTTTTTCAAACTGGGCTGCTGCATTCTTAGGGTAAATTCCTAGAAGTGGAATTCCTGGGTCAAATGGTATTTCTATTTTGAACTTTTTGAGGAACCTCAACACTGCTTTCCACAATGGTTGAACTAATTTACATTCCCACCAGCAGTGGAGGAGGGTTCCCCTTCTCCATATCCTCACCAACATTTGTTGTTTTTTGTCTTTTGGATGTTGGTCATCCTAACTGGTGTGAGGTGGTATCCCATTGTGGTTTTAATTTGCATTTCTCTGATGACTAGTGACGTGGAGCATCTTTTCATGTGTCTGTTGGCCATCTGAATTTCTTCTTTGGAGAACTGTTTGTTCAGCTTATCTGCCCATTTTTTAATTGGATTATTCACTTTTTGTTTGTTGAGGTGTGTGAACTCTTTATATATTTTAGATGTCAACCCTTTATCGGATCTGTTATTTATGAATATATTCTCCCATACTATAGGATGCCTTTTTGTTCTATTGATGGTGTCCTTTGCTGTACAAAAGATTTTTAGTTTGATATAGTCCCACTTGTTCATATTTGCTTTTGTTTCCCCTGCCTGGGGAGACATGTTCATGAAGAAGTCACTCATTTTATGTCCAAGAGATTTTTGCCTATGTTTTTCTCTAAGAGTTTCATGGTTTCATGACTTACATTGAGGTCTTTGATCCATTTTGAGTTTACTTTTATGTATTGGGTTAGACAATAATCCAGTCTCATTGTCATATATGTGGCTGTCCATTTTTGCCAACACCAACTGCCGAAGAGGCTGTCATTTCCTCATTGTATATCCATGGCTCCTTTATCATATATTAATTGACCATATATGCTTGGGTTTATATCTGGGCTCTCTATTCTGTTCCACTGGTCTATGGGTCTGTTCTTGTGCCAGTACCAAATTGTCTTGATTACTTTGGCTTTGTAGTAGAACTTGAAGTTGGGGAGCGAGATCCCCCCCCACTTTATTCTTCCTTCTCAGGATTGCATTGGCTATTTGGAGTCTTTGGTGGTTCCATATGAATTTTAGAACTATTTGTTCCAGTTCGTTGAAGAATGCTCTTGGTAATTTGATAGGGATTGCATTGAGTCTGTAGATTACTTTGGGCAGATGGCCATTTTGACAATATTAATTCTTCCTAGCCAAGAGCATGGAATGAGTTTCCATTTGTTAGTGTCCTCTTTAATTTCTCTTAAGAGTGTCTTGTAGTTTTCAGGGCTCTTCCTGCTTTTATGCAACACAGTATTAGAAATCCTAGCTGCAGAAATTTGGCAAGGAAAAAAAAATATACCCAAACTGGACAGGAAGAGGTAAAACTGTCACTATTTGCAGATAACATGATACTACATATAGAAAACCCTGAAGTCTCCACCAAAAAATCTATCAGAATTAATAAATTAATTCAATAAAGCTGCAGGATACAAAATTAATAGGTTCTACTTCTGTATACTAATAATGAGATATCAGAAAGAGATAATAAGAAACAGTCTCACTTGCATGAAAAAAAAAGTACCAGGAATAAAATAAAAAACCAATGAGGTGAAAGACCTACATTTTGAAAACTATGAGATATTGATGAAAGAAGCTGAAGAAGAAATGAATAAATTGAAAGACATACCAAACTCATGGATTAGAAAAATTAGTGTTAGAACTTCCACAATGCTTGAAGCTATCTACAGAGACAATCCCTATAAAAACCCCAATGGCACTTTTCATTGACCTAGAGCAAATAATCCTAATGTTTATATGGAACCACAAAAGACTTTGAATATCCCAAGGAATATTGAGAAAGAAGAAAAAATCTAGAAGAAAAAAATCTAGAGGTATCAAGCTCCCTGACTTCAAACTACACTGAAAAGCCTATAGTGATCAAAAGAGTGTGGTACTGGCACCAAAACACTTAGACCAATGGAGAGCCTAGAATTAAATCCGTGCATATATGTTCAATTAATCTATGACAAAAGAGGCAAAAATATACAATGGGGAAAAGACAGTCTCTTCAATAATTGGTATTGGGACTACTGAACAGCTACATGTAAGATAATTATACTGGACCACTGTCTAACACCACATATAAAAATAATTTCAAAATGCATTAAAGACTTGAAGGTAATACCTGAAAACATAAAACTCCTAGAAGAAAACATAAGCAGTAAGCTGTTTAACATCAGTTTTAGCAATAGTTTTTCTGAGTAGTAGTCTCCTCAGAAAAGGGCAACAAAAGCTAAAATAAACATGGAATTACCATCAAACTAAGATGTTTTTACATATCAAAGGAAATCAACAAAATGAAAAGGCAACCCACTGAATGGTAGAGATATCTGCAAATTATATATCCAATAAGGGATTAACATCCAAATATATAAAGGACTTAATATGAAAAAAATGTTAAAATGAAAAAAAAAACCTGATTCAAAAACGAGCAGAGGACTTGTATAGACATTTGCAAAGAAGACATACAGATGGCCAATAGGTGCATGAGAGGATGCTCAACATCACTAATCACAAGGCAAAAGCAAGTTAAAATCATAGGAGGTAATACCTTACACCTCTCAGATTGGCTACTATCAAAAAGACAAATATAACAAGTGTTCATGAGGACTTGATGAAGAGGCAATCCTCATACCCTGTTGGTGGGTATGTACATTTGTGCAGCCACTATGGAAAACAGTATGGAAGTTCCTCAAAAAGTTAACAATAGAACTTCCATAGGGTGAGCAATTCCACATCTAGGTATTTATCTGAAGAACACAAAAACGCCACTTTGAAGAAATATATGCACCCCCCCTGTTCATTGCAGCATTATTTACAATAGCCAAGATATGGAAGCAACTTTAGTGTCCATCAACAGATGAATGAATGAAGGTGTGGAGTGTGTGTGTCTGTGTGTGTTACATATACACAATGAAATATTATTCAGCCATAGAAAGAGTGAAATCTTACCATTGTAACATGGATAGACCTAGAAGGTATTATGGTAAGGTATTATGTCTGAAAAACATCGGACAGAGAAAGACAAATACCATATCATTTCACTTCTATGTAGAATCTAAAAAACAAAATGAAGGAACAAACAAAACAAAAGTAAGCTCATAGATACAGGAAACTGTTTTACCAGAGTGGTTAGTGGTTGGGGGACAGGTGAAATAGGTGAAGGGATTTAAGAGATTCAATGTTCTAGTTATAAAATAAATAAATCATGGAACTGTAATGTAATATAGAGCATAAAGAATTTAGTCAATAATTTTGTAATAATGTATGGTGCCAGATGGTAATGACACATCATGGTGATCATGTCATAATGTATAAAATTATTGAATCACTATGACACACACCTGAAACTAATAGGGTATCATATGCCTAAACTTCAGTTTAAAAATAAGTTCTCGGAGGATCACGGGAAGATGGCAGCATGAGTAGTTCAGAGGAAATCTCCTCCCCAAAACATATGTATTTATGAAAATACAATAAATACAACTATTCCTAAAAGAGACACCAGTGGATGCAGTACAACAGCCAGGATACATCTACATCTGCGAGAACTCAGCATCACACGAAGGGGGTAAGATACAAACCATGGCCAGGCAGGACCCGAATGCTCCCCCACCCCAAAACCTGGCAGGAAGAAAGGAGAATGGGGAGGGAGTGAAAGCCCAGGACTGCTAAACAACCAGCTCTAGAAATCCGCACCCGGAACACAGACACAAGGTGCACAGGGTGCTGGATATTAGAGAAATGGAAAAGCAAAACCTGTGGGCAGGTCCCAACAACTGGTGCCCCTGAGACAAAAGAAAAGCGAGTGCTTTCTGCAAGTCTTAAAGAGACAGGGACCCCATAGCTGGACGAAGTTGTCCTGGCAGCTGGGAATACTGGGGAAACTTAGGCGCCCTAAACGGAGGCAGTGCAGCTCTGAAGCCCCTCACAGGACTAGGCAGCCTGCCAGTCATTCCTCCAACTGGCGCGGACCCCGACACACAGGCCCAGTAGCAGGAGAGTGGGAGCGCGCACCGGGGGCAGAAGCGCTAGAAGGAACCGAGAGCAGATCCATGTGCCGCAGGGCTAGCCTGCAGCGGTGCGACTGAACAGCCCAGATGCGGCTCGCGCACACCAGAGGCAGTGAAGCCAGAGCTCGGTAGAAGCCTGTGTGGAAAAGCCCCGCGCAAACCAGCAGCAGAGCCAGAGGGAGCAGGCATGTTCCCAGGAGCCAACCAGAATCCCAGCCCAATGCACAGCTGCCTGGGCCAGACCCAAAGGCCGCTGCTGCCACACAGCTGCCTGGCAGGGTCGCCGCTAGCATGGAGTAGCGCACCTGGCATGCCTGCCACTCCCCGCAGGGCTCCACACTGCTCTGACGGACACACCACCCACAGCAGCTTAGGAGATTAACCCGGTGGCTCCTCCAGGAGTGCAGGTAGCCACCACAGGCAGCAGAGAAGGGCAAGGCATCCAGCAAGCAGGAAAGGACTTTCTTCTCTCAGCTGACACACCGCAACATGCCTACAGCTACTGCAATCACCATGAAAAGGCAAAAAAATCTGGTCCAGACCAAGATAGTTACACCTGAGAAAGGATCTGCAGAGGCAGACCTAACCAGTCTCCATGAAAAAGAATTCAAAATAAAAATCATAAACATGCTGACAGAGCTGCAGAGAAATATGCAAGAGCTAAGAGATGAAGTCCGGAGGGAGATTACAGATGTCTGGAGGGAGATCACAGATGTCTGGAGGGAGATTACAGAAGTGAAACAAACTCTGGAAGGATTTATAAGCAGAATGGATAAGATGCAAGAGGCCATTGATGGAATAGAAACTAGAGAACAGGAACGCATAGAAGCTGATGCAGAGAGAGAGAAAAGGATCTCCAGGAATAAAACAATATTAAGAGAACTGTGTGACCAATCCAAAAGGAACAATATCCGCATTATAGGGGTAACAGAGGAAGAAGAGAGAGAAAAAGGGATAGAAAGTGTCTTTGAAGAAATAATTGCTGAAAACTTCCCCAAACTGGGGGAGGAAATAGTTGCTCAGACTACGGAGGCACACAGAACTCCCGAGAGACAGGATCCAAAGAGGTCAACACCAAGACACATAATAATTAAAATGGCAAAGATCAAGGACAGGGACAGAGTATTAAAGGCAGCCAGAGAGAGTAAAAAGGTCACCTACAAAGGAAAACCCATCAGGCTATCATCAGACTTCTCAACAGAAACCTTACAGGCCAGAAGAGAATGGCATGATATATTTAATGCAATGAAACAGAAAGGCCTCAAACCAAGGATACTGTATCCAGCACAATTAACATTTAAATATGAAGGAGGGATTAAACAATTCCCAGACAAGAAAAAGTTGAGGGAATTTGCCTCCCACAAACCACCTCTACAGGGTATCTCAGAGGGACTGCTCTAGATGGGAGCACTCCTAAAAAGAGCACAGAACAAAACACCCAACATATGAAGAATGGAGGAGGAGGAAAAAGAAGGGAAAGAAATAATAATCAGACTGTGTTTATAACAGCTCTATAAGCAAGTGAGGTCAGACAGTAAGGTAGTAAACAAGCTAACCTTGAACCTTTGGTAACCACAAATCTAAAGCCTTCAATGGCAATAAGTACATATCTTTCAATAATCACCCTAAATGTAAATGGACTGAATGCACCAATCAAAAGACACAGAGTAATAGAATGGATAAAAAAAGCAAGACCCATCTATATGCTGCTTACAAGAGACTCACCTCAAACCCAAAGACATGCACAGATTAAAAGTCAAGGGTTGGGGATCAACAGAGGTGAGGCTTAGAACCTCTCCCCCCCTGTTTTGAGAGAAATCTTCTACATCTGTGGATGTTTTATTGCCCTTGTATAGCTTGGATTAACACATAGTCTACAGGCACACACCTGATCATCTACATTTGCTCTCTTACAACACTAAACTAAGTTTTCTACATTTATCTTACATGTACCTACCACTTCAGCATTTTATTAATAATAATAATAATAATAATAAAGGGATAACAACCATTTGATCAATAAAAATGAGAGATGCCCTAACAACAACAACCAAGAAAAAGTACACACTTCCAATTGTAAAATAAATAAGCAACCGGGATGTAATGTATAGCATAAGGAATATAGTCAAAATATTGTAACAACTTGGTATGGTGATAGCTGGTACTTAGAATTATCATGTATATAAATGTTGAATCACTGTGTTGTACACCTGAAACTAATGTAATGTAATACTGTGTGTCAACTACCCTTCAATAAAAAATAATTATCTAAAAAAAAAAAAAAGAGCAAAAAAAAATAAAAAATAAAAAATAAAAAAAAATAAAAAAAGACTTTATTAATAAAAAAAAAAAAAAAAAAAAAATAAATATGCTAACTTGATTAACCAGAAAATTTTATTCCTGCCCACTCCATATAAATTTTCTTTATTTCTATGTTCCTCTGTGGAGGGAGAGGAGACAAGAAACAAAAGCAATTAATATTTTTATGCATTTCTCTTTGATGCTAAAAAAGTCAGAGGCAATTTATCCTGCAGCGTTAATTCACATTTGGGAGGATCTAGCAAGATCAAAGTGAGTTTCAGCTATGGTCACCCAAACAGCTCCACAGTTCTGCACTGCAGCCATTTCTAGTACAAAATCAAATATGCTTCTAGACTCTTTTCTGAAATGAGGTAAATGTAATGTCTTTGACAAACAAAGCTGAGCAGTGTATTTAAGAATGTCTGACTGACGAAAATTAGGCTTGGGGTGGATTAATGATTGTGCATTGAGTATTGACCCCCCTATACAGAAATTTATTGTTGTTAACAACTATTTGATCAATAAATATGAGAGATGCCCTCACAAAATATATATATATACATATATATATATATATATAAACAGACTTCCAATTGTAAAATAAATCCAATTGTAAAAAACCGGGATGTAATGTATAGCATAAGGAATATCGTCAAAATATTGTAACAACTTCTTGGTATGGTGATAGCTGGTACCTAGAATTATCATGTATATAAATGTTGAATCACTGTGTTGTACACCTGAAACTAATGTAATGTAATACTGTGTGTCAACTACCCTTCAATAAAAAAAAAAAAAAAAAAAAAATAATAATAAAGGGAGAAATGTGGGATCTACATATAAATCAAGTATAAAAATCAAACGAATATTCATATTTGACCTGATTGTTTATAGTTCATAATGCATGATCAAAACTGAAAGTTTCTGTGATGACTGCCCTTGCACTGTTCACCATGTAAGAACTTATTCACTATGTAAGAATTTGTTCACCATGTAAGAACTTGTTCATTATACTTTAGAAGATTGGAGACTGTTGAGAATTAGGCTTGGGGTTGATTAATGATTGTGCATTGAGTCCCCTATACAGAATTTTATTGTTGTTAACAACCATATGATCAATAAATATAAGATATGCCCTCTCAAAAAAAAAAAAGTCAAGGGTTGGAGAAAGATATTTCATGCAAATAACAGAGAGAAAAAAGCAGGTGTTGCAATACTAGTATCAGACAAAATAGACCTCAAAATAAAGAAAGTAACGAGATAAAGAAGGACATTACATAATGATAAAGGGCTCAGTCCAACAAAAGGATATAACCATTATAAACATATATGCACCCAATACAAGAAGCACCAATATATGTGAAACAAATACTAACAGAATTAAAGGAGGAAATAGAATGCAATGCATTCATTTTGGGGTACTTTAACACACCACTCATCCCAAAGGACAGATCCACCGGACAGAAAATAAGTAAGGACACAGAGACACTGAACAACACACTAGAACAGATGGACCTAATAGACATCTATAGAACCCTACATCCAAAAGCAACAGGATACACATTCTTCTCAAGTGCACATGGAATATTCTCCAGAATAGACCACATACTAGGCCACAAAAAGAACCTAAGTAAATTCCAAAAGATTGAAATCCTACCAACCAACTTTTCAGACCACAAAGGTATAAAACTAGAAATAAATTGTACAAAAAAACCAAAAAGGCTCACAAACACATGTAGGCTTAACAACATGCTCCTAAATAATCAATGGATCAATGACCAAATTAAAATGGAGATCCAGCAATATATGGAAATAAATGACAACAATAACACAAAGCCCCAACGTCTGTGGGACACAGCAAAAGCAGTCTTAAGAGGAAAGTATATAGCAATCCAGGCATATTTAAAGAAGGAAGAACAATCCCAAATGAATAGTCTAATGTCACAATTGTCGAAATTGGAAAAAGAAGAACAAATGAGGCCTAAGGTCAGCAGACGGAAGGACATAATAAAGATCAGAGAAGAAATAAAATTGAGAAGAATAAAACAATAGCAAAAATCAGTGAAACCAAGAGCTGGTTCTTTGAGAAAATAAACAAAGTAGATAAGCCTCTAGCCAGACTTATTAAGAGAAAAAGAGAGTCAACACACATCAACAGAATGAGAAACAAGAAAGGAAAAATCATGACGGATCTGACAGAAATACAAAGAATTATTAGAGAATACTATGAAAACCTATATGCTAACAAGATGGAAAACCTACGAGAAATGGACAACTTCTTAGAAAAATACAACCTTCCAAGACTGACCCAGAAAGAAACAGAAAATCTAAACAGACCAATTATCAGCAACGAAGTTGAATTGGTAATCAAAAAACTACCCAAGAACAAAACCCCCAGGCCAGATGGATTTACCTCGGAATTTAATCAAACATACAGAGAAGACATAATACCCATTCTCCTTAAAGTTTTCCAAAAAATAGAAGAGGAGGGAATACTCCCAAACTCATTCTATGAAGCCAACATCACCCTAATACCAAAATCAGGCAAAGACCCCACCAATAAAGAAAACTACAGACCAATATCCCTGATGAACATAGATGCAAAAATACTCAATAAAATATTAGCAAACCAAATTCAAAAATACATCAAGAGGATCATACACCATGATCAAGTAAGATTCATCCCAGGGATGCAAGGATGGTAGAACATTTGAAAATCCATCAACATCATCCACCACATCAACAAAAAGAAGGACAAAAACCACATGATCATCTCCATAGATGCTGAAAAAGCATTCAACAAAATTCAACATACATTCATGATAAAAACTTTCAACAAAATGGGCATAGAGGGCAAATACCTCAACATAATAAAGGCCATCTGTGATAAACCCACAGCTAACATCATACTGAACAGCGAGAGGCTGAAAACTTTTCCTCTGAGATCAGGAACAAGACAGGGATGCCCACTCTCCCCACTGTTATTCAACATGGTACTGGAGGTCCTAGCCATGGCAATCAGAGAAAACAAAGAAATACAAGGAATCCAGATTGGTAAAGAAGAAGTCAAACTGTCACTATTTGCAGATGACATGATATTGTACATAAAACACCCTAAAGACTCCACTGCAAAACTACTGGAACTAATATCGGAATTCAGCAAAGTTGCAGGATAGAAAATTAACACACAGAAATCTATAGCTTTCCTATACACTAACAATGAACTAATAGAAAGAGAAATCAGAATAACAATTCCATTCACAATAGCATCAAAAAAAAAAAAAACCTAGGAATAAACCTAACCCAGGAAGTGAAAGACCTATACCCTGAAAACTACAAGACACTCTTAAGAGAAATTAAAGAGGTCACTAACAAATGGAAACTCATCCCATGCTTCTGGCTAGGAAGAATTAATATCGTCAAAATGGCCATCCTTCCCAAAGCAGTATACAGATTCAATGCAATCCCTATCAAATTACCAACAGCATTCCTCAATGAACTGGAACAAATAGTTCAAAAATTCATATGGAACCATCAAAGATCTGGAATAGCCAACACAATCCTGAGAAAGAATAATAAAGTGGGGGGTGGGATATCACTCCTCAACTTCAAGCTCTACTACAAAGCCACAGTAATCAAGACAATTTGGTACTGGCACATGAACAGAGCCACAGACCAGTGGAACAGAATAGAGACTCCAGACATTAACCCAAACATATATGGCCAATTAATATACGATAAAGGAGCCATGGACATACAATGGGGAAATGACAGTCTCTTCAACAGATGGTGCTGGCAAAACTGGACAGCTACATGTAAGAGAATGAAACTGGATCACTGTCTAACCCCATACACAAAAGTAAACTCCAAATAAATCAGAGACCTGAATGTAAGTCATGAAACCATAAAACTCTTAGTAAAGAACATAGGCAAAAATCTCATGGACATAAACATGAGTGACTTCTTCATGAACATATCTCCCCGGGCAAGGGAAACAAAGGCAAAAATGAACAAGTGGGACTATATCAAGCTAAAAAGCTTCTGTACAGCAAAGGACACCATCAATAGAACAAAAAGGTATCCTACAGTATGGGAGAACATATTCATAAATGACGGATCCAATAAAGGATTGACATCCAAAATATATAAAGAGCTCACATGCCTCAACAAACAAAAAGCAAATAATCCAATTAAAAAATAGGCAGAGGAGCTGAATAGATAGTTCTCTAAAGAAGAAATCCAGATGTCCAACAGGCACATGAAAAGATGCTCCACATCGCTAATCATCAGAGAAATGCAAATTAAAACCACAATGAGATATCACCTCACACCAGTAAGGATCGCCGTCATCAAAAAGACAAACAACAACAAATGTTGGCGAGGTTGTGGAGAAAGGGGAACCCTCCTACACTGCTGGTGGGAATGTAAATTAGTTCAACCATTGTGGAAAGCAGTGTGGAGGTTCCTCAAAATGCTCAAAATAGAAATACCATTTGACCCAGGAATTCCACTTCTAGGAATTTATGCTAAGAATGCAGCACTCCAGTTTGAAAAAGACAGATGCACCCCTATGTTTATAGCTGCACTGTTTACAATAGCCAAGATATGGAAGCAACCTGAATGTCCATCAGTGGATGAATGGATAAAGAAGAGGTGGTACATATACACAATGGAATGTTACTCAGTCATAAGAAAAATACAGATCCTACCATTCGCAACAACATGGACGGAGCTAGAGGGTATTATGCTCAGTGAAATAAGCCAAGTGGAGAAGGACAAGTACCAAATGATTTCACTCATATGTGGAGTATAAGAACAAAGGAAAACTGAAGGAACAAAACAGCAGCAGAATCACTGAACCCAAGAATGGACTAATAGTTACCAAAGGGAAAGAGACTGGGGAGGATGGGTGGGAAGGGAGGGATAAGGGTGGGGAAAAAGAAAGAGGGCATTATGATTAGCATGTATAGTGTGTGAGGGGCCCGGGGAGGGCTGTGCAACACAGAGAAGACAAGTAGTGATTTTATAGCATCTTACTACGCAGATGGACAGTGACTGTGAAGGGGTATGTGGGGGGGACTTGGTGAAGGGGGGAACCTAGTAAACATAATGTTCTTTCTGTAATTCTAGATTAATGATACCAAAAAAAAAAAGCTAATAAAAAAAAGATGAACAGTAAAATGCATGCTAATAGTTCAAAAAAAAAAAGTTCTCACCACGCACACAAAAAATCTGTAACTATGTTTGGTGATCGGTGTTAAACTTCTGTAATCATTTCACAACATATACATACATCAAATCATTACATTGTACACCTAAAACTAACAGTTTTCCATGTCAATTATATCTCAATTAAGAAAATAATGTATATAAATAAATGCAATAATGTATGTTAACCCCTTAAATCAAATATGAAATCTTAAGTTCATATCAGTAATAGTAAACAAACTTCTGGTAAAATGTAGAAGGAATAGTAGAGTTAGGAAATCACCATTTTACAGAAATAAGTGAACCAAGCAAAAATCAATGGATATTAGAACTAGTTGCTGGATGCTTGAAAGGAAAAGGATATGCACACAGTCACTAAGTATCTCACCATAAACTGCTTACTGATTAACTAAACCAAATATAATTTTTTAAACATAAATTTAAATTAAAGTTAAATACATTGGACTTGCAGTTTCTGCTCCATAAAAGGATAAGAGAAAAGATTCAGTGCTTAGAAATTGTCACATCCATTCTTACAATAAAATAAAAGCTAAACAAATCAGTGAAAAATTGGTGACTTATCTTCGACCCATCGAAGAATTGAGGGCTGTCTTGCCAATGGGTTTCAGCCCCAGGCAAGTTCGCTATGGATTCAATGTGACCAAAGAAATTGACAGCAAAGCGTTCCTTGGGGTGAAAGGGTTTATTACCCGGCTTGTTCTCCCAGTAGCAAGTCAAGCACTAGCGTCTCTAACTCTGCCCAGAGCACTGGGCCAAGCTCTCTATATAGCGCAATAATAGCTTATTGCCTAAAGGTGGGGAAGCGGTAGCGTAGCAACAGGCCAGTTACATCATCAGGTCATTTAAGTTCAGTGAGGATCCTGGCCATAGGAACCCCAACTTCTCACAAGGGCATACTGCCACATTAAACTCTGGAGATACAGGCAAATACAGACATACCTTCGAGATACTGCAGGTTCAGTTCCAGACCACTGCAGTAATTGCAAACATTGTAATAAAATGAGTCAAATGAATTTTTTGGTCTTCTGTGCATATAAAAGTTATGTTTACACTATGTGTAGTCTAGTAAGTGTGCAATAGCTTTATGTTCAAAAAAATGTACATGCTTTAATTTAAAAGTACTTTATTGATTAAATACTAACCATCATCTGAGCTTAAAAAAGTCATAATCACTGATTACAGATCACCAAAACATAATATTAATGAAAAAGTTAAAAATATTGTGAGAATTACCAAAATGTGACAGAGACATGATGTGAGCAACGTGGTTAGAGAAATGGTGCGATAGACTTGCTTAACACAGGATTGCCACAAATCTTCAGTTTGTAAAAAATACAATATTTGTATAGCACAATAAAGCTAAGCACAATAAAATGAGGTATGCCTGTACAGAGAATCACAGTGTGAATGTGTGTCTGTGGATAAAATGAAGGTTCCTGTGGCCAGGATTCTCACCTGGCCCTGATTGGCTAGCTCACTACACACATGTTGGCAGTATGTTGTTATTGACTCTACATAAAGAGCCCTGCCCAGTGCTATGGGTGACATGGTGTCATGGTTGCAGGAGAGCAGAGCAGAGCAGAGGCTGGTGTGGTGGCAGTGCTGAGGACAGAGGCCCTGAGGACAGCTGTGCAGGCAGAGAGGCCCAGAGACAGAGACCAGCTTGTTGCATGCAGACTTACTCTGAGTGAATGGGATTTTAGTGACTGACCTGCCACCTGGAAATAAAGTTGGGTATAACCCTTTCACCCCAAGAATGTTCTATTGTCATTTCTTTGATCACATTGAATCCATGGTGAACTTACCTGGGGCTGAAACCCATTGGCAAGACAGTGTCATCCTTTGAAAGCAGGTTATTTCTATTTTACATTTTGTGGAAACTGTTAAAATAAGGGCCTCTAGGACACTCTAGATAGGAAATTCCCCTGTCCTCTGCCAATCCCACTGTGTTTTTGTAGGAAAATGGAGCATTGTTCCCTAAAGCTGTGAATTGTGCATCTTTTTTTGTAATGTATATATGTTATGTATGTTAATATGTAATAATAAAGTAATAATATATATGTATGTAATAGTAAAGATCCAGCAAGCTACTGAAAGGAAATGGCACCTCTGGCGATCTCTGGTGACTCAGTCTTTACCTCTTTCTTGATCCTGCTCAGAGTTGTCTCGTTGGCAGGCAGCCGCCTGTGAAATGTGCACATTTCAAAGCAAATGGCTCCAGGAGCTCATAATTGCTGCCAAACGTGTGCGGATTTTAATAGCCCATTCTCATTAGCCTTGTGTGAAATCACCTGTCTCTGTGTTGTTACCCAACTGTAATTGTCAATTATGGTGATTAAGCTCGGCTTTCACTACCATCCCTGGTAATCATTAGTATTATCTCTGAGGCTGAACAAAGGAAAAAAATCTTGCCAGAAAAAAACCTTATTTTGTAGGTGAAGGTGAATGTTTTGGTGAGAGTGAAAGAGGTAGCATTTTTCTTTATTGAGGCTGAACCAAACTTGAGTCTGGCTGTCATTCCCAATCCGCCTCTAGCTGTCCTAGGACAAATCATCTCTTTTGTCACTCGGTTTCTGTTCATCAAGGAGGGGTTCCTGACACTCACCCCCTTCCAGTTCTCCAGAGTTGTGTCCCATAGCTAATTAGGAAAGTAGGTATGATAATTAACACCTTTAAAGTGCTTTCAATGTTGATGATTCCAAGTATAATGGAGTCCTAGAAACATTTGGGAGCAGCACACAAAGTGCTGCCAATGGGGAACTTGGGGTTTTGTTTGATTTTTTTTTTCTATTTTCATTAACCCCATTAAAATTTGAACACTTTACCTCGGTTTTCTACATAGAACCATCTAATTGTGAATTTTGACCAGTGTCCTGCCAATGGGTTTGAGCCCCAGGCAAGTTCACTATGGATTCAATGTGATCAAAGAAATGACAATAGAACGTTCCTTGGGTGAAAGGGTTTTACCCAACTTTATTTCCACGGTGGCAGGTCAGTCACTGAAATCCCATTCACTCAGAGTGAATCTGCGTGCAGCAAGCTGGTCTCTGCCTCTGGGCTCTTCTACCCCCGCAGCCATCTTAGTTTCTGTCCTCGGCATCGCCACTGCTCCAGGCTAGTCTCTGCTCTCCTGCAGCCTTGCAGCTATGCCACCTGGTCACCCAGAGCACTGGGCGGAGCCCTTGATATAGAGTCAATAACAACGTATTGCCCACATAGTGAGCTAGCCAACCAGGGCCAGGTGAGAATTCAGGCCACAGGAACTTTCATTTTATCCACAACTAGTAGTTTACTTTTTCCTGGAATTTGGAATGAACAGTAATGAAAATCAAAGAAACTGTCATTCCTTTTCCTCCTTTTTTATTTTTTACAAATTATAGTTTAGTAAATCCCCAAGTCCATTTCTGTTATGTTTTCGTGGAATTTTGGGACATGGCAAAATAATGAAAGACATTTTAAAAGTGATATCATTAGACATCCCTAGACTGCCATGTGTGTCCCCAAGGTTTCCAGAGCTCTTAAGACTTGGTTTCCTAGACCTTTCCAAAACACTTTGAGGATATTAATGAGAGATTTTTAAAAATTCTAATTTAATGGGAAGAAAGAAATTAACTAATGCAAGCTTCAGGGATATGTAGAGTGAATCAGTAAGCGCTGCCTTGTGGGACAGAGAGGGAATAAGGCTCCATCCCACACAGGCCTTAATAAAAACACCTAAATCCACAACCTAGCAAAGACCATCTGGCAATTGTAGACTGAGGCTGGGAAAAATTATAAAGGAATCAGGTTTCTCGATAGTTTCCCTTCTCTTCCTATTTCTCCATTCCTACTTAGTGGTGGTGGTGGTTTTAAAATATCTGATTATAGCAAACACTTATCTTTATCTCTTGGCTTCTAAATCCTCTGTACTCAAAATTACTACAGAGTATCTTCTCAAGTTTCATTGTCACTGTCTTGCCAATGGGTTTCAGCCCTGGGCAAGTTCACTATGGATTCAGTGTGACCAAAGAAAATGACAGCAAAACGTTCTTGGGGGTGAAAGGGTTATACCCAACTTTATTTCCAGGTGGCAGGTCAGTCAGCAGAATGCCATTCACTCAGAGCGAGTCTGCATGCAGCAAGCTGCTCTCTGCCTCTGGGCCCCTCTGTCCACACAGCTGTCCTCTGGGCCTCTCTGCCTGCATAGCTGTCCCGCACAGCTCTCCTCCGGGCCTCTCTGCACAGTTGTCCCACACAGCCATCCTCTGGGCCTCTGTCCTCAGCGCTGCCACCACTCCAGCCTCTGTTCTGCTCTCCTGCAGCCTTGCAGCCCTGTCACTGTGCTGTGCCCAGAGCACTGGGCAGAGCTCTTTTTATAGAGTCAAAAGACATGTATTGCCCACAGGTGTGCAGTGAGCTAGTCAACCATGGCCAGGTGAGAATGCTGGCCACAGGAACTCTCATTTTATCAACAGTCACCTGCCCATATACAGGGGAGGACTGGAATATGAACTATTATGACATTTTCTAATTTCTATGAATGTGTTTCTCTTGTAATATGAAATGTTACTTTAAATTTTCCAAAAAAGGATAATATGATTTGAAATATCACTTGGAATAAAGGAGGAGTAGAAAGTACAGCTCCAATATTTTCTCATCTATAAAGTTTGCCATCCCTTCCTTTCCTAAGTCCCCAGGACAAAATGCCCTCTCCTCTGTTCCCACAGTGCCTGTCCTTGCACGGATACAGTGTAACTATTTTATTACAGTTTTTGCTATGCAAACTAAACTTGTTTTCAAATTTTGGTCAAAAGAAAGCTTCTTTTTCAGATGCTGTATAAGTAAGGATAAGCGTGATGATGGAAAGAGAAAATTCAAACACCCATGAACTGTGAAGGATGAGTTCTTTATAGGGAAACTTATGGGGATCTACTGCCTTACAGTAAACTGATTCAAAAGAGAATGAGCTGCCTTGATAAATTGGATGTGCTATGAAAGCTGAGTGGTTTCTCTTTTTGGACAGCATTCCCCTGTCTTGCCAATGGGTTTCAGCCCCTGGCAAGTTTGCTATGGATTCAGTGTGACCAAAGAAAATGACAGCAAAACGTTCTTGGGGTGCAAGGGTTATACCCAACTTTATTTCCAGGTGGCAGGTCAGTCACTAAAATCCCATTCACTCAGAGCAAATTTGTATGCATCAAGCCGGTCTCTGCCTCTGGGCCCCTCTGTCCGCACAGCCATCCTCCAGGCCTCTCTGTACAGTTGTCCCACACAGCCATCCTCTGGGCCTCTGTCCTCAGAGCTGCCACTACTCCAGCCTCTGCTCTGCTCTCATGAAGCTTTGCAGCCCTGCCACCATGTCATGCCCAGCGCACTGGGTGGAGCTCTTTTTATAGAGTCAACAGCCATGTATTGCCCACAGGTGTGCAGTGAGCTAGTCAACCATGGCCAGGTGAGAATCCTCGCCCCAGGAACTCTCATTTTATCCACACTCCACCCCTCCAGGATTCTCTCCTCTCAACCTATGTGCCCTTAGTCCTCTGCAATGGTCCCCGTGCAGGGAAGCTTGAACATTGTTCTCCAGCCTCTCCAGCAAAAAGTCTTGCAGACAGGTCGGACTCATGGCTGTCTCTGACCTCTGCTTATTTGGTCTTAATGGCTGCAACTGCTGCTCTGGTTTCAGCTGTTGCCATAGCTCTAGTAAGATCCTATTTGGCTTCCCATCTAATTTCCTTCCTTCTACTCCTGCCTGTATCAAATCAACCCACATATGGGTCCTCGTAACCCTCATGGAGCCCCTCAAATTCTTCCTGTAAGTAACAGGTCTTTTCTTTCTGGGTTCTTGTTGCTTCAGCTACTGTATGTGTCATCTCGCATTTTGTAATCGCTGCCTCAAGGTGGGCTGCACTGTCAGGGAAGACAGCTTTCCCATCTCTGATCCCTACAGAACAATTCCATCTGCCCCTAAGTCCCACAGCCACCAGCTCAGCCTGAGTATAGGGGTGGACCATAGAGTCCTCCATGACCTGGGGAGGGGGCTGCTCCTCTCCTTGGGGAACTTCCAGCTGCTGGGCCTTTCTTTTCTTTACAACCACTGGGCGTGCTTTCAATACAGGAGGGGCCAGTGCCTCCAGCACCACCCCTTCATCCTTCCCCAGCTCCTCCATTTCTGGGACTGATTGCACCTTTCTCTCCACTCCCCCGAATGCCTCCTCTGCTAATAGTTCCTTGCAACAAGGCCAGCGCAGTCTTCAGCGGCTCTCTTACCTTCACCTCAATGCTTCACAACTGATGTTCTCATGCCATCTCTGCCTGTGCTTCCCTCAGTAGCTTGTCTTTTTCCTTGATGGCCTCTTCCTCCTTCAGGGCACCTGGCAGCACTGCCATCTCGTCTCCAATGGCACCTTGCTGCCCATGCTCTCGTGCTGCCTCCTCCCGCATCAATGCCATCTTCTTCCTCAGGGCATCCACAGAAGTTTGCAGCTTGTGTTCTCGTGCTGCCATTTCTTGGGTCTCATCTGTTGAGTTTTTAATACTGTGAGAAGCAGCCAACCCACAGTCCCTGCTGCCTCACGGGCACTCTGCTTCTCAAAGGATCTGCTTACTATACCAAGGGCCACCCTTACTGCCTCAGGTGTCACCTCCACTTGCCTCCAGTCCTGGGGTGGGGCCCAGTCCTCTAGGAGGCAAGCCACCTCAGACCACATACCCACTGGGGGACAATCCACTGTCTCCCCATTCACAGGGGAGGCCCGCTGAATCACCCCTCCCATGAGGGCAGCCTGTCTTTTTCCCTGGTCAACAGTGAACCCTGCCGACTTTCATCAATTGTCTTGCCAATGGGTTTCAGCCCTGGGCAAGTTCACTATAGATTCAATGTGACTAAAGAAAATGACAGCAAAACGTTCTTGGGATGAAAGGGTTATACCCAACTTTATTCTCAGGGTGGCAGGTCAGTCACTAAACTCCCTTTTACTCAGAGCGAGTCTGCATGCTGCAAGCTGGTCTCTGCCTCTGGGCCCCTCTGTCCGCACAGCCATCCTGCACAGTCGTCCTCTGGGCCTCTGTCCTTGGTGCCGCCACTACTCCAGCCTCTGCTCTGCTCTGCTCTCCTGCAGCCTTGCAGCCCTGCCACCATGTCATGCCCAGAGCACTGGGTGGAGCTCTTTTTATAGAGTCAACAGCCATGTATTGCCCACAGATGTGCAGTGAGCTAGTCAACCACAGCCAGGTGAGAATCCTGGCCACAGAAACTCTCATTTTATCCACAATACACACCCCATATTCACAGAGATCCTATGTAGGCTAGCAAATGTTTGTGCTTTGTGATAAAAATATTCCAGAAAGAGGTGACTTGCATCTAATTTGAAACTTTTTTGTTTCTTCCTAATGTGTATATGTTTCCTGTTAGGACAGATTCTATATTGTATTTATTCTTTTCTATCATTTACCATGGTGTCTGGTGCAAAGAGGACATCAATCAGTCTTTGCTAAACAGGCAAAGTATCACACTCCACCCCATAACTCCATGAATTTGAAATTATGGTTAATGGTGCAACCATGTCATATATTAAGTTTCTTCCTTTAAAGCTTGCACCCTAAATGTGTATTCAAAGCAATGAATGAAACAAGGCATAAAAGTTTCTTTTGAGATCAGGATCTCAAAATCCAGTTGATCTCTACTTCTATTTTGTCATACAACATATAACTTCTTTGAAGCTCTCAGAAGAAGAGATTGCTGTTTCTAGATACCCTTTTGCTTTTTCTTTGTGCTTATGGATCTGTTTCTGGTTATTTAAATTTAGAGCTGCCTTTGACATTTCACCCCCCAGTACCTAGCATCCCTAGCATTTCCTTGCAAAAGTTCTCTGATTCAACCATCTCTGCCATTTGGAATTTCTGTGGAAATGAACGAAAGCTGGCAATGGTTGCCATAGTGATCAAGTCTCTATGAAGTGAAGTCAGGGGAGCATCCATTGAAAGGAAGGGGAGAGCCATATTCGAGTAGAATAGCCATTGCTAAGAATGAAGTGGTTCTGAAGAAGGAGTGGGGTCAGAGTGGGAACTTAAGGAGTATGGAAAAAATTGGAACAGATACTATGAGGGATGTATCAGGGAGTCAACAAGTGATGAGTAAAGTGATTTCCTGCAAGTAGTGAGAGTACAGCCTAGGAGAGATTACATGTATCAGAATGGAACCTGGGAGCACGGCTTCCTGGTTACAGAAATTCTCAGCAGTGTGGGAGTGGCATCAGAGAAAACAGACATAAGGAATTGCCCAGAGCTGGGTATTGGCAAAACAATACATGAAATATGTGCATATCAAACATACCTGTGAAACATAAACATGCTCAGATTACTAAGAACTGCACTCTCAGAAGTTTTTGCTTAAACAGTTTGCCACAGAATGGATTGAATTATGTTTGTGTGAAACTTGTGTGAAGGAAAGCAAAACCTTTTATTATTCTAGTAATACTCCTAAATCACAGTCATTATGAGAACAAATTTTATAATTTATCAATAGAGTGCCTATCATATAGTTTATGTTTAGTAAATTCTTGTGTAGATATTTCAAAAAAACTCTGATTCCAACTAATATTTAGTCATAAGCCCAAGTCATAGCTCTTAAAAAGATGTGATAAACACACCCAATTGCCCTATAAGCTAACTTAGCAACAGACATCATTAATTTCATGATATAAAAGAACAAAGTTGACCTCTAGGAGAAGAAAGTCAAAGCCCCTCTTGGCCTTCCTCACCCAATACTTCCCTGCCTCCCGCGCTCTCATGGGATGACTTGGGATCCAGAGGTAGTCTCTCCCCTAAAGAGTTCAGATTTGGATTGGCCAGTTACCAGCAGATGAAGCTCTTAAAGTGAACAGCACTAGCATACATGAATGTGCTGTTCCCTCTTCTCCTTTAGCTTCCTTCCAGTGGCAACCTTGAGCATCTTTCTCTTCTCCCACAAGAGGGAAGAATCTAGTGCTTAGGAATTAGAACACCTAAGGCAGGCAGCAGAGGCCAAGTCCATGTGGGAATTGCAACAGAGACTAGCCTTTTCCTTGTTGTCTGTTATAGTTGCAGGTTCTGGGATGAGGATTTAGGTTTGTGGAAGGTACAAAAAGTGGGCCTAATAGGCTGCCTTATTTCTAGGCCATTCAAGCCAACATAACTTAACAAAGGAACTTCTCTCAGGAGTACCACCTAGGCCACTGGAATTTGAGGACTGATATACAGATATTGCACAGTGTTAATTTACCTTTCTTTAGTTCCTTTGTCCTTTGTCTATAACCATCAGAATCTTTTTTAAGTGGAGGGGTTAAACCCTGGGGCAGGCACAGGGTTTTATCATCGTTCAAACTCCTGAATAAAATACCACTCTAATGCAATATCAATGTCACACTTTAATAGGATCTTCATTCTATCATGTGCAACACCTACTCCAATACTTACCCTATCCCCTCAATCTCAATTCTTTTATCAATACATGAAGCTACAAATACATTGACTTTAATCTCAACTATAGAAAGGGAGTTTGTACTATGCATTATTATATTTGTTTTTAACCTTTTATCCACTATGTGGTAAATAATCTATAGGCAAGAATCATGCCTTGTTTATGTTTTGTACATCAAAGCACTGATTTAGTGTCCTCTGCATAGTACCTTTCTAACACCTGTTTTTTGCACCAGAATAAATTTTCAAGGTTGGAAGGGATCTGAGAAGTCATAGGACACAGTCCCACATCCAGGGATGAATCCTTCCTAAACCTCAGCCCAAACTTCTTCCCAAACTTCTCATCCTCTCCATGGATGCTTCCAGGGATGGGGAACCTGTGGCCTCATGCAGCAATCCATCCTGTTGCTGGACAGCCCTCACTGGGTAAGTGCTTCCTTACCTTGCATTGACATTTGTTTCCTTATGTGGTCTACCCTTGTGCCTCCTGCTACTCTCAGAGCCATTGCCAGCCCACTGTATAGCTCTTCAATTATTCAAAGCAGCTTTCATACTATCTGGATTTGAATATCCTCCATTCCTTTACATGTTCTTCAGGGAGAATGTCTTTCAAGATCCTGCATCTTTTCTTTAGAGGTTTGGTTGGTCAAAATTTCTCATAAATTGTGGATCCCAGAATAAGCCCCACATAACAATTCAGTAAAACCATCAAGAGAATAGAGTGGACAAAATTTCCATTCACGTCCTTATGAACACCTAGCTTTTCTGGCAATGGTTCCATTGACTCCTATTTAGCTTAAAGTCAATGGAAACACACATGTCGTCTCATATAAACTGCTGTGGAGTCTAAGCTTACTCATCCCAAACTTGCGCGGTTGGTCTTGGACACAAGGTAAGTGCCTTCATATTAATCCCTGTTAATTGTCCCCATTGATCAAACCAATTGGGGTGATTTCTTTTTTTTTTTTTTTTTTTTTTTTTAAATAATTATTTTTTTTGAAGGGTAGTTGACACACAGTATTACATTACATGAGTTTCAAGTGTACAACACAGTGGTAGAACATTTATATACATAATTCTAGGTTCCAGCTATCACCCTACCAGGCTGTTACAATATCTTGACTATATTCCTTATGCTATACATTACATCCCGGTTACTAATTTATTTTACCATTGGAAGTCTGTCCTTTTTTTTTTTTTTTTTTGTGAGGGCATCTCTCATATTTATTGATCAAATGGTTGTTAACGACAATAAAATTCTGTATAGGGGAGTCAATGCTCAATGCACAATCATTAATCCACCCCAAGCCTAATGTTTGTCAGTCTCCAATCTTCTGAGGCATAACAAACAAGTTTTTACATGTAGAACAAATTCTTACATAATGAATAAGTTACATAGTGAACAGTACAAGGGCAGTCATCACAGAAACTTTCGGTTTTGCTCATGCATTATGAACTCTAAACAGTTCAAATATGAATACTCATTTGGTTTTTATACTTGATTTATATGTGGATACCACATTTCTCTCTTTATTATTATTATTTTTAATAAAATGCTGAAGTGGTAGGTAGATACAAGATAAAGGTAGAAAACATAGTTTAGTGTTGTAAGAGAGCACATGTAGATGATCAGGTGTGTGCCTGTAGACTATGTGTTAATCCAAGCTAGACCAGGGCAATAAAACATCCACGTATGCAGAACATTTCTCTCAGAACGGGGGGGTGAGGTTCTAAGCCTCACCTCTGTTGATCCCCAATTTCTCACCTGATGGCCCCCCTGCGACTGTGCCTGTCTTAGGTTGTTCCTCCCTTGAGGAATCTTACCCGTCTCTGGCTAACCAGTCATCTTCCGGGGCCATACAGGGAAATGTGAAGTTGGTAAGTGAGAGAGAAGCCTTATTGTTTGAAAAAGTTAGCTTTTTACTTCTTTGCATATTTATGCCCTGTGGCTTCTATGCCCAGCATTTGTCTTGAGGTATCTTTACCACTTGGAAGAATTATGATACTCGGTAAATTTGATATGAGGCACAAATTCTATTTAAGGGTTGTAATTAGGAAGGAAGAAGAAAAGCTATAGAAGTAGCAGGCAGAAGAAAACATGGGAAGATTGATTATTTCTTTGATATATCTTCTTGTAGAGTAACTTCAGCATGTACAGGTTTTAAGTTACTACTTAAATTGCACACACACATTAACATAATAGGAGTATAGTTACATAACCAAAGCATATCTGTAATTATCAGCCATCTGCAGTGAAACCAAGAAAACCAGTTAGGCACCTTAGGCATTTGTGGAAACTTATCTATGATATGGTGGATATTGTCCAACTGAACTTGAACAGTCTGAGAGAAATCAGACAAATTAAAACAACCCATTCCTGGGGACTGTTCACATGCCATATGTTCTTTTAACAGTAAATAGTTTGTAGTTGTAAGACTTTGGAGCGCTACAATTTGCACTTCTCCAAATTCTTGGTTGAGTTCCAACAGTATAGATCCAGTCCAATTTTGTTGTTTTACTGTATGCACAGGCCAGCTTAGATATCTCCTTCCTCATTCCCATGGCAAGTCCAGGAACTGGTGGGATGAGTGCATCTACAGCTGTAGCAGTGCGTGGATCTTTGTTGGGGTTTTTTGATGATCATCTTCTGGCATGAGTCTTCCAGAGAGTGCAGATGTTGGAAGTTCTTTTTCCTATCGTATCTTAGTTCATTTTCGGGGTAGCCCAATTAGGCTTTTATCCTCTGTATAAACACAAACAGACCCTTTGCCTACACTTTTATATGCCCTTTATACCCTTGTGTAGAACTCGTTGGAGGATACCACACAGGAACTGCCCTTTTTTTTTTTTCTATCACTAATCTACACTTACATGATGAATATTATGTTTACTAGGCTCTCCCCTATAAACCCCTTTACAGTCACTGTCCATCAGCATAGCAAAATGTTGTAGAATCACTACTTGCCTTCTCTGTGTTGTACAGCCCTCCCTTTTCTCCTATCCCCTCATGCATGTTAATCTTAATACCCCCCTACTTCTCCCCCCCTTATCCCTCCCTACCCACCCATCCTCCCCAGTCCCTTTCCCTTTGGTACCTGTTAGTCCATTCTTGAGTTTTGTGATTCTGCTGCTGTTTTGTTCCTTCAGTTTTTCCTTTGTTCTTATATTCCACAGATAAGTGAAATCATTTGGTATTTCTCTTTCTCTGCTTGGCTTGTTTCACTGAGCATAATACCCTCCAGCTCCATCCATGTTGCTGCAAATGATTGGATTTGCCCTTTTCTTATGGCTGAGTAGTATTCCATTGTGTATATGTACCACATCTTCTTTATCCATTCATCTATTGATGGACATTTAGGTTGCTTCCAATTCTTGGCTATTGTAAATAGTGCTGCAATAAACATAGGGGTGCATCTGTCTTTCTCAAACTTGATTGCTGCGTTCTTAGGGTAAATTCCTAGGAGTGGAATTCCTGGGTCAAATGGTAAGTCTGTTTTGAGCATTTTGATGTACCTCCATACTGCTTTCCACAATGGTTGAACTAACTTACATTCCCACCAGCAGTGTAGGAGGGTTCCCCTTTCTCCACAGCCTCGCCAACATTTGTTGTTGTTTGTCTTTTGGATGGCAGCCATCCTTACTGGTGTGAGGTGATACCTCATTGTAGTTTTAATTTGCATTTCTCTGATAATTAGCGATGTGGAGCATCTTTTCATGTGTCTGTTGGCCATCTGTATTTCTTTTTTGGAGAACTGTCTGTTCAGTTCCTCTGCCCATTTTTTAATTGGGTTATTTGTTTTTTGTTTGTTGAGGCGTGAGAGCTCCTTATATATTCTGGACGTCAAGCCTTTATCGGATGTGTCATTTTCAAATATATTCTCCCATACTGTAGGGATCCTTCTTGTTCTATTGATGGTGTCTTTTGCTGTACAGAAGCTTTTCAGCTTAATATAGTCCCACTTACTCATTTTTGCTGTTGTTTTCCTTGCCCGGGGAGATATGTTCAAGAAGAGGTCACTCATGTTTATGTCTAAGAGGTTTGTGCCTATGTTTTCTTCCAAGAGTTTAATGGTTTCATGGCTTACATTCAGGTCTTTGATCCATTTTGAGTTTACTTTTGTATATGGGGTTAGACAATGGTCCAGTTTCATTCTCCTACATGTAGCTGTCCAGTTTTGCCAGCACCACCTGTTGAAGAGACTGTCATTTCGCCATTGTATGTCCATGGCTCCTTTATCAAATATTAATTGACCATATATGTCTGGGTTAATGTCTGGATTCTCTAGTCTGTTCCATTGGTCTGTGGCTCTGCTCTTGTGCCAGTACCAAATTGTCTTGATTACTATGGCTTTATAGTAGAGCTTGAAGTTGGGGAGTGAGATCCCCCCTACTTTATTCTTCTTTCTCAGGATTGCTTTGGCTATTCGGGGTCTTTGGTGTTTCCATATGAATTTTTGAATTATTTGTTCCAGTTCATTGAAGAATGTTGCTGGTAGTTTCATAGGGATTGCATCAAATCTGTATATTGCTTTGGGCAGGATGGCCATTTTAACAATATTAATTCTTCCTAGCCACGAGCATGGGATGAGTTTCCATCTGTTAGTGTCCCCTTTAATTTCTCTTAAGAGTGACTTGTAGTTTTCAGAGTATAAGTCTTTCACTTCTTTGGTTAGGTTTATTCCTAGGTATTTTATTTTTTTTGATGCAATTGTGAATGGAGTTGTTTTCCTGATTTCTCTTTCTGTTGGTTCATTGTTAGTATATAGGAAAGCCACAGATTTCTGTGTGTTGATTTTGTATCCTGCAACTTTGCTGTATTCCGATATCAGTTCTAGTAGTTTTGGGGTGGAGTCTTTAGGGTTTTTTATGTACAGTATCATGTCATCTGCAAATAGCGACAGTTTAACTTCTTCTTTACCAATCTGGATTCCTTGTATTTCTTTATTTTGTCTGATTGCCGTAGCTAGGACCTCCAGTACTATGTTAAATAACAGTGGAGAGAGTGGGCATCCCTGTCTAGTTCCCGATCTCAGCGGAAATGCTTTCAGCTTCTCGCTGTTCAATATAATGTTGGCTGTGGGTTTATCATAGATGGCCTTTATTATGTTGAGGTACTTGCCCTCTATTCCCATTTTGCTGAGAGTTTTTAACATGAATGGATGTTGAACTTTGTCAAATGCTTTTTCAGCATCTATGGAGATGATCATGTGGTTTTTGTCTTTCTTTTTGTTGATGTGGTGGATGATGTTGATGGACTTTCGAATGTTGTACCATCCTTGCATCCCTGGAATGAATCCCACTTGGTCATGGTGTATGATCCTTTTGATGTATTTTTGAATTCGGTTTGCTAATATTTTGTTGAGTATTTTTGCATCTACGTTCATCAGGGATATTGGTCTGTAGTTTTCTTTTTTGGTGGGGTCTTTGCCTGGTTTTGGTATTAGGGTGATGTTAGCTTCATAGAATGAGTTTGGGAGTATCCCCTCCTCCTCTATTTTTTGGAAAACTTTAAGGAGAATGGGTATTATGTCTTCCCTGTATGTCTGATAAAATTCCGAGGTAAATCCATCTGGCCCGGGGGTTTGGTTCTTTGGTAGTTTTTTGATTACCTCTTCAATTTCGTTGCTGGTAATTGGTCTGTTTAGATTTTCTGTTTCTTCCTGGGTCAATCTTGGAAGGTTATATTTTTCTAGGAAGTTGTCCATTTCTCCTAGGTTTCCCAGCTTGTTAGCATATAGGTTTTCATAGTATTCTCCAATAATTCTTTGCATTTCCGTGGGGTCCGTCGTGATTTTTCCTTTCTCGTTTCTGATACTGTTGATTTGTGTTGACTCTCTTTTCTTCTTAATAAGTCTGGCTAGAGGCTTATCTATTTTGTTTATTTTCTCTAAGAACCAGCTCTTGGTTTCATTGATTTTTGCTATTGTTTTATTCTTCTCAATTTTATTTATTTCTTCTCTGATCTTTATTATGTCCCTCCTTCTGCTGACCTTAGTCCTCATCTGTTCTTCTTTTTCCAATTTCGATAATTGTGACATTAGACCATTCATTTGGGATTGCTCTTCCTTTTTTAAATATGCTTGGATTGCTATATACTTTCCTCTTAAGACTGCTTTTGCTGTGTCCCACAGAAGTTGGGGCTTAGTGTTGTTGTTGTCATTTGTTTCCATATATTGCTGGATCTCCATTTTGATTTGGTCATTGATCCATTGATTATTTAGGAGCGTGTTGTTAAGCCTCCATGTGTTTGTGAGCCTCTTTGCTTTCTTTGTACAGTTTATTTCTAGTTTTATGCCTTTGTGGTCTGAAAAGTTGGTTGGTAGGATTTCAATCTTTTGGAATTTTCTGAGGCTCTTTTTGTGGCCTAGTATGTGGTCTATTCTGGAGAATGTTCCATGTGCACTTGAGAAGAATGTATATCCCGCTGCTTTTGGATGTAGAGTTCTGTAGATGTCTATTAGGTCCATCTGCTCTACTGTGTTGATCAGTGCTTCCGTTTCCTTACTTATTTTCTGCCCAGTGGATCTATCCTTTGGGGTGAGTGGTGTGTTGAAGTCTCCTAGAATGAATGCATTGCAGTCTATATCCCCCTTTAGTTCTGTTAGTATTTGTTTCACATATGCTGGTGCTCCTGTGTTGGGTGCATATATATTTAGAATGGTTATATCCTCTTGTTTGACTGAGCCCTTTATCATTATGTAGTGTCCTTCTTTATCTCTTGTTACTTTCTTTGTTTTGAAGTCTATTTTGTCTGATATTAGTACTGCAACCCCTGCTTTCTTCTCACTGTTGTTTGCTTGAAATATGTTTTTCCATCCCTTGACTTTTAGTCTGTACATGTCTTTGGGTTTGAGGTGAGTTTCTTGTAAGCAGCATATAGATGGGTCTTGCTTTTTTATCCATTCTGTTACTCTGTGTCTTTTGATTGGTGCATTCAACCCATTAACATTTAGGGTGACTATTGAAAGATATGTACTTATTGCCATTGCAGGCTTTAAATTCGTGGTTACCAAAGGTTCAAGGTTAGCCTCTTTAGTATCTTACTGCCTAACTTAGCTCGCTTTTTGAGCTTTTATGTACACTGTCTGGAGATTCTTTTCTTCTCTCCCTTCTTGTTCCTCCTCCTCGATTCTTCATATGTTGGGTGTTTTGTGCTGTGCTCCTTCTAGGAGTGCTCCCATCTAGAGCAGTCCCTGTAAGATGTTCTGTAGAGGTGGTTTGTGGAAAGCAAATTCCCTCAGCTTTTGTTTGTCTGGGAATTGTTTAATCCCACTGTCATATTTGAATGATAGTCGTGCTGGATACAGTATCCTTGGTTCAAGGCCCTTCTGTTTCATTGTATTAAATATATCATGCCATTCTCTTCTGGCCTGTAGGGTTTCTGTTGAGAAATCTGACGTTAGCCTGATGGGTTTCCCTTTACAGGTGACCTTTTTCTCTCTAGCTGCCTTTAACACTCTTTCCTTGTCCTTGATCTTTGCCATTTTAATTATTATGTTTCTTGGTGTTGTCCTTCTTGGATCCTTTCTGTTGGGGGTTCTGTGTATTTCCGTGGTCTGTTCAATTACTTCCTCCCCCAGTGTGGGGAAGTTTTCAGCAATTATTTCTTCTAAGATACTTTCCATCTCTTTTCCTCTCTCTTCTTCTTCTGGGACCCCTATAATACGGATATTGTTCCTTCTGGATTGGTCACACAGTTCTCTTAATATTGTTTCATTCCTGGAGATCCTTTTGTCTCTCTCTATGTCAGCTTCTATGCGTTCCTGTTCTCTGATTTCAATTCCATCAATGGCCTCTTGCATTCTATCCATTCTGCTTATAAACCCTTCCAGAGTTTGTTTCATTTCTGCGATCTCCTTTCTGGCATCTGTGATCTCCTTCCGGACTTCATCCCATTTCTCTTGCGTATTTCTCTGCATCTCTGTCAGCATGTTTATGATTCTTATTTTGAATTCTTTTTCAGGAAGACTGGTTAGGTCTGTCTCCTTCTCTGGTGTTGTCTCTGTGATCTTTGTCTGCCTGTAGCTTTGCCTTTTCATGGTGATAGGAATAGTCTGCAGAACTGGGACGAGTGACGGCTGGAAGAACTTCCCTTCTTGTTGGTTTGTGGCCCTCCTCTCCTGGGAGAACAGCGACCTCTAGTGGCTTGTGCTGCGCAGCTGCGCGCAGACAGGGTTTCTGCTTCCTGCCCGGCTGCTATGGAGTTAATCTCCGCTGTTGCTGTGGGCGTGGCCTGGCTCGGGCAGCTACTCCAAAATGGTGGAGTCGCGTTGGAGCAGGAGCTGCTGGGAGGCTATTTATCTCCGTAAGGGGCCTCCCTGCTCCCTGCAGCCCAGGGGTTAGGGTGCCCAGAGATCCCGGATTCCCTACCTCTGGATTAAGTGACCCGCCCTGCCCCTTTAAGACTTCCAAAAAGCACCCGCCAAAACAAAACAACGACCACAAAGAAAAACAAGAAAAAAAATTTTTTTAATTAAAAAAACAAAAATTTTTTTTTAATTAAAAAAAAAAAAAGGTGGTCGTTCGTTTTTCTTTATTCTCCGGTGCCAGCCTCAGGTCTCTGCTCACCGGTCTTTCTGCCCTGTTTCCCTAGTATTGGGGTCCCTGTCCCTTTAAGACTTCCAAAAAGCGCTCGCCAAAACAAAGCAGCAAAAAAGCAAAAAAAAAAAAATGGTCGCGCGCTTTTCTTATGTCCTCTGTCGCCCAGCCTCCAGTGCCTGCTCACTGTTCTTGCTGCCCTGTTTTCCCAGTATCGAGGGCCCTGCACTCTGGCCCGGATGGCTGGGGCTGGGTGTTCGGCAGCCCTGGGCTCCGTCTCCCTCCCGCTCTGCCTGCTCTTCTCCCGCCGGGAGCTGGGGGGAGGGGCGCTCGGCTCCCGCGGGGCCGGGGCTTGTATCTTACCCCCTTCGCGAGGCGCTGGGTTCTCTCAGGTGTGGATGTGGTCTGGATATTGTCCTGTGTCCTCTGGTCTTTATTCTAGGAAGGGTTGTCTTTGTTATATTTTCATATATATATGTTGTTTTGGGAGGAGATTTCCGCTGCTCTACTCACGCCGCCATCTTCCGCCCCTCCTTGGGGTGATTTCTAAACTGTGATTCTGTTAGGAATTATGCTCACTTCCACAAGGGAATTGTGAATATTACATGAAATAATGCACGCAAAGCACTTAGAATACCCCACAAATAATAGGTACTTAATAAATAGTAGTTCATATTATTATAGTCAACCTAATGACAGATTGAATTGGATGAACTCTCAGTTCTCTACCAGTTCAGGCATTCTGAGATTTTATATATATATATTTTAAGAATAAACAGGTAACTTGGAACTTCTGGTTTTCAGTTTAATGCTCGATGTAACATTTTAATCTGTTACCTGTTTTTATACCCTACCTCTAACATAAAAGTACAAGTAACAAGGCAAAAGGCAAAATAGTCCTTATTCTGCCTCCACAACTCTGTTAGACAAGTGATATGAACAGTAAGATCATCAGACAAATACATGTCACCAGCAGTAAGTTCTTTACTAATGGAAGACTTTGCTTGAAAAATACAGGCAGAAGCATTCACTTTCAGAAGCATTCAGAAGAATGATTAAGAAGCAACAATTTCCATGTTGGGAGTGAAATTGGGAAATATATATAAAACATGATGCCAAAAAGGATGTTTTTGTATTTAATGCAAATATGAGTCAACAAATGAAATAACTTGATGTCTGTAGGTATATAAAGTGGGTTAAATATAGCTCCAAGGAGTGACTTTTAGCTGGTTGCATTGTTAAGGCCCTGAAAGCTGCCATCAAGCTGGCAGTGCCAAATTTCTCAAAGGAGGATTCAAGGACTTTGTGCATCAGAATCACCTGAGGTTATTGTTTAAAATGCAGATTCCTAGATATTGTCCCAAACCACTGAATTGGAGTTCTAGAGATTGGGCCTGGGCATCTGAATTTTAACAAGCTCTTCAGTAGTTTCTAGAGTACACAAAAGATTAAGAAGCTATGCAGTACACTGGGTGCCTGCAAGGCAGCCACTGCCTGGAGGAAAGAGAAGGGATTCACCTTGCGCACATCTGCTACAGGCTCAAGTTACCCCATTTGGAAGCTATGTACTTTGAGAATCTCATTCATTCTGGACCACAGGGGACACCATACAGTGACACTGGGTCTTCACAGCCATCAGACCTCTGGAATGCCTCAGCAGGATAAGCTATCCAGAAGGTAGCTAATTCCTGAGAGGCCAGAGAGCTCCCCCCATCCCCAACCCCTACACAGCCAAAGAGTACTTGTGAAGATTAACTGAGTGTGGTGGATTTAACTTCCTGGATCATGATCTGGGAGGCAACTCACTGGAGTTCAGGGCTAGCTTTCAAGTTGTCCCATGTGACTCTCCTGTCCTGGCCAAAAGGAGCAGGGATGGGCACCTACCCAGACTGTGACAATCAGAATTTGTCTCCTGGGATTTGGGAACTGGGTCTGGATTTGGTTACAATTTGCTAACTAATTTGGTTCAAAACAGAACATGTGAATTTGAGATCTGTGTTTACTCTGTGGACAAAGCAGAGAGAACTCATTGTATATAGAGATAATAAGAAAACAAATGGGCAGAGAGAAGCAAAGACATAATAGTTCTTGCTTCCATCCAGCTTCTTCCTCAGGTCCAATTACATTCTTACCCTTGGTTCTGCAAGAGACCTCTGTATCCTTCTACCAAATTCCTCCATACTCCTTTTTTACATTTACTGATTCAAGAAACTTTCTGTTACTTTCGACTAAAAGGATCCTAATTAGCTAAGAGCAATTTGCCACTTTACTCTTTATCCTTTCTTACCACCCAGTATGCTATCTCTTTCTGTTGTCTACCCCTCCACTCACATCTCTGTGTTTTGTGCTCTTGACTCAATCTCCCATTGTTGCTCTCACCCAAAACTTCATGGAGTCTGTCCTATGATTGATTAAACTCTCTTCCATCTTTAAGTGATTATTTTGCCTCCTCCAGGCTTTACCTGAACTCCAGTTCTCCCAAGAGACTAACAGTTCCCTGTGACCCCTTCAAGGGAAGCCTACTCTTTTCATGTGTCTGCTAATAGACCAATCACTGGTCAAGAGAGGAATGAGATTACTATGTATAATTTAGGCCAGTCATAATTTATTCTGTAGGTTGGGGTAGAGAAAATCTCAGGACTTCCCTGAGATTAAGGAATGTCCATCAGAGGTTTATCTGGGAAGATGTGGCAGATTGGTTACTGCGCAGGCGATGGTTGATGTCTGCCTCTCATGACCCCCTCCCGCCTCATGTGTGTATGCAAGCACACACATATATTCCATTTTCTAACCACACTGGAGTTCTTTTGCCTTTGAGCTTTTCCATATGCTGTTCCCATTGCCTGATGATCTTTTTACCTTCTTCTTCACCAGACCAACTCCTACCACCCTTGAGGTCTTACTAGAATGTCCCTTATTCTGGGAAGTTTCCCTTGATCCCCTCCTGGGTCAGACCCCCTTGCTCTGGTCTCCCATTGCAGTGCACTTCCTCTGTCTTCACGTTTATCCACCTTATAGTACTGTTGGTTTCATTGTCAGCCTTTCCTACAGAGGTGAAGCCCCACAAAAGCAGGGGCTTTGTAGACCTTGCCTCCTCTTTCCCAGGGCATGTGACAGAGAGGGGCTGTATTGCTTTATGTTGTATTCCCGGGAAGCTGGAACAGCACTGGGTCCAGTGTGGCAGAAAGTCCACACACATTTCATGAGTAAATGGACCTTCCTCTTACCTGGACTTGTTACAGAAAACTGGAAAACCTGGCTGGACCGCTGACGGAAGAACCAAGCATCACTCAAAGGTCTTGGAAGGTGGAGGTTTATTGTACGCTGGTGGGCTCAGAGGAGAGTGATCTCCAAAGGTCTGAGCCCCGAGTACAGCAGGGCCATGCCTTTTATACATTTACTACAAAACTAAGGGGGGAGTCAGCACTCAGAAACTGTTGGAGTAGAGCTATTAGGTCACTATAGGTGTATTCAGGATGCTAGGTATATTTTAATCCATTTCTGTAAAGGTTACATGGATACCGTATTATAAACTAATGGGCTTCCATGACTTTGATTAACAAGCTTTTCCATACCACTGAGTCCAGGTGTGGGGGGAATACATTGTTACATTGTTTTAATCTCAAGCATCCAAGCACCTTGTGATTCCTTTATATTCTTGAAGCCTTAATGGAAACTTTGTCCGGCTTCCTTGGCTTCCTACCTATTGGGAGCCGGTCTGAACCGCCAGCCTGATGACACAGCCCGGGCAGTCGGATGGAAGGGACTGCACAGCGGCCTTCCCAGAGGAGCAACCCCGATATCCCTCCTGCTCAAAATGCCCCTCCTAATAAATTGGCTTATTTTGGTTTCAATTCAAGCTGCCCCTTCAGGGAAGAGGCCATATCCAATTCTCCCTGAAAATTTTAGGTACTTGCCCTAAAGGAAATTAGAAAAAAAAATCACTACTGCCCTTGTGACTACCCCCGATGATAGGAAAGTGAGACCCCATGAGTATTGGACCCAAGCTTATGGGAAAAAAGATATGGAAAATTTACCTGGGTCAAGGTTTCTTCCTCTGCCCCTACGTGGCCTCCAAATATATTCATTGATTAATGGTGACAGGTGGGTACAGAGAACAAATGATATTCTTTGGCTAGCCCGCCAAGGAACAACCTGGCAAACTATAAAACAAATGAGGAACAGGGCATTACCTAACTCCAGATATGAAAAATCTCCATTGTAAGTCTTAGTGAAAATGGGTCCGAGGCACAGTCCATAAAATTTGTCCCTGCCTGCCAAAAAGTCACCGTGTTCTTTTAGAGAGAGCCTCCTTCTGTCCTACCGGCAATGAAGAATGGGAGTATAGCTATGAAAGAATGAGGGCCCTACATAAAAACAATAGAATAGTGAACTTTAGATAGTCATCTGTAAAGAAACCAAGAGTCTGACACCTACTGAAGCTTTACAAAATTTTCTGACCACAATAATTAAAAACATAGCTTACTTAGAAACAAGTTAACTGCTAAGACCTACCAAATGATGTAATCTCATTCTCTAAACTCATGTAACTGTGCTATGTGTCAATTAAATGATTAATATCTGTACTTTACTTTATGTAGTCAAAGAGTATATAATCAAGCTGCTACTTTTCATTAATGGCCAGGCTCAGCTTTTGCTAGTGTCTGTGTCCTCATTTATTTCGGTGAGTCACCGACGCCGTCCATCCTTCAGGGACTCCTGGACTCGCTGGAGCTGGGCTCCGGCACCTACCAAACCTGTAGGGGGAAGAGATTTGAGAACTTTCTGAATATTTCCTCATCAGGCTTAGAATATATACACCTCTAGGTTTCCATAATTTGAGGACACATTTGAAATCCTGAGAGATAAAGAGACCTCAGATCAATGCCAAAAGAGATATGAAGGAGTTTTGCAGCTACAAAAGAACAACACGTTGTTTTGCAGTGAGCTGATTGTAGAACTTAAGGAAATTTCTAGGTGAGAATCTGCCTCCTGACCTGGATGTATGGAACAGACCCAGCAATATCCAGGCAGAAAGACAGGAGCTAACATGATTGGGCTTGTCCGTGCCATCTAGATGGACAAACCCCACTCCTAGCTTTCCCCCTTTTTATCTCCTGTGTGGATTTTCATATTTGGAACCACAGATGGTCTTTTAAACATGTCTTCTAGTCTTAAAATCCTTCTTTTCTCCCTCATCATTTCTCACTACTTACCCCAGGACAAACACTGGTGGTTTTTCTTTTTCTGTATATATTAGGCAAGAAATTGAATTTAGTCAAGGTATGAAGCTTTACATTAGATTTCTATCTTGAAATGCTACCTCGGAATATGGAATAAGATAATAAGGGACACATAAGAAATAAGATAATAAGTTGTATAAATAAGGTACAAGTGAGATAATAAAGGGCCAACATATAAAATGATCTAGAGAGCATTTTCAATTAAGATTGGCCCTTTTCAGAGAGAAAGCAAAGTAGCCAACTGCTTTCTGAAATTTTCCTTTACACCCATGTTTCATGGTCCAAACAGCCAGGTAACCTGGAGAACAGATAATAGAAAGAAAAGAACTGGCAAGATTTCTATTATATTATTCATCTTTTAAAACAAAAGCAAAGTTTCTTATTTAAATAGCCAACATTAAACACAGCCACTTAAAATATTATAAGTATGTGAAAAGTACAAGATTTGAATAAGTCAAACATAAAATCTGGAATCTTTTCCACATTATTTATCATTGCTTGCTCTGACTTTGATCCATTTTCTCAGGCTTTGGTAAAAGTTCCTAGCTCATCTGAGTCCTTATATTGCTTTTATTCCTAGAATATCTTATTGGGATAAAACAAGGATTTTCAGGCAATCTTGGTATCAAAAATTTACCCTTTTGCTATGACTTCCCTTTGTCACACCACAGATTTCTTTATCCTGCTTGACTATTGGGACTAAATATAGAGCTTCTCTGCCTTCCCCTATGACCCATCTGCTTCTGTTTCTCTCACTTCTTCTTATAAAGAGCATAAGTGGAAAGAAAACCATTAGTCACATTAGTTATTTGTATAACTAGTGTGAATCTCTGGGACTATCTTTTCACTATAAGGGAATAATATTTTGTCCTCCTCAGAAACAGAATAGGAGCTATTTCTCTTTGAAACAGTTTTTCCTCACTAGGAAGCCCTTAAATTTGCATAAAATGATTTCTCATAGTGGTTGCTCCATAAAGTTGCAGAAATGAAGTTAAAGGAACCATGTCCCTTTTCATATAAGACAAGCTTTAAGGAAAAAGAAAAACATGCAAATGAAAAATTTAGCAATGCCTTGCAACAAACGTGTTCAATAATTCCATTTTAATACAATCTTCCATGAAGAAAGGCGATCATTCATGTGCCATAATCACATAGCAGCATTTCATTTGGTTTCTAATGTCCTTTTTCTCCCAAACATTGAAAAGTGCACAAATACCAAAGCTGCCAGCAAAATATCTAGTTGAGCTATGGAGTCAATGAATCCTGGGTCTACCCTTGGGTAGATCCAAGGTTAACCAAAATTAACTTTCTCTGCAACCAGCATCATTCAAGGGAGCAGAATGGCCATGTGAGAAGCCTCCTTCTTCCCAGTATCCTACTGTCAATGTTCTGCCCTTGAAGTCCTCACCTCCTATGTGTATTGCAGGATGAGTCAGTGGAGGACATGACCCATAGGTTTTCCACAGTCACCTGTACCTGCATTATGGATTATTAAACTGAGCCAAATGATTCCAGAGGAGGTAAATTCCAGAAGAAAATCTTTTCCTTTTGTTAATTCTGTAGAGGTCCATATTTCAAGAGCGCAGTTAAAAGCTACAGAAGACACTAATTTCTTTCTAGCAATTCGTATTTATTACTTGAATTTCTAAACTAGTAACTAAGTTTCTTTCACTTACATTTATGTAGGGGTGAGGTAAGGAGAGACACTAATATCAACAACAATAGCTAATATTTACTGAGTACTCTGTGTCCTTGCATTATCTTATTTAATCTCCTAATACTCCTGTAAATTAAATACTATTATCATCTCTATTGTATTGTACAGATGAGGAAGCTGAGGATTAAAAAGTTAGTAACCTGCCCAAGGTCAAACAGTTATTAGAACTGGTATGAGACCCTTACTCTATCCCCACCTAGTTCCTTCAGAATTCTTGGCTGGCATAATCCAAGAGGATATGGCCAGAAGTAGGGGGTTCTTGTTTGCCCCACAATATGCAGGCTGTGTTAAATGGAAAGGAGGCTACTTTGGCCACTGGGAGGAGCTGAGGGTTCTGCCCTTTCATTTAAGGCTCAGTAAGACAAAAGAAAGAAACCAGGAAGATAGAAGCAGTTCCTTATGTCCTTACCCAAGGCTGGCAGTTTTAATCATAACTCTCGATTTTGTACACTCCTGGTGAGGTGGGGGCAGGGGGATGTTTAAAGGTTATTGTTAATTTTTTTTTCTTCTTTTTTTTTTTTCAGAGACCTTATGCCTGACCTGCTCTTTAATCCCCCTTTTCAATTGAAGGGTTCAAAGGAGCATAATGATTGTTTTACAGCCATAAGATATATTAGTGAGAGGAACAACATGGACATTACCCAAACTTATATCCTTAACTGGAGTAGACTTTTCTCTGACTTTGTAGGTTGGGGTTAGCTAACATAACATCAAGGGCTAAATAGAAAACTGTTTCAACTACACAATGCTACAGAAAAGCAAATGCCCTGCCAGCAATGCTGATTCACTGCTAAGCCACACAATTCTGAAAGCAATCAATTGAGTTATCCTGGGTGCAGTCTTTAAACAAACCGGTCCCTTTTCATACATACATATTCATCACTTTTATCAGAAGATAATCCATTCTAGAAAGACAGCTGCTTTCTAAATAAATTGCTGTTCCTTAGCAGCTGAATCCAACAGGCTGTTTTTCTCACTTCAGTGAATTTGTTCTGACAACAGTGCATGCCAGTCATTTGCTCTTTTCCTTTCATGATTTGGTTTTATTACTAATCTATTCATTATGTTTATTGGATCTGTCCAATATTTGAGAGCCTCAGTGCATATTTACAAGTGCAATAAAAAGAGGCAGCCTTAGCCATTATAGCTTAGGCACACAAGACATAAAGTGACCCTCTCCTCTTCTACCTCTGATGAAAACTATGCAGGGCTATGGGTTGACTGCTTGATCAAACTGACTAGCTATTACAGTATGATCAGTCAAATAACCAGATAATGTAACCAAGTAAACAGTTCGCTTGATTTTTCCTCCACTTAATTCAAATTCAGGGTCTAATTGTTCCTTTTAAAAATTGAGATATAATACACAACATAAAATTTACCCTCTTAAAGTGAACAATTCAGTGGTTTTTAGTATATTCACAAAGTTGTGTAGCCATCACCACTAATTCCAGAACATTTCATTGCCCCAAAAAGAAATCCTTATCTATAACATCCATTGTCCTCCCCTCCAACCCCTGGAATCCAGAAATTTACTTTCTATGTCTATGAATTTGCTTATTTGGGACATTAATATAATGGAATAATATAATATGTGGCCTTTTATGTCTGACTTCTTTCAATAAGCATAACACTTTCAAGGTTCATCTATGTTGTAGCATGTATTAGTATTTTAATACTTTTTTGTTATTAAAGACTTCATTTTTTAGAGTAGTTATAGGCAAAATTGAGGGGAAGGTTTAGGTATCCATTATACTCCCTGACCTGCACATGCATTACCTCCCCCATTATGAACATCCACCACCAGAACGACATATCTGTTAAAATAGATGAACTTACACTGACACATCATAATCACACAAAGTCCACAATTTACATTAGAATCCACTTTGCTGTTGTACATTCTATGGGTTTGAAAAAATGTATGACATGTATCCATCATTATAGCATCATACAGAGTATTTTAAGGCCCCCTCCAACTCCTAGCAACCACTGATCTTTTTAACATCTCCATAGTTTTGCCTTTTCCAGAATGACATGTAGTTGGAATCATACAGTATGTAGCCTTTTCAGACTGGCTTCTTCCACTTATTGATAGGAATTTAAGTTTTCTCCATGCTTTTCATGCCTTGTTAGATCATTTATTTTAAGCTCTGAATAATATTTCACTGTTTATATGTACCACTGTTTATCAATTAATCGACGGATGGATATCTTGATTGCTACTGTTTTTTATTAGAGTATAGTTGATATACAATATTATATTGGTTTCAGATGTACAACACAGTGATTTGATAATTATATACACTGCTACATGCTCACTGCAGTACCTGTAGTTACCTTGTAACCATACCAAGATATTACAATATTATTGGTCATATTCTCTATGCTTTACCTCTGTTCCTATGACTAATTTATAATTTCATGATTTACAAAAATATCTATATTTTATAATTTATATAAATTTAATTTATACTAGTTTTTATAATTTGAAATTTGTACTTCCTTATTCCCTTCACCTATTTCACCCATCCCCCACCCCCCTCTGCTATGATAACCAACAGTCTGTTGTCAGTATTTATGGGTCTATTTCTTTTATAATTTGTTTTGTTTTTTAGATTCCACATATAAGTGAAATCATATGGTATTTGTCTTTCTCTGTCTGGCTTATCTCACTTAGCTTGATACCCTCTAGGTCCATCCACATTGTTGCAAATAGCAAGAATTCCTTCTCTTTTATGGCTGAGTAATATTCCATTGTGTATATGTACCACTTCTTGTTTATCATCCATCTATGGGTGGACACTTGGATTGATTCCATGTCTTGGCTTTTGAAAATTATGAATAAAACTGCTATAAATATTATGTGCAGGTTTTTGTATGGATATTAAGTTTTCAACTTCTTTGGGTAAACACAAAGAAGCACAGGTTCTAAATCATGTGGTAAGTGTATACTTAGCTTTGTAAGAAACCTTCAAACTGTCTTTCAAAATGGATATACCATTTTACATTCCCACCATCAGCATATGAGAGTTCCTGTTTCTCCATTATCATCACCAGTGTTTGATGTTGTCAGTGTTCAGGATTTTGTCCCTTCTAATAGGTGTGTTGTGGTATCTCATTGTTTTAATTTGCATTTCTCTAATGGTATATAAAGTGAAGAATCTTTTCATATGCTTATTTGGCATCTGTATCTCTTATTTGGTGAGGTGTTTGTTAAAGTCTATGGCCCACTTTTTAATCAGGTTGTTTGTTTTCTTTTTGTTGAGTTTTAAGAGTTATTTATAGATTGTGGATAAGTACTTTCTTAGATGTGTCTTTTACAAATATTTTCTCTCTGTCTGTGGCTTGTCTCCTCATTCTATTAACATTGCCTTTCACAGAGCAGAAGTTAGTAATTTTAATGAAGTCTAGCTTATCAATATTTCTTTCATGGATTATGCTTTTGGTGTTGTATTTAGTCATTGCCATACCCAAGGTAATCTATGTTTTCTGCTATGTTACTTTTAGGAGTTTTATAGTTTTGCATTTTACATTTAGGTCTTTGATCCATTTTCAGTTAATTTTTGTGAAGGGTGAGATCTATGTTTAGTTTCATTTTTTGCATGTTGATGTCCAATTCTTCCAGCACCATTTGTTGAAAAGACTATCTTTTCTCCATTGCATTGTCTATACTTCTTTATTGAAGATCAGTTGACTATATTTATGTGGATGTATTTTATGGGCTCTCTATTCTGTTCCATTAATCTATTTGTCTTATTAATTTACCAGTACCACACCTTTTGATTGCTGTTGCTTAATAGTCAGTACTTAGCTTAGGTCTTGCAGTCAGGTAATGACAGTCCTCTTTGTTTTCCTCCTTCAATATTGTATTGGCTACTCTGTGTCTTTTGACTCTGTATGATCTTTAGAATCAGTTTGTCAATATCCACAAAATAGCTTGCTGAGATTTTGATTGGGATTGCCATTGAATGCATAGAACAAGTTGGGAAGAATGAGCCTCTTGAAAATATTGAGTTCCTATCCAATAGCATGGAATATCTCTCCATTTATTAGATCTTCTTTGATTTTGTTCCTCAGCATTTTAGTTTTCCTCATATAGATCTTGTACATATTTTTTAGATTTATATACAAAATTTCATTTTGGGGGGTGCTAATATAAATGGTATTCTGTTTTTAATTTTGAACTGCACTTGTTAATTGCTAATATAAAGGAAAGTGATTGGTTTTTTTCATATTAACCTTGTGTCCTGCTACCTTGTTATAATCACTTTATTAGTTACAATTTTTTTGTCAAATTTTCTGGATTCCCTATAAGGATGATCATGTGATTTACAAACAAAGAGTGCTTTAATTTTTCTTCTCTATCTGTGTAGCTTTTATTTCTTTTTCTTGTCTTCTTGCATTGACTGATGATTTCACTATAATGTTGAAAAGGTGTGGTGAGAAGAAACATCTTTGCTTTTTTCCTGATCTTAGTGGGAAAGCTTCAAGTTTTTCACCATTAAATATAATGTTAACTATAGGTTTTTTTATAGCTATTCTTTACCAGGTTGGGGAAGTCCCTCTCTGTTCCTAGTTTACTGAGGTTTTTAAAAATATATCATGAATGGGTATTGGATTTTATCAAATGCTTATTCTGCATCTATTGATATGATCATGTGATTTTCCTTTTTAGTCTGTTGATATGAATGATTAAATTAATTGGCTTTCACGTGTTGAGCCAGCCTTGACTATCTGGAATAAATCCTATTTTGTCATGGCATTTAATTCTTCTTATACATTGTTGGATTTGATTTGCTAATATTTTATTGAGGATTTTTTGTATCTTAAGTTCATAAGAGATATTGGTCTGAGGTTTTCTTGTAATGTCTTTGGTATTAGGGTAATGCTGTCCTCATGGAAAAAGCTAGAAAATTTCCCTCTGCTTCTATCCTCTGATGGACTTTTTTTATCCTTGGATAAAAATGTTTTATTATCCTCATAATTTCTTTTATAGTTATAGGCCTATTCAGATAATCTATTTCCTCTTGTGTTTCAGCAGTTTCTGTCTTTCAAGGAATTGGTCTGTTTCATCTAGGTTATTAATATGTGGAATAGAGTTGTTCATAGTTTTCCTTTATTATCCTTTTAACATCCATGGGTTCTGTAGTTATATCCCCTCTTTCATTTCTGACATTAGTAATTATGTCCTTTCTCTCTTTTTCTTAGTCTGGATAGCAGCTTATTGATTTTATTGATCTTTTCAAAGAAATGGTTTTTGGCTTTGTTGATTTTCTGTATTGATTTCCTGTTTCCAATTTCATTGATTTCTGCTCTAAATCATATGATTTGTTTTCTTCTTCTTACTTTGGATTTTCTCTTCTTTTTCTAGTTTCCTAAGGTGAAAACTTAGATTGATTTTTAGATTTTCTCCTTTTCTAACATATACATTTAATGCTATAAATTTCTTTCAGGGAACTATTTTCACTTCAATCCACAAATTTTTGTATGTTGGTTTTCAATTTCATAGAGTTCAAAATGTTTTGAAAATTTCTTTAGAGATTTGTTCTTTGACCCATGTGTTATCTAAAAGTGTGTTGTTTAATCTCCAAATATTGTGGGATTCTCCAGTGATCATCTGTTATTGATTTCTAGTAATTCCAAAGTGGTCTGAGGGCAGACATTGTATGATTTCTATTCTTTTAAATTTGGTATGGTATGGTCTATGGCCCAGAATGTGGTCTATCTGGTCAATGCTTTCACCAAGATTGTGTATTCTGCTGTTTTTGGATGATTTAATCTCTTTCTCTCTCTCCTGGACCCCAACCACCTTTTCTAGATGACTTTAACAATCTCTTGTATAGACTTCCAGGAATCTTTTGGCACTTCTAGGTACCCCTCTCTCTCTACCTTTTCCATTATCAGTGTTGAGGAACTTGTTTTATCTTCTCTATCAGTGCATAAGCTCTTGAAGCCAGGATTTGCAAGTGATTCAATACTGTGTCCCCCTCAGAACTTATCCCAGGGCTTTGTGCCTAGTAGTTCAGTACATATTTGTAGAGAATGGGTCATCTCTTCCTGCTCAAACTAAAACTCTGTCAAGTTTGTGTAGAACTTAGCATCTGTAGCAGAGGCTCATCCCAGCATAGATGACATCTTGGTGCAGACACCATCACCAGTGGTTGAGTGGATATATTACCTCTTACTAAAGAATGGCTAAAACATAACACATTCCCCTAATTCCTTCTGTACTTTTTTTCTCCAAAAACAACCTCCGAAGGAATTTGGACAAAATCTCTTTGAATTTTTGGAATGGGACAAAATCTCTATTCAATGTAAGCTGTGTAGATCTCTGGCCACCTGATATTTGTGGAATAAGTCTCATCTTAACCTTAATGTATTTAATGTCACTGACAATCACTGGGTAAAAAGCTAAAGAGTAGTAAGTCTCATTATGTTAGTTTTACCATAAAACCGTTATTGAGAAGGAGATGGAAATAACAGGATATTTTATGAGAGCTCTGGGCTTCTTGAGCTCTCTTATGGCTCCTAATGAGAGCATAATCACAAAATTATTATAGGGATTTTTTCTTCAACCAATAAAAATGACACATTTTTCTGAGTCTGAAGTAGAAAACAACTTTTGCATGTCCCTGCTGTCATTTACCTACACATGGTGCAAGCACTTATTTTTGGTTCTTAATGAAGGCACAGAGTTTTTAATTATTTAGGGATGTGATTAAATGAGTTTCCCAGTGACTTGGTGTCGCAGGAGAAATCTTTTAATTTGCATACTCGTATCACTGATGTATCTTGCAAACAGTGACTATTTAACAATCCCCATTGCCACTCATTTGCCACTGCTACTTCAACTCATTGACTTTGAAAGTTTTAATAGTGCCCGATGAAACTTTTAATTGCCACTGATTAGCGTTTAGGTTTTCTGAGGCAGGCTGTTAGGGGATAGAGCCAGGCTATGCAAAGGAATCGATTGCAGAAGTTTTAAATGAAGATCATAAGAAGAACAGAGTTCCTTCAACTTCATCTTCCCTCTATCCTCTTCCCTTTTTTGGTCATGAAGGTTCAATATCTGTTTTTGAAAATATGCCTGACTTATTCTTGGTTTTTATTTATTCTCATCTCAGTGCCTTTAGAAATCCATAAACAAGAGCAAAGAAACACAGAATATAATTTCAACCTAACATTATATTTATAGTTTAAAAACTAACTTCTACTTCTTCATGCCCCAGTCTCATCAGTCCTGACTTACCTCTCATCTATTTCAGCACCAGAACTTCAATGGGTTCAGGAGCTAATATCAGAATATGAAAGTCACTGAATCCTCAAATAAAAATCTTGCTATGTAATCTATATTTGATTCGGAATAATTGTGGGCAATAAGACTAACAATCAGAATAGATAGTAAGAAAATTATAGGCAATATTAATGGAGCAGGAAATAAGCAGGAGGAGGAACCACTGGTGAAGCTCCAGATTCAGCAGATTTCTTAGCATCAAGAAAAAAGATGGGAGGAACTAGAAAGATAAGTATATCAAAAATAAATTTAGGCAGGATCTATGGATACAGGGAGAAAAAGTTCTTGCTGGCTTATAGAGCTTGCCTGATTATAGATATGACCACTACACTGATCATTTTTAGGGTTCTTCCAATTTTTTATGGTGATGTAATTTCTATCACATTTTTGGAATAATTAGTTTTGCTATGCATTCTTTCTCATTTGTCCTTTAAGAGCTGAAAATGATTTAATTAAACATTTGGGGGAAGTCTAGTATGTTCATCTGAAACTATGAATCAAAAAATTCATCTACCATTTTTTCATTTTTTTTTAGTTGCTTCATTAGTTAATCTCAATGGATGTTTAGAGAGTCACTGGTTATGCATTTTCTAAAGACAGAAACCATCTGGTTAATGGTAGCATTTTTCAGGTACTATTTGGAACATATCTTTTTCAGTATTTCAGACCTTGGCCTATTAATTTGTTGCAGCTAATAACAGGATCCCTTACAAATCAGTTTGCCTTTAGCATGTCAGGTATCATGTATACTTTTTTTGCCAAGACCCAAACCCACCTGATTCATAGAATGACTTTCATTGTGCTAGGTCAGTTTTTCTGGGCTGGAGGCTCCCTGTCGTTTCCCCTTTTTCATCTCTACTTTCATGTTTGCTTTTTTCTACTTTACAAGACAGGACTTTTCAATCACCATTAAGTCTTAATGAGCTCATTGCTTCGAGTACCAAACAAAGGGATAATTTACAATATTGACTTAGGCATATCCTCCTCTTCAAGGCTCCTCATTGTGACTGTCTTTTCCAGTCTTTCATGTATTTCTGTTAAGGGAAATGCTTTACATTAGAAACATTGTTGTCTTGACCCATGTTAAGTAATATAAATTGAGACCAGTAACTGTCATGATCATTTTTAGCTGAGACAAATTTATCTTAAATAAATTTTAGAGTAACTCTAATTAGAGTGCTCAGTGTATCACTGAGCTAGGAGAAGATTTCAAATCTTGGCTTAATCCCTCATTAGCAATGTGATCAAAAGGTAACATAATGTCTATATTATAGATTAAAGCAGAAGTGATGACAGTTTCTTTTTGAACATGATCTCACCTCTTCTATTCCCTGACCAAGAACACATTATTCCTGAGAAGTGGTCCTGTGAGAATAAAACAAGGAAAGCATCAGTAAGAAATAGTAAAAGCAGCACAGCAAGACCTTGTTTCATTCTTGGAAAGTCTCTACATTTTGTGTGTTTATCTGTTTACTTATCTTAGGACAAAATATCATTAGTTAGATGACTGTCATGGTGATACATAACGATATATTTATTTAAATAAAAACAGAAGTCATATTTCACATTTTTTTCTCATTTAGCTCACTGGTCTGACAGTGAGAGCTAGGGTTATCCTAGATTATATAGTGGATCTTTACCATAAATTAAATGAGGTGGGCATCAAATCACAACTCTAAGGCTTTGATAAAAGTATATGATAAAATATAAGTATTTTATTTTAAAACTTGTATTGCAAAGATGTATTCAAGTGAACAATAATTGGATTTCTGAACCTTTTTGAGTTATGAGTAAATGAAATAGGAATTAGAGAACAAGAATACAAAGAAGCTGAGGCACAGTGAGGAAAAGGATCTCTAGGAATGAAAGAATAACAAGAGAACTGTGTGACCAATTCAAATGGAACAATATTTGCATTATAGGGGTACCAGATGAATAAGAGAGAAAACAGGAGATAGAAATTCTCCTTGTCCTTGAGGAAATAATTAATGAAGTTTCCCAACTCTACGGAAGGAAATAGTCTCCCAGGTCATAGAAGTGCAGAGATCTCCCAACACAAGGGACTCTAGGAAGACAGCATCAAGATATATAATAATTAAAATGGCAAAGACCAAGGACAAGGAGAGAGTATTGAAAGAAGCCAGAGAGACAAAAAAGATCACCTACAAAGGAAAGCCCATCAGTCTATTATCAGACTTCTCACCAGAAACCTTACAGGCCAAAAGGGAGTGGCATGATGTATTTAATGCAATGAAACAGAAGAACCTCCAACCAAGAATACTCTACCTAGCAAGAATATCATTGAAATTTGAAACAGGTATTAAACAATTTCCAGATAAGCAAAAGTTGAGGGAATTCACCTCCCACAAACTGTCTCTACAATATATTTTAAAGGGACTGCTCTAGATGGAACTGCTCCTAAGGCTAAATAGCTTTCACCAGAGAAAATAAAACCTCAGTAAAGAAAGTAGAGCAATTAATTATTAACCAATTGTAAAATTAATTCAGCTACCCGCAAAGTCAGTCAAGGGATGCACAAAGAGTACAGAATATGACACCTAATATATAAAGAGCAGAGGAGGAAGAAAAAGAAGGGGAAAGAAAAACCTTTAGTTGTGTTTGAAATAGCATGCTAAGTGAGTTAAGTTAGACTGTTTGATAGGAAAGAAGCTACCCTTAAACCTTTGGTAACCATGAATCTAAAGCCTGTAGTGGCAATAAGTACATATCTATCGATAATCACCCTAAATGTAAATGGACTGAATGCACCAATCAAAAGACATAGAGTTACAGAATGGATAAAAAAACAAGACCAATCTATATGCTGCATGCAAGAGACTCACTTCAAACCCAAAGACATACACAGACTAAAAGTGAAGGGATGGAAAAAGATATTGCATGCAAATAATAGAAAAAAGCGGGAGTAGCAGTACTTATATCAGACAAAATGGATTTCAAAACAAAGAAAGTAATAAGAGACAAAGAATGACATTACATAATGATAAAGGGGTCAGTCCATATATAGAGGATATAACCACTGTAAATATCTATGCACCCAACATAAGATCACCAAAATATGTGAAACAAATACTAACAGAATTAAAGGGGGAAATAGAACACAGTGCATTCATTTTAGGATTCTTCAACACACCACTCACTTGAAAAGACAGATCAATCAGACATAAAATAAGTAAGGAGACAGAGGCACTGAATAACACATTAGAACAGATTAAACTAACAGACATCTGCAGAACATTCCACCCAAAAGCAGCAGGATATGCGTTCTTCTCTGTACAGAGAACATTTTTCAGAATAGACCACATACTAGACCACAAAAAGAGCCTCAGTAAATTTAAAAAGACTGAAATTGTACCAACCAGCTTCTCAGACCACAAAGGTATGAAACTAGAAATAAATTATGCAAAGAAAACCAAAAAGCCCACAAACACATGGAGGCTTAACAACATTCTCCTAAATAGTCAATATATCAGTGATTAAAAAAAAAAACAGATCAAGAAATATATGGAGGCAAATTAAAACAACAATACCCCAAATCTGTGGGGTGTGGTGAAGGCAGTTCTAAGAGGAAAGTATATTGCAATACAGGCATACCTCAAGAAAGAGGAACAATCACAATTGAAGAGTCTAAACTCACAACTAAGGAACCTAGAGAAAGAAGAGCAAATGAGGCCCAGAGTCCCTAGAAGGAGGGACATAAGATCAGAGCATAAATAAATAAAATTGAGAAGAATAAAACAACAGAAAGATTCTGTGAAACCAGGAGCTGATTCTTCGAGAAAATAAACATAATAAATGTCTAGTCGGACTTATCAAGAAAAAAACAGCATGTACACACATAAGCAGAACCAGAAATGAGAAAGGAAAAACCACTACAGACACCACAGCAATACAGAGAATTATTAAAGAATACTATGAAAAATTACATGCTAACAAATTAGATAACCTAAAAGAAATGGACAACTTTCTAGAAAAATACAACCTTCCAAAACTGACCTAGGAAGAAACAGAAAATCTGAACAGACCAATTGCCAGCAATGAAATTGAATTGGTAATAAAAAAACTACCCAAGAACAAAACTCCCAGACCAGATGGATTCACTGCTGAAATTTATCAGACATTTAGAGAAGATATAATACCTATGCTCCTTAAGGTTTTCCAAAAAGTAGAAGAGGAGGGAATACTTCCAAACTCATTCTATGAAGCCAGCATCACTCTAATACCAAAACCAGGCAAAGACACCACAAAAAAAGAAAATTACAGACCAATATCCATGGTGAACATAGATGCAAAAATACTCAACAAAATATTAGCAAACCAAATTCAAAAATACATCAAGAGGATCATACACCATAATCAAGTGGTGTTCATCCCAGGGAAGCAAGGATGGTACAACATTAGAAAATCCATCAACATCATCCACCACATCAACGAAAAGAAGGAAAAAAAATCACATGACCATCTCTATAGATGCTGAAAGATATTCGACAAAATTCAACATCCATTCATGATGAAAACTCTCAACAAAATGGGTATAGAGGACAAGTATCTCAACATAAAAAGGCAATATATGACAAACCCACAGCCAAAATCATACTTAACTGTGAAAAGCTGAAAGCTTTTCCTCTAAGATCTGGAACAAGACAAGGATGCCACTCTCCACACTTTTATTCAACATAGTACTGGAGGTCCTAGCCACAGGAATCAGACAACACAAAGAAAGGAAGGAAGAGGTTAAACTGTCACTGTTTCCAGATAACATGATATTGTACATTAAAAAACCCTAAAGAATCCAATAAAAAACTACTAGAACTAATCACTGAATTCAGCAAAGTTGCAGGATACAAAATTAATACACAGAAATCTGTTGCATTTCTATACACTAACGAGGAACTAGCAGAAAGAAAAATCAGGAAAACAGTTACAGTTAAAATTACATCAAAAATAATAAAATACTTAGGAATAAACCTAACCAAGGAGGTGAAAGGCTTATACCCTGAAAACTACAAGACACTTATGAGAGAAATTAAAGAAGACACCAATAATTGGAAATACATCCTGTGCTCATGAATAGGAAGAATTAATATTATCAAAATGACTATTCTCCCTAAAGCAATCTACAGATTCTATGCAATGCCTATCAAAATACCAACAATATTCTTCAACAAACTAGAACAAATAGTTCTAAATTTCATATGGAACCACAAAAGACCCTGAATAGCCAAAGCAGTCCTGAGAAGGAAGTACAAAGCTGAGGGGATTACACTCCCTTACTTCACACTCTACCTCAAAGCCACAGTAATCAAAAACTTTGGTACTGGCACAAGAACAGACCCATATATCAATGTAATAGAATATAGAGAGCACAAATATAAACCCACACATATATGGTCAATTAATATATGATAGAGGAGCCATTAATATACATTAATATACAAGAGAAATGACAGCCTCTTCAATAATTGTGTTGGCAAAGCTGGACAGCTACATGTAAGAGAATGAAACTGGATTATTGTCTAACTGCACACAGAAAAGCAAACTTGAAATGAACCAAAGACCTGAATGTAAGTTATGAAACTCATAGAAGAAAATATAGGCAAAAGTCTATTGAATATAAACATAAGCAACATTCTCCTGAACAAATCTCCTCAGGCAAGGGAAACAAAAGCAAAAATGAACAAATGGGACTACATCAAACTAAAAACCTTCTGTACAGCAAAGGACACCATCAGCAGAACAAAAATGCATCCTATAGTATGGGTGAATATATTTGTCAACAACTTATCTGATAAGGGGTTAACATCCAAAATATATAAAGAGCTCACATGCCTCAACACCCAAAATAAACAAATAACCCTATTAGAAAATGGGCAGAGAATCTGAACAGACAGTTATCCAAAGAAGAAATTCAGATGACCAACAGCAAGTAAAAAGATGCTTCACATCGCTAATTATCAGGGAAATGCAAATTAAAATCACAATATCATGTCACACCTGTTAGGATGGCCAACATCCAAGAGACAAGAAACAATAAATGTTGGTGAGGATACAGAGAAAAGGGAACCCTCCTACATTCTTGGTGGGAATATAAATTAGTTCAACCATTGTAGAAAGCAATATGGAGTTTCCTCAAAAAACTAGAAAAAGAAATACCATTAGATTCAGTAATTCCACTCCTAGGAAATTACCCAAAGAAAAGAGCCCTGATTCAAAAAGACATATGCACCCCTATGTTTATTTCAGCACTATTTACAATAGCCAAGATATGGAAGCAACCTAAGTGTCCATCAATAGATGAATGGATAAAGAAGTGGTGGTACATATACACAATGGAATATTATTCAGTCATAAAAAGGAAGAAATCCTCCCATTTGCAACAACATGGATGGAGCTAGAGGGTATTATCCTCAGTGAAATACCTCAGGCAGAGAGAGACAATTACCAAATGATTTCCCTCATTTGTGGTGTGTAACAACATAGCAAAACTGAAGGAACAAAACAGCAGCAGACTCACAGACTCCAAGAAGGGATGAGGGGTTACCAAAGGGGAGGGGTTGGGAAGGAGGGTGAGGAGGGAAGGGAAGGGGATTAAGGGGCATTATAATTAGCACTCACAATATAGGTAGGTCACAGGGAAGGCAGTACAGCATGGAGAAGACAAGTAATGATTCTATAGCATCTTACTACACTGAAAGGGAATGACTGTAGTGGGGTTGTGTGTGGGGGATTGATAATGTGGGTGAATGTTAAAACCACAGTGTTGCTAATGTGGAACCTTCATAAGATTGTATATCAATGATATCTTAATTTAAAAAATTAAATATAGAGAATATTAAAATAAATTTGAGTAGGGCAACTAGTTACATATAAGGGAACCTCAATAAGTCTGTGAGCAGATATTTTTAGCAAAAACTTTGTAGGCCAGGAGGGAGTGGCATTGATATATACACAGTGCTGAATGGATAAAACCTGAAACTATTAATAATTTACCTGACAAAGGTATCATTCAGAATTGTAAGAGAGATAAAGAATTTTCAAGATAAAAGTTATAGGAGGTCACCACCACTAAACTGGCCTTAGAAAACAACGTTAAAGGGACTTCTTTCGTGGAAAAGAAAAGGCCATAACTAGAAGAAAATTGTAAAATTAAAAGGTATCACTGGTAAAGGCAAATATATAATAAACATAGTGGATAGTGGGTCAACCACTTATAAAGCTAATATGAAGTTTCTAAGAAAAAATAGTAAAATAAGCTCTATCTACAAAATTAGGGATACACACAAAAAAAGATAAAATATGACATCAAAAATATAACACAGGTGGGGGAGTTTAAAGGTACTGCTTTTATTTTTTATTTTTTGACATATGTATTTATTTTATTGAAGTATAGTTGACACAGAATATTATATTGGTTTCAAGAATACAATGTAGTGAGTCAACAATTACATACATTAAATCCTCACACAAACTAATGTAGTTACATCAACATAGAAAGATGTTACAGAACTATTGACTATATTTGCTATGTTGTACTTTCATCCCTGTGACTAATTTGTATCATGACTAAGATTTTATGCTTCTTCATCCTCTTCACCTATGCACCCATCACTCCCATGTTAACTACCAGTCACTTCTCAGTGTCTATGAGGCTACTTCATTTTGTTCATTTTATTTTGTTTTGTTTTTATATCCCATATGTAAGTGAAATCATATGGCATTTGTCTTTCTCCACCTACCTTATTTGACATAATATAATATCCTCTAGGTCCATCTGTCCATCCATATTATTTCAAATGGCAGAACTTCTGCCTTATATATGGCTGAATAATATTCCATTGTATGTATGTACCACATCTTAATACATTCATCTATGGAAGGAGACTGTTTGCTTCCATATCTTGGCTATTGTAAACAATACAGCAATAAAAATAGTGGTACATATATCGTTTTGAATCAGAGATTTTGCTTTCTTCAGGTAAATTCATTGAAGTGGAGTTACTGGGTCATATGGTATTTCTATTTTTAGTTTATTGATGAACCTCTATACTGCTTTTAGTGGCTACACTAATTGACATTCCCACCAACAGTATAGGAGGATCTGCTTTTCTCCACATCCTCACTGACACTTGTTATTGCTTGTCTTTTAGATGGTGGCTATTCTAACAAATGTGAAGTGATAATTTGTGGGTTTGATTTGCATTTCCCTGATGATTCATAATGTGGAGCATCTTTTCATGTGTCTGTTGGCCATGTTTGTTTCTTCACTGGAAAAATGTCTGCTTGGGTCCTCTGCCCATTTTTAAATTTAGATTATTTGTTTTTCCTGGTGGTGAGTTGTTGTGAGTTTTTTAAAAATACTTTTTGGATCTTAACCCCTTATCAGATATATCATTTAGAAATATATTCTCCCATAATGTATGTTGCCTGTTTGTTTTCTTGATGATTTTATTTGATGTATAAAAGTATAGAAGCTTTTTAGTTTGATGTATTCACACTTATTTATTTTTGCTTTTGTTTTCCCTTGCCCAGTGAGACATGTCCAGAAAAAAATTACTCATGCTTTTTTATGTTCATGAAATTTTTGCCTATTTTCTTCTAAGACTTTTATGGTTTCATGATTTACATTCAGTTCTTTGATCCATTTCAAGTTTACTTTTGTGTGTGGAGTTAAAGAGAGTGATCCATTTTCATTATTTTGCATGTAGCTGTCCAGTTTTACTAGCATCATTTATTGATGACACTGTCTTTTCTCCATTGTATATTCATGGTTTCTTTGCATTAATTGACCATATACGTATAGGTTGATTTCTGGGCTCTCTATTCTGTTCCATTGATCTATGGGTCTGTTCTATGCCTATAGCATACTGTTTTGATTAGTTTAGTTTTGTATTATAACTTGGAGTCAGGTAGTGTAATAACCCCAGTTTCTCAGGATTGCTTTGGTATTTGGGGTCTTTTGTGGTTACATATAAATTTAAGGATTATTTGCTCTAGTTCATTGAAAAATGCCATTTCTGTTTTGGTAGGGTTTACACTGAATCTGTAATTGCTTTGGACAGGATGGCCATTTTGACAATATTAATTCTCCTTGTTCATGAGCATGGGATGTATTTCCATTTATTGGAGTCTTCTTCAGTTTATTTCATCAATGTCTTATAGTTTTCAGAGTACAGGTCTTTCACCTCCTTGGTTGAGGTTTATTCCCAGGTGTTTTATTCTTTTTGATGCAATTGTAAATGGAATTGTTTTCCTGATTCTCTTACTACTAGTTCATTGTTAGTATATAGGAATGCAACACATTTCTGTGTATTAATTTTGTATCCTGAGATTTTGCTGAGTCTGGTTATTAGTTCAAATAGCTTTTTGGTTGAGTCTTCAGGGTTTTATCATGTCATTTGCCAATAGTGACAGTTTTCATTCTTTCTTACCAATTTGGATGGCTTTTATCTTTTTGTCTTGTCTGATAGCCATAGCTAGGACCTCGAGTACTGTGTTAAATAATAGTGGTGAGAGTGGACATCCTTGTTTTGTTTCTGATATTAGAGTAAAAGCTTTCAGCTTTGCATCACTGTTATTTGGGATTGTTCTTGAGGTAGGCCTGCATTGCTATGCCCTTCCCTCTTAGAACTGCCTTTGCAGTATCCTACAAATTTTGGACTATTGTTTTTTGTTTCCATTTGTCTCCAGGTATTGCTTGATTTCTATTTTTGTTCATTGATCCACTGATTATTTAGAAGCATATTGTTAGCCTCCATGTGTTTGTGAGGTCTTTTTTTGTTTTCTTCATGTAATTTATTTCTAGTTTCATACCACTGTGGTCTGAGAACTTGCTTGATACAATTTCAACCTTTTTGTATTTATTGAGATTCTTTTTGTTGTCTAGTATTGATCTATTCAGGAGAACATTCCATGTACACTTGAAAAAAATATGTTTCTATCCTGCTGCTTTGGGGTGAAATGTTCTGTATATATTTTTTAAGCTCATCTGATCTAATGTGTTGTTCAGTGCCTCTATTTATTTTCTGTTTGATTGATATTTCCATTGATATAAGTATACACTTTTGTCATTTTATTAATTGCTTTCTGGTTGTTCTGTAGTCCTCTATTCCTTTTTTCCTCTCTTATACTCTTCTCTTGTTATTTGATTGTTTTCTTTAGTGTTGAGATTGGATTTCTGTGTGTGTGTGTGTGTGTGTGTGTGTGTACCTGTTATAGGCTTTAGGTTCATGAATAGTTTCCTAAGTATATAACAGTCTATATTAAGTTGCTTATCACTCCATTTCAAACAAAATTAAAAGTACTTCTTTTTTTTAATTCTTCTTCCTTCTCCACATTTTATGTATTAGATCTCATAATCTGCATTTTTTTGTGTATCCCTTGACTGATTTTGTGTATATTTGGTTTTAATACTTTTGATTTGTTGTACTTTCATACTTGCTTGGTAAGTAACTGTTCTACTACCTTTACTGTCAGTTTATTTTCACTGATGAAATATATTTCGGTTTAAAATTTCCATCTACAGAAGTCCCTTTAGCATATCCCATGATGCCAGTTTAATGGTTATAAATCCCTTCAGGCTTTGTTTATCTGGGAAACTTTTAATCTATCCTTCACTTCTGAATGATAACCTAGCTGGATTATTGGTTTCAGGTTCTTCCCTTCCAATACATTAAATATTTCATGACACTCATTTCTGCCCTATAAAATATCTGCTGATAGTCTGATGGAGTTTCCCTTTTAAGTAATACTTTTTCTCTCTCTGGCTGCTTTCCAAACCCTTTCCATATCCTTAATCCTTGTCATTTTAATTATTGTATATCTTGATGTTGTCTTCCTGGGTTCCCTCTTGTTAACAGCTCTCCATGCTTCCAGGGGCGAGGTGTCTATTTCCTTCCCCAGGTTGGAGAAGTTTTCAGCCATTATTTTTCCAAAGAGACTTTCTACCCCTTTGTCTATTTCTTCTCCTTCTTGTACCCCTATTATGCAAATATTGTTTCATTTGGGGCTGTCACACAACTTTCAACATCCTCTCATTTCTATAGATTCTTTTTGTCTCTGTTCCTCATATTCATTGTTTTCCTATTCTTTAATTTGCATCTCATTGACTTTCTCCTCTTCTTGCATCAGTCTGTTATTCATTCCCTCCATTGTGTATTTCATTTCAGTTACTGTATTCTGCACCTCTGAGAGGCTCTTTTTTAATTCTTCTATCTCTTTGTTGAAGTCCTCCCTGAGATTGCCAATAGTTTTCTGCAAACCAGTGAGCATATTTGTGAATGTTACTTGAAATCATTATCAAGAACTTTGGTGATCTCCATTTCATTTTGTCTTCTTTCTGGTGTCTTATCCTGTAGTTTTGTTTGGAATATATTCCTCTGCTACCTCATTTTGTCATGGTTTCTGTGTTTCTTCCTTTGTATTAGATAGATCTGCTATCCTTCCTAGTCTAGAGAGTAATGGCTTCATAAGGAAGGCATTCCATGGTGCCCAGAAGTTCAAGACTCTTTACTCTCCAGGGCCTAGTCCTCCTTTGTGGTGAAACCCCAGTTTTTTTAGGTGGGCTATGGCTGGGGTTGCCTTTCTGTGTCTGATCACAGTGGCCTATCTCAGTCAGCTGTGGGTGGACATTAGCCTAAGCTGGCCCTTTGTGAGCTGAGCAGTTGCACTTGGACTGGGATCTTAGTGGGTAGGACTGCCCTCTGCCTGCCCTACAACAATGGTGGCACTACTGGGCTAATAAAGTGGGTGGTGAGGGTGTGGAGCACCAGGGTGGGCGTGCAGTGCTGTGCGGGGCTGCCAGCGAGGAAGAAAGAGCGCTTGAAGTTGGCATCTCTGGTGCCTCTCCATTTGGCCTAAGAGATGGCTGAGAAAGCTGGGAAGGCCTTCTACTGACTGCCAGGCAGCAAAGTCTCCTCTGCATTCCAGGCCGCAAGGTTTGACACTGCTGGGATGAGTGGGCCAGGAGGGTGGGTAATGCACATGAAAGTACTTTGGGGCTGAGCCACCAGCAAGAAGGATGGAGCATTTGGGGCTCCTATGGCTGCTCAAGTAATTGGGCTAAGGGAGGCCTGGGAATGCATCATCTGCCTGCCATTTCTCTTTCAGAGAGATCCATCCAACCCTTGCCCCTCTGGCACCCTTCCTGCTGTTGGAAAATCTGTTAAACTACTGCCTCTCTGTTGGGTCTCCATGGGACTGATGGAATGTGCCTGTCTTCCACAAGTGGCAGGAGTCACAGTGCTCCAAAACTCTCCACGGTGTCCAGACCTCTTAATCACCAAAGCCCAGTACGATGTGGATTTGTGTTCCCAGAGCAAATTTCCAGGGCCATGTGTGCAGAGTTCCTGAGTGCTTATCCCCTCCCCACTCAATTCCTCTCCCTCCCATTTGTGTGCTTGGGCAGGCGAAGGTCTTTGATGCCAATTGATTGTGGCTCTGCCACCTTACCCTCCTCTGGGTGGTCTTCTCTTCTAGGAGCTCCCAATAGCATGCTCCCTGGCCCCTGACCATCCTGCAAGTGGTGCTGTGGCCTGGAACCCATTTGGGAATCCTTTGGACTGACCCCTTGGATCTGGACTATTATGCCCATCCAGGAGAACCATCAATCATGCTCCAAAACCAACAACACCAGGAGACCACCGGCCCACTCTCACCCAAACTCTAGAGAGCTAGACAAAATTTCCGGACTCACACAATCTACCCAGAGGACATTCTTACACAAGGTCACTCTTTCAAGACTTGAAGAGGCTGCCTTTTATCCTATATTACAGGCACAAAAACAGAGAGTCAAACAAAATGAGGAGACACAAGAATATGCTTTAAACAAAAATATAAGACAAAACTTCAGAAAAAGATCTAAATGAAATGGAGTTAAGCAATCTGCCTGACAAAGCAATCAAGGTAATGGTTATAATGATGGTCACAGGACTTGAGAAAGAATGGATGAATTCAGGGTGGACTTCAACAAAAAGAAAGGAAATATAAAAAAGAGTCAATTAGAGTTGAAAATACAATAAATGAAATGAAAAACACACTAGAGGGAATAGCAGATTAGAGGTTACAGAAGAATGACTCAATGATCTGAAAGACAAAGTAATGGTAAGCACCTAAGCTTAACAACATAAAGAAAAAGAATAAAAATAAATGATGGTAGGCTGAGAGAACTCTGAGACAAAATCATATATAGTAACATTCACTCTATAGGTGTCCCAGATGGAGATGAGAGAAAGGGGTGGAAAACTCATATGAAGAAATAATGGCTGAGAACTTCCTTAACCTGGGGGAAGGAAGCAGACATCTAGGTCCACAACACACAGAGAGCTCTATAGGAGATGAATTTGAGTTCTGCACACTAACATGCATGATGATTAAAATGTCAAAGACTAAAGATAAAGAGAGAATATGAAAAGCAGTGAAAGAAAAGCAATGGGCTACACATAAGTGAAACCCCATAAAGTTAACAGCTGATTTTTCAGCAGAAACTTGACAGGCCAGAAGGGAGTGGCATTGACATATACAAATGCTGAAATGATAAAGCCTATAACCAAGAACACTCTAGCTGGCAAAGCTATCATTAAGAATTGAAGAAAAGAGTTTATCAAATAAACATAAGATAAAGGAGTTTACCACTGCTAAGCCAGTCTTATAAGAAATGTCAAAGGGATTTCTTTAATATAAAAAGAAAAAGCTATAATTAGAAGGAAGAAAATTGCAAAAGGAAAAAATTTCACTGTATGCAAACATACAGCAAAGGTAGTAGATCAATCACTTAAAAGCTGATGTGAAGGTTAAAAGACAAAAGTAGTAAAATGAATTGCATCTAAAAATTAGTTAGGGGACTCACTAAATAAAAAAGTACGAAGGAAGCTATCACATACATAAAACATGGAGGAGGAGGAGTAAAATACATAGTGCTGTTAAAAGGCACTCAGACTTAAGCAACCATAAACATAACACACTCTGCTATATAGGCAAAGCATCATATATGAACCCCATGGTAACTACAAACCAAAAACCTAAAACCTATAATAGATACACAAACCCTAGATAGAAAGGAATCCAGCCATAATAATAAAGTCATCATGCACAAAGAAAAGGAGCAAAAGAAGAAGAAAAGGTCAGAGAAGAATGACAAAAACAACTAGGAAACATTTAGCCAAAATGACAATAAGTATACACTGATCAATAATTACTCCAAATGGAAATGGACTAAAATTTCCAATCAGGACATATGGTAAATGAATGGGGGGAAAAAGAAGACCCAGCTATATGCTGCCATAAGAACTTACTTCAGACCTAATAACATGCACACAGACGGAAAATGAAAGAATGGAAAAAGATATTCCATGCAAATTGAAACTTTTAAAAAGCCAGCATTGCAGTACTTATATCAGACAAAACAGACTTTAAAACAAAGGCTGTAACAAGAGACAAAAACGTTACATAATGATGAAGAGCTCAGTCTAGCAAGAAGATATAACAATTCTAAATATCTACACAGCCAACAGAGAAACACATTAATATATAAAGCAAATATTAAAAGACATAAAGGGAGATTATGGGCCCCAAAATTGGACAACTTAGAAGAAATGTATAAATTCCTAGATACATGCAACCTTCTAATACTGAATCAGGAAGAAATAGAAAAATTGGACAGACCAATTACTAGTAACAAAATTGATTCAGTAATCAAGAAACTCCAAACAAACCAAATATCAATACCAGGTAGCTTCAAAGGAAAATTCTACCAAACATTTAAAGAATTAATACTTATGCTTCTCAAACTATTGCAAATTATTTAAGAGAAAGGAAAGTTTCCAAGTTCATTTTATGAGGCCAGTACCACCCTGATACCAAAACCACACAAAGATAGTACCAAAAAATTACAGAAAAATATACCTGATGAACATAGATGCAAGAATTTTCAATAAAATATTAGCAAAGTGAACTTAAAAATACATTGAAAGGATAATCTACCATGATCAAATTGGATTTATTCTGAGGTGCAAGGTTGGTTTGATATATGCAAATAAGTCAATGTGATATATCACTTTAACAAAAGGAAGGATAAAAATTATATGATCATTTTAATAGATGCTGAAAATACTTAGAGAAAATTCAATAGCCATTCATGATAAAAGCACTCAACAGAGAGGGTATAGAGGGGAGTATATCTCAACATAATAAGGTCATATATGACAAACCCACAGTTATCATATTCAATGGTGAAAAGCTGAAAGCTTTTATTTTAATTAATTAATTAATTAATTAATTTTTATTAAGATATCACTGATACACACTCATATGAGGGTTTCACAGGAAAAACATTGTGGTTACTACATTCACCCATATTATCAAATTCTTCCCCACACACCCCATTGAAGTCACTGTCCATCAGCATAGTAAGATGCCACAGAGTCACTACTTGTCTTCTCTGTGCTACACTGTCTTCCCTGTGATCCCCCACACCAGGTGTACCAATCATAATACCCCTCAATCCCTTTCTCCCTCTCTCTCCACCCACTCTCCCTCACCCCTCCCCTTTGGTAACTGCTAGTCCCTTCTTGGAGTCTGTAAGACTGCTGCTGTTTTGTTTCTTCAGTTTTGAAAAGCTGAAAGCTTTCCCTCTAAAACTAATAACAAGAGAAATGCCCATTCTCACTACTTTTATTCAGCATAGTACTGAAGTTCTAGCCATAGCAATCAGGCAAGAAAAGGGGAGAAAAAAACGCATCTGGATTGGTAAGGAAGAAGTAAAATAGTACAGATAACATGCCACTATACATAGAAAATCCTAAAGATACAACCAAAAGCTCTTAGAATAAATGAATTCAGTAAGGTTTCAGGATACAAAATCAATATAAAGAAATCTGTTGCATTCCTATATACTAATAATGAACTAGTACAAAGATAAATCAGTAAAAAATCCAATTTGCAATTGCATCAGAAATAATAAAATATCTAGGAATAAATCTAACTAAGAAAGTGAAAGCCCAGTATTCAGAAAACTGTAAGATTTTGATCAAAGAAACTTAAAATCACACAAATAAATGGAAAGATATTCTGTACTCCTGGATGGGAAGAATTAATTTAGTCAAAATGGCCATACTCCTCAAAGCAATCTACAGATTCAGTGCAATCCCTATTAAAATACCAGTGGCATTTTTTATAGAGCTAGAGCAAATAATCCTAAAATTTGTATCGAACCACAAAAGAGCCCAAACAGATAAATAAATCTCGAGAAGGAACAAAGCAGCAGGTATCATTCTCCCTGCTGTCAATGTATCCTACAAAGCTACAGTGACCAAAAAATATGGTAGTGGCACAAAAATAGATTAATGGCACATACAGATTAATGGAACACAATAGAGAACCTAAAAATAAACCCATGTGTATATGGTCAATTAGTATATTACAAAGGAGACAAGAATAAACAATGGGGAAAAGACAATTTGGTGCTGGGTAAACAAAATAAGACCAACAAAATGGTGCTGGGTAAACATGCAAAAGAGTGAAACTGGATCACTGTCTTACACCATACACAAAAATGACCTTGAAATGGATTAAAGACCTAAATATAAGACCTGAAACTATGAAACTCCTAAAAGAAAACATAGGTAGTAAACTCTTGGACATCAGCATTAGCAATTTTTTCTGGATATGTTTTCCCAAGCAAAGGGAACAAAAGCAAAAATAAACAAGTGGGATTATAGCAAACTAAAAAGCTTCTTCACAGCAAAGGTAATCATCAACAAAATGAAAAGGCAACCTACTGAATGGGAGAAGATATTTGCAAATGATATGTCTGATAATGGCTAATATCTGAAATATAAAAAACTCATATGTACAGCACCAGAAAAACAAATATTTCAATTAAAAATGGGCAGAGGACCTGAACAGACATTTTTCCAATGAAGGCATATATACAGATGGCCAACAGACACATGACAAAATGCTCAATATCACTAATCACCAGAGAAATGTATTTCAAAACCACAATGAGATATTACCTCACACTAGTAAGAATGGTTACTGTCTGACAGACAGGAAATAGCAAGTGTTGGCAAGTATGTAGAGAAGTGTTGGCAAGTATGTAGAGAAAAGGGAACCCTCCTGCACTTTTGTGAGGAATATAAATTCATGTGGCCACTACGGAAAGCATATGGAGGTTTCTCAAAAAACTGAAAATAGATATACCATATGACCCAGTAATTCCACTTTTGGGAGTTTACCTGCAGAAAAGAAAATCACAATTCTGAAAAGATTGTGCTCAGCATGTTTATTGAAACATTATTTATAATAGCCAAGATATGAAAACAACCAAACTGTCCATTCGTAGATGAATAAAGAAGTGGTACATATATAAAATGGAATATTATTTAGCTATAAAAAGAATGTAATCTCCCTATTTGCAACAACATGGATGGACCTAGAGGGAATTATTCTATGTGAAATAAATCAGACAGAGAAAGACAAATATCATATGATTTACTTATATATGGAATGTAAAAATAAATAAATATGGAGAACAAACTGTTGGTTAACATAGGAGAGGAGGGATGGGCAAAATAAGTGAAGGGGATAAAGAGTAAAACTTCCAATTATGCAATAAATAAATGATGGGGATGAAAACTGCAGCATAGAAAATGCAGTAAATATTTTTGTAATATCTTTGTATGGTGACTGAAGGTTTCTGCACTTACCATGGTGAGCACTTTGTAATGTATATAATTGTTAAATCAGTATGTTGTCATGTAAAACCAACAAAATAATGTATATCAGCTATACTTCAATAAAAAAGACACAAAACTGAGTCACTTTTTCAGGTAGTTAGAAAAAGAAATATAGTCAGCTCTTACCTGGATAGTTTTCAGAATTGCAAGCCTAATAATTACTAGCCATATTAATATTTATAAAAGGAAAAAGAGCTCATATTAAAAATGTATGAGGGAGCCAAGATGGTGGCGTGAGTAGGACAGTGGGAATCTCCTCCCAAAAACATACATATTTTTGAAAATACAACAAATACAAATACTCCTAAAAGAGAGATGGGAAGACACAGGATAACAGCCAGACTACATCCACACCTGCGAGAACCAAGCACCTAGTGAAAGGGGTAAGATACAAGCCGCAGCCCGGTGGGACCCGAGGCCCCTCACCCCAGCTCCCGGTGGAAGGAGAGGAGTCGGAGCAGGGAGGGAGGGGGAGCCCAGGGCTGCTAAACACCCAGCCCCAGCCATCCGCACCAGAGTGCAGACACACAGTGCATGTGTGGGGTGCTGGAAACTAGAGAAACAGGACAGCAAGACCTGTGAGCAGGTCCTGAAGCCGGCAACCCTGTGACAAAGAAAAGCGAGTGCTTTTTGAAAGTCTTAAAGGGCCAGGGTCCCCAAAACCTGGAAGCATCCTGGGTCACAGTCCAGCAGCTGGAAATTCCAGGGAACTCTGGGCGCACTAACCCCCTGGGCAACAGCTCTGAGACCCCTCACGGAGGTAAACAGCCCCACATCCATTACCCCTCCAGGGCTCTGCCATAGCAGAGCAGCCGCCAGAGGCTGGCCACGCCCACAGCAAGGGAGCTTCCTCCATATCGGCTGGGAAAGATACAGAGACCCAGTCTACACGCAATTGCCAAACACAAGCCACTAGGGGTCGCAGTTGTCCCAGTAAAGAAAGGCCAGAAGTAAGTGGAAATAATCTTGGCTCTCCCAGCTGACAGACGAGTCAATAGCATACCACTGCACCTGTCAACATGAAAAGGCAAAAAAATTTAATCCAGACAAGACTAACCCAGACATCTTCGACATCTTCCCCTGAGAAGGAACCTGGGGAGATAGATTTAAACAATCTTCCTGAAAAAAAATTTAAAACAAAAGGCATAACCATGCTGATGAACTTGCAGAGAAATATGCAAGAACTAAGGAGGGAGAATACAGCAATAAAACAATCTCTGGAAGGACCTCAAAGCAGAATGGAAGAGATGCAAGAGACCATTAATGGACAAGAAAACAGAGAACAGGAATGCAGAGAAGCTGATGCAGAGAGATAAAAGGATCTCCAGGAATGAAAGAATATTAAGACAACTGTGTGACCGATTGAAATGGAACAATATCCACATTATAGGGGTACCAGAAGAAGAAGAGAGAGAAAAAGGGATAGAAAGTGTCTTTGAAGAAATAATTGCTGAAAACTTCCCCAAACTATGGGAGGAAATGGCCTCTCAGACCACAGAGGTACACAGAACTCCAATGACAAGGAATCCAAGGAGGGCAACACCAAGACATATAATAATTAAAATGGCAAAGATCAAAGACAAGGACAGAGTATTAAAGGCAGCCAGAGAGAAGAAAAAGGTCACCTACAAAGGAAAACCCATCAGGCTATCATCAGACTTCTCAACAGAAACCTTATGGGCCAGAAGAGAATGGCATGATATACTTAATGCTATGAAACAGAAGGGCCTCAAACCAAGAATAGTGTATCCAGCATGATTATCATTTAAATATGAAGGAGGGATTAAACAATTCCCAGACAAGCAAAAGTTGAGGGAATTTGCCTTCCACAAACCACCTCTACAGGGCATCTTACAGGGACTGCTCTAGATGGGAGCACTCCTAAAAAGAGCACAGAACAAAACACCCAACATATGAAGAAGGGAGGAGGAGGAATAAGAAGGGAGAGAAATAAAGAATCATCAGACCGTGTTTATAATAGCTCAATAAGTGAGGTAAGTTAGGCAGTAAGATAGTAAAGAAGCTAACCTTGAATCTTTGGTAACCACAAACGTAAAGCCTGCAGTGGCAATAAGTACATACCTTTCAATAATCACCCTAAATGTAAATGGACTGAATGCACCAATAAAAAGACACAGAGTAATAGAATGGATAAAAAAGCAAGACCCATCCATATGCTGCTTACAAGAGACTCACCTTAAACCCAAAGACATGCACAGACTTAAAGTCAAGGGATGGAAAAAGATATTTCATGCAAACAACAGAGAGAAAAAAGCAGGTGTTGCAATACTAGTACCATATAAAATAGACTTCAAAATAAAGAAAGTAACAAAAGATAAAGAAGGAAATTACATAATGATAAAGGGCTCAGTCCAACAAGAGGATATAACCATTATAAATATATATGCACCCAATACAGGAGCACCAGCATATGTGAAACAAGTACTAACAGAATTAAAGGAGGAAATAGAATGCAGTGCATTCATTTTGGGTGACTTCAACACACCACTCACTCCAAAGGACAGATCCATCAGACAGAAAATAAGTAAGGACACAGAGGCACTGAACAACACACTAGAACAGATGGACCTAATAGACATCTATAGAACTCTACATCCAAAAGCAACAGGACACACATTCTTCTCAAGTGCACATGGAACATTCTCCAGAAGAGACCACATACTAGGCCACAAAAAGAGCCTCAGTAAATTCCAAAAGATTGAAATCCTACCAACCAACTTTTCAGACCACAAAGGCATAAAACTAGAAATAAACTGTACAAAGAAAGCAAAGAGGCTCACAAACACATGGAGGCTTAACAACATGCTCCTAAATAATCAATGGATCAATGACCAAATTAAAATGGAGATCCAGCAATATATGGAAATAAATGACAACAATAACACAAAGCCCCACTGTCTGTGGGATACAGCAAAAGCAGTCTTAAAAGGAAAGTATATAGCAATCCAGGCATATTTAAAGAAGGAAGAACAATCCCAAATGAATGGTCTAATGTCACAATTATCAAAATTGGTAAAAGAAGAACAAATGAGGCCTAAGGTCAGCAGAAGGAGGGACATAATAAAGATCAGAGAAGAAATAAATAAAATTGAGAAGGAGAAAACAATAGCAAAAATCAATGAAACCAAGAGTTGGTTCTTTGAGAAAATAAACAAAATAGATAAGCCTCTAGCCAGACTTATTAAGAGAAAAAGAGAGTCAACACACATCAACAGAATCAGAAATGAGAAAGGAAAAATCACGACAGACCCCACAGAAATACAACGAATTATTAGAGAGTACTATGAAAACCTATATGCTAACAAGCTGGGAAACCTAGGAGAAATGGACAACTTCCTAGAAAAATACATCCTTCCAAGACTGACCCAGAAAGAAACAGAAAATCTAAACAGACCAATTACCAGCAACGAAATTGAAGCAGTAATCAAAAAACTACCAAAGAACAAAACCCCCGGGCCAGATGGATTTACCTCGGAGTTTTATCAGACATACATAGAAGACATAATACCTATTCTCCTTAAAGGTTTCCAAAAAATAGAAGAGGAGGGAATACTCCCAAACTCATTCTATGAAGCCAACATCACCCTAATACCAAAACCAGGCAAAGACCCCACCAAAATAAAAAACTACAGACCAATATCCCTGATGAACATAGATGCAAAAACACTCAACAAAATATTAGCAAACCAAATTCAAAAATACACCAAAAGGATCATACACCATGACCAAGTGGGATTCATTCCAGGGATGCAAGAATGGTACAACATTTGAAAATCCATCAACATCACCCACCACATCAACAAAAAGAAAGACAAAAACCACATGATCATCTCCATACATACTGAAAAAGCATTCGACAAAATTCAACATTCATTCATGATAAAAACTCTCAACAAAATGGGTATAGAGGGCAAGTATTTCAACATAATAAAGGCCATATATGATAAACACACAGCCAACATCATACTGAACAGCAAGAAGCTGAAAGCTTTTCCTCTGCGATGGGGAACAAGACAGGGATGCCCACTCTCCCCACTGTTATTCAACATAGTACTGGAGGTCCTAGCCACGGTAATTAGACAAAACAAAGAAATACAAGGAATCCAGATTGGTAAAGAAGAAGTTAAACTGTCACTATTTGCAGATGACATGATATTATACATAAAAAACCCTAAAGACTCCACTCCAAAACTACTAGAACTGATATCAGAATTCAGCAAATTTGCAGGATACAAAATTAACATACAGAAATCTGTGGCTTTTCTGTACACTAACAATAAACTAATAGAAAGAGAAATCAGGAAGACAATTCCATTCACAATAGCATCAAAAAGAAAAAAATACCTAGGAATAAACCTAACCAAGGAAGTGAAAGATCTATACCCTGAAAACTATAAGACACTCTTAAGAGAAATTAAAGAGGTCACTAACAAATGGAAACTCATCCCATGCTCTTGGCTAGGAAGAATTAATATTGTCAAAATGGCCATCCTGCCCAAAGCAATATATAGACTCAATGCAATCCCTATCAAATTATCAACAGCATTCTTCAATGAACTGGAACAAATAGTTCAAAAATTCATATGGAAGCACCAAAGACCCCGAATAGCTAAAGCAATCCCGAGAAGGAAGAATAAAGTGGGGGGGGATCTCACTCCCCAACTTCAAGCTCTACTACAAAGCCACAGTAATCAAGACGATTTGGTACTGGCACAAGAACAGAGCCACAGACCAATGGAACAGAATAGAGACTCCAAACATTAACCCAAACATATATGGTCAATTAATATTCGATAAAGGGGCCATGGACATACAATGGGGAAATGACAGTCTCTTCAACAGATGGTGCTGGCAAAACTGGACAGCTACATGTAAGAGAATGAAACTGGATCACTGTCTAACCCCATACACAAAAGTAAATTCGAAATGGATCAAAGACTTGAATGTAAGTCATGAAACCGTAAAACTCTTAGAAAAAAACATAGGCAAAAATCTCTTAGACATAAACGTGAGTGACCTGTTCTTGAACATATCTCCCCAGGCAAGAGAAACAAACGCAAAAATGAACAAATGGGACTATATCAAGCTGAAAAGCTTCTGTACAGCAAAGGACACCATCAATAGAACAAAAAGGTATCCTACAGTATGGGAGAATATATTCATAAATGACAGATCTGATAAAGGGTTGTCATCCAAAATATATAAAGAGCTCACCCACCTCAACAAACAAAAAGCAAATAATCCAATTAAAAAATGGGCAGAGGAGCTGAATAGACAGTTCTGTAAAGAAGAAATTCAGATGGCCAACAGACACATGAAAAGATGCTCCACATCGCTTGTCATCAGAGAAATGCAAATTAAAACCACAATGAGATATCATCTCACACCAGTAAAGATGGCTACCATCCAAAAGACAGACAACAACAAATGTTGGCGATGTTGTGGAGACAGGGGAACCCTCCTACACTACTGGTGGGAATGTAAATTAGTTCAACCATTGTGGAAAGCAGTGTGGAGGTTCCTCAAAATGCTCAAAATAGAAATACCATTTGACCCAGGAATTCCACTTCTAGGAATTTACCCTAAGAATGCAGCACTCCAGTTTGAAAAAGACAGATGCACCCCTATGTTTATCGCTGCACTATTTACAATAGCCAAGATATGGAAGCAACCTAAATGTCCATCAGTAGATGAATGGATAAAGAAGATGTACATATACACAATGGAATATTACTCAGCTATAAGTAAAAAACAGATCCTACCATTTGCAACAACATGGATGGAGCTAGAGGGTATTATGCTCAGTGAAATAAGCCAGGAGGAGAAAGACAAGTACCAAATGATTTCACTCATATGTGGAGTATAAGAACAAAAGAAAACTGAAGGAATAAAACAGCAACAGAAGCACAGAACCCAAGAATGAACTAACAGTTACCAAAGGGAAAGGGACTGGGAAGGACGGGTGGGAAGGGAGGGATAAGGGCGGGAAAAAAGAAAGGGGGCATTACAATTAACATGTATAGTGTGGGGGGAGGCACGAGGAGGGCTGTGCAACATAGAGAAGACAAGTAGTGATTTTAGAGCATCTTACTATGTTGATGGACAGTGACTGTGAAGGGGTATGTGGGGGGGACTTGGTGAAGGGGGGAGCCTAGTAAACATAATGTCCTTCATGTAATTGTAGATTAATGATACCAAAATAAAATGTTAAAAAAATGTATAGATTATAAAGGACAGAGTTGCCTCTATTATCCCAGAATGAGTTGATCACCATAAACCAATTTTCCGTATTGGGAAAATATTCCTTCAAGAGCCAAAATATTTAAAAATTGTCACTGTTTTCATGGGTGATCTAAAAATTAGATATTTCCAGCAAGGTAGGTAAAACAATTCAATAATTTATTGATGGTTGGGGTTATCTTCTTGAAAAAAATTGTATTCTGTGTTATAATACAGTGATGTGGATAATCACTATTGAGGTGTACAAGATAATTTGTCCTTTTGCTGAGTGGCCCAGATTGTTCTGCTTTATAAAATAGTTGTCTTTCTCACAAACAAACAGGAAGATATTCCATGTTCATGGGTCTGAAGAATTGATATTTTAAAAATGTCTATACTACTCAAAGCCTTCTAGAGATTTCTGCAATCTCTTTCAGAATCCCAATGGAATTTTTCAAAGAAATAGAAAAAAATCTTAAAATTTGTATGGAACCACAAAAGACCACAAGTAGTTAAAGCAATCCTGAGAAGTAAGAACAAAGCTAGAGGCCTCACACTTCCTGATTTCAAACTATGCTATAAAACTATAGAAATTAAACCGGTATTGTACTAGTGTAGAAATAGACACATAGACAAATGTAACAGAATAGAGAGCCCAGAATTGAACCCTTGCATGTATGGCCAATTAATATTTGATGAGGGAGCCAAGAACACTCAGTATGGAGCCTCTTCAACAAATGGTGCTGGGAAAACTATATACCCATATGCAGAAAAATGAAATTGGATCTCTTTCTTACACCACTCACAAAAACTAACTCAAAGTGAATTAAAGACTTAAACATAAGATTTGATACTATAAAACTCCTAGAAGAAAATATAGGGATAAATTCCTTGACATTGTACTGGGCAATGATTTTTTGGATATGAAACCAAGAGCACAAGCAACAAAAGCAAAAATCAAGTGGGACTACTTCAAACTAAAAAGCTCCTGCATAGGAAAATAAACAATCAACAAAATGAAAAGGAAACTTATTGAATGGAAGAAAATACTTGCAAACTATAACAGACAAAGGGTTAATATCCAAACACATTTTTAAAACTCACGTAACTCAATAACAAAAAACAAAAAAACAATTAAAAAATGAACAAAGGATCTGAACAGACATCTTTCCAAAGATATCCAAATAACCAACTGATACATGAAAAGATGCTCCACATCACTTTTCATCAGGGAAATGAACACTCACATCTGTTAGAACAGCTATTATCAAGAAAATAAGAGATAACAAGTGTAAGGATGTGAAGATCAAGGAATGCTTGGTAGAAATGTAAATTTGTTTAGCTAGTATGGATACGTTATGAAAGTTCCTAAAAAAATAAAAAATGGAACTACCATATGATCCAGCAATTCCACTTCTGAGTATAAAAGGAAATGAAAATAAGATACTGAAAAGACATTTGTACTCAAATGCTTATTGCAGTATTATTCCCAATAGTCAAAATATGGAAACAAACAGCTCTACTTCTATGGGTCACAACAATGAACTAAAAGCAAAAACTCCATCAACTAGTTGTTGTGTATATAATTCTATGCTTTTCCTCATTAAGTTGTTTACGCTAAAAAGTTGTTATAAAGTGGTAACAGACTCAGGGTCAGTGATTTTTGAGGGACTTACCTCCAGACAATTTACTGCCAAATTAATACAGAGAAGTTAATAATTTTATTGTATCTTTTATATGTCTGTTTGTTTTATATTGTCTCTTTATATGTCAATTTTTATCTAATTAGTCCTTTCAGTTTGGCTACTCTGACCAAAATCTTTAGAATGAATATTGCTGCTGCATACCAGTTTTCTCTAAGGAAGAAGTATAATGGGGGTTAAACCCCCACATTAAAAATAGCATGGAGAAATAAGTGAAAGGAAAATGTGATATAACAATCCCTGTCTCACTTGGGAAAATCACTTAATTTATACACCTGTGATCAGGACTCTACTTAATTTTCTATAACTGGGTCAAAATAACAAACACTGTTTGTTTACATGATAGTGTGATTAGAACAACTCATACTTTGTATCTTTGCTGATTGTATAACTTTGTAAATATACCATGCTGATCAGAAACTTAAATACAGAACATTTCGTAGAAGAGGCAGCTCAGAACAGCTCTAGATCTAGTGATGCCCTAAGGAAAAGTCAGACAAGAGACAATTGCTTTCTCTCAAAGTCACCAGCTTTTGACATTTCTATCTTCTGATTAAGTTTTCTGTTACAATCATGCTCTCTTTTACACCTAACCAATTTATCTTTTTTTAACTTGGCAAAATGTGATGGAGACCTTCGGCCTGGAAGACAGGTAAGCTGTGTTTGAATAGCAGCTGCAACCCTCTTTAGTTGTGTAATCTTAGGAACTTGTTTAAATTCTTTGATCCTCAGTTTTTTCATCTATATATTGGGGAATATTAATGTCCTTCATTATATTGTTGCTAGGATTAAATGATATTCTATATGTGAAGTACTCAGAATAAAGCCTGGTACATGTTGGGGACACTATAAATATTAATTATCACTATTCACATTATTAACAACTATGGGCAGTGAACATCTCCAATTAATCTGTGGTGCTAAGTGTGACATAAATTACCTTTTCAGATTAATCATTGAATTCTGGAAGCTGAGATGAGTGTGAGGAGCACTTGAGAAGGGCACTGCTGTGTCCTGCTTTGTTGAATTTGTTGAACAATATGTAGTTGTTCCCAGTGTTAGCCTCAGAGACTAGTTTGCTCATTAAAGAGCTGAAACAAAAAGGCTGGTGTTCAAGAAAGCCCACCACTGAATGTGCTAGTTTCTTCTACATCACAGAAGTTGATGAAAATACAAAGTGGCAAACAGGACATTTCTGGCTTCAGGAAAGCAGGATTGTTGTGTGTGGGTCGTTACTGATGATTTCCAACACCTAATATGACCAAAAGCTATGGCTGAGAAACTCAAAGAGCACCACAAAGGCTCTAAGAGAACGTGGTGATTGCCCACTGTTTCTTAGGTCGCTTCCCTTCCTCCCAGGTCACTGTCACTTCCACTGGCCACTTGTTCCAGTTCTGTGGGCCCCTTTCTCCGTTGATACTAATTCTATTATCACACTTCCTCCCCAGGAGAGAATGTAATTATTTGTGTCAGCAAGGCAGGTGCTCAATAAATGACTATTAAGAAATTCTGAAAGTGGACAAGCAAAAAACATTCCTTTGAGCCTTCTGAAACCGACAGAAATCTGAAAAGCTCTCTTTCTCTTTTGGAGGTAAAGGGATAAGTAATGTGGAGAAGAGTGAGTTAAGCTGTATGAAGGACTACATATCCAAGGTGTTCTGAGTATATTCAACTCAGTCTTCTCCATAGTCAAAGCGGCAAAGCAGAGGAAGCTGCCTTCTGGGACTGAACCAACCGTACATCTGTAAGATCCATAGAACTCCAAGGATGAAAATGAGAGATAATGCCCCATTCCTGGGAGACAGGGAAGGAACAGGGGGCAGCCCCTGTCCAATAAGAGCAAGATGAGGGCCCGGGGAAGGACAAACGGGATGCTTACGGAAGATCTTGGGAATGTGAAAAACACATTCAGCTGAAACAATGCAACACTGTATAACATGGTTCTCACTGAGCCTCCATGATAACCACTTTTACTGACTATTAAGTCACAGTAGCTCACATAACTTGACCAAGGCATACTAGTTAAAAATAGAAATGACCTTTAGTATGATTGGCTAAAATAAAACATAGCTGGCATTCTGACGGGAACCTGTAGAAAACAAACAGCTTCAGTCCCTCGTCCACGCAACAGGTATAAAACCCCTAGACCTGAGCCCATAAATGGCAGACTTGCCCCTCCCAGTATATGCCTGGGAGTTCTGTACCTTTACTTTTCTCTGTCAATAAAAAGCCTTTCTTGCTTGCCTACCTTAGTGTTTGCAGTTCATTCTTCGACTCTGTAAACAAGAACTCCGGTATCAGCTGGACCATAAGGTCAGCGAATTACAGATGTGACCCTCACTTATATTTATTATTATTACAATTATTGCAAGAGTAATTCTAATGGGGACCAATTGGTGAGTCTCCACTACATACCAGGCAAGTCGAGCAAAATTAGATGATTCAAGACTAAAACAAAAATACATCGTTTAACCATGGCAACTTAGTTCCTGAATTCTTCAAGTAAACAAATAGATAAATAAAGGAAATAAAATCTGGTGGATTTATTTTTATTTCTTCTTGAGTTTTCAGCCTAGAGAGATAGTGTAGCAATTGTCACATTCCATTGGTGCCCTTCTGTTACCCTCTTAGAATTTCTCAAGTCATAGTTTTGGTCATATTAGGTTTTGGATATTATTAGTAACTACCCATACCCACCAACCTTGTTTTCCTGAAACTAGTATTTTTGTATACTCATTTAAATATCCAAATATGTGAATGAACCTAGAGTGTATTATGCTACATGAAACAAGTCAGAGAAACACAAATATATGAGTTCCCTTGTATATGGAGTCTAAAAAGCAAACCAAATGAGCAAAAAAAACAGAAATAGACAAATAGACTTGTAAATACAGAGAACAAACAAGTGGTTACCAGAGAGAAAGGGGTGGGGGGATGTGCAGAATAGATGAAGGGGATGAAGAGGGACAAACTTCCAATTATAAAATAAATAGGTCACAGGGATGAAAAGTACAGCATAGGGAACATAGTCAATGATATTGTAATAACTTCGTATGGTGACAGATGGTAACTACGCTTATCATGCTGAGCATTTTGTAATGTATGTAAATGTCAAATCACTCCATTGTATACCTGAAACTAATATAGTACTGTATGTCAACTATATCTCAATAAAAATATACAAAGATGATACAAAGTGGAATCACTCTAGGTCAGTGATGGGGATTGTTTTAGTTTTTTTTTCATCATCAGATTACAAGCTCAGGAAACAAAGTATAAAGACAGACACATCAGTGGATGAAGGGGAGTAAGGCGCACGATTGCTCAAGAATCTGCACCAGGGTAGAGACTGTTGAATAGATTAATAAATGATAAAGAAGCTGTACAGATTCCAAGATACACAAATCTCTCCAGACAGTGGAGCACCACCCCAGAGGAGGAAACTATGGAATAATCTTAAGAGTCTGTGTCGGTGGGCAGAGCCTTAAGATATATTATAATGACTATGAGGGACAAATAATGAATTTAGGAATAAATAATCAAAAATACACCGATACAGCTAACTACTCATCCTTACCAGATTATACTCAAGTAAAAGACCCAGAGTCATTACAGACTGGCCCTAGAATATGGACGCAATATTTTGCATCAGCCAAAAAGGTCTAAAAAAACGAAAACCATTAAAAACTACAAGAAACAAAGCTTTGTCCTGCTGTATCTCTGCTTGCAAGGATTTATGTAGTTCTTGCTGCTATGCCTTGAAAAGAAGTTTGCCATTACCTGGAAAGGTCTAAGAGAAGAAGAATCCAAAACAATTGTATATTGGAAATAAAAATGGGATCTTTTAAGGTTAGATTTGGATTTGCAGTCTGAAAATGAGAAATTTAATTATTTGGAAGCAATTTAATCTACGTAATCCTAAATAATATGAACAAGGTGAACAGAGATTTGTTTGCTTGCTAACCTTAAAATCTTAGGACAGGAAGAGAGCAACTTTCGAAATTCATAAAATAAATTTATATACATTAGTCCAAGAGGTAGGTCTGGCAAGAAATATAAATGTATTTCAAAAGCATTTGGACAGATTATGACTAAAAAGTCATCACTGAGATATATTCAGCTCCTGAAATTAAGATGGCTTCAGAAAGGTTACTAGAAGCATTTTCTTGACATTTCTTGTGGGCAAGAGAATTTAGGTATGGGTGGACCAAATGTACCCAAACAGCTCATGAGTTAGAAAAGTTTGAGAATTATTGATGTAATAACAAAATTACCTCAATTCCATTCAGCATACCATTTTTTATCCTTTTTCCTATTTCAGATTCAAATACAGTGAAGACAAACTTTCAGCAGTAGATGCTCCTTTTTGATTGATGGCCAGAGGTCAGGACTCTAACAATTCTGATGAATATATGTAACTTCTGCGTTCATCTCTATTGTTTCATCTTAATTCTGCAAATGAGATGATGCAGATGAGCAGAGCTGCATTCCCTTCTCATTTGCATTTTATTAGCTTTATGACAGTTTCCTTCTTGCATGATATTACCTAATTACATCCCTCAAAGAAGCACTAACACATCACACTTCACTTTCAATTATTCACTCCAATGAAGGAAATCATGAAACACCCACTGTTTCCCAGAAAATACACCCACAGGGTTGCTGTGGGAAGGAGATGATTTAGAGGAATTTTGTTTTCTTCAGGTAAATTCCTAGAAGTAGAAGTGCTGGGTCATATGGCATTACTATTTCTAGTTTTTTAGGGAATCTCCATACTGCTTTCCATAGTGGCTGGACCAATTTACGTTCCCACCAACAGTGTAGGAAGGTTCCCTTTTATTCACATCCTCACCAACACTGGTTATTTCTTGTCTTGTGTAGAGGCCATTCTGACTGATGGTGGTATCTCATTGCAGTTTTGATTTTCTTTTCCCTGATGATTAGCAATGTGGAGCATAGTGACAAATATTGGCCATCTGTATGTCTTCTTTGGAAATATGTTCTATTCAGGTCCTCTGCCCATTTTTTAAATTTGGGTTATTCAGTTTTTCTGGTGTTGAGTTGTATGAGTTCTTTGTATTTTTTCAGTATTAGTCCCATATCAGATATATCATTTGCAAATATATTCTGCCATTACCTTTTCATTTGGTGTTGGTGTTCTTTGCTATGTAGAAGTTTTAGGTGATGTAGTAACCATTTATTTTTGCTTTTGTTTCCCTTGCCCAGAGAGATGTATCCAGAAAAACAATTACTCATGTTGATGTTCAAGAGATTCCTTACTATATTTTCTTCTAAGTTTTGTGGTTTCATGTTGTCATTTTTGCTTTAATCATAAAACATAATTTAGGAAATTCAAGGAAAGAAGGAATATCTATTGTACTTACAACTACATTTTACTCTTTCCATTGCTCTTCCTTCCTGGTGTTTGAAAATTCTTTCTTTTTTCATTTCCTTTCTCTTCAGAGAAGTTTCACTAGCCATAGGTCTGCTGGTGACAAAGTCTTTTAGTGTTCCTTCATTTGAGAATGTCTTGAATTTCCCCTAATTCCTGAAGGTTATTTTCACTGGATATGTTCACTGGATGTAATTACAGGTCTTACATATCAGAACTCAAAAAATGTTTTTCTATTTCCTTCTGGCCTCCATAGTTTCTGATGAGAAATCTACTGTCATTGAGAAAACTTTTCCCATACAGTTAAGACATTCCCTTTCACTAATTTCAAGATTTATTTCTGTATCTTTAGTTTTCAATAGTTTGTCTATTACGTCTCTTCGCATGGATTTCTATGAGTTTATCCTGCTTTGGCTTCAGCTTTAATCAGCTTGTATCTTTAGCCAGATTTGGGAAGTCTTAAATCATTATTTCTTTGAATACTTTTTTAACCCTGCCCTCTTTTTCCTCTCTTTCTTGAACTCCAATGCTACAAATATTAGATCTTTTGCTGTAATTCCAGAGTTCCTGAAGCTTTATTCACATCTTTTCCATCTATTTTCCCTTTGTTGTTCAGATTAATTAAACTTCTATTTTATTTGCACATTTTCTGATTCTTCGGTCACCACCATTCAGTTGCTGAACTCATCCATTGAATTTTTTAGTTTGGTTAGTGTATTTTTCATTTCAAAATTTTTCATTTGTTTTTTCTTTATATCTTCTCTTTCTCTTCTGGGACTCAATTTTTTTTTCATTTGTTTTAGGCATTTGGTTAATTGCTTGGTGAAGCAGTTTTAGGATGGCTGCTTTAAACTCCTTGTCAGATAATTTTAATATATGTATCATCTTGGTGTTGATGTTTACTGATTACCTTGTCTCATTAAAGTAGGGATCTTCCTGGTGTTTGGTATGATGAGTAATTGAAATCTGAACATTTCAGATTATGTTATGAAACTCTAGATATTACTGGAAACTTCTGTTTTCACATGCCTTATACCACCCTAGCAGAGTAATGAGGAGTGCTGCCTCATTACTTCCAGGTTGGGGTGGAAGTCAAGATTTCCCAGTTGACCTCCATTGGCATTTGGTGATGGGTAGGGGAACCCTTTTTACTTCTTGGGAGTAGTGGGAAATCTAGCTTCCTACTAGGCCTCCGTTGATACCACCATGGCTGGAATAGGCAGGCATGCTGCATTACTGCTCTTCTCATGGACTTCACTGACACTGGTGGGTGGCCTTCTGTGGTAGTAATACTAATGATCTACTTGGCCTTCTCTAACACCATGCCAGCAAGGGAGGGAAGGGCTCCTCATTACTTTAGAGTGGGAATCCCTACATGGTCTCCAGTGGTATTTCAGGCAATAGAAGTGCCTGGGGAGACTGCAATCTATGCTTCCCACTTGGGCATTGCTGGCTTGTGTGGAGGTTGAGCTGCAGGGTTTTTTTCCACGTAATTTTTGGCTAGAGTGGGGCAGTCATTATCTGAAAGTTTTCTGTCTTGCTATGCTATCTCTTCTTGTCCTTTGGCTGGAGAGAGCAGGCTGTTTTTTTATTTGGTCTGTAACCATTAATATTTTTGGTTGCTGGCACTCAGTCTCAGATATATAAGACAAAATTAAAAATCAGGGAACTCACTGCCATGTATTTCCTCATATCCTAATGTTCCTAGACAGTCTGCCTTCTCTTTAAGTTTTCTAATAGAAAATGTCCAAGGTTTTTAGCTCTACTTAGTGGAAGGCAAGCTACCCCTTCCCCTCCTACCCTCCCAGCCCCTCCCCTTTGGTAATGACTAGTCCCTTCTGTGAGTCTGTGAGTTTTGTTCCTTCAGTTTTGCTTTGTTTTTACACTCCACAAATGAGTGAGATCATTTCCTATTTGTCTTTCTCCACCTGGTTTATCTCACTGAGCAGAATACTTTCTAGCTCTATCCATCTTGTTGCAAATGGGAGGATTTCTTTTATTTTTTATTTTGATATCATTAAGTACAATTATTTTAACAACATTATGGTTACTAGGCACCCCCCATTAACAAGTCCTCCCCACATACCACATTACAGTCACTGTCCATAAGCATAGTAGGATGCCATAGAATCACTACTTGTCTTCTCTGTGTTGTACAAAGAAGTTGTGGCACATATACACAATGGAATATTATTCAGCCATAAGAAGAAAACAAATCCTACCATTTGCAACAACCTGGATGGAGCTAGAGGGTATTATGCTCATTTAAATAAGCCAGGCAGGGAAAGATTTCTTTTCTTTTTATGGCCAAATTCCATTGTGCCTAAGTGCCATATCTTCTTTATTCAGTCATCTATTGATGGTCACATAGGTTGCTTCTGTATCTTGACTATTGTAAATATTGCAGCTATAAACATAGGGGTGCATACATCTTTTTGAATGTGGGATCTTGTTTTCTTGGGGTAAATTCCTAGGAATAGATTTACTGAGTCAAATGGTATTGCTATTTTTAGTTTTTTGAGAAACCTCCATACTGCTTTCCACAATGGTTGAACTAATTTACATTCCCACCAGCAGTGTAGGATGGTTCCCCTTTCTCCACATCCTTGCCAACATTTGTTGTTGTCTGTCTTTTGGATGGTGGCCATCCTTACTGGTGTGAGGTGACATCTCATTGTGGTTTTAATTTGCATTTCTCTGATGACTAGTGATGTGGAGCATCTTTTCATGTGCCTGTTGGCCATCTGAATTTCTTCTTTGGAGAATTGTCTGTTCACATCCTCTGGACATTTCTTAATCAGGTTATTTGTTTTTTGGGTGTTGAGGTGTAAGAGTTCTTTATATAATGTGGATGTCAACCTCTTGGGTAAATTGTTTATAAATATATTCTCCCATTCTGTTGGATGGCTTTTGGTTCTGCTGATGGTATCCTTTGCTGTACAGAAGTTTGATGTAGTCCCACTTGTTCATTTTCTATTTTGTTACCCTTGCCTGAGGAGATGTGATCAGGAAAAAGTTGCTCATTTTTGCCCATGTTTTCTTCTAAGAGTATTATGGTTTCATGAATTACATCCAGGTCTTTTGTCCATTTCAAGTTTACTTTTGTGTATGGAGTTAGATAATAATCCAGTTTCATTCTCTTACATGTGGTTGTCCACTTTTCCCACCACCAGTTGTTGAAGAGGCTCTTATTACCCCATTGCATATTTATGGCTCCTTTATTGCATATTAATTGACCATGTATGTGTGGGTTTATATCTGGGCTCTCTGTTCTGTTCCCTTGATCTATGGGTTTGTTCTTCAGCTCATACCAAATTGTTTTGATTACTGTGGCTTTGTAGTAGGGTTTGAAGCCATCTGGGCATGAGGTTTGGTTCTTAGGTAGTTTTTTGATTACCAATTCGATTTCATTGCTGGTAATTGGTCTGTTCAGATTTTCTGTCTTTTCCTGAGTCAGTCTTTGAAGGTTGTATTTTTCTAGAAAGTTGTCCATTTCTTCTAGGTTGTCCAATTTGTTATCATATAATTTTTTGTAGTATTCTCTAATAATTCTTTATATTTCTGTGGTTCCCATAGTGATTTTTTCTTTTTCATTTCTGATTCTGTTTATGTGTGTACACTCTTTTTTTCTTGATAAGCCTGGCTAGGAATTTATCTATTTTTGTTTATTTTCTTGAAGAACAAGCTCCTGGTTTCATTGATTCTTTCTATTGTTTCAATCTTATCAATTTTATTTATTTCTGCTCTGATCTTTATTATGTCCCTCATTCTACAGTTTTGCACCTCATTTGTTCTTCTTTTTCTAGTTTAATTAATTGTGAGTTTAGACTGTTCCATTGGGATTGTTCCTCTTTCCTGATGTAAGCCTGAAATGCAATATACTTTCCTCTTGGAACTGCCTTTGCTGCAACCCACAGATTTTGGGGTGTTGTTGTTTTCATTTGTCTCCATATATTGCTTGATCTCTGTTTTTATTTGGTATTGATCCATTGATTATTTAGGAGCATGTTGTTAAGCCTCCATGTGTTTGTGGGGTTTTTTTGTTTTCTTTGCGTAATTTATTTCTAGTTCATAACTTTGTGATCTGAGAAACTGGTTGGTACAATATCAATCCTTCTGAATTTACTGATGCTCTTTCTGTGGCCTAGTGTATGATCTATTCTTGACAATGTTCCATGTGCACTTGAGAAGAATGTGTACCCTGCTGCTTTTGAGTGGAATGTTCCATCTCTTCTAATGTGTTGTTCAGTGCCTCTGTTTCCTTACTTATTTTCTTTCTGGTTGATCTGTCTATTGGTGTAAGTGGTGTGTTAGTCTCCTAAAATGAATGTGCTGCATTCTATTTCCCCCTTTAATTCTGTTAATATTTGCTTCACATATTCAAGTGCACCTATGTTGGGTGCATAGATATTTATTTGGTTATATCCTCTTGTCGGTTGACCCCTTTATCATTATGTAATGTCCTTTTTTGTCTCTTGTTACTGTCTTTGTTTTGAAATTAATTTGTCTGATATAAATACTGCTACTCCTGCTTTTTTCTCCCTATTATTTACATTAAATATTCTTTCCCTGCCCTTCAGTTTTAGTCTGTGTATGTCTTTGGGTTTGAAATGAATCACCTTTAGACAGCATATAGATGGGTCTTGTTTTTGTATCCATTCTGCCTTTTGATTGGTGCATTCAATCCATTTACATTGAAGGTGATTATTGACAGGTATATATTTGTTGCCATTGTAGGCTTTAAATTTGCAGTTACCAAAGGTTCAAGGATAACTTCCTTACTATCAAACAGTCTGTCTATCTTAAATCGCTGATCACTCTATTTCAAACACAATTAAAGGTGCTTTTTTCCCCTCCCCTTTTTCCTCTTCCTCCTCCACACTTTATATATTAGGTGTCATATTCTGCACTCTTTGTGTATCCCTTTGACTAACTTTGTGAGTAATTGAATTAATTTTGTATTTTCTTAGTAATTAATTGGTCTACTACCTTTATTTAGTGTGCGTTTATTTTCTCTGGTGATAGCTATTTAGCCTTAGGAGCATTTCCATCTATATCAGTTCCTTTAATATATCCCATAAGGATGGTTTAGTGGTGGTGAATTCCCTCAACTTTTGCTTATCTGGAAATTGCTTAATCTCTGTTTTAAATTTAAATGACAATCTTGCCAGGTACAGTGTTCTTGGTTGGAGGCTCTTCTGTTTCATTACATTAAATATATCATGACACTCCATTCTGGCCTGTGAGATTTCTGCTGAGAAGTCTGCTGACAGCCTGATGGGCTTTTCTTATAAGTGATCTTTCTTCTCTCTCTGGCTGCTTTCAATATACTGTCCTTGTCCTTGATCTTTGCCATTTTAATTATTATATGTCTTGGTGCTGTTTTCCTAGAGTTCCTTTTGTTGGGGGATCTTTGCACTTCCATGGCCTGAGTGCCTGTTTCCTTCCCCAGACTGGGGAAGTTTTCAACAATTATTTCCTCAAAAAGACTTTCTATCCCTTTGCCTCCCTCTTCTCCTTCTGGTACCCCTATAATGCAAATATTGTTCCATTTGGATTGGTCACACAGCTCGCTTATTATTCTTTCATTCCTAGAGATACTTTTTTTCTTTCTGTTCCTCAGATTCTTTGTTTTCTACTTTCTATTTCTGTAATTTCTATTTCATTTACCATTATCTAATCTACTTTTAAATCCTTCTGTTGTATGTTTCATTTCAAACACTGTGTATTCTTCAGTTCTGAGTGGCTGTTTTTCAGGATTTCTATCTCTTTGTTGAAGTTCTCCCTGAGATCTTGAATATTTTACTGTAAATCCATGAGCATGTTTATGACTTTTATTTTGAAATCTTTGTCAAGAAGATTGGTGATTTCAGTTTCACTAAGCCCTTGTCTGGTGTTTTACTTGTAATTTTGTTTGGACCAGATGTCTTGTGCTTTTCATTTTTTTAGTGTTTCTTACGGAATAAAAGCTTTATGTAGGTGGCACCCTCTAGTGCCCAGAAACTCAATTTCCTGTGTGAGTACCCTGGTTGTTGGTGTGCAGTGGCTGTGGAACCTTTCTGTCCTGCTTGTAGTGATCTGATTTCAGATGGTCTGTGTGGGCTGATTATGTGACTCAGGGCTGCACTGTTGGAGCTGCTGTGGGCAGCGCTACTCTCTCTATGACCTGCTGCAGTAGTAGGGGCTGCAGGCAAGCAGAACTGGCACATTCCAGCAGGGGAGAGCTCAGCTGGGAGAGTTTCCTGCCTTCCCAGTTGTAATGCCTGCCTCTACTGTCAGGTCAAGTGGGCTGTGTGTGCAGGGAGGAGCCTCAGTGCTGTGCCACTGAAGCTGCCATGGGCAGAATCACCCTATGGTCAGCCTGCCACAGTTGCAGGGGCAGCAGGCAAATGGGACTGGAGACTGCTGGGAGTAAGGAGCAACAGGTTGTGTGTAGAAGGAGGGAAACTTGGGACTGCGTTTATAGTCAGGGGGATGGAGCATCTGAAAGTCCTGAGAGATCCCAACCTGCTGGGTTGAGTAGGGTCAGGAAGATGTTGTCCACCTGCCCTTTCTCTGGAGCAGAAAGCTCTGTGTAATTTTTGCCCCTCTAGCACTCCTCTCACTGCTGAGAAGTTGTTTAAACTTCCTGCTTTTCTTTTGTCTCAGGGGGACTGATAGGGCATGCCTGTTCTCCACAAGTGGCTGGATCTCAGCCTTTCCAAGTGTTCCACCTGTCTTTGCTTTCCAGCCCCACTAATCTCCAGAGCACCATGTAATATGGGTTCGTGCTCCCAAAGCAGATTTCCGGGGCCAGGAATTTAGTGATCCTGAACTTCTATTCCCTTCCTGCTCTGCTCCTATTCCTCACACCAGGGGGCTGGGGCTGGGGGAGAGCTTGAGTCCTGCTGGATCATGGCTTTGCCACTTTACCCGTTTCTGTGAGGTCTTCTCTTGTTCCCCAGATGTAGGCTGTCTGTTCTGCAGTCTTCAGGTCATTTTCAGGATTAGTTGTATTTGCTGTATTTTTGTGCTTTGTGTGATTTTGGGAAGAGGTTTCTGCCTTGCTTCTTACACTGTCATTTTTTTCCCAGAATCTCTGGGTTACTTTTATAATTTGTATCTCTTATTGATAATCTCTATTTGATGATACATGGTTTCCATACTTTCATTTAAGTATTTAACCAGAGCTGTCTTTAGTTCTTTGAATCTATTTGGAATAGCTGCTTTAAAGCTTTTGTTTAATAAATCTAATATCTGGTCTCCCTCAAGGACCTTTTCAATTTAATGTATTTTTTCCTGCATGCTTTTCTATTTCTTTGCATATCATGTATTTCGCTGCTGTTATTATAAACTGGACATTTTAGGGGAGAAGATATTGTAGTAACCTTGGAATCAGATCTCCCTCCATCCCCCAATTGTATTGCTTTTTATCCTGTTTTCTTATTTGTTGTTTAATGACTTTCCTGGGTTAATTCTGCAGGTTATGTACTTCTGAAGTACATAACCTGCAGAATTTTTTAATTCCTTTTCAAAGATTCTTGCTTTTATTTCCAAGCCTAGATTTCTAGGAGTCACCCCTCGGTCAACATAGTTTAGTGGTCAGCCAATGATATGTCAAACCATTCCCTTAAAAGATTCAGTACATGTTCCACCTTTTATAAAGAAGGTTGTGGGTGAAGGCATATTTTCAAATGAAGATAGTTTATAAGTAAGCCTTAGTTTTCACTTCCTGACTGCGCAGGGCTATAAGTTTATCCAAAAGTAAGTTACTAGGCCCTCTGGTTTTCTCTGTCCTTGCACATGGTCTTTGCATGCATATGCAGCCTTCCAGATCCCCAGGAATTCATCAGAGCTTTTCAAAGTTCTCTGTGATCATACAGTTTCCATTCCCCAACTCTTCCTTTTGAATGCTTGTGCTAAGTTCTTTGTTATGGGTTGAATTATGACATCCTAACCCCAAGTACCTCAGAATGTGACTGCATTTGGAGATAGGATCTATAAAGGGGTAATTCTGCTAAAATAAGGTCATTAGGGTATTCCCTAACCCAAAATGACTGGTAATCTAATAATAAAAGGAAATTTGTATGCAGACAGAAAGACAGTAAAGGAAGGAAGAACAGAAGGAAGACAATGTGAAGACACAGGAAAAAGATGGCCATCCATAAGCGAAGGAGAGAGGCCTCAGAAGAAACCAACCCTGCCACACCTTGATATCAGTCTTATAGCTTCCAAAGCTGTGAGAAAATACATTTCTGTTGAAGTCATTTTGTCTATGGTACTTTGTTATAGCAGCCCTAGCAAACTAGTATACTTTTCTTTTAAAAAAAAAAATACACTCTTATTTTCCCCAATTAAATTCACAGCCTTAGGTAAACTGCAATGCTAACATTTCCAGCTGATTGGTTGTCTTCCATAAATCCTATAAATAGGGCTTTTTCATGGAGCTGAGCTTCAAGTTAGGCCAAATATTGATAATGCCTTTAGGATGGGACTTTTCCAGGAAACTTCCGGAAATATTATCAAAATATTAGCAGTGCTCAGGGGATAGGGCATTGAACAAAGCTCTTAACAGATCATTCAATCACCTCCACTGCTGCTAGCTCTTCACACCAGTGCTGGGGGAGGGAGTAGGGGTGGGAAAACTTCCAAGTTAAAATACCACAGACCTCATTGTTCTTATGAAGTTCAGTAGTTTTTCTTGAATGAATGCATTTCAATAAATTCCACGCCCTTGTTTAATCTTTAGAGATCTACAATTATTGTGTTCTATTATTCTGTTAGTATTTTTGTTACTCTTTTGAGGACAGAATTCACTGAAGTCCTGACTCTGCCACTCTGAATGTTTTACGCCTCACCTCATTTTTGAAACATATTTTTGCCAGATATAGAATTCCAGGTTTACAGGTTTTTCTTCTTTTGCAAATTTAATGATGTTGCTCTCTAGTCTGTTGGCTTGCATTGCTTGAATGAGAAGTCTGCTGTCATTTTTCTCTGCTTTTGTGTATGAAACATATCTTTTCTTCTAGATGATTTTAAGGTTTTCTCTTTCTTACTGGTTTTGAGCAAATTGATTATCATTTGTTTAGTGTTGTTTTCTTTTGGTGACCTCTGTTTGGGGTTTGTTGAACTACTTGAATCTTTGGGCTATATATTTTATCAAATATTAGGAAACTTGGATCACCATTTTTCCACATTTTTGTCCCCTTTCTTTTCTGGGGCTCCAATTTCAACCATTTGGTTTTGTCCCAAAGCTCATTGATGTTCTGTTCAACTTTTTTTAGTCTTTTTCTCTCTTGTTTCATTTTATGTAGCTTCTATTGCTATGCCTTCAAGTTCACTAATGATCTTTTCCTGTGTTTAATCATCTGTCAATCCCATTCAGTATGTACTTTGTCTCATACATTATATATTTTCTTACCTCAGAAACTCCATGGTATCTATATGTACATGCATGTATGTGCACACATACAGAGGTTCTTTGTCTCCTTATGAAGTGCATGGTTTACCTACCCTTTTGAATAAATGTATTTCTAAAAAATGTATATATACTAGTGTTGGGAGCAAACCTGTGGGCCTTTAGGCAGGCTCGGTTACGAAAGCCCCACCCTTAAAACCTCCCTCCCAAGGGCCCCCACCCACAAGATGGCGAACTCCCTGCTTCTCTTCCGGGTCCTCTGCTCCCGCCGGCGCCAGCCAAGGCCCAATCACCCCTCTACACCTTCCCGCCGGCGCCCCCTAAGGCCCAATCACCTTCTGACCCACCCCTTCCTCGCTACCTGTATAAATTGAGCCTGCAAACAATAAACTGTGTCAGCTTGATCAGATATCCTGTCTTGCTGTCCATTCTTTGTGTCCCTTGCCCCTTCATTCTCTCCTCCAGGTCGTCAACCCCCGTTGACTGTACTGCGGGTCGGGACAACTGGCGCCCAACGTGGGGCCTGACAGACTGGAGAGGCAAGAACGTCGCCCCCAAGAGGATGGGGTGGGCCCACGGGTGGGCCCACCCCACCCCACCCCACCCCACCCCACCCATGAAAGGAGGTGTCTGCAGTTAGACCCTCGCCAGAGTCACCACGTTCTGAACCCGGCGTGAGACAGACTTGTGTATACTCAATCGGCGACGCATTTAGGAAGGTAAGTCATGGGGCAAGCATTCTCGCAGGAAGATTTGTTCATAGCCGGACTCAAAGAGTCCCTCAGGACATGAAGAACAAGGGTTAAGAAAAAAGATTTGAAATGTTTTTTGGTCTTTATTGAAGATGTGTGTCCCTGGTTCCCTCAAGAAGGAACCATTAGTGAAAAGAAATGGCAACGAGTAGGCGATTGCCTTCAAGACTATTACAGAGTTTTTGGTCCTGAAAAAGTACCTGTGTCAGCATTTAGCTATTAGAACCTTATTAATGATATCTTGCACGTTCATCGCGAGTGGCCTGACTTGCAGAAAGTTGTCATTGAGGGAGAAAAAACAATGAGATCCCATTCTCGTCCCCCCTCCAAGGCTTCCCGGCCAGCCTCCCCTTCTCTCAAAGAACATCCTTCAGTTTCCGCTGCAAACCCCTCTCAGATATCAGACAGACTTCCACCCTTACTGACTGTCGAGTCTCTTTCCCCGTCACCGACGGACAAAGTTTCCTCCTCTAATAATTCCGCTGACTCCCGTCCTCTCCCTGTTATCCCTCCCCCAAAAGCTCCACCGCCTCCCCTTCCCTCCCCTCAAAAAGCTCCTCTGAATCCCAATTGTTGTAGGAAAAAAGTTACAATCCCATTATACTGCCCACAGACCAAAGAAAATTCCAGTTGATATTTCCAGCCCCCTGGACTGGGGCTGTCTAAACCTTAACCCAGTAATGTAAACTGCTTGCCCTTAGAGTGTATTCTTGAAAACTGAAGTACTTTTAATCAAATAAACTAAGAAGAAAGAAGGCAATTGAATATTAGAAACTCAAATCTTTATGTCAGTTTGTCTGTGTATGTTTTTATATGAAAAGTGTTGCTAACTGTAGTCATTATGTCTTGGTCTGTATGTTTGTGTGTCTAAGTGTGTAAATAAAAAATGTTTTCTACCTCCGGATGGTATTAATAAAAATTGATTTAAAAACAAGCGCTTGTGAAAATTGGGCATTCTAAAACTTCCAGAAAATCTAATAAAAGAATATTATGCATTAATGCTAATTTAAGCTTAACTGATACGGACATGTCCTTATAGTTATTAACTGCCAAAGTTTACTTAAAGTCATTTAAGTTGATGTTACCTGTTAAATATTTCAAGAAGATGCTTAAAGAAAAGCTTGACTTTGATGTTTAGTAAAAGTTTTATAAGTAATCTGGCATGTTGCTAAAAATAAGTAAACAAGTGTAGCAAATAAACTTTTTAATAATATTACTGTATTAATGTATAAATGTATATATCTGCAAACAGCTTGAAAATTTTTGTGGTAACCGAAATTCTTAAAGTTTGCTAAGCTCTATAGACATATTTTGTACATAATGAGAAATTGTGCTATAAGGCACATTTCCAAAAATGATAAAATATGTTCATAAATGTATCAATCTGAAGAATGTTGGTGTAACAGTTTACAGTGGCCTATTTTTCAGTGTTCACTGAAAGTTAAAGTATCAAATAGTTTTAAGTTCTAATGAAAACTACTTGATATAATAAGGAAAATATTTTAGTATGTTAAGATGTATGTTTTAATAAGAGAAAGTATAAAGAATGGAAATTCGTTTTGATGAGAGTAAAAGAAGGTTAATTGTTCTAAAGTACAGCTATTTATTTAAAGGGAGACAGAGAGACAGAGACAGAGAGAGCAGTGTGGTGCAGCAGCATGGTGCCTTTTGTTGTGGCAGATCCGCTCAGCCTGTTGCTTTGGGGGAGGGTCAAGATGTTTAGAGATAAGGCGGGATAAACCCAGGCAAGCCCAAGCATAATTCTCACTGGCTTATGTGCTTGGGACCATAGGGCAAATGAAGAATAAATTACTGTATCCTTACAGATATGATCATGCTATGTGAAATTAAAGCAAGTGAGTCTTAATATCGAGAACACAGCAAAACTGGAGTTTTGTTTTCAGTTGGAAAGACAAAGTATTCTTTAACTGTTAGTCTGCTCTTAATATTGAAAGATTGCAAAGGGTTCTCTAATTGTTTTATTAAAACAGTTTCTTATGCTTAAAATCTTAATGAATTGTCTGAGTATTTATGAAAATAAGATCTTAAAATTAAAAAGACTAAGCTAAGTGTTAACAACTATGTAACCTTCTGCATTTGCTTTTAAACTTTCTTATCATTCTAGTTAAATAATAAGTGTTATTTAATAACTATAATTCTATTTAGGCAAGTGCCTTAAAACCTTTTCACAACTTCCCAAGACCAAATTTAAAAAAGTATTTTTACCTCTCAGTTAACTCTGATATTTTCCAGAGGGCCCCTGGAACATATCAGTAGAATTTCTTCTCATCAAAGAAAATATTTGACTAATTTGCCTTATTTACCTGGAAAGCACTGTCAAAAGGAATAATGCTAAACTTTATTACTGAAGGTTTTATGTTACAGAAATGTCACTCTTCCCCCTAAGACGCTTACTCCTGATGCCCAACTAAATTTACCTGTTAGCACTGCTATAATCACTGATTGTGTATGTATTCATTGTACTGTAGAATCTAGTATTAGGTGAAAACTGAAATATGGCATAAATGTAGCCATCTTAAAAGGCCTAGAAGCCATTATTTCTGAATATGTGACTTAGAGGGAAAAACTGGAATTAGGAAAGGCCTTGAAAAACAAGTTAATCATACATACCAAGCCTATCTCACTAAGCTCCCCTAACCCTTAGAAAATGATGTTATCTTGCTAAACCCCCAGGATGTGGTGTCAGCTGACCCCCAGGATGTGGCGCCAGCTGAAAATTTATGTGTTTATGGAGAAACACTGTTACGTGCTTGTGGAAAAATACTGTCCCTTTGAAAATGCTATACAAAACCTCTGCCTTTGAGTGTTCGGGGTCCTTGTTGAAACCCGCTGCGTCGGGCTGACACTTGGACCCCAGCTAGCTGGTTCCTGAATAAAGTCCTCTTGCTTGTTGCATCAAGAGACGCCTTCTGTGAGTGAATTGGGGTGGCGTCCTCCGGTGAGGAGATCCAACAGTACTCATGTAGCCTCTTATTGTAATTCTACAATCAATATAAAATGGTCTTCTGGATATAGACTTCCAAACAGTTAGGTATTTTTGTGTAATAACAAAACATATTAAGCCCTCTCTCCGCACTATCAAAGTGTTGGTGGTGTGGGACACATTCTTCCTGCTCTAATAGACCATCCTGAATATAAGCACAAGGGGCTTCTCCGAGCTCTGCCATCTGACTGTGATGAAAACTTGAAGCTTTGAGATCCTGCCGCTGTTGCAGTTGCAGCTGCGTTCCTCCTGCCGGTTCCTGGACTTGTCATTGGAATGCTAAAGGAGATCTCTAAGCTAGCCTGCGCATATGGCAAAACAAATTTGACTGCTTCTGTATTATCTGAACTCCACCAAGAACTGAGAGAATTGCGAGCTGCGGTGCCTCAGAATCGCGCTGCTGTGGACTGTCTGCTGTTAAAAGAGCATGTAAGATGTGAACAGTTTCCAAGAATGTGTTGTTTCAATTTGTCTGATTTTTCTCAAACTACCCAAAATCAATTAGATGATATCCCCAGTCACCACAGAACCATTTAAATCCTATCTTATTTGCAGCCAAAACTGCATCTGATATATTAAATCAGATGAAAGACATGTGCAAAGAACCCCTGAATAGTCTCTGGCACACTGTCACACCTCTCTTAACTCTAAGCATTTTATGGCTTTTGTTGCTGTTACTAGGGCCTTGTGTCCTTCGCAGCATGTAGAAACTCATCCAAAAAGCCTTAAGAGGCCTGCATCATTTGAAATTGCAGACGCCCCCCCCCCACTTGTAAATCATAAGATCTAAAGTCAAGTATGGTAGCCAATGACGGGTAAGATATGGTTGAATTGTAAATACCAACCTAAGATAGGGAGTGGTCGACAGAGGACTATAGCCCCATGACGGGTAAGGATTTACTTCAACCATACAACCTAAGACAGGCACCTACCTTGACCCAGTCTGAGTTAGACTGGTTGTTTTATTAAAGAGAAAAAAGAGACGGGATAGTCAAAGACGGGTAAGCACCCTAGAGCCTCTGGCAACCTAAGACAGGGCTTCCACATTGGAGTGGGAGTACCAATGACGGGTAAGATCAGAGTCGCTGCCTTGGGGCACCTAAGACAGGCACTGTCTTCTTATTATAAAATAAAAAAGGGGGAGATGTTGGGAGCAAACCTGTGGGCCTTTAGGCAGGCTCGGTTACGAAAGCCCCACCCTTAAAACCTCCCTCCCAAGGGCCCCCACCCACAAGATGGCGAACTCCCTGCTTCTCTTCCGGGTCCTCTGCTCCCGCCGGCGCCAGCCAAGGCCCAATCACCCCTCTGCACCTTCCCGCTGGCACCACCTAAGGCCCAATCACCTTCTGACCCACCCCTTCCTCGCTACCTGTATAAATTGAGCCTGCAAACAATAAACTGTGTCAGCTTGATCAGATATCCTGTCTTGCTGTCCGTTCTTTGTGTCCCTTGCCCCTTCATTCTCTCCTCCAGGTCGTCGACCCCCGTTGACTGTCCTGCGGGTCGGGACATACTAGCTATCATAAAAGTATTTATAATAGCAGTTTTAATGTCTGTCTAATAAATCTATCATTGTGTTATTCCTGAATCTATTTTCAATTATTTTTTTTCTTCTTACTGTAGATTGTGTTTCCTGCCTTTTTGTGTGCCTGATAAATTTGTATTGATGCCAGACATGTGAATTTTAAATAGATGATTTGTGAATTTATTATTATTCCTTTTAAGTATTTTTGGACTTTGTTCTTGGACACAATTAAGTTACCTAGGAATAATTTTATCCTTTTAAGATTAGCTTTAAACTTTTGTTAGGTGGGTTCATAGTAGACATTAATCTAGTACTAGTTTTCCCTTTCTACTAAGGAAATATCCATTTGATAACTTTAACTGATGTGTGCTAGGAATTCTTCACACTCTGAGAATACAAACTATTCCCAGATCTGTGTAAACTCTGAAGATTAGCCCACCTGATCCTCTCTAATGATCTTTCTCTGAATCTCATGTGCTGATTAGCAGTCTGCTAGAATTTAGGGGAATTCTCTGTGGATATCTGGAACTCTCTTTCTATGTGCATCTCTCTCCTCTCCAAGACTCTGCCACATGAACTCCAGGTACCTTGATCTCCTCAAACTCTGAATTCTATCTCATTAATAAATGGAGACCACTGAGCTCTACTTTCATATCCCCTTCCTGTGCTGTGGTCTGGAAATTCTCTCCATGAAGTGGAATGGGGCATAGATAGGATTTACCTCATTTGTTTCCTTCTCTCAGTGTCCTTTGCTCCATACTACTGTTGTCTGATAATTAAAAACCTTTTCTTTCTTTAATTTTGCCCAGTTGTTAAGGCAAGAAGGTAATCATGGTTGTTTTTATTCCATTACAGCTGTAAGCAGAAATCCAAAAATCTGATTCTTAAAATGCACAGTTGACATCTGGGCTGATATTCAAGAGGCTTCAATGACAGGGAAGCACAGAAGTGCAAGGAATTTTGTTGTTACTTAGATTAAATGAGAATTTAAGGGACACATTACAGCTGATACCACAGAAATACAAAGGAACATAAGAAAATATAATGAACAATTATAAACCAACAAATTGGACAACCTAGAAGAAATGGACAAGTTCCTAGAAACATACAACCTGCAAAGGCTGAATAATGAAGAAATAAAAAATCAAAACAGTCTGATTACTAGTAAGGAGATCATATCAGTAATCTAAAACCTCAAGAAACAGAATTCCAGAACCAATGTCTTCACAGGTGAATTCTACCAAAAATTTAAAGAAAAATTAATGTCAATCATTCTTAAGCTCTTCTAAAAAGTGCAAGAGGAGGGAGTTCTTCCAAACTCATTTTATAAAGCCTGCATTACCTGATACCAAAAGAAACCAGGGACACCCCCCCCAAAAATATATTACAGGCCAATGTGCCTGATGAACATAGATGCAAAATTTTTCAACAATATGTTAGCTAACTGAATTCAATGGCATGTTAAAAAGATCATGTGCCATGATCAAGTGGTATTTATTCCAGAAATACAGGATGGTCCAACATCCACAAACCAATGTAATACAACACATTAACAGAGTGAAGAATAAAAATCATATGATCTTAATAGATGCAGAAAAAACCATTTACAAAATTCAACACACATTTATGATAAAAAGTCAACAAAATGGGTATAGAGTGTATGTATCTCAACATAATAAAGACCATATATGACAAACCCACACTAACATCATGCTCAAAAGCTGAAAGCTTTTCCTCTAAGATCAGAACAAGGTAAGGGTACTCATTTCACTCTTTTATTCAACATACTACTAGAGGTCCTAACCATGGCAATCAGACAATAAAAAGAAATAAAAGTCATCCAAACTGATGAGGAGAGACTTGTACTCTGAAAACTCTAAGACACTGATAAAAGAAATTGAAGAAGACACAAATCAACAGAAAGCTATCCCATACTCATGGGCAGGATGAATTAATATTGTCAAAATGGCCATACTGCCCAAAGCAATCTATAGCTTTGATGTAATTCATATCAAAATACAAATGGCAATCACGTACTAGGCCATAAAGAGAGCCTCAATAAATTCAAAAAGATTGAAATTGTACCAACCAACTTCTCAGACCACAAGGGAATGAAACTAGTAATAAATTATGCAAAGAAAACAAAAAAGCCCACAAATACATGGAAGCATAACAACATGCTCCTAAATAATCAATAGATCAATGACCAAATAAAAACAGAGATTAAGCAATATATGGAGACAAATGAAAATAACAACTCAACAGCCAAAAACCCATGGGATGTGGAGAAGGCTCTTCTGAGAGGAAAATACATAGCAATACAGGCTTAGCTCAAGAAACAAAAACAATCCCATGTGAACAGTCAAAACTCACAATTAATGAAACTAGAAAAAGAAGAACAAATGAGGCCCAAAGTCAGTAGGAGGAGCATAATAAAGATCAGAGCAGAAACAAATAAAATTGAGAAAATAATAGAAAGATTCAATGAAACCAGGAGCTGGTTCTTTGAAAAATTAATAAAATAGATAAAACCCTAGCCAGACTTATCAAGAAAAGAAGAGTCTACACACATAACAGAATCAGAAATGAAAAAGGAAAAATCACAAAAGACACTATGGAAATACAAAGAATTATTAGAGAGTACTATGGAAAATTATATGCTAACAAATTGGACAACCTAGAAGAAATGGACAACTTTCTAGAAAAATATAACCTTCTAAGACTGACCCAGGAAGAAACAGAAAATCTAAATATACCACTTATCAGCAATGAAATTGAATTGGTAATCAACCAATTACCTCAGAACAAAAATCTTTGGCCCAGATGGCTTCATGGCTGAATTTTATCAAACATTTAGTGAAGACATAATACCCATTCTCCTTAAAGTATTCCAAAAAGTAGACAAGGAGAGAGTACTTCCAAACTCATTCTATGAGGCCAACACCACTCTAATACCAAAACCAGACAAAGACACTACCAAAAAGAAAACTACAGACAAATATCCCTGATGAACACAGATGCAAAAACCCTCAACAAAATATTAGCAAACTGAATTAAAAAATATATCAAAAAGATCATCCATCAGGACCAAGTAGAATTTATTCCAGGGATGCAAGGATGGTACAATATTAAAAAATCAATCAATGTCATATACCATATCAACAAAAAGGACAAAAATCACATGATCATCTCAATAGATGCTGAAAACAAATTTGACAAAATTCAACATCCATTCAAAGTGGGTATAGAGGGCAAGTATCTCAACATAATAAAGGGCATATACAACAAACCCACAACCAACATCATATTAACAGCAAAAAGCTGAAAGCTTTTCCTCTTAGATCAAGAACAAGACAAGGATGCCCATACTCATCACTTTTATTCAACATAGTCTCTGATTTGAAAAGATATATGCATCCCTAGGTTTTTGCCATAACACAAAGAAATAAAAGGAAATTGGTAAGGAAGAAGTTAAACTGTTACTGTTTGCAGACAAAATGATAGTATATATAGAAAACCCTAAATACTGTACCAAAAAACTATTAGAATAACTGAATACAGCAAAGTTGCAGGATACAAAATTAATACACAGAAATCTGTTGCATTCCTACATACTAATGACTCTATAGCATCTCACTACACTGATTGACAGTGACCACAATAGAGGGGGAGAGAACTTGATAATATGGATGAATGTTGAAACCAGTGTTGTTTATATGAAACTATCATAAGATTGTATATCAAGGGTACTTTAATAAAAAAAGGTAGCAAAAAAAATCAAAGAAGAATAACATTTCCTAATATGAAAATTATGTAAAATTCACATTCAGGGCCCATAAAGTTTCACTGGGATGTAAAAAAAATGGCATTTTTTAAAGAAATCCTAAAATTTGTGGGGAACCACAAATGACACTGAATAGCCAAAGCAGTCTTGAGAAAGAAAAACAAAGCTGGGGTTATCATGCTCCCTGACATCAAGCTCTACTACAAAGCTACAGTAATCAAAACAGTATTATTCTGGCACAGAACAAACCCATAGATCAATCGAAGAAATAGAGAGCCCAGATATAAACCCATGCATCTATGATCAAAGGAGGCATGAATATACAATGGGGAAAAGACAGTCTCTTCAATAAGTGGTATTAGGAAAACAGGACAGCTACATGCAAGAGAATGAAACTGGTTAACTGTGTAACTCTATACACAAAAGTAAATTTCAAATGAATTAAATACCTAAATATAAGACATGAAACCATAATACTCTTAAAAGAAAACATAGGCAAAAATCTCTTGAATATAAGCAAGTGCAATTTCTTTCTAGACGTATTTCCCCAAAAAGGGAAACAAAAGCAAAAATAATGAGACTACATCAAATTAAGAAGCTTCTGCACAGCAAAGGACAGCATCAACAAAACAAAAGCCAACTTAATGTATGGGAGAATAATTTGCAAATGATGTGTCTGGTGAGGGTATATAATATAAATATATTTTAAAATTTAAAATATTTTAAGAACTCAAACAACTTAACACTAAAAAACCCAAATAATCCAATTTAAAAATGGGCACAGGACCTAAATAGATGTTTTTTTCAAATAAGACATACAGATGGCTAAAAGGCACATGAAAAGATGCTCTACATCACTAATCAGCAGGAAAATGGAAATCAAAACTACAGTGAGCTACCACCTCACACCAGTTAGAATGGCCACCATTCAAAAGACAAGAAATAACAAGTGTTGGCAAGTATGCAGAGGAAAAAGAACTCTTGTACACTGTTGGTGGGAATATAAGTTGGTGCAGCCACTATGAAAAGCAGTACGGAGGCTTCTCAAAAATCTAAAAATAGTAATACCGTATGACCCAGTAATTCCACTTCTAGGTATTTACCTGAAGAAAACAAAATCTCTGATTCGAAAAGATAAATGCACCCCTATGTTTTTACCACATTATTTACAATAACCAAGCAATCTAAGTGCCCATCACTAGATAAAAGGATAAAGAAGGTCTGGCACATACATACTACAGAATATTGCCCAGCAAGAAAGAAATCTTGCCTTTTGCAGCAATGTGGAATGACCTAGAGAGTATTAGGCTAAGTGAAATTAGCCAGAGAAAGACAAATTCCATATGATTTCACCTATATAGTCAATAATACTGTAATATTCTTTTTTGTTGATAGATGTTAACTATACTTATTGAGGTGAGAATTTAAGAACATAGATAACTGTCAAATCACTATGATGTACCCCAAACCAACATAATGTTGTAGTAACCGTACTTCAATTTTTAAAAAGCAATGTATATACCATCATCACAACATAAAAATATTCTGAATTTGACTGAATTGTTGTCTTTACAGTGTTATACTTTCATACGTTTTCCTGTTAGTTAATGTCCTCTCATTTCAACTTGAAGAATTCTCTTTGGCATTTCTTGTAGGACAAGTCTAGTGGCAATGAACTTTATTCTGGAGAATTTATTTGGAAAAAAAGAATATTCTGGCTGCAGCTGTAATACTGCTCTCTCTATATAGCATCTCTTCACAACTGTGGTGCTGGCATTCTACCAGAGAAAAACAATTATATGTGTGCTAAGCATTCAGTACATAGTAATTTCATGTGCACTGTGTTCTCTCCAGTGAACTGATATTTTAGAACAATTCACCGCTCTAAGGAAGACCCGTACCCATAAGAAGTCACTCCTCATTTCCCCAGAAAACCTCCTACTCTAAGTATTAATCTATTTTCTGTCTCTGTGGATTTGCCTGTTCAAGACATTTAACATAAATGGAAATATGCAGTATGTGGCGTTTTGTGTCTCACTTCTTTCCTTTTGCATAATGTTTTCAAACTTCACTCATGTTGTAGCATGTATCAGTACTTTGTTGCTTTTTATGCCAAATAATATTCCACTGCATGGATATATCACATTTTATTTATCATCATTAACTGATGGACATTTAAATTGTTTTCTACTTTTTGGCCATTATGAATAATGCTAGTAACATTTGTGTACAAGTTTTGTGGACTTATATTTGTATGTCTCTTGGGTATATAAGAGAAGAATTGCTGGGTCATATGGTAACTCTCTGCTTACATTTTGAAGAACTGACAGACTATTATTCCAAACAATTGCAGAATTTTCTATTACTATCAGTAGTATATAAGTTTCCAATTTCTCCACATCCTCACCAAGACTTGTTATCAGGCTTTTTGATGATAGCCATCCTATTGGGTGAAGTAGTATCGCATTGTGATTTGTGTTTCATTAATGGCTAATGATTCTAAGGTCTTTAATTCGCACCATTTCTGTGCTTCTCCTTCACATGTGGAAAATCCCATGTTGTTAAGGGGATTTTTGAATTTTAGAGACTTAAATCTTCACCTTGTCTAATGTTTTAATCCTAATTTGGGTAAAGTACAATACTGCAAGATTTTTCAAAATTATAATCTTTTCCCATCAATGCCTTACATAGTTTGATGGTTTTTCCTTTTTCTCCTTTAGAACTCCATAGCAACAGTGTTATCACCAGGTTATGAGTAATGGCAGGACCAGAAATCAGGGAACATGAAGACATATAGATGCTGGTGGAGAAGGAAGGAAACACCACATCCAGGAGAACAGCCCTACTTTAGCAGTGGCACAGTGTCAGGAGAGCAGGTGTGCTGTTAGTAGTGCAGCTCCTGATGCATCCAGCTGGCAGACCATGCTGAGTAAGGAATCTAGTTCCACGGCTCAAGGCCATGGCTACCAGAACAAATGGAGAAAATTCCCTTGTGCTTGTAGAATCCAATCAAGCAAACCCAAATCCATTCATCTCCTTTTTCTTCCTAATGGGGAGGAGGAAAAGGCAGCCGTTCAGGCTTTAGCTAGTGGTAATTCCTAACCAAAAAAATCTAGTACTAGATTTTCACCACGAATGTCCTGAAAGAGATAAGAAGCTGATTTCCTCATTGGATGCTGGGAAAAGATTATTGCCATGACTAATGAATCCATGAGAGAATTAATTGTTCTTCATTTCTACAGTTTCTATTCAGCTTTTGCCCTTGAGTGGTATTTGCACTCTTAGGAGTCCCAGAACAGCTGCTTAGAGAGAGATTACATTGTTACTCCCAAAAGGTCAGTCCACAGGCATTTATAAATGTCCGTTCTGGGAAACTGAATTTATAGAACAAAGAAGGACTTTTGACTCTTGCATTAAGCAATGATAACAAGTAAGCTCCTGGAATGGCAGGTGCCCCTTATGATGCAAGGCAGTCAATAGCCTATTTTGCCAGAGTATCCTTTTCAGTCCAGGAACTGAGTGGAGAGCAGGAAGCCCTACCACAAAGTCAGAAATACAAGGCTTTCAGCAATAGTCAGTGGTAAGTAGTTTATTTTCCATCACAATTGAGAAAAACTCTGCCTAGTGTCAGGATACACCTCCTTCTTAAGAGCGTGTTATAAAATATTGTGTATATTACTGTTTTCATGACATTTATGTAATGACATAGTTTAATATAATTTTTGTGTGTATCAATGTCTACAATAGTATTAAAACCAGAGATAAAATAACCTTAGAGATTATTTACTTGAAAGACTGAGAGGTACCTGAGTTAGGATGGTAGGACGGAAAAATTTGTTCATGGTAAATAATACATAACGCATAGTATTGTTTCTACTCTAATTTTGACAAGGAAGATAGGCATAATTTTCAGACAGAAAATGTATCTCCCATGCTACATTATAGTACGCATTAAGGGAACACAAAAGATTTGTTTAAATAAAATAATTAAATTTGCATAACATATACTGGAAACTTTTGTTCATTAAACTAGGGATACTATCTTTATGTTGCAACACATTGATGTTTCAGAGGTGTCTTGCTAGCAATTTATTAACTGTAATCAAGCTCTGAAGTTTGTGAGCCATACTGACTTGTCCTGCCCATACTCACGGGGATTATGCTTGACCTGTATACCAGGGGGTAGGAATTTGGCGGACAATTCTGCCTGTCACAAATGGTGACTGTCTTTCATCTTTCCAGTTATTTACATGTTGCTATAAAAGAGTAACTTTCATTGTTTGCTGTATATTGTTACTGACAATCATAGGGCTTTGGACAGATCTACAGGGATGGAAAGGAAGCTGGGATTGTTTGTTAGCTGGTTTCTTTTTATGGTCCATCATATATACATACAAACAAAGAACTAGAAGGACATAACCAAACTGCTAACAGTGGTGCTGGACAGGTTTTTTTGTTGTTGTTTTTAAGTATATTTTTTATATTTATAGTTGATATACAATATTACATTGGTTTCAAGTATACAACACAGTGATTCAGTGGTTACTCACATTATTAAATCCTTACCCCAACTAACGCAGTTACTGTCTGTCAGCATAGGGAGATGTTACAGAACCATTGGCTATATTCTCCATGCTGCAGTTCCATCCTGTGACCAACTTATATTACGATTGAGATTTTTGTGCTTCTAGTGCTGGAAAGATTGTGGTGTGAAGGTGAAGATATTCCACTTTTATTTAATATGCTTTTGATTTAGGTAAAATTTTCAGTAAGCATCTGCTGTTTTTGAAATTATAATCTTATAAAAATTTTAATTTTAAAAATATGATGAGGAAACTTCTCTATAGATTTCTTGTATCTTCCTGTAAATCTATAAATATTTCAGAATTAAGTTTTCTAAAATATAAAAGGTAAATAACAAATAAAGTATGGAATCTATCAATCTGTCTTTCCATTTATCTATGTATCTAATATAACATTAGATCAGCGAGGCTTTCAGTCATGTGGAATATTACCATCCCAGAGGATGTTCATAAATGCTAAATGGGGATTTTCCTAAGGTAGGTGAAAACTAAGGGTACACTGATATATTAAGTGTGATCTAGTCATAGGAATATGAAATTTTCAGTTTTAGTAAGCCATGTTTTTGAATGTGTAACAACATTGGCAGAACAATGGAATGAATCTCAGGTCTGAAAGGAAACATCGAGGCAACTCAAATGATCTTCATGTGAGGCTTGAATCAATCCTCTTTGCAGGAGATGTAGCAATCTAGCCTTTACTTGAGTATCTGAGGCGATGGGCTCTCATTACCCTATAAGTATTATAGAATGCTTCATATTTAGTCTAAATATATTTACTGAAATAAGAAGTTGTAAGGCTAAAAAAGACTAAGGAAGAATAGATACAGTTCAATTAAGCCTAAGGGCGAGGAGATTTCAATTCAACATGAATTTGATAATTTGGCCAAGTGGATTATCAAGAAACGAAGCAGGCAAATAGAGTTGTAAGTAGGTACCTTATCATCATACATTAGAATGGGGAAGGAATACTGCTTGTTGTTCAAAACTGAGGCTCTGAATTCAGACTACCAGGATAATCATTTGAAGGTTTGAACCTCTGTTAGCAGAACTGGTAACAGTACTTACACTTCCAAGTTGCTTTTAGAATTCATGGAGCAACTCCTGAAGAGTGCCTGATGTGCTCAACAAGAATTAAATGGGAGTCATACTGATGGTGTTAGCAGTAGGTACAAGAGGATAAGAAAACACAGTGCCTGCTCAGAGGTGGCCTCGACTGGCTAATCACAAATTTGGTGGAAAGGTTTCCAAAGCTGAACAGGTGAAACAAGGTCATGTTTCCACCATCACCATATACTGTTTGAGATTGAAGGAACCGCCATCCATCTCACCTGATAGAAATACACATGATTTACATGCATTTTTATGCCTATTTGATGACTTCTGAGTATTTTATCTGGTCCTACATGTCCATATGATGTGGAAGGTACAAAAAGAAATCTGGGGCAAAGCAAAAATAGCTTATATTCCATAACAATAAAGTAACTTTGCCACAGACACCTTAAACCTCCTAGGACATTTAGAAAAATTATCCTAAATGTTCTTATTAATCATGTGTGTATGTGTGTGTGCCATGTTTTAAGTAGATAAGTAATTTACTAGGCAACATAAAAATTCTATTTAACTTTTTAAATTAATTGCTTTGTGTTACTGGAATTAAATATGAATAGACATTTTCCTTATGTGCTCTATGGGTTTTCACAATCACACCAATTACCCTGGTTATGGCCATTTTATTTCCTTGAAGGAAATAAGCCCTTAAGATTAGTCAGAAAAATTTTCATAAGTATTAGCTATTATTATCTAATGTGTGTGTCTCTACTTGTTTGGAAAATCCTTATTGAATTCAGGTATGCAAAAATGTTTCTTCTTTTCATTGAAATGAAATCATTGAATTTTGTTTTATTTTTTGATTAGATAAGTTATATAGTGTACTTTAATCTTTAAGGAAAAACATATATTTTTAAAACTGTTTAACTAGATTTCCTTCAGTCTACACATTTTTGTGTATAGAACCAGTTTATAAAACCTCATCATCAATCTCTTTTTTCTACAAAATCTATCCTCATTTAAAAGTGAACAGAATTTCGGTCATTATCATAAAGCAGAGGGTTTGAGATTGAGATTACCTGTTCATTACAATAGCCTGTAAATGCCAAGAGGCAAGGACCCAGAGTATCACATGAAGTGTAATGTGTAAGTGGTGCTTGTTAGTAATGGATTTTGGTGATAATGATGATTCACCATTTTTGCCCTATACAAACAGCATAAGTATCAGGAATATGGAAAATGAAACTGATGTCACTCCTTACCCCAACCTACTGGTACACAAAAAAATTAGACTAGCCTGTCAGACCAAGAAAAAATTATTATGGTTCTGATTCTACTGCACATATATATATTATGCCCTACAAATATGTTCCCACGGATGGACTTCAAATCATGTTTTAAAACACCTAAGCTTTGTGTGCAACTTGAGACCATGTTTTTAAGTCTCTAAACATTTAAAATTCATGCTTACAATTTAGTTATACACAGGTCATGCATAAGTCTCTCTTTGTGGGACCACCTTTCATGAAGGATTTCATTTGTTTCTATGAATAAATCTAAATATCTACCTATAAAAAGGGCTGTTTGTCTACATTTTCAATATCATGAGTTAAGAGAAAAGGCATCACTGCTTTCAATGAATTGAAATCTATCTTTGTAGTTCATAGAGAAAATAAAGAATAGTACACACATATTACATAATAATATACATGGCCAGGCCAACTCTAATGTTGCTTTGCTGTGAAACAATGCCTACAACTAACCTGGATGAGATGGTGAGTGCTGGTCAATCTCCTTCTTGGATACATCTTCCACCATACTCCCTGTGAACTTTGGGGATTACAAGAGTCCCACCTTAGCCTTCTTCTTTTCTCATTCTATCTATGCACATACCTTGGAGATATTGTGGGTTCAGTTCCAGACCATTGCATAAAGCAAATATTGCAATAAAGCAAGTCAAATGAATTGCTTGGCTTCCCAGTGCATATAAAATTCATGTTTACATTACATTATAGCTTATTAAGTGTGCAATAACAGACCTTAAAAAAAGTAAAAATTAAAAAATATATTTTTGCTAAAAAATACCAACCATCATCTGAGTTTTCAGCAACTTGTCATCTTTTTGCTGGTGGAGGTTGCCTGTTCATTACAATAGCATGTAAATTCCAAGAGGCAAGTGTCCAGTGTATCACATAAACTGTGGTATATAAGTGGTGTTTGATGTTGGTGGCTGCTAACTGGTTAGGATGGTGGTTGCTGAAGGCTGGGGTCCTGTAGAAATTTCTTAAAATAAGACAATTATGATTTTACCACAATTACTGACTTTTCCTTTAACTTGATCATGTAGAGGCCATTGTAGGGTTATTAATTGGCCTAATTTCAATATCAATATTGTTGTGTCTCAGGGAATAAGGAAGCCCCAAGGAGAGGAAAATGGGAACGGCCAGTCAGTAGAAGAATCAGAACACATGCATTTATCAGTTAGGTTTGCTGTCCTACATGGACACAATATGTGATACCCCAAGATGATTTCAGTAATTAACATTAGAGATCACTGATCACAGATCACCATAATAAGTATAATAACAAAAAATATGGAAATATTGCAAAAATTACCAAATGTGACAGAGATATGAAGTGAACAAATGCAATTGGAAAGATAGTGCTGATAGACTTGTTCATCCCACTGTTGCTACAAACCTTCAGTTCATAAAAATGCAATATCTGAAAAGCACAATAAAACAAGGTATGCCTGTATTCTTTTTGGTTGATTTCATATATACCTATGGACACAACCACCTTCAAGTCAATGACTCCCAAATATGTTTCTAAACAGGTCTTCCCTCTCTCATGAAGATAAATCCTTTATTTGCAACTGCTATTTCCACATGGATATCCCACAGGTACATAACTCTCAGTATTATTCAAATCTAATCCACTATCTCTTCTCTCCGTGCATGTTGCACATTTATTTTCTGTTTTAGTTAATGATCTCTTCCTGCCCAAGCATATTCAGTGTCCTCACCACCCATCACCTCAAAGAGCTGAAAATGTGGCTCCCTGTCTGTGAACAGTTGCTTCATGAATTTTGGCAATATCCCAAACACTGCATCTTCAGGTACAGACCATTTCATTTGGCTCTGGTTTTAGTTCTCAGACTATTCTCTTGGACTAAGAAAAGGTGATTTAACTGAAGGCACGTGGACTATAAGGGATTCTGGAGTTGGATTTTGTAATATTGTGACCCCATTGGAATTATGTGGAAGATTCTGAGCATGGGTACACATGCATTTTCTGGATCTATAGATTCTTATCAGTTTCTCAAAGCTGATGATTTTCTAAAGCTTGGCCAATTATCTTCCAAATGCCCCCCACTTTCAGTCTGCCCCTTTAGCAGCCCTCTCACTGTTGGGAAGTCTTTTAAAGTGCCCACCTTTCTTTTGTCCCAGAGCAGCGGGTTGTGGGTATCTGTTCTCCACAAGCGGCTAGAATGTCAATTTCTCTAAGTATTCTGCCTTGCTTTGCTTTCCAACCCCACTAATCTCCAAGCACCATGTAATCTGTGTTTATGCTCCTGGAGCAGATCTCCAGGGGTGGATGTTCAGAAGCCCTGGGCTTCTACTCCCTCCCTGCTCTGTTTCTCTTCTCTCTGCCTGTGAGCTGGAGTTGGGGGAGGGCTTAGGTCTCACTGTATTGTGGCTTTGCTACTTTAACCTTTTCTGTGAGGTCTTCTCTTTTCCCCAGATGTAGACAGTCTTTCGTAGTCTTCTTTCCAGTCGCTCTTTCAGGATTAGTTGTATTTGTTGTGTTTTTGTATTATATGTGATTTTGGGAGGAAGTTTCTACCTCACTTCTCACACTGCCATCTTCTCTAAGTCTTGCTAAGGTTTTATTTTGTTGATCTTGAAGAACCAGCTCTTGGTTTTATTGTTTATTCCCATTGTTTTCTTAGTCTTTATTTTATTTATTCCCACTCTGATCTTTATTATATCCTTCCTTCTGCTAATTTTGGGCTTTGTGTTTTCTTTTTCTAGATCCTTTAGTTGTAGGATTATATTGTTTATTTGAGATTGTTCTTATTTCTTGAGGTAAGGCTATATTGCTATGTACTTCCCTCTTAGAACTACTTTTGCTGCATCTCACATATTTTGAAATGTGTTTCTGTTTTCATTGTTTCTATGTATTCTTTGCTTTTCTCTTTGATTTGTTCATTAATTCATTGATTATTTGAAGCATGTTCAGTCTCTGTTTATTTATAATTTCTTTGATTTTCTTTATGTAATTGATTGCTATTTTCATAGCATTGTGGTCTGAAATGATGTTTGATAGAATTTCAATCTTTTTGAATTGATTGAGGCTCTTTTGGTGTCCTCCATCTATTCTGGAGAATGTTCCATGTGCACATGAGAAAAATGTGTATCCTGCTGCTTTTGGAATGTTCCGTATATATCTTTTAAATTCACCTGGCCTAATGTGTCATTTAACACCTCTGTTTCCTTTTTTATTTTCTGTCTGGATGACCTACCCAATGATGTAAGTGGGATGTTAAAGTTCCCTACTATTATTATGTTTCTGTCAATATCTCCCTCTAGTTCTGTTAATATTTGTTTTATAGATTTAGGTTCTCCTATGTTGGGTGCATAGAATTTTATGATTGTTATATCCTCTTTTTGGGCTGATCCCTTTGTCATTATGTAATGTCTTTCTTTTTCTCTTGTTACTTTCTTTGTTTTGAAGTCAATTTTTTTCTGAACAAGTATTACAACTCTAGCTTTTTTCTTTGGTCCCTATTTGTATGGTATGTCTTTTTCCATCCCTTCAGTTTCAGTCTGTGTGTGTCTTTGGGTCTGAAGTAAGTCTCTTGTAGGTAGGAAATAGGTGGTGCTTTTTTTATCCATTCAGTCACCCTATGTCTTTTGACTGGAGCATTTAGGTCATTTACCTTTAAAGTAATTATCAATATATATGTATGTATTGACATTTTGTTAAGTGTTTCCTGGTTGTTTTTTTCTTCTCTGATCCTTTCTTCCTCTCTTGGTTTTTTCTCTTGTGTTTCATGACTTTCTTTAGTGGTATGATTGGGTTCCCTTCTCTTTATTTATGTATCTATTATAAGTTTTTGGTTTGTGATTACTATGGGGTTCTTATATAACATCCTATGAACATAACAATCTATAATAAGCTGATGTTCAACTAATTTGAATTCATTCTAACAGCACTATATATTTTACTCCCCCACCTTCATGTTTTATTTATATATCTTCTTTTAAAGCTTTTTATTAAGTGATTCCTTATCTAATTTTTAGATGTAATTGCTTTTGCTACTTTAATCTTGTTGACCTTTATATTTGCTTTTAAGTATCTGATCTACTACCTGTGCTCTATGTTTGCTTTACCAGTAGAAATTTTCCCTTTCTTAAACATCCTGCTTCTATTTAGGTTCTTATCTTTTCCTCTTAAAGAATTCCCTTTAACATTTCTTGGAAGGTTGGTTTAGTATTGGTGAACTATTTTAACTTATGTTTATCTGTGCAGCTCTTTATCTCCTTCAATTCTGAGTGATAACCTTACTGGGTAGAGTATTCTTGGTTGGAGTTTTTTCTGTTCAGCACTTTGAATATATCATGCCATTCCCGTCTGGCCTATAGAGTTTCTGCAACAAAATCAGCTTATAACCTTACGGATTTCCCTTATATGTAATTTGTTGCTTTTCTCTTGCTTCTTTTCAGATTCTCTCTTTATCTTTGACCTTTGACATTTTGATTATGGTGTGTCTTGGTGTGGACCACCCTGAGTTCATCTTGTTTGGAGAAGAACTCTCTATACTTTCTGGACCTCCTGGTAGAGTATTTCCTTCCCTAGGTTAGGGAAGTTTTTAGCTGTTATCTCTTCCAATAAATTTTCTACCCCTTTGTCACTCTTTTTTCCTTCTGGGACTCCTTTAATGTGGATGTTAGGATGTTTGATATGTCCAAGAGCTCTCATCCTATTCTCATTTCTTTTAATTCTTTTTCCCTTTTGCTGTTCAGCTTGAGTGCTTCCCATTATTATATCTTCCATGTCAATTATCCAATTCTTCTGAATCCTCTAGCCTGTTCATTCCATCCAGTATATCATTTCATCGACTGAATTCTTCATCTCTGATTGGTTCTTTTTTAGACTTTCTATTTCTTTGTTGAGATCAGCTTTGATTTCCACTATTGTTTTCTTAAGCCTAGTGAGTATCTTTATAACCATTGCTTTAAAGTCTATCAGGTAGATTGGTTAACTCTGTTTCATTTAGTTTTATCCTTGGATTTTTTTTTTCTTGTACTGTCATTTGAAGTGTATTCCTCTGTGTCCTCATTTTGTATGACTTTCTGTGCTTGGTTCTAAGAATTAGTTGAAAGTCTCACTGTCCCACTCCTGAAGGATTGGCTTTGTTTAGGAGAGTCTCCTGTGTAGACTGCATGTGCCTCATGGCTTTGGCACACTGAAGCTGAATAAGTGTGAGACAGGCTTTTCCTGGTGCTGGAGTTCCCAGGGGCATTGCCTTGGGGGGCCCACTGGAGAGGATCCTGGGGGAACATGTGGGGGGTTAAAAGCAGGGGATTTACTCTAGGTAACTCCCAGATTGGTAGCAGCTGAGTCCCCTGTGCCTCCTCAGCTATATGCCCATGCACATTCTGGGCCCCTCAGGGCCACTCTGGGGAATTCCCACATCAGACATCTGCTGGGTCCCACTGGTGGCATGGAGTCAGACTCTTTGCATGTTCCCCCTTGGCCCTTGAGTGCTCTGGGCTGCTCTTGGAAATTCATGCAATAGTGCCTATGATCCTGCTGGTGGCTGGGATCATGCACCATGTGTGCACACATTCCTCTGCATCCCCTGTGCAACTCAGGCTGCTCCAGGGAACTCCCATGTCAGTGCTCACTGTGGCCAAGATCAGATATCATGTGCATGTGTGTTCCCCCCTTGGCACTTGCATGCTCTGGGCTGCTCCAGGGAATTTCCACATCAGTGCCCACCAGGTCCAACTGATGGCCATGGGTCAGTCACACACACATGTTCCCTTACAGTGCTCTGGGGAGTAGCCTTGGTGTCACCAGCCCACAGATTCATGCACCCTCCCCATGAACTGGGGAACTTTCCAGTCCTGCTGAGGGGGACTGGGGCAGTGGATAATAGCAGACAGCAAGGTGGGGCTTCTGGATCACCTGCAGGTACAGGGGTGTGGGTGAGGATCAGGGGCTGCCTAGTCCAAGTCTGAAATTGGTGTGTGTGCCCAGATCCTGCTCTTGGCCACACTAAGATGTGCATAAGGAGTACAAACAATGGCTCTGGCCAGCTCCTTCAATCCCAGATTGCTTCCAATGATTTCCTTGCCAAGTGGTGGATGTTTAGTTCTGAAACTTGCATTCTTTTACTTATGATCTAGTTGCACTTTAAACCACAAAGCTTTTTTCCTGTACCTCAGGACAAGGAGTCTTCATCTGACTCTCTCATGACATCATTTTCCTTCCTTTCTGCCAGTGAGGGTGTGGTTCCCAAGGTTGCCATGTCTCTGTCTCTTCTGCCATTTGGGGTTTTTTTGTGTGTGTGTGTGTGATCTTTTTGTCACTCATTGTATAGGAGATGTTCACTTTGGTCTCTGTTCTTCTTCAGGATGAAATGCTCTGTGTGTAGGTTTAGATTCAGTGTGTAGGTGGGAGAAGGTGGATTCAGGTACTCTCTACTCTGCCATCTTTCCAGAATCCCCCTTCCAAATTGTTTTTAAAAGTGTTTGTATAGATTTCCAATTTCAGCTCAGAGAGAGCTGGCACATAAATTTTCTCAAACTCTTAAATCCATTAGGGAATTGAGGTTTCACAGCAAACAAGTAACAGAAAACTGGGGAGATACAGTTTCTTACAGGGAGAAATAGGACCCAAGCATTTTTTTTAACTTGGGGAAGAAGCCATTAGATACCATATAAGCTAATATGATTCAGCTTCCTTGTGAATTTGGTGAATTGCTAAATACTAAGCAAGGTAGTGTGAGAGTGTGAAGTCCCTGGGAGTCATAGACAAGAAGGTTTGAACCCTCTTGGTTTTCTTGCATGATGTTCCACCAGATGCTCACAGTGAAGAGCAGGAAGAATTGAGAAAGCTTCCCTGAGGTATCCAGGCTAGGAAGATGGAAGGAACAGTAGTGACCACCAAAACTTCTTCCAGACTCAGTTACTGTATTTTTACTGCAGAAGTAAAGTTGTAATCTCCAAGGCAAAAGCAAAAAGAAACTGTCACCTTAGGGCATTGTTTAAAAACATTGCAGCTGGAGAAGTGACAGGATAAAATTTCTACTCCTCAGTGAGAAGGGAAGGACTATGTGCTAGGCCCAGCACTACAGCTAGGGGAGGAGCAAGATCACTTGCGAAGGCCTCACAGTACCTGTGACAGAGGCTTAACCAGAACATCAGGGAATACCCCGGTTTCCCATCAACCGGCCAACAAACAATGAGTAAAATTAACAATGGAATACTGCTGGGAAATCTTTAAGAAACAGATTATCTCTGGGGTTATCAGTGTAAATAGCCTTAAAGCCAAGCAGGGAATAGAAAATGATAAAAATAAGTACTCTTGCAAACTTGCTTAACCCTAAGTACAAGATATTATTAGAGAAATTTGAAGCCTGTGGTACACTGAGGATAATCATAGCAACTGTAAACTCCAAACTCAGCCCAACTTGCCCCTAGATTAACCCAAAATCCCACACTAAAAGTCTAGCAGAAGATAAAATATGCTCTTCTCCAAGCCCCTGCCACCATATCCCCAAAATTTATGTCTCTACTGTCCTATAAAACATTTCCAGTTTCAACAAAAATTTCTAAGGTATAAAAGAGCACAAGAAGAAAAGGTGTGTTGAAGAAAAAACACAATCTGAAGAGCAAAGCAGACATCAGAACTTGATTCAGATATGAGAGAGATATTAAAATTATCAGACAAGAAACTTTATATTCTATGATCAATTGGTTAAGAAATTCAATGGAGAGATTCTCAAGATGGCGGCATGAATAGGGTGATGGAAATCTCCTCCCAAAACCGTACATCTCTTGAAAATACAGCAAATACAACTATTCCTAAAAGAGTGACCAGAAGATACAGTGCACAAGCCAGGCTACATATGCGAGAGCCCAACATCTCATGGAAAATGGCAACAAAGCCATGACCCAGTGGTACACAAGCACTCTCCCCATCCCAGCTCACTGGCTGCAGGAAAGGAATCAGAGTGAGGAGGGAATAGAAGCACAGGACTGCTAAATAAACAGCCCTAGTAATCTGCCCTGGGAGCACAGACACACATTGTATGGTACATTGGATATCAGCGGAGTGGAAAAGCAAAATCCGAGATGAAGACTACCAACAAGTCCCCACAACCAGCTGCCCTGGGACAAAAGAAAAGCAGGCTCTTTAAAAGTCTTAAAAGGACAAGGGTTTAAATCGTCCTGGCACACTCAGCCCAGCACGCTGGGAACTTTAAGGAACTTTAGGAGCCTTAACCCCCTGGGTGGCAGCACAGCTCCGAACCACCTCATGGCAAGAAGCAGCCTGCCATTCCTTCCCTCACACCAACACAGCAAACAAACCAGCTGACCCGCCATTGCTGCGGAACATCCAGGGAGCAGCCCTGCCTACAGCAAACACACAGCTTAACACAGAGGCTTCTCCCTGCATGTGGCTAACCAGCCCAGACCCAGAGGCTGCTTCTTGTGCATGGTTGACTGGCACAGACAATGGAGACAGGCATGGAGACTGGGAGGCACAAAGGGACTTTGCTTTTGCAGCAGAACACGTGCTGCTAGTGTGCAACCCCCACCATTGCCCTAGTCCATCCTGAAGGCCGCCCCACCAACAGCAGCTTAGGGATTAACCCAGAGGCTGCTCCCTGTGTGTGGTTAACTGGCACAGACAGAGGAGACAGGCAAGGAAACGGGCAATCAGGAAGGGACTTTGTTCTCCCAGGTGACACATGTGCCACTCACCAGTGACCACTCCTATCACCATGAAAAGGCAGAAGAAACTTGTTCAGTCTAAAATCCCTCAAACACCAGAGAGGGGGCTTGGTGAGATGGAAATAACCAATCTTCCTAAAAAGAACTCAAAATAAAAGTCATAAGCATGCTGATGGAGCTACAGAGAAATATTCAAGAGCTAAGGGATGAATTCAGTAGGAAGACAACAAATGAAACAAACAATGGAAGGATTTAAGAGCAGACTGGATGAAATGGAAGAGACTGTTAATGGAATAGAAATCAGAGAAGAGGAATACAGAGAAGCTGAGGCAGAAAGAGATAAAAGGAACTCCAGGAATGAAAGAACATTAAGAGAACTGTGACCAATCCAAATGGAACAATATTTGCATTATAGGGGTACCAGAAGAAGAAGAGAAAGCGTCTTTGAAGAAATAATTGCTGAAAGCTTCCCCATGCTGGGGAAGGAAATAATCTCTCAGACCATGGAAGTCCACAGATCTCCCAACACAAGGGATCCAAGGACGACAACACCAAGACATATAATAATTAAAATGAAAAAGATCAAAGACAACAACAGAGTATTAGAAGCAGCCAGAGAGAGAAAAAAGATCACCTACAAAGGAAAAGTCATCAGGCTATCATCAGACTTCTCAGCAGAAACCTTACAGGCCAGAAGGGAATGGCATGATATATTCACTACAATGAAGCAGAAGGGCTTTCAGACAAGAATACTGTATCCAGCAAGATTATCATTTAAATTTGAAGGAGGAGTTAAACAATTCCCAGATAAGCAAAAGTTGAGGAAATTTGCCTCTCACAAACCATCTCTACACTGTGTTTTAAAGGGACTGCTCTAGATGGAAGTGCTCCTAAGGCTAAATAGCTGTCACCAGAGAAAATAAAACCACACCAAAGAAAGTGGACCAACCAAATACTAACTAAATGCAAAATAAAATCAGCTATCCACAAAATCAGTCAAGGGAAACACAAAGAGTACAGAATAAAACACCTAACATATAAAGAATGGAGGAGGAAGAAAAAGAAGGGGGAGAATAAAGAATTATCAAATTGTGTTTATAATAGCATAATAAGTGAGTTAAGTTAGATGCTTAGATAGTAAAGAAGCTACCCTTGAACCTTTGGCAATCATGAATTCAAAGCCTGCAATGGCAATAAGTACATATCTATCGATAATCACTGAAAATGTAAATGGACTGAATGCACCAATCAAAAGACACAGAATAATAGAATAGATTAAAAAAAAACAAGACCCATCTATATGCTGCCTACAAGAGACTCACTTCAAGCCCAAAGATATACACAGACTAAAAGTGAAGGGATGGAAAAAGATATTTCATGCAAACAATAGGGAGAAAAAAGCAGGTGTTGCAGTAATTGTAGCAGACAAAATACACTTGAAAACAAAGACAGTCATAAGAGACAAAAAAGGACATTGCATAATGATAAAGGGGTCAGTCCAATGAGAAGATATTACCATTATAAATATCTATGCACCCAACAGAGCAGCACCTACATATGGGAAAAAAATACCAACAGAAGTAAAGGAGGAAATAGAATGCAATGCATTCATTTTAGGAGACTTCAACACACCACTCACTCCAAAGGACATATCAACCAGACAGTAAGTAAGTAAGAAGACAGAAGCACTGAAAAACCATTAGAACAGATGGACGTAACAGACATCTACAGAACACTACACCCAAAAGCAACAGGATACACATTCTTCTCAAGTGCGCACAGAACATTTCCCAGAATAGACCACAAAAAGAACCTCAATAAATTCAAAGACATTGAAATTGCACCAACCAACTTCTCAGATCACTAAAGTATAAAACTAGAAATAAATTGTACAAAGAAAACAAAAAGGCTCACAAACACATGGAGGCTTAACAGCATGCTCCTAAATAATCAGTCGATCAATGACCAAATTAAAACAGAGATCATGGAATATATGGACACAAATGAAAACAATAGCACAATGCCCCAACTTCTGTGGGATGCAGTGAAGGCAGTTCTAAGAGGAAAGTATTTAGCAATCCAGGGCTATTTAAAGAAGGAAGAACAATCCCAAATGAATATTCTGAAGTCATAATTATTGAAACCGGAAAAAGAAGAACAAATGAGGCCCAAAGTCAGCAGAAGGAGGGACATAATAAAGATCAGAGAAGAAATAAATCAAATTGAGAAGAATAAAATAGAAAAAATTAATGAAACCAAGAGGTGGTTCTTGAGAAAATAAATAAAATACATAAACCCCTAGCCAGACTTATTAAGAAAAAAAGAGAATATACACACATAAACAGAATCAGAAATGAGAAAGGAAAAATCACGATGGACAACACAGAAATACAAAGAATTATTAGAGAATACTATGAAAATCTATATGCTAACAAACTGGATAACCTAGAAGAAATGGACAGCTTTCTAAGACTGACCCTGGAAGGAACAGAAAATATAAATAGACCAATTACCAGCAATTAAATTGAATCAGTAATCAAAAAACTACCCAAGAACAAAACTCCTGGAGCAGAAGGATTCACCACTGAATTCTTTTTTATTTTGGTGTAATTAATGTACAATTACTTAAACAACATTATGGTTACTAGACTCCCCCTATGATCAAGTCCCCCCCCATACCCCATTACATTCATTTTCCATCAGTGTAGTAAGATGCTATAGAATCATTACTTGTGTTCTCTGTATATACTGCCTTCCCCATGTCCCCGTCCCACTCATTATGTGTTCTAATCATAATGCCCACTGTTCCCCTTATCCCTCCATTCCCACCCATCCTCCCCAGTCCCTTTCCTTTTGGTAACTGTTAGTCCATTCTTGGGTTCTGTGATTCTGCTGCTGTTTCGTTCCTTCAGCTTTTTTTTGTTCTTATACTCCACAGATGCATAAAATCATTTAATACTTGTCTTCTCCACCTGACTTATTTCACTGAGCATAATACCCTCTCACTCCATCCATGTTGTTACAAATGGTAGGATTTGTTATCTTCTTGTGGCTGAATAGTATTCCATTGTGTATATGTACCACATCTTCTTTATTCATTCATCTACTGATGGACACTTAGGCTGCTTCCATTTCTTGGCTATTGTAAATAGTGCTGCAAAAAACATAAGAGTGCATATGTCTTTTTCAAACTGGGCTGCAGCATTCTTAGGGCAAATTCCTAAGAGTGGAATTCCTGGGTCAAATGGTATTTCTATTTTGAGTTTTTTGAGGAACCTCCATACTGCTTTCCACAATGGTTGAACTAGTTTACATTCCCACCAGCAGTGTGGGAGGGTTCCCCTTTCTCCACAACCTCATCAACATTTATTGTTGTTTGTCTTTTGAATGCTGGCCATCCTTACTGGTGTGAGGTGATATCTCACTGTGGTTTTAATTTGCATTTCTATGATGACTAGGGATTTGGAGCATCATTTCATGTGCCTGTTGGCCATCTGAATTTCTTCTTTGGAGAAGTGTCTGTTCAGCTCCTATGCCCATTTTTTAATTGGATTATTTCCTTTTTGTTTGTTGAGGTGCATGAGCTCTTTATATAATTTGTATGTCAACCCCTTATCACATATATCATTTATGAATATATTCTCCCATACTGTAGAATGTCTTTCTGTTGTACTGATGGTATCCTTTGCTGTACAGAAGCATTTTAGTTAGATATAGTTCCACTTGCTCATTTTTGCTTTTGTTTCCCTTGCATGGGGAGATGCATTCATGACGAAGTTGCTCATGTTTATGTCCAAGAGATTTTTGCCTATATTTTTATCTAAGAGTTTTATGGTTTCATGACTTACATTCAGGTCTTTGATACATTTTGAGTTTACTTTTGTGTATGGGGTTAGACAATAATCCAGTTTCATTCTCTTACATGTGGCTGTCCAGTTTTGCCAACACCAGCCATTGAAGAAGCTGTCATTTCCCCATTGTATATCCATGGCTCCTTTATCATATATTAATTGACCATATATGCTTGGTTTTATATCTGGGCTATCTATTCTGTTCCACTGGTCTGTGGGTCTGTTCTTGTGCCAGTACCAAATTGTCTTGATTACTGTGGCTTTTAGTAGAGCTTGAAGTAAAGGAACGTAATTCCCCCTGCTTTATTCTTCCTTCTCAGGAATTCTTTGGCTATTCAGGGTCTTTTGTGCTTCCATATGAATTTTAGAACTACTTGCTCTAGTTCATTAAAGAATGCTGTAGGTATTTCAATGATGTTTGGATTGCACTGAATCTGTAGATTGCGTTAGGCAGGATGGCCATTTTGACAATATTAATTCTTCCCAGCCAAGAGCATGGGATGAATTTCCATTTATTAGTGTCCTCTTTAATTTCTCTTAAGAGTGTCTTGTAGTTTTCAGATTATAGGTCTTTCACTTCCTTGGTTAGGTTTATTCCTAGGTATTTTATTCTTTTTGATGCAATTGTGAATGGAATTGTTTTAATGATTTCTCTTTCTGCTAGTACATCATTACTGTATAGGAATGCAGCAGATTTCTGTGTATTAATCACCACTGAAATTTATCAGACATTTAGAGACGACATAATACCCATTCTCCTTAAAGTTGTCCAAAAAAGAGAAGAGGAGGGAAACTTCCAAACTCATTCTATGAAGCCAGCATCACTCTAATACCAAAACCAGGCAAAGACACCACAAAAAAAGAATATTACAGACCAATATCCCTGATAGACATAGATGCAAAAATAGTCAACAAAATATTAGCAAACTGAATTCAGAAATACATGAAGAGGATCATACACATGATCAAATAGGATTCATCTCAGGGATGCAAGGGTGGTACATTCGAAAATCCATCAACATCATCCACCACATCAACAAAAAGATGGACAAAAACCACATGATCATCTCCATACATGCTGAAAAAGCATTCGACAAAATTCAACATCCATTCATGATAAAAACTCTCAACAAAATGGGTATAGAGGGCAAGTACCTCAACATAATAAAGGCCATATATGACAAACCCACAGCCAACATTACACTTTACAGTGAGAAGCTGCAAGCTTTTCCCCTAAGATCAGGAAAAGGCAAGGATGTCCATTCTCCCCACTTTTATTCAACATAGCACTGGAGGTCCTAGCCACAGCAATCAGATGAAAAAAGAAATACAAGGCATCCAGATTGTTATGGAAGAAGTCAAACTGTCAGTGCTTGCAGATGACATAATATTGTACATAAAAAACCCTAAATACTCCACTCCAAACTTACTAGAACTAATATCTGAATTCATCAAAGTTGCAGGATACCAAATTAATATGGAGAAATCTGTTGCAATCCAATACACTATGATGAACTAGCAGAAAGAGAAATCAGGAAATAAATTCCATTCACAATTGCATCAAAAGAATAAAATATCTAGGTATAAACATAACCAAAGAAGTGAAATACCTGTACACTGAAAACTACAAGACACCCTTAAGAGAAATTAAAGAGAACACTAGTAAATGGAAATGCATCCCATGCTCTTGGGTAGGAAGAATTAATATTGTCAAAATGGTCATCTTGCCTAACACAATCTACAGGTTCAATGCAATCCCTGTCAAAGTACCAACAGCCTTCTTCAACGAATTGGAACAAATAGTTCTAAAATTCACATGGAAGCACAAAAGACCCTGAATAGCCAAAGCAATCCTGAGAAGGAAAAATAAAGCAGGGAGTTCTCACTTCCCAACTTCAACTTCTACTACAAAAGCACAGTAATCAAGACAATTTGGTACTGGCACACGAACAGACCCAAAGACCAGTGGAACAGAATAGAGAGTCCAGATATTAACCCAAACATATATAGTCAATTAATATATGATAAAGGAGCCATGGACATACAATGGGGAAATGACATCCCTTTCAACAGCTGGTGTTGGCAAAACTGGACAGCTACATGTAAGAGAATGAAACTGGATTCTGTCTAACTCCATACACAAAAGTAAACTCGAAATGGATCAATGACCTGAATGTAAGTCATGAAACCATAAAACTCTTAGAAGAAAACATAGGCAAAACTCTCTTGAACATAAACATGAACATATCTCCCCGTGCAAGGGAAACAAAAGCAAAAATGAACAAGTGGGACTATATCAAACTAAAAAGTTGCTGTACAGCAAAGGACACCATAGGTACAACAAAAGGGCATCCTATAGTATGTGAGAATATATTCATAAATGATGCATCTGATAAAGGGTTGACATCCAAAATATACAAAGAGCTCATGCACCTCAACAAACAAAAAGCAAAGAAGCCAATTAAAAAATGGGCAGAGGATTTGAACAGACACTTCTCCAAAGAAGAAATTCAGATGGCCAACAGGCACATGAAATGATGCTTCACATCACTAATTATTAGACAAATGCAAGTTAAAATCAAAATGAGATACCACCTCACACCAGTTAGGATGGCCACCATATAAAAGAACAGAAACAACAAATGCTGGCGAGGATGCTGAGAAAGGGGAACCCTCCTACTCTGCTGTTGGGAATGTAAATTAGTTCAACCATTGTGGAAAGCAACATGGAGGTTCCTCAAAAAACCAAAAATAGAAATACCATTTGACCCAGGAATTCCACTTCTAGGAATTTACTCTAAGAATGTAGGATCACACTTTTAAAAAGACATATGCACCCCTGTGTTTATTGTAGCACTATTTACAATAGCCAAGAAATGGAAGCAGCCTAAGTGTCCATCAGTAGATGAATGGATAAAGAAGATGTGGTACATATACACAATGGAATACTATTCAGCCACAAGAAGATAACAAATCCTACCATTTGTAACAACATGGATGGAGCTAGAGGGTATTATGCTCAGTGAAATAAGTCAGGTGGAGAAGACAAGTATTAAATGATTTTACGCATCTGTGGAGTATAAGAACTAAGAAAAAGGTAAGGAACAAAACAGCAGCAGAATCACAGAACCCAAGAATGGACTAACAGTTACCAAAAGGAAAGGGACTGGGGAGGATGGGTGGGAAAGGAGGGATAAGGGGAAAAAGGGGCATTGCGATTAGCCACATAACGTAGGTGGGGGGACACAGGGAAGGCAGAATAGCACAGAGAAGACAAGTAGTGACTCTATAGCATCTTACTACGCTGATGGACAGTAACTGTAATGGGGTATGTGGTGGGGACTTGATAATGGGGGGAATCTAGTAGCCACAGTGTTGCTAATGTAATTATATATTAATAAGACCAAAAGTTAAAAGAAGAACAAGAAGAAAAAGAAAATTCAGTTGAAAAGGTAAACAACATGGAAAATCAGGCAGGTAATCCATCAGAGAGATGGAAACTATAAGAAAAGATCAAATGGAAATCAGAAATATAAAACAGTGACAGATGAAATTGTCTTTTATGGACTCAACAGTGGAAAAAAGAATCAGTGAACTTGAAAATATGTTAAAGAAATTACCCAAATCAAAACAAAAAGAAATAAGAATTAAAAAACAAAAAAACAAAAACAAGTCTCAGAGAATCTGAGAACTAACACACAACAACAAACATGCATAATTGGAGTCCCAGAAGTAGGATTATAAGACAATACATATCAATAGATGTAGAAAAATCATTCAACAAAATTTGCTATCCATTCATGACAAATAACTCATTACATAAGTATAAATAGTAACTTATTTAACCTTTTAGGGCAACTTTAAAAAAACCTATACCTAACATCATATTTAATGGTAAAATACTGAATGTTCAATATCAGGAACAGTCAAGTCTCTACCACCTCTTTCACATTGTTTCAATTTGTATTTCCCTGATGCTGATGCATCTTTTCCTAAGTTATTGGCTACTTAGATATAGTCTTTTATGAAGTGTCTGTTCACATCTCCCATATTTCAATTAGGTTGTTCATTTGTCTTTTGTATTTTTATTGACTTACAGACATTTAGAATATATTTTAGATATGATTCCTTTGTGAGACATATATAAATATTTCCCAGTCTTTACACTGCTGTTTATGTTAATAGTGTTTTTTGAATAGCAATGTTCTCTTTTATTTGAGTTAAGATTATTTATTTTTCATACAAATATTCAGTTGCTCCAGCATCCTTTATTTAAAATTCTTTTTTTACCCTGTTGGATGGCTTTGGTAGCTTTACTGAAATCAACCGACCATATATGTAGTGGTTGGAGCTCTCTCTTCACTGACATATTTGTCTTTCCTTACAGTAGTGCCACAGTATTTTAGCTATACTAACTCAAAATATAGAAGTACAAGTTCTCTAGCTTCATTTTGATTCTTCAAGATTATCTTGACTATTCTAGTCCTTTGAATTTCCGTGTAAATTTTAGAATTGTCTTTTAATTTCCTTGAAAAGGACCGGTGAAATTTTTATTTTGATTGTATTGAATTTGTAGGATGATTTTTGCCTGTCATTCTCTCAGCAATTTGACCTTTACAATGGAAAGATCTGGAAAATATTTTGTAAAATATACTCCTACATGCTCGGGATAATTAAATCCATTTCAGATGTTATTGTTTTAAATAATATTTCCAGTATTTATTGATTATGGAAATACAATTGATCTTTGTATATTGACCTTGCTTACTGAGATTTCCTTTTCTTTTATTGAGGTATCATTGATATACAATCTTATATTGGTTTCAAGTGTACAACACAGTGGTTCAACACAGTTACCCATATTAATAAATCCTAACCTACTCTAGTGTGGTTACTATCTATCAATGTGGTGACATATTACAGAATCATCATTAACTATATTCTCCATGCTGTTCTACCATCCCCATGAGCAATTTATACTATGATTGTGATTATTGTGCCCCTTTACCCTCTCTAATCCCCCTGCTGCCCCAACGCCTCCCTTATAGTAACCACTAGTTACTTATCATTGTCTATGAGTCTACTGCTGTTTTGTTCCTTCTGTTTTGCTTTCTTTTCATATTCCACAAATAAGTGAAATCATATGGTATTTGGCTTTCTCTGCCTGGTTTATGTCACTGAACATAATACCCTCTAGATCCATCCATGTTGTTCCAAATGGGAAGATTTCTTTTCTTTTTATGGCTGAATACTCTTCCATTGTGTATATCTACCACCTCTTCTTTATCTATTCAGCTACTGATGGACTCTTAGGTTGTTTCCATATCTTGGCTACTGCAAATAATGCTATGATAAATATAGGGGTGCATATATCTTTTCATATCAGAGATTTTGTTTTCTTCAGCTAAATTCCTAGAAGTGGAATTACTGGTTCATATAGTATTCTATCTTTAGTTTTCTGAGGAGCTCCATACTACTTTCCACAGTGGCTACACCAATTTACATTGCTACTGACAGTGTAGGAGGGCTCCTGTTTCTCTGCATCCTTGCCAACATTTGCTATTTGTCTTTTGGATAGTGGCCATTCTAACTGGTGTGAGGTGATGTCTCACTGTAGTTTTAATTTGTATTTCCTTGATGATTAGCAATGTGGAGCATCTTTTCATGTGCCTATTGGCCATCTGTATTTCTTCTTTGGAGAAATGTCTGTTCATTCCTGTGCCCATTTTTTAATTGGGTTGTTTGATTTTTGGGTGTTGAGACATATGAGTTCTTTATATATTTTGGATGTTTACCCTTTATCAGATGAGTCATTTACAAATGTATTCTTCCATACTGTAGGATGCCTTTTTGTTCTGCTGATGGTATCCTTTGATGTCAGAGTCAGAAGCTTTTGTGTTTGAGGTAGTCCCACTTTTTATTTTTAATTTTGTTTCCCCTGTCCAAGGAGATATGTCTGGGAAAAAGCTGCTCAGACTTATGTTTAAGAGATTTTTGCCTATGTTTTCTTCTAAGAGGTTTATGGTTTCATGACTTATATTCAGGTCTTTGATCATCTTCGAGTTTACTTTTGTGTATGGAGTTAGAAAATTCCAGTTTCAATCTCTTGCATGTAACCGCCCAGTTTTCCCAACACCAGTTGTTAAAGAGGCAGTGTTTTCCCCATTGTATATTTATGGCTCTTTTATTGTATGTTAATTGACCATATATGCTTGGGTTTATATCTGGGCTCTCTGTTTTGTTCCATTGATCTATGGGTGTATTCTTGTGCCAGTACCAAATTGTTTTGATTACTGCGGCTTTGTAGTAGAGCTTGAAGTTGGGGAGCATAATTCCCCCAGGTTTGTACTTTTTTCTCAGGATTGCTTTGACTATTTGGGGTGTTTTGTGGTTCCATATAAATTTTAGAACTATTTTAGTTCATTGAAGAATGCTGTTGCTATTTTGATAGGGATTGCATTGAATCTATAAATTGCTTTGTCAAAACTGAAGGAACAAAATAGCAGCAGACTCAGAGACTCCAAGAAGGAACTAGTGGTTACCAAAGGGGAGGGGTGTGGGAGGGCAGGTGTAGAGAGAGGGAGAAGTGGATTGAGGGGTATTATGTTTAGTACACATGGTAGGGATCACGGGGAGAACAGTGTAGCACAGAGAAGGCAAACAGTGAACCTGTGGCATCTTACTACACTGATGGAGTGCCTGCATTGGAGTATAGGTGGTGACTTGATAATATGGGTAAATGTAGTAACCACATTGTTTTTTCATGTGAAACCTTCATAAGAGTGTATATCAATAATACCTTAATAAAAATTTTAAAAATAAATAAATAAATTTCTTTGGGCAGGATAGCCATTTTGACAATATTCTTCCTATCCATGAGCATGGGATAGATTTCCATTGATTTGTGTCTTCTTCAATTTCTCTCACAAGTGTCTTACAGTTTTAAGAGTACAGGTCTTTCACCTCCTTGGTTAGGTTTATGCCTAGGTATTTTATTCTTTTTGATGCAATTGTAAATGGAATTGTTTTCCTGCTGGTATGTTGTTAGTATATCAGAATGCAACAGATTTCTGTGTATTAATTTTGTATCCTGCAACTTTGTTGAATCCAGTTATTAGTTCTAATAGTTTTCTGGGGGAGTCTTTAGGGTTTTCTATGTGTAGTATCGTGTCATCTGTAAATAGTGATAGCTTAATTCCTTCCTTACCAATTTGGATTCCTTTTATCTCTGTTTTGTCTGATTGCAGTGGCTAGGACCTCCAGTACTATGCTGAATAAAAACTTGTCTTGTTCCTGATCTTAGAAGAAAAGCCTTCAGCTTTTCTCTATTAAGTATGTTGTTAGCTGTGCGTTTGTCACATACAGCCTTTTTGATGTTAAGGTACTTACTTGCCCTCTATGCCATTTTGTTGAGAGTTTTTATCCTGAATGGATAATTTGTCAAATGCTTTTTGAGCATGTATTGGAATGATCATGTGATTTTTGTCCTTCTTTTTGTTGATGTGAAGTATGATATTGATTGATTTTCAAATATTGTTCCATCCTTGCATCCCTGGAATAAATCCCACTTGGTCCTGATGGATGATCTTTTTTATGTATTTTTGAATTCAGTTTGCTAATATTTTGTTGAGGATTTTTACATCTATGTTCATCAGGGATATTGGTCTATAACTTTCTTTTCTGTGGTGACTTTTTTTGGTTTTGGTATTAGAGTTAATGCTTGCCTCATAGAATGAGTTTGGAAGTATTCTCTCCTCTTCTACTTTGTGGAATACTTTAAGAAGGTTGGGTATTAGCTCTTTAAATATTTGGTAGAATTCAGGTATGAAGTCATCTGCAGCTGGTATTGTGTTTTTTGGAAGTTTTTAAATTACCAATTTGATATCATTGCTGGTAATTGGTCTGTTCAGAATTTCTGTATTTTCCTGAGTAATTCATAGAAGGTTGTATTTCTTAGGATGTTGTCCATTTCTTCTAGGTTGTCCAATTTATTGGCATATAATTTTTCATAGTATTCTCTAATAATTCTTTGTATTTCTGTGCTGTCTGTTGTGATTATTCTTTCTTCATTTCTGATTTTGTTTATGTGTGTACACTCTTTTTTTCTTGATAAGTCTGGCTAGGAGTTTATCTATTTTGTTTTTGTTTTTTCAAAGAGTCAGTTCCTGGTTTTATTACTTTTTTTCTGTTATTTTATTATTCTCTATTTTATTTATTGCTGCTCTGATCTTTATTATGTCCCTCCTTCTACTAACTTTGGGATTCATTTGTTTTTCTTTTCTAGCTTCTTTAATTATGAGTTTTGACTGTTTCTTTGGGATTATTGAGGTAGGCCTATATTGCTATGTACTTTCCTCTTTGAACTGCCTTCGCGGCATTCCACAGATTTTGGGTTGTTGAGTTTTTGTTTTCATTTATCTCTATGTATTGCTTGATTTCTGTTTTAATTTGTTCATTGATCCATTGAATATTTAGAAACATATTGTTTAGCCTCCATGTATTTGTAGGCTTTTTTTGTTTTCTTTGTGTAATTTATTTCTAGTTTCATATCATTGTGATCTGGGAAACTTCTTGATATGATTTCAATCTTTTAAAATTTATTGAGGCTCTTTTTGTGTCCTAGTATGTGATCTATTCTAGAAAACATTCCATGTGCACTTGAAAAGAATGTGTATCCTGCTGCTTTTGTGTGGAATGTTCTATAGATACTTGTTAAGTCCATCTGAATAATGTATTGTTCAGTGCCTCTGTTTCCTTATTTATTTTCTGTCTTCTTGACCTGTCTATTGATGTGAGTGGTGTGTTAAAGCCTCCTAAAATGAATGTGTTAAAATCTGTTTCCTCTCTTTAATTCTGTTAATATTTATTTTACAAATTTGGTGTTCCTGTGAGTACATAGGTATTCTCTAATGGTATAATGGTTATATCCTCTTGTTGGACTGACCCCTTTATCATTATGTAACGTCCTTTTTGTCTCTTGTTACTTCCTTTGTTTTTGAAATATATTTTGGCTGGTATAAGTACTACTACTCCTGTTTTTTTCTTCCTATTATTTGCATGGAATATCTTTTCTCATCTCTTCACTTATGTCTTTGAGTATGAAATTATTCTCTTGTAGGCAGCATATAGATGTGTATGTGTATATAGATATGTATTCTTTCTTTATCCATTCTACCACTCTATGTCTTTTGATTGGTATATTCAGTCCATTTACATTTATGGTAGGTATTTATAGGTATGTACTTATTGCCATTTTATTGTTTTCTTGTTTTCATCACTCCTCTCTTTTCCTTTCTGCCTCTCTTATACTCTTCTCTTGTTATATGATGTTTTTCTTTAGTGTTGTGATTAGATTTCTCTTTTCTAATTATTTTGTGTATCTATTGTAGGCTTTAGTTTTGTGGTTACCAAAGGTTCAAGAATAGCTTCCTTACTGTATAATTGTCTATGTTAAGTTGTTGATTACTGTATTTCAAACACTATCTAAATGTACTTTTTTCTTCTTCTTCTTCCTCCTCCACACTTTATGTAGTAGATGTCATAATCTGAACTTCTTGTGTATCTCTTGACTTATTTGGTGTATAGTTGATTTTGCTTCTTTTGTTTGTTTTAATTTTGTACTTGCTTGGTAATTAATTGGCCTACTACCTTTACTGTGGGTTCATTTTTACTGGTGAAAGGTATTTAGTCTTAGAAATATTTCCATCTACAGAAGTCTCTTTAATGTATCCTGTCAGGCTAGTTTACTGGTGGTGAATTCCTTCCACTTTTGTTTGTCTGGAAATTGTTTAATCCCTGCTTAAAATTGAAGTGATAATCTTTCTGAGTAGAGGAATCTTGGTTGAAGGTCCTTCTGTTTCAGTACATTAAATATTTCATGTTACTCCCTTCTAGCCTGAAAAGTTTCTGCTGAGAAGTATACTGGTAGGTTGATGGGATTTCCTTTCTAATTAATCTTTTTCTCTCTCTGGCTGCTTTCAATACCTCTCTCCTTATGCTTGATCTTTGCCATTTTAATTATCATATGTCTTGGTATTGTTTTCTGTGGTTCCTTTTGTTAGGTGCTCTCTGAACCTCCTTGACCTGAGTGTCTATTTACTTCCCAGATTGGAGAAGTGTTCAACAATTATAACCTCAAAGAGAAGTTCTGTCCCTTTGTCTCTCTCTTCTTTTTCTGGTACCCCTATTATGTGAATATTATTTCATTTGGAGTTGTCACACATCTCTGTTATCATTCTGTCATTCTAGTGGTCATTTTTTTTTTCTCTCTGTTCCTCAGCTTCATTGTGTTACTGTTCTATAATTTCCATCTCATTGAGTGTCTCCTCTAATTGCAGTAATCCACTCTTAAATCCATCTATTGTATATTTCACTTGTTATTGTATTTTTCAGCTTCAAGTGGCTCTTCTTCAGATGTGCTATCTCTTTGTTGATGTCCTCCTTGAGATCTTGACTATTTTTATGTAAATCTGTGAACATGTTTATGACTTTTACTTTGAAGTCTTTTTCAAGAAGATTGGTGATCTCTGTTTCATTTAGCCCTCTTTCTGGTGTCTTGTCCTGTAGTTTTGTTTGGAAGATATTCCTCTGCCTCCTCATTTTGTCATGGTTTCTGGGTTTCTTTCTTTGTATTGGATATATCTGCTATGTTTCCTGACCTATAGAGTAATAACTTTATGAAAGAGGCATCCTATGGTGTCCAGAAGCTCAAGACTCTTTACTCTCCAGAGCCTGGTTCTACTTTGTGAGAGCCCCAGCTGTTGGTGGGCAGTGGGTGGGGCCAACTTTCTGTCTGTCTTCCATAGTGGTCTGAGTCTGCACTGACAGTTTGCTTCAGACATAGCCTTTGTGATCCAAGCAAAAACTTCTGCTGGGATCACTGTGAGCAAGGCCACCTTCTGCCTGGCTTGCAGTGATGGGGGGGATGCAGGCTTAATGGGGTGGGCAGTCTGTCACTGCTGCTGGGCTGATTGGGTTGGCTCACCAGCAGTGCATGCAGGGAGGTGGCTTGGTGCTGAGTTGCCAGTGAGGGGGATGGAGCATCTGGGGCCCCCAGTAGTTCTCAACATGTTGGGCCAAGTGACGGTTGGGGAAGTATTGTCCACCTGTCATTTCTCCTGAGGAGAGAGCTCTGTCTAATCCTTGACCCTCTGGCACCCCTCCCACTCCTGAAAAGTCTTTCAAATTGCCACCTCTGCTTTGGGTCTCAGAACCAGTGGAGCATGCCTTTCCTCCACTAATAGTTGGAATCAGCCTCCAAGGGTGTTCTAACTGTCCCTGGTGTCCAGCCCCACTAATACCCAGAACCCAACATAATGTGGACTCATGTTCCTGGAGCAGATTTCCAGGGCCAGTTGTGCAATGTATGTTCCTGTGCTCGTATCTCCTCCTCACTCTGTTCATCTTTATCCATCCTGTAGGCTGGGGTTGGGGGTGGGCTTCAGTCCCACTTGATTGTGGCTCTGCCACAGCACCATTTTCTGTGTGGTCTTCTCTTCTTCCCTAGGTGTAGGTGGTCTGTTCTGTAGTCTTCCAATTGTTTTAAAGTTTAGTTGTATTTGCTGTATTTTCTTCTTTTATGTGTTTTTGGGAGGATGTTTCCACCTTGCCTTCCTACTTTACCATCTTTTTTTTCTGCCCCTTGAGACTTTCTTAAATACTGTTTTAATTCCTTTTGATTTTCTACATACAGAATCATGACATCTGTGAATAAAGGCAGTTTGACATCTTTCTTTCATGCTTTTTCTTCTTGCTGCATTGCCCTTGGTAGGACTTCTAGTAAAATTTGAATAGAAATGGTGAGAGTGGACATTCTTCTTTTGTTTTATTTTATTTATATGTTACACAGACTATGTCACCATTAAGTATGATACTAGCTGTAGGTTTTTGGAGGTATACTTTACCAGATTGAGGAAGTTCTCATTTATTCCCAGTTTGTTGGATGCTTGTTTTTTGTTGTTAATGGGTACTAAATTTTTGTTAAGTGCTTTTTCTGCATTTACTGAGATCTTCACTTTTTTCTTCTTTATTTTATTCCTGCCATCATTAAGATGGCAATGATTAGTTTTTTAAATGGTAAAACAACCTTACATTCCTAGAATAAACCATACTTATTGTTTATATAATATATATGTTATCCTTTTCAAGTATCATTGTATTTGATTTGATAATATTTTATTCAGTATTTTTGAGTTATGTTCAAGGGGGATATAAGTGTGTAATTTTCTTTTCTTTTAATGACTTTATCACATTTTGGTGTTAAGATTATGTTGTTATCATAAATCAAGTTGGGAAGTTTTCCCTCTACTTCTGTTCTCTGAAGGGGTTTTGTTACATTGTATTATTTCTTTCTAAAATATTTGGTAGGATTCACCATGAAAAAATCTGGTCCTGGAGTTTCTTTTCTGAAAGGTTTTTACAGATTAAATTTCCTTTAATAGATATAGTATTACTTAAAATTTCTATTTCTTCTTATATCAATTACTTCTTCCTTTTTAAGTGAAATTTTTAAAGGAATTTGTCCATTTTTTCCCAGTTGTCAGATTTAAGGAATAAAGTTGTTCCTAATATTTTATTATATCATTAATGTTTATAGGAGATATAATAGTGTCCCCTTTTTCATTCCTGATTTTGGTAATTTATGTTGTCTCATTTCTTTGATTAATCTTGCTAAGGGATGTATCAATTTTATTAAACTTCTTAAAGAACAAAGTTTTGGCTCTGTTGATTTCCTGTTTTAACCTGTTTTCTATTTTATTAATTTCAGGTCTTTATCTTTTTTTCTATTTTATTTGGATTTAATTTTATCATCTATTTCTGACCAATAAGTTAAAAATACTTCTACTCAGTAGGGGTTAAAGTTTAGATCATTTATTTTTAACTTTTTTTTTCTAATATAAGGATTAAAAACTATAAATTTCCCTCTAAGTATTGCTTTAGCTACACCACAAATTTTTTGATTAGCTATACTTTCATTGTCCTTACATTCAAAGTGTTTTGTATTTTCCTTAGGACTTCTTTAACCCATAAGTTTTGTAGAAACAGTTATTCAATTTCAAAATATTTGGGAATGTTTCATATTTCTTCATGATAATAGTTTCTAATTAAATTCCCTCATGATGAGGAAATATACTCCATATCATTTCAATCCTTTTTAATGTATTCAAACTTGCTTTCTTGCCCAGCATATGGTATACTCTAATGAATGCTCCATGAGCATCCAATTAGAATGTTTATTCTGAAGTTATTGGATATAATGTTCTATAAATGTCAATTATATCAAGGTGGTTAATTTTGTTGTTCAAATACCCCATAGCATTACCGAATTTTTTGTCTGTTTATTTACAGTTTTTAATGAGAGAGGAGTTCACAACTTAACCAACATAGTATACTGGCTTATATGATACAAAGCATCTGAAACTTTAGCTTCAGGGCCCTAGCTTGCAGAGGCCTTTTCTAAACCCTTGGGCAGTGCCCCAGAAATCTGTTCACATAATCATGTTGCTTCAAAATTTAAAGTGAGATTTTTTCCACATTTCAAAAAAAAGGCCCTCAAAATGATATGTTTCAGGACTTCACAAACTTGGATCTTCCTCCTGAAGCAATGTGAAATAATCTGGACTTCATTTGATAGAGAATGGAAGACACTGAAGCTCTTGAGGTAGGAAGGAACTAGATATATTTTAGTGTTTAGAGATATCACTGCTTTCAACAGAAGGGCATCTTAGGATATGATTTCCAGTTTAATGCTGATTGGACAGAGTATATGGAAGCTGTTCCTTCAGGTTACAGAGCAAGATTACTGATTAAACAATTCAATAAATTCTTCTGATCCTTCAGTAGTTTTGAGACACAGATTTGTAGTACATTAAAATCCAATCAAATAGTATATATCTTTTGGGTTCTAACTGGGTAATTTTTGCTATAATTGATAACTTACATGAGAGAAACAAAAATAAGCCAACCTTTACCTTTATTTAATGTGCAAACTTTTCTACTCTAAAAATTAAAATGAGCTTATGGGCATGATGGGATGATTTCCACAGGTCAGGGGAAAGATTCTCAAAGGGAGAATAATTAAGATAATTCTGCAAAGTAGACAAGAATTAGGCTATATTTTCTCACAGGAAATGTAATGAATTCCAGAACCATCTAAAAAACCTGATTTTTCATTAACAAATATTTATTGAGCACATACTGTGTGCCAGGCACTGTCTTTAGTACTAGGGATGTAGAATGAGTAAAACTAAGTCCCTGGCCTCAGATAATACTACAAGCAGAATCAAAGAGATCAATAATTTCAGACTAAGGGTAACATACGTGCACTAGAAAGAAATAAAGCAGGGTAAGTGGACAAAAAGTGATGGAGCCGTTATTTTAGGTAGAATTGTCAGAGACAGTATCCCTGAGGAGATAACAGTTGAGAAAAAACCTCAGTGGAAATGGGAAATGGACCATGCAGATATCTGGGGGGAAGTTTCTGGCAGAGGTAAAAGCAAGTACACGCCTTTAAGATGAGAATGTGCTTGGTATAATTAAAAACAGAAAGCAGCCCTGTGTAGCTCAAGCTGGGAGAACAAAGGGGAAGAATGGCAGGAAGTAATATCAGAGGTAGTCAGAGGTCAGACCCCATAGGTTTTGTAGGCTAAGGTGAGATATTTAGATTTTATTCTAAGTAAAATGGGCAACCATTGAAGGATTTTGAGTTTAGGAGTGGCATAATTTAGCTTACATTGTAAAAACTCACTCTGGTTGCTGCTGTGTGGTGGTAGACTAAATGGAAACAGTGGACGGAAAGAAAGTGTTAGTTTATTGCAGAAGTCTAGGCCAGAGAAAATGGTTATCAGGGGTGATGGTAGTGAGAAGTAATAATATTTGTACAATTTGGAAGGCAGAGTCAAAGAAAATATTTCATCTTGAAATATTTTGAATGGACTAAAAACAATAGCAGTGATAGCTATAGTTGATTGAATACTTATTACATATCAGACACATTACTTATATTATCTTATATTACTTCCATCAGAATACAATGTTTACTAACTGAGGAACAGAGGAGTTAGCTATCTTAGCCACTATATACCTGATAAGCAGAAGTAGGATTTGAATCCACATGCATATAACTCAAGGCCCACTCTTTCTATGAAATCATCTCACCTCCAAGACTGAAAATGGTGCAGAATCACAGTTCACAACAATGGTTATAATCCTATCAGAGTGGATAACTTACCAGAAAACTGGTAATTATATCAGTTAGTTTTTCAGGAAACATGCAATGTGTGAGAATAAATCTTGGTTAATAAAGTTTACTTTAATAAGGTAATATACTTAAGCATGTAATGATAAGTTAAATTTTTTCACATCTTTTAACCTAGAAAAGATAAATTATCTCATTGGATAAAAATAAAATCAGTGTATTTAAAAACACAAACTTAGAATTTATTCTGAAGAGATAATCAGAAATGTTCACATATATTTATGTGTGAAAATGTTCATTCCAGTATTTATAATAAGAGGAAGAGAAACCTCTGGATGTTTAATCAAAGGAAAGACACTGAATTTATTTTGTATGATGGAATACAATGCATTCTTGGGATATTGGGTCCCCCATATTTTTTTGTTATTTTTTAAATCATGGTAAAATATACATAATATTTACCATATTAACCATTTGTAAGCATACAATTCAGTAACATTATATGTATTTACTGTGTGTATATATTCATTATGTATACCCAAAATTTTTCACCATCTTCAACACAAACTCTGTACCCATTAAACAATAATTCCCCATTCCACACTCCTTCCAGTCTCTAGTAACCTCAATTCTGCTTTTTGTCCCTATGAATTTGAATGTTGTAGGAACATGACACAAAAGGAATCTCATAATGTTTGGTCTAATGATATATGCATATATATCAGTCTTACTCCTTTTTATGGATGAATAATAGTCCATTGTATGTATATACCATATTGTGTTTATCCATTCATTGGTTTATGGACACGGGTTATTTACACCTTTTGATTATTATGAATAGTGATGCTATGAACATTGGTATACAAATATCTATTCAAGTCCCTGCTTTCAATTGTTTAGGATTGTGGGATCATATGGTAGTTTGTTCTATTCTTAACTTTTTAAGGAACCAGAAAACTGTTTCATACAGTAGCTGTGCCATTTTACATATCCACCAGCAATGCACATGAGTTCTAATTTTCCACATCCTCACTAACATACGTTATTTTCCATTTTCTTTATTATAGCCACCCTGGTAGGTGAAAAGTAGTACATCATTGTGCTTTTGATTTGCATTTCCTGAAGATTAATGATATTGAACATCTTTTTATGTTGTTATTGGTTATTTATATATCCTCTTTAGAGATATGTCTATTCAAGTCCTTAGCCCAGTTTTGTATTTTTTCTTTTTTTGGTTGTTGAGTTGTAGGAGTTCTTATATATTCTAGATAGAAATCCCTTATCAGATATGCAATTTCCAAATATTTTCTCTTATTCTATAAGTTGTCTTTTTGCTTTCCTGTTAGTGGACTTTGATGACACTTTCTTAATGTTCTTAATTTTGATGAAGTACAATTTATCTAGTTTTTCTCTTGTTGCCTGTACTTTTGGTGTCCTATTCATGAAATAGTTGCCAAATCCAATGACATGATTTCTCCCAGTGTTTTCTTCTAATAGTGTTGTAGTTTGAGCTCTTAGGTTTAGGTCTTTGACACACTTTGAGTTAATTCTGTGCACAGTGTAAAGTAAGGGACCACTTCATTTTTTGCATGGGAATATCCAGTTTTTCAGAACCATTTGTTGGAAAAAAATGTCCTTTTTCCCACTGAATGGTCTTGGTACCCTTGTTGAAAATCAATCAGCTATACATGTGAGAATTTATTTCTGAGCTCTCTATTCTATTTCATTGGTCCTTATGTCTGTCCTCATGTCAGTACTATACTGTTTTAATTACTGTAGCTTTTTAGCAAATTTCAAAGTCTGGAAATGTGGGACCTCCAACTTTACTCTTATTTTTCAAGATTGTTTTGACCGTTCAGGGCTCCTTGAAATTTCATATGAATTTGAAGATTGAATTTTCTATTAATGCAGGAATAGGGTACTGGAATTTTGGTAAGGATTGAATCTGCAAATCACTTTAGGTACATAGACATGGGATGTCTTTCCATTTAGTTGTGTCTTGTTTAATTTCTTTCAGCAATGTTTTGTAGTTTCCAGTGTATAAGCCTTTTACCTTCTCAGAAAGATCTATTCTAAGTACTTGATTCTTTTACACATTATTGTAAATGGAATTAATTTCTTAATTTTCTTTTTGGATTGTTCATTGCTAACATATAGAAACAACTAAGTTTTGCATGAAAAACCGTTGAATTTGTTTATGAGCTCTAGTAATGGTCTTGTGGATTCTTTGGTATTTTCTATTTATAAGATCATGTCATCTGTGAATAGAGTTAGAAGATTTATATCTCCCTTTCCAATTTGGGAAATTGTGTTCCTCATACTTTACAGGTATAAATAGAGATCAAGATTTACATAACAGAAAAAAACAATGGAGAATACTGAAAGGTAACACTGATTCTGATTCTGCAGGTGACTGAATTCTTTATATCTTCTTATATTTTCTTAAGGTTTTTGCAATGAAATTTTATTTTCTTGGAAAAAAATAAGATGCTTACCAAAAAAAGAGCAATGATAGGCGGTAGACATTACCAAGACAATAAGTAATGAGCTCACACTAATTCAGGGGCTAGTGACTTGTTGGTGTTAACCAGTTTATATTTATTTTCATCCACCAGCAGTGATGCAAATTTGTGGCAGGTCTTTGCACTTGAGCTGGCTAGATCTATTGACTGAGAAGTGTAGTCTCCAGAAAATACACCTGCACAGCTCTCTCCACAGTCAAAACTGTTCTGTATTCAATATTATTTGACATGGCCCTGTAAGTTTACAAACCCTTTTAGGGTGCATTCTTTGCACATTCTCAGTATGGTTCTTTTGTTTTCATTGTTTTGTAGCCATGACACCATTTGAAATGAACAATCAAACAGATGTCACTGAATTCATCTTCTTGGGATTTTCCAACCACCCCAACCTACAGGGCTTGTTCTTCCTGGTCTTCCTAGTCATTTATCTGACAACTCTCCTAGGCAACATGCTTATAATAACAGCCACCAAGATCAGTCCAGCTCTCCACACTCCAATGTATTATTTCCTCAGCAACCTGAGTTTCTTGGACATCTGCTACACATCTACCACCATTCCAGCCTTGCTAATAAACTTCTTCCGGAAGAAGAAGACCATTTCATATGAAGGCTGCCTTTCCCAGATCTTTTTCCTCGTGACATGTGCTGGCACTGAGGGTGTCCTCTTGGCTGCTATGGCTTATGACCGCTATGTAGCCATTTGCCACCCTCTTCAATACCCAGTCCTCATGAGTGTGAATGTCTGCGTTTCTTTGGTGACTGGGTCCTGGCTGTGTGGGCTGGTGAATTCTGTGACACACACAGTGCTGGCAACTGCACTCAGTCTTTGTGGGCCCAACCAGATCAGCCACTTTCTCTGTGACATCCCATTGCTCCTAGAGCTCGCCTGCTCAGACACCTCTCTCAATGAGTCTGTGCTCCATGTGGCCAGTGCCACCATTGGCCTGAGCCCCTGCCTATTTACTGCAGTATCCTACATACTTATCATCTCTGCCATCCTTAGGATCCCCTCTGCTCAGGGCAGGAACAAAGCCTTCTCTACCTGTGCATCCCACCTCACTGTGGTGGTGGTCTTTTATGGAACAGCCAACCTCAACTATGACAGACCCAGGGGAGGCTACTCCCTGGACATGGACATCCTGGTCTCTGTGCTCTTCTGTGTTGTGACCCCCATGTTGAATCCCATCATATACAGCCTGAGAAACAAGGAAGTCAAAGGGACCCTAAGAAAGCTGGCTAGAGAATGTGGATTATCTAGTGAGATCAATGATTAGTTGAAGTTTTCATTCTGGGTAATTTCTTAATAATAGTAAAACATGAACATTCTCATTGAAATTATAGCAGTGCTGTCTCTCTCTATAGGATCTCTTTACAACTGTGGTGCCCAATTCCACCAGGACAAAAGCTACTCTTGTGCCTTTACACCATGTGATCTCAACTGCCCTGTGTTCTCCAATCTGCTGGTATCTTAGAACATTTTCATAATCTCCTCCCCCTGCCAAAAACTCATTACCCATTAATCATCACTCCCCATATCCTCACAATTTTGGAACATTAGACAACCACTAATTTGCTTTCTATGTCTCTGGATAGCTGTATTCTGGATGTCTCATATAAATGAAATTGTACAACATGTGTCTTTATGTCTGGCTTCTTTCACTTAGGATTTCTCCAAGGTCCGTTCACATTGTAGCATACATTGGTGCTTCACTCCCTGTAGCTGAATAATTTCCATTTTATGGATATACCACTTGTATTTATCCATTTATCACTTGATAGACATTTTGGTTGTTTCCACTTTTTCATAATTATAAATAATGCTGCTATGAGCATTTATGTGCAACGTTTTAGTGGACATATGTTTTATGTATGCAGAATGTATACCTAGGAGTGTAATTGCTGGATCATATTATAACTCTACGCTTAACATTTTGAAGAACTGCCAAATTGTTTTCAAAGTAGTGGAACTATTTGACATTACTAAAAGCAGTGTATGAAAGTTCTAATTTCTATACACCAATATTATTGTATGTCTTTTCTATTATATCTATTCTAGTATGTATGAAGTACTGTATCAATGTGATTTTTCACGTACATTTTCCTGATAGCTATTGCTTCTAAAGTTTTTAATAAGTACGATTCTGCCTTCTCCATATATAGAAAAACTCGTGTTGCTACAGTTTTTGAGCTTCAGACACTTAACTCTTCACACTAATGTTTTTATCCTAATTGGTAAAGTAAAATACTGCAAGATTTTCAGAATTACAGCCTTCTCCCCATCCATGCCTTAAAGAGCTTCCTGATGGCTCTGTTTTTCTCCTATAGAACTCCATAGCAACATGTCGTGAGCAATGGGAGGACCAGAAACTAGGGGACCTGAAGATGTAAGCATGCTGGTGGGGAAAGAAGGAGGCACCGCATCCAGGGAGCAACCCTAACTAGGTGTGGCTTGGTGCCAAGAGAGCAAGGTGTGTTGTTAGTAATGTACAGTGTACACTACTCTAGACACACGTCCAAATGGCAGAGCATGCAGTATAAGGAGCCTAAGTCTGAGGAGAAAACTCGCCACCCTGTACAGAATCCAGTCAAATAAGCCCACGCTCACACTCACCCTTCTCTCCCTAAATGGGAAGGAGAAGTCAGTTTCACAGCCTTCTGCCGCCACAACTTCTTAACAAGATATCTACTACTAATTTCACTCATAAATATCCCAAGCAGATAGGAAGCTGATCTCCTCATTGCATGCTGGGGAAAGATGATTGTCACGATGTTAATAAATCAAGAGATAATTGATTTTTCTTCATCTCTACAGTTTCTATTCAGCTGTTGCCCTTGAGCTGTTCTTGCACTCTGAGAAGTCCCAGAACAGCTGCTTAGAGATTACAGGGATACTCCCAAAAGATCAGTCCACACACTGGATACAAGCATCCATTCTAGAAAAACGAATTCATTGAGAGATCAAAGAAGGATTTTTTACTCTTGCCTTAGGCAGTAAGTACGTTCTTGGCAGTTCCAAGAATGAATGGCAGGCCCCACTCCTGATGCTTGGCAATCAACAGCCTGTTTTGCTAGAGTATCCCTTCCAGTCCAGAAACGAGAACAGAAAGCACTAAGCCCTGCTACAAAGCCAGAAATAAAAGGCTTTCAGTGGGACTCACTGGTAAGTAGTTTATTTATCATCGCAAATGAGCAAAACTGCCCAGTGTCAGGATATACCTACCTCTTAAGATCACATTAACAAATGTTGTGTATATTTTCATTATCATTTTGGTGGCACTTACAATAATGACATAAATTTTTACTATTTTTTTCTGTGTGTATGGCAAATTCCACAATAGTACTTATAGAACCAGAGTAGAGTTACTTTAGCAATTATCTACTACAAACCTGAGAGGTGCCTGAATTACTTAAGTGAAGTAATATGATTGAAAAATTTGTTTATAGTAAATAATATCAAATATGAAGTGTTAGTCCTTTATTTTTGACAAGCAAGACAGAAAGGAATAATTTTCAGAGAGAAAGCGTAGGGACACATTTCTCCTGTGATGCACGTGACAATATATACAATCAAAACACTTGTTTGGATTAATATAATTAAATTCACATAACATATACTCGGAAAAATTTATTCACTGCCTGGAGGTTCTTATCTTTATGTTGCATCACACTGATGTTTGGGAAGTGTGTTGCAAGCAGTTTATTAACTGCAATAGAGCCCTGAAGCTTGTGAATTATTTACTTCCCCCACAGTCCCTTTTTCAGAAACCTCATAGATTCAGGGTTATTTCTATATAATTTCATTCATTTGCCTTTGACATGATTTACTGATTGGGGAAAAAAAGCAAAGTTGCTGCTCTCTGGTTAGGAACTGAGTGAGCACCACCTACAGGGAAAGGAGACAGGCCAAGGGGCCATGGTACCACATCTATATCCCCTTATGCTTGCTTTTCTCAGATCAGGAAGTTGTTTGCTCCAGAAGTGCTGGACGGAAATGTCCTCTCAAGTTTAGCTGAGATGTCCCTTCTTAATTCCCTCTTTCTCTGTAGCCTAACTGCTGGATTTCATATTTTTCCTGTTCCACTGGCTTTAACCTGAGTTGTTTAGTGAGCAGTCTTTACTTCCCAAGGTTTGGTTCCCAATTCAGCTTCAGAAAGCAGGGGGATGAGATGTCACTGAGAGTGCCGACCTCCATAGTGGCAGGGTCAGGGATCTGAGGTGCCCACTCCTGAAAAGGTCATTAGTAGGGGCCAGCTCTTTTCTACTCTATCACATTCATAAGAAAGAACTCAAATTTTAACAATGGCTCTCTGCTGTCCATGGGATAGGCTGGGGGAGAGGTGCACTTGCCTGTGAGACCCCTATAGAGCTACCCTCTTCTCAAACCTAAGACTAAAAACTCTGGCTAAAAGCTGCTGATCTATGTCATGTTTGAAGCATTGCTGAAAAAGCAAGTCAATGAACCTCACCTGAAACTTCAATCAATTCTCTTTCAGGAGATGTAACCATCTAGCCATTTCTTATACATCTCTAGTGACAAGATCTCATTAGTATTTCTATGTTATAAATGCTTGCTTATATAGTCTAAATTCAGTTCATGAAACAAGAATTTGCAAGATTAAACAGCAAAGAAAGAATGGATATAAGGTCTTGATGCTTATATTTACATGCCTCAATTAAGCAGAATGATAAAGAGATTTCAAATTAATATGTCAAGTGGGTTGCCAAGAAATGTTTGAAATGAATCAAGTAAATAGAGTTGTGAGCAGGTACCTGAGTATTTATACATTATTTTGTTGAGGGACTGTTGCTCAGTGGTCAAACCTGAGGCTCTGGGATAACCTCTAGAAGCCTCAATTTTCTCATCTGTAAAATAGGGATGATAATAGTATTTATCCTTTCAAGTTGCTTTGAGAATTAATAAGCTAGTCCATGAAGAGTGCCTGGTATACAGCATGTGTACTCAACATGTATTAAATGAGTGGCACAGTAATGGTATTTGCAATGTGTCCAAAAGGGTAGGAAAACACAGTATCCTGCTTTGAAGTGGCCTTGACTGGCAATCACAAATTTGATATAAAGTTTTCCAAAACTGAACAGGTAAAAATAACAAGGTCATTTTTCCATCATCACCATAGGCTGTTTGAGTTGAGAGAGACCTCACAGTTCAGCCAGTCTGGGTCTTTGTTTTAGAAACAATGAAACAGAAGCCCAAGTCATGCTCTTATAGAAGCAAATCTGTAGGTTTACTCTCTTCATGTTTTTAAAAGGGTGTGATTTGGGACAAATGTGAGAGGGGCAACACTTGGAGCAATTCAGGAGAAAAGAACTAACTCTGGGCACCTGGCCTCCATGCCTTTGCTTCTACCCCCTCTGCCTCAAACGCCTGTCCACACATCTCCATCTGTTTAAATCCTTTAGGATCCAGAACAATGCCATGTCTTTTAAAAAACTTTTTTATATCTCCACTTCCATAGATGTTTTTACGCCCTTCTTCACTTATCAAACATTTACTCAGTGCACCTATATGTAAGGTCCAAGAGCAGTTTTTAGCACGAAACTGAAAGGTCCAGACTGTGCCCCTAAGGAGCTCATATTCAAGATGGAATGACAGGCTTTGAGCAAGAAATGAGTGTTCTATCTCAAGAGATGTTCAAGCAGAGGCTATTTAACCACAGATAAGTAAAATAATAACTTATTTTAAAAAATTGTATAAAGATTTCTGCCTCCTACCATAGTTTATCTTCCCATTAGGTTGTAAGTTTCACTGAAGACAGGAATCAGATCTCACTCCCATTTGTTTTTTTTTTTGCAAAACCTAGCCTAGGCCTATCTTAGACCATATGGAGGAACTAAGCTGGTTTGAATTAAAACTACCTAGTAATAAGAAAAGTTTGTTGGAAAATACTGAAAGGAAATGGGAATTTCATAGCTTGAAGAAGTTAATATCTTACATATAAGAGAAGGTTGTAATTTGTCTTTCCTTCCCTCTTTATACGAGGAGAAGCACAGGTGAGGTATAAAAGGCTGAAAGAAATATTAATACTGAAATGAATTTCTGAGACAGGATGTAGACTTTTTCTTGGTAAATTTGCTAAGAAAGGACCTTACCTTACTAGTTAAAAACTCTGCCTGGAATAGCCTTGCCATGGAATTGTGGTCCCTGGACCAGCAGTGTGGGCATCAGGAGCTTGTTGAAAATGAAAAAGATTTACATCCACATTAGATTTTGAGATGCACTAACCTACATATACAATGACTTCTGATTATTGCTTCTGATCCCAGGAACCCAAATTGGAGAATTATACAAATAGAAATCTGGACCAGGTAAAATAGTTCATACATTCCATATCAATAAATTATTTGCCACAAACTTCTGAAATCATTTGGACTTTTAGATAAATTCTCCTGTGTGCTGATATTAAGTGTGTGTGTGTGTGTGTGTGTGTGTGTGTGTGTGTGTGTGTGGTAAGTAGATCAGCAATTAACATGAAGATTAGATTAAAATTTTTTAATCATTCCTTTGAAATCAATATGAAATATTGAAATCATATATGAATAGCTGTTTTCCATATGTACTATAAGTTTTCACAATCACATCAATTACCCTTGTTTAGTTTATCCCCATTTTATACCCTTTGAGGAAATAAATTTCTTAAGTTTAGTCAACAAAACATTTCATTTATAACCCAAAGCAAAAAAAATTCACCTTTTAAGACTTCTAGACTTTTTTTCCACAGTTTATATTTACATTTTAAAAATTATTTATGTTTAACTTCAGTACCAACTTTCTACTGAAATTTAAATAGTTTAAGCTCTTCAAGGCCCCATGATTTGGAATTTTTAATGCAAGTTTTGTTTGCCTATTAATTATGTACCTCGAATTATTAGAATAAAAGATAAGAATGCAAGGGCTTTGAACACTATAAAGCATTTTACAAATATAAGACATCATGATCAGGTAATGTAAATTACTAACAATTATTATTATGCACCTTATACTCTCTGTGCCTCAGTTTCTTGATCTGAAAAATGGGCACAGTAGGTTGTATTTTGGTTGTTGTGTGAACCAAATGAGTTAATGCATATAAAACTTAGTAGTAATACACGTGAAAGGTTAGCCTATAATAGGCACTTAATATGTATTAGCTATTATTATCTAATGTGTGTCTCTACTCATCGCTTAGTTTAGAAAATCCTGGGAGAATTCAGCTATGTAAAAATATTGCATCTTTTCAAAGTATCCTATTGGGTTCTGTTTTGATTTTTTGATTGGATGGGTTTACAAAATTCAATTTAATCTTTAAAGAAAAATGTATCTTTTAAAAATTGCACTAAGCAAGTTTTTTAAAGCCAGATATTTTTGTGTTTAGAACCAGGGTAAGAAAACTTATCATTAAATTATTTTTCCTATGAAATCTCTACATGATTGTAGAAAATAAGGTCATTATTATATAGCAGAGGGTTTGAAATTAAGGTTGCCTATTCATAAGCAATAGCATGTACATTTTGAGAGGGCAAGTGTCTGTTGTAACATACAAAGTGTGGTGCATAAATGGTACTTATTATTGATGGATTTTGATTATGATGTTGATATTGATGATGATTATGATATTCAATATAATTGCCCTATACTGACAGAATGAGTATCAGGGATAAGGTAAATGGATTGGACATTCCTTGATGCCATCCCTCTGGTCCACAAGAAGTCTAGCCAGTCAGACTAGGGTAATTATTTCTATTATGGTTTTGGTTCCACTGCATATATGTAGTATGTCCCATGAACATCAAGTAATTAGAAGTTACATTTCAAGGTCTTTTTAATAAAAGCAGTGTATGCAACTTCAGAACCACATTATTTAAAATTACTATAAATTCTTGAACATTAAAAATTCAGTTTTACAATTTGGATATCAACACTATGCATCAGTTTCCTAGAGTAAACTCCCATGGAACAATTTACCATGATTAATTTTATTTCTTTCTATAAATATAGATAGATAGACATCTATCTATAATAGAGATGATTATGTCTGCCTTATTGATACCAGGAGTTAAAAAATACATGTCACTGATTTTTGAATGACTTGAAGTTCATTTATATAGTCGATAAAGAATAAAACACATACAATAACATAAGAACTTCTAAGAGTACTCACAGAGTCCCAACTCAATTCCAATATTGACTTACTGTAAATAAATGCTAATAAGACTTAGGGGAAGAAATGTCTGCAGTTAATCTAGACAGGGCAGTGAGTATTTTAGAATCTTTCTGGATACAGCTTCTACTACACTCCTTGTAAATATTGAGGATCACAGGAGTCCTGTCTTAGTCTTCTTTTCTTACTCTATCTATTCTCCTTGGTTGATTTCATGTATACCCATGACTTCAACAGCCATCTTCAAGACAATGACTCCCCAAATCATATTTGTTGTTCTAGCCTGTCTCTTAAGGACAAATCCTTTATTTTAACTGCTTGTTGGGCATTTCCACAAAGGTATTCCACAGGTACCTAACATCATGATTAGTCAATCTAATCCACTATCTCCTCTCTCCATACCTGATGCACTTCATTTATTTTCTGTTTTAATTAATGATCCCAGCCTGCCCAAGCTGATTTGGCATCCCCACCGCCCATCAACCTCAAAGTGCTCTAAACAAGGCTCCTTCTCTGTGGACTGTAGCTTCAGGCATTTTTTTCCCCAACCCAAAAACCCTATAACTTCAGTGCCACAACATGTCATTTTATTCTGGTTTTACTTCTCAGACTATTCTCTTTGACCAGAAAAAAAAAAGTGTTTTAACCTAAGGTACAGAGCCTGTAAGGGACTCTGGGGATGGGTTCACAATTTGCAATTGCATAAAGTTTCTGTGCATGGGTATGTGTGCATATTCTGGATTTATAGATTTTTATCTGTCTCTCATAACTGACAATTTTCCAAAACCCAGGCTATTATCCTCTAGATAACCCCTGCTTCCAGAGTACCCTAACCTAGAATGTGGTCTCTGGGCCATTATTGGTACTCTGCAGTCATTCATGCTCATTCACACCACAAAACCCAGTTTCCAAGCAGACATTTGGGCTCTCCAATGGCCTCTGAGGGGAGAGAGGGTATTTTCTGAGACCCTTGCTGCAGCAGCACTCAGTTATTTTTGTTCCTAAGGACCTTGTCCAGAAAGGCCGGCTTGACAGAGCTTCACGCAGCCTGGACAGTGCCCCAGAGGAAGCCAATGCCCTGGCCATCTCTCTGGGGTAGCTAATAAGGTTGTACTTGAAGTAAAAATCAAAAGGCTCCTCAATGCAGTTTTCATCTCAGGATTAGTTAGAACCAAACTTAAATACTTCTTAGGTCACTAAGACTTAAGTATTTTCCCCATTTTTATATCTCTCTACTTCTTGATCATATGTAGTTCAGAACATCACATTTTACAAATCATATCAAGTCACTTTCTTGACAATGTTTTATTTGGAGGAATGAGCATGATTCATGGGTACATGGGCCCTGAACCACAGGTGCAAAGCCATGCTTACTGTGGATGTAAGTGTATATTTGTGTGTGTGTGTGTGTGTGTGTGTGTGTGTGTGTGTGTGTGTGTGTGTGTGAATTAATCTGCTAGAATTTGGCAGCAACCATTAGGTTTGCTCTACCCACTCATTTGCAATCTAGCAGGAAGGGAATGGGAAAAAATTTTACTCCTTGGGAATTTGGAGCTGGAATATGTGCTAGACTCAGCACTGTAGCTGGAGAAGAGACAGGATCACTTGTGAAGGCCACACCTCAAGATCCAGGCTCACAGCATCTGAGATTAAGACTTAACCAGAACATTAGAAAATACCTATTCCCTGTTCCCTGTAAATGTACCAACAAATATCAAGTAAATATAACAGTGGAATACAGCTGTGAGATCTTGAAGAAACAGATTATCTCTAGAAACAGGGAAAATAAAAAACCCAAAACTAAACAGGGAACAGAAATGTGGGCACACCAGCCCATACCATCAAGAGAAGTATTGCTAGAGTAGTTTGAAGCTTGTGGTGCACTCAGGGTGACCATGGGAACAACAGGCTCAAACTCAGTCCAACTACTCACTAGATTAACCCTCATACTAAAGTTGTAGAAGGAAAGGCATGGTCATTTTAAAGCAAAAAAAAAAAAATCTGTATGTATTATCCTATACAATATGTCCAGATTTCAACACAATTATAATGCCTACAAAAAAGATAAGGAGAAATGTACTCAGAACCAGACTTGGAAATGAGAGAGATATTAAAACTACCAGACAAGGAATATAATATGATAACAATGAATAAGTTCAGGGTTTTAATAGAAGAGATAAACAATATACAAAATCAGACAATTTCAGCACAGAGATGGAAACTGTAAAGGATCAAGTGGAAGTACTAGAAATAAAAAGACAAAAATAAAGATGAAAAATGCCTTTAGCAGGCTCCTCAGTAGACTTGTCATAGCTGATGAAAGAACTGGTGAACTTGATAGGTCAATAGATATCACCCAGACCTATAAACACAAAGAGAAAAAAAAAAAGCAAAAAACAAAAATAAACACAAACACACACAAAAAAACAGATTATCCAAGAGCTATGGCATAATGCCAACCTGTCTGACATACACCTAATTAGAATCCCAAGAAGGAAGAGACATAATAAACAAAATAAATATTTGAAGAAATAATTCCTGAGAATTTTCCAAAATTTCTGACAGATCCAGAAATTCAAAGAATACCAAGCAAAATTAAAACAAAACAAACACTAAGTATATTATATTCAAACTTCTGTTAAGTAAAGATAAAAAGAAAATGTTGAAGGCAGCTAGAGGGAAAAAAAATCCAACCTTACAGAGTGCCTAATATAGGAATTACAGCAGACTTCTCATCAGAAGCTATTTAAGCAAGAAGACAGTGGTGTGGGACCTTTAAAGTGCTAAAAAATAAAAACATGTCAACTAAGAAGATATGTTTCATATATTAAGAGAAATAAACTTTTTTTCAGACAAACAAGATCTGAGGGGGTACATTGCTAGCAGACATACTCTAATAGAAATATTAATGAAAGTTCTTCAAGGGAAAAAGATTATGATAGAGGTCAGTAACTTGGATCTATACAGAGAATCAAGAGTATTATAAATGGATTAAATGAAGGTAAAAGTATTGGGTTGAATAATATCCCCCCAAAATTCACATCTGCCAAGAACTTCAGAATGTGATCTTATTTGGAAAAAGGTCTTTGAAGATGTAATTATTTAAGTTAAGATGAGGTCATACTAGATTAAGGTGAGCCCTGATTCCCAGGACTGTTGTCCTTACAAGAAAAGCAAGGGACATACAGAGACACACATAGTGAAAAAGGCCATGGAATGAGAAGCAAAGATTGGAGTAGTGCAGCTACAAGCCAAGGAGCACCAAGGATTTCGAGGAGAACCAGAAACTAAGAAGGGCCAAAAAAAAGGATTCTCCCCTAGAGCCTTCAGAGGGAGCATGGCCCTGCTGACATCTTAATTTCAGACTTTGAAGCCTCCAGAACTGTGAGTGAATAAATTTCTTGTTTCAAGTCACCAGGTTTGTGGTAATTTGTTATGGTAGCCATAGGACACTAATACAGTAAACTAAATTCATTTTTATTTTTAATGCACAAAATTTTGTAACAATGTAGTGCATGTTCATCACATATGTAAAAGTAAAATATGTGACAACAATAGCAAAAAGAAAGCACTGGAGAAATTGGAGATATAAGGTCTTATAACTGCATTGAAGTGGTTTATTACATGAAGGCAGACTCAGATTATTTACAATGTATTTTTTAATTTCTTGGGCAATAACCAGAAAATTTTACAAAGAGGTAATAATAAGTAAATAAAGAAGATTTAATGGAACCATAATAAATGTGCAATTGAGCATACAAAGACAAAAAAAGAATAAGAAACAAAGAATAAATGAAACAAATAGAAAACAGCTAATAGATGGTAGATTTTCATCCAAGCATAGCAATAATCACTTTAAATGTGAATGGTCTAAACACAACAATTAAAAGACAGAGATTGTCAGATTGGGTTTTTAAAAATCAATACCCAACTATTCTAAAAGAAAACCACTTTAAATACAAAGTTAAAAGTAAAAGGATAAAGATGTACTATGCAAACACTAACTAAATAAATAAGTGGTAGCTATATTAATTTCAGACAAAATAGACTTCAGAAGGAAAAAAATTACTAGGAATAAAAAGAAATATTACTTAAAGGTAAAGAAGCCACATCTCCAAGAAGACATAACAATCCTTAGTGTGTATATGACTGAAAAAGATCTTCAGACTACATGAGGCAAAAAGTGATTGATCTGAGAAGAGAAATACATAAATTCACAATTGTAGTTGGAGACCTCAACACTCTTCTCTCATAAATTGAGAAAACAAGTAGATAAAATATAGATGACCTGAACAACTATCAACTAACTTAATTTAATTAACTTTTATAAAATACTCCATCCCATAAGTTCAGCATTTATACTCTACTCAAGTACACATAGAACATTCACTAAGATAGGTCATATTCTGAACTATAAAAAAATAACAAATTTAAAATAAAAAATATCATGCAAGGCATATTCTTTGACCATAATGAAATAAGAATAGCAGAAAGATATCTGAAAAATCTATAAATATTTGGATATTAATCAATATACCTTTAAATAACTCATGGGGAAAAGACAAAGTCTTAAAGGAAATGAAAAAATATTTCAAACTGAACAAAAATAAAGACAGTATATCAAAATTTGAGGGATACAACTGAATAGGGTGTAGAGGTAAATTTTTACCACTTAATACTTATATTAGAAAAGCTAATACCTAAAATTGTGAGCGGTCACATTAAGAAAGTAGAAAAAGTACATTCAACTCAAAGCAGACAAAAACAAGGAAAAAGCAGATTACAGAAAAAATTAATGAAATTGAAAACAATAGAGAAAATCAGTGAAACTAAAAATTTGTTCTTTGAAAACAACAAATTGATAAACCTCTAGCCAGACTGACCAAGGAAAAAATAAAGAAGGAACAAATTATCAATATCAAAGATAGAAGAGGATACATCAATATTGACTCCATATTAAAAGAATAATTATAGAATACTATGAACAACTTTATGCTCATAAATTCAACAAGATGAAATATACCACTTTCTTGAAAGGTCATCCCAAATTCACTCAATAATAAATAACCTGAATAGTTGTCTGTATGTTAAAGATATTAAAATTGTAGCTTTAAACATTGTAAAAAATAAAAATACAGGTCCATATAGTTTCACTGTTGAATTCTGACCAGGCATTTAAGGAAGAAATAGTACCAATTATACATATTCTCAGCTAGAAAACTTAAAAGAAGAGAAAGTTCCCAACACATTTTGTAAGGCCAACATTACCCGAAAATTGGTAACATAACTAAACAAAAATATTGCAAGAAAAGAAAACTACAGACCAACAGCATCCCTCATGAACACAAATGCAAAACATCCTCAACAAAGTATTAGAAAATTGAATCAAGCAATATATAAAAGGGATACTACATCAAAATCAATTGGGGCTGATCTCAGGAATGCAAGGCAAGTTCAACAATTAAATAATCCATGTAATTTACTACATTAACAGACTAAAGAAGATGATGAGTGTGTAGGACATTGCAGTAAACAGGCAGACACTGCCACACACCTCCCTCCACATACCAGACTATTCTGTACTCAACATTATTTGACGTGACCATACAAAGTTAGATGTCAATTTGAGGTGATCTTTGTATATTCTCATTATGGCCTTTTTCTCATTGTTTTATAGCTATAACACCATTTGAAATGAACAATCAAACAGATGTCACTGAATTCATCTTCTTGGGATTTTCCAACCACCCCAACCTACAGGGCTTGTTCTTCCTGGTCTTCCTAGTCATTTATCTGACAACTCTCCTAGGCAACATGCTTATAATAACAGCCACCAAGATCAGTCCAGCTCTCCACACTCCAATGTATTATTTCCTCAGCAACCTGAGTTTCTTGGACATCTGCTACACATCTACCACCATTCCAGCCTTGCTAATAAACTTCTTCCAGAAGAAGAAGACCATTTCATATGAAGGCTGCCTTTCCCAGATCTTTTTCCTCGTGACATGTGCTGGCACTGAATGTGTCCTATTGGCTGCTATGGCTTATGACCGCTATGTAGCCATTTGCCACCCTCTTCAATACCCAGTCCTCATGAGTGTGAATGTCTGCGTTTCTTTGGTGACTGGGTCCTGGCTGTGTGGGCTGGTGAATTCTGTGACACACACAGTGCTGGCAACTGCACTCAGTCTTTGTGGGCCCAACCAGATCAGCCACTTTCTCTGTGACATCCCATTGCTCCTAGAGCTCGCCTGCTCAGACACCTCTCTCAATGAGTCTGTGCTCCATGTGGCCAGTGCCACCATTGGCCTGAGCCCCTGCCTATTTACTGCAGTATCCTACATACTTATCATCTCTGCCATCCTTAGGATCCCCTCTGCTCAGGGCAGGAACAAAGCCTTCTCTACCTGTGCATCCCACCTCACTGTGGTGGTGGTCTTTTATGGAACAGCCAACCTCAACTATGACAGACCCAGGGGAGGCTACTCCCTGGACATGGACATCCTGGTCTCTGTGCTCTTCTGTGTTGTGACTCCCATGTTGAATCCCATCATATACAGCCTGAGAAACAAAGACATCAAGAGAGCCTTGAGGAAACTGGCTAGTGGGTGGTGTGTTCCCTGGGAATATTAGTGTCTAGATCATTGGTCTTCAAACTGTGGTACAAAACCATCTGAAAAAAATTCTAAGGTATTCATAACATATGTAGTTTTAGAGTCTATCCAGAGCCTCAATTCCTATATATCAGTTCATAAAACTGATCTCCTTTCTCTCCTTTCCTTCCACAAGTACTCTTGTACTTTCCCACTTTGCAAAGTCAAGATGTGCTAGATATTTTGTGTTAGTTCTCAGCACCATCTTGATCCTTTTAAGTTCTCCCCCCATCAAAGGGAGTGAAGGCCTGGAAACCTTATATTCCAGGCTCCTTTGCCAGAGAGATTCCATTTTAGCTTCTGCCAATGTAAAAATCATACACTAGAGATTAGAAGAAAAAGAAAGAAAGAAGAAATTGTCTTCTGGATCTGGTAGCAGCAGCAGCAACTGGCACTGCAGTAGAAACAGATCCCCGTGGTGGCATTAGCTAATGTTTGTAGCCTCTGTAAAAGCTGTTCTTGAAACTTAATGTCACACAAGTATCAAAATAGTGTCTCTCTTTAGGGAGAGGAGAGGCTTCATATCACCTGCCTTCCCTTTTTCTTTTTGTTCTTCCAGCATGCCAACAATTTCATCACATTTCCTGTATTAAATTCCTCTAGATAAAAATATCTAGAGCAGTTTTTTATTTCTTCTGTGAACACTAACTGCTACATTTTACATCAGGAGTGGTTCTAGGAAACAGGCCCTCAAAGGTGAAAGTATGGAATTGGATGTCTGATCTCATAGAGTTTGAATGTACTGATGACATTAAAGCCAATGGCAAATGGGGAATCTGATCATTCATGATATGTAATAAAATAGATGCTTAAAATTGCCAACAGCCATTTTCTGAAATAAAATGTCTATTGAAAACCAAGATTTAGAATACCAAATTACTGCTCCAATTGATCCTTATGGGGAAATGAGGTCAAACAAGTTCATATTTTTTTTACCTTGTCAAAAAAACAGAAGTCAAACAACCAGAAAACCTTTTCTCTCTTCAAACTGATGAAGCTTAATATCAGAACAAAAATCTGATTTTGTGGATTACATTATTACAAAGTGAATTGTAAATTCACAATTTCTCCAGGTCTCTTTTGTGCCAGTTAAGGCATTGACTTGGGAATGAGTAGAACTATGATAATTAGAATGGGAAAATACAGTGGATTTGGGCAACTCTGAAAACCTTGTACACCTATCTCCACTAACCTTCTTTGCCAACAGAAGCAATCCTTAGTACCCTATCTGAGAAGATGGCTTTCCCTTAGTTTAAACTCTATAATGAACTTATCTGAGACAATTGTCTTAAAAGTCATGCTAATTCTCTTTAAGATATTCACCCACCATCCTTCATTACCTGTAGACTCTTAATTAGGGTCCAATTCCAGAATATCCCAGGGTAATAGCATAATGTATAACCAAGGAGATTATAATGTTCACACCAAAATAAAATGTCAGGATTTTACTGCTTTTTTATAGAAGCCTTGAGAATATGTATGAAAATGGATTCTTTTTTTTATTCATTTTATTATCATTAATCTATAATTATATGAAGAACATTATGGTTACTAGACTCCCCCCTTCACCAAGTCCCCCCGACACAAACCCCATTACAGTCACTGTCCATCAGTGTAGTAAGATGCTGTAGACTCACTACTTGTCTTCTCTGTGTTGCACATCCCTCCCTATGACCCCCCCAACATTATACATGCTAATCATAAGGCCCCCTTTCTTTTTCCCTGCCTTATCCCTCCCTTCCCACCCATCCTCCCCAGTCCCTTTCCCTTTGGTAAACGTTAGTCCATTCTTGGGTTCTGTGGTTTTCTGCTGCTTTGTTCCTTCAGGTTTTCTTTGTTCTTATACTCCACATATGAGTGATATCATTTGGTACTTGTCTTTCTCTGCCTGGCTTATTTCACTGAACATAATACCCTCTAGCTCCATCCATGTTGTTTGCAAATGGTAGAATCTGTTTTTTTTCTTGGCTGAGTAATATTCCATTGTGTATATGTACCACCTCTTCTTTATCCATTCATCTTCTGATGGACATTTAGGTCGCTTCCATTTCTTGGCTATTGTAAACAGTGCTGCGATAAACATAGGGTTGCACCTGTCTTTTTCAAACTGGAGTGCTGCATTCTTAGCGTAAATTCCTAGAAGTGGAATTCCTGGGTCAAATGGTATTTCTATTTTGAGCTTTTTGAGGAACCTCCATACTGCTTTCTACAATGGATGAACTAAATTACATTCCCACCAGCAGTGTAGGAGGGTTCCCCTTTCTCCACAACCTCGCCAACATTTGTTGTTGTTTGTCTTTTGGATGGTGGTGATCCTTACTGGTGTGAGGTGATATCTCATTGTGGTTTTAATTTGCATTTCTCTGATGACAAGCGATGTGGAGCCTCTTTTCATGTGTCTGTTGGCCATCTGAATTTCTTCTTTGGAGAACTGTCTGTTCAGCTTCTCTGCCCATTTTTTAATTGGATTATTTGCTTTTTGTTTGTTGAGGTGCATGAGCTCTTTATATATTTTGGATGTCAACCCTTTATCAGATCTGTCATTTATGAATATATTCTCCCATACTGTAGGGTACCTTTTTGTTCTATTGATGGTGTCCTTCACTGTACAGAAGCTTTTCAGCTTGATATAGTCTCACCTGTTCATTTCTGCTTTTGTTTCCCTTGCCTGGGGAAATATGTTCATGAACAAGTTGCTCATGTTTATGTCCAAGAGATTTTTGCCTATGTTTTTTTCTAAGAGTTTTATGGTTTCATGACTTACATTCAGGTCTTTGATCCATTTCGAATTAACTTTTGTGTATGGGGTTAGACAATGATCCAGTTTCATTCTCTTACATGCAGCTGTCCAGTTTTGCCAGCACCATCTGTTGAAGAGACTGTCATTTCCCCATTGTATGTCCATGGCTCCTTTATCATATATTAATTGACCATAAATGTATGTGTTAACACCCAGACTGTCTATTCTGTTCCACTGGTCTGTGGCTCTGTTCTTGTGCCAGTACCAAACTGTCTTGATAACTGTGGCTTTGTAGTAGAGCTTGAAGTTGGGGAGCAAGATCCACCCAACTTTATTCTTCCTCCTCAGGATTGCTTTGGCTATTCGGGGTCTTTGGTGTTTCCAAATGAAGTTTTGAACTATTTGTTCTAGTTCGATGAAGAATGTTGTTGGTAAATTGATAGAGATTGCATTGAATCGGTATATTGCTTTGGGCAGGATGGCCATTTAGACGATATTAATTCTTCCTAACCAAGAGCATGGGATGAGTTTCCATTTGTTAGTGTCCTCTTTAATTTCTCTTAAGAGTGTCTTATAGTTTTCAGGGTATAGGTCTTTCACTTCCTTAGTAAGGTTTATTCCTAAGTATTTTATTCTTTTTGATGCAATTGTGAATGGAATTGTTTTCCTGATTTCTCTTTCTATTAGTTCATTGTTAGTGTATAGGAAAGCCACAGATTTCTGTGTGTTAATTTTGTATCCTGCAACTTTGCTGTATTCCAATTTCAATTCTAGTAGTTTTGGAGTAGAGTCTTTAGGATTTTTTATGTACAATATCACGTCCTCTGCAAATAGTGACAATTTGACTTCTTCCTTACCAATCTGGATTCCTTGTATTTCTTTGTTTTGTCTAATTGCCGTGGCTAGGACCTCCAGTACTATGTTGAATAACAGTGGGGGAGAGGGGGCATCCCTGTCTTGTTCCTGATCTCAGAGGAAAAGTTTTCAGCTTTTCACTGTTCAGTATGATGTTGGCTGTGGGTTTATCATATATGGCCTTTATTATGTTGAGGTACTTGCCCTCTATACCCATTTTGTTAAGAGTTTTTATCATGAATGGATGTTGAATTTTGTCGAGTGCTTTTTCAGCATCTATGGAGATGATCATGTGGTTTTGTCCTTCTTTTTGTTGATGTGGTGGATGGTGTTGATGGATTTTCAAATGTTCTACCATCCTTGCATCCCTGGGATGAATCCCACTTGATCATGGTGTATGATCCTCTTGATGTATTTTTGAATTCGGTTTGCTAATATTTTATTGAGTATTTTTGCATCTACGTTCATCAGGGATATTGGTCTGTAGTTTTCTTTTTTGGTGGGGTCTTTGCCTGGTTTTGGTATTAGGGTGATATTGGCTTCATAGAATGAGTTTGGGAGTATTCCCTCCTCTTCTATTTTTTGGAAAACTTTAAGGAGAATGGGTATTATGTCTTCTCTGTATGTCTGATAAAATTCCAAGGTAAATCCATCTGGCCTGGGGGTTTTGTTCTTGGGTAGTTTTTTGATTACCACTTCAGTTTCTTTGGTGGTAATTGGTTTGTTTAGATTTTGTGTTTCTTCCTTGGTCAGTCTTGGAAGGTTGTATTTTTCTAGGAAGTTGTCCATTTCTTCTAGGTTTTCCAGCTTCTTAGCATATAGGTTATCATAGTAGTCTCTAATAATTCTTTGTATTTCTAATGGGTCCGTTGTAATGTTTCCTTTCTTGTTTCTGATTCTGTTGATGTGTGTTGATTCTCTTTTTCTCTTAATAAGTCTGGCTAGAGGCTTATCTATTTTGTTTATTTTCTCAAAGAACCAGCTCTTGGTTTCACTGATTTTTTTCTATTATTTTATTCTTCTCAATTTTATTTATTTCTTCTCTGATCTTTATTATGTCCCTCCTGCTGACTTTAGGCCTCATTTGTTCTTCTTTTTCCAATTTTGATAACTGTGACGTTAGACCATTCATTTGGGTTTGGTCTTCCTTCTTTAAATATGCCTGGATTGCTATATACTTTCCTCTTAAGACTGCTTTCGCTGCATCCCACAGAAGTTGGGGCTTTGTGTTGTTGTTGCCATTTATTTCCATATATTGCTGGATCTCCATTTTAATTTGGTCATTGATCCATTGACTATTTAGGACCATGTTGTTAAGCCTCCATGTGTTTGTGAGCCTTTTTGCTCTCTTTGTACAATTTATTTCTAGTTTTATACCTTTGTGGTCTGTAAAGTTGGTTGGTAGAATTTCAATCTTTTTGAATTTACTGAGGCTCTTTTTGTGGCCTAGTATGTGGTCTATTCTGGAGAATGTTCCATGTGCACTTGAGAAGAATGTGTATCCTGCTGCTTTTGGGTGTAGAGTTCTATAGATGTCAATTAGGTCCATCTGTTCTAGTGTGTTGTTCAGTGCCTCTGTGTCCTTACTTATTTTCTGTCTGGTGGATCTGTCCTTTGGAGTGAATGGTGTGTTGAAATCTCCTAAAATGAATGCATTGCATTCTATTTCCTCCTTTAGTGTTGTTAGTATTTGTTTCACATATGCTGGTGCTCCTGTGTTGGGTGCGTATATATTTATAATGGTTATATCCTCTTGTTGGAGTGAGCCCTTTATCATTATGTAATGTCCTTCTTTATCCCTTGTTACTTTCTTTGTTTTGAAGTCTATTTTGTCTGATACTAGTACTGCACCACCTGCTTTTTTTCTCCCTATTGTTTGCATGAAATATCTTTTTCCATCCCTTGACTTTTAGTCTGTGCATGTCTTTGGGTTTAAGGTGAGTCTCTTGTAAGCAGCATATAGATGGGTCTTGTTTTTTATCCATTCAGTGACTCTATGTCTTTTGATTGGTGCATTCAATACATTTACATTTAGGATGATTATCGATAGGTATGTACTTATTGCCATTTCAGACTTTATATTCGTGGTTACCAAAGGTTCCAGGTTACTTTCCTTACTATCTAAGAGTCTAACTTAACTCACTTAGTATGCTGTTACAAACACAATCTAAAGGTTCTTTTCTATTTCTCCTCCTTTTTCTTCCTCCTCCATTCTTTATATATTAGGTATCAAATTCTGTACTTTTTGTCTATCTGTTGATTGACTTTGCAGATAGTTAATTTAATTTTGCATTTGCCTCGTAATTAGCTGTTCTACTTTCTTTACTGTGGTTATTACCTCTGATGACAGCTATCCAACCCTAGGAACACTTCCATCTATAGCAGTCCCTCCAAAATAGACTGCAGAGATGGTTTGTGTGAGGTCAACTCTCTCAGCTTTTGCTTATCTGGAAATTGTTTAGTCCCTCCTTCAAATTTAAATGATAATCTTGCCGGATAAAGTAATCTTGGTTCCAGACCCTTCTGCTTCATGGCATTAAATACATCATGGCACTCCCTTCTGGCCTGTAAGGTTTCTACTGAGAAGTCTAAAGTTAGCCTGATGGGCTTTAATTTGTATGTGATCTTATTTCTCTCTCTGGCTGTTTTTAACAGTCTGTCCTTATCCTTCATCTTTCCCATTTTAATTACTATGTGTCTTGGGGTTGTCTTCCTTGGGTCCCTTGTGTTGGGAGATCTGTGGATCTTGATGGCCTGAGAGACTATGTCCTTCCCCAGATTGGGGAAGTTTTCTGCAACTACCTCCTCAAAGACACTTTCTATCCCTTTCTCTCTCTCTCTCTGTTCTTCTTCTGATATCTGTATAATGCCAATATTGTTCTACTTGGATTGGTCACACAGTTCTCTCAATATTCTTTCATTCCTAGAGATCCTTTTTTCTCTCTGTGCCTGAGCTTCTTTGTATTCCTCTTCTCTAGTTTCTATTTCATTTATTGTCTCCTCCACCATATCCAACCTGCTTTTAATACCCTCCATCGTGCTCTTCAATGATTGGATCTCTGACCTGAATTCATTCTTGAGTTCTTGGATGTCTTTTTGTACCTCAATTAGAATGTTGATGATTTTTATTTTGAACTCCCTTTCAGGAAGAGTCATGAGGTCCATATCATTTAAATCTTTCTCGGGATTTGTATTAATAATTTTATTCTGGACAAGGTTCCTTTGGCGTTTCATGTTTGTATATGGCGCCCTCTAGTGTCCAGAAGCTCTATTCTGGAGCTGCTCAGCCCCTAAAGCAATGTCGGGGGTTGCAGGGGAGCGGTACTGGTGCCTGGGGGGAGGAAAGAGCTGTTCCCCACCTCCCGGCTGCTGTGCCTGTCTCCACCGCCTGAGCCAGTGGGCCGGTCACACAGGCATAAGTTTTTGTCCCAGAGCAGCCAGATATGGATCCCTGCTTTCCCCAAGTGGCCAGAATCCCAGTCTTCCCAGGAACTCTGCCTGTATTAACTTTCCAACCTGATAGTCATGCAAGTCTCAAGTAAGCACCAGGAAATGTAGTTTTGTGCTCCCAGAGCAGATCTCCGGAGCTAGGTATTCAGCAGTTCCAAGCCTTCCACTCCCTCCCTGCTCCATTTCTCTTCCTCCCGCTGGTGAGCTGGGGTGGGGGAGGGGCTCGGGTCCTGCGGAGCCACAGCTCTGGTACGTTACCCCATTCACTGAGGTCTGCTCTTTCCTCCAGGTGTTTGCAGTCTGGCGCCATCCTCTTTCCTGTTGCTCTCTCAGGATTAGTTGTGCCAATTAAAATTTCTAATTGTATCCAGTTTTATGAGGAAGCCTCTGTCTCTCCTCTCACGCCGCCATCTTTAATTCAATCTCCAGACAATGGATTCTTGGAGTGCTAGACGAAAGAGGACAGAGCATATTGCTGGATCATTTTGAATATATTCATATGGGTGCACTTACCAAAAATTTTGAGTTCAGTGTGTTATATTGAGCAGCTGGGAGGGATTCTAACAGTTTCTTTGGTTGGTTGACCAAAACCTACCTTCAATAATGGACTACATTCAATAAAATTCAGATATCAGGATATTCCTGGTATAATGTAAAGGGTGGGATCCAAATCTTCAGGGAAATAAGAATGTTGGAATGAATTTAGTTTATATGACCCTCTTACCCTAGACCCACAAAGGACCAGAATACATTCCCTGTACCAAAGCCTCTTGCTAATTGCATTGATAAAGGGAGTGCCAGCTTCTCTGCACAGCTTGTAGTGGCTGCCCTCTACAGCCTGAGAATGACCCTAGGAAGTACCATCATTGAAATATGCTGCCTTATTTCAGTAAGGTCTATAGCCAAAAGGTGAATGTGGGGAATTGGTTATTTCACTATTTACTTAATGATCCGTTCATAGGACTTTTTTTCTGGGCTCTTCTAGTGTAGTGGTCCAAGTTGCCAAGGGAGGAATACTCTGTTAAGGAACATAGCAATAATTCCATTGAAATAGAAGTTGAGGCTCCTATTGCTATTTTGGGCTCTGGAAGTTACTGAACCAACAATCAAAGTAGGGAGTGGCTATAATGCTTAGGGTGACTATTCCCTACTGTAAAAGAAAGAAAGACATTTTTGTGTGTGTGTTTCACAGTTAAAAGCTGCCAAGCTCCATACATTCACCTTCCCCCTTTGTCCCACATCTAGACAAGCAAACAAGAAGGCCATGCACTCCCTCTCTTGGCACTAGTGGTTAGTTCAAACCATGCAAATATAACCTGGCCCTACTCCTAAACACAGTAAAAGTCAAAGCCAGATCCAAAGCTTCACTCTCCCTTCAGTCCAGAAAAAACTTTCTCCAGAAATCCTTTTTGTTGTTTACCATGTGAATAATAATCATTATTTCATATTTCACATCCACATATATTCCTAAGTGGAGGGGTACAGCCCAGCATTCATCAGAGGATGCTACATACCCATATAAAATATTTATTATCACAGAGAAATAGTTCGGTGGAGTTAATGATTAGATCTGGGACCAAGAGGATTCTCTAATGATACCTCTTAGGATTACTATGACCAATAATGTATGACCAAGTTAATGGAGGATTACAGTAACTCAGGAAATGGAATACCATAAGATCTCATACCTCTTAGAACTGAAGGTTTGTGTCACTTCTTTAAATGAGGCAATAATTGAAAGGCAATAGAGTGAAGTATGAATATAAGAAGACGGGAACTATACATATCAACTATGATCTCATGACATAACAGATACGGGAGCTACAACAGTCATACATAATTACCTTCAAACATTTTTGCCTAGCTAATGAGTAAAATGAGATTGGTTGTTCCTAATGCCATTGGACAAAGTGGGGAAAGAAAAGAATGAGCTCAGTAAGTGTGCTGAAGGATACCCTTATCTCCTTTAGCCACAGGGTAGAGAGATTGCTGAAAAATTAACCCAGAATTTCATCCTGTGATTGGCTGAATTACAATGCAAGCTGAACTTTTAGCCTCAAAAGGTATCTACTGTTAGTATAACAACAAATAAAACTGAAGAAACAGAACAGCAGCAGACTCAGAGACTCCAAGAAGGGAGTAGTGGTTACCAGAGGGAAGGGGTTGGGGAGGGTGGGTGGGTGGGGAAGGAGGGAGAAGGGGATTAAGGGGCACTATAATTAGCACTCACAATATAACTAGGTCAGGAGGAAGGCAGTACAGCAGGGATAAAACAAGTAATGACTCTACAGCATCTTACTACACTGATGGACAGTGACTGCAATGGGGTGGGGGTAGACTTGATAATATGGGTGAATGTTGAAACCACAATGTTGCTCATGTGAAACCTTCATAAGATTGTATATCAATGATACCTTAATTAAAAATAAATAAGTAAAAATAAATAATAATACCCCCCCAAAAAAAGCAAAAACAAAAACAATCAAAAGGTATCTACTGTTAAAGTAAGGACATTGATTGGAAAGAAATGGCATCCTGAGAGTTGGAATGGGGATGTGCGGGAAGACACTAATGAAGCTGGGGATTTTGAGTCCCTAAATTCTGAAGTATCTTCTTTGCCAGTGGAAGCAGCCTCTCTATTCCCAGTGGAAATGGCCTCCCCACCCTGTTTTAGGGGATTAACCCTGCATTGCCTGAGGAAACTGTAATGGCCTCCCCTGAGGCAGTTACTTTGAAAGACAAAGCTGATTCTTCTCAGGACCCACTCCTGCCTCCCCTCTTTGCTTCCAGATCTATAACTAGACTCAAATCCCAGGAGGCCCCTACAGATAAGGTACAAAGTGAGACTTACATGAGAAGTGCCCTACACTCTAAAAGAACGACTTGAGTTTTCTAATTTATATAGACAGAAATCTGGGGAATGTGCTTAGAAATAGAAACTAAGAGTGTGGGATAATGGTGGACGTATTAGGCAGGAAAATAGATATGAACAGGGTGGAAAGAGACCAAGGTCAGTAAAGCCTCCTGGAAAGGACTCAGTTAACCAGTTATAACTAAAAGGCCAGAAAAGACTCAGAGTTAAAGTTAATCAGTTAAACTTCAAAAGGTCAAGAGCAACTTGGCCTTGAATGTTTGACTATTCCCCAGATAAGGAAAAGTATCTGAGCACAGCCCATTTCTTCATTGTGTCAATTCTATCATTGTAAGATTTACTCTAGCCTGCTAAAAGGCCCACCTATAAACAGCACAATAAAGACAGGGAGATCCCACCTTAAAGCCAAAATCGCATTTTGAAAAAATACTCAGAAAGTTTAAGAAGGAAGATTCTTAACATACTCTTTAGCAAACAAGTAACTGCCCACCTTGGAGGAAGGGCAGACAGTCTTGATTGATATGCTCCCAAACCAGGAAGCTGCTATACTGGGAAGAGACCAGAGTAGTAAATTTCTTGTGTTAAGCTAATTTTGCAGAACTACCTAGAGGACTGATAAGAAACTTAATGTCTCATCAAAGATACTTGAGACCACTTAACAAGCCCGCACCCTAGCCCTTTGTCACATTCCTGAAAAAATCCTTAAAAGGGGGCCCCCCCCAACCTTTCAGTGCACGGTCCTCTCTCTGAGGTTGCCCACACTTTTAAAGTATGTGTGGGTAAAATTATAACATTTCCAGAATATCTCACCTGGCTTTAGTGCATTTGCATAGCCTCAGGGGTGGAGAGAAGTTCATCTCCATATCAATGGGTAATTACCTGGGCAACTGAGGGCGTGTCTGAACCTGAGAGGTTAAGTGGAAGAGGCTGGCTTGCTTGCTTGCTGGTTTCCAGAGCAGAGGAGACAGATGGCCCAAGACTGCAGTGTGTGAGCAGTGAACTGGTTTTAAACTTTATTTCTCCATTTGACTAATTCCAATTTTTAGAGGTATTTTACCCCAGGATTCCTCTCCCCAGATGTACAGTGTATAACCTTTTAATCTTAAACTCTTTCTCTCCAACCTTTCAGGGTGCTCTTCTCTCTGAGGTCACCTGTACTTGCTCTCTAAGCAACTTAATTTTTTTATTATTATTTATTTTTAGATAATTATTTTTTATTGAAGGGTAGTTGACACACAGTATTACATTAGTTTCAGGTGTACAACACAGTGATTCAACATTTATATACATGATAATTCTAGGTACCAGCTATCACCATACCAAGTTGTTACAATATTTTGACTATATTCCTTGTGCTATACATTACATCCCGGTTACTTATTTATTTTACAATTGGAAGTGTGTGTATATATATATATATTTTTTGAGGACATCTCTCATATTTATTGATCAAATGGTTGCTAACAACAATAAAATTCTTTATAGGGGAGTCAATGCTCAATGCACAATCATTAATCCACCCCAAGCCTAATTTTCATCAGTCTCCAATCTTCTGAAGCATAATGAAAAAGTTCTTACATGGAGAAGAAATTCTTACATAGTGAATAAGTTACATGGTGAACAGTACAAGGGCAGTCACCACAGAAACTTTTGGTTTTGCTCATGCATTATGAACTCTAAACAGTCAGTTCAAATATGAATACTCATTTGATTTTTATCCTTGATTTATATGTGGATACCACATTCCTCTCTTTATTGTTATTATTTTTAATAAAATGCTGAAGTGGTAGGTAGATACAAGATAAAGGTAGAAAACATAGTTTAGTGTTGTAAGAGAGCACATGTAGATGATCAGGTGTGTGCCTGTAGACTATGTGTTAATCCAAGCTAGACAAGGGCAATAAAACATCCACATATGCAGAAGATTTCTCTCAGAATGGGGGGGAGGGGGAGATTCTAAGCCTCACCTCTGTTGATCCCCAATTTCTCACCTGATGGCCCCCCTGCGACTGTGCCTGTCTTAGGTTGTTCCTCCCTTGAGGAATCTTACCCGTCTCTGGCTAACCAGTCATCTTCTGGGTCCACACAGGGAAATGTAAAGTTGGTGAGATAGAAGCCTTATTGTTTGAAAAGGTTAGCTTTTTACTTCTTTGTATATTTATGCCCTGTGGCTTCTATGCCCAGCATTTGTCTTGAGGTGTCTTTACCACTTGGAAGAATTATGATACTCTATAAATTCGATATGAGGCACGAATTCTATTTAAGGGTTGTAATTAGGAAGGAAGAAGAAAAGCTATAGAAGTAGCAGGTGGAAGAAAACATGGGAAGATTGATTATTTCTTTGACATATCTTCTTGTAAAGTAACTTCAGCATGTATAGGTTTTAAGCTACTAATTAAATTGTGCACACACATTAACATAATAGGAGTACAGTTATGTAACCAAAGCATACCTGTAATTACCAGCCATCTCCAGTGAAACCAAGAAAACCAGTTAGGCACCTTAGGCATTTGTGAAAACTTATCTATGATATGGTGGATATTGTCCAACTGAACTTGAACAGTCTGAGAGAAATCAGACAAATTAAAACAACCCATTCCTGGGGACTGTTCACATGCCATATGTTCTTTTAACAGTAAATAGTCTGTAGTTGTAAGATTTTGGAGCGTTACAATTTGCATTTCTCCTAATTCTTAGTTGAGTTCCAACAGTATAGATCCAGTCAAATTTGTTGTTTTACTGTATGCACAGGCCAGCTTAGATATCTCCTTCTTCATTCCCATGGCAAGTCCAGGAACTGGTGGGATGAGTGCATCTACACCTGTAGCAGTGCGTGGATCTTTGTTGGGGTTTTTTGATGATCATCTTCTGGCATGAGTCTTCCCGAGAGTGCTGATGTTGGAAGTTCTTTTTCATATCATATCTTAGTTGATTTTCGGGGTAGCCAAATTAGGCTTTGATCCTCTGTATAAACACAAACAGACCCTTTGCCTACACTTTTATATGCCCTTTATATCATTGTGTAGAACTCATTGGAGGTCACCACACAGGAACTGCTTTTTTTTTCTTATCATTAATCTACACTCACATGGCAAATATTTTGTTTACTAGGCTCTCCCCTATACCAGGTCCCCCCTATATACCCCTTTACAGTCACTGTCCATCAGTGTAGCAAAATGTTGTAGAATCACTACTTGTCTTCTCTGTGTTGTACAGCCCTCCCCTTTCTCCCACCACCTCATGCATGCTAATCTTAATACCCCCCTACTTCTCCCCCCCCTTATCCCTCCCTACCCACCCATCCTCCCCACCCATCCTTTCCCTTTGGTACCTGTTAGTCCATTCTTGAGTTCTGTGATTCTTTTGTTCCTTCAGTTCTTCCTTTGTTCTTATACTCCACAGATGAGTGAAATAATTTGGTATTTCTCTTTCTCCGCTTGGCTTGTTTCACTGAGCATAATACCCTCCAGCTCCATCCATGTTGCTGCAAATGATTGGATTTGCCCTTTTCTTATGGCTGAGTAGTATTCCATTGTGTATATGTACCACATCTTCTTTATCCATTCATCTATTGATGGACATTTAGGTTGCTTCCAATTCTTGGCTATTGTAAATAGTGCTGCAATAAACATAGGGGTGCATCTGTCTTTCTCAAACTTGATTGCTGCGTTCTTAGGGTAAATTCCTAGGAGTGCAATTCCTGGGTCAAATGGTAAGTCTGTTTTGAGCATTTTGATGTACCTCCATACTGCTTTCCACAATGGTTGAACTAACTTACATTCCCACCAGCAGTGTAGGAGGGTTCCCCTTTCTCCACAGCTTCGCCAACATTTGTTGTTGTTTGTCTTTTGGATGGCAGCCATCCTTACTGGTGTGAGGTGATACCTCATTGTAGTTTTAATTTGCATTTCTCTGATAATTAGCGATGTGGAGCATCTTTTCATATGTCTGTTTGCCATCTGTATTTCTTTTTTGGAGAACCATCTGTTCAGTTCCTCTGCCCATTTTTTAATTGGGTTATTTGTTTTTTGTTTGTTGAGGCATGTGAGCTCTTTATATATTCTGGACGTCAAGCCTTTATCGGATGTGTCATTTTCAAATATATTCTCCCAGACTGTAGGGTTCCTTTTTGTTCTATTGATGGTGTCTTTTGCTGTACAGAAGCTTTTCAGCTTAATATAGTCCCACTTGTTCATTTTTGCTGTTGTTTTCCTTGCCCAGGGAGATATGTTCAAGAAGAGGTCACTCATGTTTATGTCTAAGAGGTTTTTGCCTATGTTTTCTTCCAAGAGTTTAATGGTTTCAGGACTTGCATTCAGGTCTTTGATCCATTTTGAGTTTACTTTTGTATATGGGGTTAGACAATGGTCCAGTTTCATTCTCCTACATGTAGCTGTCCAGTTTTGCCAGAACCATCTGTTGAAGAGACTGTCATTTCACCATTGTATGTCCATGGCTCCTTTATCAAATATTAATTGACCATATATGTCTGGCTTAATGCCTGGATTCTCTAGTCTGTTTCATTGGTCTGTGGCTCTGCTCTTGTGCCAGTACCAAAGTGTCTTGATTACTATGGCTTTATAATAGAGCTTGAAGTTGGGGAGTGAGATCCCCCCTACTTTATTCTTCTTTCTCAGGATTGCTTTGGCTATTCGGGGTCTTTGGTGTTTCCATATGAATTTTTGAATTATTTGTTCCAGTTCATTGAAGAATGTTGCTGGTAGTTTCATAGGGATTGCATCAAATCTGTATATTGCTTTGGGTAGGATGGCCATTTTGATTATATTAATTCTTCCTAGCCACGAGCATGGGATGAGTTTCCATCTGTTAGTGTCCCCTTTAATTTCTCTTAAGAGTGACTTGTAGTTTTCAGAGTATAAGTCTTTCACTTCTTTGGTTAGGTTTATTCCTAGCTTTTTTTTTTTTTTGATGCAATTGTGAATGGAGTTGTTTTCCTGATTTCTCTTTCTGTTGGTTCATTGTTAGGGTATAGGAAAGCCACTGATTTCTGTCTGTTAATTTTGTATCCTGCAACTTTGCTGTATTCCGATATCAGTTCTAGTAGTTTTGGGGTGGAGTCTTTAGGGTTTTTTATGTACAGTATCATGTCATCTGCAAATAGTGACAGTTTAACTTCTTCTTTACCAATCTGAATTCCTTATATTTTTTTGTTTTGTCTGATTGCCATGGCTAGGACCTCCAGTACTATGTTAAATAACAGTGGCGAGAGTGGGCATCCCTGTCTAGTTCCTGATCTCAGAGGAAAAGCTTTCAGCTTCTCGCTGTTCAATAGAATGTTGGCTGTGGGTTTTTCATAGATGGCCTTTATTATGTTGAGGTACTTGCCCTCTATTCCCATTTTGCTGAGAGTTTTTATCATGAACGGATGTTGAACTTTGTCAAATGCTTTCTAAGTAACTTTAAATAAAAATTTTACTGTTTCTCTACTGTGTCTTTGCACTTCAATTCTTTGTTGCAAAGGGGACAATGACCAAAAAGAATACAGAACACCTCTCCCCCAACAAAAGGAATATAAAATTTATTGATATGGGTTCAATAAGCAGAGATTCTACACTTACTGTTACAGCTTGAGGAGTTAGAAAAGGCCCTAACAATTTGTTTGGCCGCTTGGTTGAAATATGGTAGCCTACAACAATTGAGTTAGAAATGCCTGATCTTCCTTGGTTTAATATCAAGAAAGAGATTCAAGGACATGTAAGGCTAGAGGCACCAGAGGGAGGGGTTAGCACGTCAGATGAGCTCAGCCCTCACCAAATAAGGAAAGGGGGCAGTAGAGCCCCCAAACCCGGCCTAGAATGGGAAAGAGACCAACAGATTTTGGTCTGATGATGTGCCAAAATCCCTGGCTGCTGCCCCCTCCCAACCTGGAAAAGGAGTGGTAACTTTCTAGTCCTTTGTCTACTATAAAAGCCAATGACACGTGACATGCCTTAGGCTAGCCAATCCTCATGCCACTGTTGACCTATGCTCTCCCTCCCCCTAACTTCTTTATAAACTCACTGCCTGCCCTGCTGGGCATGACTTCTCTGGCCTGTGACTAACCAGACCAGTGAACATCCCCTGGATTATGCTCTATTAAACTTTTGGCTCATTTGTTGCCTCCTCACCTGGTCATTTAGGCTCAATTTCACCTTACATCTGGTGTCAAAACCTGGGAAGGAGATAGTGTGCAGGGCTCCGACTGGCCATTGGTATCTCCCACCCCTCCTTCCCCAATCCTGGACCTCCGCCTACTCTCAGCACCTCGAACAGTGATTTGGTGAGTCCCTCCTTTTCCCCGGTCTGTTTTCCCAGCCCTGTCTCCACCTGGTTTGGTTAACTTCAAAATTGTAGCTATGTCCAGGTTTTCTGGGCATTATGCCTGTCCTGGTCCTGAGATAGAAGAGACGTCCTCATCCGGGCTCCCAGATCTCTGGGGAAGAGTATGATACTTCCCTGTCTCCTCCTAACCTGTGTGAGTTTGGGACACTGGGCTCGCCAGTTTAGGGGCTCCGGGAAATGGGTAACAGACATGGGGAACCAGTCCTCTAAATTGAAGGCTCAGACCCCTCTGCAGTGCCTCATATCCAATCTGGTGACCCTAGATATAGTGGAGGAGATCTGTAAACAGAAACTGGTCTGACTCTGTTCTCAGACTTGGCCTGAGTATCCTCTGGACAATCAATCTCACTGGCCCCCGGAGGGAACTTTTGACTGTAGCCTCCTCACTGACCTAACTAACTTCTGTCACCAAACTGGGGAGTCGTCTGAAGTCCTGTATGTCCAGGCTTTTTGGACATTGCGCTCCCACCCTGACCTTTATGTTAAGTGTTCAATGACCCAGATTCTCCTAGCCCGATCTCCAGTTAAGGATTTTCAGCCTCTTACTCTGCCCAGTCCTTCCTCCTTTTCAGATCCACCGGAAGACCTCGGTTGCCCACCTCTCTCAGCCCGTGATCCTCTCCCCCCCCTCCACCTCCATCTTTAGGTCCTTGGTCCTCACCAATGCTACCGCCATCTTTAGGTTCTTTGTCCTCACCTGCACCACCACCATCTTTAGGTCCTTTGTCCTCACCTGCGTCAACACCATCTTTAGGTCCTTTGTCCTCACATGTGTCGCCGCCATCTTTAAGTCCTTTGTTCTCAGCCACACCGTCTTCCTGTTCCTCTCCTCTTCCATGTCCACGCCACCCCCTCTCCCTCTTCTTCTGCCTTCACCTCCCTCTTTCCCCACTGGAACAGGCTCCTCCCGCCCTCCGGTTCTGGAAGCCATGGCCAAGACTCCTCCCAGCACAGACCCTCCTCCTTTCTCTCCCAACCTGACACCCCGCCCCACACCCACCATTCCCCGTTTGTATCCTCCTCTTCCAGCATTGCTGCCATCTTGTCCTTCACTTCCTGTTCCCACCCCACCACCATCTTATGTGCCTACGCTGCCCTTAGCACCCAGTTGGTCTAGCCCTCCAGTCACCAGATCCAAGGCCCAGCAGCTGCCCCAAAGAAAGGCCCAACTAGTAGCCAAGAGGTTGTAGGGGCAGAAGGGGTTGTCCAGGTTCATGCCCCTTTTTCCTAGGGGACTTATCCCAAATTGAGAAATGCCTGGGCTCTTTTACCTCTAACCCTACAGCTTATACCATATAGTTTGACTACCTAACTTGGGCCTATGAACTTACCTGGCATGATATACATGTTATCCTAACCTCCACTCTTACCTCTGAGGAATATGACCATGTTACTTCTGCCGCTCAACATTGTGCAATCCAGGCACATAACACAGATCAGGCCAAGCCAATTGGGATGGAGGCAGTTCCTTTCATGGACACCAATGGGACTATAATACCCAAGACAGGGGAACTCAGCGGGACCGAATGCTCCAGTATTTACTGGCAGGTATGAATAAGATGGCTCAAAAGGCCATTCATTATGATAAACTGAGAGAGATTACTCAGAAACCTGATGAGAACCCAGCCTGTTTTCTTAACCAGCTCACTGAGGCTCTATCCATACATACCCACCTTGACCCCAACTCATCACTGGGGTCCACCATGTTGGCTACTCATTTTATTACCCAGTCAGCCCCACACATAAGACGTAAGTTTAAAAAGGCAGAGGAGGGGTCCCAGACTCCACTCCATGACCTGGTAACCATGGCCTTTAAAGTCTTTAATACCCGTGATGAGGAACATGAGAGGAGGATAACATCCCGGACCCGAGCCTTCACGGCGGCCCTACAACTGGCAGAACAGGGATCTCATCACACCAAAGACTGATCCGGAGCTCATGAGCCTCAAGGATCTTGCTTCTGCTGTGGCCAGGAAGGCCACTTGGCAAAGAGATGCCCCAACCCAACCAATAAGCTGACTAAACCCTGCCCGGTTTGTGGTAAGAGAGGTCATTGGAAGGTAGAGTGCCCAGCTTGGAAAGTCATCCCCTCGCGACAGAGCCTCACGGGAGGCAGGCCCCCTTGAGGGACTCCCCTCCAGACCTACTGGGCCTACTCAAAGACTGAAGCTGCCTGGACTTGAACACCCCTATCACCCTTGCCGAGCCCAGGGCCATGCTGTGGGTAGCATGTAAGTCCGTCTCCTTTTTGGTGGACACGGGGGCTACTCACTCTGTTTTACCTTCCTTTCATGGGTGTTTACATCCTCCTCAGGTCTCGGTCATGGGTGTCACAGGAATCCCCTCTAAGCCTCTGGAGACACAGGACTGGCAGCCTGCACGTTTGAGGGCCATCCTCTTACCCACTCATTTATATTCATCCTGTCCTGTCCCATCCCTCTGTTAGGGAGGGATCTCCTATCCAAGCTTGGTGCCTCTATCTCCCTCCCACTTAGTCATCCCCAACCAACTTCACTCATCACCCTAGTCAGAATAAGTTGTGGCCCTGAGGCCTCCGCAGACCCTCCTGTAGCATCAACCGATGTTAACCCTATGGTCTGGGACACCTCTACCCCTGTAGTGGTGAGCCATCATGCTCCGGTACTCAACCACCTCAAGGGCCCATCCTCCTTTCCCTCTAAGCCCCAATTTCCTATTTCCCAAGCCCATTGCAAGGGCATACAACCTATCATCTTCTTTCCCAAGGGCTTCTGGTACCGACTAATTCTCCCTGTAACACTCCCATCCTTCCAGTCAAGAAGCCATTGGGGGCCTACCGGCTCATTCAAGACCTGCAGATAATCAACGAGGCTGTAGTCCCTCTTCACCTGGTCGTCCCTAACCCTTATACTCTCTTGTCTCAAGTCCCACCCTGGACACCTCCCACTTTACAGTTTTAGACCTAACTAAAAACCCTTTCTCTGGATGGTGGCAGTCTCAATCAGCTCCTCCCTATTATAACCCCAATAATTGTTGTATTTATTCTTCTGTCATCAGCTCCTTGTATTTTTAAGCTCCTACAACAAGGCCTACCTGAACTATCTTGCATCACAGTAAACAAAATGCTGGTACATCAGTACTTGCCCCTTCCCTCCAAGCCTCCTCCAGCCTCCCACCAGCCTTAACCCTGCCCGCACCACCCCTCCTCAGCTGGAAGTAGCCAGATCGACTCAGCACCCATTATAACCAAAAGGCTGGAATGCAAGGCTGGAGGCACTGGAAGGAGGGGTGAGCCCGTCAGATGAGCTCAGCCCTCACCAAATAAGGAAAGGGGGCAGCAAAGCCCCCAACCCCAGCCTAGTAAGGGAAAGAGACCAACAGATTTCGGCCTGATGATATGCCAAAATTCCCAGCTGTTGCCCTCTCCCAACCTGGAAAAGGAGTGGTAACTTTCTAGTCCTTTGTCTACTGTAAAGGCCAATGACACGTGCCTTAGGCTAGCCAATCCTCATGCCACTGTAGACCTATGCTCTCCCTCCCCCTATCTTCTTTATAAACTCACTGCCTGCCTTGCTGGGTGCAACTTCTCTGGCCTGTGACTAACCAGACTGGCGAACATTGACCAGGATTGTGCCCTATTAAACTTTTTGCTCCTTTGTTGCCTCCTTGCCAGGTCATTTCGGCTCAATTTTACCTTACAGGACATAGGGAGATTGGAATGTGAGAGAGTACATTTGTCATTTAAGATGTATCATCCACCCTGAAAGGGTCCAAAAGATACATCTTCCACCATGACTGTGAGAAATCAGTTTGGCAGGGGAACCCTAGCATCCTTGAAGAATTCACGAACACTCTTCTTTGTAAGCCAGGGGTAACTGTGGTCACTGAATTTGGAAACCTAAACACAGTGGGAATAACTGGGTCCCAGTGTTGCAGGGGCCAACTGGCAGCACTCAACCACCAAAGGCATGGTTGGCATGGTTACTGTAATAGAGAGCAGAGTCAAAGCAGCAATCAGAATAGTTGGACTGTGGGTAAAATTGCAGTATTTCCAGAATCTCTCACCTGGCTTTAGTGCATATGCATATCAATAGGTGCTTCTAAGGGGTGGAGAGAATTAGTCTATCTACATATCATTAGGTAATTACAAGGGCTTTCAAGGGTTTTCAGAGGCATTTTGTCTGAGGATTTTCCCCTGGAGTTACATTGACTCACACAGACATAATGCTGTTGGCTAATTGATCATGGTGTTCCTGGAAGTGAAATAGATAGGAAGCCTATTAAATTCTTACTTGATGTATATAAGCAGAAAAGTTCTAGCTCAAGAAACATAGTCTACCCTGAATCACAAATCAGAAAGTCACAGCCCTTTAATCAGTTCCCAAACTCAAGCCAATTTATAGACCTAGAATCATTTAAATGAAAGGGAGTCTGGGTCTCCCTGAGGAAGGACCCTGGTACATTGCTAAAAGTTAGTCTTTCTTCCAGCCTTCCCCAAAGAGACTTGTGGCATTTTATCAGCATAACTGCACTTGGGAAAGGAAATAATCAGGCCTTTTGAGGAATACTAGACTCTGGCTCAGAACTGATGCTAATTCTAGGAGACCCAAAACATCCCTGTGCCCACCAGAGTAGGGGTTTATGGAGGTCAGGTATTCAATACAGTTTTAGCTCAGGTCCATCTCACAGTGGGCCCAGTGGGTCCCAAAGACCATCCTGTGGATATTTTCCCAGTTCTCAAATACATAATTGAGACAGACACATTTAGCATCTATCAGAATTCTCACCTTGGTTCCCTGACCTGTGAAGTAAGGGTTACTATGGTGGAAAAGATAAAATGGAAGCCAGTAGAACGCCTATATGTAGGAAAATAGTAAACCAAAAACAAAACTGCATTCTTGGAGGCACTGCAGATATTACTACCACCATCAAGGACTTGAATGATGCAGGAGTGAAAGATTCCCACCACATCTCCATTCAACTCTTGTTTAGCCTGTGCAGACATCAGATGGATCTTAGAGCATAACAGTGGATTACCATAGGCTTAATCAGGTGGTGATTCTAATTTCAGCTGTTGTACCAGATGTGGTTTCCTTGCTTGAACAAATTAATACATTCCCCTGGCATCTGGTATGCAGCTATTGATTTGCAAATGCTTTTTTTCTCCACATCTCTTTAATAAAGACCACCAAAAGCAGTTTGCTTTTATCAGGGAAGGCCAGCAATACACTTTTGCTGACCTATCTCAGAGGTGTATTAACTTTCCAGCTCTATATCATGATTTAGTTTAGAAGGATCTTGATTATCTTTCCCTTCTGCAAAATATCATATTGGTCCATTACATTGATGGCGTTATGCAGATTGGACCTAATGAGCAAGAAACAACAACTACAGTAGACATTTTAGTAAGATATTTGTGTGTCAAAGGGTGGAAAATAAATCCAACAAAAATTCAGGGGCCTTCTACCTCAGTGAAATTTCTGCAGTCCAGTGGTGTGAGACATCTCTCCTAAAATGAAGGATAAATCATTGTATCTTGCCCCTCCTACATCCAAAAAGAGGCACAAAGTCTAGAGGATCTCTTCGTATTTTGGAGGCAACAAAATTCTCATTTGGGTGTGTTACTCTAGCTCATTTGCCAGATGATCTGAAAAGCTACTAGTTTTGAGTGGTACCCAGAACAAGAGAATGCTCTGCAACATGTCCAGGTGGTCATGCAAGCTACTCTACTATGTGACCCATATGATCCAGCAGATCTAATGGGGCTTGAAGTGGCAGTGGCAGATAGGGATGCTGTTGAGGGTGCTTGTCATGACATAACAGATATGAAGACTATAACATACATGCATAATTCACTCATTTTTTGCTCTCTCTACGGGTATATATGAGTAGGTATTTTCTCCCCTCTTTTTCTTGATATTCTTTATAAAGAGTGTTGGTGGGTAGTTAATATAATGATTTAGCCTATAGTTACAGGATATCTGGAAAAAATTGTGACTAAACCAGAAAAAAAAAACACCTGGAGAAGCATATGACTGGTGAGTCTTTGGGACTCTACATTCTGAAAAGAGGGTGAGTATGTCTTTATGTGAGGAACAATTGCTTCATGTTAGGCAGAGGCATTATGTTTTTATTGCTTAGAAATTTAAATTGGGGCTTAAGAATATATGAGGATGATGACTGACCAAAGGAGTAAACAAAGCCTGACGTGTATGTTGGTACTGAGCATCATCTGCACCATTCTATGCCCTCTTCTGAATCACAGAAGCTGAAAATCTGGAAACTACATTCTCCAAGATTCCCTTGCTACTGGAGCTCTGTGTTAGGTTCAGCCAGTGAAGACACAAATGGCAAGTTAGAAAGCAGAGGGAAGGTGAAAATATTTCCTCTGACTCTGGCAGTGATAGTGACTACAGACTAGCAGAGGTTCTTGCAGCAATATTAAGAGACAAACAGGATCAAATGGGCTCCATCAGGGATAGTAGCAGCTTATTACATTTCCTGATCTCTGGGAGATATCTTCCTTCCATGTGTCCTCCTTCAACATTTTCAAAATTCATAGAAATCAATTCCCATATTAAATGTTTTTCTGTTTGAAATATCTAGAGTTCCTTTTATTTTTCTTACTGAATCGTGACTGATATAAAAGGCCTACTCTTAGCATTTCTAAATCTTACTATGGTGCATAACTGCCAGGGTGTAGAAACCTCTTTAGATCCTAATATAAGTGATAATTAGACTCATTGGTAACAATGATAGAAAAATCATTAAATAATAACTGAGCAACAGATTCTTTAGGAAGTTAAGCATTGGGAGATGCAGCCTCATGCATGCATTCTTTCAATTCCTACTCAGCTACACAAGTCTTTGGTCTTGGCCCTGAAACACTTCCTTACCAACAGATAGAGTTCACATAGCTTATCACCTGCGTGTTAATCTTTCTCTATTTCAAATTCAATGAGTGCTCTTTTTCTGCTTAAGTATATATATCAATGGCCCTCACACATACCCCCAGCTTTCAGTATTTCAGACACCACTGAGAAGGAGAGGGAGAGATCCTTCCACTGAATCATGAGAGAGGTATGTATAAGCAAATTGCCCTGTGTCAGCTGTGGGGAAACCGGCTGGTAATAAGGGACTGAAGTCCACTATTGGAGCTGATCTTGTCTTGCCTCTTCTCAATGTAAGTTAAGTGTTGTTCCATCTAGTGTTTGACTGCCTTGTGTTTTCTTTGGCAACTCTAATAACAAGATGCAGTGAGCAGAAGTGTTCACAGTCCTCCCCTGGAATTGGTAACAAGTGTAAGGTATTCTGTTTTCCTGGGATAGATAACCAGTACATGATACTCTGCTCAATATTTAATTCCTAGCTCTTCGCTTCCAACAAAATTGAAGGGGAACTTAACTCAGTTAACTAGCTGATAGATCACTTTTAATATTGACTTAAACATTTAGCATTTCTGATATTATTCATTATTTCTTGAAGATTCAAGATTTCATCTGATAAAATTAATTTCCTTCAGCATGAAGAACCTTGTTTAGCATTCCCAATGCTACAGTTCTTCTAGCAATATATTCTCTTAGTTTTCTTTTTCTGTCTTTCTTTATTTTAAAGTGCCATTATTTCACCTTGATTCTAGAATATTTTCATCAGAAACATAATTCTGATTGATAGTTTGTTCCTTTCCACACTTAAAAAATGCAGTTCCAAGAGGCAGTCCTAGATGGTGGTATAGGAAGACCTAGAACTTACCTGCTCCCATAGACACACTAAATCTACACCAATGTATAGAATAACTCCTCATGAAGAAGGACAAAAGACTGATTGAACAGACTTTGCACAACAAAGGGTATAGGGAGCACATAAAGAACAGAAGGAGAGACAGAGACATAGTAATGATGGTAACCCCACCCCAGATGCAATAACCCACGATAGGAAGGGATATCATGAAGGACCTAAATGCAGACTTGCCTGCCTAGGGACATAGCTAAAAGGCCAGTGGTTTCGAGGGCAACTGACTATAAGTGAAAGAAATCCATTTACTAATCCTAGAGCATCAACCAAATGGTGGGAGAACTGCTGAAACTCTCTCTGGGCTTGGAAGCACCAGTGAGTGCTATAATTTACATTTTCTCTCTGCTTTGATAGTACAGACAGGATCAGTGTCTAAGAATTCTAGCTCTCCTGCTAGGGCCACTCCTACAAGCTCCAGGCCCTTATCCCATACCAGTTCCAGTGGTCCCTACAAGGCAGCACCGGCTCAGAGTGCCTGGGATCTCCTGACTCACACCCACACCAGCTAGAGCTGTCCCATCATGGTGGCCCTGAAGCAGAGTACCCTGGGAACACCCATCACATGCCTGTTCCAGCTAGCACACAGTGTACACAGGGGATGTTCCCATATAAGGCCACTCTTCAAGACCAGGAGAGGTTGCTGCTTTGCCTAATTTATAGAAACAAACACAGAAAGTTAAAAAAAGATGAGAAGAAAGAAGAATATGCTCAAAATTAAAGAACAAGGTAAACCCCAAAAGAAAATCCTAACAAAATGGAGGAAAATAATTTACAGATTACGAGTTCAAAGTAATGGTAACAAAGATTCTCACCAAACTCAGAAGAATAGAGGAACACAGTGAAAATTCAACAAAAACTTATAAAATATGATAAAGTAACAACAGAAGTCACAAAGCTGAAAAATACGGTAATTGAAAATACACAAAAGGTTTCAACAGCAGATTAGATAATAAGGAAGAATAGAACAGTGATCTGGAAGACAGAATAGTGGAAATAACCCAACCAGAACAGCAAAAAGAATAAAAAAGACAAGAACAGTTTGGAGAGGGGGATAAAGATGATGGAGTAGGAAGGGAAGGTGGAAATCTCCTCCCACATACACACCAAAGAAGTAACTACAGCAAATACAACTAACACTGAAAGAAATCTAAAGACTTCAGAACAGACCATTTGCACCTGGTGAAGAAGGGAAGACTGCACGGAGAAGGGTAAAGTGGCAGAACCATGATTGATCAGGACCCAAGCTCTTCCCCCATCCCAGCCCACAAGTGGGAGGGAAAGGAAGAGAGTGGGGAGAGGATAAGTGTTCAGGAATCCTGCAAACCTGGCCCTGGAGATCTGCTCTGGGAACATGAGTCCACATTTCATTGAGCTTTGGTGATTGATGAGGCTGGACACCAAAGAGAATTGGAACACTCTGGGAGGTTGATACTCCTGCCGTTTGTGGAGGACAGGCATGCTCCATCAGTCCCACTGAGACCCAACACAGAGGTGGCAGCTTGAAAGATTTACCAAGAACAAAAGGGTGCAAAGGGACAGGGGCTGGACAAAGCTCTCTCTGGAGGAGAAACAGCAAGTGTTTGATGCTTCTCCAGCCCTCTCAGCCCAACTACTAAGGCATTTCTGAAGCCAGCTCCACACACATCATCTCCTTTGATGGTGGCTCAGCCCTATGTCATGCTTCCCTGAGCACCCACCATAACCAGCAAGCAGAAGGTGGCCCCACCCACAATAAATTCCAGAAGAAGCACCTCATAGCACACAAAGGGCCTACAGAGGCAAGCTGTCAGCCTCTGCTAACAGAATTCAGCCACTGCTGGCAGACAGGTACCAAGGTAGCCCCACCCCTCCACAACCCACCAACAGCAACTGTGGCTAAACTGCAAAGGAGAACCAGGCACTGTTGATCAAAGAGTCTTAAGCTTCTGGGCACAACAAGATGCCTTCTTCTTAAAACCATGACTTTCTAGACCAGAAGGCATAGCTGATATATCTAACACAAAGGAAGAAACACAGAAACCCTGACAAAATGAGGAGGTAGAGGAATCTGTTCCTAAATAAAGAACAAGATAAGACACCAGAAAAAAGGCTAACTGAAATGGAGATTACCAATCTTCTTGATAAAGATTTCAAAGTAATGGTCATAAGGATGCTCACTGACCTGGAGAAAATAATTGATGATTTCTATGAGAACTTCAACAAGGAGATAAAAAATTTGAAGAATACAGTAACTGAAATGAAAAATACAATGGAGGGAATGAAGAGTAGACTGCTGGAATTAGAGGAAAGAATCAATGAAATAGAAAATAGAGAACAGGAAAACAGTGAAGCTGAGAAATGGAAAGAAAAATAATTTCTAAAAATATGAGAAGATGCCAAGAAAGCTGTGTGACAAATGACAATATTCACATTAGAGTGGTCCAGAAGAAGAGAGAGACAAAGGACAAGAAAGTCTCTTTGAAGAAATAATAACTGAAAACTTCTCCAATTCAGGGAAGGAGAGAGCCCCTAAGAAAAGGAACCCCAGAAAGACAACACCAAGACATATAGTAATTAAAATGGCAAAGACTAAAGATAAAGAATCTTAAAAGCAGCAAGAGCGGGGAAGACAGTTACCTATAAGGGAAACTCCATAACACTATCAACATATTTCTCAGCAGAACGTTCACAGGCCAGATGTGAGTGGCATGAAATTCTTAATGTGTTGAAAGGGAAGAACCTACAACCAAGAATCCTCTACCCAGAAAGGTTACATTCAGAACTGAAGGAGAGATTAAAAGTTTCACAGATAGAGGAAGGGTAAAATAATTCACCACTACTAAACCAGCCTTACAGGATATGTTAAAGGAACTTCTGTAGATGCAAATGTTCTGAAGCTAAATATTTTTCATCAGTGAAAATAAACCGATAGTAAAGATAATAGACCAATCACATACAAGTATGAAGTTTAAAATAAAAGCAAAAGTAGTAAAATCAACTATACACAAAATCAGTAAAGAAATATACACACAAAAAAGATGGACAGTGACTGTAATGGGGTGGGGGGGGGGAGACTTAGTGAAGGGGGGAGCCTAGTAAACATTATGTTCTTCATGTAATTGTAGATTAATGATAACAAAAAAATGCAAAAATAAAGATGTATATTATGAGATACAAAAAAATGTAGAGGAGAAATAAAAAAGTAATACTTTTAGACTGTGTTCAAAATAGAGTGACCAGTAGTACAGCATGAAGAACACAATTAATGACTCTATAACATCTTACTATGCTGATAGATGCTGATAGACAGTGACCTCAATAGAAGGGGTGAGGACTTGTAATATGGGAGAATGTTGAAATCACTGTGTTGTTCATGTGAAATGATCATAAGACTGTGTATCATTGAAAATTTAATTAAAAAAATAGAGTGACCATCAACTTAATGTAGATTGTTACAGTTATTTTGGAAACTATCTATGAACTTTATATTAACCACAAACCTAAAGCCTATAACAGATGCACAAAACTTAAAAAAAAAAAATATCAACACAAACACTAAAGAAAACCACGAAATAACAAGAAAAGGATATAAGAGAGGAAGAAAGGAACAGAGAGGGACTACAAAAACAACAAGAGACAATTAATAAAATGGCAATAGGTATATACCTATCAATAATTACCTTAAGTGTAAATGGACTAAATGCACCAATCAAAAGAATAGGGAGGCAGGATGGATAAAGAAACAAGAGCCATCCATATGCTGCCTACAATACACTCATTTCAGATCCAAAGACATACACAGACTGAAAGTAAAGGGATGGAAAATGATATTTAATGTAAATAAAAGGGAGAAAAAAACAGGAGTAGCAGTACTTACATTAGACAAAATAGACTACAAACAAAGAAAGTAACAAGAGACAAAGAAGGACATTACATAATGATAAAGAGATCAGTCCAATAAGAAGATATGGCAACTGTAAATATCTATTCACTCAACAAAGGAGTCCTAAATATATAAAACAAATACTAACAAACCTAAAGGGGGATGTAGATAGCAAAACAATCATATTATGACACATTAACACCCCCACTTAAATCAATGGACTGATCAAACAATACATGGAGACAAATGAAAACAGAAACACAACAGTTCAAAAGACATGGGATGCCACAAAAGTGATTCTAAGAGGTTATAGTAATACAGACCTATCTCAAGAAACAAGAATAATCCCAAATAAGCACTCTAAATTCACAAATAAAGAAACCAGAAAAATAAGAACAAATGAAACCCAAAGTTAGTGGAAGAAAGAAGATAATAAAGATCAGACCAGAAGTATATAAAATAGAGAAAAGTAAAACAATAGGAAAAAATCAATAAAACCAAGAGCTGGTTCTTCAAGAACATAAATAAAATGGACAACTCTATAGCCAGACTTACCAAGAAAAAAGAGTGTAAACAAATAAAATCAGAAAAGAAAATGAAAAAGTCACAACTGACACCACATAAATACAAAGAATTATTACAGAATTCTCTGAAAAAATTTATGCCAATAAATTGGAGAACCCAGAGGAAATAGACAAATTCCTAGAAAGGCACAACATTCCAAGACTGTTGCAGAAACAGAAAACCTGAACAGACGAATTAGCAGTAATGAAGTTGAATTTGTAATAAAAAAGTTACCGACAAATAAAAGTTCAGAACTAGATGGCTTCACAGGTGAATTCTACCAAACATTTAAAGAAGAGTTAATACCCGTCCTTCTTAAAGTATTCCGAAAATAGAGTAGGAAGGAATACTTCCAAACTCATGTTATGAGGTCAGCAACACTCTAATACCAAAACCAGACAAAGACACCAAAAAAAAAAAAACCCCAAAAAGTTATAGACCAATATCCCTGATGAACATAGATGCAAAAATCCTCAACAAAATTTTAGCAAACTGAACTCAAAAATACATTAAAAATCATCTATCATGTCCAAGTGGAATTTATTCCAGGGATGCAAGGATGGTACAATATTCATAAATCAACAAAGTAATATACCAAATTAAAAAAGGGAAAATAAAATCATGATCATCTCAATAGATGCTAAAAAGGCATTTGACAAAATTCAACCCCAATTCATGATAAAAAATAAACAAAATGAGTACAGAGAGAACATACCACATCATAATAAAGTCAATATGTGACAATCCCACAGCTAACATCATATGGTGCAAAGCTGAAAGCATTTCCTCTAAGATCAGGAAGAAGACAAGGATGTCCACTCTCACCACGGTTATTGAACATAATACTAAAGTTCCTAACCATGGCAATCAGATAAGACAGAGACAAAAGGCATAGAAATTGGTAAGATAGTAGTTGAACTGTCACTATTTGCAGATGACATGATATTATACATAGAAAATCCTGAAGGCTTTACCAGAAAACTATTAGAACTAATAACTAAACTCAGCAAAGCTTCAGGATACAAAATTACTACACAGAAATCTGTTGCATTCCTATATACTAACAATGAATCAGTAGAAGAGAAATCAGAACAACAATTACATTTACAATCATATTAAAAAGAATAAAATACCTAGGAAGAGACCTAACCAAGGAGGGGAAGGACCATAAAACACTGATGAAAGAAACAGAAGAAGACACAAATCAATGGAAATATATCCCATGCTCATGTATAAGAAGAATTAATATTGTTAAAATGGCCATCCTCCCCAAAGCAATTTACTGAATCAATGCAATCTCTATCAAAACAGCAATGGTATTTTGCAATGAACTAGAGAAAATAATCCTAAAACTTATATGTAATTGAAAAAGACACCAAATAACAAAAGCAATCCTGAGAAAGAAGAACAAAGCTGGAATTATGCTACCTGATTTCAAGCTATACTACAAAGCTACAGTCATCAAAACAGTATGGTGGTGGCACAAGAACAGATCCATAGATTAATGGGACAGAATAGAGAGCCCATAAATAGACCCATGTACATATGGTTAATTAATATACAACAAAGGAACCATGAATATACAATGGAGAAAACACAGCATCTTTAATAAATGCTGTTGTGAAAACTGGAGAGCTACATGCAAGAGAATGAAACTGAATCATTCTCTAACTCCATATACAAAAGTAAACTCAAAATGGATTTAAAGACCTAAATATAAGTTATGAAACCATAAAACTCCTAGAAGGAAACATAAGCAAAAGTCCATGAACATAAGCATGAGCAAATTTTTTCTGGACACTTCTCCCTGGGCAAATGAAACAAAAGCAAAAATAAACAAGTGGGACTATATCAAATTGAAGAGCTTCTGTACATTACATGACACTATCAACAAAACAAAATGGCAACCTACAGTATGGGAGAATATATTCATAAATGAAATATCCTTTAAGGGGCTAAAATCCAAAATATATAAAGAACTCGTATGATTCAACACCAAAGAAAAACCAATAACAATTAAAATATGGGCTGAGTGTGGTAATGGCAGAAAATAAATAAATAGATCAATGGAACAGAAAAAAGAGCTCAGAAATAAACCAACACTTATGTGGTCAATTAATGTATGACAATGGAGGCAAGAATATACAATGTGGAAAAGACAGTCTCTTCATTAAATAGTATTTGGAAAAGCTACATGCTAAAGAATGAAACTAGATCACTTCATTATACCATACACAAAAATAAACTCAAAATGGATAAAAAGCCTAAATGTAAAACCTGAAACTATGAAACTCCTAAAAGAATGTATAAGCAGTAAACTCTTGGGCACCGGCCTTAGAAGTTTTTTTCTAAATATATCTCCCCAGGCTAAGAAAACAAAAGTAATAATTAATGGGTAGGACTACATCAAACTAAAAAGGTGTATACAGCAAAGGAAACCATCAACAAAAAGAAAATGGGAAAATGTATTTGCGAATCATATATCTGCTAAGGGGATAATATCCAAAACATATAAAGAATTCATACAACTCAATACCAGAAAAATGATATGATTTAAAAAATGGGCAGAGGGCTTGAACAGACATTTTTCCAAAGATAAACAGATAGCCAAACAGACACATGAAAAGATGCCCAACATCACTAATTATCAGGGAAATGCAAAGCAAAACTACAATCAGGTATCACTCCATGCCAGTCAGAATGACTAGTATCAAAAAGATAAGAAATAAAAAATGTTGACAAGGATGTGGAGAGAAGGGAACCATACATATATGCCATCAAAAGGAATGAAATCTTGCCATTTGCAATAATATGGATGGACCTAGAAGGTACTATTCTAAATTAAGTCAGACAGAAAGATATATACTATATGATTTCACTTATATATGGATTAAAAAAATAACAAAGAAACAAAACAGAAATAGACTCAGAAATACAGAGAACAAACTGGTGATTGCCATAGGGGAGAAGGTGGGGGTATGGAGAAAATAGGTGGAGGGGATAAAGAGGTACAAACTGCCAAATATAAAAGAAAGAAGTCATGGGGATGAAAAGTATAGCATAAGGACAATCATCAATAATATTGTAATAATTTTGTATGGTACCAGATGATAACTATATTCATTGTGGTTAGCATTTTGTAATGTACATAACTGTCAAATCACTATGCTATACACCTTTAACTAATATAATATTTTTATCAACTATACTTCAATAAAAATACTAACAAATGATGGGAAACCAGAAAAACATAGACACAAAGAGAGAGAATGGGTGAAGGGAAGAGGGAGAGGAAAAGGAAATGAGAATAGAAAGAAATACATTGAAATGAAATACTGGTTCTGTGGGTGTAAGCATCTTTTTTGTATTTTTATCAATAAACATCTATTTTATTTATAATAGCAAGACACTTACATAAATTTAAGTAACATAGTGAAGGCAATTTTAGGAAGGAGCTTTTTGCATAGCTAATGGGTGTTAGGCTGGAGGAAGGAAAAACAAGGACATGCAAACAGAACAGAGAGATACCGTAAAAGGAGAACAGACCAGACCCCAAGATCCGTGCCTTATTTGGGAAGGGGACAGCTCTTCCTGAATTCCATCCTTCTGATGTGCCAACTAAGACCTGGATGTCAGCCTCCTCCCTCTTGAAAGGAAAAAAGTTTCTAGTTGTTTATTATGTCACCTTTAGCCAATCATACCTCTCCACGCCCCCTAGGATAGCTTGCCCACTCCTCCCCCTCCTAACCCCTTATAAGCCCCCACCTCCCTGATCAGGTGTGACTTCCCCAGCCTGTGTTTCAGACTGAGGAACATCACCTGGGAATTGTGCTCAAATAAACTGCCTGGCCCTTTGTTGCCTCTCATCACCTGCTTATTTCAGTTGAAATTTATCTTACATTGAAATTTATCTTACATTTGGTGCTGAAATCCCAGGAAGGAGCATGAGCGTGGGGCCTCTACCAGCCACCGGCGGCCCTGCCCCCTCCTTCCCTGACCCGGGACCTCAGCCTGCTCTCTGCTGCATGGACTATTTTCTGGTGAGTCCCTCAGTTTCCCCTGGTCTGTTTCCGTTCCTAATTCTGTTTCACCTGGTCTGTTAGAAATCGTAGCTACGTCCAAGTCAGGGCATCTGGCCTCTGGGCATCCAGCCCACCCTCTGCGGGCATCCAGCCCACCCCTGGCCCTGTGGTATGGGAGACGTCCCTCACCAAGGCTCCCAGGACATCTCCCCTGACTTGGTGCACCTGGGACACTGGGCGCTCCTCTCAGCGGGATTAGTTGGGAAGTGGCGCAGACATGGAGAACCAGCCCTTGAAAGCAGAGGCTCAAACCCCACTGCGGTGTCTCATTTCTAATTTGGGTACTCTATATTTGTCCTGGGAAGTTTGCAAATAGAAGCTAATCTTTCTTTTCTCTGAGGCCGGGCCTCAGTATCCCTTGAACAATCAATCTCACTGGCCTCCTGAGGGAACTTTCGATTTTGGCCTCCTCACCAACTTAACTAATTATTGCCACCGGAGTGGAGAGTAGGGTGAAATCCCATATGTGCAGACTTTTTGGACTTTGTGCTCCCTCCCAGACCTTTATGTTAAGTGTTCAATGACTCAGGTTCTCCTGGCCTGATCTCCAGTTAAAGATTGTCAGCCCCTTTCTCTGTCCAGTCCTTCTTCCTTTTCAGATCCGCCAGAAGACCTCAGTTACCCACCTCCCTCAGCTCGCGATCCCCTCCCCCTCTCTCCACCACCATCTTTAAGTCCGTTGTCTTCACACGTGTCGCTGCCATCTTAAAGTCCTACATTCTCAACCATGCTGTTGTCCTGCTCTCCTCTTCCAGTGGCTGCACCACCCCCTCCCCCTCTCCTTCCGCCTTCACCGCCCTCTTCCCCCACCGGAACACGCTCCTCCCGCCCTCTGGTTTCAGGAGCCATGGACAGGAAGCTGAGGAAAGAGAAAGCAATTAGATATCAGTAACTCAAGTCTTTGTATCGGTTTGTCTGTCTGTGTATATGTTTTTGTGTAGGAAGTGTTGCTGACTGTAGTCGTTGTGTCTCAGTTTGTATGTTTGTGTGTTTGTGTGTCTAGGTGTGTAGATGAAAAATATTTCCCGGATGGTATTAATAAAAATTGATTTAAAAACAAACGCTTGTGAAAATTGGGCATTCTAAAACTTCCAGAAAATCTGATAAAAAATGTTAAGCATTAATGCTAATTTGGGTTTGGCCGAGGCAGGCATGTCCTTGTGGTTATCAGCTGCCTAAGTTTACCTAAAGTCATTTAAGTTGATGTTATCTGCTAAATCTTTTAAGAATAAAATGCTTGAAAGGCTTGGCTTTGTCTAATTTTCAGTAAAGGTCTTGTAAGTAATCTAGCATAGTTGTTATGAATGAGTGAACTCAATAAGTGTGGCAAGTAAACACCTTTTTAATTGTGTGCTACAGTGTGTATACCTATCTACAGCCTAGAAATCTTTGTGGTAACCTAAAACCTTAAAATTTTGCTAAGTTAAAAAGATATACTTTGTGCTTTGTGAGAGATTGTGTTGTAAAGCTCATGGTTAACAGAAATTATAAAATGTTCATAAATTTGTCAATCCAAAGAATACAGTGTAACAGTTTACAATAGCCTGCTTCTCAGTGTTCACTAAAAATTAAAGTACCTAATAGTTTTAAGTTCTAATTAAAACTACTTAAAGTAATAAGGAAAACATTTCTGCATCCTAAAGAATGTGTCTTTTGATAAAAGAAAGTAACATTGTTCTAAAGTACAGCTGTTTTTACAGAGATAACTCTAAATGAAAAAAGGAGGGTATAGAAAGTTTGTAGAAGAATTTAATATGGTCATGCTATATAAAATTAAAGCAAATGAGTCTCGGTATCAAGTACACAGCAAAATTAGAATTTTGTTTTCAGTTAAAAAGGACAAAGTTTTCTTAACAGTCTGGTCTTAATATTGAAAGATTGCAATAAGTTCTCTAATTGTTTAATCAAAGCAGTTTATCATGCTTAAAGTCTCAGTGAGTTGTCAGAGTATTTAAGAAAATGAGACCTTAATATTAAAAGGACTAAAAGCTAAGCTTTGCTAATAACTGTGTAACCTTCTTTATTTGCCTTTGAGGTATTTTGTTGTCATTCTGGTTAAATGGATAAGTATTGCTTCATGGCAACCTATAATCCTATTTAAGCAAGTGCCAAAAAAACTTTCTTCTGACAACTTCCCAAAATTAAATTCAAAAAGGTACTTTTACCTCTAGTTCACTCTGATATTTTTCAGAGGGCCCCTAGAACATGTCAGAGGAATTTTTTCTCCGTATTGGAGAAAGTATTTGACTAATTTGGCTTATTTATCTGAGATATATTTACCTGCTTAATTACCTGAAGGCACTGTCAAAGGGAATGATGCTAAACTTTGTTACTGAATGTTTTGTGTTACAGAAATATCCGAATTTCCTTATGTCAACTGTCTTACAGTAAGCTCTCATCAGATCTTTAACCATTGTCACTTGTAAGTCTTCTGTCATCTATACTCACTGTTTAATACTCCTAAACTAGTAAAAAACTAGATTTTAGCAGAACAGGTATTAGTTACATAGGATTAAGCAAACTAAGGAAGATGATTTTGTGGCTTTTTGTTTCAAATGTTGATAAAGTGCTTTAAGCTTTTTCTCTTAAGCTAACAACAGTTTAGTAAATAACTGCCTTTATGAGCAGAATTGAAACTTTGTCTTTCTCTCTACCTGATCCCTCCAGAATTTAAAAACTCTCAGTGACTATTTTTATATTTTATGGCAGTATGTTTATTTGCACAAGTTCAATAAGAATCTGCTTTCCTTGTAAGAAGACCAATTAAAAACACTGGTTATATTACCAAGGCTTTGACTAGAACGTCATACCTGAGAGACACGTGTGTAAACTCAGATATGAACAGATAGCTTTAAGGAACTAAGATTGACTTTATAAAGCCAACAAAGCCCCTTAGAAGAACTGTCCTGGTACCTTGCTTACAGAGTTCCCAGCAGCCTTACCAGGTGAGTAAGGAAGGTCACTTCCTGGCAGGGGCAGGAACCTCAGGAATGTCTTAAGAACCTCAAGAAGAGAAGAATTCACCCAAATGTACAGGTACTGCAGGCACAACCTGATGGCAAGTCTGGCTTAGCTTTCTGGCCTCAAGAAGCCTTTAAAAGTCCAATCTGAAATTCCTTATAAAAAGTTCCAGCAAAGCGTATTTAAAAGAGCCTATGTAATCAGTTGCTCTTCTTGCTGCACTTATGCAAATAATCAAGCCAACTGTTAATTATTTTCTTAATCTGGCTACTTCTAATAAAAATGAGGGTGATTTTAGAGAAAAATATTGTTTCAATAATGCAGTCTTATCTATACTAAATCCTAATACTAGTCATTGAGATGTAAACTCTATCCAGAATTCCAGCCCCCCATAATGGCCTGGCTAATGCCCCTACTGGGCCCCTTAATAACAGTTTGTAGTTTACTCTTAGCTTCCCCTTGTGTCCTCAATTTTCTCCAACAGTGGCTAACCCAGATGACCTGGGTTGCCACCAACCAGATGTTACTTCACTGTTATGCACCTCTTCCCACTGAAACCCCTCCTTTGGCCTAATACCAGCCTCAAACCCTCATGATGCCTCTTGTCAGCTGAAAGTAGCCAGATCTAGTCATCGCCCATTATGACCAAAAGGCTGGAATGTTAGGTTGGAGGAAGGAAAAACAAGGATATGCAAACAGAACAGAGAGATACCATAAAAGGAGAACAGACCAGACCCCAAGGTCCATGCCTTATATGGAAAGAGGACAGCTCTTCCTGAATTCCATCCTTCTGATGTGCCAACTAAGACCCAGATGTCAGCCTCCTCCCTCTTGATGGAAAAAAGTTTCTAGTTGTCTATTATGTCACCTTTAGCCAATCATACCTCTCCATGCCCCCTAGGATAGCTTGCCCACTCCTCCTCCTCCTAACCCCTTATAAGTCCCTAGCTCCCTGATGGGGTGTGACTTCTCCAGTCTGTGTTTCAGACCAAGGAACATCACCTGGAATTGTGCTCAAATAAACTGCCTGGCCCTTTGTTGCCTCTCATCACCTGCTTATTTCGGTTGAAATTTATCTTACATTGAAATTTATCTTACAATAGGAAATTACTTCACTCTAATACAGAGACTCATGCACGTTTGAACCAAGTCTACATTAATTCTTAACCTCTTCCAGCCACAGAAGTCCACATGGAAAGTGCCTGGGCTTGAGTTGGCAAGGTCTGTCTCATGAAGAGAGGTGATGGTTTCCCTGAAGGCAGCCTCACACACTCTATTCCACAGTCCAGGTTTGGCACAACCTGTGAGTTTCCAAACCCATCTGGGCTGCTCTCTGGGTATTTTCATTATGGTTTATTTTTCCTCATTACCTTGTAGCTGTTACACCATTTGCAATGATTAATCAAATAGACACTACTGAATTTATCCTCCAGGAATTTTCCAACTAGTCAAACTACAGGTCTTACTCTCCCTGGTCTTCTTGGTCATTTACCTGGAAACTCTCCTGCAGAACACACTCACAGTAATAGGCAGCCACCAGGTCAGGCCTGCCCATAATACCCTAATAGATTATTTCCTCAGTAACTTGAACTTGTTGGACATCTGCTACATGTCCAGTACCAACTGAGTCTGCATTGACCATTCTACATACAAAAGGCCAATATCTGCTTTTCTTACTCTCATCTTCCAGAGTTGGATATTTACAAATAAAACTCAGACATGCCCTACCTGAGAGGATGGCAAGTTTTAGTACTTCAACCACCTAGCCCCTTAGGATTGCTTTATCCATCCCATAGTGTTAAAAGCCATATGTCTACAACTCTCAGATTTATATCTCCAGTCTGTACATGGCTCCTGAACCTGACACTCGTAGATTTGACTGCCTATTGACATCTCCTTTAAGATGGCTAGCAGGCATCACAAATATACTATGTTCAAAATACAGTTCTTGGTGTCCCTTGCCTTTTGTCTGATCCTCTATTCATCTTTAACCAGCCCCTCAACTCCCAAACTACATCTAATAGTGAAGCTATGACTAAATTCTGTATTTCTAAAAACTACCTCATCTACCTTACCATAAACCTGAGCCTAGCCACTAATAGTCCTTAGTCAGATTCTAGCAATATTCTTTCATTGACTTTTCTAATTTCACTCTGGTGTCACTACAATTCATTTTCTACAAGGCAACCAAAATGATATTTTGAAAATATGAACCAGAAATCACATCACACTTCTGCCTCCTCCTCAGAAATATACCTTCTATCACTTTCTATTTCTCATAGAATAAGACATATACTCCTGGAAGTCCTCTTCCAGTCACACATGAGTAAGGGATATGTAATTATAAATACCAAAAAAAAAAAACCTTGCAAAAATATGGGAAATGGAGGATTAAAGACTGCTGCATGAGAGGTGAGACAGAGGCTTCCTCCTAAAACCACATATAATATGAAAATATAATTAATACAACTAATCCTGAGAGAACAACAGGAAAGAGGACTGCACCAGACTGCATACATCTGGAGAAAAGAGCAGACATCACAGAAAAGAATAACATACCAACCCAGTGGCCCAGTGGGACCCAAGCCCTTCCCCCACCCCAGCTCACTGGAGGAAGGAAGAGAAACTGAGCAGGGAGGGAGTGGAGGCCTGGGATTGCTGAATACCTAACTCCGGAGATCTGCTCTCAGAGAACAAACCTACATTTCATGGTGCTTTCATGATACTCTCGTGATTATGGGGTTGAAAAGCTAAGACAGGCAGATTTCCTGGAGAGACTGAGATTCCAGCCACTTGTGGAAAGCAGGGATCCATATCTGGCTGCTCTGGGACAAAAGCTTATACCTGTGTGATCACTGGTTCAGGCAATGGAGGCAGGCATAGCAGCTGGGAGGCAGGAAATAGCTCTTTCCTCCCCCCAGGCACCAATACCACTTCCCTGTGACCCCTGACATTGCTTCAAGGACTGAGCAGCTCCAGAGAGTAGAGCTTCTGGACACTAGAGGACACCATATACAAATATGAAGTGCCAAAGGAATAAAATTAATATAACCCCTGAGAAAGATGACATGGACCTCCTGACTCTTCCTGAAAGGGAGTTCAAAGGAAAAATCATTAACATGCTCATGGAGGTAAGGAAAGATATTCAAGAACACAGGAATGAATTCCAGCAGGAAATCCAATTATTGAAGATCACAATGGAGGGTATTAAAAGCAGAATGGATATGGTGGAGGAGACGATAAATGAAATAGAAACTAGAGAAAAGGAATACAAAGAAACTGAGGCATAGAGAGGAAAAAGGATCTCTAAAAATGAAAGAATATTGAGAGAACTGTGTGACCAATCCAAACAGAACAACATTCACATTGCAGGGGTACAAGAAGAAGAAGAAGAGAGAAAAAGGGATAGAAAGAGTCTTTGAGGAGGTAATTGCTGAAAACTTCCCCAGTCTAGGGAAGGAGTTAGTCCCTCAGGCCATGGAGGTTCACAGATCTCCAACACAAGGAAGACAACACCAAGACATAAATAATTAAAATGGGAAAGATCAAGGATAAGGACAGACCATTAAAAGCAGCCAGAGAGAGAAATAAGATCACATACAAAGGAAAGCCCATCAGGCTAACATCAGAATTTTCAGCAGAAACCTTACAGGCCAGAAGGGAGTGGCATGATGTATTTCATGCAGTGAAGCAGAAGGGCCTCAAATCAAGATTACTTTATCTGGCAAGATTATCATTTAAATTTGAAGGAGGGATTAAACAATTTCCAGATAAGCAAAAGCTAAGAGAATTTACCTCCCACAAACCATCTCTACAGTGTATTTTGGAGGGACTGCTATAGATGGAAGTGTTCCTAACATTTAATAGCTGTCACCAGAGGTAATAAAACCACAATAAAGAAAGTAGAACAGTTAATTACTAAGCAAATGCAAAATTAAATTAACTATCCCCTAAGTAAATCAAGGGATAGACAAAGAGTACAGAATATGATACCTAATATATAAAGAATGGAGGAGGAAGAAAAAGGAGGAGAAAAAGAAAAGAACCTTTAGATTGTGTTTGTAACAGCATATAATGTGAGTTTAGTTAGACTCTTAGATAGCAAGGAATTTAATCTTGAACCTTTGGTAACCACGAATCTAAAGTCTGCAATGGCAATAGTATGTACCTATTGATAATCACCCTAAATATAAATGGACTGAATGCACCAATCAAAAGACATAGAGCCACTGAATGGATAAAAAAACAAGACCCATCTATATGCTGCCTACAAGAGACTCACTTCAAACCCAAAGACATACGCAGACCAAAAGTGAAGAGATGGAAAAAAGATATTTCATGCAACTAATAGAGAGAAAAAAGAAGGAGTTGCAGTACTTGTATCAGACAAAATACACTTCAAAACAAAGGAAGTCACAAGAGACAAAGAAGGACATTACATAATGATAAAGGGGTCAATCCAAGAGGATATAACCATTATAAATATCTATGCTCCCAACACAGGAGCAGCTACATATGTAAAACAAATACTAACAAAATTAAAAGAGGAAATAGAATGCAATGCATTCATTCTAGGAGACTTCAACACTCCACTCAGTCTGAAGGACAGATCAACCAGACAGAAAATAAGTAAGGACACAGAGGCATTGAACAACACATTTGAAGAGATGGACCTAACTGACATCTACAGAACTCTACACTCAAAAGCAGCAGAATACACATTCTTCTCAAGTGCACATGGAACATTTTCAAGAATAGATCATATACTAGGCCACAAGAAGAGCCTCAGTAAATTCAAAAAGATTGAAATTGTACCAACCAGTTTCTCAGACCGCAAAGGTATAAAACTAGAAATAAACTACGCAAAGAACATGAAAAATACCACAAACACATGGAGGCTTCACAACATGCTCCTAAATAATCAATGGATCAATGAACAAATAAAAAGAGAGACCAAGCAATATATGGAGACAAGTTACAACAATAATTCAACACCACAAAATCTGTGGGACACAGCCAAAGCCATACTAAGAGGAAAGTATATTGTAATATAGGCCTACCTCAGGAAAGAAGAACAATCCCATATAAGCAGTCTAAACTCACAATTAACAAAACTAGAAAAAGAAGAACAAATGAGGCCCAAAGTCAGTAGAAAGAGGAACATAATAAAGATTAGAGCAGAAATAAATAAAATCAAGAAGAATAAAACAATAGAATCAATGAAAGCAAGAGCTGGTTCTTTGAGAAAATAAACAAAATAGATAAACCCCTAGACAGACTTATCAAGAAAAAAGAGAGTCTACACACATAAACAGAATCAGAAATGAGAAAGAAAAAATCACTATGGACACCACAGAAATACATAGAATTATTAGAGAATACTGTGAGAAATTATATGCTAACAAACTGTATAAACTAGAAGAAATGGAGAACTTTCTAGAAAAATACAACCTTCCAAGGCTGATCAAGGAAGAAACAGAAAATCTGAACAGACCAATTACCAGCAATGAAATCGAACTGGTAATCAAAAAACAACCTAATAACAAAACTCCTGGACCAGATGGATTCACCAATGAATTTTATCAAACATTTAGTGAAGACCTAATACCCATCCTCCTTAAAGTTTTCCAAAGAATGGAAGAAGAGGGAATACTTCCAAATTCATTCTATGAGGCCAGCATCACTCTAATACTAAAACCAGGCAAAGACACCACAAAAAAAGAAAATTACAGACCAATATCCCTGATGAACATAGTTGCAAAAATACTCAACAAAATATTAGCAAACTGAATTTAAAAAATACATTAAAAAGATCATCCATCATGATCAAGTAGGATTTATTCCAGGGATGCAAGGATGGTACAACATTAGAAAATCCATCTACATCATCCACCACATTAACAAAAAGGAGGACACAAACCACATGATCACCTCCATAGATGCTGAAAAAACATTTGACAAAATTTAACATCCATACATGATAAAAACTATGAACAAAATGGGTATAGAGGGCAAGTACCTTAACATAATAAAGGCCATGTATGACAAACCCACAGCCAACATCATACTGAATAGTGAGAAGCTGAAAGCTTTTCCTTTAAGATAGGAACAAGACAAGGATGCCCACTTTCCTCACTTCTACTCAACATAGTACTGGAGGTCCTAGCCATGGCAATCAGACAACGCAAAGAAATAAAAGGCATCCAGATTGGCAAGCAAGAAGTTAAACTGCCCCTGTTTGCAATGACATGATATTGTACATTAAAAACCCTAAAGAATTCACTACAAAACTACTAGATCTAATATCTGATTTCAGCAAAGTTGCAGGATACAAAATTAATACACAGAAATCTGTGGCATTCCTATAGAGTAACAATGAACTTGCACAGAGAGGAATCAGGAAAACAATTCCATTCACAGTTGCATCAAAAAGAATAAAATACCTAGGAATAATCCTAACCAAGGAAGTGAAAGACCTATACCCTGAAAACTACAAGACACTCTTTAAGAGAAATTAAAGAGGACACTAACAAATGGAAACTCATCCCATGCTCATGGCTAGGAAGAATTAATACTGTCAAAATGGCCATCCTGCCTAAAGCAATCTACAGATTCAATGCAATCTCTATCAAATTACCAACAGCATTTTTCAACGAACTGGAACAAATAGTTTTAAAATTCATATGGAACCACCAAAGACCCCGAATAGCCAAAGCAATCCCGAGAAGGAAGAATAGAGCAGGAGGGATCTCGCTCCCCAACTTCAAGCTCTACTACAAAGCCACAGTAATCAAAACAATTTGGTACTGGCACAAGAACAGACCCACAGACCACTGGAACAGGATAGAGAGTCCAGATATTAACCCAAACATATATGGTCAATTAATATATGATAAAGGAGCGATGGACATACAATGGGGGAAATGACAGTCTCTTCAACAGCTGGTGTTGGCAAAACTGGACAGCTACATGTAAGAGAATGAAACTGGATTATTGTCTAACCCCATACACAAAAGTAAATTCAAAATGGATCAAAGACCTGAATGTAAGTCATGAAACCATAAAACTCTTAGAAGAAAACATAGGCAAACATCTCCTGAATATAAGCGTGAGCAACTTCTTCCTGAAGCATCTCCTTGAGAAAGGGAAACAAAAGCAAAAATGAACACATGGGACTAAATCAAACTAAAAAGTTTCTGTATGGCAAAGGACACCATCAACAGAACAAAAATGCATCCTACAGTATGGGAGAATATATTTGTAAATGACATATCCGGCAAGGGCTTAACATCCAAAATATATAAAGAACTTACATGACTCAACACCCAAAAAGCAAATAACCCGATTAACAAATGGGCAGAGGATATGAAGAGACATTTCTCCAAAGAAGAAATTCAGATGGCCAACGGACACATGAAAAGATGTTCCATATCACTAATCATCAGGGAAATGCAAATTAAAACCACAATGAGATATCACCTCATACGAGTAAGGATGGCCAGCATCGAAAAGTCTAAGAACAACAAATGCTGGTGAGGATGCAGAGAAAGGGGAATCCTCCTACACTGCTGGTGGGAATGTAAGCTAGTTCAACCATTGTGGAAAGCAATATGGAGGTTCCTCAAAAAACTAAAAATAGAAATACCATTTGGCCCGGGAATCCCACTCCTTGGAATTTACTCAAAGAATACAACTTTTCAGATTCAAAAAGACATATGCACCCCTATGTTTATCACAGCACTTTTTACAATAGCCAAGAAATGGGAGCAACCTAAGTGTCCATCAGTAGATGAATGGATAAAGAAGATGTGGTACATATACACAATGGAATACTATTCAGCCATAAGAAAGAAACAAATCCTACCATTTGCAACAACATGGATGGAGCTGGAGGACATTATGCTCAGTGAAATAAGCCAGGCTGAGAAAGACAAATGCCAAGTGATTTCCCTCATTTGAGGAGTATAACAATGAAGCAAAACTGAAGGAACAAAACAGCAGCAGACTCAAGAGACTCCAAGAATGAACTAGTCATTACCAAAGGGAAGGGGTGTGGGAGAGTGGGTGGGGAGGGAGGGAGAAGGGGACTGAGGGGTATTATGTTTAGTACACATGGTGTGGGGGACCACGGGGAGAACAATATAGCCCAGAGAAGGCACATAGTGGATCTGTGGCATCTTACTGCACTGATGGACAGTGACCGCACTGGGGTATGGATGGGGACTTGATAATATGGTTAAATGTAGTAACCACATTGTTTTTTCATGTGAAACCTTTATAGGAGTGTATATCAATCATACCTTAATAAAAAATATTTTTAAATATGGGAAACAACCACTTTCAGATGTTGGACAAGAGGCTGTACAGGACTCGATCACTGGAAAAGGGGAACAAACAAAGTAGGACCTACCATTCCAAGGCTTCCTGCCAGGATGTCATTTCCCGACTGCAGAGCAGGGAGAATCCAGGCAAAGCTCAGTTGTCACACTCAATTGAGGAGACATGGGAGTACAGGAAGGTTAAGAAAACTGGAATCTGTGGGACAAGATATTCAAGAGGAGGAAGTTGTGCAGAGAAAGAATCCCAGGAATTTAGATAAGCATCCCCTTGGGTCTTTGGTGCATGCATAGGGTGAAACCCCATGAAGCTAGGCAAGAGTAACTTCAGGGGAAGGCCAATTACCAGGAAGACGTATAAAGAACTGTAAGCCAATAATTCCCAGGGCCAGAAATCATCTAATTTCTACCATCTGAAGTGTAGAGTCATCACTGGATACACAGGGAAGTCAGTAGAGATACCAGAATAGCCACATCTTAGAAGTATAGCTAAATTAACCCCAAAGTCTCCTGTAGACTTCTCTTAAAATAACTTGACAATAGGCCTTTATGGGATCAAACTGAGCTTTAACTAAACTGATGGACAGAAATAAATAGAACATTCTTTAAAGAAATATAACAAAATGTAGAACTTAAGAATATAAAGTTCATTATTTGCAGCATTTAATCAAAAATTTACTATATGTAAGAAGTAAGAGAAAAATGCAATTTCAGGGCAAAAAACAGTGTAAACAGATCCAAAAATAATACAGATGACATTTTAGCAAATAAAGACATTACAATGGTTATTATAAATATGCTCCATATGTTCAACAATGTAAAAGAAAACATGAAGTGGGTGAGGGGGATGAAGGGGTACAAAAATTCTCAATCATAATGTAAGTTGGTCACAGGGATTGTAGTACAGCATTGAGAATATAGTCAATGATTCTATGACATCTTTCTATGTTGACAGTAACTGCACTAGTGGGGGTGAGGATTTAATAATATGGGTAACCACTGTGTTGTATATTTGAAACCAATATAAGATTGTATACAAATGATACTTCAATTTTTTAAAATTCTACTTTGCAATAATTGTAAAAACTATTTGCTTTTTCTGACTAATGAAAGATTAAAAGCCCATTTAATGCATATGTGTGATCATACACCTTTATTAGAAGCCCACAATGTATAGAGCATTATATGAAGTTATATAATTAAATTATTGGTAATTTTAAAAAATGAAGGCAGACAGACAAAAAATAACTAGGAGGATTCATCATCAGCCAATCTGAATAAGAAATATTAAAGGAAATTCTTCAAGCATAAGAAAAAGGACACCAGGTGATTTATACATGTACTGAAAATGCTGGAAATGGTGTATATGTGGGTAAATACAAAAGAAATTTCCTTTGCCATCTTTTTATTTCTTTCAAAGAGAATTGACAGTTAACAGAAAACAGTAACAATGTATTGTGAGTCTATAACATGTATAAAGATAAAACTCATAACAATAGCACAAAGAATAGCAGGAGAACATTATTTGTTAAGTAGTATAATAGTACCTTATGGTAGATTATGATATAATAAAAGATGTGTTTTGTAAACCTTGGAGCACCCACTAAAAACAAAACAAAACAGAAACAAAAACATACTAATAAACAAATAGTAGAGATAAAATGGAATTAAATTTCTAGGCAAATGGTAAATGTATGTTTATGTTTATAAGAAATTGCCAAACTGTTTTCCAGAATAGTTGGATTATTCTACACTGCCACCAGCAACATATAAGCATTCCACATTGGGTGAATATCTCATGGTTTAAATTTTCTGTTTTCTAGTGTCTCAAGATACAGAGCTTCTTTTCATGTGTTTGCTGGCCATTCATATATTTTCTTTGGTCAAGGGTCTGTTCAAATCATTTGCCCATTTTTATTAGACATTTTGTCTTATTATTGAGTTCTAAGAATTTTTTAATTTTATACATGCTTTGTCAGGTATACATATTGTGAATGTTTTCTCCCAGACTGTGGCTTGCCTTTTTATTTTATTAATGGTGTTTCATGAAGAAAAAACATTTTAGAGGTTTTGAATTTTGATTAAGTCCAATTTTATCATTTTAAATGTTATCTGTCTTTTTAGTGTCCTAACTAGGAAAAATTTTTGGCTACTTCTGAGTTGCAAAGGTTATCTACGTATACCTCTAGAAGTTTTATAGCTTTACTATGCTTAGGTCTATAATTAAATTTGAATTAAGTCTTGAAAATGGTGTAAGGTAAGTGTGAGGCTTATTTTTCTCCATATGGATATAAATTGTTCCAGCACTATTTGTTGAAAAGATGATTTCTTTCTAACTGAACTGTACTGACATCTTTTGCTCAGTAAAATAAGCCTAACACAAAAGTACCTTCTCTAAGATTCCCTTTATATGAAATTCTAGAACAGGCAAAACCATCTGATGTTAATAGAAATAAGAAAGTGATTGTCTGGGACTGAGGATGGAGGAGATTGATTAGAAAGAGGAAGGAGGGAACATTTTGAGAAATATAAATGTTATTTAGAAATTTTTATCTTGATTGTGTTAGTTACTCAAGGTAACTATATTTGACATTGTTAAACTCATTGAACTGTACATGTATATTAATATGAGTGTATTTTATTATAAATATAATACATATTACATCTATATACCCCAATATATAATGTTCCCCAATAATAAAAAATTATACACCAATATATAATATATAAATTATAAATAATAAATTTACATAACATACATATTATATCCTAATATAATAAATTTATAAGTAAATTATGTAATTTATATACAATTATTATAGTTAATCCATTAATATATTCTAATATATTCTATATGTTATACATCTTTATTGATATACCCCACTAATGTTGATTTTTAAAGTATGCTCCTTACCATTGGTTGAGCGTCCTGCTTCTGTCTCCAGCCGTATCTCACACTACCCTCCATCTAGCTCCTAATTTTCTCTGGGACCTTCTGCTTCAGATACAGGGGGTCTCTCTTCTTCAACAAAGCAAGGCCCTTCCTGCCTAAGGGCCTCTGAGCTTGCAGTTCCTTTAGCATAGAGTACTTTCCCCTAACTCTGCTTACATCCCGCTCATTCTCATTCTTAACGTCTTATGTCAAATGTTCCTTTCTCAAAGAGACTGTCCTTGCTATTTTAATATAACCACACCTTATGCCTTATCCCAGACTACACCCCTTTCACCTTGTTTGGCCGTCAACAACCTAGCGAAGGTGGACATGTAAACAAGGATCTTCCAAATATGAACAAATGTTTTTGAGATTCTGTGCATCAATAATTTATTACTTTTTAATACTAATTGATATTCCATTATATATATTAATGTTTTAATCCATTCATTTTGTTGAATTTGGGTCATTATGGTTGATCTACTACAAATAAAACAGACATAAACATTTGTATAAGAATTTTGTGAGCATATTTTTCACTTCTCTTAAAACACTCTCACTCAGAAAAGAAGGATATTTGTAAAGTCTCTCATGTTACAAGACATTCTTAATTATTTTATTCTGAACTATCAAGTACTTTTGGTAGGAAAAGGCAAATTAGCCCTAAATGACACCAAACAAATAATAATATTTGGATATACAGAAATATACTGATGGTGAGAGAGAGAAATTTATAGATTTAGTAATTTTTCCTGAAAGAATGACCTCACAATTTTATCTGTTGTATGCCAGTACAAAAAATCATTTTAAATACCCATTTGAAATGCAACAAAATTCTATATGGATATCTCCAGAAAAATGGATAAAGTATGGTATATTCATATAATGCAGTCTTGAATAGGATGTGAACTAGTGCTATATGCAGTAAGATGGATAATCTTATAAACATAAAGAAGTTCATCTTGTATTTCAGGCTCATTTTATATTTGGTCATCAATGGTATATATATATGTTCTCTACTTTTCATTAAGGGAGTGGCACATCCATATGCCTTAACCAAGGAATGGCCCTGGACCATCAAGTTATACCACATCATCCCACCCAGTCTATAGACTTTGGACAACAGATGTATGTCTGACTTAAGAGCAACCAATTCATAATGAAAATTAGTACATGATATCCATGCTCAATGAAATTAAAACAAACACATGCAATCTGTACTCAGTGGATTCCATGCTCAGTATGAATGTCAGAAGTAATAAATTCTGTCTTCAGAAGCTTCACAGAGAAGTATATCTAAATGGGGGCCTGAACAAAGAAGGAAAAAAGAAACATATGCAAATATGACTGAGACAAGAAATAAAACTTATTGACTCACATCATTAAACTAGCCAAGGGGAACGAAGCTTACTTGAAAATAAGATATATAACCAGGATTAAAGAAGGATATTTATATATCATGATAGAAGGGCTAACTTTCAGTAAGATATAACAAGCCTAATGTGTATGTAATTAACAGAACATCAAAAACTGATAAAAGTGGAGAAAAGAAAAATAGAGGTTATCAACACTCCTCTCAATTATTGACAGAACAATTGATGATGATAATTTTGAAAAGCACTACAGAGTACCAGGGTCTATGAGTACCACACCCACTACCAGTGATGAAGCTTTCATTCCCAGACAAGGGGTTGACAATCTCGTTCCCAAATCCTTTTTTAGATTCTGTTCCCAAGGACCATAATCAGTATTTACTATCTTAGGCAGATTCCGCAGGAAACAGATCTGAGACAGTGTTCCCAGAGACTGCTCTCCAAAATACCACCTATTACAGGAATGGGAGTAGTGTTGGGAAGACAGAGAAGTTGGACTGTGTTCCAATTTTGACAGAGTCCTCAGGTGATCCCATTTGGAGCTGGGATGACTTTTAAGAATTGTCTCAAATTGAGGCAAGGGACCAGGCCTTCGTATCTCCTATGTCAACTAGCCATTGGAAGGCAGATGCCTCCAGTGAGGATGTTACCTTAGGTAAGACAGTTCCTTTCAGCTGAGAGCAATTCTTAGGGACTTTGCCATGAGGTAGCAGGATGAATGCCTGAAGGGGGATGTGGGCAGTGTGGCATAGCATTCACTACATAAAATCTGAAGCTTAGTTTTGATATGTTTGAGTTGCCTATTAGACATCCAAGTGGAGATGTTAAGTAGCCAGTTGGGTATAAGAGCTTGGACCTCAAGAGGAACTTCTGGGCTAGAGATATATTTGGAGTCAACTGCTTTAGGTGACATTTTAAAGCCATAAGAGTAGGTGAGATCACTAGAGGAATTAGAAAAAAACCAGTTCAAAACCTGGACTTTGGAGCACTTCAAATTAAGAGTTCTGGAGGAAGTAGAGAAACCAGCCCAAATAACTGAGAAGTAGCCGGTGTGGCAGGAAGAAAGCTGACAGAGTGGTGGCCAGGAAGCCACATGCAGAGAGGGTTCCAGAAGGAAGACATGCTCAGTGCTTCCTAACTGACCGTAAGTGTTAACTATTATTATCTTGTAGGATATATACTATCATGTTTGCATATCTCTAGTTTGATCACAAATAAGTTGAGTCTTAGAACCTCAGGGTTAAAAATCATTCAGTCCAACCACTTAATTGATACTTGAATTTCATCACCATTCAACCTTTGTCTGAACTGCTCAGGGACAGGGTCTACACTATGTTCTGAGCAGCCACTTCATCTTTGGACAGCTCTGATGGCTGGATGGTCTTTGTCTTATAGAAAAATCTGCTCTGTAATAACTTTCACCAAAATCTACTCACTGGACCACACTGAAGAAGTGAGCCGTGTGTGTATCTACCTCTTCTACAAGTGGTCCTCTTGAGGTTTAACTGTAAACCGGACAGCAGCCTGTGCAGTCACTCTGGACACTTTCAGTATGCTCCCCACCTTCCTCCTCTGAGGAATCATTAGCATTTTCAAAAGGCAGTTTTCTGGTTTTTTAGTACTTCTCACACTCTGGAGGCACATCTTGTTAAAGCCTATGACTGGTTATCTTGCTTATCTCCTCAGTGAAAAGCATGTAATCTGCTTTCTTTTAGTCTAGAATAATTTTCCTTTACTGTGTCCTGGAAAACTTTGTAAGATCTTAATGATTATTCTATGAAAAGTGGTTTTATATTGTCACATAATTTTGGAAAACTGTAGGCAAAATTGAACAGTTTCTCATGTAGGAATATACTAGCAGGTATTATAAATTCTGAAAAGGGAGCTGTAGTGCATTTCCTGAACTTGTTGGTTAACAAATGCATTTTCTTGTTGTTGCTTGTTTTCTGGGACTAGTAGTCCACAGAACAATCTTTTGGAAGTGCTAGTCCACAGAGCGTTTCTCAAATTTAACTAATATATGACATATAAAACAATGACTTAAATTACTTTTATTATAACATTACATAAAAATGTATAATCATAAAACTAGATGTAAACTCCACTCCTATGCATATAGCTCTTATATAAGGAACTATAAAACCAAATCAACTTACAAATCAAATATAAGCAAAGCCAATAAAATTCAAATTGACCACATTAAGTTAATGTGACATGTAATATTGTTTTGTTTAAGCAAAATTGCCAATGCAGGGTTTATTGTAAAAATATAACATCTTACTATTAACTTGATACTTTTGATTTTATGTGCAATGGACTTGCTTCTGAGTCATTATTATAATAGTACTGATAATTATCTTTTTAAAAAAGGAGCTCATTTAATTACAAATTTATTTTTGGATGGGTCAGTTAATTTATGGGTGGACCATCCCAAATAAATACTATAATTTTTAAAAATTCTTTTAAGCAAAAAATTATTTATTGCATATTGTTTTATTTTCTCTTATTGAACTGTTATTTTCTGGTATGAACAAACAATACAAGTAAACACTTAAAATAGTAATACTATACAAATGTTGTACTCATGATATGCACAGATTCTTTCAAATTTTACATGTTTACCCTTCTTTGTCACACAGAGTGACGACAATTCTCTCAGGACATTTACTTTCATGAACCAGCACAAAACTTTCATCTATAGATGATTTGGGGATAGTATTTGCCCTTCAGTTCACAGGAATATGATCACAGACATAAATCTGGCACCAAACCCAGGAGGCTGTATTCAGTTTTTAAGATAATTATCTATAACTCAGTAAATGTTTATATGATTTTTTAGAGATCATTACAAAAGTGAAACAGGTCAACAGGAAATAGAGATTAGAAGCTGCTGATATGCCTGTATTGATCTTTGGCAGTCGGTCTGGCAGCCTTCTCTGCACAGGGATGAAAGAAAACAGCTCCACAGAAGTCTCCAGCTCCCCTTTCTCTTCTGTGGTTCTCCCCCTGCCTCAAACAAAATGACAAAGGAGCTATCAGGTATATGTGACATTCTTTCACACCAAAATACTCCGTTTGCAGTTTTAAGACTTCTACCTATTATTGTGGAAAGAAAGACATTCTCATCAAAGGAAATTCAAATTCAGACTCCTTGGACTGAAGAATACTGGGTTTGATGATGGAGAAGATATATAGGAGTAATTTTCTCCTTAGAATTTAAGTTATATTTAGAGATGAAATCTAACAATCTTAATCTAATCTGACATCTAATCTGCATTCACAAGTTAGGCAGTGTGACCTAGAGAAAACCATCCCTGCATTAACCTGTCTCAGGACTCCCGGAAGTCCATTCTTCACAGTGTCCTCTGCTGTCCCTTCCCTGTACTGCAGATGGCTCTGTCCCAGGATTCTCTTCCTATCTGCCTTTCCTCTTCCTAAGGTCTATTAATTCTGTCTTTCCCACGCTGCCATCTGTCCACCCTAGGAGGGAGAATTCGCTCTGGGCCTCCTCTGCAGTGGGGCTGGGCGGAGGTGGGCTGAGTGGAAAAGAAATGTAGGGAGCCTCATCCCAAGAGAAGCTGAAGGGCTGAGTAATGAGATGGATGGCCTTTGTGTTTCATTACATGGGTGATATTAAAGACACTAGGATGTTGACGATTGTAAAACACAGAGCATGGTCTGCAGGTCCACACTGATGCTCTTCAGCTATCAAAGTGGTGGACAGTGCTGACCAGCTAAGTGGGAATATGCCCTAAGCATTTTCTCTGGATGGTAATCTCACTCATTTAATTGGATTTCCTAATCTGAAAAACTATAACTAACCAAATTTCAACTGAAATCAGGCATAACAGGATTCTTGCCTTTCCTTGAAGATGGAAAAAGGGAGGAAAGATGAACGTGACTGTAACCTGGGATGAAGAGCAGACAACTCAGATGTTTCATATAAGGCATGATTCTATTTCTTCCTCTACAGTAATGTTCATTGTTTTTCCTTCTCATTTTTATTTTTTACTTTTTTTCAACATTTACTAAGCCCCTTTTTACATGACAGGTTCTCTGCTAATTATTTTAGGGTTGAAAGATGAAAGACTGACCCCTGCCTCTAGGGGACTTTCGATCTAGACAAAGAAACAAACAGTAAACTGTAAAGAGCAAGAAAACAAATAATTGCAACACATGATCATCCCTTAACTTGTTCAGAGCTCATGCAGCCATCTATTTCTGCAGTCTCCTCAGAGCAAAGCTCAGCCGGTCTGCTAAGATTTGGCTGTCCTTGTCTAACATCTTGCAGAAAGAATCATACAGCATGTAAGGTTGTGATAATGAAAATACAGACCTTTATATAAGGATAAGCCATCCATCTATAGCTTGCAAGCTTTTTGTGCAGGGGCTGTGCCTAATTGTCCATTTTGTAGTGTCATAAGTGCTAAGAAAGTGTAGCAATATTCCCCTGCTGCCACCTGGTGCCTTATTTGCACTAAGTTAGGCTCAGAATGGTAGATAATGCGACTGAAATCACTTACCATGCTTCATTGTAAAATGAAATCCCAGCACCCCCCCGATACACATGCAGGCACACATAAGAACACACTCGCCACACACACATACATCCTCTCCCTCACTGCCTCCATCTCTGCTGGCCCAGAGCAAACATTTTTTCATGTTTTGTTTCTTTTTGCCCCACCCAATACTACCATAAGAGCCAGAATTAAATCATACCTACAGGTTATCTGGAGAAGTGTGTGCAATTAAGATTAAAGAATAGAGCAAATGTGCCATGAATGGAAAAACTTTCCTCTGGATGACAAAAGTATGTGCTACAATGATTAACTGTGCGGAGTTAAGAGTTGATGAAACAGGCAATGCCCATCGATTTGTTAGTTAATTCATCATCAAATATTTTGAAGTGCCTATGATGTGACAAGCACAACTCAAGCCTCTGGGGAATCACTGGTGAACAAGAAATACATTCTCTGCCCTGCAGAAAGTTACAGCCTAGTGTGTTAACTCCAGAACAAACAAATAAAATCATATGAGGCATGAGTAAGGATTAGAAAGTACATAAAATGTGGGGCTGTGACTGAGGTGCTGCTTCCATTAGGGCGGCCAGGGATGGCTGCTCAGAGGAGGTCACCTTTGAGACGAGGCAACATTGAAAATGAGGAAGAGGTGACCATACCACAATCTAGGGGAAACCTTTTAAGGCAGAAAAGGCAGTACAGGCCCTGAGAGGAGAAGGAGTATGGTATCTTTGGGGGCAGAGGGAAGGCCAGGGTGGCCAGAGCAGTATGAGGTGAGAGGGAGGCACGTGGAGCAAGCCAGGGCTGCAGAGAGGGGCTGGGCCACACCGGTGGGGCATCTGGATTTGATTCTGTGTGCAAAGGCAGACCTGCTAGAGGGATTTAAGCAAGGGGGTGACACGATCTGCTCTACTCATCTGAGTGGTCACTGTGGAGGATGGATTACAGGAGGCAGAGAGGAAGTCAAAGTCCAGTTAAGAGGCTGTGGCTGTGGCCTCAGTGTAGAGGATGATGTGTTCTAGCAGACAGTGGAGATGGAAGAAGTGTCAGCTTTGAGATATATTTTGTAGGTAGAGCCAAAGAGTTTATTGAAGACCTAGATGCAGGGATATGAATGAGAAAAGGAATCAAATGGAGCTCTCAGAGTAAGTGGGTGGGTGGTGGTTCTATCTGCTAAGGGAGGAAGGCTGGGATTGGGGAACATATTTGGGTGTGGAGAATCAATAGCTCTATTTGGCCATTTAGGTTTGAAATGCCTGTTAGATTTTAAAGGTAGACAGGTGGGTACTAAGATCAGGTGGGTACACTGCCTGGATCTCAGGCCTAGCTGGAGATGTGAGAGTCCTCAGCATGTGGATGGTACACAAGACCATGTTTGTTCACCTTACTCTGCTTCATAGTTTCAGATATCTTTACCTAACACCCTGTATCTCAGCTCTCAGAAAAGCATATTTCCATTGGCAATAATAGTATAGTAAAAGATTGGAATGGAATGGTAAAAATCTCCCTTTCTAAAGAAGCAGCAACTCCAGGCACATGCATAAGATGTCAGAGTCTGAAAAAGCTCTACCACCAACCCCCTCATTTTATTGGTGAAGAATTTCATGTACAGAGAAGGGGAGTGAGCAGCGATGTCACCTAGCTGGTGCATACACAGCAGAGTCAGAGCTTGGACCTATGTGTGCTGGCCCCCAGCACAGTGTCCTCTCAGCACTCCCTGCACATGCCCAGATGGCCTAATGAGTCATGGGATGTGATCATGGTCAGGTGTGTGTACATTCCAAAAATGAATTTTATATTAAAATTTTAATCTACATTGGGGGTTTCCATGTCTTATCACTCAAGAGTGAGTGAGAGTTCTAGGTACAGCGTAGAACAAACAGGACCAAAATTTTTAAAAATAATAATGCCTTTGGGGAACCTGTCTGTTCATCTGCATATGTAAGGCTCCTCTGAGAACCATCTGTCTTGGTCGTCAGTGAAAGCCAAAGGACACCTAGCTCCCAGGTGCCCCGGAGTCTGCATCAGCCCTTTGTGAATACGGCAACCCAAGGTAAAGGACGGCTCCGAGTCCTGCAGAGCGCCACTAGGGGGCTGCAGAGAGTAGCAACGAAGGTGCAGGCAGCAAGTGAGACCTGCACGCGACAGCGGTCACCTACTGGCCCAACCTTCCCTTTAGGCCAAGGAAATTGGAGCTTCAGAAAGATTAAGTGGTGCTCTCAAGGCCACCTCTCTGGTTAGTGGCAAAGTCACAATTTCATCACAGGTCCTGATTCCAAATTCAGTGTGATATAATGGCAAGTACATGGCTTTTAGAGCCAAGAATCTCATTTTGCTGTGTCTCATTTTGTGTAGTTAGTCAAACTTCCCGATTTGTCTGAACCTCAGTGTCCTGGTCTGCTTTTTGTGTGATAGTGCTTCTGCCATGCCACATACCATGTAATGCCGGTGAGTGAGCCCAGGCCTGGCACTTAGTAAACACTCATCAAAGGCCCAGACCTTCCCTTCTTTCTGCGGAGACGCCGGCTCCTCTCTGAGCTAGCTCACCCTCACCAAGTGATTGCCAGTAATGAGCCCAGATGATCCCATCTGGCTACAATATGCTACTGTGTGCGGAAATACATAAAGGGCACATCATATAACTTTTAAAAACATAAACCAAGAAAACCATGGAAGGTGTATGTATCTTTAACTTAATAAGGAGGTGGGTGAAAGAAAGAGGGTTCTGTATCACAGTCCTAGGGCGTGAATCCCCACAATCTTTCATCTGCTCCCCATCAGAGCATGTTGGTTGACTAGCTTAATGGGCAAAAGAGTATGCAGCATAGGAATCTCACCCTCAGCAACAACCACCACTCTGCACCAGGCATCACCTTTGTCACCTTATTTATCTTATCTATGTATTCTTCACTTAGGCTTCATTAGCTTGATTTTAGAGATGAGGCAACTGAGGCCCAGAGAAATCAGATAATTTGTTTGAATTCTTCCAGCAAATAAATGGCAGTGCTGGAGTACAAGTTCAGCTCTACCTATGCTTTCATGGTACCATTGCCTCCCTTTCCTTTGAGATGCTTATAATGTAAAATATTAAGAGGAAGAATATGGGAAGTGCCATAAAAGGCAGGCAACTGGGTGTTCTGAGGGGAGTGGCTGCTCCTGAGAGGAACTGAAAGGAATTCTGGAGGAAGCTCAAAGTGCCCTGGAGGGGAGGTGGGGAAAAAAAGGAATCCCTGACACATCTATGTGTGGTAAGTCTGAGGTACTGAAACCTGGTGTATTTGGTGTGTAACAGAAAGACAGAACACACATGCACACACACACACTTAGGCCTCTGATTGAATTCTATAGTTTAAAAAAATCTTCCTGGAAGGACCAAAGATGTCTTGCCTGAGGGTTTCAGCTCCAGGCAAATTCACCTCAGAGACTGAGAAATGCAACAGAACATTCCTGGGGCAAAAGGACTTATACCTGGCTTTATTCTCACAGCGGTAGGGGTAGGCTGTGCACTAGAATCACCTCTGCATCTAGCAGTCTGTAGCTCATCTCTGCCTCCACCCACAGCACTGGGCAGAGCTCTTTATATAGTGACTCGGTCCATAATAGCTTATTGCCTAGGGTGTGGAAGCAGTAGCCTAGCAGTAGGCCAATTACATCATCAAGTAGTTTAGGGTCAGGTGAGGATCCTGGCCATAAGAACTGCCATTTTCCCCACCTAAGGTCAAAAGCTGAAATGAAAGAATCTAAAGTTGGAGTTAAAACCCCAGCATGCCTTACTACCAGCTGTCTGGCCAATGGGTTTCAGCCCTGGGCAAGCTCACTATGTATTCAATGTGACCACAGAAATGACAGAAGAACATTCTTGGGTATTTCCATGGTGGCAGGTCAATCACTAAAATCTCTTTCACTCAGAGCAAGTCTGCATGCAGCAAGCTGGTCTCTGCCTCTGCGCCCCTCTGTCTGCACAGCCATCCTCTCGGCCTCTCTGTCCATACAGCTGTCCTCTGGGCCTCTCTGCCTGCACGGGCCTCTCTGCCTACACAATCGTCCCACACAGCCATCCTCTGGGCCTCTGTCCTCGGTGCTGCCACCACTCCAGCCTCTGCTCTGCTCTCCTGCAGCCTTGCAGTCATGCCACCATGTCCCCCAGAGCACTGGGCAGAGCTCTTTATATAGAGTCAATAGCAACGTATTGCCCACATGTGTGTAGTGAGCTAGCCAACCAGGGCCAGGTGAGAATCCCGGCCATAGGAACTTTCATTTTATCCACACCAGCTCACTCAGGAAATTAATTTCATGTTGAATTGTTCTATTAAAAAGCCCTGACTGAAGTGTCTCCACAGGGTAAACAAGGGAAAACCTTTCAGGAATGTCCTAAAGCATTTAGCACAGCCAAAGGCTGACCTGATCTAATTGGCTGCAGTAGATCGAGGCCAGGGAATCCCTCTCACCTACCCTTGGTATGACCAGCCGCCACTTAAAGATGCTAGCCTGGTGGCCACGTGCAACAGCTGCAAGGCTGCCCCCGCCCTGGCCTTCAGAGGTGCTGCCCACCAGCATGTTAGTCATTGTGAGCATCTTCTGAATATGAATGTCCAGATGCTCTTTCAGAGTAGTTCTAGAAATAGCCAGGCACCTGAGTGTAATCTGACACAGGAAACATGTTTCCGTCCAGTACAAAACACTCTTCCAGGGGCAGAGAGAGGAAGTCATAATTAGGATCACTCACTCATCTAACAGAACTGAGCCTCCAGCTATGAGCCAAATGTAATGCTCAACCCTGGCCACACATTAGAATCACCTGGGAACTTTTAAAAATACCAATGTCAGGGCTCCACCCAAAACCAATTAAATAAAAAGATCTGGGAGTGGAGCCCAGGCCTTGGTATTCTTTAAAAGCTCTCTGGATGATTCGTATGTGGTTGAGAACCACTGCATTAGATATTATATACAACAAAAAACAGAATCACTGACAGGCCTCCAGGAGCTCACAGTTCCACAGAGCCCTATAAGCCTGCACCATGCTGTCCCTGCTGGTGACCTTGATTGAGCTTCCTGACCGCCTGGGAGGGCGTGGTTAGTGGTATTTTGCAGATGTGGCAGCTGAGGCTCAGAGGTAGTACATGGCTGCTCAGTGTCACAGCGTACAAATAGCAGAGTGGGCACAGCAGCCAGGTTTTCTGATTCCAGGACACTCTCTTGTCACGGAGCAACACAGAGGAATGGGACTTGAGAAGCAGCTCAGCACACATCATAACTGCACTATGGCAGGGGTCAAGAGCTGAAGGAGCAAATGGGGGTGAATCCTAAACGGACCTACTCATCATAACGAACATCTACCAACCAGCTGACGTTCATCAACATTCCTAAAATGATGCCTATGTTCATCAACTACTTGTTTAACTGTTTTTATTAAGGACTCTTCTAGGCAACAGAGCCTTGTGGCCAGAATAGTAAGTAGATACTTAAAAGATCACCTTATCAGGCTCAACAATTGGTCTTGGAATATGCTAACAATCCCTAAGAAGAATACAATTTATTGCACAAATTCTTAGGCTGTAAATAGTAGTACAAGCAGGTTGGCTGATTTGCTAGCTATGAATTAATGGCCAGTAAGTGTTTGAGGGGCAGCCTTGGATAATAGAAAGAAGGAGAGAGACAGATACTGCATGTGGCCAAGCAGTGGGCCAAGCTCAGAGGCTTTGAAATCTAATTCCCTCTCTGGGTGGCTGTTTAGCCTTATAAAACCTTTGCCTCTTTAGATTTCACATAGTTTTGCCTACTCAGGAGTGGGCTGTAACATTCCCAAGGTGGTCCCAGAGATATTGAGTCTAGTTTTCCAAGTGCTGCTCCTTTGGGAAGCAGAAATTACACTTCATAACTAGATTTACTAGCCCTGTGCTTCTCCCTTCAGCAAATTTGGCCTGGGCTCATCTCAGTTCAACCTTCCAACCTGCTCACTAATAAAATGCAACCCACTCATTTTACAAAAGAGACTGAAGTCCAAAGAGACCTGCTGTGGAAAAAGTGAAGGATCCTATGGCCATGATTCTCACCTGGCCCTTGTCCATTTGCTCAGTACACACGTGTGGGCAATACATTGTTATTGACTCTATAAAGAGCTCTGCCCAGTGCTCTGGGCTGCTGCAGGGCTGCAGGAGAGCAGAGAATGGAGTGGTGGCAGCAGTGAGGACAAAGACTTAGACAGCTGCAGCTGTGGGGATGGAGAAGCTCAGAGGCAGAGACTGGCTTGCTGCACGCAGACTTGCTCTAAATAGATGGGATTCTAGTGATCGACCTGCCACAGTGGGAATAAAGTTGGGTATAAACCCTTTTACCCAAGAATGTTCCATTGTCATTTTTTTTCAGTCTCATTGAATCCATAGTGAACTTGTCTGGGGTTGAAACCCACTGGCAAAAGCTAGGAGAAAGTGACAGAGCCAAGAATGGCCAGCTTCCTGGTCCCACCCCAGTGCTCTGTCAGGACAGAAACAACCAGGACTGTAAAGCATTTGCACAAGTAGATCTCACTCCAAAGACTAACTAGAGTGACTCACAGTTACCAGATTCATTTTCTAAAAATACAATATTATACCAGACTCATTTTGTGGCCCTGGGGCATGGATCCAACCTCAGCAAAATGATGATGTAAGCACAGCTGGCCTTATAACTTCTCACCACTTTCAGATCAAGAAGAAATAACTTAAATATGTGACGAATATGCTTTACTAACACCTCACTATGTGCAAAACCCATGACCCTTTTTCTAAAGAGGACCCATGTCTTGCCAATGGGTTTCAGCCCCGGGAAAGTTCACTATGGATTCAATGTGACCAAAGAAATGACAGTAGAACGTTCCTGGGGTGAAAGGGTTATGCCCAACTTTATTCCCACGGTGGCAGGTCAGTCACTAAGATTCCATTCACTCAGCGAGTCTGCACGCAGCAAGCCGGTCTCTGCCTCTGGGCCTCCGTCTTTGGTGCTGCCACCACTCCAGCCTTTGCTCTGCTCTCCTGCAGCCGGGCCACCGTGTCGCCCAGAGCACTGGGCAGAGTTCTTTATATAGAGTCAATAACAATGCATTGCCCACATGTGTGTAGTGAGCTAGCCAACCAGGGCCAGGTGAGAATCCTAGCCACAGGAACCTGCATTTTATCCACAACCCACCAGGAAATTAACACAAAAAGTATAAATCTGTGACAATAGCACTTTTGGTCAGTGGTATGTGTATTCAGCTGACCTTCTTGGCTCCTCAGTAAGAGTGGTAATAATAACAATAATCACCCTTCATTTACTGAGCACCCAGTATGTTTCAGGTGGTATACAACATGCTTTTACATATCACTTCATGCCCAAATGAAGCAGGTCTTATTTTCTCTGTAAACAGATGAGGAACCTCAAACTCAGAGTGGGTAATAATTTGCATATGTTCGCACAATAAGTGCCTGAGTCAAGGTCAAGTGTGCACCTGCTCTAAAGGCTGGGTATTTGTAGCACATACATAAACCACATGTTCTCTTCCTCCTGCACAGGCCCTTATATGAGCAAACGTCCAGGAACTAAGGACATGGCAGGGTCTGCACACAGATCCAAGGATGCGTGGGGAGAGCATTACTGGCCCCTCTGGGCTGAGCATCTTGCAGTTTCCTTCTAACTGGCCCCCACCCTCATCCCACTCCACTGACACTGGACCATTTATCTCCTCATTAGTCATAAACCCTGAAGGCTGTGAGGGAGACAGGCAGTTTGAGCTCTGCCTGGCCCAACGCTGGAATGAGCCTGATGCTGGTGATATTCATCAACTGGTTAATCTCAGAAAGGCATCCTTTTGCACCAGCTGCTTAAAAACCTCTCGGCCCTCAGGAGACATCCAGCTAATCACTGGGTAAAGGCAGGGAGTTTTTCTGGTAACCATATTCAACCAGGTATCAGTCTGCTGCTTATTTGGTTGTATAATTTCAGTGAAGCTTAGGAGAGTCGAGAGTAGAGTTAAAATGAATGACCTTATTTCCTTTAAATTATTATGTTTACGGCTCACATTTGTCCTTAATGCACATGTGCCCTATATGGTGATGATGATGATGATGAAAATGACTGCTTGTTGCTTTTCTTATGATTAGAAATGCCTGGCCATTTCTGAGAGACTCTCTCCAGGTGGCTGTGTCTCATACATGTGTTTGGAAGGAGGGGAGAGGGAAAGTCACCACAGGTCCAGGGTCTGTGTCTGGACTCTGTCAATTCAGGTTTAAGCTCAAATGAGAAATGTCTTTTTTGAAATCATTGATAAACTAGGATGCAAACACATTCAGATAAAGGAGAGATCCCTCACCAATCCCGAGAATTAGCTGTCAGTTACCCTCAGGAGACCAAACACTTTGTGACCACAGATTTGGAATAAAGGGCATGGCATGTGTCAAGGGACCATTCCACAGGCAAGGGAAGGAGCAGGGACTATTGCCTTTGTGGATAAAATGAGAGTTCCTGTGACCAGGATTCTCACCTGACCATGGTTGACTAACTCACTGCACACCTGTGGGCAATACATGGTTGTTGACTCTATATGAAGAGCTCCGCCCAGTGCTCTGGGCCCGACACAGTGGCAGGGCTGCAAGGCTGCAGGAGAGCAGAGCCTGGAGTGGTGGCAGTGCAGAGGACAGAGGCCCAGAGGACAGCTGTGCGGGATGACTGTGCAGAGAGGCCCAGAGGACGGCTGTGCAGACAGAGGGGCCCAGAGGCAGAGACTGGCTTGCTGCATGCAGACTCATTCCGAGTAAATAGGATTCTAGTGACTGACCTGCCAACTGGAAATAAAGTTGGGTAAAACCCTTTCACCCCAATGAACGTTTTACTGTCATTTTCTTTGGTCACATTGAATCCATAGTGAACTTGCCCAGGGCTGAAACCCATTGGCAAGACATCTTCTACAGCCAATACTTAGCAAGGCCTCTCTGTGTGCCAGGCACTAGACAGGAATGATCTCTTTTCAGAGCCCTAGCAGAAGGGTTCCAGTTATCATCCCCACTTTACAGGTAGTAAAGCAGAAGCTTAGAGAGGTCAGAGCACTCATTCAAGACCAGGTGCATCCAAGTCCAAAGCTGACTGTACTCAACCACCCATTCTGTCCTGGCTTTTGAGGTTTAGGGCTACTTAAAGAGTTGATGCCTGTCCACACTTAGACCACCTTTCTCCTTCTCTAATACTGCAGACTTATGATTGGAGTTTGCTTACATGGTCTCTATGCAAGCTACCTACCAGGCTGCATTTAACAGTTTATATTTTTGTTTTAAAGTCAATGGTAAATTAGAAAGAAGTCAGGCCAGAAAAAAAGTACATGTAGTAAAAACAAGCTGGGATGATGGCAGAAGGTGGGCGGGGGAGGAGAAAACACAAATATGCAGATGCTGCCTTCAACCATTCATTCGACAACAAATCTGTGCTATATTACCTACTGTGTGCTGGCTACTGAGTGCAGAGAGCCGACAATAAAAGGATGAACAAGACTAGGCTCTGACCTCAAGCATCCCATGGTGTAGTAGGAGTAGGAGTGGGAAACAGTAATGATCTAGTGTTCAGGGTATTTGCAAGCAAAGGAAAATGAATGAGTTCACCTTGCCAAAGTCTCTGGGTAGGAGAAAGGGGCAGGGAAGACTTCATAGTGTTTTTAAAATTCTATTAGCTCACTGATAGCAGCATAGGATCAATTAAAGAAGTTCATTTTATAAGTCCATGTTTAGAGCAAAAACATCTTACTGACAGGTATTTAGAAATACTGGCTTATGAATGAATAATAAAATCTGCTGAAATGGAATTAAAAATAATAAACTAACGTTTGTTAATTCAAGCACTAATCTAAGCTGTTTTCATATATTAACTCATTTAGTCCTCACTAGAACTCAGTAGACGTTAATACTATTGCCATTTTACAGACTAAAAAGTTGAGTCACAGAGCAATACAGGTGGCCAAGTTAAACTTATCATCTGTAATGCAAGTGGTACTAAGTTCAGAGCAAGGAGTAGAGGGAAAAGAGTGAGTTTTAAATAGAACAAGACCCTGCCACATGTTAGCTCTGTAGACTCGGATCTTCATGGGGTTATATGAATGGTTGATAGACAATTGCTGAGATCCTTTTGATGTCAAACCCTGAAAATCCTCCTTAACTTCATTTCCTGTGGATTAAAGGAAGAAAGGGCAAGAGATAAGAAAAGCAAGAAAGCAGACTAAGGCTACCACGGCTTTAGAAAATGCCCCTGGAACTCCAACAGGACCTGCGCCCAGTAGTACCAAGAAATGTTTATTGAAAATGAGTGTGTGAAGGGAAAAACCTGTAGAGGAAAACTAGAATGCTCACTCAGAGATGGAAAAAGGCTTATGCAACACAGCACAGCAGAAAAGAAAGTAAAAGCACAGTTCATGCGGGCTTGCCCGTGGGTGCATTGAGGAGGGCACGGGACATTCCAGCGCCTGTACTGAGGGTTCAGGGTAAGGTTGTCTGCAGTGCCAGCTCTAGCATCAGACCAAGGTCGAAGCCAGGCTCTGCCACTCTCTAGTGTGACCTCAGACTAGTCCCCTAACCTCTGTGTGCCTCGTTTTCCTTGTCTGCAATTTGGGGATGTTTTTAACACTTCCCCATAGGGGTGGTAAAAGATAAAGTGAGATGATGCACATGTAGCCCGGCCACGTGGTGAAATACCCTATATTGTTATGAATCCTAAATTAGTGTGAGACAGACAAGCAACATTCCAGGTGTCTCATCGTATCCGGCTTGATTATTCCTCGACAGAAGCAGTGCTGATAGGGAGCCTGATGTAAACGTTTGGTTCCTAAGACCTCTTAACAAACACTAAAGAACAGAGACAAGCCCTGTGGAGAAGGAAAGGCCGCCGCCTGGGTCATTAGCAGTGTACGTGCATAAGGGAGCTCCTGAAAAATGCCGACAGATTGGACCTCTCCATCTCATCTGAGGGCAGATCCAGAGGAAATGGGCTTGCTTCACGTAAGAGGGAAGAATTGCCTGATGAGGGATTAGGTGTAGTTCTCAGGGAGAAGGAGTGCCTGCTTCCTACTTTTTGGATCTTTAAAATGTAAATAGATAAATTCTTATCCTACTTACATGGGGGTTTAGCCAAGGCCCACAGGTGACTACAAGATGATTCACTCCAAGCCTCAGGCCTAAAAACCTAGCATTTGACCCATTCTTGTGGTTGCTTTGGTTTCATTTTTTCACATCAACCACTACTTGCTGAATACCTACTGTGCGCCAAGCACGTTTCCAGGTCCCACACTCTGGTTATATTCTAGGCCTCCTCCTCTCCCGGCCTTTCTGAAGCACCACAGTTGTGAATGTGTGCGTGCAATTCCCATTCATCCTCACTTCAGGCATTCTGCGGTATCTTATTTCTGACACGATGGTGCGCTTCCCCGGGGTGCGCGGGCGACGCTGGCTGTCTCAGACGCTGAGAGCCTCCTCAGGGCCTGGGTCTCCACACGCCCACCTAGCAACGAGCGCCCCAGAAATCATCAGCACCATGCACTGATTTCAGATTTCCCAGGTGCTGAGTAATGGCGGTAAATTAAAGAGAAGAATTGTATAAATAGGCCACTTTAACAAGTGATCATACTCATATAGGAACCACAATGGCAAATCAGAACAAGAGGGAAACACAGCTCGCTAATGAGACCGGAAGGTTGTTTTTGTTCTGGGCTCCGCTCACTCCTGTTTTGAAAGGGAAGCAACTCAGTTGTAGGAATGTCCTGGGGGAGAAAATTCCACCAGGAGGGACTATTATCAGGCTGTCTTGGAGGAGGTAGGAAAAGGCTGCCAAAGAGATTAAATCACAGACTGCTCCCAGAGGGAGCCACGGCTGGGTCTATCAGGGCTCATCCTCTTTATGCTGCCTGATTTTTTGAGAAATAAAAGCTCAGGGTTACATTGCATCTGTGCAAACTCCCCACGGCCAGTCAGCCCCAGTCAGGGCCAGCGGTTGGGCAGGGAAAGGAGTGAAATCTGACCCCACCACCTGCTGGCTGGCTGGAGGGCTGGCGGGAGGGCTGGCGGGAGGGCAGGAGGGAAGGAAGGCGGGTGTTCCAGGATCTTTGTTGGGGCTTTGCTCCCTCCGCCTCCCACAGAATTGCTTACTGCTCCAGTCAAACCCTGGTTCTCAGCGCCAAGATTCTTCATGCATAAAAAAGGAATAATAACATTTGTTACCCACATCTCCGGGGTCTTATAAGGCTTTATATCCTAATATTTATAAAACATCTTGAACGACATCAGCAAAGGGTGACCATCTGTAGGCACCTTGAACGTCTTTGACAACTGATACTTGAGCATGGACTTTGTGTGCTGGATATTAGAGATATAGCATCTCATTCAGGCCCTACAGTAGCGTGGTAAAGAAGATATTGCTATCCCTGTCTTTTCTGGCAAAGAAAAAGGAAGCCAAAAAGAGTTAAGCAAATTTGCCTAAATTTATACAGATAAAAAGAGTCTGACTTGGAAATTTTCCCAATATGTGGCTCAGTGTTTCCCACATACTTTGGGTTGTGTCTCCTTGGATTTCCGTGCATTTATTCAATGAGTACCCCACTATGTGCTGGGTATATTTCATTCTTTTTCTTTTTTTTGTCTACTCTGTTTTTCTGTCTTTTGGTCTCAATCTGATAAACACACACATACTCCCACACCTTCAACCAGGTGGAGAACAGCTCCCTCATCCTACAGCCTGGTTAGGGGGCAGCCAGTAGCTAGAGGCCTTGTCGCATGAAGATTGCTTCTCATCACCCAGTTCCCAGAGACCTCAGTACCCATCTGCTGCATATGGGGCCAGTTCATCTACACGAAACCAAGAGTCTGGAATTCTACCTCCACTTGAGCCTTCCTTGGCAGGTTCTGAAGAAGTTTGTCCTTTCACTGCATGCTACAATTCATTTGACAATAAATCAAACATTGAATGAACAGACAGTTCTCCAAAGAAGAAATTCAAATGGCCAACAGGCACATGAAAAGATGCTCCACATAACTAATCATCAGAGATGCAAATTAAAACCTCACACCAGTTAGGATGGCCAACATAGAAAAGACTAGGAACAACAAATGCTGGTGAGGATGCAGAGAAAGGGGAACCCTCCTACACTCCTGGTGGCAATGTAAACTACTTCAACCATTGTGGAGCAGTATGAAGGGTCCTCAAAAAACTAAAAATAGGAATACCTTTTGATCCAGGAATTCCACTCCTAGGAATTTACCCTAAGAACACAGGAGCCCAGTTTCAAAAAGACATATGTACCCCTATGTTTATTGCAGTACTATTTACAATAGCCAAGAAATGGAAGCAACCTAAGTGTCCATCAGTAGATGAATGGATAAAGAACATGTGGTACATATACACAATGGAATACTATTCAGCCATAAGAAGAAAACAAATCCTACCATTTGCAACAACATGGATGGAGCTAGAGGGTATTATGCTCAGTGAAATAAGCCAGGTGGAGAAAGACAAGTATCAAATGATTTCATTCATCTGTGGAGTATAAGAACAAAGAAAAACTGAAGAAACAAAACAGCAGCAGACTACAGAACCCAAGAATGGACTAACAGTTACCAAAGGGAAAGGGCCTGGGGAGGATCGGTGGGAAGGGAGGGGTAAGGGGAATAAGAGGCATTACGACTAGCACACATAATGTGGTGGGGTGGGGGGGCACGAGGAAGGCAGTACAGCACAGAGAAGACAAGTAGTAATTCTATAGCATCTTACTATGCTGATGGACAGTGACTGTAATGGGGTATGTGGTGGGGACTTGATAATAGGGGAATCTAGTAACCACAATGTTGCTTATGTGATTGTATATTAATGATATCAAAATAAAAAATAAATAAATCAAACATGGCTTAATGACAGCTTTTCTATTGCTGCCTTTAGCAACTATTTAGTGCTTAAATCTTTCACATGTGTATGTCTTGCTCCTATAACAGGAATCATGTCTTATGTCTCTGTTTCATTAACAGTCCCCACGTGCTTGACACATGACAGGCATTCAATAAATATTTGTTGATTTTATATCCAATTTCCTCCCGTTAGTGGGAATGGGTCTGCTTAATTGGCCCTCTTCACACGTGTTGTCTTTTGCTGAACACACCCATCTCTTCCCTCCCCTATCCTTTATATTTTCATTCCTTCCCCTCCTCAGTTTACTCTGCACAGGTCATCGAGTCATGTTTATTTGCTAAATCACCTTCTCTGGTTCCTACAGGTGGAAAACAAAAGGCTGATCACAGTGAGGTAAACAATGTCAGGGGATGGCCTAGAAGAAATAAGGCTGGAGAGAGGGAGGAACCGAGTCTGGAAGGGCCTAGGAAGCCATGTAAGGAAGGCTAGACCCTTTCTCCTGGGCTCCCCCTTAGTCAGAACACATGGCTACCTACCAGCTGCCCAAGGCAGAAAACTCAGTGACATCTTTTTACTGCTCATTCATCCTCCTTAACACAGCTTCTGAGACCCTTCCAGACTCGGTTCCTCCCTCTCTCCAGCCTCATTTCTTCTTGGTCGTCCTCTGACAATGTTTACCTCCCTGTGATCAGCCCATGGCAGTTCCTAGAATGAGCCAAGCCTACTTGCTCTCTCTTTCTTGTTTCTGGATCTTCCATCAATTGTACTTCTAACTGTAACATTTCCCATCCCTTGCCCCTCACCTAGCTCAACCTTACTTACCTGCCATTCAGCTCTCTTCTTAAATGGCACATCTTTTGAATATATTGCCCTAGACCACATTAAATCTTCCTGCTCATACCCTTATTTCCCCCAAGCATAGTCTATCATACTTTATTGCAATTACTTTTCAACTATTGATGTAGTCTCATCTGTTGCAGTATCTTGAGCATCTAGCATAGCATCTTGTACATAAAAGGCTCTTGAAATATACTGAATCAATGAGTGAACTGCAAAATGGAGTTAATTATAATTACTTCTAAGTTATACTGGGTAATTGTGGAAATTACATGAGATGATATTTGTGATTGTGCTTTGTAAGCTATAAAATTGTAGAACACTGCACAACAATAAAAAATTATGCATGATTGATTTCCCTTACTTTTCCAGATTCCTTGTCCTCTTTCTGGACCCATCTCCTCACCAGTCAAGAGATCATGATGCACCAAAGTTCCATGAGAAGCTCCATTTCTCCAGCTGAGACTTGTCCCACCTCTCTCACTGGGAGGCGCCCTTTTGCTCCAGGAGCTGCTCAGGTTGTCATCCATATCATCTCTGTCGGTTCCACCCCAACTTGGCTTAATCAGCAGCTGCAGCCAAAGCCTTATACTCACCCCTCCATACCTACAGTTAGACTCTGGCCCAATCCAATTCAGTTGTTTAGGGTGATTCCCCCCACACTAAGAAGTCTCAGTGACTGTCTTGGCACTAAGGATTAGCTTCTCTATTTCCAAATAGCCTCTTGCTTTTACCCACTCCAGAAACTTTGGGAGAAAGGATATCTTGACCAGAGGTCCTCCTGGCCACAGAGAAGTTGATTTGGATAGGAAGAGAATGCTGAAAGAGTTTTAAAGCAAACTCTCAATCACTGGATTACAGAAGAGAGAGGTTGAAATGGATATGAGAAAAGGGAGGAAGAGAGAAACAAAGAGTATATGTGAGTTGTCAGGTGAGCAGGGGAGTGATCAATCCTCCTAAGTCATCCTCTGTTCCCTTGACAACAGCCCATCCCACCAAAGCAGGATGTCATATCTGGACAGCTCCGAACAGAGCTGGGTGTCCCATTCTCATCCAGTGTTACTTACTCAAGACATATATTTGATCTTTTATGGTTTAATTTGGAAATAGGGTTGCTTATTCAGAACCATTCCTGAGCTTAGAGGCCAAAATCGGGGATAGTCTCAAGGGATTTAAAAAAAATGTCTTAAATCACCTCTAGGGGTATGTTGTGGGAAAGTCAATCACTATTTCAGCTGGTGGTTTCAAATTATAAAACAACCACACTCAGAACAGTAAAAACCTCACTGGTTCCTTCATGTAAGGGGAGGGTATAGAAATGTCCTCTTCTCCACTTCAACACCCCTTCTTTAGACTAACATCCTTTGGTACTTCTTGAAAAGGTCCCTGCATATTCAAGAACCTGAAGTTACCCGTATAATCAGAAGGAGAAAGCACTTAATGTGATCTATGTTGAGCCCTCCATACCAGGAATGGACTAGCTTTTATGCTATAGAGGATTGCTTATCCAGAAGGTAAAACCCTGGAAGCATCACTGTGCCTATACTAAGTTTTATTTTTTTTAATTGTTCCATTCATCTGGATTTAACATATGTAACCTTCAAACTAAGTGCTGGTTGGATGCTCCCAGTGAACGTTCCTCCCTTACATTCACCTGAATGCAGGCACCTTCCCCTCCTCTCCGTATGACTCTCTTTCTCTACTCTGCTCTCCCTCCCTCTGGCCTCCCTGTGCAGAGCCTCTTTCCAACAGGCAACCCCCGTCCTAGGCCCAGAAGCAGCATTGCTTGTATGATACTTAGGGTGCTAATCTTACCTGCACTTTGTCTCTGTTTTTACTGTGCAATTTGAGGAAGTGACAGAACTGTCATAATGTGTATGTTTAAGTCTCTGAATTTTAAATTCAACAGAGAGGAAAAGGAGGGAGCTCAAAAAGATGAGAAGGGTAACAGACAGACACATTTTATAATTTTTCAAGATATTAGTCCTACAGGCTCATTTATTTCAACCCCCGAAAATCCTTGCATGACAACTAGATCAAATGATGAGCAGTGACACCTTGGAAGGCAGCCAGTCTAACAGTATTAGAGAGATAATACAATTTTAGAACTGAAGAGGGCCTCAGACCTGATTTAGTCCAGCCTCTCATGTTAAGATAAGGGCATGGGGCCCAGGGAGGTGTTGTGACTTGCTCAAGGTCACATAGGGAGTTTGGTCTAGAACCAGCCCTCTGGACACCCAAGGCTACACTATCCAGACTCTGACAGGGCTTGAGTAGCAACAGGAGGGGGACAACGGTAAAGAAAGTAAGGGTACAGGGTGCTGGGGAGAAAAAAAGTCAAGAAAAGTCACAGAATAAGATGCTTAGAAGCACAGTTCCAAACTGAATAGTCAAGCTGGAGACATCTGGGCATGAGAGGTACCAGATGGGCCTGAAATGGACAGCAATCAGGCACTAGGAAACTCACTGGGAGTCAAGGCAACCGGAAGGCGCGGAGTCCAAGGGGCTGTTTGCAAACAGCACAGGGCTCTGCATACAAAAGCCACAGCTGCAAACTCAAGGACAGCATTTAGATTTGTGGAATGTGGATAGGACTCTTGGTCAGCAGTCACCTCAGCCAGGCCTGGGAATCACAGCCAGATCTAGATGAGCTGTATTCTTGACCATGATAATAGGAGGGTGAATGGTGGCTGCGATTGCCTATACTACACTCAACCTTTCACACAGCGAGGGATTTTGATCTGGCTAGCCTTTGGGCCAGATAATGATGACCCAGACACACAGTGATCACTGTGAAAAGAAGCAGCTTCAAAGACAAAGCGCATGCTGCACAGCCCTGTGATTGAGGCGCCCACTTTGTCAGGGGTCAGAGCCCAGGGTGACACAGACTTTAGTGGGCAGGGGTAGGGAGCAGAGCAGAGAGCTGGAGAATGGAGAGAACGAAGTAAACTATTTTCATCTCATTGATTCAGAAGGTATCAGTGGGCCAGTAGCAAAATATTGATGCCACTGATACTCAAATGGCAAACCTCTAAACAATTTCCCTGCCAGTATATTCAGAAGATTTTGGCACAAATCTTGAGTAAGTCATGTCACTTTGCTATGTGCCACACTAAATCAACACAATGCAAAAAACACATCTGGTTGAAAACGAAATGCCTCTTTTCAGTTGTCTGGGTGTTTTGTCTACCTGGCATCAAACAGCTGGTCTCTTGTAAACATTTGGAAGATGCACTGAATTTTTCATTTCTCATTCAGATCACAAAATTGTAAACTCCAGCTTGGCAGTAACTTAAAGGTCATCTAATCCGTGATATTTGGCATAGCCTCAAATGACCTATTTTGTATTATTGTGCAAATCAAACACTAAGATATGGGTATGTGTTATGTCTAATTATACATATTGTATCTTATTTAAATACATGTTTACTTTAACATTTTGTTCTCTTTGGCTGTTTAATTGAATTGTAAATGAATCATTTACAGGGTAAACTAAGATTATTATGTGTATGAAAACACAATGAAATCCCATAATTAGCCTAGACATGATTTAGAAAAAAAAAAATTCTGCAGGTGTGTAAATGTGCGTGAACCTTGGTGCTCTCAGCACAGAGCCAAGAGGCTGCGTGAGTTCCCTTCGCTCCTAGAGCTACCTGTTTAGCTCCATAAGGAGAGCAGTTTGCAGAGAAGTTTGCTTCACCCCTTTTTCTCTTGCTTACTTATGTCTGCCCTTTAATGAGCTCATACCAGGTAGCTTTTGGCAAACAGAGAATGAAGCAAAGTACAGTCAAAGGACTGCGAAATTCATTAACTCAAGGATCTGTTTCAGCATCTAAATCCTTCTCATCCAGATGGCCGAGGCTTCAAGCCACCCCAAACCCCCTCTGTATTCAGAGAATTCCTTTCAAAACATTCAACCCAAATACAGCTTCACAGAGAAGATGAGCTAAGGAAGCTTTCTCTCCCATAGATTCAGCTTCTGGTCTAAAGTATGTGTTTCATTTCTCTGACAGTCTGCATGGAGCTTTTCGTTTTTTACAAGTGGTTCTTTGAGCCATTGCTCATTTACACTGGTAAGCTCCATAGAAATGGGTACAGCCAAATTAAGATATAAGAGCAAATGGGAAACATTTTCCAAAACTAAATAATGTGTGCCCTGAGTTAAAATGATAGTCTGGAGAGAAAACGAAGTTAGAAGGTCCAGGAAAAGGAAGAAAGGGTGAAATGAGATGGTGAGGCAGTGAGGCAGGGAGATCTAGGAAGACTGTTCTGGATGGCAGGAGATGTAGATCTAGAGGTTCTTATAGTTGCAGTGATGAAAGCTTATAATAAGATGGATGGTAAGTGGTAGTAAACCAGTCAGTCAGTCAGCCAGCAGCATTTGCTGGGTACCCACCATGCACAGAAGCATTCTCAGCACTAATAATGGCCAGGAGTTAGCCAGGCTCTAAAAGACATTCCAAGATGAGCTTGAAAACTGGTGGAAGAGACCACCACAGAAAAACAGCACTTCTGCAAACTTATAAGCAAATAGAATCATACTGAATCATGAAGATAGCTGTAACCTAAGCAAGCAGCAATACAACCTCATACACAACACAATAGCTCAAGCAATCTAGATAGTATAGATTCAGTACATATGTATGTCAGAGTTAACATTTAATGAGTGCTTACTATGCAGCAGAAATTGTATTAAGCACTTTATACACATTACATCTTATATATGGGAAGTGTGGACAAGGCTAGGAAATCTAAACATCAAGTAATATGCTCATTCATTTTAGTATGAAATTAAATAAATGAAAGGATACGCAAGTTGAGGTGTAGGAACAGGCTTCAGCATGTAAGGATTTGATATAACTAGTCGTGACTATTCATAGGCATCCCTAAAAGAGTAGGACATGGATTAATTTGTCATTTTCTCAGATATGAGGATGACTTATCGTGGGCAATGAATCTCTCAGCTTTTGGGAGAAAATTGTTCACTGCCCACTGTCTACATCTCTGCTCTCTCTGTTTCGGTGAGTTTGTCATCATTCTTTTGAAATGATGCTTTAGTGTACTTTATGGGGCATAGAATAAACTATTGTTTTAACTGAGAGTTTGAAGACTTGCAAAGATCTTAAGAAGTATACTTCACAAAGGAAAAGGTTCTCCTGACTTAGAGAGTTGTAGAAATAGCCCACTGCATGTGGGTAAATTCTCCATTGTCTCCCTGTTACCTAGTTCTAGGGTAGGGTGGTAGTGGAGTCAGAAGGGTCTGGATCTGAAGGTATGTTAGAGCTGTTGCACAGGCAGCTATGTCCTTCTTAAATCTCCTGGGGAGTGACATCTCAGTGTTACTCAGGGTTGTGGAATGGAGAATTATAAGATGTGTTTTGGATAGGCCAATCTTCTCTTGGCTTCTTCCTCCCATCTCCTGCTGTGCTGAGGGGAAAAAGTCCTGGGCTGTTCCTTGAATGAGGACAACCATGTTTTCTACCACAGAGCTTGTTCTCTGCCCTCTGATCAGATGCATAGTCAACTCCTTGTATAAAGGCAGCTAATCCGTTTTGTCAAGTAGCCCCAGTAGTGCGCAAAGTTCTGCAGCAACAGAAGTGATGATTAAACAGGGCAATAAGATTCTTTCAGGAATTTAAACAGGGAAACCCAAAAAAAGAATCAATCAGTACCATGAGAAGCATCCAGAAGATGAACACAGATGAGTAGCTTGAGAATAGCCTGGTCATGCTTGTGATGAACAATACAGAGCTGAAGGCCCACCTCTGGGGTCAGATACTCCCAGTGCCCAGATGACACTTCATTCACTGTGTGGCCTCTATTGTCAGATGCTCTGTGATGTGTCCCTCTTCACAAGTATACTCTGGAAACCCCATTGACTGAGGTAGGCAGAGGGAGGGTGGGTTTCTGGAAAACAAAAAATCTCAGGCCTGTCAGAGCTAGTCAGGGATCATCTAGACCGCGCTACTCAAAGCATGGCCCAAGGACCTGTGGACCCATCACTGCTGCTCCAGCGCAGAGGAACTAAAACAGAAACTGAAAGTAAGCACTGAAAACTTTAAGTGGAATTTGACCTTGCTCCAACATCCAGTCATATGTCTGTTGAATTCATAATGAAAATTTGAGCTTGCATTTTTATAAATCTGTGGGTTTATTTTCACTCCATTTTTCTAGTAATTTATTTTTACTGTGTTTTACAAGATTATCAGTATATGAAGGACTGGAAATTGTAAAAGGACTTAAAATTGATCCTTCACAACAGATAGCTTGAGGAGCAGTGACCTAGTCCCCTGTTTGCAAACTGTGAATCTTTAGTCTATGAGTGGTGGCAACCCATTAATGGATGGTGAAATCCATCTGTGCAGATACTAGCATTAACAACAGAAGAGAAGAGAAAATATCAGGGTACAATGCATATACTCAGGATAAGTACTGTTTTACAAAATTTTTATTTTTATAAGTGTATGTACACACACACACCAGGGAGAGGAAGTACACTCACGTGTTTGTCAAGAGTGCCTCTGCTTGGTTTAGGAAAAATTTTGAACATCGCTGAAAAACTATGTGTTGTCTATAGCGCAATGTTTTGTGTCTTCTGATTTCGATTCTATGAGAGCTACTTTATAACTCTGCAAATTGTAGATAACTGATAGCATGGCAAAGGAATTCTTGTCTATAGACATGCCATCTTGCCAATGGGTTTCAGCCCCAGGCAAGTTCGCTATGGATTCACTGTGACCACAGAAATGATAGTAGAATGTTCTTGGGGCGAAAGGGTTTAATGCCCGGCTTGTTCTCCCTGTGATAGGTCGAGCACTAGAGTTACGTCTGCACCCAACAGTCTGCAGGTCTGTGATCCTCCATTGTCTCAGTCTCCACCCAAAACAATGGGCTGAGCTCTCTATATAGTGACTCAGTCAATAATAGCTTATTGCCTACAGGTGTGGAAGCAATGACCTAAGAACAGGCCTGTTACATCATCAGGTGGTTTAGGTTTAGTGAGGATCCTAGTCATAGGAACCCCAACTTCCCCATACATGCAAATTCTGTCCCTTCTGGTAAAGGTTTAAGTGACTCCCAAGCCCCTGTGAAAGAAGCCATTTTGCCTCTTTTTGCACATTCATTGCAATATTCCTGATCTAGAAATGGGCCTATTTGTTCACTTTTAGGTTCTCTTTTGAATGAGCTGTAACAACACCTGCCTAGTTCCTCATACATTGAATTATAATTTCTAAGGTGTGTTCATTTTAAATCTGAGAGTCATGATTCTACCTTTTCTTGAGAACGATCTTTTAACAGATGTCCCAGGAGAGCCTTTATACGACCACCAGGTTGCGGTGTTCACTCAAACTCGGGTGAGTTCTGATGAGATGGGATCCCTCCACAGGAAGCAGGCTTGGTCCCCAGTGAGGCAGAGGGGCCTCCTCCTGGGTTAACTTCCTGCAGCTGCCATAACAGCAAGCAAAAGGCATCTCAGTTGTGAAAGATCTTTCATTGTGAAAGACCACAAGCTGTCAATAATTTTGATTGCAGCTCTATAATCTCTCTCCTACACCTTATTCCCATATTTTAAAGTCCAGGACTCTTCCACTGAAGTTCAGAAAAATCTGAAGATACAGTTTAATACAGACTAGGCAAATTAGAAGTATAAGGTCTCAGATACAGCAAGAAGGAACACTGGCCTGAAACATCAAAAATCTAGATTTTTGGCCCAGCTTGATCCCTAATTAGCTGATGATCTTAAACTCTGTGGGCCTCAGATTCCTTACATGTACATTGACCTAATAGCTTATATTTGTTTGTTTTGGTACAAGTCTTTTAAAAAGAAAGTTTGTACATAGTCCCAGTTTGCAAAACAGCAACACTGTTTATTTAGTAGGGTCTCTGCTTGGTTCCGGCTTCCCACATTATGGCTGCCTCTGATTGTGGGGGCCTTCCAGGACTCTGAGGATTCCATGATAGCACAGTCTGAGAGGCATGGAGCTCCAGAGCACTAAAGTGTTATGTTTATACTTCCTAATGCTACAGTGTTATATCAATTATTTTGTCTCTGTGTTAAGAGTATTAAAAATCTTTTCCAAGGTGTTCCACCCTTTCCTTTCTTGCCCCACCCCCTTGACTACCTCCGATTTTAGTTCTGACCTTTGGAGCCATCTCCCACCCTCAGTTCCTGCAGCCCCTGGGACCCACCCCATAGCTTCAGTTCAAAACATATCCATGGTGTTTTAAGAATCTGTTTAATTATCTGCCTCCCCCACCAGACTGCAAGTTCCCTGAGAGCGCAAGTCCCATCTTCTCACTTTTGTTCCTGAGCCCAGCACAGTGCCTGACCCTCTTCTCCTTTCCCAGCGAACACCCCCGGCTTCTCTCCCCCAGCATGTCTTGGGCTCAGATCTCTCTCCTGAACTTCAGGCTCACATATACAACTACACGCCAGACAATTCCACTGTGATTATCTCATAGGTTCTTCAAAAGCAACATACGTGGAAGTGGAAATAGCTTCCATCCAGAGTCCTCACCTCCTCCTCAGTTCCCATTTCATCAAAGGCTGCTGTACCCCACCTGCCACCCAAACCAGAAATTCTTGACAACTCTCTACTTTCCGACATCCAACCAGTCAGCATGTGCCTTCAATTCCACTCTTCAATTCCCACTACCGTTGCCCTACTTCAGACACATGTATTAAAACAGATAGTTTTGAGGGTGCCAGGTGTTGTAAAATAAATAACAAAATCCTCTTCATATATCAGCTCCTTTGCTGTTTATGCCTGCTCTGGGAGGTGAGTACTGCTAGTTGTCCCATTTTACAGTTCAGGAAACTGAAGCTTAGACTAAATAAACTTGCCCAATCTGGGAAGTGTTGCAGCTGGAACTTAAACTTCTATCTTTCTCATGCTAATACTCTAACCCTTAACCATTATTTCAAAACAAATATTGACTGGCATGTGTCCCTACCATCAGCCTTGCTCTTTGAAGTTCTTTCTCCATTCCACAACCCAGGAATTGCTTTTTAAAAGTAAGTCTTACTATGTTGTCTGGCCAGTGGGTTTCAGCCCCAGGTAAGTTCACTACGGATTCAATGACTGAAAAATGACAATGAAACATTCTTGGGGTGAAAGGGTTTATACCCATCTTTATTCCCATGGTGGCAGGTCAGTCACTAGAATCCCGTCCACTCAGAGCGAGTCTGCGTGCAGCAAGCCAGTCTCTGCCTCTGGGCCCCACCACCCCACAGCCGTCTCAGCCTCTGTCCTCGGCGCTACCACTCCAGCCTCTGCTCTTCTGCAGCCCAGAGCACTAGGTGGAGCTCTCTATATAGAGTCAATAGGAAGGTATTGCCCACATGTGTATAGTGCGTGAGCAGACCAGGGCCAGGTGAGAATCTTAGCCATAGGAACCTTCACTTTATCACACCACTTAAAACTGTTTTTCCTTTGCCCTGAATACAATACAAACTTGTATTTGCTCATGAGGTCTTTCATAATCTGGACCACATTAACCTCTTTAGTCTCTCTTCTTGCCACTGTCTTACCTGGTTTCAGTCACACTGAATCATTTGCTATTTTGAAGATGTACCCTGCAGTGGTGTCTCCCATTTGCACCTCTATGCCTCCTTCCTCCTCCGCCTGGCAATTCTCCCCCAGTCTCTACCCAGCCAGCTGCTAGTCAGACTCCAGTTCTTAGGTCATAGACTTTCAACCCTAGGAGGCATTCTGTGACCAGTCCTATTGTCAGAGCACCACATATTTTCCAGTGATACCACCGTCACTCTCCACGGAAGTACCTGTTCATTTGTAGGTAACTGTCTTGCCAATGGGTTTCAGCCCCAGGCAAGTTCGCTATGGATTCAATGTGACCAAAGAAATAACAGTAAAACGTTCTTGGGGTGAAAACGTTATATCCAACTTTATTTATTTCCACGGTGGCAGTTCAGTCACTAGAGCCTCATTCACTCAGAGCGAGTCTGCATGCAGCAAGCTAGTCTCTGCCTCTGGGCCTCTCTGCCCGCACAGCCACCGTCTGGGCCTCTGTCCTCGGTGCTGCCACCACTCCAGCCTCTGCTCTCCTGCAGCCTTGCAACCGTACCACCGTATTGTGCAGAGCACTGGGTGGAGCTCTTTATATAGAGTCAATAGCAACATATTGCCCACACGTGTGTAGTGAGCTAGACGACCACGGCCAGGTGAGAATCCTGGCCACAGGAACTTTGATTTTATCCACAGTAACCCCCACCAAAACAAGCTCCCAGAGGGTGGCCACATCTTTTTTATTCAGCATTGCTCTTTGCCATAGTTGGGTTCCTCAGAAGCAGAGCCTGAGGTGAAGATTCTCCTGCCAGTGATTTATTCAGGGAGTACTTTCAGGTGAAGTATCTAAGGAGGGAAACAGTAGGGTAAGGGGAAGTCAGCTGTGGGGCAGCTGAAGTAAAGCTTCATGCTGGGATCTTGACGCTACCACAGAGTTGTCCCACCTTGGGGCAAGGCGGCTAAGCTTTTATCTCCACCCCCAACAACTGCTTGTTGGCTGCTGGATGCCCCCAGGAGTATGTGTGGGGTGGGGTGGGGCTGAACCTAGCAAGCATCACTGGAGGGTGTGCTTCCCACCTGCAGGTCTCCAGGAAGGGGTGTGTGGCTGGCTGATGGAGAGACCCTCTGGTTAACAGGGCTTTACTATACACCCCAGCAGTTGCAACCTATCCTGTCACCTCACATTCAGTAAATGTCTAGGGAATAAATGACAACTTTTTTCTTCATCTATTTCTCATTTATTCCTGGCTTAAAATTTTTTCTAGTGAATTAAATCGCCTGATTTTTTTTTAAAGCTTTCCAATTTGTTTCAACCTTCCCTGAACTCAAACCACTATACAGTGTTCCCAAACTTGGGTAACTCTAGTTTCTCACTTAATGTGTTTTGTTAAGTACTAAGCAAACAGTGCATGAGTGTTAATATTTCTATGACTTAATTAGCTGTCAAAGGCCTGACTGGTCTCCAGCTGGAATGTACCATCTTCTCAAATCAAGTAGGATTTGTGGGGAGCTTTCTTCATACAAGCAATTGTGGGTAAATTTGATTTTTAAATCATTTGTCTAGAACAAGTCATTCCAGAATATCTACATATATCTTAGTTGGGATTCTATCTATATACGTCTGTCAATTCTCCATAATTTGTATATGCATCATCCAGGCTTGGGGGCCTTTACCTAGTAGTGAGCTGTTGCCCAATCAGATAGCTCGACATTAGCAGCCCCTCCTGGGAAGCTAGGGAAACACCCGTGCAGGGAAGGAGAGTTATTCCCACAGGAAGGTTCCCTTTTGCCCAGGTGGGCTACAACCCTGACTTTGTTCCTAAAGGCATTTTTGTCTGGGAGAAGTTTCAGAAGTCTGTCTGAGACTTATGACCCAGCCAAAAGTTAGGAGCCTTAAAGACAGAAACTAGGTCTTATTCATCTTTACATAAAAACTAATAATATTTCACACTCTGCTGTTTAAAAATACTTCTATATATAGTATCTCACTGACTCCTCAGTGAGCCAAGAATTATTATCCCCATTTTACATATGAAGAAACTTAGACATCTGGAGGTCAAATGACTCACCTAAGGTCACAGAGCTATTAAGTGGCAGAACTGCAGTTCAAACTTAGGATTGCTGATGGCAAATATGATGATCTTTTCAGAGCCTCCTGCATAACATGAAGCCTGGCGTGCCATATGCCCTCACTCGCTGTTTGTTGTGTTGAATTACCTATTTCTATTATTATTATTCATGTCCAATGCTCCCCTTCTTTTTTTTATTGAAGTAACATTGATGTACAATCTTATATTGGTTTCACGTATACAACACAGTTTCAACAGTGACCCATATTATTAAACCCTCCTCCCCGCCCAGTGCAGTTACTATCTGTCAACATAGGAAGATGTTACAGAATCATTGGCTGTATTCTCCATGCTGTTCTACTATCCAGTGACCAATTTATATTATGGTTGAGAATTTTTGTGCCCCTTTATCCCCCTCCCCCTCCCCACCCTTTCACAACACCCCCTCCCCCATAGTAACCACTTCACTTCTCAGTGTCTAGGCAGTGCTCCTCTTCTTTTGTATAGATAACAAGCGGGGCATCATGGGCCAGTCTGTGTCAGCTATAGAATTGTGCTAATGAGGGTCAAGGTCATTGGTTCAGTTCTCAAAAGACCAGTTACCTTTATTGCAAAAAAGTAGCAATCTTAGTTCCAGCAATACAGGCCACACTCCTAATCAGCCATTTTGCCTATGAGTGCTATGCTCTACAGCAAGGAGGGGGCAAAGGAATTTTTAAAGAGCAGGACAAATCCATCTGATTCCACAGAGCATGGGAAAGAAGATCTTATTTTCATCTTTTCCCAGGAGAAAGGATAGAGAATCGCTGGAGTAACCCACAGAAGGCTCTGCATCAGTATTCAGTGACTTAAGTGGATAGAGCCCCAAAAGGCTCTACGGAGGAGGGGATGAGCCAGGTGCAAGGGCACGAGAGGAGATGACCAGCTTGGACATCCAGTCCAGTATATGTCAAGCCTTCAAAGAGAAAGTGACAGGGACATTTTCTGTTAGAGATACACTTGAAGACTTCGAAGAGTAGGAAAGTATGATGGTTCCAGGGGGTAAATTTAAAATCTGGAACTCCAAACAAAACCTTCACCCAAGTTCACTTTTTCTATCCCTACAACTTAGCCTATGGTGCCAACAAAGCACAAACGCTGTCAAACAAATGCTTGAAAACTGCAGAGCTCTTATTGCTAATAATGTTTCTACCATTGAGTTCAGTGAACACCAGCTGACAGGCCTGTTTTACGTCCACTACTCCATAAGGCCCTAAGAGTGGGATGCATGAAGTCTTTGCCCTTAAGTTATCATCTAAGGAGTGACAGCTTTATAGTATAGAACACAAATCAAGCAAAAGTTAGGTGCTAATTAGTGATGTGCTCTAGGAAATGACAGGGAAAGCTGACTGTGACCTGACTCCTTCGGGAAATCACCATGAGGGAGGACTGGACAAAACTTTGCAGGGTTATTGGGATCTGAATCTGAAGGCAGAGGGGAGCAGAAAGACAATCCATCTTCTGAATCCAATGTGCCACAACGTTCTCTGGGCCCACTGTACTATGTCAGCCATTTCTGCAGCAAGCAGCTTCAAGCAAGGGGAATCTGGCGGTGCGGGCAGCTTCAGGCGCACTGAGCAGCAATCGCTTTCTGCTCCTGGCTTCCCTGCCCAGCAGGAGCCTGCTGAGCTGTTCCGATACATGTGCACGTGTGTGGAAGGTAACCCCCAACCAACAACCCCTGATCAACAGGATGCAGAAGCGGGCACACTAGTACTGCCCTCTTCCAGCCTTCGGGCTGCCAAGTCTGAAATGCATTGGACAAGGGCTCTTCGGAGGGTCCTCAGCAGGACTGAACTCTGTTGGGTGGGCCCCTGTGATGATCAGATTGACAAAGTCATCATGGCTTTTCTTTCTTTCTGGTTTCATTGTTCATAGACCCCCAAATTCCCCAACCTATTCCTTAGCATCATTTCCCAAAATTAACCACCTGCACACAAGCCCCTGTCTTGGAAAGAATCTGGACTAAGGTTAAGAATGAGTTTGTTGCTTCTTCTCCACATGTCTGAGAAGCAGCCCTTCCAGGCAGGAGCAGTGTGATGCAATAGCATACAGGGCGTGCTGGTTCTCTCTACCACACCTCCCAGGCCTCTGACCGACTCCCCTTTTCTGGGTTAGTCCCACAGGGACTTTGCTTAGAGCCACCAGGGGTCCTCAGAGAGCAACCTGAGGCCTGAGTGATGGGGACTCCCACCTCTGAGTGCTTCAGGACACTTCCCTGAGGGGAAAGCAGCCAAGCCCCCTGCCCTGCCCTCCCCTCAGACAACTGTGAAAGTTGAAAGGGGTTCTTGTATTTCCGGGCCCAGAATCACGAGGAGAGAAGAAAGCTGAACCTCAGCCTGCCTACCATACCCTTTGTGAGACTCCTGGACACACCTCCCTTTCCAAGTCCCCAGCTCTCCACACTTGGGAAGAAAGGCTGAGAACTTCCCGGGACCTCCAGCCCATCCCCAGACTGGCTCTTGCTCAGGCTGCAGTCAGGGTCCCCAGACCACTCAGACCCATTGTCCCCAGGAGAAAGCATGCTCAGAAGCGCCATCAGGCAGCTCACTCCGATCTTGGCAATAGGCCCGATTCTTTCTGAATGTAGACTGTGTTGAGTTTTGTGCCCCACAAGTGAAGTGTGGTAATAAGAACTTGGAAAGGATCTTACAGGGATATGAGTTTGAGAAACAGATCCAGGCTGAATGCCTAGAGGAGCAGGGGTGATTTAACTTAGTGCAAAGGAAAGTTGTGCAGGGCTGCTGGCTGCCCCCGGGTCTCAGGCAGACTGATGCAGACCAGAGAAGAGGGGCATTGTACAAGAGACTGAGGTCAGGCAGAAAGTCCCCCTTGTAGGGACTGTGACTGTGAAGATCTTGAATTTGATGAGAAGATTGTCAAGGAGACTGAAGAGACGAGGGTCATTAAACAGTGTTTCTGGTAACTATTCCTTAGCATCATTTCCCAAAATTAACCACCTGCACACAAAGAGTTGAGGCATTTCAGGATGAGGAAAGCCACACCCAGAGTCACTGGCGGTGGTGGGCTTCTCCCCCTCAGCAGTCTCTCTGGCCCTGAGTGCCTCCATTAGGGCTAAATTTGACCATGTGCACTTAAAGGTGCAAGAAAGTGCTCAGGAAAGGTGAAAGGGAGAGAGGATGGTGGGAAAGGAAAAGTGAAGGAAAGACATCAACAGTTGCTGATGGGTCCACAGGTGGCCCACCGCCAGCAATCCTTACAAGGTCTGCTGGGGGCTTTAAGATGGAATCCGTCCAGGAAAGCAGTGCGGCGTGGGGTTAAGAACACTGGAGTCAGACCAAGGGTCCCAGCACTGTTTTACACACACAGGCTGAGCCACCCTCACTCACCAGCTTCTCTCCAGCCTCAGCTTCATCTAGCACGGAAAACCCATGGAGACAGGGCCTTTGCCTTATTCACTGTAATATCCCTAGAGCCTCATAGGGCACCCAGCAATACATATTTTCTGAATTAATAATAAATCTATAAAATGGGAATAATGTTAACACTACTCCATAGACAACAAAACAGTAATAAAGGACACGGAAAGTAGAGCCAGACTCCCTTCACCTGAATTCAGACCCAGACACTTCTACCCCTTCCAGCACTGCGACTTTAGCAGGTTAATGAATTTCTCTATGCTTCTCTGTACCTCAGTCTCCTCATCTGTAAAATGAGGATAATACTAGTATATTTTCCTCAACAGGTCATGATGCAGCTTAAAACAAGTTAATATACGTGAAATGTATAACAGTGCCTGGCTATATATTTGTTAGCTGTTATTATTGCTCTGAGGATTCATTGGTAAAATCCAGAAAAATGCCCACCATTTAGTGTTTTTTTTCTATCTACTCCTGAATGACTCAGCTCTCTTATGATGAAATGTGGTCAGATACTGTTAGTACATTTTTTTAATATAAAAATAGTTTTAAGCAGTTAGCTCATCATCTACCACACTGCAGTCTCTCACTAAATGTTGGGCTGTATTGCTGATGTTCTCACTGTTAGTGTTACAAGAAAGTCATTCTGATCTTACCAGATCTGCAGGCTGATGATTAAGGCCAAAGGTTTATCCTCAGGGCCAACTTGGAACAGGAGCAGCAATGGCTCTGAAGAAAGATCCCCAGGAAACCTGCTATTGGCACAGAATAGGATGCGAGCAGTGGGAACTGGGAACATAGCTAGTTGGTTGTAATGTTTAGCCGTGGGCTAGAATAAAAGACTTGAACAAGAGTAGAGCAGGAGAAAACAGTGACGTGAAGAAGCACAGACACTGGGTAGAACTTGTAACACACCAGGCCAATTTCTTCTTCTGTACAGTTTGTTACTCCCATTACTAGTCAGAAAGTCTGGTTCAATTCCTCAAGAAGTATTTGCAAAATTTGTACTATTTTTTTCAGCACTGTGTTTGGGGTTGGAAAATAGAAGAGCTGCATAAGGCAGACTTTGCTCTTGGGTTTAAAGTCTCTCACAGAGAGAATACATTAGACCAAAAACAAGATCATATAGGAATACATCCCAAAGTGGACAAAACAGGTAACTGCTACAATAAGTTAAGACCAGGGAGACATGGATTCATTTGTTCATTCCTGCTTACATTTACTGACTCATTATTTGGTAGACACTTACTGAGCCTCCACAGTGCTGAAGGCCGTAAGGGATAGGGAGCTCAGGAAGCTCTTGCCTGCCCTCAGGGAATCTGCACTTTAATGAGGAATTGGAGGTGATCTGTTTACGAGCAGCTCTAATAAGAGGGCAGAACATGATCATGCTTAAGAGGCTTGCTTGTTGTCAGCATTATGAGAAGCACTTAGTAGAGTAGTCTCGTGGGGCTTTCTGAGGATGGTGAGACTTGATTTGATTTGAAGGCTTGGTGTGATCTAAACATATGGGAGCAGGGGATGGCATGCCAGGCAGGAATACGCTAGTAGGAAACTCACTGAGAAGCAGAGATGAATATGGCTTTTATTTTATTGCTTCATTAATGCACTGGACAAACTTTTTTGGAAATATCTATTATGTGCATGAAAGATAAATAAGACATGCTTTCTTCAAACAGTTTATAGTCTAATGGGAGAGGCCGACACAAAAAGAAAAAAAGGCATATAGTATATGTATGTAACAATTGAGGTACATGTATGTAAAGTAGCATGCAGAAGGGTGTCATTCTCCCAGTCAGTGGGGGGGGTATCCAATGGGTGACAAAGGAGCCAGGACATTGGGACAGGGATAACATGTGCAAAGGCTCTTTGGAAAGCACATTGGGTGACAGTGTATAAGGGCCAGAGGAGAGTGATGGGAACCAAGGTAGGCAGGTAGCGATCAGACCATCAAGGCACGTAGAGGACAGTCTATGGAATTTGGGATTTGGAGGACTGGGCAATCAGTGAAAGTCTTCAGGGGAAAGGATGTACCACACTCACATTTTTGAAAAAATAATGATTAACAAAGTCTACATTATTTAGGGCCAACTGTGGTTTATAAACCCCAACCTCACAATAACCTTTATCATTCCAGAGAGATGTGCAAACTTGCCCAAGGTCACTAAGTGGTAAGGAGCACAGAGGATTTCCTGTTTCTCAAGGCCAAACTCTTAATCCCCACACCAGGCTACCTCTCCGACTGCAGTGTGGGTGGATGGGGCGAGATGGGGAAGGGCTGGCATGGGAAGAGGCAGAGCTGAGTGAGACAGAGTAAGACCAGAATTAACGCAGTGGGGTGGCCATATAGAGAAAGAGCTAGAGTCTAAAAATATTTAGGAAGGAAGCTCTGCTGGCCATTGTGATGGAGGAGATGCGGGGAGAGGAGGGGAGGAGGAACCGGAACGACTCCCAAGTTCCTGCCCCTGTGATGCGCACACATCTCACCGGCAGAGAGAGGGGCCACGGGAAGTGAGGCAGGCAGGCGCAGGGACAGCGGGTGAGGTAGCTGCCTGGGGGACAGGCCCAGCAGGAGCTCAGGAGCCCGGGCTGGGCTGGAGGAAGAGACTGGGAGGTCTGACAGGCTGCCTAGGATGAGTGGGGCTCGTGCCATCCAGGGTGCCAAGCTGACAGGATGACCTATGGCCTTGAGTTTGAAGACAGTAAGGAGATGCTGAGGCCCTTTGACCAGGGAAGCAACACAGTCAGTAACAGTGTCTTAAATGTAAACCCTCACCCCAAATATCTAAGAACTAAGACAAAACTATATCTCTAGCCCCCATTCCATTCTGTGGTGAAAACAGCATTCAATGAGGATAGATCAGCACCTCCATGCTCAGGGTCGAGACCAAGTTCTGTGGGGCTGAGCAAGCACTGGGGAAGGGACCTGGTCCCCGGCCATTGTCACCCTCCCTGCCAACACCCCTGAGACATGCTCGGTCCCGAGGTCTGCAGGCCTGCTCCACGAGGGTCCCAGAGATATGCACCTTGTCAGGACGGGGAGGGCTCTCCTGGGCTGCGGTGGCGAAAGGCCTCAGGAGTCCTAGCATGCCTCTTCGTTTCTCTTGTCCCTCATACCACCCGGTGACTGAAAAGTAAAGGATGTAAAGAAAGGTTGGGAGATGAAATATTATCCTGCCACATAATAAGACTCATATTTGGGGAAAAGCAGTTTACAACACTGGGCAGGGTTTAATAAGGTGAGCAGAGAGGAGGAACAGGGAGACCAGTTAAAAGGCCACTGTGGGAGCAGGTGTTGTATGACTGTACAATCTGTGGTGGACTTTTACCTCCCCTTTGATTCTCACAGTGATTGTCAGTTGCTCTTATTATCCCCATTTTACAGTTAAGACAACTGCGAGAAGTTAAACAAATTAGACAAAATACCTGGCTAGCAAAGAGAAGAACTCAGGCTTAAAACCTTGGTTTTCTGATGAAAATCTTTGAGAAAAAAAGAATCCCTAGTGTGTTCATCACCCATACACATCCTGAAACCAGCTGTCCCTCCAGGAATAAAGTGCTCTAAACATCAGAAGGTAAAGGGGCGCGTGGAGACTCTGTCTTGAGAGATGATCCCGCTGGGACAGAGGCGGAGCCGCCTTGGCTGTGGAGCCTTCCTGCGGCCTCGGAGGGGACGTCCCACAGAGCTGTCCCAGCACTCAGCCCTCCGCGGGCTTGACGCTGGCTCTGGCAGCCACCCTCTGATCCGTGCCCAACGGAACCCTGGTGCACGCTGTCAGAATCTGAGAGGCAGGTGCGGCTCCCCCTGACGCTTCCAGTAGGAACTTGTTCAGATCGCGTAGCCTCTCTAGGAACAGGTTTTCAAAGGAGGGGTTTATAATTTCTTGTCTGTAGCGGGAGCAAGGGCTGGACTCGCGGGGAGGGAAGAGGAGGTACTGATAGGGGAGGCAGAGAAAGAGACACCACCCTGGGCCGGAGCAGCGCAGGTCAAAGGAGAGGGCGATCCTGGCTTCTGGAGATGAGAGGCTGGGGAAAGCGCCTGTGAAGGTAAAGGAGAGAAGGAAATGGGATGTGGTAGGTGGAGCCCCCTCTTCAGCGAGCACCGGAAGACACTTCTATTTCCCCACAGGACGGCTGGTATTCAAGGCTCGCTGGCCCCACGCTCACCCTCTGCCAAGACCTGGACTTGAGCCAGGCCGCGGCTCCCGGTCCCCACCCCCGGCGTCCCCCACAGCACCTTCTCTCTCCGCCCTTTCCTACCCCTATGCATCCCCTCACCGGGTTTCCCTTCTGGCATCACCCTTTCCCCTTTGCTCTAATCTCATTGATCAGCATCAAATTTAAACACCAAATGCCTCAGGAGTTTGACCTGACTCTCCAGCCCCAGTGGTCCCCATTGCCTGCACCAATGGTTCTCAGACTCTGGCCTGCATGAGAATTACCTGGAAGACGTTTACCTGGCTGGGACCCCCAGTTTCTGACTCAGAAGGCCGAGTTGGGCCTGAGAATTTATATTGCTAACAAATTCCTTAGTGGTGCTGATGCTGTGGTCTGAGAACCTCTTATCCGTATCCTTCATTTGGCCTTCATCATGCACTGCCCTGTATTGATACTGAATCGAGTGTGCGCATCCTGGTTCCCAGGTCAAAACTGAGCACTTCAAAGGCAGTGATGTGGTAAGTACTTGGCTGCATCCCGCACAGAACCTGGATGGCCTGTACACAGCAGGGACCCAAACTCAGTGCAATTTATTCATTGGTGTGAAGGGTTAGTATTGCTTTTAGGTAAAATTATGAAATAGGCAGTTTGCCCACAGGAAGCTCCCATTTTCCTCTCCTCTCCTCTACCAATTCTGGTGCCACTTACTCTTCTTCTTCCAGGCTGCTGTCTGGCCTCCACTAAAAACATATGCCCACCCTAACAACCTGGAGCTCTCTTGTCCGCCCCTCAGAGTTTTATACGCAATTCTTATAAGAAGCTTGATTGAGAAGGAGAAAGGGGGGTGAGGCAGGAGCTTGAGGGGGTTACAGGCCCAGGAGGTGTTTTATTTATTTTTTTTAAGATGAGGGAAACTTGAGCTTATTTGAACACTGATGGAAAGAGCCCACAGAGCAGGACGGGCGGTAGCCTGGAAAGAGGTGCAGTGATAGAGGGAGGGCTTTGAGAAGGAGGGTGGGTTGGATCCAGAGATGGGCCGGGGGAGGATTAGCTTAGACAGGAGCAGGACACCTCTCCCATTGCACCAGGAAAAAGGAAAGAATGGTTTCAGATGCAGGAACAATGAGGCTTTAGACTCTAGGTGAGTCCCAGCTCTGACATCTTTTGATTCCATGAAATTAAATCATTATGGTGTCAATTGGTTAATGTGTCACCTCTTGTAAGTAATGTGGCAAAACTTTAACCCAAAGAAATGAATCTTTCATGAGAGACTCTCAGGCTATGGGAGACAAGCCCATAGCCACAAGTGGGGCAGTGGGGCCTTCACAGTGGCCTCAGATACCCACCATCCTGCTACACAAAGTAGAATTTCAAAAACAGGACAGACATAGCCAACTATGACAATGTAAGGTCTACAGCAAGGTCACAGCGCCAATAAGGAAGGGCTGGAACCAGATTTAGAGCACTTCACCTGACCCTAGCAGCCATCTAGTCCACCCATCCATACTCATTCTTTCTCCAACCACCTAAAATTGTAAGAAAGTTGGGGAAGTGTTAAGGACAGCTTCTCTCTAGCCCTTGCAATGGAGACTTGAGATGCCATGTTCCATCCCAGGTCCCCACAGCTCCAGTCCATCTGTGGGACTTTGAGAAACACCTGAGGGGATAGGAATAATAGCAGCAATAATGACAAGTTATCAAATGCCTCCTCAATTAAATTAGCATGCAAAGTGCCTGCTACATTGTACCAATACCTGGATCATCCGAAGAGGTCAATAAATATAAGTTGTTATCATTACCTACTTCCTCCTACTACTTATCATCATCATGTCACTGTGTGCCCAGGCACCATGTTATGTATTTACATATATTTTAAGTATATGTTTTTCCTAATTATAAAAGTAATACCCAGTGTTCAAAAGTTCTAATGAGAAATGCACAACCTAAAAAGTGGAAAGCACTGGATTCAGACTGCCTGTATTTACATTATGGTTCTACTGATACTGTGGGATTATGGACATGTTGTTTAACTCTTCTGTGGCCCAGTTTCCTCATTTGTTAAATAAGGGCAATAATATTTCTTATATCATAGGGTTCTTGGGAAATTTAAATAAGGTGGTACATACATAAAGCACTGAGCACAGTGCGTGGCACATAGTAAACAGTCAGTATAAGGTGGTTATTATTGATATTATAAATGTTGCTGTTTTATAAAAAAGGTTCCCCACAATTCATATCTCATAAGTAATCAATAGTGAGAGCTCTTTGCATGTTTTTTCAGGTTTTTTTCTTTCTATATCTATGTCTCTCTATCTCTCAATATAAGATAGGATCCAGAATATGTATACTATTTCACATTTCTTTGTTCGCTTGATAAGTATCATGAATGATTATCAAAACAACCCTACACAGTACATATTGATACAGCATTTTCTATATAAATGGATATTTGATATATCCTCTCTGAAGGTGGTATCTTCACATCCCAAATATTCAAAGGAAACCTCTGTAGGCTGAAGTATAAGGCATTGGTCAGTGACCTTTATCTGCAAAGGGCCAGACAAAAATAGTTTAGGCATTGCAGACCATATGGTTTCTGCTGCAACTACTCAACTGAGTGGCTATAGTGTGAAAGCAACTGTAGACAATACATCAGGACATGAGGGTGACTGTTCCAATAACACTTTATTTATGGAGACCAAATTTGAATTTCATATAATTTTCACATGTCATGAAATATTAATCTTCTTTTTGTCTTTTTCCAGCCATTATTTAAAGATGTAAAACCCATTCTTAGATTGCAGGGCGGTCTGTACAAAAATGCAGCAGGCTGGATTCGGCTCCCAGGCCATAGGGAACAATGCTAGCCTGCCCTTCTGGAGCCTGCCTGAAAATTAGAGAGGCAGCAAAGTGTAGAAGTAATATCTTAATAGAATCTCCTGGCCTTCTCAGCAGGAAGCACCTTTTCCTCTGCTTGAAATGTGTTATTTTACCAAATCTGCTAAAATTATGCTCAAGGTTTAGATCACATGCCACATCCTCTGTGAAACCTTCCCCAAATTTCCCTGAAGAAATAAATGTTGTTCTTACCTCAGGTTCTCTTAGCACTTCTTTTACAGTATGCATACTATACTTCCTTCCCCTACCAGAATCCCTATAAGGCCTCAAACTCCCAGTGAATCCAATTTGTTTGGTGCACATGCAGAACTAGTACGGCGCTTGGCCCCTGACAAAAGTTAACTGTTACTGAGCTTTGCTCTCACTCTGGTGGGTACAAGAAAAAGACACCATTAGAACTAGCCTATGGGGTCGGGGGAGAGAAAGGGGGTTACTGAGGATCAGGAACATTAAGGAACCTATGTTCAGGCAGCCTTCACCAAGCTAGAGCCATGATGTCCAAAGCTGACAGCCAAGGAGCACTCTTTCCCCCTCTCCTTCCCTCTCCCCATCTCTCTCTCCCTCTCTCTCTCCCTCTCCCCATCTCCCTCTCTCTCTCCCTCTCCCCATCTCTCTCTCTCAGGCCACATGGACTCTCATCTCTACCTCTCTGAATAGGTTGATTTCATTACTTTTTTTTTTCTTAATCTCAGCAGTCTCTCAATTCAAGAGCTAATAGAGATCAACTAGCTTCTATGAGTCCTAATCTTAAATTTCTGGGAGAGGGAATCTTGCTGGCCAAGGGAACTGGTTGCATGATATGAATGTAAGAGCCAAAGCTGTCTGGGGGTTATTCCCCAAGAACCGAGGGAATGTGTTGAGCTGACCCCTCAAAATGCCTGTAATCCTTGCTGGCTTCATTTATCTCATGATGGCTTGTGTTGTGGTAACTTGCACACATCTCTCTCTTTTTCACTGTCTAGATGGTGTGTGCCTTTAGAACAGGGACAGAGTCTACTCATTTTGGTGTCTCCAAAAGGTCCTACACAGAGCTTTGTACACAACAGGTAATAGGAAATGCTTACTGAATTAAATTGAAAACACCACCTTCTATTCAGTCTTTAATGCATCTTTCATCGTTATGAAAGGTACACATTCCATTGCTGGGCAAAAGACATACAGCATAAAAGATAAATTTCTTTTTCCTGACTTCAGTATTTTTTTTTCTTAAATTGTCTTTAGCTCAAATCATTGCATTATTTCCACTGCAAGCTTCCAGAGGTCAAATAACCTCAGGTCCAGATGTACTATGAATGTAACTATAATAGTTGCAGAGCAATTATCTCCTTCCAGCTCCTCAGGGCAGAACAACTCGAACTCTGGAGGCAGGCTAGTAAGAAATCCTTTTATATGTACCCCTCTCCGAGTCAGCCCAAAGTGAACTCAAGGCCACTTCGAGCAGAGAATTATTTAGCTGTGGAGAGTGGCGTAGGGAGCTGCTGCCTATGCTAGCTTCTAGGTAGACCTAGGAACGACTGAGTGCCCCAGATCACACCTGAATGCCTCTGCCCATTAACCAAAGCCGAAGGCTCAGCCTCTGCAGCTGCCAAGGTCAGTCAGGAGAGGCAGTCCTTTCCCGACTTCCTCTGTGCCTGCTGGAGACTTTCTCTCCACCGTTTATTACATCTTCTCTGATCTGCTCCCTTGGGGGAGAAGTTGGCTCATTGTTTACCCAAACCAGTTGTTCCCACTGGTAACTCGGTGCCTCTTTCTGCTGATGAGCTGCGAGCTTCACGCGGAAGCAGGTATCGGGAGGGGCCTTACAAACAGTGCCCAGGACAAGCACTCTGTTTTGCGTTTGTGCCTTCCTTGTCTTGGCCGACAGGACTCCTGAAGCTTTTCTCCGGGTCTCTAAGCTCCCTTCCACATCCTGATTAGAAGACGGGGAGATAGGACAAAGTGGCAAATATAATAGTTGTATTATTACACACAGGCTTTGTTCATAATAGACAGTCTATGACTTTCAGTTGAGGTACTTAATGTAGATCAAGGCTGATCTTCCTCCCAAGATGACTGTGTGTGTGCACATACGTACGTGCAACCTCTCCTCGTGAAATGCATAGAACTCCAATTTATCATTAGTTAAACTAATGACAATTATAAATATGAGTCAAAACCATATGAACTCAAGCAAATCTCTGATCATCCTTTACCATTTAATCAGCACCCTTTAAAAGCATTCATAGGTCTTTCACAACAGTTAGAGCTTTTTCAGAAAGTTACTTGGAAAAAAAAAATTTAAGTAACTGTGCTTAAAAAATTGTTGTGTTAAGGCCTTGGAGTATTTAATTGTTGGCCACTTCCAGAATGGTTTTCCTCTCAACCAGCTCACATAGGAGCCCATTCTTCTGACTTACTGTAGTTTAAAAGAATAAAGAAGCTATATTATTTTATGCTGAAGGTGAGGGGAATTCCTATTTCTCACTACAGTGATGGTCTCTTTTCACCTGCCATCTCTCACTGGAGTTCAATAATTCAAATCTCCTGTTAATACATACTTTTAAACTTAGCTGTGTTCCCTTAAAGTATTATCTTGTCTGTAAAACTTGGAGTTCTGTATTTTTCCCCATCTCTTGAAGTTTAGGGGGGGAAGCATATTACAGTTTGTAGATTACCTGGACCCCTTGTTCTTTCTTCTGCAGGGTTAGTAGCCTTTGCCCGCTTAATGCTCTTTATTGACCTGAAGCTTGGTTGAGAAAAATAAGATGAAATTTAAACTAATAATATTTTAGTTTTAAAACCAGTGCTTTTCTCAGATGCTTGACCTCTACCTTGGATTACTTTGAGGGATCTTTTCAAGTAGTGTTTTCCAGTGATAACGTCATTTTTGTAAGATGGTCTGTATGGAAAATATTTTCTAATAGTGTTTATATTTCCAGACTAACAGTTCTAGTGGGAAGCTAATAAAGGTTGTCCTTTCAATTACCTGTGGTTCAGAAAAATCAATGACAAGATAGGCAATATAAAAGAGCAGTAAACAGCTGGTGTTGGCAAAACTAGACAGCTACATGTAAGAGAATGAAACTGGATCACTGTCTAACCCCATACACAAAACTAAATTCCAAATGCATCAAAGACCTGAATGTAAGTCATGAAACCATAAAACTCTTAGAAAAAAACATAGGCAAAAATATCTTGGACATAAACATGAACAACTTCTTCATGAACATATCTCCCTGAGCAAGGGAAACAAAATAAAAAATGAACAAGTGGGACTATATCAAGCTGAAAAGCTTCTGTACAGCAAAGGACACCACCAATGGAAGAAAAAGGCATCCTACAGTATGGGAGAATATATTCATAAATGACAGATCTGATAAAGGGTTGACATCCAATAAAGAGCTCACACATCTCAACAAACAAAAAGCAAATAATCCAATAAAAAAATGGGCAGAGAAGCTGAACAGACAGTTCTCCAAAGAAGAAATTCAGATGGCCAACAGACACATGAAAAGATGCTCCACATCGCTTGTCATCAGAGAAATGCATATTAAAACCACAATGAGATATCACCTCACACCAGTTAGGATGGCCACCATTCAAAAGACAAACAACAACAAATGTTGGCGAGGTTGTGGAAAAAAGGGAACCCTCCTACACTGCTGGTGGGAATGTAAATTAGTTCAACCATTGTGGAAAGCAGTATGGAGGTTCCTCAAAAAACTCAAAATAGAAATACTATTTGACCCAGGAATTCCACTCCTAGGAATTTACCCTAAGAATGCAGCAGCCCAGTTTGAAAAAGACATATGCACCCCTATGTTTATTGCAGCACTGTTTACAATAGCCAAGAAATGGAAGCAACCTAAGTGTCCATCAGTAGATGAATGGATAAAGAAGATGTGGTACATATACACAATGGAATATTATTCAGCTATAAGAAGAAAACAAATCCTACCATTTGCAACAACATGGGTGGAGCTAGAGGGTATTATGCTCAGTGAAATAAGCCAGGTGGAGAAAGACAAGTATCAAATGATTTCATTCATCTGTGGAGTATAAGAACAAAGAAAAAGCTGAAGGAGCAAAACAGCAGCAGAATCACAGAACCCAATAATGGACTAACAGTTACCAAAGGGAAAGGGACTGGGGAGGATGGGTGGGAAGGGGGGATAAGGGCGGGGAAAAAGAAAGGGGGCCTTACGATTAGAATGTATAATGTGGGCGGGGGCACGGGGAGGGCTGTGCAACACAGAGAAGACAAGTAGTGATTCTACAGCATCTTACTACGCTGATAGACAGTGACTGTAATGGGGTTTGTGGGGGGAACTTGGTGATGGGGAGAGCCTAGTAAACATAATGTCCCTCATGTAATTGTAGATTAATGATACCAAAAGAAAGAAAAAAAGGGAGACCTGCACATAAAGAAAAGACTGAAAGTAAATCTATAAAATGTATTTGTAGTTTTATGTTGAGATTATTGGTTGGTTTTCCTCCATTTACTTTTTGGTGGTATCATATTTTATTGATGGGAATATTTTACTTTAATGATGGAAATAAAAGTTTTTGAAAGAAAGAAAAAAAAAAGGAGCAGTAAATAGCAGGGGCTTTGGTTCAAATAGAACCAGATTTGGGTCCCTTATATTTATGAGCTGTGTGACCTTGGGCAAAACACTTAATCTTACCAAGTCTGTAAAATGAGAACAAATTTAACATCTAACATTTGTTGACAACCTTTTATGTGCTGGGCACTATGCTAATTATGTCACATGCATTCATTATCAGATTTCATACTCAAAATAATCCCCTGAGGAAGGTACTATTACTATCCTCATTTTATAAATGAAGAAACTGAAACTCAGAAAGGTTGAGTAATTCGTCCAAAATCACAAAGGGGCAGAGCCTGTGACCCAATACCATGTCTGTCCGGCTCGAGAGCCACAAACCTAAACACCACATTATGTAGTGTCTCTGTAGTGGCACTCTTCTTGTAGGGCAAGTCGTGAAAATTAAATGAGACAAGGCATGTAAAGACAATGCCTAGCATTTAGTACTCTTTTTCTTATTACATGTTATTACATATTACCACTGAAACTTTGTACAGCACTTTATTGTTTAAGAAGTCCATTGACATAGTAACATGAAAGTATCATGGAATTGTAGCTCTGAAAGGTTAAAAGACATGGCCAAAGCCATTTAGCTTTGGGTGCACTGATTTCAGAACTCAGATCTTTTAATTTCAGAACCCAGTAACTTCACCCTGCCTTTTAATCATTGAGGGGTGGCTGTATTTTTATATAATTTATTTAATTTATTATTAGAAAAGGTAGCTATTTTCAGATCAGGTGAGTTCAATCTTGCCTGCCTTTAAATTTCTGCTTTATCTTGGTAAATCTTGAAACTTGTTTCTCTATTTTCTGCTTGACTCTCTCCTTTGTGTCAGCCAATTCATCTTCCAGATATGTGGAGGAAAAAGAAGCCCCTTTTGTCTGACTCCCACATTTTTCCCCACAGTTACATATACACAGGTAGAGACCAAATTGTGAATGGGCTGGGTTTTTTAACATTAATTTGTAAGTTGGTTGATTGGGAAGCTGAGCATTTTCTCTCATAAAAACCATATTTAAATGGAACCTAAGCCCCATAATGACCCCATATCAGAGCATGTGCCAGATTCAGAGAAATAAGGAGAGAGAGTGAGGAGGGAGATGAAGCAAGGACCCTTCTTTAATTCCAGGCTTGCTCAGGTAACGCTTCAAGCTCTTTACCTTTAGTATTTCTTCACCTTCTCATAGTTTATGTCACCTCTTAATGCCTCTGATCTTCTCTTGCTCTGTGCAACTCCTAAAATAGGCCTGCCTTACACCAAGTGTCTTTTAGATTCCAAAGCTATATACCTGCTCCCCCTAGTCTTTCCACCTTTTCCTCTAATCTAAATGGCTATTTGAAATGAACTGGTGCTGGGAGGGAAGTACCCTAATGAAATAATTCACACTAAAGTATGAAAGGCTGATTCTCCTTATCTCATCTAGAAGTGTTTGCTTTTTAAAAGGATTATGAATTTTGCAAGTGGAATTGTAACTAAATTCTAGCAGTGAAACAAAATAGAGAGAAAAATAGCTAGTATGTAAGAGGTATTTTGGAAGAGGTATGTCATAAAAATATGGGTTGACCAGCCCACCAAGGGTCTTTCTCGATCTATCCCTTTGTGTCACCACCTTCTCCGGTACTCATATGCACACAGGTACCCAAACACACATCTCATTGGCTACCTTGGCTTCTAAATCCTTTCCTCATCAACTGGATAATTACTCAAATAATAGCATTTCAGAACTGGAGAGGTTCTGCCATTAGCTAACGTTATTAGTTCATTTTATAATTGAGGAAACAAAGCTCAGACAGGGCCTAAGTCACCCAGGCAAGCAGGAGAACCAGTGCTGGAATCTAGGTCTTCTGCCCATGAATCTAGGGCATTTTCTTTTACACTCCATGCTTGGCATTCAGAAGTCTGGTAAGATAAACTTAGAAACACTCATGCATTGACCTTGTTCCCTTACGCATGTGGATCTTCTCTCTCTTTGAAGTTGGCAAGTGGAAGCCATCAGTACCAGAGGTAAGATAGTCCAACCAGGTGTTCCTACCAACATGTCCTGACCCAAAAGCTGGGGATTTTCTGTCCTTGGCTAGGTAGGACTGTCGAGGAATTGGAAAACTGGGGCTGTTTGAGGGCCCTGGCACATGCTTTATTTGTTAGTTACTCATAGAGATACCATGTGAAGCTGTTAGGATTGTTATTGCCTCTCTCCTCTTATTGCTACTTTTGTTGAACATTTAGATTGTCACTCTAATAATTGGAACCACTCTTCACTCCCTTGACAGTAGAGCACAGGGGTGGTATCATTCTGTCTGGAGAGGCAGGCTGCCTGGGGCCATATCCAGCCAGCGCTTTCTGGCTTAGTGAACTTAGCATGTACTGAGTCTCTGTGCCTCAGCTTCTTCACCTAGAAAATGGGGGCAGGAATAGTTTATACCTTATGGGGCCGTTTAATATATATACATGCTTAATAAATGTTAGCTGTTGTCATCATTATCATCAACAACTTGTAGGTGTTTTTCCTTTGCTTTTCTAATTTTTTTCAGGAAGGGAAGCCTTCCTGGTCTTAGCTGCCTTCCTACATTGCTAGGCAATCTGTAAATCGTGCAGTCATTAAAGGTTAAGTTGACCCTTTATGCAATTCTTTTCTGGGAGGCCTCATTGTGTATAGTGAGTCACCACCACTGAGAAGTAGACGGTGAGTCAGTAACCATTAAGGGGAGGTCAGAAGGTCTCCTGGCTCCAAGTGAGAGGTTCCAAATTCAGCCCCTGGGGTGCAGAAAGCAGCAGTGCTCTTCTATGGCTGAGTGAATTTGAGGTACTATGGAGAACATGGGCTACTCTGGTCAGAGGGCATAAAGAGGTGGATAAATGCTGTGGCTTCAGAATCACACAGACCTGAGTCTGATTTCAGCTCTGCCTCTATTTTCTGTGTGACCTCAGGCAAGTTAATTAACTTCTCTGTGTCTCATTTTTTTATCATCTGTAAATGCAGATGATCATAACAGAAATGACTTCATGGCATAAATGTTTGGGAAAATGCTGAGAATCAAGTAAATACTCAATCAAAAGTAATTCTTAAAGTCATTATCATCATGAATAGCAATCAGGACAGACAGCTCCAGAGATCAGCCATAACAGAGAAGCAAACTAAGGGGAAAAGGTAGCAGGAACAAGGATGTGTGAGTTTAGGTAGTGACAAGCTATTCATCTAGTATTAAATACAAAAAGTCATAATTTATTCCTTACTGTATCGCTATGAAGGAATGAATGATGTGTACTCACATAATTTGCATTTTGTAAAGGAAGATTCTGAGGCATTGAGTATAAGCAACCTTCTTACAAAAATCAGATGTGGTCTAGCTCCTCTTGGAGCTGAGCTTCCATTCAGATCCTGATTGTAGAGGGCTAACCATCCTGGCCTAGGCAGAGAAGACCTTGTCAGGTCTGTGACTCTATAGTGCACTGACATATGAATGTCACATAACTACCTATGGTTCTTCCTGATCTCAGCTGGCCCTCCTGGTTTCATGCCATCTGCAAACGGGCACCTTCCAGTGCTTCTTCCTGCTCACGCTTTCTGCCCCCTCTGCTGCCTCATTCACTCCGAGTGCCCCGCTATCTGGGCTTCCATTTTTCTTCCTTTTTAATGCAGTGTTTTGTTTCTCTCTTTCTCTTTCTTCCTTTACACCCCCATCTCCCTCCTTCCTCCACACCAATCAAATTCCACCTTGCTTCTTGCTGTATTCATTATCCTACCTCATTCCCCCTCATTCCTAGAAAACAGCTCACAGAGGCTCACCCTCCCCCTTCCAACTCACAGTGCCCACCCTCCATGAATTCCAGCAGCCTGGCAATCAGTAACTTTAGCATCACACCGCACAGCTCTCAGAGTTTACGCTACTTGTTACTACGCTCCTTGCTACTGCTCTCCAGGGTTTCTGCTTTAAAAAATCCACTTCAAAAATATCGTTGGTACAAGTTGAACCCACAGTTAAGTTTACTGACACATTAACACATTTCATGGTTTTATTTAATTAGTAGCTCAGGTCTATGCTCAATTATGCAGTGAAGAAAGACTAGATCCCTAAGAGACACATTTATTTTCTACTATAAAGAAGAAAACCACCTAAACATTTAACAGAAACTCCAGCCCTGAGTCCATCCACTCCTTTATCTCCCCACTCCTCCCACCCCAAGCTGATGGGACACTGCATTTTCCTTTGTGGAGTCATTTATTTCACTCTTCCTGGAGCTCAGACCGCTTCCCAGTGTGTGCGTGCATGCACACGTGTGTGGCCACTGCTGTTTTTGCAAAGGGCTTACCTCTCTTCTGCCATTTTACCAGGACACAGGAGGCAGCTCTCCCTCTCTTTCTCTCCCTGCCCCCAACTCAGCCTGGGCTTTTTCCTGTCCTTAACTCCACCAGTGCAGCAGCAACTAGCTGAGCTGCTTTCGTGCGTGCGTGCGTGCGTGCGTGCGTGTGTGTGTGTGTGTGTGTGCATGTGCAGCTAGGCCAAGCCTTCGAGTCTGCCTGTCATTGGAGAGTTTTAGTTTGCATTCAGAAGAAAGGAGGAGGAGAGACAAGGGGGGAGGAGGAAAGGTGGAGGGGGACGGTGTGGGGGGGCACGGAGAAGGGAGGGAGAATGTCTTGTTTGTGGCTTGTCAGCAATTGCTTGAGACAAGCTTCCATGTGTGAAAGCTACTTGGCATGAATGCCTGGGCCGTACCAAGTGTCACCGCAGCAAGAGGGGGAGTCAGAAGAAAAACAGATCAGACCAGAGCAGACAATAGGCCCCTAAAGTGTTCCCCCTAAGTTGCTTTGATGTTGTCCTAGTGTCTTGATACAAGGAGGCCAGGGATTGCAGGAAAAGGGTCTTTTTTGTCTTCATTCACTTTCCCCCCTCAGTTTCTGAAATGATTCTCCAGAATTTTTCCTCATAAAAAAGGTAAGAGCCCTAACGATTCCTTCTGGGGCAGGCTTGTTCGCCCGTGCCGGGAAGTGGGGTTCTCATTCCTGCGCCGCCCGGGAGGAGCGCTGGGGTCCTGCGATTGGAGCTCTCGCCTTGTCCCTGGAAGTCTTTCCCGGCGCTCGGCGCTGGGGATGGCCCCTCTTTCTCGGGAACCCCAGTAACACGATCTGTGCCTCTGGGTTGGTGGGGGAGAAGGGGTGGATGGAGATGGGCGGGAAGAGGGTGTGAGGGCAGAGGGTGTGAGGGGAAGAAAAGAGAGAGAGAGAGGAGCCTGAAAGGGGGCGAGAAGGGCAGAGCCCTGGTGTTGAGCGGCCCCAGCCCGGAGCCCGAGGAGGCCTTGCAGGCTTGGAGCCGAGCGCCTCGGGCTGAGAGAGGGCTGCCTGGGGCTCTGCTGAGCGCCTGCAGAGATTGCGTCGCGCTTTGTGTGTGCGTGTGCCGCTGGGTCTGTGCGTGTGTGTGAGTGTGTGTGTGTGTGTGTGTGTGTGGACTTGCCATACACTGCCCTGGAATGCCTCGTGTGCAGGGGAGGTACCCCGATCCTCATCACCCGGGCCCAGACTCTCCGCGGGAGAGCGGCGTGGCGGACAGGAAGGGAGAGCAGAACTCTGCTGCCACACAAGCCAGAAAACTTTTCCAGTCTCAGGGATTTCTCTGGTGGCAGATGCTGTAAAGGAGTTGTGAGGCACCTTGTGCCTCAGTCTCCTCATCTGCGAAATCCAGAGAGCTGGCCGGGAAGGCTGCACGCCTTCCAGGGATTTGGTGAAGCAGAATAGATCATTACGTCTAAGAGGCGTGGAGAAATCTTCAAGCTAGAAATGCTGTGGAATCACAAAGTAGAAGGGTTATCATTATCCTTGATCATCATCGTCATGATAATAAAAACCTTCATCAAAGACACCCCGAGACAAGTAGACCCGGGAACACAGATCAAATATCCGAGCATTTCTAAGGAAACAAAAAGCCTTTTTCCACCTGTTGGCTTCTGTCCTTTTCTCTTGTGTCTTTTCGTTAGATTTATTGGGCTATTTGTACATATAGAACGGGGTGGAAGGCGCTGGGCTTTTCCCTTCCCTCCTCCCTTGTACATATTTTTATTCTTAAAGTCGGTCAGTGTAAGATGTTTGAAGAGAAAATATGCCTTCTGTCGTTCATTTAAGACCTGGTTGCTGGCAGGGTATGCAGACACATCGGTAAACCCTACCTTGGAGGTTAAAGATTTTTACTGTGGCTTTTAGAGACTAAATGAGATTTATTTACAGTTGCAGTTTATCAGAGAATAAATATCACTCTGAGTTTGTGAGAGTAAGGATGTGAAGGCTGTTTACTGATGGTTTTGTGGATAAAACCTTTGGCTTTTTGAAATGACATTTGGAGAGATGGGAGTAAAAGGCTAAAATCAGTGCCTAATATTCATCTTTAAATTTCTTTAAAGAAAAATGGTATCTGCTTGTTTTCTTGAATTGTGGATATCCTTTCTTCTCTTCTTACCTGGTGATTGTTTGAAAGCTCTCAGTTGTGGCTCTCTTTGAATTCTCCGGGGGAAATTTCACTCTCTTACCTAATCCTAAGCTTTCTGTGACTCTGCTACTTGTCCAGAAAAATCTGTGAAAGTCTGGGAGGCGCTGCCTCCTTCCATTCTCGCTGCAAATGTTTATCAGACTGACTCCCTGTGATAGCTAGAGATTGAAGCAAAGGGCCAGTCCTGGTTGAGAATATTTATGTTCTTACTATAGAGGCCTGGAGAACCTGACTTCTGGTGCGGGAAAGTATGAGGGAGAGATATTAATTGGTCTAGACCTGGCAAGAAGCACCCTCCCATATAATGTTTCCCTGGAATAGAACTAAACATATGTGAAAGCTTAATTGTTTTCCACTTTGTTAAGCAGAAGGTCTTACCATGGTTTGTCTCTTGCAAGGTTTCAAGGGTCAATATCTTCATAAAATGTTAGAATTTCAGATGTGCATGGGAAAAGAGAGGTTATTCATCACGTTTTAAATGAGGACACTTAAAGCCCAGGGAAGATCAGCAATAATCTGAGGGGGCTTGATGAAGTTCTGCTAGCATCTGGACTGCACCCTGGAGTTCAGAGTGTCCTGAGGGTCATCATGCCAGCCACTCTAACATGTCCTTCACATTTGATTTTGTATGGTTTGCACTTGGGCCAGCCAAAGATAGGCACCCTTTGGGATTCTGCTGGCTGTGCCGGATTATAGCAGCACACTCAGGCTTGCTCATGGTGCATGGCACAAACATGGCAACTGCATCACAACATGAGTTTGCATAAATTCATTCATCTATTCATTTGTTTATTCGACTCGTATTTTAGGGGTGTTTGCCTTGCTCAGGCACCTTGCTGGGCACTGAGGACATAGGAAAGAACAAGGCATATGTGCCCTTGTTCTCAGGGAACTTGCAGTCTTGATGTGTTATAATCAACATTAACCACCTCATCAAACAAATTAGTGATTATGATATTGATAATCTATATTGAACAGCATGCAGATACTATAATGCAGGGTATAAAATTGTATAAGTAATCAACCTGAAGTTTGTAAATAGACACTTTTCTCTTTGTGGCTGAGTTCTTGTCCCAGACAACTCCTATTCCACTGGTGGCATTCCTACTCACACAGAGTTCAGCATTTCCTCTCTTTTTTCCTCTCTCCCCACACGATGCAACAGAGATACAAATAATATCTGCTGATGCTTTACAGGTGTGCTATTAAAACTTCACACTCACTGTACACCAGCCTACCTAACAGTCATTATCTGGGTGATTCACATCAGCCTCTACATGCTGTTAAAACCCTAATGGGCGCTGGAGAAGACATGTTAGTGAGGCTCTTGTCTCACTTTATTTATTCCATAGTTTTTCCAGCTGATACTAAAACCTTAGCTGCAGGAAACTCCGCCATTATCACTGATATGTTGGAATTCCAAAAACAATAGTATAACGAAGGGGCTTTTCTCATCCCTCCCAATAAGGACACATATCTCTGAAAGGAGAAAATGTTTAAAAACCTCTTTAATGGGTCCCATTTGGGTTGGGTTATTAAAATTTTACTGGTTTGATGAGATCAAAGGTAGGAGCATCACCCACCCTCTATTTATGGTCTTACTTGGAGAGAATATATAGTTGAAATGCCAGTCATTTCCATGAAGGCAGATCTGTGTTGATGCTTATATCCCCATTTTCTACATTGTGTCTTTCTGTGTCCTTTCACTCAAAGGAGTACTGTGTTCAGTGTTATCAATCCAACATTTTAGATTAATTTAGTAGTTTGAAAGGAAGACAGACATGCACACCCACACATAAATCATAGGTTTATGTGCCTATACTTTGGGAACCCACACTGGTTGTGTGATTAAGTCGAGCGATGAGCAAAATAATAGTCATTTCTATGCGTTCAAGGTTGTTAGGCAGTGAACGTAGTGAAGTACCCAGCTCACCTTGTAGTGACAGCCTGCCCAGAGCTTGCCATCCTCATCTGCGTTTGGCACCCGGGGTGGTTGCCTTCTCCGGTGAGCTGTACGGCTTCATTGACAAGTCTCTGATCACTTCCAACACTCCCCCCACTCAGTTTGTCACTCACTGGGGAGCTGCCTCTGGAGGAGGCAGCAACTGAATGGGCCTTGGAAGAGTGATCCAGGGAGAAGGAGCCTGTGTGCAGAGCTAAGATGCAGAAAAAACACGGATCTGGTTGGTGGAAGGATTTAACAGAACTGGGGAGCCAGACAGCAGTGACTCAGGTCATCCTTGACTCCAGGGGAATAAAAATGAAGACATGATGACATTTAAAAAGATGCAATGTGTGGGGACTGTGTATAAATAGAAGTTCCAGAGCCTTTAGTCCTATTGCAGGTAAAACCCACACAACATGCAGGACATTCCCCAAACTCCTTGGTTAAAAATACTGCTTGTGCATGTAATTTTACTGAAGGGAATTTTGTGGATTTTCTCCCTGCATGAGACATAAATATAAGATGTAAAATGGAAAAAAATCCCCATTTCTTTTAAGCCTTGACATTTTAATGTACTTTAAAATGATATCTGCTTAGTCCTTTCTTATAATAGCCCTATGAATTAAGTAATATTGTTATATTTGTGTAAGGTTATGTGACTCACCCAAGGAGTCACCAAAAATAAGGCGTGAGATGGCTAGCTGATTAAATCTCCCCATTAGGTCAAATCTCTTCAAGAAAAGAGAAGCAAAGAAGTGAATCAAGCACCATAATATTCTGGTCAAAGGTACTGTGTTGATGTGGTAAAGTAATTGCCATAGTTTTGACATCTTTTTTTAAACACTAAGATTTAGAGTGTTGATCAAAAAAGAGGGACCCCATTCTAATCCAGTAATTATGTATTTTTTTATAAAGTACATTGGACCAGTTTCTGGCTTGGGTTTTGCCAGTCTATGATCTAGGCATCCCCATTCTATTTCTCTGGATCTGGACCTCTTTTAGAAAGGGGATTAGACTAAGTCATAAACAAGGTTCTTCCCAGTTCTGTTATTTAGTATTTGTCTGATTCCATGAATAGGACCTTCCATGAATCTAGTCTTTTTGGTCACCTTATATACAAGGTACAGTTCAAGAACTATGGTAACCAAAGGGAAAATGTGAGTTTTGTGGATGTATGAGATTCATTCCTGTATGTCCAAACTATGCTGACATTTGGAAGAGAAAAGCAAATAGGAAAAAGTGGAATTTTAACTTCTGGATTTTAAGAGAATTTGCCAGTCAGCATGCCAGGCACATGTGCAAGGAGACTAAAGAACCATTTTCAAAAGAATAGGCTATTTTGAATGCATGTCTTTGTGTTAATAAGAATGAATTTAAAATGGATGGGCACTGGGAACATCTTTTAGCTTCACCATCCTCACTGCTTTTTCATAGAAATTGTGTTGTTCCTTTTTGTATTATGCTTGCATATTGTTTTGAGGATGCAAAGGACTAGTTTAAGCAATCATAGCACTGAGGATACATGCTCTGCTTAACACTATGCATTTGGGGGTGACAGAACTATTGACAATCCTTATGACATACATCTCCTGAAGGATATTGCTGAAGACATGCTGATATGGTGTCATATATAATATAAATATACACACATATATTACATACCTTTATAATATTTTAAATATATATATATTATGTACCTTTAGGATGTGAGTAATAAATTGCTTCTGAAATGCGGCCAAGAGTGGGCCAGACAGGGTAGAAAGTGAATGATATTTTCATTAATCATGTTTTCTATAAGCAATTCCAAACACCAGTCATTTAAAATTTGTTAAATCTTTGAAAAGACACAATTTAAAAATTGTACATGGTAACTCTTAATGCAATTTTTAGAACCCCAGAGGAAGTTCTACCATGTTTTAGGAATATCATCTTAGGCAAAGGAGACCAGTTCAAGACTGATTTGATGATTCGTAAACCACTGACTCTTTGAACTGGTCTTTTTTTTCAAGAGTTAAGGAGCAAAGAAGTGTCTTAAAAAAGAAAACACTATGTAAAACATCATTACTTTCTAACTGGGGAAGAGAATTTTGAAGATCACATATAATGATTTTTTTTACTCTTATGTCCCTTATTCTTGCTTGCTTAAAATTCCTAATATTAGATATTTTGCTGAACTTCATAAAAATCCTAAGTAAATACATGACAGAAATGTATTACTGACTTAAAGATAGGAAAACAGGAATAGGTTTGTGAAATGGTATACCAGCAAACTTTTTAGAATGTAGAATATAGTCTGCAGAAATATGTGAAATATTTTGTTATTGATAAATGCTGAACTATAAAGGAAAATAAAAGCATATTCCATATATTATTGTTGCCAATCTAATTTTTAATGATCTAAGTAACTCTCAAAAGTATTTTTATGTTACTCACTTAAAGATTCAAAATGCCTCCAATCTAAAGCTTTGGAGAACTTTATGATTTCCATATGAACCATAGTCTCTCTTTATCTTGAAAAATAAGCTCAAAATTAATAGTTATTACAGTTGAAAGAAGCCAAGCCATCTTTTGCTCAGAGGAGAAGATTGTGGACTTTGAGGTAACTTTATCTTACCTAATACTAGATCTATTTGACTTTCTATTATCCTTGGGGCTTATTTAATTAGTATATGTTTGAGGAGAAAATTTTTGCTGAAGGTCTGTGAACAAGTTCACCTTTCTGAACTTGGGTCAAAGGCATACTTGCTCTAAGGATGTCTGGATTGGCAGTTTATTGTATAAAAGTCCATGACGTACTGGGATGTTTAAGGCAACCACAGTCTGAAGAATGAAGGATTTTAGCTCCTGTGCCAATGCCCAGGCTGCTCCCTCTCTCTCTGGAACATCCTTCTGACTTGTCTTTTCCAAGCTAACTCCCACTGCTCCTTCAAGTCTCATCCTGGGCATTTCTTCTGGGAAGCTTCTTAGACCCATACCATCCTATCTCAGCTCCACTGCCTCCTGGGCTGGGTGCACCCTTCTGTGTGGCCCTGGAATCATCTGCATCCTGTTCTGCGTTGTGGCCCTCTTGAGGGCTGGAATTGTCTTTAGTCTTTGTATCCCTAATGCCTAGCACAGGGTGAAACAGAGCAGGTGGTCAATAAAGGCTGTTGAATGAACAAACAGTTCGCATTGAAACATAGCTTATTTTATTGAAACATTGAAATATAGCTTATTAAGAATATGGCTTATTAACATGGCTTATTAATAAGTTTAAATACAAAAGAATGACAGGTAAAAATCTTCTATCATTCAACCTTATGTTCCACATATAAAAGGACAGTTCTTATATTAGGGTATTCATCCTTCTTCCCCTTTGCAAAGAATAAAGTATACATTTATAACTATTTTGTGTATCCCTGAATCCTCCCTTTTCTTATGCCCAGCATTTCTCTCCTAAAGCTTGTTTGTGATGTTTCCCATTCTTGGGTTTTGTGGTTTGCTTACCTGAGAGTTTATTTTTTATGTCAAATAATCAGAGGATAAATGAGTTGGTAAAATTTGCCTTGATATTTAGGTAATAGTAGAGAGGTTTCTTCTATTTCAGAAACAGAGAACACAGAGAGATCTTTGAGGATGTCTGGACAATAGAGGATAGTAAGGTGAATGCTTGGCTCCCGGGAATCTGCAGTTTTGACCCATCTGGACAAAGGGGGAGACAATACAATTTAACTTCCATCTTTTAGGAAAGGTTGTAAGTGTCAAACCCTCTAGATAAGTTGTAGTTGCCAATAACTGACTCCCTGAAGTTTCAGCAAGAAAAGGGAGATTCACTGTGAGGGTGTGCACAGATGGAACCTGAAATCAGAACCAGAACTCCTTCAGCTACTGAGGCAGCTCTAGGGGCCACCTTGTCTCCTCTATCCATCTTCTTCTCCCACTGTGTTCACTTTCCTTGGACTCCTTTTGCTACCTGCTTTTGGTCTTGTGGCTGTAATTCTGAGTAACCACTCTCAATCTCATAGCTTTTGCTTACACCTAACTGTTGCTTCTTTGATTTACCAAGACACCCATGTCCAAAACTCTACCCTCTCTACTATGCCCCCTTTATGGCTTCTTCCTCATGGCTTCTTTCCTTATATTCTTTCATTTGTAGTTTCCCTTAACAGTTGCTTCATTCTCTCAGCATTCCCCAATTCCAATTCCAAGAAAGAATCCAACTAACCTAACTCACCTTTTTATTGCCCTAATAGGTCCCTAACCAGCATTGCCCAAGGGTCAGAAGTGCACCTCTTTGTCCAGGATGCTGTGGTAAAGGGAGGTGGGTAGGGGAAGAGGGGTTGTCACTTGGTATAAAACTAGATTGCCTTTTAGTAGGAACTACCGAAGGATTATCATTCCTCCCATGTTGCTGGCAACACATGTATTTGACATAGCCAATATAAATCCATTATAGAAGTCTAAGAAATTAAGGATAACCAGGTTATTAAAAATTAAAATGTTTCGTGATGACAGTTAGTATAACTGAGATAAGAAGACCATGGGAACAAATAGCAAATTTATAACCAGAGAAGAAATTAGGAGAAGGAAGTATATTAGAGTTAGTTCTTTTTTAAAAAATTTATTATTATTATTATTATTATTTTTAATTTTAGTATCATTAATCTACAATTACATGAAAGACATTATGTTTACTAGGCTCCCCCCTTCACCAAGTCCCCCCCACATACCCCTTCACAGTCACTGTCCATCAGTGTAGTAAGATGCTGTAAAATCACTACTTGTCTTCTCTGTGTTGCACAGCCTTCCCCGCCCTTATCCCTCCCTTCCCACCCAAAAGACAAACAACAACAAATGTTGGCAAAGTTGTCCAGAAAGGGGAACCCTCCTACACTGCTGGTGGAAATGTAAATTAGTTCAACCATTGTGGAAAGCAGTATGGAGGTTCCTCAAAAAGCTCAAAATAGAAATACCATTTGACCCAGGAATTCCACTTCTAAGAATTTACCCTAAGAATGCAGCACTCCAGTTTGAAAAAGACATATGCACCCCTATGTTTATCGCTGCACTATTTACAATAGCCAAGATATGGAAGCAACCTAAGTGTCCATCAGTAGATGAATGGATAAAGAAGATGTGGTACATATACACAATGGAATATTACTCAGCTGTAAGAAAAAAACAGATCCTACCATTTGCAACAACATGGATGGAGCTAGAGGGTATTATGCTCAGTGAAATAAGCCAGGCGGAGAAAGACAAGTACCAAATGATTTCACTCATATGTGGAGTATAAGAAAAAAATAGAGTTAGTTCTTAGATGAGTGATATCATTTCATACATTTATTAAAAAGCAAGAGTGGGTGAATAATGAAAACGAGAAATATTGATATGGATCCAGAGGTTAGTTTGAAAAGCAAACAAACTTGGAATTGGGGACCAGGCTGAGGAGGACAAATAGGAATACTAAACTTTCTAGGGAGTTCCTGCGTGTACCTTCTTACTGTGTTTCCTTTCTCTATTTCCCTGTTCTGTGCTTGATCCCTCTTACATTAATTTCTGGAACAATCTGTCACGAACCAATGATATAACCTTGGCCTGATTTTTATTATCTCTGAAATTTAATTTACTCATCTGTAAAACAAGGAAAATTGTTATTTCAATAGTTTGTTATAAGAATTAAATTAGATGGCATATATTTAAAGAGATTGATTCATATTACCTAGGATGTAGTAGGTACTCAGTCAATTGTAGGAATTATTCTGGCACACAGGAGGGAAAGAAACATTGATGAAACAATGTCCTGGGTAAAATTTTGCTTGTTGTATAATTTATTCCTTATAACAATCCTGAGGGGCTATATTATTATTTCTACTTTATGAATGAGGATATAATGACAATAATTGAGTATTTGCTATGTGCAAAGCACTAAGCTGAACCCTTTTATGTGTTGCCTTATTTAAACTAAGGTAGGTGCTATTAATGGCTCCCTTCTCATATTTGGGGAAAAACTGAAGTCTAGAGAGTTTAACTTCCCCAAAGTTGTACACTAGTAAGTGACCAGCAGAGCTTGTGTGTACGTCTGTCTGAACTAAGGTTAGTCTAATTCCAGCATTTTCCAGAGTCACGTAGTTGATGAATGTGAGTGTGACTGAGTCCAGATTCAGGTCTTATTTAGGGCAGTACTTCTGCATTTATCTACCAGAGATACATGATGACTGAATGAAGGTAATGGTTGGCGCACACACACTTATGCTACACCTGAATCCAAGTGTGATGGCAAATTTTAGAAAGCCTACAAAGGAAAAAAATTTTTTTAATTATCAAACTATGGTCTCTTAGACCTGAAGAAACGATTTAACAAACATACATTGAATGTTTATTGTGTGTCAGGCAATGAAAGATGAGCTTGTCATTGTGGGGATGCAAAATGAGTATGGCTGAATATCTTTAAGGTGCTTTTATTCTGGTTGGGGGAGTTAGATCTCACACAACTAATTGTAAAGCATATAGCAATGGATCGAAGAACTGTGGTAGTCAAGGGAGAGAACAATTACTTTGGTGGTAGAAAGCAGCAGCAGAAGCAGCTGGGGAGGCTTCATGCAGGAGATGGCATTTGCAATGGTCTTTGAGAGGATGGATACAGAAGTACTAGAAACCTGTTAAAGTTTCCAATTTCTTAGCATCATTGATTTTTAAAATGGGTAGTATAAGGTAGCTAACTACTGTGGTAATATATTGACAGACAATAGTGTTTTCAAAGATTAGGTTCTTTGACTAAAAGTGGGGAGTATCTACTCATTAATCATAAGAATATATTGGCATTTTCCTATTCTGTACTTACACATATTTCTAATGAAAGAGTAAAAAAATGGACTCCTGTGTTCTAATCATTCTAGGTTGGGGATCCATAGCTGTCCGGCAGTCCCACAAAGCCTACACATCCCTCAAGTGTCTAGATGGTACAGCAGTATCAGCTCTTAGCTACGTTGTATGGTGTTGAGTAGTACTAAGGTATTGGCAGGTGGGTCATTTATCCATCTACACTTGGATTGGAGACTTTAGTCTGTAGTTCAGAGTCCCCAATTTTCACTACACAGAATACCAGGCTTTCTGAATGTTTATTTTGGACACAGTTCTAATTTAAATATTCTATGTTTTCCCACAAGTACATTCATGATTGGTAGCCTGTGTGTTCTGATTGTTATTTCAGGTTGTTAATTAAGTTGAGTTTCCACATCCTAATCCTGTTAAAAGAGGGCCAAGCAGACATCTTCTACACATAGACTTTATCCATATGCAGGGAGAATGCACACACTTGTCTTTATGCTATAAGGCAGAAACCCAACTAAGAGCTCTTGTTTTAGTTTGGTTTGGTTCTTTACTCAAGTTCCCTTTTCCCAAACTCTGTCAATGGACATTATGCTCATCCTTTCTTAAAGGCCTGGTTCAAATGTCACTTTCTTCATAAAGTCTTTCTCAGTTTCTAGAGACTCAGGAATCTCTCCAGCCCCACAGTGTCCGTGTTATCTTGTACTTTTCTTGGAACGATCATAATAGTTGTATGTGTTCACTATTATAAATCCCTTAGCAGACAATAAACAGAGGCAGGGCTTTAGGCTCTACTCACTTATATATCCCTTAAAACACCCAACAGAGTCCCTGCCTTTCAAGTGGTTGGTGCTCAGAGATGTTTATTGAACTCAATTGAATTGAATTCTTGGCTTTGGGTATGATAACATTGATGTCTGAGCCCCAGTTCTCTTTTGAAAAAGAAACATTGCTTTAGAAAAAAGCATCTTAACTGATTTTAGAATGAAAGAAACCGCATAATACAAACAGAAATTGTAATTATTATTAATAAGCTTCATTAAAATAGCAGGAACTGATAGAATTATTTCCTTTGCTTGCTTTTGCAGGTAGAGTGGGCAAGCTCGATAAACTAACTGGTCTTTTCCATCTCTAATGTCTATGATTCTTTGAAATTTTATGCAGACAAGTGCAAGCTAATGTACACTGGAAGGGACAATTCAAACAGCTCATACTCACTGATGGGCTCTGAATTACTCTACTTATAAGTGCTCAGGAAAACGATCTCAGATTCATTGTGGATTGCTCAATGGAGACATCTGCTTGCTGTGCAGTGGCAGTCAGAAGAATGAATGAGATATAATAGGCTACATTAACTTTGAGAATGGGATAAAGAATAATGCAGAAAATAATATAGTGCACATAATTTGTCATTGACTATTTCTGTAATTACAACAAAACATTTTAATGATATACATTGATGTTATGACTTCACCTTAAAATCAGAATTCGGCATTGGGTCCTTTCGTTGCAAAGAAAACAAAGCAGAAATACAAAGGATCTAGAGAAAAACAACAGATTGCCTCCAAGATATATAAAGGATTTGCCTGTAATGAGAAACTGAAAAGACAAGAACATTTTAATCTGGCTAAAGGGAAAAAAAGTGATATTGTACAAATTTATTTAAAATTAATGAAAGTTTCAGAAAATTGCTAAAGGTATCTTCGGATTATCCTTGGTAATGGAAGTCAGAGATAGGCAGGATAATTGAAATCCCCAATAATCTCCAACCCTCATTTTAGCTTTTAGTTGCAACATCCTGTCCCTATGAACAGTTTTCACAAAATAACAAATTCAGGAAGACGTTGCAGGCCAGGGTTTGTGAACTGAACAGCCCATTAGAAAGGCAGCCTGGGGTGTTGGGAAGCACCCAGAATTTGGAAACGGCTAACAAGGATTCTAGGCCCTATGCTGTTTATCATCTTTACAAACTTGAGTGATATGCTGAACTTCTATGAGACCCAGTTCCCTCACTGTAAAGTGGAGATAACAGTAGTAGTGATTTTAATGGATTTGTTGAACTAAATTAAGTAATTGGAAGTTTTTGGTGAGCTGATGTATTATGTTGAGTGCTGGTTGTTAACAGTGCCTGCCTACTCATTTGGCTTGCTGGTCTCAAGAGCAGACATAGCTCCAGGTACCAGGGGGCTTACACCACACCTTCCCTTCTCTTGAATATTCTACTGCTGATGTTCATGGCAGGAGATTTTAGAAAGATGCATGCAACATTTCTTTCACATCCACAGTCATTCACAGCATGCCTACTCCCTTGCTCCCAGAAAGCCTTAAGATATGTTGCATATGTTTTTATTAACGCATGATTATTTAAAGGTCATCTCCCATAATTTTTACAATAACCCTTTGAGGTATACACTCCAATTATCCTCATATTCCAGATGCAGAAACTGAGGCACAGACAGCTTGCTTAAGGACACACAGTAATGGCTGAATAAAGTCAAATCTGTGCTCTCTTGCCTCTTGGTTGATTTACAAAGTTTAGAAAACTGACTTAGGTGACTCTACCCATCCCTCCCCTGAGGACTGACTGGCTTTCCTTATTCCCCAGGAACTCCTACTCTATCCTTTGGCTCACATGTCAGGACTCACCTCCTCCATGAAGCTGATTCTAAGCCCTCTCTTCCTCTGGAAGAAGTCATCTTGTCTGCCTTAGGACTTGGCATTGTAGCTGTTAACATGTTATTATGCTAACAATAATAGAGACCCTTACTCTCTATTCAATTAATAGTTGGTGATTTTGTCAAACAGGTTAGTTAAAGCAGGAATCATACACAATGATGGAATCATTCCTGAAGCCATTTTTCCAACCTAAAGCATCCCTCAAGTTTTGATGTGGGGTCAAGTCCTCATCTTTTGAGTTTAGGGCCTCCCATTAGAGTTCTGTGTCCTATTTCTTGCATAAGACACACCTCTGAGGCTTTTTGTTTGTTTGTTTAGCCTGCCAAATCTTTTTTTTTTTTGGTATCATAAATATAAAATCACATGAGCAACATTGTGGTTAATAGATTCCCCCCATTATCAAGTCCCTACCACATACCCCATTATAGTCACTGTACATCAGTGTAGTAAGATGCTACAGAGTCACTACTTGTCTTCTCTGTGCTATACGGCCTTCCCTGTGCCCCCACCCCACATTATGTGGCTAATCGTAATGCCCCTTATTCCCCTTATCCCTCCCTTACCACCCATCCTTCCCAGTCCCTTTCTGCTTGGTAACTGTTAGTCCATTCTTGGGTTCTGTGGGTCTACCGCTGTTTTGTTTCATCAGTTTTTGCTTTGTTCTTATGCCCCACAGATGAGTGAAATCATTTGGTACTTGTCTTTCTCCGCCTGGCTTATTTCACTGAGCATAATACCCTCTAGCTCCATCCATGTTGTTGCAAATGGTAGGATTTATTTTCTTCTTATGGCTGAATAATATTCCATTGTGTATATGTACCACATCTTTATCCATACATCTACTGATGGACACTTAGGTTGCTTCCATTTCTTGGCTATTGTAAATAGTTCTACGATAAACATAGGGGTGCATATGTCTTTCTGAAACTGGGATCCTACATTCTTAGGGTAAATTCCTAGGAGTGGAATTCCTGGGTAAAATAATACTTCCATTTGTAGTTTTTTGAGGAACTTCCATACTGCTTTCCACAATGGTTGAACTAGTTTACATTCCCACCAGCAGTGTAGGAGGGTTCCCCTTTCTCTGCATCCTCACCAGCATTTGTTGTTCCTAGTCTTTTCTATGTCAGCCATCCTAACTGGTGTGAGGCGATATCTCATTGTGGTTTTAATTTGCATTTGTCTGATGATTAGTGATGTGGAGCATCTTTTCATGTGCCTGTTGGCCATCTGAATTTCTTCTTTGGAGAAGTGTCTGTTCATATCCTCTGCCCATTTTTTAACAGGGTTATTTGCTTTTTGGGTGTTGAGGCATGTGAGTTCTTTATATATTTTGGATGTTAACCCCTTGTTGGATACGTCATTTATGAATATATTCTCCCATACTGTAGGATGCCTTTTTGTGCTGCTGATGGTGCTCTTTGCTGTACAGAAGCTTTTTAGCATGATGTAGTCCCATTTGTTCATTTTTTATTTTGTTTCCCTTGCCCAAGGAGATGTGTCCAGAGAAAAAGTTGCTCATGTTTATATTCAAGAGGTTTTTGCCTATGTTTTCTTCTAAGAGTTTTATGATTTCATGACTTACATTCAGGTCTTTGATCCATGGTGAGCTTACTTTCATGTATGGGGTTAGACAATAATCCAGTTTCATTCTCTTGCATGTAACTGTCCAGTTTTGCCCACACCAGTTGTTGAAGAGGCTTTCATTTCTCCATTGTATGTCCATGGTTCCTTTATCATATATCAATTGACCATTTTTAGTTGGGTTTATATCAGGGCTCTCTAGTCTCTTCCATTGGTCTATGGGTCTGTTCTTGTGCCAGTACCAAACTGTCTTGATTACTGTGGCTTTGTACTAGAGCTTGAAGTTGGGGAGCATAATCCCCCCAGCTTTATTCTTCCTTCTCAGGATTGCTTTGGCTATTCGGGGTCTTTTGTGATTTCATATGAATTTTAGAACTATTTGCTCTAGTTCGTTGAAGAATGTTGTTGGTATTTTGATAGGGATTGCATTGAATCTGTAGATTGCTTTGGGCAGGATGGCCATTTTGACAATATTAATTCTTCCTATCCATGAGCACAGGATGTGTTTCCATTTCATTGGTATCTTCTTGCCTCTTAGGCTTTTGCAATCGTTTTGTCTTGGTTACTTTAGAGTGGAGCAACATCTTAAAAACATTTTGTGAGTCAATAGATTTTTCTGGACTTAATGATGTTTTACAGTTGGCTCTCCTACACCTAAGTTGACAGCACATTTTTTTTAGTAATTCACCTTTAATGAACCTTTCTGAAACATTCAACTTAGATCTTGTAGGAACAAGTTAGCTCTTTTACTTTCATATTTCATTACTTTAAGTAAGTTTAATCAAATTGTGTAATTACAATGATAGAAAGAACCAGCATAAATAGGTTTGGGAACAAATACGCTGACTTCTGGTAAGCAGACAACACCACTGGTGGGAATGGCAGTGTGCAGGCATCCTAGGGTAGCCCATGCCTTGCTGTGATCACTCAGTGTGTCATGGGCCTTATGTTTTACATCATGAATGGAGACCACAGATTAATCAGCTCAGGGTCAGTCATTTAAGAGAGCCCCTGTTCAGTATGGCTTCTGTTCCATGTCTGGTCTAGAAGATGAATGCCTTGAAGGTCTAGCATTTATCTTTCTAGTTAGTTAGTCCCAGAATCTAGCACAGTGATGGGTATATATAGTGGGCCTTCAATAAACATTGACTAACTAGCTACTTGAGCATACCAGCGAAAACCAAACAGCTTTGCCACTGCACATCTTCATGGTGGGGATACTATGCAAAAATTCATCATCTAGAAGTTGGATTTAGGTATAGACAGAAAATGCTAGAAAATGAATTTCTGGCATTACTGTAAGGTAAGATGATATATACCATTAAATAGACAGATGTAAGGCAGGTATAAAGAAGTGGGTTTTGTGTAATATGTAACTAACCTAGATAACTCACTAACACAAAATAACAGTGAGAAAACAAAGGATAACATTTTACAGAAGATTAGATATGTTCTTACATGAGGAAAAATCCACATTTACAACCACAGTATCTGACTACAAAAAGCTGCTCTGGGCCAGCCGGGTCATGAAAAAATTTCCCTTACTGATATGTCCTTGAAGCCTTGAGTTTATTATATGTTTCTTGTGACAAAGTAAAGCATCTTGAGTTGAGCACTAGGAGAGAAAAGAAGTCAGATCTGAAGAATATTGAACTTGACAAAGACATTCTGTGGTAGGAGATTGGTTTGGGAGGTGGGGGTAGGGTGTTGGTGAAGGCAGGGATAGCCTCTTAAGATAAAGCAGGCAAAAAATGTTTAACTTTATGCTCAATAAATGTTTGAAACAAAATATATTAACCAAGCAAAGTTGGAAAATTACAGAAGTTTATATGACCACAGGCAATAGGATGAGAATGAATATATATATATAATATTAAAAATACATATTATATATTCTCTGTCTATATATGTATATACACTATATAATATATATATGTAATATGCGTGTGTGCACGTGTGTATAGAAATAATCTTCCATAGGCTCTAGCATGGACACTCTCATTAATTTTCTATATCGAAGTCTGCAGTTCCAATTATTGATTCTTGAAGACTTCCCTATTCCTCAAAGGCTGCAGAGTTGCTGTCTGAAAAAGGAAGAAAGGAATTAGTATTGTATTGTGCATTCATTGTGTTCCAGTCTTTTTGCTCACATGTTTAATATTATGTTAGATATCCCTTAAATATAAACTGCCATTGATTTTTCAAAGACCCACATTACTTATGTGCCCCTAAGAAGAACATCCTCCCACCATTAAACTGTGGCACACCATCAGTGTTAAAATGCATGATTTTAGAGCTCTTAAACTGTGAAAAAATATGCATCTTAAAAATCAGTGGGATAGATTCAGGCCAAGATGTTGGCGTGAGTAGGGCAGTGGAATTCTCCTCCCAAAACCATATATATTTTTGAAAATACAACAAATACAACTATGCCTAACAGAGACACGAGAGGATACAGTACACCAGCCAGGCTACATCTACATCTGCGAGAACTCAGCACCTGATGAAAGGGGTAAAATACAAGCAGCAACCCAGTGGGACCCGAGCGCTCCCCCAATTCAAGCTCACCAGCGGGAGGAAAGGAGTTGGAGCAGGGAGGGAGTGGAAACACAGGACTGCTAAATACCCAGCCGTAGTAATCTGCACCGAGAGTGCAGACACACATTGCATGGTGTGCTGGACATTAGGGAAATGGAAAAGCAAAATCTGTGAGCGGGTCGCGGGTCCCCACAGCCAGCTCCCCTGAGACAAAAGAAAAGCAAGTGCTTTTTGAAAGTCTTAAAGGGACAGGGACCCCACAGCTGGATGGAATTGTCCTGGCACACTCAGCCCTCCCAGCAACTGGGAACCCCGGGGAACCTCAGGCACCATAACCCCCTGGGTGGTAATGCAGCTTTGAAGCCCCTCATTGCAATACATAGCCTGCTGTTCATTCCCACCCCTGGCGTGACACCTGACATAGCAGCAGAGCAGCCGAGCCCACAGCAGCTGCCCAGAGACCCCTCCCAGCACACAGCAGCCTGGACCAGACCCAGGGGCTGCTGCCAGTGTGCAGCTGCTTGGTGCAGGCAGAGGAGGCCGGGGAAAGGCGTGGAGGGGCACTGTTCTCACAGGAGAGCACACCCGGCATGCCTGCCACTCCCTGCAGGGCTCTGGGCTGCCCCGACAGCTGCTCCCAGTGTGCGGGTAACCGACATAGGCAGCAGAGAGGAGCAGAGTGACCAGCAAGCAGGAAGGGACTTTGTTCTCCCAGCTAACACACATGCTACCTGCCTACGACTACATCTATCGCCATGAAAAGGCAGAAGAATTTGGTCCAGTCCAGAATCACCCAGACAACACATGAGAGAGGGCCTGGGAAGACAGATATAACCAATATTCCTGAAAAAGAATTCAGAATAAAGGTCATAACCATGCTGATGGACCTGCAGAGAAATATGCAAGAGCTAAAGGATCAAGTTGGGAGGGAAAATACAGAAATAAAACAATCTCTGGAAGGACTTAAGAGCAGACTGGATGAGGTGCGAGAGGCCATTAATGGAACAGAAATCAGAGAACAGGAATACAGAGAAGCTGAGGCAGAGAGAGATAAAAGGATCTCCAGGAATGAAAGAATATTAAGAGAACTGTGCGACCAATCCAAATGGAACAATATTTGCATTATAGGCATACCAGAAGAAGAAAAGAGAGAGAAAGGGATAGAAAGTGTCTTTGAAGGAATAATTGCTGAAAACTTCCCCTAACTGGGGGAGGAAATAGTCACTCAGACCATCAAAGCCCACAGATCTCCCAACACAAGGGACCCAAGGAGGACAGAACCAAGAGATATAATAAATAAGTGGCAACGATCAAAGACAAGGACAGAGTATTAAAGGCAGCCAGAGAGAGAAAAAAGGTCACCTACAAAGGAAAACCCATCAGGCTATCATCAGACTTCTCAACAAAAACCTAACAGGCCAGAAGAGAATGGCATGATATATTTAATGCAATGAAACAGAAGGGCCTTGAACCAAGAATACTTTATCCAGCATGATTATCATTTAAATATGAAGGAGGGATTAAACAATTCCCAGACAAGCAAAAGTTGAGGGAATTTGCCTCCCACAAACCAGCTCTACAGGTATTGTAAAGAGACTGCTCTAGATGGGAGCACTCCTAAGGCTAAATAGATGTCACCAGAGAAAATAAAATCACAGAAAGAAAGCAGACCAACCAAACACTAACTAAAGGCAAAAAATAAAACCAACTATGCACAAAAGCAGTCAAAGGGAACACAAAAGAGTACAGATTAAAACACCTAACATATAAAGAACAGAGGAGGACGAATAAGAAGGGAAAGAAATAAAGAATCATCAGACTGTGTTTATAATAGTTAATAAGCGAGTTAAGTTAGACAGATAGTAAAGAACCTACCCTTGAACCTTTGGTAACCACGAATCTAAAGCCTGCAATGGCAATAAGTACATATCTTTCAATAATCACCCTAAATGTAAATGGACTGAATGCACCAATCAAAAGACACAGAGTAATAGAATGGTTAAAAAAGCAAGACCCATCTATACACTGCTTACAAGAGACTCATCTCAAGCCCAAAGACACACACAAACTAAAAGTCAAGGGATGGAAAAAGATATTTCATGCAAACAATATGGAGAAAAAAGCAGGTGTTGCAGTACTTATATCTGGCAAAATAGATTTCAAAACAAAGAAAGTAACAAGAGATAAAGAAGGGCATTACATAATGAGAAAGAGGTCAGCCCAACAAGAGGATATAACCATTATAAATATATATGCACCCAATACAGGAGCACCAACATATGTGAAACAAATACTAACAGAATTAAAGTAGAAAATAGAATGCAATGCATTCATTCTAGGAGACTTCAAACACACTACTCACTCCAAAGGACAGATCAACCAGACAGAAAATAAGTAAGGAGACAGAGGCACTGAACAACACACTAGAACAGAGGGACCTAACAGACATCTACAGAACTCTACACCCAAAAGCAGCAGAATACACATTCTTCTAAAGTGCACATGGCACATTTTCCAGAATAGACCACATACTAGGCCACAAAAAGAGTCTCACTAAATTCCAAAAGATTGAAATTCTACCAACCAACTTCTCCGACTACTAAGGTATAAAACTAGAAATAAATTATACAAAGAAAACAAAAAGGCTCACCAACACATGGAGGCTTAACAACGTGCTCCTAAATAATCAATGGATCAATGACCAAATTAAAATAGAGATCAAGCAATATATGGAGACAAATGACATCAACAGCACAAAGCCCCAACTTCTGTGGGATGCAGCGAAGGCAGTTCTAAGAGGAAAGTATGTAGCAATCCAGGCCTATTTAAAGAAGGAAGACCAATTCCAAATGAATAGTCTGAAGTCACAATTATTGAGATTGGAAAAAGAAGAACACATGAGGCGCAAAGTCAGCAGAAGGAGGAATAATAAAGATCAGAGAAGAAATAAATAAAATTGAGAAGAATGAAACAATAGAAAAAAATCAATGAAACCAAGAGCTGGTTCTTTGAGAAAATAAACGAAATAGATAAGCCCCTAGCCAGACTTATTAAGAGAAAAAGAGAATCTACACACATAAACAGAATCAGAAATGAGAAAGGAAAAATCACGATGGAGCCCACAGAAATACAAAGAATTATTAGAGAATACTATAAGAATCTATATGCTAACAAACAGGAAAACCTAGAAGAAATGGGCAACTTTCTAGAAAAATACAACCTTCCAAGACTGACCAAGGAAGAAACAGAAACTCTAAACAGACCAATTACCAGCAACAAAATTGAATCGGTAATCAAAAAACTACCCAAGAACAAACATCCGGGCAAGATGGACTTACCGTGGAGTTTTATCAGACATATAGAAAAGACATAATACCCATGCTCCTTAAAGTTTTCCAAACAATAGAAGAGGAAGGGATACTTCCAAACTCATCCTATGAAGCCAGCATCACTCTAATACCAAAACCGGGCAGAGACCCCACCAAAAAAGCATATTACAGACCAATATCCCTGATGAACATAGATGCAAAAATACTCAACAAAATATTAGCAAACTGAATTCAAAAATTCATGAAGAGGATCATCTCCCATGCTGAAGTGGGATTCATCTCAGGGATCCAAGGATGGTACAACATTAACATCATCCACCACATCAACAAAAAGAAGGACAAAAACCACATGATCATCTGTTGTCCATATTGTCCAAACATGCTGAAAAAACATTCAAAAAAATTCAACATCCATTCATGATAAAAACTCTCAACAAAATGGGTATCGAGGGCAAGTAACTCAATACAATAAAGGCCATATATGACAAACCCACAGCCAACATCACACTGAACAGCGAGAAGCTGAAAGCTTTTCCTCTGAGATCAGGAACAAGACAGGGATGCCCACCCTCCCCACTGTTACTCAACAAAATACTGGAAGTCCTAGCCATGGCAATCAGACAAAAAAAAAAGAAATACAAGGCATCCAGATTGGTAAAGAAGAAATAAAACTGTCACTATTTGCATGTGACATGACATTGTACATAAAAAACCCTAAAGACTCCATTCCAATACTACTAAAACAAATACCTGAATTCAGCAAAGTTGCAGGATACAAAATTAATACACAGAAATCTGTTGCTTTCCTATACACTAACAATGAACTAGCAGAAAGAGAAATCAGGAGAACAACTCCATTCACAATTGCATCAAAAAGAATAAAATACCCAGGAATAAACCTAACCAAGGAAGTGAAAAACCTATACCCTGAAAACTACAAGACACTCTTAAGAGAAATTAAAGAGGATACTAACAAATGGAAACTCATCCCATGCTCATGGCTAGGAAGAATTAATTATGTTAAAATGGCCAGCCTGCCTAAAGCAATTTACAGATTCAATGCAATCCCTATCAAAATACCAACAGCATTCTTCAACGAACTGGAACAAATAGTTTTAAAATTCATATGGAACCACAAAAGACCCCAAATTGCCAAAGCAATCCTGAGATGGAAGAATAAAGTAGGGGGGATCTCGCTTCCCAACTTCAAATTCTACTACAAAGCCATAGTAATCAAGACAATTTGGTACTGGCACAAGAACAGACCCACAGAGCAGTGGAACAGAATAGAGAGTCCAGATATTAACCCAAACATATATGGTCAATTAATATACGAGAAAGGAGCCATGGACACACAATGGGGAAATGACAGCCTCTTCAACAGTTGGTGCTGGCAAAATTGGACAGCTACACTAAGAGAATGAAACTGGATCATTGTCTAACCCCATACACAAAAGTAAATTTGAAATGGATCAAAGACCTGAATGTAAGTCATGAAACCATAAAACTCTTAGAAAAAAACATAGGCAAAAATCTCTTGGACATAAACATGAGCAACTTCTTCATGAATGGATCTCCCCAGGCAAGGGAAAAAAAAGCAAAAATGAACATTTTTTAAACCTAGCTATGTAGGCAACCTGGACTTTTGTACTTTACATATTGGACTTAATTGTTTCTGCTTTGATCAATTTTAAAATTCATTTTATTAGAATTTCATCTATATCAAGCTGAAAACTTCTGTACAGAAAAGGACATCATCATTACAACAGAAAGGCATCCTACAATATGGGAGAATATATTCATAAATGACAGATCCGATAAAGGGTTGACATCCAAAATATATAAAGAGCTCACGCACCTCAACAAACAAAAAGCAAATAATCCAATAAAAAAATGGTCAGAGGAGCTGAACAGACAGTTCTCCAAAGAAGAAATTCAGAAGGCCAACAGACACATGAGAAGATGATCCACATTGCTAGTCATCAGAGATATGCAAATTAAAACCACAATGAGATATCACCTCACACCAGTAAGGATTGCCACCATCCAAAAGACAAACAACAACAAATGTTGGTGAGGTTGAGGAGAAAGGGGAACCCTCCTACACTGCTGGTGGGAATGTAATTTAGTTCATCCATTGTAGAAAGCAGTATGGAGGTTCCTCAAAAAGCTCAAAATAGAAATACCATTTCACCCAGGAATTCCACTCCTAGGAATTTACCCTTAGAATTCAGCAGCCCAGTTTGAAAAAGACACATGCATCCCTATGTTTATTGCTGCACTATTTACAATAGCCAAGAAATGGAAGCAGCCTAAATGTCCATCAGTAGATGAATGGATAAAGAAGAGGTGGTACATATACACAGTGGAATATTATTCAGCCATAAGAAGAAAATAGATCCTACCATTCGCAATAACAGGAATGAAGCTAGAGGGTATTATGCTCAGTGAAATAAGCCAGGTGGAGAAAGACAAGTATCAAATGATTTCACTCATCTGTGGAGTATAAGAACAAAGAAAAAAACTGAAGGAGCAAAACAGCAGCCGACTCATAGAACCCAAGAATGGACTAACAGTTACCAAAGGGAAAGGGACTGGGGAGGATGGGTGGGAAGTGAGGGATAAGGGGGGCGGGAAGAAAGGGGGCATGTATAATGTGGAGGGTGCAAGGGGAGGGCTGTACAACACAGAGAAGACAGGTAGTGACTCTATAGAGTCTTACTATGCTGATGGACAGAGACTGTAGTGGGGTATGTGGGGGGAAGTTGGTGATGGGGTAGTCTAGTAAACATAATGTTCCTCATGTAATTGTAGATTAATGATACCAAAAAAATCAGTGGGATATGTATGGTATCTCATTTAATTCTCCTAACGACCTTTAAACTAAGCATCAATAATACCAGATTTTAGAAAGCACGACTCAGAGAAATCAAGTAATTTGTTCACAGTCAAAAAGCTGGTGTCACCTAATGTAGGGGGGGCCATGGAGAAGGCAGTAATAGCACAGAGAAGACAAGCAGTGACTGTATAGCATCTTACTATGCCGATGGAGAGTGACTGTAATGGGGTATGTGGTGGGGACTTCATAATAGGGAGAATGTAATAACCACAATGTTGCTCATGTGAAACCTTCATAAGATTGTATATCAATGATACCTTAAAAAAAAAAAAAGCTGGTGTCAGAGCTAGAATTTGACCCAAATTAGTGTCTCCAAATCCAGTACCCTTTCCATAGTACTATGCTGTTGATTGAAATCAGTGTTTGTCCAGAATACAGAGATCTTTAAAAATAAAAAATGAAAACATTGTATTCTACTGAAAGCACTTACTTTTGGATCTATCTCCCAAAGACATTTACTCAAAGGAAAACTGTAAGTGGCACTGGGGTCAATGACAGCCATGGATTTCTAAAGGTGAAAGGAAAATGTGAGTTCAGACAAATGGTTCCAGTCTCCCATCTGGTGCCTGAACCACCGGTAACACTCCCCCGAGGAGCCATGTGACCTCTGGGAAGCACCAGCAGGACAGAGCCTCTCAGGCTGCATGGCACACGTGTTTTGAGCTTTGCTTTCATCTACTTGCTAGTCCTGGTTCTATCTGGGCTTAGAGTTGGCTTCACTGTCTTAACACCATGTAGTCCTTCTCATATTTGAAGCAGCTATGAGTGTCCATTCTAAGGCTTCTTTTCTCCAAGTTGAACATTCTGTGTTCTTTATAGGACACAGTATAGAACTCTATATCTGGATGTTATAAAGAATACACTTCAGTTTGTATTCCTTTTAAAAAGAGGCATTGGAAACTGATAATTTTGCTCCACATAGAATGTAGAACTATTACCTCCCTCGTTTCAGGTACCATACTTCTCTTGTGAGCACATTTGATTTTTCCAGCATCGTGCCACAGAAGTGTGAGCTCCTCCTTCTCCGACTCCTTTTCCTTCTTTACTCTTTCTCTCCTTTTTTTTTTAAACAAATTTTTAAACCTAACTATGTAGGCAACCTGGACTTTTGTACTTTACATATTGGATTTAATTGTTTCTGCTTTGATCACTTTTAAAATTCATTTTGTTAGAATTGACATTTTGAGGACTTTTTACTTTGGATTTTTATTTTTTTGCATTTGATTGTCATCTCTCCCAATTTTGTAACATCCATAAATGAGATTTTAAAATTGTTTTCTATAGTTTTAACTAAATCATTGCTATACAAATAAAGCAGGACAGGGCCAAATACAGAGACCCTTGGGAGGCCATAGAAAATCTTTTAGTTATTCAGTTACCAATTCCCCAGTTCTTCTGTCATACCCCCGTATTTCTCTATCTTGTCTATAAGAATATCAGATGCTTCACATATGCCATCCTGTTTTACCTGGGCAAATCTCTGTATACCAGATTTTATTGTTCCTGTTTTATAGTTTAGAAAACTGAGCTTCTGTCAAGTGAAATGGCTTGTCCAGGATTACCTATTTGTTAGAATCAGAATTTGCTTCCAAGTTTCGCATTCCCTCTAATCTGCCATAGCTGTACCCTTGTGAATTACTTTGCTGGAACCCAGAAACGGTGTTTTCATATCATTTTCCTGACCTACAGGAGAGTACTTCTGGTTCCAAGGAGCCAAATATCTTACTTGAAATGCACTCCCTTTCCCCTTCCCTCAGAGAGGCAGGGCCCAGGGGCCTCATTCCTCTCTGAGGAGAGGACTCACCCCTCACCTTCCCACTGACCTCTCTGAGAAACAAATACAAAAACAGTGTTTGAAAGGGAAGATTTCCTGGATCCCCTGAGCAACTGAACAGTAGTTGTATCCTGAAGGCCAAGAACTATGTCCAGAAAAAACAGAGATTTTAAAAAGCTAATAAAGAGCTGGTTACCTAAACTCTTGGATGTAAATTATCTCTCTCTCTCTCTCTCTCTCTCTCACACACAACACACACACACACACACACACACACACATTCATACTGTCATGCACACACTCTAGAAACCAGAATTAGAAAACCTCCCTCAGGACATGCTATGAGGACTTCATATTTTAGAATAAATTGCCAATATAGAGTTTAAAGAGAAAAAAAATCAGCATAAATGACACAGGAAACCATCCTGCTGCTTGAATCGCAACTGGTGTCCAGCTTGTTGGTGGGCAAGGAGGTGTGTGTCGGCATGGATGGGACTCATGGGGGACGTCAGTCCAGGGCAAGGTAAGTCACACCGAGAAAGCCTGCACTGCTGCGTTTCATGCTCGCTGAGGGACTGATTTAGTGGATCCCTAATCTTCCAGGAGCCCTTTTAACTAGTACGAAGTGATACTCCCATTACTTCATGGGAGCTTCATAATCCTCGAACATAATTAATAACAGATGGTTTGTAGCAAAGTGATGTACTAACAATATGTATAATTTAAATAACAACAGGGACACCTAGTTATCCTCCTTCATAAAGAGAGGCAAGGTCAGTGTATGAAGCAAGACAGCAGTGAGGAAAGGGTGCTGTTACTCTTTCCCAAGCAAATGCTGTGAACATTTCTATGTGAACAGCGGCCTTTGCTCCATGAGGGCCTTCATTCAGTACTTTTCTACCAAAGCCGAGTCACTCAAGATAAATGAGCCACCAACACAATTGATTGAGGAAAACCCCAACACACTGATTTGGTCTTTCTGGAATGCTAATATAGCACAGTGAAGAATTAGGGAATTAACTGAAACTTTTATCTTCTTATTCTGAAAAGGAACTGTTCAACTCAAAATTAACTGCTGAGGGAAATGGTTCTACTTCCCATAAATGCTCTTTTTTGCTAAATAAATGCTCTTTAGTCAAAAAGAGCTCCCAAAATGGCTCTATTTCCCATAAACCCACCTTGGGGATTGAAGGACTGTGGGTAGTGGGGAGCCCCAGACATGGAATCTGTGTCCTAAGGCATTGTTAACACAGTGCATAATTTTCAGCAACTCCCAAGTGACTTTTTCTGACATCCATTCCATGTAAAACAATGGAAACCTATTTCCATGCTTATTTGTGTTTCCCAGGAGCCCTTAAATGCCATGGTGAAGTTTAAAGGGCTAGACCCTTCTTATTCCCTCTTATGATTATTCATAATTTTCTAAAATCATCCTATTGAGCAATGCTGCCTAAAGATGAAGTTTCGGTCTGTCTATTTATTCATTTGTTCACTCATTTACTTAATAAATATTTATGAAGCACTGCTCTGCCAGGGACTAACAAGCATAAAAAGTGAGTTTGATTCAGTCATCATCCTCAAGGAGCTAATAATTTAGTAGAGGAGTAAGACATGTACACAGATAACCATAATATGAAGAACAATACAATAAATGCCTTTAAAAGGTTCAGACAAAATCCTGGGGGAGGTTCACCTTTAGTCAAAAAGAGCAGAAAAAACATTATGGAGATTATATCATTTGACTTCAGGATTGAGCAGTATAGGATCTCAACAGATGTAACTGGAGGAAGCATTGATATAGACCCAGGAAGCAGCATAAGTAAAAGCAGGTCACATTCTGAGAAGTCCAAGTGGGCCAGTTTGGCCAGAGCAAAGGATGTATGTAGGCAAGTATGGAGAGAACAGCATTTCAGAACACATGGTGGGGATCTTAAACACTGGGATAGAGAATTACTATTTAGTTTCTTGGGCAGTGGGGAGCCATTGAAAATTCTCTAGCAGAAAAGTGACATAGTCAGATGTTTACTTTTGTAAGATTTATCTGGCAGTGGCAGGTGGGGTGGATTGCAGAAGGGTGAGACGAGTCTGGAAGAGCAGTTGGAGAGCTACAAAGTAACTGGTAAGAAGTGGTGAGCACTTAAATTAGGGTGATAGCAGTGGAAATGCAAAGGAGGGGTTGAGCTTCAGAAACACTCAAGGCAGGCTTCAAAAGATTTGGCAACAGATTGAGTGGGAGTGGGGAGAAACTCAAACATGACACAACTGACAATATGATGCTCAAGAGAAACTGGGTATGTGTCCTTGTGCACTTACACTTATATGTTTGGGCAAAGGGATGGCAGGATTAGAAGTAATCTTTTTAAAAGGCAAATCAGATCTCATTGCTTCTCTGCTTAATAATGTCCAAATGGCCTTCCACTGCATTTAGAATGAAACCTCAACTCCTTCCCACGGCCTAGCTTAAGTGCTACATGATCTGGCCCCTGGTATACTCTGACCACATCTCTTACCACTCTCCTCTGCTTCAGTTTCAGCCACACTGGCTACCTATCAGTCCCTCAAATGCAGCAAACTCATTTCTGCCTCAGGGCCTTTGCATTTACTGTATCCTCTGCTCACAACCTCTGCCCTCAAATCCTTAAATGACTGGCCTGTTCTTATCATTCAGGTCTCAGCTTAAATGCTCATCCTCAGAGAGGCCTTTCCTAACCAGTACATTATCATACCCTTTATCCACAGCCACTCTTTATCACATCATCCTGTTTTATATTTTTCACAGAACTAACCATAATCTGAAATGATCTTGTTTAGTTTGTTTATTCCCCTCTACCAAAAGTAAGCTCTAAGAATGTGTCTTGTTCACAGCTGTACCCTGATTATTAGAAACAATCCTAGCACACACAACATGCTTCATAAATGTTCACTGAATTAATTAATTAGTTAATGAGTTCTATTTAGGGGAATGTTGGCTTTCTATATAGGTGTCACATTCAGGCAGAAATGGGCAAAAAGGATTTTGATATGTGGGATTAGAGCTCAAAAGAAGGCAGGTTTGACATCTGTCTTATAGGAGACGAAAAGTCAGAAGTATTATAGCTCCTGGGCCTTTTTAACCAAAGGTGTCAGTTTTCTTCTGCCTCAAATCACTGATCCTAAATTTACAGTCTCTAACTTAACCTATTGTGTCCAAGTGAGTGTCTTTTGTCCTCCAGAGATTGTCCCCTTGGTAGACTTTAGCAAATTGCTGCCTTGTCCGACATAGTTTTTGGAATTCCTGATTTAGAATTGCCTGCATAATCTGCAGTGCCTTAATAATACTGTAAAATATTAGTAACAAGTGTTCACAAACCTTAATCATATACAGGATTCTATTACTTGTTTCCTGTCCCATAATGAAGTTAGGCAGGAAGAAGGATTGGAGGTGGTACTGCCTGTGAAAGGAACTGGAGAAGTGAAGTGTCAGGAGTGTTTTCACACATTATCTCATTGAATCCACCTCCAAACCTTGTGAAGTAGGTTAGAAGATCCCTCAACTTTGTGGTTGAGGAAACAGACTCAGAAACATTAAATCCCATGGCCAGTGTCCGATCTGAGGCTCAAATTCAGTGTGAGTGCTGCTGGTGCACATGATGGCTTTGCAGCGCCCTCTGTGATGAGGTGAGTGTGTGGGGAGAGGCTTGTGGGGAGGGGGTGGGAAAGCCTCTCTTCCTTTGAAAATGAATGTGACTTTTGGAAACAGCAGTTGCTGTAGAACCGTGTCCTGTTTGTGCCATTTGATAGGTGTGTGATCTCAGTCTAGTAACTTTCTCAAAAATAAAATGCTGCTGAGATTGCTCCTCACAGAATTATTCTATCAACTATAATCTGTGAAACACCTGGCACGTGGTGGGACTTAATTGTTCACTTCTTCCCTTTTCTCATAAGAGACACAACTAAAATCTTGATTCTTTCAGGGTTTGATGATCTACTTGGTGGATTATTGAGTCCCTTGCTTTTCCCCGTCCTGCCTATTCTTAATCATATTCAGGATTCTATTACTTGTTTCCTCTCCCATAATGAAGTTAGGCAGGAAGAAGGATTGGAGGTGGTACTGCCTGTGAAAGGAACTGGAGAAGTGAAGTCTGAAGGGCTTGTTCAGATTACTGGCTCATCACTGTTTGAAGTCTGTGACCTTGGGCAGGCATCGAGTCTCAATTTCCTCATCTGTAACATGAGATAGTATTACCTTCTTGTACATCACAGGGTTGTGAATATAGCCATGGTAGAACTTTGGAGAGCATAAACTTATAAATAAATTGCAAGGTACTATTATTATTACACAATGAGTCCATCCCTCTTTTCAGAAGGTGTAAAACAATAATAGCGCTGGTTGTCAATTGCCTAAATTAAGCTCATGCCTTCCTTTATTCTTCAACTGAAACAATTCTCAAACCACTCTCTTTTTCTTTTATCTTTATATTTACAGTTCTGGCTTAAATGAAGTTGATATCTGCTCTGTCCAATATGGTAGCCAATATTCAGATGAGACCATTTACATTTAAGTTAATAAAAACCAAATAAAAAAAAAATCAGTTCTTTAGTCACACTAACTTCACTTCAAGAACTCAGTAGACACATATAGCTAACGGCCACCTTATTGGACAGTGCAGACAGAACGTTTCTGTCTTTGCAGAAAGTTCTATTGCACAGCACTTCCTGCGTTTCGTTCACCATGCCTTCTCATATCCCTATAGCCACGATAAAACCAAGTTAGTTGTCCTTCAGAAGAGGAAGTTGAGACCCAATGTACTTGCCAAGGACTGAATGATAGAATATCAAGAATCCAAAAGTGTTAGCCATTGCCTATTCCAACTTCCTAATTTTACACATGAGAAAATTTGAGCTTAAAGAGATGAGATCACTTGCTTGAGCCCACACAACTCTTCAATGGATTTCCACTGCTCTTTTTACAGTGTAATGGAGAACACATGAGTAATAGAGTAGGCCTATACTCCTCTTGCAGGGCTGTTAACCCCATCCATCTCAGTAGACAGTATGCCTAAAACAGAATTTATAAGTTGCTTGCTATTGTCATTTGGCATCCTTCTCCTGCCTGGCCAAGTGGTGCTGCCTAGCCCTCACTATGTCACAGTGAGGATATGCTGGAAGCTGGAGAGCTTACCATACCACGGCTGCCTCTAGTAAGTTACAGATGCCCCAGAAGGCTGGCTGCCTGGAGAGCTACAGTATACTCCACCATTCAGAATTTGAATAAATTCCCCAGACCAGCTCAGATTCCCTAAGATTGGCCTTACTTCCTCTTTACATTCATTTCAATCATGAGATATTGGGTCTTTAAGCAAACTGCTAGGGGATTTAGAATAGGGATTGTTGTTCCCCAGAGTTATATGCAATATGCTTGTAAAACACAAAACAGCCCTTGGTACGTAGTAGGTGCCTAGCAAATGTAAAATTCCCTTCTCTACAGCTCTGCCCACTTCCACTCACCAGGTGCCAGCCCTTTCCTAGATAACCAGCACACTGGCAATTCTCAAGTTACTAGAATCCAACACTACTGTTTTTTAAAATTCTTACCTGTTTGATTAATCTTCACTGAGAGCCTACAATCAAGGGCCCAGTATATTAACAGTTTGTGGAGGTATGCATGGGGTGGGGCACATATTTTTAAAACTTATCATCAAGGCAAAGGATCTGGTTGGTATAAACAGGGTACATTTGAAGTAGGAAGGATGCCAGAAAGTTTGCACTGTGTAGTTGCTCTATCTTTCCATGTATGTGTGTGGACTGAGCAAATGTGTGGCCCATTCTTCAGGTGAAATGGCTATTAGGGCTTTACTTGGAAAGGAGTTAGTTGGGTACTTGAGAATAAAGTATATGTATAGGCAAAGGTGTGTCCTGGTTTTGTGGAGCCTGAAGCTTATTCACTTTGGGGGGCCCCCTGAGGAAGAGAATATTCAAAATTACTTAGGCATAAGACCTTGGAAGGAAGCTGTGAAAGTGAGGGGCCCTGCCGCTAAAGCTTCATTGGCTTTTGTCTTGGTGTGTAGGTTGCGGCCTAACTGGGGGTGTTTCTTTATGCTTAAGACAACAAACGTGGGAGGTGTAGGGGGTGTGCTAGGTGGGTGCTAACCATAGGAAGATTTTGGATATGTGAGGTTATTGCATCCAGCAACTTTTATTAACTAATCTTTTATGAAAGCTAGAAAAAAAGGTTGTATCAGACCCTGTGGGAAACAGAGTCATGGTTAGGAAGCCTAAGGGGGGGGACTGGAACCTCTTCCAACAGGGAAAGGGAGTTCCACTCCAGTACTAACATTGTCTGCAGTTTTACTTGACTCAATGAAGTGACATTGTGTACTTTTTGTCCTCTCTTGTTTTCTCAAAAAAGCAGCCTCTTCCCAACCCTCCCTGTCTTGACATATACACATGCACAATTCCAAAAAGCAGATTTTACAAACCTATTGGCTTTGATAGTGATTTCTTAAATTCATAGACTGTAGAGAAGGTGGGAAATCAAGCTAAGTTTTTCAGAAGAGATTTTTTTTAACTCCTTAACCTGATACTCTTAGAATAGCAATATCATCAGGAAGTTTAGGAAAAGAATTCTACTCTGGCCTGCTTTTCAAGTCATAGATAACTTATTTTCAAAATATTCAAATTGAGCTGATGTTGCACATATACTTAGAATATGTCTAAGGGAAATTTAGGAGGGAAAAACAAAATGGAATCTAGTCATTAATTTTATTTTGTTTTTAGTGGTTTATTTTTACTGAAGTATGGTTGATATGCAATATTATATTAGTTTCAAGTATGCAATATAGTGATTCAACCATTATGTACATTATTAAATCCTCACCCCAACTAGTGTAGTCACTATCTGTCAACACAGAAAGATGCTACAGAACTATTGACTATAGTCTCAATGCTGTACATTCATCCCCATCCAGTTATTTATTTTTGAACCAAATGAAAGCAAGGAGAAAATATTTCATTTTAAAAAACCAGATATGCTCAACAATTAACGGTACAAAAATCAACTTTTAAAGCACCAAACTTGGCATGTAATTGCCCCTTAGTAAGAAATAATGCCTAAATCTGTTGAATTAAAATATTCGAGGAAATAATTAATGAGACTATAAGAAGTGAAAGCAAGTAGTGTTCCTACATAATGAAGCCTAAATCCGCCCTTGGTCTAAGACCCCCACCCCAACTCCACTCTCAGGAGCCAACTCTCCTTTCTTCTAATGCAGAAATCCCCTTATCTACTTTGAGGGTAGCATTGCTAGTGACCCAGCAGGTCTGACTGCCTTTCTGTTCAACTGCTGGCTATCTATTTCAAATTTTATGTTCCATTTCAGCTCTAATAATCACACTTTCAAATGGCTTACATACTGCGCTGCAACTCACTTGCACACAAAAACACTAGCAAACCCCTTATAATCTCCCTGACAAAGTCTCCTTTCTCAGGGAAGCCCTTGCTTACCAAGCTTTAGATATGCTAATGAGTCTACCTACCTTTGTAGCCAATGCCTTATCTTTTTTGATGTCCGGCCTGCCCTCTCATCCCAGGAAAGTTCTAATCATGTTTCTTCTCCCAGTAGAGCTCTGTCGTAGGGTTGAAGTGTTTTAGGGCAAAACTGGTCAAATGATCTCATAAGAGATGTAGTTCCACAGCCTTGCGAGGTTTTAAAAACTCAGAGAGCAAATTCTTCCTAACAAATGCCCGGTTGACTAATACAACCTAGAAGGCTGAACTTCATGGCATCACAAAGTTTCAGAGTTGTAAGAAATCAGTGTGTACCATTCAGTCCAACTTGTAACTTAATGCTTAAATCTCTTCTCTCATTAAATTTCATACCTGAGCAATGCTGACCCAGAGGAGATTGTTGGGGGAAAAAAAGCAAAAACAAACCAGTTTCTTAGTCATTTCTCTTGGATCCAAACAGAACAAAATGAATAGTTTGTGATTTGTATTACCATCTGAACCTTTTACTTTTTTTCCAAATATAGAAAGGGATCAGATGAAATAAGACGGCAAATTGAAGAGGACTTCTCCTACTTCCCTCCTTCCTACAGATCTTCCTAAAATCATAGTGTCTGAAATAATTAGACCTGAGGATATTTTTGAAGAAAGGTCACCTTCTGCCTAGGCACAGAGCAGTGGCATTCCAAGAGTAGGTGCATTTCTTTGTGTGTATTGTTATATGTGCTTACATTTTCCCTGTGGCTTTTTTGTATGTTGTCCTGTTTCTCCCACCATTCTCATTCATTCATTTATTTATTCAGTCATTCCCTGAGTATCTACCACTGTATTAGGTGCTAAGAATCCCTAGAAATCATAAAATTAATGTCTTCCCTTCAGGGAGTATACTGTGCCATGTTGTGATGAATAAACAGTCCAATATAAAGTGGCAAAAATTATTAAAAGAAGCTTAGAGGACCACCAGGCACCTGGGGGAATAGAGGGAAGGAAAAAACTCTTAGACTGAACTTCACAGGTCTAGAGGAACCTTCTGGGTGAACAAATGGGGAAGGGAGGCAAGTGGAAGAAGGGCACCCAGTAAGAGTGAACAGAATGTGCAAGGTCATGGAGACCATTCAAGAACCAAGCCTTCTTAGTTAATAATTATTTTCTTGAAAAGGATTTTTTTTTTCTTTGAGAGAGTAGGACATGAGCCAGGAGCCAGAAGAGGAATGATCTTGTCTCATGATGAGAATTTGAACTTTATCCTGTAAGATCATTCCGGCAGTATTTTGGAATAGGGCAAGAATACAGCTAGATATTAACTAGCAGGCTATTACAGCGAAACAAAGAGGTGGTGAGGGCCATTGGCAGTGAGAAAGAGGAGGAAGGGGTGTTATTTAAAACATTTTGGAGGTAGAATCTACAAGACAATATGGGGGTCAAGTAGAAAACACCTAGGATGACTCTGGGTCATCTTAGACTCCTAGGTATTAGCGGTACCACTTTCTGAATGGAAAAAAGAAAAGGTTAAAAAGGAGGATCATCCATAGGGGTCAGTGCTGTTCATGGTGCATCTGAAGACTCTGTGGGACATCCAGATGGTGATGCCCAATGACTGAAAAAACTAGAACTCAGTTCATTTCAGCTGACTAATGTTTATTGTATACTTTCATACGCCAATTATTGTATTCAATAGATTGCTAGGCTAGGTATATTGGTTTGAGAGCCATCTGTTTATCAGTGGCAGTTGAAGCTATGGAAAATCACCCAGGAAGAGCACGTCAAATGAGAAGAGAAGTCTTGGGATGGAACTCCAGGGATCCCCAATACTGAATGAAAAGGCAGAAGAAAGCTGAGAAGTGAGAGTCGCGAGAAGTAGGAAGGTGGTGCCACAGAAGCCATGTCGGGGAGAGAGCTGCTAGAGGCATCTAGGAGCCAACAGTGAAAATCCCACAAAGATCTAACTAAGCAGGATGTAGGCTGCCAAGTGCCATCTGCATTTGACAATTTGAAGCCATTTGTGATGGAGGCGAAAGCAATTTCTTTGAGTGGGGCAGGTGAGGGCTCTGCACAGTCTCCTTAGGGGTGGGGATCATGTTTTCAAGTTCTTTTATATTTAAGCTCTACCTTCTGCTCCTCTTCCTCATTCTCTCCCTTTGCCCAACCCTCCCTGCTCTCCCTAATACACAATACACAAAAAGCATTGGTGACTGATTGGTTTCCTGAATTCCAGATGTATTTTCAACTATCCATGGACACTTCAACCTGGATCTTCCATGGGTACCTTGAGCAAAATGAAACATACTCACTTTCATCTAAAAAGCCTGAATCTCCTCCTATATTCCCTTTCCTGCTTAAATAATACTACTTTTCATCCAGTCCCCTAAGCTAGAAACCTGCATTCATTGAGTTATTTCTCTCCCTTACCTTCTACATCCAAATAGTCATAAGGCACTATTGCCTCTACCTTAAAAAGTTCTCCCAATTCAGCATTTTCTTTCTCCATCTAGCATTGTGTACATACTTTTAGGATTTATTTCATCTCATAATTTTGTGAGTGTGTATGTCTCCTCCTCTAAATCCTGAGATCCTTGAGAATAAGGTTGTTCCCTTACTGAAATTTCATTACCCCACCCCAGTGCCTGGTACCTGGCTGATGCCCAGCATATATTTGTTGAATGAATGAATGAACAAGAAAGATCTTTTCATATTTGACATTTGCTTTACCACCAAGAAGCTAGGCATATGGCCTGTGGTTTCTGCCCTTTCTGCTCTCTGATTTGCCCACCAACCTATCTCCTTCATTTTAGCTCTAGTTAGGTGACATGTGACCTTTGCCTGAAGATTAGATGCATTAAACCAACAGTGATGAATTTGCCCCTCTGTACCCCTCCAATGAAGGAAAATATCTCTCAGATAAGAAGAGTGGTGGATAATCTAGTCTTCAGTGGGTAGAGAGATGTGGGCAATTAATAGAAAGTGATTACTCCTTCATGGTAGGGATACTGTCTTCCCAAAGCTACCTAATATGCAGCCTAGAATAGGAACCCAGTAAGTGCCAGTTGAACAAATGAATAAATGAATGAGCAAAAGCTTGAATTCAGAGAAATGTCAATCAGACTCCCAAGTTTTCTACCATCAGAGAAGATTAGCTTTAAAGACTTATAGGAAAACCCATTTTTAAAGTTGGGCCTCATGGGGAGGTTCTTACCTAGGGAGTTTCTAGCCCTTCAGCCTCCAAATGCTATCATATTCTTCTTAAAAGATACTTGACATAACAGCAGATAACACTCTCAGGGCAGGCACAATCCTTAAAGGGGCTGCTGGATGGACTTAAACAGTTGTGAAGAAACCGGCTCCATTTGGGGCTTATCCTGGCCAAATGGGGTAAAAGAACAGAGAGAATGTGGACTCCCTGACACCACTGCCTCAGGCAACTTCCTGTTCCTCTGTCCCTGTAGGAGTCAGTCCTGGGTGCTCAGAGTCCCATACTCACTGGGCCATTTCTCTGATGCCTTTAAATGGGAGGCCTTGTGTTTTGGCAACTTCATTGACTTTTTGCCTCAACAGCAACAAATGTAAAATGTTTGCTTTTCTTTTGCCTCAAATGAGGAAAGCTGGCATATTTTCTCAGGCAAATGTCCCAACATGCTATCTTCAGAGGGGCACAGCTGTGTGAATGTGGGCACATCATATCCCCATTCTGGGCCACAGTTTTCTCATTGTCAAATGAAGGGGTTTATTGACTTACCCAAACACTCCCTCAGACCTGCTGTGACCTGTAGGTTTGGGATACTTCTGCCCCCACTGTAGCTAGAGACCCTCATCTCTCTGTTTGGCATGCCCTAGTAGCCCAAGAAGCTGAGTTGTCTCATCTGTATGAAGAAAACAAAAATGGCATATTGAAACTCTGTATTCACACAAACGACAAAATTAGGAGAATGGCACAACGATTCCTCTTATAAAATGTCCCTTCATTTTGCCAAAACATTTATTTATTCATTAATATGTTTGTTCATTTTTCATCCTCTTTAATCAGTCACCTGTTATGTTTTTAAGGCTCTTGCTAAGAGGCAAGTTCCTGCTCTCTTTCAGGATTCCTTAAAAGTGTATTCTTCTAATATGCCAAACTGGGGTTCCCTGTGACCAAGTGCCTTTCCCTGAGTAGCCAGGGATGCCTGTGCTCTCTGCAATGGAAAGGAACCAATCCTTGTGACCAGCGGAAAATGAGGAAGGAATCATTAGGTCCCATAGGTCTTCATCCATATAAGTCCATTCGCAGCAAAGTGAGAGAGGGAGGCCAGGAATACCGTATGTGCATTATCTGCGGTTTAGGCAGAAAACTCTTGAGCCGCCCTGCCAGACAAGCAGCCAGAACCGATCTCCAGTAAGGACCAGGCAGGTACTTGGTCTCAGAGCACATGCCTGTGCCTCTCCCTTCCACCAGGTTGTACACCCCTGAGGATGCAGTGGGTCCCAAACATTCCTAGGCATGTCCCATCATGATTAGAGACGATCTGTGGGTAAGAGGTAATTACTGTTAGATGGTGTTTGCAGTTGTGGCCTTCCTTATCTTCTGTGGTCCTCCCAACTCTGAAGTGGGTAGGATCGCTCTTATTATCCCCATTGTACATTGGAAGAAAGTGAGGCTGCTTACTTTGAGACTTGAGGTTTCCGATTCCAAATCTACTGTTCCTTCCTTCTTGTGCTTTCTGATCAACCATCAATGATGCTCCTACCCTACAGATAAGGGACCAACTTGTCACCACCCCTGGGCAGTATATTTCAGGCAGAGGCAAGAGTGGTTCAGTGTTTTTCAAACTCCAAAGGATTTCCTGCAGAGGAGAGCCTCTTTTCCATTAAAGCCAAGCCCCTGTTGGGAGGAGCTCAGTGAGCTGAGTATTTGGGCCGGTACCACCAGCCCCTCCCCAGGGTGATGTTGAGGTGTCTGGGTTCTTCCTCAACAGGTGAAAAACCACCCTCTTTCCTGCCTTCTGCTCTGATTTTCCTCCAAAGAGAGGTCCTGGGGTGACGGGAATTAGGCCCAGGGACTGCTTTCACCACAGGGCAAGGCTGTGGGCAGCCTTCTGGACAGAGGAGTCAAAGAGCCACTGAGGATCACTTCCCGAGGAGATGGCCCAGTAGCACACGCCAAAGGGGAGGGAAGATGCACTTTCTCCAACCCCCACATGCCTGAAGAGGTGCATGAGCTGCCCTGGCTTTGCACCAGACTACTGCACTGGAACCCAGCACTCTGTTCATTTGCTCCACACACATTTATTGGACATCTACTATATGGTAGGCCCTGTTCTGGGTACTTGAGGTGAAAAATCATACAAAACAATTCCATCCTCCTGGAGTTTACATGCTAGTGAGGTATAGACTGAGGCCAGGTTTAGCACAGGCTTTTCTGCAAAGGCTCCTATGAGTCTGGTGACCAATGTGTTTCCATTCCAACCTCTTCCGGCATCAGGAGAAATCACTCTGGGATAGACTGCAGCTCAAGTGGCTGTCTGGACCTGAGCTAACCACAGGTGACCAGCCAATATTGCATTTTGATCCCCTCAACACCTCTTTAGAAGAAAAGATCCATGAGTTGAAGGTTTCAATCTTCTGTAATATTTAAGAACAGAGGTTTGGGCTTTGTTTATTGGTTTTTGTTTCCTCTTGATAGAATGGGATAATCTAGCAGAAAATATTGGTGTGTGTGTGTGCCCACATATTTGTGGAGTATTCTAGTAGACTCTGAGGATAGAGAGAACAAGAGAGTCCCCAGAACTTTTTTCTTAGGGAAAATAAGAGGCCTAATTGCTAGAGCCCAGAGAATATGGTGTAAGTGAGGATTTTCCCCAAACTGAAAGTTAGTTCCATTGTCGTGAAAAGAGTTTAAAGATGTAATTCTGATCAGGACAAATGTCATAATGTAGGAATTCTAAGGCAGTTAGTCTAATAGATATAAGTTGGTTGTGGTATTTGTGTTATGGGGGAAGGAGCATCTTATCTCCTAGAACAGAGCATATATTAGATATTCAATAAAGACTTCTTAATTGATGAGGATTGCTGGCTAAGAAAAAGGTGAGAGGTTTACTCTGTAAGACAACCACAGACCCTCAGAGCCAAAAGGGACCTTGGAGATGTCTTTCTAGTTCCTTCAGTCACAGATAGGAAGGGGGAAAGACATTCAGTGTGACAGTGGTTAAGCAGACAGGCTCTGGAGTGAGACCTGTGTTCAGTTCCTGACCTTGTCATTTAATGGCAGTGAGGGATTTGGGTTTTTTTGGGGTTTCTTTGAAAATTACTTATTTACTTAGGTCTCAGTTTCTTCATCTCTAAAATGGGGAGTATTGCCATAAAGGTTAGGTCAGAAAATTTCTGTAAGACAGTCCACACAGTGCCTGGCTCAGTGCATGCAGTGAATGCCGTTATTTTCCAGGAAGAAGTGACTTGCTCAAGTCACACAGCTAGTTAGAGAGAAATCCGAAAAGAACTGGGTTTCCTAATTCCCTACCATGTGCTTTTTCCACTACCACTGCACTATGCCAGACAAGAGGAGCAAGACAAGGAAGTGAGTGTGGTGCCTTGAAATAAAAAAATTTCCTCTTACTTATTGAGGACTATTATATGCCAAGCGCTATCCTGCATTCCACATATGCTATCTTTTTGATCCTCACAGAAACACTACATGGCATTATTATTATCCCCATGCCAAAGATGGAAAACCAAAGCTTAGGTGGAATAAATAACTAAAACGCAAATCTGTCTAACCAACCGCCAAACCCAGGCCTAACTCTGTGCCCTGAAGACTATGGCAAGAATACGGAGACCGAGTAAATGTAAGTGCAAGGCCAAAGGACCTCTGAACACGGCTGTTGGTGGATCACTCTTCACTGCTGTCGCTGCTCCCAGTGGCTTGCACCTTCCCGAGACTGAGCTTGTCATTTGTAGAAGGACACAGTATGACTTGAGTGGACGGTGTTTTTCTAGTATTACTTTCACTGCATAGGAGGACCTGTGTAGACAAATGAAGATCCTACTGCCGTCTGGGACCAGAATTCCAGAGGAACAATCTATCTGTGCACCCTGATGGCAGGGGATGGTGTTTTATTTTCAGAGTGAAATGCCAAATAGTCCAGGAATGATAAAATCACCCTAGTTTTTCTTATGAACTCCTAGAAGTCATCTTTGTTGGTATAAATGAGATCATTTAGCCTAATTAGTTCCAAGCTTAATTAGCAGTAATTATTCCAACATGGGAGTAATATCCAAGCAGGAAGTGCCGAGTCCTCGATTAGATAGATCTCTAATTGATGTTACAATATTGTAATTAAAGCGTGTTTGTACGCCTCTGCTGCAGCACACGATTTGTTTCATGTCTGATTAAACAGGGAGAGCCAGCAGACTTTGAGGGGGCCAGGAGCTTAGATATGACTCATAGGACATGTTAACCCTGTGACAAAAAGGATCTGGGGACCTGTCTCTGTGGTCATAATGAGCATGTAGCCCTGAACCACGGGCATTCCTGCTGAGAGGGTGTGTACTTGGTCTACTCATCCCTTGCACTCTTGTGTAGCATGTGCAACAGAACATACCTATTTGGCTGAAAGTCATTTTTTTAAGTGTTCTGCTTTTGAGGGCTGCCTTCCAGAGGAGACTATACAAAAGAACAAATAATAGCTATCATTTTGAGCATTTACTATGGGTCAGATGCTACACTAAATGCTTTAAACGTCAAAATGCATTATATCTTCAGAGACAACGTCTGAGATAGCTATTATAATCTCTGTTTTACAGACAAGGACCTGAAGATGAGGGACTTGCTTCACCAGGTCAGTTCCAAGGTCATCCCTTCAGGTCTCACTGAATGTCACTCCTCCAGAAGTCTGCCTCTGGCCCCTGTGCCAGGTTAGCTCCCCCTGCCATTTTCCCTCACACACTGTATTATAATTTTATTGTCCATCTTCTCTGTCAAATGATAAACTCTTTGCTGCTTTGTTCACTGCTCTATGCCCAAGCCCCAGCACTTAGTAAAGTGCCCCAGTGTGGCAGGTGTTTAACAAATAAGAGCTAAATGAATTGTAAGAAGTCACCCAACTAATACATCGGTTGATTCAAGCCCGGGTCTGTGTGTGTCTGTAGTCTGTGTGTTTTCCATTGTGTCATGCCTCTTTTTGTAGTTTTTAAAATTCAGAAGTTAAGTTTTTAGGTAGTACAGGTACAATGAATATGTACTTTGGGGAGGGATTGGGGAATAGATTTTCTTCCCTCTCATTTCAAAATGCTACGTTAGAATTTTGCAATAGATCCCTTAACCATTTACCATATTTCTCCATTTACTGCTTTAATCTTATGTTACAGTTTAGAGATTTTTGCTCATACTCACATAATCGGATTGAATAAGCCCAAGAAAATTAGAGTAAGCCAGATAGAATTGATGTGCTTTTATATATCATTGGTTTCTGCAAATTTTTAAAAAATTGTAACTAGCCACTCTCAGAATCCATTTCAGTGATTCCCAGCTATGGTTTTGGCACACCCCAAGAATATCTAGTTATTCTGAACAGTGACACAAAATTCTCATAAATTTATTTTCAAATTAACTTTCGTGGATGTTTAAAAGAAAATGTGGAACGTGATACTTGGTGGAAGACAAGAAGACAGGCTAGATCAGAATGGAGTCAATGTCTTTAAAACTTGGGAAATCAACTGCTATTTAATTTTGGTCACTGATGAAACATATTTAGGGATTAAGAAGCTTAACAAAAATATTTGTGGAATAATGAATAAACATTAAAAAGTTTTAACATTTTTTAAATGAGATGACACTTACATAAAAAATAAACTTCACAGAAAGGTATAAATGAAAAGGTCTTCTCCTACTTGGTCTTGTCCCTCAGCCACTTAAGAGATAACTAGTTTTGCATATATCTTTATGGAGATACTCTATGCATATGCAAATATACATTTTAGAAGATACTATATCTTGATAAAACACCAGAATATACCCTGAATCATAACGGTGAATTAGCTCACTTCTTTGTCTAGGCAAAGACAGGAAGTAAGAACAAGAAATTTAATACCTAGAAACTAAAAGCACAAAGGTCTGTAAATCTATTTCCTTACAAAACTATTACTAAATGCCTTGTCTTATACTGAAATTCAAAATATGGTACTAATGAATGAAAAGTGCTGCTTGACTTACAACAATAATGACATCATCAAGTGTGAGTCCTGATCTTCCCAGGTCTATCTGTTCTGACTAACTCTTAGGATGATGTTTCTGTAAGACTGTATGTTTATTTAATACTAGCATAATGAGGCAGCAGTGATAGGTTCCCATCACTGTTAGCAACTTACCTTCCTGGTGGTCTCTGTCACTGTAGGAGTTAGGAGAGAAAGGGAGGATGAATTCATGCAAATCTAGTACCATCAAAAAAACAAAAGTCTATTTATATAAAGGACATCATCATTACATTGTTTTGTGTAGACAGGGATTGATGCATTGCATATCTTGGATGACTATTTTAGTGCAAGAGTAATCCACAAAGCTTCCTGCAGTTATTACACTAACATTTGAAGATTTGGGGGGCTTTTTAATAGGCAGAAATGATCTAACCATGACATTAAAATAATTGGATTTGCACTTATACAAGTAACAGATAAACCAGGTTAAAATGTTGCAGTATGAGCATCTTATGATACCCAAGAAACTTACTAGCCAAGGTCATTATTAACTTACTATATATTTAGAATTTATTGAGACCTGCACATGTTGGGCCATGTAGACAACCTAGTTCTCTGGGAACTGAAAGTCTTTTAAGTTATATGTCATTTCATTTTATTCATAAAAGATTCTCCTATAGTCCCTATGGCTTTTCTTTTCACCAAGAGCTCACCTTGGATGGAGATAGACTCTGATGCTTCTTTAATAACTGGAAAGCTCTCGTAACTCTGAGCAGAGTGTGATTCTCTTCTGAAACATGCATTTAGCAAACAAAAAGACTGATGCAGTGGAATGTTCTGGAAACATCATCTTGTACCACAGTAAACTTTTGTCTTTAATTTAAATATTCTGTTCCGTTATGTCTATAAAAACACTTGTATTTTATGTCCCAATTTTTAATTTGGGGCTCAACCCTTTTTGCTTCCTTAGTGAAAGGGTAAGTTTTTACTTTGTTTCTCTCTACCTTGATCTTTCTTTTTTGTAATGAGCTGTTGGACCAGTTGATCTCTACGGTCCCTTTTGTCTTGGGCATTTTACCAGTATGACATTGGGAACAATGCTTCCAAAGGTTTTCTACCAACTGTCTTTTTTTTTTTTTGTGGGTTTTATAAAAAACATCTTCATGATATCAAGCTCTGAATGAATATGACAATCAATATGACAAATCAAGATATTGTGCTTGTAAGAACAAACTTCAAATATTTTGGAAATATAAGTTGTTTCTGTTTTACCCAGCCTAAATTTAGAGAGCCTTCCCCCTCTGTGAAACCTCAATACAATTTGAGTTCTCCCTTTAAAGGTATATTCCCACATGGTTCCTGGCCAGCTTTTCTTTGCTATCACAATATTCCCAGGGATCTGCCTTTCTCTTCCTGCTGGCTAATAACTGTGTGATTTACTTTGGTTCTTCCCCTTTTGCCATTAATAAATTTAGCTAGTACTGCTATCTTTTAAGGCAGGGACCATGTGATATTAATCTTATTGAGCCTCCTCTCTATGCCAAGTGCTTTGTACATATTAGGCACTCAGAAAATGGTTGTTGAATTAAACTGAATTTCTGACAGTTCCTACCCATCACATATTTCAGACCTTACTCCAAGAAACGTCTCAACTGTGTTTGATGGTAAAGTTTGCTTTACGCTGCTTCTCCTTAAAATCTGGTTTTAGAAGTATTTCAGCCACAGATGCCACAAACCTGGAAGTAAGATTTTAAACCTGGCTCTGCCGCTTGTTACCAGATGACCCTGGACAAATTGTTTGACCCTTCTATGTCTTATATGGCACATCTTGACTGGTATGACAATTGCTTAGAGAATGTTGGGGAAAGTCTCCTTATTGGCTTATTAGAATTAGATGAAGTTCAGACTTTGCATTCCCCTAATTTGCATTCCATAATACTTCTGTACACATGGTTTGTATCAATATTAACTTGTGTAGTTATTTGTTCTAGTTACTCCTTTTGAAGTATAAGAGAAGGGTACCCAGATTTGGAGTTAGGAAACTTGGCTTTTGTCTCTGCTAATTTACTAGTTGAGTGACCAAGGACAGGCATTCAACCTCCCTAGGTTTTAAAATTCTTTAAGCTAAAAGATGGAGGAAGGGAAAGAGAAAGGATGAATCAAATGATTCTAGCCTCAGATTTCTGACTTTTGGCATATTAGTTCCCTAACAAGATTATAAACTTCAAAAAGGTGAAGAATTTCATCTTTCTACAATATGTAATAGAGAAAGTGCTTGACACAGATGGTGCTTAACAAATTCTTCCTTAGAAAATGACTGCTATTCTACCCCTTCTGGCAAGAAAGTTAAACCAAGAGTGCCCCTCTCATATCATAGCCCATGACCTGAAGGGGCCAATGGATCCACTCTGGGAAATGCTATTCTGGACTCAGACATGAGTAGCTAAGACCGGCACACAGTGTTAGTCATGAAGTTAAGGGGTACACCTAACAGCTTTGTCTTTTTAAGCAAATGTGTTTATGGTTTGTGCTGCTTTCCTCAGTAAGATCATTTCCTTACAAGTAATGAGAGCTGTGTCTGATATGGTTGAAATCCTGTCCCTCGTCCGGGATGTAGAACTCACATCCCGAGTGGGGCCCATTATCCCAACAGCACTCACAGGAATGCTAAGTCTGGCAAATATTAACTTGGGAACCACAGCAGCAGTTAGGAGACAGCAGTCTGCCGACCTTCCTAAACCTACCATTTTTGGAGTATTTTCTGATTTTCTTTTCCTTGGCTTGAGCACTGCATTTATTTCCCCTTTTATTCATTCTTCTTTCTCCTTTCTTAAAAACAAAACAAAAGACATTCTATTACTTCCATTTGTTTCCAGCTGGAAACCCTGATGTTCTCATTCATTTCAGAGCAGAAAGCTTTTCCTCTTTTGCCTAAGTGATAATATACAGTACGTTTATTCATCCTCTCTGCCTCAAGCCACAGGCCTGGGCATTGGAAGAACTGTGGATCTTCGAGAGGTCTCTGGGAACAGACTCTTAGGCAGGCAGTTATGGATAGAATAGATGGGTTGTGAGAGCAGCTCCAAACCATTCCTGTGTGCTGGAGAAGCTTTCCTTGGAGGAAGAGAAGCATGTGATATTTTTCCATATGGCAGAGAAGGGAGTGACATATTAGGTGGGAGAGGCTAACACACATCTGAATGTATGTAAAGAAAAGACATCACTGAAAGGGAGGAGTTGTGGTTTAGGTTAAAACCACAAAGGAAGTGAAGAACGTTACCACCTTCCTCTTTGTGGGCAGATGATTCTCCTTTGGCTCATCTCATGGGCTCAGTGAGCCTGGATCTTCCTATAGAAATATGTTTATTGCTCCTACCCTTGTAAAAATGCACCACACCCAGTGGTTTGTGGTCTTAACTTAGACTTGATTTTTAAAGCATAAATATGCCACAAAGTACCCCTATTTCCAGACCTGTTGTCCAAGCATGCTTCCTTTATCTTAAATAGAAAAGCAAGGAATTAAAGCTGTCTGGGAAATGAAGGAAAGGAAAACTTTTCCTAAGTTACCCAAGCAATTTCCTGGCTTTAATTCTCCTGTTTTCTTGGCAGAGACCTTCTGACTCGGCTCAACTGTGACTTAGCAAAGAAAATTATTAGTAGTTGTGTTCTTCTATTAACAACCATTTATTTAGGACTTACTCTGCACCAGGTACTTTCCTTATATTACTTCTGAACTTCCAGAAGTTCTGAGAGATGAGGTTTTGTATTTGAATCTTTGTAGGTGAGAAAACTGAAGCTAAGAAAAATCAACTCATACTATGATCCTGAACCTTGAACTCAAGTGTGTTTGATGGAACTCAAGTGTGTTTGATGGTAAAGCTTGCTTTACCCTGCTTCTCCTTAAAATCTTGTTTTAGAAGTATTTCAGCCATGGATGCCACAAACCTGGAAGTAAGATTTTAAAACTGGCTCTGCCCCATGTTATCCAGATGACCCTGGACAGTTTGATCCTTCTATGCCTTATATGGCACATATGACAATTCCTCAAAGAATGTTGGGAAAAGTCCCCTTATTGGCTTCTTATTAGAATTAGATGAAGTAACCAGTATAAAGGCATAGCCTATCAGGCAACATACTGTAAACTCCCCACAAGATGGTCATACACTAATTGTATATAGTTCAGATTCTAGAACACACTGTGAAATGTTGAAATTTGTTTGAGGGAACCTTCCATTTCCTTAAACTGCCCTAACTCCTCTCACTTTCTCTTTCTGGCAAAAGATGCATCCAGGTATAAATGTCTTCATTAACATTTGGAGGAGAAAACTATACCTCTTCAACAATAAAACAAAAGAAGCAAGCCCTAGTTTTAAATTTCTGTCCTTTTAATACTTGAGACAACTGTTGTTTTCTCGTTTATTGTTTTGGGAAGGTGGAGGTGTTGGGAGGGCAGGAGAAAGAAGCCACTGGAGTGTCCCCCAAGCCACACTATGCACATAGACCTAAGGCAGTCCTTTAATCTCATGCTTCTTTTTCTGTATATACTCAGTGTAGGGTCAGTCATAGATTCCAGGTCTCAGCTGCTTTTGATCAGAACTTTTTTTTTCCTCCTATGGTGATTTTGCATGAATTTTAAACCCTTGTGACTTTCAGTTGCTTGGATCTGTTTTTCATTGCAGATTTTGTCAAGATTTTACATTGGGGTTGCACTGGAAAGGCTTTTCTTTTTTCTTTATTTGTGTTCTGTATGAACTTCACATTCTGGATTTTCTTACTGGTTTATTTTATTTTAAATATAATATTAGTATATTTTCTTAATTGCAAAAGTAGTAACTTTTCATTGTAGAGATTTAGAACAAAAGAATAAAGAAAAATTAATTATCCATAAAGCCAGCATCCAGGGCACTATTCACATTTTAATATGTTTCCTTCAGTCTTTTCTCTAAGCATATGTTTCTGTCTATAGGAGTTGTATGTACATATGTTTTGCAAAATTAGAATATATACATTTTGTAACCTTTTTTCACATAATTTTATATCATAAGCATTTTTTGCATGTCCTATATTTTTGTGAAAGATTCATGTCTGCATAATATTTCACCATATAAATGTACCAGGGTGGATTTAACCATTACCATTCTGCTAGATGTTTGGATGTTTTTTTTGTATAAATTCTTGAGTTTCCACAGTTCCTTCTTCCTTACAAATAATTCCTAGAAAGGGAATTAGTAGGACCATTAAGGACAAGAGTACTTTTTTATTTAAAAAAGTATTTGTACCTGATTATTTTAATACTGACAAGCCTGTGCGTGGCCTTTTTAAAGGTATATTGATACAGAGTGCCAAACTGATTTCCAGAAATGTTGCTCTGGACAGGGCAAACTATGACCCAATAGGGCCAAATCTGTTCCATGGCTTGTTTTTGTATAGCCCATGTGTTAAGAGTGGGTTTTACATGTTTAAATGGTTGGAAAAAAAATCAAAAGAATTTATGACACATTAAAATTATATGGAATTCATATTTCAGTTTCCATAAATAATGTATCTTTGGAACGGTCATATTGTTTTATTTACATATTGTCTGTGGCTGCTTTCACCCTACAATGGCAGAGCTGAGTAGCTGCAACAGAAATTGTATGGCTCACAAACTCAAAAATATTTACTGTCTGCCCTTTACAGAATAGTTTGCTGACCTGCTTTACTACGTAATCCTACAAGGTGCATATGAGAGTGCTCATTTGGTCACATACCGAACGTTGGAATTTTCTATTCTTTGTTCATTTGAACAAGTCAATAAATATTTGCAAGTGTTTACTATGTACCAAGCCTTCACAGAAAATGTAATTTACTTATGATTTCTTTGATTACTAGTTAGAATGAATGTTTTTATAAGTTCAAGTGATTTTCTTCTCTTTTTAGTGTGTCTGTGCAATCTTAAATTTCAACTCAGGTATTTATGTTTTTCATATTGCTTTGTATGAGTTCATTACATGCTACGAATATTAACTTCTTTTCAGTCACATTTGTTGAAGTCCTATTTTTTGGAAATATTTTGTTTCCATTAGCTTGTTAGCTTTTTAGTTTTATTTTTTTTTACATACAGCATTTTACATTTTTATGTAGTCAAATCTATCAAATTACTTTTTTTCCTCTGATTTTATTCTAAGAATATCTTTCCCTGTCTCCAAGGTTAAATATTCATCTATATTTTCTTCTAGTTTTTTTGTGTTTTTTTAACTGGTTCACTTTTATATCATCTCTTTAATCTTCTGGAATTTTTTATTATATCAGAGGAGGATCTTAATTTTTTTCCAAACAGAAGAACAATTATTCCAACATTATTTCTTGAATAATCTTTCCTTTCCTTACTTATCTGGGATATCACCCTTACTAAACTCTTACATATCCTGGGATATGTTCGTGGCCCCTTTCAGTTCTCTTTAATGGCATGTGTGTGCTTGAGGGTGTATTTCATTGTTGATTACTTGTGGATGTCCACTTTGTCGTTCGGGATTAGGCCTGTACAGTATATAGATCCTGGCTGGATTTTCACATATATTTTTTTTTCTTCCTTCAGTGTACTCCTTCACAATTGTACATTTCAGTAACATCACCCCTTCTCATGGTCAGTTTGTTAGGAATACAGTATAAGCTTATCTCCTAAAAGTACACAAATGGTAAGGAGCCTTCCTACCAAACAGGAGATAAAGCCAGGGCCAGGTCTCACACATATGTGACCTGTGAACTGCAGTACTCACTCATAACCACTCCAGGTGACAAAGGCTTCAGCATTTGTAAGCTAGGAGGTTGGAGGATTTCTGGCTGAATAGTATCAACTGGCATAAAAAGAGCAAATCTCTGGAAGGAGTCCCCAGAAGAGCTGTTACCTGATGCACAGCCCCTAACCTTCTGTTAACAGCTCACCCCAACCAACCTTGGTTCACAGTGGAGTTATTTCATTTACCAGGTGTGAAAATTGGATTTTACCACAGAGGAGGGGAGCTATTACCTATCAGGCCTGCTCTTTAGAGGAGCAGAGATTGTGCTGGGATTTATTAAGAGATTTGCTATGCATGGAACATATAATTAGAGATGGGTTCCTTTAAAGCAGATTTGCTATTTTTTTCTTTCAGTTATTCTGACAGCCTTCTTTCCCATGTAGGTTGCACACAACTTACCTAGGATCTGAATATTTTATATGGCACCATTCTTCCAAGAGAGGGACCTCAGGAGTTTGACAAAGGGTACAGCTTAGGGGATGGTGGGAATGCCATGCTGATACTAGTCACACACTAATACTAAGAATGGGAGAGGGGATGATAAAATAATTTTCATGTTGATTAAGTGCTGTCTGGTCCAGGCCGTGGTCTGATGGAGGTATTAGAGTCCCTCAGACTCTCTAATGAAGGATTTCTTTAGAGGAGCAGAGATTGTGCTGGGATTTATTAAGAGATTTGCTATGCATGGAACATATAATTCTTGAAAATCAAGAATTTAGATTTAATTATCTGTTGTAGAGGCTATATAGACAGCCTCAAAGTTAATATCTAGTTAACCACATCTGTTTTAAAAAGACACCTTGTTTACTATCATGGCAAAGGAGGTGGCTGAATTTATTATTGTTTAGCATTTCTAGCACACTTTGTTCTTGATGGGTGCCTTAAAAGTTATGTATGTATGTATATTGGTTGCTCTTCACAGCACTTCCATGAGATGAGTGGGTGATAAGTTTTATTATCACCTGCTTTTCCAACGAGGAAACGGGAAATCCTGAGAAGAGAAGGCACTCACTTGGGTTTACAGCTCAGAGTTTCCATCACCTTGTTAGGGGATCCTCAACAAAACCGTGACAAAGGCAGCTGGTGCAGGCTGCCTCTGCCCCCTTCCAGGCCTGTGTGCCACCTGGGCCTCATCCTGTATTCTACAAGCTGCGTAGGTGCTCCTTCAAGATAAAAAGCATCACCCTTCTCCGCCTTTGACTCTGTGTGGACACAACATGCAAACACGTGGCCTCCTCACAAGACCGCCTACCCCCCACTGCTTTACCTTTAAGGCTCTGCTATTTTCTTCCTTGCCCAGCTCAAATCCCTGGAGTCATCTGTGACTCAGCCCCTCCACCCACTTCAGTTGCCCAGTGAGCCATGTAGATTGTCACCCAAATATCTTTACATCTGTCCCTTCCTTCCTGTTCCCCCTGCCATAATTCAGTACCGCATTTCTCCCTACCTGGACTATCGTCCTAGTCCTTACCTGGGTCCCCACACAGTCCATCCTAAACTCTTCTGTTCTGCAAATCTTCCTTAATGCATGGCCCAGAAAAAAACCGCTCTTCCTGTGGGGCCCATTCGCAGGATCTCCCCAGGGTCTTCCGATTGAACTGGCAGGGTCTTACCAGCACGCAAAGCCTACCTCCCTTTTTAGCCTTCTCTCCTCCTCAGCCACACTTCATTGCGCACCAAGATCACCTGCGGAGCGTGGTCTGCCGCGCCACCCAGGAGAGCCTCGGCCCTGGCGGTACCTAGGCGCCCCGCCCGCACGCCGCCCCCGAGTGCGCCTCGCGCCGCGCTCTCGGGACCACGCACCACCCCAGCTCGGTTCTGACCAAACTGTGCGCTCTCCGCCCCGGTGCCTGGCTGTGCTGTTCCTTTGGCCTGAAACACTCCCTCTCCCAGAACCATCTCCACCTGTTGAAATTGTTCTCATGCTTTAAGGCCCAACTCAAGTATCTCCTCCTTTATGAAGCCTTTTCCGATCGTTCCAAAAGTATAGGATGCAAACTCCAAAGCATTAAATCTAAGATCCGTCCACAGTACAGCCTCGTTTCACAATTCCAGTCCCATCTCCTGCCTGGCTCCTCCACTATCCCTAAGTTCCCACTTAAACGTATTCTCAAAGCAGGCCCTTTACACATACCTCTGCCAGGAATGCGGCGCCCCTCCCCACTCCCCTCCCCCATCTCTCTTTTTAAAAAAACTTATCCTACTAGACTCAGCTCATATGTCACTTCCTCCATGCCACATTCATCACAACCAACAGTCTTTCTAGACTCTCCCCGCCCCCACCGGGGCCCTAAAGTCTCTTGCTCCTCTGCTTTCCCGGCCCTCTTCTACCTAATGGAGAACTCAACTACTGTAGCTTACTTCGTAGTTTACCTAAGTCAGCCCTAGGTAGTGAACTTGGCTGAAGTTGTATTCTGTGGCCCCAGCACAGGGCTGGCACAGAATCGGCAGTCGGTCCTGGAATGCATACAATGAAGGAGTCTCTCCCCACCGAGGAAACAATCCCCCGTTCGAATGGGCTTGGCTCCCTGCCTGTTTCTGTACCATTTCTCTAACCCTGTCTTTTCTGCACTTGTTTTATTACTCCTACTAGATTGCTAGCACCTTGGAAGAGAGAAACCTTGGGGGATTTCCCTCTCTATCCCCCAGCCTAGTTCCTTACCCATGGCAGGAGCTCAATAAATGTTTGTTTAATTGAATTGTAGGGTATTGTGCTCAGCTAGCTGCTAAAAACCCCATTTAAGGGGTTAACAAATAACACTCGGCCCAGTTCTTCTCCTTTGGGGGCATTTGCATTTTAATGGAAATCTTAAAAACCCGAAGGAAATGTTCTCTAATGGTTGGATTGCAGGCATTGTAAGGAGACTCAGTTTGGTGGTGCCAGATGGGGACTGTGCAGTTTTTCCAGCCCGGAAGACCTTCAACTGTTTGTGTGGTGGACCCTCTTGGGTAGTTTGGTGAAGCCTAGGGACAGAATAATGATTTTATGTACATAAGTACATAGTGTTACAAAAATAGTTACAATGAAATATAATATTAAAAGCATCAAATTTGATACAATATTGTGTTTCTTCATTAGAATATCAATAAAAAGGTCTACTGACAGATCTAATAACTGCTGTAATTTTGTTGTGATGAGTGTAAGCAATATATGGGATATCTGCCACAACTGTAAGGTGATATGAAAATATCTAATTCTATTGGTGAAAAAGTCAGGGGTTGCTCATACTAACTTGATTTATTGCCTATGCTCATATTTGAAGGAAATGTTAAATTTCAGTTAGAATTTAGTGAAAGTAAAGGTATGTTTTTTCCTTCATCCAAATTCTAGCCTTAGACTCCATGTAGCCCCAGCATTAAGAGACCCAGCTTAGCTGACCCCCCTGTTTTGATGTGGGTGGTGGGTGGACCTAAAGCCAGTGTTGTTCTGACCCTGGGCTTCCTTTTCTATACTCCACTACCTCTGTCTTAGGCACCCTGATTCTTTTTTTTCTTTAGGTATTCTTACCCTTTATTTCACAACCAAGGACAGTTTCCTTTACGCCAGAAATGCGAAAGGAGAAGCAAAAAGCATTGTCAGGACTTCCGGGAGGGAGGGGACTTTTAGTCCCTAGGCTGGAAAGGTCCCCTCCCTGAAATTCTAAGCATGGGGAGGGGCAGGAGGAGGAGGGGTCTCCTCATTCTGAGGTGCGAAAGCAGTTACAGTTTATCTGAATCTCTGCTGGCTCCTTCTAAGTTCCAAAGTCAATATTGGGGCCAAAAAGCCGATTCCAGGGGTGGTCCAGAATAATATCCATCCTCCTTGGTGGTGAGTGATTGGGTGAAATACCAGTGCTCTTGAAACACCACACTCCCTAACGCTGAAGTTATTACTAATTTGGGTTAAAGTATTGGAGCAGTTTCCTTTTTAGCATCAAAATACAGGGAACAGAGGCCATTTTGAGTTATCTTTGTGTAATTTAGTCACTTAGAGGCAATTTCCCCCCCAGAGGTGTTTACTCTACTGTTGGCCATGCCTTGGGGCACAGTCTTCTGCTCTAAGGGCCTGTGAGCTTAGAATACAAGTCAATTTTAATGTGAGTGGGAAAAATTGCTACGGGGTTGAACACCATATTAGCCCAGACAAACCATCATCCCTGCCCTAATGGCAGTGACACCAAAGGTCTTACCTTTGACAAAGTCCTTTTCTCTTTCTCTCGTGTGCCTTTTCCTTTCATGAGCTCATTCATTGTTGCTGCTTCATCTCTCACCTAAGCACCTTCAGCCTGCCCTCTCACCTGGTGATACATCATTTCAGTGTCCAGTGGTCACCTGTAATTCTAAAACTTAACTTTCTTCCTTCAAAAACCAGCTTCAGTTTCCAAAAAAAAAAAAAAAAAGCTTTATTGGGAGATAATTTACATACTATAAATTATAGCAATACTTTCTTTTTGTTGCTGGATAACTCCATTGTATGGATGTACCACCTTTTATTTATCCATTCATCAATTGATAGACATTTGGATTATTTCTGCTTTTTGCTGTTAAGAATCATGCTGCTATAGAATATTCACATGCAAGTCTTTGTGTAGAAATGTTTTTATTTCTCTTAGGTAGGCATGTAGGAGTGGAATTGCTGGGTCACATGGTAAACTTACATTTAACATTTTAGGAAACTACAAAACTGTTCTCAAAGGTGGCTACACCATTTTACATTCCCACCAGCAATATATGAGAGCTACCAGTGTCATTTCTGTACTACTCTTATTTCTGACCAAAGTGCTCCCTTTTCACCCATTTTATGGCTAGAAACCAAACTTCAGCTGTTCTTCCTTCCTCTTATATTTACATGTCATGTTGCAGAAGTAAGCTGCCCCACCCTTCCTCAGAAAGCGCCTGGACTTGCCACCTCTTCATTCCCACTCACACTACCCTCCCTGGGGCTGCGTCATCTCACACCTGAATTCTGCCGTCTTCCAGCTGCTCGCCTTGCCTGTTTTAGTTCTTTCTTCAACTCTTCCTTTCCATAGCTGCAGATTAACTGTTAGAACATGATACTAAAAGAGCATGATTGGATGTGGAACCAGTAGATCTGTGCTTCAGTCCTGCAATCACATTCATTGTCACATGCCTTGAATTAGTTCTGTAACTTAATCTGAGTCCAGCCCCCTTCATTAAGTTATTTAACTTTTCTGAACCCCAGCTTCCTCATGCACAAGGTAAGGATAATAAAAGAGCCTATCTTGTAGAGTTGTTATAAGCCAACTATACAATCCCTGTACAGCTGTTAGGACAGTGCCAGGTGTAGGGGGAACACTCAGTCATGCTGCCTGATATTATTATTTTAATGATGATGATGATGATGATGATGATGATGATGATGATTCATTATGATGGAGGTATCTTCTAAACCTATCACGTAGTTACCACAAGGATCAGATGCTGGCTGTGAATGTGAAATGCTTTGAAGACCACATGTAAATTGCAGCAAGGTTATTCTTACCTGTTTTCCCCTTGCTCAAAGAGAGAGGCAGTGCAGGATAACAGCAAGAACACAGACCTTGCCTCCAGTCTAGCATTCAAATCCGGACTGTGCTGTTTAACTATTGTGAGGCTTGAACAAGTCATTTAACCTCTCCATCTTGATTTTCTCATCTGTAAAATGGGTATAATTATAAGTCACATTCAGGGTGATACTGTAAGGAAGGTGCCTGTTCCATAAGCAGTGTTTGGTAACCTCACAGTGTATCAGTCTCATATGCTATCTCTAAATTATATTCTGTGTAATGAATTTCCACCTTATTTATCTAACTACATTTGCCACTGCATCCCAACACCCCCACTGAATAGAGGCTCTAGTGTGGAAGGATAAGAACTTTCACCACAGACTGACTTGGGTGTTAATCTCAGCTCCCACTTAGCTGCATGATTTCAGGACTGTTCTTTACCTAGACCCTCAACTGTAAAACTGGAACAACAGTTCACACCTCATGCGGTTATTGTGTGTATTAAATGACACAATATAAATACAGTACTAAGAATAGTGCTTGGCACATGCACATACTAAATACTTAATAACCATCAGCTGTCATTATGATTGTTTGTAATCACTGTTACTATTATTTCCTGGCCACACGTATGCTGCTCTGCTTTCAGTCTCTGGCTTGTCTCCTTCTCTCTCCCTACTGGGTCATCCTCCTGGAATTTCCCAAATCCTATTCCTCAAGGCCCAGTTCAACTTCCAGTCCTTCAAATGATTACTCACTACTCCAGACTCTTCTCATTGCTGTTTTTTCCTTGAAGTCAGAGTTTGTGCCATGTCTGTCCTGTCTATAATAAAATTTAGAAATTAACTGTTATTAAATGTTTCTTGTTGGTTTCCTCAAGTGATTGTAAAATTCCTAACAAGAACTATTTTGTCAGCTTCTGATGAAATCATCACTCTATTTAATATGGCACTAGATACATATTAGTTGCTTCTTAATTTTTTATTGATAAACAATCAGTAAGAAAACAAACTTGTAGAAGTCAGATGAAAATTTAAATCTAGGGGTTTCTTGATCACCTTCAAAAAACTGTATAGTCTCCTTCATTAATATCATTCAAGACTGACCCTGAGCAAAATTATTAATTTCCAAAACACAGCACAGACTAGAGAAAGGGGCAGTGGAAGCATCCCCAGATTAAGGTCAGTGCTGCTAAAGTTAGTAAAGCTTGTCTTTTCTGACACAAACGACCTTGTTTTTGTTTTCCTCATCACTTCTTGGCATCTCTCTCCAATCTTAACCCTTCCTCCAATCCCAGAGGATCTGCTGCCCTCAGAAAGCCCTCTGAGAATCTGCTTCTAAGCTTGAATTTCTGGGGGAGGTTCTCTAAACTTCAGAATTAGCCTTTTCTCTCTTCTCCACAATATTCCCTTAACGTAGTTAGCATTTAAGGAGGGTAGAGGTCTGGCTAGATAAATTATTAAAATTTTAAAAAGGCTAACCCTTTATTGTGTTACCCTTCCCAAGAGTCTGGGAAAGTGACATCTTAAATCTGAAGGTATGAATTTCCAATGGCAGAATTTAAAGGTGTGTAGTAGGAGAGTTGAAGAAATACAAGTGAGGGAGATTTGGTGTGAGAATAAGTGAAGTATTGAGGTGGTAGGCTTTTCAGTGCTCCTAAAATCTCCCCTAAGGCCAATCCCATTGTAGATAATCCAGAAACAACCAAATGTAATAAAATGTAATAATAATAACCAACATTTATTGGGCACTTACTATGTGCCAGGCACATTCCTACATGTCCACATGGAGTCACTCATTTATTCCTCACCCTACCCCTGTGAAGAAATTATTATCATTTCCCCTCTTTGTGGAAGAAAAACTGAACTCTAGCAAGGTTAGATAATTTTCCTAAGGTCACACAGCCCTCCCATGGCAGAGCTGGGATTCAAAGCTAAGCACTCTGCTTGAGAGCCCCTCTGTTGTTGTAAGCATTCTGGGAAAATGGACAAGCGGACTTCATGAGAAAAACCTAGGTATCATCATCACCATCATCACCACAGCAGACTAGCTGATGTGCCGTTGTGTGCAGGGCACTATGAAGACAAAGAGGCATCTGACCCCTGACCTTTCAGATTGCCTCAAATACCTCTACTTCCATGAAGCAGTTTCTGCTTACCTAACCCAGCCCCCAAAAATGTATCTCCCCTGATTGCCATTTTACTTTTGCCTCTGCTCTGTCACTTATTTATTACTTTCTATGTTGCATTATGGTTATTTACATACATTGTCACATGGCTGAGCCTTTGCACATTGCTGAGTCCTTTGCCTGGCTGACTCCTACACATTTGCTAAGATTCTGCTCAGGTCTTATTGCATTCCCTGACTCTCTTGTCTGGATTGGATACCTCTCTTCTGTGTGCCCCAAACACCTGGTATTTATCTATAGCATAGCATTTACAGTAATTGATTATAAATGTTTACTTATCAGTATTCTTAACTACATAGATCCTGGATTCCAACATCAGGGAAATATGTCTTATACTTATTTGAATTGTCAGTAGTTTGCACAATACCTCGCACAAATGAGGCACTTACTAACCTCTTTTTTTTTTTTTAGTGAATTTGCCATATAAGTCTGATTATACATGGAGGACAAAATTGGATGTCTAATTCATACTTTGTACCTCCCAAAATGCCATGTACTTAATACTCAATAAATATAGCAATGACTACATGACTACAAAACACAGAGATGTAAGGTTCTGCCCTCAGTATATGGAGGAAGACTGGGAACTATAATAAAAGATAGATGATATTAAAAGTTTGTATATATAGGCTATGTTCTAAAACCGGGGGACATAAACATCTACTACTGAAATGAATGAGAAAGAAAATAACATTGTTTTCCTTTCTTCTGAAGTTACTTGGCTTGTAAAATGCAGTTCAATATTCAAACCCAGGTCTAGGTGACTCTAAAGCCCACATTGCTCCTGTAATACTACATTGTTGAGATCTTAGGGTAGAGAGACCCTAGTTGGGTCCAGAAGAACCAGTAAGGCTTAAGTAGTTAGAGAGGAATGAGCAGTGTACGAACTAGTATGTACACACACACATAAAGACACATCTTTTAGTATAATCTATCTGGAAAGAGCTTGGAGAACTCTGCAGAGGAGAGAGGCTGGAGGCAGCAATATCTATTTGGAGACTATTCCAGCAGTTCCAACTTGGAAATAGAAAACAAGAAATTGATTTAAAGAGGAATTGTGGACACTGGTAACTGAGAAGATATATAGACAGATGGAGTTTTTGAATCAGGATTATTCCAAAGTTTTGAGCCTAAGTAAAAGGCAGTGAATTCGGAGGTGAAACTTAATTTGAGAAATGTTGAGTTTGGTTTTTGACATGTTAAGTTGATTTCTAGGTGGTCAAGCTGAGTAGATAGAAATGCAGGATTTAAGTTCAAAAGAGGTCTATAGATACATTGGTTATCTGTAAAGAGATAATGGCTCAAGTGTTTTATATGTTTATGTATATATACATATATGTACACATATATACATACATATACATATACATATGTTAGAATATTAATTCAACCATAATAGGAGGGAATCCTGTCATTTTCAATAACATGGATGAAACTTGAGGAAACTATATTAAGTGAAATAAGTGAAATAGTAAAAGACAATACTATGTCATCTCACTTACATGGAATCTGAAAAAACCAAACTCACAGAAGCAGAGAACAGATTGGGGATTACTAAAGGGTAGAGGGTAGAGGGAAATAGGTGAAGACATTCAAAGGTTCAAAAGTCCAGTTATAAGATAAATAGTTTCTGGGGATGTAATGTACAGCATGGGGACTGTAGTCAACAGTACTGAATTATATATTTGGAAGTTGCTAAGAGAATAGATCTTAAAAGTTCTCATCACACACACAAAATTGTAACTGTGTAAGGTGATGGATGTTAACTAAACTTAGTGTGGTAATCATTTGCAATATACACATATATCAAGTTATGTTGTATACCTAAAAGTGTACAATGTTATCTGTCAATTATATCTCAATAAAATTATGCAGGGGGGGGGAGGGGAGAAGACAGAACCAGAATATCATTGTACTTAGAAATTAAAGTGTAAGAGATTCAAAGGAAAATATATTCATTGGATGGATTTCACAGTTAGGTCTGGCCATATTTGAGAGAGAATTTTGCTAGAATGGCTGGGTTAATTACAGAGGAGGAAAAGGAATTGTGGTGACAAAGAATGTAGGTTACTTTTGGATAAATAGTGAGTAAAAGAAAGAGGAAAAAGGGTATTGGGATAAGAAAGATTTTACTGAAGATACTATTTTACTGAGATAACTAAGCAAAACCCTTCAGAGGTGGAATGAGATGACAAGGTTGGTCTTGCAATATAGAAGTAGTAGACAAAATTTGGAATAATTTCTGTGGGAAATGATCTAAGAGGCAATGGGGATACATAAAAGGATTAAAAAGTAAAGAGCAGTAACATTTAGTTGAGGTTTTATTGCTTGAATTTTGGTTGGGATCCATTTTCTTGACTTTATATTCTTTTTTTCCAAGTAATGTCTAGCAGCCAAGAGTGGAAACAAAAATGTGGGTACATTTCATCCCTAAGAACTTATATTGCTAGAATGATGGATGGTCAAAGATTGCCAAAAAGGTAATGTGGTTAGTGAGCACAACCTGGATGGAAACCATGGAGGTGAGGTCAAAGCTACAGTGGTTGGGTAGCAGTACCAGAGGAGCTGAGAGGAGGTTGATTGTGGGAATTGGAAGAGTCCAGCAGTGAAGGAAGAATCCAGAAAAAATAAGAGGCTTATCTGAAGGGCACAATTCTTAGAGAAATATCAAGAGAAGAAAATAAAATATAGTAGAAATACACAGAATTATTGGTGGGAAAGAGGTTAAGAAATGAGTAAATTTGATAATTAGTAAATTAGTAGAAATTGAAGAGGATAATGGGTGTGGGACTACAAGGACATGTGAAGAACTGGCATGAAGATCAAGAAACTTAGCGGCAAATGGTTAGAGTGAATGGAGCACATAGGCTGTTCCTTCGCAAGCCGTGATGGATAGGGTGACACTGGAACACTGGGGAAGGGGGATCAGCATATATACAGCAATCATTTAGGGCTCAGTAAATGGCAGGCTGAAAGTCACAAAACTTGATTTTTAGAAGGCAGACAAGGAGGGTAGGGGACACAACTATATAGATTTGAGTATGAAAATAAAGGGGAAATATTGGTGGAAACTTCTCAAGGGATCTGAGTAGCACAGCACAGATCTGTCAGAGCTTTCACAGTTTTAGTTCCTAAAAATGGGCACAATTTTAAATACCTATGTCTTAGACTTCTCATCTGTCAAGTAGGAGGGGGCTTCTTCCAACCCTAAAATTTAGGTTTAAGTTTATCAAGAGTTGAGCGGAAAAAAAGCATTTTGAAAGTGGAGTTTACAGGTACAGAAGATGGAGGCAAACTTAAATAGCAGATGCTGTAATTAGTTCAAGAACTAAGCCAAACTTACATTATCCATATTTGCATCACAGAGTGTGATTTTCATCATGATATGAAAAGCAAATTTCAGAAAATAAAAAATCAAACCCAGATCTCTTTAGTGTCAAAAGGCTGTATTTTTTACAGTTGTACCATTTGAATTAAAAAGGCGACTTATCTTAGGATATATAGGGTAGCAGGATGCTTTCAAAGATGATTTCATCATTATCTTTAGTATTTATGGAGTGCCTGTGTATATACAATGTGCTCGATCCCTATATAGCAAAATAGAATTCTTTCTTAAGTGAGATGAAAATAAATGGAAGCTAGAAAATTCTGGGGACAAAAATTCTAGTGAAATAGATTAACTATTTCACTAAACTAAACTAAATAAATAATGTTTTAAAAATGCATTTTAAATCCCATGTGCAATGTTGCTAAATTAGCATCACTACGGAGACTCTATTAGACTTCTTGACTTTTAGCATGCTTAAATTCTCAATATTATTGCTTATTTGCCCTAGTATTGCACATTTATTATTGATTTACATTTTTCTCCTGGTTCAGTAAATAATTTTGAACTTTAAACATATCAGTGAGTGATGGTGTAATGCCACGTAAAACGGTTAAGACATCTTTGCATATGTATTATTATTATAGTGAGCTTGTTTTTGAGCTTTCTGAATAGAGGTGATCTGGTCTGGAACACCCCAGCTCAGAGCTTATTTTAATAGCGGTTTTCTTGTAGAGATACAGTCTGAATCCCTTCTTTCCACCTACATTAGCAATCCCAAATGTTGTTTGCTTATTCCAGGGTTTAGTTGTCTTTTCTGAGTTCATACTTATTTCCTCCTGCCCTTTTCAGAGGTTTTTTTTTTTTTTTTTTTTTTACCTATGTTACATCAAATATTCTATTGCCAAAACTTGACAGAAAAGTATTTTAATTATTTTCCATTTGTAAAGCTTCAATTGATCTTAGACTTACATTGTTTATACTTAATATTGTCTTTTTCTTTATTTATAATCTCAGTCATAATGGAAGACAAAGAGAAAACATCTTGCTATGGAAAAACAGGTTCTTATAGGATCTAAGCGGGGAGACATGGTATAGAAACTTACATGACCAGGCGTTTTAAATGGTTATGAAAGGTTTATCATTTAGGGTTCTCCTGTACCATCCTTTACAACAAGCACCATTCCTTAAAAGGTTGCCCCAAGGAAGGTTGCCTATTTTATAGACAGAGAAACTAACACAGAAATAAGTGTCCTGGTTATAACCACCAGTGATAGCAGCAAAAGCAGAAAAAAATTTATCTACTTCTCTTGGCCATATTGCTTCCATCTATCTTCGGGGACAATATGCAGTATGTTATAACATAGGCAGGCTCCACTTAACTGATTCAGAGAAGCTGTGGAGTCAGTGCACATAGTTGCAGAAACATTTTAGATCAGGACTCCAAAGCACCAACACACAGATATAACAACAGTGAGTTCTGGGAGGATTGTGGGGCAGACAGGTCAGGGGAGCCACAGGGGCCACAAAGATAAAACAGGAGGAGCCTGAATCTGAGTTTACTCAGCAACAAGCGCTCACCATGATGCCGTCACTTTTCCTTTTGCGAAAAAGTGCAATCTAATGGATTACCCTCTCACTTCAGAGGGCATGGTGCCTGGATCCCAAGGTTTTGAGCTCTCCAAAGCAGGGGCCAACGGAAAATTAGGGGAGCTATACTGCGATTAAAAAGCGGTTGTGAAACGATTCAAGGATCTGGCCAGAACGTCCTCTTTGGGGATGCGTGGGCAGGCCTGTGCTGCGCCTGAGATGGAAGGAGAGACCCTGCACCAGCCGCCGTGTCTGCAGGACCTTGGCGAGAAGCTGTTTGGGAGAGAGTGGAGGACACTGCAACCCGGAGAGGGGCCAGCTCCCTTGGGAGGAGAGAAATTGGGCAACAGCAAAGGCAGTGCAGACTGAGGGATGAAGACAAGGGGGTTGGTAGTGTGGTTGCACCCTAGAGGTGTGTGGGGGCAGCTTTGAAGATTGAGCTTTAGGCCGGGACCAGGGCAGCAGGGAAGTGTGAGAAAAAGACCCTTTCCTTCGGCAGCTCCCAATTCGTTTCTGTCAAAGATGGCCAAATTCCACGATGCCCTTCCCCCTCCACTCTTTTTCTAGTCCCCTTGGATTGCTCCCCAGCGCTGCGGGAGGCGGTGGGGAGGTCCGAGTATGTGCGTGGGGAGGAAGGTGCGGGAAAGAAGAGCCCCTCCCTGGCTGCACCTTCTACCCCGCCGGCCCTCCGGGAGGTTCCATTAGTTCAGAAAGAGGGCTCTGCCTCTTTAAGGTGGGGAGGAGGCGTCACCTCTGGCCGGGTGACTAACGGGGAGGGGACCTAGTGGGCGTGCCCATGCAAAGCAGGAGGTGGGACCGGAGGTAGGAGTCCCCGTAGTAAAATAGTGGAGGGGCGGGGCCCAGGAGGCGGGCTACTCGGTGGGCACTGCACGGGGGGCGGTGCCTCCGGGAAGGCGGGGGAGTGGGAGGAGGAAGCTGCGGGGTTGGCACCACTCCGCGCGTTCCGGGAGGGGGACGATTGACATTCCCTTGGAGGAGGCGGGCCCTTCCCGGCGGCGGGCCCGGCGCTAAGGCGGGAGGGGCAGTCCCCACGCCCCCTCCGGGTGGGACGTCGGGCCTGGGGGAGGGGCACTTCTCCGCTCGCGTCCGAGGCGGGGCCGGCAGTACCTTTCGTGGCGCGGTGCGGCTGGGGGAGGGCTGAGGGGAGGGAAGGGGCGGTCCCGGGAGGGGGGGGAGCCGGAAAGGGGGAGGTGCCCGCGGACAATGGAGCCTATGTGTGCCTACGGGAGTGGGACGGCGCCGCCGCCGCTGCTGCCGCCGGGGGGAGACGCTGCGCCGCCGCTGCCGCTGGTCCGAGCCCCGGCCCCCCGGGGCTGAGAGCCGCCCCGACCCGAAGCTCCCTCCCCTACTCCACTCCTCCTCTGCCCTCCCCCCACTCCTGCCTCGGGGTAAGTGGCACCTGGGGGGGAGGGGAAACACCAGAGCGGGGGTTGGGGGGACCGGGTCCGCGTCCGTGTGTTTTGAGCCGGTCTGGGGGCAGGAGCAGCCAGAGCCGTGGAGAGCCGAAGCGAGGGTGGGGAGGAGGGAAGAAAAGGGGGGGGGGGTCGAGGTTGCTGATACAGTGAATTGAGCCTGGAGAAACCTGCGGGGGGAGGTGGTCGGGGTGGGGGTCGTCCTCTGCTTACCGCTCACAGAGCGGTGGGGAGAGACCAAGGCATCTCAGTTCTTTGGAAGGTTGTGTCCCAAGCAGTGCTTGGAAAGGCTAAATGAGGAAACGGGACGGTCCCAGGGTCCCAGTGGAAGGGCGAGATGGAGATCTAAAGGGAATTCGGATGGAGTTTGATGGGGTCTGTAAGACCCTGGAGGTGGATAGAGAGGTAATAGGGACTTTGCAGGCCAATGACTTGTTGAAGGGTGAGGGGAAGTGAAAGCTAAGGAGGGCGTGTGAGTAGTAAAGGACTCCAGCAGGTGAGGTGATGATGTCTAGGTCACGGAGTCATTGTGGGGGTCGTAGACACCAGTGATTTCCAAAGTGGAGCCCTAGTCACTGACCTTAGAAAGTTGCAGACTATTAAGATGTCACTGGTTAGTGTTGGGTGAGCTGGGTGAAATGGGGATATCCTAAGGAAAACAACAGCAGGACTGGTTATGTTCAGAGGAAAGGGCCGAAGGCCTGTAACGGTGTTGCTGGGGACCTTCTAAGAGGGCTCCCAAGCCTGAAGAAGGCCTGAAATCTCTCCTCCAAGAGCCCTGGTCTGTGGTAGAGAGGAGTGACTTTGAGCTTAAATTGCAGCCCTGTTGGGAACTAATAAAGTTATTCGACAAGATAAAGAGATGGACTTAACTATCACTTGGCGGAGAGAGAATCTAAAGTAGGATAGAATTGGTGCAAAGTTAGACTTTGGTTAAGGCAAACGTGAATAAATCCCTCGCAGTGGGGAAATGATTGAGTGGCTATGTAAAGAGTTACTTTTTGATCAATGGTGTGTGATGTAGTATTTGTTAGCTTTTGAAATACTCAAGAATTAAGTGTACATTCTTAGACCAGAGATCTGGACTCTTGTGCACTGAGCACAAAGTGATTGATGAGCATTACCAGGTGGAAGGATGTAAGTAGTGAAACAGTTGAGAGATGGAAGTGAGGAGGCAGAAGGATATTGGTGGGTAAGACTCCTGTGGGTTAAGAACCTTTGGCTCTTTCTGGAGATTGTGCAACATGGTTGTCCTGTTGATTTTTTTTTTTTTTTGCCTGGATACTAGTGATTTGGGAAGTTTTGCCAAGGAATTAGTGCTGGTGTGAATAATGTTATGGCCCTAAAGACAGATTTAAGAAAGGCCTCCTAACTGTTGAAAAAGACCCAAGTTATTAAAGACAGATGAGTTAATAAAAGGAGAAGTTAGATGGCATAAAAATGTTTTGAGGAATGAGGATTTCACTGACTGGTGGTTTGGATAAGAAGAGAAAATTTAATACAAAGTTGAGATGGGGTGACATTTTATTGTTTTAGGACCTAGGGTCTAATAGTGTTGAACCATTAGAGTATTACTTTGTACTAACAGGTTGAATGTAAGATGGTAGTAGTTCCAGAGGATATTGTAGGTAGATAAGGAAGTGATTGACTAAAAAAATGAAGAAACAATTTGCATACTGTTCTCCTCCTATAAAGCAAGTTGTATGTAACTTGGCTTTTGAGCAAAGGATTCTTGACCTGGATTCTTAGATGACTAATAAGTGAAAAAGTACTTACGTACATTGGAATATATTCTATGGGATATTTTCCCCATAGCCTTCCAAAGTGTCTGTTCCTGTGAATCAAAAGAAATGCTCTTTGGCTGGTAGGTAAAAATAAAAGTCCAGAAGTTCCACAAGCGTAATCATAAATATTTGACCATGGCAACTTGGTATAGTGGTCAGAGCCTTGAACTTGGAATCAGAAAGCTGGCTCTCCCATTGACTAATGTGTGACTAAACAAATCTTTCATACTTATTCTCCAGGTTTGCCATTTATGAAGTGATACCACTGCCCTGACCACTCATAACACATTGCAGCACTGAACAAGTTAATGTCTATCTGCAAAGTGCTTTGGACAGTTCTGAAAATGAAGCCCAACTTTTTTCTCACTTCTGAAAAACTAGTATCTCAGGAACAGACCAATTTCAGCTTTTAACAATTATAGCAGCATACTTGATCAAGGAACAAAAAGGAGTACCTTATACATCTGTCTTGTTCCATTGACTGGGCTTTGGTTTTATATTAGTTTAGAAAGGCTGTTGCCTCTTCCCCATTTAGTGGCAAGACAGTACTAGTGATAGTTGTAGAAATGTAAGCAAAGGTCCCCATGGGAGAGTGGGAATGTAAATGCTGTGAGTGATGCCAACTCCAAATTTGTTTGACCTTGGATGTGTTACTTGGCTTCCTGGTGGCTTAACTTTCTTCAACTGTGAAATGTCAGTGGAATAACTTACTTGTCTGCCTTGGTGACTGTGATGTTCAGAAACTTTGTTCTAGATCAGGGGTTCTTAACCTTCTATGTCCCTCATATTCCTTGTACTTAGCAATCTAATGAAGCGTGTTTTTTAAGTGCATAAAATAAAATACATAGAATTACAGATGACATGAAAACAGTTGTCAAAAGTTAAACAGCTGAAATACAGTAATTTATATGCTTTGCTTCTTTACCACATATTAAATAACAAAATGTAGCTGCAGGTCTAACCATACTGTAATTCTGAAGTAGTAATGAATGTAAATGATATCTTGAAATGTGTACAACCGTAACGTGATGTGAAGGTGTCTTTTGGTTTCTCTTGGTGACTTAGTCAGGATTGCTATACTACCATGGGTTGTTACCTACAGTCACAATTGAAGGCATTGTTAACTTTTACTTTAAGAGGTTAGTGAGGCTGAAATGAAGTTGTAAGTTTTCCTCAGCAAGTTCACAGCCATGCCTCCCCCACCACCGTAAGTCCCTTCACAGACCCTCTGGGAGGCAGTGGATTCCAGGTTAAAAACTGCTGTAGACCAAATGGTTTTTTGAAAGTTAAGTTATCTTATGGCCAGTGCATTTTAGAGTTTGCAATATTTTCTCAGTATCTCTACCATGCTAAGAGCAAGGGCATAAAGAAGATTTGAAGTAAAAGTTATTTTGCAACCTATGGTAACTCTTCTTGGTTGTGGAGAAAGTTAAAAACAACCATTAGAATGAGGCTTTTGGATCTGGTAGATTTTGCTTCGGTCCCCAGTCTTCAGTGGGATGGATTGGGGCTTTTAAGTTTTAGTGGTTTTGCCTTTCCCATTTTTGACCTAATTATTTTCTTCCTATTCCTTCTAAATATTGTTTTGGCCACAGAGCACTGGGGAAGGGAATGGGTAGTTTTCTTTGCGATTGGTATGAATTGGGGTATGAACTTTTCCATTTTTCTCATCCCTGTAGGACTGAATGTGGGAGTAGTTGGTGTCACTCCACTTTGACCTAAAAAGTCCCTTCTGTTTGAGAGGCAGAGATCACTCTTGAAATGTTCCTCTGTGTCCTGATGTAGAAGAGAAAGCAAATTGGACATCTTGAAAGGTAAAGAACCTGATGATGGGCACATAACTTAAGTGATTCAATCTGAGCAGTTTGGATTTTATTTCTGTTCCTGTGGAATCTCTTGTAAGTTAAAACTCCATTTGTTCATTATTGTCACAGTTCCCAAGGCAAAGGTCATCAGAATAAATGCCAGTGAAGACTATAAATGCTGTTACCTTATACTTTTCTGGGGATGTAGACTTCTGCAATAACTCACCTTATAGGACAGGCAGGTGGTGAGAAGTTAAACAGGTATTTATCATGTCTTCATTGGTCTGTGTGAATGTGAGGCAAGGGTAGCAAAACACAAGCCCAAGATCATTGTAATCTACAGATCACCCTCCTTACTGAGCTGTTCTTGGGTGTTGGGTGCTCCAATGACAACCCTTTCCTCAAGGAGTTCCCCGTCTACATGTAACAGGCATACAGTTTTACTAGTGTTATAGTAGTGTTGTGAAGACAATGCCATGGGGCCATGGAGAGCTTTCTCAGGGATAGCTGGTAGTCAAGGAGAATTTCATGAAGAAGGGATATTTGTGCTGAAATTTTACTTTGGGTAGCAATTATTCTAAATAATAGTTGAAATTCATTTTTGAATGCTGAAATTTTGTCAGAACTCTCTAGCTTGAAAGAAGTTTTTATTTGCTTAAAGTTGGTTAGCTTGAAGGACAGTAGATGCATTTTTACTCTTTAAGATGAAAGCATGTATTTGTATTTTGTTTGGACCGAGATTTTCTGGACATGTCTATTGTATCATTTTTCGTTCCCACATGTCAGGGAAAGATTGGTTCTTCCTATTGTGTATACTTTTTCCAAGAGGAAACTTTTTAGTAGTTGGCATGCCAGAAATTAAGAATAAGCTAGGAATGGAATCCTGGGGCCTTTTAGTTCCACATTCTAAGTTTGATACTATGCCTTTTATGGACTGGTGGTCATAGCATAGAAATGAAATTTGTTAAACATGACATGGTTATAATAAACTTGACTTCTTAGAGCAGGAAAGTGGAAAAGGATCATTGGAAGAGTTGAAATTGGAATTGTGGAGGTGATTCTGAGCTTGGTCAGATTCATCTGTGAATTTATTTACAACTTTGGGGCAATTTTATAGTCTTCTTTTAAAGATTCCTAAATGATTTGGCCTTGTGACTATCTGGAACTCAGTTCTTCCTTGCAATTTCAAAACTATAAATTCTGGGCAAAGGGGAAGGCTCAATGTGATAATTCTGTTTTATAAGGACCAATGTTGGAAATGGTTCTGCTTGACTTTCATTGACTTATCTAACTCAATTTAATATAGTGTTTTATATGTAGTAGACAATCAAAGGAAATCATCTGGGCAGGTTGTTCAGTCTCAGGTTTCCTCAAAAATATGTAAAAATTAATTTTCTGCTGAATGCTTGCCATGTGGGGTTACAGTTGAGAGTTGGGAGGGATGGTGAAAGATCTTCACTTTGAGGATTCAAAAGCATATCTAGAATTGTGTCTCTTTCACCTGTACAGTCAGTTCTCAGTTCAGTATACTAATAAGGAATGGGCAGAAGCAAAAATGTTGAGGGTTTTTTTTCCCTACTAAATGACCAGAAATTTAAAAAGTAGAAAAATTAATTTTATTTGCTTTTAGTATTTCTCATCTCTGAAAATAAAATGTGTAGCTGGGAAGGAGGAAAATTCACAAGGGCCTTGAAATATCTACAGATTGAATAATAGACCCTTTAATTATTAGAAGTTGATTTTGTTCACATGTGAGATGACAACTGCCTCTTAAATTAATATTCTAGAATAAATAGGAAATTTGTTCTTAAGATACTCAGTAAAGAAATGATGATGTTCTTACAACACTAAACTATGTTTTCTACCTTTATCTTGTATCTACCTACCACTTCAGCATTTTATTAAAAATAATAATAATAAAGAGAGAAATGTGGTATCCACATATAAATCAAGTATAAAAATCAAATGAGTATTCATATTTGAACTGACTGTTTATAGTTCATAATGCATGAGCAAAACCGAAAGCTTCTGTGATGACTGCCCTTGTACTGTTCACCATGTAACTTATTCACTATGTAAGAATTTGTTCTCCATGTAAGAACTTGTTCATTATGCTTCAGAAGATTGGAGACTGACGAAAATTAGGCTTGGGGTGGATTAATGATTGTGCATTGAGCATTGACTCCCCTATACAGAATTTTATTGTTGTTAACAACCATTTGATCAATAAATATGAGAGATGCCCTCACACACACACACACAGACACAAAAACACTTCCAATTGTAAAATAAATAAGTAACCGGGATGTAATGTATAGCACAAGGAATATAGTCAAAATATTGTAACAACTTGGTATGGTGATAGCTGGTACCTAGAATTATCATGTATATAAATGTTGAATCACTGTGTTGTACACCTGAAACTAATGTAATACTGTGTGTCAACTACCCTTCAATAAAAAATAATTATCTAAAAAAAAAAAATGATCATGTTGCTTTTTTAAGTTCACTTAGGAAATTGTCTTCTTTACTTTATCCTCATCCAGGTGAGGGTCGCCTTTGAGAGAGGGGCTCCTGGGCTCCTTGAGCTCCTCCCTTCCAGAATGAGCACTGCAGTACCGTGACCCTTGGGGTTCTGGTGAGTAGCCTGATAGGTGATAGCACTAGAGAGCATGCCTGCTTAGAAAGATGACCTTGGGGTAAAGCCTCAACTTTGATTCAGCAAATATTTTTTTAAGCAAGTACCATAATGTGCCAGGCCCTATAGTAAGCTCTAGGAATATGGGGATAAACAAATCAGTCTTGGTCCCTGCCTTCTGTGAGCCTAGTGAGAGAGATGAATGCTACACAAATACATATAATTATAAACATAATAGAAAACATGAAAAGTTCTGTGAAGGAAAAACATAGGATGTTATGAAGAGCACAGTGGAGAATGTCATGTAGTGGATTGGTAGCATTAAGGTATCCTTCCTCTGAAGAAGAAACACTGAACCTAAGATTTCATTTATTCAGTGAAGATATTCAAACTAAATGCTGGAGGGTTGGGATGAGGGAGATGATGTCAAGAATGACCCCCAAATTTCCAGCATCAACAGCTGGGTATATGGAGATGCCATTTACTAAAATGTGCAAGACTGAAGGAAAAGTACTTTGGAGAGGGAGGCTATATAGAGATGAAGAATTCATCTTTGATCTTGTTAAGTTTGAGACATCTAGGGAAATGTCAAGTTGGCAGTTGTGTATAAAGTCTGCAGAGCAGAATCTGAGCTGGCGATGTGAAATCGGGAGTTATTGGCATGGAGACCACTTACAGAATGAAGTGGGAAGGGTGGAGTCCTGAGGAACTCTAAATTGTTGAGTAGAGAAGGGGCCAGCAGAGGAAGCAGATAAAGAATGACTGGGGAGGTAGGAGGAAAACTAGGAAAGTGTGGTGTTATGGAAACCCAAGAGAGGAGAGATTTAAGAAGAAAGTGATCAACTGGCCAAATCTAAGAGAAGGAGTAAGATGAAGTTAGAAAGTGGCCAGTGGTGACCTTAGGCAATACAGTGGATTCTTTGATCTGGGGGTAGAAGTTGGTTTAAAATGGCTTAAGGGTGCATGGCAAACAAGGAGGTGACGACTGTGTGTCTTGTCAACTGTGGGGAAACTAGGCTCTGAAGGGGAATCGAATGCTAGAGCTGGGCTTCTTTTGCTTTATTATTAAATATATTTTTAAGCTGAAAGATACCACAGCATGTCCAAATGCTGATTGGAAATATCCAGGAGATGCAGAGCTTGAGGCAATGGCCAAAGGAGAGAGTGGGAGTGCTCAGCTGGAAGGGTTGGGGCCTGACCACCAGCAGTGGGGCTGACCTTTGGGGAAAAGTGGGCTTCTTTTCTCTATTTCAGTAATAGAGGAGAAAGAGGGGAGAGGTACTAATGAAATGAAGTTTGCAGAGTTGGTGGTGAGGGCATTCTGCCTGGTGACTTCTTGTCTCCCTGTTAAGTCCTGGGCAAGACCAGGCACTCTGAGAGATGGGAGGGAGAAAAGGAAAGTGATAGTTGGGGGTGGAGAAGGTATGAAACGACATCAGCAGGATAGGCGAGTGCTCCCCTACAGAACGGTAGTAGTCCTAGTACTGTTAACTGAATGCTCACCCTGGGCCGCTAAGCACTGTAGGCACACCAGCTCCCTGTGCAGCCTGGCCCCGATTTCCCAGGCACTGTAACGACGACGGAGCACAGCCAGTGGGCCTGGCTGAGTTCCCGCTGTGCCACTTCCCAGGAATGGCTGGCTAGGGTACCACCCAGCTTACTTGGGCAAATTATTTAGCACTTCAGAGCCTGTTTCTTTGTCTCTAAAATAGGTCTAGTAGTAGTACCTTCGGGGGGTTGTGAGTGAGTTAATATGTGTGAACAGTGCTCAGAAGAATGCCGGACAGCTAGTTAGTAACAATATTAAGATTATTTAAGAAGAAAAGAGAGAAACGTTGTGTAAGTAGATCTTAGAGCTGGGAAATTTAGTTATACTCAGGGAAAGAAAATCTTTCTCTGGCTGGAATTAACCATTCTGTGGAGGTTCTTTTCCAGTCCTTAAAGGTGAACAGTTGAGCTCAGACCTGCAGATGTAGGAGCTGAAGAGCCTGATTTTATTCTTTGGAGCTATATGATTAAATGCTTGGCAGATTTTTTGCTTGGTTATTTTTAGTGTTAGAAAGGCTAAAGTGAGGGTGACTTATTTCAACAACTCCCATGGATCAGGGGTTGAAAAACCTTGATTTTGTTCCACATCATTAGGTGAGCCCACATGCTTATTTCAGTGTCCTGTGCTTTCTGCCCACCCATAAAGTAATGGTAATGAGATGGCTTAGAGGAAGGAGTTTGGTCAGAGAGCACGGAGTGGAAACCTGGGAGAAGCCACGCCCATGTGCATGCTCCGCCCATTCATCTGTAAAATGCCTATTGATCAAAGTTGGGTGAATCAGCAGGGGCCTGCTGTGGGGTCCAGGCAAAGGGTCTGCCCCGGCTGGCCAGGTCTCTCGGCCTCAGCGCCTGTCTCCTAATGGACCTGCCTCCCTCCCTTGAATGGCCATACTTGTGGGGAGGGAGTCCGTGAAAAATTAGAAACTGTATTTAGAGCTACTTTAAAAGTAAAAGTGTTCAATGCTCCCAGAAGTAGTATTAGAAATAATCTTTGCTACCAGCTCATCAAAAATGCCTGGCAGATTGAGGTGATTTAGTATTCATAATATGTTCTGAGTTCTTTGGAAGAAGAGTACAACACAAATGCCAGGTGTTTCTGCTCTGAGGCAGCTGAATAAGTCACTGAGGGTTCAACCATAGTCTTAATATATCATGCTTTAGTGTCAGAGAAAAACCAAAGAACTTTAGAATAAGGTTCTTGTCTTCAAAGAACATAGTCTTATAGGGAAATAAAATATACACATAGGATTATTCAATACAACATATGATTGAGGCTAGAATGTGTGATGCAGACAGAAAGTACTAGAAGTTACAGAAGGGGACTATATAGGTGGTAACTTCTCTTCCTTTCCTGGGGTAAATGTTTTCTGATGGCTTTGTCCAGGCAAGATTCATTTGCTATTTCTTCTTCACCAGTGAATCCTGATGCTTAGTGAGAGGTCACAAAATGGTTTATGATTGTGTGTGGTGAACTTGACAACCACAATCAATTTTATAGTCTAAACGGAAAGAAAAAAAAAAAGCTGAAGGTGGTGGGGTATAAAAATACAACCTTAAATATAATCTAGACTAAAATGGTTTCTTAGGCTGCTTTCTCCTAAGGTCGACATAGAAACACTCTGTAAGGTTTATTCTAGTTCTTTTTCCTGACTCCTTCATTTAATAAGAAAAGAATGTAATCGTCTGTACTCACAACTTCCATGAAGTCCTTTCACGTCTCAGGTAAAGTAGCTGGGACTACTGCAGATATCTAAATGAAGAAATAGACGTTTAACACTTGACAATGATCATACTCAGTGCGAATACCTAGAATACAATGATACTCCTCATTTTAGTCCAGCTCTTAAGTCTCTCAAAGTTTATGAAAGCTGTAACACCTGAGCTACTTCTAACTCGCTTTCACTCTTTAATCACTAGTCCTGCATCTGATAGCCTCCTCTTCAGTCCTATAACCCATTGGTAAGATACAGGAAGGTAAGGAGGGAGGTGAGGGTTAAGGGGTTAGAATACAACCCCTTCGTGCCACCCTGGAAGGAGCAGTGACTGGAAGTGTATCTTGGTTTTCTCTGAGCTCCTCTAGACTTCTCTCAATAAAGACCTTCCTCATTTGTTCTCTGGCTAGGTTGGGGAGTATTGTCTTGACTGTTAGGCTTCAAATTAGCCTTGCAAATTGGCTCAAAAACTATCTTAGCCTTCAGAGATGTTCTTTTACCTTCAACATTATGGATCATTCCCATGCTTACCCATGCCTAAGGTCCCTGTCATTAAGTCGTGAGAACACAAGATACATACTCAGCATAATTTAATAGAAAGGTCATAGAAGTCAGGGGACAGAACTGATTGTATCTGGCATTGGCGCAATAGCTGATTTCAGAAGTACCTCTTTAATGTCTCCCCACCCTGAGGCCCTGAGAATATAAACACAGATTAATTTGTTTCACAGTTTGAAATTGGGACGGGCTTGCTACATCTCAGTGCCATTGTTTGCCACCAGAGGGGAAACACCAGATTGTTGCTATGGACTTGGAGTACCCAGTGGTTTCAAAGCATTGTTTTGTGAAAAGGAAAACGCAGGTTTTCAGAGGGTTTTGTATTCTGAAATAGAGAAATGTAAGGGAGACTATATGGCTAAAGATAAGTGTTTTTCTCATCTGCTTATGAACACCTAGTACGTGATACTTGGGTGGGAGGCTTGGCAGAAAGTCTTAGTCAGTCTTCAGCTGCTTTAGCACCAGAGCCTTTTGGCCAGAATGTGAGCATCGCCCTTCCCTTTAACCCTGGTGGAAGCTGGGAATGATCAGCCGCTGCGTTCCATGCTGGCTAGTGCTTTCACGTTGATCCTGTTGTAAGGGTGTTTTATGTCTTTGTTTTTGCTCCCAACTTCTTTTGGGTGGCCTTTTCCCATAGAGTGCCCTGGAGATGCGAGATTTTCCTTTGGCAGCAGGAGGCACACACCCGGAGGATGCTGGACCTGCAAGGGGAAAGGACCTACTTCCACAGCAGAGAAAAACAAAGAGGAAAAAGGCATACAGGTGGCCAGCACTAAGGGACGCACCCAGCAAGCAGTGGCCCACTGCTGCTGCCTTCAGCAGCAATTTCTGCTGCAGCCTGAGAGGAACTCGGTGAGCCTGTCCCTGTTTGTGACTGCAAGCTCAGGATTTCAATCAATGCATTCCAGTAATCCTAAAGTGAGGAGCTCTCCATCAGGAAACACACAGAGGTAACTAATAGGGCTGGTGCCTACCCCAGCTGCCCCGTGGGGATGTCACAGGTAGACCACAAACGCCCTTTGGTGAATGATATTTTGAATTAGAAGCTGATGAAACCCAGATGGGGAAAGGAAGAGACCACAGACAAGTAAATAGTGATAGTGCAGCAAACAAGCCACAGCGCAGAGTTTCTTTTAAGAGTTTTCCTTTGTGGTTTTTTTGTCCATCATTCTCCCGACTGCTCCTCTTTACCACCTCTGCCCCTCACCAAAGCACAAAGAAAAAGGCCTTAAAGACCACCCAGTACAATGTGCTATATTTGGCAAAGAAGAAGATGAGGCCCAGAATGGTGAGGATGCCTAAGGTCTTATAACTAAAACAGTACCCCCCAGACTCCTACTGTGAACCTTTTTCCTCTGTTCCACAGTACTTAACTCTGTACTTTAAAAGAATTTCTCCCTCACCCCTGGGGGTACTGGTTCATGTACCTGCTGTGGTGTGATACTGCTTGATGGGGTTTTTTTTTATCCAGTAGGGTTTCCCTAACCTGCCAGTCATCAGCTGGCTTCCTCACTCTCCTGGACCTGCTAGTATTTTCCAGCAGGGAAGTTAGGCTCTCATCACAGCTGTTCCTTGTCATCAGCCATGGGGGTGGGCAGTATTTTGATCTTAACGATGCCTGTTTATTCTGAGCTAGTCTTAGTGTGAGAGTCATTTCTCTATGTACATAGAAACCATTGTCCTTTATTGACAGAAGCCCTAGAGATGGGCCCCCTGTGACTCTGGGGATCCTGAGAGCCGGCAGGCTGCTCTGCTTGGTCAGCCTATCTGTGGATAGTTCCGAGATGAGAGCAGGGGTAGAGGGAACAAGCAAGTAGCTGAGGTAAAGGTGGGGTACTTACTTAGTCCTTCACGTCTGCTTGACCCAGGGTAGAAACTGCTTCTCCCTGATGTGTGCTGACCAGCTATATTCAGTGTCTGATTTCCCACTGTTCTTTATCTCTTCTAGTAGCCCTAAGTCAAAGCAGGAGGTGATGGTCCGTCCCCCTACAGTGATGTCCCCATCTGGAAACCCCCAGCTGGATTCCAAATTCTCCAATCAGGGTAAACAGGGGGGCTCAGCCAGCCAGTCCCAGCCATCCCCCTGTGACTCCAAGAGTGGGGGCCATACCCCTAAAGCACTCCCTGGCCCAGGTGGGAGCATGGGGCTGAAGAATGGGGCTGGAAATGGTGCCAAGGGCAAGGGGAAAAGGGAGAGAAGTATTTCCGCCGACTCCTTTGATCAGAGGGATCCTGGGACTCCAAACGATGACTCTGACATTAAAGGTATGTCTATAAGATCTTTGAGACTCAGGGAAGTAGGAATTCTGAGGGAAGGCCTCCGATGTTCGTGGGTGTCGGAGAACCTAAGAGCAGCAAGTGGGGGCAGTAGGCATCAGGTTTAAGATCTGTGTAGTTCAAGATGGAACTAAGAGTTAAGATGGAACTCTTCTCCCATCTATCTGCTAACTGAAGGGTAGTTTGGGATCACCTTGCTGAGGCATACTTGCTCTTGAGGAGGCAGGAGTTCCAGGGGTGACGGTGGGGAGTTCCGTGGCCCTCCCCATGCTCTGAGAGAGATTGTTGCTGGCCTCTACACTGTGTGTGCCTCAGTATTGAGCCCATAGCTCCAGCTGGTTCATGCCAGTGGCCCCTCCAGGGTGGTGGTTCTGGCATCTCCTCCTCTTCTCCACCAGATTAACTCTCCAAGACTTGGTTTTATGCCGGAGTTGTAGATACAAGATGTGGCACTAGGCTTGTGAGAGCCAATTCCAGTGTGGCAGGAATGAGTGGCTACAGGTGATAAGAGACTGGGTAGGTGCTAAAATGGAGCAAGCCAGGGAGTATGGGACCAACCGTTGGGCTTTTAGGCTTTTTTCTTCCCAGTCTAAAAACTGTGGGCCAGAACATGAAGTTGGTACTCAAGGAGTGGAAGCATGATTCACCAACCCAAATTAGAAATGAAAACTTGGGTGATCATTCCCTGTCTATCCTTCCTTCCCACAGGTGTTTGTGGGAGGTCCGTTATGGGTGCTGGGGGTGCCAGGGTCAGCGAGACAGACAGAGTTGCTGTCCTCATGGATTTGAGTGCACCCAGGCAGCAGATCATTAAACAGTTAACAATAAAATGTGATGAATGCTGAAATATGAGAAATGGGGAGCTATGGGTTGAACCAGCAAGGCCATCCAGTCCAATCTATGAGGCTCCAAAAAGGTTTCCAGGAAGGAGGGACATGTCTGAGGGATGGGTACTAGAGAAGTAAGGAGTTGGGGGAAGAGTGGTTTATAATTAGTTATTTAGGGAGAAGCATATTTGTATTTTTATGAGTAGAAGCTTCCTCTTATCAAGGTACTTCCTCCTTGAACTTCTCAAGGTGGGTTTGTGTTAACAATGCTGTAAATGCTGGCAGAAGAAAGAGAGTTTTTTTCTTTCTATGACATGAGTCTTTTCATTCTTTCAGAATGTAATTCTGCTGACCACATAAAGTCCCAGGATTCCCAGCACACACCACACTCAATGACCCCATCAAACACTACAGCCCCCAGGTCTTCCACCCCCTCCCATGGCCAGACTACTGCCCCTGAGCCCACACCTGCTCAGAAGACTCCTGCCAAAGTGGTGTATGTGTTTTCTACTGACATGGCCAATAAGTAAGTTGACAGCTGTATCTTGCCATTAGCATGGCTTTGGTGTTTGGGCACCTAAGTTCTTACTCACGTTGAAGATTAATCCTTTTTTTGCTGGCTTATGTTATTAGCACTTAAAGATAGTACAAAAGAGGTAAAATTAAATATAAAAAAACTCATCCCCACTTCCAAGAGGCAACCATCGATGATGCTTCTTTGGCTTTTCTTCCAGAAAACATTTGTGCTTATACAAATACATATACACTTTGTTAAAACATAAGAGGGATTGATTGCACAATATATACTTTTCTGCAACTTAGTATTCCTTTTTAAATGATAAAAGTAACGTCTATTTTGAGTAATTGGAAAACGTAGATATAAAAAGACAAAAATCTCTGGAATTCAATGATATAACTATTATGAACAAATTGGCACATATGTTTCTGGTGGATGGATGGATCATTGTATTTTAGGAAGAGTTGTCTTTGTTGTATTTTCAAAAATATATATGGTTTTGGGAGGAGATTTCCACTGCTCTACTCAACGTGCCATCTTGGCTCCGCCCCCTGGATCATTGTATTTTTATTTAATATAAAAAATGGGAATATGCCCTACTTAACAGTTTTATGACATTTCTTTTTCACTTAAGATTTTTAAATTAAGATACAAAGTGAATTTTGACAGCCTTGGATTATCATTAGGTGTTGTAAGATTTCATGTTCTCCCTTCTCAGGTTGGTATTTTGGGCCAGTATTCTCTATTAAACACACACCACAGTGGATTGGTTTGGGGGAGAATATCTCAGTTTTATTTTAATGCCTCTTTTGAGATTTGCTAATTGCTATCTTTTCATTTCAGAAGTTTGATGGTAAATGATAGGCATAAATCATGAAAACCTGTTGCTCTTGATTTCCTCTCATTCAACATTTCTTGTAGTTTTTTAAACTTTCCCTTCCACTCTCTTTCAGTTTAGTCTGGGGTTAAAGTGTCTTGGCATTACAGTTAGTGAAAAAGAAACAAGTTCGAGTGTGTGCATCTCTTTTGTCTTTGCAGAGCAGCAGAAGCTGTGTTGAAGGGCCAGGTTGAAACTATTGTCTCTTTCCACATCCAGAACATCTCTAACAGCAAGACAGAGAGAAGCACAGCCCCCCTGGTATGTCATTTTGGAAATGGTATAATGGTTAAAAGGTTTTACAGTGCCAGTAGAGGTGGGATTGCATGGTGAATTTCATTGATATGGGTATTTTACCTGATTGTGGTGGTGCATGGTTTTTAGATATATACTGCACTTGCTTTTTCTACTTGCATGTTGGTGTATGATGAATTACTAGGAGGGAGAAGGTGCAAAATATAAAGGGAGTTTGTATAGATGCAACATCTTAGGATTTCCTTCATGCAGACATCTCTGGGAGAATCTGAATTCAAGCCCTGTGTACAGAGCAGATTTTTAAAAAATTAATACTTAAGTTTGTTGAAGAACAGAAAAATACAACATCTAAAACCACAATACTGGAGTATATGCTGGTAATACTATAGATTGATTCTTGGTGACTTCAATGTGATTCATATTTATTTCAAATTGAAAGGACCACTGAATGCCTTTAATTGCTTAATATTTCCAAAATTGTAGTAAACATTAGTCTGTTCCCTGTCTGGAACTTAAGTGTCTATAACTTGCATTATAGACCAAAAGATAATGGTCTATATCTTGGTCCAGAGTGAACCAAAAGATATTTCTTGTGTCCAGGATTATCAGGCATTACTCCGAATGCTATGGGGACACCAAGAGTTTCAATATACAGGCCCTGTTTATTGAAGGGAGGCATAAAATCTAATGCTGGGAGGAGTCTTAAACATGGGGGAAGTTAGATGACAGGAAGTGACTCAAGTGGCAATTCAAGATGAAATAGATGATGTTCTGTCTATGTTAAATATCAACCAAGTCTCTCTCTGTTGACATAGCAGAGCTTGGGTTGTCCTACACCTAGAAGAGGAATTTCATATTCCAAAGGCATCTCCACTACTCAAGAGTAGATGATAGATACATATATAAATATTTGAAATGTATGTGTATTTTAATTTATACTTTAAAAAATATATATATATTTAAAATTTATATTGTCCTGGAATGCACAGGTTACATTGCAGTTCAAACCAACATTTTCTTGAGTTAATGACAGATCTTGCTACACTTTCACCTCCACTTTCTCCACTACTAAAATGAAACCAGAAAGGAGCTAAGGAAGGTATTGGAAATAGTCAAATCACCATTGCTCCAAACATAAAATGAAAAGGGTGGCTCTAAACTGTTTCTTCCATCATGGTCACCTTATGTAATATAAGTCAGTGCTTTTCCCCAACAAGCAAATCAAACCTGACCAACAAAAACAAACCTAAAGTGGCACTGGAAGGAAAAGTAAGGTGACCGTCACATGCCAGTTAAGGAGCCAGGGACGTGGAAGACACTTTGATCATGCATACCCTCAGACATATGTGCATGGATACCTGCAAGTGAAACACTGTATACACACTCCCAGAATGTGGACACTCACAGATACCTCTCTGTGTTTATGGAACACAAACTGTTCATATGCAGAAATATACATAATGATTTGTGTACGAATTTGCACACAGGGAACATTCCAGAGAACAGGTGGGGAGGTAAGTAAGAGCCTTAGGGGTTTGCAAATACAGACTGGATTAAGTGAAACATGTAGGAGCAAATGAACATCCAAAAGGATCATGTGGCTCCCTGGAGGCTGGCGAAGGATCCCTGAGATAATCATAGGCTGGGACCCTCTCTTCTTCAGTACCCTCCCTTCTTCAGTACTTTCAGCAGGGCCAAGGCTTAGACTGAGAACATAAACACATGCCTCTTCTAAACACTTAACTGCACCTGTGCCACCTATTGCAGGTGAGTGTGCTTCACCCAGGACTCAGTATAGCATTGGTCCTTAATAAATAATAATACGCAGTCAGCCTATGAAAAGGGCAATCTATCTTTTGGAAAGAACAGATCAAGAGACACCATGAGCTAGATAGCCTCAGATTTCTCCATGGACACTTCCTGCCTATAGATTGTCTTACTCCAGTTAATGTACAAATTCTTATCAAATACGGAATCAGTGATCACCAACTGCAAATAGAAACCAGAGATGTCAGAGTCACAGGAAACTCAAGGAGAAGAGCACTTTGGTGGTCACCATGCCAGAGGAGACACTGAAATGGAGCAGCCTCCCTGGCTTCCTCTGGCTGGTCGAGTGTGGAGCTGGAAGTGACAGGTGCTTTCTCTTTGATTTCAAAGCATCAGACCTTTTGACTGGCAATGAGAAGTCTACATACCCAGTTGTACTTTCGGGGAAAAGAAAAAGGTGTTAGGTACCGCCTCCCACATACCAAGAAACTAACCTCCCCTTGCTTGAATCAGAGACACACAGTAGACATGTGATGTCAAACCTGTTCCTCGAAGTAGATACTCAGATGTATTCACTTGGGCAAAGTGGCTCTCCCCTGGCATGCTTATAAAGTTTTTTCAACCTAATCTTCAGCATGGGGAAGAAGATGCCATTTGACTGTAAAATGGAAGAAAAACATCAGAATGTCTCCATGTCCAAAGTGGGGTTGTACATGAGTAGTTTCTACAGCAAGTGTCTATAGATTTTTGTGACTGGTACAAGTCCTTTGTAACATATCTTGCTCTTTTAATTGCCCTTCTGTTCAGTTTACCAATTATTTTTAAAATCTCATTTATCTTCAGAACACACAGATATCTTCCCTTCGGAGTGACCCAAAACCTCTCCCACCACAGCCCCCAGCTCCAGCCAACCAGGACCAGAATTCTTCCCAGAATGCGAGACTGCAGCCAACTCCACCCATTCCGGCACCAGCACCCAAGCCTGCTGCGCCCCCGCGTCCCCTGGACCGGGAGAGTCCTGTAGTAGAAAATAAACCGATTCCTTCTGTAGGCAGTCCTGCCAGCTCCACTCCACTGCCCCCAGATGGGACTGGGCCAAACTCAACACCCAATAACCGAGCAGTGACCCCTGTCTCCCAGGGGAGCAATAGCTCTTCAGCAGATCCCAAAGCCCCCCCACCTCCACCAGCGTCTGGCGGAGAGCCCCCCACACTGGGGGAGAACCCTGATGGACTATCTCAGGAGCAGCTGGAGCACCGTGAGCGCTCCTTACAGACGCTCAGAGACATCCAACGTATGCTTTTCCCTGATGAGAAAGAATTCACAGGAGGACAAAGTGGGGGACCCCAGCAGAATACTGGGGTATTAGATGGACCTCAGAAAAAACCAGAAGGGCCCATACAGGCCATGCTGGCTCAATCCCAAAGCCTCGGTAAGGGACCTGGGCCCCGGACAGACGTGGGCGCTCCATTTGGCCCTCAAGGACATAGAGATGTGCCCTTTTCTCCAGATGAAATGGTTCCACCTTCCATGAACTCCCAGTCTGGGCCCATAGGACCCGAACACCTGGATCATATGACCCCTGAGCAGATAGCTTGGCTGAAACTGCAGCAGGAGTTTTATGAGGAGAAGAGGAGGAAGCAGGAACAAGTCGTGGTGCAACAGTGCTCCCTCCAGGACGTGATGGTGCATCAGCATGGGCCTCGGGGGGTGGTCCGAGGGCCTCCCCCTCCCTACCAAATGACCCCCAGCGAAGGCTGGGGGCCTGGGGGTGCAGAGCCATTTGCTGATGGGATCAACATGCCGCATTCGCTGCCCCCAAGGGGCATGGCTCCCCACCCTAACATGCCAGGGAGCCAGATGCGCCTCCCTGGATTTGCAGGAATGATAAACTCTGAAATGGAGGGGCCAAATGTCCCCAACCCAGCATCTAGACCCGGGCTTTCTGGAGTCAGTTGGCCAGACGATGTGCCAAAAATCCCAGATGGTAGAAACTTCCCACCTGGCCAGGGTGTCTTTAGTGGTCCTGGCCGAGGGGAACGCTTCCCAAACCCCCAGGGACTGTCTGAAGAGATGTTCCAACAGCAGCTGGCAGAGAAACAGCTGGGTCTCCCCCCGGGAATGAGCCTGGAAGGCATCCGGCCCAGCGTGGAGATGAGTAGGTTGGTCCCCAGCTCCCAGCGGCACATGGAGCCTGGGACTGATCCCATTTTCCCTCGAATACCAGTTGAGGGTCCTCTGAGTCCTTCCAGGGGTGACTTCCCAAAGGGAATGCCCCCACCCATGGGCTCCAGTCGGGAACTGGAGTTTGGGATGGTTCCTGCTGGGATGAAGGGAGACGTCAGTCTAAACGTCAGCATGGGAGCCAGCTCTCAGATGATACCTCAGAAGATGAGAGAGGCCGGGGTGGGCCCCGGGGAAATGATGAAATTACGTCCAGGTGGCGCAGACATGCTGCCCGCTCAGCAGAAGATGGTGCCCCTGCCGTTCGGAGAGCACCCTCAGCAAGAGTACAGCATGGGCCCCAGGCCATTCCTTCCCATGTCTCAGGGTCCAGGCAGCAACAGTGGCTTGCGGAATCTCAGAGAACCAATTGGGCCCGACCAAAGGACTAACAGCCGGCTCAGTCATATGCCACCACTACCTCTCAACCCTTCCAGTAACCCTGCCAGCCTCAGCACGGCTCCTCCAGTTCAGCGCGGCCTGGGGCGGAAGCCCTTGGATATGTCTGTGGCAGGCAGCCAGGTACATTCCCCAGGCATTAACCCTCTGAAATCTCCCACGATGCGCCAAGTCCAGTCACCAATGCTGGGCTCACCCTCGGGGAACCTCAAGTCCCCCCAGACTCCATCGCAGCTGGCAGGCATGCTGGCGGGCCCAGCTGCGGCTGCTTCCATTAAGTCCCCCCCTGTCTTGGGGTCCGCTGCTGCTTCGCCTGTTCACCTCAAGTCTCCATCACTTCCTGCCCCGTCACCTGGATGGACCTCCTCTCCAAAACCTCCCCTTCAGAGTCCCGGGATCCCTCCAAATCATAAAGCACCCCTCACCATGGCCTCCCCAGCCATGATGGGAAGTGTAGAGTCAGGTCAGTATGTTTGCACCTTCACTGTTGCACCTTGTAGCCAGAGATTGCAAAAGCCTGATTTATTTAAGAAAACTGGTATCCTAACTTGATTATGCAACCAGAGGAAGGAGGCAGTTCCAAAATCTCCTTGGTAGACGCTGTTCTCACAGATCAGCTACAATTCATTAGTGTTTTCTTCCTAGGAGGAGTTCTCACTGATGACAGTGGTTTTATGACTAAGACCAGAGTGGTCAGTGGAAGGTGAACACTGTTGTGTGAATACTAGGTCCTTTGCCGAGATGGACAGTGATTATTTGTGGTATAATCAGTGCTCCCATGGGATTATGCACAAGTGTCTGATCCTAGCAAAGGTATATGGGCTGTTAGTACAGAATCTGTCAGATAGGACTGTTCAGAGGAGGAGGGAAAATGGGAAATACTTCATAGAATAATTGGCATTTGCACAGTGAGCACATGTTGGTGACATAAAATGTCTTAACAGTGGATAAATGTGGCTCCTTTATATACTAGACTCATCCACTCTTTGCTGCCCCTGTGCCCAAAGAGATTCTGCATGTAATCCTTAGCAAAGAAGAGGCTGCAAAGAGGCCTAAGTGGTTCTCATAAATACACGTTGACCACAGAAGGTTCCAAAATCTTCTCCTTGGTAGACACTGTTTCTCACAGATCAGCTACAGTTTATTAGTATTTTCTTCCAGGAAGAGTTCTCCTTGATGATGGTGGTTTTATGAATGAGACCAGTGGTCAGTGGAAGATGAGCCCTGAGGTGTAAATACTAGGTCCATTTTGTCTCCACTTGAGAAAGACTAGAATCAGAATAAGATAGGAGATTTATCCTAATGAGCTAATGTGTTTCTCCTTTGGGTAGCAGTTCACAAAAGCAGTGTACTGGGACAGCCCTCTCAGACTTTCTTTAGTTCAGACATCTTGGTTGTGGAAATTAATCAAGAGCATGTGTAGGGTGATGCGGTGAATACCTGGGGTTGGATCGCTAGTCTGGCTTCATAGCATATAATACCTGAGTCAATTCTGCCAATTGTGATTGGCAACAGGAAGATCCACTTATTCCACATTCTTTTGAGTGAAATCGTCTGTAAACCATGTTTTTCCCAAGCTTGCACTAATATTTCTAATGCATCCTTGGTATGTTTGTCCTCCCATCTGCTGATCCGTCACTTTCGCATCATACCGTCACCCTCTGCACACACACACAGCCTGACTGGAAGATTGATGATTCGTGTCCTGGGTCTAATAACACTCTCCTGTTCACCTGTCTCATTCCTGGCCTTGCTAGTTCATAATCATAGGCCCAGTAGCCTTCAAGAGGAATCTAATTCCCTGCCCATTTTTGTTTTATTTTGCTTTCTTCTCCTAGGTGGCCCCCCACCTCCTCCAGCCAGCCAGTCGGCCTCTGTGAATATCCCTGGAAATCTTCCCTCTAGTACACCTTATACCATGCCTCCAGAGCCAACCCTTTCCCAGAACCCACTGTCTATTATGATGTCTCGAATGTCCAAGTTTGCAATGCCCAGTTCTACCCCATTATACCATGATGCCATCAAGACTGTGGCCAGCTCAGATGACGACTCCCCTCCAGCTCGTTCTCCCAACTTGCCATCAATGAATAATATGCCAGGTAAGAAATCTAGAAGACAGGCTATGAAGAGAGTGGTAGACAAGAGAAACTTCCTGCATGTTTTCTCCATGACTGTAGGTCTCAGTTGATGGAAGTTCAACAAATTGAAAAGCTGTACCATCTAAGTTCATTTAAGTAGGATTAGTGTCTCGACTAGAGGAAGATAATAACAATTTTTATTAGTTTGATCCAGTATCTGTTTATAAGAAAGCAGGTTTCTTTATATTTCTTACAGTTTCCTTAAAGAAGTTCTGATGGTTCTGCATACCTGGGTGGTTTTTTGGTTTTGTTTTTTGGTGCATTGGGTGGGATGGGGCTGGGTATCCTCTTGGAGCAATACTAAAAGCAGTTTCTCTTTAACATGCTGATTGGAATGTCTTTCATTCTTAAGTACTTTCCTGGAAGGGCAGCCTCAAACCACAAGTAGCCACAGGATTTCAGACAGTGGAAAGCCCCAGTTTCCTAGAGAAGCACTTCCTTTAGGACTAAAGCGTAATAGTTTCTCCCTTCCTTACTCATTCTTTACTCCTTTACTTTACACCCCTTGGCCCCCAGAGCTCACTTACTAGGAAATAACCTGGGATGGTGAAGGTGATCAGTAAAGAGTTCATGACTTTTTAGCCATGGGTTTCTGGTTCCAATCCCTTTCTGATTGTTAGAAATGCTCTTTATTTATCAGCAATAATAATCAGGTTAGGACCAGCACCATCCTTACCGTACCCAGTGATAATTCCAGAGAGACAAAATATTTAAATGTCCATAGACTAGTAGAAACTTGTGTTTTCCTTTTCTGTTAAAAGCTATTTAACATTTCACATAACCTAGAGTTTGAAATGCACTCTCTGTAGGCCAATATAAAAGAATAATGCCAAGTGTTGATTGCTAAAGACCTGTTTGGTTTCCTTCTTGTCATTATTTCTGATTTTTGGACTGATTAACCCTTTTTCTCCAAAAAGGGCTATGCATAAGTCATTCAAACAAATTGTTTTCTTCTATTTCAAATGTCCCCAATGAAGAAGACTGTACTCATTTGCATACTAATTTGTAACTTTTCACATAGGAGACTTCTTCGTAGCTGTCTCCTACATACTCGGTGTCACACAATTTCAAACTCAATATATTTTCTTGTGGAGCTGTTGGTTTGTGTGCCCCAAAATGTACTGTAATCTTATGAAGGGAAGGGGTTATGTGTTACATGTTTTCCTAGCAGTGTACCATGCACATTTGATGCACAATAATTGTTTTGTTAATTTGGTTTATTATAGTTTTTCTGAGTTGCTTTCAGTTAAGTTGATTCCTTTGGTATCTTTATTTTTCTAGGAATGGGCATTAATACACAGAATCCTCGAATTTCAGGTCCAAACCCCATGGTTCCGATGCCAACCCTCAGCCCAATGGGAATGACCCAGCCACTTTCTCACTCCAATCAGATGCCCTCTCCGAATGCCATGGGACCCAACATACCTCCTCATGGGGTTCCAATGGGGCCTGGCTTGATGTCACATAATCCTATCATGGGGCATGGGTCCCAGGAGCCTCCAATGGTACCTCAAGGACGGATGGGTTTCCCCCAGGGCTTCCCACCAGTACAATCTCCTCCACAGCAGGTTCCATTCCCTCACAATGGCCCCAGTGGGGGGCAGGGCAACTTCCCAGGAGGTATGGGTTTCCCAGGAGAAGGCCCCCTTGGCCGCCCCAGCAACCTGCCCCAAAGCTCAGCAGATGCAGCACTTTGCAAGCCTGGAGGCCCAGGGGGTCCCGACTCCTTTGCTGTCCTGGGGAACAGCATGCCTTCAGTGTTTACAGACCCAGATCTGCAGGAGGTCATCCGACCTGGAGCCACCGGAATACCCGAGTTTGATCTGTCTCGCATTATTCCATCTGAGAAGCCTAGCCAGACACTGCAGTATTTCCCTCGAGGGGAAGTTCCAGGTCGTAAACAGCCCCAGGGTCCTGGACCTGGATTTTCACACATGCAGGGGATGATGGGCGAACAAGCCCCCAGAATGGGACTAGCATTACCTGGCATGGGAGGTCCAGGGCCAGTGGGAACTCCAGACATCCCTCTTGGTACAGCTCCATCCATGCCAGGCCACAACCCAATGAGACCACCAGCCTTTCTCCAGCAAGGCATGATGGGACCTCACCATCGGATGATGTCACCAGCACAATCTACAATGCCCGGCCAGCCCACCCTGATGAGCAATCCAGCTGCTGCCGTGGGCATGATTCCTGGCAAGGATCGGGGGCCTGCTGGGCTCTACACCCACCCTGGGCCTGTGGGCTCTCCGGGCATGATGATGTCCATGCAGGGCATGATGGGACCCCAACAGAACATCATGATCCCCCCACAGATGAGGCCCAGGGGCATGGCTGCTGATGTGGCCATGGGTGGGTTTAGCCAAGGACCTGGCAACCCGGGAAACATGATGTTTTAAGCTGCTAAGATTGGATGAGCCCATCCTTGTCAAGATGAGATTCCAGGTCCTGAGAGCTGCTTTGAGGGAGTTCCAGGAGGACTGTTGGTCCTACAATAGGAGAACAGAGACGAGAGGACTGCTGTAGGGGAGGGGGGGAACTTGAGAATGTAAGAATTTACCTGAAAACAAATTATTCATTTAATCAACAGGTGTGTTTTTTTTAAGATTTATTTTTTAAAAATTATTTTTGTGGACTTGGGTATCCCATGATGGCACCTACTTTTGGGACTGTAACCGTGCTTTGAGAATTGCCATCGGTCATGTGTTGCACCGTTCTCTGTATGTTTACGTCCTTTGGACTGGTTTCTCCCAGGATTCTTTTCTGGTTTTGTTTTTTGCTTTGGGCTTTATTTTTTTGTGTACTGTACTATATTGTAAAAGGGATTTTAGCAGAGACTTTAGTCTTTGGGACAAGAGGAGAACAGGAATGCTGGGCTGTTTACTTTAGGTGGAGAATCCATCTTCAGACCTTTGGACTATTTTCTTTCAACTCCAGTGTATAGAAAAACCAAACTACGACCTCAGAGCAGAGTTATTAATGAAAAGCACAAAAAAAGGAACTAAATTCAGCGAGGGGTGAGGGAGGGGGGAAATTTTTCTTTTTAAAAAAGTAATGAAGCTTAGGACATCGGTTTTCCAGTTCAAGTGCTCTTCAGCACTGTCTCCCCCAATCTGCAAACCCACCTTCACATTTTTCTCTTGTTTTTCCTCCCACCTCCTTCCCCATCTTCTCGGTTGTGTTGCCTCCCCTTGTGCCTGCCCCCCACTGTGACCCCTGCTTCCCCCACCTCTCTTCTTCCCTTTGGCAGCTGCAATACAACATGTTAATTTGGGGAAATAAATCTAATGAAGCCTCGCCTTCCATGCCCGGCGTCTCTAGGCTCCTGGAGGGAGAGGCCTGTCCTTGGGATGCTCCACGGTCTTCTTTTCCCCTCGTCTTTTCTTCCCCAACATGGCCTTCCCTGCCCACCTTGTTTTCTGTTCTCCTTTTCTTAGGAATTCCCAAGTGAATTTTATTAATGTGGGAGTGGAACAGATGCTAAAAGCTATCCAGGATTTTGTTTTTGTTCTTAATTTTGTGGTTCCTTCCTTTTCTTCCCCCTCCCATGCGTAAAACGTTCTGTGTAACCTCCATTAAATTTGGTACAAAACCACTCACCAGAGCTGTGGTGTCAGAAAAATAAAATATATTGTTTCTTACAAAATTGAACTGCCTTTTTTTGCTCATTTGATTCCTGTTTGTTTAGTCTTGGGCATAGTAGTTGCCATGTAACCTTAGAAGCACAGCATCTTCCTATTGGAGTGATTCAGTGGGGTGAAGTTTGCGGGAAGTGTATAAAAGTGCCTCATAGATGAAGCATCTTCCTTGCTAATGAGGAGTAACTACTCTAGATTTATCCTATACTGTTCCTATCTCAGCCATGAAATCCTAGCTGTACACAGAAGAGCAACCTTGGTCCCCATTGCTGGACTTGACCCCTGGAGACAATTAATAGCCTTTACTGGGAATTTTTGTGAGAGCCAATTTAATGGTGTGAAGTAATTAAGAAGGACAAGGTATATTTTTAGTCATTCGAACAAGCTATGAAATGTCTCTGGATCTTGTTAAAATATTATTACCACATCTGCAAGTCACAGGTTTGCCCAGTCGGTGGCTTTCTGTGGTCTGCTCCGTCTCCCCACCTTGCTGCTTGCCCAGCATCCCCTCTGCCGCCCCATTCAGTCTGTATACAGTTTACTTCCCACCACACACACAAGCGTGCATCCTGCAAGGTTCATGTCTAAGAGGCTAGCTATCTGTTTCTGGGCAGTTAGATTTGTTCTGGTGTGCGTATTTGAGTTGTAGGTGTTTTTAGCTGAGTGAGTATGCATGTTTGTTCGCGGTGAGAGAATCTTAAGTGAGGAGTGGCAGGTGCAGATTCATCTGCAGACAATCTTGTACAAATTGGGCTCTGCTGGTGTCCCAGTCTGAGTTGTACCTGTGAATGTTTCTCTCCAAGAAGTGTTTTTGAGAGTTGTTTTGCTTCTACCTCCAGCAGCCCTGTCTTGTCTTAACACAGGAGCCTCAAGACAACAAAACCAAGATGACCAGTTGGAACACCTCTTATCAGTCACTATGTGTATTCTCTTGCTAATTTTTGAGGGTCCTTATGAAGTAGGTGGTAATTACCTCGTTTGCAGATGAGAAAACTGAGCCCACTAGTTTAAGAATTCTGACACAGACCTATTCAGGTAGTCCTGGGTGGTGAAAATTTTATGCTGTGGAGAGTAACATGATGATTTGTTTCATGAATTTAGCTGTATTCCTAAGTTCTCAGGCTTTCAAGTATATGGAGAACAGGGAAATAGCTACACACAGGGGGCAGGAGATGAGAACTCTAATTTAGGAAGGTTAGGACCTGGTATTTGTCCACTGGTCTTGTTTGGGCAGCCTCACTCCCTCTGGCCCTGGAAAACGATGTCACTAATGGTCTGTGGTCTGACTGTTCTCCCACGGAGGGAGCCGGGCAGGTTGGTGGGCCAGGCCCCTGGGGACAGACTGGGGATGCGGCAGGCCTGGAGCCCTGCCCCCTGCTGGAGAACTTGCAGTCATGCAGGTCAGCTTACCTATTTAAACGTGGTTCAGTTTTGAAAGACCACTTTATAAATCTTCATTTACAGTGTCAACATATACCAACAACATTTCATCACGGTGATATCTGGTGAACAGAGTTCACTTGGGGTTTAAATATAACAATTTCTCATTTACTAAGATTGCTATGAAATAAAATCACATTTGAGAGACTGGATACAATTTCATGGAGAACTGATGATACAAGATACTAAAAAATCAGCAGGGGGTGATAAAGATGTTTCATGTTGATATAATCCTGCAAAAGGCGAGCCAGCCTCTCCCCACCGCCACCCTTCCCCAAATATTGGAATTGAATGGAGAAAATGCAATAATGATGTGTTACTTCATTTCAGGGGTAAGTGGTGGGGTGTGGATCATAGCATTACTTCTTAAAGACTAACGAGGAGTATGTGGTATTTTCCCTAAAACAATGTAAAGTAACTTTTTAAAAGAATCTGTACTTAAAAATTAAACACAAATTACAATTGTAGGGATCTTATGAAGAGTGGTGTGTGAAAAACCAAATCTTAAAATAACAAATCTACATATTTTAAAGCTACTCTTCAAAAAAAACGGATCCAAAATTTCTCCCAGCCTCCCTCTCTCCTACTGCCACTCAGGCTGGGTTCGTGGGTGTGTGACCGATGCACTTAAACAGGGCCCTGGCTTGCTTTAATGCTCTGATGCCACCTTTTGAAATCCTTAATCTTTGAATAAGCGACCCCACATTTCCATTTTGTACTGGGCCCCACAAATTACGGGGCGGGTCCCTGTGAACAAGAGAAATAAAGCAGCTCCACCGTGGTGCTGGGATCCTGGTCACAATTTTATTTTGTCCTCAGTGGCTGGGTTGGGGGTGGGGGAGTGCCCAGGCAGAGGGAGAGATGTGTTTAAACTGTACACTTTAGTCATTTCCTTTTCCTTTTCTGAATACTTTCAAAGTGCTGAGAGGACCAGGAAGCTGTATTTAACACAAGGACTCATTTCTTCAACTATTTAGGGAGCACCTACTATGTATCAATCAACAGCACTAAGGCCGGCACCAGGAAATAGGTGCTTAAATCGATCGTTACAATTCCCTATGATTATTATTACTATGGTGAAAGGGCGGACAGAGTGCCACAGGCCCGAGAGGAAGTACCCTGAGGCCTCAACAAGAAGGTGATTTTTGAGTTTACTCTTAAACGGGAGAGCATTTTCCGGGTGGAGGTGGTGGTGGGCATTTTGACAGAGGAAGTAGGTGTAGCAAAGGCCTGTCTGGTGAGAGTGGATGGGTTCTGTAAGGGAGGCGGAGGTTAAGAAGTGAGCTGGGAGAGAGGGCCGGTCACAGACTACCCGACATAGCCTGCTACATAGTTTGAACTTTAAAATTTTAAGCAAGGGAATCAGGTGATACGCTTGGCTCTTCAGGAAGATGAGCGCCCCAGGATGTGGAAGACCGGCTGGGGCGGGGTTAGGGAACACAGGAAGGTCACGTGCACCAATCTGCTTGTTCTACAAAATCCGCTCACAGACTCATCAAATTGAATTGTATTTCTCATCTCTTGTGCCTTAAAAAACATCAAACTGAATCATACTGAGACTTTTCTCAAACTCAGACCACTGAATTTTTTTTTCAAAGTCACAAATCCTTATATTTAAGACAAGTCATGGAATCTTAATTTGGCAATATAAAAATTCAATGACACATTTTAAGGCAAACAGTTTATAAAACAAAACACCAGTTTGTGGCCAAACATTTTGTATAGGAGACAGTTTTAAAAAAGCCTAGGTTAAAAAGAAGGTTCGCTGTGAGGATAGTATAAATAAAAATTGTCTCTTTAGCGTGGCTCCTTATCTAGATTACTGTAACAAGACTCCATCTGTTTTCTGCCTATAGGTGACCACATTTCAACTGTTAACTTTCTGGCTCAGTGCTTACTTGTGCTTGGCAACCAACCTTGCCAGAGGAAGAAGGTGAGTATGCGATCATGGAGAAGATAAAGAGAAGATTCAGAAATAATTTCCTCACTTACTGAAAGCATGGAAAAATTCAATTACTTCACCAAACACACAAGATCTCAGTCTTCCCTTGCAAAATGCTCCCTCAGAGCCCAAAGCAATTATGAGGAACTCTAGGGTCCCAAAGATCAGGTTAGAAAAAGCCCAGCCCTAGGGGAACGCAGGTCTTTGATGTGGCAGGAAGTGGGGAACAGGACTGGGTTGATGTGTGGCTGGGGAGTTGTGGTCCTTTGTACTGTGTAACCTGCCTACAGCTCCGTGCTAGCCACTCTCTTCCTTTCTCCACTGTCTGGAGCTAGGGTCAAGGGCAGAAAGTACTTAACAAATCTCAACGGTATATGGTGTCTAATTAATTAGTGTTGGGAGTGGATTTCGTTTTCAAGATTTTTTCCCCCACAATCTGTTCTTTCTGTTACAGTCTCCCGAGAGCCTGTGTTTATTTCTCATCCTTACCAAGCTTCAGGACCTTTCATTCTCACCGCTTCCCACATAGAAAGCCTGCAGTACCTCTGAGAGCTGCTTTCCCCAGGAGCCCCGCCCACCCCCACGCCTGGTCTGATGTGAGCACTCAGCTCCTGCTGTGCTTGGAGCGCTGGCCTCTCGGAGCTCTCCTCTCAGTGTCAGGCTGGGCCCAGCACCACGCTGGAGGCTGTTATCACTATTGCATCCGGTCAAAATGTATTTGTTTACAGAGGATAATAGATTAACTGTGGTTTATTTTGTTCTCCAAACAGCAAAATGTCTCTTAGGCTTTGGTGAAGTTCTCTATTCTAGCTGTCAGTAGTTGAGCTATTAAAAAATTTTATACACACACACAAATTTATTTATACAAGTGTATATGTACCTTTAATATACCAAGGTATGTAAATAATTAAATACCAGTTTTGAAATGTCAACACACTGCTGTGAAGATTGGCTTGTTTGTTCCTCATCAGTGAAGCTGAAGAACCCTAGAATTGTCTTCATTCCTATTGTTCTTAGTGCCTGCAAGTCCTTTAAAATATAATTATTGTTACTCAAAAGTAAAATAATGCCAACTCACAATTAATGAAACTAGAAAAAGAAGAACAAATGAGGCCCACAGTCAGTAGAAGGAGGGACATAATAAAGATTAAAGCAGAAAGAAATAAAATTGAGAAGAATAAAACAATAGAAAGAATCAATGAAAGCAGGAGCTGGTTCTTCGAGAAAATAAACATAATAGATAAACCCCTAGCCAGACTAATCAAGAAAAGAGAGTCTACACATATAAACAGAATCAAAAATGAGAAAGGAAAAATCACCATGGACACCACAGAAATACAAAGAATTATGAGAGAATACTACGAAAAATTATATGGTAACAAACTGGATAACCTAGAAGAAATGGACAACTTTCTAGAAAAATACAACCCTCCAAAGCTGACCCAGAAGGAAACATAAAATCTGAATAGACCAGCAAAGAAACTGAATTGACCAGCAAAGAAACTGAATTGGTAATCAAAAACCTACCTAAGAACAAAACTTCTGGAACCCATGGTTTCACTGCTGAATTTTATCAAACATTTAGTGAAGACCTAATACCCATCCTCCTTAAAGTTTTCCAAAAAGTAGAAGAGGAGGGAATACTCCCAAACTCATTCTACGAGGCCAACATCACTCTAATACCAAAACCAGACAAAGACACCACAAAAAAAGAAAATTACAGACCAATATCCCTGATGACCATAGATGCAAAAATACTCAACAAAATATTAGCGAACTGAATTCAAAAATACATCAAAAAGATCATCCATCATGATCAAGTGGGATTCATCCCAGGGATGCAAAGATGGTACAACATTCGAAAATTCACCAACATCATCCACTACATCAACAAAAAGAAGGACAAAACCACATGATCATCTCCATAGATGCTGAAAAAGCATTTGACAAAATTCAACATCCATTCATGATGAAAACTCTCAACAAATGGGTATAGAGGCCAAGTACCTCAACATAATAAAGGCCATATATGATAAACCCACAGCCAAAATTACAGTTAACAGTGAGAAGCTGACAGCTTTTCCTTTAAGATCAGGAACAAGACAAGGATGCCCACTCTCCCCACTTTTATTCAACATAGTTCTGGAGGTCCTAGCCAAGGCAATCAGACAAAACAAAGAAATAAAAGGCATCCAGATTGGGAAAGAAGAAGTCAAACTTTCCCTGTTTGCAGATGACATGATATTGTACATAAAAAAGCCTAAAGACTCCACTCCAAAACTAGATCTAATATCTGAATTCAGCAAAGTTGCAGGATACAAAATTAACACACACAAGTCTGTTGCATTCCGATACACTAATGATGAACTAACAGAAAGAGAAATCAGGAAAACAATTCCATTCACAATTGCATCAAAAAGAATAAAACACCTAGGAATAAACCTAATCAAGGAAGTGAAAGACCTATATACCCCAAAAACTACAGAACACTCTTAAAAGAAATTAAAAAGGACATTAATAAATGGAAATTCATCCCATGCTCTTGGCTAGGAAGAATTAATATGGTCAAAATGGCCATCCTGCCTAAAGCAATCTACAGATTCAATGCAATCCCCATCAAAATACCTACAGGATTCTTCAAGGAACTAGAGCAAATAGTTCTAAAATTCATATGGAACCACAAAAGACTCTGAATAGCCAAAGCAATCCTGAGAAGGAAGAATAAAGCAGGGGGAATTACACTCCCTGACTTCAAGCTCTACTAAAAGCCACAGTAATCAAGACAATTTGGTACTGGCACAAGAACAGACCCATAGACCAATGGAACAGAAGAGAGAGCCCAGATATAAACCCAAGCATATATGGTCAATTAATATATGATAAAGGAGCCATGGATATACAGTGGGAAGATGACAGCCTCTTCAACAGCTGGTGTTGGCAAAACTGGACAGCTACACATAAGTGAATGAAACTGGATTATTGTCTAACCCTGTATACAAAAGTAAACTCAAAATGGATTAAAGACCTGAATGTAAGTCATGAAACTATAAAACTCTTAGAAAAAAAAATAGGCAAAAATCTCTTGGACATAAACATGATAAACTTCTTCATGAACATATCTTCCTGGGAAAGGGAAACAAAAGCAAAAATGAACAAGTGGGACTATATCAAACTAAAAAGCTTCTGTACATCAAAGGATACAATCAGTAGAATAAAAAGACATCCTACATTATGGGAGAATATATTCATAAATGACAGATCTGATAAAGGCTTGACATCCAAAATATATACAGAGCTCGCACACCTCAACAAACAAAAAGCAAATAATCCAATTAAAAAATGGGCACAGAATCTGAACAGACAGTTCTCCAAAGAAGAAATTCAGATGGCCAACAGACACATGAAAAGATGCTCCACATCGCTAGTCATCAGGGAAATGCAAATTAAAACCACAATGAGATATCACCTCATACCCGTTAGGATGGCCACCATCCAAAAGACAAACAACAACAAATGTTGGCGAGGATGTGGAGTAAGGGGACCCCTCCTACACTGCTGGTGGGAATGTAAACTAGTTCAATCATTGTGGAAAGGTGGAAAGCAGTATGGAGGTTGCTCTAAAAACTAGAAGTAGAAATACCATTTTACCCAGGAATTCCACTCTTAGGAATTTACCCTAAGAATGCAGCAGCCCAGTTTGAAAAAGACATATGCACCCCTATGTTTATCGCTGCACTACTTACAATAGCCAAGAAATGGGAGCAACCTAAGTGTCCATCAGTAGATGAATGGATAAAGAAGATGTGGTACATATACACAATGGAATATTATTCAGCCATAAGAAGAAAACAGATCCTACCATTTGAACAACAGGAATGGAGCTAGAGGGCATTATGCTCAGTAAAATAAGCCACGCAGAGAAAGACAAGTACCAAATGATTTCACTCATCTGTGGAGTATAAGAACAAAGAAAAAACTGAAGGAACAAAACAGCAGCAGACTCACAGAACCCAAGAATGGACTAACAGTTACCAAAAGGAAAGGGACTGGGGAGGATAGGTGGGAAGGGAGGGATAAGGGGGTAAACGGGGCATTACGATTAGCTCACATAATGTAGAGGGGTGGGGACATGGGGAAGGCAGTATATACAGAGAAGACAAGTAGTGATTCTATAACATCTTACTATGCTGATGGACAGTGACTGTAATGGGGTATGGGGTGGGGACTTGATAATAGGGGGAGTCTAGTAACCATAATGTTGTTTAAGTAATTGTACATTAATGATATAAAGAAAAAAGTATAATAATGCCGATAAGGAAATACAAGGATCACATCCAGACAATGTATGAACCAGACGTCACTTGGCCCAGGAAAGGAATGCTCTTTAGTACTGTGCAACAGAATCCGTGGTTTTTCCAAGAGCTCATGTAAGGTCTTACCATCACTTAATAAAGAAACAATGAGCATCTGCTTTATATTATTCGTACACTGTGCTAGGCACGGTGGAGCATAAGGAAAGTTTAATAGCGTTCTATAAGGAACCTATATCTAACTGAAGAGATATGTACTAGCATTGACTGTGGAATATGACTACATTCTATTCTCAGCATTAGCGCATTCCATGCTCATATTCTCTACTGAAAACACTACTGAATTAGCTAGTGAAGACTGATGAGTGCCATAAAGAATGAAGTTATAGGTCTTGTGATCATACTTCCGACCCCCTTCCTGCATTATTAATCCCTCCCCTTCCTTTTAGGTCATTCATATCAGCATGCCCTCGGCTTGGTCCTAGGCCTTCTGTTTACTCTTCTAATTCATCCAGTCACCAATCCCTAAAAGTCATCTGTATGCTGATAGTTCTAGAACTGCTGTCTTCCTCTCAGCCTATTCATGGGAATGCTAGACTCGCATAAACAACTGGCACCTTGACACTCTGCCTTCTGAGTGTCCGTAAGGCATCTCAAATTTAACAAGTCCTAAACTTAACTCTGAATTCACCCAAGTCTAATTTCCTTACCCCACTTCCCAAACACAGTAGATAATATATGTCCATTCACCCAGTTTTCATGTCAGACACACAGGAGTCATTAGTAACTCTACTTCTCACATAAAACCGTCAGCAAATCCTTTAATGTCTATCTCCAAAGCATATATCTGTCTATCTACATTTCTCCCCCACTCTACTTCAAGTCACCATCTTTCACCTGGTCTATTACTTTAGTTTCTTAACTTCTACTTCCATTCTTGCTCTCCTTCAGTCTGTTCTCTACATAACAGCCAGGCTGATCTTAAAAAGAATAACTCACATATATCAATTCCTTTTTTAAAACTCTTTAATGGTTTCTCACTGTAATTCATATAAAATCTATTATCTTCAACATGACCTATGAGGCCCCAGGCACCTCTTGTTTCACTTTCCACCTGTTTGCTCTCCCTTGCTAGGCTCCAGCCAAACCATTTTCATTACAGTATCTCCATTAAGCCAAGCACTTCTTGCCCTGGGGCACTTACACACACTGGTTCCTTGGACTAGCATACTCTTGACCCCAGCCCTTCCCATGGCTGACTCCTTCACACCCTTTAGGGCTCAGCTTATTTGTTACCACCTCAGAAAGGCCTTATCTGATCATCCTTTCAATGCCCTTCCATATCCAACACATACACACACACATCATCATTTTTTATCACAACATCCTTTTGTGTCCCTTAGAGCAATTGTTTGTAGCAGTTGTTTATTCCATCTCACCCATTCCGTGATAGAACTGGACATTCAGCAGAATGTTTTCTTGCTCATCACATGCTTACCAGCATCTAGCATAGTGACTTCATTCTAAGAGGGATCAGTAAATATTTGTTTAGTGAATGAGATGAAGGAAGGAAAAGTGTGAGTCCTTCCTATAATAAAACTGGGGCTGGCGGACCCACAGAGCAACAACACAAATGAGGGAATGGAAGTGGGAATGGCCAAGTGAAGACAGTCAGGCCAGTTGACATTGAAGGGAGCAGCTTAACCAACGTGGCTGATGGAGCAACAGAAGGTGAAACTGAAAACAGGGGGAAAGAAGAGTGACCCCAAAAGCCAAGAACAGAAACTCCATCCTGACACAGGAGCAGTGGGAAGCCACTCTTTTGTCTTGATCAGGGGAATTACATGGTAAGCATTTCCTAAAATGAGTGCGACAGGGGCCTGCAGAATGGATCAAACAAGCCCAGCCCAAAAGCTGGAGGAGCTGACTGGCAGCATCCAGGGCTGAGGAGGTGAGGCTGCTGGCAGTGATGGGGGAGCCAAGGAGGCTGTGAGGGAGGCACCCCAAGGACCCCAGTAGATACAGGGGGGAAAGAAGTGGGCAGGCATCATGCCGAGGGTTTCAAAATGAGAGACAGAAAGACAGACAGAATCATGGCATTGGAAAGGTCCAAGCGGACTGTTCTACACTATTCCTGACAGGGGGCCAGCTAGGAATGGGAGGCCATTCTGCTGAATGTCCAGTTCTAATTTTTCAAAAATTCTGCCACAAAATGACTCAGTCTTCTTTTAGCTTTTTGGTCTAATCCCATTCCTGCCCTTAGGAGTAAATACATAATAGGGCCATCCCCATGTCACATACCAGCCTTTCAGATACTGAAAACTGTTATTATGTCCCAACTAATTTTCTTTTTTCCCAGACTAAAACCCCTAGTTCTCAATCGAGACCCAGGAAAGCTGGCTGTAAGCTCCCTAACAGCTCCCATAGTTTTACCTTGTGTTGTCACAGCTCGTAAACTCCTAGAAAGTACACTACCAAGAACTGAAGGCAGTGTTAAGGCTCCTAGTATTGTCTGATCAGTACAGAGCACAGGGAGACTGTTACCTCCTTTTAGATGAATGCAGTTCTAATAGGTGAAAGTTTATTTATTTTTTTCCTGCTATGGGGTTACTTTGGAATTTTAGGAAATGAAAACCCCAAGATCTTTTTCATGCAAAAATAAGTCATTGTTCCTAATCCTATATGTTTTTGCATTATTTTTCTTTAATTAAGGTTTCATTGATATACAATCTAATGAAGGTTTCACATGAGCAACATTGCGGTTCAACATTTACCCATATTATCAAATCCCCCTCCAACCCACTGCAGTCACTGTCCATTAGCGTAAGATGCTATAGAGTCATTACTTGTCTTCTCCATGCTATACTGCCTTCCCTGTGACCTACCTATATTGTGAGTGCTAATTATAATGTTCCTTAACCCCCTTCTCCCTCCCTCCCCACCCATCCTCCCCAGTCCCTTCCCTGTGGTAAGCGCTAGTCGCTTCCGGGAGTCTGAGAGTCTGCTGCTGTTTTGTTTCTTCTGTTATGCTTTGTTGTTATACTCCACAAATGAGTTAAATTATTTGGTACTTGTCTTTCTCTGCCTGGCTTATTTCACTAAGCAAAACACCCTCTAGTTCCATCCATGTTGTTGCAAAGGGTAGGATTTTTTTTTTATGGCTGAATAATATTCCATTGTGTATATGTACCACCTCCTCTTTACCCATTCATCTACTGATGAACACCTAGGTTGCTTCCATATCTTGGCTATTGTAAATAGTGCTGCTATAAACATAGGGGTGCATATGTCTTTTTGAATCTGGGATCTTGTTTTCTTCAGGTAAATTCCTAGGAATGGAATTACCGGGTCAAATGGTGTTCCTATTTTTAGTTTTTTGAGGAACCTCCATATTGCTTTCCACAATGGTTGAACTAATTTACATTGCCACCAACAGTGTAGGAGGGTTCCCCTTTCTCCGCATCCTTGCCAGCATTTGTTGTTTCTTGTCTTTTGGATGTTGGCCATCCTAACTGATGTGAGGTGAAATCTCATTGTGGTTTTAATTTGTATTTCCCTGATAATTAGCAATTGGAGCATCTTTTCATGTACCTATTGGCTATCTGAATTTCTTCTTTGGAGAAGTGTTTGTTCATATTCTCTGCCCAATTTTTAATCAGGTTATTTGTTTTTTAAGTGTTGAGGCATGTGAGCTCATTATATATTTTGGATGTTAACCCCTTATCAGATAAGTCATTTATAAATATATTCTCCCATACTGTAGGATGCCTGTTTGTTATGCTGATGGTGTCCTTTGCTGTACAGAAACTTTTTAGTTTGAAGTAGCATTTTTGGCTTATTTTTATCCTGAATTCAGAATTTTACCATTATTCTCCTTTAATTTCAATATTGGTTGTGATCTATTATTCTAGAATCTTAAAGTCCTTAGAAACTTGTCCTGACATTCTTTGTATTGGTTCTAATTTTTGTATCAAAAGCAAAGCTATTAAGGTTTTCACCCAAGTGATGAAAGGGGCCAGAGTCAAGTCCTGAAGCTCACAATTAGAACTACTCTTTTTTAAAAATACATTTCTTTGTACTGTGGTAAATAAAAAAACACATAAAATTTACATTTTAATTATTTTTAAGTGTATAGTTCTGTGGCATTAAGTACCATCACTACCGTCCATCTTCAGGACTCTTCATCTTATAAAACTAAAACTCTGTGCCCAATAAACAATAACTCCCCATGCCCCATTGCCTCCAGGCCCTGGCAATCACTATTCTGCTCTCTGTCTCTAAGAATTTGACTACTGGAGTTACCTCATGTAAGAAGAATTAAGTATTTGTCCTTCAGTCACTGGTTTATTTCATTTAGCATAATGTCCTCAAGGCCCATCCATGTTCTAGCATGGATCAGAATTTCCTTCCTTTTTAAGGCTATATGATAGTCCTTTTCATGTATATATTCTATTTTGTTTCTTCAATCCTCTGTCTATGGACACTTGGGTTACTTTTACCTTTTGGCCATTGTGAATAATGCTGTTATGAACATATATTACAAATATCTGAGTCCCTGCTTTAACTTCTTTTCTTTTTAATCTTTTTTTGTGTATGTGCTTTAATTTCTTTGAGCCTGTTTAATTTCTTTCCTCTTTTAATGTTTTTAACAGTATAAGGAATTGCTGGATATCAGTTATGTGGTAATTGTTCTAAGCTTAAGTTTTTGAGAAATTGCCATGCATTTTCCTCAGTGGCTGTACTGTTTGACATTTCTACCAGGAATGTACAAAGGTTTTGATTTCTCCACATCCTTGACAACACTTGTTATTTTCTGGGATTTTAAAAGTGATAGTCATCATAATGGGTATGAAGTGGTATCTCACTGTGGTTTTGATTTTTACTTCCCTGATGACTAGTTTTGTTGGGTATTGTTTCATGTGTTTATGGGCCATTTGTATAACTTCTTTAGAGAAATGTCTATTCAAGCCCTTTGTCACTTTTTGGATTGGGTTATTTTCTGTGTGTGTGTTGAGTATAAGAGTTCTTTACATAGTCTGGATATCAATACCTTATTAGATACATGATTTGTAAATATTTTCTCTCATTCTGTGGACTGCCTTTTTTCTTTGTTGATAGTCTCCTTCTAAGCACAAAAGTATTAAAAATTTAATGAAGTCCAACTTATCTCTTTTCTTGTCTGTGCTTTTGGTGTCATATCCAAGAAACTGCTAAATCCAATGTTATGAATCTTTTCTCCTACGTTTTCTTCTAAGAGTTTTATAGTTAGAGCTAATCTTTAGAGTGACATTCATCCAGCCATTTAATTTTTAAATGTGCTTTTGCAATCACTTATAAATCTATTACCATCCAGCTTACTTTTTCCATTTACCCTTAGTGGTAATTAATTCTTTTATTCTTTTAATCAGCAACTACAAAGCTAGGAACTACAGTGGTGAACTGGGCAGGGATGGCCCCACCTTCCCCTCACTGAGCTCACAGTCTGTGGAAGAAGTCAGACACTGAGTGAGCACAAACACAGTTGTGACATAAAAGAAGAAAGGAAGCTGCCAACATGTAAGACTGAGAAACGTGAACTAACTAGAAAGATTTTATTAAACTTCTTGGGAATCTTTGATCTATTGGACTATTAACCCAAACAGAAAAGAAATAGTTCAGCTAACTACTAATTCCTAAAGGTTATTAGTGCTTTCTTTCCAAAATAATCATTCTAGACTCTATGGGGAACCAAGGAGCTCTTGGTTTTCAGATCCTGGAGTCTACTATTTTATGGGCTTACAAAAACTAAGACCACATTCTCCTTTCTATTTTGGCTCTCTGAGACGGAAAGTCTGAGAATAGCTTGCCTTCTCACAGATTACTTTCTGAAACAACATCTATAACCTCTTTATATACCTGAAGGTATTATTCATCTGCACATGAAGATCTGAACTCATTAAAAGCAACTACATTCTGTGTACTCACCTTTCTAAGGCTTGATCTCTCCTAACAATGTTTAGCTTTTTTTTTTTTTTGGCTTGAAGATTTGGTTCCCTTGTTATAAAAGACTTATTAGGAAAAATAGGAAGATTTGGAATTAAATGGCTTCATTTTGTCCCTCTCTTCTATTAAATCCTTTTCACCAGATACTGGGCATATTTTGTACTTCTTCATTATTTTCTCAGAATACAGCTTAAAAGCCCTTAGCTTCCTCTCCCCACTCCACCTCACCCACGTGTCTGGTATCATGGGTGAAAACTGGGGAAGTCGGGTTGAAGTGCTTGTCAGGGGCTGAGGAAATGCTGAGCATGCCGCAGTGATGTGGCGTGAGTGTGGGCAATTGGAGGAAAGGGCAGGGGAATGAGCAGTTTGGACTAGCGATGGAGATGAGTATGGATTATCTTTCCACGGAAGTGAGAGAACAGACAGCCAAGTGGAGGGCCAAGAAGTCATGAAGGACTGGCACAGTCAGAAGTGGGGAAGAGGTTCTAGCAAAAGAAACTGAAATTCATAGACTAGAAAGAAAGCTTAGAAATGATCTAGCTACCTCTCTCGTGTACCATGACGAAATGGTAGTCCAGATAAAAAGAATCGGTCATCAGGGTAGCTATGAAAGCACAGAGCTGCATAAATCCTGAGGGTATACGAGACTGGCTTTCAAGAACTAGGAGGTGGTCCACAGGGTGAAATGCTACCGAGGAACCAAGGAAGGTGAGGAGGACACTAAGAACGGTTCTCAAAATTGATTGATTGATGCTTCCATCTCCCAGAGCACACATTTGGTAAAGTAGAAGAAATGGAAGCCAGATTGCAAGGGCAAGTATCAGGGGAAAGTGTTTGGATATGAAAGAGACAACGAGATTCTGGGTTATACACACTCAGTAAGTTTGGCAGTACTGGGCAAGAGAAATAGGATATGTAGAAGGAAAGCAGAAATTAAGCTTAAGAGAATGGAAGTATTACTATTTTAAGAAAGGAAGGAACCAATTGAGTGGGAGGGATTGAGGATATGAGAGAACTCCTGCCATACTTAGCAGGAAGATCACAGGAAGCAGGCAGGGAACCAGAGCACAGGTGGAAGTAAGCTTTGGAAGAAAGGAAGGTACTAAAGAGTGAAAGGGAAAAGGTACTGTATGTGATGAAGAAGACAAAGCAAAGGGAAAGCCACATCACAAAAGATAGATGTGGGGATATGGGGAAAAATCCACTCTGACCCCAAGGTCAAAGGTGGGAATCTGAGTCCGGGCTCTGCCTCTCCCTGGATTATTGACTTTGGTCTCTCTGAGTCAGCTGCTTTACAGCTTATGTCACAGTTTTTGAGACTGATATCAGGTAATATGTGCACACACCTAGTACAAACTGAGTTATCAGAGCATTTTTGAGATTCACCCCAGTGCTCGCAATCAAAGAGAAGATCTGAAATGGCTGCTTCAGTGAGTAAATTTGAAAGTTCACAGATATGCTGGTGGGGCTGTAAGAAGGTTCTAGCTGGAGCTGGAAATTGTGTTTCTTCTTTCAAAGGGAGACCCAGGGAGCCCTCTTGCTGCTCTCCTAGGCACTGGATGGTAGCACAGAAAAGCCTTCGAGGAAGGTGCACCAGGATGGAATTCCCAGTGTGGGATAGTGTAACAGCAGCAAGCTGTTTTGAAAAGCTACTATTCCCTGGAGTCTCAAAGCCCAACTGGCCCAAGGTAGCGGTGGTAACACTTTTAACAGGGTTAAACTGAGGTCACTAGATTCTCAAGCATTTTCCGTTTACTTCTTTGAAGTTCAGAAACATCAAATTAGAGGACCAGACTCTATCACTGACCACATGAAAAGCAAAATGAGGCCTGCCTCTGACTCAAGACGATCACAGAGAATGAAGGATGCTGTGGATCACAGAACCACAGATTGTCAGGGTGTGTAGAGACTCTAAAAGCCATTTATTCTAACTATCTGGCTGGTGTGTGACCCTTTACAATATTCTGACTAAATGCTAATCTAAGCTCAAACTCTGCCAGGGATAGGACCCCGCCAAGGCAGTCCGATGCAACCAGGGCCGGCTCTCATTATTTCAAAGATTTTCCTTATACTGAACTAAAGTCTGTATGCCCCTGTGGCTTACATACTGGTCTGAGTGTGGTCCTTCAGGGTCCACATAAATAAAATGTTTAATATGCCTCAGACCCTCCCCCAGACGGTGCTTCTCCAGCTGACATGTCTGTCTATCTCTGCTATGAAGTCTGGCTTCCAGACCTCAGCCTGGCTCTCTCCATGAGCCCTGAGCTGTGCAGGGTGGAACAGGACCATCATCTCCTTCACGAATGTCAGTACAAGTGCAGTCACAGCACATTTAGAATTCTGAGGAGCACATCATACTATTAATTTACACTGAACAAATTACTCACTTCAACCCTTATTCTATTGTGTGCAATTGATTTTGAGGTTGAGAACTCTGTATTATGTAAGGTAAGTTGTATCTGGTAATATTTGGCCCAGGATCCAAAAAAAGATATCAGTGTGGCCATATCTAACACATCTATCATTTATCCCCTCATTCAGTCATTCAATAATCTATTCCTCTTTTCCTTTATGTCTTTGGTAAATGTGACCAGCCTGCAGTCTGTATGTTTATTCCACTGTATTTTTATGCAAACCATTGAAAAGCATGTCCAAAAGGGCAGAGGCCTACCATACAACATGAAACACCTCCCTGAAGGATGACGGACTGCTGAATTACTTTATTAATTCAGCAAATCCATTTAATAAATATGTGATGAGGCCCTATTATGTGCCAGGTCATGATCTACATGCTAGAAAAAGATGAAATTTCTGCTGACTACAGAGGGGAGACAGAAGATAATAATTAAAAATAAACAACAACAATAATGGCTAACATTTATTCAGCCAGGCATTGTTCTGTGTACCGAGCAACATTCATATATTCTATGTTTATTCTTCACAAAATCATTCTATAGATTACGTTTTCTGAGGCACAGAGGAGTTAAGTTACTTGCTTAAGGACATACAGGTCTTAAAGGATGGAACATCAACCTACACTGTCTGGTTCGAGGGCCTGTGTGCTTAACTACTGGAGTTCCATAGTGGCTCTTCAAAAATAAACACTAAATTAAAAATACACATCCCATAAAAATACACATAAAGAAATATTCCCATATGAGAGAGAGTAACATTCAAGCTGAGGTCTGAATGACATGAAAAGCCAACATCTCAGTCTGAGGGGAGAGCAGGAGGTAGGGGATGAGGTTGGAGAGGTGGGCAGGGGCCGATCACGTGGGGGGCCTCATGGACTCGGTGACACTAGGGGTTTGGGCTATCCAAATTCAGCCACTTATGAATACACCTGATTGCCTCAAGATCAGCCTACACATACCCATCTTGTCCACAAATACACTGTGAATAATTTCCTTTCCTAATTTCTACACTTGATCAAAGCATATTCCCTTTACAGTCTAAGCAATTTCCTCTCCATTGTGACCATCAGTATTGTATGGCAAGACACACCCTGGATGCTTAATCAGGACTCAGAACCCATTACTTCTCCATCATGCTATGTGATCTTGGCCAAGTCACAGCCTCTCTGATCTTCAGTTTTGGGGGATTTTCCCCATTGCTCCATATTGTTACCTCACTCCTAGAACTAAACCACTAAAGTATTAAGCATTTGGGGATACTTTGGTTTAGGGAGCAATCACTCTTTCAACCTTTCCCCTTCCTGATCTCTTCCATCATTCTCTTCACCACGCTCAGGTAAGCTGTGTCTAACTTTATGCATCTGGCTTCAGTTACTAATAGCTCCTGGGACTGCACTCTCATTTCCCAGAAGCCCTGCTGGTTTGACCCCATCAAATTCTACTTACCCAAGTGTTATACAACCCTCCCCTTAATTACACACTCAATCAGTTCCTCCTGAGCTCAGCGATTCGTGTCTCTGGGCATCCACCGGATGCTTTTCTGAACATAGTCCTCAGGCTGGCCTTGGCAAGCCTCAGAAGCACTGACCGGGCTTCTAAGGCCACAGAGCCCAGAGCGGAGAGCCGTGCTGCTATCTCACACTCTGTTTCCTTCTAAGTTAATTCTCTGAGGAATACTGTCCTTTGCAATGATTCAGTGCAGACCATTTCCTTACACCTTTCCTTTGCCTTTGAGATTTTTCATCTCTCTCAAATCCAGATTTTCCTCTGTGGAAAGCTTGCCTCAGAGAATAATGCCCTGCTTTCCAACCAATAAAACAGCCCTCCCATCAGTGGCCCCAGCCCCCTGGCACACTTCCCTCACTGGTTCTAGGCCATACCTTTGCTTTCAAAGCATACACTTGGCTTTCTCTAAAGATCTCTGCACAGGGAGTGACTCAAATTTCTGGGCATATAATAAGCCACTCTCAGTTCTCATGTCTTTAAGCCCCAAATATATGAAGATGCAGAATCAAAGTTTGTACCTGAGCAGCTACCATTTCTAGACTCTTTCACATAGTTATTTGGTTTTATACTTTCTACCCTCACCCCCTCCTATACACAAATAGCATCACCAGCTTCTAAATATACAGATAGAGAGTCTGAAGTGTTAAGTGGGTTGCCCAAGGTCACAGGGCCCAGGAAAGCGGTAAAGCTGGAATTCAAATCCCTGGCTCTTTATTTAAAGGTAGGTGCTCCTGTCATCACCACATAAGTAGCTTAAGCACCCCTAAAATCACTAAGGTCTTATCACCACTGGCACATCATCCAGAACTGAGCGCCCCCTGCCCTAGCTGACTGAAGAACACTCAGAAGGAGCCACACAGAGGCTTTCCTGGCAATAACGCACGCAATGCCTTGTTTATGTAACGCTTTTCATATCTGAAGTGCTTTACATACATAATCTATGTGATCTTGGGATAATTCTGTGAGGGAGGCGCTGTATTAGAGTCTCATTTTACAAACAAGGTTATACAGGCTTTTTAACTTGGGCTTGCTCAGAGTCACCAGATAGCACTCAGAGGTGGCACTTGAACTCACAGCTCCTGACGCTAAGACCAGGGCGCTCTCAAGTTCTCAGACACCAGTTTGGATCTTTGCTTTAGAAATGGAGATTGTGGGCCATTCTACCCCACCCCTGAGCTCATCTGCCACTTTCAGGGAAGCGTACACTTCAAAAGCCAGGTAAAGAGAAAGGAGTCCTGGAAAGACCAGTTTTTCATTGTTTTTGTTTTGTTCTGTTTTGTTTTTCAGCTCTCTTTCCGCCTACCTTCACACAGGAACGAGGTTCCTACAGGCTGGCAGGGTGGACTGGGAGTGTCGGGAATGCAAGGCCGGTCTCCTCGGCCACTAGAGGGCGCAGTCTGACTAGCGCACACAGCCCTCTCCCGGGAGGATCCCCCAGCCCGCCAAGGGAACTCATACTTTCTTTCCCTCTCAGCCCCAGGGTGCACACGGAACGGCAGCCCTAGCCCCAAAGCCAAAGAATGATATTTCCCTGGCATACAGTAAGCAAAGTAGTTACTCTTAATCCCTTCCAGCCTCTGCAAGTAGATGGACAGGGCGCCAGAGGATTGCGGCTGAGAAGGGGTGCCAGGTCACACTTGCAAAGACCTGAGGTACTTAGCAATAAACAAACAGGTCAGCATCCCAGGTCTCAGTGCTCCGAGGACTGGGGGTGGGGTGAGATGGGAACCCTCTCTTCTTCCCTCTTTCCAGGTGGGCCCTTCAGAGTTTTGATTCCCTTGCTGTCCTTTTAAACAGTCTACATGGAACTATTAAAGGAGAGTCGGCCTTGTCTACTAAGTTGCTCCATTCCAGCGCTGCCAAGCCAAGAGCTCTGTGAATGAGGCAGCCCCGAGGCCCTCCGGAGCTCCTGACAGGGGCTTCCTGATGAACTCTATCTACCCAAACAAGCCCGGCTTGTTTGGGGGCAGAGGAGTGGCCACTTCACCTGGAAGGCCCTTTACTCTGCCATCCAAGGGTAAGACCCCCTCTGGAAATTTTTTTAACCTTAACAGCACTCATTTTAAAAGCATTAAGAGAAAGGAGTCAAGGCCAGGGGCAGGTAGGACTTTATGAAGTGCTTTTCATATCCATCCCCAGGACAGACTGTCATGCAGGCAAACATTAAACATCCTTGTTTTATAGTTGGGCAGACATAAGCTCAGAGCAGTTAAGTGACTTGCCCACAGTCACACAACTGGTACGCAAGGGGGCCGGGTTCCCCTGTGCACACAAGCACCTCCCCTTGGTAAGGGCAGGTAGAGACGCAGCACTGCCCGCAGAGAGGGCGGCTAGAAAGCGCATTCCCGAAGTTCCCCTACCAGTGAAGAAACCTGTCAGTTAAGAATCTAGTGGGAGAAATAGCAAAAGAGCAAAAAAGAACTTTTGCAGGCCCTTATACGTTTACTCAATTAATTCTCACAACAGTCCTAATTAGTAGGTAAATTAACGCCATTTTACATGAGAGGAAAACAGTCTAAGAAACCTCTGTCCAAGAACACAAACAAATACTAGGGTCAGAATTTGAACCCCGCAGAAGCCTGAGTGTTTTCCTTTACTCCATGCTTACCCCTGGTGGTGAGTGGGGGAGAAAGCACAGACGCCACCTTCGCGCCTGGCAAAAACAAGGAGAGGGAGAGTTTGGAATCCATTCAATAAATGTTGCTGAAGTAACACAGTATAGTAACACAATATAGACAAAACAGATAGCCCCATATTGAGGGACAAACAGAAACATGGGAGGCATCATGATGAGCAGGGATTAGGTGGGCAAAGGGAGTATGTGTCAGGGGTCAGGGGATGGAACAATGTGTGCCAAGGGTCAGAGAAGCAGGACTTCCTTCCCTTAAAACAATTCAGTCTGGCTAGGGGGTACCTAAGAAGGGAGTTATGAGGAATAACAATGGAGAGGTAAGCAGGGACCAGGTCTCAAAGGTTAACAGAAGACAAGAAAGGGTGTGACCCGTTAGGAAGCTACTAAGTAACCTAGGAAGATGTTACGGGCCTAGGAGAGTAGTGACAGAGGGGATGTGTTCACTCACTCAACAGACGTTTGAGCAATAGCAGGCACGAGGTACTATTCTTAGTGTTGAGGACACATCAGTAAACAAGATGAATTCTGTCTTTGTGGAGCTTACATTCTAGTCAGGGAGATAAATACACACATGCGTAATCTCAAGCATTGATAAATACAATGGAAGGAAGACAGGACAGGATGTATTGGTTTGAAAGGGATACCGTAACAAAATACTGCATATTGGTGGCTTAAACAACAGAAATGTATTCTAGAGGCTAGAAGTCGAAGTTCATGGTGTCAGTAGGGTTGGCTTCTTCTGAGATCTCTTTCCTTGGCTTATAGATGGACACCTCCTCCCTGTGACTTCACCAGGTCTTCCCTCTGCCGGTGTCCTCATCTCCTTTCTTTAAAGGACCCCAGTCACACTGGATTAGGGCCCATCCTTAAAAGGCTTACCTCTTTTTTACCTTAATTACCTCTTTAAAAGCCCTATCTCCAAATATAGTCACATCTGAGGTACAGGGGCTCAGGACTTCAACATATAAATTTTGAGAGGACATAATTCAGCCATAACACAAGGTGACAGCATATAACTAAGGCTAGAGGTAGAAGGAGGGTAAGGGCCTCTCTGAGGTAACACTGAGCTGACGTCTGAATGAGGAGAGGGAACTAACCATGCAAGGAGAGGGAGGGGCCTGTGCAAAGACCCTGAGGTGACAACACGACTCAGGGCTACTTGGCACAGAAGAACAGTAAGGCTAAAGCAGCTGGCATACAATGAGAAGAGATAGGTAGAAAAGGCTGTCATAAGGTAGGAGGCCAGGGGAGAATTTTGAACAGAAGAGTGATATGATCTGACTTATGTTTTATAAGCAACACGTGTATTGAGAATAAATTAGGGGAAGGGGAGAAATTGGCAGGAACAGGGAGACTTTGCGATAATCCAGGTAAGAGATGATGTTGGAACTGAGCCTGCTCCAATGGAAGTCTTGAGAAGTGGTCGATTCTGGACATAGTTTGAAAAAAGATACAACAGGGCTTACTGACGGATTAGACGTAGGACATAAGAAAAGAGAGGAGTCAGTATAATTTGAAAGTTCTTGGCCCAAGCAACTGGACAAATGGTTTACCTAGATGGGGAAGCCTCCGGTAGAAATAGGTTTGAAGAGGCATGACAATTGAGAGTTTACTGGGGACAATGGAAAGCTTAATATATATCAAATGTCTTAAATATCAATGTAGATGTTGTTGAGTAGACAGTTGGAAGTGAGACTAGAAAGGTCCAGACTGAAGGTATAAATTTAAGAGATGCTGTGTAAATAGTATTTTAAACTATGGTACTGCTTGAGCTCACCTAGGGAGTGCAAGAGAAAAGGTCCAAGGACTAAGCCCTGAAACACTCTGACGTGTAGAGATTAGAAAGAGGTAGATCCAGCAAAAATTGAGAATTTGAGAAGCTGGAAGAAAAACAAGAGAATATTTGTCATGGAAGCCAAATGAAGAAAACATCACAAGACTGCTGATGAGAAGCTGAGTAAGAAGACTGAAAACTGGCTACTGGATTTAGCACTCCGAGGTCATTGATGATTTTGACGAGGGTTGTTTCCATGGAGTGGTAAGAGTGAATACCTAATCACAGCTGGCTGAAGGAGAATGGGAAGCGAAGAATGAGTAATGGCAAGTGTAAACAACTCTTCTGAGAGGTTTTTCTGTAAAGGGTAAAGAAAAATAGCATAGTAGTTCAACAATGTGGAGAAAAGAATTTAAGATAGGAGATTTTACAGCAAATTTGTATGATAATGGGAATAACTGGTAGGAACAGAAATTAACAATGCAGAAAAAAGATTATTGTAGGAGTCAGTGCAAAGCCAGGGATTGGCCTTGGATGGGAGTAAGGATGGTTCATTCTTAGTAACAGGAAGGTGGGCCTATGGCATCAATTCAACTGGGTTAGCAGATTTTGGGGTGGTAGCTGGTGGGGGTGGATATTAAAGTTTTCTTCTGATTGCTTTTACTGTCTTAGTGAAATAAATACAGTAATCAGCAGAGTGAGGGAGGAGAGGGGATACTGAAGATCGAGGATGTAAAGATGTAATAGAGTCAAGAAATAAGCAAGCGGGATTGATAGGACTTAACTGATTGGACATAGGAAAATGAGAGAGTAAGGAAGCAAGGGTAGATTTCTGGTTTAGCAACCCAGTGGATGGTGACAGTGCCTTTCCGTCATACAGGGAAACCTGTGGGAGGAACAGGTCTGGGAGGAGAAAGGTTTGATTTTGACATGGAAATTTTTGTGTCTATGGGACATCCAAGTGGACATGAGTGTCTGAGCTCAGAATAAAGAACCTGAGCTAGAGAAGTAAATTTGAGAGTTGTCAATATAAAGATGGCAGGAAGTTGAGAGGTTTCTGTGACAGCTGTTTTCTCTGAGAGGCAAAGAAATTGGTGTTTGAGATTGGAACAAGTTTGAAATAGCTTCTGGGGAAGAATGAGAAAATGGATGAGGAAATAGAGGGTCATCAGGTACACTGGGGCACCCAGTTAAAGACAGAGCTCTTATGGTGGCAGTGGTTTCCTGCACCAGCTTCGCTCCTGGAGCCACAGCCACCAGAAGTTTCCTGCATTCTCCAGCTGGGTCTCCACAGCAACAGTCCTTCTCACCACCCAGCAGTGTCCCTTTACCTGTTACCTACATATGACACTCTTTCCTCCTTGCTTATCTGGTTAAGCTCTACTCACCTTTCTCTACTCAGATCAGGACAGAACCTCCACAGAAGCCTTTCTTAACTGCTCCCTCAAGCCCCTGCCAGCTGGAGCTAGGGGTTTCTTCTCTGCATCCCAATGTCCCCTAATACACTTTATCACAGAACATACTGCATGTGGTCACTGATTTATTGATCTGCCTCTCCCACTGGTCTGAAACAATTTGAGGGCAGAACCTCTTCACCTTTATAAAGCCCACTACTTAGTAGATGCTCAATAAATGTTTATGAAATGAAGGTAAGGTAGGAAAAAAGCACTGAAGTACAAAACAAATACATGGACCCTGCAGGATGTCCCCAGCCTGTCACAGGCAGATGCTTCTGGCCATGGAAATCAAGCCACACAATCGGAAATATCCCATTGGTCTCAACATTACAGCCCCTGTACTTTTAAGGAAAGACCTTAACATACATACAGGAAGGAAATGCCCTTATCTTATATTAAAAAATATTAACCCTCGTTCTTGCCTTCCCCAAATAAAATAACCAAAGGCATTGTGTAAAGGCATTTTACTTAAAAACCAACACATCCTGCTTGTATGAATCAGTCACTTGCCATTTCCAAGTTCCATCATCTGCGCTTGAGAGCAGAGGGTGTGGTATTTTTCTGGGTTTAAGGCATAAACTGACATGGCATTCAAGAACTTGTCCAGTGGACAGAGTGGGTCAGGGCAACCTCTCAGCACTTGCTCCTGCAGAAGAGACATAACTCAGCAGGGCCACTGAGGATCCCACCCTGCTGCTTTCACTGGTGCCCAGGGGTCAGAAAGGCTTTGACCCAGTGGGATGTGCATGCACACATACAATGGCCAGCAAGGCCCATTACCTGGTCAATTCCCAGAATAAGAGCATTATGCCCTGCTTTTAAGTCTCTCAAGAACTGTCTGCTGAATTGACGGGAGAGACAGTTACATGCCACCTCTGAGCTGGTAGGGCTAAAGGCCTAAGCCCTGGGGAGCACTCTGGCCTCTGCCCTGGACAGCAGCCTGTGAAAGCAGCCAAGGCACCACTAGGGCAGTGGCACATGTCACCTCCCAAAGATACCGTCATTGATTTTCAAGACAGGCCTCAGTCAGGATGTGACAGCCTGGGCAGGACATGCAAGAGAAGAGAGGGGTCCTGCTCCCAGAAGGACTCCCCAACAGAACCAGGAAAAGGCTCAAGTGCCAGCCTGTCATTCCATGCCAAGTTCTGCCTTACCCCTTGGCCACAGCTGTGAGCCACCCTATGGGATTCAGGGAGCTGACTGTACCAGCAGAGACCCTCCGGGCCCAAGGAGGGAGCCCAGGTGGGTGGGGTTGAAGGGAGGGTGCCGAAATACCACGCAGTCCCACCACAGAGGCCTTACCTCCCCATGGTAATAGAGCTGCACAAACCACTCCTTAGATTCCTGGTGCTGGTAGAGTTCCAGGGTCAGGTCAGCAGCAAACGGGGGCCATTTGTGATAAAAAATCCCGAGAACCATTAAGAGGCACGAGGGTCACATCATGAGCAGCACAGAGGTGTAGCTTTCTGCAAGGAAGAAACAGTTCCCCACAATTCTTTCCCTCAGGATCTGGAGGCCAGGACACTGCCTGCCTCCTCTGAGTAAGGAATAACTCTTGTGTCAGAAACCAGATGACATGTAGGCATAAGTTGAGCCTGGTATAAAACTCCTCTGAAGTAGGTGGTGGAGAAGACCCTTACTCCCATTCCCCATGCTTTCATGAGGAGGGATAGCTCCAGGGGGGTAGCTCTCCTGGCCTCTTCCTGCCCACCCACTTGCCTGCCCACCCACTCACTCCTACCCTGCTGAATTTTGAAGAAGAAACTGAGTGTGTGGCTCAGCCCTACCTCTCTTCTTTCTTTGGGGCCTACCTGCCTATAGCAAATGTTTTCCCTACTCTCAGCCATGTGATGAGTTTAGTAGAACAAGCCCTCCTCCCTGTTGGGGAAGCTTGCAGTTTAGGGGAATTAAGTTCATTTCAAAGGAACATTAATAAGCCTGTTTGGCCCTGAACACATTCTCCAAATGGCTTTAATCAATAAAAAAGATGCCATTTTAATCTATATCCACCTGACCCCTGTATCTATCTCTTGGGAAAGATCAAGGATTTTATTTGTTGACTCCCCAACTAGAAGACTAACACTGGATCCTGCAGTATTCTAACAGATACAAGGCCAAGGGAGGCAGGACAGCAAAGGCCAGTGAGAAACGCATTGTGATTGCATCGTGAAGGACAGAGAAGGGCACTGGCATGACTTGCTGTTATAAATCTGGCTCAGAGTTCCTGAACGTTCCCATTTCAACTCACTGTGCACTACCTTTCCCACCCTCATAATGAGTTTCTAGCTGTGTACAAGCTCTGTCTTTTAAGAAGGCAGCCTACAACAGTGCTTCTCCAGTAGCAGGGCTCTTGTGAAAAAGCAGATTCTGATTTAGTACATCAGGCAGGAGCCTGAGAATCTAACAAGCTTCCAGATGATTGTGAAGCTGTTCACCTGCAAACCATACTTTGCTTAGCAAGTGCCTAGGGCTCATAACATGTCAATTCACGGTCTCTAACCTGGGTTTCGAGGCACTGCAAAAGTAGCAGTGGAGTTTCATGAGCTACTTCCAACTTTTAAAAATGCCTCATGGATATTATAGTGGATACACTGTGAAGGTGTTCAAACTAAACCACCTATTAAACAATTATCTTAGTTTGGGGTTGTTATCCAATCAGTGTGATATCATTAATTAGCTACTCTGTTTGACACAGGTTGGATCAGTAAAAATATGGAAAAATAAATTTAGGGTTATTTTTCACTAAATAAAAATTTCAAAACATGGTAGGATGGGTGTGGCAGGAAGAAAGGTAAAAATGTGAATGTCTGTGGGACCCGTGGCTTCTTAGACATCTGTCTTCAGTCACTCTACAGTCTGATCCTTGACCCTCTAAAACCTGGATTCCCACCCTATAGCCAGCAGCCCCCAATTGCCCTGAGCTGCACAGAGCCAAAAGGCCATGCCAGGTCCCTGGTCTTGCTGGGCAGGATGGCAGGGTCCACAACTTTCAGCGGGTTGTCCTCCAGGATGTGAAGGAAGGGGCCCACTGCCATCTGAAGACTTTCTCTATGGCAAGCAAACAACATTTAAGTACCCAGCAGGCACTCAGCACACGGGATGCATGCTGGTTCTGCCCCCTAGGACCTCATGAGCCCAATCAGACAGAGCTGAGAAAAATAGATAAGGAACACATGAGGGACAACAACAGGCAGAAAGGAGAGAAAGTCTGCGGGCTCTCCGTGCACAGAAGTTTCCAACAACACAAGTACCAGGATACAGACATGGCATGAACACAGCTGAGATGGTAGGGGCTTAGGGAGTGGTATCCAGCCTAAGTCATGAAGAATTAGGCCCTTAGGAATAAAAGAACAAAGCTGGAAAGGACAGTGGGTAATGATTTCCAGAATTCAGAAGGCCCTTAGAAAGGCGATCTGAAGGAATAGCATCCTAAAAACTATGCTTCCCAGATGCCAGCCCTCCTTCTTTGGAGTTTAGACCATAAGGACATTTCTTATATGTTTGATTTAACAAGCAGTTTGGCAGTGCTGCTTGCAGGGTCAGTGCTGAGGCTCCACTGCTTCTATTCTCAGGCTCATCACCTCATGGTCAAGAGGTGCCTCTCCAACTCAGAGCAGGTCATCTCGCAGTAGTGAATGAAGTAGGAAGATGGAGGCCAGTAGGAGCAAAAAAAGCTCGGTTTTGGTGCCTCACACTTGTTACCAAATAGAAAAAACACCTCTCCCAGAATTCCCAGAACCCAATCTCTGACAAAAGGGAATGTGGTTGCCATGATTGGCTTAGATCAGTCCTTACTCATGGTGACTGGGTAAATGGCCATCTTTACAAATCAAGAATGTTGAAGCATGAGGAATAGGCAACCAATACCATACGCAACATACACTTTCCACAAGAATGTGTGCAGGCCAAGCCAAGTTGGAGGGCACTGTGAGGTTGTAACATCTGTCCTTGAACATCAGTTTTATGAAACCAGGGCTAATTGGAATGGAAAGGTGAATGGATTAAGTCTTGTTTAAAATGCTTTACACCAGGAGAAAACAAACTATGGCCATTGGCTCAATCCAACCCAGCTGCCTGTTTTTATAAATTAAGTTTTAGTGGAACACAGCTGTGCTCATTTGTTGTCATGCTATATGGGCAGAGATGAGTAGTTCCAACAGAGAATGCATGAGCTGTAAAGCCTAAAATATTTACTGTGTGTGTGTGTGTGTGTGTGTGTGTGTGTGTGTAGGGGATGGCAGTGTGTGATTATGGAGGGAAAGTGGCAGGTCACAGAGAGCGGCAGCAAGCTGAGCAGCATGGTTGGAGCCTTCTGGAAGTCCTAGGCAGGTGCACAGGTGGACACATGGACTCCAAGTGGGAGAAAAGCAGTCAGAGGCTCTTATTTTTATGCAGCAGACCATGCGAATTCTTGGAATGTCAGCTGCTTTTTCCTCCCACTCACCTTCCCCAGGACTGTTCCTCTATTTTGCATCTCCTCCTCTTCCAGGTCACCTATTTGAGTCCAAGCGAAATGTTCTTAACCAGTTAGAAAAAGGTATTTTTTGAAATTTGGTAAGAGAGAACCTCTCCAACTTGGCAGTCAGGAAACAGGCCTTCTAAAAACAGAGCCCAAAGTACCAGTAATAGAGGAAATAATACGGAATTGGTTGTCAAAAGATCTGGGTCTAAGTCCCGGCTCTGCCACCTGCTCGCTGAGCCTCGGCAACGTAGCCCACATCTCTCAGGCCCAGTTTCTTCATCTATAAAGCCAAGACTTGGAGCCTGTCAGGGATAATAACACCCACCTCATAGCAAGAACGGGAAAATGATTTATGAATTGTAATGTGATAAATAAAGTGAGCATAACTCTTCTTCCTTTAGCTCCCCCTATCCAAATTCTTTGAAACTTAAAGGAAAAGGAAAAAGTCAGTGATTAGCAGAAGCCCGGTTGACTGGTAACTCCTGGTTCCATGTAACAGTGAACAGAAGCACTAGGTCACCAGTCTCAGCTCCAGGAGAGTAAGGACCCAGGGCCGAGTCCACACAGCAGGCCAGCAGAATGGGGTGACTTCAGCCTCTGCACACATACAGATGCCAGCTGTCAGCTGGGAGGGGCCTGAGGAGCCCACTTCCCCACACACTGGGAGGCCTGCCCAAGCATGACTTTATGCCAGCTGCCAAAGAGGCCCCTCACCTGCCTTCCTTTGGCTGGATATACAAGGCTGTGTCCACAGCTCTCTGTTCAATCACCCATGCAAATCTGTTCAGTGCCGGGCAGCTCAGGAGGCTGTGCACCTAAAAGGGCTACAGGTACTGTCACAGAAGGAAATGCTCCTCATTCAATGAGACTGGCAGCTGCTCAGCTTCCATGGAGCCTTCAGAAGCCCATCTTTTTCTGGGGAGGGCCTTAACATCTCAAAGAGCTACATCCGTAAGGCCCTTCTAAAGCTATTCCTAGAGATCTGAAGGCCCAGAAAAAAAATTGTGTTTTCCCCTTTCTCATGGCTCCCCATCCACTCCCAAAAGATAACATTTGTATTTTTTTAAACTGTTTAAAAAAGATGAATAAAATACAAGTTAAGGAATTCATACATTTATACTTGGCCTCCATTTTCCCCAAAATGATTTCCAAAAAGTATACCATATGAATATAAATTCTTGTCCTATTTTACACATAGCATAAGGGTTACCCTGTCATCGTCACAAGAGAAGGAAGGGGAATCCAGGCTATACTGCACCTTTTGAATCTCACTGTTGTCAGTGTCTGACTTTTGAATCTAGAGAGGCATTTCCCATGGTGGGGTCTTCAGTATTTATTAGATAAAAAAGATTCCATGGCTAAATAAGTTTGAGGAAAACAGATTTAAAGATTAACCAGCTTTCTCTACTGTAGGCTTCTCAGATTCTTTAGTATGTTGCTGTGCATACAGACTATCTGAAAAGTGATACAATTAACAGGGGTTACAAAATTTTAGGGGTTACAAAACAACCCCATCCTACCCATTACCCACACCACCTCTCCCCGTCCATAATGCACACACTCACATCACAGGTATTCTGGGGAACAAGCTTCAAGAAACTCTGATCTAGAGTTCAGTGTCTGGCTCCTGAATGAGGAGATCTCCTTGATGGTTTCCTACCCCTCAGTTCCCACATCCATTCCAGTGCAAGGCCTCCCACAGCAGCCTCCAACCAGGAGGCCGCACCCAGTTGTCTCTACCCTGTGCTAACTCAGGAGCCAGCACAGCAGATGTCTCCCCCAAGAGCCCCTGCCCCCAGGGGCCGAGTACAGCCATCCCACCTGCTCAGCAGCCACACTGTCAAAGAGGATAAGGAAGTCTACTTCGTCATTACCAGCAATACCTATATCCCTTCCTTCACCTTTTTCAAATCCTCTGAGATTCTTGGCTGCAAAGAGGCAGCCTTCCTCCGGTGTCTGCCAAAAAAGGAAAGCAATCCCTTATAGTGGATAGTGATTACCAGTTTGCTAAGTATATCTCATTCATCACTTGGGATCTCACTTAATCCTCAAAAACTCATTGGGGTTAACTGGTATCATACCCATTTTACAGATAAGTAAACGAAGGTGCTATGAAGTCAAATGACTTGTAAAAGTAAGTTAACAAGTACCAAGGCTGCAAAAAAAGCCTGGATTTTCCAAATCCTAGTCTAGCATTTTCTTCTATTATACTAAAACCAATGCAAGCATACCCCAGGTCTGCTTGAAAATACTATTCTCAACCCAGACCGGAGATGTCCTAGAGCAGCCATTTCGCCCATGTTGTCTACTATTTCTATCCCCTCTGTCACAAACAGGACGCTGAGGACTTCCTAGTGTCTCTGCAGAATGCCTGGGTCAGGTCACAGCACGGAGGCTGCAGTATCTCCCCTCACAGCCCAGCCAGCATTTCCCCGGCAGCTCTGACTGGAGCCTCCAGATGCCCACCCAGCCTCAGGCTCCTGGAGAAGTGGAGTTGTCAGCAAGAGCAACAAAGAGGTGAAGCCAGGGGGATCATGCCTGCTGGTGTGACTTTACCCCAGAGGCCCCAGGTCCTGGGTGCAGAGGAGCAGAATGGAGCATGTGAGAGGTCGGTGTCATTCGAGGACATTTCCATGGACGTCAGCAGGGAGGAGTGGCAGCAGCCAGACCCTGCCCAGAGACGCCTGTACCAGGATGTGATGCGGGAGGTCTACAGCCACCTCTTCTCTGGGGTATCACATTCCCAACCCAGAGATTGTATTCAGGATAGAAAAAGGAAAGGAGCCATGGATGGGGAAGGCTGAACTCCTACATCAGAAGCATCCAGAAGGAGAGCTTGGACTTGAAACCTCACAACAAGAAATTTTTGGGGAAACCTCATTTTATGACAGTAAGGCAGGTGAATTCAAAAGAGGTGGTTCATGGTGTTCCATCTTAGAAGAACAATGGCAAGATGTTGACCATACACAGAGAGGTCAGCTAAATCAAAATAAACCTTCACACCATGGGACTTGCCTCAACAGGAAAATACTGAGTACAAAGCAAGAGCGTATATAAGGATCCTGGAAAAATCAGTCACTTGAGGCCCCACCTAGTTCCTTCACAAGAAAGACCTCATAAACGTTGCTTATTTGCAAAAAATGTGAAGCTTAATCTAGAAGTAAATGGTCAAAATCCAAGCAATGTCACAAAACACCTTGGGGAGGTCATTGAATCTGGTCAGCTGTTCACCCATAGCCCTTGCAATGCTAGCTACAAGAATATTCATACAGGAGAGAACTTGCACAAAGGTAATCAATGTACTAAAGTCACCAACCATAAACAGCCACTCACCCAACATCAATATCATAGTCTAGAGAAACTGGATAAATGTACTGAATGTGGGAGGGATCTCACCCAAAAGTCATACTTCCTCAAGCAACAGAGATTCCATAGTGTGGAAAACCTCCAGGAATGCAGCAAATGTGGAAAAGCCTTCACCTTACAACCAAAACTTGGTGTATATCTGACAGATCATACAGGTAGCATACCTTATTTATGTAAGGTATGTGGGAAAGTGTTCATTCAGAGGTCAGAACTGATTACACACCAGAAAACTCACACTAGAAAGAAGCCCCACAAATTCCATGAATGTGGAAAAGCCTTTTTCCAGATGTTATCTCTCTTCAGACATCAGAGAACTCACACTAGAGGAAAACTGTATGAATGCAGTGAATGTGGAAAAGGCTTCTCCCAGAACACAACCCTTAGTATACATCAGAAAATTCACACTGGTGAGTGACAGCATGTATGCAGTGAATGAGGAAAGGCCTTCACCCAGAAGTCAACACTCAGCCTGCACCAAAGAATCCACTCAGGGCAGAAGCCCTATGTGTGTATTGAATGTGGGCAGGCCTTCATCCAGAAGGCCCACCTGACTGTGCATCAGAGAAGTCACACGGGGGAAAACCATATCAGTGCTGCAACTGTGGGAAATCCTTCATTTCCAAGTCGCAACTCAATGTACATCATTGAATTCATACTGGGGAGAAGCCTTATGAATGTAGTGACTGTGGAAAAACCTTCACCCAAAAGTCACACCTCAATATACACCAGAAAATCCATACTGGAGAAAGACACCATGTATGCAGTGAATGTGGGAAAGCCTTCAACCAGAAGTCAATACTCAGCATGCATCAAAGAATTCACACTGGAGAAAAACCTTACAAATGCAGTGAGTGTGGGAAAGCCTTCACTTCCAAGTCACAGTTCAAGGAGCACCAGAGAATTCACACTGGAGAGAAACCTTACGTGTGTACAGAATGTGGGAAGGCTTTCAACAGTAGGTCAAACTTCCATAAACATCAGATGACTCACACCCGAGAGAGAACTTTTGCCTGTTACAAATGTGGGAATGCCTTCATCCAGAAATCCCAGTTGATAACACATCAGAGAACTCATATTGGAGAGAAACCATATGAATGCTGTGACTGTGGGAAATCCTTCAGTAAGAAGCCACAACTCAAAGTGCATCAACGAATTCACACAGGAGAGAGGCCCTATGTGTGTTCTAAATGTGGGAAGGCCTTCAACAACAGATCAAATTTTAATAAACACCAAACAACTCATACCAGAAAAAAAAAAATACTATTCTCTTTCTTCTGTGGAACACTGACTATCATGTCTTAGCACAGCCCAGAAATACTACCCTCAGCCCAAACCAATCTCTCCTACAGGACAGCACATGGGTAAAAGAAGGAAATACTATGTCTAGAATCTTCTGCTTGCCCATATGGATTTGCAGTTTAATCACAGGCTTAATCATCTTTAACTTGTCAGTTTCTTCATCTGACCCATCTGCGAGGCCAAGATTGTTGAAAGTACACTTTGTAAATGACAAAGCCCCATCCGTGTCTGTATATACCATCTCTCCATCCCTGCATGTGGCTTTTCCCTGACTTCCTGCATCTTTGCTTTGAACCTGCCACTGTGAGCAAGAGCTTCTTCACTTCCTGGGCAGCAATGTCAGACCTGAGTGTACTGCAAACTCTCCCATCCTTTATCCACCAGCATGGTAAGCTTGCGCAGGCCCTGAGTTCAGGCAGAGCCCTGCCAGCGAAAGTGGTAAAAGGCTCTCTGTCCCTTGCTGGTGAGCAAGAACACAAGGCAGTCACCTGGTTCTTTTCCACAGGTTCTGGCAGTTTTGATAGTTGGGGTATAAGACTTCAGAGCTTGCTTCATCAGTATGGATGACAATGGATCCTGGAAGGAAGGCGGGAGCAGAGGTGGGAAGAGGCGTCAGCTTGTTTTTCCCAGCATCTCCAACCCTTCCTCTTTTCTTTATCTGCTCCAAAGGCAGATCATTGGGGTTAAATTAAGGACAGTGAATGCCTTCCACATTCCCTGGCTTTGCCAAGAGGAGCTCTCTTATGGTCTGACGGATGGAGGAAGCAGGCAGCAGCCTTGTTCTGTCACAAGCACAACCCCTTCTACTGGGCCACATATAGACTAGAATAGGTATAGACCTAGATCAGACTGGCACTTCCCTGACCGATTCCAATATGTCCCTGCCTCAAGGGACTACTAGCACTTGGGAGTTCCAAAAGAAGGGCCCATCCCTGACTTTACCAGGAGCAGATGATTTTCTTACTTCCTGAAGTCCAATCCTATAGACCAATATGGTGACTCATCCCTTGACAATCTAAGCAAGATGACCACAAGGCCACGAATCCTCAGACCCCACAGCCTTGCCCAAAATGAAAGGCAGACTTCCAGATAGCTGTCAGGAACCAAAGATTAGACTACAAACAATGTTTATTATGTATCTCACAGAAGCTTGTGACTGCTCACAATCCACAGAAACTTTGTCCTCTTCCATCAATACTCAAAGAAGGCTCTATAAGAACTTCACATGCTTTGCTCTGTGACAGAGATGGCAAGGGCCTATGGCAGCTTCCCTTTCTGCATAGTTCACGCCTAACCTTTTCTTATGGTAAGAGAAATAGCTCCTAGTAGCCCCTCTTTGGAATTCGCTGAGGTCAGTCTGTGGAGTGATTAGGTGAATCTAAGCCCCAAAGAGCTATATTACTCTCAAATAAATTATTGATAGTCAAAACTCCAGTAGCATATGGTAACTTTTCTAGAATATCAGAATTCAGACACATTTCATTGGTCAAATGATCAGAGGCTCCTTCTCCTCCAGATACATATGTTCTCTGAGAAGTCGTACAGCATAAAGGTAAAGAGTATGGATTCTAAAATCAGACTGTGAGGGTTTGAATTCCATCATTTGTCAGCTTTGTGCCCCTGGGGAAGTTATTTAGCTTCTGTGCCTCAGTTCTCTTACCTGTAAGTTGGGGATAATGTTACCTACCTCACAGAGTTATCAAGAGAATTAAACAAGTTAATATATGCAAATGTATTTTGGTCCATGGTAAGTCCTTTAAATGTTAGAACAATAATAACTATGATTTAAACCTTTAATATAACACATAACTCCTATCTGGTGTCTGATACTGGTGTCTGGATATTGGCCCTACAGTTCATGATAAATAAACCACGTGTGAGTTGTCACTCAAATATATGTTGAAAGACTGACCAAATGGTACAGATCAACAACTTCCTGCCTCATCCCCACCCCCTGCCAGCCTGATTCTCTGTAGTTCACACATAACCCTCTGTTACTTCTCTAGGATTTTACTCCTAAAAACAACATCCCAAGTTGTGTCACTCCCATGAATGGCAGCACCTTTGGGGGTTATTTGGTCTATTCCAGTTCCCCTGATACTGGGCAAGGTATGGAAGTGGTTCTTTCTGACCACTAGGCACTGGAGTCCTATTATGTCTGGGTCCTGTGTGGGCAGATGTTAGCTAGGCAGCCAACCAGGGGCTGGTCATGATATCACTTCCTTCTGGCTGGAAATCTGGGGCAGCCTCAGTCTGAGACCTGCCTGCAGATCAGGCTGCCATCAAGAAACAGCTTTCATACTTCAGTTGTACCACTAGTATTCTGAGAAGAGGATATTTGACTTTCAGAAACTGAGCAAGTGAAGAACTTTCAGAAGGTCAGGCATTGTGGATTACTGCTAAATGCAGGGACTCCCAAGAAGTGAAGCACAACCCATCCTGTGTGCTATGTGTAATGTAAACACACACTGTTTATGCTCAGCACCTGGCTTCAGCCAGAATTAGCAGCATTATCCAAGATGGTGGCGTGAGTAGGGCAACAGAAATCTCCTCCCAAAACCATATATATTTTTGAAAATACAACAAATACAACTACACCTAAAAGAGAGACAAGAGGATACAGTACAACAGCCAGGCTACATCTACATCTGCAAGAACTCAGCATCTAACAAAGGGGGTAAGATATGAACTATGACCCGGCAGGACCCGAGCACTCCCCTCACCCCAGCTCTCCGGTGGGAGGAAAGGAGTCAGAGCAGGTAGGGAGTGGAAGCACAGGACTGCTAAATAACCAACCGTAGCAATCCGCACCGGGAGTGCAGACACACATTGCATGGTGTGCTGGATATTAGGGAAAAGGAAAAGGAAAATCTGTGAGAGGGTCTCCACAGCCAGCTCCCCTGGGACAAAAGAAAAGTGACTGCTTTTTGAAAGTCTTAAAGGGACAGGGGCTTCACAGCTGGATTGAATAGTCCCGGCACACTCAGCCCAGCAGGCTGGGAATTCTGATGAGCTTCGGGCATCCCAGCCCCCTGGGAGGCAGCACAGCTCTGAAGCCTCTCACAGCAATAAGCAGCCTGCTGTTCAGTCACCTGGCATGGCCAAAGCAGCCGCCCAGAGTCTCTTCCCAGCATGCAGCCACTCAGGCAAGACGCAGGGACTGCCACTGGAGTACAGCTGCCCAGAGCAGGTGGAGGAAGCTGGGACAAGGTGTGAAGAAGTGCTGTTCTTGCAGGAGAGCACACCTGGCATGCCTGCCACTCCCCACACGGCTCTGGGCTACCCCAAGGGCTGCTCCTGGTGTGCAGCTAACTGACACAGGCAGTGGAGAGGGGCAGGGTTACCAGCAAGGAGTAAGGGACTTTGTTTTCCCAGCTGACACATGTGCCACCTGCCTACAACTACCTCTATTGCCAAGAAAAGGCAGAAGAATTGGTTCATTCCAGAATTACCCAGACAATCCCAGAGAGAGGGCTTGGGGAGACAGATATAACCAATCTTCTTGAAAAAGAATTCAAAATAAAGGTCATAACCATGCTGATGGACCTGCAGAGAAATATGCAAGAGCTAAAGGATCAAGTTAGGAGGGAGAATACAGAAATAAAACAATCTCTGGAAGGACTTAAGAGCAGACAGGATGTGGTGCAAGAGACCATTAATGGAAAAGAAATCAGAGAAAAGGAACACAGAGAAGCTGATTCAGAAAGAGACAAAAGGATCTCCAGGAATGAAGGAATATTAAGAGAAATGTGTGACCAATCCAAACGGAACAATATCCGCATTACAGGGGTACCAGAAGAAGAAGAAGAGAGAAAAAGGAATAGAAAGTGTTTTTGAAGAAATAATTGCTGAAAACTTCCCCAAACTGGGGGAGGAAATAGTACTCAGGCCATGGAAGTCCACAGATCTCCCAACACAAGGGACCCAAGGAGGACAACACCAAGACATATAATAAATAAATGGCAAAGATCAAAGACAAGGACAGAGTATTAAAGGCAGCCAGAGAGAGAAAAAAGGTCACCTACAAAGGAAAACCCTTCATCATACTTCTCAACAGAAACCTTACAGGTCAGAAAAGAATGGCATGATATATTTAATGCAATGAAACAGAAGGGCCTTGAACCAAGAATACTGTATCCAGCATGATTATCATTTAAATACGAAGGAGGGATTAAACAATTTCCAGACAAGCAAAAGTTGAGGGAATTTGCCTCCCACAAACCACCTCTACAGGATGTTTTAAAGGGACTTCTCTAGATGGAAGCACTCTTAAGGCTAAATAGATGTCAACAGAGAAAATAAAATCACACCAAAGAAATCAGACCAACCAAATACTAACCAAAGGCAAAAAATAAAATCAGCTATTCACAGAAGCAGTCAAAGGAAACACAGAAGAGTACAGAATAAAACACCTCACATATAAAGAATGGAGGAGGAGGAATAAGAAGGGAGAGAAATAAAGAATCAGCAGGTTGTATTTATAATAGCTTAATAAGTGAGTTAAGTTAGACAGTTAGATAGTAAAGAAGCTACCATGAACCTTTGGTAACCACGAATCTAAAGCCTACAATGGCAATAAGTACATATCTTTCAATAATCACCGTATATGTAAATGGACTAAATGCACCAATCAAAAGACACAGAGTAATAGAATGGGCAAAAAGCAACAACCATCTATATGCTGCTCACAAGAGACTCACCTCAAACCCAAAGACATACACAGACTAAAAGTGAAGGGATGGAAAAAGATATTTCATGCAAACAATAGGGAGAAAAAAGCAGGTGATGCAGTACTAGTATCAGACAAAATAGACTTCAAAACAAAGAAAATAACAAGAGACAAAGAAGGACATTACACAATGATAAAGGGATCCGTCCAACAAGAGGATATACCCATTATAAATATATATGCAATACAGGAGCACCAACATACGTGACACAAATACTAACAGAATTAAAGGAGGAAATAGAACACGATGCATTCGTTCTAGGAGACTTCAACACACCACTGACTCCAAAGGACAGATCCACCAGACATAAAATAAGTAAGGACACAGAGGCACTGAACAACAAACTAGAACAGAGGGACGTAACAGACATCTACAGAACTCTACACCCAAAAGCAGCAGAATACACATTCTTCTCAAATGCACATGGAACATTTTCCAGAATAGACCACATACTAGGCCACAAAAAGAGCCTCACTAAATTCCAAAAGATTGAAATTCTACCAACCAAATTCTCAGACCACAAAGGTATAACACTAGAAATAAATCATACAAAGAAAATGAAAAGGTTCACAAACACATGGAGGCTTAACAACATGCTCCTAAATAATTAATGTATCAATGAACAAATTAAAATAGATATCAAGCAATATATGGAGACAAATGACAGCAACAGCACGAAGCCCCAATTTCTGTGGGATGCAGTGAAGGCAGTTCTAAGAGGAAAGTATATAGCAATCCAGGCATATTTAAAGAAGGAAGAACAATCTCAAATGAGTAGTCTAAACTCACAATTATTGAGATTGGAAAAAGAAGAACAAATGAGGCCCAAAGTCAGCAGAAGGAGGGACATAATAAAGATCAGATAAGAAATAAATAAAATTGAGAAGAATAAAACAATAGAAAAAAAATCAATGAAACCAAGAGCTGGTTCTTTGAGAAAATAAATGAAATAGATAAGCCCCTAGCCAGACTTATTAAGAGAAAAAGAGAATCTACACACATCAACAGAATCAGAAATGAGAAAGTAAACATCACGATGGACACCACAGAAATACAAAGAATATTAGAGAAAACTATGAGAATCTATATGCTAAGAAACTGGAAAACCTAGAAGAAATGGACAACTTCCCAGAAAAATACAACCTTCCAAGACTGACCAAGGAGTAAAAAGAAAATCTAAACAGACCAATTACCAGCAACAAAATTGAATTGGTAATCAAAAAACTACCCAAGAACAAAACCCCCAGGCCAGATGGATACAGCGCTGAATTTTATCAGACATATAGAGAAGACATAATACCCATTCTCCTTGAAGTTTTACAAAAAATAGAAGCGGAGGGAATACTTCCAAACTCATTCTATGAAGCCAGCATCACTCTCATACAAAAACCAGGCAAAGACCCCACCAAGAAAGAAAATAACAGACCAAAATCCCTGATGAACATAGATGCAAAAATACTCAACAAAATATTAGAAAACCAAATTCAAAAATACATGAAGAGGATCATACACCATGATCAAGTGGGATTCATCTCAGGGATGCAAGGATGGCACAACATCTAGAAAATCCATCAACATCATCCACCACATCAACGAAAAGAAGGACAAAAACCACATGATCATCTCCATAGACGCTGAAAAAGCATTCAACAAAATTCAACATCCATTCATGATAAAAACTATCAACAAAATGGGTACAGAGGGCAAGTGCCTCAACATAATAAAGGCCATATATGATAAACCCACAGCCAACATCATACTGAACAGCGAGAAGCTGAAAGCTTTTCCTCTAAGATTGGGAACAAGACAGGGATGCCCACTCTCCCCACTGTTATTCAAAATAGTACTGGAAGTCCTAGCCATGGCAATCAGACAAAGCAAAGAAATACAAGGCATCCCGATTGGTAATGAAGAAGTCAAACTGTCACTATTTGCAGATGACATGATATTGTACATAAAAAACCCTAAAGAGTCCATTCCAATACAACTAAAACAAATATCTGAATTTAGCAAAGTTGCAGGATACAAAATTAACACACAGAAATCTGTTGCTTTCTTATACACTAATGATGATCTAGCAGAAAGAGAAATCAGGAAAAAAATTTCATTCACAATTGCCTCAAAAAGAATAAAATACCTAGGAATAAACTTAACCAAGGAAGTGAAAGAACTATAACCTGAAAACTACAAGACACTCTTAAGAGAAATTAAAGAGGACACTAACAAATGGAAACTCATCCATGCTCTTGGCTAGGAAGAATTAATATTGGCAAAGTGGCCATCCTGCCTAAAGCAATTTACAGATTCAATGCAATCCCTATCAAAATACCAACAGCATTCTTCAATGAACTGGAACAAATAGTTTTAAAATTCATATGGAACAACAAAAGACCCCGAATAGCCAAAGCAATCCTGAGAAGAAAGAATAAAGTAGGGGGGGATCTCGCTTCCCAACTTCAAGCTCTACTACAAAGCCACAGTAAAGAGGACAATTTGGTAATGGCACAAGAAGAGACCCACAGACCAGTGGAACGGAATACAGAGTCCAGATATTAACCCAAACATATATGGTCAATTAATATACGATAGAGGAGCCACGGACATACAATGGGGAAATGACAACCTCTTCAACAGCTGGTGTTGGCAAAACTGGACAGCTACATGTAAGAGAATGAAACAGGATCATTGTCTAACCCCATACACAAAAGAAAATTCGAAATGGACCAAAGACCTGAATGTAAGTCATGAAACCACAAAACTCTTGGAAAAAACATAGGCAAAAATCTCTTGGACATAAACATGAGCAACTTCTTCATGAAAATATCTCCCTGGGCAAGGGAAACAAAAGCAAAAATGAACAAGTGGGGCTATATCAAGCTGAAAAGCTTCTGTACAGCAAAGGACACCATCAGTGGAACAAAAAGACATCCTACAGTATGGGAGAATATATTCATAAATGACAGATATGATAAGGGGTTGACATTCAAAATATATAAAGAGCTCACCCACCTCAACAAACAAAAATCAAATAACCCAATCAAAAAATGGTCAGAGGAGCTGAACAGACAGTTCTCCAAAGAAGAAATTCAGATGGCCAACAGACACATGAAAAGATGTTCCAGATTGCTAGTCATCAGAGAAATGCAAATTAAAACCACAATGCGATATCACCTCACACCAGTAAGGATTGCCACCATCCAAAAGACAAACAACAACAAATGTTGGCGAGTTTGTGGAGAAAAGGGAACCCTCCTCCACTGCTGGTGGGAATTTATGCTAAGAATGCAGCAGCCCAGTTTGAAAAAGACATATGCACCCCTATGTTTATTGCAGCCCTGTTTACAATAGCCAAGAAATGGAAGCAACCTAAGTGTCCATCAGTAGATGAATGGATAAAGAAGATGTGGTACATATACACAATGGAATATTATTCAGCCATAAGAAAACAAATCCTACCATTTGCAACAACATGGATGGAGATAGAGGGTATCATGCTCAGTGAAATAAGCCAGGTGGAGAAAGACAAGTACCACATGGTTTCATTCATGTGTAGAGTAAAAGAAAAAAGAAAAAACTGAAGGAGCAAAACAGCAGCAGACTCACAGAACCCAAGAATGGACTAACAGTTACCAAAGGGAAAGGGACTGTGGAGGATGTGTGGGAAGGGAGGGATAAGGGGGTGGGTGAAGAAAGAGGGCATTATTATTAGCATATATAGTGGGCGGGCACAGGGAAGGCTGTATAACACAGAGAAGATAAGTAGTATTTCTACAGCATCTTTCTATTCTGATGGACAGTAACTGTAATGGAGTATGTGGGGGGGACTTGGTGATGGGGGGCATCTAGTAAACATAATGTTCCTCATGTAATTGTAGATTAATGATACCAAAATAAAAAAATTAAAAAAGAAGGGAATGAGTCAAGCAAGGGAGAAGGAGGGAAAGTGGGAGTAAGGAAGAAAAGAAAAGAAGTTCCAGTGCCAGACAGAGAATGGTATAGCATTATAGAAAGGCTAATTGGTAACAGAATTAAGTGCAGGCCAAAAAATTTATTTATGTGGGAAGTGATTTAAAGGTTTGATTTCAGGTGTGGCCAGCTTTAAAAACTGGGTTTTCAGTAATGCAATGTGATGAAATAAAGGTAAGGGTTTCTGAAAGCAAGCATGATCAAGAAAAGTATGGACATCCTCTTGAACATGCTCCAGCATCAACCTCGAGGACAAAGAATGCAGAAGCACTCCACAGGTAAGTGTGAGGAAAGAGGGCCTGAGTATTTCAGGTTGCCTATTGATTTTAACTAGAAAACCACTCCTTCAATCATAGGCTTGCCTGCTATGAAAGGTCAGAGACCTTCACTGGCTCTCCTCTGAAAATCAAAATCCATGCAGAATATTCATTTTTTTAAAAAAGGATTCTTTGTGCTTTAATTATAATTACCCAGACCAAGCCAGGTAGGTTTTAAGACATAATATCCAGCAGACTAATCAATTAAAAAATTTTCGCGAGCAAGAAGGCAGAGCTGAGACCTTCTCCCACAATAGAACACAAAAATATAGCAAATACCACTAAACCTGAAAATGACCCGAAGACTGCAGAATTGACTACCTACATGTGGGGAAGAACAGAAGACCACACAGAAAAGGGTAAAGCGGCAAAGCTCTCTTTAGGCAGGACCCAAGCTCTCCCCCACTCCAGCCCACAGGCAGGAGGAAGAGGAACAGAGTAGGTAGGGAGAAGTAGCCCAGGACTGCTGAACACCTGGCCCTGGATATCTGCTCTGGGAACATGAACCCAGATCACCTGGTACACTGATGATTAGTGGGACTGGACAACAAAGCCCTAGAAAGACAACATCAAGACATATAATAATTAAAATGGCAAAGATCAAGGACAAGAAGAGAGTATGGGAAGGAGCCAGAGAGAAAAAAATTATTTATAAAGGAAACCCCATCAGGTTACCAGCAGACTTTTCAGCAGAAGCTTTACAGGCCAAAAGAGACTGACATATTTAATGTAATAAAATAACTTCCAACCAAGAATACTCTACCTGGCAAGAATATCATGTAAATTTCAAGCAGGGATTAAACAATTTTCAGATAAATGAAAGTTGAAGTAATTCATCACCACTAAGCCAGCCCTATAGGATATGTTAAGGGGACTGCTCTAGATGGAAATGTTCCTAAGGCTAAATAGTTGTCACCAGTGAAAATAAACCCATATTAAAGGTAGTATACCAATTAATTACCAAGTAAGTATGAAATTTAATCAACTACTCACAAAATCAGTCAAAGTATACACAGAACGTTCAGAATATGACAACTAATATATAAAGTGTGGAGGAAGAGGAAGAAGAAAGGCAAGGGGGAGTGCTTCTAGATGGTGTTTGAAATAGAGTTATCAGTGATTTAAGATAGACTGTTAGATAGTAAGGAAGCTATCTTTGAACCTTTGGTAATCATAAATCTAAGGCCTACAATGACACTAAGTACATACCGGTCAATAATCACCGGAAATGTAAATGGTCTGAATGCACCGGTCAAAAGACATAAAGTGGCAGAATTGTTTAAAAAACAAGACCCATCTATATACTGCATACAACAGACTCATCTCAGACTCAAGGACATACACAGACTAAAAGTGAAGGGATGGAATAAGATATTGAATGCAAACAATAGGAAGAAAAAAGCAGGAGTAGCAGTACTTATGTCAGACAAAATAGACTTCAAAACAAAAAAAGTACCAAGAGATAAAGAAGGACATTACATAATGATAAAGTCGATTATATAATATTCAGTCCAACAGGAGGATATAACCATTAAAAATATCTATGCACCCAATATAGGAGCACATTAATATGTAAAACAAAGACTAACAGAATTAAAGGGGGAAACAGAACGCAACACATTTATTTTAGGAGACTTACCACAGCACTCACACCAATAGACAGATCACCCAGACAGAAAATAAGTAAGGAGACAGAGGCACTGAACAATACATTAGAATGAATGGACCTAACAGACATATACAGAACATTCTACCCAAAAGCAGCAGGGTGCACATTCTTATCAAGTGCACATGGAACATTTTCCAGCATAGATCACATACTAGGCCACAAAAAGAGCCTCAATAAATTCAAAAAGGTTGAAATTGCATCAGGCAGCTTCTCAGACCAAAATGGCATGAAACTAGAAATAAATTACACAAAGAAAACAAAAAAGCCTACAAACACATGCAAGCTAAACAACATGCTTCTAAATAATCAATGGATCAATGATCAAATTAAAAAAGAGATCAAGCAATATAAGGAGACAAATGAAAACAATTCAACAGCCCAAAACCTTTGGGATGCAGCAAAGGCAGTTCTAAGAGGAATGTACATAGCAATACAGACTTAACTCAAAACACAAGAACAATATCAAATAAATAGTCTAAACTGACAATTAAAGAAACTAGGAAAAGAAGAACAAATGAAGCCCTAAGTCAGCAGAAGGAGGGACATAATAAAGATCAGAGAAGAAATACATACAATTGAGAAGAATAAAACAATAGGAAGAATCAGTGAAACCAGGAGCTGATTCTTTAAGAAAATAAACAAAATAGATTAACCCCTAACCACACTTATCAAGAAAAAAAGAGTGTACACACATAAACAGAATTAGAAACAAAAAAGGGATAATCAAGATGGACAACACAGAAATACAAGGAATTATTAGAGAATACTATGAAAAATTACATGTCAATAAATTGGACAACCTAGAAGAATGGACAACTTTCTAGAAAAATACAACCATCCAAGATTGACCCAGGAAGAAATAGAAAATCTGAACAGACCAATTACCAGCAACAGAATTGAATTGGTAATCAAAAAACTACCTAAAAACCAAACGCCTGACCCATATGGCTCCATGGCTGAATTTTATCAAACATTTAAAGAAGAGCTAGTACTCATCCCTTGTAAAGTATTCCAGGGAGTAGAAGCAGAGGGAGTACTTCCAAACTCATTCTACAAGGTCAGCATCATTCTAACACAAAAACCAGACAAAGACACCACAAAAAAGGAAAGAGACCAATATCCCCAATGAACAGATACAAAAATCCTCAACAAAATATTAACAAACTGAATTAAAAAATACATCAAAAAGATCATCTATCATGACTAAGTGGGATTTATTCCAGTGATGCAAGGATGGTACAATATTCAAAAATTAATCAATAACATACACCACATTAACAACAACAAAAAGAGGGGGGATAAAACCCATGATCATCCCAATAGATGCAGAAAAAACCATTTGACAAAACTCAATATCAATTCATGACAAAAACTCTCAACAAAATGGGTTTAGAGGGCATGTACCTCAACATAATAAAGGCCACATATGACAAACCCTTAATAAATACTTAATAGCAAAAAGTAGAAAGCTGTTCCTCTAAGATTGGGAACAAGACAATGATGCCCACTCTTACCACTTTTATTCAACATAGTACTTGAGGTCCTAGCCATGAAATTCAGACAATACAAAAGGATAATAGGCAGGAGGGAAAAAGATGGTGGCATGAGTAGTGTGGTGGAAATCTCCCCCCAAAACCACATATATTTTGAAAATATAGCAAATACAACTATTCCTAAAAGAGTAACCAGAAATAACAGTATACACCAGCCAGTCTACATCTGGGAGAAGTCAGCATCTCGCACAAAAGAGTAAAGTAAAAAGCCGTGACCCAGCAGGATCTGAGCACTTCCCCCACATCAGCTCACCAGTGGGGGGAAAAGAATCAGAGTGGGGAGGGAGTGGAAGCACAGGACTGCTAAATACCCAACCAAAGAAATCAACCCCAGGAGCATAGACCCACATCGCACGGTGCTCTGGAGATTGGAGGGCTGAGAGGCAAAGTCTGAGACTAAGACTGTGAACAGGTTCCCACAACCAGCTGCCCTGGGACAAAAGAAAATCAGGTGCTTTAAAAGTCTTAAAGGGGCAAGGGTTTAGGAGAAGGAACAGGTGAACAGGATCGTCCTGGCACACTCAGCCCAGCAGGTTTAGAACTTTCAGGAGTATCAGGTGCCCTATCCCCCTAGCTGACAATGCAGCCCTGAGGCCCCTCACTACGATAAACAGCCTGCTGCTCCTTTCTCCATACCAGCACCTGCAAGCAAACTGGCTGTCCCCACCATTGCTGCAGACCAGCTGGAGAGGAGCCCCCCTACAGCAACTACACAGCTTAAAGCAGAGGCTTCCCCCTGCATGGGGCTAACTGGCCCAGACCCAGAGGCTGCTCCATGCATGCAGTTAACAGGTGCAGACAGTAGAGACAGGTGCTGAGACTGGGAGGCAAGAAAGTGCATTGTTCTCACAGCAGAACCTGCACCACTCACCTGTGACACCTGCCAGCACCCTGGGCCCTACTGCAGTCCACCCTGCCAATGGAAGCTTGAGGGATCAACCCAGAGGCTGCTCCATGCATGTGGTTGAGCAGCACAGACAGCAGAGACAGGTGTTGAGTCTGGGAGGTATGAAAGGGCTTTTTCCTCCTGGCAAGCACCAGTGCTACTTTCTGTGACCACCACAATCACTCCAGGTGCTGGGCAGCTCCAGAGAGAAGAGCTTCTGGGCACTAGAAGGCACTGCCTACACAAAGCACACTATTATTCCACACTATTCTGTACAATTATGAAAAGGCAGAAGAACCTTGTTCAATACAAAAATCCCTCGAACACCAGAAAGATGGTTCAGTGAAACTGAAATCACCAATCTTCCTGACAAAGATTTTTTTAAAAATCATAAACATGCTAATGGAGATACAGAACAATATTTAAGATCTCAGGGACAAATTCAAGAAAGAGATAGAAAATTTGAAAAATAGAGTTTCAGAAATGAAAGACACAATGGAGAGATTTAAAAGCAGACTAGAAGAGGTGGAGGAGAGTAAATGAAATAAAAATTAGAGAACAGGAACATAAAGAAGCTGAGGCAGAGAGAGAGAAAAAAATCTCTAGGAATGAAAGAATAATAATACAACTCTCTGACCAATCCAAAAGGAACAATATTCACATTATACAGGTACCAGAAAAAGAAGAGAGACAAACAGAGATAGAAAGTGTCTTTGAAGAAATTATTGCTGAAAAATTCCCCAATCTGGGGAAGGAAACAGTCTCTTGGGCCATGAAAGTGCAAAGATCTCCCAACACAAGGGACCCAAAGAAGACAAAACCATGACATATAATAATTAAAATGGCAAAGATCAAGGACAAGGACAGAGTATTAAAAGCAGCTAGAGGGAGAAAAAAAATACCATCTACAAAGGAAAACCCATTAGGCTATCATAGACTTCTCAACAGAAACCTTACAGGCCAGAAGGGAGTGGCATGATATGTTTAATGCAATAAAACAGAAGGGCCTTGTAGCAAGAATACTCTATCCAACAAGATCATCATTTAGATTTGAAGCAGCTATTTAAAAATGCCCAGATAAGCAAAAGTTGAGGGAATTTACCTCCCACAAGCCATCTCTACAGTGTATTTTAAAAGGACTGCTCTAGACAGGATTAAAGATGGCGGTGTGAGAGATGAGAAAGAGGCTTCCTCCTAAAACTGCATATAATACGAAAATATAATTAATACAACTAATCTTGAAAGAGCAACAGGAAAGAGGAGTGCATCAAATTGCAAACATCTGGAGAAAAGAGCAGACCTCACAGAACAGCTTCAAGTACCAAAGCTGTGGTGTGATGGGATCCAAGCCTTTCCCCCACTCTAGCTCACCAGAGCAAGGAAGAGAAGTAGAGCGGGAAGGGACTGGAGGTCTGGGATTGCTGAATACCTAACTCTGGAGATCTGCTCTGGGAGCACAAACCTACATTTCATGGTGTTTGCATGATACTCTCATGATTAGGGGATTGGAAAGCTAAGACAGGCAGAATTCCTGGAGAGATTGTGATTCCAGCCACTTGTGGAAAGCAGGGACCCATATCTGGCTGCTCTGGGACAAAAGAAAGGTGGACAGTCTGAGAGACTTCCTAACAGCAAGAGGGCTGCTAAAGGGGCAAGGATTTCACAGACCTTACTGCTCAGGAGAAAGGACAGGTAGACAAAATTGTCCAGGTGCACTCTGCCCAGCAGGTTGGTGGCTGTCACAATTTTCAGGTGCTCCAGCTTCCCAGCTATCTACACAGCTCTAAGGATCCCCTCTGTGATACACAGCCTACTACACCTTTCTCCCAGCCAGCTCCACCTGGCTCGCAAACCAGTAAATCCTACCCTGGTGTTAGGCCAGCCAGAGGGAAGATCTGTCTAATGCAACTATAAACAAAAAGCATAGAGGCTTATACCTACGTGCTCGTTCCACTGGTTCAGGCAGTGGAGACAGGCATAGCAGCCGGGAAGCAAGAAAAAGCTTTTTCCTGCCCCCAGGCACCAATACCACACCCCTGTGACCCCTGACATTGCTCCAGGGGCTGAGCAGCTCCAGAGAGTAGAGCTTCTGGACACTAGAGGGCAACATATACAAATATGAAATGCCAAAGGAACCTGGTTCAGAGTAAAATTATTAATACAACTCCTGAGAAAGATGACATCGACCTCATGAACCTTCCTGAAAGGGATTTCAAAATAAAAATCATTAACATGCTCATGAAGGTATGGAAAGATATTCAAGAACTCAGGAATGAATTCTGCTTGGAGATCCAATCATTGAAGAGCACAATGGAGGGTATTAAAAGCAGATTAAATATGGTGGAAGGAAAAAAAGGAGAGAAGGAGACCACAGCAGGCTCTGTATCCACTTGCACACAGAAAAGAGGTCATGTGAGCACACATCCAGATGACAGCCATCTGCAAGACCTCACCAAGAGCCCAATCTGGGGATCCTGGACCTTGGACTTCCCAACCTCTGGAACTCTGAGAAATAAATGCCTACTGCATTAAAAAAAGAAGAAGAAGAAGAAGAAGAAGAAGATGTGGTACATATACACAATGGAATATTATTCAGTCATAAGAAAGAAAGAAATCCTTCCATTTGTGACATGAATGGAGCTATAGGGTATTATGCTAAGTGAATATAAACCAGGCAGAGAAAGACAAACATCATGTGATTTCACTTACTTGTGGATCTAAAAACAAAACAAAACAAATAAAACAGCAGAAGACTCTGAAAAAAAAATATGGTGGAGGAGATGATAAATGAAATAGAAACTAGAGAAGAGGAATACAAAGAAGCTGAGGCACAGACAGAAAAAAGGATCTCTAAGAATAAAAGAATATTGAGAGAACTCTGTGACCAATCCAAATGGAACAATATTCACATTATAGGGGTGCCAAAAGAAGAAGAGAGAGAAAAAGGGATACAAAGGGTCTTTGAGGAGGTAATTGCTGAAAAATTCCCCAATCTGGGGAAGGAGATAAGTCTCTCAGGCATGGAGATCCACAGATCTCCCAACACAAGGGACCCAAGGAAGATAACATCAAGACATATAGAAATTAAAATGGCAAAAATCAAGGATAAGGACAGATTATTAAAGGCAGCCAGAGAGAGAAATAAGATCACATACAAAGGAAAGGCCATCAGGCTATCATCAAAATTCTCAGCAGAAACCTTACAGGCCAGAAGGGAGTGGCACAATGTATTTAATGCAATGAAGCAAAAGGACCTCAAACCAAGATTACTTTATCTGGCAAGATTATCATTTAAATTTAAAGGAGGAATTAAACAATTTCCAGATAAGCAAAAGCTGAGAGAATTTACCCCCCATAAACCATCTCTACAGAGTACTTTGGAGTGACTGCTATAGATATAAGTGACCCCAAGGTTTAATAGCTGTCACCAGAGGTAATAAAACCACAGTAAAGAAAGTAGAACAGCTAATTACTAAGCAAATGCAAAATTAAATTAACTATCCCCAAAGTCAATCAAGGGATAGACAGAGTACAGAATATGTTACCTAATATATAAAGAATGGAGGAGGAAGAAAAAGGAGGAGGAAAAAAAAGGAACCTTTAGATTGTATTTGTAATAGCATATTGAGTGAGTTAAATTAGACTCTTAGTAAGGAAGTTAACCTTGAACCTTTGGTAACCATACATCTAAGCCTGCAATGGCAATAAGTACATATGTATCGATAATCACCCTAAATGTAAATGGAATGAATGCACCAATCAAAAGACATTAAGTCACTGAATGGATAAAAAAACAGGACCCATCTATATGCTGCCTACAAGAGACTCACTTCAAACCTAAAGACATACACAGACTAAAAGTGAAGGGATGGAAAAAGATATTTCATGCAACTAATAGAGAGAAAAAAGCAGGAGTTGCAGTACTTGTATCAGACAAAATGGACTTCAAAACAAAGGAAGTCACAAGAGATAAATAAGGACATTACATAATGATAAAAGGGTCAATCCAACAAGAAGATATTACCTTTATAAATGTCTACGTGCCCACCACAGGACCACCTCCATATGTGAAACAAATACTAACAGAATTAAAAGGGGGAAATAGAATGCAATGCATTCATTCTAGGAGACTTCAACACTCCACTCACTCTGAAGGACAGATCAACCAGACAGAAAATAATTAAGGAGACAGAGGCACTGAACAACACATTAGAACAGATGGACCTAACAGACATCTACAGAACTCTACACTCAAAGCAGCAGAATACACATTCTTCTCAAGTGCACATTGAACATTTTCAAGAATAGATCATATACAAGGCCACAAAAAAGAGCCTCAGTAAATCAAAAAAGATTGAAATTGTACCAACCAGTTTCTCAGACCACAAAGGTACGAAACTAGAAATAAATTATGCAATGAAAATTTAAAATCCCACAAACACATGGAGGCTTCACAACATGCTCCTAAATAACCAATGGATCAATGACCAAATAAAAACAGAGATCAAGCAATATATGGAGACAAATGACAACAATAATTCAACACCACAAAATCTGTGGGATGCAGCGAAGGCCATGCTGAGAGGAAAGTATATTGCAATACAGGACTACCTCAGGAAAGAACAATCCCATATGAGCAATCTAAACTCACAATTAATGAAACTAGAAAAAAAAAGAACAAAGGAGGCCCAAGTCAGTAGAAGGGCCAAGTCAGTCAGTATTATTATATCCATAATAAAGATTATATCCATAATAAAGATAAAAGCAGAAATAAATAAAATTGAGAAGAACAAACCAATAGAAAAAAATCAATGAAAGCAAGAGCTGGTTCTTCAAGAAAATAAAAGACATAAACACTTAGCCAGACTTAGCAAGAAGAAGAGAGAGTCTACTCACATAAACAGAATCAGAAATGAGAAAGAAAAAACCACTATGGGCAACATAGAAATACAAAGAATTATTAGAGAATACTATGAAAAACTATATGCTAACAAACTGAACAACCTAGAAGAAATGGACAACTTTCTAGAAAAATACAACCTGTGAAGGCTGACCCAGAAAGAAACAGAAAATCTGAACAGACCAATTACCAGCAAGGAAATTGAACTGGAAATCAAAAACCTACCTAAGAACAAAATCCCTACAAGAGATGGCTTCAACGCTGACTTCTATCAAACATTTAGTGAAGACCTAATACACATCCTCCTTAAACTTTTCCAAAATATAGAAGAGGAGTGAATACTTCCAAACTCACTCTATGAGGCCAGCATCACCCTAATACCAAAACCAGGGAAACTCGCCACAAAAAAGAAAATCACAGACCAAATACCCCTGATGAAGATAGATGCAAAAACACTCAACAAAATATTAGCAAACCAAATTCAAAAATACACCAAAAAGATCACCCATCATGATCAAGTAGGATTTATTCCAGGGGTGCAAGGATGGTACAACATTCAAAAAATCCATCAACATCATCCACTACATCAACAAAAAGAAGGACAACATCCACATGATGATCTCCATAGATGCTGAAAAAGCATTTTACAAAATTCAACATCCATTCATGATAAAAACTCTCAACAAAATGGGTATAGAGGGCAAATACCTCAACATAATAAAGGCCATATATGACAAACCCACAGCCAACATTATACTTAACAGCAAGAAACTGAAAGCTTTTCTTTTAAGATCAGGAACAAGACAAGGATGCCCACTCTCTCCACTTCTTTTCAACATAGTACTGTAGGTCCTAGCCATGGCAATCAGACAACACAAACAAATAAAATGCATCCATATTTGCAAGAAAGAAGTTGAACTCTCCCTGTTTGCAGATGACATGATATTGTACATAAAAATCCCTAAAGAATCCACTCCAAAACTACTAGACCTATATCTGAATTCAGCAAAGTTGTAGGGTACAAAATTAATACACACAAATTTGTGGCATTTCTATACACCAATGATGAACTAGCAGAGAGAGAAATCAGAAAAACAATTCCATTCACAATTGCATCAAAAAGAATAAAATACCTAGGAATAAACCTAACCAAGGAAGTGAAAGACCTATACTCTGAGAACTACAAGACACTCATGAGAGAAATTAAAGAAGATACCAATAAATGGAAACACATCCTGTGCTCATGGATAGGAAGAATTAATATTGTCAAAATGGCCATCCTGCCTAAAGTAATCTACAGATTCAATGCAATTCCTATCAATATACCATCAGCTGTCTTCAACGAACTAGAGAAAATCATTCTAAAATTTATATGGAACCCCAAAAGACCCCAAATGCCAAAGCAATCCTGAGAAGGAAGAGTAAAGCTGCAGGGATTATGCTCCCCAACTTGAAGCTCTACTACAAAGCCACAGTAATCAAGAAAATTTGGTACTGGCACAAGAACAGACCCATAGACCAATGGAATAGACTACAGAGCCACGATATAAACCAACAGCTGGTGTTGGCAAAACTGGACAGCTACATGCATTGTATAACCCCACACACAAAAGTAAACTCAAAATGGATCAAAGACCTGAATGTGAGTCAGGAAACCATAAAACTCTTAGAAGATAACATAGTCAAAAATTTCCTGAATATAAGCATGAGCAACTTCTTCCTGAACCCATCTCCTCGAGAAACGGAAACAAAAGCAAAAATGAACTCGTGGGACTACATCAAACTAAAAAGTTTCTGTACAGCAAAGGATACCATCAACAAATCAAAAAGGCATCCTACAGTATGGGAGAATATATTTGTAAATGACATATCTGAGAAGGGATTAAAATCCAAAATATATAAAGAGCATACATGCCTCAACACTCAAAATGCAAATAACCCAATTAACAAATGGGCAGAGCATATGAAGAGACAGTTCTCCAAAGAAGAAATTCAGATGGCCAATAGACACATGAAAAGATGCTCCACATCACTAATCATCAGAGACATGCAAATTAAAACCACAAAGAGATATCACCTCACACCAGTAAGAATAGCCAGCATTGAAAAGACTAAGAACAACAAATGCTGGTGAGGATGTGGAGAAAGGGGAACCCTCCTACTCTGCTGGTGGGAACGTAAATTAGTTCAACCATTGTGGAAAGCAGTATGGAGGTTCCTCAAAAAACTAAAAACAGTAATACTATTTGACCCAGTAATTCCATTCCTTGGAATTTACCCAAAAAATACAACTTCTCAGATTCAAAAGGACATATGCGCCCCTATGTTTATTGCAGCACTTTTTACAATAGCCAAGATATGGAAGCAACCAAGTGTCCATCAGTAGATGAATGGATAAAGAAGATGTGGTACATATACACAAAAGAATACTATTCAGCCATAAGAAAGAAAGAAATACTACCATTTGCAACAACCTTGATGGAGCTAGAGGGTATCATGCTCAGTGAAATAAGCCAGGTGGAGAAAGACAAGTGCAAAATGATTTCCCTCATTTGTGGAGTATAACAATGAAGGAAAACTGAAGGTACAAAACAGCAGCAGACTCAGAGACTCTAAGAAGGAATTAGTGGTTACCAAAGGGGAGAGGTGTTGGAGGGTGGGTGGGGAGGGAAGGAGAAGGGGATTGAGGGGTATTATGCTTAGTACACATGGTATGGGGGTCACGGGGAGAACAGTGTAGCACAGATAAGGCAAATAGTGTACCTGTGACATCTTGCTGCACTGATGGACAGTGACTGCATTGGGGTATGGGTGGGGACTTGATAATATGGGTTAATGTAGGAACCACATTGTTTTTTCATGTGAAAACTTCATAAGAGTGTATATCAATAATACTTTAATAAAAAATTTAAAAAGAAAAAGGACTGCTCTAGATGGAAGTGCTCCTAAGGCTAAATAGTTGTCACCAGAGGTAATAAAACCACAGTAAAGGAAGCAAACCAATTAATTTCTAAGCAAATGCAAATTAAATCAGGTACCCATAAAATCAGTCAAGGGATAAATAAAGAGTAGAGAATATGACACCTAACATATAAAAAGTGGAGGACGAAGAAAAAGAAAAGAGAAAAAAAAATCTTTACATTTTGTTTGTAATAGTGCAATAAGCAAGTTAAGTTAGACTATTAGATAGTAAAGAAGCTGCCCTTGAACATTTGGTAATCACAAATCCAAAACCTGCAATGCCAGTAATTGTATATCTATCAGTAATCACCCTAAATGTAAATGGACTGAATGAACCAATCAAAAGAGATAGAGTCACTGAATCGATAAAAAAACAACACCCATTTATATGCTGCCTACAAGAGACTCACTTCAAACCCAAGGACATACACAGAGTAAAACTGAAGGGATGGAATAAGATATTGCATGCAAACAATAGGGAGAAAAAAGCAGGTGTTGCAGTACTTGTATCAGATAAAATAGACCTCAAAACAAAGAAAGTAACAAGAGGCAAAGAAGGACATCATATAAGGATAAAGAAGTCAGTCCAACAAGAGGATATAACCATTATAAATATATAAATATCTATGTATCCAACATATGAGTACCCAAATATGTGTGAAAAAATATTAACAGAATTAAAGGGGGAAATAGAATGCAATGCATTTATTTTAGGAGACTTCAACACACCACTCACTCAAAAGGACAGATCAACCAGTCAGAAAATAAGTAGGAGTGAGAGGCACTGAACAACACACTAGAACAGATGGACCTAATAGACATCTACAGAACACTCCATCCAAAAGCAAGAGTATACACATTCTTCTCAAGTACACATGGAACATTTTCAAGAATAGATCACATACTAGGCCACAAAAAGAGCCTCAGTAAATTCAAACACATTGAAATTGTAGCAACCAACTCCACAGACCACAAAGATATGAAACTAGAAAAAAAATTGTGCAAGGAAAACAAAAAAAGCCCACAAACACATGGAGGCTTAACAATATACACCTAATAATCAGTGGATCAATGATCAAATTCAAGGAGAGATCAAGCAATATATGGAGACAAATGAAAACAACAGTTCAACTTCCCAACTTCTGTGGGAGGCAGTGAAGGCAATTCTAAGACTAAAGTATATAGCAATATACAGGCCTATCTCAAGAAAGAAGAACAATTCCAAATGAACAGTCTAAACTCACAATTAGTGAAACTAGGAAAAGAACAAATCAGGTGCAAGTCAATGGAAGGAAGGACATAATAAAGATCAGAGAAGAAATAAATGGAATTGAGAAGAATAAAACAATAGAAAGAACTAATGAAACCAAGAGGTGGTTCTTTGAGAAAATAAACAAAATAGATATACCTCTACCAGACTTATTAAGAAAAAAAGAGAGTCTACACACATAAACAGAATCAGAAATGAGAAAGGAAAAATCACTATGGACACCACAGAAATACAAAGAATTATTAGAGAATATTATGAAAAATTGTATGCTAACAAATTGGATAATCTAGAAGAAATGGACAACTTTCTAGAAAAATACAACCTTCCAAGACTGACCCAGGAAGAAACAGAAAATCTGAGTAGACCAATTACCAGCAACAAAATTGAATCACTAATCAAAAAACTACCTGAGAACAAAACCCCTGACCAGATGGTTTCACCACTAAAATTTATCAGACATTTAGAGACCTAATACCGTCCTCCTTAAAGTTTTCCAAAAAGTAGGAGGGAATACTTTCAAATTCACTCTGTGAAGCCAGCATCACTCTAATACCAAAACCAGCCAAAGACACCACAAAAAAAAGAAAATTACAGACCAATATCTTTGATGAGCATAGATGCAAAAATACTCAGCAAAATATTAGCAGACCAAATTCAAATATACATAAAAAAGATCATACATCATGACCAAGTGGGATTCATTCCAGGGATGCAAGGATGGTTCAACTTTCAAAAATCCATCAACATCATCCACCACATCAACAAAAAGAAGGACAAAAACCACATGATCATCTCCATAGATGCTGAAAAAGCATTCGACAAAATTCAACATCCATTCATGATAAAAACTCTCAACAAAATGGGTATAGAGGGCAATTACCTCAACATAATAAAGGCCATATATGACATACCCACAGTCAACATTGTACTTAACAGTGAAAAGGAAAAAGCTTTTCCTCTAAGATTGAGAACAAGATAAGGATGCCCACTCTCCCCACTTTTATGCAATATAGTACTGGAGGTCCTAGCCAGGGCAATCAGACAACACAAAGAAATAAAACACATCTAGATTGATAAGAAAGAAGATTAACTGTCACTATTTGCAGATGACATGATACTGTACATAAGAAACCCTAAAGAATTCACTCCAAAACTACTAGAACTAATAACTGAATTCAGCAAAGTTGCAGGATACAAAATTAATACACAGAAATCTGTGGCATTCGTATACACTAACAATTAACTAGCAGAAAGAGAAATCAGGAAAACAATTCCATTTACAACTGCACTTAAAAGAATAAAATATCTAGGAATAAACCTAACCAAGGAGGTGAAAGACCTATATTCTGAAAACTAAAAGACACTCATGAGAGTAATTAAAGAAGATACCAATAAATGGAAACACATCCTGTGCTCACGGATAGGAAGAATTAATACTGTCAAATGGCCATCCTGCCTAAAGCAATCTACAGATTCAATGCAATCCCTATCATAATAGCAACAGTATCTTCAATGAACTAGAACAAATAGTTCTAAAATTCATATGGAACCACAAAAGACACCAAATAGCCAAGGCAATATTGAGAAAGAACAAAGCTGGGGGGATTACAACTCCCTCACTTCAAGCTCTACTACAAAGCTACAGTAATCAAAACAATTTGGTATTGGCACAAGAACAGATCCAATGATCAATGGAACAGAATAGAGAGCCCAGATATAAACCCTTACATAAATGGTCAATTAATATATGATAAAGGAGTCACGAGTATACAGTGGGGAAAAGGCAGCCTCTTCAGCAACTGGTGTTGGAAAAACTGGACAGCTACATGTAAGAGAATGAAACTGGATTGTTGTCTAACTCCCTACACAAAAGTAAAAATGAAATGGATCAAAGATCTGAATAAGTTATGAAACCATAAAACTCTGAGAAGAAAACAAAGGCAAAAGTCTCTTGAATGTAAACATAAGCAACTTTTTCCTGAACACATCTCCTCATGCAAGGGAAACAAAGTCAAAAATGAACAAATGGGACTACATCACACAAAGGCTTCTGTACAGCAAAGGACACCATCAGCAGAACAAAAAGGCATCCTACAGTAATGGAGAATATATTCATAAATGACTTATCTGATAAGGGATTAACATCCAAAATATATAAAGAGGTCACCCACACCTCAAAACCCAAAAAACAAATAACCTGATTAAAAAATGGGCAGAGGATATGAAGAGACAGTTCTCCAAAGAAGAAATTCAGATGGCCAACAGAGACATGAAAAGATGCTCCACATCGTTAATTATGGGAAATGCAAATTAAAACCACAATGAGATATCACCTCACACCAGTTAGGGTGACCAACATCCAAAAGATAAGGAATAACAAATGCTGGTGAGGATGCGGAGGAACGGGAACCCTCCTACACTGCTGGTGGGAATATAAACTAGTTCAATCATTGTGGAAAGCAATATGTAGGTTCCTCAAAAAACCAAAAACAGAAATACTATTTGACCCAGTAATTCCATTCCTAGGAATTTACCTGAAGAAAACAAGATCCCTGATTCAAAAAGACACACACACCCCTATGTTTATTGCAGCACTATGTACAACAGCCAAGATATGGAAGTGAACTAAGTGTCCATCAATAGGTGAATGTATAAAGAAGATGTGGTACATACACACGGTGGAATATTATTCAGCCATAAAAGAAAGAAATGCTACCATTTGCAACAACTTGGATGGAGCTAGAGGTTATTATGCTCAGTGAAATAAGGCAGGTGCAGAAAGACAAATACAAAATTATTTCACTAATTTGTGGAGTATAAAAACAAAGCAAAACAGAAGGACAAAAGTGCAGTAGACTCATAGACATAGAGAAGGGACTAGTGGTTACCAAAAGCGAGGGGTTGGGTAGCGTGGTGGGAGGGAGAAAGGGATTAAGGGGCACAATAATTAGCAATCACAATATAAGTAGGTTACAGGGACCGTAGTACAGCATGGAGAATACAATTAATGACTCTATAACATCTTACTTTGTTGATAGACAGTGACCTCACCAGAGGGTGTGAGGACTTGATAATATGGGTGAATGTTGAACCACTGTGTTGTGTATTTGAAACCATCAGAAGATTTATATCAATGATACTTAAAAAAAGAAAAAAAAGCCTTCAAGGGACCTCAGATGGTCTCCTTGAGCAAACCCTAAGGGCAAGTTGTAAAATCTGTTCCCACAGGTATTGACCTCTGTTATCCACTGTGATCCCAGTTGGGATGATTCCTGTCACAATGGTCACTGCAACTCTTTGACAACCTTCAAAACGGTCACACAGAAATGCACTACATTCTAGTACGCAAGTTCACCTAAATATTTGATAGAAATGAAAAAACTCAGGTCCTGTCCCATGCCTGCTGAATCAGAATTTGCATTTCAAAAAGACCCCTAGGCAATTTATATGCACCGTGAGTAGCGCAACACCACAAGCAGCACCACAGACATCAGAGCCTGGGAGTGCAACAGAAAGTTTCCACGCTGCCGGACACCCCGCGGTTCCGAGGTGGCAGGGTTGGGGGGACGCCAGGCCAGCACTTTTGCTCAAGAGCAGGGGGAGTAACTGGCTCCCGCTGTTTTCCCTTCTTCGGGACCCTGCTCGAACCCGCTCCTGAGTGTAAAATTTCAGACCTGTGTGTTTGGGGAGAGGCGCCCGGCCCGCCACTAGTCTGCCACACGGTCATCGCCCCCTCCAGCCCCGGCACAGGCCGACCTCTCTCACCTGCTCCTCCTGCGGGAGCGGCCTAAGAGGACTCCGCGCCCCGTGTCGAAACACGACCTGCACCATTTCCAACTCCAGCAGGCTTCGGTCGACCGGACGTTGGCCGTCGGCCCTCCGAAGCTCGGCCAGGGCCTCTCGCCGCTGGTGGGGGCGGTACGCCAGCGAGGTCAGGACGCCCACCGGGGCCCACATGCGCACGCTGAAGACACGGGTGATCATGGTTGAAGCCCCTCGGCTGCAAGAGGCGCAACACAGGCTTCCTCCGGCGCCGGGCACAGCGCCCGCCTCCAGCGTCCCCAGAACGGGCAGGCACGCACACCAGTACCCCCACAAGTTGGGAACACCGCGACTCCAGGCCCTGAGGGGTACCCCCGAGTGGGAGCGTAGGGGAAGAAGAGATGGGAGCAGCGAAGACTCCCTGGGAGTTTTAAGCCGGGTCGGGGCTGAGGGAAGCTCAGCTCTGTATCTTTTGCCCTTTAGGGAATTTGAAATTTATAATCCAAGTTTGGCCCCCAGAACTCCTGAAGGGACGGGAACCAGCCCCTAAATTCCTCGGCAGCAGTGACTCCACTAGCACTGACAACTGGATTCCATTCTTCTATAAGCAAGTTCCTACTCACGCCCTCACTTCACGCAAGTGTTCCTACCCACCTTCCCTCCCTAACCAAGACCTGTCCCAATGGGATCCGTGCAGAGGAGCACGGGAAAACGAGTCCCGCGGTGACGCCTGTCCGGGGCCTGTCCCGAGGCTCTGAGTTGTAAGAACTACGATTCCCACAGGGCTGCGCGCGGCGGGGGCGGAAGGCATTTACCCTCCCTCGGCAATGTACCTTGTCCCTTTTTGGCCCGGCCCGTGGGAGTGTCCAGTACTGGGAAGCGTGTGTAGTGGTAGTGAATTAACGAGTTCGCCAGGCCCGAAGGGGAGGAAACGTGGGGACCTGGTTAAAATTGGCTGGTGAAGGGGAGTATTTTGAGTCTAGGAAGTATAGCAGACTTCCTGGAAGTCCTGAGACGGGTTGCTGAAGCTACGAGCCCGGATACCTGATAACTATTCACGCATTGCTTACCGTTTGTGAAGGGCAGCACTAGGTGCATTATCCTTCACTTACTATCCCCCTTCTATGTTGAAAGATGCTTAAATTGCTGCAGACATGCAGAAGTTTAAGCTCACTGATGTGTTTACTTATATCCAGAATATTCAGGCCTTGACTATGGGTGGCCCAGTGACCAAGTATCTTAATTTTAAAAGAAAAATGCCAGCCTTAGCCACCTGCTGGTCTGGTTTCTCTTGTTTATACAGCTATTTGAAGCCTGTGCTCCAGATATTTGCAACAGGACATAATCTTGAACCATCTGTGTCCATCTTAAGGCAAAGATCAAGTTGAGAGAAGAGAAAGTTGTGAGGAAAGTCTGAATATATGTCATCTAAGCAGTTCTTTCATCATTCTAAATTCTATTGCTGGATCGAACTGGTTCAGATGCGAAGACAATATACTTACTAAGTATGATTCCCGACCTTGGTACAAACTTGTTCACCAAGCTAGAAGGTTCTAAATGTCCTACGGTGGGGGAAGGGTCACTTTGGAACACTGCATTATCATTTTCCCCCTGGCCTAGCCCATGGATTCACTTTTCAGAGTCTTATTGAGTGTCTTGATAGGATTTAAAACAAAGCTTTTTTTCTATAGCCTAAGTAAGGATATGGGGAATGCCAGACAACACTGCTTCAGAACCTGTGTAATGAAATATAACCCCAGTGGTATTGGAGAGAGCTGTTCTCAACAGTTCAGCAAAAATGTGGTACAGTTTCAGTGCAGAAGCTGATATTTGAGCAGATTCAGTGGCCCTGGTAGCTTTAGCACATCAGAGCAGCTTAAGGCAATGTCAGGTTGGCATCTGGGTGGGAAAACTTTTGGCAGTAATGGACAAGCCACCATAGTCCACACCCTGCACTCCTGCAGCATCAGCACAAACCTGTCAGGCATCATGAGCAGCACCTTTGACCTGTGTGAACAATACCAACTTATCTTGCCAGGGCACACGTGTGTGACTGGGAGGGGCTGGGATGAGGGGGATGGGGACAGTGGCAGTCTTGGGGATGTCTAAGCAGCAGCTCTCTACAGGAAGCCAGAGCAGGTGAGGATGGAAAATGACAGATTGCATGTGGTAGTTGAAAGTACTGTTTGTCAGCATATGTGAGACAACCCTTGGGGAGTCCTATAAATATTTGGTGTGTGGTGTATGGAGGTGCTGGCAGTGGCAGTAAGCTGCAGTTTAAAAGAAAGTGTAGAAATTCTGAAATCATCTTTGGGATGGCCCAGGAGGGTAAGGAAAAGAGGCAGGTAACTGAACAAGTTACTGTGACCCTGGTTTTATCATCAGACAGGGATGGCTTGACAAACTAGCCCTCCTGCCACCCAGTTGTCTTCAGAGAGTTGCATTTAATATTATACTAAAACTTGGTTTTGATCATGAGGCTAGATAAGAAACAACCACATTCACTGTTTTATCTCCTGTAATGAGTATAGTGCCTGGCTCACATAGTAAAGTACTCCATAAATACTTCCTGAATGAAATTATAGGATATATTATCAGAATGTGGTCGAGAACATCATCCATTACATCACTTCTTGCTCCCCATGTAAATCTCCTCCTGAGAAATTTATTTTAGAGCAAACTTAGCATTAGAACAAAAAGCATGAAGATTACTTCAGTTTCATTTTTGCCTTGATTGACAGGAAGTTTGAGCCTAATTTTAAACTTCACTACAGCAACTTCTTAGAACCTATCTACTGGCCAGTATAACTGTGACCTATTCCTCTGTATTATCACCCTGTATGGAAGGGAACAAAAAAGGTCAGTTAAGAGGCTATTGCAGCATTTGGGTGAGAAACACTTAGGAGACAGAATTAACAATAGAGAGAGAGAGAGAGGGAGAAAGGAGTCAAGGATGCCACTGATCTGGAAGGAGGTTGAGCAGAAGTTAGCAAGTTAACTTTGAATATGTACAAGGTTCCTGTGGGACGTCTGAGTAGAAATGCCCTCTAGACCATTGATTATGTGGGTCTGGAGCTCAGAATAAATTTGGACTAAGAATGCATACTTCGGATGCTTCTACACATAGTTACTAAATGAAACAATAGGAGTGGATAAGATTCCCAGGCAGAGTGGGCAGGGTGGGAAGAGGAAAAATGGGGGCAGAGAGGACTCTGAGGACTGCTCCCCCTTTCCCACCCTTGTTCATTTAAGGGAAAGGCAGGGGAAGAGGAGCATTAAGAAGGAGTGACAGAGATAGAAAGAAAAGAGAGTATCAGGAAGCCAAGAGAAGAAAGGTTCTAAGAAGAGAATGAACAATAGTGTCAAATGGAACTGAGAGGTCAAGTAATGTACAGACCTAGTGTCTACTGGATTAAACAATAAAGTAGTTTTTGGTCACTTTAGTGAGAACAGTTTCAGTGAAATAGTGGAATGGAAACTAAATAGAAGTGGGCAGTTAGTGGGAAGAAAGTGGGCAGTGAGTGGGAAGAAAGTGGAGATAATTTCAAAAAGTTTAGCTGAGAAGAGGAGGTGAACAAGCACACTAACTGGAGGTGTTTGGCTCATGAAGTTAAGAGAGAATTCTCTTTTGAAAATGAGATGTTTTAAAAATATGTTTAAATGTTTATAGAAGGCTGCAGTAAGAGAGAGGTTGAAAATGTAAGAGACAAGATAATAGATGGAGTGACATGCTTAGGAGGGCAGGAAAAGATGAGAAATGAACTTAAATGTCATAATTACCCTCAGAAGGAGAGAGTACATGTTTTCATGTTGACAGGAGGAAAAGAAGAATAAAGAGGCATAAGTGGAGTTACATTTATACTGCAGGAATTAGAAGGGTTTTTTTCTTAAATGGTTTCTTTTTTGTGCAAAGTCATTGGTGGGGGTGGGTGCGGGGCTTGGTGCTTTTGAAGATTAGAGGAACATAGCAGAGTGATATATACACATATTCACAAACAGAAGTGATGAGCAGGTAACAAAACACTTTTCTCCAACATTATGGTGATCAGAATAACCTGAGCTGTTTGTCACAATGCAGGCTGCAGAGCCCCAAGATGTCTTACTAGATCTGTGTGGAGCCTGGGAGCTCAGCATTTTGAACAAGCACACCAGGTTCAGATACAGGAGCCCTTCAGATCACACTTTGAGAACTACTGATAGAGAGTCAAGGAAGGGATATTTTAGTATGGGAAAATTTTTTTCTAAAATGGGACAAAATTGCCATTGTTAAAATGGGAGAGGAAACAAGGAAGACTAAAAGGAGTAATTGATAGGGTGGTGTGGATAGTGAAGGTTCTTATGGCCAGGATTCTCACCTGGCCCTGGTTGGCTGGCTCACTACACACATGTAGGCAATATGTTGCTATTGACTCTATATAGAGCTCCGCCCAGTGCTCTGGGTGACATGGTGGCACGGCTGCATGGCTGCACGGCTGCAGGGCTTCAAGGTTGGCTACAGGAGAGCAGAGACTGGAGTGGTGGCAGTGCCGAGGACAGAGTCTGAGAAAGCTGAGAGGGTAGAGAGGCCCAGAGGCAGAGACTGGCTTGCTGCCTGCAGCCTCACTCTGAGTGGACAGGATTCTGGTGATTGACCTGCCACCATTGGCATAAACTTGGGAAGAAACCCTTTCACCCCAAGAATGTTCCATTGCCATTTTTCAGTCTCATTTAATCCATAGTGAACTTGCCTGGTGCTGAAACCCATTGGTAAGATAGGCAGAATCCTAAGGAGGTGGGAGAAGAAAAAGTGTGATAAAGGAGAGGAGGAAGGATTAGCCTTGGACAGAGAAGTGTCACCTCTCCAATTAAGATCAGCAGTAGAGAGAAGGGTTATGTCTTTCATTAAGCATCTACTCTTTCATTAAGATGGGAAAGAAGGAGGTAATATATATGTTGAGGCAGGTGATATTGGTAGTTTTACCTCCAATGAATTATTTCCCCCCTGCCCCATGATATATCCAACAAGCTTGGAAAAGAGAAAAACCATAACAGCAACAATCAAATTATTATTTAATTTTGAGTGCTTCCCATATACCTGGCAGTATGCTAAACCTTGGTGCAATGTGCCATTTAATCCTCACAGTAACTCAAGTGGTAGGTCTCTCTTGCCAAGGGTTTCAGCCCTGGGCAAGTTCACTATAGATTTGGTGAGACAAAGACATGACAACGGAATGTTCTTGAGGTAAAAGGGTTTATACCTGGCTTTATTCTCCCCGTGGTAGGTTGAGCACTAGAATGGTGTCTGCATCCAGCAGTCTGCAGGTCCATAATCCACCTCTGTCTCTGCCTCCACCCAGAGCACTGGGCAGAGCTCTTTACATAGTGACTCAGTCAATAATAGCTCATTGCTAATGGGTGTGGAAACTGTAGTTTAGCAGTAGGTCAGTTACATGATCAAGTAGTTTAGAGTCAGTTGAGGATCCTGCCATAGGAACTTGATTTTCCCCACACCCGACCCCTCCAGGATTCTTGCCTCACAATCTATATGCCCTCAATCTTCTGTGATGGTCCCTGTGCAAGAAAGCTGGAGCACTGTAACCAGATTCCACAACAGCCACAGAGGATAACAACAACATACAGATAAGAACAAAAATTATGATACAGGTAACAAAAATTATAATAATCCTCAAAACTGAGGAGTCCGGTTGCCACTGTGGTGATTACAGCTGTATTCAAACCAGTTCTATTCAGATGAGTCATGACTCACACTTTCTACAGCATAAATCAGTCTTCTGCAATGGTCCCTGTGCGAGAAAGCTGGAACATTGTAACAACAAAAATTATAATAATAATAGTCATCTTCAAGCTCAAGGAGATCAATGGCCACCAAGTGGTCATCCCAGCTGTATTCAAACAAGTCCCAGTTCATGATTTGCACTTTCCGTGGGAGGTTAGTAGCAGTACTGACAGGGAGCTTCATGCACAGCTGGTGAATAGCAGTTTTGCTAGTGTGTGTGCCCAATCCACAAAGACACTACAGGAGATTTACTTTAAGGGTAGTAAGATACATATTTTAATGACACTAATGTAGGCAAGTCTTGTCCATCAGCTAGGATGCATGCAAAAGAGTGGTCATGTGATAGGACTGTAGCAGGAAGGGGGTCCCATCCAGTTCTGGTATACCATACCTTTACCCCTCTCACTGTGGGGGTTACTGAGGGGTCTACATACAGTGCTACTGAAGGTGCATGCACTGGCCATAATGATAAAACAAAACTCCCTGGTAAAATACTCTTACCTTCTGGCCATTTAGGATATACTACTGCGATCTTTGGGGGCCACTCTACCTTTACTCCAGGAATAAACAGGAGACCAGCTTCCATGCTTTGTCCCCAAGGTGCCAGGAAGGCCAGCCATCACTGGTCCATTTTGTCAAAAGGTCCAAAACCATGTCCACTGAATGGAGTCTCCAGGATTTATTGCAGTTGGTGCTGGCAGCAAGATGTTATTCTGGTGGCCAAACCTCAGCTTCAACAATTCCTCCTTGGTTTGTGAAGGGCCCCCACCCATAAGATGGCGAACCTCCTGTTTCTCTTCCGAGTCCTGGGTTCCCGCTGGGACCACCTGAAGCCCAATCACCTCTCTCCCCCCTCCCAATCCCAGCACCAAGCCAATAGCCACCAGCCCCGTAGAAGTAACACCACAATCACCCCATGCCCCTTCCTATATAACCCAGCACCTTTCCCTAATAAAGCAGAATTCTCGGGTGAATTGCTGCTGCGTGTCGCTCCCTTCCTTTCAGTTTGTACTTGCAGTTGTATAGGAGAGGGAACAATGTGTGTTAGCATGTCTATGGGGCTGAATGCCCCTTCCAGGGCTTCTCATTCAAATACTTTAGCACTGTCCATAAGTGGACAGACCATCCCCATAGGCTATTGATGTCTGAATGCAGGCCAGATTTTAACCATTGTAGCTCTCTATCATGCCTGCCTCAGTAGGATTTCATGGTACATGAAACTTCCATTTTATTCCTAGTTTTGCACCCATTCTTGTAACACGTGTCCAGTAAAGTGGGTGCCTAGATCACTCTCAATCACCTGTGGCTGGCCGTAGGCTGCAAAGAGATGCTCCAGGCCTCTTTTGGTCATCTGCTGGTCAGCACAACATGCAGGAAATACAAGCAGAAATCCAGTAGCTGTGTCTGTACAAGTCATGGCACATCAATACCCTTCTTAAATAGGCAGAGGCCCAATATAGTTTATCTGTCCCCTGACAAGGGGTATCAGCCCCTTAGCTATGTTGTTGTGGGACTCGGTGCAAGTCCCTTTTAGAGCATACAATGCGCACTCCTGCTGGGCTCTGCTGACTTCTTCAAAGGTCAAAGGCAAGCCCCACTGGCAGGCTACAGCCCACATTGTCTTCTGCCCCATATGCAGTAGATGTTGATGTAACCATTGGGCCACATCAGAGGCAGGCTCTCCTTCCAGCCAGTGCACCTGGGCCAATTCATGCTACATTATCCCCTGGGGATGCCAGCGGCAAATGGCCAGTCATATGGTATACTGTAACTGGTTTACTCTGACCATAATTCTTGCCACAAGTCTTTCCCCCAAAGGGGTTGGTGACTAACTAACCAGTTGGCATGGTACCATGTCTGTAGTCACAGAGTTAAGCCATGATAGATGGCGCAGCCATCAGTAAAGATAACTACTGGGGAGGGCTCCTGGCTGATCACAAGCCACACTGCCCACAACTCTGTGCATTGACTGCTCTTCCCTTCTCCCTCCTCCATCCATATTGTCTCAGTCTTGGGATGGAAAACTACAGCCTCCATTTCAGGGCTGCCCATGGCTGGAGCCATCTGTGTATCATGCATCTTCAGGTATAGGGGCTTTTCCCTCCTGAAAAGGACTTTCTGCTAATGCCTTTAAAGCAAATTCTTCCTGCCTCTCACTGGTAAGTCACTGGCCCCAATAAGCATTGGAGTTCTTCATTCAAGGGGCTAGTAGATAGGGTGCTACATTACTGTAGATATGTGCCCAGCTTGGCAAGTGTAGGCATATGTGCCATTCCATTCTGTGGCTTTTGGGTCCAGTCTTGTACCTACCTCACGATGGAATAGGTGGTTATTACTTTTATTGGGGCCATTCTGATGATGGGCCAGCAAGGCATGGTACATGGCAGCCCATTGTTTCTTTATTAAGGTATACCATACCTCCGCTCCTTTTCAGAGTTGTGACCAGAATACAATAGGTTGGTGAGTTCATTCAAGCCACTGCCAGAGACCCCAGCCACAACTGTCTTGGGTTACATTAAGATCCAGCTCACAGGGTCTTGATAGGTCTGTCACACTCAAGGCCTGCATGGCCTTGACCACCTGTTTTGCAGCAATAAAAGCAAATGCACATGTCTCATCTCAGTCCCACCTGACACCCTTTCATACCAAATGGTAAAAGGGCTTCAAAATTTGTGCCAAGTGCAAGATGAACACTGTCCAGTAGCCTACAAGACTGTAAAACTCCTGTAACAATGCCAAAGTTGTAGGGATAGGGAAGGCCTGGACTTTATCTATGACTGCTTCTGGGATAACTTTAGCCTTACCTGACCAGATGACCCCCAAGAACTTGACTGACAAACCAAGTACCTGAACCTTGGTGCTGTTCACAGTCCACCCTTTCTCTTGTAGATATTGGAGCAGTCTAGGAACTGCCCCTTCTAGACCTGTAAGAGAATCAGACATGAGCATGACATCATCAATATAATGGCACAGCCGCACCATTGGTAGTTTCTCCCATGTAGCCAAGTCCTGGGCTACAAGGCCATAACAGATGGTGGGGCTGTGGAGGTATCACTGTGGAAGGACAGTGAAAGTCTTTTGCCATCATTTCTACATGAAGGCAAATAGTTCCTGACTTTCCTGCTCTATGTCAATGGAAAGAAGGCATTAGCAAGATCCACCACATAATGGTATGTTCCTAGTTTGTGACTGAGGGTATCCATCAGGTCTGCAATGGGGATGGGATCATTCAGAGGGGAGGAGGACATCACTTTATTCAGTTACTGTAATCCATGGTCATATGCCAGGAGCCATCTGGCTTTTTTACTGGCCACACCAAGGAATTAAAAGGACTATGGGTGGGCTTTATAATTCCCACCTTTTCCAGCTCCCGGAGAGTTTCTCCAATCTCTTTATGCCCTCCAGGCACTTTGTATTGTTTGGTATTAATCACCCACTGAGGCACAGGCAAAGCTATGGGTGGGTTCCTAGCATGTCCCCTCAGAATTGCCTTCACCACATGTACTCTCAGTCTGAACTCACCTGCAGTGGTCTGTAACCATAGACCCTGCAGGGTATCTATCCCCAAAATATATTCAGGGATGGGAGAAATATACACAGTATACTCCTTTGGGGATAGACACCCTTTGGTGTTAGAATTCCCAGCAGGAATTATTTCACTCTGATAGCCTTACCCCCATATCCATCTATAACATGGGGGTCCCAGGAAACTTCTCAGGGTTGCAATAAATCAGTGAACATTCAGCTCTTGTGTCTACCAGAGCCAGGACATATTGTAAATTCACTGGGGACCAATGAATTGATAATTCAACATGTGACCTCCACCCTGTCCCTCTACCCCTAGGTACCTCACCCCTCCCCTCAGTCAAACCATATCCCCCAGTCATCTTCCTGTGTGGGCTCAGGTGAGGTTGGCTCACTCTCCAGCAGGAAGTCTTGCAAACATACAAACCAGGCTTGTGGCTCTGTCTCCAGCCTCTGCTTCTTGGTCCTCAGCAGCTAAAAACACTGCTCTGGTTTCAGTTGCTGCCACAGGTCCAGTAATATTCTACCTGACTTCCCATCCAATTTCTCTCTGTTTCTGCCCTTATTAAATCAACCCACATCTGGTCCTTGTGACCTTCAAGGGCCCTTTAAATTCTTCTTCTGAACATCAGACTGTATTTCCCCCTGTGCTTTCATTGCTTCAGCTTCTGCCAAGTCTGCTACCATATGGGTAACCTCACTTATGGGCTGCCCTACATGAGAGGCAAGAATGGTCACTAGAGGCCCAAAGAGGGACATGGAAGCCATTTGAAGCACCACATTTCTCATCCCCATAGTAAAAGGCTCCACATCTGGGCCATAGTTCTCTAGACTATAAATAACATGTCATGCTTAATCTCCCACTACCTGTTGGAGCTCAGCATACCTCTGCCATCTAGTGGGAGAAGATGGCAAATCACCCTTATGGGGCTATACAGAGAGCAGCACAGCCATAAGCCAATCAAGGAGGGGGTGATTTTCTGGGGTCTGATGTGCATTTTGTAATTGCTGCCTGAAGGCAGGATGAACTCTCAGGGAAGCCAGCTTTCCCATCTCTGATGCAGACAGAATGATGCTATCCACTCTACATCCCAAAGATGCAAGAGCCAAGCTGATATTGACTTGGAGGGCTTCTGACAAAACTGGGAGCACAAATCCACTAGCTCAGCCTGAATACAGTAGGCAGAGCACAGAGTGCTCCATGACCTGGGGAGGGCGCTGCACCTCTCCCAAAGGTACTATGGTTGCTGCGTCTTTATTATTTTTTTTACTACAATCGGGCATGCTTTCAGTAAAGAAGGGGTCAGTGCCTCCAGCACCACCCCTTGGCCCCTCCCTGCCTCCTCTTCCATTTCTGGGGCTGATGGCACCTTTCTTGCCACCTCCCTGAGTGCATCCTCTGCTACACCCTTGACCTTTTTTACAGTGCCTCGCAGCAATGCTAGCTCAGCCTTAAACAGTTCTCTTCATCTCAATACCTTGCATCTGGCATTCTCATGATGCCTCCTCTTGTGCTTTTTGAAGGAGTACATCCTTCTCCTTCATGGCCTTTACCTCTTCCACAGTGCCTCTCAGCAATGCTATTTCTTTTTTAAAAAATCTTTTTCTTCCTTCACAGCACCCCCAGCTCACATTCTTGTGCTGCCTCCTCTCATACCAATGTCACTCACTTCATTCTTCAACAAATCCACAACACTTTGCAGCTTGCCTTCTCGTGCTGCCATTTCTCATGTCTCTCACAGGAGTATGTTCTTTTCATCTGTAGCCTTTTTTAATACTGTGACAAACAGCCAACCAATGGTTCCTACCACCTCACAGGCACTCTGTTTCTCAAAGGACCTCCTTATCATGGTGAGGGCCACCTCTACTGCCTCAGGCATCACATCTACCTGCCCCCCATCCTGGGGTGGGGCCTAGTCCTCTAGAAGGCAAGCCATCTCAGACCACATGCCCACTGGGGGGCACTTGAATATCTCCCCGTCTATATGGGAAGCCCACTGAAGCACCCCTTCCATGAGGGCAGCCTGTTCTGTTCTTCGGAACAGGATTCTACAATGATCCTGCCAATGTCACCAGTTGTTTTGCCTGAGAGTTTCAGCCCCAGGCAAGTTCACTAGTATTCAGTGAGACTGAGAAATGACAATGGAGCTTTCTTAAGGTAAAAGGTTTTATACCCAGCTTTATTCTCCCAGTGGTAGGTCAAGCATTAGAATCACATATGTACCCAGCAGCCTGCAGGTCTATAATCCACTTCCGACTCTGCCTCCACCCAGAGCACTGAGTGGGTCTCTTTATATATTGACTCAGTCAATAACAGCTCATTGCCGATGGATGTGGAAGCATTAGCCTAGCAGTAGGCCAATTACATCATCAGGTTGTTTAGGGTCAGGAGAGGATCCTGGCCATAGGAACTTCCATTTTCCCAAGGCCCTGTCACCTTTACTAGAGAAAGAAACTGAGTTAGAGAACAGAGAAGTAACTTGCCCAAGAATGCTCAGATCTTAAGTGGCAGAACCTGGGAAGCTGAATTGGAACCCATGTCTGTCTAGTGTCTGAGCCTACAGTAGGAAGCACACAAACTGCTAAATTTACAGTGGAGGGGGTATTAGTAATTTGTGTGCTATTTAGCATGTATGATACCCCTCTAACATGTGAGATTGAAACTGTTTTTCCTTCCTGACTTCTCACCAGTAAGTCTCTTTCTTCCTACCATCACCTCAGTCCTAATTGATGGCTTCATAGCTGTTTTTTCCTTGAATACCATTTGGAACTCTCACTGTTGCAAGTGGAAGAAAACCTTACTCATGCTGTTTTAACAAGAAAAAGGAAAAAAAGAATTTATTAGCCCACATTATTGAAAACTTCAGAACTGCCTCAGCCTTAGCTCACTTAGAAGCTCCGGGTAGAAGCTCAGATAATACTGGTTTCTGGTTTCTTTTGAAGATTTCAATTCCATCCCCCACTCTATTGCCTTCATCCTCAGACTTTATCTGGGGACTCCTAAGCTGCCCCTGGATAGAACTATGGCTGTAACAGTTTTACTCTCTGCCACTGAGGCTAACTGGAAAGGAAGAGCTTTTTTCCCCATACACACAGAAATCCTGGGTGACAGAATCATTTGCCATATTTGGGACACATGCTTAATTCTTGAACAAATCATTTCCAGCCATGCTGAGAGTTGAAAGGGGAGTCAAACCCACCCAAGTCACATGAACTATTAGGGGTACAGGCAGTTCTTCAAGGGAGATTCAGAGAACTGTTTTTATTAAAAAAGGGTTGAATGGATGATGAGAGGAAAGCAACAGATTTGTTCCTTGCCTTTCTCCCATCTTACCTCTCTGTAAGGCTGGAGGCACTGGAGGGAGGAAAGCGAGGACAGTGCAAGCAGAACAAAGTCAGCACCAAATAGCTCTGTGCTATATAAGGAAGGAACGGACAGCTCTTCCTGGATTCCAGTCCCTTGACGTGCTGACAAACCCCACACACAGACCCCCTCCATCTGGAAGGAGGAGACCTCTGGCTGTCCATCACCTGACCCTGAGCCAATAAAAATTCCCCACCTACCCCTGGCATGGCCCACTTCCCCCTCCCTTCCATGTGCTCATAAAAACTCCCCACCTGACTGGCTAGGCATGACTTCTCTGGCCTGTGTTTGTGCAGACTGGTGAACTCAAATAAACTGGGATTGCGCTCAAATAAACTGCCTGGCCTTTTGTTGCTTCTTGTCGTCTGCTCATTTCTGTTAGAATTTATCTTACACTCCCCTCATTAATCAACTTCCTGTGTGCATTGTTAGTGACTCATACTGAAGTTCTTGAGCATTGGGCCGAGAAAGGAGGGCTTACCACTCTCTACAACAATTTTATCTACCTGTCCTTTCTCCTGAGCAGTAAGCTCTGTGCAATCCTTGCGTCTTTAGCAGCCCTCTCACTGTTAGGCAGTCTCTCAGACTGCCCACCTTTCTTTTGTCCCAGAGCAGCTGGATATGGATCCCTGTTTTCCACAAGCGGCTGGAGTCTCAGTCTCACCAGGAATTCTGCCTGTCCCAGCTTTCCAACCCCCTAATCACAAGAGTACCATGCAAGCACCATGAAATGTAGGTTTGTGCTCCCAGAGCAGATCTCCAGAGCTAGGTATTCAGCAGTCCCAGGCCTCCACTCCCTCCTTGCTCCATTTCTCTTCCTCCCTGCTGGTGAGCTGGGGTGGGGGAAGGGCTTGGGTCCTGTCGGCCATGGCTTTGGTATATTACCCTGTTCCGCAAGGTTTATTCTTTTCTCCAGGTGTATGCAGTTTGGCGCAGTCCTCTTTCCTGTTGCTCTTTCAGGATTAGTTGTATTAATTATATTTTCATATTATATGCGGTTTTAGGAGGAAGCCTCTGTCTCACCTCTCATGCCGCCATCTTTAATCCTCCTATGATCTCCCATTGTCTCTTTAAATCTGCACCAAGAGGCTAGTTCTCCTTTCCCTTATTAAGAAAACTCAGTTACTTTTTAGGTCACAGAATAAAGTGGCAATCAGGAATTAAAATGTGGGTCCCAGATAGAATTATAACCTCAGCTTCAATTTAAAACTGAAGTTTCTCCTGACATCCAGCTGGGCCGGTTGCAGGCTAGAAGTCTGAAACATGAAGATGGGGGAAGGTTTCTTGGCTTCTCTCTGTCCTCCCCTCATGCTCCTTCTTTTCTTGCATCTTACAAATCTGTCTCTGACACCTTCATGGTCTGGAGCTTGGGGAGGGAGATTAACAAAGGGGAACTAGCAAAATTCTTAGTTGATAGGTACTGTGAAGTGGTCAAGGTGGTGCTTTCTGGACTTTGCAGATGTTTAAAGCCAATTTCTCTCTTGAGAGACTCGCATGGGTTCCTCAGAGACCTGCCTTTTCCCTATGCCTGTGCAGCCTTAGGTATCCAGTGGCAGTTTATCTCCAGCTCTCTTCTGTTGAGGCCCCTCACCCCTGTAGGAGGTCACATGGAACAGAGGCTAAGCAACAGCATACCAAGACCCTTTCCCTCATTGACTTCATCTGGTCCATAGGAAACACCATTTGCTCAGGCAACCCTGGGAATGAAGTTACTTCCCCTTACCTCAGCCCTCTAAGATGTAGATTTCTCAAGGGTGACCCAGTTAGCAGTCCTGTGCCCCTTAACCATAGGAAACACACCATAAGCTCTGTAGATGGTTCCCAAAGTCCTGTCCTTAGACTTGAGCTAAGCAGCACGTATCCCTCTTCCTCCTACTCCTTCACCCATAGTGAGAAGGGTGAAACTCTCCACACCCAATCATTCTCCCCAAAGAATCTTTTCAAAAACCTTCCTCTATGCCCTCAATGTGGGTGACAATTTAATAGTTACCTGCTTCTTGTCCCTCACCCTTTTACCAAATCACTTTTGAAAGCAATAGCAATTTGGTCCAATGCATAGCTCTGGAGTGTGCCTCAACTGAAGCTTTCTTTTTAACATCTTGTTACATCCCTAAAGCTCACTTTTAAGCCTCTACCTCCACAAAATCTTCTCCATCACTCTCATGGTGTAACTTTTACTTCACTCAACTGTTAAGTGTGCATCATTATGCCATTCACATGGCACTTATATTCTACCTTGTATTTGTATTTTAGTTATTTACATATACTTATTTCTACGAAAAATTTGTAACTTCCTCAAAGATAAAGGCCATGTGCCTTTTGTTTGTGTATCACCAAAGTCTTACCCATATTATGTGCATAATATTTATTTTATCCAAAAAATGGATTGTTCAGTATTGCTGTGTATTGTAGTCTTGGAAAGTAGATATCTCTGTGGAGAAGCAACCCCCCTCCCCTCTCCCTACTGTTCTGTAAGGACAGCTGTCTGCTGCTTCACCCTAGATATGTCTGGCCCTGAGAACCCTGGAAAACACGGCATTTTGTACCCATGAGTAAGAAGCTGGATAAGGGCCTTGAAGGCCAGACACCTGGCCATGAAGGCCACACACATGTGCGTCTTCAATACTTATGTAACCATGAATTAGGACTGTAGCAATATAAAAAGCACAGCTTTATGCCAAATGAAGTTGCTTCTTTTGAGCACCCTCCATGATGACTCCTGCCTCCTTCTTTGTTCTTCGCTTTGCCCCAAGACCTCAATGGCAACCCCTGGACCCCAATCCTCTTCAATCTATGTCTACTGAAAATATGCTGAGTTTCAAGCACAGTGCCCAACTGAGGATACAGGTATAGACAAGCCATAGTCCTGTCTAGGAGAAGCTCAAAGTCATCAGAAGAGGTTGGTGTATTATAAAACATTACATAAGTTCACAACAGTGTGATATAAAAGGCCATGCACAGGAAGGAGTGGTTAACTAACCAGGAGGCTCAGAGAAGTTCTCATAAAGTTGGGACTGTAAGAAATTTTTAAAAATTGAGCTATAATTTACGTATCAGAAAATGTACTCTTTTAAAGTGTGACTTTAAAGTGTAGTTGAAGTGCAATTAAACTAATTCCTGAACATGCTCTTTGCCCCCAAAAGAAACCTCATGCTCCTTCGCAGTCATTCCCCATTCCTCCCTCCCCCAAGTCCCTGCAACCACCAATCTTCTTTGTCTCTGTAGATTTGCAAATTCTAGATATTTCATATCAGTAGAATCATACAATATGTGGCCTTTTGTGTCTGGCTTATTTCATCTACATAATGTCCTCAAAGTTGATTCACATTGTAACACAGTCAGAATTTCCTTCCTTTTTAAGGCTGAATAATACTCCATTGTAAGTATAGCCCACTTCATCCATTGACAGACATTTGGGTCATTTCCATCTTGGGGCCATTGTGAACAATACTGCTATAAACACGGGTATAAAAAAATCTGTTCAAGTCCCTTCTTCCAGTTCTTTTGGGTAGATACCCAGAAGGAGAATTGCTAAATCATATGATAATTCTGTCTAACTTTTTGAGGAATTGCCATAAGACTTTCCACAGCAGCTGTACCATTTTACATTCCTACCAGCAATGCACAGGGTTCCAACACCTCCACATACTCACCAATACTTATTTTTGGCTTTGTTTTTGTATTTAAATAATAGCCATCTTAATGAATTTGAAGTCATATCTCACTGTGGTTTTGGTTTGCATTTCCCCAGTGACTAGTGATATTGAACATCTTTCCATGTGCTTATTGGTTATTTGCATATCTTCTTTGAAGAAATCTCTAAGTCAAAAAGCTCATTTTTAAATTGCATTTTTTTGTTGTCAAATTGTAGGATTTTTTGTATATCCTGAATATCAATGTCTTATCACATTTAATTTGCAAATATTTCCTCCCATTCTGTGGATTATTTTTACACTCTGTTGGTAATGTCCTTTGTTATGCAAGTCTTTAATTTTGATTAAGTCCAATTAATTTATTTTCTTTTGTTGCCTGTGCTATCAGGATCATTTTGGAAATGCAAGTATATTTCGGAGAACAGTGTGTTATAATTAGTCATTAGAACATGTGTGCATAAGTGTATTGGCCATTTTTCCAGTTTTAGCCAGTTGAAATTTTAGTTGTAGAAAAGAGCGAAAGCTCCCTAAAGGAGAGGCTGGGGTAGGATGTTACAATGAGTGAAGGGATTTTTGCCAATATTAGAGCAGTAGCTGTCAGATGTGGAAAAAGAAATAGTGCCAACAGGGGCAGAAGAGGGAGTGCTAACATTACCTATTCTACAATTTTGACTGCACTTAGATGAAATGGCCTTACTGGCTCTCTTGCCAATGGGTTTCAGCCCCAGGCAAGTTCACTATGGATTCAGTGTGACCAAAGAAACTGACAGCAAAACATTCTTGGGGTGAAAAGGTTACACCCAACTTTATTTCCAGGTGGCAGGTCAGTCACTAGAATCCTGTTCACTCAGAGCGAGTCTGCATGCAGCAAGCCTGTCTCTGCCTCTGAGCCCCTATGTCTGCACAGCCGTCCTCTGGGCCTCTGTCCTCAGCGCTGCCACCACTCTAGCCTTTTCTCTGTTCTCCTGCAGCCTTGCAGCCCTGCCACCATGTTGCACCCAGAGCACTGGGCGGAGCTCTTTTCATAGAGTCAACAGCCATGTATTGCCCACAGGTGTGCAGTTAGCTAGTCAACCAGGGCCAGGTGAGAATCCTGGCCACAGGAACTCTCATTTTATCCACACTGGTGTGGTGACATCATGGAAAAGCTGTGCAGTGCTTTAAAAAATATCCTTCAAAATCTTCTCTTTGGTTCCATATGTGAATTAGGGAAGCCTGTCATATGTGAAAGCATTATAAAAGTGCCATATAAGAGTGTATTATTGTTATTAATATGTTTGTTCAATAAATAAGCATATAAAGTTGGAGCATAAGAAATAGTAGGCATGGAAATGCACCACCTAGATCTCCCTTCCAAGAAAGACTTCTGCCCAGCAGTGAGGAGTGTAATCAATAGAGGGCCTCCAGCTGTCAGGTCCTTCTGATTCTGCCTCAGCTCCAGAAGGCCTCTTTACCTGAGGTCACGCCCTTCTTCGTGCGGCCTGCACTGGGTGACTGAGAAAGATGAGAGCGTAAAGGTCAGGCCCTTTTGACCCAGTGTGGGACCCTGTTACTCTAAAGCTCCCTAGTGAAGTGGCTAAGATGTCTTCAGGTCTTCACTGCAGTTTAACTTCTTCCTCTGCTTAATCCTCCTTCCTGTCCCTTCTCTTCCCAAGTGTTGATCCTAATAAACATCTTATACTTAAAGTCCAATTCCACATCTGTTTTTGAAGAACCCAACCTCTGACAATTGACCTTATAGATCATCTAATCTGAACTCTAACATTTTTAATTAATAATTTTTTTCCTAAATTCAAAATTATTCTCACTTCTTATAGAGTGAGGTGCTGTGGAGAAAGCAAAGGTTCCTATGGCCAAGATTCACCTGGCCCTCCCTGGTCCGCTAGCTCACTACACATGTGTGGGCAATACAGTGCTCTTGACTCTATATAAAGAGCTCGGCCCAGTGCTCTGGACGACATAGTGGCATGGCTGCACGGCTGCAGGAGAGCAGAGCAGAAGCTGGAGAGGTGACAGTGCTGAGGACAGAGACTTAGATGACTGCAGGGTGGTGAGGCCCAGAGGCAGAGACTGGCTTACTGTATGCAGACTCGCTCTGAGTAGGTGGAATTCTAGTAATTGACCTGCCACTATGGGTATAAACCCTTTCACCCCCAAGAATATTCCACTGTCATATTTTTCGGTCTCATTGAATCCATAGTGAACTTGTCCAGGGCTGAAACCCATTGGCAAGACAGCCACCATCTTTGGAGACCATTTATCACAGTCTTAAGTAACTATGCCAACATTTGGGTATATCATAATTTACTTATCCCTTGAATGATTATTATTGCTTCTAGCTTTTTATAGTTTTTCACTAGCATAAATAATGCTAAAATAAACATCTTTCTGCATAAAGACTCTTTATGTGTTCTAAATTATTTTCTTAGGCTAGATTCCCAGAATTATTAAGTTAAAGGTATGCCATTTTAAAGGCTTTTGTTGGATAATTTTCCAAAGGGTTGAACCAGCCTTTACTATTATCAGTAGAGCACAACAGAGCAATGGGGTGCCCATTTTGGTTCATTTCCCCTATCATTTCATGGACAAGATAATTACTGGTTAAAGAGTAATTTGTGACACTGCTGAGTCTCCTGAATCTTAGATTAGATTAATTCTTTTTTGCCCAAATGTGTATAAGAATCTGAAAACATAAAGCAGTTCTTCTTGTCAGCCTCCCAGTATTCTTACTCTCATGCCTAGAATGTCAGTTCTCAGAGGATACTGCTGTGGGGAACAAAGTGAGTAGATGGTGATACTACAGGTGCAGAGATTTCTCCCTGGCAGTGATGGGAGCTAAGTCATAGAAGAAGTAGCCTCAGAAAGAACAAGCAGGGCAGGGACTGCAGCAGTGGACAGGGACCCCCTAGGCTCGGTAGGTGCCCCTGCTTCCATCATGATGCCATGTGTGTGTAGTAACAATGGACACAAACATAGCAGAAAACTTAGGACAACCACAAAATGGTGTTTCATTTTACAAAATGTTGACTTTCTATAACACTGTTCTATAACTTTTTTTTACTTAATATATCGTAAGTTCTCTAAGTCATTAAATAGGTATGTATGCATAGTTTAGAAAATTTGTGTTATGCTAAAATATATAGATTCTGAAATAGGCACTAATATTTTCATTTTAGAGATGAAGAAACTGATGTGCAGAAAATTTTTTAAACTTCTAAGATTCCACAACTGGTAAGTGGAAGAAATCCTATTGAAATCTAGTTGCATCTGATTCCAAAACCCGATTTGTTCATTATGCTAAATGTTGACCCTTAGGGCATAAAAAATTAAGCCCAGCAACAACTATCTTCTTTTTTTTTTTTTTTTTTTTTAGGAGAGCAAGGTACAGGCTTTTATTTAGAGATAAAGTGAAAGGACAGAGCTCCCGGGAGCTCCCCGCTCACACCAGGAGGGGACAGAGAGTCCCTACTATCTTCTTTTGATTATCTGGCAGGAGCTCTGGGGAGCAGAGTGCCTTTATAAGAAGGCAGAGTGGTAGAAATGGTGGCCCTTACCACCAACCCCCTGGAATTTTTCTTTTATTTTGCAATTTCAAGATTTAAGGAGTTGAATTCAGGTGATGCACTTAACTATTAGACACTGGGAACACAAAAAAGATAAACAGGGATACCAGTTTAAACAGCTGTGTCCACTTCATCACATTTCAAAAGCAAGGGCAAACAGGGAGCCTGGCACACTGTGTGCTGGGGGCAGGGTCCAGAGTGAGCCAGAGAAGCTTACCACACACTGGCATTGCACCCACAGATCACTGCTGCCCCCTTTCCTAGGTGCACTGCTTCTGCCAGAGAAATGTGGCCTAAATGAGAGTGGCACACATTGCTCATACTGTTAGAGTCCTCCTGATACCAAAGAAAGTTTTTCTGTCTGGTTGTTAGTGATGAAGATACCAATTGCATTTTTTTTTTTTCGCATCATGTGCTAAGGCTCCCTGAATACCCAGTTCAAATAGGACATTATAATTTGCCTCTCAGAGAGGGTGCCCCCAATTCCTACTAGAGGGCACTTGCTGCTGATTCTGGGTGAAGAGCTGCTCCTGAGGAGATTGGAAGTCCTGCCTCTGTGATCAGCCAGCTGTCAGATTGACAAAAAGCTTGTGGTACCTGGTGTGTTTGTTCTAGAAAATGGTCAGAGAGTGTTTTCTGACCAGCTGGAAGAGGGAGAGAGAGTGGTGAGAGGACTCTGTCCACCTGACTCTCCTCAACATCTCCCTCACCTCCCTTCCCTCCAGAAACTGTCCTTTAGGGCAGCTGGCCCTCCAGAGGGGGAGGCAGAAGGGTGTCAGCTGTCTTCAAGAGCAATAAACATGCACAATGCCACTCAGAGCAGGCAATGTTTGGAGGAGTAGATTAACCATGGAGAGGTTGTAAGAACTTCTAGTTCAGAACACAAAGGAAGAAAGAACAGGACACTGAGATGCAAAGATTTGTGATGGAGAAAGACTTGTGTAACAAAAGGAAATTAGAAACCAAGCAAGTAGAATATTCAAAAGACAGTCACACACCATGCATAATAATGAAGTTTCCATGACTCCCTTTGGCTCAGGTCCGGCTCCTAAATAATTTACTTAGCAACTCTCCCTCCCTCTGTAAACAGGTGGGTGTGGGGGACTTTGCAAATGTTTCCTCATTGCTCCTTTCACTGTTTCTGATAGGAAGGTCAGGCTGTCCTGAAGGCTTTCCTTTGCATATCCAGATGGAGAAACAAGCTCCACTTACCTGCCATTTGCATAAGGTGACAGAGTGAGACAATGGCAGTTCTAGGACTAGCAGGCAGCTTTCCCCATCAGTGCCATGTGGGCAGCAATGAGACCCCTCAGGGGTGGAATGGGGCTGAGGAATGGCAGTAGATGAGTGAACTCTGAAATGGAGGAAGGCACACAGACCACACTGGGTTCCTTTGGAAAACGATGCCATGGAGACCTCATTTCTAGTTGAGTCTTGTTCGGTTAATTTATGGCATGGGGGATGTCCGAGGCATGTTCTCACCACTGCCATGCCCCTAGTCCAGGTCTTTTCCTCTACATGCCTGACTTGGAGCTCGTTATTCCTGCCTTCACCCTCTCCTTCTAGTCAAGACTGTGCACGTTGTCGCCAGAAATACCTTCCCAAAACACTGGTTCTACCATGGCTCTTCCTAGATAGAAAAATTCTGTTGCAGAAGTCACAAACAAGTTATTATATCAGTCCTGTAGATATGCTTTGTTAGGCTATGTGATGTTTTAAAAACTATTTTGAATACATTTCCAACATTGAAAAGGGAAGATTTTAGATACAAATCCAAATTTCGAGCTCTTTTTGGAAAAATTAGAATGTTTGGAAAATCTAGGCTTGAATTTTCACATTGTGATTGACTGGAGCAGAGCAGCCTTCAGAGAGGGCATGTGCTCACCTCTCCCCTGTCTACATACCTGCCCAGCTTGCTGATGAGGGCGGCCTGCTTGGGTCCTCTAGACTGAGCATATGATTCTTGCTCTGTGCCAAACCTGACCCAGAGCAGAGGGTCCCAAATAAGCCTTCATATTGTCATTATCAAAGGGGCTCCAGCTTCAAGGTCCTCATGCCATGTGATGATAATTCCACACCTGGCTTTAAAAGGAAATGCACATACGCACAGTGCGAGTGATGGTGCTCCCTAGCCAGGCAGTGGCATTGAGGATGGAAAGGTGGGCTCAGTTTTAAAGAGAGATGTTTTTTTAACTTTTAAAAGCAACAGAGTTTAGTCATTTGATTATGGAACGTGAGGAGAGAAGGAAGACTAAGATGGCTCCCAGGCTTCTGACTGAGTCATAGCTGGTGACATTTACCAGCATAGGGAGCCCTGGAGGAGGAGCCAGTTTGGGGAGAGCAACCAGATGGAGATATACAGAGAGCGGGCGGATCTATGACTCCCAGGCTTAGGGGCAGTGTCTGGCTGGAGGTTGATTGTGTAGAGTTACCAGCCTTGTGGGGGTGATGAAGCCATGAGAAAGGAGAAACGACCCAGGCAGGGACTGTGTTTGGAGAGGAGTATAGGGCCAAATCAGAATATCAGGACACATCCGGAAGCAGAAGGAGAGTCACGGGAGACTGACAAGACATGATCTTGGTGGCACAGTAGCAGGAGAAGCTGGGGGCTCAGAAGGAGGTGAGAACATCTAGAAAGGAGTTGATAAGAAAAATTCTGAAATGTCCTAAAATTAAGTGACAGAAGGGCCATAGAATGAGGGAGAGGGACAAGGGAAGGTAATCAGTCAAATGTCATGGTCCATAGCTAACCAGCAACTCCACATTTCTGTATGAAGTCATTTCAGCAATTATCTAGAAAGTCCCCAGAACCACTGCAACCCCTTGTGCATGACCAGTGTCTGACCATCAACAAGCAATCCACAAGCCTTCTTTATGGACTAACCACCTATCCCCTGACTTTCCTACTTCACGTTAGCCCACCTTCCTTATCTATAACCAATGTGAATTTAAAGAACTTTCTTTGAGATCTCTTATCAGTGTCCCCTGGTTCTCAAGTTTGGCAAACAAGTTGTTTCTGTTATCAAGCCTTGCTGCTAAAGAAGCAAATAGATACTTCCTGTCCCAGGACTCAGTCCTTTATCTGGCTAGCATCTGTAAAGTATCAATAAACCCTTTTATTTCAGAGATCTTTTGGTCTCTAGAGTTTCTGATTTGTCAGAGTGATTAGAGAGTCACATAAAATGAGTTCTGAAAAAAGAATCTATTTAGGAATTTGGAAAGAGGTAGTTGTTTTGTTTTCAGAGTGCAGTGGGCGGAAGGATGAAGGCAGAAGCCTTATGCCAGTGAATTGACACGTAAGTGGGAAAAGTTGACACATAAATGAGAAGTTGAGTTAAGAAGGAAAGAAGATAAGAAATAGTTGGAGGAGCTGCAGAATTGGAAAGGGTGTTTTCTTTCTCTCCCAATGGTGGAGGTGTGGGCATTTGACTTGTTGCAGAGCACAGCGGAGGAGAGGTTGACTTTAAAGGAGAGGGTCTATGTGTGGAGCGGAGCCCAGAAGGGTAGTGCAGGTGGGACGATAAGCACATAGCCAGTGATGAGATCAGGAAGAGACCCTTCACCCTCTGGGTCTGGAGAAAGGAAGAAAAGGAGGTTACAGTAAAAAAATGAGAAGATGGAATTCATATTGGATTGCTTCAAATTTCTTTGAAGTTGAAGGCCAGGCAGGTAGCTGGAGGAGAGAGTTGGCTGTGTGGAGTCAGTAATATGGAGAATGTTCTTCTAGTGCTGATCTGAGCCCCAGAAGTGGTAGCTGCTCCTTAGATTTGCTTTTCCAGGTTCTTTATTAGAGTTATCTTTACTTCCTTTAAAAAGTTACATTATCATTTAAATTGTGCAATTCAATAATTTTTAGTACATTTACAAGGTTTTACAACCATCATCACAATATAATTTTATTTCCATAAAAATCTCTCATGCCCATTTTCTGTCAACCCCCATTCTCACCCTCAGCCCCAGGCAATCACTAATCTACTTTCTGTTTCTATGGTTCTGTTTATTCAGGACATTTCATATAAATGGAATCATACAATATGTGATCTTTTGTCTCTTGCTTCTTTCACTTAACATGTTTTCAAAGTTCATCCATGTTGAGCATGTTTCAGTACTTCATTCCTTTTATGATTGAATAATAGTCTACTGTATGATATAACCCATTTATTTATTCACTCACAATTCATTTGAGTTGTTTCAAGTTTTTGACTGTTGTGAGTAATGCTACTCTAAACATTTGTGTTCATGTCTTTGTATGGACATATGGTTTCATTTCTCTTGTGTAGATACCTAGGAGTGAAATGTTGAGCTATATAGTAAGTTTCTGTTTCACTATTTAAGAAATTGCTAGACTGTTTTCCAAGGTAGCAGAACCCTTCCCACCAGCAATGTATAAGGCTTTTGGTTTCTCCACATCCTTGGTAACACTTGATATTGTCTGTCTTTTTTATTATAAACATTCTAGTGGTGTTAAGCAGTATCTCATTGGGGCTTTAATTGACATTTGCCTAATGACTAATGATGCTGAGCATGTTTTCATGTGCTTATTAGCCATTCATATGTCTTCTTTGTTGAAATATCTATTCAAATCCTTTGACCATTTAAAGAAAATAAGTTGTAAGAGTGCTTCTTAGACAATTCCTCTATTCCAGTTCCCTGTTATAGTTAATAATTCTTTATATTAAACTTCCACTGTCCAGACTACTGTGTGGTATCTCTATTTATTTCGTTTTGACTTACACAGGTGACTACTAATATATACTCTCTGATAAGCTAGCAGGAAATACCCAGAACAGAAATAAAAAGAGAAAGCTCTGGAGCTAGACAGATTTGCACTTGGATCCCAGTTTTGCCATTTAATTCTATGTGGCCTTAGACAAGGCATTGAAACTCTATGAACTTGTAAAATAGGTTTTATAAAATATCTGTAAAATAGGAAAATAATGCCCCTTAAAGGATTTTCTTAAAGACCTTCTTAAAGAGATAAGACATTTAAACAGCTTATCACAGAGATTAGCACTTAGTAGCAACTCAATAAATGAGTCACCAAAAACAGCAGCAAATAAAAATAAATCTCAGGGTGTTCTATAGGTGAGAGCACTGTTCAGTCAAACCATAGTTGATGATAACATCCCTGTTGTTATTTAGTGAACAGTGTCCTTAACTGGCACCTGAGTGCTGCTATTGTTAAAGAGATGACAGAGAGGCTGGGTGATGGGTCAGGAAGGTCCTTGTAACATGGCTGCACTTTGAGAGCTCATTGTGAATATGGAGTATGATCTTCATTTCAGAAGGCCCATTTTATCAGTACCCCAGGAGTGTCCAAGCTTTAGAAGGATAACTCATGTCAACTCAACTCATATAATTATCTTAGTCTTTAGGATAATGCATTCCTAAATGAGTTGACTCATTCTTTCAGAGATTGATCCATTAGTCACTAACTGTTATGAAGTTTAGAAAACAATTGCTTATTTTCACTTTCAACTGACTATATATGGAGACACAGCCTTAAACTACAAGTTTACACTGAAAAAGCATAAATGACAATATATCACAAACACCACTGTACTGCTTTTGACAGTTATTTAGTTCATCTGTAGGTTTGAACATTTTCATATATTCATGCTTTGTGTGTAAGATGTTTTGCTGTCTTGAAGAATGATAGAACCGTAATCAGGAATAGATGTAATGAAGGACTCATAAAGGTGTAATAGGTTGCCAGATAAAGATGGATCTTAACACTGATGGGGCCAGAAACTGTCAACTGGGGACTTGTATTAGACATTTTCTTTTACACTTACATTTAAGCTAAGCTATTCTGAAAATAACTTGTGCATGGAAAGAATGGATGGAGTTTTTGTTCAAGCATTTGCACTCAAAGACCAGGTGTAGCTCTGGGAGGAGGTGGTTCCCTGTCTGGGACAAGTTCTCTATGAATTTGGTGAGATTAAACAAAGGAAAGGTCAAGAAGTTGGGATAAAGAGAGTTACCACATTTATGCTTAAGGCAGTCACAGACAGCTGGCTACACATGCCTGGCTCAAATGTGCTCCCAAAGCCTGCTACAGTTCTGCTCCCCAGCACAAGCTTAATTCTCCAGGAGCACAGAGCTCCACAGCTCCCATCCAGCTCCCCGAGCAGCCACCAGCTCCCTGCTCCCACACTCGGGGAACAACTCTGTGGGTGGGTCTCTGGTGACTGGCAGACACCTGGCCAATTACATACCAGGAACTGAGGGAAGGAGAGAATGGTGTTTCCTCTCCACTCCTCTCTTGGGCCAGTGCTCCTGTGGCTGAGCAGCTCTGCCACTGGTAAACATCCTGTAAATGTGCAAACATGCTCTTATTATATACACAGTGGGCCCTATTAAAACCAGGTGGAATTCCTGGTCAGTAAGTTCCATTTTCCCCACACCAGACTGGATTAGGGCAGGTGTGACTCATAGGACTGACTGTATCTTTGCTACACACTAGAAAATGAACTGGAGAGGACATGGACTGGGTGGTTGGTATGTCACATGGTTTTATTTGTACCAAACAGACCATTTTGTCACAAATAGGAGTCACAATGTACCCTAGAAGAGGATGGAAGATAGTGGATGTTCTGTCCACAGAGACAAGGAAATGAGGTGTGCTCTGAATTAAAGAAGGGACAGACTCTGGGTCTCATGGAAGTGGAGCTTAGATTCTGGACATGGAGATGTAATTTATCAGCTACTCTTCCTGTTGTATATTCCTTGTTCTATGGACATTTATTTACATATTCAGCCCAGAGTTAGACATGTTTAGGGAATTAGGTAATATGGTGTGCCCACAATTAAGACACGCTGGAGTGGGCTGTTTTTACTGGAGAATCAAGTTACAAGATGACAAGAGCTGAAAGCAGAGGCTCAGCTCCCGATGTTCTGGAGCAAAGGTTCTGGCTGAGATGACATGTGGATTATATAAAACAGGATTTATAGAACAAGTAAGCTTTACTCAGTGACCCCTGAAGGTACTTAAGGTGAACCTGATCAAAGTACCTGTATTTCCTGTAGCCATAGAAGACTGGGGCTCAAGTTATTGTTATTTGGGTATTAAAAGACCAGAGAATTTAAACTCCCTGTAATATAAATGTAAATATTTCAATACCATGGGCCTAACAAAACTATCAGAACCAGAAGCTTAATCGAAGAATGATATTAATGATCTGGCATTTCCAAATCATTGCTAATAATGTGTAATACAAAAATGATGTTTCATCTCCTCTATTTTCCCCCTCTTATCTTGCTACATTTGTAAATCTGGGTGGAGTCAAGCAGTCCTTGCTCATGGTTCATACCAGACCTTGTGCTCTCTCTGGAGCACCTTCTAAACAACCCATGTTCCTTCATGACTCCCGCAATTGACTCGCTCTGATGCTTTGCCCTGAATTTCAGTTTCTATTCTTGACTTTTGCTCTGCGTTATTCATCACCTTGTAATAAGAATTGGCAGTCCTTTCTAACTCAGGCTTGCATTGTATCCTCAGACTTTTAGCAGTCTCTGAACTTCTTTACCTCCTCCTTTCTTTCTTCTTTCTTCCTTCTCTTCCCTGTTTGAGAAAAGGATTGAAGGTACTTATAAAGATACAGTTGATCAAAATAAAATAGCAAATGAATTAAAAATGTTTAATTAATATTAAATTAAAAGAAGATGAATAAAAGAAAATAAAAATAAGGATAGGTAATAAAAATATATATGTATAAATCTCTCAGAATCCCAACTTGTGGCTGCTGGGGGGCCTTCAGTTGGTCCAAGTTTGCTGGAGATCAATCAGAAAGAGGGGAGCTAATTAACTGCCCAAGTCACAGGGGTCATGATGTAAAAACAAGCCAGGGTAACCTATTCCTGATGCTAAAACCAGAAAGAAAAATCTTCTCAAAGAACTTCATAAAGAAGATCTTGTGTAATGTGATGGCAAAGGCCCTCAACAACAATTCCTATGTTAGGCACGGGGGTGGAATTTGTTAGGGTGACCACTCCAAAGCTCAGTTCAATAAAGGCGGTTCTTCCCGTAGCTGGTACAGTAAGAGCCGCTGGTCTAGATTTTAATAGATTTGGATGGATGGTGGTGCATTTGAGACTCTTCTCCCTCACAGGTCCAGGATCTAGTTTTCTGTGTTTCCCAGTGAGCGCAGGACTCTACCCACAATGGGCCATCCTACGTTAGGTAGGAAGACTCTCACCTTTGTTCCCTGAGCCTTGCCAGCCCAGCCTTCCGCTGCCTACAGCCTGGATCCAGAATTTCTAGGTTCAGCCTGGTTGCTCTCCCCTCCCCTTTCTGTCAGTCCTTAACATGCTGGCATACACCTCTATTCTCAGTGCCAGTGATCCCTCATCTTCTTCAAGCCTTATTCTTCCCAACTATTGAAGGGGGCTGTATCTATGTCATAGTTTTGATGTGAAGAGTGAATGAGAAATTATACACAAACCCTCTAGCACAGTGCCAAGCAAGTAGGAGGCAAGCAGCTAATCTTGGTTCTCCTCTTCTTCATCATGATATAATGTTTTTTATTTGCACTTTTAAATTTAATGCTTTACATATTTCATATATAATTTTTCCTTCTAAGGAGACTGTCTTTCAGTTTTTTAAGCCACCCTTCTCCCTGAATTACAGACCATCATGCTTTGAACATGGTAGGGGCTCCATACATACGGATTGAATAATTCCAGTTGGAATGATATGAAAAGTTGGAGTAGAGCAGGACAAAGAACAAAGCCTACGCTCCATCTAAGGCTCTGTGTGGTGATCAGTTAGAGCCGTGGCAAGACTGTACCCGCCTATCATTCTCCAAAGCCATTTCCCCTGTCAAAGTGTGGTTGAGAGAGAGACAAACAGCAAGACAGAAAGAAAGGGGCTGGAGACAAGCGGGTATTGGGTAGAAGGTAGGAGGAAGCCGGAACAGTCATTTTTTCTCCTCACTCAACTTCAGTAAATAATTCAAATAGTTTAAATAACTCAAAACAGCCCTATTTTCCCAATTCTCTTGGAATTTAATTTGAGGGCTTTGGTAATGCACAATTGTCGACACAATAAGGATTTTTTTTCTTAAAGAGAAGCTCTCTGTTCTAGTGAAAGTCACATACAGAAGGAATCTGATTATTTTTTTAAATGTCTTTATTGTAGAACAATTCTGAAATGTGAGTCAAACACTCCCCTCACCCCTTTTTCCACCAACTTCCCCCAGTGCCACCTAAGGAGATATGAAAATAACTCAAGGTATTTCAGGGAAAATCAGTAGGCTATTTTAGCTTATCCTAGATGGATCTTGATAAAAAAGAATTATCCTTCTTTCAGTTTATGGAAAAAGGGGGCAGAGGAGGACCCAAGGTGAAAGAGTTGTGTTGGCCTGTTTGTTCAGGGAACTCAAGCGTATCAAAGCATGTCAGAGCATTTAGGGTAGCTGGCCATTGGTTTTATTTGAATGGAGCCTTAATAAGCCTCAAGGGAGAGAGAAAAAGGACCAGTTGGAGTTGATGATTGGTCTCCAATTTAATAATTGCAGTAAATTATTAGTAAATAATAACAAAAGGTAAAAGGGATACTTTTAAATGTCATAAAATGAAACACTTTACCTGGAGCAGAAACAGACAAGTTTACCAACTTGATTCGAGGACACTGTTTTGGGCATGTGGAGGGGTGACTGTGAGTATGACACTGTATGATGATATCAAATGTGGTACCCCCTCAGGGAGTGCTCTGTCTTTGCCTGGTGCTGGCTGCACTGGACACCTGATACTGACTGTGAAAGTCATCTAGTCCAGGTATGTCTCTATAACAAGACCTAAACAAGTCTTTTCACCTTGATAGTTTATGAAGATGGGAAAAATTAAGAATGACTAAGCTCACATTCTGGAAAGAACTGTATACACTTTACCATATGTCTAATTCACACATAAATGCATATACAAACTATAAAGGATACAAGGTAGATTTGCTACGGTACTGGTACAAGTCTTTAGGTCTGGCTGAGAGAAGTACCTATGCTCTAATTGAATTCATAGTTTCCTTATTCTAGTTCTGTAGATTCTCTTCTAGGCACCATGCCATTTTTCTAAATAACAGGCTGTACTGAGATGTGTCTTTCTTCTACTGGGGTCTTTATTACATACTGGCTCATTATATGCATGGGTTTCATCAGCATATTCCAGGAAATCTTCAACTTCCTCCAAAGAGCAAAGAGAAATACTTAGACAATAAATGCCCAGCCCACACCACTACCACATCTGCCCTCCTGCCATACCCTGCATTTCTGACTTTGGTGGAGATGAAGTCTCCCCCCTCTTAGTCCAAGTGTCCTACCTGTGCTTTCAATCCCATCCCCTTTCACCTACTCAAGCATATCGCTCCAGGCAATTCTCCTTACCTTTGTCTCCTTATCATCTGTTGTCCCTGGATCATTCTTATCAGCATGCTGACCTGCTGTTATTTCTCCCATCTAAAAAATAAATCCTTTCTTGACACCACTTTCTTCCACAACTATATCCCATTTCTCTCCTACCCTTTACAGCAAAGCTCCTTGAAAAAGTTGCTGCCTCCAATTCCTTTCTCCCATTGTCTTGTAACCCACTTCCAGCAGGCGTTCATCTCCATTAGTTCACTGAAATTACTTTTATCCAGGGCAACAATGACTTCTATGGTGGTAAATCCGATAGTTGATTCTCACTTCTCCTGATCAGTGGCTCCTCCTCTCCCCACTACCCCTCCAGCCTTCCGTCTGACTGTTCTCTTCTTTCTCTCCACTCCAGCCACACTGTCCTTACTGGTCCACAAATCAAACCCTCTCTCCCCAGGCCTTTGTACTGGCAGTTTCCTCTGCCCTGGATGCTCTTCACCCAGGTATCTGCAGGTGCATCTCTCAGATCTCTTTTAAATCTTTGTTCAAGTTTAACCTTTTAAGGGAGGCCTACCCTGACCATCCCATTTAAAATTGTACCTCCACCCACCTTGCTGTCACTCTTGGTTCTTTTCTATATTAGTTAATTATTGCTGTGTGACAAATTACCCCCAAACTTAGTAGTTTAACACAGCAATAGGTATTTCTTGTCTCTCATAGTTTCTGTGGGTCAGGAATTAGGGGTGGTTCCTGCAAGGCTGTAGTCACATGTCATCCCAGATTCAGCAGCCATCGAATGCTGATGGAGGCTGGAGGGTTTGTTTCCAAGAGGAGTTATTCAAATGGTTGATGGGAGGAGGCCTTAGTTTCTCCTCACATGGATGTGTCCCCAGGCTCCCTGAGTATGCCATGCAACATGGCTGCTGGCTTTCCCCAGATCAAGTGCCCCAGGAGACAGTGGTCCAAGCTGCAGCATCATTTACAGCCTCGCCTTGGAAGTCACACAACATCACTTCTGCTGTGTCCTATTGGTCTCATACGTCAGACCTATTTAATGTGGGAGGAAACAGAAGATGTGTTTCTAGGAGGTGGGATCGCTGAGGGCCATCTTGGAAGCTGGCTACCACATCGTCACTCTATTTTTTTAATAGGGAGCATCACCCCCTAACATTTTGTATCATTTACCTATTTCAAATGTTTCTTTGGAAAGCATGGAAGCTCCTTGAGGGTGGTAATTTTGATCTGTTTTTTTATATCTCTAGCGTCTAGCGCAGTGTCTGGTAGAAGCATTCAAATACTTGTCAAATGAATAATTGACTATAAAGCTCTGAGATTCTGTCTGCTTTCCCTGATTGTTATTCTGGAGCAGCTTCTTTCTCTCAGTTTGCAAGGAGCTGCAGCTCCAGCTAGCCCTTCACACTTCTCTGAGCATTCAGTGACCCATCTTGGTTTTCTGACCACCCAATCTATTTAGTTCCTTTGCTGGAGTGAATAACTTCTTAATTGGACCTGAGCTAAAAACAAGTTCTCCCTCATTGGAACCTCTCCCACATGCACACAGTAAGTAAGAGATTTTCTTTGACTATTTTATGCCTAGTATATATATCAAAGTAATAGGGTCTCACCCCCAATGTCTTCAGAGTCAGTCAGGCCTAAGAGCCAAGCAGGGAATAATTCAATAAGCAAAAGGAGCTAGTCAAAGGAAAGAGCTTTGGCCTAGAGTGGCTGTGAGGGGAGCAAGGGCACATGCTGCCTCTGTTCTGTGGCCTAAGGAAGGAATTACTGGCATCTGGTTGGTGAGCCTGATGCCACCAGAGCTCAGGAATTACCAAGAGGAGAAGTGGCTCTGTTCCCTCTCGGCTGTGTGTTGGCAGTGCCGGCGGCCCATGTGGTAGTGGACGTGCTGGTGGCTGAGGAGCTGGGAATCCCAGTGGAAGGGGAGGGAAAAGAGCAGGTGGCAGCTGTGAAGGGCACAGCCGGACTGGTGAAAAGGGCCCTGGTTTCTCCTCTGTCCACAGCCACCCATGCCCTTGCGCCCATCCTGAATTTCCTCACAGGCTCTTGCTTTAGCTATTTTCCCATACCCATTTCTTACTTCTTTCTTTACCACAGGCTTTTCCCCTCATTCTACAAACAAAATTAGCTCTCCCCTTTCCTAAAAACCTCTCTTCAGTCCTGGGGCCACTTCTTCTCAGGTCGTAGCCATCTCCGAAATAAAATGAACACATGCACAAACCATATTCCTCTACCATTTGCTCTTGTTTCCAACCACCACTAGTTTTTCCTAAGCAAACATATTAAATGAGCTACTCCTATGCCTGCCTTCATCATCAATGTATTCAATTATCAATTCTTTCAATGAAGAATTTATTGAGGACCTACTAGGTATGATATACTGTGCATAAAGAAATGGATTATGGTTTTGACCCTCAAGGAACTGTCTGCCAAGTAGGGGACACAAACAGTTAGGCAAATTATAATATAATGAGATAAGTACAGCAAAGAGGATGTGTATAACGTCAGGAGGTAACTTAGGAGAGAGAGTCATTGACAAGGGAGGAGAGAGGCAACAGTTGGAGATGGTTTCCTGGAGATGTTGGAGCCTGAGCTAGATTTTGAAAGATAATAGGTGAATATAGGGCTGGAGAGTTGGGAGAAACAGAGTATCCTGGAAGCTAAAAAGCGATGCGAGTCAGCTTAATCCAATGCACAAAGAGATGACATAAAATGAGGAAAATATACATAGGAGTTTGGCAGCATGAAAATCATTGGGGAACTTTGCTGATGCAAGAAGAGTGAAGAGGAATGCAGTGGGACGAGAAACAAACAAGAGCTGAGAACCACAGGTGGTTTTGGCAGGAGGTTAGCTGATATGGAGAGCACTGTAGGATAGTAGCTGGAGAGAAGTGAACAGTGAGAGGAACTACTGAGGCTGGAAGAGATAGTGACCAGTCACCAGTGCCTTAGGGCTGGTGTGATGATCAAGTGAGTTAATACATGTTAAGTGACCCAGCACCCACGTGATTAGTAAGCTGTGGGCCAGAAAACAAATTCTCATCCTTGGGTAACAATTCCATGCTCATTCATTTGCACCAAGGAGGCCTTAGGGAAAGGTTTCCACGTTCAGACACTTCTTAGGTAGTGGAGAGAGATAAGAGATTGGACAGGACTATCTGAGGCTACTCAGAGGCCTCATTGCTCATTCAAAGAAAGAGGCCCCGAGCTCCCTGTGTTCAGGGGTCAAACCTCGCCTCACCTGTTCTCTGCATGTGGCTCCAAAGAGGAGGATGCCTCATAAGGTAGGGCTGAGGATGGACCTTACCTCCGGGAAGCCCACAATGTCCCTGCTCTCCTCCCAGCCACACGTTGTAGGTGGGGACCTTTGTCATCAGAGGAGGGGACTGAGCATGGCCGAGCTGTAGCCACTGCAGTTTTATTGGCTGCCCTGGGAGCAGGGAGAGATTTGTGAGCCACGTTGGCTAAAGGGAACAGCAGGTCCTCTTCAGTCCCTGATCTGGGGACAGTCTCAGATGAGGGTAAAAAGAGTATATATATGCTAAAATTTTAAGATGTCATTCACAAAGGAGGAAAGATATCCCCCATAATGATGCCACCCAGAGATAACTACTGTCAAACTGTTGGGGTAAGGTAGACCTCGCCTCACTGGCTTTGACCACTTGATATGCAAGCTTCATTCCATGTCAAAAAATATACATCATTTTAAATGATTGTATAGTATTCCTGTGAATCAATTGAAGATATACTGGAATGGAACAAGACAACATGGTCTGAGTAATCCCATATTCCTTCTCACCAATGTCGCACCAGGTGGCACCTCCAAGGACTGCATCCCCACACTCTCAGTGTATCTGAAATAGGGCTTTGTCCTCCAAACCCTTCCCTCCTTTTAAAGTCCATTCTTCCAGTCATGCACACTCAAATCACTAGGTTCATTTTGTCTTACTTCTTTTAATCTCTGCTAGTCACCACATCTTGTAAATTCTTCCTGTGCAATATATTTTTACCCACCCCACCCCCTTTAAATTTTACTTCCAGTACCTGAGGACAGAACATTATTAAATTACACCTAATTACAAGATTCTCCATTTATTGTAATTGCTCAGTCTCTTTCTCTCTCTCTTTTATTTTCTCTAATTCATTCTGCGGAATGCTGCCAAACTGCAAATACTCAAAACCTTAAGCCCAAACTCAAATTCTCAAAAGCCTTCAATGGCTTCAGATTTTCTTAAAAATATCTTGTGTTTGTAGAGCACATCTCATATCATTTCTATTTCTGACAATAAAGTATGATAACATACAGGAACATACATATATCATTAAAAGAGACCTACATGTATCTATAATCCAGAGATATCAAGCTCAATGCTCAGCCCAATAGTTGACAAATGGGAGCTACTCAACAGATATGAATGGATGAATAAATGAATGAATGAAGTGCACTCTATTTCCAGTGACTTCATCATAAAACAGGAGTCATGTCTTCTCTGGGTTAAAATTTAAAAGTTAACTAGTAAGCACACTTGAAAATTTCAGCCAGAAGATTGGCCTGCATGGTGGGCAGGCATGAGGCACTGTGCTGAGAATGTTGGTAGAGAAAAGTTCCTACCACATTTTTTTAGAGTTCTGCAGTAATGCTCTCCAGCATATCCAAAACCTCGGTGCTTCTGGTACTCTCCACTTTCCCTAGCTTCTCTTCCTCAGATGACTGGAATATCTGTCATAAGCAACTTGGAGGAAAAGGTAAAATATTCTTTTTTGGATCTAATGAATATGAATGATGCTGAGAGAGGAAAGGAAATCTCCAGTTCAGTGAGGGTGCCTCACAGGTGAGAAAATCAATGAGTCCTATCAGTGCAGCATAGTGCTGAGCCTTGGAATGAGAGTACCTTAGGCATGTCACTATCCTTCTCTGAGCCTGTCTCCTTATCTATAAATAGAGATCATACCTATCATGTATGGTTGTAGAGAGAGTTACGTGCAGTTAGGATGTGTTTGTGCTTAGCACATAGTCAATGCAATGAATAAGTATTACTATTGTATCAGTCAAGGTTCTCCAGAGAAACAGAATCAGTAGGATATGTAAGATTTATGAGCCAAGGAATTGGCTCAAGTAACCATGAGGCTGGCAAGTCCAAAATCTGCAGAGTCGATGTCCCAGTTCAGGTCCCAAAGCTGACAGGGTCTGTAGAACCAGGAAGAGCTAATGTCCCAATTTAAAGGCCACCAGGCAGGAGAATTCTCCCCTACCCAGGGGGGTTCAATCTATTTTCTATTCAGAATTTCAACTGATTGGATGAAACCCACTTACATTGTAGAGGGTAACCTGCTCTACTCAGTCTACTGATTTAAATGTTAATCTCATCCAGAAAAACCCTCACAGAAACACCTAAAATAAAGTTTGACCAGATATCTGGACACCATGGCCCAGTCAAGTTGAAACATAAAATTAACCATCACAACTATTATCAGTAATAATAAACTGTAGGCAGAATGCTGTGAGAGCATATCTTGGGATACTGATCAGTCTGGTGGTGGTGGGTATAGAGTAGGCCTCAGAGGAAAGGACTGATGAAGGCTTCCTAAAAGTGATAGAGTCTAATAGATTGTGGGTCATCCAGGTGAAGATGTCCAGAAGGCATTCACTATAGAAATCTGGGGCTCAGGGCAGAGAACTTCCAGTAGATAAGGATTTGAGGGTCAGGTTAGAAGCTGAAGCCATGAGAATGGATGAGATCAGTCAGGAAAAATGTAGAACTGAAAACAAGGGAATGGAGCCGTGAAGAATAGCATTTTACAGACAGCCAACAGGGAGGCCTAGATGAAAGAAAAGTGTACTGAATTGGAATGTTCTCAAAAACCTAAGACTTGAAACAAACAAAAAAAGCCTTCTTCTTGATCTGCTCTGTCAATTCAAAGATTCTAAAATGAGTTTGCCGAAAATTGGTACTACTTGTACTGAAACTATAAGCATACACGAGTTGAGGCCCTTGTGATATTTGGCTCTGGCTGTTATCACAGCTTACTTACCTTTCGCAGGCTCCCCACCTCTGGCCCAGATTGCTAGAACCACCATTAGGCATGCAAGGCAGGGAACCCCAAGTAGGTGGCTAACTACATGGAATGATTTGGGAAGGTCTTTCCACCCCAACACCACCCCTGCTGTTGGTACCTGCCGCAATTCTTCCATCACAAACGTCTTGAAAGGAAGGGCCATTTCCCATCCACCCATAAAGGCTTGAGAGAGCTGGCTCTGCTTCTGACTGGCTGTGTGATCAAGGACTGGTGACCTGCTCTCCAGGACTCAGGTTCTTCCTTCGTAGAATGAGGAGATTTAACTTGATGGTCTTTCAAGTCCTGTCTTTCCCTAACCACCCACAAATCAGACTAAAGAATTGTTGAATTGTTTGAATTAATGAACTTCTGTTTTCCAATTGGGTTGAAAAATCCCACCAAAAGAAGCAACATATTATAAGCTATTAATGTTAACATAAATTAATATTTCTGATTGCTGAGTGCAGGATCTTGTCAAATGAGAGTCCCCATAGGAGTCCAGGGGGTGGGGAAAGAGAAGTAAATATTCTGAGCAGATTGCTCATGAGAACAAGCTTGCTGGGTGAGTAGGGATTAGGGCAGACATGGTAGGAAGAAATCTGTGCCAGCTAAGGGGGTTTCTGGAATCTAAGAAATTCTGGAGGATTTGAGGACAAAGAAAGGATTTTTGGTTTAATTTAACAAACATTTGTTGAGAATATACCATGTGCCAGTCACTTAGCTAAGCAGAGTGGCTACAACAATAAGTAAAACAAAATTCCTGACGTTCAGAAATTCACAAAGACTGAGAAGGGGAAAAGAATACTTCAACAGAGAGTGTTACATGTTACATGTTACAACATGTGGTTTAAAGTGTGCATTCTGGGCCAGCCTGCTTGGATCTGAATCCCAGTGCTGTCACTTACTAGTTGTGAGATGTTGGCAAATTTCTTAACCTGTTTATATTTCCATTTCTCCATCAATAAAATGGGGATAATAATAGTACCTAGTTATAGGGCTGTTGTGAGGATAGAGCACATTGCCTGGAAGAGAGTAAAGACCGTATCTACGTGTTTGTTATTACTCAGTGAGTCTTGGAGGCAGCCTTTAGTTACCATGGGAGAGAAGGCCAGGAAATCTCAAGAGGCAAGTATATCCCTTGTACAACTGGTGGCCATTCTACATCTTTTGTCCTTATTTCCCTTTGTCTTTCTTGGGTCCCTACCAAGCCACATGCTTACTCACCCCCCCACATCGCCAGTGATTAGCCACGGCATCCAGCAGAGTGCCTCCCATTCCTGATGCCCTTTGATAAGGCCTTGCCTCTGGGAAACAGAAGCCATCTTTATCTTTTATTTTTGTCCAGTGTACTTTCCTTCAGCCACCTCTGTCAGTCATCCTCACTGTCCCCTTGAGCACCTGTCCTGAGGTCAGTTGCCTAGACACTGGCACTCATCAGTCTGAGCAGTGGGAGTCGCAGGTCTCCACCTTTCCTGTGCTTCTCTTTTCCTCTGGGCGCAGCGTGCTCCTGTCTCTCTGCACCATCCAATGGCATTAGGAACATCAGGGAGCAAAGACAGGTTCAGGAAGGAAAATGACAATGACACAATGTGGAAGCCCTAAAAGCACTGGTCCAGGAAATAGAGGTCTGGTTCACCCTGACTCTGCCACTGGCTTGCCCTGTGACCCAGGAAGTCTCTCTCTCATGGCTCCCTTTCCTGGGTTGTCAAGTGACTGCTGCATGAAGCAAGTAGTGTGCAAACTTCTTACCACCACAGACCTTTTCCTATTTCTCTCTGCATGGACTTCATGTTTTGAAAGATTTGATTTGCCTCCCACCAAAACCTCTGCATTTTAAAGAATTAATTTTTTTCTATTCGTAAACAGAAAGTTAAGAGAGAGTTTTATGACACAGAACTGACAAAAGCCTAGCATAAAGCAAACATAAATAAGCCACACAGAGAAACACAGAGGAGAGATGAGCAGAAAAGAGAGAATGAAAGAGAAGATTGTGGCAGATAGAGGCTGCTCACTGTTGCCAAGGAAGCAGAAGTAACAAAGGAGGGAAGGCAATTGGCTTCTGCTGCTTGAGGTTGGGGGTCATCTTCGACCACACCTGCTAGGCATCACTTGTTAGTAGAGGTATAAAGAGAGATGCTGAATGCAGACCAGAACTGCTTCAGTAAGTCTATTCAACAAACAGTTACTGCCTCTCTACCACATGCCAAACACTGTGTGGGGAAATAATGTATGCCAGTAAGATCCGGTCCTTGTCTTCAAGGAATTCTGAAGCCAAAGGATAAGTCACATAAAGGAAATATACATCTGAGGCTGAAGAGTGCCACAGGAGTACCAAGCAGCACAGAGAAGAGAATGATTAATTCTGTCATGGGTATTGAGGCCACCTTACAGAGGAAGCGACATTGAGGCTGGGCCTTGAAATGAGTTTTAGCCTCATCACTAAGGGCACTCCAGGCTCAGAGAGCCACATGGACAAAGCTGTGAACATTCCTAGTCAGAGGTGGCTGGACTTAAAGGAGGTGGAGCTGAGAAATTGAAGATGGGACTACCATTGGGCCAGACTGAGACACCCCAGATGGAGAAGAATATAGTATTGCTGTAAGGCACGGCTTTACTTAAAATATGTAGGTACATTTCCCCCAGGACTCAGTGGGATGTGGCTTTCAAGTGACTATCCAAGCCAATGAACAGTCTGTAATCACGAAAACCATATTTTAGATGTTGACAGATAACAAGAAGTTCTACTTAGAGGCATTTTTTACTTTGTCTTTTTGAAAATAATAGTCATTTTACAGAAAGAATTTATGCTTCAAAAACATATTTATTAGTGTTAATACCTTATTAATAATGTTAATAATTTATTAATTTATAAGTATATGTTGCTCTCTTAAGACTTTTATCTGTGGGCTTGTTAGGCATATGAGAGGAACAACACTGTATTTACAATGAAATATGTGAATAAGTAAAATATTGTTAATGTTTTATGGATAACTATTAAATTCTGATAAAAAACTGTACACTGAGCTGGGTATAGGAAGTTAAATAAAGGTTACTGAATTGTGATATACACTGTGTGAGTGCATGTGTGTGTGTGCGTGTGTGTTTAGGAGAGAGGAAGAAAGGGAGGAAGCAGGACAGAGGTACACTGACAAGAGAGGTCTCAGAAACAAGTTTCTTGAGGTTATTTTGTGAAAGCAAATGCCAATTAAAAAACTAAAGCAAGAAAGTTTAGAAGATTTTGTGAGTCATAAAATGCAGAAAGGAAAGGAACTTTTAGCAGTTTAAGAAAAATATAAGCCAATCTACAGAAAGCATGCACAAGACTGTATGTGGGTAGTACATACAATATACAAAACAGGCAGTGCCAAATTTGTATACCATGCAATAAATAAATATTAAGCATTCACTATACACCAGGCATGCATAGTTATTTCTTCCTCTCTTGGAACTTTTACTATATCTCTATGCATTTGACAGAAGTTGTAACCTTTTCTACACTGATTTGCACTTTTCTGCAATTGCAATTGCAAAGGGTATTTTTAAAAATATTTTTAAATATGTAAAATAGAGCCAAGGTTTAACTATGAGTGAGTTTTCACAAAATAGTCAATGGCTGTCTGTATTGTGAATGAGTGGTGCCATCTTTGTGACTCAATCCAGTGCACTCTCTCAGAATTTAACCACTTTATTTATGTACTCATTTCTTTTCTATTGGACCTCAAGCGTAGCGAATTGAATTGGTCACATGCCTCAGTTCATATCTCCTCATCACTATTGGTTTATTCAAGGACCTTTTTAATGTTATTCTGTTTTTTTCCCTTTTATCCTGTTTTTCTGCCCTGCTCCTGTGTCTTTAATGTATGTCCTTTCATTTTCCACATATTTATTACATAGGACAGGTCTCGGATGGAGGACTGGAAAGAATGGTGGTGTACCCTGAGCTGAAGTTACTTTGACTTTGTTTTGTTGATATCAGGAAGTAAGCACAGCAGAAATATAGAAGGTATCCGCCAGAGGAAGGAAATGTGGGGTCTGGTGACCTGAGATGGTCGCGGCAGCTCCTGGAGAGTGAGGAGGTCTCCAGTTCACGGGCGGGCAGAACTGTGGGGTCTCTGTCTTTTGGCCCTTTTTGGCCCGGAGGATCACTATCAAAATTAAAGGTAAAGTAGCTTTAAATCCTCTCAGCCCTATCTACGGATTCCACCACCAACTATAAGAGAGCTGGGGTGGGGTCGGCCGTGAGGGAGAGAGGGAGACGTAGCTCCACCTTGAAGTGAACAATTTCTGTAATTGGCAATAGTCTTCTTTCCAGATGTCTGCCAGATTTTTATCATGTTAGCCCCTGTTGAAGGAGGGGAAATGAGCTTTTGTGGATTAACATTTAGTGAGTCTCAAAGCTTGGCAGAAACCATGTGGTCACCCATGATCCGTGTGACATGAATCAGGAGCCTCCTGGGCTTCCGGGTGAGTCTGCAGCATGTGTTCACCAAATCCTCTCCAAAGAAGTTCTAAAGGACCGTCGCACCATTATCACTGACAGGCAGTATCCTCCCTCTGCGTGTAACAGACAGCTTGAAGACCTGCTGGATACGGGACAGAAACAGAAGCAGAATGGGGGTGGGGCCTGGGGCCGGGAAAGGCATTGTTCTAGAGCTCTGATTCCGTTTCTTCTCTATTGAGTCACTTTTCAGGCTGAATTTTCAGCTCCACACCACCTCAGGGTCACTGGGGACAGCCACTTGGATTCCTGGACACCGAGCTGAGGGTGTGGTTGCTGCGGCAGCTGGTGTGAGAGTGTGACTGGATGGGGTCCTGTCTCAGCTGTGCTTGTGGTGACATGGAGACTGCCACGGCCTCTCCCACTTCCTATCCAGACTATTCTGACTCCCCTGAGTACGTCAGCAAAACATCCCACGCAGTAGCCTCCTAAAGGAGGCAAGGGACATGGGAGAGGCCGTGGGAGGAGAGGAGAGGGCGGAGGGCGGAGGGGTTGCCCCAGCTTCGTCATGTGTGTCGGCTTGGGCACCACGCACGAGAGTACGCGCAGCCCATGCCTGGAGACTGGATAGGCACCCATAAGTATAAATGCAGGGGTGACCTGGGCAGGGTGGCATGGCTGGGAACGCTCCCCTAATTTCTTACTGTTGTTCAGAGTCACGCGACCTTGGGAGGGGTCCAGCTCAGCTTGCTGTGGTACCTCAGACTGGCTTACAGAGGTGACCCTCTATCATCAGAATCTGGAGGCCATTTATAGCTCCCACATGCAAGGCCCTCCCTGGACTCAGGACTTCTGTCAGACCACAGCAAACTCCCTGCTGACCTGAAACAAAACTCAGAAAAATTAAGGGTGATCATTTTTCTATTTTATTCACACAAGTACTTTTCATAAACTCTGCAGCTTAAGTGTCCTTTTATTTTTAAGTCATTTTTTTAGAATTTCACATACCAAATCCATTGACCTAGGTGAATATTACCAGACCCCACTTCACCTACTTACTGGCTGTGGGGCTCTGGGCAGTTATTTAAACCCCAGTTTCTTCTTTTGTAAAATGTGAATAAGAATAGTCAACCCACCTCGGAGGGTTTTTGGGAGGATTAAATGAGATCTTTTAAGTAACATGCTCATCATAGGGCCTAACACATTCACTGCTCAATATGTGTTAGTTCCTATTATGATTTTTACTTAAAGCTGTTCCATGCTTTACAGGAAATAATGAACTTGCCATGTGACTTCTCTGCCAGAGAGGTTACCATTACCTGCCATCTTGTAAATAGGCTGTGCAGACGGGCTGTATAGTTGGGATGAATTGGGCTACAAGGAAAATCAGCCAGTCAGAACTCAGTGAGGCCTTCCTTACAAACCATCTTCCCCCAAATGTGTGAGCTCCTCACCAGCTATTAGAACCCCATAACTGAATAGTGGTGGTGGATGGGATACTTGTAAAAGTGGCACAGAGCCATTAATGGCAAATGGCCCATCAGTGGCAAGTGGCCCATCAGGGGCAAGCAATCACAAAATCCTGCAAGAATATCTGCAAGTAGGCCAACCAGCTTAATTAGTGTATCCCCAAGGGCGAAGGGGGCACCTGGGCCTTCTGCTGACGACTCCTTGCTCTCTAGATCCTCCTGCTGGGAGGCACCGAGGAGCCCCTGGTGCTGGCTGACTGGCGCCTGGGGTATTTCCGGTGTTGTCCCTTATAAGCACATATCTTCTCTGAAGCTTAGAAACCTTCTCCAGAAAAGTAGGCCTCCCTTACTTAAAAGAGTAAGCACATTTCCTGCTGCCTGTCCAAAGGAAACATCAGCGTTGAGGGCAGAAGGAGGCACAAACAGGAGATAGGTGTTGACACAGCTTCTCAGGCTGGTCAGCCAGCATGCTATGGGGGCTGCTCCAGAGTATCCTGCAACCACACGTCCTGACTCCTGTATCATATTACTGTACCACTAAGCTGGGGAGGAAAAGGGACAGTTGGGAGTAGAGGAAATAAAAGCTCCCGTTTGCGTGGCAGTTTGCAATTCGTAAAGATTTCTTCAGCAGAACCTTATGTGAACCTCCCAGCAACAGTGCAAGTTGATCGTCAGTCCACTTAGCAGAGGAAAAAACAACTGAACTCGAGTGAAATGACTTGCTCCGTGGAAGGTTTGGATTCTCAGCCTGCGCGCTAATCATGTTATGTAATCACAGGCGAGTCATTTGACTTATTTTAGCATCAGTTTCCTCCTCTTTAAAATGTGGGGTTGGATTAGCTGACCTTAAACGATCTTTTCAGCTCTAACATTCTCCAATTTATCTAATCAAGAATATAGGCTCTTGGCTTACAAATTATACTCAGTGAACATCCATTCTGTACAAACAGCCAGTCCAGCCAAGGGCTCCCATCCCTAAAGGGACGAACTGAACACCCATCTCCTCCTTGCTGCTGGGGACACTTGGGTACCCACTTGCAAATACTAGAAGCTTCAGAGACTTTCCTCTCTGTTCTTTATGCTGGCAGAGGGCACAAGGAACTCAGACTTCTGCCAGTGTGGTGGCCCTGTGAAGCAGACAGAACCTCCAAGCCTATGCTGGGAAGAGCGCATTTCCTATTAGAATGCAGAATGACTTTTTCTGTTGGAATCAAATTTTAAAGGCTGCTTGAGTTCTGTAGTGATAAGGTGCTATAGTTAGTTACATGACAAGTTTAATAGGCTCCTGTAGGATAACCTGGAAGGCTCACTCTCCTGTTTATAGGTTTCTCTGAAGCAAGCTATTATATTAAGTTTTAACAAATGTGGTTCAAGAAATACAACCCATCATACTGCAGACGGTCCTGACTTGTACTTAAACCATCATTCTCAACCTTTCAGGATTGTGTCTCCTGTACTCTCTGGTCCAGAGTCCAGCATACAGACATGCCCCATAAATTTTCTCAGATGGCTGCTGTTTCTCTTAAGTAACCATTTTTCTCATTGCTAAGTACCCATGTTCCTCCAAAGTCTTCATAGACTAAGCAGCTTGTCGACATTAGAAGACAGATCCAGGGTGGGGGCTAATGTCCGGTGTGATGTTGATGCCATGCCTGTCCACTGTTAGACACCACTCCAGACTGGGAGGAGCACAAGAGATTCTTGGCCTACTCAGTGGTGGTTCTTATCACTGCCGACCTCACCTACCATAGAACAAGGGCTAGGGAGTGTCCTGGGCTCAGGAGAGCTGCTCTGAATTTTTAAATACCTATAGAACTACTCCAAAAAAGGTTTATAAACTCTGCTAGCTAATGCAAGAAATTCAAGTATTTATTCTGTTACCTCTGTTTTTGCTTTCTAAGAGTGTACAATGTAATAGAAGAAACAGACATTTATAAATAACTCTGATACTGGGCAGAGAGATAAGTGCCAGACTAGATACACCAGCTATACAAATGCAGTGGCTTGAGAGACTGTTCTGACTAGGGGATCTTAAAATGTTTTCTAGAGACATGAGATTAGAAGCAGGCCTTAAAGAATGACAGATCTTCAACAGAAGACTCTGAGAGAAGGTAAGGGAAGCTGAAGAGGGTGAGGAGAGTAGGTGGAGGGTGCAGCCTCAGTTGGCCAGAATCATGGGGACAGCATGGGGAGCTGTAGAGGGGCAGGTGTGGGGAGGTGTGGGGAGGGGAAAGCTGGAAAGGGAGGCTATAGTGTTACTGTGGAGGACTTTGGAAGCCAGGCTTGGGAGCTTGGGCTTTATTCAGTGAGGAGCCACTGAAGGATCTGAAGGAGGGAGCACCATGTCATGCCATGCTGGTGTTTCAGGAAGATCACTACAGCATCAGGGAGATGGAAGGTGGGCACCAGTAAGAGGGCTGAGCAAAAGTCTAGGTGGAATGACTGGGCATCTAAACATATGGGACAGAGATGACGGAAGGTGTGGGGATTCAAGAGACACTATGAAGTGCTTATGGAAGGTTTTATAGTCCAGAGCTGGTTTTAAGTGAGCACAGCCAGCTTTTCTGGGGGCTCTTTCACAAGATATTCTTCTGCCCAGAAAGTTACAGCAGTTCCTTATTCCTTATTGGATCAAATACAGTCTTCCCATACTGACCTCCTAAGTTGTCCATTAACTGGATCCTTCATGATTTCCTCTCCATTGTCATCTGCAAATGTCAACACTGTAGGTCTGTTTGGACCAGTACAATCTGCTCACAGTCTCTGGCCCTGCCTGGATTCCTGGCCCTTAAAGCCTCCCTCCTTTCAGCTGAGGCCACCTGACACCCCACAGAAACAGGCTTCAAGGCTCAGTTTAGCCCAGCTCCTTTGGTGCAATACTGACAAAAGGTAGGAAGACAGGCCCGTATATAATTTGGTTCCAGGTCCTGGCTCTGTTTGGTGTGTCCTTCCTGCCAGGGCTCTCTAGGCATCATACTGTTCTTTCCTGAGCTGACAGAGGATTATTATAGCTTGTACAGGCCCACAGGAGGGGGAGAGAGGGAGCAAAGAGGCTGGCATTCAGCCATACGTGTCTTTTTGCTTCACACTTCAGTCAGGGCTGCTCTGTTTGGCCAGTGCTATGTATGAACTTATAGGACATTGTATTTGAAGAGTTTCATGATACAAAAGGGCTTTTAAACACACAGACCTAGACCTGACCTGCCTCTTTTTGATGTAATAGTGGAGTATAGCGTTGGAAAGAATCACTCTATTTGCTTTCTCATCTAGAGTCTACAGGGACTCAGGGGCAGTGGCTTAAGTGTTAGGGAGTAGGAACCCTGTCCCCAGGCCTTGGAATTTCCACTCAGTCTGTTTCTGGGTACAGCAGTTGTTCAGCACAACTTATTTTGAGAAGCTCTATAATCCTTGAGTCAGAAGGTGGTGACTTTGTGAATCTATATTGGGCAGAAGGTGGTGAAGCCACAGGGGAGAGCTGTGGTGGGGGTGTGGTATGTGGTGGCATTAGGGGTGGGGGTGGGTTAGAAAACTTGGGCAGCCTTCCTTTGGGGAGCTGGGACAGCAAAACAAACTTCATTGCCATCACTCGGTATCCAGACTCCTCTTGCAAAGGCCTGTGAGGTGCTCATTTTTAGAAGTCAAATTACTTCCCCAAAGCTCCTGCTCCTGACAGACAATGTCTGTTTCAGGGTTTATTTTTAGCCAACGGTAAATGCACCCAACCCTGTTCCACCCTCTGCAGCGTTCTAAAGAAGTTATGGATTAAAGTGGGATCAGGCATAAGGCCTCAGAGTTTATCTTATCAGAGGGAAACACCTAGAACTGCCATAGTCACTTCTCTACCACAACCCTACGAGGAAAGACTGCTTTTTCCTTGCTTGGCCAAAAGGAAGTATGGCTACATTTATATAGGGCGGTTGGCAGAGCTCCTGCTCCATGCTGACTGCCAGTGGTTCAGCTGTCCCATCTTGACTGCACCTAATAGGCAAGCCCTGATTTATCTCATTTCCCCCCATTGTGTATTCCCTGCTCTTCCTTGTCCTAGGTACACACCATATTCATTCATTCCATGAGAGCTGGGCATGGGCCAACCGGGCATATTTCCAAAGTGCCAATCTATGAGATGCTAAAACATTTCTGGACTTTAAAACATCACTGAGTGTAATGAAATGAAAGAAAATATGTTTATCAAAACATCTTTCAAGGAGAGTACTAAATTTGTTTCATTAATTTGCTAAATAAATGTTTAGTTGTGCCTATTCCATTCATTTAATCAAAAGATTTTATTTAGCACCTCAAATTACATGCCAGACATTGGTCTAAGCCCTGGGATACAGCCATGAGCAAGACAAAGTCTTCACCATGATGGAATTTACACCCTAAAAGGGAGATAGACACATACAAGGATCTTAGGTCAAGTTCCTCACAAGCAGAAGAGATGATTTGGGTTTAGTGATTTGTTAATGAAATGGAAATTAAAGGTGATAGAGATAGTAAAGAGAGAGAGGATCTCATGAGAGTGGAAAAGTTAAATCATTCCGGCATCAAACAATGGGAATTAAGATGCAGAATATATTTGTGCAACAAAGGTCCATTAAGATTCCACATTACATAGAGGGATTCAGTCTATGAAAAAGACCAACTTCAAGTTACCACCTCCTTACTCAAGCCCATGCTTCAGGGGGCCTCAGGGTAGCTTCCAGTGAGTGGAGAGGGGCACAAGGATGAGGAAGCAAAGAAATAAGGCAGTATGGAGATGTATGTCTAGGAAAGACTTCTGGATATGGCTATTGCCACACAAAATTGACAGGAAACTAATAGATTAGAAGAAACCTACTGTTTTTGAAAGAATTGTGTTGTCAGAGAAATCACGATCTTGACTTAAAAACAAAAATAAAACATAAAAACAAAAAACCCCACCTTGTAATATAAAACAGCTCTCAGGCTTCCAAATTTGCACAGGATGAAAGCAGGGTAGAAGGCCGCTGGAAGCTGGAAGCAATGCTGCACGGTTCTAAGGATGGCAGCTCAGCAGTGCTCACTGCAGACAAGGCCATGGAGTAAAATGGACTTGGACAGGCCTTCCAAAGGTGAAGTCAGTGCCAGGGAGAAAAATGGACGAGGAAATTCCTCCAGAGATCAGGATTAAGTTCTAATCAAGGAATTTCACCCTCACACTGGAGCCGATAGTCTTTAATGTTTCTACCTAACAAGATTTTGTCATTGCTCTGGACAAGTGACTGCCCTGTAGCTTTCATTCCTCTCTGTTCTGGAAGGGAACTTTATTGTGGCTGTCCTGTTCCTGCCTCTGCATTGCACTTTAAGTGGTGGTCAGTAGCAGGAAAATATTTGGTATTTGGGTTTGTAGATCTCTGGACCACAAGGAGATATATCCAAACTTGCTAGAAAGAGCTGTACATCACCCAGAGATCCTGGACTTTGAGCTGAATAAAGTGACTGGATGGGATTTTGGACTGTGTGTGTGTGTGTGTGTGTGTGCGCGCGCACGCATGCGTGGATGTGCTAAGTTTGTAAGTATTGAAAGAAAGGTGTGCACTGATATTTGATGACCAGTCTACCTGCCTGGCAGACTGATGACATTAGACCTAGGTGGCAAGCTGTCCACCCAATGTTCGTATAGTATGGAATTGACATTAGGGTAGATTACATTTCCCAGCATCCTTTGTATCCATGTAACTAGCTTTCACCAACGGAATATGAGTACAAATGATGTGTGTCATTTCTGGGCTGGGACTTTTAAGAAGCTGATGGGGAATACCCACATTTTTTCCTCCTGTCTGCCATCTGAATGTTGAATACTCTGAGTTTCTAGGGAATAGTGGAGCCACAAGATGGTTCCTAAAGACTACATGAAGGAATGCTACAACACACCAATAGGAAACATGTGCAATAGAAAACATTCAATAGGAAATATGAGTGCATTTCTACTCATATTCCACTACTCACATGATCAATAAATAAGTACCTTCTGTGTCAAGCCATTTTTTTGGTTATAGAAACTAGCATTACCATAATGCTAGAAACAACTATGTAAGATTCTATAACACTGAGTCAGATATTCATTAAACCTGTAAGTGATGTTCCTGACAGAATCATGGTGGACAGAAACAGCAAATGCATATCCAGAAAAATATCTATTCCAGTGAGAAGCAAATTGCTGCCCTCTCCATAATAAAAGGATCTAATGTAGTCAGCCTTCCAGGCAACTGGTAGACTGGTACATCCAGGTTGTGGTACTATACTGAGGGTTCAAGGTTAGTCACTGCTTCCGAGAAGTTGGATACTCAGCAGTGATGGTGGCCAGGTCAGCCTCAGCAAAGGAAAGTGCATATTGTAGCTTATCTATAATCTTAACCCTGCCACCATGGTGATGTTCATAATCTCACTGGTCAAATACTAAAGTGACTGGGAAAGAAGTTGACTGACATTCACAGGGCAAGATATTTTATATACAGTTTGAGACTCGCCTGCACTGTGGACACCTGTGACTGAATATTCTCATGGAACAAATGGTCACATTCTGAACCTCTTATGATTGGACTATTACATCTTTCCCAAAATGCTTTTTCACAAATCCCTCAATCTTACTCCTTCCAAGTCACTGTCTTTTTCCATCCATTAGCTATTGTCCATGAATTGGCTTAGGTCCAAATCTTAGGTCATTTCTCCCTCCACACAAAGTGTACCATGACAAGTACCACTCAGATCTCTGCACAACAGAAGGATTTCTCTCCTCTACAGTTCTTTAGGGCTGCCCTTAAATAAATCTGTAACACTACAGCAGTCCTCTTAATGCTAGCAGTACCAGCATATTGTACAGATCCATCTGTAAACCAGGTTCTTTTAGGGTGGGACTGAAGGTGGGAAACGTTACAATTGAAATGTGCTCCCCAATTTCACAGGAGATGATGGGATCCCAACGTAGAAAAGTCAGTAGCAGTGCTTAGCCTTCAGGAGCAGGATGGGCACAGCTGCCATAGAGCATATCAAGGCCAGAGTGGTGATCAGCAAGCTTGACCCACAGGCATCACTGTAAGTGTTAAGGTGATGATGGGTTCCTAGGAGCAACATAACAAAGCAGCACAATAAAATTCCTTCCTGATCTGTAAAACCAAAGGAACTCTAGGTCTGGCAAATACAAGTATTAAAAGAGAATTTAGGTCAGTGTCAGTTCAAAGGCTGAGAGCTTATTGAGTGAGAGGAAGGCTGCGAACCCTTGTGAAAGGACCCTGTGATACTGACACAAGTATGCTCTATAAATCTTTTCCCAGCCTTCCCCAAGTGGATCTTCCTATAGGCATTTCCTAGGTAACTGTACACTAGGGGGAAAGGAAATACCCAGGCTTTTTCAGAGATAACTGAGCACTGGCTCTGAAACAAACCCTGAGGACCCAGAACACCACTCTAACACACCAGCCAGGGTGGAGGCTTTGGTTGAGAGTCTCACGTCATGGAGGCCTTTTTAAAAATCAAGGATATCAGCGTAGGTAGCTTTACCTCTGGCTTCCTGCCTGATCAAGATAGTAAGGAGGAAATAGATGGAATTTGGGGCTAAGTCAATATCACAGTAGTACCAGTAGGTCTACAGATACATTCTGTGTTTTTTCCCAAAGTTCCTGAGTCTATATTGGGAATAAAGAGACTAAAAAACTGAAAAATCCTCATGTTTCTCCCTGACCTATAAAGTCAGGGTCTATCATGATAGGAAGAAAATGGAATCCTCAGAGGAACCCCACTTAAATGGTGGACCAAAGAAATGCCCCACTTATGGTGGAATTGCAAAGCGTAGAACTACCAACAGAGCCTTAAAAGAGGCAAGGAGGATGATCCCATTATATTCCCATTTACTTTACTTTTTGGTTTATGTAGAAGACAGACCCTGGAGCAAGGTGGTAGACTATCATAAACCAAATCAGATGGAGGCTACATTTGAAGCTTCTGTTCCAAACACGGTCTTTTCAACAGAGTACATCAATACATATCTGACACTGAGTATGCAACTATTCATCTGGAAAATAATTTTTTTCTATAACAATAAGAAAACACCATAATCAAGTAACTCTCACATGGAAAAGACAGTTTTTTCCCTCTTGCTGCAGAATTATATCAGTTCTCTGGTGCCATGACATTTTTTACTCCAAAAGGCATGCATTTCTCAATATTGTGGCAAAGAGAATGTCTTTGACCTCTCTTGGGAGACAAAGTGAGGGGTTGAATGAGTGGGGTTCCTTATGATATGTATACTCCAACATTCCTATCTCCCTAAAGCTTTGGATTCTTCCCTCTACATCATACCAAAGAATTTCTGTTGCTGCTCATGAGATGTCTGCTGCTGTTCTTTTGTAGTTAATCTCTTTCATAACTTTTAGGATTTTTCATTATTATGTTTTACAGTTTATCTGTAATATGGACTTGGAAGATTTGATGAGCTTTATAAAGCGGAATACTCATTTTGTTTTTTCAGTTCTAGAAATATGTCCTCTATTTTATCTTCAATGTTGTGTCTTTCTCATGCCTTTTATTCTCTCCTGAAACTCTTATTAGACCATATTGGAGTGACTTCAGGTCTTAATTTCCTTTTTAGATTTTCTATCTTTTAATTCTTTGTGCTGAAATTCTAAGAAATTTCATCAGTTCTACTTCTCAGTTCACTAATACTCTCTTCAGCCCTGTCCAATCTATAATTGGACTATTTTTTATTTTAATACTGTATTTTTCATTTGTAAGACATGTGCTTGTGAGTTTTCTTCATATTTATATGTTCTTGCTTCATATTTCCTGTTTTTCTTTTACAGATGCTACTCCATCCTTTATTCCTTTGAGGATTTTAAACTTGCATAGGCTTTTTCAGATTACTCTGTTATTTCTTTACTCAGGTGTAATTCTTCCAATTTGTTAGCTGTGATGACTATATCATGGTGTTGCCTTTCCTCAAATACTTTACTGAATTGTCAGCTAATCTCCCATGACATTTTAAACATTTTTACTGTTAAATAAAAATACATACAATTCACCCATTTAAAGTGTGTAATTCAATCAATTTTAGAGTATTTGCGTGGCTGTACATCAGTACCACAATCAATTTTTCATTAACTATTCCATGATATTTTTGTCCCGTAAACACTCCTCAGCTATGATGACCTTCCTGTGGAACAGTTTTGTGATTCCAATGCACAGCTCAAAAGCAGGTCTTTGTTTGAGGCTTGATTCCAGACTCAGGCTCTGAGAAAATAGAATAATACTAAGTCCTAAACTCATAAAGGTGTATGCCAGAGAATTATACTGGTGCCTTTTCTCCCTTGACAGTTGGTAGGTACCTTGCTTTTACATACAGTTCCAGGAGGGGAAGTGGAGTTATGCCTACCTCCATTTTTAGGTATCAGCTTACTTAAGGATTCTGATTCAGGCCCTTTGCCACTAATGGAGCTCCCAACAAGAACACTGGCCTGTGTCTTTGCTTAGGCATTGAAACTGTGGCTTTGATGATGTTCATGTATTTCCTCTCCCACAGATCATGACACTTGGCCCTTGCCTTTGACTGTGGGTTGTCTTTGCATATTCTTTTTTTTTTTTTTTTTAGAGTGACAACTTAATTTCCTGTCCATAAAGGCTTCTCTTTCTAGTATTTTATGTAGGAATAGATTTTTTAGTATTCTATTTATCACGTCTGATATGGAATGAAAGTGTGATATTCAGCTTGTGCTCAATCTACTCTATTGCCATAGAATTGGTAAATGCCTTTCCAAACAACTTTCCAGAAGCCCTCTCAGATCCTCAGGATACTCGACTATCCAGGATGCTCCCACTGGGGCCATCATGCCTACAGAATAGGCTCTCTGGAAGCAGAATGTGTTTATGTTGTTTATGCAAGATTGCCTATAGAACTGAAAGACTAATCTTGTCTCTCCAATATACTTGCAGGGCAGAACTAGTACTGTCCTTTAACCAACTCCTTAGCATGAGAAAGTGTGTGCAGGGGAGATGGGTAGGATCTCATAGCAAGCTGCTATCTATATGCATCTACAAATACATCCCTCTCTGATCTGCTAAGATGGAAGGGGCCGAGAGGACCTCATTAATGCTGCACCTGTGGGACAGAGCACAAGGCTAGAGAGGAGACATGTGATTGTTACTGGTTCTATCACTAACTAGCTCTGAGACTAGTGAAAATCACTTCATCTCAGCTTCTAAAATGATAAATGATAAGATGATAAAAGCAGTTTATAATGGCAGATTGCTTTCTTTTTCACTCATGAAGCAAGTATTTCAGAGACAGCCTGGCCTGTGGAGAGATCTGGGTTCTGGTCCCAGCTGTGTCACTAACTCTGACTCACTGGGTGACTTTGGGCAACACACAAGATGAAAGTCCAGGAATAAAGATTTCAGCTAAAGAAAAGAAAGAAGTTTCTAATAGAGCTACCTGAAGATAGAGTGGGCTGTTTTGGGAAATGGCATCATAATAGCTAACATTTAATAGGTTATCATTTGATACTATGTATTATTGGCTAAATTTACTCTTTATAGAAATCCTATGAGTTAGGTGCTATTACACCATTTCATAAATGAGAAACGAAAGCTCAGAAAGGTTATATAAGTAGAAAGCTCAGCCCTGACCCTAGGTCTGTGAAACCAGGCTGACTAAGACCAGCCACTCTACTGCTTTGCCAGTAGAAGTGCTCAGGAGAAGCTGGATGACCACCGGCCACAGTGGAGAGAAGGTCACAGCTGTAACCAGGAGGTTGGACTGGATGAATGTTCAGCACTGAGGTTCTAGAACTTTTAATTGTCCAGGGCTCAGTTTCCTGGAAAATGAGAGTTAAATTTGATTGCTAGAGGCCCCTCCCTGTTTTAAAATCCTATGATTCATGTGCTTGGGACAGAGAGTGACAGAAAAGAAACGTCAAATGTACTCTCTGACATCCCAGGGTTTAGTTGCCAACACAAGTCCTGTGTGTATGAACCCAGCTGCTCACGACCCGGTGCTTTGCTGGATGGGAAGGGAAAGTCAGCAGGGTGGATGCCAAGTGTTAGAAGGAATGAGTGGGGGTCTTAGAATGGCAGGGTCTAAGTGGGTGCCAGGAAAAAGAATCAGAAATGGTGCATGTTTGAAAAGCCAGAAGTATTTCCCTTTGAAAGCTTAGCTGCCACCCGAGCAGCTCTATCCACACCCTGACAGCTCCCAGACCCAGCTATCAGAGGGCACCTTTCACTCTTTCTAACCAGTTGAAGAGCTCTGACTGTCCTAAAGTCAGCACCTCCACGCTCCTCGTCTCCTGCCTGAGCCTAACACAGGAGGCAGAGAGAAAGGTCACCCCCACTTTGTCTGCCTCCCACTGCTGCAAATGTTAAGATAGGGGTCCTGACGTGTGTGTGTGTGTGTGTACAGTTATTTTTTATTTTCCCAAATCCTTGAGACTATTTTAGATATGGGGAGAAAAAGAGACAAGTTGATAACAGCAGAGTCCTTGATTAACTGGGGAGGGGAGAACAAGTTCTTTCTATAAGTTCCTTTCTAAAAGTTTAAACAAACTTGGGTGGCTGTTATGGTTTGTCATGGTGGGTAGGTGGATGGGAGAGTGGGGATATCCCAGAAAGAGGGACACAGAGGTATGACAGCAGCAGCTTGGATATTTCCCAGGAAGAACCTCCAGACCTACTGCCTGGGGGAGGAGAACTCTTTGGATAGATAATTGTATAATCACACAGTACCTGTTGGAGCCCAATCGCCCTTCCATGCTCTATGGAAGTTTCCACCAGTGCTATTTCACCACACACAAGCACTATAAGGGGAGGAAGGAAATGCGCTTTCGGAAACTAGTTTGCAGATAAAGTGAGGCAGTAGAAGACAATGTGGTATCCAGGGAAATGAAAGAGAACAATTTCAGTTCAACTTGGCAGATGTTTTCTGGCATCCTCTGCCTGCCCAACATTATCCTAAGTGCTAGGAGGCCCAGGGTCTTGGAGGTAAAGATCTATCCATGCAGACCAAACTAACACACAAGAAACTAGAGGAATCCTGTAAGTGCTGAACAAATACTATCAAATGTCAGAAATTTTGACCTACACGTCTATGCTTGATCTACATTACGCTTGCTACTAACCCTGATGCTCCAGGCTTGGTCTGAATGACACACAGTTCTGAGCAGAGTGAGGGCAGCTAGCTTTCAGATAGGAACCACTGGCTCAATCTGGGTTCCCCAGGAAGATGAGCCTGAGGCAGAGACTGATGAGGTAACACTTTATTAGGGTGTACTGTTCCAGGGGCCACTGTGGGGAACAAGTGGAGGGAGACAGGGAAGGAGGCAGAGCCAATTGGAAGACATTCTGTCAAGTGGGGCACTGTCAAGTGGGGCTGGTTGCTCAGCCCAAAGGACCACACACTGGAGAAACCTGGATCACCAAAGTAGTGGGGGCAGAGGGGGAGGAAGGGCCCTGTCTCCCACTGGTCAGAGGTTTGCCTTATTGCAACCCAGAGGTTGCATTCTGGGTTGCTCAAGTTTGGCATAGGTAGTGAGCAGAGTTCTACCACTGTGTCACTTGAGGAGACATGGAGGGAGGTCAGATGCACCGGTGTGAACCTAGTCCACACCTACAGGCAGCTTGAACAAGAGGCTGGCAGGCTGAGAGGACTTGAAGTCATACATAAAAGGATCCACACACAAATACCTCCTACCCCTCCACTGCATAACTGTCGCCGTCTTACACAGCTTTCCTCTCTGAATCCCCGGGCACTATGTGAGGCACACAGCAGACCCACACCATACTTTTGTTAAATAAATGAATGGAATGAATTTTGTTGAGTCAGTGAATTCATGGTCACTGAGACCTGACTTCCTCCTCTCACCGCCACCCCCAGCACACACCCAAGCAGTCACCAGTCAGTGGCTGAGGCTCTGTGTCCTCCCGCTTCACCCCTGGCTTGGAGGAGAGCTTCATGGACCCCACGGCCTCCCAGCCCTTGGGGTCTTCCCTCCGCGGCACATTGATGTGCCTCAAGTTCAGCTCTGATCATCCCACGCCCCAGATGCCCAAGGAAACTCAGTAGCTCCTTAGAGCCTGCAGAGCAGAAGGCAAGTTTTCAGGAATCCTCTAAATGGGTGCTTCCCACCTCGGCCTCCCCTCCCCCCTGGGCCCCCTCAGGCCTCCTCCCAGTGCCTACAGCATATTCTGACCTTCCGTCACTGATGTTTGGATCCCTGCTACTCCCTGCCACTAAAAGTCTTCTCTCTACTACTAAAAAAATCTTATGCATCTGTCACAGCCATTCCAAGTGACAACTACTCTGTATAGCTTTTCCTGAGCTTTCTCTCTCCCCAGTGCCCACCTTGCTCAGAGAACCTGCACTGGCATTTCTCCTGTACTCACCACTCTGAGCTTCTCCCTTGCAATACAGCATTATTCTCCTCCCCTACTAGGTCTGAGCAACTGGGGGCAGGCCTCCCTCTCACGGACAGCCTCCCAGACTGCCCAGGCAGTGCCTGGCCCAGGGACCTGCCTTGATGCAGAGCGGACTCTCCACACGCAGGGCACTGAGGGTGGGCAAGAGCTCCTGGGTACGGGTCATGCCTCCCGCACCCCCTCCCACGTGCTGGCAGACCCTCTGCTCTCCCACTGTTGGCAGCCCAGACCCTGGGTGGGTGCCTTCTGCTAATCTTATTCCATTTAAGGGTGGCAGGCAGAGCCCAGACAAAGAAAAATGTTCCCAGGCATGAGCACTGTGGAAATGAAGAGAGGCAGCCCCTGCTGCCACCCCAAGGGGACACCAAATTTAGCCCAAAGGTTGAATATAAATATATTCTAAATTTTTTAATTACAAAAACAACATGATAACATAAAAATAGTTAAGAACACTAGGAGAGTTCAAGCGCCCCCACAGACCCACCGCACTGGCCCAGTTGCTTTCATTTCGTTTGTTCCTTTCAGGTCTTGGATCTTATAAATACTTATTTTACGCGTCGTAATCGTGGTGTATATACAGTTTTGTATCTTGCCTTTTTGCTTAAGAACATATCAGAAGTACTTAAAAGACATATGTTGGCAGGGAGATGATTATCTGAATCTTAGTTCTACCACCTCCGGGCTGTGCAGGTTACTAAATCCTTCCATTCCATTATCGGTAAAGTAGGGCCAAATGACCTCATAGGATTATTATAAGGATTAATTGACAATTCATAAAATCTCTTTGCACAGGGCCTGGAACACAGCACTTAACAGTTGCAAGCTTGTTTCATAATTATTACCAAAATATGTGGGTTTTCTTTAATTGACTTTACCTCAGCCAATGACACCCTACACAGATTTTTACATCGGTTTCCAAATGTGCAATTTTACCTCGAACAAATGTAAGCTTAAACCCCTCAAAGTTATATTTTAACACACTTGAAAATAAATTCCAGGAAAGGAAAAAAACGACTTTCCACCTTGCCCTAAATACCCACTGTTATTTGAAGAGTAGCGGCTGCCAGAGGAAATTTAGCACTGGCCAGGCCGCAGAGCCCAGGGCAGGGAGCTCTCCTCAGCAGGTTCCTGCCTGGCTTTCTGTTTCTGAAGAATCCCGGGATAGCAAGTAAATGTGCTCTACCCCATAAGGGTCGTGAATCAGGGCAATGGAAAAGTCAGCCAGGTTAGAAAGACAGAGGGGCCTTCAGCCTTGTTTCCAGGCCATGCCGCCTCCCCAGGGCTGCACGGGTCTTAGGTGATTGCAGAGCAGTATTAGGTTCCATGCCCAAGATCGTCTCCTCACCCACCACCATGCCTCATGCAGTGCTTGCAGTTCTCATTATTAGTTATTCCTTTGGTTTAGGGCTTTGCAGGCATGTATTAAGTTACATATGTTACTGGCAATAGCCTCATTCATCAGCACCTCATGGTAATTCTGTGACGGGCATCCACCTTGGGCTCTGTACAAGACTCTGTCCCTGTGCCTTGCCTAGTAACCCAGCCCCGAGGATGAAGCCCTGCTCTGACCATGCCAACTCCCTCTTCTGAGTCCAGAGGTCTTGCTCCAATTCCAGACTAGGGCTGTGGCCCTGATGCCAGCTGAGATGTCCCCAGGGGTACCTGCCAGCCTGGGGTCTTGCACAACTTCTGCGGCCTGACTTCCCTGCTGACATGCTCCCCCTCCTTCCTCATCCCGCCCCCTTCTCTAGGCACTTGACATCTCCCTGTTTTGACTCTGATGCCAAGGCTCCTCTTGACCACACCCTGCCGGCTCTTTCCCAGTCCCTTTGGATGCAGTCTTCTGCCTACCAGCCTGAACTCTCGGGTATGGGCCTAGTTTAGAAGACCCCAAGAGTGTTAAAAGAATCAATATTGGTGGAAATAATAGCTGCAACATCAAACAAGGCTTTTTATAATGTCAACTTATGACACTTAGTTGCTTTAATTAAAACCTTTTAATTGCTCCCTTCTCTCTGTCCCTTGAGGCTTTTGCTGAAAGTATGTGTGTTTTATAACAGGGGTGCCAAACAGTGTTGTTTTAGATGCCGTCTATGTGTTGCCTGAATTCTGTGTCTGTCAAGGACATTGGACCAGCCTGAGGTCAGGGACAGCCACTTTCTGGGGTTTCCTGGAAGGAATTTGGGTTCTCCTACTTGGGTACTTGTCCTACACATTAGTGGGGCTGGCTTCCTCTCAGCTGTCAGATCTCAGCTTCAATGTTACTCCTCAGAAAGGACTTTCTGCTCATCCTATCTGAAGAAGGGGCCTACCTCTGCCTTTGATAGCACCCTATCCATTTCCTTTTTGGCATTTATCACAATTTATAATTATTTTGATTGTTACTTTGTGTTAGGGTCTCTGCCCCACTAGACTGTGAGTTCTGAAAGGCTAGAATCCTGTTTTATAAAATTGTATTCTTAAAAGCTAACATAGTGTCTAGCATAAAATAGTGCTCAATAAAAACTTGTTGAATGAAAGTTTTTCTCTTTTCCAGTTGAAACAACAGTAAAAAAGTATAGACCATACCCATCTCTGACAACCATCAGGTGGCCAATGAGAGGAAAGACTGTTGATCTTATTGTATTTACATACCTATCATTTGTAAATTCTGCTTATTATCTAATACACGGATTGGGATGTGTGCAGCTTATCTTTGTCACCCACCTCTAGCCTCGCTTTTTTCTTCATCTCTACATCACAAAAGCAGTCCTTCAAGACACCTGCAAGGCACCTAGGGTCCTTCTGTTTTTCTCTCTGCCACCAAAATTTGCTGTATGGAAGAAATCTGAAGCTCATTCATACTATGATTCTTCACAGAAATGTTTTTAGCATTTAATCACTTAAACACTTTAGCTATGGGAATGAAACACTAGTGTTAGAAATTATAGTCTTATCTGGCACTGGAGGAAGGAAATTAAGGGAACAGGCCTGTGGGGGCCTACAACCCAGAGTGCATTCACTATATTACTACACAACTTACGCTCTTCAGGGCTGAACCTTTAGAGGGGAAAGGAAGAGAAAATGAGAGTAGATACATGAGGTTGATACCTTATTCACTATAAAATAAGTCCCTTGGCTTTTGTAGTCTGGGTGTAATATAAACTGTTAAATGTTAATAGCTATGTTTATAAAACCATGAGATGCACTGCTTATTTTCTAGGAGAAGAAATGGGTCCCAGGTGATTTTTCCAGTTGAACTATTCAGGCACTTCTGGGCTGAGCACCTTACCCTTGGATAGATGCCAGATGTACTCCTGAGTCTCAACACAAGTGTCATGCGTTGTATGATCTCTTTGCAAGTCCTGTTTAAAAGAGCATTCCTACCCTGATGAACAAGACAGACTGGTAGTTAAGACAACACTTTTATTTTTCTCAGTCTTTGTTTCTTTCTCTAGTAAATGGCACTGGTTTGTTGGTAAAAGGCTGGGTGATCCCTTGATTCTTTGTTTGGAGCAAGAATCATTTCTTCTCTTCCAAAGAGATGTGGTCCCAATTAGAGAGTCCAGAGAGAAGCTGCCCCCTCTCGGGGAACCTTCCTGGACCTCAGTTTCCATGTCTGTAAAGTGGGGATACTATGACCTATTTTACAGGTCATCCCTGAGGCCCTCACTTCTCTAAAACCTTAGCCATTCTTTAAGGTCCAGGTCAGGTCTCTCCTCTTCTATGTAGTTTTCTCATATGTCTCACTTCTGGGATCCTTATTCTTAAACTGATAGTAAATGAATTCCCATTTAATTCTATCCTGAGTTTTTCCTCTGTATGAGTTAATTTGATTACCTTGGGTAGATTGTGAGCTCCATCCAATACCTGAGGTTTTCAAATACTATGTATTCAACATAATAACAAAATGATCAAGATAATAATAACAACTATAACCACAATTACCATTTAATGACAGACTATTATTTCCCTGGCACTCTGTTGAACTCTCTACAGTCTCTCATTTAACAACCCTATGACATACATATTACTAGGCTCAAATCACAGATGGGGAAACCAAGGCACAGAGATGAAGTAGTTTTGCTGGAGTCCAGCTGTAAATCAGCAGCTGGGATTTTAACACTTCTATGCCTGACTCCAGAGCTCTGTGCATTATGGGCTGACTGACGGGTGAGGTCCAAGTGCTTCTGCTCTCCCACCAAGTCTTCTTGCTGTCCTTCTCTTATAGTCACAGCATCAAGGTGACACAAAGGAGAGAGAGCTGTAAGGCCATATTTTATTAGGACAAATTACACATATTATTTCCTTTTTGCTTCCTCAAAGTCCCATCGTCAAAGGCTGATTTCATAAAATTTCTAATCGAAGAACACTAATTTCCCAAAATACATTTCCGAGCTGTAAGGAATGTCTTTTTGTTTTGTTTTAGAGAAACAGTCTTAATGCCAGTGCCAGATAATAGATAAAAAGGGGTCCCTGCCAGGGACCTGGGATGGCCAGTCATTCTTCCCTAAGTGGCAGCCCAGTCAGTTCCCTCTACCTCTCTATCTGTTCCTTCTCTCCACCCACCAATACCATCCAAATATCAGCAGAGGAGCCTGGACATGAGCAGGTGGGGGGAAGCCTTCTTCTGAGTCTTCACCCTCCTCTTTCCCAGCTTCTCCTGCCTGCCTGTGCAGGCTGATGACACTGAAAACAACGAGGCTCAGCCCCTCTGCCAGGCATCTGCAGGGAGGTCAGGAAGACACAAGTTTCTCCAAGGTTTCCTCCCCTTACTTCAGGACTCCACCCCCAGCCCTACCCTATCAGCATACTTGCTCAAACGCACATACACGCACAATTTTAAAAGAAATGATCTCCCTTTAAGATTCAGTATCCAATTCTGAATGTCCTTTACTTTCATCCAAACTGGCAATCAGTTATTATAGATGGACTGATAGATAAACCAGGCCAGTCCCTGGGGAAGGCAGGGCTTCTCTGCAGTCCCCACTGCTATATAGCAGTCTCATCACGATCACCAGGGACACATAGGAATCTCTGCTCTTAAACAAGGGCCCTACCAAGAGAGGTGAAGATTCCCTACTGCTTCCATGCCCCCACCTAAACCCTCCAGGGAGAGAGAGATCTGGGGCCTCCATAACTGTCATTACACCACCTCTTGGCACTCTAAATTGGCAGTCAGCAAGGGAAATAAATAGGAGGGATGATAAGTTTTCCAGTATTTTCTCTCCTTTTTCATTTTCATCTTCACAGCAGAATTATTTTTTCCCAAGGGGAATTTGAGAAGCACAAAGCTCTCTTTGTTTTGATAAGAACCTGGGGAAGTTCATCTGGCCTCCATGCTAGTAATCTGGTCAGGATCCCAGAGGACATGGATCCTGGACATTCTGGGCAGACAAGGTCATTAGGGGAGCCCTGGGTGAGCAGTCAGATGGGGAAGAGAAAGGACGGCTTCTATCATCGGGCTGAACTGTAAAAGAACTGCAGGATGACAGGTGGTTTGTGGCAGGAATTCCAGTAGAGTCTGTGTGATTCCCTAGGGGACCTTGCACCCCCATAAACTGGTTGTATAAGCTGGCAGAAGGAAAGGCCGCAGTATCAGTAGGGTAGTACACTTGCCAGGGGTACATACCAAGGCACTTATAAAGTTGAGACTGCTGGTCAAGTTCCAAAGGTCTCTTTTTAAGTAAGACTGAGTAGAGGGAGGGGCAGCCACAGGCAGCCCAAGGTGACTTCACTTCCGTTCCAAGGTTTGTACCCATGGAGACCACAGATTCAGGTGTACATCTAATGCAAGTTCCTTGATTTATGCTCTTTATTGGCTGGGAACTTGAGCTCTTCCTTGCAGAATGAAGGGTAATGAAACCAAGGAATCCATAGGGACCTAGAGAACCCATCTGGAACATGGCCAACATGTAGAGAACCAGCCTATCCCCTTGGCTATCCTCTAGGCAGGATTTGCCATGGTTCCATTCCTTTCCTCTACCCTGTTGACTGAGTAATGTGAAAAGCTTCACTGAGTATACTGGGAAGGGGCTGTGGGTGGGATAACAGCCTGGGTGGGTAGCCGTGTCTCTGACTGCCCCTGCAGAGCCCTGGTCATACCTTCTGGAATTAATGAACAATGCCATTGAGACCAGGGGCTCAAAAGGAACAGAGAAGTGATGCGAATGAGAGCTACGGGGTCAGAAGGGACACATCTCCCCTCTCTGAGTCGCCACTCTTTCCACCTGGTCCTGGTTCCCCCACGCACAAGGGTCACACTGATAGGTCATCTGACCTGGCCTTGCTGCTGGCCTTACTGAGACGACGCTTGTCACTCTGGTAGCCATGGGGAAGGCGGTGACCTGAGGAGACTCCGTTGGGTACCTCAGGCTTCTGGGCATAACGAATGTGAATGAAACCCTCCCCAGGAATCTGCTCCTGGCCTCGCACTTGCTCAGTGGCCAAGTTGTCTGTGTTCTGCTGGGAGGCCATTTTGTTATTGAAAGGACTGAAGAATTTCCCCCCAGGCACGTTCTCCAGGCACTGACTGAAGTCAGGGGGTGGTGTGCAGCTCTGGACTATGTGAGCAGAGGGGCCAGGAAGCTGGCACTCAGCCAGGCCCTGCCCTGACTTGACAAATCGCTGCCTGATTTTCTTCCAGCCCAGGTGGTAGAGTTCGGCTAAGCTGAGGAAGAGGGACAGTCCTGCCACAGCCAGCATGAACACAATGAAGACATTCTTCTCTGTGGGCCGAGATACGTAACAGTTGACCGGGTGGGGACAGGGACTCCTGCGGCAGACATGCAGAGTGTCCAGGAAGATCCCGTAGAGGAGGTACTGCCCCACAATGAAGGCCACCTCCATGGTGGTGCGGATCAGGATACTGCACACATAGGTATTGAGCAGGGTGCCCTGGAGGACAATCTTTCCATTCACTTCTTCCCAGCAGGATATCTCTGTCTTTTCAGCCACTGGGTACTCATAAGTGCCAGCACCCCGGGCCTCTTTGGCCCTCTCGGCCTCCCGTAGCCTCCGCTTCTCCTGCATGCGTACCGTGTGCATGGCGTGGCCCATGTACACTAGGGACGGCGTGGAGACGAAGATGATCTGCAGCACCCAATAGCGAATGTGGGAGATGGGGAAGGCTTGGTCATAGCAGACATTCTCGCAGCCCGGCTGAATCGTATCACACTGGAAATCAGCCTGCTCATCCCCCCAGGAAGACTCGGCAGCAGTGCCCAGCACCAGCATGCGGAATATGAAGAGGACAGTGAGCCATACCTTGCCGATCACTGTGGAATGCTTGTGTACTTCCTCCAGGAACTCTCCTAGGAAGCTCCAGTCACCCATCTTAGCTCAGGTGAAGACAGATACCAAGACTTCTGCAAACAGGACAGAAAGAAAGAGAGAGGGATGCTTCTGCAAAAGTCTGGAAGGTCCAATCATGCTCTGGGATTCCAGTGATCCATACCAATGTGTTCTTTCAGAAAGTACAACTTAGAAGTCAAATTCACCTAAAAAGCTCCTTGTTTTTCCACCCCCGGCAAAAATAAAAGGAGAGAGAAGATTTAAAGAGGTCATGTTAGCAAGATTAGAGCATGAATCCCATACTTTAATGGATCTAGAAATCTATTGAGGTGTATGTGACAATGTGGAGTCTGTGCTGTTACCCCCAGAGATTCTGTGTCAAGAGGCCTGGGGTGGATCTGCAGCAGGCAGCCCAGCTCCTTCTAATGCAGGCACTCCAAGGCCTCACCTGGAGAAATGCCAGCGTCGGGAGGGAATGTGGGCCTGGAGTCTGCAAATGTGACGCTGGTCTTTTACCTCACTGGGTCTGCAGAGTGGGAATGGAAATAGCCATACCAGAAGGTTTTGAGGGTGAAATGAGATGACGAAAATCATAACTCAAATGTTCCATATGTTTGAATGGCTGTCAGGTGAAAAAGAATTGTTATGGCTCCAGAGGGCAGAACTAGGCAGAGGAGGACAGAGGGTGGGAGAGGCGAATCTGGCCCCTCAGGAAGCAATCTTTAGCAATCAGAACTGTCCAGCATGGACCAGCTGTACTGGGCAGTGGCAAGGAAAAGTGTGTTGTGTCACACCCACTGAAGGTATCACAGATGAGTGCTCGGGTTCCCCCAGCCGGTAAGCAGCTGGTTGTGCTGACCTCCCATACCTCAGTGCAGTGTAACCCTCCCAGCTGAATAACTTGGGGTTTCCTTCTGCAAATGCAAGGTCCCCACACACAGTCCTGCTCACCCTCACACCCAGAATAAATGCCCCAAACCTTTTTCTCATACAAAACCTTCCCTCATCAGGCTCTTGTCTGTCTCTTCAGCCCCATCTCTGCCTGTCCCCATTAGTTCCCTTTGTCCAGCCATGTCAAGTCCTGGAGGATTCCCAATGCCCTCCTCCCAGCCACCTACAGGCCCCCTCACCGCTCGCTGAATCCAGTGGACTGATAGATGGGCCCTTTAAAACTTACCCCAGTCATTGCTTCCTTCAACCCTCCCTGCTGCCTCCATCTGAGCCTCTTCAGCTCCCATGGTGGTGCTGGGCACACTCAGTCCTCTCCTAGCACTTGCCATCATACTTTGTGATCCTCTGCCTATCTGTGTCCTTCCAGTAGAGGCCCCTTGGGAGCAGGGATTGTCCTTTCCTCTGTATCACCATCACTTGCCCCAGAGCCTGGCCCAGAGTGAGTGCTTAGTAAATATTACTGAGTGAATGAAGGCCGAATTGGCAGGCACCGGGGTTTCCCAGCCAGTGGCAAACCAATTCCCTGTTCCTTGTCTGCATCCTTTAGCAGGGTGAACAGGCCAGGCATCACTTCCTCCGTCCCCACCGAGGTTCGTTCTGGTCAGTGAGGTATGGGGAGAGCCTAATGTGGGAGAGTGCTCTGGGAAATGTGTTTCCGACCCCCAATAAGTGAGGAGAGAACAAAGTCCTCCCCACTCCTACTACTTCCTGCCTGTGGACAGGGTTGTGTGGGCCAGGATGTCTGAAGCTGCCCAGAGAATCTCCAAACTGCCAGCCAGGGCCCTGAGACTGCTCAGTCAACTCCTGAATCTCCTACCCCCAGAATTCTTACTTGATGAGCAACAGATGTCCTGATGGCTTATGCCTTTAACCAAACCTATCTAGCAGGATGAGCAAAAAAATTAGAAGGGAACTGAACATAAATATTCCCTCATTGGAATCAGACTGAATGAACCTTGGAGACTGTCAGGTTCAAACCTTGACCTTCACATCTTTGCTGCCAATGTATCCCTGGTTCCGATTTGAACATTCTTCATGCACATGAGGATGGACAGGCCAGGGGCACCGTATTTCATGGTCCAAGCCTCCTTGACTCTTGAGCCAGTTGCGTGACAGAGGCTAGTCTCCTGGCCTGTTGTCTCCCAGTATCCCCATTCCGTAACCCTGAGAGTCTGCCCTAGGGTCCCTGGGAATGAAGGAGTCCATGAGTGAGCAGGAGAGACCTTATCTTTTTTACCCCCCATATCAAGACCCATTCAGGTCTTGAGGTCTTTCCTCTGGTTTGTGAAAAGGCAGATGGTGAAGGGTCCCCTCCCTTGGCCTCCAAATGTGGACAATTGTGGAGCACTTATTCAAAAGGAAAATGGCTGATTAGGTAAGAGTTTGAATGATCTGTCATCTCTTCTGAGCACGTGCCGTGGTCAGCACCTTCAGGGTCATCCACACAGGGGCAGGGACTGGGATGCGGTGAGTGTCTACGAGGAGGAAGGGGGAAGGGGAGGGAGGGAAGGAGAAAGGAGAAGCAGGTAGAGGAAAGACAAGGAGGAGTTAGAAATAGAGAAAACGAGACCATGTAGCAGTTAAGAGAAGACAGTCTGGGCATTAAGTCAGTCAAGTTCAAATCCCTGTTAATACCTGCTGAACTTGGAGAAGCTCCTGAATCTGTCTCTCGATTTCTCCACTTCCGAAATGGGGGCACTATTATTTAGCTCGCAGAGGGTTATGTGGCGATGTATAGAGAGTACTTAGCACAGTGCTCAGCATATAAAACTAAAGACTAAAAGGCAGCCGCTGCTAGCAAGGAATGCTGTGGGGAAGGACAAGAATCGGAGAGAGAAAGAGAAGTAGAGAGGCATATATTACAGTGGAGAAGGGAGAAACAGATGGAACAGCAGAAGGGGAGAAAGAGAGAGGGAAACGGAGATGGAAATAAAAAGAACAAGAGAGGCAGATGTGACATTCTTTCAGAATATGGGGCCTGTTTCCAAACTGTCCTCAATCCCTGAAGACTTGATTTCCCCTTAATTTTCAGACTCTGTCACTCATTATTTGCAGGTCCCCAAGGGAAGCATAAAAATAGTTCCAGGCAAAGAATGTCATATTTTGGTCTGGTCTGCCAGAATGCTTGACTGCTGGCTCCCTCACCTGGGGTCCAAGGATTCCACCTGAAGGAAGTAAGGCACAGGTGCAGGAAAGGCCATCGTGGGGTATCAGAAAGACACTGTTAGAAAGAATACCTCACCGGGAGGCAACAAGAGAAACAGCGAGGAAGGGTGGAGGGGGCAGACCCTGTAGGCTGGTGGCAGTAAATTAGGGGAAAGCCCTCTCATTTGTGACTTCCTGGATGATTCAGGCAAGATCAGAGGTACTCAGAATTGCTACCACTTACCAGAAGCTCAGTTTATAATATGAAAGGTCCCTGGCCGAGGTCAGTTTCCCAGCTGCATTTGGGCACAATGTAGGGCTACAACCTTAGCCAAAGAAACGTGAAGATTAGATTCTCCTGGAGTTTACTGGGTGTATAGCATATAAAATGCTTTGTAGATTATTATCTATTTCTTGGCAGGAAGTGTGTTAGGAGGGGCAAAGGAAGCTGCCCATGCCATGAATAAATTTTATCAAATACAGTGGTAATGTTCCTCACTGCTTTAGCTGTTATTGTCACTGGCTTCCTACTGCTTATACAGTCCAAACTCTTTCACTTGCATTTGAGACCCTCCACAGTCAGCCTCACACCATCTTTTCCCCCTGTTCCCCTCACACACTCAATATTTAAGTTATGTAACTTCCATACATGTATACATGGCCCACAATTTCTCACCTCTCTATCTTGTCTCCTAGTGTTCCCTTTGCCTATGAGTCCTTCCCTTTCATTCATTCATTTAATAAGTTTACTGAGTGGTTGCCAGGTGCCAGGCATTATGCCAGGCACTGAAGATACAGCGGTTAAAAAGACAATTAGTCCCTGCTTTTACTGAGTTTAACTGCCTTTATTTCCCTTAATTAAGGGGAGAGATCAAATATTGCAATAAAGCACAGTGTGTGTTAAGGAGGTACAGCGCATTCTGGGATCCTACAGCAGGAGGCTGACTCATTGAGGGACGGGGGAGGGCCTCAGCTTAGGGTCCCCAAAGAGCCCTGGGCAATTGAATTCTACAGCCTTTTGCAACTGAAACAAGTTCTGAAATCCCCAGGGCAAAAGGAGATGGTTCCTAGAACCTGGACAAGCCCAAGTCTGACGTTCTTCACTCCAAAACCTTCAACATCCTCTTTAAATGTCTCATGTCCTGGGACAAAAAAATAACTGTGGAACAGTCACCAGATAACTTGTTTGTTCATAGTAACATAGCACTTGGATAAGAGAGAAAAGGCCAAAGGAAGGCTTTTGTGTATGGCGAGCATGGATCATTTTATTCCTTTACTTCACGTATTATATGGCTAGAAATAAAAGCCAGGTATCCACAGTCCTGTCCAGGGCTCCCTCTTGTGTTGGCTCCCTACCCAACCAACGTTTTCAAAGAAAACCAATTTAGAACAACCTAGATTAACATAAACTCACAGCCAGGACCTCTTCCTCTGACCCCACAGATCTAAGTAGAAAGGGAGAACTCTGCTCAAATTGATCTCAGCCCTCTTTGATGTCTCCTGAACTATGAAGATCTGAATTACCGTCCAGCATATAATTACCACCCAGGACTCCTACACTTGATTACATGCTGCCTTACACTTTCCTCCAGAAGTTTCTTGTCTCTCAGCCAGTCTGCAAGTACTTTTTTCAGCCCCTACTATGTGCCAGCATTATTCTGGGTACTAAAAATAATACTCAAAAGGTACCAAGCCTGACACATATTAGGCACTCAATGATATCTGTTAAATTAAATCAGGCACCACTCCTCCCCTCAAAGATTTAACAGCTTTCTCTCTCAAATGGGTAGTAGACTCATCAGAAGGCTTGCCTTCTACTTTGTAAACTTACTGCATTAGGTCTTAAGTGCTCTCATTAAGTATGTAGTAAATGCTTTTGTAATAATTGAAAAAAATTTGGTCGAGCAGTAAGATTGCAGGGAGGCTCAAACCTTCCTTAAGTCCAGCAATAAAAAATAAAACCTTACACACTGTTCAAAATTTCCTTCTCCTACATTCTCTTGTTGACTCCAAGAGAGGGTACCATATTTGTTTTGTTCAAGACTGAATACCGTCAAGACTACAGATACTCAGTCTTTATTGTTGAGTGGATGAATCCTCATAGCCAGTTTGTGGGATGATGTTTATTGCCCCTGATTTGCAGGAGGAAATGTATACAGCTGATAAGAGACTTGTTCAAAGAAACAAAGACTGATGGGGACAGATCCTGGGCTTCCCTCCAGAGTTCCTCATCAAGTCTGGTGCACACAGCAGTTACCTTCCACCTCCCATCCAAGGGTGGAGCCCATCAATTCTTATTTCTTTCCCTTTGAAACTTCAAAAGCTCCTGGTCACCTTGGGTCAGTGAATGATTTGAGACACGACTTTGTCATCTAGTATAAAGACCTGGGGATCAGCTTTTATGCAATTGAGCAAATATTTATGATGCTATTTGCTGTGACCAACACTGGAAGGGATGCTGAGGGTTTGATGGAAAAGTATAATTCAGCTCAATTTCACTAACATTTAATGAGTATCTTCTTATGTGCTGAAAGTTAGGGACCAAAAAGTTGGGAAGACTATATTGCAGGGCCTCCCTGACTGGTGGGCTGTACAAACACAACCAGATGTGGTGAATGCTAGGATAGAGGTAAGCACAGCAATGCTACACAAATGCACAAAGGAATACTGGCCCTGGCCAGGGCTGGGGGCTGACTAGGGAGGGCTTCCCGGAAGCGGCAACCCTTGAGTAGTACATGATATTTGTAGAGGTGAGGTGCAGAAGAAATGAGAAAATTCAAGACAAAGACAACTACATGAACAAATCCACCAAGTGAAAACCAATATGGTTTTAGAGGACGAGGAGCAGAACAGAGAGGGAGAGATTATGGAGGGCTTTGGAGGCCATGCCTAGGAATTTGGAGTAGTTCTCAACCCATGTGATAGATGATATTCAGCACATGACTTGCTCTGGTGCCCAGACCTTAATTCTGGCAAAGCCCCGAGTGGGGTGAGGATATAAGGCACTGCACGCTCAGATGTCACCCCGCTCTAGCAGTCCTTTAGTGATGGTGGCAACACCAACTTGGCAGGCTTCAGGTGACAGGTGCTGCACCCTCAGCCGACCTACTCAAGAAGGCCTCTTGTAAGTGAATAAGAAGCCACTGGGGTGCCCTGAAAATTATCTTCTTTCTGTTGATTTTAGTTCTGTCTTTTGGAGCCACACATAACAGCCCTTCTAATATACTATTTAACAACAACTTTTGTGTTCCCCTGAGTCAGCAGCTGGGCCTTGGGCTGAATTGTAAAGCCATTGGGGTTTCAGAAACATAATGAGAATCATTTGCTCTTCTGGCGGCATATTATCTCTACAACTCAACACGGAGCTTCTTGAAGCTAAGCACCATGTCTGTTCCTCATGGTATCCTCCCGCTGAAATCCACCTACCCCTGCTTACCCCTGAGTGCTTAATATTGCGCCTTGCACCTCTACTTTCCAAAAACAACAACAGTGGATGAATTATACAGTGTTTAGGTCACTCAAAACACCTAATACTTATAGAGAGGCCTCCCTGGGAAGCTGGCTTCGGGGCACCTACACAATGACTTATGGTGACCAGACTGCCAGAGAGACAGAAGCTCCTGAACCTTCCGTCTGCCTGTGAGAGCCCTCCGCTTGGCTAAGCAGGACTGGGTGTGTCTAAAGCAGAGACTCGGTAACCATGATTATTCCTTTTCTGCTTCCTCCCCATATATCACTAGGGAGCTCACCCAAGCTTGTCAAAATTAGATTCTTAAGACCACTCCACAGAGTCCAATTCTGGACAATGACACATGTTCTGAACAATATCTAATAGACCCCTGGTTCTCAATAAAAGCTGTTATTCATAGAAATGATAACAATCCCTTGGGCCTGTGATATAATTCCACTCAACATACAGTGGAATGTGGCACAGGGCAGGGTTGACTTGCTTTCTAATTAAGAGAATTCCATTGTAAAAAGACCCAAAGGACCTCACTTAAAGGATGCCTAAGACATATTATCGCACCAGTACTGTTCAGTTCAAAAAGTGTTTATTGAGCTCCTGTGCTATGCCAGACACCCAACTTGGCTTTATAAGTCAAGTGCTAAGTATAAGCATCATCTCAGAGCTCTTTTGTACCTTACTCATTACAGTACATTTTTCTGATTTCTCCTTACCCAATGCTTTCTCCCCAAAATGGATACATAGGGAGAATTATACAAGAAAGTGGCCTTGATCCTCAGCTACCTCAATCATCTTTATTATCCTTGGAGATTCTCAGCTCCATTTTCCAGTTTACCCAGAGTTACCCAAAAAGAGAATTTTTAATATAAGTGATAATAATAACAACACTAATAAAATGAGCTAACACCTAATGAGACCTTTCTACGTGCTGGGCATTCTGCAAGTTTCTTGACATCTATTTTCTCATTTGATCCTCACAATAACCTGAGGAATCGGGGCTCTCCCCATGCCCCTCTACAGGACTCAGAGAGGGTGACTTGCATAGACCACTTGAGATGACTTGCTAGTGAGTGGTGGAGTCTTGCTAGTAAGGCCCAGTTCTCATCTTGTTGAACAGTGCTGCACCTGCCATAACAACGGAGCTAGACTCTGTCTAAATCTCCTCAAGTTCCTGTCTCTGAAAATCCTGGCCAGCTAGGCTGGCCTTTTACATAAGATGATGGCTGCAGGTTTGTTTGTGACACAGCTGTTGGAACTGGGGCTGATCTGTAAATTGTTGGGGGTGTTGGAGGTAATTCTCACATGTAGAATGTCCATCCTTTCCCTGATTTAGGTTCAGGGTAGCTGCCCCAGCCTCAGGGAAGACTACCAGGCATATGACAGGGCTGCAGCTATGGACCTGGGCAGTACCGGTCTAGCACTTGGAGTCTGGTGGGGGCCTACCTGCCCCCCTGGGCCCTAACCACTAGAGAGGGTAGAGGGAGACAGATCAGAGAGGAGGAGGAGACAGATGGGGGAGAGGAAGTATCACGTAGTTTTCCTCTGACTCCAGCCAATGACAGATAATTAACTCCTCTTTAAGTTTACTTATTTTATTCTGGCAAGGACAGAATGGTACACTCGGAAACACCCTGTTGGCAGACAGTTGCTTCAAAGCTTAGGAGGTGGAAGGGAGCAAAGTGGAGAAAGGGAATTATGCTAGGATAAGTAATTTTCTTCCTAAAATGTAGGAAGAAGAAATATTTATGAAGAGTGCATGAGAGATACTCAATTACAATGAAATATTGGGAGGTCTTTATTAATAACCCCACAGGGGTTGGTTAATACCTATGCAGTTATTAATGAAAATTATATTTATGAAATGCTTCCATTTCTTTATTATTTCTACCATCTTGACATAGATTCATAGCACTGTAGAGCTGAAAGAAATCTAGAGATTAGTCAAACTTGTTTTTTACAAGATGAAGATTAGGGTCCAGGGAAGTTAATAGTAACAATAGACACCACTAAGTTGAGTGGTTTCCATGTGTGAAGCATTTTACAGCTATACCTTAAGCCTGCTAGGAAGTATTATCCCATTTTACAACTGAGAAAACTAAGGCCCCAAGGTCAAGTAACCTGCACAGTCACACAAGAAGCCAGTGCTGTGCAAGGGTCTTGAACCTGATCTGCCTGACCCCGAAGCCTGCCTCTCTCTGTGTCTCTGAAAGGGCAAGAAAATCAGAAGCCTTAGGGCTGCCTGACAGCTGGGGACAAACATGGGACCAGAACTCCAGTCTGCTCACTCCCCACACAGGGCTTTTCCCACTTTCCCAGAAGAGGCCCAGGGCTTTTCCTGTTGGCCTCTGGTTATTGGCTGGCCATCCCTTGCATGAGCTGTTCCTAGAATTAATGATTACATTGAGGCCCTCAGCCCACAGTGCGGGGTTCCCAGACTGAGGAGCATCTACCGCCATTTGGCCGGGATTCACATATAGAAAGTTATTTCCTTTTTTAGCCACTAAGTGCTCTTGGCTGCAGCAGTGTCTACTGCCAGGTTCTCAGCTAGCCAAACACCGGGCTCTGGTGTTCCATTGATGTCAAATCATAACAAGAGCAATGGAAACAGAAATAGTTAGATGGTGGGGCTCACGGTTCCTAAGGAATGCTGGCATTTGAACCATGCCTCCATCACTCTCTAGATGGGTGACCTTAGTCAAGTCATTTCATCTCTGGCTTCCTCCTCATCTGAAAAAAAGGGAATGTTTACTCATGGGGATTGAACAACTGGTGGGTTTGTGGAGGCACCTAAAAGGTATCTGGCACATATCTGGGGACAATAATGTTAGTCCGCTTTTCTGACATTTCTAAGGAAAATTCCTCTCAAGCATGAGCCAATGAGCCAATATGTTGCAGAATTTAGCAGGGCAGTAGGCTGGTTAGAGTGGCACAGCCGGGGTTCCCACAGGGCAGCACATGCGGAAGGTGACTGCCAGAGGCGAGGAACACACAGGCAGTGGGAAGGATGTTAACTTAACTGTAAGTTGGTTATTTCCCTGAGCATGAAGACCCTCATAGGCAAGGGTGGAGAGGAAGGGAGGCGCAGGGCCCACTGAGATCAGGCCCCTCTTCTTCTCATAATTGGTCCAGCCTGCTTTGAACCTTTCTTTAACTCAAGCTTTTGGGCCTGGAGATGGACTTCATATGAGGCAATATTATAAAATGTGTGCTTCCTGTAATTCATTCCTTCTGAGAAGCTGCAGCACTGTTGAGTCTAATCACCAATCTGAAGGCACATCAGCAAGGGCAGGTGGGAAGCCGGCTCAGGTCTACTTGGAAGAGAAACAGAAGGTTGTCTGCTCTGAGCTGAGGGGAAGGGGTGGCCTGACCCTTAACCACATCTGCCCGCTCCTGAAGTTCTGAATCCTGAAGACGTGAGGATTAAGATTCTAGAAGTCCTCTGTGAATAATAGCCTAGTCAGAGAGGTTCTTCCTGGTTCCAGCTGTTTCTTTGTGACTCCAGATAAGACACTTCCCCTCCCTGGGCCTCAGTTTGCTCATGTGCAAAACAAAGCAGTTGAGCTTGATGGTTGCTAAGGTCCTTCTAGTTCTAAGTTAGAACACCTGGGGAGTTTGTGTCTTGCCCAGTGGGACAGTATGGCAAGTTAGTGGCAAAGCCAAGAGGCAAATCCAGATTTTCTGATGCCCAGATTAGAGGACAGCAAAAGTAATGCCAGAAAAAATTCTATGGTCATAATGAGCAAGCAGTACCTTTTCAGAATTATGTGTCATGGTGGAAAGGCTTTTGCATCTAATAAGATGCAATTCAAAAAGACTTGGGGCAAGGACCAGGTGACCTGGATTCCATTCTATGGTTCACTGAGCACTTACTATGTGATAGTTATTTTAAATGCATTATTTTATTTAATCTTCATAAAACTTTATAAGGAAGGTATTTATTAACCTCTTTAACAGATAAATAAACTGAAGCTCAGAGACATTAAATAATTTGCCTAGGGTCACACAACTGAAATTCTAACCCAAATGTGACTCCAAATGCCCAGGCTCTTCTTTCTGCCCTACTCCTGAGTTAGATAGACTCTAAGATCTTTCTGTGCTGTTTCAGTATCTCCGATTCTGAGACCTCCTGATTCCCTTTCCTTAGGAAAGTGGGTGGATTTGTGAAGGCTGAATTTTTCTTGCTCATGATTTGCTACTCTTAAGAAACAACTGGTTCACAAAGTGGCATCAAGCTGTCATTCAACAGGAGCCCACAGCCTCTGACTGTAGAAAGGGTATCAGCTTATTTTCTAGGAGACATGAAGCTTTCCTGGAAAAATTAGCATCTCTCCCCTTCAATCAGCTCAATCCTTCAGCCCAAGGTTGGGTCAGTTCACCCAGAGAGCTGCTAGAATCCGCAGTAGGTGAGACTTTCCCTGAGACAGAGGGAAGAGACTGGGCCCCCGGTGCCCTTGGCCCTGAGGGCTGCAGGTCTTCTAGTACCTGTCCTGATTGGTCCACAAAGATGGGCTCCTGCCTTGTTTAATTGGCTGGGCCCAGAGGTGGGCTGGTTCATACCCAAGAGGCCAGGCTGCATGTGTTTAGCCCTGCAGGCTGCTTGAGCCTCTAGAACCCTCCACTACATGTGCCCCCACTAGCCAGCAGAGATGATGTAGAGCAGGTGAGCAGGTGGGTGTCACTACCAGAAAAAGGACTGTGGGATGCTTAAGTGGAAGAAGCAGGGAGGCTTAGGGAGAAATTGAGGTCAGAAAACACAGCCAAGACAGAAGTCAGAAGAGCCCTAGCTGTGAGTGAGCAGAGTAGGATGTTTTCCCAGCTGAACTGGCCCTGACTCACCCTGTCGTCTCCAACAAGTCACTTCCCTTTCTAGGCCTTGTTTTCCTTATTTGTCAAAGAAGAGGTTGACTGGTAATCTAAGGGAACTGTTCCAGTTCTAATGGCTGAGGACTTCGGGCCAGTGTGAGGAGAGGGGACAAGAGTAAGGTAGCTAGGAGACAAGAGCCATAACCAGTCTCAGGAGCCCAGCAAGAACCCATCTGGGTTCCAAGGCAGTGGCAGCGTAGGGCGACATGACTGTGTTACTGCCGTGGCTCTGTGAACTCCATGTGTCTGGGTGAGGGGACACCCGGAGAGTGCCAGTCTGGAAGACACGGAACACACCTCCTGGTATTCTCTGCTGTGCATGTATGGCCATTGGGGCTGCTCCTTGTCAGCTGCTAAGTGAGGAAAAGGCTTGGAGAGACGGCCAGCGGAGCAGACTCCAAGCATCTCTGCTACCCTGGGGAAACTGCCAGAGAGTGGAAAGTTCAGAGCTGTCCCTAGAGAGCAGTGAGTCAGGGTCTGGCTGGGCCATGGCTCTGGGAACAGTGGGTGGAAGAGATGGAGGCTGCTTGGCTCTCTGAGAGCACAGCCTACATACCAGCTTGCGGCCCACCCCACCAGGCAAATGGAGGTGCCACACCTTCACACGGGCCTTGGTCTCTTCTCTGCTTTGTTGCACTTCTCCCAGGTCTGCTGACTCCCTGTCCAGTGCTCCTCACACCACCCTTCCTTCTCTCAGGCCAGACAGACCCAGTGTGCTGAAGCCTTGCTCAGGAAACAGCCCAGTGAGAAGCTGAGGAGTGAGAACCAGGAATCCCTCCATTATGACAGGATGCTAGGAGGGGAAATAGGGGGAAAACAGAGCAGAGACCCAGTAAGGATGTAACATCCTTGTGCCTGCTTCCCTTTTTCAGCGATGCTGAGATGCGTTTGGTAAAGAAACATGCCTTGTACAAAGTTACTGCTGAATGGAACTGGAGGGATCCTTCTACTTCAGATCCCTCATTTAAAAATGAGGAAACTGAGGCCCAGAAGGGGGAGGTGTCCGGCTCAAGGTCACACAGTCACTCAGCACCCCAGAGCCCAGGTCTGTTAGGCCCTGGGTCTAGGTTCTTTTGCAACATGCTCAGAAGAGAGGCCAAGGAGCTGACAGAAACCTTTCTGTCCTGCACCTGCTACCTCACCCCACACCAAGGAGGAAAGGCGGCCTCCAGTGGGCACCTGTCCCCACCTTCCCCTATGGGTCTCACCAGGCTTTCCTCTAACAGCAAGTGGCAAGCCAGATTGCTCAGAGTGCACAGCGGGGACATGATACTCTGCAGGAAACTAAGCAGGGAATATTTTTAAACCATCCAACATGCCTTAGGGGGAAAAAAATCAAAACACTCCCCTAGATGTTACAGAAAGCATTTCAAAAAAGATTCCAAGCCTAGAGGAAGCACCATAAAACAAGGATGATTTCAGTTTTAAAGGGCCAATTTCCATCTTAACAAAAGTGCTTGGAAATGGACTGGGGACCTGCTTGTTAGATGCCCCTGGAGCACTGCACCTCCCCAAGGCAGACAAAGTCCAGGGCCCTCCGCTCACATTTCCACAGCTCCTCATACATCCAAAAGACAATTTATTCATAAGCTGTCCTCCTCACTGTACACAAATGTCATCATCGCAGGGAGCAGTGAGAGGGGTGGTGAATAAGCCCACAGGTACGGAGCAGGAGTTTTGCATGCTTGCCAGCCTGGAATTCAAGGCTCTGTCTTCTGGCTCCTTCCCATCAACTGGTAGTTCTATCTCTTAAAATTCACGTACCCTTACCTTCTACTCCTCCTCTCTGGAGTTCCCGCGGGCTTCCTCCTCCTCGGCCGCCTCTTCTCCGGCTGCCCACTGTTCTTGCTCTTGAGCCTGTCAGTTGTTCCTCTCCCACCCTCTTTTTAATCGGTGTCTGTCGCCCTCCCTCCTCCCACTTCTTCCTACTCTCTCTCCCCACCCCCTTCCCCCTCAGGATCCCTTCCTCCCCTCTCTCTTTTGTGCTCTTAGAATCTTTGCTCATTTAAAAAGTTTTCTCCCTCCACCTCCTTGCAGCCTTTCCTCAGCGGTCTCCCAGAAGGAGTGGAAGCCCGCCTCCTCCCCGGCTGCCCTCTGCTGTCACTGTCCCCGCAGTCCCTGCGCTCGCTGGCTCACTCGCTCGCCCTCAGCTGGTGGTGCACCGCCTCCAACCTCTGCCTGCTCGCCCCTCTGGGGAGCCGTCTCAGGCCCTCAGGCCACGGTGTCCGGGGGCATCAGCGGGAAAACTGGCACCACCCAAGAGAGCTCTCTGCCCATCCTTTTCCTGTCATCAGAAAAAAGGTTGCTCAGTCATGGAACAGGTCTCCCTGGGACCTCTACGACGCCCACATCAGCAAGCTGAGCACCAGTGGCGAGGAAACATGGTCTCACAAGTCAGCACCACCAGGGCCCCGAATAGACACGAGGGGTGACCTGAAGCTCCCAAGGGCAGGAGCAGGGCATCCCACAACCCCAGGATCAAACTCTCTCCCCATCTCCTCTAAAGAGAAGAACAACACCTCTTGTGAGCCAGGCACTGGGGTGAGGGAAATATATCTTTTAGTTTTTATGTATTTATATTTTAAAAATAATTTTATTTCACTTAATCATTCCAATTTTCAGTTCTACAACATAGACATTTCTACATTTCACATTTGAGGAAAGTGGGGCTTGAGAAATCAAGCAGCAGGGTCATGGTGACCCAATCAGTAAATGGTAGAGTCAGGATTAGAAGTTTCAGCCAATGGTGAAAGCACACAAGGTCTCTCAGCTGCAATAGAGCCAATGAAGTAAAATTGTGCCTTATTAGATCACGTCACATGAGAGCAAATTTAGAAACTGTGAGGCATCTCTCCACTCAAACTCCCCTCATTCACAACTCCTTTTCTCAACTCCTCAATGTAGGCACTTAGCCATGCATCCAGTTGGAGTATGGTAACTTCTGACGACAGAGGTTGCTATGAGAGAACTAAAACCAGGCAAAGCAATTACCAAGAGCCCACAGATTGTGAGAGTGGGACGAAAACCCCAGAGATCATCTGGAACAGCCAGAAAAACTGAGGCTCAGGGAGTCAAGGTCACTTATCAGTGTCATGCATTAAGGTAGGTGGCACAGGATGCACTGGCTGCTCTGAGGCCCAGCCTGTGTAAGTGGGAGACAAGGGCTGGCCCTTGTCCACAAGAAGTTGACATTGTAATTGCAAAAGAGAGCTATTTGGACAAAACAATTATTATAAATGGCGGTGTTCTGTATGTATTTGTCCTCAGTGCATAATGATAGGATAAAGTACTAAATTATATAAAGGAAAAAGAATTTGAAAATTAGGTTCATATAGAGTGATTTCTTTGTTGTGAAGGGGAACCAGAAAGGCACATTTATTAAAGGCCTTCTAGGTGCCAGGTATTCTCACCTCCTAACACTAGAAGACAGATACTATGTTATGGTTTCCATTTTACAGAAAATTCAGACTCAGAGATGTTTAGTAAATTGCCCAAGATTATTCAGTTAATATATGGCAGAAAGGCCTGCAAGTAGGAGCAAACAGACCTGCAGATGCCACAAGAAAAATGGGCTCTAACTCTGGCAGGAAAAGTTTTGTTTGGCCATAACAATGAAGGTGGTGTAGCATGGTGTGAGATTTCCAGGAAGGGGTACACTCACCTTTTCTACAAGTCTCTTAAAGATGACATTTTGAAGTTGCTTCTTTTGGCTCCTCCTTAAAGGTAAGAGGGCAAATGAGGAGACCTTTCAATGTGTCCTCTACCCAATGAATCTCTGATTCTATGAGTTTCCTTCCCAAGACACTGGGGTCCAGATGTTTGAAGAGCCTCCTTGCTTAGAGCCTACAATGATAACACATGCAAATAAGTTCTGTCAGCATCTAATTATGAGAGCAATGAGTCCCCCATGCCTCATTGGAGAGCATAAATGGGTATTTGGAGCCACAGTTAGTGGGCTGAGGTCACACTTTTCTTCCAGTGAAGATGCAGACACCATATGCATAAACCTCCCCCTTTAAGACTTTTACTTTCCAGATAGTGGCTAAAATGGGCAAGAACACCCTGTCCAAAGAAGCGGAAAGCAAAAGAAGCACAGACTTCCTTGTCCCTGGTGCTTTGGCTGATGAATCCACTTCTAATACATCTCAAGTTTTAATCCCAATGAAAAGGTCAAAGTAACATCCGTACCTCTTTCTAGGATTTAAGGCAGATGGGATTTTGAGAGATCCCAATGTTAAGAACTCTTTTGTGGGTGCCTAGGTCACCAGCCTCCATGGATGTGAGACAAGGAGGAAGAAAAGGGAAGAAGGAGGAATCCAGTATCAGTCAAACCCAGTTCTCTCCCACTGGAGGCAGAGCGTGAAAGGCAGTAATGCAGCCTCACTAGAGCACTGTGAGTCCCGGGTCTGGGGAGCTCATTCCATGACAAAACTGGGACCTTGTCCTGGGAGATCTTGACACAGCATTTGCCCTCTAGTTCTGAAGGGAAGTCCTTGAAAGCAAGAAGCCTGTAAGTCTTAGTTATTTTCTTTCAGTTATAAGCAACCTTTAAAGTTTGCAGTCTGGAGCACACCTTCTTCCTCTGACAACTTCTCTGCCTTTGGCCTGCCTCCATTTACCCGCCTCACAAAGACGAAAAAGAGCTTGCTTCTCCTTCATTTTGGAAGGTGTTTTCAGTCACGTTTGAGGTATGGCATTAGGTGGCGGTCTATTAGCAAAAAAACATAAAATACAAGTTCAAGAAACTTTCTACCAAATACACAATTAACTCAAGTGCCCGCAAATAAATTACTCCAAAGTAGAGGCATTTCCTTGCAAGTAAACCAGAGATACAGGACTCCATGCCTGTCCTGATAATTTAGCCAATAATGTTCAAAACTTAATTCAAGAAAAAAGATTTCACATGTCTTCCCAAATTAATGTCTAGATTCAACTTTAGCTCCCAGGGTCAAGTCATTACAGAGGAAGTGTGTTTAGTTTAAGATTATTCCCTGTCTTTTCAAAGTTTAGTCTCACATTCAGTGAGCTAAGTATTTAAGGTAGAATGATCAGGACTTGGGGCAAATAAACTTCCGGTTAAGAGTACTGGGTTTAAATCCAGGCTCCACCACTCAGCAGTTATGTGACCCTCTTCTGCTATGTGGGGACCTATTTGGAACCCCAGAATAGGTGTGGAGATTATTTTAAGCTGAAAACATTTGAGGCTCATCAGATGCATTCATCCAAAAAGCCTTCTTGGAGCTTCTCTTATCTGACTAAAAGCAGCAACTTCTGGGGAATGAGGCTGCCATAAATGCTCCCTCTGGGGGAGTTTCAGGGCCAGAAGAAGCCGGAAAGACCACTGCACCCGCATAAATAAACATCACAAACATTCTTCTCTCCCATTTGTTCTAAGAACTCATTTGTCTTTCCTAAAGAAACCTACTTGTTCTTTCCATAGAAGATTTTTCTCCCTCCCCCCTTTTCCCTAAGTTAAATATATAAGCCTCTGAACTTCAGCCATTTAGGGAGTTAGCTATTTTTGTTAGTTCCTGTATGCATACAAATAAACCTCTTTTCTCCTGTTATCTATCTGCTATCAGTTTTATTTGCATGCCCCCAGTATAGGAACATAAAGGGTAGTGGAAATTTTTTCTCCCTGACACCTCATCTGGCTCACTTTAAAAATGATAATAATAATAGAAATTATCAAACTTACAGACTGGTTATGAAGACTGAATGAGCTATAGATCACATTTGACATGTAGTGAGTGCTAAATATTCTCTCTCATATATATTATTTTATACATAGATAGATGATAGATACATACATATAGCATATAATGAATCATGCATCTATTTTGAAGATCCTAATTAAAGTATAGATGGGAGATTACTTTGAAAGAGATAAAAAAGTTAACAGTGGAAACATGGTGTTATCATCATTATATCTGTAACTATTATGCCCACCTTCACCACCCCAGTTGAACAAGGCAACCAAATACAGCCACACAGGTCATGCACGGCACACATCCTTCCTTTTGTGCCTGAAAGCACATGGGAACAGGTTGTCCAGCCAGACCGGCACTGCCCTCAAAGCCTCTTCCTCCCAGAGTCTGAGGAACAGCACCTGCTCTGTAGAGTCATTTGTTCCCTAATCATTAATTCAGTGAAGATACACCGAGGACATGCTATGTGCAAGGACTAGGTGTACAAAGACACATGAGACATGGTTTCCAGTTTCTGCCCTGATGCTCCCCATGGCTGGGGTAAGAGTTCTGTGTACCAATAAGTACAGTAATAGATGCTAAGGTGGGCATATGCTAGAAGCGGTGCAAGAGATTAGAGGGTTACCTGCTTTCCTTCTAAGTGTTAGTTGTGGTGGGGTAAGGGGCAGAGTGGTGATCAACAGTAGCCAAACTAAGAAAGGCTACTTCCCTTCAAAAAATGAAAGCCCCTCAAGCACTATAGTAAGAAAGAGTGAAGATGTCTCTGTAATGGGGCCTAGGCTTCCAGAAAAAGCCGGGGTTTTGTGTTTTGTTTTTTTGTACAGTGAGAAGGGACTGACCACTCTGTTGAGAACCTCCATCAAGCCTCTCTGGCAGGAGGAAGGTTCAGAAACAGCTCCCCCAACACCTGACCCAACCCAATCCAAACTTTTGGAAGGGGAGGAGCAGAAGGGACAGGGATCTATCACTTAAACTCCACATCCCGTGAATTTCAAATGTAGATTCTTATCTAACATGAAGACTCAATTCTCAGATAAACCAAAGTTTGTTAGCTCCCTGTTCATCTGCAAGTCCTCTTTCAGAGAAGGCTGGAGTCAGAAGACTGGAGATGGAATCTCAGCCCTGCCCCTTACTTGTGTGATCTTAAGCAAACCACTGAACCTCAACATCCTTGTCTGTAAAATGGTCATAATAACACTGTCTCCTCAAGTCTGCTCTTTGGACACCATACATTCTTACTATTATTACATGCTATGGGGTGGAGGTGAGATCTCAGGGGAGAGGCAGAGGCACAGAGGTCCCTTTCATTCTCAAGTGGGTCTTGCATCCCCAGAGTTGCCTTCTCACCAACCTCTAAAGAGCCTCTGTAACTTGTTCATTAGAGGAGATCTTGCCCTGGAGTAAGCATTGTGCTACTTGAGCTGGTGAGCTCACCCGGACCCTGGCTCCAGCAGGTTAATTTATAAAGAAATAATTCTAAGGCTATCAGAAAGGAAGTCAAATTGTTTTCGGAAAACAATAGCAAAGTAACTACAAGTCATTAGCTTCCTCCCTGGGGCCTGAAATCAAGCTTGTCTGGGTAGCTGAAGGCTCTGGTTGCACTGTTTACTTAAAAACCTCTGGCAAAGACCCATAAATTAATTTCTGTACAGGACTTTCTGGAATGAGAGGAGGTGAGTCATGGAAGTGGGAGAATGCCTTAGAAGAGATTTCTGTTTCCGCAGGGCACAGCGAAAGCCTTGATGCTGGCCTGCCTTTATTGGTCCTCTTAGTGAGAGTTTCATCTGGATACATACATGTGTTCCATGGACATCTGCCACCTAAGACGGTTCTTAATAAGTTTCCTCCCAGAGAAGAAAAACAAAAAATTTTGCTCCCTGCCCTACCATGAGACCTCTGGGAAACCAAATGCTTCTCAGGCACTGTGCTCTAGAAATTCCTTTCTGGAATTTCCTCAGTGATAGAAGCAGACCAAAGTTAGGATCCAGAATCATGACTTCTCAGAGCATTGTCTCAGTGCCACACAGACATCAAGAAATCACAAATGTAAGAACACTGGAGCTTGAAGAGAACGAAGAGCAACTGTACCAGGTGTCCCGAGGCCCACAGTGGGGAAGTGACCTGTCCAAGGTCAGGAGCAAAAACTAGATTTCTCAAAGAATGGAAAAAACCTGGGGACTTCCCTTAGAGCTGAACAGGCCAATTAAATGAAAATAGATCACCTTAACTGAAAGGAGATTAACTTATTAAAAACTAGAGAAAAGGCATGATTTCTTTAACTCTATAGGTCCTGGAACAACTTGTCTCCAAGAACTAGAGTGAGCTGTTTTTAAACATGTCTGGCCCGGTCACGAACCTGATGATTTGGAGTTTGGCCAGAAGATCTTACTATTACCTGCATGGGCCCCTAGAAGATTTATGGTGGGCTTCATGGGGCCCACAAACCCCTGCATCCATACACAAAGCTTTAGGAAAAGAGGGACCATGGACTTGATCTGATTCACAAAGCCCTCTTGATCCAGAAAAGGTAAAGATCACTGTTCTAGATCTTGAAGTGTTACTGAAGACAGGTCCTTGGTCTTGTGAGAAAGAATTCGAGAATGGGCACAGGAAAGTGGTTGAACATTAAGAATTTGTTGGAAAATAGGATTATAGAGAAAGGTAAGAGTACCTGGTGAAGAGTTGGGCCAGAGCAGTCTCAGGGGGAGTTGTGCTGAGAAACAATAGGGAGTCTTTTTTATACAAAAGGAGATGGATATTCACTACATGGGTTAGGTTTCAAAGGGAACAGGTGGAGCTTTTCCAGAGTTTGGTTTGCTCTACCCTCACATCGGGCTGAAGGAGTATGGGCTATAGTTGGTTTTCCTCTGAACTGTCATGGTGCAGGGAGCTGTGATTTTTACTATGAAAGGAGTGTATAAAATGTATTTTGGGGTGCAGTTGGGGTCCACTTCTCCTCAGCCAGTTTTGGCCAGTCTGTCCTTGCTGCTTCCTGCTCATGTCTGGCTATCTTACCTACTATAACAGAAGGTAAAGAAAGTTTGTTTTTCACCAACCTCCAAAGAAATCAAAACAGCTGACAAGTCTAACAGAGTCCAACATGTTCTATCCCTTCCCTCACCTAGAAGCCTCTTATCAAACAAGTTGAAATCTGGACCTGAGGTGGGCTTCTCGGTTCAGTTTTCACCTGTTAGGTATGAAAAGACCCTCTGAGACCAGTTTGTCCAATCCATTCCTTCCTTTTATAACTTCTGTAAACTACACAGCTAACCAAGACCAGCACCCAGCTTTAATCACAACTAGTCCAGCACCCTTTCCACTGTGTTATAAGATTTCCAAATATTTATTAAGCACCTTCTTGATGGCCATGAAACTGTCCCATGAAAAGTGCTAGGGGAGCTTCAGGATTATAGGTCTTCTCTCTGACCCCACTGAATTTGTAAATGTGTTGGACAAATGACTGCACATCCCTAAAACAAAGAATTCTTCCCTTAAACTTCTCCCAACAATTGAGGAAACTTAAGTGAGTGTATTTGTCAGGTTTGTCCAAAGAAACAGAACCAACAGGATATACAAAGATACATAGGAGAAGATAGATTATGGGAATTGGCTCACATGATTATGGAGGCTGAGACCTACCACAATGTGCCATCCAGAAGCTACAAAACCAGGAAAGCCAGTCTGAGTCCGGAGGCCTGAGAGGCAGAGGAGCCAATTATGTGAAGCCCAGAATCCAAAGGCCTAAGAACCAGGAGCTTTGATGTCCAAGGTCAGGGGAAGATGGATGTCCCAGCTCAAGACAAAGAGAATTCCCCCTTCCTCCACATTTTTGTTCTATTCAGACCCTCAAAGACACCGTCTGACGCCTGCCCATGTTAATGGGGATGCCTTTCTTTACTCGGTCCACTGAATCAAATGCTAATTTCTTCCAGAAACATCCTCAGAGACACACCCAGAAATAGTGTTTTACCAATTATCTGGGCCATCCTCAGCCCCGTAAAGTTGACACATAAAATTAACCATCACACTGAGAGTAGAAGGAGTGCAGGGGAAGACATAAAGTGTTAGCATAGGTGCTCAATCCTCGGGCAACCCCAGCTGGCTTGATCGATGAGAAGAAATTCTCATCCGAAAGTAAGTTAGTGGTGCCAGTCTCTAAGATCCCTCCAGTCTTGAAAACCCTTTGACTGTGTGCCAGATCAGTGAGTGAACCATAAGCCAAAGGATCTGTCCACAAATTTTCAATCTATTACAAACTAACAGGGATTTTTGAAATAATTACTGAATAAAGGGAAAGGGGCAAATAGGTCTCCATACTGGAAATGGTTGCATCCTAAAAGCTCCAATGTAAATTGGTGGTTTTGAATCGGAAGTTATTTTCCCATGGAAATAATGTTGTAAATGATAGCTTCCAATGTTAGCCCCTAAAAGTTTACTTAGGTCATAATGTTGCGTAACTACAGTCCTGAGAGTACTGGGGACTCTAACAACCTAGTTAAGATGGTCTCTGGATGGGCAATAATTATGCCAAGGTCTGGCTGGGGACTCCAGGAATACATCTCCTTCTCCAGAGTTTCAGATTCAAGAGTCTCTACCCCACAGCTGCATTGAGGACAGCCTCTTCCCACCTCCCTCACTTCACAGAGAATGGAAATACCATTTATTGATCACCTAACTTTCTTAATGCAAGAACTGACCTCCTCAGCAATATCTCTTTCATAAATGAATCTCTGAGCCCAGTCACAAATAAGGAAGGTTTATTTTTTCAAACCATTTAGAGTGTTTTCCAAGTATCAAAAGCAATAATATATTGTTTAAAAGATTAGGTAATACAGAAAAAGTATAAACAGGAGTTAAACTCATCAATAATCATGGTTAAAATGTGGATGTCTATTTTTTTATCCACCATAGTTTTATCCTTAAAAATTTATTTTTACAAAATTAGAAAATGTATTATGAACACTTTTGTCATCTGCTTTTTTTCACTTAGCAATATGTCAGGGACATTTTCTATGTTAATAGATACACATCTTCTTCACCTTTTTAATGATTATCAGGAGTATAGTGAGAGTCAGTGACACCCCCAGGCAATATAACGTGTTTGTGCCTTTCTGCAGGGCTGTTACTGCTGCACTAGAATTTGCTAAGACTAGCTTCTGTGCAGTATCCCCTAGACTGATTGGTCCTCTCCACCCTTTGCTAAGTCATTGGGTTACATAGTTTCCTACTCCATGGACTTACCAAAGTTCATTCTATCCTCTATTATTGGGCATTTCAATGTTTTGTTAATATAAATATCACCATTGAAGGTAAGTAGCACCCTTTAAATTTCTAAGACAAAGTAATTTGGTGCTGCTGACATTACTCTTTCTGCCCCAAATAAGTTACTCCTTGTGATTCTGAGCCTTCATATTAAAGTCTTGCAAACAGATTGTGGGAAAAAGCAGAGTTTCTGAACAAAACAATTCAAAATAAAAGAAAAAATACTAGCCTTCCCCCATTCAGTCAACCCCTTCCCCACCATACACATTACACACAAAGGAAGTGTGCTGGGTGAGTGGTGAAACACTGGGGAAGATAAGAGTGACCTTGACAGACCCTGAGAAAGCCCTTTGAATATCTTGGGAGAAGATTTCTATCTGTAAACAGGAGTAGGAGTTTAAATCCTTAACAGCTAAACCAAACTTCTTTCCACCCCCATAGAACCAGCTGCCCCAGAACAACCACCACTTGTGCCTCCAGTCCTGTCCAGGTTTCAGCAAGTTCCTACGTGTCCCTAGGACTGAGGTGGCAGCTCTGCCCATGGTGGTAAGGGCAAGTGTGAGAAACAAAGGCTGATGGGACAGTGACAGCCTGAGGAGAGATGCACTAGCTGGGGACTCAGAAGACCTGAGCTCAGGTCCTAACTGACACTTGGAGTTGAGTGACCTTGAGAAGTCATTCATGCTCTTTGGCCCTCAGTTTCCATGTTGTTTAGAAGAAGGGATTAGGCCAAATTACACTGACAGTTGTAAAATTCAATGTCTCTATTATTCTAAGTAACTGGTTCTCTCAATACCAAGCTAAAGCTTGGAAGAAGGTGAAATTTGTCTTGGGTGCTCAATATATCTGCTCTTGTAGCTGCTCCCCTCCCTTAGCCATCCAGCACTCAGGGGGCACGAAATATGTTCTTAGACTCTTTCTATTCCAGATGGTGGCACTATAATGAAAACCCAGGGGTACTCCAGATAAAGAGAACGGAAATGAGCCAACCCTTGGAGGTGTGTTCAGTTAGGATGCTTTCAGCTGTCACTAACAGAAAACCCAGGCACAGTCAACCACACTGAGCACTACACTAGGGGGATGTATAGTTGTGTTAAAGCTAATGGATGGCTCACTTAAAACTTTATTTCCTCATTCATTCCATCACTCAACCAGCCATTTAAAAAACTTAGTGAGTTTGTGTGTCCTGCCCAGTTAGATATACAAGTATCTAGTGCTGGGAATTTGATATTCAAATGACTCAAACATGGCATCTACTTTAAGAGACAAGGGGTGTCACGAAGTGTCAGGTGCTCCCAGGCCCTCTGAGAGCCAATGGAGGGGTGTTACCTGCTTAGAGTTTCATGGGCATGGTGAACCAGTTGGAAGAAAAATGCTATCTCGGCTAGACTGCCATGGCAATGAGAACATTGTGATATCCAAAGGGTCTGTCTGGATTGAGAGGGGCTGGACAAAGCATGCTGGAAGGAGCTGGCAGGGACTGTAAAAGGGGTCAAGATGGAGCTCTGGTCTCAGAGGAACATTGACTGAAACCAGGATCTATTCACCCTATACACAAGGGTGCAGACAGAGTCCCCTTCACTTCTAGGTCTAGCTTCTTGACTATAGGCCTGCAAGCAGCCTTATCATGATGGTTAAAGCACAGGTAGACATGACCAGGAGGGGTCCATGACATGTGACTTCAAACAGATACTGATAATAATATAACAACAACTAACACTTTTACTGGGAGATAGTGGATTAACTCTTTAATACACATCAGCTCACATAGCCTTCATAATATCTCTGTAAGGTAGGTATTAGTGTCCCCACTTTACACAGGAGAAAAGCAAGAATAGAGACCTTGCTCAAGGTCACACAACTGGTTAGTGGTAGAGCTGGGACTTGAAGCAGACAGTCTGGTTGCAGTATCTGTGCACTCAGCCACAAAGTCAATTCCATTACAATGTGAGACATGCTACAGTAGAGCTCAGATCAGAATTCTGTGGGAACAGAGAACGGAGCAAGTAATGAAAGTGTCAGGGAAGCTCCACAGACAATATGACATTTGTGCTATGTCTTGAAGAGTAAGCAGAAGTTCTCCAGACAAAAATGGATGGGAGGAAGTACATCCCAAGCATCGTGAGACAGCATGAACAAAGGAGTGAGGTGAGAAAAGGAAATGGCATTTTTGAAGACCAGAAAATAACTCTGCTGCTGGACCAAAGGTATGTATGAGCTTGGCTTGCAAGGAAGCCAGAGCTTGGGGCCAGATTGTTCAGAGCTTTGCAAATCACATTAATTTGTTCCATAGGCGGTGGGAAGCTGAGGAACTCCCCTCCAATTTTCAGGGATCCATAGGATGATTTCTCAGTTGCCTTCTCCTGGACCCCACCCAGTATAAAACTACTTCTGCTTTAGCCCTCAGCTCCTTGCTTTCAGCCACCACCATCCCACCCCCACAATTACAGGTAGAGCTCAGGGCTGCATAGCTTCAGTCCTATTGCCATTGCAGGGCTGGGAAGTGAAGGATGCATAGTTGCTCAGAGGTTGAGCTGGGCAGGACACACAATAGCATTCCACCATAGAATCCTGGGCTCCTTTTCCATGCTGGGAGACCTGAATCCAAAAAAGTTCAAATGGAGGCCAGCAAAGAACTAATTTCCCTTAAAATCTCTGGAAAGAGCTTTAAGAATAAGCCAGAAGGCTCCCTTGAACTTCACAAGTAGGAGGATGAATAAGCAATGGAACTGACTTCCCCATGACAGATCTCCCAGTACTCCAGCCTATTCTCATTTCCTGCAAGCCACACCTACAGCCTTACCAAAGCCACAAGCTGTGTCCTTACATCCAAAAGTTCCCCTCCTCCCCTTACTTACAAGAAAAAAGTCCAGAGATCCAAAGGCTCTCAAGCTACATGCTTCCTGGTGTCTGTGCTGACCATTGAGAAAGAGGCTACCAGCGATCCTGCGGCCTCAGGAGCAAAGTGAGATGCACTCACAGGAGCAATCCAACAGCAGCCCCAAAGCCTTCAGAACAAGGCAGGTCACAAAGAGCTCTAGGCTTAGGCCCTGTCACTGGGTGGCTGTGACTTAGGCTACTCTCTTCACCTCTCCAAGCCTTAATATCCTCATTGTATAAAGGGTACTCCTTTTGTAAAAACACTGTTCAGCCTCTGATAAATCCACCGCAATATTGTAATGAACTAATGTGTTCCAAATTGCAAAATGCCATACAACCAATATCATTGTCAATAAGATTCTTGCTCTCCATGCCATGGAGAAAGTCTTCCTATGAGTGAAAACTATTCAGGCTTGTCAGTGGTATGTCAACAACCAGCAGCAGCTAAGTACACAACCGTGGCTGTGATTCTAGGGCAGAGCAGACAAAGTGCAGGAAGCGTGTCTGGTCAGTTTCAGCACAAACCTGGAGGGGGCTGGCAAAGGAGGCGGCAAGGTTTCCCCCGCTGCTGTGGTGCCTGTGCGCCCTCAGGTGCCGTCCTCCTCCTGTTCCGGGCCTCTGCCGTCAGACTCAGGTAGTGGAGTAGAGCTCAAAGCCTCGGGACCCCAGCGGCTGTTGTCACAGACCCTCCCTGGGGGTGGCGGGAAGCAGGTAAATTTTAACACAAAGCCTCATAAGATGTTTGCCTGCTTTTACTTCTGATAAAGTAATGAAGCAGACAAGTTGAAGGCTAAGGTTTGGATCTTTCCAGTTTGACCAGAATAGATGATGAATAGGGACTCGGCCTGCCTGGGAAGAGGTCCTCGGGTAGGGCAGAGGAAGCAGGGCATTCTGATCCCGGAGGAAAGAGGGACATGGACGCAGCATCTTGCTACTTGGAAGACTGGCATGAACGGGAAGGTCTGGCTTATTTTGGGGCAGCTAAAAAGGATGGGTCCGTGGCGGGACTGAGGAGGGGGAGGAACGTTAGCTCATCCTTACCAGGCCCCCCAGCGACTCACAAGCCTCACAACCCTGAATCTCCTGGCACTGAAGTGGTTACTATTATTATCCTCTATTTTACAGATGAGGAAACCAAGGCACGGAGGTCAAAAAACTTGTCTGAGCTACACAGCAAGTAAATAACCGAGCCAGGCTCCAAACCCAAACACTCGGGCTCCAGAGCCCTATAAAGGCTTTCTGCCTAACGTGAGGACAGACTTTCAGTTTACCAATTTAAAAAACAGAGCAGTATTATGAAAGCATCTAAACCAAGGCTAAGGGGCCATTTTCAAGGGATGGGCGCTCAGTAAAGTGTCCTTGGCAGAGAAGATCAGAAACCAAAGCTTACCACTTTAAGCAGGGAGGGAGAAGGTGGAGGAGGGTTGGGGGGAGGCGGGGGGAGGGACGGGGCGGGGGCGGGGGAATCGGGGTACAAAGAGAAGAAAGGCGGGGAAGAGGAAAATGACGTTGGGGAGGCGGGGACATTCATTAGAAGAATGTTGGGGGTGGGATACAGAATCAAAGAAATTTCTGAAGACCCCGAGTCGTTCAAGAATGAGAACCAGGAATGGCCTAGGATCCAGGGGGCAGGCAGTGAGTAACCATTTCTTCAGGACATGCAAGTATCCAATTAAATCAGATCTAATGGATTTCTGTACTTTTGCCATTCTGCTCAAGATTCAAATTCCGGGGAAATAATAGTCCCTCAACCTAGCCTTGGGAGAGACTGATGATAAAAATCTCTAATATTCATGGTGTGATTATTTTCTACAAGACACTGTTTTAAGAACTACATTTACAAATGACAAATGCTTTCTTCTCACAATCACCCTAGGAAGCAGGCACTATTAAAATTAAGAAACTGAGTCACAGAGAGTTTGAGTTACCAGCCCAAGTTTGCACAAATAGTCTAGTGGCATAGCTGGGATTCAAGCCAAGGCAATGTGGAGCCACCATGCTATACTTCCTCTGATTTCAACAGGGAAAAGGCAGTTCCCTCAAAGCAGAATTTTGAGGTTGATGAAGAAGGGGAATGGATGCTAAGAGATAAAACCCACAGATGCTCCCTGGCTTGGTCCTGCCAGGAAAAAGGAAGACTCCCAAGGTACCTCCTTGCCCAAGAAGTCCACATTCAGGCTTCCATCCTCACCCTCAGGCCATTTCCAGGAGACGATGAAAGAAAGCAAGGAGCAAAAAGACAAATAATAAATGTATAACAATTTAATTGGATGAAATACAGCAAGAGAATTCATAATTTCTGAATGGGAAATGGCCAAATGACAAAATTCTGAGAGAATATAAACCATGCCTATAAAGAATAACTTGAAAGCAAAGAAAAGATTGCAAACTGAGAAACTGAAATTAATTGGAGATAAGCAGGGTGGCCAATTTTTCACAAGAAAGAATTCGAAGCTTTAAGTATTATAAAAGGCTGGACCCCATCATGGTTCAGGGCAAGAGTTTGGAGCCAGGCTACTGGGATGAAATCCTACCTCCTTTACCACCAGTTGTGTCACCTGGGAAGTTACATGATCTCTCTGAGTCCCAGTGTCCTTATCCGTAAAATTTTAATACCATCCCTGTCGAAGGAATGTTGAGAGGATTAAATGGTGTATGAGAATGTGTTAAGCATGTGCCCAGCACAGAGCAGGTGCTTACTAAATATTAGCTACTCAATCACGTGTATTAGCTCCTGCGAGCCCAGCATGTGCCAGGCACACAGGAGCTCTGTGATTGGGTGCCTAGAACCAGCCATTCCCGGGGAATCACAAGCAGAGACTGTAGAACAGCAGAGATCTGGACCCTCCATGGGAGGCCAGGAAAGGCAACGCTGTCAACACATGAAGGCAGGATTGGAGGTGCCCCAACAGATGGATGACTGGGGCAAGGAGAAGAACAACATCCTGGGAGTCTGAAAGTCTGGATAGTGGAATGCCAGAAATGAGGCTTTGGGAAAACATTCTACCTAAAATACAATTTAAGAACTCCTCTTTGTAAAGCTCTCAAAAACCTCTTTGAAGTTTCAAAAGGAGCTGGGGACAGAGCCCTGGGCTGGCAGTCAAGAGCCCTGGCATCTGTTGATGCCAACTAGGCTCTGTGGCCTTGAGTAAGCCACATGCTCTCAGGGTCTCAACTTCCTTGTTAGAAAAGTGGGGATAATGATATCTACCTCAAATAATTGGAGTGAAGATTAAATGAGGTGCTGCCTATAAATCACCAGGCACATGGCAAGTACCAAATAAATGATAATTTTTCCCTCGCACTCATTGTTATGAAATAGCAATATATTAAACAAGAAGTCCACTGGGGCTAGAGGAATAAAGTAAGTGTATGCTTTTTTATTTCAATTCCCAGAACATCCCTAAGTTCTAATGCATCCATATCTTTGCCAGTCTCAGTGTGGAATGACCTCTGCACCCCATTCTATCCTACCTTATCAAGCAAAAATCTTTTTTGTTGTTGTTGTTATTGAAGTATCATTGATATGTTGGTTTCAAATATATAACTTGGTGGCTCAACAGTTTACCCATATTATTAAATCCTCACCCCCCACTAGTACAGTCACTAACTAGATGTAGAAAGATGTTACAGAATCATTGACCATATCTTCCATGCTATTCTAGTGTCCCCGAGACCAACTTACATTGTGATCATGAATTACTGTGCCCCTTTAACCCCCTCCCCTGCTCCCCCACCTGCTCCAACACTTCCCCCTTAGTAATCACTAGTCACTTTTCAGTGTCTATGAGTCTACTCCAGCAGAAATCTTTCATCCTTCCAGGCCAAGCTCAAATATTATTACCTCAAGTGTTTCTGGAAATTCCCTCAGCATGGACTTGTTCTCCTATTTTGCACTTATTTCCCTCTGACAGCTGTTGTTATTAGTTCCTGAAGGCAGAGAGAATGTCTTATTCATCTTGGTGTTATTCACAGTCTAAACTACAACACATTTGTTTTTAGCACCTTACTTTCCTGGGGATCTTGGGAGCATCCTGTCCCCTGAATTCATGTTTCTGTCTGGAGAAAAATTTAGTCCCTCCACTCTGTCCTCATACCCAAGAAAGTAGAAGATTATCTAGTTGGCAAATTTAGGAACAAGGACTGGGGATGCAGGGCCAACCTGTGCATTTGACACAGTGGCTAGGGGTCACAGTATTTAGGGGCCCATAGAAGTGCTTAAATTTCTCTTAAAAGAAAATAAACCTTTAGGTTAGGTCAAAACAATGTTTTAAAATATAATACTACTAATGTATTCATCTTTGTGCCAAAGCATATATAATTTTTAATACTTTTTTTATGGAAAAAGAGGCCCCTAAAGGCAAAAGTACCTGTGGCTCACAGAAATCATGATGCAGCTCTGTGGGCTTGGGTAGCTCAGCCCCTTTCTCTCCCTTCCTCTTGGAAAGCTGCCTGCCTGCAGGAAGCCAGCATTGGTGTGTCACTGGGAAGAGAAGCCCACTGTTGCTATACACACTAAGATAAAGCTTCAAACTTAGTCTCATCAGTAATAAAGGGGATATAATGGCCTCCTTCCACCTGGCTTCTATGTCTATCTCTCCCATTTTTCCTAACTTGGGCAGAGAATGGGATGTCATTTGTTGGGCCCCCTGAAATCAACATATTGAACCTTCAAATGACCTTGTCAGGTAAGTATGAACTTAATTTGACAGATGAAGCCACTGTAGAATGGAGTCTAAAAAGTTTAGTCAAGGTCAAGCAGTTAACAAATGGGTTGAGAACCCAGACTTCTGATCTCCAAGTAGAAGCTCCTTTCTCCCACTATCTTATGCAGCAAGGCCTAATAATTACATGTTGAAATAAATCAAAATAGTGAGAGGGAATTTACTAAACAGCACAGAGAGTGGTTGAAATTTTCCCAGAATTGTTGACTTGAAAATTAGAAGCTTCAGATGAAATCTTTGACATTTGCCATTCCCTTAATAAACACTCCATAAATCCCTAAATCCATTTTCTTGCTTTGAAGAAGTGCCATAAGTTGGAATACATTTTGGCACTGTCTTCTGCTATCTTTGCAGAAACAGATTCAGAGGAAAAAATCTTTTATTTACCAGAGTACTTAGAATAAATATGCTTGATTTTCATGGAGACAGACAGAAATATGAATAATCATGTACAATTTTGAAATTGAATTTCTTCTATTCCAGGAGGCTAACACTTAAGATTAACCCTTTGTCTCTGACCTGCAAACTTCCACAATAAGATTTGGAAGGGAAAGAGGTTTGGGGACGAAACTGATAAATGGCTGTGCTTGTGCTATTATTCCAGGAGGACTCTGTTTCCTCTCAAACACAGGCCCAGAAGATCACTGGTCAAATTTGGAATCCTCAAATATTTGCCAAAAGAAATGTTCAGGAGAGAAAAGAATCTCCCACTCTCTTTGCCAGATGGAATTCCATGATTGTTGAGAAAGATGAAAGAAGGGATTTGCCGGATGAGAGTCCCTAACATCCACCTTGAATATACATACATTTGTTCCTATCCACCAACTCCAACTAACGTTACGCTGGACTCACACGAGGGCCTGCAGCCCTTCAACAGCAAAGACTCAGCAAGGAGTTGGGTAAATCAGATTATGTTTTCTCAGCTAAATTTACTTTAACAAAATATTCTAGAATGTGGTTTCACAAGTCTGGGGAACCAGCCTAGGTTAGCTCTCTTTGCTGTGAGTGCTATTAATCTTGCATTCTCCTCTCTCATTCATGGTTCACACACATAATTAACTCTTCTTTGTCCTTCCTTCCTGTCAGACCGTGAGCTCCATGAAGGCGGGGACCATGCCTGTCTTGTTCACAGTTTTGTGCATAGTGTGTGTATAGAACAAAGTCTGCATAGTGTGAGCCTAGTGTGTGTCTGTATAGAGCAGAGGTTTAGAGCATTGGTTCAAGGGAAAGATAGATCTGGGTTTGAATTATCCCAAGCTGCTTACTCACTGTGTGACTTGGAGAAAGTGACTGACTCCCTATTATTCAGTTTTCTCATCTATAAAGTGAGGGTGATTGCAGTTCTTACCTCATAGAGCTATTGCAAAGATTAAATTAGTTTACACATGTAAAGCATTTAGCTTGGCCCCTAGTACTTTATAAGTGCTTGCTTAATAAATATTCACTACTACTATTGGATTAAACCCTAAATGAGTAGTTTGTGAGAATGAGCTCAGAGGAATGCATAGGGCTGGCCTCAGTATGAATTCTTCTTCAGCCCCCTGGGATATCGCCTGCTTGGCTTCTGGGGGGCCTCACCTGAAGCCAAGGGGTAACTGAGCAAGTCAAAAGCAGTCCTGGAAGCACCAGTTCTAATGACATTAGCCTCATCTCCCCGTGCCTCCACCCCCAAAGCATGGGAACTGAGACTCTTTGTTCAGTGAGACTCTGTTCCCAAGAAGAACCTGATTCAGAGCAAAGGAGACAAGCTCCCCTGTGGAGGAAGTGGACCCAGGCCCTTCACCTGCCCCGGACATGCTGTCTGGGAGGCTATCAGCTCAGAGCCTGCCCCAGCTTCCTCTGCTATTGTTCACCACTCATCACACTCCTAAAGCCAGCATGTGGGAACCACCACCCAGCCGCCCTAGCCGCTGCAGGCACAGGACTGCTGCTGGGAAGGGGTTCTCTTCTAAATGAGGACTGAGTCTGTATGTATGGAGGTGGGGGGCAGACTGACACAGGGACAGTGTAAGGGTGACCCCATATTAACATATTAAAACACCCAATACAGCTATTGCAAATACCAGAACACCCAATGCCAATACAGATGTGATGAATTGAATAGTCTTGTAAAACCAAAGACAATTAATAGGCTACACAAAGGAATGTGTTTCCCATGTATGAAAGTACTTGATTGTTCTCAAAATGTTAAATTGTCCCAGCTCTGAACATTTTCTAGCACTGGAGTCAGTCCTATGAGATATCCAAGAAACCCTAGAGCTCAATCATAAAGAAAAATATCTAAAACATTGCATTTAAAAATGTGTTAGAGGTTTATACCTTAGATTTTTTGTATTCTTTATTTGTTAAGTCTATTTATTACATCAGGTATTTCGTTAATTTTTCCTTTTAATAATTTTATCTTTATAGTAGTATCTGAATTAGTGTCTTTTAGATACTCTTTTTCACCATGGGAAGGGCTTTTCCTTCTGATTATATAAGTAATAGATGCTCAATTAAAAAATATATCCACATACAGAAACCTTAAGGAAAAAGGTAAAAAAATCACCTGATATGCCACCACTCTGAAATAATCACCACTAACATTCAGTGACTATATAGTCTATATATCAGTCTTTCTTTTTATATGGCTATATAAACAGATAGTTTTCATAAAAATTGTGGATTTTTATAATTATGAACACCTTTTTCTTCTCAAGTACAGTATTCTAGATATTCCTAACACAGGGACCCAGGAAATAGGTTGGTATCTGATATGTATCTCAGATTTATCTACCTATACAACTAGATATATATGTCATAAAATATCTACAGTTAGGTAGAGATTTATATGGCCAGCTATATACAACTGCCTAAATAGAGATCATCTTATATGATGGGTGTGTTTTTATTTGGCATTCTGTTATGAATTCCTATATTATCAACCAAACATCCTGTATGGTATAGTAAAGCATATGACACATTGGTCCTTTCAAAAGTTTCACATATAGGCATCTTACTACACTGATGGACAGTGACTGCACTGGGGTATGGGTGGGGACTTGATAATATGAGTAAATGTAGTAACCACATTGTTTTTCATGTGAAACCTTCATAAGAGTGTATATCAATAATACCTTAATAAAAAATTTTTTTTAAGTTTCACACATAATCTTTAATTTTTTATTTTGAAGGTTAACTTGGCATATGTCACAAGGCATGTGGTAGTGTGGCATATGTCAGAACCAAAGATAGGGAGATTTTATGAACAGGCTCTAAACCTAGGAGTATGTTTGAAATTCAAAATTATAAGAGTGGTCACAGCTCAAAGTTATTCAGAAGTAGTCAAAAAATGTCAGCTCTGAAAGGAACCTCTGAGACCACCTGCTCTGAATCATTCACTTTAGAGATGACAAAACTAAATGAAGTGGACATGTGTCTGGTATCGCTGAAATTATACCAAAATCTGCTTTCCTGGATCATCATCCCACCTCTTTCCATCAGATTTTGTTTCTTATTATGTATAACACATGGCAGAGCTGTTTTCCCTTTTTCCAAAACACACTTGTCCAGAAAGGACTGGCGTCTTTTTAATTCAGACATTTTCAGAGACTGAGTCATAGGTGGAAATAGGGAAAGCAGGGTTCCTGAGAATTCAGATCCCATTATGTCTAGGAAGAAAAGGCCAAAGGGAATAATAATTATTATAACAATAGCAAGTACATGTAGCATTTACTATGTTTCAAACACTAACTGACTACTTTATATGTCAATTAATGCAAGTAATATGTATATGTCATCTGATCCTCAAACGACCCAATGAAGAAGCCACTGTTATCCCCTCTTTACAGAGGAGGAAACCGAAGCACCCAGAAGGCAGGCAACTTCCCGGGATTATATAACTAGTGAGTGGCAGAGCCAGGAAATGAACCCAGCAGCCCAACCTCTTGCCATTCATTACAGAGCCTCTCACAGAGGGAGGAGCTCAGACAAACTAGTGACGTCGCTGACATCCTAGAAGCGGAATGAACTCAGCTCTTGTCTTTGACACCGTATACACCCAGCCAGAGAGCCCCTTAGAAGCCAGGCGATTCTGAGGGCAATTCCTGAACCCTCACTCTGTTTACCTGGCCAAAACTTCCGCCACTCTTTTTTGGCCCTTTCTTGGTTTTTTGTTCTTTGTTTGTTTGTTTCTAATGTTTTATTATGGAAGATCTCAAACATGTGCAAAAGTAGTCAGAACAACAATAAGTCCCCAGGTACCCAGCTCCTACCAACAAATGTTGGCCCCTGTATGTTTTTTTAAATATCATTTATTTTATTTTTTTCACGCTTTTAAAATGTTTTTGTATGTTGTACAATGTACTCAATATATTAATCCCATCTATCATACATTGTATGATTTGTGGAAAAAACACGCATTCATTGGAGGGCATGCTCAAACATGTGACACTAAAAAAAGTACGACTTCCAGTGATTTATGGACATAATTGAGAAGACAAAACAAACACAGAGTCAGAATGTCTAGGTTCAGGTTCTGGCTTCACTGTTTCCAGGCTGAGTAACCTTGTACAAGTCACCTCTCTTCTCAGAGCCTCATTTTTCTTGTCCATGAAATGGGGCTAGTAATTCTACTTAACTCTCAGGGTGGTTGTGTTGCTTGAATGAGAACAGGAACCAGGGCCTTCCTAAGAGTGAAGAGCCACATAGAGGTGAGGAGGAAATCAGACGAACACAGATGGGAAATCTATGGCATCAACACTGTAAGCTGAAATCCATGGTCAGAAAGGTCGATTCAAGGACACCAAGAGCAAAAGAAGAGGAACCAAGTGGAGAATCGATTGTCAACTGAAGTAACCCAGCCAGGCTACAAAGTACAGCCCTTTGTCCCTCCCTGGTTATTGAAGTAGCTGCAATCACAGCTGGGCCCAAGACCCCTCTGATCAGTCAGGGCCTTATGGGCTGCTGAGGAATGGAGGCTGGGCTTCACTTTGTCTTCTTTGTCCACCTTCTATTTGCAACCTTTTTGGCCATCTTCCTTGGCTGACATCCCCCTAAAACCTTAGGTGAGAAAGTCCCTCCTCCAGCCCTAGCCAAGTAACTAGACTATCCCCAGGTCCCCTGCTAGCCAAGGGGATTCACAGACATCCCTTCAGTTCTCAGCTCTATGGGTTCTAGTGTCTTAATCATCTTTATGTTTGCCAACTATCCTGTGACACATGGCTTATTAGACTAGTAAAGCCTGCCCTTGGCCTCCCAGAATGCAGCAAAGGCAAGACTCGCCACCTATGGTACGTGAAATCGAGGCGGCACCAGGGCTACTTTCCACGGTCAATACAAAGAAATACAAGGGCCTTCTCTTGCACCCACTGCTGCCCAGCCTGTCCCCAGCCTCTTCACGAGGACCAGCACTGCCTCGATCTCCACCCATGGAGTTCAAGAGTCCCCAGCCAGACCCACCACTTTTTTGAAGTTGCTGCCCAGTGATCTAAGGGTCTCTTTGCCTCTCATGGAGGAAACAGAGTGAGACAAATGCAGCCCCTCTGAATACTCACAAATCAGAGGAACAAATAAACCCCGACAGACCAGCTGCCACAGCACATGGAGGCCAAGAGTAATTGTACTTGTACACATTTTATAAGCCACTTGGAGAATATTTTTAAATTGGGATATTTCTGCCCCAGAGTCACCCTGGGACTTAGCTCATCGACATGCCTGACGCCTGAGAAAGGCAACTTTCCATGAAGACTTACGTGTCGGGGTTACAAAGGCCACATACTCTGTATGTTTCCCCAGTGATCAAGGCCTACAGAAACTGAAATGGCTACAAAAAGACCCAGGGAGCTGCCCAGTGATGTGTGCTCAGAGGTCTGGGTGGCCCCTTGCCATCCTGGGGCATAGGATTTCTCTCCAGCTCCAAAGGGAAAACATGCCCTTAAGATGAAGATAGTAACCTGGCTTATTTGATCCATGACCCTATAATCACAGGTGTTATTCTTATCCGCATGTTTACTCATTTGATCATATTTATATCTCAGTTCCTGAAAAATCATCAGGCTCAGCACAGACATGACAGATGGAAAAAAACAGGCTTTTTAGGACTTAAAGGATTGAGAAACCACTTATGGCATGTGCCATAGTCTTAGAATGTATAATTTTCAGAGACGATTTTTCTTTACTATCACCAGAAGATGTTTAATAATTACACTTCAGAAATAGTGTTAGGCAGCACATTTAATGAACAACTATAGGGTCAGGGAGGGTTTACCAAGGTTGATAAAACACAGTCCAGCTTTCAAGAAGCCCATGGTCTGTTGGGATAGACAGATGAACCTATCATTCTAATATAGAGAGAAAAGGAATACTCTATGGGAAGGAGTGTAGAGTGCTTGTGAACACCAGAATAGAGTGACCAAGGAGTGCACATGGAGTAGGAGTTAGGCGTTAGGGAAGGCTTTGCAGAGGAAGTCACCATTAGAGCAGCCAGGGCTGGGCAGGAGGGGGCGTAGACATCTTCTGCAAAAGCATGGAAGTCATCTGCCACCTCAGTAGCCAGGAAACACGAGGCCACAAGCTTGGTGTAGGGCTGATGAGAGATGAGGCAAGAAAAGGTAGCAGAAGCCAAGTTGAGAAGGAATCCACGTACAGTGATAGGCTCAAGGGGTGGTGGGCAGTGCTACCCTCCGGACTGAATACACATCACATGCTTGCTCTGCAAATGCCACTTCACTGTAGGTTTCCTTGGTTCCCTCATCATTCCAAATAGATTGCTACCTTAAGCCTCTCCAACATAGAAATTCTGGAATTTCCACTGCTTATATGCCTTTCTGGGGAGATTCACCAGTATCTGATGGCAGCCACAGAATAATTTTCAGCAAAGGAGGGACTTGAGTTAACCAATAAATCTATCCCCAACAAACCACCAGTGGGAACATTTGGAAATCTGGACCTTCAGGGATGTACCCTATTCCCAGGTGCCTTAGTGTGAATTAGAAAAAGAGTCTCCTCTACAAGATGCTTTATTCCAATCATCAGAAAAGCATTGTAATATATTGCTTTTATTAAAACAGACACTTTACTGACACCTGTCAGCTGATTATCATAATATACAAATCTAAAATGTCTGAAACATAAATGGAACAGCATTAGATGTACCACCCTGTACAGTGTTCAACCTGCACAACCACACCCATATGTCAGAGAAGGGCTCATCCATCTGCTTTGTTAAAAATGAGGCTGCTGCAGAGAAGACAAGTAGTGACTCTGTGGCATCTCACTATGCTGATGGACAGTGACTTCATTGGGGTGTGGGGGAGAATTGATAACCACAATGTTTTTCATGTGAAACCTTCATAAGAGTATATATCAATGATACCTTAAAAAAAAAATGAGGCTGTGGAAGACAGGCAGAGATCCAGTGTGGCAGTGCTGGGGAAGAGTGTAGAAGGGTCCCTACCAGCTGGTCCTATAAAAAACATAATGAGCACAGAGACTGCCCTTTGCTCTCTCCGAACATCACCAGGCACTGAGTATAGGACTAAGGGTGGGGACTCCAGGCTTCCATCTCTTGTTCACCCTTCTCCACCCCCATCCAGGTTGCCCAATACCTTTTGGAGACATCCTCTTCTTTGTTTTTTGCTCAAAAGTCACCTCAGGGAGGCACACTTGACCACTTTGCTTGAAATCATAAACCCCAGCACCCACCCCCAAAACTTCCCCTGCTTTACACACACCATATATTTAACTTATTTGTTGTGTTTATTACCCATCTCTCCAAACTAGGATGTAAGCTTTATTAGGGTAAGGCTTTTATCTATTTTAATTTACTACCTGACCTTCAATCCTAAGAACAGTGCTTGACACTTACTAGGCACTCAAATGTTAACTGAATGAATGAATTGCCTTCATTTTGGCCACTGCCCTCCCTGGTTCTGAGGCCCACTCTCTGAGCTTTGTTGGTTCTGGGACCTCTTGTTCTGACTCACACAGTGTGAATTACCCAAGACCTCAGGCACCCTGTGCCTCCATCAGAGCTCCATTTCTGGAGTAGGTACTGGGCCCTATTCACATGTCTCTGTAAGGAGACAGTACATTAAATTAAAGTCCTTTCTCAGTACCATTGGATCAATAAATTGATGAGATTCTTTCCGATAGTAATATTATTTCTATTTCACAATAATTATTTATCAGATCGGCATCAAAATTCCCCATTTTATAGGAGAGAAAGTGAAGCTCAGAAACGTTAGGAAGCACCCAAGTCCCCACAGGCAGAAAGTATTAGAGCCAGGATTCAAATCCAGAGCTGTCTGAGCTGAAAGTCAGGAGTCAGCTGGACATGCATCTATTCTCAACAGTGGTGCCGCCAACAGAATAGTCCCTGTGGCTGGCCACACCAGAAATGCATAGCCAGCATTGACCAAGTGGGCCCTATTTCTCTCTCTCTCCAGTAAACACAACTCCAGTGCAGATCATTTCATAAAGGCAGATGGTTTCCTATCTGGGGAACTGAAAGCAGGGAAACTAAACAGAATCTGTCACTGTTCAATATGAACTTGAGGAAAAGATTGACTGGGATAAACTTCAGCCATTCAGATATTGCTTTGAGTAGGTTTGTTTTTCTCTCTTCAGTGAAGAAACAAGGCAGCGAGTTGTACTGTGAGCCGTACCCTGATTCCTTAATGTTTAGCCATTTGTTTAGCGTTTTAAAAAAGGAAAAAGTTAGGGTTCGGAGTAAGGGGAACTAACCTTGGAGAAGTGGTCCAATGTGGGCATCGTGGAGAGGCTGTGTCAGGGATGGCACCAGACATCCAAGTCAAATCTACTCCATCATTGAACAGTGATGGGATACTTACTACATTCCAGGTGCAAGCAGGGACACACATACAGAATATGCTTTGTTAAGATCCAAGTCCTATCCAAACTGAACTCCGAATCAGCACTGAAATAGTCGTCAGGTTCACAGGGTCTGGATCCTACACCTGTAGAGATGTAAAAACAGTAAAAAGACTAATTTCATTCACTAGGTGATGAGAACCATGTGTGCTTTGCTGTACAGTAACTGTCAACCATAATTATATACAGCTGCACACACCTCACAGTGGGACCCTGATGTTGACTCACAGCTCCACGTTAGCAAAGAATTGATGACACCTCTTAGCCAGCAGTACCCAAAGTACTGCCTCAGATTTCAGCAGACCTAGATTTCTTGTCTCCTTTCCTTACCCAGATTCTGCTGGTCCTTTCCCATGTCCCATGTTGTCCTTGTCTCAGCACTATCTGAGGACAAGTCAGTTCCCTGTGTTGTGGCCTCATCACTGCTTTCAAGACAGTCTCCATGTCTTCACCCACTGTTTGGTCTGAGTGCACGCTGAGTACAGAGAAGGTATCCTCACTATTAATAAGGTTTCTGGCCTTTCCAATCTGTGTGGCAAACTATTCACTGACATCCCTTAATCACCTTAGTGTCTCTCTCTCGGCTGCCCACCTTCTGCCCACCATGTTCTGCACCATCCTATCTGGAACATGGCAGTGGGGAGAGGCTTGTAAACATCTTGCAAGAAGAGTAACTGATGGATTCATCAGAGCTGAAAATGGGTCCCCTAACTGGAACATTAACTCCATGCGATCACCATCCCCCTTTGGCTGAGGCTACATGGAGTTATATTTGTTACCATCTCACACCCAAAATTGTACTACCCAAACAGCTATGCCCTTCCCTCTGTGGATACAAAGATGGATAAGACCCACCCCTGCCCTCAAGGGTCTCACAGTTGAGCTGGGGAGACACAGCAAAGAGATGGTGACAATCCAAGGTGAGAAGGGTTGTTATAAATTTCAGGGGAGAGGCTCATTGCCTGGGTGGTTGGAAGAACCATCTGAACTGGGGATAAAGAAGAAACTTTGCAGTGGATGGTCTTTAAAGACCTAACTTCCCTTAACAGCACAGTTCTGCCAAAGGCCTAGGGATAGGGTGCTGTTCTTGCCAGGAGAGGTTTAGCTTCTGTCCTCTCTCTCTGAACACCCTGTGCTGTCAGCATTCAGAAAGAACACAAACTCTAGGAGGGCCCCATTTCCTGATATCCCTGAAATCTGCCTTCAGTGATTCTTAACTGATTAGCTGGCAAAGTCAGGAATGCAGACATGTAAATAAATGAACTGCTCAGAGAGAGAATGTCTCCGTGAAATGGAGAGCTGGCTGGACAAGCATCAGGTTCACAGCCCACACTTGGAACATTGACAGAAGTGACTTTAGCCACTAAGTGATTCTCAGACTAGGAGTAGGAGCCGCAATGGCCATGCATAGTCAGTCTCCACCCAAATCCACTGTCATAAAATGATGCAGGTCTTAATTCCAGCATTCTTCTTAAGACAAGGGAGTTAAGTTCATGGGAGTAACTCTTCATTTCCTCTGCATTTCTGTATATTCAGGGAAATTGGAATCTACCTGGGAAACAGTAGCTCTGCTCCTGAATTATGTTTTATTTTTAAGAAATTTAATTGACCTGTAGGTATTAGGTTTCATCTTAGTATGTCGAAGACTGATGCTCTTTCCAATCTCTTTCATGGTATTTCATGAGAATTCCTAAATATATGCATTAAATAAAAAGTTTGCATGAGGATTCAACAATGAGAAACTATAAAAATTGATGTTTATTAGTCACTTTCTACCCATGGTGTTAAGTGTTGGAAATAGAAACAGCACTTTGGGTTCAGATCTCAACTCTGCTACTACCTCCTATATGAGCAAGTTATTTATTATCTTTGTCCCTCAGTTATCTCATCTGTAAGGTAACAATAACATTATTCATTTAGTAATTGTTTTAATCATCCACTCGTGTATTCATTCCACATACATTTATTGAACACCTACTACGTGTTCAATATAGTTTCTGGGTTAAAACCATGAGGCAATATATTTTCTGGGTTAAAAACATGAACTCTGAATGCAGAGTGTCTGGGTTCAGGATTTACCACCTACTAGTTGTGTGACTTTAGGCAAATCATTTGACCTCTCCATAGCTCAGTTTTCTCATTCATAAAGTGGAAATAGCCATAGTACCTACCTCATATTATTGATATAAAGATTAAATTTCTTAATAATGTAAAGTGCTTAGAATAGAACCTACAACACAGTACTACAAAAATACTGATTATTTTTCTAGGTACTGCATTCTTCGTTGAAACTTACATCCTAACAGTAGGGAGGGCAAAAAAAATCATAAGTAAGTAAACTGTTTAATATATTAGAAGGTGACAAATGCTACAAGGGGGAAATAGGGCAGGAAAAGCAAGACTGAGAGTGTCAGGCAGTGGACAGCAGCCTTTCACATGGTGGTTAGGGTAAGCCCCACTGAGAGGTGACGTCTGAGCAAAGACCTGAGGGAGGCAAGGGAGTGAGACAAGCCTACATCTGGGGAAGAGCATTACAGCAGAGAGACCAGCAGGTACAAGAGCTGATCTTGGGCTGGGAGTGTACCCAGAATGTTTGAGAAATGCTTAATGTAGAAGAGGAAAAAATAAATACTTCCTCCGTCTTATGTCCAGAAACTGGGGTACTGCAAAATAAACTGACAAAAGACAGGTTAATAGGAGAAGATACAAACAAATTTTTTTTTATTTTAGCTCTTTTTTACATGTACACAGAGGCTTCACAGTAAAAATCCAAAGAAGAGGTTAGGCCTGAGAGCTTATGGACCACTTCAACAAAGAGCAGTAGACTTACGGAGAAGTGCTAAGACGAAGGAAAAGGGTTTGGACTTCTAGGAGCAATGTACTGTGGGAAGGTAAATATAAGGAGGGAAACTAATGGAAGATAAAGGTTATTTCAGTTAGGTTTATTTATGCAGATTCAAGTCAATCCCATTCCCAATGATAAGAGTTGTCTCCTCTCCCTGATACATGAGAGAGGACTGAGGAACACTCCCCCAGGGGAAATTTATTACCTGTTTTGGGTAGACAGGGAGAAAACAGCTCATCCTGCATCTGCTACTTCTCAACTGTTTTCAGCTCAGAATAAACCATATACCAAAGAGGCATATTTTGGGGTGACATTTTCTGATCCTCTTCATAAGGAAAACAGTGTGGCTGGCACCGAGTAAGGGAGGAAAAGAAGGGTAGAGATGAGGTCAGAAAGGTAACAGGACCAGATAGTGTCAGGACACCTCATAGGCCATTGTGAGGACTTTTGACTTTTACATTGAGATACAGAGAGCTGTTGCAGGATTTGGAGCAGAGAAGTGACATTGTCTGACATACATTCTCTAAAAAGATCTATTGGCTACTATATGATACTAGAGTGTAGAGGGCAAGAGTGGAAACAGAAAGGCCAGTTAGGAAGCTGTTGCAATAATCCATGCAAGAGATAACAAAGGTGGTGGCAATGAGATAGTAGACATGATCAGATTCCAGACATGTTTTGAAGGTACAGCCAACAGAATTTGCTAACGGATTGAAGGTGAGGTGGAAAAGAAAGAGGAGGGGGCGTGACTCTGCAGAAAAGCACAGCCGCCAGTTGGAGATGGGGATGGCCAAGGAGAGAGTAGGTTCGATCAGGAAGTGAGTTTGAGAGGTTTATTAGATGGGTATATATCAAGTAGGTAATGGAATATGCAAGTTCTGGAGAGAGTTTTAAAGTCATGAGAGTGAATGAAGTCACTAAGGAAGTGAGTATAAATATAAAAGAAGACCAAGTACCTGGTCAGATCAGTATTAAGAGTTCAGGAGGAAGAGGAAGAATTCTCAAAAGAGGGTGAGAGGGGAGGAAACCCAGAGAATGTGGTGCCCTGAAAGGCAGGTGTGGAAAGTCAGATGTAGTCCGTAGGTCATTCTAAGATGAGGACTGAGAACTAACCATGGGATTTAGCAATGCAGAGATTTTACTGATTACCTGACCTAACACATGAGACTTGGTCAGAGGAAAGCCTAGTAAATGTCAGTTATTATCATTACCTCCATCAGTAGACTTTCTGGAGCACCAAACTAAGTCAGCATCCCCACTCTCATCTACCTATCACTGAGGGTAAAAAGTTGAGTTTGCATAAGTGGAGCTAGATCCAGCAAACACTGGGGCCAAGGGATCAGGCGGTCAGGCTGGAATCCCTCCGGGAAAGTAGGGAAGACTGAACCCAAAGAACTGGGAGGAATCTGAGGAAGTCAAGGTATGGCCAGCAGACAAGGGATCACACCGAGGACAGATTGGGTAAGAGCAAGAGTGGCCTTGCTTAATCCCAGTAAAATGCTTGCTCCCCATTCCCTGAATCCTGCTCACCCCCTCAATTTCCCCCAAATTTTCCCACCTCTTAGCTGTTGCTGCTTAGAACTTTCCCTAAGACTTGGTCTCCTCATTGTTAAAGCAGGGATAATTATACTACCTTCCTTACAGAGCAGTTTTAAGGTCAAATAATATGCATGCATGCACAGTGCTTAGTACAGAGCCTGGGACACAAAGTGTCAGAAATGTCTGTTGGTATTGTAGGTGCTATTAATCACTTGTTAGGATACAAAGGTGCTCAGAGAGAAGAAGGCTTTATTTACCCTGTCCGCTAGGGTGAAGGTTTGATAAAGCTGCACAAACAGGGCAGGAACACACAGGAAGCACTAGTAAAAAAAAGGTGTAAAGAGGCAGGAGCTCAAAACCAAACTGTCCGTAAGCCTGTACCAGCAGCTGTTCCACCCAGCCCAGCACCAGGCATGCAGGAGCAGCACGTGGTCTGACCCTCCTAACCTTTGGTGGGCAGTTTAACCTACTGAGCATATCCCAGGCTCTCAGGTATCACAGTGGCTCTGTCCCTCCAGACTGTCTCCAGCCTCCTTCCACCTCCCACAGCCCTCTGCAAACCTAATTTTAATTTAGACTTCAGCGAAACCCAGCTACTTGTGGTACTCTAAGAATCTCTCAGTTACTGCCACTCTGTCTTTGCTCACAATGATCCCTCCCCACCTCTTCATCTGACTGGCTCCCTCTTGTCCTTCAAGACTCGGCTCATGGGTCATCTTCCCCAGAAAACTTTCTTAATTCCTCCCAAGGTGAGCATGGATCCCTCCTCTGTGTGACCATGACCCTGTTCTTACTTATTGTATAGCACTTAGCACTTTTATAACATGATCTGTTTACGTGCTGTCTTCCACTAGGTTTTAAACTCTTCCAGCAAAGTATCTTATTCATCTCTCACTCTGCAGCCCCAGTACAGTGGCTGGCACATAGTAGGTGCTTCCTAAGTGTGGCAGAATACACATTTACAGCCTAATGACAAACATTAGTGCATTTAGGAAAGAAGAATAGGGAGCAAATAGCCAAGAGATCTTCATGTATGTTTGGAAATAATAAGGACAAGAAAGACCATACTTTCTCTTTTGTCATTTTGGAAAGTTTTCACCAAGAAAGGGTAGTTTTTAACAGCCATTTGGAAGAAAATGAGAGACAAAGAACACTTGCAGCAGTTCAGATGGACTGGACAGGGGGCTGGGGGAGGGAGGAGGAAGGAGACGGAGAGGCTGTGGGCTTGTGGGGAGAGAAGTCCATCTCCCACATGCGGTGTGGGTGGCGGTAATGGGGCTTTGTCACCCATTGCTCTCCCACTAGAGCACATGTGAAAGATAAAAGTGGCCCGTGGCACAATAGTTGGGGAGTCAGCAAGACCTACAGTTGAATTTTGCCTCTTGTCAGTTGTATAATCGTGGACGAGATACTTGACTTTGCTGGGCCTCAGCTTCCTCTCCTACAAAATGGGGATGAGAATACCAGGGAAGTGCTGGTGTGAGATGAAGTGTAATAACATTTGAAAGTGTTTAGCACAGAATCTAATTTTTTTGGCCAGATTTTATGGCAACCAATCTCAGTGGTTTACGAGCACAAGCATTCCTTTCTTGAGGGCAGTGGATTAGCTGTGTAGGCTCTGCTGCACTCCCCTGCTTCCCCACTGGTCTTCTCAGTCAGTGGCTCATGGGGACGCCACTCTCTGAGGCCAGCAATTCTCAGTGTGGAGAACATGTTCAAAGGGATGGAACCCTTTGAACCATACCAGCCTACTTAAATCTTCAGCTTTGACGCGTCTACTCATCCTCCACTTGCCATAGTAAGTCCCATGGCTCAGCCCAAAGCCAGTGGGCAGGATGCCACCTACAGAGAACCACGGCCAACACAGGGAAGCACACATTTTGTCAAACAGTAAAGCAGGCTACCACACCACGCCTTCCATGGGCCCCCGCTCTGGAGTCAGGGAACAGACTCCCAGGCATCTGAGAGACGTGAGTGGTCTGAGAAGGATGGAAATGGAATGTCCGAGGGGACAGACGGACAGGCACAGCCATGGCAAAGGCTACCCCTGCGCCCACCCTCGCTGCCACACCCACCCCCCTCTCCACAAACTTGTTCCATTGCTCCACATTTCCAGCTCAAGAAAAGAATGGGTTAAAAAACAATTTATTATTTAAAAGGCTTCTCGATAATATATTACTTACTAAGATCTCTTACTCCTTCATCTCTTACTTCTCTTCCCCTCACCCGCTTCTCACCAGGCAATCTGGGCTCCTTGATAGTCTTTGAATCCACAAAGCACATCGCCACCTCAAGACCTTTGCACTTACTGGTCTATTTTCCTAGAATATTCTGCCCAAAACATCTGCGTGACCTGCTCTCTTACTTTTTTCAGATTTCTGCTCAAATGTCATCTTGTTAGAGACACCTTCTGTGTTAGTCTACCCAGGCTGCTATAAAAAAACACCAGGCAGATGGGGTGGCTTAGGCAATAGAAATGCATTTTCTCATAGTGTTGGAGGCTGGAGGCTGAGATCACAGTGCCACTGTGGTCTGGTTCTGTTGAAAGTTCTCTTCCAGGCTTGCAGATAGCTGTTTTCTCACTGTGTCCTTACATGAAAGACAGAGAGAGAGAGAGAGAGAGAGAGAGAGAGAGCAAGCAAGCCTGAGCAGGGGGTTCACCAGTCCCAGAGGAGACTCCTTGCTGCTGAGTGTATGGACAAAACTGAGAGGCTGAAGTCAGCAGAACAAGCACAGGGCCTGGTACATGGACTGGCCCCAAGAGGAATGTGTAAGTCAGGCTATCAGTGTCTAGTGTTAACACAAAACACCTTGCTAGGCACCATGGGACATCCAAGGAACAAGAAAGGCTCAGGCCTTAGTGAGTTCACAGCATGGCAGGGTTGAAAGCCAAGCAGCTATGAACAGTAATGGGCAACACATACAAGACAGTATGTTAATTAACAGTACACCCACCCGCTGAGATGTCTTTTAGTAGGTTAATGTACAAACTGTAGTACATCCAACCAATGGAATATTATTCAACACTAAAAAGAGATGACCTTCCAAGCCAAGAAAAGACATGACAGAAACTTAAATGCATTATTTCTAAGTGAAAGAAGTCAGTTTGAAAAGTTGACATACTGTATGATTCCAAAAGGCAAAACTGTGGAAGCAATAAAAAGATCAGTGGGAAGACAAAGATGAATAGGTGGAGTATAAAGGATTTTTAGGGCACTGGAAATATTTTGTATGATATTATTGGTGAATACATGTCATTAAACAATTTTCCAAAACCTTAGAATGTAAAACACCAAGAATGAACCTTAAAGTAAACAAAATATGGGCTTTAGGTGGTTATGATGTATCAGTGTAGGTTAATCAGTTTTAACAGCTGTAACCCCCTGGTGAGGGATGTTGATAACAGGATGGCAGGTGGCGAAAGAAGAAACTATGCATGTATGGGAACAGGAAGTACCTAGGAACTTATGGTACCTTCCACTTAATTTTGCTGTGAACCTAAAATTGCTCTAAAAAAATAAAGACTATTAGAAGAAAAAAAAAGGAGACCTCCTTAGTATGAACAGTAGGAGAAAAAGCAACCAGAAACTGAAAGAGCGTGTGGGTGAAAAGAGGCCAAACCTTCACAAGGAGGCTTGAGCAAGGCACTGAGGGATGTGGAGTTTGACTAACGGGAAGCCAGATTCAGGGCAAACGGAGTCAAGGTGCCCCAAGTCAGCCTCACAAGTTCTTGAGACCTACACTACCATTAGTCTAGCTGCAGCAGAGGGATTCTATGCAAAGGCTGGCTTCATAGTGTGAGGCAAGATCATGGAAGGCCAAGGAAATGGATTTGATATTACAAATAAAATAAAAATCCAACCTAACCCAAATGTCAGCTGCAGGCACCCTTCTGCTTGAGATCCAGATAAGATTGGTTTGAGTCTCCATTCTGTATCCTGTGGAAAGTTCAGTGTCCTTCCCAAGATGTGTGCACTTTCTCAGAGCAGTTATTTTTTGTGGTTTCCCCTGGTTCTGGAATTAGTTGTTTATCAGCTAACCTTCCAAGGCATGTGGCCCCTCTTCTAACCCAGAAGGGAAACCCAGTCCCTTTCCATGACTGACTTAAACACCCACCACAAATCTTGCAGTCTCTGCTGACATTGCAACAAAAATGAAGGGAGGATTTACCCTGCAGCAAGGCAAACAAAATAAGTAACTAAAAGTCATTTTCTTAAAAAGACCTGCAATTCTCCAGCAACTCGGGTTTTCTTCCCTCTAAATTGCCAAGCCACTCCTGTATCTCCTTTCTCTACCTTACCCTCCCACACCTGGTCCCTGTGCATTCCCTAGCCAAGCAAGTAAGTTATCTCTTCGGGTTTTTTTTTGTTTCCTGCCAACCTCAGGACCTCGCCTTTCACCCCCAAGTCTATCAAGGGATGTTCTTAACTAGAGACAGTTTCCCCGCTAATAGGAATTCTGGTACCAGCTATTAATGTATTTGTTTTCATTCTGCTTCATAAGAAATGTTACCAAAGAGGAATGGCAGGTATGGGAAGTGGGAATCGCAGACTAGGAGGTGGGAAAATGAACAGGGAGGATGATTAGGAGAAAAGAGACAAAAAGAAAGAGGATGTGAGGATGATTTTGAGGCTTAAAACATTGTCAAAGGAAGGAAGAGAAACAGAGGTTAAGGAAATCCAACCCAGTCATATTATACTTCCTGGTGTTGTCTGAGTTGGTTCTATGAGGCTCTGCACTGAAGCTGGCATGAAGAGTTTGGAGAAGGGGACCGTGTGGAATGTCCCATGCATGGTGGACCCTGAGCCAAAGAGTAATGTGCGACACCTGAATTCTGCTATGAACCTGCAGTAGGATCTTTTTTTTAAATTAAACCTGCAGTAAGATCTTATTTAAAACACTTCCTGCTCTGGGCCTCGGTTTCATTACATGTGCAGTAAAGAAAGTCCCATATAGTCCATAATCAGATATTAAATTAAATTTGGAGTTTGTTTTTATTTTTTTGCAGGCTTTTTATAGGAGCAGAAGGAGTAATAGGAAAGAAAGGGTTCAGTAATGGTGAAGGAGAGGGTTCAATAATAGGAATATCAAAACTTATGAAAATGGGTAGAACTGAAGAGGTTTGATTAGTTGGCTGGGACATTAAGTGACATATTTACAGTTATTCTAATAGAGCTGTATTTTAATAGAAGATGATGATCCTGAGCAGAAACACACACTAAATATTCTGAGACTCAGCTCTCCACATCCAGACACAGCCCCGTAGAGTGAACCACCCTGTCATCCATAGGCCTCTCTATTCTTGTAGTGTCACTTACCTCAACTTTAAATATAGTATTTAGAAGGGAAAAACCCACTCACTGAATTGTTAGTCTTGATAATCCTAACCTCTAAAGGAGGAGGGCCTCTCAAAATGTTCTCAGTTAGGCCTGAAGTTGCTTGAAAAACAAAGAGAAACCTTTGATCAAATATGCTCAGGATGAGTGACCTGCCATTTACTTCTTTCTTAGCTAAACACATAAGGTGAAAAAGCCCTCACCTTTAGTGTACATAAGAATTACCCACAATGCTTGTTAAAAATGCAGTCACCAGGTGAAGCACAGATTCTTGGTTGCCCACTTGTCTTAGTTTGGGCTGCTATAACAAAATACCATAAACTGAGTAGCTTGTCAACAGAAATTTATGTCTCATAGTCTGGAAGCTGGAAGTCAGAAATCCTGGTGCTAGTGACCGGGTTCTGGTGCGAGCCCTCCTCGGGGCTGCAGACAGCTGACTTGTCCTTGTATCCTCAAGCAGCAGAAAGAGAGCTACTAGCTCTCTGACCTATTCTTAGAAGGGCATTAATTTCATTCATGAGGGGTTCCAACCTTGTAACCTAATTACCTTCCAATTGCTTCACTTCCAAGTACTCTAATATTAGGAGTAGGGTTATACCATATGAAATTTTGTGCAGACACATTCAACCTGCTGCCCCATCCAACAATCACTCATCCCCTTCCCTCCATCCTAACAGAATCCTGATGCTGTGCAGATAACTCCCCTCCTCCTCACAGCCCTTGGCTTCATTCACAACACTCACCATAGTAAACCCATTCCCCTTGCCAGTGATAATCATAGTCAAAGAGACTCAAGGAGTCTGCTGGAAGCAGGTACAGCTGTGTAATTTGTGAGGCTCAGAGCAAAATGAAAGTGCAGAGCCCCTTGCTCAAAAAGCAGGAAAACACTGTCACTAAAGTTACTAAAATATAATGCCTTTTCTTTTCTTCTGTGGTCTCTCTCCAAACTTGTCACAGTTTTCTTTTTTTATTGTTTACTGTCATTCTAAGTAAAGAAAATTAAATTTTTAAATTATTAGCATGAATTTTGTCTATATTGTACAATACCAGTTTTAAATGCAAATATAAGAACATTTAATTCATATGCAGAATCACTGAAATCACATAATTCATATTATGTAACTCATACACGGACTGTAGTGGAAAGGTTGTACTAAAATCAACTGTTTTATTTTCTTGGTGTGCCTACCTTCTACCAACACTACTAGCTGGAGGCTTACCTTACACGCTTACCTTGCACTAGCTTTGAGTCTTGCTGAACTCCCACGCATTCTGTGCTCATGGGACATTGTGAATGCTATATGTGAGTAGAGTGACAAAGAAGGGCACAGACATACAACTCCTCTGCTCATGTGCATGCTCCAATGTCCCACCAGACTTCACTCACAAAACATAAGTTCAGAGAGAAACTTACCAAGAATGTCAAGATGAAAATCATCTTAAGCAAGCACTAACCCAAGACAAGGCCCTCCTGAGGACAGGGCCCTGTGTGACTGCACAAGTCTCATGCTCATGAAGCCAGCCCTGCAGAGGGCTCCTGGAAAAGACTTCCATCACTCATTATGGGGTCTTTCCCTCCACTGGACATGATTGTGGCTGCATTTGAAAGACATAGCAGCCATCTTCTAAACATGAGGGGACCTAACCTGAGGACAAAGCTGACATAAGGGAAGAAAGAAAAGATGTCTTTGAAGAGACTATTGAGCCTGTGAATTAACCAGTTTCTGTAGCTACTTTGAGTTGAGTTTTCTTTTATTTGCAGCTAAAAGCAGCCCAACTCAGCACCAACCAAGGAATCTACATTTTGAACAAGCTCCCTAGATGATTCTGATGCAAGTGGTCCAGAAATCATAATTTGAGGAACTCAGCTCCAAAATGATGGCAAACATCCCAGCTATAGGAGAAAAACTGTGTTTCGGAGAGGTGGACAAAATTCAGGTGTTCTTGTTCTTCCTGTCAATCCTGCCTTTGTACAAAGCTCAACACACCCTCTACACTTAAGACTTTTTTTTTAAGTTATTTATGATTGTTTAACATCCTGGGAACTAAACAGCCAGAAATCTTGATTGTGTATTTTTTTCTTCATTCTCTCCCTCCAAGGTGCTGTGGAAGGATTTCCTGACTTGCACAATACCTCATGGAGATACTGCCAGAATAAAAGTCACTTTAGAATCTCAGGACTCCAGGTGCTCACTTATTCACTCAATTTCCATCCATTGATCTAAATAGCCTCAAAAAACAGTGATTGTGGCAGCTGTTCTTGCTAAGTACGGTTCCTTCCTAAACCAACAGGAGCCTGGAGTTGTCACCTATGCTGTCCTAGTCGTGCCTGACCTGGGCATAGGAACAGAGGCAGTTGCAGCGGGAGTACTGAGTATATGGGAAAACAAGTCAGCATTCCACTGTGAAAGAGGGCCTGGGACCCAGGATAGCCAATTAAAGTGTCCGATCCCCAGTGGTCCAGAAAGAACAGTAAGCAAAGGGGCTGCAACCTGAATCGATGGGACAAAGAGAGAGTAAATGAGAGGCTGAGATGGACACGGCCGGTCTCCATTTCAGGGGAGCCTGTGGCTTCTCACGTATTTGAGGAAAAACTCTTAGTAAATTTGTTTGTTCCCCGGCAAATTGGTAACAAGTGGAGATTCCAATCTTCTATATGGTATATTAGTGATGGCAATCTTGCTGTAAGGGGGCAGAGGGAATAGATAGAAGCTAGTTTTAAAGCTTCAGGTGGCCCTCAACAATGCACTAAATCACCCCACTGTGTCATGAGGAGACTCACCTCCCTCTCCCAAGGGAATGATCACCACCCTGAAGGTAAACCATGTTTTATTCCTTGTATTACCAAGCTATGGAGAATTTACATGCCCACCAGTTGAAGTGAGTTGATCTAAGCCACTTCTCAGATGACTTATTTTGATTTAGAAACGAGTAAATAAAACCAGGGTTATTCCTGTGTAGAGGCAAAGTCAACAGGCACCTCCAAAAACATGGCATGGGGAAAAGGGAAACTAATTTCCTCCTATTCAAATGCTTTATTTTAGGTCATTATCCTTCTGCAGTGAAAATAAGTAAGAAGATACTGCTGTTCCTCTCTTACCCCCTTGGTATCCTCTTCTTAGAAAGTCTCTTGAAATTCTCCTTTTCCTAAGGCCTGCAGCTCCACCACTGGAGACGTGTTCTTTTCAATTAAGTATTGCCCCCTCTGGGCCAAAGTTTTAAAATGTAAATACCTCTGGGAGAAGTAACACTTTACATCCCTATTAGTTTTGTATAAATGCATTTAACTCAAACTGGGCTCCCCCAGGGGCTGAGAATTATGAAGGAGGAGGACAGAAGCAATGCCCAGAGAAGAACAGAATGTAAGGGGCAAGGCAGAATGATGTTCAAGTACAAGTTGGCCTCTGTCCCAATCTTGCTGAGGTCTGGCCCTGAATAAAACCAATAATAACAATTGCAGTAGCTTTTATTGCTTATTTTGTGAGACCCATTTCTTCTTGGTAAAACTCCTTCACTTTAAGGTATTATCCCTTTGTAATTAAAACAATATATTGTATCCTCCACTTGGGATTCCTTCGAAACGGTGTGGACAATACACAATGGCACTCTGAAAGCTTTTATTTAGTTTCTCTTGAGTCAAAGCAGAAGCTTCCAGGGAAGATTTATTATGTTAGGTCCAGGGAGTTCTCTCAAATAACTCACATGCAGGATATGGGAGCCCTGGGGGAGAGTCAAAGCTCCTTTTCTGGTGTGAAGGAGGTGTAAATATAAGACAATCTCTGAAGCTGTCATCGAACAAAGTGACAAATCCCTTTAGATTTCCTGGAGGAAGGATGGGGGCTACCACGCGAGCAGAGCAAGGCGGCTGATCCCTTCCAGGGAATCTAATCTTTCCCTTACGTTTTTTCTTCTGCTAGGAACATGTAGTTTCTTTATAGGTACACCCTGTAAAACGAAATTTTGACCTTAAAGAATCCACTGCTTGGTCTTTTTAAGGGTCACTAACCCTGGGCCTCAATATCCTTATATATAACTTAGGTTCATAGTGAGACAGGGGCCATGGGCTTAGACAGAGTAGGGCGAGGGCCTCCAGGAAAAGCAAGGCAGGATATTTACAGTCAAAGCAATGTAACAATGTAAAGTCCCTACCGAAACTCTGTGTTCAGCATTATGCAAAGTCAAGGTCGCACTAATTCTCTAGGGTAAAGATACTAGACTAGAAATATAGACATCTTCAGTGAGATCAGTTAAAGCTCAAAAGGCCGGGGCAACTTGGCCTGGAATGTTTGAAAGTTCCGTGAGGATATCTCTGCATAACTGTGACTTCACTGTAAACAGCCCTGGCAAATAAACAACAACCCAGCCCACCTTAGGGGCAGGCCAGGTGGTACAAGTCCACACCCTAAGCCCTCAATTCCCAAAAATTCTCAACTGTCTATAAATCCCCTAGACAACACACCACCGCGGGCTCTCTTGTCCCCTCCTGGAGTGAGCCAGGAGCTCTTTCCTCTCACTTGATTTCTAAATAAAAGCCTCTCCCTGGCTTTCCTACCTTGGGTGTTTGTGAAGCTCATTCTTCGACTTTGCAAACAAGAACCCCAGCATCAATAGCACCCACCTCACAGGGGGAGTTGTGAAGATCTGACAAAGCCATGTGTGAAGCTCGTGGCCAGAGCCACCCACAAGGGAGCTGCTCCATGGATGTCAGTTCCCTTGCACCTTCTCTCCCCTGACTGTAACCACAAAACTTATTCTGGGGAGTCACCATGCCAAAACCGCTAAGTTATATTCCTGCTGTCTCCTAGTCTGCCCTAAACTCCACTTCTGGCAAAGAACTGCCTCTTATAGGTGAGGGGGAAATATACTGATTTCCTAACTGTTCTGTACACATATTTTCCATAACCAAAGATCAGAATGCATGACCTCACCATATGGATGATTGGGGTTTGGGTTTTGTTGGTTTTTTTCTACCTCCTTCAGATATGTTAACTTATTTATGTGAAAATCCTCTCAAAGACAAAATAATTAAGCCACATCCAGTTACATATTTAAAGAACTATCTTTTTAAAGAATGAAATTACATCAAAAGAAAGCGAATTCAGAAATAAAGAGAGAAGTCCTTGACTGACATTGGGTCTGCAGAAGACAGGCGGTTATCACAGACACACCTTCGCTTGCTGATCACCAGCAGCCTGAGGGCTGGTTGTCAGCAGCTCTGTGTCCCCACCACCTGCTGTGGTCTGTGACCTTTCTTTGCCAAGCAGCCTGGGACATTTTGGTCCTTGGCTGTGTGCACTGCCATTTCCTCAGACCCTCAGATCTTGTGACATCCACTCTGAGTGTTACTGAGCTGAGATGCCTGGAAAGTGGTCAGTGTTCAAGTGATGGGAATGAAGGGATAAATCACCCAAAAATAGAAACATAATTAAATGTAAGTTTGAGGAAGAAATCAAATTGCTGCATTATTATTTTGCTTTTTGGTGGTTTATGGCTCATTTCTGTCTCACTTCTTACATTTTTCAGCCAAGACAAAAAAACAAACAAAAAAAACCTGGTTATTCCCATTCTCCCTCCCCTACTCTACCTACCATTTCAGAGACAAACTACTTGGAGGCAAGGACTGTGTCTTCCCATTAGCAATTCAACTGGAAGGTACTCATTCAGTAAAGGATATAATTACTGAACTAACAAGTTTGACATTGAAGTCCAGGCTGGGTTACCAGTATAGTCCTTTCCCTTTGGTTAGCACTATCCTTCCCCAATCCACAGAGAATTCTCTACAGCTACTTTGTCTCCTGAGATGGAAGGGCACCAGCTCGACTAGGTTAAGGAGCACACTGGTATCTCTCAACTGGATCAATTCTCAAATTTTCCACAATTGCCAGACAAATTCTCTTATCCATCAGCAAGGCCAGCCCTTGAAAAATATATGAGTATAGCAAAATGTGTCTCAAACTCTTTTTTTCCCCAATATCTTCTCACCATCACTGGCTGCCCTCCTTTCCCACTTCTACCAGTGCCTCTCTTTATCAGAATAAACTCTTAGAAAGATGCAAATTATATTGGAAAACATCTATCAGTCAGCATCAGTTAGTCTGAAGGGGTATGTCAGCCCCTGCCTCTGCCTACTGTACTCCAGCTTCTCAATAAGCCATTCTCCCTCTGTTCTTAGCTTTGCCCCATTTCTCAGATCCATCCCAAGTTTAGCACAGTGGTTACAAGCATAGGCTTTGGAGTCTAGCTGTATGACCTTGAACAAGTCACATAGCCTTTCAGCAGAATTAGTAAAATAAATACCTATTTGGAGTTATTGTCAGAAGTGAAATAATTTGTACAGTTTATTTAGCACTGGGCCCAAAACATGGTAAGTGCCCTATAAAGGGTGACTACTGTCGTTATTCTTGATTTAGGCAGTTTTACCATCTTTCCTTCATCTTCCCCAGTTCTTGACTCCCACCTCAATTTGGTACCTAGTTCTGACCACTCTCTCCATGAATTGCAGCTCTTTGAGATCAGGATCTTAATTTGTCTATCTCTAGCACCCAATATAGTTCCCCATGTCTAGCAGAAAGAAGATGCTCAAAAAATGCTGAGGGAAAAATGGGACCAGTACTCTGGCCTTGATAATGTATAGCAAGATGAATCCTGGGCTCCTGAATTGTTTTCTTAATTGCAGCTCCTCTCCAGTTGGCTCCTGATTGAGCTCCTTTCTAGTTCCCCACTTCTCCAGAGAGGACTAACATTTCCTCCACCAAGGACACTGGAGTCCAGTCCCTGAATCCCATTTCAGGCTGGGGCTAAGAGCCAGTAATCCCAGGCATCAGTTCTCTGCTCCAGGCTCTATATGGTTATCTGCTAAGGGGTGGCTTAAAGTACAGTTCTTTTAATCTCAATTAGCATCTCTCCATTGATATGGACAGTGGTCATTTTCTTCATTTTATATAAAAAGTGAGTAAGAGCATATTTTAAAGGCATTGCTTTATTAATCTGCGCTATACAATCTAAGTAAAAACAGTGCTTTCTATGCAAAAGCAGCTTCAACACAAGAATCCTAACACCCCCCCCCCAACCTAATTTCTGTCCCTAAGTGTCACCAATCTGGAAATTCTGGAGACATCACTAACCCTGCCCCTTGGTCACTGATAAGCCAGTTGTGGCCAGTCTGGGTTAGGGCAAATCCCCAGGCACTGTCATGTCCTAAGGCTGTCTAAAGGTAGGTGCAGTTGCTCTCAGAAGGCCTAGTTTTCTGAGAGCAAACAGATTGGGGTGGGTGGAGGGCATGTCTTTTTCTATCTATCCATAGGAAAACCACCTTGACCTTAGGTCTTGTATCCCTATGACCTACCCTTGGCCCCAGTCACTCTCATCTTCCCAAGCCTTGTCCACAGGATAAAGGAGTGCATGAAAACTACAGTGATGGACTTTCAGGCCTGAGTGTTGATAGATTCCCATCAATGGCTCCTCTTCCAGGTGGTGGACTTAATCCAGCCAGAAATGGCCTTCTCAAAGCCACAAAAGCCTGTCTAGGCAGTGGAGAAGGCCTACTTCAGCATGAGATCAGAGACTTCCTTTTCCTGCTGTGCAGCTCGAACTGCCTGAAACTCTCTGCCTGAGTAGCCCTGGGTCATCTGCCTCAGATCTCAAGGCTCTGCACACTTGTAGGCAATACATCTATTTTAATTTTTAAAAGACAAAAAAATAACCTCAATATGGGGGCAATTGACTGCAAAAGCTTTCCTATAATTTTATATTAACATACTATCATTGATAATGGCAAGGATGATGGCATCCATAAGCAAAAAGATGTCTGCCCTGGGAAGATGTCTCATTATCTCTACTAATTACTTCTGTGCTTTTGTTTAGGCCATGTCCCAGCCTGGAAGTCCTTGCTCCCACTGACTCCCATTCAATTAAAGTCTTACTCATCCTTTAAGACCCAACTCAAATTCTGCTTTCTCCAAGAAGTCTTTCCTAATCCTCCAGTTAGAATTAACTTCTTCCCTCTCAATGTCCCTGTGACATTTCTTCTATAATATTCATATGTTATTATATTAAAATGCCATGTAATATTTATTATACAATATTCCTGTTATATTAAATGTTTATCTATTATATAATGTTTATTATACAATATTCCTTGTCATTATATTTAAATGTTATAATAAGGATATATGGGAGATTATAAACACACTGTCTAGTGTATAATCTGGCCTCAAGAAGAGAAGCTATTATTAAGATTATATTTTATAAAAAAGCAGGTGTTGCAATACTAGTATCAGACAAAATAGACTTCAAAATAAAGAAAGTAACAAAAGATAAAGAAAGACATTACATAATGATAAAGGGCTCAGTCCAACAAGAGGATACAACCATTATAAATATACATGCACCCAATACAGGAGCACCAACATATGTGAAACAAATACTAACAGAATTAAAGGAGGAAATAGAATGCAATGCATTCATTCTGGGAGACTTCAACACACCACTCACTCCAAAGGACAGATCCACCAGACAGAAAATAAGTAAGGACACAGAGGCAATGAACAACACACTAGAACAGATGGACCTAATAGACATCTACAGAACTCTACATCCAAAAGCAACAGAATACACATTCTTCTCAAGTGCACATGGAACATTCTCCAGAATAGACCACATACTAGGCCACAAAAAGAGCCTCAGTAAATTCCAAAAGATTGAAATCCTATCAACCAACTTTTCAGACCACAAAGGCATAAAACTAGAAATAAATTGTACAAAGAAAGCAAAAAGGCTCACAAACACATGGAAGCTTAACAACACGCTCCTAAATAATCAATGGATCAATGACCAAATCAAAATAGAGATCCAGTAATATATGGAAACAAATGACAACAACAACACAAAGCCCCAACTACTGTGGGATACAGCAAAAGCAGTCTTAAGAGGAAAGTATATAGCAATCCAGGCATATTTAAAGAAGGAAGAACAATCCCAAATGAATGGTCTAATGTCACAATTATCAAAATTGGAAAAAGAACAAATGAGGCCTAAAGTCAGCAGAAGGAGGGACATAATAAAGATCAGAGAAGAAATAAAATTGAGAAGAAGAAAACAATAGAAAAAATCAATGAAACCAAGAGCTGGTTCTCTGAGAAAATAAACAAAATAGATAAGCCTCTATCCAGACGTACTAAGAGGAAAAGAGAGTCAACACAAATCAACAGAATCAGAAACAAGAAAGGAAAAATCACGACGGACCCCACAGAAATACAAAGAATTATTAGAGAGTACCAAGAAAACCTATATGCTAACAAGCTGGGAAACCTAGGAGAAATGGACAACTTCCTAGAAAAATACAACCTTCCAAGACTGACCCAGAAAGAAACAGAAAATCTTAACAGACCAATTACCAGCAATGAAATTGAAGCGGTAATCAAAAAACTACCAAAGAACAAAACCCCCGGGCCAGAAGGATTTACCTCGGAATTTTATCAGACATACAGAGAAGACATAATACCCATTCTCCTTAAAGTTTTCCAAAAAATAGAAGAGGAGGGAATACTCCCAAACTCATTCTATGAAGCCAACATCACCCTAATACCAAAACCAGGCAAAGACCCCACCAATAAAGAAAACTACAGACCAATATCCCTGATGAATGTAGATGCAAAAATACTCAATAAAATATTAGCAAACCAAATTCAAAAATACATCAAAGGACCATACACCATGACCAAGTGGGATTCATCCCAGGGATGCAAGGATGGTACAACATTCGAAAATCCATCAACATCATTCACCACATCAACAAAAAGAAAGATTAAAACCACATGATCATCTCCATAGATGCTGAAAAAGCATTTGACAAAATTCAACATCCAGTCATGATAAAAACTCTCAACAAAATGGGTATAGAGGGCAAGTACCTCAACATAATAAAGGCCATATATGATAAACCCACAGCCAACATCATACTGAACAGCGAGAAGCTGAAAGCTTTTCCTCTGCATTTGGGAACAAGGCAGGGATGCCAACTATCCCCACTGTTATTCCACATAGTACTGGCGGTTCTAGCCACGGCAATTAGACAAAACAAAGAAGTACAAGGAATCCAGACTGGTAAAGAAGAAGTTAAACTGTCACTATTTGCAGATGACATGATATTGTACATAAAAACCCTAAAGACTCCACTCCAAAACTACTAGTGCTAATATCAGAATTCAGCAAAGTTGCAGGATACAAAATTAACACACAGAAATCTGTGGCTTTCCTATACACTAACAATAAACTAATAGAAAGAGAAATCAGGAAGACAATTCCATTCACAATAGCATCAAAAAGAATAAAATACCTAGGAATAAACCTAACCAAGGAAGTGAAAGACCTATGCCCTGAAAACTATAAGACACCCTTAAGAGAAATTAAGGAGGTCACTAACAAATGGAAACTCATCCCATGCTCCTGGCTAGGAAGAATTAATATCGTCAAAATGGCCATCCTGCCCAAAGCAATATACAGATTCAATGCAATCCCTATCAAACTACCAACAGCATTCTTCAATGAACTGGAACAAATAGTTCAAAAATTCATATGGAACCACCAAAGACCCTGAATAGCTAAAGCAATCCCGAGAAGGAAGAATAAAGTGGGGGGGGATCTCACTCCCCAACTTCAAGCTCTACTACAAAGCCACAGTAATCAAGACAATTTGGTACTGGCACAAGAACAGAGCCACAGACCAATGGAACAGAATAGAGACTCCAAACATTAACCCAAACATATATGGTCAATTAATATTCAATAAAGGGGCCATGGACATACAATGGGGAAATGACAGTCTCTTCAACAGATGGTGCTGGCAAAACTGGACAGCTACATGTAAGAGAATGAAACTGGATCACTGTCTAACCCCATACACAAAACTAAACTTGAAATGGATCAAAGACCTGAATGTAAGTCATGGAACCATAAAACTCTTAGAAAAAAACATAGGCAAAAATCTCTTAGACATAAACATGAGTGACCTCTTCTTGAACATATCTCCCCAGGCAAGGGAAACAAATGCAAAAATGAACAAATGGGACTATATCAAGCTGAAAAGCTTCTGTACAGCAAAGGACACCATCAATAGAATGAAAAGGTATCCTACAGTATGGAAGAATATATTCGCAAATGACAGATCCGATAAAGGGTTGACATCCAAAATATATAAAGAGCTCACACACCTCAACAAACAAAAAACAAATAATCCAATTAAAAAATGGGCAGAGATGCTGAACAGACAATTCTCCAAAGAAGAAATTCCAAAAAAGAAAGATGCTCCACATCACTAGTCATCAGAGAAATGCAAATTAAAACCACAATGAGATATCACCTCACACCAGTAAGGACGGCTACCATCCAAAAGACAAACAACAACAAATGTTGGCGAGGTTGTGGAGGAAGGGGAACCCTCCTACACTGCTGTTGGGAATGTAAGTTAGTTCAACCATTGTGGAAAGCAGTATGGAGGTACATCAAAATGCTCAAAACAGACTTACCATTTGACCCAGGCATTCCACTTCTAGGAATTTACCCTAAGGATGCAGCACTCCAGTTTGAAAAAGACAGATGCACCCCTATGTTTACCGCAGCACTATTTACAATAGCCAGGATATGGAAGCAACCTAAGTGTCCATCAGTAGATGAATGGATAAAGAAGATGTGGTACATATACACAATGGAATATTACTCAGCCATAAGAAAAAAACAAATCCTACCATTTGCAACAACACGGATGGAGCTAGAGGGTATTATGCTCAGTGAAATAAGCCAGGCGGAGAAAGACAAGTACCAAATGATTTCACTCATATGTGGAGTATAAGAACAAAAGAAAACTGAAGGAACAAAACAGCAGCAGAAGCACAGAACCCAAGAATGGACTAATAGTTACCAAAGGGAAAGGGACTGGGGAGGACGGGTGGGAAGGGAGGGATAAGGGCAGGAAAAAAAGAAAGGGGGCATTACAATTAACATGTATGGTGTGGGGGGGCACGGGGAGGGCTGCAGAACACAGAGAAGACAAGTAGTGATTTTACAACATCTTACTATGTTGATGGGCAGTGACTGTGAATGGGGATGTGGGGGGGAATTGGTGAAGGGGGGAGCCTAGTAAACATAATGTCCTTCATGTAACTGTAGATTAATGATACCAAAATAAAATTTTTAAAAAAATGAAAGCAGGAAAAAAAAAAGATTGTATATCAATGATACTTTAATAAAAAAATAATTTGGTTTGCCTCAAAAAAAAAAAAGATTATATTTTATATCTGGTCCATATGTTAAGTTCTAAATGTACATAATTGGAGGGAAAAAAACTTATTTGGCATTGCAAATCACAAAACCTAGCTGTCTTGATGGTGGGTTTTAGTCCTGGGAAAATTCACTATGGATTCAGTGAGACAAGAAATGACAACAGAACGTTCTTGGGGTGAAAGGTTATCTAACTTAGGGCAGGCGTGTTAGCTTCAGGCAGTTTCTACGAAAACTGGGTGGCTCTTGCTCTAGGGTTTAGCTAGGTTTTATTAGTTCTTTTTCCTGACTTTTGCTGCTCTTTGCACTTCTTTACATTCCCCCCTTTTCTTGATCAGACTGAGGAATCTTCCACAGCGGCACCTAGGGCCTGATACTTTTGACGAAGGACTAGAAGTTGGACGGTGTTAATCTTCTCCCGTACAAACTTAAGCAGCCTGTTTATTATGCACGGACCGATTGTAAGCAACAACAACAGGATGACTAATGGCCCCGCAATGGCTGAGAGGAGGGTAGCGAACCAAGGCTTGTATTTGAACTAAGACTCAAACTAGCTTTCATTACTTTCATATTCTTTACGCCTCTTCTCTAGATCTGTTTTTAGTTTGGCTAAGGAATCTCTGACTGCACCCGTCTTATCTACATAGAAACAGCACTTTTCCTTTAGGGCTGCACACAGTCCACTTTCCTTTAAAAACAAGAGGTCCAGGCCTCTTCGGTTTTGTAGGACCACTTCTGACAAGGAGGTGAGGGATTGCTCCAGGTCTGATATTGACTGTCGGAGTTGTTCTAGGTCCCTGTCAACTGCCAGCCTCAGGGCTGTGAGCCCTTTTTCCTGAGTTACAAGGGCTGCGACTCCAGTGCCTGCCCCTGCTATCCCTAGGGAGAAGAGGGTCCCAATGGTCAGGGCGGTAACAACCTCTCTCTTGCTCCGGTGGGGGCTCAGCCTTTCTTCTTAATAAGAAAGGAGAGATTCATGAGAATGATACATTAGGCGAGGTAGAATGGCCACCAGCACACAAAACTCACTGTTAGCATTGAACACAGAGGTGATAGGGCCAGAGTGAGGCCTGTCTTTGAGCAGAGCCACCAGCCTGAGGAGGGTATAATCTACTTTTCCTGCTCCTACGTGGTGTAAGCGTAGGAAGAGCATAACTGGCCCTGGGCCGTCGAGACTGTGCCTACACACGTACCAGCGACTGAAACCTGAGCGATCGTAAGTCTCCACGGTTTCCCGTCCCAGTAAGTGGGATGGGAGTTGCTGATAGTGTAGGAGCCATTTATCCCGATTGCCTCATAGAAGGGGGGTGAACCTGGGTAGCATAGCCAACAGGGATAGGTGAGGGAGGGAGTGGTGTGGTTAAGAGTCTCTGCTACTGCCTGCACCATTTCCCACATGGGGTTATCTGACCCGGAGGGACCCAGACTTGGTCTTCTTGTGGGCTCTGGAATCAGGGCTACAGCACCTACTGGAACCAGGGCTACAGCTACCAGCAGGGCTATGGGCCAGGCTATGGCGGCTCCGACGACTTGCCCCATGGCTATTATGGCTACAGCCCTGGCTACTACTACAGGTGGGTCAGGGGCATGTGTTCCGGCGGTTGGCCGGTGGATGTAGCTGTCAGTGCCTGCCAGGGCGCCCCTCGGGGAGCTGAGCCAGGCGTGAGGCTCAGGCGTACGTCCGGTCGACATTTTCTCGTCCCTTTGGCCCAGGCCCTTGTCCTGGATCGAAGGTGTCTGGGGATGTATAACCGGGTTGGGACCTACGGCGGTGCTGGGAGTTGACATGGCTAATTTGATGGTGAGGATTGAGCCTTCATGTTCCCCATGTCCCCTATATTTATAGTATTTTATCTCTCATTTTAGTCCTTTTATCCAACGCGATACCTCAGTCTTTTTGCCTGTCTCGGTGAATTGAATTCGTACCCAATCCTGGTCCTTTCGGTCACAAGCCTTGTCTACAGGCACGTGATGAGGGATGCCCTGGTTGACATAAGAAAATTTGACAGCATCCTTTTTTTGTAACTGGCCATCTCCGATCTCCATCGTTCGAGGTCACACAGTCCCCTATGTTGGCACACCAGAAGGGCCCCCACCCACATGACTCTCTTTTACTTGCTTCTGGGCAAGCATAAAATCCATGGGAGCGAGCCAAGTTTTGAGGGACGTTGGGCTGTCCCCAAAGGGTTCGGTAACCTTGGTTGATCCGTTGAAGGCAGAAAAACAGGTCAGGCCACCAGGTTCTGAGTGGCGCAGTGTGTTCTGTGGTACGGATGACCTCCCCAGTTTTGCCGTTAACTAGCATCCAGGTCAGGTCCCATGGCTGAGGGGGGTTGGTGCCTTCGAGCGTGGTTCCCTTGAAGGTCCATATTAAGGTGCTTATCAGCAGGATCCCCTTCATCTTCGGCTTAGGTGTAGTTTTAGGGGATTCGCAGGATGCTGCTGCACCTTCCACTCTTCCTTGCGGGCCCCTGGATTTTTATGAGGCAGGACCTTCTGAACGTGGGTATGATGCACCCAGGGAGCGATACCATCAACCTTGAGAGCAGTGGGGGTGGTAAACAATACAACATAAGGTCCCTTCCACCTGGGCTCAAGAGTCTTCACTTGGTGTCTCTTGACCCATACTATATCTCCTGGGACTATGCCATGTTCCAGGCTCGGAATTTTCTCACCCTCATAATATGCTCTGATCAGGGGCCAGATTTCTTGCTACACTTTAGCAAGAGCTTGCAGCACATTCAGATAGTCAGGGGCCGGGTCCTCTGCACCGGGAAGCTGCACTCGCCGAGTTATGGGTGGAGGGGCCCCATACATTACCTCAAATGGAGTTAAACTATGTACATAGGGGGAGTTCCGAGTGCGGAAGATGGCTAAGGGAAGGAGGGTCACTCAGTCCCTGCCAGTCTCCAATACCAATTTAGAAAGGGTCTCTTTCAAGGTCCGATTCATTCTTTCTACCTGCCCAGAGCTTTGTGGGTTGTAAGCACAATGTAACTTCCAATCTACCCCCCAAAGCCAGGGCTAGTCCCTGCAGGACTTTGCTAACGAAAGCTGGCCGTTATCGGAACCTATGGCTTCAGGGACTCTATATCTGGGGACGATCTCTTCAATTATTTTTTTTGCTACCACCTGACTGGTCTCATGCTTGGTTGGGAAAGCCTCCACCCACCCCGAGAAGGTATCTACTATAACTAGCAAATACTTGTATCCATACTTCCCTGGTTTTACTTAGGTGAAGTCTATTTCCCAATTCCTCCCTGGAGCCCTCCCCCTTTCCCGAGTACCTGCCGGGTGCAGCTCTCTTGGGGCTGGTCTTAGCATTGCACAGCTACTACATTCTTAAGTGATCTGACGAGCTGCCTCATTCTGGTGGGGAAACACCAACTGTGCAGACTGGAAAAGGCTGAGCAGCTTTTTCCAGCCTAGATGGGTGGACTTATGCAGATTAGCAAGCATATACTGTCCTAATGCTTCTGGCAGAGTCAATCTACCTTCTTGGTCCCTACCCTAATTTCCTTCCCCAAACACTTTCCCCGAGACTTGTTTCCTAATCCACTCGAGGTCCTGACGGAAATACTCAGGTTTGGGTGGCAGGGCCAGCAGTTCAGGTATGGGTATCTCGAGGGCTACAAGTACAAGGGAGTCCGAGAGGGCCGCCCTCCTAGCTTCCGCATCAGCATGGTTGTTGCCGATGGTCTCAGGTGTCTTCTTTGGTTGGTGGCCCAGTACATGTATAACTGCTACCGCCTTTGGTTTTTCGATAGTGGCTAGTAGTCTTTGGACTTCTTGTAGATTCCTCAGTTCCTTTCTTTCCACGGAACGGAATCCTCTTTCTCGGTAGGTGGCACCGTGGATGTGGACAGTGCCAAAAGCATACCTGCTATCTGTGTAGATGTTGGCCCGCTTGCCTTCGGCTCTTTCCAAGGCCTCAGCGAGAGCAATAAGTTCCGCCTTCTGTGCTGAGGTGCCAGGGGGCAGAGCTGCACTCCAGACAACTGCCCCTTCGTGGGTCACTATCGCTGCCCCTGCTCTCCTGACTCCTTCTTGCACAAAGCTGCTCTCATCTGTGTACCAATTTAGCTCACAGTTTGGTAACGGTGTGTCTTTCAGGTCTGCTCACACCTATATAATTTCGGAAAGGATGTCTCTACAGTCATGGATGGGGGTCGACAGATCTGGGTCCGGCAGAAGGGTGGCAGGATTTAGGGTCACCGAGTCAGAGAAGACAATTCATGGAGAATCTAGTAGGAGCCCTTGGTAGTGGGTGAGTCTTGTATTCATCATCCATTTTCTTGGAGGATGCCTGAGGATCCCCTCTACAGTATGTGGGGTTGTTACTCTCAGGTTCTGCCCAAAAGTCAGCTTGTCTGCCTCTTTTACTAGTAGAGCGATGGCTGCTAGGATACGCAGACAAGGTGGCCACCCAGAGGCCACTGGGTCCAGCCGCTTGGACAAATAGGCCACAGGTCTCTTCCATGGGCCCAGCTGCTGAGCCAGGACTCCTTTAGCCACTCCCTTCTTTTCATCTACAAACAGGATGAAGGGTTTTTCTGGGTCTGGCAGAGATAAGGCGGGGGCCCGGAGGAGAGCTTCTTTCAGTCTGTCAAAAGCCTCTTGTTCTTGATTCTATTGCCAGCCCGGCCCTTCTTTGGTCGCCTCATATAGTGGTCGGGCTATTTCTGCATATCCTGGAATCCAGAGCCTGCAGAACTCGTCTGAGCCAAGAAATTTCCTCACTCCCCGGGGTGAGGAAAGGATGGGGATAGTCAGGATAGTTTGTTTCATGGCCTGTGTTAGCCACCTGGCTCCATTAGATATTTTATACCCCAGGTAGACCACTGACCTCTGACAGATGTGGGCTTTCTTGGCCCTGCCTCGATATCCCAGTGCGCCTAGTTCAGCCAGCAAGTTCCCCGTGGCTTCTTCGCACTCCTCACGGGTTTCTGTGGCCAGCAACAGGTCATCTACATACTGCAGCAGTGTCACGTGGGGGTGGCTCCTGCGAAAGGGCTCCAGGTCCTGGCTTAGGGCTTCATTGAATAAAGTGGGAGAGTTCTTGAAGCCCTGTGGCAGTCTAGTCCAGGTAAGTTGCCCATTTCTTCCTCCCCCTGGCTCCTGCCACTCAAAGGCAAACAAAGGCTGACTAACTTCAGAGAGTGGGATACTGAAGAAGGCATCTTTCAGGTCCAGAGTAGTATACCACACATGTGAGGGTGGCAGGTGGCTGAGTAGGGTGTAAGGGTTGGGCACTGTAGGGTGGATGTCTTCTATTCTCTCATTGACCTTTCGCAAGTCCTGCACTGGTCTGTAATCCCCACTGCCAGGCTTCCTTACTGGAAGCAGGGGCGTATTCCATGCGGATCGGCAGGGTTTAAGGATTCCTGTCTCCAACAGTCTGTGGATATGGGGTGCTATCCCTTTCCTAGCCTCTTCTGGTATTGGATACTGCCGGACCCGGACGGGTAGGGCCGCGGCTTTGAGTTGAACAACAACCGGGGGCAGATGTTTGGCGAGACCGATTCCTCCGGTTTCAGCCCATGCGGAAGGGAACCTCTGCAACCAAAAGTCAATTTCTCCCTGTTCTCCCTGGCCCCCCTCTTCTTGATCAGCCTGAAACAGGCGATGTTCATCGGCCAGGGATAGAGTCAACACATGTACCGGTTGTAAGGGCTGCCCTTCTTTGTCCATGATATTTATCTCCTCGGGTTCAAAATGGATGCGCGCCCCGACCTTGGTTAGTAAGTCTCTGCCCAGCAATGGTGCGGGGCTCTCAGGTACAACCAGAAATGAGTGAGCAACCTGATGCCTTCCTAGGTCCACTTTTCTGTTAGTAGTCCAGGCACATCTCTTGGACCCTGTCGCTCCTTGGACTATACTTGTGCGTCCTGGGTTTAGGGGACCGTGGGCTTGGTTGAGAACTGAATACTGCGCCCCAGTATCTACCATGAACCCAATGGGAGTCCCCTCCACGCACAGGGTTACCCAGGACTCGGGGAGGGGTGCCGAGCCCCGTCCCCGTCAATTCTCCTCTCCTACGTGTAGGGTCTTAACGGGGTTCCCTCCGCCTTGTTCCCTCCTTTTGGGGCACTCCCTCTTCCAATGCCCATATCTCTTAGACAGGGCGCATTGATCTCGTCCTAGTCAGGATTGGCGGGGCCCTGTTCTTCGAGGTGATCTAGGGCTCTCCTTCACCCTGGCCAGGAATATCCTGGCCATCTCCTCCCTCTGCTTCTTATTCTCCCTCCTCTGAAATTCTCTGTCTTCTTTCCTATTTTTCTCCTACATTACCCATTTCTCTTTCCTCAGCCTTTCCTCTCTGTCTTCTGGAGTTTCCCTAGCATTGAAGACCTTCTCCGCTTGCTGCAGCATTTCTCTAATAGATATTTCCCCCAGGTCATCCCACTTATGGAGTTTCCTCCGGATATCGGGGGCTGCCTGCTTGATGAATGAAAGGACTACAGCGGATCTATGTTCCTCTGCTTTTGGGTTTATGGGGGTATATTGCCTGTAAGCATCAAACAGCCTTTCCAGATACGCGGCCGGGCTTTCCATTTCCCTCTGAACAATAGTTTTTACTTTAGCCAGGTTAGTGGGCCGCCTGGTGGCCACCTGGAGACCAGTCATCAGAGTCTGGCAGTAGACCCGGAGACACTCTCTACCTTCTGCAGTCCCGAAGTCCCAATTTGGGCGCGCAAGTGGGAACGCCTCGTCGATGATGGGCTGGAGGGTAGTGGGTCTTCCATTTTCTCCGAGGACATTTTTCCTGGCCTCATTGAGGATACACTCTCGCTCTTCCGTTGTGAAAAGGGTGCGGAGCAATTGCTGGCAGTCGTCCCATGTGGGACAATGGGTAAACATAATGGACTCCACCAGACCTATAAGACACTTGGGGTCCTCCGAGAAGGGAGGGCTCTAAGTCCTCCAATTATAGAGGTCACTAGATGAAAAGGGCCAGTACTGATATTGTTGAGCTCCGTCCGGACTGCCTGCACCGATGGCACGCACAGGCAGGACCAGCACTGCTCCTTCTGAGGTGGAGGAGGGAGCCTCCCCTTCTTGTTCCCTGGCCCCCCGAGGCCTTAACTGCATTCCTCCCGCTCTCCCTGGCCTCCTGTTTTCTCTTGCTGAAGAATCTGGAGAAGCTGTGGCCGCCTGGTCCCTGCTGGGCTCCCCAACCTCGTTTTCTACCCCCCCGGCGGCTTCACCCCATTCCTCCCTCGGAGCTGCATACGGGGGTGGCTGTTCAATTGGCAGAGGGGGGTATAAGGGAGAACTGTCTGGGAGAACGGGCGGTGCACTCGGGGTTCTGGCCCTGTGATCAGAGGTCTTTAAATCTTCCTGGGCAACTAGGACGGAAGTCTTTAGTGGGTCGGTGTGAGGTTTCCCCACCAAAAAGGGCCTCAGCCAGGAAGGGGGATTCTTGGCCAAATTTTCCCAGACAAAAATATAGGGAAGTTGGTCAGGGTGGCCCTCAGGGTCTGGCTGGGAGATAATGGCTTTGACTTTGCCGATAAGGTCCAAGGAAAGAGACCCCTGCATCGGCCAGCCTACTTCAAAGGAAGGCCACTCGGCCGAGCAAAGGGTGTTGAGCTTACCTTTCTTGATGCTAAGACCTATATTTAAGGCCTGTTCCTTGACCTTTGGAAAATGGGAAAGGATCAGACCTTTAGGAGTAGCCTGAGTTTGGCCCATAGTGAGGAAGACAAAGGCAAAGGATAGAGATGCCACTTAAAACAAGATGACTGGTGTATGTGCTTGTGAACAGGTGCCTGTCGTTGCACAGTTTTTTTCTTCTGCGGGGGACACGAATTTATCTGGGATTCGCGGCTGTGACCCCCTTATCCTGTCACGGGAGTCTTCTAGCGGCGGGCGCCCTAATGGCTCTTAATTGCCCAACCCGTGCCCGTGGGGAATGATTTAGTGGCAGAAAGGAGGAACGGAAAGAACAGGAGAACTTCAGAATAGGGGAAACTTAAAATGATAAGCGCAGAAAGAAATATAAACCAAAACACAATAAAACAAGCAACAATAACACTAAACACACACACCACATCTGATCGCACTCGCTCGGACCGGTCCTTCTCTCACTCTGGTGCGCACCACACTCACCACTTTCAGGATCCTCAAAAACTCTCGTGATTCTCCCGAAAGGCGTCCACTCAGACTGCCGCAGGGTGACGAGCTCAATCTTTTCCTCTTTGGGTGCCAGGTTCCTGCCGATCAGACTTGCCTTCCCAAGGCCGAGTCACTCGGACCCCAGGGCCAGGATTGGTTACCTGGACTTCACCCAGGGTCGCTAACCTGGGGGCCGGGACTACCAACCCGGACTTCCTCACTCGGGGTCACTAACCCGAGACCATACACGGGATGGCGACTCCCGCTTTATAATGGGTTTATGCAGACACAAGGGGGCGACCCTCGAATTACACTGCCCCGTCCGGAAAATTAGACCTTGCCTCCAGCTGTCCTTTGTTCCCAGGGAAGCCGCTCGAATCCCGGACGAGCCCCCAAAATGTTAGGATCCAGGACTCCGGGGTTTCCCCAGAGAGCAAACCACACGGACATGGAGATGTAAATCCAAGCAAAGTCTTTATTCAGCCAGCTAGCTGGGGCCGACAGCACCTCCCCTGACACGCAGGCCAAGTCCGAGCTGCCGACCCCTAGGCAACTTTAGGTATAGATTATATAGGGTTTTCACAGCCGTTGCACCAAAGCCCGCGCATTTCTACAACCAGTAATTTTAAAACACATTCTATATATTCTATATTTTAACCAATGGAGTTGAAACGAGAACGCCCCGGTTACCTAACCGCTTCCCATAATCTCTAGCTCACAAAGCATGTCTACGTGACTTATCATGGGTTATGTCCCGAGGCTACTGCCCACCTCTGGTTATCTAACTTAGGGCAGGCGTGTTAGCTTCAGGCAGTTTCTACGAAAACTGGGTGGCTCTTGCTCTAGGGTTTAGCTAGGTTTTATTAGTTCTTTTTCCTGACTTTTGCTGCTCTTTGCACTTCTTTACAATTTCTCATGAAAATAAAAAAGTGGAACAAATTTTCCCAAAGATGCAGCTAATAAGTGCCATATTTGAGATACAAACCAAGAGTTATCTCCTAAGCCTGTGGTCTTACCATTATACATTCCTCTTTCCTTAATTGTTGGAAAGGTTTCCTAAATTTTATATTTTAGATTTAAACTGCAACTTCCACCCATGGTTGTGAGATTTACCCTTTGAGACCACAAAAACTTCCCTGATTCACCTTGCAGTGCCATCCTGCAAGTATTAAAAGTAGGTGGGCTGACTCCAAGCACTCTTCTCAAACTAGACATCCTTCAGCTGTTCTATTTCCTACAAAATGGCCTCCAATGCCCTCATGGGACTGGCCCCCAGATGTTTCACTTTGTCCTGGTTTTTCCTCCAGGGCAGTGTGCAGAAAGAAACACATCCTCCAGGGATGGCCCCAGGGAAGCAGCAAGCCAGGCAGGGCCCCAGCTCAGTCCCACACTTTGTGTCCCTGCTTCAGGGTAAGTCTCCCTCAGTTGTGCTCGTGTTATGCTAAGTCACCTCCATACAGCTGGCTTCCCATTTATCCCTATTAAACCTCATCTTGTATAACTTTGGTCTGCTGAGAGCTTTTTAAATCCTGATCATGTCATCCAACATAGTTGCTAACCCTCTCAAGCAAATTTGATCAGTAAGTCTTATGAACCAATCCAAGTTATTAATAAAAATGTTGACTGAGACCCTGCAGCAAATGACTGGCGACCTCCCTTAAAGTTGAACATATTCATTAACCATTAGTCCTTGCGTGTGATTGTTCAACCAATTACAAATCCACTGAATTTACCAGGCTCACAGGTCAATATCCTGCTGAAACCCACCAGCCCAGTAACCCCATCAACAAAGGAAATGAGCTTAGTCTGGCATAACTGGTTCTGAGTGAGCTCCTTTTGTTTTATGAAGATTAGTCTGGCAGGGTGGATCCTGAACCCACACTGCTTCTCCTGATGGTGTCATAAGCTGGGAGTTGCAATAACATAATAAATCACCTGTAATCACTCCCAGAACTCTTAACAGGCCAGAGCTTCCAATTACCTGCCCTAACACAAAACAAAAATATTTAAATGCAAAAGACCAGCCTGAAGGTAAAATGCAAAATTTATCTCCTATTCTCTGACACATTGCTTTGATCCTTTCCCTATCTCATGATGTCCTCTTTTCCTTACCCAATGTGAAACCTGTGACCTCATGAGACCCTCTATCCTCCCAATACTCCCCACATTGGTACCTTATCTCATTCCTGCTCTCCCTGAAAAGCCCCAAGCTCCAAAATGAACTCTTCCTGAACCCCTCCTCCTCCATCCTATTTTCTTAACATACTCATCTCAGACAGATAAAATGGAAAAAGCAACTGGATTGAAAGAATTCACATCGAAGTATGAATGATTAATTGCCCTGCAATAATGTTGGTACTTCTGAAACAGAAGCATAGTTAACCCCAAATAATCTCTAGTTAGTGAATTAGAAGCCATGTGATAAAACTCGAGTAAAGAATTGCAGGCGGAATTGAAAATTTCTTTTCTGGAGGTCTTTGGTACTAGTCAGGGTTTTTGAATGCAAATAATAAAATATTCTGATTGCCTTAATCAGGAAATGGATTTATAAAGGATGTCAGGTATCATCCTCAGAACTGCTGAGGAAGCTTGAAAGTCAGTCAGAATCCAAGAAGGATGAGGCAGCTGAGAACTCATTTTGATCACACAGCAAAAACAGGCTGTCCAGAAAATTGTGGCAGGTTCGGCTGCTGATGGACTCCTGCTTCTACTCAACACTCAACACGGAATTTCTTGGCACCTGAGTCTCTCCATCTGCTGCCTTAAACATTTTCAACTTCCCCAAAGATTCAAATACTAGGACCAAACCATCCACTGGCCAAGCCTGAGCCACGTGGCCACTTCCCAGTGCCAGGAGTGGGAAGAAGACTGTCTGTCCCTCTTTGGCCTTCCTCATGGGACAGTTGTTCTGTTAGAAAAAGCATAAAACCTAAATGTGATTTATTCCCACCAGGCAGTTTAAACATTTTAACAGTAAGGTATTAAAGGGCCATGTGGTGGAAAATATGCCAGAAAGCTGCTCAGGCTGAGAGTGGGATGTTGGGGGGATTGGTAAGGGCCTGGCTATACCTGTCTGAGTATTTTTTAAACCTACCAATGAAATTAAGACAAATGTAAGAGAAGGCCCAATGTGGATATAATTGGCTTAGGTGATGTCCGGAAAAGAATGTGAACCCTGTAGTACTCAGCCAATGCAGAAATGGTGGGGCGGGGTGAAGGGCCCCCACCCATGAGATGGCAAACCTCCTGCTTCTCTTCCGGGTCCTCAGTTCCCGCCAGCGCCATCTGAACCCCAATCAATCACCCCTTGCCCCTCTAATTCCAGCACCTAGCAAATAGCCACCAGCCCCATAGAAGTAACACCACAATCACCCCATGCACCTTCCTATATAACCCAGCACCTTTCCCTAATAAAGCGGAATTCTCCGGTGAATTGCTGCGGTGTGTCGCTCCTTCCGTTCCTTCCACTGAAAATTCCTTCTGCCGAAAACTCCTACTACTAGGTACCTTGGACTCTGGCACTCTGCCTTCTTAGAGAAGTCTGGGTGACGACCCACACTTCCTAAGAAACCGACTCGTATACGAGTTTCCGCAGACCACCAAGGATCATCGGGGATGCCCTTTGTCTCCTTGCGGTCTGTTCCCAGTCCGAGGATCTCCGTTCGTCTTCCCCTGTTTGTCTCCTTCTCTGTCCTTTAGCCATGGGAGCCTCCTCATCCCTCCCTGAAAGTTCACCTCTTGAATGCCTGCTCAAGTATCTAGCCACCCTCTCCCTGATGCCTGATATAAAACCAAAACTTTTCTGCAAATACTGCTCCCAAGATTGGCCAACATACCCCCTAGACAATAACAACCAATGGCCCGCAGGGGGAACCCTTGATCCTAACATCACTCGCAATCTCTTTAACTAAACTGGAAGGAGATTCCTTATACCGAAGCTTTCCGCCTCCTCTTCCCACCACCCTCACCGCCGCCACCGCCTCCTCCCCCCCGCCTCCCCCCAAGTTCTCCTAGCCTGCAAGCCGTCTCCCCCGCAGAAGTTCACTCCCTTCCCCCTCCTCTCCTACAACAGCCCCTCCCCCTTCCTCCACCACCATCTCCTCCCCCACACCCCCCTGCAGATCAAGCCTGAGCCTTTCAGCCCCCCTCTAAGTCCCAAGAGCCTCCTCTGTCTTTACCCCCATCACCTGTTTCTCCCCCACAGACTGAGCCAGAACCCTTCAGTCCTCCTCAGACTCGGTCCCGAGGGCCTCCCAAAATTATCGCCTCCCTCCGGGAGGTAGCAGGATCCAAAGGCATCGTGCGCGTTCATGTCCCTTTCTCCTTAGGAGATTTAGCCCAACTTGAGAAACGCCTAGGTTCCTTTTCCACTGATCCCACGACATATATCAGGGAGTTTCAATAGACCCTCTAGTCATACAGCCTCACACATCATGACATTTTCATACTCCTGGCCAATACCCTCCTTCCTGAAGAGCGTAGACAAGTTTGGGACTTCGCCCAAACACACGCCACCGAAACCCACAGGACTGACCCCACCTATCCCCCTGGCCCCACCGCTGTCCCCGAACAAGACCCACACTGAGATTATAATACCGCTGTGAGTCTCCGCTCTCAAGATAGCTTTGCGTGCTGGTTAATAGCAGGTCTGAAAAAAGCAGCTCGTAAAGAGTCAATTTTCAAAAGCTCCCTCCGAGTTCTTAGACAGACTCACTCAAGCCCTATTACAGTATACCAGCCTGGACCCAGAAACACCTGATGGGAGACATGTCCTTATGACATACTTCCTAGCTCAAAGCTACCCCGACATTAAAGCTAAATTCAAAAAGTTAGAACAGGGCCCCGCTACCCCACAGACTGAGATCCTAACAGTGGCCTTTAAAGTCTTCCATAACCGGAAGGAGGAGAAAGAACGACGTAAAGAAAAGGCTGATCAGGCCAATTTCCAAATGTTGGCCCAGCTGATAAAACCACAACCTGGGCGCCCTTCTACAAACAAGCCCCCCACAGGAGTTTGTTTCAAGTGTGGACAAGAAGGACATTGGTCAAGGGTGTGCCCCTCCCCCAGATCTCCTACCACCCCATGCCCCAGATGCCACAAAAAGGGCCACTGGGGGTCTGATTGCCCAGCCACCCGAAGGGGAGGCTGGACGAACAACCCCCATCCTAAGCCCGCCATAGTGGGGCTGGCAGAAGAAGATTGAAGGGGCCCGGGGGCTTCTCGTCCGACCATTTCCATCACCAAACAGGAGCCCACGGTTACTTTAATAGTAGACGGTCGCCCCATCTCCTTCCTCCTAGATACAGGAGCCACCTTCTCAGTCTTGCGGTAATACTGGGGCCCTACCAAGCCTGCCATTACTCCTATAGTCGGGGTAGGAGGTAAACAGATTTTCCCATTAAACCCCCCCCTTTTATGCACAATCCAAGACAATCCCATACCTTTCTCCCACTCCTTCCTGGTTATGCCCCAGTGTCCCATCCCTTTACTAGGACGGGACATCCTTTCTCTCCTCCATGTTTCCATAACTATATCCACTCCCACAGCCCCCAGTACTCCCTTTCTAATGGCCCTCATAGCCGACGACCCCCCTCTACCCAATGAAAGCTCCAGTTCCGCCCTCATACATCCTGTAAATCCCAAAGTTTGGGACATTACAAGCCCCTCCGTGGCTCTATATCCTCCTGCCTCTATCAAATTATGTGACCCCTCTCAGTATATCTGTCAGGCCCAATACCCCCTAACCACTTCAGCCCTCATAGGCCTCCAACCCATCATTCAAGATCTTTTAAACAAAAATTACCTCAGACCCACTCACTCCCCGTTTAATACCCCCATATTAGCTGTTAAAAAAAACCAACAGATCTTTCCGCCTCATCCAAGACCTTCACCTCATCAACATGACCATCGTCCCTATCCATCCCTTAGTCCCAAATCCATACACCCTTTTATTGCAGATCCCTGCCTCGGCCTCCCACTTCTCAGTTCTAGATCTCAAGGATGCATTTTTTTCTATCCTTCTGGACCCCTCCTCCCAAGATTTTTTCACCTTCACCTGGACGGACCCATACACAAGACATTCTGAACAACTCACTTGGACAGTTTTGCCACAAGGCTTCCGAGTCCACCTTATTACAATACATGGACGATCTTCTACTCTGCAGTTCCTCGTGGGAACAATCTCAACTTGACACTGCCTCCCTACTTAACCTTCTAGCTTCCAGAGGTTACCGGGTATCCCCTGTCAAAGCTCAAATCTCTTCCCCTTCTGTCACTTACCTCGGATTTCTTCTATCTCAACAAAGAAAGTCCATTACCTTAGATAGAAAATGGCTCCTCTCTGACCTGCCCCTTCCCAAAACCAAGACAGAAATCCTTTCCTTTCTAGGCCTGGCTGGGTATTTTAGAGCATGGATCCCTAACTTCTCCCTGTTGGCAAGACCCCTATACAACCTCAGCAAGGACCCCCCTGAAGAACCATTATCCTCCTCACCCCGACACTCCTTCATTAAGCTCCGTCGAGCCCTTGTGGAAGCCCCAGCTCTCCATCTTCCTGATCTGTCGAAGCCCTTCTCATTATACATTCATGAGAGGTCCAGTCAAGCTCTAGGAGTCCTAGGCCAATATTATGGCCCATCCTTTGCCCCAGTAGCTTATCTTTCCAAGCAATTAGACCCCACAGTTCAGGGATGGGCCCCCTGCCTACGGACATTAGCCGCTGGACAGCTCTTGCAGAAGGAAGCTCATAAACTGACATTCGGGGCGCCCCTTACCATTCTGTCCCCACATCTCCTAAAGGATCTCTTAACCTACAAAAGTTTACAGACTCTCCCTCCCTCCAGACTCCTGACCTTACTGTCCTCTTTCCTCCAAAATCCCGTTCACCCCCTTTGCCATCCATACCCGAATCATGACTTTTTCCTCCTTTACTGCTCCCTCGCTCTCTCTCGCTTTTTTTCCTCATTCCTTTTGTCTTCCCCGCCACCCCAGCCTCCTTTGTATGGCGATCCAAAGTCAGACAGACTTACACACAGCATCAAACAAAAATTACTGCCCTCATTGCCACATCAGACTGCCCTCTGAAAGGCTGCTCTGAGCCTTTGTACCTCCACTTTCCTCCCTCCACCGAAGTGTTCACTTGCAGCTACCTTTATTCTCCCTACCTCTGCTTCCTCTATGACCAAAAACAAGCCTGTTGCAGGCGATAGCCAGATACCTATGAGAGATGTCCCTACTAGTCTTGCACCATTCACTACATGGGTAACTCCCGGTACCCACAGTATTACTCCTCCAACCCATTCTCTTCAATACTAACAAACCCCTTCCTTACCTGGCTTTGGCCCATTGCAAGCCCTATAATAATCACTCTCCTCGCCTGTCTCCTCTTACCTTGTATAGTAAAGTTTATCAAATCCCAAGTTGGTAAAATCTCTAATCAAACTTTCAACCAGCTTTTACTCAGGAACTACCAGCTTTTAGCCACAGAAGATCCCTCACCCTCACGTAACCTCCTCACCACACGCTGAGATGGACCCCTCTCTCTGCTGGAAACTGTTCCTGGAAACAATGGCCGCAGACGCCTGGCTTCTGGCACCTGTATCCTCTTGGCACCATTGGAATCAACAAGTCATCAACCTATGGTTACAGGGAACCTTCATTGATTTCCAACCTAAAGAAGTCCACATCTACTCGTCCTTAAGTCCTATCAACCCTTTCCTCCCAGTCCTCAGTCCTCAAGCCCTCACTCCCTTCTCTGCCCCCGTTCAGCAGGAAGCAGTCAGAGAGAAAGCAACGCCCACAACCCCATAGAGGAGAAAGGGGGGAATGAAGGGCCCCCACCCATAAGATGGCGAACCTTCTGCTTCTCTTCCGGGTCCTCAGTTCCCGCCGGCGCCATCTGAACCCCGATCACCCCTCGCCCCCCTAATCCCAGCACCTAGCCAATAGCCACCATCCCCATAGAAGTAACACCACAATCACCCCATGCCCCTTCCTATATAACCCAGCACCTTTCCCTAATAAAGCGGAATTCTCCGGTGAATTGCTGCTGTTTGTCGCTCCCTTCCTTCCAGGGGGGACTCACATACTAGGGAATAAATTACTTGGTTGGAAGAAACTTGCCACTTTCCAGAGTCACTGATGTAGATACTGTAGTACTAAATGCTCTCACCTCACACTGCTCCAAAACACAGAGGCCAGAAACTTGACAAATTACTCTCCTTTTACTTTTTTTTAGAATATAACACATGCAGAAAAGTGCACAAATCACAAATGCATAGCACTATGAAATTTCACCAAGTGAACATATCTATTCAAGAAATATTATCAGCACTGCAGTGCATCCCCCCCATCCTGTATCAGTCACTACCTCCCCAAGGTCACCACTACCCTGACATCTAGCCTAAGAGATTTGTTTTCCCTGTTTTGAAATTTAAAATATGGAATCCTATAGCACTTTATCTTTTATAGCTAGCTTCTTTTTCTCAACATTTTATTTGTGAAATTCATCCATATTGTTGGATATGGTGGTAGTTGACCATTGTAGAAGGATAGCTATCACACAAGCTGGCTGGCACCTGAGTTACTGACATTATATACTGAGGTCAGTTTGAGAAAGCAAAATCTCTAGACATCTGTTGCATTCACAGTAAATTCAAACACAACCGTAATTATTAATCTTAGTGCACTAGAGGAATTCCACTTTTCTGTTATAATGTGCTCAAACCAGATTAATTGGAGTAATAGTGGTAATAATAAGCATATAAAGAATAAATAACATTTACAAATGTGTTTTGGGTGACTTTAACATACTTTAAAAAGTGTCCTCTGAGTTCCTGAAAATGATTGCACCAGAAACAGAATTCAATGTCACAGCTAGTTAAAAGACTTGGTTTATTTGAGAGTATTTGGAGTGCTTAGAGTGTTGGGCTTGGAGCACACAAGGACAGGCTGTGCACCTGGACATGCCCAAGAGAGCATCTTCATGCCCAGTTGCAGTAGCCTCTAAACACATGAGTGGTTGGGGTAAACTGGGCTTGAGGAATCAGGATGGCAAGCACAGCTAGAGATAACAGGTTTACAAAGAGACTGCTGAAGGAGACCAGGGATGCATGAATACAGGGTCTGGCCATGCGCAGGACAAAGAATGCTGGATGAGCAGACCTAAAACATTTATGCTTTCCCAAAAATGTGCTCCAGTCAAGCATCTCCTAGGATAAACAGGTTGAAGATTAAACTGCCCCTCCCTCGGGGTGCCCACAGTCATATGATAGTGCACTTGCGGGGTAGAGGGATCTAGAGGTGTGAGCCAGGGGGAGGGCAGGAATGGCTAGCAGGGCTTTGTGGGGAGAATTCCTGACTCTCAGCTGTTTGTTCTGTAAGTGGAAGAAGAAAGTACTTTGCATTCCATAGATCTCTGTGAATCTTTATCCATCACTTTGAAAGCCTCTCTGTTCTTGATTAACTCACACTGAAAGAACAAAGAGAGGTGACTACATGTGTGAGAGTTCTGAGTTAATGAGGAAGGCAGTGAGGTGACGTGTGTGAAGCTGGGAGCTGCTGCAGAATGAGGAAGCAGAAGGAGCCATTACTTGAGGCAGTGGACTAGCCTTTCCCCAGCTGAATGTGTCTGATTCTCTGTTTCCCATCCCCAGCACAGCCCCAGACTCAGCATCTTGTTTGCAAATGGATGGGGGCAAGGACAGTGAAGCAAAGAGGAAAAAGCAGAAAGAAAAGAAGCAGAGAGAACAAAGAACCTAAGAAGGAAAAGTTGAAAGACTGCAGGACTAGGAAAAGAAAGCAGTGTGGGAAGGGTGGAAGGAGGTACTTCTTAGAGTCTTATGTTCACACTTGTCCCCTAAACTATGAAATTTCTCCAGAGTAGATGACAGGTAAGCAGAAACCATGAAGAAACATTGACAGAAGAGTAGGCAGAGGGAGGCTCCAGTGGGCTGGGAGATAAAGCTCTGCTCTTACACTTCACTGCAGCATTCATTCACATTTGCCTGTCACTCAGCTGCGAGGTCCTTTTGAAAAAGAAACTTGATACGGAAAGTTGAGTACTCTTCATGTCAGGTCAAGAGTCTTAACAATTATGTATATCTACATGCAAGAGGCACTGTTTTAGGAGTTGTGGCAAATAAGAAAATGAGACAGAAGAACGTCACTGTCCTCTTACCTACCAGGGAATACAAAACAGATTGTGTTAAGGGCGGTGGGAGGGGTAGATATTAAATAAGATTGAGGACCAATGTAAGGAGAGAACTCACCCTATTAAAATGATCAAGGAAGCCTTTCAAAAGGAAAATATATTTAAGAAGAGCATTGAAAGATAGGGAGTGGGATAAAGTATCCCAATTAGAAGGAAACATTTTGAACCAAGACCCTCAAATGGAAAAGTACCGAGCATGTTTGAAATAATTGATTCTGTGTAGTCAAAGCTTAGGGGGCTACCAGCAGATGAGGTTAGAAGAAAGTAAAGCCATATTATAAAGATATTTAAATGCCTGAGTTTGGGCTTTATTAAGTAAGCGATAGTCATCGAATGTTTTTTTTTCAGGAGAGTTCCATGATCAAGTTGCATTTTAAGAAGAGTACTCTAGCAGCAGTATGTGGGAGTGATCATGAAGACAAGGGACTGGAGGTAAGGAGCTCGTTTTGAAGGCTATGGGAATAGTCTAGCGGGGGAGTGACAGCCTGAACTAGACTTGGGCCAATGGGAAGAGGAGGAGGGGATAGATACAGATACATATATTTCTTAACGTTTCGTTGATAAAACTCACAGAACTTAGCTATTGAATGCAATTGGTACAAGAAAGGAAGTAGTGATTCCAAGGTCTGTGTCAGAGCTGATAGAAGCATTATGGTGCCATTAACAAAAACAAGAATCAGAAAGAAGCTCAGGAGTGGGGGTGAGGAGAGAGCTCAGTCTGGAGATGTACTGAGATGTTAGTAGCATATTTAAATAAACTGTCTGGCAGGTTGTTGAAAGGTAGAAAGTAAATGAGGTACAGCTGAATATATAGATGCAATTGCCATCTTCATAGCAATAGGAGTAGTTGAAATCATCAGAAATTGAAATGTTAACACATAGCTGAGACCCCAGTGTGTCCAGGGCATGTGCTAAGGTAATACATGCACTACCTCATTTATTTCTCCTAACACCCAATATGGTAGCCACTGGAATTATCTACATTTACAGATGAACACAACTGAGGGTTAGAGGGATTAAGTGAACAGAATTTGAACTCAGGTGGTCTGCCTCCAAAGCCTGCCTCTTGGCCACCAGGTTCTACTGTATCTGCAAGGGTTGTTTTGACAGAGCAAGCTTTTGAGGGGTGGGGGTGGCCATGGGGAGTGAGCAGTGGGGAAGTGGATGCAGCAGCTGTGGAAGAAAAAAACAAAAATAAGAGAACAGAACTCAGCAAAGGCAGGACCAACAGAGGCAGCTACAAAGCCTAAATAACTCTGTAAGTCTGGGAGATCTGAAAAGGAGCCCAGGGCAGACTGACTGACATAGGAGGGCTCCAGAGGACATCAGAAGGGGTGGAACTGGGAGGCCTGGGCAAGGAAAAGAAAGTCTTCTCTGGAATGAAGTAGGAGCAAGAAGGTGGAAATAACAAGGAATTTTGAGGAGAAGCTGAGTGATCTGGGGTAGGAGGCTGTTACGGGTTGAACTGTGTCCTACGCCAAAAGATGTTGAAGTCCTAATCCCCAGTACCTGTGAATGTGACCTTATTTGGAAATAGAATCTTCGTAGATGATCAAGTTAAGATGAGGTCAGCAGGATGGGCCCTAGTCCAATGTGGCTGTGTCCTTATAAAGAGGGGAAGTTTGGGCCCAGAGACCAACACAGAGATAGAACACCATGTGAAGCGGAAGGCAGAGATGGGGGTGATACATGTACAAGCCAAGGAACGCCAAATTGTGCCAGAAACCACCAGAAGCCAGGAGAGAGACATGGAACAGATTCTCCATCACACCCTCAGGAAGAACTGACCCTGATCTTGGACTTCTGGCATCCAAAACCAAGAGAGAATAAGTTTTTGTTATTTAAGGCACCCAGTTTGTGGTCCTTTGTTATGACAGCCCTAGCAAGCTAACATAGTGGCCTTGACCTTCACAGGTAATAGAAGATATGTCCTTCCACCACACAGTCTCTGTAAAGAGAGGCTTCCAGCTCAGTCCAGGGCCAACCCAGGTGCCCAGTGTAAGGGCAACACCTGAGCCAGAGCTTAGGTGCAGTCAAATGGACAAAGTCTTCCTCCCTTTCCCCTCCATGGTTTCATGGAGCAATTCTCTTCCTCATCCAGCCTGACTCCCTGGTGTGCCAGGCACAGAGTGCAGGAATGCAAGGTAGGCACGGTCCCTGGGCTGATCCCAACCAAGGCAAGCAAATGGAAGGCCTACACATGCAAGGGTCCCTCTGGGATGACCGTTTGGCCCTGATTGGGGCTCCAGCATGTCAGGCTCACTCTGGAGATCATCCTTACATAGGACTGTTCTCAGTAGATATGGTAGATTTCACATGAGCCCCTTAAAGTATTGTTTTGAGGTTGATTTTTTATTTGTTTGAGGAAGAAAAGGGAGAATTCATTTTCATTTTCATGTGGTCTCCAGAAGCCTGGGATTGGTGCAAGCTAGGAACATGCAGGCTGACACTGAAGCCTGCTGTGGGATGAGAAGAATCCCCAGTGGGTATTAGTCCCTCCCCCTTAGCTGTTCCTCATATCTTTATTGTGCATGAGTCCATTGTCCCCAGTAGCCCTACTGGTCAGGGACCATCATTCTTCTTGACACCCCCTCCGTACCCAGGAGAAGACTTGACACGTAGCTGCTCCCCAATGAATAGAGAGTAGTGGCTCAAGAACTTCCTTAATATTTAGAATAAGGATGATCATTTCGCTCATGTTTTTGGATTCAAATGCAAATTAAAAACAATGAAGCCCCTTTATAGGCAGGACTAAAGCCCACCTAACGCTGAGACATTTCTGACGCTGTTGGCACCACCTATTCTACCACAACACCCTCCAAGGCCATGAGCATTAGTGTGATGCAGTCAGCTGTCCTGTCCAGGGGAGGAAAAAAGGACTGTAACAAAGCAGGGAGTATTAAGAAGGAACTAGATGCCTGGAATCTATTTCAGAACAACTGACTGAAAATGCAGGGGCAGATAGTGTGGGATGGAGAGCCTTGAACTGCTCCCCGACTAACCAGCAGAGTCTAATGGGAAGTCAGCCCCAAGTGGTAAGAAATGGGAAAGTTGATGAAAGTGTTGACTAGGGGTTAAGTGGAAACCAGGAAATTAAAAATATTTAATGAAGAGTCTTGCAAAGGCCTCTTTAATCAATAAAACAGATCCATGAAAGAGAGGAAACTAGCTAGAAATCATGGGGATCCACGAACAGCAATGATACCTCAGGTGTCTACAGCACTTACAAGGCACCCTCACATACAACCACCTAGGGAGATGCAGAGTTCCTATTCCCACTTTATAGGGGGGAAGCTGAAGTTCAGAGAAGGTATGTAATTTATCAAAGTCACACAGCTGGTAAGTGACAGGCCCTGTTCTCTAGCAGTCAGAGTGAGAAAGGATTTAGTTAATAGGCTGAATGAACTGTTTGCCTTCATCTTCTGTGGGGTGGTGATAGAAAGTCCTGCCTCCAAATTTTCCACTGAAGTAGATGAACAGATGTGTTCTCCCCACTGTGCAGTACCACAGCACGGGGAAATGCCGGTCTGGGGAGTCAGAGTCAGAAGCCCCCGCCTTAGCCCTTCTCCTGACTGACTAAAGACCTTGAACAAGCTGTTTGAGCTCTCTGGGCTCTGTTTCCATAATTGTAAAACAGCAATACTACTTCCTAGAGTTATTTTGATTGAAGAAAAAAACATAATTAGGTATGTAATAAAATTGCTAATAGTAAATGCTTAATTTTTTGAATAATAAAAATATATATCCTATTGAAAAATTAAAATAAATTTTAAACTTTTGCAAAAGAAAGTCATAACACATTGAAGAGTATGCCCATTTTACTCTTGCTGTCTGCACCTGAGGAAAGCCTAGTGTCAGGTAGTTCTACCACCAAAACACCACTGCGTCTTCAGACGTTAGGACAGCATTACTAGGTGTGGGGAATAAGCCTCCTTCAAAGGACTAGCCAAGCATAAACAGGGATGGGTGGCCAAGTCACACAGAATGCAATAGAACGTGGTGGAATGTTATGTAATGGAGTGGTGTGTTGTGGAATGGAGTGTAATGTGATGCGATAGAGGGTACCTGAGTGAGTTGGAAGGGAATGGAGCTTTCTTTGACAATATGGAACACAATAGAACGTGGAAATGTTGTGAAATGGAGTGGAATCTTGCAGATTGCAGTGGAATTGGGTGTAATGTGACACAAAGGAGGGTGTCTGAGTGGTATGGAGGTGAATGGAGCCTTCTTTGAATTAATGGAACACAATAGAACATAGTTCAATGTTGTGGAATGGAGTGGAATCTTGTAGATTGGAGTGGAATGGGGTGTGATATGATGCAATAGAGGGTATCTGAGTGGTTTGGAAGGGAATGGAGCCTTCCTTGATCTAATGGAATGCAATAGAACGTGGTGGAATGTTGATGAATAGAGGGGAATCTTGTGGATTGGAGTGAAATGGGGTGCAGTGTGATGCAATAGAGGGTACCTGTGTGGCTTTGAAGGGAAATGCCCGGAATGGTGAGCACCCAGTCCCAACCCTAGATGGAGTCTAACAGTCCTGGACTGAAGCTATCCACCCCACCCAGCACCTGCATGTCATCTGCAATCTTCAAAGGACCCTGTGAAGTGCCTACTAGGATGACTCCCTTTTCACAGATTAGGAAACTGAGGCCTGTAGAGACTAAGTTGTCCAAGATCAAGTAAAGTTGAAACCCAGTTTGGTTTGACTCCCAATTCTGTATTCTAAATCCATGGATTTCATGAATTAGTAACTGTAAAATTTAGGAAGTGATAGAGAGTTGCCAACTCTTGTGGCAGATAAGAATTTCTAAAATAATGTCATTCATAGATACATTTATTAAAAAATATTCATTGGTGTCTACAATGTTCCAGGCACTGTCTTAGGGGTTAGGGAACACAGCAGTGAACAAAGCCATCTCTGCCCCAAGCTTCAACATTTCATTGTTTTAATAACAAGAATGTTTTAATACCAAAAAGATGTTTGAAACATGTGTTATTAAAAAACATGAAAAAGACTAACACATACATAGATAATAGTAATTCCAAACATAGAAATAATAATACAAAATATAAGGAAAAGGATTGGTTATCATTTCAAACATAGGAAAAATACCAAATACCTGAAAGAAGGATGTTTTAAAAAATAGGAAAGAATCTCAGAATAAAAGTAAGTTCTTTCCATGAAAGAATATTTAGAACCTATACCAATAAAACATAAAGTACAAGATTTTTAAACTTATGATACTAAATTGAATGTAATTGCTTGCCAGTTGGAGATATATATTCAACAGTGCAATAAGAAGTAGAGTTTGATAGTCCAGCATGTTTACACAGCTTGTTTCAAATCATGGTCTTTATAAAAAATTGTTTCTCACATACCTACCCAGCAAAAAAAAGAAAATCTTCTAATGCTATGTCTCTCAAGTTTGGTTGAAACAAGCACTCCCTCACCTCCTACCAGCTCCATTCTTCCCACAACTCCCAGAGGGACCAGGGGAAAGCAGGGCAAGGGGCAGGGCAGGTGTCTAGCTAATTGGGCCTGAGGGGGCCCTTACTGCCCACCTAGTAAAAATTAGCCATTTATCTGAAAGGGATGTTACAGATGGGCAGGAACACTTCTGTGATGGCTAGTATGGTCTGAGACATTGCCAGGGAACTCTGTCCCCAAATTTCTGTTCCCCAAAGCCATCCCAAAATGTTTTTTCTTTGAGATTCAAAGACAGCTTCTCTTTTCAAAAGGCCCCTATGAAAATGTAAATATTTCTGGGATGTTAAGCATATCAGCCAACACTTGCCTTATCAGCAATAGCACCTTTATTATCAGCAAACACCTTGGCTTAAATTATTTGACAACTTTCCAAGTACGTGTGGGAAAGAGACCCTGCTTTGTGCCTGGTAGAGGAAGGTGAAGAGTGGAGATATGGTCTGGGGAATGCAAAGTGGGAATTATTAGACGTGGACAAAAGTAAGCCCCCACTGACTTGACCACTTGCCTGATTTGCCCCGCATCCATGGGAGAGGGAACAGAGCGAGGGCAGGAGGGGTGTGTGTGTGTGTGCTGTGTAATCTATGTAAGGACTCCTGGGAAGGAGACAGCAAGTCCTGAGAAAAGGATTGCAGGGAAGTTTGCGTGGCCTGAGCGCAGACTCTCAAGGGATGGCTTATCTGTTGTTTAATGAACTCATTAAAAAAAAAATTAACAGCCAGCTCCTTGCCTAATACCCAGTTGTTCTTGCTTCCCTTCTAAAAGGCCATTTGAAAATTTAGCCTTATCCACTTGAGATCACTTTAAGCACCCAGTGAGTAGTTACAATGTGACAAATTTGTTGACTGGTATGAGATGTTATAGGTTTAACCAGCACCTGGTAACTGGGCAGTGAGCTAAGACTGATGCATGGGGAGTACTGCTGCTAGGGGTACACCTCCCAGCTGTGAGCTCTGCACAGATGGCACCCACCCTCACTTCTCACAGTCAGACAGCCATGCAACTGCAGGTGCATTCCCCCCTGCCCCCTGCCTCTCGGCATCACTCCCTCCAGTCTGTTCTCCTAAATTCTTCTCGGTATTTTCCACCAATATGTTTTACTGTGGTTCCAGGGAACAAAAGAAAAGGCATCACTTATTAAAAATAATATTTAAGAATATTTATTTTTCACATAATTGGTTCCAATAAGATAAGGGTAATAGTAAATATATAAAATTATAAACACAATGTTATACCAACATTGTAAAAATAAAGTACTATTTTTATATAACTCTATATACATATGTATATAGAAAAGGAAGATAGAAAATACATCAAAATATTAACATAGCTAATATGAATATTAACACTGGTTATCTTTGGGCACTGAGGTTGAGAGTGACTTCTATTGCCTTTCCTCAGATCCATCAACTTCTCCCCAGATTCCTTGCCATCACCTAGTCAAGGCACTACATCTTCTCCTAGAATTCTACAGCAGCATCCTAACTAGTCTCCCTGAAGCTGGTCTTGCCAATTTACAACACATAGAATCAAGGGTGATAATCTTCAAATATGAATCTGGTCATGAAAACAGGATGACAAAACGGCACCAGCTCTGGCTCCTTCCATGAAGCTCAACCCTGGAGAGTCTCAAGAAGCAAAGGTGAGCTTACTGGATTCCAATACTTATTGAAAAAGCTGTTTTTGGTGTATGCTTGTATTTTGGTTGGTCAGAAGTTCAAAGTTGGTGAGATCTCAATGGGTGTAGCAAGTACAGAGAATGGCAGCCTAGAGCAGACAAGGGCTAGAAACCTTGGATGTTACATTAGTTTTCAATTGCTGTGTAACAAATTACCATAAACATAGCTTAAAACATTTATTATCACACAGTTCCTGTAGGTCAGAAGTTCAGGCATGGCTTAGCTGGGTCCTCTGCTCGGATTCTCATAAAGCTGTGATCAAAATGTCATCCAGGCTACATTTTGTTCTGGAGCTCTGGATTCTATTCCAATGTGGCTCATATGGCCTCTGGCAGAGTTCAGTTCCTTGTGGCTGTAGGACAGATGTCCCTTCTTTCTTGCTGATGTCAGTGGGGGCTCCTTTCAGCTCCTAAGGGTCCCCACAATCCCCTGCCATGTAGTCCTCTCATAACTTGGCCACTTACTTCTTCAGAACCTACAGGAGAAGCTCTCTCTCTTTCTCTCACTTGCTAAGATGGAGTCATAAAATATAAGGTAATCATAGGAGTGACTATCTAATTATATTCACAGGTCCACTCACACTCAAGGGGAGGAGATTACACAGGGTATATATACCAGAGGGCAGAATCTTGGGAGACATCCTAGAATTCTGCTTACCTCAGTCAACCCTCTGGCCCCCAATGACTCATGTTCTTTCCACATGCAAAATACATTCACCCCCATTTATGACGGGCTGACTTGTATCCCCCCAAATTCATGTGTTAACATCCTAATGTCCAGTACCTCAGAATGTGACTGTATTTAGAGATAATGTCTTTAAAGAGGTAATTAAATTAAACATGGTCATTAGGGTGGACCCTAATCCAGTAGGACTGGTGTCCACATAAGAAGGGGAAATTTGGGCACAGACATACACGGAAGGAAGACCATCTGAAGACACAGAGGGAAGGCAGACATCCACAGGCCAAAAAGAGAGGCCCTCAGAAGAAACCAGTTCTGCTGAATCATGTTAGCTTCCAGGAATGTGAGAGAGTAAATGTGTTGTTTAAGCCTCTCAGTCTATGGCACTTTGTTATGGCAGCCTTAGCTGATTGATACACCATCCTATAATCCTCATTCTATTATCTCATCAGCGAAATCTCATCATTTCATCAACTCAAAAGTTCAAAATCTCATCATCTAAATCCTGTGCTAATGAGGATCCTAGGTGTAATCTATTAAGTACAGCTCCTGGTACCCAATTCCTCTCCATTTAAGGAGCTGTGAAACTAAAGAGATGAGTTATCCACCCCAACACACCCAACATAGAATGGTGGGACAGTCATAGGATGATAGGATGATAGCTATAGCCATTCTGGTTCAACAGTTGGGAAGATGGGAGGTAAAAAGGAGTCCCTGGACCACTGTAGTACTGACATTCAGTCAGGCAAATATTAAATTTCCTTCATTATTTTCCATTTCTAAGGCATGGGAATAAATTTTCTGTAGCTTTCCACCTTCTTGACTCTGTGTTCTACCTTCTAAGTCATCCTTCCTTTTTCACAAAAGACAGTACATGTTTGCAGGCAAGTAGGTCGATCAGTCTTCCTGTCAGAAGCTCAGGGTCCTCCTCTAACCTAATATGGAGAGCTACAGCTAGAGCAGAGTGAGGAAGGTATCTTTGCAGGTGAGGGGATGGCCATGGAGACAGGCAATTGGTTTCACAAAGGGGGTCAATCAAGTAATTAAATATGTTATGGATAGTGGGAACCAGGTGTCTCACCATCAGAAAATCGAATGACAAATACAGAAAAGCAGAAAATTAGAATGAATATTGTGATGTTGGATTGGAATTGGAGGTATCAGTTTGCAATATATATAGCTAGATACGGGAATAGGTATAGATATAACAGTATGTATGTACACATATATTCCTTAGCTCTATGCAATGAGAGTTCTTGGGAACACCACCACCCAATTAGCAATAGGTGTGCTTATTGCCCACTCCTGGTTTCTAAATGCCATTTTCATTTACAGGAACTAAGGTTCCTTAAAGAAATGCCTGAGTTCAAGGCTGGGGCAGGAAAAGTATAAAATTAGCCTTATATTTTTTTTGCCAGAGGCAAGAAAGTACTCAAAGAATGATAGGGATTCACAAACCAACTTGAAGAGACTTCCAATGGCCAAATTGGGAATAATTTGAATACCATAATAAATAATAATAGTAAAAGATTGTAATACATTGAATAAAATAGAAAAGAAACAATGCTTACAGATAAAAAATATGAACAAATCAGAAGTTTGTTGAAGAATAGGGTAGCTACATAGTTTCAATTTTTTCACACAAAGTACTTATCAATTACAAAGAGAAAAGAAGTAACTTGAGACTGGAGAAGCCTAGGGGACATCATCTTAACAAAGCAACCAAAGTTAACTTCATTCATAATGGGAAAAATTGAAATTTTTAAATTTGCACCTGGCATGTTGAACTGAGAAGAACACAGCATCCTTTTTATTACTTCTTCCAAAGATGCATTACCTGAATCTAATCTGGGGAAACAGCAGGCAGGTCTACATGAAGAGATGCCTTACAGAATAAGTACTCTGCAGTCTTCAAAAGTGGCAAGGACATGACAGTCAAAGAAAGACTAAAGAACTGTTCCAAACTGAAGTTAAACAAGAGACTTGACACATGTGATTTTGAACTGGATCCTTTTGCCATAAACAATATTATCACAACACTTAATACACTTCAGATGGGGTTTGATCACAGTAATAATTTTCTGATTTTGTTGACTGGTCTGTTGGTATACAGAAGAATGTCTTTATTAGTAGGAAGCACTCACCACAGTTTTCAGGATAACAGGGAATCATCAAATGGATAAGGAAAAATAGTCATTTCTGCTGTACCTGTGGCTTTTTGGAACTTTGTAGTTCTTTCCAAAAATATTTAGCAGAAAGTAGACTATTAAAAAGCAGGCTCCAGTCTGACTGCCCTTGGGCAGGCTGTCCTCCATCTCTGCCTTGCAGGTAATCCCTGGCCTGTGGGAATAGAGAGCAACAGTTTATTGCAGATCTCAGCCTGGGGAAAGGAGCTACTATTGTCGGCACAGCGGCAGCTGCCTGAGTTCAAGGTTTTCTGTCCACATTTCTTTTTTGACTTCACTGACAAATCATTCACACAATTCTTGAAAGATCTGCCCCATCTGCAACATAGTCACAACAACCAAAGACCCAGGTCTGGTTCTAATCTCTCACTTCTTCGGCCACAGATCTCTGTCTGCCCTGAATCTTTCTAAACCACCCAGGCATCTGGGTCTCCTCAGTAATAGACTGACTTGCAATTACATTATGGGGAATCTTGCTGACTTTGCATTGAGACTTCCTGCCTTTCCTCAGCAAGTGACTAAACTGGTTACAACTAATTCTGCTGGGAGGTAACCAGCTGCTTTTACACAATCCTGCAGCCATTTCCATGAATTAACTTGGTAGCGTTGTAGATAGACCTTTGAAAAGCAGCATAAGGCTCTGGCTGCCTCATAGCTTTAGTAGGATTTAGCAGCCTCAGCAATGTACTGAATATAAAGAAACATAAAATCTACTAACAGCTGCTCCCAAAAATGTCTCTGTAGTCTTGGGTGAGATAAAGAATCTCTCTATTCTTATGGGTGATATGATGATAACACCACTAACCTAAACCTATTGTCGAGATGTGTGTGAAGATAAACAGAGTGTACTTAGAGAGGGTCTAGAGTTTATTAAGTGAACAGTGTATAGCCATGTAGTTGTATTTACTCAGTGCTTAGTGGAAGAGAACAATTTTAAACCCTAGCCCTGCTAAATAAAATAAGGATTGTTATTATTAACAATTACATCATAGATAATAGTTTGTGATGAATCATCTCTTTATTCAACACACATTTGTTGAGTACATACATGGTACTGGCCACCATATAGCACAAGGTTGTAGCTGTGAAGAAATTAATAGGTCGGCACAGTCCCTGTCCTCATGGAACACACAGCCTAGTGGGAAGATATGTCACTAGCCAGTCCTCACAAGTGTGGGGAGTGACAATAAGAAAAAAAAAAACTTAAAAAATTAAAGATAGAATTACCGTATGATCCAGCAACTCCATTTCTGGATACCTATCTGAAGAAAACAAAATCACTATCTCAAATACATGTATATAGGATATTATTCATCCATTAAAAGAAGGAAATTGTGCCACTTGGGCACCATGGATGGAACTTGAGGATATTATGCTAAGTGAGGTAAGTCAACAGAGAAAGACAAATACTCTATTATCTTACTTATATATGAAATCTAAAACAAACTGAACTCATAGAAACAGCAGACTGATAGGGGGTGGGAGGTGGGGGAAAACAGCAAAGGTGGTCAAAAGGTACAAGGTTTCAGTTATAAGATAAATTATTTCTCGGGTATAATGTACAGCATGGTGACTATAGCTAACAATAAAATACTGTATATTTGAAAGTTGCCAAGAGAGTCAATCTTAAAAGTTCTCATCACAAGAAAAATAATTATATTTAGTGGTGACCCATGCTAACTAAACTTACTGTGGTAATCATTTCACAATATATGCAAAAATCATTATGTTGCATAACTTAAATTTATACGTTATGTATCAGTTATATCTCAATAAAACTGAAGGAACAAAACTTTAAACTTTTGATGGAAATGGCTATTATTAGGCAAGTTAAAAAAAATCATAGACCTGGAAATCAGAAAAGGATTTGAGACCCAGCTATCCTGCTTACTACCTGAGTCTCAAGAAGTTACTTAACTTCTGACAGCTCTGATTTCAGCATCATTCTCTGAAAATCAGTATAGCAACATTTGCACACCTTCTCTCATGAGATTCTTGTGAAGCCCAAATGAGATAATCAATGTGAAAGCAACTAGAATACTCAGAGATGTGAGTTTTTATTGCTGCTGAGCCTTTATGCAACCACTGGTTGTTTTAGTTTGCCTTGGCCACTCTGGGTGGAAGGAACAAAGATAAAAATCATTGTTTACTGTAAGTGTTTATGTCTAGCCCTAGCAGGTGCTGTAGGAAATAGCTGTACTCATACATTACAGATTCACTACTGCCTCTCTCTGCCCACTGGCCTCAGCCCTGTCCTGCTCAACATTTTTAACAATAAATTGTATGAAAGCATAAGATATTTATCAATGTATGGCATAAATGAAACTAAGAATAGAAAATACAAAAATGGACAGAGTCAGGATCCAGGATCCTGTCTCCCCAGGATAACAACATGAAATATAATCAAGATAAATGTAAAGTTCCATATTTAGGTTTCACAAAATTAACTGCCAGCAGTACAAATGGAAGACAGGAATACTGCTTGACCTTCTTTTGGTATTTCACATATGAACCCTGTTTTGCTGTTCACAACGCACTTGTGTCTCATTTAATCACTTTGGAAGTTAGCTTTAGTGAATCTGATATATTAAATGAAAATTTTCCCTGATTTATCCTTTTGGTTGCAAATTTAGTATTTTCTAATTTAGGTTCAATTACATCTGATTTCATGTATGTTACCAAGTATAGCTGTATTCTGATCCTTGTCACACCTAAGTGTCCATAGTGTGTACTGTGCCCAGGATTAGATAGTTAAAGCTGGACAAGGCTAGGAAGAGACATAAGATTTCCTTCATCAATTCAGAGTCCTATCGGCTCTTTAATCTCCATCTCCTCTCCTCTAAGAAACTTGCTCCTGTCTTTTCAAGTGCAATAAATCATTTTTTCACTTTTCCCACATACAGACAAATGAATGTGTGTGTCTGTCTGTATAAGTCCTTACACTGTTTTCAATTACTTCAGCTATCCTGCACCAACCCAACTCACCCAAATTCATCCCTAGATGATAGCCTCTAGAAAGATAAGATCCATGCCTTATACCTTTAAAATCTTCAGTCCTCTAGAACAGAGATTTACATATATTAGGTCCTTAATAAATACTGGCAGAGTTGAACTACTATAGTAGAGCCTGGGCTTTGCAGTCACTTAAAATGAATCACTTTAGCTGTTTACAAAGCTCCAGATAGTTCTGCTCTCTAAATTTTGCTTTTAATTTTGTTTTAATCTTTAAAATGAGTATATAATAACCACCTTGTAGGGAATTTTCTGAATACTAAATGCTAGCAAAATACATAGTTTAAGTATCAGTCCCAAGAAGAGGATTAAAGATAGCGGCATGAGAGGTCAGACAGACACCTCCTCCTAAAACCACATATAATATGAAAATATAATTAATACAACTAATCCTGAAAGAGCAACAGGAAAGAAGGCTGCACCAGACTGCATACACCTGGAGAAAAGAACAGACCTCACAGAACAGGGTAATGTACCAAAGCTGTGACCCGGCGGGAACCAAGCCCTTTCCCCACCTCAGCTTACTGGCGGGAGGAAGAGAAATGGAGCTGGGAGGGAGTGGAGGCCTGGAACTACTGTAAACCTAGCCCTAGAGATCTACTCTGGGAGCACAAATCTACATTTCATGGTGCTCTGGTGATAAGTGGGGTTGAAAAGCTAAGACAGGTGGAATACCTGGAGAGACTGAGATTCCAGCTGCTTGTGGAAAACAGGGATCCATACCTGGCTGCTCTGCACAGGCAGTCTGAGAGTCATCCTAAAAATGAGAGGACTACTAAAGGGACTGTGTGTCTGCACACAGCTTACTGCTCAGGAGTAAGAACAGGTAGACAAAATTGTCCAGGTGCACTCTGCCCAGCAGGTTGGGAACTTTCAGGATCTTCAGGCTCTCTATCCCCCTGGCTGGCTACACAGCTCCAAGGCCCCCCACAATGATATGCAGCCTGCTGCACCTTCCTCCCAGCCAGCCTGCACCTGGCTCACAAATGGGCAAACCCTGCTCTGGCATTAGGACAGCCAGAGGGAAGCCCGGCCTACAGCAGCTACAAGCACAAAGCATAGAGGCTTATACCTGTGTGTTTGGCCCACTGGTTCTGGCAGTGGAGACAGGCATAGGAGCCGAGAAGCAGGAAACAGCTCTTTGCTCCCCCTAGGCATCAGAACCACTCCCCTGTGGCCCTGGACATCACTACAGGGGCTGAGCAGCTCCAGAGAGTAGAGCTTCTGGACATTAGAGGGCATGACATACAAATATGAAACATCAAAGGAACCTGGTTCAAAACAAAATCTCATAAACACCAGAAAAAGATCAAGTGAGACTGAATTAATCAATCCTCCTGAAAGAGATTTCAAAATAAAAATCATAAACATGCTCCTGGAGGTACAGAAAAATATTCAAGAACTCAGGAACGAATTTAGGATAGAGATCCAATCATTGAGGAATGCAGTGGAGAGTTTTAAAAGCAGATTAGATATGGTGGAGGAGATGATAAATGAAATAGAAATTAGAGAAGAAGAATAAAAAGAAGCTGAGGCACAGAGAGAAAAAAAGGATCTCTAAGAATGAAAGAATATTGAGAGAACTGTGTGACCAATCCACACGAAAACAATATTCATACTATAGGGGTACCATAAGAATAAGAGAGAGAAAAAGGGACAAAAAGTGTCTGAGGAGGTGATTGCTGAAAACTTCCCCAATCTGGGGAAGGAGATAGTCTCTCAGGCCATGGAGATGCACAGATCTCCCAACACAGGGACCCAAGGAAAACAACACCACGACATATAGTAATTAAAATGGCAAAGGCCAAGGATAAGGACAGACTATTAAAAGCAACCAGAGAGAGAAAAAAAGATCACAAACAAAGGAAAGCCCAACAGGCTATCATCACACTTCTCAGCAGAAACCTTACAGGCCAGAAAAGAGAGGCATGATATATTTAATGCAATGAAGCAGAAGGGCCTCAAACCAAGAATACTCTATCTGGTAAGATTATCATTTACATTTGAAAGAGGGCTTAAACAATTCCCAGATAAGCAAAAGCTGAGAGAATTTACTTCCCACAAACTGTCTCTACAGTTTATTTTGGAGGGACTGCTATACATGGAAGTGTTCCTAAGGTTAAATAGCTGTCACCAGAGATAATAAAACCACAGTAGAGAAAGAACAGTTAATTACTAAGCAAATACAATGTTAAATCAACTACCCCCAAAGTCAGTCAAGGAATAGACAAAGAGTACAGAATATAATACCTAATATAGAAAGAATGGAGGAGGAAGAAAAATGAGAAGAAAGAAAAGAGCCTTTAGATTGTGTTTGTAATAGCATACTACATGGTTAAATTAGACTCTTAGATAGTAAGGAAGTTCCCTTGAATTTTTGGTAACCATGAATCTAAAGCCTGCAATGGCAATAAGCACATACCTATCAATAATCACCCTAAATGTAAATGGTCTGAATGCACCAATCAAAAGACATAGAGTCACTGAATGGATAAAAATATAAGACCCAACTATATGCTGCCTACAATAGACTCACTTCAAACCCAAAGACATACACAGACTAAAAGTGAAGGGATGGAAAAAGATACTTGATGAAACTACCAGGGAAAAGAAAGCAGGAGTTGCAGTACTTGTATCTGACAAAATAGACTTTAAAACAAAGAAAGTCACAAGAGACAAAGAAGGACATTACACAGTGATAAAAGGGTCAATTCAACAAGAGGATATAACCATTATAAATATTATTGCACCCAACACAGGAGCACCCACATATGTGAAACAAATACTAACAGAACTAAAAGGGGAAATAGAATGAAATGCATTCATCCTAGGAGACTTCAACACTCCACTCACTCTGAAGGACAGATCAACAAGACAGAAAATAAGTAAGGACACAGAGGCACTGAAAAACACACTAGAACAGATGGGCCTAACAGACATCTATAGAACTCTACACCCAAAAGCAGCAGGATACACATTCTTCTCAAGTGCACATGAAACAGATCATATACTAGGACACAAAAAGAGCCTCAGTAAATTCAAAAAGATTGAAATTGTACCAACCAGCTTCTCAGATCACAAAGGTATGAAACTAGAAATAAATTACACCAAGAAAATGAAAAATTCCACAAACACATGGAGGCTTCACAACATGCTCCTTATTAACCAATGGATCAATGACCAAATAAAAACAGAGATCAAGCAATATATGGAGACAAATGACAAGAATTCAACACCACAAAATCTGTGGGACTCAGCCAAGGCTGTGCTAAGAGGGAAGTATATTGCAATACAGGCCTACCTCAGGAAAGAAGAACAATCCCATATGAATACTCTAAACTCACAATTCATGAAACTAGAAAAAGAACAACAAATGAGGCCCAAAGTCAGTAGGAGGGACATAATAAAGATTAGAGCAGAAATAAATAAAATCAAAAAGAATAAAATAAAAGAAAGAATCAATGAAAGCAGGAGCTGGTTTTGGTTTTTTGAGAAAATAAACAAAATAGATAAGCCCCTTGCCAGACTTATCAAGAAAAAAAGAGAGTCTACACACATAAACAGAATCAGAGATGAGAAAGGAATAATCACTATGGACACCACAGAAATACATAGAATTTTTAGAGAATACTATCAAAATTATATGGTAACAAACTGGATAAACTAGAAGAAATGGACAACTTCCTAGAAAAATACAAACTTCCAAGGCTGACCAAGGAAGAAACAGAAAATCTGAACAGACCAATTATTACCAATGAAATTGAATTGGTAATCAAATAACTACCTAAGAACAAAATCACTGGACCAGATGGCTTCACCACTGAATTTTATCAAACATTTAGTGAAGACCTAATATCCATCCTCCGTAAAGTTTTCCAAAAAGTAGAAGAGGAGGGAATACTTTCAAACTCATTCTATGAGGCCAGCATCACCCTAATACCAAAACCAGGCAAAGACACCACAAAAAAGAAAATTACAGACCAATATCGCTGATGAACATAGATGTAAAAATACTCAACAAAATATTAGCAAAGCAAATTCAAAAATACATCAAAAAGATCATCCATCATGGTCAAGTAAGATTTATTCCAGGGATGCAAGGATGGTATAATATTAGAAAATCCCTCAACATCATCCACAACATCTACAAAAAGAAGGACAAAAACTACATGATCATCTCCATAGATGCCAAAAAAGTATTCGACAAAATTCAACATCCATCATGATAAAAACTTCAGACCAAATGGGTACAGAGGGCAAGTACCTCAACATAATAAAGGCCATATATAACAAACCCACAGCCAACATCATACTTAACAGTGAGAAGCTGAAAGCTTTTCCTTTAAGATCGGGAACAAGACAAGGATGCCCACTCTCTCCACTTACATTCAACATAGTTCTGGAGGTCCTAGCCACAGCAATCAGACAACACAAAGAAACAAAAGGCATCCAAATTTATAAAGAAGAAGTTAAACTGTCACTGTTTGCAGAAGACATGATATTGTACATAAAAAACCCTAAAGAATCTACTCTGAAACTACTAGATCTAATATCTGAATTCAGCAAAGTTGCAGGATAAAAAATTAATACACAGAAATTTGTTGCATTCCTATACAGTAACAATGAACTAACAGAAAGAGAAATCAGGAAAATAATTCCATTCACAATTGCATCAAAAAGAATAAAATACATAGGAATAAACCTAACCAAGGCAGTGAAAGACATATACTCTGAAAACTACAAGACACTCATAAGAGAAATTGAAGAAGATACCAATAAATGGAAACACATCCCATGCTCATGGATAGGAGGAATTAATATTGTCAAAATGGCCATCCTGCCTAAAGCAATGTACAGATTCAGTGCAATCCCTATCAAAATACCAACAGCATTCTTCAATGAACTAGAGCTAATAGTTTTAAATTCATATGGAACCACAAAAGACCCTGAATAGCGAAAGCAATCCTGAGAAGGAAGAATAAAACTGGGGGATTATGGTCCCTGACTTCAAACTCTACTCCAAAGCCACAGTAATCAAGACAATTTGGTACTGGCACAAGAACAGACCCATAGACCAATTGACAGACTAGGGAGCCCAGATATAAACCCAAGCATATATGGTCAATTAATATATCACAAAGGAGCCATGGAAATACAATGGGGAAATGACAGCCTCTTCAACAACTCATGTTTGCAAAACCGGACAGCTACATGCAAGAGAATGAAACTGGATTATTGTCTATCCCCATACACAAAAGTAAACTTGAAATGGATCAAAGACCTGAATGTACATCATGAAACCATAAAACTCTTAGAAGACAACATAGGCAAAAATCTCCTGAATATAAACATGAGCAACTTTTTCCTGAATGCATTTCCTCAAGCAAGGAAAACAAGAGCAAAAATGACCACATGGGACTACATCAAACTTAAAAGCTTCTGTACAGCAAAGGAAGCCATCAACAAAACAAAAAGGCATCCTACAGTATGGGAGAATATATTTGTAAATGACTTATCTGACAAGGGGTTAACATCCAAAATAAATAAAGAACTCAAACACCTCCACAACCAAAAAGCAAATAACCCAATTAAAAAATGAGCAGAGGATATGAACAGACAATTCTCCAAAGAAGAAATTCAGATGGCCAGCAGACACGTGAAAAGATGCTCCACATCACTAATTATTAGGGAAATGCAAATAAAAACCACAATGAGATATCACCTCACACCAGTTAGGATGGCCAGTATCGAAAAGACTAAGAACGACAAATGCTGGCAAGGATGTGGAGAAAGGGGAACCCTCCTACAGTGCTGGTGGGAATGTAAGCTAGTTCAACCATTGTAGAAAGCAGTATGGAGATTCCTCAAAAAAGTAAAAATAGAAATCCCATTTGACCCGAGGATTTCACTCCTAGGAATTTACCCAAAGAATATAATTTCTCAAAATCAAAAAGACATATGCACCTCTATGTTTATTGCAGCACTATTACAATAGCCAAGATTCGGCAGCAACCTAAGGGTCCATCAGTAGATGAATGGATAAAGAAGATGTGGTACATATACACAATGGAATATTATTCAGCCATAAGAAAGAAACAAATCCTACCATTTGCAGCAGCATGGATGGAGCTGGAGGATATTATGCGCAGTGAAATAAGCCAGGTGGAGAAAGACAAGTACCAAATGATTTCACTCATCTGTGGAGTATAACAACAAAGCAAAACTGAAGAAACAAAACAGCAACAGACTCACAGACTCCAAGAAGGGACTAGCAGTTACCAAAGGGAAAGGGTAAGGGTGGGTAGGTGGGGAGGGAGGGAGAAGGGGATTGAGGGGTATTATGATTGGCACACATGGTGTGTGCGGGTTCATGGGGAAGACAGTGTAGCACAGAGAAGGCAAATAGTGACTCTGTTGCGTCTTACTAAACTGATGGACAGTGACTGCAATGGGGTATGGGGGGACATGATAATATAGGTGAATGTAGGAACCACATTGTTTTTTCATGTGTAATCTTCATAAGAGCATATATCAATAATACCTTAATTTTTAAAAAAAAGAGTAAATAAATAAATAAATAAATATATGTCAGTTCCCTTCCCCTTCCCTTTCTAGCTCATTGGCTTTACTAAGGTAATGAGCAGAGTTTCTTTAAATGGAATAATCAGAACAAGCCCCTGACTCTAGTCCGTCCAAATTCCTGTACAGAGATCAGGTATCAGGGGCTTCTGGTCTCCTGCAGCCCACAGTCCTCGCAGACTCTCCCAGGACCTAATCCCTAGAGTCCCAGCAAGGCAGCTGTTTTTCTGTAAGTCAGCCATGCAGGGCTATTGGAGAGGTATGGGGCTTCTTTGTCCCACCTCTGCCCTCCACAGCTTTCCATCGGCACAAACCTGGGCTCTCAGGCCTCACAATTGTTTGCAGTTGAACAAATGTTTGACCATGTACTATGCTTCAGGAACTGTGCTAAGGCCAAAAGAGATTAAAAAGTTGACAAAGATATAATTTTATCCCCGGGAATTCAACCTACTGAGAGTTGGGAAGTACACTTATACAAACTAGCCTCCCCCAGAGCAGTGTGATTATGGCCAATAAAGCGATATGCCCCCTGCAGGCTCCCCAGGGCTCCAAAATGGAAGGGTCACTGTAGATCTAGTCAGAAAAGGCTCTGCAGACATAGTGGCATTGAATCCTGCTTACAAGGATTAATAGCTATGAGAGGTGGACAATGCACTGAGGTAGAAGGAATAGCCTAAGCAAAGACATAGAGGTGGAAAAGAATGGGGGAGTATTGTAGTGACAGCCAGCACGCGATTTGGACATAAACAGTGGAAGAGCCGTCAAGAAGCCCGCTATATACATTTTCTTGTATTAATATAATAAAGGCTAACCCAGGTAGTGATGTAAAGTCTTCAGGTCTCATTCTAGAGGTGCATTCAAGATGAATACTCATATTCATGTTGTTTAAAAAAAAAAGTTCCCTCATAGAAATAGAAAGTAGAATGGTGGTTTCCAGGGATGGGGGAGAGAGGTAAATGAGTTGTTTAATGGGTATAGATTTTCAGTTTTGCAAGATGAAAAAGTTCTGAAGACTGGTTGCCCAACAATGTGAATATCCTTAACAATACTGAACAGTACTTAAAAATTGTTAAGATGGTGAATTTTATGGCATTTTTAGCACAACTTTTTAAAAATAAAGATTATCTATCTAAGAATTCCTGGCACCTTACCAGCAAACTTCTGATACTATCAGAAAAAAATAATTAAAATAGCTACCATTTTGCCAACTACCACCTAGTTGTCCAACCTCCCGGTTGTAATTAATCCTCATGAAAATTCATTGTCATCCTCAGAGTGGCTAAAAAGTGTGCACAAGATACACAACTGATGATCATCAGAGCCAGCATTTGGGCTGAGATCTGTCTGATGCCGGTAGTGTGCTAATTCATGCTACGCTGGTTGAAATAGAGAGGAAAAACAAGCTGCAGGAGTGGGAGATAATTTTCGGTGGGTACAAAGGGATTGGGAGGATATCATGAACTTTTAGAGCAGGAACCAGGTCTTACTGTTCTTTGTAACTCCCACAAAGACCAGCACAGCATAATGCACATTGAAGCCTTCAAGAAATGTGTTTGGATAAATAAATGAATGATGAATGATGAGTAATCCCTATTTTAACCCTACAACCCTACAAACTAAGTTAACTCTTTTTCTCTGGCTTTCAGACCAGCCCATCAAAAATAAGTTTATTCTAAATAGAAAAGACCCCTGGGACTTCTAGTTTCTGTTCCACCACATAATGAGCTTGGAAGTCATCACTCCCCTCCTCACAACAGAAAATATCTGAACAAACTAAAAATTAACCACTCTTATTAGATCAGGCAGAGATTTGAGGTCTCAGGGCAAACTGCGCCCTGAAAACTAGAGACCAACAGGCAGATACAGAGAATCACTGCTTACTGGGAACAGAAGCCCAGAGCTATATTGACCAGTAGGAACACTTACACTGTAATGGATGAATAGTTGGGGGGTCAGTGTAGACTAGCTTGAGAATTAAAAACCAAAGGGCTGGCAGTCTTAGGGGGCCCCACCCTCTCCTGAGTTTTATCTCCAGGAGCCTCACCAAGTTCTCACTGAGGAAACTGGAGAAAAATTCCACCATGCTTCCAGCAAGGGGGTGGACAGTTAGAAAAACAACCATTTTTAAATATGCCCAGAGCTGTCTGTTCTACTTAAAGAGGCATTCCCTCAAGGGAAACTGTTTTACCAGTGCCTAACTGACCTGGAGGAAGGAAAATACCCAACTCCTGTCCCTCTAACCTTCCATGACCCTATTTAAAAAAGAGTCTCTAAGGAAACCTAAAGACAACAGGGAAGACAAAATCAGGGACTGTAGAGGAAATTATCCTCAGGCACCACATCTACAGAAAACGGTGGCTCCTCACATGTTAATCACAAAGCCTCACACTAAAAACCGATCTACCTGTTTGTTTTTCTCAGATACATCATGCCTCACTTTCAACAAAAAATTACAAGGCATGCTAAGAGACAAAAACATAGTCTAAAGAGACCCCAAAAAAAGGCTATCAGCACCAGACTCAGTGTGGCAGAGACTTTGGAAAAGTCTTCTGGGGGATTAAAAAATTTAAAAAGGGTCTTTTTTTTTTTTAACATCCTGACTTGTGATCCTGAACAAGCTTCTCTAAAGCTGGTCCTGCTAATTTATCCCCTCAAGACATGTCACTTCCACACTCTTCTTTTCTGCAGCTGCCCTCTGCATCTAGGTCCCCGTGCCACTTGGATTATTGTGTAATAATCTCCTGTTCTCCATGCTGCCCCCTTTAGACACCTTACACACTGCCCTGGGCTGATGATTCCAAAATGCCATTTTGCACATGACAGCCCAACAGCCCCACTTTTAAGACTTCACTGGTCCAGAATTAAGGTCTGAAGAAGGCTTCGGTGCTAGTCCATCCCCTCTGCTGCTTCTGGGCTCCCTGTTCTGCCATGTACCAGAGGAGTGCCATGATCATGCCCAGTGCCTCACTACTGCTTATGCCCTTTGCACTCTCATTCCCCCATCTCTGTTTATGCCCTTGTGGGTGATCTTCCATGCATAGCTCAGTCCTCCCCATTTCTCTGAGGGCCTCAGCCCTCTGTAGCCATACCTTCCTCCATACTTCTGTAACATTTTTCCACTGATATTCATTTAATCTTTCCTATTCATTACTGATGACACCAAAGAATTATGTAAGATATTTGTTGTTCACTATATGCCAGGTACTTTACATACTTACATACTCCTAAATGCTTAATCACTAATTCTTAACAAATTCTCATGCCATAGGTATTATGATCCTCATTTTTCAAATGAGGAAATTGAGACCCAGAGATGTTATGCAACTTATCCGTGGTCACTCCAGCCAAGAAGTATTAGAGCTAGAAATCAAATTCAGGTCTGTGAAACTCCAGAGACTATGTCCTTTTTATACTATTTGATGTGACTTCTCATTCACTCTGTCCTTATTAGTTCAGCAAACACTCATGATGCTCCTATTATGTCCCATGCATTGTAGTATATGTTATAAGAGGGCAAAATATAAATCAGACACAAACCCAGGCTTCAAAGAGCTGTGAGATATACACCTTTATGATCCATTTCTCTTTTTCTTTATAGTCTGTCTTTTCATGTCTGCTGTAACTATACCTGCACATAGTGGAGGAGCTCTTCTACCAGACTGTAAGTGCATGAGGTCAAAGAGCAGTCTCTCTTAAGCCTGGCTGTATTTTCAATATTTAGCATGGTACCTGGCACTTAATAGATACTCAGGGAATATTTTTTGAATGAATGCATAAATGAGTGAATGAATGAAAGAATTGCAAAATGGGATGAGGATGTGAAAGAGAGGAGGGGCAAGAGACAGAGGATAAAGTCTTCCATTTTCATATCCCAATATTTCCAAGGGGAACAGCATAAACATAGCAGCTTGAAAGCAAAAAGGAGTTTGTACTATTGTCATTGCTTAGCTGTTGGAGGGGAGTCAAATCATTCTCAAGTTGGGTATCCAGCCCAGTGTTGATAGATAGATCCTGTACAAGGACCCCACTCCTGCACCAGGAAGAGAAGACTTTAGGTCCAGGGTTCCCAAGCTCAATAGTCTTTTCTTTTTTGCCTTAAAAAAATTGCTGAGGCATGAGCTACTTCCGTTTTCCACTGGCATCTTTGCACTGTGCCCAGAGAAACAATCATATCAAGTTCAGGAAGTCAAGGGCCTGCAAAGGGCAGGGAAACAGGAACCATCCCCACGGATACCCCAGGGGAGAGAGCCAAGGAGCTGGGAACAAATGCTGTGTGAAAAGGAAAATAAAATTTCACCAGAGGCTCCAGGTTGAGGGGCTGGCCCTTCCCAGCATCCAGCAGGACCCTCAGCCACAAAGTCCGGGAATTTTCCACATTATTCTTACATACACACACTTTTCCTTCCCTACCCCCAGTCTCCTACACACACATTAAATCCTGTGTGAAATCTGAACAAGGGGCTGTGTACCACAGAGCACATTCCAACCACTTAGCCCCGATGCCAGACCTTCACCAGAAAAGCATCCACCTCCTTTCAAATACATCTCCATAGTCCAGCTCCAGCCTGGCGGCTCTGCTCACTATCCCCAAACATGTGTCAAGCCCAGTCTAACTCCAGTCCATCCTTCTCTTCCCCTTCTACAAATGTCCTTCCCTTCCTCTCTGATTAGCAAGATCTTCCCCATGTGTTGCAGGACCCCAGGGACTCCAGATGCCTGTAGGATAAGGGAGGTCAATACCTCAGACATGCCTGTAGTCCATCCAAAGTCACTGTACACAGGAGTGGTGGGCAAGCTCAGGTCTACAGACTGTCTGAGTCTGCTATGGAGCATGTTGAAAGCCAGACCTAGGTATAAATGAAAGCCTGTGCCTGTGAACAGTTTCCACACTAGTTGAAGAAACAGAAGGTGCCTCCATGTATAAGTACACACGCACACAATCATTTCTAAGTTGTTGGTAGAACAGAAAGAACATGACCTTTGGCATCAAAAATATATGGAGGTTCAAACTCTGGTTTTGCCACTAAACTTGCTATATGAATGTAGGCAAGTTAATATCACCTCTCTGATCTCGCTTTTCCCTCTGCAAAATAGGGACAATAATGCCTATCCTCAAGGGTGTGTTTCTAAATCATCCTTAGTAAGGTGTAAACACAGTAAAGTTCACCCACTAAAAGCATACAATTCACTGTTTTCACAGGGTATGCATCACAGGGTATACAGCCATGTAATTACCACTACAATTAAAATATAGAACATTTCTGTCGCCCTAAAAAGTTCCTCCAACCACTGTATAGTCTATACCCTCCCCACCTTCCCCATTCCCTGTCCTCTGGCAACCGTGGATCTGATTTCCACCACCACTAATTTTGTCTTTTCTTATTTTTCATACAAATGGAATCATACAATCACAGTCCTCTGTGCCTTGCTTCTTTAATTTGGGAAAATGCTTTTGAAGTTCATTTATATTGTGTGTATCCATAGATTGTTGCTTTTTATTGCTGAAGAGGATTCCATTATATGGCTTTTACCATGACTCATATATTCATGTTGATGGACACTTGAGTTGTTTGTAATTTTTACCAACATGCTTTTATTTCTCTTGGTTTAAAATCTAAGAGTTAAATTGCTCGGTTATAGAGTAGGTGTATGTTTAGCTTTTTGAAAAACTTCCAAACAGTGCTGCAAAGTGGCTGTACCATTTGACACTCCCACCACCAATGTATTTGAGTTCCAGTTGCTCTATCTCCTTGTCAAGATTTGCTATTGTCAGTCTTTCTAATTTTAGCCATTCTGGTGGTATTATTGCATTGTGATTTTAATTTGCATTTCCCTAATGACTAATAATGTTGAACACATTTCACATGCATATTAGCCATTTATATATCTTCTTGTGTGAAGTATCTATGCAAGTCTTTTGTCCTTTCCATTTGCTGGATTATCTTTTTATGATTGATGTATAGAGTTCTTTATATAAATCAGAAAGAAATTATTTATTAGATATATGTTTTGCAAATTTTTTTTCTTAGACTATGGTTGGCCTTTTCATTTTAATGATGACTTTTGATGCAGAAGACTTAAGTTTTGATAAGTCTAACTTATCAACATTTTTTTCTTTTTGGTTAGTGTTTTTTTGTGAATTAAATATTTTCTATCACAGGGTCACAAGAATATTCTCTTATGTTTTCCTCTAGAATTATCATAGTTTTAATTTTTATATTCAGATCTGTAGTCCATCTTAAACTAATTTTGTGTATAATATGAGGTAAGGGTAAAGGCTCATTTTTAAAAATATCTTTATCCTCCAAAATATATAAAGAGCTCACCCACCTCAACAAACAAAAAGCAAATAATCCAATTTAAAAAATGGGCAGAGGAGCTGGACAGTTCTCCAAAGAAGAAATTCAGATGGCCAACAGACACATGAAAAGATGCTCCACATCACTAATCATCAGAGATATGAAAATTAAAACCACAATGAGATATCACCTCACACCAGTATGGATTGCCACCATCCAAAAGACAACAACAAATGTTGGCGAGGATGTGGAGAAAGGGGAACCCTCCTTCTCTGCTGGTGGGAATGTAAATTAGTTCAAGCATTGTCAAAAGCAATATGGAGGTTCCTCAAAAAACTCAAAATAGAAATACCATTTGATCCAGGAATTCCACTTCTAGAAATTTACCCTAAGAATGCAGCACTCCAGTTTGAAAAAGACAGATGCACCCCTATGTTTATCACAGCACTATTTACAATAGCCAAGAAATGGAAGCAATCTAAGTGTCCATCAGTAGATGAATGGGTAAAGAAGATGTGGTACATATGCACAATGGAATGTTATTCAGCCATAAGAGGAAAACAAATCCTACCATTTGCAACAGCGTGGATGGAGCTAGAGGGTATTATGCTCAGTGAACTAAGCCAGGCAGAAAAAGACAACTATCAAATGATTTTACTCATCTGTGGAGTATAAGGACAAAGAAAAAAACTGAAGGAACAAAACAGCAGCAGACTCACAGAACCCAATAATGGACTAACAGTTACCAAAGGGAAAGGGATTGGAGAGGATGTGGGGGGAAAGGAGGGATAAGGGGGTAGAAAAAATAAAGGGGGCACTATGATTAGCATGTATAATGTGGGGAGGGGCATGGGGAGGGCTGTGCAACACAGAGAAGGCAAGTAGTGATTCTACAGCATCTTACTATGCTGGTGGACAGTGACTGTAATGGGGTAGTGGGGGGGACTTGGTGATGGGGGGAGTCTAGTAAACATAATGTTCTTCATATAATTGTAGATTAATGATACCAAAATTTTTAAAACAATTTTAACAGCTTTAGTCAGTTGTTCTAGCACCATTTGGGAAAAGACAGTCCTTTTCTCCATGGAACTGACTTGATAATTTCCCAAAAATCAATTGACCATGTATGTATGAGTTTCTTTTGGATTGTATGTTCTGTTCCATTGATCTACTTTTCTATGCTTTCTATGTTTATCTTAATTTTTACAGTTTTAAAGTATTCATTTAATCAGATTACAAGAATTCTCTAAACCTATTCTTTTTCCAGATTATTTTGACTGTTCAAGTCCTTTGCATTTCTATATAAATTTTAGAATCAACATGTCAATTTATATTTTTAAAAATCCACAAAGATTTGGTTGAAATTGCACTAAATCTACAGCTCAATTTGCAGAGAATGGGCACCTTAGCAATATTGATTCTTCCAATTCATGAACATGATATATCTTTCCATTTGTTTATGTTTTCTTTAATTTCTCTTAACAATGTTTTTACTTCTCAGTATAGGCATTTTGTACTTTCATTAAGTTTATTCCTAAGTATTTGATGTTCTTGACACTATCATAATAATATTTTTACATTCTATTGTCCAATTTTTCTTACTAGTATATTCATTAATTAATTTTACAATTAATTAATTAATCTTTGTATAACAACTTGGTATCCCATAGTTTTCTAAATGCATTTAGTAGTTCCAGTAGAGTCTTCTTAGATTCCTTAGAATTTTCTACACACACAATCATGCCATCTAAAAATATAGACAATTTCACATCTTCTCTTTCAGACTTTATGTCATTTCTTTCTTATACTTTCCATATTGTTCTGGCTGGCATACAATATTGAGCAGAAGCAGTGAGACTACTTTTTTCTGATCTTAGGAGAAAAGCAGTCAATATTTTACAATGATGTATGATTTTTCTATTAAGTAGAACTTTTCAGAGATGCCCACTATCAGACTGAGGAGGATCTGTTCCTTCTCTGATGAGCATTTTTTTTTTGTTCAGTTGAAAAAATATATATTTATTTATTTGTTTGAAGTATGGTTAATACAAACATTGTATTAGTTTCAGCCATACAGCATAGTTATTTGACAATCATATACATTATTAAATGCCCTGGTGAGCATTTTAATCATGAATGAATTCTGAACTTCTGAAATTCTTTTTCTGTATTTATTGAGTTAATCAATAAATATGGTTTTTCTTCTTTTTTCTGTAAATGTGGTGAATTATGCTGATTGATTTTCAAATACTAAACCATCCCTGTATTCTTTAGGATAAACTCCATTTGATGTTAATATATTATCCTTTTTAAATTATTTTTGTTACTCAATTATTCCTTTTTTACATTGCTAGATTCTGTATACTGATATTTTGTTAAGGATTTTTTAAATTCATATTCTTGAAAGGTCATAGTCTTCAGTTTTCTTTTCTTGTGAAGTCTTTTTTCTGGTTTGGTATTTTTCTGGTTTATGTAATGACTTCATAAAATGATTTGGGTGTGTTCTCTCCTCTGTCTTCAAAAAGTTTATGTAGAAATATTATATTTTGTCGTCCGATGATTGACAAAATTCACCAATAAAACCATCTAGACCTGCAATTTTCTTTGTGAGAAGATGTGATTATGAATTTTCTTCATTTTTATTAAATTTTTTTTATTTTCCTTGAGTTAATTTTGTTATTTTTCAGTGAATTTGTCTCTTTCAATTAAATTGTCTTACACATTGGCACAAAATTATTCATAATTTTTCCTCATTTTCCTTTTAATATCTGTAGCATCTATAATGATGTTCTTTCTTTCCTATTTTGAGTATTTTTTCCTCAATCAGTATTACTAGGGGGTTTATGAATTTTATTAATCCTGCCAAATAATCAAATTTGGCTTTTTAATTTCTCTATTGTTTGTCTTTTTTTCTATTTAATCAACTTCAACTATTTATTATTTTCTGCTTTTTTCTGTTTTTAATTTGTTCTTTTTCTAGCTTTTTAAGGTAGAAATGTAGATCATTGATTTTAAACACTTCATTTTTAACTATTGAATGCTTTAAATTTCTCTTCAAGTATTTCTTTATATGTTTCATTTAATTTAGTTAAAAATATTTGCTGATTTCTCTTGTGATTTCTTCTTTAAGACATGAGCTATTTATATAAATGTGTTGTTTAACTTCAAAGTATTTAGGGATTTTTCTAAACACTTATTTATATTGATTTCCAGTGTAATTTCATTATAGTCAAAAATATATTCTGCAAGATGTTAATCTGTTGAAAGTACTGAGAGTAATTTTATGGCCCAGCATATGGTCCAACTTGGTGAATGTTCTCTGAGCACTAGAAAAGAATGTTTATTCTGCTATTATAGAGTGGGGTATTCTATAAATGTCAGTTAAGTCAAGTTGTTAATTGTATTGTTCAAAGCTTTTTATCCTTACTGATTTTTTTATTTACTTTTTCTATAATTACTTAAAGAAAGTTATTAAGATCTTCCACTATAATTAGATATCTGTCTGTTTTTCCCTTTAGTTCTGTCACATTTTGTTTCTGTTATTAGATGAGTTTATATTTAAGATTGCTATGTTTTCTTGATGAATTGACCTTTTTATCATTGTAAAATGCCCTCCTTATGTCTAGGAATACTCCTTTACTTAAAGTCTACTGATATTAATAGAACCACACCAAGTTGCTTAGATCTACTGTTTAACTGTATATTTTATTTCCTCCTTTGACTATGAACCTCATGTGTGTTCTTTGTATTTAAACTGTCTCTCCTCTAGATATAACACTTGATTTCTTTATCCCATCTGAAAATCTATCTTTAAAATGTTTAGTCTGTATTCATTTATTGTAATTATTGAGATTGTTGGGTTTAAGTCTACCATCTCGCTATTTCTTTTCCACTTGTCCCATCTGGATTTTCCCCTGTGTTTCTCCTTTCCTGCCTGTTATTTATTTATTTATTTATTTTGATTAATTAAACTTTTTGGGATTCTATTGTATTTCCTTTCTTACCTTTTAAGCTATATGTCTTTGGGGATTGTTTTTCCCCTTAGTAATTGCTCTAGACATTACCACAGCACTCTTAACTTACAATCTACTTAGAATTAGTATCACACCACTTCACATGAACTGTAAGAATCTTACATTATACTTCCATTTACTCCTCCATCCTTAATGCTATTAGTGTCATATATTATACTTCTACCTATATTATATACTCCACAATATATTTTTATTAGTTTTTCTTAAGCAATCACTTTAAAGAAATTAAGAGGAAAAACTAAGATAGTATGCTGTATTTACCTACATATCCATGCTCTTCATTCATTCCTGTAGGTCTGAACTTTCATCTGTATCATTTTTCTCCAACCTAATAACTACCTTTTAGCATTTCTTATAATGTAGGTCTGCTGGTAACAAATTCTCTTAGCTTTCATTTAACTGAAAACAATTTGCTCCAACTCATATTTTAGAGATATTGTCACAGAATATTGAATTCTGGGTTAACAAGGCTTGTTTTTCTTTCTACCTATGAAATATATCATTCCATTTTCTTCTAGCCTTCATTATTTCTTATGAGAAGTTAGTTCTAATTTGTTTGTTTCCCTTTATATTGTGCCTCCCTTCTCACCTATCATTGCTTTTAAGGTTTTTCTTTGTTTTTTATTTTCAGCAGTTTGAGTATAATGTCCTGAACAAGAACTGAGTTAATGAACCTTGAAGTTAAACCAGTATGCTCAGATTGCAGGTTTAATCTCTTGAAATATTTCTCATTATACTTTGGCCTACCTCACTGTTTCCCAGGTAAAGAAGGCAATGAAGACCATAGAGAGTACTGAGATTAGATTTAGAATAAGAAGGTAGAAAAATAAAGCCATGAGAAAATGTTACAGATTATTATACTAGAAGACAAGAAATCTGGGGGGAACTCATAAGGAGACAATGCACAAATATCTAACAATAATTAAATCAATCTTCAGAAAAATATATGCACCCTCATGTTCACTGCAACACTATTTTCAATAGCCAAGATATGGAAACAACCTAAGTGTCCATCAATGAATGAATGGATAAAGATATAACAGTGTTCAGACACACACACACACACACATAGGCTATTATTCAGCCATAAAAAAAGAATGAAATCTTGCTGTTTGTAACAACATGGGTGGGCCTTGAGAGCATTTATGCTAAGTGAATAAGTCAGACAGAGAATTACAAATCCTATTATCTCTCTTATGTGTGGAATTTAAAAAAGAAAAACAAGCTCATAGATAAAGAATGGTGGTTGCAAGAGATGTGGTGGGAGGATAAGATAAATTAGTGAACTTCTTTTTTAATTTAAATATGTTGAATAAGAAATATGGTATATATAAAAATATTTTATAAAAGAATTACATTCTGATCCAGTATGTCCACTCCTAAGTATTTAACCAAATAATTTAAAGTGGGGACTCAAAAAAATATAAACAAGAGTTATTAGCAATTCAAATATAAAAGCAACAAAAAAATAATTCAATAAAAATACTGGAAGACATAACTGAAGAAATCTTTCAGAAAGCACAAGAAAACAGATATAAAAATAGAAGACAAAGTTGGAACATAGATTCAGGATGTCCAGTTGCTGATAAAGTAAAAAGTTCCAGAAAGAAAAACATAAAGGAGAAAACCAACAAAGAAATAATATCAGAAAAATTCCCCAAACTGAAGGACATAAAGTTCCAAATTGAAAGAACCCACCAAGGATCTACCCAATGAATGACTGAGATCAAGTATATATCACTGAGCAACATAAGAATGGGGGTGAAAAAGAAAGGATTCCAGGATTTCCCCAGAGGAATGAGAAGGACAATAAAACATAAGTTAATTTTTTAAAGTCCAGAAATAAGAATGGCTATGGACTTCTCAAAAACAAAATTTGATGCCAGAGAATAATGCACCAATGTCCTCAAAATTCTGAGAAATGACTCCAACCTAGAATTGCACTTCCAAGTGAATTGCTGATTGAGTCTAAGAGAATAAATACACATGTTTGAACATGCCATTTTATTGATGTCTGTAAGTATCCCAAAGATGTTGTCTGGCAAAATGTAAGAATAAACACTATCAAAATTGTGTAGAGAGGGAGGAGCTGAGATGGCGGCATGAGTAGGGCAGTGGAAATCACCTCCCAAAACCATACATATTTTTGAAAATACAACAAATACAACTATTCCTAAAAGAGAGACCAGAAGATACAATACAACAGCCAGACTACATATACACCTGCGAGAACCCAGAGCCTCACAGAGGGGGTAAGATACAAGCCGCGGCCTGGCAGGACCCAAACGCCCCTCCCCACCCCAGCTCCCAGATGGGAGGAGAGGAGTCTGAGCGGGGAGGGAGTGGGAGCCCAGGACTGCTAAATACACAGCCCTAGTCATCCACACTGGGAGCGTAGACACACAGTGCATGGTGTGCTGGGTACTAGGGAAATGGAACAGTAAAACCTGTGAGTGGGTTCCCACAGCCTGCACCCATAGGACAAAAGAAAAGTGAGTGCTTTTTGAAAGTCTTAAAGGGACAGGGGCATCAAAGCTGGACAGAAGCTCTTTGGTACATTCAGCCCAGCACCTGGGAATTCTGGGGAAATCTGTATGCCCTAACCCTCTGGGCAGCAGCTCAGCTCTGAGGCCCCTCATGGTGATAAACAGCCTCCTGCCCGTCCCCCCTCCAGTGCAGCCCCACCATAGTGGAGCAGCAGCCTGAGACTGGCCACACCAATAGCAGCCGTGCAGAGCCTCCTCTGCAGCCAACGGGGCCAGACTCAGAGGCCCCGTCGGGGTGCAGCTGCCAGCACAAGCCATTAGGTGTTGCCATTCTCACAGGAAGAAAAGGTGACAGGCAAGCAGGAAGGGACTTTGTTCTCCCTGCTGACACACACACCAACAGCCTACAACTACCTCTGTCGCCATGAAAAGGCAGAAGAATTTGATACAGACAAGAATAATCCACACATACCCTGAGAGGGAACCTGGGGAGATAGATTTAACCAATCTTCCTGAAAAAGAATTCAAAATAAAGGTCATGACCATGCTGATGGAGCTGCAGAGAAAAATGCAAGAGCTAACGGATAAAATTGGGAGGGAGAAAACAGAAATAAAACAATCTCTGGAAGGACTTAAAAGCAGAATGGACAAGGTGCAAGAGGCTGTTAGTGGAATAGAAATCAGAGAACAGGAATGCAGAGAAGCTGATGCAGAGAGAGATAAAAGGACCTCCAGGAATGAAAGAATATTAAGAGAACTGTGTGACCAATCCAAATGGAACAATATTCGCATATAGGTGTACAAGGAGTAGAAGAGAGAGAAAAAGGGATAGAAAGTGTGTCTTTGAAGAAATAATTGCTGAAAACTTCCCCAAATGGGGGAGGAAATAGTCGCTCAGGCCACGAAAGCACACAGAACTCCCAACAGAAGGGACCCAAGGAGGACAACACCAAGACAAATAATAATTAAAATGGCAAAGATCAAGGACAAGGACAGAGTATTAAAGGCAGCCAGAGAGAGAAAAAGGGCCACCTACAAAGGAAAACATTTCAGGCTATCATCAGACTTCTCAACAGAAACCTTACAGGCCAGAAGAGAATGGCATGATATATTTAATGCAATGAAACAGAAGGGCCTTGAACCAAGAATACTGTATCCAGCACAATTATCATTTAAATATGAAGGAAGGATTAAACAATTCCCAGACAAGCAAAGGTTGCGGGAATTTGCCTCCCACAAACCACCTCTACAGGGTATTCTAGAGGGACTGCTCTAGATGGAAGCACTCCTAAGGCTAAATAGATGTCACCACAGAAAATAAAATCACAGCAAAGAAAGCAGACCCACCAAATACTAACTAAAGGCAAAAAATAAAATGAACTACCCACAAAAGCAGTCAAAGGAAACACAAAAGAGCAAATAAAACACCTAACATACAAAGAATGGAGGAGGAGGAATAAGAAGGGAGAGAAATAGAGAATCATCAGACAGTGTTTATAATAGCTGAATACGCAAGTTAAGTTAGACAGTAAAGAAGCTAACCTTGAACCTTTGCTAACCATGAATCTAGAGCTGGCAATGGCAATAAGTACATATTTTTCATTAATCACCTTAAATGTAAATGGACTGAATGCACCAATCAAAAGACACAGAGTAATAGAATGCATAAAAAAGCAAGACCCGTCTACATGCTGCTTACAAGAGACTCACTTCAAACCCAAAGACATACACAGACTAAAAGTGAAGGGATGGTAAAAGATGTTTCACGCAAACAATAGGGAGAGAAAAGCAGGTGTTGCAGTACTTGTATCAGAAAAAATAGACTTCAAAACAAAGAAAGTAACATGAGATAAAAAAGGGTATTGCATAATGATAAACGGGTGAATCCAACAAGAGGATATAACCATTATAAATATATATGCACCCGACACAGGAACAGCAACATATGGGAAACAAATACTAACAGAATTAAAGGAGGAAATAGAATGCAATGCATTTATTTCTAGGAGACTTCAACACACCACTCACTCCAAAGGATAGATACACCAGACAGAAAATAAGTAAGGACACAGAGGCACTGAACAGCACACTAGAACAGATGGACCTAATAGACATCCATAGAACCCTACACCCAAAAGCAACAGGATACACATTCTTCTCAAGTGCACATGGAACATTCTCCAGAAAAGACCGCATACTAGGCCACAAAAAGAGCCTCAGTAAATTCAAGAAGATTGAAATTCTACCAACCAACTTCTCATTCCACAAAGGTATAAAACCACAAATAAATTGTGCAAATAAAGCAAAAAGGCTCACAAACACATGGAAGCTTAACAACATGCTCCTAAATAATAAATGGATCAATGACCAAATTAAAATAGAGATCAAGCAATATATGGAAACAAATGACAACAATAACACAAAGCCCCAACTTCTGTGGGATGAAGCAAAAGCAGTTTTAAGAGGAAAGTATATAGCAATCCAGGCATATTTAAAGAAGGAAGAACAATCCCAAATGAATAGTCTAAAGTAACAATTATCGGAATTGGCAAAAGAAGAACAAATGAGGCCTAAAGTCAGCAGAAGGAGGAACATAATAAAGATCAGAGAAGAAATGAATAAAATTGAGAAGAATAAAACAATAGGAAAAAATCAATGAAACCAGGAGCTGGTTCTTTGAGAAAATAAACAAAATAGATAAGCCTCTAGCCAAACTTATTAAGAGAAAAAGAGAATCAACACACATCAATAGAATCAGAAATGAGAAAGGAAACATCAAGACAGACCCAACAGAAATACAAAGAATTATTAGAGACTACTATGAAAACCTATATGCTAAGAAGCTGGAAAACCTAGAAGAAATGGACAACTTCCTAGAAAAATACAACTTTCCAAGACTGACCAAGGAAGAAACAGAAAATCTAAACAGACCAATTACCAGCAATGAAATTGAAGCAGTAATCAAAAAACTACCCAAGAGCAAAACCCCCAGGCTAGATGGATTTACCACACAATTTTATCAGACATACAGAGAAGACATAATGCCCATTCTCCTTAAAGTTTTCCAAAAAATAGAAGAGGAGGCAATACTCCCAAACTCATTCTATGAAGCCAACATCACCCTAATACCAAAACCAGGCAAAAACCCCACCAAAAAAGAAAATTACAGGCCAATATCCCTGATGAACATAGATGCAAAAATACTCAACAAAATATTAGCAAACCAAATTCAAAAATACATCAAGAGGATCATACACAGTGATCAAGTGGGATTCATCTCAGGGATGCAAGGATGGTACAACATTTGAAAATCCATCAACAGCATCCACCACATCAACAAAAAGAAGGACAAAAACCACATGATCATCTCCATAGATGCTGAAAAAGCATTAGACAAAATTCAACATCCAGTCATGATAAAAACTCTCAATAAAATGGGTAGAGAGGGCAAGTACCTCAACATAATAAAGGCCATATATTATAAATGCACAGCCAACATCATACTGAACAGTGAGAAGCTGAAAGCTTTACCTCTAAGATCAGGAACATGACAGGGATGCGCAGTCTCCCCACTGTTATTCAACATAGTACTGGAGGTCCTAGCCATGGCAATTAGACAAAACAAAGAAATACAAGGCATCCAGATTGGTAAACAAGAAGTTAAACTGTCACTATTTGCAGATGACATGATATTGTACATAAAAAAACCATAAAGACTTCACTCTAAAGTACTAGAACTAATATCGGAATTCAGCAAAGTTTCAGATTACAAAATTAATACACAGAAATCTGTGCCTTTCCTATACACTAACAATGAACTAATAGTAAGAGAAATCAAGAAAACAATTTCAATCACAATTGCATCAAAAAGAATAAAATACCTAGGAATAAACCTTACCAAGGAAGTGAAAAACCTATACATTAAAAACTACAAGACACTCATAAGAGAAATTAAAGAGGACACTAACAAATGGAAACTCATCCCATGCTCTTGGTTAGGAAGAATTAATATTGTCAAAATGGCCATCCTGCCCAAAGCAATCACCAGATTCAATGCAATCCCTATCAAAATACCAACAGCATTCTTCAACGAACTGGAACAAATAGTTCAAAAATTCATTTGGAAGCCTAGTAAACATAACATTCGTCATGTAAGTGTAGATTAGTGATACCAAAAACAAAACAAAACAAAACAAAAAAGGGCAGTTCCTGTGTGGTAATCTCCAATGAGTTCTACACAAGGGTATAAAGGGCATATAAAAGTGTAGGCAAAGGGTCTGTTTGCGTTTATACAGAAGATCAAAGCCTAATTGGGCTACCCCGAAAATGAACTAAGATACGATATGAAAGAGAACTTCCAACATCAGCACTCTCTGGAAGACTCATGCCAGAAGATGATCATCAAAAAACCCCAACAAAGATTCACGCACTGCTACAGCTGTAGATGCACTCATCCCACCAGCTTCTGGACTTGCCATGGGAATGAAGGAGATATCTAAGCTGGCCTGTGCATACAGTAACACAACAAATTTGACTGGATCTATACTGTTGGAACTCAACCAAGAATTAGGAGAAGTGCAAATTGTAGTACTCCAAAATCTTACAACTACAGACTATTTACTGTTAAAAGAACATAAGGGATGTGAACATTCCCCAGGAATGGGTTGTTTTAATTTGTCTGATTTCTCTCAGACTGTTCAAGTTCAGTTGGACAATATCCACCATATCATAGATAAGTTTTCACAAATGCCTAAGGTGCCTAACTGGTTTTCTTGGTTTCACTGGAGATGGCTGGTAATTACAGATATGCTTTGGTTATGTAACTATACTCCTATTATGTTAATGTGTGTGCGCAATTTAAGTAGTAGCTTAAAACCTATACATGCTGAAGTTACTCTACAAGAACATATGTCAAAGAAGTAATCAATCTTCCCATGTTTTCTTCCACCTGCTACTTCTATAGCTTTTCTTCTTCCTTCCTAATTACAGCCCTTAAATAGAATTCGTGCCTCATATCAAATTTACCGAGTATCATAATTCTTCCAAGTGGTAAAGATACCTCAAGACAAATGCTGGGCATAGAAGCTACAGGGCATAAATATGCAAAGAAATAAAAAGCTAACCATTTCAAACAATAAGGCTTCTCTCTCACTTACCAATTCTACATTTCCCTGTATGGCCCCGGAAGATGACTAGTTAGCCAGAGATGGGTAAGATTCCTCAAGGGAGGAACAACCTAAGACAGGCACAGTCGCAGGGGGGTCATCAGGTGAGAAATTGGGGATCAACAGAGGTGAGGCTTAGAACCTCACCCCCCAATTCTGAGAGAAATCTTCTGCATACGTGGATGTTTTATTGCCCTTGTCTAGCTTGGATTAACACATAGTCTACAGGCAGACACCTGATCATCTACATTTGCTCTCTTACAACACTAAACTATGTTTTCTACTTTTATCTTGTATCTACCTACCACTTCAGCATTTTATTAAAAATAATAATAATAAATAGAGAAATGTGGTATCCACATATAAATCAAGTATAAAAACCAAATGAGTATTCATATTTGGACTGACTGTTTATAGTTCATAATGCATGAGCAAAACCAAAGGTTTCTGTGATGGCTGCCCTTGTACTGTTCACCATGTAAGAACTTATTCACTATGTAAGAATTTGTGTTCCACGTAAGAACTTGTTTGTTATGCCTCAGAAGATTGGAGACTGATGAAAATTAGGCTTGGAGTGGATTAATGATTGTGCATTGAGCATTGACTCCCCTATACAGAATTTTATTGTTGTTAACAACCATTTGATCAATAAATATGAGAGATGCCCTCACAAAAAAAAAAAAAAAGACAGACTTCCAATGGTAAAATAAATAAGTAACCGGGATGTAATGTATAGCATAAGGAATATAGTCAAGATATTGTAACAGCTTGGTAGGGTGATAGCTGGAACCTAGAATTATGTATATAAATGTTTTATCACTGTGTTGTACACTTGAAACTAATGTAATGTAATACTGTGCATCAACTACCCTTCAATAAAAAATAATTATCTAAAAAAAATAAATAATAAATAAATAATAAATAAATAATAATAAAAAAATAAAAAATAAAAAATAAATTCATATGGAACCACCTAAGACCCTGAATAGCCAAAGCAATCCTGAGAGGAAGAATAAAGTGGGGGGGATCTCACTCCCCAACTTCAAGCTCTACTACAAAGCCACAGTAAAAAAGACAATTTGGTACTGGCACAAGAACAGACCTGCAGACCAGTGGAACAGAATAGAGACTCCAAACATTAACCCAAACATATATGGTCAATTAATATTTGATAAAGGAGCCATGGACATACAATGGGGAAATGACTGCCTCTTCAACAGTTGGTGTTGGCAAAACTGGACAGCTACATGTAAGAGAATGAAACTGGATCTTTGTCTAACTCCATACACAAAAGAAAATTCGAAATGGATCAAATAACTGAATGTAAGTCATGAAACCATAAAACTCTTAGAAAAAAACATAGGCAAAAATCTCTTGGATGTGAACATTAGCGACTTCTTCATGAATATATCTCTCTGGGCAAGGAAAACAAAAGCAAAAATGAACAAGTGGGACTGTATCAAGCTGAAAAGCTTCTGTACTGCAAAGGACACCATCAATAGAACAAAAAAGGTATCTTACAGTATGGGAGAGTATATTCATAAATGACAGATCCCATAAAGCATTGATATCCAAAATATATAAAGAGCTCATGCACTTCAACAAACAAAAAGCAAATAATCCAATTAAAAAATGGGCAGAGATGCTGAACAGACAATTTTGCAAAGAAGAAATTCCAAAGAAGAAAGATGCTCCACATCACTAGTCATCAGAGAAATGCAAATTAAAACAACAATGATATATCACCTCACACCAGTAAGGATTGCCATCATCCAAAAGACAAACAACAACAAATGTTGGTGAGGTTGTGGAGAAAGGGGAACCCTCCTACACTGCTGGTGGGAATGTAAATTAGTTCAACCATTGTGGAAAGCAATATGGAGGTTCCTCAAAAATCTCAAAATAGAAATACCATTTGACCCAGGAATTCCACTTCTAGGAATTTACCCTAAGAATGCAACAGCCCAGTTTGAAAAAGACAGATGCACCCCAATGTTTATCACAGCACTATTTACAATAGCTAAGAAATAGAAGCAACCTAAGTGCCCATCAGTAGATGAATGGATAAAGAAGATGTGGTACATATACAGAATAGAATATTATTCAGCCATAAGAAGAAAACAAATCCTACCATTTGCAAAAACATGGATGGAGCTAGTGGGTATTATGCTCAGTGAAATAAGCCAGGCAGAGAAAGACAAGTATCAATTGATTTCACTCACGTGTGGAGTATAAGAACAAAGAAAAAACCGAAGGGACAAAACAGCAGCAGAATCACAGAACCCAAGAATGGACTAACAGGTACCAAAGGGAAAGGGACTGGGGAGGATGGGTGGGAAGGGAGGTATAAGGGGGAGGAAAGAAAGGGGGTATTACAATTAGCATGTATAATGTGGAGGGGGGCACAGGAAGGGCTGTGCAACACAGAGAAGACAAGTAGTGACTCTACAGCATCTTACTATGCTGATGGACAGTGACTGTAATGGGGTTTGTGGGGGGGACTTGGTGAAGGGGGGAGCCTAGTAAACATAATATTACTCATGTAATTATAACTTAATGATACCAAAAAATAAATTGTGTGAAAAGGGGGGAAAATGTGTGTGAAAAGGGATGATGTTAAGAAAGCTCCATCCTTACTTTATATTTAGAAATAGTGGCACTTAGAGATGGGGATATCTGTTTTTCAATCTAATCCTAAAATAATAAGTGAATTTTAAAATATATCTATGTATTTCTTCTAGGTAAAAAAAAAAAGGCTAAAAATTACCTTCCCAACTTGTGTGATGCATAGTGCTATGTGTTTACCAAACCCATTATATTTTCCTTCCGCATAAATGGTTAAACTTACCTAGCCTCCTTGTAGTTACATTGGGACCATATGTATGTGAGTAGAAGCTGTGCATGCCATCCTTAGACCTGGCACATAAAACTCACAATAAAAAGAAGCTAATCAGTCTTTTATCTCTACCTAAATAAAATTAATTTTAATAACCATGGTATTCAATCATGAAACAGGCTGTCTCAAAGAAGTGAGCTACCTGTAATTAAAGTATTCAAATAGAAGAAGTAAAACCCCTTACCAGGAAGCTGTGGAAGACAGCCCTGTCTTTGACATGACAACATCTATATTTTTATCAAACTCCAGTGTTCTATAATTCAATTTCAAACTTTTGGGGTTCTCTTTCATTCATTCATTTATTCAACAAATACTGAAAGCCTATTATGTGCCAAATACTGGGTATACCAAAGTGAGCAAAATAGACATGGTTCCTATTGCTGAGGAATTTACCCATCGCAAAGATATGAGCAGAAACACATCTGGGCTGTAACACAAAGGATTTAGATTCATTCTAAGGAAGAGTTTCCTCAGTTGCTAAACACAGGAATTTTGTGATTTGTATTCTTTTCTTAGAAATCTTTTAAAATAGGACAGATTCTCATTTATCTGGGATGGTTTAAAATATAATCAGGTAATGCTTGAAGACAGAGGAATTTACTATATAGTCACTTGAAATTTTTTCCATTCTTGTGAACCAATTAACATCCAAATACATTTGAGAATTTATTATATCAGTACTTAGAACATTTCATTCAAAATCTTCATGCTAATTCCCAATCTCAATTAAGCAAAATTTTGGAAATGAATGGGTCTCTTTTCTTACTCTATTTAGAAGGAAACCGAGGCAAAAGCATGATGAAACGATAGCCCAGAACCAAAGCCAAACTCAGAAAAGGGTATAATTTCTTAAACTGACATTTATTGAGTATCTACTGTGTGCTAGGTATGCACTGACCTGTACTTTAAGTATATTATGTTATTATTTATTTCAACAACTCTAGGGGTATGTCTTATTATTTATACTTTGAAATGAGAAAACTGAAGCCCAGAGAGTAAATACAACTTGCTGGTAAGCAGCAAGATCAGGAATGAAACCCAGATCTGTCTGATTCTAAAGCTTCTGCTCTTAACCACTTTACTATAGTATCATCATATACAAAGTGTATGTAGTGATTGGGTTCATAAATAATTCCCGAGGCTTTGTTGGCCAGGAAGCATCCATGGCAGGCTCTCTCACTCAGTGAGGACTCATCTTGCCCCAGAACATGGAGCATCCTAGCTATATAGGTTGGAAAAAATAATGGCAGGGTCTTGGGCCTCCAGGGCCAAGCAGCGAATCTCCAAATGACTGAGCTGCAGTGTTCCTGATGAAGAGAAGGATACTACTGCCAATTAACCATCTGGATTCATCCTCCTCTCAGGGCTGTATGACAGTACATTAAGCCCCTGACTAGGGTGAAGCCACCTTGCTTTCTGATACCAGTATCACCCTGTGATTTGCTGGGGAAGACATTTTTCCATCTGATGATTAGGATTAAAGGGTTATCCCTCTCATCAATTCTGTAAGAAACCATTGACATGATTATATTTAAAAATGTCTTCAAAATAACCTAGAAGATGTATTCTACAGGAAAAGGCAGGGGAAAATCCTTCAGAAGTCAGAAGCCAAAGCACTAGTATGTCCCTCAAGAAGTCTTCTCTAATACACTTATTGCATGAGTTATTATGTATACTAAGCCACCTAGCATACTAAAGTGCAAGTCCTGTTGAACAGCTTTCAGGAGCAGATGGACCTAGATTCAAATCTAAGCTCTATCACTTACTACTTCTATTTGGAATTGAGCAAGTAGCTGAATTTCTTGGAATCTCCACTTCTTCATGTTAAAATTGAATTAATAATATCCTCCATTGGAGGGTACTTCTTAGGACTAGAAGAAATCATGTGTATAACAGCACCTAAAGTTACTAGATACCTGGCCCATGTTTCTTTCTACCTAGAGATCAGGTACCATATCCCTGTTATCTTTGCACACCTCCAAATGCCTAACTTAGCATTTTGAACTTGCAAGATATCCAGGCACTGTTTGTTGAATAAGGGAAGTGCTCTGGACTTGAAACTGAGAGACCTGAGTTTTAAATCAGCCTTATTGGCCAGATAACCAGGGGGCAGATGCTTCCCCTTGATGGACCTCAGCTTCCTTACTTGTCAGATTTGGTTATGCCTTTTTCCATCTGGTTTTCATGAGGATGCAGCATTCATTACTATGCCAACTACAGTTGTTCTCAACCCTGATTATACATTAAAATTAGAATGTGGGGACTTCTGAAAAACTACTAATCCCTGACCCCACTTATGTCATTAAAAATCTCTGAGGATGGAGTCTGGGTCATGCATAAATTTCCACAGGAATTTCTAGTAGACAGGAAAGGTTAGGAATGTCTAGCCAGTGCCTGACATACATCAAGCACCCAGTAAGTGCTTTTCCTTCTAGGTAGAAGTAGTAGAAGTGATGATGCAAGCAACTTTCTAGGGGAGGACTCCCTATTCCAAAATAATTCCACACATATCCTATCACCTACGTATTCATTTTTTATCATTTTAAAAGTAGAAATACTGCTAGGATAGTTATAGTTATAAATATTTATAATTTAAGCTGCAAAAACTCAAAAAAATCTAGTTCAAACCTCTCATTTTGTAGATAATGAAACTGAGACCCAGAGATATGAAATGTTTTACTCTGTGTCACACAGTGACAAGAACACAAGTATGAAAAACCCCAGACTGCTCTTGTTGCACTGGAAAATGGCATTTTCCTTAATCTACTAAGTAACAGAAAGCAATGGAGAGGCAAGAATCAGTCATTAAACATATGCACAAACCTGTCCAAGGTTCTATGATAAGTGCAATGGTGACAAGAACAAATCAAGCAAAGACTCTACCCTGATGGAAAGATTATAGATTTCCTGAGATGAAGGTATAGAAAGGGAGGTATAAAATTCTGACTTCTCTTCCCTTGCAGCATTTCCTTGGGTCAGGAGGGAGGGAAGCAAGCCAATCACTGGGCTATGAAAAGCTATCCCCATGCTACTCTAAGCACCTGACCTAAAGGAAGTTGTTGTTGTTATTATTATCATTAATACAATATGAACACTGTAAGTCAAGTAATGCACAGAACAACCTTTTACTGCTGAGCTCAAAAGAGAGAGACCATGAGAACTATCTGGAAAATTCATGTTTGAAACTGACATCACTGAGACTTCCAGCTGTGGCAGACCAACTTACACAGACCAGTTTCTCCTTCCAAGAATGGCTAGAAAATCTGAATAAAGTATTTGAAAAAAAAAACAGCTATGTGAAGATTCAGATTCAGAGCTACCAAGGCTGCAAAGGCTTGAAGACAAAGGTCTTTGACAAGGGAGAGGTGGGCATGAAGTTCAGTTTTATTCTTTTCCTAGAGACATTTGTTGATTCCTAAGTGTTGCCTGTAAGGCTAGGGAAATGAGCAGAGCTGTTGCATCCTTAAATATTAGAGAAACAAAAATTGAGGTCATATTCCACCAAGGAAAAGGAGCTCTGATAACACCCTAGGCTTTCAGTTAGGATTTCTGAAAGGCTACCCTATAGGAATAAATGTGAACTAGACCTGTCTACACAGACCAGCCCTCAGAAAGAATAAACCTCTGTTTTCAGTGAATTCAATCATAGATTGAATTAAGATAAATTGCCTCTAGACAGTATTGACTGAATTAAAATAATGTCATTAAGAGCCTCAAATTATCCCTACAATATTTTATAAACAATGACTAGCATTCAAATAAAAGTTACAGGTGTGTAGAACGGATTAAAGATGGCGGCGTGAGAGGAGAGACAGAGGCTTCCTCCTAAAACTGGATACATTTAGAAAATGTAATTGGCACAACTCATCCTGAGAGAGCAACAGGAAAGAGGATGGCGTCAGACTGCACACACCTGGAGAAAAGAGCAGACCTCAGGGAACGGGGTAACGTACCAGGGCTGTGGCTCCACGGGACCCGAGCCCCTCCCCCACCCCAGCTCACTTGAGGTAGGAAGATAAATGGAGCAGGGAGGGGGTGGAAGGCTTAGGACTGCTGAATACCTAGCTCCGGAGATCTGCTCTGGGAGCACAAACCTACATTTCATGGTGCTTTCATGAGACTCACATGACTACTGGGTTGGAAAGTTAATACAGGCAGAGTTCCTGGGGAGACTGGGATTCTGGCTGCTTGTGGAAAGCAGGGATCCATATCTGGCTGCTCTGGGACAAAAACTTATACCTGTGTGAGCGGCCCACTGGCTCAGGCAGTGGAGACAGGCATAGCAGCCAGGAGGTGGGAACCAGCTCTTTCCTACACCCAGGCACCAGTACCGCTCCCCTGTGACCCCAAACATTGCTTCAGGGGCTGAGCAGCTCCAGAATAGAGCTTCTGGACACTAGAGGGCGCCATATACAAACATGAAACGCCAAAAGAACCTTGTCCAGAGTAAAATTGTTAATACAACTCCCGAGAAAGATTTAAATGATGTGAACCTCGTGACTCTTCCTGAAAGGGAGTTCAAAATAAAAATCATCAACTTCCTAATGGAGGTACAGAAAGACATCCAAGAACTCAGGAATGAATTCAGGTCAGAGATCCAATCGTTAAAGAACACGATGGAGGGTATTAAAAGCAGGTTGGATACAGTGGAGGAGACAATAAATGAAATAGAAGCCAGAGAAGAGGAATACAAAGAAGCTGAGGCACAGAGAAGAAAAAGGATCTCTAAAAATGAAAGAATATTGAGAGAACTGTGTGACCAATCCAAGCGGAACAATATTCGCATTATAGGGATACCAGAAGGAGAAGAGAGAGAGAAAGGGATATAAAGTGTCTTTGACGAGATAGTTGCTGAAAACTTCCCCGATCTGGGGAAGGAGATATCCTGTCAGGCCATGGAGATCCACAGATCTCCCAACACAAAGGACCCAAGGAAGACAACAGCAAGACACATAGTAATTAAAATGGGAAAGATCAAGGATAAGGACAGACTGTTAAAAGCAGTCAGAGGCAGAAATAAGATCACATACAAAGGAAAGCCCATCAGACTAACATCAGACTTCTCAGCAGAAACCTTACAGGCCAGAAGGGAGTGGCATGATGTATTAAATGCCATGAAGCAGAAGGGCCTGGAACCAAGATTAATTTATCCGGCAAGATTATCATTTAAATTTGAAGGAGGGATTAAATTTCCAGATGAGCACAAGCTGAGAGAGTTTACCTCCCACAAACCATCTCTGCAGTCTAATTTGGAGGGACTGCTATAAATGGAAGTGTTCCTAGGGTTGGATAGCTGTCATCAGAGGTAGTAAAATCATGGTAGGGAGGGTGGAGCAGCTGACTGCGGGGCAAATGCAAAATTTAATTGACTATCCCCAAATTCAATCAAGGGATAGACAAAAAGTACAGAATTTGATACCTAATATATAAAGAATGAAGGAGGAAGAAAAAGGAGGAGAAATAGAAAAGAACATTTAGATTGTGTTTATAACAGCATACTAAGTGAGTTAAGTTAGAGTCTTCGATAGTAAGGAAAGTAATCTGGAACCTTTGGTAACCACGAATCTAAAGCCTGAAATGGCAATAAGTACATACCTATCAATAATCACCCTAAATGTAAATGGACTAAATGCACCAATCAAAAGACATAGAGTCACTGAAGAGATAAAAAAACAAGACCCATCTATATGCTGCTTACAAGAGACTCACCTCAAACCCAAAGACATGCACAGACTAAAAGTCAAGAGATGGAAAAAGATATTTCATGCAAACAATAGGGAGAAAAAAGCAGGTGTTGCAGTACTAGTATCAGACAAAATAGACTTCAAAACAAAGAAAGTAACAAGAGATAAAGAAGGACATTACATAAACATAAAGGGCTCAGTCCAACAAGAGGATATAACCATTATAAATATATATGCACCCAACACAGGGGCACCGGCGTATATGAAACAAATACTAACAGAACTAAAGGAGGAAATAGACTGCAATGCATTCATTTTAGGACACTTCAACTCACCATTCACTCCAAAGGACAGATCCACCAGGCAGAAAATAAGTAAGGACACAGAGGCACTGATCAACACACTAGAACACATGGACCTAATAGTCAACTATAGAACTGTACACCCAAAAGCAACAGGATACACATTCTTCTCAAGTGCACATGGAACATTCTCCAGAAGAGACCACATACTAGGCCACAAAAAGTGCCTCAGTAAATTCAAAAAGATTGAAATCCTACCAACCAACTTTTCAGACCACAAAGGCATAAAACTAGAAATAAATTGTACCAAGAAAGCAAAAAGGCTCACAAACACATGGAGGCTTAACAACACGCTGCTAAATAGTCAATGGATCAACGACCAAATTAAAATGGAGACCCAGCAATATATGGAAATAAATGACAACAACAACACAAAGCCCCAACTTCTGTGGGACGCAGTGAAAGCAGTCTTAAGAGGAAAGTATATAGCAATCCAGGCATATTTAAAGAAGGAAGAACAATCCCAAATGTATAGTTTAATGTCACAATTATCAAAATTGGAAAAAGAAGAACAAATGAGGCCTAAAATCAGCAGAAGGAGGGTCATAATAAAGATCAGAGAGTAAATAAACAAAATTGAGAAGACTAAAACAATAGAAAAAAATCAATGAAACCAAGAGCTGGTTCTTTGGGAAAATAAACAAAATAGATAAGCCTCTAGCCAAACTTATTAAGAGAAAAAGAGAATCAACACACATCAACAGAATCATAAATGAGAAAGGAAACATCACAATGGATCCAACAGAAATACAAATAATTATTAGAGAATACTATGAAAACCTATATGCTAAGAAGCTGGAAAACCTAGCAGAAATGGACAACTTCCTAGAAAAACACAACCTTCCAAAACTGACCAAGGAAGAAACACAAAATCTAAACAAACCAATTACCAGTAAAGAAATTGAAGTGGTAATCAAAAAACTACCCAAGAAAAAAACACCCGGGCCAGATGTATTCACCTCGGAATTTTATCAGACATACATAGAAGATACAATACCCATTCTTCTTAAAGTTTTCCAAAAAATAGAAGAGGATGGAATACTCCCAAACTCATTCTATGAAGCCAACATCACCCTAATACCAAAACCAGGCAAAGTCCCCACCAAAAAAGAAAATTACAGACCAATATCCCTGATGAACGTAGATGCAAAAATACTCAATAAAATATTAGCAAACCGAATTCAAAAATATATCAAAAGGATCATACACCATGACCAAGTGGGATTCATCCCAGGGATGCAAGGATGGTACAACATTCGAAAATCCATCAATATCATCCACCACATAAACAGAAAGAAAGACAAAAAACACATGATCATCTCCATAGATGCTGAAAAAGCATTTGACAAAATTCAACATCCAATCATGATAAAAACTCTCAGCAAAATGGGTATAGAGGGCAAGTACCTCAACATAATAAAGGCCATATACGATAAACGCACAGCCAACATCATAGCGAAAAGCGAGAAGCTGAAAGCTTTTCCTCTGAGATCAGAACAAGACAGGGATGCCCACTCTCCCCACTGTTATTTAACAGAGTACTGGAGGTCCTAGCCATGGCAATTAGACAAAACAAAGAAATACAAGGAATCCAGATTGGTAAAGAAGAAGTTAAACTGTCACTATTTGCAGATGACATGATATTGTACATAAAAAACCCTAAAGACTCCACTCCAAAACTACTAGAACTGATATGGGAGTACAGTAAAGTTGCAGGTTACAAAATTAACACACAAAAATCTGTGGCTTTCCTATACACTAACAACAAGCCAATAGAAAGAGAAATCAGGAAAACAATTCCATTCACAATTGCGTCAAAAAGGATAAAATACCTAGGAATAAACCTAACCAAAGAAGTGAAAGACTTATACCCTGAAAACTATAAGACAGTCTTAAGAGAAATTAAAGAGGACACTAACAAATGGAAACTCATCCCATGCTCTTGGCTAGGAAGAATTAATATTGTCAAAATGACCATCCTGCCCAAAGCAATATACAGATTTGATGCAATCCCTATCAAATTACCAACAGCATTCTTCAATGAACTGGAACAAATAATTCAAAATTTCATATGGAAACACCAAAGGCCCCGAATAGCCAAAGCAATTCTGAGAAAGAAGAATAAAGTGGTGGAGATCTCACTCCCCAACTTCAAGCTCTACTACAAAGCCATAGATATCAAGACAGTTTGGTACTGGCACAAGAACAGAGCCACAGACCACTGGAACAGATTAGAGACTCCAAACATTAACTCAAACATATATGGTCAATTAATATTTCATAAACGAGCCATGGACATAATATGGGGAAATGACAGTCTCTTCAACAGATGGTGCTGGCAAAACTGGACAGCTACATGTAAGAGAATGAAACTGGATCACTGTCTAACCCCATACACAAAAGTAAATTCAAAATGGATCAAAGACCTGAATGTAAGTCATGGAACCATAAAACTCTTAGATAAAAACATAGGCAAAAATCTCTTGGACATAAACATGAGTGACTTCTTCATGAATATATCTCCCCAGGCAAGGAAAACAAAAGCAAAAATGAACAAGTGGGACTATATCAAGCTGAAAAGCTTCTGTACAGCAAAGGACACCATCAATAGAACAAAAAGGTACCCTACAGTATGGGAGAATATATTCATAAATGACAGATCCGATAAAGGCTTGACATCCAAAATATATAAAGAGCTCACACACCTCAACAAACAAAAAACAAATAATTCAATTAAAAAATGGGCAGAGGAGCTGAACAGACAATTCTCCAAAGAAGAAATTCAGATGGCAAACAGACACATGAAAAGATGCTCCACATTGCTAGTTATCAGAGAAATGCAAATTAAAACCACAATGAGATATCACCTTACACCAGTAAGAATGCCTACCATCCAAAAGATAAACAACAACAAATGTTGGCGAGGTTGTGGACGAAGGGCAACCCTCCTACACTGCTGGTGGGAATGTAAATTAGTTCATCCATTGTGGAAAGCAATATGGAGTTCCTCAAAATGCTCAAAATAGACTTACAATTTGACCCAGGCATTCCGCTTCTAGGAATTTACCCTAAGGATGCAGCACTCCAGTTTGAAAAAGACAGATGCACCCCTATGTTTACCGCAGCACTATTTACAATAGCCAAGATATGGAAGCAACCTAAGTGTCCATCAGTAGATGAATGGATAAAGAAGATGTGGTACATATACACAATGGAATATTATTCAGCCATAAGAAGAAAACAAATCCTACCATTCACAACAACATGGATGGAGGCAGAGGATATTATGCTCAGTGAAATAAGCCAAGCAGAGAAATACACATACCAAATGATTTCACTCATCTGTGGAGTATAAGAACAAAAGAAAAACTGAAGGAACAAAACAGCAGCAGAATCACAGAACCCAAGAATGGACTAACAATTACCAAAGGGAAAGAGACTGGGGAGAATGGGAGGGTAGGGAGGGATAAGGGCGGGGAAGAAGAAAGGGGGTATTATGATTAGTATATATAATGTGGGGGGTGAGGGAAAGGGGAGGGCTTTGCAACACAGAGAAGACAAGTAGCGATTCTACAACATCTTACTATGCTGATGGACAGTGACTGTAATGGGGTTTGTGGGGGGGACTTGGGTTAGGGGAGAGCCTAGTAAACATAATGGTTCTTCATGTAATTGTAGATTAATGATAACAAAATAAAAAATTTTTATAAAAAGTTACTGGTGCATCAGAAAATAAGACCAAAGGTCTGAAAAAGTAGAGGAAAAAAAAGAAAATAGAAGCATACCCATGAGAGGTTCACATCTTGAAGTTGTCAAACTGACTATGAATAATATGTTCAAAAAGAGATAAGATGGGAAAGTTTCTCCAGAGAACTGGAATTTATTTTCAAAGGAATCAAATGAAAATTCTAAAACTGAAAGAAATTTAGTAAGTTAGGAATTCAATGGAGAGGTTTGAAAGTAGTTTAGACAAAGCTAAAAAGAGGATTAGTGAACTGGAAAAAAATAGGTCACTAGAAAATATCGAGAAAGAGAGAGAGAGAGAGAGAAATACAGAGAAGAGTACAAGAGACATATGGAATACAGTGAAAGGTCTAACAAACATAATTTAAGCCCTAAAAGAAATGAGAGAGTAAATTGAAAAGAAACAAAATTTGAAGAGATAACAGCTGAAAAATTTCCAAAACTGATTAAAGGCATAAAGCTACATATTGGAATATTTATGAATACAAGCAACATAAATAAACACACACACACACACACAAAAAAAAACACTCCACAACTAGGCACATTATGGTAAAACTGCTGAAAACCAAAACCAAGAAAAGACTATAAAGCATCTGGGACAGAAGGTATGTGAAGGGGGATTGGAATTGCATTACCTACAAAGAAGTAAAATGAAACTAACAAATGACTTCCCAAAAGAAACTATAGAAACAAGAAAGCAATGGCATATGTAAGGTGCTGAAAGAAAATAACTGCTAGAAGCCCAGAAAAGTTAGATAACCCATCAAAAAAACATCATAAAAAATGAAGTTTAAATTAATCTATTTTCAGACAAAACATAGAATTCATCAAAAGTAGGCTAGCAATAAGAGAAATACTAAAGTTGATTTAGGAAGAAAGAAAATCATCCTGCATGGGAGGTTGAGGATACAAAAAGGAAGAAAAGCAACAAAATGGTAGTTATCTAATTACCAAAATGGATGATTCTAAAGTAATATTGCATAAATTGATAGTATCATATAAAGAAACCCCAGTTCCCAAAGCTGCTTGCCTAGTGGAAGCAAAACCACTATGGTCACCCAGGGGATAACTGAAAACATTTACACTATTTTGCAACCATTGCATTTGTGCTGGCTTCTCTTCCTAAGCCACAGACAGATTTACCCAATAACCATTAATACTAAATTTAATTTTTTTTGTTCCTTCTGTTTTGCTTTGGGTTTTTAAAAATTTCATTTAATTTTTTTATTAAGGCATCATTGATATACAATCTTACAAAGGTTTCACATGAGCAACATTGTGGCTATTACATTCATCCATATTATCAAGTCCCACACACACACCCCATTGCGGTCACTGCCCATCAGCATAGTAAGATGCTATAGAGTCACTACTTGTCTTCTCTGTGCTATACTGCCTTCCCGAGACCCCCTTACATTATGTGTGCTAATCATAATGCCCCTTAATCCACTTCTTTCTCCCTCCCCACTCTCCTCCTTATGCCCTTCCCTTTGGTACTAGTCCCTTCTTGGAGTCTGTGAGTCTGCTGTTGTTTGGTTTCTTCAGTTTTGCTTTATTGTTATACTCCACAAATGAGTGAAATCATTTGGTACTTGTCTTTCTCTGCCTGGCTTATTTCATTGAGCATAATACCCTCCATCCATGTTATTGAAAATGGTAGGGTTTGTTTTCTTCTTATGGCTGAGTAATATTCCACTGTGTATATGTACCACCTCTTTTTGGACACTTAGGTTGCTTCTATATCTTGGCTATTGTAAATAGTGCTGCAATAAACATAAGATGCATGTGTCTTTTTGAATCTGGGATCTTGTTTTCTTCAGGTAAATTCCTAAGAGTGGAATTCCTGGGTCAAATGGCATTTCTGTTTTTAGTTTTTTGAGGAACCTCCATATTGATTTCCACAATGGTTGAACTAATTTACACTCCCAACAAGAGTGTAGGAGGGTTCCCCTTTCTCCGCATCCTCGCCAGCATTTGTTGTTCCTTGTCTTTTGGATGTTGCCCATCCTAACTGGTATGAGGTGATATCACATTATGGGTTTTTTTTGCATTTCCCTGATAATTAGTGATGTGGAGCATCTTTTCATGTGCCTGTTGGCCATCTGAATTTCTTCTTTGGAGAGGTGTCTGTTCAGATATTCCACCCATTTTTCTAATCAGGTTATTTGCTTTTTGGGTGTTGAGTCATGTGAGTTCTTTATATATTTTGGATGTTAACCCCTTATCAGATAGGTCATTTATGAATATATTCTCACATACTGTAGGATGCCTTTTTGTTCTACTGGTGTCCTTTGCTGTAAAGAAGCTTTATCGTTTGATGTAGTCCCATTTGTTCATTTTTTATTTTGTTTCCCTTGCCCGAGGAGATGCGTTCAGAAAAAGGTTATTTATGTTTATATTCAAGAGATTTTTGCCTATGTTTTCTTCTAAGAGTTTTATGGTTTCATGACTTACATTCAGGTCTTTGATCCACTTCAAGTTTACTTTTGTGTATGGAGTTAGACAACAATCCAGTTTCATTCTCTTTCATGTAGCTGTCCAGTTTTGCCAACACAAGTTGTTGAAGAGGTTGTCTTTTCCCTATTGTATATTCATGGCTCCTTTATTGTGTATTAATTAACCATATGTGTGTGGATTTATATCTGGGCTCCCTATTCTGTTCCATTTATCTATGAGTCTGTTCTTGTGCCAGTACCAAATTGTTTTGATTACTGTGGCTTTGTAGTAGAGCTTGAAGTTAAGGAGTGTAATCCCTCCAGCTTTGTTCTTCCTTCTCAGAGGTGCTTTGGCTATTCAGGGTCTTTTGTGGTTCCATATGAATTTTAGAACTATTTGTTCTAGTTTGTTGAAGAATGCTGTTGGAATTTTGATAGGAATTGTATTGAATGTGTAGATTGCTTCGGACAGGATGGCCATTTTGACAATATTAATTTTTCCTATCCATGAGCACAGGATGTATTTCCATTTATTGGTGTCTTCTTTAATTTTTCTGAGTGTCTTGTAGTTTTCAGAGTATATGTCTTTCACCTCCTTGGCTAGGTTTATTCCTAGGTATTTAAAATTTAATTATTATTTATTAGATTAGTTTGTACTTGACCAGGATTTGTTGACCTGTTATGATGACTCTGTTCAAATACATATGAATATGCATTCTCCAACACACTATAGAAAAATGGCTATTCAATCTTTCCTAACATAACTTGATGAATTGTGTGGTCCCAGAATCTGTTATACATTCAAAAATTAACAGACTGCTGTCTCCATCACCATTTATTTTCTGTACCTGCTATTAACTATATTAGATTTTCTGATACACTCTGCTCTATTTCAGCACCAATTATGCTCTATTTCAGGACTAATGATCCAATCCTGAGTCACAAACACAGCCACCTTCGGTTTCACCCAAATGAGGTGGGTGAAACTTCATTTCAGCTAGAATTTGGCATAGTTTTGACTATGGAATATAGGCTAGTCTGGTGCATATTCCATGCAGCTCTTTTAGTTTTTTAGATCTGGACATTCTAGTGCGTCATTAGTACATCATTAGCTAGTCTATATTCTAAGTAAACAAGATTTATTTAGTGGGACCAGATGTTGATTCCTTTTATTGGTTATTTACACTTTTTTTTGTCAGCTTTCTAAGTTCAAGTCATGCCTGTTGATGTTGTGTGATATAAATTTATTGACTAATTCAACAAACATTTTTTAGCACCTAATACAGTAAAACTCCTAAAATGACAATTAATTAGAATTAAGACAATTGAGATTTGCTCCTATCCTCCATTCTCAAATGTAGCTGTCTAAATCTCTTTTTATTTAGGGGAAAAGAGGGAATGTGCAAATGAGGAGAAGGCAGGATGGAGGAATATTGGGGAAATACACACAAATTTGCCTTTGGAAGCAAAGAAGTGGAGTATCCTAACATCCCCAGTATGTTCTGGACCTGTCTACTTGAGTCAGCCAGCAAATGGATACCAATAACCAGGAGATTTCTAGAATCTCTTCTCTTACCCTGGAAATTTAGGCTAGTATATTTTCTGTGTCCAAAAGAATCCCCATCAATATTTAAGTTAGAACAGACAACTGTCACCAGGAGTTGCCAAAACACAGTCAGGTGGTCATAAATTAGGATAGGAACTCCTTGCTGGCTGGCTATGATAGCTGGCCCCAGTTATTTCATTCATCTAATTAACTTGACCCTTCATTTTTCTTTCTTTCTTTTTTTTTTCTGTAGATAATTATTTTTTATTGAAGGGTAGTTGACGCACAGTATTACATTACATTAGTTTCAGGTGTACAACACAGTGATAAAACATTTATATACATAATTCTAGTTTCCAGCTATCACCCTACCAAGCTGTTACAATATCTTGACTATATTCCTTATGCTATACATTACATCCAGGTTACTTATTTATTTTACAATTGGAAGTCTGTCCTTTTTTTTTGTTTTGTTTTGTTTTGTGAGGGCATCTCTCATATTTATTGATCAAATGGTTGTTAACAACAATAAAATTCTGTATAGGGGAGTCAATGCACAATGCACAATCATTAATCCACCCCAAACCTAATTTTCATCAGTCTCCAATCTTCTGAGGCATAACAAACAAGTTCTTACATGGAGAACATATTCTTACATAATGAATAAGTTACATAGTGAACAGTACAAGGGCAGTCATCACAGAAACTTTCGGTTTTGCTCATGCATTATGAACTATAAACAGTCAGTCCAAATATGAATACTCATTTGGTTTTTATACTTGATTTATATGTGGATACCACATTTCTCTATTATTATTATTTTTAATAAAATGCTGAAGTGGTAGGTAGATACAAGATAAAGGTAGAAAACATAGTTTAGTGTTGTAAGAGAGCAAACGTAGATGATCAGCTGTGTGCCTGTAGACTATGTGTTAATCCAAGCTAGACAAGGGCAATAAAACATCTACATATGCAGAAGATTTCTCTCAGAATTGGGGGGTGAGGTTCTAAGCCTCACCTCTGTTGATCCCCAATTTCTCACCTGATGACCCCCCTGCGACTGTGCCTGTCTTAGGTTGTTCCTCCCTTGAGGAATCTTACCCATCTCTGGCTAACCAGTCATCTTCCGGGGCCATACAGGGAAATGTAGAATTGGTAAGTGAGAGAGAAGCCTTATTGTTTGAAATGGTTAACTTTTTATTTCTTTGCATATTTATGCCCTGTAGCTTCTATGCCCAGCATTTGTCTTGAGGTATCTTTACCACTTGGAAGAATTATGATACTCGGTAAATTTGATATGAGGCACGAATTCTATTAAAGGGCTGTAATTAGGAAGGAAGAAGAAAAGCTATAGAAGTAGCAGGTGGAAGAAAACATGGGAAGATTGATTACTTCTTTGACATATGTTCTTGCAGAGTAACTTCAGCATGTATAGGTTTTAAGCTACTACTTAAATTGCGCACACACATTAACATAATAGGAGTATAGTTACATAACCAAAGCATACCTGTAATTACCAGCCATCTCCAGTGAAACCAAGAAAACCAGTTAGGCACCTTAGGCATTTGTGAAAACTTATCTATGATATGGTGGATATTGTCCAACTGAACTTGAACAGTCTGAGAGAAATCAGACAAATTAAAACAACCCATTCCTGGGGAATGTTCACATCCCTTATGTTCTTTTAACAGTAAATAGTCTGTAGTTGTAAGATTTTGGAGTGCTACAATTTGCACTTCTCCTAATTCTTGGTTGAGTTCCAACAGTATAGATTCAGTCAAATTTGTTGTTTTACTGTATGCACAGGCCAGCTTAGATATCTCCTTCATTCCCATGGCAAGTCCAGGAGCTGGTGGGATGAGTGCATCTACAGCTGTAGCAGTGCGTGGATCTTTGTTGGGGTTTTTTGATGATCATCTTCTGGCATGAGTCTTCCAGAGAGTGCTGATGTTGGAAGTTCTTTTTCATATCGTATCTTAGTTCATTTTCGGGGTAGCCCAATTAGGCTTTGATCTTCTGTATAAACACAAACAGACCCTTTGCCTACACGTTTATATGCCCTTTATACCCTTGTGTAGAACTCATTGGAGGTTACCACACAGGAACTGCCCTTTTTTGTTTGTTTGTTTTGTTTTGTTTTGTTTTTGGTATCACTAATCTACACTTACATCATGAATATTATGTTTACTAGGCTCTCCCCTATACCAGGTCTTCCCTATAAACCCCTTTACAGTCACTGTCCATCAGCATATCAAAATGTTGTAGAATCACTACTTGACTTCTCTGTGTTGTACAGCCCTCCCTTTTCTCCTACCCCCCCATGCATGCTAATCTTAATACCCCCCTACTTCTCCCCCCCTTATCCCTCCCTACCCACCCATCCTCCCCAGTCCCTTTCCCTTTGGTACCTGTTAGTCCATTCTTGAGTTCTGTGATTCTGCTGCTGTTTTGTTCCTTCCGTTTTTCCTTTGTTCTTATATTCCACAGATGAGTGAAATCATTTGGTATTTCTCTTTCTCCGCTTGGCTTGTTTCACTGAGCATAATACCCTCCAGCTCCATCCATGTTGCTGCAAATGGTTGGATTTGCCCTTTTCTTATGGCTGAGTAGTATTCCATTGTGTATATGTACCACATCTTCTTTATCCATTCATCTATCGATGGACATTTAGGTTGCTTCCAATTCTTGGCTATTGTAAATAGTGCTGCGATAAACATAGGGGTGCACTAATCTTTCTCATACTTGATTGCTGCATTCTTAGGGTAAATTCCTAGGAGTGCAATTCCTGGGTCAAATGGTAAGTCTGTTTTGAGCATTTTGATGTACCTCCATACTGCTTTCCACAATGGTTGAACTAACTTACATTCCCACCAGCAGTGTAGGAGGGTTCCCCTTTCTCCACAGCCTCGCCAACATTTGTTGTTGTTTGTCTTTTGGATGGCAGCCATCCTTACTGGTGTGAGGTGATACCTCATTGTAGTTTTAATTTGCATTTCTCTGATAATTAAGGATGTGGAGCATCTTTTCATGTGTCTGTTGGCCATCTGTATTTCTTTTTTGGAGAACTGTTTGTTCAGTTCCTCTGCCCATTTTTTAATTGGGTTATTTGTTTTTTGTTTGTTGAGGCGTGTGAGCTCTTTATATATTCTGGACGTCAAGCCTTTATCGGATGTGTCATTTTCAAATATATTCTCCCATACTGTAGGGATCTTTTTTGTTTTATTGATGGTATCTTTTGCTGTACAGAAGCTTTTCAGCTTAATATAGTCCCACTTACTCATTTTTGCTGTTGTTTTCCTTGCCCGGGGAGATATGTTCAAGAAGAGGTCACTCATGTTTATGTCTAAGAGGTTTTTGCCTATGTTTTCTTCCAAGAGTTTAATGGTTTCATGACTTACATTCAGGTCTTTGATCCATTTTGAGTTTACTTTTGTATATGGGGTTAGACAATGGTCCAGTTTCATTCTCCTACATATAGCTGTCCAGTTTTGCCAGCACCATCTGTTGAAGAGACTGTCATTTCGCCATTGTATGTCCATGGCTCCTTTATCAAATATTAATTGACCATATATGTCTGGGTTAATGTCTGGATTCTCTAGTCTGTTCCATTGGTCTGTGGCTCTGCTCTTGTGCCAGTACCAAATTGTCTTGATTACTATGGCTTTATAGTAGAGCTTGAAGTTGGGGAGTGAGATCCCCGCCACTTTATTCTTCTTTCTCAGGATTGCTTTGGCTATTCGGGGTCTTTGGTGTTTCCATATGAATTTTTGAATTATTTGTTCCAGTTCATTGAAGAATATTGCTGGTAGTTTCATAGGGTTTGCATCAAATCTGTATAATGCTTTGGGCAGGATGGCCATTTTGACGATATTAATTCTTCCTAGCCACGAGCATGGGATGAGTTTCCATCTGTTAGTGTCCCCTTTAATTTCTCTTAAGAGTGACTTGTAGTTTTCAGAGTATAAGTCTTTCACTTCTTTGGTTAGGTTTATTCCTAGGTATTTTATTTTTTTTGATCCAATTTTGAATGGAGTTGTTTTCCCGATTTCTCTTTCTGTTGGTTCATTGTTAGTATATAGGAAAGCCACAGATTTCTGTGTGTTGATTTTGTATCCTGCAACTTTGCTGTATTCCGATATCAGTTCTAGTAGTTTTGGGGTGGAGTCTTTAGGATTTTTTATGTACAGTATCATGTCATCTGCAAATAGTGACAGTTTAACTTCTTCTTTACCAATCTGGATTCCTTGTATTTCTTTGTTTTGTCTGATTGCAGTGGCTAGGACCTCCAGTACTATGTTAAATAACAGTGGAGAGAGTGGGCATCCCTGTCTAGTTCCCGATCTCAGAGGAAATGCTTTCAGCTTCTCGCTGTTCAATATAATGTTGGCTGTGGGTTTATCATAGATGGGCTTTATTATGTTGAGGTACTTGCCCTCTATTCCCATTTTGCTGAGAGTTTTTATCATGAATGGATGTTGAACTTTGTTGAATGCTTTTTCAGCATCTATGGAGATGATCATGTGGTTTTTGTCTCTCTTTTTGTTGATGTGGTGGATGATGTTGATGGACTTTCGAATGTTGTACCATCCTTGCATCCCTGGGATGAATCCCACTTGGTCATGGTGTATGATCCTTTTGATGTATTTTTGAATTCGGTTTGCTAATATTTTGTTGAGTATTTTTGCCTCTACGTTCATCAGGGATATAGGTCTGTAGTTTTCTTTTTTGGTGAGGTCTTTGCCTGGTTTTGGTATTAGGGTGATGTTAGCTTCATAGAATGAGTTTGGGAGTATCCCCTCCTCCTCTATTTTTTGGAAAACTTTAAGGAGAATGGGTATTATGTCTTCCCTGTATGTCTGATAAAATTCTGAGGTAAATCCATCTGGCCAGGGGATTTTGTTCTTTGGTAGTTTTTTGATTACCGCTTCAATTTCATTGCTGGTAATTGGTCTGTTTAGATTTTCTGTTCTTTCTGCGTCATTCTTGGAAGGTTGTATTTTTCTAGGAAGTTGTCCATTTCTCCTAGGTTTCCCAGCTTGTTAGCATATAGGTTTTCATAGTATTCTCTAATAATTCTTTGTATTTCTGTGGGGTCCGTCGTGATTTTTCCTTTCTCGTTTCTGATACTGTTGATTTGTGTTGACTCTCTTTTCTTCTTAATAAGTCTGGCTAGAGGCTTATCTATTTTGTTTATTTTCTCGAAGAACCAGCTCTTGGTTTCATTGATTTTTGCTATTGTTTTCTTCTTCTCAATTTTATTTATTTCTTCTCTGATCTTTATTATGTCCCTCCTTCTGCTGACCTTAGGCCTCATCTGTTCTTCTTTTTCCAATTTCGATAATTGTGACATTAGACCTTTCATTTGGGATTGCTCTTCCTTTTTTAAATATGCTTGGATTGCTATATACTTTCCTCTTAAGACTGCTTTTGCTGTGTCCCACAGAAGTTGGGGCTTAGTGTTGTTGTTGTCATTTGTTTCCATATATTGCTGGATCTCCATTTTGATTTGGTCATTGATCCATTGATTATTTAGGAGCGTGTTGTTAAGCCTCCATGTGTTTGTGAGCCTCTTTGCTTTCTTTGTACAGTTTATTTCTAGTTTTATGCCTTTGTGGTCTGAAAAGTTGGTTGGTAGGATTTCAATCTTTTGGAATTTTCTGAGGCTCTTTTTGTGGACTAGTATGTGGTCTCTTCTGGAGAATGTTCCATGTGCACTTGAGAAGAATGTATATCCTGTTGCTTTTGGATGTAGAGTTCTATAGATGTCTATTAGGTCCATCTGCTCTACTGTGTTGTTCAGTGCTTCCGTGTCCTTACTTATTTTCTGCCCGGTGGATCTATCCTTTGGGGTGAGTGGTGTGTTGAAGTCTCCTAGAATGAATGCATTGCAGTCTATATCCCCCTTTAGTTCTGTTAGTATTTGTTTCACATATGCTGGTGCTCCTGTGTTGGGTGCATATATATTTAGAATGGTTATATCCTCTTGTTGGACTGAGCCCTTTATCATTATGTAGTGTCCTTCTTTATCTCTTGTTACTTTCTTTGTTCTGAAGTCTATTTTGTCTGATATTAGTACTGCAACCCCTGCTTTCTTCTCGCTGTTGTTTGCTTGAAATATGTTTTTCCATTCCTTGACTTTTAGTCTGTACATGTCTTTGGGTTTGAGGTGAGTTTCTTGTAAGCAGCATATAGATGGGTCTTGCTTTTTTATCCATTCTGTTACTCTATGTCTTTTGATTGGTGCATTCAGCCCATTAACATTTAGGGTGACTATTGAAAGATATGTACTTATTGCCATTGCAGGCTTTAAATTCGTGGTTTCCAAAGGTTCAAGGTTAACCTCTTTAGTATCTTAGTGCCTAACTTAGCTCGCTTATTGAGCTGTTATATACACTGTCTGGAGATTCTTTTCTTCTCTCCCTTCTTGTTCCTCCTCCTCGATTCTTCATATGTTGGGTGTTTTGTGCTGTGCTCTTTCTAGGAGTGCTCCCATCTAGAGCAGTCCCTGTAAGATGTTCTGTAGAGGTGATTTGTGGAAAGCAAATTCCCTCAGCTTTTGTTTGTCCGGGAATTGTTTAATCCCACCATCATATTTGAATGATAGTCGTGCTGGATACAGTATCCTTGGTTCAAGGCCCTTCTGTTTCATTGTATTAAATATATCATGCCATTCTCTTCTGGCCTGTAGGGTTTCTGTTGAGAAATCTGATGTTAGTCTGATGGGTTTTCCTTTATAGGTGACCTTTTTCTCTCTAGCTGCCTTTAAAACTCTTTCCTTGTCCTTGATCTTTGCCATTTTAATTATTTTGTGTCTTGGTGTTGTCCTCCTTAGATCCTTTCTGTTGGGGGTACTGTGTATTTCCGTGGTCTGTTCGATTATTTCCTCCCCCAGTTTGGGGAAGTTTTCAGCAGTTATTTCTTCTAAGATACTTTCCATCTCTTTTCCTCTCTCTTCTTCTTCTGGGACCCCTATAATATGGATATTGTTCCTTTTGGATTGGTCACACAGTTCTCTTAATATTGTTTCATTCCTGGAGATCCTTTTGTCTCTCTCTATGTCAGCTTCTATGCGTTCCTGTTCTCTGATTTCAGTTCCATCAATGGCCTCTTGCATCCTATCCATTCTGCTTATAAACCCTTCCAGAGTTTGTTTCATTTCTGCGATCTCCTTTCTGGCATCTGTGATCTCCCTCCGGACTTCATCCCATTTCTCTTGCGTATTTCTCTGCATCTCTGTCAGCATGTTTATGATTCTTATTTTGAATTCTTTTTCAGGAAGACTGGTTAGGTCTGTCTCCTTCTCTGGTGTTGTCTCTGTGATTTTTGTCTGCCTGTAGCTTTGCCTTTTCATGGTGATAGGAATAGTTTGCAGAGCTGGGACGAGTGATGGCTGGAAGAACTTCCTTTCTTGTTGGTTTGTGGCCCTCTTCTCCTGGGAGAACAGCGACCTCTAGTGGCTTGTGCTGCACAGCTGCACGCAGACAGAGTTTCTGCTTCCTGCCCGGCTGCTATGGAGTTTATCTCCGCTGTTGCTGTGGGCGTGGCCTGGCTCAGGCAGCTACTCCAAAGTGGTGGAGTCGCGTTGGAGCGGGAGCAGCTGGGAGGCTATTTATCTCCATAAGGGGCCTCCCTGCTCCCTGCAGCCCAGGGGCTAGGGTGCCCAGAGATCCCCGGGTTCCCTACCTCTGGATTAAGTGTCCCGCCCTGCCCCTTTAAGACTTCCAAAAAGCACCCACCAAAACAAAACAACGACCACCAAAAAAAGAAGAAAAAAATTTTTAAATTAAAAAAAAAAAAGAAATTTTTTAATTAAAAAAAAAAAGGTGGCCGCTCGTTTTTCTTTATTCTCCGGTGCCAGCCTCAGGCCTCTGCTCACTGGTCTTGCTGCCCTGTTTCCCTAATATTGGGGTCCCTATCCCTTTAAGACTTCCAAAAAGCGCTCGCCAAAACAAAGCAGCAAAAAAAGAAAAAAAAAATTGGTCCTGCGCTTTTCTTATGTCCTCTGGCACCCGGCCTCCGGTGCCCGCTCACTTTTCTTGCTGCCCTGTTTTCCTAGTATCCAGGGCCCCCTGGGCACGTACTGTGTCTGGGCCCGGATGGCTGGGGCTGGGTGTTCGGCATTCCTGGGCTCCGTCTCCCTCCCGCTCTGCCTATTCTTCTCCCGCTGGGAGCTGGGGGGATGGGCGCTCGGCTCCCGTGGAGCCGGGGCTTGTATCTTACCCCCTTCACGAGGCGCTGTGTTCTCTCAGGTGCGGATGTGGTCTGGATATTGTCCTGTGTCCTCTGGTCTTTATTCTAGGAAGGGTTGTCTTTGTTATATTTTCATAGATGTATGTGGTTTTGGGAGGAGATTTCCGCTGCTCTACTCACGCCGCCATCTTCCGCCCCTCTCCTCTTCATTTTTCTTATTACTGAAATTTTGGACATGATATAACCATGGATCAGCAAGGTTTTATCAATATTAGTTTTAATTAATATGCCCTCAGAGAATTTACATTTTATTAGAGAAGCCAGCCAAATTAACCAATAATTACCATGCGATTTAATAAATTCAATAATGGATGGGATAGATGGATGCAATCATCCTAGCCAAAGAAAGGTATAATTAATTATTTTTATTTTTTCATGTTTTTCAAGAGACTTGAGTGATTATCTTCATTGTAAACACTTTCAGACTTTGAACCTGTTTTCAAAAATGATCTTTGTCAGACCTACCTATGAGTGTGCTAAAACAAATACTACAAATGAATCGACCATTCCCTATTGCACTGCAATTTTCTTTCATTGATTATATTCATTTTCATTGTTGTGATTATTTCAGTAGTTCTTTGTGTAGTTAGAGCCACATAAAGTTCATTCTTCAACTAAGCTAATTATTTCCTAACCAGGTATAAAAACAAACTCCATGAGACTATGCTAGTGGAAAAAATACTAGTCTAAAGAGGTTATGAAAATCATTAAACTTAAAACTAAAGTGAGGACAAAAAAATATTATTTTGGGAACAAATCTTTTTTTTATACCTAAGAATAGAAGAAATAGAAACAGGCAAATTCATACAAGTGGAAGTTTAATGTTTTATAAGGCAGCTGGAGTGGACTCATAGGAAAAGGCTGTCCAAGGTTGATGTCCTATGACATTGTAAGATGAAGCAAGATTATAAAGCAAAACTGCAAACACTAATCTTCTAAATCTCTTACCTTTCTTTCTCTGCACAGTTCTCCTATTGCTTCTTCTTCCAATCTACTCTAACAGTCAGCCAAAGAGCAGTCCACTGGTCTGGTTATAAAGGAATTTCCCACTTCAAGGAATGGTTACAATAGGGTTTCAAAAATGCAATTTACAAGGAAAAACGTACAACAGGAAACATGAAAGAAATTGGGCTATGCATAAACCATGAGGCATATCTGCCAAAGACCTTTTCCTTAAAAGGTTGGATCTAATTATAAGGGGAGCCATAAAGAGGACAGAGTTAGCATGAGTGACCCCAGATCTTTACCAAGAACAAGGATCAAGGGCTATAGTAGGAGTTTGTTGTCTCTCTAAACAGAAATAACCCCAGCTTGGCCATGGATTATGTGTCCCTTTTCTCTGTGATCCTCTGGGTCTTGGTCCTTTTATTTTCTTTTATATGTGCCAGTTATGCGTCTCAGTTTTTTTTATCCAAGCCCTCTCTTGACTGCTTTTATTTTATCTCTTGCTTTAATAGGCATGTGAAAGTATGGGACCTTCCACCCTCATCTCAGAGCAGACATCTTATTTTCTAGCCTTCATTCCAGGACTCACCCAATAAAACACACTGAACTTAAAAGATACAATATCTGCCTCCACTAATCCCTAGTCTCAGTTGTAGGCTTTCTTCTCCTCCCCTCTTTTTTTCTTTATCAAGAGAAAGCAAATAATATTACCAGAGTCTTAAACTCCAGCTGCTTTCTCTGTCACTACATTCTCCAAAGGACAGATACCATGTAATGGAAAAAACACAGGTTTTAAAATTCAGGGGTGTCCTAGATATAAATTCTGATTTCTGCCACTTTTAGCACTGGGACCTTGGACAAGTGAATTAATATATTTATCTTTCATTGCCCCATCTGTAAAATTGGAACAAAAAAAGCTATTTTATAGGATTTACACAATGATTAAATGAAGTTTGTAAAGATGCAAGCCATATCATGTGTATTTAATGAGTGATAACTATTAGAAAAGAGGCTCCAATTTCCAGTATATAAAGTTTTTGTTTCTCATAATAACACTAATGTTTACATTCACATATATCTAACTCTTAGACTATAACTAATAAATAAGAACCACAGTATGGTAGTCCCTAATAGCATGAGTGATGGACAGTAGCAGACCTTTCCTCTTACAGTTTTGATCAAGAAGTTACTGTACTCTTATTTTTGTCAGATTTTCAACCAAAATGGATGACAAATTAATAGAGCTGAACCAATCTCTCTGCTCCAGCAATTGATAGAACCATTTCTCAATCTATTCCCACCCACTTCTGGGGCCTTTTCCACTTACCATGTAGAGTTTAGAGAAGGAAGTTGATCCCCTTCAAGAGACAAAGTTCTGGGAGAAAAAGTGGCCCAGGCTTTCAGCAGGAGCAACCTTGTGCACATGGAGAAACTAACCATGAATCCACACAAAGCATAGTGTAGGGGATTGCTCCATCTTTTAGTTAGCACTTCAGTTTTCAAAGAGCTTTCATATAACCCTCTGAGAAGGCCAACTCTTCATTATAGGCATATTTCATACTCCGTATATCCCCCTCATTGAGATCACATTAATTAAAGGATTACTTATGTACATTATTTGTCAATGTCTATCTCCAGGAGAATGAGGACCATGTCTAAATAGTGTGGCATTATATTCCAAGCTCCTAGCCCAGTGCGTGGCCCAGAGTAGTTACTCAATAAATATTTGTTGAATAAAAAGATGTTATAGCACTCTATATGCCGTCACTCTCAATAAAAATTTTCAATTGAACTAACAGGTTTAGTTGGAAAACTAATCGTACTACCAAAACAAGTATCATTACATTTTCCAAAGCCAAAAGTAAATATCTTTTTGTATAATCCAGACTACTACTCCACTGATATCAGTAAAGGATTATAGACATTCCTAACTCTCACTGCTAATGAGTCATAATCCCATGTAAAAAGTCAGGAGAAAATGGATCAAAGACCTGAATGTAAGTCGTGAAACCATAAAACTCTTAGAAGAAAACATAGGCAAAAATCTCTTGAATATAAACATGAGCAACTTTTTCCTGAATGCATGTCCTCAGGCAAGGGAAACAAAATAAAAAATGAAAACATGGGACTACATCAAACTAAAAAGTTTCTGTACAGCAAAGGACACCATCAACAGAACAAAAAGGCATCCTACAGTATGGGAGAATATATTTGTTAATGACATATCTGACAAGGGGTTAACATCCAAAATATATAAACAACTCACATGCCTCAACACCCAAAAAGCAAATAACCTGATTAAAAAATGGGCAGAGGGTATGAAGAGATAATTCTCCAAAGAAGAAATTCAGATGGCCAACAGACACATGAAAAGATGCTCCACTTTACTAATCATCAGGAAAATGCAAATTAAAACCACAGTGAGATATCACCTCACACCAGTGAGGATAGCTACCATCCAAAAGACAACAACAACAAATCCTGGTGAGGAAGCGGGGTAAGGGGAACCCTCCTACACTGCTGGTGGGAATGTAAATTAGTTCAACCATTGTGGAAAACAATATAGAGGATCCTCAAAAAGCACAAAATAGAAATACCATTTGACCCAGGAATTCAACTTCTAGGAATTTACTCTAAGAATGTAGGATTGCACTTTTAAAAAGACATATGCAGTCCTATGTTTATCACAGCACTATTTACAATAACCAAGAAATGGAAGCAACCTAAGTGTCCATCAGTAGATGAATAAAGAAGATGTGGTACATATACACAATGAAATATTATTCGGCCATAAGAAGAAAACAAATCCTACCATTTGCAACAACATGGATGGAGCTAGAAGGTATTATGCTCAGTGAATTAAGCCAGGTGGAGAAAGACAAGTATCAAATGATTTCACTCATCTGTGGAGCATAAGAACAAAGCAAAAACTGAAGGAACAAAACAGCAGCAGATTCGAATATCCAGGATTAAAGATGGCAGTGTGAGAGGAGAGACAGAGTCTTCCTCCTAAAACCCTATACAATTAGAAAATATAGTTGGTGCAACTAATCCTGAGAGAGCAACAGGAAAGAGGACAATGCCAGACTGCATACACCAGGAGAAAAGAGCAGACCTCATGGAACAGGGTAACGTACCAAACCTGCGGCCTGGTGGGACCGAAGCCCTTCCACCACCCCAGCACACAGGCAGGAAGAAGAGAAACAGAGCAGGGAGGGAGTGGAATGCCTGGGACTGCTGAATACCTAGCTCCGGAGATTGGCTCTGGGAGCACAAACCTACATTTCATGGTGCTTTCATGAGACTCTCGTGATTATGGGGTTGGGGAGCTAATACAGGCAGAATTCCTGGATAGACTGAGATTCCAGCCACTTGTGGAAAGCAGGGGTCCATATCCTGCTGCCTTGGGACAAAAGCTTATACCTGTGTGCTCGGCCCACTGGTTCAGGCAGTGGAGACAGGCATAGCAGTTGGGAAGCAGGAAACAGTTCTTTCCTTCACCCACGCACCAATACCGCTCCTCTGCGACCCCCAACATTGCTTCAGGTGCTGAGCAGCTCCAGAGTAGAGCTTCTGGACACTAGAGGGAGCCATATACAAATATGAAACACCAAAGGAACCTGGTCAAGAGTAAAATTAATATAACTCCAGAAAAAGATTTAAATGATGTGTGTTAGGCTGGAGGAAGGAAAAACAAGAACATGCAAACGGAACAGAGAGATGCCATAGGGGGAGAACAGACCAGACCCCAAGGTCCATGCCTTATATGGAAAGGGGACAGCTCTTCCTGAATTCCATCCTTCTGATGTGCCAACTAAGACCCGGATGTCAGCCTCCTCCCTCTTGGAAGGAAAAAAAGTTTCTAGTTGTCTATTATGTCACCTTTAGCCAATCATACCTCTCCACACCTCCTAGGATAACTTTCCACTCCTCCCCCTCCTAACCCCTTATAAGCCCCCACCTCCCTGACCAGGTGTGACTTCCCCAGCCTGTAGTACCCAGACCGTGGAACATCACCTGGGAGTTGCACTCAAATAAACTACCTGGCACTTTGTTGCCTCTCTTCACCTGCTTATTTTGGCCAGAATTTATCTTACAATGTGGATCTTATAACTGTTCCTGAAAGGGAGTTCAAAATAAAAATCATCAACATGCTAATGGAGGTACAGAAAGATATCCAAGAACGCAGAAATGAATTCCGGTTGGAGATCCAGTCGTTGAAGAGCACGATGGACGGTATTAAAAGCAGGTTGGATATGGTCAAGGAGACGATAAAAGAAATAGTAACTAGAGAAGCGGAATATAAAGAAGCTGAGGCACAGAGAGATAAAAGGATGTCTAAGAATGAAAGAATACTGAGAGAACTGTGTGACCAATCCAAACAGAACAATATTCACATTATAGGGATACCAGAAGAAGAAGAAGAAGAGAGAAAGGGATATAAAGTGTCTTTGAGGAGGTAGTTGCTGAAAATTTCCCCAATCTCAGGAAGCAGACAGTCTCTCAGGTGATGGAGATCCACAGATCTCCCAACCCAAGGGACCCAAAAAAGACAACACCGAGAGGTATAGTAATAAAATTGGCAAATATCAAGGATAAGGAAAGACTATTAAAAGCAGCCAGAGAGAGAAATAAGATCACATACAAAGGAAAGCCCATCAGACTAACATCAGACTTCTCAGCAGAAACTTTACAGGCCAGAAGGGAGTGGCCTGATGTATTTAATGCAATGAAGCAGAAGGGCCTGGAACCAAGATTACTTTATCTGGCAAGAATATCATGTAAATTTGAAGGAGGGATTAAACAATTTCCAGATAAGCAAAAGCTGAAAGAATTTACCTCCCACAAATCATCTCTACAGTGTATTTTAGAGGGACTGCTATAGATGGAAGTGTTCTTAAGGTTTAATAGCTGCCACCAGAGGTAATAAAACCACAGTAAAGAAAGAAGAACAGCTAATTACTAGCAAATGCAAAATTAAATTAACTATCCCCAAACTCAATCAAGGGATAGACAAAGAATACAGAATATCATACCTAATATATAAAGAATGGAGGAGGAAGAAAAAGGAGGAGAAAAAGAAAAGAACCTTTAGATTGTGTTTGTAACAGCATATTGAGTGAGTTAAGTTAGACTCTTAGATAGTAGGGAAATCAACATTAAACCTTTGGTAACCATGAATCTAAAGCCTACAGTGGCTATAAGTACATACCTATCTATAATCACCCTAAATGTAAATGGACTGAATGCACCAATAAAAAGACATAGAGTCACTGAATGGATAAAAAAAACAAGACCCATATATATGCTGCCTACAAGAGACTCACTTCAAACCCAAAGACATATACAGACTAAAGGTGAAGAGATGGAAAAAGTTATTTCATGCAACAGAGAGAAAAAAGCAGGAGTTGTAGTACTTGTATTAGACAAAATAGACTTCAAAACACAGAAAGTAACAAGAGACAAAGAAGGACATTACATAATAATAAAGGGGTTAATCCAACAAGAAGATATAACCATTATAAATATCTGTGCTCACAACACAGGAGCACCCACATATGTGAAACAAATACTAACAGAATTAAAAGGGGAAATAGAATGCAATACATTCATTCTATTAGACTTCAACACTCCACTCACTCCAAAGGACAGATCAACAAGACAGAAGATAAGTAAGGAGACAGAGGCACTGAACAACACATTAGAACAGATGGACCTAACAGATATCTACAGAACCCTACACCCAAAAGCAACAGAATACACATTCTTCTCAAGTGCACATGGAACATTTCCAAGAATAGATCATATACTAGGCAACAAAAACAGCCTTACTAAATTTAAAAAGATTGAAATTGTACCAACCAATTTCTCAGATCAAAAAGGTATGAAACTAGAAATAAATTACACCAAGAAAATGAAAAATCTCACAAACACATGGAGGCTTCACAACATGCTCCTAAATAACCAGTGGATCATGACCAAATAAAATCAGAGATCAGGCAATATATGGAGACAAATGACAAGAAGAATTCAACACTGCAAAATCTGTGGGATGCAGCCAAGGCTGTGCTAAGAGGAAAGTATATAGTAATACAGGCCTACCTCAAGAAAGAAGAACAATTCCATATAAGAAGTCTAAACTCACAATTAATGAAACTAGAAAAAGAACAACAAATGAGGCCCAAAGTCAGTAGAAGGAGGGACATAATAAAGATTAGAGCTGAAATAAATAAAATCGAGAAGAACAAACCAATAGAAAGAATCAATGAAAGCAAGAGCTGGTTCTTTGAGAAAATAAACAAAATAGATAAACCCCTAGCCAGACTTCTCAAGAAAAAAAGAGAGACTACTCACATAAACAGAATCAGAAATGAGAAAGGAAAAATCACTATGGACACCACAGAAATACAAAAAATTAGTAAAGAATACTATGAAAAATTATGTGCCAACAAACTGGATAACCTAGAAGAAATGGACAACTTTCTAGAAAAATACAACCATCCAAGGCTGACCCAGGAAGAAACAGAAAATCTGAACAGACCAATTACCATCAACGAAGTTGAACTGGTAATCAAAAAACTACCTAAGAACAAAACCCGTGGTCAGATGGCTTAACCACTGAATTTTATCATATATTTAGTGAAGACCTAATACCCATTCTCCTTAAAGTTTTCCAAAAAATAGAAGAGGAGGGAATACTTCCAAACTCATTCTATGAGGCTAGTATTACTCTAATACCAAAACCAGGCAAAGATACCACAAAAAAAGAAAATTACAGACGGATATCCCTGATGAACATAGATGCAAAAATACTCAACAAAATATTAGCAAACCGAATTCAAAAATACATCAAAAAGATCATCCATCATGATCAAGTAGGATTTATGCCAGAGATGCAAGGATGGTACAACATTCGAAAATCCATCAACATCATCTACCACATCAACAAAAAGAAGGACAAAAACCACATAATCATCTTCAAAGACGCTGAAAAAGCATCTGACAAATTTCAACATCCATTCATGATAAAAACTCTCAACAAAATGGGTATAGAGGGCAAGTACCTCAACATAATAAAGGCCATATATGACAAACCCACAGCTAACATCATACTTAACAGCAAGAAGCTGAAAGCTTTTCCTTTAAGATCGGGAACAAGACAAGGATGCCCACTCTCCCCACTTCTATTCAACATAATACTGGAGGTCCTAGCCACGGCAATCAGACAACACAAAGAAATAAAAAGCATCCAGATCAGCAAGGAAGAAGTTGAACTGTCCCTGTTTGCAGATGACATTATATTGTACATAAAAAACCCTAAAGAATCCACTCCAAAACTACCAGATCTAATATCTGAATTCAGCAGTTTCAGGATACAAAATTAATATACAGAAATCTGTGGCATTATATACACTAACAATGAACTAGCAGAGATAGAAATTAGTAAAACAATTCCATTCACAATTGCATCAAAAAGAATAAAATACCTAGGAATAAACCTAACCAAGGAAGTGAAAGACCTATACTCTGAAAACTACAAGACATTCATGAGAGAAATTAAAGAAGATACCAAAAATGGAAACACATCCCATGCTCATGGATAGGAAGAATTAATATTGTCAAAATGGCCATCCTGCCTAAAGCAATCTATAGATTCAATGCAATTCCTATCAAAATACCAACAGCATTCTTCAATGAACTAGAGAAAAGCATCCTAAAATTCATATGGAACCACAAAAGACCTTGAATAGCCAAAGCAATCCTGAGAAGGAAGAGTAAAGCAGGGGAATTACGCTCCCCAACTTCAAGCTCTACTACAAAGCCACAGTATTGAAGACAATTTGGTACTGGCACAAGAATAGACCCATAGACCAATGGAACAAACTAGAGAGCCCTGATAAAATCCCAACCATATATGGTCAGTTAACATATGATAAAGGAGCCATGGAAACACAATGGGGAAATGACAGCCTCTTCAACAACTGGTGTTGGCAAAACTGGACAACTACATGCAAGAGAATGAAACTGGATTCTTGTTTAACCCCACACAGGAAAGTAAACTCGAAATGGATTAAAGAATTGAGTGTAAGTTGTGAAACCATGAAACTCTTAGAAAACAACATAGGCAAACATCTCCTGAATATAAGCATGAGCAACTTCTTCCTGAACCCATTTCCTCGAGAAAGGGAAACAAAAGCAAAAATGAACACATGGGACTACATCAAACTAAAAAGGTTTTGTACAGCAAAGGACATCATCAACAAAACAAAAAGGCATCCTACAGTATGGGAGAATATATTTGTAAATGACATATCCAACAAGGGGTTAACATCCAAAATATATAAATAACTTACACACCTCAACACCCAAAAAGCAAATAACCCAATTAACAAATGGGCAGAGGATATGAAGAGACCAAATAAGAAATTCAGATGGCCAACAGACACATGAAAAGATGCCCCACATCACTAATCATCAGGAAAATGCAAATTAAAGCCACAATGAGTTATCACATCACACCAGTAAGGATGACCAGCATCAAAAAGACTAAGAACAACAAATGCTGGTGAGGATGTGGAGAATGGGGATCCATCCTACACTGCTGGTGGGAATGTAAGCTAGTTCAACCATTGTGGAAAGCAATGTGTAGGTTCCTCAAAAAACTAAAAATAAAAGTACCATTTGACCCCAGAATCCCACTCATTGGAATATACCCGAAGATACAACTTCTCAGATTCAAAAAGACATGTGCACCCCTATGTTTATTGCAGCACTTTTTACAATAGTCAAGATATGTAAGCAACTTAAGTGTCCATCTGTAAATGAATGGATAAAGAAGGTGTGATACATATATACAATGGAATACTATTCAGCCATAAGAAGGAAAGAAATCCTACCATTTGCAACAACATGGGTGGAGCTGGAGGACATTATGCTCAGTGAAATAAGCCAGACGGAGAAAGAGAAATGCCAAATGATTTCCCTCATTTGTGGCATATAACAATGAAGCAAAACTGAAGGAACAAAATGGCAGCAGACTTAGAGACTCCAAGAATGAACTAGTGGTTATCAAAGGGGATGGGTGTGGGAGGGTGGGTGGGGAGGAAGGTAGAAGGGGATTGAGGGGTATTATGTTTAGTACACATGGTGTGGGGGAGCACGGGGAGAACAGTGTAGCACAGAGAAGGCACATAGTGGATCTCTGGCAACTTACTGCACTGATGGACAGTGACTGCATTGGGGTATGTGTGGGGACTTGATAATATGGGTAAATGTAGTAACCACATTGTTTTTTCATGTGAAACCTTCATAAGAGTGTATATCAATCATACCGTAATAAAAATTTTTGAAAAAATAAAACAGCAGCAGATTCACAGAACCCAAGAATGGACTAACAGTTACCAAAGGGAAAGGGACTGGGTAGGGTGGGTGGGAAGGGAGGGAGAAGGAGAATAAGGGGCATTACGATTAGCACACATAACGTTGGGGTGGTAGTATGGGGAAGGCAGTATAGCACAGAGAAGACAAGTAGTGACTCTATAGCATCTTACCACACTGATGGACAGTGACTGTAATGGGGTATGTGGTGGGGACTTGATAATGGGGGGAATCTAGTAACCACAATGCTGCTCATGTAATTGTATATTAATGATACCAAAAAAAAGAAAAAAATGCTCAAGAGAGTTTTTCTTCCCAATTCCATTCCATCAGTTTTACATAAATAGTTGTCAACCCTGATAGGCTGTTTCTCCTGAATAATTCTCCTCAGTTTTATGGAAAGAATGATGGTGTTTCTATCTGATCTTTTCTATTCTTAAAGATTGTCCTCCTAGGAGATCGTTGTACATTTCAGAGATTCCCTAACCAAAGGGGCCCAGGAGTTAGAATGGAACCTAAAATTCATAATATATATTTTTAAGTTTTAGGAAAACTTCATATTTTTCTAGATTGCTCTTTCCTGATTCCTACCCAGAACTTCCTCTTTGCTTTTTTTTTCCTTAAATTTTCTTGAGAGTCTAAAAATAAATAAATAATCAGGGAGGTGTGAGAGAAATCCTGAGATGTGCTTTATTCCTGGCACTCCTCCAGATTCGCTGCAGCTGGGACTTAGGCTGCCAACACAGTTGAATGACATGTCAAATACACTGTCCATAACCTATCCTATTCAGCAGTGCCAAAACTGCTTTGATTAATTTTTATTTTTAAATACAATTGGTGTGTGGATGGAATATAGACCCTGCTTTTGCAAACTTTGCAGAGGGCATATAATCTCTCTCACCTATTTTTCCACCTGCAAAATTGGCATAACAATAAAGTCTTCCCCTCCACACTGATATGTAATAAAAGATAAACTATAAAGGACTACTGGGGAAAAAGTGCCATACAAGTGACTCAAAACCATCTGTTTTCTGAACTCCTACTTCATATCTTGCATTTCTATCAAGTTTCCCTCAACCATATTCTGAGTCCCCAGCCCCAATATTTACCAGTTGTACAAACAACAAATACAGATTCATCTTAGTGCAAACTAAGCCAAATGAGAAAATAATTCTAAAACACACATGATAGCATTCCAAAGCCAAATGCAGATCACTGTTGTATACTCCAAGCAGCAGCTCCTCAGGCTATGGGGGCTAGCCTTGTTTGGGTACTTACTCTGTGCCAGGAACTGTTTTCAGGGCTCTACACACATTGGTGATTCAATCCTAACAAGTACCCTATGACGTAGGTACTATTATTAAACTGCATTTATATATAAGGAAACTGAGGCACAGAGAGATTAAATGGTTTCCTTGATATCACAGTCAGTAAGTGGTAGAGTCTAGATTTGAGCCAGCTGGCTTAGCTACTACTGCATTTCAGATAATGACAGCAACCATTTATGTGCTAACCATTGAGACAAGTACTTTACATGATTATTTCATTAAATCCCCATAACAGTCATCCGATCTACAGATGATAAACCTGAGACTTAAAAGAGTTAATTGCAAAATATCACATACCTAATAAGTGGTAGGTTCAGAGCCAGGCTGTCTCATTACAGCATCTAAGAACAAAGAAAATACTAAACCATGTTGAGACAGCTAAGAATGAACTACGGCTTCAGAGTCTTCCAGGCAAAACCCCCTAATCCTGTAGAAGGACATGAAAATGTGCTTACTGGATCTAGTGAGGGGGAAATATCCCAGGAGTGTCCACTCTAACAGGTTTGCAGACAGGCCATAGAGAGAATGAACTCCTGAGAAGCCTAGAATCTGTTGAAGCAAGAAATAACCCTGGCTTTTATTCAGCCAGTAAGCCTTTGGAGGCAACTCACAACAGAGGATGACCCTTCCCAACTACCTTCCATGGCCCCAGAAACTCTACCAACCTGCCCCCAGCAAGAGAGGCTTCCTGTAGCCTGCAGGTAGATGAGTTAAATTCAAACAATCTCAGCCATAACTCTTAGAATGGAGTCTCCATCACCCTAACAGGAATGGACCCAGAATGCTTCTGTCTCCTCTGCCTCTAAACTCCAAGGTCAAGCTTCTGCCATTTGCTGGTTTACCCTTTGCTTTACCATTATGTGAACCAATACTATACAATATACTTTTGCCCTCTTGTGATCAAATACTGCCCCTGGTACAGTTAGGGATACAGCGGAATTGTGTGGGACCAGAGGAGACAGGGACAGGCCTGGGAAAGGGAAGGGGGAGGTAGCAGAGAATCAGAGACTCTTAGGTTTGGGGGTTTGGGGCCTTGGGGCCATAAGAGACAGGGCAAATATTTCAGCGATGAAAGGGACTATCTAGTAGGAAAAGAAAGGCTAAGAGAAGGGACTACCCCCTGGGGCATCCAGCTCCAGGAGCATAACAACCCTTAAACAGAGTGAGAGGGAGGACACCAGGAGGACACCCCAGAAACGTGGTCTTAGAGTATCAGTCCCCTAGGTTAAGGCCCAGGTCTTGACCCTTTGCATTTCCTATCTTCTCAGCCCCTCCCATTTATACGATGTCCATGTATTCTGGTGTGATAAAAAGAATTCATTCAACTCCCTTGCAGATCTGGAACTGGTCTCTTTCTTTGCCTAGTCTGTAAAGCTGCCCTAAAATTGTGTGTGGAACAATAGAGACAGTATCGCCCCCTAGTGACACAGGACAATCTCCATGGTATTCTGGAAGCTTTCCTGAACTGCCCTGGCTGTGGCCACTGTTGGAACGGAAATTATTTCTTTAGAATCTCTGACTATTAAATGATGCGCTTTGTCAGAATGGTGAGGACTCCAAACATCACCCCTTGCTCCCCCACCCTCCCAGCCAGTTTTCCGTACAGATGAACTAGACCTGTCTGCAATATCGGTTTTGAAGACAGTTTGCCCCAGCAAGAAACCTCAGAGTTTGATAGGGCAGCAGGTCAGGGCTGGGGAGGAAAAGAGAGTTCTGACGTCTTTGTTTCCATTCCAGCCCAGTCTGCCAAGCTGAAGCAGACTGATTGTCATCTGTCTTAAATCCAGAAGAACAAACGCTCTCAAACCAAACCTCATCACATATGTAATTCCAAGGAACAATGAACTACTTTTTTGGCAAAGGAAAGAAAGGCCCAGAGAATCATAGCCGAGTTTAGGCGGGGTGGAGGAAATAGGGAATGAATTTTGTTGATTGGGTGAAAGTCAGGACCTTGAGCACAGAAGCCAGGATGGAAGCATTGAGCTCCAGGTGCTCAGTCATTGCTGTCCCCACTGAGCTGCACTTCTTGCATTCCCTGGAACCCTAGGTGGATAATCTTCCTTCTGCACTGTCTCTCTGGGATATCTGAGGCTTTGCTGCCACACTGGGGTCACCTTCATCCCAGCACCTCCTCTGCCTCTGGTAAGAGGAGGTAAGAGGCAGGTGGACACTGGAGGGTGGTCAGGGCATGGCTGAAGCAGCCCTACATCAGAGCATACAGCCTGGAGTGTAGACCCATCCTGGCCAAAACAGAAGCAAGCAGTGAGAGAGGCAAAGGGAGCCAGCCTGTTTCCATAGATACGGATTTCAGTTGCATTTTATGACAGCCATGCCCAGCTGCCTGGGGAGGCATTGTTTGGATGCCTGGGGACCTGCACAGAAGGAAAATGAAGTAAGAAGCAATTTTTTAAAATTCTGAGTGGTTTCCTTCTCAGTTTCAGGCCAAGAGCTCCCTCTGCTCTTCAGGGAGGGCTACACTGAGAGTTTAGAGAAGAAGGTATTTGTCTCCCTGGAGCCCTGGATTGTGGTAAGCAAAGCTGGCCATGAGCTGCATTTACTCACTAGTAGAATTCTTCTGCTAGGAATTTGGAGAATTTAGTTTCCATATCTGCCTTCTCAACACTCTTCTCTCTATCCTTTGCAAGCTCTCATACTTAAGGTAAAAGAGGACTTGTCACCAGGTCATTGCCCCCATGCCTTTGGGAGAGTAACTGACATGCCTCAGTGGATCCCTAGGAGGCACGTCTGAAGCCCAATGACTGTGGTAATATCAGGAGGGTTAGAAGTCCCCACTCTGGGGCCCCCTTACCCTTCCTGTTATGTGTCCAGGGTCTTTTCATGTCCATGAGAATGTAATCTGGCTTTGACCTATTTTGGTGGATGGCCTGAGGAGAAGGGCCTGGTGCCTGCAAAGAGGCTGGCCTTGGCAAGTCATGTCAGAAGCACAAAAGTTAAGAGAAATCCTACCTTACTCAGTAGCCACAGGACCTGAGGAGATACAGAGCCCTGAGTGAGCAAGTCTTAGGAAATAGGCAGCTTCTTCCCCAGTGTTACCCTAGAGGGTGGGATGGTGCATGAACTGGCCAGGGACCTTCAAACTAAGCTCTTTCCGTTCATTATAACCTCACAGGCATAAGGAAGTAAAGACTCCAACTTCAGGGGCCAGACGACTGGACACTGTAGTGTTGGTCTTGCAGGAAAGACTCAGGGCAAAGCAGTGCGAAGACAACATGGAACAGCTCAGGAGAGTCAATGTGGAGCTGAGGAAAAGACAGTGTTAGGCAGTGTGGCAATGCCATTGCTGTTTTTAGGAGAAAGCAAATCTCCCAATTTTTTGAAGGCCTTATGACTACAAGTCTGGAGACCAAGGAGTGAGCACTCTGTGGCCAGCTCTTCTGTTTCCCACACACTGTGTTGGCTCAGGATGGGTTCCTGTGTTTGAAATCACAAGGAACCAGAACCCTCTTCACACTGTCCTGCCCCTTCTTCCCTGCAGCTTTTTCCTCCTGAAACCATGTGGGATGCTCCCTCTCTGTCTTCCCATCTGAGAATAGTCACCTTCATTAACCCCAAGAGGTCCTGTCTGACCCTTCTTAGGGACACTCAGTGGACATTCTCAGGTAGCTTCCTGTCCCAGAAGAGGAATAAAACAGAGAAAGAGAAGGTTATACACGTAATTTCTGTCAGGGGTCATTCCTGGCAGGGTCCTTGCCTTGAAGTGCAACCTGAAGAGCTCTAGGTCCTCAATCCCAGGCCCCTGAAAGTCACAGTCAAGTGCCTCTTAGAAGCAGGCCACAACTGGGCCTTCTCTTGAGGTTGCCATATGGCTGAAGAGGTGACAACTCCCCACCCCCATTGACCCCTAGTGAGAACTACCACTGGGGCTTTGAGAGGAGAGCTTACCCTGGTCTCCTGTGGATAGGTCAGCCTGGTGCCTAGAAGGAGTCCTCTTACTTTCAGATTCAAGCCATTCACTCCCAGAAACATTCATTTCTGTTTCCAGCTTCTACGTCATCTCCTGCTATCTCATCTACCTGGAATGCCCTCTGTATCATTCATTCTTTTATCCATTTAACAAAAACCCTTTGAGTTTTTTCATTTGCCAGGCCTTCCTAAAATAGATATGGGTAATTCCCTGAACTCAGAAATCTCACAGACTGGTGGGGGAGATAGACACATAAATCAACTATTAAAATCCAACTTACATAGCGTCAGAGCATTCCTAGGAAAGTAAAGCCCAAACTGAGCCTTAATGGATGAGTCAGACTTGGGAGCAGGAGGTTCAAGGTAGAGGTGGCAATAAGGGCAAAGGCATGGAGGCTTAGGATGGCGTAGGGAACTAAGTACAGTTGCTGTTGAAGGTCAAATGCAAATAAATGGCAAGAGATGCACTTGAGTCATAGGCACGTTTCTGATGGTAGGGGCCCTATATGCCATGTTAGCTTCTCCCGGCTGCATCCTGCAGTGATTCATGAGCTGTTTCCTGGAGCCCCAGGGGTCCACTGTGGTGCTTGAAAGGCAGGACCAGGGTCCCAGCAACCTCAACCTGGGTGACTTATCTTATATACTCAATTCCAGAGTAAGGTTTAACTTGAAATAAGAATGTTGAACAATACCTCTGTATGTAGTAGCAAACTAGAGAAGAGTTTTAAGTTTGGGAAAAACATGGTCAAGTTTGTGTTTCAGAAAGACCAGTCTGGCTTCTTGACTCCACTTCCAGCCATTCCTCCCTGCGTAAGAAAAGCTCTGACAGTAATAAATGATTTCTGGCAAAAATGAAAGCTTTTTCATTACACCTGTGATAATTGTTGCTAAACATATTTCATTCAGAGGAAAGAAAATGAAGTGAGGGTCCACTTTCCCCCCTCAGACTTCAGACAGAATCATCTTAGCCCGCTGGCTGCACTGACAGTGCCATCTAGTGGTATGAGGGCAGCAGAGCCCAGAAGGGAACCAAGCTTGAGACTGACTTTTGTGTCAAATGTATTTGCAAAATTCTGTGTTTATTATTTAACCCTCAAAACAACTCAAAAAAGCATGTCTCCTTGTTTGTCCATGACACAGGTCAGGAATATGAGGGATGGACAGGAACCAATATCTGTTTTGAGTCTTCTTTGGACCAGGAAGATTTACGTGAGATGGCATTAGTTATCCTTACTTCAAAGATGGAGAAACTGAAATCTGTGGTGATTGAGAGACCAACTAGATAAAGCCATAGACGATGAAGTTTTCCTGCTTCTGGAACTGAGTTCTTCCCATTGAATCGGTCAGAGTCAAACACCTTGCTTAAGTCAAAATGAAATCAAGTAATAAAGAATTAGGAAAGAGGCAGGCTTTTTTGGAATTCAGGATAACTGACCCAGACTACAGCTATTTTCTTTGCCACAAAGAAAAGGCAATGTCAAAAAAGAAAAAGAAAAACTCTCCTTCCCATGAAAGGCCAGAAATATGCCTATAAAGAAGAAATAACATTCTTGCTCTCTCTTGTTCCACCCACGCGTGATATCCGAATATAAGTACAAATCAGGCATCCAGAGCCATAAAGAGGCAAAATTAAATCACCTACAAGAAGCAAAAGTACTCAGATGATCTACAGGTTTGCAAATGATAACAGGCCCTTGAAAATGACGATGATAACAATGAAAGCTCAAACAATTCACCAAGATGATGAATAGAGTTTATATAATTCATCTGTTATTAAAATTAAAGTCCAGTATAGAAAGAAGGGGCTAAAAACTAGTAGGAGATAGAGCAGTAGTCATTGCTCTAACAGTTCAGTTTTTCAAAGATCCAAGCTAAAATGCTGAACTGAAAGAGAATCTAGTCTGGCAAATTTTTTTTCTAACTGCTTTCCTGAATATTCTAATGAAATGTAGAGGCCTTTCATCTTGTTGAAGCCAAGAACGTCAAGAAACAAATTTTTAAATGACAGTCTTGATTTGATGAAAATACAAATTCTCTGTACAGCAAAACACACTAAAATCAAAGTTGCAAGTGATAGTTTGAAAAAATTTTATGACCTATATGACAGAGAAGTAATAAGCATAACCTATAAAAAGGGCTTATAAATCAAAAATCAAAAGGCAAATAACCCCCAAAAATGGACAAAGGATATGAGTAGGCAATTCAGAAAGAAAGAAATGTAAATGGCTAGTAAATATATAAGTCATTCCATCTCTCTAGTAATCAGAAAAATGCAAATTAAAATAACTGGATATTTTCTCCCATCCTATTGTCAAAAAAAATGTAAAGATAGATAATAGCCAGTGATGGTAAGAATATATCAGTAAGTGCCCTCTCCCAAGCTATATTGAGAGTACAGTCTGTTTTGAGAGTAAACTGGTAGTACCTACCAATTTTAAATTTTACCTGTTTCTTGAATAATCAGTTCTACTGCTAGGAATACATCCTCTAAAAATATCCCCACATGTGCTCAAATATAGGTACATATGGATGTCTATTATTTTTAAAAGTTTGTAATAGCAACAAAAAAAAATGGAAGCACCCTAAATGTCCTTCAACAGGGAACAGACTGAACAAATTTACAGAATATCCTTATTATGGATAACAATACTATTGCAGTATTAAATACTATTGCAGACGTTAAAAGGATGCAGTTGATCTCTATCTATACTGCAAAGATACCAAGATATTTTAAGCATATCTTTAAAAAGCAAATAGAGTCTGGATGGGCACACACCAAACTGTTAAGCATAGTTACAGTGATGATGGGATAAGAAGAGAATAAGGAGAGCTCTTTACTTTTCATCCTACCAGCTCCTATATGGTTCGATTTTTTTTTTAGTGTGTAAGTATTCATGCCAACATTTGTAATTTAAAAAAATATGGACATATTTTAAATGAACTAGAGCAAATAATCCTAAAACTCATATGGAACCATAAAAGGCCCTGAATAGCCAAAGCAATGCTGAGAAAGAAAAACAAAGCTGTGGGCATTATACTCCTTGACTTCAAGCTATACTACAAAGCTACAGGATTCAAAATAGTATGGTACAGGCAAAAGAACAGACCCCTAGATCAATTGAACAGGATAGAAAGCCCAGATATAAACCCCATACATATGGTCGATTAATATATGATAAAGGAGCCATGAATATATAATGGAGAATAGAGTCTCTTCAATAACTGGTGTTTGGAAAATTGAACAGCTACATTCAAGAGAATAAAACTGGATTACTATTCAACTCCATACACAAAAGTAAACTCGAAATGGATTAAAGACCTAAATGTAAGGTATGAAACCAGAAAACTCTTAGAAGAAAACACAAGCAAAGATCTCTTGAACATAAACATGAGCAATATTTTTCTGAACACATCTCCTCAGGCAAGAAAAATAAAATAAAAAATGAACAAGTGAGACTACATCAAATTAAAAAGTTTCTGTAGAGCAAAGGACACCATCTCAGAACAAAAAGGCAACCTATAGTATGGGAGAATATATTCATAAATGATTTATCCAATAAGAGATCAACATACAAAATATATAAAGAACTCACATGCTTCAACATTCAAAAAAAATAAATAACTTGATTTAAAAAATAGGTGGAGAACATGAACAGACATTTTTCCAAAGCAGAAATGCAGATGACCAGCAGGCATATGAAAAAATGCTCCACGTTTTTAGCCATCAAGGGAAATGCAGATCAAAACCACAATGAGCTATCACCTCACACCAGTTAGAATGGCCACTATCCATAAAGCAAAAAATAAGTGTTATCGAGGATGTTGAGAAACCAGAATCCTCCTATACTGTTGGTGGGATTTACATTGGTACAGCCACTGTGGAAAGCAGCGGAGCTTCTTCAAAAAAATAAAAATAGAAAGACCATATAACCAAGTAATTTCACTTCTAGGAATTTTTCTGAGGAAAACAAAATCCCTGATTTGAAAAGATATGTGCACCCCTATGTTTATTGTCACATTATTTATAATAGCCAAGATATGGAAGCAACCAAAGTGGCCATCAATCAATGAAATGGATAAAAAAGAGGTGGGACACAAGGACAACCACAAAAAAAAAGAAATCCTGCCCTGTGCAACAACATGGATGCACCTAGAAGGTATTATGCTAAATGAAATAAGCCAGGCAGAGAAAGACAAATACCATATGACTTATTTGTAGAATATAAAAACAAAACAAAACAAAATGAACAAAACAGCAGTAGACTCATGGACACTGAGGAGTGACTGGTGGTTACCATGGAGGTACATGATGGGGAGGATGAGGAGGATAAAAAGGGCACAAAAATTCTCAATCATAACATAAGTTGGTCACAGGTATGGTAGTAAAGCATGGGGAATATAGCCAATGATTCTGTAACATCTTCCTATTTTGACAGATAGTAACCACACTAGTTGGGGTGAGGATTTAATAATATGTGTAACTGTTGAACCCCTGTGTTGTATATTTGAAACTAACCTAAGATTGTATATTGACTACACTTCAGTAAAAAAAATACGGATATGTGCAAAGTAAATTCATCTATTTAGAAAATATTTTCAGCTATGTTGTTTTTTTAAGCCAAAAAAAACATTTTTAAATACCCGAATGTTAACTGATTAGTACAAAGACCAGAGGCTCCAAATGATCTGAAACATTAACAACTATAGAATTGAAACCCATAATTAAAGGAGACAACACAGGCAGCCAGAGCAAACATGGGCTTTGGAGTCAAGCAGATCTGGTTGCAGTCCTGGCCCTGCCCCTTTTTCTCTGTGACCATAAGCAAATTACTTAACCTCACTGAGTCTCAATGAAATGGAGATAAAACTGCCTCCCCCTTAGTCTTGATGTATGCACCATGTATATACAAAATTTTCTCTCCCTTACTGATCCATGATATTATATGCAGGATGGGCTAATATGGCAGCTGAGAGACTACAGCGAACTCCACAAGTGTCGTTTCTCGTTTTTTTCTGGATCGACCCAAAGAAATGTTTATAGGGCCTTGTCCTGGCCACAGAGTGTCAGAAAGTGCAATGGGGTGGGGGGGGCTCTAATACAAAATTTCTGGGCACAGGGCCAAGATGTCCAATTGCAGCAGCTAGGCCAGTGGTTCTACAATGTTGGCATGCATTAGAATCACTTGTATGGCCCATTAAAACAGTTTGCTTGTCTCCATACTGAGTCAGCAAGCCTGGGGTAGGGCTTGGGGTTTGCGTTCCCAGCAAGTTCCCAGGTGATGCTAGTGCTGCTGGTCTAGGGAGCCATAAGTTTGTGAGCCACTGATCTATAGCATCAATAACTGCTCCCACCCCAGTGAATTTTAGGCCACAGCAACCTCTTTCCCTACTTCTGTTCTGGGATGTTCTCTCTGCACCTCCACAGGCACCTAGAATGCCAGGACACTCCCTAGTCTCACCTCTAGCCAATGGCCAGTTTGTGCAGCCTGTGCTCTACTCACCAAGGTGATGGGGCAGCTGAGGAGAACCCAACTGGGAAGTGCAGAGGAGTTGGGGGCTGGGGGCAGGTTGCCAAGAGCCAGACCTAGTTCTGGCCTGGGTCCTGCCTGCTGTGTGTGCTCAACACAAGAATGGAGAGTGTATCCCCCTTCTGCCTAAGCCGATTGGGAAAGATAACTTTGTTAGCAGGAAAAGCCCAGGCCGAGGGGTCGGGCTCTATAGAATTGGAACAGTCTGCTCATGCATGAAGTGTTTTGTTCAATAGAGAGGCCAGCCTTGTCCTGACAACTCATCTGTGTGGGAAATCCTCTCCTGAGTGAAAGTGCCCCCCTCTTCCCCCTACAGCCAACCCCTTGCCCCTCAGGGCACAGGAGCCCTTGAACCTCAGCCAAATGACTATGATGAAGAATCTCTGGCTCACAACCGAATTGTCCAGGGAGAAAGGACAGGGATCCAGGGCTCACCTTCTGGGCCTCTCCAGGTGGTGCAAACAAGAAAAAGCAAGTATGGATCTCTATGCTGGTGAAGCAGGGAACCCTGGATCTCACTCCAATAGTATCCTAGTGGTGATAGCAGGTACTATTTATCAAGTGTTAACTGAATGTCAAGTACTGAACTCTTTCTTATGCTTATTGTTTTATGTAATCACTACAACTCTTTGAAATAGACATTGGTTCCCATTTTTCACAAGAGAAAACAGAGGCAGGAACCAGGAAAGTCATTTATGTAAGGTCAGGCAGCTGGCTTGTGGTCAAGCTGAGATCTCACTCCAATGCCTGGCATTAACCACGTCACTGTTTCATTTCCTGAAGGATGGAGGCCCCAGCCAAGGCCAGATCTGGGCTTTGCACTACACTGTAGTGCATGTAGGGGCACTTTCACCATGTGCTACACCACACTGGGCCCTGTGCCTCTCCACCTGTGTATTGTCAGCACAGTACCAGGCACACAGTGGCTGCATGGCAGAAGTCTGTGGTGGAAAGGAAATACAAAGGTGCACAAGGGATGCTGGGTAGTGTCTCATTTCCTGGGGCTGTCAGAAGTTAGCAACATGTGGGTGAACAAATCCTACAAGGGAAACAATCGAAAGGCAAAAATTGTATTTCCCAGTGGTTTTTGTCTTTACCCACTCTGTTTCAGCCCCTCTGACCTCCTTGCTGCTGAGAGCCTTCACCCTGGATTGTTCCCCCTCCACCTTCACGGCTCACCCTTACCCCCTTTATTTATTTATTTAATTTTTTAAGTTAAGGTATCATTGATATACATTCCTATGAAGGTTTCACACAAAAAACAATGTGGTTACTACATTCACCCATATTATCAAGTTCCCCCTATACCCCATTGCAGTCACTGTCCATCAGTGTAGTAAGATGCCACAGAATCATTATTTGCCTTCTCTGTGGTACACTGTCTTCCCCATGATGCCCCCCACACCATGTGTGCCAATCATAATGCCCCTTAATCCCCTTCTCCCTCCCTCCCCATCCATCCTCCCCCACCCCACCCCTTTGGTAACCACTAGTCCCTTCATGGAGACCCTCGCCCCCTTTAAAGTCCACTCAAACCTCATCTTCTCAGTGTGGTCTGTGTGTGTACCACCTCCCCTCCACCAGCTCTCCCAACCCTCCTTCCCCACCATATTGTTCCATTTTTGGTAGTGCTTACCACCTCCTAACCAAATATATAATTCACTGAGTTATGTGTTTAATGAGAATCCTTCACATCCCCCACATGACTATAAACTCTGCTATGGCAGGGATCTTTGTTTTATTCACTGATATGTCTCAAACACCCCAGTGGGTGGGCGCATAACAAATACTTGTTGAAAAGAATCTCTGCCTACTAAGTCAGAGCCAGGCCCAAAACACTCAGGAAAGTGACATAATTCACCCATTGACCCTGGGTTTCTCAGAGACTCATCACCTCTTTCTCACCACAGAAGATGGGAGAGGTTCTTGTCTCCTAATTCCAGTCTCCAGAGTTGACCAAAGATGGTCCCCTCAGGCCCCATAAATCTGCCTGTCATTCTACTCATGCTAGGGCTTACCTGGTTCTCCCTTGCAGACTCTTGCTGCTAAATGAGTCTGTTCCCCATAAGCAGAGGCACCCAAAGTCATGGAAAATGCCTGGGCTTCAGAGCTGCACCATGACCTTACAGTGTCATTCCCACCCTGAGCTTCAGTTTTCTTATCTATAAAATGAGGGGATTGGGGCCAATGATTTCATCTGGGCTTTCTCAGTTCTGACAGTTTCCCTATAGAAGGGGGCGAGGGTATGACTTTGTTCAAGGCACACTTAGAAACAAACAACCTATGACCCTGGGGCACAAGACACAGCCATACTCAGAGGGACAGGAGATGATAGCAAACATAAGCAAACAAGTGAACAGGGATTCACAGAGCTCATGCATCAGATTAGTAGCCACTATCATTATGAAGAGTTTCACAGAACAGGAAAGGCGGTTACTGTCATCTCTCTTCCACAGATAAGAATACTGAAACCTAGAGAATAGACTGAGGATTAAAGATGGTGGCATGAGAGAGGAGACAGAGGCTCCCTCCTAAAACCACATACAATTCAAAAATATAGTTGGTGCAACTAATCCTGAGAGAGCAAAAGGAAAGAGGACTGTGCCAGACTGCATACACCTGGAGAAAAGAGCAGACCTCACAGAACAGGGTAATGTACCAGAGCTGTGGCCTGGAGGGACCCAAACCCTTCCCCCATCCCAGCTCATCGGCGGGAGGAAGAGAAACAGAGCAGGGAGGGAATGGAGACCTGGGACTGCTGAATACCTAACTCCGGAGATCTGCTCTGGGAGCACAAACCTACATTTCATGGTGCTTTCATGATACTCTTGTGATTATAGGGTTGGAAAGCTAAGACATGCAGGAATCCAGGATCTCTAAGAATGAAAGAATACTGAGAGAACTGTGTGACCAATCCAAAGAGAACAATATTCGCATTATAGGGATACCAGAAGAAGAAAAGAGAGAGAAAGGAATACAAAGTGTCTTTGAGGAGGTAATTGCTGAAAACTTCCCCAATCTGGGGTAGGAGATAGTCTTTCAGGCTATGGAGATCCACAGATCTCCCAACACAAGGGACCCAAGGAAGACAACACCAAGACATATAGTAATAAAACTGGCAAAGATCAATAAGGACAGACTATTAAAAGCAGCCAGAGGGAGAAATAAGATCACATACAAAAGAAACTCAGCAGGCTAACATCAGACTTCTCAGCAGAAACCTTACAGGCTAGAAGGGAGTGGCATGATGTATTTAATGCAATGAAGCAGAAGGGCCTTGAACCAAGATTACTTTATCTGGCAGGATTTTCATTTAAATTTGAAGGAGGGATTAAACAATTTCGAGATGAGTAAAAACTGAGAGAATTTACCTCTCACAGACCATCTCTACAGTGTATTTTGGAGGGACCACTATAGAACTAAGTGTCCCCAAGGTTTAATAGCTGTCACCAGAGGTAATAAAACCACAGTAAAGAAAGAAGAACAGCTAATTACTAGCAAATGCAAAATTAAATTAACTATCCCCAAACTCAATCAAGGGATAGACAAAGAATACAGAATATCATACCAAATATATAAAGAATGGAGGAGGAAGAAAAAGGAGGAACGGAAAAAAGAACCTTTAGATTGTGTTTGTAATAGCATATTAAGTGAGTTAAGTTAGACTCTTAGATAGTAAAGAAGTTAACCTTGAACCTTTGGTAACCATGCATCTAAAGCCTGCAGTCGCAATAAGTACATATGTATCGATAATCACCCTAAATGTAAATGGACTGAATGAACCAATCAAAAAACATAGAGTCACCAAATGGATAAAAAAACAAGACCCATCTACATGCTGCCTACAAGAGACTCACTTTAAACTGAAAGATATACACAGACTAAAAGTGAAGGGATGGAAAAAGATATTTCATGCAAATAATAGAGAGAAAAAAGCAGGAGTTGCAGTACTTGTATCATACAAAATAGACTTCGAGACAAAGAAGGACATTATATAATAATAAAGTGGTCAATCCAACAAGAAGATATAACCATTATAAATATCTATGCTCCCAACACAGGAACACCCACATATGTGAAACAAATACTTACAGAATTAAAAGGGGAAATAGAGTGCAATGCATTCATTCTAGGACACTTCAACACTCCACTCACTCTGAAAGACAGATCAATCAGACAGAAGATAAGTAAGGACACAGAGGCACTGAACAACACATTAGAACAGATGGACCTAACAGACATCTACAGAACTGTACACCCAAAAGCAACAGAATACACTTCTTCTCAAGTGCACATGGAACATTTTCAAGAATAGATTATATACTAGGCAACAAAAACAGTCTCAGTAAATTCAAAAAGACTGAAATTGTACCAACCAGTTTCTCAGACCACAAAGGTATGAAACTAGAAATAAGCAAAAAAAATGAGAAATCCCACAAACGCATGGAGGCTTCACAACATACTCCTAAATAACCAATGGATCAATGACCAAAAACAGAGATCAGGCACTATATGGAGACAAATGACAACAAGAATTCAACACTGCAAAATCTGTGGGACGCAGTGAAGGCCATGCTGAGAGGAGAGTATATTGCAATACAGGCCTACCTCAGGAAAGAACAATCCCATATGAGCACTCTAAACTCACAATTAATGAAACTAGAAAAAAAAAGAAAAAGGAAGCCCAAAGTCAGTAGAAGGAGGGACATAATAAAAATTAAAGTAGAAATAAATAAAATTGAGAAGAACAAACCAATGGAAAGAATCAATGAAAGCAAGAGCTGGTTCTTTGAGAAAATAAACAAAATATATAAACCCCTAGCCAGACTTATCAAGAAAAAAAGAGTCTACTCACATAAACAGAATCAGAAATGAGAAAGGAAAAACCACTATGGACATCACAGATATACAAAGAATTATTAGAGAATACTATGAAAAATTATATGCTAACAAACTGGATAACCTAGAAGAAATGGACAACTTTCTAGAAAAATAGAACCTTTGAAGGCTGACCCAGAAAGAAACAGAAAATCTGAACAGACCAATTACCAGCAATGAAATTGAACTGGTAATCAAAAACCTACCTAAGAACAAAACCCCTGGACCAGATGGCTTCACCACTGAATTTTATCATACATTTAGTGAAGACCCAATACTCATCCTCCTTAAAGTTTTCCAAAATATAGAAGAGGAGGAAATACTTCCAAACTCATACTATGAGGCCAACATCACTCTAATACCAAAACCAGGCATACACCACAAAAAAAGAAAATTACAGACCAATATCTCTGATGAACATGGATGCAAAAATACTCAACAAAATATTAGCAAACCAAATTCAAAAATACATCAGAAAGATTACCCATTATGATCAAGTAGGATTTATGCCAGGGAGGCAAGGGTGGTACAACATTAGAAAATCCATCAACATCATCCACCTATTCAACGTAGTACTGGAGGTCCTTGCCACTGCAATCAGACAACATAAAGAAATAAAAGGCATCCAGATTGGCAAGGTAGAAGTTAAACTGTCCCTGTTTGCAGATGACATGATATTGTACATGAAAAACATTAAGAATCCACTCCAAAACTACCAGATCTAATATCTGAATTCAGCAAAGTTGCAGGATACAAAATTAATATGCAGAAATCTCTGGCATTCCTATACACTAATGATGAACTTGCAGAAAGAGAAAGCAGGAAAACAATTCCCCTCACAATTGCATCAAAAAGAATAAAATACCAAGGAATAAACCTAACTAAGGAAGTGAAAGACTTATACTCTGAAAACTACAAGACACTCATGAGAGAAATTAAAGAAGATACCAATAAATGGAAACACATCCCATGCTCATGGATAGGAAGAATTAATATTGTCAAAATGGCCATCCTGCCTAAAGCAATCTACAGATTCAATGCAATCTCTATCAAAATACCAACAGCATTCTTCAACGAACTAGAGAAAATCATCCCAAAATTCATATGGAACCACAAAAGACCTCAAATAGCCAAAGCGATCCTAAGAAGGAAGAATAAAGCAGGGGAATTACGCTCCCCAACTTCAAGCTCTACTACAAAGCCATAGTAATCAAGACAATTTGGTACTGGCACAAGAACAGACCCATAGACCAATGGAACAGGCTAGAGAGCCCTGATATAAACCCAATTACATATGGTCAATTAATATACAATAAAGGAACCATGGATATACAGTGGGAAAATGACAGCCTCTTCGACAGCTGGTGTTGGCAAAACTGAAAGAAAAGGAGCAACACACAGCAGCAATTCACCGGAGAATTCTGCTTTATTAGGGAAAGGTGCTGGGTTATATAGGAAGGGGCATGGGGTGATTGTGGTGTCACTTCTACGGGGCTGGTGGCTATTGGCTAGGTGCTGGGATTAGGGGGGTGAGGGGTGATTGGGCTTCAGGTGGTGCCAGCGGGAACCGAGGACCCGGAAGAGAAGCAGGAGGTTCGCCATCTTATGGGTGGGGGCCCTTCAAAAACTGGACAGCTACATGCAAGAGAATGAAACTGGGTTATGGTTGAACCCCATACACAAAAGTAAACTCAATATAGATTAAAGACTTGAATGTAAGTCATGAAAGCATAAAACTCTTAGAAAACAGCATAGGCAAACATCTCCTCAATATAAACATGAGCAACTTCTTCGTGAACGCATCTCCTCAAGAAAGGGAAACAAAAGTATAAATGAACACATGGGACTACATCAAACTAAAAAGTTTTTGTACAGCAAAGGACATCATCAACAAAACAAAAAGGCATCCTACAGTATGGGAGAATATATTTGTAAATGACATATCCGACAAGGGGTTAACATCCAAAATATGTACAGAACTTAGACACCTCAACACTCACAAAGCAAATAACCTGATTAACAAATGGGCAGAGGATATGAAGAGACGGTTCTCCAAATAAGAAATTCAGATGGCCAACAGACACATAAAAAGATGCTCCACATCACTAATCATCAGGGAAATGCAAATCAAAACCACAATGAGATATCACCTCACACCAGTAAGGATGACCAGCATCGAAAAGACCAAGAACAACAGATGCTGGCGAGGATGCAGAGAAAGGGGAACCGTCCTACACTGCTGGTGGGAATGTAAGCTAGTTCAACCATTGTGGAAAGCAATATGGAGGTTGGTCAAAAAAACTAAAAATAGAAATACCATTTAACCCCAGAATCACACTCCTTGGAATATACCCAAAGAATACAACTTCTCAGATTCAAAAAGACATATGTACCCCTATGTTTATTTCAGCACTTTTTACAATAGCCAAGATATGGAAGCAACCTAGGTGTCCATCAGTAGATGAGTGGATAAAGAAGATGTGGTACATAGATACAATAAATACTATTCAGCCATAAGAAAGAAAGAAATCCTACCATTTGCAACAACATGGATGGAGCTGGAGGATGTTATGCTCAGTGAAATAAGCCAGGTGGAGAAAGACAAATGCCAAATGATCTCCCACATTTGTGGAGTATGACAATGAAGCAAAACTGAAGGAACAAAATGGCAGCAGACTCAGAGACTCCAAGAATGAACTAGTGGTTACCAAATGGGAGGGGTGTGGAAGGGTGGGTGGGGAGGGAGGGAGAAGGGGATTGAGAGGTTTTATGTTTAGTACACATGGTGTGGGGGATCACGGGGAGAACAGTTTAGCACAGAGAAGGCACATAGTGGATCTGTGGCATCTTGCTGCACTGATGGACAGTGACTTCATCAGAGTATGGGTGAGGACTTGATAATATGGGTAAATGTAGAAACCACATTGTTTTTTCATGTGAAACCTTCATAAGAATGTATATCAATCATACCTTAATAAAAATTTTAAAAAAAAGAATACTGTAACCCAGAGAGGCTGAGCAAACTGCCCACAAATAGGAAGCTAAAGAGCCACACCCAGAGCCAGGTGTTCCAACTACCAATCCCATAGTCTTTCCACATGTAATTGCTTCACTGTTACCAAAACTCACCGTGGTAGAATAATGCCACCATCCCAAAGTGTCAATAATCTAATCATTTATTCTACATTAAAGATTATAAATTGGAATTTGCATTTGTAACTGGTTATGTCTCATGTTCTAGAGATTTATTTGCATCAAATAAAACAATTGAGTCACCACGGGAAGGCATCCCTCTGAAAGACCCAAGAAACTGACTCTGGTGGTAGGAATAGACAACCATCCCTGTGACACTCTCCCCATCTCTTTCAAAATGTTCCTCAAGAGGTATGGGATTGTTTATATTTTCAAGAACTTTCCAACTGCAAGCAGAAAAACTGACAACAAAAATAATTCAATCAATTGGGTACTATTAGTAGAGTGTCTTCAATGTCTATGGACCAAATAAGCAAAGCAAGTGCTAAATCAGAAAGCTGAATTTGTCCAAACCTGAGTGACTATAACTGCTCCAGAGCCTTGTTGACATTCCTGTTTTTCCATATTCTAACACGTCTTCTACTACATTCTCTCACACAGTGATGTCAGGAGATGGGGCTGCTCAAACATATTAGCCATGCTGGACTGGGAAGCCCTGGAAAGGAGAAGTTCATTTGAAGAGAAAGTGTAGGTTCTAGAATTTTTCAAGGAAAGCACAAGCTTTAAGAATCGACATTTTCTGGATGTTCTCAAAAGAAAGATGATTTTGGGTTTCTTTCCATCTCTTCTCTGACTTCTTGCCTCACTGATATTGGGGAACAGCCTTGACCAGTTGTTTGTTTGTTTTTTAATTTAAGTATCATTGATATACAATCTTACAAAGTTTTCACATGAATAACATTATGGTTTCAACATTCACCCATTGTATCAAGTCCTCACTCGCGCCCATTGTAGTCACTGTCTATCAGCATTACTTGTCTTCTCTTCTCTGTGCTGTACTGCCTTCCCTATGACCTACCTATATTGTGATCGCAAATCATAGTGCCCCTTAATCCCTTTCTCCCTCTCCACTAACGCTCCTCAACCCCTTCCCTTTGGTAACCATTAGTCCCTTCTCCATGTCTGTGAGTCTGCTGCTATTCAGTTTTGCTTTGTTTTTATACTCCACAAATGAGTGAAGTCATTTCGTACTTGTCTTTCTCCACCTGACTTATTTCACTTAGTATAATACCCTCTGAGATCCATCCATGCTGTTGCAAATGGTAGGATTTCTTTTCTTTTTATGGTGGAATAATATTTCATTGTGTGTATGTACCACCTCTTCTTCATCCATTCATCTATTGATAGACACTTAGTTTGCTTCCATATCTTGGCCATTGTGATTAGTGCAGTGATAAGCATAGGAGTGCATATGTCTTTTTGAGTCAGGGTTCTTGTTTTCTTCAAGTAAATTCCTAGGAGTGGAATTACTGGGTCAAATGGTATTTCTATTTTTAGTTTTTTGAGGAACCTCCATATTGCTTTCCACAACGGTTGAACTAATCTACATTCCGACCTATGGTGTAGGAGGATTCCCCTTTCTCTGCACCCTTGCCAGCATTTGTTGTTTCTTGTCTTTTGGATGTTGACCATCCTAACTGGAGTGAGGTAATATCTCATTGTGGTTTTAATTTGCATTTCCCTGATGGTTAGTGATGTGGAGCATCTTCTCATGTGCCTGTTTGCCATCTGAATTTCTTCTTTGGAGAAGTGTCTGTTCATATCTTCCACCCATTTTTTAATCAGGTTATTTGTTTTTTGGGTATTGAAGCATATGAGTTCTTTATATATTTTGGATGTTAACCCCGTATTGAATAAATCATTTATGAATATATTCTTCCATACTGTAGGATATCTTTTTGTTCTACTGATGGTGTCCTTCGCTGTACAGAAGCTTTTCAGCTTGATATAGTCCCACTTGTTCATTTTTGCTTTTGTTTCCCTTGCCCAGGGGAATATGTTCATGAAGAAGTCGCTCATGTTTATGTCCAAGAGATTTTTGCCTATGTTTTCTTCTTAGAGTTTTATCGTTTTGTGACTTACATTCAGGTCTTTGATCCATTTCGAGTTTACTTTTGTGTATGGAGTTAGACAATAATCCAGTTCATTCTCTTACATGTAGCTGTCCAATTTTTCTAACACCAGTTGTTGAAGAAGCTGTTATTTCCCCATTGTATATTCATGGTTCCTTTATCATATATTAATTAACTATATATGTGTGGGTTTATATCTGGGCTCTCTCTTCTCTTCCATTGATCTATGGGTCTGTTCTTGTGCCAATACCAAATTGTTTTGATTACTGTAATTTTAGTAGAGCTTGAAGTCAGGGAGCATAATCCCCCCAGTTGTGTTCTTTCTCAGGATTTCTTTGGTTATTTGGGGTCTTTTGTGGTTCCACATGAATTTTAGAACTATTTGTTCTAGTTCATTGAAAAATGTTGTTGCTAGTTTTTTAGGGATTGCATTGGATCTGTAGATTGTTTTAGGCAGGATGGCCATTTTGACAATATTAATTCTTCCTATCCATGACCATGGGATGAAGTTCCATTTATTGGTGTCTTCTTTATTTTCTCTCATGAGTGTCTTGTGGTTTCAGAGTATAGGTCTTTCACCTCCTTGATTAGATTTATTCCTAGTATTATTCTTTTGATGCAATTGTAAATGGAGTCATTTTCCTGATTTCTCTTTCTGCTAATTCCTTGTTAGTATATGCAACAGATTTCTGTGTACTGACTTTGTATCCTGCAACTTTGCTGAATTAAGTTATTCTAACAATTTTTTTAGTGAAGTCTTTAGGGTTTTCTGTGTATAATATCATGTCATCTACAAACAGTAACAGTTTAACTTCTTCTTTACCAATTTAGATGCCTTTTGTTTCTTTGTGTTGTCTTCCTGCTATGGCTAGGACCTCCAGTACTATGTTGAGTAAAAGTGGTGAGAGTGGGCAACCTTGTCTTGTTCCCAATCTTGGAGGAAAAGCTTTCAGCTTTTCACTGTTAAGTATCATGTTAGCTGTGGATTTGTCATATATGACTTTTTTATGTTGAGGCATGTACCCACTATTCCCATTTTGTTGAGAGTTTTTATCATGAATAGATGTTGAATTTTGTCAAATGCTTTTTCAGCATCTATGGAGATGATCATGAGATTTTTATCCTTCTTTTTGTTGATTTAGTATATGATGTTGATTGATATTTGAATATTGTACCATCTTTGCATCCCTGGAATAAATCCCAGTTGGCCAAGATGGATGATCTCTTTGATGTAATTTTGAATTCAGTTTGCTAGAATTTTGTTGAGGGTTTTTGCATCTATGTTCATCAGGGATATTGGCCTTTAATTTTCTTTTTTTGTGATGACTTTGCCTGGTTTTGGTATTAGAGTGATGCTGGCCTCATAGAGTCTGTTTGGAAGCATTTCCTCCTTTTCTACTTTTTGGAATACTTTAGGGAGGATAGGTATTTGCTCTTCTTTAAATGTTTGATAAAATTCAGCTGTGAGCCATCTGTGCCAGGAGTTTTGTTCTTCAGTAGTTTTTTGATTACCAATTTGATTTCATTGCTGGTAACTGGTCTGTTCAGATATTCTGTTTCATCCTGGGTCTGTCTTGGAAGGTTGTATTTTTCTAGAAAGTTGTCCTTTTCTTCTAGGTCATCCAATTAGTTGGCAACCAGTTGTTTTTAACTGAGGGATTCCCTAGAGGGCATTTTCCCAATTAGAGTGGGCCTTCAAACCTGGCTGTTCAAAAGAAGTCAGAATTTTTAAGTCAATAAGGCCATGGGATAGTGAAAATTTTAATGAAATTGGAATATGAGACTCATACAACTTTGATGCCATCCTCTTCTAACTGCCTCCATCAAAAGGCAATATGCCCACACCAGAAAAGGCAGGAAATGGGAATAGGGGGAAGGCAAATGCTTAGATTTTTTTCTGGTTTACCCTCAAAGTTGCTTCAATTTAGTAATCACACATTGCAGATTTCCTAAAACTATTTTTGCTCCACTGCTGCCACAAGTAAACTTGCAGAGTAAAATTTTCTGATTTTTTTGGTTTGGAAAATGTAGCTAAAATCACCATTTTCATACCAGTGCAATAGCCAGTCCCAGACAGTGGGAAGGGAGTGGGCCTCAGAAAGGCAGAGAAAGCATTAGTTCATGCCCTCCAAGCTAGCATCCCAAACATCATTCCTCATTAAGCCACACTGGTATTTCACCCCAGAGTCAAGTGATGAGCAAAAACATCATACTCCATTTCACAGGTGGAGGCTCTAAAGTCTAAAACTGTTGGCTGCATTATATAATCCCCTTGACTCTACAGCTTCTCAAAAGTATTTGTAATTGTGAGTGCCACAATGTGAGAAATGTTATTATCTTGACAAGTGGCACCAGAATTCTTTGAAGCATTAAGGCTCCTTTCAATTAGGGAGACTGCCCAACTGAAAGTTATGAAACACAAGTACAGAGCCCCAGTAGAGGACAATGTATCATCCTTTGAAAATAACTGACCACTCTCGGTGACTTTGGCACAGTCTGACTCAGGGCAAAGGAAAGCACACAGGTGACTCTTACTGTCCCTACATCACTAAAATTCTCTAAGCTGATGGTAAGGCATTGGGAAAATAACCCTAGGCTCTTGCACTCTGGAGAGAAGTCAAAGGTTTCTGTTGTAAAGGGCCTGTCTGCTGCTAAAAACAACATTTGGAGGCTGCAGAAGCCCCATCTGAGCTTTCCCACATCAGCTGTCCCCTACCCTCCTCCCCTTGGTGCCCAACACAGCTCTCCTATTCTCTCTCTCCTATTGTCTTCCAAATATCCCTCCTTCATAAAAGCTGTCTGGCTGGGAGCTTAAAATATTGCTGGACAGTAAAACCTACCCATCAGGGCCAATCCAGTCATATCTGTTCAGTCGTGCAGCACAGTAGGGGTGGGGAGAGAAGTGGGAGGTGGGCTTTTAGGCACCAAAGGAAAGAAGCAGAAGTTGCCATTTTGCTTCTGAGCACCAAGAGAGAAAAAACCGCACATATTTCTCCGGGGGACCTACTCCTATCGGCAAGTTTTCCCTGGGTGATACTACTTTTCAGCCTTCCCTCTGCCCCCACTTCTTTCCCAACTTAAGGGACATATCCAGGCTTCTCCAAAAGGAAGACAGTTGCCACTAAGGTTTGGTCTTGGGTTGGGATATCTGGACTCAAGAGAATTGAATTCTGAAAACCCAGTTAGAATTGGCCTAAGAGTTGGTACAAGTCTGGATGGGAAAGGAATGTAAGAATGAGGGGGCAGGGAGCGGATGTGGAGATGTCTAAATTCTAACGACAACTTGACTTATTGAAGTCCTTTCATTTTTTCAGAATGAATTAATTAATGCCTACAGGAATCTGAAGGAACCTAAACCAAGTATTTGATGTTTATGAAAGATTTTTCACCTTTTCACTCAAACCCTGCAATAGGAGTAATAGTACTAAATATTAAGTGCTGTAGGTATAGGGGAGGCTTCATGCTCAGTATCTTTGATGTTGGAGCATTTAATGCAGTGCAAGAACAGGTCTGGCTAAGGACCATAAAACTCTTCCTGGGAGCAGGTTCTTTTGTCTATGAGAGCTACTGGTTAAAGTAGCTGCCCTAGAAACACAAATGGTGACACATTTACACACCTTTGCCAGCCGGAGTGGTAAGTGGCCATCTAATCCTTTGAAGAACTTGTTAACAAAGATGTACGTGTGTTCTTCCGCATCTTCAAAGCCAGGAAAATGTTGCTATGCTAGAAATCACCCTGGGCTTAAAGCCGAAAGCCCAGGGCTCACCCAGCTCTGCCCTCACTAGCTGAGCCCCCTTGGGAGACTTATTTAGCCTCCCAGTCTTGGCTCCCTCTCTGGTAATGGGGGCTGATAATGCCTAGTTCACTGGTTCTCAAACATCCATTTGTGGACCTATCAGTTCTGGTCCAAGATGAATTTTTTAGCAGCCTGTGACAAAAATATGACAATGATGTAGTAAACAATGTAGTACATTTTTCACCAAGTGTTAGATTTAAAGGTCTTTTTTTCTTAAATTATGTCCTTTTTGGTTTCATGGTATTAAAATCCCCTTTTATGAAATGATGGTGAAAACAGACAATATTCATATTTCATGGTTTAATAAGTTTCTTATTCGTATGTCCCTGCTTGGAAAAATGAGGGTTTGGTAGCCCTATGTTGATCACCTGGTTTTGTTGTGCTTACTGTGAAATGAGAGCTGAAATAAGATATGTGAAAGTCTATCACTCATAAACAGATAAGGTGCTATTTTAATTATAACCTAAAACCATAATCCTCTGCTGGGATGTTCTGGTAGATGCCATAGGAGTGGAGGCTGGAACTCCATCAGTTTATTTTCCATCTTTAATAGATCTTTTGCCTATTTGAAGGAGAGAAGATAAATATTCTTCTCTTGGTTTAGATTCCTCCCTGCTCCCAGTGGAACAGTTTACTCTAATATACTCTGATCTAACTTCCTTTAAATATAATTTTAGAAGTCAGAATCCCAAGGCACTTCCCCTTAGCACCTCTAGCTTCTCTTCCTAAGGACATAGTTGGCCTGTTTCAATAGCAAGGAATTGGAAATATTTTGTCCTAAGTTACAGTTTCTCTCCTTTCATTATTACAAGAAGCTTTGTAACTAGACATTTTTCACAAAACCACTCAATCCTAGCACTGTAGGGTAGGGTGTGGAAGCACACAGCTCTGTTGTGCTTTAGTTTGGAAATTATAAATGGGGTGGTCAGGAGGATCTTTTGTGTTTCGTGAACATGTGCCAGGACATTCATGAGTCAAGAACCATTGGCCTTACAGCTAATATCTTTGATCTTATACAAAACAGTGCCTTAAAACAGCTAGTTTTGGATCAGTTTACTATCTGCTTTTGGTATTTTCCATTTCTTTCCAAAGAGCACAGGAGTTCCCTGGACTCTAAGTACTACTGGTATTACAAGCACTCAGGAACTGAGAATTTCAGATTGCATATGATTATTATTGGTCCCATCCACTGGTGTTTGTGCAGCTCACACTCTGTGAAGGTCTGTTTTATGTCATGATGGTTCACATAGGGTGAAAACCAAAAAGAACTCTAAAAGCTTTTGATTCTAAAAGGGATAAATAAGACTGGTGGACATATAGTCCTGAGAGCTTGCTCACTGCACACACTCATGTGGGTACATGAGTGAAATACACACAGCCACCCAAAAGGACTAACATGGTACAATACAAGTACGAGTGTCAAAACTGAGTTGATATATCACTGGGAGTAAGACATTAGCAAAATGAGCTTTAGAGAACACTAAAACCAGACTTGATCTTATAGGAGTAAATTACATAAATTGTTTTAACATGAATGTTGGATTGAACAGTTTGATAAGAAACTTGGATTTTCCTGGCTCTGCCACTAAATGCCACCAAGCTTATGTCTGAGCTGCTTGCCTGCTTGTGATGTTTCCCGCCTTTTTCTAGAAGGCAGTGGGAATGACTGCCTCTCTTCACAGGGCAAGCACTAGATTCAACTGAATTTTGAGAAGCATTAAAGGCAGAAGTATAACTAGACGCATATGAATGGAATTCTCAACTGCTGGTTCTGAATAGAGGACCGCTCACACTCTCAATTCCCCATTCCTACAAAGGAACTCTTCCTAATGCCAGAATCATGACTGGGAATGCACAGCTGCTTACACCTTCCCAGGAGGAAAGAAGCTGCTGTCAGATTCCCTATCTAACTGGGAGTTCCTAGAGCTCCAATAGGAGCAGTGCCCTCTACTCCCCAACAAGAAGCTGTTGTGCATAACCTGGGAGCACAAGTTGGGCAATGCTCATGCCTGCAATAAGTGTTTGCCACCGACTACTATTGGCCAGGCTCCAAACTTCAGGTTGGAAGGAGACTTTAAGATGCCATTTTTGTTTATCCTCTCCAAGAGTTGAAAACCACACCTAATTTAAGATACCACTTTTCATCATTCATTCAGGTGTTTAACAAATATCCCTGTCATTAAAAGCAGTGAGAAAATTCATTTGGCCCCATGGGCTTCTGATCCTACAGGGTGGGGTCTGGCTGCAAGAAGCCAAGAGCAGCATCTCTAGCATGGGCTCTTGCCCTGATCTAAGGGCAGTGATGTTAAACACCATAAACCTAGAGATGTTCAAGCTGGAGGGACATCTGCCCTAGGCTGAGGTGGAAATTTTGATCATGGTCCTTTGTAGGTTACCAGCTTGCACCACAGGTTTGCACAGGATGAATGTCCCAGTTTGCCTATATCACCTCTCTCAGTTCAACCCATGTCCATTGATTCATTGCTGTTGCTTAGGGGCATTATATTCTATTATGTTTAATGGTATTTTCTTCTACAGATCAATTTTTAGCTCTACTAAAATAGCCACATGTTACGCACCCTAAAACCTTTTCATTCTGTGAGACACTAACAGCGTCTTATTGGACCTTCTTCACTCTGTAACATGATTCCATCCTAAAGCACTCTCCCCATTCTTTGGGCTTAAAAGAGTAGTAATAATAAAAAGGAATACTGCTCTCAATTTGTAAAGCTATTAAGAATGGTTTCCAGATTTCTACCTAGAGAAAAGAAAATGTAAATTAAGGGTACAAGCATCACAGAATTGTATAGCTCCAATTGCAGTCTGTATATCTCAGTGGCGTAGTGAAAAAAATGCAGCCTTTGGGATTAAGCAGCCAGAACTGCTGTTGTTTCACTGTCTGATCTCAGACCGTTTACTTAAACTCTATGAGCCTTGGTTTTCTCACGGATTGGAATCAAATTAGTTAAATATTTTTCAAGCTCTCAGTATGTGCTGGGCTCTGTGAGAAGCATTGAATATAGCAATAAATAAAACAGGCGTGGTCCATATCCCCATGAAGATTACAGTCCAGCAGGATCAAATTAAATGAAATAATGTACTGTCAAAGGTCTGCCACACAGTAGATATTTAAAAACTGTTAGTTTCCTTCCACTACCCTTCAAACACAAAATCATTATATATCCGAACACAATCATAAGATAGCTACAATTTCATACATGTAAGAATTTTGTTGGGAGCCCAGGCACCCATAGTACAGAGCATTCTTTCAGCATTATGCCTCTTGAGCCTTAGTTCAGCTTGTGTCTTGATTCAAAACCACAGTTTTCTATTTATGGTCAACAATGAATCCTTATTTGGGGTGGAGTTCCAGGAATTATACACATATTGCCTCTTTATTCCTTCAGACTGCTTGTGGAGTGAATGAGAACAGGTATTACCACTAATACATTTTACAGAGGAGGAAGCTAATGGAGGCAGATTCTTTTTGTGTCTTTTGCTGTCTAGTCCTAGCCAGCATGGAGAAAGCACTCAGCAGATGCTCTTCACACGCTGACAGTTCCAGGATCTCAGAAAGCAGAGGTACACAGTTAGTAGAGAGACTGGCTCTCTTTGGGACTGCCCCGTGGCCGCTGAGCTTTTGCCTTCTCCCTCCTCCAGGTGGTAAGAAATGGGCGACTGGAGTTTCCTGGGGAACATTTTGGAGGAGGTGAATGAGCACTCCACAGTCATTGGCAGAGTCTGGCTCACTGTGCTCTTCATCTTCCGGATCCTCATCCTTGGCACAGCCGCAGAGTTTGTGTGGGGGGACGAGCAGTCCGACTTCGTGTGCAACACCCAGCAGCCAGGCTGCGAGAACGTCTGCTACGACGAGGCCTTCCCCATCTCCCACATCCGCCTCTGGGTGCTGCAGATCATCTTCGTCTCCACACCGTCCCTGGTGTACGTGGGACACGCGGTACACCACGTCCGCATGGAGGAGAAGCGCAAGGAGCGCGAGGCGGAGGAGCTGTGCCAGCAGGCGGTGGGCAACGGCGGCGAGAGGGCACCCATGGCCACAGACCAGGGCAGCATCAAGAGGAGCAGCAACAGCGGCAAAGGCGCCAGGAAGTTCCGGCTGGAGGGCACCCTGCTGAGGACCTACATCTGCCACATCATCTTCAAGACCCTCTTTGAGGTAGGCTTCATAGTGGGCCACTACTTCCTGTACGGTTTCCGGATCCTGCCCCTCTATCGCTGCAGCCGGTGGCCTTGCCCCAACGTGGTGGACTGTTTCGTGTCTCGGCCCACTGAGAAAACCATCTTCATCCTGTTCATGTTGTCTGTGGCCTCTGTGTCCCTCTTCCTCAATATTCTGGAGATGAGTCACCTGGGCCTGAAGAGAATCCGGTCGGCCTTCAAGAGGCCCTTAGAGCAGCCACTGGGAGAGATCCCTGAGAAGTCCCTCCATTCCATTGCCGTCTCCTCCATCCAGAAAGCCAAGGGCTACCAGCTCCTCGAAGAAGAGAAAATCGTGTCCCACTATTTCCCTTTGACTGAGGTCGGGATGGTGGAGACCAGCCCCCTTTCTGCCAAGCCTTTCAGTCAGTTTGAGGAGAAGATAGGCACAGGGCCCCTAGGGGACTTGTCTCGGGCTTACCAAGAAACACTGCCTTCCAATGCTCAGGTGGGAGTGCCCGAGGGGGAGGGGGAGGAGCAGCGGGGGGAGGAGGGCGCGGAATCGGAGGCGGGAGAGAAGAGACAGGACGCAGAGAGAGTGAGCACAGAAGGGGAGGAGACCCTGGCAGTGCTGGATGGGGAGAAAGTGGAGACCTCAGAAGTAGGGAAAGAGGGCGAGAAAGAAGAGCTGCAGGCTGAGAAGGTGTCAAAGCAAGGGCTGCCGGCTGAGAAGGCGCCTTCACTGTGCCCAGAGCTGGCCAGGGATGACAACAGACCGCTGAGCAGGCTGAGCAAAGCCAGCAGCCGGGCCAGGTCAGATGATCTAACCGTATGAAGTGACGCCAAAGAAAAGAAGAAGAGAAAGCACCCAAGCTAACGCAGGGCAAGATGAAATGTGAGGATGCCAACATGATCTGAGTCTTCTGTCCCTCCTCTCACACCCACCCCTTGCTGGACAGGCACTGCAGTGAACAGCACACGCTGTACAACTCGGAAATTGCCTTGCCTGTATGTAAGGGCTGCCAAAACAAACCCCTTGTCCCATCGAAGATCCCAGTCCCATTTGCCTTCCCTGTCCCTCTACCCCAATGGCTATGGGGAACTCTGTTTTTATCCCCACTTCTCTGTAGAAATCCTCCTAATCAGAACTGTGGTTGCCCATAGTTTTTTACGAGTATTATCTCAAGCTCACTAATTCAGCAGGACTTTATCACCCCAGCCCTTTCCAAGCAGGTGCCATGTGGCCATACAGCAAGAGTCCTAAATTTAGATACTCCAGGATTCAGGCAGATGGTTTAAATAGTTGAAGAAGGCCTGTTCTGATGCTGTAGGAGCTCTAGGGCTGTGAAGATTGGAGAGCAGAGGGCAATTGCTGCTCAGTCCCAGGCAATGATTGCCAGGCAGTGTTACCTGGCCATCTGATTTTTTAAAAGAAGCCAAAAATCCAAACTTTTAAGTGGAATTCCCAACATTTTTAATGTTTCTAGCTGAATTTTAAATATGCCATATAGGCTACAAAAACTGTGTACAAGCCAAGTTTAACCTGTTGGGCACCAATTTACAAGGTTAGCTTATACTAGAGAACCCAATTTCTTATGTAATTAGCCATATTATTTATGGTCTCAACCATTATTGTGGTCTCAGCTTCCAAACATCATTTCACCATTCTGGAATGTTGGGTTTAAACCACCAGCACAGGTGATACCCAGAATTCTCACTGCCCTTTCTCTTGGGTCACTGCAGCACCGGGATTCTGATGCAATTACATTCATTGGGTTGGTGGGACTTCTGCCTTGGGAACCATCAGAGAAAGAGAGCAAGGCTTCAAAGCCCTCTCCCTGAACTGAAAAAGGCCTTGAAGCCTGGTTTCAGTTTTCTTTCCTCTCCTCTCCCAACTTCAGTGCCCAGACTGAAATATACATTTCCTTTCACTGGGAGCTGGGAGCATACCCAGCTCTGAGCCAGAGGATACCTGCCCACTGGCCTGACCTGAGAGTCAGCTCTCAGGCCTTGCTCAGGCACAAGACATGTACAAAGAGTGACACGAGGGAGAGCCTCTTACAAAGTGGGAGCTCAAACAGCCAGGGTTCCAATGTCTAGTCCCAGGCCAGGCTCCATCCTGGGAAGGGATGTAGAGGTTGATGGCAACAAGAGGGATCTCATAGGTCTCCTACCATTTATCCCCACAACAAACATTCCTTAAACATAGGGTATAAGCAAGGAAAATCCTCAGGTATAAGTATATACCTCACACAGGGAGCAGTTTTGCCTAGAGCGGAAGAACAGAGGAGAAAGCAATAACCAAGCTGTTCGTTTAAACCAGAGCTATGCTTCATGGGCTGCAGTGCCAAAACTTAGGTAGGAGGATAGACACCAAGTTGACATGGCAGGGGTCTGGACAGGAAACCACCAGGGACCCAAAAGGTGTACTCAGAAAAACTGCCTTCTTTCTGCCCAACCAGCACTATCCGAAGTATGCAAATCCTTTGTGCTGCCCTCTGGTTACCACCTTCATTTTAAGATATTCATTCTAGATATGCTTTTCCAGAGCAAAGCCTCCTCCAAAACTATTCCCCCCCAGTGAAAGTATGCCCATTCCTTGGTGCCCCTTACTAAAGTAGTCTAAAAATTAAATCCATTCTTAAGTATGATTGTTTAACAAATTCTCAATTAATGTGTCAGATAATGGACAGCTGAATAGAAGAGGTATATTTATCTTGTAGACATGTGACTTTCTGGCTACTATTAAGATTGAATCTGCCCCCTTGCAATCAATACTATTCCACACAGACCTTCAATGTGATGAGAGGAGTAACAAAATCCCAGGCTTGAGAAAGAGACAGCATCATTGCACTTACCTTGTGGCTATACTGTTGCTCCTACAGTTTTGCTCCTGAAGATCCATTTTAAGAAGACATAAACTCAGAGCCTGAGAATAGCTTGGTTGTTAGAATAAAGAGTCTGACTCAACTAGGACCTACTCCAAAATAGAAAAGGAGAAAACTACACCGTGTTCAAAGTGAGAACTGCTGATGTGGTTTACCAGCTGTACAGGTGTAGGTGAAGGCTGCTGGCCTCCTTGTCTCCACTGGGCATAGGTGTGTGAAGGAGTGGATTTCCTTGGATGAAGCAGCATTCTGCTATTGAAACAGGATATACCTGTGCCCCCATCCCCACCCCATGAGGGAAGCTGCCATTTTTTTCCCCGTAGTGTTCCTGACAATAGAAGTCTGTTTTGGAAGAAACCACACAGATGTCAAGAAACCAGGATTTTTTTTTTCTATTTCTGCCATTTAGTAGCTGTGTCATTATCATCCTTTAACCTTTCTGCACTTCAGTCTTCTCTCTACAGACTAGAGATGGCATTTGCCACCAACCTACCTCCAGAGGTATTATAAGGATTAATGAGTTGGCCACTTAGCCTAGAGCCTGCTGAGTGGTGCCTCTCCCTGAAAGATTCCTCTGATAGCAGGGAGACTGGGAAGAAGGTGGGTGGTTTCCATCTGACCCTCCCAGCCCACCCTGAAGTTGCCTAGGAAGAGGGTTTTTTTTTTTGAATTTTTTATCTTTTATTTGAAGTAACAGTGTAACAGGTTGATAGTATTCAGCCATTCACTGGGCACTAACAATTTCTTCTCACAGAGCAATGGGGGATTCCACCCAACACATCTGTCTGTGTCCTCCTTGCCATGTTTACCCCAACCATCTGCTGCTTCTTTTGATTTGCTGCCTAGGAAGAGTTTTTCAGAGTGGAATAAATAGTCTGGAGATGAGTTTTTTCAGAGAAGACAAAACGGAATCTTGACCCCTTAGTAGGAACCTGAGGCTCTTTGACCATGAGAAATGACAAAGGACAGATTGGCAATTACTTTAACCTTCTGGAAAATGTCCCTTCATGCCCCCTCTTAGGCTGCCTTACAGGTGCTGCCCGGTGCCTTTCACAGGCAGCTGTGGGTCCATGGAAGCCTTTGCTTGGTGCAGCTGGATCCCCCCTCTGGGCTCCATTAGGTCCATCTTTAGTCCTGTTCCTGGTCCTTCCCTTGTCAGACTAAACCTTTAGGGCATGTAGATCTACCCAGAAGAAGCATTAGCCAGCCGAATATCAAAAGGGCAGCTTCGTCCAGAGGAAAAGACCAGTTGCTTAAAAGCAGTTGTAACACCTCCCTCAGGGGAGATCTGTGACCGGGAGGAAGAGGGTTACTCAAAGTTCAGTTTGTTTCAGGCCTGGCTCTGTAATCCCTAGGCCTAGCTTTTGGGGCATCATAAAAAGGCCCACCTGCTTTTCACCATGGCTTTGTCACTTCCCACACAGGTGAAGCATCCAGAACAGAATTGGACAGATATTCCTGAAGGTCAGTGTGACCTGGGGATCACAAGTGCTGACTGTGAGGACCCCAAGAGACCATTTTGCCTGCTCCATGTAACACTTTTCTCTAGGTTAATTGGGGCAGCAAGTTCTGCCTCTCCTTTGCAAGTGAATTGGTGCTCAGCAAACACTATGAGCATACTGGAAGAAGTAAGTGGGGTTTTTTTAACTAATTTGGAAATAAAAGGAGAGGGAAGAAGGCATTATTCAAATTTGTCAGAAGTCCTTATTGTAAAACATATACTGAAGCAATGAGCTACCACTTTCAAATGCTGCACAGATTTGTTAACTAAGGTAGTGATTAAAAGTGACTAAATAAGTAAAATGAAGGAAGCAAATAATGGAAGAAAAAGGTCAACATTTCTGTAGTTCTGAATTCCTAAGAATTATATTATTAATAAGGGACATCTTTAATGATGCAAGAATTCATTGCTCAAAGTGATGCAGGTACTCAGCTTACTAGGGCTCATGTGTAGAGATCACACCGGCCCCAGAGGCAGTCTCTGACTCATGGCGGGAGAGAGTCCACAGATAATGCAAGAGCTACATGCAGGAACTCTCCAGTCCAAGCCATGTGGAAGGCCTGGGGCAAACCTAGTGCAGACAGCCACTCTTCATGGGTTCCTGAGGAGGGTTATTAGGGCACCCTCGGGGTGGGGGGGGCAATGAGTATACCACCCCCACAGTACCTCCCACCCCACTCCCCATCCCTCCTCCTCTCTCCTTCCCCTAACTCTGAATTATCTCTCTGTGCAATTGCCTGCAAATAAGCGCACAACCCAAGTTAGCAAGGTTTAGATGAAAAAGGTTTGCCTGTTTGGATGGAAAACTCCTCTGAGCAGAGATCCAATCTGTGAAATGAAGAAAGTGTGTGCCTAGAAGTGGTAATGAAATAGTTGGAGAGACTTCCCCTTCTCATTATTATTATAACTAAACATGTAATTGGGAAGGAAGGAGGAAAAGGAAACAAAATTCTAAGCTTAGCAGTTAGATAAGACAAAAGACAAGTCACTCTTCACTGCCCGAAACATTGCAGCTCCCACAGTCAAGGGAGCATGGGATTCACCGGTGCTAGTGGCCACCAAGGTAGCAGTGGGATTACCATAGGTTCCAGCCCCATTGCCTTCGGGAAGTACTCCAGGACAGACTGAGAGTTTTGGAAGAATTCACAGAGTCTGCTGGAGGCAAAAGTAGATGGCTTCATTGCTTTTTTCTGCAGACGTTCCCACCTATGAAACAGAATTAGTAAAAATTTAGCTAAGAAGCACTTTTATAACACCTTTCCTGGAGAAATTTCTGGCAAAGGAGAGAGGCATTATTGGGATTGTGTCCTGAATGCTCCAATCCTCCACATCCTTATGTTAGAGCTAATAGTCACATGTTAGACTGTTTCAAAACAAATAAAACTAACTTGACTTTTTGCCATCTTTGTTTTTTCTTCTGACCTATCAGCCACCTAGACTGTGAAGTGACTGCCCAGTTTTTGGTTATTCTCCCTTTGGAATTATGGGGTTGAACAACAAGAGGACTGGAGTATGAGGAGGGGGGCAGGGTTTTGCTGGTATGTGTTTAACAACCAGCTCTCTCTGGAGTAAAGAGGCCCTGTTTTGTAGGGTTTGACAACTCCCTTGGGGCAAATTAGCTAATTCAAAACTTCCAACATGTCACTGAACACACAGATGGGAAGAGATACAGAGTAGCACAATATTACAAAATATTTCCACCACACAGCAGATATAAATTACCTCAAGGGCATGGATAATAGTAAAATAATTAAGAATATATGAGTACCTTTTTGTGTTTCATGTCTTTTTAAAATTTTATGTTACCTATTTGTTAATAATGATTATGCTACCTGGCTCACAAAATTTCAGGAAATTTTGCAAATGACTCTTTATAAGCCAGTACAAATCAGCTCCAGTGTACCAGTGGTGGAACAGAGGAGAACCCGATTCAGGAAGAACATGAAAATTCTCCTTATCATCTGAGACCTGGTCAGCTTGTTCCCTCCCTTTCTCTACACAAACCTCAGGAAAACCAAAAAGTAACAATTCTTTGACCTTATGGGAAGAGGCAAAAGAATAGGAATTTTTCTCTTCCATGTCACTGAGAAATGCAGATAGAGTTAAAGTTATTTATTAATGGTAAAGATAAAGAAAATTAACCATAAGATTCTGCCTGGGGTTTATCATGTCACTTCTCTGCTTAAAAATCCAGTGAGTCCTCATTGCTTACCCAGTAAATTCTAAATTCTTATATGGTTTCAAAGCCTTTATAGCTGACTTCAAACCACCTGGACAGGACATCTGTTTTTACTTGCTCAGAATCTATCCATCCTTCTTCTACAATGCCATCTCAACTTTGTGTAGGTGAATTACCCTTCCTAGATTGGATATAGTCTTGGTAGGACTCTTAGTAATGTTTATCCAACTGCCCCTGGTTGAGGATCAGGTTGGGTTTTTTTTACTCAAATAGGCCAACCATACATTTACTTATTTGAATGAAGATCTTGAGTGAAGTAATAGACTGAAATTTGGTTGGACTTAACAGAAGCCCCTGAAAAGACTCACAGTTGGTCCTGCTTGCCAGATTTCTGGGTTATGCTTAGTTCTTCTTTTTTCTGATCCTGGTTCATCATCCTTCCTTCAATTTGCTAAGCTACCCCCAGAGTTCCTTTTTTCAAAAAGTTTAATATACCCATAATTATCTCTATTGCTTGCAAGCCCCTGACTGATATGCCACCTTTGTAGCCTCCTCTCTCACATCCATCCACATGTGCACGTGTCCCAGGCTTTACAGAACCATGGGGTGGTCCCCTGGCACATAGTGAGAATGAACTGCCTGTTGTCTCAAGACTCTGCCCTGTCCTGCCTTTTTTTTCTCTGATTAGCTCCTTCACAACCTTCAAGATTCAGCTCAGTTGTCTCCTTTATGAAAACTTCCTGAAAATAGTTGCTCCTTCCTTTGAGATCCCTCAGTACTTACATGCACTTCTATCATAGTACTTTTCAAATTGTTTTATTTTATTTTTCTCCCATCTGGCTGCAAGCAACTTGAGGATAGAGATTTCATCCTATATATCTCTGAACAGTCAGTACTTAGCACAGTGCCTAGAACATAGTAATGTTTAGTGAATGAATTAGTGAGAACTGAGACAACTCCCAAGTAGGACAGAAAAAATGACCCAAGCACTCCCCAGCACCAAAGCAGGCTGACACCACATAGAAATGTATCTGAGGAAGAAGTCCCCTCAAGGTCCCAGGAGTTTCAAGCTTCCAGGCAAGCAGATCTATATAAGGGAAGGAAATAAATTTGTCATAAATAAAGGAAGGAAAGAGATTTTCATATTAATTGCTGGATGTCGTTACCCAGGGCAACCTTGGAAACCATATGTTGAAGATGGCAGTCAGAGTATTTAAATGGCTAGAGATCAGAGGTCTCCCCATCCCTACCAATTCCCACCAATTGGACTTTTGAACTTTACATGAAATAAAAAACAAACTTTTATTGTATTAATCCTCTGAGATCTCAAGATTTATGTTATAGGACCTAGCATCACCTTATCTATGTATAGAAATAGAGTTTAGATGCAGTTAAAAGAAAAACCTAAAATCTGTGGCTTTGGCTTAACAGTTGAACAGTGACCATTGAAGAAATGAAAAGCAAAGGCTATAATGACAGAGCCCTAGGCTATGCCATGCAAATATTTAGTAAAAATGTTACCTGTGATGATTTGTATATTAGTTATCTATTGCTGTGTAACACATCACCCCAAAGGTTAGTGACTCTACACAAGAATATCATTCATGGTTTCTGTGGGTCAGAAATTCTGGAGTAACTTGGGTTCTGTATTGAGGTTGCAGTCAGATATTGACAGGGCCTGCAGTTGGGATGGTAGGATCCATTCATGCACATGACCACATGACTAGCAAGCTGGGGCTGGAAAGTAGGTTTCTCTCCATTGGACCTCTCCATGGGTCCACTTGAGGGTCCTCATGCATGCAGATTGACTGGTTTCCCCCAGAGCAAATGATCCAAGAGATCAAGGAAGAAGTTTCAGTGTCTTATGACTTAACCTTAGAGATCACTTACCATTACTTCCATCTCATTTTATTGGTCACTGTTGCTGAGACTGCTCCAGCTCCATGGAGAGAATAAAACTAGCAACAAGCATATCTGAGGTAAAGACATCAATTTTGGCTCCTTTTTCTTGTTTTAATGATTTCATTGTACATATAATATGTATTATAATCTGTTCCAAATGCTTCTTGGAAGTAGGCAGGATTCAATCAAAATGATAACATTTTTGGTAACAAAATTGATACAGAAATGATACCAAAACTCCAGATTGCTGTACAATTGCCACTGTGAGGAATCCCTCAGCCAAGGATAATGTCTAGCCATGATTCCTTTGTCCAGGACAGAATTTTGAGTTCATTTGGTTTTTTTCCTCTAGCTTCTGTTTTTCTATAACACACAACTTTCCTGAAAACTGTTCAGTTTTTCTAGTTCAGCCAGCTTTTCCAGTTGCATTTTTCTATCTTTCTCATTTGCTATAGTTATAATCTCTACACTGGCTACATCTGTAGATGGAGGAAACAAGGCACCTCCAGAAATGAATTAAGCTTATAAAACCAATAGAAAATTGATGAGATCAAATAAATGTGAGGTGAACTAACAGAATACAATGTAACAAAAAATTCTCAACACATCTTTAAGGCACACACAATAACAAGGGGTGCTCTTATGACATTGCTACAAATATGGACATCTTTAATGTCTTTCAGAACAGAACTTCAATTTTCTCCAGTTTCTGTTTTCGTGATTGGGTAAGTGAAGCAGTAATTTCTACACAACTCTATATCTTTCTTGGATTACAGGCTAGTTGTCTTCCCTTTAAATATTTTTTAGATACTTTCTTATCCAGTACTCAAAGACCCTTTTTCTTGACTTTTTAAACATCCTGTTGACCTTATTATCGTGTTTTGTTAGGCCCTCTTCATATACCGGGACATCATCTTTATAGGTGAGTTACAGACAAGGAAAAAAATAAAGAGAGAGCTAATAACCTGGAGTCAATGAAACGTTTCAGAGAAATTAGGTGAAAACAAACAATGGATACCAAACAGTAAAAGAACAGCGTAATTTCAAAAGATATTTACTTAAGTAAATAAAAGTAAGCTTAAAATCTGTTTGGTGCTTTCAAAAAAATGTTAAGAAAACATGGACTCTATAAAACAAGAGATGAAACACAAGATAATAGGACAACAGACCAGTTGGAAAAGAAGCTGGCAGAGTTAGCAAACAATGCCATAGCAGCATTTAAGAAGAATAAAGGGTAGAATTAGCGACACATCAAGCCAAATTAGTTTTGTAAAGAATCAGTATCAGTCTTCCCAGAATGCCAAGAGGACAAACTAAACGATGAAAACCATCGTAGAGTAAATAATAGATATGGAGAGGATGCAATAGAAATCCAAACATAGACATGGGTACAGTTAAAGGAGAGTCAGGACAAGTGAACCATGAACATCAAAGATATAATGGGAGGAAACTTCCTTGAGATTATAAAAGAACTGAAATTGCATATTGGAAGGAATTCACCATTTACTAGGAAAAAAAAATCTAGACAAACTTTGATTTACAAGTATAAAGACATAATTCTATAGATTTGGAAAGATTAGAAAGTAACTCCTGCTATTGTTTGTGTATTGCCAATGAACAGTTGTTTTTACATTCTCATCCAGTTGGGAACACAGGGTAGGATCACAGCATACAAAGAGGTGAGGCTTCCTGTGAAGAGAATGGATGTTTTGATGTCAAATCCTAAAAAGAGAAAGATTCTAGGATAAGAAAAGAGGACTTGGAAGCTGAGCCTTAAATAAGAAGAAGGAATTCCTTTCCCTGCCTGAGCCTCATTCTCTTGGCCTGGAATCCAATGAGTCCCACTGTGCCCAAAATGCTTCCAAAAGAAAGGAAACATCAGCACTTGCCATATGGAGGCAAGTCAGGGACTAAGTTAGGGAGTTAATGAATTAGTACATGTCAAGATCTTAGAACAGTATCTGGCACATAGTAAGCACTTGGTAAATATTAGTTACCATCACCATCATATACATTATTCTATGTGATAATTACTGTCACAGTCTTATTATTAAATGTTACACTCAACTGAGATAGAGATTAAAGGGAAGGGTTTGTGCACTTGATCTGGAGGGGCAGAAAGGAGAGATACCCCCTCCCTCTCAGAGGCCACTGTTGGTCATGGGGTTAGTAACAGCTCTAAAGGAAAAGAGAAGTTAAGGTGAGGACGAGAACCAAAGCTGCAGACTCTCAGTTTCAGCCATCCCTTCCAACATGGAGTGTGAACCTCTGGTGCCAACGTTGATGAACAAGATGTTTATTAAGTTATGTAAAAAGAAATAAAATATCAGGCTGGCTTCATAATTCTCTACAATGTATTAAATTTCAGAAAAGAATAAGATATTTATGGAATATTGAGAATGAAAGTCTAAGAACCCCACAAGACAAATTTCATTCGTGAGTGAAAGGCAACTGAAAGCCATTTTTAATGATGCAAATATTCAAATGTCTACAAACCATTCTTTAAAGAAAAATTTATTCCATGGTCCACTCAAGCCAAAAGAGAAAGAATTTTTAAAAGGAATTCAAGAAGGCAAAATATGAAAGAGGCTGGTGATGAATACTAAAGACAATAAGCAAAAAATGAATTAAATGTAATGTAGTAAGGACAGTTATAAAACAGAATGCAAATAATTCTTAATACATAGTAAGGTTTTTCAGAAGCTTAAAATTCCAGATAATACCAACATAAACTTGGGAATTGTGTGAGGTAGAAGGAGAGAGGAAGGAGAAATATAAGCAAAGTAGAAGTGCCTGATATTCTTAATCCACAAAGCACTGTGATGTTTCCCCTCCCATCCTCTCCAAGTGGGGGCCTCAAGGAAAACCTCTGAGATTTTTCTGGAAAGCACTTCCTAGGAAGGAAGCCTGACCTCTTCCTAATCATTAACCACCTATTAATCTTCAAAAGTTCACAGGCCTACCTCAGGCTGCCACAGAAGCCAACCTTAGGGGAACTTGATGTGTATCCCCAGAGCTGCTGGATAATAGACACCACAGCTGACCCTTGCCCAGTGCAGCTTGAAGGCTTGGATAAGTGTTTCTTGTGGGCCAAATTTTTCACCACAATGTTATTTTATTACAGCAAACAAACAAAAAAACAGAAAAGCAACAGGTAAAATAAATCACAACATAATCATATGATGGAATATTATTGAATCAATAAAAATGCAAACTCTTTGGCATGAGAAAATATGTTCATGATATATTTCTAAGTGAAAAAGTGTACAACAAAATACTATGCTCATTGTATCCATTCTTGGTAAAATGAAAAAGTATATGTGCACAGGTGTGAGTGTATAACAGAGTAGCCAAGAATAAGAATGAATATCCCAGACTTTGTAAATATGCAAGTACTGAGCTCCTCTATGATCATCTTTCTGAAGTCATTATGGTAAATTACAACCCAGTGCTAAAGGTGGGGGCTTTAAAAGGAGGGAATATTCCCACACTGGTAGTGATCCTGAGAAGAGGTTAGTCACAGAGCATTAAGTGGTGGGGAGGTAGAGAGAGTTTTCTGCCCTCCCCAGTCCCAGAAAGCAGAAGATCCAAATTTTAAGTGTGGAAAAGTTCAGAACAGTTCTAATGGTAAGAGAATGACACCTTTTACTTTTAATTATGAATTTCAACTTTTTTAGTCAATTTAAAATTTCTTCTCTATATATTCTTTCCTTTCAATCACAAATTATAAGGATCAAATTAATTCTCATGATAATTATATTTTAGGGAATTCCCAAATTAGTTTCAATAAATGGAGAGAAATTTAATGTAATATGTTTTAATGTCTCTGAGTCCAAATTTGCATACTTACATAAAGTAGTTATTTTTCTAAAGGTTTTAACTATATTACTTATATTATCCTCATAATAACCTTATGAGATAAGCTATTATTACTATCCCTAGATTTCTGATGAGAAAAATAAGGTACAGAGTTAAGTAGCTTGCACAAGACACACAACTATTTAATGCTTCTTCATTCCTTAGGAACATAGCCTTGAGAACAACCAGTCACTGGATTCAGAATTAATTCTAACTGATCTGAACTAATCAAGGTCCTGGACAGGGCATCCTAAGTGCATACCAGGTCAGTGCCACTGTCAACACACCCCAAATGAGGCTGTCTAAGAAAAGAGAACTAAAGTGCACAGCCAAGAAGGCCTGGAAGAGACCAACTAAGGAAGAGGTTCAAATTAGACTCAAGGAAAATGAGGCTAGGGGAATTTTTGAGCCAACAGCCAAGAGGTTGTTAGTCTGTGCTCATGCTACAGAGTGAGCATGCCTAGATGGAAAACAAACAAAGAGCATAGCTGGTACCACTCTGGGCCCTGCTCCCCTTTTTCCAGGCAAATCGAGCTGTCCTTTGGCAACTGGAAAGGCCCTTACTTATTCTAGGAAGACTTTGAGGTGGAAGCAGATTCTCAAAACCAGTCCTCCAGCCCTGTCAGTGTATATAAGAATCTCCTGGGAAGTTGTTAAAAATGCAGATTCCTGGGGGCCATCCCCAGAAATCCCAAGTGCACTGGTCTGCCTTAAAGCCTATGAATCTACATTTTAAACAAGCTTCCCAAGCAGTTAGAGGGCCACACTCTGAGAAAACTGCACCTATACACTTTCTAGGTACCTGTCACAGAAGCTGTCCATGGGACCATTGGAAGGTAAGTGCCTCTCTGAGTATTTGGAGTTTCCCAGCCAGGTTACCTTAGCGGCTTACTGGGGTATGTGGTGGGGTTCAAATTCTCATTGAACCTGGCATAGTAAGGAAAGCTGTAAGATAGGATGGCAGTGTGTGGAGGGAGAAGCTGGAGGAGAATGCCATGGACTTGATGATGTCATGTATCCCAAAAGATCCCAAATTTAACACCTACATGAGAACCTACTACTGTACCACAATAAAAAGTTTAAAAGATAATTCCTAACAGAAATCGTCCAGTCACTGGCATGGGCAGGTGATGTGTGTGTTTCCCAGGGATCCAGTGTTAGTGTCAACTCCTTGGCTCAGTCTTTTGTATGGATTTGGAGGAAGAGGGAAATATACTTAGCCATCAGCATGTGCATGGTTCTGTAAGGTGTGAGAAGATAGGAGTTGTTGACACTGGTAGTTGTTATTAAAAAGAGTGTCGTAAATTGTTATGAACAAACACTGGTCCAAGGGACATAAATTGGTCATGTTGTCATTAGATTCTAACAGGAGATCTATCTGACTATCTAGCTGTCAATCTCTAGATCAATGGCAAACAATGGCCAGTAGTTATAAACATGAAATATTTTTGAAAAATCCTTGGAAAATGAGACACAAACAAGGAGCAGAGGCTGAGGTCAGGTGGCTTGACAGTTAATAGAGGCAGAAGCAGAAGGTCTCACTGTTGAACAGGATAGCAGCAGCTAGAGTAGATTAGGAAAACAGTACCAGGATTAGGGTGAGAGGACAAGATTTTTTGGTGATGGAGTCTCCAACCACCAGGAAAGAGACTGCTTTAAGAGGAGAGTCAACTGGACATTAATCTAGTGAAGATTTCTAGAAACATTCTGCAATCAAAAGCAAGGGGTAGCAGTTCCTTGGGCTGCCCAGGATGGTCCTTGATACCTGGACACAGGTGTTACAGTAGGGAGAATTCAAAGCTTTGCACAGGCCAGGGGCCAGCAGGGCTGCATACCTTTTACTGCAATGCAGTTCCCTGAGATTCTGATCACCACAATGTACTGCAATAAGCCACCAAAGTAGTGTTTATCTTGATAGGCTCTCCCAGCATTCTACACTTAATCACACAGCCTTGAATCTCAATTAGATGAGATTTTAACTCATCATGTGTAGGTAAATGCCTACACAGTAGTATCTGTGTAGGCAGCTAACTGCTTCCCCGATAGATGTAGCTAGGGACACAAAGTTCTCTGTTTTAAGACTATCCCACAGTAGGGCTGCCTTCTCTGCTCTCCACTGCTCCAGTACTCTAGATAAGGGATTGGACATTTGATAGGTAGTCCTGGCTGCTTAGCTGCTTAATATGGTACAGTTCAGTTGTAAGAGAAACAACTTCCTTTGTGTATAATAAATTTGTGAATCTCAGTTACTCAGACTGCAGTAGTCTAAGCACTCAGGTCCTAGATGCCAGGTCCCCACTCCAGGCTGTGCTCCCAGGTATTCACTGCAGCCTTGCCTAGAGCCATTCCATACCAGGTGATTGCCCTCAGCTGGAATCAGTTTTAAGGACTAAGACTACAACAAGGACTAGCTAGAGCCCTGGTGAGAAAGGATAAGCCCCACAGCAGTGCATTAAGTCTTCATGAAAAGAGTACTGAATGGATGAAGTAGTGACTGGGTCTATGTTTGAGCAATACCAAATGCTCAGTGGGGTTGTGGGAAAGTTGGGGTTCCTATAGCCAGGATCCTCACTGAACTTAAACCACCTGATGTAACTGGCCTGTTGCTGGGCTGCCGCTTACACACCTGTAGGCAATAAACTATTATTGCACTATATAGAGAGCTCAGCCCAGTGCTGTGGGTGAAGGTAGAGGTGCTAGTGCTCGGCCTACCGCCGGAGAACAAGCCGGGTAATAAACCCTTCCACCCCAAGAACGTTTTGCTGTCTATTCCTTTGGTCACACTGAATCCATAGCAAACTTGCCCGGGGCTGAAAGGCAAGACAATTGGCGAAAGTCGGCAGGGTTCACTGTTGACTAAGGGAAAAGACAGGCTGCCCTTATGGGAGGGGTGCTTCAGTAGGCTGCCCCTGTGAAGGGGGAGACAGTGGATCATCCCCCAATGGGTATGTGGTCTGAGGTGGCTTGCCTCCTAAAAGACTGGGCCCCACCCCAGGACTGGAGGCAAGTGGAGGTGACACCTGAGGCAATAGGGGTGGCTCTTGATATAGTAAGCAGATCCTTTGAGAAGCAGAATGCCCATGAGGCAGCGGGGACTGTGGGTTAGCTGCTTCTTACAGTCTTAAAAAGGTCTACAGAGGAGACCCAAGAAATGGCGGCACCAGAAGGCGAGCTGCAAACTTCAGTAGATTCCCTGAGGAAGGAAGTGGCATTGTTGCAAGAAGCAGCACGAGAAAGTGAGCTGCAGACTTCTGTGCATGCCCTGAGGAGGGAAATAGTATTGATGCACAAGGAGGCAGCACAAGAGCGTGAGGTGCAAACTTCTGTGGATGCCCTGAGGAGGGAGATGGCCTTGATGCGGGAGGAGGCAGCATGAGAGTGCCAGCAGCAAGGTGCCTTTGGAGAGGAGATGGCAGCGCTGGCAGGTGTTCTGAAGGAGGAAGAGGCCATCAAGGGAAAACACAAACTCCTGAGGGAAGCACAGGCGGAGGTGGCATGAGAACATCAGCTGCAAAGCATTGAGCTGAAGGTAAGAGACCTTCTGAAGACTGAGTTGGCATTGTTGTGAGGCACAGTAGAAAAGGTAAAGGTTGTAGCAGAGGAGGCACTTGGGGGAGGGGAGAGAAAGGTGCCGTCAGCTCCAGAAATGGAGGAGCTGGGGAAGGATGAAGGGGTGGTGCCGGAGGCACTGGCCCCTCCTGTATTGAAAGCATACCCAGTGGTTGTAAAGAAAATAAGGACCCAGCAGCTGAAAGTTCCCCAAGGAGAGGAGCAGCCCCCTACCCAGGTCGTGGAGCACTCTATGCTCTGCCCCTATACTCAGGCTGAGCTGCTGGATTTGGGCTTCTGTTTTAAGCAGATGCCCTCTGAGTCAATATCAGCTTGGCTCCTGTGTCTGTGGGAATTAGGGGTGGATGGAATTATTCTGTTGGGATCACAGATGGGAAAGCTGTCTTCCCTGACAGTGCAGCCTGCCTTGAGGCAGCGATTACAAAATGCACATCAAACCCCAGGGAGTCACCCCCTCCTCGATTGGCTTATAGCTGCACTTCTTGCTGTGTGGCCCAATGTGGGTGATCTGCCATCCTCTCCTGTTAGATGGCAGACGTATGCTGAGTCCCAACAGGTGCTATGAGAGCTAGACATAAGAAATGCCATCTATAGTCCAGACAATTATAACCCAGATGAAGAGATTTTCACTACTGGGATGAGAAATACTGTACTTCAAATGCCTCCTACATCCCTCTTTGGGTCTCTAGTGGCCATTCTTTCCCCTCACTTAGGGCATCCCATAAGCGAGGTGACACATACAGTAGCAGACTTGGGAGAGGCAGAGGCAACGAGAATCCAGAAAGAAATAAGACCTGTTACTCACAAGAAGAATTTACAGGGCCCTATGAAGGTTACAAGGACCCAGATGTGGGTTGATTTAATACAGGCAGGAGCAAATGGAAGGAAATTAGATGGGAAGTCAAACAGGATCTTACTAGAGCTATGGCAACAGCTGAAACCAGAGCAGCAGTTTCAGCCATTAAGACCAAAGAGGCAGAGGTCAGAGACAGAGCCATGAGTCCGGCCTGTGTGTTTGCAAGACTTCCTGCTGGAGAATGAGCCAACCTCATTTGAGGCCATGCAGGAAGGTGATTGGGGAATACGGTTTGACTGAGGGAAAGGTCAAGGTATCTGCCCTGAGGGACCAGGGGGGGACCAGAGGCAACATGCTGAAATAATTATCCATTGGTCCCCAGTGTCCTGGCTCTGGTGGACACAGGGACTGAATGTTCACAGATTCATGGTAACCCTGAGCAGTTCCTCGGGACCCCCACTATCATAGATGGATACAGGGGGAAGGCTATCAGGGTGAAAAAAGTACAAATACCTTTGGGAGTAGGGCATCTATCCCCAAAGGAGTACACTGTGTATATATCTCCTATCCCTGAGTATATTTTGGGGATTGATATCCTGCAGGGTCTATGGTTGCAGACCACTGCAGGTGAGTTCAGACTGAGAGTACGTGTGGTGAAGACAGTTCTGAGGGGACATGCAAGGCACCCGCCCATAGCTTTGCCTGTGCCATGGTGGGTGACTAACACCAAACAGTACAAACTGCCTGGAGGGCATAAAGAGATTGGAGAAACTCTCCAGAAGCTGGAAAAGGTGGGTATTATAAAGCCCACCTATAGTCCTTTCAATTCCCCAGTGTGGCCTGTAAAAAAGCCAGATGGCTCCTGCCGTATGACTGTGGATTATAGAGAACTGAATAAAGACATAGCCCCTATGCATGCTGCTGTCCCCTCTATTGCAGGCTTGATGGATACCCTCAGCCATGAACTAGGAACATACCATTATGTGGTAGATCTTGCTAATGCCTTCTTTTCCATTGACATTGAGCAGGAAAGTCAGGAACAGTTTGCCTTCACATGGGAAGGATGGCAGTGGACTTTCACCGTCCTTCCACAGGGATACCTCCACAGCCCCACCATCTGTCATGGACTTGTAGCCCAGGACTTGACTACATGGGAGAAACCGCCAACAGTGTGGCTGTACCATTATATTGATGATGTCATGCTCATGTCCGATTCTCTTTCAGATCTAGAAGGTGCAGCACCTAGACTGCTGCAACATTTATAGGAGAAAGGATGGGCTGTGAACAACACCAAGGTTCAGGGACCTGGTTTGTCTGTTAAATTCTTGGGGGTTGTCTGGTCTGGTAAGACCAAAGTTATACCAGAAGCAGTTACAGACAAAGTCTAGGCCTTTCATACCCCCACAACCGTAGCATTGCTACAGGAGTTTCTGGGTCTTCTAGGCTACTGGAGAGTGTTTATACCACACTTGCAAAATTCTGAAGCCCTTATACCAGTTGGTATGAAAGGGCATCAGGTGGGACTGGGATGAGACATGAGCATCTGCCTTTACTACAGCAAAATGGGCAGTCAAGACCATGCAGGCCTTGAGTGTGATAGACCCATCAAGGCCCTGTGAGCTGGATGTTCATGTCACTGAAGATGGTTATGGCTGGGGTCTCTGGCAGCGGCTCGAAAAAAACTCGCCAACCCATTGGATTCTGGTCACAACTCTGGAAAGGGGCAGAGGTACGATATACTTTGACAGAAAAACAACTGGCTGCCATGTATCATGCCTTGCTGGCTACAGAACCCATCACTGGAATGGCCCTGATAAAGGTAATGACCACCTATCCCATCTTGGGGTGGGTACGAGACTGGACACAAAATCTAAGGAGTGGTGTGGCACAAACACCCACACTAGCCAAATGGGGTGCTTACCTACAGAAATGTAGTGCTCTCTCTAGTAGCCCTTTGAGTGAAGAACTCCAATGCTTGTTGGGACCGGTGACATATACTAGTGAAAAGCAGGAAGAACTTGCCTTTGAACCATTAGTAGCAGACAGTCCCTCTCGGGAGGGAAGAGCCCCTATACCTGAAGATGCATGGTATGCAGATGGCTCCAGCCATGGGCAGCCCACAAAATGGAGGGCCATAGCTTTCCATCCTAAGACTGAGACAATATGGATGGAAGATGGTGAAGGGAAGAGTGGTCAATGGGCAGAGTTGCGGGCTGTGTGGCTTGTGATCAGCCAGGAGCCCTCCCCTGTAGTTGTCTGCACTGACAGCTGGGCTGTCTATCGGGGCTTGACCCTGTGGCTACCAACCTGGTACCATGCTAACTGGCTGGTTGGTCACCTACCCTTTTGGGGGCAAGAATTATGGCAAGACTTATGGGCCTGTGGTCAGACCAAAATAATTACAGTATACCATGTGACAGGTCATTTGCCAATGGCTACATCAGCATTTGTTGCATGCAGGGCAAAAGACAATGTGGGCTGTAGCCCACTGGTGGGGCTTGCCTTTGACCTTTGAAGAAGTTAGTAGAGCCCAGCAGGAGTGTGTTATGTGCTCCAAAAGGGACTTACACCAAGTTCTACAGCAACATGGGACAATAGCTAAGGGGCCTATACCCCTCATCAGGTGGCAGATAGACTATATTGGGCCTCTACCTGTGTCAGAAGGATATCGGTACACACTGACTTGTGTGGACACAGCTACTGGACTTCTGGTTGCTTTTCCTACCTGTTGTGCAGACCAACAGGTGACCAAAAGAGGCCTGGAGCATCTCTTTGCAGCCTATGGCCAACCACAGGTGATTGAGAGTGATCAGGGCACCCATTTTACTGGACATACACTGCAAGAATGGGTACGACAGCTGGGAATCAAGTGGAAGTTTTATGTGCCATATAATCCTACTGCAGCAGGCATGATAGAGAGGCACAATGGCTTGTTAAAATCCGGACTAAAGTCAGATACCAATAGTCTGCGGGGATGGTCAGTCCACTTATGGACTGTGCTACGGCGTTTGAATGAGAGACCTCAAAAGGGAGCCCTAAGCCCCGTAGACATGTTAATACATATGGCTGCCTCCCCCATACAACTACAAGTACAAACCAAGGAAGAATCACTGAAGCCAAGGTTTGGCCACCAGAATAACATCTTGCTGCCAGCACCAACTGCACTGAACCCTGGAGACTCCATTGAGTGGACATGGCCTTGGACCTTTCGACACATGGACCAATGATGGCTGGCTCTCCTGGCACCTTGGGGACAAGGCCTGGAAGCTGGTCTCCTGTGTATTCCTGGAATAACAGCAGAGTGGCTCCCAAAGGTCACAGTAGTGTATCCTGAACAGCCAGAAGGTAAGAGCATCTTACTGGGAAGTTTTGTTTTATCATTATGGCCAGTGCATGTACCTCCAGTAGCACTATATACAGACCCTTCAGTAACCCCCATGGGGAAAGGAGTAAAAGTATGGTATACTAGACCTGGAAGGGACCCCCTTCCTGCTACAGTCCTATCACAGGACCACTCTCTTGCATGCATCCTACCTGATGGACAAGATTTGCCTATGTTGGTGGCATTAAAACATGTGTCTTATTGCCCCTAAAGTCTTTGTGGATTGGGAACTTCCTCTGGCTCGAGGATTATTATAATTTTTGTTATTAGGAACCTCCTCTGGCTTGAGGATTATTATAATTTTTGTATCAAAATCTTGCTGTATCTTAATTTTTATTATCTCTAAGTTGTTGTTATCCTCTGTTGCTACTGTGGAATCCAGTTACAGTGCTCCAGCTTTCTCACACAGGGACCATTGCAGAAGATTGAAAGCATGTAGATTGTAAGACGAGAATCCTGGAGGGGTGGAGTGTGGGAAAGTTGGGATTCCTATGGCCAGGATCCTCACTGAACTTAAACCACCTGATGTAACTGGCCTGTTGCTAGGCTTCTGCTTCCACACCTGTAGGCAATAAGCTATTATTGCGCTATATAGAGAGCTTGGCCCAGTGCTCTGCATGGAGGCAGAGATGCTAGTGCTCAACCTACCGCTGGAGAACAAGCCGGGTAATAAACTCTTTCACCCCAAGAACGTTTTGGTGTCGATTCCTTTGGTCACACTGAATCCATAGCGAACTTGCCCGGGGCTGAAACCCATTGGCAAGGCAGGGGTGGGGGGCTCTTTCCTAAAATAATTAATCTTCTGACTCTAAAAGAATTATTCCTTGTTTTAAATTAAATCTATCTACATTTAACTTTATCTACCAGTCCTTTGTCCTTAAAAATATCTCTTGGGGCCTTATCAGTTCTACTCATTCTCTCACATGAAGACAGCTATCATGTCCCTGAGTCTTCTTACTTCAATTCCTTTTTCACCAATCCTCATCTGATACCTCAACTTGAGCATGCTCCAGTATGTCTCTGTGACTCTTAAAAGGGTGGGACAGAAACATTATACTTAACAGCGAGAAGCTGAAAGCTTTTCCTTTAAGATCAGGAATAAGACAGAGATGCCCACTCTCCCCACTTTTATTCAACATAGTTCTGGAGGTCCTAGCCAAGGCAATTGGACAGCACAAAGAAATAAAAGGCATCCAGATAAGCAAGGAAGAAGTTAAACTGTCCCTGTTTGCAGATGACATGATATTGTACAAAGAAGAACCCTAAAAAATCCACTCCAAAACTACTAGATCTAATATCTGAATTCAGCAAAGTTGTGGGGCACAAAATTAATACCCAGAAATCTGTTGCATTCCTATATACTAACGATGAACTTGCAGAAAGAGAAATCAGGAAAACAATTCCATTCACAATTGCATCAAAAAAAATAAAATACTTAGGAATAAACCTAACCAAGGAAGTGAAAGACCTATACTCTGAAAACTACGGAATGCTCTTAAGAGAAATTAAAGAGGACACTAATAAATGGAAATTCATCCCATGCTCTTGGCTAGGAAGAACTAATAGTGTCAAAACGGCCATCTTGCCTAAAGCAATCTACAGATTCAATGCAATCCCTATCAAAATACCAAAAGCATTCTTCAACAAACTAGAGAAAATCGTCCTAAAATTCATATGGAACCACAAAAGACCTCGAATAGCCAAAGCAATCCTAAGAAGGAAGAATAAAGCAGGGGGAGTTACACTCTCCAGCTTCATGCTCTACTACAAAGCCACAGTAATCAAGACAATTTGGTACTGGCACAAGAACAGACCCGTATACCTGTGGAACAGAATAGAGTCTAGATATAAACTCAAGCATATATGCTCAATTAATATATGATAAAGGAGCCATGGATGTACAATGGGGAAATGACAGCCTCTTCAACAGCTGGTGTTGGCAAAACTGGACAGCTACACATAAGTGAATGAAACTGGATTATTGTGTAACCCATACACAAAAGTAAATTCAAAATGGATTAAAGACCTGAATGTAAGTCATGAAACCATAAAACTCTTAGAAAAAAATATAGGCAAAAATCTCTTGGACATAAACATGAGCAACTTCTTTATGAACATATCTCCCTGGGAAAAGGAAACAAAATCAAAAATGAACAAGTGGGACTGTATCAAACCTAAAAGCTTCTGTACAGCAAAGGATACCATCAGTAGAACAAAAAGACATCCTACAATATGGGAGAATATATTCATAAATGACATATTTGATAAGGGGTTGACATCCAAACTATATAAAGAGCTCACACACCTCAATAAACAAAAAGCAAATAAGCCAATTAAAAAATGGGCAGAGGAGCTGAACAGACACTTCTCCAAAGAATTCAGATGGCCAACAGGCACATGAAAAGATGCTCCACTTCGCTAATCATCAGAGAAATGCAAATTAAAACCACAGTGAGATATCATCAGCTCACACCAGTTAGGATGGCCAACATCCAAAAGACAAACAACAACAAATGTTGGTGAGGATGTGGAGAAAGGGGAACCCTCCTACACTGCTGGTGGGAATGTAAATTAGTTCAACCATTGTGTAAAGCCGTATGGAGGTTCCTCAGAATGCTCAAACTAGAAATACCATTTGACCCAGGAATTCCACTCCTTGGAATTTACCCTAAGAATGCAGCAGCCCAGTTTGAAAAAGACATATGCACCCCTATGTTTATCGTGGCACTATTTACAATAGCCAAGAAATGGGAGCAACCTAAGTGTCCACCAGTAGATGAATGGATAAAGATATGGTACATATACACAATGGAATATTATTCAGCCAAAAGAAGATAACAAATCCTACCATTTGCAACAACATGGATGGAGCTAGAGGGTATTATGCTCAGTGAAATAAGCCAGGCAGAGAAAGACAAGTATCGTATGATTTCACTCATCTGTGGAGTATACAAAGAAAAAACTGAAGGAACAGAACAGCAGCAGACCCACAGAACCCAAGAATGGACTAACAGTTACCAAAGGGAAAGGGACTGGGGAGGATGGGTGGGAAGGGAGGGATAAGGGGGAAAATGGGGCATTACGATTAGCACACATAATGTAGGGGGTGGGGACACGGGAAAGGCAGTATATGCAGAGAAGACAAGTAGTGACTCTATAGCATCTTACTACGCTGATGCACAGTGACTGTAATGGGGTATGTGGGGGGGACTTGATAATGGGGGGAGTCTAGTAACCATAATGTTGTTCAAGTAATTGTACATTAATGATATCAAAATAAAAAAATAAAAAGGGTGGGACAGAGTGCAGTACTTGAGGTGTGGTCTGATGAGTACCAAGTCCAACGAGATGATCAGTCCATTGTTACAGATTATGTGCTTTTCTTGTTAACACACCATGTACTTGCTGGTTGTAGTTTCTAAAGTCTAACCTGCCTTTCCACTCTTTCCTCACCTGTAATTGTGCAGTTGTTTGTGGAGCCAAGTATAAATTGTAACATTTAAAACACAATGGCTGACTTACACTCTAATAATAATTATTAACTTCATCTTATTAGCTATGACAATTACAAAATGGAATTACCACCTAAAATGTTAGTTCATGCGCCACCATCTTCAGCCTCAGAAACGGAAATACTACCTTGCATTACATCTGCCTTTGGATTTTCAGACCACTTTGTTGTATTCCGCTCCTTTTAACCAAGCCGGCTCCAATTAAGCCTCGCCCCCAGAGCGGCTTCTCAGTGGCTCCGCTCTCTTCTAGCGCGGGGCGGAAAGCACTGGATGTAGCCGCTCATTGGCTGGCTGCGGCGCAGCTTGATGGCGTTGAGCTGGCAAGCAGCTGTTTTGGCTGGGGCCCCAGACGAAGGCTACCTGAGTGAGGGGGCCTGTGGCCAGGACGTTCTGTGGCCTCGGGGAGTGATTAAGTGGAGGCACGAGCACCCGCTATACTTCGCCATGAGTTTCCTTATCGATTCCGGCATCATGATTACCTCCCAGGTGAGCCACTGCCTCCTGCCCCGGGACCCCTCAGCCTTCTTTTCCCGAATCTGCTCCGAGCCTTAACGCGGGGGCTGACCCGCGGTCTCGCTCTCTTCACCCGCTTGTCCGAGCCCCGCGTCTGGGCCCAAAGCTCGGGGAGGGCGTAATAATTGCTGAGTACGGTTCCCTCCACTCTCGTCGTGAGGCATCCTGCGGCGGTCCGCACCCCCACCCAGCCTCCCTTCCCCAGCTTTCCCTACCACTTTTTAAAAGGGTCAGATGGCCTCAGAGCGGGTGCCGCAGGAAGAGGGCTGTCTCCAAAATGCCCCTAAGCTTCTGCATTCAGCCGCTGACCCCAGGATTGGGAAGAGTGTGGTTCCGGGCGCGGAGCGCGCGGAACGCCAATCGGGGCTGGCTCTTGGGGACACGTGGGGACTTTGCTGGTTAGTTGTCAAATCCTGAATCCGGGTACAGAGGAATTTGCCGCCGGCACTTCAGAGATGTTCAGCGTACTCTTAAGTTTTTGTTTATGCTCTTATACCTCATCCTTTATCCTCTGTTTGCTATCCACTGTTTTCTAATCTTTTCCTGACCCTCCTTACTTCCCTACTGGCCACCTTCATTCATTCGTACAGTTAACAAACTTTTACAGATATATAAAGCTCTGGGAGTAGAAACATGAATAAGACACTGTTCCTGCTCTTTGGAAGCTTCATCTAGTGAACCTCCTAATTTTACCATGTCATTCATTGAATTACTCTATTTTCTAAATAGCATTTATCATACCACTGATATCATTGTGTATTTGTGAATTTATTTTTGAGATACTGCCTTGTTCTCCTTGTATCCCCCATCCAAGTGCAAGCATTCAATAAATGTTGACCAGCTATCAGTATTTATAGAAGCTCAGCCTTCCTATTTATTGATTTCCCCCCCTTATTTTTCCAGTAATTTAAAGTATTTTTTCTTCATTTTTTTTTTTTCAAGTGGCAAATAGGTACAGTTCCTTTTGGGGGGTTTAAAGTAAACTAAATCTTTTTTTATCTAGTTTTCATCTTTCATCCTAATGCGTCTATCGCTGGAGTAGAGCATTGTCCTTGTCTCTTGAAAAACGTTTATTTCAACATTTTGGGAAGTATGAAACAACAAAGACTCTAATACAATAACTTTTTTATTTTTAAATTTACCATCGTTTATATTGTTTTCATAATTATTGTTTTTATTGGCTACATAATATTCAAATGTATTGATGTACAAAAATCTGGGCATGTAATTCTCTTGCTTTTCTAACTTTATTAACTTTTCTAAGGTTTCAACTCAGGGTTACTTAAACCCTATTATCAAGAAAAATGACATATTTAAGTATCATTTTTTTTCACTCAGAATAAAATGAGATGCCAAATTTTATTATAGCCTCCAAGATATTTTTTATTAAGATATCATTGATATGCACTCTTATGAAGGTTTCACATGAAAAACAATGTGGTTACTACATTCACCCATATTATCGAGTCCCCCATCAGTGTAGTAAGATGCCACAGAGTCACTACTTCTCTGTGCTATATGGTCTTCCCCATGATCCCCCCCACACCATGTATACTAATCATAATACCCCTCAATCCCCATCTCCCTCCCTCAGCCCTCCCCTTTTGTAACCTCTAGTCCCTTGGAGTATGCCGGTCTGGTGCTGTTTTGTTCCTCAGTTTTGCTTCGTTGTTATATTCCACAAATGAGGGAAATCATTTGATAGTTGTCTTTCTCCACCTAGTTTATTTCACTGAGCATATCCTCCAGCTCCATCAATGTTGTTACAAATGGTAGGATTTGTTTCTTTCTTATGGCTGAATAGTATTCCATTGTGTATTTGTACCACCTCTTTATCCATTCATCTACTGATGGACACTTTAGGTTGCTTCCAATCTTGGCTATTGTAAATAGTGCTGCAATAAACATAGGGGTGCATATGTCTTTTTGAATCTTAGATCTTGTTTTCTTTGGGTAAATTTCTAGGAGTGGAATTCCTAGGTCAAATGATATTTCTATTTTTAGTTTTTTTGAGGAACCTCCATACTGCTTTCCACAATGGTTGAACTAGTTTACATTCCCACCAGCAGCATAGGAAGGTTCCTCTTTCTCTGCATCCTCACCAGCATTTGTTGTTTCTAGTCTTTTCTATGTTGGCCATTCTAACTGTTGTGAGGTGATACCTCATTGTGGTTTTAATTTGCATTTTCCTGATAATTAGCAATGTGGGGCATCTTTTCATGTGCCTGTTGCCATCTGAATTTCTTCTTTGGAGAATTGTCTGTTCATATCTTCCACCCATTTTTTAATTGGATTATTTGCTTTTTGGGTGTTGAGGCATGTGAGTTCTTTATATATTTTGGATTTTAACCCCTTGTCGGATATGTCATTTACAAATATGTTCTCCCATACTGTATGATGCCTTTTTGTTTTGCTGATGGTGTCCTTTGCTGTACAGAAGCTTTTTAGCTTGATGTAGTCCCATTTGTTCATTTTTGCTTTTGTTTCCCTTGCCCAAGGAGATGTGTTCAGGAAAAGTTGCTCTTGTTTATACTCAAGAGATTTTTGCCTATGTTTTCTTCTAAGAGTTTCATGGTTTCATGACTTACATTCAGGTCTTTGATCCATTTTGAGTTTACTTTTGTGTATGGGGTTAGACAATAATCCAGTTTCATTCGCTTACATGTAGCTGTCCTGTTTTGCCAACACCAGTTGTTGACGAGGCTGTCATTTCCCCATTGTATGTCCATGGCTCCTTTATCATATATTAGTTGACCGTATATGCTTGGGTTTATATCTGGTATAGCCTCCAAGATTTTAAAGTGGGTATAATTGGTTAAGTTGAACCAATAAAGTGGCTTTCTGATATTTTATGGCATCTAGTACCTTAAGTTTCACAAATGCATTTCCTTGCAATATTAAATTTAATTCTTAAACACATTCTTTACAGATGAGGAAACAAAAACACAAAGAATCCTTTGCATGGAATGTTCTCTGTCCAGTTATTCATATGGCTACTTCATCATTTAGGTATCAATAAAAATGTTACTTCAGGGAGATTTTACCTAACTCCCTACCCCCAAAGTAGCCCCTGTTCCAGCCACCTTTTATCCCATTTCCCTGTTTTATTTTCTTGTTAGTATCTATCGCTATTATTTGTGTGTTCATTAGATTAAACTTCGTGAAGTCCAGGACATTCTCATTCTTGTTCTGTGCCTCAGCATTAGACCAGTTGCTGGCACACAGTAAAGGCCTAGTAAATATTATTCTAAATAAATATGCTGAAGTTACCTAAGAAACACCTCTCCTTCATGTTTTCTGTTTTGTATGAACTGAAAGATTTACTTGAAATGAATTCTGAATTCAAAGGTTATACATTGAAGCTGGTCAGCCTCAGGCAACATGGTGGTGTAGAGATTGTTCACTGTGCCTTAGAATAAAGTTCAAATTCTCAATTTGGCTTATGGGTCTCTAATGATAAGAACCCAGCTCTTACCACTGCAGCCTTAGGCACTAATAAATATTTGTTAAAGGAATACAAGGGTAAATAAATGATCCAAGAAAGGGTCTTTTCCAGTTCCTTCTTTAATAACTGTCCTGCCAATGGCTATCTTTTTTTTTTTTATCTGGAGCTAATTTTCAATGTAGGAGTTATTTCTGTATAACCACTGTTATCTAATTCATGTTTTGAGCCTTCTGTGCAGTTATAAAATTTACCAGTTTCAAAGTACACTATAAGTCCAAAGGGTAAAAATGCACAATTTTTTAAATACTCTTTTGAATATGAAGTTGTGCACCTTCTACTTTATTTGCAAAACTGTTTAAATTGCTTTTTCCTTCTGCATGCTTGCCAGAATTCATATTTATCTTGGAATTATTAAACTCTCCAGTTAATATTTTCATATTAGTTATGGAAATATCCTTTTAAGCTTTTATGTTGGTGTGAAAGGAGCCCACAAGGAAATATTAAAGGAATATATGTCTTTCTTCTTTTCTTCCATTTCCCAGCCCCTCATATACTTACCATTTTCGCTTGTTTTCTTTTCCTTGTCTAAAGTCCCATTTCAAGTTGATCTTGGTAATACGTATTTTCTTTTTTATCCTCCATTCCACCATACACACCACTCACAGCCCTAAATACCCAACTTCAGTCAAGACTTCATAAATCATAAAAACTTGGCCTCTAAACTCTGAATTTAAATGTCTTCACTGATAATGATTTGTAATAGCCAAAGGGTAATCTAGGGGTATTTTCTATTCTATTTGTCCCTTTTGTTCTCCACTGGGTCTATATTCAGAGATCCAAGCTACTCTCATACCCTCTGTTTCTTTGCCTACATACAAAAGTCAACACTTGGATCATTGCTGTAGTTTGCTATTAATTCAGGAGCTTGAATCATGCTGTAGAAAACCGTGCAGATTGCCAGCGCCATGTGTTTATGGACACCCTCAGTTCATTGAATCATTGTTTCTCTTGATTTTAATCAGCTACTTATTCCATTCCCCTCATCATTCTCTGAGTCTGTATCCCTGCCTTCCGTCCCCTTTTTCATCTTCACTTCTCTTACTCTTAGCAGGTGGTCTGGCCTACTACTTTTATCAACAAAAGGGAACCAAAAGCTGTGGTCTCTTTCTACTTCCTAAAGCTTAATCTAAGCAGTTATATCTATATCCATAACCATTCCCAACTCCTTTCCTTCCTTGTCAGAGAATAAGGTGCCCCCTACTACTGTTGAAGTCCATCCTCTCCTGTGCCTTTAATCTTGGAGCAGTTTATTGTGAAGTATTTAAAAGCACAAACATTGGAGTCAGTCACACAGAGTTCAGATTAAATCCTGATCAGACTCTTATGGATTAACCTCTATAAGCTTCAGCTTTCTCTGAAATCAGGACAATCAAACCTACTTTATCAGATTCTTATGATTTAATGAGATCACAACTCTTAAGTACTTAAGAGTTCCTGAAATACAGAAATGGTTGATAAAGGGTAGCTGTTAATGACATCATCAACCAGGTTCTAGGTAGTTTTGAGGTAAGCATTTTGCCACATAACTAATTTTCACTGCATAACTTATTGTAAGGCAATTTGGTTGTAAAAGATAAAATCACAAGAAAATAAAAGAGGGACATTTATTTAAAAGGACATACTGAATCATGAGAAATTAATAACAAAATTAAGAAGACTTTATTACAAAATATTTTTGTGCACATGAGAAAGGTAGAATGTAGATTCATGGCAATAATACACAAATAACTGATTTTATTTTGTAGTTTGCACCTAAGCACCTGTCTTTGAAGTCTTTTGTTCATAGTATTTTTTTAAATTGAAGTATCATTGATATACAATCTTATATTGGTCTCAGGTATACATTACAGTGGTTCAACAGTTACCCATATTATGAAGTCCTCACCCCCACTAGTTACGACCTGTCAACATAGGAATATGTTACAGAGTCTTTAGCTATATTCTCCATGCTATAGTACCTTCCCCTTGACCAGTTTATATACGATTGAGAATTTTTGTGCCCTTTGATCCCCCTCATGGTAACCACCAGTCACTTCTCAGTATCTATGAGTCTACTGCTATTTTGTTCATATTGTTTTGTTTTGTTTCTCTATTCCACAAATAAGTGAAGTCATATGGTATTTGTCTTTCTCTGCTTGGTTTATTTCACTTAGTATAATATTCTCTAGGCCCATCCATGTGGCAAATGGCAGGATTTCTTTTTTTTTTCCCTATGGCTGAATAATATTCCATTTGTATATGTACCACCTCTTCTTCATCCATTCAACTATTGATGGATACTTTGGTTGCTTCCATTCCTTTGCTATTGTAAATAATGCAGCAAAAAACATTGGAGTGGATATATCTTTTCAAATCAGGGATTTTGTTTTCTTCATGTGAATTCCTAAACGCAAAATTACTGGGTCATACGGTATTTCTAGTTTTTAGTTTTTTGAGGAACCTCCATACTGTTTTCCACAGTGGCTGCACCAATTTACACTCCCACCAACAGTATAAGAGGGTTCCCTTTTCTCCATATCCTTGCCAACACTTGTTATAGCTTGTATTTTGGATAGTGGCCATTCTAACCGGTGTGAGGTGATAGCTCATAGTGTTTTTGATTGCTATTTCCCTGATGATTAGTGGTGTAAGGCATCTTTTCATGTGCCTGTTGTATTTCTTCTTTGGAAAAATGTCTGTTTAGATTCTCCACTCATATTTTATTCAGGTTGTTTGGATTTTTGGGTGTTGAGGCATATAAATCTTTATATTTTTTGTATGTTAACCCCTTATTGGATAAATCATTTATGAATATATTCTCCCATACTGTAGGTTGCCTTTTTCTTCTGCTGATGTTGTCCTTTGTTGTACAGTTTGATGTACCACTTGTTCATTTTTTAATTTGTTTCCCTTACCTGAGGACATGTATCCAGGAAAAAATTGCTCATGCTTATGTTCAAGAGATTTTTGCCTGAGTTTTCTTCTAAGGGTTTTATGGTTTCATGTCTTATGTAGGTCTTTAATCCATTTTGAGTTTACTTTTGTTTATGGAGTTAGACAGGAATCCAGTTTCATTCTCTTACATGTAGCTATCCAGTTTTCCCAACACCAGTTATTTGGTGCATTTGTCATATAATATGGCCTTTATTATGTTAAGGTATGTACTCTCTATACCCATTTTATTGAGAGTTTTTATCATGAATGGATGTTGAATTTTGTCAAGTGCCTTTTCAGCATCTATTGAGATGATCTTGTGGTTTCTATCCTTATTTTTGTTAATGTGGTGTATCACGTTGATTGATTTATGAATATTGTACCATCCTTCATCCCTGGTCAGGATGGATGATCCATTTGATGTATTTTTGAATTTGGTTTGCTAATGTTTTGTGGAGGATTTTTGCGTCTCTGTTCATCAGGGATATTGGCCTCTAATTTTCTTTTTTTGCGGTATTTTTGTCCAGTTTTGGTATTAGAGTGATGCTTTGGTATTAGAATGAATTTGGAAGTATGCCCTCCTCTTCTACTTTTTGAAATACTCTAAGAAGGATAGGTATTAGCTCTTCTTTAAATGTTTGGTAGAATTCAGCTGTGAAGCCATCTTGTCCTGGACATTTGTTTGTTGAGAGTTTTTTGATTACCAGTTAAATTTCGTTACTGATAATTGGTCTGTTCAGGTTTTATGTTTCTTCCTGGGTCAGTCTTAGAAGGCTGAATTTTTCTAGAAAATTGTCCATTTCTTCTAGGTTGTCCAATTTTGGCATCTTTTGTTTACAGTATTATATATTGTATTTTTACTTGTTGATTCTCCTTGTACAAGGAGATGCCTAATTCAGCATCACACTTTTACTTTTTTTGGTAAACTTCCTTCCCTCATTAAGAGAAATATCAATTTACAAATACTAGGATGCACATTTTAACTGGGCTTTGTATCAATCATGAAAGCTTTCTGCACTGTCGTTTCATCTCGGTATATTGTCACATGTCCATTGACAGACTTCCAAGGTTCCCTTGGGAAATGTGAGTTCAAAACTCTGCACCACTGTATAGACTATTTGGAGGGCTCTGATTTATATAACATAAAAATAGGAGTACTGCACTGATGGAGAAATGAAACCGAACTGTCAACCACTTATTTTTTATATTTTCTGATAAAATTACCTTTGGGCCAATTAGTTATGCAGCAAATGTGTTTTCAGTAAAAAGACTTGCAGTAAATATGCTTACATTGAAGATGCTTATGGTGAAAATATTGTGCACTCATTAGCTCATCCTCCAGTGTTTCATCATTCCTTCTTATGTTTGTTTATCCCCTTACTCTACTTTATCTACAAACTCCATTTACCTCACATTTTTCTCTAGGCTACTATGTAATGTTTTCTCTCTTTCTAATTCTTGGCTCTCACTAGTATAATTTGTGCTCATTGTCTCTACTGCCTTACCCACCCAACCCATTCAACCCCCAGCCCACTGCAGTCTGGTTCCTACCTCCATCTCAGTATTCATATTATTTTCCTTAAGGTCAACAATGGCATCCAAGTTACTAAATCATTTGAATGTTTTTCAGTCCTGGTTTTATTGTTGCTCTCTGCTTCATTTGACACTCCCTTAAACCCTTATTACCTTGATTTCAGAATATCATACTCTCCTGGTGTCTGTTATTTCTATAACCATTGCTTCTCTGTCTCCTTCCTGTTCTTTTCTTCCCATCCCTACCCTCTAGAGTTTTCTCACATATTTCTCCTCTTGCTATACATACTATTCCTGAGTGATCTCATGTACTTTGGTGGTTTCAACTAATAGGTGTATCTCAGCACTGCTTTTATGATCTTTTATGTTGACTGGGATGGCTTTCAGGCACTTAGCAGATCTAAAGGTTAACACATCATCATCATGGGATCCCCCCATTTCCAAAACTGTTCTTCTTCCAATATTTATTACATAATTTGGGTGGCCTTATTCTTCATCCTGTATTCCAAGCTAGTCATCCTTCATTCAGAGTACACAAATCCATTGCCTCCTCTCTAACTACCAGTGTCTTAATTCAGGTCTTTGTCATCTCTCACCTGGACTGATGCAACAACCTCCTATAATGTTTATCATCCTACAGTGCTGTTTCCTTTAAATGCACTTTACACATAGCCACTATAGTGCTTTATATTTAAACCATGTCTTTTCCCTACTTAAGTGACTCATCATCATCTACAGATTATAATCCAGAGCTCTTTAGGGGGCCTTCATTGTTCCTGTACTCCTCCTCTTAGCATCATGTTTTTAAGTTTTTTATTAAGGTGCTATTGTTATATACTCTTATGAAGATTTTACATGAAAAAACAATATGGTTACTACATATACCCATATTATTAAGTCCCCACCCATACCCCAATGCACTCATTGTCCATCAGTGTAGTAAGATTCCACAGATTCACTGTTTGCCTTCTCTGTGTGACACTGTTTTCCCCGTGACCCCCACACCAAGTGTACTAAACATAATACCCCTCAATCCCCTTCTCCCTCCCTCCCGACCCGCCCTCCCACATCCCTCCCCTTTGGTAACCACTAGTCCCTTCTTGGAGTCTGTGAGTCTGCTACTATTTTGTTGCTTCAGTTTTGCTTCGTTGTTATACTCCACGAATGAGGGAAATCATTTGGCACTTGTCTTTCTCCACCTGGCTTATTTCACTGAGTAAAATATCCCCCAGATCCATCCATGTTGTTGCAAATGGTAGGATTTGTTTTCTTCTTATGGCTGAATAGTATTCCATTGTGTATATGTACCACCTCTTCTTTATCCATTCATGTACTGATAGACACTTAGGTTGCTTCCATATCTTGGCTATTGTAAATACTGCTGCAATAAACACAGGGGCGCATATGTCTTTTTGAGTCTGAGAAGTTGTATTCTTTGGGTAAATTCCTAGGAGTGGGATTCCGGGTCAGATGGTATTTCTATTTTTAGTTTTTTGAGCAACCTCCATATTGCTTTCCACAATGGCTGAACTAGCTAATATTCCCACCAGCAGCATAGGAGTGTTCCCCTTACCCCACATACGCACCAGCATTTGTTGTCTTTTGGATGGTGGCCATCCTAACTGGTGTGAGGTGATATCTCACTGTGGTTTTAATTTGCATTTACCTGATGATTAGTAAAGTGGAGCATCTTTTCATGTGTCTGTTGGCCATCTGAATTTCTTCCTTGGAGAATTATCTCTTCATACCCTCTGCCCATTTTTTAATCAGGTTATTTGCTTGTTGGGTGTTGAGGCATATGAGTTGTTTATATATTTTGGATGTTAACCCCTTGTCAGATATGTCATTTACAAATATATTCTCCCATACTGTAGGATGCCTTTTTGTTATGTTGATGGTGTCCTTTGCTGTACAGAAACTTTTTACTTTGATGTGGTCCCATGTGTTCATTTTTGCTTTTGTTTCCCTTGCTTGAGGAGATACATTCAAGAAGAAGTTGCTCGTACTTATATTCAAGAGATTTTTGGTTATGTTTTCTTCTGAGAGTTTTATGGTTTCATGACTTCCATTCAGGTCTTTGATCCATTTCAAGTTTACTTTTGGGTATGGGGTTACACAATAATCCTGTTTCATTATCTTACATGTAGCTGTCCAGTTTTGCCAACATGAATTGTTAAAGAGGCTGTCATTTTCCCATTGTATGTCAATGGCTCCTTTATCGTATATTAATTGACCATATGTAGTTGGATTTATATCAGGGCTCTCTAGTCTCTTCCATTTGTCTATGGTTCTGATCTTGTGCCGGTGCCAAATTGTCTTGATTACTGTGGCTTTGTAGTAGAGCTTGAAGTCGGGGAGCATAATCCCCCCAACTTTATTCTTCCTTCTCAGAATTGCTTTGGCAATTTGAGGTCTTTTGTGATTCCACATGAATTTTAGAACGATTTGCTCTAGTTCATTGAAGAATGCGGTTGGTATTCTGATAGGGATTGCATTGAATCTGTAGATTGCTTTGGGAAGGATGGCCATTTTGAAAATATTAATTCTTCCTAGCCAAGAGCATGGGATGAGTTTCCATTTATTAGTGTCCTCTTTAATTTCTCTTAAGAGTGTCTTATAGTTTTCAGGGTACAGGTCTTTCACTTCCTTAGTTAGGTTTATTCCTAGGTATTTCATTCTGTTTGAGGTAATTGTGAATGGAATTGTTTTCCTGATTTCTCTTTCTTTTAGTTCATTGTTACTGTAAAGGAATGCAACAGATACCTGTGTATTAATTTTGTATCTTGCAACTTTGCTGAATTCAGATATTAGATCTAGCAGTTTTGGGGTGGATTCTTTAGCATTTTTTATGTACAATATCATGTCATCTGCAAACAGGGACAGTTTAACTTCTTTCTTGCCAATATGGATGCCTTTTATTTCTTTGTGTTGTCTGATTGCCATGGCTAGGACCTCCGGTACTATGTTGAATAGAAGTGGGGAGAGTGAGCATCCTTGTCTTGTTTCCGATCTTAAAGGAAAAGTTTTCAGATTCTCACTGTTAAATATAATGTTGGTTGTGGGTTTGTCATATATGGCCCTTATTATGTTTAGGTATTTTCCCTCTATGCCCATTTTGTTGAGAGTTTTTATCATGAATGGATGTTGAATTTTGTCAAATGCTTTTTCCACATCTATGGAGATGATAATGTGGTTTTTGTCCTTCTTTTTGTTGATGTGGTGGATGATGTTGATGGATTTTCCAATGTTGTACCATCCTTGCATCCCTGGCATAAATCCTACTTGATCATGATGGATGATCTTTTTGATGTATGTTTGTATTCAGTTTGCTAATATTTTGTTGTGTATTTTTGCATCTATGTTAATCAGGCATATTGGTCTGTAATTTTCTTTTTTTGTAGTATCTTTGCCTGGTTTTGATATTAGAGTGATGCTGGCCTCATAGAATGAGTTTGGAAGTATTCTCTCTTCTTCTACTCTTTGGAAAACTTTAAGGAGGATGGGTATTGGGTCTTCACTAAATGTTTGATAAAATTCAGCAGTGAAGCCATCTGGTCCAGGGATTTTGTTCTTAGGTAGTTTTTTGATTACCAGTTCTATTTCATTGCTGGTATTTGGTCTGTTCAGATTTTCTGTTTCTTCCTGGGTCAGCCTTGGATGGTTGTATTTTTCTAGAAAGTTCTCCATTTCTTCTAGTTTATCCAGTTTGTTGGCATATAATTTTCCTAGTATTCTCTAATAATTCTTTGTATTTCTGTGGTGTCTATAGTGATTTTTCCTTTCTCATTTCTGATTCTGTTTATGTGTGTAGACTCTCTTTTTTTCTTGATAAGTCTGGCTAGGGATTTATCTATTTTGTTTATTTTCTCAAAGGACTAGCTCTTGCTTTCATTGCTTCTTTCTATTAGTTTGTTCTTCTCAATTTTATTTATTTCTGCTTTAATCTTTATTATGTCCCTCCTTCTACTGACTTTGGGCCTCCTTTGTTCATTTTTTTCTAGTTTCATTAATTGTGAGTTTAGAGTTTTCGTATGGGATTGTTCTTCTTTCTTGAGGTAGGCCTGTATTGCTATATACTTTCCTCTTAGCACAGCCTTCACTGCGTCCCACAGATTTTGTGGTGTTGAATTTTTATTCTCATTTGTCTCCATATATTGCTTGATCTCTGTTTTTATTTGGTCATTGATCCATTGGTTACTTAGGAGCATGTTGTGAAGCCTCCATGTGTTTGTGGAATTTTTCATTTTCTTTGCATAATTTGTTTCTAGTTTCATACCTTTTTGATCTGAGAAACTGGTTGGTACAATTTCAATCTTTTTAAATTTATTGAGGCTCTTTTCATGTCCTAGTATATGATCTACTCTTGAAAATGTTCCATGTACACTTGAGAAGAATGTGAATTCTGCTGCTTTTGGGTGTAGAGTTCTGTAGATATCTGTTAGGTCCATCTCTTCTAATGTGTTGTTCACTGTCTCTGTGTCCTTACTTATCTTGTGTCTGGTTGGTCTGTCCTTCAGAGTGAGTGGAGTATTGAAGTCTCCTAGAATGAATGCATTGCATTCTATTTCCCCTTTTAGTTCTGTTAGTGTTTGTTTCATATATGTGGGTGCTCCTGTGCTGGGAGTATAGATATTTATAATGGTTCTATCTTCTTCTTTGATTGATCCCTTTTATCATTATATAATGTCCTTCTTTGTCTTTTGTGACTTTCTTTGTTTTGAAGTCTATTTTGTCTAATACAAGTAGTGCAACTCCTGTTTTTTTCTCCCTATTAGTTGTGTGAAATATCTTTTTCCATCCCTTCACTCTTAGTCTGTGTCTGTCTTGGGGTTTAAAGTGAGTCTCTTGTAGACAGCATATAGATGGGTCTTGCTTTTTATCCATTCAGTGACTTTGTCTTTTGATTGTTGCATTTGGACCATTTACATTTAGGATGATTATCGATACATATGTACTTATTGCCATTGTAGGCTTTAGATTTGTGGTTACCAAAGGTTCAAGGTTAACTTCCTTACTATCTAAGAGTCTAACTTAACTCACTTAATATGCTATTACAAACACAATCTAAGGGTTCTTTTTTCTCCTGCATTTTCTTCCTCCTCCATTCTTTATATTTTAGGTATCATATTTTGTCCTCTTTGTCTATCCCTTGTTTGACTTTGGGAATAGTTGATTTAATTTTGCGTTTGCTTAGTAATTAACTGTTCTACTTTCTTTACTGTGGTTTTATTTCCTCTGGTGACAGCTATTAAACCTTCGGAACACTTCCATCTATAGCAGTCCCTCCAAAATACACTGTAGAGATGATTTGTGGGACGTAAATTCTCTCAGCTTTTGCTTGTCTGGAAATTGTTTAATCCCTCCTTCAAAATTAAATGATAATCTTGCCAGATAAAGTATTCTTGGTTTGAGGCCCTTATGCTTCATTGCATTGAATACATCATGCCACTCCCTTCTGGCCTGTAAGGTTTCTGCTGAGAATTCTGATGATAGCCTGATGGGCCTTCCTTTGTATGTGATCTTATTTCTCTTTCTGGCAGCTTTTAATAGTCTGACCTTATCCTTGATCTTTCCCGTTTTAATTACTATATGTCTTGGTGTTGTCTTCCTTGGGTCCCTTGTGTTGGTAGATCTGTGCACCTCCATGGCCTGAGGGACTATCTCCTTCCCCAGATTGGGGAAGTTTTCAGCAATTACCTCCTCAAAGACACTTTCTAACCCTTTCTCTCTCTCCTCTTCTTCTGGTATCCCTATAATGCGAATGTTGTTCCATTTGGATTGGTCACACAGTTCTCTCAATATTCTTTCATTCTTAGAAATCCTTTTTTCTCTGTGTCTCAGCTTCTTTGTATTCCTCTTCTCTAATTTCTATTTCATTTATCTCCTCCACCCTGTCTAATCTGCTTTTTATACCATCTATTGTGCTCCTCAACAATTGGATCTCTGAACGGAATTCATTCCTGAGTTCTTGGATTTTTTTCTGTACCTCCATGAGCATGTTAATGATTTTTATTCTGAAATCCCTTTCGGGAAGATTCATGAGGTCAGTTTCATTGGAATGTTTCTCAGGTGTTATATCCATAATTATACTTTCAACCAGGTTTCTTTGGCTTTTCATATTTGTATATGGCTCCCTCTAGTGCCCAGAAGCTCTACTCTCTGGAGCTGCTTAGCCCCTGAAGCAATGTCGGGGATTGCAGGCAAGCGTTATTGGTGCCTGGTGGGAGGAAAGAGCTGTTTCCTGCTTCCCAGCTGCTATGCCTGCCTCCACTACCAGAACCAGTGGGCCAAGCACACAGGTATAAGCCTTTATGCTTTGTGTTTGTGGTTCCTGTAGACGGGGCTTCCCTCTGGCTGGCTTAACACCAGGGTAGTGTTTGCCAGTTTGCGAGCCACGTGGGGCTGGCCAGGAAAAAGGCACAGTAGGCTGTGTATCATGGATGGGGTCCTTTGAGCTGTGCAGCAAGCCAGGGAGCTGGAGCACCTGAAGATCGAGAAAGTTTCCAACCCTGTTCCATGAGGTTTATTTTTTTCTACAGGTGTATACAGTTTGGCGCAGCCCTCTTTCCTGTTGTTCTTTTAGGATTAGTTGTATTGATTATATTTTCATATTATATATACCATTTTAGGAGGAAGCCTCTGTCTCACCTCTCATGCCACCATCTTTAATCCTCTCCCTCTTGGCCTCATTTTTAACTGCATCCTTCTTTGAATTTTATCTTCCAGCAGCACCACACCATGTGTAGTTCCCAGTATGTACCATGCTGTTTCTTACCTCTGTGCCTTTACTCATGCTGTTTGCTTTCTGAAAAGAAAGACCTGTAATCCTAGCTCCGTTACTTATGTTCTACCTGTCTAACTCTTTTTCATCCTCTAAGAGAGTAGTATTTTTTTAGGGGTGGTGGAAACCTTTGAGTGTGTGCTGAATACCTTGGCAACTCTCTAGAAATGCATATAATCCCAAACTTTGACATGGTATCAGATTTTAATCACACATTAAAACTTCTTCAGCTAAGGCATTATCTTCTCCAGAAAATCTGTCCTTCCTCCTACAGATTGGTTTGACCTCCCTGTTTCACATTCTTTCACTCTACCTATCATTGCATGTCCTATATTAAATTGTGATTATTTATTTGGAGTATTGACCACTGTACTTTGAGCTCCTTGAGGATGGTGACTACCTTACTCATCTATGTATTTCCAGCATCTAGCAATGCCTATAGAAATGATAACCAAAAAATTGAGGTTGAGTGTTCCTGAAGAACAAACCATCTATCACTGTGGACCATTTGTCCATTCAGCAAACATTTATGAAGAGCTTGCCATGTACTAGGCATTGTGCTGGGTGCTGAGGATACAAAAATTAGTAAGATTAATGTGATCCTTATCCTTAAAGAGCTTACAATTGAACGTTTAAGAAAATGTATACATTTAAATTAGACATTAAAAATCTGTGTAGTAAGTCTTTTTAAAATCTGTGTAGTAAATCTTTCATAAGGGAAAAAGGGAGTAGAATAGGATTATGTAAAAACAGTAATTTACCTTTATTTGGGAGGTCTGAGAAGGCCTTCCATAAGTAGTAATAGTTAAATGAAGACCTATGGGGACTGAAGAGAAGTTTCTGCCAGAAGACAACATCTGCAGAGGTCTTGATATGAAAGAGAGAACTAAAGGCATTCCATGTGACTGAAAATATGAGTTTGGTGGGTAGGAAGGACACCACAGAAGCTGGAGGAGTCTGTGCTAAGCTGTGCTCAAGAGTTTGCACTTGCACCTAAAGTCAATGGAAAGGCATAAAATAATTTTATTCTTAAATAAAGGTCCTAACCAATATAAGAAAAAGGTTGCCAGATTGTGGTTATATGTGTATGTGTGTGTATAGAGAAGGTTCTATTTACCAGTGCAAAATAAACTAGCTTTGAGAACACTAAACAGAGCTGTCACGTGGCTGTTATCTCTGATGCCAACTTGAACCAAAACTGACAAAGTGGGATCCTACAGTCTCTTGACTTTACACTGAGATGGAAACTACCTTATATGGATTAGGCAGGATGATAGAGAGCTAAGAAAGCCCAATGAAGAAAAACATACCTCTTTCTATTACTTTCCTTTTTCTTTTAATCTCAACTCCTTTCCCGTCAAGTTTTGTTAAATATTTGCAAATGGGGATCATCTTTAAGAAGCAAGTTACACTCACTCTTTTTTTATTTGCTAACTTCTCTAGATCCTAAAATGAGTATTGTAAGATTACAGGAAAAATAATGTGCTTTCATTTTTATCCAATTTAAACATTCTAAAACATAGATAATTTCAAAAATTGAAGAGCATTTCAATGTCTACTCCCAATGTTATGGACTTTAATAGATATTACATGAGTGGATCTCATCTTTATTCTCTGAAATAAGTAAACTATCTAGTTAATAGACATTTTGTTGTAAAATAGTCTGATTAGGCATTTCTCAAAGGATTATGTATTTTGACATTCTATCTTTCTCCTCTAGATACTTTTCTTTGGATTTGGATGGCTTTTCTTCATGCGCCAACTGTTTAAGGACTATGAGGTGAGAAGAGATCATTTTGGTTATGCTAATACTATATAAATTGAAATTGTTTTAAAATGGGGCAAGAAAAATGACTCCACTAAAAAAAGGTTATATTCACTTTCAAGATAGGAAGTTTTTGCCAGATGAATACTATGTAATTCTTAAATTGGAGAATATGATAAGGCTTAGTTGATTTAAAAAATAAAAAGAAAGGCAAGTCATGTATATCCCAGAAACTAGGAGCAAGAAATGTCATGCCTTAGTCATATCAGTATAAATATCAGTAGCAAATAGTTAATCTTTGGGAGAAAATTTAACTTACAATGTCATAAATGTCCCCATTCATCTCACTACCTGACCTTCAAAGCTAATGACAAGTTTTACATCCTAAGTTATCCAAAGTCCTAAGGCTAAACTGGTTTTCATCTTAAGCCTTGAATTCAGAAAAACACTAGCCTAGACTGGACAATTCCTAATTAGTCCTCCTCATTTAGTAATCAGTTCAATGGTTTAGACTACTTTTCAGTCACTTCTAGGATGTTCTCCATTTAACCTCCCAGAGAGTTTACATTGTTGTCTAAAAGCCTGGTTAGTGGGGTGAGGAAGATAGCAGAATAGGAGGTCACTGTGTTAACCTCCTCCCACACAGACACTGAGGAAGCAACTACATCTAATAAGCTAACTGTAAAAATGACCTGAGGGAAATAAAAGATGGTGGAGTAGGAAGGCAAGGCAGAAACCTCCTCCCACATACAAATACCAAGGAAGCAACTACAGAAAATACAACTAACCCTGAAAACGACCTGCAGACTGCAGAGCAGACCATAGGGAAGAAGAGAACATCACACAGAGAAGGGTAAAGTGGCAGAGTCACGATAAGTGGGGACCCCAGCCTGTTCCCTATCCCAACCATCAAGCAGGAGGATGAACAGATTGGGGATGGAATAAGTGTTCAGAACACTGCACACCTGGTCCTGGAGATCTGCTCTGGGAAGACAAGTCCGCATTGCTTCAGGCTTTGGTGATTAGTGGATCTGGACACCAGGGAGAGTTAGAGCATTCTGGGAGGTTGAGACTCCTGCTGCTTGTGGAGAACAGGCATGCTCTGTCAATCCCACTGAGACCCAACACAGAGACCGCAGTTTAAAAGATATACCAGCAGCAGGAAGAGTGTCAGAAGGGTGATGGTTGAATGGAGCTCGCTCCACAGGAGAGAGAGCAGGTCAGGCACTTCTCTAGCCCTCCTTTAGCCCAATAGATCAGGCACTCACAGGAGTCCCAGACACTTCATCTCCCTTGCTGGCAGCTCAGCCCCTGCACACTACCTGTCTGCCCATGCAGCCCTTTCAGCCTAGCAGTGTCAGACTTTGCTGCCTAATAGGCAAAGGATGACTTTGCTGGCTGGCAGGCAGAAGTAGGCTTTCCCAACTTTCTGGGCCCTATTTCAGCACAACTGAGTAAATTCTTGTGGGAGCCACCTCCTAGCACTCCTTCCTCCTTGTGGATAGCCCAGCCCAGTGTGCCATGCACCCATAAAACCTCTCCATTAGCCCAGCAGCACTTGCCTTCACTTCAGGGCAGACAGAATGTGGTCTGACCCACAACAATCCCAGCAGAACCTCCACTGCTTGGCTCACAAACGGCTAGCTGAGGTGAACTGTCATCTGTGGTGACTGAGGTAAACCACTGCTAGCAGAGAGACAGAAAGGCAGCCCCACCCATAGCTCACCAGCAGCAACTGGGGCTCCATTGTAAAGGAAAACCAGGCACTGGAGAGTAAAGAATCTTGAGCTTCTGGACACCACAGGATACCTTCTTCATAAAGCCATTGTTCTGCAGACCAGGAAGCATAGCAGACTTATCAATACAAAGAAACACAGGAACACTGACAAAATGAGAAAGTAGAGGAATGTGTTCCCAAAAAAAGTGCAGGATAAGACACTAGATAGATGGCTAAATGAAATGGAGATCACCAATCTTCTTGGATAAAGATTTCAAAGTAACAGTCATAAATATGCTTACTGATCTGTGGAAAAGTATGGATGATCTCAGAGAGGCCTACAACAGAGATAGAAAAGCCGAAAAAGAGCTACTCAGAGCTAAGAAATACAGTAACTGAAACGAAATATACAATGGGGGAAGTGAATAATAGATTGCTGCAAGTAGAGGAGACAATGAATGAGATGGAAATTAGAGAGCAGGAAGACAATGAAGCTGAGGAACAGTGAGAAAAACTAATCTCTAGAAACAAGAGGATGCTAAGAAAGATGTGTGACAACTCCAAACAAAACAATGTTCACATAATAGGGGTACAGAAGGAGAAAAGAGAGACAAAGAGGTAGGAAGTTTTGAAGAAATAATTGCTGAAAACCTCCCCAGTATGGAAAAGGAAAGACACCCAGGTCCTGAAAGCTCAGAGATCCCCTAACAAAAGGAACCCCCAGGAAGGCAACACCAAGACTTATAATAATTAAAATGACAAAAGATTAAGGATAAGGAGAGGGTATTGAAAACAGCCAGAGACAGAAGAAAGATTACATATAAGGAAAACCCCATCAGGCTATCAGCAGATTTCTCAGTGGAAATTTTATAGGCCAGAAGGGAATGACATGAAATACTTAATGTATTGAAACAGAAGGATCTTCATCCAAGAATCCTCTACCCAGTAAGATTATCATTCAAATTCAAAGGAGATTAAAAACTTCCCAGAAAACCAAGGCTGAAGAAATTTACAACCACTAAGCCAGGATATGTAAAAGAGACATCTGTAGATGTAAGTGTTCTTGAGCCTAAATAGTTTTCACCAGTGAAAATAAACCCACAGTAAAGGTAGTAGACCAATTACTTATCAAGCAAGTATGAAAGAGGGAGGCCATGGGAGATATTCTGGAAATAATTGTAATTTTACCCACAATTAGCAATCAATAAACTCCCAACAAACAAAAGTCCAGGACCAGATGGCTTCACAGCTGAATTCTACTAAACATTTAAAGAAGAACTAATACCCATCCTTCTTAAAGTATTCTAAAAAGTAGAAGAGGAGGGAATACCTCCAAACTCATTCTATGAGACCAGCATCACACTAATACCAAAACCAGACAAAGTCACCACAAAAAAGAAAGTTGTAGACCAATATCGCTGATGAACATAGATGCAAAAATCCTCAACAAAATATTAGCAAACCAAATTCAAAAATACATCAAACCATCATGACCAAGTGGGATTTATTCCAGGAATGCAATCATGGTAAAATATTTGTCAATCCATCAATATAATACATCACATTAACAAAAAGAAGGATAAAAACCACATGATCATCTAAATAGATGGTTTTAAAGTATTTGACAAAATTCAATATACATTCATGATAAAAATTATCAATAAAATGGGTATAGAGGGTATGTACCTTGACATAATGAAGGCCATATGTGACAAACCCACAGCTAACATCATACTCAATAGCAAAAACCTGAAAGCTTTTCCTCTAAGATCAGGAAGAAGACAAGAATGTCCACTCTCACCACTTTTATTCAGCATAGTACTATAGATCCTAGCCACGGCACTCAGACAAGATAAAGGCAACACAGATTGGAAAGGAAGAGGTAAAACTCACTGTTTGCAGATGATATGCTATTATATATAGAAAACTCTTAAAGACGCCATCAAAAAACTATTAGGACTAATAACTGGATTCAGCAAAGTTGCAGGATACAAAGTTAATACACAGAAATCTGTTGTGTTCTTATATACTAACAAAAAACTAGCAAAAAGAAAAATCAGGGAAACAATCCCATTTACAATTGCTTCAAAAAGAATAAAATACCTAGGAATAAACCTAACCAAGGAGGTGAAAGACCTGTACTCTGAAAACTGTAAGACACTCATGAGAGAAGTTAAAGAAGACACAAATCAATGGAAATCTAGCCCATGTTCCTAAACAGGAAGAATTAATATTGTCGAAATGGCCATCCTACCCAAAGCAGTTTACAGATGCAATGCAATCCCTATCAAAATACCACTGGAATTTTTCAATGAACTAGAGCAAATAATCCTCAAATTCATATCTGAACCACAAAAGGCCCTGAATAGCCACAGAAATCCTGTGATAGAAGAACAAAGCCGGGAGTATTATGCTTTCTGCTTCAAGCTATACTACAGAGCTACATTAATCAAAACAGTATGTACTGGCACAAGAACAAACCCATGGATCAATGGAACAGAATAGAGAGCCCAGATATAAACCCATGCATATGTGGTCAATTAATGTACAATAAAGGACCTGTGAATGTACGACGGGGAAAAAACAGCCACTTCAATAACTGGTGTTGGGAAAACTGGACAGCTACATGTAAGAGAATGAAACTGGATTGTTGTCAACTCCATACACAAAAGTAAACTCAAAATGGATTAAAGACCTAGATGTAAGACATGACACCATAAAACTCTTAGAAGAAAACACAGGCAAAAATTCCTTGAGCAATTTTTCCTGGACACATCTCCTCAGGCAAGGGAAACAAAATAAAAAATGAACAAGTGGTACAATATCAAACTAAAAAGCTTCTGTGCAGTAAAGGACACCATCAGCAGAAGAAAAAGGCAACCTACAGTATGGGAGAATATATTCATAAATGATTTATCCAATAAGGGGTTAACATCCAAAATATATAAAGAACTTACATGCCTCAACACCAAAAAATCCAAATAACCTGATTAAAAAATGAGTGAAGAACCTGAGCAGACATTTTTCCAAAGAAGAAATACAAGAGACACATGAAAAAATGCTGTACACCACTAATCATCAGGGAAATAGCTATCAAAAACACTAAGAGCTATCACCTGACACCTGTTAGAATGGCCACTATCCAAAAGACAAGAGATAACAGGTGTTGGCAAGGATGTGGAGAAAAGGGAACCCTCTTACACTGCTCTTACACTGTTGGTGGGAGTGTAAATTGGTGCAGCCACTGTGGAAAACAGTATGGATGTTCTTCAACTAAAATTAAAAATACTGTAAATTCCACTTTAAGGAATTCACCCAAAGAAAACAAAACCCCTGATTCAAAAAGGTATATCCACCCCTATGTTTACTGCTGCATTATTTACAGAAGCAAAGAAACAGAAGCAACCAAAATGTCCATCAATAGTTGAATGGGTGAAGAAGAGGTGGTACATACACACAATGGAATATTATTCAGCCACAGGGGAAAAAAAGAAGAAATCCTGCCATTTGCAACAACATGGATGGGCTTAGAGTATATTATGCTAAGTGAAATAAACCAAGCAGAGAAAGACAAATACTCTATGATTTCACTTATTTTTGGAATATTAAAAACAAAATTAGCAAAACAGCAGTAGACTCATATAGACACAGAGAAGTGACTGATGCTTGCCACTGGAGTACATGGGTGGGGAGGATAAGGAGGATATAAAGGGCACAAAAATTCTCAGTCATATATAAGTTGGTCACAGGGATGGTAGTAGAGCATGGAGAATGTAGCCAATGATTCTGTAATATCTTCCTATATTGACAGATAGTAACTGCACTAGTAGGGGTGAGGACTTTATAGATAAACTGTTGAACCACTGTATTGTATAATTGAAACCAATGTAACATTGTATATTTACAATACTTCAATTAAAAAATAAAAATAATGATGATTCTGGGGAAAAGAAAATGACTTGAAGACCACAGAACAGACCTTCTCCACCTGGCAAAAAAAGAGAAGACACATTGAGAAGGGTAAAGGGGTGGAGCCACAATCAACCAGAATCCAAGCCCTTCCCCTGTCCCAACCCACAAGGTCAAGAGAGGAACACACTGGAGAGGAAAAATACCCTGAGGAATCTGGCACACATGGCCCTTGGCATCTGCTCCAAGAAGATGAGTCCGTAGCATTGGGCTTTGAAGATTAGCAGGACTAGACAGGGAAAGTTGGAGCATTTTGGGAAATCAAGCCTCCACTCACAAAGGACCAACATGCTCTGTCAGTCCTTCAGAGACCTGACACAGAGGTAGCAGTTTAAAAGTTTGCTAGCCTTGGGAAGTGTGCCAGAGGGGCGGGGGTCTGAGCGAGTATTCTCCAGCAGAAAAAGGGCTGATAGATGCCAGTTTTCCAGCACACCCAGAGTCCACCTGGCCAGACACACTTACAGAGGCCACCTTTGAAGCTCTCCATCTCCTCCACTTGCTCAGCCCTGGCATTTCACTACAGATCTGCCCCATCCAACATGTCCAGCCCAGCAGTAGTAGCCATTGCAGGCAGCCACCCAGTGGGCCCCACTCACAGTGCATCACAGAACAATCAGGCATCACATTCTGAGGTATAGCACAGGGTTTGGCCATTGCAGATAGCCAGGCAGAGGATGGATGGCTGCACCCATGGCATATCCCAAAAGAGCTAGGCATTGCATTCTGAGGCATAGCAGTGGGGTTTGGCCATGGTGGGCAGCCAGGCAGAGGATGGAGCCTCCCCACAACATACCAACAGCAGCTGTGCCTCAGCCACAACAGGGGACACCCCTGGAGCACCTGGCCCTGGTGAGCAGAGGATTTTGTGCTCTGGGCACCACAGAATGCCTACTACACAAAGCCACTACTTTCAAAACCAGAAGGCATAGCTGATCTATCTAATATATAGAGACAAGGAGATCCAGACAAAATGAGAAAGAGGAATATGTTCCAAACAAGAACCAAGCACCAGAAAAGGTTCTTAATGAAATGGGGATAAGCAATCTACCTGATAACAAAATCAAAGTACTGGTCATAAAGATGCTCAATGAAGTGGATAAATGAATGGGTGATCTCAGGAAGGACTTCAGCAAAGAGATTGAAAATATAAAAAAAAAACAGTCAGGCCTGAAAAATACAGTAACTGAAATGAAAAATGCAATAGAGGTAATGAACAGCAGACTAAAGGATGTAGAAGAATGAATCAGTGAGCTGGAAGACAGAGTAGTGGAAAGTAACTGAGCTGAGGAACAGAGAGAAAAAAGAATGAGAAGATGCTAAGAGAGCACTGTGACAACTCTGTACGAAACAATACTTGTATTATAGGGATACCAGAAGTAGAAGAAAGAAAGCAGTAGAAAATCTATTTGAAGAAGTCATAGCTGAAAACTTCCCAATCCTGAGGAAGGAAACAGACATGCAGGTCCTTGAAGCTCAGAGAGCTCCTAACAAGATGAATCCAAGAGGTTTCACACAAAGATACATAGTAATAAAAATGGCAAAAGTTAAGGATAAAAAAAGATATCTTAAAGGCAGAAAGAAAAAGGCAGACAGTTACCTACAAGGGAAATCCCATAAGACTGTCAGCAAATTTTTCAGCAGAAATTTTTTAGGCCAGAAAGGAGTAGAAGGAAATATTCAAAGTGATGAAAGGAAAAAATCTACTATCACCAAAGTGGGTATAGAGGGAACATACCTTAAAATAATAAGGCCGTATATGACAAACCCACAGCCATCATACTCAGTGGGAAAAAGCTGAAAGCTTTTCTTCTGGGATCAGGAAGATGACAGGATGCCACTCTCACCACTTTTATTCAACATAGTACTGGAGGTCCTAGCCACAGCAGTCTGACAAGAAAAAGAAGTAAAGGTATCCAAATTGAGAAGGAGCAAGTAGAACTGTCACTCTTTCCAGATGACATGGTACTATATAGAGAAAACCCTAAAGACTCCACCAAAATTACTAGTAGAACTAAGAGATGCATTCAGTAAGGTTGCAGGATGCAAAATCAATGTACAGAAATCTGTTGCATTTCCACATGCTAATAACAAGGTAGAAGAGAAACCAAGGAAACAGTCTCATTTACAGTTTTATCAAAAAGAATAAAATACCTAGGAATAAACCTAACCAAGGAGGTGAAAGCTCTGTACTCTACTCTGAAAACCATAAGACACTGATAAAAGAAATTGAAGAAGATACAAATAAATAAAGAAATACACTCCATGCTCATTGGATAGAAAGAACTAATATTGTCAAAATGGGCATATTTCTCAAAGCAATCACAGGTTCAGTGCAATCGCTATCAAAATACCAATCGCATTTTTCACTGAACTAAAACAAGTAATCCTAAAATGTATAGGGAACCACAAAAGACCACAAATAGCCAAAGCAGTCTTGTGAAAGAAGAGCAAAGCTGGAGGTGTCATGCTCCCTGGTTCCAAACTATACTACAGAGATACAGTAATCAAAATAGTATGGCACCCCCTGCCCCATGAAAGAGTAACTTACAAATTGTTATTTTGAAAAAAAAATGCATTCTTCACAAAACAGAAGCATGTTTATTCCGTATTTCATTCTTTTTTTTTTGCTTGCTTTTTAAAATTCATTTTATTATCATTAATCTACAATTACATGAAGAACATTATGGTTACTAGACTCCCCCCTTCACCAAGTCCCCCCCCACAAACCCCATTACAGTCACTGTCCATCAGTGTAGTAAGATGCTGTAGACTCACGACTTGTGTTCTCTATGTTGCACACCCCTCCCTATGCCCCACCCCACATTATACACGCTAATCGTACGGCCCCCTTACTTTTTCCCTACCATTATCCCTCCCTTCCCACGCCTCCTGCCCAGTCCCTTTCCCTTTGGTAAGTGTTAGTCCATTCTTGGGTTCTGTGATTCTGCTGCTGTTTTGTGCCTTCAGTTTTTCTTTGTTCTTATACTCTACATATGAGTGAAATCATTTGGTACTTGTCTTTCTCCGCCTGGCTTATTTCACTGAGCATAATACCCTCTAGCTCCATCCATGTTGTTGCAAATGGTAGGATCTGTTTTCTTCTTATGGCTGAGTAATATTCCATTGTGTATATGTACCACATCTTCTTTATCCATTCATCTACTGATGGACACTTAGGTTGCTTCAATTTCTTGGCTATTGTAAATAGTGCTGCAATAAACATAGGGGTGCACCTGTCTTTTTCAAACTGGAGTGCTGCATTCTTAGGGTAAATTCCTAGAAGTGGAATTCCTGGGTCAAATGATATTTCTACTTTGAGTAGGAGGGTTCACCTTTCTCCACAACCTTGCCAACATTTGTTGTTTGTCTTTTGGATGGTGGCGATCCTTACTGGTGTGAGGTGATATCTCATTGTGGTTTTAATTTGCATTTCTCTGATGACAAGCGATGTGGAGCATCTTTTCATGTGTCTGTTGGCCATCTGAGTTTCTTCTTTAGAGAACTGTCTTTTCAGCTCCTCTGCCCATTTTTTAATTGGATCATTTGCTTTCTGTTTGTTGAGGTGTGTAAGCTCTTTATATATTTTGGATGTCACCCCTTTTTCAGATCTGTCATTTATGAATATATTTTCCCATACTGTAGGATACCTTTTTGCTCTATTGATGGAGTCCTTTGCTGTACAGAAGCTTTTCAGCTTGATATAGTCCCACTTGTTCATTTTTGCTTTTGTTTCCCTTGCCCGGGGAGACATGTTCATGAAGAAGTCGCTCATGTTTATCTCCAAGAGATTTTTGCCTATGTTTTTTTCTAAGAGTTTTATGGTTTCATGACTTACATTCAGGTCTTTGATCCATTTCAAATTTACTTTTGTGTATGGGGTTAGACAGTGATCCAGTTTCATTCTCTTACATGTAGCTGTCCAGTTTTGCCAGCACCATCTGTTGAGGAGACTGTCATTTCCCCATTGTATGTCCATGGCTCCTTTATCATATATTAATTGACCATAAATGTTTGGGTTAATATCTTGGGTCTCTATTCTGTTCCACTGGTCTGTGGCTCTGTTCTTGTGCCAGTACCAAATTGTCTTGATTACTGTGGCTTTGTAGTAGAGCTTGAAGTTCAGGCATGAGACCCCCCCCCCAACTTTATTCTTTCTTCTCAGGATTGCTTTGGCTATTCAGGGTCTTTGGTGTTTCCATATGAATTTTTGAACTCTTTGTTGTAGTTCGTTGAAGAATGTTGTTGGTAATTTGATAGGGATTACATCAAATCTGTATATTGCTTTGGGCAGGATGGCCATTTTGACGATATTAATTCTTCCTAGCCAAGAGCATGGGATGAGTTTCCGTTTGTTAGTGTCCTCTTTAATTTCTCTTAAGAGTGTCTTATAGTTTTCAGGGTATAGGTCTTTCACTTCCTTGGTAAGGTTTATTCCTAAGTATTTTATTCTTTTTGATGCAATTGTGAATGGAATTGTTTTCCTGATTTCTCTATTAGTTCATTGTTAGTGTATAGGAAAGCCACAGATTTCTCTGTGTGTTAATTTTGTATCCTGCAACTTTGCTGTATTCCAATATCAGTTCTAGTAGTTTTGCATTGGAGTCTTTAGGGTTTTTTATGTACAATATCATCTCATGTGCAAATAGTGACAGTTTGAATTCTTCTTTACCGATCTGGATTCCTTGTGTTTCTTTGTTTTGTCTGATTGCCATGGCCAGGACCTCCAGTTGTACGTTGAATAGAAGTGGGGAGAGTGGGCATCCCTGTCTTGTTCCCGATCTCAGAGGAAAAGCTTTCAGCTTTTCACTGTTCAGTATGAACAGGCTGTGGGTTTATCATATATGGCCTTTATTATGTTGAGGTACTTGCCCTCTATACCCATTTTGCTGAGAGTTTTTTTCACGAATGGATGTGGAATTTTGTCGAATGCTTTTTCAGCATCTATGGAGATGATCATGTGGTTTCTGTCCTTCTTTTTGTTTATGTGATGAATGATGTTGATGGATTTTCAGATGTTGTACTATCCTTGCATCCCTGGGATGAATCCCACTTGGTCATGGCGTATGATCCTTTTGATGTATTTTTGAATTCGGTTTGCTAATATTTTGTTGAGTATTTTTACATCTACGTTCATCAGGGATATTGGTCTGTAATTTTCTTTTTTGGTGGGTCTTTGCCTGGTTTTGGTATTAGGGTGATGTTGGCCTCATAGAATGAGTTTGGGAGTATTCCCTCCTCTTTTATTTTTTGGAAAACTTTAAGGAAAATGGGAATTATATCTTCTCTGTATGTCTGATAAAATTCTGAGGTAAATCCATCTGGCCCTGGGGGTTTTGTTCTTGGATAGTGTTTTGATTACTGCTTCAATTTCTAAGCTGGTAATTGGTTTGTTTAAATTTTCTGTTTCTTCCTGGGTCAGTCTTGGAAGGTTGTATTTTTCTAGGAAGTTGTCCATTTCTGCTAGGTTTCCCAGCTTGTTAGCATATAGGTTTTCATAGTAGTCTCTAATAATTCTTTGTATTTGTTGGGTCTGTCATGATGTTTCCTTTCTCATTTCTGATTCTGTTGATGTGTGTTGATTCTCTTTTTCTCTTAATAAGTTTGGCTAGAGGCTTATCTATTTTGTTTATTTTCTCAAAGAACCAGCTCTTGGTTTCATTGATTTTTTTCTATTGTTTTATTCTTCTCAATTTTATTTATTTCTTCTCTGATCTTTATTATGTCCCTCCTTCTGCTGACTTTAGGCCTCATTTGTTCTTCTTTTTCCAATTTTGATAATTGTGACATTAGACAATTCATTTGGGTTTGTCCTTCCTTCTTTAAATATCCCTGGATTGCTATATACTTTCCTCTTAAGATTGCTTTCGCTGCATCCCACAGAAGTTGGGGCTTTGTGTTGTTGTTGTTATTTATTTCCATATATTGCTGGATCTCCATTTTAATTTGGTCATTGATCCATTGACTATTTAGGAGCATGTTGTTAAGCCTCCATGTATTTGTTAGCCTTTTTGCTTTCTTTGTACAATTTATTTCTAGTTTTATACCTTTGTGGTCTGAAAAGTTGGTTGGTAGAATTTCAATGTATTTGAATTTACTGAGGCTCTTTTTGTGGCCTAGTATGTGGTCTATTCTGGGGAATGTTCCATGTGCACTTGAGAAGAATGTGTATCCTGTTGCTTTTGGGTGTAGAGTTCTATGGATGTCTATTAGGTCCATCTGTTGTAGTGTGTTGTTCAGTGCCTCTGTGTCCTTACTTATTTTCTGTCTGGTGGACCTGTCCTTTGGAGTGAATGGTGTGTCGAAGTCTCCTAAAATGAATGCATTGCAGTCTATTTCCTCCTTTAGTTCTGTTAGCATTTGTTTCACATATGCTGGTGCTCCTGTGTTGGGTGCATATATATTTATAATGGTTATATCCTCTTGTTGGACTGAGCCATTTATCATTATATAATGTCCTTCTTTATCTCTTGTTACTTTCTTTGTTTTGAAGTCTATTTTGTATGATACTAGTACTGCAACACCTGCCTTTTTATCCCTACTGTTTGCATGAAATGTCTTTTTCCATCCCTTGACTTTTAGTCTGTGCATGTCTTCAGGTTTAAGGTGAGTTCTCTTGTAAGCAGCGTATAGATGAGTCTTGTTTTTTTATCCATTCAGTGGCTCTTTGTCTTTTGATTGGTGCATTCAGTCCATTTACATTTAGGGTGGTTATCAATAGGTATGTACTTATTGCCATTTCAGGCTTTAGATTAGTGGTTACCAAAGGTTCCAAGTTACTTTTCTTACTATCTAAGAGTCTAACTTAACTCACTTAGTATGCTGTTACAAACACAATCTAAAGGTTCTCTTCTATTTCTCCTCCTTTTTCTTCCTCCTTCATTCTTTATATATTAGGTGTCAAATTCTGTACTTTTTGTCTATCCCTTCATTGACTTTGAGGATAGTTAATTTAATTTTGCATTTGCTTCATAATTAGCTGTTCTACTTTCTTTACTGTGGTTTTATTACCTCTGGTGACAGCTATTAAACCTTAGGAACACTTCCATCTATAGCAGTCCATCCAAAATAGACTGTAGAGATGGTTTGTGGGAGGTAAATTCTCTCAGCTTTTGCTTATCTGGCAGTTGTTTAATCCCTCCTTCAAATTTAAATGATGATCTTGCTGGATAAAGTAATCTTGGTTCCAGGCTCTTCTGCTTCATGGCATCAAATACATCATGGCACTCCCTTCTGGCCTGTAAGGTTTCTGCTGAGAAGTTTGATGTTAGCCTGATGGGCTTTCCTTTGTATGTGATCTTATTTCTCTCTCTTTCTGCTTTTAGCAGTCTGTCCTTATCCTTGATCTTTCCCATTTTAATTACTATATATCTTGGTGTTATCTTCCTTGTGTCCCTTGTGTTGGGAGATCTGTGGATCTCCGTGGTCTGAGAGACTATGTCCTTCCCTAGATTGGGGAAGTTTTCAGCAACTACCTCCTCAAAGACTCTTTCTATCCCTTTCTCTCTTTCTTCTTCTTCTGGTATCCCTATAATGTGAATATTGTTCCGCTTGGATTGGTCCCACAGTTCTCTCAGTATTCTTTCATTCTTAGAGATCCTTTTTTTTCTCTCTGTGCCTCAGCTTCTTTGTATTCCTCTTCTCTAGTTTCTATTTCATTTATCGTCTCCTCCACCATATCCAATCTGCTTTTAATACCCTCCATCATGTTCTTCAATGATTGGATCTCTGACCTGAATTCATTCCTTAGTTCTTGGATGTCTTTCCATACCTCCATTAGAATGTTGATGATTTTTATTTTGAATTTCTTTCAGGAAAAGTCACAAGTTCTGTATCATTTAAATCTTTCTTGGGAGTTGTATTAATAATTTTACTCTGGACAAGGTTCCTTTCGCATTTCATGTTTGTATATGGTGCCCTCTAGTGTCCAGAAGCTGTAGTCTCTGGAGCTGCTCAGCCCCTGAAGCAATGTCAGGGGTCGTTGGGGAGCAGTACTGGTGCCTGGGTGGAGGAAAGAGCTGTTTCCCGCCTCCCGGCTGCTGTGCCTGTCTCCACTGCCTGAGCCAGTGGGCCAGGCACACAGGTATAAGTTTTTGTCCCAGAGAAGCTGGATATGGATCCCTGCTTTCCACAAGCGGCTGGAATCCCAGTCTCCCCAGGATCTCTGTCTGTATTAACTTTCCAACCCGGTAGTCATGCGAGTCTCATGGAAGCACCATGAAATGTAGGTTTGTGTTCCCAGAGCAGATCTCTGGAGCTAGGTATTCAGGAGTCCCAAGCCTTCCACTCCCTCCCTGCTCTGTTTCTCTTCCTCCCATCAGTGAGCTGGGGTGCAGGAAGGGCTTGGGTCCCGCGGAGCCACAGCTCTGGTATGTTACCCCGTTCGGTAAGGTCTGCTCTTTCCTCCAGGTGTATGCAGTCTGACGCCGTCCTCTTTCCTGTTGCTTTCTCAGGATTAGTTGTGCCCACTACATTTTCTAATTGTATCCAGTTTTAGGAGGAAGCCTCTGTCTCTCCTCTCATTCCGTCATCTTTAATCCAATCCCCTATTTAATTTCTTATGGACGACTCTATTCAGCATTTCTTCAGCTGCAACTGGTCAAAGTCATTTTCATCTGCCGCCTTGAAATCTCATCCTTAGAATGTTTCAGGAAGCTATCCTGCATTATTGTAAACAATAAGGTTTTTAGAAATAAAAAATATATTGTTAAAGACAAGAAATGTTGCTAATTTAAATTGATTCTCCTCAGTGAAAAACATATAAAAATTATGTTTTATTAACAGATTGCCTATATAATTTCACTATCTCAACAGATACATTGTCTCAGCAGCTGAAGTATTCTTTGTTGGAGCCTCTGAAAATACAGTAATTCAACCTCATGGATAAACAGAATCGTTTGCTATGAACACTGCTGTTAAAGGTTATCCTGACAAAAGTTTTACATATTCTTCTGACCAAGTCAATTTATCTCCAGAAAATAAGTTCTAAGGTTCTGCAAACTTAGAAAAAAAAGTATGGTATCAGCACAAAAACAAATACATAGATCAGTGGAACAGAATAGAGAGCTCATAATAAACCCATGTATGTATGGTCAGTTAATCTATAACAAAGGAGGCAAGAATATACAATGGGGAAAAAAAATAGTCTCTTTGATAAATGGTACTGGGAAAGCTGAGCCGGTAACCTGCAAGAGAATGAAACTGGATCACTGTCTTACATCATACACACAAAAAGCTGGAAATGGATTAAAGACTTAAATGTTAAGACCTGAAACCATAAACTAAAAGAAAACATAGGAAAGTACCTCTTGAACAGCAGCATTAGTAATTTTCTCCTGGATGTGTCTCCCCAGGCAACAGAAACACAAGCAAAAATTAGCAAGCAGGACTACATCAAACTAAAAATCCTCTGCACAGCAAAGAAAACTGTTAACAAAAAGGCAACTACTTACTGTATGGGAGACTGTATTTGCAAATGATATATCTGGTAAGGGGCTAATATCCAAAATATTTGAAGATCCCATATAGCTCAACACCAAAATAAACAAATAACCCAGTTAAAAAATGGGCAGAGGACCTAAATAGACTTTTTCCAAAAGAAGAAATACAGATAGTGAAGAGGCACATGAAAAGATGCTCCACATCACTCACAATCAGGGAAGTGCAAATCAAAACCCTGAGGAGGTATCAGCTCACACCAGTCAGAGTGTCTACTATCAATGAGACAAGGAAAAACAAGTATTGGAGAGAATGTGGAGAAAGAGAAACTCTCATGCACTGCTGGTAGGTGTGTAAATTGGTATAGCTAATGCTGAAAACAGTACAGAGGGTCCTAAAAAAATAGAAATACCATACAACCCAGTAAGTGCACTTTTGGGTATTTACTTGAAGAAAAAAACCGCTAATTCAAAATGATATGGACAACCCTATGTTTATTGCCACATTATTTACAGTAGCCAAGATACTGAAGTAACCCAAGTACCCATCAATGGGTGAGTTGATGAAGAAGATGTGGTACATATACACAATGGAATATTAGTCAGACATTTAAAAAGAAGGGAATCTTGTAATTTGCAACAATGTGGATAGACCTAGAGGATATCATGCTAACTGAAATAAGTCAGACAGAGAAAGACAACATATGGTTTCACTTATTTATAGAATCTTAAAAAAAACAACAAAATAAAGCAGGAAGACTAATATATACAGAAAATATACTGGTCGTTCCCATTGCGGAGGGAGCCAGTGGGGGAAAGAGGTGAAGACGATAAAGAGGTACAAATTACAGTAATAAATAAGTCACAGGGAGGAAAAGTACAGCATAGAGAATATAGTCAATACCTGTTGTGGTGTCATTGTATGTTGACAGTAACTATAATATTGTGGTGAGCATTAATAATGTAGATAATTGTTGAATGACTGCATTGTATACCTGAAACCAATATGATACTGTATGTAAACTATAGTTCAATGAAAGAAAATAAAATTAAAATAATACCCTAGTTTCTAGAGATTCTGTTCTGCTTATTATTTTTTTATTAAAGTATCACTGACATATAATCTTACAATGGGTTCACATACACTACATAGTGGTTCAACATTCACCCATATTATCAAGTCCTCTCCCCACTTTGTGGTCCCTGTCTATCAATGTACTAAGATATTATAGAGTCATTAATTGTATTCTCTGTGCTGTGCTACTGTTATCGTGACAATATTATATTGTGATTGCAAGTTGTAGTGACCCTAAATCCCCTTCTCCCTCCCCATTCCCCCCCACTTTTGTAACCACTAGTCTCTTCTTGGTGTCTGTGAGTCTACTGCTATTCTGTTCCTTCTGTTTTGCTTTGTTTTTATTCTCCACAAATGAGTAAAATCATTTGGTATTTATCTTTCTCCATCTGGCTTATTTCACTGAACATAATACCCTCTAGGTCCATCCATGTTGTTGCAAATGGCAGGATTTATTTTCTTTTTATGGCTGAATAATATTCCATTGTGTATATGTACCGCCTCTTCTTCATCCAATCATCTGTTGATGGACACTTAGGTTGCTTCCATATCTTGGCTATTGTAAATAGTGCAGCAATAAATAGGAGTGCATATGTCTTTTCAAGTCAGGGATCTTGTTTTCTTTGGGTAAATTCCTAGAAGTGGAATTACTGGGTTATGTGGTATTTCTATATTTAGTTTTTTTAGGAATCTCCATATTGCTTTCTACAATAGTTGAACCAACTTGTATTCCCACCAGCAGTGTAGGAGGGTTCCCCTTCTCCACATCCTCCCTGGCATTTGTTGTTCCTTGTCTTTTGGATAATGGCCATTCTGACTGCAATGAGGTGATATCTCGTTATGGTTTTAATTTGCATTTCCCTAATGATTAATGACGTGAAGCATCTTTTCATGTGCCTGTTGGCCGTCCATATTTCTTCTTTAAAGAAGTGTCTGTTCAGATCCTGCACCCACTTTTTAATTGAGTTATTTGTTTTTTGAATGTTGAGGCATATGAATTCTTTATGTATTTTGGATGTTAACCCCTTATCAAATAAATCATTTAGGAATATATTCTCCCATACTGTAGGATACCTTTTTGTTCTGCTAATGGTGTCCTTTGCTGTATAGAAGCTTTTTAGTTTGATTAGTACTACTTGTTCATTTTTTACTTTGTTTCCCTTGCCCGAGGAGATGCATTCAGGAAAAAGTTGCTCATATTTATATTCAAGAGATTTTTGTCCATGTTTTCTTCTAAGAGTTTTATGGTTTCATGACTTACATTCAAGTCTTTGATCCATTTCAATTTTACTTTTGTGTATGGCATTAGACAATAATCCACTTTCATTCTCTTACATGTAGCTGTCCAGGTTTCCCAACACCAGTTGTGGAAGAGGCTGTCTTTTGTTCATTGTATATTCATGGCTCCTTTATAGTATATTAATTGACCATATATGTGTGGGTTTATATCTGGACACCGTCTTCTGTTTCATTGATCTATGGGTCTGTTCTTGTGCCTGTACCAAATTGTTTTGATTACTGTGGTTTTGTAGTAGAGCTTGAAGTTGGGGAGCATAATCCCCCCACCCCAGCTTTGTTCTTTCTCAGGATTGCTTTGACTATTCAGGGTCTTTTGTGGTTCCATATGAATTTTAGAACTATTTGTTCTAGTTCATTGAAGAATGCTGTTGCTATTTTGATAGAGATTGCATTGAATCTGTAATTGCTTTAGGCAGGATGGCCATTCTGACAATATTAATTCTTCCTATCTGTGAGCACAGGATAGATTTCCATTCATTGGTGTCTTCTTTAATTTCTCTCATGAGCATGTTACACTTTTCAGAGTAAAGGTCTTTTACCTCCTTGGTTAGCTTTATTCCTAGGTATTTTATTCCTTTTGATGCAGTTGTAAATGGAGTTATTTTCTTGATTTCTCTTTTTGCTAACTTATTGTTAGTATATAGGAATATGACAGGTTTCTGTGCATTAATTTTGTGTCCTGCAACTTTGCTGAAATAGTTATTAGTCCTAATAGTTTTTTGGTGGAGTCTTTAGGGTTTTCTATGCATAATATCTTGTCATCTGCAAATAGTGACTGTTTAAATTCCTTACCAATTTAGATGCCTTTTATCTCTTTATCTTCTCTCATTGCCGTGGCTGTGATCTTCAGTACTATGTTGAATAAAAGTGAGAGTGGGCATCCTTCTCTTGTTCATGATCTTAGAAAAAATGCTTTCAGCTTTTCACTGTGAAGTATGATGTTAGCTGTAGGTTTGTCTTATATGGTCTTTATTATGTTGAGGTATGTATCCTCTATACCCATTTTATTGAGAATTTTTATAGTGAATGGATGTTGAATTTTGTCAAATGCTTTTTCACCATCTATTTAGATAATCATTTGATTTTTATCCTTTTTGTTAATGTGATGTATGATATCAATTGATTTATGAATATTTTACTATGCTTGCATCCCTGGAATAAATCCCATTTGGTCATTATGGGTATCTTTTTTATGTGTTTTTTTTTAATTTGGTTTGCTAATATTTTGTTAAAGATTTTTGCTTCTATATTGGTCTATAACTTTCTTTTTTGTGTTGACTTTGTCTGGTCTTGGTATTAGAGTGATGCTGGCCTCATAGAATGAGTTTGGAAGTATTCCCTCCTCTTCTACTTTTTGGAATACTTTAAGAAGGTTGGGTATTAGCTCTTCTTTAAATGTTTAGTAGAATTCAGCTGTGAAGCCATCTGGTTCTAGAATTTTGTTTGTTGGGAGCTTTTTGATTACCAGTTCAATTTCATTGCTGGTAATTGGTCTGTTGATATTTTTCTGTTTCTTCCTGGGTCAGTCTTGGAAGGTTGTATTTTTCTAGGTTGTCCAATTTATTGGCAGATAATTTTCATAGTGTTGATAATAATTCTTTGTATTTCTGTAGTGTCCATTGTGATTATTCTTTCTTCATTTCTGATTTTTTTTATGTGTGTACTCTTTTTTTTTTATAAGTCTGACTAGGGGCTTATCTTTTTTGTTTATTTTTTTAAAGAACCATTTCCTGGTTTCATTGATTTTTTTTCTATTGTTTTATTCTTCTCTATTTTATTTATTTCTGCTCTGACTTTTATTTTGTCCTTCCTTCTACTGACTTTGGGCTTCACTTGTTCTTCTTTTTCTAGTTTCTTTAATTGTAAGTTTAGACTATTTAGTGTGGATTGTTCTTCATTTTTTGAGGTAAGCCTGTATTGCTATGTACTTTCCTCTTAGAACTGCCTTCACTGCATCCCACATGGTTTGGGTGATTGAGTTTTTATTTTCATTTGTCTCCCTGTATTGCTTTATTTCCATTTTAATTTGGTCATTGATCCATTGATTATTTAGAAGCATATTGTTTAGCCTCCATGTGTTTGTAGGGTTTTTTTATTTTCTTTGTGTAATTTCTAGTTTCATACCACTGTGGTCTAAGAAGCTGCTTGATACAATTTCAATCTTTTTGAAAATATTGAAGCACTTTTTGTGGCCTAGATGAGATCTGTGCTGGGAAGCGTTCCACGTACAGTTGAGTAGAATGTGTATCCTGCTGTTTTTGGGTGAATTGTTCTGTAGATACCTGTTAAGTCCATCTGATCTAATGTATTGTTCAGTACCTCTGTTTCCTTATTTATTTTCTGTCTGATTTTCAACAGTTTTTTCCTCAATGAGACTTTCTATCCCTTTGTCTCTCTCTTCTTCTGGTACCCCTATAATGCAAATATTCTTCCATTTGGATTGGTAACATAGCTCTCTTAATTCTTTCATTCCTAGAGATTCTTTTTTTCTCTGTTTTTGCTTCATTGTTTGCTTACTTCCTAATTTCCAGATCACTTACAACTTCTTCAACCTGTGAAAGCCTGCTATTAAATCCCCCATTGTATTTTTCATTTCAGATACTGCATTCTTCAGCTCTTACTCTTTTGAAGGTCTTCTATATTTTTGTTGAGGCCCTCCTTGAGATCTTGAATATTTTTCTGTAGATCTGTGGGCATGTTTATGACTTTTACTTTGAAGTTTTTATCAAGAAGATTGGTGATTTTCAGTTTCACCAGCCCTCTTTCTGGTGTTTTGTCTTTTAGTGTTGTTTGGACCAAATTCCTTTGCCTCTTCTTCCCTCCCCCACGCCAATGGAATAATAGCTTTGTGTAGGATGCACCCTCTAGTGCCCAAAAGCTGTTTCCTGTGCGGGAGCCCCAGGTGTTGGCATACAGTGGGTGGGGCACCTTTCTGTCTGGCTTGTGTTGATCTGATTTCAGTGGGCTGTGTGGGCCATCAGCTGCCCTCCCCCTGGCCTGCAGCAATGGTGGGTGCCACAGGTGAGCAGGACTAACACCTGCTGGGAGGAAGGGGCTCCTGGAGCTTGCTCCTGTAGGCAGTTCCCCAGGGCTGAGAAAGCTGGAAGATCTCCCTCTGCCTACCTGGGAGCAAAGTCTGATTTTCACTGCTGTCTGGCATGCCACACACTGCAGGGAGAAGCCTCAAGACTGCGTTGTCAGTGCCAGCGAGGGGATGGAGCATCTGAAGCTCCTGAGGTTACTAACCTGTTGGACTCAGGGTGGGTTGGGAAGGTATTGTCTACCTGCTGTTTCTCCTGAGCAGAGAGCTCTGTGTAATCCTTGCCCCTTTGGTGCCCTCTTGCTGCTGGGAAGTCTTTCAAACTGCCCATTTTGCTTTTGTCTCGGGGGGGCCAGTAGAGCATACCTGTTCTCCACAAGAGCTAGAATCTCACCTTCCCTGAGTGTTCTGCCTGTCTTTGTTGTCCAGCTCCACTAATCACCAGAGCATATGATGTGGGTTCGTGTTCCCAGAGCAGATCTTCAGGACCAGGTGTTCAGCTGTCCTGGGCTCCTACTCCCTCCCTGCTTCATTCCTCTTCCTCCCACTTGTGGACAATGATGGGTGAACACCATGGATCCCACCAGATCATGGCTTTGCCACTTTACCCTTTTCTGTAAGCCTTCTCTTCTTCCCCAGATGTAGGTAGTCAGTTCTTCAGTCTTCAGGCCGTTTCCAGGTTTCATTGTATTTGCTGTATTTTCATGTTCTATGTGATTTTGGGAGGAGGTTTCCACCTTGCCTTCTTACACTGCCATCTTTTTCTTGGAATCCACCAGGTTTGTCTGTTCTGCTTAATATTTTGAGGATTCCCAGGGGAGGCCTCCCAGAACCGGCCCAAGTTATACAGTGTTGAAACCCTTAGCACTAACCTTATATATACATATATAACCTTATCTGTCTTTTTTTTTTTTGTTAGTGTGCATCAAGAATTCTAAGTGCTACTTCCAAGTCTGTGACTTCATATTCTTGTGTCTTAAATTTTCCATCCACAAGAGGATGATGGTATTAATGACCTAAACTTACTACCTACTTTCATCTGTATTTTTTAGCTCCAGACAATTACTGCTTTGGCCCTGTTTCCAATGACTGGAAAATTTCTTCAAAATAAGTTTTTTGACTGATAACCAGAATATTGTCAATTCACTATTTCACACAAGAAATGAATTTTATTCTTTATTTTGCTTTTAACAGGTGCGTCAGTATGTGGTACAGGTGATCTTCTCTGTGACTTTTGCATTTTCTTGCACAATGTTTGAGCTCATCATCTTTGAAATCTTAAAAGTATTGAATAGCAGGTGAGTAAGGTTACTAATTAGTTCTCCTCTTGAAGAGACTTACGTTATTTTCTTTATGGTGGAAGACTTACCTACATCCCTTAGCTGAAAAAATCTGCCATGTGGTTAATTTAGTCTTAGTAACTGTATTAATCATAGCAAATACGGGTCCCAGCCATGTGGTAACTGGTTTGACAGAGACTGTGAAATAGCAAGAAGAAAGTCTGACCATTAGCTCTAAAGTACTAATTGAGAATGAGGCTGTGACAGCTTAGGTCCCAGGGTTCACTCCTGGAAGTTTTATTTCTCTCAGGCAACTCTCTGACTGGATCCTAGTAATGTCCCTTCACATTGTTCTGCTGATTGAATAATCTCTACCTGAGAAAATCAGAATTCCTCAGAGCTAGTTACGGGCTTTTCTGATGTCTGAAATCCAGTTCTTACTAAATTAGTTATCTTTGTTGATTTTACAGGTATGGTCAAGTCTGATTGAATTTAGAATGTTCTTTAAAACATTTTTTAAAAGCAACTCCTATTCCCCTCCAAGTAATAGACCTGTTAGTTTATTAGTCTATACAGAATATTTCTGCTTGTTAAACTGCAAGCTTGAGTTTTTTAGGCCAGTGTTTATGTGCAGAGTACATCAGCTATTCTATGTAGACTTTTGTTGTACTTTTTTATCACTACTCAGAATAATCTTTAAGGATAAAGTGACATTTGACTCCATAGTCAGGAATTAGTGCTGAGCTAAGCTGTATAATTCATTATAGACCCCTGACACTTGAGAGTTACAGAGATTGTGTTCTCAAATTCTCTTTTTGGGACTCAGAGTTGAAAATTATGGTCTCTTGATAAATAAATTAAAAACTTGTATGGTCAAACAGGACTGCATTCTGACTTACTTTTTAAACTTGTTCTTTAATAATCTGAACCTCTTTCAGATGAGCTGAATATAGATTCTGTAACTACTGAAAATAGGCAACTGCTCCTTCATGTGCTAGTTACTAAATTTTATTATTACACCTGGAAGTTTCACTGCTCTCTAAGCAGAGGGCAGCAAACTTTTCTGTAAATGGCCAGAGAGTAAATACTTTAGACTTTGTGGTCCATACAGTTCCTGTCACAACTATCCAGCTCTGTTGTTATAAAGCAAAAGCATCCATAGACAAATGTAAACAAATAGGTGTGGCTATATTCTTTAAAAATTTCATTTATAAAAACAGGTGGCTGGCAGGCTATAGTTTGTTGAACACTGATCTGATAGAAGGTGAAACAAATCCAAATGCCCATCAAATAATGAACGGATAAACAAAATGTAGCATATCCATGTGATGGAATGAATATTATTCAGCCATAAAAAGGAACGAAGTATGAGAGATGCTATAACATGGATAAGCCTGAGAACATTAATGCTAAATGAAAGAAGCCAGTCACAAAAGACCACATATTGTATAATTGCATTTATATGGAATGTCCAGAAGAGGCAACTCCATATAGACAGAAAGTATATGGGTGGTTGGGAGGAAAGGGGAATGATTGCTGATGGGAATAGGATTTCATTATAGAGTGGTGAGATTGTGGTGATGGTTGCACAACTCTGAAAATACTAAAAACCATTGAATCGTACACTTTAAATGGGCAAATTATATCTCAGTTAAATTGTTATAAACAGAAAAAATTCCTAAAAATCTTATAATGAGTAAATTCATTTTGTAAGCAGTAACAAAAATAGTCATGCAAATCAGATGTTTAATTATATTGAGGACACAAAGGAAATATTTCTAAGTATTTATAGCACATATTACTATTAACATTAATTTTCTTTCAATTCTTATATTGAAATAAGACTCCCAGGGGTGAGTGTAACAATAGTCATTCTACCAGTAATAAGTTGATATATGTTACTGTATATGTTGATGTTATTCTGCATTGCCTATGAATATAACTAGAATATTAACATTCTTAGCCTAATAAGTGAAATTCTTAGGAGGTTAAGATGGTCATATATACCTTTCAGAATTTTATATTTTTTAACCTCTTATGAGCAGATAGTAGCAGCCTACTTGACTGATTAGTTGGGATATATTCAGTATTAAGTTCAAAGAGCAAGAGATCCTTTGGGGGACTAAAGAGAATGAAAGTAGCTGCCCTTCCCGTCATAGTGATATATTCTTTGACATTTATTTCAGCTCCCGTTATTTTCACTGGAAAATGAACCTGTGTGTAATTCTTCTGATTTTGGTTTTCATGGTGCCTTTCTATATTGGCTATTTTATTGTGAGCAACATCCGACTATGTGAGTACTTTACCCTCTTGTGTTAACACATAGATTGAGATGAATATTCTTGGGGTTTGAGGGTGTGGGGAGCTTCATTTCTACATTACTTTCATAGCTACTACTTTGCGGGCACCCCACACAGCATCTTTAAAAGGTTGGCACAAAATAAATATTGAATGAACGATTAGGTTATTTGTCCTGTCACAGCTTTATTTCTGCTTCTACCATAATGTTTCCCTTAACTCAATGCACGTCTTAACTTCAGCCAAATTTCTCTTATGGTAGTATGGATTCTTTCTCAAAAAATTGTATCATTCCATCATTTGTTTGCCAAGTGAACAAGCCAGTCAAATATTAGTTAGCACGATTCCTTTATCTTCAAGTAAAGCAAGGTCTTTAATATACATCTATTTAACCTTAAAGTCTTGTCTCTTTTTTCTTAGTGCATAAACAGCGACTGCTTTTTTCCTGTCTCTTATGGTTGACCTTTATGTACTTCTTCTGGAAATTAGGAGATCCATTTCCCATTCTCAGCCCAAAACATGGTGAGTGTATCTGTAGTGGGGAAGGGAAAATAATTGTTTATAGTTTTCTAATTTTGAAAAAAAATAATTTTTTAAAAATTATGATTGTGGGAAATACACCAAGTTCTTTCTCTAAAAAATGTCTGGTTTTGAACTGAATTTTCTCTTCATCCTAAGAGGAATCAGATGCTGGTTTTTGGAACAGACTTCTGTCATTTTAGAGTGGGAGCTTTTTATCTGAGGTTAATGAATGAACTTCAAGAGATTGAGGGGTGAAGAAAGATGTCCTTTACTTAAATCTCCGGGTATTGTATGCAGAGTCATGGAAACATATTTGTATACCTATTTGGAGGTGAGAAATCCATAAACTTACCAGATTCCCAGAGAGTTCTGGGACCCAAAAGGTGAATGACCATTGCTCAAGTGATGGTAAAAATTATCTTTAGCAGGGAGTGTATGTATTTTGGGAAAAAACAATGACATAAAATACTCACAATTAGTAGCTAAAGAAAAGCTTTTTAGGAGTCAGTGTCTCTCCTCACACTCAAAAAATTTCATTTTAAATATAAGCACAGGCCATGGACACAGCCCTAATTTCTGTACTAAAAACCATGAACAAAAACCTCTCAGCTAACAAGACTTTCCAGAACTACTTCAGAAATATATATATGAATCTAAAAGAGATTAGAGAGCCAACCGGTAATAAATATATTGGAGCTTTCACATGAGAACTTTCTAAAAAAATATATACATCTATTCACTTCACTATCCTTCTGTATCTATCAGGATTTTTATGGCAGAAAATAGAATCTACTCTTAACTAGTTTAAACCAGAAAGTGATTTATTTTAGGGTTAGGAAGTTTATAGTATTTAGGGAAAGACATCAAATTTAAATGCTACATAATGAAGATAAACATCTAATCGCACCACAAGACTAAACTAAAAAAAAACCCTCTTGAAGTTGTCACCTGGCTCTCAGGACCTGTGACATCAGGGATCAGAGAATAGAGCCTCTGTCCCAGCTGCTTCAGCAGCCTTGTGCTGCCACCACTTCCACATTCACTGCTGTGTTTGAGGTGATGCAGATGGCCTTGTGAATTTGATGCAACCTAGGTAACATTCAGAACATTAGCTTCCAGGAAATCTTGGAGAACTTTTGGCTTTACATTCAGTAGCACAAGAGCACATGCTAGAAAAACACTGGAATGAATGTTGAACAAGCCAATATCTAGAACCTGCCATGCCTCCCATACATCCTTCCTTGTCTCCTCATTGCCTGTAGCAGGGATTTGGGGGAGAAAAGTTATGAGACTCTCCTTTAGGAGTGTCAGAGGAAATATGCAGTTTTTAAAAGCTTTGTATACTTATATTATTGTTATTATTTTACTATTGTCATTACCCAGTAATAGAGATGATTCTGGAAACATATGGAATAGGAAGAAAATCAATGGATTTTTATGTTATTTATTATAGAAAATCTGCATTAATAATTAAACTTCAGCCTTGTACATGTTAGTTACATGTAATAGTTGATAATTTCAGTGATATTTCCTTTTGCAGTGCAGATGAACACCATTAATGTCATTAATGTGCTTTGATGTCTTTAGGGATCTTGTCTATAGAGCAGCTTATCAGCCGAGTTGGTGTGATCGGAGTGACTCTTGTGGCTCTTCTTTCTGGATTTGGTGCTGTCAACTGCCCATACACTTACATGTCCTATTTCCTCAGGTAATGAGAATTTTGTCTCTTTTCTTTTAGACCCACTACTTCTCGAATACATATGTGATATCATGTCAACATCATTAATACTTAAATATTAGATCTTTAACACTGCCTTTTTATTCTTTTGCTCTATCCTTATGGACATTGACCTAGGAATCTTTCTAAATAAGTCTTATCACTTACATTGCCTGTCCTTTATTATTTGCGCTACATTCATTTATTTTTAAAATGGTGATTTCAATCTGACCTCCCCACCCCCTGCTCCCCCCACTTTTCAAAGACACATTTCTAAGTAGACAGCAATGTGAGCTATTCTCAACTTTAGTAAATCAGTTCCTTCCAAAAGTAGAGGATTTGAAGACAATGCCAAGTAAAAGTGTGCTTACACATACATCATAAATGTCACTGGATAAAAGCTAAAAAAGACTATGACAGAGCTAGTTGCCTTCCAGTGCCCTGAGACCCCAGAAGTCTTAGCTATACAAAAATTATAGCAAAAGTATTTTTCCTTATTATAGTCATTTTAATATTCTTCAGGAAAAGCCTTGAATTACTGGGCAATAATTGAAGTTTATGTGTTTCTCTGCCTTGTATTACACACAAAGATGGGGACCCCAAAACTTTGCTAATAGTCTGTGCTTGTTATAGAAATGTGACTGACACAGATATTCTCTCCTTGGAACGACGACTGCTCCAAACCATGGATATGATCATAAGCAAAAAGAAAAGGTAAGATACAAACACATTTAAAAAACTTGTACTGTTAGACTTTCTCAAGATAATTTGACTATGAATTGGTGCTAATGGAATTTCATCTTACTCATTTTTACTATTAAGTTACCATCAAAGACTTAGTGTCTAGTCTTTAGAAAGAAAATTTTCAAATTCAACCTATTTCCTGACATTAGATAAATTCTCTTGGGATAAATTGTTAGAATAACTTTATATTTGAAGGTATTCTACATGGGGTGTTTTAAAAACCACTTGTTCTGCATTTTTACAAATGTTTTCATGCCTGATTTAGATCTCCAGAATCTTTTCTCCAACTGCTTTAAAAGAAAATTATTGAAGTCTTCTAGCTATTATTTTTATTATTTAATAAGTACTTTCAAAATGTTTGTTTTCCAAGTGGCATTTCTAGAGATCTATACCACATGATGAAACCATAGCCTCTAGCTCAAACTGTCTGAATTTGAATCCTTGGCCACAACTCACAGTATGACCTTGACCTAATTACACTTACTTTGTCTCGATATGCCTTGGTTTCCTTGTCTTTAAAAGGGAAATAATAATAATCAGTTGACATGTAAAACTCTTGGAATAGGGAACCATAGTCAGCTAAGGAGAACTTTTTAAATTATTAATAATCTCTATAGGACAATTATTTGGTTTGCATTTATTCATTCATAAATTTATTCACTTAATAATTATAGGGAGCCTAGTTTTATACTAGGCACTATACTACATGCTAATAGTACATAGATATACAATGATAAGATAATCAGTTTCTACCATCATGAAACCAGTTTCTACCATAGTCTGCTGTATTTATTAAAGTTATCACCCATATAAATATGGAGATATACAGGTTTAAATTACAAGAGTGTTTCATACTTCATGTTTTCTCCTTTAACACTTTTCTATAGTAAGACCCATAGTCAAGTCAAAGAAGACTTAGTATAAGAGATAACAGTAGACTTTAAGTTATAAAATAGCCCAGATTCACCAACTAACTTTGTCTCCATTTCTGTAAATCTTTACTAAGGTATTGGAAGTATATACACATGTGTATAGATTTATTTACCTATATATGTTTACACTTATTCTATGCATTTATTTTTTTCTGTTAAAATATTTAAGTATACTTGACATACAATATTATATAGATTTCAGGTGTACAGGATAGTGATTTGACAATTATATACATTAAAAAATGTTCACCACAATGTGTAGTTAACATCTGTCACCATACAAAGTTATTACAGTATTATTAACTGTATTCCCTATGCTGTACTTTTCCTCCCTGTGACTTACTTATCATTGGAATTTATACCTCTTTATTGCCTTCACCTCTTTCCCCCACCGGCTCCCTCCCCAATGGGACCACCGTCTGTTCTCTGTGTCTGAGTCTTTTTGTCTTATTTTGTTTTTTTAGATTCCATAAATAAGTGAAACCATATGTTGTCTTTCTCTGTCTGACTTATTTCAGTTAGCATGATATCCTCTAGGTCTATCCACATTGTTGCAAATGGCAAGATTTCCTTCTTTTTTAATGTCTGACTAATATTCCATTGTGTATATGTACCACATCTTCTTTATCCACTCACCTATTGATGGGCACTGGGTTACTTCAGTATCTTGGCTACTGTAAATAATGCAGCAATAAACATAAGGGTGTCCATATCATTTTGAATTCATGGTTTTGTTTTCTTCAAGTAAATACCCAAAAGTGCACTTACTGGGTTGTATGGTATTTCTATTTTTTTAGGACCCTCTGTACTGTTTTCAGCATTAGCTATACCAATTTACACACCTAACAGCAGTGCATGAGAGTTTCCCTTTCTCCACATCCTCACCAATACTTGTTTTTCCTTGTCTCATTGATAGTAGACACTCTGACTGGTGTGAGCTGATACCTCCTCAGGGTTTTGATTTGCACTTCCCTCTAGTTCCATCCATATTGTTGCAAATGGTAGGATCTGTTTTTTTCTTATGGCTGAGTAATATTCCATTGTGTATATGTACCACATCTTCTTTAGCCATTCATCTACTGATGGACATTTAGGTTACTTCCATATCTTGGCTATTGTAAATAGTGCAGTGATAAACAGCGGTGCATCTGTCTTTTTCAAACTGGAGTGCTGCATTCTTAGGGTAAATTCCTAGAAGTGGAATTCCTGGGTCAAATGGTATTTCTATTTTGAGCATTTTGAGGAACCTCCATACTGCTTTCCACAATGGTTGAACTAATTTACATTGATTTGCACTTCCCTGATTGTGAGCAATGTGGAGCATCTTTTCATGTGCCTCTTCACTATCTGTATTTCTTCTTTTGGAAAATGTCTATTTAGGTCCTCTGCCCATTTTTTAACTGGGTTATTTGTTTATTTTGGTGTTGAGCTATATGGGTTCCTTACATATTTGGATATTAGCCCCTTATTCAGATATATCATTTGCAAATATAGTCTCCAATGCAGTAAGTAGTTGCCTTTTTATTTTGTTAATGGTTTTCTTTGCTGTGCAGAGGATTTTTAGTTTGATGTAGTCCTCCTTGCTAAGTTTTGCTTGTGTTTCTCTTGCCTGGGGAGACCTATCCAGGAACTAATGCTACTTTTCAAGAGGAACTTGTCTGTTTTCTTTTAGGAGTTTATGGTTTTAAGTCTTACATTTAAGACTAATCCTTTTCCAACTTTTTTGTGTGTATGATGTAAGACAGTGATCCAGTTTCATTCTTTTGCAGGTTACCATTTATCAAAGATACTGTCTTTTCGCCATTGTATATTCTTGCCTCCTCTGTTATAGATTAATTGACCACATATATACATGGGTTTATTTCTGAGCTCTCTATTCTGTTCCATTGATCTACGTGTCTGTTTTTGTGCCAGTACCATACTGTTTTGATTACTGTAGCTCTATAGTATAGTTTGAAACCAGTCAGCATGACACTCCAGCTTTGTTCTTCTTTCACAAGATTGCTTTGGCTATTTGGGGTCTTTTATGGTTCCCTATAAATTTTAGGATTATTTGCTGTTTAGTGAAAAATGCCATTGGATTTTCATAGAGATTGCACTGAATCTGTGATTGCTTTGGGCAATATGGCCATTTTGGCAATATTAATTCTTCTATCCATGAGCATGGAATAGCTTAATTTTATTTCATTTGTGTCTTCTTCAATGTTTTTCATCAGTGTCTTACAGTTTTCAGACTACAGAGCTTTCACCTCCTTAGTTAGGTTTAATCCTAGGTATTTTATTCTTTTTGATAAAACTGTAAATGAGATTGTTTTCTTGATTCTCTTTCTGCTACCTTGTTATTAGTATATAGAAATACAACAGATTTCTGTATATTGATTTTGTGTCCCACAACTTCACTGAGTGCATTTTAGTTCAAATACTTTTTTGGTGGCATCTTTAGGATTTTCTGTAAATAGTATCATGTCATCTTCAAATATTGATAGTTCTACTTCTTCCTTACCAATTTGGATGCCTTTTATTTCTTTTTCTTGTCTGACTTCTGTGGCTAGGATCTCCAGTACTATGTTGAATAAAATTGGTGAGAGTGGGCATCCTTGTCATGTTCCTGATCTTAGAAGAAAAGCTTTCAGGTTTTTCCCATTGAGTATGATGTTGGCGGTGGGTTTGTCATATAGTCTTTATTATATTAAGATATGTTCCTTCTCTACTCATTTTGTTGACAGTTTTTATCACGAATGGATGTTGAATCTTGTCAAATGCTTTTTCCATGTCTGTTGAGCTGATCATATGGTTTTTATCCTTCCTTTTGTTAATGTGGTGTATCACATTGATTGATTTGTGGATATTGAACCACCCTTGCATCCCTGTAATAAATCTCACTTTGTCATAGTGAATGATCCTTCTAATGTACTTTTGAATTCAGTTTGTTAATATTTTGTTGAGGATTTTTGCATCTATATTCATCAGAGATAATGGTCTGTAATTTTCTTTTTGCAGTACCTTTGTATGGTTTTGACATCAGGGTTATGCTGACCTTGTGGAATGCATTTGGAAACATTCCTACCTCTTCTATCTTTAGAATTAAGAGGGATAGTATTAAATATTCTTTAAATGTTTGATAAAATTCATCTGTGAAGGCATACAGTCCTGGACTTTCATTTGTGGGGAGTTTTTAAATTCCTGATTCAATTTCATTACAGTAATAAGTCTTTTCACAATTTCTGTTTCTTCCTGGTTCAGTCTTGAAATATTGCATATTTTTTTAATTTATCCATTTCTTCTAGGTTGTCAAAGTTGTCAGCATATAATTTTTCATAATAACATCTTATAATCATTATTGTATTTCTGTGGTGTCAGTTATAACTTCTCTTCCATTTCTGATTTCATTTATTTGAGTCCTTTATTTCCCCTCAATGATTGTAGCTAACAGTTTGTCAATTTGTTTATCTTTTCACAGAACCAGCTCTTAGTTTCATTGATCTTTTGTATTGTTTTTCTTAGTCTGTTTCATTTATTTCTACTTTGATCTTTATTATTTCCTTCTCTTGCTAACTTTGGGCTTTGTTTTTTCTTCTTTTTCCAGTTCCATTAGGTGTCAGGTTAAATTGTTTATTTGAGATTTTTCTTCTTTCTTGAGGTAGGCATGGATCGCTACAAACTTCCCTCTTAGAAATGCTTTTGCTGCAACTCATAGGTCTTGAACCATTCTAATTCTATTTTCATTATTCTCCAAGTATTTTTTATATTCTCTTTGATTTCTTCTTTGACCCATGTTATTTGATAGCATGCTATTTAGTTTACATATGTTTTGTGTTTTTTCCAGTTTTTTTTTCTTGTAATTGGCTTCCAGTTTTATACCATTGTGGTTGAAAAAGATGCTTGGTATGATTTCAATCTTCTTAAATTTATTGAAACTTGTTTTGTGGCCTAACATGTGATCTTTCCTAGGGAATGTTCTGTGTGCCCCTGAAAATAATGTGTATTTTGCTGTTTGGGTATGTCATTTTCTGTATAAAGTCCATTTGATATAATGTGTCATTCAGAGCTCTTGTTCCTTTATTGGTTTTCTATCTGGATGATCTATCCATTGATGTAAGTGGGGAGTTAGTCTCCTATTACTGTATTATGGTCAATTTTCTTCATGTCTGTTAATTTTTGCTTTATATGTTTAGATGCTCCTCTGTTGGGTACATAGATATTTCCAATTACTATATTCTTGCTGGAATGAAACCTTAATCATTATATAGTGTCCTTCTTTATCTCTTATTTCAATGTTTGTTTTAAAAACTGTTTTCTCTAAGTACTGCTACTTCAGCTTTTTTTTTTTTCATTTTATTTTCAGGGAGAGTTTCTTTCTCCATCATTTCCATTTCAGTCTATATGTGTCTTTAGGTCTGAAGAGAGTCTCTTGTAGGTAGCATATAGATGGTCTTGTTTCTTTATCTGTTCTTTCACCCTATATTTTTGATTGAAGTATTTAATACATTTACATTTAAGGTGATTATTGATAGGTATGTACTTACTGCTGTTAAATGTTTTCTAGGGTTTTTTGTGGTTCTTTTCTATTCTTTTCTTCCTCTCTTATTCTCTTCCCTTGTGACTGATGACTTTATTGTTATGGTTGGATTCCTTTCTCTTTTATTTTTTGTGTTTCTGTTTTAGGTTTCTGGTTTGTGATTACTATGGAGTGCATATATGATGTCTTACATATATGGCAGTCTGTTATGTTGATGGTTGCTTAAGTTTGAAAGTTCTACCAGCTCTACATTTTTTATTTCTCCTCCTCTACATTTTATGTGTATAATGTCTTCTTTTACACATTTTTATTTAGTGTGTCCCTTAACTAATTTTTAGAAGTGATTCATTTTACTACTTTTTTTGTTTAAATTTCATACTAACTTTGAAGTGATTGTTCTCCCATCTTTGCTATATGTTTGCTTTTACCCAAGTAATTTTTCTTTTGATGATTTTCTTATCGTTATGGCCTTTTATTTTCTTCTTGAAGAAGTTCCTTAAAAGAACATTTCTTTTAAATCTGGTTTAGTGGTTGTGAACCTCTTCAACTTTTTTTTTAATCTTGGAAATTATTTGTCTCCTTCAATTCTAAATAAAAAGTTTGCTGGGTAGAGTACTCTTGGCTGCTGGTGTTTTTCCTTTCAGCATTTTGAATATATATTGCCACTCCATTCAGGCCTGTAAAGTTTCTGCTAAAAAGTCAGCTGATAGCCTTATGGTGTTTCCCTATTACATAACTTGTTGCTTTTTCTCTCCTTGCTTTTAAGATTCTCTCTTTGTCTTTGATCTTTGCCATTTTAATTATTATGGTTCTTGGTTTGGATCTCCTTGGGTTCATTTTGGGTTCATTCCTGGATTTGGGTGTCTGTTTCCTTCCCCAGGTTAGGGAAGTTTTCAGCTATTATTTCTCCAAATAAGCTTTCCACCCCTTCTCTTTCTCTTCTTCTGGGACTCCTGTAGTGCAAATGTTAGAACATTAGATGTTGTCTCAGAGGTCCCTTAACCTATCCTCATTTATTTTTTTTTCTTTTTGCTGTTCAGCCTGAGTGCTTTCCATTATGCTGTCTTCCAGATTGTGGATCCATTCTTCTGCATCCTCTAATCTCCCGTTGATTCCCTCTAGTATATTCTTCACTTAATTTTTTTGTATTCTTCATCTCTGATTTTTGTTTTGTTTTCTCTCTTTTTGTTGAAGTTCTCACTGAGTTCATCCATTCTTCTCTCTAGTCTTGTGAGCATCTCTATAACCATTGCTATAGTCTTGTAGATTGCTTAACTCTGGTTCATTTTGTTTTTTCTGAAGCTTTTTTATGTTCTTTTGTTTCAAGCATATTCTTCTGTGTCCTCATTTTTGTCTCACTTTCTGTTTCTATTGATTAAGTGAAAGAGCTACTTGTAATCTTACAGGAATGGCCTTGTGAAGGAATGTCCCCTGGGTAGACTGTGTGTGCCTGGTAGTTTTGGCTGGTTGTCTGGAAGTGGGCTGTGTGTAGGCCAGGTTGTCCCTCTGCCAGGGGTCTCCCAAGGTGAGTGTCAGCCAGTGCTCCTCTGGGAGCAGCCAGGGTCAGAGAGGCACAGTCCAGGGTTCTCCCAGGTGGGCACTGGATGGTTCTACACTGGTGGGACAGCCAAGGGCAGAGGGATATGGTCGAGGGGACTTCTAGGTAGCAAACAGGCCACGGCCTTGCTGATGGGGCAACTAGTGGCACTCGGGCATGATCTGGAGGTCTCCCAGGTAAGTTCTGTTTGGAGTTGCCCTAACAGGGTGGCTAGGATTGGAAGAGGTACAGTCAGGGTAAATCCATGTGGATACTGCACTAGTTCACCTTGGTGGGACTTCTGGATCTCCGGCAGGTGTGTTTGGGCATAGGCACAGTCCAGGAGAACACCTTGGTTAAGTCTGGAGCTGGTATGTGCACCCTGACCCTGCTTCCATCCATACTTTCAGTATGTGGGGTCGGGGACATAAACAGTTACACTCACCCTGCTATGTCTGCACTAGCCATGTGTGGGAAAACATAAACAGTTGCACTTACACCACTCTCATCTAGCAATATTGGGGGAGAGGCAACGGGCATAAACAGTGGTGCTCATCCTGCTTCCATCCACACTAGCATGCATGTGAGGAATGTAAACATTGGTGCTCACTAGTGCTTCTAGTCTCAGAGAGAGTTCTTGCAATTCCCCCACTGCTAAGTGCTTTGATTCTGAAAATTTCCTTCACTGATAGTGTGTTTTCCCTTTAAACCAGGGTTTTTTTCTGTGCCTCAGGGAAGGGAAATTTGTGCTCCCATCCCTTAGTGATAATCCCTCCCTACTGCAGGGCCACATTGGGGGTGGGGCTCCCTCCATTACTATGTTTCTGTCTCTCCTGCTGCTTTTATATGGCCTTTTTATCCTTCTTTGTGTGGAAGATGTTCACTCAAGCTTCAGTTCTTCCTCAGGTTGAATTACTCTGTGTGTAGGTATAGGTTTGGTGTGTACGTGACAGGAGGTGGCTTCAGGCTCTTTTTATGCCACTGTCCTGGACCCACCTCCAGCAGACATCCATAGATTTTTTTTAATGAGTCTCAGTATAAGTCTCATGTCTTTTACAAAAAGTAACTCAAAATGTAAAGAGTAAAACAATAAGACTTAGGAGAAAAAAAGTAGGAGAAAGTCTTTGTGATCTAGGGCTAAGCAAAGAGTTCTTAGACTTGACACCAAAAGCACACTCCATAAAAGGGATGATTAAAAATTGGACTTTACCAAAACTAACCTTTTGCTCTGTGAAAGACCCTGGTTATGAGGATAAAAAGACATTACAGACTTGGAGAAAATATTTGCAAAAATCACATATCAGAGGAAGAGCTAGTATCTAAAATATATTTTTAAACTTACAAAACTTAGAATTAAAAAAAAGAAATCAAACAGTCCAGTTAGAAAATGAGCAAAAGACATGCACAGATATCTCATTGTAGAGAATATTACGAATGGCAATTAAGCACATGAAAAGATGTTTAACACCATAAGCCATTAGAGAAGCAGCACGGGTATTTATGGTTTGGACCAAAGCAAATGGTTCCAATGGTACCAAATGTCAAATGTATTTCCATGGACTAAATTCTTTAAGCGATTGGCTAAGGCATCAACAATAAAGAATATTAGGTGTGTTGGTCACAATTACTTAACTGTTTTCTCCTCAAAATTATTAAAACCATGTGACGTCACTATACACCTATTAGAATTAATGACCCCAAATGCTGATAAGGATGCAGAGAAAGTGGATCACTCTTATATTGCTGGTTAGAATATAGAATAGTATAGTAACTCATACACAGTTTAGCAGTTTTTCAAAAAACTAAACATGCACTATCACATAACCAGCAATTGTATTCCTAGGCATTTATCCCAGAGAAAGGAAGATTTATGTTCACACAAAAACCTGTACACTAATGTTAATAGCAGTTTTATTCATAGTAGCCACAAATGGAAATAACCCAGTTAACTTTTAATGGATGAATGGTTAAAGTCTGATGCATCCATACCACAGAATCTCCTGAGTAATAAAAGGGAATGAACTACTATTACATGCAACAATTTGGATAAATCAACAGAATATTATGCTGAGTGAGTAAAGCCAATCCACAAAGGCTACATACCATATGATTCTATTTATATAACATTTTGAAATGTCAAAATGAAAATGGAACATGGAAAATGGTTGCAAGGGGCTAAAGAGGGGTTGAAGATGGAAGGGGGGAAAGTGGGCTATACATGGGCAACATGAGGGATCCTTTTAGTGATGAAAATGTTCATATCTGGACTGTATCAGCGTTGACACCATGGTTGTATTATTGCACTATAAATTTGCAAGATGTTTCCACTGGGGAAAGCTGGGGAAAGGTTATGTGGTATGTCCCTCTGTTTTTTTGAGAACCACATGTAAATCAATAATTATCTCAAAATTAAACATTTAATTTAAAAACTTATTATTGACTTCCCACCAGAAATGATGGAGATCAGAAACCAGTAGAATGGCGTATTTAAACCAAAGTAGACATGTTTCAGCCTCTCTACTTGCAAACTACCACCAAACCTCAGCCAAGTGCATATGTTTTTCCAGATTATGGGTTTTTAAATGGTATTCAGCTAATAAAAAATAGATCATCCCTTGTTCTGGACTACCCTTATTTAAAGAGGTAATAGTAATGATGAATCATCATAGTGGTGATGATAATATTGAAGAAAAGTTAAAGATAAAAATCACCTACTTCAGTAGTACCTCATGTTAGTTTTTTTTATTTCTTTTCTCCACATCAGGAAGTTTTGATATTATTACCTTTTTAAAAATACATGAATATTTATTTTTCATCTGCAACTTATTTGGGAAGAGCAAAATTGAGATTTAAGTGATAAAAGTGAAAGTGAGTTAAAAGAAGGCCATGATTATCTGTGTGCAGCCAGCTTTCCCTTCATGTGATAATACTGCTCTTGCCTGTTATGGGACCACAATACAGAGTCAGTCACCTTTCTGTATTCAGTCAGTTCCACTCCACAGCCAGTCATCATGTTCATGATACTCAGTGAAACCAAGGATAATAGAAATGGGCTTCTCTGCTCCCTCTCTCCCCACTGCCTCTCCTTTACTCCAGTATGATAAGCTGACGTGAACTTTTAAATGAGTGGAATAGAACCTCTTTCTTCCTCATATATTTGTTCCAGCTTTCCAGCTTTCCCGGCTATGAAAATAAGATAACTGAGCATCTTGCCAAGTCAAAATCCCCTAGGTCTGAGCCACTTCTTGATTGTTAATTACGTCTTCCAACACTGCTGAGTTACAGTGAACATGTATAATTAAAGGAAAAGGCAGAAGGAACCAAAACCTGGAGCCGTGTTCCACTCACTCAGTATGCAGGCAAAGGTCATTTTGAGGAGAAAACAGTTAAGTAATTGTGGCCAACACACCTAATATTCTTTATTGTTGATACTTTAGCCAATCGCTTAAAGAATTTAGTCCACAGAAATACATTTGATATTTGGTACCATTGGAACCATTTGCTTTGGTCCAAACCACAAATACCCATGCTGCTTCTTGTTCCTGACCACTTCTCTCCTGTTAACCAAAAATATTTTCCTTGAGTTAAATTATTGTTTAGTCCTACTACTCTATTTTTATTAGACTCATCCTGGCATATTTTAGGCTTGTAGGCCGTGGTCCATTGCACCCTTCAAATAACCATTTATGCACAAATGATCTTATCTTTCCTCAAAAGGACCCTGTCCTTAATACCCATGTGGTGGGCTAGGACATGGCAGCAGCCGCCACTGCGGCGGTGGGTCCTCCAGAGACTGAGGACAAGAACAGGAATAGTAAGTTCCCTTCCTCTTTTATTCAGTAGTTGGGGAAGATTGGAGTTAGAGAATGATGTTTTTAGGAGAGTCCAGGTTTTTGTGATTTTGATGGCCTTGGGGGTTGTTTTTGTTTTTTATTTTTTGTTTTGTCTGCTTTTGAAAAGGAAGGAAAGAAAGGTCTTACCCTGTACTTGGTCCTTTAGCTGGATGTGTTAATCATTTTATTTTGTCCTTAAATGATAACAGTAATAATTATTATTAATATATTTGGCACTATGTAGTTGACAATATGAGTTCTTACATATTATTTCATTGATCTTTACATCCATCCAGAGGTGAGGAAATGAAAACTCTAAAATTTCACAGCTTCTAAGTGGCAGAGCCAATTCTCAGATTTATTGCCTACTCCAAATTCTGTGCTTCTTCACCCAGGCCACATGGCTTCTGAGAATGTATAGTTTCCCTTCAGTTAGAAAAGTAGACCTCCAGAATTTGGTTCCTTCCCTGAACAGCAGGGGCAGTTGTGAGGTTGGAAGGTGAATGAGAATGGACTATGAAGGTCCATGCTTCCTTGCTGAGGTTTTATATTTTCTTTCATTTCAGGATGGCAATGACACGGAGAACAATGTTCCAGAAGGGGGAGGTACATAACAAACCATCAGGATTCTGGGGAATGATAAAGAGTGTTACCACTTCAGCACCAGGAAGTGAAAGTATCCTTTATCCTTCTGCTTGATTCTTCTTCTCTCTCTGTGCCAAGGGTGAAAGAAAAAAGGCATATTGGGCTAGTTTCTTCTACAGAACCTGACTGCATCAGAGTCCAGGTGACCAGGGCTAAGCTTAAGAAATACAGTGTGTAGAGTCATCTTTCCAACACCCATAAAAGATCATTGTCTTTAAGCTGAAGGGGTCGTATGGGTCCTAATAAGTCAGTCTTTCCATTTCACAGATGAGAAAATAGACCCAGAGAAGATAAGTCACACAGTGGTTTGTGGCAAAGATATGGCCAGAAACTGTGTTTTCCTTTTCTTAGTTCTTTCCACTGCACTATTATATTCCCCAACTATGGAAAAATACCACAAAACATAGTAACTCCTTAAAATGAATGGTTTGTATATGGGATGGAACAGGCCCATTCCTAAAGCAATCAGTATTCCTAAACAAATTTTAAGCAGTTCTATATCTCCAGTAACTTTTTATTCTAAAGAATCAAGGAGATTGGGTTAATGGATTGTTCTTGACTCACCTAATTGCAATGTTAAATTCCCAAATTTAACTAAATCTCTTTGTGGCTACCAGCCTACTAAGTCAAAACTTCGGAGGACTAGTGGTAAGATAGCTTATTCCTGGTTCTTTCTCTCGCCTGAGGAAGTATGAATTTCCTTTTCCTTTACCTGGAGGAAAAGGATGTAATCTATTCTTGCTATAAATTATGGCATATCTTTCTGGTATCAAATGCAGGTAAGAATTAGACGAAAGAAAAGTAAGGTGACCATGGGAAAGGAAAAGAAAGGATTCCTTTAAGCCCATTTAGTTCAGAAACATATATTTTATGTCTATTTCCAGGCAGAATACTAAGGGATAAGATGATGAACAGAGTACAGCCTCTCTCCTCAAAGAGCTGCCCGTCTGGCCTTGGGAGACACCGACATGTAACTAGCAAAACCCTGTTGTTTGGTGGCCCAGCCATGCCACTGGCAGCCATTACTGAGGAAGGAACTGAAGGGCACTTGTTGACTTGGGTAAGAGTAGAAAAAATCACAGAGAGAAGAGGATGTGGGTTAAATTCAGTGCTTCTGTTTTAGAAGGGTCTATCTTTACTATATTTATTACTTAAAAATACGTCAAAGCCAAAGTTTAGATTAAAGCTATTTTAGGGATGATAAATCAACAAAAATACTGGAATTTTTTTGGCCTCTCTCTAGGTCCCTGTTTCCTAAATGGAGAGAATAATAATGTGACCTCAATGAGTTCTCGGAAAGTGGCATAGTGTAATGGAAAGAGCAGGTCTTAGAGTAAGGCTTATCTGACTTTCATCCACACTTTTGAGCTGTGTGACTTTGTGCAAGTTACTGACTCTCTGAGCTTTACTTTCCTTATCTGCAAAATGGGTAATAACATCTCATGGGATTGGTTTTGAGAATAATTGAAGAGTGTCTGTAAAAAACTGAAGAAGGTAATGTCTATAAATCCCAGCCTGTATTAGAACTCAGTAAATACTAGTTTCCTTTTCCTAACGTTTTATTTATTCAGATAATGAAGGAGAAAGCTGCTGTATTAATAGGTGTTCTTTTTACTGTGTAACCATTTGAGATTTAAAGATTACATTTCACTTAATCTACCTAGATAAATAAAACAAAACAAATAAACATAACCATCTTTCTTAGCCACTTGAGCTAGGGAAAAACTGAATGGTAGGTGTTTGGTGGTAATGTTTTTGATAAAGAAACTTTTACATACCTGTGTCAAGTTTGGGGAAATTTCTCTGAAGTAGTACTGCTGGCTGTGAAGCAGCAAATTGAAAATATAGGCAGTTCCTAGGATTCACTGTAGGAGAAACCAAAAGCATATACTTTCTTCATTGCTATTTCTTGAAACTTCTATGTGATTTAAACCTTGATGCCCATTTTGTGCCAGATCTTACTCTTATTCAACAGGAAGTGGATGCTTTGGAAGAATTAAGCAGGCAGCTTTTTCTGGAAACAGCTGATCTGTATGCTACCAAGGTACTTAGCAAGGAAACTGAAGTGTGGCTTTTACCAATATGAGTGAAGAGTGAATGAAGTGAAACTAGCTTTTTAGTGTCCTCTATAGCCAAGCAATGTAGGAGATACCTCATAGCTTCAATATCAGCCACGAAGCATTAGGAGTCTGCACTCTTCGTGACATTGCTCCTACCACTAACAAAATTCTTAACTGAACACTCTCTGTAAATGAAATTAGTGGTATAGTCAGAAGAAGCTATTCAACATCTAGGAAGGTGTCACACACTACTTCCTACTCATCCAGAATCAAGATGGTAGCACCTCTGATTGCTTCTTATCCCTTATAAGTTAATAATACTGGAAGAGAAACATGACACCTATCTGCCATGATCTAGCCCTGTTTAAAGGATCCAGATCAAGAAGTGACCTAACTACAAGAAGTAACCTCACTATTTATACCCCAAATGCAATATAATTTAAGTATACAAACTCTAGTAGTTAAGGTTGTTCAAACTATTTTAATCCTTTTTCACAGGAGTAAAGTATAGAATAGAGATTAACGTAGGCTTTGGAAACAAACCTGAGCCTAACTTCTCCTCACTAGCTGTTGTGACCTAGGGCAAGTTATACTGAACCTCTCTGAGCCTCAGTTTTCTCATCTGTAAAATTAAGATAATAGAACATGTAAGAGTTGTTATGAAGATTAAAGTAGATAATGCATGTAAGGTGTTTATCCCAATTTTAGGCCTACCGTAAGCATTTGGTAAATGTCTGCTACTATTATTATTTTAATATTATTATTACCATGTTTGGTTTTTTGACTCAGCCTGAACAGTGATTCATAGAGGCAGGAATATTTTTGTTAAATATAAATTTACATTTTGTTGAAACTAACCAGGTTTTGTGTTTGCTTTCCCTCAGGAGAGAATAGAATACTCCAAAACTTTCAAGGGGAAATATTTTAATTTTCTGGGTTACTTTTTCTCTATTTACTGTGTTTGGAAAATTTTCATGGTAAGTATATTATTTTTAACTATCAGGGTTTAGGTGATTTTCCCTGTTAATGGCAGAGAGAGAAAGAAAAGTGGGATTGATTGAGGCATTGAGCTAAGTTACAACTCCGGTTGAGTCAATATAGTGGGATCTTTCATATCTCTGAGCCTCACTCTTCCTTCTGTCCCCTGCCCCGCCCTTTTTAGGTCACCTAGAAAAAAAAAAGGTTACATTTTTCCTCTGTCAGAAATCATTAATAAGGTCTTAGATTATGAAATATATGAAGTGAAAGTAAAAGTTTATTTTACACTCTGCTGCCCATATTATCCATGAATACACTACTCAACTCCTATCTTCAGCTCAGAACAGAAATGACCTGTCCTTGTTAATAATGTGTATATACCTAAAAAAATTAAGTCCAAAATACTTCTAAAACATATTTCTATAGATAAAATTCATCTTATGTGCCTACAACTCTTATTCTTTTGTGGCTCTTCCTTAATGTTCTATCCTTTATGTGCTTTTTATGTACATTATTAATCTTTCCTTGTGACTCATCTGCAGGTATTAATGGATTTCAGTGTGATTATAGAAAAGTCTGATTTGATTTTCTGGTTGGGTGACTTACCTACTGCGGCTATGTTTGCACAAAAAGGAGCTTTGTCAGCTTGTTAATTTTTATCAGTATAGATGAATGGAGGATTCTGGATTTAATGGACTTAATGGATTTAATGTTTTAATAACTTGATGTTAATACCCATTCAGATGACATTTTTAAATCTTAATTTATTCTGTATGAGAAGGTAAATGAAGGTAGGTTGTTCAATTACCTAACCTACTGAAAGGTATGAGATGCAGCCTTTAGGGAAGCATATTTTTTAACAGCTTTATTGAGTTGTAATTGACATTCAATAAACTGTACATATTTAAATGGTACAGTTTGGTAAGTTTTGACTTTGTATATACCTGTGCAACAACTACCACCACAATCAAGGTAGAGAACATATCCATCCATCACTTCCACGTCTCCTTGTAGCCCTTTTTAATGCCCCTCTCCCCGACCCCCAGTCCTCAGGCAACCACCAATCTGCTACCATTATACATTTGTTTATATTTTCTAGTATTTTATATAAATGGAATTTTATTGTATATATCCTTTTTGTGTCTGGCTTCTTTTATCAAGCATAGTATTTTAAGTTCATCCATGTTACTGTGTGCACCAATAGTTTATTCTTTTTTATTGCTGAGTAGTATTCCATTGTATGACTGTAACACAATTTATTCATCTCTTCACTTGCCAGTGGGTATTTGTTTGTTTCCAGTTTGGAGATATTACAAATAAAGCTGCTAACAACATTTGTATATAAGTCTATATATGGAACATACACCCACTTTCCTCTTGGGAGAAAACACTTAGCTGTGGAATGACTAGGTCATATGGCAGCTGTATGTTTAACTTTTGAAGAAATGGCCAAACTTTTCCTTAAAGGTTGTACCATTTTACGTTCTCATCTGCAGTATATGAGAGTTTCAGGTACTCTATATTCTTACCAATACTTTGTAGTCAGTCTTATTTTAGATATTCTAATAGGTATGAGATGGTATTGAAATGTTTTAATTTGCATTTCCCTGATGTTTAATGATATTGAGCAACTCTTCATGTACTTACTAGTCACCTGTATATCCTCTTTGGTGAGATATCTATTCAGATTTTTTGCCAAATTTTTAATTAGGTTATTTGTTTTCTTTCTAATGGGTTTTGTGACTTTTTTGATATATTCTGGAAACCCCTTATCAAATATGTGGTTTCCAGATCAAACATTTTCTCCCACCCAGTGGCTTGGCTTTTCTTTCTCTTAGCAGTATCTTACAAAGAACAGTTCTTAATTTTGATTAATTCCACTTTCCCTTTTTCTATTATGAGTTGTATCTAGGAAATCTTTGCCTAATCCAGGGTAACAAAGATTTTTTTCATATGTTTTCTCCTAGAAATTGTATAGTTTTAGGTTTTACATTTAGGTCTATGGCCCATCTTGAGTTAATTCTAATATGATGTCAGAGTATGGATCTGAGTTCATTGCTTTCATGTAGCTGTCCATTGTTCTAGCACTGCTTGTTGAAAAGATTATCCTTTCTGCATTGAGTTGACTTTGCAATTTTGTCAAAATCTAATTGACCATATAGATGTGAGTCTGTTTCTGTGCTCTCTGTTCTTTTCTAGTGATATATATTTGCCTTTATTTATGTCAATACCACAGTCTTCACCACTGTAGCTTTATAATAAGTCTTAAAATCAGTCTAAGTTCTGAAATTTGTTCTGTTCCCAAACTTGTTTTCACTATTCTGTGTCCTCTGCATTTCCATGTGAAATTTAGAGTCAGCTTATTAATGCTTATAAAAACACCTGCTGGGAATTTAGAATGTCACTGAATCTTCAGATCAATTTGAAGAGAAGTGACATCTTAATATTGAGTCTTCCAAACTATGAACCTGGTATAACACTTCATTTATTTAGATCTTCCTTAGAGTCTCTCAACAGTATTTATAGTTTTTAGTATACATATCTTTCATCTTTCATCCGATTTATCTCTTAAGTATTTATAATTTTTTATGTTATTATAAATGGGATTTTTTAATGATTTCAATTTCTTGAGTGTTGCCTCTGTGTGTTTGTGTGTGTATACATATAATTGATTCTTGTATATTAATCTTATATTCTGCAACTTTGCTAAACCCTTATTTTCTAGATGCTTTTTATAGATTTCATAGGATTTTCTATATGAACAATCAGATCTCTGCAAATAAGGACAGTTTTGCTGCTTCTTTTCCAATCCGGATACATTTTATTCTCTTCCTTTCCTTTCCCTTCCCGTTCTATCCCATGCCATCCTCTTCTCTCCAATCCTGTTCCACCCAATCTTTCTTCTCCTCCTCCAGCCTTACTGCATTGAACAAAGCCTCCAGTACAAAGCTAAACAGAAGTAGTAAAAGCAGTCACCTTGATCTTATTCCAGATCATAGCAGGAAAGCATCCAGTCTTAGACCATAAAGTATGGTGATAGCTCTTGGTTTTTCTTAAATGTCCTTTATCAGGTTGAGGAAATTCCTTTTATTTATAGTTTAAAATTGTTTTTAATCATGAAAGCATGTTTGATTTTATCAAATGCTTTTTTTTTTTTTGCATCTCTTGAGATGATCATACGGTTTTTCTTTTTTAGTCTGCTAGTATAGTGAATTACATTGACTAATTTTTTTAATATTAAACCAGCCTTGTGTAACCTGCAGTAAACCTTAAATGTCATGGTGTGTTGTCTTTATTATGTTGTTGGATTTAATTTACTAAAATTTTGTTAAGAATTTTGCATCTATGTTTTGAGGAATATCAGAAAATATGTTTTCTTTTCTTATAATGCTAACCTTAGAGAATAAGTTTAAAAATATTCCTTTAATATTCCAGAGTTTGTATGGAGTTCTTATTATTTCTTTCTTAAATATATTTGGTGGAATTCACCAGTAAAGCCATCTGGACCCAAAGTTTTCTTTGCAGGAAGATTTTTTAACTACAGATTTATTTTCTTTAATACAAGGTTTATCCAAGTTAATCTCTTTCTTCTTGAGTAAGCTTTTGCAGTTTTTGTCTTTCAAAGGACTGGTCCATTTTTATTGAAGTTGCCAAATTTATTTCCATAAGATTGCTCATAGTATTCCCTTATTATCCTTTTAATGTCTATAAAATCTATAGTGATATCACTCCTCTTATTCTTTTTATATAATGAGCTTTATTGAGATATAATTCACATACATTATAATTCACCCAGTGTACAGTGCTGTGGTTTTTAATATATTCACAGAGTTGTGTAACCATCAACATAATTAGTTTTTGTCACCCCAAAAAGAAATCTCATCCATTAGCAGTCATTCCCTATTTATCCCCCAGCTTTAGACAACCACTCATCTATTTTCTGTCTCTATAGACTTCCCTATTCTAGACATTTCATATAAATGGAATCATACAATATGTGATCTTTTATGTTCAGGTTTTTATGTTTTCAAGGTTCTTCTATGTTTTAGCCTATCAATACTTCATTCCTTTTTATGACTGAATAATATTCATTCCATTATATGGATGTATCATGTTTTATTTATCTGTTCATCAGTTGATGGGCATTTGGGTTGTTTCCACTTTTTGGCCATTAAAAATAATGCTGTGGTGAGCAATCATGTATAAGTTTTTATGTGGACATATTTTTTTCATTTCTCTTAGGTATATATACTTGTGGAAGTAGAATTGCTGGATTATGTGCTAGCCTTTGTTAGCATATAAACGTATATACTAAGCATATCATATATGTTTAACCTTTTGATAAACTGCCAAACTGCCAGGCTGTTTTCCCAAGCCACCGTACCAGTTTACATTCCTACCAGCACTGTGTGATGGTTGCAATTTCTCCATATCCTCACCAACACTTGTCGTTTTTATTATTGTGGGAGGATGTGAAGTGATATCTTGATATTGGTAATTTGTGTCTTTTCTCTTTTTCTTTTCTCATCAGTCTAGATAGAAGTTTGTCAATTTTATTGAATTTTCAAAGAACCAGCTTTTGGGTTAATTTATTTTCTTTTTTTTTTCTGCTTTCTATTTTAATGATTTCTCTTCTGATCTTTATTATTTCTCTCCTATTTTGAGTCTTCTTTCTCTAATTTCTTAAAGTGGAAACTAAAATCATTGATTCAAAACCTTTTTTAACATAGGTGTTTTAGTGCTATAAATTTCTTGCTTAGCACTATTTGAGTTACATCTCACAAAATGCAACTTTTTTGATGTGTTGCATTTTTATTTTTATTTAGTTCAAAATATTTTTTTGATTTCCCTTTTGATTTCTTCTTTGACTCATGTGTTATTTAAAAGTATGTTATAAAATATTTGGGGATCTTCCAAATGTCAGTTTAATTGCTATCTAGTTTAATTCCATGTGATCTTAGAACATACTTTGTAAGATTTTAATCTTTTTAAATTTATTGAGACTTGGATTCTGGCCCATAATATGGTCAACCATGGTTTATGTTCTATAAGTAGAATGTGAATTCTGCTCTTGCTGACTGGAATGTTCTATAAATGTCAATTAGGTCAAGTTTGTGGGTTGTATTGTTAAAGTTTTCTATACCCTTACCAATTTTCTGACCACTTATTAGTTATTGAGAGAAGGTTATTGAAATTGTTGGGGATTTGTCTATTTCTTTTTTAGTTCTTTGTTTCTGCTTCATGTATTTTAAAGCTCTAGTATTAGGGACATATACATTTAGGGTCATTAGGTACCACTTGTTGAAATTATCCTTTTATCATTATAAAATGGTCCTTTTAATCTTGCGATATTTTTTGCTGTGAAGGCTGCTTTGATAGTAATATAGATATTCCAGTCTTCTTTTGATTAGTGTTAACGTATCTTTTTCCATCCTTTTACTTTTAACGTATTTGTATCTTTATATTTAAAGTGGGTTCCTTATGAACAACATTTGGGTCTTGCTTTTTTATCTAGTCTTACAGTTTCTGCCATTTAATTGGCATATTTAGAACATGAGTCAGCCTTCTGCAGCCCACAGACCAAAACCAGCCACCACCTGCTTTTGTAAATAAAATGTTATTAGAACACAGCCAAGCCCATTCATCTACATGTTGTCTTGGCTTCTGTCACACTACAGTGGCAAAGTTTGCCAGGGGGGTTTAGAATATTTACATTTAATGTGATTATTGATATGGTTGGGTTTAAAACAACCATGTTGCTCTATGTTATTTGTCCCATCTGGTTTTTTCTTCCCTTTTTTCCTGCTTCCATTTGGATTAATGGGGTATTTTTCATAATTCCATTTGATCTCTTTTGTTGGTTTTTTAGCTATAACTCTTTTTGTCACTTTAGTGATTGCTGTTAAAATTCAAAAAGTAACCACAGAGAATGACCCTAGAATTCTTTGATTTTCTTACTCTGACTTTATCTATGAGAATGTTACCTCTCTAGCTCCTAATAAATTAAGGTATATATGACATAGTCTTACTCCTCTTTACTCTTTACAGAAAAGAAAGGGCATAGGGATTTCCATTTGCCTATATGTGAGTAACCAAAACAGATTTCTTATACATGATTTAGATTGAGAATGGAATTGCATTTTTAGGAACATCCACCTGTAAGATATGTTGAGGTAATTAATTCATTATTTTGAATCACTTTTTGAAATAGTGATTATTGAAATACTCTAATATAAAGGTCTATATCTCTGCAGGCAACCATTAATATCGTTTTTGACCGAGTTGGGAAAACTGATCCTGTCACAAGAGGCATTGAGATCACTGTGAATTATCTGGGGATCCAATTTGATGTAAGAGTTGTATCAAGATCCTGGTTTGTTATGTTGCTTTCTACTTTATTTGCTATAAATTGCAATTGTTATGATTCTAATTCTGTGTTATAGGTACATGATTCTTTGGTTCTTCCCACTCTCCTCTGTATATTTTAACATAGTCATAGTGAAAATTTGTAAAAGACGTAAAACCATTAAGAAATGACTAGGATTTACTATTGTCATAGTTGCTGATTATTTCTGTTGTTCCTCCTCTGCTTCTCTGTAATTAGCTACCACTCACCAATTTTTCCCCACCAAATAAAATATTCAGATAATTCTCTCTATGATACTTGACGAAGAGTTTCAAACACACAACTTACCTTTGATCCCTCTGGTAGAAAATTAACTAGTAATTAGTGTTCCATGTTATAACTGAGATGATTTCTGCTGTAAAAGAATTATCCTTTACGTGGACTTTACGTGGAGCTAAAGATGGTAACTGTAGCCTGTGCACAAAGTTTTAACCATCTTTCTACCTGTTTTATAATACCACTGTCATTCAACACTCTTATCCCAATTTGTCTTTATTTGTAGAATAGTGTATTTTCTAGATATGTATATATGACAAATGATTATAGCTGATTAGCACTTTGATACTAGGACAAATGTCATGTTCTTAGTCCCTGTGAGGGCCATTTAGCTGTGCTGAGATCCCAGCCCACAGACTGTGTGCTCTGTCATCCAGCTCGGCGGCACATGCCTCTAGTAGCCGGATAAGATGAAAATGAGCCAGGGCGAATTAAGTTCCAGTCCTTGAAAAACAGCTCAAAGCACACATTTTGTGGTAACAGATCAATAGTGTGTCCTTTTTCATGTAAAGGAACATGGTATCTTTCATTGAACATACAAATTTAGTGTAAAGTATTCCTCACTATTGTTACATGTGTGTTTTCCTTTTAAATTTTTTACTGGACTGCAATTTTTAGAAATGTTCTTATCAGTTCTTTCTGAGGCTATTTAGTTGTGTGTATGTGTGAGTTTCATCTATAATTCATCTATAAACTGCACATTTCATAATTCTGAGTAACATCTTTTAGATGGTAATAATAGCAGCTCCCCCTCAGATACTTTTCAAACCTGAATCAAGCACAGAGTCCCTAAGCTGCCTCCCACTATGAAGCAATCTGAGAGGAAAAAAAGATATCTTAATGTGATTGAAATGAAGGTCAACTGTTAAAGTTTTGGATAATCAGGACTGTCATTCACAGATATTAAAAGTCATCAAGCTGCTGTTTATTATCCTTTTAGTTTGTGCTTTTCACTTATCACATTGAAGCCATAGTTTACTCTGTGTTTCCTCTGATTTGTTAGTGTTTTCATCACTTCACTGCACTTGCTTTCTTCTGTCCTCAAGTCAGCTAATTAAGACATCCATTGCAAGCTTCCTACAAGCATTCTAGTTGCCCACATTCTTCCCTCCCTAAAATTTTTTTTTGATCATGTAGAACCTAATGAAGTTCCCTGTCACAGTCATGAAAGTGATCAGAATTTATCTTCTTAACCTTCACATCTCTGGACAGAGATATAACACATTTTTTTCTTCCTGTTATGGTGGCAGGTGAAGTTCTGGTCCCAACACATTTCCTTCATTCTGGTTGGAATAATCATTGTCACATCCATCAGAGGATTGCTGATCACTCTTACCAAGGTATGTCATATCACAGAGTTAAGAAGTACCTATTTAATTACATGTGGCACCATGACATAATTTTATCTGATTAAAATTTCTGCCTTCTAAAATCTTAGAAAACTGTCACAAAGATTTAAAAGACATACAACAGAATAAAAAAAAGGTTAAAGTAATACATAAATTGATGATGATATATTTATATATTCTATCAATCAGATAACCAAAGGTCAGAAAATGAGATCAGTATGTTTTGTTTACTGATATGTCACTGGCCTCTAGAACAGAGCCCAGCACATGGTAAGATCTCAGCAGATGTTTGGAATGAATGAATGAATGAGATAGGCATTTGAGGTCAGAAGAGTAACTATGGAGTCCCTTTTAAGGAGGATATGGAATTAGGAAAAGCAGGATGTTCGGATGTTTTCTGATCAATATAGGAAGACTTCATGGAGATGGAAGGTAAATCTGTCTTGTAGAAGAGGTAGCAATTTCAAGATCCAAGAGTTGTTTGAGTGGAAGGAGAGAAAAGGTTGGAAGAGGAGGAGAAGGGATCTCCAGGCATCTAACACAATTTTGGAAAGAGCCTAGAAGCTAAGTAATAATTCTAAGGGCTTACAGTAGCCTAGGATAATCTTGTGTTAATGTTTATAATGTTTATAATATACATTATATGTATTATATGTATATATGTATTATATACAAAAAAATACATGTATATGTATTATATGTATATATGTATTATATACAAAAAAATGTATATGTACATATACATAACAGTCATATGTATCACATAGTTTCTGTTCGATAGATGTCAGAATCCTTTCATGTCATGTAATTCTTAAATCCATCAACTGCCTCATGGGAAAACTGTAACTGGATCCTTTTTCAGTGGTCTATTTGTCTTTATGCCTTAATCATATGAATAATTTTTCTATATGGGATTATGGCATGGAAGAGACACTTTTAATGAAATATTAACCATGCTACTTAAAATTCTTGACACAAGAATCAAGCAGTATTGTATACATTCATCTTTCGTCCTTTTCTTGACAGTTCTTTTATGCCATCTCCAGTAGTAAGTCCTCCAATGTCATTGTCCTGCTATTAGCACAGATAATGGTAAGTTTAATGAACTAGCTTTATGTTTACAGTTGCAAAATATAAGAAATGTGTTTTATACTTTTAAATATTCTAAGCTTCCTTTGACCTGTCCCTCACTACATTCAAAGTGACTTCTGGATTAATTTGTGTGACTTACAGGGCATGTACTTTGTCTCCTCTGTGCTGCTGATCCGAATGAGCATGCCTCTAGAATACCGCACCATCATCACCGAAGTCCTTGGAGAGCTGCAGTTCAACTTCTATCACCGCTGGTTTGATGTGATCTTCCTGGTCAGTGCTCTCTCCAGCATATTGTTCCTCTATTTGGCTCACAAACAGGCACCAGAGAAGCATATGGCACCTTGAACTCATGTCTACTGCAGACTGCTACAGGCCAGTGGTGTCCAAATTTGGATATAAGAGAGAAAAATAATGGAGGAGACAAGGGCCTAGTGTTTTTTAAACAAACAAATGTGGTGGTAGCATATTCTACCTCTAGCTTATGCCTTCCTACTCAGATAATACTGTGACCGCGAGTACCATCAGTTAGAACATGAGAGAGTGAAGTGACGCAAGCCTAGTACTCTGCTGAGAGCATCCTGAGTGAATCTGAGGTCAGTGCAGTATTTGGGGATGGAGGGAAGACCCTAGAAACTAGGAGGAAAAATACACTGGAACTCTTGGATAAGAGAAGTCTAAGGTAGCTGAGCCAAACACATAGGATTTCTGTTTAATTCAAGATTCACATGGAGGGTGTATGGTTTCCCTTTGAGACTGTCATTCATTAAAATCAGAGATTGTAACTCTTTGGCCTTAGCTTCATTTTATCAAGGATAGCTTGTTATGTTGAGAGATCTAACAGGAGTTGCCATCCCACCCCTGCTCCATTAAAATAACCAAGAGGTTGTCTTTTATTTTCTGGGGAAGGAATGTTATGCAACTGAAATAGATTCTACCTAGAAAGACTTAAATTATGTCATTTTTCTTGATTTCCTTTTAAGCATGAATTATTCTACATTCAATTGAATATAATGTCTCATTTTTTCTTACCATCTGCCTCTCATGCTGTGGGGTAAAACTATGAATAACTTAACTGAAATAAGTCACTTCCTTATCCTAGGACTCAATTTCTTCATCTGTTAAAGGACAATGTTAGAAAAGTTGTAGAACCTTCAGAAATGCAATTTAAGAAACTTCTGAATTTTATTACCAGGAAGTCTCTCTTTATTACTAAGATCTTACTCTGAATTTTATTGTGTTTTAGGTTTCTAGAGGCAAAATGAAGGTTAAAGCATAAAAAGCTTACCAAACAAGACTGCTATTAAGGTTGTGTTAGCTAACAGGGAAGGTTTAAGCATACTCAAAATGCATTTTAATGACATTTATTTTAGCGACCACAACATTCTTAAAAACATAATTTTAATAGGCTTATCATCTCAGATACTTTAATTAGCAGCTTTCCAATATACAGATTCATGAGTCATCTTTGGTAAGAGATATCATCATACAGAGAAATGTAGTTAAGTTGAAGCTTAAAAGAGACCAAATAAAAAGAATCTGGCCTCTGCCTTAACTCTTCATAAACTGACCTTAAATAAGCCTTCTATTACAAAAGCCACCCCAAGACAAATGACAAAAGAAGATAATCACACCTGATGAACTAGTTTCCAGAGGAGTTCTTTAGCAGAGACAGAAAATGGGTGGCAGCTCATTCCTTAGGAAAGGATTCCTGTTAAATACCCAGAAACAGCTCTCAGCCAAAGCCATTATTTATTCTCGTCACATCTCTGTATCTTCAGAATTGGTAGAAGAATGAGATGCTGTACTGTGGGCCTGTGCAAAAGAAAACAATCTGTAAGTGGTAGAGTGTGAGCATCATGAGTTAGATGGTCTATTCCAGAGCTGAATTACCTAAGTCAGGGACTGGAGGCACTCACTAGAAGCCAGGTGACCCGAATTCTTCACTTGGCTTTGTTCCTAGTTTGCTATTTGACACTAAATCTCCTAATTCCTATATATATTTCTTTTCTATAAAGCTAGCATAGTACTATAATTGATTTCCTTAGAGATATTATAGAACTTTTAAAACACAACTAGAATACTTTCCTTATTAAGTAGTCCAGAATACTGAGTCAGTAGCTATTGTATATGTTATGGTCTAAATGTTTAGGTGATTTCCCAAAATTCATGTGTTGAAATCCTAATCCTGAAATTAGGTGATGGTATTAGGAGGTGCTTAGGTCATGAAGTCAGATCTGTCATTTTGGGGATTAGTGCCCTTATAAAAAGAGGCCTCCCAAGGCCCCCTTAGCTCCTTCCACCACGTGAGGACCCAGCAAGAAGCCAGCAGTCTGCAGCCCAGAAGAGGGCCTTCACCATATGCCGGATCTGTTGGGGCCGTAATCTTGGATTTCCCAGCCTCCAGAACTGTGAGAGTAAATATTTGTTGTTTTAAGCCACCCAGCCTATGGTATTTTGTTATAGTAGCCCAAATGAACTAAGACAGTATGTATTAAAAATTAGTGTTTGTTTTTTATATTACCAATCAGCAGAATTAAATTAATGTAGTGGAAAGAAAAGTAATATAAAACAAAAGTTAGTCTTGGCTTTGCCATATGCTTCCTTTATGAACTTTGATAGGTCACTTCCCTTTTGGACCTCAAGTTCATCTATGAAAAGAAATTGGAAAAAAACATAAAACTGAGACTTACTAAGGAATTTGTGTAATCCACATACATATAAAATAATGGTTACTCCTCTCCAGGAATACAATTTCAATACCTGCCATTTATTTTAAAAACAACATTGTCTCTGACCACCATCATTCATTTTCATGCTTACCATGAACTAGGCACTGCTCAAAGCACTTTAATAGTCTTAGTTAATGTAAACCTGATAATAATCCTGCAAAATATCCTTGTTTTATTGGTGGGATACTGAGAGACACAAAGAATAAGTCCATTTGCCCAAGGCTGGTAAGTGGAGGAACGGGAATTTGTAGGTAGTCTGATTCACATTCTTCTTGTGGCTCCCACAGTAATTTTGATAAACTTCTTACTTTTCTTTGTTGATGATCAACTCTAGGCAGTTACTGTCAGCTCCATACTATGAAAAAGAAATTTGTTGTCCGTATACTACTTCCTCTCCACCACAGTAACTTGATTTGCTAGTTTTCTTTACATAGTGATTTTCTAGTATTTTAGGAAATATGTGGTAAACATGGACAGGAGGCACACTTATTAAGGACATAACCATACTCTGGTAAGCTAGATCACTAAAAGAAACACATCACCACTCACTCGTTCTTTTGCCGTGTGTGAGTCGTGCTCTGATTCCCCCAGCATTCCTTCTTTGGATTCAGCAGAGGCAGCCAGTGGATCAGCCATAGAGGACACAACAGGGATTTTCTTAGCCTGGAAATAATTATAGGCATTCTTTCCACAGACTAAGAGTGTGACATTCTTCCCACTGCTCTGGATTCTGTCCACCACCTTGTCATAGGGTTCATCCAGCACATTCACGCCATTCACCTCGATGATGATATCCTCATCCTCCAGCCCAGCCAGGTTAGCCGGGCCGCCCTTCTGTACCTGTCAGTAAGGGATCTGAGTTACCACCTCCAAACAGGCATAAGGGGGTGTTAGACTAGCTTCCCTTCAGAAGAAAGGTTCTCTAATGCATTTCTGCTTTTGAAAACTACAACTTCCATACTCAATTGAGTAGAATTACAGTGGTTGGACATTACATGGTATATCTTCTGGGTTGAAGGCATTAGATTTCATAGGTCTGCCTTCTTCATTCCCAACTTGAGAGCTGTAGGGATAGTCTTCTCAATGTCAATCCCTACAGGGTAGGGACATTATGCCAAATGCACAGAAGCAAACAAGTCACTCCCAGAGTTGATAGTGACTGCCAACTATAGTCCTATCAACACATTCTGTTTGATTTGAAAGTATCTAAAGAGAATTAGGTGGAACAGAAGTTCAAGAAACAAAAATGTGAGCTTAGCATGTGTTAATAGTTACCTTAAAAGGTACAGGACCATGACAGCATTTACTTGAACTCAAGGGAAGACCCCTCAGTGTAGGCCTTCAATCCAACCTTTTTACTAAGCCAACAATGAGTGGGAGAAACTGAGTCTCTCCTAGCTGTGGCTGTGTTCATTGGGCTGCCGGAACCAGATTACCATACCTCTTTGACGAATGGGCCTGGCTGACCCCGAATCACATTTAGGTGAAAACCATAGCCATTTTCACCTTTAACCAGCCTGCAGAGTTTAGGCTTCTCTCCTTCTTCCTCTGTAGCATCTGGACTTGAGACATCCAGAGGGGCCAGAGCAGGAGCCAGAGCCTCCTTGATAGAACCATTAGGTAGCTCTTGACTTTGGTAGTAGAGAAATGGAGAAAATTGAGCCTTTTGAAAATAAAGGGGAAAAAAACAGTTGTAACTATGAGTAGTCTTTATGAAATATGTTGATTTAATTTACAAGGTGTCATATATATTCCACTCCTCTTCCGGATACATCTGACTGTGGGCTTTAAAATTTCTCTGCTACCCCAACCAGAAAGAGTACAAAGGAAGAGTCAGGTCGATCATGGACTAACGCATATAAACGTGTAAGCAAATGCACATATACATAAAATAAAAGTTGTATGAAATGTTCAAAGATCCAAAAGCAGGTCTAACAAAATTGCTAGTTTCTTCTGACTAGTGAGCAAGTCACTGAACGACCATGGGCGTTCTCCCTGTTGGCAGGTTACACACTGAGTGACTTGTCCAGGATCTCATGAAAAGTAGGTTCATCTGGCCTTCCCTCTTCAGTAAGATGGTCTTCAGAGCTCCTTAAACACATTAGAGTAAGTGAAACAAAAGACACTATTTTCATTGCTCTCTGAAGTACATATACACAGTAATTGTGGGGAGATGGTAGAGGGCAGCAGCAATCATATGGTCACATATGGTAACAAAAGTTTGCTTTGCTACTTACTTCTCCTGCTCCCCATCTGGTCCTGTGATCTGTTGTACTCAGTTTATTTTACTATTTATTGTTGTAACCAGTCATTGACATTTCTGTTATGCCGAACTTTTCACCATCTTTAAATACTTCTAACCCATCTCAACTCCCAGACCATCCATGTGAAGACAGGGATGGTCTTGAATACAGAAGCAGCACAAAACAGGAAACATGACTGATTTTTTTAATAGAATGAAGTGTTCAGCTGATTGTGGGGTTTGGTTGAGAGAATTGAAAGGATAGATTTGGGTATGGTGAGATCTTGCATCTGTTGTTAAATTGCTTCCCATAAGTGTTTAGGACATTTGTTAGGCAGTGAGTAGAAAATCAAGTAATTGAAAGTGAGTACAATGTGTCATCTACCCTGAATCATACTGTTCAACAGCCTGGCTAAAATTAGATTTGAGATCCTCTAGTTAGTATAGTACTTGAAATTTATTTCTGTTTAAATCTGTCTTACTAACCACAAGAGCACATCTTCCTTTCTAAGCAAGAGTAGCACCAGCACAGAACCTCCTAGTTAACCAAATCACCTAACTTCAGACCCTTCGATGATACACTTGCAAGTCTTCCACATTTCTTTCTCTCTTTTTAAAATGTAGAAAATTATCAAAGTGACTTATTACATGCAAAAATACCTCTGATATCACTACCCAAAAAAGCAAATCAAATATTGTATCTGGCAGTGACAGCCAATCTTGAGGCAAAGTATAGTAACATTAAAAAACATTTAATGAGTTTTTATTCATTCTTCAAATATTTGGGTGTCTAGTATGTGCCAGGAACTGGTTAGATGTTTGTTTTATTCACTGTGTGTCTCAAAGATCCACAACCTATCGAGCTTACTTTGGGGGGTGGGAGGGGACAGGGAGGAAGAAGATGGGGACAGACATCTTTTTTATCAAAGTTTTATATTAACTAAAACATTAAAACTTTAGTTAAATCTTGGGCAAATTACCCTCCCTGTGCCTAATCTCTCTTGTGACAGATTAGGAGGAATTATATATATATATATATATATATTAGCCATTCATCTGTCAGTGGACACTGGGTTAATTTTATCTTGGGTTATTGTGACTTCATTTGTGGCCTAGTATGTGGTCTATTCTGGAGAATATCCCATGTGCACTTGAGAAGAATGTGTATCCTGTTGTTGGGTAGAGTGTTCTCTGTATGTCTGTTAAACCTAGCTGGTTTATTGTTCAATTCCTCTAGTTCCTTACTTACCTTGTTATTCTATCTATTATTTACAGTAGGATTCTAAAGTCTCCAACGATTATAGAACAATTTCTCCTTTCAATTTTGTCAATTTTTTCTCATATTTTTTCCAGCTTTATTAACATATAATTGATAATTTGATACATTGTGAAATGGATACCACAATCAAGTTAATTAACATAACTATCACCTTACATAGTTACCATTTAGCCTTTCATTCCCCAAAGCCTATGCTTAAAACTCTCCCCTGGTTACCTTTCTTGACACTGGCCTTCTTAAAGTGAGGTTCTCAGAACTGACACAATGTTGATTTAACAAATATATGTGCTGGGCATCATTCTGAACACTCTAAACAGCTCACTCAGCCTCATGGCCGCCCTTCACGGTAGCCACCCCGACCTTACAACAAAGGGAAGGCACAGGAAGGGTAGGTAACTTGCCCAAGGTTACATTAAGTAATTTCAAGTATGGTCTGATGTCTTCAAAACCACTAATATAGCTTTAAATCACCTTTTTGGGCGGGCGCAGCTACTTAGAGTGTCATTCAAGTTTCTGGTCTTTCTCTATAGTCATCAAATAAGATCTCACCATTTGGTATTCATACAATTTACTTTTCAGTTAGTATAGTACTTTAAATTTATTTGTTTAAACTTGCTAGCTTTTATTCTTTCTATCCTGACTAGATATTTTGAATATTAATTATAGTCTCTAGTAAACTATCCATGAGCACATTAAGTCATCTGTATGACTTAAGTACATTAAATATGTTTTCTATGTTTCCATCCAGATTTGATAATAAACTAGCTTAGAATAAGAACAAGTAGCATTCCATTAGAGATACTTGTTTCATTTCACACTGTTCCAATATCAAGTATTATTTAGGTATGGTTGTTCAACTAGCTAAAAATCCATTAATTTTTCTGTCATCCAGTTCACTCTTTAATCTTCTTTACACAAGTATTTTGAAATATCCAATCAAACTGTGCTGAGAAAGTATCTGGTATAATGAATTAAAAACTTGAGTTCAAATACTGGCTTCAGTCTTTACTAAGCTGGGTGACTAGCAAATCCATCAGTCTCTGTAAGCTTCAATTTTTCAGTCTACAAGAAGGAACTAATACCACCACCACCACCCATATCATTCCTCCCTCTGTATCCTTTATGTACCTTTGGATACTACTTTTATATATCACATAGAACAAGTTTATCTTTGTTATCTTTGTGACCAATACCTAGCAAGGCAGATGGTACTTAGAAGGCCCCCAAATGTCTTTTAAGATACACTGAATCTCAGTTCTTCTGATAAAATAAAAATATTGTAAAAAGCTTAAATCATGCAGATAATAACTGTTCTGATTAAGAGTTATGGGGAAATAAAGTTAGTTTGACACACTTGATCTTGGTGAATCTATGTTCTACCTTGCTAAGGCTTGCCAGCTGTTTAATAATCCTTTTGTGACGTTTACATGGGATTAATGGGACTTACTGGTCTACAGTTTATAAAGTCCATTGTTTCCTATTTAGGAAATTTGGGCTACATCTGCCAAATTCCAAGTATAGATTCTCCTCAGATCACCAAGAGTAACTCTGCAGTTATATTTGCAAATTCTTTCAAAATCTTGAATCTAAGGGCTTAAAAGTCATGTGCCAATCACTTGGCATTCTCTTACCAGTAACAATTTGAGCTTCACTGCAGCCTTAATGATAATTGTTATGCCCCTTCCAGTATGAAGATCAAAGTGGTAACTTAGCCAAAGTTTGAGGGCATGAGTGAATGGACCTGAGCTGAATGCATGAATATGTGGTCTTATATTACTTACCAGTCTATATATGTTGTCAGTCTCTTTATCTACCACCAGTAGTGAAGTCTGATCTCCACCCTTTCTAATCATTTCCACCACACTGTCATGATCAAGGGATTCCACAGACTCGCCATTGACAGCAACTACCAGGTCATTGTTCTTCAAGCCAGCCTCCTCTGCTGGACTTCCAGAATCTATGTCCTTGACGATTTGACCTACCACCCCCCAAAAAAAAATAATGAGAAAGACCCCTAAAAAAACAAACTGGAATTACTGCTATAACACAAGGCCCTTATAAAATAGATATGAAAGGCCTGCTGAGTACAGATACTGTCCCTCTCACTGGCATCCTAGGTAGCCTCTAAAGCACCCAATCCAGCCCATTTCCTGCACAAAGCCCTCTCCAGAAACAAACCTAGCCATATATAATGAAAGAGTCTTAAAGAAATAAGTCATGTTACTGAAAGCATCTGAGATTCGATCTTGACAGAAGAGCATGCAAGTGTCAAGGGTCAGCAAGTTCCAAGGAAGTCAGCGGGCCTACTTGCATCCATACATCTTACATAGAAGCTAAGCCATAAAAAAGGAGGAAGGCAAGAATGAACAGAACCAAGGAATTCAGCTCCCAGGAAACCCATGCTGGCATTTTAGTAGCAACTGCATATTTTTTATTGTGAATGCGTTTGTGTGTGCACACCTCAAGGATGTTGTCTTTAGCCTTGTCCTAACTTGAACTATCTTCACCAGATGCCACTATGTCTCTCACACATTTCTTATCACTCACACTGTTTTAACAAACTCCAGTCTCTTTTCCATCTAGCCGCTGGGCATCTCCAACTGGATATCTCGTAGTTCCTTCAAATGTAATGTATAGAAACTAAAAATCATCTCTGCCCACCCATCTCTCCCTACCCAAAGCCCCTCTTCTTCATCACCTGTTAGTGGGGAGCACCATCGTGCCCATCAGTGACACTTGGCAACTGAAGAATCGGCATTCGCTCCCTATATCTAGTCAACTGCTAAGTGCCCGATGCTACCTCAGTATGTATCTCCTCTTACTTGGTCCTACTTCCTCTACCCTAAGTGCAGTTTGCATTAGTTCCTGCCTTGAATTCTACCAAAACTCCTACAGCACCTTACCAGTTGCTCTCTTTCCCTAATCCTTGTCTTCTCTGCTATAGACCTGCCCTCAGATTCATCTTGATGCAGTGTCTGGCCGTCACTCCCCAGGTCAACAGCATGAGCATGGGCTCTGAAACTAAACACCTGAATTTCATCCCAGTTATACCACAACTAACTATTTGACCTTATAATAATTACTGTATCTTCTCCAAGACCTCAATTTCAGCAGTTCTTGCAGAAGTATTAGGAGTAATTGAGATTTGTAAAGCCCCCAAGACACTATAGGCTTAATTATTTTCTTCTCTGTCACACAGCTTAAAAAATTATAACTCCCCATTAACTAGAGAACCATCCAAACTACTCAACCTAGCATTAAAGGTCATTCCTCTTCTCTCACCAACCTACCTCTCTAACTTGGTTACAGTGCTACACATTAGTTGCCAATCAAACTGTATCCTATCTTCATGGAATGGCCTTCCATGTCCCTGCTTCATCTACTTGTCCAAATTCTATTCATACTACAAAGCCTGAGATCAAGTGTTACCTTGACTGTGAGGCCTTGCAGTATCTTTTTGGTGAGGAAAGCTTGCTCCAACCTTGGATTCCCATAGTACCTTATCCACCCTATATTAATCTATCCTCAGTTAGGGACACGTATCTTATCTCCTCTACAAGTAAGAGGCTCCTGGACTGAGGAATTCCTGTCTGATTCACTTGATATCATCAAACGCCCTGAAGATGTTTTTACATAATATGAACCAAATTAATTTGACGAATTAATGTAAACTGTATAATGAAAAGAAGATAGTAACTTCTGGTAAATAACAGTTTGCAAGGCCTGAACCCATATTTTTTTTTTGTATTCAGCTTCCCTCAGAGGACCATTGTTCTTTCCTTGTTGAGTTACAAGGCATCAGAAAGCCTCCTGGTTCTGTTTGAGTCCCAGATCCCGACCCACACCTCTGCCTCATATCTAATGGTGTGTTGAAGCTGGTTCACACCAGTTCATGAGAACCAATTCTGTGCAATACTTCTCAACTTGGCATCTTGTGACAGCATGTTAGAGTTTGAAATCAGACATGGTGGGAGTAATTACACCACAAAAATCAACAAATACTACAAATTGGGGTTACTTTTTTTTCCCCCAGAGAACCAATTTGCCAGCATTACTACTTCCCAGATCCCAAATTCCTTGTCATTCTGCTGTGGGAACCTTGGGATGGCCTTCATTAGGTCCCCCTATGACTTGAAAACTGACCCAGCTATGCTTTCTAGTTTCTTACTGTCCCATCATATATCTGGTGGGGGTTTGGGGGCCTAATGGAACTCTGGAGTCAGAGAGGGGTGAAGAATTGGATGGTCACACTGCCAGGCTTTCTGCTGCAGTGCCTTACCTTGCTGTTCTGGACCTGTCCTCAGATAGAAACCATAGCCATTGCTTCCCCTCTTCATCTCCACAATCCGAGGCTGGTGTGGTAGCAGCTTGAAGCTGGCTGTTTCTCTCTTGAATTTTATCTTCTGTTCACTATGGTGCTTGTCAGTTTCCTTGTCTACCAGCAGGAACACTACACAACTGCCAGACTTCTTCACCTGGAATTACACACACAGGTGAAGACCAATATCAATCTCTTAGAACAATGCTAGGAAATAGGAAAGTTATTATATAGAGGCACACAGTCTACATTCAACAGCAAATATGGGATGTAAGACCTGAATTAAAGCTATAATATTCTTTCCTATCACTTCCATGTCTACTGTTGTTTTTCCTTTGTTAGGTATGACTTCACCCACACAGACGTTAACTTAACCCAAGTGAAAACTGGAATTCAGAAAACCCAGAAAGGTACTTTTTTAAAGACTAGAAAAGGAGTTTGGAAAAGAAAATGAAGGTTTTTGAAAGATCATTCTACCAAGAGAAGATAAAGTTGGCCAATTTTCAAGGTTCCATATGACCTCAAAGGAAAATCTCAGAGTGTTTTCCATGTCGTGGAACCATGCTCAGTCATAAGATTTGGGGTAACAGGTCTTCCAAAACTCCCCATGTGTACCTCTGTATTCATGGCCACACTGGCTATCTTCCATTTTGCATTAAAATATTTTAGTAATATCTCCACATTGAATTTATTATGAATTCAGAGGGGACTCCCAACTGAGTACAAATAAGATTCAAAAGATAAAGTTAACGGTTCTTTACAACACTTTTCTTCTCAGATAACATGGAAGTATCAAAGGCCTTACTCCAAAACTATAAACACTGCTCATACTGCTAGTGAGTCTGTTTGCTCTCAGTACAAAGGATTAGATTCCGTTCATCACAAACTACCATGCCTGTCTTTCCATCACTTCCAATGAGAGGAGAGTGAAAGATAAGAAAGTGACACCTTTGGGATATACCTTTGCAACCACTTCCACATGGCTGGCATTTTCCACATTCTCTCCATTCACTTCAATCAGGTGATCATCAACCAGGACCCCAGCTTTCCTAGCCACACCTTGAGGTGTTATGTCAGTCATGTACACGCCCTTTTTGCCTGAAAGAGTAGATGAACAAGTTAGACTCTGTTATATAGAAAGTCCAACAGCAAAGGGTTTTCCAATAACGCAAATTAGAACTTCCAGTTGTGAGGCTAACTCAAATACACTTTGGTTTCTGATCTAAAATTACAATTATAGTTCCTAGCACAAAACTTGACACAGCCATTACTCAGCTGGTTTTTGTTGATTTAAATAGAATGTCTGCGTCCAACTAAATGCAAGGAAGGAATCTCAGGTGGCACTGGCCTCTTGAACCAGAAAAATACCAAATCAGACACATGGTGCATCATTGTATTATACGCCCTTGCTTCACATTTGTAGAATTAGAAGGCATCTGCTCTATTCTGTCCTCTTTAATTAGTACTATCACCAACAATCACATGCCAGTGTACCAGTAAATCTCACTGGTGCAGATTAATGAGGCTAGAGGCACAGGAGGGAGGGGAAAGCATGCATAAATACATCAGTCCACATTAGTAGGTGGTATGATTGAGGTGCTTCACATTCTTTCAAATTCCTAGGCCAAGGGTCACTTCATGAGGACTTACAAATGACTAGAAAAATCATCAATAGGTGCTCAAGAATTTGTTGAATAAATTAATGACCACTCAGATACTCTGAGAGATGAAAAGAGATACCATTCTTATTGAAAAGTAGCTATTATCTGAAAAGCCTCCTTTTTCTTGCCTCTTATTCTCCATTCTCCCCTTACCCTCACCCTAAGGAGGCTAGAGAAGAGTAACAGAAGCATCAGCTCTCTAATGCCCTGGCCTCAAAGGCTCAGCCTAAAACATACTGGGGGACAGGAGTGCCCAGTGTCCCCTGCCCCACTGTGCTGCTGTCCAGTGTCCTCATATATTATTTAACAAAAAATAATATGAAAGCAAGGGAAGGGCCAAGGAGGAAAGAGAAGCTGCTGTTGAATATCCATGGCAACTGAAAAGTTAGTCAAGAGAAGTCATTAACTGACAGCAAATACAGTTCTTCTGGACTGTTGTCCACACCCCACCCTCAGGCTCACCTTGGATAGTTTTCAGAGAGAAGCCATAGCTGCTCCCCTCCTTCACTAGGTAGCAGAGCCGTGGCTGGGTCCAAGTCTGCGCTCCTCCATTCATGACAGGGGGCAGTTTCTTATCATTCAGACTCGGTTCCTTCTGACTTTGACCCACCTCTTTCAAGTCTACTCGTTTTCTCATGGCTTTCTCATAGGAATCCCCATCCAGAACTAGTAAAGTCACTGAATTCCCACTCTTTCTGACCAGATCCACAACCTAGGCAGAAGAAAGAAAAAGATGACTTTAACTAATAACCCTCTGTTATTCTCCAGAGGGGATGTTCACCATCTGGCTCATATTTGGCTCTGGAGATTCTGATAGCTGACCTCCAACACCAAAATAGAAGATAGTGCCCCAGCCATCTCCACCACAGCCCTCCAGAGATCCAAGTGCAGATTATGCTCAGCCTTCAGCACTGTTAGAATCTAGAGCGTGGTGCTACTCCAGCCTCGGGGACTCCTACGAGAACCGGTCCTTTCTAGGGACGAATGCTGTCCTAGAGCACAGCAGGTCCTCCTGGGCCTTTGAAGACAGAAGGGTGCAGTGAAACGAGCACCTGTTTGGAGGCAGGCAGAACTGGGGCAAGGTCAGACCCTCCCATATATTCACCACATGAACACATTAGCAGGCTAAGTTATCTGACCCTCCACTTCCTCATCTGTGAAGTGGTAACATGTAACTCATGGGTGGTGATGAGGATTTAACAAAAAATTATATGAAATTGCCTAGGATAGTTCCTGGCATATAGCAAACATGTAATGCATAGTAGGCCTGACACTACTCAAATCTGGGAATGATTTTTACAATTTTTTATTAGTTGTAGGAGACTTGACTAGCCAGCAGTAAGTACAGTCATAAAAGTGTTCTGCCCTGCCAATGGCAGCCAGGACATCGTCATTGATCCCAAAAATGATAAGCAGGTGTGGGGGATGAAGAGATCTTGAATGTACCCAGATGCCCCATTCACCTGCATATGCTCCTCCTTGTCCACAAAGACACCATTGATCCTAAGAACTCTGTCTCCATCCTGGAGACCTGCCTTCTCTGCTGGGCTACCCTTCTCAACCACCCGGACCAGGTGGCCATCAGTGTCCTTCTCAATTCGCAGGAAGAAGCCATAGCTTTGTCCTTCTTGTTTAGATAGCTTACATTCTCGGGGGTTGAAGGTGGAGACCATTTCTGTTACGAAAAACAAATGGATAAATCCATGAGAAAGAAAATCTAATTGGAGTGGGAACCCTGTCCTCCATCTCCTGTAATCTATTCTAATCATACCAGATCTAGACTATTTCGTTAGCAACACTGGGGAGGCCCACTTCCATGACTTGCTAATGATTTCCAATTTTTTCCTTAAGGATAGCCTCTTCACTTGAATTTCAGACCCTGTATTCAGATGGTTCTGGACACAGATGCCTCAATATCAATAGCTCCAAAACCAAATTCCTCTTTGTCCCCTGACCTCAAGAAATTAGGTCCAAACACATGACCTAAAACTTTTAAGAAAATACAAGCCCTCTTTCATTAAAGTATTTGAAGAGCCTGCCAAGTTCTCATCACTGGGGATAAAACTGTGTATAAGACAAATCTATAATTTACTCTCATATTGGGAAGAAAATATTTTTACAATAACTTGTGATGAATGTTATGCTAGGGAAGAATAGAGTGATAAGGGAGAATATAGCAGTGTCTTGGGAATACAGAATTGGGTGGGAAGAATTAAGAATGGCTTCCTGGACAACGTAAGAGTCTGTCGATAGAGGAATGAATAAAGAACATGTGGTATAGACCAAATAACTCCACTTTTACATATTTACTCGAAGAAAATAAAATCCCTGATTTGAAAGGATATATGCACCCACCCCTATGTTCACTGCTGCATTATTTACAATAGCCAAGATATGGAGGCAACCTAAGTGTCCATCATGGGTGAATGGATAAAGAAGATGTGGTACATACACACAATGGGATATTGTTCAGCCATAAAAAGAAAAATCCTGACATTTGCAACAACAGGGATGGATCTAGAGGGTATTATGCTCAGTGACATAAGCCAGGCAGAGAAAGACAAATACCATATGATTTCACTTATTTGTGGAATATAAAAACAAAGTAAAACAGAAGAAACAAAACAGCAGTAGACATAGACACTGAGAAGTGACTAATGGTTACCAAGGGAAGGGGAGTGGACAGGGAAGCGGGGAGGGTGACTGTTGAACCACTGTGATGTACATTTGGTAAAATAAAAATTTTTTTTAATCTAAAAAAAAAGAGATGGTAAGTAGACACAGTGGAATATTATTTGGCCTTAAAAAAGAAATAAATCCTGCCTTTGGTGACAACATAGAAGGACCTAGAGGGTATTATGCTAAGTGAAATAAGCCAGGCAGAAAAAGACAAATACCATGTGTCTGCACTTATATGTAGAATCTAAAAACAAAACAAAATGAATAAAATAGCAGTAGACTTATAGACACTGAGAAGTGACTGGTGGTTACCATGGGGGAGGGGCTGAGGTGGGTGTGTGAATTAGGTGAAGGGGATAAAAAGGCACAAAATCTCAATCAATATAAATTAGTCACGAGAATGAAAGTACAGCATAGACAATATAGTCAGGAGTTCTGTAATATCTTTCTATGTTGACAGTAACTATACTAGTTGGGATGAGGATTTAATAATGTACATAAATGTTGAATCACTATGTTGTATAATTGAAACCAATCTAATATTGTATATCAACTATACTTCAATTTTTTAAATATCCAAAAAATGATATAGTACATATATACAATGGCATATTACTCAGCCATAAAAAAGAATGAAGCCTTGCCATTTGCAACAACATGGATAGACCTAGAGGGTATTATGCTAAGTGAAATAGGTCAGACAGAGAAAGACAAACATCATATGATTTCACTTATATGCGGAATCTTAAAAATAAAACCTGAATAACCAAAACAGAAATAAACTCAGCACAGAGAGGAGACTGATGGCTGCCATAGGGGAGGAGAGTGGAGGGATAGATGAATAGGTAAAGGTACAAACATCCAATTATAAAATAGACACAGGGATGAAAGTACAGCATAGGAAATATAGTCAATAATATTGTAATAACTTTGTATATTAACAGACTGCAGTTACTTCTATTGTGAATATTTAGTAATGTATATAGTTGTTGAATCACTATGCTGTACATCTGAAACCAATATAATATTGTGTATCAACTGTATTTCAATTAAAAATATTTTAAAAAGAAGAGTGGCTTCCTGGAAGAATGATTTTTCCAAGACCTGAAGATCAGTAGGAGTCAGATGAGGTAGGACAGGACAAGGAAGACTTCAAACAATTAAAGAGCAGAGAAGCCAGGCCTCAGAGCTGGCCCGATACATCGTAGGTGAGATAAAAAAAAAAAAGGGTTTCACACTCAGACCCTGAAGCTCTGGGCAGAGCAGAGTAGGGATGCCTAATAGAGAAAGGATTCCTAGGCCAGGTCACATTTCTCCCTCTTGAAGCAGCTTCTGTTCCCACCCACCCTGCCCCCTCCTTCAGCCTTACTGCAGGCACAAGGCCTTGGGCCACAGGAGGAGGAAAGGACAGCGTGAAACCCAACTCAAAAACTGGGGTTTTGGCGCCCAGTTGAGTAAAGACCCCTGCTAGTGTCCCCAGGTCCTCCTGGCTTAAGCTTTCCTTTCATAGGAGAATAAGAATGGAGGCCAGAACTGCTGCTGTAAGGCAGGGGCCCAACAGCAGCAAGTTGGACTCCGCTGGTTTAACACCCACAGGGCGAACCCTGTGCTCCCTTCAGCACAATGATCTGCCACAAACTCAGAGAATAAACTGCCCTCAGTCCTAGAGCAAGAGCAGATGACCACACAGGGATTGGAGGGCACAGGGTGGAGAAGAGCCAGTGCGCTCCAGGCTCCCTGGAGGTCACGCCACGGTGATTGGAGGTGGCCATCCCTGAACTACGCGTCACAGACATGGAGAGCCAACCTGGAGGGAAGCCTCCCACTGCCTGCTGGCTTAGCCATTTCATGCCGTCTCAGCAGATGGAGGCCATGCCACCAGCAGCAGGAATGCCTAAACAGCCAAGAAAATAAGAAATCAACAGTGTTTCAGGCGCTCTCTCTCTCTCAAGAGGCCCCGGCCCTGAGCCCTCCCCACTGAGTCACAAGGGGAGAGGAGAGCAAACCAGATCTCCATGGTCGCCCCTCCACAGGGGGAGCCTCAGAGAGCCTGCGGTTTCATGAATAACTGCCAGGAAGATGCCGCTTTGGGAGGAAAGGGGCACAGAAGGGAGTCAGGAGACTAGGGCGTCGCCAGAGTGGGCTCTCCTCACATGCAGGCCCCTGTGTACGGCCCCTCTGCCTTTCACTTTTGCTCCTCTGCTGATCTTTTAGCCCACGAGAATCAATTCCATTTTCCCAACTCAAATCTACATCTATGTCCAGACTTACCTCTAGATCTTTATCAACTCTCAATTTCACAGGGCTGAAAAGGCTTGAAAGAAAAATTACCTCTAAAATTTGGCGTAATTATAGAGAAACCTCAACCAAATCCTACAAAATCCAAAACATGTCTTTGTAATCAAAATAAAGACCATTAGATGCTATGTTTTCATTAAGAGATGAGGCTGTTTGTGATCAGCATATGAATACTCATTTCTAGGGCACCGACACCTAAAATGGAGCAAACTGGTGTCAACCACAGGCTCTTAATCTCTTCCTCTGTAGGTCGGTTGCACATTGATACTGAAACCTCGCTAGAAGGACTCGGCCCGTGTCTGAGAGGGAGAAAGAGGCAAAGCGCCCCTGTGCCTCAATCAAGACCTAAAAGCCCAACATACAGGGAAAGACAAATCACTGTTTAGTGGCAAAATCTCAAGTTGTTTGCGTGGTTAAAATTTCCATCCAGTCAGTCATCACTCGGATCTGCACTTGTGTCTTTTGAAGGCTTGGTGCTCAAGGTCTCTTCACATCTGTGGTTGAAGCCCAGAGAATGAGAGCCAGGTCACAAGGGAGGACATGCTCCCACGCTACTCAGGGAACCGCTCTTGCCCCAGCCCCCAGCTGCCGCCTGCCACCAGACCCGCCCTCCCTGCAACTGCAACTCCACTGTCAAAGGACCATTGCTGGTGCCGTCACCAAACCCATGAAACATTTAACACCTTAAACCGTCCCAGTGGAGAAACTGATCAGAACCCCAAACACCCGGCCTTACATGGGACCCTTGGGGCCCTAAAACTATTTATTTCCTTTGCCTTCTTGCCGAGAGAGGATTCAACTGAGAGTCAGGAGTGCTGGGCTCTGGTCCAGCTCTAGTCCTGGGTCTGTCTAGTCCACATCCTGCTGTTACACTGGCCCCTAAATCAGGGCTGAAATCAGTCACTTCAGCAAGAATCTGTCACTGCTCCATGATGAGGATGCTTGGTACTCGAACACAGGGCCTACCTAGGAAGGATCTTTGTATTTAAGGATACAGTTTCCTGTTTCTTTTGCCCCTACTCACATTTTCTGCTTCCTGAGAAAATCCAGAGATCAGCCTGTAGTGCATAGATGTGTAAACAGTGGAGGCCTGCGGAATTCTATAATACTGTATCATCCATCATCTGGTGCTGGAATCCACTGATTCCAGCTGGCTTCACTACCCAGTTCCAATAGCCAAACTAAAATATTGGAAACCAAAGAAAACTGTAACGTTTCTGAACTCTGAGAAAAAAGTCGATTTTTGACAACAAAGTTGCTTTTTGTAGGAAAGAGAACAAAGTACTGGCTGGTGGACAGGAAACACTCAAGGGTGAGAGCTGAGGTTTTTTAAAATCAGTCTTAATGAGTAATCATACCATTAGACTGCACCTTCCTCCAAAAGGATTAGATTATTGCTACCAGGAAGGAGAATAATCTGCCCATGGTCAAGAAAAATTATGTACACTTTAGAAGTTGGGAAGGCTCAGCAGTAACAGGAGAAGGTGGAACCCCTGGATGTGACCAGGGAAGAAACAATTGAAGCCACTGGACTATTTTCCAAAGGAAAGAAATAGCTAGTGAGACCCAGAGGGCCCTTCTGAGCCCAAGTCTGACCAAGATTTCTCAGCCGCCAGCCATCAACATGGGCCTATACATGATCCTGAGCAGACAGCCGCCCTCACCAGCAGCTCTGCACAGTGGCGGGGGTTGGGCCAGCAGCAGTTCCTCAGGGGCTATGACTGCATAAGAAGACTGGAACAGCCAGAAGTGTTCAGCTTAGTTGACTGAGGCTAGGTAGAAGTCTCATTTTCCCCTCAGTTTGTGTGTTTGGGGTGGGAAATTGCAGGACTTTGCTCAGAGAGCTAGTTGGGGAAGGAGTGAAACTTCATTTCATTAGATCCTGATGTTGATGAGACTTGTTGGCAAATTGTGGTTGCCCTGTCACCCTGTACATCAAAAAGGCCTCTGTTCTAAGTTAATTGTTTTATGTGTAAATAGCTGATTAAAAAACATTCTGGGCATGAACGCTCATAAGCCTACCCAGGGCAGGAGCCACAGGTGGGAGGGAAGCGATCTTAAAGCCACTTAGCTCATCACAATTCCATAAGGGCCAGTTGTATACTTTCCCTGATTTCATTACCTTAGCTCAGTTTTTTCTGTGAACCAACCTTGATACCTTTTCTACTTCAAGCCCTAGACTCCTCTTTCTTATGGACTGAATTGAATCCCTCCCCAAATTTATATGTTGGAGCCTTAACCCCTAATGTGCCTGGATTTGGAGACAGGGCCTTACAAAGAGATAATTAAGGTTAAATAAGGTCAGGAGGGTGGACTCAAATCCAATAGGACTGGAGGGAGAGGAAGAGACACCGGATTGCATGCACACAGAGAAAAAGCCATGTGGGGACACAGCAAGAAGGCAGCCACCGGCCAGCCAGCAAGAGAAGCTTCAGGAGAAGCCACACCTGCTGACCCCTTACTGTGGACTTCCAGCCTCTAGAACTGTGTGAAGCCAGCCAGCCTGTGGTAGTCTGTTATGACAGCTAGGAGGCTAATACATCTTCCAAGTAAAGCTGCCCACTTGGGCTGGGTGCTGGAAAGGGAAGGAGTCAAAGAAAGCCAAGCACATGCCTTGGTGACTGGCAGAAAACTGATACCATTAAAGATGGTGTGGTCGTGAGGAATGAGATGGCAAAGTCATTTTTAGGTGGGTTTAAATCAGAGGATTTGGCAGAACACCCTGAAGGAAGTTTCAAGTGTGGGCCTCGAGCTCTGGAGATGATGGGCTAAGTGTGCATGGCTAGGTACCAGGCGAAGCCCATGAGTGAGAACATGCAGGAAGAGGGCCAAGGGTAAAGCCTTGTGAAACACCTGTGTCCAGGTGACAAGAAGTGAAGCAGAGAGGGAATAATCAGAAGGCCATGATTTTACAATGTAATCAAAACTAAAGAATTCCAAGATAAGATAGTTAAAATGTGAAATGATGCTGAGAGGTAAAGAGCATGAAAATAGAAAATGCCACTCAGTTTAGAAAATGGGAGTCCAGGACAGGTAAGGAACTAAGAAGCAAGTGAATGGTAACAGAGGCCATATATGTAGATACATCTTGAAACAGATAAATGAGAGAGTTGGTGGCATTTGAGGGGAAAGCAGGGTTGATGAATAATTTTATTTTTAATGTTAAGAAAATTATCATGTTTGTATATCAAGGACTGACTAGGGAAAGTATGAGAAATGGGTTGCCTTGATGAAATGCACACTTCTACTGGGGCAGGACAGAGTGGGAAAAATGAGATAAAGAGGAAAATAAGGCCACTTCCCTCAGCTTCAATCTTTCCTGCAAAGTAATTGAAACAAATCAGGAATTTTGAGACTATGAACCAAAGTATCCACTGGGTTCAAACAGATAAACCAGTGAAGCTGGCCAGGGGTGGCCTGTGGGTGAGCTGCTGCCGAGGGAACAAGAGCCCCGTGTGCCACATCCTACAATTTTTCAAAAGAACCTGAAATCTATATTATGCAAAATATTCCCATTTTAAAAAGCTGACAGCTATTTCAAAATGTTAAGAAACTCCATGTAAACTAAACAGAATTGAGCCCCCGGCTGGCAGTGTAACCACTGGCAAAATGAATTTCCAATAGCCACAGGATCATTTAACTAAAATGAATCAACAACTGAATAAAGTTTTCTAAGAAACAATCTACGTTAAATATGTTTTTTACATTAGATGGATAGATCTCATAAATTTATAGCAGACCAATCAGCATGGTTTATCATGGCTTTTTCTCACCATAATTTATATCAAGAATAGAAATTGTTAAGTTTTTCCCCAAGTCGGGATTTGACATGTTTAAAAAACAGCAGGTTAGGAGATGAAGATTTCTGTGTTTACAACGAGCACAGCACTGGAATGCTAGACAGATGTGACTTAGCAGGTAAGAGAAGCCAAAAGGGAGGGATCAGAAAGATGAAGTGTTTCAGGAACTGGCTCAGTAGGATGAACGGGGAGAGGGGACAAGAGCCCCATGCGCCACATCCTACAATTTTTCAAAAGAACCTGAAATCTAGATTGTGCAAAATATTTCCATTTTAAAAAGCTGACAGCTATTTCAAAACTGAAGGAACAGTTTCAAAAATTAAGGAATTGACACAGGAAAAGTAATTGTAAAAGATCTTTAGACAGAATAATTTCCAGGAACAAAAAGTCTAAAGAGGCTATATAGGTATGTGGATAATGTGAAGGAAATGTGTATTTTTATTTCCATCTTCCCCCAGAGTTCTAGTCTAGGTGAAATATACATTAGAAAGAACAAGAGTTTCAAAGCTAAATGCAGTTTTTAATCCCAGTGTCACCACTTGCTAGCTGTGAGAACATAGGTGACTTCCTTAATTTTGAGTTGAAGACAAATACACCCAGAATAGGATATGTATATGGACACACTTAAACTAGAACATGTGCCACATCTAAGTACAGTATCTGGAGCAAAGAAGCCCAATCCATGCCTGTCACCTGGTGGGAGTCCTGATGTAGTAGGAATTGCATTTCCTGAGAGAACATCTGAGCTGTGTTCCTGATTTCCTTTCTGAAGCACAGAAGAATAGATGAATGAGGGACTACGGATGGGCGGGCACCTTGACTGTCAGGTCACAGATTCTCTGCCTGGTGAGTGATCACTCCGGGTCACCTCTTCAAAGTTATTTTAGCTGCTGAAAAGTCAGGGCTGAAGACTTTGTTCCCCATGAAAGAAAGCTCAAATACTGAACTCAGATTTCACAGAAGTATCACGTAAGTATGAAAGCAAGGGAATTACAAAAACAGAACTGAATGACACATATCAAGGATGCATAAGATTCTGGGGAGCTTTTATAGAACTTAAGCTAGCCAGAGAGACCCAACTCCTACAGCAGATGAGCTCTAACAGATGTGAGCACAACGTACAGCAGGCAAGAGACCCAAGGAGCAGATAAGGGTGGAGAAGATGGAGTAAGGGAACTATTATATACAGGCATCTGGCCCAGATATGGATACCAGTAGCCAGGGAGTAATTAGTGAAAAGCCTCACTCACTAGACAGCATCAATGAATTTCCAAAAGATAAGCGAGAGTGTGTGGGAGAAACAGGATTCTGCCTAGAGGTGGGGAACAGGAGGGGGCTGCGTCAGTGACCGCCAGGTGCAGTGACTACCATCAGGGGAAAGGGACCAGATGCTGTCTTCGTTGCCTGTCTCCCAAAGTCCAGGGTAGTAGTAAGATTATTTTATACATACAATAATCTACAGCCATTAGTCAGGAGTACTCTGGACCCAGAACTATCTTATTTAATAGTAGTTAGGAATCAAATCAGTATCAGACTACAAAGAAAACAGAGGCTCTACTCAAAGGCATTTATATAACCAACACAAGCCATAAAAAACTAAGCAAGCAAGATAGCAGGTGAAGAAGGTTTAACTCTTGTAATGGTGACAATGGAGGGATATTCGATTGTATAATCTAGGATGTAACCATAGAATAAATTATTTGTTTCATCAAGGCATTAGGGGAAGAGAGGGCATGAGCTCTTGGGAAACATTCAACCTAAATGTTACTCATTTTGCTCTAAACTCCATGCTGGTCTATAAAACACTGAACCTCAGCATGGAGAAAGCGACATTCCAAGGAAGCTTGAGCAGGTCTATCTGCACACCATAAGCTTGGAGGAATGCAGCTTCTCCAGCATTTGCACACATCTGTGTAATAAGTAAGACAAACCAAACACTAGGCTTTTGTTGGAAAAATACAACTGTGGAGAATGTGTGATATTAAGACTAGATGCTCGTCAGGCCGAGAATTCCCAACAGCCATCAGCCCTGACCAAGGGCTTTGCCTCATGTCAGCTGAAGTGTCTTCTTTCAGTGACTGCTTCAGAGTGGTTTCTCCCAACAGCGTAAAGGAAATCTCATTGTATCTCAGCTGGTGTTGACAGATGTCTCGAGCAGGGAAGAAATAAAGGCAATTCAATTTTGTCCTGCAAAAATATTTTACCTAGAGCCTATCCTATGTCTTTGCTGCAGATAATATATTTAAGTCACCTGGATTCTTCCTTTGAAAAACAGTATCTGTGGAAACTCAAACACTTAAGTATATCAATTTTAAAGAACTAGTCTCAAAAAAAGAAAGATAAGCAGGGTCCTAAAATATGTATTTATTAACTGTAGTTTCCCACTGTGATAAGAATTACTGTTTGGTCTCAGCCAGCAATATATTTCAAATGTGGGAAATTAATAAAATGCATTCCACTGAGAATCATGTAGAGCAGAGTGATCACACACCCAGTGAGCATTTCTCATTTCTCATTTCTGATAAGGAATGGAATCTGCTTATCCCGAAATTCATTTGCCCACTGGTACCAAATACCACCTCCCCACCTGCAGGCACCATGAACAGTACTTTGGCCTCTATGGCAGGACTCTGCGGTTCAAGGTCTTTCATAGTTGACTTGCTTATCTACGAATTCTGCAAGTTGGGAGAGAGATGGAGTTGATATTGTGCGGAAACAGAGATGCGCTCAGAGAGAGGATTCCCCCATGCTGCTGATGGAAATGGTCCCTGAAAATAACCAAAGCATCCTGAGTGCTGGCTGGGACAAGGGTGTCCCTGCAACTTGACATGTTGTTTTACAAGACCCTTTGAACTTGCATTTCTGTCCCCTCACTTTTTCTGTATGCACCAGAGTCACCCTGCCTGCAGTCTCTCCTAGCCACTGCCTTGAGACGAACCTCCTGATCATGCTCTCACCATGTCAGTCTCTAAAACATCTTTCAAGTCAAAAGTCCAGAGTCCTTGCTCAAGCTCTGCAGTTCAGCATAACTCAGCCCTACTTCATTCCCCTCTGCTCCTGAGCAGCACCAAACTGGCCTGAGTAGACACGCTTTGTTATCCCTCATCAGTTTTTCCCAGAAACATATCCCTTCTCAACATACTTATATAGTATGTGTACTAATAATTGTTTGTATCTCCCCCATCGGAACACAAATTCCCCACAGCAAGGATTCATATTTGTTTTGTACTGCATTCCAAGTGGTTCACAAAGCCCAGAGAAGAGAGAGCTCTATGCTGAACGAAGAAGCAGGTCAGGTTGGACAGGGAGGTCCCACAGATGACAGAAGAGCTTCGGTGTTCCTGTCGTGTGAGGCACAGAGCCTCCGAGGCTGGGAGCCTTCTCAGGCAACAAGCAGCCCTCCAGAGCTATCTTCCCAATTTATCAGATAGGGCATAGACAGGGGCTATTGTCCCTATTTGTCTGAAGTCCTTACCACTTCCTGGGTCCCTTCCTTCCCTGGGGTCATGCCCAGCACAAAGCTGTCTGAAAACCATCAGAACCATAGCATGTAAGTTGTGCTAGGCACCACGTGCATTTTCCCTTCTACTACTCATAACATTAGGAACTAGGTTCTATTATGCCCATTCAACTGTTGAGGAAATAGAGGTTTAAATAGTAAGAATATGTCTGCTCTGGAATGCAGGTTTCCAATTTCAATACCTATGCTCTTTATCACTTAGCCAGGGTTCCCACCAGGCAAAGAGATTAAGGAAATCTAAGCAGTCCCTCTTGAAGAGTCAAGGAAAGGAGTTGCTGAGATCTTGAAGAAAACATACCTAGCTCTAACTTGCTACTATTATCAAATCCCTATGCAATAAATATGAAAATCATTTACCTCTGATGTAACCAGAGATGCCATTTCCACATGGGTTTCATGACCTGAGAGAGTATCAGAGTGCTTAAGCCTCCTCACCTTAAGAGCAGCTAATCAAAACATCCTGATTCTATTCTTGCAGCTCCTTCCCTGCCACACTAACTTCCACTTATTCAAATATCTGAGCATCTGCTCCACACCAGGTATTGTCCTAAGAATTGGGATTACAGCAGGTTACACAAAGGACATGGTCCCTGCTCTGCTGATGCTTAATATCTGGCAAGAGTGCCAAGAAAAAGTAAACAACATGATTGCCAATGATAAAAGCTGGGAATGATGAGACAGAGTGGCAGAATGGAGGGGGGCTCATTTGGAAAGCCCCTTTTGGGGTGGTGACGTTTGAATTCATACCTCAAATGACAAGAGGGAGTCAGCCTTCAAAGCTGCAGGATCTACCTTATACTTGGTGGGCTGAGCTGGACATTGCAATTATCTAGTCTCAGCTCCTTTACAGGTGAGTGAAGGGAAGCTTACTAGGTGACAAGACTGCATCAAGGTCTCCTAACTGACTGAGAGCTTTTGTCTGCCCACAATCTCACAGAACCTTTGGATACTTGCATTTGAAATGCAAGCACCTTGTTTGTGCTTTTAATCCCCTCAAAAACATCCTATTGATAATTTAATTTTCAGTACAGCCTTGGGGAAAGATAAGAGACCTTCATTTGATAAATGATGAAATTGAACCAGCCAGTGGCAAAGTGACTTATCTAGCGGCCTATCACTAACAACCAAATCAAAATGCAGGTCATTTATATTCCAGTCTGGTGTTCTTTCCCCTGGAGGGGAAGGAGCTGTCTAGCCAGTGGTCTATCAACATAAAACATCATTAGTAGCAGCTTCATAGTTTATGGTGCAAAGAACATACAAAAGAGTCAAAGATAAGAACAATTTACTTAGTCATAACACACAAACTCAAAGTCCCTGAGTTATTTGCTACAGGAAAGAACATGTGACTCTAGGTGACTAGACACCTGTGGCCTGAGACAGTCAACCCTTGGGACTGCTGAGCGCACTTCGGTGCCACACTGTGGGGACAGCTAAGGGAGAAAGTGTTCTTTCCGAGGAGCCAGCCCAGGTCAGGGGTCTCCTTTGCTGCTGAGCCCTTATGTGAAAGTCACATTGAAGTCCCTTGACTCTTCTTAGGAAGCAGGTTACTAGTGGCTCTCAAGCCTGCCTGCACACCAGAATCATCTGAAGGAGTGTTAGAAAAGCAAAGATTTAGAAACTGCAGAGGGTAGAGCCTGGGGAACTTTGTTTTAAAATTCAGCCAGTCTAGAAATCCACTGGTTTTTCCTCATTCCTTAGTGCTGTAACTTGACAAAAAGAGAAGAGATGCCTGTTTTTAATAATCCAATGGGAAAATTAAATTAGGCTTTAAGGGCTGCTTCCAGAAGAAAATCTCAGGTACCCAAAGCCCTTGCACAGTGGGAAGTCCCTGTGAGTGCCTGTCTGGTGACCTGTGAAGTCAGTCGTCTCACTCTCTTTGGCTGCACATCAAACCCCCAGGCAATACTGGGAAAAACTTTTTCTGAGGATCAGTTTCCCAGCTCCTGCACCAAGCAGACCCTAACCCGCAAGGGCCTGGGCGTGACAGGCAGAGAGAACCTCTGAGAGCACGATCCCTCCCCCCACCACTGCCCTGCGGGCACTGGGTCCTCCCCTAGGGGGCCTGTTTTCTGCCCTGGGTAGCCAACTACCGCTTGGAAAAGGAAAAAGGAAAGGAAGGAAAGTGGTTCAGCCCCAGGTGGCCGGCACCCTCAGGCAGGGGACACAGAGGCAGCTCTTACCTGGGCCCGGGAGGAAGAGGTGCCACTCTGTTTACTCAGGAATCCGCTCTCTGCTGGTGAGCTCTAGTCTTGGAACTCACTGGACTTTGGACAAAGATTGATTTAAAAGTTGATATATTTAACAGGGACTTGTGGTCTGAATTCAAGTGACCTCTGTCCTGCTTCCTGCCAGCTGGTGGGCCCTGAGCTGGCAGACCTAAAAAGCCCTCCCTCTGACCCGCCTGCCCACCCAGCCATGTAGGGCTGCTGCCTCCCCTCAGAGAAGAGGAGGGAGAGACGGAGGGAAAGAAAGCCAGGGAGGTGGCACCTCTAGGCACCTTCCCCTCTTCTCTCTTGGACAGATGCTTCTGGACACCCACCCAACAACCAGCACCTCCACTGTACCCCATGGCGGGGGCACAACCTGGGCAGCCCCCACCCAGCAGAAGGCCACAGATCCCAGTAATGGGGTGAAACCCCTCCTGTGCCCACCCTCTTCCCCTCCACCCTGGGAGTTCTTAATCACAGGATCCCTAGTTCAGCCTACAAAGTCCCTGCTCTTACTTCCCAGGCCCCCTTCCTCTTCTTACACTCTCTCTCTCCCTCACCTGAGGGTCTTCTGTTTATTTCCCAAACTACTGACAATTGCCCTCCCCTTGCAGATGCTCAAAGCCTCTCAGGCAAGCCCAGTGGCAAAGGCAGAAGGCATTTCTGCGAGCTTGTGCCCGCACTGCCTCAGCAGCGGGTGGGCAGTGCCCTGTGCTGGACCCCTCGCTGAGGAAGGAGCTGATGCCTATCAGCAGCACCCACACAGGCAACCTGTGGCTTCTCCCTGACCTGCAGAAATGAGGACAGAAGATTGCTCCATGCAGCATGGTAATGCAAACCACAGGCTGAGGACAGGGTGGTCTCGTGCTCCTCCACCCACACTGGAAGGGTCACTTGTTTTACCAGGACCTTAGCTGCCCCAACAAAGGCATGACCCTCAGAGGGAAAATGTCAAAAATGACAAACATCTGAGCAGCTGACTCAAGCCAGGTCATCTCCACCTTGACACTAAGTGCCCTGGGCCTCCTGTGCATCTTCCAAAGTGGAAGCGTAGAAGGGGAAAATCTGGATTCAAGATCAGAACACCTGGGTTCAAATTCTGACTCTGCAGTACCCAGGTGTTTGATCTGGAGTAATTCACTTTTAACTCCGAGTTGCACTTACCTTCATCCTCTGTAAATAGTTGGAATTATATTGTCTTTAGAAATTTCTTTTTTACATTGAATTAAAATAGCTCTCACCTCTGCGCATAAATCCTAATGGTTCCCTCTGGAACTACACTAAATCTATTCTTTACAGTATTGTACAAAGCAGCTCTTCAAATATTTAAAGGCAGTTATATACCCCATAAGCCTTTTCTATGGGACTCAATGAATGCCTCTTATTCCATAAAGTGTTCTGCCTATTCCATGACTTCAGGACCTCATCGTGATAACGTTCTTTATATATTTAAAGAACCCATACACCTCAACACCAAAAAACAAATAAACCAATTAAAAAATGGGTGGAGAGCCTGAACAGACATTTCTCCAAAGAAGAAATACAAATGGCCAACAGGCACATGAAAGGATGCTCCATATCGCTAGTCATCAGAGAAATGCAAATCAAAACCACAGTGAGATATCACCTCCCACCAGTTAGGATGGCCACTATCCAAAAGACGAGAAATAAGTGTTGGCAAAGATATGGAGAAAAGGGAACCCTCCTACACTGTTGATGGGAATGCAAATTGGTGCAACCACTGTGGAAAACAGTAGAGGTTCCTCAGAAAACTAACAATAGAAATACCATATGACTCAGTAATTCTGCTTCTAGGAATTTAGAAAACAAAATCCCTGATTCAAAAAGATATGCACCCCTATGTTTATTGCCACATTATTTACAATAGCCAAGATATGGAAGCAACCAAAGTGTTCATCAATAGATGAATGGATAAAGAAGAGATGGTACACATGCACAATGGAATATTATTCAGCCATAGGAAAAAAAAAAAAAGAAATCCTGCTATTTGCAATAAAATGGATGGGCCTAGAGTGTAATATGCTAAGTGAAATAAACCAGGCAGGGAAAGACAAATACCATATGATTTCACTTATTTGTGTAATATAAAAACAAAGCAAAACAGAATGAACAGAATGAACAAAACAGCAGGAGACTCATAGACACTGAGAAGGGACTTGTGGTTACCACGGGGGAGGGGTTGGATTGCGTGGGTGGAGAAGGTGATGGCATAAAGGGGCACAAAAATTCACAATCACAATATAAGTTGGTCACTGTGATGGTAGCACAGCATGGAAAATTTAGTCAATGATTCTGTAACATCTTTCTATGTTGATGGACAAACCATACTAGAGGGAGTGAGGATTTCATAATGTGGGTAACTGTTGAACCACTGTGTTGTACATTTGAAACCAACATAGATTATATATCAACAATACTTCAATAAAAAAATTAAAAGAGATCTCAGCCTGGACCCCACCCCAACTGTCAATGTCCCCCTTAAAATCAAGGGTCTAAAAGGAAACTTTAAGGTGAAGGAATTGTTGTGCATTTGTCTGTAATTACCAAATTTTGTCAACCTGTATGCATAAAATAGGTGAATTATATTGCATGTAAAGAATACCTTAATTTTTAAATTAAGGAGCCTAAGTCAGTAAAATTTATTCTTGAAACTTATAATATTTAAAAAGTTGTGTGACAAAAACAAAAATAAAAAGAAAGCCCTCACAGTGGAGCTTACACTTAGTCCCCAGTCAAGAGACTTCTTAGACTTGCCCTTCATTCCAGCACAGATGGAACAAATAGCCACAAGACTTCAGACTGGAAATAGAAGAGGCCTTGAAATGCAGACAATATTGGTTCAAAATCCAATAGAAATGAGCAATTTTTAAAAATTACAAAACCCCTTCCCAGTGGAATGTTGAACTGAATGAAATTTGCCCTCATTAAAATTTGGATTTTAAAAAATCTTATGCCTCTAAGTGTTTCTGATCTGATTAATGCAAAGCAGAGTACCTCATTTTACTTATTACTTAGACCTAGACATCAATAGAAAGGAAGACAATATTATCTCTGATGTGCCTGGTAGGTCTTTATACCCACTATTCTGTTTAACCCTCATTATGACACTACGAGATGCTATTTCCATTTTATAGATTAGAAATTTTCAATTCTGGTTATAATAAATATCCTGCCAAAGATCATCAGGCTCAGAAGGAGCCAATTTGTCTCCTTAGGTAGTGTTGACTCATCTCTACAAAAAGGCCTCCCACCATCCAGGGAAGGAATATGCTCTCCTCTAGAGGTATTCAAGCAGAGGCTGACAGTCATCCATGTCATGTTACAGAAGGATGTCCTTTTTTGTTACAGAGACTGGAATAGAGGGTTTCTTGGGTCCCTTCCAACTCTAAGATTCTGTGATCCTTAACACCATGTGTCCTAAAGCAACTCTACCTAATGTAAGGTTGAAGGCACTGGGGGGAGAGGGGAGCACATCTACACTGATGACTTGCCAAAGTCCCCGGCTGCTGCCCACTCCCAACCTGAAAAATGTGCCTTGGGCTAGCCAATCCTCGTGCCGCTGTAAATCTATGCTCTGCCTCCCCCTACCTTCTTTAAAAACTCGCTGCCTGCCCTGCTGAGCGTGACTTCCCCGGCCTGTGTTTCAGACCCAGGAACATCACCCAGAGATTGCGTTCAAATAAACTGCCTGGCCCTTTGTTGCCTCTCGTCGCCTGCTTATTTTGGCTAGAATTTATCTTACACCTATGAGGGTGTGTGGTTGTAAATCCTGGTTCACATGCAGAGGGCATGTAGATAAGAGTTATGAGCATGGGCTTTGGCATTCAAACAGACGCTTTATTGAAGTGAATCCTAAGTCTGCCATTCACAGTTTTGTATTTTTTTATTGTGAGCTCAAGTCTGTTTGGGCTTACATATCATCCGGGACCCTTGGCAGCCTAGGGGAGGATCTTCTTTCATCCTTATAAAGTAGCCCCTCTCCATACCCCTAGAATGAGGAGGAAAGTCACTAACAACCTGGGTCGATTTATGTTCCATCCCTGCCTTAGTGTTTCTAGATCATGTGAATAATTAATGTCAGTTACAACCTCAGCCCCTCTTAAAGGCAGATCTATGGCTGGGAATTTGCAGGAGAGAATTCTTTTTTCTTGCCAGATACCAAGCCAAGAATGATGGTTTCCATTATCCCTAATGAGTTTTTTCCTGTCTGTTTTTTCCATAAATGTATCCCTTTTCATCATACTTAAATAGTATGTGTATTAATTATTTTCTGTGTCTCCCCCATCAGAATATAAATTCCCCACAACAGGGATTTGTATTTGTTTTGTACTGTATCCCAAGTGTCTGGAATATAAGCTTGGCTTATAGCAAATTTTCAAAAACTGTGTTATTGGATGACTGAGTAAATAAATGAATCTCCTTTTGCCAGCAGGACTGGTTTTTAGCCCACCCCTTCACTTAGAAGGTAGCTTTTTTAGGGTCTCAGCTCTGTGCAGGGCCTCAGTTCCCAGGCCTTATCTCCCACCCCACAGCGACCCTGTGAAAACAAACTGCTTGGTTTCTGGTTTTCAGCTTTCTCTTCACTTCTGGACGTTTCTTTCCTTTCTTCCAAGTTCAACTGGCTATTTGAAAAAAATGTTTGATATACTTTTTCACCCAGTATTTCTACAAACATTTTAGAGGGAGGATTTTCAGATTATCTATCTGCCATGTTTCCAGAAATGGTTCTACTACTTTAGCAGTTAGTTTTACTCTCAAAGCTTCAGCTTCTTCTTCCATAGAATATAGGTAATACAACCTCATAGGATTTCTTGGAGACTTTGGTAAGAAGATATTTGTAGGTCACCCAGAACCTAGTAAATGTTCAGTATGTAACATTATTATTACTGTTTTTTGCAAATTATGCTCCCTTAATTTATTGGCACATATTGTACAAACAGGCTTATGGAAATAAATAGGCTAGAAGTACACAGTGGGCAGCTCAGGAGTTCGGGATGTTTGGGGCATGATGGATGTCATTCTTGCCCCCTTACAACAAAGCATTTTGTGCAATGGGTCAGAAACAGAAAATTAGAAAAAATTCCCAAATGCTTCCCAACACTTCTCCCACCATGTCACACAGAAAATGATAATAGCTATATAGTTTACCAGAGTAGACAGATGAGGATTTTCAAGGAGGGAGTGACCTAGCTAAGGATTTCAGCTGCCCTAGCCCTGCCTGGCCTACCCAAAGTTGGAAGGGATTGTTATCTTGGCATTGGCATATTTTGGCACCCTGATCAGGAATCTTTGATCTCTCTGCCTCAATTTTTTTTATTGTGATAAAACATATATATCAGATAAAATTTCCCATTTTAACTATTTTTGAGTGTACATTTCAGAGGCATTCAGTACATTCCCACATTGTTATGCAATCATACTGCCATCCATCTCCAGAACTTCATATTCCAAAACTGAAACTCCACACACATTAAACAACTGCCCATTTTCGCCTCTCCCAGGCCCTGAGAACCACCATTCAACTCTCTGTCTTTATGAATTTGACTACTTTAGGGACCTCATGTAAGTGGAATCATACAGTATTTATCTTTTTGTGACTGGCTTATTTCACATTGCAAATGTCTTCAAAGTTCACCCATGTTTTGCATGTGTCAGAATTTCCTTCATTTTTAAGGCTGAATAATATTCCATGTATGTATATACCCCATTTTATTTATCCATTCATCTGGTGATGAATTGAGTTACTTCTACCTTTTGGCTTTTGTGAATAAAGCTGCTGTGAACATGGCCGACTAATATCTGTTGAAGTGCCTACTTTCAATTCTTCTAGATGTACACACAGAAGTAGAACTGCTAGATCTTATGGTACCTTTATGTTTAATTTTCTTGAGGAAACACCATACTCTTTCCCACAACATCTGTACCATTTCACATACCCACCAGCAAATGAACACAACTTCCAGTTTCTCCACATCTTCACCAACACCTGTTATTTTCTGTTTTTTTCTTTATAACAGTCACCCTAATGTGTGTGACATTATGATTTTGATCTGCAATTCCTAAAGATTAATGATGTTGAGCATCATTTCATGTGTTTATTGACATTTTATGTGTGTTCTTTGGAGAAATGTCTATTCAAGTCCTTTGCCAATTTTTTGATCAGATCATTCGATTTTTTTGTTGCTGAGTTATACCACCTCAATTTTTTTACTATGAAACAAAGACCCAGAGAGGTTAAGTGCTTGGCCAAAGCCACTCCAAGTTTATAGCAGAGCCATGGCTGAAACCTTGTACTTTTACTTCTAAGGCTGATGCCCCTTTCCATGACATCAGTCTGCCTGGCTCAATACAAGATACCAGCCTCTACTGGTCACATTTGAGATCTATCCCTGATATCCCCAGATTTTTACTCCAACTTTAGATCTGCTTCTCCCAGTAATATTTTGTCTTCTTAGTAGCTCATTAACTGACTCAGAGTCTGGTATTTTAAGTTCCTGTGGTTTTCTGTCCCTGTCCTGAGTCATTGTTTATGATAGCCTCCCCTTTTACCCCCCAGGTTACTCTGGCCTCATCCACCACCTGAAGAAGCAGTCTGTGTAGTCTGCATACCTTTGGAGGAATTCATTAGGCCAGGGTCCAGATGCAGAACTGAGATAAATGTTTTACAGCAGTGCCAGGTAATGGGTGGGAGGCAAGGCAAAGGCGCTCTCCTCGGCTGCATCACCCACTGTGGCTCCACATGACTGCTGATCTGCAGTGACTGTGCGGCAGATCAGGAGAGGCCTGAGGCCCATAGGCCCAGGAGAACTGTGAATCATTAACATTTGCAAGCTGGCTGCAAAGGATGCTTTAGCAGTCATTCCCTCCCTCCTCCTTTTCCCAGCTGAAGGGTCAAAATACACAATACTTTTCCACCAAAAGAAAAATCAAGGTGCAGAGCAAGAACAGACCATGTCCTGGGTTCCTGCATGCACCAAAGTCTAGGCACTCCTCAAGTATGGATTACGGTCTCCACCTGACTCTTTCTGAGAGAGACAGAAACAAAGGATCAGTGACCTTTGGAAAATTCGGTTCCGGTCCTAAAGGGTCAGTTTCTCAGGGGTCCCAGAGAGACAAGCCTGGGAATGTGCCAAGGATCTCAAGGCCTCGGCCTCAGCCTGACTCCATGCCTCATGAAGAGAATGGGGACCATTCCATCCAGGAGTGATAGGCCAGTGAGACAGAATCAAGGCCAGGAGCAGCCTAGGGCCCACGTCTGTGGCACGATTCAGAAGACACCCCTGCCTCAAAGCATTGCCTCCCTCAGGATGGTCCTAGTACCGCCCTGACAAGCCAGTTTGGAGAGCAAACTGATCCATGTGCATTGTTTCTCCCCATTGCTTAGAATTCTAACATGCCAGGAAAAAAAAGCAATGTTTGCCTTCATTATCCATGGAAGAAGGCATTTTTCTCTTCTCAGAAGCTCAAGTCAGGAAGAGGACGGTTCCATCTGATCTGCCTTAATGAGGGGTGCAGCCTCTGTGCCCCCAGCCAACTTCTAAGTAGTACCTGCAAGCACACTCCCAGGAGTGTTTCCTTTGCTAAACACCATCTTTTCCTTTCTCCTAGATCAGACTGGAAATATCCTGGAGGATAAAATGTTAAGTCCCTGATTCAAGGGATTAGACAACAGGAAGGCCTGGGATTCCTGGTGGCTGCGGTAGGCTGAGGACGTACTGACATCACAAAGTATGGGAGGCCAGTTTCCTCAACTCCTTTGGCCAAAGGCAGGGCTTGTGAGGAGCCTTAGGAGCTCAGCACAGGGATTCGCCTGGCTGTAGCTTGTAGGGCAGCTTTCAGGAGGCAATAAGCAGAGGGGTTTGGGGATCTGCAGCTACAGGGCACATGCTGTGTGACTTCGGCCTCCAGGAGACAGCGTGGCCCTGAGCTGCAGAGAGGAATCTTCTTATTTGTTCACACAGCACAGGGTGGCTTTGTGGTGGTGGGTGGTGGTGGTGAGGGGCATCACAGACAGAGCTGTGACTGCAGCCACCTCTGCCATCAGGCTGGTGTGTCCTGGAGAAACTCAAGTTGTCCCCATACAAATCAGCGAGTGGAGCAGGTGGCAGTGTCGGGGCTGCTGAGCCAGGAGTCCTGCAGGCCTGGTCTCCTATCAGCAGGAGACCTGGCTGTGAAGGAACCTGTGTCCTCTATGACCAAGGAGGGACAAGACAGACTCCCCAGCATGCCACAGTGACTTGGGCACACAGATCTTCTCTGCCTTCTATTTAAAAAGACAGAATTCAAGGTCAATATTCCTGGTGAGCCACCATTTACTACAGACTGGAAATCATAACTGGAACTAACAGAGGTGCCCCCAGGGCCTGCCTTGCCATCTTGCTGCCCAAAGCCCTGGCACTCTCCGCCCCCCACCCTTGTCTCACAGTAAAATAGCCCTGACTCCCTCCTCATATGCTGTACCAAGGACTCTGGGCAAAAGGCCAGCAGGGACAGTGGCTGGGGGTGGGGACTGAAATGCCTACACAGCTTTACTCTAAGTGCCCTCTGGCCCTGGGGTTTGGTTTCCTTCCAGAAAACTGTTAGCTGTGCCAAAGGGGTCAGTTCTTCCTTCTCCAGGGGGGGGAGACACGGGGTCTCCTACCAGGCCCCTGGGGCCAGGAGGGGCTGAGGCCAAAGCAGAGAAAGGTAGTAGATCCCTCTTTTCTGTCAGGTCTGATGGGCTTCCTCACAGTCACTCAGGCTGCTGACAATCACACCAGTCACAAAGCAGGTGTGAGCCCAAAATCAGACCAAGGATCAGAGGTGCGCTCTCCAACCAATGCTTCACAAATTCACACACAGTAAGAGCCATGCGTGGATGCAGCCAGGTGAGCTTCAAGAGGAAAGGTGATGGAGCGACAAGATGTTCTCTCTACACACAGACATGGCCTCTGGCATCTTCATTGCCTAAAAGGCTGATATTGTCAAGTGAAATGTGGAAATCAGTCACAAAACCTAAAGTGATCTTTGGTTGCAGTGAATAGACAAGATGTGGACTACGCTGAGGCAGGTGGCAGTTCTGAGGCCTGTACGCACTTGACAAGGGAACCTGACAAACTAGACTGGAGGGAAGTGACAAGGATGAAGGAAATACAGAGACTGTGCTAGAAGGCATAACTGAAGAAGCTGGGGATATTTAGCCCAGAAAGGAGAAATGTTAGCTGAAATGATTAACTTTGTTCAGGGTTTGATGGACTCCCACATAGGAAAAAAAAAACTAGGTAATAACAGCCAACATTCAGTGAGTACTTACTATGCACCAAATACCATGCTAATTATTTTATGTACATTTTCTCATTTAATCTAAACATGTCTATGATGTTAAGTGCTATTATTATTCCTGTTCTACAGATGAGGAAAACTCAGAAAATTTGAGTTACTTACCCAAAGTCACATAATAATGGTGGAGTCAGGAGATGATTCCTCTGCCTGTGACTTAATCACCAACCAGAGACACATTCTGTGTGAAGCCCTCAGCAGAATCAGGAGCAATGGTTGGATGTTAAAGGGAGGCATGTCTGAAAGCAACATGAGAGAGAATTTTTAAACTGGAGGCGTTCAACAAAGAATATTGAGTGGGTGTTTTGGGTAGTAATGAGCTACACACTCCTAGAGAGGTGAAAGCAGAGGGTGCAAGAGGCGTTAAAGAGAACCGTCTGCAAGGAGCATTACAAGAGCGGCACCTGGGAACTTGTTAGGAGTACAGATTCTTGGACCCCACTGCAAGCCTGCTGAATCAGAAACTGTGGCTGGGCCCAGCCATCAGTATTTCAACAATCACTTGGTGATTCTGATCCACGCTCAAGTCTGAGAATCACTGGCATAGAAGTGTCTGCATCCTGCCAGATAACTTCTTTAGGCCCTTCCATTTCTGAGGCCCCCACAATTCTGCAGAGGTAAGATTTAAAATATGATTTAACATGTAACCAGATTTTCTTTCAATGTTGAGCACTTACTAGTAATATCTTGAAAACAATGTATCAGTTGCTAAACTTTGTACTGAGATTCAGGCACCTTAGACATCCAAAAGCTAACAGGATAGCCATTTGGAGGCTGTGGGCAAGGGGTTGCTCCTCCAGCGCCCCCACCAGGAGACAGCCTACTTTCCAGCCACACCAGTTGCCTCATTGGTTTCCAAACAAGCTGGTATGTCCCTACACCTTGTGCGTTCATATTGTTCCTTCATCTGAAAACCACTTACCCCTGCCTTTTGAAATCTTACCTTCTTTAAAAGCTCAATTCAAATGTCACTCTGTCCACTGAAGTGCATAACAGCACACAGGAAAGTCTCCCTTCTCTCCTTTCTGGTTTTCTTTCACTTCAGGGGTATATATAGCACCTGGCTCATTCTGCCTCATCTCAACCAGAATGGGCCTCTCTCAACAAAGCACGTTCTCCTTGAGAGCAGGCCAAGTGCGCAGTCATGCCAACCCCACAATGCCTCATGCACAATAACGTTCAGGAAGGAGTGATCAGAAGTAGCATTTTAAGAAAATTATGTATGCAACTGTTTGCAGGATGGACAAACGCTGCATGACTGAAGAGAAGGAAGCCCTCGGAGATTCAGTTTCAAGCCCAGAGGTCTCTGCAGAACTGTGAGGGTTTTGCAGTAACCAGTGTGAACACGTGTGTGATCAGTGGCCACACCCCTGCCCCTCTTCCCCAATCTCTTGATGGCTCCCCGCCCTTCTTCCCCTTCTGCCTGGAGCATCTCTGTTCTCTGGCCTACTCCTGAGCAAGACTTCTCAGGAAGACCTGGCATCTTCTTTACATTTGAGGGCACATATCTTCTAGTTATTTTATTTTCACTCTTACCCTTATTATGAATTATCAAGTGAAAAATATTTGTCCCCCAAGGTGAAGGAAACAATTTCACAGTGTGGTTTTTCTCAGCCCCTCGGCATCTTAGTCTATTTTCAGCACACACACACACACACACACACACACACACACACACACACACACACACACAAGGAAGAGGGAAAGGAGAAAGCAGAAGATGACAAGTGGAGCAGAGGGAGGAGGAAAATATTCACAGAGGGGGTGGGTGGAGAGAGAGGCAGGAAGACCCCTGACTGCTAAAAAGGAAAAACCCATTCTGTGGCTTTCAAAGACCATATATACCAGTAATGAAAGCATGATAAATGACGGAAGTGGGAGATGGGGTTTAAACAAGACTGAAGAACAAGCCCGGGGCTGAGAGCTCATTCAGGGTGCTTTCGCCAGAGCCAGAGACTGGGACAAAAGGTAAAGAGGCCCCTGGGCACCTGGGATGTGGGAGCAGGGATGGGACAGTTGACAGAACTGCTCAGGTAAGGAAAGGCTTCCGGTGAGGTCCCTGGGAAGCTCTGTTTCTTGAAATGTCCTTTACCCTCAGAAGCCTGGGTCAGAGGCATCATTCGCGCCAGCTGGGCCAGCGTGCCGGCTCCTCTCCTCCAGGCTGTCAGAGGTTTTCTCAAGTGGACAAGGACCACACTGCATGTTCATGGAGGGGAATCCTGGTGAGGCCTCTGGAGTACCTGTACCTCCGGGCCACTTTCTTTTGTTCAGTGCTCTTGTGTGATAAGTGACAAAGGGGCACTCTTATTAATAAAAAGGAGATGGTTACTAGAGGAAAGGTATGAAGGTTTGAATCAGCTCTCCTCTGGACCCCTCAAAGCCTAGCCCAGGAAAAGCCAGTGGGTTGCATGGGGCTGGTGTTTCCGGGCAGCTGCATCCAGGGAGGTCTCTCCCTGCACACCAGGTGAAGCTTCAGCCTGACGGAGGAGGGTTCTTAACTCTGAACGAGAAAGAATTGAGCAGCTCAGATGAACGTAGGTAAGGAAGGAATTCATTAAAGCAAGAATAGCAGCAAATGGCAGCTGCCTCGCAGGCAGCAGGGAGCAAGGAAGCTGAAGCAGGACAGAGTGGAGACCTGGGCTAAAGTCTAGAAAACAGAATGAAATAATGAAGTAACAAAGACACTTACCACTGGAAGAGCAGACCACAGAGACAAAACGCAATAAGCTGAGCAATGATAATTTTTTATTTAAGGCAAAAAGTATACACTCAAAGAAAGAGGAGTGCTGGCAACCTCAGAGAGGAGGCACACTTAGGGCTTAGGACTGTCTTTTAAGGCTTTCGGGAATGGGGAAAAAGGGCGGGGTGGGGGTTGTTGCGTGTAGGCTTGACTTGTGGTCTCATGATGTCTGGTGAGAGACATTAAGTTACTATCCACAGTCAGTCCTCTAGATAATTCTGTAAGATAAACTTAACACAAGGAATTTATTGATCCAGTTCCTCTCCAAGATAGTGGTTTCCCTCAAGCACTGGGAACATATCAGTTAAGACTGTTTGCCCTGCCTTAAGATAGGTTATGTGCTGATTTACCAAAGAATATGTTAGAAATCTAACTTCTCAACTTGCTGCTTTTAAAATGGAATCTTAGGCTTAAGATGGAGTCCCTCCTGTTCTTACTATACTATTTATATCTCAGCATTTTTTATCATAGGCAGGAAAAGTTAATCATGATGCTTGTCCCATGTCCCTGGCCATGTGAGACCTGTTGGAGGTGAGTTCACATCCCAGATGTATGTTCTGGGGGTGATGCAAACAAGGGGAGGCTTCAGGCCACTGAAACCTTTTTAGCAGAGTAAACCTGGGAATTCCAGGGTGAAGATAAGGAAGATAATTGCTTAGAGATAGTTTCCCCCAAGTTCCAGAGTTGTGTACTTTAGAGGAAAGACCTTTCACCTAGGAATCAGGAGATCTGGTGGCCCCAGTTTTCCTAGTTGGAAAACGATGAGTCTGTTCTGCAGGGGTTCTTAAGTGAGGATCCATGGATTCATTCATAGTTGTGAATTTGGGGGAAACATTATTACATCTTTATCTTCACCAGTCTCTAGTTGAAAGTTAGCATTTGCTTCAATTATGAATGTAGACAACAAACCACAACAGAATTTACCATCAGTATAAATCACAGATATTTTCAAATCTCATTACAGTTGTTAAGAGTTTTCTCAAAATGTTATAAGCACTCATCATTACTATGAAATTAGGATAGTTATTAGGCTAATGTTAGTTCTAAAGCATGTATACTACTCTATTATATATTCTTCTTATGTTTGTACAACCATGTGTACATAATTTGTTTCCTTTGTTAAACTATGTATTTTATTTTATTAAATATAAATGTTATTCTGAAAAGGGGATCTATAAGCGTCACCAGATAACAAAGGGTCTGTGATGCATTTAATGTTAAGAAGCCCTGCTCCCATGTGTTGAGGGTATCGGAGCTGGAAGCCTGAGAAAGCAGACAAGTGCTCCAAGGGCCTCCTAAACCTAATTTTGTTTTACTTACAAATCCGGTTCTACTTTAAGGAGGTTGGGGTTGTGTCAACTGAAGAGCTCCCATCTCTGGGCCTGGAGCATCTTTTCCAGTTTTGTGGGAGATTTGCAAGCAAAGGTACCTGTGGAGATAATTGCTAACCTTACAGCTCTTCAGAGAGGTTGGGTCTGGACTCTGGTAGCAGAGAGAATGGGAGCCTCTTCCATACGATATTATCCCAATGGCGACAGTCCATACCCCCCAACAAACCTCGGGCACAGCTTCACGTGTCATTACTCATCAGAACATTCACATGAGGGAGCTTTAAACACAGGAAAAATGTGAGGCTATGCAAGGCTAAGAACGTGCCCAAGATCACACGAGGCTTGGATTCGAATCCAGCATTCCAGGAGCCTCCACTTTTAAAGGTCAGTGAGGGGAGGGCGTTTACGGTCCGCCGGCTGCTATCTCGCTCTCCGGAGAGTACATAGGCCCTGGGCAGCCAGAGCAGGTTAGGAGCCCGAGGAAGGCTTTAAGGTGAGGAGGCCAACCTAATGTCCACCCTCATCCTTGACCGCTCCGGGGCTCGCCACGCTTTATGAGGGAGAGGAGACCTGGTCTTGACACGTGGGGGGTTCAGCCTAACCTAGTCCACAGACTAACCACCACCCCAACCTCCTCCCGCTGTTGGGGCCCAGATGCGGCCCTAGTATACCCTGCATCCAAGGACCTACCAGATCCGACTTTGCACCCCCCACAACTCCAATATTAATTTAGGTTTTACCCGACTAGCCCGTGTGCCTAATCTCCCACCCCGGCTCAAGAGGCAAAGGCCTGGTTGAGAAACTGCAGGGAGGGTGGAAGCTCACATTGGAAGGCAGCGCCCCCTGGCGGCCAGAGTGCAAAACTAGCGACGCTTGCTCTGCTGGGCCCTGCTTGAGTCAATCACACAAGGGTGCTCCTGCTCCGACACCACGATCACCTATTCCAAGAGTATCCTTTCCCCATACCCCCACCTGCCTCCACCCCTCCAGAACAGCGCGCCACAGACTTACACGCTCTGCTCCAGCTCGACCCTCGGCACCGAAGCCCGGCCACTCCTTGATCCGCGCCTGCGAGCGGGCCTGTCTGCCGCTTTCTTTTTGGAAACAGTTCCTACCCCGCCCCGCCCCCATCCCGCGGCACCAGTCCCTCAGGAAACACATCTAGAGAAGGGACGTGACCTTGACATCTCACAGCTAGCTAGCTAGTGCAAAAGCCAGAATTGCAAGCCACATCTCCCCAGCCCCCCTCCCCACCTTACCTCACCGACGCACCCGTCAGCACCAGCTCCCCAAAGTAGACAGACATCTATCACGGCCTAACTCCAACTGCCATCTTGTAGCCTTTCCAGATCCCTCAATCAGAATTTCTTGTTCTTTAGTCCTTGGTATACTTATGATCTTATTATTTTCATCACAGCCCTCCTTGTGTTGCAGCCTCTTCCGAATGGCTGGATAGGTGTGAAAAGAAGGAAAAGGAAATGAAACTCCAAGAGAAATATACACATAATTTGGGGGTTAGAATAGTAGCTCTCCAATTTAGAAGCTGCAATTTTAAGCTAGTCACAAGGCCTCTGTAAGCCTCCATATGCTTAGTACAAATGACAGATTCTTATATAACCATAAGAGCTCAGTGTTCTTTAAGAAAAAAACACAATCATGTATGTGGATGTGCTTGGGACACTGTAAATTGCCTCAAATACGAGGAACCATAAAAATAATCATGGCTAACACTTACTAGGCTGTTACTCTATGCCCAGGCACTATGCTGGCACTGTAGCATGTAGTTTACATAGACTGACTCATTTAACCTGTACTACACGGGGAAGATAATATTATCACCATTTCATAGATCAATACAATGATTTTTAAAGAGGTTAAGAAACTTGCCCAACATTACAAAGCTAGTAAGTGTCAAAGACAGATTATAGAAAGAATCAGAGCTCTGCCTTCTGTCAGCACTCACAAGAAGGTAATGAGAGGAGAAAGAAGGGTAGGGCTGGTTCCACTAAAACATAAGGTTGGGTAGCCAGATAAGTACAAACACCAGCTACATGAAGTCACTGATACCTTTTCAATGTGAAGAATGCCAACTTCAGATCTGTGTTATTAGAGGTTTCTTTGCTCAATATTTTGAAACAGGCAGCCTCATTTTACAGATGAGGAAACGGAGGCCAGAGATAAGACCAAGGAAGCAGAATCAAGAGGTGAATTAGTGTCTAGCCAAGTTTTGTAGTTTTAGGAAAATTTAGAAAGAACTCTAGAAGAAAGGAATGAAAGTAGCCTTCCCTGAAAAGAGGAGATAATATCTGTGAAGATTAAATGTTTCAATACATGTAAAGTGCCTAACATGTATTGAATCATCTAGTGACCAACATTACAGTTGCTCTTTCCTTGTCCTCCATTTCATTTATGTTTTTTAATTAGGGTATCATTGATATACACTCTTGTGCTCAGGTTTCACATGAGAAACATTGTAGTTACTACATTCCCCCTATTATTGAGTCCCCACAATATACCCCATTACAGTCACTATCCATCAGCATAGTAAGATGCTATAGAGTCACTACTTGTCTTCTCTGTGCTACACTGCCTTCCCTGTGCCCCCTCTACATTATGTGTGCTAATCATAATGCCCCTTAATCCCTTTGTCCCTACCTTCCCAACCACCCTCCCCAGTCCCTTTCCCTTTGGTAACTGTTAGTCCATTCTTGAGTTCTGTGAGTCTGCTGCTGTTTTGTTCCTTCAGTTTTTTCTTTGTTCTTATACTCCACAGGTGAGTGAAATCATTTGATACTTGCTTTCTCCACCTGGTTTATTTCACTGAGCATAATACCCTGTAGCTCCATCCATGTTGTTGTAAATGGTAAGATATTTTTTCTTCTTATCGCTGAATAATATTCCATTGTGTATATGTATCACCTCTTCTTTATCCATTCATCTACTGATGGACACTCAGGTTGCTTCCATTTCTTGGCTGTTGTAAATAGTCCTGCAATAAACATAGGAGTGTATATGTCTTTTTGAATCTGGAATCCTGTATTCTTAGGGTAAATTCCTAGGAGTGGAATTCCTGGGTCAAATGGTATTTCTATTTTGAGTTTTTTAAGGAACCTCTATACTGCTTTCCACAATGGTTGAACTAATTTACATCCCCAACAGCAGTGTAGGAGGGTTCCCCTTTCTCCACATCCTCACCAACATTTGCTGTTGTTTGTCTTTTGGATGTTGGCCATCCTAACTGCTGTGACGTGATATCTCACTGTGATTTTAATTTGCATTTCCCTGATAATTAGCGATGTGGAGCATCTTTTCATGTGCCTGTTGGCTATCTGAATTTCTTCTTTGGAGAAGTGTCTGTTCAGATCCTCCACCCATTTTTTAAATGGGTTATTTCTTTCGGTGTTGAAACATGTGAGCTCTTTCATATTTTCCATGTTAACCCCTAATTGAATAAATTGTTAACAAATATATCCTTCCACACTATAGGACTCCTTTTTGTTCTACTGATGGTGTTCTTTGCTGTACAGAAGCTTTTTAGTTTGATATACTCCCACTTGTTCATTTTGCTTTTGTTTCCCTTGCCCGAGGAGATATGTTCACGAAAAAGTTGCTCATGTATACATTTAAGAGAGTTTTGCCTATGTTTTCCTCTAAGAGTTTTATGGTTTCATGACTTACATTCAGGTCTTTGATCCATTTTGAGTTTACTTTTGTGTATGAATTAGACAGTAATCAATTTCATTCTCTTACATGTAGCTGTCCAGTTTTACCAACACCAGCTGTTGAAGAGGCTGTCATTTCCCCATTGTATGTCCACGGCTCCTTTATCATATGTTAATTGGCCATATGTGTGTGGGTTTATATCTGGTCTCTTTATTCTGTTCCATTGGTCTATGTGTCTGTTCTTGTGCCAGTACCAAATTATCTCAATTACTGTGCTTTTGTAGTAGAGCTTGTAGTCAGGGAGCATAATCCCCAAGGCTTTATTCTTCTTTCTCAGGATTGCTTTGTCTATTCAGGGTCTTTTATAGTTCCATATGAATTTTAGAACTATTTGTTCTATCTCGTTGAAGAATGCTGTCAGTATTTTGATAGGGATTGCATTAAATCTGTAGATTGCTTTAGGCAGGATGGCGAGTTTGATAATATTAATTCTTCCTACCCAAGAGCATGGGATGAGTTTCCATTTTTTAGTGTCCTCTTTAATTTCTCTCATAAGTGTCTTGTAATTTTCAGGGCATAGGTCTTTCACTTCCTTGGTTAGGTTTATTCCTGGGTATTTTATTCTTTTTGATGCAACTGTGAATGGAGTTGTTTTCCTAATTTCTCTTTCTGCTAGTTCATTGTTAGTGTATAGAAATGTAACAGATTTCTGTGTATTAATTTTGTATCCTGCAACTTTGCTAAATTCAGATATTAGTTCTAGTAGTTTTGGGGTGGATTCTTTAGGGTTTTTTATGTACAATATCATGTCATCTGCAAACAGTGACAGTTTGACTTCTTCCTCACCAATCTGGGTGCCTTTTATTTCTTTGCGTTGTCTGATTGCCATGGCTGGGACATCCAGTACTATGTTGAATAAAAGTGGGGAGAGTGGGCATCCTTGTCCTGTTCCCAATATTAGAGGAAAAGCTTTCAACTTCTTGCTATTAAGTATGATGTTGACTGAGGGTTTGTCATACATGGCCTTTATTGTTGAGGTACTTGCCCTCTATACCCATTATGTTGAGAGTTTTTATCATGAATGGATGTTGAATTTTGTTGAATGCTTTTTCAGCATCTATACAGATGATCATGTGATTTTTGTCCTTCTTTTTACTGATGTAGTGGATGATGTTAATGGATTTTCAAATGTTGTGCCATCCTTGCATCCCTGGAATGAATCCCACTTGATCATGATGTATGATCCTCTTGATGTATTTTTGAATTCTTTGTTAATATTTTGTTGAGTATTTTTGCATCTATGTTCATCAGGGATATTGGTCTGTAGTTCGCTTTTTTTGTGGTATCTTTGCCTGGTTTTGATATTAGAGTGATGCTGGCTTCATAGAGTGAGTTTGAAAGTATTCCCTTCTCTTCTGTTTTTTGGAAAACTTTAAGAAGGATGGGTATTAGGTCTTCACTAAATGTCTGGTAAAATTCAGTGGTGAAGCCATCTGGTCCGGGAGTTCTGTTCTTGTGTAGTTTTTTGATTACCGATTCAATTTCATTGCTGTTCAGATTTTCTGTTTCTTCCTGAGTCACTTTTGGAAGGCTGTATTTTTCTAGAAAGTTGTCCATTTCTTCTAGTTTATCCAGTTAACATATAATTTTTCATAATATTCTCTAATAATTCTTTGTATTTCTGTGGTGTCTGTAGTGATTTTTCCTTTCTGAGTTCTGATTCTGTTTATGTGCATAGACTCTCCTTTTCTCTTGATAAATCTGGCTAGGGTTTTAATCTGTTTTGTTTATTTTCTCAAATAAACAGTTCTTGGTTTTTTTATTCTATTGTTTTATTCTTTTCAATTTTATTTATTTCTTCTCTGATCTTTATTATGTCCCTTTTCCTACTGACTTCAGGCTTCATTTGTTCTTCTTTTTTCAGTTTCAATAATCATGAATTTAGACTGTTTTTGGGGATTGTTCTTCCTTCTTTAAATAGGCCTGAATTGCTATATACTTTCCTCTTAGAACTGCCTTTGCTGCATCCCGTAGAAGTTGAGGCATTGAGCTGTTGTTGTCATTTGTCTCCATATATTGCTTGATCTCTGTTTTAATTTAGTCATTGATCCATTGATTATTTAGGCACGTGTTGTTAAGCCTCCATGTGTTTGTGAGCCTTTTTGTTTTCTTCATACAATTTATCTCCAGTTTCTTACCTTTGTGACCTGAGAAGTTGGTTGGTAGAATTTCAATCTTTTTTAATTTATTGAGGCTCTTTTTGTGGCCTAGTATGTGATCTACTCTTGAAAATGTTCCATGTGCACTTGAGAAGAATGTGTAGCCTGTTACTTTTGGATGGAGTGTTCTGTAGATGTCTGTTAGGTCCATCTGTTCTAATATGTTGTTCAGTGCCTCTGTGTCCTTGCTTATTTTCTGTCTGGTTGATCTGTCCTTTGGAGTGAGTGGTGTGTTGAAGTCTCCTAAAATGACAGCAGTGCATTTTATTTTCCACTTTAATTCTGTTAGTATTTATTGTACATACATGGGTGCTCTTATGTTGGGTGCATAGATATTTATAATGGTTATATCTTCTTGTTGAACTGAACCCTTTACCATTATATAATGTCCTCCTTTGTCTCTTGTTACTTTTTTTGTTTTGTAGTCTATTTTATCTGATACAAGTATTGCAAGTCCTTCTTTTTTCTCCCTATTGTTTGCATGAAATATTTTTCCATCCCTTCACCTTTAGTCTGTGTATGTCTTTGGGTCTGAAGTGAGTCTCTTATAGGCAGCATATAGATGGGTCTTGCTATTTTATACATTGTGTAACTCTATGTCTTTTGATTGGTGTGTTCAGTCCATTTACATTTAGGGTGATTATTGATAGATATGTACTTAATGCCATTGCAGGCTTTGGATTCATGGTTACCAAGGGTTCAAGGGCAGCTTCTTTACTATTTGGCAGTCTACCTTAACTCACTTATTATGCTATTATAAACACAATCTGAAGATTCTTCTTTTCCCCTTTCTTTTTCTTCCTCCTCTTCTCTTTATATGTTAGGTGTCATAATCTGTACTCTTTGTGTATCCCTTGACTGACTTTGTGGGTAGCTGATTTAATTTTGCATTTGTTTAATATTTAATTGGTCTACTTTCTTTACAGTGGTTTTATTTTCTCTGGTGACACTATTTAGTCTTAGGCTCACTTCCGCTAGAGCAGTCTCTTAGAAATACACTGTAGAGATGGTTTTTGGGAGGTAAATTGCCTTAACTTTTGCTTATTTGGGAATTGTTTAACCCCTCCTTCAAATTTAAATGATAATCATGCTGGATACAGTATCCTTGGTTCAAGGCCCTTCTGTTTCATTGCATTAAATATATCATGTCACTCCCTCTGGCCTGTAAGGTTTCTGCTGAGAAGCCTGATGATAGCCTGATGGGTTTTCCTTTGTAAGTGACCTTTTTTCTCTCTCTGGCTGCTTTTAATACTCTGTCCTTGTCCTTGATCTTTGTCATTTTAATTATTATATGTCTTGGTGTTGTCCTCCTTGGGTCCCTTATGTTGGGAGATCTGTGGACTTTAATGGCCTGAGAGACACTTTCCTTCCCCAGATTGGGGAAGTTTTCAGCAATTATTTTTCAAAGACACTTTCTATCCTTTTTCTCTCTTCTTCTTCTTCTGGCACCCCTATAATGAGAATATTCTTCTGTGTGGATTAGTCACACAGTTCTCTCAGTATTCTTTCAATTCTGGAGAACATTTTTTTTCTCTCTGTGCCTCAGCTTCTTTGTATTCCTGTTCTATAATTTCTATTCCATTTACCATTTCCTCTACCTCATCTAATCTGATTTTAAATCCCTCCATTGTTTGTTTCATTTCAGTTACTATATTTTTTAAGGTTTCCATCTCCCTCCTGAATTCATCCCTTAGCTCTTGAATATTTTTCTGTAGCTCCATTAGCATGCTTATGACTATTATTTTGAATTCCTTTTCAGGAAGATTGGTGATTTCAGGCTCACAGAGCCCTCTTTCTGGTGTTTGAGGGATTTTGGCTTAAACAAGGTTATTCTGCCTTTTCATAGTCCTGGAGTGACGGAAGTGGTCACAGGCGAGCGATGTGGGTGTCTGCTGGGAGGAAAAAGTCCCTTCCTTCTTCCCAGTCACAGAGCCTGTTTCTGCTGACAGGGCCGGTCAGCCTCACACAGGGAGTGGCCTCTGGATTAATTCCCTAAATTGCCATGAGCAGGGCGGCCCTCAGGATTGCCTAGGTAATGGTGGGGGTTGCAGGCGAGCAGCACAGGTGTTTGCTGGAAGGGCAAAGCCCTTTAGTGCTTCCCGGCCTGTGCCTGCCTCCACTGTCAGGACTGGTTAGCCACTCACAGGCAGAAGCCTCTGTGTTAAACTGTGTTGATGCTGTAGGTAGGGTTGCCCTCCAGCTTGTCTGCAGCAATGGTGGGGACAGCGGGTTTGTGTGCAGGTGCCCTGGAGATGAAGCAGCAGCAGGTTTCTTATCGCGGTGGGGGACCTTGGGGCTACATTGCCAACCAGGAGGATGGAGTGCCAGAAGCTCCTGAAAGTTCCCAACCTGCTGGGCTGTGTGCCAGGACAATTTTGTCCACCTGTTCCTTCTCCTAAACCCTTGACCCTTTAGCAGCCTTCTGAATGTTGAGAAGTCTTTCAAAGTGCCTGCTTTTCTTTTGTCCCAGGGCAGCCAGTTGTGGGAACCTATTTGCAATCTTAGTCTCTGACTTCAGTTTTCAGCCCCTCTAATCTCCAGAGCACCATGCAATGTGGGTCTGTGCTCCTGGAGTAGATTTCTAGGGCTGGGTATTTAGCAGTCTTGGGCTTCCACTCCCTCCCCGCTCTGATTCTCTTCCTCCCACCAGTAAGCTGGGGTAGGGGGAGTGCTCAGGTCCCACTGGGTGATGGTTTTTTACTTTACCCTTTTCCATGAGATGTTCATTTCTCCCAGAATCCCAGATGCAAACTGGCTGGTGCACTCTTACTTCTGGTCACTCTTCTAGGAATAGTTGTATTTGCTGTATTTTCAAAATAATGTGGTTTTGGGAGATTTCTGCCTCACTTTTCATGCCGCCATCTTTTTTCCTTCTCCCCCTCCATTTCATTTCTAAAAATCATCTTTCTTTTATAGGTTATGCTTTTGGGATATATTCTGTTTTTATTGAAAAAACTTAAGTTAAAAGTAATACATCCCTAAGGTAAAATAAATCAAGCAAGAGTATACAGTGAGGAAAAAAGCCTCCTCATACTTCTCCCTCCTCATAGCAGCACCCCCAAAAATTCATCACTTTCACTATTTTACATTTAATCTCTCTGATGTTTAAGGTTATGATTTTAACTATACACATTTATTTCTGGATATTTCAAAGGGTATCAGTTGACCCTCCTGCATGAGAAACTTAATACAATTATATGATCTCTTGCTTTCCAATACTTGTGATATTTAATATTTTAGTTCTTTTAGTGCTCATCTTCCTAAACTTAAATCTTTAATCTTTACTGTTTATCAATTTCATAAGATTTTTTACTCTTCTCTGAAAATTGGGGAACCTGCAATTTTACTTCTTTCTTCCTCTCCTTTGACTCTAACCCACTTAATTTTTGTAAGACACTTTAAAATTTTTACATAGTCAAAGTTTATAACATTTATATTTGTTCTCTAATACCAATCAAGTGATCCATGCTATGGCCATAGATTTATTTTAAAAGCCAATAAGGAACACTAAAAATATTATAATTATGCAAAAATTACCTACAATTAAATCAAATAATATGATTGGATCCAAAGAAAAAGAAACATAATCTTATGACATTAAATCTATGTCTCTTAAAAGAGAATGTTACAAGTGTCAAGGTCAAATGGACTTCTTTTTCATTTCTTGCTAGATGTTTTCCATTCTCAGATCATATTCAATGACTAAGGTTTCCTATATCTTAATATCATAATATGTTTTGTCTTCCTTTCTGGCTGTGTAATACCTTCTTGAGTAATTTTCTTCATAAATGGTGGCTTGGTGGTACACTTTCTCAGATCTATGTTCTCAGTTTCCATAGTGTGTTATCATAGTGTGTGTGTATAATTTTATATGCATTCCACATTCTTTTATATGTACAAAAATATGAAACATATCTAAAAATATAAGGCATAACAATATAAATAACACCTAAGAGCCCACTGCACAACTACAGAACTAGAACATAACCAAAAGCATCCTCTACCTATGCATTCCTCCCCTACACCATCTTACTGACAAAGAATGGTAAGCAAAGAAGATGCAATGTGAGGAAAATAGGATTTTTTAAAGTGCTTCTCTTGTTTTTCACATCTATGCTAATTGTATTATGGCGATGGTCTTTACGATGTTGATCCTTTCAGACTTGCCTTATTGGCTAGTACATGATCAAGTTTGTAATTTTGTCAAGTGTTTACAAAGAATATGTATTCTCTATTGGCTAGGAGGAGAGATCTCTATAGGTCCATTAGATAAACTTCTTTATTATTATTTATCTTTTTTCATCTGCTTGATTTATTGATAATTGAGGTGTTGAAAAATGGCAATTATTGTGGATCTTTCTATAGTTTCCATTTCTTCCTATAGTCCTAATTTTGCTTTATACAGTTTCAGATTATTTTATTAAGTGCACATAAGATTATAATTATTATATTGTCCTGGTGAACTGAATCTTTTTCTCATCATATAGTAACTCTTCCTATTTCTAAAAAGTTTTCTGTCGTTTTTGTCCAATATTAATATATGCCAGTTTTTTTTGCTCTTTGCTTTCAGTTTAACTCATATCTTTTTCCATCCTTTTATTTTCAACCTTTCCATCCTTATTCTTTAAATATTCTTCTTGTATACAGTAGATTGCTATATTTTATTAAATCCTATCTGACAATCTTTTAACTGGCTAATTTAGCCTGTGTATATCTGATTGCTAATATATTTGGATTGGAAGTATTTTTTCTCTTCCTTTTTGAATGTAGACTTCCATTCCACCTCTCACACAGAATTTTTTATCTTCATGCAATATATATGTTATGATTAAAAGTATTTTTAATGTCCCAGTATACATCTCTGCAGTAAAAATAAGTGAAATTAGATGTTTTACTTCCTATGACTTTAAATTTGAAAATATTTTCTAAACTTCCTCTTATTAATGTATGACTGATCAACCAACAAATTTTGGCAAACAATTATTAAATATAATTCTTCAACATTTTATACACTGCTAAGGTGATGGATTGTCTTTTTAAAAAATTTAGTTCTATCCGTGAATGAATATTACTTTCATCTGAAATGAAAAAGGTTTCAGTATCAATTATATTTGTTTTTCTTTTTTAAAGATGTTGGTATTGAGAGATGTTCACATAAATAAGTAGAAGAGAATGAAATGCTTAATTTTTAATAATATCACTCTGTTCTTTGAATTTCTGTCAGACAGTAAAAATCACATGGTACTTTATCATAAAAACATATTTAATGATCAACTTGATTATTTTTTAGCTGATGTCCTGGTGAGGTACAGTCTAACTTCCTGTAACAAAGAAATGGGGGCAAAAATGCAGTGGCTTAAACAAGATAAAATTTTCTTTCTCTCTCATGTCATGGTCATGAGCAGTCTAGAATCAGTAGGATACTTTCTTTGCTCCATGATGTTTTTCAGGAACAAGGTTCCTCAAGTGTCATTGCTTTCCCATTCCTTACAATGTTGCCCTTGGCTGAGTGGCTGAAGCCAGTTCATCAGCACCCTAATTACATACCAGACAGTAGGAAATGGAAAATATAAAAAGGATGAACATTCAATCATTTTGCTGCACAGGAAACCAAACTTTGGTGGTTTAAAATGATAATCATTTATGATTAGCTTACAATTCTGCAGTTTGGTGATTTGGGCTGAGCTCAACTGGCAGTTCTACTGGTCCCACCTGGGTGCACTCATTTATCTTTGGTCAGCTGGAGGTAGGCTGGGTGCTGATTAGTTACAGATGACCTCACATGTCTGATGCATGGCAGGGGTGATGGGAGAGACTTGCCTCATGTGTCTCTAGCATCTCACAGGCTAGCCTGAGTTTTGTCACACAGAATGGCTGGGCTCCAAAAGCAGCAAGAGAGGGTGTTAGTCTGGGAAAAGGAAATCCCGGGGCAAAATACCTCTAAAAACGAGATAAGTTAAAGGGAGAAATAAGGTTTAAAATCCGTTTATTGCTCACAAACTGCAGTCCAGGTTCTTCTCTTTCCTGCTCCTGCAGAAGCAAAGTGGCCCTCTCCCTCCCCTCTCGGGTACAGATAAGCCCTCCTTGCCCAGGTAATTACCCACTGATATGGAGATGAACTTCTCTCCACTTTACAAGACTCTGCTTGCCCTGCATTTACTAATGTTCCATTAGCTAAGTCAAGTTAAGTGGCTAAGCCCAGATCCAACAGGTGGAGAGGAGTGGCAGTTACATTGCAGAAGGCTGTGTATTCAGAGATAGGAGGAATTTATGGCAGGTTTTTTTTTTTTGCAGTCTACTACAAAAATAAAGACCTGTAGGTAGCACACACCACTTCCTTTTAATTACTATTGACAAGAACTTAGCCACATAGGCACACCTCATCTACAAGAGGAAGCTAGGAAATGTCTCCAGCTAGGCAGACATGTTCTGTGCTAAATCTTCATGGAGGTGAGCAAAAGAGTTTGTTTAAAAAGGAGGCATGGGGCAAATGGACAGTGGGGGAAAACAGAAATCTATCCATAGCTAACAATTACAGTAGCCATGTCTTCAATTTTTTTAAAGCAAAATATTAGAAACCACTTGATTTAAAAATGGATTTATTTTTACCTCCAATTAGGCACTATTTTCAAATTATCCCTGTGGTTTCTGAGGTTTTACATGCCAGGACAGTGTTCTATAGGAAGAGCCAGGATGAGGTCTGCCTTTCTTTTATGAGGTAGGAAAGGTCAGTTTAGGAAAGAGGAGGTAGGACTGGAAGAATCAGCAGGCGGGCTCAACCACAGGTGCTTTCCATGCAGAGCAGTTTTAGGAAGGAATACAAATGAGATTTGAGGAGCAAAAACTTGATATCTGCCCACATATCCCATAGAAGGTTTTAAGTACTTACTGGATTATACACATTTCAGTTTTAAGGCAAATGCCTTAGGACACTTAATTCTGATCACCTTCTCATTTCTTTTTATACACTATTGTCCAGCATTTTAGTTGTCCTATTTATTAATCCCTCAAATAGACATATTTTTTTATTTTGGCCTCACATTACAGTTTAACTTAGGTTTTTTTCTGAAATTGTAATTGTAAAAATATAGATTGTCTTGCCAATGGGTTTCAGCCCCAGGCAAGTTCACTATGGATTCAGTGTGACCACTGAAAATGACAGTAAAACGTTCTTGGGGTGAAAGGGTTATAACCAACTTTATTCTCACAGTGGCAGGTCAGTCACCAAAATCCCGTTCACTCAGAGCGAGTCGGCATGCAGCAAGCTGGTCTCTGCCTCTGGGCCCCTCTGTCCACACAACTATCCTCTGGGCCTCTGTCCTCGGCACTGCCACCACTCCCGCCTCTGCTCTGCTCTCCTGCAGCCTTGCAGCCCTGCCACTGTGTCATGCCCAGAGCTCTGGGTAGAGCTCTTTTTATAGAGTCAACAGCCATGTATTGCCCACAGGTGTGCAGTGGGCTAGTCAACCATGGCCAGGTGAGAATCCTGGCCACAGGAACTCTCATTTTATCCACAATATATAAAACATATAATGGAAATTCCTTTTATTGGTCCCTGTCTTGCCAATGGGATTCAGCCCTGGGCAAGTTTGCTTTGGATTCAATGTGAACAAAGAAACTGACAGTAAAACGTTCTTTGGGGTGAAAGGGTTTATTACCTGGCTCATTCTCAGTAGGTTGAGCACTACCTTCTCTGCCCCCCTCCTAGATCACTGGGCCAGGCTCTCTATATAGCACAGTAATAGCTTATTGCCTAAAGGTGTGGAAATGGTAGCCTAGCCACAGGCCAGTTACATTACCAGGTGGTTTAAGTTCAGTGAGGATCCTGGCCATAGGAACCCCAACTTCCCCACAGTCCCTAAATTCCCCATCCCATTCTCAAGGTAAATGCCCTAACCTTTTGACATATTTCCTTACAGATAGGGAGGGTGTGTGTGTAGATATGTAGTGTCTTGCCAGTGGGTTTCAGCCCCAGGCAAGTTCACTCTTGATTTGGTGATACCCAATAATGACAATGGAACATTCTTATGGTGAAAGGGTTTATACCCAACTTCATTTCCATGGTGGCAGGTCAAGAAGTGCTAGAATCACGTCTGCCTCAGAGCAAGTGTGCATGCAGCAAATAAGTCTCTGCCTCAGGGCCTCTCTGCACTCCAGCCTCTGTTCTCCTGCAGTCGTGCAGCCCAGAGCGGACCTCTTTATATAGAGCCAATAATAACTTATTGCTCACACGTGTGCAGTGAGCAAGCCAGCAAGTGTCAGGTGAGATCCTGGCCATAGGAACTTTAATTTTCTCTACAGGTAGATACACAGACATACACATGCATACACATGTAAATTTTGTTTTCAAATTTCTAAATTACAAAAGTTACATATAAAAATTACAGGAGCATCTTAGCAACTCAAATAACTTAAAATAGTAAAAAGAATATTTAATAAGTTATCCCACTCCCTCACAATGCACCTCTCTGAGATAAACACTTTAAACAATTTGCTGTGTATCTTGGTACTCCATTCTCTGTGGTCTATAAATATGTATAATAAAATTCTCTAACCATATGTAGTGAAACTAGAAACTATTAACAAAATCAGAAAAAATTTTTAAAAATTCTACCATCTCAAAACTATAAAATACTGTTGGTTCAAAGAGGAAACAAAAAAGGAAATTATGCAATATCTAGGAAATGTTAAATGAAAAACAGTACATATAAAAACCTATGGGAGGAGGAGGAGCCAAGATGGCGGTGTAAGTAGAGCAGCGGAAATCTCCTCCCAAAACAATACATATTTTTGAAAATATAACAAATACAACTATTCTTAAAAGAGAGACCAGAAGACACAGGACAACAGCCAGGCTACATCCACACCTGCGAGAACCCAGTGCCTCACGAAGGAGGTAAGATACAAGCCCCGGCCCGGCGGGACCCGAGCATTCCCCCCACCCCAGCTCCCGGCGGGAGGAGAGGAGTCAGAGCGGGAGGGAGAGGGAGCCCAGGACTGCTGAATACACAGCTCTAGCCATCCACACCGGAGCACAGACACACAGTGCATGATGTGCTTGTTACTAGGGAAACGGAATAGTAAAACTTGCGAGCAGATCACTGCAGCTGGCGCCCCCGAGACAAAAGAAAAGCGAGTGCTCTTTGAAAGTCTTAAAGGGACAGGGACCCCACAGCTGGACGGAAGTGTCCCAGCACACTCAGCCCAGCAGCTGGGAATCCCGGGGAACTCCGGGTGCCCAAAACTCCAGGGCGGCAGTGCAGTTTGGAGGCCCCTCATGGTGATAAACAGCCTCCTGCCTGTAATCCCCGCTGGCGCAGCTCCGCCATAGCGGAGCAGCAGCCTGAGGCCAGCCATGCCCACAGCAGCTGCCTGGGCTGGACTTAGAGGCCCACCTCCGTGCAGCTGCCCAGCACAAGCTGCTAGGGGTCGCCGTTCTCACAGGAGAGGAAGGCCACAAACTAGCAAGAAGGGACGTTCTCCCAGCTGACACATGCGCCACCCCCCCAACTACCTCTATCGCCATGAAAAGGCAGAAGAATTTGATCCAGACCAGACTAACAGAGACAACCCCTGAGAAGGAGCTTGGGGAGATGGACCTAACCAATCTTCCTGAAAAAGAATTCAAAATAAAGGTCATAACCATGCTGATGGAGCTGCAGAGAAAAATGGAAGAGCTAACAGAAAAAGTAGGGAAGGAGAGTACAGAAATAAAACAATTTCTGGAAGGACTTAAAAGCAGAATGGACGAGGTGCAAGAGGCCGTCAATGAAATAGGAATGAGAGAATAGGAACACAGAGAAGCTGATGCAGAGAGAGATAAAAGGATCTCCAGGAATGAAACAACATTAAGAGAATGGTGTGACCAATCCAAAAGGAACAATATCCACATGATGGGGGTACCAAAATAAGGAGAGAGAGAAAAAGACATAGAAAGTGTACTTGAAGAAATAATTGCTGAAAAATTCCCCAAACTGGGGGAGGAAATAGTCGCTCAGACCACGGAAACACACAGAACTCCCAACAGAAGGGACCCAAGGAGGACAACAGCAAGACACATAATAATTAAAATGGCAAAGATCAAGGACAAGGACAGAATATTAAAGGCAGCCAGAGAGAGGAAAAAGGTCACCTACAAAGGAAAAACCCATCAGGCTATCATCAGACTTCTCAACAGAAACTCTACAGGCCAGAAGAGAATGGCATGATATACTTAATGCAATGAAACAGAAGGGCCTTGTACCAAGAACACTGTATCTAGCATGATTATCATTTCAATATGGAGGGATTAAACAATTCCCAGACAAGCAAAAGCGAGGGAATTTGCCTCCCACAAACAACCTCTACAGGATATTTTAGAGGGACTGCTCTAGAAGGAAGCACTTCTAAGGCCAAACAGATGTCACCAGAGAAAATAAAATCACAGCAAAGAAAGCAGACCAACTAAATACTAACTAAAGGCAAAAAATAAATCAACTACCCACAAAAGCAGTCAAAGGGAACATAAAAGAGCACAGAATAAAACACCCAACATATAAAAAATGGAGGAGGAGGAATAAGAAGGGAAGGAAATAAAGAATCATCAAACTGTGTTTATAATAGCTCAATAAGTGAGTTAAGTTAGATGATAACATAGTAAAGAAGCTAACCTTGAACCTTTGGTAACCACGAATTTAAGGCAATAAGTACATATCTTTCAATAATCACCCTAAATGTAAATGGACTGAATGCACCAATCAAAAGACACATAGTAACAGAATGGATAAAAAAGCAAGACCCATCTATATGCTGCTTACAAGAGACTTACCTCAAATCCAAAGACATACACAGACTAAAAGTCAAGGGATGGAAAAGGATATTTCATGCAAACAACAGGAAGAAAAAAGCAGGTGTGGCAGTAATAGTATCAGACAAAATAGACTTCAAAACAAAGAAAGTAACAAGAGATAAAGAAGGACATTACATAATGATAAAAGGCTCAGTCCAACAAGAGGATATAACCATTATAAATATATATGCACCCAATACAGGAGCACCAGCATATGTGAAACAAATACTAACAGAATTAAAGGAGGAAATAGAATGCAATGCATTCATTATAGGAGAATTCAACACACCACTCACTCCAAAGGATAGATTCACCAGACAGAAAATAAGTAAGGACACAGAGGCACTGAACAACACATTAGAACAGATGGACCTAATACACATCTATAGAACTCTACATCCAAAAGTAACAGGATACACATTCTACTCAAGTGCACACAGAACATTCTTGAGAATAGACCACATACTAGGCCACAAAAACAGCCTCAGTAAATTCAAAAAGATTGAAATTTTACCAACCAACTTTTCAGACCACAAAGGTATAAAACTAGAAATAAATTGTACAAAGAAAGCAAAAAGGCTCACAAACACATGGAGGTCTAAAGACATGCTCCTAAATAATCAATGGATCAATGAACAAATTAAAATAGAGATCAAGCAATATATGGAAACAAATGACAACAACAACACTAAGCCCCAACTTCTGTGGGACACAGTAAAAGCAGTCTTAAGAGGAAAGTACATAGCAATCCAGGCTTATTTAAAGAAGGAAGAACAATCCCAAATGAATAGTCTAAAGTAACAATTATCGAAATTGGAAAAGGAAGAACAAATGAGACCCAAAGTCAGCAGAAGGAGGGACATAATAAAGATCAGAGAAGAAATAAATAAAATCGAGAAGAAGAAAACAATAGCAAAAATCAATGAAACCAAGAGCTGGTTCTTCAAGAAAATAAACAAAATAGATAAACCTCTAGCCAGACATATTAAGAGAAAAAGAGAATCAACACACATCAACAGAATGAGAAATGAGAAAGGAAAAATCATGATGGACCCCACAGAAACACACAGAATTATTAGAGAATACTATGAAAACCTATATGCTAACAAGCTGGAAGACCTAGAAGAAATGGACAACTTCCTAGAAAAATACAACCTTCCAAGATTGACCCAGAAAGAAACAGAAAATCTAAGCAGACCAATTACCAGCAACAAAATTGAAGCAGTAATCAAAAAACTACCCAATGTGAAAAAAAAGGTGCACCCCTATGTTTATCGCAGCACTATTTACAATAGCCAAGAAATGGAAGCAACCTAAGTGTCCATCAGTACATGAATAGATAAAGAAGATGTGGTACATATACACAATGGAATATTATTCAGCCATAAGAAGAAAATAAATCCTACCATTTGCAACAACATGGATGGAGCTAGAGGGTATTATGCTCAGTGAAATAAGCCAGGCGGAGAAAGACAAGTACCAAATGATTTCACTCATATGTGGAGTATAAGAACAAAGAAAAACTGAAGGAACAGAACAGCAGCAGAATCACAGAACCCAAGAATGGACTAACAGTTACCAAAGGGAAAGGGACTGGGGAGCATGGGTGGGAAGGGAGGGATAAGGGCAGGGAAAAAGAAAGGGGGCATTACAATTAGTATGTATAATGTGGGGGGGGGGGGGGAGGTGCACCAGGAGGGCTGTGCAACACAGAGAAGACAAGTAGTGATTCTACAGCATCTTACTCCACTGATGGACAGTGACTGTAATGGGGTTTGTTGGGGGGACTTGGTGAAGGGGGAGCCTAGTACACATAATGTTCTTCATGTAATTGTAGATTAATGATACCAAAAAAAAAAACCAATGGGAATCTGTTAAAGTGATATTAAGAGTAAAATTTAGTGCTTATATTAACTAACAAAAATAATGAAAAATTTTAAATTAAATCTCTAACTTGGGAAATTCAAAAATGAAAAAATCTAAGGAAAGTAGAGGAAGGAATTAATAAAGTTAAATGTGAAAATGTGAAAAAGAAAATGATAGAATAAGTAAATCAAGAGCTGTTTATTCAGGAAGAACAAGCAATAAAATAACTAATGTAATCAAGAAGAAAGGGAGAGAAAGGACAAATATGCACAATAAAAAAATAGAACTGAAGTATGGCAGGGACCTGGGACAAGCATCATCATTAACTTTTCCTGCCTATGATGAAAAATGCCAAGATATAAACAGTATAGTAAGAACAGGAGGGACTCCATCTTAAGGCTAAGATTGCATTTAAAAAAATAAGGAGTTAGGAGGTAAGATTCCTAACATATTCTTTGGTAATCAGATAATAACCCACCCTATCTTAAGGCAGGGCAAGCAGTTCTGATAGGTTCCCAGTGCTTGAGGTAAACCACTATCTTGGAAAAGAACAGGATCAATAAATTCCTTAAGTTTATCTTAAAGAATTATCTAGAGAACTGTGGATGGTGACATAATGTGTCTCACTGGAGAAAGACATCATGAGACCAAAGGTCAAGTCTATGCCCAACAATTCCCCACCCCCACCTGATGCCCTTTGTCCCATTCTTGAAAGCCTTAAAAGACAGAATCCTAAGCCCTTAAATGCACCTCCTGAGGTTGCCCACACTCCCCTTTCTTCGAGTGTGTGCTTTTTAAATAAAGCCTTCTCACTGCTCAACTTAATGCATTTTGTCTCTGTGCTCTTCCAGTGGTAAGTGTCTTTGTTACTTTGCTATTTCATTCTATTTTCTAGACTTATGCACAAGTCTTCACTCACTCTATCCTACTTCAGACAAGTAGGGAGTGGCTACTGAGGTCTCTGATTTGGGCTTGCAAATTCCCATCACCTGGGTGCCTGTAAAGGACTAACTCTTTAGGAGCCTGCCTGAAAATCCCCTTTCTTTGCCTTCAAGAAGTTCTTAGAACATAATCTCACTCCATCAAATGCTCTGCAGCTCCCCAAAATCCTGGAGTAGTAGGGGCGTAGCTCCCACACCATGCAGAACCAAGCAGACCCTGGATGTCTGGTGACCCTGGCTTTAGGAGTTGGCATGGAATGTGCCCTATGCTGAGCAGGAGTTCAAAGAGCTTCCCTTTCTTCCCTGTGTTCTCCCCTGCTCTCTGCTGCCTGTACTGCTGCTGCCTTTCCCTGCTGGTCTCACTTTAATGAATTCCCTCCTTACCTACACTCATCTGACCTGCTCATGAATACAGTCTGGTTCAGAGGCAAGAACTCTTCCCATCCAGGTTGAAGTTTCACCTAGTGTGCAAGGAGAGACCTCCCCAGATGCAGCTACCTGGCAACAAAAACACAAATACAGAGGAAATTTAAAGAACCAAAAAGGTTCCTTTTCTATAAACATAAATTATGGATTTATATGGATTATAAATTAAACCTACGAATATGAATTTGGATAAAGCAGATAATCTTCTTAAAAAAATGCAGTGCACCAAAATTGGTTCCAGTAAAGAGAGAGTACTAAGTAGAATAGCTACCAAGCAGGAAATAGAGAAAAATTATCAAGGCCTTCCTTCCCTCCCCCAAAGCACAAGGCCCAGGAAGTATCACTAGAGAATTCATTCTACTAAACCTCTAAAAAAAGGTTTAGAAGCTATAGAGGTGCTCTCATGGAATGTAAGCCAGGGGCTGCCATCTTTACCATCTCCCTCAGCCTTGCTATAGCTCATCAGTTCCTCCCAGGAAGGAGCTTATACACTCATCTGAATATTTACAGCTCTTACCCAGGGGACCCCTACAGATCACCTGGTCTGGAGGCCAGCAGGGTTTTTGGTTGCAGTCCCACTGGACTGCATATATTTGTATACTTTAAAGACTGCTGCCTGAAGGTCTGGCTTCCAATCAGAAACTAATTGAGATGCTAATTGAGATCTCTCCCTTGGGAACACTGATAGGCATTGGCACACCCTCAACAACTGGGACTTATCAAGAAAAAATCAGGCTACTTAGACAAGCTACAAGACAAAAATTCAAGAAACAAACAAGAGCTAGGACAGGGTTGGAAGATAAGGTTCATCTCCTATACAAGGCCACTCCTGTAAGAGAGACAGATAGCTGTTTGGCTAATACATAGAAACAAATACAATGAGTCAAGCAAAATAAGGAAACAGAGGAATATGTTACAAATAGAAAAACAACATAAACTCTCAAAAAAAACTTAATGAACTGGAAATAAGTAACTTGTCTGATAAACTGTTCAAAGTAATAGTCATAAAGATGCTCACCAAACCTGGGAGAGGGATGAATACACGGAAAGCTTCAACAAAGAGATAGAAAATATAAGAAAGTAGCAAAAAGAAGTCACAGAGCTACAGAATAAACTATAATTGTATTGGCATAAAAACAGAAAAAAAAAGGGCAATGGAACAGAATATAGAGAACCCAGAAAATAAACCCAAATATATATGGTCAATTAACTTATGACATAGGAGCCAAGAATAAACAATGGGAAAGGACATTCTCTTCAGAAAAATACATTGGGAAAACTGGACAGCCACATGCAAAAGAATAAAACTGACCACTATCTTACACCATATACAAACATTAATTCAAAATGGATTTAAGACTTGAATGTAAGACCTGAAAGCATATAACTCCCAGAAGAAAACAAGCAGGAAGCTCCATGACAGTGATCTTGGCAATGATTTTTTTACACATGACTTCAAAAGCAAAAATATTCAAGTGGGATAACATCAAACGAAAAAGCTTCTAAAAACAGCAAAGGACTGTAAAGCTTCTGTACAGCAAAGGACACCATCAATAGAACAAAAAGGTATCCTACAGTATGGGAGAATATATTCATAAATGACAGATCTGACAAAGGGTTGACATCCAAAATATACAAAGAGCTCATGCACCTTAACAAACAAAAAGCAAGTACTCCAATTAAAAAATGGACAGAGGAACTGAACAGACAGCTCTCCAAAGAAGAAATTCAGATGGCCAACAGACACATGAAAAGATGCTCCACATCGCTAGTCATCAGAGAAATGCAAATCAAAATCACAATGAGATATTACCTCACACAAGTAAGGATCACCACCATCCAAAAGACAAACAACAACAAATGTTGGTGACAATGTGGAGAAAGGGGAACCCTCCTACACTGCTGGTGGGAATGTAAATTAGTTCAATCATTGTGGAAAGCAGTATCGAGGTTCCTCGAAAAGCTCAAAATAGAAATACCATTTGACCCAGGAATTCCACTTCTAGGAATTTACCCTAAGAATGCAGCAGCCCAATGTGAAAAAGGCAGATGCACCCCTATGTTTATCGCAGCACTATTTACAATAGCCAAGAAATGGAAGCAACCTAAGTGTCCATCAGTACATGAATGAATAAAGAAGAGGTGGTACATATACACAATGGAATATTATTCAGCCATAAGAAGAAAATAAATCCTACCATTTGCAACAACATGGATGGAGCTAGAGGGTATTATGCTCAGTGAAATAAGCCAGGCAGTGAAAGACAAGTACCAAATGATTTCACTCATATGTGGAGTATAAGAACAAAGAAAAACTGAAGGAACAGAACAGCAGCAGAATCACAGAACCCAAGAATGGACTAACAGTTACCAAAGGGAAAGGGACTGGGGAGCATGGGTGGGAAGGGAGGGATAAGGGCAGGGAAAAAGAAAGGGGGCATTACGATTAGTATGTATAATGTGGGGGGGGGAGCACCGGGAGGGCTGTGCAACACAGAGAAGACAAGTAGTGATTTTACAGCATCTTACTCCACTGATGGACAGTGACTGTAATGGGGTTTGTTGGGGGGACTTGGTGAAGGGGGAGCCTAGTACACATAATGTTCCTCATGTAATTGTAGATTAATGATACCAAAAAAAAAACCCAGCAAAGGATACCATCAGTAGAACAAAAAGACATCCTACAGTATGGGAGAATATATTCATAAATGACATATCTGATAAGGGGTTGACATCAAAATTATATAAAGAGCTCAAACACCTCAACAAAAAGCAAATAAGCTATTAAAAAATGGGCAGAGAAGCTGAACAGTTCTCCAAAGAAGAAATTCAGATGGCCAACAGACACACGAAAAGACGCTCCACATTGCTAATTATAAGAGAAATGCAAATTAAAAGCACAATGAGATATCACCTCACACCAGTTAGGATGGCCACCATCCAAAAGACGAACAACAACAAATGTTGGCGAGGATGTGGAGAAAGAGGAACCCTCCTACACTGCTGGTGGGAATGTAAATTAGTTCAACCATTGTGGAAAGCAGTATGGAGGTTCCTCAAAAAACTCAAAATAGAAATACCATTTGACCCAGGAATTCTACTCCTTGGAATTTACCCTAAGAATACAGCAGCCCAGTTTGACAAAGACAGATGCACCCCTATGTTTATCGCAGCACTATTTACAATAGCCAAGAAATGGAAGCAACCTAAGTGTCCATCAGTACATGAATGAATAAAGAAGAGGTGGTACATATACACAATGGAATATTATTCAGCGATAAGAAAAAAACAAATCCTACCATTTGCAACAACATGGATGGGGCTAGAGGGTATTATGCTCAGTGAAATAAGCCAGGCAGAGAAAGACAAGTACCAAATGTTTTCACTCATCTGTAGAGTATAAGAACAAAGGAAAAACTGAAGGAACAAAACAGCAGCAGTATCACAGAACCCAAGAATGGACTAACAGTTACCGAAGGGAAAGGGACTGGGGAGGATGGGTGGGAAGGGAGGGATAAGGGGAAAACGGGGCATTATGATTAGCACACGTGATGTGGGGGCGAGGACATGGGAAAGGCAGTGTATACAGAGAAGACAAGTAGTGACTCTATAGCATCTTACTACGCTGATGGACAGTAATGGGGTATGTGGGAAGGGGACTTGATAACAGGGGGAGTCTAGTAACCATAATGTTGTTCAAGTAATTGTACATTAGCGATATCAAAATTAAAAAGGAAAATAGCAAAGGAAACCATCTACAAAATGAAAAGGCAATCTCCTGAACAGGAAAAAAATGTTTGCAAATCATCTCTGTCTCTGATAAGGGGTGTGGGTAAAATTGTAACATTTCCAGAATATCTCGCCTGGCTTTAGTGCATCTGCATATCCTTAGGGGTGGAGAGAAATTCATCTCCATGTCAGTGGGTAATTTACCTGGGCAACCGAGGGTGTGTCTGAACCTGCGAGTTTAAAGCGAGGGGCTGGCTTGCTTGCTGGTTTTGCTTCTTCCAGAGCAGAGAGAGAGATGGTCCCAGTCTAGTTCATAGGTGAAGAGGAGGGCTGATTTTGCTTCTGCTAGAGCAGTAAGAGAGAAGGCCCAGGATTGCAGTTTGTAAGCAATAAATGGATTTTAAACTTTATCTCTCCCTTTGGCTGATTTCAGTTTTTAGAGGTATTTTACCCAGGATTTCCTCTCCCTGGACTTACAAGGGGTTAATATCCAAAATACATAAAAATCCATACAACACAACAGCAAAAAAGCAAGCAATCCAATTATAAAATGGGCAGATCTTAATACACATCTTTCCAAAGAAGACATACAGATGGCCAACAAGTACATGAAAGGACGCTCACCACCACTAATCATCAAGGAAATATAAATCAAAACCACAGTGAGGTATCACCTTCTACCTCTTAGAATGGCTATTATCAAGAAGAAAAGAAATGATAAGTGTTGCCAAGGATGTGGAGAAAAGGAAATGAACCCTTGTGCACTGTTGGTAGGAATGTAAATTGGTGCAATCATTATGGAAAACAGTATTGAAATTCCTCAAGAAATTAAAAATAGAACTTCCATATGATCCAGCAATTCCATTATGGGTTATTTATCTGAAGAAAATGAAGATGCTAGTTTGAAAAGATGTATGCACCCCAGTATTCATTGCAACATTATTTACAATAGCCAAGACATGGAAACAACCTAAGTGTCCATCAATGGATGAATGGATAAAAGATGTGAGATACACACACACACACACACACACACACACACACACAAATGGTATTATTCAGCTATAAAATGAAATCTTGCCATTTGTCACAACATGGATAGAACTTCAGGGTATTTACGCTAAGTGAAGTAAGTCAAAGACAAATACTGTATGATCTCACTTATATGTGGAACTAAAAAACACTACAAGTAAATAAACAAAACTCATGGATACAGAGAACAGAGGGGTGGTTGCCAGAGTGTGGGGAGGTTGGGGTTTGGGCAAAATGAGTGAAGAAGGTAGGAGGTACAGAGTTCCAGTTGTTAAAGGAACAGGTCAAGAGGATGTGGTGTGCAGCATGGTGACTATAGTTAATAGTACTGTAGTGCACATTTGAAGGTTGCTGGGAGAGTAGAACTTGAAGTTTCTCAGGAAAGATAAAAGATTATCTAACTTTTTATGATGATGGATGACTAGACTTACTGTGGTGATCATTTTGCAGTGTATACAAATGTCAAATCATTATGTTATAAATCTGAAACTAATATGTCAATTATACCTCAGTAAAAAAATCAGAAAATTGAAATACCTGCTAATAAGAATCTATGTGAATAAATTCACATAATTATGAATACTGTGCAGCATTTTTTTTGGCAGAAGAACATTGCATTTATTTGCACATGACATTATCATCTATATAAAGAATCCGATGGAATTTACAAAAAGCAAAGTTGAAAGACACAAGATCAATATGCAAAAATCAATTATACTTATGTATGCCAGTAACGTACAAATGGAAGCTGAAATTATTTTTTTAAATGCTCTTTACAACTGCATCAAAAAAAAGGGAACCATGTTAACAAATTATATGTAAGATCTGTATACTGACAAGTACAAAACATTACAAGAGAAACTAAGGAAACCCAAATAAATAGAACAATATACCTTGTTCATGGGTCAGAAGACTCAGTATTGTTAAGATATCTGTTTTCTCCAGATTGACCTGCAGATTCATACAAATCAAAACCTCAGTGAAGTTTTGTGGATGAAATTAACAATATGAATCTAAAATTCATATGGAAATGCAAATGCATAGAATAGCCAAAACAACTTTGAAAAGGAATAAATTTGGACAGCTAATACTATCTGATTTCAAGTCTTAGTCTAAAACTATAGTAAACAAGGTATTGTGGTATTGGTGAGAAAATAGACAAACACACGAATGAACTAGAATATAGAAATAGACCCACACGTACATGCACAACTACTTTTTTTTAATCAAGTGTACGCAAGGGGTTCAACTGTCCCCTTCTCCCTTTCCCCCTCCCCTGCCCTCTACCCTCCCCCTTGGTAAACACCATGCAGTAATTTTTAGAGGGAAAGTTCTTTATGTACTGATATGGAATGGTCTCCAGGAATGGTTACCATGAAATGGTAAGTGGAAAAAGCAAAATGTAGAACAGAGTGTATTGTATGCTATCATTCATTACTGTTATTTTTTTAAAGGAAAATTATGGAACTGCTTATGTATATGCATAGAATATCTCTAGAAGGATATTCCACAACAATAAGGCAACATCGACTTACTCTAGGAAAGAGTCACAGGGGGTGGGAGTAGGAAGGAAACTTAACTGTATACCTCTCCTTAGTCTTAGTTTTGAACCCTGTGAATGTAATTATCTACCCAAAAAGTTATAAACTACAAAACTATTAAAATTTTTTTTTTTGGTAGATAATTATTTTTTATTGAAGGGTAGTTGACACACAGTATTACATTACATTAGTTTCAGGTGTACAACACAGTGATTCAACATTTATATACATGATAATTCTAGGTACCAGCTATCACCATACCAAGTTGTTACAATATTTTGACTATATTCCTTATGCTATACATTACATCCTGGTTACTTATTTATTTTACAATTGGAAGTGTGTACTTTTTTTTGTTGTTGTGAGGGCTTCTCTCATGTTTATTGATCAAATGGTTGTTAACAACAATAAAATTCTGTATAGGGGAGTCAATGCTCAATGCACAATCATTAATCCACCCCAAGCCTAATTTTCGTCAGTCTCCAATCTTCTGAAGCATAACGAACAAGTTCTTACATGGAGAACAAATTCTTACATAGTGAATAAGTTACATGGTGAACAGTACAAGGGCAGTCATCACAGAAACTTTTGGTTTTGCTCATGCATTATGAACTATAAACAGTCAGTTCAAATATGAATACTCATTTGATTTTTATACTTGATTTATATGTGGATACCACATTTCTCTCTTTATTATTATTATTTTTAATAAAATGCTGAAGTGGTAGGTAGATACAAGATAAAGGTAGAAAACATATGTTGTAAGGGAGCAAATGTAGATGATCAGGTGTCTGCCTGTAGACTATGTGTTAATCCAAGCTAGACAAGGGCAATAAAACATCCACTTATGCAGATTTCTCTCAGAACAGGGGGGGTGAGGTTCTAAGCCTCACCTCTGTTGATCCCCAATTTCTCACCTGATGACCCCGCTGCGACTGTGCCTGTCTTAGGTTGTTCCTCCCTTGAGGAATCTTACCCGTCTCTGGCTAACCAGTCATCTTCCAGGACCATACAGGGAAATGTAAAGTTGGTAAGTGAGAGAGAAGCCTTATTGTTTGAAAAGGTTAGCTTTTTACTTCTTTGCATATTTATGCCCTGTAGCTTCTATGCCCAGCATTTGTCTTGAGGTATCTTTACCACTTGGAAGAATTATGATACTCGGTAAATTTGATATGAGGCACGAATTCTATTTAAGGGTTGTAATTAGGAAGGAAGAAGAAAAGCTATAGAAGTAGCAGGCGGAAGAAAACATGGGAAGATTATTTCTTTGGCATATTTTCTTGTAGAGTAACTTCAGCATGTATGGGGTTTAAACTACTAATTAAATTGCGCACACACACATTAACATAATAGGAGTATAGTTACATAACCAAAGCATACCTGTAATTACCAGCCATCTCCAGTGAAACCAAGAAAACCAGTTAGGCACCTTAGGCATTTGTGAAAACTTATCTATGATATGGTGGATATTGTCCAACTGAGCCTGAATAGTCTGAGAGAAATCAGACAAATTAAAACAACCCATTCCTGGGGACTGTTCACATCCCATATGTTCTTTTAACAGTAAATAGTCTGTAGTTGTAAGATTTTGGAGCTCTACAATTTGCACTTCTCCTAATTCTTGTTTGAGTTCCAACAGTATAGATCCAGTCAAATTTGTTGTTTTACTGTATGCACAGGCCAGCTTAGATATCTCCTTCTTCATTCCCATGGAAAGTCCAGGAACTGGTGGGATGAGTGCATCTACAGCTGTAGCAGTGCGTGGATCTTTGTTGGGGTTTTTTGATGATCATCTTCTGGCATGAGTCTTCCAGAGAGTGCTGATGTTGGAAGTTCTTTTTCATATCGTATCTTACTTCATTTTCAGGGTAGCCCAATTAGGCTTTGATCCTCTGTATAAACACAAACAGACCCTTTGCCTACACATTTATATGCCCTTTATACCCTTGTGTAGGACCCATTGGAGGTCTCCACACAGGAACTGCCTTTTTTTTTTCTTGGTATCATTAATATACACTTACATGACGAATATTATGTTTACTAGGCTCTCCCCTATACCAGGTCCCCCCTATAAACCCCTTTACAGTCACTGTCCATCAGCATAGCAAATGTTGTAGAATCACTACTTGCCTTCTCTGTGTTGTACAGCCCTCCCCTTTCTCCCATCCCCCCCTGCATGCTAATCTTAATACCCCCCTTCTTCTCCCCCCCCCTTATCCCTCCCTACCCACCCATCCTCCCCAGTCACTTTCTCTTTGGTACCTGTTAGTCCATTCTTGAGTTCTGTGATTCTGCTGCTGTTTTGTTCCTTCAGTTTTTCCTTTGTTCTTATATTCCACATATGAGTGAAATCATTTGGTATGTCTCTTTCTCTGCTTGGCTTGTTTCACTGAGCATAAAACCCTCCAGCTCCATCCATGTTGCTTCAAATGGTAGGATTTGCCCTTTTCTTATGGCTGAGTAGTATTCCATTGTGTATATGTAAAACATCTTCTTTATCCATTCATCTATCGATGGACATTTAGGTTGCTTCCAATTCTTGGCTATTGTAAATAGTGCTGCGATAAACATAGGGGTGCACTGGTCTTTCTCATACTTGATTGCTGCATTCTTAGGGTAAATTCCTAGGAGTGCAATTCCTGGGTCAAATGGTAAGTCTGTTTTGAGCATTTTGATGTACCTCCATACTGCTTTCCGCAATGGTTGAACTAATTTACTTTCCCACCAGCAATGTAGGAGGCTTCCCCTTTCTCCACAGCCTCGCCAACATTTCTTGTTGTCTGTCTTCTGGATGGCAGCCATCCTTACTGGTGTGAGGTGATACCTCATTGTAGTTTTAATTTGCATTTCTCTGATAATTAGCTATGTGGAGCATCTTTTCTTGTGTGTGTTGGCCATCTGTATTTCTGTTTTGGAGAACTGTCTGTTCAGTTCCTCTGCCCATTTTTTAATTGGGTTATTTGTTTTTTGTTTGTTGAGGCGTGTGAGCTCTTTATATATTCTGGACGTCAAGCCTTTATCGGATGTGTCATTTTCAAATATATTCTCCCATACTGTAGGGTTCCTTTTTGTTCTGTTGATGGTGTATTTTGCTGTACAGAAGCTTTTCAGCTTAATATAGTCCCACTTGTTCATTTTTGCTGTTGTTTTCCTTGCCCGGGGAGATATGTTCAAGAAGAGGTCACTCGTGTTTATGTCTAAGAGGTTTTTGCCTATGTTTTCTTCCAAGAGTTTAATGGTTTCATGACTTACATTCAGGTCTTTGATCCATTTTGAGTTTACTTTTGTATATGGGGTTAGACAATGGTCCAGTTTCATTCTCCTACATGTAGCTGTCCAGTTTTGCCAGCACCATCTGTTGAAGAGACTGTCATTTTGCCATTGTATGTCCATGGCTCCTTTATCAAATATTAATTGACCATATATGTCTGTGTTAATGTCTGGATTCTCTAGTCTGTTCCATTGGTCTGTGGCTCTGTTCTTGTGCCAGTACCAAATTGTCTTGATTACTATGGCTTTGTAGTAGAGCTTGAAGTTGGGGAGTGAGATCCCCCCTACTTTATTCTTCTTTCTCAGGATTGCTTTGGCTATTCGGGGTTTTTGGTGTTTCCACATGAATTTTTGAATTATTTGTTCCAGTTCATTGAAGAATGTTGCTGGTAGTTTCATAGGGATTGCATCAAATCTGTATATTGCTTTGGGCAGGATGGTCATTGTGACGATATTGATTCTTCATAGCCACGAGCATGGGATGAGTTTCCATCTGTTAGTGTCCCCTTTAATTTCTCTTAAGACTGACTTGTAGTTTTCAGAGTATAAGTCTTTCACTTCTTTGATTAGGTTTATTCCTAGGTATTTCATTTTTTTTGATGCAATTGTGAATGGAGTTGTTTTCCTGATTTCTCTTTCTGTTGGTTCATTGTTAGTATATAGGAAAGCCACAGATTTCTGTGTGTTGATTTTGTATCCTGCAACTTTGCTGTACTCCGATATCAGTTCTAGTAGTTTCGGGGTGGAGTCTTTAGGGTTTTTTATGTACAGTATCATGTCATCTGCAAATAGTGACAGTTTAACTTCTTCTTTAACAATCTGGATTCCTTGTATTTCTTTCTTTTGTCTGATTGCTGTGGCTAGGACCTCCAGTACTACGTTAAGTAACAGTGGGGAGAGTGGGCATCCCTGTCTAGTTCCCGATCTCAGAGGAAAAGCTTTCAGCTTCTTGCTGTTCAATATAATGTTGGCTGTGGGTTTATCATAGATGGCCTTTATTATGTTGACGTACTTGCCCTCTATTCCCATTTTGCTGAGAGTTTTTATCATGAATGGATGTTGAACTTTGTCGAATGCTTTTTCAGCATCTATGGAGATGATCATGAGGTTTTTGTCTCTCTTTTTGTTGATGTGGTGGATGATGTTGATGGACTTTCGAATGTTGTACCATCCTTGCATCCCTGGGATGAATCCCACTTGGTCATGGTGTATGATCCTTTTGATGTATTTTTGAATTTGGTTTGCTAATATTTTGTTGAGTATTTTTGCATCTACGTTCATCAGGGATATTGGTCTGTAGTTTTCTTTTTTGGTGGGGTCTTTGCCTGGTTTTGGTATTAGGGTGATGTTAGCTTCATAGAATGAGTTTGGGAGTATCCACTCCTCCTCTATTTTCTGGAAAACTTTAAGGAGAATGAGTATTATGTCTTCCCTGTATGTTTGATAAAATTCCGAGGTAAATCCATCTGGCCCGGGGGTTTTGTTCTTTGGTAGTTTTTTGATTACTGCTTCAGTTTCGTTACTGGTAATTGGTCTGTTTAGATTTTCTGTTTCTTTCTGGGTCAGTCTTGGAAGGTTGTATTTTTCTAGGAAGTTGTCCATTCTCCTAGGTTTCCCAGCTTGTTAGCGTATAGGTTTTCATAGTATTCTCTAATAATTTTTTGTATTTCCATTGGGTCTGTTGTGATTTTTCCTTTCTCGTTTCTGATACTGTTGATTTGTGTTGACTCTCTTTTCCTCTTAATAAGTCTGGCTAGAGGCTTATCTATTTTGTTTATTTTCTCGAAGAACCAGCTCTTGGTTTCATTGATTTTTGCTATTGTGTTATTCTTCTCAATTTTATTTATTTCTTCTCTGATCTTTATTATGTTTCTCCTTCTGCTGACCTTAGGCCCCATTTGTTCTTCTTTTTCCAATTTCGATAATTGTGATATTAGACCATTCATTTGGGATTGTTCTTCCTTTTTTAAATATGCTTGGATTGCTATGTACTTTCCTCTTAAGGCTGTTTTTGCTGTGTCCCACAGAAGTTGGGGCTTAGTGTTGTTGTTGTCATTTGTTTTCATATATTGCTGGATCTCCATTTTGATTTGGTCATTGATCCATTGCTTATTTAGGAGCGTGTTGTTAAGCATCCATGTGTTTGTGAGCCTCTTTCCTTTCTTTGCACAGTTATTTCTAGTTTTATGCCTTTGTGGTCTGAAAAGTTGGTTGGTAGGATTTCAATCTTTTGGAATTTACCGAGGCTCTTTTTGTAGCCTAGTATGTGGTCTATTTTGGAGAATGTTCCATGTGCACCTGAGAGGAATGTGTATTCTGTTGCTTTTGGATGTGGAGTTCTATAGATGTCTATTACGTCCATCTGCTCTACTGTGTTGTTCAGTGCTTCCGTGTCCTTACATATTTTCTGCCCGGTGGATCTATCCTTTGGGGTGAGTGGTGTGTTGAAGTCTCCTAGAATGAATGCATTGCAGTCTATATCCCCCTTTAGTTCTGTTAGTATTTGTTTCACATATGCTGGTGCTCCTGTGCTGGGTGCATATATATTTAGAATGGTTATATCCTCTTGTTGGACTGAGGCCCTTTATCATTATGTAGTGTCCTTCTTTATCTCTTGTTACTTTCTTTGTTTTGAAGTCTATTTTGTCTGATATTAGTACTGCAACCCCTGCTTTCTTCTCGCTATTGTTTGCCTGAAATATGTTTTTCCACCCCTTGACTTTTAGTCTGTACATGTCTTTGGGTTTGAGGTGAGTTTCTTGTAAGCAGCATATAGATGGATCTTGCTTTTTTATCCATTCTATTACTCTGTGTCTTTTGATTGGTGCATTCAGCCCATTAACATTTAGGGTGACTATTGAAAGATATGTACTTATTTCCATTGCAGGCTTTAAATTCATGGTTACCAAAGGTTCAAGGTTAGCCTCTTTAGTATCTTACTGCCTAACTTAGCTCACTTATTGAGCTGTTATATACACTGTCTGGAGATTCTTTTCTTCTCTCCCTTCTTATTCCTCCTCCTCGATTCTTCATATGTTGGGTGTTTTGTGCTGTGCTCTTTCAAAAGGAGTGCTCCCATCTAGAGCAGTCCCTGTAAGATGTCCTGTAGAGGTGGTTTGTGGAAAGCAAATTCCCTCAGCTTTTGTTTGTCCGGGAATTGTTTAATCCCACCATCATATTTGAATGATAGTCGTGCTGGATACAGTATCCTTGGTTCAAGGCCCTTCTGTTTCATTGTATTAAATATATCATGCCATTCTCTTCTGGCCTGTAGGGTTTCTGTCAAGAAGTCTGATGTTAGCCTGATGGATTTTCCTTTATAGGTGACCTTTTTCTCTCTAGCTGCCTTTAACACTCTTTCCTTGTCCTTGATCTTTGCCATTTTAATTATTATCTGTCTTGGTGTTGTCCTCCTTGGATCCTTTCTGTTGGGGGTTCTGTGTATTTCCGTGGTCTGTTCCAGTATTTCCTCCCCCAGATTGGGGAAGTTTTCAGCAATTATTTCTTCCAAGATACTTTCCATCCCTTTTCCTCTCTCTTCTTCTTCTGGGACCCCTATAATACAGATATTGTTCCTTTTAGATTGGTCACACAGTTCTCTTAACATTGTTTCATTCCTGGAGATCCTTTTATCTCTCTCTATGTCAGCTTCTTTGCGTTCCTGTTCTCTGATTTCAATTCCATCAATGGCTTCTTGCATCCTATCCATTCTGCTTATAAACCCTTCCAGAGTTTGTTTCATTTCTGTAATCTCCTTTCTGGCATCTGTGATCTCCCTCCAGACTTCATCCCACATCTCTTGCGTGTTTCTCTGCATCTCTGTCAGCATGTTTATGATTCTTATTTTGAATTCTTCGTCAGGAAGACTGGTTAGGTCTGTCTCCTTCTCTGGTGTTGTCTCTGTGATCTTTGTCTGCCTGTAGTTTTGCTTTATCATGGTGATAGGAATATTCGGCAGAGCTGGGACGAGTGACGGCTGGAAGAACTTCCCTTCTTGTTGGTTTGTGGCCCTCCTCTCCTGGGAGAACAGCGACCTCTAGTGGCTTGTGCTGCGCAGCTGCGCGCAGACAGGGCTTCTGCTTCCTGCCCGGCTGCTATGAATCTCTGCTGTTGCTGTGGGCGTGGCCTGGCTGGGGCTGCTGCTCCAAAATGGTGGAGTCCCGTTGGAGGGGGAGCGGCCTGGAGGCTATTTATCTCCATAAGGGGCCTCCGAGCTCCCTGCAGCCCAGGGGATTAGCGTGCCCTGAGATCCTCGGATTCTCTACCTCTGGATTAAGTGTCCCGCCCTGCCCCTTTAAGATGTTCAAAAAGCACCCACCAAAACAAAACAATGACCACACACACAAAAAAAAAATTAAAAAAAAAAAAATATATATATATATATAAAAAAATGGCCACTGGTTTTTCTTTATTCTCCAGCGCCAGCCTCAGGCATCTGCTCACCGGTCTTGCTGCCCTGTTTCCCTAGTATTGGGGTCCCTATCCCTTTAAGACTTCCAAAAAGTGCTCGCCAAAACAAAACAGGAAAAAAAAAGAAATGGCCGCTCGCTTTTCTTATGTCCTCCGGCGCCAGGCCTCTGGTACCCGCTCACTGTTCTTGCTGCCCTGTTTCCCTAGTATCCAGGGCCCCCCACGCACGCACTGTGTCTCCACTGTGGTCTGGATGGCTGGGGCTGGGTGTTCAGCAGTCCTGGGCTCCCTCTCCCTCCAGCTCTGCCTATTCCTCTCCCGCCGGGAGCTGGGGGGAGGGGCGCTCGGGTCCCGCTTGGCCAGGGCTTGTATCTTACCCCCTTTATGAGGTACTGGGTTCTCTCAGGTGCGGATGTGGTCTGGATGTTGTCTTGTGTCCTCTGGTCTTTAGTCTAGGAAGAGTTGTCTTTGTTATATTTTCATAGATATATGTGGTTTTGGGGAGATTTCCACTACTTTACTCATGCCGCCATCTTGGCTCCTAAATTTATTTTTAAACACCTACACACACATAGGATTTTTAATTTAAAAAACTATTTATTTTATATACATAGCTCTGCAATTTGCCTTTTTTAACATAATGGCATATTATGGACATCCCCTTTCAGGCCCCTATTCATAGAACTAACTCATTCTTCATCATAATATGTAACATTTTACTGTATGAATGAATCAAAATCTGTTCAACCATTTTCCTAATGATGAAAATTTAGGTGTTCTCTTGGTTTTGATTTTTATTCATTTTGGGTTTTTTGACAGGTAGATAATTTTTCTTAGCTGGGATTATAAGATATAAAACATAAAACTATATAATATTGAAAGAAAATTGTAACTTCAGCCTGAGGGAAACTTTCTTAAGCAATACAGAAAACACAGGTAGTGAATTACAAGAAAAGATATGTGTATTGTATTTAACTAATAAATACAATTGTATATTTTCCTCATGGGAAAAAACGTAAGAGCCAAGAGAAAAACAATAACCTGGGAGAAAACACTGTTAAAATAGAAAAGAGAAGACGAGGGGTGGAATATGGCGGCGTGAGTAGAGCAGCGGAAATCTCCTCCCAAAACAACATATATCTATGAAAATATAACAAAGACAACCCTTCCTAGAATAAAGACCAGAGGACACAGGACAATATCCAAACCACATCCGCACCTGAGAGAACCCAGCGCCTCGCGAAGGGGGTAAGATACAAGCCCCGGCCCCGCGGGAGCTGAGCGCCCCTCCCCCCAGCTCCCAGCCGGAGAAGAATAGGCAGAGCGGGAGGGAGACAGAGCCTAGGACTGCCGAACATCCAGCCCCAGCCATCCGGGCCAGAGTGCAGACACAGTACGTGCCCAGGGAGCCATGGATGCTAGGGAAACAGGGCAGCAAGAACAGTGAGCGGGCACTGGAGGCCGGGTGCCGGAGGACATAAGAAAAGTGCGTGACCATTTTCTTTTTCTGCTTTTTTGCTGTTTTGTTTTGGCGAGCGCTTTTTGGAAGTCTTAAAGGGATAGGGACCCCAATACTAGGGAAACAGGGCAGCAAGAACAGTGAGCTGGCACTGGTGGCCTGGCGCAGAGGACACCAGAAAAGCGAGCGCCCGTTTTTTTTTTTTTGCTGTTTTGTTTTGGCAAGCGCTTTTTGGTAGTCTTAAAGGGATAGGGACCCCAATACCAGGGAAACAGGGCAGCAAAACCGGTGAGCAGAGGCCTGAGGCTGGCGTCACAGAATAAAGAAAAACGAGTGACCACCTTTTTTTTTTAATTAAAAAAATTTTTTTTTTTTTTTTTTTTTTTGGTGGTCGTTGTTTTGTTTTAGTGGGTGCTTTTTGGAAGTCTTAAAGGGGCAGGGCGGGACACTTAACCCAGAGGTAGGGAATCCAGGGATCTCTGGGCACCCTAAACCCTGGGCTGCAGGGAGCTCGGAGGCCCCTTATGGAGATAAACAGCCTCCCAGCCACTCCTGCTCCAACGCGACTTCACCACTTTGGAGTAGCTGCCCGAGCCAGGCCACGCCCACAGCAACAGTGGAGATTATCTCCATAGCAGCTGGACAAGAAGCAGAAACCCTGTCTGTGCGCAGCTACCCACCACAAGCCACTAGAGGTCGCTGTTCTCCCAGGAGAGGAAGGCCACAAACCAAGAAGAAAGGAAGTTCTTCCAGCCGTCACTCGTCCCAGCTCTGCAAACTATTCCTATCACCATGAAAAGGCAAAGCTACAGGCAGACAAAGATCACAGAGACAACACCAGAGAAGGAGACAGACCTAACCAGTCTTCCTGACGAAGAATTCAAAATAAGAATCATAAACATGCTGACAGAGATGCAGAGAAATACACAAGAGAAATGGGATGAAGTCCGGAGGGAGATCACAGATGCCAGAAAGGAGATCAGAGAAATGAAACAAACTCTGGAAGGGTTTATAAGCAGAATTGATAGTATGCAAGAGGCCATTGATGGAATTGAAATCAGAGAACAGGAACGCATAGAAGCTGACATAGAGAGAGACAAAAGGATCTCCAGGAATGAAACAATATTAAGAGAACTGTGTGACCAATCTAAAAGGAACAATATCCGTATTATAGGGGTCCCAGAAGCAGAAGAGAGAGGAAAAGAGATGGAAAGTATCTTAGAAGAAATAATTGCTGAAAACTTCCCCAAACTGGGGGAGGAAATAATCGAACAGACCACGGAAATACACAGAACCCCCAACAGAAAGGATCCAAGGAGGACAACACCAAGACAGATAATAATTAAAATGGCAAAGATCAAGGACAAGGAAAGAGTGTTAAAGGCAGCTAGAGAGAAAAAGGTCACCTATAAAGGGAAACCCATCAGGCTAACATCAGATTTCTCAACAGAAACCCTACAGGCCAGAAGAGAATGGCATGATATATTTAATACAATGAAACAGAAGGGCCTTGAACCAAGGATACTGTATCCAGCACGACTATCATTCAAATATGATGGTGGGATTAAACAATTCCCAGACAAACAAAAGCTGAGGGAATTTGCTTTCCACAAACCACCTCTACAGAACACCTTAGAGGGACTGCTCTAGATGGGAGCACTCCGAGAAAGAGCACAGCACAAAACACCCAACATATGAAGAATCGAGGAGGAGGAATAAGAAGGGAGAGAAGAAAAGAATCTCCAGACAGTGTATATAACAGCTCAATAAGCGAGCTAAGTTAGGCAGTAAGATACTAAAGAGGCTAACCTTGAACCTTTGGTAACCATGAATTTAAAGCCTGCAATGGCAATAAGTACATATCTTTCAATAGTCACCCTAAATGTTAATGGGTTGAATGCACCAATCAAAAGACACAGAGTAACAGAATGGATAAAAAAGCAAGACCCATCTATATGCTGCTTACAAGAAACTCACCTCAAACCCAAAGATATGTACAGATTAAAGTCAAGGGATGGAAAAACATATTTCAAGCAAACAACAGTGAGAAGAAAGCAGGGGTTGCAGTACTAATATCAGACAAAATAGACTTCAAAACAAAGAAAATAAAAAGAGATAAAGAAGGACACTACATAATGATAAAGGGCTCAGTCAAACAAGAGGATATAACCTTTCTAAATATATATGCACCCAGCACAGGAGCACCAGCATATGTGAAACAAATACTAACAGAACTAAAGGGGGATATAGACTGCAATGCATTCATTCTAGGAGACTTCAACACACCACTCACCCCAAAGGATAGATCCACCGGGCAGAAAATAAGTAAGGACACGGAAGCACTGAACAACACAGTAGAGCAGATGGACCTAATAGACATCTATAGAACTCTACATCCAAAAGTAACAGGATATACATTCTTCTCAAGTACACATGGAACATTCTCCAGAATAGACCACATACTAGTCCACAAAAAGAGCCTCAGAAAATTCCAAAAGATTGAAATCCTACCAACCAACTTTTCAGACCACAAAGGCATAAAACTAGAAATAAACTGTACAAAGAAAGGAAAGAGGCTCACAAACACATGGAGGCTTAACAACACGCTCCTAAATAATCAATGGATCAATGACCAAATCAAAATGGAGATCCAGCAATATATGGAAACAAATGACAACAACAACACTAAGCCCCAACTTCTGTGGGACACAGCAAAAGCAGTCTTAAGAGGAAAGTATATAGCAATCCAAGCATATTTAAAAAAGGAAGAGCAATCCCAAATGAATGGTCTAATGTCACAATTATCGAAATTGGAAAAAGAAGAACAGATGAGGCCTAAGGTCAGCAGAAGGAGAAACATAATAAAGATCAGAGAAGAAATAAATAAAATTGAGAAGAATAACACAATAGCAAAAATCAATGAAACCAAGAGCTGGTTCTTCGAGAAAATAAACAAAATAGATAAGCCTCTAGCCAGACTTATTAAGAAGAAAAGAGAGTCAACACAAATCAACAGTATCAGAAACGAGAAAGGAAAAATCACGACGGACTCCACAGAAATACAAAGAATTATTAGAGAATACTATGAAAACCTATATGCTAACAAGCTGGGAAACCTAGGAGAAATGGACAACTTCCTAGAAAAATACAACCTTCCAAGATTGACCCAGAAAGAAACAGAAAATCTAAACAGACCAATTACCAGCAACGAAATTGAAGCAGTAATCAAAAAACTACCAAAGAACAAAACCCCCGGGCCAGATGGATTTACCTCGGAATTTTATCAGACATACAGGGAAGACATAATACCCATTCTCCTTAAAGTTTAAAAAAAAATAGAGGAGGAGTGGATACTCCCCAACTCATTCTATGAAGCTAACATCACCCTAATACCAAAACCAGGCAAAGACCCCACCAAAAAAGAAAACTACAGACCAATATCCCTGATGAACGTAGATGCAAAAATGCTCAACAAAATATTAGCAAACCGAATTCAAAAATACATCAAAAGGATCATACACCATGACCAAGTGGGATTCATCCCAGGGATGCAAGGATGGTACAACATTCAAAAGTCCATCAACATCATCCACCACATCAACAAAAAGAAAGACAAAAACCACATGACCATCTCCATAGATGCTGAAAAAGCATTTGACAAAGTTCAACATCCATTTATGATAAAAACTCTCAGCAAAATGGGAATAGAGGGCAAGTACCTCAACATAATAAAGGCCATTTATGATAAACCCACAGCCAACATTATATTGAATAGCGAGAAGCTGAAAGCATTTCCTCTGAGATCGGGAACTAGACAGGGATGCCCACTCTCTCCACTGTTATTTAACATAGTACTGGAGGTCCTAGCGATGGCAATCAGACAAAAGAAAGAAATACAAGGAATCCAGATTGGTAAAGAAGAAGTTAGACTGTCACTATTTGCAGATGACATGATACTGTACATAAAAAACCCTAAAGACTCCACCCCAGAACTACTAGAACTGATATCGGAATACAGCAAAGTTGCAGGATACAAAATCAACACACAGAAATCTGTGGCTTTCCTATACACCAACAATGAACCAACAGAAAGAGAAATCAGGAAAACAACTCCATTCACAATTGCATCAAAAAAAATAAAATACCTAGGAATAAACCTAACCAAAGAAGTGAAAGACTTATACTCTGAAAACTACAAGTCACTCTTAAAAGAAATTAAAGGGGACACTAACAGATGGAAACTCATCCCATGCTCATGGCTAGGAAGAATTAATATCGTCAAAATGGCCAACCTGCCCAAAGCAATATACAGATTTGATGCAATCCCTATGAAACTACCAGCAACATTCTTCAATGAACTGGAACAAATAATTCAAAAATTCATGTGGAAACACCAAAGACCCCGAATAGCCAATGCAATCCTGAGAAAGAAGAATAAAGTAGGGGGGATCTCACTCCCCAACTTCAAGCTCTACTATAAAGCCATAGTAATCAAGACAATTTGGTACTGGCACAAGAACAGAGCCACAGACCAATGGAACAGACTAGAGAATCCAGACATTAACACAGACATATATGGTCAATTAATATTTGATAAAGGAGCCATGGACATACAATGGCAAAATGACAGTCTCTTCAACAGATGGTGCTGGCAAAACTGGACAGCTACATGTAGGAGAATGAAACTGGACCATTGTCTAACCCCATATACAAAAGTAAACTCAAAATGGATCAAAGACCTGAATGTAAGTCATGAAACCATTAAACTCTTGGAAGAAAACATAGGCAAAAACCTCTTAGACATAAACACGAGTGACCTCTTCTTGAACATATCTCCCCGCGCAAGGAAAACAATAGCAAAAATGAGTAAGTGGGATTATATTAAGCTGAAAAGCTTCTGTACAGCAAAATACACCATCAATAGAACAAAAAGGATCCCTACAGTATGGGAGAATATATTTGAAAATGACACATCCGATAAAGGCTTGACGTCCAGAATATATAAAGAGCTCACATGCCTCAACAAACAAAAAACAAATAACCCAATTAAAAAATGGGCAGAGGAACTGAACAGACAGTTCTCCAAAAAAGAAATACAGATGGCCAACAGACACATGAGAAGATGCTCCACATCACTAATTATCAGAGAAATGCAGATTAAAACTACAATGAGGTATCACCTCACACCAGTAAGGATGGCTGCCATCAAAAAGAGAAACAACAGCAAATGTTGGTGAGGCTGTGGAGAAAGGGGAACCCTCCTACACTGCTGGTGGGAATGTAAGTTCAACCATTGTGGAAAGCAGTATGGAGGTACATCAAAATGCTCAAAAAAGACTTACCATTTGACCCAGGAATTGCACTCCTAGGAATTTACCCTAAGAATGCAGCAATCAAGTATGAGAAAGATCAGTGCACCCCTATGTTTATCGCAGCACTATTTACAATAGCCAAGAATTGGAAGCAACCTAAATGTCCATCGATAGATGAATGGATAAAGAAGATGTGGTACATATACACAATGGAATACTACTCAGCCATAAGAAAAGGGCAAATCCAACCATTTGCAGCAACATGGATGGAGCTGGAGGGTATTATGCTCAGTGAAACAAGCCAAGCGGAGAAAGAGAAATACCAAATGATTTCACTTGTCTGTGGAATATAAGAACAAAGGAAAAACTGAAGGAACAAAACAGCAGCAGAATCACAGAACTCAAGAATGGACTAACAGGTACCAAAGTGAAAGGGACTGGGGAGGATGGGTGGGTAGGGAGGGATAAGGGGGGGAGAAGTAGGGGGGTGTTAAGATTAGCATGCATGGGGGTGTAGGAGAAAAGGGAGGGCTGTACAACACAGAGAAGGCAAGTAGTGATTCTACAACATTTTGCTATGCTGATGGACAGTGACTGTAAAGGGGTTTATAGGGGAGACCTGGTATAGGGGAGAGCCTAGTAAACATAATATTCATCATGTAAGTGTAGATTAGTGATATCAAAAACAAAACAAAACAAAAGGGCAGTTCCTGTGTGGTAACCTCCAATGAGTTCTACACAAGGGTATAAAGGGCATATAAAAGTGTAGGCAAAGGGTCTGTTCGCGTTTATACAGAAGATCAAAGCCTAATTGGGCTACCCCAAAAATGAACAAAGATACGATATGAAAGAGAACTTCCAACATCAGCATTCTCTGGAAGACTCATGCCAGAAGATGATCATCAAAAAACCCCAACAAAGATCCACGCACTGCTACAGCTGTAGATGCACTCATTCCACCAGCTCCTGGACTTGCCATGGGAATGAAGGAGATATCTAAGCTGGCCTGTGCATACAGTAAAACAACAAATTTGACTGGATCTATACTGTTGGAACTCAACCAAGAATTAGGAGAAGTGCAAATTGTAGCGCTCCAAAATCTTACAACTACAGACTATTTACTGTTGAAAGAACATAAGGGATGTGAACATTCCCCAGGAATAGGTTGTTTTAATTTGTCTGATTTCTCTCAGACTGTTCAAGTTCACTTGGACAATATCCACCATATCATAGATAAGTTTTCACAAATGCCTAAGGTGCCTACCTGGTTTTCTTGGTTTCACTGGAGATGGCTGGTAATTGCAGATATGCTTTGGTTATGTAACTATACTCCTATTATGTTAATGTGTGTGCGCAATTTAAGTAGTAGCTTAAAACCTACACATGCTGAAGTTACTCTACAAGAAGATATGTCAAAGAAATAATCAATCTTCCCAGGTTTTCTGCCGCTTGCTACTTCTATAGCTTTTCTTCTTTCTTCCTAATTACAACCCTTAAATAGAATTTGTGCCTCATATCAAATTTACCGAGTATCATAATTCTTCCAAGTGGTAAAGATACCTCAAGACAAATGCTGGGCATAGAAGCTACAGGGCATAAATATGCAAAGAAATAAAAAGCTAACAATTTCAAACAATAAGGCTTCTCTCTCACTTACCAATTCTACATTTCCCTGTATGGCCCTGGAAGATGACTGGTTAGCCAGAGACGGGTAAGATTCCTCAAGGGAGGAACAACCTAAGACAGGCACAGTCGCAGCGGGGTCATCAGGTGAGAAATTGGGGATCAACAGAGGTGAGGCTTAGAACCTCACCCCCCTGTTCTGAGAGAAATCTTCTGCATACGTGGATGTTTTATTGCCCTTGTCTAGCTTGGATTAACACATAGTCTACAGGCAGACACCTGATCATCTACATTTGCTCTCTTACAACACTAAACTATGTTTTCTACCTTTATCTTTTATCTACCTACCACTTCATCATTTTATTAAAAATAATAATAATAAAGAGAGAAATGTGGTATCCACATATAAATCAAGTATAAAAACCAAATGAGTATTCATCTTTGAACTGTTTATAGTTCATAACGCATGAGCAAAACCGAAAGTTTCTGTGATGACTGCCCTTGTACTGTTCACTATGTAATTTATTCATTATGTAAGAATTTGTTCTCCATGTAAGAACTTGTTTGTTGTGCCTCAGAAGATTGGAGACTGATGAAAATTAGACTTGGAGTGGATTAATGATTGTGCATTGAGCATTGACTCCCCTATAGAGAATTTTATTGTCTTTAACAACCATTTGATCAATAAATATGAGAGATGCCCTCACACACAAAAAAAAAAAAAAAAAAAAAAAGGGCAGACTTCCAGTGGTAAAATAAATAAGTAACCGGGATGTAAAGTATAGCAGAAGGAATATAGTCAAGATATTGTAACTGCTTGATAGGGTGATAGCTGGAACCTAGAATTATGTATATAAATGTTTTATCACTGTGTTGTATACTTGAAACTAATGTAATGAAATACTGTGCGTCAACTACCCTTCAATAAAAAATAATTATCTAAAACAAAAAAACAGAAAAGAGAAGGCAACAGGTTAGTATATAGAGAAAGCTCCTAAAAGTTAATATTTTAAAAGTGCAAATATACTAGGCAATTCATAGAAGAGGAAATATGAATGACAACCATATGAAGAGATCCTCACCCTCACTAGTCATGGGAATACAAAATAAAAGAACAGCAAGATCTTATTTTTCATCCATCAGATTGGCAAAAATGTAAAAGACAGATAATGGTGCTTGGCAAGTGCATAAAGAAATGTACACTATGAAGCATTCTTGCTCAACATCTGAATCTCAACCATCTTTTCAGAGAGCAATCTGATAATATATGGTAGAAAAAAATTTTTAATGTTCATATTCTTTGACCCAGCAATTCAATTTAGAAAAAAATAATCTGAATATATAGTCTTTAGTGTCTCCCTATGTCTCTTCTTTCTTTTCCTCTCTTCTCGCTAGTACATCTCAGTAAACTGTCTCATTTCCCAAACATCTGGACTCTCATGTCCAAGCCTTCCGCCACCTCCAATAGACTCTTAGCCAACCAAAGCTAGTGCCTGCAATGCGGGGATGATCTTGGAAACCTGGAAGGCCTCATCTAGGAGTCTCTGTGTGCTTTCAGGAAAGTGAGGCCAAGGACTTCAGCAGAACCAACATTTACTTCAAGTTCCTGGTGTTTCTAACAATGTGCAGGATGCTGATGGCACCTGGTAGAGGCTGCTTTGCCATAGCCATTCTGCTGGCAATCGTGGACATCCAGTTTGGTGGTAAGGACAACCCAACCCCACAACCCCAGAGCAGACAGCCATCAGGGAGTATCCTAGACTCATAAAGAGGGATAGAGCACATGATTTATTTATTTGTTTGTTTGTTCTGGCTCTGGAGAAAAGGACCCACTATTCTTGACACTAATGAAAAGAGTGCTAAGAAATATAGTTTTTCTTTTTTGTTAGCTATCTCTCCATCAGACACTGTGCTTCTTCTGGGCAGCAAAGAGCCTGGTAATCAAAGAGCCTGACCCTCAATCTAAGATTTCTTCAAGTTCTTAAATGCACTGTAAGTTTGAAATACAAGTTTGTGATCCAGACACAGTATTTGTCAACTTTGCCAACCCATTTAACCATTCTGTGCCTCAGTTTATCTATCAAATGGGAACATTAATACCTGTCTCTGGGGTTAAACCAATGATTACATGTACACAAAGCACTTTAATAAAGGTCCTGTGGAAGTTCCAGTTGAAGAATAGAAATAAAATAAGAACTATTTCCAAGTCAATGAGTAACTGGACCTCCCTCCAATATGGGTATAACCTACATACAGACTACTATTCTAAGAGGATGGTATTTGATGCTCATGGGGCAGCCCTTATCTCTGCCTAAGCATTTATATATGAGTGAGTTTAGTTTACCATGTATACCCGGCCTCCCATGGCTAATTCTATCCTTCCCATTCTAGGATGCATGCACATCCTCAGCTCAACTTCCCAAGAAGGAAAGCGACTAAGCTTGATCTGTACTGTGTGGCATACAAAAGAAGAGGCTGAGGGGATTATAGTGTTTTTGTGCAAGGACAGGTTTTGGGACTGCTCCCCTGAGACAAGCTTGGAGCAACTGAGACTTACACGGGATCCTGGGAGAGAGAGTGCCAGTGAAAGATCATCTCAGTTGGTGTTCACCATAGACCAAGCCACACCATTGGACAGTGGGAACTACCAGTGTTGTGCAAGAAGCCAGAAGCCAGATATCCGCCTGCAGGGCCATATTTTCACCGTTTTAGTCACAGGTGAGCTCCTGATATCCCTAATACCACCAGGTGAGACAGTAAGCAGGATCAACTGCTGGCGACAGAAGCAGTTATTTCAGGTCCTGAATAGGCAGTCTTCTGGGGGAAAAGTCCTGCCCATTACTCAATTCGATTTTCCCCATCACTCCCACTGACAAATGCTGCCTTTCCTCAAAGCAAGGATACAAAGGTAACCTCAATTCGTCTTTAAAGTTGTAAAATCACACTGAGGTAGCCATCCCATTTTTATTGACACTGAAAGTGATGAACAAGGAAGTAAAACAACTTGTCTAATGCCACTCACAGACCAATGCCAGCAAAATCAGATAGAGGTCTGCTGGTTAGGCCTTCTGATTCCCAACTCAGAGCTCTCTCAGAGATGTGGCTATATTTCTAAATACAGGCACTGAGCTGGGACAGAGAGATGAATTGAGGTAAAATGGATAGTTGTCTAAAGGAGGATTTAATTGTAAGAAACAGAAACCCATTCAGGTAGCCACAGATTGAGGAGGAAAAATAGTACGGCAAGAAGCATAACTGGCCCTTGTGAGTTTGTTTCTGGAATCAGAAACCAGAAAGTCAACAGAACCCAAAACAGTTAGTCTCACTCTCTCTGGGGCAGCAAAGCCTCTCATCTCTCCACATTTCCTTCACTTTGTGCATGCTCCCCTGCTGTTATTACTTTGGCACAGCCTAAATATGGCCTCAGCTTTACATATATGACTTCCTTATATGCCTAGCAGAAAGCCTCCTTGTTTCCATATTCCTAGACAAAGGAGCAACCCTTCAATCTGAAAATATGTTCTACCTACAATTCTATACCCAACCAAAATACCAATCAAATGTGAGGCAAGAATAAAGCTAGTCAGACATGCAATGACTCAAATATTTTTTGCCTTTCATGTTATCTTTCTCAAGAAGCTACCAGAGGACATGCTTCAGTAAAATAAGAAAGTGAATCAGTAGAGTGGATAAAATGGGATTCAGGAAACAAAGACTCTAATAGAGGAAAGGAAATAAGGAAATTCTAGAATGAAAAAGGGCTCAAAGGGCAATTATTCCAGAAGAGAGGAGGAATAGTGCTCTAGAACTCTAGGGGCTAAAATTGGAATTGAAGCCATCTTTCTACAAAGGATTAAAGATATGGATATGGAAAACTGCCTGCTTAAAAAAAAAAAATTCAGGTGATCATTATTATTTCCAGGGAAAACACCAAGTTTTACAAAAGGAAAGTTACTAAATTTCCCTCATCTTCTCTAACATTAAGTCAATAGATGATGTCTAAACTTTGTCATCAGTAAGTGGTAATAGCAAATTACTCAGGAATATGATAAAATACCTGAGTTGACAGTGGTTTTCCTGGGAAATATGCAACCTAGGAGGATAAAAGAATACTGCTATCATTCTTAACCTTCAAATACTATCTTACTTTTTAAAGAAAAAAACACAAATTATGTTTCACACACACAAAAAAATAAAAATCTAGCTAAGGGCCTTTTAACAAATGCTTTTCAACATCTCCTATGGTTAGTGGCTATTCCAAATGTTTTACTTCAGTCTAGGCTGATTTGTATTTTCTTACTTGCTTTTTCGTGTCTTCCCATCTTACCTAGCTTCAGCATTCAGCACTTTCAGTCTTTTATTAAACTCTCATCTCTGTTGGCTTCCATGACTCTTTACTCCTTTGGCTTTTCTCTACTTCTCTGCCTCTGTTTCCTCCTCCTACCTCTCAAATATGAGAATTGATTACCCAAGACTCACTCTTCATCCCCTCAATATTTTCTCTCTTCTGTCTCTCCCCAGTTCCCAACCACCCTCCTGACTTAAACCTGCACCCCCTTGCACTTGACCCATTGATCAACTTCTCCAGCTCTCACCTCTTTCCTAAGTTTCAATTAAACATTCCCACTTACAACTGGACTCCTACCTCCTGAATGCCTTACCATCTCCTCAAACTCAAAGTCAAACTTATCCTCCTGAGACCTTCTGTCCATGATTTACAATTAAAACCTTGGTTCCTTTTTCTCTTTCCCATCCAATCAGTTTTAAAGTATCATTCATTCTTGCTCACATTCATTCCTTTCTTTCCAAAGGTGTATTCCAGGTCTTCATTACACTTAAAATATTCCAATGGTCTCCTAAACTGGTAAGCCTCTTGAGATCCGATTATTCTTTTTTGTATCTCCTACACACTACCTCAGGGTCTGGCACTGACCTGCTGCTTGATAAATGATCCATCAATTCTAAATACTCTGCTTCCAAACTGCCACCAGGCATCTTTTTAAAATGCCAATTTGTACATGCCAAACCACTACTCAAGAGTTTTAATGGTTTTTAACTGTCTATGGGACAAAGTTTAAATTACTTTAGCCTGGCATTGGAAGGTCTATAAAATTTCATTCTACTTAGTGGATAATCTGTCCCAATTAATCTAAGGGAAACTCCTCTTCCTTTCATCTAACTATGACTGTGCATCCAGACATAGCACTAAGCCTTAGAGAATACAATGGTGGGGGGGCGTTTTAAAACAAAGCTCCCTATAATCTAGTACTCATGTTCTAATACACCCAAAGCATTTCTAGTTGAGATGGTTCTCCCTAATATAGAATACCTTTCTCATCCTATCAGGATATTTAAATATAAGAGTCAGCACATATGGATGCTAAGAAAATGTGAACATGTTCCTTCTGGAAGGTGAAACTAGTAAGGCCAAACAGGTAACAGATAATATCAATAACCAATGTCTACCACTCACGGAGTGCTTACTGGAGTGCTTACTGTGTGCCAGGCATTGTGCTAAGTGATATTTTGATTATTTCACTTAATCTTCATGGCCTTTTGAGGTAGGTACTATTATTGTTATTCAAGCTCAAAGGTACTTTGTGTAAGTGCAGTTACACTCAGCTACTAAATGGTGTTTAAAAATTCAGATGTATTCCAAAGTCCAGGGTTTTAACTTAAATTGCTGGACCCACTCCAGAATATGGACACCCAAGTCCAAGGTGACTAAGCTACTTTAGCTTTCTCTCTAGCAAGACTTGAGTTCCTAAACTCTAAAGGTAGGCCTATTTGCATCCCCAGTGTGACACACAGATTCTATACTTATTTATTGCTGCTTAAGAACATCATCATCACCCACAAATGTTAAAAAAAATATTTATTTGGGCAATGAATTATGCTGAGGTATCCCTGGAGACCAAAAAGAAAATGTCCTGAGATAATGCAAAAGGAGGTATTAATGCTAAAACCCTCCCCTGATCCATGGATTCTCTTTTGAACCAGAGACAGGAAACTACACAGTGACAGTGATGGGACTGAAACACCCCAAGTTCAGCCACAGTAAAGGTGCTCTCAATTTAGGCTTTCTGCAAGAAAAGGTCTCAGTGATGCTGGTCACCAGCTTGGTAGCCCTTCAAGGTATGTTCAAAAAAGCCTTAATCACCCCAAGCAATGAAGGTGCTGTACCTTTGACATCTTGGTTATTCTCCAGGAAAGGGGTGGAAAGCCCAGAGTGGGAAGGGGAAAAGCTAATGGTCCTGGTGAGCCATAGGAAAACATCAAACAAATGTGAGGGAAAAATTGGTCCAAAGGGACCAAAGACATTACTAATGAGGGAAAGTTGGATGAATCGTATGTTCCATTAGATAGGTCAGACCTATTAGGAAAGTAAGCCTCTGGGACAGGCAAGTAAATGCAGCCTTCTCTACTCACTGGATGACCAGAGGGCTACAAGTTGAGGCAACAGATGTTTGCCTGTTATGTGAAAATGAACAAGACAAGAGACAAACTTGGTCTTGAGGTGGGTTTTAAACAATGTAGCTCCTCAGCAAAGGCTGAGGACCAGATTAAGTAAATTAAATACTTGTAGCTGAGTCCTCTGAGTATTCACCAATATAGATCAAGGTTTTCCTTCTAAGAGACTGGAACTTGCAATGATTTGCCATTATGTTTTTGCATAATCAGTAACTGATGCATATTTTTTTGCTCCTCCTTGGCACTTAATTCCATTTCATTGAGGCTTTGTGCTAATCAATAACTAGCACTGTTGAGTGCTACCAGAATGAAAGTGCAGGGACTTTGTCTTGTTTACCCCAACAAAAAGACAGTACCAGGTACATAGTAGGCTCTTAATATGTTTAAAGAATTTGTGTAATGAGTAAGACTTTACATATAGTGATTTCTAACCTCACACAAGCATTCCAAGTAAATATTCTCTCATTACTCATCAGGAAATGGGTGCAAAGAGGTTAACACTGCCCCAGTCCACCAGGAATTAACACAGGACCTTCTCACTCTAAAACCTTGCATTCTCAGTAACTACCTACTATTTACTAAGCACCTTCTCTCTCCACTCCTTCAGCACCCTCCCCATTTAAGACTGCCTCCTCCCACTTCCAGGACCACCTAACATTCCCTATTTCAGCCCCTTATCTGCAAACAATTTAAAACAGAATCGTTATCTGTGATCCTTAACACCTGCCAAATTAAACTTAATGCCAGTGTTTAGGAGGAAACTGGTGAGTCATCAAGGTGTCTGACCCTTGAGATATTCTTTACTGAATCTAAATCCCCTCATATAGTTAGGCTTCCCTGTTAAATTTTATTTCTTCGTACAGAATAAGAACTCTGAAGACCAGAGGAAATTGAACCTAAGTCACACGATCTACTACCACTTACTACCTTTGACTCCCACGTAACGCTAGAGCAGAATTATGTTAAGCTCTTTTTACCTTTCCCAACCAGGTGAGGAGAAGAAGATCTTTTTGATAGTTCATTTTCTTTCTCCTCCTACTCAAGGTTTAGGAGAATTATGGAAAATGTAGTGTCCAGTAGAAAAGTATGTTTTTTCAGGCCCAGATCAACTTCTCACATGTGACAAAAAGAATGAGGTAGTTTCCTGGATCCGTTTCCCTCAGAGCTCATGAAACTAATTTCAGTGAATATCTGCCCTACCATCATGCCAACCATTCAGTGCTATACATGGAAAATCAACCTTGAACCTCTGTAGTGGCATCTATTTTTTCTTTGACTGTCCTACTTTCCAGCAAAGACAGATCAAAGGTTGATTCCTCCCCACTTCCACCATAAGTTAGATTTGCCAAATCTTGTAAGACCCAACACATATATTACATTCCCTCCTTCTTTCCTTTTCTATACCCTCTCTAGTCATGAGGACTTATCAACACATATCCCAAGATGAATTTCATCAAGTGTTTTGTTGATTGCTACTCTAGGTTGTGTGACAATAATACAAGCTTTCCTTTTTCTTTCCATAGTTTTATGAGCCTTGTCCCAGAGGAAACTTAAAAATTTACAGCAAGATAAATCTCACTCTCTTTAGCTTGGTATCTTTCACATTACAATATGCACAAAGAAGAAAACAGTCACAGGAGAAAAGATGCTAAATATGCCAAGCATCTGGGAAAAGACAAGGTGGGGTAAATGAATGTATACTTTGACCTGCCCTCTTCATTGCCAGAGCAAACCTGCCTCTCTTCCCACTTCAGCCAACAGCAAATAAAAAGAAAAGCCTTCACAAAAGTGGCTGGTGTACAGTTCTCATTCAAATATTGGATAAGCATATGTGTTTTTGTACCCTGGAAGAATTTTTCCTCCCTCCCCTCCAACACAATAAACAAGCAAGTCAAACAAAATGAGAACACCAATTTTTTTGAAAGAAATTTTTATTTAACACTGTAAAACTGAAGAGAGGAAACAAGCAAAGATAGGTAAGAGAGGAGAGGAAGAGAGCCAGACCCAACGACTGATATGGCATGAAAAAGGAAATGAAGAGAGACCTTGGTGTTCAACAGCGTACACAAGGCACTGCTGGAAGAAGAGAAGATTTGAGCAGAACAGGTGCACTGCACAGCGTAACTCTCTAGCTTCAACTAAGAACTTGTCAGCCTCTTTGGTCATCTCTCTCTCTCTCTTAAAATAAATGCCCAAAGCAGTATTTGCAGCCTTTTCTTTTCTCTTGAATTCACAAATCCACTTGTCTTTCTCTTTGAACAGATGACCTCTTGTCATAGTTAAGCAGAGAGGAGGAGGCAGGATATTCCTAATAAGAAGAACCACATGAATGAAGAGGTAGGAAAACAGATGATTTAACTGGAACTAAATGGCAAGCCATAAAAGGAAACAGACCCCTTACCTGTGATCCCTGGCCAGGACCTGTCAAATGTGGGAGCTAGAGTTTGTGGGAACAGAGGGAGAAAACTGAACGAGATGGTTAAGACCCTTAGTAGTGATGGTCTTGAACCTCAAATTAAGGATTTTGGGTTCTGTGTCTTATGGAGGTAAAAAGACTAGGCAGTGGAGTCAAAAGACCTGGATTCAAATTCTGGTTCTCCAACATACCAGCTATGTGTCCTTGGGCAAATAAAGTTTTGAGATACTATTTCTGTCTACTAATGTGTAAAATGGAATATTGCCTTCTCTATATCCTATATATCTATATATTTCCACAGAATTGCTCTGAGGATCAAATGAGATTTAGGACCTTAAACCCAGAGCCATCTGAATTCTGACTTTGAGAGACTCCAAAGCTCTTTCCACTCTATTGTTCACTTTAATCCTTCTCTGCTGTTTTATGGAAGTTAGTTTTGTGTTTCTAACTAAATTTTAAGCTCACATGTATGGAGATGTCTTTTGCTTTTACTATTCAAAGAATCTTCTGAAACTATTCAATATCACACAATCACTGGAATTCTCACAAAGAAGCCATGTCCTATAGAAAAGGTTTCATCCATTGTGCTATACTAATTACAGACCACATGTAAAACTCTGCAAAAAGGACACATGACTGCTGCTCAAGTTTATCGAGACAAGAGTATCAGACTATTAGCTGTGACTTGAACTAAGCAGAATAAATTCAAGCAATGATGAGTCAGAGGTCTCAGTTATAAAGAATTTATTATTCTGCTTACCTCAAGACTTGGTTACACAGAAATTTGAAATTCTTATATATTGGTTTTCAAAATGCACTGATAGCACTGATTTCAAATAAGCCTGTAAATTTCCATGCATGAATAGGTAGTTTCCTGGACACACAATTTAACCTCAATCTGTATGAGTGATAGTCACAACTCATGGAATTTGAACTCCTATGAGTTATTACAAGGAATCTGTATAAACATTACTTTCAGTCTTATTAAATAATATATCTTATAAATATGTATACATTGTATTTCAACTGGATGTAGATTTTGGTAAACTAATAAAGACAAATTGATTTAAAAGCATTACTAAAATAATAGCTGCTTTTTTTTTTCATCAAAAGATACTAAAAATAAAACTCATCTTTAGAGGGGGGGATAATTTTTGGACCTTAAAACTGCTACACTTTATTAGAAAAGGTAAAGAACCACAAGCTTATATCCCACGACTCACAGATAGATGTTAAGTGTTCCAGCTGAAAGAAGAAAGGCAACAGACTGCTTCTGTGGACACCATCAAAGTGTAATTCAGCAAAACAAAGTTTATATGTATAAAATCTTGAGAGTCAAATGCCTATAATCCCATTTATCCGCCAGGTATGAGAAATCAAAACCTCATAATGTATTTTGGATAAGACAAGGGCTCTATTTTGATCCTGGAAAATATCCGGTTGTAAACATTGTATTCTATGCATTCCATTTTAAACCCTTGGGGCAGCCCTATGGTTTCCAGCCTAAGTGCTAAAATATTGACATTACAGCAAGGTACAATTTCCCTTCAGGATAGCTATTTCTGGTATGTTTACCGCACCAAATCTTTCCAGATTTCCTGCATCAGATATGACGTGAAATTAATTTTCAAAACTCTCAATAAGAGTACTCTCTCCTGCTAGTCACCCCAAACTCCCAAATCATCATCGGTTTATTCTTGCAAACAGCACTCTTATAATCCCACCTCTATACCACATGGGCCAAAAAGGGTTTTTCCCTAACATCCAACTCTCTATTTACCAGCTCTGCTCATCCTCCTCCTAAAATCTTCCTTCACAAATGTTTGTGGCCTGCCTAGATTCAACTCTGCAGTGCCCTTCACCTCCCCAAACTCCAGAGGCTGTTTTTTGTTGCTGTTTAAAACAGACACTAACTATGATTCCCTCTTGATTAGTTTTTGTTAAGACTGATACACTTAATTTGTATTCCTTGAAGAAATAGCACTTGGACACAAGAGAGAAAGAAACTGGAAGCATGCAGGAGGTCATGAGAAAAATCAATTTGGTATCAATAATTTATCAAGACAAAAATTTTTAAAGAGACAACTGTATTTGAGTTCAACTAATTATAATACAGAAACAATGGATGATGAACACCCTTTCCTCAAATCCACTTTTTCTCAACCTTCAGAAACGACTAGGCTTCTACCTCCAGTGAATACCTTTGCCACACACACCATATAACAGGGGACCTGCCCAAGCCGACCGTGCCCTCTACCAAACAGCTGTGGAAATACAAGGGCCTGAGGTATGTGCAGTGAGAATCAGACTGTGAGGCTCCAGTCTTCCCCTGCAACCTTGTTAACTCTAACTCAGTGCCCTCCTCTATCCTTTCTTCCTCTACTATGAAATGTGCATATAGGTGTGTACTTATGAATATATATATATACATGCATATGTGCACCACACACACAAGTGTGTAATACAGTGACATAAACAAAGAATTTTTCTCCTAATAACTATTTAATCAAAGTGAGACTTGTTGGGGAAAAAAACAAATCATTCCCCCAAAATCTTCTAACTTGAGAATTATTGGACCAGAGAGAGTACTGCTCAAGGAAAACATCTAAACACCTGCTCAAGCAAATGTTAACACAATTTTTAATAAGCTGAAGAAGCTATTTAATTTACAGCCATTTCCACATCCTCCACCTAGAGCAATTCCTTCTTCTTACAAATTAAAACATTATAAAGAAAGAGTCTTTCAAGTCATTCCTAGAAATAAACTCTTGACCCCAGCCATGTTCTAGTGCTAAAGCAATGAATCTGCAATGTTCATTCCTTAGAAAGGAAGGCTTCTCAGACTTCCAGGTTAATATACATTAAGAAGAAAACAGATAAGCACACAACAAACTGGTCCTCATCCCATTCACATTTCTTCCACTGTTAACCTACTTAATACTGATGTATCTAACCAAGGCAGATATTTTTCTCACACACATTGTTTACTTGGCAAAACTTAAGTGGGATGAGGACCATTCTGCTGTGTGCATCAATTCTTCCTCCTTGTCACGGCTAATTTTGTGTACGCCAACTTAACAGAGCCAGGGGGTGCTCAGATATCTGGTTAAACATTCTGGGTGTGTCGGCATTTCTGGTAAGATTAACATCTGAATTGGTAGACTAAGTACAGAAGATTGTCCTGCCTAATGTGAGTGGGCCTCATCCAATCAGTTGAAGGCCTAAAAATACAAAAAGACTGACACTCCTGTTAGCAAGGGGAAATTTCTCCTGCCTGACTGCATGAGTTGGGGCATGGGTCTTTTCTTGCCTTTGAATTTGAACTGAAACATCAGTTTTTCTTGAATCTCAAGCCTTCCAGTTTTTAGATTGGAACTTATACCATTGGCTCTCCCAAGTTCTCAGACCTTTGGAATTAGACTGGAACTGTGCTATCAAATCTTGGTACTTTTTAGTCTCCAAAATCCTGCAAGCCTATTACTTATAATACATCTCTTTATACACAGACACACACACGGCCCTTATTGGGAAAACTGTTTCTCTGGAGAACTGTGACTAATACACTCCTTAACCTAACTTAACCTGAAAGTCTAAGATGCCTCCTATCTAGGAACACACACTACAGATTCATTAAGTGGGAGGGGTCCAGAAAATAAGTCTCATATCCTCTTATCAGAGCAAAAAAAAGTGAAGAAATTTCAGATAACAGACTGATGCTATTTGTTACTCTGTGTATTGAAAAGGTAAATCCCTATCAAGTACTTTGTTTCCATCCCTTTGTGAAGTTACTCGGATCCTTTCTAATTCAATAGTTCTAAGTAAAATACAACTGCCTATACTGGCATCTCCAGGTGCAAGCAACTAACAGGAAGACAAAAATTTCCAGCTGTCATAATTTTTCTGATACCGTTGTACTTGAATACTGCAATGTGCTCCAACTACAGCATAGTCTTTCTCCATCTAAGTATTGGTCAATTAAATATTCATAATATACCTCTTACCTACCCATAACCTCTTCATCCTCCCATTCAAAACCAATGTATTTTGGGGCTACATTTCAATAGCTATAGCAAATAGCTCACATTCTCCAAAGAAACAATCTCTAAAGAGGTATAATATGAGGGACGTATGAGAAAATGTCTTTTAATTCCTCTGGGCCCAACCTGAATCATACCTTACAGTCACAACTTTTAGAGGCAGGCTACTTTGGAGCAAGTCAACTCTCCAACTTTCTCCCCCCGCTGTACTTCTTTATCCTCTACCAAGTATACTGGTATCCCTAACCTCCATACCTCAACCCCAAAACCAGTGTATGATAATCAATAAAATTGAAGAAAGACTCCTAGCCATGAGAGAGACTCATCCAAGCATGGCCCTCTTGCTCTGATCCAAACTATGAAGGGTTAATATGACCATACAAAAGGTAACATTCTGTCAACCTTATTGGTACACCAACAGTAGTTACATGTCCCCATCATTGCCTTTTGAGACTTTAAAAGTTCCAGCAACATTCTTGATCTTCTTCATTTATTCAACTTTAAACATTTAAATGCACCAAAGAGTACGTACATGTGCATGGGACACTTTTAGAATGAAGAGATAAGGCCTCCTTCTCCTAGGTCATGATCATCATAGTCAATTTGATTCCAAATACAGCCAGAACCAAGCAGAACAGAAAGGTTTCAGAGATGTAAAAGATCTTGAAAAATTGAGAAAATGTGAAATCTTAATTCCTGAAGACCAATGAATTACTAAACACACTGAATTGGCTGTAGAAGCTGTAATGAAGTATTTCTATTTCTGTGAGGGAAATTATTTTAAGGTCTCCAGGACAAAAGACAGTAAAAAATGAGTTGGAGGTCATTAAAAGACCACAAAACCAGTGACTTCAAATATCTGTCCTTCTGTACCTGTCTGCTGCCCAGCTCACTCCCAAAAAGGAACCAGAATCAGACTGCCACCAACATAAGACTCCTGAGACATGTCATGTTGGTTTCTGCAGAAACTGCATCTTGTGAAGTAGTCTTTAAAAATTAAAATGAGAAGACCAAAGAGTATAATCATAAGCCACTTTCTCCTTCCCACTATAATTTTTCTTTGATTTTCTGAGGATTCAAAACAAAACAAAATCATTAGCCTCAGATTCCTGCATTGTTCTGCCCTCACTTCATGGCTATTGTGGCCGAGAGTAGATGTTTTTGTACAATTAAAACAGAAGGACTTTTAGGACTCTGGTTCCATTGTATTTACTGTAAAATATACTAGTGGTAGGGTGCAGGTTGGACAAGGAAGTGGAAACATCCATTACAAGGTAACATGACAGATAGCAGGACCCTAGCTAGACTTCAAGGAACTGATTCTACTCTGGCAGGGGAAACCAACATAATTAACTTTCACGCTTATAAAATTATCATTCTGAATTTAGGAATAAGAGACATTTGGTTGTAGATACAATTCCGTCTGTAGATACTAACTAAATTTAGAGAAGAAAAAACAGTCAAGGCATTAATATTATGGGTTGGGGTTTCTTATGCAATTCCTAAATCCACCTACTATTTTTTGTTTTGATACAATTTACACTGTGGTAGGAAGACTACCACAGCTCTGGCTCAGATATGGTCTTTAGCTTCAGAAAGTCCATCGGTCATGTAGCTGGTTATCACTGCTATATCTGTTGCTTGCAGAGGCCTCAGAGCTCTGGGTTTGCCGAGTAGAGTCCTCACCATTTAAGCTCTTCCTACATACAGGACATGTGTCATGCTGAAACAGAAAGATAGCAGTCCATGTAAACAGCTTGTCCTGAGAAGCTGGATGGATGTACCAAACACTTAAGAAACCCTGAGGGTTGACAAATAGAAAAACACACAGTGCACACTGGGCTCCATGATGCAACATCAGGACATCTCCCAAACAGAACTTGAAACAGCAGTGACAGAGAACTCTAGGCCAGCAACTTAACAATAGCTGACACATACCACCAAACAGACCTAACCAGAGACAGTGACCTGAGATGGTCTAGAGCAAGAGTCAGCAAACTTTTTCTGCAAAGAGACAGGTAGTATTTTAGACTGCAGGACATACCATTTGTGTTCCAACTATTCATTTGTGCTGATGTAGCACAAAAGTACTATAGACGACTATAAACAAATAAGCGTAGCTGTGTTGCAATAAAACTTCATTTACAATAACAGGTGGCAGGCCACAGAGACTTGTAGACTGCAGTTTGCTAACCCCTGGTCAGGGAAGGTCCAAACAAGTAATAGTCTAAAAAACAGTAATAGTGCTATTAGGAGTTAGCTAGGGAGTAAAATCTGTTCTGCTTGGCATTCCATTAAATGTTAACAATACCCTTACTCTGAACCATCCCTGTAAGTAAGATGTTACTGGCATAGATGCTCCATCATGGATACACTCTCTGTACTCACCAGTTCTAACCATGGCACAATACAACTGCTGTGAAAGAAGTGGTTGCAGGGTAACTGCCGGACTTCCTCTTCAACTGTGTAATCTTCTTTGCATACTGGACATTCTAAACCTATATCTATTAGAGAAGGAAATGCCTTTTAAGGTAAACAAGCAAAAAGAAGGAAGAAAAAACTACCTCAATGTCTTTAACAACCCACAACCACAGAATGCCTAAAGAAAAGACACAAAGTACTCCCAAGGTGGAGGCAGATAGGAAGTATGACTTTTATTTCAAAATGGTAGCGGTGGTAAAAAGTGGTAGTAGGCAGGATTATAAAAAGGAGTTCTGATGAATGGGCTTATTCCAATAAGGCCTAGATAGGAACTATATATAAGGTCTTCTTCTCTTTTTTTTTGTTTACATTTGAATTAAACTTTTTTAAATTGAAGTATCCCTAATATATGATCTTGTATTGGTTTAAAGTATACAATACAATGGTTCAACAGGATTTAATACCCATAATCCTCACTAACTAACCCACTAGTGCAGCTACTATCTGTCTGCATAGGAAGATCTAATTGAATCACTGGCTATATACTCCATGCTATACTACTATCTCCATGACCAACTTATGTTTCAGAATTTTTGTGCCCCTTTATCCCCTAACCTTCTCCACCCATGCAATCCAACCCCTCCCCCATGGTAATCACCAGTCACTTCTCCCTATCTATGAGTCTACTGCTGTTTTGTTCATTTTCTTGTTTTGTTCTTATACTCCACAGATGAGTGAGATCATTTGGTACTTGTCTTTCTCTGCCTGGCTTATTTCACTTAGCATAATACCCTCTAGTTCCATCCATGTTGTTGTAAATGGCAGGATTTCCTTATGGCTGAATAATAGTCCATTGTGTATTTGTACCACATCTTCTTTATCCATTCATCTGTTGATGGACACTTAGGTTGCTTCCATAGCTTACATATTATAAATAATATGGCAATAAACATAGGGGTGCATATATCTTTTCAAATCAGGGATTTTGTTTCCTTCAGACAAATCCTTAGAAATGGTATTACTGGCTTGTATGGTATTTCTATTTTTAGTTTTTGGAGGAACCTCCATTAATACTTTCTATAAGTGGCCGCACCAATTTACAACAGTTAGGAGGTTTCCCATTTCTCCAGATCCTCACCAACACTTGTTACTTCTTGTCTTTTGGATTGTGGCCATTCTAAATTGTATGAAATGATAGCTCATTGTGGCTTTGATTTGCATTTCCCTGATGATTAGTAATGTGGAGCATCTTTTCATGTGCCTGTTGGCCATATGCATTTCTTCTTTGGAGAAATATCTGTTCAGGTCCTCTGTCATTTTTTAATTGGGTTATTTGTTTTTTGGGTGTTGAGGATTATGAGTGTTTTATATATTTTGGATATTAGTTCCTTACTGGATAATCCACTTTTGAATATATTCTCCCATGCTATAGGTTGGCTTTTTGTTCTGCTGATGATGTCCTTTGCTGTAGAGAAGTGAAGCTTTTTAGTTTGATGTGGTCCCACTTGTTCATTTTTTGTTTCCCTTGCCCAAGGAGATGTGTCCAGGAAAAAACTGCTTGTGGTTATGTTCAAGAGATTTTTGCCAGTGTTTTCATCTAAGATTTTTATGGTTTCATGTCTTACATTTAGGTCTTTGATCCATTTCGAATTTACTTTTATGTATGGAGTTAGACAATAATCTGATTTCATTCTCTTGCATGCAGCCGTCCAGCTTTCCCAACACCAGTTATTTATTTATTTTTTATTTTGCTATCATTAATATACAATTACATGAACAACATTATGGTTACTAGACTCCCCCTATTATCAAGTCCCTACCACATACCCCATCACAGTCACTGTTCATCAGCATAATAAGATGCTATAGAATCACTACTTGTCTTCTCTGTCCCAACACCGGTTATTGAACAGGCTGTCTTTTCCTCATTGTACATTTATGGCTCCTTTATTGTATATTAACTGACCATATATGTGTGGGTTTATATTAACTGACCATATATGTGTGGGTTTTGATTACTGTAGCACTTTGTAGTATTAGCTTGAAGTCAGAGTGCATAATCCCCCAGCTTTGTTCTTCTTTCTCAGGATTGCTTTGGCTGTTTGTGGTCTTTTGCAGTTACATATGAATTTTAGGATTATTTGATCTAGTTTATTGAAAAATGCCATTGGTATTTTGATAGAGGTTGCACTGAATCTGTAAATTGCTGTGGGCAGGATATAAGCCTATTTTTCAATGTAAAGAGTTGGAAGAAATAAACTGGGGCTTAGATTTTCTGTTAAATAAAGAAGGAAAAACATCTTACCAAAGGCATGACAGCCTTCTGGCAGTTTCTACTTAGGAAACTGGCTACCTGTCTACATAACTGAGGGACTCATCTCAGCAATCTTAGCAGTTCACATTCAGTGTTTCAAGCTGCTTTTACACTACTATTTTTTCACATTATTTATCCTCTTTCAATGTGGCTGCCCTAAAGTCCTCTGTACAGGTTGTTAATTAAAAGCTGTACCAGGAGGTGGTGCTGCAGAATTGCAAAGCCCAAGGGTAGCTCGGTCCCTAAATCCAGAGACAGGAAGTCCTCTTTTCTGAAAGGAAATGGCTACAATCTAAATTGAGAGTACCAAGGAGCAAATTCCAAGTCTCTCAAGTCTGGCTAATAATACCAGCTAGTTTATCTCTCTAGTAGCCAGGATATGCTTACATGCCCCACAGCATTCAAGGCATTTGAAGCGAGACTACAACTCAACAGATTCACTCCTTCCTCTCCACTCCTACCAACTTTGCCCTAATTCTAGCTTTTACTTCTATACCTGGTCTGCTATAACAGCCTCCCAGGCAGCATCCCTGACTCCAGGACTTCAACCCTCCAAATATATCCTACACTTTTCTACTGGTTAATTTTCCCTTCATAGAAATCTCCAGCTCATTTTCACTCAGATTTTCAGTGGGTACCTCAAAATCAACAAATTTAAAATAAAAAATATCACACTAACTCCCTACCCAAAGGAGAGCCCCCTCACAATTCCCCCTTCCGATGATGGCAGCACTGTCTCTGTAGTTACAAAGTTGCAAACTCTTAGAATCATTTTTTACCCTTTCTCCTTGAAAGCCTTTCTTCAAAATGATTTTCTGAATTACCCTTTCCTTTTGTTAGCACTGCCACCATTAATGGAACCCTACATGGATGCTCTAACAGTTCCTTAAATCCCTGTTTCTGTTTTCTCTCTTCTATTTTAGACACTACCTCCAAACAAATAACTTACCTTCTACCTAAAATATCCAGCTCTAACTACTCTGCCAGTTCCAAGGTCTTCAATAACAAGGCCCTACCCTTCCTACCCAGTTACATTTCCCACTATTCCCCCAAAACCAGATTCTATTTCAGGTCTAATAACGTCATTCTCCTTACACCTGACTCAGACACCCATTCCATGCTGACATTTTTACACTGGTTCATGCTTTTCCTTATATAGGATAACCTCTCTAAGATGGTTCATCTTGTCTTTAAAATCTGACTCTAAACTGGAATTTGTAGGGAAAGTAATTCCCAATCCAAATATCCTTTATCACTAAGTACCTTTAGTGCTTATAAATAAAATAATATGTATGTTTAATGTACCTAAGTGTATCTGATACAAAGTATATGTGAAACAAATCCCCAGCCTCCCATTTTTTCTCTTCCTCTTTCCTCAATCAGTATCATCTGCTCAACACTGTTTTTCATACTGTTGTCTGTTTGGTGAGTTTTGCTTCCCCTGGTAAGTTCTTCAAGACACCAAGTCGTAAATAACTTTGTACCTCATTATTTCCTGCATGGCATCTAAAAAAGGGACATGGTAATTGCTCAGGAAATACCTCTTTACTAACTCTTTAAGAGTTAGTAAACTTTCTTATGTAGTACCCAGGATGGGATTTTAGGAATGCTATAGCCTCATTAAAGATCCTTAGTGTAGGAATGTGCTGGGATTTTGAATAGAGATCAGAAGATGTCATGACAGAATAAGTATGGAAATTAACCTACCAACTTGTTCCTGAGTTACTGTCACTGTTGGAAGAGATGTGATCTTTTCCTTGTCAGCTGGGGGAGGCCCTGTGTTTTCCAGTTGTCCTAAAAGCTACCAAAAAAAAAAGAGAGAAAGAAAGAAAGAAGAAGTCGCAGACATCTCACTATCCCTAGGGTGGGAGCTGCTCCACTGAGAACAAACAGCAGCAGGTATTAGAAATTAGTTGCTTCTACTTCTTCTGTAAAGCTCTTTTAGAGGCTTGGGTTTCCTCTTTCCTGCTTCCAGAACACTCATAATTGCTTTATAATTTCAGAGTGTTTCCCAATAAAAGCCTAATTACAGCCCACCATTGCAAGGCCCACCTTTGGGCGTTAAGCAACTTCAAAGGCAGCAAAGGGGTTGTGATGTCATGAACAAAATCACAGTTTAACAAAAAATAATACTTAACTGGTCCAAAATCTTCATTCTGCTGGAAGAAAGGAAAGGGTGGGAGTATGGAAAGTAGCATAAAATAACCCAAGAAATAGGTAAATTACTGCCTATCTAGAAGATGACTTGGATATGAACAACATGCGTTCTATTCTCAGCAATACACAAGGGAAATGAAAAACCAATTAAATTAAAATAAATATAAATGAGTGGAAGCAACGCATATGGCATGGCAATATCTTTTTCTCCGCTTCCTTCCCCTACTTTGCTCCATCTAGCAGAGATCCCTGCTTCAATATATGAAGACAGCCTTCATTTTGTCAACTATTTGTGAATGGGACCATCATAGGACTGAACAAGAGGACAAACTATGAAAAACTATGAAATACTATTTGTTATAGGAAATCCTTTTCTTCTCATGGAGGTGTAGCCATCTTGTAGAAAGCCCCTAGGACCTAGAAGATACATGGATGCTGAGCCAAACTCATAAACCATTTATTCCTTTAGTAAAATGGAAACCCACAAGCTCAAAATATTAGGGAAAGCAGAGTGACTGCCATTTCAGAGAGTAGTAGAAGGAAAGCAGGAAGCCTGTGGAACCATGAGACACACTGAACAGACACCCTCAAAAGGCAGCTCCTCACCTGGGTTACAATGGCATCAAGCCCTGTCTGACCCCAGGCATAGTCCCCAGGGTTGGAGTGCAGCATCCCGCTCCTATACATGAGATGAGACAGACAGCATTAGATGGAGTGACCAGGCTCCACCTTACACCACAGAAAAAACTGGTAGAGGGATCCTGTTCTCTCTCAGAGCTGGAAAGTCACTAGTCTCAAGAATTGAGTGGCAAAGAATTTCCCAATATTTTAAAGATTATGTAGAGATAGTCTCTCTATTCTCTAGGAATTTTTACCTAACTGGAACATAGGATGTGAAGCTACCTAAAATACCACAGCATACACCAGAGCAAAAAGAGTTACTCACTGCCTATTGGTTAAGAAGAGTTTGTCTTCTCTGTGTCCACTTAACATTAAACGTACATGGAGCTGCTTTTGAAGGAGAGTTTTCCCTTCATGGCTGCCCAAAAGGAGCCATCCCTCATTCTAAGAGACTACATGATACATGAGGTCCTAGACAATGAGGAGCTTTCAAGTAGAAAAGTAGCCATAGCAGCCTTTCTGAATCACAAATTTGAGCAAATACAACAGGAACTTTGCAGCACCTCTTTTTGGAACTGCTGGTTCACTACCCTGGATGATGGGTGTCCAGACTCTGGCTAGAATGTGTTTGAGAACTAGAGGTTAGAAAACGGTAACTGTGTGGAAGGACTGGGATCCCTCTGAGCATAAAACCTTCTTGGGGCAGAGTCAGAAGTGGCAAATAATTGTCCAGACAAGAGGAAATCCTATCTCTGATCCCTGCCATGCATAAGTGTTACTCTGATGTTGAATTACAGCCTTTTGTTTCTTCTGACAAACCTTACTTTGAAAAAAGTAAGTTAAGCAGCATGTTTTCAACTTCAGAAATTTTTAAGGAATGAAATTTCCAGTAAGATATAGAAGAAAACCCCACAAATCAGATAGCAAGCCTAGCAGGGAACATCTCATTCCCTACCTCAACACAACCCTCACTCCAGAATAGTAATGGAATCAGACACAAGTACCCAGCCACCCTGAGAGACTAGGGTGACCCTCATGAGCCTGAACGATAGAAAATAAATTCTGATTAGGTTTGGGCTCAGCAAATAATGACAATCTAACAAACAGCCTACCAATCACACCTATACACTCATCAATCAGCTCGTTTTCTCACTAGGGCACTGAAACTATAGTACCTAAAATGACACAACTCCATCAGAGTAAGAGAGAAGGTAGGTAGTTACTTACCAGGCAAAAGGGTGTGGGGATCCAGGGATTGTAGAATTTGCAAAGAATCCTGCAAAGATCTGTTGTATTATTCTGTTGGAGGAGAAAAAATTAGGTAAGAGAAATTAGCTAAAACAAAATTGATAATTAAAGAACTCTACAGATATTCATGGTTGACCAATCACCAACTCCTTCCCCAATCTGGCTTTTCACTTACAAATATACAATAAACAGCACCAGAAATAAGTTCTGCCACCTGGCAGAGTGCTATTTTGATTTTATGGCTACCTGTCTGAGCTCTGCTACCTTATATATTAATAGGTCTCCGTGAATTAGGCTGGGAAAGCGATTTGATTGTATGGTGTAGTTTTCAAAGTATGTTCCTTGGCTCTCTGGTAGAAATACAAGGAGAGGCTGAAAGGGACGCTAAGCCATTAGGATTCTAGGCCCACTTCCCTGTAACGAGGGTAGTACCATTTTTATGTGTTTTACATGCTGGGTTTCTGTGTAAGATACTTTAATGAGCCCTTTAAAAGTTTTTTTTTTTAAGAGTAATTCCATTTTACAAATACTTATCAATATGCTGAATTAGCCCTCAAAATGTGTTTCAATTGCTTATAACTACAAACACCTATATATACATACACATGCTCGGCACTTATCATTCTGAACACTTAAGATGGCACATTTACCCACACTTTTACACTAATAAGTTGGTCTTTGTTACACAAAGATATAATGGGGTAATGTCTCAGCAAAAGAAAAACACTAAAGGAACTTTCCCCCTAGATTTCCTGTTTTCTGAATACTATGCAATCTCCCCCCAGCTTTATTGAGATATAAGTGACATGATATGTACTTGCCATGGATTTGGCCAACCAATATAACAGCATAGCCAATATTAGACTTTCCCTATTCCTACAGTTCAATAATAGCTAATTACACTACATGTTTGTTTTAAAATATGTCCACAAATCATTTTATACTCCTCTTTTGAGTGTGGGCTGCACTTAGTGACTTACTTTTTCTTTTGACTGAAGTATAATAGACATATAACATTAAATTACTTTCAATACAATGATTCAATGTCTATATACATTGCAAATGATCACAATAAGACTAATTAATATTCATCACCTACACAGCCACAAAATTTTATTTTCTTGTAATGAAAACCTTTAAGATCTACTCTCTTAGCAACTTTCAAATACACAATACAGTACTATAAACTATAATACTATAATAACTACAATAAACTATAATCTCATTGTGGTTTTGATTTGCATTTTCCTGATGATGTAGTCACCATACTGTTCATTACATCTCCATTATTTATTTTATAACTGAAAGTTTGTACCTTTTGATCCCCTCACCCATTTCACCCATGTCCCACCACCAATCTATTCTCTGTATCTATGAGCTTGGTTTTTTTAAAGATTCCACATATAAATGAGATCATACAATATTTGTCTTCCTCCAACTTAACTTCACTAAGCATAATGCACTCAAGATCCATCACATTGTTGCAAATGGTAAGATTCATTCTTTCTTATGGCTGAATAATATCCCACTGTGTGTGCGTGTGTGTGTGTGTGTGAATGGGGGGGTGGGGAATACGTCTTTTCAATTGGTGTTTTCATTTTCTTCAGTTAAACACCCAGAAGTGGAACTGCTGGGTGGTAGTTTTATTTTTTCCATACAATTTTCCATAATGACTGTACCCATTTACATTCCTACACAGGGTTCGTTCCCTTTTTTCCACACCCATACCAACACTTGTTATTTCTCTTGAATAACAGGTGTGAAGTGATATCTCATTGTGGATTTGATTTGTATTTCCCTGATGATTAGTGATTTTGAGTATCTTTTCATGTACTTGTTTGCCATCTGTATGTCTTCTTTGGAAAAATGTCTATTCAGATCTGCCTATTTTGTACTTGGATTGTTTTTTTTGCTACTGTGCTGTATGAGTTTTTATATATTTTGAATATTAACCCCTTATCAAATAGTTGATTTGCAAATATTTTCTCCCATTCAGTAGATTGCCTTTTCATTCTGCAGACTATTTCTTTTGCTGTTTTTAGAAGAATTTTAGTTTGATATAGTACCACTTGTTTATTTTTGCTTTTGCTGCCATTGCTTTTAGAGTCAGGTCCAAAAATCACTGCCAAGATTGATGTCAAGGAGCTTACCACCTTTGTATTCTTCTGGGGATTTTATGGTTTCAGGTCTTACATTCAAGTCTTTAATCCATTTTGAATTAATTTTTGTGTATGGCATAAGATAGTGGTCCAGTTTTCCCAACATCATTTACTAAAGAGGCTGTCCTTTCCCCATAGTTTATTCTTGGCTCCTATGTCATACATGCTTGGGTTTATTTTCTGGGCTCTCTATTCTGTTCCAATGACCTATATTTTGACTGAAGAAACAGACAACATCTTGACAGTAAGCTCATGAGACCCTGGGCCAGAACCACCCAGCTAAGTTGTTCCCAAATTCCTGGCCCATCGAACCCAGTAAACTCTGGGTAATTTATTATACAGCATTAGAGAACTAATACAGATTCTGTTACCCGGATGTGGGTGCTGCTGTTAACAAAAACCTAAAATGTGAGAATTTGGGAACCCAGTAGAAGACAGACATTGGAAGGACTTTGAGGAGAGTGTCAGTGAAGGACTTTGAGGAAACTGTCAGTGAAAATTGAAGACCCTTGAAGAAACAGTGAAAGGAAGCCTTTGAGGAAGTTATGGGTGAGAGCTTAAGTGAAAGTAAGAAAAATCTTATTGGAAACTAGAGGAAAAGGATCCTGGTATATAGTGGCAAAAGCTGTTGCCTGCTATAATGTGGACAGCAGAAGTTGTGGCTCATGAACTGGATGATAATCTAGCTAATGAGATGTCCAGACAACAGTGCTAAAGGTGCCTCTTGGCTGCTTTTTGCTGCCTACATTAAAACGTAAAGAGGGGAGGATATTAAAGAAGGATAGTTAAATAAAAAGGAGGGAAGACTGAATAATTCTGAAAATTCCTACCTTCTCCAGCTAGTAAGTGATACTAAAATTAAGAAATGGCTTCCAAGCAAGAATCAAATCCAGGGCATTGCCAAAAGAAAATGTTTAAGAGGAAGTCAAAAGTATGGCTATAAAAATTCATTGTTAATACCTTAGAAAGATGTACTGTAGACTAGAGAACTATTCAGCTAAACAAATGGACTTCTAAGAAGCTTAAGAATGTTGTATTAGTTTCCTCGGGCTACCATAACAAATTCCCATGAACCATCAGCTTAAAACAACACGAATTTATTCTCTCTCAGTTTTGGAGGCCAGGGGTCTAAAATCAAAACATTTTAGAGTTAGTTCCTTCTGGAGGCTCTGAGGGAGAATCTGTTCATGCCTCTCTAAGCTTTCAGTGGTTCCCAGCAACTCTTGCTGTTTCTTGGCTTATAAACATATTACTCCTCCAATCTCTGCCTCAGTCTTCACATGACTTTCTTCTCTGTGTCTTCTGTATCCAAATTTCTCTCTTCTTATAAGAATAACAGCCATTGAATTAGGGCCCACTCTAACCCAGTATGATCTCATCTTAACTTGATTACATCTGTGAAGACCTTATTTCCAAATAAGATCACCATTCACAGACATCGGATATTAGGACTTTTTAGGGAATACAATTCTACCCACTAAAGTACTGTCCCTCAGCAATCCCAGCAGAAGCCAAAGGTAGAAAAGAGAGAGAGTCTAGAAGAGATTGGTGGCTGTGGCTTTTGCTAAGAGTACCAATCTCAATATTATTCACAGGGACTCAAAGTATTAAAAAGAAATGCTGCCAGCTTAAACTGGGAGGTACAGAGGCAGTACAACTGAAAAGAGGTCTTTGGGCCCTCAAAATTCTACTGGCAAGAAAAAAGCTAAGAAAACTATGCAATTGCAAATCTGGACTTTCATGGAAAAGAAAGGATGACTTACGGGGGGGAAGCAAGAACCAGGAGGGAGTACATAGCCATAGTTCAGCATTCTTGGGCAGAAGCAGAACTAAGTCCTAATCAAGGAAATTCCAACATTTACCCAGACAAACATCAGAATTGCTATGAATCAGTAGCTTTTTTCTGCATCCCATTTTCTCCCTTTTTAAATAGGAATCTCTATACCTGTTTTATTATATGCCTGTCCCATCAATGTACATTGAGTTTGTGAGGGGCAGAAAACTTTTCTGTTTAGTTTATAGGTCTTCACATCAAAAGGAATCATATTTGAGGAACTACACCCAAAGAGCCTCATCTACACTTGAACCTAATTAAATGACAACAACCTGGATTTCAAGTTGACACTGTAAAGGGGTGAGACTTTTGGTGTATCTTAGGATATGAGAACATTTTGCACACGGGAGAAATGTAAGCAGTTTGTGGCCAGAGGGTCAACTATGGTAGTTTTAAAATATGTCTACAAATTCTTTAATACTCCTCCCTTTGAGAGGTGGAGCTTAATTCTCCTTCCCTTAAATGTGGGCCAGACTTAGTGACTCACATCTTAGATAAAATATGGCCAAAATGACAGTGTTTGGCTTCCAAGATTAGGATATAAAAGGCATTATAGCTTCTTTCCTTCTTCCTTTCTCTGTTAGATCATTTACTCTGAGGAAAGACACCTATCAAATCAAGTCATGGAGGTACTGAAGGAAGCCCCTGGAGAGGTGCACATGGTGAGGAACTAAGGCCTCCTGACAACAGCCATGTGAGTGACCATCTGGGAAGTGAATCCTCCAGACCCTAGTTAAATGTTCAGATGACTACAGCCACAGCTGACATTTTGATTATAACCTCATGAAACCCTTTACTAGAACCACCTAAGCTGCTCCCAAATCTCTAGCCCTCAGAAACTGTAAGATAATAAATACTCATTTTTATAAGCTGTTGAAATAGGAGGTAACAATAAATAACTGATATAACCTCCTTGCTTGCTAGTAACTAGAAGAATAAATTATCACATGCTTGAACTAACCAATAAATAAATGTAAATCAAGTTTGACAGAGAGCCTAATTTCTTGATCCTATTCAGATGCTCAAAGTTGCCCGGAACACCTTAGCTGATCACCTGCTGATTCCCCTTTCTTGGCTGCTTATTCACTGGAAGTCAGATGTTGGTTACACATCTTTGCAGCAGTAACAGAGTGAGACTATTCAGAGTGACCCCAGTAAGTGCATGAGCTGTTTTTAGGAGATTATCTTCAGTTGACACATAAGGTTTTACACAGAATTATTTTTGTTAAACATGAAATCTTTTCTTGTTAAAGTGAAAGGTAGCTTATATGGGGGGAGGAGAGAGGGAAGGAGGGTGGTATATATATTTAATTTTAACAACCCATAGAAGAGAAAAATCAATCCATAGTGTTTGGAGGGGAAAACATGCTTAGACAAGATAAGAGCCTTCACCTAATTTCCAGAACTATACTCTTTCTAGGTTTCCTCCAGCTCCCTGGTGGTACCTTCTCAGTATCCTCTCCTTATTCCTCTTATCTTCCAAACTTCTAATCAATGAGAGCCCAGAGTTTAATACTCAGAAGTCTATTTTCTATCTTGATTCAATTTCACAATTTCATCTAGTTTCATAATATTAAATACCATATACAGCCCAAAATTCAAAATTATCTCCAGCCAAGACCTCTGACTACTCATCATCATTTGAATGTGTAATAAGGACCTCCACCTTACTCTGTACAAACTGAACTCTTAAATCTTCTCCCCCAAAACTTGTTCCTCCTACTGCTCCCCATCTCAGCTGATGCAACTCCATTTTTCTAATTGCTCACACCAAAAACCGTAGAGTCATCCTTAGCTCTTCTTTGTTACACCTCATATCCAATCTGCCAGCAAATCCTATCATGCCACTGTCAAACAATATCTAGAATCCAACTATTTTCATTACCTCATCCAAGCCACCTGGCACCTATACCTTAGATTAATGCAACAGCCTCTTAAATGGTTTCTCTGCTTCTGCCTTTGCCCCTGCATTCCATGTAGCCCCCCATTCTATACTCACCATAGCAGTTAGAATGATCAATTTAAGACATTAAGTTAGACTATGTCACTTCTTGGCCCTAAACTTTCCACTGGATTTCCACTGCACTTAGAATAAAAGCCCTTTTAATAAAAGCGTACCAAGCTGTACATGATCTGATCCTCACTTCCCCATCCCCAGCAACCACATCTCCTACTCTTATTCTGCTCCACATTGGTCTCTCTTTGTTGGCACATTCCTGGCCCATTCCCTCACTTCCTTTATAACTACTGAAATACCTTCTCAGTTAAGGCCTTTTCTGACTATTCTGAAACTTCACTTGTCACACTCCCTAACCCCATTCCCTCTTTTTCCCATTGCATTTACTACTGCTTAACACTCTATTAATTTAACTTATTTCACTTATCTTGTCTTTCCCCTTTAGTATTTATACTCCATAGGGCAATTACATTTGGTTCACCACCATGTGCCCTACATCTACAACAGTACCTGCATAGTAATATACAAATGTTTGCTGAATGACTAAAAGACCCCAAGACAGGATCTAAACAGATGTACACTGAAAGATATATACCTGACTAAGATAAAACAGAGATTATAAAACAGGTATAGTATGATTCCATTTCAATTACACAGATGCAGCTATTATATATATATAAAACGGTCTACAAGATTATATATCAAGGTATAACTGTAGCTATTTCTGGGTAATGTATCTTTTTATTACATGCAAAAAGAAAAAAAAACAATATTTTTAAATAACAAAAAAATTAACAAAAGTCAATTCTTAAAAGCTGAGTTGTGATCAGTGGTCAGAAAATGATGGCCCAGAACCTAGGGTCATCTGCAGGAGAACATACTCTAAAGGAAGGGCTTTGGAAGTAATGTGCCCTACAAAGCAATTCAAGACAGCTTACTGCTAAGATCAAAGTACCGTCCTTTGAATCATAAGAAATGAGGTTGAAATACCAAACTAAAATATAACAATTTAAAAAGCAAATGTTAAAAGAGTACAACACACTAAAATAAAAATAGTTCTTAATGTAGTAAGTGTAAACTAATGGGTACTAATCTCTATGAAGCTGGAGAGTAAGAAATATGTTGATTTAATACACAGAAAAAGAACAACTGAAAATACAAATATTTTACCATCCTAAAAAATTCTTTAAGGTGAAGTATGAATAATTCCTCAGGCTTATCACAATCTGAATGAAATTTCTCCTAAAGACTTTGCAATTTCCTTCGTCGATTCTTTCTATACACACCAAGCAACCATTTGATTGTGATTGCTTCTAATTTCTTGATAACTGGGAAATTCAAAGATGGCATTATGCTAACAAGCAGAAATGAGTTTTCCACTCACTGAAATAGAAAACCCCCAGGTGTAAATTAATAAATTAGTCTTCTGGCACAGGTCAGATTCATTTAAGATTAGATAAAATGAGCTAATTTTTCAAGACTTGATTATACCTGAATAAACTATCATTTCAAAGTTGCAGATTAGAGAACAGAGTCCCACTTTAGGCAATCAACAAATATTTACAGAATGAATGAACAATGAAGCACTTACCCTTCTTTATATTAACAAAAAGATTTCACTCATGTCAGTGAAAAAGCCAAAAGAAATATACATCATTTCAGGAGAACTCTTTAAATTAGTTTGAGGAACACATTAATATTCCTACAAAAGCTAATCTCGAGGGGAGGAGCCAAGATGGCAGCATGAGTAGGGCAGCGGAAATCTCCTCCCAAAACCATATATATTTTCATAAATAAAACAAATACAACTATTCCTAAAAGAGAGACCAGAAGATACAGTACAACAGTCAGGCTACATCTACATCTGGGAGAACTGAGTACTTCACAAAGGGGGTAAGATACAAGCTGCAGCCCAGCGGGACCCAAGCACATACCCCAACCCAGCCCACCGACTGGAGGAGAGGAGCCGGAGCGAGGAGGGAGTGGGAGCCCAGGACTGCTAAATACCCAGCCCAAGTCATCCGCACCGGGAGCGCAGTCACACAGTGCATGGGGGTGCTGAATATTAGGGAAACGGAACAGTAAGAATTGTGAGCGGGTCCCCAGAGCCGGCACGGCTGGGACAAAAGAAAAACAAGTGCTTTTTGAAACTCTTAAAGAGACCGGGGCTCCACAGCTGGACAGAATCATCCCAGCACACTCAGCCCAGCAGGCTGGGAATCCTGGGGAACTTCGGGCGCTCTAACCTCCTGAGCGGCAGCACAGCTCTGAAGCCCCTCATGGCGATAAACAGCCTCCCGTCTATTCCCCCTCCAGCACGGCCCCACCACAGCAGGGGAGCAGCGTCATAGTGGCCACGCCAACAGCAGTGGCCCAGAGCCTCCTCCGCAGCCAGCTGGGCCAGACTCAGAGGCCCCACTGGCATGCGGCAGCCCGGGACAGACAGAGGAAGTTGGGACAGGGCAAGAAGGGTCGCCGTTCTCGCAGGAGAGCACAACTGGTGTGCCAGCCACTCCCCACAGGGCTCTGGGCTGCCCCAACACCAGCGGCTGAGGAAATAAAATTGGAAGCTGATCCCCATGCGCGGGTAACCAGTACAGGCAGCAGAAAAGGGGTAGGCTACCAGCAAGCAGGAAGGGACCTTGTTCTCCCAGCTGACACATGCGCCAACTGCCTACAACTACCTCTATTGCCATGAAAAGGCAGAAGAATTTGGTCTAGTCCACAATTACGCAGAAACATGCGAGAGGGAGCCTGGGGAGATAGATTTAACCAATCTTCCTGAAAAAGAAATCAAAATAAAGGTCATGTCCATGCTGACAGACATGCAGAGAAATATGCAACAGCTAAAGAATCAAGTTAGGAGGGAGAATACAGGAATAAAACAATTTCTGGAAGGACTTAAGAGCAGACTGGATGAGGTGCAAGAGGCCGTTAATGGAACAGAAATCAGAGAAGAGGAACACAGAGAAGCTGACACAGAGAGAGATAAAAGGATCTCCAGGAATGAAAGAATATTGAGAGAATTGTGTGACCAATCCAAATGGAACAATATTCACATTATAGGGTTAACAGAACAAGAACAGAGACAAAAAGGAAAGAAAGTGTCTTTGAAGAAACAATTGCTGAAAACTTTTCCAAACTGCGAGAGGAAAGTCTCTCAGACCACGGAAACCCACACATCTCCCAGCACAAGGAACCGAAGGATGACAACACTAAGACACATAATAATTAAAATGGCAAAGATCAAGGACAAGGACAGAGTATTAAAGGCAGCCAGAGAGAGAAAAAAGATCACCTACAAAGGAAAACCCATCAGGCTATCATTAGAATTCTCAAAAGAAACCTTACAGGCCAGAAGAGAATGGCATGATAATGTTTAATGCAATGAAACAGAAGGGCCTTGAACCAAGAATACTGCACAATTATTTAAATATAAAGGAGGGATTAAACAAATCCCAGACAAGCAAAACTTGAGGGAATGTGCCTCCCACAAACCACCTCTACAGAACATTTTAAAGAAACTGCTCTAGATGGAAGCACTCCTAAGGCTAAATAGATGTCACAAAAGAAAATAAAATCACACCAAAGAAAGCAGACCAACTACATAATAACAAAGCCAAAACATAAAATCAACTACTCACAAAAGCAGTCAAAGGAAACACAAGAGTACAGAAAAAAACCACATAACATATAAAGAATGGAGGAGGACAGGCACACACCTGATCATCTACATTTGCTCTCTTACAACACTAAACTATGTTTTCTACCTTTATCTTGTATCTACCTACCACTTCAGCATTTTATTAAAAATAATAATAATAAAGAGAGAAATGTGGTATTCACATATAAATCAAGTATAAAAATCAAATGAGTATTCATATTTGAACTGACTGTTTATAGTTCATAATGCATGAGCAAAACCGAAAGTTTCTGTGATGACTGCCCTTGTACTGCTCACCATGTAACTTATTCACTATGTAAGAATTTGTTCTCCATGTAAGAACTTTTTTGTTATGCCTCAGAAGATTGGAGACTGACGAAAATTAGGCTTGGGGTGGATTAATGACTGTGCATTGACTCCCCTATACAGAATTTTATTGTTGTTAACAACCATTTGATCAATAAATATGAGAGATGTCCTCACAACAACAAAAAAAAAGGACACACTTCCAATTGTAAAATAAATAAGTAACCAGGATGTAATGTATAGCATAAGGAATATAGTCAAAATATTGTAACAACTTGGTATGGTGATAGCTGGTACCTAGAATTATCATGTATATAAATGTTGAATCACTATGTTGTACACCTGAAACTAATGTAATGTAATACTGTGTGTCAACTCCCCTTCAATAAAAAAATTATTATCTACAAAAAAAAAAAAAAAAAAAAATGGAGGAGGAAGAATAAGAAGGGAGAGAAATAAAGAATCAACAGACTGTGTTTACAATAGCTTAATAAACGAGTTGTTAGACAGACAGATAGTAAAGAAGCTACCCTTGAACCTTTGGTAAACACGACTCTAAAGCCTGCAATGGCAATAAGTACATATCTTTCATAATCACCCTACATGTAAATTGACTGAAAGCACCAATCAGAAGACACATAGTAACAGAATGGATAAAAAAGCAAGACCCATCTATATGCTGCCTACAAGAGACTCACTTCAAACCCAAAGACATACACAGACTAAATGTGAATGGATGGGAAAAGATATTTCAGCAACTAATAGGGAGAAAAAAGCAGGAGTTGCAGTACTTGTATTAGACAAAGTAGAGTTAAAAACAAAGAAAGTCATAAGAGACAAAGAAGGACATTACATAATGATAAAAGGGTTGGTCCAGGAAAAGGATATAACCATTATAAATATCTATGCCCCCAACACAGGAGCACCTACATATGTGAAACAAATACTAACAGAATTAAAAGGGGAAACAGAATGCAATGCATTCATTCCAGGAGACTTCCAATACTCCACTCACTCCAAAGGACAGATCAGCCAGACAGAAAAATAAGTAAAGACACAGAGGCACTGACCAACACATTAGAAGAGATGGTCCTAACAAACATCTACAGAACACTCCACCCAAAAGCAACAGGATACACATGCTTCTCAAGTGCACATGGAATATTTTAAAGAATAGATCATATACTAGGCCACAAAAATAGCCTCAGTAAATTCAGAAAGATTGAAATAGTACCAACCAGCTTCTAAAACCACAAAAGTAGGAAACTAGAAATAAATGATGTAAAGTGAAAAAGCCCACAAACACATGGAGGCTTAACAACATACTCCTAAATAATCAAAGGATTAATGACCAAATAAACACAGAGATCAAGCAATATATGGAGATAAATGACAACAAATAATTCAACACTGCAAAATCTGGGATTCAGACAAGGCCATGCTAAAGGGAAGTGTACTGCAATACAGTTCTACCTCAGAAAGAACAATTCTATAAGAACAGTCTAAACTCACAATTAACAAAACTAGAAAAAGAAAAAACAAATGAGACCCAAAATCAGTAGAAGGAGGGACATAATAAAGATTAGAGCAGAAATAAATAAAATCGAGAAGAAGAAAGAATCAATGAAAGCAGGAGCTTATTCTTTGAGAAAATAAAATATATAAACCCCTCGCCAGACTTATCAAGATAAAAGAAGTCTACAGACATAAACAGAATCAGAAATGAGAAAGGAAAAATCGTTAAGGACACCATAGAAATACAAAGAATTATTAGAGAATACTCTGAAAAATTATATGCTAACAAACTGGATGACCTAGAAGAAATGGACAACCTTTTAGAAAAATACAACCTTTCAAGGCTGACTGAGGAACAAACAGAAAATCTAAACAGACCAATTACCAACAACGAAATTAATTTGAAATAAAAAACTACCTAAAAACAAAACTCCTGGACCAGATGGCTTTAGTGCTGAATTTTATCAAACACTGAAGACCTAAATACCCATCCTTAAGACTCCATCAAAAAACTATTAGAATAAATCAATTCAGCAAACTCACAGCTTACAAAATTAATATACAAAAATCTGTTGCATTCCTATATATTAAAAAGAAACTAGCAGAAAGTTAAATCAAGAAAATAAATCCATTTACAATTGTACCAAAAAGAATAAAATACCTGGGAATAAACCTAAGGAGGTGATAAACCTGTACTCTGAAAACTGATGAAAGAAACTGAAAACAAAAACAAATAGAAATCTACCACATGCTCATGGATAGGAAGGATTAGTATTGTCAAACTGGCCATCTTGCCCAGAGCAATTTACAGATTCAATGCAATTGCTATCAAAATGCCAATGGCATTTTGCCATGAAGTAGAGCAAATAATCCTAAAATTTATATGGAACTACAAAAGACCCTAAATAGCCAAAGCAATCTTGAGAAAGAACAAAGCTGGGGGTATCATGCTTCCTGACTTCAAGCTACACTACAAAGTTAGAGTAAATCACAACAGTATGGTACTGGTACAAGAACAGACCCATAGGTCAATGGAACAGAACAGACAGCTCAGAAATAAACCCACACATCATAGACAACTAGTATATGACAAAGGAGGCAAGAATATAAAATGAGGAACTCAGTCTCTAGGGCAAAAATGAAGAGCTACGTGCAAGAGACTGAAACTGGGTTACTGTCTTACACCATACACAAAAGTAAACTCTAAATGGATTAAAGACCTAAATATAAGGCTTGGAACCATAAAAGTCTTAGAAGAAAACTGGCAAAAATCTCTTGAACATAATAATGAGTAATTTATTTCTGGATAGGTCTCCCTAGGCAAGAGAAATAAAATCAAAAATAAATAAGTGGGACTACATCAAATTAAAAAGCTTTTGCATAGCAAAGGACACCATCAGCAGAACAAAAAAGCAACCTACAGTATGGGAGAATATATTTGTAAATGATATATCCTATCAGGGATTAACATCCAAAATATATAAAGAACTCATACAACTCACACCAATAAAAAAACAAACAACCCAATTAAAAAATGGGCAGAGGACCTGAATAAACATTTTCCAAAGAATGTACGTAGATAGGTGACAAGCACATAAAAGGATACTCTATACCATTAATCATTTGGGAAATGCAAATCAAAAACACAATGAGGTTATCACTTCACACCAGTCAGAATCAAGAAAATAAACAAGACAAGAAGTAACAAGCATTGATGAGAATTTGGAGAAAAGGAAGACCCTCCTACACTGTTGGAGGGAATGTAAATTGGTGCAGCCACTATGGAAAGCAGTATGGAGGTTCTTCAAAAAACTAAAAGTAGAAATACCATACAACCTAGGAATCTACTCCTAGGAATTTACCTGAAGAAAACAAAATCTCTGATTCAAAAAGGGGTACAAATAATGTCATAATAGCCAAGACCAAAGACACTTTGCAACAGAAATGTCGGACAACAGATGAGTAGATAAAAGATGTGGTATGTATACACAATGGAATATCACTTAGCCACAAAAAAAGAAAGAAATCCTGTCATTTACAACAACATGGATGGACCTAGAGGGTATTATGCTAAGTGAAATAAGCCAGGTGGAGAAAGAACAAATACTGTATGATTTCCCTTATATGTGAAATCTAAAAACAAAAGAAAACAAAATGAACAAAACAGCAGTAAACTCACAGACACTGAGAAGCGACTGGTGGTTACCAGGCAGGAAGGGTTGGAGTGGGTGGGTGAAATAGGTGACGGGGATAAAGAGGCACAAAATCTTAACTGTAATATAAATTAGTCATGGGGGTGAAATTACAGAATAGACAATGTAGTCACTAACTCTGTAACATCTTTCCATGTTGACAGTAACTACTCCAGTTGGGGTGAGGATTTAATAATACATGTATCTGTTAAATCTCTATGCTGTATACTTGAGACCAATATAATATTGTAAATCAACTATACTTCAATTTTTAAAAAATCTAAAAAATAATCTGGCCCAGACTCTTTAAAGTAAGAAAGGTCATATGTCGGTGAGTTTTCCAGCCAATAGCATGAACTAGGTCCCCCATTCACCAGTTAGCATTACCACCACCCAGATATGTAGTAAGCAAATAAGGCTGCAAATGATTCCAAGCCCTCAGGCTTTAAGTCTTCTACCTGTGGTCCTAGATATCCTAGAGCAGAGACAAACTATCTCCCCATAACCTGTCTGAATTACTGACCCCAGAAAACTGCGAGAGATAATACATGATCATTACCTGTTTCGAGTCACCAAGTATTAGAGTAATTTGTTATACAACAATATATAACAAATGTAGATTCTAATAAGGCAGAATTTCAAATCTCCTCAATAGTACTTACCTCACAGGATAGCTGGGAACACTGAATGGGCTAACAGATGTCAAGCCTGAATGCTAGCTACTATTAATATCATTTCAATGTACATACTTAGAACTGTGATAGAGGAACACATAAGGCACTTTGGGGTACCAAGAAGGAAGAGCATTGAATACAGTCTTTGGGTCATACAAGGTCTCCCAAATACAGTGAAAGATTGATTTAATTGGGTTAAGGAAGCAGTAAAGACATTTCTACCACAGAAAACAGATTAAGGAAAGATACAGAAGCATGTAACAGCATGGTATATATATAGAGAACTGTAAGTTTTGTTTTGGTGGAATAAAAGAAAAGCAGCAAGTGTTAGGAAACAAGGCTGCAGACGTTGGAAGGGTTCAACAATACAGAGGGACCCTGTATATGAAGTTATGGACCCTAAGACAATGGATCTTAGGCAGGGAAGTGATACAGATTTGAAAATTTAGGTATAATCTTTCAAGGATAATACGGGAGTAAATTTAAGAAAGGCAAAGCTTTGAAGGACAAAGAAGAGTCAGGAGGCTAATGCAATACTGTAGGCAAGCAAGAAGAGATGTGGGTGTGAGCTGAGGGTAAATGGTTAGACAAAACAGAAGTTGAGAAAATAGGAAACAAAACAAAAAACTTAATGACTGATTGGATGTGTGTTCATGGGAGGGTTGGGTGAAACAAACAAAAGATTTTAAGTTAATGCCTAGGTTTCTAAACTGAGCAGAATGTGGTAACACTAATCAAAATTAGAAATAAAGAAAAGAATCAGGTTTGGAAGAAAAGAGTTTAGCCTCTGTCTTCAAAACTTTGGGGTATCTGTGGAACATCCAGATGGAAATGTCTAACAAGAGGTTATATATCCGAGTTTTAAATTAGGGGGAAAGGTCAGGAGTCTTTACTATACAGGTAATTATTAGAACTGTGAGAGAACCTAAGAATGGCCAGAGAGAGCTTATAGAGCAGTGGTTGTCAACCAGGGACAATTTTGCTCTCCCAGGGGACATTTTTGGTTGCCGTGACATGAGCGGTGGGGGGTGGAGTTACTCCATGTAATAAGCAAAGGTCGGACATACTGATAAACACCCTACAATGTACAGGACAGCCCCACACAACAATCATCCAGCCCAAAATGTCAGTAGTCCCAAAGTTAAACCCTGTTGTAAAATAAAAGGAAAACCAGAATGAACGAAACAAGTATTTAGGAAGTGAATACAAGGAAAAAAAAGTCAGAGAAGAGGTAAATCAAGAAAATGTACTATCATGGAAGTCACAGAAGTAGAGAATTTCAAAAGGGAAGAAAAAGACCAAAAATTTTGAATTCAGTCAGTTGGATAATGAATGCATAAATAAAGATTATAAAGCATCCAATGGGTCTGCAATTAGGAGACCAGGGATTTCAGGGAGGGGCCAGGCTATAGCACTGGAGGAATAATGAGCGATAAGAATGTATACAAAGTGTACAAAGCCTATGTAGACTCTTCTTAAGAAATCCTACTGAAAAGGGAAGGAAATGAAATTGAGCAGTAACTACAAAAGTGGTTCTCAACATACAACAATCAGAATAACCTCAGGAGCTTTTAAAAAATTACCAATGCCTGGACCTCACCCAGAATAATTAAATTAAAATCCCTAGGGGGTAGGGCCCAGGTATCAGTATTTTTTTTTAAATATCCTCAGTGACACTAATGTATAACCAGAATTGAAAACCACAGAGCTTAAGGGGGTGGAGGTGGAGACATAGGGCAGTAAAGGGGAAAAGAGGAGCAGAGAGAAGAAAATGGATGAAACAAAATCCCAGAAGAAATAGGCAAGGAGTGGGTCAGAAATGTAAACTGATGGAGTTGCTTTGAAAGAAAGAAAGAATACCTCATCTCAGGAGACTGGAAGGAGAAATAAATATTGATGTAGAGAGGTTGGGCACAGGCATTTTGTTGGCAGCCGCACCCAGAGGGTGGCACTCAACGTGGGGCAACTGGAAAGTCCCATACTTCCCAGTTGCAAAATACCCTACGTCACAAAACCACATGCTAATCACTCCTTAGCATAAGAACCAATCAGATCTACTAAAAATTGCCATGCTAATGAAGCACGTATAGCAGCACCAATCAGCACAGAGCATGAGAGCTATATAAGCTGGCCCCTTCGTTTAGTCTGGGTCCTGCCCGACACATTTGTTTCACAAAGAGCTGAAGATTAAAGCTTTCTGCAGAAGAATCCTGCTGTTGTTGCGTGCTGTTCTTGCCGGCGAGGACGGGGCGCGCGACAAGTGGTGCCGAAACCCGGGAACCAGAACATCACCGGCACAGGGAGGACCCTTCAGACATCTGGAGAGGATTCAGAACTGCAGGATTGAAGAAAACCCGGAGTGGTAAGTTCCAAGAGACGCGCTTTTAAGGGTAGGGGCTGATGGTTCTTGGTAGATAAAGAGACACTATGGGAAACGCGCCGTCATTAGTCACAGCGCTGCAGACAGCGCTCAAAGAGCGAAATTTGAAGGTCTCCAGCAAAGTCTTAGGATCCTTTGTGAAGGAGGTAGACCGCGTCGCTCCCTGGTTTATCTGTTCAGGGTCCCTCTCCATCCCGAGTTGGGACAAGTTAGGGAAAGATCTTGATAGAGAAGAAGAAGAGGGACACTGAGAGGAGGCACTAGACCACTATGGAAGCTGATTAGAGCTTGCCTACAAGATGAAAAATGTGAAAAGGTGATAAAGGCAGGACAGAGAGCTTTGACAGAGATCCAAGAAAGCATGTCAGAAACGGAACGGGAGACAGAGCTAGCTCGCGGCCGAAAGAGGACCGCTAAAATGAAAGTTAAAAAACCCCAGAGTGAGGGGGAAAGTCCGCCCAGGGCAAAAGTGAAAGAGCCCCGAGGAGCAGGTGATGACCGCCTCGGAGAAAGTAGCAAGTACCCATGGGAAGAGTTGAGAGAACTTCAACTCTCCGACAGGGAGCCAGAGGAGGGGTTCATATCCTCGGAAGAGGGGGAAGAGACCAGGACCGTGAAATGCGGAAGTGAGAGAACTAGCAAGGCTGAAAGGCAGACCAAAGAAAAAATGAAAGCAGGGTGCTCTCCGTCGCCCACTGCTCCGCCACCTTATGTGAGCGGTACACATACTTTCTGTCACCCAGATACCATACAAGCAATTAAGCAAATGTTCCCTGTGTTTGAGGACAACGGGGTACGCTCCCACCAGCCCCTGAGCCATAAACAAGTTAAAGATTTAGCAGAATCCGTTCGGGCTTATGGAGTCAGTGCTAACTACACCTTAGCACAGATTGAAAGGTTGACAGAGACAGCTATGACACCTACAGATTGGCAGTATGTGACTAAAGCATGCCTTACTAGCATGGGACAATATATAGAGTGGAAAGCGTTGTGGCATGATATCAGCATGACCCAGGCACGTGCAAACGCTGCCGAAGGGCAACCCGCGTGGTCGTATGATATGTTGACAGGCCAGGGACAGTGGGTGGCCAACCAGACCGCCTTCCCCGCACAGGTGTACACACAAATAAACGCGTGCGCTGCTAAGGCATGGAAAGCCCTCACTAACAAAGGGGAAGTGTCAGGCAATTTGACAAAGATTATCCAAGGGCCGAGCGAGCCAGTTTCAGATTTCGTCGCTCGCATGATGGAGGCCGCGGGTAGAGTATTTGGGGACCAAGAGCAAGCTATGCCCCTAGTGGAGCAATTAGTATTCGAGCAGTGTACCAAAGAATGCAGGCAAGCGATAACACCATGGAAACAGAAGGGGATGCATGCTTGGCTAAAAGCCTGCAGAGAAATAGGGGGACCACTCACCAATGCGGGCCTAGCCGCGGCTATATTACAAAGCCACAAACAAGCCAGAATTACCAATAAAAATATTAAATGTTTTCAATGTGGGAAATTAGGACATATAAAGAGAGAATGTAGAAGCCCAACTTTAGAGCACACAACCCAAAAGACCCCTGGATTATGCCCTAAGTGCAAAAAAGGCAGACATTGGGCCAATGAATGCCGATCTGTTAAAGACATAGAAGGGAAACCCTTAGAGCTGCCAAAAAACGTCCAGAGGGGCCCCCGCCGTCAGGGCCCGCAAATATATGGGGCAACCAGCACACAAGTGTCATTCGGGAGCAACAAAGCCCCCCAAGGAGAGCCACTCCAGGTTCCGCAGGATTGGACATCCGTGCCACCACCAGAATAGTGTTAACTCCGCAGATGGGAGTTCAACCTATTCCCTCAGACTTCAAAGGCCCTTTACCACCAAACACAGTTGGATTACTCTTGGGGCGCTCTTCTGCTGCCTTAAAAGGCCTTGTAGTCCACCCCGGAGTTATTGACCAAGACTATGAGGGACAAGTGAAAATTATGTGTTCAGCCCCCAGAGGTATCTACCCTATATCCCCGGGAGACCGCATAGCCCAACTCCTAGTATTGCCCAGTCTCCATGCCAATTACCCAGCCACCACCACTGAGAGAGGAGAAGGGAGTTTCGGCTCCTCTAACTACAATTCAGCTTTCATAGCATTAGACTTAGCAGACAGACCAAAATTGACCCTCAAAATAGAAGAAAAGAGTTTTGAAGGAATCCTAGACACTGGAGCAGATAAAAGTATTATCTCTGCAACCTGGTGGCCCTCCAAATGGCCTGTAACACAGTCCTCACACTCTTTACCAGGTTTAGGATATGAGTCTAGTCCTACCATTAGTGCCAAACCATTGAGATGGCAAGCGCCTGAAGGGCAAGAAGGTACAGTTACCCCTTATGTGCTCCCACTGCCAGTCAATTTGTGGGGGAGAGATGTTATGCAAGGCCTAGGCCTTAAACTCATTAATGAGTACTCCACCCCTGCCCTAGGCATGATGATGGATATGGGATACATCCCTGGTAAAGGGCTAGGGAAACATCAACAGGGACGCACGGAGCCTATCCTACCCAAAGTAAAAAATGACCGTCGCGGCTTGGGTTTTTCGTAGGGGCCATTGAAGACGCCATGCCCATACCCTGGCTTACAGAGGAGGCCATATGGGTTCCTCAGTGGCCCCTATCCTCTGAGAAATTGGAAGCAGCTCACCACTTAGTACAAGAACAGCTCCAATTAGGACATTTAGAACCCTCTGTATCTCCATGGAATACGCCCATATTTATAATCAGAAAAAAGTCAGGATCATGGAGATTGCTTCATGACTTGAGAGCAGTAAATGCTCAAATGAGGCTATTTGGACCTGTCCAGTGAGGACTGCCACTTCTCTCTGCTCTACCCAAAGAATGGAAAGTAATCATAATAGACATCAAAGATTGTTTTTTCTCTATACTCCTAAATACCAAAGATAGGGAAAGGTTTGCTTTTACCCTGCCAGCTATTAACCATGAACAACCCGACGCCAGATTTCAGTGGAAAGTCCTCCCTCAAGGGATGGCAAATAGCCCCACCATATGTCAACTGTATGTTCAGCAAGCGCTAGCACCAATCCGCGAGAACTACCCCAAACTAAAAATTATTCACTATATGGATGATATCCTTCTCTGCTCCCCACAATCAGCAGAGGTAGAAGAGGCCTATGTAAAGCTCACTAAATCCCTAGAAACTTGGGGACTGAATATAGCCAGTGAGAAAGTCCAAAAGTCTAGTATTAGCAAATTCCTAGGAACCACTATTTCCACAGATGTTATTTACCCCCAAAAGCTTGAGATAAGACATGATCAGCTGCAAACCTTGAATGATTTCCAAAGACTCCTAGGAGACATTAATTGGTTGCGGCCATTTTTAAAGATACCTACCACTGACTTGAAACCACTGTTTAAAATCCTAGAGGGGGACTCACAACTAACATCTCCGCGCTCTCTTACGCCTGAGGCAGTACAAGCTATCCACAAAGTAGAGCAAGCCCTTATGACAGCACAATTGAATAGGATACAATTAAATGAACCCTTTGAGTTATGCATCCTTCCTACTCCGGGACTGCCAACTGCTGTCCTGTGGCAACAAGGCCCATTGATCTGGGTCCACCCCCAAGCCTCTCAAGTTAGAACTATAGAATATTACCCAGCTGCCATAGCCAATCTCGCTCTGAGGGGAGTAAAAAACTCATTAACACATTTTGGGAAAGCTCCAGCAACAATCATAACCCCTTACAATATGGAGCAGATACAAACATTATGCGCTATGAATGATGATTGGGCCATACTTGCTTATAGCTTCTCAGGAACCTTTGATAACCATTTCCCAAAACATCCCCTCCTCAATTTTGCCAAAACTCATCCCCTAGTGTTCCCTCGGATCACTAGCCAAACCCCGTTGCCACATGGAGAAACAGTCTACACAGATGGATCCAAGACAGGTACAGGTGCCTATGTCCATAATGGCGAAGTTGTGACAAAAAACTATACACCCAATACTCCACAGATAGTAGAATGCCATATAGTTTTGGAAGTACTACAAACCTTTCATGGACCTTTAAATATTGTGTCAGACTCTAGTTATGTTGTTAATGCAGTTAATTCCCTAGAAGTAGCTGGACTGATCAAAGCATCAAGTTCGGTAGCTACCCTGTTCAAACAAATACAATCACAATTACTCCTTAGACGCTCTCCTTTATATATGACCCACATTAGAGCACATTCAGGCCTTCCCGGGCCTATGACCCAAGGCAACCACTTAGCAGACCTTGCAACTAGAAGTATAGCTTTCCCTCTGCTAGACCCTGTCGCCACAGCTTCAAAATTCCATTCACAATTCCATGTCACTGCTGAAACATTGCGCAAGCGCTTTGGCATAGCCAGAGATGAAGCTAGGAACATTGTTCTTAGCTGCCAACATTGCTGCAGTTTTCTTCCCACACCTCATGTTGGGATCAATCCCAGAGGTATTAAGCCTTTGCAAATTTGGCAAATAGATGTGACACATATTTCTTCCTTTGGGAAGCTGAAATACGTACATGTGTCTATAGATACGTGTTCGGGAGTCATCTTTGCCTCCCCATTGTCTGGAGAGAAAGTTTCCCATGTCATCCAGCACTGTCTTGAGGCTTAGAGCGCATGGGGGTTACCCCAAATTCTCAAAACAGACAATGGTCCAGCCTATACCTCTACCAAATTTGCTCAATTTTGTCATCACATGGGGATAAAACATATCACTGGTCTTCCCTACAACCCACAAGGTCAAGGGATTGTGGAGCGTGCGAACCACACTCTCAAATCCTATTTAATTAAACAAAAAGGGGGAATTGGGGATATACCCCCCACACCAAAAACTGCAATAGCCCTAGCACTTTTCACTATAAATTTTTTGAACCTGGATACTCGAGGCCATACAGCAGCAGACCGCCACAATCAGTGGCCAAAAGACCCACAGGAACTAGTGAAATGGAAGGATGTATTATCTAACCAATGGAAAGGCCCGGATCCAATTATAATAAGATCCAGGGGAGCTGTATGTGTTTTCCCCCAGGGTGAAGAAAACCCCTTCTGGATCCCAGAGCGCCTGACAAGGAAGGTCCTGGACAAAGGAGATGACCTCTCTGTGCCTACTGATCCTGCTCTCGTCGCTGGGAACCCCAATTCAGGGAGTACTGAGATGGGGAATATTGTCTGCCTTTCCTAAGCCCATGCCCGTCCACTTCAATGCAGCGATTTTTCCACGTTTTTTTACTTCCAACTCTAGCATAAATCTGCCATACCTGGCAAAAGACACCATGACAGCTCCTTTGGGAGAAAACCGATCCTTTGTAACCGACGGATCATTATGTTTCACCACTAAGAATCTAACCAACTGTATCTCCCTAAAGCAGAGAAAATATGGCTGGTTCAGTGATCCGATAACGGGGATCGTGCTTGGGGGGCCCGAGAACCTAACGATCCCCCAGAATGTTCTCTGGATCAATGGAACATTTGTAGACCCTCCCGGAGGCCTTAACTCAACCACCAGCCTCCGTCAACCCAAATATGCTCCCCACTGCTTAGTTGATTATGAGGGAGAACCATGGCCCTGGACAGACTGCCAGTCAGCTACAGTGACTTGGGCAGACACACACCAGAGGTTCACTATCTCCCCAGATATGACCGAAGGTAGAAGTTGGGGAACAGCAATGGTAAAAGATAGCAATTACTCCCAGCCTATGAACAGGAATCCTTTCCACAAATGGATGCTGTGTGGCATTAATGGCTCTTGTACAGACCTGTCCCCACTATCCGCCCTTTTGGGTGGAGGAAAAGGCGTCAGCTACAACATGACCTATCAGTGCTATACTGATGTGAAATCCTCAAGCCCTACCACTCGTTTCTGTTCCCCGGTCAATTCTACGCAGGGAGCCCCCAGGCTCCCCTTCCCACCAGCTCCAGTATGCCTTTCCCCCCCATTCCTGTTTATCTTGTCCAATGATGGTTTTAACTCCTGTTCCAATACCTCCTGTTTTCTGTCTCAGTGCTGGGATGCACTTAACTTTACCAATGCCTTAATAGCCCGTATTCCTCGTTGGGTCCCCGTCCCAGTAGACGCACCTAATACCATGACACTGTTTCGAGAGAAACGCGACTTCGGTGCTACAGCCGCTATAGTGCTTCTAATCTCCATAACCGCAGTTGCAGCCACCGCAGCTGGCATAGCTTTAGACACCTCTATCAAAACAGCTACAGAACTCAATAACCTTGCGGAATCAGTATCCTCTGCCCTTGACCATCAGTCCACGCTTGATGGCAAGCTGAAAGGAGGAATAATGGTCCTCAATCAGCGAGTAGATCTAGTGGAAGAGCAACTAGATGTGCTCTGGCAGTTAGCCCAATTGGGATGTGAGCGAAAATTTCGCGCTCTCTGCATTACTAGCATACAATATAAAAACTTTACGCGAGCAGCTAATCTGTCACGAAGCCTGTCCCAGTATCTTTCAGGAAACTGGTCCCAAGACTTTGATGGAGCATTGGAAGAGCTACGGCGAGAAATAATCCACATCAACTCCACCCGGCTAGATATCTCCGTAGCAGAAGGACTCTCTTCCTGGTTCCACAGAGCTCTCTCCCACGTTAAAGAGTGGGCGGGCATGGCTGGGATGAGTGTATTCATGCTTGGAGGTCTCATGCTCCTACTCTGGTTGTTATGCAGGCTCCGTGCCCGACATAGGCAAGATAAAGTAATCCTTGCTCAAGCCTTAATGGCAGTAGATATTGGCGCCTCTCCCCAAGTATGGCTCAACATGCTCAATAAAGAAGCTCAGCTTTAGCTTGAGGTAGCCCTTGCACCCTGAGCCCTTGTGGCATTGCACCAGGCCCGGGTACCCTATCGCTTACCTGCAGCTTTCCCTAAGAAACTCGCGGTGCAAGAGGGTCAAAGAAAAGGTCCAAGACCGTTTGTACCAGGCGGTCCCAACGTCTGCTAGAGGATGCGAGGCAAAGCACTGCAAGAGGTTTTGGACCCCTCTGAGAGACACGCCTGACTGCATAGGGGTAGATGCCCAGAGACTCCTCTCCAAAAAGGGGGCATCAAGAAATGTTTGCTGGAGGTCAGGCCTCTATCTCCGCCTCAGCTGACAAGTTCCGTCCTGAGTTTCTATTAAACAAAAAAGGGGGAGATGTTGGCAGCCGCACCCAGAGGGTGGCGCTCAACGTGGGGCAACTGGAAAGTCCCATACTTCCCAGTTGCAAAATACCCTACGTCACAAAACCACATGCTAATCACTCCTTAGCATAAGAACCAATCAGATCTACTAAAAATTGCCATGCTAATGAAGCACGTATAGCAGCACCAATCAGCACAGAGCATGAGAGCTATATAAGCTGGCCCCTTCGTTTAGTCTGGGTCCTGCCCGACACATTTGTTTCACAAAGAGCTGAAGATTAAAGCTTTCTGCAGAAGAATCCTGCTGTTGTTGCGTGCTGTTCTTGCCGGCGAGGACGGGGCGCGCGACAGCATTTGGGGAATTCATGTTAAAGGCCCCAGTTTTCACAAGAAGTCTAGTCAGCTGCTGAGAATAAACTACTGGAAAGAAAATTAGGATAGTGAAATTTGATCAAAGTTCAAAATATTTGCTGAAGGGGATGCAAATTAAAAGACTAACCAAGAGCATCAATAATCTAATAGAGATTCAATACACTTTACCAGCTACAGGGGAACAAATGGGCACATTTACATGATTTTCCTCCAGTAGTACTTCACCATCCCCCCTAGAGAAGGAGCAAGGAAAAGAGGACCCAAGAACCTATCCAAAATTGGTAGTTAAGCAGGTAGAAAAAATTTTTTACGTACACAGGAGGAAAAGTTTAGATGAACTTTAGTGGAGTTCAACAATGGGGTCCAAATCTGGTAGAGAAGGAAAGTAATCTACATTCAATTTAATCAGCATAAGACAGTGGATTTACCTCTGAGCACCCACAAGTTATCAGAACAAAGAATTAGCTTTTGTCCCAGACAATCCTATTAAATCGGATTTCCCATATCCCATAATCCTTCTAAGGAGTGTCTGCAACTAACTGAAATTGACATAACATAAGATGAAGTAATAGACAAACAAGTGGATAAATACATAAAAAAGCAAATTTGGTATAATATTAATAGTAAAATCTGTTACGTGTGTGTGTGTGTGTGGTAGGGAGTGTCCAATAGGACTTTTGAGATAATGAAAATATTCTGAGGGAGGATTAAGATGGCGGTGTGAGAGATGAAACAGGATTCCTCCTAAAACCACATATAATACAAAAATATAATTAATACAACCAATTCTGAAAGAGCAACAGGAAAGAGCACTGCACCAGACTGCATACACCTGGAGAAAAGAGCACACCTCACGGAACAGGGTAATGTACCAAAGCTGTGGCCCAGTGGGACCCAAGCCCTTCCCGCTCCCCGCTCAATGGTGGGAAGAAAAGAAATGGAGCAAGGAGGGAGTGGAGGCCTGGGACTGCTGAATACCTAACTCCAGAGATCTGCTCTAGGAGCACAAACCTACATTTCACGGTGCCTGCATGGTACTCTCGTGATTAGGGAGTTGGAAAGCTAAGAAAGGCAGAATTCCTGGAGAGACTGAGATTCCAGCCGCTTGTGGAAACCAGGGATCCATATACGGCTGCTCTGGGCCAAAAGAAAGGCGGGCAGTCTGAGAGACTTCCTAACAAGGAAACCCTTAGCAAGAGGGCTGCTAAAGGGGCAAGGACTGCACAGAGCTAACACTCAGGAGAAAGGACAGGCAGACAAAACTGTCCGAGGGCACTTTGCCCAGAAGGTTGGGAGCTTTCACAATCGTCAGGTGCTCCAGCTCCCTGGCTGGCCACACAGCTCCAAGGACCCTTTCCATGATACCCAGCCAACATTGCCTTTCTCCTGGCCAGCCCCACCTGGCTCGCAAACTGGCAAACCCTACCCTGGTGTTTGGCCAGCCAGAGGGAAGATTTGTCTACAACTACAAACTCAGAGCATAGAGGCTTACACCTGTGTGCTTGGCCAACTGGTTCTGGCAGTGGAGGCAGGCATAGCAGCTGGGAAGCAGGAAACAGCTGTTTCCTCCCCCCAGGCACCAATGCCACTCCCGTGCAACCCCCAACATTGCTTCAGGGGCTGAGCAGCTCCAGAGAGTAGAGCTTCTGGACACTAGAGGGTGACATATATACAAATATGAAATGCCAAAGGAACCTGGTTCAAAGTAAAATTCTTAATACAACTCCTGAGAAAGATTTAAATGACATCGACACCTCATGGATCTTCTTGAAAGGGAGCTCAAAATAAAAATCATTAACATGCTCATGGAGGTAAGAAAAGATATGTAAGAACACAGGAATGAATTCTGGTCAGAGATTCAATAGTTGAAGAGCACAATGGAGGGTACTAAAAGCAGATTAGATATGGCAGAGGAGACGATAAATGAAATAGAAACTAGATAAGGGGAATACAAAGAAGCTGAGGCACAGAAAAAAAAAGGATCTCTAGGAATGAAGAAATACTGAGAGAACTGTGTGACCAATCCAAAGGGAAAAATATTTGCATTATAGGGGTACCAGAAGAAGAAGAGAGAGAAAAAGGGATAGAAAGTATCTTTAAGGAGGTAACTGCTGAAAACTTCCCCAATTTGGGGAAGGAGATACTCTCTTAGGCCATGGAGATGCACAGATCTCACAACACAAGGGACCCAAGGAAGACAACACCAAGACATATAGTAATTAAAATGGCAAAGATCAAGGGTAAGGACATACTATTAAAAGCAGCCAGAGAGAGAAATAAGATCACATACAAAGGAAAGCCCATCAGGCTATCATCAGACTTCTCAGCAGAAATCTTACAGGCCAGAAGGGAATGGCATGATGTATTTAATGCAATGAAACAGAAGGGCCTTGAACCAAGATTAGTTTATCTGGCAAGATTATCATTTAAATTTGAAGGAGGGATTAAACAATTTCCAGATAAGCAAAAGCTGAGAGAATTTACCTCCCACAGACCATCTCTACACTGTAATTGGGAGAGACTGCTATAGATGGAAGTGTTCCTAAGGTTTAATAGCTGTCACCAGAGGTAATAAAACCACAGTAAAGAAAGTAGAACAGCTAATTACTAGCAAATGCAAAATTAAATTAACTATCCCCAAAGTCAATCAAGGGATAGACAAAGAATACAGAATATGATACCTAATATATAAAGAATGGAGGAGGAAGAAAAAGGAGGAGGAAAAAAAACCAGAACCTTCACATGGTGTTTGTACTAGCATATTAAGTGAGTTAAATTAGACTCATAGATAGTAAGGAAGTTAACCTGGAACCTTTGGTAACCACAAATCTAAAGCCTGCAATGGCAATAAGTGCATACCTATTGATAATCACCCTAAATGTAAATAAACTGAATGTACCAATCAAAAGACAGAGACTCACTGAATGGATAAAAAAACAAGACCCATCTATATGCTGCCTACAAGACACTTTAAATCCAAAGACATACACAGACTAAAAGTGAAGGGAAGGAAAAAGATATTTCATGCAGCTATTAAGGAGAAAAAAGCAGGAGCTTCAATACTTCTATCAGACAAAACAGATTTCAAAACAAAGAAAGTAACAAGAGACAAAGGACATTACATAATGATAAAACGGTCAATCCAACAACAACATATAACCGTTATAAATATGTATGCGCCCAACACAGGAGCACCTACATATGTGAAACAAATACTAACAGAATTAAAAGGGGAAATAGAATGTAACGCATTCATTCTGGGAGACTTCAACACTTCACTAAATCTGATGGACAGATCAACCAGACAGAAAATAAGTAAGGAGACAGAGGCACGGAACAACACATTAGAACAGATAGACCTAACAGACATCTACAGAACCCTACACTCAAAAGCAGCAGAATATACATTCTTCTCAAGTGTACATGGAATATTTTCAAGAACAGATCATATACCAGGCCACAAAAAGAGCCTCGGTAAATTAAAAAAGATTGAAATTGTACCAACCAGTTTCTCAGACCACAAAGGGATAACACTAGAAAGAAATTACGCAAAGAAAATGAAAAATACCACAAACACATGGAGGCTTCACAACATGCTCCTAAATAAACAATGGATCAATGCCCAAATAAAAGCAGAGATCAAGCAATATATAGAGACAAATGACGACAATAATTCAACACCGCAAAATCTGTGGGATGCAGCAAAGACCATGCTAAGAGTAAAGTATACTGCAATACAGGACTACCTCAGGAAAGAATAACTATCCCGTATGAGCAGTCTAAATTCACAAATAACAAAAATAGAAAAAGAAGAACAAATGTGGCCCAAAGTTAGTAGGAGGGACATAATTAAGATTACAGCAGAAATAAATAAAATCAAGAAGAATAAAACAATAGAAAGAAACAATGAAAGCAAGAGCTAGTTCTTAGAGAAAATAAACAAAATAGATAAACCCCTAGCCAGACTTAAGAAAAAAAGAGAGTCTACTCACATAAACAGAATCAGAAACGAGAAAGGAAAAACCACTACGGACACCACAGAAATACAAAGAATTATTAGAGAATACTATGAAAAATTATATGGTAACAATTGGATAACCTAGAAGAAATGGACAACTTTCTAGAAAAATACAAACTTCCAAGGCTGACCAAGGAAGAAACAGAAAATCTGAACAGATCAATTACCAGCAACGAAATTGAACTGGTAATCAAAAAACTACCTAAGAACAAAATCCCTGGACCAGATGGCTTCACCACTGAATTTTATCAAACATTTAGTAAAGACCTAATACCCACCCTCCTTAAAGTTTTCCAAAGAGTAGAAGAAGAGGGAATATTTCCAAACTCATTCTATGAGGCCAGCATCACCCTAATACCAGAACCAGGCAAAGACACCACAAAAAAAGAAAATTACAGAACAATATCCCTAATGAACATAGATGCAAAAATACTCAACAAAATATTAGCAAACCAAATTCAAAAATACATCAAAAAGATCATCCATCATGATCAAGTAGGATTTATGCCAGGGATGCAAGGATGGTGCAACATTTGAAAATCCATCAACATCATCCACCACATCAACAAAAAGGACAAAAACCACATGATCCTCTCCATAGATGCTGAAAAAGCATTTGACAAAATTCAACATCCATTCATGATAAGAACTCTCAACAAAATGGGTATAGAGGGCAAATACCTTCACATAATGAAGGCCATATATGACAAACACAAAGCCAACATTATACTTAACAGCGAGAAGCTGAAAGCTTTTTCTTTAAGATCGGGAAGAAGACAAGGATGCCCACTCTCTCCACTTCTACTCAACATAGTACTGGAGGTCCTAGCTACGAAAATCAGACAACACAAAGAAATAAAAGGCATCCAGATTGCCAAGGAAGAAATCAAACTGTCACTCTTTGCAGATGACATGATACTGTACATAAAAGACCCTAAAGAATCCACTCCAAAACTACTAGATCTAAGAACTGAATTCAGCAAAGTTGCAAGATACAAAATTAATACGCAGAAATCTGTGGCATTCCTATATGCTAACGATGAACTAGCAGAGAGAGAAATCAGGAAAACAATTCCATTAACAGTTGCATCAAAAAGAATAAAATATCTAGGAATAAACCTAACCAAGTAAGTGAAAGACCTATACTCTGAAAACTACAAGACACTCATGAAAGAAATTAAAGAAGATACCAATAAATGGAAACATATCCCATGCTCATGGATAGGAAGAATTAATATTGTCAAAATGGCCATCCTGCCTAAAGCAATCTACAGATTCAGTGCAATCCCTATCAAAATACCAACAGTATTCTTCAACGAACTAGAGAATATCATTCTAAAATTCACACAGAACCACAAAAGACCCCAAATAGCCAAAGCAATCCTGAGAAGGAAGAATAAAGCTGCAGGGATTATGCTCCCCAACTTCAAGCTCTACTACAAAGCCACAGTAATCCAGACAATTTGGTACTGGCATAAGAACAGACCCATAGACCAATGGAAAAGAATAGAGAGCCCTGATATAAATCCAACCATATATGGTCAATTAATATATGATAAAGGAGCCATGGACATACAATGGGGAAATGACAGCCTCTTCAACAGATGGTGTTGGCAAAACTGGACAGCTACATGTAAGAGAATGAAACTGGATTATTGTTTAACCCCATACACAAAAGTAAACTCGAAATGAATCGAAGACCTGAATGTAAGTCATGAAACCATAAAACTCTTAAAAGACAACACAGGCAAAAATCTCCTGAATATAAGCATGAGCAAGTTCTTCCTGAACACATCTCCTCGAGCAAGGGAATCAAAAGCAAAAATGAACTCATGGGACTACATCGAACTAAAAAGTTTCTGTACATCAATAGAACAAAAAAAGGCATCCTACGGGATGGGAGAATATACTTGTAAATGACATATCCAAGAAGGCATTAACATCCAAAATACATAAAGAACTTACACGCCTCAACACCCAAAAGGCAAATAACCCATTTAAAATGGACAGAGGATATGAAGACACAGTTCTCCAAAGAAATTCAGATGGCCAACAGACACATGAAAAGATGCTCCACATCACTAATCAACAGGGAAATGCAAATTAAAACCACAATGAGATATCACCTCACACTAGTAAGGATCACCACCATCGAAAAGACTAAGAACAACAAATGTGGACGAGGATGCAGAGAAAGGGGAACCCTCCTATGCTGCTGGTGGGAATGTAAGCTAGTTCAACCATTGTGGAAAGCAATATGGAGGTTCCTCAAAAAAGTAAAAATAGAAGTACCAGTTGACCCAGGAATCCCACTCCTTGGAATTTACCCAAAGAATACAACTTCTCAGATTCAGTAAGACATATGCACCCCTATGTTTATCGCAGCACTTTTTACAATAGCCAAAATATGGAAGCAACCTAAGTGTCCATCAATAGATGAATGGTGGTACATATACACAATGTAATACTAATTCAGCCATAAGAAACAAACAAATCCTACCATTTGCAACAACATGGATGGAGTGGGAGGACATCATGCTCAGTGAAATAAGATAGGAGAAAGACAAGTGCCACATGATTTCCCTCATTTGTGGGGTATAACAGTGAAGCAAAACTGAGGGAACAAAATAGCAGGAGACTCAGAGACTCCAAGAAGGGTCTAGTGGTTACCAAAGGGGAGGGGTGTGGGAGGGTGGGTGGGGAGGGAGGGAGAAGGGGATTGAGGGGTGTTATGTTTAGTAAGCATGGTGTGGGGGATCACGGGGAAAACAGTGTAGCACAGAGAAGGCAAATAGTGAATCTCTGGCATCTTACTACACTGATTACTACACAGTGCCTGCATTGGGGTATGGGTGGGGACTTGATAATATGGGTAAATGTAGTAACCACATTGTTATTTTACGTGAAACCTTCATAAGAGTGTATATCAATAATACCTTAATAAAAAAAAAGAAAAAAATGTTCTATAATCTGTGCTATGAAATATGGTAACTACTAGCTGTCTGTGGCTACTGAACCCTTGAAATGGGGCTAATGTGACTGAGAAATTTTGAGTTTTATTAACTTTATTTAATTTAAGTTGATATAACCAGATGCAGCTAGTGGCTGCTGTATCAGAGAGTACAGCACTAGATTCATATATCCCTGGATCCAAGTCCTGGATCCACAACTGATCCAGGTTACTTTATTTCCTGAGGCTCAATTTATTCTTATATAAAGAGAATAGCAACAGGACCTACTAATTCTATAGATTAAATAAGATCAGCAGATAGAGCATGAAGCAAAATCCTATGCATATGGCAAACACTTAAAAAAATTCATGTTTATTATTCTACTAAATGAGATCCATGAGATCAAGGGCCATCATCTGTTTTGCTCACCACTGTATTCCCAGTGTCTAGTACAAGTGTCCCAGCATAAAAGACACTCAATAAAAATTTGTTGTACAAATGTGTTTGCAGTTATAAGACTGCACATTTATTCCTATCAAATTCCATACTAAATCCATTGCTTCAATCTGTGGAGATCTTTTTCAATCCTAATGTCATCCAGTATAATTGAAATCCCTTTTAGTATCTTCTACTGATTTTTATATATAAACTTTCATATACAAATTTTTATATACAAACATATCCTCAATATATTAATCTGAGATATTAAGGTAAAAAGTGTTAACCAAAGACCTATAATCATTAGTTTTATCATCCTTTAGTTTATCTTCATTTGTTAACTGGCACTAGTTGAGTACAGATATTCAATTTAGGTTCATTTTCATTCTATCTATATAGTCCCATCTTGTCCACAAAGGTAGTTAAAGTATGAGAACCTTATACAAATTAAATATGCTCATATGTCCTTTACTGAAACTATCCTGAAAGAGAACTTAAAAAACAACTTTGCACTCACCCTTCAATAGCTGGGGATCTATCAGGACGAGTACTTCCTCGAGATCTGTATCTTCTAGTCATTGGCAGCCGTGGAGGCCGACTTGGTCCCCAGAAGTCAGTGTGAGTTTGGTGACTCCTCTCATTGGCTCTATTATCTTGGTCCAGTGGATTGCTACTTAGAAATGGTCTAAAATCTTGGAAAAACATCGTGTGGTCCAAATGGTCCCAGAGCTGATAAAAACCAGAAATAAACCACATTACTGGTTTCAAGAGCAAGAAAAAGAGGAAACAAGAAGAAATACTGGAAAAAAAGAGGAATGATTTTTACCATTTTGAAAACTTCAGCAGTTCCAAACTAAGTAAGTGTATGTTTCCCCAAGAGAATTCTTTCAAGTGCATGCATAGCGGGAATAAAAAAAATACTGAGAAACTTAATTTCCTTCACATAGAAACAACAATGGCTATACTGTTTCCTTAACACTGAGCTCATACCCACATGCCTCTGACCAGTTTCACCTTCTGAAATAAAAACATGAGCTAAAGGTAATGGACTTCTGTCCTAAGCGTAATCAATCATTAAATCAGCAACACACCCTTGTGTTCTGTCACAAACGACATTGATACTCTAACTATAGAATAAAATGGATATATTACATACCTGTAAAGAGCATCACCACTGCAAAGTGGAGACAGATATCTATAAAATACGTCTCTTGATAGAGAAGCTGAGATTGCTCAGAAAGAGGCAGTGTCAAAGCTATGCCAAAGCAATGCGGTATTATCTGATAAGACCATTCTGCTGTACCTTTTATCACAAAAGGGTATTGGGGCAGGAGAGGAGGGGTGGGGAGGGGTGTTTATTGGGTTTGGCTAAGGAATCATTAAACAAAGAGTGAACGGAAAAAAACAAATCACCTCTGAAATCATTTAAATTTTATGTATTTGCACACCAGTTATTTCAAGAATTCCATAAAACACTACTTATTTCACTCCATCCAACCAAGTAATAACCCTGGTCATATTCTGGTCTTTTTGTTGTATTCATTTTCAAGTGGGAAGAAACAGGCACACTCTCTCCCTTAAAAAAAAAAGGAAAAGGCAACTGTACATGTTAGACAGGGATAAATGCTATGGAAGAAAAAAAGGCTTGCAATGACTCAATATACAAACTCATATCATTCTTTTCAACAGTATGGATGTTTTATATTTTATGTAGTTTAACATTTTTATAATAATATCCAGAGTATTTATCTCATATAAATTAATAAATGATGTGTAAGAAAATAAAACATATACCCACATAACCATCTCTTAGTTCACATTATCAAAGTCACTAAAACCCTGTGTGTGTTTCAAACCCTCCCCTGCCCCACCTGTAACCACTAACTTCAATTTTGGTTTATCATCCCATTACTTTTCTTTGCAATTTTACTACAAATTATACATCCCTAAACAAACTGTGCCTTATGGATTATGAAAGTGCTTTATGAAAGCACTTGCTATTGTGGCTCCACATGTTGATATATTCACTTTCACATACACTTTACGTCCACTTTAAAAAGGTTTTTAAAATCTTTTCTCTCTCAATAAACATGTGGATTGTTTCCAGTTTTTTGCTATTACAGCCAGTGTGAACATTCTTACATATGTCTTCTGCAGAGACAGAAGTTTGTCTATTAGTAGTCTGTACAACTTTTTATGATCTACACATCTTCAGCTTCACTAGGTAATGCCAAATTGTTTTCCAATTTATACACCCACCAAGAGTGTTTAAGAGTTCCCATTATTGTATTAAATCCTGGCAAACACATAATACAGAATTTTTTTTTTAACCAATCTGCTGGTAAGAAAATGAATCTCATTGTGAGGTTTTTTTCATTTTGTTTTTTGTTTGGTATGTAAAAATAAATAGGAGCATTTATTTAAAACACATATTCTTTGGCTCTACTCCAGAAAGTAAATCCAGTAGGTCTGCAATGAGCCTGAATGACTCACTTCAGCATTTCTTGTATGGAAGGTCTATTAGTAATAAGCTCCCTTAGCTTTTGCTTATCTGGGAATGTCTCAATTTCCTTCATTCTTGAAGGATACTTGTACAGATTTAGAATTCTTGACTGGCAAGGTGTTTTCTTAACTATGCCATCCCACTGATTTGTAGCCTTCAATATTAGCCAAACCTTGAATTCTAAGGGCAAACACAATTTGGCTTATGATAAATTGCTGGATTCTATTTCTGGTGTTTTGGGTGAATTTCTGCATCTGTGTTCACAAGTGCATTGGCCTGTAATTTTCCGTTTGTGTGTACTATCTTTCTCTAATTTTGGCAACAGGTTATACTAGCCCCATAAAATGTACTGTGAAGCATTTCTTCTCTTTCATAAAAACATCTTGTAGCACAGAAATAGAATTACTAAGTACATGCATTTCGAATTTTGCTAGAGAGTGCCAAGCTGCCCTCCAAAGGTCTATACCAATTTACATTCCTCCAGAGTATAAGAGCTTACATTCTCCCATACCCTTGCCAGCATCGTTTAAAAAATGTTTTAATTCTAATATCCAATCTGAAGAGCAAAAAATAATATGCACACTAAAACACCAAAAAGACTTCTCTAAGTACTTGTCAGGTAAAGCACCTTTTCATCTTAACTGCCAATTATACTTCTTATATCAGACTTACTTATTTCCCCTTGCTTTCTAATGACACCCTCCATTCCTTTAGGTTCCAGTCTGAAAAGTGGTCTTCAATGCAAAGTTTTTCTTTACCAAAGTAAATGTGACATTTAAACATCCAAAACTACACTTACCTTCAAAAAGCAAAAAAGTGTGAACAGCTCCCTCCATGTTCTCCAACCTCTATCTTACTTTGGCAACTATATGCAACCAATTTCCTTACCATATGAATAAAGTTTCATGACATTTGCTCACAGAAAAAGAACCCTCAAAGCAATCATTATTTTTATTGTAATTAATGTAAAAACTAAGTATTTGAAAAATTTTACTGAAAGAAGAGTTGGGCACCAAGCTCATAATATTAATAATCATCTCCACTGATAATTATGTAACTCATTAACACATCCAATGTATGTAAAATTTCTGAAGGAACCCAAGCTTTAGAAGCAGCTTCCATATCAGCATGAAGTATTTTACTGTTTGTTTGGAAACTACAAATTAGTTCAAACTAACAGTCAACATATTTGTCCCAAAATAATAGTGCACCTTGATCATAGAATGCAGGATTAAGAAGTGCACCAAATTTATACCAAATCAACACAAGGATAAAAATAGCTTCAGGTCATTTGCCTCTGAGCAGACTTAGACAAGCATAAGAGCAAAAAACAGCTCATACAACAAAAGTGGGTATTCAGGACATGGCTTACATAAGTATAAACAGATAGCACTATTTTATGAAGTTTTGGTGAAACATTCCAAAGAATCACAGAGACAGTTTATTAGACAACTTTTTTCTTGAAAAAACTGAAAATGTTACTCTAAATGGAGGTTACAAAGAATACTTTTGTAAATATGTGGGCTGAAATATTTACATTTTTCAATATAAAAAACAGGATTAACAATATCTTTCATTTATCAGAATTTGTTATAAGCTAATTATGATAACACCAACACCTCTTAAAATATCAGTCTGTTTCTCAAAAAGCTAAAGTTAACATATAACCCAGAAATTTCTCTCCTAGTTATATACCTGAGAACTGAAAATGTATGTATATTCACATAAAAATTTGTATACAAATATTCACTGCAGCATTCTTCATAACAGCTAAAAAGTGTAAACAACCCAAAAATCTATCAACTGATGAGTGGATAAACAAAATGTAGCATATCCATATGGTGGAATATTATACAGCCATACAAAGAATGAAGTGAATGCACCTCAAAAACATTATGGTAAGTGAAAAAAGCCAGTCACAAACATCACATAATATATGAGTCCATGTATATAAAATGTACTAAATAGGCAAATTTAAAGATAGAAAATAGATTGGTGATTGCCTAGGGCTGGAGGAATTAAGGAGAAAAGGGGAGTACACAGCTCCTTTCTGGGGTGATAAAAAAATTCTAGAATTAGACAGTGGTAATGGTTGTACAGTTTTGTGAATATACTAAGACCTCTGAATTATATGCTTTAAAAGGGTAAATTATCTGGTATATGAATTATATCTCAAAAAATATTATGGTCTACAGAGATGAGTCAATTGAGGGTGAATAATTTCAAAGTTATTAACCTTAGAAATGCAATTTTTAAAAATTCATGGGCAATTTTATGAAAATATTAAATCAAGATAAAGAATACATCTATCACCTCCAACTGTTTCCCAGTGTCCCTTGGTAATCTCTCCCTCTTGACCCTCCCTGCCCCCCAAGTAACCACTGATCTTTCTGAGGTTCTTACTTCCTAGAATTCTATATTTTCTAGAATTTCACATAAAAGGAATCATATAGTATGTATTCTTTGGTTTCTTTTACTCAATTATTTTGAGATTCATGCATATTTTTACATGTATCAATAGTTTGTGATGAGCAGTACTTCATATACTTTATATTGATGAGTAGTATTCCACAGTATGGAAATACCACAATTTGTTTATCCATCCACCTGTTGATGATAATTTGGATTGTTTCTAAGTTTGGGCTACTACAAATAAAATTGCTATGAATATTTGTGTACATGTGTATATGTGCAGATGTATGCTTTCTTTTCTCTTGGGTAAATAAGAGAAGTAGAATGGCTGGATCATATGGTAGATGTAATTTTATCTTTCTTTGAAATACAGCCTGTTTTCCAAAGTCGTCATATTATTTCTACATTCAATTTCAGTTGTTTCACAGCCTCACCAACAACAGTCAGTCTTTTAAATTTTAGCCATTCTCTTAAATGGGTAGTACTATTTCACTGTGGGTTTAATTTCCATTTCCCTAATTACAGGATATTTTGCATGCTTATTTGCCATCTGTGTATCTTCTTTGGTGAAGTAGATTGTTCAAATATTTTGCCATTTACCAAAATGGGTTTTCTTATCATTCCATTTTAAGAGTCCTTTATCAGATAATGATTTGAAAATATATTCTCCCACTCTATAACTTCTCTTTTCATTCTCCTGAAGAAGAGCAGAAGCTTTCAATTTCAATGAAGTCTAGTTTATCAATTTTTTCTTTAATGGATTATGCCTTTGTTGCGACATCTAAGAAATATCTGCCTAACTCAAGGTCACAAAGATTTTTTCTCCTATGTTTTCAAGTTCTATAAAATTTTACATGTAGGTATGTCACCCACCTTGAGTTAATTTTTGTACATGGTTTAAGTATGTATCCAAGCTCATATTTTTGTACTGTGGATGCACAACTGTTTCAGCACAATTTATTTAAAAGGCTATCTTTTTTCTCCTGGACTACATTTTGTACCTTTGTCAAAATCAGTTGCCCATGTGTGGGTTTGTTTCTGGCCTCTCTGTTCTGTTCATTTGATCTATCTTGATGGCAATAACAAGATAAAATTCTTAAAATTTTTTTTCAAAGCTTAATTCCTCATAGCTTCATTATGTTTTGAAAACAGGTAGTATTAGTCCTCCAACACTTTTCTTCTCTTTCAAAGTTGTTTTAACTATTCTAACATATTCTGCATTTCCATACGAATTTTAGAGTCTGCTTGTCGATTTCTATAAGAAAGCTGACTAGAATCCTGACTGGAATTAAACTGAATCTATGAACAACATCCTAACAATACTGTTTCCTGGTCCATGAGCAGGACATATTTCTCCACTTACTTAGTGTTTTTTAATTTGTCTAAATAATATATTGTAGTTCTCCTTGTACAAATTTTATACATCTTTTCCAAAATGTAAAACATTTCATATTTTGTGTTATTATAAAGATATTTTTAAAATTTTCTATTTCCAAATATTTGTCACTAATATGTAGAAATGCAAGTAATTCTGTATGCAACTGATATAATTTTCTTACAACTGCAACCTTGCTAAATTCTAATTGGTTTCTTGTAGATTACATCAAATTTTCTACTAAAACATTTTATCAACTGTGAAAACACAGCTTTACTTCTTCCTTTCCAATCTGGATACCACTGATGTTTGTCGGTCTCTCTTGATCTGTCTATCTTTACTACACTGACTGGAACCTCCTGTACAATGCTGAACACAGTGGTGAGGAAAGACATCCTGGTCTTGTTTCTGATCTTAACTGGAAAATGCTCATTCTTTTACCATTAATTATGACATAACAAGTTTTTAGTAGATGCTCTTTGTCAGATTAAGGCAGTTCCCATATATTTTAGTTTTGCTCAGGCTTTTTAACAAAAATTGATGTTAGATTTTGTTAAATGCTTAATTTTATCTACTGAGATGATCATACAGTTTTTACTTATACTTTAGGGATGAATAATTATGACAATTATCTCACCAGTTAGTTATATTTGTATTTATATAAATTTGTTTTAAGTACAGAGTTTATTTACATATTTTAGACACCCCAAGAGAATAAATATTGGAAATAAAAATGACTTTGGTGTAAAAACTCTAATTCTTTTGTGTAGAATAATCTTCTTTCAATATAGTCCATTCATTAAGTGAATTACATTGGTTGACTTTCAAATGTTGAACTAGAAGTACAAATGTTGCATTCCTGGGATAAATTCCACTTGAACACAAAGTACAGCCCTTTATATATATTATTGGGCTCTGTTTACTAAAATTTTGTTTAGAATTTTCACATCTATATTCATGAAGGGATACCAAATACACAGTTCTCCTTTCTTACAATGTCTTTGTCATGAGGACTTAAGTGTTTTTTATTTTTTAGAATTATTTTCTTGAAAAGTATTTGAACACAATTAATTAACAAGTTTACGAACACAATAACCCAAATTTTTGGTCAATAAATAAATTTGCAACAAATTATATACTTTTTATTATTTTTAGCATACCATTAGCACTCAAAAGTACTCCATTTTGGAAGATAAATTATACGGTGATTACGACTGTATATCTTAACACTGCGATTGGTAGCTGAGTTAAATGGCATTAGAATAGCTGCTCTAAATACCTCTTCATTATTTATTTATTTATGTATGTATGTACGTCTGTATGTATGTATGTATGCATGTATCTTATTTATTTACTTACTTATTTATTTTGGTGTCATTAATCTAGAGTTACATGAGGAACATTATGTTTACCAGGTTCCCCCCTTCACCAAGTCCCCCCATTACAGTCACTGTCCATCAGCATAATAAGATACTGTAGAATCACTACTTGTCTTCTGTGTTGCACAAACCTCCTCGTGCCTTCCCCCACATTATACATGCTAATCATAATGCCCCCTTTCTATTCCCACCCCTTTTACCTCTCTTTCCACCCATCCTCCACAGTACCTTTCCCTTTGGTAACTGTTAGTCCTTTCTTGGGTTCTGTGATTCTGCTGCTCTTCTGTTCCTTCAGTTTTTTCTTTGTTCTTATAATCATTTGGTACTTGTCTTTCTCCGCCAGGCTTATGTCAGAGCATAATACACTCTAGCTCCATCCATGTTGTTGCAAATGGTAGGATTTGTTTTCTTCTTAAGGCTGAATAATATTCCATTGTGTATATGTATCACATCTTCTTTATCCATTCATCTACTGATGGACCCTTAGGTTGCTTCCATTTCTTGGCTATTGTAAATAGTGCTGCGATAAACATAGGGCTGCATATGTCTTTTTCAAACTGGGCTGCTGTATTCTTAGGGCAAATTCCTAACAGTGGAATTCCTGGGTCAAATGGTATTTTTATTTTGAGCTTTTTGAGGAACCTCCATACTGCTTTCTACAATGGCTGAACTAATCTACATTCCCACCATCAGTGTAGGAGGGTTCCCCTTCCTCCACAACCTCGCCGACATTTGTTGTTCTTTTGTCTTTTGGATGGTGGCAATCCTTACTGGTGTGAGGTGATATATCATTGTGGTTTTAATTTGTATTTCTCTGATGACAAGCAATGTGGAGCATCTTTTCATGTGTCTGTTGGGCAACCGAATCTCTTCTTTGAAGAAATGTCTGTTCAGCTACTCTGCCCATTTTTTAATTGGAGTATTTGCTTTTTTTTTGTTGAGGTGTGTGAGCTCTTTATATATTTTGGATGTCAACCCTTTATTGGATCTGTCATTTATGAATATATTCTCCCATACTTTAGGATACCTTTTTGTTCTATTGATGGTGTCCTTTCCTGTACAGAAGCCTTTCAGCTTGATATAGTCCTACTTGTTCATTTTTGCTTTTGATTCTCTAGCCCGGGGAGATATGTTCATGAAGAAGTTGCTCTTGTTTATGTCCAAGAGATTTTTGCCTATGTCTTTCTCTAAGAGTTTTATGGTTTTATGACTTACATTCAGGTCTTTGATCTATTTCAAATTTACTTTTGTGTATGGGGTTAGACAGTGATACAGTTTCATTCTCTTACATGGAGCTGTCCAGTTATGCCAACACCAACTGTTCAAGAGGCTGTCATTTCACCATTGTATGTCCATGGCTCATTTATCGTATATTAATTGACCATATATGTTTGGGTTAATGTCTGGAGTCTCTATTCTGTTCCACTGGTCTGCTCTTGTGCCAGTACCAAATTGTCTTGATTACTGTAGCTTTGTAGTACAACTTCAATTTGGGGAGCGAGATCCTCCCCACTTTATTCATCCTTCTCAGGATTGTTTTAGCTATTTGGGGTCTTTGGTGGTCCGTATGAATTTTTCAACTATTTCTTCCAGTGCGTTGAAGAATACTGTTGGTATTTGATAGGGATTGCATTGAATCTGTAGATTGCTTTGGGCAGGATGGCCATTTTGACAATATTAATTCTTCCTAGCCAAGAACATGGGATGAGTTTCCATTTGTTAGTGTCTTCTTTAATTTCTCTTAAGAGTGTCTTGTAGTTTTCAGGGTATAGGTCTTTCACTTCCTTGGTTAGGTTTATGCCTAGGTATTTTATTCTTTTGATGCAATTGTGAATGAAATTGTTTTCCTGATTTCTCTTTCTGTTAGTTCATTGTTAGTGTATAGGAAAGCCACAGATTTGTGTATTAATTTTGTATCCGGCAACTTTGCTGAATTCAGATTCTAGTAGTTTTGGAGTGAAGTCTTTAGGGTTTTTTATGTACACTATCACGTCATCTGCAAATAGTGACAGTTTGACTTCTTCTTTACCAATCTGGATTCCTTGTATTTCTTTGTTTTGTCTAATTGCTGTGGCTAGGACCACCAGTACTATGTTGAATAATAGTGGGGAGAGTGGGCATCCCTGTCTTCTTTCCCATCTCAGAGGAAAAGCTTTCAGCTTCTCGCTGTTCAGGATGATGTTGGCTGTGCGCTTATCATATATGGCCTTTATTATGTTGAGGTACTTGCCCTCTATTCCCATTTTGTTGAGAGTTTTTATCATGAATGGATGTTGAAATTTGTCAAATGCTTTTTCAGCATCTATGGAGATGATCATGTGGTTTTTGTCCTTCTTTTTGTTGATGTGGTGGATGATGTTGATGGATTTTCGAATGTTGTACCATCCTTGCATCCCTGAGATGAATCCCACTTGGTCATGGTGTATGATCCTCCTAATGTATTTTTGAATTCGGTTTGCTAATATTTTGTTGAGTATTTTTGCATCTATGTTCATCATGGATATTGATCTGTAATTTTTTCTTTTTTTGTGGTGTCTTTGCCTGCTTTTGGTATTATAGTGATGCTGGCTTCATAGAATGAGTTTGGGAGTATTCCCTCCTCTTCTATTTTTTGGAAAACTTTAAGGAGAATGGGTATTATGTCTTCTCTGTATGTCTGATAAAATTCCGAGGTAAATCCATCTATCCCGGGTCTTTTGTTCTTTGGTAGTTTTTTGATTGCCGCTTCAATTTCGTTGCTGGTAATTGGTCTGTTTAGATTTTTCTGGGTCAGTCTTGGAAGGTTGTATTTTTCTAGGAAGTTGTCCATTTCTCCTAGGTTTCCCAGCTTGTTAGCATATAGGTTTTCATAGTAGTCTCTAATAATTCTTTGTATTTCTGCGGGGTCCATCGTGATTTTTCCTTTCTCGTTTCTGATTCTGTTGATTTGTGTTGACTCTCTTTTCCTCTTAATAAGTCTGGCTAGAGGCTTATCTATTTTGTTTATTTTCTCGAAGAACCAGCTCTTGGTTTCATTGATTTTTGCTATTGTTTTCTTCTTCGCAATTTTATTTATTTCTTCTCTGATTTTTTTTGTCCCTCCTTCTGCTGACTTTGGGACTCATTAGTTATTCTTTTTCCAATCTCAATAATTGTAACTTTAGAGGGAGGGGCAGAAGATGGCAGCGTGAGTAGAGCAGCGGAAATCTCCTCCCAAAACCACATACATCCATGAAAATATAACAAAGACAATCCTTACTAGAATAAAGACCAGAGGACACAGGACAATATCCAGACCACATCCGACCTGAGAGAACCCAGCGCCTCGCGAAGGGGAAACCCTACAGGCCAGGAGAGAATGGCATGATGTATTTAATACAATGAAACAGAAAGGCGTTGAACCAAGGATACTGTATTCAGCACGACTATCATTCAAATATGACGGTGGGATTAAACAATTCCCAGACAAACAAAAGCTGAGGGAATTTGCCTCCCACAAACCACCTCTACAGAACATCTTACAGGGACTGCTCTAGATGGGAGCACTCCTAGAAAGAGCACAGCACAAAACACCCAACATATGAAGAATGGAGGAGGAGGAATAAGAAGTGAGACAAGAAAAGAATCTCCAGACAGTGTATATAACAGCTCAATAAGCGAGCTAAGTTAGGCAGTAAGATACTAAAGAGACTAACCTTGAACCTTTGGTAACCACGAATTTAAAGCGTGCAATGGCAATAAGTACGTATCTTTCAATAGTCACCCTAAATGTTAATGGGCTGAAGGCACCAATCAAAAGACACAGAGTAATAGAATGGATAAAAAAGCAAGACCCATCTATATGCTGCCTACAAGAAACTCACCTCAAACCCAAAGATATGTACAGACTAAAAGTCACGGGATGGAAAAACATATTTCAAACAAACAACAGCGAGAAGAAAGCAGGGGTTGCAGTACTAATATCAGACAAAATAGACTTCAAAAGAAAGAAAGTAACAAGAGATAAAGAAGGACACTACATAATGATAAAGGGCTCAGTCAAACAAGAGGATATAACCATTCTAAATATATATGCACCCACACAGGAGCACCAGCATATGTGAAACAAATACTAACAGAACTAAAGGGGGAAATAGACTGCAATGCATTCATTCTAGGAGACTTCAACACACCACTCACCCCAAAGGATAGATCCACCGGGCAGAAAATAAGTAAGGACACGGAAGCACTGAACAACACAGTAGAGCAGATGGACCTAATAGACATCTATAGAACTCTACATCCAAAAGCAACAGGATATACATTCTTCTCAAGTGCACATGGAACATTCTCCAGAATAGACCACATACTAGTCCACAAAAAGAGCCTCAGAAAATTCGAAAAGATTGAAATCCTACCAACCAACTTTTCAGACCACAAAGGCATAAAACTAGAAATAAACTGTACAAAGAAAGGAAAGAGGCTCACAAACACATGGAGGCTTAATAATACGCTCCTAAATAATCAATGCATCAATGAGCAAATCAAAATGGAGATCCAGCAATATATGGAAACAAATGACAACAACAACACTAAGCCCCAACTTCTGTGGGACACAGCAAAAGCCAGTCTTAAGAGGAAAGTATATAGCAATCCAAGCATATTTAAAAAAGGAAGAGCAATCCCAAATGAATGGTCTAATGTCACAATTATCGAAATTGGAAAAAGAAGAACAGATGAGGCCTAAGGTCAGCAGAAGGAGGGACATAATAAAGATCAGAGAAGAAATAAATGAAATTGAGAAGAAGAAAACAATAGCAAAAATCAATGAAACCAAGAGCTGGTTCTTCGAGAAAATAAACAAAATAGATAAGCCTCTAGCCAGACTTATTAAGAAGAAAAGAGAGTCAACACAAATCAACAGTATCAGAAACGAGAAAGGAAAAATCACGAAGGACCCCACAGAAATACAAAGAATTATTAGAGAATACTATGAAAACCTATATGCTAACAAGCTGGGAAACCTAGGAGAAATGGACAACTTCCTAGAAAAATACAACCTTCCAAGATTGACCCAGAAAGAAACAGAAAATCTAAACAGACCAACTACCAGCAACGAAATTGAAGTGGTAATCAAAAAACTACCAAAGAACAAAAGACACGGGACAGATGGATTTACCTCGGAATTTTATCAGACATACAGGGAAGACATAATACCCATTCTACTTAAAGTTTTCCAAAAAATAGAGGAGGAGGGGATACTCCCAAACTCATTCTATGAAGCTAACATCACCCTAATACCAAAACCAGGCAAAGACCCCACCAAAAAAGAAAACTACAGACCAATATCCCTGATGAACGTAGATGCAAAAATACTCAACAAAATACTAGCAAACCGATTTCAAAAATACATCAAAAGGATCACACACCATGACCAAGTGGGATTCGTCCCAGGGATGCAAGGATGGTACAACATTCGAAAGTCCATCAACATAATCCACCACATCAACAAAAAGAAAGACAAAAACCACATGATCATCTCCATAGATGCTGAAAAAGCATTTGACAAAGATCAACATCCATTCATGATAAAAACTCTCAGCAAAATGGGAATAGAGGGCAAGTACCTCAACATAATAACGGCCATCTATGATAAACCCACAGCCAACATTATACTGAACAGCGAGAAGCTGAACGCATTTCCTCTGAGATCGGGAACTACACAGGGATGCCCACTCTCTCCACTGTTATTTAACATATTACTGGAGGTCCTAGCCACGGCAATCAGACAAAACAAAGAAATACAAGGAATCCAGATTGGTAAAGAAGGAGTTAAACTGTCACTATTTGCAGATGACATGATACTGTACATAAAAAACCCTAAAGACTCCACCCCAAAACTACTAGAACTGACATCGGAATACAGCAAAGTTGCAGGATACAAAATAAACACACAGAAATCTGTGGCTTTCTTATACATTAACAATGAACCAAAAGAAAGAGAAATCAGGAAAACAACTCCATTCACAATTGCAGCAGAAAGAATAAAATACCTAGGAATAAACTTAACCAAAGAAGTGAAAGACTTATACTCTGAAAACTACAAGTCACTCTTAAGTGAAATTAAAGGGGACACTAACAGATGGAAATTCATCCCGTGCTCGAGGCTAGGAAGAATTAATATCGTCAAAATGGCCATCCTGCCCAAAGCAATATACAGATTTGATGCAATCCCTATCAAACTACCAGCAACATTCTTCAATGAACTGGAACAAATAATTCAAAAATTCATATGGAAACACCAAAGACCCCGAATAGCCAAAGCAATCCTGAGAAAGAAGAATAAAGTAGGGGGGATCTCACTCCCCAACTTCAAGCTCTACTATAAAGCCATAGTAATCAAGACAATTTGGTACTAGCACAAGAACAGAGCCACAGACCAATGGAACAGACTAGAGAATCCAGACATTAACACAGACATATATGGTCAATTAATATTTGATAAAGGAGCCATGGACATACAATGGGGAAATGACAGTCTCTTCAACAGATGGTGCTGGCAAAACTGGACAGCTACATGTAGGAGAATGAAACTGGACCATTGTCTAACCGCATATACAAAAGTAAACTCAAAATGGATCAAACACCTGAATGTAAGTTATGAAACCATTAAACTCTTGGAAGAAAACATAGGCAAAAACCTCTTAGACATAAACATGAGTGACCTCTTCTTGAACATATCTCCCCAGGCAAGGAAAACAAGAGCAAAAATGAACAAGTGGGACTATATTAACCTGAAAAGCTTCTGTACAGCAAAATACACCATCAACAGAACAAAAAGGAACCCTACAGTATGGGAGAATATATTTGAAAATGACAGATCCAATAAAGGCTTGACGTCCAGAATATATAAAGAGCTCACACGCCTCAACAAACAAAAAACAAATAACCCAATTAAAAAATGGGCAGAGGAACTGAACAGACAGTTCTCCAAAAAAGAAATACAGATGGCCAACAGACACATGAAAAGATGCTCCACATCGCTAATTATCAGAGAAATGCAAATTAAAACTACAATGAGGTATCACCTCACACCAGTAAGGATGGCTGCCATCCAGAAGACAGACAACAACAAATGTTGGCGAGGCTGTGGAGAAAGGGGAAGCCTCCTACATTGCTGGTGGGAATGTAAATTAGTTCAACCATTGTGGGAAGCAGTATGGAGGTACATCAAAATGCTCAAAACAGACATACCATTTGACCCAGGAATTGCACTCCTAGGAATTTACCCTAAGAATGCAGCAATCAAGTATGAGAAAGATCAGTGCACCCCTATGTTTATCGCAGCACTATTTACAATAGCCAAGAATTGGAAGCAACCTAAATGTCCATCGATAGATGAATGGATAAAGAAGATGTGGTACATATACACAATGGAATACTACTCAGCCATAAGAAAAGGGCAAATCCTACCATTTGCAGCAACATGGATGGAGCTGGAGGGTATTATGCTCAGTGAAACAAGCCAAGCGGAGAAAGAGACATACCAAATGATTTCACTCATCTGTGGAATATAAGAACAAAGGAAAAACTGAAGGAACAAAACAGCAGCAGAATCACAAAACTCAAGAATTGACTAACAGGTACCAAAGAGAAAGGGATTGGGGAGGATGGGTGGGTAGGGAGGGATAAGGGGGGGGGAGAAGTAGGGGTGTATGCAGATTAGCATGCAGTGGGGGGTAGGAGAAAACGGAGGGTTGTACACACAGAGAAGGCAAGTAGTGATTCTACAACATTTTTCTATGCTGATGGACAGTGACTGTAAAGGGGTTTATAGGGGAGACCTGGTATAGGGGAGAGCCTAGTAAACATAATATTCATCATGTAAGTGTAGAGTAGTGGTACCAAAAACAAAAAAAAACCAAAAACAAACAAACAAACAAAAAAAAACAAACAACAACAACAAAAAAGGGCAGTTCCTGTGTGGTAACCTCCAATGAGTTCTACACAAGGGTATAAAGGGTATATAAAAGTGTAGGCAAAGGGTCTGTTTGTGTTTATACAGAGGATCAAAGCCTAATTGGGCTACCCCGAAAATGAACTAAGGTACGATATGAAAAAGAACTTCCAACATCAGCACCCTCTGGAAGACTCATGCCAGAAGATGATCATCAAAAAACCCCAACAAAGATCCACGCACTGCTACAGCTGTAGATGCACTCATCCCACCAGCTCCTGGACTTGCCATGGGAATGAAGGAGATATCTAAGCTGGCCTGTGCATACAGTAAAACAACAAATTTGACTGGATCTATACTGTTGGAACTCAACCAAGAATTAGGAGAAGTGCAAATTGTAGCACTCCAAAATCTTACAACTACAGACTATTTACTGTTAAAAGAACATAAGGGATGTGAACATTCCCCAGGAATGGGTTGTTTTAATTTGTCTGATTTCTCTCAGACTGTTCAAGTTCACTTGGACAATATCCACCATATCATAGATAAGTTTTCATAAATGCCTAAGGTGCCTAACTGGTTTTCTTGGTTTCACTGGAGATGGCTGGTAATTACAGATATGCTTTGGTTATGTAACTATACTCCTATTATGTTAATGTGTGTGCGCAATTTAAGTAGTAGCTTAAAACCTATACATGCTGAAGTTACTCTACAAGAAGATATGTCAAAGAAATAATCAATCTTCCCATGTTTTCTTCCGCCTGCTACTTCTATAGCTTTTCTTCTTCCTTCCTAATTACAACCCTTAAATAGAATTCGTGCCTCATATCAAATTTACCGAGTATCATAATTCTTCCAAGTGGTAAAGATACCTCAAGACAAATGCTGGGCATAGAAGCTACAGGGCATAAATATGCAAAGAAATAAAAAACTAACCATTTCAACAATAAGGCTTCTCTCTCACTTACCAACTTTACATTTCCCTGTATGGCCCCGGAAGATGACTGGTTAGTCAGAGACGGGTAAGATTCCTCAAGGGAGGAACAACCTAAGACAGGCACAGTCGCAGGGGGGTCATCAGGTGAGAAATTGGGGATCAACAGAGGTGAGGCTTAGAACCTCACCCCCCCTGCTCTGAGAGAAATCTTCTGCATACATGGATGTTTTATTGCCCTTGACTAGCTTGGATTAACACATAGTCTACAGGCACACACCTGAACATCTACATTTGCTCCCTTACAACACTAAACTATGTTTTCTACCTTTATCTTTTATCTACCTACCACTTCAGCATTTTATTAAAAATAATAATAATACTCAAGACAAATGCTGGGCATAGAAGCCACAGGGCATAAATATGCAAAGAAGTAAAAAGTTAACTTTTTCAAACAATAAGGCTTCACTCTCACTTACCAACTTCACATTTCCCTGTATGGCCCCGGAAGATGACTGGTTAGCCAGAGACGGGTAAGATTCCTCAAGGGAGGAACAACCTAAGACAGGCACAGTCGCAGGGGGGCCATCAGGTGAGAAATTGGGGATCAACAGAGGTGAGGCTTAGAACCTCACCCCCCCGTTCTGAGAGAAATCTTCTGCATACGTGGATGTTTTATTGCCCTGGTCTAGCTTGGATTAACACATAGTCTACAGGCACACACCTGATCATCTACATGTGCTCTCTTACAACACTAAACTATGTTTTCTACCTTTATCTTGTATCTACCTACCACTTCAGCATTTTATTAAAAATAATAATAATAAAAAGAGAAATGTGGTATCCACATATAAATCAAGTATAAAAACCAAATGAGTATTCATATTTGAACTGACTGTTTATAGTTCATAATGCATGAGCAAAACCGAAAGTTTCTGTGATGACTGCCCTTGTACTGTTCACTATGTAACTTATTCATTATGTAAGAATTTGTTCTACATGTAAAAACTTGTTTGTTATGCCTCAGAAGATTGGAGACTGACAAAAATTAGGCTTGGGGTGGAATAATGATTGTGCATTGAGCATTGACTCCCCTATACAGAACTTTATTGTCGTTAACAACCATTTGATCAATAAATATGAGAGATGCCCTCACAAAAAAAAAAAAAAAAAAAAAAGGACAGACTTCCAATGGTAAAATAAAAACCGGGATGTAATGTATAGCATAAGGAATATAGTCAAGATATTGTAACAGCCTGGTAGGGTGATAGCTGGAACCTAGAATTATGTATATAAATGTTCTACCACTGTGTTGTACACTTGAAACTCATGTAATGTAATAGTGTGTGTCAACTACCCTTCAATAAAAAATAATTATTAAAAAAATAATAATAATAATAATAATAAAGAGAAATGTGGTATCCACATATAAATCAGGTATAAAAATCAAATGAGTATTCATATTTGAACTGACTGTTTAGAGTTCATAATGCATGATTAAAACCGAAAGTTTCTGTGATGACTGCCCTTGTACTGTTCACTATGTAACTTATTCATTATGAAAGAATTTGTTCTCCATGTATGAATTTGTTTGTTATGCCTTAGAAGATTGGAGACTGACGAAAATTAGGCTTGGGGTGGATTAATGATTGTGGATTGAGCATTGACTCCCCTATACAGAATTTTATTGTTGTTAACAACCATTTGATCAATAAATATGAGAGATGCCCTCACAAAAAAAAAAAAAAAGTACACCCTTCCAATGGTAAAATAAATAAGTAACCGGGATGTAATGTATAGCATAAGGAATATAGTCAAGATAATGTATCAGCTTGGTATGGTGATAGCTGGTACCTAGAATTGTCATGTATATAAATGTTGAATCACTATGTTCTACACCTGAAGCTAATGTAATGTAATACTGTGTGTAAACTACCCTTCAATAAAAAATAATTATCTAAAAATAAAAAATAAAAATAAAAATAATTGTAACTTTAGACTATTCATTTCGGATTGTTCTTCCTTCTTTAAATACACCTGGATCACTATATATTTTCCTTTTAAAACTGCTTTTGCTGCGTCCCACAGAAGTTGGGGCTTTGTGTTGTTGTTGTCATTTCTTTCCATATATTGCTTGATCTCTATTTTAATTTGTTCATTGATCCATTGATTATTTAGGAGCATGTCTTTAGACCTCCATGTGTTTGTGAGCCTTTTTGCTTTCTTTGTACAATTTATTTCTAGTTTTATACCTCTGTGGTCTGAGAAGTTGGTCGGTAGAATTTCAATCTTTTGGAATTTACTGAGGCTCTTTTTGTGGCCTAGTATGTGGTCTATTCTGGAGAATGTTCCATGTGCACTTGAGAAGAATGTGTATCCTACTGCTTTTGGATGTAGAGTTCTGTAGCTGTCTATTAGGTCCATCTGTTCTAGTGTGTTGTTCAGTGCCTCTGTGTCCTTACTTATTTTCTGTCTGGTGGATCTATCCTTTGGAGTGAGTGGTGTGTTGAAGTCTCCTAAAATGAATGCATTGCTTTCTATTTCCTCCTTTAATTCTGTTAGTATTTGTTTCACACATGTTGGTGCTCCTGTATTGGGTACATATATATTTATAATGGTTATATCCTCTTGTTGGACTGACTCCTTTATCATTATGTAATGTCCTTATTTATCTCTTGTTGCTTTCTTTGTTTTGAAGTCTGTTTTGTCTGATACTAGTACTGGAATACCTGCTTTTCTCACCTTGTTGTTTTCATGAAATATCTTTTTCCATCCCTTGACTTTTAGTCTGTGCATGTCTTTGGGTTTGAGGTAATCTCTTGTAAGCAGCATATAGATGGGTCTTGCTTTTTTATCCATTTTATTCCTGTGTCTTTTGATTGGTGCATTGTCCATTTACATTTAGGGTGATTATTTAAAGACATGTACTCATTGCCATTGCAGGCTTTAAATTTGTTGTTACCAAAGGTTCAGGGTTAGCTTTTCTATCTTACCATCTAACTTAACTCACTTATTGAGCTATTATAAACAGTCTGATAATTCTTTATTTCTCTCCCTTCTTATTCCTCCTCCTCCATTCTTTATATGTTAGGTGTTTTATTTTGTGCTCTTTTGTGTTTTCCTTTGACTGCTTTTTGTTGGTAGTTCATTTTATTTTTTGCCTTTAGTTAGTATTTGGTTGGTTTGCTTTCTTTGCTGTGATTTTATTTTCTCTGGTGACATCTATTTAGCCTTAGGAGTGCTTCCATCTAGAGCAGTCCCTCTAAAATACCCTGTAGAGGTGGTTTGTGGGAGGCAAATTCCCTCAACTTTTGCTCATCTGGGAGTTGTTTAATCCCCCCTTCATATTTAAATGATAATCGTGCTGGATATAGTATTCTTGGTTCAAGGCCCTTCTGTTTCATTGCATTAAATGTATCAGGCCATTCTCTTCTGGCCTGTAAGGTTTCTGTTGAGAAGTCTGATGACAGCCTGATGGGTTTTCCTTTGTAGGTGACCCTTTTTCTCTTGCTGGCTGTCTTTAATACTCTGTCCTTTTCCTTGATCTTTGCCATTTTAATTATTATGTCTTGGTGTTGTTCTCCTTGGGTCCCTTCTGTTGGGAGTTCTGTGTGCTTCCGTGGTCTGAGCGACTATTTCCTCCCCCAGTTTGGGGAAGTTTTCAGCAATTATTTCTTCAAAGACACTTTCTATCCCTTTTTCTCTCTCTTCTTCTTCTTCTGGTACCCCTATAATGCGGATATTGTTCCGTCTGGATTGGTCACACAGTTCTCTTAATATTCTTTCATTCCTGGAGATCCTTTTATCTCTCTCTGTGTCAGTTTCTCTGCATTCCTGTTCTCTGATTTCTATTCCATTAACAGCCTCTTGCACCTTCTCCATTCTACTTTTAAGTCCTTCCAGAGATTGTTTTATTTCTGTATTCTCCCTCCCAACTTTATCCATTAGCTGTTGCATTTTTCTCTGCAGTTCCATCAGCATGGTTATGACCTTTATTTTGGATTCTTTTTCAGGAATATTGGTTAAATCTATCTCCCCAGGTTCCCTCTCAGGGGATGTCTGTGTGATTCTGGTCTGAATCAAATTCTTCTGCCTTTTCATGGCAATAGAGGTAGTCATGGGCAGTTGCCACATGTGATAGTTAGGAGAACAAAGTCCCTTCCCGCTTGCTTGTTGCCTTACTCTCCTACGAGAATGGTAACCCCTAGCGGCTTGTGCTGCTGGGCAGCTGCATGCCGACGACGTCTCTGGGTCAGCCCGGGTGGCTGCCCGGGGAGGCTCTGTGCAGCTGTTGTGGGCGTGGCTGCTGCTCCGCTATGGCCGGGCCGCACGGGAGGGGGAACGGGCGGGAGGCTGTTTATCGCCGTGAGGGGCCTCAGAGCTGCGCTGCTGCCCAGGGGGTTAGGGCTCCCAGAGTTCCCCAGGATTCCCAGTTGCTGGGCTGAGTGTGCCGGGACACTCCCATCCAGCTGTGAGGCTCCTGTCCCTTTAAGACTTTCAAAAAGCACCTGCTTTTCTTTTGTCCCAGGGGCACCGGCTATGAGAACCCGCTCGCAGTTTTTACTGTTACATTTCTCTAGTATCCAGCACACCACGCACTGTGTGTCTGCACTCCTGGTACGGATGACTAGGGCTGGGTATTTAGCAGTCCTGGGCTTCCAGTCCCTCCCCGTTCCGACTCCTCTCCTCCTGCCGGGGAGCTGGGGTGAGGGGTGCTCGGGTCCCACCGGGTGACAGCTTGTATCTTACCCCCTTTGTGAGGCACTCGGTTCTCCCAGGTGTGGATGTAGCCTGGCTGTTGTACTGTATCTTCTGATCTCTCTTTTAGGAATAGTTGTATTTGTTGTATTTTCAAAGATATATATGGTTTTGGGAGGAGATTTCCACTGCCCTACTCATGCTGCCATCTTGGCTCCTCCTCTTCATTTTATTTTTGAACTGCATGTGGACCCAAGAGAAGTTTTTGGAGAGGTTGACTCTTCATCCTTTGTTTTAGATACTAGAAACCTAGGTGGTATCTTCATCCAGAGAAAGGTAGTAGCTTTATTAGTAAACAGGTAAAGAAGCACAGGGATCCCATTTACCATGGAAATAAAGCTTCTACTTTGAGGTAAATGAAAGGCTGAATAAAATTACTACAAGTCTAAAAGCTGAGGACAATTTAAAAAGACCTGTCCTTTAAAATGTCTTCTCTAGGAAATAGATGTATTTGTTCAATAAATTAAGGAAAAATTAGAATAGTTTTTTAAAAAGTAAACACTAGAATGACTGTCAGGAACAGTAGATACTGAAAGGAAAATAAAAACAGCACTCCTCTTTGTATAATGTGGGGAGGAGGACATGGGGAAGGCAGTATAACACAGAGAAGACAAGTAGTGATTCTATAGCATCTTACTATGCTGATGGACAGTGACTGTAATGGGGTATGTCGGGGGGACTTGATAATAGGGGGAGTCTAGTAACCATAATGTTGCTCATGTAATTGTACATTAATGATAGCAAAATAAAAAAATAATAAAAATAAAACTAAAAAATTAAAAAAAACAGTGCTCATCTTTAAATCAGCCTGGGTGTGTCTGAATATTAAAAAGTAAATGGAAATTAGGAGGTGTAGAATATGATGGCTGGGCAAGAAAGGACCTTCAAAAAAACGATCTCAAGACTACAGCTGCCACCAAGGCAAATTCCTAAATTTTACAAAAATATAAAGCATTCAAATGCCATTCACAAAGAAAAAAATGTCATGTACAACACTGCCTCTCCAATAATGTAGTAAGTACTGTGCAATAGATAATCTCTTGAAAGGTGTTTTTTTCCCAAATGAGTTAAAATTTATAAGACATGGACTCTGGGCAACTGGCACTCACTGAACAAAAAACTGACAAGGCTGGCACCAACAATATTTTCTGTGTCACCCTTCTTCCTTCAGTTAACAATTGTGTTTGTGTTATGATCTTTGCTTGGCAACATATTCTGGGTGTGAACTTAAGTGTGCACTAAATTACAGAAAAATAGTTATTACTTGAAAAACTGCTGAAAACTCAGGAATTTTACATGACATTTCCAAACCGATTTTGGAAGCAGGTACTGTGATATGAGCTCTTTTAACTATTTACACTAAAAACTGAAACACACTGAAGATTTGGTTGAATTAATCCAGTCTGCAACTGCACAAATGCTGAACACAGAAACAAACAAACAAAAATACTGATTTTGTTATCCTTAAACAAAACCTCTTCTTTTATAGCTAGTATTTTAAGAATTCAGCTACTAATAAATGCTAATTATAGCAAATGATCTCTTCATTGTATAAGCAACTCTGACTAAAGAAAAACCTAGTGGTGGAAGGAAGAAGTATGATCAGTAATCAGCCATCACATATAACGAGAGACTTTTAACACAGGAGAACAGCTTAATAAATGCAGTACAGATATATTTTATGAAGTCATAAAATATATAATTCTTACAACTACGGAGAGATAAGGAAAAAAATCTGTGACATAATCCTAAGTAAATTTTAAAAAGTAGAAATATAATATGGTATTACTCTATGTATCTGTAAGCAGTTATATGAAGCCTGCATGTGAGAAAAGGAAAGTATTATGGAAAAAAGGTTAAATAAGTTAATAAAAATGAGAGATTTTTCTTTTTTTAATATATTTTTTAATATTTTTAAATCTTCTTAATGTTGATAATATCTTTCAATATCTATGCCTCAGGACAAAACCAGAAAGGAAATATATGGAGAAAGGGCACTCTTAGAATAATGGGACTCCGGATATTTTTAATACTTTTTTTATTGCTATTAAAATGCGTATTTACCAAAACAAATTTTATTTAAATAAACATAAATCCAGAGCATCCTGACCGCATACCTGGGAGTTCCTCCACTGAAATGATCTATTCAGCTAAGCTGAGCCTCTCAGATTAGATGTTTCACTGGTACCAGGTCATGATCAGAAGCTTTCAAGTTATCAAGGAAACATGCAGGTAGCCATGAGTTCAATTTCTCAGGTTATCATCAGGGACTTCAGACCAGCCACCTCCTCTCTCTCTACAACTGCCAGCAACATTTTTAGATTCACTTTCCACTGACCTTCACGCGTTACTTAAACATAGCTCCCATTTAACTGGCAACTCTCATCACATCCTCATCCTCATTCATTCTATCTCCCATCCCACATCCACAATTTAAAAAAAAAATACTGATTTTGTTATCCTTAAACAAAACCTCTTCCTTTATAGCTAGTATTTTAAGAATTCAGCTACTAATAAATGCTAATTATAGCAAATGATCTCTTCATTGTATAAGCAACTCTGGCTAAAGAAAAACAGAGCAAAATTGAGCATAAACCTTTGCTGAAATTACCAACTAAAATACAGAATAGAAACATCACTTCAATTTCCACATATAATTTTCTTTCTAAGTGTTTTTTCCAGGGACATGGGTATAAAACCTTATAGTCTATGAACAGTATCTTGAGATAGTTTTTCCCACCTCTTTGCTTATCTAAATTCCACCCACCCTTTTAGGCTCCAGTACATGAAGCTTTGTTTTTCCTTCTCTGTGAGATCTTAATAATGGCTAAAATTTGTTAAGCACTCACTTTGTGGCAGACACATTAGCCTACATACCTAGTATGCATTAACGCATTCAATTCTAACAATAACCCTAGGTATTATTTTCCCCAAGTTACAAACAAGGAAACAGAGGCACAGAGAGATTCTAAGTAATTTTGCCCAGGTTACACAGCCAGTAAGTGGTAGACCCAGGCTTTCAACTCAAGCAATCTGATTCCATGCATATCATTGTTATCTGACCTCTCTTTCTAAAGACATTAACCTTCCCAGAGACTGCAGCCTACCTAACCTTTCCCTTCTACCGTACTTGTTACATACACCCCAAATAAGTTTTATACTTTCTGTATAATCTTTCCTGGTCTCTTTATTTGTTTCATATGCACTTACTCCCCAACTAAATTATAAGTTCCTTGCAGGCAAGGCAACAATGACATTTGCTTCTTGCCCCTACTTCTAGCAGAGTGTTCTGTATAAATACCTTCTAAGCTGTTTTCTTTTTAAATCCCTGGCAACTTCTTTATTATAAAGACAGATTATTTTTTTATTTTTTTAAATGCAAAGTATTATTTAAAAAAGGAGAAAACTGAAATATCCAGGCATGATGACAAGGAAATTCTACAAAGTGAACACTGGGCATAATCATGCCCTTGCTACAAACCCTAAAGAACATGAAGTCACAGACTATGACTCAGCAAAATTACTTTAACACCTGAAGGATAACTCATGCCATCAGGATTTAGCATTACTAAAGTTAGGTCACTGACTACATATACTTATTTTTCTCCTTAATGCATCTTCTCTGGTGAGTCATATCTATAAAACTGGCAGACCAATAATGTTTTCCACTTGCTAAAGGGGAACTAACACAAGGAAAATCAGATGAAGTTTCTTCTGCATATGTATAATCAGTAAATGACAATCTGTGTTACCAGGAAGAGCACACACAGGCGAAAAAACACTAAAATAAGAAAGCCTTCCAGGCCCAGAAATATATATTTTTGAACATACAGTTGATGTACAACATTATATTGGTTTCAGGCATACAACAGAATAAATTTTCAATGTCTTTCAATCCATCAAAGTAAGAAAATAACAATGGAGTTCAAATTCATGATCTGTCTTGAATTACCCTCTAATTAAACCATGTACCAAGGCAGTTCAGAGCTAACCAAAAAACTTAATACTGGATTTTAAGAAGTACCACAGGCCATAAGTAAAAGGAAATACCCCTAATAAAACAGAAATATTATCCAAACACTTCATCAAGTTTCTTGACTATAAATCTAACATAAAAATCAGGGGGGCTATAGGTTTTAAGATAATTTTCAGAGGATAAAAGAGAGATGCTTAGGGTTTTATGGGCTTTTTATCGGACATCAATTTTCAACTACATTTCTAATATAGTTTTAATTTACACACAAATAAAAACTGAAAAATTCTGCTAGCTTTCTAGGTACTTGAACTATCTCTGGAAAAGACTAATGTGGTCCTCAAACACAAATAAACTATGATTATGGGATTTAATTTTTCTTTTCTCTTTTAGCAACTGTTAGTTTTCTAGAGCCAACCAAGTTGTGTGACAACAGAAGCAAAAGCAAACCAATGTTTTCTGTAGGCTGAGGAGGTCCATCCCTTACGGGCCATAGTCCCTAAATGATTAAAAACAAAGAGTACTTAATGGCACTGAATTGTACACTTAAAAATGGTTTAAATGTCTACCTTCCCCCCCAAAAAAAAACTGAACAGGAATTTTTAAGTCAATGGATAAAAAGAAAAAAGAAAATTACTCTGACTTTAATGTAAAATGGTATTTAAAGATGCAAACTAATGCATTATTTTCAAATCATAGTTCAGACTTTTCCCCAAAAAAATATGGATGCTTTTTTCTATAATGAACTGGAAATTAAGAGATTCCACCTTGAGATCTGGAAGGCAAATAAGTATCTTAACCCTAATCTGGTGCCCTAATTCCAATTATACCAAACTACCATGTTCACTGGTGGTAGTCTCCAGAAACCAGTACCTCGAAGTTGAATACTGTGCCTCATTGTAACTGCAACTGCAACTCATCTTGGCCTGCTCTTTATCTGTCTGTCATGCCACAAAAGCTGAGTCTGCAACACTATTATTTCAAAAAGCAACACAAGCTTATTACTCTCATACCATATGTACACGATAAAGTAGCCAGGAACAGAATTGTAAATACCACCAGGTTTAAAAACAGCACAACTGAAGGCTATCGTGCTCTCCTAATCAAGGACTTCCCAAAAGTAACATACCAAAGCAAGCCACATCTATTGAAAACCAAATCTTTCTAAGTTCTACTGTTACCCACATTTTTCTTATTCATTCTGATGTTTTGCTACACTGGGAAGTAAAAATCTGTCATGATTTAACACCCACCCACTACCTAAGGAATCCCTACAGCCAAAGTAAAACTTACCTCTGCAAAATGTGTTGATGTGCTATTGTCTATCCTGCTGCCGCCACCACCTAAAAAACTGAAGAGGAAAAGGAATGAGTAGTCATTCTATTCCCAGGAACAAGCTTCTCTCTCAGAAGCTAAATATAGAATGGTACATTGAGAACAAAGCCCAATAAGGAAAAATAACTCATCCCAACATGATATCTACAAAGGAAATTATGAAGAACTGACATGTGGATCCATCTATGAAAAATATTAGAACATACTACAAAATCAAGGCTAAATCAAGTGCAAAATTGAGACAGGGCCACTACAGAGAAGAAGGACCCACAGTCAGCAGTACAATTCAAATTTAACCTAGCAAAAGAAGAAAAGCAAACATTTATTCTCAAAGAGGCTAAGAAATAAACTGAGTTTATCAAAATAACATTCACTAAAAAAACCACCACCAGATGAACACAACACTGGAGGCTACTTGAAAATGATTAAATGTAGTAATGCAAGGGGTCTGGTACTATATTTGGCAATTATAGAATGGCTCACTATTTTTTCTTGTTCTGATAGTTTATCCTCGTCTTTGATTATCCTACACATCCTTCAGGACCCATCCCAAATGCTACCTCCTCCCTTAAGTGTTTTCTGAACTCACCAACCAAATGAGCCCTCTCCATACCCCTCTGTGGCTCTGATTATAAATTCTACCTTATATTATAAATATCTCGTGTTTGTCTCATCCATTTCTACCACTTTCCCTTTAACAAAAATTAATTCAGAGGGTAAAAACTGTATTTTATTAATTTCATAAATATATACATAGTTTATTACGTGAGACATTATACAGAGCATTCAGCACTTTTGAAGACCCTAAAATGCCATATCTATATTGATGATTCTAAAACAAAAGTTGTTGAATTAATGTCACATGTGTAAACAATAAAACAGCTACCTAGTCCCAAAGACTGGGAGAACTATTAGATCCTATTACCCCCATGAAATTTGCAAAGACGAGAGGAAACTGGCTAACACTTTGGGAGAAAAGGATGGAAAAGATCACAAGAACTGCTGGATACCACTTTTACTTAGACACAAATAAGCACACAAACATGTACACTCACTCACATGTCCATAAAATACTCAAATAGCTTTCATTTTCAGAATTACAATACCAGTCCAGGCACTGCACTAAGCTCATTGAAGAAACAAACACACTCTGGTTAGTCTGGAACCACAAGGGAAAGAGCAAAGCTAATGCCATTCTCTACGTAATCATTCTGAGGACTCATTCTCTGATTAGAAATCATTTAACACCTATATTGGTTTCAGAAGTTAAAAATCCTTTGGTAAAAAACACTTTAAACATAGAACAAGCTCACATGTACAGGTACATCTATGAACTACTGCAGTGTACCCATTTTACTGCTCAAGCTTTTTTTTTTTTACAGGCTTCTAGGGTTCTTACTACATAATTTCAGGGATTCAAACATCCCTGGTAATTAAAGCTATCAACTCTTATCTTTTGGGGTTCTACTCCTGAAACTCCTTCAGCATTCCCTCTCCTTAAAATTCCTTTGCATTTTGAGTAGTAAAACTAATCATAGAGAAAGGATAATAAAAACAACTACATGGTTCAGAGAAATGCTTTCTTAAAAAACCTACTAGATGTCCCTGCACATGAATATCTAGTTGCAAATGGAGGCCATTTTCCCATGTTTACATATAAGATCTTCCTCTTGTTAATTTTTACCATCCACTACTTACCACGGCAAATTCACATCAGCAAATGTTTATGAACTTTATAGAAGGGAATACCATGCTGTTTCTACTAATTCTAAGGAAAAAAAAAAATCTCTTCAACCATTTAAAACACTGATTTTCAGAAGACCTAATCTTCACATGGAGTATTTGCTACCATAGCACCTACACAGGACAACTTTTGACCTATAAGAGCATAAATAAAAGAATTAAGTCAAGGGAGAGCAGGATCCATAGATTCATCCTGCAGTTAATCATTATCCTCATTTATAACCATATTTTGTATACAAGACTAAAGAAACCAGGATTACTATTTAAAAACATAGAAAAACATAAGCCCATTAGTTGCCTCCCAACAACTAATAATGCTATTTAACACATGCAGAGCATAAGAGCTTGAAATAAGTATTTGATAGCACAAATAAAAAGCTATCCAAAGTTAGCATGCCATCCATACAAAATTGTTAATCTTGCTGTCATGCTAATCTTACAGGTTTTAGAATTGGTATTGTGTTATTTAAAGCCAAGATTATTAGATCAACATTTAAATGTTTGAACCAAACTAAATCCCACGCCATATACTGTCCCAGAAGCTCTAGTTCATTTATACATATGATCAACAATCACTGATAAAGTTAAACTAATAATACATACTGTAAAATGTGTAGTTTTTCCTGGTTGTGGAAGGGACCTTCAACTTTAGAGTCTGCCAACAGTAACAGTAAAGGAATATTTACAGCCATTGAAATTCCCAAAGTCATTCCAAGATTAGAAGATTTGGATAACAGATTCTTTATATCCATTCAGTACTTCTTTAATTGTCCAACCAAAGTTCAACCAAACAGCCACAAAACAGCAAACATGCCATTCATTATGTTTAGCCAAGGAAGTACATCGTATCAATGCTACTCTACTTTTTATTCTTTACAGTTTTACTCATATTAATCAAGAATTATAATATTGTCACTTTCAGAAATATTTCCACTTTTTATAGGCTATATACCTTTAGTATGACCAATAAGAGCTAATTTCAAGCACTACGAACCCAATTATTACTATTACAGTGGCAAAATGGCATATGTTTGACCACAATAATCCTAATAAGAACAGACCCAACCCAAGGCTTCCTCAAAGCAGAGTAATATCAGGAAATGCAGTTTCCCTGACTAGGAGAGCCTATCTAACTTATTAGATATCTTTGCCCGAAGTCACTCTCTAGTCCATCAAAGAAGTACAATAGCAATTTACCTTCGGGCAACAAAGTGGTCACTAAAAATCAACCAATAATCTGAGAGAACCCCAAAAGCTCAGAATATAAATGAAAACTTATCAGATTTACTCTGATATGTATATAGAGGCTTCCAAAGAATGCCACACACAAAGAGAAGCATGACACCCACTAACACATTCCTTTCCAAATTTTTCCATTTTTCTTCCCCTTCCCTCTCCTCTCACCCCTTTCAGTAAAGAGTTAAATTATAAAAATTCCTTTCTATTTATTCAGTACATGCTGAGAGAAAATAATTATTATAACAATGCCTCATTTATTCATGGGCTTGTACAATACCTGGAATCATCTGTCACTTCTTCAATAAAGCCTGATTCACATCTGGGACAAATATATTCCTATGGAAGAAATAAATAAAATTGTTTCATCAGAAAACTAAGTATGTAGTTTCAGAATAATATGCAGTATACAAGCTATGAAATGTTGTACTGTGTTATTTAAATGCTGACACCCAGGGTAGTTTTTCTATCATACTCTGGCAAAGAAAGAATTCCGTAAGATGTTTGCAGAGTGGCTTCATAAGTGGTTCCCACTGAGAGCTGAAAGGGAAAATGTCAAAGATATTCTCTTTTTAATTTGGATTGATTTTTTTTAACTGGAATGAACTGATTATCTAATTTCCTTTTCAAATCTAATGAAAAAACTACACTAGATGTTATCAGAGCAGTAAAAGATTATAACGTTGATGGGCACAGAAACTGCAGTTTTTTTACCATGTACATATGAGACATAAACTGAATCACAGCATAATCAATTTTTAGAGTAGGAATTTACAATGCAGTTTTACAAAATTTCTACTCCATTTTTTGATTACCAATGGTTCCAAATAAAATTTAATATTCTCAGGTATTCTACAGAAATGTTAATTCAAATAACCAAGCGATGTCATTAAATCAGCTTCTCTTTCCTTCAGTAATTTCCTTAGTAAATAATATCAAGTTCTGGGGTTGATAAGAGAGAATATTTTAAAGACTGCCTTAACACAGCTCTAAAAAGTTTATTTTAACTATCTATTAAAATAGATCTGGGAAAGACACTTTCAACTATTTTCTTGCTCACTATATTTTCTAAACCCTAATCTTTGTTTTATCAGAAGGTGATGTAAGCTGCATTTGGCTACTCAAAGACAGAATGGTAACTCAAACATTCAAATATTTTCTTAAAAGAGATATAAGGGAAAAAAAGATCAATCCCTCTGTCAGGGAGATTAATTTGATAAAGAAACAGTCAATCCAAGATACAGTACAGTTTAGTAAGATAATCGCTATAATCAATGTATACTGGGAATATAAAAAATGCCTAAGTTTGCCTGAGGGAATCAAGGAAGGCTTTGCTTGACATAGAGACTTAAAATATTAGTCTATTCGCTCAATGAAAAAGGAAATTATGGGTTAGGGAGCCTAACATTAGAATACTGAATTCAAGTAGGTTGGAGGGGAGTGGTATCATGAGCACTGACAGGCAAGCGGGGATAAAATTATGGAAAACTTCAGATTACTATGAATTGTACCTACCCTGTGGATCGGAAGCTAACTTTTTTCTCCACTATACACATGAAGGATGAGAAACACTCATAATGAGCATACTGTGAACTACTCCAGAAATACAATAATCTGGAGACCACATAAAGCCCTGAGCACTCCCCCATTCCTTCATCCCTACCCTCCCAGGTAGCAATTAAGTCCATCCCTTTCTCTACCACTAAGAAACTTTATCTGAATGAAAGTGAGATTTAGAAGGCTAACCTTAAATCTATTCTAACATCTAAAATTAAAAAGAAAAAAGAGAATCAGTTACAAAATGTAATTTGTCACTATCACAGTACTGGGCCATCTTCCTTCCCTCTTCCTCTCTCCTCTTTCCCACTGCTCTCAAGGTCCCCTATACGCAACAACTGCCAATGTGTATCTCCAACCCAGACCACTCTTGTGAACTCCAGATCATTTATTCTCATATATAGTCTCTCTCCTGCTTCTTCTCTTACTTACACAATTACTGACATGCACATACTCTCAACAGGTGGCACTGAGTTTGCTCACACTGGAAACCTGGGAATCATTCCTGACACCCTCCTCTTGGTTATGTTCCACATCCAACCATCAAATTCTGACACCCCTACCTTAAATACATTCCTCAAATCCACTTCCATGTTCCAGTGGCACTCTATCTTAACCCAAGCCAGCCCTGGCTCTAGACACTGAATATCTTCCTGCTTAAGTGCTGTCTGCTTTTCTTCTACTGTTCTACATATTGTACTCAGAACAATCTTTTTTAAAATGTAAAAGGGACCATGTCATTTCCCAGCTTAGACCCTCTCAGGTATTCTCCAAAACACTCAGAATAAAATCAAACTCTTAAACATGATTTACATGGCCCTGATTCAGCTGGTCTCTGTTCAACTTACCAGCCTTACTCCAGGCCACTCTCTCCCTCCCTCAGAGCATTCCAGCTGCAAGAGTCTTTCAAGTTTACTAACTCATCAAGCTCATCCCTGCTGCTAAGCTTTCAAACATATTGCTCCTATAACTGAAATACATATTGCTCCTATAACTGAAATACTATTCACCTATCTTTTTGCACGGCAAAGGACTTCTAATCCTTTTAAAGTCTCCATTTTAATATCGCATCAGGAAGTCCCTTCACCAACCAATCTAAATGGTTTACTCTTATCATTTTCTACTACAGCACCCTATTCATTCCTTTATAGCACTTACCACAATTTCTAATTGTGTTTTTTAATGCTTTTGAAAAGTCTACCTCCAAAGCAGAACCAAGATGGCGGCGTGAGTAGGACAGTGGGAATCTCCTCCCAAAAACATATATATTTTTGAAAATACAACAAATACAACTAATACTAAAAGAGAGACCAGAAGACACAGGACAACAGCCAGACTACATCCACACCTGCAAGAACCCAGCACCTGGTGAAAGGGGTAAGATAAAAGCCCAGGCCCGGCGGGACCCGAGCGCCCCTCACCCCAGCTCCCGGTGGGAGGAGAGGAGTCGGAGCGGGGAGGGAGAGGGAGCCCAGGACTGCTAAACACCCAGCCCCAGCCATCCGCACCAGAGCGCAGACACATTGCATGCGTGGAGGGCTGGAAACTAGGGAAACAGGGCAGCAAGACCTCTGAGTGGGTTCTGAAGCCGATGCCCCTGTGACAAAGAAAAGCGAGTGCTTTTTGAAAGTCTTAAAGGGACAGGGACCCCACAACTGGACAGAAGCATCCCAGGTCACAGTCCAGCAACTGGAAATTCCAGGGAACTCCGGGCTCACTAACCCCCTGGGCAGCAGCTCTAAGACCCCTCATGGAAGTAAACAGCCAAACAGCCCCCCGTCCATTACCCCTCCGGGGCCCCGCCATAGCAGAGCAGCAGCCTGAGGCTGGCCACGCCCACAGCAAGGGAGCTTCCTTCATACCAGCCGGGCAAGATACAGAGACCCAGTCTACACACAATTGCCCAACAAAAGCCACTAGGGGACACAGTTGTCCCAGTAAAGAAAGGCCAGGAGCAAGTGGAAAGTCTTGGCTCTCCCAGCTGACAAGACGACTCAATAGCTCACCATTGCACCTATCAACATGAAAAGGCAAAAAAAAATTTGATCCAGACAAGACTAACCCAGACAGCTTTGACATCTTCTACATCTTCCCCTGAGAAGGAACCTGGAGAGATAGATTTAACCAGTCTTCCTGAAAAAGAATTCAAAACAAAAGTCATAACCATGCTGATGGACTTGCAGAGAAATATGCAAGAACTAAGGAAGGAGAATACAGAAATAAAACAAGCTCTGGAAGGACTTCAAAACAGAATGGACGAGATGCAAGAGACCATTAATGGACGAGAAAACAGAGAATAGGAATGCAGAGAAGCTGATGCAGAGACAGATAAAAGGATCTCCAGGAATGGAACAATTTTAAGAGAACTGTGTGACCAATCAAAACGGAACAATATCCGCATTATAGGGGTACCAGAAGAAGAAGAGAGAGAAAAAGGGATAGAAAGTGTCTTTGAAGAAATAATTGCTGAAAACTTCCACAAACTAGGGGAGGAAATGGCCTCTCAGACCACAGAGGTACACAGAACTCCCATGACAAGGGATCCAAGGAGGGCAACATCAAGACACATAATAATTAAAATGGCAAAGATCAAAGACAAGGACAAAGTATTAAAGGCAGCCAGAGAAATAAAAAAAGGTCACCTACAAAGGAAAACCCATCAGGCTATCATCAGACTTCTCAACAGAAACCCTACAGGCAAGAAGAGAATGGCATGATATACTTAATGCAATGAAACAGAAGGGCCTTGAACCAAGAATATTGTATCCAGCACGATTATCATTTAAATATGAAGGAGGGATTAAACAATTCCCAGACAAGCAAAAGTTGAGGGAATATGCCTCCCACAAACCACCTCTACAGGGCATCTTACAGGGACTGGTCTAGATGGGAGCACTCCTAAAAAGAGCACAGAACAAAACACCCAACATATGAAGAAGGGAGGAGGAGGAATAAGAAGGGAGAGAAATAAAGAATCATCAGACCGTGTTTATAATAGCTCAATAAGCGAGTTAAGTTAGACAGTAAGATAGTAAAGAAGCTAACCCTGAACCTTTGGTAACCACAAATTTAAAGCCTGCAATGGCAATAAGTACATACCTTTCAATAATCACCCTAAATGTAAATGGACTGAATGCACCAATCAAAAGACACAGAGTAATAGAATGGATAAAAAAGCAAGACCCATCCATATGCTGCTTACAAGAGACTCACCTCAAACACAAAGACATGCACAGACTTAAAGTCAAGGGATGGAAAAAGATATTTCATGCAAACAACAGAGAGAAAAAAGCAGGTGTTGCAATACTAGTATCAGACAAAATAGACTTCAAAATAAAGAAAGTAACAGAAGATAAAGAAGGACATTACACAATGATAAAGGGCTCAGTCCAACAGGAGGATATAACCATTATAAATATATATGCACCCAATACAGGAGCAACAACATATGTGAAACAAATACTAACAGAATTAAAGGAGGAAATAGAATGCAATGCATTCATTCTAGGAGACTTCAACACACCACTCACTCCAAAGGACAGATCCACCAGACAGAAAATAAGTAAGGACACAGAGGCACTGAACAACACACTAGAACAGATGGACCTAATAGACATCTACTGAACTCTACATCCAAAAGCAACAGGATACACATTCTTCTCAAGTGCACATGGAACATTCTCCAGAATGGACCACATACCAGGCCACAAAAAGAGCCTCAGTAAATTCCAAAAGATTGAAATTCTACCAACCAACTTTTCAGACCACAAAGGCATAAAACTAGAAATAAACTGTACAAAGAAAGCAAAAAGGCTCACAAACACATGAAGGATTAACAACATGCTCCTAAATAATAAATGGATCAATGACCAAATCAAAATGGAGATCCAGCAATATATGGAAACAAACGACAAAAACAACAAAAGCCCCAACTACTGTGGGATACAGCAAAAGCAGTCTTAAGAGGAAAGTATATAGCAATCCAGGCATATTTAAAGAAGGAAGAAGAATCCCAAATGAATGGTCTAATGTCACAATTATCAAAATTGGAAAAAGAAGAACAAATGAGGCCTAAGGTCAGCAGAAGGAGGGACATAATAAAGATCAGAGAAGAAATAAATAAAATTGAGAAGAAGAAAACAATACCAAAATCAATGAAACCAAGAGCTGGTTCTTCGAGAAAATAAACAAAATAGATAAGCCTCTAGCCAGACTTATTAAGAGGAAAAGAGAGTCAACACAAATCAACAGAATCAGAAACGAGAAAGGAAAAATCATGACGGACCCCACAGAAATACAAAGAATTATTACAGAGTACTATGAAAACCTATATGCTAACAAGCTGGGAAACCTAGGAGAAATGGACAACTTCCTAGAAAAATACAACCTTCCAAGACTGACCCAGAAAGAAACAGAAAATCTAAACAGACCAATTACCAGCAACGAAATTGAAGCGGCAATCAAAAAACTACCAAAGAACAAAAGACCCGGGATAGATGGATTTACCTCGGAATTTTATCAGACATACAGAGAAGACATAATACCCATTCTACTTAAAGTTTTCCAAAAAATAGAAGAGGAGGGAATACTCCCAAACTCATTCTATGAAGCCAACATCATCCTAATACCAAAACCAGGTAAAGACGCCACCAAAAAAGAAAACTACAGACCAATATCCCTGATGAACGTAGATGCAAAAATGCTCAACAAAATATTAGCAAACCGAATTCAAAAATACATTAGGAGGATCATACACCATGACCAACTGGGATTCATCCCAGGAATGCAAGGATGATACAACATTCGAAAGTCCATCAACATCATCCACCACATCAACAAAAATAAAGACAAAAACCACATGATCATCTCCATAGATGCTGAAAAAGCATTCGATAAAATTCAACATCCATTCATGATAAAAACTCTCAACAAAATGGGAATAGAGGGCAAGTACCTCAACATAATAAAGGCCATTTATGATAAACCCACAGCCAACATCGTACTGAACAATGAGAAGCTGAAAGCTTTTCCTCTGAGATCAGGAACAAGACAGGGATGCCCATTCTCCCCACTGTTATTCAACATAGTACTGGAGGTCCCAGCCATGGCAATTAGACAAAACAAAGAAATACAAGGAATCCAGGTTGGTAAAGAAGATGTCAAACTGTCACTATTTGCAGATGACATGATATTGTACATAAAAAACCCTAAAGACTCCACTCCGAAACTACTAGAGCTAATATCAGAATTCAGCGAAGTTGCAGTATACAAAATTAACACACAGAAATCTGTGGCTTTCCTGTACACTAACAATAAACTAATAGAAAGAGAAATCAGGAAGACAATTCCATTCACAATAGCATCAAAAAGAATAAAATACCTAGGAATAAACCTAACCAAGGAAGTGAAAGACCTATACCCTGAAAACTATAAGACACTCTCAAGAGAAATGAAAGAGGTCACTAACAAATGGAAACTCATCCCATGCTCCTGGCAAGGAAGAATTAATATCGTCAAAATCAGCAACCTGCCCAAAGCAATATACAGATTCGATGCCATCCCTATCAAACTACCAACAGCATTCTTCAATGAACTGGAACAAATGGTTCAAAAATTCATATGGAAACACCAAAGACCCCAAATAGCTAAAGCAATCCTGAGAAGGAAGAATAAAGTGGGGGGGATCTTACTCCCCAACTTCAAGCTCTACTACAAAGCCACAGTAATCAAGACAATTTGGTACTGGCACAAGAACAGAGCCACAGACCAGTGAGACAGAATAGAGACTCCAAACATTAACCCAAACATATATGGGCAACTAATATTCGATAAAGGGGCCATGGACATACAATGGGGAAATGACAGTCTCTTCAACAGATGGTGCTCTCAAAACCGGGCAGCTACATGTAAGAGAAAGAAACTGGATCACTGTCTAACCCCATACACAAAAGTAAATTCAAAATGGATCAAAGACTTGAATGTAAGTCATGAAACCATAAAACTCTTAGACAAAAACACAGGCAAAAATCTCTTAGACATAAACATGACTGACCGCTTCTTGAACATATCTCCCCGGCCAAGGGAAATAAATGCAAAAATGAACAAATGGGACTATATCAAGCTGAAAAGCTTCTGTACAGCAAAGGACACCATCAATAGAACAAAAAGGTATCCTACAGTATGGGAGAATATATTCATAAATGACAGATCCGATAAAGGGTTGACATCCAAAATATATAAAGAGCTCACACACCTCAACAAACAAAAAGTAAATAATCCAGTTAAAAAATGGGCAGAGGAGCTGAAAAGACAGTTCTCTAAAGAAGAAAATCAGATGGACAACAGACACATGAGAAGATGCTCCGTATCGCTAGTTATCAGAGAAATGCAAATTAAAACCACAATGAGATATCATCTCACACCACTAAGGATGGCTACCATCCAAAAGACAAACAACAACAAATGTTGGCGAGGTTGTGGAGAAAGCGGAACCCTCCTACACTGCTGGTGGGAATGTAAATTAGTTCAACCATTGTGGAAAGCAGTATGGAGGTTCCTCAAAAAGCTCAAAATAGAAATACCATTTGAGCCAGGAATTCCACTCCTAGGAATTTACCCTAAGGATGCAGCACAGCACTCCAGTTTGAAAAAGACAGATGCACCCCTATGTTTATCGCTGCACTATTTACAATAGCCAAGATATGGAAGCAACCTAAATGTCCATCAGTAGATGAATGGATAAAGAAGATGTGGTACATATACACAATGGAATATTACTCAGCCATAAGAAAAAAATAAATCCTACCATTCGCAACAACATGGATGGAGCTAGAGGGTATTATCCTCAGTGAAATAAGCCAGGCAGAGAAAGACAAGTACCAAATGATTTCACTCATATGTGGAGTATAAGAACAAAAGAAAACTGAAGGAACAAAACAGCAGCAGAATCACAGAACCCAAGAATGGACTAATAGTTACCAAAGGGAAAGGGACTGGGGAGGACGGGTGAGAAGGGAGGGATAAGGGTGGGAAAAAAAGAAAGGGGGCATTACGATTAGCATGTATAGTGTGGGGGGGTACAGGGAGGACTGTGCAACACAAAGAAGACAAGTGGTGATTTTACAGCATCTTACTATGTTGATGGACAGTGACTGTGAACGGGGATGGTGGGGGGACTTGGTGAAGGGGGGAGCCTAGTAAACATAATATCCTTCATGTAATTGTAGATTAATGATAACAAAATAAAATTAAAAAAAAAAAGTCTACGTCCATTCAGTAACCTCTAAGTTTCATAATGGCAAGATTCAGATCAGTTTTGTTTACCACTATATGCCTAGGACAGGCAGGTGTTTGATAAGTATTTACTGAATAAATAAGCATGAAATTACTTGCCAAAGACCTCACAAACAGGAGTCAAAGTACCAGAATCTAGGAAGAGTTGAAGCAAAGAATTAAAAGAGCTGGAAACAAGAAGTTGTGGCCAGATCATAGGACAGTGGAGCCTAAGGTTTCAGAAGTAGAACCCTCTGGGTGATCACAAAGTCCAAGATACAGTTTTGGGAGTAGGTGGCTAAAGTGTCATAGTAAAGAATGTCTTTTAGATTTAAAGGGCTGTCTACACTGATAATGAAACTTCCAAAATGATAGAGTTGTGACAGAGAGAAAATAACTTCAAAAGGCAGATATCAAATAATAGAGGGGAATTCAAGATGGCGACATGAGAGGTAAGACAGAGAACTCCTCCCAAAACCACAAGTAATATGAAAATATAGTTAATTAATACAACTAACCCTAAAAGAGAGCAACAAGAAAGAAGGCTGAACCAGACTATATACAGACCTCAGGAACAGAGCAGACCTCATGAAACTAGGTAACGTACGAAAGCTTTAATTCAGTGGGACCCAAGCCCTTCCCCCACCCTAGCTCACAGGAGGGAGGAAGAGAAACGGAGCGGGAAGGGGGTGGAAGCCTGAGACTGCTGAACACCAGCCCTGGAGGTCTGCTTTGTGAGCAGAAACCTACACTATGTGGTGCTCTGGACGTTGGCTAGCTCAGACAGGTGGAGTGCTTGAGAGACTGAGATTCCAGCCCTTTGTGGAGGAGGGGATCCACATCCGACCACTCTGTGTCACAGGAAAGGCAGGCAGCCTGAGAGGCTTCCTAGCAGCCAGGAGGGCTGCTGAAGGGGCAGTGTTTGCACAGACCTTGCTGCACAGGAGAAGGGAGAGCTGGACAAGGTTGTCAGGGTGTGCTCTGCCCAGCTGGTTGGGAACTTTGAGGAACTTAAGGTGCTCCAACCCCCTGACTGCCCTACTCAGCTCTGAGGCCTCCCCACTGCGACACAGCCTGCTGAGCCTTCCTCCTAGCCTGCCAGCGGGAGGCCCCGCCTACAACAGGTAGAGACGCAAAGCACCGAGGCTTACACCTGTGTGCTTGGCCCACTGGATCTGACACTGGAGACAGGCACTGCAGACGGGAATCAGGAAACATCTTTCCTCCCCCCAGGCACCAGCCCCACTCCCCTATGACCCCCAACCTCACTCTAGGGGCTAAGCAGCTCCAGAGACCGCAGCTTCTGGACACTAGTGGGCACCACAAAGAAATATGAAACGTCAAAAGAACATGGCTCAGACCAAAATCTCACAAACCCCAGAAAAAGGGCCAAATGAAACCGAACTCGCCAATCTTCCTGAAAGAGAGTTCAAAATAAAAATTATAAACATGCTTATGGAGGTACAGAAAAATATTCAAGAACTCAGGAATGAATTTAAGACAGAGATTCAATCATTAAGACATTTCATATTTGAAATGAAACATACAATGGAAGGACTTAAAAGCAGATTAGATGTAGTAGAAGAGACGGTAAATGGAACAGAAATTAGAGAAGAGGAATACAAAGAAGCTGACGTATAGAGAGAAAAAACAATCTCTAAGAATGAAAGAATAATCAGAGAAATGTATGACCAATCCAAAGGGAACAATATTCTCATTATAGGGGTACCAGAAGAAGAGAGAAAAAGGGATAGAAAGTGTCATAGAGGAGGTAACTGCTGAAAACTTCCCCAATCTGGGGAAGGAGACAGTCTCTCAAGCCATGGAGGTGTACAGATCTCTCAACAAAAGGGACCCAATGAAGACAACATCAAGATATATAATAATTAAAATGGCAAAGATCAAGGATAAAGACAGACTTTTAAAGGCAGGTAGAGAAAAAAGATCACATACAAAAGAAAATCCATCAGGCTATCATCAAACTTCTCAACAGAAACCTTACAGGCCAGAAGGGAGTGGCATGATATATTTAATGCAATGAAGCAGAAGGGCCTTGAATCAAGAACACTCTACCCGGCAAGGTTATCATTTAAATTTAAGGAGGGATTAAACAATTTTCAGATAAGCAGCAGCTGAGAGAATTTACCTTCCACAAACCACGTTTACAGTGCATTTTGGAGGGACTCCTATAGATAGAAGTATTCCTAAGGCTAAATAGATGTCCCCCAAGGGATAGCCAAAGAGTACAAAGTATGATTCATAACATACAAAGAATGGAGGAGGAAGAGAAAGGAGGGGAAAAAAAAAAGAACCTTTAGGTTGTGTTTGTAATAGGATATGAAGTAAGTTAAATTAGACTGTTAGATAGTAAGGGAATTACCCTTGAACCTTTGGTAACCACGAATCTAAAGCCTGCAATGGCAATAAGTACATACCAATTGATAATCACCCTAAATGTAAATGGTCTGAATGCACCAATCAAAAGACACACACTTACTGAATGAATAAAAAAACAAGACCCATCTATATGCTGCCTACAAGAGACTCACTTCAAACCCAAAGACATACACAGACTGAAAGTATGGGGATGGAAAAAGACATTTCATGCAACTAATAGAAAAAAGCAGGAGTTGCAGTACTTGTATCAGACAAAACAGACTTCAAAACAAAGAAAGTAACAAGAGACAAAAGACATTACATAATGATAAAGGGGTCAGCCCAACAAGATGATATAACCATTAAAATATCTACACACCCAACACAGGATCACCTACACATGTGAAACAAATTACTGACAGAACTAAAGGGGGAAATAGAATGCAATGCATTCATTCTAGGAGACTTCAACACACCACTCACTCCAAAGGACAGATCAACCAGACAGAAAATAAGTAGAGACAGAGGCACTGAACAACGTATTAGAACAGATGGACCTAACAGACATCTACAGAACACTCCATCCAAAAGCAACAAGATACACATTCTTCTCAAGTGCACATGGAACATTTTCAAGAGTAGATCATATACTAGGCCACAAAAAGAACCTCTGTAAATTCAAAAAGATTGAAATTGTACCAAGCAGCTTCTCAGATCACAAAGGTATAAAACTAGAAATAAATTACACAAAGAAAACAAGCCCACAAACACATGGAGGCTTAGTAACATGCTCCTAAATAATCGATGGATCAATGACCAAATAAAAATAGACATCAAGCAATATATGGAGACAAATGACAACAAGAATTCAACAACACAATCTGTGGGACGCAGCAAAGGCCATGCTAAGAGGGAAATATACTGCAATACAGGCCTACCTCAGGGAAGAAGAACAATCCCAAATGAACAATCTAAACTCACAATTAATGAAACTAGAAAAGGAAGAACAAATGAGGCCCAAAGTCAGTAGAAGGAGGGACATAATAAAGATTAATGCAGAAATAAATAAAATTGAGAAGAATAAAACAACAGAAACAATCAATGAAAGCAGGAGCTGGTTCTTTGAGAAAATAAACAAAATAGATAAACCCTAGCCAGACTTATGAAGAAAAAAAGAGAGTCTACACACATAAATAGAATCAGAAATGAGAAAGGAAAAACCATTACGGATGCCACAGAAATACAAAGAAATAAGAGAGCATACTATAAAAATTATATGGTAACAAACTGGATAACCTAGAAGAAATGGATAACTTTCTAGAAAAATACAACTTTCCAAGGCTGACCCAGGAAGATACGGAAAATCTGAATAGACCAATTACCAGCAAAGAAATAGAATTGGTAATCAAAAAACTACCTAAGAACAAAATTCCTGGACTAGATGGTTTCACTGATGAATTTTATCAAATACTTAGATAGACCTAATGCCCATCCTCCTTAAGTTTTCCAAAAAGTAAAGAGGAGGAAATACTCCCAAACTCATTCTACAAGGCCAGCATCACTCTAATACCAAAACCAGGCAAAGACACCACAAAAAAAGAAAATTACAGACCAATATCCCTAATGAACATAGATGCAAAAATACTCAACAAAACATTAGCAAACCGAATTCAAAAATACATCAAAAGGATCAGACACCATGACCAACTGGGATTCATCCCAGGGATGCAAGGATGGTACAACATTTGAAAATCCATCAACATCATCCACCACATCAACAAAAAGGACAAAAACCACATGATCATCTCCATAGATGCTGAAAAAGCATTAGACAAAATTCAACATCCATTCATGATAAAAACTCTCAACAAAATGGGTATAGAGGGCAAATACCTCCACATAATAAAGGCCATATATGACAAAGATACAGCAAACATGATACTTAACAGTGAGGTTAAAACTGAAAGCTTTTCAAAGTAAAAAATGCACATTTGTCCTTACATAGTTTAGTATGCTAGAACAAAGATCTGGTCTCAAAAAAAAATCACCTCACTTCCATTCTCTTGGAAGTTGGAAAACCCCAAAATAACATTCTGAAGAAATTACAGTTTCAGTTTCTAGATTTTCTTTTTAAAGGCCTGACAGCATTCTACTTACTACCACCATTTTTCTTCTGGATTCACATTAACTCGCTACTTTTCTCAACTTCCAGCTACACACCCAAGAGTGCCACCCTTTACACTGAAGACTTAGAAATGGTATCAATTGCTTCAAACTAATGCAGAGACAAGATGTTGAGTGAGGGTAGAAATTAATGAAACAAGATTAGCTATGGTAACTACTGAAGCTGGGTACATGTGGGTTTCTTATACTATTCTCTTCTTTTGATACATTTGAAATTTTCCATTATTTTCAAATTTTTTAGTTTGTTTTAAGTTAGATCAGTCTGAGAAACATAATCAAGTCAAGAAAAATGTTAACCAACTATGTACTGAACAAATTGTGACCCAAAGTAAAAGTAGACTGGAAGTAATCTACTATGTTGGAGAATTAAGGGAGAAGGGTACTTAGATTTACAAAACACCTATGATGGGCTTGACACTGTACTAGTCCTCCAAACAACTGTGTGAGATGAATATTATTTCTATTTTACAGGTAAGAACATAAAGTAAGTTGTCTGTGGCAGATTTGATTTCCCAGAGATGACACCAACAAAATGTCCCAACTCACATGCTCTTCTGCGTTGTGACCTTCCACTCTATTCCCTTTGAATCCAGGGAACTCTATGACTTAACTCATAGAATACTAGACCTGTTCCAGACAAAGTCCTTAATCCCTGACAGTTTCTGCTTCCTGACTCTTAGAGCCCTGAACAGCCACATAAACCCAGCCTACTCTGCCGGACAGAGAGGCCACAGAGGAGCACCAAAGACGAGGACTGGATTGTAAGAGGGAAAATCCACGCTGAAGGTCCAGCCCAGCGGTGCCTTCAGATGGCTCCATCTCCAGGTACTGTCTGACCACAACTGCATGTGAGAACTGACCAGGTGAACTCTGGAAATCCACAGAAAAGTGACAGATAAAAATTACTGTTTTAACTTGTTTGTTATGCCTCAGAAGATTGGAGACTGACAAAAATTAGGCTTGGGGTGGATTAATGATTGTGCATTGAGCATTGACTCCCCTATACAGAATTTTATTGTCGTTAACAACCATTTGATCAATAAATATGAGAGATGCCCTCACAAAAAAAAAAAAAAAAAAAAAAAGGACAGACTTCCAATGGTAAAATAAATTAGTAACCGGGATGTAATGTATAGCATAAGGAATATAGTCAAGATATTGTAACAGCCTGGTAGGGTGATAGCTGGAACCTAGAATTATGTATATAAATGTTCTACCACTGTGTTGTACACTTGAAACTCATGTAATGTAATACTGTGTGTCAACTACCCTTCAATAAAAAATAATTATTTAAAAAAAAAAAAATTACTGTTTTAAGTGACTAAATCTTGGGTGATCTGTTAGGCAGTAAGAGAAAACCACAACATTGCCCACCACAACATTGCCCAAGGGATGGAAAAGAGCTTTGAACCTTGGTCCTTCTTGAATTCAAAACTCTGTATTATTTTCATATACCACAGTGATTAAAAATAACTGTGCCTTTATAGAAGGGAACAGGAACTATAATCTGCTGAAGACTGAATGGAAAAGTTTGTGGGAAGCCCAAAGGAGGCCCTGGGAAATTCAGCAGCCATTCAGCACCCCCTCTCCCTCCCTTACAGAGTATCAGCCCTGATGAACACACAATCTAAGGTCTCAAACTTCCAATCTTATAAATTTGGAAATCTAATTTAGCAGACCAAGAGAAGATCTCTCAGAGGAAGATTCACAGAAAATCAAATTCAGAGGCCATATATATAAAACCAAAAATGCCAATTTACTTAATTTCAATGAAAAAGAGTTACCAAGTAGCCCTTTTACTGTTCAGCAAATTTACCCAGAAAGTATCATGGCACAGAGTAAAGAGTTTTGGAATCAGAGACCAGATCTCCACCTCTAAGAGGTCTCAGGCAAGTCACATTACCTGAGACTCAATTTCCTCATCTGTAAAATAGAGATGCTTGCTTCATAGCTGTTTTATTGGAAAGATTAAGGTGTTTGCCAAATACCTAACTCAGTGACTGGCATATTAGATAGCAGATGTTTGATAAATATAGCTATTGTAGTTACTGTAGATTCTAATCATTTGCTAAATAAATAAATCAGGTTCAAAGCTCTTCCCCATCCCTTGGACAATGTTCTGGTTTTCTAATACTGCCAAACAAACATCCAAGGTTTAAGTGACTTAAAATAATAATTTATTATCTCTCATGTTCCTGTGGATTTACAGAGAATCAGAACAATAACATAAGTGGATACACAGATTGTTTCATCATGCTAGGATGGCCTAATATACCCATCCCCATTATGAGAATAAACCCAATCCTCAAAAAAGAACCTGGGATTCTTCTCCCCCAGGGCAGTACCAGGAACAGGCACAGCTGATGCTGGCCTCTGACTCATTTCTGTTCTTCCACTGCTGACCCATAATTCCCACACCCTCTCCTAATAGGCACATTCTTTCTCCTGATAGTTTTCTATTACTGCCTAACAAAGCACCCAAAATTTAGTGGCTTAAAACAATAATTTATTATCTCATGTTTCTGTGGATTTACAAAGTTCAGCTGGCCAGCTGTATAATATAATTACTTGGCTATACTTTTTAGTGACAATCACAATTTTAGCCATGCCCTACAGTGATACTATAACGAGATTGGATTCTAAGTGTTTATCTCTTTAGTTACTTGTAAAGATGGCCAACTTACTGTTCAATTTTTCCTAATTTTTTTTTCAGAGGTAATCTTAACTTCAATTTGGGGGACTATCCATGAATTAAGTAAGGAAAGAGTCAAACAGGAACCAACATAGTCTCTCTCTGCCTCTACCCTCCTCAAACACCCAGGCTCAAGACTTAGTATCACCCTGATATATTCAAATACAGAATTTTAAATTGTAAGCATAAGGTACTAGGGGGTGGGTAGGAAAGGGCAAACCAGGGATAATAATGATTTAAGATCCCACTACGGTGGCACTATGGAATCACTCTGCTTAAATATTAATACATTAAATCTTTACACCAAAGCCCCACCACCACCACCAAGTATTGTGAACAGTCACAAAGTCTTATAAAAAAAGACTTTAAGTTACATCAGTCACAAAGTCTTACCAAAAAAAAGAAATCATTAGCTCATTTTTATCATATCATCTGTAAAAGAGAAAAATAAGAAACCTAAGTTACTTACCCAGAATCACCAGAAATAGGAACCAAGTTGTTTCCACCAAACTAAGTTGCTTTCCCACCAGGGTCTGAAAGGGTTTATTGTATACAACTCTAGTAAAGATTCTCAGTAGCAGGTACACTTGAATGAACTGCTTTAGATGTTTCACTGCCTGTTTCATTTAAAAGAACCCACAAGCAGAAATATTTTTAACTATTAATAGTCTGAAATCAGGAGTAACTTCCTGAGAATAGCTTTGCCCTGATGCTTACCCACTTAGAACAGCACAGGGGGATGCAAAGCACTTGGAATATAGGAGAGAAAGGAAAAGGGTGGTTTTTAACAAATTATTTTCTTTTCCTTCTAATATTTCAAATCAGTTACCACAAAAAATGAGGCCTTGGCAAGAAAATGGTTTTTTCTTTTCTACATATTCACTATCAACATCTAAGTGGTTATTCTTTTTAAATTTTATCCAAAACAGCAGTCTATCTACAGTAGTCTATTAGAGTTAATATCTAACATCACAATATTAAATTAATCACATCCCCTTGCTCACATTCTCTTTGAATATCACCTGGCAAAACTGTTCAGAAACTCGTAACTAGAAGGGTTAGAAACACAAACTGTTTGAAACACAGCTCCTAGGTTAGTACCTATCACATTGTAAACTTCATGCCAACGCATATCTCTACATCAAAGACAATGCTTTTTTCTGGAGACTTTTTCTGTGATCTCCTATAATAACCCCTTTTCAAGCCAGTTTACACTTCCTCCCTTCTCAAAAGCATCAAATGAACCCCAAAACAAAGACAACAGAACTTCCGAGTTCTGTTCCCAGTTCCACCATTACCCATGGTCTTTGCAAAGACCTGCTTTCTCCATTTGTAAAACTAGAGCATGAATGCTGTTCTCATTTACTTGTCTCCCCCAACTCCCCTTCAGGAAAACAAGAAAGTCTCCATCATTCATGTGGCCAATTACTCATTTAAAAGGAAAATTTTCCAGTTTAAGCACTTTGAAATTAGTTCTCTAAACTCAAGAAATCTTAAGCAATTGCTCCCCCTACTATTAATCAGAAAGAAAAGCAGTTTACAAAAACAAACACAAAACAAAAAACTTTATGTTACAGTTTTAGTGTTACACAAACATACCTATACAATTTGAATACTGTTCAAAGAGCTGTGACTAAGTTCCAGGCAATAAAACTGCCTTGATTTATGGTCTCACTCATTCTTAAATAGTAACATTCACAACCCTCATCATTCTGTTCCTTCATTTCAAGCCATGAATGAACACTAACATTATCAGGAACTCCAAAGAGGAGTATATAATCAACCAACCTCCTTTAGCTCATTGTGTAACAAGGCAGAAAATCAGGTCATGAGACAAAGAGGTACCTGACATAAACTTTATCAAGTGGACAAGAAACCACCTTTTTTAAGAAAAAAAACAGACTAACAAGAATTATCAGAGAAAAAAAATGAACTTTATACAACACAATACAGCCAGAAAAGATTTATAATAGTGGTTTTTGCTTGCTCACACTAAAGGCAGCAAGAAGAGGAACACCCCAGTGGCACAGATATAAAATGGTTAATGATCCAAAAGGTTTTCCTTCAGCTCTGATGTGTACCACCATAGTTTGGAGTAAAAATTTATCTTCTTACCTTCTGTATAGGCTGATAGAATCCTCTTACATAAAATGACAACATTCATTCACTCAGCAAATATATTCTAAACTATACATTCCAAGCATTGTGCAGAAAGAAAAACATATTTGGGGGGGAAAGAAAACTAACCTGAGATTAAAAGTCACTGAAATCATGTACCAAGTGTATGTTCTAATAAAATCATTAGGGAAGTACAGATACATAAAACAAACTACTCTGAAGATCCTAATCTTACTTAGCATCAAAATAAGAAATGAGCAATGTTTCAGAACAGCCTAAGTGGTTAAGAGCAATGAATCTGAAGTTATATAAAACTGGATTGGAAACAGAGAATAACAAACTAGCTGTGTGATACTGGGCAAGTCACTTCATCAATGAAATAGTTCCTGGAACATAATCGTTTCCGACAAGTTGTAGATTCTAATAAATTTCTCCGAGCAATGTGAATGTGGAGCGTTTCTCAAACCACATTCCACAGACATTAATCAGTGGACTGTTAAGAAAAAACACAGATCTGGAAAAGGCTGGATTAAGCAATGTTCTTAAGCATGTTGCTTTTCGGAATGATTTTTCAGAATGACAATGTGCTATCCACATATCACAGGAGAGGAGATGGAGACTGGAAAAGATTTAGTATGCAGCATTTTACGAAGATTCTGAACTTCTGGTAAATCTCCTGGCACACAGTTTGAGAAATACTGATTTAGACTACTGAGTTCCAGACTTTCATATCCACAAAGCAGTTCAATTTTAAAATTAAAAAATGAAGAACCCACATAGGATTGTCAATTTTTTTATTTTGCCAAGTAAAAACTTAAAAAAAAAAATCACCAGCTACTATCACCACAATTTCATTTTAAAAGATTCAGTTCAAAACCAGGAAGATAAGAATTAAGAACAGACCTTTAGAGTAGATAAAATAACAGATTTTTAAATAAAATAATTTAGCACTGCCCTCCTTTCTGCCATGTGCCCAGCAAACCCAGAACCTATGTTGTAGACCTTTTCATCAAAATACAAATAATATTTCGAATTCTAGTACAGACTTTCCAATCAATAAAAGAACACTGCATAAAAGAACATTATAAGTATGGTCTAATTCACTTCAGGGACATTCAAGTCAGGAAAGATCACATATGAACTGGTTGATAAAAACAGCCACTGACCATTACAAAGTAAGAAAATAATGAGTTAACTGAACAGATCTATAGTAATAAAAAAAAAAAGAAATTTACAAAACTATTCCTGAAAAGGAAATTATCACAAGCCAAATTATTATGCTACGTAAAATACACCAGGCAGAGAAATACAAATACCATATGAGTTCTTTATTTGTGGAATCTAAAACACAAAACAAAAGAACAGAAACAGGTTCATAGACACTGAGAAGTGACTGGTGATTACCAAAGAGGAGGGGTTAGGATTGGTGGGTGAAACAGAGAAGAGGATGAAGAGAGACAAAATCTCAATCATAATATAAATTAGGCATGAAAATGCAAGTACAGCATAGAGAATATGGTCAATAAAACTGCAACATCTTTCTATGTTGACAGTAACTACACTAGCTGGGGTGAGCATTTAATAATGTAGATAACTGTCAAATCAGTGTTGTATACTTGAAACCAATATATTTTTTAGATTTTTTTTATTGAGGTATTGTTGATATACAATCTTATACTGGTTTCAAATATATAACAGTGGTTCAACAGTTAACCATATTAGTAAATTCTCAGCCCCTCTGGTGTGATTACTATCTGTCAACACAGAAAGATGTTACAGAATCACTGACTATAGAAACCAACATAATATTGTTTATCTTTATAAGGAACTTTGAACTGCTAACAATTGAATTTTTTAAAAAGATTTTAAAACTCTTTCAGAATCTAACTTAAACTTCCGTATGTGAAACTGTGAGAACTACCTAAAATGTTTTTAAAGGCCCTGTTTCTCTACAAATAAGGATTGCTCATTCCTACATTACCTTTCAATCAAAGATTACACAGCTCCACTTCTCAGAACTTACAATAAGTGCACCTAAGTATTATTTTACAGTGGGATGTACCAAGGTGAACTGAGAAAGTCAAATGACTCCCTCCACTCCAGTCACATTAGGAATTATATTAGAACAAAGATTGAGAACTTCAGTTCATCCTCTCAACCAAGAGTTTAAGAAACTAAAAGTTTAAGCACTCTTGAGCTCATGAAACTTCTAAGAGCTATAAGAGAAACACAGAAAGTAAAACTTGTTAATACTAAGAAGAGATACAGAAAAACTAACAGGTTTGTTGTCTGCTTTTTAATCTTTGTTTTCAAACTGGAATTTCCAGATGTCTCACTTTACATGCAGCATTACTACCTCAGTTGATTCCCAACTGACAAAAAATCTGGATACTTTTTCTTCACAAGTTGCCCTACAGTGTGTAACTTGAGAATACTGATCCAATTCCTCTGGTCTCAGGAACCACAAGGAGAGAAAGTGATCCCAACAGATACTGCTATAATGGGACAGCAGCCACTAACTATTGTTCTAAATAATCCCTCCCATCAGGGGCTTACCTAAAATTATATAGTCTCAATTATCATTAGAATCCCAAAATTAGAAATCAAAGCTACACCAGAAGAAAACCTCAAGCACTCTGACACAGAAGACAGTGACAGTCCTTTTATCCTTCTATGCTAGGGTTCCTCAGCCTCAGCACTCTTGACATTTTGGGACCAAAAATTCTTTGTTGTGGAGGACTGTCCTATGCATTATAGAGTATTAATCAGCATCCCTGGCCTCTACCCACTAGATGCCAGAAACAACTCTCCCTCTACCCGGATTGTGAAAAGCAAAATATCACAGACATTGCCCAATGTGCTCCTGGGGAGTAAAACTGTCCCAGCAGAGAACTGCTCTACCCTATCTTCATTATTGTTTATTATTAAGTTGTAGAGACATGAAAAAGAAGTTAACATCTACAAGCTTATTGTTAGACCCCTTCTAGTTTAACTATAGAGAGTAAGAATTAATATACACCTTTCCTCTTCTAATATGATAGCTATCTGAAAGGCCTCGGCATGCTCTCCCTGAACATGAATCATAAAGTAAACATAAAAGAAATACAAAGTGTTAGCATCCAGTTGGTACTTCCCCCAAAAAATACAAAGAATTTCATCTGCGCTGAGTTTGATTTTAAGACTTTTGTTCTTCCTTATAGTAAAAAAAATCCCACAGGTTTCCCCAATATACACATGTCTATTTATCAGCAGAAGTTCAAAACTAGAACTAGCCTTCCACCCATAAGAATACGTATTTAATTCTAGATCCTTGCAGGAAATATATTTACCGACACTAGTTCAAAATGCAGGTACCACTGAAACCTTTTAGGTAAAGCTCTCACCACACTAAAGCCACTATTTTTTATATGTAATTTAACTAGTGAGTTTTCAATTTATATCACTCAAGAAATATTTACTAAGCAGCTATCACATAGTACCAGATAAAATGCTAGATTATCAAGTAGACTTTTTAATCTGGTAAGTCACCAATAGCAGAATTAAAGATACCTAATAATTAAAACCTCTCAAACCCAGCTCAGATCACTAAATTCCTTCCCCCAGTTCAACATTACTAACATTACTTACACACTGCTCTGGGATCTTTCTAAGAATCAAGTAGGAAGCAAGGTCAGTGAGCTTAGAGTTTTAAGAGTCACAAAGTCTTTAAGAAATGTACTTTTTAGCTCCTCTTATTATGGGCTGGTTATCAAGTTTTTCCTGTAATACACTATTACAAGTATAGTACAATGTACTCATTACAAGTACAGCACAATGATCACCACTTCTACAGCACCTGGTAAAGAACCAAGCCAGATAACATCACTTATTGATAAGGATGACATTTCATTAGATCAAAGGTGATATAATAAAGGAGACATGAGAGGGAGAGAAACCTGCTGGTTCCATAAGGCAGAGCCTCAGAGGTGAGCAATACACTAGCAGTCCTTAATTAGATTGGTCTCTTGTCTGAATTTGGACATTCTGATCTCCATAAAACACTTAAGAACCACCATTTTGATCTATACCAAAAGTAGTTTACACCGCATTTGACTTACCTCACCTGCTTAATGATAACTTTACTAGATTCAGTCTCACAAGGTAATATTCCCTGACCTTGATTTAAAAGTCAGGGAAGGTATTGTGGAGATGGAATGACACCTTTACATTCCATGACACAGCCTTCTGCAGTACCACCCAGTCATCCCTATAGCAAATAACTCTGTCAGTCGAGACTTCACACTGTCTTTCAAAGGATAGTCAGGCGAAGTAGAAGCTTCTGCTGTGTTTTGAAAATAATTTTATGTTACTTAAGAATTTCTTCTATCAATACAATTCTTCTACACAATGCCATTTTACCAGTCATACATAAACTTGAAACCCTGGGATTCACTAAAATTATTTTCACCATAAATAGGAAAATACTTTTAAGAAAAGAACGAAATTCCTAAATCAATATTCATTTCGAGAGTAGAAACTCTTTTGAAGCCTAACAATAACAGTACCACTGAATATATTTTCATTCTAAAATTCCCCTCATGACGTCCCTCATTTCTTAAAATCTTCTTTCCAAATGAATCTTTTGTTCTCTTATCTGTTAGAATCCAAACCAACGACACACAAAGCTAAAATGGATAGATCAAGATTAGCAGTAGGAGTGTTATTTCACCAAATTTAACTAATTGAACTGAAAGTGGCTTAACCTGCATAGCATCAAGCATGCCAAAATCTCCCAGAAGCTATAACCAAAATTCTTTTAACACAGACACTAAAGTTAGCTGGACCCATGAATCTTTCAGAGTAGTGGCACAAGAAATATAATAAACAAAAACCTAAGTGTAGTTTCAGGGCTGAACCTTGGGTAAGGCATTGTTATTGCCTGAACACACTTCCAAATGTATCAAGAAGTGCTGTAACTTAGAGACTGGGGATAGGAGAAGAAATTAGAGTTGTAAAATCTTGCAACCTATTCCCAGTGAACACAATTATGACTTTAAGCAGTGAATAAACTGACAAGAGATGAGATAACTCTGAAGCAGTCCATCCCACAGACTGGGTGAAGAAACAAACCTACCTACTAAATAGCTCATTAAAAGCTGATATAAAACTCAATACTCAGTCTCTAATGTTCACAGAGGACAGTACTCATAGGTGATGGTTCCTGTGATCCATCTAGAACAACAGTAAGTACCCTCTTGAAATGCACATTAAATCAAGACAAAAAAAAAAACAACAAACCAACTTTATTCAAGATAAGCTGGGTTCAGGTCTGACTATCCTCAGAAAGACATCCCAGTTTTCTGTAACATTTGTCCAGCCCAGGAAACAATGCATGCCTAATGTATGCTGAGTACTTATAGTGAGGGTACTTCAAGTTTGTATAATAAACTAGGTTTTAAAAACTTTTCAATACTGTCCTATATATATATGAAAATCATATAACTGATTTACCAGTGTTTGGGTTGGTTTTTCAGTAGCAGAGACAGATTTGTACTGAACCTGCTATTTACTGACCTGGTCATTTCTACAACCAACATTTTCAAGATGACACTCTAGAGTTAAGGGTAGAGAAAAAGCCATGAAACAAGATGAAACTCACTGGCTCATCTACAAAACAAAGCTATGCCCCTGACCACACTGCACCTTCTCCTAAAAATGCAGAACAATGATTTACTAAATGTTTCCCCCTTCCTCAACTTACTCTTCCTTTTTCTACCTCCACCTATGCAGATATTCCCAACTTGAATTCTACCTACCCTTCAAAACTCAATTTAAATCCCATCCCATCTGTCACTTCTTCCCTGACCTCACTTCACCAATGCTACCATATATCCCCCTTTGAATTCTAAAGCACCAATATTCACCTTGCATTGTTACTTTTCCATGTCTGTCTTGTCTTTCTAAAATTGTGAGGTCCTTAAGGGCAGGAACCACATAGTTCTTGGTCTCGCTTCCAGAACATTCAGCTAAGAAACTTGTATGCATACAGGAGGTTATCGGTTATATTTAATTGTATTTGACCTCAGATTTACAAATAAGGACACAACAGATAATAAATTAGACTAAAAAGATCAGTAACGTCTCCTCTAGGCATCAAACTAAGGTTTAGAAAAACGCCTAAAAAGTATCCCTTTTCAGAAGCATTGTGAAGGGAGGACTTGAAGTGGTAAGAAGAAAAGATATAATAAGTTGTGGAAAAATACAAGTTGTGAAAAAACTGTTTTCTCACTCTTAAATGCAAATAGTTTACAGCAACTTAAATAGATCAGGCGAACTAAGGCTACAATGTTCAACAGGGCATCACATTCGACATGTCACTGGCTGAATTTCAGACTCTGTGGGAAAAGAGGTTTGCAGACTGATGTTCTCTCTCTCTCTCTCTCTCTCTCTCTCTCTCGCCCCCCACCCCACCCCCACCGCGCGCGCGCGCGCACACACACACACACACACACACACACACACACACAGCCAAATCAGCAAGCAAAACTAAGAGAGCACGTAAATAAAACTATAACTATGAAGTTGGGAGTAGGGTAAGTAGAGGGGAAAAAAAATGCCGTAAATGCCTGAAAAGGCACAACTTTAAAGTGAAAAGGCTAAAATACCCTTTAGGCACTTACTCACTGGACACTGGACTCCATTTGTGTTTCTAAGAAGACATACAAACTTTTAATAGGCCTTCTCCCTGATTGCATCTGAGGCACTACAATACAGAGGTAAGTTGTTATGTAGCCAAACTGTTTTAAGACTGAACCTGGATGCTTCTACGTAAAAGAAAGACCATAACGAATTCTAAAGATGGTTGGCCAAAGGTAGGATTAACTTTCATCCCGGTGAGTCTCTCTGCAACAGCTATAACCCAACCCAAAACAGCACTTCCTTCACAACCATAGCACCACCTCTCTACAAGTTAATAGTCTGACAGAAACTTGGGTAAACCATTTCATGTCAGAGGATGCAATCCCCAGCATTGTATCCTCATCTCTTCATTAAGTGAAGGGGCAGAATGGGGGGGCGGGGGGCGGGTAAGTGAGCAGGTGCTAAAGACACTGGCAGCACTACAACCAAAATAACCAAGTTGAAACAGAATGTACGACTTCTTCCTGAAGCCATTTCCTTCAACAGTGATAAGGTGTGCAGATCGTCTCCAAATCATTAGTACACAGCTATTTTCACTTTCACAAGAACCCTGGAAACCAGTGAACAGCAGAATCCCCCTCTCTGCCCCACAGTTACCTGCCAACCCTCTTTCCGTGCTTCCTTCCTTCCTTCCTTCCCTAGAGACCACGGAATAGGACGAATCCTCAGCAATCCTCTATTGCGCGAGACTGAGGAGGGGGGACGGGAGGATCTGGTGAAGTGGAAAAGGAAGTAGAGGAAGGTGAGACGCATTAGCGCAAAGAGATCAAGGAGCGGGAAAGAGGTCATCGTGGGAAGACAACAAGGTGAAGAGTGCAAGAAAATGGAGGGGAGAGTTGTCAGAGGAGAAATTGATAAGGAAAACAAAAAGATGGAGGAGGGCAGGTGAAGAGAGGAAAGGGAGTGCGGAGCAGGTGGAGAATCCGAGCAGGAAGAAACGCTGGGCAGGAGTTACGGAGCCAAGGCCGGCACGCCCGGGATTTGGGGCCGGCGACCGAGGCAGTAGGAGCGGACATCTGGGAGGCCGATGTAAGGGGAATCTGCGGTATTATACGCTTGACACCCATTCCCGAACCTCAGGGCGAGGCCTCCACACGGATGCCCGAGGGGACACGGAGCTCTTACCGGTAGCTTGGGGCTGACCTCGCCCTTGCAGAAGTGGCAGAAAAACCGGTGCGCAGTCACAGCGGCGCCGGCGCCTGCCCCGGCCGCCGAGGCCTCCGCCATTTTTCTCTCCCGCCGCGGCTGTCCGAGAGGGCAGCGGGCCCGTTCTTCGCCAGGCCACTACGGGTCGGCTGCGGTCGCGGCCTCCGCCGCCGCTGCCGCCGCTTCCTCAATGCGGCGGGCGGCACCAGAGCCCACGTCGGTCACGTGAGTCGGCCGGGGCCTGAGAGGCGGTGGCGCGAACGGCGGCCCGCCTCCCCGCCCCAGGAAGGCGCAGAAAGAGGAGTCCTCCCCCCGCGGCCCGCCCGCCGGCTTCTCAAACAGCCCCTAGCCGGTCCTCCAATCTTCCAGCGAGAAGAAAGAAAGAGCGTCCCCGAAAACCACCGAAACTCTAGGGTAGAGCGGCACACGTTCTCCCCCTTTCCGCATTCTCCTCGTCGTCGGTCTTTTTGCGAGAAAGGGCGGTCGGTTTCCCCTCTTCCCGGACCGCTAGTGGGAGCCGCACGAAACCAACCGCGTTAGATTGCATTGACACAAAGGTTAGTGGAAAATGCTGTCTGAACAAGACGGCCCTGTCTCTGGTTAAAAAGACAAATTCCGGAAAAGGAGTCTGCGTAAAAGGTAGTGAAGAGCCAGGAGCCAAGCTCCTAGGATGGCAAAAGGGTCTGGGGATACCCTCCCAAGCGGATGAGGATACTGAGTCTAAGAGGCAATGAGGAACTGGATTCTGAGGAAATGGGAGAAATAAATGAACAAACAATGTTTGGTAGCACTTGTGATAATAAGGAAGTAATTATGCAGTCAACTACGTCTGTTTCTGCTTGTGTCTACTTTGTCAAGGAGTAGAAATTTCAGAATTAAATACAGCCCTGCAAACAACATACTTCAGCTCCTATTTGGAACACCCTATTGGGAAGCCCTCAATTTCTTTGCCTCAGTTGTCATTTCATTTATGGATTGGCCTTAATACTTCCAAGCAATGAAATTAAGGTCTATTACAGATCGCAAAGCCAGTAATGAAAATTAGAATCACACATAATCCCATAAAGATGAATCTGGTATATCATCTTCCATTCTATTTTTCTATGCATACATGTTTTTCACAATAACTGAATTTTCCTCTACATTTTGCTTTGTAGCCTGCTTCTTTTACTTAGTGAACAATTTTCAATGGTAGGATATATTATACTTCATTTTAAATGTTGGCATAGTACTCCTTTGTATGGGTATACCGTAATTTATTAAATTAATCCCTTACTGTTAGATGTTAGGTTGTTTCCAGTATATCAGTATTCTAAAAAGAACTATAATGACATCTTTTTATTATTTCCTTGGAACAGAGTATCTAAAATGAAATTATTAGGTTGAAGGTATGCAAGATTTTAAGTATGACATTATATTTGATATATAATGTTAAATTGCTCTCCAGAAAGAACATGAATTTGCACTCAGCAGCTCTACTCCCAACATGAAAGAAACTGTCCATCATATGGTCTTTCCTTTTTCTAGCCCTGAGACTCCTCAGCACAATGACTCACGCAGAAATTAAATTGTGTTCTTTGTTGCTGCAAGAGCATTTCGGAGAGATTGTAGAAAAAATTGGAGTCTACCTAATCAGAACTGGCAGCCAGCCCCTGAGAGTAATAGCCCATGACACAAGAACATCACTGGATCAGGTATGTTTGGATGATATTAATTTGCTTGCTTTTATCTACCTTTGAATATTGTTACTCCCTACACCCACAAAATGGAAAAGGGGGCAGTCCTACCCTAGGATCAGAGCAGTGTTATTTGGGGTAAAGAAAAGGAGATGTAGGCCCAAGGTTCTACTTCTCAAAGTGTTCCTGTCTCATTGTGACTTCTTAGGCAAGTCTTTGCTCTTCCAATACTATATCTCATTTATTCATAATGAGATTTCTATCAAGCTCAGTACTACTTTTAAGGAATGAGAATAATAAAGGGAAGTAAATTGTACTTTGAAAGATCATATGAGCATCATAGCAAGGAATATTCCTCATTTCTTCTATTGACATGTTGTTCTTACTAGCTATTCCAGTGGAAAGAAGGGAAGAAATACAGAGATTCTTATCCAGCCATTTCCTTATGCTTAGTAAACTGTAACAAAAATTGCCAGCAATAGTAAGCTGTTTTTTCAGATCTCCCTCTTTTTTTGGGGTCCTATCTAGGTAAAAAAAGCCCTTTGCGTCCTTATCCAACATAATTTAGTGATATATCAAGTGCACAAACGTGGTGTGGTGGAGTATGAAGCCCAGTGCAGCCGGGTGTTGCGAATGCTTAGGTATCCACGGTACATCTATACTGCCAAAACACTGTACAGTGACACTGGAGAGCTAATTGTTGAAGAGCTGCTGTTGAATGGGAAAATGACAATGTCAGCTGTTGTGAAGAAAGTGGCAGACCGGCTCACAGAGACTATGGAGGGTCAGTACTGTATCCACAACTATTTGCAAAAGCATAGATTGGCTGGCTGTAGGAGTGGACACTCCACTATCTTAGACCATCTCACCTGCATCTTTCCTCCTGTTGTACAGATGGCAAGACCATGGACTATGCTGAGGTATCAAACACATTTGTGCGACTAGCAGACACACACTTTGTGCAGCGTTGCCCCTTGGTGCCTGCCACTGAGAATTCAGATCCTGGGCCACTGCCGCCTGCTCCCAACCTTGTCATCAATGAAAAGGATATGTACGTGGTTCCTAAACTGAGCTTGATAGGTAAGGAATTTTGATCCCTGTAACTGTGACTTGCCCTATTTGTGGATTCTTCCTCAATGATTGTTAAGTGAATAAATGAATCAATAGAGCAGTTTTACCAAGGATTGACTCTCTGCCAGGTGCTGTGGTATATATAAAATGATGAACAAAAAACATCATGGTCCCTGCCCATGGGGCTTAAGTCTAGTGTAGGAAAGTTACATTAACCAAATAACCATGCAGATGTGTAATTAACAAACTGATAAGTACTATGAAGGGGAAGTATGAGGTGTTATGAAAATATGTAACAGAATATGTATAGAGAGAGACAGGGAGAGAGAGAGACACCAGATTTATCGGGTTTAGGGCACATCCTTCTTAGAGAAAGTGACATTTGAGCTAGGATTTGAAGCAGAAGTAGGAACCGACCAGTGAGATAAGATATGAAGGGGAGCAACATAAGCATTTTTGGCAAAAGGAATAGTATGTAGTGAGAAAAAAAATAGGATATTTCAGGAAATAAGGTCAGTGTAGTTAAAACATTGTGAGCAAGATAAAGAGAGCCATGTGATAAGATTAGAGAGACAGACGGGCTAGATCAAATAAGACCTTGTAGAGCATTTGTTCTTTATCCTAAGGCAAAGGAAACCCACTAAAAGATTTTAAAGGACGTGACATGATCTAATTCGCATTTTAAAAGATTTTTCTGTCTGCAGGAAGGATGCAGCAAAGGTAAATATAGACAAACCAGTGAAAAATTAGATACCATTAGATACAGAAGGCGTGAGGAAGACAAGGGTTAAGAATGACATCTATGTGTCTGACTTGTGTATGTGAGAGGATGATGATGCTATTCACTGTGAAAGGAAGCATTACAGCAGGAGCAGTTTGAGAGAGAAAGATTATGAATTTCTTTTTGAACATGTTGAGTTTCAGGTGACTTCATCATTAACTTGAATATCTTGTAGTTCATCAGTCTCTTCAGCAACTCTAACCTAGAGGCAGCTACAGATGTCTTTGAGACGGAGAGACACCTACTGTCCTGTTCAGTCATTTACTGTCAACATATGAGATGTAGCTTAACTGTTCAGCTGTTGCCTTCGGCAGGGAAAGGTAAAAGGAGGAGATCATCTGACGGAGAAGCTGCTGGGGAGCCCAAGGCCAAGAGACCAAAGCATACCACCGAAAACAAAGAGGTAATGGGGCTTTGATTAGGAGTCCTCACACTGAGGCAAGCCAGAAAGAACAATAAGATAACAAACCCCAGGGGAGCTTAAAGGTTCCTGGGTTGAGAAGTAGTAGGATGCTGTATTTCATTAAACATTGGCTGAGAATAGACTAACAAATAATGAACTCCATTGCCATCTCCCATCTGAGGCTTAGCTTAACTTCAATCATTGGACAGAGGTAACAGCTTATGCCAAAAAAAGGGCCTAGAAGAAGTTTAAGTTGTTTCAGTATGGCTGGAACACAGAGGTCAGTGGGGGCCAGTAGTGAGAAATGAGTCTAGAAAGATAACATATAAGCCTGAGCTTTTATATTCATATGCCTTCTCAGCATCCCTATAAAGGTATCTAATAAGCATCTCAAATTAGTATGACCACAACAGAATAATTGACTTCCCCCTCCCAAATATCTATTCCCTTCTAAACTTTCCTAATCTTAATAAAAGACACCACCGGGGCCAGCCACGTGGGACACTGCCATTTGCTTAGGCCAAAATCCTAGAAACCATCCAGTCTGTCAGTAAAATCCATCAGTCCAGTTTCCAAAATTACATCAAATCCAACTATTTCTCACCATTCCCACTGCTGTTAGCCTAGTCCAAACCACTGTCATCTCTAGTCAACACTTTGCCCACACTCTCCAAAATGATCTACTTGTATTACCTACTTAAGAGCCAAAATGATTATCTAAGTTGTTTTTTTTTAAACCCAACACATCATTTAGAGTCTTATAATAACTTCTCCTTACTCTTAGAAGAAACTTAAGTCTTTATGATGTACTATTAAGCTTTACATAAGCTGGGTCTTTACATGATCTGCTGAAGATAAGGCTTTCCAACCTCAGCCTCTCCATGCTTCCTCTTATTTGCATGTTCCAGCTTCTGTCTTTCTGTTCTGAAACATGTCATACTTTTTCCACTCTTCAGGCATTTGCCTGAAAAAAGCAGAGGATTTCTTCTGTCTCAAATGCTTGTCCTCCAGATCTTCATGTAATTGCCACATTTTCATCATTCAGCTCTCAGCTCAAATACTGTTTTCTTAGCCCTCAAGCACCATTGCCCCTCCTCTACTCAGGTCTCTACCATACATTTTTTCATTTTATCTTCACAGCATTTTTAAGTATCAAATTATTATTTATGTATATGTTTGTCTGTCTACTCCCTATAAATTCCTTGAAGGTAATATCTTCTCCCTAGCACTTGATATACTGGCAAGACATCAATAAACATTTCTTGATTAACTGAGACGTTTGGACTTCATCCTGAAAGCAACAGGGAACCACTGATAGAATTTTGTTTTCTGTTTTATTTTTCATTTTTTATTTTTTTTAAGTCATTGAAATACAATCTTATGATGGTTTCAAGTACATAACACAATGGTTCAACATTTATTCATATTATCAGATCCTTACCCCTCTATTACAGTCACTGTCTATCAAGGTAGTGAGATGTTACAGAGTTATTAATTGTATTGTCTGTACTATACTACCATAGCCATGACCTACCTATATTGTGACTGAGAATTACTATGCCCCTTAATTCCTTTCTCCCTCTCCACGTCACCCTCCCCAAGCCCTCCCCTTTGGTAACCACAAGTTCCTTTGTGGTGTCTATGAGTCTACTGCTATTTTGTCCCTTCTGTTTTGCTTTGTTTTTATACTCCACAAATGAGTGAATTCATTTGGTATGGCTTTCTCCACCTGGCTTATTTCACTGAGGATAATACCCTCTAGGTCCATCCATGTTGTTGTAAATGGTGGGATTTCTTTTCTTCTTATGCCTGAATAATATTCCATCATGTATATGTACCACCTCTTCTTCATCCATTCATCTATTGATGGACACATAGGTTGCTTCCATATCTTGACTATTGTAAATAGTGCAGCAATAAACAGGGGTGCATGTGTCTTTTCAAATCAGGGATCTTATTTTCTTTGGCTGGGACACGTGGACTTCTGTTTTTAGTGTTTTGAGGAACCTCCATATTACTTTCCACAATGGTTGAACCAATTTACATTCCCACCAAGAGTGTTGGAGGGTTCCCCTTTCTCCACATCCTCCCAGCATTTGTTGTTTCTTGTCATTTGGATAGTGGTCATCCTAACTGGTGTGAGATGGTATCTTATTGTGGTTTTAATTTGCATTTCCCTGATGATTAACTATGAGGAGCATCTTTTCATGTGCCTGTTGGCCATCTGTTATTTCTTCTTTGGAGAAGTGTCTATTCAGGTCCTCCACCCATTTCTCAGTCGGGTTATTTGTTTTTTGGGTTGTTGAGGTGTATGAGTTCTTTATATATTTTGGATGTTAACCCATTATTGGATAAATCGTTTACGAATATATTCTCCCATACTGTAGGATGCCTTTTTGTTCTGCTGATGGTGTCCTTTGCTGTACAGGAGCTTTTTAAAGTTTGATGTAGTCCCACTTCTTCATTTTTTACTTTGTTTCCCTTGCCGGAGGAGATGTGTTCAGAAAAAAGTTGTTCATGTTTACATTCAAGAGATTTTTGCCTGTTTTCTTCTAAAGAGTTTTACAGTTTCATCACTTACATTCATGTCTTTGATCCATTTTGAGTTTATTTTTGTGTATGGAGTTAGACAATAATCCATTTTCATTCTCCTGTATGTAGTTGTCCAGTTTTACTGACACCAGTTGTTAAAGATGCAGTCTTTTCCCCACTGTATATTCATGGCTCCTTTATCATATATAAATTAACCATATATGTGTGGGTTTATATCTGGGCTCTCTATTCTGTTCCATTGATCTATGGATCTGTTCTAGTGGCCAGTACCAAACTGTTTTGATTACTGTGACTTTGTAGTAGAGCTTGAAGTGAGGGAGCATAATCCCCCCCCAGCTTTGTTCTTCTTTCTCAGGATTGCTTTGGCTATTTGGGGTCTTTTGTGGTTCCGTATGAATTTTAAAACTATTCTAGTTTATTGAAGAATGCTGTTGCTCTTTTGATAGGGATTGCATTGAATCTGTAGATTGCTTTAGGCAGGATGGCTATTTTGACAATATTAATTCTTTCTATTCATGAGCACAGGATAGATTTCCATTTATTGGTGTCTTCATTAATTTCTCTCATGAATGTGTTATAGTTTTCAGAGTAAAGGTCTTTCACTTCCTTAGTTAGGTCTATTCCTAATTATTTAATTCTTTTCCATGCAATTGTAAATGAAGTTGTTTTCCTGATTTCTCATTCTGCTAATTTGTTGTTAGTATATAGGAATGCAACAGATTTCTATGTATTAATTTTGTATCCTGCAACTTTGCTGAATTCAGCTATTACTTCTAATAGTTTTTTGGTGGAGTCTTTAGGGTTTTCCATGTATAATACCACGTCATCTGTAAACAGTAACTTCTTCCTTTCCAATCTGGATGCCTTTTATTTCTTTGTGTTGTCTGATTGCTGTGGCTAAGACCCAAGAACTATGTTGAAGAAAAGTGAGGAGAGTGGGCATCCTTGTCTTGTTCCCGATCATAAAGGAAAAGCTTTCAGCTTTTTACTGTTAAGTATGATGTTGGCTGTGGGTTTGTCATATGTGGTCCTTATGTTGAGGTACATACCCTCTATTCCCATTTTGTTAATTTTTATCATGAATGGATGTTGAATTTTGTCAAATGCTTTTCAACATCCATGGAAATGGTCACGTGATTTTTGTCCTTTCTGTTCATGTGATGTATGATAATGATTGATTTATGAATATTGTACCATCCTTGCATCCCTGGAATAAATTCTACTTATCATGATGGATGATCTTTTTGATGTATTTTTGAATTAAGTTTGCTAATATTTTGTTGAGTATTTTTGCATCTATGTACATCAGGGATATTGGTCCATAATTTTATTTTTTTGTGGTGTCTTTGTCTGGTTTTGGTATTAGAGTGATGCTGGCCTCATAGAATAATTTTGGAAGTAGTCCCTCCTTTTCTACTTTTTGGAATACTTTAAGAAGGATAGGTATTAGCTCTTCTTTAAATGTTTGATAAAATTCAGCTGTGAAGCCATCTATGCCAAGGATTTTGTGTTTAGGTAGTTAATTTTGATTACCAATTTGATTTCGTTGCTGGTAATTGGTCTGTTTAGATATTCTGTTTCATCTTGGGTCAGTCTTAGAAGGTTGTATTTTTCTAGGAAGTTGTCCATTTCTTCTAGGTTGTCCAACGTAATTTTTCATAGTATTCTCTAATAATTCTTTGTATTTCTGTGGTGTCCATTATGATTATTCCTTTTTCATATCTGGTTCTGTTTAATGTGTGTACACTCTCTTTTTTTCTTGGTAAGTCTGGCTAGGGGTTTATCTATTTTGTTTATTTTCTCAAAGAACCAGCTCTTGGTTTCATTGATTCTTTCTGTTGTTTTATTCTTCTCAATTTTATTTATTTCTGCTCTGATGGCCATTCCTCTACTGACTTTGGGCTTCATTTGTTCTTTTTTTCTAGCTTCTTTAATTATGACTTTGGACTGTTTATTTGGGGTTCTTGTTTCTTGTGGTAAGCCTGTACTGCTATGTACTTTCCTCTGAGAACTGCCTTTGCCTGCATCCCACAGGTTTTGAGCTGTTGAGTTGTTTTCATTTGTCTCCATATTTTGCTTGATCTGTTTTAATTTGGTCATTGATCCATTGATTATTTAGAAGCATGTTGTTTGGCCTCCATGTCTTTGTAGGGTTTTTTTTGTTTTCTTTGTGTAATTTATTTCAAGTTTCATACTGTTGTGGTCTGAGAAGCTGCTTGATACAATTTCAATCTTTCTGAATTTATTAAGGCTCTTTTTGTTGCCTAGTATTCTGGAGAACATTCCATGTACACTAGAGAAAAATGTGATATACTGCTTTTGAGTGGAGTGTTCTATAGATATCTGTTAAGTCCATCTGATCTAATGTGTTGTTCAGTGCTCCTGTTTGTTTCATTATTTTCTGCCTGGTTGATCTATTGGTGTGAGTGGTATGTTAAAGTGTCCTAAAATGAATGTGTTTTAGTCTGTTTCCCCCTTTAATTATTTTAGTATTTGTTTTACATATTGAGGTGCTCCTCTATTGGGTGCATAGATATTTATAATGGTTATATCCTCTTGTTGGACTGACCCCTCTAGATGTAATGTCCTTCTTTGTCTCTTGTTACTTTCTTTGTTTTGAAATCTGTTTTGTCTGATATAAGTACTGCTCCTTGTGCTTTTCTCTCCCTATTATTTGCATGAACTATCTTTTTCCATCTCTTCACAGTTAGTCTTTGTATGTCCTTGGGTCTGATATGACTCTCTTGTAGGCAGCATATAGATGTGCCTTGTTTATATCCATTCTGCCACTCTATGTCTTTTGTTGGTACATTCAGTCCATTTACATTTAAGGTGATTATTAATAGATATGTACTTATTGCCATTGTAAGCTTTAGATTTGTGGTTACCAAAGGTTCAAGGGTAGCTTCCTTATATCTAACAGTCTATCTTAAATCACTAACTACTCTATTTCAAACACAATCTAGAGGTACTTATTCTTCCCCCTTCTTCCTCCTCCACACTTTATTTATTAGGTATCATATGCTATACTTTTTGTGTGTACCTTGACTGATTTTGTGAATAGTTGATTTAATTTTGTACTGGCTTGGTAACTAATTGGTCTACTACCTTTACTGTGGGTCTTTTTCCTCTGGTGACAGCTTTTTAGCCTTAGGAACATTTCCATCTACAGCAGTCCCTTTCACATACCCTTTAGGGCTGGCTTAGTGGTGATGAATTCCTTCAACTTTTGTCTATCTGGAAATTGTTCAATCCCTGCTTCAAATTTAAATGATAGTCTTGCTGGGTAGAATATTCTTGGTTGGAGGTCTTTCTGTTTCATTGCATTAAATATATCATTCCATTCCCTTCTGGCCAGTAAAGTTTCTGCGGAGAAGTCTACTGATAGCATGATCGGGTTTCCTTTACAAGTAATTAATTTCTCTCCCTGGCTGCTTTCAGTACTCTCGTTTTCCTTGATCTTTGCCATTTTACTGTACATCTTGGTGGTGTCTTCCTGGGGTTCCTTTTGTTAGAGGTTCTCTGTGCTTCCATGACCTGATTGTCTATTTCCTTCCCCAGATTGGGGAAGTTTTGAACAATTACTGCCTCAAAGAGACTTTCTATCCCTTTGTCTCCCTCTTCTCCTTCTGATACTTCTGTTACATGAATATTGTTCATTTGGATTGGTCACACAGCTCTCTTATTATTTCATTTCTAGAGATCCTTTTTTCTGTTTTTCGGATTCATTGTTTACTTTTTCACTAATTTACATTTCATTTATAGCTTCCTCAACCTGTAATAATCTGTGAAATTCCTCCATTGTATGTTTCATTTCAAATACTGTGTTTTTTTTTTTACCTCTGAGTGACTCTTTTGCAGGTCTTTTTGTTGAGATCCTCCCTGAGTTCTTGAATATTTTTCTGTAGATCCATGAGCATGTTTATGACTTTTACTTTGAAATCTTTATCAAGAAGATTGGTGATTTGAGTTTCACTCAACCCTCTTCCTGGTGTTTAGTCTTGTAGTTTTGTTTGGACCAGATTCCGCTGATTCTTCATTTTTTTAGTGTTTCCTATGGAATAATAACTTTATAGAGGAGGCACCCTCTAGTGCCCAGAAGCTCAAGACACTTTACTTTTCTGTGAGGGAGCCCCTAGCTGTTAGTGTGCTGGGTGGGGTGCCTTTCTGGCTTGTACTGATCTGATTTCAGGCAGGCTGTGTGAGCTGTCAGCTGATTGTGTGCATAGGGAGGAATCTTGGGGCTGCACCACTGGAAGTTGCTGTGAGCAGGGCCCTCTCCACCCAGCCTGCAGCAATAGCAGGCCTGAGGCAAGTGGGACCAGCACCTGCCGGGAGCAAGGAGTTCCCTGGGCTGGCACCCAGAGGCAGTTCCCCAGCTGTCCCAAAACAGGGCTAAGAAAGCTGGGAGGGTCTCCCTCTGCTACCTGGGAGCAAGGTCTGACTGCACTGTCGGCTACCAGGCCACACACTACAGGGAAGAGCCTCGGGGCTGCATTTCCAGCAAGGGGGACGGAGCATCTGGGGCTCCTGAGAGTTACTAACCTTTGGGGCTAGGGCAGGCTGAGGCATTTTGTCCACCTGCCCTTTCTCCTGAGCAGAGAGCTCTGTGTAACCCTTCTCCCTCTGGTGGCCTTCTCACAGCTAGGAAGTCTTTCAGACTACCCACTTTGCTTTTATTTTGCAGGCCAGTAGACCATACCTGTTCTCCACAAGTGGCTGGAATCTCAGCCTCAGGTGTTCTGCCTGTCTTTGTTGTCCAGACCCACTAATCACCAGAGCACCATGTAACGTGGGTTCATGTTCCCAGAGCAGATCTGCAGGGCCAGGTGTTCAGCAGTCCTGTACTCCTACTCCCTCCCTACTCTATTCCTCTTCCTCCATCCTGTGGGCTGGGGTCGGGGGAGGGCTTGGATCATGCCAGATCTCAGCTTTGCCACTTTATCCTTTTCTGTGTGATCTCTTCTTTCCCAGATGTAGGTAGTCAGTTCTGCAGTCTTCAGCTCATTTTCAGGTTTAGTTGTATTTGCTCTATTTTTTTGCTCTATGTGATTTGGGAAAAGGTCTCTGCCTTGCCTTCTGACTTTGCCATCTTTTTCCCAGAATCGAACCATTGGTAGATTTTAACCAGGAGAATGAAGTGACTAGATTTATGTTTTCAAAAGATAACTAGCTTCATGGTTCATAATTTGTCCAACTCCATGGATGGATTTCAGAGAGTCCACCTATACTTGTGCATATGTGCATTTTTCTGTAGAGCACTCCCTAGCTTTCTTCAGATTCTTCAAGGTAACTGTGACCCCAAAAAAGGTAAAAAAGCACTACTCTGTGAGAAATGGGGAGAACGATGCAAAAAGAACAAGATTAAAAGCAGAAAACTGAGTTATCCTTTTTATAGCTTCCATTATGTTAAAAAAAATGAAAACCAGTTAGGAGGCTGTTATAGTAACCCAGGTGAGCCGTGATTGGAGCCTAAAATAAGATAATGACTGTCAGGATAAAGAAAAGTAGACATCTGATAAACATAAAGGATAAAACTTGGTAGTTGGATGATAGATAAGGGAGAGCAAGAGGTTAGGGTTGATACTCAAGTTTCTAACTTCAGAAATTGGGTTGGCTGCAGTACACTTAGCTGAAAATTTTCTAAAAGAATAGTTTTGGGGAATAGGGGGCAGCTCAAATAGGCAGTTGAGTTTATGCGTCTGGAGCTTGGTAGAGAGTTCTTTAATTACGTAATAGATTTGGAAGTCTATCAACAGTTGAATTGAAGTCTTGAGAGCAGATAAAATCACCTAAGAAGAATACATAGAGTTAAAAAGAAAAGAGGGCTATGGACCAAACCCTGGTGAACATAGGTAGACTAATAAAGAGTTTCCAGAATGGTTTACAGGCGCACCAACAAAGAATGATGTCATAAAATCTAAGGAGCCACATAGTTCAGGAATAGAAAATACCCAACCATGTAATATGCTTCAGAATGATGAAATAAGATAGAACTGAAAAGTATTCTTTGACTTTAGCAACAGGTAAGTCCTTGGGGACCTTGGCATTTGGTATAATGGAAATGGGTTGAATAAATATGGGGTTGGGTATACAGCGGGGATAGCCAACTCTCTGAGAAGGAAAAGGAGGGAAGGCATAGGGTAAGAGTATTCTTTTAGAATGGAGGAACTTTGCACAAGACAAAGGCTGACGGGAAGAAGGCAGTAAAGACCAAAGATTTAGTGGAGGAGAAGAGAGAAGAGCTGGGTTCCTGAGAATGCAGGAGAGAGTAAGGTCTAGTGTACCAGTATGGGTATTAACCTTCCATAAAAGGAGAAACATTCGTCCACTGTGATAAAAGTGGGTAAAAATACACATTTAAAAAAAAAAAGAAAGTGTGGGAGGAGCCAAGATGGCAGCGTGAGTAGGGCAGTGGAAATCTCCTTCCAAAACCATATATATTTTTGAAAATACAACACATACAACTATTCCTAAAAGAGAGACCAGAATATACAGTACAACAGCCAAGCTACATCTACACCTGCGATAACCCAGTGCCTCATGAAGGGGGTAAGATACAAACTGTGGCCCGGCAGGACCCAAGCACGCCCCCCTCCCCAGCTCCCTGCTGGGAGGAGAGGATTTGGAGTGGGGAAGGGGAGGGAGCCCAGGACTGCTAAATACCCAGCCCTACTCATCCACACCGAGAGTGCAGACACACAGTGCATGGTGTGCTAGATATTAGGGAAACAGAACAGTAAAATCTGCAAGCGGGTTCCCACAGCAGGCGCCCCTGGGACAAAAGAAAAGCGAGTGCTTTTTGAAAGTCTTAAAGGGACAGAAGCCTCACAGGTGGACAGGAGCGTCCCGGCACACTCAGCCCAGCAGCTGGGAATCCCGGGGAACTCTGGGTGCCCTAACCCCCTGGGCAACAGCGCGGCCTTGAGGCCCCTCATGGCAATAAACAACCTCCCACCCGTTCCCCCTCCGGAATGGTCCCACCATAGCAGAGCGGCAGCCTGAGACCGGCCCCGCCCACAGCACCCACGCAGAGCTGCCTCCACAGCCGCTGGAGCCAGACTCAGAGGCCCCGGCAACACGCAGCTGCCCAGCAAAAGCCACTAGGGGTCGCCGTTCTCGCAGGAGAGGAAGGCAATGAGCAAGCGGGAAGGGACTTTGTTCTCCCAACTAACACACGTGCCAACTGTCCATGACTACCTCAATCGCCATGAAAAGGCAGACGAATTTGATCAAAACCAGAATCACACAGACATCCCCTGAGAGGGAACCTGGGGAGATAGATTTAACCAATCTTCCTGAAAAAGAATTCAAAATAAATGTCATAACCATAGAGATAGAGCTGCACAGAAAAATGCAAGAGCTAATGGATAAAGTTGAGAGGATGAATACAGAAATAAAAAAATCTCCGGAAGAACTTAAAAGCAGAATGGACGAGGTGCAAGAGGGCGTTAATGGAATAGAAATCAGAGAACAGGAACGCAGAAAAGCTGACACAGAGAGAGATAAAAGGATCTCCAGAAATGAAAGAATATTAAGAGGACTGTGTGACCAATCCAAATGGAACAATATCCGCATTACACGGGTACCAGAAGAAGAAGAAGAGAGAGAAAAAGGGATAGAAAGTGTCTTTGAAGAAATAATTGTTGAAAAATTCCCCAATCTGGGGGAGGAAATAGTTGCTCAGACCACAGAAGCGCACAGAACTCCCAACAGAAGGGACCCAAGGAGGACAACACCAAGACACATAATAATTAAAAATTAAAATGGCAAAGATGAAGGACAAGGACAGAGTATTAAAGGCAGCCAGAGAGAGAAAAAAGATCACCTACAAAGGAAAACCCATCAGGCTATCATCAGACCTCTCAACAGAAACCTTACAGGCCAGAAGAGAATGGCATGATATACTTAATGCAGTGAAACAGAAGGGCCTTGAACCAAGAACACTGTATCCAGCATGATTATCACTTAAATATGAAGGAGGGATTAAACAATTCCCAGACAAGCAAAAGTTCAGGGAATTTGCTTCCCATAAACCACCTCTACAGGGTATTTTAAAGGGACTGCTCTAGATGGAAGCAATCCTAAGGCTACATAGATGTCACCAGAGAAAATAAAATCACAGCAAAGAAAGCAATCCAACCAAATACTAAATAAAGGCAAAAAAATAAAATGAACTACCCACAAAAGCAGTCAAAGGAAACACAAAAGAGCACAGAATAAAACACCTAACATAAAGAACGGAGGAGGAGGAATAAGAAGGGAGAGAAATAAAGAATTATCAGACTGTTTACAATAGCTCAATAAGTGAGTTAAGTTAGACGGTAAGATAGAAAAGAAGCTAACCCTGAACCTTTGGTAACCACAAATCTAAAGCCTGCAATGGCAATGAGTACATATCTTTCAATAATCACCCTAAATGTAAATGGACTGAATGCACCAATCAAAAGACACAGAGTAATAGAATGGATAAAAAAGCAAGACCCATCTATATGCTGCTTACAAGAGACCCACCTCAAACCTTAAGACACACACAGACTAACAGTCAAGGGATGGAAAAATATATTTCATGCAAACAATAGGGAGAAAAAAGCAGGTGTTGCAGTACTTGTATCAGACAAAATAGACTTCAAAACAAAGTAAGTAACAAGAGATAAAGAAGAACATTACGTAATGATAAAGGGCTCAGTCCAACAAGAGGATATAACCATTATAAATATATATGCACCCAATACAGGAGCACCAACATATGTGAAACAAATATTAACAGAATTAAAGGAGGAAATAGAATGCAATGCATTCATTTTAGGAGACTTCAACACACCACTCACTCCAAAGGATAGATCCACCAGACAGAAACTAAGTAAGGACAGAGAGGCACTGAACAACACACTAGAACAGATGGACCTAATAGACAGCTACAGAACTCTACATCCAAAAGCAGCAGGATACACATTCTCAAGTGCACATGGAACATTCTCCAGAATAGACCACATACTAGGCCACAAAAACAGCCTCAGTAAATTCAAAAAGATTGAAATTCTACCAACCAACTTCTCAGACCACAGAGGTATAAAACTAGAAATAAATTGTACAAAGAAAGCAAAAAGGCTCACAAACACATGGAGGCTTAACAACATGCTCCTAAATAATCAATGGATCAACAACCAAATTAAAATAGAGATCAAGCAATATATGGAAAGAAATGACAACAACAACACAAAGGCCCAACTTCTGTGAGACGCAGCAAAAGCAGTTTTAAGAGGAAAGTACATAGCAATCCAGGGCTATTTAAAGAAGGAAGAACAATCCCAAATGAATAGCCTAAATTCACAATTATCAAAATAGGAAAAAGAAGAACAAATGAGTCCCAAAGTCAGCAGAAGGAGGGACATAATAAATATCAGAGAAGAAATAAATGAAATTGAGAAGAATAAAACCATAGAAAAAAAATCAATGAAACCAAGAGCTGGTTCCTTGAGAAAATAAAATAGATAAGCCTCTAGCCAGATGTGTTAAGAGAAAAAGAGAATCAACACACATCAACAGAATCAGAAACAAGAAAGGAAAAATCACAACGGACCCTACAGAAATACAAAGAATTACTAGAGAATACTATGAAAACCTACATGCTAACAAGCTGGAAAACCTAGGAGAAATGAACAACTTCCTAGAAAAATACAACCTTCCAAGACTGACCCAGGAAGAAACAGAAAATCTGAACAGACCAATTACCAGCAACGATATTGAAGTGGTAATCAAAAAACTACCCAAGAGCAAAATCCCCAGGCCAGATGGATTTACCTCGGAATTTTATCAGACGTATAGAGAAAACATAATACCCACTCTCCTTAGTTTTCCAAAAAATAGAAGAGGAGGGAATACTTCCAAACTCATTCTATGAAGCCAGCATCACCCTAATACCAAAAGCAGGCAAAAACACCACAAAAAAAGAAAATTACAGACCAATATCCATGATGAACATAGATGCAAAAATACTCAACAAAATATTAGCAAACTGAATTCAAAAATACATCAAGAGGATCATACACCATGACCAAGTGGGATTCATCTCAGGGATGCAAGGGTGGTACAACATTCGAAAATGCATCAACATCATCCACCACATCAACAAAAAGAAGGACAAAAATCACATGATCATCTGTATAGATGCTGAAAAAGCATTCAACAAAATTCAACATCCATTCATGATAAAACCTCTCAACAAAATGGGTATAGAGGGCAAGTACCTCAACATAATAAAGGTCATATATGATAAACCCACAGCCAACATCATACTGAACAGTGAGAAGCTGAAAGCTTTTCCTCAGAGATTGGGAACAAGACAGGGATGCCCACTCTCCCCACTGTTATTCAACATAGGTCCTAGCCACGGCAATCAGACAAAACAAAGAAATACAAGGAATCCAGATTGGTAAAGAAGAAGTCAAACTGTCACTATTTGCAGATGACATGATATTGTACATAAAAAACCCTAAAGACTCCACTCCAAAACTACTGGAACTAGTATCAGAATTTAGCAAAGTTACAGGATACAAAATTAATACACAGAAATCTGTGGCTTTCCTATACACTAACAATGAACTAACAGAAAGAGCAATCAGGAATACAATTCCAATCACAATTGCATCAAAAGAATAAAATACCTAGGAAAAAACCTAACCAAGGAAGTGAAGGACCTATACCCTGAAAACTACAAGACACTCTTGAGAGAAATTAAAGAGGACACTAACAAATGGAGACTCATCCCATGCTCTTGGCTAGGAAGAACTAATATCGTCAAAATGGCTATCCTGCCCAAAGCAATCTACAGATTCAATGCAATCCCTATCAAATTACCAACAGCATTCTTCAATGAACTGGAACAAATAGTTCAAAAATTCATATGGAACCACCTAAGACCCCAAATAGCCAAAACAATTCTGAGAAGGAAGAGTAAAGTGAGGGAGATCTCACTCCCCAACTTCAAGCTCTACTACAAAGCCACAGTAATCAAGACAATTTGGTACTGGCACAAGAACAGACCCACAAACCAGTGGAACAGAATAGAGACTCCAGACATTAACCCAAATATATATGGTCAGTTAATATATGATAAAGGAGCCATAGACATACAATGGGGAAATGACAGCCTCTTCAACAGCTGGTGTTGGCAAAACTGGACAGCTACATGTAAGAGAATGAAACTGGATCATTTTCTAACCCCATACACAAAAGTAAATTTGAAATGGATCAAAGACCTGAATGTAAGTCATGAAACCATAAACTCTTAGAAAAAGACATAGGCAAAAATCTCTTGGACATAAACATGAGCGACTTTTTTATGGACATATATCCCCAGGCAAGGGAATCAAAAGCAAAAATGAACAAGTGGGACTATATCAAGCTGAAAAGCTTCTGTACAGCAAAGGACACCATCAGTAGAAAAGGTATCCTACAGTATAGGAGAATATATTCATAAATGACAGATCCGATAAAGTCTTGACATCCAAAATATATAAAGAGCTCATGCACCTCAACAAACAAAAAGCAAATACTCCAATTAAAAAATGGGCAGAGGAGTTGAACCGACACTTCTCCGAAGAAGAAATTCAGATGGCCAGCAGACACATGAAAAGATGCTCCACGTCACTAGTCATCATAGAAATGCAAATTAAACCACAATGAGATATCACCTCACACCAGTAAGGAGCGCCACCATCCAAAAGACAAACAACAACAAATGTTGGCGACAATGTGGAGAAAGGGGAACCCTCCTACACTGCTGGTGGGAATGTAAATTAGTTCAACCATTGTGGAAAGCAATATGGAGGTTCCTCAAAAAGCTCAAAATAGAAATACCATTTCACCCAGGAATTCCACTTCTAGGAATTTACCCTAAGAATTCAGCAGCCCGATTTGAAAAAGACATATGCACTCCTATGTTTATCACAGCACTATTTACAATAGCCAAAATATGGAAGTACCCTAAGTGTCCATCAGTAGATGAATGGATAAATAAGATGTGGTACATATACACAATGGAATATTATTCAGCCATAAGAAGAAAACAAATCCTACCATTTGCAACAACATGGATGTAGCTACAGGGTATTATGCTCAGTGAAATAAGCCAGGCGGAGAAAGAAAAGTACCAAATGATTTCACTCATCTGTGGAGTATAAGAACAAAGAAAACACTGAAGGAACAAAACAGCAACAGAATCACAGAACCCAAGAATGGACTAACAATTACCAAAGGGAAAGGGACTGGGGAGGATGGCTGGGAAGGAATGAATAAGCAGGGGGAAAAGAAACAGGGCATTATGATCAGCATGTATAATTTGGTGGCACGGGGAGGGCTGTACAACACAGAGAAGACAAGTAGTGACTACAGCATCTTACTCCGCTGGTTGACAGTGACTATAATGGGGTTTGTTGGGGGCACTTGGTGAAGGGGGGAGCCTAGTAAACGTAATGTTCCTCATGTAATTGTGGATTAATGATACCAAAATAAAAAAAGTAAAAAAAAAATTACATCATAGCTCTATAAAAAAAAAAGTGTGGGGATGTATGCACAAAATTGAATGAGTTTTGGCCTAATGGCTTCTATTTTCTATCTAAAATAAAAGGCAAAGTCGCCTGCTATAAGAGTGAGAAGGGAGGGATAAATGAGAGATTTGAGGATACTGGAGAAGAGTTAAAACAGAAAGATGGGAAAGGTGAGTTTAGAGAATCTCAAGTTGGGGATTATGAATTTGATGTTGTCAAGGCACTAATCCACATGATTGATTTTTCTCTAACCAATCTAGTTGCTACTGTAAAGAAAAAGAAATGGTACACAGTTAAATCCTCCAAGCTCCTCACCAGAAAACTCTTCACTGTATCTAAATGTTTCTCTCTAATCATTTTCTCCTCCTCAGCCCATTCCAGATGATGGGATTTATTGGCAAGCCAATCTTGACAGATTCCACCAGCACTTCCGGGACCAAGCCATTGTCAGTGCAGTTGCCAACAGGATGGATCAGGTGATATATAAGTGGGTGGTACAGTGACCATCAGGAACTTACTTGTCAGATGTGGCTTTTGGCAAATAGCCAGAGCCAGCGCACCAGAGTGAATTCTGAATTCCAGTTCACTTTTCAAACAGACCAGCAGTGAGATTGGGCGGACCATGCTCCGGATGAGTGAGATTACTACTCCCTCCAGTGCCCCCTTCACACAGCCACTCTCTTCCAATGAGGTGAGTTTTATGTTCTTGTCCTAGTTTTCTGACAAACTCTTGGATATTATAACATAATTATTACACATCGAGCCTTGAAAGAGTTTTTGTTGTCTGAGGTAGGATGGGGATTATCTTCAGGGGGTAGGTACTGAAATATTAGGTCTCTCAGGATCCAGCCTTTAAAAATCTTTAAACCATTCTCTTAGTCAAAAGTACAAACTGTTCTTATTGGTTCTGAGAATCTTCTTGGAATCTGAGAGCCTTGATGCTCAGGATATATTTGGCTCCTTATGTTTTATTTTTTGAATATATTAATTTTATATATTTAACTTGTTTTTAATACCTGTTTCTTAAAATACCAATATTAATATCAAATATTTTATTTATATTCTATTTCATAATACATTTATCCATATTAAATATAGTTACTCTATTTCATGTTTTTTAGCTCATTATATAACAAAAATTTAAATATAAGTTTTTTTCTGATGATGAAAGTAATTACTTAACCTATATTCAAACAGCATAGAAATATATAATTTTTTAAAAGTTTAGTTCCCCAAACTCTCAGGAGTGGTGGATATGTTCTATATCTTGTTATAAGTGGTATGATAGTTACATGGGTATACAGTTGTTAAAATTCATCAAACTGAACCTTTAATATCTGTGCTTCTTATTGTAGGATACCTCAATTTAAAAAAAAAACATATATATACTTTTGCATAATCCCAGCCCTACAGATCGTTGTTTAGTACTTTGATATATACCCTTATTCAGACCTTTTTTTATGTATAGCGTCATATATATGCAAGTGTATTTTTTTAACCAAAAAAAAATGGGATTATATTCTGCCTGCTATTTTCTAAGCTTGCTTTTTTACATATGACAGTATATGTAAACCTTCTTTCATGTCAGTATTTATAGATCTATCTCATTTTTTATAATGGCTGTATCACATTCCACTTAATGGCCATGCTGTACTTTATTTTAACCAATTCCTTATTATTGGATTGTTTCTAGTTTTTTATTCTTAGAAACAATGCTGTTATATTTTTGGACATTTTTATACTACTGATACCTAAAATTAAAGCATCTTTATTTCTGTAATGTTCACAATTCTAAGTTCCTAAACCCATTTTCACTCTCTTTTTGCTCCGTAGATCTTCAGATCTCTACCTGTTGGCTATAACATCTCTAAGCAAGTTCTTGATCAGTATCTTACTCTACTGGCAGATGATCCAGTAAGTCTGTTGTTGTTTTGTTTTATTTCTTTTTTCTGCTGTGTTTATGATTTATTTCTGCCACTGATACCTGGTATCATTCTACTATAGCTTCATTCTCTACCTAGCCTGCTCCCAGCTCAGACAATTTCTCTACTATCATCTGACAAGAAGGCTACCTGATTCGACTCTTGGCCAGATTTAGTCCTTTGGAAATAGAATCACTGGACTTCTCATTCAGTTAACACACTCTTTTTTTTTTTTTATAGCTAGAGTTCGTTGGAAAGTCTGGTGACAGTGGTGGAGGAATGTATGTCATCAGTATCCTTTCCAGTTATTTCCTTATAGTCAGGCAGTTGAAACAGAAAAGTGACTTACAGAAGAAAAGATTTGGTAGTATTTATTTGTTTATTTATTTATTTATTCATTTTATTATCATTAATCTACAAGTACATGAAGAACATTATGGTTACTAGACTCCCCCCTTCATCAGTCCCTCCCCACATTATACATGCTAATCGTAAGGCCCCCTTTCTTTTACCCTGCCCTTATGATTTGGTAGTATTTAGTATACTAAGTAACTTAGAAAGTTGAGCTATTACATTTTAATAAAGTAGAAAGGACTTTCAATTAGCCAAATTTTAGCTAAGCAAAACCCTGACTTACACACCCTAGTGTTTCTTGGTTATATAACTATGGTTTTGAAATACTTAACATACCCTAAATGAGACCAATGTGAAAAACAAAATAGCATTTAAATTTTAAATTAGAGACTTAGGAATAAAACTAAGATCACAATGACCAGGCCAAAACATTACTGAGTGACCTTAATCCTCTACGTAAAGACCTGCATAAGGCTTTAGGATCCCTAGCCACAGCCGCTCTGGAGTCCGTCGTACAAGAGAGGTAAGGGGATCACCTGATTGGGTTGGGGTCAGACACTTCCTTTCCAAGCTCCATTTGAACAAGTAATTTGATCATTATTTAAGCAACCAAAATAGGCACACCATGGCACATCCTGCCCCATTTTTCCACTAGACTGCTATGGATCCATCTGCTACTATTCACCCTAAATACCCTATTGCTTAATTCCCTGTGATTCCAATTAACCAGCCTTCCTAAAGACTTTACTCACAAATGCAGGAACTGAGGCATTCAAGTGGGTCAGCACTTGGTGACTGCATTATGATTAGCAGTGCCTTGTGATCATCAGTCTCTGGAGTTGTGAAAGAATTCTCCCATCATTGTTCTTGTCTAGCCACCATCTGTGACTAGGAGTCAAAGCTTATCTATATTGGTGTGCCATTGGCTTTCTTCATTCCAGATTTGGGTCTCGCTGTGCCAGAATATTCCGTCTAGTTTTGCAAAAGAGACATCTGGAGCAGAAGCAGGTAGAAGACTTTGCAATGATTCCAGCAAAGGAGGCAAAGGATATGCTTTATAAGATGCTCTCAGAAAATTTCATATCACTCCAGGTAATCATTAATGTAATAATCGCCAACCAGCAGAGCTGGCCTAGGGTGAGAGAAACTCCTGAGGCAAACATCTCAAGCAAACTGTTCAGCTCTGTGACAGATCAACAGAGACATAGCAAGCACTTGAAAGATAACTGGAGCTTTCACTGGTCTAGTAAAATAGTGGGACAGCCAAGAAATCACCCCAGAAACACCCTACCTTTATTTTTCTTGGTTTCTAGTCCCTCTGACGTGTCCTCCTTTCGAGCCGTAAGCTTATTATAGATTCAGTTTATCAATAGCAAATATTGGATCCTCACTATATGCAGAACCATGTGATATATCCTATGAGGAAAGAGAATGAATTTTGGAGTCAGAATCACAGCTCTGCCTCTTACCCAGTTATATTGAGCAAAATTACCTACTGTAATTTTTCCCTTCTATAAAATGGTAATGGATGATGTTAAAAGTAATATGGTTTGTTGTAAAGATCAAATACAGTCTACCTGGCATGTAAGAATTGCTTAGTAAATGTTAGTTGCCTTCTCTTTCTTCCCCACTCAGAAGACTGACTGGCAAATGCATAAAACAGGGCAGCCCAACTCTCCATGTGGCTGATTATGCCATAAACACAGATGCTGAATGACTGAGGAAGAGGAAGGTATAAATGAAAGAGAGGACTGCATAGCTCCAGATGGGACTGGGATTTACTTTGCCCAGTTCTGAAGAACATAATAATTTCTCTTATTTTTCTTTCTGTGGACAAATAGGAAATTCCCAAAACACCAGACCATGCTCCATCCAGGACCTTTTATTTATATACTGTGAACATCATGTCAGCTGCCCGAATGTTGCTGCACAGGTGCTACAAGGTAACTCTTGCAGGACCTCCCCATTCCCTCCACAGACTCACTCTCATGCCCTTTTTAGCCATTTTACCTGAACTACTTAAATGGAACAGTGTGCATCTGTCTTCTCTCCCCTCAGAGCATAGCCAACTTGATAGAAAGGAGGCAATTTGAAACCAAAGAGAACAAGTGAGTAGCATTACTCAATTCAGTTGAGTAATTACATTTTTCAAGGTCAAAGGTTTGAGGGAAAATTTCCTGTAAAAATAAAAACCGATGAAACTATAACCAGTATAGTTGTATTGAATTATTAGCTTAGGTTGCCATAAATCACAGATTAAACTTTTCTCTATATCCCCAGTGGAATAATTCTGCAGATTAAATGTACAAGAAATGTATAATTTGGCACTAAATTTTAAATGCAAATGGGAGGCAGTAAGAATTTGGGGAATGGAGTTACGTTTCTAATTATGTTTGCAGAAAATATCCTTAGAGAGTGACACACACTATCCACTTTTACCAGGAACATGGTAAGGGGGCTGGCGGAGTTATGCCCCAGGTCTAAAGGGTAAAAAAAAATCCCAAGGCTAGGGGACTTGCCTGAGAATTGTGTTTGTCTGACAGACGTCTACTAGAGAAGTCTCAGAGGGTAGAAGCCATCATTGCATCTATGCAGGCTACAGGTGCAGAGGAGGCACAGCTACAAGAAATAGAGGAGATGATCACAGCCCCTGAACGCCAACAGCTAGAGACCCTGAAACGTAATGTTAATAAGTAAGCATCATACACTTGAAACCAGTTTCAAACACCTTCCAGACAAATCTGCGTCGATATCCTGTTACTGCTCTAACTTAACATGAGCAAACATAAATTCACTATATTCTTCCCTAGCTCAGTTAACAGAATTTTTAATCCAACTGTTTTCCTAAACTAAAAAATCTAAAGACATCCTCAGCTTCTTCTTCATTAACCACACACACCCTGTTGTTCACCAAGGCTATTGATTTTACTTCAGTTATATGTCTCCAACCTGGTCTTTAATTTTGGTCCTCTTGCAGGCCTTCACCACCTCATTCCTAGACTTTTGCAATTACCCAACCCTCCCAAACCCCCATGGCCTCCCCACCCCCACCTCCACCCCAATTCATCTCTTATAAGGCTCTCTACTCTCTCCTACTCTGAATCACTCTATTTTAAATGCTTAATTGTCTCCTTATATTTGCCGCATAAAGGCTAAACTCCTTGGCCTTTCAATCTCATAGCTGCATTATCTCCATCTTCATTTGCTTTCACTCCTCATCATTGAGCTCAATAGAGTTTGCTTTGAATCTAGATCACTTTGGGGAGCACCGCCATCTTTACTAAATCTTCCAGCATATGAACATGGGAAGTCTTTCCATTTATTTAGATCTTCTTTCATTTCTTTGAACAATGTTGTTTTCAGTATTTGAGTCTTGCACTTCGTTTGTTAAATTTATTCCTAAGTATTTTATTCTCTTTTGACACTATTTTAATGTTTTCTTAATTTCATTTATTGTTCTTTGCTAGTGTGTAGAAATAAAATTGATTTTGGTGTTTTGAATTCATATCCTGCAACTTTGCTAAATTGATTTATTAGCTCTATTAGGTTTTGTGTGGATCCTTTGAGATTTCCTATAGGTAGGATCATGTCATGTGTGAACAGAAATAGCTTTTCTTCTTCCTTTCCAGTCTGGATGCCTTTTCTTTCTTTTTCTTGCCTAGCTTCCCTGGCTAACACATCCACTATGAGGTTGAATAGAAGTGAGAAGCAAACACCCTTGTGTTGTTCCTAATCATAGGGGGAAAGTTTCAGTCTTTCACCATTAAGTATGATGTAAGCTCTGGGTTTTTCATAGATAGTGTAATATCAGGTTGAGGAAGTTTCCTCCTAGTCTTAATCACTACTCACTTTAAGCCTCAGCCTTTCAGCTTCTATTTTAAAAGCACACTAGGTCCTTTTACACCTGTGTCTTTAACATGTGCCATTCTGTCCCCTGCTTGCAAGTTAAGACTATAACCTCTCCTAGAACAGAGGCTATATCTTTTGATCCTCAGCAATTTCCACAGTGGCTGGCACATAAAAGATGCTCAGTAAATGGGAGAATGATGTATTGGTTCCCTGCAGTCCACCCATTACTCTCAAAGGTAACCAAGCAATTCTCCATGGCCACACCCAGCCCAGCCTCTAATCTTAAATATGCTGATGAATGTTCAGTCTGAACACAGTTTGAACAAATACTTTCACTTTTTCATTCAGGTTGGATGCCAGTGAGATCCAGGTAGATGAAACCATCTTCCTGCTGGAGTCATACATTGAGAGCACCATGAAGAGACAATGACCCAACATAAGAGTCTTCCTCAAACGATCTGGGAGGATTGTAAAGAAAAATAAAGGAGATGCCTATATATATTCTTTGCAGTGAGATAAGTTGCAGATTCTTGTACCGAAACCCCCATCCCTAACTGCTCAGAACACACCAGAAAGAGTTTGACATATTTTTAAATTTGCTAAGCCTGTCCTAGACCCATCATATTCTCCCCCCATTCAAATCTTGGCAAGGGAAAGAAACTTAAGTCAACTAGATCCAGGAAAGAACCTTAAATCAACTAGATTAATCATCTATCAGATGCATCAGTTCCCACCAAGAAGTGGGAGTGCCAACCCTGTGTCTAAACATCCCTGGCAGTTGAAACTTCATCCTAAGCAGTTCATTCCATTTTCAAGCGGCTAGACCTGTTCTTTATTTTGTTAAGCAGTAATCTTAAACACACACAGTGTAAGGAATATAAAAGACTATCACAGAGCTGGCGATAATAGCTATTTGTGGAGCTAGCAGGTAGATTGACCCTAGCAGTCACACTAGATCCTATCGATAGAAACCATATTTAATAGCTTAAGGCTTCTAGCACATTTGAAATTATACATGTAAAACTTAGCACAAAGCCTGGCAGATGGTAAGCAATTAATAAATCACTGCCCTCCTCTTTCTTGGTTTCTTAAACAGCAATCCTTAAGTTCTCACTCTCAGTACCATGAATAGGTGATTAATATAACTGATGTAATTTGTCCCAGCAACTTCAGTTCATTTAAAGCAGTTAGGTTTTGTTTTATAAGTTCTTCAATTTCCTCCTACCAGTGTTAATTCTCTCTAACTCATTTGAATGCCAATTAATTGCCAGCCATTATACTAGATATAATATACAAAGATATAACCATTTCCACTTTTAAGCCACTCTCCATCATTTACTGAGCACCTGTTACATGCCCAGTACTGAGCCCAGCCTTAGGAATACAAAAAAGCCTTATGCCTACAGCCTAATGGGAGAAGACAAATAAGTACAAGGGAAGTATTGGGGGACTATAGGGGAAGAGTATGTAGAGTGAGGCGACACAGAAAAGGGCCAGGTAAGGAAGAGAGCACAGAGAAAGTGATAGTATTTTGATAGATGAATATTTACTGGGTGGAAGGTGGGGGAAAGATCCCAGAGAGACTGCAAAGCCTGGTTCTTGGGAGATCTGTAAATAGGGTGCGACTAGAAAATAGGGCATATGTCCTGCCAGAATTCAGGCTGGAGAGAGGTAGGGGCAAGGACAGGTAGGTCCTTACTATACTGTGGTTAAGTAGCTTAGCTTATCCTGGGAAGCAGTGGGAAAGTGATTAGACTTGTGTTTGAGAATGCTCTCTGGCAGCAATGTAGAGAATGAACTGGTGGGGCAGGACTATTTAGAGACTTGCAGTATCTCAGGCAGAATATGAGGAAGGCATGTATTAGGGCAATGGAGCTTGGAGAGTAAGACATGGATTTGAGAAAGTTTTAAGGAGGTAGAATCTGCTGTATTTGGTTGCCATCTGAGTGAGAAGGGTAGGTGCCAAAAATGTTTCCGGTCTCGTCCCCAAGTGTTAGGCCTGTATTTCCCCGGAAGCCTAGCTTCCCTCCGACTCCGCGGGGAGGCACCTCTAGGCCAGCAGAGGGCGCCCGGCAGGCCGCAGCGCCCCAAAGTCGCGTGATGGCCGCGGCGCGGGTGCTGCTATACCTGTCCGGGCGCCCCGAGCCGGTGAACTTCGCGCAGAGTGTGTGTGGCCTCCTGCGCGCCGGGCCAGGGCTCGGGCCGTGGCCCACGCACTGCAGCTTGAAGCCAGGAGGACTCGTCCTCTCGGACAGGCCATTTCCCGGAGCTTCGATCACACTTCCGCTCCAGGTCGGGGAAAGGTGGGGGAGGGTGTCCCAGCGCGAGGATTGGGGGAGGGCCATACCCACCAGGAGGGCAGGGCCGAAGGTGGGACCTGGAGTCGGGCGGGAGCTGGCGGCAAGAGGCCTCGGGGCCGAGCCATCGCTTTGACTCCCGTATGAAGCATTATCACCTCCTAACGCCATCGCGGGGTGTCACCCAATTTTTGAAAGCCCTGCCCCACTTCTTAAGTATTAACCCCAAGGGCTCACTCCCTCCAGCGACCCCCTTTCTGCCCTTTTGCGGCAGTGGACCAACAGTCCAGACATTCGGGAACCGAGGTGCCCACAAATCGTGGTGTGGACCTAGGTGTGGCAGTCATTCTGCAGTCCAGCGATCAAACTGTCTTGTTTACCCGAAGGACACGGACCCTCAGCGTTTTGCCCAATCTCTGGGTACCCCCAGGTGAGCACCGTGAGGGTGGTGCCCCAAGTGCGAGAGGAAACTTGCCCTCCACCCAACACTGCTTTCCCAGTCGAGACGGAAGTAGGGGCAGAAATATGGTGTGTCCCATTATCACAAGGGGCTGCAACTGCATTTGTACCCACTGGAGGAGGGAGCAGTGTAAATAGTGAATGCTGATCCCTGGCTAAGAACACCACCATTCCCCTATTGGTCCCACTGTGTTGCTGGTGGCCATGTGGAACTTGATGAAGAGGTAACCAATCAGCTGATCAAACCTGCAACCTGCCCTGAACCAGAGACCTGTCTGGGACCACCCTGGGTGTGGAATGGGGGAGGAGCAAAGGAAGGACTTGGAGGAGTCAGGCACTGACCTCTCTGACCTGCACTCTCTCACTTCCAGCTGCTGGATGGAGGACTTCGAGAACTTTGGGAAGAGAGTGGACTACAGCTGCCCCAGGGCCAGTTCTCTTGGGTCCCACTGGGGTTATGGGAGGTGAGACAAGGACCTGGAAGAGGTCCCTTCCTATTTAACCAAGAGCCCTCAACAACTTCTAACCCACCGAACAGCCCTACCAACCTCCAACACAGGGGAAACCATGAAGTGTGCATGGTTTGGAGACCCCAAACACGAAGTGGAGACTCCTCACCATGTCCCTCCTGTGCCATTTCTATGCCCCACTTCCTCAGCTGTATTTACAAAGTCTTAGACAGAAAATTCTCACTTTTGCTGTTTTCTTCTTAGTCTGCCTACCCTCCTAGGCTGAGCTGGGGTCTCCCCAAATACCACCACATCATCCTCTATCTACTTGTGGCCTCCCAGGAGTCCCAGCAGCAGCTACAGGTAGGGTTGGCAGTGGAGGAAGGAAATGGGGCTCAGGATGCCCAAGCAGACTGCTTCTTACTGAGACTAAGTTGGTGGGGGGAGTCACAGGTAACCAAGAAATCCAATAGACTCTCCCCCTGCACCTCACCTCTCCATTCTGCCAGTGGGTAGTCTGTGATTAAAAACAGGCCTCCCAAGAGAGGTCATGACTAAGCCATCAACATGTCTGGCCCCAGGCTCGGATCCAGCCAAACCCAAGTGAGGTGAGTGCCTTTACATGGCTGGGACCAGATGTGGCTGCTGCAGTGGCTGCCACAGAGGATGGGACAGAGGCACCCAGACATCTCCCCCAGAACCTACCATCTTCTGTTCTGTAAGTAATAACTTCTCCCTGACATTCTAACACACCAACACTCACATTGAGAACTTCAGCTTCTATTCCCTCCTCAGGAGGGAATTTTGTGCTGGAGTCTCTTAGGGAGAGTTGGTTAACTAATAACGAAGACAGCACATGAGATCAAAAACAATGCCCACTAAACTCCAAGAGTTCCTGCTCCAACTGGGTAGCACTGAAGACTGGATCTGAGTCTCTCTCCCCCACAGGGGTAAATCATTTAACCCTCCTTGAACATGTTTCCTTTCTGTAAAATGAGGTTGACACCCACCCTACCCCTCTCCTGCGGTGGCTGAGAGGACTCAATGACCTGATGGACATGGAAGTGGGCTAAGCCACTAGGCAAAGCCCAGACAGTTGTTATCACACAGTGCGGTGGAACTAGAGGAGGATGGAGGAGCTCGACCTCTGGCCCTGCCTGTGTCTACACTGCTGCAAACAACCCCAACCACAGCAGAAGACAAAGAGAGGGTCAGCACTGGGCCTAAATTTGCCCTCAGGCTCTGGCTGCAACATCTAAGCAGGTAAGGGTGAAGGACCTGAGAGCTCCACAGCATTGGGCTGCATGCTATAGTGTTTTATGGGTGTGGGGGAGAGGAAGGCAGAAAGAACAACTGCTCTTGGAAATCCTCAGGGTGACACCTCTACTTTGTGAAAGTGTAGCTCATGTGGACCCAGGACCCACAAAAGAAGAACAGAACATGAACCCCCTCCTCCCAAAACAGGGATCTGGAAAGCAAAGTGCATAATCCCCTCCCCAGCCTACCTACCTCCATGACACTCACAGAACATTCACAACCTTTATTATGGGTAAGAACTTTGTACAACTTTGGGAATAACAAGTAAAATTACAACATAAGTCCTAGGCCATGGAGGAGCCTGATAAAGGAGATTGGGGAGAGTATGAGGGTCCTCCCACCTCCAAGGAAAAGTGTAGAATAAGCCAGACCCAACCACAGGGCCATGAGCCTTTAGAAGCTCAGGCTCTTGGCTGGTCGGCATAAGAAACATTGTGAACTTAAATATATAAATAGAGAGAAACCCAGGCAATAGGCCAGGCCCTGCTTCCCAAAACCCTGGGGATCAGGGCTAAAGCCTTATCTTCTCTTCAGTCATACTGGGAAGTAGGAAGCAGGGGAAGACATCTTTGGAGTATTTTGGTTTTTCTTGTTTATGTACAAAAAATCTGGAACCCGAAATAGTTTTCTGTCCATGTATCTGACTGTCTCAGTTTCTCCACCTGTGTGTTTGGCCAAAGAGAATGGAATGGACAATCGATGTGGGAAAGGAACAGAGCCACATGTGGGTTTGGAGAATGGAAGAGAGGGCATCTGTGGTACAAGAGAAGGACCTCGTCCCACAAGGCTCTAGGGAGTCATGGCTGACGATCCAGCCCTCCCCCCAACTCATTTCCCATCCCATTTGCCTCCCACTGCCTAGGTAAACATACCCAAAGGAATGTGCCAGCCATCTAAAGAACATTTCCAAAAAGAATCCCAGTGTCCCTAAAAAGAGGTTAAATATTAACCCTTTGGGTGCTGGCCTTCTCAGACAGAGAAGAGGCCAAAAACAGGTATCCTTGAAGGTCTTTCAGGCCTTTGGCCAAAGCCCCCTGAGAGGTCACAGAGGCCAGGGGTCTGGGCTCCACAGCATATTTGCTTAGTGTTGTGTTGGGAGGCAGTAAAGGTTCCATAATCCAGGGGTCTCAGTCCAGGGAAATGATGTCTGACCGGCAGCCAGTCAAAGAGGGACCCAAGGGTAGGGGTCCTCCATGCCCCTCCCTCAAGGTACCTCCAGGGGCTACAATGCTACTGACACGGCCAGGAGGGGGTGCTGGAGTGGTGCTGTGGTGAGAGCTCCCCAGTGTGGGGGCTAGTGGGCTCAGGAAGTGGGAAGGGGTCCCTCGGTACTGGAAGAAGTGGCCAAGGGCATCCTGTTCGTCTAGCGAGGTGATGACAGAGGGACCATAGTGCTGGGAGGAATCAAAGGCACAGTTTAAGATGTTAGCCTGACTTCACCCACTTCTGAATCATTCATGTCAGAAATACCATGAGATAAATCAATCCCTCTGGATCCCAAGGTATTCCCTGAGAAGCAGGAGAGCCTCTGACTCTTTCTCCTACTTCCCCCCAACACCACCCCTGTTCCCTGCCTTGACACAGTCCTTCCAGCTTGGTAGGTTCTTGGCCCTGTGGGCGTCTGAAATGTATGGAATGTCCGGCAGGCATGGTGCTCAAGTTCACATGGATTGGGGGGTGGTGAACACACAGTGGGCAGAATTACACTAAGAAGTCTAGAAAAAGAACAGTAGCAGGTTCAGGGATGACATGGGTGACATCTGAGGACGTACCAGTGGGGCTGAGGGGGGAAATAAACTGCCTGCACATACCTGCACACACCCCCATCCCTGGCCTGCCCTCAGAGAAGTCAGTTTAGGTTTTCAGGGAAAATGAGAGAAAGGACTAGGAAGGAAGCTTCAGAGGTCTGAGATCTTCATGGGAAAAGGATCACTTACCTGACCTTCAGTCTGAAGGAAAGAAAATAAATCTAAACCTGGCAGGAAAAGAAAAATTAAAATCAACCTCCTGTCTGACCCCTTCACTGCTAAAAACAAAAGTTCCTTGGATTGTGGCCCTTTGCAAGGGAGCCAGAAAGCTTTGACAAGAAGCAGGGGGTTCTTCTGGTCTGGATCTCAGGAGGATGTGGCAATGTAGGGCCCCACCCTGCAATTGATGTCATACCTTGAATATCGGCCCCCAGGGGGAAGGCAGGTGGGTACTCATGTAGTGGGAGACTGGACAGGAAATCCCCACCCAACGTGCCCACAGCAGGGCTCCGTAGCACCGAAGATGGCTGGTGACCAGATGTCAGGACCCTGTGAGGAGAGAGGAGCTGGGCAACCAGCAAGCCACAGCCGCCCTCACCCAGCTCAGCCTCCCAACTGCCCTCTCTGCCCCAGGGTTTGCACAGTGATCAGAGAGCATTTCTGACTTCTTCCTCTGCCCCTTCTGCTATAGACTCAGCCTGTTTCCTCATACCCTTTGCTTCCAGGTAGGGCTGGGATGACAGCTGAGGTGACAGGACAGTGCTTTTTGGTTGGGGGCAGATCCTCTTCATCTGATGAGCTTTCAATTGTCAAGTCAATAACTTCGACTTTCTTCTTATTTTCTGATGGATTGCCCTCTTGGACTGGGCTGTACTGGAGGCCTATGGGTGGTAAGAAGACTGTGTCTCAGAGAAAAGGCCATCCAAGACTTAGCTCAGCTGGGAGACAGGGGTTCACTCACCATCCAGCCCATACCCTGGCGGGGGGCAAACCTCAGATGCCTCCTTCTTGGGTTTCATTGGACACCAGGACCCATCTTCCATGAACTGGATCTCATCACAATCCGAGCAGGAATTAAGAATCTCCATGAATAAACTGGGGAAGGGGAGAGATGGGAATTCATGGGGCTGGAACAGTGGCCAAGGAGTTCTGGGACTCAACTTCCTGATCTTCAGTTTCCTCATCTGAAAATGGGGCTATTATTATCCACCCTACTGACCTCTCTGAGTTATTGGAATCAAATAGAATAAGGTATGTAGAAGAGCTTTGCAAACTTTAAGTGCTCTTTTAACATAAATACATTCTAAACACAATTTCATGTTGTACTAGGGACAAGACAAAAGGAGCAGAGATACAGAACTCTATAAACATTTCAAACATAGCACTGGGAACAAGAACCTTAATGTAGGTTCTAGAAAAGGGGTTAGGATTAGTTACATCAGCATATCCAGTCCCTCAAAAGAACTTTACTCCTGTGCTCAGTGAGAGGTCAGGTAATTTTTATAGGAGAGATATTTTACCATTTGGATACCCTGGCTCTGCCACTTAACAACAAAATAACTTTGAGCAAGATACTCCATCTCTCTGGGCCTCAGTTTTCTCACCTGTAACGATAATACCCATCTCATAGGGCTACAAGGATTCAGTAAGATAAGGAATGCCAAATGCTCAGCAAGACGCCTAGTATGTATTAAGTCCTCAGGGTTGGAAATATACATATTATAAAGGGCATATATAAATAAATATATATAAAGCGGGATAGCTTAAGAGTTAGGGTTCATGGGTGGAGAAGTGCTCTCTCTCAGTCTCTAGAGAGGGAGAGAGAGAGAGTCCTAGGGTCCTAGTGGGTGTCCTAAGAGTAAGGGAAATAATGCAGAATGGCCCTACCCATCAATGATAAGAGATTCATAGGGAGCTTTCTTGTCACAGACAGGACATGTCCACGTTGGCTTCTTCTCATTCATCTGCAGATAAAGGGCAGCATCAAAGCTCTGCAGGTGGGCGCAGGTGAGGGCTCGACAAGGGACAGTTAGGCGCATCTTCCCGAGCTGAGGAGAGAAAAATTCTCTGGTCAGAGTCCCCACAACCCAGAAAGTCTCACTGTGATAACCCTAGGACCCCTCATCTAAGTCCAAGTGTAACACAACCCTCCTCCCACTTCTCCCTTGTACCCACCGGGCACATGAGTGACACCCGGAGACTTGTAGTGGCCACCTCACTGTCCGGGTCAGCGGTCAATTTCTCCTTGACTGAAACAAGAGTTAGGCCACAGCCATGGAGTCAGCAAAGCTGTAAGGAAGCCTGGGAGGTGGTAAGGCCAGAAGCAGATGGCTCTAGCTGAGAGGCAGCTGGGGAGAGAGCCTTTGGGGAACAGAGGGATGTCACATGGGGGTGGTCTGAAATTGGATTATGAAGGATGGGTTGCGGGGAAAGATTTCCCCATCCCTGAAGATGCTTAAATACAGCTGGGTGACACTTTGGCAGAGATGACTTAGAGGAAACTGAAGCATCACAAGAGTTGTATTAGATGATTCCTAAGACTCTTCTCAGTCTACAGAGAACCCATATTCCAGCAGGCCTGGAGTTAGGGTCTGTGAAGTGTGCAGCGCAGATGGATAACAGGGAATGCAAGGGTATCAACACTCAGTGTCTAGGAGTGATCTGACTTTCCAACCAGGAAGATTCGTGAGGGAGATGAGGAAGGGCTGGGGTTCCTGTGAGAGGTGAGGTAAATTGTCATCAGAGGGGTATGGGTTTGATTATAAAGGCTGGAGGGCCAGAAGACTTGGCTCCAGATCAGAGTGGAAAGAGAGGCAGCATGTTACTACTCACTCAGTGCCCGGGAGTGATCTGGGTTCCGGATGCCCTTTGCTCTGAGTTTTTGTAGAAGGGTCCCTGCAGTCAACTGCCTCACCAGGTACACAGACAAGGAGTAATTCTACTTGGAGGTTGGGGGAGACAATTAGCCTCTGCTTTGCACACCACCCCCACCCCCACCTCCTTTGTTCTATGAGAACCAGAAACAGCAGGTTAAGACAGAGAGACGCATAAAGAGGAAGATGTTTCCCCAACCCGGGACAATAGATAAATCCTCCTCACTCCCTACAGGCTTCTCCAGGCTCCCTGCCTCAGCCATGCTCACCCGTCCAAACTCAGATGACCAGTTGACCACGATGGTGTTGGGAACAGTGGCTGAGAGACGGGCCAGGGGTGTAATGTTGATGGGGCGGCTGGGCCTCTTGGGCTCAGCCCCATTCTTGGTTGGGGGAAGGTAACCCTGGGGAAGGGAGGGACTAGTCAAAGACATCTTGTCGCAGGTTACCACTCCCTGGAGGGAAGGCCAGCTCACTCACTGACCAAGGAGATGGGGGCCCATTCAATGACTCAAAACAGTGGGGCACCATCTAGGGTTGCTTGTGGGATTCAATTTGGTGGGGCAGGGAAGGAGAGCTTATTCACTGAGTTCCTGAGGAGGAAGAATGAGAACACCCCACTCCCTCCAAATCTCAGCTCTGAGGTCATCCTTCTGAGAAGTCCTCCCTGCCCTTGTGGTTGAACTAATGTCCCTCCTCTAGGTTCTGACAGAATACTTGCTCAGCCCTATCTTAGTACTCTCTAGATTATACTGATTCAATCAGTAAACTAAACACTATGAGCCAGGCACTGTGCTAGGCCTGTCTCTTTCATAATAGGTTTGTAGTTAACAAGTATGAACTGATACAGAGAAGGGGTTACTGCCAGAAGAAGGTTAGAGCATTTACCGGCAGGGGGCACAGTTTCCCATTGACCTTGACAAAGAGGTTGGGGGGGAAATAATCCTCCTGTGGGCAACTGGTCTCACAGAGACAGAACCTGGTAAGAGATGAGAGAAGAAAGGGTAGGAGGCAGTTTCCTAAGGGGAATCTGGCAGTGAGGCAGGGAACCTCAGAAAACAGTCATCGGTATCTGTAGCCCTCAGCATCAAACACGATTCCCAGGAATGGAGTGGATGTGGCAGAGTAGAGATATCCTAGGAGTATCTGTCATACCCTTATTTCGAGCCAACCCCCCATGGGAGCCCAGCAGGGCAGGGAGGGAAGATCAGCTCACCTTAGCTGCACCTGTATGGTATAATCGCATTTGGCTCCTGGCAGAACCTCTCTGTAACACGGAAGGAGAGGAAGAGATGTGAGTGTGTGATCCCTAGAGGGCAGGGGTGAATAGACAGTGACAGAAAAGGTTAGATATCCAGGGACAGAAAAGAGACACACAAGAGAATAAGAGACAAAGCAGGTACAGGAGGGTAAACAGGCAGGCGAGCAGGGCAGAAGAGAATCAGAGAGCAGAAAGGGGTAACCACCCTCAGATGTGGCAAGAGGACTGAAAGTGATGTACCTGGACGTGAGAATCTGCTGCACTTGCTGTGGCGTGAGGGCGAATGTAAAGTGGGCTTCCTCAAACCGCTGGCTTGAAGTGGATGCTGAAGACACAGAGGGGCAATTATTCCCAAGCCTATCCACAGATAGGTTGCCCCCACCCCAGCCTGCTGATCCCATAGGACTAAAGCCTAAGAAAGGCTTGGGGTAGAAGCATGGAGTTCAGGAAGATTGAGGGACCACAAAGAGCCTTACCAAGGGTCGTGGGCCGGATAAGCTCCCCATAGACTTCATAGAAGGGCAGCGGTTTCATGGTGACATCAGGGTGCACAGGCTGCGGCAGAGGTGGGTGAATGTCTACTTCACACTTAGGGCCCAGCACAGAACCAGGGGCCAAAAGGGCTGGGGGGATAGGAGCTAGAGGACCAGGGGAGCCTACAGGAGGGGTGCCAGGGGGCAGAGAGAGCAAAGAGAGATCAGAGGGCCCTAGGTTCTTCCGGGGAAAGCGGCGGCAGTAAAGCTCTTTGATCTTCATCTGGACACTAGGGGCACAGCTAGACTTGAGGAGGTGCAGGGCCTTGGCCAAAAGCTCGTGCTTCCGTCCACTCTTGTTCCGGCCAGCAAAGCCAAGAAGCACCTGGAGCTCAGAGACCCGGAAACTCATCACCATGTGCTGTGGAAAACAGTGAAACTTTAGAATCCTACCTTACACAGGCCTGTTCTACCAAGGACGTGGGGCTGAGCTACCAAGTGCGTAACTGCCTCTTTCCCTCCAGCACTGATCAAAAACACACTGTGCAACTAGCAGATTACTGCCAGATAGCCAATCTGGCCAAAGGGACATCTCAGTCCCATTTCAGCAACCCTCACATCAACCCACCCAGAGCTTGAGCAACCCTATCTCCCCATGCCTGGAGACTGACCAGGTGGTGGCAGGGTGCAGGGTGCACACAGCAAACCATCCTTATGCACACCTCTGAATCCACCACAGACTCCTACCTCCATCCCTGCCTCAAGCCTGATTTCCCTTTAAGTGGCTTATCTCCTCTCCTGCTCTTTCTGACTCTCAGACCCATTCACAGCCTCCTGGAAAGAAGACAGGAGAATGGAAGAAAGAGTGGGATAAGAGGATTCAGGTGACAGCCCCACAGGGAAGAATGGGGCCAGGTGGCTGGAGGACTGTGCCCCATGGCCCACCCCTCCCAACACCTCAATCCACCTCAGCTATTTTGTCCAAGCCTCTGAAGCTTTTGCAGCCAGGTTTTTAGGTCAGGGTTCAATGATCATAACTCCCCCAAATCCTTTCTCAGTGTCATTTACATAACCACCCCCCTCAGTCCTTTTTTTCTGGGAAAGAAACAAGACCAAAACTTGGGGTGAGGCAGGGTTAATACCACAAGTCCAAATATTCTTGTTTACCTATTTACTCCATCTCCCAGGAACTAATAACCTGCTTCTCTCCTCCATACAGAAAAAAAGTGATCCTTCCCCTCCATAGGGGTAGAAGAGGAGTGGACGAAGATCTAAACAGAGAATAAAAAGGCACGCAGTCCCTGAGTCAGGGTGCAGAACTGCAAGCTCTCCTATGCTCAGGACTATGGCTCCATTTCAAGGGCCAGAACAAAGCCAGGAGGCAGAAGGATGAACCCAATGGTTTCTTAAGGTTCTGTGAGATGTCCTCGGATATGGTCATTCTCAAGACTGTGTGGTAACAGGAGGGCACAAAAAGCTCTTCCCGTAAAGGACACCCCTCTGGGAATGCTTAGAAGACCCTGTTCGCGGCAGGCCTTCCTAGCCCTCCGCAATTCTTCCCCTCAAAGGAGGCTTATAGCTTTGGGCCCCTTTTGAGGAATGTGATTAAAACTTTGCCCCTTTACCTTTCTACCCGTCCTTATTTCCTCCGTCCTGTCTTTATTTCTCCATTAGCTTTGTCAAAAACTTCCCCCTTTCTATCCCTAGTTTCTCACTCCTGTCCCCACCCAAAGACTCCGACTCACTAAGGCAGGACCTTCCTCTCTGTCTGCAGGATGCTTCTGCCCCACCCCTCGATCTAACCCCGCACAGCCCCGCCCCCTGGATCTCAGCCGCCCACTGATGCTTCCCAAGGCTCGGACTTCTGCAGCAGCCCAGAGCCTCCATCCTCTCCGCTGCATATTCCTGGGAGCCTCCGGTACATTTGCCCCCAGCCCCATCCCTACATCCGCCCCCTACTGTCGCATCTCTAGGCCGTGATCAACTCGCTCCCTGTGCTTCTAGAGCAGCTTTTCCGCCGGCCCTACCCCAACATCTGCCTCTACTACCAAATCCGACTTCTACCCCGCGTCTCCGCCCCCGGCGCCTCGGCCCCCAACAGCTACAATTCCCCTCGGCCCCCACCTCTACATCTGCCCCGCGGCCCCGCCCCCGGAGCCCCGCCGCGGCCCCTTCCTTGCTCACAGCCGCTACTCCCCCATCGCCAGCAGCCAGTCCCCGCCACGTCTCCAGCCCCCACACGAGCCCTCGGCACCCAGTCTCGGTCGCTTCCCTGACTCGGCGTACCGCCGAGCTCAGTCCAGATGGGGATGGGGGAGGGGGCCGGTACCTTTAATTCGCCCAGCTCCGCCATCTTGAGACATCGCAGGCGCCCGAGCCCGAGCCCGAGCCCAGGCCCAGGGACCGGCGCACAACTCTCCACCCCGGCGCCGGCCGCAAATGCCGCCCGCTCCGCCCCGTCCGGCCCCCTACACCTCCCCTTCTCGACCCCGCCCGCCTGGCTTCGGACCAGCCCCAGCCTCAGCCCCTCCCTCCACAGCCGGACCCAGCCCCCGCACGTCTTTGGCTAGTACACAGGACTGGGAGACCCGGAGACCCCCGGAGACCCGGAGGGAACTTGCGGCCCGAAATATCTGGGGTCCCCGAGGGTAATGGAGAGGAGGTGGACCTGAATGCCTTGGGGAGGGGGCTTTGCCACGCCAGAGTTGGGAGGGGATGGGCTTTTAGAGAGCCAAAGATAATTGAAATACGGAGGGAAAGCATCGAGAACTGCTTAATCTCAGAAATGGTGGCGGGGGGAGCGAAGTTAGAGTGAATACCCTCATCTCCCTCTCTACAAGTTGAACCGACAAAAGTCTAGAGTCCTACCAACTCGGGAAATGGGTGAAATGTGACTCACTTTAGGGAAGCTGTGGAATAGTGAATAGTTCAAGACGGCTAGTCTCAATCCTTCACCACCACGCACCTCCAAGCACTATCAACTACAATGTAGCTCGAGGATCGGCCTGAAACTCCGCAGCAGGAAAGTTTGGTGTGGGACTTACCAGCACAGTTGCACGGAGCGGCGAGGAGCCTCCGGAGGCTCAGAGAGTGGGCTGGGGAGGTGAAGGAAGAGGGGCCCGGCGTCTCAAGCACAGTCGGCTAAGCCGGAGGTCGGTCGGGCGGCCAGACGGTGCAGCCACAACTCCTCCCGGGCAGGAGCTCCGCCCCACCCAGCGCTCCGACTGGCGCCGTCCCCTCCTGGTTTAGCCCGCCTGGACCGCGGAGTTGGGGGAGGGGGCGGGGTCTGGGGCGGGAGAGGGAGGGACTCCAGCCGGACGCTGGAGAAATTAACTCCTCTGAGTGAGTGGATTGGGAGAGAACATTGTTGGATCCTGTCATTCTCACTACCGCTCTAAGTTCTTGGCGTCGGTGCACGGTCTTGAGGTGAAGGCATGCTGTAAAGAAGACAGTGTGGAACCAGGGATCGAACCGCATAGAGGTTCCTACTTGGAACGAAACTCCTACTCGGAGGAAAGCCTGGGCTGCTAGAATCCAAAGTGTACCTAACCCCTAACTCTACCTGTGGTCCCCCACCCCCTACTCCAAATACTCAGATCATTACTGGAGACTTCACATCTTTGGTGTTGGTGACGGTGAACAGTGGGGAGGTTTTCCTACCCAAAAGAGTCGTATTTCTGCCCCTCTCCGAACTACCCACTCTCCTTCTTCCAAACCCTTGGCCCTTCCAGAGGCCCATTCTCAACCAAGCTAATAGTCACTAATTGCAAGCTAATTGCAATTTCCGTGAAAGTACCAACTTCAGGGCAGTTTACTCACACTAGGTATTATTTTATTCTAGGTAGTTGGATGGGACCTAAGTGATGATATCATTGTTCCATAAATAATTGAATGCAGAGATTGTTAGGTGCTGAAGACAGATAAGCCTTGCAGGAGCTCTCAGTCTAGCAGTAGTGTCAAGACAGTTAAACCTATAATCAGCATACCAAAAAAGTTTTAATAATATGGATAATCCTCTCATTTAGCTTAAACCTTCAGTATAATCCTTTCCATGAGACTCCATGCAAGACGTAAGACTGAAGGTAGCAGCCTACGGATATCCCCAGGTATCAGCTGAACTGGACCATGCCCAACTACTTTATGGATTATGTCCCTAGAGAAGATGTCCACTCTCTCCTGACAATCAGGTTCCTTCCTTGCCACTTTGTTGCCAGCAATGATGGGAACTCAAGCTAAACTGAAGATCAAGTATTTGGTTCTAAATCCCAACTTCTCTCTCCCTCCAACAGTTGAGTCTTCATCAGGCCCTAAGCTCCTTTTTTTATTCAGTTCAGTGCTCTATACATCAAAAGTTACTAAGGACTAGTTTGTATCTTCTAGAAGTTTCATAGAGTTCAAGGGAAGGAGAATGGAGAGGATTAAGAAAAGAGATGGTGGGGTTGGATATGTTGGGAGTGGATATGTTCATTATCTTGATTTTATGTTGATTTATGGCTGTATACATATGTCAAAACTTAACAAGTTGAACACTTTGATCAAAGTTTTGACCTGCAGTTTATTGCATGTAAGTTAGACCTCATTAAAGCTGTAACAATGTAAAAGAAAGCCAAGCCTCCCCTTGAATCCCAATGGCTTCATAGAGGGGAAGTTATTGGGATTAATAATGAATGTGAGGTTGTAAATTCTAGCATCCCTAGAGGATAACAGAAAACTAGGAACCAAGGCACCTGAATCTGATCCTGCATGCAAGCTCCATGAAGACAAGACTTTGTGCTGTTCACTCCATCCCCAGTGCCTGGCACATAGTAGACTCTTTAAGTACCAGTTTAACAAATGAATGTTACCAGACAAAGGAGTGAAACTGCAAATCAGGACCAAGTTCTGGACTGAGGGCATTTAAAGACATTTGGAACCCCATCGTGGCCCACCAAGCTTCACCTACTCTCACCCATTCCTCCTACAGCTGAAGCCTGGAGAGCAGGGGGCAAGTGAAACAGGAGTACCAAGTCCCTACTGAAGTCCCATTAAATGGGCAGCCCAGGAGGAATGGGGGGAACATTAGGACTAGAATTACTTTGGGAAAGAAAGATTTATTTATGAAATCAAAGGAGTTTTCAGGCCTTGGAGTGGTTGGGAAAACAGTTTCTGGGGTTGAATAGATGGAGCTTGTTTGGGAAGACCAGGGGCTGGGGAAGGTTCCACTTCTGTGTTAACGGTAACCTCACTGACCATTCCCACAGCTCAGCCATCCTGGGATCATCTTCCAGGAGCCCAAGGGGAAGTCAAAGTCCTGGCTTCCATTACCAAGCTGTTTTCTGACTCATACTTGAGCTTAGCCAAGGGATCTCCCCCTTTCTAAACCCTTCTCTCAGCAGTTTCTTCTTTCTTTCCAGCCCACACCCATATATGGTAAGATCTGTAACAGTCCTTTTGGATTCTTTGGTAACTCTAAGAGCAGGAAGGAAAAGAAAGTTTCCATTCCCTTGACAGAAATGACTCCCACCTTTTTGATGCTCTTCCTCTCCCATCTGTACCCCTTCTCCCTTTCTCCATCAATTGCTCCTAGCTCCATTCTCCCAGCCTTCAAGCAATCCTGTGCCTAGGCACACAAACCCCAAAGCTGACCCTCAGCTTCTCTAAGACCTAATCTACAAAGCTGCTCTTTTCCTGGCCAACCCTGGAACCAGGCTCTGCAGCCCTTATGTGGCCCCCTGTCTTCTCTCGACCCAGTGAGTCCATTCCCTGCCAAATACTGCCTTAACCCAGCTTAACCGAGCAGGAGGTGGGCTGAAAGAAGGAATGGGGAGGGATCCATGTGTGGGCCACCAACCACAATCCCACATCTTGGAGGAATTCACTGTCTCACTCTCACCTAGCAGTCTGGCTGGTGGAGAGACAGAAGTGGAAGAGACCCATGGGAAGCAGCAAAGAGAGATACCTTTTTTCAGTCTAAGAACAGAACTGGAGGGAAGAAACCAACTCTGAGTATTCCTTCATCCCTTTCCCAGGAATCAGACTTTTCATCCCTCTTTGCACCTGGAACAGAGAACACGTCATGTGCCTCAAATCTAGATTTGTAGTTTAACACAAGATAGACATTTTTTTTTTCATAAAGCAGAAATTTTATTAAGGGGGCACTTTTAAGATCAACACACATGGAGAAAGGAAAGCAGCAGGATGTGATAACAAGTGCTTCACAGAATCAGCCACACTAATATATTTCTCTTTGTCTTAGATTCAATAATAGAATAGTCTAGTCTTTTCCTGCCTAGGAATTCTAAAGTTGTTTTCTTTTATGTGCTTTCTCTGACAAGACTCACAAACAGGACAACTTCTGAGAAACAAAGAGCTTTGGAAGAAAGGGTACTGTTTTGAATTGTAGAGAATATCTTGGAATCCATTTTCTCAGTTTTTTATTCCTAATTGAGTGACTTCATTTCCCTCATGGAGTGAGAAAATGTGATTTCTCTTTACAAATGATTACTGAAGTTTCCTCATTGACACCCAGGTGTTACACTCATCTGGATCCATTACAGACTTGTTTTCATAAAGATCTGTGCTTGATTCTTCTTCCAAATACATTTCTTTACCTGACATACATTGCCCTTATGATCCGATGCCTGCTCACTTGTCTGGCTTTGTCTTCCTCTAAGCTCCTGCCATCCAAAACCATAATCCAGTTATATACTAAGGGATTTATTATTCCCCAACATTCATGTCCTGTCGTGTGTCATGTTTCATGCCTTCCAATGTTCCCTCTATGTGAAATATCTTTACCTGGTTAGCTACTTTTCTTCCTTAAAGGCTTGGAGTCAATAATTTCCTCTAGGAAGCCATCTTCTTGACATTCACATCCCAACGTGCATTTGTTTTCCCACCCTACTTTCCCATAGTATATGGTCTCTTTCTCTGTTGGATTTACTGTCATGTATTTTCATAGAATGTTTACTTGTATCTCTCTCCTGGATGATAAAATACTGAGGAAAGTAACTTTTTCTTTTACATATATATTCTTTTATTGGAACGATGTTATATACAATATTATATTGGTTTCAGATGTACAACATAGTGACTTGATAATTATATACATTACTAGGTGCTTGCCACAGTAAGTGTAGTTCCCTCATTACCATACCAAAATATTACAATTTTATTGGTTATATTCTACATGTTGCACTTCCATTCCTATGACTAATTTATTTGACAGTTTACAGTTTGTACCTCTTTATCCCCTTCACCTACTTCACCCATCTCTCCATCCCTCTCCTATGGTGACTAACAGTCTGCTGTCTGTATTTGTGAATCTATTTCTCTTTTTGTTTGTTCTGCTTTTTAGATTTCAACATATAAGAGAAATATGGTATTTGTCTTTCTTTGCCTAGATTATTTATTTAGCATAATACCCCTAGGTACATCCATGTTGTCACAAATGGCAAGATTTCCACTTTTATGGCTAATATTCCATTGTGTATATGTACCTCATCTTCTTTACCTTTTATCTATCAGTGGGTATTTGAGTTGCTTCCTTATCTTGGCTATTGTAAATAATCCTGCCATGAACATAAATGGGCATATATCTTGTCGAATTTGATTTTGTTTTCTTTGGGTAAATTCCCAGAAGTAGAATTGCTGGGTCATATGTATTTCTAATTTTAGTTTTTTGAGGAACCTCCATATTGCTTTCCATAGTGTACGGTCCAATTTACATTCCCACGAACAGTGTAGGAGGGTGCCCTTTTTTCTACATCCTCACCAACACTTGTTATTTCTTATCTTTTGGATAATAACCATTCTGACTGGTGTGAGGTGATACCTCACTGTAGTTTTGATTTGCATTTTTCTGATGATTAATGATGTTGAGCATCATTTCATGTGTCTATTGGCAATCTGTATGTCTTCAGGAAAATGTCTATTCAGGTCTTTTGCTCATTTTTTAAAATTGGGTTATTTTTTGGTGTGGAGTTGTATGAGTTTTTTACATACTTTGGATGTTAGCCCCTTATCAGATACAGCATTTGCAAATATATTCTCTTATACTGTAGGTTGCCTTTTTAGTTTGTTGAGGGTTTCCTTTGCTTTGCAGAAACTTTAGTTTAATGTATCCCCACTTGTTTATTTTTGCTGTTGTTTCCATTGCACATGGAGACATATCCACAAAAAAATTCCTCATATTGATGAACATGAGATTCTTGTCTGTTTTCTTCTAAGTCTTTATAGTTTCATGTCTCACATTTAGGTCTTTAATCCATTTTTTATTTACTTTTGTGTATGGTGTAAGATAGTGAGCTAGTTTCATTCTCTTATACCTATAGCCATCCAGTTTTCCCAACACCAATTATTGAAGACACTGTCTTTTTCACCACTATATATTCATGGCTCCTTTGTCATATATTAACCGGCCATATATGCATGGGTTTGTTTCTGGGCTCTTTATTCTGTTCCATTGACCTATGGGTCTGTTCCTGTGCCAGTACCATGCTGTTTTATCACTGTAATTTTGTAGTATACTTGAAATCAGCTTTGTTCTTTCTCTCAAGATTGCTTTGGCTATTCAGGATTTGCTGTGATTCCATATAAATTTTATATGAGGTTATTTTCTCTAGTTCATTGAAAAATGCCATTGGCATTTTGATAGAGATTACATTAAATCTGTAAATTGCTTTAGGCAGGATGGTCATTTTGACAATATTAATTCTTCCTATCCATAAGCATGGGATTTCCATTTATTTGTGTCTTCTTGATACAATATTTTAGGTTGTACATCTTGAAGTAAAGCTAGGCCTACCAATCTCTCCTCCTTTAAAAAAATCATGGATGCAGATAACCCAAGGCACAGAAAAAAAGGTTAGAGATGTACCAGTAAGAGACAGATTTGGGAAAGAGAAAGGAATAATGTCAATGCCCATTTTTGTGGAGGGGTTGTTTTTCAAACTGTGGGTCTTAACCCATTAGTGGATGTATTTTGACCAATATTTTTTCACTGGAATGTAACAGCAGAGATGGAGTAACATAGAAACAGTAAGGGTAAGTACTATTTCAGGTATGTACACACAGGATGTAAAATGTATTTCTTACTGTAGATCATTATCGAAGTTTGAAAGCTGCCAACTTCTGGGGCCATTTGTGATTAAAAAGGAATGAAAAAGATTCCTTCCCCAACTCCCCTTCAAAGACAAAAAGCAGTGTCACACAGCACCACACTGCCTCCTGCTTTATTTTCCATAGAGCTGCTTCCATTCACACCTCCTCTAGTCTTATTCGTGTTGATTCCAGGGTCCAGGTTCTCAGGTCTGGGTCCACAATGGCAGGTGCAACCCCACCTACACCATCCCTATTGGCCAACCTGCCACCCACCACAGCCTAATGGAGCCTCTCTCAACCAGGGATGTTCTTATTCACTGAAAGAAAAAATTCAAGGTTGAAATGCACACACTTCCTTATCCTCAGTCTCCTCCTACCCATGCCAAGATGCTAATGGGGATCCTCATCTCTCTGGACACCTGCATAGGGGTGGTGAGAAGAATAGGGGATGACTACTATGAATGAATGGCAAGGGGGTGAAAGAGAGATTCTGGAGTTTGTGGAGTCCCATCCCGGGAAACAACTTTGTATCACTATCCCACCATCATTCACCTTTCACTGGTATCTCATTACCCCAGACCTTAAAAGAGTCATTCAACTCTTTTCAGTCTCTACCCGACATCAACCGCCTTCAGTCCAGCTGCTCACTGATTCCCGAATCCCCCCAGTGATTCCCCATTTTGTGTCTTCTCAATTGACCTCATTTCATGCTCTATGCCCCGCAGAACCTCTCAATGTCAACCACCACATGGGAGCAAATGAAGACTCCAGTTCCTATCCTTAAGCCTCCTTTCCCAAGCCCTGTGTCCAAGCTCCTTCCCTAATCACCCTGTACCCATAACTCACAACGGAGACCTCATCGGGGCATGGGCTGCATCACTCCTCCTGCAGGCTGAGGATTTGCAGTAGGATATTATACACATCTTGTTCCATGTAGCCCTGAAGGTGGCAGGAGAGAAAAGAAGATGAACAGAAAATGGGGACAGACAGGTGAGGAAGAGGTTCTGGGTATAGTGGAATGCTGTTTACTATGTGCGCTCACTTACAGTATTTAACTACTCCATGGCTGTTTCCTAATCTTTACAAGGAACATAATGATGTTTACTTCTCAGGATTGCTGTGAGTATTTCAACTATGAATGTGAAACAAACAACCTGGTACACAGCAAGTGTTTGATTCTTTGTTGTTATTGTTATTCCTAATAATGGAACAAGCCATCTACCTCTTCTTCCTTGGTGAGGGATAATTTGGCTTAGGAGGAAACTGAGGAAGGGCATAAGGGACACATAAAGGCCTTACAGTGGATCAGGGAATTGAAAAGGAGAGGCAAATGCCTCTTCTCCTTTACATTTATGTGCAACTTTTCTAAATACACATAATGAGATCCAGAAGGCTGGCACTGGAACATCTAAAGTCCAGCTTTCCAAGAAATGACAATTATGTGCAAGTAAAAGAAGGGACCACACAAATGCAGTAACCTGTGCCCAGCTCTCTGTCTCTACCACCCCCAATGCTGACCTGAGCAGCATTCAGCAGATGATTTCTATAGGTAGAGATGATCTCTTCGTGGTTCTTCTGGGAATCCTAGGAGTGAGCATCAATGGGAGGTTATATACATACCCTCCACCCTCGGTCCATCACCCCAAGCATGAGGAACAATAAAATGGTCAGCTATGCCACGTAGGCTTCTTGACCCACCACTGGCCCAGCCTGGACCACTGCCCGGCCCGGCCTCTGTGATTCCCAGAATCCACATCACTTCCACTGCCCACCCTCTTCTCTAGAGGTGTCCACTTCCCCAAGGGCCAAAACATACCTGCAGCTGCAGGGCAAGGCAAGCATTTTCTCCCTGAACTGCTAGGACCTCCTCTGAAAGCTGCTCCAGCTTTTTCAACAATTCCTTGATCTGAGGTCAAAAGGAAAGAAAGGGAACCTATGAGGCCCAAGTCATTTCCCTCTCCAATACCATCCAGGGTCAAGATCAGTTCCTTTTATTGGGGACTTAATATGTGCCAAATACTTTTATACACATCATGTCATTTAATACTCAAAATAGCTCTTCCTCTATTCTGAGAACAATACTTCTCTGAAGGAAGTATTGTTATGCACATTTTGTAGGTAAGGAGACTGAGTTAAGCAATGTGTCAAAATCAAACAGCTAGTAAGTGATGAAATCTTTGAACCAAGATCTTTTTATGGTCTATACTCATAAATCTGTACTGGGTCCTGACCTACTTCTGGCTGCTGACCACTCAGGGAAATCGAGATGAGTTTTTGTGGTTTGTGAAGCTGAGGCACATATGTGGTTACTGATAGCCAGCAGTGATAGGAATAATAAAAATAGTTAACTTTTACTGAATATTTACCATTCGTCAAAATTTATTCTGCATATTTTGAATATAGTATTTTATTTAATGTAATACAACATGACAATTCTCTATAACCCTATATTTTATATAGGTTATAAAATCCCCATTGTATAGGTGATAAAACTGAGGCCTAGGCTTAGAGGCTTAGATAGCTCACCCTAGAGTTATATAAAACCAGTATGTTTTGAAACTGAAATTCAATTCCAGACAATCGCAGTGTGGAGTCCACTACCCTATTTTCTTTTGCCCATTTGCTTACTTTCATCTTCTCCTTCAACACCAACACAAAATTTCTCCTTTCCTTAATTAGCCCCACCCCACACTAATTCTTACTCGGTAAAGCATTCCTTCTATTTTTATGTATTCTATAATATGTAAAATATATACTTATAATTTGTGATCATTCTAAATTTGATTATGTACACAAATATTAAGTGAATTCATTCATTCCACAGTAGTCCTAGAACTACTAAATTAATTTGTAAATTGATTTTCAGAATATATAAACATGTCTCCTAGAAACACATAGACTTACACTCATTTTTGGAGTTAGAAAATTCAGGTCTCTAACACAGTGGTCCTCAAACGTTTTTTCTTTGCATTGACACCCTCTTGGCCAGTGGAAATCTTTTGTAGAACATACTCTGATTGAAGTGTGAGGTGAGATGAGGGACTATAGTTTAGTCTGATTTTCCTAACCCATCAGCCCGAGTCAACACCTCAAAACCCCAGCAAAAAGCACAGCAATCCACCATCCTATCAGACCTCTTTCCAGGCTAATACACGATTTAAGTCAAATGCTAATAAGCCATTGCCCTCCATTGGTGGTAGCCCTGACCACAATGCTTCTGAACCTGAGTCTCAAAATTTAAAACCTAAGTCCCCTTCCTTGTTCTATTTATACCTTACCTACCTCCAACCTCAAGTCTAAACACCCTCAGACCAGGAGAACATAGTGCGGTCCTTGCAAATGACTGGGGTTCTGTTCGGGGTATTAATACGACTAACCAAAGGTAGATCTAAGTTAGCAAACCTTACAGGGTAATCTCCCCTGATGCACCCCACCCCCACCCCACTCCCACGACTGTCTCACCTGCCTGGACTGCTCACCTTGGCCTCCTTGTCCCAGCAAGCCCCAGTGAGAAGCTCCACCTTCTCTTTCAGCAGTTCTGCTGTTTTCTCAAACTGCTCCGAACGCCCACGCATCTCGCTGGCCCGGCGCTCCTGCTCCGCAGCGCGTGCAGCCAGGTCCCCGCTCCTCCGGCGCTCCTCGGCCACCGCCTCCCGCAGCTGACCCATTTCCCGGCAAGCTGTGTTATACTTTTCCAGGAGAGCCTTTAGCTCCTGGCCCCATGCCTGGGCCTGGGCCACCAGTGAACCCCGAGTTTTCTCGTGCTGCCGCACGCTGGCGGCCTCCCGGGCCCTCAGTTCCACCACTTCTTCTGTGGCTTGGTAAAGCAGCTGCTTCAGCTTCTCGATTTCCTGGCTCTTCCCACCCATTGTGGCCTGAACGGCCCGCAGCTCTTCCTCCAGCTTCCCCAGGTCTTGCTCCAGGGCAGCCACTTCGGGGGATGCTGGGGCCTTTGAGTACCCGCCTGTCTCCCCTCGTGGAGCAGAAGAGCCCCTCAGCTGCTGGTTTTCCTCTTCTAGCCGAGCCAGCACTTGCTGGGCCTCCCGGTGCCAGCCCACCAGGGTGCTGATACAGGCCCGCAGCTCCTCCAGAGGCCTGGCCGCTGAGCTCCGTGCACTCCCGCAGCCCAGTAGGTCTGGGGGCAGGCAGTCCCACAGCCCGCGGAGGTCACTGGTCTGGGAGGCCAGGCGCTTTTGTAGCTTCTCCGTGGCCTCTTTCTCCATGGCCAGTTCATCTGTCAGCAGCCCCACACTCCGCCGCAACTGCTGTAGCTGGACCTGCGCTTCTGGCTTGGACACAGACTCCTGCTGCAGCCTCTGGCCCAGGGACTGCAGCTCTCCCTGCAGCCGCTGCCGCTCCCGCCCCAGCTCCCCCAACTCCTCCAGCAAATGACTGTTGCTCAGTCTCAGTGCGGACACCTCCTTCTCCAGCTGTCCCTTTGCCAGGCCTCCTCCTGGCATCTGTTCCCTTCCCGGAACTCCCTTCCCGGAACTTCCAGGCTCTCCCCTGGCCCCAGGAGCCCTTTTGTCCTTGCCTTCATCCTCTTTGGTGATGGTCCCTGGGCCTGCCTTTGGGCCTCCCTCCCTGGACTCCTGGACAGGGGCCTCAGGTTTCACCTGTAGTCCTGCCTTTGCCCGATCCAGCCTCACCAGCACCTGCTCCAACCTGGCCTCCATCTTCTCCCAGGCAGCTGCTGCAGCCTCAGCTCGAGGTGTCCCCAGAGCTCCCTCCAGGACTGGTCTTGACAAAACCCCACGGGCAGCATCCTTTTCTCGCCAAACTGCAGCCAGCTCCTCCCTCAGTTGTAGCAAGAGTTGGTTCATGGCCACTGGGGCCCCTGGCTCAGCCACTGTGCCTGTTGGTTCAGCTCCTGGGGCCTGGGGCCTCTCCTGGCCAACATACAGCTTGTCGGTTGGATCAGGGCTAAGGGCCTGCCCACCAATGGTAGTCAGTTGCTGTCCTGTGGTTTTCCCAATGGTCTGAGGCCTTTGGCTCTGGGGTGGCCCCTGTTCTTCTGGTTGGGACCTTCCATGGGCTTCATCCTGGCTCCCCCAAGGGCCTGGTTCCTCAGCCTTCTTATAAGCTAATACTAGATTTGGGGCTGCTGTGGCTGTTGCCTGCTGCTGATTCTTTAGCTCTCGTATGCATCCAGCCAGCAGGTCCAGGGGACAGCCCTGGTCCATGCCATCCCCTCCAGGCCAGAGACTAGAGCCCTGCCCTCCTGAAGCTCCAGGCTTTGGGGATACAAGGACCCCTAGCTCCTGCAACTGCTCTCGAATCTGGTTCTCCAGGCCCAAGTAGGCTGCAGCTTGAGCCTTATACTCTTCAGTCTTTCGCACCAGTTCCTCCTCCAATAGAGAAACTTTATTTTTCTCCTCTTCATACTTCCATCTCCACTCCTCTGAGACTGGGTCTTCATCTTCCTCTTCTTCCTGCTCCTCCTTAGGCTCTGCTTTCCATGGGCTCTTAGGTGGAAAACCCACCTGAGGCTCAGATGGAGAAGCCTGTGTAGAAAAAGGAAGTGAAGACAGGCCGCTAACCTAGTCCCAGGAAGGCCTTTCTTCTCTTACAGTGTCTTGATGCACCCAGAATCATTGCCTGGGAGATATCCCAGTGGGGTAGCCCGAGGTGGGTCAGTAGCAAAAGGGGGATGCTCTTAGGGTCTTACCTGGGATGCAAGATCTGGGTGTTGAACTAGCTCCTGACCTATACAAAAGGACATGGAGAAAATGAGAGAGGAGTCTGGCTCCGCATGCTTCTAGCCCACACTTTGTCTTCAGACTTTCTCTGAGAGGAGTGGTCCCTCAGTATAATAACCCTTACCACACATGGCTTCCTGGCACTGGGATCCACCTCTGTTCAATGGGTGCCTAACCTTAGCAACCTTGGTTCCCTGTCCCAGAGATGTGCCAGCTCATTCATTTTGTTCACTTGCTTATTTACTGGATACTGTTCTAGTTACTGTTTTAGGCACTAGAACCTCAATGATAAATAAAACAGAAATGGCCTGTCATCTGATGGGTTTACAGTCTAGCAAGGGAGAGAGAGATTGGCCAGCAAATTACACAAACAGGTGTACAATTATGACTCATAATTGCTAGTAATAGTACTAGCCAGAGTTGCCTTCAATAAGAGATAAGGCATTTTGTGACCGCGCCTTTGGGAATATGGGGCCATCTCATAGTAGCAGCAATAAATAAGTAAACTCTCAACTGAAGTAAAAATTACTCATCAGATGGATTATTTTCATGGGAACAAATGGGATTCTAAAAAGCTTCTTTAATTCTAAGGCTATCAAGGAGAATCTTGAAGTTACAAGGGAATTGGCTTTTACCTGCCTGTTGGCGCCGGTTCAGGGCCTGCCGCAGCAGCCGCCACAGGACCTTGTCTTGTGTGTGGAGAGCATAATGCAGAGCATCATGCCCCATGTTGTCCACTGCCCCCACATCCGCTCCATGGCTCAGGAGCAGTTCAGCCACCTCAGCACTGCCTTTCTCACAGGCTAGGATCAGAGCTGACCTATGGGTTAGGACAAATCCAAGCATCAGCTTTCTCCATGGAAAAACTAGGGGTCCTAGTTCCAGAAATTCCACCTACAGGGTCAGTTCTCACTCAGTGTTGTCAGGAGAACAGCAGACCAACACCAGCCAATGATAAAGCATTAAACCAGACCAGAACTTTTAAAAAGCCATTCATCAGAGCTGTAGCATCAGAAAGCAGGGGGCCAACTGGAAGGGCTCCATTTTCATCTGCTTTCTGTGTTGAGGCTCTGTATACATTCCTTATTGGATAAAGGGCTTCCATTGCTCAGAAGATAGTTCAAAAACCAGTAAATCAAACTAATGAGCCCAGAATTATTGATTCTAGTTCTGGAGTCATTTATGCTAGGAAGATGGTGGTGGCAGCAGCTGGATAGGAAAGTATAAGGAAAATTTTCTCAACTCTGCAAGAGGAAAACAGTGAAGCAGCAGGCAGAGCTCTTCTGAAGCACCACTTAGAAGGAAGGAGGTTCCCAAGAAAACAAAAACCAACTTGCCATCTTTCCCAACACACACACACTTTGCTCAGCAGCGCACTTTGCACAGTGCCCAGAGTCTGGATTCAGGGTGGGAAGGTGGGAAACACTCACTTGTCATCCTTGTCTGTGGCGGTTACTTGGGCGCCTCTCTGCAGTAGCTGTGAGCAGATAGTTGCGTGACCACCCAAAGATGCAATCATCAGAGGTGTACGTGCATCCTGCACAGATCGTGGGAAGGGGCTCAAGAGAAGGCAGGGGGAACCAGGAGGTTGACACATCCAACTCCCCTCTCCCAAAAAAAGCCCTGATCCTGAAGCTAAACACTGCTTCTCGGAGGCTTAGAGGCGCTCCAGAAGATAGGGCTTAACCTGTCTGTGGGGAAGAAGAGGAGGAGGAGCAGGGCGAGAAGAAAGAGGAGGTGGTACAACCTCTGCTCACAGAACTTGGCCAAGCAGCTCGGAGAGAGCAGCAGCCTCCCGCTGTGGGGCGCTGCCCAGCTGCTCAGGGGACACTCACATTATCCAGGACATCCAGGAAGGCTTCATGGTCACATAACAGGAGCACACTTGAGGCACAGCCAGAGGAGGCTGGGGGTGGGAGGGTTGAAGGATAATTGGGTTAAGGGGAAGCAGGAAGCACACCTAGTTAGACCAGGACCCAACATACCCTCTTACCATTTCAGCAGTCAGCCCTGGCCTGCCCTTCCCACCAAACACTATCCTCCTCTCCCGGCCCGCCCTGTGGCCCCTGCAGCCGTTTCCTACCAGTCCCCTGGCACACACCTGCCCAGTGCAGTGGACTCCGATTTTCTGCATCCACAGCATCTTCATTGGCGCCATGCTGCAGTCACAAAGGGAAGCAGAATGGAGCACGGCATTACTGTCCTCGAGCCATACCCCCTGCTGGCATACCCCATGCCACACACCAACTAACTTCCACAGCACTATGTGGAGGGAAGGAGGATCATGGCTCTGGCCAACTCCTAGGCAAGCCCAATGTGTTCCTTGCAGATGATAAGCAGCCATGAATTTCAGCCCTGGTTCTTAAACCTAGGGCCTAAGAAAAGTCAGATTATAAACCAATAAACATGTTAGGGAAAATGACACCTAAGTCCATGACTGGTACTTTAGGATCACAATTGGGAAAGCTGGAAAGGGCCAGGAAGAACAAAAGCATCCCTTTACCCAACAGCCATTTACCCAACGGCCTGTTGAATTGTGCCTTTTGTACTTTTGGAGGCTTATTTATAAATTGTCCATGTGTCATTTCACATGTATAATTCTTTTTGTGCTCCTCCGCTACAAACACCTCAAAAAGAGACAATAGGATTCTGGATTAATGTGAGTACTGCCGTCCTCCTTCCTCATGCCCAGCATCATGGCAGTTGCTCCCTGCAGGGGCTCTGCCTGTGTCAGAGCTCAACGTATGCATATTGATCAACTGGCAGTCAGTCCCTGGCAACTTTGCTTTATGACCTGCCCTTGAGGGTGGCATTAAGCATGGTGCCTGCACATAATAGATGTTAAATAAATGTTTGTGAATTAATGAATCGATGATCATCACCTTTCTTATTGGAGATGAGAGAGGTATATTTGGCCAAATATTGCTTGTAACTACAAGGCCAAATTAGGAGACTCTGGGTCCACTTCCTCCCTTCACCAGAGTAGCATCAAGGGGTTGCTCTCACCTGCAGTAGGACCTTGACACATTGTGGCTGGCAGGATATGGTGGCCAAGTGCAGGGCAGTGCTTCCTAGAAAGAGAGAAAGGGGAGAGGGAGATGGGTGGCCCCATGTATGCTGATGAGTCACAGGGAGGGAGGCAAGAGACACACAGATAATCAGGGAGATTAGAGAGAGGAGCTCCCAGCCACCCAGGGCCAGAAATTCCTGTTCCCCAAGTGCCTGGTACCTGTGGTACATGTGGGAGGGGAGGGGAGGTATGCCCAGCTTGCAGGGAGGGGAACCCCTGGAAGGATGCTAGCCATCATTTATGAGGAGAGAAGCAGGGGGCTTCAGGGGACAGAGGCCCCCACTGCTGCTGTAAAGGGAAAAGCAAGCAGCATGGTCCAGTGCTCAGTCTAACTCACCGTCCTCATTCTTGCTGTTGATATCAGCCCCATTTGCAAGCAGGATAGTCAGACATTCTGTCAGGCCTTTGGAGGCTGCCAGATGAAACCTGCCAGAATCAAGGCCAGGAGGCAGAAGGATGAAGGGACTAGGGGATGAGGAATGGGAGAATCTTAATAAGCACTGCCTGCTATGCTCCCTCACCCCAAAGCAAACCCAGAATCACAGAAGGGAGCTCTCCTAGCCTTACTTTCTGAGAAAGAGAAGGCAATATGGCCTACTGTCAAAGTCAGAGGGAGCTGGAAGCAAAGATAGAAACAGGAGCGGCAGGTCTCAAGCAATCTCAGACTGTTGCAGGGCTGTCCAGGGAACACGTAATTGCCTGTTGCTCTGAGCACAGGACCTTAGCAGACTGGAAGTGTCACAGGAAGAGCCAGCCAGAGCAGAGCAGGGGGCTGGACATTTGAAGACTGACTTGGGCAGACAAGGGATAATACCCCTCTTGTCCTAATCTGTCCTTCCAGCCATGTGACTCTCATGGCTTCCACTTCATTCATGATTTCTCACCCATACACACCCTCCTGCTTGTGCAAAGAAGAAATACTCTAGTATATGTATCAGTTTTTTGTTTGTTTAATAAGCTTTATGTCCTGTTTTTGTAAGTTTTGTTGATCTGAGTTGTGATGTGGATGAAGCCCAGGGACAAGATTTTCTTGCTTCACTTGACATGTAGTAAAGATTTATTTATATGCTGGCTAATTAAAACAAAAAGGGCTCTGAAGCTGTAAGCATTCCTTGGTCCTACCTCATATTGGGGTTTAGGGCTTTCAAAGGGAAACATATGCCAAGGGTGGGGTCAGGAGGACTTACTTACGGGGACTGGCCATTTGAGTCTAGCTTGGTGGGTCGGGCAGACTTCTTGGAGGCCAGGGCAGCCACGCGTCCCACATCCCCCCGCTGCACTGCCTCCAGTAGCTTCTGATCACGGCAGTTCCATCTCTCCACCTGGTCCAGAGCCACAAATTGTGGGGACATAGTGGGTACGGGTGGAATGGAGAAAGAAAAGAAGATACTTAGGGTACCAACCAAGGGAAAAGGGAACATTCCTGAGATACTCTCAATTTTCCACAAGTCACTCAGCCTTGGTCATTTAGTTCTTAGGTGGGCCAGTTAAATAGTCACCAACTCATGTGTGACCAAGAACCACTGCTGATTATTACCAGCTCTGAACCAAAAGATACTTGAACTACTGAACTAAACATCATTTTTGAGTACTGAATGCATAGTATTTCCAATGTCTTTTTTTTTTTACCATCAATATGATTATTGTTCTCAGAGCTGAGCAACCTTAGCCATGATTCTTTTCTTTTTTATTTTGGTATCATAAATGTACAACTACATGAGCAACATTATGGTTACTAGACTCCCCCTATTATCAAGTCCCCACCCATGCCCCATTACAGTCACTGTCCATCAGTGTAGTAAGATGCTATAGAATCACTACTTGTCTTCTCTGTGTTATACTGCCTTCCCTGTGCCCCTCCTGTACATTATGTGTGCTAATCGTACAGCCCCTTTTCCCCCCTTATCCCTCCCTTCCTACCTATCCTCCCCAGTCCCTTTCCCTTTGGTAACTGTTAGTCCATTCTTGGGTTCTGTGATTCTGCTGCTGTTTTGCTCCTTCAGTTTTGCTTTGTTCTTATACTCCACAGGTGAGTGAAATCATTTAGTACTTGTCTTTCTCCACCTGGCTTATTTCACTGAGCATAATACCCTCTAGCTCCATCCATGTTGTTGCAAATGGTAGGATTTGTTTTCTTCTTATGGCTGGATACTATTCCATTGTGTATATGTAACACATCTTCTTTATCCATTCATCTACCAAATGGACACTTAAGTTGCTTCCATTTTTTGTCTATTGTAAATAGTGCTGCGATAAACATAGGGGTGCGTATCTCTTTTTCAAACTGGGCTGCTGTATTCTTAGGGTAAATTCCTAGGAGTGGAATTCCTGGGTCAAATGGAATTCCTATTTTGAGCTTTTTGAGGAACCTCCATATTGCTTTCCACAATGCTTGAAATAATTTACATTCCCACCAGCAGTGTAGGAGGGTTCCCCTTTCGCCACATCCTCGCCAACATTTGTTGTTGTTTGTCTTTTGGAAGGTGGCCATCCTAACTGGTGTGAGGTGATATCTCATTGTGGTTTTAATTTGCATTTCTCTGATGATTAGCGATGTGGAGCATCTTTTCATGTGTCTGTTGGCCATCTGAATTTCTTCTTTGGAGAAGTGCCTGTTCAGATGCTCTGCCCACTCTTTTTTTTTTTTTATATCATTAATCTACAATTACACGAGCAACATTGTTTACTAGACTCCCCCCATAATCAAGTCCTCCCCCACATATCCCATTACAGTCACTGTCCATCAGCACAGTAAGATGCTGTAGAATCACTACTTGTCTTCTCTGTGTTGTACAGCCCTCCCTGTGCCCCCCGCCACATTATGTGTGCTAATAGTAATGCCTCTTTTTTTCCCCTTATCCGTCCCTTCCCACCCATCCTCCTCAGTCCCTTTCCCTTTGGTAACTGTCAGTCCATTCTTGGGTTCTGTGAGTCTGCTGCTGTTTTGTTCTGTCAGTTGTTTTTTCTTTGTTCTGATACTCTGCAGATGAGTGAAATCATTTGATACTTGTCTTTTTCTGCCTGGCTTATTTCACTGAGCATAATACCCTCTAGCTCCATCCATGTTGTTGCAAATGGTAGGATTTGTTTTCTTCTTATGGCTGAATAATATCCCATTGAGTATATGTACCACATCTTCTTTATCCATTCATCTACTGATGGACACTGAGATTGCTTCCATTTCTTGGCTATTGTAAATAATGCTGCGATAAACAGTAGGGTGCATGTGTCTTTTTCGAACTGGGCTGCTGCATTCTTAGGGTAAATTCGTAGGAGTGGAATCCCTGGATCAAATGGTATTTCTGTTTTGAATATTTTTTTTGGTATCATTAATCTGTAATTACATGAGCAACATTATGTTTACTAGATTCCCCCCTTCACCAGGTCCCCCACACATACCCCATTAGTCACTGTCCATCAGCATAGTGAGATGCTGTAAAATCATTACTTGTCTTTTCTGTGTTGCACAGGCCTCCTCATACCCTGCCCCCACATTATACATGCTAATCGTAAGGCTCCTTTTCTTCTTCCCCCCCTTATCCCTCCCTTCCCACCCATCCTCCCCAGTCCCTTTCCCTTTCGTAATTGTTAGTCCATTTTTGGGTTCTGTGATACTTCTGCTGTTTTGTTCCTTCAGTTTTCCCTATGTTCTTATACTCCACAGATGAGTGAAATCATTTGGTACTTGTCTTTCTCCACCTGGCTTATTTCACTGAACATAATACCCTCTAGCTCCATCCATGTTGTTGCAAAAGGTAGAATTTATTTTCTTCTTATGGCTGAATAATATTCCATTGTGTATATGTACCACATCTTATTTATCCATTCATCTACTGATGGACACTTAGGTTGCTTCCATTTCTTGGCTATTGTAAATAGTGCAGCGATAAACATAGGGGTGCATCTGTCTTTTTCAATCTGGGCTGCTGTATTCTTAGGGTAAATTCCTAGAAGTGGAATTCCTGGGTCAAATGGTAAGTCTATTTTGAGCATTTTTATGAACCTCCATACTGCTTTCCACAATGGTTGAAATAATTTACATTCCCACCAGCAGTGTAGGAGGGTTCCCCTTTCTCCACACCTCACCAACATTTGTTGTTGTTTGTCTTTTGGATGGTGGCAATCCTTACTGGTATGAGGTGATATCTCATTGTGGTTTTAATTTGCATTTCTCTGATGACTAGCAATGTGGAGCATCTTTTCATGTGTCTGCTGGCCATCTGAATTTTTTCTTTGGAGAACTGTCTGTTCAGCTCCTCTAACCATTTTTTAATTGGATTGTTCATTTTTTGTTTGTTGAAGTGCACAAGCTCTTTATATATTTTGGATGTCAACCCTTTATCAGATCTTTCATTTATGAATATATTCTCCCATACTGTAGGATACCTTTTTGTTCTATTGATGGTGTCCTTTGCTGTACAGAAGCTTTTCAGCTTGATATAGTTCCACTTGTTCATTTTTGCTTTCGTTTCCCTTGCCCAGAGGGATATGTTCATGAAGAAGTTGCTCATGTTTATGTCCAAGAGATTTTTGCCTGTTTTTTTCTAAGAGTTTTATGGTTTCATGACTTACATTCAGGTCTTTGATCCATTTCAAGTTTAGTTTTGTGTATGGGGTTAGACAGTGATCCAGTTTCATTCTCTTACATGTAGCTGTCCAGTTTTGCCAACACCAGCTATTGAAGAGGCTGTTTCCCCATTGTATATCCATGGCTCCTTTATCGTATATTAAGTGACCATATATGTTTGGGTTAATATCTGGACTCTCTATCCTGTTCCACTGGTCTGTGGGTCTTTTCTTGTGCCAGTACCAAATTGTCTTGATTACTGTGGCTTTGTACTAGAGTTTGAAGTTGGGAAGCGAGATCCCCCCTGCCGTATTCTTCCTCCTCAGGATTGCTTTGGCTATTCGGGGTCTTTTGTGGTTCCGAATTTTGTCAAATGCTTTTTCAGCATCTATGGAAATTATCATGTGGTTTTTGTCCTTCTTTTTGTTGATGTGCTGGATGATGTTGATGGATTTTCAAATGTTGTACCATCCTTGCATCCCTGGGATGAATCCCACTTGATCATTGTGTATGATCCTCTTGATGTATTTTTGAATTCAGTTTGATAATATTTTGTTGAGTATTTTTGCATCTATGTTCATCAGGGATATTGATCTGTAATTTTCTTTTTTTGTGGTGTCTTTGCCTGGTTTTGGTATTAGAGTGATGCTGGCTTCATAGAATGAGTTTAGGAGTATTCCCTCCTCTATTTATTGGAAAACTTTAAGGAGAATGGGTATTATGTCTTCTCTATATGTCTGATAAAATTCAACAGTGAATTCATCTGGTCCAGGAGTTTTGTTCTTGGGTAGTTTTTTGATTATTGATTAAATTTCATTGCTGGTCATTGGTCTTTTTAGATTTTCTGTTTCTTCCTTGGTCATTCTTGGAAGGTTGTATATTTCTAGAAAGTTGTCCATTTCTTCTAGGTTATCCAGTTTGTTGGCATATAGATTTTCATAATATTCTATAATAATTCTTTGTATTTCTGTGGTGTCCATAGTGATTTTTTCTTTCTCATTTCTGATTCTGTTTATGTGTGTAGATTTTCTTTTTCTCTTAATAAGTCTGGCTAGGGGTTTATCTATTTTGTTTATTTTCTCAAAGTACCAGCTCTTGAATTCATTAATTTTTTCTATTGTTTTATTCTTCTCAATTTTATTTATTTTTTCCCTGATCTTTATTGTGCCCCTCCTTCTGCTGATTTTGGGCTTCATTTGTTCTTCTTTTTCCAGATTCAATAATTGTGAATTTAGACTATTCTTTTGGGGTTGTTCTTCCTTCTTTAAAAATAGGTCTGGATTGCTATATACATCCCTCTTAAAACTGCCTTCGCTGTGTCCCACGGAAGTTGGGGTTTTGTGCCGTTGTTTTCATTTGTCTCCATATATTGCTTGATCTCTGTTTTAATTTGGTCATTGATCCATTGATTATTTAGGAGCATGTTGTTAAGCCTCCATGTGTTTGTGAGCCTTTTTGTTTTCTTTGTACAATTTATTTCTCGTTTTATATCTTTGTGATCTGAGAAGTTGGTTGGTACAATTTTAATCTTTTGGAATTTACTGAGGCTCTTTTTGTGGCCTAGTATGTGGTCTATTCTGGAAAATGTTCCATGTGCACTTGAGAGGAATGTGTATCCTGCTGCTTTTGGGTGTAGAGTTCTGTAGATGTCTGTTAGGTCCATCTGTTCTAGTGTGTTGTTCAGTGCCTCTGTGTCCTTACTTATTTTCTGTCTGGTGGATCTATCCTTTGGAGTGAGTGGTGTGTTGAATTCTCCTATAATGAATGCATTGCATTCTATTTCCTCCTTTAATTCTGTTAGTATTTGTTTCACATATGGAGGTGCTCCTGTGTTGGGTGCATAGATATTTATAATGGTTATATCCTCTTGTTGGACTGACCCCTTTATCATTTATGTAATGTCTTTCTTTATCTCTTGTTACTTTCTTCGTTTTGAAGTCTATTTTGTCTGATACAAGTACTGCAACACCTGCTTTTTTCTCCCTATTGTTTGCAGGAAATATATTTTTCTATCCCTTGACTTTTAGTCTGTGTATGTCTTTGGGTTTGAGGTGAGTCTTTCGTAGGCCTGTGACTCTTTTCCCTTTTGCTTTCTTGGTTCTTGCTGGAGCAAACTTAACCACACTGACCACCCTTGATTGGGTTCACATTGCCTCTTACCTCCCCATGCTGCTCTGCTTTTTATCCTCAGATATTTGAGAAATCAAGGCACTAGCTTCAGGTTACAGCCAGGAGTCCAAATAACTAGCTATACCACCTCTACCCATTGGCTTTGGCTCCCAAAACTGGGAGAAGAAACACAGAGTTTCTTTTTTCCATCTCACATCTATGCCCTTCAGCTAGTTACTTTTCCCCTTCCACAGCAACAACGCCCAAAAGACAAAGAAAAGTCTACAGTTAGGCTTGAGGAGGCAGCAGGGGGCAGCTCCCCTGCTCCTCTCCCTCTTCATCTTCCTGCCTGGGAACAGCTGTCACAGACAACAGCCACACCTGGGCATGCATTGTTCTATCATTCCAGCTTGACTTTGGCGGGCAGTGGCATAATTACAATAATTGAGGTATCACAGGGATTGAAAGAGAGAGCTCTGTAAAAACACCAAGGTCTGAAAGCACAGAAAAGCCTGGTTTGATCTAGAGAGGGGAAAGGAAAGGAAGAATTTGTGGTATGGTGCAAAGGGCCCTAGATGAATGTCTTGTCAACATGTCTGAGTTCAGGGCCTGGTTCAGCTACTTTCTCAGCTGTGGGACCTAGAGTAAGCCATTGAACACCTCTAACCTGTTTCTTCATCTACAGAATGTAGGAAATAATAACTACCTCATCATGTTGTATTAAGTGAGCTAATGTATATAAAATCTCTTTAAAATGCCATATAAGTGTCCAGCAAAACAGGAAGTAGGGGGGTGTTGATGGTGGCACATTGCATTTTATGAGTTGTAATCTGAAAAAGAAAGAGGCTATGAAAGGAGGTGGAAAAAAATAGGGTCTATGGAAGCCAAATGACTCATTTTCAAGTTCTGTTTACATAGGCAAGGCAAACAATTCAGAAAAAAACAGGAAAGATTTTAAATGCCCAAACCATAAAATTATCTAGGGTTGATGGATTCCAAGGTAATACACCTGCACAGCACTTGTAATTCCTCCTAGTCCTTTCAAGTACTTTTTCCATTAGCCTTGCAACATCCCTGGAAAGTAGTTAGGGCTGAAATTATTTTATCTATTTGACAGAAGAAGAAACTGAGGCACATTGAGGTTAGACAGCCACCTGAAGCCCAATTCTAGCACTCACCACCAGACCAGACTACTACAGAGCTATGGAGAAAAGTGGACTTATTTTCCAGTAAGTAGTCTAAGGCTAGGTTCTTAGACTAGGTTCTTTGCCTCCAAGGCAAAGCCACCCCCTTTTTGATGCTACTCCCTGCATGGAGGAGGGTCTCCAAACAGGTTAATTCTCAAAGGAAAAATGAGAATTAATGACTATTCCACATACTGACAGACTTTGAGTTGTAAGAACATATCATCTAATGTCTCTTAGGGGCCCAGTCGCCTTCAGAAAAAGCAGAGAGCTAGAACTATGCCTCTGCCACAGGACACTGCCATCAGCTGACCTCAAACTGAAGTTCTCTGTTTAAAATCCTGATTCTAATGCTTTCTATTCTTGTGAGTTTAGGTAGGTAACAACTTTTCTGAACCTGTTTCCTAATTATATAACACCATATAGAGCACCTCACACTATGTCTGTGGCATAGTAGGTGCACAATAATATTCCTATCCCCAACCTTCCTAGCCTCACTGGGCACATTTTGGATGTTCCTGGACTCAGAAGTCTCCATCCAGGGGAGTGGGAAGGTGGATCTTACTCATATCAGCTAATGCATAACATCCAGGTTATATAGATGGTAGGGTGCTTCTTGGCAATGTAGATACGTTTTTTTTCCCCAACTAGATAGTTCTAAATCTACCTGATTTACTTCCTATAATCGTGTTATTTTAATAATTTAGAATAGCTGGACATTCTTCATGGTCAAACCTCTGCAGAGCTAGGGTGAAGAAGGAGAGGGGGATACCTTCAAATTCCGACACTCAACCCGTTGCTCACCCCAGCATGCTGGGAAGCAGGCACTGACCAAGGATGGGAGAATCAGGGAAAATGAAATAGCTCCCCCACTTCTACGGAGCAGGCAGACTCCACAAACCTGAGAGGGAAGGGCAATGTGGAGGGAAGAGTCCATGTGAATAAGAAAATCATTATGAGTTAAGTCATAGTCTGGGTAGCTTCAGTTTCTGGTATCTACAGTAGTCATTCAGTAAATGCCTTTTGACTGGTTGATCAACATGTGGAAACTAAGTGGAGAAGCAACTGTAAGCGAGACAAGGACAGGCCTCAACAGAGTTCCTCCTCTTGCCTCATAGCTCATTTCCAAGCTTCCATGGCCTGCCCATGCAGAGTTAGCCGAGAATTCCTCTTGTTAGCTTATGAATGACACCACTGAGTCTGGTCAGGCTGAGCAACATTTCAAGCACTTGACTACTTCACTTCTAAAGGAGCCATAACCCCAGCGCCCACAGAAAATGTCACCCCAGATAGGGGGTCTTTCTGTAAGAGACCTTCAGAGAAGAAGCTATACCCTCCTAAGCTACCACCTTCTGTAATCTTTTCCCTTGTGTTTTGTTCTGAGAGAATATGGGGAATAGAATGACGTCTACTGGAAACTCTCAGAGTGAATCCACTCTATCCCCTTCTCCTCCCACCATCACCTTTCCCCAGCGCAAAGGGATTAGATAGTAAGAGCCTTACACAGCTGGGTGAGAGTTTAGAATGAAGATTAACTCTGGAGAGAAGCAGACAGAGGCTTTGACTGACCCAAGAACCAGTCCGTTGACCAGACACTGCAGTAAACCGGCCAGGATGGATTCTGCAGGCACCTTACGCAGTTCCCTGGGGAGTGGCCAGGCAACTCTGCTTCCTCTGGCAGTGCCTGGCAAGCTGGCCAGACTGCAAGATTAACCCACAGAGAGCAGGCAGAAGGAGGTCAGGGCAAAGGGGGCTGGGGAGTGGGATTGAACAGCCATTGGGCAGAGAGGGGCAGAGACTGAAAGGGAGAAAAGGAGAAGGCTGCTTTGTGGGAGCACCAGTTGGAAAGAAGTTTGTAGTGATGTATGAGAGACGGCGACAATGATGAGAGAATGGGAGTGGAAGTGGCATGGGGTGAGATGGGGCAGGGGCAGAGAAGGGCTATGGAGAGGGCTATGAAGAAGGGCTGGGGGAAGGACTGGGGCTGGAAGTACTTGTTCGGCTGAGAAGCAGCAAAAACAGTAGGGCCGTGCGAGAGGGCAGGGTTGTGAGGACAGAGCAAGGCTGGAAAATGGGGCCGTGGGGCAGAGCTTGGGCAAGAGAATGGCACTTGGGGCTGAACAGGTGCTGAGATAGTGCAAATGCTTGGGGGTTGTTCAGCACTAGGAGACAGGGCAGAAGTAGAGGACAGGGCCTCAGGATGGGGGAGAACTGCAGGAAAAGTCAGAAGTTGGGGGTGTAAATGCTAGGAGGACAATAAAGGGCCAAGGGAAAGAAACTCGGGGAGGGGAGAACTTCGGAGGGCAAGTCAGAGGCTTGGAGACAGGGTCTTGAGGAAGGGCAAGGCTGGCGGGCTGCACTGCGGGGCGGAAGAGCTGGAAAGACCGATAAAGAGATAAGCCGATGGTGCTTGGAGATGGAACTCGGGACTTCTATCGCCACAGGGCTTGGACCCCAGCCCCACGCCCATCCTCCCAGACATTTGACACCTACCGCCACCTGTGAGCTGGAGCAGGAGAAGATGCGCTTCATGGCCAGGGCCAGGGCCACGGGGGGGACGGGGACGCGCGGAGAGCTGGGCCACAGGTTCCCCAACCCGCGGGACTTGGCTGGCTGCGGCTGTTCAAGAGAGCTGTCAAAAGCAGAGCGGGACCCGCCCGGGACCCGTCCCGGGACCCGCCCCACTCAATCAGAGGCAAGAACCCGGAGTCTGGGCTTAAGACTCCGCCCCTGGCCCTGCCCCAGCCCGCCGCGGCGGAGGCAAAAAGGCTGCGGTCTTTGCGACCTGGCGGTATTCTCAAACCGAGCTGGTCCACAGCTGGGAATGGCTCAATCACAGAAGGAGCCCTGCGCTTCCGGCCCCGCCTCCCCCCACCACGCGCTAGGCCCTGGACTGCGGCCCTTTTCCCAACCCCGCCTCGGCCAGGCGTCTCTCACCCCCAGCCCGCGGTGAGCGCCGCAGCCCAGGCGGGCGGGTCCCGGCTCCTCCGGGTGTGCCCGGCCCTGAACCAGCTGTCGTGACGAAGCCTTATTATATCCAGCGACCTTTGGCCAGCTTAATTACCTCTGCTTCCTCCACCATTCCCCGTCCAAAAGCCAGGCACGAAAGAGGATTTGAAAAGAGCAGTAGAGAAATGGGAGGAGATTGTGGTGCTGAGCAGAGTGCGGGTTTTGCAGGACCCGCAACCTGGGGAACAAAACCTGAGGGAAAGGGGATCAGACTTTCTACCCTAACGTCCCTCTAAGTTAGGAAGGACAGAGGCGGAGGAGAGAAGTTTTATTTTCAGCAGTCCCCCTTCTCACACACACAAAAAACTAAAAACTGCCTTCACAATTTCCACTATCCTTATAATCCAGATTCTAAGCAATTCTTGCTTGAACAGTCAGTCGCAAGCCAACTGGTCTACCCATCTCTCTTTTTTTTTTTTTTTTTTTTTTTTCTCCTTCCTGCGGCCAAAGTGAGCCCACGCAAATGCCTATGAAAGTCTACTGGATAAAGTTCCAAGTGGTTTACCAGGCTCATCAGGAGCTGCACCCTGCCTTCTCCAGTCTTATCCCTCACCGCTTTCATACATAGCCCCCTGCTCAGGCTGTTCTAATCTACTACAATTCCCATCCCTGCTGGTGATTACTCCTCCCTGGAATGCCTCCTCTCATACTTGGTGGCCCCTCAAGCCAAATTTTTTTTTTTCTGTGAAGTTTTCCCTTAAAACCCTGCTTCCCCACCCCAAAAAAGTGTGCTTCTTAACGTTTGACACACTTCTATCTAATACTTATGTGTTGTATAGCAACCACCTACCTTCCGCTAGTGAATAATTTGCCATTTATTTACCTGTATCCCCTAGTAGACTGGGCTCTTTTAAATGGTAGGAGTTGTATTTTATACTATTCCCATTGCATGGCACATATTAGGCGCTTCATGTCTGCTAAGTGAGTGAATCAAAGATTGAAGGAAGGAATGAAGGAGCGACAAAGAGAAGAACACTCACACATTTGGGGAGAGCCTGTTGTTCCTAGAGTTGCTTCTCAAACTGGCTCTGCTCCGGAAGAGATAACAGGCTTATTGAAGAATAGGTTGGGGTTAAAGAAAGTCCTACTTTGGTGCTGAGGGATAAAGAGGAGAGGGATCTCTAGAAGGAGAAAAAAACTAAACGTGCTCTTTTAGTCCTAAGGATAAAGAATTAGGGGAACCGGCCCTCAAGAAAATCCATCTTCCTTTGGGGGTTTTGTTCCCCAGGTTGTTGTTCCTTCAGGTTTTGTTCCCCAAGTTGCAGGACCTGCAAAACCCACACTCTGCCCAGCACCACAATCTCCTCCTCGAAATAACTCACCAGCATGCTACAGAATGGTTCTCCCTGCCTAATAGGCCAGATAGGCCACCATTCTCAGGGGTAGGAAACAGAGGCAGAGACATAGTTTCTAGAAGGCCACTGCTTAAGTGCACATGTTCCTTGAGAATACTAAAACAATAGATTTGATTTCTATCATCAGAACCTTAAGTTAATTAGCTAATTATTGACTTAGTGGGCATGAGGGCTTATTTCAACTGGGATGAGGCAGAGGATAAGAATTAGGGGAGGAGTCAAGCACACAGAGAAATAAATCTCCAGGGTCTGTGAAGGGGTCGTGGGTCACAGGGCAGGAGCACCACCTGATACTTCAATACACTGTCTCACTTAATCCTCACAACACACAGTAGGGCAGATTATTTTACATCAGAATATTTTCAAGGATAGTTACCATTTATTGAGTACTTACTAAATGATTGCTTTACTTGAATTATCTCACTTAGTCCTCACAATCCTAGTGAATTTAAAGACAAGAAAGCCAAGTCAGAGAAGTTTAAATCTTTACAAGGTCAAACAGGTTTTAAGTGGTATAGCTTAGATTTAAACTCAAGTCAGTCTGCATTTTTTCATCACTATACTACACAGCCTTTTATTGTTAGCTGAGCCTTGGGGTAATTATGACTTCCCAAGGCCACAAGGCCAATGAATGGCAGACCTGGGATCTCAGTCTAGGCTTATGTGCTTCCCAAACCTACACATTTTATACTCTATGATCACTTAAGTAGGTTTAGTATTGCAGGAGTCTAGAGCACATCTCCAGTGAGAGAGTCACAGAAAACACCTCAAATACTTCATAACCTTGCCATTCAGGGGCTCAACTGTATAAGGTCTCAGGTGAACCAATGACCCACCTCTCACCATTCCTGAGCAGTCAATAACCCAGGGAACTCAAACAGAGCCAAAAGTCATTTGATACTAACTTTGTTTTGACCATCTGACATACTGTCCACCCTGCGGGGAAACAGAGACAATGCTCTCTGCACAAGGCCAGAGACATGCCAAAAAATAAACATTGTGGCCAGGTCTGGAGGGCAGGTTCTGTGGTTGCTATCAACTGCTCAAACCAGGTCTCCTCTCTTCTCAGCTCTAAATAGGTGCTAATTCTTCAGAGGGCTATCAGAGCTGTACTTTGGAGACCAATAACTATTTTGGTCTCCAAAGTCTTGATTACAAAGAAATATAAGCTACCCAGTTGTTGATGAGAATCCAATTCTCTTTACTGGCCATAACCAAATAGTGGGGGAATGGGGACAGCGGGGAAGGGGAATGGTGATCCAGAGATAGAAATTAACTTGGGACTGTCCAGTAAACATCGGGCAAAAAATGTCCAAAAAATTAGGCAAGGGCTGGAAAACTGATTCCACCAAAGAACCCCTATAAGGTATGATTGCATTTGCCCCAGAAACATTTTCTTAGAAGCTATTTGTGCTACAAAGTCAGTGCTGAGCAAGTAATGGCTTGCTCCCCAGAGACCTCCTGCCACCCACTTAAGCTTCTTCCTTAATGCACACCCCTCTCATTCAGACCCTGTGGGGCTGCTGCTTCCCAAAGCTGGTAAGGTGAAAGGGTTTCCCAGGGTCAAGCAGCAATCCCCTCCCTTCTATCTAGTTTTCTTGTAAGAAGGGCTCAAGAGTGTGTGAGCCCTGGGGAGAAAACACTGCCCCGGGTAGCCAGTCGTCTCTGCTATTCCAGCTCTAGCCACGTGAGGGCCCCTGGCTCCAGAGAATCGGGCACTAGGCCCTGGCTCTGCTCCCAGGGAAGGCTGGAGCTGGGAAATCCTAGCTCAGCAGGCCTGGGGTGGCTCTGTTTCACCAACACCTGAGGGCGGGCGAGTGTACCACGAAATCTCAGGTTTCAGCGGGATGGCAGTTGCCTGTCTAAAGGCTTCTCTGTTCCTTGGAATTGTACAGAATGTCTCTTGTGGCTTTTCCTCCTCCCTCCGTTTTTCCTGTTGACTCTCCCCATCCTGCTCTCTGAATCACCAGACTCCACAGGAAAGCAGCAGATGTTGACTTTACTCCTTTTGAGCCAACGTCAGCTCCCTTCTATGAAGCAAGGAGCAGACAGGAAGGTGAGAGGCAACAAATGGAGGAAGATAACCCTCATGCTTTCCAAACTGTGAAGGAGGATGTAAAGGGAATCTGAAAGGAGTCAGAGGCCTAGGCAAAAAATTTTTGATTCCTGGAAGATAGGGAAAAAAGGCCCCAAACCAAAGCCCTAATGTTGGCTATGGAACTAGAATTATGAGGGGGGAAGCACACAGGGTGGGACTGTTCCTAGTCTTGGTGCCAGACCTTGTCTGAGGTAAGGCCTCATATCCCACTAGCAGCATCCTCATGACTTTAAAAGTCAAGTCAGGTTGCAGGTCTGGGGAAATAGTCCAGAGGCTTCTTCTTATCCCACCTGAGCCCCCAAACCTCCACTCTTATGCAAGTCTTTTGGAGAAGCTTCCAGGAAAGACTTTCTGGGCTTTATTCTACATTCATTACTCCAATTTTTCTTCCCTTTTTTCTTCCTCAGGGATTTTCTTGCGGGCAAAGAAGCCAAGCTGTAGAGGAAGAGATAAGAGTCATGACAAAATGCCCTGCCTGGGGACCCTGTCAACAGCTCTCAGACATATCTGAAGTCTTCACTTTTGTTCTGCTTCCAAAAATGAGATTCAAACTTATTTTATTTAGTTTAATTCAACCAACAGTTGTGGAGTACAGTGAAGGAGATTCAGGCATGACACCCACAGTCTGCTCAGCTGCTTAACACAAATGTACCTCTCCCTGCTATAATCAAGGATCTCTCAACTCATGGGCACCATGCTCCATCTCCCCACTAAAGCAGTACTTACCTTCCAAAGGCAGAAGACAAGGAGAGCAAACAGGAGCAGCCCTCCCAGGACACTGCCAATGAGGATCCACAGGGAAATGAGGGCCGGGTGGGTCTGAATCACCTCCAAGAGGCTCTGTATAGGAAGGAGAGTTGTTTATCACTTGCACCCTCTTGCCCAGCTACCCTCACCTCCCATTATAGCAAAGCCAACCTGAAAACAGAAAGACAGAGGAAAGAAACTGAGGCAGGAATGGAGGCAGTAGGACCCCAGCACCCTGATTTATCACTCTGACTTTCCAACTGATGCCTAATGAAGAGGTTTCTATTCAGAAAAGCCCCCAAGTGCCAGTACCCCAGCCCATCCCCACCCTCACTATTTCCACAGCTCTCAAACTCAGTCTCCAGCCCCACCTCACTCCAAGAAAAGGGTTCAGGCAGCTGTAGGACACTGCCCTCCTCAGTTCCCAGCTCAAAGGTGCTGACCACTGTCAAAGACTTGAATTTGGCCTGTAGAACAAGTAGATGAGAAGACAATTAGCGTGAGCCATCATCAGGTGGTACAGCTGAACCACCTGACGATGGCTCATGTTCTGCCTAATAGCAGAAGAAAAGGTTGGAGACCAATGGGGAAAGAGAGGAAGGGTAATAAGAGGGAAAGCCTCTGGCCCTTCATATATGCTGTTTGCTCTACCTGTAATGCATTCAGCTCCCCTTTCTTCGGCTAACCTCCTTTAAGTCAGAGTTTAGATGTCATCTCCCCTGGGAATTAGGGAAATGGTTCCTCCTAACCTCCACTGCCCTGGATTAAGTTATAATATTCTATTTATTTCTCTGTCTTTTACCACTTAACTCTAAGATCCTTGAGATCGAGGGCTGTATCTTACTAATTTGTGTCCCTAGTGCCTAGCACAGTGCCAAGTACATAACAGTTTCTCAATAACTAATTGTTGAAAGAATAAATAAGGGCATGAAAAAAGGATACCAAAGAGAGAGAACCAGACTTAGAAAGAGATGGTCTGTCAGACTTAACTTCCCCAAAACATTTGCCTACATCCCAGGAATCTTGTGTTATTCAAAGGAGATGGTACATGGGAAAGCACAATATAAACCCCTAATACTGCATAGCTGTTATAATTAGGAAGTCACTTCCCTGCTCAGAAACTCACAGTAACTCTTCAGTGTCTACCACATTGAGTTCAATATCAATGTCCCCAGCTTTAGAGAATTTTCATAATCTAGATTCCTTTCAACTATACAATCTTATGTCCCACTACCCTCCAATACATAGCCTGCGTGTAATACCAACTATTTATTCATTCATTTAAGAAAAATGTATTAAGTCACTACGGTGAGTTAGGCATGGTACTAAATGTTGGGGATATTCTCCTCATTGTATGCCTAATACAGGGCCTTTATACAGTAGGCACTTGAAGGATTATTAGTTGATTGAACTTAGGCATCTTATAAATGTTGATTGATTATTGATATAGCACTAAGGGATGGTAAATGGAGGTAAATACAAGGATAATAACTAGTTTTTAATGAGTCCATCACATTATCATTTGTTCTTAACAATATGAAGTTGGTATTACTCACCCCACTTAGTGATGAGGAGAAAGTAGCTTAGAGAAATGAAATAACTTGTTCAAGGTCCAACAGCTAGTGGGAGACAAAGCTGGAACTTGAACTTGGGTCTATCTACCTCCAAAGCAGATGCTAAAGTTCCAAATAGGAGCAGAAGAGAAGATTAATAGAAGAGGAAAGACTTACCCTCCGGAAAAATTCATTGTGAACCAGCCTCAGTAGTCCAACAGAGACCTCAGTCCCCTTTGCCAGTTGCTCAAGGTGGCACCTCACTACCTGACACCAAGTATTGCTCCCATTCTACCAGAAAAGAGAGACGGTGTGTCCAAAGTGTCCCCTACTTACCACTCTTCATCTCAAACCTCGAAACTCCACTGCTCCCCACTGCATTCCCACTCTGGACACTTTCTTCACCTTCTTGTAACTCATACCAGTCTGCTTATGTTCTGAAGCTCCTCTGGATGCACAGGGAGCCCCGGGGGCTCGGTCAGGTTCTGTACTATGCAGCTTGCCTGGAGGAAGATCCAGCTTGAGGTGGGAGGCCACCCACTTCAGGCTGAGCAGCCACATGCTACCCACACTCTTACAGTTCTTCCCTGGGTAACCCCTTTCCTTTGTCCCAAAGAAGCCACATATGTAAAAGAAAGGTCCCAAGGGGAAGGAGCCCTGAGGGAAGTGACCCGGCAGACAGGGAGCTGGGTGAGTCCACCAGATCAAGGTGGCAGGTTCCACATACCCCTAGCCCAGACTCACATTATTAGTAATGACTTGAGACAGTGACAGGAAGTAATTGTCCCCATGGGCCACAGCTGGAAGGAGAGCTGAGATGATGAGGCCACCGACCACATAGCAGCCTAGGTTCTGAACCTGAGAGGAGGATTGGGAAGGGGAAGAGGTGGAAGACAGAGGACTCCTACTCATCTCTTCCACTTCACCCTGGATGCCTTTGAAATCTCAGAGAGACTCTCCCCATCCTTTGCTCAGGACTCTCCCCACTCCACTCCACCCCAGCTCATGCCAGTGAAGGCCCTTCCAGCTTCTCACCCTAAGAGTGGTTTTGAATTCAGGGCCCACTGGGAGAGTCTCATATGGGTGAACCTCATAACGATGCAAAGTGGACTCACTGCATGGACACCAAATCAGGCAGTACATGGTCACAGCCACGACACAGACAAGGGGAACATGATCAGCACGCAGACATGGATTCAGGGAGGGCAGGGCCAGTACATGGATAAACAGATAGAATACATAAGATAGGAATGAGACATGACACAAACTGGGTACAAACTTTATGATCATATCCCATACCTCTTCACCCCAGCTTCAGTCCCCAGGGCCCAGCAAAGCCCTATACCTAGGATGTATAGGTATACCTGTACCTAGGAAAGGAAGATGCTTAAAAGAGAAGGTTCAGCATGAGTGGTACTGAGGGCAAAGAGATGGATCAGCCCCAAGGGTTTGGGTTTTGGGGAACACCCAATCACATGGAGGGAGAGGGAGGAGATATAAAGAGTAAGAGTTTGGGGTCAGAACAAGGTCCCAGCAGGGGGCTGACTCATACCTAGAGAACAGGAGGTGAGGTTCATATTGGATGAAGGCTGAGGTCTGGATTGTGTTATCTTGAAGGGTCCCATTTCTCTCCAGACTATTGCTGTAGAGTCAGAGGCAGAGGCTCACATACCAGATTCATCCCAGACACCCCTCTCTGGAGTAGAAGAGTCAGTGCTGTTTCCAATCTGGCCCGCCCCCACCCACCACCATGAAAACCAATAGGAAAAGGCTGGGAGGGGGCTCCCTTTGTTCTTACCTGGTGGCAGTCAGCCTGACAAGGACCTGGCTCAGGAGAGAGGAGCAGCTAAACTCAAACTCTAGCAGAAAGGTCACCTGGGAGCAGGAAACATGGGGTCATGGTAGATTCCTCTTCATGGGGCAATTACAGAGGAGCAGGAGCCCTTGTGTGCCTCCTTCCCTAAACTCCCAGGCCCACAGATTCCAGCCCCTGCTCTCTCAGAGCCCCTTTCTCATGCTGGGCCCCAACTCACCTTGGCTCCAGTCTGAAAGACAGGGTGCCCCACACTGCAAAACCGGGCATGAGGGGAAGGGGCTGCACATTCCACCTTCACTGGACTGTCCCTCTGGGAGCAGAAGAATGGAGGTGGACGTCTGGGGCTGGGGCTGCACCTGCTCTCCTGCCTACAGCCTCTCATCACTGAGCCTTTCTCTAGAGCGCCTCGCAGCCACGACCAATACCCCAGTCTTCTTCCTCCTTCCCTAGTTCCTCCTAAACTCTCTCCCCAACGGCACCTGGTGAGTGAAGCTGGCCAGGTGGAGGTTTCTGGAGAAGCTGAGGAGCAGGCTGGTGTTGTAGGCATTTTCTTTCCTGTTCTCCAGAGTTCCTGACACCAGCACTTTGCGCCGACTGCCTCGAACCACGAATGGGTGCTTCCTAGGGGTGATGAGTAAGGAAGAGTCCGGGAGTTGAAGGGGTACAGAAAGCCTCAATTCCTTTTCCTGGGCAAGAAACAGCCCTCTGCTCCCTTCAAGTCCTTTCCAATAAGCCTTGGATCTCCCTACTTTGGCCAGTTCATGTCCATCCCACCTGGAGCCTCTGATGTCCATGTCAGCTTGAAGCACCAGGTCTGTGACACATTCATTGTCAGGGCCACAGTCTTTCGAGAAGGGGACCTAGAGAGGAGAGAAGCTGAGGGCTAAGAGGAAGGCAGTGGAAAGGAATGAAATTCAGGGGAAATGGAAAGAGAAGAAAGGGGGCCCAGGTCAGATTTCACCAGAATCTCATGTCTCCTCCCTCCCCTTTCTCCGGAGTTCACTAGGAAGGGCAGGGTCAGGACCCAGGGGCAGGGCAGGGCGTGGTGCCTCTGACCAGCTTCCGTATGGAGGTGGACGAGCCCTCACTCAGCACAGGCCCTGGCTTTGTGGTGTCGTCCAACGCAAAGGTCACAGTCAAGGCCACTGGTCGGAGGTAATCTGACATATCCTGATGGAAACCAGAGTCAAGGATCATGGGGAACCGGGGACAGGGGTACCACCCAGGCCTGCGGCAGAATGTGATACTTAATAGTGATCATTTATCGAGTACTTTCTGTGTGCTGGGCATTGTTCTAAGGTTTACCAATATCATTATATTTAATTTGAATACAACTCCTATCGTGTAGTTTTGATTATTATCCCCCCTTTTCAGGCAAGGAAACTGAGGTTCACAAGTTATGTGACTTGCCAGAGTTCATCGGTGGTAAACGGCAGAGCTAGGATCCAAACCCAGATCAGCCTGACTCGAGTCCAAACTGTCTCACTTCCTGGCTTCCTCTTTCTTGCCCATCCAGTAGAAATTCCTCCTCTGCTCCAGCCTTCTCCTCACTCCCAGCCCTGATGCAAAGCAGTTCCTGCCCCCTCCTCACCAGCACATGGAAGTGCAGCTGCTTGCAAGTGACATTCCCCACACTAAGCTGGAGCCTCCGAGGGGACAGCCTCTGGCCAGAGCCATCAAATGCTGCACGTGCCCCAGCTGTCCGCTCATCCAGTGATGCTGTGAACTGCATATCTGAATAGGGCAGAGAAGAGCAAGAGTGGAGAGGGGCCCAGGGACCAAGGGGTTGAGAGAGCTGCTGGGATGTACTCCAGTCACTCACAGAATCTGCGATCCCAGTGGCCAGGAGTGTGGGAGGTCACTTGGAAGCAAAGGGCTGCAGATAGGCAGGCTGCCTCCTGGCCTCGCCGCCTGCAGTCGCTCTGAACCACACTGATGGCCGAAGGGGTCACATCCAGTGAAGGGGCCAGGTGGACAATGGGCCGGGAGCTGGGCACAGAATAGAGAAAAAATTCTAGCACTAGGAGCAAAGTATTCTGTGAGCAAGGTAATCTCCAGGATTTGTCTCCCTGAGGTCACAGGGAAGAATGAGGGGTGAGGTGCACATAAGTCACGCTCCCCTGAACCTCCTGACAGAAGTAAGATAATTGCTAACATTTAATAAGCACTTCCCATGTACTAGGCACTATTAAGATCTTCACATGGATTATCACATCAATTCCTCACAACAAGCTTGTAAATTTGGTGCTGTTATTAATTATTCCCATTTTATAAACTAGGAAATGGAGGCACAGAATAAGTGGATCAAGAAATCCAAACCTTAGTCGGTGACTCCAAAGCCCTTGCTTGTAAAAGCCATGCTCTCTGTCCACTGCTACCAGAGTTGTGACACTCACCTGAGCAGGATGGCTGCTCCCTGGGCACCCACAGCCACATCCACCAGGTCATCTCCATCCAGATCGAGCCGGCCATCCACACTTCGGCCAAAGTAGCTGAGGGCCTGTGGCATGGAAACTGCAGCAATCCGCTGAAAGGGAGAAAGGGGAGATTGAGCAGGTACTCCTATACCTGATTTCCTGCTCTGCCCACCTGGGCCTTCCTAACTCTCCCATCAGGCATGGGAAGGAATAGGAGAAACTTGCCTGTGTTCAGGAGTCCCTTAGTGAAGCAATCCCTATAATACCCTCCCACCTCACCTTTCTCACTGCTGATAAAAAAGCACTTATTCAATCTGGGTCTCAACCCAGAAGAGCACTGATAAGCAAAGAGCACACCTCCCCTTTCCCTTCCTCCCACCATGCCCCTACTTTATCTGCACACATCTGACCTGGGCAGGATGGGGCTTGACTCCACTCTGGGTCCCATGATACAGGTACAGCGCTCCACGGTGCATGTCCTCCAGGGGTGCCCCCACAGCCACATCAGCAAAACCGTCTTGGTTCAGATCAGGAAGGGCTCCCATGGCAAAGCCAAACCGAGCATCCTGGGGAGGTTCTGGCTGAAGTGTTCCCTGGAGTATCAGCAAGGACTGCTGGTGGAGGTGAGAAGATGGAAAGATGCTGAGCTGACAGTCCCAACCCTTCAGCCAGTCCTCAAATGCATGTGCCTTCCTCCCTCCTTCCACCCCCGACAAACAAGTTTTAAGGGATCCCAGCAAGTCTCACCTGGCTCACCAAATACACATAAACACGTCCTGTTTCCTTATTCTGGGGTCCCAGGAACATGGGGGCAGCCACAAGTAAGACATCGGTTGTTCCATCCCCATCCATATCCAATGGGCAAAGTTCACTGCCAAAGTATGAGCCAATCTGGAGAGTGGTGGGTAGTTATAACCCCAGAGAAATGGGAAGGTGATTGTGGACAAGTGGGAAGCACCCACTGGCCTGCCAATCTGGTCCTGACACTTTTAACAGACTGTGCCAACCTGAATTCAGCACAGGCTTTTCAGGCCCCTCTCTTGCCCCTTCGCTCTCTTCCCCCAGCCCGGAGGTCCCTCAGGATCCAAGGGTCCCACCCTCACTTGGATTCCCTACCTGCTCCCCCTGGAGGCTCTGGGTGACCCTCACAGCTCCATCTTTCTTAAGCTGGAAGGCGATGACCTTTCCTCGATGTCTAAACCGAGGAGCGCCTGAGAGAAAGAGGCAGCGTCCACCCCGCAAAAGCATGGAGGAAACCGAGTAACCTAGAAGTGGACAAGGAATCAGGGATGAAAGGGAAAGATGGGGTAAGAGTGGGATGGCTCCCTAAAGGCACAGGAAGAGGTGCCAAGGAAAGTAGCAGGAGATCAAGTGAGAAACTGCCTGAGTTAAGAGGGGGTACCTCCTAGTCCCCACTGAGGAAGCATTTCCTCCCCACCCCTAATCCTTTGCAACTTAATGCAACTCACCCAGGTAGGCTGCATGGTTCTGCAATTCAGGGGGGAATTCATCTTCCAGGGCCGTCCGTTGGGGGAAGAGGCGGTGACCTTTTTCAAGCCATAACACTGAGCCACCCCAGTCATAGGCCCCTACCATCCCAAAGAGAATCCCATCCTGTAGAGTAGAAGCAGATGGGGTCACTGAAAAGACAGCAGGGAATAAGAAGAAAGTACTTTCCAGGTATGAGAAGGTCACTAAGAGTATGCTGGGGTCAGCTGGAAAGGGATGAGAAGGTCAGAATGAACATTACTTATAGGAGGAATCTAGAAGAGGCCAGGGATTGAAGGTGTCTGAGGCAGAGGTTGGAAAGAGTCAGCTGTTGAGAGGGCTCGTGGAAGGGTCAGAGTCTGTCCAACCTTTAGTCGATGTGTAGAAAAACCAATCTGAGACATTTCCAGTCCAAAGGAGCTCTCATTTTCTCCATGGGATCCTTGAGCATGAGAAAATATCAAGGCAATATCAGGAAAGACAGCTCCCTCTTTGACCTACTGAACTCATCCCAGAACCTCACCTACACTCCAGAATAGCCCCTACCCTGTCCTCCATTTCTCCAAAGTAATCATTACCCTCGAGGCCAAAAATCCTGTCTCCTAGTGCGTCCACAATATCAGTCAATGCAGCTTCATCTGTGACATTGAAGAAGAATCTCTCATCTGGATCACTAGCAATAGCTCTGATTTCCCGCAGGAAAGAGCTAGGGTCTCGCTGCCGCCGGAGATAGTGACCAAGGACCTGAGGTCAGGAGATCAAAGTGGGGTCTGTTAGCTGTGTGGCATGAGATGTTACAGCTGGCACAGAATACAGCCAACTGAAGTGACGGAAGGGGATATGGTTGACGTCTGGGAAGTGGTTAATACCCATTTTCTCAAGTTCCCAGTCCTCAGTGTCACTGTCCCCACCCCTCCTCAATCCCTCCGGATCCAGAGTAGATTCTCACTGCAATCCCATAGCGTGTCACTCTTCCAGCTTCACAGGCCTTTAGTGCTGTGGGAAGCTCCTCTCCATCATGTGATTCTCCATCAGTGACAACCACCAGTAACCTGGCAGCCTCTGGTCGGCCTCCATGGGATTGACTAAATCCTTCTGTGCTGAGGAGAGAAACAAGTGAAGTGTGATTAGATGCACACACACACACACACACACACACACACACACACACACACACACACACACAACTTGACATTGTCAGCAGTTCACCAAGATCAGACATCTTACTTTTAGTCCATTTCCCTGACAGCGTGTCACATGGAGACAGGCACACAATACGAACACAAATGTTTGAGTGGCACAGAACAGACAGAGCAGCAAATTATCAATACAAATGAGTATAAGATCCATTCATTCATAAATTCATTCAGGCAATATTGCATTTGGGAGGACAAGTATTAAGGGAATGTATAATAAAGGAGAATGGTCAGATCAGGGAGTCTTCCCAGAGATGAGTTTTGAATGATCACTCATGAGTGGTGGAGAACCTGAGGGCCAAGAAAAAAGGGGGAGAGGAGGGTAGAATGAAAGAGTTCTGTTTGCAGAGATAAAGCAGAAACATGGAGAGACACAGACATAGACACTGTGGAAATGCAATGAGAGGGAGCGTGGTGACAGCCAACTTAGCCTCCCCCAAACCACCAGTAGTGTGCACACAAAGATAAACATGCAAGACATCTTGGAATGTACACACCACACTGCAAACCCTCTCCTGACCCTTCTAGGCCCTCCTTACTCTGGCATCCCATATTTGTCTCCCCAGTGCCTCACCAGGCCACTGTGATTGCTTGGGCAGTCCTTGTTTCTCGTCCCTCCCGCCGACTCAGGTTCCTTGCTGCCCTCATCACTTCTTCCTTGGTTCGGAAATCTCCCAGGGACCACTCATGTACAGGGCTCTCCCCATACTGTACCAGTCCCACCTGAGAATAAAGAGTGCACTCAAATGGAGTGTATGTATGGGGCGAGGAGAGAGAAGAAAAGTATGTGAGGGAGGGTTGCTGAGTACTTGGGTACTACTGAAGGCACTCCCAACATCTCCCTGTCTCTCCCACTCCAAGCCCACCCATATTCCCTTCTTTTACCTGTATCTGCTCTGGGTCAATAAACAGCCTTCCTACTAGTCTTCGTAGGAAAGTCTGAACTTCAGACCAGGGGTAAATGCTGTTGGAGCCATCCAAGACAATGACAACGTCCATGTATGTGGGGCAGCCTAGGAGGAGGGGAATGGTGATGGGGAACAGAAGGGTAGAAGGATATTGGGCATGGGGCAACAACGGAAGAGGTCACAGGAGAAACATTTATTAGGCACTTCTGACATGCAAAGAAAGTAGTGTGCCCTCTACCCTGGGTAAATATAGAAATGAGAAAAAGAGGAATTGGACATCCATGTAATTTACTAAAAAATGAAACAATGAAGAAATTAAGTGCTAGGTAGAAACACAATACTGCTCTATGCTGTAGGAGAACAGAAGAGGGTCAGTTCTGATAATGGGAAATCAAAGTGTAATGAAAGGTATTTGTATGGAGAACATTTCAGACCAAAGATGGATGTATAAAATAGATGACACTGTGAAGGGTGAGGTACATGCTGTGGCCAAGTGTGTGGAGGGAGTTTTTGAAATTGGTTAGATCAGTTCATAAAGTTTTGATGCCCTGGCAAAGAATGTGAATTCTAACCTGCTAGGAAACATGGGGCTTTTGTAAGATAGCAGTGAGGATAGGCATGCAGGCCTCCTGTTAAGCATCACACCCTGTTGCACCATCTTTTGCCCACCCTGCACCCCATTCTAGAGACCGAGTCATCAGGCCCTTCTTCTGGCTCACGTTGTGTGGTGGGTGCCAGACTTCCTTGAGGCTGGAATGAAGCACCTACATGGGTACATATCCCAGAACTGAAGACAGAGGAGCCACAAGCACGAGACCAGAGAGGGGCACAAGCCTGGGGATGAGGAGGGGGAAAAGTTACTTCCCAGACTTGACAGGACACCCTCAGAACACACTCCTAGTTGAAGTAGGCATTGAGACCACTCCCCGAAATACCCTTCCTTGCTTTCTAAGGTTTTAAACTCCTTGATCCCTCCACATAGACCTGTTTCCCTTACCATACTGCTCTTCTTTCCACCATGGACCTTCAGAGACCCTCCCACTACCCTTTTCTTAACTCACCATGAATCCCCCATCACCATCTGTCTCTAGTAGAGACATCCCCAGGTGCATATTCACAGCAGAGTGAGATGAATTTCCCAGTGGATAGTCACCTGGTTGGAGGGGGTTAGAAGAGAATGAGATCCTGGAATCATGGATAGGTTGCTTAAGTTAAGGGTGCTTTTGGAAAAGGATGAGAACAGATCAGAATCAAGTTAGGGACGGGGAGGATACAGGATATGCAGGTGAAGAAGGTAAGGTATAAGGGGTCAAAGCTACTAGGATTGCAAGGTTAGCGAGGGTTTAGGAGTGGAAGAATGAGGTATCTTCTTACCCAAGTGGCCCTTGATGCATGGGGCACTGTGGGATCCCCCTACAGGACAGCGATAAACATCCCCCCTTCGGTCACCTGAAGGCCCATCCCAGGGGGCGCCCACCAGCATCCTGGGAGGAGGACATTAATATAAGCATAGTGTGAACAAGACCCTTGAGGTAGGCCAGAGGAAAAGTGCATGGGGGTGGTAGGTCTAGAGCCCTAGCCAATTCCAAAAGATCAGATTAATTTAAATTCCCACCCACTGTGCCTCTCCTTTAACAGCTCAATTACAGCCCCAATCCATGGCCCTCTAGCTTCCTCCTCACCATCGTTGTCCACCCCCAACATATTGTAAGACGCTGTATCCAAATTCAGCCTCCCGTGGCCCTGGGAATAGTCGTGGGCGATGCACATCCAGGTTAAAGGGGGAGCAGAGACCTGGGGGGCCAGGGTCATAAGGTTAGCAGGAAGCAGCCAGAGAGGCTAATGGACACACAGACAGGCACAACCAGAGAGAAACCAGGAAGGGAATGTTTTGAACTCAGTCTATACCCTTGTTTCTTACTCATAGCTGTCCTGGCCTCTGTTGATGACAGGTACTCAGACCTCCAAGCAAGGATGATCTCCCTCCTGTGTCGGAATGCAGCTGTCTGACTTGTGGCCCTCTGCCATGCTGGTGCACAGCTGTATTTCCATTCCTACACCTGAAATCTCATTTACAGACATGTGTGGAAGGGGCAAGTTCCTCTTTTCTATGGCATTACTACTCCGACACATTGTCCTCCCCAAACTGTGAGGGTCAAAAGAGGGAGCGGGCCTTTCTGCAGGCCCAGAACTACTATTCCTTCCAAATTCTCCCCGAACCCAGGACATAGGGAGAACAAGAGGAGGCTAGGGAGCACTGCATGCCTGGGTGTCTTGTCTTTCTTTTGGACTTCCAGTGTCATTGTTACACTTACTCTCTTTGATTCCAGCCCTGAAAACCTCAGTGGGTAATTAACTGGGTGGGGTCTCTCGCCCGCCCACACAAATGGTTTGCTATCCATTCTTACCAAGGGTCCCAGCACCCCAAAGTTCCCCCCTACCTGCTTGCTCTCTAACTCATCCACTCTCCGCCTACCTGCATTTCTTCCTTAACTCTTGACTCACTTTAATAACTCCCTCATCATATCCTGGCTGACTCTTCCCTCCCAACACCAATCCCTTTAAAATCAGAACTGGTATTTTGGGAAGCAAAGATTACAGGCCACTGGTGAGGAAAAATTCCAGAGCTCTTGTCCCTCCCACGGTTCTTTCCCTCTGTCTTGCTTCTTCCTTTAAAGCAATCCCCTCTCAGGCTACCCCACCACCACTACCACCAAAGTTATAAGCTCTGTCCCAAACCATGCTCGTTTTCAGAAAGGTGTTTTGTACGTGAGCCTTTTTGCATCCAGGAAACTGACAGGATTCTGTGACCAGAAACTGTAGCACATTGGTTAGATAAACCCAGAGTTCTGACCACACAGTCACTTATGCCTCAGATCTCAAAGACCACCAGAGTAGGAAGAAGTAGGAAAGGGGATCATAGGAATCAGACTAGCCACGTGGCAGGTCACATCATGTTTCTTTTTGATCCACTGATTCCTCTAGGGCTTAGAACAAATGTTTTAGTTAACTGGACACAAATCTGACACTGGGTGCAAGGCCTTGCCAGCCTCAATAATGAAGCGGTCATATGTGTGGGAATAAAAATGGAAGCATGCAAAGACACACACACACACACACACATACATATGTGTGGGAATAAAAATGGAAGCATGCAAAGACACACACACACACACACACACACACAATGTAACCTTTCACCGTAGCTCCCAGACACACACACACACACACACAATGTGACCTTTCACCGTAACTCCCAGAGAATTTTAACCTAAAGATCCCAGTGCCAAACAAGCCGTACATCTCCCATAAGAAGTTAACCTCCCTCACCTGTCAGGAACATCAGGGGTAAGAACAGGTGAGGGGTGAGGAGCTCCATGCCTGGTTGTTCTCTGTCCGGGTGAGAAGTCCTCTGTGCCTGTGTCCCTCTCCTCTTCTGTTTTCTTTACTCTCCCTCTCATCCTGCCCCCTCCCACTGGTAGCTAAAAATAAAGTTGGAAGGAATGGGAGGAGTGATGGTGGGGAACTCTGGGGAGTCCCAGACCAAGGAAAGGACTAGGCATCTTAAGTCTATTTCTCTGCCTTCGTGCTGCCCCCTGGAGGCGTCATCTCAACATCCAATGGCAAGCACAATTCTTGATTATTTTTTGCCTTTTTTTTTAGTTTTTCTCTCCTTAGTTGTTGCTGGACAATAATGCTTTCCTCAGGTTTGGAATAGAAAGTAGGAGTAGGATATAAATGCTTTTCACTTCCTACTCTTATTTATCTCAACCTGGGATATGGAAAATGAACGAGGTAATAACAGTGTTATCATTTCCCCATCCACCCAGAGGAGTCACAGCAAGTGAGGACAGAGCCAGTCCATAAACCAAGCCTTATCAGCCCCACCCCACTTAGTTGTGACTCAGGTTCTGCTGCCTTGTGACATTATGGTTTTTGGGGGGACTAAAAACTATAAACTGGTGTGGGGTGTGCTTTGTGGAACGAGTATAAATACTTTATCATTAGACCCCTGTCTTCTCAATTAGGCTATAAACTTCTGAAGTTGGGACCATGGAGTTTCTTAGTTTTTTGTCATCTCTGCCATCTAGTGTTATGCCCTGTATAGTGTAGGTGCTTAATATAAATCTGGGTGATGATACCAGTGGCTAATCCCATGTAAAACCCAAAAATAGTGACAGGAATAGGGGCCTCAGATGACCAGAACAAACAGCACCAGGCCAAACATTAATGAGCAAACTGATCTTTAATCTGCTGACCTGGAAAGCTTGTTCTTATTGTGGGCACGGACCACAGCTATTTACACAGAATCATTGTACAATATTTACAGCAAGATGCTAGACACAGCATCCTTCTGGATAGGCAAAGAAAGGGTAAGAACAGACTAGGGAACAGAGCTCTGAAATCATAAGTGTAAGCAGAAATCTGCAGGTATGAGTAGAGGGAAGGATAAGGGCCATGTCATGAGGGAGGCTGGTGAGGTAGCCATGAGGGAGGAAGAGAAGCATCAAAATACCTCTGGGGTGTGAAGAGTACCCTGGGGCATAATGTCTTTAAAATTATGATTTTGAGTTTGAAGGAGGTAAAATCTGCCATAAGCCACCTTTGGGAGGAAAAAGAAGGCAGAATTTTACAGACCACACTTTTTTACCTCCCCTACCCAAAACTAACTCTGCTACTGATTAAATTCCTAGGACAGGAGGATTAAGAAGGTAAAAAAAGAGATGCAGAGACAAAATCTTAAATAGACTTAAGAGAAACAAAGTAAAAAGATTCAAGAGACTCAGACAATGCAGTGAAGGAAAAGACAAAAGCTCAGCATATCTGAACATTAGAATCATCTTTGACTTCACAAGTCACCTTTCTTCACCTCATTTTCCCCAAAGCTCCTCTCTACTCCTAAATCTCTGAATTGTAAGTTTAGCCAAGGAGTAGAGTTAGAATAAGGGTGGTATATTGGGGACAATCTAAGATTCCATCTTACCAATTCAAGTCCCCTCTTATTCTGTACCACAGTATCAGGGCTTGAGTCGTAGCCAAGGGCAGATTAGAGTGAGAATAGACAGGATGGAGGACACAAGGCCACAAAGCCCCACAATCCCAGGGCCACAGCGCCAGAGACCTAGTTTCTCCAGTGGAATGAAAAGATCACAGGCATTTCTGACCACATCCAGTAGAAGGGGGGGGTGACTTCGAAGGACCCGAGCCAGGAGCAGGACTCGGAGCTGAAGTTTCAGAGCCAATTCGGGAAGGCCTCCTCCTGGAGTCCCTGGACCCCCAGGTCCCCCAGTTTCAATTCCTCCTGGGACTCCACCTCCAGAACCTTTCAGTCGCCGGCTACAAGCTGAAGATTCTTGTTCCATCAGTAAGCGAATCTCATAGGCATCACGGCTCAAATTCATGATGAGGGAAAACAGATAGTACCTAGGATAGGGTACAGGACAAAAAAGTCAGTAAAGGCATGTATACCCAACTTAGCTGCTATTAGAAATGTCCTCCCACCTTTCTGTAACTAATACGTGTTTATGTGTACCTTAAGATCATTAGCATCATCAATCTTCCAAGATCAACCTCAAATTTCACTTTTCCATTTAGCAACCCATTAGCACAATCAATTTAAACTATAATAATGCATATTTGTTTTGAAAGAACAAGCTTCAGTTGTTTTTCAGACTCAGACACATTATAGATCATTTACATCCCTATCTTTTAGTTTAAAAAAAATGCCCAGATGTGTTAAGCAGCTTGCCAAATGTATTAGATCATAAATTCCTTAAGAATAGTCCATGTTTTATTTTTATTCCACTCTGACAACAGTGGCATGTACCCCATATTAACTGTCCTACCTCTAAACACATCTTGAATCCAACTACAATCTATTACATTCTGCCACCAGTCTAAGCCACCATCATCTCTTGCTTGAACTACTACTCTAGTCTTTTACATGGTCTCTCCATGGCCACTCTTGCACCCCAACCCCAACAATCTAACTTCATGTAGTAGCTAGTATAAACATAAGTCACATCATTACTCTCCTTCTTAAAACACTCCACAGTTTCCTTCCTATCACAGCTAGAATAAAATCTGGATAATTTATAAAGGCCATATATGATAAACCCACAGCTAACATCATACTGAACAGCGAGAGGTTGAAAGCTTTTCCTCTGAGATCGGGAACACGACAGGGATGTCCACTCTCTCTACTGTTATTCAACATAGTACTGGAGGTCCTAGCCATGGCAATTAGACAAAACAAAGAAATACAAGGAATCCAGATCGGTAAAGAAGAAGTCAAACTGTCACTATTTGCAGATGACATGCTATTGTACATAAAAAACTCTAAAGACTCCACTCCAAAACTACTAGAACTAATATCGGAATTCAGCAAAGTTGTAGGATACAAAATTAACACACAGAAATCTGTGGCTTTCCTATACACCAACAATGAACTAATAGAAAGAGAAATCAGGAAAACAATTCCATTCACAATAGCATCAAAAAGAATAAAATACCTAGGAATAAACCTAACCAAGGAAGTGAAAGACCTATACCCTGAAAACTACAAGACACTCTTAAGAGAAATTAAAGAGGACACTAACAAATGGAAACTCATCCCATGCTCCTGACTAGGAAGAATTAATATCGTCAAAATGGCCAACCTGCCCAAAGCAATATACAGATTCGATGCAATCCCTATCAAATTACCAACAGCATTCTTCAATGAACGGGAACAAATAGTTCAAAAATTCATATGGAACCACCAAAGACAATGAATAGCCAAAGCAATCCTGAGAAGGAAGAATAAAGTGGGGGGCATCTTGCTCCCCAACTTCAAGCTCTACTACAAAGCCACAGTAATCAAGACAATCTGGTATTGGCACAAGAACAGAGCCACAGACCAGTGGAACAGAATAGAGACTCCAAACATTAACCCAAACATATATGGCCAATTAATATACGATAAAGGAGCCATGGACATACAATGGGGAAATGACTGTCTCTTCAACAGATGGTGCTGGAAAAAATGGACAGCTACATGTAAGAGCATGAAACTGGATCACTGTCTAACCCCATACACAAAAGTAAATTCAAAATGGATCAAAGACCTGAATGTAAGTCATGAAACCATAAAACTCTTAGGAAAAAACATAGGCAAAAATCTCTTAGATGTGAACATTAGCAACTTCTTCATGAAAATATCTCCCTGGGCAAGGAAAACAAAAGTAAAAATGAACAAGTGGGACTATATCAAGCTGAAAAGCTTCTGTACAGCAAAGGACACCATCAATAGAACAAAAAGGTATCCTACAGTATGGGAGAATATTTTCATAAATGACAGATCCGATAAAGGCTTGACATCCAAAACATATAAAGAGCTCATGCTCCTCAACAAACAAAAAGCAAATAATCCAATTAAAAAATGGGCAGAGGAGCTGAAAAGACAGTTCTCCAAAGAAGAAATTCAGATGGCCAACAGGCACATGAAAAGATGCTCCACATCGCTAGTTATCAGAGAAATGCAAATTAAAACCACAATGAGATATCACCTCACACCAGTAAGGATGGCCACCATCCAAAAGACAAACAACAACAAATGTTGGCGAGGTTGCGGAGAAAGGGGAACCCTCCTACACTGCTGGTGGAAATGTAAATTAGTTCAACTATTGTGGAAAGCAATATGGAAGTTCCTCAAAATGCTCAAAATAGACTTACCATTTGACCCAGGAATTCCACTTCTAGGAATTTACCCTAAGAATGCAGCACTCCAGTTTGAAAAAGACAGATGCACCCCTATGTCTATCGCAGCACTATTTACAATAGCCAAGAAATGGAAGCAACCTAAGTGTCCATCAGTAGATGAATGGATAAATAAGATGTGGTACATATACAAAATGGAGTATTACTCAGCCATAAGAAGAAAACAAATCCTACCATTTCCAACAACATGGATGGAGCTAGAGGGTGTTATGCTCAGTGAAATAAGCCAAGTGGAGAAAAACAAATATGAAATGATTTCACTCATCTGTGGAGTATAAGAACAAAAGAAAAACTGAAGGAACAAAACAGCAGCAGAATCACAGAACCCAAGAATAGACTAACAGTTACCAAAGGGAAAGAGACTGGGAAGAATGGGAGGGTAGGGAGGGATAAGGGTGGGGAAGAATAAAGGGGGTATTATGATTAGCATGTATAATGTGGGGGGTGGGGGAAAGGGGAGGGCTTTACAACACAGAGAAGACAAGTAGTGATTCTACAACATCTTACTATGCTGATGGACAGTGACTATAATGGGGTTTGTGGGGAGGACTTGGGGTAGGGGAGAGCCTAGTAAACATAATGTTCTTCAAAAAAATAAAAATAAATTAATTAATTTAAAAAAAACTCTTAGACATAAACATGAATGACTTCTTCATGAACATATCTCCCCGGGCAAGGGAAACAAAAGCAAAAATGAACAAGTGGGACTATACCAAGCTGAAAAGCTTCTGTACAGTAAAGGACACCATCAATAGAACAAAAAGGTATCCTACAGTATGGGAGAATATATTCATAAATGACAGATCCGATAAAGGATTGACATCCAAAATATATAAAGAGCTCACACACCTCAACAAACAAAAAGCAAATACTCCAATTAAAAAATGGGCAGAGGAGCTGAAAAGACAGTTCTCCAAAGAAGAAATTCAGATGGCCAACAGACACATGAAAAGATGCTCCACATCGCTTGTCATCAGAGAAATGCAAATTAAAACCACAGTGAGATATCACCTCATACTGGTAAGGATCATCATCATCGAAAAGACAATCAACAACAAATGTTGGCGAGGTTGTGAAGAAAGGGGAACCCTCCTACACTGCTGGTGGAAATGTAAATTAGTTCAACCATTGTGGAAAACAGTATGGAGGTTCCTCAAAATGCTCAAAATAGAAATCCCATTTGACGCAGGAATTCCACTCCTAGGAATTTACCCTAAGAATGCAGCACTCCAGTTTGAAAAAGACAGATGATGCACCCCTATGTTTATCGCTGCACTATTTACAATAGCCAAGATATGGAAGCAACCTAAATGTCCATCAGTAGATGAATGGATAAAAAAGATGTGGTACATATACACAATGGAATATTACTCAGCCATAAGAAAAAAACAGATCTTACCATTTGCAACAACATGGATGGAGCTAGAGGGTGTTATGCTCAGTGAAATAAGCCAGGCGGAGAAAGACAAGTACCAAACGATTTCACTCATATGTGGAGTATAAGAACAAAGAAAAACGGAAGGAACAAAACAGCAGCAGAATCACAGAACCCAAGAATGGACTAATAGTTACCAAAGGGAAAGGGACTGGGGAGGATGGGTGGGAAGGGAGGGACAAGGGCGGGGAAAAAGAAAGGGGGCATTACAATTAGCATGTATAGTCTGTCGGGGGCACGGGGAGGGCTGTACAACACAGAGAGGACAAGTAGTGATTTTAGGGCATCTTACTATGCTGATGAACAGTGACTGTGGGGGTGTGTGTGGGGGGGACTTGGTTGGGGGGAGCCTGGTGGACATGGTGTTCTTCATGTAATTGTAGATTAATGATACAAAAAAAAATCTGGATAATTTAAACAGGCTTAGAAGAACTCAACATCTGATCCTGCCTCTCTATCTTGTACCACTTTACCTCAACCACTATGCTCCAACCACATTAGTTTCTTTCTGTATCTTGATCACATCAAGCTTGTTCCTGCTATAGGCCCTTTATATATATATATATATTTTTTTTTTTTTTTTGTAGATAATTATTTTTTATTGAAGGGGAGTTGACACACAGTATTACATTACATTAGTTTCAGGTGTACAACATAGTGATGCAACATTTATATACATGACAATTCTAGGTACCAGCTATCACCATACCAAGCTGTTACAATATCTTGACTATATTCATTACATCCCGGTTACTTATTATTTTACCATTGGAAGTGTGCACTTTTTTTTTTGTTTTGTTTTTCTTTTTTGTGAGGGCATCTCTCATATTTATTGATCAAATGGTTGTTAACAACAATAAAATTCTGTATAGGGGAGTCAATGCTCAATGCATAATCATTAATCCACCCCAAGCCTAATTTTCGTCAGTCTCCAATCTTCTGAGGCATAACAAACAAGTTCTTACATGGAGAACAAATTCTTACATAGTGAATAAGTTCTTACATGGTCAACAGTACAAGGGCAGCCATCACAGAAACCTTTGGTTTTGCTCATGCATTATGAACTATAAACAGTCAGTTCAAATATGAATACTCATTTGATTTTTATACTTGATTTATATGTGGATACATTTCTCTCTTTATTATTATTATTTTTAATAAAATGCTGAAGTGGTAGGTAGATACAAAATAAAGGTAGAAAACATAGTTTAGTGTTGTAAGAGAGCAAATGTAGATCATCAGGTGTGTGCCTGTAGACTATGTGTTAATCCAAGCTAAACAAGGGCAATAAAACATCCACGTATGCAGAAGATTTCTCTCAGAACAGGGGGGGTGAGGTTCTAAGCCTCACCTCTGTTGATCCCCAATTTCTCACTTGATGACCCCCCTGCGACTGTGCCTGTCTTAGGTTGTTCCTCCCTTGAGGAATCTTACCCGTCTCTGGCTAACCAGTCATCTTCCAGGGCCATACAGGGAAATGTAAAGTTGGTAAGTGAGAGAGAAGCCTTATTGTTTGAAATGGTTAGCTTTTTATTTCTTTGCATATTTATGCCCTGTAGCTTCTATGCCCAGCATTTGTCTTGAGGTATCTTTACCACTTGGAAGAATTATGATACTCGGTAAATTTGATATGAGGCACGAATTCTATTTAAGGGTTGTAATTAGGAAGGAAGAAGAAAAGCTATAGAAGTAGCAGGCGGAAGAAAACATGGGAACATTGATTATTTCTTTGACATATCTTCTTGTAGAGTAACTTCAGCATGTATAGGTTTTAAGCTACTACTTAAATTGCGCACACACATTAACATAATAGGAGTATAGTTACATAACCAAAGCATACCTGTAATTACCAGCCATCTCCAGTGAAACCCAGAAAACCAGTTAGGCACCTTAGGCATTTGTGAAAACTTATCTATGATATGGTGGATATTGTCCAACTGAACTTGAACAGTCTGAGAGAAATCAGACAAATTAAAACAACCCATTCCTGGGGAATGTTCACATCCCTTATGTTCTTTTAACAGTAAATAGTCTGTAGTTGTAAGATTTTGGAGCGCTACAATTTGCACTTCTCCTAATTCTTGATTGAGTTCCAACAGTATAGATCCAGTCAAATTTGTTGTTTTACTGTATGCACAGGCCAGCTTAGATATCTCCTTCTTCATTCCCATGTATAGGCCCTTTATATTATCTAGTCCTTCTATCTGGAATATTCTCCCTCCACAGTCTTCACATGGCTGGCTTTTCCTTGCTCTTCAGTGCTGAGCTTAAATATCACCGCTCCAGAGGGGCCTTCTGTGACCCCCATTCTAAAGTAGTGAGCCATTTGCTCCCTACCATGACTCTATTTTAATTTTTTTGTATAGCACTTACTACTACTAAATATTTTTAGAATGAATTAATTATTAGGCCATGATGGGCATAACCAGTAGTATAGATAGAAGCAAAATTTTTCTTATTGTTTATGTTTGTCTCCTCCCATTATAAGTTCTGTAAGTATAGGGATCTTGTTTGTCTTAATCACTATATTCCTATGTCTAGACCAGTGCCTGATCTAAATGCTCAGTAAATACCTGTTGAATGAAATGAATAAACATGGCATATAAACTCTTCTAGGGAGTTTTCCACACCACTCCTGCCATGCCTCCACCCCCACCTTTCATATACCATAAAACATGTTATAGCTGTAAATCACTGAGGAAGATAAGAGGAAAGCAAGACATAAATGGAGATGGGAAGATGCTACAATAATGTAAAAGAACAAAGAGAATCATAGGGAAACAAAACAAATGCAGATGACATGTGTACAGATAATTTTATTCCCAAATCATCTTTCTCTCCACCTTCATTACCAGCCAGCTCCTTAGTCAAAGCCAATATTCGTATCTTGGCCATATTAGGGCCTCCTCTTTTGCCCTATTGCAATCCATTTTCCACACAGTAACAAGAGAGATCTTTAAACACAATTTGAGTTATGCCACATCCCTGCTCAGAACTCATTCTACTTAGCATAGAATTTAAACAAAACTAAACAAAAAATTCTACCATTGCCTAAAAAGTCTTGCATGAATTATCTGGCACCTGTCTACCTCTCCAGTTTGACCTTATGCTCTTTACTCAATACTGTCCATCACACTGGCTTTCTTTCTATTTCTCTAATTCCATGAACTTTTTCTTGTTCAAGGCCTTAGAATGTGCTTTCTGTTTGGAAAGGTCTTCTCTGCTCCTGTTTGCTTTGTCTAACTTCTACTGAGATGTCAGGTCTAAAGCTAAAGTATTACTCACTCAAAGAGTGCTCTGACTTTTCAATCTAAATTAGTTCCCCTTGTTATATAGCTCATAACACCCTGTACTTTTCCACAAATATTTGGTTTGGAGGTTACTGGTTTCAATATCTGGCAAGACCAGAAGCCTCATAAGAGCAGGAACCATACCTACTTTAGCTCTTTGCTTTATTCCTGGCCCAGAGTAAACATGTACTAAATATTTTTAGAATGAATAAATACCAGGCAGTGAGGTGCATAACCTGTAGTACAGACAGAAGCAAAATTAAAGCAATATATCTTACCTTGCCCTATCTCAGTCATTAATCATGCAAGAGCATTTTTCTTCCATCTGCCCCCATTCATTATTCTCTGATAGTTTAAAATTGGCAGCCAAGTGATTAAGATGTATATATTCTAGGAAGCCTCTGGGAGATCTTTCTTTCATAAAACCATAAGCTATGAAGTATGGAGAATACAAAAGTTCTTACAAGATACAAGGACACAAACCTGAATGAACGCTGGGCCCACTTCTCCTGATCCACACGGGGAGCCAGTCCAGACTTTCCAGCCCACAGGACATTGTCACAGGCGAAGTACAAGGCTCGATTGAGATGACCAACAGTGATGCAGAATCTCAGGACAACATCTGATAGATGCACAGCTCGTTTGGCTGACTCAAGGGCATCTGCTGAGTTACCCAAGCGCAGAACTTGGAGGGGAATTAGCAAGGAAAAGCAAGGATTTGGATGTAGAGAAGCAAACAGAGGGCAAGACACAGAGAAAGGGAGAAAGCAAGAGGGTGAAGGTCGAGAAGTGATACAGAAAATGATAAACAATTGTTCTAAAAAGCAGAAATAGTTCATTCTTTTTTACATCAAATCTTAATTTGTGCCCCAGTTTAGTTTTCTCAAACTTGCCCTATTTTCTATCCTTCATTATTCTCTTACCCCTGCTCTTTTATCTCAGTCAGGAGGCATACACAGCGTAAGCGCAGATCCAAATGAGGGAGAACAGGCAGAGAAGGTAAAAAACAGGAAGGACGGACTAAAAGAAATGGAGGGAGTGTTGGAGTAATAGAAGGGAATGCATGGTTACTTACGCTTTCTTCCTAGGCTCAGATGCCCCTCCAGTTGTTGAATCTGTTTCTGTAACCCAGGACCGGCCCCATGTTTCTGCAGTGCATGGCCAAGAAGGGAGCAAGCATACTGGGCAGCCCTGAAGAAGAGGATGGGCAAGGTAATGTGGGGACCTCATTAACCTCCCCATCAAAGATATTCTCTGAAAAGCAAGTATGGACTTTCCCTTTAACCAGTTTGAGACGATTCTTGTTCCTCCTCTTCATGCCCCTATCTCACTGTTTCTTCAGGTCAGGGGAAGGAAAAGACATAAAAAGGAGCATAGAAGTGGGTGGGGAACACTACTTAAGAGTAGAGAAAATAAGAGATTAGACAATTAGAAGGCCTGAAAGGGATAGTGAAGGCAGCAGTGGATCCATCACAAGCATGTCAGTGTGAGCTTGTTTCCGATACGTGAGGGAATGAAGGCACATGAGTCTTCAGAACAGGTGAATTAAGGATATCAGGGCCCTCGAGCTGAATGGAGACTAGAACACAGGGCGGAGGCAGAGGAGGTCCCCGATGACAGCAGGATGAAGGGGCACCCAAACTCGGAGCGCCTTCTCATCTCCGGGGACAGAGTCCCGGTCGCTATCCACCGCAGGACGAACACCCCTCATTCCATCACCGCCCGGTGAAGAAAGTGTTGGTCTTAGGTCTTATGTGGGCACGGTAACCCTGAGCGGCACCCCGCTACTACCCCACTCATGCCTCAGTTTCCCCATCTCTTCCGTGAGCAGAAATGAATCATCTCACTGCTCGCTCAAATCGGCGCCTCGCCTTCCATCCGGGCCCTCGTAGCGCGAGTTGACCCATTTTGACCCCCGTAGTGTGAACTGACCTAGCCTCACGAGGATCTTCATTTGCCCGCCCTCCCCCGATTCCTGTTCGGGCCGCACCTACACAGTCGCTCCCGGGCCTGACTTTGAGCAGTGAAGCGGACCCAGGCGTCCATGACAGCGGCGGCTGCGGCTCCGCAGCCCGGCTCCCGCCCCACTTCCCGCTCCTAGTCACGCCTCCTGGACAACCCAACGGTGCCTCACTAGGGACAAACGTCTTCAGAAAAGAAAGCGAGTGGAGCCAATCCCTGAAGCGGAATTCTAGGAGAAGCGCTGGTCTCCGGATCTAGACCTAAGTGTTTTGTGTGTGTCTCTATCAGAGCTTCTTCTATGAAACGATCACTATTTCGTAAGCACGCCTCCAGCCGTATATTCTTTTTTAAATATTCTGGACCAAAGGCGGGACTTGCAGGAGTTGGGTAGGGTGGGGCGAGAAGGCGCCGCAAGCATCTTGTCGCGGTCGCTGGGATAGGGCTTCCCTGGGCGTTCGTCCTGCAGAACAACTCGAACATGAACGTGAACACGCGCGCGCACACACACTGCTCTCCTCCCCTTCCCCAGGGCTCTAAGCAGCTAAAGAAATCTGTGGAAGCAGAAGCCAGTACCAGATCCGTTTCCTGCAGGACCCTGACTGTCCTGGGAAAATACAGATGGAGTGTCCCCACAGAGGCTTTAGTGAACGAAATTTGTAATATCCAGCCCCAGATCCTAAAAAGGAGGGCGAAGAATTCGTGGCCAGAGCTAACCTCTTCATACCCACCCTTCATTCCCCAACCCTTTCCCCTTCCAGGACACCACGTCTGCAGGCAATGGCACCCCTTTGGGGGTCAGCAACAGGGAAGAGGCCTGCCTGGGCAGGATCAAGAGTAGAGGTGGAGGGCTCAGAGCTGCCCACCTTCTTGGCTGCAGCCAAGGTAGGAGTGGGAGTGACCACTGTGTTGTGGTCAGTGACAAGGCCGAACCCAGCCAGCTCCAGCCCTGCCAGTACCTCGACTCTTTGCCCACTTAGCAGCTGCTGACTTACTGGTCACTTTTGTGGTTATGCCACTAGATGCCACCTGGAATATCATTGTTCAGTGGCTAGCTGGGGATATCACATGTCGGACACTGTTTCTGCCACGTATGCCTTAGCTTTCCTGCCTCTGGTCATTGGGCTTTACTGCCAGGCAGCAATACTTAACTGGCTTGGCCCCTGTTCAGCTGGAAGAAAACTTCTGGGGGCAGTTTAGGGACTTAAGTTTCCTGCTTGGCTTAATCCAGGTGAGTGACTTACTGGGTGTGGGTAAAGCTGCAGTATTTCCAGAATCTCTCCCGTGGCCTTTAGTCTATCTCCATATCAACAGCTGATTACCAGGGGGTCAGTGAAGGCACTTCTGGACTGGAGAGGTTTGGTGGGGTTATTTTTGCAGCCAAATGGCAAGAGACAAGGGAGAGAAGTAGATTACCACTTGTAAGCAATAAAGAGGTTTCTCCCTTTGACTGATTTTGGCTTCAAAGCTTATTTGCCCCAGGCTGGGAACATATTTTCCACCCCCCGAGTTACACTAGGACTCAGGGCTAGACTGGACAAGAATTTGGGAACACAATGTGAGCTTTTGGAGGCAAGGGGTCAAGGGGTTGTGCTTAGAGAAAGTCAGCCAATAATCCTCTGGGGGGAGCCTTTGCTCTTTTGCAAAGTAAGATCACTGCATGTTAATTTGTATGTGTTAAGTGCCTACCTCTGCCTCTTCCTTCAGTTTTGTGCACCTTCCCAGTCCACCTTTTTCAAGATTGTTGCAGAGAAACTCTAGGGCAGGGAAAAAACATATATGGGGGTCTATAAGAAAACAGTGAAGGCAGGAGCTTTGGGTAAAACTTTGTGGTACATTCTCATTGGTTCAGAAAATAATGTGTAACATCCCTAAGTACATTAAAATGCTCTATCAAGGATGGAGCAACAAAGTCCTATGTTCAATAAATTTATAGGTTTGTGCAAAAGACAATTAATATGCAATTACAATACAGCATACAGTCCAGTATTAGGCCAAATGTAAGCATAAGAGTTAAATAACAATGAGGAGTGTCTGACCCACTCTGGGGCAGTCAGGAAAAGCTTCTCAGAGATGTTAAAATTTGACTGAAAAGTTAAAACAGTAGGAATGCTGGGCAGGATGGAAGGCAGAACATATCAAGGTGGTTGCAACTAAAGGTGAGGTCTAGAAAAAGGGTAAGTAATAAGCCTGGAAGTGAAGAGTCATATCACAAATATTAAGCTTGTTTTTATCCTGAGGGCAGTGGAAAGATACTAAAAGGTAGACAGTGACATAACCAGATTTGTATTTTTTACTCTAATTTCATTGTGGAATGGGTGTGAAAACCAGCAGAAAAGGGAGCATGTGAACTTGACCAGTTAGTCAAATAACAATGAACATGAACTAGAAACCTAGGAAAGCAGCTAAATAGGAAGCAATTCAAAACCAAAACCACTACCACCATCTGAGGGGAAGGAATAGAGAAGCACCTCTGAGTAGGATTAGGATTGTCAAGGGGCTAGAATTTGTCTCTGGAATGGTAACGCAATAGAATCAAATTTAAGATTTGATCCTTAAATCCTCAAATACTAGAAATACAACTACCATAACTTAGCTCTAGGACAAAAAATACTGCTTCCAACAATATGCTGCTCTGCCACCCAAACTTTCAAAAGCAGCCTGTTGCCTCAGTACAAAAGGAATTGTTATTGTAATTGTTTATATGAACCAAATTTTAGATGTGGAACAGGAGTTAGAAGCTTGTGTTGCAGTTTGCTTGTTATTCTTTATTTTTTTCTGAGTCCAGGCTCTACCACTAACCAGTTATATGACTGGGTAAATCACTGGGCACCCATGGGCCACAAGATGATGAAACAGATGAATTTGTCCTTTCTTACAACCTGACAATTTCACAATTACAATATTCATTTTCTTCAGTGGCAAAGTGATGGTAACATCATGCTACAGTGCAAAAGGTGATTTTTTTTTTTCAAATTAGCATGCTCTTGTATAAATTCTGCATTGCCCATATATCCTATTTAAAATATTAGTCCTGCCTTCAAGGACTAATACATCAATTAAATTTTTTTTTTAAGTGTGGTATTAGTATGGTGAGGAAGTAGTGGGCTAGTTAAAAATTATTTTTGTAGGTTTACATTTCCAAGTTATCAGTAGTTGAAAGGAAGATTTCTATAGTAGGTAACAAATTGCATATAAATAGGGTTAAAGGGGAGGCAGAGAAGTCAGGCTATAGGCCAAACTGTGTAAGTCTAGGAGCCTTGCCTATTTTTAAACCCCTTCTCACAATTTGTCAATTATTTCTAGGCACAATACCAAAAAAAAAAAAAAAGCCCCCATAAATCTATGGACTCAATATAGGGACAAAGGACAGACCACTCTCCAACTAGCTCAGTGGCCTGATCCTAACTCCAAGCAATTCATAACAGTTATGTCTATGGCTGATGTGGACTTCCCAAGAGGTTTCTTATACCTGCTGAAATCATTTTCCCAAATGCCTTAAGTCTAGTAATGTGATACCTACTTCGGTTGCCTTTTACCAAACTGGTGACTCAATCTACCTTATCTGAACCAAGGAACTAACCCTGAAGCTCTTAAACTGAAAAGTGCTCTTTACTGATTCAAACTTAAACACACCAATTTATCAAAAGGGGGAGGGACAGCCAACAGTATTTGGAAAAATGTTAAACTTTATTAAACATTATTTCACCATTTTTGTTATTGTACACAAGACTAGCGCTTAATGGCCACTTCACAGTGGCTTCCAAATGGCCTGAAATTTTAGCAGCACCCATTTTGTACAAGATCTTTTCCCCACAGAATTAACCAGACACACCAGAAAATCATTTCAGCAAAAAATGATGAGGTGGTAGAGATGTCCTTTAAAAAATGCAATGTTAGACTAGTACTTGAGAAGGTAAATCCAAGGATTTAAAAAACTTAATGATCAGCTCCATAGCTTAAGGGGGAAGATAGGGACTTTCAAGATGTATCTAGTCTTTCATATGCCACACCATGGATGAACCACTATTCAGGACAGTACTGTTCTTCAGAGAATTAAGAAAGGATTGGGAGGGTATAGTGAGACAACAGTGGGTAAGTTGGGAGGGTGGGAGGAGACCCATTTTAATAGTCTTCAAGTCCACTCCAGCTGTTCCTGTTCCATACTGTCTGCAGAGCTGGCCCAGTACCCTTCACTCAGTGTGTCAGCTAAGGCAGCTTCAAGGCTCAATGGCATAAGACCACCTATAACCTCTTCACTTTCTGCTGCCATTGACTGCCATGACCATCTGCTATAGCCACATTGTCCTCAATGTGTCTGGTCCCTGGACAAGGAAGGAGAACCATGGTGAGACTCCAATCCCCAGGTGCTAATCCATATTCTAAACTATTGCTTCTAGCCTTATTTATCTGACAACTCTGTCAAGCCAAAAGTGAGATCCTAACCATATCCCTAGGACCTGATGCGGTACATAATTTTATTGAATGCCTTCAATTCCAGCCAGCTCTAGCCATTCTCTGAAGTTGAGTTAGCTGGGGCAAGGACTAAGAAGAAATGTTATCAGTATTCTCTTTACTCTTAGACATGAGTCTTTAAGTAGACTTAGTAGCTTCATATAACAGAGTACCTCAATCAAAACCTTTTATCCAGCATGTCTATCATAATCCCTTGAGGGAGGGGAACATACAGTCCACCCTAGACTGGGAAGGGTGGAGAGGGCTTGCAGCATTACCTTGTTTGCAGCATTCTCTTCCCTGTAGGAATCCTCATTATCTCTGCCCACCCATCAATTTATACTATACTCAGTGCAGAAGCTGAGGGGTTATGAATTTGAGTGTATTTTCTAAATGCCTAGCCCCTGCTGGTGAATTTACCCTCCACTGCTCCTTAGACAATTGCCCCTGTGTTCATCTGCGAGCCAGGTGACTGGCCCTGCTTGTCCTGCTGACCTTCATTCTCTGCTGGATACCATTATTACCTGCTGGGTCTGTGGTACTGGTTTTATCCCACCATGCTAACTGAAGTCTCTCCCAGCCTCAGCCACATGCTTTGCCTCTTTGGCTTCCTCAATGCTCCTCTGGATCATCTCTATGGGAACCTTCACCCTCAGCTACCAAGAACTTAGTATGGACTTCTCCAGCAAAGAAGAAAGAACACCCCAACAAAAGATTCAAGACCTCAGACAGCTGGAAGTACAAACAAATGTGACGGCAAGAAGGGCTGGAAAAACAAGAGAAACATTCCTGTAACATCCATTTGCCCAGGAGAGAGTACATACAGAGCAATTATTCTTTACTAACTATCATGACAACACCTCATTTCTACCTCTGCTCTGATAGCTTCCAAAAAAAAAAAGACTGAGCAGTGTCTCTACTTTGACCCTAGTCTCTACTATGACCCTAGACTATGACTAATGTAGAAACTCACACAGAAGTCAGTCTCTGGGAGAAGTATTTTCAGTGACCCATACTGGCTTACTTTTTAAATAGTGCATCAGAGCTTCCAATGTTAGAACAGGAAAGTAACTTTAAATGTAGAAAACAAAACGGGACATTTATTCATAACTCAAAAGAAACATAAACCAGGTAGGTTAAGAAATTAAATATAAACAAAGGGAGTTCCACCTCAGCCCTGTTTCTCCAAGGCTGCATTGTTAGATGGAATCTCTGGAGAGAACACCTGGACAACAAATGGACTGTCAGCGCCGCCTCCGGTCTGGACTCCTGCTGCGTCTTCGGCCACCTCTAGGGAAAAGAAAGGGGAGGGGTCCATCAGAGACATAATACAATGTCCTTATTCTGTTTCACTTATAGTCCCTTCACCAAGATAGTGTAGTGTTTGCCCTCTTCACTTTACCTCCTCTTGCCCTTGGGTGGACCCCGAACAAAACACCAGTCCACACTGATCGGCTGTCCCATCAAATCCTGGCCATTGAGTCCTTCCATAGCAGCCTGGGCCTCCTTGTATGTTTCATACTCAACTAGAGTATACCCCTGAGACAAGTCAAAAGACAACTATCAAAACCCTCCTATCCCAGCAAGCATCACTGTGTATCACCTTCCTCAAATCTAAACTTAAACAGAAGAATCTGTAGACATTAAGCAATTAATGTACATTACAGATCCCTATCATATATACAAAATGTGTCTGTCTCTTTGCTGTTTTCAAAATCAATTTCCAATGTCATTTTACTTCCAACTTTGCTCCTAGCCAACCACAGCAAACTTGAACGAACTACCAATGCTGTCCAAGCGTTATAGGGGTAGAGAGGCTATGGAGTGTCACTTAGGATACCTTCAGGTATCCTGTACGCCTGTCCAGGTTGAGATGGATGTTTTTTATTTCCCCATACTCTGCAAATTTATCGTGAATGTCTTCTTCAGTGGCTTCCTCATGGACTCCAGTGACAAAGAGAATCCAGCCTTCAACAGCTGTTGGGAGAAACGATGAAGGTTAAGCACATGAGAGAAACAGGAAGATGACTAGAGTACAGTGAGTGTGGACTCCAGTGATCTGTTAGGCTATTTTTTACCCCATTCCTACTGGGTTTTACTTTACTGGTCCCTAATGCTCTATAGATACAGATCCCTACCAGACTCCACCTTACTTACAGCGTTGTGGTCCAGGTTCATCGCCATCCTGCTCTACGCTGTCATAATCCTCACGCATCCGAGCTCGAGAACCCTCTTCTATAAAGAACAGACACGAGATCACCGGAAAGCCGCCTTCTCCTACTGTTCCCCATAACTCTGAATGGGGAATTCAAATTCGCAGCTGTCACCATTCTAGACCCCATTTTCCCCACAAACACCCACCGGAGCCGAAGCCGCGGCCCTTCCGTTTCTTCGCCTTTTCTTTCAGTTTGTGGATGCTCTCTGGAGCCCCAGAAGAAAAAGGACAAGGAATAAAGATAACAGTTGTTCAGAAGCAATAGTCTCTTTGGCAAGACAAATCTGAAAGTGGACCCCACCACCTCCCATTCCCTTCCTGGTCCCACCCTCATTCTTCCCAAAGTGGGCGGTCTCTAATCCAAAACCCGGTTCGGTGGCTCCCGGTTCCCAAGCAGGAGGACACTGCCAAGAAGAAAGATTATGTTTTCCTTCCCTCACACCTTCCCCGCCTCCCGCAGCCGTCTCCACTATCCTTACCGTCCCCATCCTCATCCATGGCGAAATCCTCGCCCCCGGCCTCATGAAGATCCAGCACGTCCGCCATCTTGCTTTCTTTCTAACTCTCGTCCGTGCCGCTAAGGCACTAGGCACCTCGAGAAACGGTCGCGGAGGGGAAAGGTCGCCAGTTAAATTGACCAGTCAGAAGCTCACTCTAAGTCCCGCCCTTGTCGCGGTGAATATACGCAAATGTAGGCGGGCCTACTTTGGGAAGGCGCCGGAAGTGTTTCTGCAGCCATCTTGAGCAGGTCGGGAAATGGAAACGGCCACGCTCTGATGGAGAAGTTAGTGGGTAGGCGGGGTCACTGGCTTCCACTTTTAACTAGGGCAGTCGACGACAAATACTGACAGCAAAGCCCAACCTAATATCTTTGTAGAGGGTTGCTTCCCGTCCGGTTTCACTCCTTACTGGGAAATGGAAGTTGAGGAAAGTTTTTCCTCTCACAGCTTACAGGCCTGTACCCTGTTCTAAGGAGCAGCCAGATCTGTGATAGAAGCCCTTTTTAAAAATAATTTCGTCAGCAATGCTGGCTAAAAAAACTGCTTCTAGAATTTTTAAGGAAACTAACAGACCTGGTTGTCTGTGAAATACGATTTAAGAGACAGATGCCAACTTATTTTTTTTTTTGGTATCATTAATCTACAATGACATGAGGAACATTATGTTTACTAGACTCCCCCATCACCAAGTCCAACTTATTTTCTTTGCTTTTTTTAAAGGTAAACTCCCACCACCTCTGGCAATTAAAAAAAAAAAAGAAGTCATGGTGTAAGTCTGGGAAAAGGAAATCCCTGAGGAAAATACCTCTAAAAACCGAAATCAGTCAGAGAGAAATAAAATGTAAAACCAGTTTTTTGCTTACAAACTGCAGTCCAAGGCTGGCTCTCTCTTCTGCTCCTGAAGAAGCAAGCCAGCAAGCAAGCCAGTCCCCTCCCCTTAACCTCTCAGGTTCAGACACGCCCTTGGTTGCCCAGGTAATTACCCATTGATATGTAAATGAACTTCTCTCCACCCCTGAGAAACGATGCAAATGCCCTAAAGCCATACTTCTCTCCACCCTTGAGTACCTGTTGATATGCAGATGTACTAAATAAAGCCAGGAGAGATATTCTGTAAATATTACAATTTTACCCATACATGGTTTTAAACAAAACCTGCTTTAGCCTCTTTGAAATGGTGTGCAGGTATTTCACATTTAAAAATCTAGGGGTTGAGGCAAAACTCCGTGCCCCCAAAGTCTGGAATCCCAATGTAGGCCTTCAATAATAGTGGACTGCAGATTCACTTATTTGTTAATTTTTTAATCAAACAGTTATAATGCTTATATGTGTGAGGAGGTGCTGGCAATACAAGCAAAAAGAGTTGCATTTTCAACAATCACTTTATAATTACATTATGAAAATGATAATTAACATCACAGAGTGCTATGAGAGTACAAAGAATATTTCCAATAGGACTGGGAGCAAGGAGAGTCTATGTAAATGAGGGCTTCCATTTTAACTGGCCCTTTAAGGCTGGATGGTTTTACAGGCAAAGCAGTTGTATGGACACTAGGAGACTCTAGTCCATTCTCCACAGTACTTAGTGTGATCTTTTAAAAAATAAGTTAGTATATCCCTATAAAAAACTCCTTTGACTAATTTTTGCACTTAGAATAAAATTCAAACTCACACGGTCTTCTCTGCCTATGTCTCCCAACTTCTTCCACCACCATTTTCTCCTCTCACCCATCAAGTTCTCCCTACATTTTTCCTCAACGATGTTCTATCCTACGTTCTCAGGACTTTTGTAATTTTCTGTTCTGATACTCTTCCTCCAGCCCTTCACATAGCTAGTTCAACCACATCTTTTTGATCTCCCTAAAATACTACCTCACCCAAAGTGGTCTTCTCTACCCTACTATCCTTCACTCTTATTTCCTTCACAGCATTTAAATCTGAATCTTTAACTACCTTATTGTCTGCTTTTCCCACTAGAATGTAAGCTTTCTAAGTCAACGATATCCGGAGTTTAGACCAGTGCCTGGCTCAGAGTAAACATTGGTAAATACTTGTAAGGTTGGAGGCACCGGAGGGAGGGGTGAGCACATAGGACACCGATGACGTGCCAAAATCCCCGGCTGCTGCCCTCTCCCAACCTGAAAAATGTGCCTTAGGCTAGCCAATCCTCCCACCGCTGTAAATCTATGCTCTGCCTCCCCCTACCTTCTTTAAAAACTCCCTGCCCGTCTAGCTGCGCAAGACTTCCCCGGCCTGTAACTAGCCAGACCTGGGAACATTCTCCGGGATTGTGCTCAAATAAACTGCCTGGCCCTTTGTTGCCTCTAGTTGCCTGCTTATTTCGGTTAGAATTTATCTTACAATACTGAATGAATGAAAATCAGAATGGCAAGAAATTCTGTATGCCTAATGCTGTGTGACTAGGAAATAAAGATGGAAATGCAGTTTAGGGCCAAATTATATGCCATGCTAAAGATTTTTGAAACTTATCCTATAGGCAAGAAATGTATCTGCTTTAAGTATTTGAGTATTCATGACTTTTAACATTTGCAAATAATCCCCATACTATTTTTATTCATATTTTTCCTTAAATAGACTGACTTTTTAAACAAGTCTACCACTGCCATAAATGGAAAACCCGTATTTTTCTACTACAAATATAGATAACTAGTAAAAAAATGTTTGCCCATCTAACACCTAACATCATTTCAGGTAACACCCAAGGGTTCATATATAAAAGTTTGGGGAATGCTGCTAAAGGTAAAGATAGCTATGTAATGGTTTAAGCAAGGGAGTCGTACAGGTTTAAGTATTTTAGAAGGCAGTCTGACAGTTGTGTAGAAAATGTTAAGAATGAATGCAGCGATTATTAGAAAGCTATTGCAGTGGTCCAGCCCAGAGGTGATAAAGGATTCAACTGAGGCGGTAGTAGATGTGAACAAAACAGAAAAGAAGTTTATATGGAAGATAAATTCAACAGTAAGTAGGTGAAGTGATGGTAGGAAAGAGTTAAGGATGGGTCTGAAGGTTCTAATTTAGATAACGGGTATATAATAATTCCAATAACAGATCTAGAAAGTCAAAGAGGAGCCTGTATGGAGGAATGGGTTTTATTTTGGATATGTGAGTTCAAAGAGCTTGTGTCATAGTCAAGTGGTGATATGCAATAATATGAAATGTAGGTATAAAAGCACAGAACTGGTTGGGATAGAAGAAATAGCTTGAGAATTGTGTGTATGATAGAATTTAAGCTACTATAATGGTGAGATTGACAGTGGAAATGGGTAGAGCTTGGGAGAAAGGGCCAAAGACAAAATCCGGGTTCCTCAGCAATACAATCTTACTTCTACTACCTAAAAGATTCTAATAAAAATTATTTATGTGTGTGTGTGTGTGTGTGTGTGTGTGTGTGTGTGTGTGTAAGAGAAAGGGTCATTTTAGCGCTCCTCTGATACACAGATCTCAAGAAACAATCTGGCTCACTAGACAAAAATCTATTTTTAATTGTATAAAATTATATATATAAAATACATAGTACTAAAATGATTAGTAAAATCTTTAAGGACAGATCAGGGAATAATTTTCTCAAACTCTTTGGGATCTTACTGGGTGGTATTTGAGAAAAATAATAAATCTAGGAGGTGCAAGGACAAGTTCTTCCCACAATTCCTACCCCTTAACACTTCCCAGAAAAAGGAGCATAGAAGAAATAAGGATTTATGATTTCTGAATTATAAATATCAATTCAAAACTAAACAGACACACCTATTATTTAATGTAGGCGCCTCTAGCTCTGCATGTGCTTCATGAAATACAGAGATGGGGCTTGGAGAACTCAAGGAGGTCCCTTTCAAGCACTAACACAACAGTTGCTAGATTCCTTACCTCTGATCCTATATGTACTGGTCATGAAGAGGATTTGAAAAGGAAAATAGCTCACTTTCATCTTGTTCCTGTCAGATCCAAAAGAGCAGATCGTGGCCTGTTTCCTAACATTTCTAAAAGCAAAGTGTATAATCATTAAATGTAAAGTCCAATTGCAGAAACATTAAACTTCCCAACCTCAGTTTAGAAAGTGTGCTGAGCTATAATATGGTACAAAGGAGATTACAGAAACAAGGGGAAAATATATACCTCCCAAAGGGAATGCTTTAGTTGTACTCCAAATTACTTCTCTCCTAGTTCACCCAGGAGGGAGGTGGGGGAAGAGAACAGCATTAAAAACACAAATAGCTGATTATCAGCTCTCTTTTCCCTCCTGCAATCTCCTGAAGATTAAGAAGTGCCATAATGCCAAAGTCTTATCTAATTTTCCTGATCAACTCATGCTCTGATAATCAATGAGGAAGAAGAGGAAAGAAAAGGGAGAAAATAAATGTGAATCTAAGGTAAGTGTATCTAAGGTAATAAACAGCAGCAACTTTGTGGGAGTGAGAGGAACATGGCCCTCACCAAATAGTATAGATAATGTTACCAAAGAGCAAAATGATGGGAGGAGAGAGTAAAGGGAAATGTTTTACTTTCTACCAATGTCGGTAGGCAGGAAGATCTAAATACAGGGCTTAGCTAAGCTAAGTAAGCAGAATGAAAAGGAAATATTGAAAGATACACATCTTTAATCCTGACCCCTTCTGTAGTATAGAGTACATCTGGAAATCTTGGACTACCAGTATGGTATGGCATCTATGCCCCAGAAGCAACTCAGGTGATAAGCCCCTATGAATTATATTTATAATTCCTCTCTTGTTCTTTCAAGAGAGGCAGTTTTGCAGGAATGCTTTTAAAAATAAGAAACCAGACCTCCACTTCCTACTAAATAATAATGCAGGGAAGCCTCAAAATGAAGTACCATATGGAGGCAGAGCAGGAGTAAGGTAGTGGTAGTGGGGAGCTAGTATAGGCTAGGAAATATCTAGTTACCAGAGGAATGACTCAGTACCAACAGGCCCAGCTCAAGGTAAACCAGAGCCAAAGGCTTCATACTCATACACTCTCTGAGTCCAAAAGAAAGCAAGAATGAGGGTGAATATATGTGTGTGTATGTGGTGGGAATTGGGCAAAGTGGTGGTGGGGTGCACAATCCCTATTCAAGCTCCCTGTTATTTCAAAGGAAAGAGATACGAACACTTTGTCAATTACTTTGTGCTACTGAAATGACTACACAGTTATTGGGAGTATAAGAACCAACGATGCTTTAAAGACAACCTACTCTTCTTGTAAAGCGGAGTGGAGATGTTTCAAATGAAACTACATCCAAAAACTAGAAGTAAGAAAAGGGATCTTTTAGCAAATAGGAATCCAGGGGTAGAATTTATACATATATATATATTTTTTAAGTATAAAATTGAGAAAGTATGTACAAAAATCATGCTAAGTCTTAGAAAGGATATATAAAAAAGGGCCCAGAGAGAATGAGGAGCAGGTAGGTGGATGACTAGCAGTTGGAAGAATGCATATTGCCCAACTGCCCAGCAGCCAGCATGAGAATATCTTTCTTCTCTTTGTGGAAGCGCAGCTCCTTGCCTGCCAGCCGGGCTTCATCCAGCTCCCGCTCAGTAGAGGCCAGCTCTCTAGACAGTGCCCCTGGTACACTCTGCTCCCGGCTCACCCAGTCCAATGCCATTTGGTGGCGAATATCATCATCCAGGGCTCGGTGTGAATAATGAGCCAGTACTTCCTGGAGGGGAATAAGAATGTGAAGGTCACTGACAAGGTGGAGGTTCATGCCATATTGACTCAACTGGGACTAGCTAAGAACCCAGCCTTGGAGCCCTAATTGAAGTCAGCACTTAAGTTCTCTAAGGAGATTCTTAAGGGAAACTTCCTGGTGGGGGAAGAAAGGCAGGCAAAACAATCACAGTTAAGATTTAAATAGGAAAAATTATAGAAGTGAAGAGGGTACTTTAAAGCTTTCAGTATTCACAACTTATAAACCATAGGCCTGCTTATTTCTAAAAAAAAAACAGACACTTCACCCATAGAACCTCTGCAAGACCTCTTCTACCCATAGGATCTCTTACCTGCCGAGAGCACTGTCTTTCTCTCATGGCCTTAAGGCTGCCATTCCAGTGAAGCAGTTGAAAAACTGTCATTAGCTCCTGAGAGAAGAAGATACAAAGTAGCAGGACAGTGACTTTCTACTGGGACTTTGCATCAGAATTACATAGGGAGCCTCTTGGAAAATTTATTTATGGAAGCATCTCATATCAACTCTGATAATGTCCTTGGGGGAAGTAAGGTATTTATATTTTGAAAAATATTCTAACAACCTTCTCTCCCTTCCTTTCCAAATGAGTATCAATGAGGAATTAGTAGGAGTCATATATAAAAATATATATATTAGTAGGAGGCATATATTTTTATGCAGGCTGACCCATATTATTAGAGCCAGGGATGGAATAGTACCTGGAATTCCAACATTGACTTGCCCTTGTTGGATTCCAACATGAATCGGAAAGCACCGATTCCTGTATTTGGGTTGTCAGCTTCCTCCCTGTTGCCCTGGTAACAGAGGAAAGGAAAAGACAAATCGATTTTCAATTAGGATTATTACCTGAAGCAGTGCCATCTAGTAGATATATAATGCAAGCCACATATTAAAAATTTCCTAGCTGCCCCATTCAAGTAAAAATAAACAGGTAAAATTAAATTTAATAGCATATTTTATTTAACCAAATCAAAATATTTTTTCAACTGTAATTAGTACACAAATTATGAACAAAATATTTTACATTCTGTTTCTTATACTAAGTTGTCAAAATCTGGTGTCTCATCCATGCTTACAGCACATCTCAGTTCATACTAGCCACACAGTTCAAGTACTCAATAACTGTATATGACTAGTGGCTATTCTTCTGGTCAGCACAGACCTAGAGGATTCCAAAGTCATCACACATTTTAATTTGGGTGATAGAGATCAATCTGACTTTCCCTATCTACAAAGGGGGAATGCTGAAACATAGAGAAGAGCCCTGGTTTAGCCAAAATAACAGAGTGAGTTCAGCATACAGGATTGAACTAGTCTAGAGGACAGTTGAGCAAATGTGTTTTAAAGGGAGACAGCATGGCTAATTCTGGATAGCAATTTGGCCTCCTGAACATTTGCCTCATATGTCTTCTACTGGTGACATGACCCTGCAGGGGTAAAACTAAGATACATTGATGACCTGCAAGCCTAGTTTATGCAAAAATCTATATAGTATAGAAGTTAAGAGCATGGACTGGAGCTCCTACTAGTCTTGTGGCCTTGGTGAAATCATTTAACCTCTCTGTTCTTCAGTCTCCTCATTGGTAATAATCATAGATCTGCCATATAAGATTGTTTTGGAAATTAAAAATAAAGATTTCTTTTAAGTTAAAAATGGATAAATGTGATCTAAAAACTCCAATCATATAAAATGTGGGTGTATTACTGTACTGGGCTTAGTACTGTTACACAGTCCAATTCCATTCTGCTACTGGCTCTGATTTGGTGCTCTTTGGTGGTGGTTTAGTAGTATTATAATTCCAGATCCTGAGGCTATCTGGGACTTCCAAAATAGGGCATCTCCTGGTTTATTGGTGACCCTTTTGTCAATCTGATCTAGGAAAATAAAGCCATACCACTGGGAACACAGGGACCAAAATTTCTCTTCCTGCTTCCTGAGAAGCTGCTTATACTTCCTAGCTAGTTCCACACAAACCCCATATGCCAAGATAAGAATTCTATCCTGCTCTCTTTGAGAGAGGGGACTGGGCAGAGGTCAGGAGCCAATCAAATTCACTTTATTGTGGGGCACTTTATCATGGGGTTTTACTGTATATATATCACACCTAAAACAATTCCATGCACTTAGTAAGTATACCATAAATGCTATCTTACTATTATTATTTGTTTTCACTGTGCTTGCTAGAATCAATAAAAAGTCAGAACTACTCAAGATCAACCCATATTGTTTTGTGGCTCATGAAAAACAACAATGCCACATGTAGTTAATCTTTGTGGTGCAAAGATCACAAAGTTCGGATTTAAAGGTGAAAAGCTAGAGGGAGGAAGGAAAAAGGTCATCTTCACCGTTAGGATTTAGGGCTCTGAAGCAAGCAATTGTTTTCATTTTTTACTCTACTTTTTCAATACAATACCTTATTCAGTACCTCCAAACTTTTCCATAATATGGCACATAGAAAATGATGATCATATCTCTATAGCCAAGTGGGATATACAGAGGAGGCTGCTAACAGAGCAGCCTGTCAGTAGAGGCTGTTGGGCAGAGGAGTCCATCTGCCCCAGGCCTTGCTCAGCTGTCTGAGAGCTGAGGGGATCAATAATCATGGCACATCTGTAACGTATGGGGAGTACACTAGAGTGGCCCGACCGACCAGCTGGTGCCTTCTACCTCATATGACACTTCCACACCGAACATGGTTATAAACAAATTCCATTTATTCAATAAGCATTTAATCACAGAATAGTTTGATAAATGGTGGAAACATTAGAATATAATTGGAATTAGAGTTAATTTAATTCAGCCTACTTCTTTACAAGTAAGGAATGCAGACTCATAGAGGCAAAGTGATTTTTCAAAGCTATAGTATAATATAGTGTCCAATTCTGAACTTTTAAAGAACAAAAGCTAAAAGCAAAGAATGTGGACATTACTCTTTACCCATGGCTATGACCAAATGAAAACTGTTATTCTGGAGAACAAGGATTTCATTGGGAAATTAATGAGGAATCTATTAAATGTTTAACTTTGAGGGTTAATCAGAGAGGAATAGTGGCATGAGAATAATAATAGTTTACATTTCTTAAAACACTTTGTAGTAGACACTGCTGGTGACCCACCCAATATCTATTTCTTTCTTCCTTACTATAGAACATTAATCTTTTTCTAGTATGTACTCATCTCTTGTGTGTCTCAGGAAAGAGTAATTTTATTCTAATTCCGGTGGATAAAGCCTAGTCCCTTTCACCTATAATTGGTTTTAAGACAGCAATTCTGGCCATTTGGAGGTAGGAATGAAGTCTGCTGGAGGGCTTCTGGGGAAAGATTCCTTACTACTAAAAAGACACTAGAAAAGATGATTTCCTCTGTCTCTGAATATAGTTATGTCTGTATTTAATATATGGAATTCTGTAGCTATCTTGCATCCTGCGAGGAGCTAGCTCAAGGACAAAGCTAGAATCTAAAGGATGGATAAGTGGAAAGATGGAAAGGATTTAGGCCAGTAGATATTTTGGATCCATGAAATCAACCAGCCCTGAATTTTTCCCTATTTTTGGGCTTCCTGTTACATTAGATAATAAATTTCCTTCCTTTATTTATTCCTTCAAATCAGTTTGAAATGAGATTTTCTATTACTTGCATTCAAAGGCCTCTAAACAGGTAACATGTTCTAAGTGCGTGAATATACTTTTATCCAATAATCCTATACGATGGGTACAATTGTTATCCTGTTTTATAGATGAGAAAACTGAGACTTAGATTAAGTAACTTGCTCAAAGTCACATAGCTTAGTAGAACCATAATTTCAAAACAACTAATTCCGAGTCCATACTCATAACCACCACCTTCTACAATCCAAACTGTTTTGTTTTATAGTACATTAGATGAATTAACAGTGATAAATGTACTTTCTTAATTTTAATTGGCTTTGAGTCACATAAAAATGTTTTTATCCCCTGCAGATGCTGCTGACTGGGGCAAAGAGTAATGGGAGAAAAACAGATACATCCTAGATAACTGAGGGAAGCCAATTTATGACTGAAAATGTTCAACACTAATCCACACAACAGATAACTGAAGCAGTTTAATACATATAATTACATCGTAAATGCAAAGTGAAAAGAAACAAAATTGATCTGACTTTATCACCCTACCAATGAACTTGTGGGGGGAAGGAAGAAGGCAGTGTTAATTTCCAAGATATACTTCTAAGCTAGAAAAGTATACAGGTGAGCTTGCGTTCCAGTCTTGGCTCTGCCACTTGCTAACCAGCTATATCACTTTAGACAAAACTTCATTCCTGGGTTTTACTGTCCTCATCTGTAAAAATAGGGGTAATAATGGTACTTATATCTCATAGCCTTGTTGTGAAGATCAAATGAGATAAAATACATATAAATTCCCTAGAATAATCCCGAGCACAAAGTAAATATGCAATTAGGATTAGCTATGGTTATTATCATCATCATCATCACTTGAAAGAACAGATGTTATTTTTAAAGAGAGTAAATAAACTATCCTCCCCATTCATAGAAAGGAAAAAAGACAAGACACGTATTATAAAGTATTTTTTATTAATAAGATGAAGTAATTGAGGCAGGAAACAAGTGACAATAAAAAAAGTCATATAAAAAAAAGAACAGTGAAGGAAGAAAGGACTAAGGTCTTAAACCAAAATTGGGAAAAGCAAAATGAAACTCAATTTTTATTTTGGAGTATCTATAAAATTCCATAATTCTTGAATTAAATGTTTCTAGATACCAAAGGGACACAAGGAAAGAGACAAAATACTAACAAAAACATAAAACACACATACATAGAATTAAAGACTAAGACATATGGAGCATGTAATACAAAAGATTGACAGAGAATAAACAGAAAGAATAGAGATGTAGATTAGAAGGAAGGCAAGAATTCTTGCTGTTCCCCAAGTAGTCCTGCTGTTTCCCAACCAGCCAGTTCTTCCATTCCCCACTCTCCTTTCTTCCAACTCCAAGTAACTTACATTGAAAGATGCCAGAGCCTCAGAGACACTCTTCTCAATGAACTCATCAGTGATTCTTCGGGAAGGATGTTCATTAAACACAGAGTTCATCAGTGCAATCTTTGCAGCACTCCGCCGGGCCTCAGCTTTTGTGGGACAAAACTAGGCAGGACAGAGAGAAAATACATGTGTATGTATGTCGGAGAGAGGAAGCTACAATAGGAGGGAAACACTTGGGATAGAAGACACTTGGACATGCTTTAGATAAATCATTTTGTTCAACACACCCTCCAAGTTTTAAATGTAAAATGGTCGGGACATTTGGAAACATAACTTTGATTCAACATCCTTAAGTCATTAAGGAACTGAAGATGGCTGTAGTTCATACCAAATTGACTGCAGAATGAAGACAGCTGCTGAAGTCAGCATATAATCACTGGATATGAAAAATACCACTGTTTAAACTTTCAACAAGAATTAATTACTCAAAAGCCAGATTCTGGCCATCCTGTTAGAAATTTGTATCTTGTTCTCTTTTTCTGTGGACAGGAAAGTTTTTCTTATCCTTCCAGGTAACTTGAGATTAGAACAAAGCTGATCTATGCTGCTTTGGCAGAGCACCTGTCTGGGATTCTTGGACTTCACTTTTAGTTGTGAGCAGGCAGTTTGCCTAATAATGTAGTGAGCCTAGGAGCTATCTCTGAACAGTGTCTAAGGTCTGAAGAAGGAATTTATAGTCTTTTTGCCTCCCAGTGGAAGCAAGGAGGAGAAAAGTGGCTAGGTTAGAAGAAAGAAAGTTGACCTAAGAAAAGGAGGAAAGAGTTGCAAACTCATATTTTTACATTGTATCCAACATAGGTATCATAGAACAAGTCTGATTTTCAGAAGTCTTAAATCACTCAACTTCAGATCCATAGGTACCATAGTATTCCTTTATAATTCATTTTCACTGGCTGCCTCAAAGGCCTTTTGTAGCCTTTGTCATTTACAATTAACATTAGAGAAAAGGAAGAACGTGATGTTATAATTTTAAAAAGTAGACCAGGATATGTTTGCTACTTTACCGCCCTTAATATCAGTAACTACCAATTTACTTTAGCTGACAGGTCTCTCTGAGACAGCATATACACTAACCCTAAATCTTCTTGCTTCTTCAGTTTCTCTTTTTCTACTTCACTCTCTGTTTACTAGCCTTCTGACCATTCTACTATATAGTGCTATTTCTGAAAAGTCATCTATGAAGAAAACTGCCAGGAGAAATGTCACCCGCCAAAGTAGAAATAAAAGATATAAGCTGATTTTCTCAAGATGGTGGTGTGAGTAGGGTGGCAGAAATCTTCTCCCAAAACCATATATATTTTGAAAATACAGCGAATACAACTATTACTAAAAGAGTGACCAGAAGATACAGTACATGAGCCAGGCTACATCTGCGAGAGCCCAACATCTCACAGAAAAGGGTAGGATACAAAGCTGTGACCTGGCAGAACCTGAGCATGCCCCTGACCCCAGCTCACCAGCGGGAGGAAGGGAATCAGAGTGGGGAGGGAGTGGAAGCACAGGACTGCTAAATAACCAGCCCTGGTGGTCTGCCCCAGGAGCAGAGACAGACATTGCATGGTGCACTGGATACTGGAGGAGCAGAAAAGCAAGGTCCGAGATTGAGCCTGTGAACAGGTTCCCACAGCTGGTTGCCCTGGGCCAAAAGAAAAGCAGGTGCTTTAAAAGTCTTAAAGGGAATAGGGTTTAACGGGTGGACAAAATCATCCTGGCACACTCAGCCCAGCAGGCTGGGAACTTTATGGAACTTCAGACACCCTAACTCCCTAGGTGGCAATGCAGCTCCAAATCTCCTCAAGGCAATAGGCAGCCTGCCGGTCCTTCCCCCCTGACAGCACTGCAAGCAAACTGGCTGACCTGCCATTGCTGCAGAACAGCCAGGGAGCAGCCCTGCCTGCAGCAACCACACAGCTTAGAACAGAGGCTTCTCCCCATGCGGCTAACCAGCCCATACCCAGAGGCTACTGTCTGTGTGCAGTTGGCTGGCACAGACAGCGGAGACAGGTGCACAGTCTGGAAGGTACAAAGGGGCTTTGTTCTTGCGGAAGAGCACGCGCCACTCACCTGCAGCCCCCACCAGTGCCCTAGGCCATTCTGAGGGCTGCCCCACCCATGCATCTCAGGGGATTAACCCAGAGGCTGCTCCCTGTGTGTGGTTGACCGGCACAGACAGCAGAAATGGGAGCAGAGTCCAGAAGCATGAAGGGGTTCCATTCTTGTGGCAGAACACATGCCACTCGCTTGCAACCCCTGCCAGTGCCCTAGGCCATGCCAAGGCCACCCAACCCACGGTAGCTCAGGGGATTAACCCAGAGGCTGTTCCCTGTGCATGGTTGACCGGCACAGACAGCAGAGACAGGCAAGATGAACAGCAAGCAGGAAGGGACTTTGTTCTCCCAGCTGATGCACGCGCCACTTGCCGGCGACCACTCCCATCACCACAAAAAGGAAGAAGAACTTTGTTCAGTCTGAAATCCCTCAAGCATCAGGGAGAGGGCTTGGTGAGACTGAAATCACAAACAGTGGAAGGATTTAAGAGCAGACTGGATGAGGTGGAAGAGACTGTTAATGGAATAAAAATCAGAGAACAGGAATACAGAGAAGCTGAGGCAGAGAAAGATAAAAGGATCTCTAGGAATGAAAGAATACTAAGAGAACTGTGTGACCAATCCAAACAGAACAATATTCACATTATAGAAGAAGACAGAGAAGAAGATATAGAAAGTATCTTTGAAGAAATAATTTCTGAAAACTTCCCCAATCTGGAGAAGTAAATAGCCTCTCAGACCATGGAAGTCCACAGATCTCCCAACACAAGGGACCCAAGGAGGACAACACCAAGACATATAATAATTAAAATGGCAAAGATCAAAGACAAGGACAGGGTATTAAAAGCAGCCAGAGAGAGAAAAAAGGTCACCTACAAAGGAAAACCCATCAGGCTATCATCAGACTTCTCAGCAGAAACCTTACAGGCCAGAAGATATGTTCAATGAAATGAAACAGAAGGACCTCAAACCAAGAATACTGTATCCAGCAAGACTATCATTTAAATTTGAAGGAGGGATTAAACAATTCCCAGATAAGCAAAAGTTGAAGGAATTTACCTCCCACAAAACATCTCTACTTAAAGGGACTGCTCTAGATAGAAATATGCCTAACGCTAAATAGCTGTCACCAGAGAAAATAAAACCACAGCAAAGACATTAGACTAACCAAATACTAACTAAAGGCAAAATAAAATCAGCTATCCACAAAATCAGTCAAGGGAAATACAAAGAGTACAGAATAAAACACCTAACATATGAAGAGTGGAGGAGGAAGAAAAATAAGGGAGAGAGATAATCATCAGACTGTGTTTATAATAGTGCAATAAGTGAGTTAAGGTAGACGGTTACATAGAAAAGAAGCTGCCCTTGAACTTTTGGTAAGCACAAATCCAAAGCCTGCAATGGCAATAAGTATATAACTATCGATAATTACCCTAAATGTAAATGGACTGAATGCACCAATCAAAAGACACAGAGTAGAATTCAGTAGAAGATGGTGGCATCAGTAGGGCAGTGGAAATCTCCTCCCAAAATCACATATATTTTTGAAAATACAACAAATAAAACTACGCCTAACAGAGAGACCAGAGGATACGGTACAACAGCCAGGCTACACTACACCCGCGAGAACTCAGCACCTCAGGAAGGGGGTAAGATATAAGCCACGGCCTGACAGGACCCAAGTGCTCCCCCAACCCCAGCCCACCGGCGGGAGGAGAGGAGTTGTAGCAGAGAGGGAGTGGGAGCCCAGGACTGCTAAATACCCAGCCCTAGTAATCTGCACTGGGAGCATGGACACACATTGCATGGTGTGCTGGATATTAGGGAAACGGAAAAGTAAAATCTGCGAGCGAGTCTCCACAGCTAGCTCCCACAGGACAAAAGAAAAGCGAGTGCTTTTTGAAAGTCTTAAAGGGACAGGGGCTTCACAGTTGGACGGAATCATCTGGGTACACTCAGCCCAGCAGCTGGGAACCCTGGGGAACTTCAGGCACCCTAACCCCCTGGGTGGCAATGCAGCTCTGAAGCCCCTCATGGAGATAAGCAGCCTGCCGTTCATTCCCCCTCCCATAGCACGGCCCCGGCAGAGCAGCCTGGGAGCAACCACACCCACGGAAGCTGCCGAGAGCCTCCTCCCAGTGCAGAGCCACCCGGGCCAGACCCAGGGCCACCAGCAGCAAACAGCTACCCTGGGCAGGCAAAGGCATGAAGGGGTGCCATTCTCACAGGAGAACACACCCGGCACATCTGCTTCTCCCTGCAGGGCTCTGGGCTGCCCCGCCTGCCATGTCTCAGAAAATTAACCCAAAGCCTGCTCCCAGTGTGCGGGTAACCAGCACAGGCAGCAGAGAAGGGCAAGGTGACCAGCAAGCAGGAAGGGACTTTGTTCTCCCAGCTGACACACGTGCTACCTGCCTACGACTATCCCTATCGCCATGAAAAGGCAGAAGTATTTGATGCAGTCCAGAATCACCCAGACAACCCCTGATAGAGGACCAAGAGAGATATATTTAACCAATATTCCTGAAAAAGAATTCAAAATAAAGGTCATAACCATGCTGGCAGACCTGCAGAGAAATATGCAAGAGCTAAAGGATCAAGTTGAGAGGGAGAATACAGAAATAAAACAATCTATGGAAGGACTTAAGAGCAGACTGGATGACATGCAAGAGGCCGTTAATGGAACAGAAATAAGAGAACAGGAATACAGAGAAGCTGAGGCAGAGAGAGATAAAAGGATCTCCAGGAATGAAGGAATATTAAGAGAACTGTATGACCAAACCAAATGCAACAATATTTGCATTATAGGGGTACCAGAAGAAGAAGAGAGAGGAAAAGGGATAGAAAGTGTCTTTGAAGAAATAATTGCTGAAAACTCCCCCAAACTGGGGGAGGAAATAGTCTCTCAGACCATGGAAGCCCAAAGAACTCCCAACACAAGGGACCAAAGGAAGACAACACCAAGACATAATAATTAAAATGGCAAAGATCAGAGATAAGGACAGAATATTAAAAGCAGCCAGAGAGAGAAAAAAGGTCACCTACAAAGGAAAACCCATCAGGCTATCATCAGACTTCTCAACAGAAACCTTACAGGCCAGAAGAGAATGGCATGATATATTTAATGCAATGAAACAGAAGGGCCTTGAACCAAGAATACTATATCCAGCACGATTATCATTTAAATATGAAGGAGGGATTAAACAATTCTCAGACAAGCAAAAGTTGAGGGAATTTGCCCCCCATAAACCACCTCTATGGGGTATTTTAAAGGGACTGCTCTAGATGGAAGCACTCCTAAGGCTAAATAGATGTCAACAGAGAAAATAAAATCACACAAAAGAAAACAGACCAACCAAATACTAAATAAAGGCAAAAAATAAAATCAACTACCCACAAAAGCAGTCAAAGGAAACACAAAAGGGTACAGAATAAAACACCTAACATATAAAGAATGGAGGAGGAGGAATAAGAAGGGAGAGAAATAAAGAATCATCAGAGTATGTTTATAATAGCTTAGTAAGAAAGATAAGTTAGATGGTTAGATAGTAAAGAAGCTACCCTTGAACCTTTGGTAACCACGAATCTAAAGCCTGCAATGGCAATCAGTACATATCTTCCAATAATCACCCTAAATGTAAATGGACTGAATGCACCAATCAAAAGACAAAGAGTAATAGAATGGATAAAAAAGCAAGACTCATCTATATGCTGCTTACAAGAGACTCACCTCAAACCTTAAGACACACACAGACTAACAGTCAAGGGATGGAAAAATATATTTCATGCAAACAATAGGGAGAAAAAAGCAGGTGTTGCAGTACTTGTATCAGACAAAATAGACTTCAAAACAAAGAAAGTAACAAGAGATAAAGAAGAACATTACGTAATAATAAAGGGCTCAGTCCAACAAGAGGATATAACCATTATAAATATATATGCACCCAATACAGGAGCACCAACATATGTGAAACAAATATTAACAGAATTAAAGGAGGAAATAGAATGCAATGCATTCATTCTAGGAGACTTCAACACACCACTCACTTCAAAGGACAGATCCACCAGACAGAAAATAAGTAAGGACACAGAGGCACTGAACAACACACTAGAACAGATGGACCTAATAGACATCTACAGAATTCTACATCCAAAAGCAGCAGGATACACATTCTTCTCAAGTGCACATGGAACATTTTCCGGAATAGACCACATACTAGGCCACAAAAAGAGCCATAGTAAATTCAAAAAGATTGAAATTCTACCAACCAACTTCTCAGACCACAAAGGTATAAAACTAGAAATAAATTGTACAAAGAAAATGAAAAGGCTCACAAACACATGGAGGCTTAACAACATGCGCCTAAATAATCAATGGAACAATGAACAAATTAAAATAGAGATCGAGCATATATGCAGACAATGACAACAATGGCACAAACCCCCAACTTCAGTGGGATGCAGTGAAGGCAGTTCTAAGAGGAAAGTATATAGCAATCCAGGTGTATTTAAAGAAGGAAGAACAACTCTAAATGAACAGTCTAAAGTTACAATTATTGAGATCGGAAAAAGAATAACAAATGAGTCCCAAAGTCAACAGAAGGAGGGACATAAAAAAAATCAGAGAAGAAATAAATAAAATTGAAAAGAATAAAACAATAGAAAAAATCAATGAAACCAAGAGCTGGTTCCTTGAGAAAATAAACCAAATAGATAAGCCCCTTGCCAGACTTATTAAGAGAAAAAGAGAATCTACACACATAAACAGGATCAGAAATGAGAAAGGAAAAATCATGATGGACCCCACAGAAATACAAGGAATTATTAGAGAATACTATGATAATCTATATGCAAACAAACTGGAGAACCTAGAAGAAATGGACAACTTCCTAGAAAAATACAACCTTCCAAGACTGACCAAGGAAGAAACAGAAAATCTAAACAGACCAATGACCAGCAACGAAATTGAATCGGTAATCAAAAAACTACCCAAGAACAAAACCCCTGGGCCAGAAGGATATACTGCTGAATTTTATCAGACAAATAGAGAAGACATAATACCCATTCTCCTTAAAGTTTTCCAAAAAATAGAAGAGGAGGGAATACTTCCAAAGTCATTCTCTGAATCCAGCATCAGTCTAATACCAAAATCAGGAAAAGACCCCACCAAAAAAGAAAATACCAGACCAATATCCCTGATGAACATAGATGCAAAAATACTCAACAAAATATTAGCAACCCGAATTCAAAAATACATCAAGAAGATCATACACCATGGTCAGGTGGGATTCATCTCAGGGATGCAAGGATGCTACAACATTAAAAAATCCATCAACATCATCCACCACATCAACAAAAAGAAGGACAAAAACCACATGATCATCTCCATAGATGCTGAAAAAGCATTTGACAAATTTCAACATCCATTCATGATGAAAACTCTCAACAAAATTGGTATAGAGGGCAAGTACCTCAACATAATAAAGGCCATATATCACAAACCCACAGCCAACATCATACTTAACAGCAAGAAGATGAAAGCCTTTCCTCTAAGATTGGGAACAAGACAAGGAAGCCCACTCTCCCCACTGTTATTCAACATAGTTCTGGAGGTCCTAGCCACAGCAATCAGACAAAACAAAGAAATACAAGGCATCCAGATTGGTAAAGAAGAAGTCAAACTGTCACTATTTGCTGATGACATGATATTGTTCGTAAAAAACCCTAAAGGCTCCACTCCAAAACTACTAGAAGAAATATATGAATTCAGCAAAGTTGCAGGATACAAAATTAACACACAGAAATCTGTGGCTTTTCTATACACTAACAATGAACTAACAGAAAGAGAAATCAGGAAAACAATTCCATTCACAATCGCATCAAAAAGAATAAAAAGAATAAAAAACCAAGGAAGTGAAAGACCTATACCCTGAAAACTACAAGACACTCTTAAGAGAAATTAAAGAGGACACTAACAAATGGAAACTCATCCCATGCTCTTGGCTAGGAAGAATTAATATCATCAAAATGGCCATCCTGCCCAAAGCAATATACAGATTCAATGCAATCCCTATCAAACTACCAAGAGCACTCTTCAACGAACTGGAACAAATAGTTCAAAAATTCATATGGAACCACCAAAGACCCCAAATAGCCAAAGCAATCCTGACAAAGAAGAATAAAGTGTGGGGGGAAATCTTGCTGCCTAACTTCAAGCTCCACTACAAAGCCACACTAATCAAGACAATTTGGTACTGGCACAAGAATAGACCGACCGACGAGTGGAACAGAATAGAGACTCCAGACATTAACCCAAACATATATGGTCAATTAATATATGATAAAGGAACCATGGACATACAATGGGGAAATGACAGCCTTTTCAACAGTTGGTGTTGGCAAAACTGGACAGCTACATGTAAGAGAATGAAACTGGATCATTGTCTAACCCCATACACAAAAATTTGAAATGGGTCAAAGACCTGAATGTAAGTCAAGAAACCATAAAACTCTTAGAAAAAAACATAGGCAAAAATCTCTTGGACATAAACATGAGTGACTTCTTCATGAACATAACTCCCCAGGCAAGGGAATCAAAAGCAAAAATGAACAAGTGGGACTATATTAAGCTGAAAGGCTTCTGTACAGCAAAGGACACCATCAGTAGAACAAAAAGGTATCCTACAGTATGGGAGAATATATTCATAAATGAAAGATCTGATAAAGGGTTGACATCCAAAATATATAAAGAGCTCAGGCACCTCAACAAACAAAAAGCAAATAATCCAATTAAAAAATGGGCAGAGGAGCTGAACAGACAGTTCTCCAAAGAAGAAATTCAGATGGCCAACAGACACATGAAAAGATGCTCCACATTGCTAGTCATCAGAGAAATGCAAATGAAAACCACAATGAGATATCACCTCACATCAGTAATGATTGCCACCATCCAAAAGACAAACAACAACAAATATTGGCAAGGTTGTTGAGAAAGGGGAACCCTCCTACACTGCTGGTGGGAATGTAAATTAGTTCAACTATTGTGGAAAGCAATATGGAGGTTCCTCAAAAAGATCAAAATAGAATGTTCTTCATGTAATTGTAGATTAATGATACCAACATAAAAAATTTAAAAAGCTCAAAATAGAAATACCATTTGACCCAGGAATTTCACTTCTAGGAATTTACCCTAAGAATGCAGAAGCCAGTTTGAAAATGACATATGTACCCCTATGTTTATCACAGCACTATTTACAAATAGCCAAGAAATGGAAGCAACCTTAGTGTCCATCATTAGATGAATGGATAAAGAAGATGTGGTACATATACACAATGGAATATTATTCAGCCATAAGAAGAAAACAAATCCTACTGTTTGCAACAACATGGATGGAGCTAGAGGGTATTATGCTCAGTGAAATAAGCCAGGCAGAAAAAAACAAGTATCAAATGATTTCACTCATCTGTTGGGTATATGAACAAAGAAAAAAACTGAAGGAATGAAACAGCAGCAGACTCATAGAACCCAAGAATGGACTAACAGTTACCAAAGGGAAAGGGACTGGGGAGGATGGGTGGGAAGGGAGGGATAAAGGAAAAAGGGGCCTCACGATTAGCACACATAATGTAGGGGGGTGGGGCACAGGGAAGGCAGTATAGCACAGAGAAGACAAGTAGTGATTCTATAGCATCTTACTATGCTGATGGACAGTGACTGTAATGGGATGTGGGAATCTAGTAACCACAATGTTGCTCGTGTATATTAATGATACCAAAATAAGTAAGTAAATAAATAAATAAAATTTAAAAGAGAAGAAAGGTATAAGCTAAAAGAAGCTGAGACAGATATATCTACTCTTTCAGAGAATAACTAAAATCAAATTACTTTAATTGTCCAGTTATGAACATCACCATAAAATTATCAAATTCTTATTCAGTAACGGTGCAGTGGGAGATGGAAGGAAAAATCTTAACCTCTAGAAGAGAAAGTCTAAACATTACTCATCGTGAGCATATATTTATTTCTCTGAAATGGCTGCAGTTCTGAGGGAAAAACTTTCATTACCTGATTTGAAAAGAAGCTTCTTTAGGATTGTTTCCGTTGGAAGCAGGAACTGAACTGCAATGGCACTCATTCATGTAACAGATTTTATTAAGCGCTTACTCGGTGCTGGGTGCTGAGCTTGGTGATAGGAATTTCAAACCAAACAAGAAAGAAGAAAGATGCTACCTCTGCCTCCATGGAGCATAATCCACTAGATGAGATAAATAGTAATTTACAATATGTTGTGATCAGTGATATGATAGGGGAATTTCAGGGTGCTATGGAGCACACAGCAGGGCTTACAACTGTCTAAGGATTATACAAACCATATGGAAAACAGAGAAAATTGTCTATTATCTTCTCTAAATTCCTACTCAGACTCTTAAGTTGACATTTCAGAAGGCTACCTTTCTATCTACAATGTAAAAATCTATCTTTGATGATAATATTCATTCTAGTCAAATTTCTCATTCCCTTATAATAGCAACCATTCTTTTCATCATCATATATTACAGGTCTTTCATGTAATTGTAGAATGTTAGTACTAGAAAGACTTTAGAAATGACCTTGCTCCTTTATGTTACAGATGGAGAAACTAAGGCCCAGAGAAGTTACTTGACTTGCCCTACTGGCAGTCAGGGGAATAAGAATTTGGATCTCCTAACTCTTAGATGACTACTATTTCCACCGTCCATAGTCCTCCACTTTGATCTTTTAGATTACTCAAACATTGCTTTCTTTAGTAATTGCCTGTGAAAAAGTACTGGGGGCAGAGAATATTATTCTGTGTCCTCAAAAAGTGACGGCAGGAAGTTGGAAAGCCAGATCAGAACATGGTTTAGGTGCTGATAGATAAACTGTGTAAGAGCAAATGCATAACTACTCAAATTTAAGGTGGATTTGTGTTTTTGCACGCTGAGAGAAAAGCATGCTGTTGAGGTTCTTTTGTGGTCAAATGAACCTCAGATAGAGGCCTGCCAGAATGATTTACTTAGAATTGGTTTGGGTCCACAAATACATGATTTCAGACAGAGTTTTAATGGTCAAAGTGATTACTAGCAGCTAAGCATTTATCTTTGCAACTGCCCCCTTGTAAGTCTTACCTGGAAACTTCCAAAGCAACTTCCTCCAGGCAGGGTGACATAGCAGACATAGGGAGGGCTGTTGGAGGGAACCATTTCATAAACCACTAGAGCCCCATTCTTCAAGTCAGCCCCACGGGACTGCTTCATCTGCCAGAATTCCTGAAGTGCTTCCACCACATTCACTACAAAAAGAGTAGTTAAGTTCAGCAATGAAAACACCTCCCAGTCATTCTGTGCTGCAATACAGCATCTGTAACCCATACCTATATTAACAGTGTACCCTCTTTAGCTCCCTACCTATCACTATTTAAAAGCACTTCAGTTAATAAACTTAGATTGTGATTAAGCTCATTTGCATAGAATATGCCTGCCCTCCGTCCCCATCTCTCCAGTTCACGTTTTGATTAGTCCTAGACAACAAAGGACAATCAATAACTTAAATATTGGAGGCAGAGTTTCCAAGGTCAGCAGATCATTATTCATCATTACTGCCTGATGAATACAAGTAGATTATCCCACAATTGTTCAGCTGGCCTAGAAGAATAATAACCATGGCAATAATAAATACTAATACTTACTGAACACTTACTGTATGTCATGTATTTCTCTAAGTGCTTTACCCATTTAATCACAACCACATGAGGCAGGTACTTTTATTACCCCCATTTTACAGATGAGGGAAATGAGGCATAGAGAAGTTAAATAACTTAACCAAGGATTTAGCAATTAGAAAGTAGCTGAATTCAAACCTAAGAAGTCTTGGTTCCAGTCACTGTTCTTAACCATTATGCAATACTGCCACTCAATGAAATAAGGCCCTATTAGCCATTCTCAAGCCTATTATTCTGTTGAGTAAACTCATGGCAATTCCTTTCCCATTCTGGAATAGTATGTGTGTACTGTATGTGTGTGTGTGTGTGTGTGTGTGTGTGTGAGAGAGAGAGAGAGAGAGAGAGAGAGAGAAAGTGAGAGAGAGAGGGAATAAACTTCTCTTCTGAGGCTTTCACTAGGCAAAAATGATTTTTGGAGGAACTATATACTGGAAAACACTCCTTTACAGGTCTTTTGTGCTCCTTTCTGTCTGGCTGAGTATCCAAGATTTCAAGGTCTTGACTGCTCTGTTCTTGGGCCATTTCTCAGGATTGTGTTTGCAGCAAGAAACGTTGCTGGATGAGGTAATGTTTCCCTCTGGGACAAAGAACAAGCTTGCTTACTGTTTACTATAAAATGGCAAGTTTCCCAAGCTCAGTGCTCCTCTCCTCTAATGCAACCTATTGCTCTGCAATCAGCTCCCTGAGCCTCCACCTTGGACTTAGAAGGCAAGGGGAACTGATGCAAACAAACATGATGCTTATGCTACTTGCTGTGCCTTGAGTAATAAAGTCCTTTGTCTCTAACCCAGAAGTCTCTTGACTTCTGCCAGCATCCATGAAATAGTAACCGGCTAACTTGTTAGTTGTAAGTAGGCTAAAATCAAACCCCAGGAATGTTCTGTATTGCAGAACAGTTCCTCTAATCCTGCAACACTTGGGCTCAATCATTCCACCAATAATTATTGAGTACCTACTCTCTGCTAGACTGTGTGCTAGATGCTAGGTCACAATAGTGAGCAAAACTGTTCCTGTTCCTTATATAGCTTACAATCTAAAGAGGGAGGAAGATATTAACCAAATAATCTTAAACATAAATTACAGCTGTGATAAATGCTATAAAGGAGTGGTAGATAATGGGAGATGTAGTAGCATCTGACTTAGTTAAGAAGGTCAAAGAAAGCTACCCTGATGAGGTGATACTTAAGCTCAGATACGGGTTTAAATTCACTAGGCAAAAAAGTAAGAGAATAGTGCTCTCAGCAGAAACAACATGTACAAAGGCTCTGTAGCAGCTGGAAATATGATGAATAAAGGGACTAGTATGGCTAGAAAAGAGTGAGGGGATGTGTAATGCAAGATGTGGTTGAAAAAGGAAGCAGGGACCAGACCAAGTAGGACCTTGTATGCCATATTAGAATATTGGCTTTAACCTAAGAGCAATGGGAAGATATTGGAAGGCTTTAAATGGAAGGAGGGATGAGATCAGTTTGCTTTTGGAAAGGATCCTTTTGATTTTAGGATTCCAAACATTTCAGAAGGCTTTACTAAAGTCTCGTAATAATAAATTATCACACACATTCTCCAATATCTTCTAACATGACCACTCTTAGTTACAACAAGGAAACATTCTTTTATATTGTCTTAGTTTAGGTCTGCCAAGGAGAAGACACCAAGATGTAATAGAAATGCCGGAGATTTATTGGGGAGGAAGTGGGAGAAGGGAGAGCCTTGAGACCATGTTGAAAGTCAGGCACCTGTGGAAGGAGAGAGGGAAAGAAGGAGGTTAGGATATGAGAGTCTCAGACTGCAGTGCAGTTCCAAGAAAGGTTTGGCCAGGACAGTGGAATCCCACACCTCACCAAGATGTGCCTGAGTTAGTAATACCCTGTATGCTTAGTCACTGGCTAAGAGAAGCCTGCTGGATATGTGGCCTCAGTGCAAATGTGCTGATTGACCCAGAAGGGACAGCAATTTAAGGCTGTCAGTCAGTTATGCCCTTGCAGCAGGAGATATGAACAGCATGTTTTCATGGCTGCCATACACACATTAAGCAAAAATTTGAGCATCCAACAGGTTCACAGCTCTATTCTAGGCTAGGGATGCAAAGATGAGTAACATATGTCCCCTGACAGCGAGGTGTTCAAAATCCAGTAGCCAGTAATAACTGTTATCCTACCTGCTCTGCACTCCATGTGCCAGCCAGAATTTGAAAAGCAGCACAAACTTTTTTCTAATAATGGGAAATTGGGCAAAGTGGTCAGAAAAAAAGCAATTAATTGTGATTTGCATTTGAAAATACTCATACACTCATTTTTAGGGCTGAAAGGGACTTTAGAAATCACCTAGTTCAACTAAGGGTAAGGAAGGGTAAATGGCTTGCTTGTGGTCACACAGGTATTGCAGAGCTGGGGCATGAACGTAGATATCCTGATGCCAGTATTCTTTCCAATTTGGTAATCATAACCCAGGGTCTAAGGTCAGTCCATGGTGGAATTGCATGGGGGCTCACAATTCCCTAAAACTCTAAGCAAAGTTATGTGTGTATGTGCATATGTGTGTTTATCAGATTTTCATTGGGAACTATGGATATAGTAGTTTACATAAGGACGATTAAAGAACAATGAGGTGGGAGGGTAGCAATGACTAAGACATCTGACAACTACAACTGCTTTTTGGAAGTTGCTGATGGATACTGGGATGAAAGGGACAAGAACAACATAGGGAGGACTGTTTAAGTGCCTGTACAATGATAAAAAAGAATAATTTTGATTTTTCCCTTAGGAGATAAAATATTAGATGAATGTCTAAGTGGGATGAGAGGTACATTGTATATCCACCAGAGTATAGCATTAAAACCACACGACACTAGAGTAAAATTTTTATATCAGAAAAATAAATGTAATTTTGTGGTGGAAGAGCATGGATAAGTAAGTAATAAATAGATGAGGTGATTGAGAGGGGAGTGAGAAGCTTCTCCTTGAACGGATAGAATCAAGAGTAGGCTGGCCCAGCTTTATTCACATTATTATGAAGGTAAGGAAGTTGGTTAACAATTTCATCTGACATTTCCTACTTCAATTTGTAGAAGGTACCCGTGAATAGCCCACAGTGCATAGACTCTCTGGAAGGGAGGAATTGCAAAGTGACAGTGACTTTGGGAGAGGACTAGGGTAGGCTGAATAATGTCCCTGCCAAAATGTCCTAATACTTGGAATTTGTGAATATTACCTTATGTGGCAAAGACTTTGCAGATGTGGTCAAGTTAAGGATTTTGAGATGGGGAGATAATCTTGAATTATTGGGTAGACCATAAATGCAATCATAAGTGTCCTTAGGGAAGAAGATTTGATAAAACATAGAAGAGGAGAAGGCAGTGTGACAATGGAAGTAGAGATTAGAGTGATGTAGCCACAAGTCAAGGGGTGCTGGCAAGTCACCAGAAGCTGGAAGAGCAAGGGAACAGATTCTCCCCTAAACCCTCCTAAAGGAGCACAGATCTGCTGATACCTTGATTTGGGCCCAGTGATACTGATTTTGGACTTCTGGCCTCCAGAACTATGACATAATAAATTTCTGTTTGTTTAAAGCCATCAAATTTGTGGTAATTTGTTAAAGCAGCCATAGGAAATTAATGTAGAGTCAAATCCAACATTCCAAAAATTGGAAATATTAAGACCAAGCACTTTAACTCCACAATCATTTATGGGCAAAGAAGCTTTCTGTGGTTCTGGTGAAAAGGAACAAATAAACAAAAAATACCATACAAGATTTATTTGTTCAACCTAGTGCTGTAGCCAGGCTACACCAATCATGCAACCATATTGTGATATAAAGGGGGAGCAATAATTTTAAAAAATCAGTTTTAAAAGGGCAATGCAGAAGTTACAGAGCAAAGAAAGTGACTTGGTCATTTAGTTAGTCATGCCAGTTTAGGGATTGCCAGCTGTCAAGCATTAGAAAAAAGGAGATTATGTGCCATATGGAAAAAAGGGGACAAAAGAAATGGTAATGCTAACAATATCTATCACATGTAATTTTCAAATCATTTTCAAATGCATAGTAATAGCAACCACTCATTGAGTACTATGTGCTGCATGCTTTACATTCATTATCTCATTTAATCCACACAAAACCATCAAGATGAGTATTATAATACCCACTTTACAAAAAATGAACAAATTAAGGAACAGGTCACAGTGCAGAACCAGGATATAGAAACTGTTTGCCTCCAAAACCAACTGAATTTCTATTGTACTATCCTGCTTTATTGTACCATTAAATCCTCATACATGCTCTGTAAAGTGGACCATGAGCTCGATGACGGTAGTCTCTTGAGTGTCTTAATCACCACTGTATGTGGTGATCAATAAATATTTGTTAAATGAATAAATGGGACAGATGAGGCCTAGAGAAATTAAGCAATCTATCCAAAATCACACAGGCACTATTTGACAGAGCCAAGTTCTCTAATTCCAAATCCTATGCACTATATAAAATCCTATGGCATGCTGAGCTATGTGTATCTTGAATGAGGATTAAGGGGGTTGGGAGAAGGTAAAGGACAAACAGGTGAAAGAACAGAAGAATTTTCTTATATAAATGCCGAGAAAGTGAAAAATCTAAAGACCATGACTGGAAAAGGTGAATTTGGAGCAGTCAGGAAGAAGAAGGATGTGAATTGAAGATGATTCAGTAAATCATTGCTAGATCGGGAAAGGTCTAGACAAAGATCAAAGTAAATTATAATCAGGGGAATAGTGCCAGCCCCCAAACACCATGCCATCAGTCACAAGGGCATGTGGGTATATGCCAATGGCAACTTTGCTTGTTAATCAAAGCAGAATAAATGATTCCATGTGGTGAAGGATTTCTAAGCCAAATCAGCAGACATTCTGCCTGCCTGAAGCTGAACTATCTGCCAAACTCTCCAAAAGTACTGGCTGGACACCCAAACTGGAAATGAGAAACTGAAGAATAATGAGAAGGACTGTGGTAGGAGGTGGGGAGGTTAGAGGAAAGACTCATGCAGTCTGAAGCCTGACTGATTGCCCTTTGTCAGTACAGTCCCCTTGTTCCCTCATCCTTTCTAAGGAAATGAAAAAGTTTTTACAGAACACTCAGTTTAGACACCAAACCAGAGGCTCTCCAGGTACCATGGACAAAAAAAAGGGTATACACCTCTATGATTTCAGTAAGTGCCTGTAAGTTTCCAAGAGGAAGGATTCGGGTTTAGGGTGACTATTCCTGACTACTCCTATGTTTACCTAGGGACAAAGACCTTCCCTTGGTGTCAACTCAAAGAGATCTGAAGCAGCAGGACAACAGCTGATGTCAGTTCCAGCATATAACCCTGTTAAATCTAGGAATTAAACTAGAAAAGCAACTATATTACTTCATGATGAATTCAGAATCATATGAACTTGTTTCCCCACACCAGGCAGTGTGCCTGCCCCATGGTAGGAGTTCCAAATGTTGAAAGGGAAACTAATAGTAAATGTATCATTAGGCACTTATAGCAAAATGAATCTAAAAATCTGTTTTCATAGTAATCTCTAGGTCTACATTGTCAGGATTTAAGAGTGGGACAAAAATGAGACATATTCTTTCCAAGGAAATGTGAAGCAAATAAATTGGGGATAGTACTTCTCATTTTTAAAGTACTCATTAAGTGTCAGGTGTTATATCTTCTTTAATCCACATCATAACCTTTGAGAAAACTGAAGCTTGGTGAGGTTAAGTCACTTCCATAGAGACATAGCTGGCATGTGACAGAGATTTAATCTGGGATTTAATCCAGACTTGTCTGACTCTAAAGCCTGTGTTTGCTCTTCACTATACTTTCTCAAGGGGGGTGAAAAAGTCATTACTGTCTATAGAGCAACTCCTGCAACCTTTCTCTGTATTACTGCTAAGCTACAAAATTAAAGATAGTCACTTTCAGGTCAGGCAGGACCTAGCCAAGCAGAGAGAGGTGATGTCTCAGAAATTCCAGGCATAAATTCTGTATCCTATACCCCTCACTACATATTCCATGTTGCACTATAAATCTGAAACTCAAACTCAGGAAATTCTGCATTGGTTAAACAAAACCAAAGAAAATCCACACACCCCTCCTCAGAAACCCTAGAAATTAGGTGTCTTTAAGATGAAGATTTCTAATGGAAATAGGGTTTCTGCCTGGCTCATTTCCACAGAATTTACAATGAGAAAGCCAAGGCCGGGATTTATCCTCAGTTCCTGGGCAAGGGCCAGGAAAACAGAGCCAGATAGACAGGCCACAGTTGTGAGGCTCCATACTAAAAAAGACACCAAAGTTTGGTACCCAGTAACAGGAAAGTGGTATGGACTCAATGGTATGGGTCCAGATTTAAAAGCACAATTATTATTGTAAGTGACTTGTAAAGGCACTTACTTGATTCCCCAGCAAATCTGAAGTTGCATTGGAAATTTCAAAGTGAGGATAAGAAAAGAACTAAAAAGCCAAGGTTAAGGAGATGGAGTAAATTACCCGGGGAGCCCAGGAATTGCTGAGATCACATTAGAATGACTGAGAGGGTATGAGTGAGAAATGTCTTGATCTGAGATAAAGGATAGGATCCCACACAATGGGGACTGGCTCTCAAAGCCAGCGAGATGTTTAGGCATTAAGCTACAGGAGGAATTGCATTTCTGAAGGAGAAAACGTTGGGAAGAAAGGAAGGCTCTTTCTGTAAAAAGAGGTCCCTGAAGAATATAGTAGTAACTCAGTAAGGGGAGGGGTAAGGCTTAAACGTGTGTCTGCGTGTGCATCTGTTCATGTGTGTGTAGCCCAGAACGAAACTCCCCAAAAGGAAATGCATGTGAGGGCTCTGCGCCAGGAAAAGAGATCCAGAGGACTGTGGGAGAAGGCTCCCTTACAGAGCGTGTCCCGCAGGAGGCCAGACCCCGCAGACTCACCTCGGCCATAGCCCTGCGTGTGCTTGGCGAAGCTCCTCACTACGGCCTCCACGGCCTCCCGAAGCACCGCGGGGCTGCCGGTGGCGCCAGGGGGCAGCGGCAGCCCTGGGGCCCCTGACAGGAGCAGGGGCGGCGGGGGTGGTGCGGGTGGCGGCAGGGCCGGCGGGGGCCCCGCTGGGGGTGTGGCGGTGGCAGCCGCGGCCCCAGTAACTCCGGGCCGAAGCGCTCGCAGAGTGCCCCTCCCGCTGGTGCCCACTCCAGGCTGCAGCCGCTGCGCTCGCATGGTCTCCATCCTGGCCGCCAGTGAAGTAGCAGCACGATGCCTGCCAGCCTGCTAACGGTCCCAGCCACCGTCGTCTGCTAGCTCTCAGGGACAGAAGGCGTTGCCGGAGCCCAGCTGTCAGTCAAGCGGGGGCGGGGACAAGTAGGACTTATGCCAATCACCAGAGAAGGGGCGGGAGCTGGCAAGCTCCAGCTCTGCCATACACAAATTGAGGAGGGCGGAGGTTCTGAGCAACCAATTGAGAAGAGAAAAAACGTTACCCTCTGTGAGGGAGAAGCAGCTTAGCTAGGACGAGTGTTTGGGAGTCCCGTGATGGGGAGTGCTAGAAAGCGGGCCAGATCCCTGGGGCGAGACTTGGGGGTGGGGAAGAGGAGGTCTAGATCAAAGCTGGGGAAGATTGTAGACAGAGTGAAAGGATTCTTAGAGATCATTTGCATGACTACTTCATTTTATAAATGTAGATGAGGAAGGAAGTGGCGCAGAGAAGTTATGAGATTCTCCAAGGTCACATGCAGTTGGTGGTGGAACCAAAGCAAAGGAAGAAACCGACATTTAATGAGCATATGCCTACTATGTGTTAGACACGTGCAGTGTACTTTAGTGCACTGTCTTATTTAGTAATCACAATTACTATATTTTATTATTTTACAGATAAGGAAACTGACACAGACAGCTAAACTGCCCCAAATTAAATAACTAGTAGATGGCAAAGCGGGGTGGAGGGTTTCATACATAGGTCTTCTGATTCCCAGTATTTTTATCTTTTCATTATACTACATTGTCGGGTAATTTTCTCATTTAATCTATTCTAAATTGGGTGAGGGAGTAAGAGTAGAATGGGCTGTTCCCTTACCTCCCATTCAAATGAGGAAGATTTAGAATATATGCAGAAAATCAGCAAACTGAAGTCCAGAGAGAAGATTAAGACAGATACTCTTGTTTATAGAACCTGTCAGGCTGGGTTCCTCTGATTACTCTTACACACATACACATGCACTTCACAGCCTTGTTGGTTGACCATCATGCCATTTTTTACCTAGGTGAGGTTATAGTAACTATTATTCTCTCTTTTCCCAAATTTCTCTACCCACCCTGTAGTGGCTCAGAAATCAAGAATGGGGTGAACAAAAAGTCAGAAATAGAAGGAAATTCATGAAGTGCACCTGGCAACATGAAAGTTAGACACAAACACACACACACATCCAGGGGGAAAACTGTGATTGATCAATACGAAGCTTGAAAAAAAGGACAGTTAATTTATTGGGATATATCTGCTGATGGTGGAGGGAAGGACTATGTAGAAATCTTAAGGTAAAGAATTTGAAGGTGGACATAGAGGAGATTGGGGAAATGAAACCCTGGCAAATACGTAAAACCTTCAGGACACAGGACGCTTCCTTTTCTTCTTCAACCACAGTTGGTCACTTGGGCTCCTGGAACTATCCCCTAGATTATTATGGCTATAATTAGCATGATCCTCCCTCCCCATTACTCATTCCCCACATCCCCAGGCAAAAGTGACAAAACAGAGACTTCCAACACATTTATTTGGTAAGTAGAGACAAGAGTATTTATTGTTACTCCCCACTCCTACCTGTGGGGGTGTTCATAAGCTCAAACAGACAGAAGAGCAGTTTAGAGCCCATGACCCACCCCCTGGAAAATTAGACAACCCATTGTATTGGTTGGGGAAATAGAGTGGGAATAAAAAGCAGGAAGCTGAGAAGTAAAGCTCAGACCATGAAAGGCAACAGCATAAGTGAGGCTGGGGATTGCTACAAGAAACCCCCAAGGAGAGTGAACAAGATTTCCTGAACAGTGGTTAGGGCTGGAAGCAGTGTGTGAACAAGGAGCCAGGCATGTGAGAGAAGCAAGACCTGCAGGGTGTGGGATATTCATAAAGACGTTAGAATGTGCAAAATTATAAGCGGGCTGTGTTGCAGGGCATACATGGGAAGCAAGGGATTGCTTCTGCAAAAGCCCAAAGAGATTGGAGACTATCCCTAAGTAAGGGCTACCTACTGCTTCTGGACAAATGCGAATGAGTTTGGGACCCACTTGGGGCCCTCACACAAGTGGTCCTGTGTGTGCCTTGCCTGTGGGTACACGAGTAACTCCCCTATGCATGTGAAGTGACTAGGACATGAATGCATGTGTCTATATGCCCCGTAAATAAACACTTACCCTTCCGTGCAAGTAAAAGCACTGTGCTTGTGGACACGTTTACCCGTGTGCGCATGCGCAGTGTCCATGAACACATGCAAGTCACCCAGTGTCTGTGGTTTGTGTGTGAGCTGATTCTCCCACCTGTCCCGTCAAGTTCCTCATCCCCACCCTCCTTCTTGACTCCTTTCACTCCTCTCAGCGCCCTGGCTCCCCTGGCCCGCCTAAACTCTGGAAGCCCCCTAGCAGGCGGATTTGCTCAGTCTGCATGGAGTGGCGCCTCACCAACTTGCGCTTGGTCCTAGGAGAGCCTGGCGCCCCGGCTTGGGGAGGAGCGGGCAACGAAGGCGCCCGACATCCAGGTTGAGGACGAATGTCGGGGATGGGGAGGTGGGGGCTGACGTTAAGAGGGGGCAGGAAACCAGGCCGCGTTTGCGCGATGTGGTCCAGGAGCAACGTCCCGGAGCCCCTACGCTCCAGCAGTCCCGGACTACGCCTCCGTCCACTCAGCGGAGACACAGCACCAGGGAGACTCTCCTGAGACTGGCGCGGGGAGGGAGCCGAGCCGGCTGGAGGGAGGGTCAGCGGGGAGGCGCTGTACCGACGGCGCTCCGAGGACAGGCGACTGCACTCCGGGGAGTCAGGGCAAATATTCCCGGGGCTGTCTAGCTCCACTGGCTCAATACGGCTCAGTTTCTGCCTCAGCCCTGAAGGAGGACAAGCCTCCTGAGCTTCCGGCGCTGTGTTTCGGCGAGAGAGAGGACCCCCACCCGTCACTTTCTCCGCCCACGGGGGCGGGTCCTCTGGGCCTTCAGTGCTGTGACGTCTGGAAAGACGGGGTCGACCGGTCAGGGTCAGGCCGTTGAATTCCACAGCCAGACGCTCGATCCCCGGCCTCCCTTCCGCGGGCGGGACCGGTTGAGGAGGGGCCACTAGGCCCCAGGGCTCTGAGTTGAGCCTTTTGAGTGGTTTTGGAGGGTGACGGGGTGGTTTGGGGAGCGGCTCAGGAGGGGAGGGATCATCAGGGAGCTTAGGAAGAGGGAATTCAAATACATCCCGCTTCTCTTCTTCTTCCTGGGCGCGAGGGGATAACAACCCTCGTCCTCCTATTCCTGCAGTCTGCAGTTGGATTTCCGAAGGCGACGTGCAGACCCCTGGGCTAGGAGAAGTGGGAGCGGGATCCTCCACCCCTGGGGACGGTGGGGAATTGAGATACTGCCGGGTCTTCTTGGTTCCCGAGGGCGAGGTATCAGTGGTGATGATGATGACCTCCGTGCCCTTGGCCTTACAGGCGTCCAGCAGCGTGGCAAGGGTCTCGCGGTCCCCGCGGTCCAGGGCGTGGACAAGCGCCGAGGCGCCCGCGTGATCTCGGACTGAGGGGTCTGCGCCGTGGGCAAGGAGCAGCGAGGCCACGGCGGCGCCCCCACCCCCGGCGCAGGCGTGCATGAGAGCGGTGCGCCCTAGGCGGTCTGCGATGTTGGGGTCCGCGCCTTGCTCCAGAAGGTAGCGTACCATGCGAGCCTTGTTCTGAGGGTCGTCATAGCGGGCTCGACAGGCTGCCATTAGCGCAGTCTCCCCCTGGGCATCACCCTCATTCACGTAGGCGCCCCCCTCGAGAAGCAAACGGGCCAAGCGTAGCTTACCCTGACCCACGGCCCGGAGAAGAGCGTGGCCCTCGGTGTGCAGCATAGTTGCGGCGGGGGCGAGAGCACCGGTGGAGCTGAGACTGGGACTTGCCGAGGATGGCTAGAGGTGTGGGGATGGTGGCTGGCAGAGGCCTGAGGACTCAGTGACGAAGCCAATCCCTGCCAGAAAGAGATCTTATTGACGGATTCAGGCAGGGAAACTGAGGCACCGGTAAAAAGATCTGGCGTGGGATGGCGATCTCCACCGCACCGCACACAGCCCTTCTTCTAACTCGTGCCTCTGAGCCGCCCCTTCCTCCTAGCGCATGCATGCCTGAGGAGGTGGGAAGGATGCACCCGCATTGAAGGACGAGCGCGCGTGCAAATGCCTACGTGCATGCGCGTGGATATTCGCACCCCACCCTCACCCCAAGGTTTATCAGACCTTTCCAGCATCACCCTTTTCTTACCCGCACTTGGAATCCCCCTCTCTGTGTAGGGCTGAACGCCACCCACCCACACACATGCACTCATACATTCACACACATATTCCTAATCCTAACATCTTTTAGGTTGCCACAGCCCCATAAATTGAGTGGGGGGAGGGAAGCAGCTTGCTTTTGGGACCTAAAACGGGTTGGGGGGTGGAATTGGGGGTTTCTTTTGCCCCTGCTATGTTCCCCATCACTCCTTGCTCTTTCCCCTCCCAGGCTGTGTGCCCAAATAGATACCTGAATGTCCGCAGGATCTCCGCCTGGCCAAGACTGAGGCCAGGGCTGCGGGGCAGCCAGGGTGGCGGAGCCGGGTTCCCCGGGGCCCCCATGGCGGCGGACGGGGGGGGCACCCGGATTCCCTTGGTGTCAATATCTGCGCCCGGGCTCTGGGTCCTTGTCCCTCCTCCCGGTGCGCCCCGGGCACGGCGCCGGCTCGGGAGGAGAGAAGCTGAGGGGGGGGGAGGCGGAGCTCTGCCTTGCTATTTATAGCCTAGTCTCAGCGGGTGGGGGCGTCGTGCACCAAACCGTTCCCCCACCCGTGCAGAAAGAAACGCTCAAAACCTAGAGGCTCCAATCCTGATTTACCACGCTTAGCCGACCTCCCCTCAGCCTCCGAAACCTAAGACTTCCTTAGGAGACTCCTCCACCACCGCGACTGGGACCATCCCAGTTTTCGTTGAGCTCCAGCAGATTCCCATTCTCTGCGCTTGGTGTGTTTATGCAAGCCTTGTGCGCCAGACCTGACCTACCGCACAGGGCACGTGGCACACTGTGCAGAGGGGTGGAGAATGGCGATTGGGATCCACAGCTGGAGTCCATAATGTGTAGACAGAGGCAAGAGATCTGGCTGTTTTCTCCTAGTCTAAATGTCAGGGAGAGCTGGAGTCCGACACAGCAGTACATCCTCACTCCACCTCCCCCAAAATGGAACACATAGCATAGATAAACTTGGACCTCAGCTCCCCTGTACAGACCTCTTAGATAAGTATGAAGAGAGTGGATATCTGGGGTCATTTTTAGATACAGCAAGGGGGCATTCCCAGATGCCTCCTCGCCATATTCTTGGGATAGGGGTAGGGATATAGAAAAGGGGCCATGCAAAGAGCGACCCTTGTAACACACCCTTTTTCATTGCTTCTCTTTGCTCTCAGTCTTGCTTAGACTCACAATTTTTCCATCTTGCTTGCCAAATGGCTCAAGTCTTCTCTCTCTGTTTCTGTTGAAATTGGTCGCTCTACTGTCTCTGCCTAGTTTTGCCACGGGCCCTGTCTCCATGGTTACCATAGCTTCCATCTGCATATTTTAGGAATAAGTTTGTGCCAGCTGTAAGGCATCCGGGGAAGTGAGGGACAAGGAAAAAAATCCTAAGGATTTGGAAAGCTCACCTCAGATAATGCAGAGGCTGCCAGCCACCAGACACAAAATGCTAGAAATAATGTTCTTGGAGGAGAGAGAGAGAGATATTTGCAGGGAAGCTACTCATTTTTTACTAGCTACCATTAATTGGACAGCAAATATGTGCCGAGTACTTTACATACATTATCTCCAGTCCTCACAATAAGGTAGGAATTAGCTTCTTGTTATACATGAAGAAACTGAGACAAGTTAAGCAAGTTCTCCAAAGCCTCAGAGTTCTGTTTATGTCCTATCCCAAAGACTGGGCACTTGCTACAACTTACAGCCTTCCAAGTTCACAGGCTTCACTCTCAGAACCATTGTCTCTGACATCTGGGATATTCTTCATGATTAACTCCTAGATTCTATCTCCACTCTGAACTCTTTATTGTATTATTGTTTTTTGGTGAAAGTAGGACTCTCCCTCCCATGGTGTCCCCACCACCACCACAACCACCAAGGGCTAGGAGCTGGAAAATGCCCCAAACACTGGGCTACTGCTCTGCCTCCCCAACTCTTGTTCTCTGAGTTTCCTTCCCCAAAACCTCTTCGTATTTCTCACAGAGAGGGCAGCAAGCCAACAGGAGGAGAAAAAATTAGAGAAGTATTCATTGGTGGTGCTGGAGGGAAGCAGTGTAGGATTTGAGGGGAGCTTTGATAATGAAGGCGAGGCTAACCTATGAAGTCAGTCACAGAAAGGCTGATCCCTCACCAGCAGGTCATAGGGGTTCATTTCTCTGTGGGAGTTCCCTCAAAAGTGAGATCTGAGCGTCATGTTCCCTCTGGTAACTCTGGATAGTCTGAGATGGGGTAGGAAATAATCGACCCTGGTTGATTCTGCCGGCCCATCTCTCTCCGTGACTGGCTCTCCAACTCGGCTCGGGAGGACTCCTTCGCTCTCTTTCTCCCCCTGCAGCCTCGAGTGGGCGGGCCTCCCTCCTCCGCTTCTTCTAGTTGGCTCCTAGATTGGCCAGGAGAATTCACCAATGGGGAGCTCTGGGAGGCGGATCTAGAACGCCACCAGCTAGAGGAGGAAGAGCAAATTTCAAGTTGGCCGCGGCGTGGGCTCCGCATGGGGGAGGAGCTGCAGGTAAGGCTCCGACCTGGTGGCTCTGACCTTGTTCGGTCCCACACTTCCTGAACTAGTTAATCAGGCTAAGTTGTTAGATAGATAGACACGCTTCCCGACAGCCTTTTGGATCCAGCCCTTCCTGGTTCCCTACCCTTTCTCCTCTGGGCTTCCATTGCTCTATCGATTGTATGCCAGAGACCCATAGTTTTCTTTCTTGCACAGGAGAAAGGTATTAAAGTAGAAAGTGAGCAACACTCTCTCTTGTACTCTAATTTTGCTATGGCATGAGCTCCCCCCAAATCTATTAATATTATTCCCCTATGAGACTGGCAAACTCCTGTTATCTATCAAGACTCAGGTGAAATATTTCTTACCAGTAGCTTTCCTGGAATACCTTTTTTGCAGGATTTATTCTGCCCCAGCCTGACGATAGCATTTTATGCATACCTCTATTAGAGCACTTAGTGCGCGCTCTCTCTTTAATGTTTCTATTCTTAGAATATAAGATTTTGTAGGGCAGGTCTAGTGCTTAATACATAGTACACAATAAAGGTTAATTGAATGGAATTGATTGGGGAGGGAGAATTTAAACTAATAGACTTAGGGAACAATTAATAATAGACAAAATAAAATACAATACAGTTATAATTAAGAGTTATTAAATTAGTGGTTCGTAATATAATTGTTCCCACAGCTCAGAGAAAGGAGAAAGCTAGGAGGAACTGGCATGATGAGGGGAGGCTTTATGAATCACAAAGTCTCAAGTTTGGAAGAGCCGTCAGAAACCATGTTTTCATTCATTCACTCATTCATTCAATATTTATTGAGCATTTATTATATGCTAGACACAATGCTAGACAATGGGGATCATAGTGAATCTTCTCCAGAAGAAGACATGTATCCTTCCTCTGTTAAACCATATTTAGTAAATTGTTATCCAGCTTCTATTTAAATATCTTTAATAAGAGAACTCCTTATCTCACTTTGCAGGTTATTCTATTTTGGGCTATTTGTTCTTCAATCAATATCCAACAAATACACTAAACAAATATATAGCTCAATGAAATTTATCCCACATTTCCATTGTAAAAGAGAGAGCTTCCTAGTGGTAGCATTCTTAAGAATAAAGAAAACCACCCCTTTTGTTTTTTTATTATACAAGAAATATAGATTTATTCTAGAAAAATTGGAAACACATAAAGTTATAAATAAAAATGTCTAGTATTTCATGACCATTATGTAGTGATAACCATAATCATTATTTTATTAAATCTATCCTTTCTATTTCTTTTCTCCATGTATAGATATATATATGTGTGTGTGTGTGTGTGTGTATGGTTGACTCTTGAACAACTCAGGTTTGAACTGTGTGGGCCCACCTGTATGTGGGGTTTTTTTCAATAAATATATTGGAAAATTATTTGGAGATTTGTGACAATTTGAAAATAATTTTTTCTCTAGTTTTATTGTAAGAATATAGTGTATAACATACAAAATATGTGTTAATTGACTGTTTATGTTATTGCTATGGCTTCCAGTCAACGTGGGCTATTAGTAGTTAAGTTTTTGGGGAGTCAAAGGTTATTCCTCGATTTTCCACTCCATTGTAGGGGAGGTGTGAGTGTCCCTATACCCTGCATTGTTCAGGGCTTGACTGTGTGTGTGCCTGTATGTGTGTTTGCATATGTATATATACACAATATGTATGCATATACAAATTAGTCCATACAACAAATACAATTTTATATCATATGTACCCCCACTTGACATTATACTGTGAACATTTTTCAGCCTTCAAATACTATTTGAAGTCACTTTTATGTCTACATAATAGTCTAAAATAGATATTTGATTTTTTAAACCATTTTTTTTGTTGGACCATTAGTTTATTTCACAATTTTTGATACGTTAGATTGTTCCTTGATGAAAATTCTTGCACTTATATTGTGACTATGTATCAGATGATTTCTTTAGGATAGATTTTTAAAGTAGGATTACTGGATTAAGGACATGAACATTTAAAAGGTTGTTTGATTGCAAAACTGAAGGAACAAAATAGCAGCAGACTCACAAACTCCAAGAAGGGACTAGTGGTTACGAAAGAGGAGAGGTGGGGGAGGGCAGGTGGGGAGAGAGGGAGAAGGGGATTGTGGGGTATCATGATTGATGCACACAGTGTATGTGGGGTCATGGAGAAGACAGTGTAGCTCAGAGAAGATAAATAGGGACTCTGTGGCATCTTACTACACTGATGGACAGTGACTACAATGGGGTATGGGGGGGGACTCGATAATAAGGGTGAATGTAATAACCACGTAGTTTTTCTTGTGAAACCTTCTTAAGAGTTTATATCAATGATACCTTAATTTTTAAAAAAGGCTGTTTCAGAGAAGACAAGTAGTGATTCTATAGCATCTTACTATGCTGATGGACAGTGACTGTAATGGGGTATGTGGTGAGGACTTGATAATAGGGGGAGTCTAGTAACCATAATGTTGCTCATGTAATTGTACATACCAAAATATAAATAAATAAATAAAGGCTGTTGGATTCAAGTGGTCAAATTGCACCCCCAAAAGATTGTGTTTAATAGTCGTTCCAGTGAGTATGAGAGTGACCATCTCAAACAAAATTATGAGAATCTGATTACTTTTTTAAAACTTTGTCAACTGGATAGATAAAAAGTGAAAACCACTCTTGATATTCTTTCTGGGCATTCTTTTTCAATTGCCTTTCGTGTCCTTTGCACATTTATTCTTTTGGGATGATTTTTTTTTCATTTGGATTTCCATGAGTTCTATTACAAAAAGAGTGATGCCTCCTTATTTTAATTATTAAAATGTAGCAAACTAGAGTGCTCCAGGAAGGCCTCAGTCCCTGGATCTTTTTTTCTCCCCATTCACATTCATTCCTTTAGGGATCTCACCCAGTCTCATGGCTTGGAATGTATGTATACTGATAACACCACCAAAAGGTAAGCTCCATTTAAACTCCATGGATGCAGCAGTTTTTTGTCCATTTTGCTCAGTGCTGTATCCTTAGCACTTGGAACAGTGCCTGGCACATGGTAAGCACTCAGTAAATAGTTGTTGAATGAATTAAGATGCTTTTATTATTATTCCCATTTCACAGATGAGTAAACAGGCTTAGAAATATTAAATAAACTGCTGGAGTTTGTGTAGCTAGGAAATAACAGAACTGGGGTTCAAATTCATGTTCTCAACCATTACATGTACTGCCTTTCTTAAATTTGATAAAACATTTTTTGTATGTTTTGTTGAAACCTTCTTCTTAGTAGCTTTTACCACAATACACAGTTATGCATAATTGAGAATAAGTACAGTGCATATGAGATGTTGTTTTGGGAGAAGGAGAGTACAGGAGTGGACATGGGAAGGTTGGTGTTAAGGAGGAACAGTCTGGGTCCAGATTATGGGAGACCTTAAATATCTTCAAGAATTTAGACTCCATCACAATCTTAAGTTGAAGAGGCTCATTGTAGATTTCTGAACTGAGTCAGGTAGTGATGAATGGTTTACCGTTCCTAACCACCAGTTTATTACCTTAATTAAATAAAATTTTGTCTTCTTTTTACTTTGGGGGTCATTGGTTAGTATATGGAAATGGAGTTAAATTTGTCCAACCTCAAAGCACACAGTCTTTCCTTGACTCCTCAAAACAGCTCCCTTCTCCGCTGCTAGAACTGTCTCTCTCCAGTGGAAAGATACCTAAGCCAGCTGGTTAGAGTGTCCTTTCCCTTTGTAAGGGCCTAAAGACATGGTGACAAATTCTTACTTCTTCTCAAGTGTCTATGAGACATCCTCTCTCCTTTAATATGTCCTTTCAGTCACATCACAGTTTAGTCTATTAACTAAGAGCCATTTTCCTCACATTTTTTGTTGGACTTAAAACTTTACAAATTCCTCAGACAGACATTTTTCTACCCTCCCTTCCTACTACATATTCTTAATCTCATCTACTATTCAGTTACTATATTTAAAATTTTTTAATTGATATTTTTCTCTTATTATAAAAGCAGTACCTCAACAATATAGAAAAAATACACAAAACCAAAACAAAAAACAAAAAAATCAATTGCATCACCTCACACTAACCAACATTAATTTTTGGTGTATATCCTTCAAGAACATGTTTTTATTTATGTGTGTGTATGTTTGACAAAACAGATTACCTTATACATATTCTTAAATGTTTTTCTTACCAACTAATTTTTTGTGGAATGCATGTTGTTGAGCTATATACTTCTTGTTGAGAGTACTTGTTGGATATTGATTGAAGAACAAATATCCAAAAATGGAATTATCTGTAAAGTGAGATAAGGAGTTCTCTTACTAAAGATGTTTAAATAGAAGCTGGACAGCAATTTACTAAATATGGTTTAACAGAGGAAGAATGCATGTCTTCTTCTAGAGAAGAAGATTCACTATGATCCCCATTGTCTAGCATTGTGTCTAGCATATAATAGAGGCTCAATAAATATTTGTTGAATGAATGAATGAAAACATGGTTTCTAAGGGCTCTTCCAAACTTGAGACTTTGTGATTCATAAAGCCTCCCCTGAGCATGCCAGTTCCTCCTAGCTTTCTCCCTTCTCTGAGTTGTGTTAACAGTTATATTTTGAGCTACTAATTTAAGAGATCTTAATCATATATTGTGTTGTCTCTTATTGCTCCCTAGCTAACAGATTGTTAGTGTGTACGCTTAATATAATGATAAAAATGTCACTTTACTTCTGTGATCCTTCTTCCCCAAACCTATAACCCCAATCTAATTAGGTGAAAACATCAAATCCCAACAGAGGAGCATTCTGTAATGTATTTGACTGGTACTCTTTAAACTGTCAAGGTCATAAAAAATAAGGAAGATCTGAGAAAATGAATTTTGAATTGCTTCTCAAGTTTGTTTTTTATTAGATTTTTTTAAAAACAGTTTTAGATTTACAGAAAAACTGAGCAGATTGTACCAGAAGTTTCCATATGTCTGGACACACAGTTTTCCCTGTTGTCAACATCATATCTTAGTATGGTATATTTGTTGCAAATAATGAATCAATATTGATACATTATAATTATTTAAGGTCCAAATTTGATTCACATTTCCTCAGTTTTACTTCGTGTTCTTTTTCTGTTTCAGGATCCCATCTGGGATACTGGATGTCATGGCTCTGTTATGTGTATGTGCATGTGTGTATATGTGTGTATATGCAGAAATGAAATCAAAAGGATACATTTAAAATATTAATGATCATTACTACATTGTAGTTATGAAAAAATAGGTATTTCTTTATACCTTTCTTACACCTTCTGTGTTTCCAACTTTTCCAGAATAAATGCATATCACTGCTATAATCAGAAAACAAACGGAAAGGTTTTCTTTATTTTTAAGATTGCTGCCACTAGGGCAGCTCTCCCTTTTACAATGAAAATATGGACCTTCCTTGTTTTTGATGACCTTGATAGTTTCAAAGAGTATTGGCCAGGTATATTATAGGAATCTCCTCTGTTGGAATTTGTCTGATGTTTTTCTACTGTTTAGACTGGGGTTGTAGGTTTATGGGAAGAGGATCACAGAGATAAAGGTCCAGTTTAGTTTTATCACATGATATTAAGGGTACATACTAAGAAAATAATTTAAAAAATTTTTTCCTGATGCTGATTTTTTTAAATTGAAGTATCGTTGTTGATACACAATCGTATATTGGTTTCAAGTATACAACACAGTGGTTCAACAGTTACTCATATTATTAAATCCTCACCCCTACAAGTGCAGTTACTATCTGTCAAGATAGAACAATGATACAGAATGACTTTATTCTCCATGCTGTACTACTGTCCCCGTGATCAACTTATATTATGATTGAGAACTTTTGTGCCCCCTTATGCCCCTCACCCTCCCCACCCATAATTTAATATTGTTGATGTTGATCTTGGTCATCTGAGTGAAGCAGTGTTTGTCCAGTATCTGCACTTTAAGTTACTTCCCTCCTTTCCAAAATTGTATTGGACAAAATTCCCTAAGCATGCCTATTCTTTAGGGTCGAATACATAATTTATTTGGGATTCAGTATGAGAGATTTGTCTTTTTTCCCCATGTATTAATTTATTCAGTAATTTATTTATATCAGTATGAATTCATGGATATTTATTTTATACTTGGGAGTTATAATCCAATACTACATTTTTATTGCTAAAATTGTTCCAGTTTCGATCATTGGGAGCTCCTTTAGATGACTTTTATGCCCCTATGACATACCCCTCAATGCGTGTGTGTGTTTGTTTTGAGTACTTCCTTGCTTTCTGGAACTACAAGGTTCTTTAGGCTCATCTTGTATATTTCCAGCCCCAGTCCTAGAATCAGCCATTTCTCCAAGAAGCCCTGATTCCTTTAATTGGAAAATGTTATTAGAAACCAAGATGTACTCCTTGCTACTGGGGTGTCAGTTCTTTCAACTTTCATTTTCATTTGGTGACTTCATCCCCCATCCTGTCTGCCTCTGACTGGCCCCTCCAGACTGATGACAAGAGGTCATTAGCAGGAGGAACTTCCGATTCATCAGAGTTGATGAATTGGCTGTCTTGGGGGAGAATGGACACCCTCTCTTTAGGAAAATGCTGCCAGAAGTTGAATGACTAACAACTTAGTGGAGTCCTGCATTTAGTGGGTTTGGACTAGTTTCTATGGGCCCTTCCACTTTTAAGATTCTCTGCTTCCAAGTGGTGTTTGAAAAGATCAATTTGACTGTAATGATTCTCTCCACCCTACCCTGCCACTGACAGTGATACTGCTGACTTATCTCTGTGCCTCCACAATGCTTGTCACACTACCTTTTTTATGGTAGATGTTTAATAAATGTTTTGCTGAAATGTATTGCACTGGATTGAATTGGGGCCTGGATGTGTTTGGAAAGCCAGTGAGAAAAAGAATTCAAAGGTCATATGTAGATATACTGATGGTGATAAACATCAAAATTAACTTAGGGATGTAGGGAAGTTTTATCCACAGATCTAATTCACTTTCCCCTTTGTGCTACGGTTTCAATTAATTGCAGTTATCTGTTCTGCTGGGACCATATCTCATCCATGCTTATAATTCCAGAAATACCCTGCCTGACACTATGACTTCTCAGTCAAAATTTGTTGAATTACACTGGCTTTTCAGGTCCCAAGTAGAAGAGATTAAGTGTCTTGTACTTACCTGCCCTCCTATCCATTCTACTGTACCTTTTCTGTTTTTATTTTTATCAGGTTTTTCCCTTGGATCTCTGAATACCCAGGCCCCCTCCACCATGGCCAGCTGGGGTGGGGGCCGGGGTCGTGGCCGGGGCCAGTTGACCTTCAACATGGAAGCTGTGGGCATTGGGAAGGGGGATACTCTTCCTCCACCCACCCTGCAGCCTTCTCCACTCTTCCCTGTAAGTGTCTGCCCTCCCTTCCCAAGACTCCTGTGTGCCTCTGTCTGACTGTATATGATCCTGGATTTCTCCTAGGCCATCATAAAACCATCTTTGTCTTGCCCTTCTGCCTCTATACTCCCAACTCAAATGGGATGTTTTCCAGGCAAGGAAGTGTGTGCCCTTACCTCTCGTACTCCCAGCTCCCCGACTTTTAAAGTTATTGGTGATCCACCAATTTTCTTTTGGCTCTTGGCTCCAATGGGAGCCACTGAATTGAACTGGGGGAAGGCCCTCCCATATTTGTACTCCAGCATTTTCTCCCTGAACTAACCACTGCCCATGCCTCCTTAGCCCTTGGAGTTCCATCCAGTGCCTCTGCCCTCAGGAGAGGAAGGGGAATATGTCCTGGCACTGAAGCAGGAGCTACGAGGGGCCATGAGACAGCTCCCCTACTTCATTCGGCCAGCTGTCCCCAAGAGAGGTCAGTTGGGATGTTAGCATCATATTCTGAGTGCCTTTCATGAGTAGCACTCTGTACTCAGCACCATTGGGGGCTAGAGAGGCCAGGAGAGGCACAGGAAGCTCACTGTCTAGCTGGCGAAATCATAATAATTACCCATGCATTTGAAATACATTACAGTATCCATGGTTTTTGTTTTTTGGGGGTTATTTTTGATATTCACAATAGTCTTGGGACAGTAGGAGGTCAAGTACTAAGATGCCCATTTCACAGGTATAAGTGGGGAGACCTATTAAAATTTTTAACAATTTGGATATTACAGACACCAACCTCAGAGGGGAGGCTGATGCTGGGTCTCTGAAAAGCCCTGTAAATGAAGTATTACCCCTGTGGTTAGTGGATTGTGAGATCAGGAAGGATGGAGAAGGGGGTACACTTGGGAGGCTTGGGATAGTGGATATTTACCCACTGATACGGAAGGACAGAATTTCAGTATATTGACATACAGTGCTTTCCTGTGGAAGCCTTAGAAGCTGAAGCTCAGAGAAATTAAGACTTGCCTAAGTGAGCACCATTAGCAAGGAGTAAAGGGAAGAAAGAGACCCTGTTTTTTTGTTCTCTACTGTACTTTCCACTGTACATCTCAATATAGCCATGCCTTTGGGTTAAGGGAGGTAACAAAAACATTGTAGTTTTGGGTGGCAAAGGTACAGGTTAGAAGAGTGTGGAAGGTCCTAAATTAAGCTGATACCCTGCACTCCATGAGTTTGGGGTGAGGGAATAGACAATTTCTGAGTATTGAGAGGGCTGGACCCTCAGGAACAACCCTGTTCTAGAGCTCTGAAAAGATATAACTTTGACCCTTGACCTCTAACCCCTCAGATGTAGAGCGTTACTCAGACAAATATCAGATGTCAGGGCCGATTGACAATGCCATCGACTGGAACCCTGGTAAGTGATGGGCCCTTTCATTGACTGCCCTTCTTTCAAATATTTGAGATATCTCAAGCCACAAGCCACCACCTAATCCACCCTCCTCTGTCCCTTCTCCTATTCTGGAGCCTTAGATGTGCTCCCAAACACTCTTAGACTCTACCCGAAAACCTGTTAAATAGCCCCACTGCTTGGGAGACATCTGGGCCACAATTTTGTTCCAAGCAACTTTTACCCAGCTCCTTTTTTCCTGACCCTTACCCCAACCCTTACCTCTCCTTTAAAATCGGTCATCAGTTATAGGAGGCTCCAGGCAGGGTCTTACTGACTTTTATGTTCCCACTATTCCCAGATTGGCGACGTTTACCCCGGGAGCTAAAGATCCGAGTGCGGAAGCTACAAAAGGAGCGTGAGTATTTGGAAGAAGGAGGGAGAAGAGAGATGTCCTTCATCAGCTGGAGGGTCAAGGCTGCTGGAGGCATGGTGGAGGCGCCCCCCGCCTCCGAATTCCTATCCATTACATCCAGTATTGTTGCTGGATGCCACGGTGGCCACATGAGGGCGGCACAGTGACATGGTCTCTGCAGGAGGGTGGGGTAGAAAGTTAACAAGGAAGTTTGCTCTCTGATGGTGCACCTTATCTCGTATCCAGGGACTACCATTCTGCTCCCCAAAAGGCCTCCTAAGACCACAGAAGATAAGGAAGAAACAATACAGAAACTAGAGGTAAGGAGGATATGTGCACAGAGACCACCGCAGTCCCAGATCCATTCTCTCCCCTTTGGCCTATGTGTGCCTCCATTTTTCCCTTCTGTGAGCCAAGCCTGAGTTTTTCTTCCTATTCATCTTCACATAAGACCCTGGAAAAGAAGGAGGAAGAAGTGAGTTCAGAGGAAGATGAGGAGAAAGAAGAAGAAGAAGAGAAGGGAGAGGAAGAAGAGGAAGAGTATGATGAAGAAGAACATGAAGAGGTGAGGGGGACCTCCTTCCACCCTCAGCCCTCCTCTCTTCCTCTCATGAGCTCTGGGCATCTCGACTCTGTGCACCAGGGGTATGCACTTCAGAGGGCTGGAGGGCCAAAGGAGATAGTATCTCCAAAGGATAGTGCCCCCCACTTTGTCCTGGGCCCCTCTCAAGAGTGAATTGCAGCTGGAAGGGACTTCTAAACCTTGGATTGGAAGGGAAGGGGCCTGATACATAGGGACGAAGGAGAATGCTGAAAGCATGCCTAACTTTGTTTTTTCTTTTCTCTATTTCAGGAAACTGACTACATCATGTCATATTTTGACAATGGAGAGGACTTTGGGGGTGACAGTGATGACAATATGGATGAGGCTATATATTGAGGAAGGACCCTAAACAATACCCCAGACCTTCAGGTCTTTCTTGATTTAGGATAGAGAGAGTAACTGTCCCTATTCTTTGGTTTTGTGGACAAGCAAATCATTTGCTCAGAGGCCAGCTAACCTGTTTGGTCCTTGGAGACAGTAATGGAAGATGATAAGCTTTTCTACCCTTCCCTTTTCTCTACCCTGTATCAACTCCGATATCTTGGGAAAAGGGCAAAGAACTGATATCTTAATTGTATAAAAGGGAGGAAGAAGGGTCAGAAGAAGAACTGGAGTTGTTAGAGCTGCAACAGCTGTACGCATGTCCCTGCCCATTTATTATAGTTCTTTGTGGAGATAACTGGGATAGGAGCAGTTAGGAAGGGTGAGGCCAGTTTTATATTTTTAAATAAAATGTTTTTATCTGTCTCTGTATCCAAGGTGAGGCCTGGTGGGAGAGAAATGGAGGAATGAAGGGGATGCCTAACTGAACCATTCTTCTCTCCTTCACTGTCAGTCTAGTGTGACCCCTGGGGGTTACAGCCTTCCTGTCTTTTGCCCTTTCCCTCCCAACCCCACAGTGGGACACATCGTCTCATTCTAGACCTGCCAGCAAATCATCTGCAGAGCAGCCCACTCCCAGAAGACCAGCTGGCTCTGAGCCTCTGGTCCTCAAGCCACAGGGACACGATTGTCCCTGATCATATGTGTTCACAGGGACACAGGCCCTCTCTTTCCCACACTTGACCTTGATCTTGTCCTTGTTTACAAGGAATGATTACAGCTATTTTTGTGGGAGAGTCAAGAAAGCCAGGTGCAGAGGGTATAGAGAGGAGGTGCTGATTCTTCTTCTGTGCACTCACCCTCTTCCAAGCCCTGGAGACCCCACTTGTAAAGTATGTCTGTGCAGAGGAAGCCTCCTAAACATCCTCTTCTCCACTACCAGACAGACGCTGCTGTGTGGCTGAGTTGCTGAGTTGCAGTTTCTTTTCTGGTTCTTCCTTTGTGGAATTTAGCCTTTCTCACTTCCTTCTTGTGGGAAGGGAGATGGGGTTTTGCATTACAGGAAGTAAGGAGGGTGGAGAGGAGGGGAGTGACTTAGGGATACTCACAGCTCTGAGGGATGCTTCCTCACCCACACAGCTCTCCCTTGAGTGAGTCACTTCCCTGGGCTCTGATTGGCTTCTGAGGAAGCTCTGGATGAACTGACTGGTTCCAGCCACTTGACATGCAACAGTCACGGGCTAGCTGTGTGTCCAAAATAGGGACTGAATGAGAAGGCAGATGCAGATAGCTAGGATACTGACTTAACAACCCTACTAAACATTTGAAAACCATAAAAATGGGATACAAGAAGAACCTTCGAGAAATTCCACAATCCTATTTGGGCAGGCAGACTGAATTCCTTACAACATCAACTGATAGATAAAGACCAGCAATCTAATGTTAGCCATTTCTGACCCCACTGTAAAGAATGAATAGGGGCTGTTACTCCATTGAGGGAAAGCACCTTGAAAGCCTGGTTTGGGTGTGGTAGTGGGTGTTAGGTAGAAGCAGCCAAAAGAACAGAGAAGGAAGCTGGAATAGAAACAGAACATTCCAGAGTTGTTGAGCAATTTGTGATGATTGGTGTTTCCTTTTGTAGCTCTGAGGTGTGGTGTGGGTGGAGTGGGGGAGGGGCCGGGGGACCTGTCGCTGGGGTTTCCCATAGTCACACTTTAGCTTGTGATTGTGGCTAGGGAGAAACCAGCAAGAAATAAATGTAAAAGACACTGAAAATCTTTTACCATCCTTTCCTACACATACCCACCAGTCCTAATGTGGTCAACTATATCTGTGTCTATTTTGGGGGCACAGCCAACTGCATAAATCTCAACTAATGCTAGCCTGAGAACTTTTAAAAGAGTGGGGAATAAGGAGATTCTAAGCAAGAGACAGTAGACAAGGATTAGGACACATCCCTGCCTCCACTTCTATATGCACACATCTTTTTCCATGAAATGGTAGAAAGGACAAAGGTGGGAGAGACCATTTGGGATCGGTTGTACTGCCTCAAAGACCAAGTATCAGAAAGATCAGACCATTCTTGGACTCTTTCCTGTCTGGCTCCCTGCCTCCCCTGGCAGGTGACCTTGCTGAACAAAGCCAGAGACATGGGATCCAGCAGCTTCCTCAGATTCCAGAACAGTTCCAAGCATGAGTTAGACTGTTCTCATTGACCTCTCCTCCACTTTCCATAGGTCATATTAGGCAGGCTGAGGCTGAAGCCTAATATGTCCAGTGAACAGGGCTACTATTTCTCTGGAGGACCACCCAAGCAGTTGGAGGTTAGGGCCTTGCTTGCAAGCATTTAAAGAGGACCCATGTAGTGTTTGTTCAGTCCTGTGCTATCTGCCTGCTGGGGCCTGCTTATGGTGAAAACATACTACTCCCACGCCCACAGCCTGGGCTGCCCTGGCCCCAGCAGGGTAGGTTCTCTGGCAAGAATGCTATCCTATTCCTACCCAATCCCTAGCCTCCTAGTTCTCTGTCACCTTGGGCAAGAAGCTTGAAAGTGGGCTCTGCAAACCTTAGCACAGGAATTTAACTGTGTTGAGGCAGGGCTGAATGGGAGACATGGATGCAACATGCAGTTTAGAAAACTGGGATTGGAGACCAAAGAAAATTAGGGGGTCAGATGTTATGAAAAGACAATTATTTTCCTCAATTCATTTTTGTTTGAAAGGAAAAAAACGTGGTTTGTAGGAGTAAGCTGGTTGAAAACAAGGGGAAGAGGGGAAGAGCTGCTATCTCCAATGAGCAAAGCACTAGTTCACAGTGCTAATTTCACCACTCCATAGCTTTGTGCCCTTGGGGAAGTCATGTCAAGTTTCCAAGCCTCAATTTCCTCATGTACAAAACAGAATTTGGATTAGGTGTCCATTAGGAATCCTTTAAGCTGATGTTGATACTCCTGTGTTTCCAAAAGGTTCTGAGATCAAAGGTCAGGGCATGTCCAGCTTTTGCTGAATTCATTCCATCCACTGGACTTTCCCACCTATTTGCAGCTTGAGCAAACTAAAGATACCACAGGCATACAGCCAATCCTTTCCAAGAAACTGCTTCAGCCCAAGTGGCAGGCGAATCAGCAAGTCCATCAGCTAGCAAGGAAGGAGACAAGCCCTGAATCAGAGTTCAAGGTCACAATCTGCAAGCCAGGACTCTAATTAAAAAAAGGCACCAAGAAATTTCTGACTGAGGAAGGGGCCAGTGGGGCATGGCCTCTTCTCTTGTATCATTTCTGGCCAGAGGACAGAGAAGAGAAGTGAGCTAGACAAGAATAGCTCAGCTAATCTGACTAGACCAGTGTTGATCCTTTTCCATTGACCTTTCCCCTACTGAGCTCACTCTCCCAGCAAGATCATTTGGGACCAGAAAGCTGGAAATAAGTTTTAGTTTCCTAGTATCACCTAAAAAGGCCTTTGCCTTAACCCCAACAGAACTTAATTTGTCATTTTGTATCCTGGAGGGAAGGGAGGTCCCTCCTGCCACCCTAATGGGAGTCAGTGGAAAATTGATAATCCAACCCTAACTGCAGGACCTGAGAAGCTAAGCGCAATCACCGTGGGAGCCCAGGACTTTGGGGGAAGGAATCCAGGGATTCCTCAGACCCAGTTGTGACCAATGCAGGGAGCAACTGTCCCTAGGACCTTTGAGTCTGAGACTCTTCTTCATTCTCAAACTCCTCTCCTCCCAGGATCCTCACTTGTGGGCTGGGCTTTCCAAAATTTGGACCCCTGCCTCTCCCTGAATCTTCTGCATCTTGTGATTTTCTTTTGGTATACAATAGACAAAGGGGGGAATATCCAAATCCTGTCTCTAACATTCTTTGTCATACTCCAGGCAGCACTGATGGTACTAGAACAGGAGGGAGATTAGTTAGACCTGTCTTTGCCTTACCAAAAGGAGCAGAGAGAACAAACTCATGTTAAGTTGGGGACAGAGATCTGAAGTACTTCCTATTTTGGAGAGAATAGATTAAATCCCATTTTTGCAGTGAAATAAGTAAGCCCTGGTACTCATCCTCCCTATGTTCTGCTATGGCCATAGATGAAGTCATTCTGGAGAGGAAATTCCCTCATCTAAGGAGGCAAGGTAACTCTTTTACCTAATTTTTCTCAGGTAGGGTAGTAAAAGGAAGTGAAACAAAGATGGGCACAGTGGGAGAAAAGGCAAATGCTGACCAGCCCATTTCTTGGCCCTCTGCTTCCTGTTTCCAGCCCTCTCTCCTGGCTCCTGCACAGTCTTTCCTGTCTGACCATACTTAGCTGCTCTTGGCCCCTCAACTCTCCCTTACTTGGCCTAGCTTCTGTTTTGAGACTTGCTCTTCACCCCGAGCCACCACAGTAACACCTGTCCACAGATATCAGAGATGGCTACAAACTTCTCAGGAGATGGACCGGGCCAGGTCAGGATGGTCTTAGAACCAAAAAAAGAGCTTATCACTCAGGCTAATTCTTACTTTCATATTCTTTTCCTCTTCTTGACTCTCTCTCCATGTCTGTCTTTTAGTGTCTCTCTTTGCCTCATGTCTTTAGCATTGTGCTACTTAAATAGGGTTATTCATGGGTGATGTGGTGAATAATATTTGGAGCCAGAGAATATACACAGAACACCTTCAAAGTGTCCATTTTACTTTTATGATTTGGTGGGAGAAAATAAACTATATTTATACTAAAAGTACACAAATAGATTATGCAGTACAAATCAGAATTTGTACTTTTTAAACATAAAGTAGGTATTTCAAAAACATTTCTGACTTGTGACAGTCTACTTTGGACTGCTCCAGAAGCCCTGGAGAAAATGATTTGCTCTTCCTCATCTTAGGGGTCCTTCAGAGGAAATATGAAAAGCTCTATTTAGAGCAGAGGTACCAACCTACGACAAATTTGAATGCCTGACAGAATCAGGCAGGTATAAAGGAGTGAAGCAGGTGAGTGTAATTTAATAGAGAGTAGTGAGAGTTGGCAAATAAGAGCCTGCTTGGTCCCATTAGCTCCAAAAGGTTGATGCCATGAAGGAATGTGTGCTCAGTGTTACCAAATATAATTGCTGTTTAAGAGAAGCCAGGACAGTAATTTTAGTGAAACCTAGTTTTTAAATGTTTGCAACTAATTCAAATTTTTAGGAAGAAACCATACAGGTTTTTAATCATTGGCAAGCTGATTCTGCCTTTGCGCCTCCCATTTGCTGCCTCTGACCTCCACCAACATTTTTTCTACTTTCCAAAGATGTATAAGGCTCAGATATGGGCTTTCAAGGTCTCACATTCTGTTCCCAATACTTGGGGACAGGACGGTGCATGAGTTGCAGGAGAGCTTGAGCTCTCCTGCAGGAGAGCTTAGGGAGGCAGAACTGAAGAGAAGCCTTTAGGTACCACTGGCAAGCTACACTTTTCTCCAGGAGAAGTAGAGGAACCAGTGGTCACTACCCAGCTATGCTTTCCCTGATCTAGAGGGATATGGAGATAAAAACATCTTGGGGTCTGGAATGGAAACCAAAGTTTCCTCAGAGTTGGAAACAAGTATGAAAGAGACAAGTATGAAAGAACAGGAATGGAGAGAAATCAGATAACATGACAAAAGAAGGATTAGCTGTGAGTCTGGACAGATGAAGGAGGAAGTCAGAATTTAGACAGGTGAAATGGAGGGAGAAGGGTCTTTAGCCGCAGAACCATATAAGGGAAACACAGTTCTCACGCCCCTGAATACCATCTCCCCTGCCAGCGACTGAAATCCTTCCTCTGTCCATGTGTCCAGAAGGTTAAAAATATCCAAGTTGGGCACCTAATCAGACATTTCCAAGAACCTGTTTACCAACCATTTAATTGACTTGGAGAGGTAGTCAGCAGCTCCATCACCCAAAAAGGAATGAGAATGGATCTTGTTTGACATCCCAGGACTCAAGGCATGTGAGATTCACAATCAAGTCCCTGAGTTCTCCCTGTACTCCTCCTCTTCCCATCACTCCATTACCTAGAGATGACCAATCAATTGGTAGTCAAAAAAACCTCAACCTTTAGAGTCTGTTCATTCTTTTTTTCCTTACATAACAGGCCTAAGATGGAATACAGCAGGCTAAGCCAAGGGAAGGCTCAGGACAGGACAGGAATAGCCTAACAAGGCTAAACTGGGCCTCAACAGTGAGCTTGCCTCCACTGGATTTTGTGCTGCTCAGTCTAGTCTATCTCAGGGGGAAAAAAGCAAAAGAGATTCAATACCTTTGAAAACAGTCTGAGAATTCTTTGTCGCACTGTATAACCAGCACTCTGTTCCTCAGTTTTTCATTCCAAATGGTAGGCAGCTTTCCCCTGGAGTTGTATACTGAAAAATTAAGAAAACTCAATTAATTTTAAGGTGATAGAGTTAATCCAGAGGCCTGTGAGGCACACTGGTAATATGAGAGAAAACTCTAGTGCTCCCAGGGCTATACCATGAAATCTGGGGGTATGCAGAGGGTGCATCTTAGCCTGGGGATCAGAGTGCCAATAGTAGGCTACCTTTCCCCACCACAATTAACTCCAAGCTGAGTCAGCTTCTGTATATTGACCTCTTCTCAGACTGTTTTGTTCCACTAACACAGGAAAGAAATCAGAGAGGAAGAACAATTTTGGGGACATGTCTGGGAGTGAACCAGTCAAGTGTAGGCATGCTTCCTTTTTTTATTTTAGATAACAAGCACTTACTTGCTATTGTTATAACATTTCACATATATTTTTAAAAGTCCTCACAACATACATAGAAAGGAATGAAACTGGATTGCTGTCTTACACCATAACCCAAAATTAATTCTGAATAGATTAAAGACCTAAGTATAAGACCTGAAACTATAAAACTCCTAGAAGAAATCATAAGTAGTAAACTCTTGAACATCAGCATTGGTAATTTTTTTTTCTAGATATGTCTCCCCAGGCAAGGGAAACAAAAGCAAAAAAAAAAAAAAATTGGGCTACATCAAACTAAAGAGCTTCTGCACAGCAAAGGAAACCATCAACAAAACGAAAAGGCAACCTACTGGATGGGAGAATGTATTTGCAAATGATATATCTGACAAGAAGTTGATATAAAAAATAAAGAACTCACACAACTCAACACCAAATAATAATAATAATAATCTGATTCTTAAAAATTGGCAGAAGACTTGAATAGACATTTTTCTTTCCCTTTTTTGGGGGGGCGGGCACTAAATTTCTTTATTTGAAGGAATGGTACAAATGAAAGGACTTAAGCAGATGTTTTGGTACAACTTGTAGGAAAGGTCAAAGTAACCCCAACATGCGTGCACTACGATAGAGGCCAGAGAAGTCACCCTCGTGGCTCTGGGAAGCTATCCTAAGGCTTAGCTCTGGTTATCACTGTCTTCCAGGGTGTGCTTAGCAAAGAGATACTCTGCCATACCAGGTTCCAGAGTCTCCATCTGTGCAAGTAGGCTGCATAGTCACCCAAGTCTTTGATGAATTTCACCTGCTCATTCAGGTAATGAGCCTCAGTGAAGTCACTCAAATGAGGGTCATTTTTGTCATCGGCCAGTTTGTGCAGTTCCAGGAGTGACTGATTCACGCTATTTTCCAAGTGTAATGCACACTCCATTGTGTTCAGCCCATTCTTCCAGTCATCACAGTCTGGTTTCTTGATATCCTGAAGGAAGGTTCCACCATCTGGCTGGTTCTGCAGCTTCATCAGTTTCTCAGCACGTTCCCTCTCCTCATGAGATTGTTGAAGAAAATATTTGGCAAAGTTCTTCAAAGCCACATCATTGTGGTCAAAGTAGTAAAACACGGACAGGTAGACATAGGGGGCATAGTGCTCCAGGTTGACCTGGCAGTTGACCACGGCCTCCGAGATCTGGTGGTAGTTCAAGAGCACCTGCAAGGGGGACGCCGCCGTCCTGGCGGGTGGCTGAGGAGAGGCCAAGGCTGCGCAGCGCTGGAGCCGCAGTGGGGGTCTTGGATGGCTGGAGGGCACGGTGAGGAAGCGGCACAGGGCTGGCTCTGAGCTGCCTGCGGGGTGCAGGACAAGTGCCAGTTCGTCCAAGCACTGTTGAAGCAGGAAAACGCAGCAACACTTTGGGCAAAGGCTGTCTGAATAGACATTTTTCAAAGAAGATATACAGATGGTCAACAGGTGAATGAAAAGACGCTCCACATCTTAGTCTTCAGGGAAATGCAAATCAAAACCTAGATGAGATGTCACCTCACACTAGTTAGAATGGGTACTCTCCAAAAAATGAGTAACAAGTGTTGACGAGAATGTGGAGAAATGGGAACCCTCACATACTGACCGTGGGAATGTAAATTGATTACTTAAAAAATTAAAATAGAAATACCATATGACCCACTAATTCCACTATATATATGACCCACTAATTCCACTTCCAGGAATTTACCTTTAAAAAACCCATATCACTAATTCAAAAAGATATATGCACTCCTCTGTTTTTTGCAACATTAGGTTTACAATAGCCATGATATGGAAATAACCTAAGTGTCCATTGATAGATGAATGGATAAAGAAGATGTTCATATACACAGTGGAATACTACTCGGCCATGAAAAAGAATGAAATCTTGCTGTTTGTGACAACATGGATGGACCTAGAGCATATTGTATTATACTAAGTGAACTAAGCCAGGCAGAGAAAAACAAATATCAAATAATTTCAGTTACTGTGGAATCTAAAACCAAAATAAACAAAACAGAAATAGACTTACATACACATAAGACATTGGTGGTTGCCATGGGTGGGAGGAGTGAAATAGAGGAAATAAAGAGGTACAAAATTCCAATTACAAAATAAATTAGTCATGGTGATGAAAGTACAGCATAGGGACTGTAGTCAATAATATTGTAATATCTTTGTATGTTGACAGATGGTAACTATATTTATCATGCTATTGAGTAATGTAGATAATTATATGCTGAATTATTATGTTGAATCATATGTTGTACACCTGAAATCCATGTAATATTGTGTATCAACTACACTTCAATAAAAAATCAATAAATCCTCATAACAATTTTCTGAGCTAGGTATTATTACTCCCTCTCATTTTACAGATGAACAAACTGTAGCACAGAGATTTTAAAAAGTTGCCCAAGGTTGTATAGTTCATTAAGTGGTGGAAGTAGGATTTGAATTTAGACAGTCTGGCTCCAAGGCCCATGTGCTTAACTACCACACTATACTATTTCTCCTCAATAGTATAGGAAGGCAGATTTCTGAATGTTTTTTTTTATATCATTAATGTACAATTACTTGAACAACATTATGGTTACTAGGCACCATTATCAAGTTCCCCCCACATACCCTATTACAGTCACTGTCCATCAGCATAGTAAGATGCTGCAGAATCATAACTTGTCTTCTCTGTACATACTGCCTTTCCCATGTCCCCCCCACTACATTATGTGTGCTAATCATAATGCCCCATTTTCCCCCTTATCCCTCCCTTCCCACCCACCCTCCCCAGTCCCTTTCCCCTTGGTAACTGTTAGTCCATTTTTGGGTTCTGTGGGTTTGCTGCTGTTCTGTTCCTTCAGCTTTTCCTTTGTTCTTATATTCCACAGATGAGTGAAATCATTTGATTGTTGTCTTTCTCTACCTGGCTTATTTCATTGAGCATAATACCCTCTAGCTCCATCCATGTTGATGCAAATGGTAGGATTTGTTTTCTTCTTATGCCTGAATAATACTCCATTGTGTGTATGTACCACATCTTCTTTATCCATTCATCTACTGATGGACACTTAGGTTGCTTCCATTTCTTGGCTATTGTAAATAGTGCTGCTATAAACATAGGAGAGCATATGTCTTTTTCAAACTGGGCTGCTGCATTCTTAGGGTAAATTCCTAGGAGTGGAATTCCTGGGTCAAATGGTATTTCTATTTTTAGTTTTTTGAGGAACCTCCATACTGCTTTCCACAATGGCTGGACTAGTTTACATTCCCACCAGCAGTGTAGGAGGGTTCCCCTTTCTCCACATCCTTGCCAACATTTGTTGTTGTTTGTCTTTTGGATGTTGGCCATCCTAACTGGTGTGAGGTGATGTCTCATTGTGGTTTTAATTTGCATTTCTCTGATGATTAGGGATGTGGAGCATCTTTTCATGTGCCTGTTGGCCACCTGAATTTCTTCTTTGGAGAAGTGTCTGTTCAGCTCCTCTGCCCATTTTTTAATTGGCTTATTTGCTTTTTGTTTGTTGAGGTGCGTGAGCTCTTTATATAATTTGGATGTCAACCCCTTATCAGATATGTCAGATTCCTGAATTTTTTATAGGCTATAGACTCACCTATTGGGCAAAGACCTGGAGCCCTTGATCTGCAGCCACTCTGAGAGGAAGTTTTTCAGCTTAGGAAATGGAGGTGTATGTGGGGTCAGAACAGAGAATGGCTGCTGAGGTCAGGATGCTTGTGACAGGGGCTACAGACATTGGAAGGTTAGTAAAGTATTTTCCTTATCCACCTTATTCATTCCATCACCTGGAGAACTCTAGGAAGGGGGTCTATAGGCTATTGAAAGAACTAGACCAAAATCATTCCTTTACAGCCTGGAGTGATTGTTTTTTGTTGACCAGGTGCTTGGTCAGCTCTTTTCTCCACACTTTTCCCTCGCAATGCCTCAACTGAAGTAGCACCCTTGTGTTTCCCGTATGTTCAGATGCATCAAGGCAGACAATGACCCTGGCTGTGGAAGTATCTGCCGTTTTCTTGTTAATTTCACTTTCTCTTGCTCTTCTCCCTCTTTTAGATATTCTCTCTTCTCTCAGATCTTCTTATACCTGATTGAATCTAACAAATGATTCTAAGAACTAGATCCCTTCTAATGGCTGTACATGAAGATTACGACTTTTAAAAAATTAAAGGGCATATGAGAAGAGCATGGGAGGGAAGATCTAGAATCCACCCACGTAAGTGGAGAAACAGCTGGGCCCATACCCAGTGAAGTGTACTTAAGCAAGCCTACATGCCGAAAATGTCCTGGGGTGAGGTAGAGTTGCATGTAGAAGGCAAAAGGAATTTGAGTGGAGACTTTTGTGCTCCAAGGGGAGAATGAACCTCCTCTGAGAGAACAGCTATAGTTCTTCCTTCCTTCCTCATATTTTGCTGTACTCTTCAATACGGTAGTCACTAGTACATTGGAGCTAGTTTAATGAATAAAAATTCAGTTCTCCAGTCACAGTAGCCACATTTCAGAGCTCTATAGCCACATGTGATTAATGGCTACTGTATTAGCACAAATATAAAACACTTCCACCATCACAGAAAGTCCTATTGGACAGGGCTGGATTTGAGGTATTAGGGTATCAGAAAAGGATGTATGTGCTCGGGCCCTTTGAGGATCAAATCTCTAAACAGATCTTGGGTATAAGTTATCTACCCTCTCCCCTTTATCCCCTTCTCATATCAAGTATCAGTAAGCAGGCTGTGTACACAAAAATCAGACTCTTTGCTCCATAATCTCTTCACCCCTTTATCCTGCCCTCTGGCTAGCTCTTGTCCTTGCTCCACCCCTCCAGTCCCTGGAAAACAAGCTGCAGAAAAAACTTTTCCATTAACTTTGACCTAGTTTCCTTGTTATTTGATAAAGGGTGGAGCCATTAAATTCTAGAACAGGTAAGAAAAGGCAGCTGAAAAGGTAAGAATGAAGGTGAGAGTCACCATGGCAGTAGAGCTAGAGACTGACACCGTGGTAAAAAAAGGAAAAAAAACAAAAGCCAGGAAAGAGCAAAAGAGCCACTGTCAATTCAACAAAGATTGCGGTGGAAAATAATCTTCTCAAATTTCACTTTCTATTCAATTCACATTGATTTTATGAACTTTCCAGGAGACTGGAATTAGTATGTGGAGGTCCACAGAAAAGCCAACCCCCAAGAGCCAGCACTTGATCAGTCTGCCAAAGCTGTAATAAGCCAGAAACCAGAAAGTGTTAACCTCTGCCATCTCAAGGTTTTTCACTCTGAAAGGTAGTCACTCTTTTAGGAATAATAAAACCATTTCGATTAGATGCGGAATTGTTATCAATCTGTTGTTACCCTACAAGGAATTAGAAACTGGCAAAGCCTTAATGGAAGAAGGTGGGGTTGAATATTCAGCATTTTCTGAGTTGTATTATGTGCCTGGATAGTAAGTGCTAGGAATTGCAGAGGTAACAAAATGGTAGCTGCCTTCAAAGAACACTTGTTAACTAAATGCTTAAGTCATGAATAATTATTTATTGCAAATAAACCAGGTTAACACTGGGAAGAAACTCTGTGATGAAACCAAACTATAAAATAGGGAACTGTAACCCATTCCTTCCATATCTGCTCAAACCCTATTTCCCTGTATTTCAACGTTAAGTATTCATTTAAAAAAAGGTTCATGCACTCCTAAACTGAAGCAATTTAATAATTTAACTATCGATGTAGAAAATCAACTTACACCACCAGAAGATCCCACTGTAGGTATTTAGTGAACTGGAAAAAACACTAAATGTAGCTCACATTCCTTCCCTCTCCACCATTCCCACCTTTACTCTGACTATATTCGTTAGGGTCAATAGGGAATATTCTCTCTCTACAGGGTTTTCAAGAATGTGAATCTGAAGTAGAGCCAAAGTTCTTTCACGCACACTTTCTACTAACTTCAACACCATCTCACACGTTTTTACATTTAAATTTTTTTATTTTATTTTATCTTTTTTACAAAGAGTATCTCCACATGGGGTGAAAATATATCTGGTTAGGTACAAAATATAGTTTTTTTATAATACAAAAAGATACACAATTAAAAAACAAAAAAATGAAACAACCTTCAGCCAACATACCTTCTTAGAAAAGGGTAGAGGCTCAGTGCTCTGCCACAGGACAGTGAACAAAGTGCTAAGGCTGAAAGTGACTGACCAAGTGATAGGGGCTGCAGTGAGAGGGCTGTTGACATCCTATGTCCTAACATTGGGCAGGAAGACAGCCCACGGGACTTTCATGAAGACCTGCCCTCTAGATCTCAGTGTTGGGGCATCCTGATCTAGAGTTCCTCCTGGAGTGTGGAGAAGTCACAGTGGGCAAGGCTGATAGCAGCAACCCTCCTCATATAATTAGAGTGTAAGAATTACAGAATTCTGTACACTGGAACAGTCTCAAAAGTAATGAGTAACACTTTTTTTTGTCATTGTGCTTATCCCTAAAGCAAAGTAGATCAGTTTTAGCTTACTTTTGAGATACAAAAGAAACCCCCAAAATTTGACAGGAACTAAAGTGCTAAGAATATCACCTCAGAATCAATTCCAAGTAGTCACATGAAAAGAGAAACATTCTCCCACATGAAAATGTCTGCAACAGGCGAACACAGTGCAATAGGCTCTAAGAATGGCTTTTAAGACTTTTGGCGCGGCAGTTACTACTGCTGTGAGCCAGATTATATTCTAAGCATAGACAACCTTAGAGCTTTTTCCCTTTAATTCACATAGGAAGCTCTCTCAAGAAGAGCTCTGTAGAGTTTTTCTTGTAAATGTACAAAGGGCAACACTGATTTTAAGAATGTTTTTTTCCCAAATTTTTGGCCATGAATTTTTTCATTTTCCTGGTTTGCTAAGTTGGGTCTGCTCCACATGGCATGAAGTTCAAGATCTAATGTTGTTAGCAATCCAAAAATCCTTGGGAAAGACCATGCCAGGAGGCCATTTCTGTCCCTTACCCAGAACTACTGAAAATGCCTCAATTTTCAAGATCTGAGAAAATCGGATGGGCTTGAGTTTTTCTAGTGTTTTTAAACCCATCCAACAAACATCCCCATATCACATCTCAAAGGCTGTGAGGATGAGTGTGCACTCTTTAAAGGCCCAAGAGACTGCCTTGCTGATACCTCCTACAGGAGGTGTCAAGAGGCTGGGGTGGACCCATACCCCACTGTAGAGACTATTGAGTCTCTGAAAAAGTAAAAGTCCAGGAAGAGAGGCAGAAAGAAACAAGTGGGTAGGTACAACTGTTTCTTTGCTTCCACGTGCTCACTGCACATTGTTGTTGAGGATGCAGGGATCCACCTGGGAGGAAGAAAGAAGAGACCATTTTGGAGTAAGAATTGAAAGAACAACCCAGTTTAGCAATCCCTTCAACTTCAAGTCAACTTCCTACAAAAGCCACAGAACAAAGTTTAATGGTAAAATGACAGTTCTCACCTCAGTATAAGTAGGTGGTGGCATGAACTTGAATTCAGGAGCATACATAAAAATAGGGCTGTCTTGAGAAACATCTGTGTCATCCAGCAGAGGTGTGGTAGGGCTCTCCAATCGGTGATCTTCAGGAATGATATCCATATAGCAAGGAGGAGCTAGAGATAAAATACAGAGAGATAAGAAGCCTTGCCAAGAAATGCCTGACCATCACAATTTTACAAACTCAAGTAGGCCAGAAGGGCAAGAAAATACAAGAGGTCTGGCTCACCTTCTGGGGTATCAGGGATGTTTAGATCTACCCAACTCACTTCAGAGCTGGTTCTGCTGGCCATGCTGGATGTCCGGCTGCTCAGACCTGACCTGCTGCCAATTACCAGGGGCAAGTCAAGAATGACTTTCTTGGAGCCAGGGACACTAACATAGATCTAGAAAGGAAGACGACAAGATTGTTAGACTAGAGGTCTGGAGAAACCACCACTGTTGTTTTGACAGGAACGCTTTCTCCAACCCCACCCACTCACCAGTAAGAAGTATTCAACTCGAAGGATGTTGCAGCCCAGGATAGAAGGCCTGATCTTCTGTACCCGGAGGCTCTTGCCACGCCATGATGCACAGGTTCCTGAGATAATATGATTGCCTCTGACTGATGACAACTTCTGTGTCAGCACCTTGGTTTGGCCATTGGCAAGGTAAGTGTGGCGGGCTATAATGGCAGCTTTGGGGACCACGATGCGTGAGCATGTATTCTCAAAATCAGCATGGATGGAAATCTCATCACCTAGCAATGAGAAAGATGAAAAGTTATTAACTGATGGTCAGTACAGTTAATGACTTGTCTCTGTCCTCTCTCCCAAACCCATAGTTCCTGTTTTATTAGTCTATCATTAAGCACTAGGTAGTAATTTACCTTCACAAAATCCTTTTCTGTCAATTCGGGCAGAGACAGACACCCGACCATCAGGAATGAACATGCAGGAAACTTTCTGATCCTTTTTAGCAGACACAGGTACCTACGTAGAAGGGGAAAGAAAAACGTGTTTTGAGAATGTCTAGAACTCCTCTGCTTCTCTTTCCTTTCCACTCCTTACCTAGGGTAGGCAGCTTTCCCTCTCACCTTGGTAATTTAGGACTTGACTCCTTTAATATATTGCTTCAAGGCAATCAATATATTGCTACCAAGACACTATCCCTGAGACCTAGGAGAACACAATCTTAAAAAGAACCTTACCATTAAATCAGGGGTATTGACATCCACTAAATCCATCACTTCAAAATGTTTCTTAGTCTCTTGCGTTGGCTGGCTTGGGCGATCAAGAAAAGCCTTTACCCAGTAGTCTACACACCCGTATTTTCCCTTGAAGGATGTTCCCAGAGGCCTGTGTCAAGAAAAAGGAAACAATTAAAACACTCTTTCCAAGAACAGTTAAGTGATCAAAGGCGGAGAAGGTTTTCAGACAGAAAAAAGTCCAAAGATGCATCTAGCTGATACCTACCCCTGAGGAAGCTCAAAGCCAAATTTGTACTCATATTTGTTTCCAGGTCTCATGATCACCATTTCATTTTCTCCTGAAGGGAGAGAAAAGTGAGGAGACATTAGGTTTCTTGTTATATTAAAATGCATCTGTGCAAATTGCAGTACTCCCCTTTTTCATCCCTTATGTTCTTAAATGATATATTCTGATGTATATTAATGGGCAAAAACTTGCAAGTCCTGCAATGCTGAAAGGCTCAACTAGGGCAGTTAAAAGTAGTCACCTCAAACAGGAAGCAAAATAATTAATTTAGGCATACTGAAAATCTTTAAGTAAAAAAGGCAACATCCCTCAGGATCACCTTCAAAGCACAGCACGGTAAAATAGTATAACAAATTATCCCTTTCTTTGGGGGGCAGATTGTAAAATAAAACTTTTTTAAGGATAAGGAAGCAACACAAAATTCAAAGCACTCAACCTGAGCAACTTATAATATTTAATACAGGCTCCATTTATTCGTTTCAATTCTCTGCTCGTATCAGTTTTTCCACCCTCTGGAAGGTTAAAAACCAGACCACTCACCTGTTGGGTGGTCTTCCAGAAGAAGCGTGTCTTCGTAACGCAGATACTCCAAGGTCTGTTTGCACTGCTGGGATCCCTGTATCCAGAGAACTTTGGCCACTCCGCACGCCAGGATCCTGACAGTTTTGACTCGAGTGACTTCACACACCTCCACCATCACCCGGCCAGCCACTTTGTCTCCACCGCCATACACCTTTTCAGGGTCGTTAAAGACCACCTCAAAAGACTTCATCTTCTTAAACATCACCATGCTGGGGCTGAACTGGTTTAAGGCTTAGAAACGCGAGGGGTAAAAATACCAAAACCCCAAATCCAAGGACCCTTTGCAATAAAAATTAAGATTTCTTCAACTCTCTACTAAATTTTTGAAAAGAGGTCAAAAATAAAAAATGAGAAAGGTAAGCTGCTGGTTATTCTAATAAAGTTCAAAAGAAAAATGAGCTCTTCCTTTTCTTTCTTTCCTCCAATAGCTAGAGGAGAGCTCCCAACGCCAGCCAGGTAACTAACTGGACACCAAGGAAATAGACGAAAGAATAGATTCAACCGAGAGCCGGAAACTGCTCTATATAGTAGCCCGGGCAGGCGAGCCCACGCGAGCGCCGGCCTGGAGGCTCGTGCTGCCCTCGTGCACAGTCCTCCCATTGGCTGCCTGCTCCTTGTTTACCTCGAGTCCGACCAATCAGCGAGGCTGCTGCGGCGCGTGGACACGGTGTGCTCCTGGCGGGGTAAATGGTTGTCGTTCGCCGCTGCTTCGCGGGGAGGAGGGGTTGCGGGGGTTGCAGCGGTTGTGGGGGCTTCAGGGGCCGCGTAGCGGCTTCCCTTGGGCCCAAAAAAGGGAGGGTCTCTCTGGCCCTAAAATTCATCCAGGGCTGGTGTCTGTCGGAGGGCGGGTGAGGCTGCTTCTGGGCTGGGTGCGGTGTTTTGAGGTAAAAAGGAAAATGTGCTTATGACAGAATTCCGTGTCTAGCCTTAGTCACAGCAATTAATTTAGAAACGACCGTTTATTCCCGGCTCACAAGTCAAATTGGGTGAAAAACAATCTCATAGACCCGAGACTACTTAAGGACTGGGATGGAGGTCAAGGAATGCTGGCGTTACTGTTCAGGAAGATCCCCTTTGCCCTTCTCTTGCTCATCTCTATTTAAAAACAAAAAACTGTTGTATGTGAGGGAAAAAACTTGTCACAAAACTTAAACCTCTCCAGTTCTCATTGAAAAGCGGGTATGTGGGACTAATTGGCCTTCTCCCTGCCTTATGTAGCCCCTCGGGATTCCAGGGCGGTGTGCCTGTGCTTTTCTCACCCCTGTTACCCTCCGTTCTGTTCTCTGGAACGGAAAAAGTAAGGGCGTGTTCGTATCCTGTTGCTTATCCCCTCATCTCTTCAGTTTCTACGTGCAAAGTTGGGGAACACTTTGCTTATGTTACCAAGTTACCTCATTACCTCTTCAGTAAGGTGTGTTCTTTAGTCTCTGATTATTTCTCCCTCCCTCCCTGCTTTTCTAGGAAAGGGAGGGAAAAAAGGATGCATCACTTTCTTCACTTTCTTCCTGAATTACTTTCACTCTTGTCTTCATTCTCTCTTGACTCACTAAACCAAAGGTACACCCCTAAATCGGTTGCCCATACTCATCACAGCCCTCAAGTTTAAAAAGTTCTTTTTTTATAACCGTCCGGAGAGATGGCGTTATTCCTGTTTAAAGGAACAATTTCCCTATCTTTTAAAAGTGTTTTCCTAAGCCATTTAGAAATCAGTAAGAAAGGAAAGAAAAGACAAAAGGGTCACTAGAACACAATATGCTTAAAAGAGACCTTGACTCATTCTGTGTTGTCATTTGGCTCTCTTTCAGATGGGTTTTTCCCAACCTGGCCACAAGACAATTTAGGAGCTGACTCCTGAGAAATTCTTCATAAATGCAATAAGAAAAACTCGTATGCAGAAATACATGGATTCTTCCCCCTTTTCTTTGATTCCTGGGCTGCTCCATGTCTGTGTTGGGATAATAAGATTATTACCTCATTTCTTGTGCTGAAAACGGAAGATAATCCCCTCCAGGACTGAGATGGGTAAGTAAATAAGCATTATACAGAAATCTCTCTCAGCAAAAGTGCAGGCTATTCATTGCTGTTAAGGTTCTTTCTTCCTCATACACCCTAACTGGGATGAGACCTAAGCCTAACAAAGTTACAACTCAATCCCAGTATTAAGCAAGTTGAGGATCAGGCATCAAGACTCCTTTGGAAAGCACACGTGCGTGCTACACATACCACACACGTACTACACATGCGCAAACACACAGCACGAACCCTCAGGACCAAAAAGGGGAACATGTTGACCCTTAGGGTATATAGGTTTGAGGCAGTACCCTGTGCCAGAAAGTTAACAGACAAGGCCTGAGTTGTTTTCAGTCATTAACAATATTGACTGAATTACTGGGAGCAGAGAAGTGGGACTGTCACTGAAGTAATTTTTAAAATTCAAAATTGTGATTTCTGGGAGAACTTTCAGTTTGATGGGCTTGAAAGTCCACATAAATATGAAACATCAAAATGTTTACAAAGAAATAACATCAATCAATATTCTTAAATTGTGATATGTAACTGAGTAAGTTTTGAGGGGAAGAGAAGAGAGGGTGAGTAGTAACAGATCAAGGTGGTGTTAATTTGGGACATCTTAGAGAAAAGGGAATGCTGGTATTTATTTGAGCACATCTATGAAGTACTGAATTTTTAAGTTTTTAAAAATATTAATACAATTCTCTCTTGCTCTAAGTTCCTCTCTTTGGCTCCTGCTTCTTCTTTCTTTCCCATTTTGCAGAACCCAGTACAGACCATTTACTTGCTTTGTGTTATGCCTGGGTTCCCTTAAGTGCCAAAAGAGTATTTAGCTTTGGGAGCAAGTAGCTGCCTACCCGGCCTGTGGCCAAGGCATGTTCTGAAATGGAGCCCTCCTGGACACACTGTATGACCTTTCACCTTATAACCCGGTATTCTCATAAAAGTTTCTCCCGATTCTTCTTTCTCAGTTCCTGAGTCAAAGGAAGAAAAACTTGTAAATTCCTGTCCTGAAAACGGGGTACAAACACTGGTGTGGTATGGTGGGGAATGGACAGGTACAGGAGGAACAGCAAAGTAGGGCTAAATTCAGGAATTTTGCAAGTCACATCATTTTTACCTGTTCCTTCCCCACCCTCTCCAATCTCAGTGCCCAAAGGAAACTCAGGGGTGATTGTTGTTTGCTTTACCAGCGCGTGGTGGAATAAAGCCAAAGTTCCAGGGAGGGAAGCACTCCAGTCAGAGTCAAGGAGCTGGTTGGGTTCCCTTTCCTTAACCTATGGCCTGATGAACATTTAGAACTCTAAAGACTCATAGTTCTAATGCGAAACAAACTCCTTTTAATCACATTCTGTAAACTTTCCTTTACCCTTAGCCATCACCCTTTCTGATTTTCCCGATGGAATGTTTAGAGGCAAATAAAGGTTGAAAGGGAGTGTGGAATTCAAGACTGCTCAACTGTGTGTATGCCTCCAAGTCATAGATAAATAAGAGTATATTAATAACTGTATAGCATCTTGGAGTTCAAAGTGACTTTTTTGTTATTTATCAAGCACCTATAATAAACCAAGTCCTTTATACAGTTATCTTAATGATATTTTTTTTATAAGTTCATCTGTCATCTTGTCCCAGGAAGGATTTAAGGTTAAATTATTTCATTTAATTCTCACAATAACCCCGTGAGTCAGGATTGATTAAGTCAGGCTCAGAGGGTTAAGTAATTTGCCTGAGGTCACAGGTTTTAAAAACAGAGCAAGATGGTGAACCTAGGTCTGTCTCATCTAAAGTAGTTACTCTTTCTAATGTGTTGTCCTGCCTCTCAGTGTTTTTAACACATTGTGTTTTGTTTGATCTTCACTGTAAAAGATTCAGGGCAAGACTCATAAAATTTTAGAGTTAAAGGGGCCTCTAGCAGTCTTTAAAAAAAAAAAGCTTTCTTATTTTAGTTAAGCTCTAGAACAAACAGCTAGTAATGGGTGAAGCCACTTTCCAAACCCAGTATTCTTAGTACTTAGAGTTCTTGTCTCTAGGATGCACAGTCAGGGTTCCTTTTTTTTTTTTTTCACGTTTAGTTTTAATTGTTAACGATATCGGAAGGCCACATTTCATGTTTATTGGGGTCTGTTTTTCTACTACTTTAGGAAAGAATGGAAATCTAGGAATTACCCAACTTCAGAGAAAGATGGTGTTTTACCAGTGGGTTTCAGCCCCGGGAAGTTCACTATGGATTAAATGTGACCAAAGAAATGACAGTAAAATGTTCTTGGGGTGAAGGCTTTTCTCAAGGACTTATCCTTGGCCTTCTCCTTTTCTTTCTTTAACCTTAGCTTTTCAGTTTGCCCATCTGTACATAATTCATGTAAAAGCTTTACTATACCTCTAACCTGACTCCAAAGTTCCAGTAGACATCTCAGATTCAATTTGTCCAACTTTATTTCCAGGTGGCAGGTCAGTCACTAGAATCCCATTCATTCAGAGCAAGTCTGCACACAGCAAACTGGTCTCTGCCTCTGGGCCCCTCTGTCTGCACAGCTGTCCTCTGGGCCTCTCTGCACAGTCATCCCGCACAGCTGTCCTCTGTGCCTCTGTCCTCAGTGCTGCCACCACTCCAGCCTCTGCTCTGCTCTCCTGCAGCCTTGCGCCTGTACTACCATGTCATGCCCAGAGCACTGGGCAGAGCTCTTTATAGAGAGTCAACAGCCACATATTGCCCACAGGTGTGCTATGAGCTAGTCAGCCAGGGTCAGGTGAGAATCCTGGCCACAGGGACTCTTATTTTATCCACAGATGGGAAGAGGTGAATTAATTTATTTGGAGTTCATTTAAGATATTTCTTAAAGTTGCCTTATTATATTAAAAATTAATTTCCCTTCTCATGCTACCATGCCATCTCTTTGCTTTCCTTTACTACCAAATTTCTTAAGAGAATAACTTATACCAACTTTTTCTGTTAACTATGCTTTTCCCTATGTAGTCTGGCTTCTGGGGCCACTAAAACAGTTTCCTTCAGGGTTTCCTGAGGAAACCAGAGTGGTTTTTTAGGACTTCTTCCCTTTGATTCCTGTATAATTTGAAAACTACCCATCTTTTTAAAATTTAAACATTCATCTTGGCTTTTAGGCTTTATCCATTTCTCCTTTGCTATCAATTCCTTTTTTCTCTGACCCCTGAAAGCTTTTCTCAAGGACTTATCCTTGGCCCTCTCCTTTTCTTTCTTTAACCTTAGCTTTTCAGTTTGCCCATCTGTACATAAATCATGTAAAAGCTTTACTATACCTCTAACCTGACTCCAAAGTTCCAGTAGACATCTCAGATTCAATTTGTCCAATATGGAACTCATTATCTTCCCCCTGCACTCACATTCAGTTCTTCCCCCATTGATTTTCTCAATAGACCCATGTGGGTAAAATTGTAATATTTCCAGAATATCTCACCTGGCTTTAGTACATCTGCATAGGCATTCAGAGATGGAAAGAAGTATGGCTTTAGTACATTTGCATCATTCTTCAGGGATGAAGAGAAGTTCATCTTCATATCAATGGGTAATTACCTGGGCAAGGGAAGGCTTATCTGTACCTGAGAGGGAGGGTTTTGCTTCTGCTGGAGCAGGAAAAGAGAGCTGGCCTGGGACTGCAGTTTGTGAGCAAGAAATGGATTTTAAATTTATTTAATCCCTTTGACTGATCTTGGTTTTTAGAGGTATTTTGCCCCGGGATTTCCTCTCCCTGGACTTACAACCCAATTATCAAGGCTTAAAATCCAAGAATTGCCTTTGATGTGTTCTCACATCCAAACAACTGCCAGATTCTGTGGAGGCCATCTTTCTGGTGTTCCTAGACTCTCTCACTTATTGTTCCACCGCCACCACCCTTAGGTTTATGTCCTAGAGTATTACTTTTGCCTAGATTTTAATAGCTTTTAATTGATCTTTCTGCTGCAATCTGTAGACCACAACTAGATCAATCTAACAAAATTGAGTTCTTGTCTGTTCCTTTGATGCTCCAAAACCCATTGTTTACCGAATCAAATTCAAATACTTCCAAACCTGGTATTTAAAGCCTTCACAAATTGGCCTCAATCAAAGTTTTCTGTCTCATTTCCCACTACTTCCTCATGTATGTACCTTATACCTCAGCCAAACTTGAGTACTCAGTGTTCCCCTAATATATCCTTCTCTGCGTTTATGTCTTTGCTATGCTTTTCTCTCTACCTGGAATGCCTGACCTTCTTCCACATTTCTGCTTTTTGAAATCCTACCCACTCTTAAGTAGATAGCCAAATGACTTTTCCTCTGTGAAAGCTTTCTTGCTTCCCAATCCCCTAATCTTTCCTCTTGCAACCAAATAAGATTTCATTCTCATTTGGATACTCCGTAGCACAAATGTTGTTTATATTTCTCATATAGAACTTAAATGTAAGTTTCCTTTTCTCTTCTGGAAAATGAATTCCTAGAGAGCAGGAACTCATGTCCTTTATTTTTGTATTTTTCATAGCATCTAGCAGAGCACATTTCATAGAGTAAATATATTATTAAATGTAAGTTGAATTGATAGATTTGGGTATGTCTCTAGAATAGAATATACCATTAATCAGAACCTAGTATTATTCCTTATCAGTGTTAGATTTTAAACTTCAACTCCATTTCCTTCTACTATACTGTATCATATAAAACCAGTCCTTCATCAAAGCCTATGGCCCAATTATGTATCAGAGCGAGGGTGGTAAGGCGGTGAGAGGTGATGGTTTGTTTTTCTGTGACATGAAAATTGGACTGTTTTGATGTTTATACGCATGAGAGAGATGGGACATTGTGTGCTCAAGCCCAACTTCCCCTTTTCTGAGAAATTTTTTCTTTCACAATTCAGTAATCCAGTTGACTCAGCCCTGCCACCAGTGGGTAGATTTATGCACTGTTGAGCTCCTTAGTCCAAGAATTGTCTGAAATGCTCAGAAGCTTGTCTTGAAACCTGAAACTTGACCCAACCCACTACCCTGAGTGGTGAAGATAGTTCTTTGATCTTGAGAAGAAGGAATAGAGGAAGGAATATGATTTTCCTGACTGAGAGGAAGAAACTACATATTAAAACATTTGTTTTTTTATTCAGACATTAAATAATACTTTTTTTTGTATCAAGGATTATAGTAAGGGTTAGATTTCCATTTTATAGTGTATACAGAGCTATCTATGCATGTGCATTATAAAGCAATTGCATGAACATTTGATTCTCACTAGGCAGTCAGATATTTTGCTGAAGAGACTATTGTGGTTCAGAGAGCTCAAGTGCTTGATCTACAGTCACACAGCTTAGGATAAAACTCATCAGATTTCTGGCTCAAAGATCTTTACACTAGTGCATTTCTGCTCCTTAAAAAAAAGGTCATCTCCTTTGTAAAGATTTTTCTGGTTTCTACAAGCTGATGTAATTGCCACCTTTTTGGCATTCCTACAGCATATTGGACATACTCTTAGATATTATGAATAGTAATCACTTATCTTGTAATTATTTGTTTATCTGTCTGTTTCTTCTCACTAAACCAAGCTTCCCAAAGGTAGGAGCCATGTTGTCTTGTGGCCTGGCATAAATACGTGCTCTGAGAATTCTAAAAAGGGTCAAATCCAATCCATAGGATTATTTTAGTCTGATCAGCTAATGTGTAGCAGATATAGCCTACCCTGTTGCTCACCGTTCTGGTTTGGGTTTCTTCTCCAATACTGATGTTATTCCTCTGAGGCTGTATACTTGGTTGTGGTAGATGCAAGGCAGTGACCTTCATAAAGACAAAAACATAGCAGAACATTTTCTATTTTAGATGCTGTAGTTTTAGCAAGGGACCTTTCAAGTCTTGGCTGCAGTAAGTAGGATGGGAAGACAGGATGAAGAGGCTGATTAATTTTTTAAAAATCTGACTTAGTTTCTCAGAGGTAGGAGTAGAGTAAAAATTCTGTATCACAGGCTGATTACACAAAACCTTCACATTAAAATTGGTTCTTTGAACCAATAGCAAGCAATCATTCCAAAATCATTAGCTCTGTAGTGGAGGCAGAATCTAATTATCCTTCCCAATTTCTCTTTCACTTTCCATTCACATACAAATTTCTCAGGAAACATACATAATTTGTTTCTTCCTTTTAATTGTTGGAAGGATGGTGAATAATTTGGTTTGGGAGTAAGTAGAAAAATTGAGGAAAGCCTTTTATTTTCTAATGTTCTGCCTTCTTCCCTTTCCTTAGCGCTGGTGCAATTTCCTGGCACTGATTTTGAGAATTGTAATTACTGTACTGTGGAAATTGTTTCATTGAGAAGAAATGTTGGAAGAAACTTGCCAAGAAGTATACAAGGAAGGGTGAAATAAATAGGGAGGTGCTGCGTGGACTTGCGAAGTGGTTGAGGTGGCCACAGGTGTGAGAAGTGAAGGGGTAAAGTTCAGGACTGGCCAAGGTGGAAATGCCCTCTTTTTTTAAAAATCAAAATAATGTAACATAATTTAGTCAAGAAAACACATAATATTTAGTGCTTAACACAAAAAACAGCAGTCCTTAGGCTCCTATGGTGAGACATTCAGTAGAGTCTCTTCCAATATTCTTTCAGCTTTTCATCTGGTACTTACTTCATATTTCTAAATGACTTATTTCTTCTTTTATTTCTTAATTTAGAAATATAGACTTATCTTTTTTGTTATAGTAATTGAAATTTTAACTCTGACATAACAGTATCCCTACCTTCCCATCCCTCTTACCTCGTCCTCCCAGTAGAGTAATATCACAATTTTGGCTATGTCAGTAGTCAGTGTTTACATTATTATCATGGTGTAAATAATATCCATTATGGAACCATGTATATTTTGATTGTTTTGAACACTTTGTTTATTATGAAGTTATGATTATTTAAACAACTTATTTAAATATGTTTATGTACTTACCTTCAATTTATTTCTGAAATGCCAGTTCTGTCAAATGGTTATTAATATTTTCTCTCAAATGGTCAATGTATCTGAAAATCTAAAAAATTTTCTTTATTCTGGTGCTCCAACCACCACTGAGTAATTCTTTTAGTCACCATCGCCACCTGCTGACTGTTGGTGGAATAGAGGAATTATGAGGTAAGGGTTTGATGTTTTTAAACTAGAAAATGTCCTTTTCTATGGTCTGACCTTGAGAATAACAATTTGGAGGAAAGAATATGGTCCCCATGGTAGGTGTAGAAGAGAGAATGTAAAATCATTAAGTATTGTCTTTTCTTGCCAGTTATCCTCTTCTTCTTGTTTTTGTAGAAGGAAAATCTGTTCTAATTTTCCTTCTCATGCTATGGTCACTCTTAGCTTTTGTCTGATCCACCAAAGGAAGAGGGAAAGCTGGGCTACTCATTTTTTTTTTAAATGACAGCTTTGTTGGTGTGGGTAAAATTGTAACATTTCCAGAATATCTCACCTGGCTTTAGTACATCTGCATATCAATAGGCGTTCATAGGTGGTATGGCTTTAGTGCATTTGTATCATTTCTCAGGTGTGGAGAGAAGTTCATCTCCATATCAATGGGTAATTGCCTGGGCAAGGAGGGCTTACCTGTACCTGAAAGGTGAGGGCGAGGGCCAGTTATGCTGTTACTTGAGCAGGAGGGAGAGGTAGGCCGGATTGCAGTTTTGTAAGCAGTAAACGGATTTTAAACTTGATTTCTCCCTTTGACTGATTTCGGTTTTTAGAGGTATTTTGCTCCGGGATTTCCTCTTCCTGGACAAACACCTGGCGCAGTCGGTAGGATTCCTCTGAACCTGAAATCTGTTATAATGGGTGCGACCTTTGGGAAGGCCGCCCCAAGAAATGATGGGGAGAAGTGGCGCTCGCGCTGAGGGACATCTGTCTACACTCATGTGGTTGTGGAGGTACCACCACAGCTGCTGGCCACGCCGACCCAGCCCGTGGCCCGAGCCTAAGGCTACTGTTCTGCTACTGCTGCTGCTCCTGCTGCCGGCCGGAGCCTGGCCACAACCATGGAAAGGAGCAGAGGTCCGGGTCACCTTGATAGAGAAGCAACTGGCTGCTGTGTACCACACCTTGCTGGCTAGGGAACCCATCACAGGAACAGCTCCGACCAAGGTAATAACCACCTATTCCATCCGCGGGGTGGGTGAGAGACTGGACCCAAAGGCCATGGGTGGTGTGGCACAGACACCTACTGTATTCATGTGACTGGCCATTTGCCTTTGGCATCCCCAGGGGATGGTAAAGCAGACGCATTGGCCCAGGTGTGCTGGCTAGAAGAAAAGCCTGCCTCTGATGTGGCCAAATGGTTACGTCAGCGTTTGTTGCACGTGGGGCAAAAGGCAATGTGAGCTGTAGCCTGTCGGTGGGGCTTGCCTTTGACCTTTGAAGAAGTCAGCCGAGCCCAGAAGGAGTGCCCTGCACGTTGTGCAGATCAGCAAACCACCAAGAGGGGCCTAGAGCGTCTCTTTGCAGACTATGGCTGGTCGCCGGTGATTGAGAGTGATCAAGGCACCCTCTTTTTTGGACATGGGTTGAAAGGATGGGTGCAGCTATTAAGAATAAAATGGATGTGGCCCTTGACATTTTGGCACATGACCGGCGATGGCTGGCTCTTCTGGCACTTAAGGGAAAAGACATGGAAAGCTGGCCTCCTGTGTATTCCTGGAATAACAGCGAATTGGACCCCCACAATCACGGTTGCTTTCTCCTACAGTTCTTGTGTCCTGGAAGCGCCCTCTGGCTGCAGCTGCTGCGTGATGGCTGGAATGGACGAGCTTTGGACTTAATCTGAATGCGACCTTGAACCTAGCTGAATCCTCTGGCTTGAGAATTATCACGATTGTGTTGCTCTTGTCAAGAAAAAAATGCTTAAAGAGAGGCTTGACTTTGTCTAATGTTTGGTAAAAGTTTTGTGAGCAATATAGCATGGTTGTTACGAATGAGTAAACAAGTGTAGAAACATTTTGTTCTTAGTGATAGATTGTGCTGTAAAGTACATTTACTTAATCTGCATAGGCTGAATCCTCTGGTTTGAGGATTATCAAGATTTTATTGCTATTGCTATGTATGTTACTAGATTGGTCAGAAGAGGGGGGACGAGTAAATTGTAAGGCGAGACTTGGAGGGGTGGCCTGTTGATAAAACTGTAACATTTCCAGAATATCTCGCCTGGCTTTAGTATATCTGCATATCAATAGGCGTTCATAGGTGGAAAGAAGTGTGGCTTTAGTGCCTTTGCATCATTCCTAAGGGGTGGAGAGAAGTTCATCTCCCTATCAATGGGTAATTACCCCGGCAAGGAGGGCTTATCTGTACCTGAGAGGTGAGGGGGAGGGCCAGTTTTGCTGCTACTTGTACTGGAGAGAGAGATGGGCAGGACTGCACTTTTGTAAGCAATAAATGAATTTTAAACTTTATTTCTCCCTTTGACTGATTTCGGTTTTTAGAGGTATTTTGCCCCGGGATTTCCTCTCTGCAGACTTACAGTTGGAAATACTTTATGTATGATAGACTATACATACTTCAAGTGTATCCGTTCATGGGTTTTGACATGTATTGTCATGAAATTGTTACCACAATTAAGTTAATGAACATGTTAGTCCTATAAGTTTACTTATGCCCTTTTGTAAATCATCCCTTCCTATCTCCATCCATCCCCAAACAACCATTGACCTCCTTTTCTGTCACTATATATTAATTTGCATTTTCTAAAATGTTATATAAATGGAAGCAAACAGTAGGTACTCTTTATTTTGTTTGGCTTTTTTCACTTGTATTAGTATCTGGAGATTTATCATGCTGTTGTATCAGTTTATTTTATTACTGAGTGGTATTCTGTTGGTATAGATTTACCACAATTGGTATAGCCATTCATTTGTTCATGGACATTTGGGTTGTTTCCAGTTTCCAATTTTTGGTTCATATAGACAAAATTGTTATGAACAATTGTACACAAGTTTCATACAGACACATGTTATCATTTCTCTTGGGTCAAAGCTTAGGAATGAAATGTTTAGATTGTATGGTAAGCATATGCTTAACTCTTAAAGAAACTGCCAGACTTTTACAATGTGGTGGTACCATTTTACATTCCCACCAGCAGCATGTGAGAGCACCACATCTTGCCAACCCTTGAATTGGTCAATCTTTATAATTTTAGCCATTCTGGTGGTTGTGTAGTATGTGTTCTCACTGTGGCTTTAATTTGATTTGTATTTCCCTAATGACTAATGATGTTGAAATATCTTTTCATGTGCTTATTTTGAGCTACCCATTTTTAAATACTCCACTGATTATAGGGCTAAACTTAAATTTGGGCAAAGGAAGTAGTGCTACATGACAGGTACCATAAAAGAATTTCATTCACCAGTTAGCTATGAAATTCTTCTCAATTGATTTGAAATTCCCATACCCGAGGGATAAAGTTGCTCTTTTGACCTAAGAGACCAATATAAAGAGTTTTTTAAAAAGATGTTTTGAGGTAAAATGCCTATGTTATCTGTAAGTGAAGGGACAGCTCTGGATATTTTTTCCCCCATTTTCTTCCATTAGAACAAGTTGTTTTCTAGATTAGCTAAAGGTTATTTGAGAAAGTATAGAGACTACATTGAGGGAATGGTAGAGTGGTTGTGGTCCTTAGGGGAGAGAGAGAGGAGAGAATAGGGGATGAAGAATTGGAAAAGAAATTTGAAATGGCAGACCAGCTAGGACACCCTATCGAGTAGCCACTTGCCAGTGTGTGTGTGTTCAGGGGGAGTACGGTCAGGTGGATGAAACAGAAAGAGGTGGAAGATAAGGGTGAATACATAATTAGATCAGGGAGGGCAAGCCCCAGATAATGGAGTACCTAAAGAGGGAGACTAAGACCTGAAACAGGGGAACAGTACTGAATATAAAAGTTACCATCTTCACAGATTTGTTCACAGCAGCACTGTTACTTTAGAACATCCTGGACAAGAACAACTTCTATTCTCACAAACTAGATTCCTTTAACTTTGGGTTTCCCCTGCCCCAACTGTCCTGTTTGGGCTTCATTCAACAAAAAAAGAAAGTAGTTTTTTTGATGCAGCCGCTGCCACAGTTTCCCCTCCACAACCAAAAATTTTAATGGCTATTTCCTTGACAACATAAATGTAGTGTTAAGACTCTGAAACCAAACTGCCTGGGTTCAGTTTCTGATTCTACTATTTATTAGCTATATGACTGTGGACAGGTTGCTTAACAGGTTGCCTTATTTAAAAATGAAGAAATGAATATTACCTTCCATGCAGATTTGTAAAGGTTAAATTAATTCATATTTAAGAAATTTTAGAACATTGCCTGACAGATTTTAAGCTCAATAGATGTTAGTTATTAATTGAATTTAAACATCTTGGCCCTTTCAAGGCACTTCATAATTTGGCCTCTGCCCACCTACTCTCCTATCCCATTACTTCCTGTCTACTTCATTTGAGTTTTGCTGGTTTCCTCACTGAATCATACATCTATGCGTAACTCCAAATGGTTTTTATTGCCCTAGAAGGTCCTTAACAATTTAAATCCTAACTGATCTTCAAAGATCACTTCACATCCCATCTCCTTTATTATCTCCTATTATTTTTTCTTTATTTTTCATTACCATCTTCTCATCTAATTCACAGTACCATAGAATTTAGTGAATAATTACACATTCATCACTCCTTCATGTGAATCAGTTTTATCTCTCTATTAACCTGTACATTTCCTGAGGACAGAAACAATATTTGATACTTCTGAGCTCTCTTTCAGTGAAGTGAACACATTGTCCTTACTGTATTTCAAGCGTCTGTAAAAGAGATTCAACATTTGCAAGAGAAGAGGATGTGAAGAATTTATAGCTTTAATAACAGATCAGTTAGGGATGGGGATGACACTTTCTTTCCTGTCTGTGCCGTTCTCCAAAGGCAGAGATTCTCATTTCATTTCTGAACCAAGAAAGCAGAACACATCTTATATACATATATTCAACTAGATTCCTTTCCTTAATCATTTCTTCCTTTTTCTACTTTCCAAGAGAAATTAGATTTTGAGTTTCATATGGGTACTGATCATGTCTTCTTCTTTCAGTTCCTCTTAAAAGTCTCAATCCTTAAGTTTTCTACTGATAATCAGGACCGTTATAACCTCTAAGTTTGTTGGGTGATCTCAGGAGTAGATGAACTGGAACAATTCACTTACTATAAACGGTACTGAGGAAATTGGTGAAGAGCCCCTGCAGAGGTCTAGAATGCAGAAACCTTGCCCAGAATTCTTATTCTGTGGTAATTTCAACCCTGGACTGCAACCTGATCTGACTGGATAAATGTCATTGTTTCATTATGTCTCCTAGTCCCTGCTGTTTCTTTCAGTGATTCTTTATGTTCTTCCCCATCAGTCTTTATCCCCAAATCATTTCCGAACCTGTCATGGGTTTGCTGGCCTAGAATGCAAAGCCACAGAACAATGAACCCAGAAAGGAACCAGGCTAGGAGGGTCGCTGAGAAAAGAGGAACCGCAGCATCTGAGGGGAAGAGATGCAGGTTTTCTAAGTCTGGCAGGAAGGCTCGGGCATCCTCCAGAGCTGCCTGAGCTGCCACAGTAAAGTTGGGGTCGCCAGAGATTAAAACATCAAAGACACAGGAATGGAAGTAGGCGTCTTCAACTGGCAGTCCTTCCTTGCACAGCTGTCTGGCAGTATCAATGGTTATAGCTCCTCGGCGACTGCGATCTGAGCGAGAGAGTCGCTGACTTGGGGGGCATCCCTCGACACAGAGCTGCAGGTCCTGCTCAGCTGAGAAGGCCGTGGCCACATCATCTGCTACCTTAATGGAGAAGGAGAGCTGCCCAGCTGTCTGTCGAATGATTATGGTTGTGCCAATATAGGCAGCTCGGATCTCCACATGGCTCCCAGGGTTAGCAGTTCGAACGGACAAACTTGAGCCCCCAGGTCGGTCACCTCCATTGATAGAACCATCTTCAAAGGCTGCAGGAAGATTGTCCACCTCAGCCTGGTACACCTTCTGATCAATGCATTCCTGCATGTTCTTAAATATAATGGTGAGCTGTGAGGGCAAAAGGGGAAACAGTTCATTTTGGACCCAGAGCATCCTCCTGTCTCCCCCCAGTCAGTCCTCACACACAGTCAGGGACATGATCCCAGCAGAGCTACACGTCTGATCTGGTCTTCTCCCTCGATTCCCTGCTCTTTATGTCCCAGTATTGCCTCATACCTGCTCAGCCCCTCTCTCCTTTTAGTCTCCATCTCAGCAACTCCCACAGAAGGAAAAGTTTCCCTCTGTATGTCCTCAACCCAGGGTTCCTCAGCTCTCCTCACCTCAGCTTTCTCTTCATTTTTTCTGCATTTGAGTAAAATTCCCACCAAGGGAAAGTGATTTACAGGAGCCAGTGTTTGGTAGGAGGGAGTGATTCAAGATGTGGGAGTGATTGAGGAAAAAAAGGAATAGGAAAAAGTGCTGTGAAATAGTGGGAACAGGGAGGGAGTGATATCCTGGGGCGACCTTGAGAAGATCTGCAGGAACAACCCAGTCCCTGACCTTCCGGGTGGTGGTGGCGTTGGCTCCCGATGCCACGGGGGAGCTGGTGGCCTGGACAAAGAGGAAGTCATTATCCAGCAGGGGCCAAGCTCCTTGGACACGGCACGTGTGAAAGTGGTGGTGGAAGCTGCGCACATGGGGGTCCCCAAAGGAGGCGCAGTGCAAGAAGCCCGGGGGTCGACCGTGCAGCCGGGAAAACCGGCCTTCATAGTCACAGGGGTCCGGGGCTGCGGGACCGGAGGAGCGAACCGGTCCTGCGCCCGGAAGGGCGGGGCCCCGGGGCAAGGGAGGGGCGGTGGGCCCCTGGCGGGAGCAGTTGTGCTGAATCATCAGGTCTTCAATGCCGTGCACCGCTGAATGGAAGGCAAGGTCCCCGCGGCAGGTGCGGGCGGTGCGCCGAGTGCAGAGCGCGTAGGAGCGGAGGGCTCGGCAGAGACCTCCCGAGCCCACCCTTCCGACCCGGCCGCCACCTTCTGCACCTCCTCGAAGCGCTCCTGGTGAGCCCCCACCTCTAAGGCTCAGGGTGGACGATACATACTCAGCATTGCAGCGGAGGATCTTGCACTGAGAATGAGCTGAGGACGAAGGGAGAGGATCGTGAGAGGGTCTCCAGATCCGCGCTCTATCGGAGTACGTTCGTAACTCCCAGATTTCAAGAGGGGATTCCAGCTGTTTCAACTGAGGGCCTTCCTCCGTTCCCAACCCCCAGCTCCCTAGTCCTGTCCTCACTCAGACTTGCTAAATAGGTGTGTATACCCCTAGATATCTTCTCACTGCCGATCAAAGGTTTTCCCAGTGCCCTTCCCCAAGGTGAACAGGAAATAAAATACACCAATTTGAGTGGGGTGAGTGACTAGGACTCCTCAGCATCCACCTGTTCCCACTCACACATGCTCACATGCCCACCCCTGTATGACAGCCTACCCTCTAGATTCCCCAAACCCTTCCCTAGCCCTTCCTTACCATGTCCACAGAGGAGCAGCAGGAGAGTGAGAGTGCTTAGAGTTGGGGGAGTGCCACGGGGGGGCCAGGGACTAGGGGACTGGCCTGGATCCCCCATACCTATCCAGCCAGGTCCCCCCAGGCTCCGGTTCTTTCCAGCTGATGACCCTCCTACCTAGTGAATTTTGACTGGACGTCCTGTAAGGGACTGAAAAAAGAAATTTGGCTGGGCATGGGGAGAAAGAGAGTTGATTGTTCAGGATGATGTGAAAAGAATCTGGAGAGATCATGAAAAGGATGAACACAATGGAGTTTGGGGATCACAGGGCTCCCCAAATAGTAAATGTGGCTTCTCAGCTTCTGTGCCCTGCTCTTGTGGCCACTTTCAGGTCCCTTAGGCAATACCCCTAGGTGGGGGTGGGAAGAAGGTTGAGCAGATTATGGGGGGCAGAGTCCACTATATTGCCCCATCCTGAGCTGCCAAATAGAAATGTCAAAAAAGGAATCATGTGGCTAGATCATATCCCAGTTATCCCAGTGGGCTCCCCAATAGCATAAGGATCTGAAAATACTTCAGAAACATACCTCTTATTTGCCCCTCCCCATCGGAAGGGAACATACTCCTGGGGTCATTCATATCTTTTCCTTCTTTGTGTAAGAATTTTCAGCAAGAAGGAATAAGGGTGGAACACCTATCCCCTCTCTAAAACATCAGTATTCAAACAAAAAGGGAACCCATTTATTTCTTCTACTCTAAAGAGCTGCATTATAATCCCTTTCTCTCATGGAATAATGGTAGGCAAACCAAGCATGCAAATCAATATTTGTTTGTTCTGAGGCAATAGTTCTTGTATTTTTCCAAATCTGATGAAAGAACCACTCATTCCATTATACTTCTTTTGCAAATTTAGAAATTCTCAGTCTTTTGATGAGGACAGGGATTGGGGAAGGGCTCCTGCTGAACTCCCCTCTCTTGGGGTGAGGATATGATGGGGGAAGAGTCATGCAGGAGGGAAAAGAGGATGTTGGGGCTAGAACTTCGGGGAGGAATAATTTACAACAAGGAGCAGCCCCCACCCTTGGAAGCCCAGTGTGAAGGGTACTGCTAAGTAGGGGCAACATAGAAGGGTATCAGTGACTAATCATCTGAGGCTAAGTTTGACCTTGGTGAAAAAAGCACAGAATTGGGGATGTGGAAAAATCCTAAAACTTCACCAGAAGTCTTGAGATAACAAGGTAAGAAGAGAGCTAAGACTGCCAGAGGAGAGATGGAGGATTAAACTTCAAATGGCCAGAGACCAGAAATAAGACAGAAGGAGAAATGGGGATTGGAGCACCTTGGTATAGAAGAGATTCTAGCTTTTGGACCAGTGACATCCAAGTAGGTGTCATAATTTTATGAAAATCTAAATTCAGTCCAAAACCTTATTAAAGGAATTGCAATTTCATTTTGACTTACTGTTTCCAGAGGCCAAACATTACTCTGATATCCAAGTCTCCAGTCATGACTGCCTACTCTGTGGGTCAGCTCCAGCCAGGGTATCTCCTGTTTCTCTCTCCATGTTTCCCCCAGGTCCCCAGGCCGGCTGCAGTCTCACTGAGGTCAAGGAACCAGAGAAGGTTTGGTGTGGGGGGGAGGGGAAGTGTATAGCTAGCTGGCCAGAGTACTGGACAGCTGAGCGGGGGAGGGAGGTGGCTACTGAGTTGACTGTTTTAAAAATAGCTAAGTCCAAAATTCCAGGAACGTTGGTGGGGGTAGGGTGTCAGAGTGGGAGGCAGTGGGAAGGATAGGTTGGATTAGAAAGAATATGAAGTATAGGGCGCAAGTTGGTGGGAGGGGGGACAGGCAGTTATATGACAGGCAAGTCAGATATCCAATTCCAGTTTATATGACTCTTGTCACTGCCTACTCCAGGCAGTCCTCCAGCATTCTCAATAATGAGCTCCTGGCCTTTAAAAATTAGAGTGAGAAATTGTATACCTTTCGTCCACCACCCTCATCCCTGCTATATTGAATATTGCATTTAGTTTCTATAGAGCATATCTAGGAGATAGCTGACTTTAAATAAATCCATGGTAGAGGGAGTTCACAGTCCCTCCCCCACCTTTGCTTAGTATTTCAGAAGGACTAAAAAAGCCAGCTGTCCAGAGAAGAAATCTGAGCTCTCAGTTGTTTAGGATGAGGGCTTGTTTCAGTCTACCAGTCCAGATCCTTGCAGCTGTCCATACCCCTACCTCCTCCATTTTCATTCCCTTAGTTTACACAGCAATTCCTTTTCTCTCCCTCTCACCAATTCACAGAAAAGTGTAAACTCCTGAGTTGCTAGGGAAGGAGACTAGCAAAGGCAAAGAGGTGAAGAAGGAAAGGGGATACAATTTTCTGAAAGTTACTAATCCACAGGGGAGGAAGACTTGGAGAGAGAAACTGAGAAGAAGAGATTCAGAAAGGTACTTTTGTGGATTAACATAATCTTGCCACCTTTTAAGATACTGCAACCAAGAAACTTAGCCTTGTCATATTTTTGCAGCCATGGGCATCCATAACATCATCTCTTAGTACTTGTCAAATGAACTTAACACAAAGGCTGATTCCAAATAGTGTTACCAAGGCATCTGCATTAATTCCTTTACATTTAATTCAGAATCTAGAGAACCACGCAGTATCTTCTCTTTATTATACATATATAGCTGACAAATTTAGTTTTTTTCTCAACCACGTGAGCCCATATCACAAGGGATTTTATTACAAAAATGTAAAATGCCCCCAACCAAACTATCTATGTAATTTTAAAATACAATAATCTGATTATGACATTTCAAGTGGAATATACACTCCAATAACAAAAAGAAGCACAAAAGTATTTTAAAGTAGTTATGGTTGTGGTAGTGTTAATTGTTATTCTGAAATTGTTGTGGGATAAAACAAATGAGTAATAATGTTAGTGTCTTCATGAATCAGGATTTTTGGTGTAGAATAAAGAGGTACAAATTTATTATTGATGAAGTAAGATAAAATCTCTGTAATTCTAAATTTAAACTGGAAGCATAACTGTGAGTTTGTAGTACATTCTATCCTAAAACATTTCCTAGCTTTATCCTGAAAAGGCCTAGAGACAATATCCTGGGAGCAATGAACTCCCCTCGTGTCCAAACTGAGCTATCTAATTACCATTTCCCACTAAAAGGAACTCCTTGGAGAAATGGCTGATTTCAGGTATGGGAAACAAGATAGGAATTGTACAGGATAAGCAAGGAAGCTTTCAAAGTACTCTTAGGATTGTATCAAAGGGCTCAGAAGCATCTAGAATAGTTCCCACTGGCCAAAGTGGACAATCTGCCTATCAAAATGGATGCTATCAGCAATGGATTTAAACATATTTGATATCACAATATGAGTTCACAATGACACTTAAAAATATAAACTCATTAGTATGGGATTCATAAATTATATATCTGATAAGGGGTTGACATCCAAATTATATAAAAAGCTTATGCACCTCAACAAACAAATAGCAAATAAGCCAATTAAAAAAATGGGCAGAGGAGCTGAATAGACAGTTCTCCAAAGAAGAAATTCAGATGGCCAACAGGCACATGAAAAGATGCTCCACATCCCTAATCATCAGAGAAATGCAAATTAAAACCACAATGAGATATCACCTCACACCAGTTAGGGTGGCCAACATCCAAAAGACACAACAACAAATGTTGGTGAGGATGTGGAGAAAGGGGAACCCTCCTACACTGCTGGTGGGAATGTAAACTAGTCCAACCATTGTGGAAAGCAGTATGGAGGTTCCTCAAAAAATTAAAAATAGATATACCATTTGACCCAGGAATTCCACTCCTAGGAATTTACCCTAAGAATGCAGGAGTCAGTTTGAAAAAGACATATGCACCCCTATGTTTATTGCAGCACTATTTACAATAGCCAAGAAATGGAAGCAACCTAAGTGTCCATCAGTAGATGAATGGATAAAGAAGATGTAGTACATATACACAATGGAATATTATTCAACCACAAGAAGAAAACAAATCCTACCATTTGCAACAACATGGCTGGAGCTAGAGGATATTACGCTCAGTGAAATAAGCCAGGTAGAGAAAGACAAGTATCAAATGATTTCACTCATCTGTGGAGTGTAAGAACAAAGCAAAAACTGAAGGAACAAAACAGCAGCAGACTCACAGAACCCAAGAATGGACTAACAGTTACCAAAGGGAAAGGGACTTTGGAGGATGGGTGGGAAGGGAGGGATAAGGGGGGAAAAGGGGCATCACGATTAGCACACATAATGTAGGCAGGGGTGGGGGGTGACACGGGAAAGGCAGTATATACAGAGAAGACAAGTAATGATTCTACAGCATCTTACTACACTGATGGACAGTGACTGTAATGGGGTATGTGGGGGGTACTTGATAATAGGGGGAGTCTAGTAACCATAATGTTGTTCAAGTAATTGTACATTAATGATATTAAAATAAAGATAAAAATTAAAAAATATATATATAAAATCATTGGTCATTGTTGGAGAATGCTAAGGGATCAACTCATTTTGAAAACTGCTAGTAATCGGAAAGAATGAGCATTTACCCTGTTTTTTCCTGTGGGAACTTAAAATGAGGGGAAACTTTCTCTTTATAGAGGCTTTTCAGCACAGGAGTGAAAATGGAATAGCATAATCAGAATATCACCATTTTGTAATCCCTAATGAATTAGTATATCTAGGCAATGATCAACAATGGCTGTTATCCATCGCAAAAGGAAAGACAAACACCATGCCTTTCCTGGTCCTAGGTGAAGTATACAATTCTGCCTATGAAGTAACTTTGCGAAAAAAGCTCTTCAGTCTGAATCTGATCAACCTCTAGTATAGAGCTAACTACTAGTTTACAGGAAATACATCAGACTATGGGAATATTCTACAGGAAAAAATACTCCACAAACAAATATATTTTTTTAAAAAGAAGATGGAGAGAGAACCTATAAATTAGAGGAGGACTCAAGAGACATCAAGCAGTTGCAGAGCATGGGCTTTATTGGATCCGTTTTCAAGGAAACAACAAAATGAAGAGACAAGTGGGGATATTTGAATGCTGATGAACGCCTACAGGATATTAGATGATTTTTGAAACTGAGTATTGCATACACAGGTATTCATAATGCTATCTCTTTTTGTAAGAATTTGAAAATTTCCATAATAAAATTGTAATGCAGCTGCTCTGCAGATGGCTCCTTTTTACTGTGAAAGGCCTGAATCCTAGCCACTAGACCACCAAGGAGCTACCTCTTTACTATGGATAGACCACCAGGAGCTCCTGGCCTCCATGGAAGCTACAGATCTTCTAACATCTGAAAAAAGGATTATTTTCTTGATAATGTGAATAACTGGTAGGAGTAGAGCAGAGGCAGTGGAAGTAATGAGAGAGAGATTAGGATTCACTTGTGGCAGAACATGTTGAGGTATGTCATTGGGACCTTGAGTAAAAAGTTACCCAAATCTTTCAGGCTTCTGTTGCTTTCAGGGTTTCTCAGTGGTGCCCTATTGACATTATGGGAGGGACAATTCTTTGTTTAAAGTTCCCCTACATATTTCCAGAGGCGCTCTGGGGAAGGTTGACATTCTCAATCCCAGGTGGTTACACTACTATGACCACAACTGGTTTAGGAGATGAAGTCTTTTCACTGTATGGATCATCCTTGCTTTAGAAACAGTTTATTTTTGTGGAGGTCAAGGACATGATCTTCCTAGCACTCTCATATAAGAGAGGTGTTTGATTCCTTTTAATTCATGTAATTGACTTCCATTGGAACCTCCCAAGGACAGGGCCACACAAAGGTAAACCTCAGCCCCATTACCTGCAGAATTTGGATTACAAACCCATGCTCCCAGAGCTGTAGGGATTCCCTACACACAGTCCAAACCAGAGCAGCTCTGCTTTGAGCTCTTTTAAACTTTGGGATTTGGGGTATGATTTCATAAGAAAAAAAGGGTTTTATTATTAAAATGGATTGAAAAACCAACAGATTATGTGTTTGATCTAAGGTGTCTCTTGTGGTGCTTGCCCAGTCTTTATAATTCTAGCACTTCTCCTGTCCCCTCAATTGAGCAGAACTTGGAAATTGGGTGGGCACAGGAGACATTCGTGCTGTTATGTTATACAGCAGGATCTCTCCTGAATGTATCAGGAAATTTAGGCTCCTTGGATATAGATTACTCCAAATTACCAAAGTCTGTGGAATACTACAAGGTGAACTTCAGTCTATGAATTACTACCCATTTGGGTCTGCTTGCTGGATTGTTATTTATACAGTAGACATGTCCACCTAGGTTGTTACCCAGAAGGACTTTGGGCATTTCTGATTGATTTCTAGGCTGTATCACATATACGGTTTTCCATCTTCTGGAGTGTTCTTGGCATGCTTATTATAACATTGTGGATAAAACAAACCAGATTGGTAGAAGGGCTTACCATGAGATACGAATAGTGATTAATGTCTTGTGTTTTTTTGTCCCCAGACTTTTGCTGCTAACCAGGCAAAGATTTCTCAGTTATTTAGGCCTGGACTTTAGCCACTGCTCTGTCAGGAATAATGTCTGCCATTCTCACCAAAGATTAGACTTTGTCTTTCCCCTGTTCTATCTATATTTGGACTATATTAAATAACCAAAATTAATTTGGATCCTGGCGCCAAGCCAGGAAACTTCTCAGCAAGTTGGCTTAGTTAAATTCTTCAAGCGTTGATCCAGCACTTACAATTTGCTAGAAATATATGATAGAATTAAGGCCTTCTAGGACATTACAGTCTTGCCATGGAGATAAAATATACACAAATGAAAAATAACAGTCTAATTCAAGACAACTGTAATGTAGTGCTTAATGGAAAGATGCACTATCTAGTGCCTAAACCAGCAGCTCTTACCTTTGGCTGCATGTTATAATCATCTGGGGAGCTTTAAAAAAAATTCTGTGCTCAGACTACACCCAGGACCTATGAAATCAGAATCTCTGGAGGGGGGTTGTGTGGAACCCAACCACCAGGATTTTTGTTGTTGTCAATACTCCCTGTGTGATTTCATGTGTGGCTATGGTTGTGAACCACTAGCCTAAGGATGGTGAAGACAGGAATGTCCATGCAGACAGGAAATGTTATGAACCACGGGGAGACTTGAGATTGATGTCATCTGGTATTATGTGGGAAAATCGAATGTAAAAAAGGATTAGGGGCTCGCTTGGATCTTAAAGCCCAAAATAAGAAAACATCTTAAATATTTGGAGAGGAGGTACGTAAGTTCTAATGCTGGCTTTGCTACTGGTGTGCTGCAGTGTTTCTAATGTTTCTTCACTCCCTCTGGTGGAATTAATCACATTTTTTCCCACTCAATTTCTAGTGTCTGTTGGTTTGTAAAATCTTTCCACTTTGTTTTTTTTAAGTTAAGCTTTTAAATTTCTTTAAAACTTTTTCAATTGTGGTAAAATACACATGATGTAATATGTTCTATCTTTTTTGAGTCTGATATATATATATTTATTTATTAAGGAACCATTTATATACAATCCAATGAAGTTTTCACCTGAGCAACATTGTGGTTACTTCATCCACCCATATTACCAAGTTCCCCCCACATACCCTGTAATATTTACTACCTTAATCACTTTTAAGTGCACAGTTCAGTAGTGTGAAGCACATCCATGTTGTTATGCAACCAATTTCTAGAACTCTTTTCATCTTGCAAAACTGAAACTCTACATCCGCTAAACATAAATTAACCTTTTTATTTTGAGATAATTATAGCTTTACATGCAGTTGTAAGAAATAGTACAGAGATACCGTATAACTTACCCAGTTTCTCCCTGTGGTAACATCTTAGGAAACACATATTACAACCAAGATATTGACACTAGTACAGTCAAGATACAGAACATGTCTATCACAAGGTGCCTTCATGTTGCCACAGCCACTTCCCTCCCACCTCCCTCCTAACCTTAACATCTAGCAAAACCTAATCTGTTCTCCATTTGTATAATTTTGTCATTTTAAGAATGTTATATAAACAGAATCATATAGTTTGTAACGCTATATGTAAATCATATAGATTGGCTTTTTTCACTCAATGTAATTCTCTGGAGATTCATCCAAGTTGTATATGTATCAGTAGTTTGTTCTTTTTTATTGCTAAATTGTATTCCATGCTATAGCTGTACTGGAGTTTGTTTAATCATTCACTTGTTGAAGGACAACTGCCTTGTTTCTGTTTTTTGGCTATTATTATTGGATAACACTTGTGTACAGGTTTTTGTGTGAACATTAGTTTTTTTTTTCTCTGAGATAAATACCTAGGAGTGCAAATGCTGGGTCACATGAAAATTACATATTATTATTTTGACTAAGCTGCTAAATTGTTTTCCAGAGTGGCTATGCCATTTTACATTCCCCAAAACAATGTATGAGTGATCCAGTTTCTCTGTATTCTCACCAGCTTTTGATGATGTCATTTAAAAAAATGTTAGCCATTCTGACAGGTATACAGTGATATTTAATTGTGGTTTTAATTTGTATTTCCCTAATGGCTAATAATGTTGAACATCTTTTCATGTGCTTATTGTTATCTCTTCTATATTTGTGTATCCTCTTTGGTGAAATGTCCCTTCACGTCTTTTGACCATTTTCTCTTTGGATTTTTTTTTTACTGTTGGGTTTGAGAGTTCTATTCCAGATAATGGTCCTTTGTTGGGTTATGTGGTTGGCAAAAATTTTCTCCCAATCAGTAGCTTGCCTTTTCATCCTTGTAACACAGGGTCTTTTGCAGAGCAAATTTAGTATTTAATTTTGATGAAGTCTAGTTTATCAATTTTATCTTTGATTGATCTTGCTTTTGGCATCAAATGTTTGTATAGCCCTAGTGATGAGAGCTTCTCCTATTTTTTTTCCCTGAAAGCTTTATGCTTCACATTTAAGTTGGTGATCCACTTTGAGTTAGTTTTTGTATAAGGTATGAGACTTAGGTTGAGGTTTTTTTCTGTTTTTTGCCTATGGATGTCCAGTTTCTTTGGCAATGTATATTGAAAGAGGTATTGTCCCTTCATTGAATTGCTTTTGCACCTTAGCAGTAATTTAGGCATATCTGTGTGGGCCTACTGCTATGTTCTCTATTCTATTTCATTGACCTGTGTTTTTATCCTTCTGCCAATATCACACCATCTTGACTACTGTAGCCTTATAATAAGTCTTGAAAATGGGTAAGTTGATTCTGCCTGCTTGATTATTTTTGTCAATATTTGTTTCAACTATTCTAGTCCCTTTGCCTTTCCATGTAACTCTTGGAATAATTTTGTCTATATCTATATCTAAAAAAAAGAAGTCTTGCTAGGATTTCCCCTTCACTGTTTTTTAAATTGTGGTAAAATGCACATAACATAAAGTTCATAATTTTAACCATTTAAAGTATACAATTCAATGGTATAGTAAACATGTTGTACAGCCATCACCACTTTCTAGCTTCAGAGCATTTTTCATCACCGCAAAAGGAAAGCCTGTACTCATTAAGCAGTCACTCCTCAACCTCTGGCAACAACCAGTCTGCTTTCTGTCTCTATGGATTTGTATATTCTGGACATTTCATATAAATGGAATACTACACTGTGTGAACTTTTGTGTCTGGTTTCTTTCTTTCTTTTTTTTTTTAGTTTTTTAAATTTTGGTATCATTATTCTACAACTACATGAGCAACATTATAGTTACTAGACTTCCCCCATCATCAAGTCCCCACCACATACCCCATTACTAGGCTTCTTTCTTTTAGCATAATATTTTGGAGATTGATTCAAGTTGTAGCATGTATCAGTACTTCATTTTTTATGTCCAAATATTTATATATATATATAATGTTTATATATATATAATGCAGGTGTCTATCCATTCATTCATTGATGGATATTTTTTTTGTATTTTGCTATCTTAATGTACAATTACATGAACAACATTATGGTTACTAGATCCCCCCCCTATTATTACGTCCCCACCACATACCCCATTACAGTCACTGTCCATCAGTGTAGTAAGATGCCACAGAATCAATACTTGTTTTCTCTGTGTTATACTACCTTGTCTGTGTCCCCTGCACTCTACATTATACATGCTCATCTTAATGCCCCTTTTCCCCTCCTTATGCCTCCCTTCCCATGCATCCTCCCCAATCCCTTTCCCTTTGGTAACTATTAGTCCATTCTTGGGTTCTGTGAGTCTGCTGCTATTTTGTTCCTTCAGTTTTTGCTTTGTTCTTATGCTCCACAGATGAGTGAAATCATTTGGTACTTGTCTTTCTCCACCTGGCTTATTTCACTGAGCAAAATATCCTCTAGCTCCAGCCATGTTGTTGCAAATGGTGGGATTTGTTTTCTTCTTATGGCTGAATAATATTTCATTGTGTATGTGTACCACCTCTTCTTCATCCATTCATCTACTGATGGACACTTAGGTTGCTTCCATTTCTTGGCTATTGTAAATAGCGCTGCGATAAACATAGGGGTGCATATGTCTTTTTCAAACCGACTCCTGCATTCTTAGGGTAAATTCCTAGGAGTGGAATTCCTGGGTCAAATGGCATTTCTATTTTTAGTTTTTTGAGGAACCTCCATACTGCTTTCCACAATGGTTGGACTAGTTTACATTCCCACCAGCAGTGTAGGAGTGTTCCCGTTTCTCCGCACCCTCGTCAGCATTTGTTCTCAACTTTTCATTTAAAAAAATTTAAATTCTACATAAAAGTTTAAAGAGTAAAATAATGAATACTCAGTCGCCCTTCACTTAGATTCATTGTTAACATTTTGCTATACTTGCTTTTCTCCCTCTCATGTAAAGTTAATCTGCATACATTGGTGGGTATGGCTTAAAAATTCCTTCATTCTAGGCATACCCCCCATTTTCCTTTTCTTTCTTCTCACTCCGTTTCTTCCTTCTCCATATTTAAAAAACTTTAAGCACCCAAACCCTGTCCGTTTATTAGTCTCTCGCCCGCGAGTTAAGCTCAGATTCTGCTGACCAAACCAGTCCGCTGAGAGACTTTCGCTTGTCTGTAATACTCCTTTTAGTCAGCCGACTTTGGTCTAAATTCACACGAGATGAGAAAAAGCTGCAGTTGAACCAGGATCTCCTAGCGTTACTCACACGACGTCCTATGCCTTAAGGAAAAGTTCTGGTCAGTTTGGGCAAAGCCCAGCTGGAAACCTTCACTTTCCTGCTAAGCACAATTCAGGAAACCACGTGAATCTAGACAGTTCCTAGTCTCGGTCTCGCGCTCTTTTCTCCAAACTTGAGTCTGATCTTGGGGTCTGTGACCATGTGTGTATATGATCCTCCCTCAGCGCTGGAGCTAGGAGTGGGAATTCTCTCATGAGTTTTCTATATGAAAAAAGAAATACGAGGAAGGAATAGTTTGTTTGTAGGGAGAAGGTCCGGTATTCAAGAAATTCTAAACCTAGACAGTTAAAGACACATACACATCAGAAAGGGTAAGCAGAGACACTCATTTAGTTGAAATCATGTGTTCTCGATCAGAAGAGCTTAGCAGTACCTTCCCTGGTGGTCTAGTGGTTAGGATTCGGCGCTCTCACCGCCGCGGCCCGGGTTCGATTCCCGGTCAGGGAAATGCTTTTTTCCTAACCAGAAGAATCCTTTCTAGGTTATCATTGTATCTGCTAGTCACTTCCCGCATCCGCAAGCTGAAATACAGGAAATAACTACAAAGAAAAACACTGCTCACAAATCTATCATACAGTGATAACTGCTAACATCCAGTTTTCAGTTATTACTCATTCTATTACCAGCCTTTTTTTAAAGTTATATTTCCAACACTTATCAGTGGAAATAAATATTCACCAGCAACGTATTTTCTTTCAATTTAATTACTTCGTTTTTGAAAAGGTAATATGGTTTAGGATATTTACATGGTTAGGATATGCAAAAGGACATAACTGATAAACCTAATTTCACCTCTGCCATCTAGTTTCCATCTGATAAAGCAACCAATTTTGAATTTCTTAATTATAATTCTATAAGTATTTTATGCAAATTGAAGCACATGCAGACATACTCTCTGCCTTACACAAACGATTGCAATCTGTACATGCTGTTCTCCATTTTGCCCTTTTCACCTAATATTGTTCGGGATTAGACATGAAAAACGTCCTCATTCTTTCTTATGGCACATAGTATTCCATTGTATTGACATTCCATAATTAATTGAACCAGCTTCCTATTGATGGACACTTAGATTATTTCTAATGTTTTGCTATTATAAACAATGCTGCCATAAATAATCTTGTACGTATGTCATTTTGCACGTGTGTAAATGCCCAGCAATTGAAATGTTGGTTTAAAAGGTATGTGCATTTGTGGACATATATTGCCAATATGCCCTCCATAGAAATTGTGCCAATTTACGCTCCCACCAGCAATGTACAGTGTATATGTAATTAAAAAAAAAAAATTCATGTGGGCTTTCATCTAAGTGATCAATCGTATTTCTGGAATTTTCGGGGTTTTTCACCCCTAAAATTTTGGCTTTACAAATTACACTTTGATGAACATTTGTGTAGATACATTTTTGTGTATATCCCTACATATTTCCTTAGGACAAATTCATAGAAGTGGAATTACTACCTTATACCATATATTAAATAAATGAATTGAAGAATTAAATGCAAGAATTGAAACCGTTAAAAAGCTAGAAAAAATAGTGGATAATTATCTTAATATTGAGTGGAAAAGACTTTTCCAAGATAAAAGCAAAGACAGAAATCATAGAGAATAAAACAGACTATGTAAAAACTGAAAACTTCAACCCATCTAAAAACCCTGTAAGTACTATTAAAAGACAAATGACTAACTGGTATAAATCAGTAATATCAATTTAATATAAATACTCAAAAGAAAAACAGACGAATCATATGACTTAATAAGTCTCAAAACTAATATACATTGTTAGTGAATTCATGAAAAGCTATCAATCTCAATAGTGATAGAATAAATGCAACTTAAAATGACTCCAAATTTTTATCCTGCACTTTCAAAGAGATGAAAATATCTAGTTGACTGTTGTAATTTGGTAATACTCAGTAAATAGTGAAAATTGGTGATACTCTCCACATAGCAATTTGGCAATATATATCCAAAACTTTAAAATGTGCCTATCTTTCAATTGCAACTTCACCTTTGTGCATTTGCCCTAAGGAAACACTTTCAAATGTGTAACGACACGTGTACAGAAATCACTATAGAGCCTTAACTCTCAGTGTATGTCTAAACGCCCCCTTCAAACGAGGATAGAAATACTAGAGTTGGCTTTTCTTAAACCTGTTAAAGGATAAGAAACTATCAGAGAGTTTTCGGTATAACCATAGGAGTAATCCTAAGGAGCTTCTCTTCTTCCTCCTTTGGCTTTGTGTTGAAAATGTCTTTTATAACACTAATCTCAAAGTCAAATAAAAACTATGGAAACAAAACTTAATAAGCTATTACTAATAAGAAAATAGGGTGTTTTATATGAGTGCGTTGGTGGTATAGTGGTGAGCATAGCTGCCTTCCAAGCAGTTGACCCGGGTTCGATTCCCGGCCAACGCAAGCATAACTTTTCCACCTCTTAAAAGTTACAGTAGATAACTAAGCTCAGAGAAGTAGGAGAAGGGTAAAGATCTCACCTATTTTCTAAGATTGAATTTTCGGGGATTCTCCCACTAAAGCAAACCTTGGGGTGCTTTCTTTGTATTTTGGCTCCTGAGCCAAGCCCGGCTGCTGATTTTGGCAGCTGGCTTCGCACCACTTCGCGGTAATTATCTTTTTGAGGGTCTTTAAGGGAAATGTCTGAATTAGAGGCTAGTCGGAATCGCTTCTCTAAATTCTCAAAAGCGGCTCTGATTGACTGAGGAGTCAGAATAAGGAAGTCAGACCAAGCGCCCGCAGTTCGTAAGAGATCGCGCCAGGTTACTTCTAGAGGTGAGGGAAAGCAAGGAAAAATAGAGGGGTGAAGGCAGCTCGTCAGCTCCGCTTCTCTTCAGGGTTCACCATTACGGCGACAGAAACCTCAATTCCAGGATACACGCTGGAGATGTAAATAGGAAAATCCGGGCTCCTAGCCTGGAGGCTCGATTATTTGTGGGAGAGAGACGTGGCATGAAAAGGGGCAAGCCGGACGCAGTCCCCGGACTTCAACCGCCATTTTCAGTCCCCAAGTCGGGACCTGGGAGCTCTACAGCCCAGCTGAGATGGGGTACTGAGGGCGTGATGCTGTCCCCCACCCACTTAACACACGGTGGCCATTTCTGTTTTAAAAGGCATAAAATCCAGGAAGAGCTCGTTTCCCTGCTTACGGCCCGCAACGATCGTACAGGAGTGTTTCTGCGTGGTGGTCGCAGCAACTTCGGCACGAATCCAGGTCCTACGGTAGCGTTCTGGCCAGCCAGTTTTATCTTTTAAAAATTCTTTAGAGGTGAAAGCATAATTCTGCCTTTGCTCCAGGCAGCGTCGCAGAAGTGCAGTCAACGAATTGGGTGAATGATTGTTTCCACTCAGCTCACTCCTCGGCTCGCCGACCGAGGCGACCGTTACCAGCCGTTACAAAGATGCTGCAGGGCTGTATGGAGAACCTCGGAGCTGCAAATCCAAGCTGCAGAGGAAGGCTCCCCTGGCCTTTACCTGAGCAGAGCTGAGCAAGCCTTCGCTGATGACTCCGGAACTCAGCACCTCTTTCGTAAGTTTGGAAAATGAGCGCTTAAAAGAGTGGAGTGAAATTTCGTGCGAGCGCTCACGCCTGAGGCTCTGAATCCCATTCAAATTTAAATCTCAGTGAGACGTTTACATGTAATGAATATAGTCTTTTTTTTCGGGCCAAATTTAAATCTCAGTGGGACGTATTAGGGCCACACAAAATTTTGATATTTAAAAACAAATCCGTGCTGCAAATGAATAGTAAATAGGATCTATTTTTCCAGTCAGAAGTCTCTCAGCCCCACTCCCACCTCAGACCCTTGGTCACTTAAGGAGAAAAGGGTTTCGGACTGAGAGGAAGGAAGCAGAGACCGCATTGCCAAAGTCCCGGGAGCACAAGTTCCCGCGCCCCTCCTTTTCCCCACGCCTGTTTTGCGCCTCTCATCCAGTTCCTTGCGATCTTTCTCCTCCTCAGAAGTATGGGTCCCAGAAACCGGGTTCTCAAAGTGACCCGGACCAGAAGGAAATTGCGGGAACAGAGGTTTCAGGACTCGACCCTGCCTATCCCTGAGCAGCTCCTATCAAGTCTCTGGAAGCCTCGGGTTTCCTTTGTGTTAAAGGGCTTTTGCGTATTCACGAAATCCTAGACCCTGACATCTAATTAATGTGTGACTAGACTATGCATTCTGTGCCTTGAAAAAAATAAACAGGCAACATGCGAGCAAGAGTGCCCGGCTAGCTCAGTCGGTAGAGCATGAGACTCTTAATCTCAGGGTCGTGGGTTCGAGCCCCACGTTGGGCGGGCTTTTCTTCCTTTGGGATCTGTTTTCATCGAATCCTCTCTGTCAGCAACCAAAACTCACGGGCTTCTCAAGATTCCTAGGCAGCCACTGTTGTTTTTAAACTTTGGTAGAAGTGTCCTGGAATCGTCTCACTTTCGCCCCAAATTCACCAAAAAAGAATCCGGACCAGTGATTCTAGCATCGTGGCAGGTAGTTGAGACCAGAGGTCCCTAACTCACCGGCGTTCTGAGTCCCGGACCAGCGAGGCTTCCGCGCCGTCCTGATCCAAGTCGGCTCCACCGCAAATGTAGTTACTTCTAGGAAACAAAGTCAGGGAGGGCGTCAGAGGACTGTTGGTTTCCATTACAAGCTTTGTTAAGAGTGTGACTCTAAACTGCATGCATATATAAACTTGATTAAAAAATACTAAATAAAATAAGCGAAGTAGCAGCCCCGAGTTATCTTTTTGTATGTTGTAGTGTTTGAAGTATTTTACCCGTTAGTTGTCTTTTGAATTTCATAAGGGAATGGCTGTGCTGTGGCACCCACGTGACCTTGGGTGTATTTACACACACCACACAGGCAAAGGCTTGAACTGAAACTATTTTGCATCTTACCACAAGGCAGAGTGCCTCATGATGTCTGTAAGTCCGGGAAAAGAAATCCCGGGGCAAAATATTTTCAAAAACCGAAATTAGTCAAAGGGAGAAATAAAGTTTAAAACCCGTTTATTGCTGCAGTTCAGGGCCGTCTTTCTCCTCTGCTCCTGAAGAAGCAAGCCAGCCCCTTCCCTTTAACTTCTCAGGTTCAGACACGCCCTTTGTTGTCCAGGTAAAATTACCCACTGATACGGAGATGAACTCTCCACCCCTGAGAAATGATGCAAATACCCTAAAGCCATACTTCTCTCCACCCTTGAGCGCCTATTGATATGCATATATATATTAAAGCCAGGCGAGATATTCTGGAAATATTACAATTTTACCCACAATGTCCCAGAACAAGAGCTGATGAGAGGCTTGTGAAGAGATGCCAGCACGCCATCTCCATTCGCTCCCACCTCCCCATCTCCCCTGGGAGGCTGTCATGCTATGACAGTTTCTCATTGCCTTCCAGGTTCCGATGACATATGAGGCTTTCTGCTCACCTCACCACTCCTTCCCCGGGTAGAGTTGCAGCCGATAAAACCACTTAGCTGCGGTCTAGAATTGGCTCCTCAGTAAGAGATCCCACAATTTGCATTGCAGTTGCCAACACCTTTGTTTCAATGTCATCCCTTTTGATGTGTGGGATATGGACCCAGGAAGTTTGTACCTTCACCTCTTCTTTCTTTTGTCTATGTAAATCATTATAAATTATTTTAGGAATTTTTGCTTTGTTTGTTACAAAAATTCCTAAATTTTTTAGTAGTTAAATGCACATCTTTTTCCCTTAGGGATTTTCAGTTTTATGTCATGCTTAGAAATGGTTTCCCCTACAAGACTGTAATAAATTTATTAAGGGTATTTTTCCATATAGTTTCACTTATTTGTGGAACAAAACACCAGTAGACTCAGTCACTGGTGAGAGGGTGGGGAGGGGGAGGGAGATGAAGGGGCTGTGAGTCCAGGGAGGGGAAATCCCAGGTCAAAATACCTCTAAAAACCAAAATCAGTCAAAGGGAGAAATAAAGTTTAAAATCCATTTATTGCTCACAAATTGTAGTCCAGGCCCTTCTCTCTCCTGCAGAAGCAAAACCGGCCCTCCCCCTCACCTCTCAGGTACAGATAAGCCCTCCTTGCCCAGGTAATTAACCACTGATATGGAGAAGAACTTCTCTCCACCCCTGAGGAATGATGCAAATGAACTAAAGCCATACTTCTTTCCACCTCTGAATGCTTATTGATATGCAGATGTACTAAAGCCAGGTGAGGTATTCTGGAAATATTACAATTTTACCTACAGGGGCACAAAAATTCTCAATCATAATATGTTGGTCACAGGAATGGTAGTACAGCATGGAGAATATAGGCAATGATTCTGTAACATCTTTCTGTGTTGACAGATAGTAATTGCACTATAGTGATGGTGAGGATTTAATAATATGGGTAACTGTTGAACCACTGTGTTGTATAATTGAAAACAATATAAGACTGTATCTCAATGGTACTTCTGCCAGAGTCCAGCTCCAGCCAAGGGGTGGGATGCCTGAAGGTGCAGGAGGGAGTCGGCACACGGAGAGACAGGATGCAGAGTCAGTTGGAGGAGGTCTCTCGACAAAGTGCCGATGACAACTTTATTTATACCATTTTGCACAAGGGTATGATTATTTTTTATTTGTTCTTTTTATTAACAAGCATAGGCAAGCTTTTTCTTTCTATTTCTTTCTAATCTATACATGGTTAGTCAAGTGTTAGACAGGTGATTTTTTTTCTGTTCCTTGACCTAAACTTTTCCTAGCAACATGTGCTCTATTGTGTCTCTCGTATCTATGCAACACAGTTTCTAAGTAAGGCATGTGACCGCAGAAGCGTGAAGCATGTAATAGTGACTATGGAGTCTATCAGCTCAGGGTGAAATACAGGTCACTCACTGCTACAGCTAGCTAGGCAGGTATCACCATCTATATTTCTAATGCAATGGGTACATTTTATCCCCTCAATATTTATTCTATCATAGGTAGATGCAAGGTAAAGATAGAAAGCATGATTTAGTGCTGTAAGAAGGCAAGTGTAGATGATCAGGTCTGTGCCTATAGACTAGGTATTAACCCGAGCTAGACAAGGGCAACAAAACATCCACGGGTGTAGAAGGTTTCTCTCAAAACTGGGGGGGGGTGAGGTTCTAAGCCTCACCTCTGTTGATCCCCATTTTCTCACCTGATGGCTCCCCTGTGACTGTGCCTGTCTTAGGTTGTTTCTCCCTTGAGGAATCTTACCCGTCTCTGGCTAACCAGCCGTCTTCTGGGGCCATACAGGGAGATGTAAAGCTGGTAAGTGAGAGAGAAGTAATATTCTTTGAAAAGGTTAGCTTTTCACTTCTTTGCAGATTTATGCCCTGTGGCTTCTATGCCCAGCACTTGTCTTGAGGTATCTTTACCACTTGGAAGAATTATGGTATTTGGTAATTTCACATATGAGGCATGAATTCTAGTAAAGGGCTGAAATTAGGAAGGAAGAAGAAAAGCTATAGAAGTAGCAGATGGAAGAAAACATGAGAAGATTGATTAAGTGTCAGACAGGGTTATTCCATTCAGTATTCCCCCATAACTCTATTTCTCTAAGTTTCCTATAAAACTCTTCATCACTAATTTCACTAGCATTATAAAAAAGGGGGGCATTCCCACTTGGGTGGAGATGGGGTAGTCAGTGTTTGACTAACTAGCTGCAGGTTTTGGTATTCCATGCCAAGACTGCCATCTGGACCCTGCATGTTCCATTCTTCAGGAGCACTGTTCTGAAAAGCTCCTGGGAAATTTATGTTCTCCTCCTTTCCGTGCTGCTTATCAAAGGTTAGCTTAGCCCTTGGCAAAAATGCAAGCAAAAGCAAAGCCAATAGTATTGAGACAGGGACCATGGGTGTAGTCAGAGTAGGGTGAGGGCCTGGGTGGGGGGGCAGAAAGCAGGGTGGAATATTTACAGTGAGAGCAATGTAACAATGGGCAAAGAAGTCCCCACTGAAACTCTGTTAAGCGTTATGCAAAGTCAAGGTCACACTAATTCTCTAGGGTAAAGATATAGACATCTTCAGTGAGAGCAGTTAAAGGTCAAAAAGCCTGGAGCAACTTTGCCTGGAATGTTTGAGTGTTCTGCAAGGGTGTCAGCATAACCCATGACTCTGCTGCCAGCCCTAACAATCAGACTTTGACCCAGCCCACCTTGAGGACAGGGCAGGTGATGCAAGTCCACACCCCTAAGTTTTTTTCATGTTCTCAAAAAATCCTCAACTGCCTATAAAACCCGCAAGACAATGCACCACTATGGACTCTCTTGTCCCCTCCAGGCATGAGCCGGGAGCTCTGTCCTTTCACTTGATCTCTAAATAAAAGCCTGTACCTTGCTCTCCTACCTTGACTGTTTGTGAAGCTCATTCTTAGGCTTCGTAAACAAGAACCCTGGCATCAGTATAATGGAGAATAGCAAAATCAAGGTGGGTAATAGGGGGAGCCAGTTGCGAAGGCCCCTACTTTGTGGGGGTCTTCCTCTAGCCTGAGCTTTGCTATACAGCTTGAGTAGCGTGGCTCCTGCCATAATTCAATTAAGAAAATTTATTAAGGGTATTTTGGAAGGAAAAAAATGTGTAATTATTCTTCTGCCAATGAGCTGAATAGAGATACAGTGAGCTCCCAGATGATTTTGTGGCAAATTCCTTGGGGGTCTTTGGAGACTAAACCTACTGAAGATTAAGGGGGCCTCCCAGCTCAGGATTCCTGGGCTGTAAGAGGGAAATGTAACTACTGAAAGGATGGTATAGTATCCCAGCACTAGCAACAGTGTAGACTAATTACTAGGCCTGATTGGGCAAGGGAGTGAGAACTGCTCCTGGAACCTGGAAGAGTAATAGTTTTAGCTAAGGCTGTAGCTGTAGTAGAGTTCCAGGAAACAATAGGTGTGGCATTTTGGAGTGATGGAGAACACAATCACTGCCAGCCTGCAGTGAATAATTACCCTGATCTCATATTCTTCCCACTCTCCCATCTCCAATCAGTGCATTCCCTAGGCTGTAGCGAACACAAAGCCAGTAGACAAATGAGCCCTTTTGTGCAGTTCAAAAGGTGAAATTTCTGGGGCATATAATAGTGTCTATAATGGTGAGACTGGATCTGGAGGGACAAAAAAATACCCAGCAAATATGGTCTTTTTCTCAAGAAATTTTCTTAAAAAATTATTAGGTTTTATTTCTTAGAGCAGTACTAGGTTTAAAGGAAAATTGAACAGAAAGTACAGAGTTTCCATACAGTCTTTCTCCTCCACCCCAACTGTTTCCCTTGTTATTAACATCTTGCATTGGTGTGGTACACTTGTTACAATTGCTGTGCCAATATTAATTCATTATTATTAACTAAAGTCCGTAGTTTACATTAGGGTTCACCCTTGGTGTTGTACAGTTCCATCATTTCTGAGATTTTAATTGTGAAATCATTGTATCAGTAGTTGCATTTTTTAGTGTCAAGTAGGTTATTCAAAAAGGTTTTGTATTTCCTGAATTCTTTCATTTGTTTGAGAATATCTGTTGTCTTTAGACCTGTATGATGTTTGGACTGGAGATATATATGTATGTATATATTTGGTTCAATCCTTCCTCCCTGAGATCATTATAAACTCTAGGCTAAGGTTTACTCCAATCATTTCTTGTCAGAACCTCATTTCTTTGTCAGATCTTTCCAACTTCATTAAAAGAAAATTTTGTAACTGGTTGAAAGTCTGGGGAGAGTTAATCCTGGGGCAAAATACCTCTAAAAACTGAAATCAGTAAAGGGAGAAATAAAGTTTAAAACCTGTTTATTGCTTACAAACTGAAGTCCAGGGCTATCTCTCTCCCCTGCTCCTGAAGAAGCAAGCGAGCAAGCAAGCAAGCAAGCAAGCCCCTCCCTTTAAACTCTCAGGTTCAGACACACCCTCCGTTGCCCAGGTAAAATTACCTGTAGATATGTAGATGAACTTCTCTCCACCCCTGAGGATATGCAAATGCACCAAAGCCGGCAGATATTCTGGAAATGTTACAATTTTACCCACAGACTGATACTGGTTTTTAGAGGTATTTTGCCCTGGGATTTCCTCTCCCTGGAGTCACACAGTTAAAAGGAGAAATAAAGTTTAAAACCCATTTACTGTTTACAAACTGCAGTCCAGGGCCGTCTCTCTCCTCTGTTCCTGAAGAAGCAAGCAAGCAAGCAAGCCAGCCCCTCCCTTTAAACTCTCAGGTTCAAATACACCCTCCATTGCCCAGGTAATTACCCACACATATGGAAATAAACTTCTCTCCACCCCAGAGGATATGCAAATGCACTAAAGCCAGGCAAGATACTCTGGAAATGTTACAATTTTACTGACACTGGTATATGTTTTTCATACCATACTGAGTTCTCTTTTCCACAAAAATATTGGTAATGTGAGTAGAATTTCAAAATGCAGGATATTTTTTTCAGTATCGTTGAGCTTCTAGCTCAGAGCAGACAGACAAGGGAAGAAAGAAAGGAAAGAAAATCCTTTGGAATTTCTGGATCATGATGTTCTAAGGTCATAGTGATTGTGACTTGCCCAAGCTCTGAGGTGACAGGCTGTGACTGTGGGTTAATGGTGTGCCCTGTGGCTTCAGCAGCCAATAGTCAAAACTGATTTACAGCAGGAAGTAGCCTGGTTTATGGGAAGTTTTTAATTTATACTTGAAAGAGTAGATGATTGTTTTGTTATAAAAGTAATTGTAAGATAAATTCTAGCCGAAATAATCAGGCGAAGAGAGGCAATAAAGGGCCAGGTAGTTTATTTGAACGCAAATTCCTGGGCGAGGTTTCTCAGTCTACAGAAATGGAGGCTGGGAAAGTCACGCCCAGCAGGGCAGGCAGCAAGTTTTTAAAGAAGGTAGGGGGAGGCAGAGCTTAGATTTTTCAGCGGGGGTCGAGGATTGGCTAGCCTAAGGCGCATTTTTCAGGTTGGGAGGGGGCAGCGGCCGGGGACTTTAGCACATCATCAGTGTCTGACGTGCTCACCCCTCCCCCCAGTGCCTTCAACCTTACAGTAATAAAGTCATGATTATTGACTTCATTGAAAAATAAAATTATTTTATCTTGTTTTATTAAAAATAAAATTATTTATTAAGAACAATTAGGTTAATATTGTTTGGCCTTTGGGAACCATAGGGTTGAGTAGAAGAGTTGAGAAGTTTTTCACCACCTGTATCTTTCTACAATTCTTTGATTGTTATTTCACACACACATACACGCATGTACACACATACATTCCCTCTAGGAGCAAAAGACTGAAGAACTAGAGGACAAGTTCTGCCTTCACCTTCACATGACTGTTCTCAAGTCTGTGCTATCTGGTCACTATGAAGGCATTTTAGACACTCGAGGAATATATCTTTGTTACCACCTGTTGTAGACTGAATGTTTTATATGTCCTGAATGTCCCTCCCAAATTCATATGTTGAAGCTGTAACCCCCTATGTAATGGAATTAGGATAGGTCTTGGGAAGTAATTAGATTGAGATGAGGTCATGAGGTTGGAGACCCCATGATGGGATTAGTAGCCTTATGAAAACAGGAAGAATCACAAGCTCCTCCTCTGACTCTCCTGTGAGCATACAGCAAGAAGGCGGCTTTCTACAAGCCAGCAAGAGGGCCCTCACCAAGAACTGAATCTGCCAGCATCTTGATCTTGGACTTTTCAGCCTCCACAACTGTGAGAAATAAGTGTCTGTTGTTTAGGCCTCCAAGTCTATGGTATTTTGTTATAGCAGCCTGAACTAGGATACCACCAAAAAAAGACCTGAAAGGACCAAAATCAGACTTCAGGTTAATCTATTTTAGAATCATCTGTTTCTATTGTCTATGAGATGTTTCTTAAGCTAATTGTTTGCCTCGGCTCAATAGACAAGGGTTTATAGTAAGTATCCCATACCAGCATAGACCAAACAATTCCATAAGAGCAGTAGGATAACTACTGTTAAGTCCCTCACATAAAGTTCCAAGAATGCAATCTCTCCTCTTACCACCACAAGAAAATTAAAAAGAAAAAATCCATTATCTAAGTCTCCATTTGATTAAAACTTTAAAAGTCTTCCCTTTCCCATTTTTATTTGCTCAGGACCAACCATGAAGGTCCCCTCACGAGGGTGAGTTCTGGGTTCTTCTTCAGCAGCAGAAGCCTGGGCTCTCTGTCACAGGAGCATTGAGAACAGTGCTTCTACAGTTCAGCGAATCCAACCTTCTGAACCACCTCCCAAGAATCCCCAAGGATCAGGAGAACAAGCGAGGACTGCCACAGCACCAGTCCCTTACCTACTAGATTCAGAGCAATGTGTGAGACCAACAAGCAATAACATTCCACAAGCAAAAGTGATGGGTTAGTACTATTAAATGCCAGATAGCATTGCCAAGAAAGGAGTGTTTTCTTGGAATGTGGGAATATGACAAGGTACAACTTCTTTTGATTGCAATTAGTCAGGAATTAGCTAAATTAGAAATGCACAAATACTTTATCAGGAAAGTCTACTTCCAGGAATCTATTAGAAAATCCTTGCACAAGTGATAAGAATATTTAAGGATGTTATCTGAAATTATTTATAACAATGAACATTGGAACCAATGTTATATCCAATAATTGAGAAATGTTTAAATATATAGCTGCCCATCCATGTCATGAAAGGATATGCAGTTGTTTAAAAGGACAAGGTAAATCATGAATATCGTGATGAGATGCCTCTGAAAAGAATTATAGTAGTTAATGTTTAATGAACATTTAGTGAGTGGTCAAATACTTACGTGCATATCTCATTAAAATTTAGATTAACCCATGAAGGAAGTGCTCTTGTTTGCCCCCTTATAGACAAAGAAATCGAGGCACAGGAAATTCAATAACTTGTTCAAAGTCACATGGTGGAAGAACCAAAATTGCCACTTAGAATTTGAGGCTTCACCACAAGCGAAGCCTGCAGTTTTGTTCTCAATTCTTGGGATTTTCAGGTTTTCAGAATGTGCAGTGGTAAAAACTCAGCTTCAGGAAGCAAGAGAAGCTGTGCAATGGCCCTGGGAAAAGTGATTTCTGAAGTCCCAGATGCACGCTCTATTGAAAAAAATCTTTGCTGAAAAATTCCTTCTTCTTGACATTTTGAAGGAACTTGAGTCTTTCTTTGGGCAGCATACTTCAAAGTCTGATTCAATGTGAACAGAGGTCCCAAGACTCCTAGGATACTGTTGCTAACAGTTAACTTAGAGATGCAAGTGGCTAGAAGGACTTCGATGAAGAGAGGTCTTCCCTGGATGTGCACGAACCACCAACCTTTTGGTTAGCAGCTGAAAGCGAAAACGAATTACCCACCAAGAAGCAAAAAGTACCTTTCTCCAAACTCACATCCTGATCTCAGAAATTACTTTTCAACCTCTGGCTGCGGACATCCTCATACTGCACCTCGGAAACTTGTGGCACAGGAGACACTGAGGCCAAGAGTGGTGTCGTTGAGCATGTTTGGACATTGATTCCAGGCCAGAGTCAGTTGGGGGACTCGGACAGCCAAACACCACCAAATCCACTGCTTTCCCACCTGCTTCTCACCTCCTCAGTAGCCACCTAGCTCCAGGTAACCACCACAGCCTCTCCTGCTGAGTTGTAGCTTTCCCATTCTTAGCTCTGTTTCACCCATCGCGGTCACAAAGCGTGCGCGTGCAAAGCACATGACCAGCAGTACCCCACCCCCACCGCGCTGCCTGCTCTTGAGGCTTCTAGATGTGAACTCCACGCAGGACCAGGGAATTGCTGGCGATGCAGCCGGTCCCTCAGAGTGGGGCCTGGCTTCTGGTAGGTAAATGCTCAGTGAAGGATGCATTCTGCCGCAGGGTCCTTGGAACCAACCCCAGTGCGGGCTTTAAGCTTTTAGTGCTACGAGGGACTGGGAAAGGGAGGACGATTCTCCAAGGCCCATGTGCTTGCATCTCCAGAGCTAAGAACCGCCCAAGGTCTCGACTTTCGACACGTGCTCACTGGGACCAAACTGAGCTCCCCACCCTTGTACCACAGTGAGGTCTCAGTCTGGGGTCTCGGTCCTGAGGGGGAAAGGGTTGAACAGGGAGAGATGAAGAAAATAAAGCTAGTGGGAATGCGGGAAGCCTGTTGGAGGGATGAAGAAAACGTCCGCGCTTTGACAGTAAAGAAAAAGGCCAACAGAAAACCAAAAATGTCTACTTTCATGATTACCCTTCCCTTGCCTTTTCTTTATCGGCCAACGCTCCCAGCGTGTTTGTGTGTGGTTGATGCTCTCAAGTCAGAAAGAGGGATGTTTCTCTTTAAAATGCTTGGTTAAAGACCACAAGGACATGAGACGTCGCCCTTTGGACCTGGCAGCTTCTCAAGTCCACACCTTGGAACAGGTGGCAAGGCACCCGTGGCCAGCGCTCACCACAGGAGGGGAGGAAACACTGCAAACCGCCATCCCTGAGGGAACTCCCACTGGGCCCCAGCCCTGCTGGTCAGGAGTCCCTGCGCCCCCCCCTCCACTCCTCCAGCTCTGTGCCCTGTGTCTGGCAGAGGGATGCTGAAGAATATGATGAGCAGTTTGTACTGTTCAGGCGATGCAGTCACAAGCAACCATAGGAGATACTGATAAAGAATTCTGAAGAACAGGATGTTGGAGTAAGCTTAATATCATTACTGGAGCAAACTGAACAATGCTGACTGTTTACTAGGAGTAGGATGATGACAACTAGTTTAAATTCCACATAAATAGAGCTGAAAATCCACTATAACTTTGTAGCCATATGCGGGCTACCTGCAAGGATGCACTCTGACATTTTTAATAAACTTATAACACTGTTTAGCAATGAGACAGGGACCTTGGGATTAGGCAGAATAGGGTGAGGGCCTCTGGAGAAAAATCAGAGCAAGATAATTACAGTCAGAACAATGTAGCAATGTGCAAAGAAGTCCCTACTGAAATTCTGTGATAAGCATTACGCAAAGTCAGAGTCACACTAACTCTCTAGGGTAAAGATACCAGACTAGAAATATAGACATCTTCAGTAAGATCAATTAAAGCTCAAAAGGCCAGCAGCAACTTCTCCTGGAATGTTTCAGTGTTCTGCAGATAAAGAGAAGTATCTCAGCATAACCCGTGACTTCACTGTATCAGTTTAGATCATGACACTGTAAAATTTACCTTAGCCTGCTAAAAGGCCCAGCTTATTTTAACCATACCTATGTGCTGTATTTCCTTCTCTGATCCTAATCAAGTAATCTGCAATCTAGGAAAAAAACTAATTTAATAAACAAGCCCATCTATAAACAGCACAAGAAGTTAAGAAGTAAGATTCTTACTTCAGCAAACAGGCAACAACCCAGCCCACCTTGAGGGCAGGGTAGGCGGTCTTGATTGACGTGCTTCCGGAGGGAAACTGCTATCTTAAGAAAGAATCAGAGCAGAAAATTTCTTCTATTACTTATCAGAAATGAGCATTCTGGGACCACTCAACAAGTCTGCACCCCTAGCCCTTTACCCCCATTCCTGAAAATCCTCAACCGCGCATAAAACCCCTAGACAGTGAGCCTACCACGACTTTCTTGTCCCCTCCTGGCATGAGCCAGGAGCTCTGTCCTTTCACTTTATTTCTAAATAAAAACCTGTACCTTGCTCTCCTTCCTTGAGGGTTTGCGAAGCTCATTCTTCGGCTTCGTGAACAAGAACCCCGGCATCCGCAATGAGTGTTCTTTGAGCCTCGAATTTCTTATTTCCCCAGCAGCCCCCAGAGAAGAGGCACAGAAACCTGGCTCAGCTTGAACTTTCACTTGAGCCTAAAGAGCTTGGAGAAAAGCATTCACGATTGCCATGGAAAGTTGGGAAATTCCAGTAACAGGGTAAAGAGGTGGATCCATGGTAAGTCTCGGTGGGACTCCTTGAGATGGACTGAAAAAGACCCTTTTATCCTGGATGTCCTTTCCATCTAAGTCTGGGGTTCAGTCTGGGTGGAAACCAGCACTAAGAGAGGCATGGTAAAAGGCCCAGGGAGGGGAGTCCCTCGCTAAGCCGGACTCCACTCCACGCAGCAGTTTCCTCCATCCACTACCCTGGTTCCTCCTGGAGCTCAGTAGAATGATCATAGGCCCGGACCGTGATTTAGTGTTGGTCAGCTCTGGCTGGGAGGAAATCCATAAGCTCTGTAGAATCCAATTTCCTCATCCGCAACGTGCGGTGGTTGCCCTCAGTATTGGTTCAAAAAGTTTACACTTGGGCAACTGATCCCAAGCTTCGAGGGAGAAGAGAAGCTCATCTTCTCTGCATCATCTTGCCAGCTCCTATAGAGCGCACAACATCTCATTTCAAGGTCTTGATCATCGCCGGGAGTCCGTGGCTTTTTATTTGGTTTTCTTTGTTTTGGGTACCCACAGTTGCCTAAGCCTTACGGTTCCTCGCGGTGGCCACCAGGGGGCGCATAGCCCTTTCCCTTGGAACTGCTCCCCGGATCCACTATTGCTTATATTTGGATAGTAATTACTGATCTAGTCGGATCAATTTCTGAGACTTGCAGAAACTAAGCTTTCTTATTTTTCACCACCCCAACTCTAGGGTCATCTTGGTTCTAGGCAGGGGAGGTTGGTTGTGTAACCTCAATCGCCCAGCTGAGATTCTACTTCATTCTCTCTGCTATCACACTGTGGAAGCCCCACAAAGACAACTGGATTTGAAAGTAATTGATTTCCTTTGTAATTTAAAATGTTCTATTCTACTCATGAAAAGTCCTTTCCCGCAAAGGGTGCTCAAGTTTTAGTACATCACCAAGGAAGTCCTTAGTAGAAGAGAGGTTAAAAACCTACACACATGGAAAAAGATGTGGTGACACCAGGCAAGGCGAGTGGGAAAGAGAATGTGAAGGAAGATTCAGAGGGAAGAGACATGGAATTGGGAGGAGGAAGAGAGGGGAGGAGAGTGATGGATTCCCAGGACTGGTCCCCAGTAATGACAGCTTGTCTCTCCGGTTTTCCCCTTCCAACTTTTGTCTTTTAAAACAGCCTCTCACTCTTCCACCCATCTGATTCTAGGAATTCTAGTATTTTCTACTAGGCCTACTAATCATACACCAAGTTCCCTCTACCAGGACCAGTTCTTGCTCCTGACAGAGGCCTTTCTCTAGTTCTCTCTTTTGTGGTCCTAGTGATGCTGGAGTTCTTGTTCACGAAGCTGAAGAATGAGCTTCACAAACAGTCAAGGTAGGAGAGCAAGGAACAGGTTTTTATTTAGAGATAAAGTCAAAGGACAGAGGTCCTGGCTCACACCAGGAGGGGACAAGAGAGTCCCGGGTGGTGTGTTGTCTAGGGGTTTTACAGGCAATTGAGGATTTGGGGGAACATGAAAAAAAGGCTGAGGGGTGTGGACTTGCACCACCTGCCCTGCCCTCAAGGTGGGCTGGGTTGTTGTCTGTTTGCTAGGGCTGTTTACAGTGAAGTCACAGGTTATGCCAACCTTGCAGAACTCAAACATTCCAGGCCAAGTTGCCCCTGGCCTTTTGAGCTTTAACTAATCTCACTGAAGATGTCTATATTCCTAGTCTGGTATCTTTACCCTAGAGAATTAATGGGACCTTGATTTTGCACAATGCTGAACACAGAGTTTTGATAGGGACTTCACATTGTCACATTGCTTTGACTGTAAATATCCTGCCTTGCTTTTTCTGGAGGCCCTCACCTTGCTCTGTCTAAGCCCATGGTCCCTGTCTCATTCCCCCCTCTACAGATAGAGACCCTAGCTGCTGCTAGGGAAAGGGGGCGATGACCGCTCTGGCTGCTTCATGCTGAGAAGGGGCACAGTAAAGGGTGCAGTTAGGTCTCCATCAGTGGTCAGTTGAGAGGGCTTCAGAAGATCGGCACTTCTATTTCAGGTTCCATTTCTATTACTATTTGCAGTTTTATGGCTTCTAGGCAAGATAGAATAAATTGTGTTATTAGGTTAAGTAGTAACATGTGAAGTTGGATTTTCCATTTCAGATCAACTTGACAAGATTAAGAATGCATGGCTCAATATGAGGATTAGAAATAATAAAAATTTAATTGAAATTATGGGAGAAAACTAAAACATCTGGAGAATCATAGCCAGATATTTTGAAGAAACTAAAATTCTGGATCTAGTCTATGTCCCAATGACTAGTATTAGGATTTACTATAGATAAGGCTGCATTATTGAAACAATACTTTTCTCTAAAATCACCTTCATTTTTATTAGAAGTAAACAGATTAAAAAAATATTTAACACTTGGTTTTATTATTTGCATAAGTGCAGCAAAAAGAGCAAGTGATTACATAGGCTCTTTTAAATGGGCTTTGCTGGAACTTTTTATAAGGAATTTCAGATTGGACTTTTAAAGGCCTCTTGAGGCCAGAAAGCCAAGCCAGGTTTTGCCTGCAGTACCTGTAGATTTGGGCAACTTCCTCTCTTCTCGAGGTCCCCAAGACATCCTGAAGTTCCTGCACCTGCCAGGAAGTGACCTTTCTTACTCACCTGGTAAGGCTGCTGGGAACCCTGTAAGCAAGGTACCAGGCCAGTTCTTCCAAAGAGCGTTGTTGGCTTTATAAAGTCAACCTTAGTTCCTTAAAGCTGTTCATATCTGAGTTTACACACATGTCTCTCAGGTATAACATTCCAGTCAAAGCCTTGGCAATATAACCAGTGTTTTTTTTTTAATTTTAATTTTTTAATTTAATTTGATATCATTAATGTCACATCATCATTACTTGAACAACATTATGGTTACTAGACTACCCCCATTATCAAGTCCCCCCACATATTCCATTAAAGTCACACTGTCCATCAGAGACTTAAGATGCTATAGAATCACTACTTGTCTTCTCTGTATATACTGCTTTTCCCATGTCACCCCCCCCCCACATTATGTGTGCTAATCGTAATGTCACATTTTCCCTATTATCCCTACCTTCCCACCCACCCTCCCAAGTCTCTTTCCCCTTGGTAACTGTTAGTACATTCTTTTTTTAATTTTTTATTAAGATATGATTGATATACACTCTTATGAAGGTTTCACATGAAATATCAATGTGGTTACTACATTCACCCACATTATAAAGTCCCCACTTATACCCCAATGCAGTCACTGTCCATCAGTGCAGCAAGTTGCCAGAGATCCACTATGTCCCTTCTCTGTGATACACTGTTCTCCCCGTGATCCCCCACACCATGTGTACTAAACATAATATCCTCACTCCCCTTCTCCCTCCCTCCCCACCTGCCCTCCCACACCCCTCCCCTTTGGTAACCACTAGTTCATTCTTGGAGTCTCTGAGTCTGATGCCATTTTGTTCCTTCAGTTTTGCTTCATTGTTATACTCCATGAATGAGGGAAATCTTTTGGCATTTGTCTTTCTCCACCTGGCTTATTTCACTGAGCTTAATGTCCTCCAGTTCCATCCATGTTGTTGCAAATGGTAGGATTTCTTTCTTTCTTATGGCTGAATAGTATTCCATTGTATCTATGTACCACATCTTCTTTATCCATTCATCAACAGATGGACCCTTAGGTTGCTTCCATATCTTGGCTATTGTAAATAGTGCAGCAATGAACATAGGGGTGCCTATGTCTTTTTGAATCTGAGAAGTTGTATTCTTTGGGTATATTCCAAGAAGTGGGATTCTGGGATCAAATGGTTTTTCTATTTTTAGTTTTTTGAGGAACCTCCATATTGCTTTCCATGATGGTTGAACTAGCTTACATTCCCACCAGTAGTGTAGGAGGGTTCCCCTTTCTCTGCATCCCCGCCAACATTTGTTGTTCTTAGTCTTTTTGATGCTGGCCATCCTTAGTGGTGTGAGGTGATATCTCATTGTGGTTTTAATTTGCGTTTCCCTGATGATTAGTGATGATGAGCATCTTTTCATGTGTCTGTTGGCTATTTGAATTTCTTCTTTGGAGAAACGTCTGTTCAGCTCCTCTGCCCATTTGTTAATCAGGTTATTTGATTTTTAGGTGTTGAGGCATGTGAGTTCTCTATATATTTTGGATGTTAACCCCTTGTTGGATGCGTCTTTTACAAATATATTCTCCCATACTGTAGGATACCTTTTTGTTTTGTTGATGATGTCCTTTGCCATACAAAAACTTTTTAGTTTAATGTAGTCCCATGAGTTCATCTTTGCTTTTGTTTCCCTAGCTTGAGGAGATGGGTTCGGGAAGAAGTTGTTCATGCTTATATTCAGGAGATGTTTACCTATGTTGTCTTCTAAGAGTTTTATGGTTTCATGACACATTCAAGTCTTTAATCCATTTCGAGTTTACTTTTGTGTATGGGGTTAAACAATAATCCAGTTTCATTCTCTTGCATGTAGCTGTCCAGTTTTGCCAACACCAGCTGTTGAAGAGGCTGTCATTTCCCCATTGTATGTCCATGGCTCCTTTATCTTATATTAATTGACCATATATGGTTGGGTTTATATCAGGGCTCCCTAGTCTGTTCCATTGGTCTATGGGTCTGTTCTTGTGCCAGTACCAAACTGTCTTGATTACTGTGGCTTTGTAGTAGAGCTTGAAGTTGGGGAGCATAATTCTCCCTGCTTTATTCTTCCTTCTCAGGATTGCTTTGGCTATTCAAGGTCTTTTGTGGTTCCATATGAATTTTAGGATGATTTTGGTAGGAATTGCATTGAATCTATAGATTCCTTTAGGCAGGATGGCCATTTTGACAATATTAATTCTTCCTATCCATGAGCATGGGATGTGTTTCCATTTATTGGTATCTTCTTTAATTTCTCTCATGAGTGTCTTGTAGTTTTCAGAGTATAGGTCTTTCACTTCCTTGGTTAGGTTTATTCCTAGGTATTTTATTCTTTATGATGCAATTGTGAATGGAATTGTTTTCCTGATTTCTCTCTCTGCTAGTTCATTGTTAGTTTATAGGAATGCCACAGATTTCTGTGTATTAATTTTGTATCCTGCAACTTTGCTGAATTCCAATATTAGTTCTAGTAGTTTTGGAGTGGATTCTTTAGGGTTTTTAATGTACAATATCATGTCATCTGCAAACAGGGACAGTTTAACTTCTTCCTTGCCAATATGGATGCCTTTTATTTCTTTGTGTTGTCTGATTTCCGTGGCTAGGAACTCCAGTACTATGTTGAATAGAAGTGGGAAGAGTGGGCATCCTTGTCTTGTTCCTGATCTTAAAGGAAAAGCTTTCAGCTTCTCGCTGTTAAGTATAATGTTGTCTGTGGGTTTGTCAAATATGGCCTTTATTATGTTGAGGTACTTGCCCTCTATACCCATTTTGTTGAGAGTTTTTATCATGAATGGATGTTGAATTTTTTCGAATGCTTCTTCAGCATCTAAGGAGATGATTATGTGGTTTTTGTCCTTTTTGTTGATGTGGTGGATGATGTTGATGGATTTTTGAATGTTGTACCATCCTTGCATCCCTGGCATAAATCCAACTTGATCATGATGGATGATCTTTTTGATGTATTTTTGAATTCAGTTTGCTAATATTTTGTTGAGTATTTTGCATCTATGTTCATCAGGGATATTGGTCTGTAATTTTCTTTCTTTGTGGTGTCTTTGCCTGGTTTTGGCATTAGAGTGATACTGGCCTCATATAATGAGTTTGGAAGTACTCCCTCCTCTTCTATTTTTTGGAAAACTTTAAGGAGAATGGGTTTTATATCTTCTCTGTCTGATAAAACTCCGATGTAAATCAATCTGGCCCAGGAGTTTTGCTCTTGGGTAGTTTTTCGATTACTGCTTCAATTTCTTTGCTGCTAATTGGTCTGTTTAGATTTTCTGTTTCTTTCTTGGTCAATCTTGGAAGGTTGTATTTTTCTAGGAAGTTGTCCATTTCTTCTAGGTTCTCCAGTTTGTTTGCATATAGATTCTCATAGTATTCTCTAATAATTCTTTGTATTTCTGTGGGGTCCATCACGATTTTTCCTTCCTCATTTCTGATTCTGTTAATGTGTGTAGATTCACTTTTTCTTTTTCTAAGTCTGGCTAGGGGCTTATCTATTTTGTTTATTTTCTCAGAGAACCAGCTCTGATTTCATTGGTTTTTTTCTATTGTTTTATTTTTCTCAATTTTATTTATTGCTTCTCTGATCTTTATTATGTCCCTCCTTCTGCTGACTTTAGGCCTCATTTGTTCTTCTTTTTCCAATCTCAATAATTGTGACTTTAGACTATTCATTTGGGAATGTTCTTCCTCCTTTAAATATGCCTGGATTGCTATATAATTTCGTCTTAAGACTGCTTTCGCTGCATCACGCAGAAGTTGGGGCTTAGTGTTGTTGTTGTCATTTGTTTCCATATATTGCTTGATCTCTATTTTGATTTGGTCATTGATCCATTGATTGTTTAGGGTTATGTTGTTAAGCCTCTGTGTGTTTGTGAGCCTTTTTGCTTTCTTTGTACAATTTATTTCTAGTTTTATACCTTTGTGGTCTGAAAAGTTGGTTGGTAGAATTTCAATCTTTTGGAATTTACTGAGGCTGTTTTTGTGGCCTAGTATGTGGTCTATTCTGGAGAATGCTCCATGTGCACTTGAGAAGAATGTGTATCCTGTTGTTTTTGGGTGTAGAGTTCTATAGATGTCTATTAGGTCCATCTGTTCTAGTGTGTTGTTCAGTGCCTCTGTGTCCTTACTTATTTTCTGTCTGGTGGATCTGTTCTTTAGAGTGAGTGGTGTGTTGAAGTCTCCTGAAATGAATGCATTGCATTCTATTTCCTCCTTTAATTCTGTTAGTATTTGTTTCACATATGTCAGTGCTCCTGTATTGGGTGCATATATATTTATAATGGTTATATCCTCTTGTTGGATTGACCCCTTTATCTTTATGTAATGTCCTTCTTTATCTCTTGTGACTTTCGTTTTTTGAAGACTGTTTTGTCTGATACTAGTACTGGAAGACCTATTTTTTTCTCCTTGTTGTTTGCGTGAAATATCTTTTTCCATCCCTTGATTTTTAGTCTGTGCATGTCTTTGGGTTTGAGGTGAGTCTCTTGTAAGCAGCATATAGATGGGTCTTGCTTTTATATCCATTCTATTACTCTGTGTCTTTTGATTGGTGCATTCAGTTCATTTACATTTAGGGTGATTATTGAAAGATATGTACTTATTGCCATTGCAGGCTTTAGGTTCGTGGTTATGAGAAGTTCAAGGTTAGCTTCTTTAGTATCTTACTGTCTAACTTAACTCACTTATTGAGCTATTATAAACACAGTCTGATGATTCCTTATTTCTCTCCCTTCTTATTCCTCCTCCTCCATTCTTTGTATGTTAAGTGTTTTTTTTTGTGTGTGTGTGTGTCTGTGTGTGTGTGTGCTCTTTTGTGTTTTCTTTGACTGTTTTGTGGGTAGTTGATTTTATTTTTTTGCCTCTGGTTAGTATTTAATTGTTCCACTTTCTCAGGTGTGATTTTATTTTCTCTGGTGACATCTATTTAGCCTTAGGAGTGCTTCCATCTAGAGTAGTCCCTCTAAAATACCCTGTAGAGGTGTTTTGTGTGAGGCAAATTCCCTCAACTTTTGCTTGTATGGGAATTGTTTAATCCCTCCTTCATATGTAAATGATAATTGTGCTGGATACAGTATCCTTGGTTCAAGGCCCTTCTGTTTCATTGCATTAGATATATCATGCCATTCTCTTCTGGCCTGTAGGGTTTCTGTTGAGAAGTCTGATGATAGACTGATATGTTTTCCTTTCTAGGTGACCTTTTCCCTCTCTCTGAGTGCTTTTAAAACTCTGTCCTTGTCCTTGATCTTTGCCATTTTAATTATTATGTGTCTTGGTGTTGTCCTCCTTGGGTCCCTTCTGTTGGGAGTTCTGTGTGCTTCCATGGTCTCAGAGGCTATTTCCTCCCCCAGTTTGGTGAAGTTTTCAGCAATTATTTCTTCAAATACAGTTTCTATCCCTTTTTCTGTCTCTTCTTCTGGTACCCCTATAATGCAGATATTGTTCCTTTTGGATTGGTCACACAGTTCTCTTACTATTGTTTCATTCCTGGAGATCCTTTTATCTCTCTCTGCATCAGCTTCTCTGTATTCCTGTTCTCTGATTTCTATTCCGTCTATGGCCTCTTGCATCTCATTCATTCTGCTTTTAAGTCCTTCCAGAGATTGTTTTATTTCTGTATTCTCCCTCCTTAGCTCTTGCATATTTCTCTGCAAGTCCACCAGCATGGTTATGAGCTTTATTTTGAATTCTTTTTCAGGAAGATTTGTTAGGTCTATCTCCCCAGGTTCCCTCTCAGGGGATGTCTATGTGATTCTGGTCTGAATCAAATTCTTCTGCCTTTTCATGGTGATGGGCAGATGGCACATGTGTCAGCCGGGGGAACAAAATCCCTTCCTGCTTGGTCCTTGCGTTCCTCTCCTGGGAGAACGGTGACCCCTAGAGGCTTGTGTTGGGCCATTGCAGGCAGATGGGGTCTCTGAATCTGGCCAGGGCCACTATGGAGTTAAACTCCGTGGTTGCTGTAGGCATGGCCAGCCTGCTCTGCTATGGTGGGGCTGCACCAGAGGGGGAACATGCAGGAGGCTGTTTATTGCCATGAGGGGCCTCCAAACGGTGCTGCCGCCCAGGGGGTTAGTGTGCCTGGAGTTCCCCAGGATTCCCAGCTGCTGGGCTTAGCGTGCCAGGTCGCTTCCATCCAGCTGTGAGGGCCCTGATCCTTTAAGACTTTCAAAGAGCACTCGCTTTTCTTTTGGCCCAGGGCGCAGGCTGCAGGGACCTACTCGCAGATTTTACTGTCCCGTTTCCCTAGTATCCAGCACACCATGCACTGTGTTTCTGCACTCCCAGTGTGGATGGGTAGGGCTGGGTATTTATCAGTCCTGGGCTCCCTCTCCCTCCCTGCTCTGACTCCTCTCCTCCTCCTAGGAGCTGGGGTAAGGGGTGTGCAGGTCCTGCCAGGCTGCAGCTTGTATCTTACCCCCTTCGTGAGGCACTGGGTTCTTGCTGGTGTAGATGTAGCCTGGTTGTTGTCTTGTATCTTCTGGTCTCTCTTTTAGGAATAGTTGTATTTGTTGTGTTTTCAAAAATATGTATGTTTTTGGGAGGAGATTTCTGCTGTCCTACTCATGCCGCCATCTTGGCTCTTGCCCCTATGAAGACATTTTATAATTTCTGGAACCATGTGCTTTACAGCAGTATCTCACTAAGTACAAAATATGTCTACACTTATCAAAACATTAAGATTTTAGGTTACTACAAAAATTCTCAGGCTGTAGGTAGGTATACACTGTAACACACAATTATTATTAAGATGTTCACTTGCTACACTTAGTTTACTCATTCTTAACAACTATGCTAGATTACTTACAAAACAATTACATTTTATTCTTGAAAGATTTAGCAGATAACATCAACTTAAATGACTTTAGGTAAACTTAGGCAGCTGATAACCATAGACATGTCCATTTCAGTTCAACTTAAATTAGCATTAATGTTTAATATTTTCTATTAGAATTTTCTGGAAATTTTAGAATGCCCAATTTTCACAAACGCTTGTCTTTAAATCAATTTTATTAATACTATTCAGAGGTAGAAAAATATTTTTCATTTATATGCTTAGACACAGAAACATACAGATTGAGACGTAATGACTACAGTTAGCAACACTTTTCATAAAAGAACATATACACTGACAGATAAACTGATACGAAGATTTGAGTTACTGAATATCCAATTGCCTTCTTTCCTTTTAGCTTATGTGACTAAAAGCATCTCAGTTTTCAAGAATACACTCTAAGTGCGAGCAGTTTATATAAATGGTTTAAGGTTTAGATGGCCCTGTACTAACAGGGCCGATGAAGGCTCTGAACTGATAGGGACTGTGTGCGTCCAGGGGGCTGGAAATGGAATGCAAGGACAATTCTAGTACCAGTCATTTAAAGCCAGGCTGTATTGTAAAAGATAAATTTCCTCTATTTCAGGGAGTCTAGTTTAAAAACTTCCCAATTTTTGAGCATAACGATGAACCTAATAAGTAGAATAGATTTCCATGAAAAGAATTTAGAAAACTAGTTCCATATTGTCGTAGTTCACAGGACTTTTGACTATTTTCTTTTCTTGCATTAAAATAAATTTGGCTGCATAACCTTATTATATTGTATACTTCTTTCAGTGGCCAAGCCTCTCCAATCAGAGACTTTGTATTGAGGCCAGGCTTGTGTGAAGAAGATAAGGCACTTTTTTAGGGTTTAAGGATCTAATTGCTCCCAGTTCCTCAGAATGCATGCCAGACGCGGGTCTGGCTTTAAACTTGAAGAGGATGTTCTCACCTGGAAGAGAGAGAAGGACAGGTGTGCGACACCTGGTTGTCCTTTCTCTGTGAGGGCATCCCCTCGCCTTGGAGCCTGGGTGACAGTGGTCAGTCACCTTCTCTGCTAGGCCTACTGGACTTAACCACTCCTTACCAGCATGGCCTGCACCTTGCCTTGATTTCCCTCTTGCCTTCCCACTCAGCAAGAGTTGCCTCAGAGCTCTGGATTTAGTGGGACCTTACCAGTGTGCTCCTACTTTATGCCTTCTGGGAGTTTTCCTGGTTTTCTTTGCACGAGTTTTAGTCAATCCTTGAGAGCTCCCTGCATGTCTGGTAAGTGCAGGGACTGTGTGACCTCTGGCTGAAAGAGCCTTGGTCAGAGTCACAAGCCTGTTTCAGTTCCTTGGGGCAGCAGAAAAGGAAACGCCCAGCCCCAGGATGACTGCCTCTAAGGATGTGAGATCAATAGAATAGAGCCAATTACATGTTGGGCTCAGGGTTCATTTTGATTACTTCACAGACCTCATTTACATTACACAGGAGAAAGTGGTGCAGGCCTAAGAGGACTGCGAGGAGCATGGGAACTTTTTCCAAGATCAGAGATAAAATTCAGAGGCTGCCACGGACATTTATGGGGGGGGGGGGCGGTCTATACTCATAAACACCAGTTTCTGCTACTGCATGGTAATTATCCTGCTAGTCACCCACTGTAAGAAATCTGATATGTGAGACAAGAGGTCAAGGGTCATCTGCGACTCTCACATAGGCAGCAGCCTAGCTGGAGGTTCACTTGGTGCCATCAAATGAATTGGCCCGAGCTGAGATCCAGGACCGCTGTCTACTGATCCAGTCTGCCCTCAGAGTCCGCAGTTTAGGAGAGGAAAGTAGGAAATCGGCTCAGCCACTCCCCAACATTACCGACCATCCAGAGGCAGGGGACCAAGGAGCAGCAGACACTGGGTAACCTTTCACCTAAGACTGGTGGCTGATGCTAATCATCCTTTAAGTGGCTAATGGGTTCCCAGACACAATTTTATTTTTATTTTTATTTTTTTTGTGTGTGTGTGTGTGAGGGCATCTCTCATATTTATTGATCAAATGGTTGTTAACAACAATAAAATTCTGTATAGGGGAGTCAATGCTCAATGCACAATCATTAATCCACCCCAAGCCTAATTTTCATCAGTCTCCAATCTTCTGAGGCATAACAAACAAGTTCTTACATGGAGTACAAATTCTTACATAGTGAATAAGTTCTTACAGGGTCAACAGTACAAGGGCAGCCATCACAGAAACCTTCAGTTTTGCTCATGCATTATGAACTATAAACAGCCCAGACACATTTTTATGAGGTAAAAAGTGCAGTATTAAGTCAGGAATAAGAGCAAAGCGTAGATCTCCTACCTTGCAGTGGTGAGCATCGGGTTCCATAAAACTGATGAAATTAGGAGAGAGTTAGGAACATCCCCTGCCTCACTCAGAGGCCAGGGTGGCCTGAAGAAGCAGGCTGGAAGTCAGAGACAGAGAAAGAGAGACTCCTCATGGATACCCAGTTGGGCTGTTGGGGTCTGATTCCAGACACGTGGGCCTTTGAGAAGTCACTGAAGTGTAGCCTCATCCTAGACTCTCGCAGTTGCCCATAGCTTTCCTCAGTCCTTGCATCTAAGGAGATGCCTCTGAAAGGGAATCCTGGCCTTCACTCAGATGATTTTCCTGGCTCCCAAGGGAGATGGGGGATACATTGAGGGAGACACAGGAGAACCTGTCACTCAACTTTGAGATCAGCAGCCAGGCTAGTCCCATTTAAGTGGCTGACGAGTGCCCAATTTTGTGTGCCACAGATGATTTCCTTCTATAAGGACAGTGAAAGAAAAAAGCAGGCTCGGATGCCGACACTCACCTCCGAAGTTATCCTGGACGAGCCCCCAAAGATGATGCTGGGGTTCTCATTTATGAAGCTGAAGAATGAGCTTCACAAACACTCAAGGTAGGAGATCCAGGGAGAGGCTTTTATTTAGAGATAAAGTGAAAGGACAGAGTTCCCAGCTCAGGCCAGGAGGGGACAAGAGAGTCCATGATGGTGCATTGTCCAGGGGTTTTATAGGCAATTGAAGATCTTTGGGAATGTGCAAAAAGACTTAGGGGTGTGGACTTGTACCACCTGCCCTGCCCTCAAGGTGGGCTGGGTTGTTTTCTGTTTGCTAGGGCTGTTTACAGTGAAGTCACAGATTATGCCAACCTTGCAGAACACTCGAACATTCTAGGCCAAGTTGCTCCTGGCCTTTTGAGCTTTAACTGATCTCACTGAAGATGTCTATACTCTAGTCTGGTATCTTTACCCTAGAGAATTAATGTGTCCTTGACTTTGCATAATGCTGAACACAGAGTTTCCATAGGGACTTTACATTGTTACATTGCTTTGACTATAAATATCTTGCCTTGCTTTTTAGGAGGCCCTCACCCTACTGTCTAAGCCCATGGTCCCTGTCTCATTAGGAGAGTCTGTAAGGGAGGCAAAACCTTTCCTCTATCCTCTTAGTTGTCTCCAGCTGGCCTGAGAATTACAGTGACATAAAACAGATAAACAGGAGAAAGTTTACATATTTTTATATGTAGTTGAGAAATCTAATAGGAAAATAGAAACTTAAAGGAGTGGGAAGGCTTAAGTGTTTATATGCAAAATTGAACAAAGAGAGGCAATTGTCGAAAAGTACAAAGATGGGGAGGCTTAAGGAATATAAGTGTTAGTTTAACAAGGTCTGCTTGTACAGATGTCTCTTGGCCTCAACTTCTTGTCTCTGGTGGCCAGTGTTTCTCTCCTGGTAGAGGGAAGGCATCTTTCACATGGGAGTTTTGTCTCCTGTTGTTAGAAAGAAAATGGTGGTCAGAGTGCCCTTCTTGCACTTGCTGTTTTCGAAGTGTCTTTGGCTCAAAATAATTCTTATGCCTAAGTGGCATCTTCTGGGGTGGCATATTCTTCCACTCTCCAAGTTGAAAGCATTGGAATATCCCCAGAGAACAGAATACTCAGCCCAGATCTCCTTGTGGTGCTGTGGGGTTGTCATGCTGAAAGTGAATTCAGCAGACCCAGATCATTCTTAGTATTTACAATAAAGTATAAACAAAATCCTTGGTCCAGATCATTTATAAATGTGAAACACAGTGTTAAAATTATTTAGAAATTAGTAACCATGTGATTATGTTAGGCAGAAGAATATATCTGAGCAGGGTGCAAAGAGTAAGGCCAGTAAAATGCACTAAAAGGGACTCAAAATTGTAACCAGTTAAAACTAGAAAGCAAGAAAAGACTCAGAGTTAACGAATTAATCAGTTAAAGTTCCAAAGGCCAGGGGGAACTTGGCCTGGACCATTTAAATATTCCCTAGATTTTAAAAAAAGCATTTCAGCATAGCCCATGTCTTCATTGTGTCAATTAGATCATGCCAGTGTAAGATTTACTTCAGCCTGTGTGTGGGTAAAATTGTAATATTTCCAGAATATCTCACCTGGCTTTAGCGCATCTTCAGGGGTAGAGAGAAGTATGGCTTTCATACATTTGCATACCAACAGGCGCGACTCAGGGGTGGAGAAAGGCTCATCTACGTATCAATGGGTAATTACCTGAGCAACCAAGTGATGCCGGGGTTCTTGTTTGCGGAGCCGAAGAATGAGCTTCACAAACAGTCAATGTAGGAGTGCAAGGTACAGGCTTTTATTTAGAGATACAGTGAAAGGACAGAGCTCCCGGCTTACGCCAGGAGGGGACAAGAGAGTCTGTAGTGGTGCGTTGTCTAGGGGATTTTATAGGCAGTTGAGGATTTTTTGAGAACATGAAAAAACTTAGGGGTGAGGACTTGTTAAGTGGTCCCTGAATATTAAAAATTAACTTAACTGTAAGGAATTTCCTGCCTTGATTTCTCTCTGGGACACTGGCGCCTTGGTCAGGGAGCACATCAAAAGGCTGCCTGCCCAGCCCCCAAGGTGGGCTGAGGTATTGTCTACTTGCTAAAGAATCTTGCCTCTTGAACTTCCTGGGTGTTAAAAAATGCAATCTTATCTTTAAGATGGAAATCTTTCTGCCTTTTACCATGTCGTCTACAGCTGGGTCGGCTTGCTAAGTTAATTGCTCAGTTTGCAAAATCACCTCCTCAGATCCGAAGGAGGAAAGACAGCACATAGGCCTGGGCCTTTTAGCATGCTAAAGTGAATCTTACACATGGTTACAAATGATTAGCATAATAAAACATGTGCTACTCTTCTTTATCTGGGGAACATTAACTGATCTCACTGAAGAATGATTCTAGAGCTCAATGTTTAACATAGAGTTTTAGCAGGGGGGTTTCCTTGCATGTAGTTACATTGCTCTGACTGCAAATATCCCGCCCTGCCCCCTCCGGAGGCCCTCACCCTACTCTGACTATATCCATGGTCCCTGTCTCACAAGGGCTTATCTGAACCTGAGAGATGAGGGGGAGGACTGGATTTGCTTCTGTGGAGCAGGAAAGAGAGACAGCTCCAGACTGCAGTTTTGTAAGCAATAAACAGGTTTTAAACTTTATTTCTCTCTTTGACTGATTTCGGTTTTAGAGGTATTTTGCCCCGGGATTTCCACTAACTGGAGTTACATTGTAAGAATGAGAATAAGTTAGCATAAGAGTAGCCATCTTAAGGGCCTAGAAGCAGTTTTCTGAAGTTGTGACTTAAAAGAAAAAAAACTGGAACTGGGTAAGGCCTTGGAAAACAAGTTAATCATGAACACCGGGATGGGGGCAGCTGTAGCCTTCGGTCAGCTAACCTTGGTCAGTTAATCCTACATACCAAGCTTATCGTGCAGAACCTCCCTAACAATTGAAGAGTGGTCTTATCTTGCTCTCGCTTAACCCCAGGATGTATGTCTTGCAAAGATAATGTGCAGCTGTAGAAAATTACTAAGAGTTAAGTGTTTTGAAAATGCCATATAAACCCTTGGTTTTGAGTGCTCGGGGTCCTTGTTGAGACCCGCTGCGTCGGGCTGACACTTGGACCCCAGCTAGCTGGTCTCTAAATAAATTCCTCTTGCTTATTGCATCAAGAGACGCCTTTCGTGAGTGATTTGGGGCGGCGTCCTCCTCTGGGGAAATCCAACATTTGGGGGCTCGTCCGGGATCTGCGCTCACCCCGCTTCACTCCCGAAGTCGCTCTTGGAGGAAGAGGTAAGATTAGTGGCGCCTTGGGTTGTCTGTATTCTGTTTTCTGTTTTTCAGTGAGACCGGTCAGAATTCTGAAAGGGTACCCGTTGTCTGGCAGCCGTCCTGGTCCCGTAAGGGGTCGCGACTGCGGTCGGTAGACGTACTAGGAGCACCGCAGGCTGCAACCCTGGGGGACGCCTCGGGGAGGTTGGGGGGCCAGGGACGCCTGGTAGCCTCCTGTCTGTTTTTCCGGCAAAGTGAACCTGATGAGATAGGGTTGGTTTTTGGGCGCCGAGAGTATCAACCCTCTGATTCCTTTCGGTTTCTGTTTGAGACTCTGAGGAGAACTAAACGCGGCCGCTGTGTGTCTAATTTGTGTGTGTCTTTGTTTTTTGTGTTTTTTACGTGTCTAATTATTGTTATACTGACAATGGGACAGACGCAGATGACCCCCTTGTCTCTCATGACAGACCATTTTTCTCAGACGTTAGGGAGAGAGCTCACAATTTGAGCACGGACATCAGGAAGAGAAAATTTCGTGTTTTCTGCACCTCAAGTGGCCATCCTTTAATGTTGGCTGGCTGCCGGAGGGAACCTTATCATTATGTCTCAGTCTGTATGTTTGTGTGTCTAAGTGTGTAAATGAAAATATCTTTCTACCTCCGGATGGTATTAATGAAATTGATTTAAAGACAAGCGCTTGTGAAAATTGGGCATTCTAAAACTTCCAGAAAATCTGATGGAAAATGTTAAGCATTAATGCTAATTTGGGTTTGCCTGAGGCAGGCATGTCATTGTGGTTATCAGCTGCCAAAGTTTACTTAAAGTCATTTAACTTGATGTTACCAGTTAAACATTTCAAGAAAATGCTTGAAGAAAAGCTTGACTTTGTCTAATGTTTAGTAAAAGTTTTCTAAGTAATCTGGCATAGTTGCTAAAAATAAGTAAACAAGTGTAGCAAATAAACATCTTAATAATAATACTGTATTAATGTATAACAGTGTGTATGTATGCAAACAGCTTGAGAATTTTTGTGGTAACCAAAATTTTTAAAGTTTGCTAAGTTATATAGACATATTTTGTGCCTAATGAGAAATTGTGTTGTAAAGCACATTTCCAAAAATGATAATATATATATGTTCATAGATGAATGCTAGTGTAACAGTTTACGGTGGCCTGTTTTTCAGTGTTCACTGAAAGTTAAAGTATCAAATGATTTTAAGTTCTAATGAAAACTACTTAAATAAGGAAAACATTTCTCTATGCTAAAAGATGTATGTTTTAATAAGAGAAGGTATAAAGAATGGAAACTCGTCTGCATGCTAAAGAATGTGTTTTTTGATAAAAGAAAGTGGCTTTGTTCTAAAGTGCAGCTGTTTGTTAAAGAGGGACGGAGAACAGAGACAAAGAGAGAGCAGTGTGGTGCAGCAGCGTGGTGCCTTTTGTTGTAGCGGATCTGCTCAGCCTGTTGCTTTGGAAGAAGGTCAAGATGTTTAGAGATAAGGCGGGACAAACCCCGGCAAGCCCAGGCATAATTCTCACCCATTTATGTGCTTGAGACCATGGGGCAAATGAAGAATAAATTACTGTATTCTTACAGATATAGTCATGCTATGTGAAATTAAAGCAAGTGAGTCTTGATATCAAGTACACAGCAAAATTAGAATTTTGTTTCCAGTTAAAAAAAAAAACAACAAAAAAGTTTTCTTTAACTGTTAGTCTGCTCTTAATGTTGAAAGATTGCAAAGAGTTCTCTAATTGTTTTATCAAAGCAGTTTCTTTCTCATGCTTAAAGTCTCAGTGAGTTGCCAGAATATTTTTTTAAAAAATGAAATCTTAATATTAAAAAGACTAAAAGCTAAAGTTTGTTAACAACTGTGTAACCTTTATTTGCCTTTGAAATATTTTGTTATTGAAAACGATTGCATGGCATGAGAAATTGAATTATTTAAGTTAACAAACCAAAATTTATTCTTAAAAATTAAATTGTGTAGAATCTGGACAAGATTATGTTTCTCCCAGAAAAACAGGTTTCACTGTAAAAGTTTAGATGGGCAAACGTGTGACCACTTTTGAGGAAGGTTGTAATAGATTTTTTTGAGAACCACCAGGTCTTCTTGTTTAATTTATATGCTGTAGATATGTTTGTATGTTTTAAAAAACATGGAGGACTCTCCATATTTTTTAATGCAAATGATCTTATAAGTTGCTATGCAAATTCTATTAAAAGCTCTATCTACTGTTAAAGAGTAAAACATTCTTGAAGCTTTCAGGGAAGACCTGTAAACTTAAGTACTTTCTCTGCTTTTTTGTATCTGGTCTTGGACACTTATGCTGAGTTATGTTCTTATTATTTTCACTGTTTGTAAGCTATTGATTATATATAATCTTTAAACCATCCAAATATCCAGCATACCTTTCCATGTCACCACAACCCACTATTGACGCCATGAATGAAATGGCTGGTTAGAAAGCCAAAGGTCATCATTTCTCAATCCCTAAATGAAGAAGTAAGATGCCTGATCTCTTTCATCTCAAAGCATATTTCTGGTCAAATATGAATATTTGTGTGAAGGAAAGAGACATTTAAATTTGAGATTCTGCTTAAACTTTTAAGTTTGAATATGGCTATAGTCAAATTCTTCTTTGTATGTATCTCTAACAGGTCTTTTGTATGCCTGGTGATATTATAATCTGCCTTGAGTTTAGACAGTTCTTTCAGCTAAATGTGAATTCTTATTGTAGCTTTTTTCCCCTCCTGAAGATGAAAGCAGAAAAATCTACTATCTGCTACCATTCTCTCAAGAATGCTTGGTAACATAGATTATTTTGACTTTGTATATACTGTCTTTAAAAACTGACAGCAGCAGTCTCCCCTGCTGCCCCACCTTTTTAAGATATCTCGTTTACTGTGCTGGGTATTTAGACAATAAATGTGTAATGATAGACAGTTCTAAAAGAATTAAATGCAAAAAAGTGCTTTTACCTCTAGTTAACTCTGATATTTTCCAGAGGGCCCCTGGAACATGTCAGAAGAATTTTTTCTCATTAGAGAAAGTATTTGACTAATTTGGCTTATTTATCTGATATATATATATTTACCAGGAAAGCACTGGCAAAGAGAATAATGCTAAACTTTGTTACTGAATGTTTTGTATTACAGAAATATCAGAATTTCCTTATGTCAACTGTCTTACAGTGAGCTCTCGTCAGATCTTTGACCATTGTCATTTGTAAGTTTTTTGTCATTTATAGTCACTGTTTTGTTGTTCCTGGACTGGTAAAGAACTGGATTTCAGCAGAACAGGTATTAGTTGCATAAGATTACATAAACTAAAGAAAATGGTTTTGTGTCTTTTTGTTTTGAATGTTGCTGATAGTGTTTTGAGCTTGTTCTCTTAAGCTGACAACAGTTTAGTAGATAGCTGTCTTTATAAGCAGAATTGAGACATCCTTCTCTCTACCTGATCCCTACAGAGTTTAAAAACTTTTGGTGACTGTTTTTGTATTCCATGGCAGTATGTTTATTTGCACGAGTTTAGTAAGAATCTGCTTTCCTTGTGAGAAGACTAATTAAGAACACTGGTTATACTGCCAGAGCTTTGGCTAGAATGTCATACCTGAGAGACATGTGCATGGACTCAGATGTGAACAACTTTAAGGAACTAAGATTGACTTTATAGGGCCAACAAAGCCCCTTGGAAGAACTAGCCTAGTACCTTGCTTGCAGAGTTCCCAGCAGCCTTCCCAGGTGAGTAAAGAAGGTCGCTTCCTGGCAGGTGCAGAGACCTCGAGAAGAGAGGAATTCATCCAAATCTACAGGTACTGCAGGCAAAGCCTGATGGCAGGTCTGGCTTGGCTGTCTAGCCTCAAGAGGCCTTTAAAAGTTCAATCTGAAGTTCCTTGCAAAAAGTTCCAGCAAAGCATATTTAAAAGACCCTGTGTAATCAATTGCTCTTCTTGCTGCACTTGTGCAAATAATCAAGCTAGCTGTTAATTATTTTCTTAACCTAGTTACTTCTAATAAAAATGAAAGTGATTTTAAAGTATTGTTTCAATAATGCAGCCTCCTTCCAGAATAAAAAATCCAACTCCAGATGTTGCTACATAACCTAATAACACAATTTGTTTTATCTTGCCTAGAAGCCACAAAACTGCAAATAGTAATAGAAACAAAACCCAAGATAGAAGCGCCAGCCTTCTGAAGCCCTCTCAACTGACCAGTGATAGAGACCTAGCTGCACCCTTTACTGCGCCCTCTTCTCAGCACGAAGCAGCCAGAGCGGTCATCGCCCCTTTTCCCTAGCAGCAGCTAGAGTCTCTACCTGTAGAAGAGAAAATGAGACAGGGACCATAGGCTTAGACAGAATAAAGTAAGAGCCTCTGGAAGAAGCGGGGCGGGATATTTGCAATCAGAGCAATGTAACTACATGCTAGAACTCCCCCCCTACTAGAACTATGTTAAACATGAAACTCTAGAATCATTCTTCAGTAAGATCAGTTAATGTTCCCCAGATAGAGAAGAGTAGCACATGTTTTGTTATGCTAGTCATTTGTAATCGTGTATAAGATTCGCTTTGGCATACTGGAGAGCCTGAGCCTGTGTGCTGTCTTTCCTCCTTCAGATCTGACTAGGTAATTTTGCAAGCTGAGCAATTGACTTAGCATACAGACCCAGCTGTAGACGACATAGTAAAAAGCAAGATTCTTTAGCAAATAGACAATATCTCAGCCCACCTTAGAGGCTGGGCATGCAATCTTTTGATGTGCACCCGAACCAGGGCGCCAGTGTCCCAGAGAGAAATCAAGGAAAGAAATTATCTTTAATATTCAAAGACCCCTTCCCCGTTACCCAAACTGACAACCGCGATTTATATAATAAGTTAAAAGCTCTTCAGGCAGTCCAAAGAGAAGTGTAGACCCAACTAAAAGCAGTCTATGAGCCCGGCACTTCAGAAGCAGCCCACCTGTTCCAAGTTAAAAACTTTGTGTTTGTAAAGCGACACCGAGCGCAGACCCTTGAGCCACGGTAGAAAAGACCCTACTTAGTGTTACTGACCACCCCAACAGCAGTCAAAGTTAGTAAGATTGCCACCTGGATCCACGCATCTCATGTGAAACCCGTTGTCTCAGCCGAGACAGCTGACGACCATCTCACGTGGAGAGCCCAACCTACTGAGAATCCTCTCCAGCTTAAAAATCACCAGAAGACCCCTAAAGTGACCAGGTGCGCGTCCAGAGACACCAACGCTGTTTAGCTGACCCACACACCGTTCTCAAAAACTATTCCAAGATAACCACGTCAGCTGGACAAAGACAACCGTCAAAAGCTAAGACTGCACCGTTCATATTGTGCCTTTCCCCTATTGCACTACCAAACAGATGACCTCTAATTTCATGATTGAAATAGTTACAAGAAGAAGAGGGGAATGTAAAAATGAGAATAAGTTAGCATAAGAGTAGCCATCTTAAGGGCCTAGAAGCAGTTTTCTGAAGTTGTGACTTAAAAGAAAAAAAACTGAAACTGGGTAAGGCCTTGGAAAACAAGTTAATCATGAACACCGGGATGGGGGCAGCTGTGGCCTTCAGTCAGCTAACCTTGGTCAGTTAATCCTACATACCAAGCTTATCGTGCAGAACCTCCCTAAATTGAGGAGTGGTCTTACCTTGCTCTCGCTTAACCCCAGGATGTATGTCTTGCAAAGATAATGTGCAGCTGTGGAAAATTACTAAGAGTTAAGTGTTTTGAAAATGCCATATAAACCCTTGGTTTTGAGTGCTCGGGGTCCTTGTTGAGACCTGCTGCGTCGGGCTGACACTTGGACCCCAGCTAGCTGGTTCCTGAATAAATTCCTCTTGCTTATTGCATCAAGAGACACCTTCTGTGAGTGATTTAGGGTAGCGCTCTCCTCTGGGAAAAATCCAACACTGAGCTCAATTTCATAAAAGCATATGTATATATGTGTATATACATATAGGTGCTTCTTTCTGTTAATATACCAAAAATGACTCCATCAATATTTACCTAACGTTAACAAGTTATTTGTGAACTTGAGATGTTTCACAATTTTTTGTATTTGTATTTTCTGCATCATTTGGGTTTTGTTATAATAAGCTCCTGTAATTTTTGCAAAAATTACAACTTAAAAATTAGACTTGAAGAAAAATATGTAAAGACGTTAACAGTTAATTTCAGGTGGTGGGAATATGGAGGACTGCTTATCTTCTTCCTTATGCCTTTTTCATATGCTGGAATTTAAAAACTGGATGACCTGGAGGTGAAAACAATTCATACCGAAGAGGTGTGGGGTAGGTGAGGGGAAAATGGAAAGAGGAAGGGGAAGAGGAAAAAAAGCCTACTTCTGGCAGGAATTTTGTTTACGTTGGAGATTTTGGGGGAGCAGCTGTTGGCATAACAAGGGTGTTTGGGAGGCAGGTGGGTCGTGAGGATATTCAGCACAGTTTTATACCTGTTACGTGATTCCTCCGTGGTGTTTTGTTTTGTTTTGTTCAAAAGAAAGATACAGACTTAAATGTCAAACATTTTTACCATTTGTATTTCTCTTTTATTAGCAGCAGTACAAACATACGGTTCTGAGCATATCTTCTGGAGCCAGGCTGGCTTTGGTAAAAATTCCCACTTCCGAATCCCACTCTCTAGTTGAGTGACTGAACGGACCGATTACTTAATCTTTCCATGTCTCAGTTTTCTCATAGGTAAAATGGGGATGAGAGTATGATATAGGCCTGTTGAGGATTAAGTGAGTAAACAGGTGTAAAATTTGTACACTATTCCTGGCACATGGCACTCTGCATATAATCACTGAGTGTTAGTCCTTCTATTTGGGGCACAACACTGCAGAAAGACTGGATGGGATAAAAACTGATTTTATTTCAGTTATAGCACTGATAACTTTTCAGTGGCTGTGGACCCTCCCAAGGGAGAGCAAAGTAATCCTCTGATCAGCAGTAATCTGGGCTGGGAGAATCTGGAGGGCTTATTAGAACATTTATTTGGTCCACTCATTAAAAGGGGATAAGGATCCATTTCCTTGTATCAAAAATGCCCCCATAAAAAAATTTACAGTGTTACAGCCAAATGAGACAGGGACCGTGGGCGTAGTCAGAGTAGGGTGAGGGCCTCCGGGAAAAGCAGGGTGGAATATTTACAGTCAGAGCAATGTAACAATGGGCAAAGAAGTCCCCATTGAAACTCTGTTAAGCATTATGCAAAGTGAAGGTCACACTAATTCTCTAGGGAGAGATACCTAAGAATATAGACATCTTCAGTGCGATCAGTTAAAGGTCAAAAGGCCAGAAGCAACTTGGCCTGGAATGTTTGAGTGTTGTGCAAGGGTGTCAGCATAACCCGTGACTCTGCTGTCAGCCCTAACAATCAGACTTTGACCCAGCCCACCTTGAGGACAGGGCAGGTGATGCAAGTCCACACCCCTAAGTTTTTTTCATGTTCTCGAAAAATCCTCAACTGCCTATAAAACCCCCTAGACAAGGCACCACTACGGACTCTCTTGTCCCCTCCTGGCATGAGCTGAGAGCTCTGTCCTCTCACTTTATTTCTAAATAAAAGCCTGTACCTTGCTCTCCTACCTTGAGTGTTTGTGAAGCTCATTCTTCGGCTTTGTGAACAAGAACCCCGGCATCACAAAGACATCTCTAAACATGAAACAGACCCCAGAATCTCTAGTCATACGTGTGACTACACAAAGAAATTCAAAATACAAACAATGAACTGTTAAAAGATCACAGGTTGACAGAGATTGGTTTTTTACTTAGCATATATTCTCCTCAACGTTCCTTTCCCACTTTTCCACACGAGGCCCTGCCAAGGAAAGGAGTGGGTGTCTATTTCCCACCCGCCCTCCGTTCAAGGGAGCCCCGCAAGGCGCCAGACTGGCTCGCACTCACTTGCAAACCAACACGACCCACCTCGCCCCTCTTAACCGCACAGGGAAAGGGCAGTTCGTCAGATCAGGTGCCGGGCAGGCAGCTCTGCGACTTGGGGAGGCACCGGGTTCCCGGGCAGGTCAGGAAAGGGTGGGAGCGCTCCCGGGAGAGGAGCTGCGGTCGCCCAAAGGCAGCGACGGAAACCGCAGCCGCGGTGGGTGGCCCAGCAGCGCCTCTGCCTTCCGCACCCCAGGTCCTCCCTCCTTCTTTGTCGTCCTCCGCGCTTTCCTGTCCCCTTCCCTCCCGGGACTATTTTCTCCCGCTCGCCCAGCCCCGCACCTCTCCCTTGTTCGTGTTCTCCGAAGTGAGCCTCCAAAAAGGCCCCTGTGTTTGTCAGGCCTTTGTAACAGCTGAAAGTTCCAAAAGATAAAAGACAAAGAAGCGCCCCTTAGCACCTGGAGGACATTCTCACCAACTACGCGGGCCGTCCTCCTCCTCACCCAGTTTCCTACCGAGCGAAAGAGAACCGGCGTCCCCACGGGTCAGTCCTAAGGCGTCTTCTCGGGAGAGCGGAGTCGGGGCGGCACGGAGCGGGAGCCGCGCGGGTCCGGGACCCGGAGCTGCTCCGCCTCGCGTCGCCTTGGTCCCCGGAGGAGCCCGACCCGGCGCCCGTCAGGGACCGCTGGTCTCCACGACCTGCCCGGAGGCTAGGGTCGCCGGTGCGGCTTCCTGCTGTCTGCCGAAGTGGGGGGCGAAAGGATGACCCTCCCTGGAGCCGAGTCCCGAAGTCAGGGTAACAGCGCGTTAGTGGCCAATGGAGACGCGGGAGCCAGAAGCTCTGAATAAAATGGGAACAGGTCAGAACAGAACAAATCCAGATTCTTTATGAACGAGCCCATCGAAAACTACAGCAGAGCGCTTCCGATGGACGTGTGCAGCCGTCCACCCCAGAGTACCCGAGCCGCCTCACGGCTCCGCGCGCTCGCCTTTCACTCAGCAGGCGACGGGACGTGCTGGCTGAGGAGCCCTCGCGGTGAGGACGCTCCTGGCCGCAGCCGCTGCCCTTTACTTTACCCCGAGGCCCGGGGCGCCCCGCCGGGGGAACGGCCCTGACTTGCTCACCCCGCTACGGCCGCAGCGTCGCCGTGGATCGCGGCCCGCGGAGCACCCGGTTTCTGGGTCCCCGACTCCGGGAAGGCGGCTGCGAGGCGCCCACGGCCGCCGGGATCAGCAGGGCTGCGGGGACCGAGAGCAGGCCCCGGGGGTGGGCGGAGTAAAAAGTTCGCTCTTACTCCAGCTAAAGAGGGACAGGTCCCACCGAGATTTGAACTCGGATCGCTGGATTCAGAGTCCAGAGTGCTCACCATTACACCATGGAACCCACGTAAGGACGTCCGCCTCCGCTGGGCCTCACTGCGGCTGCGCAAGTACTCGTTGGGCGCCCGCACTTCCGCCAAGAATCTCAGGGCGTTTCTTCCACCGATCCCACAAGACTTGAGTACACTTGACTCGCTTTTTTCTCCGCCCCTTTCCTTTCATTGCCCTCTCTCGTTTCACTTCCACCTCGGAAAGTCAGGTAAAGTCCACTCTGGGCTTAGGGCCAGGAGAGAGCCCAGAAACCACTTGTTCTGCCTCAGTTTACCAGAGTATTCTGCCCTGTGGTGAAATTTCTGCAAATAGTAGTGCTATTTTCCTCTTCGTTGCCTTCACACTCTTCCCACTGCTCGGAGAGGGCAGATGATTGTCAGGGGAGGACTTGGTACTTTCCAGCTCCCTCGGCCCTGTAGCGTCCATCACTCTTCAAAGCCACTGCCGTCTCGCACGCTGCAGTGACGATAGGGGTGTCAGCCGTGGGGTGGGGTTGGGAGGCAGGGGGACATTCCTTTTCTTCTTCCTACACTTCCCGTTTTTTTGTTGTTTTGGTAACTTTTTCTTACTACAAATATAGATTTGTTAGATTTACAATACAAAGTAACCTGCTCTCTGTCAACTAGAGATTAGATTTTTAATGGCTTTACATAAATGGAACAACACATTATGTACCTCTTTATTTGGCTCATTCCACTCAGCATGATTATTTTGAGATTAATTCATTTCATTGCATGTATCAATAGTTCATTCCTTAATTGCTAGAGTTTCACTGTACAGCTGGCTATACCACAATTTGCTCGTCTCTTCACTTACTGATGGGCATTTGGGTTGTTTTCAGTTTTTAGCTATTAAAATAAAGCTACTATAAATGTTCTTGCTCAAGTCTTTGTGTGGGCATATGCTTTCTTTTCTTCATCTGGGAGTGGAATGGCTGGCTTCCAGTCATTATGTTAGGTGTAATGTTTAGCTTTAAAAAAAAACTGCCAAACGTTTTCCAACGTGGTTATGCCATTTTACACTCCCACTAGCAGAGTAAAGACGTTCTAATTCCTCCACATCATTGTCATTGCTTACTACGATCAGTCTTAAATGTCAGCCACTCTAGTAGGTTTGCAGTGCCATTTCATCCTCTTTTTAATTTTAAATTTCCCTCATGATTGATGATGTTGAGTGTCTTTACAGGTGCTTATGTGACACACATATATATCTAATTTGTGAAGGGTACAGGCGTACCTCGGAGACATTTCAGGTTCAGTTCTGGAACAAGGTGAATATCCCAATAAAGAGATTCAAGTGAATTTTTTTTGTTTCCCAGTGCCTACAAAGGTTATGTTTAGACTACACTGTAGTCGGTTCCGTGTGCAATAGTACCATGTCTGAAAAAACAATTTAAACATGCTTTATTGCTAAAAAAAATGCGAATGATCACTTGTGCTTTCAGGGAGTTGTGATCGCTTTGCTGGTGGAAGGTCTTCCTAGATGCTGATGGTTGCTGACTGACTGATCAGGGTGGTGGGTGCTGAAGGTTGGGATGGCCATTGCAATTTTTAAAAAATAACATAACAAGAATAATAGTAACATAAGAATGAAGTTGTTGCATGGCTTGACTCTTCCTTTCACAAAAGATTCCACTGTAACACATGATGCTGTGTGATAGCATTTTCTCCGCAGCAGAACTGCTTTCAAAATTATAGTCAATTCACTCAAACCCTGCTGCTGCTTTATCAGCTAAGTTCATGTAACATTCTCAGTCCTTTGTTGTCATTTCAACAATCTTCACACCATCTTCTACCAGGAGTACTTTCCATCTCAAGAAGCTACTCTCTTTGCTCATCCATAAGAAGCAAGTCTCCGTCTGCTAAAGTTTTACCTCTAGGTTGCAGGTATTCAGTCATATCTTTAGGTTCCACTTCTAATTCTAGTTCTCTTGGTGTTTCTACCACCACATCCGCAGTTACTTCAGTGAAGTCTTGAAACCCTCAAGTAATCCAGGATGGTTGGAATCAACATCTTCCAATCTCCCTTTAATGCTGATATTTTGACCTCTTCCCATGAACCATAAATGTTCTTACTGGCATCAAGAATGGTGAATCCTTTCCAAAGCCACGTTGGTTAAGAACCAGAGCATTAGAGTCTTAAATATATTAATTTATTGTATGTTAAAATCCCTGTTCAGCCTCTAGTGGCCTTATCCTGATGACTGCTGAATCTCGTGACAATAACAGTTTCTGTGTGTATGTGTGCATGCTGAATGTGTATAATTTTTTATTGAAGGCTAGATGCTGCATGTAAAAAGAACAATTGAGAATTACATTAACAGTGTTTATACCTACAATAACCATGCCTATTTTTCCTGTCAGGTTATTAGTATGGGTCTTTGAGTCAATCAAGCAAGGGGTGGAGCTGACTTTGGATTTTATTGTTGCTCTCAGCAGCCAGCGTGATCCCCAGGCCTTTAGTTCCTTCAGCAGCGCATTACTTTTACTGTGTGTTTAGTGTGAGACCTGGACTGCTGCAGGGTTTTTCCCTCAGTGTTTCTGCTCCATTCTCAGCTTTTCATATGCCTACACCATAGACGGGTCTCTTGCTGCACTCTTGCCTCTCCTCTGGCAGTAGATTTGACTGCTTCTGTTTGTTTCTTAGTCCAAGGCTCATGGTGGAAGGGGGAGGTTCCAGTCCCTCTGTTCTAGCCCCAGACTCAGACAGGCACTGTGTACCAAACCTGAGGCCATGCATGCCTCATCCCTGTGTGTCTGTCACCTCCCTCTTGCAGTAGTGGAACTCTGCCCTTCAATACTGGGGAGACTTGGGTAAGAACAAGTCTCTTGCCCCTTTCCAGCAGTAGACAGTTTTTGCTTCTGACGAGCCTCAGCTGCAGCCGACCCATATCTGGCACCACGGACTGGCAGGGTTTCTTGCTCCAACATTGACAGTAGATGACATTTGTTTCATATGAGAGAAGTGACCAGGTTTTGTACCTCTACTGACGTGGTGGCCGGTCATGGTCTGCAGACCTGCACACTGAGGCAACCTCGAGAGTCTCTTGCCCAGACCACTTTTTTTTCTTTTTGTTTTGTTTTCTTTCTTTTTTTTTTTTTATGAACCCTTGGTGGAGGCTTGAGGAAAGACAGGAAATGGGCAGAAACCTGCTTTGATAATGGCCCTCTCAGTGACTGTGAACTGTCGTGATAGCCCACACTTGGCCTTTAAGAAATGGTTAAAATGTCAGTTATTTTCCCCTTCAAAACTTTTATGGCTGCCAGTCTTTCCCTTCGATAACCTGCCAGAGATGAAATGGTTCATGTGTGTGTCCCTCCTTGGAAGGTTTTATGCTGTCGACTTGAGTGTACTCAGTGGCCTTGCAACCTCAGCTCTCAGGGGAGGCCCCAAATGCGTATGATTTTGTAGATCATCCAGCTTTATCTTGTTGTTAGAGTGGGAAAATTCTTTCTCTTACAATTTCTATATTTAGACACACATGGAATTACACTTCCGTTTTGTGAAACCCTTCTCTTCTACTTCTGGCTTCAGGACATTTCATGAATTCCTTCAGAGGATGAGAAGCTCTATGAGGCCACTAGGTGGGGATGATGAGCACCTTAAAGATCCCTGTGAAGCAACACAGGCCCCTACGCTTAGTGCCAATCAGAAACCTTGGTACAGGCCAGTTGAAACTTACAATTATCATCCATAGCTCTAGTTGAGTCTTTGTAATGGGGCTCTTTCTCCTTAATTACTATGCTAATCTCTGTACAGTTTGGAGATTGTGGTTATGTCTGGTCAGATTTTCCAGAAGCAGTTAATAGATATGCTGGGCTTCCCGTCTGTGGTCAAATGTGGACTAGCAGAGTGACGATGATACTCTGGGGATGGAAAAAAGACAAAGAAACAGAATATTACATCCTTATCACCACAGAACAGTGGTCTCAGTGAAAATGGGAATGGATAATTGAAATCCTTGCTTTACCAAGCACGTGATGGTGAAAACTGCAAAAATTGTTGTAGTTGTTTAAATGATTGGGTACTCAGATTGCACCTGAGGGTGCATAACTTGCTGGAGGATTCACTCTTGCTAGGGGAGGCCAGTCTTTTGGTTCTATTAGGAGCTTCAAGAGATTGGATCACGCCTACTCTGTTGGTCCCTCCCTGCGTGACCGGCAGATAAGGGAGGAGACGTGATTAGACATGGAAGATCTGAAAGGACCAGCCAGGGAAGTCAAGGCATAACAGCGCAAGAGTGGTGCTGAGAGGGCACCCTTCGTATTTATTGAGCAGATACATGCTAACAACAATAGAATTCATTGTGGGGACTTAATAGACAACCATTAACTAACTCTAAACTTAATCCTCGGCAGACTCCAGTCTCCTGGGGCGTGAGGTCTTACAAGGTATTGAAACAATAGCAAGGGCAATTAGGTCACAGAAACTGTTTTGGTCTTGTTTGTTCTGTTCCTGATCACTTATCAGGAATTACAGGAAAAATAATCAAGTCATATATGATTATACATTTGATTTCTATACTTGGTTTATATATTAATCCCCCATTTCTCCCTTAGTTTTTAAAATAAAATGTTGAAGTAGTGGGTAAATGTAATAAAGATTAGTTTCTAATAGAAAGCTTTTTAACACAGCTTACTTTTTCATAAAAGATAATCTATTTTTTAAATCTTGTGATGTAATATAAAGATGAAAAGTAGAGTTTAGTGCAGTAAGAAGGCAAGTGTAGGTGGTCAGGTCCGTGCCTTATGGCCTAGGTATTGATCCGAGCTAGACAAGGGCAACAAAACATCCACGGGTGCAGAAGATTTCTCTCAAAACTGAAGGGGGGGGTGGAGCCAACATGGCAGCGTGAGTAGGACAGTGGGAATCTCCTCCCAAAAACATATATACTTTTGAAAATACAACAAACACAACTAGCCCTAAAAGAGAGACCAGAAGACGCAGGACAGTGGCCAGACTGCAGCTACACCAGCGAGAACCCAGCGACTGGTGAAAGGGGTAAGATACAAGCCCCGGCCTGGCGGAACCCGCGCGACCCTCCCCCCAGCTCCCGGCAGGAGAAGAATAGGCAGAGCGGGAGGGAGACGGAGCCCAGGACTGCTGAACACCCAGCCCCAGCCACCCCCACCAGAGCACAGACACAGTGCGTGGGCGGAGGGCCCTGGATACTGGGGGAATAGGGCAGTAAGACCTCTGAGCGGGTGCCGAAGCTGATGCCCCTGTGATAAAGAAAAGCGGGGGCTTTTTGAAAGTCTTAAAGGGACAGGGACTTAACAGCTTGATGGAAACAACCCAGGTCACAGTACAGCAGCTGGAAATTACAGGGAAAACCCGGCACACTAACCCCCTGGACAACAGCTCTGAGACCCCTCACAGAGGTAAACAGAAAAGCAGCACCCCCATCCATTACCCCTCCGGGCGCTGCGAAAGCAGAGAAGCAGCCTGAGACAAACTCCGCCCACAGAAAGGGAAATTTCTCCCTTCCAGCCAGGCAAGACACAAAGACCCAGTCTACACGCAATTACCCAACACAAGCCACTAGGGGTCGCAATTGTCCCACTAAAGAAAGGCCAGTAGCAACTGAAAAGTTTGGCCCTCCCAGCTGACAGTCAATAGCACCTGTCAACATGAAAAGGCAAAAAAATATGATCCAGACAAGACTAACCCAGACAGCTTCGGCATCTGCTACATCTTCCCCTGAGAGGGAACCTGGGGAGATAGATTTAGCAAGTCTTCCTGAAAAAGAATTCAAAACAAAAGTCATAACCATGCTGATGGACTTGCAGAGAAATATGCAACAACTAATGAAGGAGAATTCAGAAATAAAATCAAGCTCTGGAAGGACTTCAAAACAGAATGGACGAGATGCAAGAGACCATTAATGGACGAGAAAACAGAGAACAGGAACGCAGAGAAGCTGATGCAGAGAGAGATAAAAGGATCTTCAGGAATGAAAGAATTTTAAGAGAGCTGAGTGACCAAATGAAAAGGAACAATATACGAATTATAGGTATACCAGAAGAAGTAGAGAGAGAAAAGGGGATAGAAAATGTCTTTGAAGAAATAATTGCTGAAAACTTCCCCAAACTAGGGGAAGAAATGGCCTCTCAGACCACAGAGGTACACAGAACTCCCATGACAACGGATCCAAGGAGGGCAACACCAAGACACATAATAATTAAAATGGCAAAGATCAAAGACAAGGACAAAGTATTAAAGGCAGCCAGAGAGAAAAAAAAGGTTACCTACAAAGGAAAACCCATCAGGCTATCATCAGACTTCTCAACAGAAACCCTACAGGCCAGAAGAGAATGGCATGATATACTTAATGCAATGAAACAGAAGGGCCTTGAACCAAGACTACTGTATCCAGCACGAATATCATTTAAATATGAAGGAGGGATTAAACAATTCCCAGACAAGCAAAAGTTGAGGGAATTTGCCTCCCACAAACCACCTCTACAGGGCATCCTACAGGGACTGGTCTAGATGGGAGCACTCCTAAAAAGAGCACAGAACAAAACACCCAACATATGAAGAAGGGAGGAGGAGGAATAAGAAGGGAGAGAAATAAAGAATCATCAGACTGTGTTTATAATAGCTCAATAAGCGAGTTAAGTTAGACAGTAAGATAGTAAAGAAGCTAACCATGAACTTTTGGTAACCACAAACTTAAAGCCTGCAATGGCAATAAATTCATACCTTTCAATAATCACCCTAAATGTAAATGGACTGAATGCACCAATCAAAAGACACAGAGTAATAGAATGGATAAAAAAGCAAGATCCATCCATATGCTGCTTACAAGAGACTCATCTCAAACCCAAAGACACGCACAGACTTAAAGTCAAGGGATGGAAAAAGATATTTCAAGCAAACAACAGAGAGAAGAAAGCAGGTGTTGCAATTCTGGTATCAGACAAAACAGACTTCAAAATAAAGAAAGTAACAAAAGACAAAGAAGGACATTACATAATGATAAAGGGCTCAGTCCATCAAGAGGATATAACCATTATAAATATATATGCACCCAATACAGGAGCACCAACATACCTGAAACAAATATTAACAGCACTAAAGGAGGAAATAGAATGCAATGCATTCATTCTGGGAGACTTCAACACACCACTCACTCCAAAGGACAGATCCACCAGACAGAAAATAAGTAAGGACACAGAGGCACTGAACAACACACTAGAACAGATGGACCTAATAGACATCTACAGAACTCTACATCCAAAAGCAACAGGATACACACTTCTCAAGTGCACATGGAACATTCTCCAGAATAGACCACATACTAGGACACAAAAAGAGCCTCAGTAAATTCCAAAAGATTGAAATCCTACCAACCAACTTTTCAGACCACAAAGGCATTAAACTAGAAATAAACTGTTCAAAGAAAGCAAAAAGGCTCACAAACACATGGAGGCTGAACAACATGCTCCTAAATAATCAATGGATCAATGACCAAATCAAAATGGAGATCCAGCAATATATGGAAACAAATGACAACAACAACACTAAGCCCCAACTTCTGTGGGACACAGCAAAAGCAGTCTTAAAAGGAAAGTATATAGCAATCCAAGCATATTTAAAAAAAGAAGAACAAGCTCAAATGAACGGTCTAATGTCACAACTATCGAAATTGGAAAAAGAAGAACAAATGAGGCCTAAGGTCAGCAGAAGGAGGGACATAATAAAGATCAGAGAAGAAATAAATAAAATTGAGAAGAATAAAACAATAGCAAAAATCAATAAAACCAAGAGCTTGTTCTTCGAGAAAATAAACAAAATAGATAAGCCTCTAGCCAGACTTATTAAGAGGAAAAGAGAGTCAACACAAATCAACAGAATCAGAAACGAGAAAGGAAAAATCACGATGGACCCCGCAGAAATACAAAGAATTATTAGAGACTACTATGAAAACCTATATGCTAACAAGCTGGGAAACCTAGGAGAAATGGACAACTTCCTAGAAAAATACAACCTTCCAAGACTGACCCAAAAAGAAACAGAAAATCTAAACAGACCAATTACCAGCAACGAAATTGAAGCGGTAATCAAAAAACTACCAAAGAACAAAACCCCCGGGCCAGATGGATTTACCTCGGAATTTTATCAGACATACAGGGAAGACATAATATCCATTCTCCTTAAAGTTTTCCAAGAAATAGAAGAGGAGGGGATACAACCAAACTCATTCTATGAAGCTAACATCACCCTAATACCAAAACCAGGCAAAGACACCACCAAAAAAGAAAACTACAGACCAATATCCCTGATGAACATAGACGCAAAAATACTCAACAAAATTTTAGCAAACCGAATTCAAAAATACATCAAAACGATCGTACACCATGACCAAGTGGGATTCATCCCAGGGATGCAAGGATGGCACAACATTCGAAAGTCCATCAATATCATCCACCACATCAACAAAAAGAAAGACAAAAACCACATGATCATCTCCATAGATGCTGAAAAAGCATTTGAAAAAGATCAACATCCATTCATGATAAAAACTCTCAGCAAAATGGGAATAGAGGGCAAGTACCTCAACATAATAAAGGCCATCTATGAAAAACCCACAGCCAACATTATATTGAACAGCGAGAAGCTGAAAGCATTTCTGCTGAGATCGGGAACTAGACAGGGATGACAACTCTCCCCACTGTTATTTAACATAGTACTGGAGGTCCTAGCCAAGGCAATCAGACAAAACAAAAAAATACAAGGAATCCAGATTGGCAAAGAAGAAGTTAAACTGTCACTATTTGCAGATGACATGATACTGTACATAAAAAACCCTAAAGACTCCACCCCAGAACTACTAGAACTGATATCGGAATACAGCAAAGTTGCAGGATACAAAATCAACACACAGAAGTCTGTGGCTTTCCTATACACCAACAATGAACCAACAGAAGGAGAAATCAGGAAAACAACTCCATTCACAATTGCATCAAAAAATAAAAATACCTAGGAATAAACCTAACCAAAGAAGTGAAAGACTTATACTCTGAAAACTACAAGTCACTCCTAAGAGAAATTAAAGGGGACACTAACAGATGGAAACGCATCCCATGCTCATGGCTAGGAAGAATTAATATCGTCAAAATGGCCATCCTGCCCAAAGCAATATACAGATTTGATGCAATCCCTATGAAACTACCAGCAACATTCTTCAATGAACTGGAACAAATAATTCAAAAATTCATATGGAACCACCAAAGACCCTGAATAGCCAAAGGAATCCTGAGAAAGAAGAATAAAGTAGGGGGGATCTCACTCCCCAACTTCAAGCTCTATTATAAAGCCATAGTAATCAAGACAATTTGGTACTGGCACAAGAACAGAGCCACAGACCAATGGAACAGACTAGACAATCCAGGCATTAACCCAGACATATATGGTCAATTAATATTTGATAAAGGAGCCATGGACATACAATGGCGAAATGACAGTCTCTTCAACAGATGGTGCTGGCAAAACTGGACAGCTACATGTAGGAGAATGAAACTGGACCATTGTCTAACCCCATATACAAAAGTAAACTCAAAATGGATCAAAGACCTGAATGTAAGTCACGAAACCATTAAACTCTTGGAAGAAAACATAGGCAAAATCCTCTTAGACATAAACACGAGTGACCTCTTCTTGAACATATCTCCCCGGGCAAGGAAAACAACAGCAAAAATGAACAAGTGGGACTATATTAAACTGAAAAGCTTCTGTACAGCAAAAGACACCATCAATAGAACAAAAAGGAACCCTACAGTATGGAAGAATATATTTGAAAATGAAACATCCGATAAAGGCCTGACGTCCAGAATATATAAAGAGCTCACACGCCTCAACAAACAAAAAACAAATATCCCAATTAAAAAATGGGCAAAGGAACTGAACAGACGGTTCTCCAAAAAAGAAATACAGATGGCCAACAGACTCATGAAAAGATGCTCCACATCGCTAATTATCAGAGAAATGCAAATTAAAACTACAATGAGGTATCACCTCACACCAGTAAGGATGGCTGCCATCCAAAAGACAAAGAACAACAAATGTTGGCAAGGCTGTGGAGAAAGGGGAACCCTCCTACACTGCTGGTGGGAATGTAAATTAGTTCAACCATTGTGGAAAGCAGTATGGAGGTACATCAAAATGCTCAAAACAGACATACCATTTGACCCAGGAATTGCACTCCTAGGAATTTACCCTAAGAATGCAGCAATCAAGTATGAGAAAGACCAGTGCACCCCTGTGTTTATCGCAGCACTATTTACAATAGGCAAGAATTGGAAGCAACCTAAATGTCCATCGATAGATGAATGGATAAAGAAGATGTTTTACATATACACAATGGAATACTACTCAGCCATAAGAAAAGGGCAAATCCTACCATTTGCAGCAACATGGATGGAGCTGGAGGGTATTATGCTCAGTGAAACAAGCCAAGCAGAGAAAGAGAAATACCAAATGATTTCACTCATCTGTGAAATATAAGAACAAAGGAAAAACTGAAGGAGCAAAACAGCAGCAGAATCACAGAATTCAAGAATGGACTAACAGGTACCAAAGGGAAAGTGACTGGGGAGGATGGGTGGGTAGGGAGGGATAAGGGCGGGGGAGAAAAAGAGGGGTATTAATATTAGCATCCATAGTGGGGTGGGAGAAAGGGGAGGGCTGTACAACACAGAGAAGACAAGTAGTGATTCTACAACATTTTGCTACGCTGATGGACAGTGACTGTAAAGGAGTATATAGGGGGGACCTGGTATAGGGGAGAGCCTAGTAAACAAAGTATTCGTCATGTAAGTGTAGATTAATGATAAAAAAAAAAAAAGCATTTCCTGTGTGGTGACCTCCAATGAGTTCTACACAATGATATAAAGGGCATATAAAAGTGGAGGCAAAGGGTCTGTTTGTGTTTATACAGAGGATCAAAGCCTAATTTGGCTTCCCCGAAAATGAACTAAGATACGATATGAAAAAGAACTTCCAACATCAGCACTCTCAGGAAGACTCATGACAGAAGATGATCAGCAAAAAAAAAAAAAAAAAACCCAAAAAAGATCCACGCACTGCCACAGGTGTAGATGCACTCATCCCACCAGTTCCTGGACTTACCATGGGAATGATGAAGGAGATATCTAAGCTGGCCTGTGCATACAGTAAAACAACAAATTTGACTGGATCTATACTGTTGGAACTCAACCAAGAATTAGGAGAAGTGCAAATTGTAGCACTCCAAAATCTTACAACCACAGACTATTTACTGTTAAAAGAACATATGGGATGTGAACAGTCCCCAGGAATGGGCTGTTCTAATTTATCTGAATTCTCTCAGACTGTTCAAGTTCAGTTGGACAATATCCACCATATCATAGATAAGTTTTCACAAATGTCTAAGGTGCCTAACTGGTTTTCTTGGTTTCACTGGAGATGGCTGGTAATTACAGGTATGCTTTGGTTATGTAACTATATTCCTGTTATGTTAATGTGTGCGCACAATTTAATTAGTAGTTTAAAACCTATCCATGCTGAAGTTACTCTACAAGAAGATATGTCAAAAGAATAATCAATCTTCCCAGGTTTTCTTCTGCCTGCTACTTCTATAGCTTTTCTTCTTCCTACCTAATTACAACCTTTAAATAGAACTCGTGCCACATGTCGAATTTACCGAGTATCATAATTCTTCCAAGTGGTAAAGACACCTCAAGACAAATGCTGGGCATAGAAGCCACAGGGCATAAATATGCAAAGAAGTAAAAAGCTAACCTTTTCAAACAATAAGGCTTCTCTCTCACTTACCAACTTTACATTTCCGTGTATGGCCCTGGAAGATGACTGGTTAGCCAGAGATGGGTAAGATTCCTCAAGGGAGGAACAACCTAAGAGAGGCACAGTCGCAGGGGGCCATCTGGTGAGAAAATGGGGAGCAGCAGAGGTGAGGCTTAGAACCTCCCCCCTCATGTTCTGAGAGAAATCTTCTGCATACATGGATGTTTATTGCCCTTGTCTAGCTCGGATTAACACATAGTCTACAGGCACACACCTGATCATCTACATTTGCTTTCTTACAACACTAAACTCTGTTTTCTACCTTTATCTCTTATCTACCTACCACTTCAGCATTTTATTAAAAATAATAATAATAAAGAGAGAAATGTGGTATCCACATATAAATCAAGTTTAAAAATCAAATGAATATTCATATTTGAACTGTTTATAGTTCATAATGCATGAACAAAACTGAAAGCTTCTGAGATGACTGCCCTTGCACTGTTCACCATGTAACTTATTCACTATGTAAGAATTTGTACTCCATGTAAGAACTTGTTCGTTATGCATCAGAAGATTGGAGACTGACGAAAATTAGGCTTGGGGTGGATTAATGATTGTGCAATGAGTATTGACCCCCCTATACAAAATTTTATTGTTGTTAACAACTATTTGATCAATAAATATGAGAGATGCCCTCACAAAAATATATATATATATATATAAACACACTTCCAATTGTAAAATGAATAAGTAACCGGGATGTAATGTATAGCATAAGGAATATAGTCAAAATATTGTAACAACTTGGTATGGTGATAGCTGGTACCTAGAATTATCATGTATATAAATGTTTAATCACTGTGTTGTACACCTGAAACTAATGTAATGTAATACTGTGTTTCAACTACCCTTCAATTAAAAAAAAACAAAAAAAAAACTGAGGGGGTGAGGTTCTAAGCCTCACCTCTGTTGACCCCCAATTTCTCACCTGATGGCCCCCCTGCGACTGGCCTGTCTTAGGTTGTTCCTCCCTTGAGGAATCTTAACCATCTCTGGCTAACCAGCCATCTTCCGGCGCCATACAGGGTGATGTGAAGTTGGTAAGCGAGAGAGAAGCAATATTCTTTGAAAAGGTTAGCTTCTTACTTCTTTGCAGATTTATGCCCCGTGGCTTCTATGTCCAGCACTTGTCTTGAGGTATCTTTAACAGCTGGAAGGATTATAATACACAGTAATTTTAATTATGAGGCAAAAATTCTAGTAAAGGGCTGTATTTAGGAAGGAAAAAGAAAAGCTGTAGAAGTAGCAAAGGAAGAAAATATGAGAAGATAATTTGGCAACTTCTTGTAGAGTAATGTAAGCATGTATAGGTTTTAACAAACGAATTTAATTACATACACACATTAACAGAACAGGAACACAGATACATAACAAAAGCAGACCTACAATTACCGGCCATATCCAGTGAAACCAAGAAAACCACTTAGGTAACGCAGGCGTTTGTGGAAACATCAATAATATGATGAATATTGTCTAATTGATTTTGAATAGTTTGAGAAAAATTAGACAAATTAAAACAACACATCCTAGAAACTGTTCACATCCCATATGGTCTTTTAACAGCAGACAGTCTGTAGTAGCACGATTCTGAAGCACCGCAACTCGCACTTCTCCTAGCTCTTGATTGAGTTCAGATAATACAGAAACAGCCAAATTCATTGTCTTATTATATACGCAGACCAGCTTGGATATCTCTCTTTGCATTCCACCGACAAGCCCAGGAACTATCAGGATGAATGCAGCTGCAACTGCAACAGAGGTGAGATCTAAAAGCTTCAAGCTGTCATCACAGTCAGATGGCAGAGCTCAGAGAAATCTTTCATGATTATTTCCAGGATAATCTATTAGAGCAGGAAGGATGCATCCCACGCCACATATGCTTTGATAATGTGAAGAGAGGGCTTAGGGTGTAGACTTGTACCACCTGCCCTGCCCCTAAGGTGGACTAGGTGGTTGTCTGTTTGCTAGGGCTGTTTACAGTGAAGTCACGGGTTATGCTGCGATACCCTTCTTTATTTGCAGAACACTCAAACATTCCAGACCAAGTTGCTCGAGGCCTTTTGAGCTTTAACTGATCTCACTGAAGAATGACTCTAGAGGTTAATGTTTTAACACAGAGTTTTGGTAGGGGGGTTCCTTGCATGTAGTTACATTGCTCTGACTGCAGATATCCTGCCTTGCTTTTTCTGGAGGCCCTCACCCTATTCTGTCTAAGATCATGGTCCCTGTCTCATTCCCCCCTCTACAGATAGAGACCCTAGCTGCTGCTAGGGAAAAGAGGTGACAACAGCTCTGACTGCTTCATGCTGAGAGGGGGAGCATAAAGGGTGCAGTTAGGTCTCCATCAGTGGTCTGTGAGAGGGCCTTGGGATACTGGTCCTTCTATTCTGGGTTCCACTTCTATTACTATTTGCAGTTTTATGGCTTCTAGGCAAGAGGACAAATCATGTTATTAGGTTAAGTAGCAATATTTGGAGTTGGATTTTCCTTTTTGGAGCAACTTGACAGGATTAAGAATGTATGGATGAATATGAGGACTAGAAACAGTAAAATTTTAATTGAAATGATGGGAGCAAACTAAAACATCTGGAGAATCATAGCTAGATATTTTGGGGAAACTAGAATTCTGGATCTAGTCTACATCCCAATGACTAGTATTAGGATTTAGTATAAATAAGGTGCATTATTGAAACAATACTTTTCTCTAAAATCACCCTCATTTTTATTAGAAGTAACTAGATTAAGAAAATAATTAACACTTGGCTTGACTATTTGCATAAGTGCAGCAAGAAGAGCAATTGATTACATAGGATCTTTTATATGTGCTTTGCTGGAACTTTTTGTAAGGAATTTCAGATTGGACTTTTAAAGGCCTCTCAAGGCCAGAAAGCCAAGCCAGATTTGACATCAGGTTTTGCCTGCAGTACCTGTATATTTGGGTGAATTCCTCTCTTCTTGAGGTTCCCAAGACATCCTGAGGTTCCTGCACCTACCAGGAAGAGACCTTCCTTACTCACCTGGTAAGGCTGCTGGGAACCCTGTAAGCAAGGTACCAGGCCAATTCTTCCAAAGGGTGTTGCTGGCTTTATAAAGTCAACCTTAGTTCCTTAAAGCTTTTCATAGCTGAGTTTATGCACGTGTCTCTCAGGTATGACATTCCAGTCAAAGCCTTGGTAATGTAATCTGTGTTTTTAATTGGTCCACTTACAAGGAAAGCAGATTCTTATTGAACATATGCAAATAAACATACTGCCATGAAATATAAAAATACTGAAAGCTTTAAAATTCTTGAGGGGTCAGGTAGAGAGAAAGATAAATCTTTCAATTTGTTAGGCTGGAGGAAGGAAAAACAAGGACATGCAAACAGAACAGAGAGATGCCATAGGGGGAGAACAGACCAGACCCCAAAGTCCATGCCTTATATGGAAAGGGGACAGCTCCTCCTGAATTCCCTCCTTCTGATGTGCCGACTAAGACCCAGATGTCAGCCTCCTCCCTCTTGGAAGGAAAAAAAGTTTTAGTTGTCTATTATATCACCTTTAGCCAATCATACCTCTCCATGCCCCCTAGGATAGCTTGCCCACTCCTCCCCCTCCTAATCCCTTATAAGCCCCCACCTCCCTGACCAGGTGTGACTTCCCTGGCCTGTGTTTCAGACTGGGGAACATCACCCGGGAGTGGCATTCAAATAAACTACATGGCCCTTTGTTGCCTCTCTTCGCCTGCTTATTTTGGCTAAAATTTATCTTACACAATTCTGCTTATAAAGGTATTGTCATTTACAAAACTGTTGTCAGTCAGCTTAAGAGAAAAAGCTTAAAACACTTTAACAGCAACATTTGAAACAAAAAGCCACAAAATCATATCCCTTAGTTTACTTAATCTTATGTAACCAATACCTGTTCTGCTGAAATCTACTTTTTTACCAGTTTAGGAGTAATAAAACAGTGACTATAAATGACAAAAGACTTACAAATGACAGTGGTTAAAGCCTTATGAGAGCCTACTATAAGACAGTTGACATAAGAAAATTTGGATATTTCTGTAACATAAAACATTCCGTAACAAAGTTTAGCATCATTCCCTTTGACAGTGCTTTCTAGGTAAATATATATCATATAAATAAGCCAAATTAGCCAAATATTTTCCCTGATGAGGAGAAAAATTTCCTCTGACATGTTCCAGGGGCCCTCTGGAAAATATCAGAGTTAACTAAAGATAAAAGCACCTTTTTGAATTTGATTTTGGAAAGTTGTCAGAAGAAGGTTTCTTTGGCATTTGCTTAAATAAGATTATAGGTTGCCATGAAGCAATACTTATCCATTGAACTAAAATGACAACAAAATATTTCAAAGGCAGATACAGAAGTTTACACAGTTGTTAGCAAAGTTTAACTTTTAGTCCTTTAATGTTAAGATCTCATTTTCTAAAATACTCAGACAATTCATTGAGACTTTAAGCATGAGAAACTATTTTGATAAAACAATTAGAAAGCCTTTTACAATCTTTCAACATTAAGAGCAGACTGACAGTTTAAGAAAACTTTGTCTTATTAACTGAAAACAAAATTCCAATTTTGCTGTGTACTTGATATTGAGACTCTTTTGCTTTAATTTCACATAATTTCACATGACTAAATTAATTTTTCCACAAGCTTTCTACAACTTTCCTTTTACATTCAGTGTTCTCCCTCTTTAAATAAACAGCTGTACTTCCAAACAATTACCTTCTTTTACCCTCAACAAAATGAATTTCCATTCTTTGTACTTTCTCTTATTAAAACACTCATCTCTTTTAGCAAGTAGAGATGTTTTCTTCTTTAAGTAGCTTTAATTAGACCTTAAAACCATTAGGAACTTTAATTTTCAGTGAACACTGAGAAGTGGGCTATTGTAAACCATTGCACTAGCATTCTTTAGATTAACAAATTTATGAACACACTTTATAATTCCCGGAACCATGTGCTTTACAGCATAATCTCTAAGCACAAAATATGTCTACTTAACTTAGCAAAACTTTAAGGTTTTAGGTTACTACAAAGATTCTCAGGCTGTTTGTAGGTATACACACTGCAACACACTGTCATATATTAACACACTATTACTAAGATGTTTATTTGCTACACTTATTTAGTTCACTTACTCCTAACAACTCTGCCCACAAAACTTTTACTAAACAATAGACAAAGTCAAGCCTCTCTTTAAGCATTTTTTCTTGAAAGATTTAACATATAACATCAACTTCGATAACTTTAGGTAAACTTAGGCAGCTGATAACCATAAGGACATCCATTTCAGTTTAACTTAAATTAGCATTAATGCTTAGTATCTTTTATTAGAATTTTCTGGAAGTTTTAGAATGCCCAATTTTTACAAGTGCTTGTCTTTAAATCAATTTTTATTAATACTATCCAGAGGTAGAAAAATATTTTTCATTTACACACTTAGACACACAAACATACAGATTGAGATGTAATAACTACAGTTGGCAACACTTTTCATAAAAAAACATATACACAGACAGATAAACTGATACAAAGATTTGAGTTACTAATATTCAATTGCCTTCTTTTTAGCTTACTTGACTAAAGGTATCTCAATTTTCAAGAATACACTCTAAGGGTGAGTAGTTTACATAACTGGGTTAAGGTTTAGATGGCCCCAGACTAACAGGGCTGATGAAGGCTCTGAACTGATAGGGACAGTGTGTGTCTAGCGGGCTGAAAATGGAATGTAAGTACAATTCTAGCACCTGTCATTTAAAGCCAGGCTATATTTCAGAAGATAAATTTCTTCCATTTCAGGGAGTCCAGTTTAAAAATCTCCCAATTTTTGAAGATAATGAACTCAATAAGAATATATTTCCACCAAAACAATTTAGAAAACTAGTTCCATATTGTAGTCTATGGGATTTTTGACCATTTCCCTTCTTTGCATCAAAATATATTTAGCTGCATAATCTTATTATACTGTATACTTCTCTCAGGGGCCAAGCCTTTCTAATCAGAGACTTAAGACTGGTAGCCAATGTTAATTGTCTTTTAAGTGGCTAACCTATGCTCAGAAACATTTTATGAGATAAAGATTACAGCATTTAGTCAGGAATAAGAGCAATCTCTTACCTTGTAGTGGTGGGCATCAGGTTCCGTGAAACTGATGAAGTTAGGAGAGTTAGGAACATCCCCTGTCTCACTCAGAGGCCAGGGCAGCCTGAAGAAGCAGGCTGGAAGTCACAGAGACAGAAACAGAGACAGACACTCCTCATGGATACCCAGTTGGGCTGTTGGGGTCTGATTCCAGACATGCAGACCTTTGAGAACCCACTGAAGTGTAGCCTAAACCTAGACACTCGCAGTTGCCCATGGCTTTCCTCAGTCCCCCGCATCCAAGGAGATGCCTCTGAAAGGGAATCCTGGCCTCTACTCTGTAAGGCTGGAGGCACTGGAGGGAGGAAAGTGACAACAGTGCAAACAGAACAAAGACAGCACCAAATAGCTCTGTGCCATATAAGGAAGGAATGGACAGCTCTTCCGGGATTCCAGTCCCCTGACGTGCAGACAAACCCTGGATGCAGACTTCCTCCATCTGGAAGAAGGAGACCTCTGGCTGTCCATCACCCGACCCTGAACCAATAAAAATTCCCCACCTAGCCCTAGTGTAGCCCACTTCCCCCTCACTTCCCTGTTCTCTTAAAAACTCCTCTCCTTCCCTACTGGATGTGACTTCCCCAGCCTGTGATAGCCAGACCGAGGAACATCACCTGGAAATTGCGCTCAAATAAACTGCCTGGCCCTTTGTTGCCTCTCGTCACCTGCTTATTTTGGCTAGAATTTATCTTACATACTCAGGAGACTTTCCCAGCTCCCAAGGAAAATGGGGGATCCACTGAGGGAGATGCAGGGAAGCCTGTCACTCAAGACTTTGAGATTGGCAGCAGGGCTAATCCCATTTTAGTGGCTGACGAGTGTCCAATGCTGTGTGCCATAGACTGCTTCTTTCTATAAGGACAGTGAAAGAAAAAGCAGGCTTGGATGCTGATACTCACCTCCCAAGTTATCCTGGACAAGCCCCCAAAGATGACGCCAGGGTTCTTGTTTGTGGAGCTGATAAATGAACTTAGCAAACAGTCAAGGTAGGAGAGCTAAGGGGAGGTTTTTATTTAGAGATACAGTGAGAGGACAGACAGCTCCTGGCTCATGCCAGGAGAGGACAAGAGAGCCCTGTGCACATAATTTTGACAAATTGTAGGACTGTTTAACATTCCTTGAGGAAGTACTTTCTATTGGAATCCTTCTGAAGGAGATTGTAAATTTATGGAGGGTACAGTAGAAGCAAACTTTTCCCTATCTGCCACAGCTAAAGGAATTGTAAAAAAAACAATCTTTAAGATCAATGATAACCATGTCCCAGTCTTTCATAATCATAGCTGGAGAAGGGAGGCCTTCTTGTGAAGGACCTATAGGTTTAAGGACTGCATTAATTTGTCTTACGTAATGTAAGAGTTTCCATTTTCAGGACTCTGTTTTATAACAAATACAGGGGAATTTAACTGACTGGTGGAAAATTCTAATCTATCTAACTGAAGCTGCTGTTGAACTAATGTGTGTAAGGCTGCCAGTTTTTCTTCATTGAGGGGTCATTGATCCACCCAAACAGGTACAGGGATAATGTTTCCCTGTCTGTGAGCCTTTTTGAAATCTCTTAATACATTACACCAATCAGCTAGTCTGAGGGTTCCTTGTGGCGGCAACCAGTAACAATGTTTTTTAGTGTATTAGTGAAGTTGAGCAAAGTCTTTTTAGAAGTTTTTGCTCGTGAGGTTTTTAGGAGGGCATGGAGTAATTTTAAGTAATCCTCTGGTTTATCTGCTTTAGTTGCATGTTGGCCCATTATAGTGTCCCTGACGTCTCGATCCTTTCCCTACGTACACTTTTCCGGGAGTCTTACCAGATCTACGATCTTTGGAGCTTCCCTACTCTGAGTTTCAAGGGTCCCTGTTTGGGCACCACTTGTCAGTCCCTCCCTGCTTCTGACCCACAGATAAGGGAGGAGATGTGGTGAGATACCGAAGATCTGAAAGGGCCAGCCAGGGGACTCAAGGCTTAATAGAGGAAGAGTGGTGCTGAGAGGGTACCCTTTGTATTTATTTAGCAAATACATGTTAACAACAATAGAATTCTTTGTGGGGACTTAATAGACAACCATTAACTAACTCTAAACTTAATCCTCGGCAGACTCCAGTCTCCTGGGGCATGACGTCTTACAAGATATTAAAACAATAACAAGGGCAATTAGGTCACAGAAACTGTTTTGGTCTTGTTTGTTCTGTTCCTGATCACTTATCAGAAATTACAGGAAAAATAATCAAGTCATATATAATTATACATTTGATTTCTATACTTGATTTATATATTAATCCCACACTACTCACACTATGGAGGGCAGCCTGCTTAGCACAAAGTTCACTGATTTTAATGTTAATCTCATCCAAAAAACAACTTCGCAGAAACATCCAGAAAAATGTTTGATGAAATATCTGGGCACCATGGCCCAGCCAACTTGACACATAAAGTTGACCATCACGGGTCCACCCCTTGTCACCTTGACAACTATGTGCATCTCCTTTAACCATACTTAATCTCCACATAAAGACGATAACAAGTTCATACGTTTGCCTAACATGGTACAACTACTCAGAACACAACCAAAAAGCACCAACTCTTTCCTCAGAAGAGGATGTGTAGTTCCTGAGTGATGTTTACACTTCTCCTTCATGTCCTGTAGCTTAAATACTATGCTGCAAAGTTAACAATACTGAAATGCTATCATAGAAAGTCAATACATCTCATGTGATATGATGAGGGAATAAGAGAGGATAGAAAACAAAAATATTTTAGACACACACACACGTATACTTTATAAAATGTGGAGGATATTTTCATGACTATTACAGTCTTTGCTTCTGTAACTGGTCACAAGGCTGTACTGGGTACTTATAACTATCTTCTTCCACCTATGCCCTCAGCAAGCACGTCAGCTGACTGTGGTTCTTTACTTATCCAGATGACCCAAACCTTCATTCCTGACGTGTCTGGGCCCTTGGTATTGGATTGGGTTGTAGTTTTCCATTGGCTTTGACCATAAGGCATGATAATACTAAAAGACACCCTAAGGGATCACCTGTGTTCCAGACATACTCCTCCTTACTTCCCAATTTCTCCTTGTAGTCAGGATCAGTCACCCACACCAACACAGTAACTTTGATTTAGATGCATGAGGGACTAGAAGGGGTCAGGTGGCAGTCTTAATTTCCAGTTCAGTGGAATCGTTGTGTCTCCTGGTAGACACTTTCCTCCTTTTGGAACTAAGACCTCTAGGCCATTAAAACATAAGATTGCAGGGACAAGAAGCAAACGTTTTGCTATTGGGTCACTAGAGGTAATAGTGAGTGGTGTCACTCCTACTTCCACCCTTTGATTCCTGAACCCATGAATCCTGGCTATAGGAGAAACAGCACCACATACTGGATGCTGATTCAGAGTATGTGCAGCCTCCTGGAGAATCTTGCCCAGCTCTGACATATCACAGCCCAGGTGGCACTGTAACTGAGTCTTCAAAAGGCCCTTCTGCTGGTATCTCAAGCCAGCTGCTTCAGGATGGCAGGGAACATGGTAAGACGAGTGAATTCCATGAGCACGGGCTCATTGCTCTACTTGATATTCTGTGAAGTGAGTTCCTTGATCAGAAGGGTATTAGTCTGCTTGTGCTGCCATAACAAAATACCATAGATTGGGGGGCTTAAACAACAAAAATTTATTTTCTCACAGTGTGGAGGCTAGAAGCCCAGATCTAAGTGTTGCACAGGGTTCTTTTTTTTACTTTATCTTTTATTTTGGTATCATTAATATACAATTACTTGAACAACATTGTAGTTACTAGATTCCAGCATTATCAAGTCCCAACCACATACCCCATTACAGTCACTGTCCATCAGTGTAGTAAGATGCTATAGAGTCACTACTTGTCTTCTCTGTGTTATACTTCCTTCCCCGTGCCCCCACCCCCTACATTATGTGTGCTAATCATAATGCCTGGCAGAGGGTTCTTAAGCCTCTCTCTGTGACCTACTAAAGGATATTTTTTCTTTGTGTTCTCACACGGCCTTTCCTCTGTGTGCAGACAGGGCAAGCGAGCTCTGGTATCTTGTTTTCCTTATAAGGATACCGGTCCTATTGCATTCGAGGCCTACATGATCTCATATAAACATAGTTACCTCCTTAAAGACTCTATCTCCAAATAAAATCACATTGGGGGATTAGGTGTCAACATATGAATGTACATAATTCAGTTCATAACCAGAAGCAATGCTGTGTGGAATACCAGAAAGGTGGGTTAGGCATTCTGTAAATCCATGAAAGGTTGTTTTGGCAAAAGCATTGTATGTAGGAAAGGGAAATCTGTATTCAGAGTAAGTGTGTATTCCAGTAAGAACAAAGCACTGCCCCTTCCAGCATGGAAGGGGTCTGATGTAATCACCCTGCCACCAGGCCAAAGACTCTGGGGAATGGTGCCATACTGGGTGGGGACTCAGTGTTGGCTGCCCGCAGACAGGGAAGTCAGCTACAACCAGCTGCTAGCTTCCGATCAGCCTTAGTGAGTGGACGTCCATGTTGCTAAGCCTATAAATAACTTTCATCCCTCCCTGGTAGCCATAGAATGGCTCACCCTACCCACATGATCCTCCTCTCCGAGGTCACTTTTTGGTGAGTATTCATATGGGGCACAGACATCTCCATATTTTCAACTCATTCTGAGAGATCTGCCCACATACCCCTTCCCCAGACTTCCTTGTCACCAGTTCTCCAGTCATGTTCTTTCCCAGTAAAATGAACAACCAGGTCCGATACTCAAACTTGTGCCCTCTGGGGGACTTCCCTTCACACCGTCCTTTAGGGATGTCCCAGAAAATGCTGTGGTACTGCAGCTGTTCCTTTTCAGGACATATCATGCAGAACCACCTGTGAACCAGGCCCCAGTTTTCCCTTTCTGACACTTGTAGGGAACTCCCCATAAGGCCAAATGTGCAGGCTGTGAGAGACAAGGTGGAGTAGCGGGAGTGGGGTTACATCCTTTCTTCATGTAGCTTGCACCTTCATGTGTACATGGGCCCAGTCTTGTATATATCACCTCTATTTGATGATGCAAATCTCATTATATCTGTTAGTCTGACAAAAATATTCACAGGTATCATATACATCATCACCCAGATTGTGTGCTTGAGTGGGAGAATTCAGTGGTGACATTTTGCATATCTCTATTTCAACATCATACCGTGGACCATCAGTATTCTCTTTGGTACTAGAAATAAGGCTTTTAATGCCTTTAAATCTAGTCAGGTTATAGAGCCAATTCCAGAAACCCCAGAACCAATTAAAAGACATTCATTAGACTGTATTCCTCCAGAACAACTCCTAATACCCAACTCTGTATTCATTAGGGTTCTTCACAGAAAGAGAATCAGCAGGACATGTATATTGTCTGTGTGTTTGTGAAATACTTTAAGGAAATGGCTCATGCAACTGTGAAGGTTTGTTGAGTCTAAGTCTGATGGGGTAGCATGGTAGGCTAGAGAGTCAGGGAAGAGTTGCAGTTCAAATCCAAAGGCAGTCTGCTGACAAAACTCCTTGCTTGGGGGAGGTTCTGCTTTTGTTCTATTAAAGTCTTCTATTAATTGAATGATGCCCACCCATACTATGGAGGGTAATCTGCTTTATTCAAAGTCCACTAATTTAAATGTTAGTCTCATCTAAAAACAGCTCTACAGAAACATCCAGAATAATGTTTGACCACATATGCGGGCACCATGGCCCAGTCAAGTTGAAACATAAAATTAACCATCATATAATTATCAGTTAGTAGCATATAATATTTAAGCTGCACAAAGTCAAAGACAGAGAGAACATTTTGAAAGAAGCTTGAGGAAAAAGCACCTTATCTACTGAAGAACAAGGAGAAGTATTACAACAGAGTTCTCTTCTGAAACCACACAAACAAGAAGAGTGTGAAGTGAAATATGTGAAGTGTTTAAAGAACACTAGAATTCTGTGTCCTGTGAAATTATCTTTCAAAAGTGAAGGAGAAAGAAAAACTTTCTCAGAAAAACAAAAATTGAGGGATTTTCATGCCAGTAAATCTGCCTTACTGGAAGTGTTTAAGGAAATACTTTAGAGAGGACGATGATGTAGGTCAGAAACTCTTATCTATATAAAGCAAAGAAGAATATTAGAAAATAAATGGAGTCAAAATCTTTTATTTTTCTTATTGCTAAAGATCTAACAGACAACACTTTGCTCAAAATAATAATATTAGTAAATTTGTCTCTTTCTTCTTGCAAAAATATGTTAGATGATTATAGCTATGGAGAAATTAAATTAATTTTTCATTATAAGCAACAGTACAAGGGATGGTAAGGAGTAATTGGAAATACTCTAAGGGCCTGCACTACCTGTGAAGCATTACATTATTATTTGGATGTTGGCCTAGATCAGTTGTAAATGTATATTACAAACTATAGAGCAACTCTAAAATAATTTTTTGTCAGGAGCCGTAGGCCATAGAAACAATGGTCTTGCCCTTTTCGCCTGGGCCTCTAGTTTCTCAAGCCTGCCCCGTTTACGAAAGATCAATTGACCCAGCTTGCAATTAGACCGCTGGGATAAAGATTAAGCAGCTGCCGTGATAACATCTCCTCCTTAGTAAAACATTGTTTTTTCTCAGTAATCCCCCACCCATGATCTTTTCCAGAGAACATTCTTCAGTTAGGTATCCTAGCAACCTAGATAATCCTTGCCACTTCAGCTGGGGCTGTTTCCCCCTCCTAGCTCCTATATAATCTACCTTGTAAGAATAAACTTTGAGACCTTGATCAGACTTTTGACTTGGTCTCCTTCTTTGTGTCTGGTTTGTCTGTCATCCAGGTTAACTTCCCCTCGAGCCCTTGTTGAACTCCCTGCCGGCCAGGGCAAGTGGCGCCCAACGTGGGGCTCGAGGTACGAAGCCTGATCTGGATGTCACTCATATGGATGGCCGTCCTTCTTTCTTTGGATCGCCACCCCGCCGGTGAGTGAAGATCCTCACGAAGATCACCACAGGAGTACCCACCTGTGACACAGATCGGTAAAGGTAAGTAAAGCGACGCAATCATGGGGCAAACACTAAATAAGCATGAGTTATTTGTTAAGGGACTTAAGGCTTCTCTCAAGACACAAGGAATACGGGTTAAGAAAAAAGATTTAGTTAAATTCTTTATCTTGTTAGAGGATGTCTGCCCATGGTTCCCCCAGGAAGGAACTATAGATGAAAAACGGTGGCGCCGAGTTGGTGACTGCCTGAATGATTATTATCGTTCCTTTGGCCCTGAGAAGGTCCCAGTACAGGCATTTTCTTGTTGGAATCTCATAAACGATGTGTTGCAGGTCCGCCACTGTCACCCAGATGTTTCAAAGATTGTTGACGATAGTGAAAATTATCTGAAGGGAAAGTTTAAAACCAGTCAGACTTCTCTCCACAAAAAGGAGGTCCCCGAGGACCTTCGTCCCTCCTCCCCAGCCTCTAATTGTCCCTCTGTCTCCATTCCCATGCCCGAGGTTAATAATGATTCACCGTCTAGCGGCCCCCCTCCAAAATCTATTTACCCAGTCCTGTCCGGTCTCAAGTCCAACAGACCTGATGATGATCCCCTCTCCCCTGAAGAGGAGGCCGAACTAAAAGACGCTGCCGCTAAGCACCATAATCTTGATTGGCCCCCTCAAGCACCTAGCACCTTTAGGTGCAGGTCCACCACCCTATAACATACCATCCCTTTTCTGTACTCAAACCGATCTAGAAGAAATAACTAGACAAGCCACTGTTAAACACTCTCGGGAGGCACAGTCCCTTAAGGCACTGCTTCAGATCAAAAGGGAGAGATCCCAATTGCTTAGGCAATTACGTGACCTTGACTTAGAAATAAGCTCTCCCCCTGTCCCCTCTGTTCAGGAAATAAAAGTAAGTTCCCCCTCTGCTCCCCCCATTCAGAAAGTTAAAACCAAAAATAAAACCCTTCATGTCTTCCCGGTCACCCGATCCCAAACTAGACCGACCGAGGGAGAACCGACTGAGGGAGAGTCAAATGAGGCTGAACCATGAGAATCAGAAGGGGGAGATACGGACACAGAAGAGCCTATAGCCCAGCTTGAGTCAGAAAACACTGAGGGAGAGGACGAGAATGCAACTTCAACCATTAGGACTCAGCGGTACCACCGCCTTAAATTTAAAAATATAAAAGACTTAAAGAATGCTGTTTCCTCATATGGCCCTGTTGCCCCCTTTACTATTTCATTGTTAGAGTCTCTAAGCGAAGACTGGCTTACAGTTAATGATTGGGGCATGTTAACTAAAGCCACCTTAACAAGAGGTGACTTTCTCTTATCGAAAGCTGATTACACTGAAAGATGCCAGGATACTGCCCGCCGCAATATGGCTGCCGGCGGTCCTTCCAAATCCTGGACATTAGACAAACTTCTGGGCAATCGCCCCTATGACACAAATGAAAAAACAGGCTAAGTTTTCTCCAGGCTTACTCACACAAATCCAACATGCAGCCCTTAAGGCCTGGAAGAGCCTCCTTTCTAAAGGGTCAGCCGTCACCTCTCTTGCCAAGGTTAGACAGGGGCCGCAGGAACCTTACAGTGAATTCATAGGCTGCCTTACAGAGGCTGCCGAACGCCTCATGGGAAGAGAGGAAACAGATAATGAATTCATTAAACATCTTGCTTTCGAAAATGCTAACTCAGCTTGTCAAGCGGCTATGCGCCTCCATCGCCGCGGCAAAAATGTCTCTGATTTTATAAAACTTTGTGCCGATGTCGACCCAACCCCTCGCAATATTGGAATAGCCATAGGAGCAGCTCTTAAAGATTTTACTCAGGGAGCCAGGCCCAAGACTTGCTTTAATTGCAAGCAACCAGGTCATTTTTCAAGAGAGTGCACAGCCCCTAGGACTGAATGATCGCTCCCATCATCCCTGTGCCCGCGATGCAAACGGGGTAAGCATTGGGCCTCCAAATGCTGCTCCAAGGCTGATATACAGGGTAACCCTCTGCCTCCGAAGCAGGGAAACTTGATACGGGGCCCACCCCAGGGCCCCAAAACCTACCCGGGACAGAACCCTGGGGTCGTCAGGTTTGTCCCCCAGTCAGCCCAAAATCCAGCGTCACTATCCTATCCCGAGCAACCGCCGATAGCACAGGACTGGACCTCTGTTCCACCTCCCAGTCAATATTGACCCCAGAAATGGGAACTCAAATTCTTTCTATGGGGATTTTTGGCCCTTTGCCGCAAGGCACCTTTGGTCTTATTCTGGGTCATGCCAGCTCCACTATTCAGGGCCTCACTATTTCTCCAGGAGTCATTGACAACGATTATACTGGAGAAATTAAACTTATGGCTACAGCCTTTCAGGGACCAATTACCATTTCCCTTGGCCAACGGATTGCTCAATTAATATTACTCCCCCTCGATGATAAAAATCCTTGCTATAAGCAAAAGAGAGGCCCCCATGGGTTTGGATCATCAGATATTTATTGGGCACAAGAGATCACTCAAAAAAGACCCCTTCTTAAGTTAAAATTAAAAGGAAAAACCTTTGAAGGCCTTATAGATACTGGCGCAGATGCCACAATTATTTCCAGTAAGGATTGGCCTTCATCTTGGCCTCTCACCGCTTCCATGACTCACCTTAGAGGTATTGGACAGACCTCCAACCCCATACAGAGCTCCGAAGTTATTCAATGGGAAGATGAAGAAGGCAATCACGGTACTGTCCAGCCCTACGTGGTTGCAGGCCTACCTATCAACCTCTGGGGCAGAGATATTCTCTCTCAAGTGAAGCTCATTATGTGCAGCCCTAATGAATTAGTCACTCACCAGATGCTCAATCAAGGCTTTCGCCCTGGGCAAGGGTTGGGCAAACACTCTCAGGGCTCAAAAGAGCCGTCCCGGTCACCATAAAAACTGATCGTGCTGGAATTGGCTATGAAAATTTACTCTAACGGCTGTTGACATACCTGTACCCCATGCAGATAAAATATCCTGGAAAACAACAGAGCCTGTATGGGTTGATCAATGGCCCTTAACTTCTGAAAAACTGGCTGAAGCCACAATGTTAGTACAGGAACAACTTGCTGCTGGCCATATCGAGCCCACCACCTCCCCCTGGAATACTCCTATTTTTGTCATAAAGAAAAAATCAGGAAAATGGAGGTTACTTCAAGATCTTAGAGAAATTAATAAAGCTATGATACCTATGGGGGCCCTTCAACCAGGCCTCCCCACTCCTGTGGCGATTCCTGCGGGATACTGTAAAATCATTATTGACCTAAAAGATTGCTTTTTCACAATCCCCCTACATCCTAAAGACTGCAAGCATTTTGCATTTAGTTTGCTGGTGATTAATTTTAAAGGCCCTATGCCAAGATTCCAATGGAAAGTTCTGTCCCAAGGAATGGCAAACAGCCCTACGCTGTGCCAAAAATTTGTAGCTCAAATTATAGACCCATTTAGACAAAGATGGCCTTCTACATATTTAATTCATTACATGGACGACATCCTCATGGCTGGTCCTAACCCCCCTGAACTCCTTGCTTATTCCCAAGAGCTTTCTAGGGCCCTTACCAGAGCTGGTCTTCAGATAGCCCCCTATAAAATTCAATTAAAACCCCCTTACTTGTTTTTAGGCTTTGAACTCTTTCATAATAAGATTCTTTCACAAAAGGTTCAACTTAGAACCGATTGCTTAAAAACTTTAAATGATTTTCAAAAACTTCTAGGAGATATTAATTGGCTCAGGCCTTATCTCAAGCTAACTACTGGAGAGCTTAAACCCTTGTTTGATATTCTTAAAGGGGACCCAGATCCTACTTCCAGTCACTCATTAACAGCCCCCGCCCTAGAAGCCCTAAAGGCAGTGGAAGCCGCAATTCTAAACCAAAGGGTCACCTTTATCTCTTATGAGAAGCCTCTTCTCCTAGTCATTTGTGCTACTGATTTTACACCCACTGGAGTGTTCTGGCAAGAGGGGCCCCTTTTTTGGGTCCATTTACCTGCCTTGCCACCCAAAGTCCTTATCCCCTATACCTCCTGGGTGGCTGAGCTGATAAAAATCGGACACAACCACAGCAGGAAAATATTCGGTAAAGATGCCGACAAAATTGTCCTACCCTATTCCCCTACCCAAATCCAGTGGTTGATAGAGAATGACGATGAATGGGCAACATCCTGCACCTCTTTCCAGGGAGCCCTTGACAATCATTACCCTGCTAACAAGCTTCTCCATTTTCTAAGGACCCAACCATTTGTTTTCCCTACATTGACCAGGATCCTCCCAGCCCCTTCCTCATGCCCCCCTAGTTTTCACTGATGGCTCCTCCAACGGAGTGGCAGCCTTCACCATAGATAATCAAACCACTTCCCTACAATCCCCATTTCACTCCGCTCAATTGGTTGAACTCTGCTGTTTTACAAGTTTTTCAACAACTCCCAAATACTCCATTTAACCTATACACTGACAGTACTTATATTGCTCAATCCATTCCGCTTTTAGAGACCGTGCCCTATATAAAACCCACTACAAACGCCACCCCTCTTTTTTTTCCATTCAGCAGTGCATACATTCCAGGCAACATCCCTTTTATATAAGCCATATTCATGCCCATTCTGGTCTTCCTGGACCTCTAGCCATAGGCAATGCTGTGACTGATAAAGCTGCCCAACTTGCCCTTCTCGCTGAGCTCGATCCTGTGGCTCAAGCCAAAGAAGCTCACTCTTTACACCACCTTAATGTTCAAACCTTAAGTCTTCTTTTTAAAATTACTAGAGAACAAACCCGTCAGATTGTTAAACAATTGTGCAAATTGTGTAACTCTCCTGCCTGTTCCTCACTTGGGTGTGAACCCTAGGGGCCTAGTTCCCAATGAGATCTGGCAAATGGATGTAACACACGTCCCCTCATTCGGAAATTTTAAATATCTTCATGTTACTGTAGATACCTTTAGTGGATTTATTTTTGCCAGCTTCCATGTTGGAGAAGCTTCAAAAAATGTTATTGCTCATGTACTCAATTGTCTTAGTGTCATGGGAAAACCTGAGATTATCAAGACTGATAATGGTCCTGGATATACTGGAAAAAAATTCCAAGAATTTTGTTGCCAATTACAAATTAAGCATGTTACAGGCAAACCATACAATCCCCAGGGTCAAGGGATTGTCGAACGAGCCCATCTAACTATTAAACATACCTTCCACAAATTAAAAATGGGGGATTCATATCCCATGAAAGGCTCTCCAAGAAATATTCTTCATCATGCCTTGTTTGTTCTTAATTTTCTAACTTTGGACGCTCATGGCAAATCTGCAGCTGATCACCTTTGACACCCACAAACTGATAAAAATTATGCCATTGTCATGTGGAGAGACCCCCTCACTTCCCATTGGAATGGCCCAGACCCCATACTCATATGGGGCTGGGGATCTGCCTGTGTTTTCGACACCAAAGAAGGAGCTGCTCGCTGGCTGCCAGAGCATTTGATTAAACCAATAGATTTACCAGAAGATTTTAAAAAATCTTATCCAACTGTTCAGGGTGGTGACACCCCCTGAGACATCCTTTTTCTTCTTCTCTCAATAGATTCTGGCCGCCGGTTTAGTCCTTGCCTTTATCTTAGGCATAGGACTCGCCGCCTCCATCCCTCCCCAGTGGACCCTTGTACAGCAGACTATTCTTGTTACCACTTACTGGATCCTTGTTGGCGTCTTCACACTTCTTAACTGCACCTTATAAAAAGATGAAGCCCATCAACTCTCACGTTTTCACCTTCTTTGTGGCTGTTTCAGGAACCTTACAAGATCTTCAAGACCAAATAGATTCCCTTGCAGAAGTAGTCTTACAGAACAGGTGTGGCCTAGACCTTCTCACCACGGAACAAGGCGGCATCTGCTTAGCCTTAGAAGAGAAATGCTGCTTCTACGCAAACAAGTCCAGAGTAGTTCGTGACAAAATAAGAAGATTCCAAGAAGATCTTGTGCAAAGAAAGAAAAAACTGTTTGAAAATCCCCTATGGACTGGGATGAGTGGGTTTCTTCCTTATCTTCTCCCTATTCTAGGACCCTTCCTTAGTCTCATGCTTGTGCTCTCCCTTGGCCCTTGGGCCTACCAGAGAATTACCACCTTCATTAGAGAACAGATCAATACTGCCCTCGGCAGACAGATACAAGTTCACTATCACCGGCTTGACCTGGCGGACCAAGGCTATGATGTGCCAGATGACTCCCCTCCTTTAGAAGCTGCATAGGATTCAGACCTATGCATATCAGCTCACAATAAAGTGAGTGCAATATGGGCACCAGTGTGGGTGCGAAGCTAAGCATTGCAAGGGAAGGTCCATGAACCACCTCTGAATTCCCTGAGAGAAAAACCTGGATTGAATGGAGGTTGGTATCTAAAATAAATATGCCCTTCCTCCCCTCCACAAAAGATACCAAGGGCCAACATTGACCCCTATCAATGGGGAGTCTCGGAGGAGCCAGGTCACTACTCCCCCAATTGGTTAATGCCCACCGCTAAATAGTGGGCCTCCCCCTCTTTTGTATAAAAGAAGGGAGGAGATGTCGGGAGCCGTAGGCCATAGAAACAATGGTCTCGCCCTTTTTGCCTGGGCCTCTAGTTTCTCAAGCCTGCCCCGTTTACGAAAGATCAATTGACCCAGCTTGTGATTAGACCAATTAGACTGCTGGGATAGAGATTAAGCAGCTGCCGTGATAACATCTCCTCCTTAGTAAAACATTCTGTCTTTTCTCAGTAATCCCCCACCCATGATCTTTTCCAGAGAACATTCTTCAGTTAGGTATCCTAGCAACCTAGATAATCCTTGCCACTTCAGCTGGGGCTGTTTCCCCCTCCTAGCTCCTATATAATCTACCTTGTAAGAATAAACTTTGAGACCTTGATCAGACTTTTGACTTGGTCTCCTTCTTTGTGTCTGGTTTGTCTGTCATCCAGGTTAACTTCCCCTCGAGCCCTTGTTGAACTCCCCGCCGGCTGGGGCAATTTTTTAAGGTATCCTAATGATATTCTAAAAGAGAAGAGAAAATAGAATAATGCAAAATGCTCAGTTAAAACTAGGGAAGATAGAAAAAGAGTAGAAGAAGAAAGAAGGCTCAATGAACTAGGGCAATGAATGGAAACGATTACAAATATGATTGGCATTCATCCAGCTATAATGATAATCACCTTAAATGTGAATGGTCTGAATAAACTAATTTAAAAAGAAACCATCAAAGTGGAAAACAAGACCCAACTTTGTGTTGTCAGTAAGAAACTTACTTTAAATATAAAGACAAAGATAAATTAAAAGCAAGGAGGTGGAGCAAGATTTACCATGCTAATAATACTACTCAAAAGCAGCCTGGAGCAGCTACATTAATTTCAGATGGAGCCAACTTCAGAGCAAGACACATTATCAGGAGTAAAGAGAGGGGCATTACATTATGATAGAGGAGTTGATTCTCCCTCCAGGAGATATGACAATACTTGAAGAGTATGTACCTAGAAGCAGAGTGTCAGGATACATGAGACAAACACTGAGAGAACTGCAAGGAAAAAGAGACAAATTTACTATTATAATTGGAGAATTCAGCAGCTGTTTATCAGTGATTGACCAATCCAGCAGGCAGAAAATCAGTAAGTATATAGCTGAACTGAATAGCAACCATCAATCAATTGGATCCATTGATGTTTATACATTACTTCATCCAAAAACAGCAGGATACATAGTCTTTTCAAATGGAATGGGACAGTGGAAAGCAGTATGGAGGTTCCTCAAAAAACTCAAAATAGAAATACCATTTGACCCAGGAACTCCACTCCTTGGAATTTACCCTAAGAATACAGCAGCCCAGTTTGAAAAAGACAGATGCACCCCTATGTTTATCGCAGCACTATTTACAATAGCCAAGAAATGGAAGCAACCTAAGTGTCCATCAGTAGATGAATGGATAAAGGAGATGCGGTACACATACACAATGGAATATTATTTAGCCATAAGAAGAAAACAAATCCTACCATTTGCAAAAGCATGGATGGAGATAGAGAGTATTATGCTCAGTGAAATAAGCCAAGTGTGGAAAGACAAGTATAAATGATTTCACGCATCTGTGAAGTATAAGAGCAAAGCAAACACAGAAAGTACAAAACAGCAGCAGACTCGCAGAACCCAAGAATGGACTAACCATTGCCAAAGGGAAAGGGACTAGGGAGGGTGTGTGGGAAGGGAGGGAGAAGGGGAATAAGGGGCAATATAATTAGCACACATAATGTGGGGCTCGGGGAAGGCAGTGTAGCACAGAGAAGATAAGTAGTGACTCTGTAGCATTGTACTATGCTGATGGACAGTGACTGTAATAGGGTATGTGGTGGGGACGTGAGAATGGGGGGAATCTAGTAACCACAATGTTGCTCATGCAATTGTATATTAATGATACCAAAATAAAAAATAAATGGAATGGGACATTCACTAAGATAGACCACATTCTGGACCAGAAATTACATCTTAGCATATTTAAAGCAAAAAATCAAGCAATGAAAGTGCATGTTCTCTGCCCACAATAAAATTAATATGGAAATAAAAAGAAAAAAGAAAAATATCAGGAATGTCCCAAATTTGGACATCACGCAACACACTTTGAATAATAGATGGTTCAAAAATAAAAGTGTCAAGATAAACTAATTATCTTGATCTAAGTTAAAATGAAAATACAACATATGAAAATGTGTGGGATGCAGCTAAAATAGTGATTAGAAGGAAATTCATAACATTGAATGCACATATAAGCAAAAGAGAAAGAATCTAAAAATCAATAATTAAGCTTGTGCTTTAGGAAACTCAAAATAGAATAAATTATATCACAATTAAGCATGTGAACAAAAAAGGAGCAGAAATCAACATAATTGAAAATAGAATATTAGTAGAGAACAATCAATAAAACCAAAAATTAGTTCTTGAAATGATAAAAAAGAATTCATAAACCATTGGCCAGGTTAAGAAAGAAAGAGAGAAGATACAAATTACTAAGAGCAGAAATGAGAGAAGGACCCTCAGTACTGCTCCCATGAACATTAAACTGCTCATAAATTGGGTAACTAAGAGGAAATGGATGGAATCCTGGAAAGACACAATTTACGAAAACACAGGAGAAATCAATCATCTACAGAGGCCTATATCTATTAAAGAAATTGAATCAACAACTAACAACCTTCTGAAACAAGGCATCAGACATAGATGGTTTCACTGGTGAATTCCACCAAACATTTAAAGAATAAATGATGCCAATTCTCTACAATGTCTTCCAGAAAATAGGAGCCAAGGGAAAACTTCCTAACTCATTCTATGAGTCAGGCTTTACCCTAATAAGAAAACCAGACAAATGCTCCAGGATGTTGAGCTAGCATGGGCTGCTGACCAGCTCCACAAAATCAATCACGGAAGAAGTACAGAAGCAAGAAGGAAACATGTCTGACAGGAATGACGAAAAAGTATAAACCTCCACAGAGACTGAAGGCTATTTGAAACTGCTGCCTGTGGACGGTTGATGTTCAGAGGCAGTGAAAGAGGGAAGAGAAGGTGGACAAAGCATTCTCAATTCTGCTCTTGTGTCTCACTTCTGTGGCACTGGGCCAATCATTTCCTACCCCTTCAAGAAAGAAATGACCCCTAGCAAGTATTCAATCTACCAACGTGGCAGCTTCCATTGGATATCTAGGACCCACATCAGCTTTGCTGAGGAAAGGGGTTGATGGAAAAGGAGTGGACAAACCAGATGATCCCTGGGCTCTTCCCTTTTTCAGGGCCTCCTATTTCAAGCCTCCACAGTTAATGACTGTCCTGGCCTCCCCACAGTGCTGCTTCCCCACAACCACAGAAATGTTGCCCTGAACAGAAGATTTCCCAGGTGGGGTGTAAAACATGCAGGGAGGGGAGGTAATAGTGATTTCTTGCATGTGCTGCTCTCCACTTGGGGGTTCATCCTTAATTTCATCAGGATCCCCAAAGACTGAGGCTTACCTGCTCACAACTCCCCTCATCTCCCTGTGGACACCTCCCCACAGTTCTCCCTCCTCCCAGAGTCCCTAACTCTTCCCCCTACACTGGTGTGCCCACTCAGCACTGAGGCTTCTCTCCTTTGGTGAATTTCATCTCTTGGTCACCACACTATAGTGAGAAGTGGCCGCAATGGTCTTTCCAACATCCAGCACGCCAATCAGTGACCAGATAACTCTTTGGATTCCAGAGGTCCTCATGGACAAAGAATAAAAGTTACACTGGTTTTAAACACAAACAATTCCTATGAGTCCTTTGAGACACACTTGGCACTTCAGTGACATAGCCTCTGCAGACTAGAGACCCCGTTCTCACATACTCCTGAATGTCTTCTGCCCCAGAACTAATCCAGGGGGTTAGGTCCTACTTTCTTCCCTTAATGTGAAAGGCGGATCCTGGAGCTCAGAACCCCCAAGTGACCTCATTTTCAGGGGCAAAAAACAAGTGTACACTGCTTCATGTGAATTTCAAGCAGAGGTGATAGTAAACTATGGCCATAGACATCAGAATAGAGGTGAACCAAGTGGGGGAGGGTGGGCATTGATCACTAAGAAAGGGTCTCCAAAGGCCTTGTTGGGGTGATGCAGATTTCCCATAACAATCTGAGTGGTGTTTTAAGTATCTTAACCAGAAAAATGGCTGTGATAGTGAGACAGGGACTGTGGGTGTAGTCAGAGTAGGGTGAGTGCCTCCGGAAAAAAGCAAGGCAGGATATTTGCAGTCAGAGCAATATAACTACATGCAAGGAAACCCCCTACTAAAACTCTGTGTTAAACTTTCAGCTCTAGAGTCATTCTTCAGTGACAGCAGTTGGTGTACCTCAGATAAAGAAGAGTAGCACATGTTTATTTTATGCTAATCATTTATAATCATACGTAAGATTCACTTTAACATGCTAAAAGGCCCAGGCCTATGTGCTATATTTCCTCCTTCAGATCTGAAGTGATTTTGCAAACTGGACAAACTAATTTAGCATACAAGCCCAGCCATAACACAGTAAAAGTCAAGAAGACTTCCACCTTATAAGATTGCTGTTAACTTACTCTTTAGCAAACAATTCCTCAGCCCACCTTGGGGGCTGAGCACGTGGACTTGTTTCATATGCCCCCAGACCAAGATGCTGGTATCTCAGAGAGAAATCAACAGAGCAGGAGGTCACTTGTATCAAGTTAATTGTAAATATCCTGGGATTACTTAATAAGTCCACACCCCTAAGCTTTTATTTCATGTTCTCAAAAAATCCTCATCTGCCTATAAATCTCCCTAGACAATGCAACACTATGGACTCTCTTGTCCCCACCAGGAGCTCTGTCTGTCCTCTCACTGTATCTCTCAATAAAAGTCTCCCTGGCTCTCCTACTTTTTCTGTTTGCTAAGTTCATTCTTTGACTCCGCAAACAAGAACCCCGGCATCAACAGCACCATTTCGTTAGTGGAAGCTACACACAAGGCTCCAGGAGAGGAGGCACTTTACGTTTTGGGGTCATTTCTGCACAAACTCAGGTATCGGGCTTGGCCAAGCATCCCAGTGATGTGGCGTTAGGTGTATATACTGTGGGTTTCCCTTCCTTTCGACCTGCTGCGCTGGTGAGTCCGCTGGAGCCCTGCTGTCTGGAGCGAATAAAGGTCCTAGTCAATTTCGGGATTAAAGACAAATCGAAACACGCTTAAATTCCTGTCAAGACAGACATCAGACACTGTTTGGGGTTGGAACCAGAGTTACTTCAGCCACAACACAGAATGCTAACCCTGCTGTGTTTCCTTTAATTGTTTTGATGTAAAAATATTCACAATATTTCAATGCGATGTTCTTGGGCATCTTGCTTCCTGACAGAATGCAGTAGGAAGCACAAATACCTATGTGCTGTACTTTCCAAAAATGTTTAGTTTGATCAGAATGTAGGACATTGAACAAGATAACTAGCCTGTCCTCTTCAAAACTGATGCCGTCAGAAATGACAAAAAGAAAGAAATCGGGAGAGAGTCCCAGGTTAATAGGGGCTGAAGTTCAATTTAGGAACCTTAATTGGAACATGGAGATATGTCACTACCATAGTACACACTTTTAATCCTTAATCTCTCTTATATATGATATAGATGCATATGAATCATACATACATATATATATATATATATATATATATATATATATATAGATGTGACATTTTAAACAATGAGAAAAGCTTTATCTGGAACATATTAGATGATATTGAATTAATATTAATGTCCTTAGTGTTAGGTGCCTTGTATGGAAAGGGGTCAGCTCTTCCTGAATTCCATCCTTCTGATGTCAGTCCTCCCTCTTGGAAGGAAAAAAGCTTCTAGTTGTCTATTATGTCACCTTTAGCCAATCATACCGCTCCATGCTCCCTAGGACAGCTTGTCCACTTCTCCCCCTCCTATCCCCTTATAAGCCCCCACCTTCCTTACTGGGTGTGACTTCCCCAGCCTGTGTTTCAGACTGGGGAACATCGCCCAGGAATTGTGCTCAAATAAACTGCCTGGCCCTTTGTTTCCTCTCATCGCCTGCTTATTTTGGTTAAAATTTATCTTACATTTGGTGCCAAAATCCTGGGAAGGAGCGTGAGCGCGGGGCCCCTACTGGCCACCGATGGCCCTGCCCTCTCCTTCCCCTACCCAGGACCTCAGCCTGCTCTCCGCTGTGTGGACTATTTTCTAGTGAGTCTCTCAGTTTTCCTCAGTCTGTTTCCCTTCCTAACTCCATTTCACCTGGTCCGTTAGAAATCGTAGCTACGTCCAGGTTGGGGCATCCAGCCCAGCCTCTGCAGGCATCCGGCCCACCCTTGGCCCTGTGGTGTGGGAGACATCCCTAACCCAGGCCCCAGGACGTCTAAGGGCATCTGGCCTGCCCCTGGCCCTGCAGTGTGGGAGACGTCCCTCACCCAGGCTCCGAGGATGTCTCCCCTGACTTGGCGCACTTGAGATGCTGGGTGCTCCTCTCAGTGGGATTAGTTGGGAAGTGGCACAGACATGGGGAACCGGCCTTCAAAAGCAGAGGCTCAGATCCTGCTGTGGTGTCTCATTTCTAATTTGGCTACTCTATATTTGTCCCAGAAAGTTTGCAAATAGAAGCTAGTCTTTCTTTGCTCTGAGGCCAGGCCTCAGTATCCCTTGGACAATCAATCTTGCTGGCCCCCTGAGGGAACTTTGAATTCTGGCCTCCTCACCGACTTGATTAATTATTGCCACCGGAGTGGAGAGTGGAGTAAAATCCCATATGTGCAGGCTTTTTGGACTTTGGGCCCCCACCCAGACCTTTATGTTAAGTGTTCAATGACTCAGGCTCTTCTAGCCCGATCTCCAGTTAAAGATTGCCAGCCTCTTACTCTGCCCAGTCCTTCTTCCTTTTCAGATCCGCCAAAAGACCTCAGTTGCCCACCTCCCTCAGCTCGCAATCCCCTCCCCCTCTCTCCACAACCATCTTTAAGTCCTTTGTCTTCACATGTCTCGCCGCCATCTTAAAGTCCTACATTCTCAACCATGCCATTGTCCTGCTCTTCTCTTCCGGTGGCTGCACCACTCCCCCTTCTGCCTTCACCACCCTCCTCCCCCACCGGAACACGCTCCTCCTACCTTCTGGTTCTGGAAGCCATGGACAGGAAGCTGAAGAGAGGGAAAGCAATTAGATATCAGTGACTCAAGTGTTTATATCAGTTTTTCTGTGTATAAGTTTTTGTGTAAGAAGTGTTGTTGACTGTAGTCATTGTGTCTCAGTTTGTATGTTTGTGTGTCTAGGTGTGTGGATGAAAAATATTTTCCTACCTCCAGATGGTATTAATAAAAATTGATTTAAAAACAAGCACTTGTGAAAATTGAGCATTCTAAAACTTCTAGAAAATCTGGTAAAAAATGTTAAGCATTAATGCTAATTTGGGTTTGGCTGAGGTGGGCATGTCCTTGTGGTTATCAGCTGCCTAAGTTTACCTAAGGTCATTTAAGTTGATGTTATCTGCCAAATCTTTTAAGAATAAAATGCTTAAAGGCTTGGCTTTGTCTAGTATTCAGTAAAGGTCTTGTAAGTAATCTAGCATAGTTGCTACAAATGAGTGAACTAAATAAGTGTGGCAAGTGAACACCTTTTTAATTGTGTGTTACAGTGTGTATACCTACCTACAGCCTGAGAATCTTTGTGGTAACCTAAAACCTTAATGTTTTGCTAAGTTAAGAAGATATACTTTGTGTTTAGTGAGAGATTGTGCTGTAAAGCTCATAGTTACAGAAATTATAAAATGTTCATAAATTTGTCAATCTAAAGAATGCATGTAACAGTTTACAATAGCCTGCTTCTTAGTGTCCACTAAAAATTAAAGTACCTAATAGTTTTAAGTTCTAATTACAACTACTTAAAGTAATAAGGAAAACATTTCTGCATGCTAAAGAATGTGTCTTTTGATAAAAGAAAGTAATTATTCTAAAGTACAGCTGTTTATTTAGAGGGAGAAATCTAAATGAAAAAGAAGGGTATAGAAAGTTTGTAGAAGAATTTAATATGGTCATACTATATAAAATTAACGCAAATAAGTCTCAGTATCAAGTACACAGCAAAATTAGAATTTTATTTTCAGTTAAAAAAGACAAAGTTTCTTAACTGTTAGTCTATTCTTAATATTGAAAGATTGCAATAGGTTCTCTAATTGTTCAATCAAAGCAGTTTCTCATGCTTAAAGTCTCAATGAGTTGTCGTAGTATTTAAGAAAATGAGATTTTAATATAAAAAAGACTAAAAGCTAAACTTTGCTAACAACTGTGTAACCTTCTTTATTTGCCACTGAGGTATTTTGTTGTCATTCTGGTTAAATGGATAAGTATTGCTTCCTGGCCACCTATAATCCTATTTAAGCAAGTGCCAAAAAAAAAAAAATCAAATGCAAAAAGGTGATTTTACCTCGAGTTAACTCTGATATTTTCCAGAGGGCCCCTGGAACATGTCAGAGGAATTTTTTCTCATTAGAGAAAGTATTTGGCTAATTTGGCTTATTTATCTGATATATAATCACCTGCTTAATTACCTGGAAAGCACTGTCAAAGGGAATGATGCTAAACTTTGTTACTGAATGTTTTGTGTTACAGAAATATCCAAATTTCCTTATGTCAACTGTCTTATAGTAAGCTCTCATCAGATCTTTAACCATTGTCATTTGTGTCTTTCCTCATTTATAGTCACTGTTTAATTACTCCTAAACTAGTAAAGAAGTAGATTTCAGCAGAACAGGTATTGTTTACATAAGATTAAGTAAACTAAGGAAGATGATTTTGTGGCTTTTGGTTTCAAATGTTGCTGATAACATGTTTTAAACTTTTTCTCTTAAGCAGACAACAGTTTATTAAATGACTGCCTTTATAAGCAGAATTGAAACTTTATCTTTCTCTCTACCTGATCCCTCCAGAATTTAAAAACTCTCAGTGACTACTTTTCTATTTCATGGCAGTATGTTTATTTGCACAAGTTCAATAAGAATCTGCTTTTCTTGTAAGAAGACCAATTAAAAACACTGGTTATATTACCATGGCTTTAACTGGAACGTCATACGTGAGAGATGTGCGTAAACTCAGATATGAACAGAAAGCTTTAAGGAATTAAGATTGACTTTATTAAACCAACAAAGCCTCTTAGAAGAACTGGCCTAGTACCTTGCTTACAGAGTTCCCAGCAGCCTTACCAGGTGAGTAAAGAAGGTCACTTCCTGGCAGTGCAGGAACCTCAGAAATGTCTTGAGAACCTCAAGAAGAGAATAATTCACCCAAATGTACAGGTACTGCAGGCACAACCTGATGGCAAGTCTGGCTTGGCTTTCTGGCCTCAAGAAGCCTTTAAAAGTCCAATTTGAAATTCCTTACAAAAAGTTCCAGCAAAGCACATTTAAAAGAGCCTATGTAATCAATTACTCTTCTTGCTGCACTTATACAAATAATCAAGCCAACTGTTAATTATTTTCTTAATCTGGCTACTTCTAATAAAAATGAGGGTGATTTTAGAGAAAAGTATTGTTTCAATAATGCAGTCTTAGCTATACTAAATCCTAATACTAGTCATTGAGATGTAAACTTGATCCAGAATTCCAGTCCCCCATAATAGCCTGACTAATGCCCCTACTGAGCCCCTTAATAACAGTTTGTAGTTTACTCTTAGTTGCCCCTTGTGTCCTCAGGTTTCTCCAACAGTTGCTAACCCAGATGACCCAGGTCACCACCAACCAGATGTTACTTCACCATTACACACCTCTTCCCACTAACCCCCCTCCTTCGGCCTAATACCAGCCTCAAACCCCCACCACACCTTTTGTTAGCCAGAAGTAGCCAAATTGAGTCATCGCCCATTATGACCAAAAGACTGGAATGTTAGGCTGGAGGAATGAAAAACAAGGACATGCAAATAGAACAGAGAGATACCATAAAAGGAGAACAGACCAGAACCCAAGGTCCATGCCTCATATGGAAAGGGGACAGCTCCTCCTCAATTCCAGCCTTCTGATGTGCCAACTAAGACCCGGATGTCAGCCTCCTCCCTCTTGGAAGGAAAAAAGTTTCTAGTTGTCTATTATGTCACCTTTAGCTAATCATACCTCTCTACGCCCCCTAGGATAGCTTGCCCACTCCTCCCCCTCCTAACCCCTTATAATCCCCCACCTTCCTGACCCGATGTGACTTCCCTGTGTTTCAGACCAGGGAACATCACCCGGGATTTGCGCTCAAATAAACTGCCTGGCCGTTTGTTGCCTCTCGTTGCCTGCTCATTTTGGTTAAAATTTATCTTACACTTAGATTAGGTAATTGAATGATATTATGGTTATGTAGGATATTACCCTTAACATCAGGAAATACATGCTGGAGCATTTACTGATGAAGTGAACTTTTTGTCTGCATTTACTAAAGCAGTAAGAATGTGTGTGAGGGTGTGTATAGACAGGGAAAATGAGCAAACGATGTCAATTGTTGAATTTATATGAAGAGATAGAGGTGTTCATTGTATTGTTCCTTCAACTTTTTTGCAGGTTTGAAAGTTTTCAAAGTAAGTAGTGGTTAGGGAAAATGATTGAAAAACTCAGGAGAGGTCATTTGGGCGCACACTCCCCCAGCCGTCCCCTGCAGCCCCCGCTGTCTGAGCAAGGCATCCTCCATACTCAGCACAACTGGCCCCGGGGAATGGAGGTGGCCAGTCCCCACAGCCCTGGCAGGGCCGTCCTTTTCCGGGGCCCTTGGGCATGTGCCTGTGGGCGGATCGCAGACATGAGGGTCACGAGCGCAGGGCCGCAGCGCCGAGGAGGGCTGTGCTCATTCCCTGCTGTGTGCAGACCATGCCAGCCTCACCTCTCAGTGCCGGCACTGCTGACCTGCTGCCTGTGGCCGGTGTGGGCGGACAACACAAGCCAGGAGCACTACATGGCGCTCATCAGTGTGATGGTGCAGAAGCCTAGCTGCGGCGTGCTGTTCACTTTCCCTATCGACCACAGGCGCTACGGGCTCGACTCACCCAAGGCTGAGGTCCACGGCCAGGTGCTGTCACAGCTGCCCATCCACGGAATTGCTGATCATCTGGGCTCTGATCCTCAAACACAGTTCTTCATTCCCCCTAATATCAAACAGTGGATTGCCTTGTTGGAGAGGGAAAATTGCACATTTAAAGAGAAAATAATCACAAGCTGCTTTCCACAATGCAGTTGCTGTAGTCATCTACAACAATAAATCCAAAGAGGAGCCAGTCACCGTGACTCATCCAGGCACTGGACATACTATTGCTGTCGTGATTACAGAATTGAAGGGTAAGGATATTTTGAGTTACCTGGAGACAATATCTCTGTACAAATGACAATAGCTGTTGGAACTCGAATGCTGCCAAAGAACTTCAGCTGAGTTTCTCTAGTCTTTGTGTCATTTTCCTTTATTGTCCTGATGATTATTTCTTCAGCTTGGCTCATATTCTACTTCATTTGGGAGATCAGGAATACACATGCACACGACAGGAAGCAGCATTGCCTTGGAGATGCAGCCAAGAAAGCCATCAGCAAACTGACAACCAGAACAGTAAAAAGGGTGATAAAGAAACAGACCTGGACTTTGATCACTGTGCAGTCTGTGTAGAGAGCTATAGGCAGAATGACATCCGGATTCTCCCTTGCAAGCATGTTTTCCACAAATCCTGCATGGAACCCTGACTTAGTGAACATTGTACCTGTCCTTTGTGCAAACTTAGTATTTTGAAGGCCCCAGGAATTGTGCCAAATTTTCCCTGTACTGATAATGCAGGTTTTGATATGGAAAGGCTCTCCAGAACCCAAGTGCTTAACCAGAGATTGGCCCTAGGCCTTGAGCCACTTCGAACTTCAGGGATCTCATCTCTGCCTCAGGATGGGGAGCTCACTCCTAGGACAGGTGAGATCCACATTGCAGTGACAAAAGAATGGTTTATTATTGCCAGTTTTGTGCTCTCCTGTGCCCTCACACTCTGCTACATGATCATCAGAGCAGCAGCTAGCTTGAACACCAATGAGGTAGAATGATTTTGAAAAAGAAAAAAGAAAAAACTGCCTTCTGACTGACTGTCTTGAAGGAAAAAAGAACCTTTTTTTGTGCATCATTTACCAATCATGCCACACAAGCATTTACTTTTAGTACATTTTATTTTTTCATAAAATTGCTAATGCCAAAGCTCTGTATTAAAATAAATAATAAAATAAGCGACTGCGTTGTTGAATAAACAACAGCAACTCAAGAGACTGTGAAGATATAGCTGGTACTGGAGTGAAGCTTCACTGTCTATGGGTCTCCCCATTGCAGGAGAGTGTGACAGTTGTCAGTACCACCCACTGGTACAAAAAAATGTAAGTCACTTGTCTACTGCACAAAGCCTTCTAAAAGATCCATCCCTGACACCAAAGATTTGTCCTTACGTGAATCAGCCATCTAGCCTAGAAATCTGGTAAATTGGAGGCTACTTTATAGGTCTCAAAAATTCTGAATAAGATGTCCTGCTTTTTATACTTGGTTGCAAATGACAAGTCAGTGGTTAGTGTAAGATAAATTCTAGCCAAAACAAGCAGGCGATGAGAGGCAACAAAGGGCCAGGCAGTTTATTTGAGTGCAATTCCTGGGTGATGTTTCCTAGTCTGGGTATTACAGGCCAGGGAAGTCACACCCAGTCAGGGAGGTGGGGGCTTATAAGGGGTTAGGAGGGGGTGAAGTGGGCAAGCTATCCTAGGGGGCATGGAGAGGCATGATTGGTTAAAAGTGACATAATAGACAACTGGAAACTTTTTTTCCTTCCAAGAGGGAAGAGGCTGACATTCGGGTCTTAGTTGGCACATCAGAAGGATGGATTTCAGGAAGAGCTGTCCCCTTTCCATATAAGGCAAGGACCTTGGGGTCTGGTCTGTTCTCCTTTTATGGTATCTCTCTGTTCTGTTTGCATGTCCTTGTTTTTCCTTCCTCCAGCCTGTTAGAAGGAATTTATTTTCAGAAAGAAAAAAATCCAGATGAGAGTGGCATTATTTGAAACTGCCCAGTTTCATCTAGACATTATATTCTCTCTCCCTGTGGGTCCTAAACAGAGACTTCTAGGATGGAACTTTGTTAGACCTGTACAGGAAATAGAAGAGTGAAGAGCAAACTCTCAGGATCTAGCAGAGATAGTAACATTGCTCCCTTGGGTTCCATAGGTGGACATGTATGAGATGTTGCTCTGCTTCCAGAAGCCTAACTGTGGGGCAGAATTTCTACCTGAGTTACCTCAGGTCCCAGAGGGTGAGACAAAATATGGTTTTTCTATGTGATATCAAATGTTCAGTAACAATTAATTTTGGAAGGCAGTTGCTATCATTCTGAGGTATAAATGTAATAGGCATGTTAATGTTTGAGTTTCCTGCTTTTAGGCATGCAGGTATTTATTCATAGACCACTGTCTTTATGAGAATTGATTGCCTTCCTTGGAATCTGTGGTGTGTGCTACAGCACACTATATCTTAACCAAAATCTGACTCCGTGACCTAGCTACCTCTCATTGTCTGGCGCCAGGGACGTCTTGCCCCAGTGACCTGGGGGCAATTACATTCCTAGAGCAAAGCGTGTTAATCATTGTGTTTAGAAACTTGTAACCCACTCAAGAATGTGATTACCTGATCAATAAATATGAGAGATGCTCTTTCAGCACCACTCTCGGGCTGTTATGCCTTGAGTCCCCTGGCTGGCCCTTTCAGATCTTTGATATCTCATTGTATCTCCCCCTCCTTTCTGCGGGACAGAAGCAGAGGGATCTGACAAGGCAAGAGAAAGAGCACTTATAATTTTGATTTGTAGAAAAAAACAACAACAGGCAACACAATATATATAATAAACTCTATTCTCAGAGATTTCCAAGCCCTTGTCATTCAAGGAAAACGGACATGTGCTGAAGAGCTGAAGAGTAGTCTCCAGAGACATTATTCTGATTTATTTTTGACCCAAGTCCTTCCCATTTTCTTCCAGCTGCTGCTGACTCTAGTTATCTGCAGGCTGGGGGTAGGTATTGGTGCCCTTTAGGCAGTTATCACATTGCAGGCTGAAGGACTGTGGTTTCTGCAGTCAAACTCTCTTGGGATCTGGCAGAGATAGTAACATTGTTTCCTTGGAGTTTCCTTTTACTCTTTTTGGAGTAAAAGTCTTGAGGAGCTGTGAAGTTCGCTCTGCGGAAATGGAGCCCTCTTGCTTTGAGTTGGACTTTCATTTGTTTTGTTGTTTTAGATTTTCTCATCAGTTGGGGAACTGTTCATGGCTAAGCTTTATTGAAATTATTCCAGGATTCCATAATTCCAGGATTAGTTGTTAACTGAAACAGAAAAAAATATCCATAAAACTAAATGAGAATCTTCTGTCAGGTTTTGCTGAGTCCTAACAGAGGCTGGAGTAAGAGCTATGTGAAGAATGAGGCCTTTTGCAACCTGAATGCCATGAGGTGGATAAACTATGGTGGTCAGCTACAGTCTGGAAGAAGGCAGCTATACTAGCAGATTAGAGGGAAAGTGCTCTGAAGTATACCATCTGCCCTGTGGCATGGAACATAGGTCCCCACCACCTTGTAATGCTTATAGCCCTGCTCAAAGTTGCTGCAGGTGGGTTAGCTAGGTGCCACCTGCCTCCACCTCATATCAGTTTACTCTCCGTTCTATGCCTCTGGAGGAAGAGGAAGGCCTTTCATTCCCTGCAGAAGACATGTGTCTGGCTTCAAACATGTGCATTCATAAAGTCTGTTCAAGGAAAGGGAGGATGTTTTGCATGGAAATCCCCTAAATCCATGGAAAGCTCCTAAATGCATATCCTCTTCCTTTTACATAAGAGGGTGCTGAAGGAGGAGCCCAAGAATGTGAAAAATCAACAGGGTCCTCAGACATCATCTGTGATATTGTGATTTATAATAAGAAATATACATTGGGTCTTCATCCCCCTCTCTGGTTCAGAGCTTCTAAAGCTCTTGGAATTTCCTAAGTGACAGGAACTATAAAAGTATCTTTTGTTATGCTAATAAGGTGAATTTGGGGAAACCCTTAAAGGTGGTGCTGGTTGCCAAAGGAGCACACCATGCCCTCAGAGGGGATGGACCAAAAGGTCCAACCCCTTGACCTCCTGGGAGGGGAGAGGGGCCAGAGACTGAGTTAGTTCAATCACCAATGAGCCAATAATTACTCAGTCATGCCTACATAATGAGGCCTCCATAAGAAACAAAAGGATGGGGTTCAGACAGCTTCTGGGTGGGAGAGTGGTGCACTCAGCAAGGGCATGGAAGCTCCATGCTCTTCCTCTGTACCTTGCCCTAAGCATCTCTTCCATGTGGCACTTCCTGAGTTATGTTTTTTTTGTATCATTAATATGCAATTACATGAGCAACATTGTGGTTACTAGATTCCCCCCATTGTCAAGTCCCCACCACATACCCCATTACAGTCACTGTCCATCAGTGTTATAGAGTCCATCAGATGCTACAGAGTCACTACTTCCCCCTATATTATGTGTGCTAATAGTAATGCCCCTTATTCCCCTTATCCCTCCCTTCCCATCCACCCTCCCCAGTCCCTTTCCCTTTGGCAACTGTTAGTCCATTCTTGTGTCCTGTGAGTCTGCTGCTGTTTTGTTCCTTCAGTTTTTGCTTTGTTGAGTCATGCTTTAAAAAAAAGGTAATCTAGTAAGTAAATGTTCCTCTGAGTTCTGTGAGCCACTCTAGTGAATTAAGTGAACCTGGGGTGGGGTGGCTTGGGAACCTCTGGTTATAGCCCATTGGAAGAATAGGTGACAATCTGGGCTTTTCCCTGGCATCTGAGGATGGGGCTTTTGGGAGTGTAGGAGTACAGTGGTCTTGTACCACTAAACATTTAACCCGTGAAATCTAATGCCATCTCCTGGCAGATCACATCAGAATTGAGTTGAATTGCAGGACACCCAACCAGTGTCTCCAGAATTGCTTGTTGATGTGGGAAATACCCCTCTCCACATTGATTGTTAACAGGAGCTATTTACCATCCAAGTACAGGTCCAATTTTGGCCATGAAGAAACAGTGGTGTCCAGAGGCTAAGTACAAGCTAAAGCCACATGAGGGTTAGTAAATGGGGAAACTGGGGCTAGAATCCAGAGCTCAAGCCTTTTCACTGCATCACAGAATTTAAGAAAAGGGAGAGGAAAAGCTCCACTCTGGAGGAAGCCAACAGTCTCTAGAGGCTGTTGGGTACCATTCCTGGGACAGGTATACAGCTTTACAGAAAGTCTCTTACAAGTGTTCTTCTAAGGAGGTTAGGGAGAAAGCAGTTTCTCAAATGTGTTTGATCATGAGACAAAGCAAGAACTAACTATACAATTCTTTGTAACTCAGTGTTCCATTAAAAATAAAAAGCCCTGACTACATGTAATGGGTCCTACCTTACATTTTCCATCTTGATTCTTTAAATGAAACCCATAGTAAACAGCCCACTATATTGTTTTCACAGCCCACTAGTGGTTCAGAATCACAATTTGAAGAATTTTGCTTTAGATTAGACTTTTCATTAAGCAAAATCCCAAAAGAGTGTGTTGGGAGGAAAATGCTTCCTCTACCCACTTAAGTTTAAATGATCCAGGGACTTTGCATTAACTGACAGTAGATAAACAGGAGAAAAGACAAGGTTTATTTTCACAAGTGTGTGGGAGTGCTTATTAATGGATAACTCCCTGACTGCAGAGGTTAAAGGTTCATATACCAACTTAACAAAGGTGGAGTTTGTTCAGGGGTTCAGTGGGAAAGTATGGAACATTCTACTGGTCTTTTTGATGCTATTGGTAATGGAAACTCTGTCTCCAGGGCAGCTGAATTTGCAGGACAACTCCCTTGACAGAGGGGTTCCTGGCACCTTTGGGATGCTCTGCTTTAGTCAGATATGGGAATTTCAGATAAGATTTCAAATGCTTTAACTTTAAAATAATCTTTATGCCAAATCTGTGATACCTTCAAGAGCTTTTAGATCTTACTTTCCTAAAGACAATATAATAGCAATAAAAATCTTAAACTTTAAAGAATAAATTTTATATTTATATTTGCCTTCCCTAAACTGGAGTGATATATTAACAAACAAAGAAACAAACAGAAATTCCCTAAGAAATAGTTTGGAAAGCACTGGGTGATGGGGACACCTAGGCATCAGAAATGAGTTCTTTTTCAATTTTCACTTGGGAGCTCTGTCCTTTCACTTTATCTCTAAATAAAAGCCTGTACCTTGCTCTCCTACCTTGAGTGTTTGTGAAGCTCATTCTTCAGCTTTGTGAACAAGAACCCCAGCATCAAAAGGACAGAGCTCCTGGCTTGAGCCAGGAGGGGATGAGAGTCTGTAGTTGGCTCATTGTCTAGGCGTTTTATGTGCGGTTGAGGATTTTCAGGAATGGGGATAAAGGGCTAGGGGTGCAGACTTGTTGAGTGGTCCCAGAAAGCTCATTTTTGATGAGTAATAGAAGAAATTTCCTGCTCTGATTCTTTCTCAAGATAGCAGTTTCCCTCTGGAAGCATGTCATTAAGACTGCCTACCCTGCCCCCAAGGTGGGCTGGGTTGTTGCCTGTTTGCTAAAGTGCATTAAGAATCTTACTTAACATCTTGGGCTGTTTATAGTTGGGCTTGTTTACTGTGAGAAAAACACTCACTGGTCCAAATTCTGTAAGTGGACACAGAGACAAAGAGAAGCAGAACGAGGCATTAATGACGATCCTGCAAGATTGGGTGTCTGGTGGGCAGGCACACCTGGGGAGTTTGGCACCAATAATTTATTTTCTAGTGCGCGAGTCCCTCCCCTGGTTCCTCATTGGCTGAGTACTTCAGGGTTCACATTCTTCGCCTGATGTCGACTAAGCCAGTTATATCTTTCTTTTACAGTTGTCTTAATCTTATTGGTAGGTTTAAAAGAACTCAAACAGGTATTGCCAAGCCCTTATCATTTCCCCCACCCCACCCCCACTCTCAGCCCAAGCAGCTGCCACCATGTGGCCCTTTGTTAATACCTTATTGTTAAAATGTTTAAACATCCTAGTGGGAATAAGTCACATTTAGGTTTCATATTCTTTCCTAACATTTGCTAAATTAGTCTTTTTCCTAGGCTGCAGATTACTTGGTTAGGATCAGAGAAGGAAATACAGCACATAGGTACGGTTAAAATAAGCTGGGCCTTTTAGCAGGCTAAGGTAAATTTTAGTGTCATGATCTAAATTGATACAGTGAAGTGACGGGTTATACTGAGACACTTTATCTGCAGAACACTCAAACATTCCAGGCCAAGTTGCTGCTGGCCTTTTGAGCTTTAACTGATCTCACTGAAGATGTCTATATTCCTAGTCTGGTATCTTTACCCAAGAGAATTAATGTGACTCTGAAATTGAGTAATGCTTAACACAGTTTCAACAGGGACTTCTTTGCCCATTGCTACATTGTTCTGACTGTAATTATCTTGCTCTGGTTTTTCTCTGGAGGCTCTCACCCTATTCTGCCTAAAGCCATGGTCCCTGTCTCAACCTGAGATTGTAAGAATGGGAATAAGTTAGCATAAGAGTAGCCATCTTAAGGGCCTAGAAGCCATTTTCTGGGTATGTGACTTAAAAAGAAAAACTGGAACTGGGTAAGGCCTTGGAAAACAAGTTAATCATGAACACCGGGTTGGGGGCAGCTGTGGCCTTCGGTCAGCTAACCTTGGTCAGCTAATCTTACATACCAAGCTTATCATGCAGAACCTCCCTAACAATTGAGGAGTGGTCTTATCTTGCTCTCGCTTAACCCCAGGATGTATGACTTCTTGCAAAATATAATGTGCAGCTGTGGAAAATTACTATGAGTTAAGTGTTTTGAAAATACTATATAAACCCTTGGCTTTGAGTGCTCGGGGTCCTTGTTGAAACCCGCTGCACCGGGCAGACACTTGGACCCCAGCTAGCTGGAATAATAAACCTCTTGCTTGTTGCATTGATCTGCTGTGGCCTTCGTCTCCTCACTAGGGTGAAGCGCAGACCAGAATAAGGCCGTTATGTCTTACAAGATCTTAGTAGATTGCTAGTCCTTCTTGTCTCTGGTCACATATTGGAATCACCTGGGAGCTTTGACCAACTGATGCCCCAAACACACGTGAAACCATTTAAATCAGAATCTCTATGTATGGACTCCAGGCATTTATTTGCGTTGGGCAAAATCTTACCAGGTTCTTATAATAATGACAGTGTCCTTGTGGGTAAAATTGTAACATTTCCAGAAAATCTCACGTGGCTTTAGTACATCTGCATATCAAAGGCGGTCATAGGTGGAAAGAAGTCTGGCTTTAGTGCATTTGCATCATTCCTCTGGGGTGGAGAAGTTCATCTCCATATCAGTGGGTAATTACCTGGACAAGGAGGGCTTATCAGTACCTAAGAGGTGAAGGGGAGGGCTGATTTGGCTTTCTGCTGGAGCAGGAAAGAGAGAAACAGCCCCAGATTGCAGTTTGTGAGCAATAAACAGATTTTAAACTTTATGTCTCCCTTTGATGATTTTGGTTTTTAGAGGTATTTTGCCCCAGGATTTCCTCTCCCCGGACTTACAGTCCTTTATAGCTACTTGGCAGACTGGGTAAAATTGTAATATTTCAAGACTATCCGTCTGGCTTTAGTACATCTATCTGCATATCAATAGGCCTTCAGAGGTGGAAAGAAGTGTGGTTTTAGTACAATTGCATATCCTCAGGGGTGGAGAGAAGTTCATCTCCCTATCAATTGTAATTACCTGGGCAACAGAGGGCTTATCTGTACCTGAGAGGTGAGGGGTGCTGCCGGTTTTTTGGAGCAGGAAAGAGAGAAGGGCCCGGAATGCAGTTTGTAATCAATAAACAGATTTTAAACTTTATTTCCCCTTTGACTGACTTCAGTATTTAGAGATATTTTGCCCCGGGATTTCCTTTCCCCGGACTTATATCTGGTGGCAGTCGTCATGGTGTCTCTGAACCCAAAGTCTGTTACAATGGGTATGACCTTTGGGAGGGCTGCTCCTGTGGATGGTGGGGAGGCTCCAGTGGATGCAGTGGCAGAGGGTGCTGCTTCACCTGTTATTATCCCCCCAGCTGTGAGGCTTTCAAGTTGGGAACCCCTAGTGGGGAATTGGCCTAGGGTAAAGTACCTCCTAGAGGGGTGGGGCCTTCCCCAATACTGGGGAAAGGTGGAAACACTGGAAGCTGCACAATTAGCCCTCCTTGAGTTGGAAGACTGCTTGGACTCCTTAGGGGGCCATGTAGTGGCTGGCATTGTAGGGACTTTTTTAATTGAGATAGTGGAAAATGTTATACAGGAGAAAGACAGTATTATCGAGGGACTTAGGTGGGAGAGAGACACACTTCAGCATCCCTTGAAGGAACTGGACGATAACCTAAGCTGTTAAAGAAGAGAGACAGTTACTGGAAAACAGGTCACTCTCCTAGAAGATTCCTTATCAGCAGCGATGGGGGGTGGGGGGGAGACAGCAGGAAAAGCTGTATCGCAGGAGGCCATGGGGGAGGGGAAGAAATGAAGGCAAATTCTGGTGTGCTAAGATCCCCACCCCTTACAATCCAATCACCACCGACCAGATGGTCACCCACCCCTTAAGATCCAATCACCAACGCAGAACACACCCTACCCCTACTCCTTAAAAATGCGCTTCCTCACCCACAAGCTGCTGCTCCCTCTTTCTGGGGGCAGCCACTTTCTCTTTCAGATAATAAAATCTCTTGTGTGGGTCCATGTCTCCTGAGTCATTTTGGGGTAAGGAGGGTCACAGTAAAATACCTTTTCATTGGTGCTGTGACTCGGATGAGGCTCTCCCATTGACTTTGCTCTTCCTCCAGGAATCTGAGTTGCTTTGGGAACCCTCACTGCCCAATCCTCCTCCACGGGCTCACCATCCATTTCCCCAGTTGCTCGTCTTCTCACACAACACCAACCTTCAATTTGGTAAGTCTCCCCTTTATGGCCAACTTAAATGTCCCTTTGGAACCTGGTAAGTGACTGTTGAGTGTCCGGCACTCCCAAGGGCTCCTCTGGGACAGGGGGACCCTCAACCATAACTTTCAGAGTCACAGTTGATCCCCATAGTTGACCCTTCTCTGCCTCCCCATGGTGAGAATCCTCATTCACTGAGGCCCAGTCTTCCTTTATCTACTCATAAACTCCTGGTTCCAGGTACCAAGCCTCCTTGGCATTTTCACCTTGACCACTTGGTTAGAGGGGATGATGACCCAGTAACTGTGTCTGGTCTTCTCTGCAACCTTCTCAATCACTCTGGGATGCTTCAGTGACTTGTGAATGATCTCATTCTCACCATGAGATCTGGCACCTCCAATCCCGCAGATTCATCGCTAGGGTGCTTACTCAATAATCTAAAACCCCTCTATGTCACTCCAGACTGCAAACCTTTTAAGCTTATTCACTACTGTAATGAGATCTGGCCACAATATTCCTTGGACAATCAGTCTAAATGGCCTCCCAATGGCTCTTCAGATCCTAAGATTCTCTGTGACTTATAAAAGTTCTGTGAGCACACAGGCAAGTGGAAAGAGATCCCATATATCCAGACTTTCTCCTATCTCCAAATCAAACCTGCTCTTTGTCTCCCTTACAATCCTGCACATCTTCTCCTTGCTCTAAAAATCTTCATCCCACCACCCACCAATTCCCACCATGTCCTCTGACTTTGACCCTGCTGATGAATCTCCTCCCTACCAATCTCAAACCTCTATAGCTCCCCGTCAACCACCAGTTCCTCTCCCACTCCAACCTCCTTCTCTGTAAGACCAAAATCCCAACACTCCCAGCTCCCCTAGTGCCATTGCAGGAGCTGCAGCACCTCCTCCTCCTTCACAACCAGTATTCCTTCCCTCACCCAGTCCTGCACCAAGCCCTCCAGTCACTAGCTCTCGAACCCAGATCCTAGCCCCACTATGGGAAGTAGCCAGAACAGAGGGCATCATCCGGGTCCATGTCCCTTTCTCTCTCTCCGACCTATCTCAAATTGAGAAAAGATTAGGCTCTTTCACCTCCAACCCAGCTACTTACATAAAAGAGTTCCAGTACCTAACTCAGTCATATGATCTTACCTTTCATGATATTCACATGATCCTATCCAAAATACTTTTGCCCAATGAGCATAGGTGAGTCTGGAAACAGGCTAGAACTCATGCCGATGAGGTTCACCAAACTACTCCAGCTCATCCAGTTAGTGCTGAGGTGGTTCCTGACCAAGACTCTAATTGGGACTATAATACAGCAGAGGGAGTCACCAGTCAAGATCAATTCATCACCTGCCTCATGGCGGGTCTCAGGAAGTCAGCCAATAAAGCCATTAACAATGAAAAACTCCAAGAGGTTATTCAGGATAAAAATGAGAATCCCTCTATGTTCCTAGACCACCTCACCAAAGCTCTTTTACAATATACAAACCTAGACCCTGACACCCCAGATGGGAGACAATTATTGACCTACTTCTTCACCCAGAGTTTCCCTGACATTAAGGCTAAACTTAAACATCTAGAGAAGGGACCCTTAACTCCTCAGGCAGAAGTCCTGGCAGTAGCCTTCAAAGTATATAATGGAAGAGATGAAAAGGCCCATAAACAAAAATATCAAATTCTGGCTAAGGCCTTTCAACCAGTCCCAACCACTGGTGCTCAGGTATATCCTCACTTCCTAAGAAGCAGCCAGGAGGACCTCCTGGTCCATGCTTCAAATGTGGTCAAATGGATCATTGGGCTAGAGCCTGCCCAAATCCCCAGAAGCTGCCGGTCCATGCCCTAAGTGCCATCAGGAGGGACACTGGGCAATTGACTGTCCTTGCACACTGAGAGGTGCCAGGCCATCCAGCTCTAACACTCCACACATAGACATTCTGGGTCTGGCAACTGATGATTGAGGGGGCCCAGGACTCCTCCGTCTGACCACTACCATCACTATACAGGAGCCCAGGGTAACTTTCTGGTAGCAGGCAGGCCAATCTCTTTCCTTTTGGACACCGGGGCCACCTACTCAGTCCTGAAGGAGTTTTGGGGACATACCTCTCTCTCACAGTCCTCTATAGTCGGGGTAGAGGGCACACCTTATCAACCTTTACAAACTCCCATGCTTCACTGCATCTTTAGAAGCATTGCCCTCTCTCACTCCTTTTTGGTGATTCCCCATTGTCCTATCCCCCTTATGGGAAGAGACCTATTACACAAGGTTGGAGCTGTTGGGGACGGCTGTAACCTGAAGGGAACTGAGAGAGGACAGCTGAGAGACTAGGGTGAAAGAATGGTCAGGGATAAGGGAGTTTGCTAAGAATAATAACAACTCCTAAATGTTGAGTCTGAGTGTGCTGAGGTAGACTCTATCCTGAGGACAGAGTATGCTTGTTTTGTAAAAAAAGTATGTCAATACTCAAGCACATGTTTCTTGATCCCTGGTTAACCTGCCCTTCCTGAGTGTGTATAAAAAGAGGAGAATAAAGGCTATATGTTACGTCCGGCTTGACTGGGCATCCTCTCAGAGTGAGTTGTACATTTATTCAGCTCCACACCTCCCCTTCAGACTGTTCGACTTCGACGGCAGGCACCATCAAGTGGTGCCCGAACAGGGACCTGAAGTACGGAGGAGAACGTGAGAGACACAGCGAGATAATAGTGCACATGAAGCAGGTAAGGGGCAGTGAATCATTTAACCTCTGAGAGTATCATGGGGGCCAGAAACAGCCGAGTTCCATTTGTACAGATACTTAAGCATATGCTGCGAATGCATGGCGCAAAGGTAGGACAACAACAACTAACAAAATTTTTAGAATTTATAGCAGAAGTATGTCCTAAACAAGCTTGTAACCTGAATCAAGGCTCTAGCAGTGAGAGGTCATACAGTCCTACACTTATCAGACAGGCAAGGGGCTCTCAAGAAATGACTAAAGCTCAGGCAGAAAAAACTAGGAAAACTGAGAGTAATTCAATCCCTGAACTCTAAAAAAGAAATGTCTTGTCTTCTGCACACAAACCTAACCTCAATACAAACACTCTGATTAGAGAGGCTTGGCCCCTGAAAGAAGTATGCAATATAATGTTATGCAGATAAATATATTTTGTCACAAGGAAAATAGCAAAAGTCCTGTGAACTACTACAATATGGAACTAGTTTTCTAAATTCTTTCAGTGAAAGTCTATTTTACTTACTAGGTTCATCATTATCTTTGAAAATTGGGAAGTTTTAAATGAGTCCCTGAGATAGAAGAAATTTATCTTTTGCAATACAGCCTGGCTTTAAATAACTCGTGCTAGAATTGTACATGTATTTTATTTCTAGCCCCATGGACTGGGGCTGTCTAAACCTTAACCCAGTAATGTAAACTGCTTGCCCTTAGAGTGTATTCTTGAAAACTGAAGTACTTTTAATCAAATAAACTAAGAAGAAAGAAGGCAATTAAATATTAGTAACTCAAATCTTCATATCAGTTTGTCTGTCTGTATATAAGTTTTTATATGGAAAGTGTTGCTAACTGTAGTAATTATGTCTCAGTCTGTATGTTTGTGTGTCTAAGTGTGTAAATAAAAAATATTTTCTACCTCCGGATGGTATTAATAAAAATTGATTTAAAAACAAGCGCTTGTGAAAATTGGGCATTCTAAAACTTCCAGAAAATCTAATAAAAAATATTAAGCACTAATGCTAATTTAAGCTTAACTGAAATGGACATGTCCTTATAGTTATCAGCTGCCAAAGTTTACTTAAAGTCATTTAAGTTGATGTTACCTATTAAATATTTCAAGAAAATGCTTAAAGAAAAGCTTGACTTTGATGTGTGGTGAAAGTTTTATAAGTAATTTAGCATGGTTGCTAAAAATAAGTAAACAAGTGTAGCAAATAAACCTTTTAATAATAATACTGTATTAATGTATAACAGTGTATATATCTGCAAACAGCCTGAGAATTTTTGTAGTAATCAAAATTCTTAAAGTTTTGCTAAGTTATATAGACATATTTTGTACTTAATAAGAAATTGTGCTATAAGGCACATTTCCAAAAATGATAAAATATGTTCATAAATGTATCAATCTGAAAAATGCTAGTGTAAGTTTACAATAGTCTATTTTTCAGTGTTCACTAAAGGTTAAGATACCAAATGGTTTTAAGTTCTAATTAAAACTACTTAATATATTAAGGAAAACATTTGTGTATGCTAAAGAATGTATGTTTAATAAGAGAAGATAAAAGGAATGAAATGCATTCATTGTAATGAATGAAAAAGAAGATAACTATTCAAAAGTACAGCTGTTTGTTTAAGGAAAGAAAACACTGAATGTAAGAGGAAAGTTGTGGGAAGTTTGTGAAGGACTGATATGGTCTTGCTGTGTGAAATTGAAAGCAAATGGATCTTGATATCAAGTACACAGCAGGACTAGAATTTTTGCTTGTTAAAAGAACAAAAGTTTATTACTCTACCTTTAATGTTGAATGATTGTAGAAGGTTTTCTAATTAGTTATTAAAACAGTTTCTTATGCTTAAAGACTTAATAAATTGTCTGTGTATTAAAAAATAATAAGATCAATATTAAAAAGACTAAGCTAAGTGTTGTTAACAACTATGTAACCTTCTGCATTTGCTTTTAAACTTTCTTATTATCATCCTGGTTAAATAATAAGTGTTATTTAATAGCTATAATTCTATTTAGTCAAGTGCCTTAAAAACTTTTGACAACTTCCCAAGACCAAATTTAAAAAAGTATTTTTACCTCTAATTAACTCTGATATTTTCCAGAGGGCCCCTGGAACATGTCAGAAGAATTTCTTCTCCTCATCAAGGAAAATATTTGACTAATTTGGCTTATTTACCCAATGTATATTTACCTGGAAAGCACTGTCAAAGGGAATAATGCCAAACTTTATTACTGAATGTTTTATGTTACAGAAATATCACTCTTCCCCCTAAGACGCTTACTCCTGATGCCCAATTAAATTTACCTGTTAGTACTACTATAATTACTGACTGTGTATGTATTGATTGTACTCATGTACCCTCTTACTGTAATTCTACAATCAATGTAAAATGGTCTTCTGGATATAGACTTCCAAATGGTTTGGGTATTTTTGTGTGATAATGAAACATATTAAGCCCTTTCTTCACACTATGGAGGTGTTTGTGGTGTGGGACGCGTTCTTCCTGTTCTAATAGATCATCCTGGATATAAGCACAAGAGACTTCTCGGAGCTCTGCCATCTGACTATGTTGGAATGCTAAAGGAGATATCTAAGCTGGCCTGCACATATAGCAAAACAACAAATTTGACTGCTTATATATTATCTGAACTCAACCAAGAACTGAGGGAAGTGCGAGTTGCGGTACTTCAAAATCGCGCTACTATAGACTGCCTGCTGTTAAAAGAACATGAAAGAGGTAAGCAGTTTCCAAGAATGTGCTGTTTCAATTTGTCTGATTTTTTTCAAACTACCCAAAATCAATTAGATGATATCCATCATATTGTCAATAAGTTTTTACAAATGCCTAAGCTATCTAACTAGTTTTCTTAATTTCATTAGATATAACTAGTAATTGTAAGTATGCCTTTGTTATGTACCTGTATTCCTAGTCTGTTAATCTGTGTATGCAATTTAACTAGTAGTTTGTTAAAACCTATATATATATTCAAGTTATGTCTGTCTTTTGACATGTTCGATTTCAGCCATGTAATGCATATTTCACACAAAACTGGGGTACTATATAATCCACAAGGCCAAGGCATTGTGGAATGTGCCCATGGCACCTTTAAAGCTCAATTTGAAAAAAACAAAAAAGAGGGAGTTACATCCCCGGTCACCACAGAACCATTTAAATCATATCTTATTTGCAGCCAAAACTGCATCTGATATATTAAAGCAGATAAAAGACATGTACAAAGAACCCCTGAATAGTCTCTGGCACGCCGTCACACCTCTCTTAACCCTAAGCATTTTATGTCTTCTATTGCTGTTACTAGGGCCTTGTGGAAACTCATCCAACAAGCTTTAAGAGACCTGCATTATTTGACATTGCAGACGGCCCCCCCACTTGCAAATCATAAGCTCTAAAGTCAAGTATGGTAGCCAATGACGGGTAAGATATGGTTGAATTGTAAATACCAACCTAAGACAGGGAGTGGTCGACAGAGGACTATAGCCCCATGACGGGTAAGGATTTACTTCAACCATATAACCTAAGACAGGCACATACCTTGACCCAGTCTGAGTTGGGCTGGTTGTTTTATTAAAGAAAAAAGGGGGAGGTGTTGGGGTCAGCTGAAACCTGAAGGGAACTGAGAGAGGACAGCTGAGAGACTAGGGTGAAAGAATGGTCAGGGATAAGGGAGTTTGCTAAGAATAATAACAACTCCTAAATGTTGAGTCTGAGTGTGCTGAGATAGAATCTATCCTGAGGATAGAGTATGCTTGTTTTGTAAAAAAGTATGTCAATACTCAAGCACATGTTTCTTGATCCCTGGTTAACCTGCCCTTCCTGAGTGTGTATAAAAAGAGGAGAATAAAAGCTATATGTTACGTCCGGCTTGACTGGGCATCCTTTCAGAGTGAGTTGTACATTTATTCAGCTCCACACCTCCCCTTCAGACTGTTCGACTTCGACGGCAGGCATCGTCAGGAGCTTCCATTACTTTTGTTCCCAGACCACGCCTCAACCCTAACTCTCTTTCAATCCCACTTTTATTCACCCTCCAACCAATTGCAAACCCACCTCCCTCTCCTTTTCCTCTGCCACCCCATCTGGTCAACCCCGTAGTCTGGGATACCCTCACCCATACTATTGCCACCTGCCCTCCAGTAATTATCAGACTTAAAGACCCCACCTCTTTTCCCTCTCAACCTCAGTACCTGCTGCCTCTCAAGAGTTTACTGGGCCTGCAGCCAATTATCCAGGAACTTTTATACAAAGAGCTACTACAACCAGCCAATTCCCCTTACAGCAAACACCCTGATACTGGCCATCAAAAAACCTAATGGCTCTTATAGGCTAGTTCAAGATTTAAGAATTATCAGTGCAGCTATTATTTCAATCCATCCAGTAGTCCCTAACCCCTATACTTTATTATCCAATATCCCCACCTCTTCTACTTACTTCTTTGTCCTTGACCTCAAAAGTACATTCTTCATGATTCTCCTCCATCCCAATGGGACCACTTACACCTTCAGCTCCACAGACTACAAGTCCTCCAGTGATCTACTCTACAACCTAAACAGGACCTCCTTATAGCTGCATAAGGTGGCATATGTACCCTACTCCAAGAACAATGCTGCCTCTACACCAACAAATGTGGTCACATCCAGGATGGCTCAAAACACCTCTGTGAACAAGCCTCAAAACTCCTAGAAAACTCCCCTAACAATCCATTCCCTTACCCCTTCAATTGGCTCCTGCCCTTCCTAGCCCCTACTACCTTTATTATTCTTCTTCTCCTTTTCCTTCCCAGCTTCATTAACCTATACCAAAAATTCATTCAAAATCAAATTTTGAAAATTTCTAGCCATACTGTCAACAAGTTATTCCTCCAGGGCTATCAAGGCCTTCTCACAAAGAATAACAAAACCAGCTTGATGACATCACGTATCATCTCAGGATGCCCACCCTTCCCCAACTCTACATCAATGGCCTCACTAACCCCAGAATCTGCACCCTCTTCCAGCAGGAAGTAGGCAGAGAATGAGATTCTACACCCAGTTCCCCAGAGGCCTACTTAAGAAAAGAAGAAGATGGGAATGAAGGCAAATTCTGGCCTGCTAAGACTCCCACCCCTTAAGATCCAGTCACCAACATAGAACACACCTTACCCCTACTCCTTAAAAACACACTTCCTCACCCATGAGCTGCTGCTCCCTCTCTCTGGGGGCACCCATTTTCTCTTTCAGATAATAAAATCTCTTGCGTGGGCCCGTGCCTCCTGAGTCATTCTGGGATAAGGAGGATCACGGAGAGATACCCTTTCAGGAAAGAATTTTGCCTTCAGCCCTGGAAATGGTGGAGTTGGAGCCATTGGTGGAGAAACCCGGGGGAGAAGAGGAGGAGGTGGGGCCATTGGTGGATCTGGTACCCATGCCACCGCTGGAGTTTTAAAACTCCTGTTTTAAAGGTCTGCTCAGCTGTAACTAAGAAAATAAAACAAACCATGGTGGGCTTCTCAGGGGAAGGAGCAGCCCCCTCCCCAGGTTGTGGAGCACTCCATGCTCCGACCCAATATCCAGGATGAGCTGGTGGATATGAGAATCTGGTATAGGCAGAGGCCATTGGAATCTCTGCCTACATGGCTTTTACGCCCCTGGGATATGGGGGTGGAAAACATTGCTTTATGGGGTACTGAGATGAGTTGATTGGCTTCCCTGATGACTCACTCTTTCCTCCAGCAGAGATTGCAAAATGCCTGTCATGCCTCAGGGAATCACATGCCCCTGGAATGGCTGACAGGTGCCATCAGGATAATTTGGCCTAATCAGGGTGATTTACCATATTTTCCCAGTAGGAAAATGTATGCAGTGCTCCAACAGGTATGGAGGGAATTGGGTATGAAAAATATCATCTATAATATGGACCCCCAGGGCCCTGATGTTCACTCTAGGAATTAGAAACCTGGTGCTGCATACAGTTCCTACATCTGTCTTACGGTCCCTAGTGAATACTCTTGCCACCCATCTAGGGCAACCCATAAGGGAGGCTACTTATACTTTAGCTGATCTGGGGGAGGTTGAAACAATAACGGCACAGAGGGCAGTATGGTCCATGAATGAGAGAAGTGCAAATAGCCCCATGAAGGTCTCAAGGACCCAGATGTGAGTTTATTTGATAAAGGCTGAGGAAGTGAAAGAAAAACTCGATGGGCAGCCCAATAGAATATTGTAAGAACCGTGGCACCAGTTAAAGCCAGAGCAGCAGTTCCAGCCACTGAGACCCAGGATATGGAAACCAGAGTCAAGGCCTCATGCCCAGCCTGTGTCCCTGCAAAACTTCATGGGCTACGGTACTCAGGATTCACCTGAGCCCTCACCCCAACAGGAGGATGATTGGGCATCACAGCTCGACCAAAGGGGTGGTCAAAGTCCCCACCTAGGGCGACATGGTGGGGACCAGAGGCCACTTGTAGAATTAGCAATTCATTGGTCCCCTGTGAATGTAGAACATGTCCTGGTGCTGGTGGACAAAGGAGCTGAGTGTTCTTTGATTCATGGCAACCCTAACTGTTTTCCTGGGACCCCTGCTGTGATACATGGCTATGGGGGTAAGGTAATTAGAGTGAAGAAAGCCCAAATCTCATTGGGGATAGGATGTTTACTCGCAAAGGAGTATACCATGTACATTTCTCCCATCCCTGAATGTATTTTGGGGGTAGATATCCTCCAGGGCCTGTGGTGACAGACCACTGCAGGAGAGTTCAGACTGAGGGTATGTGTGGTAAAGGCAGTTCTGAGGAGACATGCTAAGCACCCACCTGTAGCCCTGCCTGTAAGTGGGTGGGTGACAAATATTAAGCAGTACAAATTACCTGGGGGCACAAGGAAATCGGAGAAACTCCAAAGGAGCTGGAGATGGTGGGCATCATAAAGCCCACTCATAGTCCTTTTAATTCCCCAGTGTGGCCAGTGAGAAAGCCAGATGGCTCCTGGCTTATTACTGTAGCCTACAGGGAATTGAATAAAGTCACACCCCCTTTGCATGCTGCCATCCCCTCTATCGCAGACATTCTGTACACCCTCAGCCATGACCTGGGAACATATCATTATTTAGTAGACCTTGCTAATGCTTTCTTCTCTATTGACATATCACAGAAAAGCCAAGGACAGTTTGCCTTCAGATGGGAAGGCCGGCAGTGGACATTCACTGTCCTTCCTTCCACAGGGATATCTCCACATGCCCACCATCTGTCATGGACTTGTAGTGCAGTGCTTGGCCACATGGAGGAAACCACAAACAGTCAGCTTTTCACTACATTGATGACATTATGCTCACATCTGATTATCTTTCAGATTTAGAAGAAGCAGTTCCTAGACCATTGCAACATCTACAGGAAAAAGGATGTGCTGTGAACAGCACCAAGGTTCAGGGACCTGGTTTGTCTGTGAAATTCTTGGGGGTTGTCTGGTCAGGTAAAACTAAAGTTGTTTCTGAAGCAGTTACAGACAAGATCCAGGCTTTCCCCACCCCTACCACTGTGGCAGTATTACAAAGTTTTTGGGACTTTCTGAGCTGCTGGAGAGTGTTTATCCCACACTTGGCACAAATTCTGAAGCCCTTATACCAGTTGGTATGAAAGGGCATTAGGTGGGACTTGGATGAAACATGTGCAGCTGCTTTTACTGCTGTCGAGTGGGCGCCATACAGGCCTTGAATGTAATGGACTCATCAAGGCCCTGTGAACTAAATGTTCATGTAACTGAATATGGTTATGGATGGGGTTTTTGGTAGTGGTTTGAACAGACATTCCAACCTATTGGAATATGGTCACAACTATGGAAAGGAGCAGAGGTCCAGTACACCTTGATAGAGAAGCAACTCGCTGCTGGGTACCACGCCTTGCTGGCTACAGAGCCCATTGCTGGAACAGCTCCAACCAAGGTAATAACCACATATCCCATCACGGGGTGTGTGCAAGAGTGGATCTAAAGGCTACTGAGTGGCATGGCACAGACACCTACACTGGCCAAATTGGGTGCATATTTACAGCAGTGCTGTGACCTCTCTACTAGCCACTTAAGTGGAGAACTCCAATGCTTATTGGTGCCAGTGACCTATACTAGTGGAAAGCAGGTAGAACTTGCTTTTCAGCCATTGGTAGCTGAGACTCCTTATCAGGAGGGAAAAGCCCCTATACCTGAATATGCTTGGTACACAGACAGCTCCAGTCGTGGGCAGCCCCCAAAGTGGAGGGCTGTGGCTTTCCATCCTAAGACTGAGATAATATGAATGGAGGGTGGAGAGGGGAAAAGCAGTCAATGGGCTGAGCTGCAGGCAGTATGGCTTGTGATCACCCAGGAGCCTTCTTCCCCCATAGTTGTCTGCACTGACAGCTGGGCCATCTATCGGACTACAGACATGGTACCATGCCAACTGGATGGTTGGTCACCAGCCCCTTTGGGGGCAAGAGTTGTGGCAAGACCTATGGGCTGCTGGTCAGATTAAGACTGTTACTGTATATCATGTGACTGGCCATTTGTCTTTGGCATCCCCAGGCAATGATCAAGCAGACACATTGGCCCAGGTGCGCGGGCTACAAGGAAAGCCTGCTTCTGATGTGGCCCAATGGCTGCACCAGCGTTTGTTGCACAGAGGGCAAAAGACAGTGTGGGTTGTAGCCAATTTTTGGGGTTTGCCATTGACCTTTGAAGAAATCAGCAGAGCCCAGAAGTAGTGCCTTGTGTGCTCTAAGAGGGACTTATATGTAGTCCCACAGCAACATGGGACAATATTAAGTGGGTCAATACCCCTTCTTAGGTGGCAAATAGTCTATATTGGGCCTCTGTCCGTATCTGAAGGATATCAGTATGCCATGACATGTGTGAACACGGCTACTGGACTAATGACGTGCAGATCTGCAAACCATCAAGAGGGACCTGGAGCATCTCTTTGGGGCCTATTGCCGGCCGCAGGTGACTGAAAGCAATCAAGGCATCTACTTTACTGGACATGCATTGCAACAATGGGAGCAGCAATTAGGAATAAAGTGGAAATTTCATGTACCATATAATCCTACTGGGGCAGGCATGAAAGAGAGGTACAATGGTTTGGTGAAATCTGGCCTGAAGTCAGACACCAATAGTCTACGGGGCTGGTCAGTTAGCCTATGGACGGTGCTGTGGCGTTTGAATGAGAATCCACATAAAGGAGCTTTGATCCTGTGGATATGCTCACACACCTTGCTGCCTCTCCTATACAATTGTACATCCAAACCAAAGAAGAGTTATTGAAGCCAGGATATGGCCAGCAGTGCAACATCCTGCTGCCAGCCCCTACTGCCTTAAGCCCTGGAGACACTGTTGAATGGACCTGGCTCTGCCCATTTTGACACATGGACCAGCGATGGCTGGCCCTTCCGGCACCTTGGGGGAAAGGCCTCAAAGCTGGCCTCATGTGTATTTCTGGAATAACAGCAGAATGGACCCCAAAGGTCACAGGAGTGTACCCAAAACATCCAAGAGGTAAGAGCATCTTGGGGGGAAGTTTTATTTTACCTTTATGGCCAGTACATGTACCTCCCATAGCCCTATATATTGACCCATCTGTAACTCCCACAGGGAGGGTGGTGTAAGTCTGGTATATTAGACCAGGATGAGATCCCATTCCTTCCACTGTTTTAGCACAAGACCACTCTCTTGCATGTATCCTACCTGATGGACAAGTTATGCCTATGCTGGTGTCATTAAAACATGTATCTTATCCCCCTTTAGGTTATTTTCTCCTACAGTCCTTGTGACCTGAATGCACCCTCTGGTTGCAGCTGCAGCATGATGACTGCTCTGAACCCTCAGCCACTGCCTGCCTATGGAATGGACGAGCTATGGACTTAATCTGCATAAGACTTTGAACCTCGCTGAATCCTCTGGCTTGAGGATTGTCATGATTTTATGCTCTTGCTATTGTTAGGTCATTAGTCTGGTCACAATGCTGCAGTTTTCTCGCCCAGGGACTATTGCAGAAGAAGGGGAATGAGTACATTTACGGTGAGATTTCTCTAGGGGTGGCGCGTAAAATTGTAACATTTCCAGAATATCTCCCTTGGCTTTAGTGCATTTGCATATCCTCAGGGGTGGGGAGAAGTTCATCTCCATTTCAATGGGTAATTATCTGGGCAACTGAGGGAGTGTCTGAACCTGAGAGTTTAAAGGGAGGGGCTTGCTTGCTTCTTCAGGAGCAGAGGATAAAGACGGCCCTGGATTGCAGTTTGCAAGCAAGAAACAGGTTTTAAACTTTATTTCTCCTTTTGACTGACTTCAGTTGTTAGAGGTATTTTGCCCTGGGATTTCCTCTCCCCAGATTTACACCCACTCTCTCACGTTACAGTTACATCCTGGCTTGTGGCAATTCATACTGGTATTCTGGTTCTGATACTGATATATAACTAATTTTAAAAACAAATTTTCTAAGTAAAACTGTGAAGCAGGCTATGGAAAATATTAGGTAATCAATGATACAGGTACAAGGATATGGCTAAATATGGAAGGAATATGTTTGTTACCAAGGTTTGAAAACATGACTTGATTCATTATTTTTTCTTTCTTCCTTTCTTTGTTACTCATCTAATTTTTTTGGTATCATTAATATACACTTACATGAAAAACACTGTGATCATTAGATTCCCCCCATTATCAAGTCCCCACCACAAACCCCATTACAGTCTCTGTCCAACAGCATAATAAGTTGCTATAGAATCACTACTTTTCTTCTCTGTGCTATACTGCCTTCCCCGTGCCCCACCCCGTACATTATGTGTGCTAATTGTAATGCCCCTTTTCCCCCTTATCCCTCCCTTCACACTCGTCCTCCCCAGTTCCTTTCCCTTTGGTAACTGTTAGTCCATTCTTGGGTTCTGTGCATCTGCTCCTGTTTTGTTCCTTCCGTGTTTGCTTTGTTCTTATGCTCCACAGATGAGTGAAATTACTTTGTAGTTGTCTTTCTCTGCCTGGCTTATTTCACTGAGAATAATACCCTCTAGCTCTATCCAAGTTGTTGCAAATGGTAGGATTTTTTTCCTTCTTATGGCTGAATAATATTCCATTGTGTATATGTACCACATCTTCTTTATCTATTCATCTACTGATGGACACTTAGGTTGCTTCCATTTCTGGGCTATTGTAAATAGTGCTGCAATAAACAGAGGGGTGCATATGTCTTTTTTCAAACTGGGCTGCTGCTTTCTTAGGGTAAATTCTATGAGTGGAATTCCTGGATCAAATGGTATCTATTTTGAGTTTTTTGGGGAACCTCCATACTGCTTTCCACAAAGGTTGAACTAATTTACATTCCCACCACCAGTCTAGTAGAGGTCCCCTCTCTCCACATCCTCACCAACATTTGTTGTTGTTCACCTTTTGGATGTTGGCCACACTAACTGGTGTGAGGTGATATCTCATTGTGGTTTTAGTTTGCATTTCTTTGATGCTTAGTGATGTGTAGCATCTTTTCATGTGCCTGTTGGCCATCTGAATTTCTTCTTTGGAGAAGTGTCTGTTCAGATCCTCTGCCCATTTTTTAATTGGGTTATTTGGTTTTTGTTTGTTGAGGTGCATGAGCTCTTTGTATATTTTGGATGTCAACCCCTTATCAGATGTGTCATTTATGAATATATTCTCCCATACTGTAGGATTCCTTTTTGTTCTACTGATGGTGTCCTTTGCTTTGCAGAAGATTTTTAGTTTGATATAGTCCCACTTGTTCATTTTTGCTTTTGTTTCCCTTGCCCAGGGAGATATGTTCATGAAGAAGTAGCTCATGTTTATATTCAAGAGAGTTTAGCCTGTATTTTCTTCTGAGAGTTTTTTTGTTTCATGATTTAGATTCAGGTCTTTGATCCATTTTGAATTTACTTTTGTGTAAGGAGTTATACAGTAATCCAGCTTCATTCTCTTACATGTAGCTGTCCAGTTTGGCCAACACCAGCTATTGAAGAGGTTTTCATTTCCCCATTGTATATCCATGGCTCCTTTACTGTGTGTTAATTGACCTATATATACTTGGGTTAATATCTGGACTCTCTATTCTGTTCCACTGGTCTATGGGTCTGTTCTTGTACCAGTACCAAATTGTCTTGATTACTGTGGCTTTGTAGTAGAGCTTGAAGTTGGGAAGTGAGATCCCCCTGGCTTTATTCTTCCTTCTCAGGATTGCTTTGTCTATTTGGGGTCTTTTGTGGTTCCATATGAATTTTAGAACTATTTGTTCCAATTCATTGAAGAATGTTGTCAGTATTTTGATAAGAATTGCATTGAATATGTAGATTGCTTTAGGTAGGATGCCCATTTTAACAATATTAATTCTTCCTACCCAAGAACATGGGATGAATTTCCATTTATTAGTATTCTCTTTACTTTCTCTTAGGAGTGTCTTGTAATTTTCAGGTTATAGGTCTTTCACTTCCTTGGTTAGGTTTATTCCTATGTATTCTATTGTTTTTGATGCAATTGTGAATGGAATTGTTTTCCTGATTTCTCTTCCTGCTAGTTCCTCATTAGTGTAAAGGAGTGCAACATTTTTCTGTGTATTAGCTTTGTATCCTACAACTTAACTGAATTTAGATATTAGTTCTAGTAGTTTTGGAGTGGATTCTTTAGGGTTTTATGTGTAATATCTATCACCTGCAAACAGTGACAGTTTGACTTCTTCCTTACCAATCTGGATGCTTTTTATTTCTTTGTGTTGTCTGATTGCCATGGTTAGGACCTCCACTGCTATGTTAAATATTAATGGGGAGAGTGTGCATCTTTGTCTTGTTTCCAATCTTAGAGGAAAAGCTTTCAGCTTCTCTGTTAAGTATGATGTTGGCTGTGGGTTTGTTATATATGGGCCCTCTTATGTTGAGTTACTTACCCTCTATACCCATTTTGTTGAGAGTTTTTATCATGAATGGATGTTGAATTTTGTTGAATGTTTTTTCAGCATCTATGGAAAAAATTATGTGGTTTTTGTCCTTTTTATTGATGTCATGGATGATCTTTGTGGATTTTTTATTGTTGTACCATCCTTGCATCACTGGGATGAATCCCACTTGATCATGGTGTATGATCCTCTTGATGTATTTTCTAATTTGGTTTGCTAATATTTTGCTGGGTATTTTGCATCTATGTTCATCAGGGATATTGGTCTGTAGTTTTCTTTTTTGTTGTGTCTTTACCTGGTTTTGGTATTAGAGTGATTCTGGCTTTATAGAATGAGTTTGGATATATTCCCTCCTCTTTTATTGTTTGGAAAACTTTAAGGAGAATGGGTATTATGACTTCTCTAAATGTCTCATAAAATTCAGCAGTGAATCCTTCTGGTCTGGGAATTTTGTTGTTGGGTAGTTTTCTGATTAGTGATTCAATGTCATTGCTGGTAATTGGTCTGTTTAGATTTTCTGTTTATTCCTGGGTCAGCCTTGGAAGGTTGTTTTTTACTAGAAAGTTGTCCATTTCTTCTAGGTATTCAGTTTGTTAGCATATAGATTTTCATAGTGTTCTCTAATATTCTTTGTATTTCTGTGGTGTCCATCATGATTTTTCCTTTCTCATTTCTGATTCTGTTTATGTGTGTAGATTCCCTTTTTTCCATAGTAAGTCTGGCTAGAGGTTTATCTATTTTGTTTGTTTTCTCAAAGAACTAGCTCTTGGTTTCATTAATTTTTTCTATTGTTTTATTCTTTATTCTTCTCAATTTTATTTATTTCTTCTCTGATCTCTATTATGTGCCTCCTTCTGCTGATTTTTGGCTTCATTTTTCTTCTTTTTCTAGTTTCAATAATTGTGAATTTAGACTATTCATTTGGGATTGTTCTTCCTTCTTTAAAAATAGGTCTGGATTGCTATATACTTCCCTCTTAAAACTGCCTTCGCTGCATCTCACAGAAGTTGGGGCATTGTGCTGTTGTTTTCATTTGTCTCCATATATTGCTTGATCTCTGTTTTAATTTGGTCATTGATCCATTGATTATTTAGGAACATGTTGTTAAGCCTCCATGTGTTTGTGAGCCTTTTTGTTTTCTTTGTACAATTTATTTCTAGTTTTATACCCTTGTGATCTGAGAAGTTGGTTGGTACAATTTCAATCTTTTTGAATTTACTGAGGCTCTTTTTGTGGCCTGGTGTGTGGTCTATTCTGGAAAATGTTCATGTGCACTTGAAAAGAATGAGCATTCTGTTGCTTTTGGGTGGAAAGTTCTGTAGATGTCTCTTAGGTCCATCTGTTCTAATGTGTTGTTCAATGCCTCTGTGTCCTTAATTATTTTCTATCTGGTTGATCTGTCCTTTGAAGTGAGTGGTGTGTTGAAGTCTCCTAGAATAAATGCATTTCATTCTATTTCCCCTTTTAGTTCATTTAGTATTTGTTTCACATATGGAGGTGCTCCTGTGAAGGGTGCATAGATATTTATAATGGTTATATCCTCTTGTTGCTTTGATCCCTTTATCCTTATGTAATGTCCATCTTTGTCTCTTGTGATTTTCTGTCTTGAAGTCTATGTTGTCTGATACAAGTACTGCAACTCCTGCTTTTTTCTCCCTATGGTTTGCATGAAATATTTTTTCCATTTCCATCCCTTCACTTTTAGTTTGCGTATGTCATTGGGTTTGAAGTGAGTCTCTTGTAGGCAGCACATAGTTGGATCTTGTTTTTTTAATCGATTCAGTGACTCTATGTCTTTTTATTGGTGCACTCAGACTGTTGACATTTGGGGTGATTATTGATAGGTATGTACTTATTGCCATTACAGACTTTAGATTCATGGTTAACAAAGGTTCAAGGGCAACTTACTTACTGTTTAAGAGTCTAACTTAACTCACTTAGTATGCTATTACAAGCAGAATATAAAGGTTGTTTTTTTACCCTCCTTTTCTTCCTCCTTTATTCTTTATTTATTAGGTATCATATTCTGTACTCTGTTTATCCCTTTTTATTACCTCTGGTGACAGCTACTTAACCTTAGGAACACTTCCACCTATAGCAGTCCCTTCAAAATACACTGTAGAGATGGTTTGTGAGAGGTAAATCCTCTCACCTTTTGCATATCTGGAAATTGTTTAATCCCTCCTTTAAATTTAAATGATAATCTTTCCTGATAAAGTATTCTTGGTTTGAGGGCCTTGTGCTTCACTGCATTAAATATATCATGGCATGCCCTTCTGGCCTGTAAGGTTTCTGCTGAGAAGTCTGATGATAGCCTGATGGGCTTTCCTTTGTATGGAATCTTTTTTCTGTGGCTGCTTTCAATAGTCTGTTCTTATCCTTGATCTTTGCCATTTTAATTATTATATGTCTTGGTGGTGTCCTGCTTGGGTCCCTTTTGTTGGGAGATCTGTGCACCTCCATGGCCTGAGAGATTATCTCCTTCCCCAGATTGGGGAAGTTTTCAGCAATTACTTCCTCAAAGGCACTTTCTATGTCTTTTTCTCTCTCTTCTTCTCGTACCCCTATAATACAAATATTGTTCCATTTGGATTGGGCACACAGTTCTCTCAATATTCTTTCATTCTTAGAGATCCTTTTTTCTCTCTGTGTCTCAGCTTCTTTGTATTCCTCTTCCCTAATTTCTATTTTATTTATCGTCTCCTCCACTGTTTCTAATCTGCTTTTAATGCTCTCCATTATGTTCTTCAATGATTGGGTCTCCATCCTAAAGTCGTTCCTGAGTTCTTGAATATTTTTCTGTACCTCCATGAGCATGTTAATGCTTTTTACTTTGAAACCTCTTTCAGGAAGTTTCATGAGGTTGATTTCATTTGACTCTTCCTTGGGTGTATTCATAATTTTGCTTTGAACCAATTTCCTTTGATGTTTCATAATTGGTCTGTGGTGCCCTCTTAAAGCTCTACTATCTGGAGCTGCTCAGCCCCTGGAGCAATGTCACAGGTCGCAAGGGAGTGGTGTTGGTGCTTCGGGGAAGGAAAGCACTGTTTCCTGCTTCCCGGTTGCTATGCCTGTCTCCACTGCCAGAACCTGTGGGCCAGACACACAGGTGTAAGCCTCTATGCTTTGTGTTTGTAGCTGCTGTAGGCAGAGCTTCCCTCTGGCTGGCCTTTCTCTGGGGCAAGGGTTGGTGATTTGCAAGCCTGAGCCAGGTGCAGACTAGCTGGGAGGAAGACACAGCAGGCTGTGTATAACCATGGAGGGCTTTGGAGCTGTGTAGCCAGCCAGGGGGATGGAGCACCTGAAGATCATTTTAGCTCCCAACCTGTTGAGCAGAGTGCACCTGGACAATTTTGTCTACCCATCCTTTCTCCTGAGCAGTAAGCTCTGTGCAATCCTTGCCCCTTTAGCATCCCTCTCACTTTTAGGAAGTCTCTCAGACTGCCCACCGAGAGTAGCCAGATATGAATCCCTGTTTTCCACAAGCAGCTGGAATCTCCATCTCTCTAGGTATTCCACCTGTCCTTGCTTTCCCACCCCATTAAATCTCCAGAGCACCATGCAGTGTAGGTTTGTGCTCCCAGAGCAGATCTCCAGGGCTAGGTGTTCAGCAGTCCCAGGCATCCACTCCCTCCCTGCTATGTTTCTCTTCCTCCTGCCAGTGAGCTGAGGTGCAGGAAGGGCTTGGGCCCCGATGGGTCACAGCTTTGTTATGTTACCCTGTTCCACGAGGTCTGTTCTTTTCTCCAGGTGTATGCAGTCTGGTGCAGCCTTCTTTCTTGTAGTTCTTTCAGGATTAGTTGTGTTAATTATATTTTCATATTATATGTGGTTTTAGGAGGAGGTCTCTCTCTCACCTCTCATGCTGCCATCTTTAATCCAACCACATCAGCAGTCTTTGGTTTTCTTATGGGATATTCTTTCTCCCCCTAATCACTCCAGGAGTGCTCCCTCTTGCCGTACCTCAAGAAGGGAGGAGTGTTATGCTCTCCCGCCTACCACTTGAACACAAAAGGTACTTTTGTATTTTTCTGTGAGTCCTCAGGAACTCTGTTGTTCACACCATGAAGAAGACTCAAGGCCCATAAACACTTCTGGTTGGGAGATGTCGACTGAATCATTCCTGGAGCCATGGAGTCTGTTTGTGGGGAAAATTAAATGGCTTTGTGTGCTCTTTCTCCTCCTCTTCATTATTTCACTGATCAATTCTGAGTGTCCTGTAAGCCTTACATTTCACCATCATTCTCTCTTCCCAACCTTAGAGGTTGAGCAAGAAGGAGAGGATGTGAATCCTGGGGAAGTCTTCTCTGTTTACCACAGAGCACTATGGCCAAGAGCTAGGACCCTGGAGGCAAAGTGCCTGGGTCTGAGGGTGGGTTCTCACCCTCACTGGGGCAGACGGGACCCTTGGAAAGGTGGGAAAGTCAGCTCAGCCTTTCAGCACCTCAGGGTGCTTTCTCATCTCAGGGGTATTAGGTACACCAAATTATTATTCATTAAGTGCTGAGGAACCATGCTGGTCTCACAGCAAAGGTCTGAAAAGGTGCTATTATTGTTGTTATTATGTCTTTTGTTTCCACTTCTCACTGCACCACTGCTGACGTTTGAGATTCTCCAGGATGAGTTAGTCATGTTACATGGCCTGGTTGGCCTATTCTCCCACTTATTAGTGACCAGTGTCAGGAACCCTGGTTACGTGACAAATTCAATGGAGATTTAGCTGACATGGGAGGTGCTGCAGCCAGGAACTGGATCTAAATTTTTCAAATGATTGGACCATGGACAGGCATGACACTTAGTGAGCTCACAGAAGACTCTTTTCTATGAGCTTTAAATATTCAGTTGGACTTGCCTGAACTGCTATATGAAAAGTCCAAGTATGTACCAGTGTGGGTAAAATCGTAATGAGACAGGGACTGTTGATGTAGTCAGAGTAGGTGAGGGCCTCTGGAAAAAGCAAGGCAAGATATTTGCCATCAGAGCAATGTAACTACATGCAAGGAAACCCCCCTACAGAAACTCTATATTGAACATTAAGCTCTAGAGTCATTCTTCAATGAGATCAGTTAATGTTCCCCAGATAAAGAAGAGTAGCACATGTTTTATTATGCTAATTGTAAGATTGAAAGCACCGGGGAGAGGGGTGAGCACATCAGACACTGATGATGTGCCAAAGTCCTTGGCTGCTGCTCCCTCCCAACCTGACAAATGTGCCTTAGGATAGCCAATCCTCGCACCGCTGTAAATCTAAGCTCTCCCTCCCCCTACCTTCTTTAAAAAACTTGCTGCCTGCCCTGCTGAGTGTGACTTCCCCGGCCTGTAATAGCCAGACTGTGGAACCTCACCTGGGGCATTCAAATTAACTACCTGGCCCTTTGTTGCCTCTCTTCGCCTGCTTATCTTGGCTAGAATTTATCTTACACTAATCATTTGTAATCGTGTGTAAGATTCGCTTTAGCATACTAAAAGGCCCAGGTCTATGTGCTGTCTTTCCTCCTTCAGATCTGATAGGGTCATTTTGCAAACTGAGCAACTAATTTAGCATGCAGACCCAGCTGTAGACTGCATGGTAAAAGGCAGGAAGAATTCCACCTTAAAGATAAGATTGCATTTTAACACCCATGAAGTTAAAGAGGCAAGATTCTTTAGCAAATAGACAATACCTCAGCCCACCTCTGGGGCTGGGCAGGAGACCTATTGATATGCTCTCAGACCAAGATGCCAGTATCCCATAGAGAAATCAAGGCAGAAAATTCCTTATGTTAATTTTTAATATTCAGGGACCACTAACAAGTCCACACCCCTAAGCTCTTTTTCATGTTCCCAAATATCCTCAATTGCCTATAAAATCCACCACCAGGCTCTCTTGTCCCCCCTGGCTCATGCCAGGAGTTCTATCTGTCCTCTCACTATATCTCTCAATAAAAGTTTCCCTGGCTCTCCTACCTTGACTGTTTGCTACATTCATTCTTTGACTCTGCAAACAAGAACCCCGGCATCAGTAATATTTCCAGATGTCTTGCCTGGCCTTAGTGCATCTACATCCTCAGAGGTGGAGAGAAGTATGACTTTAGAACATCTGCATATCAATAGGCATTCTTCAGGGGTGAAGGATTCATCTCTATATCAATGGGTAATTACCCGAGCAAGGGACATAGTAAGAACCTGAGAGGTGAGGGGGAGGGCTGGTTTTGCTTCGCCCTGAGCAGAAAAGAGAGACTGCCCCGGAATGCCATTTGTAAACAACAATCCGGATTTCAACTTTATGTCTCCGTTTGACTGGTTTCGGTTTTAGAAGTCTTTTGCTACAGGAATTCCTCTCCCCGGGTGTTACAACCAGTGACCCCTTCCTTTTGTCTTTTTGCTGTTTTTCCTGTTTTTGTTTTGTTTCAGGAAAACATAATTTATCTGGAAGGTATAGATGACTTCCTCTTTCAGTTATGATGGGACATTTGTAGGAAAGCAATATTCGTCTGGAAAACAACTGTGCTTAAAATTGTAACATTTCCAGAATATCTCCCTTGGATTTGGTACATCTGCGTTCAGACATGGAAAGAAGTATAGGTTTAGTGCATTTGCATCTTTCCTCAGGTGCAGACAAGTTCATCTCCATATCAATGGGTAATTACCAGGGCAACGGAGGGCTTATCTGTACCTGAGAGTTGAGGGGAGGGGCCGGTTTTTGTCTTCTGCTGAAGCACGAAAGAGAGAAATGGCCCAGACTGCAGTCTGTAAGCAATAAACAGGTTTTAAACTTTATTTCTCCCTGTGACTGATATCAGTTTTTAGATATCATGCCCTGGGATTTCCTTTCCCCGGACTTAACACAACTAAAGAAAGTCTGACCTAGAGGAAGTCTATTTGGAGTCTTTCGAGAACTATCAATACTTCTAGACCCACAGGGCCAGCTCCAGAGAGAGAAAGAGACAGAGGGAAGGAGAGAGACTCCCTGGAATGAAGCTAATTCTCTACGTTGCCCCCTCGGGCATTTGCCAGTTCAAAACAAGGAACCAGAGACTGAGGAGCTAGTGCGAGGTGCGAGGGCAGCTACTAGGAGTTGGAAAAACAGCAACACTTTAAGTAATTTCATGGTCATGCACAAGGAAGAAGAAAAGACACGTGGGGCTGTGCAAGTATGCAGACTTGAGGGACCAAGACCCTAGAGTGGATTGACAAGTGGGAGCAGGATGCTTGGTTCAGGATTTCCACTTAACATCTGCAAATTAAGCTCTGTGCAGATAGGCTATGAAGGCAAGTAGGGTGTTGCTGAGACAGTGGGATTTTCAGCAGTATCATGGGACTAAGGAGATGAAAACTGAAGTTGAAGATTCAACAAAGAGGAGGGGCCCAAGGAAACATGCCAAGGTCTCAGGTGGGAGCCCTGGCAGTTGACAGCACAGCACTGAGAGCAAACTAGCTCTAGACTGCCACTTCCTGTGAGTGCAAGCAAGCTGAAAATCAGCTTAGTCAAGGATGCCACTGAGGTGGTCTGCCCCTCTGCTGCCTGCTGGGGGACAGGGTGAGTACTCTTCAGAGAAAGAGATCATCCAACTCACCATCATTTTCCACACACCTGGTGCATCATTCAAGCATTCACCAGTGTTAGGCTGGAGGAAGGAAAAACAAGGACATGCAAACAGAACAGAGAGATACCATAAAAGGAGAAAGACCAGACCCCAAGGTCCGTGCCTTATATGGAAAGGGGACAGCTCTTCCTGAATTCCATCCTTCTGATGTGCCAACTAAGACCTGGATGTCAGCCTCCTCCCTCTTAGAAGGAAAAAAGTTTCTAATTGTCTATTATGTTACCTTTAGCCAATCATACCTCTCCATGCCCCCTAGGATAGATTGCCCACTCCTCCCCCTCCTAACCCCTTATAAACCTCCACCTCCCTGACTGGGTGTGACTACCCTGGCCTGTGATAGCCAGACCATGGAACACCACCTGGGAGTTGCACTCAAATAAACTACCTGGCCCTTTGTTGCTTCTCTTTGCCTGCTTATTTTGGTTAGAATTTATTGGAATTTATCTTACATTTGGTGCCAAAACCCAGGAAGGAGCGTGAATGCGGGGCTCTGAATGGCCACTGGTGGCCCCGCCCCCTTTTTTCCTTACCCAGGACCTCAGCCTTCTCTCTGCTGCATGGACTATTTTCCGGTGAGTCCCTCAGTTTCATCCGGTCCGTTTACCTTCATAACTGCATTTCACCTGGTCTGTTAGAAATCGTAGGTACGTCCAGGTCTGGCATCCGGCCCCTGGGCATTTGGCACACCCTCTGTGGACATCTGGCCTGCCCCTGGCCCTGCAGTATGGGAGATGCCACTACCCCAGGCCCCAGAATGCCTGCAGGCATCCGGACTGCCCTGGCCCTCCGGTGGGGGAGACGTCCCTCACCCAGGCTCCCAGGATGTCTCCCCTGACTTGGTGCACTTGGGACACTGGGCACTCCTCTCAGCAGGATTAGTTGGGAAGTGGCACAGACATGGGGAACCGGCCTTCAAAAGCAGAGGCTCAGACCCCACTGTGGTGTCTCATTTCTAATTTGGCTACTCTATATTTGTCCCGGGAAGTTTGCAAATAGAAGCTAGTCTTTCTTTGCTCTGAGGCTGGGCCTCAGTATCCCTCGGACAGTCAATCTCACTGGCCCCCTGAGGAAACTTTCAATTTCAGCCTCCTCAGCAACTTGATTAATTATTGCTGCTGGAGTGGAGAGTAGAGTGAAATCCCATATGTGCAGGGTTTTTGGGCTTTGCAAACCCGCCCAGACCTTTATGTTAAGTGTTCAATGACTCAGGTTCTCCTAGCCCGATCTCTAGTTAAAGATTGTCAGCTTCTTACTCTGCTCAGTCCTTCTTCCTTTTCAGATCCACCAGAAGACCTCAGTTGCCCGCCTCCTTCAGCTCACAATCCACTCCCCCTCTCTCCACCACCATCTTTAAGTCCTTTGTCTTCAGACGTGTCGCCACCTTCTTAAAGTCCTACATTCTCACCCATGCCGTTGTCCTGCTCTCCTCTTCCAGTGGCTGCACCACCTCCTCCCTCTCTCCTTCCTCCTTCACTGCCCTCTTCCCCCACCAGAACATGCTCTTCCCACCCTCTAGTTCCAGAAGCCACAGACAAGAAGCTGAGGAGAGGGAAAGCAATTGGATATCAGTGACTCAAGTCTTTATATCAGTTTGTCTGTCTGTGTATGCATGTTGTATCTCAGTTTGTATGTTTGTGTGTCTAGGTGTATGGATGAAAAATATTTTCCTACCTCCAGATAGTATTAATAAAAATTGATTTAAAAACAAGCACTTGTGAAAATTGGACATTCTAAAACTTCCAGAAAATCTGCTAAAAAATGTTAAGCATTAATGCTAATTTGGGTTTGGCTGAGGCAGGCATGTCCTTGTGGTTATCAGCTGCCTAAGTTTACCTAAGGTCATTTAAGTTGATGTTATCTGCCAAATCTTTTAAGAATAAAATGCTTAAAGGCTTGGCTTTGTCTAATATTCAGTAAAGGTCTTGTAAGTAATCTAGCATAGTTGTTATGAATGAGTGAACTAAATAAGTGTGGCAAGTGAACACCTTTTTAATTGTGTGTTACAGTGTGTATACCTGTCTACAGCCTAGAAATCTTTGTGGTAACCTAAAACCTTAACGTTTTGCTAAGTTAAAAAGTTATGCTTTGTGCTTAGTGAGATATTGTGTTGTAAAGCTCATGTTTAACAGAAATTATAAAATGTTCATAAATTTGTCAATCCAAAGAATGCTAGTGTAACAGTTTATAATAGCCTACTTGTCAGTGCTCACTAAAAATTAAGGTACCTAATGGTTTTAAGTTCTAATTAAAACTACTTAAATAAGGAAAACATTTCTGCATGCTAAAGAATGTGCCTTTTGATAAAAGAAAGTAATTGTTCTAAAGTACAGCTGTTTATTAAGAGAGAAATCTAAATGAAAAAGAAGGTTGTAGAAAGTTTGTAGAAGAATTTAATATAGTCATGCTATATAAAATTGAAGCAAATAAATATCAATATCAAGTACACAGCAAAATTAGAATTTTGGTTCCAGTTAAAAAGACAAAATTTTCTTAACTGTTAGTTTGCTCTTAATGTTGAAATATTGCAAAAAGTTCTCTAATTGTTTAATCAAAGCAGTTTCTCATGCTTAAAGTCTCATTAAGGTGTCAGAGTGTTTAAGAAAATGAAATCTTAATATTAAAAAGACTAAAAGCTAAACTTTGCTAACAACTGTGTGACCTTCTTTATTTGCCTTTAAAGTACTTTGTTGTCATTCTAGTTAAATAGATAAGTATTGCTTCATAGCAACCTATAATCCTATTTAAGCAACTGCCAAAGAAACTTTCTTCAGACAACTTCTCAAAATCAAATTCAGAAAGGTACTTTTACCTCTAGTTAACTCTGATATTTTCCAGAGGGCCCCTGGAACATGTCAGAGGAACATTTCTTCAATGGAGAAAATATTTAGCTAATTTGGCTTATTTATCTGAGATATATTTACCTAAAAAGCACTGTCAAAAAGAATGATGCTAAACTTTGTTACTGAATGTTTTGTGTTACAGAAATATCCAAATTTCCTTACGACAACTGTCTTACAGTAAGCTCTCATCAGATATTTAACCATTGTCATTTGCATATCTTTTGTCATCTATACTCACTGTTTATTACTGCTAAACTAGTAAGAAACTAGATTTCAGCAGAACAGGTATTAGTTACAAAAGATTAAGTTGTCCACTCCTCTCACTCTTAACCCCTTATAAGCTCCCACCTCTCTTACTGGGTGTGACTTCCCTGGCCTGTGATAGCCAGACCATGGAACATCACCTGGGAGTTGCACTCAAATAAACTACCTGATCCTTTCTTGCCTCTCTTCGCCTGCTTATTTTGGTTAGAATTTATTGGAATTTATCTTACAACCAGAAATAAGAGAAATAAAAGCAAACTATAGAAACAGATTCCCAGGTGATTGAGATATTGAAGTTCCCAGATAGGAACTTACAGCAGTATGTTTCAGCTGTTCAGAAAATAGGTGACAAGATAAAATGTTCACCAGAGAAAGAGAATCTATTTAAAAACTCATGTGGAAATCCCTGAAATTAAATATGTTATAGTATTTTAAAAGTCAATAGATCAGTTTAATAGAAGTTTGGACCCTTGCAGATAAAATGAGAGTTCCTGTGGCCAGGATTGTCACATGGCTCTGGTTGACTAGCTCACTGCACACCTGTGGGCAATACATGGCTGTTGAATCTATATAAAGAACTCTGCCCAGTGCTCTGTGCATGACACGGTGGCAGGGCTGCAAGGCTGCAGGAGAGCAGAGAAGAGGCTGGAGTGATGGCAGCACTGAGGACAGAGGCCCAGAGGACAGCTGTGTGGGATGACTCTGCAGAGATGCCTGGAGGATGGCTGTGTGGGACAACTGTGCTGAGAAGCCTGGAGGACGGCTGTGTGGGATGGCTGTGTGGACAGAGGGGCCCAGAGGTAGAGACTGGCTTGCTGCATGCAGACTCGCTCTGAGTGAACGGGATTTTAGTGACTGACCTGCCACCTGGAAATAAAATTGTGTATAACCCTTTCACCTCAAGAATGTTTTGTTGTCATTTTCTTTGGTCACACTGAATCCATAGCAAACTTGCCTGGGGCTGAGTGGCAAGACATTTGCAAGACAACCCACTTGGAAAGAAATTATTAATTTGACAATATGTAGGTAGAAAGCAACTCTCCAGACTGAGGCACAGAAAGCTTAAATGAAGAAAAAATTAATAAGAAAGTGTTGCAAGTGATGCTGGGGTTCTTGTTCACGAAGCCCAAGAATGAGCTTCACAAACACCCAATGTAGGAAAGCAAGGTACAGACTTTTATTTAGAAATAAATTGAGAGGACAGAGCTCCCTGCTCATGCCAGGAGGGGACAAGAGAGTCTGTGGTTGGCTCACTGTCTAGGGGTTTTATGAATGGTTGAGGATTTTCAGGAATGAGGGTAAAGGGTTAGGGGTGCAGACTGTAAGGGGTGGAGGCACTGGAGGGAAGGATGAGGACAGTGCAGGTGGAGCAGAGACAGTGCCAAGTAGCTCTGTGCCATATGGGGAAGGAAGGAATGAACAGCTCTTCCTGGATTCCAGTCCCATGATGTGCCGACAAACCCCAGATGCAGAACCCCTCCATCCAGAAGGAGGAGACCTCTGGCTGTCCATCACCTGACCCTGAGCCAATAAAAATTTCCCCACATACCCCTAGTGTAGCCCCCTCCCCCTCCCTTCCCTGTTCTCTTAAAAACTCCCCGCCTCCCCTCCTGGGTGCGACTTCCCCAGCCTCCATTTCCGTAGACCTGGGAACATCACATGGGAATTGCGCTCAAATAAACTACCTGGCCCTTTGTTGCCTCTCGTTGCCTGCTTATTTCAGCTAGACTTTATCTTACACTTGGTGCTGAAACCCAGGCAGGAACGTGAGTGTGGGGCTCCGACCAGCCACAGGCGGCCCTGTCCCCTCCTTTCCCGACTCAGGACCTCAGCCTGCTCTCCGCTGTGTGGACTATTTTCTGATGAGTCCCTTAGATTCCCCCGGTCTGTTTCCCTTCCTGGTCTGTCTGAAATCGTAGCTACATCCAGGTTTGGGCATCCAGCCCATCCACTGCAGGCATCCAGTATACCCACCCCTGGCCCTGCGTTGTGGGAGACATCCCTCACCCAGGCTCCCAGGCCATCTCCCCTGACTTGGCATGCTTGAGACACTGGGCGCTCCTCTCAGTGGGATTAGTTGGGAAGTGGTGCAGACATGGGGAACCAGCCCTCAAAGGCAGAGGCTCAGACACTGTTGCCATGTCTCATTTCTAATTTGGCTACTCTATATTTGTCCTGGAAAGTTCACAAACCAAACCTAGTCTTTCTTTACTTTGAGGCCGGGCCTCAGTATCCCTTGAACAATCAAAAGTTCCCTCAGGGAACTTTTGATTTTGGCCTCCTCACTGACTTGAATAATTATTGCCACTGGAGTGGAGACTAGGGTGAAATCCCAAATGTGCAGGCTTTTTAGATTTTGTACTCCCACCCAGACCTTTATGTTAAGTGTTCAATGACCCAGGTTCTCCTGGCCCGATCTCCAGTTAAAGACTGTCAGCCTCTTACTCTTCCCAGTCCTTCTTCCTTTTCAGATCTGCCAGAGGGCCTTAGTCTCCCACCTCTCTCAGCTCTCTACCCCCACCCCTCTCCACCACCATCTTTAAGTTCCTTGTCCTCCCCCATATTGCTGCCATCTTAAAGTCCTACATTCTCAACCATGCCATCTTCCTGCTCCTCTTCTCTTCCAGTGGCTGCACCACACCCTCCCCTTCTCCTTCTGCCTTCAATGCCCTATTCCCCCACTGGAACACGCTCCTCCTGCCCTCTGGTTCTGGAAGCCACAGACAAGAAGCTAAAAAGAAAGAAAGCAATTAAATATCAGTAACTTAAATCTTTATATCAGTTTGTCTGTGTATATGTCTTTATATGAAAAGTGTTGCTAACTGTAGTCATTATGTCTCAATTTGTATGTTTGTGTGTCTAAGTGTGTAAATGAAAAATATTTTCCTACCTAAGGATGGTACTAATAAAAATTGATTTAAAAACAAGCGCTTGTGAAAATTGGGCATTCTAAAACTTCCAGAAAATCTAATAAAAAATATTAAGTCTTAATACTAATTTAAGTTTAACTGAAACAGACATGTCCTTATAGTTATCAGCTGCCAAAATTTACTTAAAGTCATTTAAGTTGATGTTATCTGTTAAACACTTCAAGAAGATGCTTAAAGAAAAGCTTGATTTTGTCTAATGTTTAGTAAAAGTTTTGTGAGTAATCTAGCATTTTTGCTAAAAATAAGTAAAGTGTCACAAAATAAACATCTTAATAATACTGTATTAATATATGACAGTTTATATATATGCAAACAGCCTGAGAATTTTTGTGATAACCAAAATTCTTAAAGTTTGCTAAGTTATATAAACATATTTTGTGCCTAATGAAAAATGTGCTGTAAAGCTCATTTCCAAAAGTGATAATATATGTTCATAGATGTATCAATCTGAAGAATGCTAGTGTAACAGTTTACAGTGGCCTATTTTTCAGTGTTCACTGAAAGTTAAAGTATCAAATGGTTTTAAGTTCTAATGAAAACAACTTAATATAATAAGGAAAAGATTTCTTTATGCTAAAGATGTGTGTTTTAATAAGAGAAAGTATAAAAAATAGAAATTCATTTTGTTGAAAGTAAAAGAAGGTAATTGTTCTAAAGTACAGCTATTTATTTAAAGGGAGAGAACACTGAATGTAAAGAGAAAGTTGTAGAAAGCTTGTGGTATAGTCATGCTATGTGAAATGAAAGCAAGTGAGTCTTGATATCAAGTACACAGCAAAATTAGAATTTTGTTTTCAGTTAAAAAGACAAAGTTTTCTTAAACTGTTAGTCTGCTCTTAATGTTAAAAGATGGCAAAAGGCTTTCTAATTGTTTTATCAAAATAGTCTCTCATGCTTAAAATCTCAATGAATTGTCTAAATATTAAAGAAAATAGAATTCTAATATCAAAAGACTAAATGTTAAACTTTGCTAATAACTGTGTAACCTTCTGTATTTCCCTTTAAAATCTTTTACTGTCATTCTGGTTAAATGGAAAAGTATTTCTTCATAGCAACCTATAATCCTATTTAAGCGAATGCCAAAGAAACTTTCTTTTGACAACTTTCCAAAATCAAATTTTAAAAAGTGCTTTTACCTCTAGTTAACTCTGATATTTTCCAGAAGGCCCCTACAACATGTCAGAAGATTTTTTTCTCCTCATCAGGAAAAATATTTGGCTAATTTAGCTTATTTATCTGATGTATATTTACCCAGAAAGCACTGTCAAAAGGGATGATGCTAAACTTTGTTACTGAATGTTTTGTGTTACAGAAATATCCAAATTTCCTTATGACAACTGTCTTACAGTAAGCTCTCATCAGATCTTTAACCATTGTCATTTGTATGTCTATTGTCATCTCTACTCACTGTTTTATTACTCCTAAACTAGTAAAAAACTAGATTTAAGCAGAACAGGTATTAGCTACATTAGATTAAGTAAACTAAGGAAGATGATTTTGTAGTTTTTTGTTTCAAATGTTGATAAAGTGTTTTAAGCTTTTTCTCTTAAGCTGACAACAGTTTAGTAAATAAGTGCCTTTATAAGCAGAATTGAAGCTTTATCTTTCTCTCTACCTGACCCCTCCAGAATTTAAAAACTCTCAGTGACTATTTTTCTATTTCATGGCAGTATGTTTATTTGCACAAGTTCAATAAGAATCTACTTACCTTGTAAGAGGACCAATTAAAAACACTGGTTATATTACCAAGGCTTTGACTGGAACATCATACCTGAGAGATGCATGTGTAAACTCAGATATGAACAGACAGCTTTAAGGAACTAAGATTGACTTTATAAAGCCAACAAAGCCCCTTAGAAGAACTGGCCTGGTACCTTGCTTACAGAGTTCCCAGCAGCCTTGCCAGGTGAGTAAGGAAGGTCACTTCCTGGCAGGTGCAGGAACTCCAGGATGTCCTGGGAACCTCGAGAGGAGAGGAATTCACCCAAATATACAGGTACTGCAGGCAAAACCTGATGGCAAGTCTTACTTGACTTTATGGCCTTGAGAGGCCTTTAAAAGTTCAATCTTAAATTCCTTACAAAAAGTTCCAGCAAAGCACATTTGAAAGAGCCTATGTAATCAATTGCTCTTCTTGATGCACTTATGCAAATAATAAAGCCAACTGTTAATTATTTTCATAATCTATTACTTCTAATAAAAATGAGGTTGATTCTAGAGAAAAGTATGTTTCAATAATGCAGCCTTGTCCATACTAAGTCCTAGTACTAGTCATTGAGACATAAACTAGATCCAGAATTATAGCTTCTTCAAAATATCTGGCTATGATTTCCCAGAGGTTTTAGTTTTCTCCTATCATTTCAATTAAAGTTTTACTATTTCTAGTTCTCATATTCAACCATGCATTCTTAATCTCATCAAGTTTGTCCTTCCAGAATAGAAAACCCAACTCCAAGTATTGCTTCTTAACTTAATAACATAATTTGTTCTATCTTGCCTAGAAGCCACAAAACTGCAAATAATAATAAAAATGGAACTTAGAATAGAAGTGCCCATCTTCCGAGGCCCTCTCAACCGTCCACTGATGGAGACCTAGCTGCACCCCTTACTGCACCCCCTCTCAGCATGAAGCAGCCAGAACAGTCATTGCCCCCTTTCTCTAGCAGCAGCTAGGGTCTCTATCTGTAGAGGGGAGAATGAGACAGGGACCATAGGCTTAGACAGAATAAGGTGAGAGCCTCTGGAGGGGGCAGGAGGGATATTTGCAGTCAGAGCAATGTAACTACATGCAAGGAACCCCCCCCATGATGTCCCTTGTCAGCCAGAAGTAGCCAGATTGAGTCCTTGCCCATTATGACTAAAAGGCTGGAATGTAAGGCTGGAGGCACTGGAGGGAAGGGCGAGGACAGTGCAGGCGGAGCAGAGATAGCACCAAGTAGCTCTGTGCCATAAGGGGAAGGAATGAACAGCTCTTCCTGGATTCCAGTCCCATGACATGCTGACAAACCCCTGATACAGACACCCCCATCTGGAAGGAGGAGACCTCTGGCTGTCCATCACCTGACCCTAGCCAATAAAAAATTCCCCACATACCCCTAGCACCACCCACTTCCCCCTCCCTTCCCTGTTCTCTTAAAAACTCCCCACCTCCCCTCCTGGGCATGACTTCCCCAGCCTCCATTTCCATAGACCAGGGAACATCGCCTGGGAATTGTGCTCAAATAAACTACCTGGCCCTTTGTTGCCTCTCGTCACCTACTTATTTTGGCTAGAATTTATCTTACAGAGACTTGTTGAGTGGTCCCAGAATGCTCATTCTTGATGAGTAACAGAGGAGATTTTCAGTTCTATATTCTTTCTTAAGATAGCAGTTTCCCTCTGGGAGCATGTCAGTTAAGACCACCTACCCTGCCCCCAAGGTGGGCTGGGATGTTGCCTGTTTGCTGAAGTAAGTTAGGAATCTTACTTCTTAACTTCCTGTGCTGTTTATAGTTTTGCTTGCTTACTAAATTAATCTTTTTCCTAGGTTGCAGATTACTTGGTTAGGATCAGAGAAGGGTATATAGCACATAGGTATGGTTAAAATAAGCTGGGCCTTTTAGCAGGCTCAGGTAAATTTTACCTTATGCTGATACACTTTTCTTTATCTGCAGAACACTCAAACATTTCAGGCTAAGTTGCTGCTGGTACTAAGATGGGGCTGCTCTTTTTGTTCTAAGGGAATATACTAAGCCCATGTGTTCCCTACTAGCTTCCCTGTTATAGAGGTAAACTTGAGGGAGGACGTGAACCAAAATACAGAGTTCGGGTACCCTTGGTTGCCCTACACCAGCTGTTATTAATTGCTCATACAAACAAGGGGTTAATCCGCTGGTACAAGCAAACTACGTGGCAGGTGGGCAGTGAAGTCATGGTTTATGCTGAGATACCCTTGCAGAACACTCAAACATTCCAGGCCATGTTGCTCCTGGCCTTTTGACCTTTAACTGATCTCACTGAAGCTGTCTATATTCCTAGTCTGGTATCTTTACCCTAGAGAATTGATGTGACTCTGACTTTGCGTAATGCTTATCACAGAGTTTCAGTAGGGACCTCTTCGCCCATTCCTACATTGTTCTGACTGTAATTATCTTGCTCTGCTTTTTCTCCAGAGGCTCTCACCCTACTCTGCCTAATCCCATGGTCCCTGTCTCACAAGGAAGATATGGGTCATTGTCCCGTCCAGCGGGACCTAGTTATTTGTGGAGACGAAGGGGATCTGACCTGGAAGAAAATGGGGGCGAGAGAAGAGCGAAGGCAAGACAGTATTCTGATCAAGCCTTCAAATTTTATTGCAAGACGGGGGTACATATATACTAATGTTCAGGGGCAGAGCGGGCTGTGGGATACTTGTTATCAGGGGATTGGCTGCGCAGCAGAGATGGCTATATAAGGTAATGGGGTGACAATAAGGAAGGAGAGTGTCTCTTGGCGCGCGCGGGTTTTCCTTGTTGGCGCGCGCGGGCTTGCGGCTAAGCTCCAGGAAGTGAAGCAGGAACTTCATGAACTGTGGCCGTCTTGTTGTTTCAGTGGCCATCTTGTTGCCTTTGTGTGGCTCCCAACATCTCCTCCCTTTCTATTTATTTCAGAAAGGTGGGCCTTAATCGAGTGAGGGAATAGAGGCCTGGCTCCTCCAGTAAGGTAACATCTTGCGAATGTCTACCTATATGCTCTCGGTATCTTTTAGGGAGGAGAGGCAGAGCTGAAAGCCAAATTGCTAGCTGATATTAAGGCTTTATGTACATATGGATACCAACCTCTATGCAAACCAGGCATATTCTCAGGGAGGACCAGAGAGGTTCTAGGAAGAACCCTCCCTTGCGGTACTTTGTCTCGCACTCATCTCGATGCCCATACCCTCACAGTTAGGGGTATGCTTGGTTCTGGCCGACCAGCATATGGGCCACATTAATTACGGTGCCAGAATCGATGGTACCATGGTTGAGGCGTTTGTAAAGTAGAGAACTGGAGACCGGGAGCGTTGGTTGGCTCGGTATCAGACTCTTCATCACAGGCTGTAAGTCTGTGATAATGAACAGCAACTGCTGGCTTGACGAGCTGGTCAACCTGCTCTCGAATAAAGGCTGTTAGTTTTCTTAAGGCCCAAGGGCCAAAAGACACTAAAAGGAGGAGTCCTGCTAAGGGTCCAAGGATGGTGGGGATCAGAGTTGTGAGCCATGGGGACTTAGTGAACCAGGACTCAAAGGGACTTTGGCTAGCTTCTCGCTCTCTCTTTCTCTGGTCTAGCCTTTCTCTAAGCTTTGACATTGAATCTCTTATTATTCCGGAGTGGTCTGCATAAAAACAGCATTCTTCTCTTAAAGCTGCACACAGTCCTCCATCTTTTAGGAGCAGTAGATCTAGCCCCCGTCTATTCTGCAAGACGACTTCAGAAAGGGAAGTCAGAGATTCTTCAAGTTTGGTAATAGATTGTTCTATGGTTTTTAGATCGTCGTCAATGGCGGTTCTCAGCCCTTCATAGTTTTGGTTCCCCTGGATGATGGCAGCTGTCCCTGTTCCTACTCCTGCTGCAATTCCTACTCCCACTAATGTGGCTAGGGTCAACGAGACTAATTCTCTCTTGTACCTATTTTTAGGGTCGAACTCAGTGACAAATGAGGGATCATCATGATATATAAGCCTCGGCACTAGTTGAACCATAACACAGAAATCATGGGAGAAATTGAAAACAGAGGTGGAAACACACGGTGTTAGTCCAGTGTTACAAGCCCACCATCCTTGACGGGGAGGGACTAGATATCTAGATTCACTCGAGGTAACTATGGGTATGGTGTAATTACACAGACTCTTATGGGTTGAGGGAATTGTTCCTAAACATGTAGCTTTTCCAGTTACCTCAGTCAGGGTTAACTTTTGCATGCCCCAGCTACAGGCTTCGTGGCTGGTCGTATTGTTAAAATTGCCTAACAATCCTAGTCCTTCATAGTAAGGAGGTGAAGAGGAAAAGCATAACCAACAGGATTTGGTAGAATTTGGGTTGGTGGTATTTAGAACTCGGAAAGCTCCTTCAAGGAGGTTGAGAAGGCGCTGTCCGGTGCTAGGAAGGAAGGTGGGTCGGTTAAGAGTGGAGGCGAAGGAAGGGGTGGCAGCGTCTGCAGGTGGGGCTAGGGTCGGCGCGGGCGGGGCTGGGAGACGCGGCTGGTCTCGCAAGACAGCGTTGGGTCCTACTGGGACAGCCGGAAGAGGCTCTACTTTAAGCTTGAGCATAAACAAGACTCCATTATCATAGCCACTCTGGTAGAGTCTCAGTCCCCACATAAGCCCGTTTTCCCAGTTTGTTGTCTTTTTTCCTGCATCTGTGAAAGAGATGTCAATAGGGTTGCAGATCGGGTATTGGGTACAAGTATTATTCTGCGAGGGCTTCCGCTGGATATTTATGAGGCTTTGAGGAGATCTCTTTGCACCTTTTGTCAGCCAATGACATGTCCCTGTTTGTTCACAACCCCAATATCTACAGAAAAAATCTGTCCACCCACCACACTGTGAGATCTTGGCACTGCCAGCTTGGGGGCCTGGACATACATAGAAGCAGGTGTTTTGGAGTTCTTGCATGGAATTATGGGAACCGCATCCTGGTATCCCTATTCTACCTTCGTGCCAAGGGTCTTGTTTGAAGAGAGAGCACAGGTCCACAGTGAGGTTAGGCCACCAAGTTCCCCTAGGGTGTTGTCCTGTTAAATGGACTACTACTTGTTGGGAAGCCGGGGTGATGATTTGCCATGTGAGCATCTTAGGTTCATGGGGGTTAGGGTTCTGGAAGGTGGGAAGTAACTGGGTCATTAGAATTGTTAGTGACACAATCATTTTTACACAAGCGAATTTTAAGAGGGTTATCAGTTCAAATTATTTGCCAGTCCGGTTCTGGTTGAGGCGCTTTCTTCACAGAGACTAGGTCTCTTGCTTGGAACTGGTGAGACACTGAGAGGTCCTTTGACCTTGCCTCCTGAAATTAAACAGAAAGGGAAGGCTTCTCAGGGGTTAATATGCCCTGGACTAGAATTATTGTTTTTGCTTTTATTTGTGTCTAGAAGTTTAATGAGTCTGTCTGGGAGCCATCGGGCATTTTGTGCCTTAGCATCATATATGCAAGCATGTCCTTTCCCCCATATGAGCACAGGGTCAGGCCCGTGCCATGTGTTGGTCATCGGATCTCTCCACATAGCCTGTGCATAATTATCTGCCGTGGAGGGATGCCAAAGGCGATCAGCAGCGGTTTTACCCGCGGAGTCATAAGTAAGGAAATTAAGAACAAACAATGCATGATTTAGGAGTGTCTTTGCATTACCTGTTTTCGGATAGAGTACTTCTCCCCCCGACTGAAGTTTGAATAACATGTTTTTAAGGGTTAAGTGGGCTCTTTCAACAATGCCTTGGCCTTGGGGATTATAGGGGATTCCTGTTATGTGCTTAATACTTAACTGCGCACAGAACTGTTTAAAGCTAGAGCTGGTGTATCCAGGCCCATTGTCAGTTTTTAAGATTTTAGGTGGTGGTAGATATGCCAGGCATGAGAGAACATGGGTAATAACATTTTTAGTTGCCTCTCCCGTTTGCAAGGATGCACATAGGAAACCACTACATGTGTCAATAGACACATGGATATATTTTAATTTACCAAAGGGAGGGTAATGAGTGACATCCATTTGCCATATCTCTCCTGGAACTAACCCCCGGGGGTTGATTCCGTTATGAGGCTCTGGGAGGAGAGTTAGACATCCTTGACATTGCCGAACTATTTGGCGGGCCTGTTCTCGGGTGATTGAAAATTTGAGTCTAAGAGTATGAGCATTGAGATGATGTAGTTCATGAGCCCGTTGGGCTGCAGCCAAGGGTGAGTCTGACGTGACAGAGGCTACTAATTGAGTCGCCAGATCAACTCTGTCATTGCCTTTGGCAAGCGGCCCTGGAAGGCCAGTGTGAGCGCGTATGTGCCCGATGAAAAAAGGGGCATCGCGGTTTAGAATTAATTTTTGCAATTTTGCGAATAGGGGGGAAGCATTTGTAGAGGGACGTATGTAAGGCACTGTCTCTAATAGGGGAACAGAGGTTGCTACATAGGCACTGTCAGTGTAAAGGTTAAAGGGGGCATCTATTAAAAGCTCAAAAACTTTGATTATTGCAGTTAGTTCAACAAGTTGTGCAGAAGAGAGGTCTGTCTGTATTCGAGTAACTTGCCCATTAATACTGAAAGCGGCTATACCGGAGGAGGACCCATCAGAGAACACTATCACGGCCCCAGCAATTGGCGTGGTTTTAGTCCTCTTGGGAAAGACAACCGGGGTCTTTTGAAGGAACTGGACTAATCTGTCTGTAGGGTAATGATTGTCTATTGTCCCCTGGAAGGAGGTGCAGCTAATTGCCCAATCATCATCATGTTGAATAAGCCATTGTAATTGAGATGTATTGTATGGGAGGGTTATAACTTCAGGGTCTCTCCCAAACAACTTGAGAGCTGCCTCTCGGCCTAAACGTAAGAGGGCAGCAACTAATTGAGGATAGGTAGCTAAGACTCTAGGGGGGGAGGCTGGCAAATGAACCCAAAATAGTGGATGGTTTTGCCAAAGGACTCCTGTAGGGGAGAAGGGGGTAGGGAAAATGAGCAGCCACAAACTTAGATGTGGGGAGAAGTAGCTAATGGTCTGTTCAGAAATAGCCCGCTCTACAATGGTTAATGCCTTTTGTGCTTCTGATGAAAGCGAGCGGGGGGAGGAAGGATCAGGGTCTCCGCGTAGGACATCAAACAAGGGCTTTAACTCTCCGGTGGTCAGCTTTAAATAAGGCCTGAGCCAGTTGATGTCTCCTAGCAGACGCTGAAAATCATTAAGAGTGTTTAAGGAGCTTCTCTTTAACTGAATTTTCTGAGTGAGGATTTTATTAGAAAATAATTCAAAGCCTAAAAAAAGTTGGGGGGGGTGGACCTGGACTTTTTCTGGGGAAATTTGTAGTCCTCGATCTCGGAGGGCAGTGACTAGCTGTTGACTGACCGCATAGAGCTGTTGCTGGTCAGGACCGGCAAGAAGAATATCATCCATATAATGGATAATATACAAAGTGGGGAAGAGCAACCTAAAGGGGTCTATAGTCTGGGCTACAAACTTTTGGCAAAGAGTGGGGCTGTTGGCCATTCCTTGTGGGAGAACTCTCCACTGAAACCGGGGAGAAGGCCCTACACAATTGGTAATGGGTATACTAAAGGCAAAACGTTTGCAATCATCAGGATGCAAAGGTATGGAGAAAAAGCAATCCTTTAGATCAATTACTAATTTGACATACCCTTTAGGGATGGCTATTGGAGAGGGAATTCCCGGTTGTAATGCGCCCATAGAGACCATAGTCTTATTAACCGCCCTGAGGTCTTGTAGGAGCCTCCACTTGCCTGATTTCTTTTGGATTACAAAGATTGGGGTGTTCCAAGGGGATGTAGAAGGTTCAATATGTCCAGCAGCCAGCTGTTCCTGCACTAACTCTATGGCTGCATTTAATTTTGTAGTGGTAAGGGGCCATTGATCGATCCAGACAGGAACATCACTTTTCCAAGTAATCTTGTCTGCCTGGAGTGCAGGAGGAGCAACGGCCCTTACGAAAAATGTTTTTCAAACCCTAAACCTGAGCGGTCTATCTTAGGCGTGGCCAGTATCGGGTTGGGATCTCCCTGTTTTAGTTTGCCTAACCCCTGACCAGGGAGGTAACCCTGTGAAAGCATCTGCTGTGTTACAACTTCATTAGGGCTACACATGATGACCTTCATTTGAGAAAGGATATCTCTTCCCCAAAGATTTACCGGCAACCCAGGAACTACGAAGGGTTGAATGAATCCGGTATTTCCTTCTTCATCTTCCCAGTTTAATAACTGTGAGCTCTGTAAGGTGTTTCTTGACTGCCCAATTCCTTGTAGATGGGTCAAGGAAGCGTGTAAGGGCCAGCTGGAGGGCCATGAAGCCTGAGATATGACCGTAGAGTCGGCCCCCGAATCTAAAATTCCTTCAAATACTTTTCCTTGGATCTTAAGTTTAAGAGTGGGGCGTTCTTTAGTAATAGCTTGGATCCAATATAAGTCTGAAGAACCTGGGGTAGAGGAGCCTCGCTGCTTATGAATAGCAGGGTGAGATGTACTTAAAGGGAGGGGGAGCGCCTGCGCAAGACGCTGACCTTTCATAATGCTGACAGGGCACTGGGGGGCACTAGCAAGAATTTTTATTTCTCCAGTATAGTCATTGTCAACTAAGGAAGGGTGGACAATAAGGCCGTTTATTGTGGTGGAAGCTCGCCCTAAAATTAGAAAATAAGTATCTTTGGGAGGTGGGCCATAAATTCCTGTGGAAATAATTGTAATTCCCTCCTCAGGCGTTAATATTGTTGAGGAGGAGGCACAGAGGTCAAGTCCTGCACTCCCGGGTGTGGCCCGATAGAGGGCGGGAGTGCTACAGCTAGGCTGTTCCCCGAGGCCGGCTGAAATGGAATTGGCTGGGGGGCCCGGGGCTGGCCCCTCAGCCCGTTTCCCTGAAAAGGGGGGGTGAAAGGATTTGTGGTACTGTAAAAAGGATTTGTTGGATTGTTACGGCACTCTTTGGCCCAGTGCCGCCCCTTATGGCAGCGAGGGCAAATACCGGGGACTGACCCAACTCTAGGAGGAGGAGCTGTGGTAGGGCATTGGCGAGCGAAATGGCCTGGCTGTCCACATTTAAAGCAGTTACGCATAGGCGGTGCGCCCCTGGGGAAGGAAGGAGGATAAGAAACCGGGGGAGTTTGAACAGCGGCACCTACAGCTAAAAGGGCTTGGACTTTGGATGTAAAAGGATCGACATCTCTACACATTCTCAGCATTTCATCAAGAGTTTTGTCTCGAGTCTTACCGCGGAGGACGGCTCGACATGCCGAATTGGCGTTTTCATAGGCTAGCTGTTTTACAATCTTATCATTGGCAGCCGCGGAACCAAGGGTCCTTTCGGCGGCCTCTAACAGTCTGCTAACAAATTCGCTATAGTCTTCTTGCGAGCTTTGAGTGATCTTAGTTAGAGGAGTGTTAGCAGTCCCGGAAGCAGGAAGTGATATCCAAGCGCCCAAAGCGGCATCTTTCACTTGAGATAAAAGACCAAGGGGAAGGCGCTGCTGCCTGGTTTCAGAGATATATCTGCCCTGTCCTGTAAGCTTATCAAAAGTCCAGGACGCTGTTGGGGAATGAGGGTCTTTTACATTGGCAGCAGCGATGGTCTGACAGCGGTCAGCAAAATCTGCCTTCCAAGTTAAAAACTGACCACGGGTAAGCACAGCCTGGACTATACGCAGCCATTCACCTGGGAGTAAATGTCCTCCTCGAGACAGCGAATCAAGAACAGAAAGGGTAAAAGGGGCATTGGGGCCATAAGCTTTAACGGCCGCGTTCAGCTCTTTTAAGCTTTTGAAATGGATTTTGTGAAATTCTCTAGGGCCATCAGCAGGCTCGGCCGGCTCTGGCTCAGCCTGCTCCTCTCCCTCACTTTCTATTTCCTGAGCAGCAGGGGCGTCTTCGCCGTCGCTTTCAAGATCGCCCTCCTCCGGGCTATGTGTTGTGGAGGTGGGGCCAGAGCGGGCGGAGGCCCGGGTAAGAACAGGAAAGAGCAGTTCTGTAGGTTGTTTTTTAGGTTTTGTGGCTGTAAGCGGTTTCTTAGAGAGGCCCTTTTGCGAATATAATGCGGGACGAACTGGTTGGGAGACAACTAATTTTTGGAGATGGCAAGTTATTCTTTGTTCTACTATCTGTGCTATTAGGTCTTCAGTGCTGGTAGGGGGGCTAACAGGACCGGGAGCCGGAGGGGGTAGCGGAGGGGCCGACGGGGGCAAAAAGGCCGGGGCGCAAACATTGGGAGGCTGAATAGAGGGAGTGTAAGAGGCTCTTTTCAAAACTGGGGGTGTGTAAGAAGGGGGGTTAAGCGACGGGGCGGCAAGAGGCCAATCTGGGTTGTGATACTTGGCCGCTTCGTCTTCTAGTTCAGCCGCGTCTCCCGGATCTAAAGGCTCGCCATTTTGGCTCTTAGTCACGACTGGAAAAACCTTTTGTGTATCGACAAAGTCCGAATCTCGAGGGAGGGGCGGATAAATGCGACATTTGGGAGGGGTATCATGGAGGGCACTGAGCAAAGATGGTGTCGGACTAGGGGAGGGGGACTTAGCTGATTTTGGGGCAGGGGGATCATTCGAAAGGGACGATTTTGAGGCCGCCCGAGATAGGGGGCGGAGGCAATATTCTGCTACTGACAAGAGTTGACGTTTATCAGGGTCAGTATTTTCAACAATATCTCTGATAAGACCCCAATAGGAAAATACTGAAACAGGAACAGAGTCAGGGCCGTTTTTGATAAGGTAATCATTTAAATCTCTACCTACTTTCTGCCATTTTTTAGGATGAATTTCGGGGCCATTAATGATAAACCACGGACAGACTTCATCAACAAAAATAAAAAACTTTACCAAGTCTTTCTTTTTAACTCGAACTCCTCTCTCCCTAAGTGAACTTTTTAGGTCTCTTATGAAGACCGCTTCTTTACTTAATTTAGTTCCCATTTTCTTGTAAGGCGGCCGGTACTCACCAGGGACGACGGCTTCCGTGAGCGGCGAAAGGCGTCTCCTATTATTTCATTAGTAAGGGGTCTGCAGACGATCTCTTTCTCGGGGGTCCGCCTGCGAAAGATCCGCACTTCGAGCCCCACGTTGGGCGCCACTTGTCCCGTCCAGCGGGACCTAGTTATTTGTGGAGACGAAGGGGATCTGACCTGGAAGAAAATGGGGGCGAGAGAAGAGCGAAGGCAAGACAGTATTCTGATCAAGCCTTCAAATTTTATTGCAAGACGGGGGTACATATATACTAATGTTCAGGGGCAGAGCGGGCTGTGGGATACTTGTTATCAGGGGATTGGCTGCGCAGCAGAGATGGCTATATAAGGTAATGGGGTGACAATAAGGAAGGAGAGTGTCTCTTGGCGCGCGCGGGTTTTCCTTGTTGGCGCGCGCGGGCTTGCGGCTAAGCTCCAGGAAGTGAAGCAGGAACTTCATGAACTGTGGCCGTCTTGTTGTTTCAGTGGCCATCTTGTTGCCTTTGTGTGGCTCCCAACAGGTCATGTCACAGAGGCCTGACATGCATGTAATTGAAGTCTCAGAGGTTGGAGGAGCTGGAAAATGGGGCAGAAATAATATTGAAAGGTAGGTGGGACTGTGGGACTAATGGGCTTAATATATAAATCAAGTAATATAGAAATCAAATGTATGAAGATATGTGACTTGATTGTCTCTCCTACAATCTCTGATGTTTGGTCAAGGACAGAGTGATTGAAGCCATAAAAAGCTCCTACAGCTCGTGACCACCCTCACATGGTTTCGGTGTCCTTAAGGAGTGTCCCGCCCTTGGGCTGGACTCAAGGATAAATAATGATCATGTGCTGAACCCCCTACTCAGATTTCTTCAGATGTTCACTTACTCAATAAATATGAGGAGTGCCTTCTTGGCATCACTCTTGAGCTGTTACGCCTTGAGTCCCCTGGCTTGTCCATTCAGGTCTTCAATATCTCATCGCGTTGCCTCCTTAATCTGCAGGTCAGAGACAGGGAGGAGGCCGAGTGGCACCCAAACAGGGACCTGAAAGATGGTCAAAACTCAGAGAGGGGAACCTCTGCTCCAGGCAACCCTTGAAACTTAGAGTGGGGAAGCTCTGAAGATAGTTGATCTGGTAAGACTCCTGGGAAAGCGTACATAGGGACAGGATCGAGATGTCAGGGACACTATAATGGGCCAACATGAAACTAAAGCAGATAAATCGGAGGATTACTTAAAATTACTCCATGTCCTCCTGAAAACACTAGGAGTGAAAACTTGTAAAAGTAACTTTGCTCAACTTCATAAGTTTTATATTAAAAAGTATTTTTTCAGTTGTCTCCACAGGGAACCCTCAGACAAGCTGATGGGAGTAATGCATTAAGAGATTTCAAAGAGGCTCACAGACAGGGAAACACTATCCCTGTGCCTGTTTGGGTGGATCAGTAGCCCCTTAATAAAGAAAAAGTGGCATGCTTACACAAGTTAAAGAACAGCTTCAGCTAGATAGATTAGAATTTTCCACAAGCCCGTGGAATCCCCCTGTATTTGTTATAAAAAAGAAGTCAGGAAATTAGAGACTCTTACATGACTTAAGGCAAATTAATGCGGTTCTTAATCTATGGGACCTTTACAAGGCCTCCCTTTTCCAGCTCTGATTCCAAAAGACTGGAATATGGCTATCATTGACTTAAAAGATTGCTTTTTTACAATTCCTTTTGCCATAACACATAGGGGAAAATTTGCTTTTACTGTCCCTTCTTTAAACTTACAGGGCCCCTTCAGAAAGATTTCAATAGAAAGTGCTTCCTCAAGGAATGCTAAAGAACCCTACAATTTGCCAAATTATGTGCACAGAGCCCTTCAGCCTATACATGAGAAATGGCCCTCAGCTTATATCATTCATAATATGAATGATATTCACATAACTCTACATAAACATCTATTTCTTACTACTATTTTCAATGAGACCTAAGTTGAATTAAAACAATGGGGCTTATAAATAACTCCTGATAAAATACAAATATAATACCCAATGAATTACTTGGGGAATAGAATTCAAGTAAATTCAATAATCCCTCAGAAAATTCAGATGAGAGATCATCTTAAAACTTTACATGATTTAAAAAAATTATTAAGAGGTATCAATTGGATCCAACCGTTACTAAGTATTCCTACTTATAAATTGCAATGTCTCTTCAATACTTTGGAAAGACCCTCAGATCTTAATAGTCCTAGAGACTCAACCTTAAAAGCTGAAGAAGGATTCAAGTAGGTAGAACAACACACTCAGAAGGCTCAATTATCAAAAACTGACTTACACAAACCTTTACTCTTATTAATTTACCTTGCTCCCCCTTCAAAGCAGTCCTCTTAGGCCTGCCCTACTTTTCCCATGTAATATAAATAGAGCCTGTAATCAAGCTGAACCCTCAGACCAACATGTAAATAGCTCTATTCTATTAACTTCTTTCCTTAGAGGCAGTCGTCCTGGAACTAGGCATTTCCTTGCCTGCAGCCCCAGGGAAGCAAAACAAGCCTGTGACTCAGATCAAGACTCTAGTTAGCAGCGAAAAGACACACAGTCCCTGCACATATCAGACAGGCAGGGGCCTCTCTAAGAATGACTAGAGCTCGGGCAGAAAAAACTAAGAAAATGAACCGAGAGCAATTTGATCCCTAAATTCTAAAAAAGAAGTGTCTTATCTTCTTCACATAAACCTGGCCCCAGTACAAACTCTGATTAGAGATGCTTGGCCCCTGAAAGAAGTATGCAATATAATGTTATGCAACGAAATATATTTTGCCTAAAGGAAAGAAAATAGTTACAAGTCCCGTGAACTACTGCAATATGGAACTAGTTTTCTAAAATTCTTTTAGTGAAAATCTATTCTACTTAAGTTCATCATTATCTTTGAAAATCGAGAAGTCTTAAACTAGACTCCCTGAGATAGAAGAAATTTATCTTCTGAAATACAGCCTGGCTTTAAATGACTGGAGCTAGAATTGTGCTTGCATTTCATTTCCAGCCCCCTGGACACACACAGTCCTTATCAGTTCAGAGCCTTCATCAGCCCTGTTAGTCTCGGGCCATCTAAACGTTAACCCACTTATGTAAACTGCTCGCCCTTAGAGTTTATTCTTTATTCCTGAAAACTGAAGTACTTTTAATCAAGTAAGCTGAAAAGAAAGAAAGCAGTTAAATGTCAGTAACTCAAATCTTTATATCAGTTTGTCTGTGTATATGTTTTTATATGAAAAGTGTTGCTAACTGTAGTCATTACATCTCAGTCTGTATGTTTGTGTGTCTAAGTGTGTAAATTAAAAATATTTTCCTACCTCCGGATGGTACTAATTGAAAGCGTATCTCACCATGACCCTCCTTACCCAGAATGACTCAGGAGACATGGGCCCACGCAAGAGATTTTATTATCTGAAGGAGAAGGTGCCTGCCCCAGAGGGAGGGGGGAGAGAGAGCAGGGGGACAGAGAGAGATAAAGAGAGAGAGGGGGCAGCGGGACAGAGAGAGAGAGCGCGCGAGAGAGAGCGCAGCAGCATGGTGCCTTTTATTGTGGTGGATCCGCTAGGCCTGTTGCCTTGGGGGAGGGTCGGGATGTTTAGAGATAAGGCGGGGTAAGCCCACTCAAACCCCAGGCAAGCCCAGGCATAATTCTCACCGGCTTATGTGCTTGAGACCATGGGGCAAATGGAGGATAAATTATTATATTCTTACATTCCTCCCTTTTCTGTTTTATAAGTGGTAGAGGATTTGGGAAGGGGTGAAGGTTAGTCTTTAGTAACTGCTTCCTGCTGATTAGGGGCGATGAAGTTCATTTTTGTATTGATGGGGGGCGGTCCTCAGATGAGCTCTTGGTCTGCAGTGGCGATGGTGTGTTCCAGGTTTAATAAGGATCATCGTTTTGGAGAGGGGTTGGTAATCCTGTAATATAAGCTGGTTAAAGGTTTGGTTAGAAATTTTTTGCATTTGGGCTGATTGCTATGTTTACATAGGGTGGCTGAATTATAGTATTGATGGGGACATATGTGTAGGCAGAAAAGCAACCTGTAGGGCAAAGGGAATCCTTGAAGGTGCAATCTTTTGGACAGTCTGAAAGAGAAGAAAGGGCTGGTGTTGGGAAGATAGGTCCGGTGAGAGAATAAGTGTTGAGAGCAGGGTTAACAATCCTGAGGCATGACACATGGCAGTGTTGGATTCTTCCAGAGGAGGACGCCGCCCCAAATCACTCACGGAAGGTGTCTCTTGATGCAACAAGCAAGAGGAATTTATTCAGAGGCCAGCTAGCTGGGGTCCATGCATTAGCCCGACGCAGCGGGTCTCAGCGAGGACCTCGAACTCACAAAGCCAGAAGTTTTTATAGCATTTTCAAAGGGGCAGTATTTTCTACAGTCACAATACAGTTATTTTTTTTTCATAGACACATAAATTTTCGGCTGACGCCTCATCCTAGGGGTCTGATTAGATAAAATCACTTTCGGAATGTTTAGGGTGGTTCTAGCAAGATAAGCTTAACTGATTGAGGTTGGCTAACTAAAGGTCACTACAATTAACACTGGCTGACTAACTTGTTTTTCAAAGTTCTAGTAATTTTTCTCCTTCTAGGTTAGAAAATGGTGTTTGAGCCTTTAAGATGGCTGTGCTTATGCTAACTTTTGATTCTTCAGGTTCTACATGTCCCCACTTCTCTTTAAGGGCATTCCAATCATGGAATATTTGTATCTTCTTGTTGGGTGAGTGAATAATATTGTTGCTTCAACATTAGTACATGAACGGCACTCATTCTTTCTCTAACAAAAGTTATCAGCCGATTCAATATGCAGGGTCCTAAAGTGAGGAGCAACACAAGGATGAGTAAGGGCCCAGCCAGAGTGGTTATCAAGGTCGTAAACCATGGGGACCTAGTGAACCAAGATTCAAATAGCCCTTGGCCGGCTTCTCGTTCTCTCTTTCTCTGGTCTAGCCTCTCCCTAAGCTTTGACATTGAATCTATTACTATTCCGGAATGGTCTGCATAAAAGCAGCATTCTTCTTTTAAAGCTGCACACAATCCTCCTTCTTTTAGAAACAGCAGATACAGCCCTCGTCTGTTCTGCAAGACTACTTCAGAGAGGGAAGTCAGAAATTCTTCAAGTTTAGTAATGGATTGCTCTATGGTTTTTAGGTCTTCATCAATAGCTGTCCTTAGTCCCTCATAATGTTGGTTCCCTTGGATAATAGCAGCTGTCCCTGTTCCTACTCCGGCTGCGACTCCTATCCCTAACAACACAGCTAAGGTCAGCGAGACCGGTTCCCTCCTATATCTATGCCTAGGTTCAAATTCAGCTACGAATGAGAGGTCATCATGATACATCAACCTGGGCACAAACTGAACCATGATACAGAAATCGCGGGAGGAGTTGAAGGCAGAAGTAGAGACACATGGGGTCACTCCAGTGTTACAAGCCCACCACCCTTCAGGAGGAGGGACTAGATACTCATTTTCACCTAAGGAGGTCACAGCTATGGTTTCATTACACAAAGCTTTATGGGTGGGAGGGACTGAACCTAAACATTTTCCTCTTCCAGTTACTTCAGTCAGAGTTAGCTTCTTGTGGCTTCCCCAGCTACAGATCTCGTGACGGGTTGTCCTGTTAAAACTGCCTAACAATCCCAATCCTTCATAATAAGGCGGCCCAGAAGAGAAACACAACCAACAGGATTCAGTAGTGTTAGGGTTGGTGGTATTTAAGACCTGAAAAGCCCCTTCAAGGAGGTTGAGAAGGCGTTGTCCGGTGCCAGGAAAGGAGGTTACTCGGCCAAGAGTGGAGGTGGAGGGAGTGGTGGCAGAGTCCATAGGTGGGGCTAAGCCCTGTTTTGGGGCTGGGGCTGGGAGACGCGGTTGATCCCGCAAGACAGCGTTGGGTCCTACTGGGACAGCCGGAAGAGTCTCTACCTTAAGCCTGAGCATAAACAAGACTCCATTATCATAGCCACTCTGGTAGAGTCTTAGTCCCCACATAAGCCCTTTTTCCCAGTTTGTTGCCCTTTTTCCTGCATCTGTGAAAGAGATGTCAATAGGGTTGCAGGTGGGATTAGTCGTGCATTGGGCACGAGCGGTATTCCACTGGATTTTTATGAGGCCTAGAGGAGATCTCCCTGCACTTCCTGTCAGCCAATGGCATGTCCCTGTTTGTTCACAACCCCAATTTTTGCAGAAAAAATCTGTCTTCCCACCACACTGTGAGGCCTTGGCACTATCGGCTGAGGGGGCTGGGCATACATAGAAGCAGGTATTCTGGAGCTCTTTCATGGTCCCAGAGCCCCAATGCACTGCATAATCTCGAGTTCCACATCCGGGTACCCCAACTTTATCTTCATACCATGGGTCTTGTTTGAAGAGAGTGCACAAATCTACAGTGAGGGTAGGCCACCAAGTTCCCCTAGGGTGTTGTCCTGTTAACTGGACTACTACTTGTTGGGAAGCCGGGGTAATGATTTGCCATGTGAGTAACCTGGGTTCATGGGGGTTAGGGTTCTGGAAGGTGGGAAGTAACTGGGTCATTAGAATTAGAATTGTTAGTGACACAATCATTTTTACACAAGCGAAATTTAAGAGGGTTATCAGTTCAAATTATTCGCCAGTCCGGGTCTGGTTGAGGCGCTTTCTTCAGATGTGAAGCATGTGTCCAGGAAGAGATGCCATCTACTTTCACAGCTGTACGTGTGGTCAAAAGGACGATGAAGGGTCCTTTCCACCGAGGCTCAAGATTGTCCGTTCGATGTCGCCTTACGTAGACAGAGTCTCCCACTTGGAATGGGTGAGGTACTGAAATGTCCTCTGGCCGATAGGCTTCTCGGATAGAGGCCCACACTTCTTTCTGCACAACTTCCAGAGCCCGTAACCTTTCAAGCAGAAACTTATTAGTCACAGATTCAGGGGATACGTGGAGGTGAGCTGCATTTAGTGGAGCCAGGGCTCCAAACATTATTTCAAAGGGTGTTAGTCTAAAACGGCTGGGGGTGTTTCTAACTCGGAATAAGGCGAAGGGAAGGAGGACCAACAAATCATATAAACCAGTCTCTATGGATAATTTAGTCAGGGTCTCTTTTAGAGTTCTATTCATCCTTTCTACCTGTCCTGAGCTCTGGGGCCTGTATGCACAATGCAATTTCCAATCCGTCCCCAAAATCTCGACCAATCCCTGACTTACCTGGGCAACAAAGGCAGGGCCGTTGTCGGAGCCGATTACCTTTGGGATTCCAAACCTGTGAAATATTTCTTCAAGGATCTTTTTAGACACCATCTGAGCTGTCTCAGTTTTAGTGGGGAACGCCTCTGTCCATCCTGAAAATGTGTCTAGGAAAACTAGAAGGTACTTATATCCATACTTAACAGGCTTGATATCAGTGAAGTCAACTTCCCAGTAAGCTCCTGGGCGATCCCCTCGAAGTCTTTTCCTGGATGTTACTGGATTTTTACTCACATTTACTAATTGGCAGGGAACACAATTTCTTACAACCTCGTCAGCTAGTTTTCCTAATCCAATAACATGATAAGGGGAGTCTTGAACCAAGGTCTTTAGGTTTTTTACTCCCAAATGTGTCAATTGATGCAATTGCCTTAAGTATTCTTCTGCCTCTCTCTTAGGCAGGACAACTCTCCCTTTTTCAGACTTGTGTATCTCGTGGGGTGAGGAATTTTTAAACCCTAATTTGTTTATACAAGCGAGGTCTTCGGGTGTATACTGGAAGCTCTTAATACAAGTGGCCTCCGGGTACACTTGGAGGGGTAAGATATTCATTCCCTGGGCTGCTTGTTTTGCAGCTTGGTCCGCCCTTCTGTTTCCTTGAGCTATTAGAGAGTCACTTTTTTGATGCCCAGGGCAATGTATTATTGCCACTTCTCTAGGTCTATGGATGGCTTCTAACAAATTTAAAATTTCTTGTTTGTTTTTAACATCTCTCCCGGCAGAAGTCAATAACCCTCTCTGTCTATAAATAGCCCCGTGTATGTGAGCAGTGGCAAAAGCGTATCGGCTGTCGGTATAGACGTTAAGTCTCTTACCTTCTGCCATCTTTAGAGCCTGAGTCAGAGCGACGAGCTTCACTTGCTATGCAGAAGTGCCCGTTGGAAGTCCACTGGCCCACACGATTCGGTTATCATCCACTACTGCAGCTCCCGCCATTCTCAAACCATTCATAATGTAACTGCTCCCGTCTGTATACCAAGTCAGGAGTCCTGGTCCTTCTAAAGGTTGATCTTGTAAGTCCTGGCGGGTCCCTGCCTCCTCAGCCAGGATTTCCTGGCAGGTATGAAGTACTTCTTTTTCCAAATCGGGGAGCAGAGTAGCTGGGTTTAGGATGGCGGGTGGGGCAAATTCCAGACGATCACGATTCAGGAGTAAGGTTTGGTATTGAGTCATTCTGGCATTTGACATCCATCTTTCGGGTGGTTGCCGGATTATGCTCTCCAACGCATGTGAAGCAACCACAGTGAGTTTTTGTCCCAGTGTTAGTTTGTCAGAATCTTTAACTAGGAGGGCCACAGCTGCTACTACTCTCAGGCAGGCAGGCCACCCACTACTCACGGGGTCTAATTTTTTTGACAGATAGGCGACAGGTCTCTTCCAAGGTCCCCATTGTTGGGTCAACACTCCTCGAGCTACTCCGCTCCGTTCGTCCACGAAAAGGACAAATGGCTTAGTTACGTCTGGCAATGCTAGAGCGGGTGCTGAGAGGAGGGCCTTCTTGATATCATCAAAGGCCTGTTGTTGCTCAGATCCCCAAACAAACGGGGCTGTCCCCTTGGTAAGGGGGTACAGAGGGGTGGCCAAGGAAGCATATCCGGGTATCCACAATCTACATAACCCCGCTGTCCCCAGAAACTCGCGAAGCTGGCGTGCTGTAGTGGGGACAGGAATCTGCATCACAGTCTGCTTCCGGGCTTCAGTAAGCCACCTTTTCCCTTTTCTCAGGGAATATCCCAAATAAATCACTTGTTGGCAGATCTGTGCCTTCTTAGCAGATGCTCTATACCCTAATTTGGCAAGTTCAGTCAAAAGGGCTTCAGTGGCCTCTTGGCAGGTCTCCCGGGTAGGAGCGGCTATCAATAAGTCATCAACATATTGCAGCAAAGTTACCTGTGGGTTTGAAGCTTGGTAGAAAGCCAAGTCCTGATGTAAAGCCTCATCGAAGAGGGTGGGCAAGTTCTTGAATCCTTGTGGCAAACGAGTCCAGGTCAATTGCCCAGTAGTTCCTGTGGTGGGATCTTTCTACTCAAAGGCAAACAGCGGTTGGCTGTTCTGGTGTAAGCGCAGACAAAAGAAAGCATCCTTTAGATCTAAAACTGAATACCACATGTTTTTTGGGGCCAGGGAGCTTAGTAGGTTATAGGGATTTGGCACGGTGGGGTGAATGTCCTGTGTCCTTTTGTTAACTTCTCTTAAATCTTGTACTGGTCGGTAATCTCCCGTTCCTGCCTTTTTTACAGGCAGCAAGGTGGTGTTCCATGGGGATTGACATTTTACTAATATTCCCTGTTCCATAAGCTTCTGGATATGTGGCCTAATTCCATCCCTGGCTTCTTTATTTATTGGATATTGCCTCACAGTCACTGGCAAGGCTGAAGCTTTTAGTTCTATGATTACAGGGGGCTGGTTCTTGGCGAGTCCCATGCCCGCCGTCTCCGCCCAGGCTCCTGGGAATCAGTCGAGCCACTCCTGACTAATTCGGGAGGGCTCTGGTTCCATAAAAAGACAGTATTCGTCTTCCAATCTTATGGTCAGAATACTCAAGTTCAAAGGCTTATTTTCCTGATTAGTCACCAGAGGTTTCTCAGCTTGAAAAGATATTTGGGCTCCTACTTTGGTCAAGATGTCCCTTCCTAACAGGGGCATAGGGCATTCCGGTATAATGAGGAACGAGTGACTTACTCGTCCTACTCCTAAGTCTACTGCCCTTCGGGTGGTCCATGCATATTGTTTCTGGCCTGTAGCTCCAATCACCCAAGACTTTTTGCCAGAGAGAGGGCCCTTGTCTTTAGTTAATACAGAATGTTGAGCACCGGTGTCTACTAGGAACTCAACGGGTTGCCCCTCCACTTTCAGAGTTACCCTGGGCTCGGGGAGGGGTTCCGAGCCCCGTGCTCCCTAATCTTCGTCTTCCAGCAGAGACAACACCTTTTCTGGAGGCTTCTGCAGTGGCTTTTTAGGGCATTCTTTCACCCAATGTCCTTTCTCTTTGCAGTATGCACATTGATCTTTATCCAAAGGAGGCCTGTTGTCCAGGTGCCCTGCCTTACTAGTTCTACCACTAGAGGGCGGGCGTCCCTTACCTTCTACTACTGCGGCCAAGATTTTTGTTAAATTTCTCTCATGCTTCCTATCCCTCTTTTCCTCTTTACTTTCTTTTTCCTTTTCCTTCCTTAATTCCTTCTCTTCCTCAGTCTCTCTCTTATGATAAACTTTCTCAGCTTCTTTCACCAAATCTCTCAACAACAAATCCTGTAAGCCTTCTAGTCTCTGAAGCTTCTTTCTAATATCAGGCGCTGATTGCCCAATAAAGGCAAGAGCCACTGAAGCACTGTGTTCCTCAGAAGTGGGGTCAAAAGGAGTATACCGCCGGAAGGCTTCCATCAGGCGTTCTAAGAACACTGCGGGTGCCTCAGCGGCTCCCTGACTAACCTCTCTTACCTTGGCCAAATTAGTGGGGCGCCTTGCAGCCCCGCGAAGACCTGCCACCAGAGCCTGGCGATAGATGGTTAGTCGCTCCCTACCTTCTGGAGAATTAAAGTCCCAGTTGGGTCTGGTCAGTGGGAACCCCCTTTCTATATCATGAGGGAGTTGCGACGGTCATCCGTCAGCTCCAGGCACGTTCTTTCGCGCTTCCAGGAGGATCCTTTCTCTTTCTTCTGTGGTGAAGAGTACCTGTAAGAGCTGCTGACAATCATCCCAAGTGGGATAGTTAGAGAACATCAGGGACTCTATCAGTCCCATTAGTCTCTGTGGTTCCTCTGAAAAAGGAGGGTGGTTAGCTTTCCAATTATATAAATCGGCAGAGGAGAATGGCCAGTATTGCAGAGGTTGGAAAGGCGGGTCTCCTTCCTCCCAGAGAATGGGGGCCCCATAAGACCTGATGGGAAAAATACCTGATGGGTCCAATGCGGCCCCTCGGCGCCGCCAAGTTCCCTGGGCCGGTCCCGGCGCTGGCCCCGATGCCTCGGTACCAGAGGCTAGAGGCATCGGAGGTGCCGGGGCCAGAGGCACTGGGGCCTCGGCCGCTGGGGCCTCGGGCGCCGGGGCAGAGGCAGGAGGGTAAGGAGGGGGATCATCAACCATGAGCAAGTCTTGAGTGTCAGGGTGTATTTTTGGTGGTCTCTTTCCCTTTTCCCCGAGGTTGAGCCTGAGCCGATAAGACTCGAGAGTTCGCTTTCTTTCGCACCCAGGGCTTTACCCAGGGCGGTGGATTTTCCACCAATTCTTGCCAGACCACAATGTAGGGCTGCTGATCCGGATGTCCCTGAGTTGAATTCTGGAAAACAACAGCTTTTACTGCAAGCAGAGTGGAGAGGTCAAAAGTCCCCTCCGGGGGCCATCCAACATTAAAAGTGGGCCACTCGGAGGTACAGAAAGTCTGCCACAGCCCTTTTTTAACTTCTATCGACAAGTCATGCGCCCTTGCTCTCACTTCTGTCCAATGACCTAACGTCAGGCTAAGGGGGGTCGTCACGGTCTGTCCCATTGCCAGTATAACAATTATTAGACACGTAAAGGACACATAAAACAGAGACACACAGAGATTAAACACACAGCGGCCGCTTTTTGTCTTCCTCAGATTTCTGACCAAGAACCGGAAGGAATCAGTGGGCTGATACTCTCGGTGCCCAAAAACCAACCCTATCTCATCTGGTTCACTTTTGCGGAAAAACAGGTTAGAGGCCACCAGGCGTCCCTGGCCCTCCAAACTCCCCGGGGCGTCCCCCAGGGTTGCAGCCTGCGGTGCTCCAAGTACGTCAACCAACCGCAGTCGCGACCCCTTATGGGACCGGGACGGCTGCCAGACAGAGGATACCCTTTTCAGAACTCCGACCGGTCTCACTGAAAAGCAGAACACAGAACACAGACAACTCAAGGCGCCACTAATCTTACCTCTTCCTCCAAGAACGGCTTCGGGAGTGAAGCGGGGTGAGCGCACGATCCCGGACGAGCCCCCAAATGTTGGATTCTCCCAGAGGAGGACGCCGCCCCAAATCACTCACGGAAGGTGTCTCTTGATGCAACAAGCAAGAGGAATTTATTCAGAGGCCAGCTAGCTGGGGTCCATGCATTAGCCCGACACAGCGGGTCTCAGCGAGGACCCCGAACTCACAAAGCCAGAAGTTTTTGTAGCATTTTCAAAGGGGCAGTATTTTCTACAGTCACAATACAGTTATTTTTTTTTCATAGACACATAAATTTTCGGCTGACGCCTCATCCTGGGGGTCTGATTAGATAAAATCACTTTCGGAATGTTTAGGGTGGTTCTAGCAAGATAAGCTTAACTGATTGAGGTTGGCTAACTAAAGGTCACTACAATTAACACTGGCTGACTAACTTGTTTTTCAAAGTTCTAGTAATTTTTCTCCTTCTAGGTTAGAAAATGGTGTTTGAGCCTTTAAGATGGCTGTGCTTATGCTAACTTTTGATTCTTCAGTTCTACAGCAGTTGTAAGGGAGGTCTTAGGACTCTGTGCTGGCCGAAACTTCTTCAGTGATGAGTGGAAGAGGAGATGAACAGCGTGAAATGTGGAGAGTAAGAGGTCCCATCAGGGTGGAGGAGTAGGAACCTGTGGGAGATTTGGTGGGAGGGGAATAAGCTAAGACAAACGGCTTAAGGTCGGAGTTGTGTATCAAGTGGGGAAGACCCTGGAGTTTAACTGCAGTTGGTGTGGAAAGGTTTACTGTGTATGGTCCTTGTCATTTGGGAGTTAGGGATGTTGTCTTTGTTGTTTGGAATGGGCATGGTTTGGAGAAGTTTTTTCCTGTCTATGATAATGGCCTTGTAGCCAGGGAGAGCTGAACTCTCATGTATGTGACCTGAGTGCAGACAGCTGAACTTTGGAGGGTGAAACCCGATAGCTGTGTTCTGAGAGAAAGTTTAAAAGGAGAATAGTATACTGTTGAGAGGTTTATAGGAAGGGATTGCACAGGAGGAGATCATCTACATATTGAAGGAGGGTGGAGCTCGAGAGAGTAAGGGATTTGAGGTCTTGTGCTAGAGCCTGTCCAAAAAGGTGGGGACTATCTCTAAAGCCTTGGGGAAGGACTTGTTAAGTGTTCTCTGAATATTAAAAATTAACTTAACATAAGGAATTTCCTGCCTTGATTTTTCTCTGGGATACCGGCATCTTGGTCTGGGAGCATATCAAAAGGCTGCCTGCTCAGCTCCCAAGGTAGGCTGAGGTATGTCTATTTGCTAAAGAATCCTGCCTTTTACTATGCCATTTACAGCTGGGTCTGCATGCTAAGTTGCTCAGTTTGCAAAATTACCTCATCAGATATGAAGGAGGAAAGACAGCACATAGGCATGGGCCTTTTAGTATGCTAAAGTGAATCTTATACACGATTACAAATGATTAGCATAATAAAACATGTGCTACTCTTATTTATCTGGGGAACATTAACTGATCTCACTGAAGAATGATTCTAGAGCTTAATGTTCAACAAAGTTTTAGTAGGGGGGGTCTCCTAGCTTTTTAAAGGTTTTACATTGTTCTAACTGCAAATATCCTGCCTTGCTTTCTTCAGAGGCTCTCACCTTATTCTAAGCCTATGGTCCCTATGTCATTCCCCCCTCTACAGATGGAGAACCTAGCTGCTGCTAGGGAAAGGGGACGATGACCACTCTGGCTTCTTCATGCTGAGAGGGGGTGCAGTAAAGGGTGCAGCTAGGTCTCCATCACTGGTCAGTTGAGAGGGCCTCGGAAGGTTGACACTTCTATTCTGGATTTCATTTCTATTGCTATTTGCAGTTTTGTGGCTTCTAGCCAAATAGAACAAATTGTTATTAGGTTAAGTAGCAACTGCAGTTGGATTTTCCATTCTGGAACGACAGACTTGATGAGATTAAGAATGCATGGCTGAATACAAGAACTAGAAATATGAAGAGTCTAATTGAGTATCATAGTCAGGTATCATGGGGAAACTAGAATTCTGGATCGAGTTTACATCTCAATGACTAGTATTAGGATTTAGTATAGATAAGACTGCATTATTGATACAATACTTTTCTCTAAAATCACTCTCATTTTTATTATGAGTAGCCAGATTAATAAAATAATTAACAGTTGGCTTGATTATTTGCATAAGTGCAGCAAGAAGAGTAATTGATTACATGGGATCTTTTAAATGTGCTTTGCTGGAACTTTTTGTAAGGAATTTCAGATTGAACTTTTAAAGGCCTCTCGAGGCCAGACAGCTAAGCCAGACTTGTCATCAGGTTGTGCCTGCAGTACCTGTAGATTTGGGTGAATTCCTCCGTTCTTGAGGTTCCCAAGACATTCCTGAGGTTCCTGCACCTGCCAGGAAGTGACCTTCCTTACCCACCTGGTAAGGCTGCTGGGAACTCTGTAAGCAAGGTACCAGGCCAGCTCTTCTAAGGGGCTCTGTTGGCTTTATAAAGTCAATCTTAGTTTCTTAAAGCTGTCCATTCATATCTGAGTTTATACACGTGTCTCTCAGGTATGACGTTCCAGTCAAAGCCATGGTAATATAACCAGTGTTTTTAATTGGTCCTCTTACAAGGAAAGCAGATTGTTATTGAACTTATGCAAATAAACATACTGCCATGAAATATAAAAATAGTCACTAAGAGTTTTTAAATTCTGGAGGGATCAGGTAGAGAGAAAGATAAAGCTTCAATTCTGCTTATAAAGGCAGTTATTTACTAAACTGTTGTCAGCTTAAGAGAAAAAGCTTAAAACACTTTATCAAGAGCATTTGAAACAAAAAGCCACAAAATCATCTTCCTTAGTTTACTTAATCCTATGTAACTAATACCTGTTCTGCTGAAATCTAGTTTTTTACTAGTTTAGGAGTAATAAAACAGTGAGAATAGATGACAAAAGACAAATGAGAATGGTTAAAGATCTGATGAGAGCTTACTGTAAGACAGTTGTCATAAGGAAATTTGGATATTTCTGTAACACAAAATATTCAGTAACAAAGTTTAGCATCATTCCCTGTGACAGTGCCTTCTAGGTAATTAAGCAGGTAAATAAGCCAAATTAGCCAAATATTTTCTTTAATCAGAAAAAATTCCTCTGACATGTTCCAGGAGTTCCTCTGGAAAATATCAGAGTTAACTAGAAGGAAAACCTAGGCAGCTGATAACCATAAGGAATGTCTATTCAGTTTAACTTAAATTAGCATTAATGCTTAATATCTTCTATTAGAATTTTCTGGAAGTTTTAGAATGCCCAATTTTTACAAGCGCTTGTCTTTAAATCAATTTTTATTAATACCATCCAGACGTAGGAAAATATTTTTTCTTTTACAAACTTAGACACACAAATATACAGATTGAGATGTAATAATACAGTGAGAGGACAGACAGAGCTCTTGGCATGAGCCAGGAGGGGACAAGAGAGCCTGTGGTGGTGCATTGTCTAGGAGTTTTATAGGCAATTGAGGATATTTGGGAATGTGAAAAAAGCTTAGGGCTGTGTACTTTAAGGCAAGTGGTAGGTGTTTAGGGTTGCAGGGGAGACAGAGAGAGCTTGGTTTGGAGGTAGGAGAAAGCCTGGATATATGGGATTTTTTTCCATTTGCCCATACGCTCACAGAAGTTGTATAAGTCATGGAGAATTTTAGGATCCAAAGAGCCATTCGGGGTCCATTTAGACTGATTGTCCAAGGGATATTGTGGCCAGCTCTCATTACAGTAGTGAACATGTTTGAGGTCTGGAGTGAGGTGGAGGGGCTTTAAGATTATTGCGTAAGCACCCTAGCGGTGAATCTGTGGGAACAGAGGGGCCAGAGCCCATGGTGGGAATGAGACCATTCAGAAGTCGCTGAGGCGTCCCTGAGTGATTAAGAAGGTTGCGGAGAAGACCAGGCACAGTTAGGGGGTCATCACCACCTCTAACTGTGGGGTCGAGGCAGAAATGCAGGGGAGGCTTGATACCTGGTACCAGGAGTTTTTGAGTCAAGTAGATACTTAGATAAAGGGAGACCGGACCTCAGTGAATGAGGATTATCACCATGGGGAGGCAGAGAAGGGTCAACTATGGGGATCAACCATGACCCTGAAAGTCGTGGTTTGGGCAGCCCCTGTCCCAGAGGAGCCCTTGGGGGTGCCGGATATTAGGTTGGAGGAAGGAAAAACAAGGACATGCAAACAGAACAGAGATGCCATAGGGGGAGAACAGACCAGACCCCAAGGTCCATGCCTTATATGGAAAGGGGACAGCTCTTCCTGAATCCCATCCTTCTGATGTGCCCACTAAGACTGGGATGTCAGCCTCCTCCCTCTTGGAAGGAAAAAAAGTTTCTAGTTGTCTATTATGTCACCTTTGGCCAATCATACCTCTCTACACCCCCTAGGATAGCTTGCCCACTCCTCCCACTCCTAATCCCTTATAAGCCCCCACCTCCCTGACTGGGTGTGACTTCCTTGGCCTGTGTTTCAGGCCACAGAACATCACCTGGCAGTGGCATTCAAATAAACTACCTGGCCCTTTGTTGCCTCTCTTCGCCTGCTTATTTAGGCTAAAATTTATCTTACATTTGGTGCTGAAAAACCCAGGAAGGAGTGTGAGTGTGGAGCCCCAACCGGCCACTGGTGGCTCTGCCCCCTACTTCCCCGACCTGGGACCTCAGCCTGCTCTCCACTACATGGACTATTTTATGGTAAGTCCCTCAGTTTCCCCTGGTCTGTTTCATTCCCTAACTCTGTTTCACCTGGTATGTTAGAAATCGCACATACGTCCAGGTGGCCCACCCTCTGCAGGCATCTGGACTGCCCCTGGCCCTGTGGTGGGGTAGACGTCCCTCACCCAGGCTCCCAGGACGTCTCCCCTGACTTGGCGTGCTTGGGACACTGGGCACTCCTCTCAGTGGGATTAGTTGGGGAGTGGTGCAGACATGGGGAACCAGCCCTCAAAAGCATAGGCTCAGACCCTGCTGTGGTGTCTCATTCCTCATTTGGCTACTCTATATTTGTCCTGTAAAGTTTGCAAATAGAAGCTAGTCTTTCTTTGCTCTGAGGCCGGGCCTCAGTATCTCTTGAACAATGAATCTCGATGGCTCCCTGAGGGAACTTTCAATTTTAGCCTCCTTACCACCTTGATTAATTATTGCCACTGGAGCAGAGTAGAGTGAAATCCCATATGTGCAGGCTTTTTGGACTTTGCACTCCCGTCCACACCTTTATGTTGTGTTCAAAGACTCAGGTTCTCCTGGCCCTATCTGCAGGTAAAGATTGTCAGCCTCTTACTATGCTCAGTCCTTCCTTTTCAGATCCGCCAGAAAACCTCAGTTGCCCGCCTCCCTCAGCTTGCAATCCCCTCCCCCTCTCTCCACCACCATCTTTAAGTCCTTTGTCTTCACACGTGTTGCTGCCATCTTAAAGTCCTACATTCTCAACAATGCCGTTGTCCTGCTCTCCTCTTTCAGTGGCTGCACCACCCCTCCCCCTCTCCTTCCACCTTCACTGCCCTCTTCCCCCACCAGAACATGCTCCTCCTGCCATCTGGTTCCAGAAGCCACGGACTAGAAGCTGAAGAGAGGGAAGGCAATTAGATATCAGTGACTCATCTTTATATCAGTTTGTCTGTCTGTGTATGTGTTTTTGTGTGTGGTGTGTTGCTGACTGTAGTCGTATCTCAGTTTATGCATTTGTGTGTCTAAGTGCATAGATGAAAAATATTTTATTTAAAAACAAGCGCTTGTGAAAATTGGGCATTCTAAAACTTCCAGAAAATCTGATTAAAATGTTAAGCATTAATGCTAATTTGATTTTGGCTGAGGCGGGCATGTGCTTGTAGTTATCAACTGCCTAAGTTTACCTAAGGTCATTTAAGTCAATGTTATCTCTAAATCTTTTAAGAATAAAATGGTTAAAGGCTTGGCTTTGTCTAATATTCAGTAAAGGTTTTGTAAGTAATCTAGCATAGTTGCTAAAAATAAGTAAACAAGCCTAGCAAATAAATATCTTAATAATATTGTATTAATGTATAACTGTATATATATATATGCAAACAGCCTGAGAATTTTTGTAGTAACTAAAATTCTTAAAGTTTGCTAAATTATATAGACATATTTTGTGCCTAATAAGAAATTGTGCTATAAAGCACATTTCCAAAAATAATAATATACATTCATAGATGTATCAATCTGAAGAATGTTAGTGTAACAGTTTACAGTACCTATTTTTCAGTGTTCACTGAAGGTTAAAGTAATAATTTTAAGTTCTAATCAAAACTACTTAAAGTAGTAAGGAAAATATTTCTGCATGCTAGAAAAATATGTCTTTTGATAAAAGAAAGTTGTAAAAAGTTTGTAGAAGAATTTAATATGGTCATGCTATATAAAATTAAAGCAAATGAGTCTCAGTATCAAGTACACAGCAAAATTAGAATTTTGTTTTCAGTTAAAAAGACAAAGTTTTCTTAACTGTTAGTCTGCTCTTAATATTGAAAGATTGCAGAGAGTTCTTCTAATTGTTTCATCAAAGCAGTTTTTTATGTTTAAAGTCTCAGTGAGTTGTCGGAGTCTTTAAGAAAAGGAGATCTTAATATTAAAAGGACTAAAAGTTAAACTTTGCTAACAACTGCGTAACCTTCTTTATTTGCCTTTGAAGTACTTTAATGTCATTCTAGTTAATTGGATAAGTATTGCTTCATGGCAAACTATAATCCTATTTAAGCAAGTGCCAAAGAAACTTTCTTCTGACAACTTTCCAAAATCAAATTCAAAAAGGTACTTTTACCTCCAGTTAACTCTGATATTTTCCAGAGGGCCTCTGGAACATGTCAGAAGAACTTTTTCTTATTGGAGAAAGTATTTGGCTAATTTAACTTATTTATCTGATATATAATTACCTGCTTAATTACCTAAAAAGCACTGTCAAAAAGAATAATGCTAAACTTTGTTACTGAATGTTTTGTTACAGAAATATCAGAGTTTCCTTATGTCAACTGTCTTATAGTAAGCTCTCATCAGATCTTTAACCATTGTCATTTGTAAGTCTTTTATTATTCATAGTCACTGTTTTATTACTCTTAAGCTAGTAAAAAACTAGATTTCAACAGAGCAGGTATTAGTTACATAGTAACAAGTAAACTAAGGAAGATAATTTTGTGGCTTTTTGTTTCAAATGTTGTTGATAAAGTGTTTTAAGCTTTTTCTCTTAAGCTGACAACAGTTTAGTAAATGACCATACCTTTATAAGCAGAATTGAAACATTTATCTTTCTCTCTACCTGATCACTCTAGAATTTAAAAACTCTCAATGAGTATTTTTATATTTCACGGCAGTATTTGCATAAGTTCAATAAGAACCTGCTTTCCTTGTAAGAGGACCAATTAAAGACACAGATAATACTACCACGGCTTTGACTGGAATGTCATACCTGAGAGACACGTGCATAAAGCTCAGATATGAGCAGCTTTAAGGAACTAAGGTTGACTTTATATAGCCAACAAAGCCCCTTGGAAGACATGGCCTGGTACCTTGCTTACAGGGTTCCCAGCAGCCTTACCAGGTGAGTAAGGAAAGTCACTTCCTGGCAGGTGCAGGAACCTCAAGATGTCTTGGAGACCTAGAGAAGAAAGGAATTCACACAAATCTACAGGTACTGCAGGCCAAACCTGATGGCAAGTCTTACTTGGCTTTCTGGCCTCGAGAGGCCTTTAAAAGTTCAATCTGAAATTACTTACAATGTTCCAGCAAAGCACATTTAAAAGAGCCTATGTAATCAATTGCTCTTCTTGCTGCACTTATGCAACTAAGAGCCAAGTATTAATTATTTTCTTAATCTGGCTACTTCTTGTAAAAATAAAGGTGATTTTAGAGAAAAGTATTGTTTGAATAATGCAGTCTTATCTGTACTATATCCTAATACTAGTCATTGAGATGTAAACTCGATCCAGAATTCCAGTTCCCCATAATGGCCTGGCTAATGCCCCTACTGGGCCCCTTAATAACAGTTTGTAGTTTACTCTTAGTTGCCCCTTGTGTCCCCAGGTTCCTCCAACAGCAGCTAACCCAGATGACCCGGGCCACCACCAACCACATGTTACTTCACCGTTATGCACCTTTTCCCACTGAGCCCCCTCCTTCAGCCTAATTCCAGCCTCAAACCCCCATGAAGCCCCTTGTCAGCCAGAAGTAGCCAGATCGAGTCATCACCCATTATGACCAAAAGGCTGGAATGTTAGGTTGGAGGAAGGAAAAACAAATACATGCAAACAGAACAGAGATGCCATAGGGGGAGAGCAGACCAGACCCCAAGGTCTGTGCCTTATATGGAAAGGGGACAGCTCTTCCTGAATTCCATCCTTCTGATGTGCCAACTAAGACCCGGATGTCAGTCTCCTCACTCTTGGAAGGAAAAAAAGTTTCTAGTTGTCTATTATGTCACCTTTAGCCAATCATACCTCTCCACACCCTCTAGGATAGCTGGCCCACTCCTCCCCTTCCTAATCCCATATAAGCCCCCACCTCCCTGACCACCTCCCTGTGTTTCAGGCTGTGAAACATCACCTGAGAGTGGCATTCAAATAAACTCTTTGTTGCCTCTCTTCACCTGCTTATTTCGGCTAAAATTTATCTTGCGCCAGACACTCAACAGTCACTTCCCAGGTTCCAAAGGGACATTTACGTTGACCATGAAGGGGAAACTCACCAAATCGAAGGCCGGTGTTGGGCGAGAAGATGAGTGAGTGGGGAAGTGGACGGTGAGCCTGTGGAGGAGGATCGGGCAGTGAGGGTTCCCAAAGCAGCTCAGGTTCCCGGAGGAAGAGCAAATTCAATGGGAGAACTTCATACGAAGTCACGGCACCAATGAAAGGGTATCTCGCCATGACCCTCCTTACCCAGAATGACTCAGGAGACATGGGTCCACGTAAGAGATTTTATTATCTGAAGGAGAAGGTGCCTGCCCCAGAGGGAGGGGGGAGAGGAAGAGAGAGAGAGAGAGAGAGAGAGAGAGAGAGAGAGAGAGAGAGAGAGAGAGAGAGAGAGAGAGAGAGAGAGCAGGGGGACAGAGAGATAAAGAGAGCGACAGAGAGACAGACAGAGAGAGAGAGCAGCAGCATGGTGCCTTTTATTGTGGTGGATCTGCTCGGCCTGTTGCCTTGGGGGAGTGTCAGGATGTTTAGAGATAAGGCGGGGTAAGCCCAGTCAAGCCCCAGGCAAGCCCAGGCATAATTCTCACCGGCTTATGTGCTTGGGACCATGGGGCAAATGAAGGATAAATTACTATATTCTTACACTAATAAAAATTGATCTAAAGACAAGCACTTGTGAAAATTGGGCATTCTAAAACTCCCAGAATATCTAATAAAAAATATTAAGCCTTCGTGCTAATTTAAGTTTAACTGAAACGGAAATGTCCTTATAGTTATCAGCTGCCAAAGTTTACTTAAAGTCATTTAAGTTGATGTTACCTGTTAAACACTTCAAGAAGATGCTTAAAGAAAAGCTTGACTTTGTCTAATGTTTGGTAAAAGTTTTGTAAGTAATCTAGCATGGTTGCTAAAAACAAGTAAACAAGTATAGCAAATAAACATCTTAATAAAAAAATAATACTGTATGAATGTAATGTAAGAATGAGAATAAGTTAGCATAAGAGTAGCCATCTTAAAGGCCTAGAAGCAGTTTTCTGAAGTTGTGACTTAAAGAAAAAAAACTGGAACTGAGTAAGGCCTTGGAAAACAAGTTAATCATGAACACCAGGATGGGGGCAGCTGTGGCCTTCAGTCAGCTAACCTTGGTCAGTAAATCCTACATACAAAGCTTGTCGTGCAGAACCTCCCTAACAATTGAGGAGTGGTCTTATCTTGCTCTCGCTTAACCCCAGGATGTATGTCTTGCAAAGATAATGTGCAGCTGTAGAAAATTACTAAGAGTTAAGTGTTTTGAAAATGCCATATAAACCCTTGGTTTTGAGTGCTCGGGGTCCTTGTTGAGACCCGCTGCGTCGGGCTGACACTTGGACCCCAGCTAGCTGGTTCCTGAATAAATTCCTCTTGCTTATTGCATCAAGAGATGCCCTCTGTGAGTGATTTAGGGTAGCGCTCTCCTTTGGGAAAAATCCAACATTTGGGGGCTCGTCCGGGATCTGCGCTCACCCCGCTTCACTCCCGAAGTCGCTCTTGGAGGAAGAGGTAAGATTAGTGGCGCCTTGGGTTGTCTGTATTCTGTTTTCTGTTTTTCAGTGAGACCGGTCAGAATTCTGAAAGGGTACCCGTTGTCTGGCAGCCGTCCCGGTCCCGTAAGGGGTCGCACTGCGGTCGGTAGACGTACTAGGAGAACCGCAGGCTGCAACCCTGGGGGACGCCTCGGGGAGGTTGGGGGGCCAGGGACGCCTAGTAGCCTCCCGTCTGTTTTTCCGGCAAAGTGAACCTGATGAGATAGGGTTGGTTTTTGGGCGCCGAGAGTATCAACCCTCTGATTCCTTTCGGTTTCTGTTTGAGACTCTGAGGAGAACTAAACGCGGCCGCTGTGTGTCTAATTTGTGTGTGTCTTTGTTTTTTGTGTCTTTTACGTGTCTAATTATTGTTATACTGACAATGGGACAGGCAGTGACGACCCCCCTTAGCCTGACGTTAGATCATTGGACGGAAGTCAGAGCGAGGGCACATAACTTGTCAGTAGAAGTGAAAAAGGGACCTTGGCAGACTTTCTGTACCTCCGAAAGGCCCACCTTCAATGTTGGGTGGCCCTCGGAGGGGACTTTTGATCTCCCCACTTTATTAGCAGTAAAAGCTGTTGTCTTCCAGGATTCGTCTCGAGGACACCCGGATCAGCAACCCTACATTGTAGTCTGGCAAGAGTTGGTGGAGAACCCCCCACCCTGGGTAAAGCCCTGGGTACAAAAGAAAATGGGCCCTCGAATTTTAACTGCCCAGACTCAACCTCAGAAAAAGGAAAAAGAAACTACCAAAGTTTACCCCGATACTCAAGATTTGCTTATGGTTGATGATCCCCCTCCCCCTCCTTACCCGCCAGCCCCAGCACTCCCGGCGCCGCCAGCCCCGGCACTCCTGGCGCCCCCAGCCCCGGCACTCCCGGTGGCCCCAGCCCCAGCACCCTCAGTCCCTGATGCTGAGGCAGTGGGGCCGGCTCCAGGACCTGCCCAGGGAACTCGGCGCCGCCGAGGGGCCACCTTGGACCCACCGGGTATTTTTCCTCTCCGGTCTTATGGAGTTCCCATCCTTGGGGAAGAAGGGGACCCGCCTTTCCAACCTCTGCAATACTGGCCCTTCTCCTCTGCTGATTTGTATAATTGGAAAGCTAACCACCGCCCTTTTCAGAGGAACCGCAGAAACTAACTAGTCTGGTAGAGTCCCTGATGTTTTCCCACCAGCCCACCTGGGATGACTGTCAGCAGCTTTTGCAGGTGCTCTTCACCATGGAAGAGAGAGAGAGGATTCTCCTGGAGGCACGAAGGAATGTGCCTGGAACCGACGGGCGACCTTCGCAACTCCCTCATGACATAGAGAGGGGGTTCCCGTTGACTAGACCCAACTGGGACTTTAATTCTCCAGAAGGTAGAGAGCGACTAACCATCTATCGCCAGGCTCTGGTGGCAGGTCTCCGTGGGGCCGCAAGACGCCCCACCAATTTGGCCAAGGTAAGAGAGGTCAGCCAGGGAGCCACTGAAGCACCCGCAGTATTCTTAGAGCGCCTGATAGAAGCCTTCAGGCGGTATACTCCCTTTGATCCCACTTCTGAGGGGCATAGTGCTTCAGTGGCCCTTGCTTTTATCGGACAGTCGGCACCCGACATTAGAAAAAAGCTTCAGAGACTAGAAGGCTTACAGGATTTGTCGCTGAGGGATTTGGTGAAAGAAGCAGAGAAAGTTTATCATAAGAGAGAGACTGAGGAAGAGAAGGAGTTAAGGAAAGAAAAGGAAAGGGAAAGTAAAGAAGAAAAGAGAGATAGGAAGTATGAGAGAAATTTAACAAAGATCTTGGCCGCAGTAGTAGAAAGTAAGGGACGCCCGCCCTCTAGTGGTAGAACTAGTAAGGCAGGGTCCCTGGGCAACCGGCCTCCTTTGGATAAAGATCAGTGTGCGTACTGCAAGGAGAAGGGGCATTGGGTGAAAGAATGCCCTAAGAAACCACCGCAGGGACCTCCGAAGAAGGTGTTGTCTCTGCTGGAAGATGAGGATTAGGGAAGACGGGGCTCGGAGCCCCTCCCCGAGCCTAGGGTAACTCTGAAGGTGGAGGGGCAACCCGTTGAGTTTCTGGTAGATACCGGTGCTCAACATTCAGTACTGACCCAAGCTAGAGGCCCCCTTTCTAGTAAAAAGTCTTGGGTGTTCGGGGCCACGGGTCAGAGACAATATGCATGGACTACCCAAAGAACAGTAGACTTAGGAGTGGGACAAGTAAACCACTCATTCCTTGTTATACCGGAATGCCCTACACCCTTGTTAGGAAGAGACATCTTGACCAAAGTCGGGGCCCAAATATCCTTTCAGGCTGAAGATACCCGAGTGACTGATAGAAGAAACCTTTGGGCCTAAGTATTCTGTCCATAAGATTAGAAGACGAGTACCGCCTTTTTAAGGAACCAGAACCCTCCCGAGTTAATCAAAGGTGGCTCAACCAATTTTCAGGGGCCTGGGCAGAGATGGCAGGTATGGGGCTTGCTGTAAATCAGCCCCCGGTGGTCATAGAATTGAAAGCCTCAGCCTCACCAGTAACTGTGAGACAATATCCAATGAGTAAAGAAGCCAGAGATGGAATTAGGCCCCATATCCAGAGGCTCATAGAGCAGGGGATATTAGTAAAATGTAAATCCCCATGGAACACTCCCTTGCTGCCTGTAAAGAAAGCGGGAACAGGAGATTATCGACCAGTGCAAGATTTAAGAGAAGTTAATAAGAGAACACAGGACATTCATCCCACTGTGCCGAATCCTTATAACCTGCTAAGCTCCCTGGCCCCAGAAAACACTTGGTATACAGTCTTAGATTTAAAAGACGCCTTCTTTTGTTTGCGCCTGCACCAGAGTAGCCAACCGCTGTTTGCTTTTGAGTGGAAGGACCCCTCCACAGGAACTACTGGACAATTGACCTGGACTCGCTTGCCACAAGGATTCAAGAATTCACCTACCCTCTTCGACGAGGCTTTACACCAGGACTTGGCCTTTTACCGAGCCTCCAACCCACAGGTAACCTTGTTACAATATGTTGATGACTTGCTGATAGCCGCCCCTACACAAGAAGTCTGCCAAGAGGCCACTGAAGCCCTTTTGACTGAACTTGCTAAGCTGGGGTATAGAGCATCTGCCAAAAAGGCACAGATCTGCCAACAACAAGTGACTTATTTAGGGTATTCCCTGAGAGAAGGGAAAAGGTGGCTTACTGAAGCCCGGAAGCAGACTGTGACGCAGATCCCGGTTCCTACTACTCCGCGCCAAGTCCGCGAATTTCTGGGAACAGCAGGGTTCTGTAGATTATGGATACCCAGATATGCCACCTTAGCCGCCCCCCTGTACCCCCTAACCAAAGGGGCAGCCCCGTTTGTTTGGGGACCTGAACAGCAACAGGCCTTTGATGAGATCAAGAAGGCCCTCCTGTCGGCACCCGCTCTGGCCTTGCCAGACGTGACTAAGCCGTTCGTCCTTTTTGTGGATGAACGGGGTGGAGTGGCTCGGGGAGTGCTGACCCAGCAATGGGGACCTTGGAAGAGACCTGTCGCCTATTTGTCAAAAAAATTAGACCCAGTAAGTAGCGGATGGCCTGCCTGTTTGAGAGTAGTGGCGGCCGTGGCCCTCCTAGTTAAAGATTCTGACAAACTGACACTGGGACAGAAACTTACTGTGGTTGCTCCGCATGCGTTGGAGAGTGTAATTCGGCAGCCACCCGAGAGATGGATGTCGAATGCCAGAATGACTCACTACCAAACCTTACTCCTGAATCGTGATCGTGTGGAGTTTGCCCCCCCTGCCATTCTAAACCCGGCCACTCTGCTTCCTGATTCGGGGAAGGAAGTGCTTCATACCTGCCAGGAAATCCTGGCTGAGGAGACAGGCACCCGCCAGGACTTGCAAGATCAGCCCTTAGGAGGACCGGGACTCCTGACTTGGTATACGGATGGAAGCAGTTACATCATAGATGGTAAGAGAATGGCTGGAGCTGCAGTAGTAGATGATGACCGGATTATATGGGCCAGTGGACTCCCAACGGGCACCTCTGCACAGCGAGCAGAACTCATCGCCCTGACTCAGGCCCTAAGGATGGCAGAAGGTAAGAGACTTAAGGCCTACACTGACAGCAGATACGCCTTTGCCACTGCTCATATACACGGGGCTATTTATAGACAGAGAGGGCTGTTAACTTCTGCCGGGAAAGATGTTAAAAACAAACAAGAGATTTTAGATTTGCTAGAAGCCATCCATAGGCCTAAGGAAGTAGCAATAATACATTGCCCTGGACATCAGAAAGATGACTCTCCAATAGCTCGAGGAAACCGGAGGGCAGACCAAGCCGCAAAGCAAGCGGCTCAGGGAATGAACATTTTGCCCCTCCAAGTGTGTCCGGAAGCCACCCACATTAAGAGCTTCCAGTATACATCTGAAGATCTCGTTTGTATAAACAAATTAGGGTTCAAAAATTTCTCGCCCCAAGAGATATACAAGTCTGAAGAAGGGAAAGTTGTCCTGCCCCAGAGAGAGGCAGAGGAATACTTAAGGCAATTACATCAATTGACACATCTGGGAGCAAAAAACCTAAAAACCTTGGTTCGAGACTCCCCTTATCATGTTATTAGATTAGGAAAATTGGCTGACGAGGTTGTAAAAAATTGTGTACCCTGTCAATTAGTAAACGTGAGCAAAAATCAAGCAATATCTGGAAAAAGACTTCGAAGAGATCGCCCAGGAGCTTATTGGGAAGTTGACTTCACTGAAATTAAGCCTGCTAAGTATGGATATAAGTACCTTCTAGTTTTCCTAGACACATTTTCAGGATGGACAGAGGCGTTCCCCACAAAAACTGAGACAGCCCAGACGGTGTCTAAAAAGATCCTTGAAGAGATATTTCCCAGATTTGGGATCCCAAAGGTAATCGGCTCCGACAACGGCCCTGCCTTTGTTGCCCAGGTAAGTCAGGGATTGGCCAAGATCCTGGGGACGGATTAGAAATTGCATTGTGCATACAGGCCCCAGAGCTCAGGACAGGTAGAAAGGATGAACAGAACTCTAAAAGAGACCTTGACTAAATTGTCCATAGAGACTGGCTTATGTGATTGGTTGGTCCTCCTTCCCTTTGCCCTGTTTAGAGTCAGGAACACTCCCGGCTGCTTTGGACTAACGCCTTTTGAAATAATGTTTGGGGCCCCGGCCCCACTTCAGTCAGCACATCTTCATACATTCCCTGAGTGTGCAACTAATAAGTTTTTGCTTGAAAGGTTACGAGCCTTGGAGGCTGTGCAGAAAGAGGTGTGGGCCTCCATCAAGGAAGCCTATCGGCCAGAGGACCTCTCAGTGCCTCACCAGTTCCAGGTGGGAGACCCCGTCTACGTGAGAAGGCACCGGACAGGAAACCTCGAGCCACGGTGGAAGGGACCTTTCATCGTCCTCCTGACTACTCCCACAGCTGTGAAAGTGGACGGCGTCTCTTCCTGGATACACGCTTCACATCTAAAGAAGGCACCCCCGTCGGACTCGGACTGGCGAGTAACTCGGACTGATAATCCTCTTAAGCTTCGCTTGTGTAAAAGGAACTATGTTGTTAGTAATTCTAATGCTCCTGCTGTTTCCAACCCCCCAGAGCCTTAATCCTCATGTCCCTTATCTGCTTACCTGGAAAGTAGGAAATGGGCAGACCCAAGAAGAGTATAATCACACCACCCATATTGCCCCTTTGGGCACTTGGTTCCCGGACTTATATTTTAATTTAGATAAAGTAGCTGACATAGACGGGATGGGAGGAGGAGACTGGCGGAAAAAGCAACGCCGAGTCTCTGTAAGTAGGAATGGATTTTATGCATGCCCAGGGTTTCGAACGGGAGCAGAAAGACAGAAGTGTGGAGGAATTGAGTCCCTCTACTGTGCACAATGGAGCTGTGTCACTTCCAATGACGGAGAAAAAAAATGGGATGTGAGCCCGCAGCTTATCCACCTTTCCTTTGTTAGACCATGCACTCGAGTGAAGTACAGCCCCAATTGTAACTTACTTAGACTCAAATTTACAGAACAGGGAAAGAAAGACCCCCGATGGGAAACAGGAGGGTTGACTTGGGGACTGTATCTCCACCAGACACCCCCGAGTGGAATCCTTCTACGAGTGCAACTCAGCGTCCAGGCCCTCGCAGCCGCTCCAATAGGACCTAATACTGTCCTACGAGATCAGCTGCGTCTTCCAACCCCTACTCCAAAGCAGTATCCCATCATTATGACTACTCACCCCCAGCCCTCCGTATCCCCTCCTAACCAGGTGGTTCCTTTTATTGGTACCGGACAGCGCCTCCTCAACCTCGTCGAGGGGGCGTTCTTAGTTCTGAATGTCTCCAACCCTAAAGTTACCGAATCCTGTTGGTTATGTTTTTCTTCTGGACCTCCTTATTATGAAGGGTTGGGACTGTCAGGCAGTTTCAATAATACAACTAGCCATGAGGTCTGTAGTTGGGGAAGCCACAAGAAGTTAACCCTAACTGAAGTAACTGGGAAAGGTAAATGTTTAAGAACAGTTCCCTCAACCCATAAGAGTTTGTGTAATGAAACCATACCCATAGTTTCCTCAGGTGAAAACAGATATCTAGTCCCTCCCCGTCAGGGATGGTGGGCTTGTAACACTGGACTAACCCCGTGTGTTTCCACCTCTGCTTTTGATTCCTCCCATGATTTCTGTATTATGGTCCAACTAGTGCCTAGACTAATGTATCATGATGATCTCTCATTTGTAACCGAGTTCGACCCTAGACATAGGTATAAAAGAGAATTAGTCTCGTTGACTCTAGCCATGTTATTAGGAATAGGAGTTGCAGCAGGAGTGGGAACAGGGACAGCTGCCATCATCCAGGGGAACCAACACTATGAAGGACTGAGGGCAGCTATTGATGACGATTTAAGAACCATAGAACAATCCATTACCAAACTTGAAGAATCTCTGACTTCCCTTTCTGAAGTCGTCTTGCAGAATAGACGGGGGCTGGATCTGCTGTTCCTAAAAGAAGGAGGACTGTGTGCAGCTTTAAGAGAAGAATGCTGCTTTTATGCAGACCACTCCGGAATAGTAAGAGATTCAATGTCAAAGCTTAGGGAAAGGCTAGACCAGAGAAAGAGAGAGCGAGAGGCTGGCCAGGGTCTATTTGAGTCCTGGTTCACTAAGTCCCCATGGCTCACAACTCTGATATCCACTTTAGCCGGACCCTTGCTCATTCTTGTTCTGCTTCTTACTTTTAGTCCCTGTGTTTTGAACCGGCTAATATCTTTTGTTAGAGAGAGAGTAAGTGCTGTTCAAGTACTAATGCTAAGACAACAGTATCACTCGCTCACACATCAAGAAGAAACAAACATTCCATGATTGGAATGCTCCAAAAAGAGAAGTGGGGAATTGTAAGAATGAGAATAAGTTAGCATAAGAGTAGCCATCTTAAAGGCCTAGAAGCAGTTTTCTGAAGTTGTGACTTAAAGAAAAAAAACTGGAACTGAGTAAGGCCTTGGAAAACAAGTTAATCATGAACACCGGGATGGGGGCAGCTGTGGCCTTCAGTCAGCTAACCTTGGTCAGTAAATCCTACATACCAAGCTTGTCGTGCAGAACCTCCCTAACAATTGAGGAGTGGTCTTATCTTGCTCTCGCTTAACCCCAGGATGTATGTCTTGCAAAGATAATGTGCAGCTGTAGAAAATTACTAAGAGTTAAGTGTTTTGAAAATGCCATATAAACCCTTGGTTTTGAGTGCTCGGGGTCCTTGTTGAGACCCGCTGCGTCGGGCTGACACTTGGACCCCAGCTAGCTGGTTCCTGAATAAATTTCTCTTGCTTATTGCATCAAGAGACGCCTTCTGTGAGTGATTTAGGGTAGCGCTCTCCTTTGGGAAAAATCCAACAGTATAACAGTGTATATATATGCAAACAGCCTGAGAATTTTTGTGGTAACCAAAATTCTTAAAGTTTGCTAAGTTGTATAGACATATTTTGTGCCTAATGAGAAATTGTGCTGTAAAGCACATTTCCAAAAATGATAATATATGTTCATAGATGTATCAATCTGAAGAATGCCAGTGTAACAGTTTACAGTGGCCTATTTTTCAGTGTTCACGGAAAGTTAAAGTATCAAATGGTTTTAAGTTCTAATGAAAACAACTTAATATAATAAGGAAAATATTTCTGTATGCTAAAGATGTGTGTTTTAATAAGAGAAAGTAAAAAGAATGGAAATTCGTTTTGTTGAGGGTCAAAGAAGGTAATTGTTCTAAAGTACAGCTATTTATTTAAAGGGAGAGAACACTGAATGTAAAAGGAAAGTTGTAGAAAGCTTGTGGTATAGTCATGCTATGTGAAATGAAAGCAAGTGAGTCTTGATATCAAGTACACAGCAAAATTAGAATTTTGTTTTCAGCTAAAAAGACAGTTTTCTTAAACTGTTAGTCTGCTCTTAATTTTGAAAGATTGCAAAAGATTTTCTAATTGTTTTATCAAAATAGTCTCTCATGCTTTAAGTCTCAATGAATTGTCTGAGGATTTAAGAAAATGAGATTTTAATATCAAAAGACTAAAAGTGATACTTTGCTAACAACTGTGTAAACTTCTGTATCTGCCTTTGAAGAATTTTGTCTTTCTAGTTAAATGGATAAGTATCGCTTCATGGCAACCTATAATCTTATTTAAGCAAATGCCAAAGAAACTTTCTTTTGAGAACTCTCCAAAATCAAATTCAAAAAGGTGCTTTTACCTCTAGTTAACTCTGGTATTTTCCATAGGGCCCCTGGAATATGTCAGAAGATTTTTTTCTCCTTATCGGGAAAAATATTTGGCTAATTTGGCTTATTTATCTGATATATATTTACCTAGAAAGCACTGTCAAAAGGAATGATGCTAAACTTTGTTACTGAATGTTTTGTTACAGAAAATCCAAATTTTCTTTTGTCAACTATCTTATGTAAGATCTCATCAAGTCTTTAACCATTGTCATTTGTAAGTTTTTTGTCATTTAAAGTCACTGTTTTATTACTCCTAAGCTAGTAAAGAACTAGTTTTCAGCAGAACAAGTATTAGTTACATAGGACTCAGTAAACCAAAGAAGATGATTTTGTAGCTTTTTGTTTTAAATGTTGCTGACAAAATGTTTTAAGCTTTTTCTCTTAAGCTGACTGACAGTGCTCCAGTTTACCTCTCCTCTACGCTAAATAATTTTTTTCAGCTGTATAATGTCACTCATAAAGCAGGCATTTCATATAATTCTACAGGCCAAGCTCTAATTGAACATCGCCATCTTATTCTTAAGCATTATTTATTAAAACAAAAAGGGGGAGTACTGCCTGATATGATAAAATTAACTGCAAATCAACTATTAATACATGCTTTACATGTCCTTAATTTTGGTCTTTTAAAGGGTGACAATCAGCTATGGAAGTGCATTTTTCTGACAATATTTCTTTTTCTAAAACAACAGCACTTCCTGTATGGTGGTCTCCAATAGGTTCTTCACAATGGTATAAAGGTCATATTAGGTTGTGGGGCAAAGGGTTTGTTTGTGTCATTACAGAGGATCAATGCTTGATCTGGCTGCCTTGAAAGCAGATCAAGATATGCTATAAAGAGGAACCCCCAGCAACATCGCCATCTGAGACGGCTGTCCCAGGTGATGTCCCTCAGCTGGTTCTGTCACTGGAGTGAGGATCCCTACATGATAATGAAGTTTTTGATTCTAATCTCTATACACCCAGGCCTGTACTATTACTGCTAGTATTAGCAATCCTCTGTACATCAGCCGGGGAGTAGTACTTCATTGTATCTCCACTTGTTCAACTCCTGTAGGCTTGGTGATTTGGAAAAAGGATGGTAATGAAATATATAGACAGAAAGATAGAGGAAAACTTGATTGGGATAATGCTACTGATCAGTATAAAAGAGACAATGTCCGTTATGATATTTATAAAACAATTTTAACCCGGAATGATATTGGCAATTATTCTTGTGAAAAATTCCAGAAGGGAAGCCCTGATCAAATATATAAAAGTAATTATGTTTATTTGGATATTTCACTAACCCCAGAGAATGAGTATTCTTCACCCAATATATGGTTGCAATTGGCTAATCAAGGGCTTAACAAGACATCTTTTTGTATAGCAGGTGATTCCTCTATTAGTGGAATCTTAAAGAAGAATTTGATAGGCATAGGACTCCCTTTTTCAGTGTTTACTAATATTTCTGGAATAAATATTACTTTAGCCTCCAAGATTCTTATTCAAGAAATTCAATTGAATTTACCAGTTAGCACCACTATAGTTCCTAGTTGTATATGTATTAATTGTACTAATATACCTTCTTACTGTAATTCTACTATCCATGTAAAATGGCCATATGGATATAGACTCTGAAATGGCTGGGTGTTTTTGTGTGATAACAAAACCTATCAAGCCTTTTCCTCACATTATCAAGGTGTTTGTGGTATAGGACGTATTCTCCCATCCTTATAGATCAACCTAGATTTAAACACCGAAGAGTGACCCAAGCCCTGCCTCCAGATTGTAATGACAACTTGAAATTGTTGGACTCCATTGCCATTGCAGTCACAGCTGCGTTTGTATTGCCTGTACCAGGACTCGTAAGGATGCAGAAGGAAATATCTAAACTGGCTTGCGCCTACAGCAAAACTACGAATCTCATTGCTTCCATACTCTCAGATCTTAATCAGGAACTTGGAAAAGTTCAAGTGGCAATGCTCCAAAATCATGCTACCATAGACTATTTGTTGCTAAAAGAACATTTGGGCGGTGAACAATTTCCTGGAATGTGTTGTTTTAATATATCTGGTTTTTCACATACAATTCAAAGCCAGTTGGCTGATATTCACCATATTATTGATAAGTTTTCACAAATGCCTGGATTATCACACTGGTTTTCTTGGTTTCATTGGATATGGCCAATACTTAATAGGTTTACTTCTATTATGCATTTGTCTTCCTGTTCTTATAATGTGGGCATGTCATTTCATTACCAGTCTATTGAAGCCTATTCATGTTTATGCTATTTTTCAAGAAATAATGCCTAAAGAGTGATTGTTCATGAGAGTCTGTTCAATGAACTTTTGTACTTTATGATTTTTATGATTGTAGCTAGATGCAGGAATATGAGAAGAGCGTCAATCTACCTCAAACGCCTCTTTTTCCCATATACTATCTCCCTGTATGGCCCCAGAGGATGGCTGATTAGCCAGAGATGGGTAAGATTCCTCATGGGAGGAACAACCTAAGACAGGCACAGTCACAGGGGGCCAACAGGTGAAGGCAAGGGGGCCAACTGAGGCGAGGCTTGGAACCTTGTCCCCCCATTTATGTGAGGCATTCTCTACTGCTTTCACCTAGATAAGTTGATGCCAAGATCTAAAAACGGACTTCTTGCTTATATTGCACCTACTGTTTTGGTGTTCTTTAATTTAAAAATGAGGGGGAAATATGGGATTAATGGGCTTAATCAAGTAATATAGAAATCAAATGTATGAAGATATGTGACTTGATTGTCTCTCCTACAACCTCTGATGTTTGGTCAAGGACAGAGTGATTAAAGCCATAAAACGCTCCTACAGCTCGTGACCACCCTCACATGGTTTCGAAGTCCTTAAGGAGTGTCCCGCCTTTGGGCTGGACTCAAGGAAAGATAATGATCATGTGCTGAACTCCCTACTCAGATTTCTTCAGATGTTCATTTACTCAATAAATATGAGGAGTGCCTTCTTGGCATCACTCTTGAACTGTTACGCCTTGAGTCCCCTGGCTTGTCCATTAAGGTCTTCGATATCTCATCGCGTTGCCTCCTTAATCTGTGGGTCGGAGACAGGGAGGAGGCCAACATGGGACCATTAAGGATAAAACATGATGACCTGTCAAACCACATGTGCAAGGAGATCTAGGAGCTTCAAGCCAGGTGAGGACAAGCTCAAAGCTGCCCAACACCAAAGGCAAGTGAAAAAACCCAGAGCAGCACACAGGTGGGGAAAGTCCAAGGACTGGGAGCTGAATTCTCAGCAAAAACACTGAAAAAGAGGACACTATTACAGGCTAGAGCAATATAATTTCCCACCCACCACGCACCACTAATCTCTGATCCAATAACTTGCAAGGAAAAGTGAGTAAAGACCTTCGGAGATAAGCAGCAGAGCCGAACTAAAGGAGACCCGCCAGGTAACTCTTTAGGCGGAGCTTAAACGATCCCAAAGGAATGTGGAAAATGACGGAAGGAATGAGGAGCAGTGGATAGATGAAATGTGTGGTTAAATCAAGTAAACGTTATTGTCCAAGCAATGATAATGCCTCTGATTTAAGATACAGGCTGAAGTAAAACTAAGGCCAATAACTCAAAAATCAGGATGAGAGTGAATAGACTTAAGATGTTCCAAAGTTCTAGCATTGTCTAGGAAATATGAAAAGGTCTAATTTATCAGAATCTTTTGCACAGATTTTATAGAATACAGAATATTTTACTGGGGCATAGAGATGTGCATATACCCCCCACAGTAAAATCAAGAGTTAAAACAATTTTTCTTTTTGAAGATTCTCTATTTTGAAAGAGAATTAACTTTATTTTTGTACTTAAAAATGTAAATGTAAACAGTAGACAGTGAAATGTGATAAATGTATAAGCCCTTGTAACTATCAGCCAGACGAATGTATAGAATATTTCCACCCATGTAGGAAGTTGCCCTTCTCTTCTGATACTTAGTGCAAATGGAACCACACTGAAGTATCAGACGAGTTCATTAACATAGATATGCTTTCAGTGTTCAAAATTAGTTTTTGAAAGACGTCTTTGCAGAACATACTGTTTGGGGGCATTATCCATGTGATTGCCTCATCCTTAGTCTAGTTGATTTTACTGCGGACTGTTGATATGCAAATACACAAAGATTTGCACATCACTTCTGTTGAGGGGCATTTGGGTTTTATCCAGTTTTTGCCAAGTATACATGGTTTGCTATGAACTTTTTTATAGAAGCCTCTTTGGATGTATGCATTCGTTTTTCTTGGGAAGTAAGTAGAATATTATTAGGTAACAGTGTAGGTATATTTTAACTTTATATGGAACTGCCAAATATTAGGGAAGTGGATGTGCTAAATTACATTCCAGCTCCTGTCACACAGCGATGCCCTACACACTCTCACAGGGAAGGGTGAGAGAAAACGACTTAAAACATCTATTTTTCTAGGTATTCCGTCATCACTTCGTTCCAAATACCTAATTGCATATATTAGGTATTGGAGGTGGCTGTGGTCATGTTATGGAAAATACTAAAAATCCTGGACTGGATCACTGATGGAAAAACCAAGCAGCACTCAGAGGTCTTGGGGTGTTGAGGCTTTATTTCATACCGGCGGGCTCAGAGCGGAGTAATCTTCCAAAAAGTCTGAGCTCTGAACAAAGGCAAAGGGAGCAATATGTATCTTTCTGCTTCCGTATCTGTAACATTCCTACGTGCACAGTAAGCGAGCAGGCAAGGGGGGAGGGAGTTTAGGGAGAGAACGGTGGGAACCGGTGCTCGGCAGAGCAGGAAACCAAGGGAGTGTTTTTTTGTTGTTTGTGTTGAGGAGGGGTCGAAACAGGGGAGCCACCTGCTAGCCCTAGTAAATTGCTGTTCTTATAAATCTTTCCCTATCACTTCCCCCTCTGATGCCCCTTTAAACACTTTGTTTTGGGGGGCATCATCTCCGTGGTTTATGACAGGGTCATAGTGGTTCTGCATATACATGAGCTCTATGGAGGAAACATGTTCCCTGATAAAGTTAATGAGCCAGTTAAATATGCAGGGTCCCACTAATAGTCTATGGAACAGCAGAATCTCTGGCCCAGCAAGGCCAGTTAGAAGAGTTGTTATCCATGGATTCTATTCAAACCATGCCTGGAACTAAGACTTTTTATTTTCTAACATGTTATTCCTACACTGGATGTTTTCTTTTACTTTGGCTAGAGAGCTCCAACTATGCCAGACTTATTTGCATAAAAAAAACAATTTTCTCCAAGGGCTACACATAAGCCTCCCTGTGACATGAACAGGAGGTCCAGTCTTCTACGATTTTGTAACACTACTTCATCCAGGGAATCAATTTGATTTTGCAGCTGAATCATGGTGGTTTCAAGCTGCTCTAAATCTTGATTAAGTTCCTCTGTTTATTAGAGCTGCTGTGCCTACTGCAGCTGATTCAGCTACACTGAGCCCGACTAGAGCAGGGATCAGCAAAGGGGCAGCCTGTTCTGCCTAGGAGATCTCAACAGGGGAAAGGAGGTAGCTCCCTTCAGGCCCACCATGCACTTTGTAACTTTTGTGCAATTAAACATTACAGAGAGGTACTTTGGAAAGGCACGTTGAGACTTGAGTCCAGCTAGCAGAGAAAGGTAAGCATAGTAAAACAACTTAATGATTACCCAATAGACAATAGAAAGGGCAACTTTTTGAAGAATAGTCCAGTCCAGGGGTGCAACAGCAGAGAGTCTAATGCCTAGAATAAAAGACACCACTCCGATGAGAGCCAGGATTGAGTCATTGCTGAGAATCTGGCAATCCAGATTTTTACAGAACCCAGTGGCTCCAAGGAATTCTCACATGCCCCCCTCGTCCTGGGCTGGGGCAAGGAGTTAATGACCTTTTCCTTCTCTGGCCTCAGTGCCCTTTCTCCTTGGGTGAGGAGGAAGCCTAAGTACTGGACTTGCTGTTGGCAGATTTGTGCCTTTTTTTTATGAGGCTTGGTATCCTGAGTCTGACAGGAGTTGCAGGAGGGCCTTTGTGTCTTTTGCACAATTTTCCTGGGTGTCACTGGCAAAGATGAGGTCATCTATGTACCGCAGGAGGGCGCAGCATGTGGCATCTCTCAAAAAGCTGGCAATGTCTGCAACCAATGCCTCTCCAAAGAGAGTGTGTGAATTCTTGAACTCTTGTGAAAGCCACGTCCATGTTAACTGCATCTGCCGCCCCATATCCAGTTCAGTCCATTCAAAGGCAAATAAGAGCTGGCTTTGGGGGGCCAGCCAGAGGAGGAGAAAGACATCTTTAAGTCTGGGCAAGTGAACTATTTGGCAGACTCGGGGATCTGGTTGAGGAGGGTGTATGGGTTTGGAACCACTGGGTGTAAAGTACCGCGTTCGCCCCTTGTGGCGGTGACGACAGCGATACGTACACAGACCTGGTTCACTTCAGTTGTTTATTGTTGCTCGGAAGGCCGGGAGAAGGTGAGTGAGAAGAAGCAACAGCCGGGGGGAGCGAATGAGAGGAAGAATGAGAGGAGAGAGAGACAGAGATTGAGAGAGGGAGAGTGAGTGAGTGAGTGAGTGAGAGAGTGAGTGAGAGGGAGAGTGAGAGTGAGTGCTTCTCTTTCCTGCTTATGCCTTATATAAAGGAAGCTGGCCTATGGTGATCAAGATCATGCAAGCCTATAGGAGCAACTTCCTTATGCTAATGCCACCAAACCAGGCAGGGTGGCGCCCAGGAAGCGTGCGCCATCTTAGGGCATTGGTCAACTAGAGTGGAAGGGCGGTGTTCAGCCATAGTGGGACTCAGCCTCGGATGTAGGCCGGCCCCTACAGTAAAGGAACAGTCACTCTATTAATGGCTCACAGGTCTTGGAACAGACAGGTACTCTCCTCCTGGCTTTTTGACTGGTAGAAGCGGGGTGTTCCAGGGCGACTGACACTCATTTAGAATGCCTGCCTCTCTGAGTCTGATCAGGTGTTCCTGGATGCCTGCCCTCGCCTCTTGTGAGAGGGGTACTGCCGCTGTCTTTGTGGCTCCGAGAATGGTTGTAGTCTTTTTCTCCAAAGGGGGCTACAGGGAGAGTAACCACAGAGTGTTCCGCCCTTGTGTCAACTATAAAAATCATGTTTTGGCCCCCCACTTTCAATTTGAGTGTGGGCTCATGGGGGCCGAGTACAAGAGAGCCCAGTCCTGGTCAATCTGAGTCTGCTCCTGCCAGGCCAGTGAGCCTTTCCCTGTGGGGCTCCTCCCGGCAGTGATTGGGCCTCGGGGCTTTGCCTCATTTGGAGCATTCATTCTTCCAATGCCCCCCCTTTTTTATGGTAAACACAGTGATCCCTGACTAGGGGGTTCCTGGGCTTCCCCCCTCTAGGTGGCTGGCTTCTCTCTGCCTTCTGCCCATCTCTCTCTTTCAGAGCAGCTGCCAGGAGACTTGCTTTTTTCTTTATTTTTCTTTCAGCCTGTCTGTCAGCCTAACCTTCTCCATTTAGATATATTTTGTTGGCAATTTCAGTCATCTCAGTGAAGCCCTCAAGCTTTTGGAGCTTTCATCTGATGTCTGGGGCAGCTTGGGCTACAAATGAGGTGTTTACCATCTGCTGCCTCCCTGGTGACTCAGGGTCGAAAGGTGTGTAGATGTGATAAGTTTCACACAGTCTTTCATAATAGTCCCCAGGAAACTCTCCTGGTTGTTGAGTGACTGAAGAAACTTTAGTCATGTTCATAGGCTTTTTGGACCCAGCTTTGATCCCCTGGAGGAGGGCTTCCTGATATTGGTGGATCTGGTGCTGTGCCTCAGGAGTGGTGAAGTCTCTCTTGGGGTGCTCCTCGGGGACAGCAATTTCAGCCTATGCACCCTGACCAAGGACCCCTGCTGCCTCTTCTCTTCCATTGTGAACAGGATGTGGAGAAGCTGTTGACAGTTTTTTAGGTTGGCTGATGGATTTGGAAGAGGGATTACATAAGATCAACCAGGGCTTCTGGCTTTTCTGATGGGATGTCAGTTGTGGAGAAGGGTTGATAGTAGAACATGGACTGGCTGGGCTGGATGGTCTCATACTTATTATGTCTTTCAGGCCCTTCATCTCTTGCACTGGCATCTGAAGGACATCTGCTCCCGGCTGAGGGTGCAGTCTGGCTGCTGGTTTGGGGGATAGTGGCTTCACTGGTTCTGGAGTTGTCAGGGAGGCTGAGGGTGGCAGGGCACCAGGGACTGGGTGCTGGGTGCTGATGGCCTTGGAGGCACATAAGGTGGGAGCAATATTAGCTCTTCCTCTGGGTCACCAGTAAAAATTTGCAGAGGCTCAGGCTTCTGTTGATTCTTTGCAGGTTTCTTTGTTGAGGCAACTAAGACCCTACCCTGTCCTTGCCTGCTGCAAGTGAATTGCACCCAAGGGGGAAGAGTCTTTGCAATTTCTAACCAAGAATTAAAGTATGGGGACTGATTAGGATGATCTGGATCTCTAGGGATGACCCACCAGGCTCAGCGGATTGTTGGGACATCTAGGGTTCCTTCTGGAGGCCACCCTACACTAAAGGTGGGCAATACAGATTTACACAGGTTTTTCAACCTGCCAGGAGTTAATTTTACTCTGTTTTCTGAAAATCCCTTCCTGAAATTCTTGATCATAGTGTCAAGGACAGTGGGTTTACTGTGCCCTGACCCCATGATGTGTTTGTGGACGGTGCTGCGACAACAGACAAGGGAGGGGTGCCTCCTCTAGAGAGACCAGTCAGATATCCGTCTGTTCATGCTCCTTGCAGAGACTTTGGCTAGCCTGGACAAAGGCCCCCGTATAAGGCTGACTGCGAAAGCAGATGAGGGCCCACGCAGATTCCATAGTGCTGGCTGTGGTATCACAGATTCAGTGCAGACTGAATGACTTAAGCCGCCCTGCACAATCACTCACACACTCAGACCAGAGTTTAAACATTCCCCCCTCCCGCTGAAATGTGACCTGTGAGACTTCTAAGAAGTCTCGGAGAGGTGATCAGGCTCCCCTTCCACCCCAACGGGTGTGACTGACTGGGTCAGGTCCTCCGGGGCCTTACCGGATTCGACGTGGGAACCAGGTCCTCACATGTCAAGTCTCCTTGAGTCCGGCAGGAACAGCGGAACAGGGCTGGCCCAGGGAGACCGGGTGGGAGAATGTGGAATGGTCAGGCAGGGAGCGCCTTCTCCATTGTGATCTCCGGTTCCATCACCGCCCCGCCATTGCCCCAAAACGGTGGCAACAAAGGGCCAGCGCGGTTGGGTTTCCCGGTCAGGAAACCAAATGTTATGGAAAATACTGGAAAAACCCTGGATTGGATCACTGATGGAAAAACCAGGCAGCACTTGGTGGGCTTGGAGTGTTGAGGCTTTATTTCACACCAGAGGGCTCAGAGGGGATTAATCTCCCAAAAAGTCTGAGCTCTGAAGAAAGGCAAAGCAATCTATATCTTTCTTCTTCCGTATCTGTTAACATTCCTACATGCACAGCAAGCCAGCAGGCAAGGGGGAGGAAGATTAGGGAGAGAACCATGGGAACCGGTGCTCGGCGGAGCAGAAAACCAAGGGAGTGATTTTTTTTTGTGTGTGTGTGTGTTGAGGAGGGGTCGAGACAGAGGGGAGCCACCCTCTAGCCCTCGTAAATCTTTCCCAACCAGTCACACCCAAGGCGTGACCACCATCCTGCTCAGATCTGGCAGCAAAGACCTAGACAGGTACTCCAAGGCAGCCCACCCAAGTCTCAGATTCATAAAGGCTGGTAGGAATAGATGCCCGTGAAATGAGGGTCAGGTGACCCGTTCCCACCCCAGTCATGGTTGTGCCACACTTCAGCTCTGGGCCACTAAAAGTGGGTTTATTGTGCTTGCTCTCCACCCCTCCGTTAAATGGCCAGGATTTTAATGGACTCTCAGATGGTGCTGCGAGGGGAGAGGGCGCAGGGCAGGCTCATCGAAGCAGAGCGGAGGGCGGGTAGCGCGGGTTCGACTGCTCCTAGGTGGATTTCATTTGCCGAGGGCGCAGCGCTCCGGCAGCCACCGCCGCTGGGAAAGGGGCCCCCGCGGCACCCCCAAAGGGGGTCGCTGCGGCTCAGACGCACCCAACCCGCTGGCTCCTGCAGGCTCCGCGAGCAGGGACTTCTCGGGAGTTGCGGTCTCTTCTCCCGAGAGATCGCTGGTGCCTCCAGTGCCTACCAATATTATTATTATTATTTTTGGTATCATTAACCTACAATTACATGAGGACCATTATGTTTACTAGACTCCCCCCTTCACCAAGTCCCCCCACAAACCCCATTACAGTCACTGTCCATCAGCATAGTAAGATGCTGTAGAATCACTACTTGTCTTCTCTGTGTTGTACAGCTCTCCCCGTGCCTTCCCCCACATTATACATGCTAATCTTAATGCCTCTTTCTTCCCCCACCCGCCCCTTATCCCTCCCTTCCCACCCAACCTCCCCAGTCCCCTTCCCATTGGTAACTGTTAGTCCATTCTTGGGTTCTGTGATTCTGCTGCTGTTTTGTTCCTTCAGTTTTTGCTTTGTTCTTACACTCCACAGATGAGTGAAATCATTTGATACTTGTCTTTCTCCACCTGGCTTATTTCACTGAGTGTAATATCCTCTATCTCCATCCATGCTTTTGCAAATGGTAGGATTTGTTTTCTTCTTATGGCTAAATAATATTCCATTGTGTATGTGTACCACATCTCCTTTGTCCATTTATCTACTGATGGACACTTAGGTTGCTTCCATTTCTTGGCTATTGTAAATAGTGCTGCGATAAACATAGGGGTGCATCTGTCTTTTTCAAACTGGACTGCTGTATTCTTAGCCTGCAGTGTCTTTTACAGTTAAACACGGAAGTGGCCAGAACCCTTGAGGCACTACCTAAGACTTCCAGGACCGACAGTTAGGCAAGAAGGCCTGTCCTGTTTCCGTAGTGTAGTGGTTATGACGTTCGCCTCACATGCGAAAGGTCCCCAGTTCGAAACCGGGTGGAAACAGTCTCCTTTTCCCGACGCTGACGTTCATCTTTAAAGCACAGAAAGCGGGTCTGCGACAAGAGCCCTGCGGAGCGGAGCTGTGTTTTCTATCCACAAGGAGCAGCGGTTGGACTTCCATTGCTACCTGACAGCTCACTGAGCCCTCCAGGCCTGGCCCCCTTTGTTCGCTCTCGCTCACACTGCTGACCGGTCCACCGCCACCGAGTCGGCTACAGGTGACCTTCAGATCCAGAAATCTCCCCGTCTTTCATGCAGCGTGCAAATCTTCTCCACAGGCCCCCAGTATTATGGCTCTGAAAAACAACAAGTTCTTCCCTCTGAATCACACTTGGCTTTCCCCCACCCCAGCACACTTGCCGAACAGTTGGGTTTGCGAGAACAGAACCAAAGAAGACAGACCCAAGGCAGCACCTGGGGCTACAGCCAAAGACACACGCAGGAAGACTTTCGGGCTCCACTCTGAGCCGGCGGGGTCTGTAAAGGCGCCCAGACGCGTGCCCTTCTCCGGGGAGCCCCTTGAGCCAGCTAGGAGGTCAGGAAGGACACGAAACCCGTCCTCATCTAACTCCTGAGGAAACCCAGGTTCAGAGAAAGAGCGTGTCCGTGCCTCCGTGGCACACAGCGCTAGAGCCGGACTAGAATGGCACACAGGCCAGTCACCTGGTGTCCTGGCCTCAAGCCCAGAGCCTCCCAAGGCTGGGAGAGGTGACAGGTGAAGTGCGGCTGGTGAAGCCATTGGTCTCTAAGCCTTCTCCGTTCTGCCCAGAAACCTAACGTCTCCCTGTCAGAGTTTTCATCTACTAAGAACCAGGAACTTGAGTTCCAGCCACTCCTTACAAACAAACAAGCAAACTTTGAAACGAAGGCAAAAGTTGGAAGATGATGCACAACCCATTATTAACCGAAGCGCACCAGTTACAGTGTTCCCACATTTGTTTCTCACCATCTCTTCAAATATATGAATTGGTCGCCATTTGAGGGGAACATGCAGACATCACAAGATCGTTGTTTAGGCCACTGTTGCTCCTTTGCTTTGGCAATGTCCCTCAAAACCAGCCTCCGAGGGGCCTTTCCTTGAAGGCCATGGGAGCGCCTCCTGTACCATGGAGGAGGCCCTTCTTGAGCCCCTTCAGGAACCCACCCGTCCCCTCAGGCTGTAGAGAAGCTTGGGGGCAGTTTTTCTTGTCTCTGCCCCATAGCGCAGTCCAGCCGTGTCCCGTGCTTGCAGGAGCGCGATCAGGCTGTCCTGCCCCAGCACCAGCTGCCCTCCCCACTCCTTCTGGTTGCTTTGAGGGACAGTTGTCATCTTGGGTCAAGTCAGCCTGAGCTCCGGAAACACCTACCTCGGGAGAGACCTTTTCGGGAAGTGCAGCCACCCCCTTGTCTCCTGACTGGCTCACTGTGCCCTGCAGGGGTGGAAAGGGTCCTGACCTGACAAAAGCGTGAAGAATCCTTTCCTGTGGTGATAGGATGAGTTGAGTCGGTGAGAAATGCACTGAAGGGAAGTTTTTTACAGACTTTTACAGACTTGTCCGCCTCAGCGCTGGCAGGTAGGTGGCTGACTCTTGTCTTGTCCTGATGTTGACCTTGTCCCAGCTTCAGTCTGAGTTCCAGCAGTCACAGGCATCCTGATGTGTGGTGTGCATTCGGTTGTGCCTTTCCCCAAAGTTTGGATGTCACAGAGCTTCTATCTCCAGGATGCTACTGATGGGGGTTTTTCTTTGCACTTCCTTTCTTGCTGAATCTGTAACTCAAGGTTGGAGGGGAGGAGAAGTAAAGGTTTAGCAGTAGGCAAATTACTAGTCTCAGTGCTAGGTACCAGAAAAACAATTCAAGTTGGTAATAAGGGTGAATCTTGGATACTTTTAAACACTAAAGAATTTTAATAATCGACATATGGTGGCATGGAAAATGTTTATGTCATATACTTCTAAAGATGACTCCTTGTACTCATCAGACCGGTTTAATAATTTTCATCTGAAAGGTACTTTATGTTGTCTTCCCAGGTTTTCTAATAATATGGAAACTATTCGTTTTATCATCTTGTTTATACAAGTCTCCATATAAGTAATTCCTCTTCACATTCTAATGGCACTGAACTGCCTAAGTTTCTTATACTGGTTTTACTGGTCCAATAAGCAAATTTTAATTCCAGTAACTATTTAAGTTTATGAAATTTAAAATTACATGTTCTGTTAAGTTAAGTAGACCATATGATGCCATTTAAATAGAGATTAAGTTGTATAATTATAGAGATCATAGTGACTTAATTAGTCCACTTGCAATTTGTGGGTGAACGTTTTTAGGTAAGATCTAATATATGATCCCAACATGCATTTCCTTATTATGTGTCAACTCAGTTTGTGATTTTAAGATCTATCGTTATCTTTAAGTTGTCTGAGTGATACTCAAATTGAGTTAATTAATGTAAAGTACTTGCCGGGAGAATTTTTGATTAAGAATTTTTGATGAAACAAAACATCATTTCATATAATGCTGCTGCATATTTTTATAGATTATAGAGTGGCCATATGTTAACAGGTGTGAGTACCTTAGGGGATGTCAGTGAGCACGGGGTCATCATTGTTACTTTAAGAAGTATAAAACACATACAGTGTCTGCTTCAGGAAGTGAGGAGCTGTCCTTGGAGATCTGTTGTTTTCTTGAGGTGCTAGATTCTGAAAGGAAGGAATGAAGGCAGGAAGGCAGGAGGGAGGGAGGGAAGGAAGGAAGGAAGAAAGAAATCATTTAATTCCTGGTTCTTGGTTACCTGCCTTCTAGATCTGAAATTATCCACTTCCCCAGTCTCTGCTGTGCTTCTCTTGTCATGCTCACCTTAGGGCATGTGTGTGTGTGTGTGTGTGTGCAGATGCACCTGGGAAGGACACCAACTCACTCTGCTCCTGCCACACGGCTCCTTTTTGATGCTCCAACAAGTGGGCTCTAGGGGATGGGCAGCTTGGGTTTGTTCACAAGGCAGCATCCCTTCCAGAGCAGGCCTGGCACCACTAAGCACCTAATGAATGCTCAGTGATTGAAATGCATTCTCATTCGAGGTCCTGGACAGCTGAAGAAGAGAAGAAAGTGGGTAAGATTGGGAATGGCCTAGAGCATGAGTGTCAGAGACAGGCAGACAGACAGACACAGAGCTACACTTGGGGTGGAACATGAGAGGCAGAGAGAGAGAGAGAGAGAATGTCTAAGGATCTTACTGAGTGTGTCAAAGCCACAGAGCTCATTTTTGCTCTTGAGATTAAACAGAAGGGAAGGTAAGCCAGTAGCTCTAAGGGTCCAGGACTTCACAAGATGCATTCTGTTGGATCCATTGGTTTGTCCTAAATGAGATAATGTTTACAGAAATAGCCAAACACTGTCAAGGAGTCATTTAGAGACAGCTGTCAGCATGCTAATACAGCCTCCTACAGGAGGGAGGCCTGTCATTATATTGTGTGTGTCCAATGAAGGCAAAAATGCAATTCATAAAGGAAAGGGAATGGGGCTACATCAAACTAAAAAGCTTCTGTACAGCAAAGGACACCATCAGCAGGAAAAAAAGGCAACCTGCAGTATGGGAGAATATATTCATAAATGATTCATAATAAGGGGTTAACATCCAAAGTATATAAAGAACTCATACACTCAACACCAAAGAAACAAAGTAACCTGATTTAAAATGGGTGACGGAGCTGAACAGACATTTGTCCAAAGAAGAAATACAGATGGCCAACAGGCACATGAGAAGATGCTCCACATCACTAACCATCAGGGAAATACAAGTTGAAACTACAATGTGAGGTCACCTCACATCAATTAGAATGGCCACTATCCAAAAGACAAGAAATAACAGGTGTTGGCGAGGATGTGGAGTGATAGGAACCCTCCTACACTTTTGATGGTGGGAGTGTAAATTGGTACAACCACTGTGAAAAGCAGTATGGGGGTTCATCAGAAAACTAAAAAGAGAACTACCACTGGATCCAGTAATTCCACTTATATCAATTTTCCCAAAGAAAACAAAATCTCTGATTCAAAAAGATATATGCACCCCTGTCTTTATCACAGCATTATTTACAATAGCCAAGATATGGAAGCAACATAAGTATCCATCAACAAATAGATGAATAAAAAAGAAGTGGTATGTGTACACAATGGAATACTATTCACCCATAAAAAAGGAAATCCTGCTTTTGCAACAACATGGGTGGATCTAGAGGGCATTATGCTCAGTGAAATAAGCCAGGTGGAGAAAGACAAATACCATATGATTTCACTTATTTGTGGAATCTAAAAACAAAACAAAATGAAATGAACAAAACAGCAGTAGACTCATAGACACAGAGAAGTGACTGGTGGTTATCATGTGGGAGGGGTTAAGGTGGGGGAGTAGGGAGCATGCAGTGGATAAAGGGGCACAAAAATTCTTAATCATAGTATAAGCTGGTCACAGGGATAGTCATACATCATGGAGAATATAGCCAATGATTCTGTAACACCTTCTCATGTTGACAGATAGTAACTGTACTAGTGAGGGATCATAATTTAATAATATGGGTAACTGCTGAACCACTGTACTGTCTATTTGAAATCAATATAAGATTATAGGAGAGAAGATTAAAGATGGCAGTGTGAGAGGTGAGACAGAGGCCTCCTACCAAAACCACATATACAAAAATATAATTAATACAACTGATCCTGAAAGAGCAACAGGAGAGAAGGCTGCACCAGATGGCATACACTTGGAGGAAAGAACAGACCTCATGGAACAGGGTAACATACCAAAACTGTGATCTGGCAGGACCCAAGCCCTTCCCCCCCTCAGCTCAATGGTGGGAGGAAGAGAAATGGAGCATGGAGGAAGTGGAGGCCTAGGGCTGCCAAACACCCAGCCCTGGAGATCTGCTCTGGGAACACCAACCTACATTGCATGGTGTTCTGGAGATTAGTGGGGTTGGAAAGCAAAAACAGGTGGAATACCTGGAGAGACTGAGATTCTAGCCACTTGCGGAAAACAGGGATCCACATCTGGCTGCTCTGGGACAAAAGAAAGGTGGGCAGCATCAGAGACTTCCTAACAGTGAGAGGGCTGCTAAAGGGAAAGAATTGCACAGAGCTTACTGCTCAGGGGAAAGGATAGGTGGACAAAATTGTCCAGATGCACTCTGCCTAGCAGGTTGGGAACTTTCAGGAGATTCATGCACTCCATCCCACTGGCTGACTACACAGCTGCAAGGACCCCTACCATGATACACAGACTGCTGCACCTCTCTCCCTGCCAGGCTTCCCCGGCTCACAAACTGGCAGCTCCTGCCCTGATATCAGGCCAGCCAGAGGGAGGTCCCTAATATGGCAGCTACAAATGCAAAGTATAGAGGCTTAAACCTGTGTGCTTGACCCACTGGTTCTGGCAGTGGAGAAAGGCACTGCAGCTGGGAAGCAGGAAACAGCTCTTTCCTCCACCCAGGCACCAGCACTGCTCCCTGTGACCCTGACATTGCTCTAGGGGCTGAGCAGCTCCAGAGAGAAGAGCTTCTGGGCACTAGAGGTCACCACATACAAATATGAAACATCAAGTGAAACTGAACTCAGCAATCTTTCTGAAAGAGATTTCAAAATAAAAATCATAAACATCAAACTCTACTACAAAGCCACAGTAATCAAGACAATTTGGTACTGGCACAAGAACAGACCCATAGACAAGTGGAACAGAATAGACAGCCTAGATATAAACCCAAGTACATATGGTCAATTAATACACAATGAAGGAGCCATGGATATACAATGGGGAAATGAGAGCCTTTTCAACAGCTGGTGTTGGCAAAACTGGACAGCTACATGTAAGAGAATGAAACTGGATTATTGTCTAACCCCATACATGAAAGTAAACTCAAAATGGATCAAAGACCTGAATGTAAGTCATGAAACCATAAAACTCTTAGAAAAAATAATAGGCAAAAATCTCTTGGACATAAACATGAGCAACTTCTTCATGAACATATTTCTCTGAGCAAGGAAAACAAAAGGAAAAATGAACAAGTAGGAGTATATCAAACTAAAGAGCTTCTGTATAGCAAAGGAACCATCAGTAGAACAAAAAGACATCCTACAGTATGGGAGTATAAATTCATAAATGACACATCCAATAATGGGTTGACCACCAAAATATATAAAGAGCTCATGCACCTCAACAAGCAAAAATCAAATAAGGCAATTAAAAAATGGGCTGAAAAGACACTTCTCCAAAGAAGAAATTCAGATGACAAACAGGCACATTAAAAGATGCTCCACATCGCTAATAATCAGAGAAATGCAAATTAAAACCACAATGAGATATCACCACACACAAGTTAGGATGGCCAACATCCAAAAGATAAACAACAACAAATGCTGGCGAGGATGTGGAGAAAGGGGAACCCTCCTACACTGCTGGTGGGAATGTAAACTGGTTCAACCATTGTGGAAAGCAGTGTGGAGGTTCCTCTAAAAACTAAAAATAGAAATACCATTTGACCCAGTAATTCCACTCCTAGGAATTTACCCCAAGAATGCAGGAGCCCAGTTTGAAAAGACATATGCACCCCTCTGTTTATTGCAGCACTCTTTAAAATAGCCAAGAAATGGAAGCAACCTAAGTGTCCATCAGTAGATGAATGGATAAAGAAGATGTGGTACATATACACAATGGAATATTATTCAGCCATAAGAAGAAAACAAATCTTACCACTTGCAACAACATGGATGGAGCTAGAGGGTATTATGCTCAGTGAAATAAGCCAGGTGGAGAATGACAAGTATCACATGATTTCACTCATCTGTGGAGTATAAGAACAAAGCCAAAACTGAAGGAACAAAACAGAAGCAGACTCACAGAACCCGAGAATGGACTAACAGTTACCAAAGGGAAAGGGACTGGGGTGGATGGGTGGGAAGGGAGGGATAAGGAGGAAAAAGGGGCATTATGATTAGCACATATAATGTAGCGAGGGGACATGGGAAAGGCAGTATATACAGATAAGACAAGTAATGATTCTATAGCATCTTTCTACGCTGATGGACAGTGACTGTAATGGGGCATGTGGTGGGGGACGTGATAATAGGGGGAGTCTAGTAACCATAATGTTGTTCAAGTAATTGTACATTAACGATACCAAAATAAAAAATAAAATAGGAAAAACCCTAAAGAATCCACCCAAAACTACTAGAATAACTGAATTCAGCAAAGTTGCAGGATACAAAATCGATACATAGATATCTGTTGCATTTCTATACAGTAATGATGAACTAGCTGGAAGAGAAATCAGGAAAACAATTCCATTGACAATTGCATCAAAAAGAATAAAATACCTAGGAATAAACCTAATGAAGTGAAAGACCTATATTCTGAAAACTACAAGACAGTCAAGAGAAATTAAAGAAGAAACCAATAAATGGAAACACATCCCATGCTCATGGATAGGAAGAATTAATATTATCAAAATGGCCATCCTGCCTGAAGCAATCTACAGATTCAATGCAATCCCTATCAAAGTACCAACAATATTCCTCAACGAACTGGAACAAGTAGTTCTAAAATTCATACAGAACCACAAAAGACCCCGAATAGCCAAAGCAATTCTGAGAAGGAAGAATAAAGTGGGGGTGGATGGGGGTGGTTATGCTCCCCAACTTCAAGCTCAAGCTCTACTTGAAGCAAAACTGAAGGAACAGAACAGCCACAGTAATCAAGACAATTTGGTACTGGCATAGGAACAGACCCATAGACCAATGCAGTAGACAGGAGAGCCCAGATATAAACCCAAGAATGTATGGTCAATTATATATGATATACAATGGATATATGGATATACAATGGGGAAATGACAACCTCTTCAACAGCTGGTGTTGGCAAAACTGGACAGCTACATAAAAGAGAATGAAACTAGATTATTGTCTAACCCCATACACAAAAGTAAACTTGAAATGGATCAAAGACCTGAATGTAACCCATGAAACCATGAAACCCTTAGAAGAAAACATAGGCAAAAATCTCCTGAATATAAACATGAGCAACTTTTTCCTAAACACATCTCCTTAGGGAAGGAAACAAAATAAAAAAATGAACAAATGGGAGTACATCAAACAAAAAAGGACAGCAAAGGACACCATCAGCAGAACCAAAAGGCATCCTACAGTATAGGAGAAAACATTTGTAAATGACATATCCGACAAGTTTAACATCCAAAATATATAAAGAAATCACACTCCACAACACCCAAAAAGTGAATAACTTGATTAAAAAATGGGCAGAGGATCTGAACAGACACTTCTCCAAAGAAGAAATTCAGATGGCTAACAGGCACATGAGAAGATGCTCCACAACGCTAATCATCAGAGAAATGCAAATTAAAACCACAATGAGATATCACCTCACACCAGTCAGGATAGCCAACATCCATAAGACAAGGAACAACAAATGTTGGTGAGGATTCAGAGGAAGGGGAACCCTCCTACATTGCTGGTGGGAATGTAAATTAGATCAACCATTGTGGAAAGCAGTGTGGAGGTTCCTCAAAAAACTAAAAATAAAAATACCATTTAACCCAGGAATGCCACTCCTAGGAATTTACCCAGAGAAAACAACTTCTCAGATTCAAAAAGACATATGCACCCCAATGTTTATTGCAGCACTTACAATAGCCAAGATATGGAAGCAATCTAAGTGCCCATTAGTAGATGAATAGGTAAAGAAGAGGTGGTACATATACACAATGGAATACTATTCAGCCATAAGAAAGAAAGAAATCCTTCCATTTGCAACAACATGGATGGAGCTAGAGGGTATTATGCTCAGTGAAATAAGCTAGGCAGAGAAAGACAAGTAACAAATGATTTCCCTCATTTGTGGAGTATAACAATGAAGTAAGACTGAAAGAAGAAAACAGCAGCTGAGTCACAAACTCCAAAAGGGACTAGCAGTTACCAAAGCGGGGGGAGGCTGGGGGAGGGTGGGTGGGGAGAGAGGGATAACCAAAAATAAAAGTAGAAACTTCACTATCCAGGAAGCTTCATTCCAGCAATGAAGTTTATTGGTGGCCATCCTCTGAAGCAGCTTTTTCTGAGGATGTTGATATTGGGAGTTCTTCATATCGTATCTTAATTCTGGGTAGCCAAATCAAGCGTTGATCCTCTGTAATGACACAAACAAACCCTTTGCCCCACACTTTGATGTGACCTTTATATCACTGTGAAGAACCTATTGGAGACCACCATATAGGAAGTGCTATTTCAGGAAAAGAAATATTGTCAGAAAAATGTATTTCCATAGCTGATCGTCCATCACCTTTGAAAAGATCAAAATTAAAAACATGTAAAGCATGCATTAAGCATTGATTTGCTGTTAATTTTATCATATCCGGGAGTAATCCCCCTTTTTGTTTTAACAAATAATTGTTAAGAGTAAGATGACGACGTTCAATTAGAGCTTGACCTGTAGAATTGTAAGGAATGCCTGTTTTATGAGTAATATTATACAGCTGAAAAAATCTCTTTAGCGTAGAAGAGAGGTAAACTGGAGCGTTGTCAGTTTTTATGTTGGCAGGAATGCCTAGTACTGCAAATGCTTGTAAAAGATGAGTGATAACATGATGAGATCGTTCTCCTGGTAAAGCTGTTGCCCATGAAGTGGAAGAATAAGTATCAATGGAAACATGAACATGCTTGAGTTCCAAATTCAGGAACAATAGTAACATCCATTTGCCACAGGGCGTTAGGATGCTCCCCTGGGAACAGTTCCTGCTTGCAAACGAGGATAATTAATTTGAGAACAGGTTGGACAAGAATTCAAGATATTGTGAGCTTCAGATGCAGAAAGAGAAAAACGCTTCTGTAAGGTGAAAGAAGGAGCATGAATCAGGTAGTGATATCGTTGAGCTGGTGAGTAATTAACTAAAGAAACAAGCTTGTCTACTTTATTGTTATAATATGATAAAGGACCTGGTAAATTAGAATGTGATCGTATATGAGTAATAAAGAAGGGATGTAGACGTTGATGGATACACACCTGTAATTGAGAAAATAAAGTGTTAATAGGAGATTGTACGGTGCCCAGTGTTGCAGTTTCTAATAGAGGAACAGAAAAGGCAGCATAAGCAGAGTCAGTAACAATATTGACAGGACCTGGAAAATCTTGCAAAGCTTGCAATACAGCATATAACTCATTTTGTTGGCCAGAAGTAAAAGATGTTTGAAAAGTTTTTGATAAACCAGAACAAGTTATATAGGCTGCTTTAAAAGATTTTGTACCATCTGTAAAACAGGTAACAGTATTTAATAATGGATTAGGAGAAGTTTTTTGAGGAAGGACCCATTGATGGCGCTGAAAAAATGAAAATAACTTATTCTTAGGGTAATGGCAGTCAATATTTCCTAAATAATCTGAAAGTGCAATTTGCCAATGAGTATTTTCTTGAAATACTTGCATAATATTTTGTTTAAATAACGGAAGAATAATAGAGTGAGGGTCTTGACCAATCATCTGTCTTAGTCTCTGTCATCCTTTAAGGATAATGGAGGCTACTTTGTCAATGTAAGGTTGTAAGGAGGGTTTAGTTTGATACTGCAGAAATATCCATTCTAACCAACCATCACATTGACAGAGCAATCCTGTAGGAGAATGAGGAGTAAAGTAGATTAATAAAAGTAAGGGTTTGTGTAAGTCAATTTTTGATAATTGAGCTTTTTGAATGTGTTGTTCTATCCACTTGAGTTCTTCCTCAGCTTTTGAGGTTAAGTTGCTAGGACTATTAAGATCTGAGGGTCCTTTAAAAATATTAAAAAGATGTTGTAGTTTACAAGTAGGAATTCCTAATAATGGTCAGATCCAATTAATATCTCCTAAGAGCTTTTGAAAATCATTTAAAGTTTTAAGATGATCTCTCCTAATTTGAATTTTCTGAGGAATTATTGAATTTTCTTGAATTTTATTTTCCAAATAATTCATTGGGTATTGTATTTGTATTTTATCTGGCGCTATTTGCAATCCCCATTGTTTTAATTCAGTTTCAGTCTCATTGAGAATATTGGTAAGAGATAAATGCCTAGGTAGGGCTATGAGAATATCATCCATATAATGAATGATATAAGCTGAAGGCCATTTTTTATGTATAGGCTGAAGAGCTCTATGCACATAATTTTGACAAATTGTAGGGCTATTTAACATTCCTTGAGGAAGTACTTTCCATTGGAATCTTTCTGAAGGTGCCTGCAAATTTAAAGAAGGGACAGTAAAAGCAAACTTTTCCCTGTCCATTATAGCTAAAGGAATTTTAAAAAAACAATCTTTAAGATCAATTATAGCCATGTTCCAGTCTTTTGGAACCATAGTTGGAGAAGCGAGGCCTTGTTGCAAAGGTTCCATAGGTTTAAGAACTGCGTTAATTTGTCTTAAATCTTGTAAAAGTCTCCAATTTCCTGATTTCTTTTTTATAACAAATACAGGAGAATTCCATGGACTTGTGGAAAGTTCTAACCTATCTAACTGAAGTTCTTGAACTAATGTGTGTAGGGCTGCTAATTTTTCTTTATTGAGGGGCCATTGATCCACCCAAACAGGCATCTGAGTGGTTCACTGTAATGGTATAGGAGCAGGCAGCCGTTTATCAATGACCCCTAAGAAAAAGACTGAACTGATGAAGGCTCATTAAAAGGCAATGTAGTATGCCATTGTTGCATTAAATCTTGTCCCCACAGATTAATTGCTACATCAACAATTAAAGGTTTTAACAAAGCTAATTGTTTTTCAGGACCGAGACAATGCAAGGTAGCTGAACTTTGCCATACTTGAGAAGCTGTACCAATACCTGATACTTGAATATGCTTCTCTTGTTTGGGCCAATTTTTTGGCCAATATTTAAGAGCAATTACAGATACATCAGCTCCTGTATCTAACAATCCTGTAAAAGACTTGCCTTGAATACTGATCTTGCATTGAGGTCTATCAGATGTAATTTTTGTATTAAGCCATATTTGTTTATCTGTACTTCCAAATCCACCTTGTCCTCTCTCATAAGGTGTTGTTGAAGGTGGGAGATAGGGAAGTAAAAGTAATTGAGCAATTCTTTCTCCTTGAGGTATATATAATTCCTTATCAGATGACACCATTATTTTAATCTCACCATATAATCTTGATCAGTAACACCAGGTCTTACTATTAATCCTTTTAGAGTCCAGCTACTATGGCCTAAAAGTAATCCTACAGAATTGGCTGGTAAAGGACCAAAAATTCCTGTACTAAGTAATTGAACTTCTTGTGATGGGTGTAAATATACAGATTGAGAAGAGGCAAGTTCTACAGCAGCACTTCCTTTAGTTGCAGCTTGTAAATCATGCCATGTTCTTTTACTAGGAGAGGATGCCTCTGTATTATTTTCTAGGGCCTCAGAGGCTGGCCCGATTGGAGGTTTAAAGGCTGAGATTCATTGATAGGATTACCATCTTTATCAAATTTTGAATGACATTCATTAGACCAATGTCTCCCTTTTTCACATTTTGGGCAAACAGACGGCAGTTTATTTTTAAAATTTGACTCTTTTGTTCTCTTCTGCAATCGGCAGCTTTTTTTCATATGCCCTTGTCTGCCACAACCAAAACACTTTAAATTTCCTGCATTTCTCCTTGACTTTCCTTTCATAGCAGTTGCTAGTAAATTAGCTTGATATGTAGGAGAACCTTTATCAGCACAGGCTTTGATATAATCTTCCATCCTAGCTCCTGCAGCTTTTAAAGGTCTAAGAACTCTCTGACACTCTGTATTTGCATTATCACAGGCTAGCATCTGTAACAACAGATCTCTCAACTCTGGATGCGCTACTGTCTTTCTCAAATTATCTTGCAATCTCGCAACAAAGTCAACATAGGACTCATTAAGCCCTTGTTTAAGTTTACTAAATGGCAAGACAGGCTTTCCAGCTGCTTGTATTTTCTCCCAGGCTTTTAAGCAACACAAACGTACTTGTGTTACTGCTATGTATTCATATCTAACTTGTCTTTCTATCTGCAGCCAGTCTCCTTGTCCTGCTAGTTGTTCAGCAGTTATAAAAATTGGAGGATTGGCATGCTGATTTCTCAAAGCTTGTGCTTTTGCTTCCTCTTACCACCAGGTTTTAAATTGTAAAAACTCAGAAGAGTCCAGACAAGTACGAGCCAACAAATCCCAATCATGAGGAATCATCCTTTCCTGTTCTGCTAACCCCCTCATGAGACCCACAATGTATGGAGAATTAGTACCATATGAAGAAATAGCCTGTTTAAAATCTTTTAATATCTTGTAAGGAATAGGTGTATAAAGTGCTTTGACTCCTCCTTGTGGAAAATCAGGATCCTCACCTGGCCCAAAAGGAGTTAAACTAACTGGTGCTATTAAGGGTGTCAGATAAGCATCTATATCTCCTTCCCTCTGGGCTTTACATATTCCTGCCATGATGGCAGATGTTGCAGGAACAGAGAATGGGGATTTTTTACAATGAGAGGAATGAACAGAACTCTCATCATCGGTCTCTGAAGAAGAGGAAGAGGAGGATGAAGAGGAGTTAGGTAGATATGGGGATGGAGATTGCCTACTTGATTTTTCCACATCATCTAAGAGTTCTCTCTCACCCTCTTGTGTGTCTGACCTAGTTTCAGACAGTGGTGGATGTGTATCTGACTTAGTTTCAGACATTGGGGGAGTTTGCAAAGGCTGCAGGGAGAGAGGGATCAAATTACATAAAGACCAAACAGGCACAGGGATGACATTTCCCTGCCTGTGAGCTTTTTAAAAATCTCTTAAGACATTATCCCAATCAGCTTGTTTAAGTGTCCCTTGTGGTGGTAGCCAATAACAATGTTTTTTAATATACTTATAGAGTTGAGCAAAATCTTTTTTAGAAGTTTTCACTCCTGATGTTTTTAGGAGGGCACAGAGTAATTTAAAATAATCCTCTGGTTTAGTTGCTTTAGTTTCAGTTTGGCCCATCTTAGTGTCCCTGACGTCTCGATCCTGTTCCCTACGCACGATTTCCCAGGAATCTTACCGGATCGACGATCTTCGGAGCTTTCCCCGCCTTAGAATTGCAAGTGCTGCCGAGCGGAGGCTCTCCGCCCTTAGTTTTGACTGTCTTTCAGGTCCCTGTTCGGGTGCCACTTGTCGGGTCCCTTCCCTGTCTCTGACCCGCAGATGAGGGAAGAGACGCGATTGTTCGTCGAAGATCTTAAGGACCAGCCAGGGGACTCAAGGTGTGACAGAGCAAGAGTCGTGCCGAGAAGGCATCTCTCATATTTATTGATGAAATGGTTGTTAACAACAATATTGGGGTTTCCATGCACAATCATTAATTAAGTTCAACTCTCAACAGTTTCACTTTCTGAAGGATAACGAACAAATCCTCATGGTGAATGAACACAGAAACTCTTTCTGTCTTGGCTACTGTTTGTGTCTTGACGACAATCATGAACCATAAACAAACCATCAAGGCAAAAGTGCTTATACATATGATTTTCATACTTTATATATAAATTCCATATAATTCCCACAGAGGCTTCACAACATGCTCCTAAATAACCAATGGATCAATGACCAAATAAAAACAAAGATCAAGCAATATACGGAGGCAAATGACAACAATAATTCAACACCACAAAATCTGTGGGATGCAGCCAAGGCAGTGCTAAGAGGAAAGTATATTGCAATACAGGCCTACCTCAGGAAAGAAGAACAATCCCATATAAGCAGTCTAAACTCACAATTAATGAAACTAGAAAAAGAAGAACAAATGAGGCCCAAAGTCAGTAGAAGGAGGGACAAAATAAAGATTAGAGCAGAAATAAATAAATTGAGAAGAATAACACAATAGAAAGAATCAATGAAAGCAAGAGCTGGTTCTTCAAAAAAAAATAAACAGAATAGATAAACTCCTAGTGAGACGTATCAAGAAAAAAAGAGAGTCTACACACATAAACAGAATCAGAAATGAGAAAGGAAAAGTCACTATGGACACCACAGAAATACAAAGAATTATTAGAGAATACTAAGAAAAACTATATGCCAATGAACTGGATAGCCTAGAAGAAATAGACAACTTTCTAGAAAAATATAACCTCCCAAGGCTGACCAAAGAAGAAACAGAAAATGTGAACAGACCAATTACCAGCAACGAAATTGAACTGATAATCTAAAACTACCTAAGAACAAAACAACTGGACCAGATGGGTTCACCACTGAATTTAGTCAAACATTTAGTAAAGACCTAATACCTATCCTCCTTAAAGTTTTCCGAAAAGTAGAAGAAGAGGGAATACTTCCAAACTCATTCTATGAGGCTAGCATCACTCTAATACCCAAACCAGGCAAAGACACCACAAAAAAAGAAAATTACAGAGAAATATCCCTGATGAACATAGATGCAAAAATACTCAACAAAATATTAGCAAACGGAATTCAAAAATACATCAAAAAGATCATCCATCATGGTCAAGTAGGATGTATTCCTGGGATGCAAGGATGGTACAACATTCAAAAATACATCAACATTATCCACCACATCCACAGAAAGAAGGACAAAAACCATATGATCATCTCCATAGATGCTGAAAAAGCATTTGACAACATTCAACATCCATTCATGATAAAAACTCACCACAAAATGGCTACAGAGGGCAAGTACTAGAGGATAAGTACCTCAACATAATAAAGAAATATATAAGAAACCCACAGCCATACTCTACAAGAAGATATATCAAAGAAATAATCAATCTTCCCAAGTTTTCTTCCGCCTGCTACTTCTATAGCTTTTCTTCTTCCTTCCTAATTACAACCCTTAAATAGAATTCGTGCCTCATATCAAATTTACCGAGTATCATAATTCTTCCAAGTGGTAAAGATACCTCAAGACAAATGCTGGGCATAGAAGCCACAGGGCATAAATATGCAAAGAAGTAAAAAGCTAACTTTTTCAAACAATAAGGCTTCTCTCTCACTTACCAACTTCACATTTCCCTGTATGGCCCCAGAAGATGACTGGTTAGCCAGAGACGGGTAAGATTCCTCAAGGGAGGAACAACCTAAGACAGGCACAGTCGCAGGGGGGCCATCAGGTGAGAAATTGGGGATCAACAGAGGTGAGGCTTAGAACCTCACCCCCCCGTTCTGAGAGAAATCTTCTGCATACGTGGATGTTTTATTGCCCTGGTCTAGCTTGGATTAACACATAGTCTACAGGCACACACCTGATCATCTACATGTGCTCTCTTACAACACTAAACTATGTTTTCTACCTTTATCTTGTATCTACCTACCACTTCAGCATTTTATTAAAAATAATAATAATAAAGAGAGAAATGTGGTATCCACATATAAATCAAGTATAAAAACCAAATGAGTATTCATATTTGAACTGACTGTTTATAGTTCATAATGCATGAGCAAAACCGAAAGTTTCTGTGATGACTGCCCTTGTACTGTTCACTATGTAACTTATTCATTATGTAAGAATTTGTTCTACATGTAAGAACTTGTTTGTTATGCCTCAGAAGATTGGAGACTGACAAAAATTAGGCTTGGGGTGGAATAATGATTGTGCATTGAGCATTGACTCCCCTATACAGAATTTTATTGTCGTTAACAACCATTTGATCAATAAATATGAGAGATGCCCTCACAAAAAAAAAAAAAAAAAGGACAGACTTCCAATGGTAAAATAAATTAGTAACCGGGATGTAAGGTATAGCATAAGGAATATAGTCAAGATATTGTAACAGCCTGGTAGGGTGATAGCTGGAACCTAGAATTATGTATATAAATGTTCTACCACTGTGTTGTACACTTGAAACTCATGTAATGTAATACTGTGTGTCAACTACCCTTCAATAAAAAATAATTATTAAAAAAAAAAAAAAAAAAAAAAAAAAAAAGAAACCCACAGCCAATATCATACTTAACAGTGAGAAGCTGAAAGCTTTACCTTTAAGATAGGAAACAAGACAAGGATGCCCACTTTCCTCTCTTCTATTCAACATTGTACTGTAGGTCCTAGCCACGGCAATCAGACAACACAAAGAAATAAAAGGCATCCAGATTGGCAAGGAAGAAGTCAAATTGTCACTGTTTGCAGATGACATGATATGGTACATAAAAAAATCCTAAAGAATCCACTCCAAAACTACTAGATCTAATATCTGAATTCAGCAAAGTTGTAGGATACAAATTAACACACAGAAATCTGTGGCATTCCTATACACAAATGATGAACTAGCGGAAAGATAAATCAGGAAAACAATTCCATTCACAATTGCATCAAAAAGAATAAAATACCTAGGAATAAACCTAACTAAGGAAGTGAAATATATATAACCTGAAAACTACAAGACACACTTATGAGAAATTAAAGAAGATACCAATAAATGGAAACACATCCCATGCTAATGGATAGGAAGAATTAATATTGTCAAATGGCCATCCTGCCTAAAGCAATCTATAGATACAATACAATTTCTATCAAAATACCAACAGCATTCTTCAATGAACTAGAGAAAATCGTTCTAAAATTCATATGGAACCACAAAAGACCTCAAATAGCCAAGGTGATTCTGATAAGGAAGAATAAAGCTGGGGGCATTACGCTCCCCAACTTCAAGCTCTACTACAATGCCACAGTAATCAAGACAATTTGGTACAGGCACAAGAACAGACCCATAGACCAATGGAACAGAATAGAGAGCCCAGATATAAACCCAAGCATATATGGTCAATGAATATATGATAAAGGAGCCATGGATATACAATGGGGAAATGACAGCCTCTTCAACAGCTGGTGTAGGCAAAACTGGACAGTTGCATGCAAGGGACTGAAACTGGATTACTGTTTAACCCCATGCACAAAAGTAAACTTGAAATGGATTAAAGACTTGAATGTAAGTCATGGAACCATAAAACTCTTACAAGACAACATAGGCAAACATCTCCTGAATATAAGCATGAGCAACTTCTTCCTGAAAGCATCACCTCAAGCAAGGGAAACAAAAGCAAAAATGAGCTCATGGGACTACATCAAATTAAAAAGTTTCTGTAAAGCAAAGGACAGCATCAACAGAAAAAAGCATCCTACAGAATAGGAGAATACATTTGTAAATGACATATGCGACAAGGGGTTAACATCCAAAATATATAACACCCTAAAAGCAAATAACCTCAACATCCAAAAAGCAAATAACCCGATTAAAAAATGGGCAGAGGATATGAAGACACAGTTCTCCAAAGAAGAAATTCAGATGGCCAGCAGACACATGTAAAGATGCTCATCATCACTAATCATCAGGGAAATGCAAATTAAAACCACAATGAGATATCACCTCACACCAGTAAGGATGGCCAGCATGGAAAAGACTAAGAACAGCAAATGCTGGCGAGGATGCGGAGAAAGGGGAACCCTTCTACACTGCTGGTGGGAATGTAAGCTAGTTCAACCATTGTGGAAAGCAATATGGAGGTTTCTCAAAAACTAAAAATAGAAATACCATTTGACCCGGGAATCCCATTCCTTGGAATTTACCCAAAGAATACTACTTCTCAGATTCAAAAAGACATATGCACCCCTATGTTTATCGCAGCACTTTTTACAATAGCCAATATATGGAAGCAACCTAAGTGTCTGGCAGGAGATGAATGGATAAAGAAGAGGTGGTATATATACAGAATGGAATACTATTCTGCCATAAGAAAGAAACAATTTCTACCATTTGCAACAATATCGATGGAGCTGGAGGACATGATGCTCAGTGAAATAAGCCAGGCGGAGAAAGACAAATGCCAAATGATTTCCCTCATTTGTGGAGTATAACAATGAAGCAAAACTGAAGGAACAAAATGGCAGCAGACTCAGAGACTCCAAGAATGAACTAGTGGTTATTAAAGGGGAGGGGGGGCGGATGGGGAGGGACGGAGAAGGGAACTTAGGGGTATTATGTGTGGTACACATGGTGTGCGGAATAAAGGGGAGAACAGTGTAGCACAGTGAAGGCACATAGTGAATCTGTGCTATCTTGCTGCACTGATGGACAATGACTGCATTGGCATATGGGTGGGGACTTGATAATATGGGTAAATGTAGTAACCACATTGTTTTTTCCTGTGAAACATTCATAAGAGTGCATATCAATCCTACCTGATAATAAATAGATAAATAAATAACCACCATACTTCAATCTCCTAGACCCATTAGGTTCGACCACCACCTGTGCACCTGAGAAAGTGCAATTAATTTTTAAGGGGATGGGAGGGGAATGTGACCATCTCAATAAGAGTTGCTTTCCTTACTGTAGTGGTTTTCCTTCGTGCTTCCCATCAGATCGATCCTTCCCTCAAAAAAGAGCAGTTGGGAAAATAAAAAGTATTCGGTTGCCTCCCTGGGATCCACGGAAACCTGGTACAGGGAAGTTCAAGTACTACCGGCTGGGAAGGCTGGGGATTGCCCATTCACCGGCACCCGGGCCGGGCCGTCGCTGTCCGCTTTGTCTGTTTGGCAGACTGGAGACAAGAGACCCCCACTCAGCTTCACCAGCCGCGGAAGGACGCGGTTCTAGAAGAGGTCGACTTCACGGGTAAGTCTAGATCCTGAACCCTCATCGGATTTTTCTTCTCTTCCGCCTACCCGGTAAGAGAGGGTTCGCCGCCTTTCATTCCCCTCAGGACCCTCTCGGGGTCCCTCGTGGGAAGGACTGCAGGAAATTTCAGCTGGTTTCCCCCAGGTGTCCCTCCGGGTCTGGGCGTCTCGGCGGAGCTCAGGCCGGCCCAGGACGGGACTTCCCGCTGCTGGGACCAGGGGGAGCCCGGGAGGCTGCGCGTGCGGGCGTGGAGGTCGGGCACCACAAACAAGCGGCGTTCTTCCCCGTGCTGGGGACACCTGCTCCTCGGGGATGCCCGCGGAAGCCGAATAGAGAGGCCCGTGAAGCTTCTCTGCAGGTTGAATCCAAGGTGGTGTGGAGTTCCACAAGGGGCGAGGGGGACCTCGACGCGGCGCACCCAGCCCTCCTCCTGGCTGGCCCGCGTGGGTGGGGGCCCAGGGTTAAATCCACCCCTGTGCCCTGATCGGGGGAGTGGTCTGCACAGGTTCAGAGACCAGGAACAGCAGGGACTGTGCACATCGCTGGTTCTCAGTCGGGGGAGATTTGGGCCCCCACCCCCCGCCCCCGCGCTGTGACACTAGGCCTCGCCTGGAGGCGTTTTTGGTTGTCACGACTGGGGGAAGTGGGAGAGGAGGGAGAGTTTCCCCCTGGCGTCTAGTCAGCAGAGGCCAGGGATGTCACTGGACATCCTGTCCTGCAAGCCGCGGGCGCAGCCCTCCCCCAGCGAGAAAGATCCCATCCAGAATAGCAGCACTGCGGAAGTTGAAAACGCCTGCTGTCGGTCAACGTCCACACACTTGACAGCGGAGAAAACACGAGTTCCCGACAGACTGGTTGTGGCGTCTGAGGAAAACTCCGGCATCCGAGAGAACTCGTAAGATTCTGCCTGGCCTGAGCTTGAAGAAGGATGGAGTTGCCGGGAACCGCCGGCGCGACAGGGTGTACGGGGAACCTCCGCAATCCCGTCCAGGGCCGCCGAGCCTTGCTGAAAAGCGTTTTCCACCCACGCCGACTGCGTTCCCGCATCCCTCAGAGTCCTTTATGGTGTTGGGCATTGGGGTCTCTCCCCGACGGCTCTCCTTCCGCCTCCTCCCGGCAACCTCGTCCGCTCCCCGGCCCCGCGCGGTCTCCTTCGGTCACGCGCGGCTGCCTCGCCTCGCAAAGTCGCATCTCCAGGGCAGTTAGGTCCGCGGCGCGGCGCGGCGGCGGGTACCAGGCAACTCGCGCCGGGGGCTTGTGCGTCTGGCGGGTGTGGCGGGCGCTCAGTGCGTCACCTGCGGGCTCGCTTTTGGAGAAAGCAGGGAAGGGCCGGTCTTAAGAGATTCCTGGGACGAAGGGCAGCCTCTACCCGCAGCCACAAACACCGTCGGACGCCCAGACCTCCCGGGGTGGGCGGTTGGGAGGCGGGAGGTGGGAGGTGGGAGGCGAGGGGCGGGGGGGGGGGGGGGGTGCGCGGAGAGACATGTCAGTATGATTTTAAAGAAAGAGGGGAGGAGCTGGGCCACCGTCTCCCTGGTGGTCTAGTGGCTAGGATTCGGCGCTTTCACCGCCGCGGCCCGGGTTCGATTCCCGGTCAGGGAACTGTCTTTTGCGTGGCCGACCCGCACCCAGGGAATCTTCCTTTCCACTCCTGCGTGTTGCTGCACGTGGCTGTGGTCCCCTCACCGAGTCTTCAACTGCCGCGGTCGAGGGCGAACGTCCGCCGGCCGCTTCTTCGGGCACGAGGCTCTTGCGTATCTCCATGACGGCCTCCTGCAAGAGGCTTTAGGGGGCTGTCAAGCATCTTGCTCAGGTTCAGATCCCTGTGGGGCTGCCCCCAAGCCCACGCTCTTTGCCGCCCCAGGGGCGCAGGGCATGCTGAGAGCCGCCTCCGAATAACAGAGCCGCCACGCCCGGGCGTGCGGTTCCTGCCTACCCTGCAAACGCGCCGCTCGGCCCAGCCTCCCCAGCCTCCCCAGCCTCCCCAGCCTCCCCAGCTCCGTGCGCAGATGAAATGCTTCTGCGGCGTTCACAAAGGCCGCCTGGAGGCGAAACCTGCGAGGGCTGAGAGCAAGGTGAGCGGGGAGCGGTAGGTCTGGTCCCCGAGGGCCCGAGGGCTGCCCCGCGTGTAGATGAAGTGGTGTAGAGAGGTGATGGTAGCGGACCCAACAAAGGCAGCGTGTGCAGTATGCACAAAATGGAAACTGTTAGCGCTGCCAGAAGCAGAGGGTAGGAGTAAAAATCAGCACCCGAATGTCAAAGCAGTGGTACCACAGTCAAATGGTACCGTAGTCAAATTCCACGACGGCTGTTGCGTTTAAACCCTGTAGACTCTACCAGGCACTGGGCACGTTTTCCCTTTTCCCTTCGACACTCGCTCCGCAGACCTATCGGGATGCACGCTGTGCCCCCCGTGAGGCAAGAGAAGAGCGGGCGAGACCCGGGGAGGGGACGTGGACCGAGCCCCCAGCGGAGGCCGGTGGCGTCAGCGGGCCGGGGGCAGCGCGGCGGAACGGCGGTCAGTCTGATGCGCCGTGCGCGCCGGGACGTCGCTCGAGTCCCTGTTCGGAGAGCGGCTCGGAAGGACGGCCAGGGCCAGGTGGAGCGCTGGACGGTGACTCTGAGTGAACGGTGGAGGATGGGAGGCCGCACTGCGCTTGCAGGGAATGCGCTCGTGCTTACCTGGCAGGGGGAGATGCCATGATCACGAAGGTGGCTTCCCCAGGGACGGGCTCGTCCACTGCACCGGACGTGCTGACGCCTGCGATTTCGGAACAAGTGGGAAACCCGACGGCGCAGTGTTTGTTAGCTGGGGATCGCGTTCGCGCTCTCCCCGGGTGTCCCTGGGCTCAAGAGAGACGACGTGTTTTCCGTGGTGCCCTACTGGCTCTGCCGGCCACGCCTCCAGTCTGTCCGAGAGGTGCCATCTCCTCCCGCCCGGCGTCTGGCCGTGGGTCTGCGGGAGAGTGCGGGAGACGTGGCGCCGAGGCCTCTGGCTCCACAGTCGCTTTGGGGCCAGGTCGGAAGAACACAGCCCTCCCGGGAACAAGGGGACCCCAGAGGCCCGCTGTCGCAGCGAGGCTCGCGGCTCCGGCCGGGGCTAGCCAGCTGCTGCGCGCCTCTCCCTCCTCTTCCGCCGCAGCTGTGTCCTTGGAGACAGTAAGCCGCCGCCTCCCCCACCCCCACCCCCACCCCCACCCCCACCCCCACCCACGGAAATGACCCAGCCGCCTCCCCAGTGTTTGCAGAGGAAGTCGGGTCAACGTTTTCGCACCACGGCAGGACAGGGACGCAACCCGTTGCCTTGCTGCTTTGTTCTCTCGGCCCGGCCCTTCGAGGGGCCCGGCTCAGGCGCCTGGATTCCGAGCTCGTCGTCGAGAGGCCTGCACGGTCGCCACCGCCCACGGAGCTGGCCAAGTTGGCGTCCCTCCCAACTGCTTATCAGGGAACAGCAGGCATAGACTCCCGTATAGGCTCCGCTCTTCCGCAGAAGAGACACTCGGGTAACGATCCAGCAGAAGCCGGGGCTCTGCGCGCTGGACCACTTCCCAGCGACGCTTCCGTCAGCCCATCCTTCCCTCTGAGCGCCTTGGAGAGACGAGAAATGGTCTACGGTGATGCGCCCTGCAGCATCTCACCTGAGACAAGAGCGAAGGAGGCAGTCGCGACGTCTGTGGTCGCTGAGAGGCTGTGGAGCAAGGGTGCCCGTTCTTCACCCGGGTTATCCAGATGCTTGCGACGCCTCACCTGCGGCCCTGCCCCCGCTCCCCCTCCACCCCGCCCCCCACCTGCTCCGCCTCTTCGCGTTCTGCCCTGGCCTTCCTCCGGAGCCTACCTTCCTTTTGAGCGGCGGAACCTCTCAGCCTCCGCGACGGGAGTACATATTTCCTTGGCTTGCTCTGAGCGTCAAATAAGGAAATGCGTGTACAAGTGCCACAAATGCTCAGTAATTGTGATCTCTTATTATTTTCCATCAGTAACATCGTCCGAATCGTCAGGATTGCCTAACTTTGAACAACGCCGTTTTCGTTGTCGGAATAATACGAATATACATTTATACGTTACCTGATTGTTGAGTAACAAATTGGTTCTGCTGTTTTATTATCAAAACGAGCGCCGCAGAGAATATTCTCACACACATATCCTTGGCGATTCTGTAGGATAGGAACTGTTCTTTCATCCACTCACCTTGTAGCCAACCTACCAATGTTAAATACCTTTAACAAAATCTTGCCAGCGACCAAACCCTCGAAGGCAAAGTTTCCTAGCTTGCTACCATCTCAGTTTAAGGGCTCTGAACAATTGGCACAATACCCTGGATGACTGGCTGAAACTGAGATGTAGTTTCCACTCTCTTCTGTTTTCTTCGTCCATTTTCTTCTGTTCTGAGGTCACACCTTCCTAATAAAATGGTTGGCAACAACAATATAAGTACATCACTGTTGCTTGGGAAAATGTTGGCGCTTGCATCCTTCACATGCCGGTCTACCCAATATTGTGCTTGGAGCCAGGGAAGAAGAGACCTGCCACAGTGGGAGATGTGCCCCACTCTGGCCCTCTTTCGGCCCCTGCCTCGTTACATTGCAAAGATTATGTGGAGCCAAGAGGACATTTCCACATGGAGCCCATGTCCCACCTCCCCCATAGGCCTACCCAGTGTGCAAAGAACCCCAGAACCCCTTGCCCAAGTATCTCTTAGCCTACCTGTGGGGTTTGTGGCTCTTTCTTCCTTGCCTGGCCAAACAGAGGGCAAAAGTTACGTTTTAAAAACATTTTGTGCTCAGACCTAGGGCCTGTGGGCAGTGTGGCACCAGGAGGCTGCTTTTTAAGGGAGAGAGCTGGTAGATGAAGCATGGGAGTGCTGGAGGTACGGGACACTGATTCCAGGAGGCCAGTGGGCAAGTGGCAACGGAGGTTCTCACCATGCTTCCTTTCTCTGGTGTGTCCAGGAATTCTAAATTAATGTTTGCCATCCCGATGATTATAAAGGTACAGTTTTCAAAGTAAGAGAATACAATCCATTTCCATTTCGATTAAGAGGTGTTTTTTGTTGTTTGAAAACTTGTTGGTACCTTTAAAAAATACAAACTAAAGGTAGATGGCAAATTTGTCATTAACATTTGCATGTGCCAGTGCAAAAAATAAAGGTAGTCCCAAGCTAACCTGAGAAGTCATATAGGAGGTCCTCACTACATTAAGGTGTGGGCCCCCCACCCCACCATCCCTGCCCAAAGTCCTAAGACCCCAGGGGTAATGATGAACTGGTCTAGTCCTGCCCCTTCAAATCCCAGGGCTCTTCGGACAAGGCAGCCTTGGCACTACAAACAGTAGTAAGGAAAAGGAAAGCTGAGGAAGCCCATGATAAATTATGGCCACAGACTTAACCTCTAGTGGATTTAGCCTTGAGTACACATAGCCTGGGTAGGCTGGGAAAACTTAAGACAACGACCTGGTGTGGTGTTCTGTGATCCACCCCAAGGGCCTGTCAGAGGAGACTATGTTCAGAGGAGAATACGTTCATCCTAGGGCTGTATCCAATGTAGCCACACGTAACATTTCAAGAGAATCAACTAGCATCTGGAATTCAGTTATAAAACATAAGAACCAAATCCCGTGTATCTGGAGTTTTAGAGACACTTCCATCGTTCCTTGCATCAAAGCAGACATGAAAATGGAAATTAGAACATATGCTGTAAGTCCGGGGAGAGGAAATCCTGGGGCAATATACCTCTAAAAACCAAAATCAGTCAAAGGGAGAAATAAAGTTTAAAACCCATTTATTGCTCACAAACAGCAGTCCCGGGCCATCTTTCTCCTCTGCTCTGGAAGAAGCCAGCCAGCAAGCAAGCCAGCACCCTCCCCTTAACCTCTCAGGTTCAGGCACTCCCTTGGTTGCCCAGGCAGTTGCCAGTTGACATGGAGAGGAACTTCTCTCCACGCCTGAGGACATGCAAATGTACTAAAGCCAGGTGAGATATTCTGGAAATGTTACAATTTTACCCACATATGCTGAGTCAAACAAAACTGAAAATACCACATATACTACACAAGGTGCAGCTAAACCAGTCTTTAGAGGACAATGCACAGCTTTCAATGTAAATTATGAAAATTAGGGCCGATCGCTAAGGAGCTAAACCTCCACCTCAAAAAGTTACAAAAAGAATAAGAACCACCACAAAGGCCGATAGGAACAGAAATTATATATGAAAGCAGAAATTTAAAAATTAGAAATAAAGATACAAAAGAGAGAAAGTAAACGGTTGGATCTTTGAAAAGTCTACTAAAATTGATAAAACTGGCAGGAGGGAAGAAAAGGGAGTCCTTGCTACTGAATTCGTAGACATGAGGAAACAACAAATGAATATCATAAAGACACATATGCCAACCAAAGAAAAAATTTAGAGGAAATGGATGAGTTCCAGTAATGATTTTTGGGGGGTGGGGGAAGGAGCGGGGGGTGGGGCAGATGGACGAGTCCTACAAGCGTTACATTTTTTAGACCAGAATTCAAAAATCTCCTCACAGTGAAAGGTCAAGGACCAAAAAAGTTCATTAGAGGAAATGACTCTAACCCAAGTAAATTCAAAAGAACTAAAAGACAGTACATTTCTCCAACTTATTTTATGAGTTCAACACCTGTGTATTGAAGCCAAAAACACAAAAAAGGCAATGTGAAAAGCAGAAACTACAGGCTTGTCTTATTGCTGAATATAGCTGCAAATTTTCTTAAAATATGGAATCCAGCCATATGTTTAAAAATGTATCGTGACAAAACTGGTCTTAACTGGGGACAATGGTTGACTTCCATTAGAAAATAAATTAACCTAATTCACCACATTAACAGCTTAAAGGATAGTCTTAACAACTTAAGTCACAGTCACTAAAACACAGAAAAGACATTGGGCAAAATTTCAGCATCAATTTATGATTCTTGAAAACCTCTGCGCATAATAGGAATAAAAGAGAAGGACCCAAATCTGCTAAGGCTGGCTTCCAAAACAAAAACAGACAGAAACCTTCAGCAAACATTATATTTGATGATTAAATACTGACTTCACCCCGCACCCCCCACGCTTCCCAACGAGGAACAATCAGCAAGCAAACAAATAGGCCTACTGTGACAACTTCTCATCACAACTATTGTGATGGAGATCTTAGCCAGTGAGGAAAGGCAAGAAAGAGAAAGAAAAGGTATGAGATGTGAAGATGAAAATGAAAACCGTAATTATTTACATACATGAAAGACAAACCACGAGAATTATCAGGAGAATTTAGTTTATTTGGTATATACAAAAATGAAAAAGTGGGCTTTTCAGAGAAAGTGGGCTAAACTGAGGGTTCAAAACACAAAGGTATTTGTGGATAAAATTGTAAGATTTCCAGAATACTTCGCCTGGCTTTGGTGCATTTGCATATCCTCAGGGGTAGAGATAAGTTCATCTCCACTTCAATTGGCAATTGCCTGGGCAACTGAGGGCATGTCTGAACCTGAGAGGCCAAAAGGAGGAGCTTGCTTGCTTGCTTCTTCTGGAGCAGGGGAGAGAGAGAGACGGCGCTGGACTGCAGTTTGAAGCAGTAAACGGGTTTTAAACTTTATTTCTCCCTTTGACTGATTTTGGTTTTTAAAGGTATTTTTTTCCCGGGATTTCCAATCCCCGGACTTACAGTATTACAAACATAAATGTACAACTACTACAGCATATAACTCCATCACATGCACTCGGAGGATAGGCAGGGGGAAGTAATATGGTCTCCACCTCTGCCATAACCAAAATCATTTCAGTGAGGATTAAACAACTAAACGTGAAGTGAAACAAAAAAAATTATTTTAGTTGGTATTATGTAGCAGGGTATTTCCATGATTTAAAAAAATAAGGCAAAAAAGACAAATTCTTAATGAAGAGACAGATCAATTTGATGACATCAAGAATCTTTGTTCATCAAAACACACAATAAAGAGTAAAAAGACAAGTCATGGTTTGGGCGATGTATTTTCAGTCAGCGTAACCAACTGGTACCCAACTTACGTAATGTATGCTTGCGAAACAAGAAGAAAAAGACAGACAGACCTATGGGAAAATCACCACGGTATTGGGTGGCAGTTGGGGTGGGGGTGTGTACTTTATAAAAAAAAATCCAAGTGGCAAACATGTAACGGTGCTCAAATTCATTACCAATAAGGGATTTTAAAAGTGAAGGCCCACGAGGGAACATTACAGATTGAAACAGAAGAAGGAGGAACAGGAAGAGGAGGGCAAGAAGGAGAGGAGAGAAAGAGAGGGAAGCAGAAGCAGAATTATTATGAAGTGGGAGTGGGGGATGAAGTAGAAGGTTATGACCTGGTAAAGCTTTGGAGCAATTGGTTAAAGGACAAATACTACCTTAACGTCTTCATCTGTGTGGAGATTACACAGGTGTGTGCATTATAATCATTTGTCATATTTTACATATAGGTTCTATGCATTTTACTTTATGCATGTGACACATTTTCACCCCCCGCCCCACCCCCACCTGCACGAATGTTGTGGCAGAGAGTATGTTGTTGAGATTCCAAGATTTTGTTTTGAGAGAAAGGTGTGGACAGTACCCTTTACTACGGCCAAGGACAACCCTGTGGAGACATGACCGATGACGCTGAGCTTTATGATGATGTGAGCTCAGAGAACACTCTCCAGGAACCAACCTGTAATTGAAAGTGAAAGCTAAATTCCTTTGTATTATTTGGGTACTCTGGAAGGCTATAGTCCACGCCATAACTATTGAAATCTGCTTATCTCACCGCTTATCTCACAGCGCACAGCTTGCTTTTTTCCCTCCTTTCCTCCGAGCTCTCCAACAAAGTCGTCCTCTGCCCTGGCCTTGCGGGTCTTCTCCGCCCACCTCCCTTCCCTCCGGCTTCCTCCCTGAGGAAGCAGAAGAGGGAGGAGGGGCGGGAGGAGCGGGAGGACCATGACCGCTGAGGGCGGGAGAAGTCCCCGCAGGCCAGCCGGGAAAGGAGGAAGGGAGGAAGGGGGCCAAAGACAGAACTCTTTTTTCAGCAAATGGTAAAAGGGGAATTTGGGGATCTTACAGTGTTTAAAAACGTTATTGCATCATTAATCACCATTTTCCTTTACACAGACCAGAACTCCTACCCACCCCCACCGTCTACACCCTGCTTCCTGTTTACAGTGAAATGTTCAGAAACAATAAATTATGTATCATACTTCAGAATTTATTCATTAAAACATCAGATTTCCAGGAGAGTTTAAAAGAGGGAAGGAAGGAAAGAAGGGAGGAGAGAGAAAGAGAAAGAATGAGAGAGAGAGAAAGAGAGAGAGAGAAGGAAAGGGAGGAGGGAGGGAGGAAGGGAGGAAGGAGGGAAGGAAGGGAAAATTTGATTGTTCCAACATAGTATCGCTGTGGTCTTATACTCAACATATAGAAAGAGGGTCTCGGAATAAAGAAACTCTCAAAATTCAGTAAGTCAAGCTTATCTTTAAAACATAAAGCTGGGGGGAGGGCAGACACTGAGCTAAGAAGTAGGGACTTAGACTACCTTCAGGAGCATCACAATCTTGAAGGAGAGACAAACAAAAACGCAAATATTATGAGAAGAGAGCTAATCAAGATTCCTGGAGGAGATGACCTATGAGCTGGGTTTCGAAGGAAAAGCGGGAGTTAGACCTTTGTGTCTGAGTATTTTTGTTTTTGTTGGGGGGTGGATGGGCAATAATAGGAAAGGAAGAAAAAGAGAGGCTTTCTCAAATGGAAATAACATGGTCAAAAACAATAATCCTAAAAGGTCATGGTCCATTTGGAGAATCACAGGAAATGTGGACAAACGGTTAGACTAGAACTATCACAAGGACATCAGGACAGGGATCCCTTTGATGTTATGTTAAGAAGGTTGAACTTCATTACCTTGAGGGATGCCGGAAACCAGTGAAAGATTTTAAGTAGGGGAGATACATGGCTTACCCAAGCCTTTCTCCCTTGCCTACCTCTAGTACAGAAGGTAGTGTAAGTCCGGGGAGAGGAAATCCAGTGCAAAATACCTCTAAAAACTAAAATAAGCCAAAGGGAGAAATAAAAATTAAAATCCATTTATTCTCACAAACTGCAATCTGGGGCCGTTTTTCTCTTTCCTGCTCCAGCACATGGCACAACTGGCCTTACCCTCACTTCTTGGGTACAGATAAACCCCCTTGCCAGGTATTTACCCACTGCTATGGAGATTAACTTTTCTCCCCACTTTAGGAATAATGGAAATGCACTAAAGCCATACTTCTTTCCACCTTTGAATGCCTATTAATATGCAGACGTACTAAAGCCAGGGGAGATATTCTGGAACTATTACAATTTTACCCACAGGCCACCCCTCCAGAAATCTCACCTGACAATTTACTTGTTCCCCCTCTTCCAACCAATCTAATAACATACAATAGCAACAGCAATAAAATCTTGATAATCCCCAAGTCAGAGGACTCAGCCTATGCACATAAATTAAATGTACTTTACAGCGCAATCTCTAGCTAAGCAAAAAATGTTTCTGCACTTGTTTATTCATTCCTAACAACCATGCTATATTATTCACAAAACTTTTACAGAACATTAGACAAAGTCAAGCCTTTCTTTAAACATTTTTTTCTTAACAACAGCAACACAGTCATGATAATTCTCAAGCCAGAGGATTCAGCTTAAAGAAAGGCTTGACTTTGTCTAATGTTCTGTAAAAGTTTTGTGAATAATATAGCATGGTTGTTAGGAATGAATAAACAAGTGCAGAAACATTTTTTGCTTAGCTAGAGATTGCGCTGTAAAGTACATTTAATTTATGTGCATAGGCTGAGTCCTCTGACTTGGGGATTATCAAGATTTTATTGCTGTTGCTATTGTATGTTATTAGATTGGTTGGAAGAGGGGGAACAAGTAAATTGTCAGGTGAGATTTCTGGAGGGGTGGCCTGTGGGTAAAATTGTAATAGTTCCAGAATATCTCCCCTGGCTTTAGTACGTCTGCATATTAATAGGCATTCAAAGGTGGAAAGAAGTATGGCTTTAGTGCATTTCCATTATTCCTAAAGTGGGGAGAAAAGTTAATCTCCATAGCAGTGGGTAAATACCTGGCAAGGGGGTTTATCTGTACCCAAGAAGTGAGGGTAAGGCCAGTTGTGCCATGTGCTGGAGCAGGAAAGAGAAAAACGGCCCCAGATTGCAGTTTGTGAGAATAAATGGATTTTAATTTTTATTTCTCCCTTTGGCTTATTTTAGTTTTTAGAGGTATTTTGCACTGGATTTCCTCTCCCCGGACTTACACTACCTTCTGTACTAGAGGTAGGCAAGGGAGAAAGGCTTGGGTAAGCCATGTATCTCCCCTACTTAAAATCTTTCACTGGTTTCCGGCATCCCTCAAGGTAATGAAGTTCAACCTTCTTAACATAACATCAAAGGGATCCCTGTCCTGATGTCCTTGTGATAGTTCTAGTCTAACCGTTTGTCCACATTTCCTGTGATTCTCCAAATGGACCATGACCTTTTAGGATTATTGTTTTTGACCATGTTATTTCCATTTGAGAAAGCCTCTCTTTTTCTTCCTTTCCTATTATTGCCCATCCACCCCCCAACAAAAACAAAAATACTCAGACACAAAGGTCTAACTCCCGCTTTTCCTTCGAAACCCAGCTCATAGGTCATCTCCTCCAGGAATCTTGATTAGCTCTCTTCTCATAATATTTGCGTTTTTGTTTGTCTCTCCTTCAAGATTGTGATGCTCCTGAAGGTAGTCTAAGTCCCTACTTCTTAGCTCAGTGTCTGCCCTCCCCCCAGCTTTATGTTTTAAAGATAAGCTTGACTTACTGAATTTTGAGAGTTTCTTTATTCCGAGACCCTCTTTCTATATGTTGAGTATAAGACCACAGCGATACTATGTTGGAACAATCAAATTTTCCCTTCCTTCCCTCCTTCCTCCCTTCCTCCCTCCCTCCTCCCTTTCCTTCTCTCTCTCTCTTTCTCTCTCTCTCATTCTTTCTCTTTCTCTCTCCTCCCTTCTTTCCTTCCTTCCCTCTTTTAAACTCTCCTGGAAATCTGATGTTTTAATGAATAAATTCTGAAGTATGATACATAATTTATTGTTTCTGAACATTTCACTGTAAACAGGAAGCAGGGTGTAGACGGTGGGGGTGGGTAGGAGTTCTGGTCTGTGTAAAGGAAAATGGTGATTAATGATGCAATAACGTTTTTAAACACTGTAAGATCCCCAAATTCCCCTTTTACCATTTGCTGAAAAAAGAGTTCTGTCTTTGGCCCCCTTCCTCCCTTCCTCCTTTCCCGGCTGGCCTGCGGGGACTTCTCCCGCCCTCAGCGGTCATGGTCCTCCCGCTCCTCCCGCCCCTCCTCCCTCTTCTGCTTCCTCAGGGAGGAAGCCGGAGGGAAGGGAGGTGGGCGGAGAAGACCCGCAAGGCCAGGGCAGAGGACGACTTTGTTGGAGAGCTCGGAGGAAAGGAGGGAAAAAAGCAAGCTGTGCGCTGTGAGATAAGCGGTGAGATAAGCAGATTTCAATAGTTATGGCGTGGACTATAGCCTTCCAGAGTACCCAAATAATACAAAGGAATTTAGCTTTCACTTTCAATTACAGGTTGGTTCCTGGAGAGTGTTCTCTGAGCTCACATCATCATAAAGCTCAGCGTCATCGGTCATGTCTCCACAGGGTTGTCCTTGGCCGTAGTAAAGGGTACTGTCCACACCTTTCTCTCAAAACAAAATCTTGGAATCTCAACAACATACTCTCTGCCACAACATTCGTGCAGGTGGGGGTGGGGCGGGGGGTGAAAATGTGTCACATGCATAAAGTAAAATGCATAGAACCTATATGTAAAATATGACAAATGATTATAATGCACACACCTGTGTAATCTCCACACAGATGAAGACGTTAAGGTAGTATTTGTCCTTTAACCAATTGCTCCAAAGCTTTACCAGGTCATAACCTTCTACTTCATCCCCCACTCCCACTTCATAATAATTCTGCTTCTGCTTCCCTCTCTTTCTCTCCTCTCCTTCTTGCCCTCCTCTTCCTGTTCCTCCTTCTTCTGTTTCAATCTGTAATGTTCCCTCGTGGGCCTTCACTTTTAAAATCCCTTATTGGTAATGAATTTGAGCACCGTTACATGTTTGCCACTTGGATTTTTTTTTATAAAGTACACACCCCCACCCCAACTGCCACCCAATACCGTGGTGATTTTCCCATAGGTCTGTCTGTCTTTTTCTTCTTGTTTCGCAAGCATACATTACGTAAGTTGGGTACCAGTTGGTTACGCTGACTGAAAATACATCGCCCAAACCATGACTTGTCTTTTTACTCTTTATTGTGTGTTTTGATGAACAAAGATTCTTGATGTCATCAAATTGATCTGTCTCTTCATTAAGAATTTGTCTTTTTTGCCTTATTTTTTTAAATCATGGAAATACCCTGCTACATAATACCAACTAAAATAATTTTTTTTGTTTCACTTCACGTTTAGTTGTTTAATCCTCACTGAAATGATTTTGGTTATGGCAGAGGTGGAGACCATATTACTTCCCCCTGCCTATCCTCCGAGTGCATGTGATGGAGTTATATGCTGTAGTAGTTGTACATTTATGTTTGTAATACTGTAAGTCCGGGGATTGGAAATCCCGGGAAAAAAATACCTTTAAAAACCAAAATCAGTCAAAGGGAGAAATAAAGTTTAAAACCCGTTTACTGCTTCAAACTGCAGTCCAGCGCCGTCTCTCTCTCTCCCCTGCTCCAGAAGAAGCAAGCAAGCAAGCTCCTCCTTTTGGCCTCTCAGGTTCAGACATGCCCTCAGTTGCCCAGGCAATTGCCAATTGAAGTGGAGATGAACTTATCTCTACCCCTGAGGATATGCAAATGCACCAAAGCCAGGCGAAGTATTCTGGAAATCTTACAATTTTATCCACAAATACCTTTGTGTTTTGAACCCTCAGTTTAGCCCACTTTCTCTGAAAAGCCCACTTTTTCATTTTTGTATATACCAAATAAACTAAATTCTCCTGATAATTCTCGTGGTTTGTCTTTCATGTATGTAAATAATTACGGTTTTCATTTTCATCTTCACATCTCATACCTTTTCTTTCTCTTTCTTGCCTTTCCTCACTGGCTAAGATCTCCATCACAATAGTTGTGATGAGAAGTTGTCACAGTAGGCCTATTTGTTTGCTTGCTGATTGTTCCTCGTTGGGAAGCGTGGGGGGTGCGGGGTGAAGTCAGTATTTAATCATCAAATATAATGTTTGCTGAAGGTTTCTGTCTGTTTTTGTTTTGGAAGCCAGCCTTAGCAGATTTGGGTCCTTCTCTTTTATTCCTATTATGCGCAGAGGTTTTCAAGAATCATAAATTGATGCTGAAATTTTGCCCAATGTCTTTTCTGTGTTTTAGTGACTGTGACTTAAGTTGTTAAGACTATCCTTTAAGCTGTTAATGTGGTGAATTAGGTTAATTTATTTTCTAATGGAAGTCAACCATTGTCCCCAGTTAAGACCAGTTTTGTCACGATACATTTTTAAACATATGGCTGGATTCCATATTTTAAGAAAATTTGCAGCTATATTCAGCAATAAGACAAGCCTGTAGTTTCTGCTTTTCACATTGCCTTTTTTGTGTTTTTGGCTTCAATACACAGGTGTTGAACTCATAAAATAAGTTGGAGAAATGTACTGTCTTTTAGTTCTTTTGAATTTACTTGGGTTAGAGTCATTTCCTCTAATGAACTTTTTTGGTCCTTGACCTTTCACTGTGAGGAGATTTTTGAATTCTGGTCTAAAAAATGTAACGCTTGTAGGACTCGTCCATCTGCCCCACCCCCCGCTCCTTCCCCCACCCCCCAAAAATCATTACTGGAACTCATCCATTTCCTCTAAATTTTTTCTTTGGTTGGCATATGTGTCTTTATGATATTCATTTGTTGTTTCCTCATGTCTACGAATTCAGTAGCAAGGACTCCCTTTTCTTCCCTCCTGCCAGTTTTATCAATTTTAGTAGACTTTTCAAAGATCCAACCGTTTACTTTCTCTCTTTTGTATCTTTATTTCTAATTTTTAAATTTCTGCTTTCATATATAATTTCTGTTCCTATCGGCCTTTGTGGTGGTTCTTATTCTTTTTGTAACTTTTTGAGGTGGAGGTTTAGCTCCTTAGCGATCGGCCCTAATTTTCATAATTTACATTGAAAGCTGTGCATTGTCCTCTAAAGACTGGTTTAGCTGCACCTTGTGTAGTATATGTGGTATTTTCAGTTTTGTTTGACTCAGCATATGTGGGTAAAATTGTAACATTTCCAGAATATCTCACCTGGCTTTAGTACATTTGCATGTCCTCAGGCGTGGAGAGAAGTTCCTCTCCATGTCAACTGGCAACTGCCTGGGCAACCAAGGGAGTGCCTGAACCTGAGAGGTTAAGGGGAGGGTGCTGGCTTGCTTGCTGGCTGGCTTCTTCCAGAGCAGAGGAGAAAGATGGCCCGGGACTGCTGTTTGTGAGCAATAAATGGGTTTTAAACTTTATTTCTCCCTTTGACTGATTTTGGTTTTTAGAGGTATATTGCCCCAGGATTTCCTCTCCCCGGACTTACAGCATATGTTCTAATTTCCATTTTCATGTCTGCTTTGATGCAAGGAACGATGGAAGTGTCTCTAAAACTCCAGATACACGGGATTTGGTTCTTATGTTTTATAACTGAATTCCAGATGCTAGTTGATTCTCTTGAAATGTTACGTGTGGCTACATTGGATACAGCCCTAGGATGAACGTATTCTCCTCTGAACATAGTCTCCTCTGACAGGCCCTTGGGGTGGATCACAGAACACCACACCAGGTCGTTGTCTTAAGTTTTCCCAGCCTACCCAGGCTATGTGTACTCAAGGCTAAATCCACTAGAGGTTAAGTCTGTGGCCATAATTTATCATGGGCTTCCTCAGCTTTCCTTTTCCTTACTACTGTTTGTAGTGCCAAGGCTGCCTTGTCCGAAGAGCCCTGGGATTTGAAGGGGCAGGACTAGACCAGTTCATCATTACCCCTGGGGTCTTAGGACTTTGGGCAGGGATGGTGGGGTGGGGGGCCCACACCTTAATGTAGTGAGGACCTCCTATATGACTTCTCAGGTTAGCTTGGGACTACCTTTATTTTTTGCACTGGCACATGCAAATGTTAATGACAAATTTGCCATCTACCTTTAGTTTGTATTTTTTAAAGGTACCAACAAGTTTTCAAACAACAAAAAACACCTCTTAATCGAAATGGAAATGGATTGTATTCTCTTACTTTGAAAACTGTACCTTTATAATCATCGGGATGGCAAACATTAATTTAGAATTCCTGGACACACCAGAGAAAGGAAGCATGGTGAGAACCTCCGTTGCCACTTGCCCACTGGCCTCCTGGAATCAGTGTCCCGTACCTCCAGCACTCCCATGCTTCATCTACCAGCTCTCTCCCTTAAAAAGCAGCCTCCTGGTGCCACACTGCCCACAGGCCCTAGGTCTGAGCACAAAATGTTTTTAAAACGTAACTTTTGCCCTCTGTTTGGCCAGGCAAGGAAGAAAGAGCCACAAACCCCACAGGTAGGCTAAGAGATACTTGGGCAAGGGGTTCTGGGGTTCTTTGCACACTGGGTAGGCCTATGGGGGAGGTGGGACATGGGCTCCATGTGGAAATGTCCTCTTGGCTCCACATAATCTTTGCAATGTAACGAGGCAGGGGCCGAAAGAGGGCCAGAGTGGGGCACATCTCCCACTGTGGCAGGTCTCTTCTTCCCTGGCTCCAAGCACAATATTGGGTAGACCGGCATGTGAAGGATGCAAGCGCCAACATTTTCCCAAGCAACAGTGATGTACTTATATTGTTGTTGCCAACCATTTTATTAGGAAGGTGTGACCTCAGAACAGAAGAAAATGGACGAAGAAAACAGAAGAGAGTGGAAACTACATCTCAGTTTCAGCCAGTCATCCAGGGTATTGTGCCAATTGTTCAGAGCCCTTAAACTGAGATGGTAGCAAGCTAGGAAACTTTGCCTTCGAGGGTTTGGTCGCTGGCAAGATTTTGTTAAAGGTATTTAACATTGGTAGGTTGGCTACAAGGTGAGTGGATGAAAGAACAGTTCCTATCCTACAGAATCGCCAAGGATATGTGTGTGAGAATATTCTCTGCGGCGCTCGTTTTGATAATAAAACAGCAGAACCAATTTGTTACTCAACAATCAGGTAACGTATAAATGTATATTCGTATTATTCCGACAACGAAAACGGCGTTGTTCAAAGTTAGGCAATCCTGACGATTCGGACGATGTTACTGATGGAAAATAATAAGAGATCACAATTACTGAGCATTTGTGGCACTTGTACACGCATTTCCTTATTTGACGCTCAGAGCAAGCCAAGGAAATATGTACTCCCGTCGCGGAGGCTGAGAGGTTCCGCCGCTCAAAAGGAAGGTAGGCTCCGGAGGAAGGCCAGGGCAGAACGCGAAGAGGCGGAGCAGGTGGGGGGCGGGGTGGAGGGGGAGCGGGGGCAGGGCCGCAGGTGAGGCGTCGCAAGCATCTGGATAACCCGGGTGAAGAACGGGCACCCTTGCTCCACAGCCTCTCAGCGACCACAGACGTCGCGACTGCCTCCTTCGCTCTTGTCTCAGGTGAGATGCTGCAGGGCGCATCACCGTAGACCATTTCTCGTCTCTCCAAGGCGCTCAGAGGGAAGGATGGGCTGACGGAAGCGTCGCTGGGAAGTGGTCCAGCGCGCAGAGCCCCGGCTTCTGCTGGATCGTTACCCGAGTGTCTCTTCTGCGGAAGAGCGGAGCCTATACGGGAGTCTATGCCTGCTGTTCCCTGATAAGCAGTTGGGAGGGACGCCAACTTGGCCAGCTCCGTGGGCGGTGGCGACCGTGCAGGCCTCTCGACGACGAGCTCGGAATCCAGGCGCCTGAGCCGGGCCCCTCGAAGGGCCGGGCCGAGAGAACAAAGCAGCAAGGCAACGGGTTGCGTCCCTGTCCTGCCGTGGTGCGAAAACGTTGACCCGACTTCCTCTGCAAACACTGGGGAGGCGGCTGGGTCATTTCCGTGGGTGGGGGTGGGGGTGGGGGTGGGGGTGGGGGTGGGGGAGGCGGCGGCTTACTGTCTCCAAGGACACAGCTGCGGCGGAAGAGGAGGGAGAGGCGCGCAGCAGCTGGCTAGCCCCGGCCGGAGCCGCGAGCCTCGCTGCGACAGCGGGCCTCTGGGGTCCCCTTGTTCCCGGGAGGGCTGTGTTCTTCCGACCTGGCCCCAAAGCGACTGTGGAGCCAGAGGCCTCGGCGCCACGTCTCCCGCACTCTCCCGCAGACCCACGGCCAGACGCCGGGCGGGAGGAGATGGCACCTCTCGGACAGACTGGAGGCGTGGCCGGCAGAGCCAGTAGGGCACCACGGAAAACACGTCGTCTCTCTTGAGCCCAGGGACACCCGGGGAGAGCGCGAACGCGATCCCCAGCTAACAAACACTGCGCCGTCGGGTTTCCCACTTGTTCCGAAATCGCAGGCGTCAGCACGTCCGGTGCAGTGGACGAGCCCGTCCCTGGGGAAGCCACCTTCGTGATCATGGCATCTCCCCCTGCCAGGTAAGCACGAGCGCATTCCCTGCAAGCGCAGTGCGGCCTCCCATCCTCCACCGTTCACTCAGAGTCACCGTCCAGCGCTCCACCTGGCCCTGGCCGTCCTTCCGAGCCGCTCTCCGAACAGGGACTCGAGCGACGTCCCGGCGCGCACGGCGCATCAGACTGACCGCCGTTCCGCCGCGCTGCCCCCGGCCCGCTGACGCCACCGGCCTCCGCTGGGGGCTCGGTCCACGTCCCCTCCCCGGGTCTCGCCCGCTCTTCTCTTGCCTCACGGGGGGCACAGCGTGCATCCCGATAGGTCTGCGGAGCGAGTGTCGAAGGGAAAAGGGAAAACGTGCCCAGTGCCTGGTAGAGTCTACAGGGTTTAAACGCAACAGCCGTCGTGGAATTTGACTACGGTACCATTTGACTGTGGTACCACTGCTTTGACATTCGGGTGCTGATTTTTACTCCTACCCTCTGCTTCTGGCAGCGCTAACAGTTTCCATTTTGTGCATACTGCACACGCTGCCTTTGTTGGGTCCGCTACCATCACCTCTCTACACCACTTCATCTACACGCGGGGCAGCCCTCGGGCCCTCGGGGACCAGACCTACCGCTCCCCGCTCACCTTGCTCTCAGCCCTCGCAGGTTTCGCCTCCAGGCGGCCTTTGTGAACGCCGCAGAAGCATTTCATCTGCGCACGGAGCTGGGGAGGCTGGGGAGGCTGGGGAGGCTGGGGAGGCTGGGCCGAGCGGCGCGTTTGCAGGGTAGGCAGGAACCGCACGCCCGGGCGTGGCGGCTCTGTTATTCGGAGGCGGCTCTCAGCATGCCCTGCGCCCCTGGGGCGGCAAAGAGCGTGGGCTTGGGGGCAGCCCCACAGGGATCTGAACCTGAGCAAGATGCTTGACAGCCCCCTAAAGCCTCTTGCAGGAGGCCGTCATGGAGATACGCAAGAGCCTCGTGCCCGAAGAAGCGGCCGGCGGACGTTCGCCCTCGACCGCGGCAGTTGAAGACTCGGTGAGGGGACCACAGCCACGTGCAGCAACACGCAGGAGTGGAAAGGAAGATTCCCTGGGTGCGGGTCGGCCACGCAAAAGACAGTTCCCTGACCGGGAATCGAACCCGGGCCGCGGCGGTGAAAGCGCCGAATCCTAGCCACTAGACCACCAGGGAGACGGTGGCCCAGCTCCTCCCCTCTTTCTTTAAAATCATACTGACATGTCTCTCCGCGCACCCCCCCCCCCCCCCCGCCCCTCGCCTCCCACCTCCCACCTCCCGCCTCCCAACCGCCCACCCCGGGAGGTCTGGGCGTCCGACGGTGTTTGTGGCTGCGGGTAGAGGCTGCCCTTCGTCCCAGGAATCTCTTAAGACCGGCCCTTCCCTGCTTTCTCCAAAAGCGAGCCCGCAGGTGACGCACTGAGCGCCCGCCACACCCGCCAGACGCACAAGCCCCCGGCGCGAGTTGCCTGGTACCCGCCGCCGCGCCGCGCCGCGGACCTAACTGCCCTGGAGATGCGACTTTGCGAGGCGAGGCAGCCGCGCGTGACCGAAGGAGACCGCGCGGGGCCGGGGAGCGGACGAGGTTGCCGGGAGGAGGCGGAAGGAGAGCCGTCGGGGAGAGACCCCAATGCCCAACACCATAAAGGACTCTGAGGGATGCGGGAACGCAGTCGGCGTGGGTGGAAAACGCTTTTCAGCAAGGCTCGGCGGCCCTGGACGGGATTGCGGAGGTTCCCCGTACACCCTGTCGCGCCGGCGGTTCCCGGCAACTCCATCCTTCTTCAAGCTCAGGCCAGGCAGAATCTTACGAGTTCTCTCGGATGCCGGAGTTTTCCTCAGACGCCACAACCAGTCTGTCGGGAACTCGTGTTTTCTCCGCTGTCAAGTGTGTGGACGTTGACCGACAGCAGGCGTTTTCAACTTCCGCAGTGCTGCTATTCTGGATGGGATCTTTCTCGCTGGGGGAGGGCTGCGCCCGCGGCTTGCAGGACAGGATGTCCAGTGACATCCCTGGCCTCTGCTGACTAGACGCCAGGGGGAAACTCTCCCTCCTCTCCCACTTCCCCCAGTCGTGACAACCAAAAACGCCTCCAGGCGAGGCCTAGTGTCACAGCGCGGGGGCGGGGGGTGGGGGCCCAAATCTCCCCCGACTGAGAACCAGCGATGTGCACAGTCCCTGCTGTTCCTGGTCTCTGAACCTGTGCAGACCACTCCCCCGATCAGGGCACAGGGGTGGATTTAACCCTGGGCCCCCACCCACGCGGGCCAGCCAGGAGGAGGGCTGGGTGCGCCGCGTCGAGGTCCCCCTCGCCCCTTGTGGAACTCCACACCACCTTGGATTCAACCTGCAGAGAAGCTTCACGGGCCTCTCTATTCGGCTTCCGCGGGCATCCCCGAGGAGCAGGTGTCCCCAGCACGGGGAAGAACGCCGCTTGTTTGTGGTGCCCGACCTCCACGCCCGCACGCGCAGCCTCCCGGGCTCCCCCTGGTCCCAGCAGCGGGAAGTCCCGTCCTGGGCCGGCCTGAGCTCCGCCGAGACGCCCAGACCCGGAGGGACACCTGGGGGAAACCAGCTGAAATTTCCTGCAGTCCTTCCCACGAGGGACCCCGAGAGGGTCCTGAGGGGAATGAAAGGCGGCGAACCCTCTCTTACCGGGTAGGCGGAAGAGAAGAAAAATCCGATGAGGGTTCAGGATCTAGACTTACCCGTGAAGTCGACCTCTTCTAGAACCGCGTCCTTCCGCGGCTGGTGAAGCTGAGTGGGGGTCTCTTGTCTCCAGTCTGCCAAACAGACAAAGCGGACAGCGACGGCCCGGCCCGGGTGCCGGTGAATGGGCAATCCCCAGCCTTCCCAGCCGGTAGTACTTGAACTTCCCTGTACCAGGTTTCCGTGGATCCCAGGGAGGCAACCGAATACTTTTTATTTTCCCAACTGCTCTTTTTTGAGGGAAGGATCGATCTGATGGGAAGCACGAAGGAAAACCACTACAGTAAGGAAAGCAACTCTTATTGAGATGGTCACATTCCCCTCCCATCCCCTTAAAAATTAATTGCACCCATTAGTAGGTGAATGGATAAAGATGTTGTACATATGCACAATGCAATATTATCCAGCCATAAAAAGAAAACACATCTTGCCATTTGCAACACCATGGATGGAGCTGTAGAGGTTATTGTGCTCAGTGAAGTAAGCCAGGTGGAGAAAGACAAGTACCAAATGATTTCACTCATTTGTGGAGTACAACGAAGCAAACCGGAAGGAACAAAACAGCATCGGACTTACAGACTCCAAGAATGACTAGTGGTTACCAAAGGGGTTGAAAAGGGTGTGTGGGGATGAAGGAAGAAGGGGATTAAGAGGCAATATAATTAGCACTAACAATAAAGGTCAGTCACGGGGAACGCAGTATGGCTTGGAGAAGACAAGTAAATGGCTCTACAGCATCTTGTTACACTCATGGACAGTGACTGTAATGCGGTCTGTGGGGGGCGATAGGAAAGGAGCGACACACAGCAGCAATTCACCGGAGAATTCCGCTTTATTAGGGAAAGGTGCTGGGTTATATAGGAAGGGGCATGAGGTGATTGTGGTGTTACTTCTACGGGGCTGGTGGCTATTGGCTTGGTGCTGGGATTGGGAGGGGGAAGAGAGGTGATTGGGCTTCAGGTGGCTCCGGCGGGAACCGAGGACCCGGAAGAGAAGCAGGAAGTTAGCCATCTTATGGGTGGGGGGCCCTTCATTCCTCCCTTTCTCTTCTATGGGGTTGTGGACGTTGCTTTCCCTCTGGTTCCTGCTGAACGGGGGCGAACAAGGGAGTGACGGCTTGAGGACTGGGAGGAAAGGGTTGATAGGACTCCGCACAGTAAGGATGAGTAGATGTGGACTTCTTCAGGTTGGAAATTAATGAAGGTTCCCTGTAACCATAGGTCGAGGACTTGTTGATTCCAATGGTGCCAGGAGGATACGGGTGCCAGAAGCCAGGCGTCTGCGGCCATTGTTTCCAGGAACAGTTTCCAGCGGAGAGAGGGGTCCATCTCAGAGTATGGTGAGGAGGTTACGTGAGGGTGAGGGATCTTCTGTGGCTAAAAGCTGGTAGTTCCTGAGTAAAAGCTGGTTGAAAGTTTGATTAGAGATTTTACCGACTTGGGATTTGATAAACTTTACTATACAAGGCAAGAGACAGGTGAGTAGAATGATTATTATAGGGCCTGCAATGGGCCACAGCCAGGTGAGGAAGGGGTTTGTTAGTATTGAAGAGAATGGGTTGGAATTGGGAGCAGAGTGGAGGCTGGAGGCAAGGTCGGTGAGTTTGGTAATGTCAGTTTCTACAATTCCGTATTCATTGATGTAATAGCAGCACTCTTCCCGAAGGAAGACACAGGTGCCGCCCTTTTCGGCTGTAAGCAGATCTAAGGCCCGCCGGTTTTGAAGGGTGACCTTAGCTAGCGAAGTGACCTGTCTTTGGAGAGAGGCCAGGGAATCAGCAGTGGATGTCAGGGCTCCCTCAAGTTTGGCGTTGAGATCTGTAATTGCCCATAGACAGTGACCCAAGGCTCCTCCCAAAAACCCTGCCCCAATGGCTGAGGTGATTAAAGAGATACCAACCATGAGGGGAAGGAAAGCAGCCCATTTTGTGCACGAGGGCAAGGGAGGTTGGAGCTCAAGAAATTCTGCCATGCTGTAAAGTGTAAGCTGTGGGATTAGTGTGACGAGAATGCAGGGTATATTGGAGTTGGGAGGCAGTGAGTTGAAAAGACTGCCATTACACCAAAAAAAGTGACCTGGTTGCGTAAAAGTCTTAGAGCCGGAGGTAGGGGTGTAGATAGAGAGATAGTGAGGTGCGTTGGAGTGGGGAGGGGTTGGGCCTACACAGTGGTGGATGGTGAGATTATCTCTGTATTCTGGTTCCCATAGGGGTATGTCTGCCAGGGGACGGAAGGGTTGTCCTTCTGCATGGAAGGAGTAGTTGGAAATATTAAGAGGCATGGCGGCCAGCAGTGGGCGCTGTAGTGATGCGCACAAGAAACAATTGGCGGTGTTGAGGGTGTGGTTGAGAAAGATGGTGGTGTCTTGAATGAGCTGTAACCAAGAGTAGGAGCGGGGGTAAGAAGATGAAGACGCGCCGTCAAGAGTTTGGACAATGACTTTTTCGGAATGTCCGATGTCTGATGCAACTTGATAGATCTGGGAATGAGAGGGAACATACTCTTGAGAGATATGAAGGGTACTGTGGGGTTCGAGGACCCCCCATAGTAAGCTGAGGTTGTGACTCTGGTGGCCCATCGAGAGTTCCAGGGATCTGGGATCGATAAGGAGAATGAGCTGCTGGGATATTTTATGAAATGGTTGGAGGAGTAATACTGTGGGTACTGGGAGTTACCCATGTAGTGAATGGCGCAAGACCTGTAGGGACATCCCCCGTAGGTGTCTGGCCATCGCCTGCAGTAGGCTTGTTTTTGGTCATAGAGGAAGCAGAGGTAGGGAGAATAAAGGTAGCTGCTAGTGAACACTTTGGTGGAGGGAGGAAAGTGGAGGTATAAAGGCTTGGAGCAGCCTTTCTGAGGGCAGTCTGATGTGGCAATGAGGGTAGTAACTTTCGTTTGATTCTGTCTATTTCGTTTTGATTTCGTGTCTAAGTCTGTCTGACTTTGAATCGCCGTACAAAGGAGGCTGGGGTGGCGGGGAAGACAATAAGAATGAGGAAAAAAAGCGAGAGAGCAGTAAAGGAGAAAAAAGTCATGATTCGGGTATGGATGGCAAAGGAGGTGAACGGGAGATGCGGAGTTTTAAGGGATCAGAGGGATGAGGTGTGGTAGAGTAGACAGCGTCTTGGGCTGTATCCGAAGGACTCTGGATTGTGGCTGACGCGTCTTGGGTGTCCAGAGAAGGTGGGTCCTGGGTGTTTGGTTTCAACCTGGAGATATGAATCCAAGGGGTGACAGAGTTATCAGGCAGTGAGAGCTTGGCGGCTGAGGGGGTGCAGAGAATAACTGCGTGTGGACCTTCCCATTTTGGGGTGAGAGAGGGCCGATCCTCTAGCGGCTTATAAAACACTAGTTGGCCGGGCTGTAAGACAGGGGGATTTTGGGAGGCGGATGGATCAGGAAGGAGCCAATCCTGATATTTCCACAATTCGGTGCGGAGGAGAGAGAGTAGCAGAAGGGCCATATTGGGAGGAATCGGTCCTTTGTGGGAAGGGAGCCCTGGGGGCAGAATTGGGCGGCTGTACATGATCTCAAAGGGTGACAAGAAGGAAGGTTTCTTTGGGAGGGCCCGAATGCAGAGTAGAGCTAAGGGAAGTAAGCGAACCCAGTCACGCTGTAGTTCTAGAGATAGTTTGGTCAGGATGTCTTTTAGAGTCCTATTGGCTCTTTCTTCTTTTCCCAAAGCCTGTGGTTGATAAGGACAGTGTAGATGCCAGGGGAGTGAGAGCGACTTGGAGAGGTTCTGAATGATTTGGGCAGTGAACTCAGGGCTGTTATCTGATTGGAGGGAAGTGGGCATCCCGAACCTAGGAAAGATCTGGGTGAGGAGGATAGAGGAAACCGCGGATGCTCGTTTGTTAGTGGTGGGGAAAGCTTCGACCCATCCTGAAAATGTATCTACTAACACGAGTAGATATCTGGTATGCCATACGGGGGGCATGTTAGTGAAGTCTACTTGCCAATCTGCGGTGGGGACATTGCCCCTTGCTTGATGAGCAGGGAAGGGTCGGGCCTTGAGGGGGGTATTAGGGTTAGTGCGTTGGCAAATGGTGCACCTGCGGGTGATTTGATCAAGTAGGGTTTTGTCTTTAGGAGAGAGAGAAAAAAAGGATTGTAAAAAATGGATTAAGGATTGGGGGCTAGGATGGAACAGATAGTGTAAGAGGCGGAAGAGAGACTCTTTGTCCTGGGGTCAGAGGGTGTCTTGTGATAAGTCTAAAACCGCAAGGGCAGATGGATCACTGTCTGGTGCTTCTTCTGATAGGGCAATCGACCGGGCTACTCTGTCAGCTTTATTGTTACCGCTTGTAATGGAGGAGTCGTCCTTTTGATATGATTTGCAGTGGACTATGCCCAGTCGGTGTGGGAGTTGTGAAGCCTCTAGAAGTTTAGTAATTAAGGCTGAATTAGTGATGGAATTTCCTTTTGTAGTAAGGAGGCCTCGTTCTTTCCATACTGCCGCGTGAGACAAGAGAATGTGGAATACATATTTGGAGTCAGTGTACAGTGTGAGAGACGTGTCCTGGGCCAGAGTGCAAGCTCTGGTGGCTGCAATGAGTTCGGCCTGTTGATTGGTTGTACCGGGGGGTAGGGCTCGTGCCTCGATGACGTCTTTGAGGGAGACTACTGCGTATCCTGTGTAATGGGTGCCCTCATGTTTGAAGGAGGACCCATCAGTAAACCAGATGAGGTCGGAGTGTGAGAGGGCTCCTTCGGAGATCATGGAGTGGCACGGAAAGAAGTTGTGAAGGGTTTCCAGGCAATAATGCGAGGGAGTACGTGGAGAGTAGGGTAGAGGAAGAAGAGTGGCCGGATTCAGGGGCTCTCGGGAGGAAAGAAATGTCTGGATTTTGGAGGAAAGAGGACAGTAATGTCAGGAGTCTAGAGGGAGGGAGAGTCTGTAAACTTTTGTAGGTTAAGAGATCTTTTAGGTGATGTGGGGCAGAATGGTAAGGGGCACCCCGAATGTCAATTTATGAGCTTCCTTCTTCAAGAGCTGTCCAGTGGCTAATGCCCATAAGCAGGGGGTCCATTCCCGAACTGTGGGGTCTAATTGCTTGGAAAGATAAGCTACTGGGGCAAAGGATGAGCCATAATATTGGCCTAGGACTCCTAGAGCTTGACTGGACCTTTCATGAATGTATAATGAGAAGGGCTTCGACAAATCAGGAAGATGGAGAGCTGGGGCTTCTACAAGGGTTTGATGGAGCTTAATGAAGGAGTGTTGGGGTGAGGAGGATAATGGTTCTTCAGGAGAGCTCTTGCTGAGGTCATATAGGGGTCTTGCCAACAGGGAGAAGTTAGGGATCCACGCTCTAAAATACCCAGCCAGACCTAGAAAGGAAAGGATTTCTGTCTTGGTTTTGGGAATGGGCAGGTCAGAGAGGAGCCGTTTTCTGTCTAAGGTAATGGACTTTCTTTGTTGAGATAGAAGGAATCCGAGGTAAGTGACAGAAGGGGAAGAGATTTGAGCTTTGAGGGGGGATACCCGGTAACCTCTGGAAGCTAGAAGGTTAAGTAGGGAGGCAGTGTCAAGTTGAGACTGTTCCCACGAGGGAGTGCAGAGTAGAAGATCGTCCATGTATTGTAATAAGGTGGACTCAGAGTGATCATGATGAAACTGTTTGAGGTCCTGAGCTAGGTCCTGTCCAAAAATATGGGGAGTATCTCAGAAGCCTTGTGGCAAAACTGTCCAAGTGAGTTGTTCAGAATGTCTTGTGTATGGGTCCGTCCAGGTGAAGGTGAAAAAATCTTGGGAGGAGGGGTCCAGAGTGACAGAAAAAAATGCATCCTTGAGATCTAGGACTGAGAAGTGGGAGGCTGAGGCAGGGATCTGTGATAAAAGGGTGTATGGATTTGGGACTAAGGGATGGATAGGGACGATGGCCATGTTGATGAGGCGAAGGTCTTGGACGAGGCGGAAAGATCCGTTGGTTTTTTAACAGCTAATATGGGGGTATTAAATGGGGAGTGAGTGGGTCTGAGGTAATTTTTGTTTAAAAGATCTTGAATGATGGGTTAAAGGACTATGAGGGCTGAAGTGGTTAGGGGGTATTGGGCCTGACAGATATACTGAGAGGGGTTATGTAATTTGATAGAGGCAGGAGGACATACAGCCACGGAAGGCTAAGCTTTGGGATTTACAGGGTGTATGAGGGCGGAACTGGAGTTTTCATTGGGTAGATGGGGGTCGTCGGCTATGAGGGCCATTAGAAAGGGAGTACTGGGGGCTGTGGGAGTGGATATAGTTATGGAAACATGGAGGAGAGAAAGGATGTCCCATCCTAGTAAGGGGATGGGACACTGGGGCATAACCAGGAAGGAGTGGGAGAAAGGTATGGGATTGTCCTGGATTGTGCATAAAAGGGGGGGTGTTTAATGGGAAAATCTGTTTACCTCCTACCCCGACTATAGGAGTAATGGCAGGTGTGGTAGGGCCCCATTATTCTCAGAAGACTGAGAAGGTGGCTCCTGTACCTAGGAGGAAGGAGGTGGGGCGACCATCTACTGTTAAGGTAACCCTGGGCTCCTGATGGTGATGGAAATGGTCGGACGAGAATCCCCCGGGCCCCATCAATCTTCTTCTGCCAGCCCCACTACGGAGGGCTTAGGATGGGGTTTCGTCCAGCCTCGCGTTCAGGTGGTTGGGCAATCAGACCCCCAGTGGCCCTTTTTGTGGCATCTGGGGCATGGGGTGGTAGGAGATCTGGGGGAGGGGCACGCCCTTGACCAATGTCCTTCTTTTCCGCACTTGAAACAAGCTCCTGGGGGGAGCTTGTTTGTAGAGGGGCACCCAGGTTATGGTTTTATCAGCTGGGCCAACATTTGGAAATTGGCCTGATCAGCCTTTTGTTTACGGTGTTCTTTATCCTTCTCCTGGTTATGGAAGATGTTAAAGGCCACTGTTAGGATCTCAGTCTGTGGGGTAGCGGGGCCCTGTTCTAACTTTTTGAGTTTAGCTTTAATGTTGGGGTAGCTTTGAGCTGGGAAGTATGTCATAAGGACATGTCTCCCGTCAGGCGTTTCTGCGTCTAGGCTGGTATACTGTAATAGGGCTTGAGTGAGTCTGTCTAAGAACTCGGAGGGAATTTCCTCCCTCCTTTGAATTATGTCTTGGAACTTTTGAAAATTGACTACTTTACGAGCTGCCTTTTTCAGACCTGCTATTAAGCAGGAGGCAAAAATATCTCGAGAGCGGAGACCCATGGCGGTGTCATAATCCCAGTGTGGGTCTTATTCGGGGACTGCGGTGGGGCCAGGGGGATAGGTTGGGTCAGTCCTGTGGTTTTCGGTAGCGTGCGTTTGGGCAAAGTCCCAAACTCGTCTACGCTCTTCAGGAAGGAAGGTATTGGCCTGGAGCATGAAAATGTCATGATGTGTGAGGCTGTATGACTGGAGGGTCCATTGAAACTCCCTGATATATGTCATGGGATCAGTGGAAAAGGACCCTAGGCATTTCTCAAGTTGGGCTAAGTCTCCTAAGGAGAAAGGGCACGATGCCTTTGGATCCTGCTACCTCCCGGAGGGGGGCGATAATTTTGGAAGGCCCTCAGGACCGAGTCTGAGGAGGACTGAAGGGTTCTTGCTCAGTCTGGGGGGGAGAAACAGGTGATGGGGGCAAAGAAGGAGGAGGCTCCTGGAACTTAGTTAGAGGGGGGCTGAAAGGCTCATGCTTGATCTGCAGGGGAAGTGAAGTGGGGGAAGAGATGGTGGTGGAGGAAGGGGGAGGAGCTGTTGTAGGAGAGGAGGGGTAAGGGAGTGAACGGGAGGCTTCTGCAGGGGTGGAGGCAGTGGCGACGGCGGCAGTGGTGGAGGAAGTGGGAGGGGCTATAGGGGGAAGCCTGTATGGCGGAGGTTCGTCGGCTTTGTCAAAGGTAATCAAAGAGGGACTGGGAGTGTGTGGAGGGGAGGGAGACGGCTTGCAGGCTAGGAGAACTTGGGGCGGGGAACACATGGTGCAGAGGCTGGGATTTTGAGCTAGGAGGTGAAAAGCTTCGATATAGGGAAACTCCTTCCATTTTTTCAGGCACTGGCAGTAGTTAAAAAGATTGTGAGTGATGTTAGGATCAAGAGATCCCCCTGCGGGCCATTGGTTGTTATTGTCTGGGGGTATGTCGGCCAATCTTGGGAGCAGTATTTACGGAGAAGTTTTGGTTTTATATCAGTTGTCAGGGAGAGGGTAGTTAGTTGCTTGAGCAGGCATTCAAGAGGTGAACTTTCAGGGAGGTATGAGGAGGCTCCCATGGCTAAAGGACAGAGAAGGAGACAAACAGGGGAAGATGAAAGGAGATCCTCGGACTGGGAGCAGACCGCAAGGAGACAAAGGGCATCCCCGATGATCCTTGGTGGTCTGCGGAAACTCGTATATGAGTCAGAATTTCTTGGGAAGTGTGGGTCATCATCCAGACTTATCTAAGAAGGCAGAGTGCCAGAGTCACGAGGAACCTAGTACTAGAAATTTTCGGTGGAAGGAATGGAATTTTCAGTGGAAGGAATGGAAGTGGGGGGAGAAGGGAGCGTTCTCATCCGCAAAGGAGTCACCTCGTTTATGGCTGTTGGAGGAGGGGCCTGAGGGTCTGCTGCAGCTGTGAAGGCCTAAGGTGGGGAGAGTTCCCTCCTTGTCCCCGAGTGTCAGGGCCTTGCCGGACGATCACGGTCAATGGCGCTGCGATAGCTCAGGGAAGAGTGGCCCACTCCGGGGGAAAACTTACCCAAAGGCCAGAGAGGAGTGGTGAGTGTGATGAGCCAGCGCCGGAAAAAGAGGATGAGGGCAAGCTGCTGCTGGTGTCAGGGGGAATACGGGACCCAGCTGGGGTGTCCCGTCTCCTGGGTTTCGGCACCAATGAAAGGAAAGGAGCGACACACAGCTGCAATTCACCGGAGAATTCTGCTTTATTAGGGAAAGGTGCTGGGTTATATAGGAAGGGGCATGAGGTGATTGTGGTGTTACTTCTACGGGGCTGGTGGCTATTGGCTAGGTGCTGGGATTGGGGGGCGGAGAGAGGTGATTGGGCTTCAGGTGGCGCTGGCGGGAACCGAGGACCCGGAAGAGAAGCTGGAAGTTTGCCATCTTATGGGTGGGGGCCCTTCAGGGTGGACTGGATAATATGGGTGAATGGTAAAACCATAATGTTGCTCATGTAAAACCTTCAGAACATTGTATATCAATGATACTTTATTCTAAAAAAATTAATTGCACTTTCCCACGTCACTTTTAATGCACATGTGGTGGGATCTGAGAGGAGTCTAGGAGGTTCATGGTTGAACCTGGGAGGTATAGGAGGTTGAAGTGTGGTGGTCATTTTTATGTAAGCATGCATTCCAAACACAAACAAACAAATGCTTCTAGCTCACGTGGACCTTTTCTACAAAGGTGGTAAATAATAATAACTTATAAACAGATGGAAAATGCCATAAAATGGCCTTAAGTGCTTGTCGTTTCCACTGAAGTTCTTCTCCCCTGGATATGCTCACCAGTGTGTTCTCTTGTCTCCAAAATCGGACATGACCTGAAAATCAGGTTTCTGGTTCCAGCCTATTCTTCCCTTTTTCTTCTTTATCTCCACCTCTTCCTCATCTTCTTCCATATGCAGAAAAAGTCATCTGTCCCTCAGCCTCCAGTTTGCAACATCACACCCCATGATACGTTTAGCAATTTGGGGACCCTCCGTGGTACTCCACCTCTTTTATAAAGAAGAGGAAATTGTAAATAGCACAAAGTTTGTACATTTCATGGTTAGAAATAACTACAGGAAACTCCTAAGCTCAAAGGCCTGAAAAGTGAGCTAACTCCCTCCCTGTCACCACATATGGGTCCCCCAATGCCACCCAGTGGAAAACCCAGATTCCAGTGTTGAATTTTGGAGACTTTTTGCAAGTTCAGCCACCCTGCAGGCAACTGGAGATTTTTTCTCCCCAGAGGGTACAATAGAGGTTCTTTGGCCACAAGTTGGCAACCAGTGCGTGTGAGGGAGGGCCTGTGTCCCACGCTGAAACGAGAGGAATGAAGTGACTGCTTGTCTTGATCTGTGTCATGGTTACCAGAATTACTACAGGTTTGTTCTACGTGAAAAAGAACAGAACCGGGGGACTTGCACTACCTGACTTTGAGACTTACTATGAGCCCCTATAGACCAGGCGACGTGTAAATGGCGTCAGGATACATAAATAGATAAGTTGACTGAGTTGAGGGACTTGAAACTGACCTGCGGCTCAGGTGGTAAATTAGATTTCAGTCAAAACAGTTCAGGGGGGAAAGGAAATAGGTTCGCTATTGATGGGGGACAGAGGCAGCCGACAGCTTTATTTCTATCTCACACTACCCACAAAAGTTAATTTGAGGAGCATCATAGACCACAACATAAAAGTTAAAGGTATAAAGCATTTTGAGCATACTTTGTGACTTGGTGGTAGGCAAAGCTTTACTAAACAAGACCCAGAAAAAGTACGTACAAAGAAAAGACGTGATAAATTGGAATTCACCAACATTAACCATATCTTCTCACCAAAAAAGAGGCCGCTAAGAAAGTGAAAAAGCAACCCACAAACAGGGAGAAAATAGTCACAGAATATATCTGACTCAAAAACTTGTAATTATCATGTATGATGAACTCCTCTTGATAACTTAAAAAGCAAACAACCCAAGTCTTTTAGGTGGGTAAAAGACATGAACAGATACTTCAGAAAAGAAGACATACACATGGCCAGCAAAGCACACGAAAAAGTGCTGTAATATTCTTAGTGTTGGAGCAATGGAAATTGAGACCACACTGAGATGCCACTATTCCCAGTCTCCCAGCTTAAAATGATACAAGAGGAAACCCCCCATCTTGTTGTAGATATGGAACAACTACAACTATCCCGCATTGTTTGTGGGAATATAGATGTACAACCATTTGGGGGAAAAGCTTTGGCAGTTTTTCTGAAGTGGAGCATCTGCCACTCTTTGATACCAGCAATTCTTCACCTAGGTTCCCCACCACCACCCCAAGAGCAATGCAGACACACGTCCACAAGATCCCTTGTGGAAAGAATGTTCCAAGCAGCTTTATGCACAATAGCCAGTCCTGTAAACAGCCCAAATGCTCCTTAGCAGGTGAATGGCAGACAAAACTGTGCTGTATTTCTGCCAAGGAATACTACTTAGCAACGAAAGAGGAATGACCTCTGCTTTTCTCAACAATAGATAAAGTCAGAGACGATGTGCAAAGAGAAAGAAGGGTGCAGAAAAGAGTATTTGCACTGTGATTCCATTACTATGAAGTCATAGAAGAGGCAAAGGTTAAGTGAAAAGAGTCTGGATAGTGGTTGTTAATAAAGCAGAGGACAATGCCGATGATTTTGATGACGCTATTTTATCCATGAGCAGTCACCAAATCCAGGCACATATGACACCAGCAGAATGAAGTGGAGTTCTCTAGTTGGCCCCAGCTGGCAGATGAAGATGTCGAGGCACTGTCAAAAGTCCAGAAATAGCGGAAGTAAATCCACTGGATCACTGACATAGTGATCAACAAAGACTTACTGTACACAAAAAGACAGCTGGGGAACCGGGAGCGCTCACACGGAATATTGAATGAGGCTCGGGGGTATATTGTTTAGTTCATACAGTGAGGAGGCAAAAATACAGTGGGTGTTTTATTCTTCACAGTGATTCCTTATGCCCTTAGAGATTCCCTAGTGATCCGGAATTGGTTAAAAGTGGTTACCAATTTAGTTGATCCTTAGTTTCGCGCATGGATTTCGGAGGCACATTAACAAGAAGTGGCCAAAGTCAAATTTCACTTGTTTTGCAAAATAAGCTAAATTAACGTTTGCTTGCATGTCTAAATTGGTTTGTCCGCTCAGGGAATTTTCAAGTCGGACTTTCATTTGTGTTAGATTTTAACGAGTCCCCGCCTTAGGGAAGTTTCTTTTGCTCAGAGAACAGCGGATGTCCCCACGTGGGAGTCCTGTAGGGCTCCCATCCCTTCCGACCTCTTGGCGGGGTCTAGTGATTGCTCCTTGGCCCCCAGGCTAAGGGTTGAAACAGAAAGGAAAACGGAATTTTGCACTAAGAACTAGAGAAGACTGCCGTGACTCGGATTTGAACCGAGGTTGCTGCGGCCACAACGCAGAGTACTAACCACTATACGATCACGGCACGCCACAGCCCAAACGCCAGCCTGGTATCTTGCTCGATGCATACATCCAGAAAGTCATTGCAATGAACTGCGCTACTTCCTTCTCAGACAGCGGCAGGCATTTGTATTCTTGTTTCGTTCATGCCCGCTCTCCGTTTTATCCTTCCTTCCTCTAAACTCTGATACACATCTTTAAAAATAAGAAAAAATCCCCATCTCCCCGGCGTCCAGCCCGTGCCTGGGCAGGCCCGCGGGAAGGTCTCGTGGTACTCGTCCACGCCACCTTTTGGCCTCCCTCCCACTCCCACTTCCACTCCCACCCCCACCCCCACCCCCACCCCCAACCCCAACCCTGCCCTCGTTCCGGCTCCCGCCCCACCGGCCGCGGCCGAGGGGAGCTCCGGGGGCGCAGGCGACCGAGGGAAGGAGGAGCCAGGGGCAGCGCCCTCACGGGAGCCCTCCGCGCGGGCAGCTTTCCTCGGGCTCCCCTCGGCACAGGCTCGGGGGCGCTGGCGTCCCAGGCAGGTGCGGAGCGAAGCGGGTAAAGGCGTTTCGGCACCGCCCGACGTGAGGCTCTGCAGCGCGACGAACTCGCTGCATCTATCGGCCTTCTCATGTTTTGTGAAGCCCCGGCGCCTGCAAGGCCGTCGGGACAAAGGCGGGCAGCTCCGCCTAGCGCTGAATAAGGGCTGGCTCTCTGCGGGGTCCCAGGGCAGGTGTGTGCGCAGGTCTCTGTGGCGCAATCGGTGAGCGCGTTCGGCTGTTAACCGAAAGGTTGGTGGTTCGAGCCCACCCAGGGACGAGTCTTTAAACATTTTAGAATGTAGAAGGTTGGCAGTTGATTCCCCTCCGCGCCTCCTCTGGCGGGAAGGACAAGACAGACCTGCACCACCACCCAGTCCTTTGTGTCTTATGCACAGTTGGAGACCCAAGCCGCGGTCAGAAGATCGCTACCGATTCTCGCACAAGAACTCTGGAGCATAACAGGTCCCTGGGAATTCGGCAGTTCTCGACGCGGTAGAACCGTTGTTCCTTGTAACGGTGGGGTTTCCATCGTTTGTACTAGTATTTATTCAGTCCTTTCCGTATGGGTCTACGATTTTATGGTTACAAAAATGCTGCCGTAGTCATCTTTCTTGTGCACATATCTTTGACCACTTGAACAAGGCTTTCTGTAGGGCAGAGTCCTGGAAGAGCAAGTGCCTCATCCTAGCGTTTACATGTATGGTTTCTATAAGATTCCATTTTCTCCCATTTGTTGGCTTATGAGCTATAACTCTTTCTTTTGTTACTCCAGCGACTGCTGGAGGCTTTCTTTACAGCATGCATCTGTATCTCACCCACCGTCTCCCTTCAAGTCATACCGCACCTCTTCACAATTCTGTACTGCCTGCCTTTATGCTGCAGCGGTCACGCGTTTTACTTATGCTAAAAACCCAGAACCCATCGTCAATACTTTTGTTCAATCTGCCTCAGTTTCTAACGAGATTTAAATAATAAGAAAAATTCTCATATAGTTTCCCGTGCAGATGCCATTTCTGCCGTCCTTTATCCCTTTGTGGTACACACAGATTTCCATCCGATATGAGTTTCCTTCTTCCTGGAAGACTCCTTCAACATTTCTTGTAGGGTAGGTCTGCCGGTGATGAAGTCCTTCAGCATTTGTATGTCTATAGGTGTCGTTATTCACCAACATTTGCCGAGGGGGGTAGCAGGGGGAAAAGGGGGGGAGACAGAATTCCACGTTGGTTCCCCGCACCCGCCTCAGACCTCTAAAGATGTTACCCCACTGACTTCTCACTCACACTGCTTCTGATGAGAAACCTGACATATAGTCTTTATTTTTGTTTTCTGTATGAACCACGTCTTTTTCCTTCAGCTACTTTGGAGAGTTTTTCTTTTTGTAACGGATTTGAGCAATTTAATAATGATGTAACCAGATGTGAATTTCATGTTTATTCTGCTCATGGGTTGGACATACTATGATTGGAAAATGTTCCATCATTGTTTCTTCGGATTATTTCTTCTCACCCAGTCTTTTCAGGGACTGTAATTACTCATACATTAGGCCTTTTAAAGTTGCCTTAACATTCATTTTTCTTGCAATGTCTAATCTGATATTAATTCCATCTGGTGAGTTTATTAGCTCTAGAATCTTTTCTGATTCTAGTTTCCATCTCTCAAGATTGACTGTGGCCACTTGCACATGTTCCACGTTTTCACTTAACTCTGGACATAAGTAACACAACCATCATTACTGCTTTAAAGTCGCCTCTACTGATTTTAATATCCTGCCGGTTCTGGTTGGGTTTTGATTAACTGATTAGTCTCCTCTGTATGGTCATGTTTTCCCCGCCTCTTTGCATGCCTGGCATTCTTTGACCAGGTGCCAGATGCTGTAAAAGTTTACCTTCTTGGGTACTGGCTATTTTGGTATTCCTATAAATCTTCTTGAGTTTTGTTCTGGGGTACAGTTAAGTGACTTGTAAAAACTTTTGATCCCTACGAACCTTGTTTTTATGTTTTTTTAGGTAGGTCTGTCTAGGGCAGGATATTCCCACCTCTGAAACTGGACCTTCCTGGGTGTTCTTCCCGATGGCCCCAGGTATAATAACTAGTCCAGCCTGGCTGGTGGTGGCCAGTACAATTTCCTACCCTGTGTGAGCACCAGGCACCATTCCATGACCTTTTCAGAAGTTTCTTTCCTTGGCCTCAGGCAGTTTCTCCCTAAGCATGCCCTGATATGTAGCCTGCTGTATACTTGAGGGAGACCCTTTCCTTATCCCTGGATTCTCTGTCCATCTCTCTCATCACTGAATCTCTGGCCTAGGAACTCCGACTACCTTGCTGTCCACAGGCACTCAGCTTCATCTCCACAATCCAAGGAGTTGGCCTCAGATATCCCTCCTGGTGCCCAACCTGGAAACTCTGAAATCAGTGGCCAATGGCAGGGCTTGCCTTGTTTGTTTCTCACCTCCCAGGGTTTGCTGTCCTTTGCTGCCTAATTTTCAGTGTCTTGAAAACAGGCATTTCATGTGTTCTGTCTTTTTCTTTTTCAGGGTGGAGGAGGGGCACTGAGATTTCAGGCAGGAGGGTAATCCTGATTTCTGTCACTCCACCTTTGCTGGAAGCTGAAGGCATCTCTTTATGTGTTCTCCGTTTGACTAAATTAAATGGTGTGCCAGTTCATATTCCAATGTATTTTTCCAGCTCAATGAAAGAGCCTTTTCCTTCATACTCCTGCCAGCACAACAAACATTTCATATATCTGTCTGATACTCTAACAATGGGAGTGGTAGACTCAAATAATCCAGGGGGACAACAGAAGGACAACGTGGACATTACCCAGAGATAGCCTATTGCATATGTGTTTGTGGGCTAATCTTACAAGTAATTAGAAATTCTCCCAGTAATTGTGATTGTTTTCAGTGGTGACCCATGTAATCGGATCCAGACAAGACTGTCCAGAGTGACCCTGGGTTGCTTTCTGCCAAGCAGTATTGGTTGTACTGGAAAAATAGCCACTGCCCCCAGACATTGGTTCCTCTTCTCTTTCCTTTATTTACTTTTATATTGATGTATCATTGATATAAAATCTTAAATGGACTTCAAATATACAACACAGTGGCTCAACAGCTACCCATATTATTAAATCCTCACCCCCCACTAGTGGAGTTACTGTCTGTCAACATAGGAAATTGTTACAGAATCACTGGCTATATTCTCCATGCTGTACTACTATCCCTGTGACCAACTTATATTATGATTGAGAATTTTGTGCCCTTTTATCGCCCTCACCCTCCCTATCCACCCACCCCAAACACTCCCCCATGGTAACCACCAGTCACTCCTCAGTGTCCGAGTCTACTGCTGTTTTGTTCATCGTGTTTTGCTTTGTTTTTAGATTCCACAAATAAGTGAAGTCACTTAATATTTGTCCGTCTACTCCTGGCTTATTTCACTTAGCATAATACCCTCTAGATCCATCCATGTTGTTGCAAATGGCAGGATTTCTTTTTTATGGCTGAATAATATTTCATTGGGTATTTGTACCACATCTTCTTTATCCATTCATCTATTGATGGATACTTAGGTTGCTTCTATATCTTGACTATTGTAAATAATGTGGTGATAAACATAGGAATACATGTATCTTTTCAAATCAGGGATTTTGTTTTCTTTGGGTAAATTCCCAGAAGTGGAACCACTGGGTCCAGTGGTATTTCTAGTTTTAGTTTTTTGAGGAAACTCCATAGTGCTTTCCATAGAGGTTGTACCAATTTACACTCCTACCAACAGTGTAGGAGGGTTCCTATCACTCCACATCTTCACCAACACTTATTTCTTGTCTTTTGGATAGTGGCCATTCTAACTGGTATGAGATGACAGCTCGTTATAGTTTTGATTTGCATTTCCCTGATGATTGACAATGTGATCATCTTTTCATGTCCCTGTTGGCCATCTGCATTTCTTCTTTGGAGAAATGTCCGTTCGGGTCCTCCCCCATTTTTTAATCTGGTTGTTTTTTGTTTTGGTGTTGAGGTGTATGAGTTCTTTGTATATTTTGGATGTTAACCCCTTATTGGATGAATCATTTATGAATATATTCTCCCATACTGCAGGTTGCCCTTTTGTTCAGCTGATGGTGTCCTTTGCTTTTTAGTTTGATGTAGCCCCATTCCCTTTCCTTTATAAATTGCATTTTTGCTTTCATTAGATGCACACAATCTAATGACTGGCCTCCTTCCTATACAAGGCTGCATTAGCATGCTGACAGCTGTCTCTAAATTACTCTTGGACAGTGTTTGGATATATCTGCAAATATCCCATTTAAGACGCACCATTGGAACCAACAGAATGCATCTTGTGCAGTCCTGGATCCTTACATCTACTGGCTTACCTTCCCTTCTGTTTAATCTCAAGAGCAAAAATGAGCTCTGTGGCTTTGACACACTCATTAAGGTCCTTAGACATTCTCTCTCTCTCCTACTCACTCTCTCTGCCTCCCACGCTCCACCCCCAAGTGTGGGTCTGTGTCTGTCTGCCTGTCTCTGACCCTCATGCTCTAGGCTGTTCCCAATCTTACCCACTTTCTTCTCCTCTTCAGCTGCCCAGGACCTCGAATGAGAATGCATTTCAATCACTGAGCATTCATTAGGTGCTTAGTGGTGCCAGGCCTGCTCTGGGAGATATGCTGCCTTGTGAACAAACCCAAGCTCCCCATTCCCTGGAGCCCACGTGTTGGAGCATCAAAATGGAGCAGTGTGGCAGGAGCACAGTGAGTTGGTGTCCTTCCCAGGTGCATCTGCAAACACACACACACACACACACACACACACACGCCCTAAGGTCACTAGTGGTGAGCATGACAAGAGAAGCAAAGCAGAGATTGGGGTAGTGGATGACTTCAGATCTAGAAGGCAGGCAAATAAGAACCAGGAATTAAATACTTCCCTTCCTCTCCCCTCCCATCTCTTCCCTCCCCTTCCTTTCTCCCCCTCCCCTTCCCTTCTCCTCTTTCCCTTCTCTCTTTCTTCCTTCCTTCCTTCCTTCCTTCCTTCCTTCCTTCCTTCCTTCCTTCCTTCCTTCCTTCCTTCCTTCCTTCCTTCCTTCCTTCCTTCCTTCCTTCCTTCCTTCCTTCCTTCCTTCCTTCCTTTCTTCCTTTTTTACTACCTGGAGCAGACACTGTATGTGTTTTATTCTTCTTAAAGCAACAATGATGACCACATGCTCACCAACATCCCCTAAGGTACTCACACCTGTTAACATATGGCCACTCTATAATCTATAAAAATATGCAGCAGCATTACATTAAAGGACATTATATCACTTCTCTCTCAATCAGAAAATCTCCCGGCAATATTTTACATTAATTAACTCAATTTGAGTATCATTCAAAGAACTTAATGATTGATCTTAAAATCGCAAACTAAGTTGACACATAATAAGAATGCATGTTGGCGTCATATATTAGACACCACCCAAAAACGTTCACTCCTGAATTGTAAGTGGACTAATTAAGTCACTATGATCTCTAGAATTATAAAATTCAATCTCTATTTAAATGGTGACATATGGTCTATTTAATTTACCAGAACACATAATTTTAAATTTTATAAACTTAAATAGTTATTGGAATTAAAATGTGCTAATTGGACCAGTAAAATCAGTATAGGAAATTTAAGCAGTTCAGTGCCATTAGAATTTGAGGAGAAATTACTTGTGTAGAGATTTGTATAAATAAGAATATATAACAAGTATTTTCCATATTATTAGAAAACCTGAAAGACAACATAAAGCAGCTTTTAGATCAAAATTATTAAACCAGTGTGATGCATACCAGAAAGGAGTCATCTTTAGAAGTATATGACAAAAACATTTTATTTGCCATCATATGTCAACTATTAAAACTCTTTAGAGTGTTTAAAAGAATTCAAGATTCATCCTTATTATCAACTTGAATTGTTTTTCTTGTACCTAGCACTGAGACCACCAATTTACCTATAGTTAAACCCTTTTTCTCCTGCCCTGCCCCACCACGACCCTTGAGTTAGATCTAGCAAGGAAGGAAATGCAAGAAAAAAACAAAAAGAAAAACAAAACAAAAAAAACATCAATAGCATCTGGGATCCTGGAAATAGAAACTCTGTGACATCCCGGCTCTGGGGATAGGCACAAAAATGCATGGGTCTGCTGCAACTCAGACTGAAGCTGGGACCAGGTCAAGGTCAGAAGAAGACAAGAGGAAGGACCATTAGCACAAGGCAGCTATCTACCTGCCAGGGCAGAGACAGACAGCTCTGCAAAGCTCTTGAGAACTCTTCCCTTCTCTTTGGTGCATGTCCCACAGGCTCCACTCATCCTACCACCACAGGAAAGGATTCTTCAACCTTCTATTGGGTCAGGACCCCTTCCACCCCTACAGGGCAGAGTGAGCAAGTCAGGAGACAAGGGGGTGGCTGCACTTCCTGAAATGGTCTCTCCTGAGGTAGGTGTTTCTGGAGCTCAGGCTGGCCCAAGATGACATTGCCCCTCAAAGCAACCAGGAGGAGTGGGGAGGAGAGCTGGTGTTGGGGCAGGACAGCCTGATCGCGCTCCTGCAAGCACAGGGCGTGACTGGCCTGCGCTTTGGGGAGATCCAAGGAAAACCGCCCCCAAGCTTCTCTACAGCCTGAGGGGACAGGTGTCTGGTTCCTGAAAGGGCAAGAAAAGCCCCCTCCATGGGACAGGAGGCGCTCCCATGGCCTTCGAGTAAAGGCCCCTCGGAGGCTGGTTTTGAGGGACATTGCCAAAGCAAAGGAGCAACAGTGGCCTAAACGACGATCTTGCGATGTCTGCACGGTCCCCTCAAATGGCGACCAATTCATATATTTGAAGAGACGGTGAGAAACAAATGTGGGAACATGGTAACTGGTGCGCTTCGGTTAATAATGGGTGGCGCGCCATCTTCCAACTTTTGCCTACGTTTCAAAGTTTGTTTGTTTGTTTGTAAGGAGTGGCTGGAACTCAAGTTCCAGGTTCTTAGTAGATGAAAACTCTGAAAGGGAGGCGTTAGGTTCCTGGACAGAACGGAGAAGGCCTAGAGACCAGTGGCTTCACCAGCTGCACTTCACCTGTCACCTCTCCCAGCCTTGGGAGGCTCTGGGCTGGAGGCCAGGACACCAGGTGACTGGCCTGTGTGCCATTCTAGTCCGGCTCTAGCGCTGTGTGCCACGGAGGCACGGACGCGCGCTCTCTCCGAACCTGGGTTTCCTCAGGAGGAAGGTGCGATCTGGGCCCTCAGCAGGCCCCGTCTCCTTCCTGACCTCCAAGCTTGCTCAAGCGGCTCCACGCAGAAGGGCACGCATCTGGGCGCCTCTATGGGCACCCGTCGGCTCAGAGTGGAGCACGAAAGTCTTCCTGTGCGTGTCTTTGGCTGGAGCCCCAGGTGCTGCGTTGGGTCCGTTTTCTTTGGTTCTGTTCTCGCAAACTCAGTTGTTCAGCAAGTGCGCTGGGGTGGGGGAAAGCCAAGTGTGCTTCAGAGGGAAGAACCTGTTGTTTTTCAGAGCCATAATACCTGGGGTCTGTGGAGAAGATTTGCGCTCTGCATGAAACGGTGGGGGAATTTCTGGACCTGAAGGGCACCCGCAGCCGACTCGTCGGTGGCCGTGGCCTGGTCCACAGTGTGAGCGGGAGCGAACAAAGGGGGCCCGGCCGGAGGGCTCAGTAAGCTGTCAGGTAGCAATGGAAGTTCACCCGCTGCTCCTTGTGGATAGAAAACACAGCTCCGCTCCGCAGGGCTCTTGTTGTTGACCCGATTTCTGTTCTTTAAAAATGAACGTCAGCGTCGAGAAAAGGAGACTGTTTGCGCTCGGTTTTGAACGGCGGGCGTTTCACGTGTGAGGCGAACGTGATAACCGCTACGCTACGGAAACGAGAAAGGTCTCGTCTCTAATCGTCGGTCCTGGAAGTCTTAGGTGGCGCCGCAAGGGTTTTGGCCACCCCGTGTTTAAGTGTAAAAGGCACTGGAGGCACCAGCGATCTCTCGGGCTAGAAGACTGCAGTTCCCGAGAAGTCCCCGCTCTCGGAGGTTTCAGGCGCTGGCGGGTTGGGTACGTTTGAGCCCCGGTGACCCCCTCTGGGGGCGCCCCGTGGGCCCCTTTCCCGGCCTCGACGGTCGGAGCTCTGCGTACTCGGCAAACGAAAGCCACCCAGGAGCAATAGAACCCGCGCTCCCCACCCTCCGCTCTGCTTCGATGCGCCTGTCCTGCGGGCTCTCCCCTCGCAGCACCATCTGAGGGTCCATTAATCCAGGCCGTATAACGGAGGGGTGAAGAGCAAGGGCAAGAAACCCACTTTAGTTTCCCAGAGCTGAAGTGTGGCATAGCCATGACTGGGGTGGGAACGGGTCACCAGACCCTCCTTATTTCACGGGCATCTATTCAAATCTATCTGGCCTTTATGAGACTGAGACTTGGGTGGGCTGCCTTGAGTACCTGTCTAGGAGCTCTGGTGACAGATCTGAGCAAGATGGTAGTGACGCCTTGGGTGTGACCACAGCCACCGTCAACCCCTAATATATGCGATTAGGTATTTGGAACGAGGTGAGGACGGAATACCTAGAAAAATAGATTTTTTAAGTCGTTTTCACTCATCCTCCCCCGTGAGAGTGTGTAGGGCATTGTTGTGTGATAGGAACTGGAATGTAATTTAGCACACCCACTTCCCTAATATTTGGCAGTTCCACATAAAGTTAAAATATACCTACCCTGTTACCTAGTAGTATTCTACTTACTTCCCAAGAAAAACGAATGCATACATCCAAAGAGGCTTCTACAAAAATGTTCATAGCAAACCATGTATACTTGGCAAAAACTGGATAAAACCCAAATGCCCCTCAACAGAAGTGATGTGTAAATCTTTGTGTATTTGCATATCAACAGTCCGCAGTAAAATCAACCAAACTAAGGATGAGGCAATCACATGGATAATCCCCCAAACAGTAAGTTCTGCAAAGACGTCTTTCAAAAACTATTTTTGAACATTGAAAGTATATCTATGTTAATGAACCTGTCTGATACTTCAGTGTGGTTCCATTTGCACGAAGTATCAGAAGAGAAGGGTAACTTCCTAGATGGGTGGAAATATTCTATACATTCGTCTGGCTGATAGTTACAAGGGCTTATACATTTATCACATGTCACCGTCTACTGTTTACATTTACATTTTTAACTACAAAAATAAAGTTAATTCTCTTTCAAAATAGAGAACCTTTAAAAAGAAAAATTGTTTTAGCTCTTGGTTTTACTGTGGGGGATATATGCACATCTCTATGCCCCAGTAAAATATTCTGTATTCTATAAAATCTGTGCAAAAGATTCTGATATATTAGACCTTTTCATATTTCCTAGACAATGCTAGAACTTTGGAACACCTTAAGTCCATTCACTCTCATCCCGATTTTTGAGTTATTGGCCTTAATTTTATTTCAGCCTGCATTTTAAATCAGAGGCATTATCATTGCTCGGACAATAACGGTTACTTGATTTAACCACACATTTCATCTATCCACTGCTCCTCGTTCTTTCTGTCATTTTCTGCATTCCTTTGGGATCGTTTAAGCTCTGCCTGAAGAGTTACCTGGCGGGTCTCCTTTAGTTCGGCTCTGTTGCTTTTCTCCGAAGGTCTTTACTCACTTTCCCTTGCAAGATATTGGATCAGAGATTAGTGGTGCGTGGTGGATGGGAAATTATATTGCTCTAGCCCGTAATAGTGTCCTCTTTTTCATTGTTTCTGCTGAGAATTCAGTTCCCAGTCCTTGGACGACTGGGAATTTTCCCCACCTGGGTGCTGCTCCGGGTTTTTTCACTTGACTTTGGTGTTGGGCAGCTTTGAGCTTGTCCTCACCTGGCTTGAAGCTCCCAGATCTCCTTGCACAAGTGGTTTGACAGATCATCATGCTTTTTCTTAATGGTCCCTCCTGTAAGATCGGAGGGATTGGAGGAAAGGATGGGTCTCACTGGAGGAACCCAACTCCAGCCAAATAAGGAAGAGAATGGCAAATGTCACTCAAATGATTCAATGGGAAGTCCCTAGCCATAGGTCCCGCCTAAAACATGCATCACAGTACTCTTCCCCAGCAACCCAGCATGACCGGGCATCAGTGATCATGCCCTCAGAGCTCTCCCAGCGCCCTTGATAAGCCTGTCATCCCTCTTCCTGGGTGCAACTTCCCTGGCCCGTGCACAGACAAGTGAACCTTGCCTGGGATTGCGCCAATAAATTTTTTTTTGGCTCTTTTGTTGCCGCTTGCCTGGTCTGGTTTCATTTACCTTACACTTGGTGCTGAAACCCTGGAGGACAGTGTGGGGCCCCAGCAGGTTCCCCCTCCTCTCCCGACCTGGGACCTCTCTTTGGAACAAGACCTTATCCCAGGAACTCAGACAACTTGGTGGGTCCCTCATCTTCCCTGCTCTCTCCTCCTACCCTCCCCAGGGTGCCTGGTCCAAAATCACGGCAGCATCCGGATGCCCCTCCGGCCTGTGCCTATTTGCCTCCATTATAGTGGAGACGTCCCTATCTCCAGATCGCCAAACCTGTTTTTCCCATCCCTAACCAGAGTAGATCCGGGATGCTAGACCTACTCGTTTAGGGACCCAGGGACAGAGGAGATAGTCATGGGAAGCCAGCACTCAAAACCTGAGGCACAGACCCCACTGAGGTGTCTTACTTTCTATCTCACTACTCTGGGCTTCTCCCAGGATATCCATGAACAGAAGCTGATCTTCCTTTGTTCCCGGGCCTGGCCCCAATATCCTCTGGATAACCAGTCTCACTGGCCCCCCGAGGGAACTTTTGATTATGGCCTCCTCACCAATCTCAGCAACTATTGTCACTGGACTGGGAAATGGTCTGAGGTTCCCTATGTCCAGGCCTTTTGGGCATTGCGTTCCTGCCCAGACCTCTGTGTCTGTACTTGAACCAATCCCTCAGCTCCAGCCACTTACTGAAGGGGGGCCATACTTCAGCCCAGATCCTCCTGGCCAGGTCCCCCGGTAGGGGCAACCAACCTCTCACTGTGCCGGAATCTTCCTTTACACATCCCCCAGAGGACCTCGGCCACCCCCCTCCAGCCCCTTCCCCTCCTTCTCCTTCTCTCCTGTCTCCTTCTCCTCAACCATCTGCCCCTTCCCAACCCCCTCCTTATTTTCCCTCTGGTGCCCAGACCTCTTCCATTCAGGCCTCTTCTGCCCCTGCCCCTGTGTCATCGCCCATCTCACCCCTCCCCTATCCACCCTTCCCTCAAACCACCATCTTTAATTCCTCCTTTGTCTTACATTTCAGTCCCGCCAAGTTCAGTCAATTCCCTTCCCCCATCTGCTTCTGTTACTGCCACAGGGACACAACCACCTGCCTCCAGTCCTACTGACGTCACATCTAACTCCTCTATTTTTGGCCTTACTCCTGCCACCCACTCTTCTTCCGTCATTGCCGCCATCTTGTCCTTCTCCTACATCACTTCCTACCCCCACCCCACCGCCATCTTATATCCCCATGCTGCCTCTTAACTGGGCCAGCCCTCTGGTCATTAGATCCCAGGCCCAATAGTTGGCCCCCCTTCAGTAAGTGGCTGGAGCTGAGGGATTGGTTCAAGTACATGTCCCCTTCTCCCTGGGAGACCTGTCTCAGATAGAAAAACACCTGGGCTCATACTCTGCCAATCCGACTGCCTATACCAAGGAGTTTCAGTACCTCACTCAAGCATATGAACTCACATAGCATGACGTCCATGTAATTCTATCCTCCACTCTCACCCCTGAGGAGCGCGATTGTGTCACCTCAGCAGCTTGAGACTACGCTGGCCAGGTACATAACTCCGACCAATCTCTACCAGTCAGGACCATGGCAGTGCCTGCCAAAGTCCCACAATGGAACTATCAAGATAATGCCATAGGTAGAACGAGGGGGGATCAGATGGTCTCCTGTCTTTTTGCAGGTATGGATAAGGCAGCTCAAAAAATTGTTAACTATGACAAACTGAGGGAGGTCACTTAACAACCTAGTGAATACCCAGCCTATTTCCTTAATCACTTAACAGAGGCTCTACCTTCCACACTCGTTTGGATCTTTCCTCACCACCAGGGTCCATGGTCCTAGCTACCCACTTTATCACCCAGTCCGCCCCAGACATCTGGCATAAACTACAAAAGGTGGAAGAAAGCCCCCACACTCCACTCCGAGACCTGGTAAATATTGCCTTTAAGGTTTATAATGCCCAAGAGGAGGAAGCCAAGGTCGTTCAGGCTCAGAGGCTAAAACAGAAGGTGGCCCTTCAAACCCAAGCCCTAGTTGCTGCCCTGCAGCTGGCACAACAGGGGCCTCAGGGCCCCTGCCTCAGGAAACAATCCGAGACCCATATGCCTCCGAAAGGCTGCTTCAAGTGTGGCCATAATGGCCACTGTGCAAAACATTGCCCCAATCCCAGGCCACCGACTCTGCCCTGCCCTGTCTGCGGACAGAGGGGTCACTGGAAGTCGAAGTGCCTAAAAGGAAAGGAGCGACATACAGCAGCAATTCACCAGAGAATTCTGCTTTATTAGGGAAAGGTGCTGGGTTATATAGGAAGGGGCATGATTTGATTGAGGTGTCACTTCTACGGGGCTGGTGGCTATTGGCTAGGTGCTGAGATTGGGAGGGGGGCGAGGGGTGATTGGGCTTCAGGTGGAGCCAGCAGGAACCGAAGACCCAGAAGAGAAGCAGGAAGTTCGCCATCTTATGGGTGGGGGCCCTTCATTCCCCCCTTTCTCCTCTATGGGGTTGTGGACGTTGCTTTCTCTCTGACTGCTTCCTGCTGAACGGGGGCGGAGAAGGGAGTGACAGCTTGAGGACTGGGAGGAAAGGGTTGATAGGACTCCCCACAGTAAGGACGAGTAGATGTGGATTTCTTCAGGTTGGAAATCAATGAAGGTTCCCTGTAACCATAGGTCGAGGACTTGTTGATTCTAATGGTGCCAAGAGGATACGGGTGCCAGAAGCCAGGCGTCTGCGGCCATTGTTTCCAGGAACAGTTTCCAGCGGAGAGAGGGGTCCATATCAGCGTGTGCTGGGGAGGTTACGTGAGGGTGAGGGATCTTCTGTGGCTAAAAGCTGGTAGTTCCTGAGTAAAAGCTGGTTGAAAGTTTGATTAGAGATTTTTCTGACTTGGGATTTGATGAACTTTACTATACAAGGTAAGAAAAGACAGGCGAGAAGAATGATTATTATAGGGCCTGTAATGGGCTAAAGCCAGGTAAGGAAGGGGTTTGTTAGTATTGAAGAGAATGGGCTGGAGGAGTAATACTGTGGGTACTGGGAGTTACCCATGTAGTGAATGATGCAAGACTTGTAGGGACATTCTTCGTAGGTGTCTGATCATCACCTGCAACAGGCTTGTTTTTGGTCATAGAGGAAGCAGAGGTAGGGAGAATAAAGGTAGCTGCTAGTGAACACTTCAGTGGAGGGAGGAAAGTGGAGGTATAAAGGCTCGGAGCAGCCTTTCAGAGGGCAGTCTGATGTGGCAATGAGGGCAGTAATTTTTGTTTGATGCTGTGTGTAACTCTGTCTGACTTTGAATCACCATACAAAGGAGGCTGGGGTGGCGGGGAAGACAACAGGAATGAGGAAAAATAGCGAGAGAGCAAGGGAGCAGTAAAGGAGGAAAAAGTCATGATTCGGGTATGGATGGCAAAGGGGGTGAACGGGATTTTGGAGGAAAGAGGACAATAAGGCCAGGAGTCTGGAGGGAGGGAGAGTCTGTAAACTTTTGTAGGTTAAGAGATCTTTTAGGTGATGTGGGGACAAAATGGTAAGGGGCGCCCCGAAAGTCAGTTTATGAGCTTCCTTCTTCAAGAGCTGTCCAGCGGCTAATGTCTGTAAGCAGGGGACCCATCCCCGAACTGTGGAGTCTAATTGCTTGGAAAGATAAGCTACTGGGGCAAAGGATGGGCCATAATATTGGCCAAGACTCCTAGAGCTTGACTGGACCTTTCATGAATGTATAATGAGAAGGGCTTCAACAAATCAGGAAGATGGAGAGCTGGGGCTTCCACAAGGGCTCGACGGAGCTTAATGAAGGAGTGTCCGGGTGAGGAGGATAATGGTTCTTCAGGGGGGCCCTTGCTGAGGTCGTATAGGGGTCTTGCCAACAGGGAGAAGTTAGGGATCCACACTCTAAAATACCCAGCCAAGCCTAGAAAGGAAAGGATTTCTGTCTTGGTTTTGGGAACGGGTAGGTCAGAGAGGAGCCGTTTTCTGTCTAAGGTAATGGACTTTCTTTGTTGAGATAGAAGAAATCCGAGGTAAGTGACAGAAGGGGAAGAGATTTGAGCTTTGACAGGGTATACTCGGTAACCTCTGGAAGCTAGAAGGTTAAGTAGGGAGGCAGTGTCAAGTTGAGACTGTTCCCACGAGGGAGTGCAGAGTAGAAGATCGTCCATGTATTGTAATAAGGTGGACTCAGAGTGATCATGATGAAACTGTTTGAGGTCTTGAGCTAGGACCTGTCCAAAAATATGGGGACTATCTCGGAAGCCTTGTGGCAAAACTGTCCAAATGAGTTGTTCAGAATGTCTTGTGTATGGGTCGGTCCAGGTAAAGGCGAAAAAATCTTGGGAGGAGGGGTCCAGAGGGATAGAAAAAAATGCGTCCTTGAGATCTAGGACTGAGAAGTGGGAGGCTGAGGCAGGGATCTCCGATAAAAGGGTATATGGTTTTGGGACTAAGGGATGGATAGGGATGATGGCCATGTTGATGAGGCGAAGGTCTTGGACGAGGCGGAAAGATCCGTTGGTTTTTTTAACAGCTAATATGGGGATATTAAATGGGGAGTGAGTGGGTCTGAGGTAATTTTTGTTTAAAAGATCTTGAATGATGGGCTGGAGGCCTATGAGGGCTGAAGTGGTTAGGGGGTATTGGGCCTGACAGATATACTGAGAGGGGTTATGTAATTTGATAGAGGCAGGAGGACATAGAGCCATGGAGGGGCTTGTAATGTCCCAAACTTTGGGATATACAGGGTGTATGAGGGCGGAACTGGAACTTTCATTGGGTAGAGGGGTGTCATCAGCTATGAGGGCCATTAGAAAGGGAGTACTGGGGGCTGTGGGAGTGGATATAGTTATGGAAACATGGAGGAGAGAAAGGATGTCCCGTCCTAGTAAGGGGATGGGACACTGGGGCATAACCAGGAAGGAGTGGGAGAAAGGTGTAGGATTGTCTTGGATTGTGCATAAAAGGGGGGGGTTTAATGGGAAAATCTGTTTACCTCCTACCCCGACTGTAGGAGTAATGGCAAGCGTGGTAGGGCCCTGGTATTCCCACAAGACTGAGAAGGTGGCTCCTGTGTCTAGGAGGAAGAAGATGGGGCGACCGTCTACTATTAAAGTAACCCTGGGCTCCTGTTTGGTGATGGAAATGGTCAGATGAGAATCCCCCGTGCCCCATCAATCTTCTTCTGCCAGCCCCACTACGGAGGGCTTAGGATGGGGGTTGTTCGTCCAGCCTCCCCTTTGGCTGGCTGGGCAATCAGACCCCCAGTGGCCCTTTTTGTTGCATCTGGAGCATGGGGTGGTAGGAGATCTGGGGGAGGGGCATGCCCTTGACCAATGTCCTTCTTTTCCGCACTTGAAACAAGCTCCTGGGGGTGGCTTGTTTGTAGAAGAGCACCCAGGTTGTGGTTTTATCAGCTGGGCCAACATTTGGAAATTGGCCTGATCAGCCTTTTGTTTATGGCATTCTTTCTCCTCCTCCCGGTTATGGAAGACGTTAAAGGCCACTGTTAGGATCTCAGTCTGTGGGGTAGCGGGGCCTGTTCTAACTTTTTGAGTTTAGCTTTAATGTTGGGGTAGCTTTGAGCTAGGAAGTATGTCATAAGGACATGTCTCCCGTCAGGCGTTTCTGCGTCTAGGCTGGTATACTGTAATAGGGCTTGAGTGAGTCTGTCTAAGAACTCGGAGGGAATTTCCTCCCTCCTTTGAATTATGTCTTGGAGCTTTTGAAAATTGACTACTTTACGAGCTGCCTTTTTCAGACCTGCTATTAAGCAGGAGGCAAAAATATCTTGAGAGCGGAAACCCACGGCAGTGTTATAATCCCAGTGTGGGTCTTGTTCGGGGACAGCGGTGGGGCCACAAGGATAGGTGGGGTCAGTCCTGTGGGTTTCGGTGGCGTGTGTTTGGGCGAAGTCCCAAACTCGTCTGCGCTCTTCAAGAAGGAGGGTATTGGCCAGGAGCATGAAAATGTCATGATGTGTGAGGCTGTATGACTGGAGGGTCCATTGAAAGTCTTTGATATATGTCGTGGGATCAGTGGAAAAGGAACTTAGGCGTTTCTCAAGTTGGGCTAAATCTCCTAAGGAGAAAGGGACGTGAACGTGCACAATGCCTTTGGATCCTGCTACCTCCCGGAGGGGGGCGATAATTTTGGGAGGCCCTCGGGACCAAGTCTGGGGAGGACTGAAGGGTTCTGGCTCAGTCTGTGGTGGAGCAACAGGTGATGGGGGCAAAGACGCGATAATTTTGGGAGGCTTTTGGGACCGAGTCTTAGGGGGACTGAAGGGTTCAAGCTCAGTCTGTGGGGGAGAAACAGGTGATGGGGGCAAAGACAGAGGAAGCTCTTGGAAATTAGTTGGATGGGGGCTGAAAGGCTCAGGCTTGAACTGCAAGGGGGGTGAGGTGGGGGAGGAGACGGTGGTGGAGGAAGAGGGAGGGGCTTTCATGGGAGAGGAGGGGGAGGCGGCGGTTGCGGCCAAGAGGGCGGAGGGGTTGTAGGAGGGGGAAGGGAGTGAACCGGAGGCTTTTGCGGGGGAGACAGCTTGCAGGCCAGGAGAACTTGGGGCGAGGCGGGGAGTAGGCAGAAAGCTTCGGTATAGGGAATCTCCTGCCATTTTTTCAGGCACTGGCAGTAGTTAAAGAGATCGCGAGTGATGTTAGGATCAAGAGTTACCCCTGCGGGCCATTGGTTGTTATTGTCTACGGGGTATGTCGGCCAATATTGGGAGCAGTATTTGCGGAGAAGTTCTGGTTTTATATCAGGCGTCAGGGAGAGGGTGGCTAGATACTTGAGCAGGCATTCAAGAGGTGAACTTTCAGGGAGGGATGAGGAGGCTCCCATGGCTAAAGGACAGAGAAGGAGACAAACAGGGGAAGACGAACAGAGATCCTCGGACTGGGAACAGACCGCAAGGAGACAAAGGGCGTCCCCGATGATCCTTGGTGGTCTGCGGAAACTCGTATATGAGTCGGTTTCTTAGGAAGTGTGGGTCGTCACCCAGACTTCTCTAAGAAGGCAGAGTGCCGGAGTCCGAGGTACCTAGTACTAAGAGTTTTCGGCAGAAGGAATTTTCGGCCTAAGGAACGGAAGGAGGGGGGGGGGGAAGGGAGCGTTCTCATCCGCAAAGGAGTCACCTCGTTTATGGCTGTTGGAGGAGGGGCCTGAGGGTCCGCCGCAGCCGTGAAGGCCTAAGGCGGGGAGAATTCCCTCCTCATCCCCAATCGTCTGGGCCTTGCCGGGCGATCACGGTCAATAGCGCTGTGATAGCTCGGGGAAGAGCAGCCCACTCCGTGGGGAAACTTACCCAAAGGCCAAAGAGCAGTGGTGAGTGTGAGGAGCCAGTACCGGAAAAAGAGGACGAGGGCAAGCTGGTGCTGGTGTCGGGGGGAAGACGGGGCCCAGTTGGGGTGTCCCGTCTCCCGGGTTTTGGCACCAATGAAAGGAAAAGAGTGACACACAGCAGCAATTCACTGGAGAATTCCGCTTTATTAGGGAAAGGAGCTGGGTTATATAGGAAGGGGCATGATTTGATTGAGGTGTCACTTCTACGGGGCTGGTGTCTATTGGCTAGGTGCTGGGATTGGGAGGGAGGCGAGGGATGATTGGGCTTCAGGTGGCGCCGGCGGGAACCGAGGACCCAGAAGAGAAGCAGGAAGTTCGCCATCTTATGGGTCGGGGCCCTTCAATGCCCCCTTGCGATGAGCCATCCTCTGGTGACAGTTTCACGGGGTGTCAGCTCCCCCACTGGGCCCCTCCTCAGAACTCCAGGGTCTCCTGGAAGACTGAAGCCATCTGCACTCGAGGACCATGACTACCCTTGCCAAGCCCAGGGCTACACTACGAGTAGCAGGTAAGTCCATCTCCCTTTTGGTGGACACGGAGCCTACCTATTCTGTTTTACCCTCCTTCCATGGGCCTTTACATCCTTCCCAGGTCTCAGTTGTGGGAGTCTCTGGGAACCCCTCTAAACCTCTAGAAACAGGGTTGGTGTTCTGCCTCTTTGAAGGCCACCCCTTCACTCATTTATTTTTAGTCATTCTATCATGTCCAGCCCCTTTGCTAGGAAGGGACCTCCTATATAAGCTTGGGGTATCTATTGGTCTCTCGTTACACTGAGCCCCTCCAACTCTGGTCCTCACCCTCACCCAGGCTATCTCCTCCCCTGGGCCCTCGTCCAACTTCCCCATTTCCCCTGGTAAGGTAGATCCAGTGGTCTGGGACACTTCCACTCCAGTAGCGGCCAGACACACACCCTGGTCCTCATTCATCTCAAGGACCCCTCCTGCTTCCCTTCTCAGCCTCAATTTCCTATTTCACACACCCACTGCAAGGGTCTTCAGCCCACTGTCAATTGGCTCCTCGCCCAGGGTCCCCTGGTTCCCACCAATTCCCCTTGCAACACTCCTTTACTCCCAGTCATAAAACCTTCTGGTGCTTATCGACTGGTACAAGATCTATGGATAATCAACTCCACTGTAGTGCCACTACATCCAGGGGTCCCTAACCCAAATACTCTTTTATCTCAGATACCCCCCACTGCCACTCATTTCACAGTCCTAGACCTTAAAGATGCTTCTTCACCATCCCCCTACATCCCAATTCCCAGCTGCTTTTTGCCTTTACTTTGGAGGATCCAGACACCCTCTGAACCCAACAGTTAATCTGGATGGTTCTGCCCCAGGGATTCTGCAATAACCCCCCCCTTTTTGGCCAAGCGTTGGCCAGAGACATATCCCTCTATGACTGTGGGTGCAGCATCCTCCTCCAGTATGTAGATGACCTCCTCCTGTGCAGCCCCTCAAAAAATATCTCCCTCTAGGACACGGCCTCCCTCCTTAACTTCTTGGCACAACAGGGATTTAGGGTCTCCCCCTCCAAAGCTCAACTCTCCACCCCACAAGTCACCTACCTAGGGGTGGCCCTAACCCCCACCTCCAAGGCCCTCACAGTGGACTGTACCACCTCCATCAGGGAACTCCAGCCCCCCACCTCAGGTGCTGAGACCTTGTTATTCCTTGGACTGGTGGGCTTCTTCAGACATTGGGTCACCAACTTTGCTATACTTCCTAAACCACTATATGCTGCAACCAAAGAGACCCCCACCAAGTCACTCACTTCCTTCTCAATGGTAGCTCATGCTTTTGAAGATTTGCAGTGCGCCCTCCTTGCCTCCCCACCCCATGCTTCCCAATCCTCACAAGCCTTTCGTCCTGTTCACTAAACAAAAAGCTGGAGTGGCAACTGCAGTTCTAGTCCAAGTAGTGGGGCCTTCATACCAACCAGTTGCCTTTATATCCAAACAGACTCCACTGCCCAGGGATGGCAACCTTGCCTCCGAGCACTGGCAGCAGCATGCTTATCCAAGGAGGCCTTAAAACTCGCCCCTTGTGTCCTCAGACTTCCTTCAACAGTGACTGGCAGAAATCTCCCGAGTTACAGTTAACCAGATGCTGTTACATCAGTACTCCCCCCTTCCCTCTGAACCACCCCCGGCCACATACCAGCTGTAACTTCCTCATGCAGCCCCTTTTCAGCAGGAAGTGGCTAGAACGAGGTGGCTCCCCCTGTGACAAAAAGGCTGGAACATAAGACCAGAGGAAGCGGAGAAGGGGATGGGTCTCACTGGAGGAACCCGACTCCAGCCAAATAAGGAAGAGAACAGCGAAAATGTCACTCAAATGATTCAACAGGAGGTCCCTGACTACAGGTCCTGCCTAAAACATGCATCACAGTACTCTCTCCCCAGCAACCCAGGATGACCAATCATTGGTGATCATGCCCTCAGAGCTCTCCCAGAGCCCTCGATAAGCCTGTTGCCCCTCCTAGTGGGTGCGACTTCCCGGGCCTGTGTGCGGACCAGTGAACCTCGCCCAGGATTGTGTTAATAAATTTGATTTTGGCTCCTTTTGTTGCCCCTTGCCTGGTCTGGTTTCATTTACTTTACACCACCTACCTTTCAATATTGTTTCTGCCCCATTTTCCAGCTCCTCCAACCTCTGAGACTTCAATTACATGCATGTCAGGCCTCTGTGACCTGGCCCATATCTTCCTTACAACACTTTCTTGTTAATTCTTTATTCGTTTTAGCTTTCTGTGCTTCAGTCTTGAGAGTTCTTTCTACCTACATATTGTCAAATTAATAGTTTCTTTTCAAGTAGGTTCAAACTTCTCTATTGACTTTTAAAATGCTATTATGTATTTTATTTCAGGGATTTCCACATGAGTTTTTAAATAGATTCTCTTTCTCTGGTGAACATTTTATCTTGTCACCTATATTCTGAACAGCTGTAACATACTGCTATAACTTCCTATCTGGGAACTTCAATATCTCGATCACCTGGGGATCTGTTTCTATAGTTTGCTTCTATTTCTCTCACTTCTGGTGAATGCTTGAATGATGAACTAGGTGTGTGGAAAATGATGGCGAGTTGGATGATGTTCTCTTTCTCTGAAGAGTACTCACCCTGTCCCCCAGCAGGCAGCAGAGGTGCAGACCACCTCAGTGGCATCCTTGACTAAGCTGATTTGCAGCTAGTTTGCACTCACTGGAAGTGGCAGTCTAGAGCTAGTTTACTCTCACTGATGAGCTATCAACTGCCAGGGCTCCCACTGGAGACCTTGGCATGTTTCCTTGGGCCCCTCCTCTTTGATGAATTCTCAACTTCAGTTTTTATCTCCTTAGTCTCATGATACTGCTGAAAATCCGTCTCAGCAACCCTACTTGCCTTCATAGCCTCTTACCTGCACAGAGCTTGATTTGCAGATGTTAAGAGGAAATCTTGAACCAAGAATCCTGTTCCCACTTGTCAATCCACTCTAGGGTCTTGGTCCCTCAAGTCTGCATACTTGCACAGCCCCACGTGTCTTTCCTTCTTCTTTGTGCAGGACCATGAAATTACTTAAAGTGTTGCTGTTTCTCTGACTCCTAGTAGCTCCCCTTGCACTAGCTCCTCAGTCTCTGGTTTCTTGTTATGAACTGACAAATGCCTGAGGGGGCAACGCAGAGAATTGGCTTCATTCCAGGGAGTCTCTCTCTTATCCTCTGTCTCTCTCTCTGGAGCTGGCCCTGTGGATCTAGAAGTATTGATAGTTCTCGAAAGACTCCAAACAAACTTCCTCTAGGTCAGTGTAAGGGAATGCAAGAAACACCCTAGAGCGAGAGCCACCCAGTTTCCATACCCTAGGGGTGATGAAACTCGTGGGGACGAAACTCATGACAAGATGTTAAGGGATGCTCGTGCAAAGGTCAGGCAAGCGGCGGGTCCCCGTTTCAACTGTATTGGTTAAAGCATGGGGTGTGTTTTAACTTCATTGGTTGTGGTGATGTATGGGCGTTGGTGTAATGGCTGTGGAAATCCTATATAATCTATACCTAAAGTTGCTTGGGGGTCGACAGCTCGGACTCGACCTGCATGTCAGGGGAGGTGCTGTCGGCCCCAGCTAGCTGGCTGAATAAAGACTTTGCTTAGATTTACATCTCCGTGCCTGTGTGGTTTGTTCTCTGGAGAAGCCCCGGAGTCCTGGACCCTAACATTTTGGGGGCTCGTCCGGGATCCGAGCGGCTTCCCGGAGAACAAAGGACGGCTGGAGGCAAGGTCTGATTGTCCGGACGGGGCAGTGTAATTCGAGGGTCGCCCCCTCGTGTCTGCATAAATCCAGTATAAAGCAGGAGTCGCCATCCCGTGTCTGGTCTCGGGTTAGTGATCCCGAGTGAGGAAGTCCGGGTTGGTAGTCCCGGCCCCCAGGTTAGCGACCCTGGGTGAAGCCCAGGTAACCAATGCTGGCCCTAGGGTTCGAGTGACTCGGCCTTAGGAAGGCAAGTCCGATCGGCATGAACCTGGCGCCCGAAAGGTGGAAAAGATCGAACTCGTCACCCTCTAGCAGTCCGAGTGGACGCCTTTCAGGAGAGTCACGAGAGTTTCTGAGGATCCTGAAAGTGGTGAGTGTGGTGCGCACCAGAGTGAGAGAAGGACCGGTCCGAGCGAGTGTGATCAGATGTGGTGTGTGTGTGTTTAGTGTTATCGTTGATTGTTATATTGTGTTTTGGTTTTGGTTTGTATTTCTTTCTGCGATTTTCATTTTAAGTTTCCCCTATTCTGAAGTTCTCCTGTTCTTTTAGTTCCTCCTTTCTGCCACTAAATCATTCCCCGCGGGCACGGGTCGGGCAACTAAGAGCCATTAGGGCGCCCGCCGCTAGAAGACTCCCGTGACAGGATAAGGGGGTCACAGCCGCGAATCCCAGATAAATTCGCGTCCCCCGCAGAAGAAAAACTGTGCAATGATGGGCACCCGTTCACAAGCACATACACCAGTCATCTTGTTTTAAGTGGCATCTCTATCCCTCGCCTTTGTCTTTCTCGTATTTTTCACTATGGGCCAGACTCAGGCTACTCCTAAAGGTCGGTCTCTCCCGGAATCGCGTGCTCCCCCCTACCCCTCCGGAGGAACGACAAGCCAAGGATCGGAGGTTTGCCCTGGCCAGGTATTACTGTGTTTGTGTCCGTGTGTCTCTTGTCAAACCTGTAAGAATGTTCTGTGTTTAATCAGAAAGTGCCTTGCCAGATGGCGAGCGCACCCAGTGTTTTTGTTTGCGAACAAGCCTGAAACCTGTATGAAGCCTGTGGGAGCTCCAATCTGTGTCTGGGTCGGCATTGACTTAGGCGGACGCGCTGGCAGGTCACCGGCCAAGGGTCTTGGGAGACGTCCCTTACCCCCGTCTGGAGGACGAGGTCCTCATCTGTGAAGAAAGTTGGCTGCCGCTGCAGTCTGACAGGCCCTCAACTCAGTTTCAGTTTTGCCTCCGTGGCCGCGGCAGATTCTTCTCTGTAGGCGCCTGTTTGTTGTTTGTCGGGTTTGTCTTAGTCTTGTTGACATAAGAAATGGGACAGACTCAGACGACCCCCTAAGTGTGTAAATGAAAATATCTTTCTACCTCCAGATGGTATTAATGAAATTGATTTAAAGACAAGCGCTTGTGAAAACTGGGCATTCTAAAACTTCCAGAAAATCTGATTTAAAAAATGTTAAGCATTAATGCTAATTTGGGTTTGCCTGAGGCGGGCATGTCCTTGTGGTTATCAGCTGCCAAAGTTTACTTAGTCATTTAAGTTGATGTTACCTGTTAAATATTTCAAGAAGATGCTTGAAGAAAAGCTTGACTTTGTCTAATGTTTAGTAAAAGTTTTCTAAGTAATCTGGCACGGTTGCTAAAAATAAGTAAACAAGTGTAGCAAGTAAACATCTTAATAATAATACTGTATTAATGTATAATGGTATATATATCTGCAAACAGCCTGAGAATTTTTGTAGTAACCAAAATTTTTAAAGTTTGCTAAGTTATGTAGACATATTTTGTGCCTAATGAGAAATTGTGTTGTAAAGCACATTTCCAAAAATGATAATATATATATGTTCATAGATGAAGAATGCTAGTGTGACAGTTTACGGTGGCCTGTTTTTCAGTGTTCACTGAAAGTTAAAGTATCAAATAATTTTAAGTTCTAATAAAAACTACTTAAATAAGGAAAACAGTTCTCTATGCTAAAGGATGTATGTTTTAATAAGAGAAAGTATAAAGAATGAATACTCGTCTGCATGCTAAAGAATGTGTTTTTTTGATAAAAGAAAGTGGCTTTGTTCTAAAGTGCAGCTGTTTATTTAGAGAGAGACGGAGAGACAGAGACACAGAGAGAGAGCAGTGTGGTGCAGCAGCGTGGTGCCTTTTGTTGTGTCAGATCCGCTCAGCCTGTTGCTTTGGAGGAAGGTCAAGATGTTTAGAGATAAGGCGAGATACTCAGTCAAGCCCCAGGCAAGCCCAGGCATAATTCTCACCGGTTTATGTGCTTGGGACCATGGGGCAAATGAAGAATAAATTACTGAATTCTTACAGATATAGTCGTGCTATGTGAAATTAAAGCAAGTGCACAGCAAAATTAGAATTTTGTTTCCCGTTAAAAAAAAAAACAAAAAAACAGTTTTCTTTAACTGTTAGTCTGCTCTTAATGTTGAAAGATTGCAAAAGGTTCTCTGATTGTTTTATCAAAGCAGTTTCTCATGCTTAAAGTCTCAGTGAGTTGCCAGAATATTTTTTAAAAAATGAAATCTTAGAAAAGACTAAAAGCTAAAGTTTGTTAACTGTGTATTAAATGCATTTAGTTAACAAACCAAAATTTATTCTTAAAAATTAAACTGTGTAGAATCTGGACAAAATTATGTTTCTCCCAGAAAAACAGGTTTCACTGTAAAAGTTTAGATGGACAAACATGTGACCACTTTTGAGAAAAGTTATAATAGATTGTTTTGAGAACCACCAGGTCTTCTTGTTTAATTTATCTTTCAGGGAAGACCTGTAGACTTAAGCACTTTCTCTGCTTTTTTGTATCTGGTCTTGGACACTTATGCTGAGTTATGTTCTTATTATTTTCACTGTTTGTAAGCTATTGATTGTATATAATATTTAAACTATCCAAATATCCAGCATACATTTCCATGTACAGTAAGCTCTCATCAGATCTTTAACCATTGTCATTTGTAAGTCTTTTGCCATTTATAGTCACTGTTTTATTATTCCTAAACTAGTAAAGAACTAGATTTTGGCAGAACAGGTATTGGTTACATAAGATTAAGTGAACTAAAGAAGATAGTTTTGTGTCTTTTTGTTTCAAATGTTGCTGATAAAGTGTTTTAAGCTTGTTCTCTTAAGCTGTCAACAGTTTAGTAAATGACTATCTTTATAAGCAGAATTGAAACATCCTTCTTTCTACCTGATCCTGTAGAACCTGAAGAATCAAAAGTTAGCATAAGCACAGCCATCTTAAAGACTCAAACACCATTTTCTAACCTAGAAGGAGAAAAATTACTAGAACTTTGAAAAACAAGTTAGTCAGCCAGTGTTAATTGTAGTGACCTTTAGTTAGCCAACTTCAATCAGTTAAGCTTATCTTGCTAGAACCACCCTAAACATTCCGAAAGTGATTTTATCTAATCAGACCCCCAGGATGAGGCGTCAGCCGAAAATTTATGTGTCTATGAAAAAAAAAACACTGTATTGTGACTGTAGAAAATACTGCCCCTTTGAAAATGCTACAAAAACTTCTGGCTTTGTGAGTTCGGGGTCCTCGCTGAGACCCGCTGTGTCGGGCTAACGCATGGACCCCAGCTAGCTGGCCTCTGAATAAATTCCTCTTGCTTGTTGCATCAAGAGACACCTTCCGTGAGTGATTTGGGGCGGCGTCCTCCTCTGGGTGAATCCAACATTTGGGGGCTCGTCCGGGATCGTGCGTTCACCCCGCTTCACTCCCGAAGCCGTTCTTGGAGGAAGAGGTAAGATTAGTGGCGCCTTGAGTTGTCTGTGTTCTGTGTTCTGCTTTTCAGTGAGAACGGTCGGAGTTCTGAAAAGGGTACCCTCTGTCTGGCAGCCGTCCCGGTCCCGTAAGTGGTCACGACTGTGGTCGGTAGACGTACTTGGAACACCGCAGGCTGCAACCCTGGGGGACGCCCCGGGGAGTTTGGAGGGCCAGGGACGCCTGGTGGCCTCCCACCTGTTTTTCCGCAAAAGTGAACCGGATGAGATAGGGTTGGTTTTTGGGCGCCGAGAGTATCAGCCCACTGATTCCTTCCGGTTCTTGGTCAGAAATCTGAGGAAGACAAAAAGAGGCCGCGGTGTGTTTAATCTCTGAGTGTCTCTGTTTTATGTGTCCTTTACGTGTCTAATAATTGTTATACTGGCAATGGGACAGACCGTGACGAACCCCCTTAGCCTGACGTTAGGTCATTGGACAGAAGTGAGAGCAAGGGCGCATGACTTGTCGGTAGAAGTTAAAAAAAGGGCCGTGGCAGACTTTCTGCACCTCCGAGTGGCCCACTTTTAACGTTGGATGGCCCCCGGAGGGGACTTTTGACCTCTCCACTCTGCTTGCAGTAAAAGCTGTTGTTTTCCAGAATTCAACTCGGGGACATCCGGATCAGCAGCCCTACATTGTGGTCTGGCAAGAATTGGTGGAAAATCCACCGCCCTGGGTAAAGCCCTGGGTGCGAAAAAAAGCGAACTCTCGAGTCTTATTGGCTCAGGCTCAACCTCGGGGAAAAGGGAAAGAGACCACCAAAATACACCCTGACACTCAAGACTTGCTCATGGTTGATGATCCCCCTCCTTACCCTCCTGCCTCTGCCCCGGCGCCCAAGGCCCCGGCGGCCGAGGCCCCAGTGCCTCCGGCCCCTGCACCTCCGATGCCTCTAGCCTCTGGTACCGAGGCATCGGGGCCAGCGCCGGGACCGGCCCAGGGAACTTGGTGGCGCTGAGGGGCTGCATTGGACCCATCTGGTATTTTTCCCCTCAGGTCTTATGGGGCCCCCATTCTCAGAGAGGAAGGAAACCCGCCTTTCCAACCTCTGCAATACTGGCCATTCTCCTCTGCTGATTTATATAATTGGAAAGCTAACCACCCTCCTTTTTCAGAGGAACCGCAGAGACTAATGAGACTGATAGAGTCCCTGATGTTCTCTCACCAGCCCACTTGGGATGATTGTCAGCAGCTCTTACAGGTACTCTTCACCACGGAAGAAAGAGAAAGGATCCTCCTGGAAGCGCGAAAGAACGTGCCTGGAGCTGACGGATGACCGTCGCAACTCCCTCATGATATAGAAAGGGGGTTCCCACTGACCAGACCCAACTGAGACTTTAATTCTCCAGAAGGTAGTGAGCGACTAACCATCTATCACCAGGCTCTGGGGGCAGGTCTTCGCGGGGCTGCAAGGCGCCCCACCAATTTGGCCAAGGTAAGAGAGGTTAGTCAGGGAGCCGCTGAGGCACCCGCAGTGTTCTTAGAATGCCTGATAGAAGCCTTCAGGCGGTATACTCCTTTTGACCCCACTTCTGAGGAACACAGTGCTTCAGTGGCTCTTGCCTTTATTGGGCAATCAGCGCCTGATATTAGAAAGAAGCTTCAGAGACTAGAAGGCTTACAGGATTTGTCGTTGAGAGATTTGGTGAAAGAAGCTGAGAAAGTTTATCATAAGAGAGAGACTGAGGAAGAGAAGGAATTAAGGAAGGAAAAGGAAAAAGAAAGTAAAGAGGAAAAGAGGGATAAGAAACAGAGAAATTTAACAAAAATCTTGGCCGCAGTAGTAGAAGGTAAGGGACGCCCGCCCTCTAGTGGTAGAACTAGTAAGGCAGGGCACCTGGACAACAGGCCTCCTTTGGATAAAGATCAATGTGCATACTGCAAAGAGAAAGGACATTGGGTGAAAGAATGCCCTAAAAAGCCACTGCAGAAGCCTCCAAAAAAGGTGTTGTCTCTGCTGGAAGACGAAGATTAGGGAGGACGGGGCTCGGAACCCCTCCCCGAGCCCAGGGTAACTCTGAAAGTGGAGGGGCAACCTGTTGAGTTCCTAGTAGACACCGGTGCTTAACATTCTGTATTAACTAAAGACAAGGGCCCTCTCTCTGGCAAAAAGTCTTGGGTAATTGGAGCTACAGGCCAGAAACTATATGCATGGACCACCCGAAGGGCAGTAGACTTAGGAGTAGGACGAGTAAATCACTCATTCCTCATTATACCGGAATGCCCTACGCCCCTGTTAAGAAGGGACATCTTGACCAAATTAAGAGCCCAAATATCTTTTCAAGCTTAGAAACCTCTGGTGACTAATCAGGAAAATAAGCCTTTGAACTTGAGTATTCTGACCATAAGATTGGAAGACGAATACTGTCTTTTTATGGAACCAGAGCCCTCCCGAATTAGTCAGGAATGGCTCGACCGATTCCCAGGAGCCTGGGCGGAGACGGCGGGCATGGGGCTCGCCAAGAACCAGCCCCCTGTAATCACAGAACTAAAAGCTTCAGCCTTGCCAGTGACTGAGAGGCAATATCCAATAAGTAAAGAAGCCAGGGATGGAATTAGGCCACATATCCAGAAGCTTATAGAACAGGGAATATTAGTAAAATGTCAATCCCCATGGAACACCCCCTTGCTGCCTATAAAAAAGGCAGGAATGGGAGATTACCGACCAGTACAAGATTTAAGAGAAGTTAACAAAAGGACACAGGACATTCACCCCGCCGTGCCAAATCCCTATAACCTACTAAGCTCCCTGGCCCCAAAAAACATCTGGTATTCAGTTTTAGATCTAAAAGATGCTTTCTTTTGTCTGCGCTTGCACCAGAACAGCCAACCGCTGTTTGCCTTTGAGTAGAAAGATCCCACCACAGGAACTACTGGGCAATTAACCTGGACTCATTTGCCACAAGGATTCAAGAAGTCGCCCACCCTCTTCGATGAGGCTTTTCATCAGGACTTGGCTTTCTACCGAGCTTCAAACCCACAGGTAACTTTGCTGCAATATGTTGATGACTTGTTGATAGCCGCTCCCACCCGGGAGACCTGCCAACAGGCCACTGAAGTCCTTTTGACTGAACTTGCCAAATTAGGGTATAGAGCATCTGCTAAGAAGGCACAGACCTGCCAACAACAAGTGATTTATTTGGGATATTCCCTGAGAAAAGGGAAAAGGTGGCTTACTGAAGCCCGGAAGAAGACTGTGATGCAGATTCTGGTCCCCACTACAGCACGCCAGGTTCGCGAGTTTCTGGAGACAGCGAAGTTTTGTAGATTGTGGATACCCGGATATGCATCCTTGGCCGCCCCTCTGTACCCCCTTACCAAGGGGACAGCCCTGTTTGTTTGGTGATCTGAGCAACAACAGGCCTTTGATGATATCAAGAAAGCCCTCCTCTCAGCACCCGCTCTAGCATTGCCAGACGTAACTAAGCCATTTGTCCTTTTCATGGACGAACAGAGCAGAGTAGCTCGAGGAGTGCTGACCCAACAATGGGGACCTTAGAAGAGACCTGTCGCCTATCTGTCAAAAAAATTAGACCCCGTGAGTAGTGGGTGGCCTGCCTGCCTGAGAGTAGTAGCAGCTGTGGCCCTCCTAGTTAAAGATTCTGACAAACTAACACTAGGACAAAAACTCACTGTAGTTGCTTCACATGCGTTAGAGAGCATAATCCGGCAACCACCCGAAAGATGGATGTCAAATGCCAGAATGACTCACTAACAGACCTTACTCCTGAATCGTGATCGTGTAGAATTTGCCCCACCCGCCATCCTAAACCCAGCTACTCTGCTCCCCGATTTGGAAAAAGAAGTACTTCATACCTGTCAGAAAATCCTGGCTGAGGAGGCGGGGACCCGCCAGGACTTACACGATCAGCCTTTAGAAAGACCAGGACTCCTGACTTAGTATACAGACGGGAGCAGTTACATTATAGATGGTTAGAGAATGGCGAGAGCTGCAGTAGTGGATGATAACCGAATCATGTGGGCCAGTAAACTTCCAATGGGCACGTCTGCACAGCGAGCAGAGCTCGTCGATCTGACTCAGGCTCTAAAGATGGCAGAAGGTAAGAGACTTAACGTCTATACCGACAGCCGATACGCTTTTGCCACCGCTCAAATACACGGGGCTATTTATAGACAGAGAGGGTTATTGACTTCTGCCGGGAGAGATGTTAAAAACAAACAAGAAATTTTAAATTTGTTAGAAGCCATCCATAGACCTAGAGAAGTGGCAATAATACATTGCCCTGGGCATCAAAAAAGTGACTCTCTAATAGCTCAAGGAAACAGAAGGGCGGACCAAGCTGCAAAACAAGCAGCCCAGGGAATGAATATCTTACCCCTCCAAGTGTACCCGGAGGCCACTTGTATTAAGAGCTTCCAGTATACACCCGAAGACCTCGCTTGTATAAACAAATTAGGGTTTAAAAATTCCTCACCCCACGAGATATACAAGTCTGAAAAAGGGAGAGTTGTCCTGCCTAAGAGAGAGGCAGAAGAATACTTAAGGCAATTGCATCAATTGATACATTTGAGAGCAAAAAACCTAAAGACCTTAGTTCAAGACTCCCCTTATCATGTTATTGGATTAAGAAAACTGGCTGACGAGGTTGTAAGAAATTGTGCTCCCTGCCAATTAGTAAATGTGAGTAAAAATCCAGTAACATCCGGGAAAAGACTTCGAGGGGATCACCCAAGAGCTTACTGGGAAGTTGACTTCACTGAGATCAAGCCTGTTAAGTATAGATATAAGTACCTTCTAGTTTTCCTAGACACATTTTCAGGATGGACAGAGGCGTTCCCCACCAAAACTGAGACACCTCAGACGGTGTCTGAAAAGATCCTTGAAGAAATATTTCCCAGGTTTGGAATCCCAAAGGTAATCGGCCCTGCCTTTGTTGCCCAGGTAAGTCAGGGATTGGCCGAGATTTTGGGGACGGATTGGAAATTGCATTGTGCATACAGGCCCCAGAGCTCAGGACAGGTAGAAAGGATGAATAGAACTCTAAAAGAGACCCTGACTAAATTATCCATAGAGACTGGTTTATATGATTGGTTGGTCCTCCTTCCCTTCGCCTTATTCCGAGTTAGAAACACCCCCAGCCGTTTTAGACTAACACCCTTTGAAATAATGTTTGGAGCCCCGGCTCCACTAAATGCAGCTCACCTCCACGTATCCCCTGAATCTGACTAATAAGTGTCTGCTTGAAAAGTTAGGGGCTCTGGAAGTTGTGCAGAAAGAAGTGTGGGCCTCTATCCGAGAAGCCTATCGGCCAGAGGACATTTCAGTACCTCACCCGTTCCAAGTAAGAGACACTGTCTACGTAAGGCGACATCGAAAGGACAATCTTGAGCCTCGGTGGAAAGGACCCTTCATCGTCCTTTTGACCACACCTACCGCTGTGAAAGTAGATGGCATCTCTTCCTGGATACATGCTTCACACCTGAAGAAAGCGCCTCAACCAGACCCGGACTGGCGAGTAATTCGAACTGATAACCCTCTTAAATTTCGCTTGTGTAAAAATGATTGTGTCACTAACAATTCTAATTCTAATGACCCAGTTACTTCCCACCTTCCAGAACCCTAACCCCCATGAACCCAGGTTACTCACATGGCAAATTATTACCCCAGCTTCCCAACAAGTAGTAGTCCAGTTAACAGGACAACACCCTAGGGGAACTTGGTGGCCTACCCTCACTGTAGATTTGTGCACTCTCTTCAAACAAGACCCATGGTATGAAGATAAATTTGGGGTACCCGGATGTGGTACTCGAGATTATACAGTGCATTGGGGCTCTGGGACCATGAAAGAGATCCAGAATACCTGCTTCTATGTATGCCCAGCCCCCTCAGCCGATAGTGCCAAGGCCTCACAGTGTGGTGGGAAGACAGATTTTTTCTGCAAAAATTGGGGTTGTGAACAAACAGGGACATGCCATTGGCTGACAGAAAGCGCAGGGAGATCTCCTCTAGGCCTCATAAAAATCCAGTGGAATACCGCTCATGCCCAATGCACGACTAATCCCACCTGCAACCCTATTGACATCTCTTTCACAGATGCAGGAAAAAGGGCAACAAACTGGGAAAAAGGGCTTATGTGGGGACTAAGACTCTACCAGAGTGGCTATGATAATGGAGTCTTGTTTATGCTCAGGGTTAAAGTAGAGACTCTTCCGGCTGTCCCAGTAAGACCCAACGCTGTCTTGCGGGATCAACCGCATCTCCCAGCCCCAGCCCCAAAACAGGCCCTAGCCCCACCTATAGACTCTGCCACCACTCCCTCCGCCTCCACTCTTGGCCGAGTCACCTCCTTTCCTGGCACCGGACAACGCCTTCTCAACCTCCTTGAAGGGGCTTTTCAGGTCTTAAATACCACCAACCCTAACACTACTGAATCCTGTTGGTTGTGTTTCTCTTCTGGGCCGCCTTATTATGAAAGATTGAGATTGTTAGACAGTTTTAACAAGACAACCCGTCACGAGATCTGTAGCTGGGGAAGCCACAAGAAGCTAACTCTGACTGAAGTAACTGGAAGAAGAAAATGTTTAGGTTCAGTCCCTCCCACCCATAAAGCTTTGTGTAATGAAACCATAGCTGTGACCTCCTTAGGTGAAAATGAGTATCTAGTCCCTCCTCCTGAAGGGTGGTGGGCTTGTAACACTGGAGTGACCCCATGTGTCTCTACTTCTGCCTTCAACTCCTCCCGCGATTTCTGTATCATGGTTCAGCTGGTGCCCAGGTTGATGTATCATGATGACCTCTCATTCGTAGCTGAATTTGAACCTAGGCATAGATATAGGAGGGAGCCGGTCTCGCTGACCTTAGCTGTGTTGTTAGGGATAGGAGTCGCAGCCGGAGTAAGAACAGGGACAGCTGCTATTATCTAAGGGAACCAACATTATGAGAGACTAAAGACAGCTATTGATGAAGACCTAAAAACCATAGAGCAATCCATTACTAAACTTGAAGAATCTCTGACTTCCCTCTCTGAAGTAGTCTTGCAGAACAGACGAGGGCTGAATCTGCTGTTTCTAAAAGGAGGATTGTGTGCAGCTTTAAAGGAAGAATGCTGCTTTAATGCAGACCATTCCGGAATAGTAAGAGATTCAATGTCAAAGCTTAGGGAGAGGCTAGACCAGAGAAAGAGAGAACGAGAAGCCGGCCAAGGGCTATTTGAATCTTAGTTCACTAGGTCTCCGTTGTTTACGACCTTGATATCCACTCTGGCTAGGCCCTTACTCATCCTTGTGTTGCTCCTCACTTTAGGACCCTGCATATTGAATCAGCTGATTACTTTTGTTAGAGAAAGAGTGAGTGCCGTTCATGTACTAATGTTGAAGCAACAATATTATTCACTCACCCAACAAGAAGATACAAATATTCCATGATTGGAATGCCCTTAAAGAGAAGTGGGGAAATGTAGAACCTGAAGAATCAAAAGTTAGCATAAGCACAGCCATCTTAAAGGCTCAAACACCATTTTCTAACCTAGAAGGAGAAAAATTACTAGATCTTTGAAAAACAAGTTAGTCAGCCAGTGTTAATTGTAGTGACCTTTAGTTAGCCAACCTCAATCAGTTAAGCTTATCTTGCTAGAACCACCCTAAACATTCCGAAAGTGATTTTATCTAATCAGACCCCTAGGATGAGGCGTCAGCCGAAAATTTATGTGTCTATGAAAAAAAAAACACTGTATTGTGACTGTAGAAAATACTGCCCCTTTGAAAATGCTATAAATACTTCTGGCTTTGTGAGTTCGGGGTCCTCGTTGAGACCCGCTGCCTCAGGCAAACGCATAGACCCCAGCTAGCTGGCCTCTGAATAAATTCCTCTTGCTTGTTGCATCAAGAGACGCCTTCCGTGAGTAATTTGAGGCGGCGTCCTCCTCTGGGAGAATCCAACAATCCCTCCAGAGTTTAAAACTTTCAGTGACTATTTTTGTATTCCATGGCAGTATGTTTATTTGCACGAGTTCAATAAGAATCTGTTTTCCTTGTGAGAAGACTAGTTAAGAACACAGGTCATACTGCCAGAGCTGTGACTGGAATGTCATACCTGAGAGACATGTGCATGGACTCAGATGTAAACGACTTTAAGGAACTAAGATTGACTTTGCAAAGCCCCTTGGAAAAACTGGCCTGTTACCTTGCTTACAGAGTTCCCAGCAGCCTTACCAGGTGAGTAAAGAAGGTCACACTTCCTGGCAGGTGCAGAGACCTCGAAAAGAGAGGAATTCACCCAAATCTACAGGTACTGCAGGCAAAACCTGATGGCAAGTCTAGCTTGGCTGTCTGGCCTCAAGAGGCCTTTAAAAGTTCAATCTGAAATTCCTTACAAAAAGTTCCAGCAAAGCATATTTAAAAGAGCCTGTGTAATCAATTGCTCTTCTCGATGCACTTGTGCAAATAATCAAGCCAGTTGTTAATTATTTTCTTAACCTGGTTACTTCTAATAAAAATGAGAGTGATTTTAGAGAAAAGTATTGTTTCAATAACGCAGCCTCCTTCCAGAATAGAAAATCCAACTCCAGATGTTGCTACATAACCTAATAACACAATTAGTTTTATCTCGCCTAGAAGCCACAAAACTGCAAAACCCAGAATAAATGCGCCAGCCTTCTGAGGCCCTCTCAACTGACCAGTGATGGAGACCTAGCTGCACCCTTTACTGCGCCCCCTCTCAGCATGAAGCAGCCAGAGCGGTCGTCGCCCCCTTTCCCTAGCAGCAGCTAGAGTTTCTGTCTGTAGAAGTGAGAATGAGACAGGAACCATAAGCTTAGACAGAATAAAGTGAGAGCCTCTGAAGAAAACAAGGCAAGATCTTTATTATGCTAATCATTTGTATAAGATTCACTTTAGCATGCTAAAAGGCTCAGGCCTGTGTGCTGTTTTTTCTCCTTCAGATCTGACTAAGTAATTTTGCAAGCTGAGCAGTTCAGACCCAGCTATAGACGGCATAGTAAAAAGCAAGATTCTTTAGCAAATAGACAATGTCTCAGCCCACCTTAGAGGCTGGGCATGCAATCTTTTGATGTGCACCCGAACCAAAGCGCCAGTGTCCCAGAGAGAAATCAAAGAAATAAATTATCTTTCGAAGCATATTGTGCCTTTCCCCTATTGCACTACCAAACAGATGACCTCTAATTTCATGATTGAAACAGTTACAAGAAAAAGGGGGGAATGTAAGGGAATGCAAGAAACACCCTAGAGCGAGAGCCACCCAGTTTCCTTACCCTAAGGGGGATGAAACTCGTGGGGACGAAACTCGTGACAAGACGTTAAGGGATGCTCGTGCAAAGGTCAGGCAAGCGGCGGGTCCCCGTTTCAACTTTATTGGTCAAAGCATGGGGTTTGTTTTAACTTCATTGGTTGTGATGTATGGGCGTTGGTGTAATGGCTGTGGAAATCCTATATAATCTATACCTAAAGTTGCTTGGGGGTCGACAGCTCGGACTCGACCTGCGTGTCAGGGGAGGTGCTTTCAGCCCCAGCTAGCTGGCTGAATAAAGACTTTGCTTAGATTTACATCTCCGTGCCTGTGTGGTTTGTTCCCTGGAGAAGCCCCGGAGTCCTGGAACCTAACAGTCAGACTTTCTTTAGTTGTGATAAGTCCGGGGAAAGGAAATCCCGGGGCAAAATACATCTAAAAACTGGAATCAGTCACAGGGAGAAATAAAGTTTAAAACCTGTTTATTGCTTACAAACTGCAGTCTCGGCCATTTTTCTCTTTCGTGCTTCAGCAGAAGCCAAAAACCGGCCCTCCCCCTCACCTCTCATGTACAGATAAGCCCTCCTTTGCCCAGGTAATTACCCACTGATATGGAGATGAACTTGTCAGCACCTGAGGAAAGATGCAAATGCACTAAAGCTATACCTCTTCCCACGTGTGAACACCTGTTGATATGCAGATGTACCAAATCCAGGCGAGATATTCTAGAAATGTTACAATTTTACCCACAGTTGTTTTCCAGACGAATGTTGCTTTCCTACAAATGCTCCATCATAACTGAAAGAGGAAGTTGTCTATACCTTCCAGATAAGTTATGTTTTCCTGAAACAAAACAAAAACAGAGAAAACAGCAAAAAGGCAAAAATGAAGGGGTCACTAGTTGTAACACCTGGGGAGAGGAAATCCTGGGTCAAAATACCTCTAAAACCGATATCAACAAAAGGGAGAAATAAAGTTTAAAAACTGTTTGTTGCTTACAAACAGCATTCCTGGGCAGTCTGTCTTTTCTGCTCACGCAGAAGCAAAACCAACACCTCCCCGCATCCCCACCTCTCAGATTCTTACCACGTCACTTGCCCAGTTAATTACCCATTGATATCGAGATAACAGGGTAGGAGAGCCAGGGAGACTTTTATTGACAGATATACTGAGAAGACAGATAGAGCTCCTGGCGTGAGCCAGGAGGGGACAAGAGAGCCCATGGTGGTGCGATGCCTAGGGTTTCTTAATTAATTTATTTTTATTTTTAAACATTTTTTAAATTTTGGTATCATTAATCTACAATTACATGAAGAACATGTTTACTAGGCGCTGCCTTTCACCAAGTCCCCCCCACATACCTCTTCACAGTCACTGTCCATCTGCGTAGTAAGATGCTGTAAAATCACTATGTAAGGCTGGAGACACCAGGGGAAGGGGTGAGCCTGATGGACAAGCTCAGGCCTCACCAAACGAGGTGAAGATACCAACAGTTCTGGTCTGACAACATTCCAGAGCCTGATCAGATAACACTCCCAACTAGAGCCCTTCCCCCAAGCTAAAAGATTAGTGGTAACTTTCCAGTACCTGGCTAAAGGCCAATGAGAGACCACCACGTACCCTAGGCGAGCCAATCCTCACACCACTGTACTCCTTTGCTCCCTCTTCCCCTGCTTTCTTTAAAAACTTGCTGCCTGCCTTGCTGGGTGTGAATCTCCCAGCCTGTGTTTCAGACCGAGGAACATCACCCAGGGATTGCATTCAAATAAGCTGCCTGGCCCTTTGTTGCCTGCTTATTTCGGTTGGAGTTTATCTTACATTTGGTGCCAGGGAAGGAGCGTGAGCGGGGGGGGGGGGGGGGGGGGGGCGCCCAGCCACCAGTAGCCCCGCCTCCTCCTTCCCCGACCCGGGACCTCAGCCTGCTCTCCACTGCATGGACTATTTTCTGGTGAGTCTCTCAGTTTCCCCCGGTCTGTTTCCCTTCCTAACTCCATTTCACCTGGTCTGTTAGAAATCGTAGCTACTTCCAGGGGGGCATCTGGCCCATGGGCATTCAGCCCACCCACTGTGGGCATCCGGCCCACCCCAGGCCCTACGGTACAGGACACGTACCTACCCCAGGCCTCAGGACATCTGTGGGAATCTGGCCTGGCCCTGACCGTGCGGTGTGGGAGATGTCCCTCACCCAGGCTACCAGGACATCTCCCCTGACTTGGTGTGCTTGGAATGCTGGATGCTCCTCTCAGCGGGATTAGTTGGGAGGTGACGCAGACATGGGGAACCAGCCCTCAAAAGCAGAGGCCCAGACCCCATTGTGGTGTCTCATTTCTAATTTGGCTACTCTATATTTGTCCCAGGAAGTTTGCAAATGGAAGCTGGTCTTCCTTTGCTCTCAGGCCTGGCCTCAGTATGCCTTGGACAACCAATCTCACTGGCTCCCTGAGGGAACTTTCGATTTTGGCCCCCTCACTGACTTAACTAATTATTGCCAACGGAGTGGAAAGTGGAGTGAAATCCCATATGTGAAGGCTTTTTGGACTCTGCACACCTGCCCAGATTTGTGTGTTAAGTGTACTCCTTCCCAAGTTTTGTTAGCTCAGGACTCTGCCAAAGACCGCTGATCTCTACCCCTCCTATTACTGGGAGGCTCTTCTTTGACGGACTTGGCAGAGGATCTTGGCTACCCACCTTCCCGCTCCTCCAGGCCCACAGCGGGGGCCAGCTCCCTTCCTCAATGTATCTCTCCTCCATCTTGTTCTCCTTCTCTTCCGGTTTCTCCACCATTTTGTTCCCCTTATCTTCTGGTTTCTCCACCACCTTGTCCTCCTTCTCTTCCAGTTTCTCTGCCATCTTGTTTTCCTCTTCCAGTTTCTCCACCATCTTGTTCCCCTTCTCTTCCAGTTGTGCCACCATCTTGCTCCACAGGTGCCAACTACACTTCAGATAAAGCAGATAAAACTCCCCCATACCCCAGTCCCCTGCCTTCAAGCTCCACATCGATTCCCAGGTTGTATACCCCCACTGCCAAGGTCAACCCCTCCATCCCCTCCTTCAAACCCACCACTGTCTTACTCACTGTGGCTGGTGCTCAAATGGTCCAGCCCTCCTGTACCCGCTCTAAGTCACAGTGGTCTCGAGCTCACGTGATGGCTCCTCTGAGGGAGGTAGTGGGGGCTGAAGGTGTAGTGCAGGTTCATGTTCCTTTTTCCCTGGCAAACTTGTCCCAAGTAGAACAGCAATTGAAGTCCTTTTCCTGCCACCCCATAATGTTCGCTAAGCAGTTTAAGTATCTCACTCGAGCTTACAAGTTCACCTGGCACAATGTACATGTAGTCCTCCAATCCACTCTAACCCCAGAAAGAATATGACCATGTCATGGTGGTGGCACAGCACTGTGCCAATGAAACCCATGCCACAGATGAGCAGGAACCTATGGGCAGAGAAGCTATTCCTCTACAAGAACCCCTGTGAGACTATATTTCTCCCAAGGGTGAAGCATGCTGGGATTGCATGGTTTGTTACTTATTGGCAGGTGTGAACTCAACTGCCCAAAAGGCTATCAATTATGATAAGCTTAGAGAAATTACCCAGAAACCTGATGAAAACCCATCAGAATTCCTCAAGTGCCTAAAAGAAACTCTAGGAGCATTTACTAAAATTGACCCAGCCTCAGCATTAGGTTCTTCTCTCCTGGCCATGCATTTTATAACTCAGTCAGCTCCCAACATCAGGAGCAAGTTAAAAAAAGCTGAAGATGGTCCCCAGACCCCTCTAGGAGACCTGGTAGATATGGCATTTAAAGTTTTTCATGCCCAAGAGGACGAGAGCAAGAGGAGGTCAGCTGCCCAAATGGCAGAACAGACTCACGCCATAACAGCTACTCTGCGGCCGGCTCATGGAGATCGTCAGGGTGTCCCTGAAGATTGACTTGAACCTCGGGGCCTTTGATTTCGGTGTGGTGAAGAAGGGCACTAGGCACAGAAGTGCCCCAACCAACCACGCAGACCGACCAGACCCTGCCCCAGCTACGGTAAGCAAGGTCATTGGAAAGTAGACTGTCCACTTGGGGGTAGTTCTCCTCTGGCAGCAGAGCCCAGCGGAGGGCGGAAGCCCTCGAAAAACTACCTTTCAGACCTGCTGGGCATCCTCGAAAACTGAAGATGCCTAGACTCGGACACCCCAATCACCCTTGCCGAGCCCAGGGCCAAGCTGTGGGTAGCGGGTAAGCCCATCTCCTTCTTAGTGGATATGGGGGCTACCTACTCTGTTCTCCCATCCTTTAAAGGGCCTTTGAACCCTGCCAAGGTCTCTGTAGTTGAGGTCATGGGAACCCTCTCCAAGCATTTAGAGATGGGCCCAATAGCCTGCACCTTCCAAGGCATCCCATTTACCCATTCCTCTCTAGTCATGCCTTCCTGTCCTACACCTCTGTTAAGAAGGGATTTGCTCTATAAGTTAGGAACCTCTACTTCCCTCCCACCTTTTAAATGTGTACAAGATGGCAGAAACTCCCTCATTGCTTTGGTTGGCAAAAGAGTGTTAGATGACGGTAACCTGAGTCTCCCGACTTCCTGAACTGGTGTCAATCCAGTCGTGTGGGACATCTCCACAACTGTGGTGGCAACCCACCACACCACAGTTTTAATATGTCTTGAAGACCCATCCTGCTTCCCCTCTCAGCCTCAATTTCCCATTTCACAGGCTCATCGAAGGGGACTACAGCCTATTGTTAATCGTCTACTCTCACAGGGGCTTTCAGTACCAACTAACTCTCCATGCAATACTCCCATCTTGCTGGTGAAAAAGCCTTCTAGAGCATATCACCTCGTTCAAGATCTTCAAATAATTAACGAGGCTGTTATTCCCTTACACCCAGTTGTGCCTAACCCATATACTCTTCTGTCTCACATCTTTTCTGGTACCTCTCATTTTACTATACTAGACCTTAAACATGCCTTTTTCACTATACCTCTCCACTCAGACTCACAGCTGCTATTTGCCTTTATGTAGGAAGACCCTGACACCTGTCGATCTAGACAATTGACCTGGACAGTTCTACCTCAAGGTTTTAGAGAGAGCCCCCATCTTTTTGGACAGGCCCTGGCAGAGGACCTCTTGCAACATTCAATGGGTAAGAGTACTCTCCTCCAATACGTAGATGATCTTTTACTTTGCAGCCCCTCAAAGGAGGTCTTGGTCCTGGACATGACATCCCTTCTTAATTTCCTGGCAGACATGGGATACAGGGTATCCCCTGCCAAAGCACAGCTGTGTCTACCTCAGGTTACATACCTCGGGCTAACTCTTAACTCCCACCACTAAAGCCCTGCCAGCAGACCGAGCAGCTGTGATTAAAGCTCTCCTGCCACCTACTTCAATCCTTTCTAGGATTAGTGGAGTTTTTCAGACACTAGGTGCCTAACTTTGCCCTTCTGGCCAGACTGCTTTATGCAGCTGCCACGGAGACTTCTACTGGGCCACTGACTTCACCCACTGAGGTGGCTTCTGCTTTCAATCAGTTGTGGGATGCGTTGCTTTCATCCCCCCCATTGATGCTCCCCAACTTAACTAAGCCCTTTACCCTATATACAGCAGGGAGGGCAGGAGTGGCAACAAGAGTGCTGGTACAGCCAGTGGAGCTAGAGTACCATCCCATTGCCTTTCTCTCCAAACAGATACCACCACCAGGGGGTGGCAACCTTGCCTCCAAACCTGGCAGCTGTGGAAAGTCTAGCCTGAGAAGCCCTGAAATCAACCCTCCAACAGCCCATTACTGTGTATTCCCCACACCAGTTACAAGATCTTATGAGTCATAAATCCCTGGCTTCCTCGAGTCCTTCAAGGATACAAGAATTCCATCTTCTGTTCATTGAACATCCGCAGGTAATCCTACAAGTCTCTCCACCCCTTAACCTACCCGCCTTGCTTCCCATCAGCGATCAGGCAGATCAGCCCACTCATTCCTGTGTAGAAGTTGTAGAGGCTCTTAGGAAACCTAGAGAGGGCCTACAGGATGTGCCCCTTGAAGACCCTGACTTGACTTTTTTCGTGGATGGAAGCTCGGTGAAGGAGGGTGGTGGAGTGTGAAGAGCAGCCTATGCAGTGGTAACTCTGTCACAGGTGATAGAAGCAAACCTACTCCCATCTGGGACCACCTCCCAGAAAGCCAAATTAGTAGCTCTTACCCGGGAGTTACAGCTGGCAGCTGAGAAGAGGGCCACAATTTATACTGACTCTAAATATGCCTTGCTAATTACACACAATCATGCTGTGATTTGGAAAGAAAGGGGCTTCCTTACCACTAAGGGAACCCCTATCATCAATGGTAGGGCAATCAGCCACCTGCTACAGGCCCTACAAGACCCCAAAGAAGTGGCCATCATGCATTGTAAGGGACATCAGACTAGAAATGATCCAGTAACCAGAGGTAATGTGTTGGCAGATGCTACGGACCGAAAATTAACATCCAGTTTGGGGCAACCCTCTGTGCTGTTTCTTTCCCCCTCTCTATTGAACCAATAACCCGATGATGAATGGCAACTGCTTCTACATCAAGGGGGGATGTTGGGAGATCAGGGATGGATATATCTCGAGGGACAAATTGCCCTTCCCCAAGCCCAAGGCAGAGATGTCATATCCAAAATTCATCAGTTTCTACACATTGGGCTGGAAGCCATGCACCAATTTCTCTACCCCATATTTGCCCCTTATGGTCTCCACAAGGCCATAGACCAGGTGCACCAAGCCTGCACTACTTGTCATCGCATCTTGTCTCAAGGTGCTCTGAAGATCCAGATGGCCCTCCACCAGATGAGAGGAACAATCCCCGGACAGGACTGGCAAGTCGATTTCATTCTTCATACCTAAGCATAAAAAGCTCCAGTATTTACTAGTTCTGGTTGATACCTTTTCAGGGTAGATTGAAGCCTTCCCCACCAGTCAAGAGACAGCTTTGGTAGTGGCACAGACATTGGTGGTGCATATCATTCCCTGCTTTGGCCTGCCTGCCTCGCTACAGTTGGACAGTGGGCCTGCTTTTGTCTCTTGGGTCACTCAGCTAACAGCCGAGGCTATCAATATCACCTGGAACCTCCATATACCCTACCACCCCTAATCATCAGGTAAGGTCAAAAGGGCTAACGGTCTCTTAAAAGACCAACTAACCTGTCTCTAGAGGTGAAGCTCTCGTGGCCCGATCTTCTCCCCATCGCTCTCAGCTGCATGCTGACCCCAGAAACCGGCTGGACTAAGCGCATTTGAGCTGATGTTTCGCAGGCCCTTCTTACTAAACACAGGCCTACCCGCTACTTCTCCTCCTTTGGCCTCCTACCTTCCTTATTTTACAGTGTTGAGACATCTTCTTAGGGAACATGAAGACCAGCTCCTACCCCAACCTACCAACCTACGTCATCCAACAACCCAGGAGATGTAGTGATCCTTCAGCCAGGAGACGAGGTACTCCTAAGAGAACCCCAGCCAAAATCTCTCCAACCCCACTGGATAGGGCCTTATACAGTAATCCTCACTATGCCCTCAGCAGTCAAACCACATGGGCATTCCTCCTGGTATCACCTTCCTAGGCTCAAACGGGTACCCAGACATGATGATTGGGTGTCTTGTGAGGTGGGTCCTCTTAAGCTGTGGGTTAATCGTGTCAAGTACAACCAGCCAGATGAATAGCCCGGTGGTCTCCAGGCAGAGTTATTCTGCATGGAAGTTTAAGCTCCAACTAACTCTTTATGGAATCAACCAAGAAGTAGGCACCCAAAGTTGCCCATGTGTAGGTTGTCAGGCACCAATTCAAATACCGGTACACACAGACATCTTAAACACTTTCTCAAACCCTACGCTCTGCTTTCCGTATGACCAAATCTCTCATACATGTATTTTCCAGTCCAACATGTATGGGGAATGTCATCCTGAATTAGACACATGTAGAGTTCATGCAGTAGAAAAAACAGCGAGAGGAGTCTCTGACAACATGTTCTTCAGAATACAAGATAAGCTATACATTATCATTAGTGACCCATGGGATCCACGCTGGGAAAAAGGAGTACAGGGCAAGCTATACGACAGTTACTGATGGTCCCCACAGGGCACAGTATATATCAAGAGGGAATGGACCACTGTAAATCCCATTCTCACGGAAGTTCTAAACACCCAGGCACAGGTATCAAGTAATATTCTAAAAACAGAACAGGAACTAAAACAGAAGATTCAGTCGGACCCCTACCCCCACTCTCTATGACCAGCAGGAGCACCACTTTCCTGAGCTGGAGTCATCAGAGAAATAGTGTGGTTTCTTAATGCTTCACATATCCTCAGCAATGTGTCCAATTATTTCCTCTGCGCCTCCCTCCAATGCCCGCTGGTGGCGGCAGTTCCCGTTAGTTTTTTCCAGGCTCAACCAGTAAATTCTGAAAATGACTGTGTCCTCCCTTTATGCGAGGTACCATTGTAGAAAACGAGCCTTAAGCCTGAAGCTCGACATAAGTCCGGGGCCACCATAAAATGGCACGAAGAACCATCATCCCCACTGACCTGCTACCTGACCCAGCATTCCACCATCTCAGAATTGTCAATGAAAAGTCAGTGCTGATGACGGGTAACCATAGACACTCCAATCTCTCTTCAAGGGGGTGTGTTCTTCTGGTGCAATAATACACTTACCCAATGCATCAACAGCACCATGGTAGGACCCTGCTTTCGGTGATGCTAGTGCCCCAACTAACATTGTACAGCAAACCTGAGGTAAGACAGGCATTAGACGAATAGTCCACATATCAAAACACTAGACAGAAGAGGGTGGTTTTTCTATCTGTGCTAGTGGGAGTGAGCCTAGTTACTGCAGTGGCCACGGCCGCCACAGGGGCAGGAGCATTAAGCCATAGCTTAGTCAGCTCTCAGGGTCTAGCAAGTCAATCGGTAGCATTAGACGATAGAGTGAGCCTACCCTTGGGAGAAACTTCGACCTCCCTTATTTCCCTCCAGCGACAACTTACTTCCCTTGCACAGGACACCCTTCAAAAGCAGCGGGCCTTAGATCTGCTTACCGCAGAAAAGGGTGGAATCTGTATTTTCTTGCAGGAAGAATACTGCTACTATATCAATGAGTCTGGGGTCGTAGAACAAAGCGTAAAAAAACTACAAGAACTACAAAAAGACCTCCACAAAACACGAGTACCTGAAGGCGACCCTTATGGGTGGCTTCAGTCTCCCATAATGGCCAGGCTAGTGCCTCTGCTAGGCCCCTTAATAACAGTTTGTGGTTTACTCTTTTTTTTTTTTTTGAGAGGGCATCTCTCATATTTATTGACCAAATGGTTGTTAACAACAATAAAATTCTGTATAGGGGACTTAATGCACAATCATTAATCAACCCCAAGCCTAATTCTCAACAGTCTCCTATCTTCTGAAGCATAATGAACAAGTTATTACATGGTGAACAAGTTCATACTTAGTGAATAAGTTCTTACATGGTGAAGAGTGCAAGGGCAGCCATATCACAGAAACTTTCAGTATTGATCATGCATCATGAACTATAAACAATCAAGTCAGATATGATTATTCATTTGATTTTTATATTTGATTTATATGTGAATCCCACATTTCTCCCTTATTATTATTATTATTATTATTTTAAATAAAATGCTGAAGTGGCAGGTAGATACAAGATAAAGGTAGAAAACATAATTTAGTGCTGTAAGAGGGCAAATGTAGATGATCAGGTCTGTGCCTATAGACTAAGTATTAATCCAAGCTAGACAAGGGCAACCAAAGATCCATGGATGCAGAAGATTTCTCTCAAAACAGGGGGGGTGAGGTTCTAAGCCTCACCTCTGTTGATCCCCAATTTCTCACCTGATGGCCTCCCTGCTACTGTGCCTGTCTTAGGTTGTTCCTCCCTTGAGGAATCTTACCCGTCTCTGGCTAACCAGTCATCTTCTGGGGCCATACAGGGAAATGTAAAGTTGGTGAGAGAGAAGCAATATTCTTTGAAAAGGTTAGATGTTTACTTCTTTGCAGATTTATGCCCTGTGGCTTCTATGCCCAGCATTTGTCTTGAGGTATCTTTATCACTTGGAAGAATTATGATACTTGTTAATTTTCGATATGAGGCACGAATTCTACTACAGGGTTGTAATTAGGAAGGAAGAAGAAAAGCTATAGAAGTAGCAGATGGAAGAAAACATGGGAAGATTGATTATTTCTTTGACATATCTTCTTGTAGAGTAACATAAGCATGTATAGGTTTTAACAAACTACTAATTAAATTGCGTACGCACATTAACATAATAGGAATACAGCTACATAACAAAAGCAGACCTACAATTACCAGCCATATCCAGTGAAACCAAGAAACCAGGTAGGTACCCTAGGCATTTGTGAAAACTTATCAATGATATGATAGACATTGTCTAACTGAATTTGAATAGTTTGAGAAAAATCAGACAAAACAACACATTCCTGGGAACTGTTCACATTCCATATGTTCTTTTAACAGTAGATAGTCTATAGTTGCACGATTTTGGAGCACTGCAACTTGCACTTCTCATAATTCTTGATTGAGTTCCAACAGTATAGATCCAGTCAAATTTGTTGTTTTACTGTATGCACAGGCCCGCTTAGATATCTCCTTCTTCATCCCAATGGCAAGTCCAAGAACTGGTGGGATGAATGCAGCTACAACTGCAACAGTGCCAGGATCTTTGTTGAAGTTTTTTGATGATCATCTTCTGGAATGACTCTTCCAGAGGATGTTGATGTTGGAAGTTCTTCTTCATATCGTATCTTAATTCGTTTTCTGGGTAGCCAAATTAGACTTTGATCCTCTGTATAAACACAAAAAAACCCTTTGCCCACACTTTGATATGACTTGTATACCATTGTGAGGAACCTATTGGAGATCACCACACAGGAACAGCTTTTTTTTAAGAGAAAGGAATATTATCAGAAAAATGTACTTCCATAACTGATCATCTGACACCGTTTAAAAGATCAAAATTAAAGATATGTAAAGCATGCATTAATCGCTGATTTGCAGTTAGTTTTATCCTATCAGGGAGTAACCCCCTTTTCTTTCTCTCTCTTTCTTTTTGTTGTCATTAATCTACAATTACATGAAGAACATTATGTTTACGAGGCTCTCCCCTACACCAAGTACCCCCCCACAAACTCCATTTCAGTCACTGTCCATCAGCATAGCAAAATGTTGTAGAATCACTACTTGTCTTCTCTGTGTTGCACAGCTCTCCCCTTTCTCCCATACCCCACATTATGCATGCTAATCATAATACCCCCTTTCTTCTTCCCCCCTTATCCCTCCTTACCCACCCAAACTCCCCAGTCCCTTTCCCTTTGGTACCTGTTAGTAAATTCTTGGGTTCTGTGATTCTGCTGCTGTTTTGTTATTTCAGTTTTTCCTTTCTTCTTATACTCCACAGATGAGTGAAATCATTTGGTATTTGTCTTTCTCTGCTTGGCTTATTTCACTGAGAATAATACCCTTTAGATCCATCCATGTTGTTGCAAATGGTAGGATTTGTTGTCTTCTTATGGCTGAATAATATTCCATTATGTATATGTACCACATCTTTATCCATTCATCTACTGATGGACACTTAGGTTGTTTCCAATTCTTGGCTATTGTAAATAGTGCTGCGATAAACATAGGGGTGCACCTGTCTTTTTCAAACTGGAGTGCTGCATTCTTAGGGTAAACTGCTAAGAGTGGAATTCCTGGGTCAAATGGTAACTCTATTTTGAGCATTTTGAGGAACCTCCATACTGCTTTCCACAATGGTTGAACTAACTTACATTCCCACCAGCAGTGTAGGAGGGTTCCCCTTTCTCCACAACCTCGCCAACATTTGTTGTTGTTTGTCTTTTGGATGGCAGCCATCCTTAATGGTGTGAGGTGATACCTCATTGCGGTTTTAATTTGCATTTCTTTGACAACTAGCGATGTGGAGCATCTTTTCATGTGTCTGTTGGCCATCTGTATTTCTTTCTTGGAGAACTGTCTGTTCAGTTCCTCTGCCCATTTTTTAATTTGATTATTTGCTTTGTGTTTGTTGAGGTGGGTTAGCTCCTTATATATTTTGGATGTCAAGCCTTTATTGGATCTGTCAATTACAAATATATTCTCCCATACTGTAGGGTACCTTTTTGTTCTGTTGATGGTGTCTTTTGCTGTACAGAAGCTTTTCAGCTTAATATAGTCCCACTTGTTCATTTTTGCTTTTGTTTTCCTTGCCCGGGGAGATAGGTTCAAGAAGAGGTCACTCATGCTTATGTCTAAGATATTTTTGCCTATGTTTTTTTCTAAGAGTTTTACGGTTTCATGACTTACATTCAGGTCTTTGATCCATTTCCAATTTACTGTTTTGTATGGGGTTAGACAATGGTCCAGTTTCATTCTCTTACATGTAGCTGTCCAGTTTTGCCAGCACCATCTGTTGAAGAGACTGTCATTTCCCCATTGTATGTCCATGGCTCCTTTATCAAATACTAATTGACCATATATGTTTGGGTTAATGTCTGGGGTCTCTAGTCTGTTCCACTGGTCTGTGGCTCTGTTCTTGTGCCAGTACCAAATTATCTTGATTACTATGGCTTTGTAGTAGAGCTTGAAGTTGAGGAGTGAGATCCCCCCTACTTTATTCTTCTTTCTCAGGATTGCTTTGGCTATTCAGGGTCTTTGGTGTTTCCATATGAATTTTTGAACTATTTGTTCCAGTTCGTTGAAGAATAATGTTGCTGATAATTTGATAGGGATTGCATCAAATCTGTATATTGCTTTGGGCAGGATGGCCATTTTGACGATATTAATTCTTCCTAGCCACGAGCATGGGATGAGTTTCCATTTGTTAGTGTCCCCTTTAATTTCTCTTAAGAGTGTCTTGTAGTTTTCAGGGTATAGGTCTTTCACTTCTTTTGTTTGGTTTATTCCTAGGTATTTTATTCTTTTTGATGCAATTGTGAATGGAGTTGTTTTCCTGATTTCTCTTTCTATTAGTTCATTGCTAGTGTATAGGAAAACCACAGATTTCTGTGTGTTAGTTTTGTATCCTGCAACTTTTCTGTATTCCGATATCAGTTCTAGTAGTTTTGAAGTGGAGTCTTTTCAGTTTTTTATGTACAATATCATGTCATCTGCAAATAGTGACAGTTTAACTTCTTCTTTACCAATCTGGATTCCTAGTATTTCTTTGTTTTGTCTAATTGCCATGGCTAGGACCTTCAGTACTATTAAATAACAGTGGGGAGAGTGGGCATCCCTGTCTTGTTCCTGATCTCAGAGGAAAAGCTTTCAGCTTCTCGCTGTTCAGTATGATGTTGGCTGTGGGTATATCATATATGGCCTTTATTATGTTGAGGTACTTGTCCTCTATACCCATTTGGCTGAGAGTTTTTATCATGAATGGATGTTGAATTCTGTCAAATGCTTTTTCAGCATCTATGGAGATGATCATGTGGTTTTTGTCCTTCTTTTTGTTGATGTGGTGGATGATATTGATAGATTTTCGAATGTTGTACCATCCTTGCATCCCTGGGATGAATCGCACTTTGTTATGCTATATGTTCCTTTTTATGTATTTTTGAATTAGGTTTCCTAATATTTTGTTGAGTATTTTTGCATCTACGTTCATCAGGGATATTGGTCTGTAATTTTCTTTTTGGTAGGGTCTTTGCCTGGTTTTGGTGTAAGGGTGATGTTGGCTTCATAGAATGAGTTTGGGAGTATTCCCTCCTCTTCTATTTTTTGGAAAACTTCAAGGAGAATGGGTATTATGTCTTCTCTGTATGTCTGATAAAATTCCGAGGTAAATCCGTCTGGCCTGGGGGTTTTGTTCTGGGGTAGTTTTTTGATTACCATTTCAATTTCTTTGCTCGTAATTGATTTGTTTACCTTGTGTTTCTTCCTTGGTCAGTCTTGGAAGGTTGTATTTTTCTAGGAAGTTGTCCATTCTTCTAGGTTTTCCAGCTTGTTACCTTATGGGTTTTCATATTAGTCTTTAATAATTCTTTGTATTTGTGTGGAGTCTGTTGTGATTTCTCCATTCTCATTTCTGATTCTGTTGATGAGTGTTGATTCTCTTTTTCTCTTAATAAGTTTGGCTAGAGGCTTATCTATTTTGTTTATTTTCTCAAAGAACCAGCTGTTGGTTTCATTGATTTTTGCTATTATTTTATTCTTCTCAATTTTGTTTATTTCTACTCTGATCTTTATTATGTCCCTCCTTCTACTGGCTTTAGGACTCATTTGTTCTTCTTTTTCCAGTTTGGATAATTGTGATGTTAGACTATTCATTTGGGATTGTTCTTCCTTCTTTAAGTGTGCCTGGGTTGCTATATACTTTCCTCTTAAGACTGCTTTTGCTGCGTCCCACAGAAGTTGGGGCTTTGTGTTGTTGTTGTCATTTGTTTCCGTATATTCCTTGATCTCATTTTAATTTGGTCGTTAATCCACTGATTAAGTAGGAGCATGTTTTTAAGCTTCCATGTGTTTGTGAGCCTTTTTGTTTTCTTTGTAGAATTTATTACTAGTTTTATACCTTTGTGGTCTGAAAAGTTGGTTGGTAGAATTTCAATCTTTTGGAATTTACTGAGGCTCTTTTTGTGACCTAGTATGTGGTCTATTCTGGAGAATGTTCCTTGTGCACTTGAGAAGAATGTATATCCTGTTGCTTTTGGATGTAGAGTTCTATAGATGTCTATTAGGTCCATCTGTTCTAGTGTGTTTTTCAGTGCCTCCATGTCCTTACTTATTTTCTGTCCAGTGGATCTATCCTTTGGGGTGAGTGGCGTGTTGAAGTCTCCTAAAATGAATGCATTGCATTCTATTTCCCCCTTTAGTTCTGTTAGTATTTGTTTCACACATGCTGGTGCTCCTGTGTTGGGTGCTTATATATTTAGAATGGTTATATCCTCTTGTTGGACTGAGCCCTTTATCATTATGTAATGTCCTTCTTTATCTCTTGTTACTTTCTTTGTTTTGAAGTCTATTTCATCTGATACTAGTACTGCAACCCCTGCTTTCTTCTCTCTGTTGTTTTTGTGCATGTCTTTGGGTTTGAGGTGAGTTTCTTGTAAGCAGCATATAGATGGGTCTTGCTTTTTTATCCATTCTATTATTCTGTGTCTTTTGATTGGTGCATTCACTCCATTTACATTTAGGATTACTATTGAAAGATATGTACTTTTTGCCATTGCAGGCTTTAAATTCGTGGTTACCAAAGGTTCAAGGTTAGCTTCTTTAGTATCTTACTGCCTAACTTAGCTCGCTTATTGAGATGTTAAATACACTGTTTGGAGATTCTTTTTTTCTCTCCTTTCTTATTCCTCCTCCTCCATTATTTATATGTTGGTTGTTTTATTCTGTGCTCTTTTGTGTTTCCTTTAACTGCTTTTCGTGGGTAGTTGATTTTATTTTTTGCGTTTAGTTAGTATTTTGTTGGTCTGCTTTCTTTGCATGATTTTATTTTCTCTGGTGACATCTGTTTAGTCTTAGGAGTGCTCCCGTCTAGAATAGTCCCTCTAGAATACCCTGTAGAGTTGGTTTGTGGGATGCAAATTCCTTCAACTTTTGCTTGTCTGGGAATTGTTTAATGCCTCCTTCATATTTAAATGATAATCTTGCTGGATACAGTATCCTTGGTTCAAGGCCCTTCTGTTTATTGCATTAAATATATCATGCTATTCTCTTCTGGCCTGTAAGGTTTCTGTTGGGAAGTCTGATGATAGCCTGATGAGTTTTCCTTTATAGGTGACCTTTTTCTCTCTAGCTGCCTTTAAAACTCTTTCCTTGTCCTTGATCTTTGCCATTTTAATTATTATGTGTCTTGGTGTTGTCCTCCTTGGGTCCTTTCTGTGAGGAGTTCTGTATATTTCCATGGTCTGTTCGATTATTTCCTCCCCCAGTTTGGGGAAGTTTTCAGCAATTATTTCTTCAAAGACACTTTCTATCCCTTTTTCTCTCTTTTTCTTCTTCTGGTACCCCTATAATATGGATATTTTTCCTTTTGTATTGGTCACACAGTTCTCTTAATATTGTTTCATTCCTGGAGATCCTTTTATCTCTCTCTGTGTCAGCTTCTATGCATTCCTGTTCTCTGGTTTCTATTCCATCAATGGCCTCTTGCGTCTTATCCATTCTGCTTATTCTGTTTATATATCCTTTCAGAGTTTGTTTCACTTCTGTAATCTCCTTCCAGACATCTGTAATCTCCCTCTGGACGTCTGTCATCTCCCTCCGGACTTCATCCCTTAGCTCTTGTATATTTCTCTGCATCTCCTTCAGCATGTTTATGATTTTTATTTTGAATTCTTTTTCAGGAAGACTGGTTAGTTCTGTCTCCTTCTCAGGTGTTGTCTCTGTAATCTTTGTCTGCCTCATGTTTTGTCTTTTCATGGTGATAGAGATCGTTTGCAGAGCTGGCACGAGTGACGGCTGGAAGAACTTCCCTTCTTGTTGGTTTGTGGTCTTCCTCTCCTGGGAGAACAGCAAACTCTATTGGCTTGTGCTGGGCAGCTTCCCACAGACCGGGCTTCTGATTCTTGCCTGGCCACTATGGAGTTTATCTCTGCTGTTGCTGTGGGCGTGGCCTGCCTCGGGCCGCTGCTCCGATATGGTGGAGCTGTGTTTGGGGGGGAATAGCCGGGAGGCTGTTTATCTCCATTAGGTGCCTCTGAGCTGCCCTGCTATCCAGGGGTTTAGGGTGCCCAGAATTCTCTGCTGCTGGATTAAGTGTCCCAGGATGCTTCTGTCTGGCTGTGGGGTCCCTGTCCCTTTAAGACTTCCAAAAAGCACTCACTTTTCTTTGTCCCCGGAGTGCCAGCTGCAGGGACCCGCTCACATGTCTTACTGTCCTGTTTCCCTAGTATCCAGGACCCCACGCATGCACTGTGTCTGCCCTCTGGTGCAGATGGCTAGGGCTGGTTATTTAGCAGTCGTGGGCTCCCTCTCCCTCCCCGCTCTGACTCCTCTCCTCCTGCCCAGAGCTGGAGTGAGGGGCGCTCGGGTCCCGCTGGGCTGGGGCTTGTATCTTACCCCTTTTGCGAGGTGCTGGGTTCTTGCAGATGTGGATGTGGTCTGGATGTTGTCCTTTGTCTTCTGGTCTCTCTTTTAGGAAGAGTTGTCTTTGTTGTATTTTCAAAAATATATGTGGTTTTGGGTGGAGATTTCCACTGCTCTACTCATGCTGACATCTTGGATCTGCCCCTGTGGTTTACTCTTAATTGCCCCATGTGTTTTTAAGTTCCTTCAACAGCGCATGGCAGATATTTCACACATAAAAGTTAGTCAACTGTTGCTGCACTTGTACTCACCCCTCCTGAGTGAGCCTCCTCTGGCTGTCAACCAGCCTTAACCCTCCCCCAATGCACCCCTTTTCAGCCCAAAGTAGCCAGATTGCGTCATCACCCATTATGACCAAAAGGGTGGAATGTAAGGCTGGAGGCACCAGGGCAAGAGGTGAGCCTGATGGACAAGCTCAGGCCTCAACAAACGAGGTGCAGAGACCAACAGGTTCTGGTCTGACAACATTCCAGAGCCTGATCGGATAACACTCCCAACTAGAGCTCTTCCCCCAAGCTCAAAGATCAGTGGTAACTTTCCAGTACCTGAGTAAAGGCCAATGAGAGACCCCCACATACCTTAGGTGAGCCAATCCTCATGCCACTGTATACCTATGCTCTCCCTCCCCCTGCTTTCCTTAAAAACTTGCTGCCTGCCTGCTGGGTGTGACATCCCTGGCCTGTGTTTCTGACTGAGGACCATCACCCGGGAATTGCGTTCAAATAAACTGCCTGGCCCTTTGTTGCCTCTCATCGCCTGCTTATTTCGGTTGGAATTTATCTTACACACTACTTGTCTTCTCTGTGTTGTAGAGCCACCCCGTACACACTCCACATTATACATACTAATTGTAATGCCCCCTTCCGTTTTCCCACCCTTATCCCTCCGTTCCCACCCATACTCCCCAGGTCCTTTCCCCTTGGTAACTGTTAGTCAATTCATGGGTTCTGTTATTCTGCTGCTGTTTTGTTCCTTCAGTTTTTCTTTGCTTTTATACTCCACATATGAGTGAAATCATTTGGTACTTGTCTTTCTCCACCTGGCTTATTTCACTGAACATAATACCCTCTAGCTCCATCCATGTTGTTGCAAATGGAAGGATTTGCTTTCTTCTTATGGCTGAAAAAACGTTCCCTTGTGTATATGTACCACATCTTCTTTATCCATTCATCTACTGATGGACATTTAGGTTGCTTCCATTTCTTGGCTATTGTAAATAGTGCTAAGATAAACTTAGGGGTGCATCTGTCTTTTTCAAACTGGGCTGCTGCATCCTTAGGGTAAATTCCTAGAAGTGGAATTCCTGGGTCAAATGGTAAGTCTATTTTGAGCATTTTGAGGAACCTCCATACTGCTTTCCACAATGGTTGAACTAACTTACATTCCCACCAGCAGTGTAGGAGGGTTCCCCTTTCTCCACAACCTCGCCAACATTTGTTGTTGTTTGTCTTTTGGATGTTGGCGATCCTTAGTGGTGTGAGGTGATATCTCATTGTGGTTTTAATTTGCATTTCTTTGATGACAAATGATGTGGAGCATCTTTTCATGTGTCTGTTGTCCATCTGAATTTCTTCTTTAGAGAACTGTCTATTCAGCTCCTCTGCCCATTTTTTAATTGGATTATTTGTTTTTAGTTTGTTGAGGTGTGTGAGCTCTTCATATATTTTGGATGTCAACCCTTTATCGGATCTGTCATTTATGAATATATTCTCCCATACTGTAGGATACCTTTTTGTTCTATCAATGGTGTCCTTTGCAGTACAGACACTTTTCAGCTTGATATAGTCTCACTTATTCATATTTGCTTTTGTTTCCCTTGCCCAGGGAGATATGTTCATTAAGAAGTCACTCACGTTTATGTCCATGAGATTTTTGCCTATGTTTTATTCTAAGAGTTTTATGGTGTCATGGCTTACGTTCAGGTCTTTGATCCATTTCAAATTTACTTTTGTGTTTGAGGTTAGACAGTGATTCAGTTTCATTCTCTTACATGTAGCTGTCCAGTTTTCCAAGCACCATCTGTTGAAGAGACTGTCATTTCCCCATTGTATGTCCATGGCTCCTTTATCATATATTAATTGACCATATATGTCTGGGTTAATGTCTGGATTCTCTAGTCTGTTCCATTGGTCTGTGGCTCTGTTCTTGTGCCAGTACCAAATTGTCTTGATTACTGTGGCTTTGTAATAGAGCTTGAAGTTGGGGAGTGAGATCCCCCCTACTTTATTCTTCCTTCTCAGGATTGCTTTGGCTATTCAGGGTGTTTGGAGGTTCCATATGAATTTTTGAACTATTTGTTCCAGTTCATTGAAGACTGCTGTTGGTAATTTGATAGGGATTGCATCGAATCTGTATATTGCTTTGGGCAGGATGGCCATTTTGACGATATTAATTCTTCCTAGCCAGGAGCATGGGATGAGTTTCCATTTGTTATTGTCCTCTTTCATTTCTCTTAAGAGTGTCTTGTAGTTTTCAGGGTATAGGTCTTTCACTTCCTTGGTTAGGTTTATTCCTAGGTATTTCATTCTTTTTGATGTTATTGTGAATGGAATTGTTTTCCTGATTTCTCTTTCTTTTAGTTCATTGTTAGTGTATAGGAAAGCCACAGATTTCTGTGTGTTAATTTTTTATCCTGCAACTTTGCTGAATTCTGATATTAGTTCTAGTAGTTTTGGAGTGGAGTCTTTGGGGTTTTTTATGTACAATATCATGTCATCTGCAAATAGTGACAGTTTTACTTCTTTACCCATCTGGATTCCTTGTATTTCTTTGTTTTGTCTAATTGCCATGGCTAGGACCTCCAGTACTATGTTGAATAACAGTGGGGAGAGTGGGCATCCCTGTATGGTTCATGATCTCAGAGGAAAAGCTTTCAGCTTATTGCTGTTCAGTATGTTGTTAGCTTTGGGTTTATCATATATGGCCTTTATTATGGTGAGGTACTTGCCCTCTATGCCCATTTTGTTGAGAGTTTTTATCATGAATGGATGTTGAATTTTCTTGAATGCTTTTTCAGCATCTGTGGAGATGATCATGTGGTTTTTGTCCTTCTTTTTGTTGATGTGGTGGGTGATGTTGATGGATTTTCGAATGTCATACCACCCTTGCATCCCTGTTATGAATCACACTTTGTCATGCTATATGTTTCTTTTTATGTATTTTTGAATTAGGATTGCTAATATTTTGTTGAGTATTTTTGCATCTACGTTCATCAGGGATAATGGTCTGTAATTTTCTTTTTTGGTGGCGTCTTTGCCTGGTTTTAGTATTAGGGTGATTTTGGCTTCATAGAATGAGTTTGGGAGTATTCCCTCTTCCTCTATTTTTTGGAAAACTTTAAGGAGAATGAGTATTATGTCTTCTCTGTATGTCTGATAAAATTCCAAGGTAAATCCGTCTGGCCCGGGGTTTTTTTTCTTGGGTAGTTTTTCGATTACCAGTTCAATTTCGTTGCTGGTAATTGGTCTGTTTAGATTTTCTGTTTCTTCCTGGGTCAGTCTTGGAAGGTTGTATTTTTCTCGGAAGTTGTCCATTTCTCCTAGGTTTTCCAGCTTGTTAGCATATAGGTTTTCATAGTATTGTCTAATAATTCTTTGTATTTCTGTCGCTTCCATCATGATTTTTCGTTTCTCGTTTCTGATTCTGTTGATGTGTGTTGACTCTCTTTTTCTCTTAATAAGTCTGGCTAGAGGCTTATCTATTTTGTTTATTTTCTTGAAAAACCAGCTTTTGTTTTCATTGATTTTTCTATTGTTTTATTCTACTCAATTTTATTTATTTCTTCTCTGGTCTTTATTATGTCCCTCCTTCTGCTGACCTTAGGCCTCATTGGTTGTTCTTTTTCCAATTTCGGTAATTGTGACATTAGACTATTCATTTGGGATTGTTCTTCCATCTTTAAGTGTGCCTGGATTGCTATATACTTTCCTCTTAAGACTGCTTTTGCTGCGTCCCACAGATGTTGTGGCTTTGTGTTGTTGTCATTTGTTTCCATATATTGCTGGATCTCCATTTTAATTTGGTCGTTGATCTATTGATTATTTAGGAGCGTGTTGTTAAGCCTCCATGTGTTTGTGAGCCTTTTTTCTTTCTTTGTACAATTTATTTCTAGGTTTATACCTTTGTGTTCTGAAAAGCTGGTTGGTAGGATTTCAATCTTTTGGAATTTACTGAGGCTCTTTTTGTGGGCTAGTATGTGGTCTATTCTGGAGAATGTTCCATGTGCACTTGAGAAGAATGTGTATCCTGTTGCTTTTGGATGTAGAGTTCTATAGATGTCTATTAGGTCCATCTCTTCTAGTGTGTTCTTCAGTGCCTCTGTGTCCTTACTTATTTTCTGTCTGGTGGATCTGTCCTTTGTCCTTTTTAGTGGGTGTGTTTAAGTCTCCTAAAATGAATGCATTGTATTCTATTTACTCCTTTAATTCTGTTAGTATTTTTTTCACATATGTTGGTGCTCCTGTATTGGATACATATATATTTATAATGGTTATATCCTCTTGTTGGACTGAGCCCTTTATCATTATGTAATGTCCTTCTTTATCTCTTGTTAGTTTCTTTGTTTTGAAGTCTATTTTGTCTGATACTAGTATTGCATCACCTGCTTTTTTCTCCCTGTTGTTTGCATGAAATATCTTTTTCCATCTCTTGACTTTTAATCTGTGCATGTCTCTGGGTTTGAGGTGAGTCTCTTGTAAGCAGCATATAGATGGGTCTTGCTTTTTTATCCATTCTATTATTCTGTGTCTTTTGATTGGTGTATTCAGTCCATTTACATTTTGGGTGATTATTGAAACATATGTACTTATTGCCATTGCAGGCTTTAGATTTGTGGTTTCCAAAGGTTCAAGGTTAGGTTCTTTACTACCTTATTGTCTAACTTAACTCATTTATTGAGCTATTATAAACACAGTCTGATGGTTCTTTATTTCTCTCCCTTCTTATTCCTCCTCCTCCATTCTTCATATGTTGGGTGTTTTGTTCTGTGCTGTTTATAGGAGTGTTCCCATCTAGAGCAGTCCCTCTAAAATGCCCTGTAGAGGTGGTTTGTTGGTGGCAAATTCCCTCAACTTTTGCTTGTCTGGGAATTGTTTAATCCCTACTTCATATTTAAATGATAATCGTGCTGGGTACAGTATCCTTGTTTCAAGGCCCTTCTGTTTCATTGCATTAAATATATCATGCCATTCTCTTCTGACCTGTAAGGTTTCTGTTGAGAGGTCTGATCATAGCCTGATGGATTTTCCTTCATAGGTGACCTTTTTTCTCTCTCTGGTTGTCTTTAATATTCTGTCCTTGTCCTTGGTCTTTGCCATTTTAATTATTGTGTGTCTTGGTGTTGTCCTCTTTTAGTCCCTTCTCTTGGGAGTTCTGTGTGCTTCCATAGTCTGAGCAACTATTTCCTCCCCCAGTTTGGGGAAGTTCTCAGCAATTATTTCTTCAAAGACACTTTCTATCCCTTTTTCTCTCTCTCTTCTTCTTCTGGTACCCCTATAATGTGGGTATTGTTCCTTTTGGATTGGTCACACAGTTCTCTTAATATTGTTTCATTCCCAGAGATCCTTTTTTCTCTCTCTGCATCAGCTTCTATGCATTCCTGTTCTCTGGTTTCTATTCCATCAATGGCCTCTTGCATCTTATCCATTCTGCTTATAAGTACTTCCAGAGATTGTTTCATTTCTGTAATCTCCCTCCATACGTCATCCCTTTGCTCTTGTATATTTCTCTGCAGCTCTGGTAGCATGTTTATGATTTTTATTTTGAATTCTTTTTCAGGGAGACTGGTTAGTTCTGTCCCTGCAGATCCTCTCTCAGTGTTTGTCTGGACTGTTTTGGACTGGACTAAATTTTTCTTCATTTTCATGGTGATAGCAGTTGCTGTAGGCAGGTTGTGGGTTTGTCAGCTGGGAGAAGAAAGTCCTTTTCTGCTTGCTGGATGCCTTGCCCTTCTCTGCTGCCTGTGTTGGTTTCCCACACTCCTTGAGCAACCACTGGGTTAATCCCCTAAGCTGCTCTGTGCGGGGTCTCTGTCAGAGCAGTGCAGAGTCCTGCAGGGAGTGGCAGTCTCGCCAGGTGCACTCCTCCACAATAGCGACACCCCTGTCGGGAAGCTGTGTGCCAGCAGCAGCCTTTGGGTCTGGCCCGGGCAGCTGTGCTTCGGGCTGGGATTCCAATCAGCTGCTGGGAGTGCAGCTGCTCCCTCTGTCACTGCTGCAGGTGCCTACAGGCCTCTCCTGTGCCTCTCTGGCACTGCCGTCACTGGCATGCACAGGCCGCTCCCGGGCCACTTGGTCTCTGCCACCACAAGCTCACGTGGACCTCTTCCAGGCCTTTCTGGTGCTGCGGCCTCTGGCACACACGGGCCGCTCCTGGGCTGCTTAGTCTCCACCGCTGCTGGCTCGTGTGGACCTCTCCCAGGCCCCTCTGGTGCCACTGCTGCTGGTGCACGTGGGCAACTCCTGGCCTGCTCGGTCGCTGCTGTGGCAGGCTCACATGAGCTGCTCCCGGTCCTCTCTGGTGCCACCGGCACACACGGGCCTCTCCCGGTCTCCTATGGTGCTGCCATCCCCAGTGCACACTTTCTCTCTCCCACTACTGGGCCAGTATGTCGGGGTCCACGCCAGTTGGGGGAATGACTGGCAGGTTGCTTGGTGCCATGAGGGGCTTCAGAACTTCACTCCTGCCCAGGGGTTTAGGGTGTCTAAAGTTCCCCGGGATTCCCAGCTGGTGGCTAAGTGTGCCAGGATGACTGGGTTCAGCAGTGGGTTCCCTGTCTCTTTAAGACTTGCAAAATGCACTCACTTTTCTTTTGTCTCAGGGGTGCTTGTTGCGGGGACCTGCCAGCAGGTTTTGCTTTTCCATTTCTCTAATATCCAGCACTCATGCACCTTGTGTCTGTGCTCCGCGTGCGGATTTCTAGAGCTGGTTGTTTAGCAGTCCTGGGCTTTCACTCCCTCCCCATTCTGAGTCCTTTCTTCCTATAGGGTTCTGGGGTGGGGGGGGGCATTCGGGTCCCACCGGGCCGCGGCTTGTATCTTACTCCCTTTGTGTGATGTTGAGTTCTCGCAGATGTAGATGTATCCTGGCTGTTGTACTGTATCCACTGGTGTCTTTTTAAGGAATAATTGTATTTATTGTATTTTCAAAAATATATATGCTTTTGGGAGGAGATGTCCATTGAACTACTCACGCTGCCATCTTTGCTCCACCCCTCTCAATGTAGAACATTATATTAGTTTCAGGTGTACAACATAATGATCCAATATTTGTATATATTGCACAATGTTCTCCACAATCTCAGTAGCTAACATCCATCACCATGCATAGTTACAGAATTTTTTCTTGTGATGAGAACTTCTAAAGCTACCCTTTTAGCAACTTTCAAATATGCAATACAGTAGTAAATAGCTATGTTGTACATTACATCCCCATGCCTTTTAAAAAAATAACTGAAAGTTTATACCTTTTGACTCCTTGCATCCATTCGCCCATCCTCTTCCCTCCCCGCACCTCTGACAACCTTTCTGTTGTCTGCATCTATGAGCACATTTTCTTTCGTTTTGTTTTAGGTGCACAAATGTGTGAGATCATGCAGTATTGTCTTTCTATGTCTGACTTGTTTCACTTAGCATAATGCCCTCAAGGTCCATCCATCTTGTTGTAAATGGCAAGATCCATTATATTTTTAAAGATTGAATGATATTCCATAATTTGTGTGTGTGTAGTCATGCCACATTTTCTTCATCCATCATCTGTCAGTGACATTTAGGTTGTTTCCATATCATGGCTATTATAAATAATGCTGCAACGAACATGGGGGTGCATATATCTTTTCCATACAGTAAGTTGTTTTCATTTTCTTTGGATAAGTACAGAGAAGTGGAATTGGTGAATCACATGGTAGCTCTAATTTTACTTTTTGAGGAAACTACATACTGTTTTCCACAGTGGCCCCATCAATGTACATTCTCATGACCAGTGCACGTTGGTTCCCCTTACTGGTATACCATAGAAAGATGTACAAAAAGATTGCTGTACCCCCAAGTAAGTGAAGAAAGGCTCACTGATAAAATTGGAAAATAAATTGTAATATTATTTGGTACTGCTTCTGTGGAAGGCAAGCTTGCAGGATTTTCTAAAATCAGAGGCATAAACACACTATAATGTAGCAATTACACCTCCAGTTCTCCACACAATAGACATGCTTTTGTAAGCGGCATGAGATCCGTGCACAGGCATGATGATTGCACATATTCATAATCAAAGAAACTGAAACCGACTTAACTTCAAAACAATATGAAAATATTAAATAAATAACATACAAACTATGGAAGAAATGCCTTTGTCATAAATAATGCACAGGATTATGATGATGATGATCCCACCGATCAAAGGTTATTGGCAGCTCAATTACCAAAGGCACTTCCTGAGGATAGGATGCTATTGTTGGCCTCATGTTACAGATGAAAGAAATGGAGGCAAGGATGTGGAGGAACAGGAACTGACATCCATTGCTGGTGTGCCGGGAGCCATGCTACTCAAGCTGTGTAGCAAAGCTCAGGCTGGAGGAAGACCCCCACAAATCAGGGGCCTTTGCAGCTGGCTCCCTCTATTACCCACTTTGATTTTGTTATTTTCCATTATACTATTGGCTGTGTTTTTACTTGCATTGTTGCCAAAGATTAAGCTAACCTTTGCTAAGCAGCACAGAAATGATGAGAACATAAACTTCCCAAAAGCTTTTCAGGACAGTGCTCCTGAAGAATAGAACACGCAGGGCCAAATAGCGATCTTAGCATAAAGTACAGAAACCTGCTGTTAATTAGTCAAACATTGACCACCCCATTTCCACTGAGAATGCCCCCCTTGTTTACAATGCTAGTGAAACTAGTGATGGAAAGTTTTCTAGAAATCAAGTTATGAGAGAGCGTTGAATGGAATAATCCTGTTGACACTTAATTAATCATTTCATGTTTTCTTCCCTCTACTACTTCTATAGTTTGTTTTTTTTCTTTCCTAATTACAGCTCTTTACTAGAATTTGTGCCTCATACGTGAAATTACCAAGTACCATAATTTTCCAGGAAGTAAAGATACCTCAAAACAAGTGCTGGGCATAGAAGCCATGGAGCATAAATCTGCAAAGAAGTGAAAAACGAACCTTTTCAAAGAATATTACTTCTCTCTCACTTACCAGCTTTACATCTCCCTGTATGGCCCTGTAAGATGGCTGGTTAGCCAGAGACGGGTAAGATTCCTCAAGAGAGGAACAACCTAAGACAGGCACAGTCGCAGGGGGGCCATCAGGTGAGAAAAAGGGGGCCAACAGAGGTGAGGCTTAGAACCTAACCCCCTCAGTTTTGAGAGAAATCTTCTACACCTGTGGATGTTTTGTTGCCCTTGTTGAGCTTGGATTAAGACCTGGTCTGTAGGCACAAACCTGATCTACACCTGCCTTCTTACAGTTCTAAATCATGCTTTCTATCTATATCTTGCATTTACCTACTACATTAACATTTTATTAGATTCACATATAAAGTATAAAAATCAAATGAATAATCATACATTATATTTGACATGATTGTTTATAGTTTAAGATTTGTAGTTAAAACAGAAAGTTTCTATGCTACGAATGCCCTTGTATTGTTCACCATGTAAGAACTTGTTTAGACCCTGCAGTAGTGGAGTCATGGAGACTTGTGCAGCACATGTTAGGGAGATTTTAGTATCCACACAGAAGAAAGAAAAATGTGGATGAGAAGAAATTTAATTTGCTGCCTACTGTGCCCTATAAAGGAGTATAAGATGAAGATATGAGTTTATGATTTTAGATTGATTATAAATTTATTAAAGCCTCTAAGAATATTTTTGTGGGAAAGAATCCTAGCTAACTGTGGCACTAGGTGACCTGTATTTCACCCTGAGATGATAAACTCCATAGTCACTGCTACATACTGCAGGCTCCTGTGGTCACATGCACTACTTAGAAACTGCGTTGCATAGAAACGTAAAACACAATAGAGTACATGTTAATAAGAAAAGTTTCAGTCAAAGAACAGAAAAACAATCACCTGTCTAATGCTTGACCAGCCATGAATAGATTAGAAAGGAAAAGAAAGAAAAAAGCTTGCCTATACTTATTAACCAACTGCCTATACTAATGAATCATCAGAACAATAAAAAATAATCATATCCTTGTGCAAAATGGTATAATAAAGCTGTTATTGGCACTTTGTCGAGAGACCACCTCCATCTGACTCCGTTTCCTGTCTCTCCATACGCCGACACCATCCTGCACCTTCAGGCATCCCACCCCTAGGCTGGAGCTGGACTCCCGCACTGGTGGGAATGCAAAATGGTACAGTGACTTTGGAAGACAGTTTGGCAATTTCTTGGAAAATGAAAACTATTCTTCACGTACAAACCAGCTCCTCAGTCAAAGGAACTGAAGAGGTATGCCCACAGAAAAACCTACACAGAGACGTTTACAGCAGCTTTGTTCAAAATTGCCTGAACTTAGAAGCAGCCAAGACGTCCTGCAGTAAGTGGATGGATAGTGCCCTGGGGTACACACAATGAAATATTATTCAGCACTAAAAAGAAATGAGTTATCAGCCATGGAAAGACAAGGAGGAATCTTAAATGCATATGATAAAGTCAAAGAAGCCAGTCCGAAGAGGCGACGTACTGTATGATTTCAACTCTATGACTATTGCCTTCGTGGAAAAAGCAAAACTATGGAGTCAGTAAAAAAAATATAACTGGTTGCTAGAAAGGGGAGGAAGGGCATGAAAAGACAGAGCACGGAAGACTTTCAGGGCAGTGAAAATGCTCTGTATGAAACCAAAATGGCCAATGTATGCCATTATACATTTGTCTAAACTACAGAATGTACAACACCAAGAGTGAACTGTAATGTAATCTGTGGACTTCGGGTGATTATGATGTGTCAGTGCAGGTTCATCAGTTGTAAGGAATGTACCACTGGTGGGGGATGTTGCTAATGAGGGAGGCTATGTCTGTGGAGATAGGTGACAAGGAGCATATGGGATATCTGCCTACCTTCCTCTCACTTTTGCTGAGTACCTAAAAATCCTCTAAAAAAATGAGGCCTTACTGTGCAACACAGAGAAGACAAGTAGTGATTCTACAACATCTTACTACGCTGATGGACAGTGACTGTAATGGGGTTTGTTGGGGGGGACTTGGTGAAGGGGAAAGCCTAGTAAACATAATGTTCTTCATGTAATTGTAGATTAATGATAACAAAATTTAAAAAATGAGGCCTTAGTTTTTTTAAAAAGTAATTACCCTTGAGAACAATCTTCGTAAAGTAAGCATTTTGAAAAATGGATGCAAGAATGCCTAGCAAATTTAAACACACACATACAGAGGGAGCGAGCAAGCTTAAGTTACTCATCCAATCGTATAAGGAAGGGGCAGACTAAAGATTTTTACCTCACCAGAACCTGGGTCCTGGGGTCTGTGTTTCAGGAGTTGCTGTTAGAGGTATAAAGCTGATATTCATGATTTCATGAGGTTGAAGTTAGGGAAAGATGCGGTGGCTCTTTGACAGGTATGAGACGTGAAGTGGGTAGCAGCGGAATCAAGGGGACAAACATCAAGGGATAAACAGCAGAGAGCACGTGGCATTGAACTAAAACGCCGCTCCTCTGCCCCTGGGTGGGCTGGAACTAACAACTTTTCGGTTAACAGCCGAACCCGCCCACCAATTGCATCGCTGTTCAGTCAGAACGATTTAAAGCACAGAGCTGCCAGCAGTCCGCTGACTCTGGGTGACCGCGGAGTCCAGGGTTCTCGTGGTGTCTGCAGCAACCTGCCATTCAATCCGAGTCCCGGCGGTGCCCTGGCACGTTACGCCCAGGGTTAGAAGTTTGCGTCAGCTGAGCAGTTTACCTGCGGCTAGAGAGCACGGTTACCTGTGACCCGGAGCTCTCTGCCCTCAGAACGAAAAAACCCCACAGTGTATGCCTGAGAGAGGGTCCTCGTGGGAGGCTGGACTCGCCCTATGTCTGGACATAAGGAGGAGCTATCCATTCCAAACGGTGAGGGAGCTGCGACCTTGTGTTGCTTTCTTGCCACTAGAGAAATAGTGTGACCACACTCATGTTTCTGGTTGAGATATTTCAGACTTCAGGTGAGGCCTTCTAGATCACATGAGAAACGAGATGAAGTGAAAGTTCGCCCTCCAACGTGATGGTTTAAATAAACTCTTAAATAAAATAAAATGCAACTTGAAGACACCTCCAGCCGCCCCCAATTTTTCTGGTAACAGTAAATGTTTGAAGTGTAATGCACACAGAGTGCACAAATCTCAAGAGTACAGCTTAGTGAAGTTTAGTAAAAGTAACCAGTATTTGAATCAAATTAACAGAAAATTTCCATCCGTCCAAAAGTTTAGAGGTCCTTTCCAGTCAGTCATCACCTCACTGCCCACTTAGGCAATCACCTTTCTGATTTCTATCACCACAGATTAATTTTGCCTGTTCTTGAAATCCCCACAAATGAATATACCTTTTTGTGCCTGGCTTTCTTTTTTCCCCATGCAGTATAATGTTTTTGAGGTATATCCATTTTATTGTGTGTAGGTCATTTCAGCTTTGTGGATGAGTGTTATTCCATTGTGTGTATGAATCCACTACAGCTGATGGGCCCACTGGGCTATTTCCAGTTTGGGAGAATATTCTTGAATGAGTCTTTTTGTAGACTTGTATATCTTCTTTTGAGTGTAAGTTCTAGTAGTGGAATTGCTGGGTGATGGGTAGTCCTATTTTTGACATTATTAGAAGCCATCTGTTTCCCAGAAAGGTTGCACTATTTACCCTGTCATCAGCAAGAAAAGATACAGTTGCTGCACATTCTTGTCAGAGGCTGTGTTCTCTGTCTCTTATATGTTACCCATTCTGATAGGTGTGTAATGGTATGTGGGGAGCGGGCTATGCCCTTTCCCCACTTGCTGATGTGGCGGGAATGAAGAACAAAGAACATCCTGTTTACCCATTCCATAAGCAACTGAAGGAGCCCTGCTGTGCCTACCTTTGCCCGGCTACCGCTGACATCAATACTGTGCTTGATTGTCTATTGGATAATGCTATTTCCTGGAATAGTGTGCTTCTTTGCTGTATAAATACTCTGGACTCGAATAAAGCTTTGCAGGCGACGCGCAAGAGCGTCAGCTCTCCCAGTTCTTTCTGTCTTTCTTTGTTTTCTTTGCCCCCTTTCCGCACTTCAGGACCTGCTCAACTTGGCATTGCCGGACCGCGTCAAGTGGCACCCGAACAGGGACCTGAAGGAGAGGGAGAAGGTGAGGGCCACCACGTCAAGAAGAGAAAGCCCTGGCCAGGGTAACTAGAGAAGACGCGCAAGAGAAGAGGCGCGCAAGCAACGTGGACATGGTAAATTATTTTTCTGGGAGTCCAATATGGGACAGGCAGGAAGCAAACAGCTTTATGTCTGCGGGTTGAAGAAATTATTGGCTATTCGGTGTATTATAGTAGGGAAGCCCCAGTTAGAAAGATTTTTAGACTTTATTAGGGAAGTCTGCCCGTGGTTTCCAGGAGAAGGGACAGTAGACATAGATTTATGGAATAAGGTAGGAGAGGGATTACAAACTTATTATTCTGCCCACGGACCAAAGAAGGTTCCAGTAGATACTTTCGGACTGTGGACCTTGATTAGAGATTCTTTAGATCTTAGGCATGAAGGATTTAAGATAGAAAATGTGAAAGAGCATACCCTTGGTATGGGTCAAGCCACTAAGGAAAACGAAAGCAATCTTGCTTCTCCAGCCATCTCCCCGTCTGCTCCGCCATTAGAAGTGCCGGAAGGGCAGGAGCCATCTTATCACGAACGGGACAGCGGCTGGGACGAGGAGATGGAGGAGGAACAGAGCCCTCTAGTGGAGGAAGCTTTAGTTCAACTTTGTGATAAGGAGATACAAACAATAGAGATAGCCTCCATAGGCTCTAGCAAGAAAGTTTATCCATCGCTGCTCACAGCAACGCGGACCGTCGCCGCAGACCCATCCGGAATACCTTTCAAAGAGCGGTGGAATGAAATTCAGGGCACCCTGAAGCGGCTTACTTTAGCCTTAGAAGCGCAGCAAAAGATGGGACAGCCGCACCCTGAGAGAAGAGACTCTCCTGTGAGTAAGGCTGAAACAGCTCCCCTTGAAAGGGCAGGTTTTGATCCTGTTCAGCCTATATCCTCAGAACAAACTAAAGAGAAAACAGTTGAGCAAAAGACAGAGAAGGGTTTAGAACAGAAAGGAAAACAGCCCGTAGAGTCTAAGGAAGAAAAGCCTCGTGTGCTCCCAGTTAATATGCAGAAGAGACAGAGAAAGGTTACTCCTCTTGAGGCAGTACTACAAGCTCAAGATCAGGGAGAGGACACACAAGAATTTTTTGCCTATCCAGTGTTAGAACGGCCAGGTGACAACGGAGAGGTATTCAGACAACATGTGCCATTTCCTTTCAAACAGTGGAAAGAGCTGAAAGAGGCCTGCAATAAATAAGGCCCCAGTGCTCCGTTTACATTAACCATCTTAGAAACTATGACTGCAGAGGCTTTGCCCGTGGGAGACTGGAAGTCCTTAGCACATGCATGTCTTACAGGGAGAGATTATCTGCTATGGAAATCAGAATTTTATGAGAATTGTCAGAAAACAGCTAGGACTAACGCTGCTCAGCAAATACCCATTGTTTTTGACATGTTGGCAGGAGAGGGCCAATATGCTGAGGTGGATCAACAGTTGGTCTTTCAGTTAGCAGTATATGCTCAAACAAATGCAGCAGCTAGAAGAGCATGGAAGGCTCTCCCAGAAAGTACTAGTAGAACAGAGGAGGTCTCTAAAATCAGGCAAGGGCCTGATGAGCCATTTCAAGAATTTGTGGCTCGCCTATTGAAGACAGCAGGGAGAACATTTGGAGAATCAGGCTAGTACCGCCCTAGTCACACAGTTGGCCTATGAGAACACCAACAGTGCCTGCCAAATCACCTGTGGCAGATGGATGTCACACACATCCCTGAATTTGGAAAATTAAAATATGTTCATGTTACCATTGACATCTATTCAGGTTTCTTGCATGCTACCGCTCTCTCTGGAGAATCCACTTCACAAGTTATTCGCCATTGCCTCTCTTGCTTTGCTGTTATGGGCATTCCCAAGCTGATTAAAACAGACAATGGATCTGGCTATACCAGTAGCTACTTTCGCACATTTTGTGCGCAATGGGGTATTGCCCACAAGACAGGCATCCCCTATAATCCCCAGGGCCAAGGTATTGTTGAAAGAGCCCATGGCACTTTGAAAGCCCAGCTCAATAAAATTAAGAAGGGGGAGTTATACCCCGTTACACCTTTGAATTATTTATCCCATGCACTCTATATTTTAAATTTTTTAACTCTAGACCTTGCGGGACGCAGTTCTGCAGAGCGCTTTTGGTGCTCTGGTGGTCGTTCGCCCCTCGCACAGGTGCGATGGAAAGATCCTCTGACCGGGGCGTGGCAAGGTCCAGATCCCATCCTTCTTTGGGGGCAAGAATACGTTTGTGTCTTTCCACAGGATGCTGAGGGCCCGAGGTGGTTGCCAGAAAGGCTGGTGCATCATGCATACCATATACTCCTGATCCTGCTCCAGCTTTGGAGGATCCGAGCTGAAGAGCAAGCAGCGGAGCAAGCAGTTCAGCGCATATATTGGGAGTATGTTCCTGACCCTCCTCTGCTCCATCCAGTCAGTTGGAAGTCTCCCGAGGTATGGATTTACTCCAATGATTCTGACATTTTGGGAGGCCCATCGGAACACCTAGCAATAGGAGCAATGGCACCTTGCCTTCTGACCACCCTGTATGCAGTGTGCTTACGTCTTCATCTTCACTTAAAAATGACACATTGCCACTACCCTGGACAAAGTGCAGGGGCTCCCCTTCACTTGCGGGCGCAGGTGGTGAATGGCCACAGCAGATGAACATCACTAAAGAGCTTTACATTGTGGACTGGTCTGTAGGACCAAATTCAAAGACGCCGGCCCTGCAATACAGAGGACTCTCTATGGGACTTTGGTACACTCCAGATGGGTACCCTCAAACCTCTTGGTGGAAAATAGGGGTGGCTATGGGAGAGTTAGATTGGGATAATAGTACAAGCGTTAATGTAAACAATGACACACATGTGGCGGCTTGCGTTGCCCCCCCCATGCGCTGTTGGTAGAGTCTACTTCTGTTAATATGACTTATCAGAAAAATATATTTCACATTGCCTGTAAAAATTGCAGTCTCACTAGCTGCATCTCTTCTGTGTCCAACAATACCATGGTTCTTTTACTTAAGCAACCCCCTTTCCTTTTGATTCCTGTGAACTGCACGGGACCTCTGTATGATGATAAGGGCCTGTAAGTGTTGATAGAATTGAAAAAAGCTCTAGCCCGTCCCAAGAGAGCTGTGGACCTCATTATTGTAGGGTTGTTATCTTTAATTTCCTTTATTGTATCTTCTACTGTAGCAGCTGTAGCATTAACTGAGAATGTACAAACTGCAATCTATGTCAATGGTTTGACTGAACTGTGGTTTGATCCTGTTAAAACCGCTCAAGATATCCTAGACACCCTCAAGCACGCAGCCTCTCCTTTCAGCAAGTTGGGAGAATTGCCCCATTTTCTGTTATCCATTGCGACTGCTCTGCTATGTCTTCTTGTAATGATATTATTGATACCTTGTGTCATCAAACTAGGATTACGTTCCTTTTTGCAACTGGGTTCCGAGACCCATATGCTAGCTCTTAAATGCCACCCTCCTTATATGAATGTGGAGAAGGGGACAGGATAGTCAACGATGGGTAAGTGTCTTGGAGATCTCTGGCAACCTAAGACAGGGCCCTCATGATGGAATGTGGGTACCAATGACGGGTAAGTCCAGATGAGTCGTCCAGGAACACCTAAGACAGGCACTGTCATCCTCTTATAAAATAAAAAAGGGGGAGATGTGGGGAGTGGGCTATGCCCTTCCCCCACTTGCTGATGTGGCGGGAATGGAGAACAAAGAACATCCTGTTTACCCATTCCATGAGCAACTGCAGGAGCCCTGCTGTGCCTACCTTTGCCTGGCTACCGCTGACGTCAATACTGTGCTTGATTGTCTATTGGATAATGCTATTTCCTGGAATAGTGTGCTTCTTTGCTGTATAAATACTCTGGACTCGAATAAAGCTTTGCTGGCAACACGCAGGAGCATCAGCCCTCCCAGTTCTTTGTCTTTCTTTGTTTTCTTCATCCCCCCTTTCACACTTCAGGACCTGCTCGACTCGGCATGGCCGGACCGTGTCAGTGGTATAACATAGCATTTAAAATTTTTGTTTCCCTAAAGAATGATGATGTTGAAACTCCTTTCTTAAGCCTTTTGGTCATAATGAAATCTTCTGTGAAGAGACCCTGTTCATGTGCCTGTCCACTTTTAATTGACTTGACTTTTTTCCTTCCTTCCTTCTTCCCTCCCTTCCTTCCACCTTTCTTCTCTTTCTATTAGAACAGTTTAGATTTACAGAAAACTTGAGGTGATCATACAGAGAATTTGTACACACCCCATATCCACTTTCCTGTTAATTAACATCACACATTAGAATGCTACATTTCTCATAAATAATGAAGAATACATGAATACAGTATTATTAACCATATTTTACTCAAATTTCCTTAATTTTTACATAACATCTTTTATGTTCCAGGTTTCCTCCCAGGACATCCCATTAACTTTTGGTTGTCATGTCCCCTTACACTCCTCTTGACAGTCACAGTTTCTCAGGACTTTTCTTGCTATTCGTGACCTTGAATATTCTCAGAAATGGTGGCCAGATGTTTCTAGAATGTCCCTCAACTGAGATTTGTGTGATGTTTTCTCATGATTAGACTGGGGTTGTGGATTTGGGGAGGTAAAGTACACCCTCATCACTTTGTCTCCTGGGTGAGTACTGTCCCGGTGCCTTACCACAGTGGATTGTTCATCTAGATCATCTGGTTGGGGTCGGTTTCTCTCCATAAAATCACTCTTCTTAGCCTATTTCTGTGCTGTCTGTTTGGAAGGAAGTCACTTTGAATAGCCCACACATAAAGAGATTAGAGTACATAGAGTGTTTGGAAGACTTCTGAATAAAACATTTGTCTATTTCCCCTATATATTGATTTATATAGGTACAGATTCATGGATATTTATTTTACACCTTGGGGCTATAATCCAATACTATTTGATTTATATTGTTGCCCAAATGTTTTGGCCATTGTGAGCTTTTTCCGTTTGTTTTGTGTCCCTTTGACTTACCCCATCGCTGTGGAGTTTTGTTTGTGTTTCTTTTGTTGTATCTGTCTCTACAAGATGCTCGAGGCTCATCTTGTATATTCACTGCCCCAGTATTAGAATCAGCCATTTGTCCAAAGACCCCTGATTCTGTTTCTTTCTATTATTAGTGTCTAAGAGGCTTTTATATTCAGGATTTGAGTCCCTTGTTAGATAAATGTGTTGTAAACAACTTCTCTCAGTCTGGCTTGCCTTTTTACTTTCTTATGGTGATTTGTTATCATCATCATGTTTTATTATTTATATGAAATTCAATTTATCTTTTGATGTTTTCTTTAATTGTTAAGGCCTTTTTGTTCTGTGAGAAATCTCTCCTACCCTAGGATTGTGGATGTATTACCCTATATTTTATTCTAGGAGCTTTAGATATTGAGTTTAAATTTATGACTCATCTCTAATGAATCTTCTGGACACAGCAGACTTGGGAATCCCAAACATTAGAGAATCATGGTGTGCCCACCAGCAATATGTCCTCCCAGAAACCTGGTTTATATTTTTCACATGAAAAACGTTCCCAATATTGTCCTGCCCTGTCTGGTGCTTTCCTCCCTTCTCCTTATGTCCTCTCCCAATCCCCTGGGCTACAGAGGTAGATGAGGTGCTGGTATATGCAGTCCACGGGCTTTCCTTCCTAACTGCTACCCAGGACTCAGGAAGCTTCACATTGCCCACACCACCACCTCACACATGCTAAGCTGGTGACTATAGAGACCAGAATGTGCCTGCCAACCATCAGTGCCTCGAAACACTCGTGGTTCCACAACCTCATTTGCCACCAGCCACAGCAGTGGTGACGTGGCTTCTCCTCGCTTCTGCCAACTCTCCTGAGGGCATCTAATTTCTACTCAGAACCCAACCTGCAAGGGGATCTGAGAAATACAAGTGTCAGTTATTCTACCTCTTCAGCTAGAATGAGGATGGAATGGATTTCGGGTGAACCAATCCACAATTAAAGTTATTTTAAATCCCCTCACAAGAGCAATGTATGCTTTTCAAAGATATTCCTTTTTTAAAGACGCAAAGTGAGGATGGGTTAGAAGAATATATGCTTAATTCTTTCACTGATCAGTGATGTGGAATTCCAAACACTCTATAGGAAATAGAGCAGTTTATTCAAGCAGACCAGTCTAATTAACCAAGGAAAGGGGGGAAGAAAGGAGGGAAGGAAGGGAAAAAATAAAGAATGAAAGAAAGAGAAAAATAGAGAAGGAGGCAGAGAAGCGAACAGAAGGGAAGCAGAGGATAGAAGGAAGAAAAAGAGAGAGAGAGAAAGAGAAAAACCACACAGTGAGGTGGTAGAAAGGAATACAATTATGACAAGAATTCCCAACACAACTCCAGCAACTGCTAATTATAATGTATCCAGTCTTCTCAGATTGGATAAAGTGGTAAATTCCAGATAGAGCAGTTTATTAGACAGAAAGGGGTCAAAAGTTAAGAGCAGTACATATCTGTATCATACTAATTGTAAACAAAAGAATAAAAAAGTGAAAACATGACTATCAGACAAAGGTGAAAAGCAAAAGAAAGCTTTAAATTTGAAAAAGGAGTAATATTCTAGCATCTACTTGAAAGCTACTCTAAGTTACCCCAGCCAGAACTGCAAGAAGGTGTGATGAGGGGATGAAATTGTGGAGTGAAAATTTCATTCACTGGGTCCTGTATAGGTCTCTCTCAGGCATAAGAATTTAAAATCAAGATTTGATCCCGGGCCTTCTCCAGGGACTCAAGGATGGAGGAAGAGAGAAACTCATTTATCACCCAGATCTTCTGGAGGAACTCAGACACATCCCATCTAGTCCAGCTTCATGAACCGTTACTGGTCCTGAAAGACTGCTTGGGAAGAAGAACTGGTGTGCTGAGGAAAGGGCTTGGAAGGCACCAAGCACTGGGAGGGCAAAGAGAATGTCTCAGCAAGTGAGTAAATGAGCTTTCCATGGAGCCATGCCAGATATGGACCAGAAACAAGAAACGGAGTGAACTTCTGATGTTTCTGTACAGAGACATGTTATCCACATGTAAAGAGAATACCTCAGAAATAGGCATTTTCAAATCGGATATTTGGATTCGTATGCCAAAACTTTATAGCTTTGCCCGACCTAAATCTCCTATACAAGCATTTGCTCTTGGTGTTTTTTGTTTTTTGACTGTGTCTTCTCAAGAGAACACTCTGAAAATCTATTTTAGAGTTCATTTTTCCACGTCCTTTTAGTGACTCTTTCTGATTTGATCAGTGAAGTCATACTGGCAGGAAGCATTGTTGGCATCAAGCTCAGTGGTACACCACTTACCTCCCACGGTCCTAGCCTCGCATAGACTCCATGCCTCCACGTGGGAGACCCAGGTTCAATTCCCAGCCAATGTGGTGTTGTTCTTGGTGCTTTTACCTTCAGATGAGTACTGCTCAGGCAAGTTAGAGCATTTGGGCTTCTTGACTTCCAGAAACAACCCACCACAACAAAACTAAACTAAAACCCTGTGATTATTTCCATGGCAGAAGACATTAAGGAATATGTGTAATCAGGGACTCTGAACAGAGGCTATGTCTTTGAGTCAGCACGCACAGGAATGTGTGTCTGAAAGGTCTCAGAGATTTTGTGCATTTGAATATAATGCCAGTGTTACTTTTATTCTTTCTCCATGGTGGACCTCAGGAATCCAAAGAGTTATCTGGTCACTGATTGGCATGCTGGATCTTGGACAGGCCACTGGGCCACCTCTCACCATAGCATGGTGATCAAAAAATGAAATTCCCTGAAGGAAATAATCCTCAGTGCTGGGTGGACACACCAGTGGAGGGGGAAGAGTTAGGGACCCTGGGAAGGGGGAGAACTGTGGGGAGGTCCATAGGGAATTGAGTGGCGCTCTGTACAGATAAGCCTCAGTCTTTGGGGATCCTGATGAACTTAAGGATAAGCCCCCAAGTAGAGAGCAGCATGTACAAGAAACGACTATTACCTCCTCTCCCTGCATGTTTTACACCCCACCTGTGGTTGTGGGGAAGCAGCACTGCGGGGAGGCCAGGACAGTCATTAGCTGTGGAGGCTTGAAAGAGAAGGCTCTGGGAAAGGGAAGAGCCCAGGGATCATCTGGTTTGTCCACCCCTTTTCCATCAACTCCTTTCCTCAGCAAAGCTGATGTGGGTCCCAGATAAATTTCTCTGCCACGTTGGTGGATTGGGTACTTGCTACTGATCATTTCTTTCTTGAAGGGGTAGGACATGATTGGCCCAGTGCCATGGGAGTGAGATACAAGAGCAGAATTGAGAATGCTTTGTCCACCTTCTCTTCCCTCTTTCACTGCCTCTGAACATCAACCGTCCACACAAAGCAATTCCAAATAGCCTTTGTTCTCTGTGGAGGTTTATACTTTTTCATCATTCCTGTCAGACATGCTTCCTTCTTGCTTCTGTACTTCTTCCACGATTGATTTTGTGGAGCTGCTCAGCAGCCCATGCTAGCTCAATATCCTGGAGCATTTGTCTGGTTTTCTTATTAGGGTAAAGCCTGACTCATAGAACGAGTTGGGAAGTTTTCCATTGGCTCCTATTTTCTGGAAGATATTGTACAGAATTGGCATCATTTATTCTTTAAATGTTTGGTGGAATTCACCAGTGAAACTCTCCACGTCTGGTACTTTGCCTCACAAGGTCGTTAATTGTTTTTCAACTTCTTTCATAGATACAGCTGTATCTACATGATAAATTTCTCCTTGTGTGAGTTTTGGTAAATTGCATCTTTCCAGAATTTCACCTATTTTATCTAAGTTATCCAATTTGTGAGTAGTTGGTCATAATATTCCTTTATTATCATTTAATGTCCACGGGACCAGTGCTAAGGGTTCTTCTTTTGTTTTTGCTCTTAGTAATCTGTATCTTCTCTCTTTATTTTGGATTAGCATGGCCAGAGGTTTATGATTTACAGTAAATACATCCAAAGAACTAGCTCCATTTTCTGGCTCCTCCAACCTCTGAGACTATAACATTATGTGTATATTAGGCCTTTATGTCATGATCCATATCTTACATTCTCTCCTTTATTTCTCTCCCTTTTAGCTCTCCATGTTCCAGTCTGGAGAGTTTCTTTCTTCCTACATATTTTCAGGCTAATAATTTCTTTTGAAGTGGGTCCAAACATTTACTCAACTCATCTACTGAGTTTTCAAAATGCTGACTATTATATATTTTGTTTCTGTGATTTCCATATGAGTTTCAAAATAGGGTCTCTTTTTCTGGTGAACATTTTTATCTTGTCATTTATTTTCTGAACACCTAAAACGTATTACTGCAGGTACCTACTGATAACTTCTATATCTCAATCATCGGGGAGTGAATTTCTATGGCTTGCATTTTTTCCTCTTTCTTCTGTTCCTTTGCAGTCCTAGAATGTCATACTGGAATGATGAACCTGGTGTGTGGAAATGATGGCGATTTGGGATGATGTTATCATTCTCTGGAGTCTGTTCACCCTGTCCCACAGCAGGCAGCAGATGGGCAGACCACTTCACTGGCATCCTTGGATTTGTAGCTTGTTTGCACTCACAGCAAGTGTCAGTCTATAGCTAGTGTGCTCTCACTGCTCTTCTGTCGATGGCTACGGCTTCCATCTGAGACCTTGGCATGTTTCCTTGGGAGAAAGAGCATCCTGGAGCAAAGCAAAAGCTCTACAGCTCTTGCAGATCCACCAGAAGCAGAGGGCAGGATACAAGAAATAGAGTGGAGTAGCAAAGAGGTATAGACACAGAGGGAATTACAATGGGTTTGTTTCACTAACTGGGAAATGGCTTTAGTTAAAGGCTAAGGACTTGCCTTCCAATGGTCCAAGGGCTAAATTTTCCATGGAAGTGTATGTACCCCAGAGTTTTTCCCAAAGCTAGCCATGATGTGCATACAGATGTTAATATGAAAATTACATTTTATTATCGGTAATAAAGAGATTTTGAATGAGTTATCTCATACATTTATTTATAAAAATGGAAAACAATGCTTAGAACATTGTCATTAAACAAAGGCAAAAACAGGATTCATGAAAGAGGCAGAAAGGAGAGGAGAAAGGAGCAGCTGCAGAAAGCTTGGGAATGGGGAGTTTTATCTTTCTTTTCCTTGATAAATGGATGCACTGAAAACCATCAAACAGACGGTGGGCCGTTTGCTTTGGTGAAGCTGACTAACTCACCAGGTAAGTACCTTTGACTACTTGGGGTCACATCAGACATTCTCAGAAGTTTAGTTGTGGAATGAATGTGGCAACTTGCTGTGTGTGATACCTGCCAGTGCCCTTCTTTTGGCACCTCTGAGTTAGTTTAGCCCAGTTGGACTACTTTCCTCATTAGGATTTCTCAATTTCATCTCCATGCCCTCCCCTCTTTGGGGTCATAATTATTCCTAAAAGAATGGAGGTGACCATGAAGTCTCCAGCCCCTCTCACACAGTATCAACAGCTGGATGTCAGCTTAGGTAATGGTTGTGAGCAACATATTGGTAATCAGAAAGGAGATAGCAGAGGAAAGCCAAAAATCTGAGGATGGGAAAAGTACCAAAATAACTATTTTGAACTCTGCATCTTAGCCTATGCCAACCCAGAAGAATAAGTATCACTATTCACTTTAGCAATAACCAAGTGACTTTAAGCTTTTTGCTGCTGTTGTTGAGGCATAATAAATATGAAGGATAAAAAGTGTATAGTTCCAAAACCTTGACCAAGGTAAACCAACCTGAAGAGCTCCTGAGGAGGTACCAGACTGAGGTGCAGAGCATTGCCAGGCCAGAGAAAGCTTCCTCATGCCTTCTTCCATGCAAGAGCCCACAGAGTAATCCCTGCACTCCCACCACCATTGCACGCCCTAACTTCTATCAATATATGTTAGTTATTCCTGCCATTTACTTTATTTCTTTATTTTATTTTTACTGCCATCTGTTTTTTTTAATTGAAGTATAGTTCATATTCAATCTTATACTGGTTTCAAGTATACAACATAGTGATTCGATCGTTATCTACATTATTAAATCCTCACCCCCAGTAGTGTAGTGACTGTCAACATAGAAGGATGTTGCAAAACTATCGACTATATTCTCTATGCTGCACTTTCATCCCCATGATTAATTTATATTATGATTGAGATTTTGTGCCTCTTTACCCACTTCACCTATTTCACCCACCTACCCCAGACCTCCCCACCCCACTATGGTAATCACCAGTCAGTTCTCAGTGTCTATGAGTCTACTGCTATTTAGTTCTTTTTAAATCTGACACATTAGTGAAATAATATGGTATTTGTCTTTATCCACCAGGCTTATTTCACTTAGCATAATACCCTCTAGGTGCATCCATGTTGTTGCAAATGGCAGGATTTATTTCTCTTTTATGGCTCAATAATGTTCCCTTGTGTTTATGTACCACTTTCTCTTTATCCATTCTTCTATTGATGGAAGCTTTCATTGTTTCCATATCTTGGCTTTTGTAAGTAATGTGGCAATAAACATAGGGGTGCATATATCTTCTTGAATCTGAAATTTTGTTTACTTCAGGTAAATTCCTAGAAGTGGAGTTACTGAGTCTTATGGTATTTCTACTTTTAGTTTTTTGAAGAACCTCCATTCTGCTTCCCACAGCAATTGTACCAATTTACATTCCCATGAACAGGGTAGGAGGGTTCCCTTTTCTCCATGTCCTCACCAGCACTTGCTGTTTCTTCTTTTGGATGGGGACCATTCTGACTGGTGTGAGGTGATATCTCATTGTGGTTCTGATTTGCATTTTCCTGATGATTAGAGATGTGGGGCATTGTTTCATATGCCTGTTGGTCATCTGTATTTCTTCTTTGGGAAAATGTCTATTTAGGTCCCTTGCCCATTTTTTAATTTGGCTATTTGTTTTTTCAGTGTTGATTCAAATGAGTTCTTTATGTATTTTGGATGCTAAGCCCTCATCAGATTCATCATTTACAAATATACCCTCCCATGCTTTACACTGTCTTTTTGTTTTGTTGATGGTGTCCTTTGTTGTACAGAAACTGTTTGGTTTGATGTAGTCTCACTTGTTTATTTTTTATTTTGTTTCCCTTGCTTATGGAGACATGTCCAGAAACAGACTGCTCATGCTGTTCAAGAGAGTTTTGCCTATATTTTCTTCTAAGAGTTTTATGGTTTCATGTCTTACATTCAGGTTTTTGGTCCTTACCAAGCTTACTTTTGTGTATGGAGTCAGACAGTAATCCATTTTCATTCTATTCCATGTAGCTGTCCAGTTTTCCCAACACCAGTTATTAGAGTCTTTGCCTTTTCCGCATTTATATTCATGACAACTTTATCATATGTTAATTGCATGGGTTTATTTCTGGGCTCTCTGTTGTGTTCCATTAATCTATGGGTCTGTTGTGTGCCAGTACCATAGTATTGTTTTGATTACTGTAGCTTTGTAGTATAGCTTGAAGTCAGGGAACATAATACCCCCACCTTTGTTCTTCTTTCTCAGCATTGCTTTAGCTATTCAGGGACTTTTGTGGTTCCATGTAAATTTCAGGAGTATTGGCTCTAGTTCATTGAAATAATGCCATTGGTATTTTGACAGGGATTGCATTGAACATGTATATTGCTTTAGGCAGGATGGCCATTTTGACAATATTAATTCTTCTTATCCATGAGCATGGGGTAGATTTCCATTTATTTGTGTCTTCTTCGATTTCTTTCAAGGTTTTCAGAGTACGGGTCTTTTGCCTCCTTGATTAGGTTTATTCCTAGGTATTGTAGTGCCTTTTTTGATGCCATTATAAATGGAATTGTTTTCCTGATTCCCCTTTCTGCCAGTTTGTTGTTACTATATGGGAATGCAACAGATTTCTGCATATTGATTTTGTATCCTTCAACTTTACTGAAACCATTTATTAGTTCTAATAGTTTTTTAGTGGAGATTTTAGGGTTTTCTATATATAGCATCATGTCATCTGCAAACAGTGACAGTTTTACTTCTTCTTTGTCAATTTGGATGGCTTTTATCTTTTTTTCTTTTCTGACTGCCATGGCTAGAGCTTCCAGTTCTTGTTGAATAAACGTGGTGCAAGTGGGCACCCTCATCTTGTTCCTGACCCCAGAGGAAACCGCTTCACCTTTTCACTATTGAATATGATGCTGGCTGTGGGTTTGTCATATGTGGCCTTTGTTATGTTGAAGTAGACTCCCTCTATACCCATTTTGTTGACAGCTTTTATCATGAATGAATGTTGAATTTTGTTAAATGATTTTTCAGCATTTATTGATATAATCACATGGCTTTTATCCTTCCTTTTGTTAGTGTGGTGTATCACACTGATTGATTTATGAATATTGCACTATCCCTGCATCCCTGGAATGAATCCCACTTGAATGTGATGGATGATCCTTTTGATGTATTTTTGAATTCAGTTTGCTAATATTTTGTTGAGGATTTTTGAATCTATGTTCATCAAGGATACACTTTTTTTTCTTTTTTTTGAGAGGGCATCTTTCATATTTATTGATCAAATGGTTGTGAACAGTTAACAACAATAAAATTCTGTACAGGGGACTCGATGCACAATCATTAATCCACCCCAAGCCTAATTCTCATCAGTCTCCGATCTTCTGAAGCACAACGAACAAGTTCTTACATGGTGAACAAATTCTTACATAGTGAATAAGTTCTTACATGGTGAACAGTACAATGGCAGTCATCACAGAAACTTTTGGTTTTGATCACGCATTATGGACTATAAACAATCAGGTCAAAGATGAATATTCGTTTGATTTTTATACTTGATTTATATGTGAATCCCACATTTCTCCCTTATTATTATTATTATTATTATTATTATTTTAAATAAAATGCTGAAGTGGTAGGTAGATGCAAGATAAAGGTAGAAAACATAGTTTAGTGCTGTAAGAAAGCAAATGTAGATGATCAGGTGTGTGCCTATAGGCTAAGTATTAAAGGGATACACTTTTTTGTAGTGACTTTCCCTGGTTTTGCTAATAGAATAGTGCTGGCCTCATAAAGTGAGTTTGGAAATATTCTTTCAATTGTATGGACTACTTTAAGAAGAATGGGTATTAGCTCTTCCTTTAGTGTTTGTTAGAATTCACCTGTGAAGCTATCTGGTCATGGCATGTTGTTTGTTGGGAGCTTTTTGATTACCAATTCAATTTCTTTACTGGTCTGTTAATTGGTCTGTTCAGATTTTCTGTTTCTTCCTGGGTCAGCCTTGGAAGGTTGTACTTTTCTAAGAATTTGTCCATTTCATCTAGGTTGTCAATTCACTGCCATATAATTTTTCTTAGGATTCTCTAATAATTATTTGTATTTCTGTGGTGCCAGTTATCACTTCTCCTTTTTCATTTCTGATTTTTGTGTTTGTGTCCTCTCCCTTTTTTTCATAAGTTTGGCCAGGGGTTTGTCTATTTTTTTCATTTTCTTAAAGAGCAGCTGTTAGTTTCATTGATATTTTCTATTGTTTCATTCTTCTCTATTTTATTTATTACTTTTCTGATCTATATAATGTCTCTCCTTTTACTAACTTTGTGTTTCACATGTTCTTCTTTTGCTAGTTTCTTTAGTTGTCAGTTTAGACTGTTTATTTGGAATTGTTCTTGCTTCTTGAGGTAGGCCTGTATTGCTCTGTACTTCCCTCTTAGAACTGCTTTCGTGGCATCCTACATATTTCAAACTGTTGTATTTTCCTTTTCAGTTGTATCTATGTATTGTGATCTGAATAGACTAACAGCATGTACCTGTTACCCTTTGTGGATACTGCCAGACTTTCCCCCAACATCATGGAACTGATCCTCTTTCAATATTCTTCTTTTTAAATTTATTGAGGCTCTTTTTTGTGTCCTAGTATGTGATCTATTCTGGAGAATGTTCCGTGTGCACTTGAGAAAACTATGCACCCTGCTGCTTTTAGGTAGAATGTTCTGTGTATATCTGTTAAGTCCATCTGGTGTAATGTGTTGTTCAATGCCTGTTTATTTATTTTCTGTCCTTGTGTTGTTAAAATTTCACAAAGGATTGTTTTGCTGTCTGTTTCCACCTTTAGATCTGCCAGTATTTGTTTTATACATTTAGGTGCTCCTGTGTTGGGTGCTTAGACATTTACATTTTTATATCCTTTTTTGGGACTTATTCCTTTATCATCTTGTAATGTCCTCTGTCTCGCTACTTTCTTTGTTTTGATGTCTACTTTGATATAAGTAACTACTGATTCTGCTATATTCTGATATAAGTACTACTACTCCTGCTTTTCTCTCCCTCTTATTTGCATGAACTATCTATCCATCCCTTCACTTTCAATCGGTGTCTTCAGTTTCTCATAGGCAGCATGTAGATGGTTCTTGTTTATCTATTTTTTCTGCCACCCTAAATTTTTTGATTTAGCCCATTTTACATTTAAGGTATTCATTGATAGGTATGTACTTATTGCCATTTTATTAATTGTTTTCTGGTTATTTTTGTAGTTCCTCTCTGTTCCTTTCTTTCTCTCTTATACTCTTCTCTTGTTATTTGAACGTTTTCTTTAGTGTTATGCTCAGATTTCCTTTTAAAATATTTTGTATATCTATTCTAGGTTTTAGGTTTGTGGTTACCATAAGGCTCATAGTTTCCTAAATATATAACAGTCTGTATTAAGTTGACAGTCTGTCCTTTCCTTTACTTCAATATAAATTGAATCATAAAGCATGTACTGGTGTTCCTGGGAAGAGGAGTATGGGTCTGACTTCTTTCAGTCAACATTACGCCTATGATATTTATTATGTTTTACAGGTAGCTCATTGTTTCTGTGTGTATTCTTTTGTATTCCTTGTATGAATAGATTTGAACATATTTATTTATTCTATTGTTGCTGGACAGTTGAGTTGTTTCTAGTTTAGGATATTTTGAGTTGGTATAAGCATTCTCTTTTATGTCTTTTGGTGGCTATACCCAATTTGCCAGGGAAGCCCATTCCAATGGATACATAATGTCATTCACATGAATTTTAAATTTTCTAGTAGATATATTTTAAAAGGCAGAATGAAAGAGGTGAAATCTAATATTTTATTGGACCTACTGTATCAAAAATATTATCATTACAACATGTCACATTAGCAACATTGCACATATTCATTAGCTACATGTGCCTTGTATGTGTTACACTGGATAACAGGTGTCTAAGATATATGCCTAAAAGTAGAATTTCTGGGCCACAGCATGTACCTGTTACCCTTTGTGGATACTGCCAGACTTTCCTCTTTCAAGAAAGGAATGAGTTTCCAGTGCTCCTCATCCTGTCAACATTTCAGATTGTTGGGCTCTGCTTTCTTTTTTTATAAGTCAGGTTTATTGAAGTGTAACTTACCTATAGTAACATTTACCAACATTACATTCTGCTACATCCTTTTCAATAATATAATTTCTTTGTGAAGCTGGATTTTGGTGGTTGCTATGATAAAAAAAAAAAGCAAACAAAAAAATCAATGTGGAAGAAGAAATGAAGGTGGTAGCTTGAGAAGGCCTGAGAAGCTGTGCAGTACACAACACCAAGGTGTAGGATTTTAAAGTGTCCAAACACTGAAAACAACAAACGAGTCTACTGATCTTTCACAGAGAGTCAAGAGAACACTAAAGAATATCCACAGCACCATCTACACACCCACAAAATATAGAAATATATGTGAACCGAGCACAGAATAGCATTCTCCAAGTAAATGGTATTCCTGGTATCAACTGATATGTTAGGAGATTAGGGCAAAAGCAGGAATGAGAAAGAGAAAGAGAGAAAGAATGTGCAGGTAACCAAAGATTATTCATTATCTAAAGTAACAGTAGTCAAAAGTTTAAAGTTAGCAATAGATTTTGAAATTGAAAATTAAGCTGGGAAGTGTTGGATTATGAGAATGTTGGAATCATATATTATTACATATGGAATCATCTGTAGATAACACCTAAAAATATTTACCAAAAATTGTAAGTGGGGTAATTGAGTCCTCTGGTTTCTGGAATTATAAGAATTAATTCCTCCTTTAAATATATTTTTTATTTTATTTTTGTATAATTAATATACAATTACATAAGCAACACTGTGGTTATTAGATTCCCCACATTATCAAGTCCCCACCCATACTCCATTATAGTCACTGTCCATCAGCATAGTAAGGTGCTTCAGAATCACTACTTGTACTCTCTGTGCTATACTGCCTTCCCCGTGTCCCCCCCCCTACATTATGTGTGCTAATCATAATGCCCTTTATTCCCCTTATCCCTCCCTTCCCACCCTTCCTCCCCAGTCTCTTTCCCTTTGGTAACTGTTAGTCCATTCTTGGGTTCTGTGAGTCTGCTGCTGTTTTGTTCCTTCTGTGTTTGCTTTGCTCTTATACTCCACAGATGAGTGAAATCATTTGGTACTTGTCTTTCCACACTTGGCTTATTTCACTGACCATAATACTCTCTAGCTCCAACAATGCTTTTGCAAATGGTAGGATTTGTTTTCTTCTTATGGCTAAATAATATTCTATTGTGTATGTGTACCACATCTCCTTTATCCATTCATCTACTGATGGACACTTAGGTTGCTTTCATTTCTTGGCTATTGTAAGTAGTGCTGCGATAAACATAGGGATGCATATGTCATTTTCAAACTGGCCTCCTGCAATCTTAGGGCGAATTCCTGTGTCAAATGGCATTTCTGTTTTTAGTTTTTTGAGGAAACTCCATACTGCTTTCCACAATGATTGAACTAATTTACATTCCCATCAGCAGTGTAGGAGGGTTTCCCTTTATCCACATCCTCTCCAACATTTGTTGTTGTTTATCTTTTGGATGTTGGCTATCCTGACTGGTGTGAGGTGATATCTCATTGTGGTTTTAATTTGCATTTCTCTGATGATTAGTGATGTGGAGCATCTTTTCATGTGCCTGTTGGCCATCTGAATTTTTTCTTTGGAGAAGTGTCTGTTCAGATCCTCTGCCCATTTTTAAATTGGATTATTTGCTTTTTGTTTGTTGAGGCACTTGGGCTCTTCATATATTTTGGATGTCAACCCCTTATCGGATATGTGATTTATGAATATATTGTCCCATACTGTAGGATGTCTTTTTGTTCTACTGGTGGTGTCCTTTGCTGTACAGAATCTTTTTAGTTTGATACAGTCTCACTTGTTCATTTTTGCTTTTGTTTCCCTTGCCTAAGGAGATATGTTCATGAAGAAGTTGCTCATGTTTACGTTCAAGAGTTTTACCTAAGTTTTCTTCTAAGAGTTTTATGGTTTCATGACTTACATTCAGTTCTTTGATCCATTTTGAGTTTACTTTTGTGTATGGAGTTAGACAGTAATCCAGTTTCATTCTATAACATGTAGCTGTCCAGTTTTGCCAAAATCAGGTGTTGAAGAGGCTGTCATTTCCCCATTGTATATCCAATGCTCCTTTATTGTATATTAATTGACCAATATATGCTTGCTTTAATATCTGGACTCTCTATTCTGTTCCACTGGTCTTGGGTCTGCTCTTGTGCCAGTACCAAATTGGCACAATTTGGTTTGTATTACTTGATTACTGTGGCTTTGTGGTAGAGCTTGATTTTGGAAGTGAGATACCCCTGTTTTATTCTTCCTTCTCAGAATTGCTTTGACTCTCCTAGGTCTTTTGTATTTCCATATGAATTTTAGACTATTATTTCCAGTTCATTGAGAATGCTGTCAGTGTTTTGATAGGGATTGCATTGCATCTGTAGATTGCTTTAGGCACAATGACCATTTTGACAATATTAATTCTTCCTACCGAAGAGCATGGGATGAATTTCCATTTATTAGTGTCCTCCTTAATTTCTCTTAAGAGTGTCTTGTAGTTTTCAGGGTATAGGTCTTTCACTTCATTGGTTAGGTTTCTTCCTAGGTATTTTATTCTTTTTGATGCAATTGTGAATGGAATTGTTTTCCTGATTTCTCTTTCTGCTAGTTCATCATTAGTGTATAGGAATGCAACAGATTTCTGTGTATTAATTTGTATCCTGCAACTTTGCTGAATTCAGATATTAGTTCTAGTAGTTTTGGAGTGGATTCTTTGGGGTTTTTATGTACAATATCATGTCATCTGCAAACAGTGATGGTTTGACTTCTTCCTTACCAATGTGGATGCCTTTTATTTCCTTCTATTGTCTGATTGCTGTGACTAGGACCTCCAGTACTCTGCTGAATAGAAGCAGGGAGAGTGGGCATCCTTGTCTTGTTCCTGACCTTAGTGGCAAGGTTTTCATCTTCTCACTGTTAAGTATGATATTGACTGTGGGTTTGTCCCCCCTTGAAAGATATTATCTAGGAAGTTTAATTTTCTTGAACAAGTAACTTTAACTTTTTATAAATACCAATATTTATTGGCAGAAATGTTTGCTAATCAGAAAAGACATGTTCAATAACCACACTTAGTATGCAAAAGCCAAAGAGCTCGATTTCTGCTCTTGAGATTGAACAGGAAAAGCAGGGGAGCTTGAGCCAGTAGCTCTAGGGTCGAGGCCTGCAGGAGGAATCCGACAGGGGCAGGGTTCTATTGGCTCCAATGATGTGCGTCTCCAATGGGTTCATTTATATGAACATAGCCAACAAAAGGAAACAAGAAAGAACCTGTAGAGGAAATTCACAAAGTCCAACTTAATTTGGATTTTCAAGTCAAAATAAACCCAAGGCATATACATACGAGAACAGTATGCTACCATTATTTTTTACATTATGAGAATATCTGAAAGAAAATATACTGTAGTACCTCATATCAAATTTACCGAGTATCATAATTCTTCCAAGTGGCAAAGATACCTCAAGACAAATGCTGAGCATAGAAGCTACAGGGCATAAATATGCAAAGAAGTAAAAAGCTAACCATTTCAAACAGTAAGGCTTCTCTCTCACTTACCAACTTTACATTTCCCTGTATGGCCCCGGAAGATGACTGGTTAGCCAGAGACAGATAAGATTCCTCAAGGGAGGAACAACCTAAGACAGGCACAGTCGCAGGGGGGTCATCAGGTGAGAAATTGGGGATCAACAGAGGTGAGGCTTAGAACCTCACCCACCCCCCCCGTTCTGAGAGAAATCTTCTGCATCCATGGATGTTTTATTGCCCTTGTCTAGCTTGGATTAACACATAGTCTACAGGCACACACCTGATCATCTACATTTGCTCTCTTAGAACACTAAACTATGTTTTCTACCTTTATCTTGTATCTACCTACCACTTCAGCATTTCATTAAAAATAATAATAATAAAGAGAGAAATGTGGTATCCACATATAAATCAAGTATAAAAATCAAATGAGTATTCATATTTGAACTGACTGTTTATAGTTCATAATTCATGAGCAAAACCGAAAGTTTCTGTGATGACTGCCCTTGTACTGTTCACCATGTAACTTATTCACTATGTAAGAATTTGTTCTCCATGTAAGAACTTGTTTGTTATGCCTCAGAAGATTGGAGACTGATGAAAATTAGGCTTGGGGTGGATTAATGATTGTGCATTGAGCATTGACTCCCCTATACAGAATTTTATTGTTGTTAACAACCATTTGATCAATAAATATGAGAGATGCCCTCACAAAAAAAAAAAAAAAAGTACACACTTCCAATTGTAAAATAAATAAGTAACCAGGATGTAATGTATAGCATAAGGAATATAGTCGAAATATTGTAACAACTTGGTATGGTGATAGCTGGTACCTAGAATTATCATGTATATAAATGTTGAATCACTATGTTGTACACCTGAAACTAATGTAATTTAATACTGTGTGTCAACTACCCTTCAATAAAAAATAATTATCTACAAAAAAAAAGAAAATATACTGTAAATTTTAGACCAAAATTACTATACCATTATAATTTTTCTTAGTCACTTTGATAGAAAAACAAGATATAAACTCTTTTGATGCCATTATATATCAATTATGTAAAGTAAATTGTTCCAAAATATTAAGAGTCCTGTCTCTTATCAATTCCATTTCCTTATTTCTTTCAGTAGCAAGAAAGCAAGATCATTAATTTAGTCTACAGGTAAACCTTTTATTTTTCCATACCACAAACTCAGCAACAAAATTTTTCCTTAATGAAGTATCACATTAGAAGCATAAGTAGTAAAATATACTTTTTAAACTTTTAATTTTCTAGTTTTAAATCAATATGAAAATTATAAAAGGGATTATTACTGTCTTTAAACTAATTGGGGCAGTAACACCTTTAAATTTTTAGTCTTCATTTGCATAGTCCCTCCAGAGGAACAGAAACTTCATTGATTTTTTTCTGAGAAAAATGTATTTACAAAAGGGAAGAATTCCATCAAACTGGCGGCATGGTCTGAGGTGGAAGCAGAGGCAATTATAGCTATTACCAGTGCTTACCAGTGGGAGAAACAAAATGAAATAATTAAGCATCCTTAGGTCAGGTACTTGGAGGACGCTTATTGCTGAAAATCGGAGTAATTGCATGACACAATTTAAATCTCATAGGACACTTTTTTTCCTAGGGTGTGTATCTGTGCATGAAGTCACTGCTTTTCATCCATTTTTATTAGGGGCTGAACTTGCTTACAGTTCTGGAAAATATTAATTCTTAAGTTGTGTGGTTGTCAGAAAAGCTCATGTTGCTAATTTAATTGCTTTTTGGTATGATGTGTCCTTCCTCTACTTTCTGTGGTCTGATTTAAACAATCCTTAAAAGACATTACAATTTTTTCAGCTACTTAGAAAGTTGTGTATACCAATCAAAGAAAGTTACCTAGTGCATGCTAAAAATTATATTTTCTTCCTGTACTAAGATCCCTTTTAGGTATAGTGACTTACTAAAGCCAAGAATTCTGTGGGGAGCCCATTGTGTATTAAGATCATCCCTTTTACAGATAACCCACTTTTGTAGATATTGACAACTATTGGACTCTCAGAGTTTTTACCAAATATTACAAAGACATGATGAGAACACCTTCTCATTGCTGCAGTCTCAAATACAAGGCAATACCAGAATCTTGAGGATAAGCAGCAGTCAAAAAAGACTTATAGTCTAGATTAGCTGGCATCTACAACCTAACAGGGAATGGACCCCTGTTGACCACTACCCAATAGTGATTATCCCTAAATGTTCACTTGCTATAATTATAACCAGAATCCCACAGTGATGGGAGAAAATAGTGATGCACAAATAAGAGAGAGAGAGAGAAAAGACATGTTCAATAACCACACTTAGTATGCAAAAGCCAAAGAGCTCGATTTCTGCTCTTGAGATTGAACAGGAAAAGCAGGGGAGCTTGAGCCAGTAGCTCTAGGGTCGAGGCCTGCAGGAGGAATCCGACAGGGGCAGGGTTCTATTGGCTCCAATGATGTGCGTCTCCAACGGGTTCATTTATATGAACATAGCCAACAAAAGGAAACAAGAAAGAAATAAGTGTCAAGGAATAACATAGAGATAGTTATTTGCATACTAATTCCCTATTTTATAGGAGGGAGAATAGGTATTACATATTTTAAAACATCAAATGAAAAGCATAACCAAAATTTATAAAGAAATGGAAAAGGGTGGAGGAAAAGACATCTGGGATCATATTTTTCTCTGGATAAGATGCTTGGCAGAGAGACATAATTCTGGCCAGTCCTCTCTACCCAGTGCCTAGGTCACTAGAAAACAATTACAGTTATTGGAGAACTTTAAAAAAATATCTTGGAAGTTTAGCTGTCCAGCATTTGCAATAGAATCTCTCTCCGCTAAGTCCACATTGTCCCTCTGTTGTCCCTCCTCCTTAGTTAAATCAGGAGGGCACCGTTCTCCTTATTAGTGTACCATGTAATTCTAATTCTAATCATGGATGTATAGAAAGATTGTTGAGTTGGCAAGTGTGTGAAGGAAGGGACATTGATAAGTTGGAAAATAAATTGGAATATAATTTCCTACCACTTATGTGGAAGGCAGATTCGCAGTATTTACTAAATAGGAAGCATTCAAACACTATAGTGTATCAGTTGCACTTCCAGTTCTCTACAGTATAGAAGTACCTACACAAGTTGCCAAGATGTGTGTACAGGAGTGATGGTTGCACATATTCGTAATCATAACACCATGAAACCAGTTTAACTTCAAAAAGGTTAAGTAAGTAATACACAAACTGGAAGAAATGCCTTGTCAAAAACTGCCGAGGATAATTATAATTTCACTGATCACAACATTGTTAATAGAACAATTACTAATTATTGGCCTCATATTACAGTTGAAAAACTTGAGGCACGTGAAGTTTAACTTACTGGTCCAAGTATATCAAGTTCAGAATACAGAGTTTAAGGAAGAGGCACCTCCTAACCCACCCACCCCCTCCCCACGCCGGGATTCCTACAGTGCTGCTCGCTCTGTAGGAAAAGTCGGCAACGTCCGAGGCCTCGACAAACGGAGAGAGGAGAGCGAGGAATCGTGTTTGTCGCGTTTGAAACTGATGCTTTTGGTGATTCCAAAACTAGAACGGCAGCCGGACGGCCCGCCCCGCCTCGCCCGATCCACGCCTCCGCCCCCGGACCTGAGCCGAGCGGCCCGAGGGAAACGTGAACTAGGGGGCTCCGGCGAAGGCTCATCCCAGGCCCCCGTTCACCCAGTGAGGGAGAGCTTGCCCTCCCTTCCAAGAGGCCCGCGGGGTCCGAGCGCTGCTTCGGATTCCGGTGTCCAGCCCAGGAGCTCCAGGAGCGCAGGCGTCGCGGTGACGGGCGCTCTTGGGTACCAGGACTCTCGGTTAGGACTTGTTAACCAATACATCGTCGTCTACAGCTTTCAAACCCTTCAAGAGCCCTGAGAATGGAAATAATGAAACGGTGTTCACAGTGGGAAGTCCTTAAAAAGCTTCCTCCCTCCTCCACCCCACCCCGGTTAATAGACTGCGCGGCATCCTGCGCGGTGGGCAGCGGGAATGGCTGCGGGGCACTGCGCGTCTGAGCTCCCCGCGCGCCCAGGACGCCCGCCTGCAGCCTGTGGGGTTGACCCCTGGGAGCGAGACCAGGGCGGGAAACGCCAAGGGGCGCCAAAACCAGCGCGGGGAAGGTGGGGTTTGCACAAGGGCAATGAGATCTCCCGGGAGGCTGGTGCAGGGACACGGGCCGGTCGGGAGAGACGAGAATTGTCTTTGTTATAGAACAGAATGGGAAAGGAGGGAAAAAGCTGGTGTGCGGGAGGAAGGGGCGGGAGGGTGAGAGGAGAGAGAGAGAGAGAGAGAAGGGCAGGGAAAGTCAGGCAGAATTTGTGCTTCTCTCCCCCCACCGTAGATACCTCTCTTGCCTCCCTCTCCTTCGGGCTCTTCGCTGAGGAATCCTGATACACAGAAAGCTGAGACGACTTAACTAATCTGTGCTCAACAGCATGAGCTCTGCCTTGTAAAAACGGTTCTACCCTTGTGCGGCCTTGGGCAAATAAAGTAAACTTTATGTTTCCCACTTTTTCTGTAAAATGGGATTAATAAGAGCATTCTACTTTATTGTTGTCAGATGTGCAGGGATTTAGTAATCACTGGATCAATAATTAAAGAATCATGAATATTATTGTAGTTATCATCTGACTATTCTAACAATCACTGCCCTTATTTATTTCACTTTAAATTAGTTTTGCTTCTTCTGAACATCCCTGTAGATGTAATCACAGAGTATATGTGCTTTTATGTCGACTGGTTTCTCTCTGCATAATATCTTTGAATTTTATCCATGTTATTGAATATATCATATTTTGAGGGATTTGCTTAATTACATTTCCATTGGATAGATGTTTCATAATTTCTTTACTATTCTTCTGGTAATGAGGAGTTGGGTTCTTTCCAGTTTGGGTTGCTGTGAATAAAGCTTCTATGAACATTCTTCCTACAATTTTCCATTTCTTTTGATAAGGATTTGATGGAACCAAAGGGGGGAAAGTGTATGTAATTTTATGAGAAACTGGTACAATGTTTCCCAAAATGGTTGTATCATTTTACAGCCACACCAATGATACATGAAAGTTCTAGTGGTTGACAAAAAGTCTCTCCTGGACCAAATACTAGTCAAGCCATGCTGAACTCTCATCTCAACTAGATCCTGATTTTCAGACTTCTGAATGTGTCTCTGAATTGTCCAATTTTAACAAGAATCCTGCTAAGTCATTTTAACCAGAATCTCCCCACTCCCCCATGATATCTGATCAGGTTCCTTGTCTCCCACCACCCTGCAGGATGTCTGATCACTTGGGCCTGCCTTCAGCAAGAATCCCTTAGGTTGGGTGAGTCACAATCTCCCCTTACTCCTGATGTTTCCTGTTAGCAATTTTCCAATCACTAACCCTTACCTGCTCCTAGGTTTTTAAATTGCCACTTTTCCTTGCTGAATTCTGAGCTGAGTCTAATCTCTCTCTCCCAGTGCAAGACCCCATTGCAGTGGACCCTGTATTAGCCATGGCCCGCCTAAACAAAGCCTTCCTTACAATGCCTCAAAACAAGGGTCATTGAGTAATTTTTTCCTAACCAACACTCATGAGCAAACTGTGGGTGAGCCTGCTTTTATTTAGTTGTGATAAAAAACACATAACATAAAATTGATCATGTCTTCCATTTTAAAGTACACAATGGGTGAGACTTATTAATCAAAATACTTACTATATAAAAGTAAAAAATGAATATATATCTATAAAAAACTGGGAGCCCAGTTGTAAGGAACATAAAAAATTAAAGTACTTGTAGCTTCTATGAGAAAATCTATTATACATGGAATATCCAGGATAAGGTTAAAATCACAGATATACAGATAAGGTTTTAATTAATTTTAAAAAATCTAGGACAAGTTTTCCAACTCCACCCCCTACCCACAATCAAGAAGACTCAGAGGATTACATCCAACCAAGCTGACTTTTAAGAGTCAGAGGTGCTGAGTGACTCAATTTGACATTTTGTCTCCTGAAAATCCTATTAATATGTAGAGGTTTCAGAGTCAGAATAATCACACTATGCTCATCTACTGGTGTCAGTCCTTAAAGGCAACAGTTAGGGTCTTTTTCACTGCCAAGGAAGGCAATGACAACTGATTCTATAAGCATAATTTGCACTGAAAGATGACACCTGCAAATGACATAGATTTCTTCAACGACTCTTGAAAAGTAGGAATGCACTCCAATGCCTGCACAAGTATATTAATTGTGGAAAATCCCAAAGACTCAAGAGTGTGAGAAAAATAATCTCCAATTTTTTCTGTGTGAAAATTTTCTCCAAAATATAATATTATGCTTTCTTTTAGCAGGCTTTTGGGATTAGCCAACATTCCTTTATTTACCCATTGGAAAATCATAGACTTGGGGTGGATATAAGTGAACTTCTCTATCGGGTTCTCTCTTTGGTATCCTATCAGAGCACGAGTATAACCTTGTGTGTATATATTTTGTAATTTGATATCTGGTCATACTTTCCATAAAATAAAACATCTGTTTTGAAAAAACATGGTTTCCTGTGAAGAGGGCATAATATGCCACTGGTCAATAGAAGCCATTTTCTTATTGTTGTTACAGGTTTATTTGAAGGGAGTGACATTCTTTATTTATTATTAAAGTATCATTGATATACAATCTTATGCTCATTTCAAATATACAACAGAGTGGTTCAACAGTTACCCATATTATTAAATGTTCATCCCCTCTAGTGTGGTCACTATCCATCAACTTAGTAAGGATATTACAGAATCATTAACTGTATTCTCTGTGCTGTACTACTGTCCCTGTGACCAACTTATATTGTGAATATAAGCATGAGCAACTTTTTCCTGGACACATCTCCTCAGGCAAGGGAAGCAAACAAACAAAAAAGGTGGGACTACAACAAACTAAAAAGCTTCTGAACAGCAAAGGATACCATCAACAGAACTAAAAGGCACCCTACAGTATGGAAGAACATATTCATAAATGAGTCATCTGATAAGGGGTTAACATCCAAAAATAAATAACATCCAAAATATCCAAAGTATAACAAATCCAAAGTATAACAAATCATTTCTTATACTTCTTGAGAAAATAAAGGAGAGGAAATTATCCAATTATCATTGTTAGAAAATATGCTGTATTCTAAGGACAAACATTGCCTTACTGAAAGGCTGGATTGATTGCCTAGCCCAAAGAAGGAGTGAAGAGCCACAGGAAGGCACACCATCCTGGAATGTCAGAATGCCAGACACCAGACATGAAGAAAAGACACTCTAAGGACTTCTAGAGAAAAAAAGAAGACTCCAGACACTAGATTAAATCTCAGAATGTCACTGAAGCTCTTAAAGCAAAATTAAAGCAAGAAAAAAAGTCAAGGAAAACTACTTTTCAGATAGACTTTTATACACAAACAAACTGTCAAGCACATGTTAAGGTGTATTAGGGACATTAGTTTCCAGTAAAGGACAGTGAAAATCAAGGAAGAGAAAGACATAAAATCTGAAAAACAGAATATCCAACACAATAGACGAGGGAAGAGAAGCTGACAAGTGTGAAGTCAGTTTAGAGAGCAATCAGAAGAAATGTGAGCAGAAGGGTGGAGAACTCACTGTGGGAAGTATTCAGGAAACAAACAAACAGACCCTGAGCATTAAGTGATATTTACTGACAGCTAGGAAACTTGACATAACCCAAGATGTTGAACAAGTCTGGGCTGCTGACTGGCTTCCCCAAAAGCCTGCTTCCTCTGGAAGAATCACAGAAGCCAGAGGAAAGCATGGCTTCCAGGTCATGTGGAGACATTACCGACCTCCATAGAGACTGATGGCTCTTTTGAACTGGTGGGTGTGAAAGGTTGATATTCAGAAACAGAACAAGATGGAGAAAGCATATTAAGTTCTGCTCTTGCATCTCACTCTCATGACCCTGGATTAGCCATTTCTTGCCCCTTCCAGAGAGGAATACGAGCAGCACTCATTCAATCCACCAGTGTGGTAGCTGCGATGTGATACCTGGGACCCACACAAGCTTTACAGAGGACAAGAGCTAATGAAAACAGGGATGGGCAAATGAGGGACTTCAAGGGCTCCCCTTTTCCAAAGTCTCCTCTTTCAACTTTCAGAGCCAATGATTGTCATGGACACCTCCTAATGCTGCTTACCCATAGGCATTAAAAATGGGCCCTTAACCAAAACTCTTACCTAAGCAGAGCAAAATGAACAGGGGCAAGAATAATTTTCCTGTATGTGCTGCCCTCTGCTTGTCCTTAGTTTTCCCAAGATCAGCGAAGTCTAGGGCCTATGTCCACAGTAAGTTCTGAAGCCCTGTCTCTGCAGCTTCCCTTGTGCCCACACTGACTCCTCCACACAGGCCTTCGCTTTCCTTGGGCTGCTAATGCCTCCTCAACCACCATGGTGTCTGTGGCCCCATGGCTTCTCTCCTTCCTGGACTTGCGTTTCTTGATCCTCACTGCATAGTGAGACGCTACTCAGTGATTGGCCCACGGTCCAGCATGTGAATCAGTGACCTGGTGACTCTTTAAATTCCAGATATCTGCCAGGAGGAAGGATAGAAATAGCAATGGTTTTGGTTTTAATTATTCAAAACAACCTGCCATACCCACAGCATGGCATTTTAAAGACAGAGTTCTGAAAAAAAATCTCTTTAGACCTCAGTAATCTTCCTCTCCGGAATTAACCCAATCCCTTTTTTTCTTTTTACTCCTTGTCTCCAGAGGCCTAAACCCTGCAATAAACCATCCTGTTGGGTCACTACAATAGATAATCCAGCAGAGAGTGAGCACTGGACACTAAATGTGCAAGGAAAACCCTCCATTGACCAGGATTGGAACCCAGACCCTGGGGGGTGATGGGAGAAGATTTACAGGGCCCAGCACCCCGGGGTAGTGTTCAACTGAGGCTGTGGGAACTGTACTTGTGTTAGTTTTGAAACACAGATTCAGATTAGAACCAAGAGCCTCTGCCAGTGCTCAGAAATTAGGAAGCAGGTACCACAGCAAGTGACCACACAGTGCGCTTGATGTTCTGGCTTCTGAATTTATTCAAATCAGTTCTCTGGCCCCAGTGGATACCAGCCTCTAAAGAGCCCTCTAAGGAAGCTCCCTGGAGGAAATGTCATGGAACTTGGTCTTAGGGGAATTCTTACTAGTCAAGTCTCAAAGTTGGCATGGAACCTGGGGATTATTATACAGGGACAGTTTTGGGTCCCAGACTTCAGCGGGGAATCTATAGCCTTGAGGAGGAGTTGGATCTCAGCTGCAGTTCTCTTGCAGTTGGCACTTTCCAGACCAAGCTCCAAAAGCAGAAGGGCTCTCCATGTAGGTGAGAGCTGTGGTGCCACTGAGTCCAGGTATGGTGGTTGCAGAACCAGGGCTATTGGGGGCATTATGAGCTGTGCAAGCAACCTTGAATTCAGAACACTGGTGCTTCAATGTCAGTATCTGTGGTTTCACATGGAGTACCCAGTTTTGATTCCTGGTCAGTGTGTGTGTTTGCCATTCACCCTACCACAGTTCATTTACTTCCTCTGTAAAGCATCTGTGGGAATCTTTATTGTGCATGCAAGATTAGAATAATCCTTTTTACTACCTCTGCTGGACTGTTTGCTACATAGCTGTCAACTGAGGAAATTGTGGGGAACCTGGCAGTGATTTTAGAATAGAACATACTCATGAGTTAGTCTAAACAGTAGCTTGGCAGCTTTGGGGGCCAGCTTGTGATGCCGGATGGATTAGCGCTTGGCCTCAGGTGTGACAACCACTCCTCCAGGTTGTATCTCCCAAGGCCGGAGGTAAGTTCTGGTGTATTGCTGTAGTGTGGAACATTGAGAAATATCCTTGGCACATTCACCTAACCCTCTGGCTGGTCTAAACAAAGTATCATCAAGTCACAGTTTAACCCTGAGTTGCATGCTGGGCCTTGAGCTGGTCACCTGGTAGGTTTTTACTATGCAGCAGGGACAAAGTAACTGAAACTCCAGGAAGGACAGTAACTCTGGGGTGGGCCAATACCCAAAAAGTGGTAGAGATGCTAGAGGCCATAGCCTTTAGGGGTCCGAAGAAAGGCAAGGCTTGTTTGCAATAATCCATATTGTGCTGACAAGAAACTGTGAGGCATCCCTTCCAGGTGGGTGAAGGTCACAGTCTACAAAAACCAGGAGCCTGTGGTTCCCAATGACACCAGCTGCCTGTGATCCAGGCAGCCATAGCCCACACAAGGGAGGGGAGAAGGCCTCATGAATCACTAGCCGTTGTCTCCCCAAGTCTAGACAGAATAATAACGTGCAAAGACCAATCAGAAGAAAAGGAGCTTTAGAGGCAGTGAGAATCTGTCTGAATCCGTACAGCACATATTATAAATCATTTTTTAAAATCTCCAGTTTATGTTTGTAAGATAAATTGTCAGTTTATGTTTGTAGAGAGCAGTAATTATGAAGCTGTAGGACTGCTGACTCTGCTCCTTTGCCCGTGGCTCCTTCTATCTTGAAAATCAGCAATGAAGAGTTTCTTCCTCATTGAATCTCTCTGTCTTTGGATCTCTCTGAGTTCCTCGTTCTCTGACCTCTAGACCCAGTTTTAAGGGGTTCATGTGATTAGGTCAGTCCACCTCCATAATCTCTAAAAACCTTAAGGTCAACTTAATTACTTCTGCAAAATCCCTTTTGCCATATAATGTAATGTAATCATGCCAACAGCGACCATAAGAAAGTTGCTGGAGTGGCTGTACTAATACCAGACAAAATAGGCAGGCAAACATGTTACCAGTGATAAAGAGGGATATTTTATAATGATAAAAGGTTTAATCCATCAGGAAGGCATAATAGACACATTTGCATCTAACAGAGTCCCAGAACACAGGAAGCAAAACCTGACAGATTTGAAGGGAGAAATAGACAATTTGACAATAACAGTTAGAGACTTCAATACCATACTTTCAACAATGGATGGACCAACCAGGCAGAATATCAGCAAGGAAACAGAAACCTTAACCAACATGCACTAACAGACATCTATAAAACACTCCATGCAACAAGAGCAGCACACAGTTTCTGTCAAGTACACATAGAACGTCTTTGGGTAGAACACACACTGAACCATAAAATAAGCCTCAATACACTTGAAAGGATGGAACTCATACAAAATTTTGAGACATCTCACATACCAGTAGTATCACACAGTCTCGTTGCAGGTTGGCAGGTGGGGTGGGTAGTTTGGGCCTCTTTCTTTCACATTGCCATGAATGTTCAGTGGCACATATAGAGGTGGCCGTGGTCACACAAGTATAGGCCACTAGCCTGGAAAAGTGAGGCAGCTGAAGGGAAGAGATAGATATTCTAGGGAAGTTTCCCTAGCACCAGGTTCACACAACCAGGGAGGAATTGGTTCATAGGAAGTAAGGAGATGTCAGGGGATCACTTTCTCTCCTGCCTGACTTTATATTACTAAATCCCATAGCACAGGAATGCTGTGAATCCCCACCAACCACCATAGCCCCAGGACCCTGATTTTTTTACCATGCTCTGTCTGAGACTACAACTACAGGTCTGCAGCTCTGGGTCAACACAAGCTATCAATCACTGCTCTGAACATAAAGAATAGCGTGGGGTAAATTGCAGAATTTCCAGACTCTCTTGCCTGGCCTTACATTAACATATCAATAGGTATTACCTCTGTAGCCTCCCACAGCCTCAGGGACAAGGGGTGGAGAGGTAACAGCCATTCTCTCCTCCCCTCTGTTCCTGGTATGTAAGTGGTCTGGCGTCTGCCAGCCACCAAGGACCCACCAATGGAGCTCCTTCTGGAAGGGGCGGGTGGGAAGGAGAGCAGGGGGCAGCTGCAGGGTATGAGTGGCCCCCTAAGGTGATGGTTTGGGCCGGCCTAGCTAGTGAACTCCAGCAAGTTGTGAGCAATAAAAAATGGTTTCTCCCAATCCACCCTTTCCCTTGACTTATTCTAGTTTCATCTGTTTCATAAGGGAATTGCCCTGGGCCAGGAGCACCTTTCCCCTATTAAGCAAATAGCATTAATTCAAAAGTCATCCCAAATCAGGTGTCCACTACAGATATTCAAAGATACATTCAAAAGTTTTCCAATGACTTACAAATTGTGAAATTCGTAAGTGACGAGCAAAAATATGTACACAGAGATTAAAACACCCATGCAGAGAGGAGGGGGTGACTTGTGTTGTGCCCAAAGTTGCGAATCCCAGAAGACCACCAAGGAGCCAACACCGATGCAAAAGCAAAGAGCCTTTATTCGAGCTAGCTCGAGCTCAATCTCTCATCTACACCAAAGCAGTGAGAAGATGCCAGAGAAAGAGAGCGAGTTTCAATACCACAAAGGTTTTATGGGGTTCTAGGGCAGTTGGTGAGGTGATGGTCGTGGCTCTGGTCAATTGGCAGAGTCTAAGGGTGGTGTGTGAGCTCCTTGCTGACTGGAGAGGAGAGAGACCAAGCTCCGATTGGGTGAAATAGGATCCGGGTCCTGATTGACTGAGGTAGGATCCGGGTCCCAATTGGCTGAAATAGAATCTGGGAGCTTGCCCTTTCATTCCCCCCTTTCTCTGGATCCTAAGAAGGGACCCAATCATGGGTCTAATAAGGTTTTGCAGTTGTAAGGAGATAAAGGCTAATACTGTTGTCTTAGCACCATTAGTTGGACTGTATTAATTCTATCTTTAATTAAAGTTATCATTTTATTGAGGTCTAAAGGTAAGCAGGAGTAACAAGATTACTAGGGGCTTGTATTGAGCACGAGGACTATCAGTTGGATGGACCCCACGAGGTCTCTGACAATCTGGACCAGCCTGTTGATGATACAGGGCCCAAGGGTTAGTAAAAGGAGTAGGATGGCAAGGGGTCCTTGAATATTAAATATACTTTCCTGCCTTGATTTCTCTCTGGGACACTGGTGCCTTGGTTCGGGCGCACATCAAAAGACTGCATGCCCAGCCTCTAAGGTGGGCTGAGATATTGTCTATTTGCTAAAGAATCCTGCCTTTTACTATGCCGTCTACAGCTGGGTCTGCATGCTAAGTCAATTGCTCAGTTTGCAAAATTACCTAGTCAGATCTGAAGGAGGAAAGACAGCACACAGGCCTGGGCCTTTTAGTATGCTAAAGTGAATCTTATACACGATTACAAATGATTAGCATAATAAAACATGTGTTACTCTTCTTTATCTAGGGAACATTAACTAATCTCACTGAAGAATGATTCTAGAGCTTAATGTTCAACATAGTTTTAGTAGGGGGGGGGTTTCCAGCATGTAGTTATGTTGCTCTGATTGCAAATATCCTGCCCTGCCCCCTCCAGAGGCTCTCACCTTATTCTGTCTAAGCCTATGGTCCCTGTCTCATTCTCCCCTCTACAGATAGAGACCCTAGCTGCTGCTAGGGAAAAGGGGGCGATGACTGCTCCGGTTGCTTCATGCTGAGAAGGGGGCGCAGTAAAGGGTGCAGCTAGGTCTCCATCACTGGTCAGTTGAGAGGGCCTCAGAAAGTTGGTGCTTCTATTCTGGGTTTCATTTCTATTCCTATTTGCAGTTTTGTGGTTTCTAGGCAAGATAAAACAAATTGTGTTATTAGGTTAAGTAGCAACATCTGGAGCTGGATTTTCTATTCTGGAAGGACAAACTTGACGAGATTAAGAATGCATGGCTGAATATGAGAACTAGAAATATGAAGACTCTAATTGAGAATCATAGGTATTATGGGGAAACTAGAATTCTGGATATTAGGATTTACTATAGATAAGACAGCATTATTGAAACAACACTTTTCTCTAAAATCACCCTTATTTTTTTAGAATTAGCCAGATTAAGAAAACAATTAACAGTTGGCTTGATTATTTGCATAAGTGCAGCAAGAAGAGCAATTGATTACATAGGCTCTTTTAAACGTGCCTTGCTGGAACTTTTTGTAAGGAATTTCAGATTGAACTTTTAAAGGCCTCTTGAGGCCAGACAGCCAAGCCAGACGTGCCATCAGGTTTTGCCTGCAGTACCTGTAGATTTGGGTGAATTCTTCTCTTCTCAAGGTCCCCGAGACATTTGAGGTTCCTGAACCTGCCAGGAAGTGACCTTCCTTACTCACCTGGTAAGGCTGCTGGGAACCCTGTAGGCAAGGGACTGTAAAGAAGTGCAAAGAGCAGCAAAAGTCAGGAAAAAGAACTAATAAAACCTAGCTAAACCCTAGAGCAAGAGCCACCCAGTTTTCGTAGAAACTGCCAGAAGCTAACACGCCTGCCCTAAGTTAGATAACCAGAGGTGGGCAGTAGCCTCGGGACATAACCCATGATAAATCACGTAGACATGCTTTGTGAGCTAGAGATTACGGGAAGCAGTTAGGTAACCAGGGCGTTCTCGTTTCAACTCCATTGGTTAAAATATAGAATATATAGAATGTGTTTTTAAATTATTGGTTGTAGAAATGCACGGGCTTCGGTGCAACGGCTGTGAAAACCCTCTATAATCCCTACCTAAAGTTGCCTAGGGGTCGGCAGCTCGGACTCGGCCTGCGTGTCAGGGGAGGTGCTGTCGGCCCCAGCTAGCTGGCTGAGTAAAGACTTTGCTTGGATTTACATCTCCGTGTCCATGTGGTTTGCTCTCTGGGGAAACCCCGGAGTCCTGGACCCTAACAGTACCAGGCCAGTTCTTCCAAGGGGCTTTGTTGGCTTTATAAAGTCAACCTTAGTTCCTTAAAGCTGTCCATATCTGAGTTTATGCACATGTCTCTCAGGTATGACATTCCAGTCAAAGCCTTGGTAGTAAAACCTGTGTTTTTAATTGGTCCTCTTACAAGGAATGCAGGTTCCTATTGAACTTATGCAAATAAACATACTGCCATGAAACATAAAAATACTGAAAGCTTTTAAATTCTTAAGGGGCCAGGTAGAGAGAAAGATAAATGTTTCAATTCTGCTTATAAAGGCATTGTCATTCATGAAACTGTTGTCAGCTTAAGAGAAAAAGCTTAATACACTTTATCAGCAACATCTGAAACAAAAAGTCACAAAACCATCTTCCTTAGTTCACTTAATCCTATGTAACCAATACCTGTTCTGCTGAAATCTAGTTCTTTACTAGTGTAGGAGTAATAAAACAGTGACTTTAAATGGCAAAAGACTTACAAATGACAATGGTTAAAGATCTGATGAGAGCTTACTGCAAGACAGTAGACATAAGGAAATTCGGATATTTCTGTAACAAAAAAACATTCAGTAACAAAGTTTAGCATCATTCCCTTTGACAGTGCTTTCCAGGTAATTAAGCAGGTAAGTATATATCAGATAAATAAGCCAAATTAGTCAAATACTTTCTTCCAATGAGAAAAAAATTCCTCTGACATGTTCCAGGGGCCCTCTGGAAAATATCAGATTTAACTAGAGGTAAAAGTACCTTTTTGAATTTGATTTTGGGAAGTTGTCAGAAGAAAGTTTATTTGGCACTTGCTTAAATAGTATTATAGGTTGCTATGAAGCAATACTTATCCATTTAACCAGAATGACAAAATACCTCAAAGGCAAATAAAGAAGTTTACACAGTTGTTAGCAAACTTTAGCTTTTAGTCTTTTTAATATTAAGATGTCATTTTCTTAAATACTCAGACAACTCATTGAGACTTTAAGCATGAGAAACTTCTTTGATAAAACAATTAGAAAGCCTTTTGCAATCTTTCATCATTAAGAGCAGACTAACAGTTTAAGAAAACTTTGTCTTTTTAACTGAAAACAAAATTCTAATTTTGCTGTGTACTTGATACCGAGACTCATTTGCTTTAATTTTATATAGTATGACCATATTAAATTCTTCCTAAACTTCCTACAACCTTCTTGTTATATTTAGAGTTCTCCCTCTAAATAAACAGCTGTACTTTAGAACAAAGTTACTTTCTATTATCAAAAGACACATTCTTTAGCATGCAGAAATGTTTTCCGTATTACTTTAAGTAGTTTTAATTAGAACTTAAAACCATTAGTTACCTTAATTTCTAGTGAACACTGAGAAGCAGGCTATTGTAAACTGTTACACTAGCATTCTTTAGATTGACAAATTTATGAACATTTTATAATTTCTGTAACTATGAGCTTTACAGCACAATCTCTCACTAAACATAAAGTATATCAACTTAGCAAAATTTTAAGATTTTAGGTTACTACAAAGATTCTCAGGCTGCAGGTAGGTATACACACTGTAACACACAATTAAAAAGGTGTTCACTTGCCACACTCATTTAGTTCACTCATTCATAACAACTATGCTAGATTACTTACAAGACCTTTACTGAGTATTAGACAAAGCCAAACCTTTAAGCATTTTATTCTTAAAAGATTTAGCAGATAACATCGACTTAAATGACCTTAGGTAAACTTAGGCAGCTGATAACTACAAGGACATGCATGCCTCAGCCAAACCCAAATTAGCATTAATGTTTAACATTTTTTATCAGATTTTCTGGAAGTTTTGGAATGCCCAATTTTCACAAGCGCTTGTCTTTAAATCAATTTCATTAATACCATCCGGAGGTAGAAAGATATTTTCATTTACACACTTAGACACACAAACATACAGACTGAGACATAATGATAAGGTTCCCTCTGGCAGCCATCCGACTTGAAAACTGGCTACTCACTAGAACAAAAAGTCTGCCACTGACCCTTCTGGACTTCCATACTGATGTTGTTAGCTCTCCCCCTAATATCTTTAACCTGTAAGAGAGTGGTTGGATTAAATGTTCCCTCCAGCAGCCAGCCAACATTAAAGGACGGCCTCTTGGAGGTGCAGAAAACATGAAATTTTCCCTTCCTGACATCCGTGTTCAAATTGTGAGCTCTCTCCGTAACGTCTGAGAAAAATGGTCTGTCATGAGAGACAAGGGTGTTGTCTGCGTCTGTTCCATTTCTTCTGTCGACAAGACTAAGACAAACATGACAAACAACAAACAGGCGCCTACAGAGAAGAATCTGCCGCTGCCACGGAGGCAAAACTGAAAGTAAGTTGAGGGACTGTCAGACTGCTGCGGAAGCTGACTTTCCTCACAGATGAGGACCTCGTCCTCCAGATGGGGGCAAGGGACATCTCCCAAGACCCCTGGTCGGTGACCCGCCAGCACGTCCACCTAAGTCAATGCAGACCCAGATACAGATTGGAGCTCCTACAGGCTTATACAAGCTTGTTCGCAAACAAAAACAGTGAGACACAGATAAAGACAGAGTGAGACACAGGTAGACAAGGACAGATAACTGAGTGCACTCACCAGCCTGCACAGGGCCCTCTGGGTCAGGAGTCCTGGGGGTCTCTGGGATCCCGGACGAGCCCCCAAATGTTGTGCCCAAAGTCGCAAATCCCAGAAGACCACCAAGGAGCCAACACCGATGCAAAAGCAAAGAGCCTTTATTTGAGCTAGCTCGAGCTCAATCTCTCATCTACACTAACGCAGTGGCAAGATGCCAGAGAAAGAGAGTGAGTTTCAATACCACAAAGGTTTTATGGGGTTCTAGGGCAGTTGGTGGGGTGATCATCGTGGCTCTGGTCAATTGGCAGGGTCTAAGGGTGGTGTGTGAGCTTCTTGCTGACTGGAGAGGAGAGAGACCAAGCTCCGATTGGGTGAAATAGGATCCGGGTCCCGATTGGCTGAGGTAGGATCCGGGTCCGAATTGGCTGAAATAGAATCTGGGAGCTTGCCCTTTCAACTTGGAGGTGGGGATTTCAACTGCGACTACAGGTTTAATGAAAAGCCAACATGTTTCCCCAGTGAGGGAAAAGCAGCTGGCATAACACTGGGCTGCAGCAAGAAGAAAATTAAGACCGTTTCTGTTAAAACAGAAATTCTTATAAAAATTAATCACTCAGACATTGAGTTGCTATTGTATTCAGGATTCTTCTCTTACAATATTAAAATGCTTTGGAAAAAACTACAGAACCAAAGAACAACCAAGACCATCTAAAAGTTTAAAAATTTTCATGAAGGAAAGGTGACTTCGTGACAGTGCTTAAGACAATGAAAGGATTTGGGAAAATATTGATTCCTTGATGTTTTCTATGCAGTTGCAAGAATAAGCAAGGAAAAACGTGCTTAATGTTTAAAAAGAGATAGGTCTGTGGTATCAGTGCATGGGTACCTAAATACTGAGAGTGGCTGCTGAGGGGTGGTCCCCATCAGTGGTGGCCTTCAGAATAGACTAGGTGGCCTTGTGTATCAGCATGGCCTAGGCAACTGGAAGGCAGCAGCTTCTAAGATTCCATGCACCATCCTGCACCCCTGCTTCCAAATCTGCTGTTGTGACTCCTGCCTGTTACCTGGTGTACTGGGTCCTCCCTCTGGTGTTCTCACCAGAGCATGAGCTTCAGGTAGTGACTTTGGCTCTGAACGTTGGCATCTTGTGTCTTATTTTTGTGTTAATGGTCTCAGAGTTGTGGAATGCTGACAATGTTTAGCCCAAAAGGAAGTTATGAGTTACAACTGCATTCTTTAGACCTATTAAATCCATCTTTTTTTTCACTTAAAGAAACATTATTGAGGTATAATTCACACACTGTAAAACTCACCTATTAATGTTTTATTGCCCTTGTCTAGCTTAGATTAACACATAGTCTACAGGCACACACCTGATCATCTACATTTGCTCTCTTACAACACTAAACTAAGTTTTCTACCTTTATCTTACATCTACCTACCACTTCAGCATTTTATTAAAAATAAAAAAAATAAAAAAAATAAAATAATAATAATAATAAAGGGAGAAATGTGGGATCCACATATAAATCAAGTATAAAAATCAAACGAATATTCATATTTGACCTGATTGTCTATAGTTCATAATGCGTGATCAAAACCGAAAGTTTCTGTGATGACTGCCCTTGTACTGTTCACCATGTAAGAACTTATTCACTATGTAAGAATTTGTTCACCATGTAAGAACTTGTTCGTTATGCTTCAGAAGATTGGAGACTGACGAGAATTAGGCTTGGGGTGGATTAATGATTGTGAATTGAGCATTGACTCCCCTATACAGAATTCTATTGTCATTAACAACCATTTGATCAATAAATATGAGAGATGCCCTCTCAAAAAAAAACAACTCACCTATTATAATTGTATATATTTTGATGATTTTCAGTAATTTACCAGGCAGTGCAACCACTACCATGATCCACTCCCTTGTTTGTAATATATTGTTTGTTTGGGTTTCCTCTACCCAGATCCTGGCTCTACTTCTTCCTCCACAAGGCTCAGCATGGCGCTACCTCTCACCACTTTCTCTGGTCTTAGGACAGAAATGAGCATGCAGGAAACCAACCGGTACTCGCGCTCTCAGCTGGAAAAAGGCAAACAGGACCTCCGAGATCTCACAGAGAAATTCCTCACATCCAAAGCTACAGCTGACTCCCTGGCCAACCAGCTGCTGAAATACAGTAAGTCCTCTGGGTCACTGTCACCAAAGTGATAAACGATGGTCCATCTTCCCTTTCGAGAGACTAAATGCTCTCCAGACTTTCTTCTTCTCTCTCCTCCATCAAAATAAATCTCATCCTGACTATAGTCCTGGAAAGGTAGGAGTGGGTATTTTACCCTCAATTTGCAGAGGATGGAAATGCTGAGGCACGAAGGAGTAAAGTTTGCAGTGAGATTGTAGGGAGGAATGGAGGTTGAAATTCCGGTTCGGGTATTAAACTGTCTTATCTCTCTCAGGAACATGTCAGATTCTACAAACATGTAACATCATTGGTTTAAGTATCTGAGGATTCAACTGAAACTGTTACTGAGCACCCAGTTGCAAAGCACTGTGTCAGCTGCACTCGGGGAGAAAGAAGTAATAGCACACCTTGCCTACCTCAGAGGGGCTTGCAGCTGTCTGTTCCTAAGTCCAGCACAGATATCTGGAGATAAGAACATCAATAGCAGACACAGAGGAAAGTCCTGATGTCCAGAGCAACATTCTTCACCCACATAAATTCAAAGAAGCCACAACTCACGCTCTAGTGAGAGTAAGAGTATTGCCAGAAAAGAGGAGAGTCTGCAGCACCTTTTCTATCTCTCCCCAAGTATGAACTTTGCAGAGAGCAGGCAGGTCTGGGATCTGGGCTTTGAGACTTGGCCAAAATGAGAATGAGGCCAAGTGAAGGAGACCTCCAGCGGCACGTAGTAGGGCAAGTCAGTGTAGGTAGGGGCTGGCCCTTTGCTCTCCACAGTCAGCTGTCCCACTTGGAAGTCCACAAAACAATCCTGAACCTGTTCATAATGGAGGGGAGGGATGGAGCTGTAGTGACTGAAGGGAACATGGGAGTTAGGGCGTGAGAGGAGCAGGCATGTTTGAGGAGGATTCTTGCTGACAGTGAGCTTGAGTTTGCTTCAAATTTCTACATTTATTTTTCAATAAATCAATGGGGGATAAAACTGGTTGTCAAACTCGACATGAAGAAAATAGTAAAAATGAAAGCCTATCTGTTAAAGAAGTCAAAAGATAAGGTTTGGGGTGTGGGAATATCTTTTCTACATCATTCATTATGTCACAATACAATTGTAGGACAAATTTGTTGAAGCCAGAGAAGAAAGGTATCACCCAAGGTCTTAGGGCAAAGGTAATATGGTGCGGTGATTAAGAGCATGCAACTTTAGGGAAGACTTCTGGGGCGCAAATTCAAGTTGTTTATATCCTCTGGGCCTGAGTTTCCTCATCTATAATGGTATTTAGAATAGTATCTACCTCTTCAGGTAATAGTGATGATAACATGATGGAGTTACTGAAAATCTACTATAACAAGGCCATGCCAAACACTGTATATATATTTCTCTTCACTTTCTTCTTGCTTGTGTGGTTTTTGAAGAGAACTTTGTTGTAATATTGCTTCTTGTTCTTCAATAGAGAAGGTGGTTTTTCACCAAGCTTCTTTCAAAATGTTCTTTATCTTTGATTTTGTGCAGTTTGAATATTATATGCTGTTACTTGATGGTTATATGATGGTTAATTTTGTGTTTCAATTTGGCTGGGCCATGGTGCCCAGATATGTGGTCAAACATTATTCTGGATATTTCTGTTAAGGTGTTTTTAGATGAGATATTTAAATCAGTGGACTTTGAATAAGGCAGATTATCCTCTGTAGTATGGGTGGGCATCATCCAATCATTTGGAGGCTTTAATAGAACAAAGATTGAAAATCCTTCAAGCAAGGACTTGTTCCCAGCAAACAGCCTTCGGATTTGAACTGCAACTCTTCCCTGATTCTCTGGCCTGCCATGCTACCCCATCAGACTTTGGACTCATTAAGCCTCCGCAATTGCATAAGTCATTTCCTTACTGTATTACACACACAAACACAGATGCACACACACAGACAAGTACACATGTCCTGCTGGTTTAATTTTCTGTGGAGAACCCTAATGAATACAGAGTTGGACACTGGGAGTTGTTCTAGAAGCACAGAATCTTAATAATATCTTTTAACTGGTTCTGGGATTTCTAGAACTGGCTCTCTAATCTGATTAGACTAAAGGCATTAATTACTTTATTTCCAGTAGCAAAGAAAATACTGATAGTCCATGGCATGATGTGGAAATAGAGACATGCAAAATATCACTACTGGATTCTCCTACTCAGGCACTTAAGAAGCAAGTCTGGTGACCTTCAAATATTTTTGTCAGACTAACAGGTATAATGAGATTTACTCACTGCATCACAAAATAGAAGTGATATATACGAGATTGGGCCCATGTACACCCTGAAGGTGCAAGTTACATGAAGAAGGGACATATCCCCACTCCCGCTACTCCACCTTGTTTTTCACAGCCTGTACATGTGGCCTCATGGGGAGTTCCCTACAAGTGACAGAAAGGGAAGACTGGGGCCTGGTTCACAGGTGGTTCTGCATGATATGCCCTGAAAGGGGACAGTTGCATTACCACAGTGTTTTCTGGGACATTCCTGAAGGGAAGTGGTGAAGGGAAGTCCCCCAGAGGGCACAACTTTGTGTAACGGACCTGGTTGTTCATTTTACTGGGAAAGAACATGACTAGAGAACTGGTGACAAGGAAGTCTGGGGAAGGCGTATGTGGGTAGATCTCTCAATGAGTTGAAAATATGGAGATGTCTGTGCCCCATATGAATACTCACTAAAAAGTGACCTTGGAGAGGAGGATCATGTGGGTAGGGTGAGCCATTCTATGGCTACCAGGGAGGGATGGAAGTTATTTATAGGCTTAGCAACATGGACATCCACGCACCAAGGCTGATGGGAAGCTAGCAGCTGGTTGCAGCTGACTTCCCAATCTGCAGGCAGCCAACAGTGAGTCCCCACCCAGTATGGCACCATTCCCCAGAGTCTTTGGCCTGGTGGCAGGCTGATTACATCAGATCCCTTCCATGCTGGAAGGGGCAGTGCTTTGTTCTTACTGGAATACACACTTACTCTGAATATAGATTTCCCTTTCTTACACACAATGCTTCTGCCAAAAATACCTTCCATGGACTTACAGAATGCCTAACCCACCCTTATGATATTCCACACAGCGTTGCTTCTGGTTATGAACTGAATTGTGTATCCCCCACTCCACTGCCAAAATTCATATGATGACTATATTTGGAGATAGAGCCTTTAAGGAGTAACACAGTTGTATGAGGTCATGTAGGGCTCGAATGCAGTCGGACTAGTGTCCTTATAAGAGACAACAGAGCACTCTCTGCACAAAGAGGAAAGGCCGTGTGTGAACACAAAGAAAGGTATCCTTTAGTAGGTCATGAAGAGAGGCTTAAGAACCCTGTGCCACACATTGATCTGGGCTTCTAGCCTCCAAACTATGAGAAAATAAATTTTTGTTGTTTAAGCCCACCAGTCTATGGTATTTTGTTATGGCAGCACAAGCAGACTAATACCCTTCTGATCAAGGAACTCACTTCACAGAATATCAAGTAGAGCAATGAGCCCGTGCTCATGGAATTCACTAGTCTTACCATGTTCCCTGCCATCCTGAAGCAGCTGGCTTGAGATACCAGCAGAAGGGCCTTTTGAAGACTCAGTTACAGTGCCACCTGGGCTGCAATATGTCAGAGCTGGGCAAGATTCTCCAGGAGGCTGCACATACTCTGAATCAGCATCCAGTATGTGCTGCTGTTTCTCCCATAGCCAGGATTCATGGGTTCAGGAATCAAAGGGTGGAAGTAGGAGTGACACCACTCACTATTACCTCTAGTGACCCACTAGCAAAACGTTTGCTTCTTGTCCCTGGAACCTTATGTTTTAATGGCCTAGAGGTCTTAGTTCCAAAAGGAGGAAAGTGTCTACCAGGAGATACAATGATTCCACTGAACTGGAAATTAAGACTGCCACCTGACCCCTTCTAGTCCCTCATGCATCTAAATCAAAGTTACTGTGTTGGTGTGGGTGACTGATCCTGACTACAAGGAGAAATTGGGAAGTAAGGAGGAGTATGTCTGGAACACAGGCGATCCCTTAGGGTGTCTTTTAGTGTTATCATGCCTTATGGTCAAAGCCAATGGAAAACTACAACCCAATCCAATACCAAGGGCCCAGACGCGTCAGGAATGAAGGTTTGGGTCATCTGGATAGGTAAAGAACCACAATCAGCTGACGTGCTTGCTGAAGGCAAAGGAAATATAGAATGCGTAGATGGAAGAAGATAGTTATAAGTACCCAGTACAACCGTGTGACCAGTTACAGAAGCAAAGATTGTAATAGTCATGAAAACGTCCTCCACATTTTATAAAGTATACGTGTGTGTGTGTGTAAAATATTTTTGTTTTCTATCCTCTCTTATCCCCTCATCATATCACATAAGATGTATTGGCTTCCTATGATAGTATTTCAGTATTAACAATACTTTACAGCATAGTATTTTTTAAATTCCATTAGCTTTGTTAATTTTTTTTACTTTACTGTGAAATTCCAGATTCTTAAATACAATTTAAGGTGAATTAATATTTTTTGGTATCATTAATATACAATTACATGAGCAACATTGTGATTATTAGATTCCCCCATTCTCAAGTCCCCACCACATACCCCATTAGTCACTGTTCATCAGCATAGTAAGATGCTGTAGAATCACTACTCGTCTTCTATGTGTTATACTGCCTTCTCCATGCCCCCCACTACATTATGTGGGCTAATCATAATGCCCCTTATTCCTCTTCTCCCTCCCTTCCTACCAATCCCTGCTCCCTCACAGTCCCTTTCCCTTTGGCAACTGTTAGTCCATTCTTGGGTTCTGTGAGTCTGCTGCTGTTTTGTTCCTTCAGTTTTTGCTTTGTTCTTATGCTCCACAGATGAGTGAAATCATTTGGTATTTATCTTTCTCTGCCTGGCTTATTTCACTAAGCATAATACCCTCTAGCTCCATCCATGTTTTTGCAAATGATAGGATTTGTTTTCTTCTTATGGCTGAATAATACTCCACTGTGTATATGTACCACATCTTCTTTATCCATTCATCTACTGATAGACACTTAGGTTGCTTCCATTTCTTGGCTATTGTAAATAGTGCTGCAATAAACATAGGGGTGCATATGTCTTTTTCAAACTGGGATCCTGCATTCTTAGGGTAAATTCCTAAGAGTGGAATTCCTGGGTCAAGTGGTATTTCTATTTTTATACAGCATAATATTAAGTTATGTGACATTATGAAGAAGCGTAAGCATCACTCGCAAACTACACATACTCTTTTGAGGAAAGAGTTGGTGCTTTTTGGTTGTGTGCAGGATACTTGTACCATGTTAGGCAGAAGTATGAACTTGTTATCATCTTTGTGTGGAAATTAAGTATGATTAAAGGAGATGCATATAGTTGTCAAGGTGACAAGGGGTGGGCTTGTGATGGTCAACTTTATGTGTCAAGTTGGCTAGGCCATGGTGCCCAGATATTTTATCAAACATTTTTCTGGATGTTTCTGCGAAGTTGTTTTTTGGATGAGATTAACATTAAAATCAGTGAACTTTGGGCAAAGCAGGCTGCCCTTCATAGTGTGAGTAGGCGTGATCCAATCTCTTGAAGCTCTGAATAGATCCAAAAGACTGGCCTCCCCTAGCAAGAGTGAGTCCTCAAGTTAGGCATCATCAGATGCAATCTGAGTATCCATTTAAACAACTACACCAGTTTTCCCAGTTTTCTCCATTATGTGCTTAGATAAACAAGGATTTAAGTTACCCATTCCCATTTTCATTGAATACACTATTCTAAGGATGATGAAGATGTAATATTCTGTTTCTTTGTCTTTTTTCCATGCCCAGAGTGTCATCTTCACATTTGACCACAGATGGGAAGCCCAGAAAATCTCTTAACTGCTTCTGGAAAATATGACCAAACATAACTGCAATCTCCAAACAGTACAAAGATTAGCATAGTAATTAAGGAGAAAGAGCCCCATTACAAAGACTCAGCTAGAACTATGGATGATAATTCTAAGTTTCAACTGGCTTGTACCAAGGTTTCTGATGGGCACTTAGTGTAGGGACCTGTGTTACTTCACAGGGATCGCTAAGGTGCTCATCATCCCCACCTAGTGGCCTCATAGAGCTTGTCATCCTCTGAAGGAATTTATGAAGTGTCTGTCCTAAGGGAAATAAGTCCAGAAGTAGAAGAGAAGGGTTTCACAAAAAGGAAGTAATTCCCCGTGTGTCTAAGATATAGAAATTATGAGAGAAAGTTTTTCCCACTCTAACAACAAGATAAAGCTGGATGATCTACAAAATCATACCCATTTTGGGCCTCCCCAGAGAGCTGAGGTTGCAAGGCCACTGAGTACACTCAAGTCGACAGGATAAAACCTTCCAAGGAGGGACACACACATGAACCATTTCATCTCTGGCAGGTAATGGAAGGGAAAGACTGTAAGCTATAAAAGTTTTGAAGGGGAAAATAACTGACATTTTAACCATTTCTTAAAGGCCAAGTGTGGGTTATCACAACAGTTCACAATTTCTGAGAAGACCAGAATCAAAGCAGGTTTTTGCCCATTTCCTGTCTTTACTCAGGCCTCCCCAAGGGAAAGAAAGAGAGAAAGAGAGAAAGAGAGAAAGAGAGAAAGAGAGAGAGAAAGAGAGAGAGAAAGAGAGAGAGAAAGAGAGAGAGAGAGAAAGAGAGAAAGAAAGAAAAGAAAGAAAGAAAAGAAAGAAAGAAAGAAAAGAAAGAAAGAAAGAAAGAAGAAAGAAAGAAAGAAAGAAAGAAAGAAAGAAAGAAAGAAGAAAGAAAGAAAGAAAGAAAGAAAGAAAGGAAAGAAAGAAAGAAAGAAAGAAAGAAAGAAAGAAAGAAAGAAAGAAAGAAGAAAGAAAGAAAGAAAGAAAAGAAAGAAAGAAAGAAAGAAAGAAAGAAAGAAAGAAAGAAAGAAAGAAAGAAAGAAAGAAAGAAAGAAAGAAAGAAAGAAAGAAAAGAAAAAGAAAGAGGAAAACGTGGTCTGGGCAAGAGATTCTCTCGAGGTTGCCTCAGTATGCAGGTATGCAGACCATGACCGGCCACCACGTCAGTAGAGGTACAAAACCTGGTCGCTTCTCTCATATGAAGCAAATGCCATCTACCGTCGATGTTGGAGCAAGAAACCCTGCCAGTCCGTGGTGCCAGATATGGGTTGGCTGCAGCTGGGGCTCGTCAGAAGCAAAAACTGTCTACTGCTGGAAAGGGGCAAGAGACTTGTTCTTACCCAAGTCTCCCCAGTATTGAAGGGCAGAGTTCCACTATTGCAAGAGGGAGGTGACAGACACACAGGGATGAGGCATGCATGGCCTCAGGTTTGGTACACAGTGCCTGTCTGAGTCTGGGGCTAGAACAGAGGGACTGGAACCTCCCCCTTCCACCATGAGCCTTGGACTAAGAAACAAACAGAAGCAGTCAAATCTACTGCCAGAGGAGAGGCAAGAGTGCAGCAAGAGACCCGTCTACGGTGTAGGCATATGAAAAGCTGAGAATGGAGCAGAAACACTGAGGGAAAAACCCTACAGCAGTCCAGGTCTCACACTAAACACACAGTAAAAGTAATGTGCTGCTGAAGGAACTAAAGGCCTGGGGATCACGCTGGCTGCTGAGAGCAACAATAAAATCCAAAGTCAGCTCCACCCCTTGCTTGATTGACTCAAAGACCCATACTAATAACCTGACAGGAAAAATAGGCATGGTTATTGTAGGTATAAATACTGTTAATGTAATTCTCAGTTGTTCTTTTTACATATAGCATCTAGCCTTCAATAAAAAATTATACACATGCAGCATGCACACATACACACAGAAACTGCTATTATCATGAGATACAGCAGTCATCAGAATAAGGCCCCTAGAAATTGAACAGGGATTTTAACATGCAATAAATTAATATATATAAGACTCTAATGCTGTGTTGCTTAACCAACGTGACTTTGGAAAGGATTCACCATTCTTGATGCCAGTAAAAACATTTATGATTTATGGGAAGAGGTCAAAATGTCAACATTAACAGGAGTTTGGAAGATATTGAGTCCAACCATCCTGGATGACTTTGTGGGGTTCAGGACTTCAGTGGAGGAAGTAATTGGACATGTGGTGATGGAAATAGCAAGAGAACGAGAATTAGAAGTGGAACCTGAAGATGTCACTGAATCGCTGCAACCTCACGGTAAAACTTTGACAGGGAGTTGCTTCTTTTGGATGAACATAAAAAGTGGTTTCTTGAGAAGGAAAGTACCCCTGGTTGAAGATGCTGTGAAGATTGCTGAAATGACCACAAAGGACTGAGAATGTTACATGAACTTAGCTGATAAAGCAGCAGCAGGGTTTGAGCAGATTGACTCCAATTTTGAAAGCAGTTCTGCTGTGGAGAAAATGCTATCACACAGCATCACATGGTACAGTGGAATCGTTGGTGAAAGAAAGAGTCAATCTATGCGGCAAACTTCATTGTTGTGTTATTTTTAAAAAATTGCCACAGCCATCCCAACCTTCGGCAGCCACCACCCTGATCAGTCAGCACCATCTAGAAAGACCCTCCACCAGCAAAACGATCACAACCCCTCTAAAGCGCATATGATCAGTCACATTTTGTTTTAGCAAGAAAGCATATGTAAATTTAGGGATATACGTTTTGTTTAAAGACGTGATGCTATTGCACACTGAAAGGACTACAGTGTAGTGTAAACATAACCTTTATAGGCACTGGGAAACCAAAAAGTTCACTTGAGTCTCTTTATTGGCATATTTGCCTTGTTCGAGTAGTCTGGAACTGAACTCTGCGAGATACACCTGTACACTTCACAAAGTAGATACACGTGTGTCACATAAGCACATGTAAAGACACTCAATATCATTAATCATTAGGAAATGAATATTAAAACCAGGATGAAGAAAAGAAAGCATATGTCCACACAAAGACTTGAGCAAGAACATTTATAGTAGCTTTATTTTAATAGCTAAAAACTGAAAACAACCCAAATGCCCATCAGTAAGTGAAGAGATGAACAAATTACGGTATAGCCAGCTGTACAGTGAAACTCTAGCAATTAAAAGGATACATTTTACATGTATTTATTTGTCATATTGATACATGCAATGAAATGAATTAATCTCAAAATAATCATGCTGAGTGGAATGAGCCAAATAAAGAGGTACATAATGTGTTGTTCCATTTATGTAAAGCCATTAAAAATCTAATCTCTAGTTGACAGAGAGCAGGTTACTTTGTATTGTAAATCTAACAAATCTATATTTGTAGTAAGAAAAAGTTACCAAAACAACAAAAAAACGGGAAGTGTAGGAAGAAGAAAAGGAATGTCCCCCTGCCTCCCAACCCCACCCCACGGCTGACACCCCTATCGTCACTGCAGCGTGCGAGACGGCAGTGGCTTTGAAGAGTGATGGACGCTACAGGGCCGAGGGAGCTGGAAAGTACCAAGTCCTCCCCTGACAATCATCTGCCCTCTCCGAGCAGTGGGAAGAGTGTGAAGGCAACGAAGAGGAAAATAGCACTACTATTTGCAGAAATTTCACCACAGGGCAGAATACTCTGGTAAACTGAGGCAGAACAAGTGGTTTCTGGGCTCTCTCCTGGCCCTAAGCCCAGAGTGGACTTTACCTGACTTTCCGAGGTGGAAGTGAAACGAGAGAGGGCAATGAAAGGAAAGGGGCGGAGAAAAAAGCGAGTCAAGTGTACTCAAGTCTTGTGGGATCGGTGGAAGAAACGCCCTGAGATTCTTGGCGGAAGTGCGGGCGCCCAACGAGTACTTGCGCAGCCGCAGTGAGGCCCAGCGGAGGCGGACGTCCTTACGTGGGTTCCATGGTGTAATGGTGAGCACTCTGGACTCTGAATCCAGCGATCCGAGTTCAAATCTCGGTGGGACCTGTCCCTCTTTAGCTGGAGTAAGAGCGAACTTTTTACTCCGCCCACCCCCGGGGCCTGCTCTCGGTCCCCGCAGCCCTGCTGATCGCGGCGGCCGTGGGCGCCTCGCAGCCGCCTTCCCGGAGTCGGGGACCCAGAAACCGGGTGCTCCGCGGGCCGCGATCCACGGCGACGCTGCGGCCGTAGCGGGGTGAGCAGGCCAGGGCCGTTCCCCCGGCGGGGCGCCCCGAGCCTCGGGGTAAAGTAAAGGGCAGCGGCTGCGGCCAGGAGCGCCCGCACCGCGAGGGCTCCTCATCCCGCACGTCCCATCGCCTGCTGAGTGAAAGGCGAGCGCGCGGAGCCGTGAGGCGGCTCGGGTACTCTGGGGTGGACGGCTGCACACGTCCATCAGAAGCGCTCTGCTGTAGTTTTCGGTGGGCTCGTTCATTCAGAATCTGGATTTGTTCTGTTCTGACCTGTTCCCATTTTATTCAGAACCTCTGGCTCCCGCGTCTCCATTGGCCACTAACGCGCTGTTACCCTGACTTCGGGACTCGGCTCCAGGGAGGGTCATCCTTTCGCCCCCCACTTCGGCAGACAGCAGGAAGCCGCACCGGGGACCCTAGCCTCCGGGCAGGTCGTGGAGACCAGCGGTCCCTGACGGGCGCGGGGTCAGGCTCCTCCGGGGACCAAGGCGACGCGACGCGGAGCAGCTCCGGGTCCCGGACCCTCGCGGCTCCCGCTCCGTGCCGCCCCGACTCCGCTCCCCCGAGAAGACGCCTTAGCTCTGACCCGTGGGGACGCCGGTTCTCTTTCGCTCGGTAGGAAACTGGGTGAGGAGGAGGACGGCCCGCGTAGTTGGTGAGAATGTCCTCCAGGTGCTAAGGGGCGCTTCTTTGTCTTTTATCTTTTGGAACTTTCAGCTGTTACAAAGGCCTGACAAACACAGGGGCCTTTTTGGAGGCTCACTTCGGAGAACACGAACAAGGGAGAGGTGCGGGGCTGGGCGAGCGGAAGAAAATAGTCCCGGGAGGGAAGGGGACAGGAAAGCGCGGAGGACGACAAAGAAGGAGGGAGGACCTGGGGTGCGGAAGGCAGAGGCGCTGCTGGGCCACCCACCGCGGCTGCGGTTTTCTTCGCTGCCTTTGGGCGACCGCAGCTCCTCTCCCGGGAGCGCTCCCACCCTTTCCTGACCCGCCCGGGAACCCGGTGCCTCCCCAAGTCGCAGAGCTGCTTGCCCGGCACCTGGTCTGATGAACTGCCCTTTCCCTGTGCGGTTAAGAGGGGCGAGGTGGGTCGTGTTGGTTTGCAAGTGAGTGCGAGCCAGTCTGGAGCCTTGCGGGGGGCTCCCTTGAACGGAGGGCGGGTGGGAAATAGACACCCACTCCTCTTTCCTTGGCAGGGCCTGGTGTGGAAAACTGGGAAAGGAACTTTGAGGAGAATATATGCTAAGTAAAAAACTAATTTCTTTCAACCTGTGATCTTTTTACAAGTTGTTCTTTGTATTTTGAATTTAAATATTTGTGTAGTCACATGTATGACTCTAGAGATTCTGGGGTCTGTTTCATGTTTAGAGATGTCTTTGGTTGTAAAACTAAATTTTTTTATTAGGGCATTTTTGAAACAAGGAAATGAATCCTTATCCTTTTCTAATGAGTGGACCAAATAAATGTTCTAATAAACCCCCCAGATTCTCCCAGCCCAGATTACTGCCAGTCAGAGGATTACTTCGCTCTCCCTTGGAGGATCCACAGCCACTGAAAAGTATCAGTGCTATAACTTAAATAAAATCAGTTTTTATCACATCCAGTGTTTCTGCAGTGTTGTGCCCCAAATACAAGGACTATCACCCAGTGATTATATGCAGATTGCCATGTACCAAGCATAGTCTACAAATTTTACCACTGTTTACTCATTTAATCCTCAATAGGCCTATATCATACCCTCATTCCCATTTTACCTATGAGAAAACTGAGACATGGGAAGGTTAAGTAAACTGTTCAGTCACTCAACTAGTGAGTGGGATTTGAAAGCAGGAATTTTTACCAAAGTCAGACTGGCTCCAGAAGATATGCTCAGAGCCATGTGTTTATACCGCTCCTAATGAGAAAGGAACACAAATGGTAAAAATGCTTGACATTTAAAATCTGTATCTTTCTTTTGAAAAAACACCACGGAGCAATCATGTAACAGGTATAAAACTGTGCTGAATATCCTCATGACCCACCTGCCTCCCAAACATCCTTGTTATGCCAACAGCTGCTCCCCCAAAATCTCCAACTTAAATTTCCTGCCAGAAGTAGGCTTTTCTCTTCCCCTTTACATTTGCCTCTCACCTACCCGATACCTTTTCCGGATCTATTCTGTTCTTTCAGTTGCAGGTCATTCAGCTTTTAAATTCCAGCATATATAAAATACATGAGGAGGAGAAGAATCAGTCCTCCATATTCCCACCACCTGAAGTTAACTGTTTACATCTTTACATATTTTTCTTCAAATCTTTTCTTTAAGTTAATGTAATTTTTTTACAAAAATTATACCTTATTATACCAAACTCAAATGATGCAGAAAATACAAATATATAAAATTTGAAACACCTTAAATTCAAAAATAACTTGTTAACATTAGGTAAATATTGTTGGAGTCCTTTTTGGTATATTTACAGAAAGAAGGATTATATGCTTTTATAAAATTGAGCTCATAGGTTCTGTCTTTATTTAAAAGTATTCTATTTAACTAATGAATTTAACTGAAGGAAAAGTGACAAAAACAAAACTGAAGGCATGGTTGAACTTCTTCAAAAATGGAGTATCATTCATATATGATATTACAGTTTCACATAAACAACACAGTGGTTCTAGCATTCACCCATGTTATCACATCCTCACCCCCTCCATTGCGGTCACTGTCTATCAATGTAATAAGACGTTATAAAGTCATTAATTGTCTTTTCTGTGCTTTAGTGCCTTCCCCGTGACCTAGGCATGGTTGAACTTCTAATCAAATTGTTCACAAGAAATAGAATTTTCTTTCTTGAAAGCTAGCACTAATTGTAAGGCTGGAGGCACCAGGGGAAGGGGTGAGCCTGATGGACAAGCTCAGGCCTCACCAAACGAGGAGAGAAGAGACCAACAGGTTCCGGTCTGACAACATTCCAGAGCCTGATCGGGTAACACTCCCAAGTAGAACCCTTCCCCCAAGCTAAAAGATTAGTGGTAGCTTTCCAGTACCTGGCTAAAGGCCAATGAGAGACCCCACTTACCCTAGGCGAGCCAATCCTCGCACCACTGTACACCTGTGCTCTCCCTCCCTCTGCCTTCTTTAAAAACTTGCTGCCTGCCCTGCTGGGTGTGACTTCCCCAGCCTGTGTTTCAGACTGAGGAACATCACCCGGGAATTCCATTCAAATAAACTCCCTGGCCCTTTGTTGCCTCTCATCGCCTGCTTATTTCGGTTGGAATTTATCTTACATTTGGTGCTGAAATCCCAGGAAGGAGCATGAGCACGGGGCCCCTACCGGCCACCGGTGGCCCCATCCCCTCCTTCCCCAACCCGGGACCTGAGCCAGCTCTCCTCTGCATGGACTATTTTCTGGTGACTCCCTCAGTTTCCCCCGGTCTGTTTCCCTTCCTAACTCTGTTTCACCTGGTCCGTTAGAAATCGTAGCTACGTCCAGGGGGGCATCTGGCCCCTGGGCATTCAGCCCACCCTCTGCAGGCATTCGGCCCATCCCTGGCCCTGTGGTGTGGGAGATGTCCCTCACCCAGGCTCCCAGGACATCTCCCCTGACTTGGCACGCTTGGGAAGCTGGGCGCTCCTCTCAGCGGGATTAGTTGGGGGGTGACGCAGACATGGGGAACCAGCCTTCAAAAGCAGAGGCCCAGACCCTGTTGCAGTGTCTCATTTCTAATTTGGCTACTCTATATTTGTCCCAGGAAGTTCACAAATGGAAGCTGGTCTTCCTTTGCTCTCAGGCCTGGCCTCAGTATCCCTTGGACAACCAATCTCGCTGGACCCCTGAGGGAATTTTCAATTTTGGCCTCCTCACCAACTTAACTAATTATTGCCATCAGAGAGGAAAGTAGGGTGAAATCCCATATGTGCAGGCTTTTTGGACTCTGTGCACCCACCCAGATTTGTGTGTTAAGTGTACTCCTTCCCAAGTTTTGTTAGCCCAGGCCTCCATCAAACACTGCCGATCTCTAACCCTCCTATTACTGGGAGGCTCTTCTCTGACGGACTTGGCGGAGGATCTTGGCTATCCCCCTTCCCGCTCCTCCAGGCCCACAGCGGGGGCCAGTTCCCTTCCTCAATGTATCCTCCATCTTGTTCTCCTTCTCTTCCAGTTTCTCCGCCATCTTGTTCTCCTTCTCTTCCAGTCGCGCCGACATCTTGCTCCACAGGTGCCGACTCCACTTCGGATAAAACAGATAAAACTCCCCCATACCCCAGTCCCCTGCCTTCAAGCTCTGCATCGATTCCCAAGTTGTATCCCCCACTATCAAGGTCGCCCCCTCTGTCTCCTCCTTCGAACCCACCACCATCTCACCACGGCTGGTGCCCAAATGGTCTAGCCCTCCCGTAACCCGCACTAAGTCACAGTAGTCTCAAGCACACATGATGGCTTCTCTCAGGGAGGTAGTGGGGGCTGAAGGGGAAGTGCAGGTTCATGTTCCTTTTTCTCTGGCAGACTTATCCCAAGTAGAACAGCGATTGGGGTCCTTTTCCTCCAATCCTGTAATGTTCGCTAAGCAGTTGAAATATTTCACTCGAGCTTACAAGCTCACTTGGCACGATGTGCATGTAGTCCTCCAATCCACTCTAACCCCAGAGGAATATGACCATGTCATGGCAGCAGAACAGCATTGTGCCAATGAAGCCCATGCCACAGATGAACGGGAAACTGTGGGCAGGGAAGCTGTTCCTCTACAGGAACCCATGTGGGATTATAATACTCCTGAGGGTGAGGCATGCCGGGATCACATGGTTCGCTACTTATTGGCAGGTAAGAACTCAACCGCCCAAAAGGCTATCAATTATGATAAGCTTAGAGAGATTGCCCAGAAGCCTCATGAAAACCCATCAGAATTCCTCAAGCACCTAAAAGAAACTCTAGGAGCTTTTACTAAAATTGACCTGGCCTCAGTGTTTTATAACTCCTAGCCATGCATTTTATAACTCAGTCAGCACCTGACATCAGGCGCAAGCTTAAAAAGGCTGAGGATGGTCCCCAGATCCTTCTAGGAGACCTGGTAGATATGGCATTTAAAGTTTTTCATGCCCGAGAGGATGAGAGCAAGAGGAGGTCAGCTGCCCAAATGGCAGATGAGACTCACACCATAACAGCTGCTCTGCCGCCGGCTCATGGAGATCGTCGGGGTGTCCCTGAAGACCGACTCAAATCTCCAGGCCCTTGTTTTTGGTAACAGCAAAAAAGGGCATTGGGCACAGAAATGCCCCAACCAACCATGCAGACCGAACAGACCATGCCCCAGCTGTGGTAAGCAAGGTCATTGGAAAGTAGACTGTCCACTCAGGGGTGGTCCTCCTCCGGCAGCAGAGCCCCTCGGGGGGCGCACACCCTCGAAGGACTACCGTTCAGACCTGCTGGGCATCCTCAAAGACTGATGACGCCTGGACTCGGGCACCCCAATCACCCTCGCTGAGCCCAGGGCCAAGCTGTGGGTAGCGGGTAAGCCCATCTCCTTCTTGGTGGATATGGGGGCTATATAGTCTGTTCTTTCCTCCTTTAAAGGGCCTTTGAACCCTGCCTAGGTCTCCATAGTTGGGGTCATGGGAACCGTCTCCAAGCCTTTAGAGACAGGCGCGGTGCCCTGCACCGTTCAAGGAATCCCATTTACCCATTCCTTTCTAGTCATGCCTTCCTGTCCTACCCCTCTGTTAGGACAGGATCTGCTCTATAAGTTAGGAGCCTCTATTTCTCTCCCACCTTTTAAATGCTTACAGGATGCCAGAAACTCCCTCATAGCTTTGGTTGGCAAAGTAGAGTTAGACGATGGTAACCTGAGTCTCCTGACTTCCTGGACTGCTGTCACTCTGGTCGTGTGGGACATTGCCACCCCTGTGGTGGCAACCCACCACACCCCAGTTTTAATATGCCTTAAAGACCCATCCCGCTTCCCCCTCAGCCTCAATTTCCTATTTCACAGGCTTATCGAAGGGACTACAGCCTATTGTTAATCGTCTACTCTCACAGGGGCTTTTAGTACCGACTAACTCTCCATGCAATACTCCCATCTTGCCAGTAAAGAAGTCTTCTGGAGTGTATCGCCTCGTTCAAGACCTCCAAATAATTAACGAGGCTGTTATTCCCTTACACCCAGTAGTGCCTAACCCATATACTCTTCTGTCTCAGGTCCCTTCCGGTACCTCTCATTTTACTGTACTGAACCTTAAACATGCCTTTTTCACTATACCTCTCCACTTAGACTTGCAGCCGCTATTTGCCTTTATGTGGGAAGACCCTGACACCTGTTGATCTAGACAATTGACCTGGACAGTTCTACCTCAAGGTTTTAGAGATAGCCCCCATCTTTTTGGACAGGCCATGGCAGAGGACCTCTTGCAACATTCAATGGGCAAGAGTACTCTCCTCCAATACATGGATGATCTTTTACTTTGCAGCCCCTCAAAGGAGGCCTCGGTCTTGGACACCACATCCCTTCTTAATTTCCTGGCAGACATGGGATACAGGGCATCCCCTGCCAAAGCACAGCTGTCTCTACCTCAGGTTACATACCTTGGGCAAACTCTAACTCTGGCCACTAAAGCCCTGATGGCAGACCAAGCAGCTGCAATTAAAGCTCTCCTGCCACCTACTTCAGGAGCCGAGATACTATCCTTTCTAGGATTGGTGGGGTTTTTCAGACACTGGGTGCCTAACTTTGCCCTTCTGTCCAGACCACTTTATGCGGCTGCCACAGAGACTCCTACTGGGCCGCTGACTTCACCCGCCGAGGTGGCTTCTGCTTTCAATCAGTTGCAGGATGTGTTGCTTTCACCCCCACCCTCCATTGATGCTCCGGGACTTAACTAAGCCCTTTACCCTATATAGAGCAGAGAGGGCAGGAGTGGCAACCGGAGTGCTGGTACGGCCAGTGGGGCTGGGGTACCGTCCCTGTGCCTTTCCAAACAGTTAGATACCACCGCCAGGGGGTGGCAACCTTGCCTCTGAGACCTGGCAGCTGTGGGAAGTCTGGCCCAAGAAGCCCTGAAATTAACCCTCCAACAGCCCATTACTGTGTATTCCCCACACCAGTTACAGGATCTTCTGTGTCATAAATCCCTGGCCTCCTTGAGTCCTTCAAGGCTACATGAATTCCATCTTCTGTTCATTGAACATCCTTATGTAACCCTACAAGCCTCTCCACCTCTTAACCTAGCCTCCTTGCTTCCCATCAGCGATCGGGCAGATCAGCCCACTCATTCGTGTGTAGAAGTTGTAGAGGCTCTTAGGAAACCTAGAGAGGGCCTACAGGACATGCCCCTCAAAGACCCTGACTTGACTTTTTTCATGGATGGAAGCTCGGTGAAGGGGAGTGATGGGGTGCAAAGGGCAGCCTATGTAGTGGTGACTCTGTCACAGGTGACAGAAGCAAACCTACTCCCATCTGGGACCACCTTCCAGAAAGCCAAATTAGTGGCTTTTACCCGGGCGTTACAGCTGGCAGCCGGGAAGTGGGCCACAATTTATACTGACTCTAAATATGCCTTGTTAATTACACACACTCATGCTGCGATTTGGAAAGAAAGGGGCTTCCTTATCACTAAGGGAGCCCTGATCAGCAATGGTAGGGCTAGCAGCCGCCTGCTACAGGCCCTACAAGACCACAAAGAAGTGGCCATCGTGCACTGTAAGGGACATCAGACTAGAAACGATCCAGTAACCAGAGGTAATGCATTGGCAGATGCCAAGGCCCAAAAATTAACATCAAGCTTGGGGCAACCCTCTGTGCTGTTTCTTTCCCCCTCTCTATTGCCCCAATACCCCGATGGCGAATGGCGACTGCTTCTACATCAAGGGGGGATGTTGGGAGATCAGGGATGGATATATCTTGGAAGACGAATTGCCCTCCCCCAAGCCCAAGACAGAGATGTCACATCCAAAATTCATCAGTTTCTACACATTGGGCCTGAAGCCATACACCAGTTTCCCCCATATTTGCCCCTTATGGTCTCCGCAAGGCCATAGATCAGGTGCACCAAGCCTGCACTACTTGTCATCATGTCTCATCTCAAGGTGCTCTGAAGATCCAGATGGCCCTCCACCAGATGAGAGGAACCATCCTCGGACAGGACTGGCAGGTTGATTTCACCCACATGCCTAAGCATAAAAAGCTGTGGTATTTACTAGTTCTAGTTGACACCTTTACAGGGTAGATTGAAGTCTTTTCCACCAAGAGACAGCTTCGGTAGTAGCACAGACATTGGTGGCGCATATCATCCCCTGCTTTGGCCTACCTGCCTCGCTACAGTTGGACAACGGGCCTGCTTTCATCTCTTGGGTCACTCAGCTAACAGCCGAGGCTCTCAATATCACCTGAAACCTCCATATACCCTACCACCCCAAATCATCGGGTAAGGTCGAAAGGGCTAATGGTCTCTTTAAAGGCCAACTAACTAAGCTGTCTCTAGAGGTATAGCTCTCATGGTCTAATCTCCCCATCACTCTCGCTCAGCAGCGTGCTGCCCCCCAGGGACTGGCTGGACTAAGTGCATTTGAACTGATGTATGGCAGGCCCTTCTTACTAAACACAGGCCTGCCCACTACCTCTCCTCCTTTGGCCTCCTACCTTCCTTAATTTACACTGTTGAGACATCTTCTTAAGGAACACGCAGACCAGCTCCTACCCCAACCTACGTCATCTGACAACCCAGGAGATGTAGCGATCCTTCAGCCAGGAGATGAGGTACGCCTAAGAGAACTCCCGCCAAAATCTCTCCAACCCTGCAGGACAGGGCCTTATACAGCTATCCTCACTATGCCCTCAGCAGTCCAACTACATGGGCATTCCTCCTGGTGTCACCTTTCTAGGCTCAAACGGGTACCCAGACATGATGAGTGGGTGTCTTGTGAGGTGGGTCCTCTTAAGCTGCAGGTTAGTCATGTCAAGTACAACCAGCCAGATGAATAGCCCAGTGGTCTCCAGGCAGAGTTATTCTGCATGGAAGTTTAAGCTCCAACTAACTTTTTATGGAATCAACCGAGAAGTAGGCACCCAAAGTTGCCCCAGTGTAGGTTGTCAGGCACTGATTCAAGTACTGGTACACACAGACATCTTAAACACTTTCTCAAACTCTACACTGTGCTTTCTGTATGACCAAATCTCTCATACATGTATTTTCCAGTCCAACATGTATGGGGGATGCCATCCTGAATTAGACATGTAGAGTTCACGCAGTAGAAAAAACAGCAAGAGGAGTCTCTGACAACATGTTCTTCAGAACACAAGATTATACATTACCATTAGTAAATACATTAGTAAATACCATTAGTAAATACCAAAAAAAAAAATTAATGGTAAAGTTATACATTACCATTAGTGACCCATGGGATCCACACTGGGAAAAAGGAGTACAGGGCAAGCTATACAATAGTTACCAATTGTCCCCACAGGGCACAATATGCATCAAGAGGGAATGGATCACTGTAAATCCCACTCTCACAGAAGTTCTTAACACCCAGGCACAGGTATCAAGTAATATTCTAAAAACAGAACAGGCACTAAAACAGAAGATTCAGTCGGACCCCTACCCGCACTCTCTATGACCAGCAGGAGCACCACTTTCCTGGTCAGGAGTCATTAGAGAAACAGTGCGGTTTCTTAATGCTTCACATACCCTCAGCAATGTGTCTGATTGTTTCCTCTGCACCTCCCTCCAATGCCCCCCAGTGGCGGCAGTTCCCATTAGTTTTTTCCAGGCTCAACCAGTAAACTCAAAAAGATTGTGTCCTCCCTTTAAGCAAGGTACCGATGTGCAAAACGAGCCTTAAGCCCGAGGCTCGACATAGGTCCGGGGCCACCAGAAAACGGTGTGAAAAACCATCATCCCCACTGACCTGCTACCTGACCCAGCATTCCACCATGTCAGAATTGTCAATGGGAAGCCAATGCTGATGATGGGTAACTGTAGACACTCCAATCTCCCTTCAAGGGGGCAGGTTCTTCTGGTGCAATAATACGCTTACCCAATGCATCAACAGCACCATGGTAGGACTCTGCTTTTCGGTGATGCTGGTGCCCCAACTAACATTGTACAGCAAACCTGAGGTAAGACAGGCACTAGATGAATGGTCTATATATCAAAACACTAGACAGAAGAGGGCGGTTTTTCTACCTGTGCTAGTGGGAGTGAGCCTAGTTATTGCAGTGGCTGTGGCCGCCACAGGGGCAGGAGCATTAGGTCATAGCTTAGTCAGCTCTCAGGGTCTAGCAAGTCAATTGGTAGCATTAGACGATAGAGTGAGCCTAACCTTGGGAGAAACCTGGAGCTCCCTTATTTCCCTCCAGCGACAACTTACTTCCCTTGCCCAGGTCACCCTTCAAAATCAGCGGGCCTTCGATCTGCTTACTGAAGAAAAGGGCAGAACCTGTATTTTCTTGCAGGAAGAATGCTGCTACTATATCAATGAGTCTGGGGTCATAGAACAAAGTGTAAAAAAAACTCAAGAACTACAAAAAGACCTCCACAAAACACAAGTACCTGAAGGCGGCCCTTATGGGTGGCTTCAGTCTCCCATAATGGCCTGGCTAATGCCTCTGCTAGGCCCCTTAATAACAGTTTGAGGTTTACTCTTATTTGCCCCATGTGTTTTCAAGTTCCTTCAACAGTGCATGGCAGAAATTTCACACATAAAAGTTAATCAACTGTTGCTGCACAAGTACTCACCCCTCCTGACTGAGCCTCCTCTGGCCATCAACCAGCCTTAAACCCCCCTCCCACAATGCCCCTTGTCAGCCGGAAGTAGCCAGATCAAGTCATCATCCATTATGACCAAAAGGCTGGAATGTAAGGCTGGAGGCACCAGGGGAAGGGGTGAGCCTGATGGACAAGCTCAGGCCTCAACAAACGAGGAGAGAAGAGACCAACAGGTTCCCGTCTGACAACATTCCAGAGCCTGGTCAGATAACACTCCCAACTAGAGTCCTTCCCCCAAGCTAAAAGATTAGTGGTAACTTTCCAGTACCTGGCTAAAGGCCAATGAGAGACCCCCATGTACCCTAGGTGAGCCAATCCTCATGCCACTGTACACCTTTGCTCTCCCTCCCCCTGCCTTATTTAAAAACTTGCTGCCTGCCCTGCTGGCTGTGACTTCCCCATCCTGTGTTTCAGACCGAGGAACATCACCCGGGGATTGTGTTCGAATAAACTGCCTGGCACTTTGTTGCCTCTCATTGCCTGCTTATTTCAGTTGGAATTTATCTTACAATAATAATTTAATTAAATAAGACATTTAAATTTGCAATGAATTTTCTTTTTAAAATCAAAATTTTCTAAAGCTGTAGTTTTTTAAAATAATATACTGCATCCATTTCAAGTTTGGAGATACTTGACAAATGGGTGCATCCATGTAACTACCATCCTGTTCAAGAAGAAAAGGACATTTCTGTTACTCCAAAGTGTCCTCTTGTGCCCCTTTGCAGTTAATACCCTCCCCCCCACACTCCCAGTCCCAGGCATTCAATGACCTAGTTTCCTGTCACCCATGGAGGAGTTTTGCCTGTTCTAGAAATTCACAAGAATGGAACCACACAGTATGTTCTCTTTTCATCACTCAGCATGATGTTTTCGAGATTCACCCACATTGCTGCCATGTATCAGGAATTTTTTCCATCTTATTGAAGAGTAATAGTAGTCCTTTGACTATATTACAATTAAATCCTTTTATATCCAATCACCTCCTCAGATAGTTGAATTGTTTCCAGTTTGAGGACAAAGCTGCTGTGAACAAGTCCCTCTTGTGGGCATGTTTTACAAATTACATTTTAAGATTTTTCTAATTTTTCATACTAACTTATCTTGTGAATGGATGTTACATTCACAAATACAAAATTTATTCAAATGTTAGTACAAAAGCTTGAAGTAGAAGCCTACACACTTTCGTTTTTATTTCATAATTAACGGAAACAAGCTTACCTTGGTTGGTGCCTGTCAGGACTTTACTTAACATAAGCGACATGCTATGCTAGGTGTATTATTATATTATCTCATTTAATCTACACAACAACTCTATAAGGTACTTAATATTATTATTTTCATATGACACTTGTAATGTCTTTATAATAACCTTGGTGTGTTTGATGGGCCTGGAAGCCAGTATCCAAGGATTTCCTAGTTGCTGTATTGCTCTGCTTTTTGTCAGAAACTCCTCAATCATCCATCCAGAGCACTGCAGTGCTGAAAACCTCAACACTGAGGAGATCCATCAAACACTCCAAAACCCCAATTTTTTTTTTAAAATAATTATTTTTTATTGAAGGGTAGTTGACGCACAGTATTACATTACATTAGTTTCACGTGTACAACACAGTGATAAAACATTTATATACATAATTCTAGGTTCCAGCTATCACCCTACCAAGCTGTTACAATATCTTGACTATATTCCTTATGCTATACATTACATCCCGGTTACTTATTTATTTTACCATTGGAAGTCTGTCCTTTTTTTTTTTTTTTTCTCTTCTTTTTTTTTTTTGTGAGGGCATCTCTCATATTTATTGATCAAATGGTTGTTAACGACAATAAAATTCTGTATAGGGGAGTCAATGCTCAATGCACAATCATTAATCCACCCAAAGCCTAATTTTCGTCAGTCTCCAATCTTCTGAGGCATAACAAACAAGTTCTTACATGTAGAACAAATTCTTACATAATGAATAAGTGACATAGTGAACAGTACAAGGTCAGTCATCACAGAAACTTTCGGTTTTGCTCATGCATTATGAACTATAAACAGTCAGTTCAAATATGAATACTCATTTGGTTTTTATACTTGATTTATATGTGGATACCACATTTCTCCCTTTATTATTATTATTTTTAATAAAATGCTGAAGTGGTAGGTAGATACAAGATAAAGGTAGAAAACATAGTTTAGTGTTGTAAGAGAGCAAATGTAGATGATCAGGTGTGTGCCTGTAGACTATGTGTTAATCCAAGCTAGACATGGGCAATAAAACATCCATGTATGCAGAAGATTTCTCTCAGAACGGGGGGGGGTGAGGTTCTAAGGCTCACCTCTGTTGATCCCCAATTTCTCACCTGATGGCCCCCCTGCGACTGTGCCTGTCTTAGGTTGTTCCTCCCTTGAGGAATCTTACCTGTCTCTGGCTAACCAGTCATCTTCCGGGGCCATACAGGGAAATGTGAAGTTGGTAAGTGAGAGGGAAGCCTTATTGTTTGAAAAGGTTAGCTTTTTACTTCTTTGCATATTTATGCCCTGTGGCTTCTATGCCCAGCACTTGTCTTGAGGTATCTTTACCACTTGGAAGAATTATGATACTCGGTAAATTTGATATGAGGCACGAATTCTATTTAAGGGTTGTAATTAGGAAGGAAGAAGAAAAGCTATAGAAGTAGCAGGCGGAAGAAAACATGGGAAGATTGATTATTTCTTTGACATATCTTCTTGTAGTGTACTTCAGCATGTATAGGTTTTAAGCTACTACTTAAATTGCGCACACACATTAACATAATGGGAGTATAGTTACATAACCAAAGCATATCTGTAATTACCAGCCATCTCCAGTGAAACCAAGAAAACCAGTTAGGCACCTTAGGCATTTGTGAAAACTTATCTATGATATGGTGGATATTGTCCAACTGAACTTGAACAGTCTGAGAGAAATCAGACAAATTAAAACAACCCATTCCTGGGGAATGTTCACATCCCTTATGTTCTTTTAACAGTAAATAGTCTGTAGTTGTAAGATTTTGGAGCGCTACAATTTGCACTTCTCCTAATTCCTGGTTGAGTTCCAGCAGTATAGATCCAGTCAAATTTGTTGTTTTACTGTATGCACAGGCCAGCTTGGATATCTCCTTCCTCATTACCACGGCAAGTCCAGGAACTGGTGGGATGAGTGCATCTACAGCTGTAGCAGTGCGTGGATCTTTGTTGGGGTTTTTTGATGATCATCTTCTGGCATGAGTCTTCCAGAGAGTGCTGATGTTGGAAGTTCTCTTTCATATCGTATCTTAGTTCATTTTCGGGGTAGTCCAATTAGGCTTTGATCTTCTGTATAGACGCAAACAGACCCTTTGCCTGCACTTTTATATGCCCTCTATATCCTAGTGAAGAACTCATTGGAGGTTACCACACAGGAACTGTGCTTTTTTTTTTTTTGCTTTGTTTTTGGTATCACTAATCTACACTTACATGATGAATATTATGTTTACTAGGCTCTCGCCTATACCAGGTCTCCCCTATAAACCCCTTTACAGTCACTGTCCATCAGCATAGCAAAATGTTGTAGAATCACTACTTGCCTTCTCTGTGTTGTACAGCCCTCCCTTTTATCCTACCCCCCCATGCATGTTAATCTTAATCACCTCCTACTTCTATCCCCCTTATCCCTCCCTACCCACCCATCCTCCCCAGTCCCTTTCCCTTTGGTACCTGTTAGTCCATTCTTGAGTTCTGTGATTCTGGTGCTGTTTTGTTCCTTCAGTTTTTCCTTTGTTCTTATATTCCACAGATAAGTGAAATCATTTGGTATGTCTCTTTCTCCGCTTGGCTTGTTTCACTGAGCATAATACCCTCCAGCTCCATCCATGTTGCTGCAAATGATTGGATTTGCCCTTTTCTTATGGCTGAGTAGTATTCCATTGTGTATATGTACCACATCTTCTTTATCCATTCATCTATTGATGGACATTTAGGTTGCTTCCAATTCTTGGCTATTGTAAATAGTGCTGCAATAAACATAGGGGTGCATCTGTCTTTCTCAAACTTGATTGCTGCGTTCTTAGGGTAAATTCCTAGGAGTGGAATTCCTGGGTCAAATGGTAAGTCTGTTTTGAGCATTTTGATGTACCTCCACACTGCTTTCCACAATGGTTGAACTAACTTACATTCCCACCAGCAGTGTAAGAGGGTTCCCCTTTCTCCACAGCCTCGCCAACATTTGTTGTTGTTTGTCTTTTGGATGGCAGCCATCCTTACTGGTGTGAGGTGATACCTCATTGTAGTTTTAATTTGCATTTCTCTGATAATTAGCGATGTGGAGCATCTTTTCATGTGTCTGTTGGCCATCTGTATTTCTTTTTTGGAGAACTGTCTGTTCAGTTCCTCTGCCCATTTTTTAATTGGGTTATTTGTTTTTTGTTTGTTGAGGCGTGTGAGCTCTTTATATATTCTGGATGTCAAACCTTTATCGGATGTGTCATTTTCAAATATATTCTCCCATACTGTAGGGATCCTTCTTGTTCTATTGATGGTGTCTTTTGCTGTACAGAAGCTTTTCAGCTTAATATAGTCCCACTTACTCATTTTTGCTGTTGTTTTCCTTGCCTGGGGAGATATGTTCAAGAAGAGGTCACTCATGTTTATGTCTAAGAGGTTTTCACCTATGTTTTCTTCCAAGAGATTAATGGTTTCATGGCTTACATCCAGGTCTTTGATCCATTTTGAGTTTACTTTTGTATATGGGGTTAGACAATGGTCCAGTTTCATTCTCCTACATGTAGCTGTCCAGTTTTGCCAGCACCATCTGTTGAAGAGACTGTCATTTCTCCATTGTATGTCCATGGCTCCTTTATCAAATATTAATTGACCATATATGTCTGGGTTAATGTCTGGATTCTCTAGTCTGTTCCATTGGTATGTGGCTCTGCTCTTGTGCCAGTACCAAATTGTCTTGATTACTATGGCTTTATAGTAGAGCTTGAAGTTGGGGAGTGAGATCCCCACCACTTTATTCTTCTTTCTCAGGATTGCTTTGGCTATTCGGGGTCTTTGGTGTTTCCATATGAATTTTTGAATTATTTGTTCCAGTTCATTGAAGAATGTTGCTGGTAGTTTCATAGGGATTGCATCAAATCTGTATATTGCTTTGGGCAGGATGGCCATTTTGACGATATTAATTCTTCCTAGCCATGAGCATGGGATGCGTTTCCATCTGTTAGTGTCCCCTTTAATTTCTTTTAAGAGTGACTTGTAGTTTTCAGAATATAAGTCTTTCACTTCTTTGGTTAGGTTTATTCCTAGGTATTTTATTTTTTTTGATGCAATTGTGAATGGAGTTGTTTTCCTGATTTCTCTTTCTGTTGGTTCATTGTTGGTATATAGGAAAGCCACAGATTTCTGTGTGTTGATTTTGTATCCTGCAACTTTGCTGTATTCCGATATCAGTTCTAGTAGTTTTGGGGTGGAGTCTTTAGGGTTTTTTATGTACAGTATCATGTCATCTGCAAATAGTGACAGTTTAACTTCTTCTTTACCAATCTGGATTCCTTGTATTTCTTTATTTTGTCTGATTGCCGTGGCTAGGACCTCCAGTACTATGTTTAATAACAGTGGAGAGAGTGGGCATCCCTGTCTAGTTCCCGATCTCCGAGGAAATGCTTTCAGCTTCTCGCTGTTCAATATAATGTTGGCTGTGGGTTTATCATAAATGGCCTTTATTATGTTGAGGTACTTGCCCTCTATTCCCATTTTGCTGAGAGTTTTTAACATGAATGGATGTTGAACTTTGTCAAATGCTTTTTCAGCATCTATGGAGATGATCATGTGGTTTTTGTCTTTCTTTTTGTTGATGTGGTGGATGATGTTGATGGACTTTCGAATGTTGTACCATCCTTGCATCCCTGTAATGAATCCCACTTGGTCATGGTGTATGATCCTTTTGATGTATTTCTGAATTCGGTTTTCTAATATTTTGTTGAGTATTTTTGCATCTACGTTCATCAGGGATATTGGTCTGTAGTTTTCTTTTTTGGTGGGGTCTTTGCCTGGTTTTGGTACTGGGTGATGTTAGCTTCATAGAATGAGTTTGGGAGTATCCCCTCCTCCTCTATTTTTTGGAAAACTTTAAGGAGAATGGGTATTATGTCTTCCCTGTATGTCTGATAAAATTCCGAGGTAAATCCATCTGGCCCGGGGGTTTTGTTCTTTGGTAGTTTTTTGATTACCGCTTCAATTTCGTTGCTGGTAATTGGTCTGTTTAGATTTTCTGTTTCTTCCTGGGTCAATCTTGGAAGGTTGTATTTTTCTAGGAAGTTGTCCATTTCTCCTAGGTTTCCCAGCTTGTTAGCATATAGGTTTTCATAGTATTCTCCAATAATTCTTTGCATTTCCATGGGGTCCGTCGTGATTTTTCCTTTCTCATTTCTGATACTGTTGATTTGTGTTGACTCTCTTTTCTTCTTAATAAGTCTGGCTAGAGGCTTATCTATTTTGTTTATTTTCTATTTATTTGTGATTTTTGCTATTGTTTTATTCTTCTCAATTTTATTTATTTCTTCTCTGATCTTTATTATGTCCCTCCTTCTGCTGACCTTAGGCATCATCTGTTCTTCTTTTTCCAATTTCGATAATTGTGACATTAGACCATTCATTTGGGATTGCTCTTCCTTTTTTAAATATGCTTGGATTGCTATATACTTTCCTCTTAAGACTGCTTTTGCTGTGTCCCACAGAAGTTGGGGCTTAGTGTTGTTGTTGTCATTTGTTTCCATATATTGCTGGATCTCCATTTTGATTTGGTCATTGATCCATTGATTATTTAGGAGCGTGTTGTTAAGCCTCCATGTGTTTGTGAGCCTCTTTGCTTTCTTTGTACAGTTTATTTCTAGTTTTATGCCTTTGTGGACTGAAAAGTTGGTTGGTAGGATTTCAATCTTTTGGAATTTTCTGAGGCTCTTTTTGTGGGCTAGAATGTGGTCTATTCTGGAGAATGTTCCATGTGAACTTGAGAAGAATGTATATCCTGCTGCTTTTGGATGTAGAGTTCTATAGATGTCTATTAGGTCCATCTGCTCTACTGTGTTGTTCAGTGCTTCCATGTCCTTACTTATTTTCTGCCCAGTGGATCTATCCTTTGCTGTGAGTGGTGTGTTGAAGTCTCCTAGAATGAATGCATTGCAGTCTATATCCCCTTTTAGTTCTGTTAGTATTTGTTTCACATATGCTGGTGCTCCTGTGTTGGGTGCATATATATTTAGAATGGTTATATCCTCTTGTTTGACTGAGCCCTTTATCATTATGTAGTGTCCTTCTTTATCTCTTGTTACTTTCTCTGTTTTGAAGTCTATTTTGTCTGATATTAGTACTGCAACCCCTGCTTTCTTCTCACTGTTGTTTGCTTGAAATATGTTTTTCCATCCCTTGACTTCTAGTCTGTACATGTCTTTGGGTTTGAAGTGAGTTTCTTGTAAGCAGCATATAGATGGGTCTTGCTTTTTTATCCATTCTGTTACTCTGTGTCTTTTGATTGGTGCATTCAACCCATTAACATTTAGGGTGACTATTGAAAGATATGTACTTATTGCCATTGCAGGCTTTAAATTCGTGGTTACCAAAGGTTCAAGGTTAGCCTCTTTAGTATCTTACTGCCTAACTTAGCTCGCTTATTGAGCTGTTATATACACTGGAGATTCTTTTCTTCTCTCCCTTCTTGTTCCTCCTCCTCGATTCTTCATATGTTGGGTGTTTTGTGCTGTGCTCTTTCTAGGAGTGCTCCCATCTAGAGCAGTCCCTGTAAGATGTTCTGTAGAGGTGGTTTGTGGAAAGCAAATTCCCTCAGCTTTTGTTTGTCTGGGAAGTTTAATCCCACCGTCATATTTGAATGACAGTCGTGCTGGATACAGTATCCTTGGTTCAAGGCCCTTGTGCTTCATTGTATTAAATATATCATGCCATTCTCTTCTGGCCTGTAGGGTTTCTGTTGAGAAATCTGACGTTAGCCTGATGGGTTTCCCTTTATAGGTGACCTTTTTCTCTCTAGCTTCCTTTAACACTCTTTCCTTGTCCTTGATCTTTGCCATTTTAATTATTATGTGTCTTGGTGTTGTCCTTCTTGGATTCTTTCTGTTGGGGGTTCTGTGTATTTCTGTGGTCTGTTCGATTACTTCCTCCACCAGTGTGGGGAAGTTTTCAGCAATTATTTCTTCTAAGATACTTTCCATCTCTTTTCCTCTCTCTTCTTCTTCTGGGACCCCTATAATACGGATATTGTTCCTTTTGGATTGGTCACACAGTTCTCTTAATATTGTTTCATTCCTGGAGATCCTTTTGTCTCTCTCTATGTCAGCTTCTATGTGTTCCTGTTCTCTGATTTCAATTCCATCAATGGCCTCTTGCATTCTATCCATTCTGCTTATAAACCCTTCCAGAGTTTGTTTCATTTCTGCAATCTCCTTTCTGGCATCTGTGATCTCCTTCCGGACTTCATCCCATTTCTCTTGCGTATTTCTCTGCATCTCTGTCAGCATGTTTATGATTCTTATTTTGAATTCTTTTTCAGGAAAACTGGTTAGGTCTGTCTCCTTCTCTGGTGTTGTCTCTGTGATCTTTGTCTGCCTGTAGCTTTGCCTTTTCATGGTGATAGGAATAGTCTGCAGAACTGGGACGAGTGACGGCTCGAAGGACTTCCTTTCTTGTTGGTTTGTGGCCCTCCTCTCCTGGGAGAACAGCGACCTCTAGTGGCTTGTGCTGTGCAACTGCGCCAAAACCCCAATTTTCTAAGTAGTAAGGCACTGAAAGTTGACTTTGGTCTTGGTTCAAGTATTTTATATTTGAGAGAGGAACATTGCCACAGCTGGGGAGAAGTTCTCAGCTCTCCTTCATCAACCTAGATCAGTCCATATGACGTAAGACTTCTACTTGAATGTCCTTACTACCCCATCAGTGTTCTGTGGTTTCTGGTTGGTCTTCTTTGGACCAGTGCCTGTGTTCCGCCCTTTCCCCACTGTGGGTAAAACTGTAACATTTCCAGAATATCTCATCTGGCTTTAGTACATCTGCATATCAATAGGCGTTCAGAGGTGGAAAGAAGTATGGCTTTAGTGTATTTGCATCATTCCTCAGGGGTGGAGAGAAGTTCATCTCCATATCAATGGATAATTACCTAGGGCACAGTAGGCTTATCTGTACAGGAGAGGTGAGGGGAGGGCCGGTTTTTGGCTTCTGCTGGGACATGAAAGAGAGAAACGGCCCCAGACTGTAGTTTGTGAGCAATAAACAGATTTTAAACTTTATTTCTCTCTTTGACTGATTTTGGTTTTTAGAGGTATTTTGCCCCAGGATTTCATCTCTGTTGTAGTCGGCAGGATTCCTCTGAACCTGAAATCTGTTATAATGGATGCGACCTTTGGGAGGGCCACCCCAAGAAATTATGGGGAGAAGTGGGGCTTGCTATGGAAAGGAGCAGAGGTCTGGGTCAACTTGATAGAAAAGCAACTGGCTTCTGTGTACCATGCCTTGTTGGCTATGGAGCCAATCGCCGGTGAAGCTCCAACCAAGGTAATAACCACCTATCCCATCGCATGGTGGGTGAGAGACTGGACCCAAAGACCATGGAGGGGTGTGGCACAAACATCTACCATATGCCATGTGACTGGCCATTTGCCTTTGGCATTCCCAGAGCATAATGAAGCAGATGGATTGGCCCAGGTGTGCTGGATAAAAGGAAAGCCTGCCTCTGATGTGGCCCAATGGCTACAGCAGCATTTGGTGCATGTGTGGCAAAAGAGAATGTGGGCTGTATTCCATTAGTGGGGCTTGCCAGTGACCTTTGAAGAAGTCAGCTGATCCCATGAGTGCCCTGCATGTTGTGCAGATCAGCAAACCACCAAGAGGGGCCTAGAGCATCTCTTTGAAGCCTATGGCTGGTCGCCAATGACTGAGAGTGATCAAGGCACCCACTTCATTGGACAAGCATCACAAGTATGGGTGCAGCAATTAGGAATAAAATGGATGTGGCCCTGGACATTTCAAGACATGGATTGGTGATGGCTGCCTCTTGTGGCACCTTGGGGAAAAGGCCTGGAAGCTGGCCTCCTGTGTATTCCTGGAATAACAGCAAATTGGGTCCCCACAATCATGGTTATTTGCTTCTACACTCCTTGTGTCCTGGATGCGCCCCCTGGCTGCAGTTGCCACGTGATGGCTGGAACTGACAAGCTTTGGACTTTATCGGCATGGTACTTTGAACATTGCTGAATCATCTGGCTTGAGAATTATCATGATTGTCTTGCTGCAGTCAAGAAAAATAATGCTTAAAGAGAGGCTTGACTTTGATGTTTGGTAAAAGTTTTGTGAGCAATCTAGCATGGTTGTTAGGAATGAGTAAACATGTGTAGAAACATATTTTTGTACTTAGTGAGAGACTGTGCTGTAAAGTACATTTACTTACTCTGCATAAGCTGAATCCTCTGGCTTGAGGATTATCTAGATTTTATTGCTGTTTCTATTGTATGCTACTAGATTGGTTGGAAAAGGGGTAATGAGTAAATTGTAAGGTGAGAATTCTGGAGGGGTGGCCTGTGGGTAAAATTGTAACATTTCCAGAATATCTCACCTGGCTTTAGTACATCTGCATATCAATAGGCGTTCAGAGGTGGAAAGAAGTATGGCTTTAGTGCATTTGCATCATTCCTCAGGGTTGGAGAGAAGTTTATCTCCATATCACTGGTTAATTGCCTGGGCAAGAAGGGCTTATCTGTACCAGAGAGGTGAGGGGAAGGGTGGTTTTTGGCTTCTGCTGGAGCAGGAGAGAGAGAAACGGCCCCTGACTGTAGTTTGTGAGCAATAAACGGATTTTAAACTTTATTTCTCCCTTTGACTTATTTAGGTTTCTAGAGGTATTGTGCTCCAGGATTTCCTCTCCCTGGACTTACACTCACCCCCACCCCACCCCCATCCCCGCTCTGGTCTCCCTGCCTTCTGGGCTGAGCAGATGGCTACTATCCTCAAAGTAACCATGCAGGGTCACCATAGTTCTGCCTGCCGTAGTACTTACTGTCTTTGGATAGGCAGTGTCCTTTTCCAGGACATTGCAGATCACATGTAGTGGTGAGATCTGCTTATTAACTTGTTAGTAATAGTAACCATCCTGTTTTGTCCCATTATTTAAAGTTATACACACCCTGGCTTGGGGCAATTATTTTCAACGTAAAAAATGTGAAGCAGGCTATAATGATACAGGTACAAGGATACGGCTAAATATGAAAGGACTATGTTCATTAATAACGTATGAAAACACGACTTGGCTCACTTTTATGAGATATTCTTCCTTCCCCTAGTCACTCCAGGAGCGCTACCTCTTGCCCTAAATCAAGAAGGCAGGAGTGCTCAGCTCTCCCCTCTACGCCTCGAACACAAAAGGCACTGTCGTCTTTTTCTGGGAGTCCTTCTCAGGAACTCCCTTGTTCACACCATGAAGAAGACTCAAGGCCCATAAACACTTCTCAATGGGAGATGTGGACTGAATCATTCCTGGATCCAAGGAGTCTGCTTCTGGGGAAAATTAAATGGCTTTGTTTGCTCTTTCTCCTCCTCTTCATTAGTTCACTGATTAATTCTGAGTGTTTTGTAAGCCTTATATTTCATCGTTGTTCTCTCTTCCAAACCTTGGAGGTTGAGCAAGAAGGAGGGGATGCCAATCCTGGGGAAGTCTTCTCTGTTTACCACAGAGCACGATGGCCAAGAGCAAGGGCCCTGGAGGCAAACTGCCTGGGTCTGAGGGCGGGCTCTCACCCTCACCAGGGTGGGCGGGACCCTTGGAAAGGTGGGAAAGTCAGCTCAGCCTTTCAGCGCTTCAGGGTGCTTTCTCATCTGCAGCAAGTGGTGGCAACAGCTCAGGGGTATTAGGTGCACTAAGTTATTATGCAGTAAGTGCAGAGGGACCATGCTGGTCTCACAGTGAAGCTCTGAAAAACCTGTTATTGCTGTTGTTGTTATGTCTTCTGTTTCCACTTCTCATTGCACCACTGCTGACTTTCGGGATTCTCCAGGATGAGTTAGGCATGTTAAGTGGCCTGGTTGGCCTCTTCTCCCGCATATTAGTGACCAGCGTCAGGAACACTGGTTACCTGATGATTTCGATGGGGATCTAGCTGAGAGAGGAGGTGCTGCAGCTGGAAACTGGATCTGAATTCTTCAAATGATTGGAAAATGGACAGGCATGACATTTGTTGAGCTCACAGTAGACTTTCTTTGATACATGCTTCTAGAAAGAGCTTTTAATATCCATTTGGACTTACACCAACTACTATAACAAAAGTCCAAGTATGTTCCAGTGACCCCTTTTTTTAGCAGGTTTTTTTATTTTGTTGTTTTAAGAAAACAAGGGAGGAAAGCATAATTTATCTGGAATGTGTAGATGGTTTCTTCTTCAGTTATGATGGGGCATTTGTAGGAAAGCACCATTTGTCCTGAAAACAACTAAATAAAATCTGAACTAGAGGAAGTCTGTTTGGATTCTTTGGAGAATTATCAGTGTTTCTAGATCCACAGGGCCAGCTCCAGAGAGAGACAAAGAGACAGAGCAGAGAGAAAGAGAGAGAGAGAGAGAGAGAGAGAGAGAGGGAAATAGAGGGAGGGAGGGAGGGATGCTCCCTGGAATGAAGCTAATTCTCTATGTTGTCCCCTCAGGGCATTTGCCAGTTCATAACAAGGAACCAGAGACTGAGGAGCTAGTGCGAGGGGAGCTACTAGGAGTTAGAGAAACAACACCACTTTAAGTAACTTCAAAGTCCTGCACAGAGAAGAAGAAAAGACACGTGGGGCTGTGCAAGTATGCAGACAGACTTGAGGGACCAAGATCCTAGAGTGGGTTGACAAGTGGGAGCAGGATGCTTGGTTAAGGATTTCCACTTAACATCTGCAAATCACGCTCTGTGCAGGTAAGAGGCTATGAAGACAAGTAGGGTGTGGCTGAGACAGTGGGATTTTCAACAGTATCATGGGACTAAGATAAAAATTGAAGTTGAGGATTCCTCAAAGAGGAGGGGCCGAAGGAAACATGCCAAGGGCTCAGGTGGGAGCCCTGGCAGTCAACAGCACAGCAGTGAAAGCAAACTAGCTGCAAATCAGCTTAGTCAAGGATGCCACTGAGGTGGCCTGCCCCTCTGCTACCTGCTGGCAGACGGGGTGAATACTCTTCAGAGAAGAACATCATCCCAACTCGCCATCATTTTTCACACACCTGGTTCATCATTGAAGCATTCACCAGCAGTAAGAGAAAAATAAGCAAACCATAGAAATTGATTCCCAGGTGATTGAGATATTAAAGTTCCCAGATAAGAATTTACAGCAGTATGTTTTAGCTGTTTGGAAAATAGGTGGCAAGATTAAGTGTTCACCAGAGAAAGAAAATCCATTTAAAAATTCAGGTGAAAATCACCAAAATAAAATACATAATAGCACTTTAAAAGTCAGTAGATCAGTTTAATAACAGTTTGGACCCACTTCAAAATAAACTATTAACCGGTAGAAAGAAATTCTCCGGACTGAAGCACAAAGAGCAGAAATGCAGAAAAATGAACAAAAAAGTGTTGTAAGGAAGATATGGGTCATGTCACAGAGACCTGACATGCATGTAATTAAAGCCTCAGAGGTTGGAGTAGCTGGAAAATGGGGAAGAAACAATATTGAGAGATATTAGAGACCATTAAGGGAAAAACATGATGATGATCTGTCAAACCACACGTGCAAGGAGATCTGGGAGCTTCAAGCCAGGTGAGGACAAGCTCAAAGCTGCCCAACACCAAAGGCAAGTGGAAAAACCCAGAGCAGCACCCAGGTGGGGAAAATTCCTATTAGGTTGTCCAAGGACTGGGAGCTGAATTCTCAGCAAAAACAATGAAAAAGAGGGTACTTTTACGGGCTACATTAATATAGTTTCCCACCCGCCACGCACCACTAATCTCTGATCCAATAGCTTGCAAGGGAAAGTGAGTAAAGACCTTCGGAGATAAGCAGCAGAGCCGAACTAAAGGAGACCAGCCAGATAACTCTTCAGGCGGAGCTTAAACGATCCCAAAGGAATGTGGAAAATGACATAAGGAACGAGGAGCAGTGGATAGATGAAATGTGTGGTTAAATCAAGTAAATGTTATTTTCTGAGCAATGATAATGCCTCTGATTTAAAATACAGGCTGAAATATTTGGTCGATAATTTTATATTCTCTAAGGCCAATAACTCAAAAATCAGGATGAGAGTGAATGGACTTAAGGTGTTCCAAAGTTCTAGCATTGTCTAGGAAATATGAAAAGGTCTAACTTAACAGAACCTTTTGCACAGATTTTATAGAATCCAGAATATTTTACTGGGGCATAGAGATGTGCATATACCTCCTTCAGTAAAACCAAGAGCTAAAACAATTTTTTTTGAGGATTCTCTATTTTGAAAGAGAATTCACTTTATTTTGTAGCTAAAAATGTAAACAGTAGACAGTGAAATGTGATAAATGTATAAGCCCTTGTAACTATCAGCCAGATGAATGTATACAATATTTCCACCCATATAGGATGTTGCCCATCAAAATATCTCAGAGAGACCCACTCTTCTCTTCTGATACTTCATGCAAATGGAACCACACAGGAGTATCAGACAGGTTCATTAACATAGATATGCTTTCAGTGTTCTAAATTAGATTTTTGAAAGACATCTTTGCAAAACATACTGTTTGGGGAGAGTATCCATGTGATTGCCTCATCCTTACTTTGGTTGCTTTTACTGCGGAGTATTGATCCAGTACATGAATACACAGGGGTTTGCATCTCACTTCTCCTGTTGAAGTGAATTTGGGCTTTATCCAGTTTTTGCCAAGTATAATACAGCACAGCTATGAACGTTTTTGTAGAAGCCTCTTTGGATATCTGCATTCACTTTTCTTAGGAAGTAAGTAGAATATTACTAGGTAACAGAGTAGGTATATTTTATATGAGGAACTGCCAAATACTAGGGAAGTGGCTGTACTAAATTACATTCCAATTATTATCACACAGTGATGCCCTACACAGTCCCATGTGGGAGGGAGAGAGAAAAAGACTTAAAAACCCTATTTTTGTAGGTATTTCTTCTTCACCTCATTCCAAATACCTAATTGCACATGTTAGGTATTGGCAGTGGCTGTGGCCACAACCAAGGCATCACCACCATCCTACTCAGTTTTGTCCTGAATTTCACAGGACCAACTGCTTGTACTGGGAAAGCGCAGACACACCAGACCACAACCAGAGTACAGGAGAAAAAGAAGTTATTTATTAGCAGTAAGACCACCTACACAGGGGCTGCCAGCCTTAGATTTGCTAACAGTAGCTTCAAAAGTTTGGTCAGTATTTTTATGTTCTCTGAACTTCCTTTTGGCTAACTGTCCTAGTTTCACTTGGTTGCCTGAGACTAGTTTCTAGGTCAGTTGCTTCTTCCTGAGTCCGCTAGTTTGCACCAGTTTGAAATAATTCTTTCAATAAAAGTTTTGTAATAACAGGATATGGCTGTCTACCACTACTGAGGCAAGCACTAATACAGAAGCAAAAATGGCAAGTTAATTTTTAGCCCTCACTCAAGTCTGACAGCAGAGCCCTAGACAGGTACTTCAAGGCAGCCCACCCAAGTCTCAGACTCATAAAGGCCAGGTAGGATTAGATGCCTGTGAAATGAGGAGGGTCAGGTGACCCGTTCCCTTCTCACTGATGGCTGTGCCACACTTCAGCTCTGGCCACTAAAATGGGTTTCTTGGGATTGCTCTCCACCCCTGTTATATGGCCTAGATTTTACTGGCCACACTGAAGATAAATTTCAGGCTAACTCAGTGCCTAGCAAATCCTAGATTTTTCCATGGTTCATGTTGCAGTTATGCCCCATAATGCTGTCAGCCTGCTCAGCTGCCTGTCTAAACCACTAGACTTTTTCATGGTGCAACAGTCATGTCTATTTTTTACCCACTGAAAATCTGCTCCTGAAAGAGTGAATGGTGCAAATTAGGTGCTTATTAACTATGTGATCAAGGAATTGACTGCTTACAGTTTTGCTTAATGGGCATGCTGTACTAAGAATGTGAATGGCCAAACGAGTAATATATTTTCTTTGGGGTATATTGAGTCACAGATAATCATTTGTGTTTGTAAGTATCAAAAGAAAAATATCAGAATATTAGAATATGAAATATGAACTCCATTGTCTCTACAGATAGACAAATACCTGAATTCCTCTCGGGTTATGAGAACTACTACTGTATCATGAGTAGTGTTCTGCTTTTCATACTGTGCAGTTATGGAGATGCCAGTTTGTCTTTCCTTTGTATCCTTAAATAGTCCACCATTTGCTGAGATGATATGAGTGTACCTCTGGTCCTTTTAACTTGAAAGACTCTAGCTAGCAATTAAGATGAACAAGTATGCATAGTGCATAATTTACTTTATTTTATTGTGGTATATTTTATTTGATGCCCTTCCAGTCTATGTGTCTTCTCTGGACTTGGGTGCCTATTCTCTCATATGTATATTTAACTTGAGATTTTTTTACACTGTAATAAAATAGTTCTTGTACTCCTACTGGCAAGCTGAGTGTGATAACCTTGTAACTAATTATAGAAGAGTACTACAGATAGGATATGATATCAGAGATATTTTCATATAAATAACATGGTAGGTTTCTATTGATGAATTTTCAATATTGAAATGTATTATAAGGCCACTAAACATAAGGTCAGTAGATTGGTATTGCCCAAGGGATGAGTCAGTTTTATTAACAAGATATTTTTGGTACTCCAGCAATTTACCCAACCCCATCTCTTGGAGCAAAAGCTTCTTTTTTAAATTTTTTATTATTTTCATTTTGGTATCATTAATCTACAATTACATGAGGAACATTATGTTTACTAGGGTCCCCACTTCACCAAGTCCCCCCCACAAACCCCATTACAGTCAGTGTCCATCAGCGTAGTAAGATGCTGTAGAGTCACTACTTATCTCCTCTGTGTTGCACAGCCCTCCCCATGCCCCCCCAACATTATACATGTTAATCATAATGCACGCTTTCTTCTCCCCCTTTATCCCTCCCTTCCCACCCATCCTCCCAAGTCCCTTTCCCTTTGGTAACTGTTAGTCCATCCTTGGGTTCTGTGATTCGGCTGCTGTTTCGTTACTTCAGTTTTTTCTTGTTCTTATACTCCACATGTGAGTGAAATCACATGGCACCCATCCCCCTCTGCCTGGCCCAGCCCACCGAGCACAACACCCCCCAGCTCCATCCATGCTGCCACAAATGGTAGGAATTGTTTTCTTCATATGGCTGTATAATATTCCATTGTGTATATGTACCACATCTTCTTTATCCATTCATCTACTGATGGACACTTACATTGCTTCCATTTCTTGGCTATTGTAAATAGTGCTGTGATAAACATAGGGATGCATCCTTCTTTTTCAAACTGGGCTGCTGTATTCTTAGGTTAAATTCCTAGAAGTGTAATTCCTGGGTCAAATGGTATTTCTATTTTGAGCTTTTTGAGGAACCTCCATACTGGTTTCCACAATGGTTGAACTAATTTACATTCCCACTAGCAGTGTAGGAGGGTTCCCCTTTCTCCACAATCTTGCCAACATTTGTTGTTGTTTGTCTTTTGGATGGTGGCGATCCTTACTGGTGTGAGGTGATATGTCATTGTGGTTTTAATTTGCATTTCTCTGATGACTAGTGATACGGAGCATCTTTTCATGTGTCTGTTGGTCATCTGAATTTCTTTGGAGAAGTGTCTGTTCAGCTCCTCTGCCCATTTTTTAATTGGATTATTTGCTTTTTGTTTGTTGAGGTGCGTGAGCTCTTTATATATTTTGGATGTCAAGCCTTTATCGGATCTGTAATTTATGAATATATTCTCCCATACTGTAGGATACCTTTTTGTTCTATTGATGGTGTCCTTTGCTGTACAGAAGCTTTTCAGCTTAATATAGTCCCACTTATTCATTTTTGCTTTTGTTTCCCTTGCCTGGGGAGATATGTTCATGAAGAAATTGCTCATGTTTATGTCCAAGAGATTTTTGCCTATGTTTTTTCTAAGAGTTTTATGGTTTCATGACTTACATTCAGGTCTTTGATCCATTTCAAATTTACTTTTGTGTAAGGGATTAGACAATGATTCAGTTTCATTCTCTTACATGTAGCTGTCCAGTTTTGCCAACACCAACTGTTGAAGAGGCTGTCATTTCCCAATTGTATGTCCATGGCTCCTTTATTGTATATTAATTGACCATATATGTTTGGGTTAATGTCTGGACTCTCTATTCTGTTCCACTGGTTTGTGGGTCTGATCTTGTGCCAGTACCAAACTGTCTTGATTACTATGGCTTTGTAGTAGAGCTTTAAGTTGGGGAGTGAGATCTCCCCACTTTACTCTTCCTTCTCAGGATTGCTTTGGCTATTCGGGGTCTTAGGTGGTTCCATATGAATTTTAGAACTATTTGTTCCAGTTCATTGAAGAATGCTGTTGGTAATTTGATAGGGATTGCATTGAATCTGTAGATTGCTTTAGGTAGGATGGCCATTTTGACAATATTAATTCTTCCTAGCCAAGAGCATGGGATGTGTTTCCATTTGTTAGTGTGCTCTTTAGTTTCTCATAAGAGAATATTGTAGTTTTCAGGGTGTAGGTTTTTCACTTCCTTGGTTAGGTTTATTCCTAGGTATTTTATTCTTCTTGATACAATTGTGAGTGGGATTGTTTTCCTGACTTCTCCTTCTATTAGTTCATTGTTCGTGTATAGGAAAGCCACAGATTTCTGTGTATTAGTTTTGTATCCTGCAACTTTGCTGAATTCCAATACTAGTTCTAGTAATTTTGATGTGGAGTCCTTAGGGTATTTTTATGTGCAATATCATGTCATCTGCAAATAGTGACAGTTTGACTTCTTCTTTACTAATCTGGATTCCTTGTATTTCTTTGTTTTGTCTAATTGCCATGGCTAGCACCTCCAGTACTATGTAGAATAACAGTGGGGAGAGTGGGCATCCCGATCTTAGAGAAAAGCTTTCAGCTCGCTGTTCACTATGATGTTGGCTGTGGGTTTGTCATATATGGCCTTTATTATGTTGAGGTACTTGTTCTCTATACCCATTTTGTTGAAAGTTTTTATCATGAATGGATGTTGAATTTTCTAGAATGCTTTTTCAGCATCTATGGAGATGATCATGTGGTTTTTGTCTTTCTTTTTGTTGATGTGGTGGATGATGTTGATGGATTTTCGAATGTTGTACCATCCTTGCATCCCTGGGATGAATCCCACTTGGTCATCGTGTATGATCCTCTTGATGTATTTTTTAATTCGATTTGCTTATATTTTGTTGAGTATTTTTGCATCTATGTTCATCAGGGATATTGGTCTGTAATTCTCTTTTGTGGTGGTGTCCTTGCCTGGTTTTGGTATTAGGGTGATGCTGGCTTCATAGAATGAGTTTGGGAGTATTCCCTCCTCTTCTATTTTTTGGAAACCTTTAAGGAGAATGGGTATTATGTCTTCTCTGTATGTCTGATAATATTCAGCGGTAAATCCATCTGGACTGGGGGTTTTGCTCTTGGGCAGTTTTTAAATTACCACTTCAATTTCATTGCTGGTAATTGGTCTGCTTCGATTTTCTGTTTCTTCCTTGGTCAGTCTTGGTAGGTTGTATTTTTCTAGAAAGTTGTCCATTTCTTTTAGGTTTTCCAGCTTGTTAGCATATACATTTTCATAGTAGTCTCTAATAATTCTTTGTATTTCTGTGGGGTCTGTCGTGATTTTTCCTTTCTCATTTCTGATTCTGTTGATTCTCTTTTTCTTTTAATAAATCTGGCTAGGGGATTATCTATTTTGTTTATTTTCTCAAAGAACCAGCTCTTGGTTCCATTGATTTTTTTCTATTGTTTTATTCTTCTCAATTTTATTTATTTCTTCTCTGATCTTTATTATGTTCCTCCTTCTGCTGACTTTAGGCCTCTTTGTTCTTCTTTTTCCAATTTTGATAATTGTGACTTTAGACTATTAATTTAGGATTGTTCTTCCTTCTTTAAATATGCCTGGATCGCTATATACTTTCTTCTTAAAACTGCTTTCGCTTCATCCCGCAGGAGTTGGGGCTTTGTGCTGTTGTCATTTCTTTCCATATATTGCTTGATCTCTATTTTGATTTGTTCTTGGCCCATTGATTATTTAGGAGCATGCTATTAAGCCTCCATGTGATTGTGAGCCTTTTTGCTTTCTTTGTACAATTTATTTCTAGTTTTATCCCTTTGTGGTCTGAGAAGTTGGTTGGTAGAGTTTCAGTCTTCTTGAACTTACTAAGGCTCTTTTTGTGGCCTAGTATGTGGTCTATTCTGGAGAATGTTCCATGTGCACTTGAGAAGACTGTGTATCCTATTGCTTTTGGATGTAGAATTCTATAGATGTCTATTAGGTCCATCTGTTTTAGTGTGCTGTTCAGTGCCTCTGTGTCCTTACTTATTTTCTGTCTAGTGGATCTGTTCTTTGAAGTGAATGGTGTGTTGAAGTCTCCTAAAATGAATACATCACATTCTATTTCCTCCTTTAATTGTTAGTATTTATTTCACATATATTGGTGCTTCTGTATTGGGTGCATATCTATTTAAAATGGTTATATCCTCTTGTTGCACTGACCCCTTTATCATTATGTAATGTCCTTTATCTCTTGTTACTTTCTTTGTTTTGAAGTCTATTTTGTCTGATACTAGGACTGCAACACCTGCTTTTTTCTCCCTATTGTTTGCATGAAATATCTTTTTCCATCCCTTGACTTTTAATCTGTGCATGTCCTTAGGTTTTAGGTGAGTCTGTTGTAAGCAGCATATAGATGGGTCTTGCTTTTTTATCCATTCTATTACTCTGTGTCTTTTGTTTGGTGCATTTAGTCCATTTACATTTAGAGTGATTATTAAAAGATATGTACTTATTGCCATTGCAGGCATTAGATTCATGGTTACCAAAGGTTCAAGGTTAGCTTCTTTACTATCTTACTAACTTAACTCGCTTATTGAGCTATTATAAACACAGTCTGATGATTTTTTATTTCTCTCCCTTCTTATTCCTCCTCCTCCATTCCTTATATGTTAGGTGTTTTATTTTGTGCTCTTTTGTGTTTCCTTTGACTGTTTTTGTGGGTAGCTGATTTTATTTTTTTTGCCTTTGGTTAGTATTTGGTTGGTCGGTTTTCTTTGCTGTGATTTTATTTTCTCTGGTGACATCTATTTAGCCTTAGGAGTGCTTCCATCTAGAGCAGTCCCTCTAGAATACCCTGTAGAGGTGGTTTGTGGGAGGCAAATTCCCTCAACTTTTGCTTGTCTGGGAATTGTTTAATCCCTCCTTCATATTTAAATGATAATCATGCTGGATAATGTATTCTTGGTTCAAGGCCCTTCTGTTTCATTGCATTAAATATATCATCCCATTCTCTTCTGGCCTGTAAGGTTTCTGTTGACAGGACTGATAGCTTAATGGGTTTTCCTTTGTAGGTGACCTTTTTTCTCTCTCTGGCTGCCTTTAATACTCTGTCCTTGTCTTTGATCTTTGTCATTTTTAATTATTATATGTCTTGGTGTTGTCCTCCTTGGCTCCCTTGTGTTGGGAGTTCTGTGGGCTTCCATCATCTTAGAGACTATTTCCTCCCCTAGTTTGGGGAAGTTTTCAGCAATTATTTCTTCAAAGATACTTTTTATCCCTTTTTCTCTCCTTCTTCTTCTGGTACCCCTATAATGCGAATATTGTTCATTTGGGCTGGTCATGCAGTTCTCTTAATATTCTTTCATTCCTGGTGATCCTTTTATCTCTCTCTGTGTCACCTTCTCTGCATTCCTGTTCCTCTGATTTCTGTTCCATTAACTGCCTCTTGCACCTCATCCATTCTGCTTTTAAGTCCTTCCAGAGATTGTTTTATTTCTGTATTCTCCCTCCCAACTTTATCCATTAGCTCTTGCATTTTTCTCTGCAGCTACATCAATGTGGTTATGATGTTTACTTTGAATTCTTTTTCAGGAAGATTGGTTAAATCTATCTCCCCAGGTTCCCTCTCAGGGGATCTCTGCAATATTCTTGTCTTTATCAAATTCTTCTGCCTTTTCATGGCAATAGAGTTAGTCGTTGGCAGTTGGCGTGTGTGTCAGCTGGGAGAACAAAGTCCCTTCCTGCTTGTCTATGGCCTTCCCTTCCTGTGAGAATGGCGACCCCTAGTGCCTTGTGCTGGGCAGCTGTGTGCTGATGGGGCCTCTGAGTCTGGCCCGTGCGGCTGTGGAGGAGGCTCTGCCTGGCTGCTGTGGGTGTGGTCGGTCTCAGGCTGCTACTCCACTATGGCGGGGCCACACTGGAGGGGGAATGGGTGGGAGGCTGTTTATCACTGTGAGGGGCCTCAGAGCTGTGCTGCCGCCCAGAGGGTTAGGGCACCCAGAGTTCCCCAGGATTCCCAGTTGCTGGGCTGACTGTACCGGGGCATTTCCATCCAGCTGTGAGGCTCCTCTCCCTTTAATACTTTCAAAAGGCACTTGCTTTTCTTTTGTCTCAGTGATGCCAACTGTGGGAACCTGCTTGCAGGTTTTACTGTTCTGTTTCCCTAGTATCCAGCACACCACGCAGTATGTCTGCACTCCCGGTGCGGATGACTAGGGCTGGGTATTTAGCAGTCCTGGGCTCCCACTCTTCCCCACTCCAACTCCTTTCCTCCCACCAGAGAGCTGAGGTTGGGGATGCACTCGGGTCCTGCTGGGCCGTGGTTTATATCTTACCCCCTTTGTGAGGCGCTGGGTTCTCGCAGGTGTAGATGTAGTCTGGCTGTTGTACTGTATTTTCTGGTCCGTCTTTTAGGAATAGTTGTATTTTTTGTATTTTCAAAAATATATATAGTTTTGGGAGGAGATGTCTGCTGTCCTACTCATGCCGCCATCTTGGCTCCTCCTCCTTACTTTGGCAAATGCTTCTTTACAATGAGCAATGTAACAGAAGACTTCCCAAGTAATTTCAGACCGTGCTACTCTTTTGGACCAAGTTTTAGTTGGCAGTGGCTAACACTTCCTAAGTTTACATATACCAAATCATACTTTCTTAAGTGGAACAATAAATTTCAATATAAGAATAACAGCATAAAGTTTTTGCTAGCTAGTGTTTACAGTACTAGTACCTGCTTCTCATTTAATCTTCACATGTCCTAGAAGGATTTGCTATTGGCCCCATTTTAGAGATAAGGTAATAAATTCTTGGAGGACAAAGTCATACCTTTATTAGTGATCAACTTGAAATTCAAATGCATTTGACCCCAAAGACTGGTTCTTACTCATTGTTATATATGCTATGGACCTTAAATCTTTTAAAAATATTTAAAGGTTATATCAAACCCCTCTGTTAAAGCAGGGATCACATCCATAATTAGAACTAGATATTTTAGTTTCTAATTCGTATTTTTCTAATGTAATAGATTCAGTTTTATATTTTGCAGGGCACTACTTTTTAAAGAATTTTCCCCCAAAATATCCTGAAATCTACAAGTTTGAAAAATATCTTGATAATATACTAATTCATAAGGACTCACAATGCACATTAACATAATTTTAAAAATCAAAGTATCTTACAGTAAGAACAGATTTGTTTGTTTATTCTAACACTTTAAATTTTGTCTGTTTTTAAAACATTTATTAAAACTCTTAGGTAATATTTTCTTAGATATACAGTAACAAATATATATGTATTTAAGGATAAAAAGGAAAGAAGAGAAAGGCATAGAGTAATTTTGCTATGTAAAATGTAATTCTCTAAAGGCACATAGCTTTGCTTCCAATTACGTATACTGGATAGAAAAAAATACATGTCCTTTAAAATTTTTATTGAAAACTTCAAAAAATGAAAAATGATAAGGAATGAAATACACACAAATCCACTCAGATTCTACATGAGAGAAATTCCCAATTGTAGACTCTGCTTTAAGATTCTTAAGTACATCTACTTATTTTCAAATGGTAATGTATATAGCTTTTCTATTAAAACTTCATGTGATGAATGATTTATAGATACCAAACAGTTGTTAGTACCCTTTCAAAATCATACTTTCTCCTCCTTATCTGAAATGACATGGGTGTGAAGTGGCAACATGAGTTAAATTACCAAAGGCACTATATGCCATCAGTAAAATAGGACATTATGAAACAAATCATAGAATATTTTCTCTGCAGTCTCTCACCAGCTCCATCATCTTTTTCTGTTACTTCTCTTTTACCCTTTCTCTAATCAGTTCATTTCCATGCAAATGCTTGCATCTCTGTATGTAAGATATGTGATAAGAAACCAGGCTTTTTCTATAGACAGGCTGCTTATTGAGTAATTTATTCATTGCTTAGTCAAACAGAAATTCTATGACTACCATTGTTTTTTCATTCACAAGGGTGTTTTCCCACCTGAGGCAAGAAAATTTTTAATTCTTGAGAGCTGGTGGGCCGTCTCCACTATAGTACTGTCAGCAGCCCCACTTTACCTGTATGTTAAAAGACAATCTCCCCTGAGAGCCTTCTGATTAGTCTTTCATCACCCAGCATCATTCACCTTCTGTGTTCTCTCATTTGGTCAGTTCTAGTTACCTCTTTTGAAGATGCAGCCTGCTTGGCTCTGGCAGCCCATCTTTATTCTGTTAATCCGTATCATACAAACTAGCACCTAAATGGTTTGCCATTTTATTGTAACATCTCTGAAACAGATAATACCTTAAGCATAAATGCTACTTTGAAATATGTGCTCTATTCTCAACACCACAATATCCGCAGTCTATAATAGATACCCATTGAAGACTTGCTGAATTAGATTTAGGGGGACTATTATGAGGGATGAATTACAGTGATAGGAGGGTTACTTTAGTGAGGAGAAAGAGCCAAAGTAAAATAGTGAAGTCCAGGTAAGTTTATGATGTTACATTATCACATATATATCTTCAAAGAGTGTGAGAGTGTCTGGCTTCACGTTCTATTAGGAGCCTTGAAAGCTGCTAAATAAGAGGCTCAGATGAATTAGTAAGATATGTATTGCCTTTCAATCACACAATTCTATGCCTTACAAAAAATAGCCTTGTTTTTGGTTTGGTTTTACATATCAAATTCTATCATTGGTGCTAATTTCAGATCACTTAAAAAAAATGTTTACAGTGTAATACTTCAAATGTCCAAAGTACAGTTTCAGACAATTTTAAAGGATGGGTAATTGGCATATTTTTAAATGGCATGTTTTAAAATATTTTCTTTTCAGTGTACCCTCAAGCTTTGTCTATATGTATTCTGTTCTCAACACCACAATATTGAATTATTTACAAATTCAGTTATTATTAGTTACTCTTTCTACATATATTGAGCTAGGCCCTGCATATGCAGAAGTGAACAGAGATATATGTCCCTTCCTTCTGGAGATTAAAATTCTGTAGAGAATATGTATAATTAAATAACCAATCAAATAAGAAAATGGGAGAAAAACCAAAAGGAATATACAAAAAGAAAAAAAGAAGAAAATAACCAATGAAAAACACAATTAACACAAGATAAATCCAGTGAACGGAGAGTAAGGTGCTGAAAGATTAAATAGAGGAAATCTATTTTGGATTATAGATTTGTAGTGTTTTTAGAGATTTATTTTAGTAGATAACTTTCAGCCTAAGAAATTAAAGATGAAAAAGAACCATTCTGTGAATAAAAGAGCATTCCAGATAGAAGGGGAAAAATGTGAAAGAGAACCTAAGTCAGGAAAGGTTTTTAGTATATGAGGCAAAGAGGAATAATGAAAAGGATGAGGATGAAGAATTGGCAGGGGCCCACATTCTAAGACTATAATAGGCTAAGACACATTTAATGGAGAATAACTAAAGACTTTCAAGCAAGAAAGATTAAGTATTAGTTTAAGTTTTAAAAAGACAGCAAACTGCTATATAGAAAGTATATGAAGGGAACAAATGTGGAATACACTTTCTTTTATATATCTTTATTTTGTTTATTTTGGTATAATTAATACACAATCACATGAGCAGCATTGTGGTTACTAGATTCCCTCCATTATCAAGTCCCTACCACATACCCCATTACACTCACTGTTCATCAGTGTAGTAAGATGCTATAGCATCACTACTTGTCTTCTCTGTGCTATGCTGCCTTCCCCGTGCCCCCCACTACATTATGTGGGCTAATTATAATACCATTTATTCCCTGTCTCCCTCCCTTCCCACCCACCTCCACCAGACCCTTTTCCTTCAGTAACTGTTAGTCCATTCTTGGGTTCTGTGAGTCTACTGCTGTTTTGTTCCTTCAGTTTTTGCTTTGTTCTTTTACTCCACAGATGAGTGAAATCATTTGATACTTGTTTTTCTCCACCTGGCTTATTTCACTGAGCATAATACCCTTTAGCTCCATCCATGTTGATGTAAATGGTAGGATCTGTTTTCTTCTTATGGCTGAATAGTATTCCATTGTGTATGTGTACCACATCTTCTTTATCCATTCATCTACTGATAGACACTTAGGTTGCTTCCATTTCTTGGCTATTTTAAATAGTGCTGTGATAAACATAGGGGTGCATATGTCTTTTTGAAACTGGGGTCCTGCATTCTTAGGGTAAATTCCTAGGAGTGGAATTCCTGGGTCAAATGGTATTTCTTTTTTTAGTTTTTTGAGGAACATCCATACTTCTTTCCACAGTGGTTGATCTAATTTACATTCCCACCAGCAGTGTAGGAAGGAGGACTACCTTTTCTCCACATCCTCACCAACATTTGTGGTTTCTAGTCTTTTCGATGTTGGCCATCCTAACTGGTGTAAGGTGATATCTCATTGTGGTTTTAATTTGCATTTCCCTGATAATTACCTATGTGGAGCATCTTTTCACATGCCTGTTGACCATCTGAATTTCTTCTTTGGAGAAGTATCTGTTCATATTCTCTGACCACTTTTAATCAGGTTATTTGCTTTTTGGGTGTTGAGGCATGTAGTTCTTTATATATTTTGGATGTTAACCCCTTGTTGCATATGTCATTTACAAATATATTCTCTCATACTGTAGGATGTCTTTTTGTTCTGCTGACGGTGTCCTATGCTGTACAGAAGCTTTTTAGTATGATGTAGTCCCATTTGTTCATTTTTTATTTTGTTTCCCTTACCCAAGGAGATGCATTCAGGAAAAAGTCACTCATGTTTATATTCAAGAGATTTTTGCCTGTGTTTTCTTCTAAGAGGTTTATGGTTTCATGACTTACATTCAGGTCTTTGATTCATTTTGATTTTACTTTTGTGGATGGGTTTAGGCAATAATCCAGTTTCATTCTCTTGCATGTAGCTGTCCAGTTTTCCCAACACCAGTTGTTGAACAGGCTGTCATTTCCCCACTGTATGTCCATGGCTCCTTCATTGTATATTGGGTTTATATCTGGGCTCTTTAGTCTGTTCCATTGGTCTATGTATCTGTTCTTGTGCCAGTACCAAATTGTCTTGACTACTGTGGCTTTGTAGTAGAGCTTGAAGTTGGGGAGTGTAATCCCCCAAGCTTTAGTCTACCTTCTCAGGACTGCTTTGGCTACTCAGGGTCTTTCATGGTTCTATATGATTTTTGAACTATTTGCTCTAGTTCATTGAAGAATACTCTTGGTATTTTTATAGGAATTGCATTGAATCTGTAGATTGCTTTAGGCAGGATGGCCATTTTGACCATATTAATTCTTCCTATCCATGATTATTAGATGTACTTCCATTTATTGGTATCTTCTCTAATTTCTCTCATGAGTGTCTTGTAGTTTTCAGAGTATAGGTCTTTCACTTCCTTTGTTAGGTTTATTCCTAGGTGTTTTAATCTTTTGATGCAATTGTGAATGGAATTGTTTTCCCGATTTCTCTTTCTGTTAGTTCATCATTAGTGTATAGGAATGCAACATACTTCTGTGTATTAATTTTGTATCCCACAGGTTGCTGAATTCAGATATTAGATCTAGTAGTTTTGAAGTGGATTCTTTAGGGTTTTTCATGTACAATATCATGTCATCTGCAAACAGGGACAGTTTAACTTTTTCTTGCCAATCTGTATGCCTTTTATTTCTTTGTGTTTTCTGATTGCCATGGCTAGGACCTCCAGAACTATGTTGAATAAAAGTGTGGAGAGTGGGCATCCTTGTCTTGTTCCCAATCTTAAAGGAAAAGCTTTCAGCTTCTCGTTGTTCAGTATAATGTTGGCTGTGGGTTTGCCATATATGGTCTTTATTATGTTGAGGTATTTTTCCCTCTACACCCATTATGTTGAGGGTTTTTATCATGAATGGATGTTGAATTTTGTTGAATGCCTTTTCCTCATGTATGGAGATGGTCATGTGGTTTTTGTCCTTCTTTTTGTCGATGTGTTGGATAATGTTGATGGATTTTCAAATATTGTACCATCCTTGCATCCCTGGGATGAATCGCAGTTGATCATGTTGGATATTTTTTATGTATTTTTGCATTCTGTTTGCTAATATTTTGTTGAGTATTTTTGCATCTATGTTCATCATGGATATTGGTCTGTAATTTTCTTTTTTTTGGTGTCTTTGCCTGGTTTTGGTACTAGAGTGATGCTGTCTTCATAGAATGAGTTTGGGAGTATTCTCTCCTCTTCTACCTTTTGGAAAACTTTAAGGAGGATGGTTATCAGGTCTGTCAGTCCCTCCCTGATTCTGACCCACAGATAAGGAAGGAGACACAATGAGATATCAAAGGTCTGAAAGGGACAGCCAGGGGACTAGAGTCTTAACAGCCCAAGAGTGGTGCTGAGAGGGCACCCTGAATATTTATTGAGCAAATACATGTTAACAACATTAGAATTCTGTGTGAGGAACTTAATGGACAACCATTAAGTAATTTTAAACTTAAACCTCGGCAGTCTCCAGACTCCTGAGGTGTGATGTCCTACATGGTACTGAAACAGTAGCAAGGGCAGTTAGGTCACAGAAACTGTTTTGGTCTTGTTTGTTCTGTTCTTGATCAATTATCAGGAATTACAGGAAAAATAATCAAGTCATATACGATTATACTTCTGATTTCTATACTTGATTTATATATTAATCCCACATAGGTCTTCACTAAATATTTGATAAAATTCAGCAGTGAAAACATCTGTTCCAGGAATTTTTTTCTTGGGTAGGTTTTTGATTACCAGTTCAATTTTCTTTCTGGTGATTGGTCTATTCAGATTTTCTGTTTCTTCCTGGGTCATCCCTGGAAGGTTGTATTTTTCTAGAAAGTTGTCCATTTCTTCTAGGTTATCCAGTTTGTTACCATATAATTTTTCATAGTATTCTTTCATAATTCTTTGTATTTCTGTGATGTCCATAGTGATTTTTCCTTTCTCATTTCAGATTCTGTTTATGTGTGCAGATTCTCTTCTTTTTTTTTATAAGTCTGGCTAGGGGCTTATCTATTTTGTTTATTTTATTGAAGAACAAGCTCCTGCTTTCACTGATTCTTTCTATTGTTTTATTCTTCCCGATTTTATTTATTTCTGCTCTAATCTTTATTATGTCCATCCTTCTACTGACTTTGGGTCTCACTTGTTCTTCCACTTCCAGTTTCATTAATTGTGAGTTTAGGCTGCTTACATGGGATTGTTCTTCTTTCCTGAGGTAGGCCTGTATTACAATATACTTCCCTCTTAGCATGGCCTTCACTGCATCCCACATATTTTGCACTGTTGAATTATTGTTGTCACTTGTCCCCATATATTGCTTGATCTCTGTTTTGATTTGGTCATCAATCCATTGATTATGTTAGAAGCATGTTATTTAACCTCCATATTTTTGTGGGCTTTTTCGTTTTGTGTAAGTTATTTCTGGTTTCATATGTTTGTGATCGGAGATGCTGGTTGGTACAATATCAATCTTTTGAATCTACTGAGGCTCTTTTTGTGGCCCATATATGATCTATTCTTGAAATTATTCCATGTGCACTTGAGAAGAATGTATATGCTGTTGCTTTTGGGTGGAGTGTTCTGTAGATGTTCATTAGGTCCATCTCTTCTAATGCATTGTTCAGTGCCTGTGTCTCCTTACTTATTTTCTGCCTGGTTGATCTGTCCTTTGGAGTGAATGCTGTGTTGAGGTATCCTAAAATGTATGCATTGCATTCTATTTCTCCTTCTAATTATGTTAGTATTTGTTGCACATGTTTGAGTGCTCCTATGTTGGGTGAATAAATATTTATAACGGTTTTATCCTCTTGCTGGACTGACCCCTTTATCATTATGTAATGTCCTTCTTTGTCTCTTCTTACTTCTTTGTTTTGAAGTCTATTTTGTCTGATACAAGTACTGCAACTCCTGCTTTTTTCTCCCTATTAGTTGCATGTAATATCTTTTTCCATTCCTTCACTTATAGTGTATGTATATCTTTGGGTTTGAAGAGAGTGTCTTGTACGGAGCATATAGATGGTTCTTGTATTTTTATCCATTCAGTGAGTCTATGTCTTTTGATTGGCGCATTCAAACCATTTACATTTACAGTGATTATCGATAGCTATGTACTTATTGCCATTGCAAGCTTTAGATTTGTGGTTACCAAAGATTCAAGGTTAACTTCCTTACTATCTGAGAGTCTAACATAACTCACTTAGTATGCTATTACAAACATAATCTAAAGGTTCTTTTTTTCCTCCTCCTTTTACTTCCTTCTCCATTCTTTATATATTAGGTAACATATTCTGTACTCTGTCCATCCCTTGATTGACTTTGTGGGTAGTTGATTCAATTTTGCACTTGCTTAGTAATGAATCATTCTACATTGCTGTCATTTTATTTCCCCTGCTGACAGTTATTTAGCCTTAGGAATACTTCCTTCTATAGCAGCCCTTCCAAAATACACTGTAGAGATGGTTTGTCAGATGTAATTTCTCTCAGATTTTCTTATCTGAAAATTGTTTAATTCCTCTTACAAATTTAAATGATAACCTTGCTGGCTAGAGTGTTCTTGGTTCAAGGCCCTTCTGTTTCATTGAATTAAATATATCATGCCACTCCCTCTGGCCTGTAAAGTTTCTGTTGAGAAGTCTGATGATAACTTGATGGGTTTTCCTTTATATGTAATTTTTTCTCTCTCTCTAGCTGCTTTTAGAAGTCTGTTCTTATCCTTGATCTTTGCCATTTTAATTATTATATATCCTGGTGTTGTCTTCCTTGGGTTCCTTGTATTGGGAGATATGTGCACCTCCATGGCCTGAGAGACTATCTCCTTCCCCAGACTGGGGAACTTTTCAACAATTACCTCCTTAATGACACTTTCCATCCCTTTTTCTCTCTTCTTCTTCCGCTACCCCTATAATGTGAATATTTTTCTGTTAGGATTGGTCATACAGTTCTCTCAATATTCTTCCATTCTTAGAGATCCTTTTTTCTCTCTGTGCCTCAGCTTCTTTGAATTCCTTTCCTCTAATTTCTATTCCATATGCCATCTCTTCTACTACATCTAATCTGCCTTTAAACCCTTCCATTGTATGTTGCATTTGGACATGGAATTTCTTGATGATTGAATCTCCATCCTAAATTCATCCCTGAGTTCTTGAATATTTTTCTGTACCTCCATGAGCATGTTTATGACTTTTATTTGGAACTCTCTTTCAGGCAGATTGGTGAGTTCAGTTTCATTTTGCCCTTTTCCTGGGGTTTGTGAGGTTTTGGTCTGAACCAGGTTCCTTTGATGTTTCATATTTGTATGTGGCACCCTCTAGTGCCCAGTAGCTCTAGTCTCTGGAACTGCTCACCCTCTGGAGTGAGGTCGAGGGTCACAGTGGAGCCATCCTGGTGACTGGGGGGAGGAAAGAGCTGTTTCCTGCTTCCCAGCTGCTATGCCTGTGTCCACTGTAAGAGCCAGTGGGCAGAGTACACAGGTGTAAGCCTCTGTGCTTTGCATCTGTAGCTGTCGTAGGTGGGGGTCTCCCTCTGGCTGGCCTGATGCCAGGGCCATGGCTTCCGGTTTGTGAGTAGGTCCCGGCAGCCCAGGAGGAAGGTGCAGCAGGCTGCATATCACAGTGGGGGACCTTGAAGCTGAGCAACACCAGGGGGATGGAGCTCTTGAAGCTCCTCAGTGTTCCCAACCTGCTGGGCAGACCATGCCCAGACAAACTTGTCCACCTATCCCTTCTCCTGCACAGCAAGTTCCATGCAAACCATGCCCCTTCAGCAGCCCTCTCACTGCTAGGAAGCCTCTCAGACCACCCACCTTTCCTTTGTCCCACAGAAGCTGGATGTGGATCCCTGTTTTCCAGAAACAGCTGGAATCTTAGTCTCTCAAATATTCTGCCTGTCTTAGCTTTCCAACACCAGTGATCTCCAGAGCACCACGCATTGTAGGTTTGTGCTCTCATAGCAGATCTCCAGGCCTGAGTTTTCAGCAATCCTAGGCTTCCACCCACTCCCTTCTCCATTTCTCTTCCTCCCACTGGTGATCTGGGGTGAGGGAAGTGCTTGGGTCCCGCTGAATCAAGGCTTTAGTACATTACCCTGTTTCGTGAGGTCTGCTCTATTCTCCAGCTGTATGCAGTCTCATGCAGCCTTCCTTCCTGTTGCTGTTTTAGGATTAGTTGTATTAACTGTATTTTCATATTATATGTGGTTTGGGGAGGAGTTCTATGTCTCACCTCTCATGCCACCATCTTGAATCCTTGCCATTCACACTTTATTTTCTGGCAGGCTTTCTCCAAATGATGGAGAAAGTGTCCAGTGATAAGCATAAGTCTAAATCCTTGAGATTCTGCATCCATAAATTAAATTTCAGAGAAAAGCCAATTAACTTTTTCCAGTTCTGCCCCTGCTATAGCACTCAATTGTCACCTCCATTAATATTATGAAATTGGAGCAATAGTGAATTAGATTGTGAATTTTCCCCTTGATTTTATTCCTTCTTGATTTCGTGCCTTCACCCTTTACTCAATGCTCTTCATACTTCCATACATCCCTATTTTTATCCTGTGTGTCCTTTTCTGACACTTATGATATGCTTCCACCCCAACCCGTTTCTGTCATGCTTATTATTTGTGTCTTTACCTGAATAAGCACACCTATTTTCAAAACTTAAATTTTCTCAAATTTAGTCAACAATATTGTTGGGTATTACCAATTACCAGGTAATTCTGGGCACTATGGATACAATTAGTAAGACATTCATTAAGTCTAGCTTTCCATCTACCTACCTATTTTTCATGAACATAATCTTTTTATCTGCTAATGCTTCTCAAATCTAAATTCTCTCAGCTTTTGCTTATATGGAAGTATTTAATCCCTCCTTCAAATTTGCACGATAACCTTGTCAGATAAAGTATTCTTGGTTTGAGACCCTTCTGCTTCATTGCATTAAATATGTCATGCCACTCCCTTCTGGCCTGTAAGGTTTCTGCTGAGAAGTCCGATGATAGCCTGATGGGCTTTCCTTTGTATGTAATCGTATTTCTCTCTCTGGATGCTTTTAATAGTCTGACCTTATCCTTGATCTTTGCCATTTTAATTATTATATGTCTTGGTGTTGTCTTCCTTGGGTCCCTTGTGTTGGGAGATCTGTGTACCTCCATGGCCTGAGAGATTATCTCTTTCCCCAGATTTGGGAAGTTTTCAGCAATTACCTCCTCAATGACACTTTCTATCCCTTTTTCTCTCTTCTTCTTCTGGTACCCATATAATGTAAATATTGTTCTGTTTGGATTGGTCACATGGTTCTCTCAATATTCTTTCATTCTTAGAGATCTTTTTTCTCTCTGTGCCTCAGCTTCTTTGTATTCCTCTTCTCTAATTTGTTTCATTTATCATCTCCTCCACTGTATCTGCTCTGCTTTTAAAACCTCCCATTATATGTTTCATTTCTGATACTGTATTCTGTAATGATTGGCTCTCTGACCGGAATTCATTCCTGAGTTCTTGAATATTTTTTGGTACCTCCATGAGCATGTTAATGATTTTTATTTTGAAATCTCTCTCCAGAAGATTCTTGAGGTTGATTTCATTTGAATCTTTCTCTGGTGTATTCATAATTTTTCTCTGAACCAGTTTCCTTTGACATTTTATATTTGTATGTGGCACCCTGTAGTGCCCAGAAACTCTACTCTCTGCAGCTGCTCAGCCCCTGGAGCAATGTCAGGGGTCTCAGGGGAGCAGTGTTGGTGCCTGGGGGAGGAAAGAGTTGTTTCCTGCTTCCTGGCTGCTATGTCTGTCTGCACTGTCAAAACCAGAGGGCCGAGCACATAGGTATAAGCCTCTATGCTTTGCATTTTTAGCTGATGTAGGTGGGGCTTCCCTGTGGCTGGCCTCATGCCAGGGTAGGGTTTTCCAGCTTGTGAGCCAGGTGGGATTGGCTGGGAGGAAGGCCCAGTAGACTGTATCATGGAGGGGGGCTTTGGAGCTTCATAGCCAGCCAGGGGGCTGGAACACCTGAAGGTCATGAAAGTTCCCAACCTGCTGGGTGGAGTGCACCCAGACAATTTTGTCTACCTGTCCTTTCTCCTGAGCAGTAATCTCTGTGCAATCCTCGCCCCTTTAGCAGCCCTCTTGCTGTTAGGAAGTCTCTCAAACTGCTGGCCTTTCTTTTTTCCCAGAGTAGCTGAATATGGATCCCTGCTTTCCACAGGTGTTTGGAATCTCAGTTTCTCCAGGTATTCTTTCCAACCCCCCTAATCACAATAGCACCATGAAATGTAGGTTTGTGCTCCCAGAGCACATCTCCAGAGCTAGGTATTTAGCAGTCCCAGGCCTCCACTCCATTGCCTCTTGTAAGTTCAGGTAGAGGAAATCCTGGGGCAAAATACCTCTAAAAACTGAAACCTGTCAAAGGGAGAAATAAAGTTTAAAACCCATTTATTGCTTACAAACTACTGTCTATGGCCATCTCTCTCCTCTGTTCCTGAGGAAGCAAGCCAGCAAGCAAGCAAGCCCACTCCCCTTAACCTCTCAGGTTCAGACACACACTCAGTTGCCCAGGGAATTACCCATTGATATGGAGATGAACTTCTCTCCACCCCTGAAGAATGATTCAAATGCACTAAAGCCATACTTTTCTCCACACTTGAGCGCCTGTTGATACGCAGATGTACTAAATCCAGGAGAGATATTCTGGAAATATTACTATTTTACCCACAGGCCACCCCTCCAGAAATCTCACCTTACAATTTACTTTCCCCCCACCTTCCAACCAAACTAATGACATACAAAAGCAAAAAAAATAAAATCATGATAATCCTCAAACCACTGGATTCAGCCTATGTAGATTAAGTAAATGTACTTTACAGCACAATTTCTAAGCAAAAAATTTTTCCACACTTCTTTACTCATTCCTAACAACCATGCTAGATTGCTCACAAAACTTTTACTGAACATTAGACAAAGTGAAGCGTCTCTTTAAGCATTTTTTCCTTGACAACAGCAATACAATCATGATAATTCTCAAGCCAGAAATTTCAGCTATGTTCAAAGTCCCATGCTGGTTAAGTCCAAAGCTAGTCCATTCCAGCCATCACACAACAGCCGCAGCCTGGGGCTGCATCCAGGACACAAGGAGTGTAGTAGCAAATAACCATGATTTTGGGGGGCCACTTAGCTGTTATTCCAGGAATACACAGGAGGCAGTTTCCAGGCCTTTTCCCCAAGGTGCCAGAAGAGCCAGCCATCACTGGTCCATGTGTCAAAATGTCCAGGGCCATGTCCATTTTATTCCTAATTGCTGCACATATCCGTGCAACACATGTCCAATAAAGTGCATGCCTTGATCACTCTCAATCACTGGTGACCAGCCATAGGCTGCAAAGGGATGCTCTAGGCACCTTTTGGTGGTTTGGTGATATGTACCCTTTATGGTCAATTTAAAAGTCCTTTGGAAACTTGAAAGTGACCGTTGAGTGTCTGGCACCCCCAAGGGCCCCTCCAGGACAGGGGCACCCTCAACCATGACTTTCAGAGTTACAGTTGATCCCCATAGTTGGCCCTTCTCTGCCTCTCCATGGTGAGAATCCTCATACACTGAGACTCAGGTCTCCCTTTATCTACTCATAAATTCCTGGTACCAGGTACTGAGCCTCCTCGGCATTTTTGCCTTGACCCCTCAATTAGAGGTGTTGACAACACCTTAACTGTGTCTGGTCTTCTCTGTGACCTTCTCGATCACTCTGGGATGACTCAGCAACTTCTGAAGAGTCTCATTCTCACCACGGAATCTGGCTCCTCCATTCACGTGGATTCACTGCTAGGGTGCTTACTCAATAATCTGAAACCCCTCCACCTCACTCCAGACCTCAAACCTTTTTGCTACTGTAATGAGATCTGGCCACAATATCCCTTAGACAATCAGTTTAAATGGCCCCCCAGTGGCTCTTTAGATCCTAAAATTATCCATGACTTATACAACTTCTGTGAGCACACAGGCAAATGGAAAGAGATTCCATATATCCAGGATTTCTACTACCTCCAAACCAATCTCTCTCTCTCTGTCTTCCCTGCAATCCTAAGCACCTACTACTTACCTTAAAGTCCACACCCCTAAGCTTTTTTCACATTCCCAAATATCTTCAACTGCCTATAAAACCCCTAGACAATGCACCACCATGGACTCTCTTGTCCCCCCCTGGCTCATGCCAGGCACTCTGTCTGTCCTCTCACTGTATCATTATGTCTCAATCTGTATGTTTCTGTGTCTAAGTGTGTAAACGAAAAATATTTTTCTACCTCCGGATGTTATTAATAAAAATTGATTTAGAGACAAGTGCTTGTGAAAATTGGGCATTCTAAAACTTCCAGAAAATTCTAATAGAAAATATTAAGCATTAATGCTAATTTATGTTGAACTGAAATAGACATGTCCTTATAGTTATCAGCTGCCTAAGTTTACCTAAAGTCATTTTAGTTAGTTATCTGTTAAATCTTTCAAAGAAAAATGCTTAAAATGAAGTGTAGCTTTGTTTAATATGAGTAAAATATCATAGTTGTTGGGAATGAATAAACTAAGTGTAGCAAGGGAACATCTTAATAATTGTGTGTTACAGCGTGTATACCTACCTACAGCCTGAGAATTTTTGTAATAACCTAAAATTTTAAAGTTTTGTTAAGTTTAAACATATTTTGTGCTTAGAGATTGGGCTGCAAAGCACATGGTTCCAGAAATTATAAAATGTGTTCATAACTTTGTCAATCCAAAGAATGCTAGTGTAAAAGTTTACAATAGCCCACTTCTCAGTGTTCACTGAAAATTAATATTCCTAATGATTTTAAGTTCTAATTAAAACTATTTAAAATAATAAAGAAAACATCTCTGCTTGCTAAAATGATCTGTGGTTTAATAAGAGAAGGTGTAAGGAATAAAAATTCGTTTTGTTGAGGGTAAAAGGTAACTCTTCTAAAGTAAAGCTGTTTATTTAGAGAACACTGAATGTAAAAAAGAAAGTTACAGAAAGTTTGTGGAAAATTGATATATTCATGCTGTGTGAAATTAAAGCAAATAAGTCTCAATATCAAGTACACAGCAAAACTAGAATTTTGCTTATTAAAAGAACAAATATTTATTAGTAAACCATTAATGCTGAAAGATTACAAAGGGTTTTCTTATTGTTTTATCAAAACAGTTTCTCATGCTTAAAGTCTCAGTGAGTTGTCTGTATATTTAAGAAAATGAGGTCTTAATATTAAAAGGACTAAAAGCTAAGCTTGGCTAACGACTATAACCTTCTGTATTTGCCTTTAAAATATTTTATTGTCATTCTAGTTAAATAGATAAGTATTCTTTCATAGTGACTTATGATATTCTATTTAGGCTATTTAGGCAAGTGCCTTAAAAACTTTAACACCTTCCCAAAATCAAATTCAAAAAGGTGATTTTTACCTCTAGTTCACTCTGGTATTTTCCAGAGGGCCCCTGGAACATGTCAGAAAAATGTTTTCTCCTCATTGAGGAAAATATTTGGCTACTATGGCTTATTTATCTGACGCATATTTACAGAAAGCACTGTCAAAAGGAATGATGCTAAACTTTGTTACTGAATGTTTTATGTTACAGAAATATCCGAATTTCCTTATGTCAACTGTCTTACAGTAAGCTCTCATCAGATCTTTAACTGTTTTGGAAAATACTGTAAAAAAGCCTGGACTGGATCACCGACGGAAAAACCAAGTGGCACTCAGAGGTCTTGGAGTGTTGAGGCTTTATTTCACACCGGCAGGTTCAGAGGGGAGTAATCTCCAAAAAGTCTGACACCCAAACAAAGGAAAAGGGAGCAATATATACCTTTCTGCTTCCTTATCTGTAACATTCCTATGGTCACAGTGAGTGAGCAGGCAAGGGGGAGTTTAGGGAGTGAACCTTGGGAACCGGTGCTCAGCAGAGCAGGAACCAAGGTAGTGTATTTTTTTTGTTTGGGTTGAGGAGGGGGGCAAGGCAGAGAGGAGCCACCTTGTAAATTACTGTCCTTGTAGTGTTGTTTATGTTGAGGAGGGAGGGGTGCGAGACAGAGTGGAGCCACCCACTAGGTTGCTGTCCTTGTAAATTTTCCCTATCATAACCATTGTCATTTGTAAGTCTCTTGTCACTTATGCCACTGTTTTATTACTCTTAAACTAGTAAAAAAGTAAATTCCAGCAGAACAAATATCCTAAACTAGTAAAAACTAGATTTCAACAGAGCATGTATTAGTTACATAAGATTAAGTAAACTAAAGAAAATGATTTTGTGGCTTTTTGTTTCAAATGTTGTTGATAAAGTGTTTTAAGCTTTTTCTCTTAAGCTGAGAACAGTTTAATAAATAATAATGCCTTTATAAGCAGAATTGAAACATTTTATCTTTCTCTCTACCTGACCCCTCCAGAATTTAAAAAGTTTCAGTGAGTATTTTTATATTTCATAGCAGTATGTTTATTTGCATAAGCTCAATAAGAGTCTGCTTTCCTTGTAACAAGACCAATTAAAAACACTGGTTATATTTGTAAGATAAATTCTAGCTGAAATAAGCAGGTGACGAGAGGCAACAAAGGGCCAGGCAGTTTATTTGAGTGCAATTCCCAGGTGATATTCTCTGTTCTGGATATCACTGGCCGGGGAAGTCACACTCAGCAGGGCAGGCAGTGAGTTTTTAAAGAAGGTAGGGGGAAGCAGAGCTTAGATTTACACCGGTAGAGGATTTGCTAGCCTAAGGCACATTTTTCAGGTTGTGAGGGGGCAGCAGCTGGGGACTTTGACACGTCATCAGTGTCTGACCTGCTCCCCCCTCCCCCCAGTGCCTTCAACCTTACATTCCAGCCTTTTGGTCATAATGGGCGATGACTTGATCTGGCTACTTCTGGCTGACAAGGGGTGTTGTGAGGGGTTCCTAGCATGTAGTTACATTGCTCTGACTGCAAATATCCTGCCTGCTTTCTCTAGAGGCTCTCACTTTATTCTGTCTAACCTTATGGTCCTTGTCTCATTTTCCCTCTACAGATAGAGACTCTAGCTGCTGCTAGGGAAAAGGGGCGACAACTGCTCTGGCTGCTTCTTGCTGAAAGGGGGTGCAGTTAAGGGTGCAGCTAGGTTTCCTTCACTGGTCAGTTGAGAGGGCCTCAGAAGGTTGGCGCTTCTATTCTGGAAGGACAAACTTGATGAGATTAAGAATGCATGGCTGAATATGAGAACTAGAAATATGAAGAGTCTAATTGAGAATCATAGCCAGGTATCATGGGGAAACTAGAATTCTGGTTCGAGTTTGCATCTCAATGACTAGTATTAGGATTTAGTATAGATAAAACTGCATTAGTGAAACAATACTTTTCTCTAAAATCACCCTCATTTTTACTAGAAGTAAGCAGGTTAAGAAAATAAGTAACATTTGGCTTTATTATTTGCATAACTGCAGCAAGAAGAGTAATTGATTGCATAGGCTCTTTTAAATGTGCTTTGGTGGAACTTTTTGTAAGGAATTTCAGATTGAACTTTTAAAGGCTTCTCGAGGCCAGACAGCTAAGCCAGACTTGCCACCAGGTTGTGCCTGCAGTACCTGTACATTTGGGTGAATTCTTCTCTTCTTGAGGTTCTCAAGACACCTTGAGGTTCCTGCACCTGCCAGGAAGTGACCTTCCTTACTCACCTGGTAAGGCTGCTGGGAACTCTGTAAGCAAGGTACCAGGCCAGTTCTTCCAAGGGGCTTTGTTGGCTTTATAAAGTCAATCTTAGTTTCTTAAAGTTGTCTGTTCATATCTGAGTTTACACATGCATCTCTCAGGTATGATGTTCCAGTCAAAGCTTTGGTAATATAACTAGTGTTTTTAATTGGTCCTCTTACAAGGAAACCAGATTCTTATTGAACTTGTGCAAATAAACATACTGCTATGAAATATAAAAATAGTCACTGAGAGTTTTTAAATTCTGGAGGGATCAGGTAGAGAGAAAGATAAAGTTTCAATTCTGCTTATAAAGGCAGTCATTTAGTAAACTGTTGTCAGCTTAAGAGAAAAAGCTTAAAACACTTTATCAGCAACATTTGAAACAAAAATCCACAAAATCTTCTTCTTTAGTTTACTTAGTCTTATGTAACTAATACCTGTTCTGCTGAAATCTAGTTCTTTACTAGCTTAGGAGTAATAAAACAGTGACTATAAATGACAAAAGACTTAAAAATGAGAATGGTTAAAGATTTGATGAAAGCTTACTGTAAGAGGGTTGACATAAGGAAATTCTGATATTTCTGTAACACAAAACATTCAGTAACAAAGTTTAGTATTATTCCTTTTTACAGTGCTTTCCAGGTAATTAAGGAGGTAATTATATATCAGATAAATAAGCTAAATTAGCCAAATACTTTCTCTAATGAGAAAAAGTTCCTCTGACATATTCTAGGGGCCCTCTGGAAAATATCAGAGTTAACTAGAGGTAAAAGTACCTTTTTGAATTTGATTTTGGGAAGTTGTCAGAAGAAAGTTTATTTGGCACTTGCTTAAATAGTATTATAGGTTGCTACGAAGCAATACTTATCCATTTAAACAGAATGACAACAAAATAACTCAAAGGCAAATAAATAAGGTTACACAGTTGTTAGCAAACTTTAGCTTTTAGTCCTTTCAATATTAAGATCTCATTTCGTTAAATACTCTGACAACTCATTGAGACTTTAAGCATGAGAAAGTGCTTTGATAAAACAATTAGAGAAACTTTGCAATCTTTCAATATTAAGAGCAGACTAACAGTTAAGAAAACTTTGTCTTTTTAACTGAAAACAAAATTCTAATTTTGCTGTGTCCTTGATATTGAGACTCATTTGCTTTAATTTTATATAGCATGACCATATTAAATTTTTCCACAAACTTTCTACAACTTTCTTCTTACATTTAGAGTTCTCCCTCCAAATAAACAGCTGCATTTTAGAACAAAGTTACTTTATTTTATCAAGACACATTCTTTAGGTTGCAGAAATGTTTTCTTTTTTACTTTAAGTAGTTTTAATTAGAAGTTAAAACCATTAGGTACCTTAATTTTTAGTGAACACTGAGAAGCAGGGTATTGTAAACTGTTACACTAGCATTTTTTGACAAATTTATGAACACATTTTATAATTCCTATAATCATGAGCTTTACAGCACAATTTCTCACTAAGCACAAAATATGTCTATGTAACTTAGCAAACTTCAAGAATTTTGGTTACCACAAAAATTCTCAGGCTGTTTGCATATATATACACTGTTATACATTAATACGTATTATTATGATGATGTTTATTTGCTACACTTGTTTACTTACTTCCAGCAACCATGCCAGACTACCCACAAAACCTTTACCAAACATTAGGCAAAATCAAGCCTCTCCTTAAGCATCTTCTTGAAATGTTTAACAGATAACATCAACTTAAATGACTTTAAGTAAATTTTGGCAGCTGATAACTATAAGGACATGTCCATTTCAGTTAAACTTAAATTAGCATTAATGCTAAATATTTTTTATTAGATTTTCTGGAAGTTTTAGAATGCCCAATTTTCACAAGTGCTTGTTTTTAAATCAATTCTTATTAATACCATCTGGACATAGGAAAATATTTTTCATTTACACACTTAGGCACACAAACATATAAATTGAGACATAATGACTACAGTAAGCAACACTCTTCATATAAAAACATATACACAGACAGACAAACTGATATAAAGACTTGAGTTACTGATATTTAATTTCTTTCTTTCTTTTTTTAGCTTCTTGTCCGTGGATTCTGGAGGTGGAGGGCAGGAGGAGCATGTTCTGGTGGGGGAAGAGGGTGGTGAAGGTGGAAGGAGAGTGGGAGGGGTGGTGCAGCTACCAGAAGAGGAGAGGAGCAGGAAGGCAGCGTGGCTGGGAACAAAGGACTTAAAGAGGGCAGCGACATGGGGGGAGGACAGAACTTAAAGATGGTGATGGGGAGGGATGGGGTAGCGAGCTGAGAGAGGTGGGAGACTAAGGTCCTCCAGCGGATTTGAAAAGGAAGGACTGGGCAGAGTAAGAGGCTGACAATCTTTAACTGGAGATCGGGCCAGGAGAACCTGAGTCATTGAACACTTAATATAAAGGTCTGGGTGGGAGCGCAAAGTCCAAAAAGCCTGCACATATGGGATTTCATCCCACTCTTTGATCCGGTGGCAATAATTAGTTAAGTTGGCGAGGAGGCCAAAATTGAAAGTTCCCTCAAGGGTCAGCAAGATTGATTGTCTGAGGGATACTGAGGCCTGGCCTCAGAGCAAAGAAAGACTAGCTTCCATTTGCGAACTTCCTGGGACAAATATAGAGTAGCCAAATTAGAAATGAGACACTGCAGCGGGGTCTGAGCTTATGCTTTTGAGGGCTGGTTCCCCATGTCTGTGCCACTTCCTAACTAATCCCACTGAGAGGAGCACCCAGTGTCCCAAGTGCACCAAGTCAGGGGAGACGCTCTGGGAGCCTGGGTGAGGGACGTCTCCCCCACTGCAGGGCCAGGAGAGGGTCGGATGCCTGCAGACGTCCTGGGGCCTGGGTTAGGGATGTCTCCCACACCACAGGGCCAAGGGTGGGCCGGATGCCTGCAGACGGTGGGCTGAATGCCCTAACCTGGATGTAGCTAGGATTTTGAACGGACCAGGTGAAATGGACTTAGAAAGGGAGACAGACTGGGGGAAACTGAGGGACTCACAGGAAAATAGTCCAAGCAGAGGAGAGCAGGCTGAGGTCCCGGGTCAGGGAAGGAGGGGGCAGGGCCACAAGTGACCAGTCGGGGCCCTGTACTCATGCTCCTTCCCGGGTTTCAGCACCAAATGTAAGATAAATTCTAGCCGAAATAAGCAGCCAACTAGAGGCAACAAAGGGCCAGGCAGTTTATTTGAGCGCAATTCCTGGGTGATATTCTCTGGTCTGGCTATCACAGGCTGGGGAAGTCACACTCAACAGGGCAGGCATCAAATTTTTAAAGAAGGTAGGGGGAGGCAGAGCTTAGATTTATAGCGGCACAGGGGTTTGCTAGCCTAAGGCAAACTTTTCAGGTTGAGAGGGGGCAGCAGCTGGGGACTTTGGCATGTCATCAGTGTCCGACATGCTCCCCCCTCCCCCCAGTGCCTCCAACCTTACAATATTACCAAGGCTTTGACTGGAATGTTGTACCTGAGAGACACGTGTGTAAACTCAGATATGAACAGACAGCTTGAAGGAATTAAGGTTGATTTTATAAAGCCAACAAAGCCTCTTGGAAGAACTGGCCTGTTACCTTGCTTACAGGGTTCCCAACAGCATTACCAAGTGAGTAAAGAAGGTCAGATCGTGGCAGGTGCAGGAACCTCAAGAATGTCTTGGGAACCTCAAGAAGAGAGGAATTCACCCAAATCTACAGGTACTGCAAGCACAACCTGATGGCAAGTCTGGCTTGGCCTTCTGGCCTTAAGAAGCCTTTAAAAGTTCAATCTGAAATTCCTTATAAAAAGTTCCAGCAAAGCACACTTAAAAGATCCTATGTAATCAATTATTCTTCTTGCTGCATTTATGCAAATAATCAAACCAACTGTTAATTATTTTATTAATCTGGCTACTTCTAATAAAAATGAGGGTGATTTTAGAGAAAAGTATTGTTTCAGTAATGCAGTCTTATCTATACTAAATCCTAATACTAGTCATTGAGATGTAAACTCAACCCAGAACTCTAGTTTCCCCATGATATCTGGCTATGATTCTCAATTAGAATCTTCGTATTTCTAGTTCTCAAATTCAGCCATGCATTCTTAATCTCGTCAAGTTTGTCCTTCCAGAATGGAAAATCCAACTCCAAATGTTGCTACTTAACCTAATAACACGATTTGTTCTATCTTGCTTAGAAGCCATAAAACTTCAAATAGTAATGGTAATAGAAATGGAACCCAGAATAGAAGTGCCAATCTTCTGAGGCCCTCCTGACAGACCACTGTTGGAGACCTAGCTGCACCCCTTACTGCGCCCCCTCTCAGCATAAAGCAGCCAGACCGGTCATCACCCCCTTTCCCTAGCAGCAGCTAGGGCCTGTATTTGTAGAGGGGCAAATGAGACATGGACCATGGGCTTAGCCAGAATAGGGTGAGAGCCTCTGGAAAAAGCAAGGTAGGATATTTGCAGTCAGAGCAATGCAACTGCATGCTGGGAAATCCCCCCTACTAAAACTATGCTGAACATTAAGCTCTAGAATCATTCTTCAATGAAATCAGTTAATGTTCCCCAGATAAAGAAGAGTAGCACATGTTTTATTATGTTAATCATTTGTAATCGTATATAGAATTCGCCTTAGCATAGTAAAAGGCCCAAGCCTACGTGCTGTCTGTCTTTCCTCCTTCAGATCTGATGAGGTAATTTTGCAAACTGAGCAACTAATTTAGCAAGCAGACCCAGCTGTAGACAGCATAGTAAAAGGCAGGAAGAATTCCATCTTAAAGATAAGATTCTATTTTAACACCCAGGAAGTTTAAGAGGCAAGATTCTTTACCAAATAGACAGTACTTCAACCCACCTTGGGGGCTGAGCAGGCAGCCTTTTGATATGCTCCCAGACCAAGTCGCCGGTATCCCAGAGAGAAATCAAGGCAGGAAATTCTTTATCTTAATATTCAGAGACCACTTAACAAGTCCTTCCCCAAGGCTTTAGAGATAGTCCCCACCTTTTCGGACAAGCTCTAGCACAAGACCTCCAATCCCTTACTCTCTTGAGCTCCACCCTCCTTCAATATGTAGATGATCTCTTCCGGTGCAGTCCCTCCCTACAAACCTCTCAACAAGATACTATTCTCCTTTTAAACTTTCTCTCAGAACATGGCTATTGGGTCTCACCCTCCAAAGTTCAGCTGCCTGCCGCTCAGGTCGCATACCTGGGAGTTCAGCTCTCCCCGGGCTACAAGAACATTACCAAAGACAGGAAAAAACTACTCCAAACCATGCCCATTCCAAACAACAAAGACACCATCCCTAACTCCCAAATGGCAAGGACCTTACACAGTAATCCTTTCCACACCAACTGCAGTTAAACTCCAGGGTCTTCCCATTAGATACACAACTCCCACCTTAAGCCATTTGTCTCCCCTTATTCCCCTCCCACCAAATCTCCCACAGGTTCTTACACCTCCACCCTGATGGGACCTCTTACTCTCCGCATTTCGTGATGCTCATCTCCACTTCCACTCATCGCTGAAGAAGTTTCTGCCAGCATGGAGTCCTAAGACCTCCCTTACAACCGCCATGCGTTGTAACCTTGGTCTCAACACTTACTCTCCCACCAGAACTATCTTCGCAACACCAGCCCTTTCTTCTCTTTCAGACTGTCCAAAAGATTGCATCATCAAGGATTCCCTTTGCCCTACAGGTTGCTTTTCTGCCTACACATATGTCCCCAAAGAATACTATAATTCAGCCACCCTATGTAGACATAGCAATCAGCCAAAATGCAAAAAATTTCTAACCAAGCCTTTAACCAGCTTGTATTACAGGATTACCACCCCCTCTCCAAAGACAATAATCCTTATTAAACCTGGAACACGCCATCACCACTGCAGACCAAGCGCTCATCTGAGGACCACCCCCCATCAATACAAAAATGAACTTCATCACCCCTAATCAGCAGGAAGCAGTTACTGAAGACTGACCTTCACCCCTTCCCAAATCCTCTACCACTTATAGAACAGAAAAGGGAGGAATATAAGAAAATAGTAATTTATCCTCCATTTACCCCATGGTCCCAAGCACATAGTCAGTGAGAATTATGCCTGGACTTGCCTGGGCTTGCCCCACCTTATTTCTAAACATTCCAACCCTTCCTCGAGGCAACAGGCCAAGCGGTACTCCTCCACAATAAAAGGCACAACTCTCTGCACCATGCTGCTGCTCCCTCTCTCTCTCTAGGGGCAGCCACTTTCTCTTTCAGATAATAAAATATCTTGCGTGGGCCCATGTCTCTTGAGTTGTTCTGGGTAAGGATACTTGTGGCGAGATACCCTTTCAGGGCCATGGGCCACAGTTGGCGTGGCCAGCAGCGGTGGTGGCGCCTGCACGATTGCACAAGTGTAGAGACACTTCCCTCGGCATGAGCAGCACTTCTCCCCATCATTTCTAGGGGCGGCCCTCCCAAAGGTCGAACCCATTATGACAGATTTCAGGTTCAGAGGAATCCTGTTAACTACTGCCAGATGTAAGTCCAGGGAGGTGAAATCCCCGGGCAAAATACCTCTAAAAACCGAAAGCAGTCAAAGGGAGAAATAAAGTTTAAAACCCATTTATTGCTTACAAACTGCAGTCCTGGCCCTTCTGTCTCTCCTGCTCCAACAGCAGCAAAACTGGCCCTCCCCTCACCTCTCGGGTACAGATAAGCCCTCCTTGCCCAGGTAATTACCCATTGATATGGAGATGAACTTCTCTCCACCCCTGAGAAATGATGCAAATGCACTAAAGCCATACTTCTCTGCACCCTTGGGCACTTGTTGATATGCAAATGTACTAAAGCCAGGTGAGATATTCTGGAAATATTAGAATTTTACCCACACCACTCTGTTTCTCTTCCTCGTGATGGTGAGCAGGGTTGGGGAAAGACTTGGATCCCACCAGACCAATGACTTGGTACTTTACCCTGTTCCATGAGGGTTATTCTTTTTCCTGGTGTATGCAGTCTGGCTCAGCCCTCTTTCCTGTTGCTCTTTCAGGATTAATTGCATTAATTATATTTTTGTATTATATGTAGTTTTAGGAGGAAGCCTTTGTCTCACTTTTCACATCACCATCTTTAATCCCAGAGCATTCTTCAACCTTAAATGGAAAATGGCACAGTAGGCAGTGACTGACATTTGGTGTTTGGAAGAGGAAGACTACCCAGAGGCTACTTGTGTATCTTCCCCATTATGATGTCAATAATCACCACCAGGTCAGTTACACCTCTGAGTTAAAATATTTATCTCCAGGAAATTCTCAAATAATTAATAAAATTTAATTCAGTTAATAGAAGCTATATTAAGCTATTAACTTTTACTAACTCTGTGGTAGTGAGGGGGGTAAATATAATTTTATTTGAAGACTCATTCCCTCTTCTTTTTTGGTAGCTTGCCCAGAAGCTGGTCTGAGTGAGCTGATGCCAGAGGCAGAACTCCAGAAGCCATCTCTTCTAACAGAGCCATTTATTTACTGTTCCCTCCATATTAATGTTACACTGGGGGTTGGGGTGTCCCTGTCTGCTGGAGCACTTTCTGTGGTCAGCCAGTCTAGCTGTGCTAGTCAAAGCATAACTCTCTGTGAAACAATGAAAACTCTGTAGCTCTATACATGCTGGTAACATTCCACAGTAACTCCCCTTTTACATTAATATGGCCTTTGAATGATAAACACTTTATTTTCTGAGATTAGTTAACAAAAAGAAAAACGTTTTAATGGAAAAATTGGGGGAAGTAAAATTGTGAGGTGTTTATTTGGGTTCTTGATGACCAACTGTTGCATAAGGGTAGGAGGGTTCCAAAAAGAGGGAGTAGACCAAAGACAATCATGGGGCATGGACAGGAAATCCAAAAGAAAGAAACTATTAGAGAGAGCTCTGAATTTCTATTAACCTGTCTCTAGCAAAGAACAGTGAATAGAATATGGAAAAGAAAGTATAATTCAGAAATTCCTTATTTTTTTCATATTCATTTTCTTTCTCCTTCTTTACTCCTTTAAGATTGTTGATTTTAACACAAAATACTACCCTTCTAAAACACCAAAAAGCATGAAAATTATTTTTCCCTACTCATTGTTACTTTTCCTATGGAATGGCTACCTTTACAGAACGCTCTGGCTTCACTCTGCCACTTCACTCTCAAGAGGAAGTGGGTAAAATCTTTTTGATAAGGTTGGCTTTTAGTTAGTATTTGATTGATCTGCTTTCTTTACTGTGATTTTATTTTCTCTGGTGACATCTGTTTAGCCTTAGGAGTGCTCCCATCTAGAGCAGTCCCTCTAAAATACCCTCTGGAGGTGGTTTGTGGGAGGTGAATTCCCTCAACTTTTGCTTGTCTGGAAATTGTTTAATCCCTCCTTCATATTTAAATGATAATCATACTGGATACAGTCTTCTTGATTTAAGGCCCTTCTGCTTCATTGCATTAAATACATCATGCCATTCTCTTCTGGCCTGTAAGGTTTCTGTTGAGAAGTCTGATGGTAGCCTGATGTGTTTTCCTTTGTAGGTGACCTTTTTACTCTCTCTAGCTGCCTTTAAACCTCTGTCCTTGTCCTTGATCTTTGACATTTTAATTATAATGTGTCTTGGTGTTGTCTTCCTTGGGTCCCTTCTGTTGGGAGTTCTATAGACTTCCGTGGTCTGAGCGATTATTTCCCCCAGTTTGCAGAAGTTTTCAGCAATTATTTCTTCAAATACACTTTCTATCCCCTTTTCTCTTCTCTTCTTCTGGCACCCCTATAATGTGTATATTGTTCCTTTTGGATTGGTCACACAGTTCTCTTAATATTGTTTCATTCCTGGAGATCCTTTTATCTCTCTCTGTGTCAGCTTCTATGCATTCCTGTTCTCTGGTTTCTATTCCATCAATGGCCTCTTGCATCTCATCCATTCTGCTTTTAAATCCTTCCAGAGATTGTTTTATTTCTGTAGTCTCCTTCCCTACTTTGTCCATTAGCTCTTGTATTTTTCTCTGCAGCTCCATCAGCATGGTTATGACCTTTATTTTGAATTCTTTTTCAGGAAGATTGATTAGGTCTATCTCTCCAAGCTCCTTCTCAGAGGTTGTCTCTGTGATTTAGGTCTGGATCAAATTCTTCTGCCTTTTCGTGACAATAAGGTAGTTGTGGGGAGCTGGCACATGTGTCAGCTGAGAGAATGTCCCTTCTTGCTAGTTTGTGGCCTTCCCCTCCTGGGAGAACAGCGACCCCTAGCGGCTTCTGATGGACAGCTGTGCACAGATGGGATCTCTGATTCTTGCCTGGCTGCTGTGAAAGAAGCTCTGCCCTGCTGCTGTGGGTGTGGCCGGCCTCAGGCTGCTGCTCCGCTATGGTGGAGCCACGCAGGAGGGGTATTGGACAGGAGACTGTTTATCACAGTGACGGCCCTCCAAGCTATGCTGCTGCTCAGGAGGTTAGGACGCCTGGAGTTCCCCAGGATTCCCAGCTGCTGGGCTGAGTGTGCCGGGGAGCTTCTGTCCAGCTGTGGGGTACCTGTCCCTTTAAGACTTTCAAAAAGCACTCACTTTTCTTTTGACCCAGGGGCACCAGCTGTGGGAACCCATTCACAGGTTTTACTGTTCCGTTTCCCTAGTATCCAGCACCCCACACACTGTGTGTCTGTGCTCCCAGTGCAGATGGCTAGGGCTGGGTATTTAGCAGTCCTGGGCTCCCTCTCCCTCCCCTCTCTGACTCCTCTCATCCCGCTGGGAGCTGGGGTGAGGGACGCAAGCCAGGCCATGGCTTGTATCTTAACCCCTCATGAGGCGCTGGGTTCTTGCAGGTGTAGATGTAGTCTGGATACTGTCCTGTGTCTCCTGGTCCCTCTTTCAGGAATAGTTGTATTTGTTGTATTTTCAAAAATATATATGGTTTTGCGAGGAGATTTCTGCTGCTCTACTCATGCTGTCATCTTGGCTCCTCCCCTCTTTGATAAGTTTGGAAGAAAATACTGGACACATGTGTCCCAGCTCACTCTTTTTCACTTTGCAGTGACTTTTATATTGATATAGATATTTTTCTTTCTTCTAGAGAAGCTCTGCCACTGTCCAGGTGAGCCCTCTCCAAGCTCAGGCTTTTGTGCTCTTTGATACAAACTATTCTTCTCTATCAGTCTTTTAGTAGAGGTGATGTTTTGGTTTCTGTCTCCCTTATTCTTTTGTTTGCTCTTTTAATTAGTTTAACCCGAGTACCCAGAAAAAGCTTCTAAACCTGCACTCTTAAAGTGTTTGCATGTAGTACCTCTAAAATTAAACCCCCATGAAAAGAAACTTTATTTTGCTAGAAACATTCTTTTTTTCAGAAAAATTTCTACTGAGAAATTAGTCCTCTTAATTTTTCTTCCTTTTTTTAAAAGCTCTTTTTGTGTTAATAGAGATAAATTTCTTCATTGTTTTGGCACCTTTAGAAGAAAAGGCAGAAAATACTTTATACCAAATAGTGCTTTTCCTCTCAAGTGAAAATGTTTAAAGCTTATTCTCATTGAGGTGGAATTTTGCTGGATATAATTCTATATTTTAATCAAATATATTAATACTAATTATGATATAGGAAAATATCTTATATCTGAACTTTCTTCTACAAAGCCAGTAGTACTACTAAAACCATCAGTCTCTGATAGGTTTGCGAGCTTTGTTTAATATTATAGTATGCTTGAAGTGTCTCTTGACTGACAGTTAAATAAAGGGATAATTCTATTATTTCCATCCCCAATGATATAAAAATAGTAAGCAGGAAGCAGGTTGTCATTCAATATTATTGCAACACATGACAATAGAAACCTGGAGGACTGACAAATACAGTTTCATGCAAATCTAAAATGATTCAAGGATGACAGATTTATGTTCCAGTGGACTATAATGGAATTCATTTAAGCTGCACAGTTGAGGTATGCTGGGAGAAGGGACACAAACCATGAATGTAATAAAGTAATTCTATATTAATATCAATATAAAGAATACTAGTTAGTTCGTGGAATTTCCCAGTGTAACATGATTACCTTGCATAGATAGTAATATCCTTTATATTCAGAAGTATCATTGGTAGTATCAATATATCAAACCTAACAGGAAAGTCTTGATAGAAAACATATTCTGCTTTTAGTCTCATTCTACTTTAACAATTTTCCATTATTTTTAATATTATTTATTTATTTATTTATTTTTTTGAGAGGGCATCTCTCATATTTATTGATCAAATGGTTGTTAACAGTTAACAACAATAAAATTCTGTACAGGGGACTCAATGCACAATCATTAATCCACCCCAAGCCTAATTCTCATCAGTCTCTGATCTTCTGAAGCACAATGAACAAGTTCTTACATGGTGAAAAAATTCTTACACAGTGAATAAGTTCTTACATGGTGAACAGTGCAAGGGCAGTCATCACAGAAACTTTCAGTTTTGATCACGCATTATGAACTACAAACAATCAGGTCAGATATGAATATTCGTTTGATTTTTATACTTGATTTATATGTGAATCCCACATTTCTCCCTTATTATTTTTATTATTATTTTTAAATAAAATGCTGAAGTGGTAGGTAGATGCAAGATAAAGTAGAAAACATAGTTTAGTGCTGTAAGAGGGCAAATGTAGATGATCAGGTGTGTGCCTATAGGCTAAGTATTAATCCAAGCTAGACAAGGGCAACAAAACATCCACGGATGCAGAAGATTTCTCTCAAAACAGGGGAGGTGGGGTTCTAAGCCTCACCTCTGTTGATCCCCAATTTCTCACCTGATGGCCTGCCTGCAACTGTGCCTGTCTTAGGTTGTTCCTCCCTTGAGGAATCTTACACGTCTCTGGCTAACCAGTCATCTTCTGGAGCCATACAGGGAAATGCAAACTTGGTAAGTGAGAGAGAAGCTATATTGTTTGAAAAGGTTAGCTTTTTATTTCTTTGCAGATTTATGCCCTGTGGGTTTTATGCCCAGCATTTGTCTTGAGGTATCTTTACTACTTGGAAGAATTATGATACTCAGTAAATTCAATATGGGGCACGAATTCTATTTAAGGGTTGTAATTAGGAAGGAAGAAGAGAAGCTATAGAAGTAGCAGATGGAAGAAAACATGGGAAGATTGGTTATTTCTTTGACATATCTCCTTGTAGAGTAAGTTAAGCATGTATAGGTTTTAAACTACTAATTAAATTGTGCACACACATTAACATAAGAGGAATACAGTTACATAACCAAAGCAGACCTACAATTACCAGCCATCTCCAGTGAAACCAAGAAAACCAGTTAGGCACCCTAAGCATTTGTGAAAACTTATCTATGATATGATGGATATTGTCTAACTGAATTTGAATAGTTTGAGAAAAATCAGACAATTTAAAACAACACATTCCTGGGAACTGTTCACATCCCATATGTTCTCTTAACTATCTACTGATAGTTCTGTAGTCTCAAGATTTTGGAGTGCTGCAACTTGCACTTCTCCTAATTCTTGGTTGAGTTCCGACAGTATAGATCCAGTCAAATTTGTTGTTTTACTGTATGCACAGGCCAGCTTAGATATCTCCCCCTTCATTCCAATGGCAATTCTAGGAACCAATGGGATGAATGCAGCTACAACTGCAACAGCGTCAGGATCTTTGTTGACATTTTTTGATGATCATCTTCTGGAATGACTCTTCCAGAGTATGTTGATGTTGGAACTTCTTCATATCGTATCTTATTTCATTTACTGGGTAGACAAATTGGGCTTTGATCCTCTGTATAAACACAAACAGACCCTTTGCCCACACTTTGATATGCCCTTTCTACCACTGTGAAGAACTTATTGGAGGTCACCACACAGGAAGTGCTGTTAGTCCATTCTTGGGATCCGTGATTCTGCTGCTGTTTTCTTCTTTCAGTTTTTCCTTGGTTCTTATACTGCACAGATGAGTGAAATCATTTGGTATTTCTCTTTCTCCGCTTGGCTTACTTCACTGAGCATAATACCCTCTAGCTCCAACCATGTTGCTGCAAATGGTAGGACTTGTTTCCTTCTTATGGCTGAGTAATATTCCATTGTGTGTACATACCACATCTTCTTTATCCATTCATCTACTGATGGACACTTAGGTTGCTTCCAATTCTTGGCTATTGTAAATAGTGCTGCAATAAACATAGGGGTGCATCTGTCATTTTCAAACTTGAGTGCTGCGTTCTTAGGGTAAATTCCTAGGAGTGGAATTCCTTGGTCAAATGGTAAGTTTATTTTGAGCATTTTGAGGAACCTCCATACTGCTTTCCACAATGGTTGAACTAACTTACATTCCCACCAGCAGTGTAGGAGGGTTCCCCTTTCTCCACAGCCTCGCCAACATTTGTTGTTGTTTGTCTTTTGGATGGCAGCCATCCTTACTGGTGTGAGGTGATAACTCATTGTAGTTTTAATTTGCATTTCTCTGATATTTAGTGATGTGGAACATCTTTTCATGTGTCTGTTGGCCATCTGTATTTCTTTTTTGGAGAACTGTCTGTTCAGTTCCTCTGCCCATTTTTTAAGTGGATTGTTTGTTTTTTGTTTGTTGAGGTGGGTGAGCTCTTTATATATTTTGGACATCAAGCCTTTATTGGATCTGTCATTTTCAAATATATTCTCCCATACTGTAGGGTTCCTTTTTGTTCTATTGATGGTGTCTTTTGCTGTACAGAAGCTTTTCAGCTTAATATAGTCCCACTTGTTCATTTTTGCTGTTGTTTTCCTTGCCCAGGGAGATATGTTCAAGAAGAGGTCACTCATGTTTATGTCTAAGAGATTTTTGCCTATGTGTTTTTCTAAGAGTTTTATAGTTTCATGACTTACATTCAGGTCTTTGATCCATTTCAAATTTACTTTTTTGTATGGAGTTAGACAATGGTCCAGTTTCATTCTCCTACATGTAGCTGTCCAGTTCTGCCAGCACCATCTGTTGAAGAGACTGTCATTTTGCCATTGTATGTCCATGGCTATTTTATCAAATATTAATTGACCATATATGTTTGGGTTAATGTCTGGGGTCTCTAGTCTGTTCCACTGGTCTGTGGCTCTGTTCTTGTGCCAATACCAAATTGTCTTGATTACCATGGCTTTGTAGTAGAGCTTGAAGTTGGGGAGTATGATCCCCCCTACTTTATTCTTCTTTCTCAGGATTGCTTTGGCTATTCGGGGTCTTAGGTGTTTCCATATGAATTTTTGAATTATTTGTTCCAGTTCGTTGAAGAATGTTGCTGGTAATTTGATAGGGATTGCATCAAATCTGTATATTGCTTTGGGCAGGATGGCCATTTTGGCGATATTAATTCTTCCTAGCCATGAGCATGGGATGAGTTTCCATTTGTTAGTGTCCCCTTTAATTTCTCTTAAGAGTGACTTGTAGTTTTCGGGGGTATAGGTCTTTCACTTTTTTGGTTAGATTTATTCCTAGGTATTTTATTCTTTTTGATGCAATTGTGAATGGAATTCTTTTCCTGATTTCTCTTTCTATTGGTTCATTGTTAGTGTATAGGAAAGCTGCAGATTTCTGTGTGTTAATTTTGTATCCTTCAACTTTGCTGTATTCCGATATCAGTTCTAGTAGTTTTGGAGTGGAGTCTTTAGGGTTTTTTATGTACAGTATCATGTCATCTGCAAATAGTGACAGTTTAACTTCTTCTTTACCAATCTGGATGCCTTTTATTTCTTTGCTTTGTCTGATTGCCGTGGCTAGGACCTCCAGTACTATGTTAAATAACAGTGGGGAGAGTGGGCATCCCTGTCTATTTCCCGATCTCAGAGGAAAAGCTTTCAGCTTCTCGCTGTTCAGTATAATGTTGGCTGTGGGTTTATCATATATGGCCTTTATTATGTTGAGGTACTTGCCCTCTATTCCCATTTTGTTGAGCGTTTTTATCATGAATGGATGTTGAATTTTATCAAATGCTTTTTCAGCATCTATGGAGATGATCATGTGGTTTTTATCTTTCTTTTTGTTGATGTGGTGGATGATGTTGATGGATTTTCGAATGTTGTACCATCCTTGCATCCCTGGGATGAATCCCACTTGGTCATGGTGTATGATCCTTTTGATGTACTGTTGAATTCGATTTGCTAATTTTTTTTGAGTGTTTTTGCATCTACTTTCATCAAGGATATTGGTCTGTAATTTTCTTTTTTGGTGGGGTCTTTGCCTGGTTTTGGTATTAGGGTGATGTTGCCTTCATAGAATAAGTTTGGGGGTATTCCCTCCTCTTCTATTTTTTGGAAACCTTTAAGGAGAATGGGTTTTATGTCTTCTCTGTGTGTCTGATAAAATTCCGAGGTAAATCCGTCCGGCCTGGGGGTTTTGTTCTTGGGTTGTTTTTTGATTACCGTTTTAATTTCTTTGCTCATAATTGGTTTGTTTAACTTTTGTGTTTCTTCCTTGGTCAGTCTTGGAAGGTTGTATTTTTCTAGGAAGTTGTCCATTTCTTCTAGGTTTTCCAGCTTGTTGGCATATAGGTTTTCATAGTAGTCTTTAATAATTCTTTGTATTTCTGTGGAGTCTGTCGTGATTTTTCTGTTCTCATTTCTGATTCTGTTGATTTGTGTTGATTCTCTTTTTCTCTTAATAAGTTTGGCTAGAGGCTTATCTATTTTGTTTATTTTCTCAAAGAACCAGCTCTTGGTTTCGTTGACTTTTGCTATTGTTTTATTCTTCACAATTTTGTTTATTTCTTCTCTGATCTTTATTATGTCCCTCCTTCTGCTGACTTTAGGCCTCATTTGTTCTTTTTCCAGTTTCAATCATTGTGATGTTAGACTATTCATTTGGGATTGTTCTTCCTTCTTCAAGTGTGCCTGGATCACTATATACTTTCCTCTTAAGACTGCTTTTGCTGCGTCCCACAGAAGTTGGGGCTTTGTGTTGTTGTTGTCATTTGTTTCCATATATTCCTTGATCTCTATTTTAATTTGTTCATTGATGCATTGATTATTTAGAAGCATGTTGTTAAGCCTCCATGTGTTTGTGAGCCTTTTTGATTTCTTTGTAGAATTTATTTCTAGTTTTTTTGTGGTCTGAAAAATTGGTTGGTAGAATTTCAATATTTTGGAATTTACTGAGGCTCTTTTTGTGGCCTAGTATGTGGTCTATTCTGGAGAATGTTCCATGTGCACTTGAGAAGAATGTATATCCTGTTGCTTTTCGATGTAGAGTTCTATATATGTCTATTAAGTTCAACTGTTCTACTGTGTTGTTCAGTGCCTCTGTGTCCTTACTTATTTTCTGCCCGGTGGATCTATCCTTTGGGGTGAGTGGCATGTTGAAGTCTTCTAAAATGAATGCATTGCAGTCTATTTCCCCCTTTAGTTCTGTTAGTATTTGTTTCACATATGCTGGTGCTCCTGTGTTGGGTGCATATATATTTAGAAAGGTTATATGCTCTTGTTGGACTGAGCCCTTTATCATTATGTAGTGTCCTTCTTTATCTCTTGTTACTTTCTTTGTTTTGAAGTCTATTTTGTCTGATATTAGTACGGCAACCCCTGCTTTCTTCTCGCTGTTGTTTGCCTGAAATATGTTTTTCCATCCCTTGACTTTTAGTCTGTGCATGTCTTTAGGTTTGAGGTGAGTTTCTTGCAGCAGCATATAGATGGGTCTTGCTTTTTTATCCATTCTATTACTCTGTGTGTTTTGATTGGTGCATTAAGTCCATTTACATTTAGGGTGACTATTGAGAGATATGTACTTACTGCCATTGCAGACTTTAAATTCGTGGTTACCAAAGGTTCAAGGTTAGCCTATTTCGTATCTTACTGCCTAACTTAGCTCACTTATTGCTGTTATATACACTGTCTGGAGATTCTTTTCTTCTCTCCCTTCTTATTCCTCCTCCTCCTTTCTTCATATTTTGGGTGTTTTGTTCTGTGCTCTTTTTATGAGTGCTCCCATCTAGAGCAGTCCCTGTAAGATGCCCTGTAGAGGTGGTTTGTGGGAAGCAAATTCCCTCTGCCTTTGCTTCTCTGGGAATTGTTTAATCCCGCCATCATATTTAAATGATAGTCCTGCTGGATACAGTATCCTTGGTTCAAGGCCCTTCTGTTTCATTGTATTAAATATATTATGCCATTCTCTTCTGGCCTGTAGGGTTTCTGTCGAGAAGTCTGATGATAGCCTGAATTGTTTTCCTTTATAGGTGACCTTTTTCTCTCTAGCTGTCTTTAAAACTCTTTCCTTGTCCTTGATTCTTGCCATTTTAATTATTATGTGTCTTTTTGTTGTCCTCCTTGGATATTTTCTGTTGGGGGTTCTGTGTAGTTCCATGGTCTGTTCGATTATTTCTTCCCCAGTTTGGGGACGTTTTCAGCAATTATTTCTTCAAAGACACTTTCTATTCCTTTTCCTCTCTCTTCTTCTTCTGGTACCCCTATAATACAGATATTGTTCCTTTTGGATTGGTCACACAGTTCTCTTAGTATTGTTTCATTCCTGGAGATCCTTTTATCTCTCTGTATGTCAGCTTCTTTGCGTTCCTGTTCTCTGGTATCTATTCCTTCAGTGGCCTCTTGCATCTTATCCATTCTGCTTATAAATCCTTCTATGGTTTGTTTCACTTCTGTAATCTCTTTCCTGGCATCTGTGATCTCCCTCCAGACTTCATCCCATTGCTCTTGCATTTTTCTCTGCATCTCCATCAGCATGTTCATGATTTTTGTTTTGAATTCTTTTTCAGGGAGACTGGTTAGATCTGTTTCCTTCTCAGGTGTTGACTCTGTGATCTTTGTCTGCCTGTAGTTTTGCCTTTTCATGGTGATAGAGATAGCTTGCAGAGCTGGTACGAGTGACTGCTGGAAGAGCTTTCCTTCTTGTTGGTTTGTGGCCTTCCTCTCCTGGGACAACAGTGACTTCTAGGAGCTTGTGCTGGGCAGCTGCAAGCAGACAGGGCTTCTGCTTCCTGCCTGGCTGCTATGGAGTTTATCTCCACTGTTGCTGTGGGCATGGCCTGGCTCAGGCGGCTGCTCCAAAATGGTGGAGCCCTGTTGGAGGGGGAGTGGCTGGGAAGCTATTTATCTCCATAAGGGTCCTCCGTGCTCCTTGCTGCCCAGGGGGTTTAGAGTGCCCAGAGATCCCCAGATTCCCTGCCTCTGGACTGTGTCCCACCCTGCCCCTTTAAGACTTTCAAAAAGCACTCCCCAAACCAAAACAACAACAGCAACAACAACAAAATTTTTAAAAAAATCCACACGATTTTCTTTGTCCTCAGGTGCTGGCCTCAGACACCCGCTCACCGGTCTTGCCGCCCTGTTTCCCTAGTATTGGGGTCCCTTTCCCTTTAAGACCTCCAAAAAGCACTTGCCAAAAAAAAAATGGCCACTCCCATTTCTTTGTTCTCCAGCATTAGCCTCAGTCACCCACTCACCAGTCCTGCTGCCCTATTTCCCTAGTATCCAGGACCCCACGCATGCACTGTGTCTGCGCTCTGGTGCGGATGGCTGGGGCTGGGTGTTCAGCAGTCCTGGGCTCCCTCTCCTTCCCGGCTCCGACTCCTCTCCTCCAGCTGGGAGTTGGGGGAGAGGTGCTCAGGTCCCGCAAGGCTGGGGCTTGTATCTTACCCCCTTTGCGAGGTGCTGGGTTCTCGCAGGTGTGGATGTGGTCTGAATGTTGTCCTGTGTCCTCTGGTCTCTATTTTAGGAAGAGTTGTCTTTGTTATATTTTCATATATCTATGTGGTTTTGGGAGATTTCCACTGCTCTACTCACACCGCCATCTTGGCTCCGCCTCTATTTTTAATATTTTTAATGGTTTCCATTATTATCACATTAATGTCCATCTCCAGCCTCCCTAATCAACTGATACATTCACCATCACACAGTCTCTTTGATTCTTTTGCACCTTTGTTATAGCTTTTCTTCTTTCCTTTCTATTCCTTACAAATCCTCCTTATCCATATCAGTAACTTCCTTTTCCATAATGCTTTCTTGGACCACTTCAGGCCATGCATTATCTATTTCCTTTGAAATCAAACAACCGATTATCCATAATTTATTAAGAATAACTATTTTCATTAATGTATCATATACTTATATTTTGCTCTCCCAACTATACTCTGTACTTAAACATGGGTTAACATGTTCCAAAGTATCTTAAAAAGTGCTGTACACTTAATAAATATATGTTGTATTAATTGATGTGTGTTTTCATTGTAACATACAGATTTATTTAACCTTTGCTTGTGGTCCTATAGCACAGGTTAGATCATAATATACAATGTTGAGGTTAAAGTTTATGACAAAGGTATTCCTACAGTTCCTATAACCTAAAACTGAATTAGAAACATTAAACTCGAGACAGGGATTTTCTGTCAACTGACTTTCAGCTAATGACACTGAAATAGTTGAATTTGGCAAGATTTTGAATTGGATAAAATGCTGCTTTCTGCTCTAATTCCATTACTCTTGTGACTTTTTTCTTCTTTGAGTTAGATTTTATGGGGGTACTAGGTTGCCAGGAGTCAGCATTAATAATAAAAACCACATATTTACTGAGATGAAGAAATATGCATTTAATCAGAAAGAGTGATTAGTATATTATATATAATGTCTCACTTAATACCAAACTAAAAAAGTAGTTATTATTTTCACTTTAAAGATGAGGAAACTGGGGATTTTTTCTTCTACTTTTGTTAATTTTTTATTAAGGTACCATTGACACACAATCTTATGAAGATTTCACATGAGCAACATTGTGGTTACTACATTCACCCATATTATCAAGTCTCCCCCCCCACCTCATTGCAGTCATTGCCCATCAGTGTAGCAAAATGCTGCAGAGTCATTACTTATCTTCTCCATGCAACACTGCCTTTTCCATGATACTCCCCACATTATGTGCATTAATCATAATGTCCTTTAATCCCCTTCTCACTAACTCCCCACCCCCTTCCCTTTGGTACTGCTAGTTTCTTCTTTGAGTCTGTGAGTCTGCTAAATATCCATTTATTGAGTTTATTTTGAAAATATAATCATTTCTTGACTCAAGAACAATCTTTAAAAACATCAAGAAAAAAGAGTGAGTTGGATTTGGCAAATTTGAAATTATAGGACAATAATAAATATCACCTCTTATTCTAGTGTGTTGTTCTTTGTACCTAAACCCTTTTAACACACATTGTTCCAGCTAAATATAGATTATGTGAGTGGATCTGAGCCACACTACTTTTGTTCCCAAGAGTTTCTATTCAAGGATGAAAGGAACAAACTGTGTATTTGCACATCTGTTCAATTTCTTGTGAAAGATCTTTAACGTCTTTTAATATAAACTCTCCATTCTGTTCATTTTTTCTAAGTATTGTTTTTATTAGAGCTTTTAAATGATTCCTCTAAAACCTTATAATTTTCTACAACAGATTATAATGTACATCTGATATATCTAGATTTCTTTCCTTTATATTTAGCCTTTTCACTTTCCTTTCTGCTTCCCACACTCACTCACTCACTCACTCCTCCTCTCACTCTCTTTCTTATTTTCTTTTTGAAGGGACTTGCAAGGACAAACAAAACAGAAGACGAATTGAAATTCAAAGTAGCCCTGAGTAAAGACCCTGAAATTTTTTCTAATCTCTTTCAAATTGGAAAAAGGAGTTTGCTTTGATATACCCGTAAGAGAAAAATGCAAATGTTCTAAAAACATTGGTTTAGTTTTTCTATTCTTTGCAAAAACTGTCTCACTTATCTCTTTATACCACAGAAAACGATTTTAGAGATTTGATTTATTAAACATAAGTATCATTTTGGAATCCTTTATTACATATTGGTCTAGCATCTAGGTGCACATTATTTGGAAGTTCAATAATATCAGTAATGATATTAATAATCATAACATTGAGATTACTTTGGAAAGGCACTGATCTAATATCCCAGTTATTCTCTGTGATCAGTCATATACTATGATGATATTTGTTGGTTCGGTTTGATTTGCTAGTGAAAGTCTCTCATAAATAATGATGATTTTTCAACACAGTTACTTTCCCTACCATGAGAAGAAACATAACTCAGTTCACAGGCAGAATTACTTCTATAAATTAAATGAAATGTCTAAAGGAATAAATTGTTAACAAGTTTTTACATATGAGAAAAATACTAGAAAGCACTAAGAACATAGTATAAGCAATTTCAAATTTATTATATCCAGACCAGTGTGGCATTATTTTCCATTTTAAGAATGCTTGGATGAAGGGTTCTGATTCAAGATGGTGGCCTGAGAGGTGAAACAGAGAACTCCTTGCCAAACCATAGATAGTGCAAAAATATAGTTAATACAACTAACCTTAAAACAGCAACAGGAAAGAAGGCTGCACCAGACTGCATACAGACCTCATGAACAGAGAGCAGACCTCACGAAACAGGGTAGCATACCAAAGCCTTGATCCAGCGGGACCCAAGCCCTCCCCCCACCCCAGCTCACCGGCGGAGGAAGAGAAACAGAGCAGGGAGGAGTTGGAAGCCAGGGACTGCTGAACACCTAGTCCTGGAGATCTGCTTTGTGAGCAGAAACCTACATTGTGAGGTACTCTGGAGGATGGGGAGCTGGGACAGGTGGAGTGCTTGAGAGACTTAGATTCAGGCCATTTGTGGAAGAGGGGATCCACACCCAGCTGCTCTGGGACAAGGGAAAGGCAGGCAGTCTGAGAAGATTCCTTGCAGTGAGAGGGCTACTGGAGGGGCGGGGTTTGCATGGAACTTGCTGTGCAGGAAAAGGGATAGGAGGACAAGGTTGTCTGAGTGTGTGCTGCCCAACAGATTGGGAACTTTGAGGAGCTTCAGCGGCCCCATCCCACTGGATGCTACACAGCTCTGAGGCCCCCCACTGTGATACACAGCCTGCCAAGCCTTCCTCCTGGCCTGATGGCACTGGCTTGCAAGCCGGCAGTCACTGCACTGGCATCAGGCCAGTCAGAGGAAGGCCTCACCTACAACAGCAGAGAAGCAAAGCACAGAGGCTTACAACTGTGTGATTGGCCCACTGGCTCTGATATGGGAGACAGGCATGGCAGATGGGAATCAGGAAACAGTTCTTTCCTTCCCCCAGGCACCAGATCCACTCCCCTATGACCCCCAACCTCACTCTAGGGGCTAAGCAGCTCCAGAGACTGGAGCTTCTGGGCACTAGAGGGCACCATACAGAAATATGAAACATCAAAAGAACATGGTTCAGACCAAAATCTCACAAACCCCAGAGAAAGGGCCAAATGAAACTGAACTCACCAATCTTCTTAAAAGAGAGTTGAAAATAAAAATCACAAACATGCTTATGGAGGTACAGAAAAATATTCAAGAACTCAGGAAAGAATTTAAGTCAGAGATTCAATCATTAAGAAATTCCATATCTGAAATGAAACATACAGGGAGGGACTCAAAAGCAGATTAGATGTAGTAGAAGAAATGGTATATGGAATAGAAATTAGAGAAGAGGAATACAAAGAAGCTGAGGCACAGAGAGAAAAAATAATCTCTAAGAATGAAACAGTATTGAGAGAATTGTGTGACCAATCCAAACCAAACAATATTCACATAATAGGGGTACCAGAAGAAGAAGAGAGAGAAAAAGGGATAGAAAGTGTCATTGAGGAGGTAGTTGCTGAAAACGTCCCCAATCTGGGGAAGGAGATAGTCTCGCAAGCCATGGAGATGCACAGTTCTCCCCACACAAGGGACCCAAGGAAGATAACATCAAGACATATAATAATTAAAATGGCAAAGATCACGGATTAAGACAGACTTTTAAAATCAGCTAGAGAGAGAGAAAAAAGATCACACAGAAAGGAAAACCCATTAGGCTATCATCAGATTTCTCAACAGAAACCTTACAGGCCAGAAGGGAATGGCATCATATTTAATGCAACGAAGTAGAAGGGCCTTGAACCAAGAATACTCTAACCAGGAAGGTTATCATTTAAATTTGAAGGAAGTATTAAACAACTTTCAGATAAGAAAAAGTTGAGAGAATTTGCCTCCCAAAAACTACCTCTATGGTGCATTTTGGAGGGACTCCTATAGATGGAAGTATTCCTACAGCTAAATATATGTCACCCAAGGGATAGACAAAGAGTACAGAATATCATTCATACCATACAGAGAATGGAGAAGGAAGAAAAAGGGGGAAAAAAAGAAGAATCTTTTGGTTGTGTTTGTAATAGCATATGAAGTGAGTTAAATTAGACTCTTAGGTAGTAAGGGAATGATCTTTGAACCTTTAGTAACCTCAAATCTAAAACCTCCAATGGTAATAATACACACCTATGGATAATCACCCCAAATGTAAATGGTCTGAATGCACCAATCAAAAGATGTAGAGTCACTGAATGGATAAAAAAACAAGACCCATCTATATGCTGCCTACAAGAGACTCACTTCAAACACAAAGACATGCACAAACTGAAAGTAAAGGGATGGAAAAAGATTTTTTTGTTTGCTTGTTTGTTTATTTTATTTTGTACAATTGATGAACAATTACTTGAACAACATTATGGTTACTAGACTACCCCTATTATCAAGTCCCCCCTACATACCACATTACAGTCACTGTCCATCAGCATAGTAAGATGCTATAGAATCATTACGTGTCTTCTCTGTATATACTGCCTTTCCCATGTCTCCCTGCTAACCCCACTACATTATGTGTGCTAATCATAATGCTCCTTTTTCCCCCTTTTCCCTCCCTTCCCGCCAATCCTCCCCAGTCCATTTCCCTTTGGTAACTGTTAGTCCACTCTTGGGTTCTGTGAGTCTGCTGCTGTTTTGTTCCTTCAGTTTTTCCTTTGTTCTTATAGTTCACAGATGAGTGAAATCATTTGATACTTGTCTTCCTTCCCTGGATTATTTCACTAAGCATAATACCCTCTAGCTCCATCCATGTTATTGCAAATGGTAGGATTTGTTTTCTTCTTATGGCTGAATAATATTCTATTGTGTATATGTACCACATCTTCTTTATCCATTCATCTACTGATGGAGACTTAGGTTGCTTCCATTTCTTGGCTATTGTAAATAGTGCTGCAACAAACAGAGGGGTGCATATGTCTTTTTCAAACAGGGCTCCTGCATTCTCAGGGTAAATTCCTAGGAGTGTAATTCCTGGATCAAATGGTATCTTTATCTTTAGTTTTCTGAGGAACCTCCATACTGCTTTCCACAATGGTTGAACTAATTTACATTCCCACCAGCAGTGTAGGAGGGTTCCCCTTTCTCCACATCCTCCCCAACATTTGCTGTTATTTCTCTTTTGGATGTTGGCCATCCTAACTGGTATGAGGTGATAGCTCATTGTGGTTTCATTTCGCATTTCTCTGATGATTAGCAATGTGGAGCATCTTTTCATGTGCCTGTAGGCCATCTGAATTTCTTCTTTGGAGAAGTGTCTGTTCAGCTCCTCTGCCCATTTTAATTGGATTATTTGCTTTTTATTTGTTGAGGTGTGTGAGCTCTTTATATAATTTGGATGTCAACCACTTATCGGATATGTGATTTATGAATATATTGTCCCATACTGTAGGATGCCTTTTTGTTCTACTGATGGTTTCCTTTGCTGTCAGAAGCTTTTTAGTTTGACATACTTCTACTTGTTCATTTCTGCTTTTGTTTCCCTTGCCCGGGAAGATATCTTCATGAAGAAGTTGCTCATGTTTATGTCCAAGAAATTTTTGCCAATGTATTTTTGTGTGTGTGTTAGTGTTTTATGTTTTCATAACTTACATTCAGGTCTATGGTCTGTTTTGAGTTTATGGAAAAGATATTTCATGCAACCAATAGAGAGGACAAAGCAGGTGTTGCAGTACTTGTGTCAGACAAAATAAACTTCAAAACAAAGACCATAATAAGAGACAAAGAAGGGCATTACATAATGATAAAAGGGTCAGTCCAACAAGAGGATATAACTCTTATAAATATCTATGCACCCAACACAGGATCACCTATATATGTGAAACAGATACTAACAGAATTAAAGGGGGAAATAGAATGCAATGCATTCATTTTGGGAGACATCAACACACCACTCATTCCAAAGGACAGATCAACCAGACAGAAAATAAATAAAGAGACAGACACTGAACAATGTATTAGAACAGATGGATCTAACAGACATATGTTGAACACTCCATCCAAAAGCAGCAGGATACACATGCTTCTCAAGTGTACATGGAACATTTTCAAGAATAGATCATATACAAGGCCACAAAAAGAACCTCAGTAGATTAAAAAAGATAGAAATTGTATCAACCAGCTTCTCAGATCACAAAGATATGAAACTAGAAACAAATTACTCAAAGAAAAGGAAAAAGCCCACAAACATATGTAGGCTTCATAACATTCTCCTAAATAATCAATGGATCAGTGACCAAATAAAAACAAGGATCAAGCAATATATGGAGACAAATGACAACAATAATTCAATACAGGAAAGTCTGTCAGATGCAGTGAAGACCATGCTAAGAGGGAAATATATTGCAATACTACCTCAGGAATGAAGAACAATCCCAAATGCACAGTCTAAACTCAAAATAAATGAAACTAGAAATGGAATAACAAATGATGCCCAAAGTCAGTAGAAGGACGGACATAATAAAGATTAGAACAGAAATAAATAGAGAAGAATAAAACAATAGAAAGAATCAATGAAAAGAGGAGCTGGTTCTTTGAGAAAATGAACAAAATAGAATAGCCCCTAGCCAGACTTATCAAGAAAAAAAGAGAGTCTACACATAAACAGAATCAGAAATGAGAAAGGAAAAATCACTATGTACACCACAGAAATAAAAAGAATTGTGAGAGAATACTATGAAAATTATATGGTAATAAACTGGATAACCTAGAAGAAATGTACAACTTTCCAAGGCTGACCAAGGAAGAAACAGAAAATCATAATAGACCAATTATCAGCAAGGAAATTGAATTGCTAATCAAAAAACTATCCAAGAACAAAACCCAGATGGTTTCACTGCTGAATTTTATCAAACATTTAGTGAATACCTAATACCCATCCACCTTAAAGTTTTCCAAAAAGTAGAAGAAGAGGGAATACTCCCAAACTCATTCTATGTGGCTAACATCACTCGAATAACAAAACTATGCAAATACACCACAATAAAAAAAGAAAATTACAGACCAATACCCCTGATGAACATAGATGCAAAAGTGCTCAACAAAATATTAGCAAACCGAATTAAAAAATACTTCAAAAAGGTCATCCATCATGATCAAGTGGGACTCATTCCAGGAATGCGAGGATGGTACAACATTTGAAAATCCATCATATCATCCACTATGTCAACAAAAAGGACAAAAACCCATGATCATCTTCATAGATGCTGAAAAATATTTGACAAAATTCAACATCCATTCATGATAAAAACTCTCAACAAAATGGACACAGAAGGAAAATACCTCAACATAAAAAAGGCCATATATGACAAACCCACAGCCAACATTATACTTAACAGCAAGAAGCTGAAAGCTTTTCCTTTATGATTGGGAAAAAGACAAGGATTCCCACTCTCCCCACTTGTATTCAACATAGTTCTAGAGGTTCTAGCCATGGCAATCAGAAAACACAAAGAAATAGAAGGCATCCAGATTGGTAAGGAAGAAGTCAAACTGTCCCTGTTTGCAGATGACATGATATTGTACCTAAAAAATCCCCAAAGAATCCACTCCAAAACCATTAGACTTAATATCTGAATTCAGTAAATTTGTGGGATACAAAATTAGTACAGAGAAATCTGTTGCATTCCTATATACTAACAATGAACTAGCAGAAAGAGAAATCAGGAAAACAATTCCTTTCACAATTGCATCCAAAAAATTAAAATACCTAGGAATAAAACAAACCTAGGAAGTGAAAGACCTATACTCTTAAAACTGCAAGACACTCATGAGAGAAATTAAAAAGATACCAAAAATTGAAACACATCCCACGTTCATAGATAGGAAGAATTAATATGGTCAAAATGGCCATCCTGCCTAAAGCAATGGATGGATGTAATGCAATCCCTATCAAAAACCCAACAGCATTCTTCAATAAACTAGAACAAATAGTTCTAAAATTCATATGGAACCAAAAAAGACCCCAAATAGCCAAAGCAATCCTGAGAAGGAAGAATAAAGCAGGGGTAATTATGCTCCCTGACTTCAAGCTCTACTACAAAGCCACAGTAATCAAGACAATCTGGTACTGGTACAAGAACAGACCCAAAGACCAATGGAACAGAATAGAGAGCCCTGATATAAACCCAAGTACATATGGTCAATTAATAAATGATAAAGGAGCCATGGATATACAATGGGGAAATGACAGCCTCTTCAATAGCTGGTGTTGGCAAAACTGGACAGCTACATGTAAGAGAATGAAACTGGATTATTGTCTAACCCCATTCACGAAAGTAAACTCAAAATGAATCAAAGACATGAATGCAAGTCATGAAACCATAAAACTCTTAGAAAAAAACCTAGGCAAAAATCTCTTGGACATAAACATGAGCAACTTCTTCATAAAGTTATCTCTCTGGGCAAGGAAAACAAAAGCAAAAATGAAAAAGTGGAAGTATGTCAAACTAAAAAGCTTCTGTACAGCAAAGGAAACAATCAGTAGAACAAAAAGACATCCTACAGTATGGGACAATATATTCATAAATCACATATCCGATAAGGGGCTGACATCCAAATTATATAAAGAGCTCACACACCTCAACAAATAAAAGGCAAATAATCCAATTAAAATGGGCAGAGGAGCTGAACAGACACTTCTCCAAAGAAGAAATTCAGATGGCCAACAGGCACATGAAAAGATGCTCCACATTGCTAATCATCAGAGAAATGCAAAATAAAACCACAATGAGATATCACCTCACACCAATTAGTATGACCACTGTCCAAAAGACAAACAACAACAAATGTTGGGGAGGATGTGGAGAAAGGGGAGCCCTCCTACACTGCTGGTGGGAATGTAAATTAGTTCAACCATTGTGGAAAGCAGTATGGAGATTCCTCAAAAAACTAAAAATAAGAATATCATTTGACCCAGGAATTCCACTCCTAGGCATTTACCCTAAGAATGCAGGAGCCCAGCTTGAAAAAGACATAAGTATCCCTCTGTTTATTGCAGCACTATTTACAATAACCAAGAAATGGAAGCAACCTAAGTCTCCATCAGTAGATGAATGGATAAAGAAGATGTGGTACATATACACAATAGAATATTATTCAGCCATAAGAAGAAAACAAATCCTACCATTTGCATCAACATTGATGGAACTAGAGGTTATTATGCTCAGTGAAATAAGCCAGGCAGAGAGAGACAAGAATCAAATGATTTCACTCATCTGTGGACTATAAGAACAAAGGAAAAACTGAAGGAACAAAACAGCAGCAGACTCACAGAATCCAAATTTGGACTAACAGTTACCAATGGGCAAGGGTCTGGGGAAGATGGGTGGGAAGGGAGGGTTATAGGGGAAAAATGGGTATTACGATTAGCACACATAATGTAGCACGGGGGGACACAGGGAAGGCAATATAACACAAAGAAGACAAGTAGTGATTCTAAAGCATCTTAGTACACTGATGGACAGTGACTATAATGGGGTATGTGGTTGAAACTTGATAATAGGAGGAGTCTAGTAACCATAATGTTGCTTATGTAATTGTACATTAATAATACCAAAAAAAATGCTTGATTGGCTCAGTGTCCATCATTTTATGAATGAATAAAGAAGAGGTGGTACATATACACAATGGAATATTATTCAGCCATAAAAAGAAAACAGATCCTACCATTTGCAACAACATGGATGGAACTTGAGGGTATTATGCTCAGTGAAATAAGCCAGGTGGAGAAAGACAACTACCAAATGATTTCACTCATTCATGGAGCATGACAACAAAGCAAAACCGAAGGAACAAAACAGCAGCGGACTCACAGCCTCCAAGAAGGGACTCATGATTACCAAGGGGCAGGGATTGAGGACGGTGGGAGGGGAGAGTGGTGCAAGAGGATTAAAGAGCATTATAATTAGCACACACAATATCGGTAGGTCACAGGGAATGCAGTATAGGTCGGAGAAAAGTAATGACTCTATAACATCTTACTATGCTGATGGACAGTGATTGCAATGGGTTGGGGTGGGGGGAATTGATAATATCGGTGAATGTTGAAACCACAATGTTGCTCATGTGAAACTTTCACAAGATTGTATATCAATGATACCTTAATAATAATAAAAAAAGAATGCTTGGTTGACATATTAGGACCATAGCTTACCCAAAAATTGCCCTTCTGGCTCAGAAAACCACAAAACATGATGGGGTTTTACTCAAGGACTTGACTTTCCCATGATTTTTTTCCAGTTTTATTGTGAAATAATTAACAAAGTTGTACATGTTTAAACCATACAACGTAATGATTTGATATACATATACTTGTGAAATAATTACCAAGATCAACTCAATTAACGTATCCATCACCTCACAGCATTAACTATTTTTTGGTAAAAACTATTAAGATTTACTCTCAGCAAATTTCAAGTGTATAATACTATATTATTAATAATCACCTTGCTGTATATTAGATCCTTGAAACTTATTCATTTTATAACTGAAAGTTTGTATCTTTGGCCTAGAAGTCTCCATTTACCTACTCACCCCCAACCCATGCCCTGACAACAATTTCAACTCTGTGTTTAAGTTCAATTTTTATGTTTTTAGATTCCATGTGTAAGTGTGTATAAAAAACACATTATTTATTTTTGTCTGGCTTGTTTCATTTAGCATAATGCCTTTCAGGTTCATACATGTTCTCATTAATTACAGCATTTCTTTCTTTTCATGGCTGACTAATATTCCATTGCATATACACTTATATATATGCAATGGAATGTATATATATATATATATATATATATATATATATATATATATATATATATATATATATATATCTCATATATCACAATGGAATATATTTATCAAATATTTTTATCCATTTATCTGTTGACATGCATTTAGGTTGCTTCCATATCTTGTCTATTATAACACTTCAATGAACATGAGAGTGCAGATATCAAGCAAAATACTTTTTTCACTTCCTTAAGATGTATACCTAGGAGTGGAATTGCTGGATCACATGGTATTTTGAAATTTTTGAGGAACAACCATGCTGCTTTCCATAATGGCTGCACCAATTCATGTTACCACCAACAGTGTACATGGGTTCCTTTCTCCACATCCTTGCCAACATTTGTGTCTCTTATATTTTAAATAATAGACATCCTAACAGGTATGAAATCATATCTCATTGTGGTTTTGACTCGCATTTCTCTGATGATGTTGGTTTTTATTGATGTTGAGCACAAAGGACCTGTTGGCCATTTGTATGTTTTCTTTGGGAAAATGTCTATTTAGGCCCTTTGCCCATTTTTAAATGGGTTATTTAGGGATTTTTTTTGTTACTGAGTTGTAGAGTTCCTTATGTATTTGGATATTAACTGCTTATCAGACATATGGTTTGTAAATATTTTCTCCATAAGTTGTTTTTTATCAGCTGTTTTCTTGCTATGCAGAAGCTTTTAGTTTGATAAAGTCCCACTTATTTATTTCTGCTGTTTTCCTGTGCTTTTGGTCTCATATCTATGAGATCATTGACAAGACCAATGTCATGAAGCTTTTTCCCTGTATTTTCTTCTAGGAGCTGTATAATTTCAGGTTCTATGTTTCAATTGCTGTTAATCCATTTTGAGTTAATTTTTGTGAATGCTGTAAAACAGGGATCCAGTCTCATTCCTTTGCATGCAAATATCTAGTTTTCACAGCACCATATTTTGAAGAGACTGTCCTTTCCCAGTTGTGTATTCTTGGCATTCTTGTTAAAGATTAATTGACTGTATATGCATAGATTTATTTCTGGGATCTCTATTGTGTTACATTGTTCTATGTGCCTGTTTTTGTTTACTACAGCTTTGTAATATAGTATGAAATCAGGAAGTGAGATGCCTCCAGCTTTTTCTCAAGATTGCTCTGGCTATTTAGGGTCTTTTTTGGTTCTATATGAATTTTAGGACTTTTGTTCTAGTTCTGTAAAAAAATGACATTGGAATTTTGATATTTAATTCAAATGCATTGAATCTGTAGATCATTTTGGGTAGTATGGAGAGTTTAAGAATATTAATTTTTCTAGTCTAAGAACTCAGGCTGTTTCCATTTATTTGTGTCTTCCATGTTTCTTTCATCAATGTCTTATAGATTTCAGAGTAGAGATTTTTCACCTCCTTAGTTAAATTTATTCCTAAGTATTTTATTGTTTTTCATGCTATTGTAAATGGGATTGCATTCTTAATTTCTCTTTGTGACAATTCATTATTAGGGCATAGAAACACAACTGCTTTTTATGTGTTGATTTTGTATCCACCAACTTACTGAATTTATTAGTTCTAAGAGTATTTTGCTGGAGTCCTGAGGAATTTGCATATGTAGGATCATGTCATCTGCAAACAGGAACAATGTTATCACTTCCTTTCTGACCTGGATGGATTTTACTTCTTTTTCTTGCTTAATTGCTCTGGTTAGAGTTTCTAATATTATGTTGAATAAGAGTGGTTAGAATGGGCATCATTGTCTTGTTCTTGATTTTAGAGGAAATGCTTTTGGAGCTTTCCAACTTTGAATCTGAAGCTTTCTGTGAGCTTGTCATATAGGTGGCTTTTATTACATTGAGGTATGTTCCTTCTATATCTCATTTGTTGAATTTTTATCATGAAGAATGTTGAATTTTGTCAAAATTTTTTTCTTCTTATATAGATCCCATAACATTTATGACCAGAGGAATCAGGGATAACCAGGAATTAATTAAATTTGGAAAGAACTGGAGAGGAAATGAGAGGTATATCTCTCTTCCAAGGCTGTATCATTACTAACAACTTTCTCCTCAAAAATTCATACATTTTTTCCTGTCCTCTTTGATTATTGCAATTTATTTTACAAATAATTATTAAGCTGTTATATCATATGTGCCAGACACTGTCCTGAGACCAAGGATTCAATAGAGAACAAAATGGACATTGTCCTATAGTACTATGGTTTGTGATAAGAAGGAAAGTACAGTTATGACATAATAGGTGGACTGGACCTAATCCTGGGTAAATGCCCATGAAGAAGTAGGCTGTGAACTAAGATTTGAATGTTGAATAGGAGTTAATTAGTGGGAGAGTTGAGAAAAGAACTTTTCAAGTAGAAGGAGAAAAATATTTCTTGAGAAAAAAGGAGTTTGCTGAGTTTGAGTCACTAAACAGTTAATATGGCTATAGAAAAAAAGTTAAAGAAGAGTTTGGTGAGGTGAAACCTCACATACAGACAGGTCTCATAGTCCTGTTAAAAAGTTTGGCCTTTTATCCTAAAGTAAGTTGCAGCCCATTGATAGCATTTTAGAAAGTTGGTGGTATGGTGCTAGTGGTGTTTGCTGATGGTGGTTTTCTGATTTGAAAAGACCACTCTGGCTGCATGGTAGAAGGTGCAATGACTGGAGAATGGGTTAAAGTGATGCTGACACTGAAGTGAGCCCCTCCAAAACCAATAGAATATAAAGTTCTGTTACTTTAAAAGTTAAAATTTCAAAAAATTAACATTCCTGGTGTTTTTTATTCTCCCGGGCAAGTTCTTTAACCTCTATATAAATATATTCCCTTGTACAAATACTATTATTCCACTATGAAAGCCCTTTCAAGTAACATTTCTGAAGTTTGCTAACTTATGTCCATAATGTTCATCTCTCCTTTCCCTGCTGGGAGTATGGATGTGTCTTCATCACTACCTGAATATAATGGACACCCTACTCCCCTGCTAACTACAAGGGAAGTCTTAAAGGGATATCCTGGGTACAATCTTATATAAAATAAAGCATGTAATTCTGATATGCTACAAAACTGGTACAAGGCTGTCCCAGCCACTGGCTTGTAATCACTCTCCCTGCTTCCATCCTGCAACACACCTGTTATCAACAATAAAGTCCAACTTCAACTATGAGCCTGTGGTCTGTTTCTCAGAACAATGGAAGTAAAATAAGAGATTTTAGTCATTTAAGGAAAAGATGACTAGATAGTGGCAGTTGAGGGAGATAATAACATAGTCAAGAAACATTTAGAAGGTAAAATAAAAATGTAGTGTTTGATTGGATCTGGAAGATGTAAGAGAAGGAGGTTTCAAAGTTAAGACCCAGATTTCTTGCTGGTAGAACTGAATGGTGATGCCAATCACTGCACTGGGGAACACTTATAAAGCACGGGAGATAGCCATTTGAAAAATTAGGTTGAGAGCATTCAAAAAATTTGGGGGTAAATATCTAATGAAGTCCCAAAGATGAAAAACAACATGGCACATTCAATAAAATGAAGAAAAGCCAGTATGGTTAAGAATATGGGACTGCTAAGGGAAAGAAGAAAACTGAGGTTGGAGAGCTAGCTAGGTTCATGTTAGATAATATGTGGTTTTGTAGGTTATCATGAGTAGTTGCAATTTTATTCTAAACACAATAAAAATTTAAGTGTAAAAGCTTGTCATTTGATTTACATTTTATCAATATTAGTTCGTGGTTTTTAGTAAAATAGATTGAGAGAGTATAACAGTACAATTAGGAGATCACTTGTTTTGGAATACAGGCAAGAGATAATGGTGACCTGGATGAAAGGCAGGGGATACAAAAGAAGTATAAAGAATCAAGAGGTGTTCTGAAGATATAATTAATTGGTCACCATCTTAAGGTTTATGGGAAGTGAGAGGGAAATTAGTTGAAAGAAGGGGAAAAATCAAGTAAGTACTCTAGATTTCTAATTAAATGGTGAGATAGGACAGCAGGGAGTAGCAAAAGTCTTGAAGAAGTTAAAGGTTGCATTTTGGATATGTTAAGGTATGAGATGTCTGTAAAACACTGAAATGGAGATGTCAAGTATCTGCTGGAAATGTGAGGTTGAAATCCAAGACAAGATCTTCATAGGAGATACAGGTTTCCATACAAAATATGTTTTAAATCCATGGAAATTATTGCAACCACTTAAAGGAGGAAGGACAGAGAAAGAAGAGAATTAGATCCAAATGAGTCTTTCAGTCAAACAGAAGATAAGCCAGTAAAAAAGAAATCTCAAAAAAAGCAACCAATGAAAGAAAAGGAAAACTAGAAGGTAAAATCACAGAGGCCAAAGGAAGAGAGGAAGAGCATGCCTCACCACACTGAATACTGTTGTGAAATAAAGGGAGATGAGGACAGAGAAGTATATTGAATTGGTATCATGTTTTTGATGATGTTGACAAGACATTTCAAGGAAGTAATGATGATAAAAACTGGACATTAAAGTGTTTTAAAATGACCAGTGTTGAGGATGTGAAGACTATGATGAAACAGAAGTTTTACTAGGAAGGGGAGCAAAGAATTGGGCTGTACCTAGAAAAATCCGAGAACCTTGGGTTTTTTAGTTGGAAGACTAATGTATGTTATCGGAGGGGACTTACCTAGCAGAAAGGGAAAAATCATTCAATCAGAAGAGAAAGGATGATCTAAGAAATAAAATCCTCAAAAAGATAAAAATGGAATGGACAATAAAGTGTTTTACAAATAAAGTGTTACAAAGTTAGTAATGGATATTACTAACACAAGTGGGGGAAATGGCCTTTGGTAGAATGAAGTACACTCTCTTCCCTATGACAAGAGGAAAGAAGAAAATGATAGGTACAAGTATAAATAGATTGTAGGTCAAAAAAAGAGTTTCCAAGTTATGACTTCTATTTTCTCATTCAAGCATAAGACAAAACAACGGAGAGTTATAAGAAGACCTAGATAAGAGCCTTAAGAAACTCCACATTTACAGTCAAAGTGAAAGGAGACTAGTTAGAGCATAAAGAAGAAAATGCAGACCATATAGTATCATGAAAGCCCTAAATAAACAGCCATCCATATTGGAAGTTAAAAGATGGAATGAAAAGGCATACAATAACATCAAGTTAAGGGCATTAGAAAGAGAAAGAAAGAGAGAAAATAACATAGAGAAAGTAGAAGATTTCTGTGAGCTCCATGTAATTAAGAATTCTAGACTGCATAATTTATTTTAGTTTTGAACTTATTAATTATAAGAGGGCTTTCATATTGTTAAGGTCATCCAAGTATCATAACTTTGTACAAGAATCATCATTAAATCACATCTCCCTGACTAATTGTTAGAAGCACTCTATGGGAGAAATACAGACATAATATTAGAGATACATTTCTGGGCAGATGGTGTTAATGGCAACAAACATATTTGTCAAAATGCCTCTTAGTTCTTAGAAATTCCTTTGACCAAAAAGTTAATGGGTGTCTTCTAAATATAACAAAATTTTGATTTTCAACTATCTTAGAATTATGTAATTATATGTGGTTTTATTGTTTTATTCCGTGCTTTTCAATTTGATTACTTATTGTAGATTTTTCCAAAAATAAATGAGTTATAAGAATGTGAATGAATACACACACACACACATACATACACACATATAAGAAAATAAATTATATATATATATATATATATATATATATATATATATATATGCACACACACATACAAGAAAAGAAATACACTGGGTTATTTCTCTGAATATAGGTATTTAATTCAAATTTTATAATTTAGATTCAGCATGAATTGCAATAAACGGATCTTCAGCAGAGTTACTAATAGAAAAATAAGCATTGCCATCTCTGGAAACATAGATTTTAATTCCAGTACAACTGTCATCAATTTTATCTCCAGAAATAACATCACAATATGTGCCAGCAGGAAGACCAGTTTGCAAAGTTAAAGATAATGGCCTGTAAAATAAAATTTAAGATTTAACTTGAATTCAACACAATTAAAAGAATGCAGACTATCTCTAAAACAAACAGTGAACTTAATGCTGCAGAACTCTAAGCAGTCAAGGTTTAAGTCAGAAGAAAATCCAAACATAAACACTTCTCCAGGTGAATAATTTTATCAGGACCAAAAGTAACCTTACAGAAGACTTGGCAATTCACCAGTCAGTAGTGAGAATAACAAAAAAACAAACAAGCAAAAAAAAGTTAAGGTTGAGGAATATCAGTGATTGAATGAATTGCTATCCATAGATAAAAGTACTTTCTGTGGTAAATTGCAGTATTTTAAATTTATCCTCATCTGAACTTAATACTGATTGCTTTCAAAAAATTTAATTTGATTGTTTTTTCAAAAATCTCTTTTTATCAAGAAATGAAAATGAATTTGGGCTGGAGATAAAAATAATCTAGCATTTCTGTGAAGTACATGGTTTAAAATATCAAACTGTCTCATACATTTATTCTGATTCTCCCATCCATAATAGACAGAAATTAAAGGACTAGCCATGGATTCATTTCGCATGAAAGAGATATATTTGGTTTCTTTTTTGCCAGTAAAATATAATTTAAGCTAGAATGAACTAAGCATGAATGGCAGTTGGATTTGAACTGAGACATTTCAACTGCTTGCAAAGAGGTCTTCTAAGCCATAGTTGTATATATACTAAAGGCAGAAGACATAAGTATCACAAATACAAACTAATAATAAGAAATCTCAGAGCTAAAACTCAAAAATCTTCTGAGAATTCTTGACCATTAGATACATATTCTTTATACACACAGTTTAAAAAACATATTATTTGTCCCAGAGAGACAAATGAAGAAGACCTAAGAAACATAAAAGAGTAGTTTGAGAAAAAAGTATTTCAGTACTGAGGCAGTATTTTTCCATTATTTAAAAAAAAGGGGACCTATAACACATGTTCTTCTAGTGATTTCATAACCTTTATATTAACTACATTTTGTATTTTGTATGAGGTGTATATGTGAGCATATACAGGTGCATAATGTCTGCACATGATATGCAAGGGTGCACAAAAAATAACTACTTAGGACAGAAAGACACTATAAAGAAAAGAGCAAAAGAATTAGCACAGTCATCACTTTTCTTCTGGCCCTTTTCTTATCTCTCTGTTTTCTTAATCCACTGACGAAAGGATTTTTCAGAGATGAAAAAAATAAATGAGCAGGAAGAGAAAATAATAAACCAAGAACATGTTAGTTTAAAATATTATTTCAAATTGATATCTACTTACCAGTCATCATTGTTAAAGACAATGAATCCTCTGTTTCCTCTTCCAAATGCTACTTGGTTGCTTCCATTATCCCACCAGTTTGTAAAAGGTTGGCCATCAACTACATTACGAAACATAACCATGTTCCTAAAAACAAAATATCACGTAAAATGTGGATGACTACTTCAACAGTTTCACATAAAATGTTATGTGAGGATATTGTTAAATAAGCATTCCCACCTTATTTGACGCCATCGATGTTCGCAGACCCAATCATTGCCACAAGTAGTGTCCGGATTAACAGTAACTTGTTTAATTACTCCATTGTTATTTGGTGGCCCAACCCAATCATTAATATCCTTAATTAGCAAAAAATAAAAAATAATTTTAAAAGATTAGATTTTTTAATGTACTCGTATTTGCCTCTTTCTTCTCCAGTATGCAAAACCCAATCTGTCCTTTTTGTCTCTACAGTGTCTTCATTTAGAATCCAACTTCTTCAGTATTTTTATAGCCCTTTCTCAAGTCCTCATCATTCTCCCAGACTTCTCATTCTCTAGTGCCATATTTTGAAGGTAAGATTTTTTTACCCTCTCAATTTCTTTCCAAGGTATTGCAATGGTTTCTTAATATCACTATACGTAGTGCAATGTCTCTGAAATGGCAAGACCTTAAGTGTCAGAAACATCAGGACTAAAACTATGATTCTATTACTACTAGTTAAGAACACTTAATCAATATACCCAACTTCTCTGTGCCTCATCTTCCTCTTCTATAAAATGGGGATATTGCTTCGTTGCTATAAAAATTAAATAACATATGTAAAAAAACCTGAATATGACAACTGCTAAATAAATACTAGTTTCTCTCGTTCTTCCTTTTGGATAAATGTACTCAACACATCACAATATTGTTTACTAAATCGACCAAATTTTTAAAACCGTGTTTTTCTAATTGGTACACTTAAGATAATCATAGAAAAGACCAGTTATGACTAGGAAGATTATCAGTGCCTATCTTAAAATCATGTCATGTGATAAGAGTGGACAAATCTAAGAGTTTTTAGTATGTAGAACTTTTGGAAAAGTGGAAATGTAATGGGAAAAAGGGAAATGAACATGGTCCATGACTCCTAACATCAGAAATAAGAACAATTAATGGAAATTATAAGAAGTTGGTTCAGTATAAAGGAACACCTTCTAAATATTAAGGCTGCCTAACAAATAGAATGAGTTGTTGTACAAAGTAGTGGGTTTCTCAAATAGAAAGTCTAAAAGAAACTAGATAAATATCAGTCTGGCTTTTAGTAAAGAAGATTTTCTATTTTAGTATGAAGTTGCTCTATTGATGCTGCATCTGAAATCTTCAATTTAAAAACATTCCACTAATTTTCTAAATACCTTCATAATTTTATTCTCAGCTCCTTTTAAAAATTGCTGCTCAGATTAATGTCTTTACCATACCTCAAATATTTTTCTCATCCTTATCTTTCCCAGAATAGTTTGCAAAATACACATATTTTCCTTCTCTTTATGTTACTTTCCCTACTTAACTTCAGTTCAACTGGATAATTCTTTTCACTCCACAAAGCTTTTAAGTATTTAACAAATACTTACATTGCCCGTAGTGTTAATCTGTAATCCTCATACCAACCCTATGAAGTAGGTACAGATGAAAAGTACATATTTTACTCACTGTACCTTTATTTTTAAGGCTTTTTTTGCAGTAAAGGGGGAGAATTGTCATATTTCTGAAATAGTTTGCATAGTCTTTGACAATGGAGATCATGAACTTTAATTCTTTAGTATCCACTTTATGGCTAAAATATCAAGTTTACACTTAAGTATTTGATAAGTAAATAGTGAATGTCATAACATCATATGAACTTAAAATTGCCTTTGTTTTCTTGAGAAAAGATATTTTGGGCAACACCAAAACTTACTCTTCCGTTCTCAAAATATCTTGGCCAACGGAAGCTTGACATTATTCGTGTAAATCCATAAGGATGAGCTAGCATAAATCCAACTCCCATTTTGTACAGTCTGAAAGTTACAAAATGATATCATTACAAAAGAAAATAATATTTTAATATCATTAAGAGGTTGGTAAAAAAATGGGTAACTTTGTTTCCTACCTAGGATCCCAGAATGTTAGAATAGATGCCCCTCCAGCTCCGTGTCCTCGCTGATTGTCATGGTTGTCAATGAAGACAAGTGCTCTGTCAGAAGGCATGAAACCCCAGCCTTCTCCCCAGTTCCTATATATAAAAAATATATATATATATACACATATATATACATACACATAAATATATAATTATACATATTTTATATATAATTATATAAACATGTATATGTATGCATGTGTGTTTTATGTATATACACACACACACACATATGTAGTCTTTTACAACAGCTTTAGAGTAACCTAAATGTGTCTTTCTTTCAGTATAGCATCCTCAAATGAAATTTTCTCTCTAATCAAATGTTTATTCTGTAGGGATACATATTTCTTTACATAAGCTATATAGATATAGATACATTATCTACAAATATATTCCATGTATCATATCCACATGAATTACTTGCATTACATTCATGTTACAGGTATAAGATTTTTATTATAGAAAATTTATTTTATAGGTTTTAGTAATATTATAATTTAGATGGACTTCAAAAGGATCAACATCTTTATTATATTATACAGAATGCAAACTGGGTTAAAATAAGTCTTTCATATTATATTGCTATTAATATAAACATTTTGATATTTGAAATTAATCGATATATGTAAATTCCATAGTACTGCCACATTGTGGGTACTTCATAAATGATAGAATCATTTAATAATAATTTGGCCCTCACAGTTTATATGCAAACATTAGTCAAATTAAGTATAGTCGTATAATGTAAAGATTAAAATCTCTAGATTAGATTTTGGGTTTCTACACATACTTCCTTGTGATTGACATTCTAAATAATAAAAATGATCAGTTGGTGTTTGGGGTACTATAACACTATGAGTATTGAATCCTTAAAAACTGTCTAAATAAGAAGTTTCTAAAAAGATACCTCATATTGGGGTAATATGATTAACAAACCTGTGAAACAATTCAAAGGACAAGTCATATTTGACTTACTTTAAGTAAGCCATCTTTTCTCCATCCCATTTGCGCAGAACTGTGCCTAGTTTTGCCCCATACTTGAATTCTGTCACACGGCCATTTCCAAAGTAGTCACAGCTTTTAACTGGTTCACCACCCAGATCAATTACCTCATAGAAATACAGAGGAAAATATCATTTTAAATAAAAACTTTAAAGAATTTTAACCAAGCAAATATTATACACAAAATGGCTTTAAACTATTTATGTCATTTAAAATGCCCCAAATGGTTTTCCTTATACCAGAATTTTTTTGCTAAAGCATATGTTACAATATTAAAAGTAACATGCTGACAGAGTGCCCTGCTGTCCTGGCCCATAAATGATGATAATAATAGCTCACTTGTATAGCACTTAGTATCTGGCTGACAACATTTCTAAGTGCTTGACAAATATAAACTCATTTAATTATTTGACAAAAACAGACATAACATTTATCATAATCCCTTTTCTTCATATGAAAGAAACTGTTGCATAGAAAGGTTAATCCATTATCTAAACAAACACAGCTAACAGTGCTATAGCCAAGATTTAAACTCAGATATGCTGGCCCAAAACAATAACAACTATATTATTAGTTTTCTTCTCTAATGGTCACTAGAGAGATGGTAAATGCCACAGAGATGTTTGCAGCCGAAATAAATTATCTAGCACTTCCATAAAACCTCTTATGATAAAGAGTTAGACATGCTGTCTATGAATAAAAGGAAGTTAACACTGTAAGAGACATATGATTCAGGCACTAACCAACAGAAAATGCACTTTTAACTATTTGGTAATGAATTAAGTGATATTATTTTATATTCCCATATATTTATTGACTTACCTCCTGGTAAATGAAAGGTTTACTTCCTCCAGGGAACCAGTCTGTGTTTAGATTATGCAGTTTATCCAAAATTGCCTTCATGTCTCCAGGCCACATGTGCTTAGAAGCATCAATTCTGAACCCTGCTACACCAATGTCAATGAGATGGTTCATATACTCAGCAATCCTGGAACGCACATAATCTTTCTCCAATGCAAGATCAAGAAGACCAACCAGACGACAATCTCTGACCTTTGAAGTAAAATTTTTTTGAATGATATATAAAACATCATGGTTACCTGAAATCCATTTTGGTAATTCATTCATTTACTATTAATAGATATGTCTATATTGCCTTCTTTGCACTGGGCTGTGGGGATATTGACATTCTATTACAGACATAACTTTGAAATACTTTCTAGTATAAAAAGGGGAATATAGGAATTAAGTGGATGAGCTTCTTAATTGGGAAAAAAGTTTTAAATACTGATTTGAGTTTCTTATTTTTTAAACAGCCAGACTTGGAATCCTGTTTTCCCAAGAACTGAAACAAGTACTTAAAATGGTGATCCATAGCTACATGTGGACAATTAAAGTCATAGATAGCTCTTCATTCAAATCACTGTTTTTTTCTTTAATTACCTGATAAGGATCATTATAGTTCTCAATATCTCCACTTCCAGTTCTACATTTACCATCATTAAAATCCCAACCAGAGAATGGGACTGCAGGAAAATCCCTATTTCCAGGGTTGAAGTAACTTCCACAAGTACTGCTCGTTCCTGCACTCACACCATTACCACACATATGATTAATTACAGCATCCACATAAATATGGACCTGAAAGGCAAAGTTTCTATTTCAGTTTGACTTACAGAGAGATATAAATCTTTATTACTGATAAAATATGTTAATAACACTCCAAAATATTCCCGAATATTGTTATTTAATAACTTACCTTTCTAGAAGACCAAAAGTCAAGTGTGAAAGGAAATCAATGTAAACTGAAGACCTACATGCATTTTAGCCACTTTGTCAGATATTTACGTACATGATAAATTGACAGAACCCAAAACCACCTAACTATGAAAAGATGCAAAGAGCCTTTTTTGTGGGGGGAGGTAAGAATCAGTTGAACCAGGAGAGATTATTAGTTTTTGAAATTTCCATGGACTATCTTAAGAAAGAAGTACCCAGCCTCTACTACCTCCTTTGTACCTGAAGAGAGGCATGTAAATAGTTGTGTCTCATTATGTACCTCATCAAAGAGAATATAACTACTTACCATAAAAAACACCTATGGGAAAGAAGACCAAGGAATTATGGGTGGAGACACAATTCATACAAAAGTGACAGCAAATATTATAACTGGAATCTCCAATTCCTAACTGGAAAATATTTCCCAGAAATGTGTATAGTTTTAAGTTACAAAGTTGATACTTGCTTTATAAATAAGTTTGGCTTTAAACTTTGACTTACACTTCCTTTAGTAGATAAACGGCATATATACAAAGATTTACAGAAGTTGAACATAAGGCAACAATTAAATTGCAGTTATAGCTAAAGTATAAATATAAATAAAAAATATGAAAACATTCTGCTCAAAAGGGGAGCAAGAGACAGGAGAGAAATTTTCCTATTTAATATTTTTAAAGAGAACTTTAATTCACTTACACCAACGTTGTTACATCTAGTCACCATGTCTTTGAATTCATCTTCACTTCCTGATCTTGTACATAACCTGTAACTAACTGGTTGGTATCTTTCCCACCAAGGTCTTGAAGGGTTATTAATTATAACATTTTCATTGGGTGGCGAGATCTACAAATAAAACAATCTTAGTAAATGAGATTACTTATTTACTTATTTTATATCATTGGATACTTTAGAAACTAATCAGTAATCTAATATTATTTCTCCATCTTTGGATAAGAATGTACATTTCTTTAAAACCATTTGAAAATATGAACAGCACATTGGAAATGTCTTGTTAAAGAAAGATTGTATCAGAAACAAAACATGAAGGTGCCATTGATACTAAACTTTTTTCTTCTTCAAAAACACTGTTTTACTTTAAGTACTTTTTGTGAAGTAAAATGTTATCCCAGCTTCAGAGATATAAATCATAGTACCATCTACCATAAGTACAGCAAACCCTGTAATTTATACTATGAACAATACTCACCTGAACCCCTCCAAATCCTTTGGGAGCTAAATATCGCTCACATTCAAGAGCAATATCATTCCAGCGCCACTCAAAGAGATGGACAATAGATGTTCGTCCAGGTTTGGTATGTGGGGCATACTGAGCCCAGCAGAACCCAATGGCTGAAAGCAATAGGAAGAACTTCATTTTGTTTGATGTTGTCAGTGTTTTTCAGCAACTATTTATATTCCTGTAAGAAACATATTTTACTAAGTAAATGATAACATGAATAAATACTTTGAGCACAAAGTGTTTATTCATAATCTGAAAAGTATTATCAATAATAATGTTAACAGGTGAAGACCATCCAGGAAAACAATCTAAATGACCTTTAAGAACTTACTGTTTTTCTTATTGAGGGAATATTAAACTTTTTAAACATCTGGCATTATATGTGTATATATACACACACATATATATACACACACATGTATAAATAGTCATTAATAATGTATTATTTAATCAGGATTAGATATCATTTCTGAAGACTTTCACTAATAGAAGGAAAATAATAATAGCCAAAGTAGCAGAGCCAGCTGAAATCATAGTCAAAATATTGCCAAAACTATCAATTTGCAAACACTTGTAATGTTTCAGTTTCAGAAAGAAACAGGTTATTAAATCAGTTCTGTTTTTCATCCCCATCCCAATGTTTTAGTGATTTAAATTTCTACATTATGATTTAATGCTATGAGTTGGGAAAACAGACCTTATTTTTCCCCTCCATCAACTCACATGCTTAATGCAATGGCTATAGCAGCAAGGTGGGGTTTTTTTCTCTTTAAAGTCAAATATCTCTTGTACCTGATAAGACACTAAATTAATGAATTTGCATTCCTTTTTCTTCTCAAAATAAGTGAAATCCTATGAAAGAGAATAATTGTACAGGTAGAAAAAACTTAATCCACTCATTCAACAAGTTTTAACAGTCTGCTTTTTGTTAAGCACAATGATGTAAAAGACAGACACAATTCTTTTTCTCCAGGAACTTATATTCAAATGGAAGGGAAAGAAAATACATGAATAAATAATAATAATAAAGACAATTTAAGATAACAATATGACTATAGTATGAAGTAAGAGGGTAATAAAATATAAAGTGACCTCATCATCAATCTATTTTAGACTGGATAATCAGGGAAGAAATCTCCATAGAAGTGATTTTCAGGTATAATTTGAAGGATTAGAAGTAGCTAGTCATTCGAAGATCAGAGAAAGAGCAATCTCAATAAAGGAAAGTACTATAGAGAAAGCCCAAGGAAGGAAAAAGCTTAGAATATTCAAATAACATTAAAAAAAGTCAAGGCAGAAAAATAATGTGTGATAAAAGTGAGGGTAAAATGAGATGAGGTCAGAGAGGTAGGCCAGATCCTGTAGAACCTTGTATAACATAATGAAAAAGAGAGCTATTGAGGCTGTAAGGGTACTTGAGAGACTCAGATACACTTTAAAGAGAATCACTCATGCTGCTGTAAAGAAATCAAATTATAGGCAGACAAGAGTAGAGGTAAGGAGAGTAGTTAGACATTTTTAGTGATCCAGGAAAGAGGTGATTGGCTTGAACCAAGGCACTGACAAGATTTACTTCAGAGGTAGACAATAGGCTTAGGGATAGATTAGAGCTGAAGAATGAGGGAAAGAGAAAAATTAAAGAAATAGGTATTTGAGGGTGATACCATTTATCAAGATGAGAAAAATGAGGAAGTGCCAACTCTGGGGAAGGGTTACCAAGAGTACTACGGGCCTTAATTATTCCTCTATCAACAGCAATGTTCTCCTGTGGCCCTTTCTCCAACCCACCATAGGAACACTGGGTGTCCTGTTTTCTTGTTCAGTTAAAGCTGTTAAAACAAGAATACCATATTCTTGGTGTCTTAAAGAACAAATATTTATTTCTCACAGTTCTGGAGGCAGGGAAGCCAAAATAAAAATGTTGGCAGATTTAGGGTCTGGTGAGTCCCCTACCAGGTTCACACATGGCATCCTGTGCCCTTATGTGGTGGAGAACTGAGAGCTTTAGTCTCTTTCTCTTCTTATAAGGACACTAATCCCATCATGGGAACTCCATTCTCATGACTTCATCTAAACCTAATTACCTCTCAAAGACCCCATCCTACTGTAGGTTAGGCCTTCAATATACGAACATGGGGGAGAGGGCACAAACATGCAGTCCCTAACACTGTCCACTGCAAAACTTAAAGCTCCTAGTTGTGAGTCCGGGGAAAGGAAATCCTGGGGACAAAGTACTTCTAAAAACCGAAATCAGCCAAAGGGAGAAATAAAGTTTAAAATCTGTTAATTGCTCACAGACTGCAGTCTGGGGCCACTTCTCTCTTTCCTGCTCCAACAGAAGCCCAAAACGGCACCCCCTCACCTCTCAGGTACTGATAAGCCCTCCTTGCCCAGGTAATTACCCATTGATATGGAGATAAACTTCTCTTCACCTCTGAGGAATGATGCAAATGCACTAAAGCCATACTTCTTTCCACCACTGAACACCTATTGATACGCAGATGTAGTAAAGCCAGGCGAGATATTCTGGAAATGTTACAATTTTACCCGTAGGCCACCCCTCCAGAAATATCGCCTTACAATTTACTCATTCCCCCTCTTCTGACCAATCTAATAACATAGATAGCAATGGAAATAAAATCTTGATAATCCTCAAGCCAGAGGATTCAGCCTATGCAGATTAAGTAAACATACTTACAGCACAATCTCTAAGCACAAAATATTTTTCTATACTTGTTTACTCATTCCTAACAACCATGCTATATTGCTCACAAAACTTTTACCAAACATTAGACAAAGTCAAGCATTTCTTTAAGCATTTTTTTCTTGACAACAGTAACACAATCATGATAAATCTCAAGCCAGAGGATTCAGCTAGGTTCAAAGTACCATGCAGATTAAGTCCAAAGCTTGTGCATTCCAGCCATCACATGTTAGCCATCTAGAAAGAGTATTCACTAGGGATCCAAAGAGAGATGGGGGAGCTGTATGCAGCACCAGGTTTCTCATTCCTATAGTGAACACCTCCTCATCAGGGCCCTGGGGGTCCATATTATAGATGATGTTTTTCAGACCCAATTTCCACAGTACCTGTTGGAGCTCTGCATATGGAAAATATGGTAAATCACCCTGATTAGGCCAAACTATCCTGATGGCAGTTGTCAGCCATTCTGGGAATGTCTGATTCCCTGTGGCATGACTGGCATTTTACAACCCTGCCAGAGGGAAGGGTGAGTCATCAGGGAAGCCATTCTACTCATTTCAGTACCTGACATAACAATGTTTTCCACCCCCATATCCCAGAGATGTAAAAGCCATGTAGGCAGAGATTCTGATGGCCTCTGCGTATACAAGACGCTCATGTATACAAACTCATCCTGGATATAGGGGTAGAGCATGGAGTGCTCCACAATCTGGGGAAGGGCTGCTCCTCCCCCTGAGGAGCCTGAGGTTGTTTTGTTTTAATTTTCTTAATTACAGCTGAGCAAGCCTTTAAAACAGGAGAAGATGGTACCTCCAGTGGTGGCCTGGGTAGCAGATCTGCCAATGGCCCACCTCCTCCTCTTCTCTCTCGGGCTCCTCGACCAAGGACTCCTTGTTCCCCATTTCCAGGGCTGAAGGCACTACTCTTTCCTCCCCCTCTCCCGTGTCCTCCTGTAATGCGGCTTTTCCTGCTGTATCCCCCCTCACCCCTGCTAAGGAATCTTCTAGGAACATGAGCTGCCTTTTTGGTAACTGTCTCTCTTCTTTAATAGCATCCCATAGGTTATTGCCCAGCTCCTCCAAGCTATGCTGAAGTGTGTCTCTCTCTTGCCTAAGACCCTCGATAATCCTCTCTTTCTCCTGTATAACATTTTCCACTATCTCCATGAAAAGAGACCCTACAATGCCAGCCACTACATGGCCCCCTAAGGTCTCCAAGCAGTCTTCCAAGTCATGGAGGGCTAATACTGCAGCTTCCGGTGTTTCCACCCTTCCCTAGTTCTGGAGATGGCCTCACCCATCTAGGATGTACTTTACCCTAGACTAATTCCCCACTAGGCATTCCCAAGTTGGAAGCCCCACAGCTGGGGGGATAATAACAGGTGAAGTTGGCATCCTCTGCCTTTGCATCCACTGAGGCCTCCCCACCAACCACAGGAGCAGCTCTCCCAAAGGTCACACCCATTATGACAGATTTTGGGTTCAGAAGCACCCTGCCAACTGCTGCCAGATATAAGTCCAGGGAAAGGAAAATCCCGGGGCAAAATATCTCTAAAAACCAAAATCGTCAGAGGGAGACATAAAGTTTAAAATCTATTTATTGCTCACAAACTGAAGTCTGGGGCAGTTTCTCTTTCCTGCTCCAGCAGAAGCCCAAATCAGCCCTCCCCCTCACCTCTCAGGTACAGATAAGCCCCTCTTGCCCAGGTAATTACCCATTGATATGGAGATGAACTTCTCTCCACCCCTGAGGAATGATGCAAATGCACTAAGTCCATACTTCTTTCCAACACTGAATGCCTACTGATGTGCGGATGTACTAAAGCCAGGCGAGATATTGTGGAAATGTTACAATTTTCCCCACAGGAGTATTTCACAATTTCATTCCTGCAAGACTTTCCAAGTGCTTTGCTTCTTTCATGATCCCCCTCCACCATCTTTGTGTACCTAGTAATTATTCTTCCTTTCAGATTCAGTTGAAGCACATCTTTGTGAAGCTTATTGTGATATTCCCAGGTATCATTAATAACTCTTCTGTATGATAGTTTTTTAATTTATATGACATTATTATGCTATACTTGGTTTATATTATAAATATATTATAAATGATTATTTATATGTCCATCATTCTGGACTAAGCTTCTTAAAGGTAGACTTCATATTTACTATTCCAAGAAGTACCAAAAAAAATAGCAAAATGACTTATGCAATCAATAAAATCAATAAAGGGTTGTAACATACAGACTCTAAGTTGTAGATACAGTGCCAGACATTGGCCTAACTTGGGTAAAGTCTTCAATTATTATTTATAGTAAATGAATACTACATCAAAAATTGTGTAATACAACCTACCCTAATCCCTGTGAAACCTTGTACACATGAAGGAACAAGGGCCCAGAAAAACTGAACAAACTGTCCAGGCTCATGTGGAATGTAATGAAGTCAGAAGTTGATAGTAGGCCTTACTAGTCAGTATTCTCTGTATCACACCAATGTTTCTTATAGAATTAAGAGTTGCTGTGAGTCTGGGGAGAGGAAATCCTGGGGCAAAATACCTCTAAAAACTGAATTCAGTCAAAGGGAGAAATGTTTAATATCCATTTATTGCTTACAAACTGCAGTCCAGGCCCTTCTCTCTTTCCTGTTCCAGCAGAAGAAAAACCGGCCCTCCCCTCACCTCTCAGGTACAGATAAATCCGCCTTGCCCAGGTAATTACCCACTGATATGTGTAAGGCTGGAGGCACCAAGGGAAGGGGTGAGCCCACTGGACAAGCTCAGGCCTCACCAAACAAGGCAAAGAGACCAACAGGTTCCGGTCTGACAACATTCCAGAGTCTGATAGGACAACATTCCAGGAGTTCCTAAATAGAGCCCTCCCCCAAGCTAGAAGAGTAGTGGTAACTTTCCAGTACCTGTCCAAAGGCCAATGAGAGACCCCATGAACCCTAGGCGAGCCAATCCTCGTGCCACTGTATACCTTTGCTCTCCCTCCCCCTGCCTTCTTTAAAAACTTGCTGCCTGCCCTGCTGGGTGCGACTTCCCCCAGCCTCCATTTATGTAGACTGGTGAACCTTGCCTGGGACTGTGCTCCAATAAACTGCCTGGCCCTTTGTTGCCTCTCTTCACCTGCTTATTTCAGTTGGAATTTGTCTTACATTTGGTGCTGAAACCCAGGAGGGAGCCTGAGTGTGGGGCCCCAACCAGCCACCAGCGGCCCTGCCCCCTCCCTCCCTGACCCAGGACCTCAGCCTGCTCTCCACTGCGTGGACTATTTTCCTGTGAGTCCCTCAGTTTGCCCCAGTCTGTTTCCCTTCCTAACTCCATTTCACCTGGTCCGTCTGAAATCATAGCTACATCCAGGTCGGGGCATCCAGCCCTTGGACATCTGGCCCACCCTCTGCAGGCATCCAGCCCACCCCTGGCCCTGCAGTGTGGGAGATGTCCCTCACCCAGGCTCCCAGCACCGTGGGATGCTGGGTGCTCCTCTCAGCGGGATTAGTTGGAAGTGGCACAGACATGGGGAACCAGCCCTCAAAAGCGGAGGCCCAGACCCTGTTGTGGTGTCTCATTTCTAATTTGACTACTCTATATTTGTCCCAGGAAGTTCACAAACAGAAGCTAGTTTTCCTTTGCTCTCAGACCTGGCCTCAGTAACCCTTGGACAATCCCCTTGAAGGAACTTTCGATTTTGGCCTCCTCACCAACTTAACAAATTATTGCCACCGGACCGGAAAGTGGGGTGAAATCCCATATGTGCAGGCTTTTTAAACTCTGTGCTCCGACCCAGATTTGTATGTTAAGTGTACTCCTTCCCAGGTTTTGTTAGCCCAGGCCTCTGCCAAGGACCGCCAATCTCTACCACTCCTATTACTGGGAGACTCTTCTCTGATGGACTCGGCAGAGGATCTCGGCTACCCTCCTTCCCACTCCTCCAGGCCCACCACAGGGGCCAGCTCCCTTCCTCAATGTTCATGTCCTCCATCTTGTTCCCCTTCTCTTCCGGTCTCTCCACCATCTTGTCCCCCTTCTTTTACGGTCTCTCCACCATATTGTTCCCCTTCTCTTCCAGTCTCTCCATCTTGTTCCCCTTCTCTTCCGGTCACTCTGCCATCTTGCTCCACAGGTGCTGACTCCACTTCAGAAAAAAATGGATAAAACTCTCCCATATCCCAGTCCCCTGCCTTCAAGTCCCGCATCGATTCCCAGGTTGTATCCCCTACTACCAAGGTCTCCTTCTCCATCCCCTCCTTCAAACCCACCGCTGTCTTACTCACCGCAGCTGGCGCCCAAATGGTCTACCCCTCCTGTAACCCACTCTAAATCACAGCGGTCTCAAGCTCATGTGATGGCTCCTCTGAGGGAGGTAGCGAGGGCTGAAGGGGTAGTGCAGGTTCATGTTCCCTTTTCCCTGGCAGACTTGTCCCAAGTAGAACAGTGATTGGGGTCCTCCTCCTCCAACCCTGTAATGTTTGCTAAACAGTTCAAATATCTCACTCAAGCTTACAAGGTCACCTGGCACAATGTACATGTAGTCCTCCAATCCACTCTAACCCCGGAAGAATATGACCGTGTCATGGCGGTGGCACAGCACTGTGCCAATGAGGCCCACGCCACAGATGAACAGGAACCTATGGGCAGAGAAGCTATTCCTCTACAAGAACCCCTGTGAGATTATAATTCTCCCGAGGGTGAAGCATGCTAAGATCGCATGGTTCGCTACTTATTGGCAGGTATGAACTCAACCGCCCAAAAGGCTATCATGATAAGCTTAGAGAACTTACCCAGAAGCCTGATGAAAACCCATCAGAATTCCTTAAGCCCCTGAAAGAAACTCTAAGAGCTTTTACTAAGATTGACACGGCCTCAGCATTAGGTTCCTCTCTCCTAGCCATGCATTTTATAACTCAGTCAGCTCCCAACATAAGGTACAAGATTAAAAAGGTTGAGGATGGTCCCCAGACCCCTCTAGGAGACCTGGTAGATATGGCATTTAAAGTTTTTCATGCCTGAGAGGACGAGAGCGAGAAGAGGTCAGCTGCCTGAATGGCAGAACAAACTTGTGCCATAACAGCTGCTCTGTGGCCGGCTCCTGGAGATCGTTGGAGTGTCCCTGAAGATCGACTTGAACCTCTGGGCCCTTGCTTTTGGTGCAGTGAAGAAGGGCACTGGGCATGGAAGTGCCCCAACCAACCATGCAGACTGACTAGACCGTGCCCCTGCTGCGGTAAGCTAGGTCATTGGAAAGTAGACTCTCCACTAACAGGTGGTCCTCCTCTGGCAGCAGAGCCCCACGGGGGGTGGATACCCTCGAAGGACTACCCTTCAGACCTGCTGGGCATCCTCAAAAATTGAAAACTCCTCAACTCAGACACCCCAATATCACCCTCGCTGAGCCCAGGGCCAAGCTGTGGGTAGCGGGTAAGCCCATCTCCTTCTTGGTGGACACGGGGGCTACCTACTCTGTTCTCCCCTCCTTTAAAGGGCCTTTATACCCTCCCAAAGTCTCCATAGTTGGGGTCATGGGAACCCCCTCCAAGCCTTTAGAGATGGGCCCAGTAGCCTGCACCCTTCAAAGCATCCCGTTTACCCATTCCTTTCTAGTCATGCCTTCCTGTCCTACCCCTCTGTTAGGACGGGTTCTGCTCTATAAGTTAGGAGCCTCTATTTCCCTCCCACCTTTTGAACACTTATGTTCCCTCTTTGCTTTAGTCGGTGAGGGAGGATTGGACAACAGCAACCTGAGCCTCCCAACTCCCTGGACTGCTGTCAATCCAGTCGTGTGAGACATCTCCACCCCTGTGGTGGCAACCCACCATGCCCCAGCTTTAATACACCTTAAAGACTCATCCCACTTCCCTTCTCAGTCTCAATTTCCTATTTTGCAGGCTCACCGAAGGGAACTACAGCTTATTGTTAATCATCTGCTCTCACAAGGGCTTTTAGTACCGACTAACTCTCCATGCAATACTCCCATCTTGCTGGTAAAAAATCCTTCTGGAGCGTATTGCCTCATTCAAGACCTCCAAATAATTAATGAGGCTGTTATTTCCTTACATCCAGTCGTGCCTAACCCATATACTCTTCTTTCTCAGGTCCCTTCTGGTACCTCTCATTTTACTGTACTAGACCTTAAAGATGCCTTTTTCACTATACCTCTCCACTCAGACTTGCAGCCACTATTTGCCTTCACATGAGAAGACCCTGACACTTGTCGATCTAGACAATTGACCTGGACAGTTCTACCTCAAGGTTTTAGAGATAGCCCTCATCTTTTTGGACAGGCCCTGGCAGAGGACCTCTCATGACATTTGACGGGCGAGAGTACCCTCCTCCAATACATAGATGACCTTTTACTCTGTAGCCCCTCAAAAGAAGGCTCGGTTCTGGCCACCACATCCCTTCTTAATTTCCTAGCAGACATGGGATACAGGGTATCCCCTGCCAAAGCACAACTGTCTCTACCCCAAGTTACATACCTTGGGCTAACTCTAACTCCCACCACTAAAGCTCTAACAGCGGACCGAGTGGCTGCAATTAAAGCTCTCTTGCCACCTACTTCAGGAGCTGAGATACTATCCTTTCTAAGATTAGTAGAGTTTTTCAGACATTAGGTGCCTAACTTTGCCCTTCTGGCCAGACCGCTCTATGCAGCTGCCACAGAGACTCCTACTGGGCTGCTAACTGCACCCACTGAAGTGGCTTCTGCTTTCAGTCAGTTGTGGGATGCGTTGCTCTCATCTCCCCCGCTGATGCTCCCTGACTTAACTAAGCCCTTTACCCTATATACAGCAGAGAGGGCAGGAGTGGCAACTGGAGTGCTGGTACAGCCAGTGGAGCCAGGGTGCCATCCCGTTGCCTTTCTCTCCAAACAGTTGGATACCACCGCTAAGGGGTGGCAGCCTTGCCTCCGAGCTCTGGCAGCTGCAAGAAGTCTAGCCCAAGAAGCCCTGAAATTAACTCTCCAACAGCCCATTACTGTGTACTCCCCACACCGGTTACAAGATCTTTTGAGTCATAAATCCCTGGCCTCCTTGAGTCCTTCAAGGGTACAGGAATTCCATCTTCTGTTCATTGAACATCCACAGGTAACCCTACAAGTCTCTCCACCCCTTAACCTAGCCTCCTTGCTTCCCGTCAGCGATCAGGTGGGTCAGCCCACTCATTCCTGTGTAGAAATTCTAGAAGCTCTTAGAAAACCTAGAGAGGGCCTACAAGATGTGCCTCTCAAAGACCCTGACTTGACTTTTTTCCTAGACAGAAGCTCAGTGAAGGTGAGTGATGGAGTGCGAAGAGCAGCCTATGCAGTGGTAACTCTGTCATGGGTGATAAAAGCAAACCTACTCCCATCTGAGACCACCACCCAGAAAGCCGAATTAGTGGCTCTTACCCAGGCATTACAGCTGGCAGCCAGGAAAAGGGCCACAATTTATATTGACTCTAAATATGCTTTCCTAATTACACACACTCATGCTGCAATTTAGAAGGAAAGGGGCTTCCTTACCACTAAAGGAACCCCAATCATCAATGGCAGGGCTATCATCTGTCTGCTACAGACCCTACAAGACCCCAAAAAAGTGGCCATCATGCATTGTAAAAGACATCAAAGTGGAGACAATCCAGTAACCAGGGGTAATGCGTTGGCAGACACCACAGCTCGACAGTTGACATCCAGGTATAGCCAATCCTCTGTGCTGTTTCTTTCCCCCTCTCTATTGCCCCAATACCCCAATGACAAATGGCAACTGCTTCTACATCAAGGGGGGATGTTAAAAGTTCAGGGATAGTTATATTTTGAGGGACGAATTGCCCTCCCCCAAGCCCAAGGCAGAAATATCATATCTAAAATTCATTAGTTCCTACACATTAGGCCGGAGGCCATGCACAGGTTTCTCTCCCCCATATTTGCCCCTCATGGTCTCCGCAAGGCAATAGATCAGGTGCACCAGACCTGCACTACTTGTCACTGCATCTCATCTCATGGTGCTCTGAAGACCCAGATGGCCCTCCACCAGATGAGGAGAACAATCCCCAGACAAGACTGGCAAGTCGATTTCACCCATATGCCTAGGCACAAAAAACTCCGGTATTTACTAATTCTAGTTAATACCTTTTCAAGGTAGATCGAGGCCTCCCCCACCTACCAAGAGACTACATCAGTAGTGGCGCAAGTGCTGGTAGAACACATCGTTCCTTGTTTCGGGCTTCCCACTTCACTCCAATCCAATAACACACCCGCCTTCATCTCCCGGGTCACTCAGCTAACAGCTGAGGCTCTCAATATCACCTGAAATCTCCACATACCCTATCACCCCCAATCGTCAAGTTAGGTCGAAAAGGCTAAAGGTCTCCTGAAAGACCAACTAACTAAGCTGTCTCTAGAGGTAAAGCTCTCATGGCCCAATCTTCTCCCTATTGCTCTCTCTTGGCTGCACGCTGCCCCCTGGAGACCGGCTGGACTAAGCGCATTTGAGCTGATATGTGGCAGGCCCTTCTTACTGAACACAGGCCTGCCCGCTACCTCTCCTCCTTTAGCCTCCTACCTTCCTTACTTTACACTGTTGAGACATCTTCTCAAGGAACACGCAGACCAGCTCCTACCCCAACCTACGTCATCCAACAACCCAAGAGACATAGCAATCCTTCAGCCAGGAGATGAAGTACTCCTAAGAGAACTCCAGCCAAAACCCTTCCAACCCCGCTAGACAGGGCCTTATACAGTAATCCTCACTATGCCCTCAGCAGTCAAACTACATGGGCATTCCTCCTGGTATCACCTTTCTAGGCTCAAACGGGTGCCCAGACACAATGATTGAGTATCTTGTGAAGTAGGTCATCTTAAGCTGCGGGTTAGTCGTGTCAAGTGCAACCAGCCAGATGAATAGCCCAGTGGTCTCCAGGAGAGTTACTCTGCATAGAAATTTAAGCTCCAACTAACTCTTCACAGAATCAAAGACTGAGAAGTAGGCACCCAAAGTTGCCCACATGTAGGTAGTCAGGCATCGATTTAAATACCGGTACACACAGACATCTTAAACACTTTCTCAAATCCTATGCTGTGCTTTCCGTATGACCAAATCTCTCATACATGTATTTTCCAGTCCAACATGTATGGGAGATGTCATCCTGAATTAGACACATGTAGAGTTCATGCAGTAGAAGATACAGCAAGAAGAGTCTCTAACAACATGTTCTTCAGACTACAAAAGAAGCAATACATTACCATTAGAGACCCATGAGATCAACGCTAAGAAAGTACAGGGCAAGCTATATGATAGTTACCAAGCCTCCCCACAGAGCACAGTATACATCAAGAGAAAATAAACCACTGTAAATCCCACTCTTGCAGAAGTTCTAAACACCTAAGCACAGGTATCAAGTAATATTCTACAAACAGAACAGGCACTAAAACAGAAAATTCAGTCAAACCCCTACCCCCGCTCCCTACGACCAACAAGAGCACCACTTTCCTGAGCCGAAATCATTGGAAAAACGGTACAGTTTCTTAATGTTTCACATATCCTCAGCAATGTGTCCGATTGTTTCCTCTGTGCCTCCCTCCAACGCCCCCCAGTGGCGGCAGTTCTCATTAGTTTTTTCCAGGCTCAATCAATAAAATCCTCTGAAAAAGACTGCAGCCTCCCTTTAAGCGAGGTACCGATGTAGAAAACGAGCCTTAAGCCCGAAGCTCGACATAAGTCCAGGGCCACCAGAAAATGGCGTGAAAAACCATCATCCCCACTGACCTGCTACCTGACCCAGCGTTCCACCATCTCAGAATTGTCAGTGAGAAGCCAGTGCTGACGACGGGTAACCATAGACACTCCAATCTCCCTTCAAGAGAGCAGGTTTTTCTAGTACAACACCCTTACTCAGTGTATCAGCAGCACCACGGTATAGCCCTGCTTCTCAGTGATGCTAGTTCCCCAATTGACGTTATGCAACAAACCTGAAGTAAAGCAGGCACTAGACTGATAGTCTATGTATCTGAGAGCTAGGCAAAAGAAAGCTGTCTTCTTACCTGTACTAGTAGGAGTAAGTCTGGTCACCACAATAGCTGCAGCCGCCACAGGGGCAAGAGCATTAGACCATAGCCTAGTCATCTCTCAAAGTCTCACAAGTCAAGTGGCAGCATTAGATGATAGAGTGACCCTGACCCTGAAAAAAACCTCAACCTCTCTTATTTCCCTCCAGCGACAGCTTACTTCCCTTGCTCAAGTCACCCTTCAAAATAGGCAGGCTTTAGATCTGCTTACCACAGAAAAAGGCAAAACCTGTATTTTCCTACAGGAAGAATGCTGTTACTATATCAAGAATCCGGAACCGTAGAACAAAGCATTAAAAAATTACAAGAACTACAGAAAGACCTCCACAAAACACGAGTACCTGAAGGCAGCCCTTATAAGTAGCTACAATCCCCCATAAATGGCCTGGCTAATGCCTCTGCTGAGCCCCTTAATAACAGTTTGTAGTTTACTCTTAATTGCCCCATGTGTTTTCAAGTTCCTTCAACAGTGCATTGCAGAAATTTCACACATAAAGATTAATCAACTGTTGCTGCACAAGTACTCGCCCCTGCCAACTGAGCCTCCTCTGGCCATCAACCAGCCTTAACCCTCCCGCACGATGCCCATTGTCAGCTGGAAGTAGCCCGATTGAGTCGTCGCCCATTATGACCAAAAGGCTGGAATGTAAGGCTGGAGGCACCAAGGGATGGGGTGAGCCTGCTGGACAAGCTCAGGCCTCACCAAACAAGTCAAAGAGACCAACAAGTTCCAGTCTAACAACATTCCAGAGTCTGATCAGACAACATTCCAAGAATTCCTAACTAGAGCCCTCCCCCAAGCTAAAAGAGTAGTAGTAACTTTTCAGTATCTGTCTAAAGACCAATGAGAGACCCCCACGTACCCTAGGTGAGGCAATCCTTGTGCCACTGTATACCTTTGCTCTGCTTCCCCCTACCTCCTTTAAAAACTTGCTGCCTGCTCTGCTGGGCATGACTTCCCCAGCCTCCATTTATGTAAACTAGTAAACCTCACCCGAAACTGTGCTCCAATTAACTACCTGGCCCTTTGTTGCCTCTCTTTACCTGCTTATTTCAGTTGAAATTTATCTTATAATATGGAGATGAACGTCTCTCCTCCCCTGAGGAATGATGCAAATGCACTAAAGCCATACTTCTTTCCACCACTGAATGCCTATTGATATGCAGATGTACTAAAGCCAGGGGAGATGTTCTGGAAATACTACAATTTTATGCACAGTTGCAATGTCTAATATGGTAACCACAAGCAATATTTGGCTATTGAGCAACTTTTAATATGATTAGTCTGAAGAGGGATGTGCTAAAAGTATAAAATATGCTCCAGATTTTGAAGAGCTAGTATGAAAAAAGTAAAAAATTAATAAATTTTATGTTGTTTACATGTTGAAATAATTATTTTGTGACACATTAGACTATATAAAATTTATGATTAGCATTAATTTTCCCAGTTTCCTTTTACCTCTTTTAATGCTGTGTGGGTAAAATTGTAACATTTCCAGAGTATCTCGCCTGGCTTTAGTGCATTTTCGTATCCTCAGGGATGAAGAGAAGTTCATCTCCATATCAATGGGCAACCAAGGGCATGTCTGATCCTGAGAGTATAAAGGGTGGGCTTGCTTGCTTGCTTCTTCAGGAGCAAAGGAGAGAGATGGCCATGGACTGCAGTTTGTAAGCAATAAACGGGTTGTTTAAAACTTTATTTCTCCCCTTGACTGAATTCGGTTTTTAGAGGTATTTTGCCCAGGGATTTCCTCTCCCCAGACTTACAACAGCTACTAAAATTTTTTATTTGCTTATGTTTTCATTATATTTCTATTGGATAACACCATTCTAGAGATCATGGTAAGTCAGAGAAAGGACACATCCATACACAAATACAAGTAACAATAATGTAATGAAGGATATGATTACTGTTTTAAGAGATATGAATAAAGTGCTTCAGAATTTTATTGATGGGGAAAATTGCTTTTGCCAGATGGTAATCAATTGATTCAAAGAATGGGTTTGACTTTAACTAAAGGAGTTAAGGTAAAATGCTTTTAAGTAAGACAAAAAGGAATCATCAAATACAGGAAATGGGCAAGGAGAAGGGCAATAAATAAATATGGCTCTGTAAACACTAAGTTAGGTGTTGGGGAGCCATAGAGTTTAATAGGAAAGTAATACTGAGCTCTCTGAGTCAGGGAGAAAAAAGTGAACTTTTTTCTGAAAGCTGTAAGAAGCTACAAGAGATTTTTATTCATTTGTTTATTTGTTTTAATCAAGAAAGTGATATGATTAGAGCTTTTGGAGTATATGAGATAGAGAACTGAGATAGAAACAACTGAAAACTTGTGAGGTAGTATAAAGAGTAATGAAGAAAATGTCAACTAGGATTATAGCAGTAATAATGAAAATTAGGAGAGTATAGTACATTGTTATATAAAGCACCACCCAATGAATGACACTTGCCAGTATCAATACCTTTGTGGAGACTCTTCCTATGCAGACTATGGAATTGGCTTACCACTTGTCCAGTGGGATGTCAGCAAACAAGACAAGGCAGAAGTTTAATTGACATTTGTATGATGGGTCTTGAAAATATAAGACCATTGTGCTATGAGGATAACTAGGACGAAAGATGACATGGAGACATCTAATGGTCTCTAGCCATTCCAACCATCTGAGTTGGAATAAGTTTGAGGTCTAAAAAAAAAAGTATTAGATATGAAAAAAGAACCAGAGATACTTGGGAGTTTTAAACAAAGCAATGATAGTTTCAGAAGTGACACAAAATATTTAACAACTAATTTAGCATAGATACTGCCCAGTCAGAGCAGATGCCACCCATAAGCAACAAGTATGTACAGACAACACACATTGGCTGAATTATCAGGCCAAGAGAATGGGGCCCTTGAGAGCTGATAAGGTACTGAGAGAGACTATATCAAAAGTTACAACTTTAGGTAAAACCCACCAGTCCATATGATGGAGCAGGTAGGGAGGAGCATAAAGAAGTTCCTTCAAAGTAGAGAGAGGAGTTTCATTGTTGGAGAAAGTTTTTCAAAAACAAATAAGAAAAATTTCAAGGAGGACAAGAAACTAACTGGATGTAGTTGAGCATTAGAAAGAAAATAGGAGAGAAGACTGCTGAGCTAGTGGCTGATACAGGGCTGATGGTGATGAAGAGTTGAGAATCAGAGAGGAGTTTCCTTTGAACTTCATACTTGACTCAAGGTTCCAAATGTTTAAAATGTAATGGTTAACAACCTGACCTTAGGAGTAGACAAACTATAGTTTAAATCCTGTCCTTGCCATTTATCTTCCTACTGTCATTCAACAGAGGGAAATAAATCAGTTGTGTGACCCTGGAAAGTAATCTGTCTAAATTTATCTCTGAACTAGAAAAAGTAATATGTACTTCATAGAGTTGTTATGATGATTAATTAATTATCAAAAAATAAAGCTGTTATCTCAGTGCATGGGTACAGAAAAAGTCCAATATATTTGGTTGCTGTAATGTTGTTATTACTGTATTGTTATTTTTACTGCTGGTACTATTCAAACTGCTATAAACTCATTTCTCTTTCCACTTTCACTTACTATCACTTGGACATTCTCTCTTTCCATTCCACTCTTCTAAAATTCTAATAATACTTTTTACTTCTCAGAAGTATTTTCATATCCCCCAGAGGAATAGACAGTGATAAGAAGGAACCAGCAATGTTTTCCACCTGTTATTTTTTCCACATTCTCTTTTATTTTTTTAACCTCTTTAAAGCTCTGGAAGACCATATGTTGGTTTTGAAATAACTTCTCATGACTGCACTATCAGTTAATATTGAACTGTTCTTTTAACAGCAAATAAGTGCTTTTCACAATGCATTTTAGGATGTTATTAAGAGCTAACTTGCAAGCATAATTTGAGGAATTTGATTAGCATTTTAGCATTTGTAGAGATATACAAACATATCATAAGCTTCTACCAAGGGTCAGGTCTTGTCATATGTTTTCTTGTTTAATCTTAACTTTTATCTCAGTCAATCTGAAGAGCTAAACATTCCAAAAAAGAGGTATTAAAATAACTGAAGTATATTTATATCTTGTAAAGTAAAACCTGCAAATAAATCCTTAACATCCTAGGCATCAATAGCAAAACAAAAAAATAGGAACTTGAAATAGCTGTTTTGTCTATTTTTCATTATAGTGTTCCTAAAATGGTTCTTTTCAGAGAAGTTATTCACAGGTATTAATACTAATATCAATCCTCTTTTGCCCACATATCCTATTTCCTGGATTGCCCTACAAAGAGGAAATTTCCTTTTATTTTAAAACTTTAATGGTCACTATAATGTGCCAAATGAGATGTCTTAGGAATTCCTTCAAAATATGAAATAGGACATTTGATAATATTTTAACAGCAAAGCAATACTCCTTAAGGAGTATGTCTAATTAAAGTGTCAATAAAACATATCCAATCTTAAGGAGAAAAAATTCTGTCAAGTAACACTCCTCTACAGGGTTGTCCTGATGTTCTCAAGTGCTTTTTATCCATCAGTATTATACAAGTGACATTTACTACTTTATTTGATGTCCACAGTATGAATGACATCATAGGGGAAAGTCTCTAGTATAAATTCAGAATTCCTCTTAATATGTCAAATTCCATAAATCTAGCCATCTAGCTTAACATTTAATTAGATTATACTAAAGCCAAGACATTAATAAAATGGAGCTCTATTAATATGCAAAGTGAAATTCAATAGTCAAAAATATTGTACCTATTTCTATAGTTTTTTTTATACCTATATAAATATTAGTTACCTATATAAGTATCAGTTATATTTAATGTTCTTTCTCCCTATCCAAAGCAGTCTCACACCTCAGGCAGATACTAGTACATTTTTTAACATATAAATGAATTAACATTAAGGAAGGAGCAACCAGTTATCTACTCTTGTCATTTGTAGTTAGTAGCCTAGATGCCTCAGAAATACCTTCAATTATTAACAAGTAATTTAATAAAACTATCATTGAAATTTTTAATGAAAATATCTTCAATGTTACGTCTATACTTGCTATTTTATCATGTTTATCTTCAAGCATTTTATTATTCTCTATTTTCCCAGTTTTCAATATTCTAGAGCTTTAACTAGTATTATTACTCAGTCCTTGATCAAATTTGTGGTTTCTCTTACTGAAAAAAGTCATAATTCCTCTCAATTTTACACTGAATGAGGTACAATTTTCTTAAAACACTATGCCGTCACACAAAAGCCCACTTCCCCACCAAAAAAAAGGAAAGTGACTTGAGCTCAGGATAAGGCACAATATAAAGATTAAAGAAAAGAAGGCAAATATAATTAAGTTTTCCTACCAGACTTCTGAAATGACAGGAACATTTTGAGCCAAGGTTCAAACACATGTCAAACAGTACATTTTGTGCTGCTGGGAATTGAAACTTAAGTTGTCAACAAACTTAAAATAGATTATGAAACTTTGAACTGTACCAAGTCATATGATAGAAATCACTTATTCCAAGACAAAAGGTGGGGAATTATATGACATTCAAATAAATGTAAATAACTTACCATATCAACTTCTTTACATCAGAAATCTCTTCCATCTACAGTTCAGTCTTTTTCAATTATAAAACAACAAAGATCACACAGTTCTGGTTCTACTTTCTTTTCAGTTAGAAAAAAACCCTGAATTTAGGACTTTATAGATCCTTTGTAATCCTCATCCTTCCAATAGGTACTTTCACAACCCTGTTCCAATCGTCGAAATCCAACTTGGACAAAAAAATCTAATCTGAGTTCCACAATGACACCCCCCCCAAGGTCGACCAGTATCACTCCTGTTTCCTGAGCAAACCACTATTGCCCCCTTGTGGTCTTCGGCTGCCCGGCTGCCTTTTCTAATTGCAGTGCCTTTTCAGTAGTTGGCTTTCTTCCTCTTGCTTTCTCTTTCTCAATATCCTCTCCCAGTTTCAACTAGTCTTTTTATTTTTCTGAACGATTTACATGTATCTACAGAAAAAAAAATTGCTGAAATTACCTTAAACACACAGATTAGAATGTGATTGTGGAAAATTAAATCAGTGTGACTAGAATGTGAACAAAGTCTCTAAACCAAAAATCTAATTTTGAATCTAAGCTTTGCCAACTATTATGTAAACATTAGAGAAAAGATTAAAGTCTATAGATTTCATTTAGGTTCTCTTTAGAAAATGGGGATAATAATATTGTTGATAAATATGATAAAAATACAAAAATAACAACTAGCAACATGCATTGAGTGTTACTATGTGCCATGTTTTACCACTTTGATTCCTCACACATATATAAATGCAAGATGGCATTATGATTATGGCCAGTTTTAAAAGGGAAATTGAGGCACTGAAAAATTAAGTAATGTAATTTGCCTACAGTCAAATTTTGAGACTAAAATTCAAAACCAAGTAGTCTAACTGTAGTGAGCTCTTAGCTGCTATTGTGTCACTGAGTCTTACCCATCTCTATCACTAGGTCATAAAAACTAAATAAAATATTGTACATTGAGATATTTTGGAATCTGGAAATTTCTGTTGGGCTAATATCATGTTTAGAAGTTCATACAAGTATAAAGGGTTATCTTCCTATTTCCTATTTTTCAAATTTTTACTCTAAGTGAAATTAATTTTCCTCTGTTACAGTTTTCATTCCTAATCTCATATTCACCCATATATGGAACATAATGTTGTTCATAAATATTTGGTGCCCTTCTCTGCAGATAAAATCTACACCTTAGTCCTGTTGAATTTGGGAGTGTCGATGTGATTTGCTTTGGCAATGAAAAATAAGCAAAGTAATATATTTTACTTTGGGGACTCTATGATTGTTAAAGCATGTATCAAAAGGAAGATTCTGTGACAAGTTGTTAAGTTTCTAAAGTGACTAATATGAAGAATAGCCTTTTCAACCTGAGATGAACATGCAAAATAAACTTGGTAATTGTGAGCCACTGAGAATTTTTCATTATTGTTACTACAGTATAATGTGTTCTATCCACCATTAAATTCCCTTAAACTCTTTCATTCATAAGACATTTTACATGACATTTCCTTTCTCTTGAGATGTGGAAACTCAAGTTAATAATAAATTATAGGATCACAGAATGTTCACACTGAAAGAGACTATTGGAATAGCTAGTTCAGTGGTTTTAGATTTTGAGTTCTAAGTAATCAGTAAAATTTCTTTAAATTGTGTAAAAAGCATATTTTAATGTCATTAAATTCAGCTTTATAGAAAATCTACCATTAGTACATTGTTCTTGTCTCTCTTTTTTGACACTGCTTTTCTAAATCTAATCCTCTTATTTCATTGATATAGTAAACAATATCTAGGAAGGAGACAAGAAATATTTACATTAAACAAATAACCACTCAAAAGTAAAACTGGCCATGAGGTCCCCATGGAAATAGTCATGGTTTACTTTTTTTCTCTCCTTTCATTTACAACTAATTAGACATCTATAACCAAAGTGCCTCTGCACATTACAACAGGACACCTGGGAGATTTCTGTCCACTTATGCATCCAAAAGTAAGTGGATAGAATCTCAAAGGAGGCTGCAGATCCAGGAGAGCTGGTGAGCTGGCCCACCCTCATTTGCTCCAGTCAGGAGAAGGGGAACCTGAAGAGTGTAGAACTGGGCAGGTGCTCATGGGAGATAGGAAATTTGTGGAGGTCCAGACAGCAGGAGACACTCCACATGCCTTTGGAGCAGTATGGAGATGAGTTTGGAGGCAGGAGAAAGGGAAGAATCTGCTGAGACACTACCCCCTCCTCAAGGCAACACTGCCATATGCTGGGCTTTTGACAGCAGAAGCACTACCTCTGGCAGAGGAGGTGAAACCAAAAGTGGTGACTGACTGTCCACTTGCATGTGGATTACAACTGGAGGGTCCCATTTCTCTCCAGCAGTACCAGGAATTCTCAGGAGGCACTTCATGATTTGGAGAGTGAGAGGAAAGGGAAAGAGACAGACAAGAGTATTAAAGGGCATTGAAATAACTTGTTTCCTGCTGTCAGCTTCAGGATTTCAGCACGAGTTTCACTCATGGATGTCTGGGAGTCCCCAATTGCAGGATGCCCTTACCAGGCCATGGGTACCCCCAAAGTCCCAGGTTCTAAGCTCATACCTCCTCCTACTATGCTGCTATCTCTTTTGGTGCATTCCTTAGTGGAGTCCCAACAGCCAGCTCCCAGTAGGAGAAACCAAAAACTTGAGCGATAGTGCCACCTTCTGAAAAATAAAAGTTTTCTAACTGCCAGCTTGTTGAACTGTAACAGCCAAAGCAAACATATCCTTAAGTGTCTGCTATTCAAATGCTAAAGCAGAGGTATATATTGTCAGTCACAAGGAAAAATCAAGGAATTGTGGTATCACTAAAGGAAAATGATAATTCTCTAGCAACTACACTCAAAGTACAAATACCAATATCAAACTGATGAAGAATTCAAAACAGCTATTATGAAGAAATTCAATAGTCTAGAAGAAAACACAGAAAGGCAATTCAATGAAATCAGGAATAAAATTACTGATAAGAAGGTGTTCTTTACCAAAGAGAATACATTTTTTAAAAGAACCAAGAAGAGATTCTGGAGCTAAAGAATTCAATAAATGAAATGAAGAATGAATTAGAGACCATAGGTAACAGGACATATCAGATGGAAAAAATAATAGGTGACTTGGAGGGTAGGAATTTAGAAGCAATTCAGTTAGAAGCAGAAAGAAGTAAGATTTTTAAGAAGTGAAGAAACTCTACTAGAGCTATCAGATTCTATTAGAAAAGCAAATATAAGAATAATTGGTGTACCAGAAGAAGAGAGAGGGGGCAGAGGGTTTATTTAAAGAAATAATAACTGACAACTTCCCAAACCTGGGGAAGGAATTGGACATAAAAGTTCACAAAGTTAATAGAACACCCTATTATTTCAATGCAAAAAGACCTTTTCAAAGACACATTTTTGAAACTGTAAACAATCCATAATAAAGAATCTTAATGATGGGAAAAAATTGACCTACAGGAGCTACCATTAAACTGTCAGTGGATTTCTCAGCTGAAACTTTACAGGCCAGCAGAAAGTAGAATGACATATTCAAAATACTGAAAGATAAAAATTGCCAGTCATGAATAATTATGTTATCCTTTATATATGAAGCAGAGATAAAGACTTTCCCAAACAAAAGCTGAACTGAGAGTTCACTGCCACTAGAATTGCCTTGCAAGAAATGCTGAAAGGAGTTCCTAAAGCTGTAATGAAATGATGCTAAATAATCTTTTGTACATTAGTAGTTGTTTTAACACAGACCCTTCTTCTAAGGAAGATAACATTTACAGGATCAAGGGCATAGGGCCTGCTATCTTTTAAAAAAGTATCTATTTATTTTATTACCTTGGGTTTGATATGGTGAGGCCAGCCTCAGATGAAGAGAAAAACCAGAAGAGTTGGGCAGTTTGTTTTGCTCAAAGTCCCCTGAAGAGAAACATAACACTGCTCAAGCACCAGGGCTGGTCTTGAGGCAGAGGGAGAGAAGGATATGGGCAAGTGCCTTATTTTATGGTTTCTACTAGATGGAATGGGTGATACAGAATAGGCAAATATAAGACATCTAGTTTTAAAAATTTCAGTGTGTGCTGGGGTATAAGGATGTTGCTGGTTGCCTGATACCTGGTCCTGGGGCAGTTAGGTTGTAGTGACCCAGGATATAGGAATCTAATGAGGGAAGTACTTTGTGGCATGGACTTACTTAATCAGTTGCCCAAGAAGGTCTGACTGACCTCTAGTGAGGACCTCAGATGTGGATCAGACAGCATTTGTAAAACTGTATTACAGCTGTATGTTCCTTTATATTGCTGGGTGGTATTCTATTATATGAATGTACCATCATTTGTTTATCTGACCACCTGTTAATGGACATTTGGGTTGTTTTTTATTTTTTGGCTATTTTGAATGCAGCAGCTATGAACAAGGATGAATCAGACTTTTTATAGACACGTTTTCATATCTCATGTGTCATATAGACATGTTTTCATATCTAGATGTCAAATTGTTTGGTCTAAGTGTATGTAAAGTTTATAAAGATTACAAAACTGTTTTCAAAGTCATTGTACCACTTCATACTCCCACGAGTAATCTAAGAATAACCCAGTAAAGTTCTTTTTTCAATTACAGATCTCAGTTTCAATGAATACACAGTATATAACCACTTCAGTCACAATATACAATATTTCCATGACACTACAAAATTCTCACATCCATTTATAATCAATTAATCCACCCATACCTAGTCTTTAGCAACCACTTATCAGGTCTCCACCCTACAGTTTTGTCTACCTAATTTATGAAAATGGAGTCATAAGGTTCATGAATTTCTGAGTTTTGCTTCTTTTACTGAATATCATGCATCTGAGATAAATTCATCCTGTCACACATATCAGTAATTAATATTTTGTATGGCTGTATAATAGTTGAAGAACATTTGGGTTGTCATTTTGTAACATGATGAATAAAGCCACCATAAATGTTCACATACAGGTTATCTTTTGTTCAGATTTTCATATTGAGGTAAATAAGAAAATTACCAGACTGTTTTTAGTGCACAGTTCAGTGATATTAAATATATTCATGTTCTGTAACCATCACCACTGTTGATCTACAGAGCTCCCTTCATCTTATAAAACTGAAACTCTGTACCCATTAAACAGAAACTTCCCATTCTTTCCCCCACCCCAGGGGCTGCAAATATCATTTTACTTTGTCTGTATGCCTTTACTACAAATACTTAATATAAATGGAATTGTATTTGTCTTTTTGTGATTGACTTATTTCATTTATCATAATGTCCTCAAGGTCTATCCCTGTTGTAGCATATTGCAGAATTTCATTTCTTTTTAAGGCTAAAAAATGCTACACTGTATGAATAGACTACATGTTGCTTATCCATTCATGTATTGATGGACACCTGTGTTGCTTCCATCTTTTGGCTTTTGTGAATAATGCTATTATGAATATGGGTGTACAAATATAATTTTGAGTTGTTGCTTTCAATTATTTTCAGTATATACCCAGAAGTGAAATTGCTGGATTGTACGCTCATTCTATTTTAAATATTTGTGGAACTGCCGCACTGTTTTCCACAGTGCACAGGATCAATTTTGCCACATCCTCACAAACACTTTTCTTTTCTTTTCTTTTTGGTAGTAGCTTCTTAATGAGTATGAGGTAGTATCTCATTGTAATTTTTATTTGCATTTCCTTAATGATTTCTGATGTTGAACATCTTTTCATGTACTTATTGGCCATTTTTATATCTTCTTTGGAGAAAGGTCTCTTCAAATTCTTTGCCCATTTTTATATACTGCATGGTACCCTTATATGTAGAATCTTGAAAGAAAAAAAAGACTAGAAAAGTGGATGCTAAGGATTGGGGGTGGGGGTAGGGGGGAGAGGGCAGAATACAGAAAGGTGGGTAAAAGGGTACAAATTTTCAGTTATAAAATGAATTAAGTTCTGAGGATCTAATGAATAACAACACAATGACTATAGTTGATAACACAGTATTGTATACTTGAAATTTTCTAAGAGAGTAGAAGTAAATATGTTAAAGGTAAATATGTTAGGTGACTGATGTGTTAATTAGCTTGATGTGGGAAGATTCCTTTCATAGTGCTTACATATGTCAAATCACCACATTGTGTACTTTAATAATTTTGTCAACTACACCTCAATAAAGCTGAAAAAAATGATCATATCATCTGTGAACAGAGATAATTTTACCTCTTCCTTTTCAGTTTGGATGCCTTTTACTTATTTTGTTCAATTGCTCTGGCTAGAACTTCCAGTATTATGTTCAAAAGGTGAAAGTAGGCATTCTTGACTTGTTCCTAATCTTAGAGGAAAATCTTTCACTCTTTCAGCATGGAGTATGATGTTCACTCCATGAATGGGTGTGTATGAGTAGGTTTTTCATATGTGGTTTTTATTATGTTGATGTAATTTTCTGTTGAATGTTTTTATCACGAAAGGGTATTGAATTTTGTCGAACACTTTTTATATATCAATTGAGAAGATCATGTGGTCTTTGTCCTTCATTTTTTTTTCATCACCTATGCTGTATTTTTTTTTATTAAGGTATCACCGATGCATTCACATGAAGTCCCCACAAGAAAAATAATGTGGCTACTACACTCACCTGCACCATCGAGTCCCCACCCCGCACCTCACCACAGCCACCGTCCACCAGCACAGCAAGATGTCACAGAGTCCCCACCTGTCCCCCGCGACCCCACACACACCACATGCACCAATCATGATGTCCTTCATTTTTATAATGTGGCATATTACATTGATAAATTTTCATATGTTGAACCATCCTAGCATTCCAGGAATTGAACCTACTTGCTCATCATGTATACTCCTTTTAATATGGGAATTCTGTTTGCTTGTATTTTGTTGCGGATTTTTTGCGTCAGTGCTCATAAAGGATATTTGTCTGCACTTTTATTTTCTTGTACTGTCTTTGTCTGGCCTTGATATCAGGGTAATGTTAGCCTCATAGCAGGAATCAGGAAGTGTCCCCAACTCTTCCACTTTTGGGAAAAGTTTGAAAGGATTGGTATTATTTCTTCCTTGTATATTTCCTAGAATTCAATAGTGAATCCATCAGGTCCAGAACTTTTCTTTGTCAGGAAATTTTTGATTACTGATTCAAACTCCTTACTAGTTATACGTCTATTCATTATTTCTATTTCTATGTAGTTTAGTCTTAGTAGGTTTTGTATTTCTAGGAATTTGTCCAATATGATGTAGTTATCCAATTTATTGTAGAATTATTCATAGTACTCTCTTATAATCCTTTTTACTTCTGTACAATCTGTAGAAATGTCCCTACTTTCATTTTTTAATTATTGTGAATCTTCTTCATTTAGTCTGTCTTGCTAAAGGTTTGTCAATTTTTTTGCTCTTTTTGAACTATCAACTTAGACTTCATTAATTTTCTCTTATTTTTCTATTCTATATTTCATTTATCTTTGTTATTTTCTTCTTTTTCTAGTTTCTTACATCGTAAAATTTAGCCTGTCAATTTGAGATTTCTTGGGTATTTTTTGTTTTTTAATGGGATTATAGCTAAAATCCTTTCCTTAGCACTTTTGCTGCATCCCATAGCTTTGGTATATTGTGTTTTTGTTTTAATTTCTTTCTAGGTATTTTCTAAATTCCTTGTGGTTTCTTCTCTGATCCATTGGTTGTTCCAAGATGTATTATTTAATTTCAGTGGTAATGTGAATTTTGCAGCTTTTCTTCTGTTACTGATTTCTTACAGAAGATACTTTGTATCAATCTCCTTTAAAAATCTATTTAAACTTACTTTGTGGCCTGACATATGGCCTATCTTGGAAATATCCCATGTGCACTTGAGAAGAATGTGTATGATGTTGTTGGTAGAGTGTCTGTTTATGTCTGTTAGATCTAATTGGTATATTGTGTTAAAGTCCTCTATTTTCTTACTTATCTTCTATCTTGGTCTACCCATTATGGTTAGTGGAGTACTGGTGTTTCTATTATTGTAGAATTGTCTATTTCTCCCTTCAATTCTGTCAATTTTTGCTTCATATATTTTGATGGTCAGTCATTAGGTACATAAATGCTTGTAACTGTTATATCCTTTTGCTCTACTGAACTTTTTATTAATGTATATTACATATAATATCCTTCTTTGTGTCTTGCTATCTTTTTTATTTGAAATCTATTATGTCTCATGTTAGTATAGCCATTCCTGCTCTCTTTTGGTTATTATTTGCATGCAGTCTGTTTCCATGTTGTCACGTTAAAACTATTTGTATCTTTGGATCTAAAGTGAATCTCTTGTGGATTCTCATATAGATTATGTGTTTTAATACACGATCCATTCTCCATGTTTTGATTAATTCATTTAATTACTAGGAAGAATAGATTTACTTGTCATTTTGCTTATTTTCCTAATACCTTATAGCTTTTGTCTTTCATTTACTGCTTTGTTGTCTTGTATTTATATTTTGTAGTGAAATACTTATATTACTTTCTTATTTCCCTTTATGTAAATTCTGCAGTTTTTTCTTTGGGGTTGCCATGGAGTTTACGTTTAACATCCTAAAGTTATAACATTCTATGTCAGCTTAATTTCAATGACATAAAGAAACTGACTTTAAAGTTCTGTCCCCATTCCTTTTTATTGCTGAAGTCTCCAAAATTACATGTGTATACATTGTGTGCCCAAAAACTTTAACTAAAACCTTTAAATGCATTACTCTGTTAAATGATGCAGAAAATAACATGCAGAGTTATAAAACAGTTACAAAAATATTGGCTTATGGACTAGTAATTGTTTTTTAAAGTGTAGTACTCTTGAATCATGTAGAAAACAACTGTAGTTATAAACCACTATTACATCAATACCAGCATTTATAATTGTTCATGTATTTCCTTACTGAGATCTGTATTTTTTCATATGGCTTTAAGTTACTGTCTAGTGTTTTTTCATTTCCCCCTGCAGGACAAGTATAGATAAAACATTCAGTTTTATTTGGGAATGTCTTAATTTCTCCCTCACTTTCAAAGAATGGTTTTGCTAGATACAGAATTCCTGTTTGACAGCTTTTTCATTTTAGCACTTTGTATGTATCAGCCCGCTGTATTCTGGTTTTCCAAAGTTAGTGATAATAAATCTGATGAGAATCTATTGAGGACCCCTTGTATATGACAATTCACTTTTCTCTTGCTGCTTTCAAGATTCTGTTTTTTGAAAGTTTGATTTTAATATGCCTCAGTGTGTCTCTCTCTGAGTGTATTTTGTTGGAATTCATAAGCTTCTTGGATGTTTATATTCATTACTTTCATCAGTTTTGGGAAGTTTTTAGCCATTATTTCTTCAGTAGTCTCACTATCCTTTCCTCGATTTCTCCTCTGGAACTCCCACAGTGTATGTTAGTCTGCTTATGGTGTCCCACATATCTCTTAGGCTGTCTTCACTTTTCTTCAATCCTTTTTCTTTCTTTTTCTCAGACTTAATAATTTCCATTGTTCTATTTCCAAGTTCACTGATTCTTTCTTCTGCCTTGGAATCCCTCTGAAGACCTTTTCATTTGTTACTGCACTTTTCAGCTCCAGAATTTCTTTTTAGGTTTTCTATCTTTACTGATATTTCCATTTTGTTCACACATCTTTTTTGATTATTATTTTTACTTCCTCCATATCTCCAGTTAATCTTTTGAGGATCTTTGCATGTTGTTTTAAAGTCCTTATCTAGTATATCTGCCATCAGGTCTTCAGAGTCATTCTCCTTATTCATTTGTTTTCCTTTGTATGAGCCATACTTTCCTGTTTCTTTGTGCCTTATGTTTTCTTTGTTGAAAACTGGATGTTTGAACTTAGCAAGATGGTAATAAATAAAATTCTCTCCCTTCTCCAGGGGTTGAGTTTTTTTGTGATTGTTTTTACTATTTGAAAGTTGTATGCTCTGTGCCAAATAAGGCCTTCTCAAATCTCTTTTGAACCTTTCCCTGGGCACTCTTGCTCAATTTCTAATTTTCCCCATATATGCAGTTGTTTTTGAATGTCCTGGACTTTAGGGAAGAAAGAAAAAGCAATGGGGGGTGGGGAGGGGTTAGCCCTTTTATCCCCTGGAAGTCACTTCACTGTGTGTGTGTGGTGTGGGGAGGTGAGGCAGAACTCACAACAATGGGAGGAGGTACAACCATGGCTACCCACCTCTTCGTGCTTCTGTGATGAAAAGCAATACCAGCTATTAGGGCACAGATCCATGATATTTGGAGGTCAAGTTCCATTTTGCGCACCCTAAGCCCCACTAGCTTTGTGCAAGCTACTCCCGGAACACACACATAGCTGCCTGCCACAGGGCTAGGACAGGTGGATTAAGTAGCTGCCACTATGCTAAGACCTAAAACTCAATTAAATTAACTGCAGTTTACTGCCCAAGCCTACCTCTTTTGCAAGCCTTCAGTACTTTGAAAATACAGCAGATTCTACCAGTGCAACTGTTGTCTAGTTGGGTTGGGATTCCTGGTGCTTCCTACTCCATGGTCCCAGTACCCTCACACACGTTTTCTTGTGAACATACTTTTTTTGTTCCTCTTGGATAAATACTTGGAAATGTGATGACTAAGCCCCATGGAAATATGCACTTATCTTTATAATAAACTTGCCTAAACTGTGTGCAAAGCAACCGTACCATTTTGTACTTCTACCAACAGTATATGAGAGCTGTAGTTGCTCCATTCCTGATAACTCTTAATACATTAAGAATTTATTTTAAGCCATTGTATTATGTGTGCAATGCTTCCTCATCATGGTTGTAGTTTGCATATTTGTTTAATGGCCAATGATGCTGTGCATCTCCTCATTTGCCATCTGTAATCTTTGGTGAAGTGCCAAATTTATTGTCCATTTTTTTGGGGGGCGTTTTATGTTTTGAGTTTCGAAAGTTCTTTGTAGATACTGGATACAGCCCTTTGCCTAAAATACGCTTTGCAAAGATTTTTCCACCTGTGGCTTGCCTTTTCTTCTTGGTAGTGTCTTCTGAAAGGCAGATTTTTATTTTAGTTCAATTTATGTATTTTTTAATGTATTAAACTTTTGATGTTGTATATAAGAACTCCTTGTCTAAGTCAGGTCATGCAGATTTTATCCTGATGTTTTCCATAAATTTATAGTTTTAGATTTTACATTTAGGTCTATGATCCAGTTTCAAGTAAATTTTTGTGTAAAAAAGATACTGAGTTTTTATTCTGTAGACAGTTAGCCAATTGTTTCAGCAACATGTTGAAATGACTGTCTTTTCTCCACTGAATTGGCTTCTCAGCTTTGGCAAAAATTGATTTACCATATTATGTGTGGGTCTATTTCTGAACTTCTCTGTTCCAATAATCTGTGTGTCTATCCTTTCATCAATACCACACTGATTATTCTAACTTCAAAAAGCAGAAATACCACTATATTTAAAGTCTGAGAATTAGATATTTAAGTCATCCTGTTTTGTTTTTTGACTTTAAAATTGTGCTTAGTTTGTTTTCAAACAAATTTCTAATTAGCTTGGCAATGTCAACAAAAATATACTGCTAGGAATTCTGAATGAGAATGGATCAATTTGGGAAGAGTTGACATGTTGACAATCTTGAATCTTTCAACCCATGCACACAGTATTCTCTTCATTTGTTTAGGTCTCCTTCATATTTTATTATTAATACTGGTGGAGGGTTTTCAGCATATAGGTTTAGTACAATTTTTTGGTAAATTTACATCTAATTATTTGAATTTTGGTACATTTGCAAATGGTACTTTTAGAAAAAAATCTCGGTATTGAGTTGCTCGTTGCTAGTATATAGAAGTACAATTAGTTTCTGCATATTTACTTCTAATCTCTCAACTTTCTGTTGTAGAAGCCTTTTAATTCTTTGGATTTTTCTACTTAAACAATCATATCATCTCTGAATAGGGATAAAACAAGAATTTTATTTCTTCATTTCCAAATTTATGTAGCTTTTTCTTGTTTTATGCAATGGCTGTCAGTGGGATGTTGAATAGAAGTGGTGAGTGTGCATTTCCTTGCCTGTTCTCAGTCTCGGGGGAAAACATTTACCCTTTAACCATTAAGATAACTATGGGTTTTATAGACACTTCTTACCAGATCAAGAAAGCTCTTCTAAGTTTACTGAGTTTTTACTATGAATAGATGTTTCATTTCATCAAATGCTTTCCCTTCATTTATTCAAATGATCATATGCTTTTTCTTTTCTAGTCTACTGATATGATTGCTGATCTTCAAAGGTTGAACTAGCCTGCATTTCCCAAGATAAACTTCACTTGTCTATGACTTATAATCCTTTTTATGACTTATAATATTTTTTTAGCATTTTTCATCTATACTCATGAGAGTGATACATAGGTTTCTTATGTTTTTGTCTTGTTTTAGTATCAGGATAATGCAGGGCTCATAAAATGAATTCGGAAGTGTTATCTTGTAAAGAACTGCTGGTTTCTTCATTTAATGTTCAGCAGAATTCACCAGTGAAGCTATCTAATAGGACTTAAGTTTTCTCTGTGGGAAGATTTTTTACTACAAAGTAAATTTGTTTAAAAAATGTAGGATTGTTCAGGTTAACTGCTTCTTGAATAAACTTTGGTGGTTTGTCACTTGCAAGAAATTGGCCTATTTCATCTAAGTTGTCAAATTCGTGGATATACATTTGTTCAAAATATTTCAATATTATTTTCTTACAATTTCTTTTTCTCTGCAATCTGGTTAGAACTTCAATTTTAATGATCATTCCTGCTTGCACACTTATGCTTATTTTACAGTTTCCATTCTCTGCTTGCTCTGGGTTTGCTTTTTTATTATTTCTTTAAGGTAGAAGGTTAAATCATCAATCTGTGATTTTTCTTCTTTTCCAATATATTACCTTTAAACAAGTCTTCAGCTGTATCCCACAAATTTTGATGTCATATTTTCATTTTCATTCAATTCAAATACTTTCTAATTTCCCTTAAGAATTCTGTCTTGGTCCATGTTGTTTAGAAATGTGTTACTTAGTATACCAGAATTTGAAGATTTCTCAAAATTTCCTTTTACTGTTATCTAATTCAGCTAAGGTCAGATAATGTACTTTGTATGATTTGTTAAAGGTTTTCAACTTATTAATGGTTTGTGCTACAAAATCATGTGTCTTCCATGATTCACTATTGTTTATTTTAGCTCTCAGGATATGGGATGAAAAAAGACCTTATTTTTTTATTCATGACAGATAGACATACAGTTCAAAAACATACAGTGTAGTATGGTATTAAAATTTCATGTGGGTTGATGAGGGGAAAAAATGCTCCTTTGTGGGGGCAATAATAAAAAAACAGCTGAGAAACACTGGATTAGAGGTATTTCACTGTTTTATTCTAAGTTGTGGCATGTATGTCACACAGAGAGATGTAAAACTAAAAAAAACAACAGATCTCATATCCCAAGTCCCAGATTTAACAGATGTTACTAGCATTTTGTCAAAATATTCCTCAAATACCTTTTTAAGAGAAATATACATACAGAGGTACACATTCAAACCTCTCTTCTCTTCCACTCTTTTCTTCCATAGCAAGATGTTCAAGATCTGTATATAAAATATATAATGGCATTTTGTGTATCTTATCTTTTTCTAAGTTCTGAAAAGTTTCATGCAATAAATTAAAATCTGTTGCTCAGATTTTCTTCTTGAATTTTAAATTTTCACAGATCCTGGTATATATAGGTACTAGGTAAGTGGTATATCGGTGCTATGTCAGAATTTTAAAAACTAAAATTTCTTCCATCATCAAATATCCTTTTTCTCATTTCTGATAAACATATTTTTAATATGTAATCCCTTTTAGATATTTTTATATTAACCACAGATGTTCTAAAGTTTTGTTGGATTCCTTGCATTCCTACATGACATTAAAGTTTATGCTTGTTGGTACATGGTCTTTCTTTTCTGGCGCTTTTTCATTGCTCGGTGAGTCCTGATTGCTTATTTTAGATTCCTAAATGGCATTTACATGAATACTATAGCTCTACTACAGTTTGCTTTCAGACAAAGTCAAAAGTAGAATATTTGGTAACTTAAGTTGTTGCAATAGGAACTCTTTGTCTCCTGAGAATCATCAGTTCCCTCTCTAATGTGCTTTACGTGGTCAGCGCTCATCTCTCCTGAACAGTCCTACTGAGGTCACTTTTTTTTTACTTTATATGCATTAGTAAAGGAAATTAAATGTAACAAAATACCGTTAATTTACAGTTGAAGTTCATTTAAAAACTTCTCCATTATTTACAAAGGTAAGTGTTCTCTTCTTACAGGGTAGCACAAAGACCAAATTACTATACCTAAGCACTCAATACAGTGCCTTTTGAATTTTAGGTGCTTAACAAATATTCTTTTCCCTTAACTTTCTTTGAAAGTCTTAATATCTCGATATTGCTTTTGAGGGTGTCTCATTTACATAGCAAATACTTTCCAAATAATCTAAAATAGCAACTTGGATGTTACTGCTTTTTGTTTGATGACTTACCTAACGAGGATTACGCTGATTCTGCTCACGTTACTAAAAGTAAGAGGCAGAGCCATGACAAGATTTAAGGTGAGGGGCACTTGAATTATTCTGACAGTGCCTCCAATTTTATACCCTAGGTGCCTCACTCACCTTACACCAGTCCCAGCTTCTGTAGCAGGCATAAATGGAAAATCATCACATGGAAATAAGAGTATTATATATTGCACATTGTTGTAAAAATTATTTTTGGCTGCCTAGTTCCTAATTCGTCTCTTGATTTCACAGTATACTATGCTTGTCCTTTGGAGAACAAGCCTTTTCTCGACTGTCAATTAATTTAGTCTATATGAAACTTCACTCCTTACTTCAAGGATAACATATTTGACCCACACTCAGCCAGTTAAGAGTGCCAAATCCCTCCAGTAAAAGAAAAAGGTACTTATTATTTAAGTAACTAAAAAACTCAATGACAGATTAGCTGTCAGGGCATTTGCCATAGACTCATACTATTAGTACTTCATCTCCATGATGATCTTTTAACTCATGGATAATGACAGTTTTCTATCATAATTATTAGGGTAACAGCTGCTCCAGACACAGCTCAATCAAGTTAGAAAAAAAGTTTCTCTATAAGCCCCAGAAATCCTTCTAACTGGACCTACTTGTGTCACATGCTCAATTTATTAAGCAGGAATGAGATTGGAATTGTGGTACATTAGTCATAAAGTAATTCCTAGACACCAAAGTTTTTAAACTTGTCAAACAGTCTCATGCTCCAAGTATGGGAAGGAAGCAATAGAAGTGCTGGGCATCCCAGTGATAATCAAGATGGAAAGATTACAGAATTTTTGTCTAAGACCTCAGAATTTTTACATCATCCTGGGGTTGCAGTAACTTGAGTACCACCACAATCACCACCTGAGAGCTAATGTTTATTGAGAGAACTTGACTGGATATAAACCAGACTCTAAGTGTTTCTTATTCATCAAATAATCTTTACAACCCCAAGGTGGTGTTATCCTCATAGAAACCAATAAAGAAGGTAAAGAACTTGCCTAAGACTATAAAGCAATTAAGTTATAGAAACAAGATTTGATTTAGAACCTATGCCTATTAAACCACTATACTACGCCATTTTTCTCAGTAAACTAGTTAGGCTGAATTTTGTCACTGTGGCAGGATAGTGGCTCAACATTTTATTTAAGCTGTTTTGTTTTAAATATTGCTTTTCATATATGTGGCACAATTACATGTTCTAAGGAATAATTTTACTTAGCTCTTTACTCACTACTCACTAGTCCTGTCCTAATTCTTGATAATTCAAAATCCACTTACACATTTCAATACCCAAATTTGTTTCTTGAATTCTTCTCTTCCCATGACCCTACCATGTTCATATCCTAGAACTTATAGTCACTAATTACTGTATTCTAATATTGTTAGTTTCAGTCACCTTACTCTTATTTCAAACTCCCTCATTTCTACTGCCTACTTCTAGTATATAACTTCAACATATTTCAGACTGTACTGCAATCTACAATTGATCATAATACCATTTCTCCACCTTCTTCATTTTCTCACTGAGCTCATTATCCAGATTACATGTCTCTTTTTTATAATCATTCCCTTGAATATATTAAAACCTTTTCCCTTCTCCCACTTTGTTTTACCCACCTAGCAAAATTCCAACTTTGGTTGGAATTGTAATTCAACTCTATTTACTTGGTGATAGTACCAAGGCTAAACATAACTGGGAAAAACTACAGAATCATGTTGACTGGTCTCATTTAAATGAATAACCATGAACTTCAATGTGGGTCCATTTTAAATACTGTCCAGCAATCATTCTAAGAGTCTGTTCATTTTTCTACTTTCCTAAACTTTTTTTTATACCTTTTCTTTCTTCAACTCATTTTCCCTCTGGCTTCCCACTTCACTAACATAACAAAACTTTTAAATGCTCCCACTATCTACCAAACTGCAAATATAGACCTACATGATGTCTTTACACCTATTACTTTAACAAGCTTTTTGCATGCACATCTTTAAAATGACCCCTCTATTTGAACACTGTATGTATGGCTCGAGCAATATCCCTCTCCTTTCGGAATCATTTTTTTCCCTCTACTGGATTATTCCTATTTGCATATAGAGCTGCTATATTCCTTTTTTTTTTTTTTGTATCATCAATGTACAATTACATAAGCAACATTATGGTTACTAGACTCTACCCATTATCAAGTCCCCACCACATACCCCATTACACTCACTGTCCATCATTGTAGTAAAATGCTATGGAATCACTACTTGTCTTTTCTATGTTGTACTGCCTTGTCCATGCTTCCACCCCTACATTATGTGTGCTAATTATTATGCCCCATTTTCCCCTTATCACTCCCTTCCCACCCATCTTCCCTAGTCCCTTTCCCATTGGTAACTTTTAGTCCATTCTTGGGCTCTGTGAGTCCGCTGCTGTTTTGTTCCTTCAGTTTTTGCTTTGTTAGTACACTCCACAGATGAGTGAAATTATTTGATACTTGTCTTTCTCTGCCTGGCTTATTACACTGAGCATAATACCCTCTAGCTCCATCCATGTTGTTGTAAATGGTAGGACTTGTTTTCTTCTTATGGCTGAATAATACTCCATGGGGTATCTGTACCACATCTTCTTTATCCATTTGTCTACTGATGGACATTTAAGTTGCTTCCACTTCTTGGCTATTGTGAATAGTGCTGCAATAAACAGGGGTGCATCTGTTTTTTTCAAATGGGCTCCTGCATTCTTGGGGTAAATTCCTAGGAGTGGAACTCCTGGGTCAAATGGTATTTCTATTTTGAGTTTTATGAGGAACCTCCATTCTGCTTTCCACAATGGTTGAACTAATTTACATTCCCACCAGCAGTGTAGTAGAGTTCCCCTTTCTCTACATCCTCACCAACATTTGCTGCTGTTTGTCTCTTGGATGATGGCCATGCTAACTGGTGTGAGGTGATATCTCATTGTGGTTTCAATTAGCATTTCTCTGACGATTAGTGATGTGGAGCATCTTTTCATGTGCCTGTTGGCCACCTGAGTTTCTTCTTTGGAGAAGTGTCTGTTCATATACTCTGCCCACTTTTTAATTGGATTGTTTGCTTTTTATTTGTTCAGGTGTATGAGCTCTCTATATATTTTGGATGTCAACCCTTTTATTTACGAATATGTTCTCCCATACTTTTTGTTCTATTGGATGCCTTTTTGTTCTATTGGTGGTGTCCTTTGCTATACAGAAGCTTTTCAACTTGATATAATCCTACTTGTTAACTTTTGCTTTTGTTTCCGTTGCCTGGGGAGATATGTTCATGAAGAAGTTGCTCATGTTTATGTCGAAGAGATTTTTGAGTATTTTTTTTCTAAGAGATTTATGGTTTCATGACTTACATTCAGATCTTCATTTCAAACTTACTTTTGTGTATGGAGTTACACAATGATCCAGTTCCATTCTCTTACATGTAGCTGTCCAGTTTTGCCAATAGTAGCTGTTGAAGAGGCAGTCATTTCCCCATTGTATATCCATGGCTCCTTTCTCGTATCTTAATTGACTATGTATGTTTGGGTTAATATCTGGACTCTATTCTGTTCCACTGGTCTGTGGGTCTGTTCTTGTGCCAGTACCAAATTGTCTTGAGTACTGTGACTTTGTAGTAGAGTTTGAAGTTGGGAAGCAAGATACCCCCTGCTTTATTCTTCCTTCTCAGGATTGCTTTAGCTATTCGGGGTCTTTTTTGGTCCCATATGAATTTTAGAACTATTTGTTCCTGTTCGTTGAGGAATGCTGTTGGTATTTTGATAGGGATTGCACTGAATCCATAGATTGCTTTAGGTAGGATGGCCATTTTGACAATATTAATTCTTCCTAGCCAAGAGCATGGGATGAATTTCTATTTGTTAGTGTCCTCTTTAATTTATCTTGAGTGTCTTGTACTTTTCAGGGTATAGGTCTTTCACTTCCTTGGTTTGGTTTATTCCTAGGCATTTCATTCTTTTTGATGCAATTGTGAATGGAATTGTTTTCCTGATTTCTCTTTTGGTTAATTCATCATTAGTGTGTAGGAAAGCAACAGATTTCTGTGTATTAATTTTGTATCCTCATATATTAGTTCCAGTAGTTTTGGAGTGCATTCTTTAGGGTTTTTTATGTACACTATCATGTCATCTGCAAATAGTGACAGTTTGACTTCTTCACCAATCTGGATGCCTTGTATTTCTTTGTTTTGTCTGATTGCCGTGGCTATGACCTCCAGTACTATGTTGAATAAAAGTTGGGAGAGTGGGCATTTCTGTCTTGTTCCCGATCTTAGGTGTAAAGCTTTCAGCTTCTCGCTGTTAAGTATGATGTTTGCTGTGGGTTGTCATATATGACCTTTATTATGTTGAGGTACTTGCCCTGTATACCCATTTTGTTGAGAGTTTTTATCATGAATGGATGTTGAATTTTGTCGAATGTTTTTTCAGCATCTATGGAGATGGCCATGTGGTTTTTGTCGTTCTTTTTGTTGATGTGGTGGATGATGTTGATGCATTTTCGAATGTTGAACATCCTTGCATCCCTGAGATGAATCCCATTTGATCATGTTGTATGATCCTTGTGATTTATTTTTATTTATTTATTTATTTTTTTTATTATTGAAGGGTAGTTGACAACAGTATTGCATTACATTAGTTTCAGGTGTACAACACAGTGATTCAACATTTATATACATGATAATTCTAGGTACCAGGTATCACCATACCAGGTTGTTACAATATTTTGACTATATTCCTTATGCTATACATTACATCCCGGTTACTTATTTATTTTACAATTGGAAGTGTGTTTATATATATATATATGTATATATATATTTTGTGAGGGCTTCTCTCATATTTATTGATCAAATAGTTGTTAACCACAATAAATTTCTGTATAGGGGGGTCAATACTCAATGCACAATCATTAATCCACCCCAAGCCTAATTTTCGTCAGTCTCCAATCTTCTGATGCATAACAAACAAATTCTTACATGGAGTACAAATTCTTACATAGTGAATAAGTTACATGGTGAACAGTGCAAGGGCAGTCATCACAGAAGCTTTTGGTTTTGTTCATGCATTATGAACTATACACAGTCAGTTCAAATATGAATACTCATTTGATTTTTAAACTTGATTTATATGTGGATACCACATTTCTCTATTATTATTATTTTTAATAAAATGCTGAAGTAGGTAGATACGAGATAAAGGTAGAAAACAGAGTTTAGTGTTGTAAGAGAGCAAATGTAGATGATCAGGTGTGTGCCTGTAGACTATGTGTTAATCCGAGCTAGACGGGGGCAATAAACATCCATGTATGCAGAAGATTTCTCTCAGAACATGAGGGGGGAGGTTCTAAGCCTCACCTCTGCTGCTCCCCATTTTCTCACCACATGGCCCCCTGTGACTGTGCCTGTCTCAGGTTGTTCCTCCCTTGAGGAATCTTACCGGTCTCTGGCTAACCAGTCATCTTCCGGGGCCATACAGGGAAATGTTAAGTTGGTAAGTGAGAGAGAAGCCTTATTGTTTGAAAAGGTTAGCTTTTTACTTCTTTGCATATTTATGCCCTGTGGCTTCTATGCCCAGCATTTGTCTTGAGGTGTCTTTACCACTTGGAAGAATTATGATACTCGGTAAATTCGACATGTGGCACGAGTTCTATTTAAAGGTTGTGATTAGGTAGGAAGAAGAAAAGCTATAGAAGTAGCAGGCAGAGGAAAACCTGGGAAGATTGATTATTTCTTTGACATATCTTCTTGTAGAGTAACTTCAGCATGGATAGGTTTTAAACTACTAATTAAATTGTGCACACACATTAACATAATAGGAATATAGTTACCTAACCAAAGCATACCTGTAATTACCAGCCATCTCCAGTGAAACCAAGAAAACCAGTTAGGCACCTTAGGCATTTGTGAAAACTTATCTATGATATGGTGGATATTGTCCGACTGAACTTAAACAGTCTGAGAGATTTCAGATAAACTAGAACAACCCATTCCTGGGGACTGTTCATATCCCAGATGTTCTTTTAACGATAAATAGTCTGTGGTTGTAAGATTTTGGAGTGCTACAATTTGCACTTCTCCTAATTCTTGGTTGAGTTCCAACAGTATAGATCCAGTCCAATTTTTGTTTTACTGTATGCACAGGCCAGCTTAGATAACTCCTTCATCATTCCCATGGCAAGTCCAGGAACTGGTGGGATGAGTGCATCTACACCTGTGACAGTGCATGGATCTTTGTTGGAGTTTTTTTTTTTTTTTGCTGATCATCTTCTGTCATGAGTTTTCCCGAGAGTGCTGATGTTGGAAGTTCTTTTTCATATCGTATCTTAGTTCATTTTTGGGGTAGCCAAATTAGGCTTTGATCCTCTGTATAAACACAAACAGACCCTTTGCCTACACTTTTATATGCCCTTTATATCATTGTGTAGAACTCATTAGAGGTCACCACATAGGAACTGCTTTTTTTTTTTTTTTTAATCATTAATCTACTTACATGACGAATACTTTGTTTACTAGGCTCTCCCCTATACCAGGTCCCCCCTATATACTCCTTTACAGTCACTGTCCATCAGCGTAGCAAACTGTTGTAGAATCACTACTTGTCTTCTCTGTGTTGTACAGCCCTCCCCTTTCTCCCACCCCGCTATGGATGCTAATCATAATACCCCTCTTTTTCTGCCCCCCTTATCCCTCCCTACCCACCCATCCTCCACAGTCCCTTTCCCTTTGGTACCTGTTAGTCCATTCTTGAGTTCTGTGATTCTGTTGCTGTTTTGTTCCTTCAGTTTTTCCTTTGTTCTTATATTCCACAGATGAGTGAAATCATTTGGTATTTCTCTTTCTCTGCTTGGCTTATTTCACTGAGCATAATACCCTCCAGCTCCATCCATGTTGCTGCAAATGGTTGGATTTGCCCTTTTCTTATGGCTGAGTAGTATTCCATTGTGTATATGTACCACATCTTCTTTATCCATTCATCTATCGATGGACATTTAGGTTGCTTCCAATTCTTGGCTATTGTAAATAGTGCTCCGATAAACATAGGGGTACACTGGTCTTTCTCATACTTGATTGCTGCATTCTTAGGGTAAATTCCTAGGAGTGCAATTCCTGGGTCAAATGGTATGTCTGTTTTGAGCATTTTGATGTACCTCCATACTAGTTTCCACAATGGTTGAACTAACTTACATTCCCACCAGCAGTGTAGGAGGGTTCCCCTTTCTCCACAGCCTCGCCAACATTTGTTGTTGTTTTTCTTTTGGATGGCAGCCATCCTTACTGGTGTGAGGTGATACCTCATTGTAGTTTTAATTTGCATTTCTCTGATAATTAGCGATGTGGAGCATCTTTTCATGTGTCTGTTGGCCACCTGTATTTCTTTTTTGGAGAACTGTCTGTTCAGTTCTTTTGCCCATTTTTTAATTGGGTTATTTGTTTTTTGTTTGTTGAGGCGTGTGAGCTCTTTATATATTCTGGACGTCAAGCCTTTATCGGATGTGTCATTTTCAAATATATTCTCCCATACTGTAGGGTTCCTTTTTGTTCTATTGATGGTGTCTTTTGCTGTACAGAAGCTTTTCAGCTTAATATAGTCCCACTTGTTCATTTTTGCTGTTGTTTTCTTTGCCCGGGGAGATATGTTCAAGAAGAGGTCACTCATGTTTATGTCTAAGAAGTTCGTGCCTATGTTTTCTTCCAAGAGTTTAATGGTTTCGTGACTTACATTCAGGTCTTTGATCCATTTTGAGTTTACTTTTGTATATGGGGTTAGACAATGGTCCAGATTCATTCTCCTACATGTAGCTGTCCAGTTTTGCCAGCACCATCTGTTGAAGAGACTGTCATTTCGCCATTGTATGTCCATGGCTCCTTTATCAAATATTAATTGACCATATATGTCTGGGTTAATGTCTGGATTGTCTAGTCTGTTCCATTGGTCTGTGGCTCTGTTCTTGTGCCAGTACCAAATTGTCTTGATAACTATGGCTTTATAATAGAGCTTGAAGTTGGGGAGTGAGATCCCCCCTACTTTATTCTTCTTTCTCAGGATTGCTTTGGCTATTCGGGGTCTTTGGTGGTTCCATATGAATTTTTGAATTATTTGTTCCAGTTCATTGAAGAATGTTGCTGGTAGTTTCATAGGGATTGCATCAAATCTGTATATTGCTTTGGGCAGGATGGCCATTTTGACGATATTAATTCTTCCTAGCCATGAGCATGGGATGCGTTTCCATCTGTTAGTGTCCCCTTTAATTTCTTTTAAGAGTGACTTGTAGTTTTCAGAATATAAGTCTTTCACTTCTTTGGTTAGGTTTATTCCTAGGTATTTTATTTTTTTTGATGCAATTGTGAATGGAGTTGTTTTCCTGATTTCTCTTTCTGTTGGTTCATTGTTGGTATATAGGAAAGCCACAGATTTCTGTGTGTTGATTTTGTATCCTTCAACTTTGCTGTATTCCGATATCAGTTCTAGTAGTTCTGGGGTGGAGTCTTTAGGGTTTTTTATGTACAGTATCATGTCATCTGCAAATAGTGACAGTTTGACTTCTTCTTTGCCAATCTGGATTCCTTGTATTTTTTTGTTTTGTCTGATTGCCGTGGCTAGGACCTCCAGTACTATGTTAAATAACAGTGGGGAGAGTGGGCATCCCTGTCTAGTTCCCGATCTCAGCGGAAATGCTTTCAGCTTCTTGCTATTCAATATAATGTTGGCTGTGGGTTTATCATAGATGGCCTTTATTATGTTGAGGTACTTGCCCTCTATTCCCATTTTGCTGAGAGTTTTTATCATGAATGGATGTTGAACTTTGTCAAATGCTTTTTCAGCATCTATGGAGATGATCATGTGGTTTTTGTCTTTCTTTTTGTTGATGTGGTGGATGATATTGATGGACTTTCGAATGTTGTGCCATCCTTGCATCCCTGGAATGAATCCCACTTGGTCATGGTGTACGATGGTTTTGATGTATTTTTGAATTCGGTTTGCTAAAATTTTGTTGAGTATGTTTGCGTCTACGTTCATCAGGGATATTGGTCTGTAGTTTTCTTTTTTGGTGGTGTCTTTGCCTGGTTTTGGTATTAGGGTGATGTTAGCTTCATAGAATGAGTTTGGGAGTATCCCCTCCTCTTCTATTTCTTGGAAAACTTTAAGGAGAATGGGTATTATGTCTTCTCTGTATGTCTGATAAAATTCCAAGGTAAATCCATCTGGCCCGGGGGTTTTGTTCTTTGGTAGTTTTTTGATTACCGCTTCAATTTCGTTGCTGGTAATTGGTCTGTTTAGATTTTCTGTTTCTTTTTGGGTCAGTCTTGGAAGGTTGTATTTTTCTAGGAAGTTGTCCATTTCTCCTAGGTTTCCCAGCTTGTTAGCATATAGGTTTTCATAGTAGTCTCTAATAATTCTTTGTATTTCTGCGGGGTCCGTCGTGATTTTTCCTTTCTCATTTCTGATACTGTTGATTTGTGTTGACTCTCTTTTCCTCTTAATAAGTCTGGCTAGAGGCTTATCTATTTTGTTTATTTTCTCGAAGAACCAGCTCTTGGTTTTATTGATTTTTGCTATTGTTTTATTCTTCTCAATTTTATTTATTTCTTCTCTGATCTTTATTATGTCCCTCCTTCTGCTGACCTTAGGCCTCATTTGTTCTTCTTTTTCCAATTTCGATAGTTGTGACATTAGACCGTTCATTTGGGATTGCTCTTCCTTTTTTAAATATGCTTGGATTGCTATATACTTTCCTCTTAACACTGCTTTTGCTGTGTCCCACAGAAGTTGGGGCTTAGTGTTGTTGTTGTCATTTGTTTCCATATATTGCTGGATCTCCATTTTGATTTGGTCATTGATCCATTGATTATTTATGAGCGTGTTGTTTAGCCTCCATGTGTTTGTGAGCCTTTTTGCTTTCTTTGAACAGTTTATTTCTAGTTTAATGTCTTTGTGGTCTGAAAAGTTGGTTGGTAGGGTTTCAATCTTTTGGAGTTTACTGAGGCTCTTTTTGTGTCCTAGTATGTGGTCTATTCTGGAGAATGTTCCATGTGCACTTGAGAAGAATGTGTATCCTGTTGCTTTTGGATGTAGAGTTCTGTAGATGTCTATTAGGTCCATCTGTTCTAATGTGTTGTTCAGTGCCTCTGTGTCCTTACTTATTTTCTGTCTGGTGGATCTGTCCTTTGGAGTGAGTGGTGTGTTGAAGTCTCCTAGAATGAATGCATTGCATTCTATTTCCTCCTTTAGTTCTGTTAATATTTGTTTCAGGTATGTTGGTGCTCCTGTATTGGGTGCATATATATTTATAATGGTTATATCCTCTTGATGGACTGAGCCCTTTATCATTATGTAATGCCCTTCTTTGTCTTTTGTTACTCTCTTTATTTTGAAGTCTGTTTTGTCTGATACCAGAATTGCAACACCTGCTTTCTTCTCTCTGTTGTTTGCTTGAAATATCTTTTTCCATCCCTTGACTTTAAGTCTGTGCGCGTCTTTGGATTTGAGGTGAGTCTCTTGTAAGCAGCATATGGATGGATCTTGCTTTTTTATCCATTCTATTACTCTGTGTCTTTTGATTGGTGCATTCAGTCCATTTACATTTAGGGTGATTATTGAAAGGTATGAATTTATTGCCATTGCAGGCTTTAAGTTTGTGGTTACCAAAGGTTTAGGGTTAGCTTCTTTACTATCTTACTGTCTAACTTAACTCGCTTGTTGAGCTATTATAAACACAGTCTGATGAATCTTTCTCTCCCTTCTTATTCCTCCTCCTCCCTTCTTCATATGTTGGGTGTTTTGTTGTGTGCTCTTTTTAGGAGTGCTCCCATCTAGAGCAGTCCCTGTAGGATGCCCTGTAGAGGTGGTTTGTGGGAGGCAAATTCCCTCAACTTTTGCTTGTCTGGGAATTGTTTAATCCCTCCTTCATATTTAAATGATATTCGTGCTGGATACAGTAGTCTTGGTTCGAGGCCCTTCTGTTTCATTGCATTAAGTATATCATGCCATTCTCTTCTGGCCTGTAGGGTTTCTGTTGAGAAGTCTGATGATAGCCTGATGGGTTTTCCTTTGTCGGTAACCTTTTTTTTCTCTCTGGCTGCCTGTAATACTTTGTCCTTGTCTTTGATCTTTGCCATTTTAATTATTATGTGTCTTGGTGTTGCCCTCCTTGGATCCCTTGTCATGGGAGTTCTGTGTACCTCTGTGGTCTGAGAGGCCATTTCTTCCCCTAGTTTGGGGAAATTTTCAGCAATTATTTCTTCAAAGACATTTTCTATCCCCTGTTCTCTCTCTACTTCTTCTGGAATACCTATGATTCTTATATTGTTCCTTTTCGTTTGATCACTCAGCTCTCTTAAAATTCTTTCATTCCTGGAGATCCTTTTATCTCTCTCTGCATCAGCTTCTCTGCGTTCCTGTTCTCTGTTTTCTAGTCCATTAATGGTCTCTTGCATCTCGTCCATTCTGTTTTGAAGTCCTTCCAGAGCTTGTTTTATTTCTGAATTCTCCTTCCTTAGTTCTTGCATATTTCTCTGCAAGTCCATCAGCATGGTTATGACTTTTGTTTTGAATTCTTTTTCAGGAAGACTGGCTAAATCTATCTCCCCAGATTCCTTCTCAGGGGAAGATGTAGTAGATGCCGAAGCTGTCTGGGTTAGTCTTGTCTGGATCATATTTTTTTGCCTTTTCATGTTGACAGGTGCTATTGACTGTCAGCTGGGAAGGCCAAAATTTTCACTTGCTACTGGCCTTTACTGGGACAACTGCGACCCCTAGTGGCTTGTGTTGGGTAATTGCGTGTAGACTGGGTCTTTGTGTCTTGCCCAGCCGGAAGGGAGAAATTTCCCTTTCTGTGGGCGGAATTTGTCTCAGGCTGCTTCTCTGCTTTTGCAGCGCCCGGTGGGGTAATGGATGGGGGTGCTGCTTGACTGTTTGCCTCCTTGAGGGGTCTCAGAGCTGTTGCCCAGGGGGTTAGTGCACCCGGTTTTCCCTGTAATTTCCAGCTGCTGTACTGTGACCTGGGTTGTTTCCGTCAAGCTGTTAAGTCCCTGTCCCTTTAAGACTTTCAAAAAACCCCCGCTTTTCTTTGTCACAGGGGCATCAGCTTCGGCACCCGCTCAGAGGTCTTACTCCCTATTTCCCCAGTATCCAGGGCCCCCTGGGCACGTACTGTGTCTGCGCTCTGGCCCGGATGGCTGGGGCTGGGTGTTCGGCAGTCCTGGGCTCCGTCTCCCTCCCGCTCTGCCTATTCTTCTCCCGCCGGGAACTGGGGGGATGGGCGCTCGGGTCCTGCAGGGCCGGGGCTTGTATCTTACCCCTTTCACCAGTCGCTGGGTTCTCGCTGGTGTAGCTGCAGTCTGGCCACTGTCCTGCGTCTTCTGGTGTCTCTTTTAGGGCTAGTTGTGTTTGTTGTATTTTCAAAAGTATGTATGTTTTTGGGAGGAGATTCCCACTGTCCTACTCACGCCGCCATGTTGGCTCCGCCTCCGCCCCTTGTGATTTATTTTTTATTTCAGTTTGCTAATATTTTGTTGAGCATTTTTGCATCTATGTTCATCAGGGATATTGGTATGTAATTTTCATTTTCTGTAGGGTCTTTGCCTGGTCTTGGTATTAGAGTGATGCTGGCTTCGTAGAATGAGTTTGGAAGTATTCCCTCCTCTTCTATTTTTTGGAAAACTTTAATGAGAATGGGTATTACATCTTCTCTATATATCTGATAAAATTCAGCAGTGAATCCATCTGGCCCCAGGGGTTTTGTTCTTGGTTAGTTTTTTTATTACCGATTCAATTTTGTTGCTTGTAATTGGTCTGTTTAGATTTTGTTTCTTCCTTGGTCAGTCTTGGAAGGTTGTATTTCTGTAGAAAGTTGTCCATTTCTTCTAGGTTATCCCACTTGTTAGCATATAGATTTCCATAGTATTCTCAAATAATTCTTTATATTTCTGTGGTGTCTGTAGTGGTTTTTCCTTTCTAGTTTCCAATTCTTTTTATGTGTAGATTCTCTTTTCTCTCAGTAAGTCTGGGTAGGGGTTTATCTATTTTGTTTATTTTCTCAAAGAACAAGCTCTTGGTTCCATTGATTCTATTTATTCTTCTCAATTTTTTTATGTCTTCTCTGATCTTATTATGTTCCTCCTTCTGCTGACTTTGGGCCTCATTTGTTCTTCTGTTTACAGTTTCAATAATTGTGACTTTATTCATTTGGAATTATTCCTCCTTCTTTAAGTAGGCCTGAATTTCTATATACTTTCCTCTTAGAACTGCCTTCACTGCATACCACACAGGTTGGGGCATTGTGCTATTGTCATTTGTCTCCATATATTGCTTGATCTGTTTGAATTTGGTCATTGATCCATTGATTATTTAGGAGCACGTTGTTAAGCCTCCATATGTTGGTGGGCCTTTTTGTTTTCTTTGTAAAATTTATTTCTAGTTTTATACCTTTGTGATCTGAGAAGCTGGTTGGTACAATTTCAATCATTTTTAATTTACTGAGGTTCTTTTTGTGGCCTAGTATGTGGTCTATTCTGGACAATGTTCCATGTGTACTTGAGAAGAATGTGTATCCTGCTGCTTTTGGGTGTGGAGTTCCATAGATGTCTGTTAGGTCCATCTCTTCTAGTGTGTTGTTCAGTGCCTCTGTGTCCTTACTAATTTTCTGTCTGGTTGATCTGTCCTTTGGAGTGAGCACTGTGTTGATGTCTCCTAGAATAAATGCATTGCATTCTATTTCCTCCTTTAATTCTGTTAGTATTTGTTTCACATATGTCAGTGCTCCTGTGTTGGGTGCAGAGATATTTACAGTGGTTATATCCTCTTGCTGGACTGACCCCTTTATCATTATGTGATGTCCTTCTTTATCTCTTGTTACTTTCTTCCTTTTGAAGTCTATTTTGTCTGATACAAGTACTGCAACACCTGCTTTTTTCTCCCTATTGTTTGCATGAAATGTCTTTTTCCATCCCTTCACTTTTAGTCTGTGTATGTCTTTGGGTTTGAGGTGAGTCTCTTGTAAGCAGCATATAGGTGGATCTTTTTTATCCATTCTATTACTCTGTGTCTTTTGACTGGTGCATTCAGTCCATTTACATTCAGGGTGATTATAGATAGATATGTGTATTGCATTGCAGGCTTTGGATTCGTGGTTACCCAAGGTTCAAGGGTAGCTTCTTTACTATTTAATCATCTAACTTTAACTCACTTATTGCACTATTATAAACAAAGTCCGATGATTCTTTGTTTCTCTCCCTTCTTTTTCTTCCTCCTCCACTCTTCAGATGTTAGGTGTTTTATTCTGTACTCTTGTGTTTCCCTTGTCTTCTTTTGTGGATAGCTGATTTTATTTTTTGCCTTTAGTATTTGGTTGGTCTGCTTTCTTTGCTGTGATTTTCCCTGGTGACATCTATTTAGCCTTAGGAGTACTTCCATCTAGAGCAGTCCCTTTAAAATACCCTGTGCAGGTGGTTCGTGGGTGGCAAATTTCCTCAACTTTTGCTTATCTGAAAATTGTTTAATCCCTCCTTCAAATGTAAATGATAATCTTGCTGGATACAGTATTCTTCGTTCAAGGCCCTTCTGTTTCACTGCATTAAATATATCATGCCATCCTCTTCTGGCCTGCAAGGTTTCTGTTGAGAAGTCTGATGATACCCTGATGGGTTTTCCTTTGTAGGTGAATCTTTTTCTCTCTCTGGCTTCCTTTAATTCCCTGTCTTTCATCTTTGCCATTTTAATTGTACGTCTTGCTGTTGTCCTCCTTGGGTCCCTTGTGTTGGGAGATCTGTAGGCTTCCATGGTCTGAGAGACTATTTCCTTCCCAAGCTCGGCAAAGTTTTCAGCAATTATTTCAAAGACACTTTCTATTCCTTTTCCCTCTTCTTCTTCTTCTGGTACCCCTATTATGCGAATATTGTTCCGTTTGGATTGGTCGCACATTTCTCTTAATAGTCTTTCACTCCAAGAGATCCTTTTGTCTCTCTCTGCCTCAGCTTCTCTGTATTCCTGTTCTCTGATTTCTATTCCATTAACAGTCTCTTGGACCTCATCCAGTCTGCTCTTTAGTCCATTGACGGTTTCATTTCTGTAATCTCCCTCCAGACTTCATCCCTTAGCTCTTGCATATTTCTCTACAGCTCCATCAGCACAGTTATGACTTTTACCTTGAATTCTTTTTCAGGAAGATTGGTTATATCTCTCTCGCCAGGCCCTCTCTCTGGTATTGTTTGAATGATTTTGGACTGGACCAGGTTCTACTGCCTTTTCATGGCTATAGAAGTGATTGCTGGCAGGTGGTGCATGTGTCAGCTGGGAGAACAAAGTCCCTCCTTGCTTGCTGGTTGCCTTGCCCTTCTACGCTACCTGAGCTGACCCACACACAGGGAGCAGTCTCTGGGTTAATTCCATGACCTGCTGTGGGCAGGGTGGCCCTCGGGATGGTCTAAGGCACTGCCAGGTGTCGCAGGCATGCTAGGTGTGTTCTCCTGTGAGAACAGGGCCCCTTCCTGCCTTCCAGACTTTGGGCCGGCTTCTTCTGTCTGTGCCAGGTAGCTGCGTGCTGGTGGCAGCCTCTGGGTCTGGCCCAGTTAGCTGCATGCTGGGAGAACTGTGGTTGCTGTGGGTGGGGGCTGCTCTCCGGCTGGTCTGCAGCATTTGCCAGTCAGCCGGTTTGCTTGCAGCACTGGTGGGGTGGAATGAACAGCAGGCTGCTTATTGCCTGAGGGGCTTTGGAGCTGTGTTGCCACCCAGGGGGTTAGGGTACCTGAAGTTCCTTAAGATTCCCAGCCTGCTTGGCTGAGTGTGCCAGGACGATTTTGTCCATCTGTTGAACCCTTGTTCCTTTAAGACTTTTAAAGCACCCGCTTTTCTTTTGTCCCATGGGAGCCGGCTGTGAGGACCTGCTTGCCGTCTCCATTTCAGATTTTACTTTTCCATTTCTCTAATATCCAGTACACCATGCAATGTGTGTCTGTGCTCCTGGTGCAGATTACTAGGGCTGGTTATTTAGCAGTCCTGTGCTTCCAGTCCCTCCCCACTCTGATTCTTTTCCTCCCACCACTGAGCTGGGGTGGTGGGAGTGCTCGGGTCCTGCCAGGTCATGGCTTTGTATCTTACCCTTTTTGTGAGATGCTGAGTTCTCACAGATGTAGATGTAGCCTGGTTGTACTCTATCTTCCGGTGTTTCTTGTAGGAATAGTTGTATTTGCTGTATTTTCAAAAATATATTTGCTTTTTGGAGGAGTTTTCTGCCACCCTACTCATGCCACCACCTTGAGTGCCTCCTGAGAACTGCTATATTCTCAATCTTTATAAATCAAAATACAAACTAAAACTTTCTTGATACTGTATTAACAGCCCATTTCTTTACTCCTTTTCAGAGCAAGACTCCTTAACCGAGTTGTATTCAATTCTCGCTATATTAAATTACTCTCTACCATTCATTCTCTTGAATATTCCCTCACTTCTTCCACCCATCCAATTAGTTTGTCAAGATCACAAATGTTGCTAAACTCAATCCAATCCTCAGAATTTACCTTTCTTGATAATGGAGATGACATATTAGATCACCCCTTCCTATATGAGATACTTTATTTGGCTTCTTCCTATTTCACCTCAGTCTTCTTAATGGTTCCTTACCTACTTAATACCTAAACCCCATCATGTTCCAGGGCTCACTTCTCTACACTTCTAATTTCCATCTTTAAAATTCTTTTTATTTCACAATGCTGTGATCAAAAGACAAGAAACTGATTCACAACATTCCAACAGAGACATGAGTCTTTGGGCAATGACTTTAAGGTGATGTTTTATTACATACCCACTAAAAAAGTACCAATAAAAACAAATTAAATTTAATGTCTTCCTACCTACATGCAGATGATACTAATTCACGAAGGGAACAGAGTAATTTTATATGGGAAACATACTCCTTTGAGTGACTTTCTGATATTTGGGGGAACAAAAATTGAATACTAAATTAGGGCAAGGCAATAAATTCCCTAAACTGGGAAAAATTCCCCACTACTGAAAGAAAACAAAACAGAACAAGAAAAAACTCAATAAAACTCATTGCCAGACAAACAAAACCACTCCTAAAATTATCATGAGAAATAAGAAGTATAATAACTATTAAAAAAGGGGTGTAAGGTAGAGATGAGTAGTGATTCTATAGCATCTTATTACACTACTGGACAGTGACTGTAATGGGGTTTGTGGGGGGGACTTGGTGAAGGGGGGAGTCTAGTAAACATAATGTTCTTCATGTAAATGTAGATTAATGATAACAAAATGAACTGAAAAAATTATGAATAAAAGAAAAGGGTGTAAGGAAGTGCATTGGTATCCAGGTAAGAATGAAAAAAAGGAGCAACATTTTTGATCATGTAAGAAAATGTCTATTTAGTGCTGTAAAATTATGTAAATAAAAATATGTAATTATCAAGTTATACTTTCCTAGATACAAAATAACATAAAAATTGAGCTTTATTGGAAACAAATAAATTATATATATGATTTAAATGCATATAGATTTAAATTTTAAATACACTTTAAAAGCTGTTGCACACAGTTCCACAGTCCATGTGATCATTTCTTCTCCACCAAGTTGCAAAGCACTTGAAAGATATGGATTTCAAAAGGAACCTAAAACATCATAAAAGTTCATTAAAAATAATAGTAACTATAAAACAGTCCATTAGTTTTAAAATAACTAAAAGCTAAAACATTTATATTGAGAAAATTAGTGAATCAAGTCAGTACTACAAAATTTTAACTGCTGTCTAAATAGTTTTTACAGAAATTGTAATTTACAAATTAATAAAACACAAACTGTCTACAGGAAAAAAGCAATTTCAATATCTCTTTTTACTCTTAGGATAACAATTATTAACAGGATTTTGAATGTTTTCATAGCATTAATAGGATTTGCAAGAAAGAAATATAGAGATTCCAACACTTTATTTTTCTATGTATAAAAGGGTTGGGTGGCTAAGTTGGTATTAAGCACCTAACCATTTTAGTGTAACATACTAGTACCCAAATTGGTCAGTTCTTAGAACCACTAAGGGAAACTTTTCAAATTAGATTCTTGGTCTCATTGACAGAGGTTCTGATCTAGTAGTTCTAGGACAGAGTTCAGGAGTCTTTATTCGTAAAAATGCTTCCCTAGTGATTCTCAATGTTTGTTGCACATTAGAATAAAAACTTTGGGAGGTTTGGAAAATCCCAATCTTGGACACCAGACCAATTAAATAAAAACTCATGGGAGGAATCCATGTATAGATATTGTATATGTACATATGTATATATTTATGTATGTGTGTGTGTAAGTAGATATAAATATATATGTGTATGCATATTATTTTAAATCAGAATTTTTGAAAAATTTCTCAGGCCATTCCAATAGGTAGGCAAGACTGAGAACCATTGTTCTGGGTGATTCCAGTCATCAACAAGTCTGGAATATAGAGATTGTTCTTACATATACCTGCCAGGACTGTTTTTTGTTTTGTTTTCTTTTTTCACTTTATGTGCTACCCTGAGTCAACATATGTTTTCTTGCCTTGGTTACTCTTTTTATTCCTTTGTTTTGCTTTGTTTAGAAAAAGAAAGAGGAAAAAAGATATTCGACTTGCTATCTATTTAAAAGGGCTATCAATAATAAGACCTCAGATGTGCAGTCCGCTACTTTTATTTAGAATGTACATAGAAATCCAGTTATTTAAATTTTCAATATATGTTCTTTTAAAAGAAAGAAAATCCTCTTCCCAATAAAATTTTATAACACAGCACTACATAGAATGTCTAAACCAGATATATCATAAAACAAAGTATATGTTACTGAATTAGGTTTGGGAAACATAAAGAGAAGAAACAAGATTAAATTCTGTTTTAAAGCTAATGCATACATTCTCCAGATAAATAAATTGACCTGATTCACTAACTTTCTCTGGAAAAATTATGTAATCTAGAGGCCAGCACAGAAATTCAGCAACAAATCTAAATAACACACTGAAGATTTATTCAATTAACACTGATAATTTCAGAAATATATCGTTTGAATAAATGGTAAAAAACTACTGCTTAATCTGGATCAGTGAGTCAGGGAAGGACAAAACATTTCTAGGAGAAACAAAAAACACTGCTCCCAAAAGGATACACAAAAGGATACACTTTGTATGACAGTATTACAGCAGTATTTACGCAGGAATGCTTCTAAAGAAGAACAGCAGAACGCAGTTTGTTTTCTTCGTTTTCACATTACATTTACAAATAAGTGATTTTTTTAAAACACAAACTGAAAATTATTTTTCACTGTTCCACTAAGATATCTGTAAAGCTTCTGACTACACCAGTACAGATACAAGAAAATAAAATATTCAAGGCATCTCACAAAAGGAGCAAACAATAAGCCAAACTTTCTCTTATTTAGTCATATAACTTTTTCCAGTTTAATACCAATAATTCTTACTGATTTACATGTTCTTCCAGTTTAGAAGACGTAAGAAAATAAAAAACAAATATATATATATCTACTCATCTTTCTTAATCAAAACAATATACAACAAACTTTATAGTTTAAAATACTTAACTACCATTTTAATCATTAAATTAGTTAAGTATGCATTAAAATTACTTATTTGAAAGAGAAAAGATTCCATCCCACAACAAAATATGTTTATATTTCTGTAAGGTGTACAATTAGTAATTGGCAATGCAAATTCTCAGGCCCCACCAAGGGTGACCAATTTGTCCTGGTGTAGCAGATACTTTTCTACTTTTAGCACTAGGAATCTGGTATCACAGAAAATCCCCCAGTCACAAAAACTGAGATGGTTGGTTACCCAAGGCTTCCACTCCAGACCTACTGAATCAGAAACTCTTAAGTAGGAGGAAGCCTAGCAAACTGTTTTATCAAGCCCTCCAGGGGACTATAATGCATGTTAAAGATAAAGAACACCTGCTTTACTCTAGGCAGAGAAACTAAACACAGTCTAATAAAGACATATTCCACTTTCAAAGTTTTTCCTCCAAACTTAATTTTTATAAACAAATGGGCTCTACTCAGCAGACTCACAGACTCCAAGAAGGGACTAGTGGTTATCAAAGGGGAGGGCTGTGGGAGGGCGGGTCAGGAGGGAGGGAGATGGGGATTGAGGGGTATATATTTAGTACACATGGTGTGAGGGGTCACGTGGGAAACTGTAGCGCAGAGCAGGCAAACAGTGAATCTCTGGCATCTTATTACATTGATGGACAGTGACTTCATTGGGGTATGGGTGGGGACTTGATAATATGGGTAAATGTAGTGACCACATTGTTTTTTCATGTGAAACCTTCATCACAGTGTATGTCAATAATAATAAAAAATAAAATATAAATAAATAAATAAATAACAAATGGGCTCTACTCCAGTTATAATTTTGAAGTTTAATGGGAATTAATTACCTAGTTAGAGACAGAGATAAATAGATAAATGGATGGAAAGATTGATTCTTTAAAAACCTTATGATACCTTAATTACTACTCTATCAGGCTTTTATCCTTAATTTTATCTCAAGAAAGTCTTGTCCTTCTATTATGTTATATCCACACTTACCTTTAATAATTTTTAACACTTCTTTTTCCTTCTTTAGAATCTTGCTTTGGTCTAGCAGATCGAGCAAATTGCTAATATTTAAAAATTAAGGATTTTCTTCATAAACATGAAAGTCATCTTTCTAAATAATTATCGAGAACTTCCTAATGTAGGGTAGGAGTACGATATTTTAATTTAACTTTTATATTTGTCTTCCTCCTCCCAGCCATTTGCCAAATATTTTTCAAGTGCCTCTTACCTGCTGTCCATGATTTGGGGATGAAGTTAAAAAAATACCTTTTGTTTATACTCATAATTTTCTACACCTGGACTTTCACTACTTCATCTATCCCAGTGAATTCTAGTTGGCAAACTAAATTAGCAACTAAAAGCAGGGTAGTTAATCAAGGATATGTTTTGGTTATTAAAATTCTCAAATAGAAATATTAACTATAATAAAACATAAAATAACAGAACTATAGGATTCAAGATGGCGGTATGAGAGGTGAGACAGAGAATTCCTCCCAAAACCACATATAATGTGAAAATATAGTTAATAAAACTAACCCTAAAACAGTAAGAGGAAAGAATGCTGCACCAGACTGCATACAGACCTCACAAACAGGGCAGACCTCATGAAACAGGGTAACATAGAAAGCCTTGATCCAGTGGAACCCAAGTCCTTCCCCCACCCCAGCTCACCAGCGGAAAGAAGAGAAACAGACTGGGCAGGAGGAAGAAGCTTAGAACTGCTGAACACCCAGCCCTGGAGGTCTGCTTTGGACCACAGACCTACATTCTGTGGTGCCCTGGAGGTTGCTGGGGTTAGGGAGCTGGGACTGGTGGAGTGCTTGAGAGACTGAGATTCTGGCAGTTTGTGGAGGATGGGAATCCACAGCTGGCCACTCTAGAACAAAGGAAAGGCAGACGGTCTGAGAGGCTTCCTAGCGGGGAGAGGGATGCTGAAGGGGCGGAGTTTGCATGGAGCTTGCTACATGGGAGAAGGGACAGATGGACAAGGTTTTCTGAGCATGCTCTGCCCAGTGGGTTGGGAACTTTGAGGAGCTTCAGGCGCTCCATCCCCCTGGCTGCCTATATACTTCTGAAGACCCCCACTGTGATATGTAGCCTGCTGCGCCTTCCTCCTGGCCTGCCAGCACCTGCTTGCAAACCAGCAGTCACTGCACTGGTGTCAGCACAGCCAGAGGGAGGCCCGGCCTACAATAGCTAGAGACGCCAAGCAGAGCTTACACATGTGTGCTCCGCCCACTGGCTCTGATACTGGAGACAGGCACTGCATCCGGGAATCTGGAAACAGCTCTTTCCTCCCCCGAGGTACCAGCACCGCTCCCCTACGACCCCCAAAACCTCACTCTATGGGCTGAGCAGCTCCAGAGACTAGAGCTAGAGGGCACCACATACAATTATGCTATATCAAAGGAACATGGATCAGACCAAAATCTCACAAACCCCAGAAAAAGGGCCTAATGACACTGAATCACCAACCTTCCTGAAAAAGACTTTAAAATAAAAATCATAAACATGTTCATGCAACTCAGAAAAATTATCAAGAACTTAGGGATGAATTTAAGACAGAGATTCAATCATTAAGAAATTCCATATCTGAAATGAATCATACAATGGAGGAATTTAAAAGCAGATTAGATGTAGTAGAAGAGACAGTAAATGCAATGGAAATTAGAGAAGAGGAATACAAAGAAACCAAGGGTCATGGAGAAAAAAGGATCTCGAAGACTGAAAGAATATGAGAGAACTGTGTGACGAATTCAAATGGAACAATATTCTGTATTATACGGGTACCAGAAGAAGAAGAGACAAAAAGGAATAGAAAGTGTCTTTGAGGAGGTAATTGCTGAAAACTTCCCCAATCTGGGGAAGGAGATAGTCTCTCAAGCCATGGAGGAACACAATTCTCCCAACACAAGGGACCCAAGGAAGACATCATCAAGACATATAATAATTAAAATGGCAAAGATCAAGGATAAAGACAGACTTTTAAGATCACATACAAAGGAAAACCCATCAGGCTATCATCAGATTTCTCAACAGAAACCTTACAGGCCAGAAGGGAGTGGCATGATATATTGAATGCAATGAAGTAGAAGGGCCTCGAACGAAAGATACTCAATCCGGCAAGGTAATCATTTAAATTTGAAGGAGGGATTAAACAATTTTCAGATAAGCAAAATCTCAGAGAATTTATCTTCCACAACCCACTGATACAGTGCATTTTGGAGGAACTGCTATAGATTGAAGTATTCCGAAGACTAAATAGCAGTCAGCAGGGGAAATAAAACCACCATTGTAAAGGAGAACAATTATTCAGCAGATGCAAAATCAAATCAACTACCTCCAAAGTCAATCAAGGGATAGACAAAGAGTACAGAATATGATACCTAACATATAAAGAATGAAGGAGGAAGACAAAGGAGGGGGAAAAAAAGAACCTTTAGGTTGTGTTTGTAACAGCATACGAAGTGTGTTAAATTAGGCTGTTAGATACTAAGGGAATTACCCCTGAACCTTTAGTAACCACGAATCTAAAGCCTCCAATGGCAATAAGTAAATACTTATCAATAATCACCCTAAGTGTAAACAGTCTGAATGCACCAATCAAAAGATATAGAGTCACTAAATGGATAAAATAACAAGACCCATCTATATGTTGCCTACAAGAGACTCACTTCAAACCCACAGACATACACAGAATGAAAGTAAAGGGATCGAAAAAGATTTCATGCAACCAACAGGGAGAAAAAAGCAGAAGTTGCAGTACTTTATCAGACAAATTAGACTTCAAAACAAAGAAAGTAACAAGAGATAAAAAAGGATATTACATAATGATAAGGGGTCAGTCCAACAAGAGGATGTAACTATTATAAATATCTATATACCCAACACAGGATCACTTACATATGTGAAACATACTAACAGAATTAAAGGGGGAAATAGAATGCAATGCATTCATTTTAGGAGACTTCAACACACCATTCACTCCAAAGGTCAGATCAACCAGACAAAACAAAGTAAAGAGACAGGCATTGAACAACGTAGCAGAACAGATGGACCTATCAGACATCTACAGAACACTTCATCCAAAAGCAACACAATACACATTGTTCTCAAGTGCACATAGAACATTTTCAAGAATGGACCACACAGTAGGCCACCAAAAGAGCCTCAGTAAATGCAAAAAGATTGAAATTGTACCAACCAGTTTCTCAGACCACAAAGGTGTGAAACTAGAAATAAATTACATAAAGAAAATGAAAAAGCCCACAAACACATGGAGGCTTATAACATGCTCCTAAATAAGAATGGATCAGTGACCAAATAAAAACAGGTACCAAGGAATACATAGAGACAAATGAAAACAATAATTTAACACTGCAAATTCTGGTGCTACGCAGCGAAGGCAATGCTAAGAGGGAAGAATATTGCAATACAGGCCTACCTCAGGAAAGAAGAACAATCCCAAAAGAACAGTCTAAACTCACAATTAATGAAACTAGAGAAGGAAGAACAAATGAGGCCCAAAGTCAGTAGAAATAGGGACACAATAAAGATCAGAGCAGAAATAAATAATATCAAGATGAATAAAACAATGGAGAGCATGAATGAAAGCAAGAGCTGTTTCTTTGAGAAAATAAACAAAATAGATGAACTCCTAGATAGACTTATCAAGAAAAAAAAGAGTCTACACACATAAACAGAATCAGAAATGAGAAAGAAAAAATCACTATGGACACAACAGAAATACAAAGAATTATGAGAGAATACTATGAAAAATTATATGCCAATGAACTGGATAACCTAGAAGAAATGGACAACTTTCTAGAAAAATATAGCCTTCCAAGGCTGACCCAGGAAGAAAATGAAAATCTGAATAGACCAATTACCAGCAAGGAAATGGAACTGGTAATCAAAAAATTACCTAAGAATGAAAACCTGCAGTCCAGATGGATAAAATTCACTGAATTTTATCAAACATTTAGTGAAAACGTAAACACCCATCCTCCTTAAATTATCCCAAAAAGTAGAAGAGGAGGGAATACTCCCAAACTCATTCTATGAGGCCAACTACACTGTAATACCAAAACCAGGAAAAGACACTGCATAAAAGAAAATTACAGACCAATATCCCTGATGAACATAAATGCAAAAATACTCAACAAAATATTACCAAACCAAATTCAAAAATACATCAAAAAGATCATCCATCATGATCAAGAGGGAGTCATCCCAGGGATGCAAGGATGGTACAACATTCGAAAATCCATCATTATCATCCACCACATCAGAAAAAAGAAGGACAAAAACGACATGATCATTTTCAGATGCTGAAATAACATTTTATAAAATTCAACATTCATTCATGATAAAAATGCTCAACATACTGGGTATAGAGGGCAAATACCTCAACATAATAAAGGCCATATATGAAAAACCCACAGCCAACATTAAGCTTAACAGCGAGAAGCTGAAAGCTTTCCCTTAAGATCGGGAAAAAGACAAGGATGCTCACTCTCCCCACTTCTATTCAACATAGTTCTGGAGGTCCTAGTCACGACAATCAGACAACACAAAGAAATAAAAGGTATCCAGATTGGTAAGGAAAAAGTCAAACTGTACCTGTTTGCAGATGACATGATATTATATATAAAAAACCCTAAAGAATCCACTCCAAACAAAACTACTAGATCTAACATCTAATTCAGCAAAGTTGCAGGATATAAAGTTAATCCCAGAAATCCATTGCATTCCTATACACTAACGATGAACTAGTGGAAAGAGAAATCAGGAAAACAATTCCAATCACAATTGCATCCAAAAGAATAGAATACCTAGGAATAAAACGAACCAAGGAAGTGAAAGACCTATACTCTGAAAACTGCAAGACACTCATGAGAAAAACTGAAGAAGATACCAATAAATGGAAACACATCCCATGCTCATGGATAGGAAGAATTAATATTGTCAAAATGGCCATCTTGCCTACAGCAGTCTACAGACTCAATGCAATTCCTTTCAAAATACCAACAGCGTTCTTCAATGAACTAGAGCAAACCATTCTAAAATTCATATTGAACAACAAAATACTCCAAATAGCCAAAGCAATCCCGAGAAGGAAGAATAAAATGGGGGGAATTACGCTCCCTGACTTCAAGCTCTACTATAAAGCCACAGTAATCAAGACAATTTGGAACTGGCACAAGAACAGAACCATAGACCAATGAAACAGACTAGAGAGCCCTGATATAAACCCAAACATATATGGTCAATTAGTACATGATAAAGGAGCCATAGACATACAATGTGGAAATGACAGCCTCTTCAACAGCTGGTGTTGGCAAAACTGGGCAGCTACATGTAAGGGAATGAAATTGGATTATTGTTTAACCCCATACACAAAAGTAAACTCGAAATAGACCAAGACCTGAATGTAAGTCATGAAACTATAAAACTCTTAAAAGACAAAATACGCAAAAATCTCCTGAATATAAGCATGGGCAACTTCTTCATGAACATATCTCCCCCGTCAGGGGAAACAAAAGCAAAACTGAAGAAGTGGGACTATATCAAACTAAAAAGCTTCTGTACAGCAAAGGACACTATCAGCAGAACAAAAAGATATCCTATAGTATGGGAGAATATATTCATAAATGACATATCCGATAAGGGGTTGACCTTCAAATTATATAAAGGGCTCATGTACCTCAGCAAACCAAAAGCAAATAAGCCAATTAAAAAATGGGCAGAAGAGCTGAATAGACAGTTCTCCAAAGAGGAAATTCAGATGGCCAACAGGCATATGAAAAGATGCTCCACATCTCTAATCATCAGAGAAATGCAAATTAAAACCAGAATGAGATATCACCTCTTCCAAGTTAGGATGGCCAACATCCAAAAGACAAACAACAACAAATGTTGACAAGGATCTGGAGAAAGAGGAACACTCCAGCATTGCTGGTGGGAATGTAAATTAGTTCAACCATTGTGGAAAGCAGTATGGAGTTTCCTCAAAAAACTAAAAATAGAAATACCATTTGACCCAGGAATTCCACTCCTAGGAATTTACCCTAAGAATGCAGCACTCCAGTTTGAAAAAGACAGATGCACTGCTATGTTTATTGCAGCATTATTTACAATAGCCAAGAAATGGAAACAACCTTAATGTCCATCAGTAGATGAATGGATAAAGAAGATGTGGTACATATACAGAATGGAATATTATTCGGCCATAAGAAGAAAACAAATCCTACCATTTGCAACAACATGGATGGAGCTAGAGGGTATTGTGCTCAGTGAAATAAGCCAGGCAGAGAAAGACAAGTACCAAATGATTTCACTCATCTGTGGAGTATAACAACAAAGCAAAAACTGAAGGAACAAAACAGCAGCAGACTCACAGAACCCAAGAATGGACTAACATTTACCAAAGGGAAAGGGATTGGGGAGGATGGGTGGGAAGGGAGGGATAAGGGAGAAAAGGGGGCATTACGATTAGCACACATAATGTGGGGGGGCCCATGGGGAAGGAAGTATAGCACAGAGAAGACAAGTAGTGATTCTACAGCATCTTACTATGCTGATGGACAGTGAGTGTAATGGGGTATGTGGTGGAGACTTGATAATAAGGGGAGTCTATTAAGCATAATGTTATTCATGTAATTATACATTAATGATAGCAAATAAATAAATAAATAAATAAAAATAACAAAACTACAATGAATTCTTTCTTTAATGACTAGAAACATTTGAAGATACTGTAGTCTTTTAGGCTTAGCATGACAATGTACTTTTGAGCTGTGTAAGTGAAACATGTAGGTTGAATTTTAACAACCTCATGCTGCTGATGTTCCTTTATTTTCCAGTAAAAATCTAAATACATTTATGTGACTCAGCTAAGTAGTTTGTAACTGAGTATCTTACGATTTCTGAAGGATAATACAGAAGTTGGTTTTGATTACTCTTCTAAAAACTACAGTCTTTGGAACAAATTGATTTAAAGGATACAACCACCATAGGCTTTCCAGAAAGAACATATCCATTAGCTTCCTTTAAAGCTTTTGCAGCTGCTTTTTCATTTGGAAGTCCTATAAAAGCTTGCCCTTTCATGCGACCTTCTTTCATCAAGCGTATATCAAACCTAGAAGTCAAAGAAGAAAGAATGGTTTTGATTCAAAGAATGTTAAACAATTTTTGAGGAAGTGAACAGAAATGTGTTGAACACTTTTAAATGGTATTTCAGAGTAAAAATTACTGTATTATCTGATTAGCACTTTGGATTAGCACTAAAGATTAATTACTTTAGGCTTTTAAAAATTTTTTATATTGTATTCTAAAATTGATTCTATCAGTAGGCAATATAAATTTGATGATGTGCTTATATTTTTATTTTTTAAGCCATTTTTAATGTACTTATGTGATTTAAAAATTATCATCCTGTTCTGTGAAAACTGTAAGACACTGATAAAAGAAATTGACAAAGACACAAATAAATGGAAAGCTATTCTATATGATCATGGATAGGAAGAATATTGTTAAGATGGTCATACTACCCAAAGCAATCTACAGATTCAATGCAATTCCTATCAAAATACCAATGGAATTATTCACTCAACTAGAGCAAATAATCCCAAAATTCATATGGACCCATAAACAACCTTGAATAGCCCATGCAACCTTGAAAAGGAAGAACAAAGTTGGGGTTATCATGTTTCCTGATTTTGAACTATACTACAAAGCTACAGTAATTAAAATAGTACATGGTGATGACCGAAGAACAGAGACATAGATCAATGGAGCAAAATAACCAAACTAGACATAAATCCGCACCTATATGGTCAATTGATAAGTGACAAAGGAGGCAAGAACTTCCAATTGGAATTTCCCACTGGGAAAAAAGACAGTCGCTCCAATAAACGGTCCTGGGTAAACTGGACAGCTACATGCAAATGACTGAAACTGGATCACTGTCTTATAACATACACAAAAATAAACTCAAACCTAAGACCTAAGTAAAAGACATGAAACCATACAACTCCAGAAGAAACATAGGCAGTAAACACTTGAACATTGTTTTCTGGACATGTCTCCCTAGGCAAGGGAAACAAAAGCAAAAATAAACAATTGGGACTACAGCAAACTAAAAAGCTTCTGAGCAGCAAAGGAAATCATCAACAAAATGAAAGGCAACCTATGTGTGGAAGAATATATTTGTAAATGATATATGCAATAAGGGGATAATATCCAAAATATATAAAGAACATATAAAACCACCAAAAAAACAATCCAATTAAAAAAAGGAGAGGACCTGAATAGACATTTTTCCAAAGACATACAGATGGCAACAGGCACATGAAAAGATGCTCCACATTATTAATCAGGGAAATGCCAATCAAAACCACAATGAGATGTCACTTCACACCTATCAGAATGGTTAATATCAACAAGACAAAAAATGTTAAGTGTTAGTGGGAAGGTGGAGGAAAGGAAACCCCATACACTGCTTATGGGATTGCAAATTGGCAAAGTCACTATGGAAAGCAGTATGGAATTTTCTAAAAAAATAGAAATGCCACGTGACCAAGCAATTCCACCTCTGGGAATTTACCCAAAAAGAAACCAAAATCACTAATCCAAAGAAGATATATGCACTCCTATGTTTACTGCAGCTTTACAATAGCCAAGATATGGAAACAACCTAAATGTCCATTGATAGATGAATGGATAAAATATATGTGATACACATATACAATGTAATATGTGATACACATATATAATGTAACATTACTCAGCCATAAAAAATGAAAACTTGCCATTTGCAACAACATGGATGGACCAAGATGGTATATGCTAAGTGAAATAAGACAGAGAAAGATAAATACCATACTACACTTATATGTGGATTCTAAAAAAATAAAACAAAATACCTAAATTGAAATAGACTCATAAACAGAGACAGACTGGTTGTTGTCATAGGGGAGATGACTGGCAGGATGGGTGAAGTATGTTAAGGGAGAAAAAAATTTAGTGAGAATGTCTGGTATCGTGATCTGGGTGATGAGTGCTTACAAATGTCAAAATTCATCAAGCTGAACACTAAGATATGTGCACTTTATTGTATGTACCTCAAAATCAAAAATTTAAAAGAATTATATTATGAGCAAGTGTAAAAGAAACTTCAGTTTTTATTTCTTATCTCTAGTTTTAAACAATTCTGTCAGCCAACTCAATGCTACCTACTCAAACAAGAAAAATCACTATATGACCATTAGTAGAATGGCTGCTAGGAACCACAGAACAGTAACAGAATTCCAGAATAAAAGAGACCTCATTGATCTAGTCAAAACCATCATTTTACAGGTAATACCTAGAGACTGAATGACTTTTTCAAGTCTATACAGATAGCTAAAGTTAAAACAGAAACAAGTCATTTTTTTATTCCATTGCATACTCATTTTTTAACACATTTGAAAAAAACTTTATTTAAAACTCTAGAAAAATCAGACTATAATCTACAACTGAAGTATTATCGGTCATTTAAATACTCTATAAAATCAGCAAAAGCATATAAAGCATTTAACAATGCAGTGGAATTTATTTTTCTTAATTCACATACCTAGTCCCATGGGAAACAATTACTAATTTATCATTTTGATATATACAGCTTTTACAATATAGAATTTTTTTTCTCTCAAATTCTGCAGGCAATACTAGAAATAGAGGAAAAGGACATATACACATACAGATATGTTTTTATGTACACTACATTTATATATATATATATTTTTTTCTTTTTCTTGTCATCATGATTCAAAGTCAACAAGAAAAAAGACTAGTATTTTTATGTCTGCCACTAATGGGTGTAAATGGAGAATTTAACGCCATGGTGCTACCTGTGCATACCTACCTAAAAAGACACATGGGCCAGATGAGACTTTAAAAGTACTGGTTTCATAAGATTAAAACAAAATTAACTAGTTAGAGTCACTCCTCTATTTTACGTCTTCTGAAAAGTCTCTTTCCTTATGTTCTCAACTTCTAATATACATGGCCAAGGATCTTATACACTTTGAAGTTTACTAGTTACAGAATTACAAAGAATGAAATTCTAATTCAAACGTTAGCTTTTGTATCATGTACAAATCATATCCCTCTCTTTTGCTTTCACAAAATTGGCAGTCTTGCTTAATGCAGACCAATTAAAAAATGAGAGGTTACTATCAGGGTAAGAATCTAAAAAAATTGCCTGAGTGTTATATATTCCTGGATGAGTAATTAAAATAGTAGATCTCAAACTGTGGTCTTAGACCATCAGCTTTGGCATCATCCATGAACTTTAAAGAAATACAAACTCATGGGCCCTACTTCAGCCTAGAAAACCAGACTCAGGGCTGTACCCCAGAAACTTAATTTTAACCAAGGTCTCCACATGATTCTTAGGCAGGTTAAGGTTGAGAACCATTTCTTTAGAGCCGGGGATTGAAGCTGAAATAAATGATGAGGTCTGTTTCTATAAATAAAGTTTTACTGGAATTCAGCCATGAATAAAAATTTATGTATTACTTATGGATGCTTTCAGGTTACAAAGGAGGAATTGAGTAGTTGTAATAGGCACTGTATGGCCTGCAATAAAATGAAAAATAATAAATTTTTACTATTTGCCCTTTAACAAAGAACATTTGCTGACTCCTACTCGAGATATCTAAAAGATTATGAAACAGGTAAGAGCAATTTCTTCATATAATTTTTACTTCTAAAGCGAAAATGTTGGGATAAAAAAAGCATTTATTTGTAATAAATAAGAACAAAACATAAGTTAAGAATATGACTGACACTTACATTATTCGCTGTGTTTCTGATGAAAAGTCAACATATCTTCCAAAAATAAATTTAAGGTCCTAGAATTTCAACAAGAAAAAGACAAATGAGAAAGTCCAGAAAAAAAAGGAAAATAATAAAATCAATTTATAAATTTGAGCTTACCTTCTCTTGAACATGTTTAGCTAAATTCTTTACATAAATTCTACAGTTTGGTTCACCAGGTTCATAACTTCTGAAAACTGAAAGTGTTTCCATTTCTTATTTAAAAACAAAACAGAACAAGGACATAAAATTAAGATATTTTCATCAATTTTTCAAAGGAAAACGACATTCAACAGTTTTTCAAACAGTAACAACATTCAAATATAACTGTTAAATAGCATGATGAAAATGTTAATACCGTTGAAATTAATGGCAATGTTAATAATGGGATAAAAATATCCATTAAAAATCTGAATAATATGAAAATAAAGTTAAAATTTCAGACTAACTAAAACTTATACAATAAAATATCTACTATTAAAGCTCTTTAAGATGAGTTACTTTATTAAAAAGACTGAAGCAAATGTTTTAAATCATCTGTAATTGCTTGAAGTCAATTTCCTAAACTACCAGACACTAACATATTCAAATCTAAGATAAAGTACTCAAACATAATAATCAAGTATTTCAGACAAACTGTGGCTTTTGAATCCCTATATAGTTACTATTTAGTGTTAATAATCTTTTCCTGACAACTGTATGTTCTATGAAAAATGGTAGTTGGACATTTATTTCCCGTAATTTTGGGAAAAATTTTATGTATTAAATGTCAACCTATAACCCCTATTTTCCTAAAATGTCCTGTAACAGGAAAAACCCTTTAGAAGTAAAAATCTATCACGTTAAAATACAAAATCCTTAAACACAAACTTCTAATCACCACATAATTAAAACCATTTTCTTTTAAACTAACAACTGCTTTGCATGCATCTCAGATCCAGTATTATGATGGTATATCAACTGTATTTGGAAAATAGAATTCAAGACTATGGACCACATTGATTTATGATGTCATACAAAAGCTTTAGGAATGAAAACAAAGCATTTTCCCAAAGAGACTAGAAAACTGTATTGAAAGACACTTTCCTCCCTATGAAGTACAGGTATGAAAAACCAAAAGTGGTGATTAAAAACATGAATTGGAAAGATGTTTTAAAAGTATAAGCCTTAATTAAGGTAAATACCATGAATATTTGTTGTTTTGTTTCTGAAGCATCAAACAAATGAAAAATGGAGTTAATGCTTTATTTCATGAAATTACCTTCTCTAGAAATTCTGCCCCTTTCCAACTCCCTTCTAGAAATACATTCTGATGGCATTTCATCAGAGTCTTCTTTAGTCTCTTCTGTGATGTTCAAATTAGGTTTGGGGAAGATTTTTCCAAATCCTATGTTGGATTCATCAGCTTCAGAAGCAGGTAAATCTAAGAGTTAACATCAGTCATTAAAAATCCTTCCCTACAAAACAGTTTTTGTTTTACATTTTTAAGATATATTTTGGCACTAACTCTTTGGTGTTTCTCAGTGCTTTAGAATGGAAGAAGGCAAACTTTTCCTGAAAAGGTTCAAATAGTATGTATTTTAGGCTTTGCAGGTCATATGGTTTCTCACATGACTATTTCAAGTCTGCCACTGTAACATGAAAACCACCACAGACAATAAACAGCCAAATGTCATTTAAAGGGCCTGCAAAGTGGAAAGCAAAATAATCAATTTTCAACACATTTAGTTTGAGGTGCCAGGGGACATCTCATGGAAAGGTTTAGTGGGTAGATAGGTAGACTGTGTGCTTTGGGGGGCAATGATCAGCATTTTGTTTAACCTACTCACTCTGAACTACCAATAATTGCATGAAAAGAAACTTCTAATTAATTAACTAAATTACATAATTATCAAACTGCATCTGCTATTGGGATGGTCAATTAAGAACAGTATCTTGGCAAAACAATCTTCCGTGTTGTTTGGATTAAAAAAAAATTCATATGAAAACAACAACTCACAAGACAGTGATGCTGCTTGTTTCCTAACCAATAACACAGTTATACCAACAAAAACACAAACATCTCATTTAACAAGGAATAAATTAAGTCAATACAAGAAACCTACTTTAGTGTAAACATCAGTAACTAGACTAAATTTCACTCGAGTCCATTACTTGCAAAAGGCAACAATGAAAATATCATTAAGCACCAATTTTAATTATATAAAAAAGTTCAAAATGGATAGTATTCCATGATACTGAGGAAGACCGAATTGCATACTCTATAGTTCATGAATACTGAAATACAGAAATATATACTTTAAATCTAACACAAAAAGCAAATTAAACAGAATTTTTGCACAGCATATTTAAACACAAAAAATATGCTTACCGCAATTTTGTTCCTTTTCTGTGTCTTTCTTAAATTCAGTTGTCATGTCAGTAGTTATATGGAATTCAATTTTTTTATTACCTACAGGCTGTGGTTGCTCAAATACATCTGAAGGTAACAGTACTGGATGTAAATTGCTGTTTATAAACAATGACAGGATTACTTTGTAATTGCAAAATACAAAAAAAAAAAGAAAAAAATGAGTAAAGTACTATTTCATATTTACTTTAAATTTTAAAAGCTAATACTGATAAATCACTCATAATACTATAGGCACTGCACAAAGTAAATTTACATTTAATACTTCAATAAGCCCTAAAAATGTCCTACCATGGGTACTATTAAATTCCTAGCTTAGGTAGATAAAGAGATTGAGATTAAGGGATGTTATAAAAATGCAGTCACTCAGTAAATAACAGAGAGAGAGTACATGGGGACTACTGATTCTAAACACAGGAAACTTACCAATATGCGAAAAAGTTCATTCTATGTTTAATATGAGCATTTTTATACACTGTATTCTATACACTATATTCTATATCACTGTATAATAATGACATGCTTTCCAATACAGTAGCCGCTAGACAAATGTTTCAAGGCTAATGAGCACTTGAAATATTGATGTTGAAACTTTAAAAAACAGCAGATTTTAACATCTTTGTGCAAAAGAAGAAATCCCAGTAAATTTTTATACTAATTCTATGCTGAAATACAATTAAGATATGATAGGTTAAATAAATTATTAATTTCATCTGTTTGATTTTACTCTTTTCATGTAGCTTTTAAATTTTAATTTGTACATATATTTATTTTTAATTGTTTAATGCTGTTACAGAAATTAAAAACATGGGACTGTGGTATCAAGACAAACAGATGGGGAATAAACATCATTTACAATTAACATGAACTAAATACATACAGATTAAAGACTCCTTCCTTTAAAATTGGAAAAAACAGAATTTTAACAAACTCCTTTCTCAATTTACTTAACAGCTAAAAGGGAATTTACATTGTAGAAAAGCTTAATGAAATTAAAATTGCCATTTGTGGGGATCTTGATTAAGGTAATACATAAAATACCATGGCAAATGGGCAAAAACTTCTGCACTAATTGTTTTTTTTATTTTGACATTGTTAATGTACAAATTACTTGAACATTATGGTTACTACGCTCCCCTGATTATCAAGTCCCCCCCAACATACCCCATTACAGTCACTGTACATCAGCATAGTAAGATACTATAGAATCACTACTGTCTTCCCTGTGTTCCCAACCCCCTACATTATATGTGCTAATCGTAATGCCCTGTTTTCCCCCGTATCCCTCCCATCCCATCCATCCTCCCCAGTCCCTTTCCCTTTGGTAAATGTTAGTCCATTCTTGGGTTCCGTAAGTCTGCTGCTGTTTTGTTCCTTCAGTTTTTGCTTTGTTGTTATACTCCACAGATGAGTGAAATCATCTGATACTTGTCTTTCTCCAACTAGCTTATTTCACTGAGCATAATACCCTCTAGCTCTACTGATGCTGTTGCAAATGGTAGGATTTGTTTTCTTCTTCTTATGGCTGAACAATATTCCATTCTGTATATGTACCACATCTTTTTTATCCATTCATCTACTGATGACACTTAGGTTGCTTCCATTTCTTCGCTATTGTAAATAGTGCTGTGATAAACGTAGGGGTGCATGTCTTTTTCAAACTGCGATCCTGCATTCTTAGGGTAAATTCCTAGGAGTGGAATTCCTGGATCAAATGGTATTTCTATTTTTAGTTTTTTGAGGAAACTCCACACTGCTTTCCACAATGGTTGAACTAATTTACATTCCCAACAGCAGTGTAGGAGGATTCCCCTTTCTCCACATCCTCGCCAACATTTGTTGTTGTTTGCCTTTTGGATGGTGGCCATCCTTACTGGTGTGAGGTGATATCTCATTGTGGTTTTAATATTCATTTCTCTGATGATTAGCGATGTGGATGATCTTTTCATGTGTCTGTTGGCGATGCGAATTTCTTCTTTAGAGAAGTGTCTGTTCAGATCCTGTGCTCATTATTTTATTTGATTATTTGCTTTTTGTTTGTTGAGGTGCGTGAGCTCTTTATATATTTTGGATGTCAACACTTCATCAGATCTATCATTTATGAATATATTCTCCCATACTTTAGAATATCTTTTTGTTCTACTGATGGTATCCTTTGCTGTACAGAAGCTTTTTAGTTTGATATAGTCCCACTTGCTCATTTTTGCTTTTGTTTCTCTTGCCCAGGGACGTATGTTCATGAAGAAGTTGCTCATGTTTATGTCCAAGAGATTTTTGCATATATTTTTTCCCAAGGGTTTAACAGTTTCATGACTTACATTCAGGTCTTTGATTCATTTTGAGTTTAATTTTGTGTACAGGGTTAGAAAATAATCCAGTTTCATTCTCTTACATGTAGCTGTCCAGTTTTGCCAACACCAGCTGTTGAAGGGGCTGTCATTTCCGCACTGTACATCCATGGCTCCTTTATCATATATTAATAGATGTATATGCTTTGGATTATCTGGACTCTTGAGTCTGTTCCACTGGTATATGGGTTTGTTCCTGTGCCAGTACCAAATTGTCTTGATTATTGTGGCTTTGTAGTAGAGCTTGAAGTCAGGGAGTGTAATTCCCCCTGCTTTATTCTTCATTCTCAGAATTGCTTTGGCTATTCAGTGTCTTTTGTGGTTCCATATGAATTTTAGAACTATTTGCTCTAGTTCATTGAAGAATGCTGTACGTATTTTGATAGGGATTGAATTGAATCTGTAGATCGCTTTAGGCAGGATGGCCATTTTGACAATATTAATTCTTCCTAGCCAAGAGCATGGGATGAATTTCCATTTATTAGTGTCCTCTTTAATTCCTCTTAAGAATGTCCCGTAGTTTTCAGGGTATAGGTCTTTCACTTCCTCGGTTAGGTTTATTCGTAGGTATTTTATTCTTTTGGATTCTTTTGGATGCAATTGTGAATGGAATTGTTTTCCTGATTTCTCTTTCTGCTAGTTCATCATTAGTGTATAGGAAGGCAACAGATTTCTGTATGTTAATTTTGTATCCCACAACTTTGCTGAATTCAGACCTTAGATCTAGTAGTTTTGGAGTGAATTTTTTAGAGTTTTTTATGTACAATACCATGCCATCTGCATACAGGGACAGTTTGATGTCTTCCTTGCTAATCTGGATGCCTTTTATTTCGTGTTGTCTGACTGCCATGGCTAGGACCTCCAGAACTATGTTGAATAAAAGCGGGGAGAGTGGGCATCTTTGTCTTCTTCCCGATCTTAAAGGAAAAGCTTTCAGCTTCTCGCTTTAAGTATAATGTTGGCTGTGGGTTTGTCATATATGGCCTTTATTATGTTGAGTTACTTGCCTTCTATACCCATTTTATTGAGAGTTTTTATCATTAATGAATGTTGAATTTTGTTGAATGGTTTTTCAGCATCTGGAGATGATCATGTGGTTTTTGTCCTTTTTTTGATGTGGTAATGTTGATGGATTTTCGAATGTTGTACCATCCTTGAATCCCTGGGATGAATCCCACTTGATCATGATGGATGATCTTTTTGAAGTATTTTTGAATTCGATTTCCTAATTATTTTGTTGAGTATTTTTGCATCTATACTCTTTCATATATTGGTCTGTAATTTTATTTTCTGGTGGTGTCTTTGCCTGGTTTTGGTATTAGAGTGATGATGGCCTCATAGAATGAGTTTGGGAGTATTCCCTCCTCTTCAACTTTTTGGAAAACTTTAAGGAGGATGGATATTAGGTCTTCACTAAATGTTTGATAAAAGTCAGCAGTGAATTTGAGATTAAAGATGGCGGCATGAGAGGAGAGACAGAGGCTTCCTCCTAAAACTGGATACATTTAGAAAATTTAATTGGCGCAACTAATCCTGAGAGAGCAACAGGAAAGAGGACTGCGTCAGACTGCACACACCGGGAGAAAAGAGCAGACCTTCCCGAACGGGGTAACGTACCAGAGCTGTGGCTCTGTGGGACCAGAGCCCCTACCCTACCCCAGCTCACCAGCGGGAGGAAGAGAAACGGAGCAGGGAGGGAGTGGAAGGCTTGGGACTGCTGAATACCTAGCTCCGGAGATCTGCGCTGGGAGCACAAACCTACATTTCATGGTGCTTTCATGAGACTCGGATGACTACCGGGTTGGAAAGTTAATACAGGCAGAGTTCCTGGGGAGACTGGGATTCCGGCTGCTTGTGGAAAGCAGGGATCCATATCTGGCTGCTCTGGGACAAAAACTTATACCTGTGCGACCAGCCAACTGGCTCAGGCAGTGGAGACAGGCACAGGAGCCAGGGAACAGTTCTTTCCTACCCCCAGTACTGCTCCCCTGTGACCCCTGACATTGCTTCAGGGGCTCGGCAGCTCCAGAATAGAGCTTCTGGACACTAGAGGGTGCCATATACAAACATGAAACGCCAAAGGAACCTTGTCCAGAGTAAAATTGTTAATACAACTCCCAAGAAAGATTTAAATGATAAGAACCTCATGACTCTTCCTGAAAGGGAGTTCAAAATAAAAATAACATCCTAATGGAGGTATGGAAAGACATCCAAGAACTCAGGAATGAATTCAGGTCAGAGATCCAATTGTTAAAGAACACAATGGAGGGTATTAAAAGCAGGTTGGATACGGTGGAGGAGACAATAAATGAAATAGAAACTAGAGAAGAGGAATACAAAGAAGCTGAGGCACAGAGAGAAAAAACGATCTCTAAAAATGAAAGAATATTGAGAGATCTGTGTGACCAATCTAAGCGGAACAATATTCGCATTATAGGGATACCAGAAGGAGAGAAAAAGGGATAGAAAGTGTCTTTGAGGAGGTAGTTGCTGAAAACTTCCCCAATCTGGGGAAGGAGATAGTCTCTCAGGCCAGGGAGATCCACAGATCCCCCTACACAAGGGACCCAAGGAAGACAACACCAAGACACATAGTAATTAAAATGGGAAAGATCAAGGATAAAGAGAGACTGTTAAAAGCAGCCAGATGCAGAAATAGGATCACATACAAAGGAAAGCCCATCAGACTAACAACAGACTTCTCAGCAGAAACCTTACAGGCCAGAAGGGAGTGGCAAGATGCATTTAATGCCATGAAGCAGAAGAGCCTGGAACCAAGATTACTTTATCCAGCGAGATTATCATTTAAATTTGAAGGAGGGATTAAACAATTTCCAGATAAGCAAAAGCTGAGAGAGTTGACCTCCCACAAACCATCTCTGCAGTCTATTTTGGAGGGACTGCTATAGATGGAAGTGTTCCTAGGGTTGGATAGCTGTCACCAGAGGTAGTAAAATCATGGTAGGGAGGGTGGAGCAGCTGACTGCGAGGCAAATGCAAAATTAAATTGACTATCCCCAAAGCCAAGCAAGGGATAGAGAAAAAGTACAGAATCTGATACCTAATACATAAATAATGAAGGAAGAAGAAAAAGGAGGAGAAATAGAAAAGAACATTTAGATTATGTTTATAACAGCATACTAAGTGAGTTAAGTTAGACTCTTAGATAGTAAGGAAAGTAACCTGGAACCTTTGGTAACCACGAATCTAAAGCCTGAAATGGCAATCAGTACATACCTATCGATAATCACCCTAAATGTAAATGGATTGAATGCACCAATCAAAAGACACAGAGTCACTGAATGGAGAAAAAAACAAGACCCATCTATACGCTGCTTACAAGAGACTCACCTCAAACCCAAAGACATGCACAGACTAAAAGTCAAGGGATGGAAAAAGATATTTCATGCAAACAACTGGGAGAAAAAAGCAGGTGTTGCAGCACTAGTATCAGACAAAATAGACTTCAAAACAAAGACTGCAACAAGAGATAATGAAGGACATTACATAAAGATAAAGGGCTCAGTCCACCCAGAGGATATAACCATTCTAAATATATATGCAACCAACACAGGAGCACCAGCATATGTGAAACAAATACTAACAGAACTAAAGGGGGAAATAGACTGCAATGCATTCATTTTAGGAGACTTCAACACACCATTCACTCCAAAGGACAGATCCACCAGACAGAAAATAAGTAAGGACAGAGGCACTGAACGACACACTAGAACAGATGGACCTAATAGACATCTATAGAACTCTACACCCAAAAGCAACAGGATGCACATTCTTCTCAAGTGCACATGGAACATTCTCCAGAATAGACCACATACTAGGCCACAAAAAGAGCCTCAGTAAATTCAAAAACATTGAAATCCTACCAACCAACTTTTCAGCCCACAAAGGTATAAAATTAGAAATAAATTATACCAAGAAAGCAAAAAGGCTCACAAACACATGGAGGCTTAACAACATGCTTCTAAATAGTCAATGGATCAACGACCAAATTAAAATGGAGATCCAGCAATATATGGAAATAAATGACAACAACAACACAAAGCCCCAACTTCTGTGGGACACAGCAAAAGCAGTCTTAAGAGGAAAGTATATAGCAATCCAGGCATATTTAAAGAAGGAAGAACAAACCCAAATGAATAGTCTAACGTCACATTTATCAAAATTGGAAAAAGAAGAACAAATGAGGCCTAAAGTCAGCAGGAGGGACATAATAAAGATCAGAGAAGAAATAAATAAAATTGAGAAGAATAAAACAATAGAAAAAATCAATGAAACCAAGAGCTGGTTCTTTGAGAAAATAAACAAAATAGATAAGCCACTAGCCAGACTTACTAAGAGAAAAAGAGAATCAACACAGATCAACAGAATCAGAAATGAGAAAGGAAACATCACGACGGAACCAACAGAAATACAAAGAATTATTAGAGACTACTATGAACACCTATATGCTAAGAAGCTGGAACACCTAGAAGAAATGGACAACTTCCTAGAAAAATACAACCTTCCAAGACTGACCAAGGAGGAAACACAAAATCTAAGCAAACCAATTACCAGCAAAGAAATTGAAGTGGTAATAAAAAAACTACCCAAGAGAAAAAACCCAGGCCAGATGGATTTACCTCGGAATTTTATCAGACATACAGAGAAGATATGATACCCATTCTCCTTAAACTTTTTCAAAAAATAGAAGAGGAGGGAATACTCCCAAATTCATTCTATAAAGCTAATATCACCCTAATACCAAAATCAGGTAAGACCCCACCAAAAAAGAAAATTACAGACCAATATCCCTGATGAACATAGATGCAAAAGTACACAATAAAATATTAGCAAAACGAATTCAAAAATATATCAAAAGGATCATACACCATGACCAAGTGGGATTCATCCCAGGGATGCAAGGATGGTACAACATTCGAAAATCCATCAACATCATCCACCACATCAACAAAATGAAAGACAAAAACCACATGATCATCTCCATAGATGCTGAAAAAGCATTTGACAAAATTCAACATCCATTCATGATAAAAACTCTTAGCAAAATGGGTATAGAGGGCAAGTACCTCAACATAATAAAGGCCATATACGATAAACCCACAGCCAACATCATACTTAACAGCAAGAAGCTGAAAGCTTTTCATCTGAGATCGGGAACAAGACAGGGATGCCCACTCTCCCCACTGTTATTTAACATAGTACTGGAGGTCCCAGCCATGGCAATTAGACAAAACAAATACAAGGAATCCAAATTGTTAAAGAAGAAGTTAAACTGTCACTATTTGCAGATGACATGATATTGTACATAAAAAACCCTAAAGACTCCATTCCATAACTACTAGAACTGATACCGGAATACAGCAAAGTTGCAGGATACAAAATTAACACACAGAAATCTGTGGCTTTCCTATACACTAACAATGAGCCAATAGAAAGAGATATAAGGAAAACAATTCCATTCACAATTGCATCACAAAAAATAAAATACCTAGTTATAAACCTAACCAAAGAAGTGAAAGACCTATACCCTGAAAACTTTAAGACACTCTTAAGAGAAGTTAAAGAGGACACTAACAAATGGAAACTCATCCCGTGCTCTTGGCTAGGAAGAATTAATATCGTCAAAATGGCTATCCTGCCCAAAGCAATATACAGATTTGATGCAATCCCTATCAAATTACCAACAACATTCTTCAACGAACTGGAACAAATAGTTCAAAAATTGATATGGAAACACCAAAGACCCCGAATAGCCAAAGCAATCCTGAGAAAGAAGAATAAAGTGGTGGGGATCTCACTCCCCAACTTCAAGCTCTACTACAAAGCCATAGTAATCAAGACAATTTGGTACTGGCACAAGAATAGAGCCACAGACCAGTGGAACAGATTAGACACTCCAGACATTAATCCAAACATATATGGTCAATTAATATTCGATAAAGGAGCCATGGACATACAGTGGGGGAAATGACAGTCTCTTCAACAGATGGTGCTGGCAGAACTGAACAGCTACATGTAAGAGAATGAAACTGGATCAGTCTAACCCCATACACAAAAGTAAATTCAAAATGGCTCAAAGACCCGAATGTAAGTCATGAAACCATAAAACTCTTAGAAAAAAATATAGGCAAAAATCTCTTGGATGTGAACATTAGCAACTTCTTCATGAATATATCTCCCCGGGCAAGGAAAATGAAAGCAAAAATGAACAAGTGGGACTATATCAAGCTGAAAAGCTTCTGTACAGCAAAGGACACTATCAATAAAACAAAAAGGTACCCTACAGTATGGGAGAATATTTTCGTAAATGAGAGATCCGATAAAGGCTTGACATCCAAAATATATAAAGAGCTCACGCTCCTAAACAAAAAAGCAAATAATCCAATTAAAAAATGGGCAGAGGAGCTGAACAGACAGTTCTCCAAAGAAGAAATTCAGATGGCCAACATGAAAAGATGCTCCACATCGCTAGTTATCAGAGAAATGCAAATTAAAACCACAATGAGATATCACCTCACACCAGTAAGGATGGCCACCATCCAAAAGACAAACAACAACAAATGTTGGCAAGGTTGCGGAGAAAGGGGAACCCTCCTACACTGCTGGTGGGAATGTAAATTAGTTCAACCATTGTGGAAAGCAATATTGAGGTTCCTCAAAATGCTCAAAATAGACTTACCATTTGACCCAGGAATTCCACTCCTAGGAATTTACCCTAAGGATGCAGCACTCCAGTTTGAAAAAGACAGGTGCACCCCTATGTTTATCGCAGCACTATTTACAATAGCCAAGAAATGGAAGCAACCTAAGTGTCCATCAGTAGATGAATGGATAAAGAAGATGTCGTACATATACACAATGGAATATTATTCAGCTATAAGAAGAAAACAAATCCTACCATTTGCAACAACATGGATGGAGCTAGAGGGTATTATACTCAGTGAAATAAGCCAAGCGGAGAAAGACAAATACCAAATGATTTCACTCATCTGTGGTGTATAACAACAAAAGAAAAACTGAAGAAACAAAACAGCAGCAGAATCACAGAACCCAAGAATGGACTAACAGCTACCAAAGGGAAAGAGACTGGGGAGAATGGGAAGGTAAGGAAGGATAAGGGCGGGGAAGAAGAAAGGGGGTATTATGATTAGCATGTATAATGTGGGGGGTGGGGGAAAGGGGAGGGCTTTGCAACACAGAGAAGACAAGTAGTGATTCTACAACATCTTACTATGCTGATGGACAGTGACTGTAATGGGGTTTGTGGGGGGGACTTGGTGAAGGGGAGAGCCTAGTAAACATAATGTTCTTCAAAAAAAAAAAGAATTCAGCAGTGAAACCATCTGGTCCAGGTGTTTTGTTCTTAGGTAGTTTTTTGATTACCAATTCAATTTCTTTGCTGGTAATTGGTCTATTAAGATTTTCTGTTTCTTCCTGGGTCAGATTTGGAAGGTTGTATTTTTCTAGAAAGCTGTCCATTTCTTCTAGGTTATCCAGTTTGTTACCATATAATTTTTTATAGTATTCTCTCATAGTTCTTTGTATTTCTGTGGTGTCCGTGGTAATTTTTCCTTTCTCATTTCTGATTCTGTTTATGTGTGTAGACGCTTTTTTTCTTGATTAGTCTGGCTAGGGATTTATCTATTCTGTTTATTTTCTCGAAGAACCAGTTCTTGCTTTCATTGATTCTTTCTTTTGTTTTATTCTTCCCAATTTTATTTATTTCTCCTTTACTTTCTTTTTGTCCCTCCTTCTTCTGACTTTGGGCCTCATTTGTTCTTGCTTTTCTAGTTTCACTAGCTGTGAGTTTATACTGTTCATTTGGGATTGTTCTTCTTTCTTGAGGTACACCTGTATTGCAATATATTTCCCTCTTAGCATAGCCTTCGCTGTGTTCTACAGATTTTGTGTTGCTGAATTATTGTTGTCATTGCTTGACCTCTGTTTTTATTTGGTCATTGATCCACTGATTATTTAGGAGCATTTTATTAAGCTTCCATGTGTTTGTGGGTTTTTTCATTTTGTTTAATTTATTTCTAGTTTAATACCTTTGTGATCTGGGAAGCTGGTTGGTACAATTTCCATTATTTAATTTACTTAAGTTCTTTTTGTGGCCTAGTATCTGATATATTCTTGAAAATGTTCCATGTTCACTTGAGAAGAATGTGTATCCTGTTGCTTTTGGATGGAGTGCTCTGCAGATGTGCGTTAGGTCCATCTGTTCTAATACATTGTTCAATGCCTCTCTCTCTTATTTTCTGTCTGGTTGATTTGTCCTTTGGTGTGAGTGGTGTGTTGAAGTCTCCTAAAATGAATGCATTGCATTGTATTTCCCCCTTTAATTCTGTTAGTATTTTTTTCACATATGTAGGTGCTCCTTTATTGGGTGCATAGATATTTATAATAGTTATATCCTCTTGTTGGACTGACCCCTTTATCATTATGTCATGTCCTTCATGTCTCTTGTGACTTTCTGACTTTCTTTGTTTTGGAGTCTATTTCGTCTGATACAAGTATTGCACCTCCTGCTTTTTTCTGTTAGTTGCATGAAATATCTTTTTCCATCCTTTCACTTTGAGTCTGTCTATGTCTGTGGGTTTGAAGTGGGTCTCTTGTAGGTAGCATATAGACGGGTCTTGTTTTTTAATCCATTCAGTGAATGTATGTCTTTTGATTGGTGCATTCAGACCATTTACATTTAGGGTGGTTATAGACCGGTATGTACTTATTGCCATTGCATGCTTTAGATTCGTGGTTACCAAAGGATCAAGGGTAATTCCCTTACTATCTAAGTCTAATTTAACTCACTTCGTGTGATATTACAAACACAATCTAAAGGTTCTTCTTTTTTTTCCCTTTTTCTTCCTCCTCCATTCTTTGTATGTTATGAATCATATTCTGTACTCTTTGTCTATCCCTTGGATGATGACATCTATTTAGCCTTAGGAATACTTCCATCTACAGGAGTCCCTCCAAAATGCACCGTAGAGGTGTTTTGTGGGAAGTAAATTCTCTCAACTTTTTCTTATCTGAAAATTGTTTAGTCCCTCCTTCAAGTTTAAATGATAACCTTGCCAGATATAGTATTCTTGGTTCAAGGCCCTTCTGCTTCATTGCATTCAATGTATTATGCCACTCCCTTCTGGCCGTAAGGTTTCTGTTGAGAAGTCTGACGATAGCCTGATGGGTTTTCCTTTGTATGTGATTTTTTCTCTCTCTCTAGCTGTTTTTAAAAGTCTGTCTTTATCCTTGATCTTTGCCATTTTAATTATATGTCTTGGTGTTGTCTTCCTTGGGTCCCTTGTGTTGGGAGATCTGTGCACCTCCATGGCCTGAGAAACTATCTCCTTCCCCAGATTGGGGAAGTTTTCAGTAATTACCTTCTCAATGACACTTTCTATCCCTTTTTCTCTCTCTTCTTCTTCTGGTCCCCCTATAATATGAATATTGTTCCATTTGGATTGGTCACACATTTCTCTCAATATTCTTTCATTGTTAGAGATTCTTTTTTCTCTTTGTGCCTCAGCTTCTTTGTATTCCTCTCTTCTACTACATCTAATCTGCTTTTAAATCCCTCCATTGTATGTTTCATTTCAGATATGGAATTTCTTAATAATTGAATCTCTGACTTAAATTCGTTCCTGAGTTCTTGAATATTTTTCTGTACCTCCATAAGCATGTTTATGATTTTTATTTTAAAGTCTCTTTTAGGCAGATTGGTGAATTCAGTTTCATTTGGCCCTTTTTCTGGGGTTTGTGAAATTTTGGTCTGAACCACATTCTTTTGCCATTTCATAATTCTCTGTGGTGCCCAGAAGCTCCAGTCTTTGGAGCTGCTCAGCCCTAGAGTGAGGCTTGGGATTGTAGGAGAGTGGAGCTGGTGCCTTGAGGGAGGAAACATTTGTTTCCTGATTCCTGTCTGCGGTGCCTGTCTGAAGTGTCAGAGCCAGTGGGCCAAGCACACAGGTGTAAGCCTCTGTGCTTTGCATCTATAGCTGTTGTAGGATGAGCGTCCTTCTAGTTGGCCTGATGACAGCTCAGTGATTGCCGGTTTGCGAATCGGTGCCAGCATGCTGGGAGGAAGGCGCAGCAGGCTGCATGTCACAATGGGGAGGCCTCAGAGCTGAGTAGGCAGCCATGGGGATGGGGCACCTGAAGCTCCTCAAAGTTCCCAATTAGCTGGGCAGAGCACGCCCAGACAACCTTGTCCAGCTCTCCCCTCCCCTACGAAGCAAACTCCGTGCAAATCCTGCTCCTTTAGCAGCCTTCTCACTGCTAGGAAGCCTCTCAAACAACCTCCCTTTCCTTTGTTCCAGAGCGGCTGGGTACAGATCCCCTCCTCCATAAACAGCCATAATCTGTCTCTCAAGCACTCCCCAACGTCCACAGCACCATACAGTGTAGGTTTCTGCTCCCAAAGCAGACCTCCAGGGCTGGGTGGTCAGCAGTTCTAGGCTTCCACCCCCTCCCCCACTCTGTTTCTCTTCCTCCCATCGGTGAGCTGGGGTGGAGGGCTTAGGTCCCGCCTGATAAAGGCTTTTGTATGTTACCCTGTGTTTGTTCGTAAGGTCTGCATGCAGTCTGTTTCAGCCTTCTTTCTTGTTGCTGTTTTAGGGTTAGTTGTAACAATTAACTATATTTTCATACTATTTGTGGTTTGGGGGGGAATTCTTCATCTCACCTCTCATGCCGCCATCGTGAATCCTCCTTCCCTTGTTTTTAAATGATGTAAGTCAAGCAAATAGACAAAGTACATACAGAACCCTTCTTCATAATCAAGAAAAAAAATACCTGTGTGAAGCAGATGGTGTGTTCAACATATCCTTTATTTTTTGCTTTTTTCTCACACGGTGCTGCTTTACTGTTTTTGGTCTTTTAGGCTGAAGATTTGCTAGTTCCATCAGTTTGGTCATTCTACATTAGGGAAAGGTAAAGTAAAAAAGATTTCCTTATGTAGAAGCTGGCTATTACCACTGTTTCTGTTAAGTTGAAGTCTCTATTTGTGCCTGTAAGAAGTTATAAAATTATTTTTCCAGCCTAAGTATAACTTCTAAGCATTACCAATTTGACAAAAGCTCAAGTTATAATTCTCCTTACTCAACTTTCATCTTATTTTGAAGGAATTCAGAATTTACCTAATTGCAACTTATCTTTTAAAGATGTTTTATTATAAAAAATATTAGTTGACCAAATAAATGACTGGACTTGAGGCCAAAAATTTAACAGGACACACTAAAATAAGTAATTTATTGCCCTTTTCTTGGCAGATACTCAAAAGACCTTGCAAACACAGTAAAATTATGAATTATACTGTAATTATTAGAGTACCTGGACTGAAGTATTTTTTACTTAAAAGCATTTTGTGCATAGTTGTTGCAAATGAATCATATAAACAAGATAACTTACTTGAGAATAAAGTTTTCAAATACTATACTCTGAAATAGCTTGTAAGTAACAGTCAAGGTGTGACAATTGATACCCTATACATACCTTATCTCCATCATGACTAATATCTAGACTAGATCTAGCCTAGGCACTTTTGTATCTTCCATAGGATCAGAGAAGAACCTCTAAAAACTAAATAGACACAGCTCTACTTCTCCAGATTTATATTTGGGAAATTTGAAAGCAAAATATACATACAATAAAATGTAGGGAAGGAGAAGAGTGTGGTTAAAATAAGTTTTAAAACTTTTATCCCTAAGCAAGGAAAAATGTATACATATGTTTTAAATTGTTAAAGCCTCTGAATAACCATGGTTTACCCAAAATTGTATGAATAAATCCAGTTACACAAAACATGCACGTTTATTCATAAACTGTTCACCTACAGAATACCAAACCTCTACAAAAAGTGTGAGAAATATATTATGCAATCAATAAATAGTTTCTGAATAGTACCATTTTTTTAAAAACATTTCCAGAAGATGACAAGAGAAGCATGAAACCAGAGATTATTTCATGTAAAGGTTTTGCACTCATGACTCTAGACGAATTATTTGCAGATTTCCTCACTACATCCCTAAATGGAAATCTAAATAAATAAAATGAAAAATAAACAGAAAAGGTTTGGTCAGTCTACCGACAGCATTTGTAATTATTACCATTACTTTCATAAAGAAAGTAAATTTTGCAGAGGTTAAGAATTAACCCAGTGTAGCACTCTACACTGTTCTTCACATAGCAACAAGTTTTACACAAGAACTGCCAGCCTTCCTAAACGTCTCAAATCAAGACTGATTACTGTATCTACCCTTATTTCTTAGCTTCAGTGGCTCCCTTACACTTTCATTTTCAACTCTTTCCCTATACACTGAGCCACGACTTAAGCGAACATTGACTCAATAATAGTAAAATTGTTGCTGATTATTTGTATATGTTGCCCACATTGCCTGCTTGGATTTTAACTCATGTTAACCATTCCTGTATCTCACCAGTTCTGTGCATAGTTAAGATTCACATCCTTTGACCATACTGGTCTTCTAGGCTCAGGGTTGAAAAATTACAGCCCATGGACCAAATCCAGCCATATTTTTTTGTTGTTGTTAAATAGAAAGCTTTGTTGAAACACAACCACATCCACTCATTTTAGGAACTGTCTATGGCTGCTTCCCACTAAACTGGAACTCCTTGTCCCTACACTGAAAATGTTTATAATTCCTGTTCTAGGCTATGCTGTGGATTATATGCCTGACATTAACAATTTACTGCTCTTAAACTGAAGGAACAAAACAGCAGCAGACTCACAGACTTCTAGAAGGGACTACGAGTTACCAAAGAGAAGGGAGTGGCGATGGGGTGTTGGGGGGTGGAGGGAGGGAGAAGGGGATTGAGGGGCATTATGATTGGCACACATGGTGTGTGTGGGGGTAACAGGGAAGACAGTGTAGCACAGAAAAGACAAGTAGTGACTCTGTGCCATCTTGTTATGCTGATGGATGGTGACTGTGGTGGGGTGTGTATGGGGACCTCGATAATATGGGTGAATGTAGTAACCACCATGTTGTTCATGTGAAACCATCATAAGACTGTATATCAATGATACGCTAATAAAAAAAATGTACTGCTCTTCACCAAAATCTTAAAATAAATCATCAAGAACTACCAATAAAAAGAATAGTTCATCTGCAGTAGTTACTATGAATAGTTTTGTATAAAATCCTACAAAATTGTTCTAGAAATTATTCAGAGGTGACTACACTTCAGGGGACTAAGCTGAAAAATCATGAAAATAATCTATTCTTGTCCATATAATTTGAGAGAGTTGTTTTATAAAATCCCCACAAAAGAATTAGTGAATAATGAATCATTGCTCCCAGAGAAAATTAAGGATTCAGTTCCTGCAAGCTCACATTTCATCAGTTGATCAATACAAATCTTGTTTTATGTGTATTTCTATTTAAGAACACCTTATTTCATCTTGCTGATTCACTAACATTGAACTCATAGTCAAGAGCACTATAACTTAGAACTGAACAAAGCTTATCTAACACATGTACCTTCTCCATAGGACACATAACAGCTTTCTTGATCTCGGAAACATCAGACAGCACTTCAATATATGCTTGGGGACCATTTTAAACAGCAAAATCACCAGCAAACAGCAGAAAAATGTGAAAAACATGGTACTAAATGCACCATAGTACAGACACTTGTTTATATTAAGAAAGCTGAAATAAATGCAGAATGTCACCTTGTTTTACCTCATCTAGGAATGTGCATGTAAAGAGACTCAAAATTTTCACCACTGTGTGCATGCCCAAGTCCACAGAAGACCATAAAAGCATTGCAAATACTTATTTTGGGGTACAAATAAATTTTATCAAGTAGGCAAATTCATAAATGCAGAATGCACAAATGAGGATCAATTGTACTTTATAATAACAATCATCAATCTAAAAAATTACTCATTATCCGAAAATTTTCCTTCCATCTTGGTATCCGGCCTCAGGTCTTAATCTATAGCTACATATATGCTTGAGGGGTTGGGGCAAATTCTAACGACCCCAAATTATGAAGAATTATATGCAAATTTAAGAAGAATAAGAGATTCTCTCTTCCATATTCTATGTTTTTAGAACCTAAACAAATATTATTAGACATCACAAACCTCTGTCGGTCTTCATCATCACTGCTTTCATATTCTGATTCTTTACTAGATAATTCCTCATCCTCATCAGGCAAAGGAGGTTCCTCTGGTGGCTGAGGAGACGCAGGTGGAAGAGGTGCATGTAATGGCATATAGTCTTCATACTAATTAAAAAAACAAAAATACTATGGCAATCTATGATATAAATAGAAAAGAAAAACGATTTATATTCAAATACATGATTCTCATATTGCTTTTATGATATTTTACACATTCGACAACTACTGAGGTAATACCTCCTGTGGCGGACTGCTAGCTGATCATAAAATTTACTTCATCTTCCTTGACCCCTAGGCTAAACTAAATTCTAAACTTCCCTGCCAGTTAGATTTCATCATCAAACTGAGTTTTAGCCAATGGAATGTTAGCATAAAGCCTTTCACACATAATCTTCTCTTCCTTCTTGATTTGCTGTTCCAACCTGAGAATGTACATAGTAAAAAAAACTCCTGAATTGTTTGAATCTCCTCAATAGACAGAACACCATTTTGCCCTATTTTAGGAACAGACCTGACATGAGTACGAAATAAACTGCATTAAGTGACTAAGATTTGAGTTTTATTTGATAACAGCAGCTAGCATAATTTTAACTAATATCTCTGCAGTGTGCCAGGCACTGAGGTGTTAGGGTTATATAGGAAAATTATGAAGTCAGTAATATACACATTAGAAAAGCAGACAATATACAACACACAACTGAAATTTTCTACTTATATGTTATCACTCAAAATAACTTCTCGTTGCTATTATCTAAAAAGTACTAAGAATACTATAGCTAAATAACTAGAATTATGCAAGAGCATACATACCTTACTGTCTAAATTACTGATAGATTTGCATAGTAAATTTAAAAAATATTAGCAACATTTCTTGTCTTCTGCAAATGAAGCTCTATGTGTAATAAAACCAGAACAATGGAAACTTCAGATAATTTTGTTAAATGTAATTATAGAATGGCAAAAAGTTCTGGGTCAAAAGAATAAACAACACTGGCAGAAATGATGGCCTCCAAGCGTCTCTTTCATGTTCTGGCTTTCTCCCACTTTTTGTTCTCCACTTGACTATTATTATCTCATTAACTTTATATCTGTTCTTTATTCTGAATGCACATACAGGTCATCGGCACATTTGTAATATTTAGCCTCATTAATCTTACCTCAAGAATATAAATTTTGAATCTTAAAAATTTTAAGAGTTTTCTTACCATGGGAGGTCGTGCAGTAATTTGTCCAAAAGGTGTGGGCAAATTCATTTTATTCATAAGATGAAGTACCTTAGAGTGGTAAAACATTTAAAATCACACAGTAAAATAACGATTCAACTCACACCTTTTATTTTATACACTTGAAAACTTCGCAACAACACTAGTGGTTAATTTAATGCAAAGGCTAGTCCACACTGAACTTTTACAATCACAGGACAGGGCTAAAAGAAGGCACTGGCATATACCAAAAGACTAGCCTTCCTAAAATGTTTGTCAGTTCTACAAATACTATTATCTTATTAAAAATATCATGTTCTTCCAATGCAAAAATCTACTACAATGTTATGTCCTTTTCTCTAATAATTGTGACATTATGAATCACAGAGAAGTACAATAAAGAAAAGAAATATCATCTATATTTTGTACTTCAAAGAAGTATCTTATTTTTGTCAATACTTTCAGAATTTGCTGAGGGGGTCCAATAGGTCTTTTCCTATAAGAATGAATCTCTACATTAAAGGTATGCTAAGTAACAAATAATTGTTAAGAAATTATATTTCCAAAATTATCTAATGTTATTAGTTATTAATATTAAATATAGTAGTATGTTTATGCTATAGTTTATAAAAGTTTATATACTTTACTTGAATACAGTTAATATTTCATTACCATTTGCCGTGGACTGAATGTTTGTGATACCCCCCACAATTTCCTATGTTGAATCCTAGGCTCAATGTGATGGTATGAAGAGGTGGGGCCTTTGGAAATAATTAGACCATAAGGCTAGAGCCCTGATGAATAGGATAGGTATCCTTTATAAAAGGGGCCCTGGAGACCTCTCTCACTTTCTCTTAACTATGTGAGGATATAAAGAAAAAACAGCCCTTTGCAACCCAGAAGAGTGCCCCTCACAGAACCCAAACATGATGGCACCCTGATCTTGGACTTTCAGCCAACACAACTGTGAGAAATAATTTTTGGTTGTTTCTAAGCCACCCACTCTATGGTACTTAGTTATAGCAGCTTGAACTAAGACATCTTTAAAATGCTGCAGTATCATTGCGTGTTGAAATTAGTCTAATTAATACTACTAAGAAAAATTATGATTTATTATAGAAAATAATGTATCAAGTTATATAAGCATTTATTTAGAAGAACTTAAGTTTTATTTCACTTACTTACCTGTACATAGAACTTAGGCACACTTGCTAAAGCATTTACTATGTTTGCTAGGATTGTGCTTGAAGGTGGTGGATACATGTACTTGAGGCATGAATTCAGAGGAAAAGTCAGCCTGAAAAAAATTATTTAAAATCCTTATCATGTTTTGTATATTTCACACCAATAACTCACTTTCGGTAACCTTATCACACACAATATTACTCAAATGATTCAGTACTCTTAGATTTACCTTGATTTACTTTCAGATTTTTTCTACAAGATCTAAATAAGTACAATTTTTAAGAAACTTGCTTTCTGATTGCATTACAGAAAAATAAGGTATTCATCAGAGCTCATCTTAGAACTCTAAACATTTGAATGGAACCAAATTCTGTGACAAACTCTTATAACTCAAAATGTTTAATCAATGCATTAAAAATGACACAGTATGATCCGGCAGCTGAGGCATTCAGGGTCTGGCATACCGACCCAGTGGGAAAATGCGATCTTTGACTGAAGAGGAGACCCATGTAATGTTTGAAAAGATAGCAAACTACATTGGGGAGAATCTTCAGCTGCTGGTCAACAGGACCGACGGCACCTACTATTTCAGGCTGCACATCGACTGGGTGTACTACGTGAGTGAGATCCTGAAGTTGGCTGCCAACATCTCCAGGGACAAGCTGGTTTCACTGGGGACCTGCTTCGGAAAATTCACTAAGACCCACAAGTTCTGGTTACACATTACTGCTCTCGAGTAACTTGCACCCTATGCCAAGTATAAAGTATGGAAAAGCCTGGAGCAGAGCAGTATGGGAACGATGTGTTGAAATCTGGGCTGGATGGAATCACCAAAAATACTTCTCAGTACTAGGGAGTGGTGGTCTACTTCACGCAATACATCCCATTGGGTTTTGGGGTGGCAGCAAAATCTACACAAGACTGCAAGAAAGTAGACCCCATGGCTACTGCGGTATTTCATTAGGGCAGACATTGGGGAATATGTGCGGCACGAAGTGACTTAAAAAGAAATCGTTGCAAGGACTTACGGCTGTATGGAAGGGCACCTAGCTTTGTTTCCTGCGTCTGTGTAGGCTACACCATCACGTTGAATTTTGTCAACCCCGTGACCTACTCAGGGACTTCTTAGTTTAAAATTCTATTATGGACGAATGCAGGCTGAATTCTTACTATGCAGAAATGGCTCAAAAATGGCGTTTCAGATCTTTGTGTTCATGACTAAATAAAATACTGTGTTTTATATTTGAATTAGAGGGCTTGTTTCAAGTAACAGGTTCTAAATCGTTGGAACTGGGGACAAGAATGGCTTATTGTTATCTGTGATAACACTGTTTTCCAAACTCATTATTAAGAACACAATGGATTTTCTTCATTATTTATTAATACTATGAAAGTTAGATATTACCACATCAGAGCAGTGGGCTGTGTGGGATATTACAAATGGTATTTGGATAAAATAAGTAAGAGCAATTTATTTTGATTTTCTATGCAGTAGGTTCCATGTGGTGTGAAAGAGAAACTTGGATTCAAACCCCAGTTGTGACATCTACAAGCTGTATGGCCTTAGATGAGTCATTAAACTTTAATAAGCTTCATTTTCTTCTGTTTCAAATAGCTTTGACCTTCCTACTTAAGGGTAGTTTTTAGAATTAGAAATCATGATTGAAAACACCTAGCACAGTGCCTAGCAAATGATAGGTGTTCAATATTGGATGCTAAGAATTATTTTAACATTGCATATACTGAGTACTTCTATTACTAAGAATAAGATCTTAAGAGTGTAACTTGATTACATTATGTTGGTTTTTACAAGCTGTTTTCCCAGTCTTTCTTTTTCTTGGATGATATGATCCCAGGCTGAATGTTTTTTTCATCACCTTGATTTCCTAAAACATAATTCCCCTTATCAACTTTTACTTACCTGACTGGACTGAATAAAAAGCACTAACAAGAGACCCTGAAATAATTCAGTCCTCCATCCTTCCAAAGTCCCTCATGCCTTCCAAAATTATCTTTAGAATTATTAAAATATACTCTTTTAAAATGGAAAACATTTCACAAAATTTTTTTTAAACTACCTGTATTGTACAACTTAATGAAAACTTATTTTAAATTTCAAAGGTGACATCTCCAAAAAAATTCTTTCCACCTACCAAAAAAAAAAAAATAAATGACACAGTATGTAAGAGAACATCCTTGTGTAAAAAATTATCTTATTTGCAATATACACACCCAGAACAACAAAGCCAAAGGAATAACAAATTGCAAACAAAAATACTAACCCATGGTTTGGTGCAATTTCATTTTCTATAGTTAAACAACCAAGTTCTTTCTTTTCTTTCTCATCTTCCACAGGGTCTTCAGACCTAGGAAGTATAGAACAAAATTAGTCTTATCTTTGGAAATAAAGTGAACAATTGTATACAGAAAAGACATTATCTTTTCAAATATGGTATTATAGTTCCATAGTAACTTTCAAGCACTTCTCAAACAAACACCAATGTAAAGGAAGGTAAATAGTCAAACTTTAGTGAATAGCTTCTCTGTTCCAGATACTATACAAGGCATGTATACATCTTCTTTTACTATTCAAAGCAACCCTAACAAGATGGTATGATAAATCTCATTAATCAAAAAACCAAAAAAAACCCTCCCCCTTAAGTTTACATGGTATGCAACAGTGGTACTCAAATGTCTTTAATGTGCATCAAAATCACCTAGAGGGTTTGTTAAAACTCAGACTGATGGGGCTTTATTCTGACCTCCACAAATTTCTAATTCAGTAGGACTGGGTTAAGGCCCAAGAATCTGTATTTCAATGAAGAGCTGACATGATTCAACTGATCCAGGTACTATTTTGAGAACTACTAATCCAACACAAATTTGAAAAGGTTATTTAAGTAACCACAAGTTACAGCTGGGAACCAAATACCAGTTTTTATTTCAAAGGCCATGCCTATTCATGACACCCTGTCATCTGTAATACAACAAGGACTTTATACCAGCTACTTCTCTCCACTTAAACTTGAATGCTTTTCACTCCATTCTCTTCCCACTTCACATTAATTCCTAATAGTAAATCAACACTCTGGTCTCTAATGCACAATTAGGAACAAAAATATATTGTTTTAATGTACTAGATTCAATACAGAGATGTATCATTTATTGTTTCAAATTATTTACTTGCAAGTCTGAAAACAATCCAACAGCAATACAACTGATTAAAATAAATACTTTAAAATGTTAGGAAAACCTAACTATCTGCATACCTTTTCTTCTTTTCAGTGCCCGAAGAAGGACATGGGGAATGAACTCGATCTTGCTCTTTTGCAAATTCAACAACTAAAGTATGACCTAAAAGTTTCAGCTGATGGAGTCTTGTCAATGCCTTCATTTGGAAGAACAAGAGAGCAAAAAATTTTATAATTGCACCAAAAACTGTTAAGAGACTGTCTACAAAATAATTTATACATGTTCTTTGTTAATGCTCTTAACATTTCCTTCGCTATTTCTAATCTCAGACTGTCAAGCCTTTATCACTTATAAAGCAACTGCTTCCTGTCACTGAGCAAAACTAAAATCTGGTTAAATTCAAGTCTGCCTTACCCGGGCAGCAGAAAATGGTTAGAAAAACAAATCTAAAAAATGGGCTAGGTGACTTTAAATTCATGACCACAACCACACATCTAGGGGTGAACATTAATAATGTCACAGAGTTACATATTACATTCTTAGTTCCTTTTTTCCAACAATCTCCAAGAAAATTTTTACTTTCTCCTTATCCCTCAACCTTACAAAATCCCTCTCCCATTCTTTTAGCCTAAGACCTTGCTTCCTACTTAGCAAAAACTGAAGCATCCAGATTGTCACCATAACTCCCCATCAGTATACCAGTATACGCACACACATATTCTATCTTCCATTTGTTATCATTTATTACTATCCACATTTTCTCTAAACCCAGTTGTCTGACTTATAAACTAACTAAATCGCACCCTCTTCACCTACTCAAGAGTCTATCTTCTACTCTCTGGAACTTTATAGGGGCTGTTCTTACACTGTATACTGCTAATTTTCTGTCTTCTCCTGCATCATCCACATCAACATACAAACATGCTCCTATTTCTCGCATCCTGAAGTTATTTATTTTTTCTTCATCTATTGATTCTATGTACACTGCCCTGCACTGCCTTTCCCCAGACACACCCACTTTTATTAGGTTGGCAGTAAAACTTAAGAATGAGCTAAGTGCTCTCCTAAAATTCCTTTCTTCCAGAAAGTCTCGTACCTATTCTGATCAGGCCAGTGACTTAATCAGTCCACGAACACTGCTTGTCAAGAAATTCTGTATCACCAAGCCAATAATTAACTCTTGAGTCATCTTTTTTACTGCATTTAAGCATTAGCATTTACTACAAGATCATTCCCTCTACATGTTCTTCATTTGGTGTCAAGACACCATACTTTCCTAGTTTTCTTCTTAGCTTACTGGCTTCTACTCCTCAATCTCTTTGGCTTGTGCCTGCTCAAACTCTTAATGTTGGCATATTCCAGAGCTCTATTACTGGTCCTATCTAGTTTTCTGGTGTTCTAACCCAGCATGCTGAATTTAAACTCCTTCTGTATGCTGATGATTTCCCAATTTATAACTGCATCCCAAACCTTTGTACTCAAGTCCAGGTATACATACAAACTACCAGATAGCTTCCCTTTGGTGTCTAATAAACTGAAAATCAACATTTCAGAAACTGAACCACTAATCTTCTCTGACCACCCCCCCAACCATTGTTCTCTATCTAGAGCCTTCCCCTTTTCAGTTGATGGGAACTCCATTTATTATTTCATAAATCTTGGAATCATTCTTAACACCTCTTTCCCACATTGCATACCAAAGCCATCAAGAATTCCTATTTGCTTTTACTTTCAAAACATATTTAAAAATCTGAACACTTTTTATCAACTCCAGTGCTGGTACCACCATGGTCCAAGCAACCATCATCCCTGGACTGAATTACCATAACCTTTTAACAAATTTTCATTTCCGCTCTTCCCTGTCTTCCACTATTCTCAACACAACAGCCAAGGTTATCTTCTTAAAGATATGTCAGATTATGTTATTGCTTTGCTCAAAATATTCCCTGTACTCCAATGGCTCCCCATTTTATTCAGAGTAAACTCCAGAGACCTCTGACTGGAATGCATTTTCCCCAGATATTCCCTTAGCTAACTTTCCCAATTTTGTCTAACCACTTGCAACTTAACTGACCACATCCAGTATTCCTATTCCATTCTTTATTTTCCATTGCATTTATCATTTTCTAGAATATTAAACAATGTATTAAGTTTATTTTTTATGGTCTATTTCCCCTTTTGACAATGTAAGCTCCAATAAGGGCATAAATCTTTTGTTTTATTCACTGATATACCCCAAGACCTAAAGCAGCATATTACACAAAATAGTCACTTAAAATACTGTGAACAAATGGAACTGCAGACCTTAACTGGGACAGTTGTATTCCACCATCTTTATGCATTCTTATTTAACTCCTTCATTATATAAAGCAAGTTTTAAAATGTTTCAATAGTTTTCAAGTCCTAAATCAACTGAGGTCTCATGAACCTTTGATTATCTGAAATACAGGTCAACTGAGCTGAACTGTTTCAACTTTTTCTTCTTAAAATGGATGCCACATACATTCTCTTTTCAAGGATTCATGCTTTTTCATTTTTAATGTTAATTAATTTTCCTATCTCTCTCAGCTACTTACTTTACTCTTAAACATTTGTCTCCTTTTGTTTTTGAAAAATCAGTCAGGTGCCCTCTAAGTCTTGTCACTGCTACTATCTTGTCTTTCCTTCTCTTTACTAATCTTGACCCTAAAACAATGTGGTTTCATTACCATATTTTATTTATAAATTCTTATGCTATATTAAAAAAACTTTTTCTCTGAAAAAAAATTTCCTATACATTAAAAAATACATGTAACATGAAAGTCTTATGTAATCCCATCCACAGATAAAAATTTGTATTAACAATCTGGTAAATAGCTTTGCCACATTTTTTTTCCTATGCGTGTATAATATGCTACAAGTTTTTCAAAAATCTAAGGTCACAATACACAAAATACACGTTTTTCAACTTTATTCATATATTTTATGTGGGCTACTTAATACATAATACTGGGCTATTAATACATATTCATTTGACCTCATTCTCTAGCAGTTGTGGTCCAGTAAATGGATATATCTTACAATTTAAACTGTTCCCACCCCTCATTGAAAATTTAGGTCATTTCTGTTGTTTTACAGTAAAAAGTCCTTTACTAACAGATTGTGTTCATTCCTCATTTTGTGTCATCACAGGATCTCATCTTCTTTAAACCCCCTCCTCTTTGCATCCAAGATAGTTTGTTTTCTTATTCTACTTCCTTTTTAACTTCTCCCTGCCATTCTCTTTGCTATCAATTCACCTGGTTAAAAGAAAATGTATTTTTGACCTTGCCTCAGCTCTAGACTAGTATTTTTTAACTGTTTTAAAAATATTTCCACAGAAGTAGCCCACTAACTTCTTCAAGTTAACACAAAACATTTGAATTAATTATCTACCTTTGTAAACACCTGAATGTTTGAATATTCAGAATATTTCAATCTGAAATAAAAAAAACCACTGATTTTCAAAAACGATAGTTTAACATTACATTTCGTTTTTACACAAAGGCTGGATAATAGAAAGTTGTTGATAACTTTGACAGTAAAGAAAAATTCATACCTTTATAGCTGCTTTTTCATTAGGGAAAGTAGCAAAAGCTGTATGTTTCTAAAAAAGAATTGAGGTAAAAATTACTTCTAACATAATCTCAGCTTCTAATAAGGAAGCCTGATATTTTAGCAGTTGGCAATGATTTGACCATTAATAAAATCACGGCAAACGATGGAACAGAGGTCATTTTACCTGATTACCTCTTTCAGGAGAGTGGTTTTTGAGTCTTTTGGATTAAAGTTCTGAGATAAAGCTATGTAGTCTTTTTCATATAAAGGTGCATGTGCACACACACAAACAAGGTTTTCAAACGGTACAAAAGACCAGAAGTTAAAAAAAACCTACTATACACAGAGGACCACCCTTAATCCATCCAAAAACATAAAAAATATCCGATTTATAAAATACATCTAAGGATGTATTTACTTTTTATTAAACTTTCCTTTATACATCCAGATGCAAAGCTTAAAAATGTTCATCAACAGTCATTTTTCAAGTGTATGCTTCCTTTGGGCTTTATCTTTTTACTAAGGGTTCAATGGGTGAAGGCTATTTTAACATAAACTGTAAATAATTTTAAAACCATAAAAAAAACATAAATTAAAAGTAAATGAATCATTAAGGAACAGTTCTTGCAAATACTAAAGCCTTTACAAGTTGCTTGAGTAATTATATCACACATTCTGATCTGATTGATCCACGTCTAATCTGATCCAAGATGATCTGATTAAGCCTACTTAAACTGCACCACAGAGAGTATTTGTATTTGCTGGTATACATGCCATTTTGATCAAAATTAGTCTTTCTTCTAATTCTCAACTCTGTCTGCATATTAGAATCACCTGGGGAGACTTTAAACCATTGATGTTTTTGCTCCATCACAGACCGGTTTTCAGAAATTTAATAGCACCATTACTATTTTAATGGAGCGAAATTCATCTAAAACATCTTCAGGTATAAAAGAAAAAGTAATAGCGAAAATTCCTTGTGTAGGAACTACTGAAAGTCTTAAATATAGTAATATATTTAAATAATATGTTAAATAACTCTTAAAATATTGTGTCCCAAAGGACTCGCAAGGAAATTTTTTTAACTTTTTCGTCAAAAACCTAGTAGGGAAAATCTGTAACTAGTTTAAGGACTATTGTTTCTCCTCTATCTTAACGAATGTCTTAACTCTGGCTTAGAAACGAACCAAAAAATTAAAAACGTCTGTTGTTACATGTATCTGGGAGTACTTTGAATTTAAGAGAAATATCCCCAAATTCAGAGTAGTTTTGAAATTCTCCGGATGGGTTGGAAGAGGGAATATAAGCCTTTTCCATTTTCTGCCTTGCCTTTCTCACTTGCCCATTTAGGCAGCGCCGTGATTAATCTAGGCTGGAACCAATTAAAATTTCACTTCGCACGCACGGTATTTTTACATAGAAGAGGAGGGACGGAGAAGTCTCCCCCAAACAAACGCGTCTTCCCCACTCTTCCCGGTCTTTTTCTTGTCCAAGCGCCCCCTCTCCGGGTCAACAGCCAAGGACCTTTCCGGGCGGCTCGGGACGGACGCGACCTTACCAGTCGCCCCTTATCTGACAGGACGCGCACCGACTGTGCCCCGAAATACTTCAGCAAGTCCTCTTTCTCTTCAGCCGTCAGCTCGGCTGGCAGGTGCCTCACTAGAAGGGTCCGATCGCCCCGCGGCAGAGAAAGAGCAGCAGAGCCCTGGCATCCTCTCGGCATCGGTAGCGGCTGCTCAGGGGCCGCCATTTCCCTGGGAGAAACAGGAACAGAGACTTCTGGGGAAGAAGCCGAGGTGAAAAAAAATAGCGTTAATCAGCAGAAGCTGAGATAAATGAGTATTTTTCCGCTTCGCGCTAAGGATTCTGGAAACAAGGAAACACCGCGAGAAATGGTGGCTTTCGTGAGACCTGCACCGCTAACGAGTGGCGCCTCGTCAGGAGACCGCTTCTTCAGACTGAAGCGAGAGGTTCTACAGTGATGGTAAAGCAAAATGATATGAATTTCAGGTACTTGCTGAAGTTATTGGAAACAAAAATTGCCCGGAAAGAGTAGTGAGGATTTAAAAAGTTGCCAAAGAAGTAATGAAGGCCTTCGGTCGCTTAAAGGAAAGAGGTGTACCCAAGGACCGAAAATGTCAGTGCTGCGCATGTGCGCCGGGGAGCGCGTTTGGGCGTGGCGCCGACGGGGCGGGGCTGCGCGGATGGGCGGCTGATACTGGCTGATGGCGGAAGTGCGTCTGACTGGCGGGCGGGGGCGAGGACTTGGTGTGGGGTTGTGGGGGGTGCTTACAGTTTTAGGGTTGTAAGGTCTGAAGTTCTTTCTTCAGATCAATGAGGTCCATGTAAGCAGAAGAACTAATTTAAGGGAAAAAAAAGTTGAGTCAGAAACAATTTGTGTTCTTGACTCGTGGTGTATATAGCTAATAGGCTCGGCGTTTATTACACACAATTGTCGAACTCTAGAGATACCCTAATAAACATACAACTACTATAAATATATCTTCACATACTTAATCCTCACAACAATTAAGGGGTAGGTACACCTCCCCATTTCAATTAAGGTCATTGATGTCCACAGAGGTTTAAATAGCACAGCTTGTAAATGGCAAAGCTGGGATTTGACTCTTGTTAGTGGGCTTTACACTCATCCACTCTGCTACCCAGTTTCTGAATTGAGTGAGGCAGAGATCATCCAAAGGAGTCAGAAATATCTCCCTTCTTACAACAGTGGGCCTTGAAGTTTCTAGAGCAAGGTGTTCTAGGTGCAGCTATACAGCCTAAAGTACCTCTTATTTGCTACTTGATTAGATTTGAAAGATATAGCAGTAAACAATACTTCCAAGTTCTGCTCTCATGGAGCGTTAGGCAGGGAGCGAGAGGAACAAACATTAGTAAAAACTGGGAAAAAAAATGGGGAAAACCCCTCAAATTGTCAGGTATGCAAAGCCAGAGAAGGGAGCCCTATAGGTTTGTTTGGAATCTTGATTATCCAAAAAGTGATTGGAAACTGATAGGTTCTTTTACTAGAGGTGTGTGTAATGATTAAATTTTAGATGTGAAAATTTTTCTTTGGTTGCACTTGTCAAAAAACAAAAGTCAACAATGTATTTAAAGATATAATTGGCTTTATTAAGTGGTTCATGAATCGGGCAGCATCCCATCTAAGTAGTAGAGATATGCTCCCAGAAATTGTACAAAATGGAAGGTTTTTATAGGAAAGAGGTTGGGCTGAGGAAATTGGTAGCAAAAGAAAAGTTTGTTTCAGGCAAGGGCACCCTCCCTTAGGGAGAAGGGCAAGGTGTCCCATGCAGGCTACCTCATCTTTTTTTGTGGGATGGAGAAGGCTCATGTGACAGATTACCTAATTGTTGATGACCAGAAAGTTCTTAATTGCCAACTTATTCCTAGAATAAGTTGAAACTGTAATTAAGTCTTGTTCAGAGGGCAAATGACTCCATTTGTGCTTTCTATTTTTAGCATGATTCATCCTCATCTTCATCAGATCCCCTTCTATCACTGAGTATCTTAGATGGGAGCAGCTTTTTTTTGTTGTTACTTGGTTTGTGTGGGTGAACTTGTAATTTATTCAGAATATCTCACCTGGCTTTAGTACGTATGCATATCAACAGGCGCTACAGGGTGGAGAGAAGTATGGCTTTAGTGCATTTGCATCATTCCTCAGTGTTGGAGAGAAGTTCATCTCCATATCAATGGGTAATTACCTGGGCAAGGAGGGCTTATCTGTACCCAAGAGGTGAGGGGAGGGCCAGTTTTGCTGCTGCTGGAGCGGGAGAGAGATAGGCTGGACTGCAGTTTTGTAAGCAATAAACAGGTTTTAAACTTTATTTCTTCTTTGACTGATTTCAGTTTTTAGAGGTATTTTGCCCCAGAATTTCCTCTCCCTAGACTTAAAACTGACATAGTCAATAGGGCTCCTCTGAACCCAAAATCTGTCATAATGGGTGAGATCTTTGGGAGGGCTGCCCCAAAAAATGGTGGAGAGAAGTGGCGCTCTCACTGAGGGACAAGTTTCTACACTCGTGTGGTCACAGAGGCGCCACCACCGCTGCTGGCCACGCTGACCCTGGCGTGTGGCCCAAGCCTAAGGCTTATTGCTTCTGCCACTGCTGCTCCTTCTACTGCCGGCTGGAGCCTGGTCACAACTATGGAAAGGAGCAGAGGTACAGTACATATTGATAGAGAAGCAATTGGCTGCTGTGTACCATGCCTTGTTGGCTATGTAGCCTATTGCTGGAAAAGCTCTGACCAAGGTAATAACCACTTATTCCATTGCAGGGTGGGTGAGAGACTGGACCCAAAGGCCATGGAGTGGTGTGGCACACAAACCTACCATATATCATGTGATTGCCCTTTTGCCTTTGGCATCCCTAGGGAATGGTGAAGCAGATGCATTGGCCCAGGTGCACTGGCTAGAAGGAAAGTCGGCCTCTGATGTGGCCAAATGGCTGTATCAGCATTTGTTGCATGTGGAGCAGAAGACAATGTGGGCTGCAGCCTGTCGGTGGGGCTTGCCATTGACCTTTGAAGAGATCACCCAATCCCGGAAGGAGTTCCCTGCATGTTGTGCAAATTAGCAAACCACCAAGAGGAGCCTAGAGCTTCTCTTTGCAGCCTATGACTGGTCGCTGGTGATCGAGAGCGATCAAGGCACCTACTTTATTGGACAGGCATTGCAAGGATGGGTGCAGCAATCAGGAATGAAATGGACGTGGCCTTGGGACATTTCAACACATGTATCGGCGATGGCAGGCTCTTCTGGCACCTTGGGGAAAAGACCTTGAAGCTGGCCTCCTGTGTGTTCCTTAAATAACAGCAAAGTGGCCCCCCACAATCATGGTTATTTGCTTCTACAGTCCTTGTGTCCTGGATGCACCCCCCCCATCCCCTGGCTATAGCTGCTGTGTGATGGCTAAAATGGACAGGCTTTGGACTTAATCTGCATGGGACTTTGAACTTAGCCAAATCCTCTGGTTTGAGAATTACCATGATTGTATTGCTGTTGTCAAGAAAAAAAAATGCTTAAAGAGAGTCTTGACTTTGTCTAATGTTTGGTAAAAGTTTTGTGAGCAATCTAGCATGGTTGTTAGGAATGAGTAAACAAGTGTAGAAACATTTTGTGCTTAGTGAGAGATTGTGCTATAAAGTACATTTACTTAATCTGCATAGGCTGAATCCTCTGGCTTAAGGATTATCATGATTTTTATTGCTATTGCTATTGTATGTCATTAGTTTGTTTGGAAGAGGGGGAGCGAGTAAATTGTAAGGCGAGATTTCTGGAGGGGTGGCCTGTGGGTAAAATTGTAATTTATCCAGAATATCTTGCCAGGCTTTTAGTACATCTGCATATCAACAGGTGCTCAAGGGTGAAGAGAAGCATAGCGTTGGTGCATTTGCATCATTCCTCAGGGTTGGAGAGATGTTCGTCTCCATATCAATGGGTAGTTACCTGGGCAACGAGGGCTTATCTGTACCTGAGAGGTAAGGGGAGGGCTGGTTTTGCTGCTGCTGGAGCAGGAGAGAGAGATGGGCCAGACTGTGGTTTTATCAGCAAGAAACGAATTTTAAACTTTATTTCTCCCTTTGACTGATTTCAGGTTTTAGAGGTATTTTGCCCTGGGATTTTCTCTCCCCAGACTTACACTTTGCTTCCCCAGTCCTCCTCACTCAGCCATGTGTCTGTTGGACATCCCTTTCTATCTCCAAATTGCTTATTGTGTGCCACATGAAGCCAGAAGAACTACAGGGGCCTATTTTTGGAAGGCCTTGAAGAACTAAAGTGAAATGAGGAGTTTATTCCACTTATTTTCTATCTTAAAAAGATATAGCTGACATATAACTATATTCGTTTCAGGTATGCAACATAATGAATCGATATTTGTACACATTGTAAAATGATCACCACAGTAAGTCTAAGTAACATATGTCACCTTACATAGCTTTAAAAAGTTCTTGTTCTTTTAATGAGAACTTTTTTTACTTTCAGCGATTTTGAAATGTTCAATATAGTATTACTAAATATGCTGTACATCATGCTGTACATTACATCCCCAGGAGGTATTTATTTTATCACTGTAAGTTTGTACCTTTTGACTCTTTTCACTCATTTCTCCCATCCCCCACTCCTGGTCTCTGGCAACCACCAATTTGTTTTCTGTGTTTATAAGCTTGGTTATTTTTTTGTTTTTGTTTTTGTTTTAGATTTAACATATAAGTAAGATCATACAGCATCTTCCTCTGTTTGACTTATTTCACTTATTATAATGCCCTTGAGGTTCATCCATGTTTTTGCAAATGGCAAGATTTCATTCTTTTTAATGGCTGAATAATACTCCCCTCTGTGTGTGTGTATATGTGTGTGTATTACATCTCATCTGTTCTTTAACCATTCATCTGTCAGTGGACACTTAGGTTGTTTCCTTGTCTTGGGTATTATAAATAATGCTGCAGTAAACATTGGGGTGCTGTACAAATTGCTTTACTCCCACCAAACTTTGCTTAAGAAATAAGTTTCACTAAGTTAAAGGCCAATAGTTTAGGGTTATTTATTTATTTATTTTACCATAAGCAAAGCCTATTTGATCATGATTAAAAGTACATTCTGTGATGGTTCATTTTGTGTTTCATCTTGACTGGCCACAGGGTGCCCAGATTAATCATTATTTCTGGGTGTGTATCTGAGAATAAGATGGTAAGCATAATGAGCATTTCATTACTTCTGGGTGTATATCTGAGGTAAGATGATAAGCATTTGGATTGTTGGACTCTAGATTGCACTCTCCATTGTAAGTGGGCATCATATAATACCTTGAGGGCCTGAAAGAGCAAAAAATGGAAGAAGGAAGAATTCACCCCTTTTTCCCCTGACTCACTGATTGAGGTGTGCAACATCTCCTTATCTTCTCTGGCCCTGGAACTGGGATTTATGCCATCAACTGCCCTGGTTCTCAGGCTTTTGGACTTGGACTAAATTAAGCAACCAGCTTTCTTGGGTCTCCAGTTTGCAGACCGCAGATTGTGGTGTTTTCAACCTCTATAATCACATGGCGCAATTTCTCATAATAAATATACTTTTTTGTGTATTATTTTTATTTATAAAGTGTTTTATGTACATATTTCAGAATATATTTTATATAAAACATATATATGGTATATTTTTAATCACAGCAGAGTGATTCTGTTAAAATCTCAATCTCTCCAGTGACTTCCTCTCAGACTCAATGCTAAAATTCTTTGATCTGTGAGAGCTTACATGATTTAGCTCCCCCAGTTTATTACTTTTCTAACTACATCTATTCTTTTCTCCTTCACACTGTGTTATAGACATCCTGACCTTCTAGCTATTCTTGAACACTTCAGACCCATGACTCATATCCTTGCACATGCTAAAACTTTCAGAAATGCTTTTCTCAAACATATCTGCATTTTAGCTCCCTAACTTTCTTCATATGCTCAAATGTTACCTTTTTACTAAGTTGTTCATCGTCAGTGTAAGATAAATTCCAATAAATTCCAATTGAAATAAGCAGGTGAAGAGAGGCAACAAAGAGCCAGGTAGTTTATTTGAGTGCAACTCCCGGTTGATGTTCCGTGTCTGGCTATCACAGGCCGGGAAAGTCACACCCGGTCAAGGAGGTGGGGGCTTATAAGGAGTTAGGAGGGGGAGGACTGGGCAAGCTATCCTAGGGGGCGTGTAGAGGTATGATTGGCTAAAGGTGACATAATAGACAACTAGAAACTTTTTTCCTTCCAAGAGTGAGGAGGCTGACATCCGGGTCTTAGTTGGCATATCAGAAGGATGGAATTCAGGAAGAGCTGTTCCCTTTCCATATAAGGCATGGACCTTGGGGTCTGGTCTGTTCTCCTTTTATGGTATCTCTCTGTTCTGTTTGCATGTACTTGTTTTTCCTTCCTTCAGCCTAACACTCCAGCCTTTTGGTCATAATGGGTGATGACTCGATCTGGCTACTTCCGGCTGACAAGGGGCGTTGTGGGGATTTGAGGCTGGTATTAGGCTGAAGTAGGGGGTTCAGTGGGAAGAGGTGCATAACGGTGAAGTAACATCTTGATGGTGGCAACCTGGGTCATCTGGGTTAGCTGCTGTTGGAGGAACCTGAGGATACAAGGAGCAGGTAAGAGTAAACCAAAAACTGTTATTAAGGGGCACAGTAGGGGCATTAGCCAGGCCATTATTGGGGGACTGAAAATCTGGATCGAGTTTACATCTCAATGACTAGTATTAGGATTTAGTATAGATAAGACTGCATTATTGAAACAATATCTTTCTCTAAAATCACCCTTATTTTTATTAGAAGTAGCCAGATTAAGAAAATAATTAGCAGTGCAACAAGAAGAGCAATTGATTACATAGGCTCTTTTAAATATGCTTTGCTGGAACTTTTAATAAGGAATTTCAGATTGGACTTTTAAAGGCTTCTTGAGGCCAGAAAGCCAAGCCAGACTTGCCATCAGGTTGTGCCTGCAGTACCTGTACATTTGGGTGAATTCTTCTCTTCTTGAGGTTCCCAAGACATTCCTGAGGTTCTTTCACTTGCCAGGAAGTGACCTTCTTTACTTACCTGGTAAGGCTGCTGGGAACTCTGTAAGCAAGGTACTAGACCAGTTCTTCTAAGGAGCTTTGTTGGCTTTATAAAGTCAATCTTAGTTCCTTAAAGCTGTCTTTTCATATCTGAGTTTACACACATGTCTCTCAGGTATGACGTTCTAGTTGAAGCTTTGGTAATATAACCAGTGTTTTTAATTAGTCTTCTTACAAGGAAAGCAGATTCTTATTGAACCTGTGCAAATAAACATATTGCCATGAAATATGAAAATAGTCACTGAGAGTTTTTGAATTCTGGAGGGATCAGGTAGAGAGAAAGATAAAGTTTCAATTCTGCTTATAAAGGCAGTCATTTACTAAACTGTTGTCAGCTTAAGAGAAAAAGCTTAAAATACTTTAACAACATTTTAAACAAAAAGTTACAAAATCATCTTCTTTAGTTTACTTAATCTTATGTAACTAATACCTGTTCTGCTGAAATATAGTTTCTTACTAGTTTAGGAGTAATAAACAGTGAGTATAGGTGACAAAAGATTTACAAATGACAGTGGTTAAAGATCTGATGAGAGCTTACTGTAAGACAGTTCTCATAAAGAAATTTGGATATTTCTGTAATACAAAACATTCAGTAACAAAGTTTAGCATCATTCTTTTTGACAGTGCTTTTTAGGTAAATATATGTCAGCTAAATAAGCCAAATTAGCTAAATATTTTCTCCAATGAGAAAATGTTCCTCTGACATGTTCCAGGGGCCCTCTGGGAAATACCAGAGTTAACTAGAGGTAAAAGTACCTTTTTGAATTTGATTTTGGGAAGTTGTCAGTAGAAAGTTTCTTTGGCACTTGCTTAAATAGGATTATAGGTTGTTATGAAGCAATATTCATCTATTTAACTAGAATGACAACAAAGTACTTCAAAGGCAAATGAAGGTTACACAGTTTTAGCAAAGTTCAGCTTTTAGTCTTTTTAATATTAATATCTGATTTTCTTAAATACTCTTACACCTTACTGAGAATTTAAGCATGAGAAACTGCTTTGATTAAACAATTAGAGAACTTTTTGCAATATTTCAACATTAAGAGCAGACTAACAGGAAAACTTTGTCTTTTTAACTGAAAACATAATTTTGCTGTGTAACTGATATTGATACTTATTTGCTTTAATTTTATATAGCATGACTATATTAAATTCTTCTACAAACTTTCTATAACCTCTTTTATTTATATTTCTCCCTTTAAATAAACAGCTGTACTTTAGAACAATTACTTTCTTTTATCAAAAGACACATTCTTTAGCATGCAGAAATGTTTTCCTTATTACTTTAAGTAGTTTTAATTAGAACTTAAAACCATTAGGTACCTTAATTTTTAGTGAACACTGAGAAGCAGGCTATTATAAACTCTTACACCAGCATTCTTTGGATTGACAAATTTATGAACATTTCATAATTTCTGTTACCATGAGCTTTACAACACAATCTCTCACTAAGCACAAAGTATATCTTTTTAACTTAGCAGAACTTTAAGGTTTTACGTTACCACAAAGATTTCTAGGCTGTAGATAGGTATACACACTGTAACATACAATTAGAAAGGTGTTCACTTGCTGGCAAAACTGGACAGCTACATGTAAGAGAATGAAACTGGATCACTGTCTAACCCTATACACAAAAGTAAATTCAAAATGGATCAAAGACCTGAATGTAAGTCATGAAACCATAAAACTCTTAGAAAAAAACATAGGCAAAAATCTCTTGGACACAAACATTAGCGACTTCTTCATGAACATATCTCCTCAGGCAAGGAAAACAAAAGCAAAAATGAACAAGTGTGACTATATCAAGCTGAAAAGCTTCTGTACAGCAAAGGACACCATCCGTAGAAACAAAAAGGTACCCTACAGTATGGGAGAATATATTCATAAATGACAGATCCGATAAAGGGTTGACATCCAAAATATATAAAGAGCTCACACACCTCAACAAACAAAAGCAAATAATCCAATTAAAAAATGGGCAGAGGAGCTGAACAGACAGTTCTCCAAAGAAGAAATTCAGATGGCCAACAGACACATGGAAAGACGTTCCACACTGCTAGTTATCAGAGAAATGCAAATTAAAACCACAATGAGATATCACCTCACACCAGTAAGGATGGCTACCATCCAAAAGACAACAACAAAATGTTGGTGAGGTTGTGGAGAAAGGGGAACCCTCCTACACTTCAGGTGGGAATGTAAATTAGTTCAACCATTGTGGAAAGCACTATGGAGGTTTCTCAAAATGCTCAAAATAGACTTACCATTTGACCCAGGAATTCCACTTCTAGGAATTTACCCTAAGGATGCAGCACTCCAGTTTGAAAAAGACAGATGCACCCCTATGTTTATTGCAGCACTATTTACAATAGCCAAGAAATGGAAGCAACCTAAGTGTCCATCAGTAATGAATGGATAAAGAAGATGTGGTACATATACACAATGGAATATTATTCAGCCATAAGAAGAAAACAAATCCTACAATTTGCAACAACATGGATGGAGTTAGAGGGTATTATGCTCAGTGAAATAAGCCAAGCAGAGAAAGACAAATACCAAATGATTTCACTCATCTGTGGAGTATAAGAACGAATGAAAAACTGAAGGAACAAAGCAGCCACAGAATCACAGAACCCAAGAATGGACTAACAGTTACCAAAGGGAAACAGACTGGGGAGAATGGGAGGGTAGGGAGGTATAAGGGTGGGTAAGAAGAAGGGGGGTATTATGATTAGCATGTATAATGTGGGGGGTGGGGGAAAGGGGAGGGCTTTGCAACACAGAGAAGACAAGTAGTGATTCTACAGCATCTTACTATGCTGATGTACAGTGACTGTAATGGGGTTTGTGGGGGGGACTTGGTGAAGGGGAGAGCCTAGTAAACATAATGTTCTTCATGTAATTGTTGATTAATGATAAAAAAAAATTTGCTATAAAAAAGGTGTTCACTTGCCGCATTTATTTAGTTCACTCATTCGTAACAACTATGCTAGATTACTTACAAGACCTTTACTGAATATTAGAGAAAGCCAAGCCTTTAAGCATTTTATTCTTAAAAGATTTAGCAAATAACATCAACTTAAATGACCTTAGGTAAACTTACGCAGATGATAACCACAAGGACATGCCCGCCTCAGCCAAACCCAAATTAGCATTAATACTTAACATTTTTTATCAGATTTTCTGGAAGTTTTAGAATGCCCAATTTTCACAAGCAGTTGTTTTTAAATAAATTTTTATTAATACTATCTGGAGGTAGGAAAATATTTTTCATCCATACATATAGACACACAAACAAACAAACTGAGACACAATGACTACAGTCAGCAACACTCCCAACTCAAAAACATATACACAGACAAACCAATATAAAGACTTGAATCACTGATATCCAGTTGCTTTCCCTCTCCTCAGCTTCCTGTCTGTGTCTTCTGGAAACAGAGGGTGGGAAGGAGCCTGTTCTGGTGGGGGAAGAGGGCGGTGAAGGCAGGAGAGGGGGAGGGGTGGTGTAGTCACTGGAAGAGGAGAGCAGGACAACGCCATGGGTGAGAATGTAGGACTTTAAGATAGTGGCGGCACGTGTTAAGACAAAGGACTTAAAGATGGTGGTAGAGAGAGGGGGAGGGGATTGTGAGCTGAGGGAGGTGGGTGACTGAGGTCTTCTGGCAGATCTGAAAAAGAAGAAGGACTGAGCAGAGTAAGAGGCTGACAATCTTTAACTGGAGATCGGGCTAGGAGAACCTGAGTCATTGAACACTTAACATAAAGGTCTGAGCAGGAGCACAAAGTCCAAAAAGCCTGCACATATGGGATTTCACTCTACTCTGTGCTCCAGGGGCAATAATTAATCAAGTCGGTGAGGAGACCAAAATTGAAAGTTCCCTCAGGGTGCCAGCGAGATTGATTGTCCAAGGGATACTGAGGCCTGGCCTCAGAGCAAAGAAAGACTAGCTTCTATTTGCAAACTTCCTGGGACAAATATAGAGTAGCCAAATTAGAAATGAGACACTGCAGTGGGGTTTGAGCCTCTGCTTTTGAGGGCTGGTTCCCCATGTCTGCACCACTTCCCAACTAATCCTGCTGAGAGGAGACCCCAGCATCCCAAGCGCACCAAGTCAGGGGAGACGTCCTGGGAGCCTGGGTGAGGCTGGGGTTCTCCCCCCCCGCAGGGCCAGGGGTGGGCCAGATGCACGCAGGAGGTGGGCTGAATGCCCAGGGGCCAGATGCCCCACTTGGACATAGCTACTATTTCTAATGGACCAGGTGAAATGGAGTTAAGAAGGGAAACAGACCAGGGGAAACTGAGGGACTTACCAGAATATATTCCATGCAGCAGAGAGCAGGCTGAGGTCCCAGGTCAGGGAAGGAGGGGGCAGGGCCCTGTGCTCATGCTCCTTCCCTTGATTTCGGCACCAAATGTAAGATAAATTCCAATAAATTCCAACCAAAATAAGCAGGTGAAGAGAGGCAACAAGGGGCCAGGTAGTTTATTTGAGTGCAACTCCCGGGTGATGTTCCGTGGTCTGGCTATCAAAGACCAGGGAAGTCACACCCAGTCAGGGAGGTGGGGGCTTATAAGGAGTTAGGAAGGGGAGGAGTGGGCAAGCTATCCTAGGGGGTGTGAAGAGGTATGATTGGCTAAAAGTGACATAATAGACAACTAGAAACTTTTTTCCTTCCAAGAGGGAGGAGACTGACATCTGGGTCTTAGTTGGCACATCAGAAAGATGTAATTCAGGAAGAGCTGTTGCCTTTCCATATAAGGCAAAGATCTTGGAGTCTGGTCTCTTCCTCTTTTATGGTATCTCTCTGTTCTGTTTGCATGTCCTTGTTTTTCCTTCCTCCAGCCTAACAGTCAGTCAACACCATCTCTGCCTGCTTTGTTCTTTCTTCTGTGTTGCAGGGGTTGAAAGACTGGAAACTAGATTTTTTAGTGTTTGTTCTCTATTGCTGTGTAATAAACCACCCCAAAATATAGTTGTATAGTACAACTACCATTAAAAGACTTGTCAACTTGCAAATGAAGAGCCACAGTGAGAGGTAAATAACAATTTATTTGGGATTAAAGAGTTGCAAGTAGGGGAGAAAATATTCATGTAGATACCCAAAATAGTGTTAAATAATGTTCCTATTTGTAGGGTAAAAATAAGGTTATTTTATGAGGAAAAGGGTGGGTGGCAATTGCATGAGTTAAGAAAAAAACAAACAGTTCTATGGGTATTTTAATAAGCTAAGTTACTCTGAGTTATACATTACTGATTCTATCCTCAGAAAGTTTTGTGATCAGGCCAGGCTGTCTGTTCTGCTGACTTATTGAAACAGGGACAATGGGCTTAGACCAAATAGGGTGAGGGCTTCCGGAAAAAGCAAGGCAAGATATTTACAGTCAGAGCAATGTAACGACATGCAAGGAAACCTCCTACCAAAACTCTGAGTTAAACATTACGCTCTAGAGTCATTCTTCAGTGACATCAGTTGATACTCCCCAGATAAAGGAAAGTAGCCATGTTTTTATTCTGATAGTTTGTAATAATGTGTAAGATTCACTTTAGCATGATAAAAGGGGTTTAATATCTCATCAAGGACATACATCCTAAGGCCACTTTTAACAAGTCCACACCCTAAACCTTTTATCAGTTACCAAAAATCCTCAACTGCCTATAAATCCCCTAGACAATGCACCACCCCGGACTCTCTTGTCCCCTCCTGGCATAAGCCAGGAGCTCTTTCCTCTCACTTTATTTCTAAATAAAAGCCTCTACCCTGGCTCTCCTACCTTGGGTGTTTGCTAAATTCATTCTTGGACTCTGCAAACAAGAACTCCAGCATCATTTTCAAGTTGCCATTTTGCCCAGTCCAATGTTTTTTGGCCCAGTTCAAACAAAGGCTGGTAAGGCGAATTCTTTCCAGTGTACACTCTTGATTCCATTTAAAAATGGTCTAATGACGTCAATTATTCATACTTTTCCCAAGGATGAATTTATGTCTCCATTGAAAGGGTATCTTGCTGCAACCCTCCTTACCTCAGAACTACTCAGGAGACACGGGCCCATGCAAGAGATTTTATTATCTGAAAGAGAAAATGGCTGCCCCCAGAGAGAGGGAGCAGCAGCTCGTGGGAGAGGAAGTGCATTTTTAAGGAGTAGGGGTAGGGTGTGTTCTGTGTTGGTGATTGGATCTTAAGAGGTGGGCGATCATCTGGTTGGTGGTGATTGGATCTTAAGGTGTAGGGTTTTAGCATGCCAGAATTTGCCTTCATTCCCATCTTTTTATTTTCTTAATTGGGCCTCTGGAGAACTGGGCATAGAATCTCATTCTCTAGCTACTTCCTGCTGGAAGGGGGTGCAGATTCTAGGGTTAGTGAGGGCATTACTGTAGAGTTTGGGAAGGGTGGGCATCTTGAGATGATTCATGATGTCATCTAGCTGTTTTTGTTATTCTTCATGAGAAGGCTTTGATAGCCCTGGAGGAGTAGCTGTTTGACAGTATGGTTAGAAATTTTCAAAATTTGACTTTGAATGAATTTTTGGAATAGGTTAATGAAGCAGGGAATGTAAAGGAGAACAATAAAAAAGGTAATAGAGGCTAGGAGGGGCAGGAACCAATTGAAGGGGTAAGGGAATGGATTGTTAGGGGAGTTTTCTAGGCATTTGGAGGCTTGTTCGTGGAAGCGTTTTGTCCCATCCTGGATGAGACCAGATTTGTTAGTGTAGAAGCAGCATTGTTCTTGGAGTAGGGCACATATGCCCCCTTATGCAGCTGTAAGGAGGTCCTATTTGGGTTGTAGAGTAGATTACTGGAGGATTTGTAGTCTGTGGAGTTGAAGGTGTAAGTGGTCCCATTGGGATGGAGGAGAATTGTAAAGAATGCATTTTTGAGGTTAAGGACAGAGAAGTAAGTAGAAGACGTGGGGATAGTGGATAACAAAGTATAGGGGTTAGGGACTACTGGATGAATTGGAATAACAGCTGCACTGATAATTGTTAAATCTTGAAGTAGCCTATAAGAGCCATTAGGTTTTTTGATAGCCAGTATCAGGGTGTTGTAAGAGGAATTGGCTGGTCTCAAAAGGCCCTTCTGTAGAAGGGGTATTGGGATTGTGAGGGGAAGAGTGTAGGGTTTTTGAGATTGATGGTTACGGATGGGCAGGTGGTGATAGAGGAGGTAGAGGTGTCCCAGACTGTGGGGTTTACTTGGCAAGGGGGTAAGAGAAAAGGGGAGGGAGGTGGGTCTGGAATGGTGTGGAGAGCAAGTAGAAAAGAGATTGAAGGCAAGTCGGGGTTGAGGCATGGGCCAAAGGTAAAGGAGATAAGAGCCCCTAGCTTAGATAAAAGGTCTCTTCCCATAAGGGGACCCGGACAATGGGGAATCACTTAAAAGGAATGAGAGAGAGTATGCCCTTAAAGAGGCAGTGAAGCATGGAAGTTTGTAAAGGTTGATAAGTTGTGCCCTCTACCCCAACTAAAGAGGACTGTGAGAGGGAGGTATGTCCCCAAAACTCCTTCAGAACTGAGTAGGTGGCCCTGGTGTCCAAAAGGAAAGAGATGGGCCGCTACCACAATGGTTACCCTGGACTCCTGTACACTGATGGTAGTGGTCAGGTGGAGGAGTCCCAGGCCCCCTCAATCATCAGTTGCCAGACCCAGAAAGTCTATGTGTAGAGTGTTAGAGCTGGATTGCCTGGCACCTCTTGGTGTGTGAGGACTGTCAACAGGCCAGTGTCCCTCCTGATGGCACTTAGGGCATGGACCAGGAGGCTTCCAGGGATTTGGGCAGGCTCTAGCCCAATGACACATTTGAAGCATGGACCAGGAGGTCCTCCTGGCTGCTTCGTAGGAAGTGAGGATATACCTGAGCACCAGTGGTTGGGATTGGTTGAAAGGCCTTAGCCAGCATTTGATATTTTTGTTTATGGGCCTTTTCATCTCTTCATTACATACTTTGAAGGCCACTGCCAGGACTTCTGCCTGAGGAGTTAGGGGTCCCTTCTCTAGACATTTAAGTTTAGCCTTAATGTTAGGGAAACTCTGGGTGAAGAAGTAGTCTCCCATCTTAATAATTGTCTCCCATCTGGGGTCTCAGGGTCTAGGTTTGTATATTGTAAAAGAGCTTTGGTGAGGTGATCTAGGAACATAGAGGGATTCTCATTTTTATCCTGAATAACCTCTTGGAGTTTTTCATAGTTAATGGCTTTATTGGCTGACTTCCTGAGACCTGCCACAAGGCAGGTGATGAAATGATTTTGACTGGTGACTCCCCCTCCTGTATTATAGTCCCAATTAGAGTCTTGGTCAGGAACCACCTCAGCACCAACTGGATGAGCTGGAGTAGTTTGGTGAACCTCATTGGCATGAGTTCTAGCCTGTTTCCAGACTCACCTACGCTCCTTGGGCAAAAGTATGTTGGATAGGATCATGTGAATATCATGAAAGGTAAGATCATATGACTGAGTTAGGTACTGGAACTCTTTTATGTAAGTGGCTGAGTTGGAGGTGAAAGAGCCTAATCTTTTCTCAATTTGAGATAGGTCAGAGAGAGAAAGGGACATGGACCTGGATGACACCCTCTGTACAGGCTACTTCCTGTAGTGTGGCTAGGATCTGGGTTCGAGAGCAAGTGACTGGAGGGCTTGGTGCAGGACTGGGTGAGGGAAGGGGAACTGGTTGTGGAGGAGGAAGAGGTGCTGCGGCTCCTGCAATGGCACTAGGGGAGCTGGGAGGATTGGGATTTTGATCTTGCAGAGAAGGAGGTTGAGGTGGGAGAGGAACTGGTGGTTGATGGGGAGCTGTAGGGGTTTGAGATTGGTAGGGAGGAGATTCATCAGCAGGGTCAAAGTCAGAGGACATGGTGGGAATTGGTGGGTGGTGGGATGAAGTTTTTTAGAGTGAGGAGAAGATGTTTAGGATTGCAAGGGAGACAAAGAGCAGGCTTGAGTCCGAGGTAGGAGAAAGCCTGGATATATGGGATCTCTTTCCATTTGCCCATGTGCTCACAGAATTTATATAAGTCACGGAGAATTTTAGGATCTGAAGAGCCATTGGGAGGCCATTTAGACTGATTGTCCAAGGAATATTGTGACAAGATCTCATTACAGTAGCAAATAAGCTTAAAAGGTTTGAGGTCTGGAGTGACGTAGAGGGGTTTTTAGATTATTGAGTAAGCACCCTAGTGGTGAATCTGCACGAATGGAGGGGCCAGATCCCATGGTGAGAATGAGACCATTTACAAGTTGCTGAGACATCCCAGAGTGATTGAGAAGGTCACAGAGAAGGCAAGACACAGTTAGGGGGTCGTCACCAGCTCTAACCGAGCAGTTGAGGCAAAAACGCCGAGGAGGTTCCGTACCTGGTACCAGGAGTTTACGAGTAGATAAAGGGAGACCGGGCCTCAGTGAATGAGGATTCTCACCACGGGAAGACAGAGGAGGGTTGACTATGAGAGTCAACTGTGACTCTGAAAGTCAGAGTTGGGGGTGCCCCTGGCCCAGAGGAGCCCTTGGGGGGTGCCAGACACTCAACAGTCACTTCCCAGGTTCCAAAGGGACATTTAAGTCAACCATGAAGAGGAGACTTATCAAATTGAAGGCCAGTGTTGGGTGAGAAGATGAACGACCAGGGAAATGGGTGGTGAGCCCGTAGAGGAGGATCAGGCAGTGAGGGTTCCCAGAGCAGCTCAAATTCCTGGAGGAAGAGCAGAGTCAATGAGAAAGCCTCATCCGACGTCACAGCACCAATGAAAGGGTATCTCGCCGTGACCCTCTTTACCCAGGATGACTCAGGAGACATGGGCCCATGCAAGAGATTTTATTATCTGAAACAGAAAGTGGCTGCTCCCAGAGAGAGGGAGCAGCAGCTTGTGGGAGAGGAAGTGCATTTTTAAGAAGTAGGGGTAGGGTGTGTTCTGTGTTGGTGATTGGATCTTAAGGGGTGGGCAACCATCTGGTCAGTGGTGATTGGATCTTAAGGGGTAGGGGTCTTAGCGTGCCAGAATTTGCCTTCATCCATTCCATTTATTTTTGGAATAGATATTATCAAATACAGGTTTTATTATAATTAATAAAATATATATATGATTTCTTTATTACTGGTAAGATCCTTAAAGGAATTGTTCTGTACCTCTCTGTATCCTCCAAGAATTAACATGGTGCCTTATAAATAGGTTAATGGTCACTGAATGTTAAAACATGTAGATTCATGTTCCAAAAAACTCCAATGCATCCTGCTGGCAACTAGGCACTATACATTCATTGTTTTGCATGATGATTTTAAGAAACCAGGTTAAAGATTTCATTGCAAAATTATCACACTAGTCAAGACAAAATATCAGTATTATTCTGCTACTTCTTGAGAGATGATTATATGTGGAAATCAACCATAGTCATTTGTAGATTTATTTCCTGCATAAAACAATCTTATGTCAATGTGCATATGAGGGCACATTTTTGTAATAAACTTTCAGAAATATAAATTTCAATGTTTATTCAAATGAAATATAAACATGCCTTTTAAACAAGTACTCCTGCTTTTCACAATCTGTATTGGTCAGCTAGGGCTTCTGAAACAAAATAGCATAAACTGGGTGGCTTACACTGTAGAACCCTTCACTAAAAATCCAACCTTATTGAAGATAGAAAGTTAGCATACGTACAGCCATCTTAAAAAGCTTAGACACCATTTTCTAACCTAGAAGGAAGAAAATAGGAAAATATTAGAACCTTGAAAAACAAGTTAGTCAGCCAGCGTTAATTGCAGTGACCTTTAGTTAGCCAACCTCAATCAGTTAATCATACATACCAAGCTTATCTTATCTCACCAGACCCCTAGGATGTGGTGTCAGCCAACATTCCGAGGGTGATCTTATCTCACCCGACCCCCAGGATGTGGCGTCAGCCAAAATGTATGTGTTTTTTGGAAAAACAATGTGATGTGCTTGTGGAAAAATACTGCCCTTTTTGAAAATGCTATAAAAACCTCTGACTCTAAGTGCTCGGGGTCCTTGTTGAGACTCGCTGCGTCGGGCTGACACTTGGACCCCAGCTAGCTGGTCTCTAAATAAATTCCTCTTGCTTATTGCATCAAGAGACGCCTTCTGTGAGTGATTTGGGGCGGCGCTCTCCTCTGGGAAAAATCCAACAACACAACAGAAATTTATTTTCTCACAGTTCTGGAGGGTGAAAGTCCAAGATCAGAGTGTCAGCATGGCCAGTTGTGAGAGCTCTCTTCTTGGCTTCCTTCTAGCTGTGATGGGTGGAATAAGAGAGGAGAGAGGGAGGGAAGGAAGGAAGGAGACAGAGAGAAAGTGTTCTGTTATCACTTCTTTTAAGGGCACTAATTCCATCACAAGTGCCCCACCCCCATGATCTTATCTAAAATGAATTACCTTGCAAAGACCCCATTGCCAAATACTATCACTTTGGGTGTTAGGCATTCGACATGTGAAATTGTGGGAACATGCTTCAACCCATAGCAGAAGCTATCTTACAGAAATAAAAGCATCTATATTTAACCTTGTAGCTCAATGGGGAGAGGAAATCCCGGGGCAAAATACCTCTAAAAACAGAAATTAGTCAAAGGGAGAAATAAAGTTTAAAAACCGCTTATTGCTTACAAACTACAGTCCAGGGCCCTCTCTCTCCTCTGCTCCTGAGGAAGCAAGCAAGCAAACCATCCCTTCCCTTTAAAATATCAGGTTCAGACACCAACTAGTTGCCCAGGTAATTACCCATTGATATGGAGATGACGATCCACCCCTGAGGATATGCAAATGAACTAAATCCAGGCCAGATATTCTGGAAATGTTACAATTTTACCCACAGGGCACCCCTCCAGAAATCTCGCTTTACAATCTACTCATTCCCCTTCTTCCACAATGGTCCCTGAGTGAGAAAACTGGAGCATTGTGACCAGATTAATGACATAACAATAGCAACAGCAATAAAATTATGACAATCTTTAAGCCTGAGGATTCAGCTAGGTTCAAAGTCCCACGGAGATTAAGTCCAGATCTGAGTGTTCAGAGGAATCATCATGCGGCAGTTGCAGTGAGGGGGCGCATTCAGGCCACAAGAACTGTAGAAGAAAATAACCTTAAGGATAAGATACATGTTTTACTGACACTAGCAAATCTTGTTCATCAGGTAGGACATATACAAGAGAGTGGTCTTGTGATAAAACAGTGGCATGAATGGAATCTCGTCCTGGTCTAGTATAGCAGACTTTCAGCCCCCTCCCTGTGAGAGTTACAGATGGGTTGATATATAGGGCTACAGGTCAGTAGCCACAGGGTCAAACCCTGATAGGTGGCCCAGCTGTCAGTGCAGACAACTATGGGGGAAGGCTCCTCGGTGATCACGAGCCATACTGCCTGCAACTCAGCCCACTGACTCTTTATTCCCTCTCCATCCTCCATCCACATTGTTTCAGTCTTAGGATGGAAAGCCACAGCCCTCCACTTAGGGGGCTGCCCACAACTGGAGCCGTCTGTGTACCAAGCATCTTTGGGTATAGGGGCTTTTCCCTCCTGATGAAAAGTCTCAGCTACGAAGGGCTTAAAAGTAAGTTCATCCTGCTTTCCACTGGTATAGGTCACTGGCCCCAATAAGTATTGGAGTTCTCCACTTAAGGGGCTACTAGAGAGGGCACCATGCTGCTATAAATATGTGACCCCATTGGCCAGTGTAGGTGTCTGTGCCACACCACTCCATGGTCTTCAGGTCCAGTCTCGCACACACCCTGTGATGGGAGGTGGTTATTACCTTGGTTGGAGCTCTTCCAGCAATGGCCTCCGTATAGCCAGCAGTGTGGTACACAGCAGCCAGTTGCTTCTCTATCAAGGTGTACCGGACCTCTGCTCCTTTCCATAGTTGTGACCAGAATCCAATAGGTTGGCATGTATCTGCACACTAAATTAGTTGCTCAGTTTGCAAAATTACCTGGTCAGATCTGAAGGAGGAAAGACAGCAGACAGCCTTTTGGGCCTTTTAGTGTGCTAAAGTGAATCTTATACATGATTACAAATGATTAGTATAAGAAAATGTGCTACTCTTCTTTATCTGGGGAACATTAACTGATCTCACTGAAGAATGATTCTAGAGCTTAATGTTCAACATAGTTTTAATAGGGGGGATTTCCTAGCATGTAGTTGCATTGCTCTGACTGCAAATATCCTCCCTTGCTTTTTCCAGAGGCTCTTACCCTATTCTGTCTAAGCCCCATGGTCCCTCTCTCATTCTGTCCTCTACAGATAGAGACCCTAGCTGCTGCTAGGGAAAGGGGGCTAGGACAGCTCTGGCTGCTTCATGCTGAGAGGGTCGCAGTACAGGGTGCAGTTAGCTCTCCTTCACTGTTCAGTTCAGAGAGCCTCGGAAGATTGGCGCTTCTATTCTGGGTTCCATTTTTATTACTATTACTATTTGCAGTTTTATGGCTTCTAAGCAAGATAGAACAAATTGTGTTATTAGGTTAAGTAGCAACATCTGGAGTTGGATTTTCCATTCTGGAAGGACAAACTTGACGAGATTAAGAATGCGTGGTTGAATATGAGAACTAGAAATATGAAGATTCTAGTTGAGAATCATAGCCAGAAATCATGGGGAAGCTATAATTCTGGGTCCAGTTTACATCTCAATGACTAGTATTAGGATTTAGTATAGATAAGACTGCATTATTAAAACAATACTTTTCTCTAAAATCACCCTCATTTTTATTAGAAGAAGCCAGATTTAATTAACAGTTGGTTTGATTATTTGCATAAGTGCAGCAAGAAGAGTAATTGATTACATAGCATCTTTTAAATGTGCTTTGCTAGAACTTCTTTTTTTTTTTTTTTTTCTGGAACTTCTTATAAGGAATTTCAGATTGGACGTTTAAAGGCTTCATGAGGCCAGAAAGCCAAGCCTGACTTGCCATCAGGTTGTGCCTGAAGTACCTGTACATTTCGTTGAATTCCTCTCTTCCTGAGGTTCCTGCACCTGCCAGGAAGTGAACTTCCTTACTCACCTCGTAAGGCTGCTGGGAACCCTGTAAGCAAGGTACCAGGCCAGTTCTTCTTCCAATGGGCTTTGTTGGCTATATAAAGTCTGAAAGGAAGGAGCGACACACAGCAGCAATTCACCAGAGAATTCCGCTTTATTAGGGAAAGGTGCTGGGTTATATAGGAAGGGGCATGAGGTGATTGTGGTGTTACTTCTATGGGGCTGGTGGCTATTGGCTAGGTGCTGGGATTGGGAGGGGGGAGAGAGGTGATTGGGCTTCAGGTGGCGCCGGCGGGAACCGAGGACCCGGAAGAGAAGCAGGAAGTTCACCGTCTTATGAGTGGGGGCCCTTCATTCCCCCCTTTCTCCTCTATGGGTTTGTGGACATTGCTTTCTCTCTGACTGCTTCCTGTTGAACGGGGGCGGAGAAGGGAGTGAGGGCTTGAGGACTGGGAGGAAAGGGTTGATAGGACTCCCCACAGTAAGGACGAGTAGATGTGGACTTCTTCAGGTTGGAAATCAATGAAGGTTCCCTGTAACCATAGGTCGAGGACTTGTTGATTCCAATGGTGCCAGGAGGATACAGGTGCCAGAAGCCAGGCGTCTGCGGCCATTGTTTCCAGGAACAGTTTCCAGCGGAGAGAGGGGTCCATCTCAGCATATGGTGAGGAGGTTACATGAGGGTGAGGGATCTTCTGTGGCTAAAAGCTGGTAGTTCCTGAGTAAAAGCTGGTTGGAAGTTTGATTAGAGATTTTACCGACTTGGGATTTGATAAACTTTACTATACAAGGCAAGAAGAGACAGGCGAGAAGAATTATTATTATAGGGCCTGCAATGGGCCACAGCCAGGTGAGGAAGGGGTTTGTTAGTATTGAAGAGAATGGGTTGGAATTGGAAGCAGAGTGGAGGCTGGAGGCAAGGTCGGTGAGTTTGGTAATGTCAGTTTCTACAATTCCGTATTCATTGATATAATAGCAGCACTCTTCCCGAAGGAAGACACAGGTGCCGCCCTTTTCAGCTGTAAGCAGATCTAAGGCCCACCGGTTTTGAAGGGTGACCTTAGCTAGTGAAGTGACCTGTCTTTGGAGAGAGGCCAGGGAATCGGCAGTGGATGTCAGGGCTCCCTCAAGTTTGGCGTTGAGATCTCTAATTGCCCATAGAGAGTGACCCAAGGCTCCTCCCATAAACCCTGCCCCAATGGCTGAGGTGGTCAAAGAGATACCGACCATGATGGGAAAGAAAGCAGCCCTTTTTGTGCTCGAGGGCAAGGGAGGTTGGAGCTCAAGAAATTCTGCCATGCTGTAAAGTGTAAGCTATGGGATTAGGGTGACGAAAATGCAGGGTGTATTGGAGTTGGGAGGCCGTGAGTTGAAAAGACTGCCGTTACACCAAAAGAAGCGACCTGGTTGCGTAAAAGTCTTAGAGCCGGAGGTAGGGGTGTAGATAGAGACACAGTGAAGTGCAATGGAGGGGGGAGGGGTTGGGCCTACACAGTGGTGGATGGTGAGATTGTTTACGTATTCTGGTTCCCATACGGGTATGTCTGCCAGGGGACGGAAGGGTTGTCCTTCTGCATGGAAGGAGTAGTTGGAAATATTAAAGGGCACGGCGGCATGCAGTGGGCGCTGTAGTGATGCACACAAGAAACAATTGGCGGTGTTGAGCGTGTGGTTGAGAAAGATGGTGGTGTCTTGAGTCAGCTGTAACCAAGAGTAGGAGAAATTAGAAGAGGGGCGGGGATAAGAAGATGAAGAGGCGCCATCAAGTGTTTGGACAATGACTTTTTCGGAATGTCCGATATCTGATGCAACTTGAGAGATCTGGGAATGAGAGGGAACATACTCTCGAGAGATATGAAGGGTACCGTGGGGGGTCGAGGACCCCCCTGTAGTAAACCGAGGCTGTGACTCTGGCAGCCCATCGAGAGTCCCAGGGATCTGGGATTGATAAGGAGAATGAGCTGTTGGGATATTTTATGAAACGGTTGGAGGAGTAATACTGTGGGTACCGGAAGTTACCCATGTAGTGAATGGTGCAAGACCAGTAGGGACATCCCCCGTAGGTATCTGGCCATCGCCTGCAATAGGCTTGTTTTTGGTCATAGAGGAAGCAGAGGTAGGGAGAATAAAGGTAGCTGCTAGTGAACACTTTGGTGGATGGAGGAAAGTGGAGGTATAAAGGCTCGAAGCAGCCTTTCAGAGGGCAGTCTGATGTGACAATGAGGGTAGTAACTTTTGTTTGATGCTGTGTGTAAGTCTGTCTGACTTTGAATCACCATACAAAGGAGGCTGGGGTGGCAGGGAAGACTTTAGGAATGAGGAAAAAAAGCGAGAGAGCAGTAAAGGAGGAAAAAGTCATGATTCGGGTATGGATGGCAAAGGGGGTGAACGAGAGATGTGGAGTTTCAAGGGATCAGAGGGATGAGGTGTGGTAGAGTAGACAGCGTCTTGGGCTGTATCCGAAAGACTCTGGATTGTGACTGATGTGTCTTGGGTGTCCAGAGAAGGTGGGTCCTGGGTATTTGGTTTCAACATGGAGATATGAATCCAAGGGGTGACAGAGTTATCAGACAGTAAGAGTTTGGCGGCCGAGGGGGTACAGAGAATAACTGGGTGTGGACCTTCCCATTTTGGGGTGAGAGAGGACTGATCCTCTGGTGGCTTATAAAACACTAGTTGGCCGGGCTGTAAGACAGGAGGATTTTGGGAGGCGGATGGATCAGGAAGGAGCCAATCCTGATATTTCCACAATTCGGTGCGGAGGAGAGAGAGTAGCGGAAGGGCCATATTGGGAGGAATCGGTCCTTTGTGGGAAGGGAGCCCTGGGGGTAGAATTGGGCGGCCATACATGATCTCAAAGGGTGACAAGAAGGAAGGTTTCTTTGGGAGGGCCCAAATGCGGAGTAGAGCTAAGGGAAGTAAGCGAACCCAGTCAAGGTGTAGCTCTAGAGATAGTTTGGTCAGGATGTCTTTTAGAGTCCTATTGGCTCTTTCTACTTTTCCCAAAGCCTGTGGTCGATAAGGACAGTGTAGATGCCAGGGGAGTAAGAGCGACTTGGAGAGGTTCTGTATGATTTGGGCAGTGAACTCAGGGATGTTATCTGATTGGAGGGAAGTGGGCATCCCGATCCTAGGAAAGACCTGGGTGAGGAGGATAGAGGCAACTGCAGACGCTCGTTTGTTAGTGATGGGGAAAGCCTCGACCCATCCTGAAAATGTATGTACTAACACGAGTAGGTATCTGGTATGCCGTATGGGGGGCATGTTAGTGAAGTCTATTTGCCAGTCTGCGGCGGGGACATTACCCCTTGCTTGATGAGCCAGGAAGGGTCGGGCCTTGAGGGGGGTATTAGGGTTAGTGCGTTGGCAAATGGTGCACCTGCGGGTGATTTGGTCAAGTAGGGTTTTGTCTTCAGGAGAGAGAGAAAAAAAGGATTGTAAAAAATGGATTAATGATTGGGGGCTAGGATGGAACAAATCGTGTCAGAGGCGGAAGAGAGACTCTCTGTCCTGGGAACAGAGGGTGTCCTGTGATAAGGCTAAAACCGCAGGGGCAGATGGATCGCTGTCTGGTGCTTCCTCTGATAGAGCAATCGACCGGGCTACTCTGTCAGTTTATTGTTAACTCTTGTAATGGGGAAGTCGTCCTTTTGATGTGATTTGCAGTGGACTATGCCCAGTCGGTGTGGGAGTTGTGAAGCCTCTAGAAGTTTAGTAATTAAGGCTGAATTAGTGATGGAATTTCCTTTTGTGGTGAGGAGGCCTCGTTCTTTCCATACTGCCATGTGAGACAAGAGAATGTGGAATACGTATTTGGAGTCAGTGTACAGTGTGAGAGACATGTCCCAGGCCAGAGTGCAAGCTCTGGTGGCTGCAGTGAGTTCGGCTTGTTGATTGGTTGTACCGGGCGGTAGGGATCATGCCTCGATGACGTCTTCGAGGGAGACTACTGCGTATCCTGTGTAATGGGTGCCCTTATGTTTAAAGGAGGACCCACCAGTAAATCAGATGAGGTTGGACTGTGAGAGGGCTCCTTCGGCGATCGTGGTGTGACACGGAAGGAAGTTGTGAAGGGCTTCCAGGCAATCATGCGAGGGAGTATGAGGAGAGTAGGGTAGAGGAAGAAGAGTGGCCGGATTCAAGGGCTGGCAGGGGAGGAAAGAAATGTCTGGATTTTGGAGGAAAGAGGACAGTAAGTTCAGGAGTCTGGAGGGAGTAAGAGTCTGTAAACTTTGTAGGTTGAGGTCTTTTAGGTGATGTGGGGACAGAATGGTAAGGGGCGCCCCGAATGTCAGTTTATGAGCTTCGTTCTGCAAGAGCTGTCCAGCAGCTAATGCCCGTAGGCAGGGGGCCCATCCCCGAACTGTGGGGTCTAATTGCTTGGAAAGATAAGCTGCTGGGGCAAAGGATGGGCCATAATGTTGACCTAGGACTCCTAGAGCTTGACTGGACCTCTCATGAATGTATAATGAGAAGGGCTTTGACATATCAGGAAGATGGAGAGCTGGGGCTTCCACAAGGGCTTGATGGAGCTTAATGAAGGAGTGTTGGGGTGAGGAGGATAATGGTTCTTCAGGGGGACCCTTGCTGAGGTCATATAGGGGTCTTGCCAACAGGGAGAAGTTAGGGATCCACGCTCTAAAATACCCAGCCAGGCCTAGAAAGGAAAGGATTTCTGTCTTGGTTTTGGGAATGGGCAGGTCAGAGAGGAGCTGTTTTCTGTAAAAAATCTTGGGAGAAGGGGTCCAGAGGGATAGAAAAAAAATGCGTCCTTGAGATCTAGGACTGAGAAGTGGGAGGCCGAGCAGGGATCCGCAATAAAAGGGTGTATGGATTTGGAACTAAGGGATGGATAGGGACGATGGCCATGTTGAAGAGGCGAAGGTCTTGGACAAGGCGGAAAGATCCGTTGGTTTTTTTAACAGCTAATATGGGGGTATTAAATGGGGAGTGAGTGGGTCTGAGGTAATTTTTGTTTAAAAGATCTTGAATGATGGGTTGAAGGCCTATGAGGGCTGAAGTGGTTAGGGGGTATTGGGCCTGACAGATATACTGAGTGGGGTCACATAATTTGATAGAGGCAGGAGGACATAGAACCGCGGAGGGGCTTGTAATGTCCCAAACTTTGGGATTTACAGGGTGTAGGAGGGCAGATCTGGAGCTTTCATTGGGTAGAGGGGGATCGTCGGCTATGAGGGCCATTAGAAAGGGAGTACTGGGGCCTGTGGGAGTGGATATAGTTATGGAAACATGGAGGAGAGAAAGGATGTCCCGTCCTAGTAAGGGGATGGGACACTAGGGCATAACCAGGAAGGAGTGGGAGAAAGGTATGGGATTGTCCTGGATTGTGTATAAAGGGGGTGGGGTTTAATGGGAAAATCTGTTTACCTCCTACCCTGACTATAGGAGTAATGGCATGCGTGGTAGGGCCCCGGTATTCTCTCAAGACTGAGAAGGTGGCTCCTGTATCTAGGAGGAAGGAGATGGGGCGACCATCTACTATTAAAGTAACCCTGGGCTCCTGTTTGGTGATGGAAATGGTCGGGTGAGTAGCCCCTGGGTCCCGTCAGTCTTATTCTGCCAGCCCCACTACGGTGGGCTTAGGATGGGGGTTGTTTGTCCAGCCTCCCCTTCGGGTGGTTGGGCAATCAGACCCCAGTCGCCCTTTTTGTGGCATCTGGGGTGTGGGTTGGTAGGAGATCTGGGGGAGGGGCATGCCCTTGACCAATGTCCTTCTTGTCCGCACTTGAAACAAGCTCCTGGGGGGGGCTTGTTTGTAGAGGGGTGCCCAGGTTGTGGTTTTATCAGCTGGGCCAACATTTGGAAATTGGTCTGATCAGCCTTTTGTTTACGGCATTCTTTCTCCTCCTCCCGGTGATGGAAGACTTTAAAGGCCACTGTTAGGATCTCAGTCTGTGGGGTAGCGGGGCCCTGTTCTAACTTTTTGAGTTTAGCTTTAATGTCGGGGTAGCTTTGAGCTAGGAAGTATGTCATAAGGACATGTCTTCCATCAGGCGTTTCTGGGTCCAGGCTGGTATACTGTAATAGGGCTTGAGTGAGTCTAAGAACTTGGAGGGAATTTCCTCCCTCCTTTGAATTATGTCTTGGAGCTTTTGAAAATTGACTACTTTACGAGCTGCCTTTTTCAGACCTGCTATTAAGCAGCAGGTGAAGATATCTCGAGAGCGGAGACCCACTGTGGTGGGAGACTGAAGGGTTCTGGCACAGTCTGTGGGGGAGAAACAGGTGATGGGGGCAAAGAGGAGGAGGCTCCTGGGACTTAGTTAGAGGGGGGATGAAAGGCTCAGGCTTGATCTGCAGGGGGGGTGAGGTGGGGGAGGAGGTGATGGTGGATGAAGGGGGAGGGACTGTTGTAGGAGAGGAGGGGGAAGGGAGTGGGCGGGAGGCTTCTGCGGGAGAGACAGCTTGCAGGCTAGGAGAACTTGGGGGCAGGCAGGGGGAGGAGGAGGCGGCAGCGGTGAGGGAGGCGGGAGGAGGAGGCGGAAAGCTTCGATATAGGGAATCTCCTTCCATTTTTTCAGGTGCTGGCAGTAGTTAAAAAGATCGCGAGTGATGTTAGGATCAAGAGTTCCCCCTGTGGGCCATTGGTTGTTATTGTTTAGGGGATATGTCGGCCAATCTTGGGAGCAGTATTAACGGAGAAGTTTTGGTTTTATATCAGGTGTCAGGGAGAGGGTGGCTAGATACTTGAGCAGGCATTCAAGAGGTGAATCTTTAGGGAGGGATGAGGAGGCTCCCATGGCTAAAGGACAGAGAAGGAGACAAACAGGGGAAGACGAAAGGAGATCCTCGGACTGGGAGCAGACCGCAAGGAGACAAAGGGCGTACCCGATGATCCTTGGTGGTCTGCAGAAACTCGTATATGAGTTGGAATTTCTTAGGAAGTGTGGGTCGTCACCCAGACTTCTCTAAGAAGGCAGAGTGCCGGAGTCACGAGGAACCTAGTACTAGGAATTTTCGGCGGAAGGAACGGAATTTTCGGTGGAAGGAACGGAAGGAAAGGTGGGGGGGAGAAGGGAGTGTTCTCATCCGCAAAGGAGTCACCTCGTTTATGACTGTTGGAGGAGAGGCCTGAGGGTCTGCCGCAGCCGTGAAGGCCTAAGGCTGGGAGAGTTCCCTCCTCATCGGGGAAGAGTGACCCACTCCGGGGAAAACTTACCCAAAGGCCAGAGAGGAGTGGTGAGTGTGATGAGCCAGCACCGGAAAAAGAGGACGAGGGCAAGCTGCTGCTGGTGTCGGGGGGAAGATGGGGCCCAGTTGGGGTGTCCCATCTCCCGGGTTTCGGCACCAATGAAAGGAAGGAGCGACACACAGCAGCAGTTCACCGGAGAATTCCGCTTTATTAGGGAAAGGTGCTGGGTTATATAGGAAGGGGCATGAGGTGATTGTGGTGTTACTTCTATGGGGCTGGTGGCTATTGGCTAGGTGCTGGAGTTGGGAGGGGGAGAGAGGTGATTGGGCTTCAGGTGGCACCGGCGGAAACCGAGGACCCGGAAGAGAAGCAGGAAGTTCGCCATCTTATGAGTGGGAGCCCTTCAAAGTCAACCTTATTTCCTTAATGCTATCTGCTCCTATCTGAGTTTACACACGTGTCTCTCAGGTATAACCTTCCAGTCAAAGCCTTGGTAATATAACCAGTGTTTTTTATTGGTCTTGCTACAAGGAAAGCAGATTCTTATTGAGCTTATGCAAATAAACATACTGCCATGAAATATAAAAAATACTGAAACCTTTTAAATTCTTAAGGGGTCAGATAGAAAAATAAATGTTTCAATTCTGCTTATAAAGGTATTATTATTTATTAAACTGTTTTCAGCTTAAGAGAAAAAACTTAAAACACTTTATCAACATTTGAAACAAAAAGCCACAAAATCATTTTCTTTAGTTTACTTAATCTTATGAACTAATACCTGCTCTGTTGAAATCTATTTTTTACTAGTTTAGGATATTTGTTCTGCTGGAATTTAGTTTTTTATTAGTTTAAGAGTAATAAAACAGTGACTATAAGTGACAAAAGACTTACAAATGACAATGGTTAAAGATCTGATGAGAGCTTACTGTAAGACAGTTGACATAAGGAAATTCAGATATTTCTGTAACATAAAACATTCAGTAACAAAGTTTACTTCCCAGGTTCCAAAGGGACATTTACGTCGACCATGAAGGGTAAACTCACCAAATCGAAGGCTGGTGTTGGGCAAGAAGACGAGTAACTGGGGAAATGGATGGTGAGCCCATGGAGGAGGATCAGGCAGTGAGGGTTCCCAAAGCAGCTCAGGTTCCCGGAGGAAGAGCAAAGTCAATGGGAGAGCCTCATCCAAGTCACAGTACCAAGGAAAGGGTATCTCGCCATGACCCTCCTTACCCAGGACGACTCAGGAGACACGGGCCCACACAAGAGATTTTATTATCTGAAAGAGAAAGTGGCTGCCCCCAGAGAGAGAGAGAGAGAGCAGCAGCATGGTGTAGGGAGTTGTGCCTTTTATTGCGGTGGAGTACCGCCTGGCCTCTTGCCTTGGGGGAGGGTCGGAATGTTTAGAAATAAGGTGGGGCAAGTCCAGGCAAGCCCAGACTAGTCCAGGCATAATTCTCACTGGCTTCTGTGCTTGGAACCATGGGGTAAATGGAGGATAAATTACTATATTCTTGTATCACCCACCATGTACCACTAATCTCTGATCCAATATCTTTCAAGGGAAAGTGAGTGAAGACCTTCGGAGATAAGCAGCAGAGCAAAACTAAAGGAGACGCACCAGGTAACTTGTCAGGCGGAGCTTAAACGATCCCGAAGGAATGCGGTAAATGACGGAAGGAATGAGGAGCGGTGGATAGATGAAATGTGTAGTTAAATCAAGTAAATGTTATTGTCCGAGCAATGATAATGCCTCTGATTTAAAATACAGGCTGAAATAAAATTAAGGCCGATAACTCAAAAATCAGGATGAGAGTGAATGGACTTAAGGTGTTCCAAAGTTCTAGCATTGTCTAAGAAATATAAAAAGATCTAATTTATGAGAATCTTTTGCACAGATTTTATGGAATACAGAATATTTCACTGGGGCATAGAGATCTGCATATGTCCCCCACAGTAAAACCAAGAGCTAAAACAATTATTCTTTTTGAGGATTCTCTATTTTGAAAGAGAATTAACTTTACTTTTGCAGTTAAAAAATGTAAATGTAAACAGTAGACAGTGAAATGTTATAAATGTATAAGCCCTTGTAACTATCAGCCAGATGAATGTATAGAATATTTCCGCCCATGTAGGCAGTTGCCATCAGAATATCTCCAAGAGAAAGTTGCCCATCAGAATATCTTCAAGAAAGACCCACTCTTCTCTTCTGATACTTCCTGCAAATGGAACCACACAGGAATATCAGACAGGTTCATTAACATAGATATGCTTTCAATGTTCAAAATTAGTTTTCGAAAGATGCCTTTGCAGAACATACTGTTTGAGGGGATTGTCCATGTGGCTGCCTCATCCTTCGTTTGGTTGCTTTTACTGAGGACTGTTGATAGGCAAATACACAAAGATTTGCACATCACTTCTATTGAGGGGCATTTGGGTTTTATTCAGATTTTGCCAAGTATACATGGTTTGCTATGAACGTTTTTGTAGAAGCCTCTTTGGATGTATGCATTCGTTTTTCTTGGGAAGTAAGTAGAATATTACTAGGTAACAGGGTAGGTATGTTTTAACTTTATGTGGAGCTGTCAAATATTAGGGAAGTGGGTGTGCTAAATTACATTCCAGTTACTATCACACAGCGATGCCCTACACACTCTCACAGGGGAAAGTGAGAGAAAAGGACTTAAAAAATCTATTTTTCTAGGTATTCCATCCTTACCTCGTTCCAAATACCTACTTGCATATATTAGGTATTGCCGGTGGCTGTGCTCACACCCAAGGCATCACCACCATCCTGCTCAGATCTGGCAGCAGAGACCCTAGACAGGTACTCCAAGGCAGCCCATCCAAGTCTCAGACTCATAAAGGCCAGGCAGGAATAGATGCCCGTGAAATAAGGAGGGGTGACCCGGTCATGGCTGTGCCACACTTAAGCTCTGGGTCACTAAAGTGGGTTTCTTGCACTTGCTCTCCACCCCTCCGTTATACGGCCTGGATTTTAATGGACTCTCGGATAGTGCTGTGAGGGAAGAGCCCGCAGGACAGGCGCATTGAAGCAGAGCCGGAGGGCGGGGAACACGGGTCAGACTGTTCCTGGGTGGGTTTCGTTTGCCGAGGGCGCAGTGCTCCGACCACTGCCTCCGGGAAAGGGGCCCACGCGGCGCCCCCAGAGGGGATCGCCGGGGCTCAAACGTACCCAATCCGCTGGCTCCTGAATCCTCCGCGAGCGGGGACTTCTCGGGGAGCTGTAGTCTCCTTGCCCAAGTGATCGCTGGTGCTTCCAGGGCCTTTTGCAGTTAAACACGGGGGTATCCAGAACCCTTGCGGCACCACCTAAGACTCCAGGACCGACGGTTAGAGACCGAGGCCTGTCCCGTTTCTGTAGCATAGCGGTTATCACGATCGCCTCACAGGCCCAAAGGTCCCCGTTTCGAAACCGTGAGGAAACAGCCTCCTTTTCCTGACGCTGACGTTCATCTTTAAAGCACAGAAAGCGGGTCGGCGACAAGAGCCCTGCGGAGCGGAGCTGTTTTCTATCCACAAGCAGTGGGTGGACTTTCATTGCTACCTGACAGCTCACTGAGCCCTTTGTTCGCTCTCGCTCACACAGCCAACCAGGCTACCGCCACCGACGAGTCGGCTGCGGTTGCCCTTCAGATCCAGAAATCCCCCGCCGTCTCATGCAGCGCCCAAACCTTCTCCACAGGCCCCCAGGTATTATGGCTCTGAAAAACAACAGGTTCTTCCCTCTGAAGCACACTTGGCTTTCCCCCACCCCAGCACACTTGCTGAACAACTGAGTTTGCAAGAACAGAAACAAAGAAAACGGACCCAAGGCAGCACCTGGGGCTCCAGCCAAAGACACGCGCAGGAAGACTTTCGTGCTCCACTCTGAGCTGGCGGGGCCCCGTAAAGGCACCCAAACGCGTGCCTTTCTCCGGAGAGCCCCTTGAGCCAGCTAGGAGGTCAGGAAGGACATCCTCACCTTCCTCCTGAGGAAACCCAGGTTCGGAGAGAGAGCGCGTCCATGCCTCCGTGTCACACAGCGCTAGAGCCGGACTAGAATGGCACACAGGCCAGTCACCTGGTGGCCTGGCCTCCAGCCCAGAGCCTCCCAAGGCTGGGAGAGGTGACAGGTGAAGTGCAGCTGGTGAAGCCACTGGTCTCTAAGCCTTGTCCGTTCTGCCCAAGAACCTAACGTCTCCCTTTCAGTTTTCATCTACTGAGAACCTGGGACTTGTATTCCAGCCACTCCTTTAGAACAAACAAGCAAACTCTGTAACGCAGGCAAAAGTTGGAAGATGATGCACCACCCATTATTCACCCAAGCACACCAGTTAGCATGTTCTCACATTTGTTTCTCACCGTCTCTTCAAATATATGAATTGTTCGCCATTTGAGGGGAACATGCAGACATCGCAGGATCGTTGGTTAGGCCACTGTTGCTCCTTTGCTTTGGCAATGTCCCTCAAAACCAGCCTCCAAGGGGCCTTTCCTCGAAGGCCATGGGAGCGCCTCCTGTCCCGTGGAGGGGGCTTTTCTTGCCCTTTCAGGAACCAGACACCTGTCCCCTCAGGCTGTAGAGAAGCTTGGGGGTGGTTTTCCTTGGCTCTGCCCCAAAGCGCAGTCCAGTTGCATCCCGTGCTTGCAGGAGCGCGATCAGGCTGTCCTGCCCCAACACCAGCTGCCCTCCCCACTCCTCCTGGTTGCTTTGAGGGGCAGTTGTCATCTTGGGCCAGCTTGAACTCCGGAAACACCTACCTCAGGAGAGACCCTTGCGGGAAGTGCAGTCACCCCCTTGTCTCCTGCCTGGCTCACTGTGCCCTGCAGGGGTGGAAGGGGTCCTGACCCAACAGAAGGTTGAAGAATCCTTTCCTGTGGTGGTAGGATGAGTGGTGCCAGTGGGAAATGCACCAAAGAGAAGGGAAGAGTTTTCAGGAGCTTTGCAGAGCTGTCCGCCTCAGCGCTGGCAGGTAAGTGGCTGCCCTGTGCTAATGGTCCTTCTTGTCTTGTCCTGACCTTGACCTGCTCCCTGCTTCAGTCTGAGTTGCAGCAGACACATGCGTTTTTGTGCCTCTCCCCAGAGTCAGGATGTCACAGAGTTTCTTTTTCCAGGATCCCAGAGAAGTCCAAGGATGCTATTGATGTTTTTGTTTTGTTTTTGTTTTTGTCTTGCACTTCCTTCCTTGCTAGATCTAACTCTAGGGTCTGGGCGGGGCGGAGCAGGAGAGAATGGGTTTAGCTGTAGGTAAATTAGTGGTCTCAGAAAAGAGCTACAAGAAAAACAGTTCAAGTTGATAATAAGGATGAATCTTGAATTCTTTTAAACACTTTAAAGAGTTTTAATAGTTGACATATGATGGCAAATAAAATGTTTATGTCATATACTTCTAAAGATGACTCCTTTCTTGTATGCATCACACTGGTTTAATAATTTTGATCTAAAGGGTAAAGCTACTTTATGTTGTCTTCCAGGTTTTCTAATAATATGGAAAATACTTGTTATATATTCTTATTTATTCAAGTCTCTACACAAGTAATTTCTCTTCAAATTCTAATGGCATTGAACTGCTCAAATTTCTTATACTGGTTTTACTGGTCCTATCTAAGGGAAAGGGAAAGCACATCTTAATTCCAATAACTATTTATGTTTATAAAATTTTAAATTATGTGTTCTGGTAAATTAAGTAGACCATATGATACCATTTAAATAGAGATTAAATTTTATAATTCTAGAGATCATAGTGACTTAATTAGTCCACTTACAATTCAGGAGTGAATGTTTTTAGGTAGGGTTTAATATATGATGCCAGCATGCATTTCCTTATTATGTGTCAACTCAGTTTGTGATTTTAAGATCTATCACTAAGTTCTTTGAATGACACTCAAATTGAGTTAATTGTTGTAAAATATTGCCAGGAGATTTTCTGATTTAAAGAGAAGTGATAAAATGTCATTTAATGTAATGCTGCTACATATTTTTATAGATTATAGAGTGGCCATATGTTTACAGGTGTGAGTACCTTAGGGGATGTTGATGAGCATGTGGTCATCATTGTCGCTTTAAGAAGAATAAAACACATACAGTGTCTGCTCCAGGTAGTATGAAGCTGTCCTTGGAGGTCAGCTATTTCCTTGAGGGGCTAGATTATTGGAAGAAAGACAGAGGAAAGGAGGAGGGGAGGGAGGGAGAGAGAGAGAGGGAGGGAAGGAAGGGGGGAGAGAGAGAGAGAGAGGGAGAAAGAAGAAAGAGAAAGGAAAGGGAAAGGGAAGGGAAAGGGGAGGGGAAGGGGAAAGGAGAGAAAGGAAGGGGAGGGAGGAGAGGAGAGGGGAGGGGAGGGAGGGAAGGGAAGGGGAGGGGAGGGGAAGGGAGGGGAGGGGAAGGGAAGGGAAGAGAAGGAAAGGAAGGGAAGGGAAAGGAATTATTTAATTCCTGGTTCTTGTTTACCTGCCTTCTAGATCTGAAGTCATCCACTACCCCAATCTCTGCTTTGCTTCTCTTGTCATGCTCACCACTAGTGACCTTAGGGCGTGTGTGTGTGTGTGTGTGTGTGTGTGTATGTTTGCAGACACACCTGGGAAGGACACCAACTCACTGTGCTCCTGCCACACTGCTCCTTTCTAATGCTCTAACACGTGGGCTCCAGGGGATGGGGAGCTTGGTTTCTTCACAAGGCATCATCCCTCCCAGAGCAGGCCTGGCACCACTAAGCACCTAATGAATGCTCAGTGATTGAAATGCATTCTCATTCGAGGTCCTAGACAGCTGAAGAGGAGAAGAAGAAAGTGGGTAAGCTTGGGAATGGCCTGGAGTACGAGGGTCAGAGACAGGCAGACAGACAGACACAGAGCCACACTTGGGGTGGGTGAAGCATGGGAGGCAGAGAGAGAGAGGGAGAATGTCTAAGGACCTTATTGAGTGTGTCAGAGCCACAGAGCTCATTTTTGCCCTTGAGATTAAACAGAAGGGAAGGTGAGCCAGTAGCTCTAAGGATCCAGGACTGTACAAGATGCATTCTGCTGGTTCCAATGGTCTGTCTTAAATGGGATATTTGCAGAGATAGCCAAAAACTGTCCAAGAGTCATTTGGAGACAGCTGTCAGCATGCTAATGCAGCCTCGTGTAGGAAGGAGGCCAGTCATTAGATTGTGTGCACTAATGAAAGCAAAAATGCAATTCATAAAGGAAAGGGAATGGGCTACATCAAACTAAAAAGCACCTGTACAGTAAAGGACACCATCAACAGAACAAAAGGGCAATCTGCAGTATGGGAGAATATGTTCATAAATGATTCATCCAATAAGGGGTTAACATCCAAAATATATAAAGAACTCATACACCTCAACACCAAAACAGAAAACAAATAACCTGATTAAAAAATGGGGGGAGGACCTGAACGGACTTTTCTCCAAAGAAGAAATACAGATGGCCAACAGGGACATGAAAAGATGCTCACATTGTCAATCATCAGGGAAATGCAAATCAAAACTACAATGAGCTGTCATCTCATACCAGTTAGAATGGCCACTATCCAAAAGACAGGAAATAACAAGTGTTGGTGAAGATGTGGAGTGATAGAAACCCTCCTAGGCTGTTGGTAGGAGTGTAAATTGGTACAACCTCTGTGGAAAGCACTATGGAGGTTCCTCAAAAAACTAAAAATAGAAATACCACTGGACCCAGTGATTCCATTTCTGGGAGTTTACCCGAAGAAAACAAAATCCCTCATTTGAAAAGATACATGCACCCCTATGTTTATTGCCACATTATTTACAATAGTCAAGATATAAAAGCAACCTAAGTATCCATCAATAGATGGATGGATAAAGAAGATGTACAAATACCCAATAGAATATTATTCAGCCATAATAAAGAAATCCTTCCATTTGCAACAACATGGATGGATCTAGAGGGTATTATGCTCAGTGAAATAAGCCAGGTGGACAAGGACAAATACAAGTGACTTCACTTATTTGTAGAATCTAAAAACAAAACAAAACAAGATGAACAAAACAGCAGCAGACTCAGATACTGAGGAGTGACTGGTGGTTACCATGGGGGAGTGTTTGGGGTGGGTGGGTAGGGAGGGTGAGGGCGATAAAAGGGCACAAAATTCTCAATCATAATATAAGTTGGTCACAGGGATAGTAGTACAGCATGGAGAATATAGCCAGTGATTAACAATTTCCTATGTTGACAGACAGTAACTGCACTAGTGGGTGATGAAGATTTAATAATATGGGTAGCTGTTGAGCCGCTGTGTTGTATATTTGAAATCGATTTAAGACTGTATATCAATGATACATCAATATAAAAATAAAGAAAGGAAGAGAGGCAGAACCAGTATCTGGGAGCAGTGGTTGTTTTTCCCCTACAATTGATAAACTGCTTGGCAGAAAGCCACCCAGGGTCACTCTGGACAGTCTTGTCTGGGTCCGATTACATGGGTCACCACTGAAAACAATCACAATTACTGGGAGACTTTCTAATTACTTGGAAGATTAGCTGCCAAACACATATGCAATAGGGTATCTCTGGGTAATGTCCACGTTGTCCTTCTGTTGTCCCACTGGATTGAGTCCAGAGGCCACCACTACCCTCGTTAGTGTATCAGTAAGATTTATGAAATGTTTGTTATGCTGGCAGGAGTATGAAAGAAAAGGCTCTTTCATTGAGCTGGAAAAATACATTGGAATATGAACTGGCACACCTTTTAATTTAGTCAAACTGAGAACACGTAAAGAGATACCTTCAGTTTCCGGCAAAAGTGGAGTGACAGAAGTCAGGATTACCCTCCTGCCTGGAATCTCAGTGCCCCTCCTCCACCTCCGAAAAAGAAAAATACAGAACACATGAAATGCCTGTTTTGAAGTCACTGGAAATCAGGCAACAAAGGACAGCAAACCCTGGGAGGTGAGAAACAAACAAGGCGAGCCCTGCCATTGGCCAAAACTACTGATTTCAGAGTTTCCAGGCTGGGCACCAGGAGCGGGATCTGAGGCCAACTCCTTGGATTGTGGAGATGAAGCTGAGTGCCTGTGGAGAGCAAGGCAGTTGGAGTTCCTAGGCCAGAGATCCAGTGATGAGAGAGATGGACAGAGAATCCAGGGATAAGGAAAGGGTCTCCCTCAAGTATTCAGCAGACTACTGATCAGGGCATGCTTAGGGAGAAACTGCCTGAGGCCAAGGAAAGAAACTTCTGAAAAGGTCATGGAATGGTGCCTGGTGCCCACACGGGGCAGGAAATTGTACTGGCCACCACCAGCCAGGCTGGACTAGTCATAATACCTGGCCATCGGGAAGAACACCCAGTTTCAGGAAGGTCCAGTTTCAGAGGTGGGAATATTCTGCCCTAGACAGACCTACCTAAAAAAACATAAAAGCAAGATTTGTAGGGATCAAAAGTTTTTACAAGTCACTTAACTGTACCAGAACAAAATTTAAGAAGATCTATAGGAATACCAAAACAGCCAGTACCCAAGAAGGTAAACTTTCACAGCATCTGGCACCTGGTCAAAGAATGCCAGGCATGCAAAGAGACAGGGAAAACATGACTGTAAGGAGGAGAATAATCAGTTAATCAAAACCCAACCAGAACTGGCAGGATGTTAAAATTAGTAGAGGCAACTTTAAAGCAGTAATGATGGTTGTGTTACTTATGTCCAGAGTTAAGTGAAAACGTGGAACATGTGCAAGTGATCCCGGTCAATCTTGAGAGATGGAAACTATAATCAGAAAAGACTCTAGAGCTAATATATTCGCCAGATGGTATTAATATCATATTAGACGTTGCAGGAACACACACACACACACACAGCTTGAAAATTGCAATTATCCAAAATGAAACTCACACACAAAAAATCATTTTTAAATGAACACAGCATCAGTGAATGGTAAGACAACTTTAAAAGGCCTAATGTATGAGTAATTACAGTCCCTGAAAAGACTGAGTGAGAAGAAATAATTCTGAAGAAACAATGATGATTTTCCAATCATAGTATGTCCAATCCATGAGCAGAATAAACATGAAGAAAGCCACATCTGGCTACATCATTATTAAATTGCTCAAATCCATTACAAAAAGAAAAACTCTCCAAAGTAGCTGGAGGAAAAAAGACATGGTTCATACAGAAAACAAAAATAAAGACGATGTCAGATTTCTCATCAGAAGCAGTGTGAGTGAGAAGTCAGTGGGGTAACATCTTTAGAGGTCTGAGGGGGGTGCGGGGAACCAACGTGGAATTCTATGTCTCCCCCGCTCTCCCCCTGCCACCCCCCTCGGCAAATGTCGGTGAATAACGACACCTACAGACATACAAATGCTGAAGGGCTTCGTCACCAGCAGACCCACCCTACAAGAAATGTTGAAGGAAGTGTTCCAGGAAGAAGGAAACTCATACCGGATGGAAATCTGTGTGTACAACAAAGGGATAAAGGACGGCAGAAAATGGCATCTGCACGGGAAACTATGTGAGAGTTTTTCTTATTATTTAAATCTTGTTAGAAACTGGGGCAGATTGAACAAAAGTGCTGACGATGGGTTCTGGGTTTTTAGCATAAGTAAAACGTGTGACCGCTGCAGCATAAAGGCAGGCAGGAGAGAATTGTGAGGAGGTGCAGTATGACTTGAAGGGAGACGGTGGTGAGATACAGATGCATGCTATAAAGAAAGCCTCCAGCAGTCGCTGGAGTAACAAAAGAAAGAGTTATAGCTCATAAGCCAACGAAGGGGAGAAAATGGAATCTTATAGAAACCATGCATGTAAACGCTAGGATAAGGCACTTGCTCTTCCAGGACTCTGCCCTACAGAAAGCCTTGTCCAGGCGGTCAAAGATATGTGTACAAGAAAGATGACTACGGCAGCATTTTTGTAACCATAAAATCGTAGACCCAAATTAATCTGAGAAGCATACGGGAAGGGCTGAATAAATACTAGTATAAACGATGGAAACTCCACCGTTACAAGGAATAAAGGTTCTACCACGCCGAGATCTGCCGAATTCCCAGAGACCTGTTGTGCTCCAGAGTTCTTGCACGAGAATCGGTAGTAATCTTCTTACGTCCTCCAAGTGCAGGTCTGTTTTGTCTTTCCCGTCAGAGGATGCGCGGAGGGGAAACAACTGCCAACGTTCTACGACTCTAAAAGTTAGAAGAGGCATCCCTGGATGGGCTCGAACCACCAACCTTTCAGTTAATAGCCGAATGCGCTCACCGATTGCGCCACGGAGACCTGCTCGCACTGCTACCTCGGGTCCCCACAGAGGGCTGTCCCTCATTCAGCGCTAGGTGGAGCTGCCCGCCTTTGTCCCGACGGCCTTGCAGGCTCCAGGGCCTCGCAAAACACGAGAAGGCCGGTCGACGCAGCGAGTTCGTCGCGCTGCAGAGCCGCGCGTCGGGCGATGCCGAAAGGCCCTCCCCCGCTTCGCTCCGCACCCGCCTGGGACGCCAGCGCCCCCGAGCCTGAGCTGAGGGGAACCCGAGGAAAGCTGCTCGCGCGGAGGGCTCCCGTGAGGGCGCTACCCCTGGCTCCTCTTTCCCTCGGCCGCCTGCGCCCCTGGCCCTCCCCTCGGCCGCAGCCGGTGGGGCGGGAGCCGGAACGAGGGCAGGGGCAGGGGTGGGGGTGGGGATGGGAGTGGGAGGGAGGCCAAAAGGTGGCGTGGACGAGGACCACGAGACCTCCCCGCGGGCCTGCCCAGAGGCACGGGCTGGACGCCGGGGAGATGGCGATTTTTTTCCTATTTTTGAAGATGTGTATCAGAGTTGAAACGGAGAGCGGGCATGAACGAAACAAGAATACAAATGCCTGCGGCTGTCTGAGAAGAAAGTAACGCAGTCCGTTGCAATGACTTTCTGGGTCTACACAGCATGCCAGACAACTCATTGCTGTTTGGGCTGTGGCGCGCTGTGATCGTATAGTGGTTAGTACTCTGTGTTGTAGCCGCAGCAACCTCGGTTCGAATCCAAATTATGGCAATTTTCTGTGGCGCCTGGTGCTTCCCTTTTCCTTTCTGTTTCAACCCTTACTTGGGGGCCAAGGAGCAGTGCTTTCCGCTGGTCACTAGACCCGGCCAAGAGGTCGGAAGCGATGGGAGCCCTACCGTGCTCTCACCTGCGGACGTCCTCTGTTCTCTGAGCAAAAGAAATTTCCCAAGGAGGGCATTTGTTAAAATCAAACACAAATGGAAGTCAGACTTGAAAATTCCCTGAGCAGGCAAACTAGTTTAGTCATGCAAGCAAACGTTAATTTAGCTTATTTTGTGAAACAAGTGAAACTTCACTTGGGCCACTTCTTGTTAATGTGCCTCCGAAAACCATGCGCAAAACTTAAGTATCAACTAAATTGGTAACCACTGTTTACCAATTCCGGATCACTAGGGAATCTCTAAGGGCATAAGGAATCACTGTGAAGAATAAAACACCCACTGTATATTTGCCTCCTCACTGTATGAATGAAACAATATACCCCGAGCCTCATTCAATATTCCGTGTGAGCACTCCCGGTTCCCCAGCTGTCTTTTTGTGTACAGTAAGTCTTTGTTGATCACCATGTCAGTGATCCGGTGGGTTTACTTCCACTATTTCTGAACTTTTGACAATGCCTCGACATCTTCATCTGCCAGCTGGGGCCAACTAGAGAACTCCACTTCATTCTGCTGGTGTCATATATGCCTGGATTTGGTGACTGCGCCATGGATAAAATAGCATCATCAAAATCATCAGCATTGTCCTCTTCTTTATTTGTTAACAACCACTATCCAGACTCTTCATTTAACCTTTGCCTCTTCTAGGACTTCATACAAATGGAATCACTGTGCAAATACTCTTTTCTGCACCCTTCTATCTCTTTGCACAACATCTCTGACTTTATCCATTGTTGAGGAAAGCAGAGGTCATTCCTCTTTCGTTGCTGAGTAGTATTCCTTGGCAGAAATATAGCACAGTTTTGTCTGCCATTCACCTGATAAGGATCATTTGGACTGTTTCCAGGACTGGCTATTGTGCATAAAGCTGCTTGGAACATTATTTCTGAAGGGCCCCCACCCATAAGATGGCGAACTTCCTGCTTCTCTTCCGGGTTCTCGGTTCCCGCCGGCGCCACCTGAAGCCCAATCACCCCTCGCCCCCCTCCCAATCCCAGCACCTAGCCAATAGCCACCAGCCCCGTAGAAGTGATACCTCAATCAGCTCATGCCCCTTCCTATATAACCCAGCATCTTTCCCTAATAAAGCGGAATTCTCCGGTGAATTGCTGCTGTGTGTCGCTCCTTCCTTTCATTGGTGCCGAAACCCGGGAGACGGGACACCCCAACTGGGCCCCGTCTTCCCCCCGACACCAGCAGCAGTTTGCCCTCGTCCTCTTTTTCCGGCGCAGGCTCATCACACTCACCACTCCTCTCTGGCCTTTGGGTAAGTTTTCCCCCGGAGTGGGCCACTCTTCCCGAGCTATCGCAGTGCCATTGACCGTGATCGTCCGGCAAGGCCCTGACACTCGGGGACAAGGAGGGAACTCTCCCCACCTCAGGCCTTCACGGCTGCGGCAGACCCTCAGGCCCCTCCTCCAACAGCCATAAACGAGGTGACACTTTTGTAGATGAGAACGCTCCCTTTCCCCCTCTCTTCCTCCTTCTGTTCCTTACACCGAAAATTCCTAGTACTAGGTTCCTCGTGACTCCGGCACTCTGCCTTCTTAGAGAAGTCTGGGTGACGACCCACACTTCCTAAGAAACTCCGACTCGTATACGAGTTTCCGCAGACCACCAAGGATCATCGGGGATGCCATTTGTCTCCTTGCGGCCTGCTCCCAGTCCGAGGATCCCTTTTCGTCTTCCCCTGTTCATCTCCTTCTCTGTCCTTTAGCCATGGGAGCCTCCTCATCCCTCCCTGAAAGTTCACCTCTTGAATGCCTGCTCAAGCATCTAACTACCCTCTCCTTGACACCTGATATAAAACCAAAACTTCTCCGTAAATACTGCTCCCAAGATTGGCCGACATACTCCCTAGACAATAACAACCAATGGCCCGCAGGGGGAACTCTTGATCCTAACATCACTCGCAATCTTTTTAACTACTGCCAGCGCCTAAAAAAATGGAAGGAGATTCCCTATATCGAGGCTTTTCGCCTCCTAGCTCAAAATCCCAGCCTCTGCATCATCTGTTCCCCACCCCAAGTTCTCCTAGCCTGCAAGCCATCTCCCTCCCCTCCACACACTCCCAGTCCCTCTTCGATTACCTTTGATCCAGCTGACGAACCTCTGCCATACAGGCTTCCCCCTTCAGACCCTCCCCCTCCTACATCCCTTCCACCCTCTTCCGCAGTCGCCGCAGCCTCCACCTCCTCCCCCCCACAGAAGCCTCCCACCCACTCCTTTCCCCCTCCTCTCTTATAACAGCCCCTCCCCCTTCCTCCACCACCATCTCCTCCCTCACCTCACCCCCTCCGCCTGTGTCCCCCTCACCTTCCCACCCCCTGCAGATCGAGCCTGAGCCTTTCAGCTCCCTCTAACTAAGTCCCAGGAGCCTCCTCCGTCTTTGCCCCCATCACCTGTTTCTCCCCCACAGACTGAGCCAGAATCCTTCAGTCCCCCTCAGACTCGGTCCCGAGGGCCTCCTCAAATTATCGCCCCCTGGATGCCCCCATCACCTGTTTCTCCCCCATCACCTGTTTCTCCCCCACAGACTGAGCCAGAACCCTTCAGTCCCCCTCAGACTCGGTCCCAAGGGCCTCCCAAAATTATCGCCCCCCTCCAGGAGGTAGCAGGATCCGAAGGTATTGTGTGAATTCACGTCCCTTTATCTTTAGGAGATTTAGCCCAACTTGAGAAACGCCTAGGTTCCTTTTCCACTGATCCCACAACATACATCAGGGAGTTTCAATGGACCCTCCAGTCATACAGCCTCACACATCATGTCATTTTCATGCTCCTGGCCAATACCCTCCTTCCTGAAGAGCGTAGACTAGTTTGGGACTTCGCCCAAACGCACGCTACCGAAACCCACAGGACTGACCCCACCTATTCCCCTGGCCCCACCGCTGTCCCCGAACAAGACCCACACTGGGATTATAACACCGCCGTGGATCTCTGCTCTTGAGATATCTTTGCCTGCTGCTTAATAGCAGGTCTGAAAAAAGCACGTAAAGTAGTCAATTTTCAAAAGCTCCAAGACATAATTCAAAGGAGGGAGGAAACTCCCTCTGAGTTCTTAGACTCACTCAAGCCCTATTACAGTATACCAGCCTGGACCCAGAAACGCCTGATGGAAGACATGTCCTTATGACATACTTCCTAGCTCAAAGCTACCCCGACATTAAAGCTAAACTCAAAAAGTTAGAACAGGGCCCCGCTACCCCACAGACTGAGATCCTAACTGTGGCCTTTAAAGTTTTCCATCACCGGGAGGAGGAGAAAGAATGCCGTAAACAAAAGGCTGATCAGACCAATTTCCAAATGTTGGCCCAGCTGATAAAACCACAACCTGGGCGCCCCTCTACAAACAAGCCCCGCCCAGGAGCTTGTTTCAAGTGCGGACAAGAAGGACATTGGCCAAGAGCGTGCCCCTCCCCCAGATCTCCTACGACCCCATGCCCCAGATGCCACAAAAAGGGCCACTGGGGGTCAGATTGCCCAACCACCCAAAGGGGAGGCTGGACAAACAACGCCCATCCTAAGCCTGCCGTAGTGGGACTGGCAGAAGAAGATTGACGGGGCCTGGAGGCTTCACGCCCGACCATTTCCATCACCAAACAGGAGCCCAGGGTTACTTTAATAGTAGACGGTCGCCCCATCTCCTTCCTCCAAGATACAGGAGCCACATTCTCAGTCTTGTGAGAATACTGGGGTCCTACCACACCTGCCATTACTCCTATAGTCGGGGTAGGGGGTAAACAGATTTTCCGATTAAAAACTCCCCCCCTTTTATGCACAATCCAAGACAATCCCACACCTTTCTCCCACTCCTTCCTGGTTATGCCCCAGTGTCCCATCCCTTTACTAGGACAGGACATCCTTTCTCTCCTCCATGTGTCCATAACTATATCCACTCCCACAGCCCCCAGTACTCCCCTTCTGATGGCCCTCATAGCCGATGAAACCCTCTACCCAATGAAAGCTCCAGTTCCGCCTTCATACACCCTGTAAATCCCAAAGTTTGGGACATTACAAGCCCCTCCGTGGTTCTATGTCCTCCTGTCTCTATCAAATTACGTGACCCCTCTCAGTATACCTGTCAAGCCCAATACCCCCTAACCACTTCAGCCCTCATAGGTCTCCAACTCATCATTTAAGATCTTTTAAACAAAAATTACCTCAGACCCACTCACTCCCCGTTTAATACCCCCATATTAGCTGTTAAAAAAACCAACGGATCTTTCTGCCTCGTCCAAGACCTTCGCCTAGTCAACATAGCCGTCGTTCCTATCCATCCCTTAGTTCCAAATTCAAACACCCTTTTATTGCGGATCACTGCCTCAGCCTCCCACTTCTCAGTCCTAGATCTCAAGGGCGCATTTTTTTCTATCCCTCTGGACCCCTCCTCCCAAGATTTCTTGCCTTCACCTGGACGGACCCATACATAAGACATTCTGAACAACTCACTTGGACAGGTTTGCCACAAGGCTTCTGAGTTAGTCCCCATATTTTTGGACAGGTCCTAGCTCAGGACCTCAAACAGTTTCATCATGGTCACTCCGAGTCCACCTTATTACAATACGTGGATGATCTGCTCTGCAGTCCCTTGTGGGAGCAGTCTCAACTTGAAACTGCCTCCCTACTTAACCTTCTACCTTCCAGAGGTTACCGGGTAACCCCCGTCAAAGCTCAAGTCTCTTCCCCTTCTGTCATATACCTCAGATTTCTTCTATCTCAACAAAGAAAGTCCATTACCTTAGACAGAAAATGGCTCCTCTCTGACCTGCCCGTTCCCAAAACCAAGATAGAAATCCTTTCCATTCTAGGCCTGGCTGGATATTTTAGAGCATGGATCCCTAACTTCTCGCTGTTGGCAAGTCCCCTATACGACATCAGCAAGGGCCCCCCTGAAGAACCATTATCCTCCTCACCCCGACACTCCTTCATTAAGCTCCATCAAGCCCTTGTGGGAGCCCCAGCTCTCCATCTTCCTGATTTGTTGAAGCCCTTCTCATTATACACTCATGAGAGGTCCAGTCAAGCTCTAGGAGTCCTAGGCCAATATTATGGCCCATCCTTTGCCCCAGTAGCTTATCTTTCCAAACAATTAGACCCCACAGTTCGGGGATGGGGCCCCTGCCTATGGGCATTAGCCACTGGACAGCTCTTGCAGAACGAAGCTCATAAACTGACATTCAGGGTGCCCCTTACCATTCTGTCCCTACATCACCTAAAAGACCTCAACCTACAAAAGTTTACAGACTCTCCCTCCCTCCAGACTCCTGAACTTACTGTCCTCTTCCTCCAAAATCCAGACATTTCTTTCCTCCTCTTCCAGCCCTTGAATCCGGCCACTCTTCTTCCTCTACCCTACTCTCCTCATACTCCCTCGCATGATTGCCTGGAAGCCCTTCACAACTTCCTTCTGTGTCACTCCACGATCTCCGAAGGAGCCCTCTCACAGTCCAACCTCATCTGATTTACTGGTGGGTCCTCCTTTAAACATGAGGGCACCCATTACGCAGGATACGCAGTAGTCTCCCTCGAAGACATCATTGAAGGAACGAGCCCTACCCCCCGGTACAACCAATCAACAGGCTGAACTTATTGTAGCCACCAGAGCTTGCACTCTGGCCCGGGACACGTCTCTCACACTGTACACTGATTCCAAATATGTATTCCACATTCTCTTGTCTCATGCAGCAGTATGGAAAGAATGAGGCCTCCTCACCACAAAAGGAAATTCCATCACTAATTCAGCCTTAATTACTAAACTTCTAGAGGCTTCACAACTCCCACACCGACTGGGCATAGTCCACTGCAAATCACATCAAAAGGATGACTCCCCCATTACAAGAGGTAACAACAAAGCTGACAGAGTAGCCCGGTCAATTGCCCTATCAGAAGAAGCACCAGACAATGATCCATCTGCCCTTGCGGTTTTAGCCTTATCATAGGACACCCTCTGTTCCCAGGACAAAGAGTCCCTCTTCCGCTTCTTACGCGACCTGTCCCATCCTAGCCCCCAATCCTTGATCCATTTTTTACAATCCTTTTTTTCTCTCTCTCATGAAGACAAAACCCTACTTGACCAAATCACCCGCAGGTGCACCATTTGCCAATGCACTAACCCTAATACAATCCTTAAGGCCCGACCCTTCCCGGCTCATCAAGCAAGGGGTAATGTCCCCGCCGCAGATTGGCAAATAGACTTCACTAACATGCCCCCCTTATGGCATACCAGATACCTACTCGTGGTAGTAGATACATTTTCAGGATGGTTCGAAGCTTTCCCCACCACTAACAAATGAGCATTCACGGTTGCCTCTATTCTCCTCAACCAGGTCTTTCCTAGGTTCGGGATGCCCACTTCCCTCCAATCAGATAATGGCCCTGAGTTCACTGCCCAAATCATTCAGAACCTCTCCAAGTCACTCTCACTCCCCTAGCATCTACACTGTCCTTATCGACCACAGGCTTCGGGAAAAGTAGAAAGAGCCAATAGGACTCTAAAAGACATCCTGACCAAACTATCTCTAGAGCTACACCTTGACTGGGTTCGCTTACTTCCCTTAGCTCTACTCCGCATTTGGGCCCTCCCAAAGAAACCTTCCTTCTTGTCACCCTTTGAGATCATGTATGGCCGCCCAATTCTACCCCCAGGGCTCCCTTCCCACAAAGGACCGATTCCTCCCAATATGGCCCTTCCGCTACTCTCTCTCCTCCGCACCGAATTGTGGAAATATCAGGATTGGCTCCTTCCTGATCCATCCGCCTCCCAAAATCCTCCTGTCTTACAGCCCGGCCAACTAGTGTTTTATAAGCTGCCAGAGGATCAGCCCTCTCTCATCCCAAAATGGCAAGGTCCACACCCAGTTATTCTCTGCACCCCCTCGGCCGCCAAGCTCTCACTGCCTGAAAACTGTGTCACCCCTTGGATTCATATCTCCAGGTTGAAACCAAACACCCAGGACCCACCTTCTCTGGACACCCAAGACCCATCGGTCACAACCCAGAGTCCTTTGGATACAGCCCAAGACGCTGTCTGCTCTACCACGCTTCATCCCTCTGATCCCTTGAAACTCCACATCTCCCATTCACCCCCTTTGCCATTCATACCCGAATCATGACTTTTTCCTCAATCCTATTGTCGTCTCCGCCAACCCAGCCTCCTTTGTATGGCGATTCAGAGTCAGACAGACTTACACACAGCATCAACAAAAATTACTGCCCTCATTGCCAAATCAGTCTGCCCTCTGAAAGGCTGCTCTGAGCCTTTATACCTCCACTTTCCTCCCTCCACCGAAGTGTTCACTAGCAGCTACCTTTATTCTCCCTACCTCTGCTTCCTCTATGACCAAAAACAAACCTATTGCAGGTGATGGCCAGACACCTATGGGGGATATCCCTACTGGTCTTGCACCATTCACTACATGGGTAACTCCAGGTACCCACAGTATTACTCCTCCAACTGTTTCATAAAATATCCCAACAGCTCATTGTCCTTATCAATCCCAGATCCCTGGGACTCTCGATGGGCCACCGGAGTCACAACCTCAGTTTACTACGGGGGGTCATTGACCCCCCACGGTACCCTTCATATCTCTCGAGAGTATGTTCCCTCTCATTCCCAGATCTCTCAAGTTGCATCAGATATTGGACATTCCAAAAAAGTCATTATCCAAACACTTGACAGCGCCTCTTCATCTTCTTATCCCCACCCCTCTTCCAATTCGTCCTACTCTTGGTTACAGCTTATTTAGGACACCACCATCTTTCTCAACCACACCCTTAACACTGCCAGTTGTTTCTTGTGTGCATCACTACAGCGCCCACTGCTAGCCGCCGTGCCCCTTAACATTTCCAATTACTCTTTTCACGCAGAAGGACAACCCTTCCATCCCCTGGCTAAACATACCCCTATGGGAACCAGAATATGCAAACAATCTCACCATCCACCACTGTGTAGGCCCAACCCCTACCCCCTCCAGTGCACTTCACTGTCTCTCTATCTATACCCCTACCTCCGGCTCTAACTCATTTACACAACTGGGACACTCCTTTTGGTGTAATGGCAATCTTTTCAACTCACTGCCTCCCAACTCCAGCACACCCTGCATTCTCGTCACCCTAATCCCACAGCTTACACTTTACAGCATGGCAGAATTCCTTGAGCTCCAACCTCCCTTGCCCTTGCGCACAAGAAGGGCTGCTTTCCTTCCCATTATGGTTGGTATTTCCCTAGCCACCTCAGCCATTGGGGCAGGATTTTCAGGGAGAGTCTTGGGTCACTCTCTATGGACAATTAGAGATCTCAAAGCCAAACTTGAGGGAGCCCTGACATCCACTGCCGATTCCCTGGCCTCTCTCCAAAGACAGGTCACTTCACTAGCTAAGGTCACCCTTCAAAACCGGCGGGCCTTAGATCTGCTTACAGCTGAAAAGGGCGGCACCTGTGTCTTCCTTCGGGAAGAGTGCTGCTATTACATCAATGAATCCGGAATTGTAGAAACTGACATTACCAAACTCACCGACCTTGCCTCCAGCCAATTCCAACCCCTTCTCTTCAATACTAACATACCCCTTCCTTACCTGGCTTTGGCCCATTGCAGGCCCTATAATAATCATTCCCCTCGCCTGTCTCTTCTTGCCTTGTATAGTAAAGTTGATCAAATCCCAAGTCTGTAAAATCTCTAATCAAACTTTCAACCAGCTTTTACTCAGGAACTACCAGCTTTTAGCCACAGAAGATCCCTCACCCTCACGTAATCTCCTCACCACACGCTGAGATGGACCCCTCTTTCCACTGGAAACTGTTCCTGGAAACAATGGCCGCAGACGCCTGGCTTCTGGCACCTGTATCCTCCTGGCACCATTGGAATCAACAAGTCCTCGACCTATGGTTACAGGGAACCTTCATTGATTTCCAACCTGAAGAAGTCCACATCTACTCGTCCTTACTGTGGGGAGTCCTATCAACCCTTTCCTCCCAGTTCTCAAGCCCTCACTCCCTTCTCCGCCCCCGTTCAGCAGGAAGCAGTCAGAGAGAAAGCAATGTCCACAACCCCATAGAGGAGAAAGGGGGGAATGAAGGGCCCCCACCCATAAGACGGCGAACTTCCTGCTTCTCTTCCGGGTCCTCGGTTCCCGCCAGCGCCACCTGAAGCCCAATCACCCCTCGCCCCCCTCCCAATCCCAGCACCTAGCCAATAGCCACCAGCCCCGTAGAAGTGACACCTCAATCAGCTCATGCCCCTTCCTATATAACCCAGCACCTTTCCCTAATAAAGCAGAATTCTCCAGTGAATTGCTGCTGTGTGTCGCTCCTTCCTTTCAATTTCCACAAGGGATATTGCGGACATGTGTCTTCATTGCTCTTGGGGTGGTGGTGGGTAACCTAGGTGAAGAATTGCTGGTATCAAAGAGTGGCAGATGCTCCACTTCAGAAAAACCACCAAAGCTTTTCCCCCAAGTGGTTGTATGTCAATATTCCCACAAACAATGTAGGATAGTTGTAGTTGTAGTTGTTCCTTATCTACAACAAGATTGGGGGTTTCCTCTCGTATAATTTTAACCTTGGGTACTGGGAGTAGTGGCATCTCAATGTGGTCTCAATTTCCATTGCTCCAACAGCTAAGAATATTACAGCACTTTTTCGTGTGCTTTGCTGGCCATGTGTATGTCTTCTTTTCTGAAGTATCTGTTCATGTCTTTTACCCACCTAAAAGACTTGGTTGTTTGCTTTTTAAATTATCAAGTAAGAGGAGCTCATCATACATGATAATTACAAGTTTTTGAGTCAGATATATTCTGTGACTATTTTATCCCTGTCTGTGGGTTGCTTTTTCACTTTCATAGCAGCCTCTTTTTTGGTGAGAAGATATGGTTAATGTTGATGAAGTCCAATTTATCACGTCTTTTTTTTGTACATACTTTTTCTGGGTCTTGTTTAGTAAAGTTTTGCCTGCCACCAAGTGTTGCGACCTGCTGAGGTGTACTAGGAATTTACAAAAGACACAGACAACAAAGACAGACAGACAATGGCTGCAGCAGCCCTGATGTGGCACAGCTGCTTTATTTTTATACTGCCTTTCTCGGACCTCAGCCAAATGCTATACGTATCTTTCCCTACTCAGGGGGAACAGGCCAGAACATTCTGTTGATTTCTTAGAATCTGCCCAGTAAGCAGGGGCGGTGTTTTCACACGTCCCCAAGGCTGTCCTGTTTGCAGGGTAATGCATCTTGGCTCGTTTTCGAGGACAAGATATGCTTTTGTGGGCAGGTAACTTCCAAGGACTGCACCAGTTGTTTTCAAGCTGGCGCTACAGGTGCTTCCCCATTCTGCGTGCAGACATGGGGGAAAACAAAGGCCGTCCCCTTCATCTCCTCCTTTCTTTAAATACTGCACAGATGAGATCGAACATGTCGAAAGACATAGACAGACATAATTTGAGCATGTATAGGTTTTAACAAACTACTGATTAAATTGTGTACACACATTAACAGAACAGGAATACAGATACATAACAAAGGCAGATCTACAATTACCAGCCATATCTAAGAAAACCAGTCAGGTAACTCAGGCATTTGTGAAAACTTATTGACAATATGATGGATATAATCTAATTGATTTTGAATAGTTTGAGAAAAATCAGACAAATTGAAACAACACATTCCTGGAAACTGTTCACCTCTTACATGTTCTTTTAATAGCAGATAATCTACAGTAGCACGATTTTGAAGTACTGCAACTCGCACTTCTCCCAGTTCCTGGTTGAGTTCAGATAATATAGAAGCTGTCTGTCAGTCCCCTCCCTGCTTCTAAGTCACAGACAAGGGAGGAGATGTGATGAGTTGTCGAAGACCTGAAAGGACCAGCCAGGGGACTCAAGGCGTAACAGCTCAAGAGCAATGCCGAGAAGGCATTTCCCGTATTTATTGAATAAATGAACTTACAATGAACTCAAACATCATTATCCGGCCTTGAGTCTAGCTCAAGGATGCGACACTTCTCAAGGATACCAAAACTGTGTGAAGGTGGCTCTGAGCCATGCGAACTGCTTTGGTTTTCATCACTCAGTCCTTGATTACACATCAACAGAGTGTGTGGGAAAAACAATCAAGTCGTGTGTGCTTATACATTTGATTTCTACCTTACTTGAATTATGTATTAACCCCATCAATCCCACAGCAGCAAATTTGTTGTTTTGCTATATGCACAAGCCAGCTTAGATATCTCTTTCTGCATTCCAGCGACAAGTCCAGGAACAGGCAGGAGGAATGCAGCTGTAACTGCAACAGCAGCAGGATCTAATAGTTTCAAGTTGTCATCACAATCAGATGGCAGAACTCAGAGAAGTCTCTTGTGCTTATATCCAGGATGATCTATTAGGACAGGAATAATGTGTCCCACACCACAAACACCTTGATAGTATGAAGAAAGGGCTTGATATGTTTTGTTATTACACAAAAATACCCAACCATTTGGAAGTCTATACCTAGATGACCATTTTACATTGATTGTAGAATTACAGTAAGAGGCTACATGAGTACAAGTAATACATACACAGTCAGTAATTATAGTAATACTAACAGGTAGATTTAATTAGGCATCGGGAGTAAGTGCTTTAGGGAGAAGAGTGATACTTCTGTAACATGAAACATTCAGTAATAAAGTTTAGCATTATTCCTTTTGACAGTGCTTTCCAGGTAAATATATATCAGATAAATAAGCCAAATTAGCCAAATATTTTCCTTGATGAGGAGAATAAATTCCTCTGACATGTTCCAGGGGACCTCTGGAACATATCAGAGTTAACTTGTGGGATTAATATAGAAATCAAATGTATAGTCATATATGACTTGATTATTTTTCCTGTAATTCCTGATAAGTGATCAGGAACAGAAATAAACAAGACCAAAAAAGTTTCTGTGACCTAATTGCCCTTGCTATTGTTTCAATACCTAGTGAGACATCACACACTAGAAGACTGGAGACTCTAAGGATTAAGTTTCGAGTTAGTTAATGGCTGTCTATTAAGTCCCCCACACAGAATTCTATTGTTGTTATCTTGCATTTGCTCAATAAATACGAAGGGTGCCCTCTCAGCACCACTCTTGCGCTATTATGCCTTGAGTCCCCTGGCTGGCCCTTTCAGATCTTCGATATCTCATCGTGTCTCCTCCCTTGGCTGCGGGTCAGAGGAAGGGAGGGACTGACAAGTGGCATCCGAACAGGGACCCTTGAAACTCACAGCGGAGAAGCTCCGAAGATCGTCGATCCGATAAGACTCCGGGGACACTATAAAGGGCCAACATGCAACTACACCAGATAAACTGGAGGATTACTTAAAATTCCTCCGTGCCCTCCTAAAATCCTCAGGGGTGAAAACTTCTAAAAAAGACTGCTCAACTTCACAAATACATTAAAAACATTGTTACTGGTTGTCGCCACAAGGAACCCTCAGACAAGCTGATTGGAGTAATGTATTAAGAGATTTCAAAAAGGCTCACAGACAGGGAAACATTATCCCTGTACTTGTTTGGGTGGATCAATGACCCCTCAATAAAGAAAAACTGGCAGCCTTACACACATTAGTTCGACAACAGCTTCAGTTAGATAGATTAGAATTTTCCACCAGCCAGTGAAATTCCCCTATATTTGTTATAAAACAGAGTCCTGAAAATGGAAACTCTTACATTACTTAAGACAAATTAATGCAGTCCTTAAACTTATGGGTCCTTTACAAGAAGGTCTCCCTTCTCCAGCTATGATTATGAAAGACTGGGATATGGTTATCATTGATCTTAAAGATTGTTTTTTTTACAATTCCTTTAGCTGTGGCAGATAGGGAAATGTTTGCTTTTACTGTACCCTCCTTAAATTTACAATCTCCTTCAGAAGGATTCCAATAGAAAGTACTTCCTCAAGGAATGTTAAACAGCCCTACAATTTGTCAAAATTACGTGCACAGGGCTCTCTTGTCCCTTCCTGGCATGAGCCAGGAGCTGTCTGTCCTCTCACTGTATCTCTAAATAAAACCTCCCCTTAGCTCTCCTACCGTGACTGTTTGCTAAGTTCATTTATCAGCCCTGCAAACAAGAACACAGGCATCATCTTCGGGGGCTCATCTGGGATAACTTCGGAGGTGAGTATCAGCATCCAAGCCTGGTTTTCCTTTCACTGTCCTTATAGAGAAGGCAGTCATCTGTGGCACACAACATCGGGCGCTCGTCAGCCACTTAAATGGGACTAGCCCGGCTGCCGATCTCAAAGTCTCGAGTGACAGGCTCCCCTGCGTCTCCCTTAGTGGATTCCCCATCTCTCTTGGGAGCCGGGAATGTCAGCTGAGTGGAGGCCAGGATTCCCCTTCAGAGGCATCTCCTTGGATGCGAGGTACTGAGGAAAGCCATGGGCAACTGCAAGAGTCTAGGCTGAGGCTACACTTCAGTGGCTCCTCAAAGGTCCGCATGTCTGGAATCAGACCCCGACAGCCTGACTCGGTATCCATGACAAGTGTCTCTCTCTGTCTCTCTGACTTCCAGACTGCTTCTTCAGGCTGCCCTGGCCTCTGAGTGAGGCAAGGGGCATTCCTAACTCTCTTCTAAGTTCATCAGTTTCACAGAACCTGATGCCCCCCACTCCCCACTGCAAGGTAAGAGATTGCTCTTATTTCTGACCAAATGCTGTACTCTTTATCTCATAAAATGTGTCCGAGCACCTATTAAGCCACTTAAAAGACAATTAACGTTGGTACCAGTCTTAAGTCTCTGATTAGAAAGGCTTGGCCCCTGAGAGAAGTATACAGTATAATAAGATTATGCAGCTAAATATATTTTGATGCAAAGAAGGGAAATGGTCAAAAATCCTGTAGACTACAATATGGAACAAGTTTTCTAAATTATTTTGTTATTCTTATTGAGTTCATTAACTTCAAATTTTGGGAGGATTTTAAACTAGACTCCCTGAAATAGAAGAAATTTATCTTCTGCAATACAGCCTGGCTTTTAATGACTGGTGCTAGAATCGTACTTGCATTTCATTTCCAGCCCCCTGGACACACACAGTCCCTATCAGTTAAGAGCCTTCATTGGCGCTGTTAGTACAGGGCCATCTAAACCTTAACCCAGCAATGTAAACTCACCTTTAGAGTGTATTCTTGAAAACTGAGATACTTTTAGTCAAATAAGCTAAAAGGAAAGAAGGCAATTGGATATTAGTAACTTAAAACTTTGTATCAGTTTATATATCTGTGTATATGTTCTTTTATGAAAAGTGTTGCCAACTGTAGTCATTATGTCTTAATCTGTATGTTTGTGTGTCTAAGTGTGTAAATGAAAAATATTTTCCTATCTCTGGATGGTATTAATAAAAACTGATTTAAAGAAAAATGCTTGTAAAAATTAGGCATTCTAAAACTTCCAGAAAATTCTAAAGAAAGATACTAAGCATTAATGCTAATTTAAGTTAAACTGAAATGGACATGTCCTTATGGTTGTCCACTGCCTAAGTTTACCTAAAGTCATTGAAGTTGATGTTATCTGTTAAATCTTTCAAGACAAAATGCTTAAAGAGAGGCTTGGCTTTGTCTATTGTTTGGTAAAAGTTCTGTGAGCATAGTTGTTAGGAACAAGTAAACTAAATATATGTAGCAAATAAACATCTTAATAGTGTGTTAATGTATTACAGTGTGTATACCTGCAAACAGCTGGAGAATCTTTGTAGTAACCTAAAACCTTTAAGTTTTGCTAAGTTAAGTAGACATATTTTTGTGCTTAGAGATTATGCTGTAAAGCACATGGTTCCAGGAATTATAAAGTGTGTTCATAAATTTGTTAATCTAAAGAATGCTAGTGCAATGGTTTACAATAGCCCACTTCTGTTCACTGAAAAATTAAAGTTCTTAATGGCTTTAAGGTCTAATTAAAGCTACTTAAAGAAGAAAACATCTCTACTTGCTAAAAAAGATGTGTGTTTTAATAAAAGAAAGCATAAAGAATGGAAATTCATTTTGTTGAGGGTAAAAGAAGGTAATTGTTCTAAAGTACAGCTATTTATTTAAAGAGGGAGAACACTGAATGTAAAAGGAAAGTTGTAGAAAGGTCATGGAAAAATTGATATAGTCATGCTATATGAAATTAAAGCAAATGAGTCTCAATATCAAGTACACAGCAAAATTGGAATTTTGTTTTCAGTTTAAAAGATAATTTTTTCTTAAATTGTAGTCTGCTCTTAATGTTGAAAGATTGCAAAAGGTTTTCTAATTGTTTTATCAAAATAGTCTCTCATGCATAAAGTCTCAATGAATTGTCTGAGTATTTAACAAAATGAGATCTTAATATTAAAGGACTAAAAGTTAAACTTTGCTAATAACTGTGTAAACTTCTGTGTCTGCCTTTGAAGTATTTTGTTGTCATTCTGGTTAAACAGATAAGTATTGCTTCATGGCAACCTATAATCTTATTTAAGCAAATGCCAAAGAAACTTTCTGCTGACAACTTTCCAAAATCAAATTCAAAAAGGTGCTTTTACCTCTAGTTAACTGATATTTTCCAGAGGGCCCCTGGAACATGTCAGAAGAATTTTTCTCCTCATCGGGAAAAATATTTGGCTAATTTGCCTTATTTATCTGATATATATTTACCTGGAAAGCACTGTCAAAGAGAATGATACTAAACTTTGTTACTGAATGTTTTATGTTACAGAAATATCCAAATTTTCTTATGTCACCTGTCCTATAGTAAGCTCTCATCAGGTCTTTAACCATTGTCATTTGTAAGTCTTTTGTCATTTATAGTCACTGCTTTATTACTCCTAAACTAGCAAAGAACTAGATTTCAGCAGAACAAGTATTAGTTACATAAGATTAAGTAAACTAGGGAAATGATTTTGTGGCTTTTTGTTTCAAATGTTGCTGGTAAAGTCTTTTAAGCTTTTTCTCTTAAGCTGACTGACAACAGTTTAGTAAATGACAATACCATTATGAGCAGAATTGAAACATTTATCTTTCTCTCTACCTGACCCTCAAGAATTTAAAAGCTTTCAGTATTTTTTATATTTTATGGCAGTATGTTTATTTGCATAAACTCAGTAAAAATCTGCTTGCCTTATAACAGGACCAATTAAAAACACTGGTTATGTTACCAAGGCTTTGACTAGAACATCATACCTGAGAGACATGTGCATAAACTCAGCTATGAACAGCTTTAAGGAACTAAGGTTGATTTTGTAAAGCCAGTAAAGCCCCTTGGAAGAAGCACTGACCTGGTTCCTTGCTTACAGGGTTCCCAGCAGCCTTACCAGGTGAGAAAGGAAGGTCACTTTTTGGCAGGTGGAGGAACCTCAAAATGTCTCGGGGACCTCAAGAAGAGAGGAATTCATCCAAATATATAGGTACTGCAGGCAAAACCTGATGGCAAATCTGGCTTGGCTTTCTGGCCTCAAGAGGCCTTTAAAAGTCCAATCTGAAATTCCTTATAAAAAGTTCCAGCAAAGCACATTTAAAAGATCCTATGTAATCAATTGCTTTTCTTGCTGCACTTATGCAAATAGTCAAGCCAAGTGTTAATTATTTTTTAATCTAGTTACTTCTAATAAAAATGAGGGTGATTATAGAGAAAAGTATTGTTTCAATAATGCAGTCTTATCTATACTAAATCCTAATACTAGTCATTGGGATGTAGACTAGATTCAGAATTCTAGTTTCCCCAAAATACCTAGCTATGATTCTTCAGATGTTTTAGTTTTCTCCCATCATTTTTCAATTAAAATTTTACTGTTTCTAGTCCTCATATTCAGCCATAAATTCTTAATCTCATCAGATTTGTCCTTCCAGAATGGTAAACCTAACTGCAAATTTTGCTACTTAACCTAATAACACAATTTGTTTTATCTTGCCTAGAAGCCACAAAACTGCAAATAGTAATAGGAATAGAACCTGGAATAGAAGCACTAATCTTCCGAGGCCCTCTCAGCTGACCACTGATGAAGACCTAACTGCACCCTTTATGCGCCCCCTCTCAGCATGAAGCAGCCAGAACAGTCATTGCCCCTTTTCCCTAGCAGCAGCTAGGGTCTCTATCTGTAGAGGGGGGAATGAGACAGGGACCTTGAGCTCAGACAGAATAGGGTGAGGGCCTCTGGAAAAAGCAAGGCAGGATATTTGCAGTCAGAGCAATGTAACTACATGCAAGGAAACCCCCTACCAAAACTCTGTGTTACACATTAAGCTCTAGAGTCATTCTTCAGTGAGATCAGTTAAATCTCAAAAGGCCAGGAGCAACTTGACCTGGAATGTTCAAGTGTTCCACAAATAAAGAAGGGTATCTCAGCATAACCCGTGACTTCACTGTAAACAGCCCTAGCAAACAGACAACCACCTAGCCCACCTAAGGGGCAGGGCAGGTGGTACAAGTCCACACCCTAAGCCCTCTCTTCACATATCAAAGCATGTGTGGCGTGGGATGCATCCTTCCTGCTCTAATAGATTATCCCAAAAATAGTCATAAAAGATTTCTCTGAGCTCTGCTGTCTGATTGTGACAACAACTTGAAGCTTCTAGATCCCACCTGTGTTGCAGTTGCAGCTGCATTCATCCTGACGGTTCCTGGGCTTGTCGGTGGAATGCAAAGAGAAATATCTAAGCTGGCTTGTGTATACAATTAGACAACCAATTTGACTGCTTCTGTATTATCTGAACTCAATTAAGAGCTAGGAGAAGTGCAAGTTGCGGATCTTCAGAATCGTGCTACTATAGACTGCTGTTAAAACACCATATGGGATGTGAACAGTTTCAAGGAATGTGTTGTTTTGATTTGTCTGATTTTTCTCAAACTATCCAAAATCAGTTAAATAATATTCATCATGTTATTGATAAGTTTTCACAAATGCCTGGATTATCAAATTGGTGCTCTTGGTTTCATTGGGTATGGCCAATACTTGTAGGTTTACTTCTATTATGTATTTGTCTTCCTGTTCTGGTGATGTGGGTACATCATCTGATCACTAGCTTACTGAAGCCAATACATGCTTATGTGACTTTCAAGAAGAAATATCTAAGAAGCGATTGTTCACTGTCTACATTACCCCCCATGAAAGTCCGTGCAGTGAATCAGTTTATTTTGTGATTTTTATGATTATGGCTGGACATAAGAGTATGAGAAAAAGCATTGACCTACTTCAAGTGCCTCTTTTTGCTGCACGTTATCTCCCCGTATGGCCCCGGAGGATGGCTGGTTAGCCAGAGACGGGTAAGATTCCTCATGGGAGGAACAACCTAAGACAGGCACAGTCGCAGGGGGGCCAACAGGCTAGGAGAAGGGGGCCAAGTGAGGCAAGGCTTAGAACCTAGTCCCCCCATTTATTTGAGGCATTCCCTGCTGCCCTTGCCCAGCTCAGGTCAAAACTCCGTCTATAGGCCTAGACCTGATCACCTGCAATTACCTTCTATTGGCACTAAATCTATTTTCTGTCTTTATTTAAGACGCAGACTTTTATTTCCTACTGCAGAATTTGGAGAAGTAAACTATGTTAGAAGCCTTCTGTTAGAAACTGTTTGCTATATTCTTTATTAAAGCTACTACTTAAAAGAAAAGGGGAAAAGTGGGATTAATGGAATTAATACATAAATTAAGTAATATAGAAATCAAATGTACAAATGCATATGACCTGATTGTTTCTCCTACAACTCCTGATTCATTATCAATAAGAAAATGAGTAAAGACAAAACAGTTCCTACAACTTGTGACTGCCCTCACGTGGTTTCGGTGTCCTTGAGGAGCACCATGCCCTAGGGCTGGACGCAAGGTCAGATAATGATTGTGTGTTGATCATGTGTTGAACCCCCTACTCAAAATTCTTTGGATGTTTGGGTTCATTTTCTCAATAAACATGAGGAGTGCCTTTTCGGCATTACTCTTGGACTGTTACGCCTTGAGTCCCCTGGCTGGCCCTTTCAGATTTTCGATAACTCATCGCGTCTCCTCCCTTATCTGCAGGTCAGAAGCAGGGAGGGACTGACACATGGGCTCTTAGAGTGGTCAAACTGGTTAAAGGGAAAAAGTTTTAGAATGAAAATTTCACTTATTCACCCTTTTTTAGGTCGCTCTCAAACACAAGAGTTTAAGAGCAGGACCATCTGATCTTTAACCTTTTCCACCAACTCCAAAGAGGCATGGGAAGACAGAAGCTGAATTATCACCCTCCTAATCTCCTGCAGTAACTGTGGCACATCTCCAAACGTCCAGCCTCCAGAACTGTCTCTGGGTCTCAAACACCCTTTTAAGGAAAGAACCGGTGTTGATTTCGAGATTGAGAGGGAAGGGTTTGGGAGGCACCAGGCAATGGGAGGTGAAAGACAATGTATCATCAGTGAGGAAATTTTAATTTGAATGCCACAGCTTTACAGTGTTGTTAAGTCTCCTGTGCAAGCCTTTGCTCTGGGTGTCCTATCTTTTCAGTTCTGTTTGTTCAAGGAGGTCTGCTGTGGGTAAAATTGTAATATTTCCAAAATACCTTGCTTCACTTTGGTACATCTGCATATCAACAGGAGTTCAGAGGTGGAGAGAAGTATGGCTTTAGTGCATTTGCATCTTTCCTCTTGGGTGAAAAGAAGTTCATCTCCGTATCAATAGGTAATTACTGGGGCAAGGAGGGCTTATCTGTACCTGAGAGATGAGGGGGAGGGCCGGTTTTGCTGCCGCTTGCGCGGGAGAGAGAGAAATGCATCCACACTGCAGTTTGTGAACAATAAACGGGTTTTAAACTTTATTACTCCCTTGACTGATTTCAGTTTTTAGAGGTATTTTGCCCAGGTATTTCCTCTCCCCAGACTTACATTCTGGCAGCAGTCAGCAGGGTTCCTCTGAACCCGAAAACTGTTATAATGGGTGCATCCTTTGGGAGGGCCGCCCCAAGAAATGATGGGGAGAAGTGGGGCTCAAACTGAGGGATGTGTGTCTACACTCGTGTGGTTGTGCAGGCACCACCACCACTGCTGGCTGCACTGACCCCGACCTGTGGCCAGAGCCTAAGGCTACTGCTGCTGCTCCTGCTGCCATCCAGAGCCTGCTCACAACTATGGAAAGGAGCAGAGGTCTGGGTCAACTTGATAGAGAAGCAACTGGCTGCTGTGTACCATGCCCTGTTGGCTACTGAGCCCATCGCCAGAAAAGCTCCGACCAAGGTAATAACCACCTATCCCATTGCGGGGTGGGTGAGACTGGACCCATAGGTCACAGAGTGGTGTGGCACAGAAACCTACCATATATCATGTGACTGGCCATTTGCCTTTGGCATCCCCAGGGAATGATGAAGCAGCCGCATTGGCCCAGGAGCACTGGCTAGAAGGAAAGTCGGCCTCTGATGTGGCCAAATGGCTACATCAGCATTTGTTGTACACAGGATAAAAGACAATGTGGCCTGTGGCCCATCATCAGGGCTTGCCATTGACCTTTGAAGAAGTCAGCTGAGCCTGGAAGGAGTGCTCTGCACGTTGTGCAGATCAGCAAACCACCAAAACGGGCCTAGAGCATCTCTTTGCAGCCTATGGCCGGTCACCGGTGATTGAGAGTGATTAAGGCACCCACTTTATTGGACATGCGTGCAAGGACGGGTGCAGCAATTAGGAATAAAATGAACGTGGCCCTGGACACTTCAACACATGGACCACTGATGGCTAGCTCTTCTGGCACCTTGGGAAAAGGCTTGGAAGCTCGCTTCCTGTGTATTCCTGGAATAACAGCAAATTGGCCCCCCACAATCATGGTTATTTGTTTCCATAGTCCTTATATCCTGAATGTGCCCTCTGGCTGCAACTGCCACATGATGGCTGGAATGGACGAGTTTTGGACTTAATCTGTATGGGACTTTGAATGTAGCCGAATCCTCTAGCTTGAGAATTATCATGATTGTGTTGCTGTTTTCAAGAAAAAAAATGCTTAAAGAGAGGCTTGACTTTGTCTAATGTTGTGTAAAAGTTTTGTGAATAATCTAGCATGGCTATTAGGAATGAATAAACAAGTGTAGAAACATTTTTTGCTTAGTTAGAGATTGTGCTGTAAAGTACATTTACTTAATCTGCATAGGTTGAGTTCTCTGACTTGAGGATTATCAAGATTTTATTGCTGTTGCTATTGTATGTTACTAGATTGATTGGAAGAAGGGGAACAAGTAAATTGCAAGGTGAGATTTCTGGAGGGGTGGCCTGTGGGTAAAATTGTAACATTTCCAGAATATCTCCCCTGGCTTTAGTACATCTGCGTGTCAATAGGCATTCAAAGGTGGAAAGAAGTATGGCTTTAGTGCATTTGCATCATTCCTAAGGGGTGGACAGAAGTTAATCACCATATCAATGGGTAATTACCTGAGCAAGGAGGGCTTATCTGTACCAAAGAGGTGAGGGGAGGGCTGGTTGTTGCCATCTGCTGGAGCAGGAAACAGAGAAACGGCCCCAGATGGCAGTTTGTGAACACAAAATGGATTTTAATTTTTATTTCTCCCTTTGGCTGATTTTGGTCTTTAGAGGTATTTTGCACTGGATTTCCTCTCCCGAACTTACACTACCTTCTGTACAAGCCATATACCTAACCTACTTAAAATCTTTCACTGGTTTCCCCTTTCCCTCAATGTAATGAAGTTCAACCTTCTTAACATATAATCAGAGGGATCCCTGTCTTGATGTCCTTGTGATAGTTCTAATCTAACCGTTTGTCCACATTTCCTGTGATTCTCCAAATGGACCATGACCTTGTAGGATTGTTTATGACCATGTTATTTCTGTAAGATAAATTTTAGCCAAAATAAGTAGGCGAAGAGAGGCAACAAAGGGCCAGGTAGTTTATTGAATGCCACTCCCGGGTGATGTTCCGCGGCCTGGGTATTACAGGCCGGGGAAGTCACACCAGGTCAGGGAGGTGGGGGCTTATAAGGTATTAGGAGGGGAGGAGTGGGCAAGCTATCCTAGGGGGTATGGAGAGGTATGATTGGCTAAAAGTGACATAATAGACAACTAGAAACTTTTTTTCCTTCCAAGAGGGATGAGGCTGACATCTGGGTCTTAGTTGGCACATCAGAAGGAGGGAATTCAGGAGGAGCTGTTCCCTTTCCATATAAGGCACAGACTTTGGGGTCTGGTCTGTTCTCCCCCTATGGCATCTCTCTGTTCTGTTTGCATGTCCTTGTTTTTCCTTCCTCCAGCCTAACAATTTCCACCTGAGAAAGCTTCTCTTTCTCTTCCTTTCCTATTATTGCCCACCCACCCCCAACAAAAACAAAAATACTCAGACACAAAGGTCTAACTCCTGCTTTTCCTTCAAAACCCAGATCATAGGTCATCTCCTCCAGGAATTTTGATTAGCTCTCTCCTCATAATATTTGAGTTTTTGTTTGTCTCTCCTTCAAGATTGTGATGTTTTGAAGGTCGTCTAAGTCCCTACTTCTTAGGTCAGTGTCTGCTGCCCCTCTTTATGTTTTAAAGATAAGCTTGATTTACTCAATTTCGAGAGTTTCCTTACTCTGAGATGCTCTTTCTACATGTTGAGTATTAGACGATAACACTATGTTGGAACAATCAAAATTTTCCTTCCTTCACCCTTCCTTCCTTCTTTCATCCTTCCTTCCTTCATCCCTCCCTCCCTCCTCCCTTCCCTTCTCTCTCTCTCATTCTTTCTCTTTCTCTCTCCTTCCTTCTTTCCTTCTTTCCCTCTTTTAAACTCTCCTGGAAATCTGATGTTTTAATGAATAAATTCTGAAGTGTGATACAAAATTTATTGTTTCTGAACATTTCTCTGTAAACAGGAAGCAGGGTGTAGACAGTGGGGGTGGGTAGGAGTTCTGGTCTGTGTAAAGGAAAATGGTGATTAATGATGCAATAACGTTTTTAAACACTGTAAGATCCCCAAATTCCCCTTTTACCATTTGCTGAAAAAAGAGTTCTGTCTTTGGCCCCCTTCCTCCCTTCCTCCTTTCCCGGCTGGCCTGCGGGGACTTCTCCCGCCCTCAGCGGTCATGGTCCTCCCGCTCCTCCCGCCCCTCCTCCCTCTTCTGCTTCCTCAGGGAGGAAGCCGGAGGGAAGGGAGGTGGGCGGAGAAGACCCGCAAGGCCAGGGCAGAGGACGACTTTGTTGGAGAGCTCGGAGGAAAGGAGGGAAAAAAGCAAGCTGTGGGCTGTGAGATAAGCGGTGAGATAAGCAGATTTCAATAGTTATGGCGTGGACTATAGCCTTCCAGAGAACCCAAATAATACAAAGGAATTTAGCTTTCACTTTCAATTACAGGTTGGTTCCTGGAGAGTGTTCTCTGAGCTCACATCATCATAAAGCTCAGCGTCATGGGTCATGTCTCCACAGGGTTGTCCTTGGCCGTAGTAAAGGGTACTGTCCACACCTTTCTCTCAAAACAAAATCTTGGAATCTCAACAACATACTCTCTGCCACAACATTCGTGCAGGTGGGGGCAGGGCGGGGGGTGAAAATGTGTCACATGCATAAAGTAAAATGCATAGAACCTATATGTAAAATATGACAAATGATTATAATGCACACACCTGTGTAATCTCCACACAGATGAAGACGTTAAGGTAGTATTTGTCCTTTAACCAATTACTCCAAAGCTTTACCAGGTCATAACCTTCTACTTCATCCCCCACTCCCACTTCATAATAATTCTGCTTCTGCTTCCCTCTCTTCCTCTCCCTCTTGCCCTCCTCCTTCTTTTTCAATCTGTAATGTTCCCTCGTGGGCCTTCACTTTTAAAATCCCTTATTGGTAATGAATTTGAGCATCGTTACATGTTTGCCACTTGGATTTTTTTTTTTTAAATACACACCCTCACCCCAACTGCCACCCAATACCGTGGTGATTTTCCCATAGGTCTGTCTTTTTCTTCTTGTTTTGCAAGCATACATTACATAACTTGGGTACCAGTTGATTATGCTTACTGAAAATACATCGCCCAAACCATGACATGTCTTTTTACTCTTTATTCTGTGTTTTGATGAACAAAGATTCTTGATGTCGTCAAACTGATCTGTCTCTTCATTAAGAATTTGTCTTTTTTGCCTTATTTTTTTAAATTATGAAAATACCCTGCTACATAGTACCAACTAAAATAATTTTTGTTTCACTTCACATTTAGTTGTTTAATCCTCACTGAAATAATTTTGGTTATGGCAGAAGTGGGGACCATATTACTTCCCCCTACTTACCCTCCGAGTGATGGAATTATATGCTGTAGTAGTTGAACATTTATGTTTGTAATACTGTAAAGTCCCGGGATTGGAAATCCCAGTGAAAAGTACCTCTAAAAACCAAAATCAGTCAAAGGGAGAAATAAAGTTTAAATCCCACTTATTGCTTCAAAGTGCAGTCCAGCGCCCTCCCTCTCCCCTGATCAAGAAGAAGCAAGCAAGCAAGCCCCTTCTTTTGGCCTCAGGTTCAGACAGCCCTCAGTTGCCCAGGCAATTGCCAATTGACATGGAGATGAACTTATCTCTACCCCTGAGGATATGCAAATGCACCAAAGCCAGGCAAGATATTCTGGAAATGTTACAATTTCATCCACAAATACCTTTGTTGTGCCCAAAGTCACAAATCCCAGAAGACCACCAAGGAGGCAACACCGATGCAAAAGCAAAGAGCCTTTATTCGAGCTAGCTCGAGCTCAATCTCTCATCTACACCAACACAGTGGCAAGATGCCAGAGAAAGAGAGCGAGTTTCAATACCACAAAGGTTTTATGGGGTTCTAGGGCAGTTGGTGGGGTGATGGTCGTGGCTCTGGCTGATTGGCTGGGCCTGGGGGTAGTTGGGGGGTGATGAGTCGTGGCTTTGGTCAGTTGGCAGGGTCCAGGGGTGGTGGGTGTTCTTGCTGACTGGAGGGGTGAGAGGGACTAAGCTCCGATTGGCTGAAATATGATCCAGGTCCCGATTGGCTGAAATAGAATGTGGGAGCTTGTCCTTTCATTCCATTTCTCTGGATCCTAAGAAGGCACCCAATCATGGGTCTAATAAGGTTTTGCAGTTGTAAGGAGATAAAGGCTGATACTGTTGTCTTAGCACCAATAGCTGGACTGTATTAATTCTATCTTTAATAAAAGTTATCAGTTTATTGAGGATACATGGTCTAAAGGTAAGCAGGAGTATCAAGATTACTAGGGGCTTGTACTGAGCATGGAGGATTATCAGTTGGACAGCCCCCACGTGGTCTCTGACAATCTGGACCAGCCTGCTGATGATACAGGGCTCAAGGGTTAGTAAAAGAAGTAGGATGGCAAGGGGTCTTTGAATATTAAAGATAATTTCCTGCCTTGATTTCTCTCTGGGACACTGGCGCCTTGGTTTGGGCGCACATCAAAAGACTGCGTGCCCAGCCTCTAAGGTGGGCTGAGATATTGTCTATTTGCTAAAGAATCCTGCCTTTTACTATGCCATCTACAGCTGGGTCTGCATGCTAAGTCAGTTGCTCAGCTTGCAAAATTACCTAGTCAGATCAGAAAGAGGAAAGACAGCACATAGGCCTGGGCCTTTTAGTATGCTAAAGTGAATCTTATACATGATTACAAATGATTAGCATAATAAAACATGTGCTACTCTTCTTTATCTGGGGAACATTAACTGATCTCACTGAAGAATGATCCTAGAGCTTAATGTTCAACATAGTTTTAGTGGGGCAGGGGTTCTAGCATGTAGTTACATTGCTCTGATTGCAAATATCCTGCCTTGTTTTCTCCAGAGGCTCTCACTTTATTCTGTCTAAGCCTATGGTCCCTGTCTCATTCTCCCCTCTACAGATAGAGACCCTAGCTGCTGCTAGGGAAAAGGGGCGATGACCGCTCTGGCTGCTTCGTGCTGAGAAGGGGGCGCAGTAAAGGGTGCAGCTAGGTCTCTATCACTGGTCAGTTGAGAGGGCCTCAGAAGGTTGGCGCTTCTATTCTGGGTTTCATTTCTATTCCTATTTGCAGTTTTGTGGCTTCTAGGCAAGATAAAACAAATTGTGTTATTAGGTTATGTAGCAACATCTGGAGTTGGATTTTCCATTCTGGAAGGACAAACTTGATGAGATTAAGAATGCATGACTGAAAATGAGAACTAGAAATAGTAAAACTTTAATTGCAATGATAGGAGAAAACTAAAACATCTGGAAAATCATAGCTAGATATTTTGAAGAAGCTGGAATTCTGGATCTAGTTTATGTCTCAATAACTAGTATTAGGATTTAGTATGGATAAGGCTGAGTTATTGAAACAATACTTTTCTCTAAAATCACTCTCATTTTTATTAGAAGTAACCAGGTTAAGAAAATAATTAACAGCTGGCTTGATTATTTGTGTAAGTGCAGCAAGAAGAGCAATTGATTACACAGGCTCTTTTAAATATGCTTTGCTGGAACTTTCTGTAAGGAATTTCAGATTGAACTTTTAAAGGCCTCGAGGCCAGACAGCCAAGCCAGACTTGCCATCAGGCTTTGCCTGCAGCACCTGTAGATTTGGATGAATTCTTCTCTTCTTGAGGTCTCTGAGACATCCTGAGATTCCTGCACCTGCCAAGAATTGACTTTCCTTACTCACCTGGTATGGCTGCTGGGAACTTCATAAGCAAGGTACCAGGCCAGTTCTTCCAAGGGGCTTCGTTGGCTTTATAAAGTCAACCTTAGTTCCTTAAAGCTGATCATACCTGAGTTTATGCATGTGTCTCTCAGGTGTGACATTCCAGTCAAAGCCTTGGTGGTATAACCTGTTTTTAATTGGTCCTCTTAGAAAAGAAAGCAGGTTCTTATTGAACTTATGCAAATAAACATATTGCCATGAAATATAAAAATAGTCACTGAGAGTTTTTAAATTCTGGAGGGATCAGGTAGAGAGAAAGATAAAGTTTCAATTCTGCTTATAAAGGTAGTTATTTAATAAACTGTTGTCAGCTTAAGAGAAAAAGCTTAAAGCACTTTATCAGCAATATCTGAAACAAAAAGCCATAAAATCATCTTCTTTTGTTTACTTAACCCTATGTAACTAATACCTGTACTGCTGAAATTTAGTTCTTTACTAGTTTAGGAGTAATAAAACAGTGACTATAAATGCCAAAAGACTTACAAATGACAATGGCTAAAGATTTGATGAGAGCTTACTGCAAGACAGTTGACATAAGGAAATTCGAATATTTCTGTAACAAAAAAACATTCAGTAACAAAGTTTAGCATCATTCTCTTTGACAGTGCTTTCCAGGTAATTAAGCAGGTAAGTATATATCAGATAAATAAGCCAAATTAGTCAAATACTTTCTTCCAATGAGAAAAAAATTCCTCTGACATGTTCCAGGGGCCCTCTGGAAAATATCAGATTTAACTAGAGGTAAAAGTACCTTTTTGAATTTGATTTTGGGAAGTTGTCAGAAGAAAGTTTATTTGGCACTTGCTTAAATAGTATTATAGGTTGCTATGAAGCAATACTTACCCATTTAACCAGAATGACAACAAAATACCTGAAAGGCAAATAAAGAAGGTTACAGTTGTTAGCATAGTTTAGCTTTTAGTCCTTTTAATATTAAGATCTCATTTTCTTAAATACTCGGACAACTCATTGAGACTTTAAGCATGAGAAACTGCTTTGATAAAACAATTAGAGAACCCTTTGTAATCTTTCAACAGAAAGAGCAGATTAACAGTTAAGGAAACCTAGTCTTTTTAACTGAAAACAAAATTCTAATTTTGCTGTGTACTTGATACTGAGATTCATTTGCTTTAATTTTATATAGCATGACCATATCAATTTTTTCACAAACTTTCTACAACTTCCTTTTACATTCAGTTCTCCCTCTTTAAATAAACAGCTGTACTTCACAACAACGTTACTTTCTTTTATCAAAAGACACATTCTTTAGCATGTAGAATGTATTTCCATTCTTTATACTTTCTCTTTTTAAAACATACATCTTTTAGCATACAGAAATGTTTTCTTTATTACTTTAAGTAGTTTTAATTAGAACTTAAAACCATTAGAAACTTTAATTTTCAGTGAACACTGAGGAGTAGGCTATTGTAAACGGTTACACTAGCATTCTTTAGATTGACAAATTTATGAACATTTTATAATTTCTGTAACTATGAGCTTTATAGCACAATCTCTCACTAAACATAAAGTATATCTTCTTAACTTAGCAAAACTTTAAGGTTTTAGGTTACCACAGAGATTCTCAGGCTGTAGGTAGGTATACACACTGTAACACACAATTAAAAAGGTGTTCACTTGCCACACTCATTTTAGTTCACTCATTCGTAACAACTATGCGAGATTACTTACAAGACCTTTACTGAATATTAGACAAAGCCAAGCCTTTAAACATTTTATTCTTAAAAGATTTAGCAGATAACATTGACTTGAATGACCTTAGGTAAACTTAGGTAGCTGATAACTACAAGAACATGCGGACCTCAGCCAAACTCAAATTAGCATTAATGCTTAACATTTTTTATCAGATTTTCTGGAAGTTTTAGAATGCCTAATTTTCACAAGCGCTTGCTTTAAATCAATTTCATTAATACCATCCGGAGGTAGAAAGATATTTTCATTTACACACTTAAACACACAAACATACAGATTGCGACATAATGATAAGATTCCCTCTGGCAGCCATCCGACATTGAAAACTGGCTACTCACAAGAACAAAAAGTCTGCCACCGACCCTTCTGGACTTCCACACTGAGGTTGTTAGCTCTCCCCCTAATATCTTTAACCTGTAAAAGAGTGGTTGGATTAAATGTTCCCTCCGGCAGCTGCCAACGTTAAAGGACGGCCACTTGGAGGTGCAGAAAACACGAAATTTTCCTTTCCTGACGTCTGTGCTCAAATTGTGAGCTCTCTCCATAACGTCTGAGAAAAATGGTCTGTCATGAGAGACAAGGGGGTCATCTGAGTCTGTCCCATTTCTTCTGTCAACAAGACTAAGACAAACACGACAAACAACAGGCGCCTAGAGAGAAGTATCTGCCGCGGCTGCGGAGGCAAAACTGAAAGTAAGTTCAGGGTCTGTTGGGCTGCAGTGGCAGCCGACTTTCCTCACAGATGAGGACCTCATCCTCCAGATGGGGGCAAGGGACATCTCCCAAGACCCCTGGTCGGGGACCCGCCAGCGCGTCTGCCTAAGTCAATGCCGACCCAGATACAGATTGGAGCTCCTACAGGCTTCTACAGGCTTGTTCACGAACAAAAACAGTGAGACACAGATAAAGACAGAGTGAGACACAGGTAGGCAAGGACAGACAGATAACTGAGTGCACTCACCAGCTGGCACAGGGCCCTCTGGGTTGGGAGTCCTGGAGGTCTCTGGGATCCCGGATGAGCCCCCAAATGTTGTGCCCAAAGTCGCGAATCCCAGACGACCACCAAGGAGCCAACACCGATGCAAAAGCAAAGAGCCTTTATTCGAGCTAGCTCGAGCTCAATCTCTCATCTACACCAATGCAGTGGCAAGATGCCAGAGAAAGAGAGTGCATTTTCCCCAGAACAAAGGTTTTATGGGTTTCCAGGGCAGTTTGGGGGGGGGCGGTGATCGCTGTGGCCCTGGCTGATTGGCTGGGCCTGTGGGTAGTTGGGGGGTGATGAGTCGTGGCTTTGGTCAGTTGGCAGGGTCCAGGGGTGGTGGGTGTTCTTGCTGACTGGAGGGGAGAGAGGGACTAAGCTCTGATTGGGTGAAATAGGATCCAGATCCCAATTGGCTGAAATAGGATCCAGGACCCAATTGGCTGAAATAGAATCTGGGAGCTTGCCCTTTCACCTTTGTGTTTTGAACCCTCAGTTTAGCCCACTTTCTCTGAAAAGCCCACTTTTTCATTTTTGTATGTTCCAAATAAACTAAATTCTCCTGATAATTCTCGTGGTTTGTCTCTCATGCATGTAAATAATTATGGTTTTCATTTTCATCTTCACATCTCATACCTTTTCTTTCTCTGGCCTTTCCTCACTGGCTAAGATCCCCATCACAATGGTTGTGATGAGAAGTTGTCACAGTAGGCCTATTTGCTTGCTTGCTGGTAGTTCCTCATTGGGAAGCTGGGTGGGGCGGGTGAAGTCAGTATTTAATCATCAAATATAATGTTTGCTGAAGGCTTCTGTCTGTTAGTTTTTGTTTTGGAAGCCACTCTTAGCAGATCTGGGTGCTTCTCTTTTATTCCTATTAATGTGCAGAGGTTTTCAAGAATCATAAATTGATGCTGAAATTTTGTCAAATACCTTTTCTGTGTTTTAGTGACTATGACTTAAGTTATTAAGACTATCCTTTAAGCTGTTAATGTGATGAATTAGGTTAATTTATTTTCTAATGATAATCAACCACTGTCCCCAGTATAAGACCAGTTTTATCACGATATATTTTTAAACGTATGGCTGGATTCCATATTTTAAGAAAATTTGCAGCTATATTCAGAATAAGACAAGCCTGTAATTTCTGCTTTTCACATTGCCTTTTTTGGGTTTTTGGCTTCAATACACAGGTGTTGAACTCATAAAATAAGTTGGAGAAAGGTATAATCTTTTCATTCTCTTAGAATTTACTTGGTTTTGAGTCATTTCCTCTAATGAACATTTTTGGTCCTTCGCTTTCACTGTGAGGAGATTTTTGAGTTCTGGTCTAAAAAATGTAAGGCTTGTAGGACTCGTCCATCTGCCCCACCCCCCCAAAATCATTACTGGAATACATCCATTTCCTCTAAATTTTTTCTTTGGTTGGCATATATGTCTTTATGATACTCATTTATTGTTTCCTCATGTCTATGAATTCAGTAGCAAGGACTCCCTTTTCTTCCCTCCTGCCAGTTTTATCAATTTTAGTAGTCTTTCCCTTCCCCGCATTCTCTTCTGTTTACTGGGTTTGGCGTTTTCTGGTGCTATTCACCTTTTCCAAGGCTACTGGAGAAATGGAGTTAAACATTAATAGAGGATACATTCCAGAAAGTGGAGCTGCTTAGTGAAAATGTAGTGGGAATGTGAAACTCCGACCACCAACATGTTAGGTGCCAATTATATACACCAAACTGTATTTCACATTTAAAGACTACACTAGAAATTATCAATCTTTTAAATATAATTTAAACTTTATTTACCTTCAGCTAATCTATTTATATTCAATCCTCATAGACTTTAAGTCCTCATAGACTGAAAGAACTGCCTAGTATTTCAGGAAACTTGAGTTCAAGACCCTCTGTTCTCTTCTGTTTGGGTGTTTACTCTTTCTTTCCAACTAAGATTAATTGCTATAAAAAATGTAAGCCTGGCCTTTTTGTTTGCAGCAGCCTCACTGGTTCTAAATTTTATAGATATGGAGCTGTTGCTTGGATAGTTTCATGGGTTTAGTTGACTTTTAGGAACTTCAGAAACATGGTGTACAGGAAGGTTCCTAAATCCATCTTTGGAGGTGTTGGCAGAAAGAAATAAGCCCAAGAAATAAAGGTAACAGCTTCTGAAGACCTATGACTGGTTGGAACCAGAGAAGATTTCTAAAAACCAGAGAGGAGTTGTTTTCACAATTTAATTTTCATGTTGATGGCCACCTCATCTATTTTGATGAGGAAATTAGTGGAGAGAAATTTCTTTATTGGATTGCAAATTTTCAATATTTTTATTAGTCTAAAGGAAATTTAATGATAAAAAAGTTACCATGTAGAATACATACCATTATATGTATTTTGTACATATATAAATATATAAATATAAAATATATATATATATATATATATATATATATATATAATGCAACACTTTATAATTCATAAAGGGAAAGTACTGGTAACCTCTTAAGATAGTGTAGTCCTTATAATAACTGAATGTATGCCATGTTCTCATATGCTTTAGAAGACTGTGCAATAATATTAAAATGGCATTCCTTGGTCACTTAAGTTGCCTATTTCCTGGCCCAGAATAATACACAGGAGGAATGACAATGGGAAGAAAAATGGCCTTTTGAAGGACTTACCTAATGTATCTCTCTTATTATTATTTGGAAGGACATCCAAAAGTCAAAGGGAAATATTGGTGTAGAAAAGGGAAATTCTCTGCTATCCCTCTTCCTTAACACAATACACATTGGAGGAACACTCTTCTCATTCTTCACATACCAGGATAGATACTGAACTTTTTTTTCTAATGCTTGAGGACACAGTATATTAGAACATCAAAGAGGTGTGGCTATTACTGTCCTTTTTCCACCTGAGCATCAAAACTGCCACCATGGCTGGTGTCAAGGGGAACCTTGAACCCAGAATCCGCACTCCATCTGCCTTCTGTCTGGCCCTCTCCTTATAGGACTTACACCATCAGACTGATTTGGGAAAGTTTAGTAAATGTTGTTTTGTGCTTAGACAGAAGGAAAAACCTCTAAGACCTTTTGGTGGTCCAGTTTACTGTGGCACAAGTTCTACCAATAACAAACTGTGATTATATACACCACCAGTTTCCTTTGTGTACATATCTTGCTCAGGAACACCCACACCCATCAGGGAACCTAGGTTATTGTAAGAATGAGACTTGGGAATTCTTTGGTCCTCTGGCCAAACACCACCAATTAGTGCTCTAATTCCACCATTTTTTAAACTACAACCATGATATTTTAAATACTGCTTATTTTGGAGAGTTCAGTTTAGAGGCAATGGAGATTATTGCTTTAATGTTATTTCTGTATTTTTCAAATTTTAACCATAATGTAGATTTCTCATTAAAAAGTATGGTGAGACCAGAAAACAGTGGAACAACAATTTTTACGATACAATGAACATGCCAAATTTTGGTAGAAGTTACAAGTCTAGCATGCAGTAGTGGTTTCAGTATCAGAAATATAGTGTTCTTTACTTTTTCAGAGAAAGCAGTTTGTTTTTTATTTTTCCCTTATGGCTGCCAGAGGGATTGAACATTGCCAGACAGATTTAACCACATAGTCCCAAGAAATTTTACTTGGCAAGCAAGCTACTGAATTTTGTTGGGGTTATTAGTCACTCCTGCTACCAGAGATCTGATAACACCACAGTCTTTTGTAGGAATATGAACCAAGAAGTTGAACATTTGCACTTGACAGGGTTACTACAGCAGCCAGATTGTTTTTTCTCCTTGATGAAGCATTCAGAGAATGTGAGGAGGTGTAACCAGTCTGTGAGGCCAGTTGGAGTAGTGTGGGGAGATTTCTTATTACCTGATGTCAGGCTGAGGGGAAGAGAGAGATCAGAGGCATGGAGGGAGCAGTCTCTAGGAATGAAAGAATAATAAGAGAGCTGTGTAACCAATATAAACAGAACAATATTTGCATAACAGAGGTACCAGAAGGAGAAGAGGGAGACAAAGGGATTGTAAGTCTCTTTGAGGGAATAATTGCTGAAACCTTCCCAAGCCGGGGAAGGAAATGGATGCTCAGTCATGGAAGCACAGCAATCCCCTAACAAAAGGGACCCCAGGAAGACAATATCAAGACATAATAATTAAAATGGCAAAGATCAAAGACAAGGAGAGAGTACTGACAGCAGTCAGAGAGACAAAAGGGAAACCTCACCAGTCTGTCAGCAAACTTCTCAGCAGAAATTTTATAGGCCAGAAAGGAGTGGCATGAAATACTTAATGTTCTGAAACAGAAGGACCTCCAACCAAGAATCCTCTACTCAGCAAGAGTATCATTTAAATTTGAAACAGGGATTAAACAATTTCTAGATAAACAACACTTGAAGGAATTCACTTGCAGGATATATTAAAGGAACTGCTGTAGATGGAAATGACTCTAAAGCTAAATAGCTTTCAACACTGAAAATAAGCCAACAGTAAAATAAAGGTAGTAGACCAATTAATTGCCAAGTATGTACAAAATTAAAACAAAAGAAGCAAAATAACTATACACATAATCAGTAGAGGGATACACAAAAAGTGAAGATTATGACATCTAATACAAAAAACATGCAGGAAGAAGAAGAAGGAAGAAAAAGTATCTTTAGATTGTGTTTGAAATAGAGTAATAAGCAATTTAAGATAGACTATTATATAGTAAAGAAGTTATCCTTGAACTTTTGGTAACCACAAAACTAAACCCTACAACAGATATAGAGAAAAATTAAAAAGAGAAACCTAGTCACAACACTAAAAAAAAACCATCAAATAATGAGAAGAGTATAAGAGAGAAAGAAATGAACAGAGAGGAGACATAAAAACCAGAAAATAATAAAACAGCAACAAGTACATACCTATCAATAATCACCTTAAATGTAAATGGACTGAATGCACCAATAAAAAGACATAGAGTGGCAGAATGGATGAAGAAACATGACCTGTCTATATGCTGCCTACAAGAGACTTGTTTCAGACCCAAAGACATACACAGACTAAAAGTGAATGGAAGGAAAAAGATTTCATGCAAATAATAGGGAGAAAAAAGCAGGAGTAGCAGTACTCATATCAGACAAAATAGACTTCAAAACAGAGAAAGTAATAAGAGACAAAGAAGGATATTACATAATGATAAAGGAGACAGTCCAACAAGAGGATATAACCCATCATTGTATCTATGCACCCATCATTGGAGCACCTAAATATGTTAAACAAATACTAACAGAATTAAAGGGGGAAATAGATAGCCCTACATTCATTTTAGGAAACTTTAACACACCGCTTACATTGATACACTGATCAACCAGACAGAAAATAAACAAGGGAACAGAGGCACTAAACAATACATTAGATCAAATGGACTTAACAGATACCTACAGAACATCCAAATGTAGCAGGACATACATTTTCCTCAAGGGTACATGGAACATTCTCCAGAATAGATCACATACTAGGCCACAAGAACCTCAGTAAATTCAAAAAGATTGAAATTGTATCAAGCAGCTTCTCAGACCACAATGGTATGAAACTAGAAATAAATTACACAAAGGAAGCAAAAAGACTTACAAACATGTGGAGGCTAAACAACATGTTTTTAAATAACCAAAGGTTCAATGACCAAACTAAAACAGAAATCAAGCAATACATGGAGACAAATGAAAACAAAAACACAACAGCCCAAAATCCGTGGGAGGCAGCAAAAGCAATTCTAAGAGGAAAGTACATAGCAATACAGGCTTACGTCAAGAAAGAAGAACAATCCCAACTGAACAATCTAAACTCACAATTAATGAAACTAGAAAAAGAACAAATGAAACCCAAGATAGTAGAAGGAAGGACATAATAAAGATCAGAGCAGAAATAAAATTGAGAACAAAACAATAGAAAAAATCAATGAAACCAGGAGCTGCTTCTTTGAGAAAATAAACAACATAGATAAACCCTTAGCCAGACTTATCAAGAAAGAAAGGAGAGTGTACACACATAACCAGAATCAGAAACAAAGAAGGAATAATCACAACAGATACTACAGAAATACAAAGAATTAGTAGAGAATACTATGAAGAATTATATGCCAATAAATTGAACAACTTAGAAGAAATGGACAACTCTCTAGAAAAGTACAACCTTCTGAGACTGACCCAGGAAGAAAAAGAAAATATGAACAGACCAATTAACAGCAATGAAATCAAATTGGTAATCAAATTACTCCCAAAAATAAAACTCCAGTGCCAGACAGCTTCACTGCTGTATTCTACTAAACATTTAAAGAAGAGCTAGCACCCATCCTTCTTAAAGTATTCCAAAAAGTAGAAGAGGGAATACTTCCAAACTCATTTATGAGGCCAGAATTTTTTTAATACCAAAACCAGACAAAGATACCACAAAAAAAGAAAATTAAAGGCCAATATCCCTGATGAACATAGATGCAAAAATCTTCAACAAAATATTAGCAAACTGAATCTGAAAATACACCAAAAAAGGTTATCCATCATTACCAAATGGGATTTATTCCAGGGATGCAAGGATGATACAATATTCAAAGCTCAATCAATATCATACATTACATTAATAAAAAGGATCAAAACCACATGATAATCCCAACAGATGCTAAAAAAGCATTTGACAAAATTCAATATCCATTCATGATAAAAACTCTCAGCAAAGTGGGTTTAGAGGGTACATACCTCAACATAATAAAGGCTATATATGACAAACCCACAGACAACACCATACTTCATAGCAAAAAGCTGAAAGCTTTTCCTCTAAGATCAGGAACAAGACAAGGATGTCCACTCTCACCACTTTTATTCAACATAGTTCTGGAGGTCCTTGCCACACAATCAGACAACACAGTGATAAAAGGCATCCAAATTGGTAAGGAAGAAGTCAAACTGTCACTATTTGCAGATGACACAATATTATACATAGAAAACTCTAAAGACTCCACCAAAAAACTACTAGAACTAATAACTAAATTTAGCAAAATTGCAGAATACAAAATTAATACACAGAAATCTGTTGCATTCCTATATACTAACAATGAACCATGAGAAAGAGAAATCAGGAAATCAACTCCATTTACAAGGGCATCAAAAGGAATAAAATACCTAGGAATTAATCTAACCAAGACCTATACTCTGAAAACTACAAGATAATCATTAGAGAAATTAAAGAAGACACCAAAAAATGGAAATCTATCCTGTGCTCATGGACAGGAAAAATTAATATTGTAAAAATGGCCATCCTGCCCAAAGCAATTTACAGGTTCAATGCAATTCCTATGAAAATACCAACAGCATTCTTCAATGAACTAGAACAAATAGTTCTAAAATTCATATGCAACCACAAAAAAACCTGAATTGCCAAAGCAATCCTGAGGAAGAAGAACAAAGCTAGGGGGATTATGCTTCCTGATTGTACTACAAAGCTACAGTAATCAAAACAGATGGTACCAGCACAAGAACAGACCTATAAATCAATGGAACAGACTAGAAAGCCCAGATATAAACCCAGGCATATAAGGTCAATTAATATATGATAAAGGAGCCATGAATATGCAATTGGGAATAGACAGCCTCTTCAATGACTGGTGTTGGCAAAACTGGACAGCTACATGTAATAGAATGAAACTGGATTACTGTCTAACTCCATACAGAAAAGTAAACTTGAAATGGATCCAAGACCTGAATGTAAGTCATGAAACCATAAAACTTTTAGAAGAAAACATAGGCAAAAATCTCTTGAATATAAACATAAGGAACTTTTTCCTGAACACATCTCCTTGGGCAAGGGAAACAAAATAAAAAATGAACAAGTGGGACTACATCAAACTAAAAACCTTCTGTACAGCAAAGGACACAATCAGGAGAACAAAAATGCAACATATAGTATTGGAGAATATATTTGTAAGTAACTCATCTGATAACGGCTTCACATCCAAAATATATAAAGAACTCATATGCCTCAATGCCCCCCCAAAAAATAACCCAATTAAAGAATGGGCAGAGGACCTGAACAGACACTTGTCCAAAGAAGAAGTTCAGATGGCAAACAGGAACATAAAAAGGTGCCCAACATCACTAATCATCAGGGAAATGCAAATTAAAACCACAATCAGATATCACCTCACAGCAGTTAGAATGGCCACTACCCGAAAGATAAAAAATAAATTCTGGCGAGGATGCAGAGAAATAGGAATCCTTCTACACTGTTTGTGGGATGGCAAATTGGTGTAACTGCTGTGGAGAGCAATATGGAGGTTCCTCAAAAAACTAAAAATAGAAATACCATTTGATCCAGTAGTAATCCCATTCCTTGGAATTTATCTGAGGAAAACAAAGTCCATGATTCAAAAAGACATATGCACCCCTGTTTATCACCGTACTGTTTGCAACAGCCAAGATATGGAAGCAACCTAAGTGTCCATCGATAGATGAATGGATAAAGAGGTGGTACATATACACAACAGAATATTATTCAGCCATAAGAAGAAAAGAAATCCCACCATTTGCAACAATATGGATGGATGTAGAGGTTATTATGCTCAGTGAAATAAACCAGTCAGAGAAAGACAAATACCATATGATTTCACTTATTTTGTGGAATACAAAAACAAAGCAAAACAGAAAGAACAAAACAGCATTAGACTCATAGACACTGAGAAATGACTAGTGGTTACCAAAGGGGAGGGGAGTGAGCTTGGGCTGGGCAGGGGGGACTCTTGAACCACTGTGATATACATTTGATTATAATTTAAAAATTAGGTATAAGACTATTCCCTGCAGTGCTGGCCATAAGAGTAAAACAAAAATAACATGCAGGTCTTGAAGAGAGGTAGGTAAAATAAGTTGTGGTACAGCCATACAGTGGAAAACTGGACACAAAACAGTGTGATAGTTATGAATATAGGCTTTGAATTTATATTTCAGTGAACTCCCATCTCTCTCAGATTGTCCTGAGCTCTTTCCAGACCTTTCCTTCTTGCTTTTCATTTGTATCTGTCAACTATTGCTCTATGCTAATCTCAAAATCTCAGGGGCATACAACAATAAACACTTATTTCTCACTGGAAGTTTGCAGGTCAACTGGGTCAGCTCTACTTCAGGCTATGATGGCTAGGACAGCTCTACCTCACAACACAGCTGGCTAGCCAGAGTAATATTCTTGTTATGACAATCACAGAAGCACAAGGAGGCAAGAGATAATATGTGAAGCTTCCTAATGTCAAGGTTCAGAATTAGCGCAATGCTGTTTCCTCCCACATTCATTGGCCTCTGAAAGTCATGTGGACAAGCCAAAGCTAAGAGTCAGAGAAGTGCCCTCAGCCCTCATGAGGCTGCAGAGATACTGTAGATTCAGGGAGGGGTGAGAAATTCAGGCCAGTAATTCAATCTACAACATTATTTCTCATCATTTGTAATTGTTGGTGAGATTGCTACCCAACTCCTTTTTTGCCCTTATTGAACTCATTCTAGTTTCTGTTTAATTTTATTTCTATCTTAGCAGAATATCTTTTTTTTATTAAGGTATCATTGATATACACTCTTATGAAGGTTTCACATGAAAAATATTGTGGTTACTATATTCACCTATATTATCAAGTTCCCCCACATCCCATTGCAGTCACTGTCCATCAGTGTAGTAAAAAGCCACAGAGTCACTACTTGTCTTCTCTGTGCTACATTGTCTTCCCCATGATCCCCCCACACCATGTGCACCAATCATAATGCCCCTCAATCCCCTTCTCCTTCCTCCCCACCCACCCTCCTCCACCCCTCCCCTTTGATAACCGCTAGTCCCTTCTTGGAGTCTATGAGTCTTCTTAGCAGAATACTTTTAAAAATCTTTCTGTATCTTTACAACTCTGCCTCAGGAACCAGCTTTGGTGGCATAGAGCCTCCCACCATTCTCTAAAAAATCCCCTCTTAGGGATATTTCCACTCATGTATATGATTTATTTTTCTTCTCTACAGCATTCACATTAAACATTTAATTTCTTTGGATTTAACCAAGATAAACACCCCAAATTCATAATACCTGTAAGGGAGATAGCTTTTTTTTTTTAAACTAAAATAGGACATTAATTCTGCATGCATTTCCAAAGGAATAGAGACCAGTTTGTATTAGGGGAGCTTTTGTAGATGAGTTACTTCTCACATACATGCCTCACAGAGGCTGATATAGAATAATCTGATTCAAGTGATCAACTTTTGTAAGCATTAGCCAGGCTTTGAACCAGTTTTAGAAATGAGGATTTGCCATATTCTAGCTCCAAGAAACAGAATTGGTAGAGAGAGAATATAATCAGAATAAAACTTTATATAAAAAGTTTTATATATAAAAACTTGGATTCTGAGAGTGTTATAAACCCAAAACGCAGTTTCAAACTGGGGTATATGGACTAAAAGTATGAGAATGCAGAGAGCATGCTTCAAGACCTAGGGATGCTTTTCCCAGAAAAGGAACATGATGAAAATGGTCAAAAGAGGCTATTTCCTTTCTCTTTTCGAATGTTGGCTCCAGAGCCTGAGCAGAAACTCTTCAATGTCTTTCAGGTTCAGATTTCACTGCTCTCATCAGCTTGGAGAAATCATGTGACTCTTGACAGTTCTTTTCCTTTGGGGTAGGTTGGCTTAGAGGGGATACAGGCTCTCACTATGAGGATTCAGGACACTTTTTGTCTTCCTTTGGTAACCTAAGCTAGATGACATGAATATGGAGACAACTGTGTTTCTATGGTACATTAGTGCTTATTATATCAAAAAATGGGAAGGGGGACTGAGGTAACACTAAGCCTGGAAGCACCAAATCAAAATAAAGCCTCATCAATAACCATCTATAGGCTGTTGAGTACCACTGGTACTTGATTTTGGGGAAGAGAGTAGAAAGAAACTAAAGAGAGATACACTGATCTCTCCGAGTCTGCATTAATTCTGTCTCCCCAATTCCCCACTCCTTTTCATCTACCAACTGACAAGCTAATATCTCTATTCTTTGGTCTTTTGCAGTTCCAGTTGGTGGGTAAGTGGGTAAGTAATCTCTCACATAAATTCTCTTCCTTTACTACCTTACTACTTCTCAAGGCTGCTGCTTCTCAAGTATCCTGAAGAAAAGAATATAAGGAGAGGATAGAAATGAGAAAGACTTAAAAAGTACATAAAATCCCCTATATTTAGAGTATGATTTTGATAAAATCCTGGTTTTTAGGGTTTCTCTCTAAGACTTCCTAAATGAGCTCTGATCTCTGGACTAAATGCCTGATGTATTTATAATAGCAGGAAAGGGCCAGAATTGCAAAAACACAGAAGTAGCTCTGCTGGGTTTTCCAACATCTCCCAAACCAGTCCTCTTTGGAAGAAAGCTGTATTTTTTTATCAGAGAGAACAAAGTAGGTAACAAAGGCTTGAAAGTGAGGAGTTCGAGCCTGTTTCCAATGCAGATGCTAATTAAGGCCTGAGATTAACCCTCAGAGACACTACAGCACAAATGATAAGAAAATCAGCTCTAATTTACCATTATTTAAAACCCTACTTTATTGCTTACAAACAATGAGACAAAAATTAGTCATTTATTTTTCCCCAAATCTCCAACACCCAGATGCAGATTTAATAAAATGAACAGAGCTCTTTACAGCAGGGTCTGGACACTCTTAATGGCTGGCTTTGGTAGGTTCCCACTTGCCTATTTTTCAATCTAATTAGATGTACACTTTTCTTACAATATTCACAAAATCTAAATGTTCAGACTTTCCCTTTACTACTTAATCCTCAAGTAGACCCGTCAAAGGTAGTGATCACCTTGCAGCCTCCATGTATCACTGTATTCCAATAGGAAAATACAACCCTGTGATGTGAGAAACCCCGTCGGCCTGGTGGCAACTCCACACAGTGGTTTCTCAATGTCACATCCATTCAGACCTTGACCCCCAGATATAGAATCGCTGCTACCGGTGTCAATGACAGTGGTGAATACAGGTGCCAGACAGGTCTATCAATACCAAGTGACCCAGTACAACTGGAAATCCACAGAGGTAAGTATGGCAAGGGGCAGGAGGGCTGGACATTATAAGATCTTCCTTTGTGTTTTGTCCTTTCTTAATGCCAGATATGTGTGCTTTGATTTATCTGAGTTTGACTTTCAACTCTATGTGCCCACCAGGTGAAATTAAGTCAAGATATGCAACTGGGACAACTGTGAATAGGGTATCTAGAGTAAAACTCAGACACTGAGATTTAGTTATTCAAAATTACCTAGTTTTGTTGAAAAAAGTTATGCTTACACATAGTAAATAATTCAGAGAGATGTGCAGTGATGAACAATGAAGTCTTTCTCCAGTAGGGGTTAGTGGGACCAAAATTCCTAGTCTGACGCACCTTCCAAAGAAACAAAACTGTTAATATACATGAACTTTTAAAAAAACTAGTTGGTAGAATTGTCAAAATGGCCATCCTGCCTAAAGCAATTTACAGATTCAATGCAGTCCCTATCAAAATAACAACAGCATTCTTCAATGAACTAGAGCAAATAGTTCTAAAATTCATATGGAACCACAAAAGACCCCGAAGAGCCAAAGCAAACCTGAGAAGGAAGAGTAAAGCAGGGGGAATTATGCTCCCTGACTTCAAGCTCTACTACAAAGCCACAGTAATCAAGACAACTTGGTACTGGCACAAGAACATACCCATAGACCAATGGAACAGACTAGAGAGCCCTGATATGAACCCAAGCATATATGGTCAACGAATATATGATAAAGGAGCCATGGATATACAATGGGTAAATGACAGCCTCTTCAACACCTGTAGTTGGCAAAACTGGACAGTTACATTTAAGAGAATGAAACTGGATTACTGTCTAATGCCATACACAAAAGTAAACTTGAAATGGATCAAAGACCTGAATGTAAGTTATGAAACCATAAAACCCTTAGAAAAAAACATAGGCAAAAATATCTCAGACATAAACATGAGCAACTTCTTCATGAACATATCTCCCCAGGCAAGGGAAACAAAAGCAAAATGAACAAGTGGGACCATCAAACCAAAAAGCTTCTGTACACCAAAGGACACCATCAGTAGAACAAAAAGACATCCTACAATATGGGAGAATATATTCATAAATGACATATCGATAAGGGGTGACATCCAAATTATATAAAGAGCTCACATACCTCAATAAACAAAAAGCAAATAAGCCAATTAAAAAATGGGCAGAGGATCTGAACAGACACTTCTCCAAAGAAGAAATTCAGATGGTCAACAGGCACATGAAAAGATGCTCCACATCGCTAATCACCAGAGAAATGCAAATTAAAACCACAATGAGGTATCACCACACCAGTAAGGATGGCTGCCATCCAAAAGACAAACAACAACAAATGTTGGCGAGGCTGTGGAGAAAGGGGAACCCTCCTACACTGCTGGTGGGAATGTAAGTTAGTTCAACCATTGTGGAAACCAGTAAGGAGGTACATCAAAATGCTCAAAACAGACTTACCATTTGACCCAGGAATTGCACTCCTAGGAATTTACCCTAAGAATGCAGCAATCAAGTATGAGAAAGATCAGTGCACCCCTATGTTTATCACAGCACTATTTCCAATAGCCAAGAATTGGAAGCAACCTAAATGTACATCGATAGATGAATGGATAAAGAAGATGTGGTACATATACACAATGGAATACTACTCAGCCATAAGAAAAGGGCAAATCCAATCATTTGCAGCAACATGGATGGAGCTGGAGGGTATTATGCTCAGTGAAACAAGCCAAGCGGAGAAAGAGAAATACCAAATGATTTCACTTATCTGTGGAATATAAGAACAAAGGAAAAACTGAAGGAACAAAACAGCAGCAGAATCACAGAACTCAAGAATGGACTAACAGGTACCAAAAGGAAAGGGACTGTGGAGGATGGGTGGGTAGGGAGGGATAAGGGGGGGGAGAAGTAGGGGGGAATTAATATTAACATGCATGGGGGGGTAGGATAAAAGGGAGGGCTGTACAACACAGAGAAGGCAAGTAGTGATTCTACAACATTTTGCTATGCTGATGGACAGTGACTGTAAAGGGGTTTATAGGGGAGAGCTGGTATAGGGGAGAGCCTAGTAAACATAATATTCGTCATGTAAGTGTAGATTAGTGATACCAAAAACAAAACAAAACAAAACAAACAAACAAAAAAAGGGCAGTTCCTGTGTGGTAACCTCCAATGAGTTCTACACAAGGGTATAAAGGGCATATAAAAGTGTAGGCAAAGGGTCTGTTTGCGTTTATACAGAAGATCAAAGCCTAATTGGGCTACCCCGAAAATGAACTAAGATACGATATGAAAGAGAACTTCCAACATCAGTACTCTCTGGAAGACTCATGCCAGAAGATGATCATCAAAAAACCCCAAAAAAGATCCACGCACTGCTACAGCTGTAGATGCACTCATCCCACCAGCTCCTGGACTTGCCATGGGAATGAAGGAGATATCTAAGCTGGCCTGTGCATACAGTAAAACAACAAATTTGACTGGATCTATACTGTTGGAACTCAATCAAGAATTAGGAGAAGTGCAAATTGTAGCACTCCAAAATCTTACAACTACAGACTATTTACTGTTAAAAGAATATATGGGATGTGAACATTCCCCAGGAATGGGTTGTTTTAATTTGTCTGATTTCTCTCAGACTGTTCAAGTTCAGTTGGACAATATCCACCATATCATAGATAAGTTTTCACAAATGCCTAAGGTGCCTAACTGGTTTTCTTGGTTTCACTGGAGATGGCTGGTAATTACAGGTATGCTTTGGTTATGTAACTATACTCCTATTATGTTATTGTGTGTGCGCAATTTAAGTAGCAGCTTAAAACCCTATACATGCTGAAGTTACTCTACAAGAAGATATGTCAAAGAAATAGTCAATCTTCCCATGTTTTCTTCCGCCTGCTACTTCTATAGCTTTTCTTCTTCCTTCCTAATTACAACTCTTAAATAGAATTCGTGCTTCATATCAAATTTACCGAGTATCATAATTCTTCCAAGTGGTAAAGATACCTCAAGACAAATGCTGGGCATAGAAGCTACAGGGCATAAATATGCAAAGTGATAAAAAGCTAACCATTTCAAACTATAAGGCTTCTCTCTCACTTACCAACTTTACATTTCCCTGTATGGCCCCGGAAGATGACTGGTTAGCCAGAGACGGGTAAGATTCCTCAAGGGAGGAACAACCTAAGACAGGCACAGTCGCAGGGGGGTCATCAGGTGAGAAATTGGGGATCAACAGAGGTGAGGCTTAGAACCTCCCCCCTCCCCTGTTCTGAGAGAAATCTTCTGCATACGTGGATGTTTTATTGCCCTTGTCTAGCTTGGATTAACACATAGTCTACAGGCACACACCTGATCACCTACATTTGCTCTCTTACAACACTAAACTATGTTTTCTACCTTTATCTTGTATCTACCTACCACCTCAGCATTTTATTAAAAATAATAATAATAAAGAGAGAAATGTGGTAACCACATATAAATCAAGTATGAAAACCAAATGAGTATTCATATTTGAACTGACTGTTTATAGTTCATAATGCATGAGCAAAACCGAAAGTTTCTGTGATGACTGCCCTTGTACTGTTCACTATGTAACTTATTCATTATGTAAGAATTTGTTCTCCATGTAAGAACTTGTTTGTTATGCCTCAGAAGATTTTAAACTGACGAAAATTAGGCTTGGGGTGGATTAATGATTATGCATTGAGCTTTGACTCCCCTATACAGAATTTTATTGTCGTTAACAACCATTTGATCAATAAATATGAGAGATGCCCCCACAAAAAAAAAAAAAAAAAAGGACAGACTTCCAATGGTAAAATAAATAAGTAACCGGGATGTAATGTATAGCATAAGGAATATAGTCAAGATATTGTAACAGCTTGGTAGGGTGACAGCTGGAACCTAGAATTATGTATATAAATGTTTTATCACTGTGTTGTACACTTGAAACTAATGTAATGTAATACTGTGCGTCAACCTCCCTTCAATAAAAAATAATTATCTAAAAAAATTAAATTAAATTAAATTAAATTAAATTAAGAAAAAAAAAAAACCACAATGAGATTTGCCTCACACCAGTAAGGATGGCCACCATCCAAAAGACAAACAACAACAAATGTTGGTGAGGTTGTGGAGAAAGGGGAACCCTCCTACACTGCTGGTGGGAATGGTAAATTAGTTTAACCATTGTGGAAAGCAGTATGGAGGTTCCTCAAAAAGCTCAAAATAGACATACCATTTGACCCAGGAATTCCACTCCCGGGAATTTACCCTAAGAATGCAGCAGCCCAGTTTGAAAAAGACATATGCACCCCTATATTTATCACAGCACTATTTACAATAGCCAAGAAATGGAAGCAATCTAAGTGTCCATCAGTAGATGAATGGATAAAGGAGATGTGGTACATATACATAATGGAATATTATTCAGCCATAAGAAGAAAACAAATCCTACCATTTGCAACAACATCAATGGAGCTAGAAGGTATTATGCTCAGTGAAATAAGGCAGTTCGAGAAAGACAAGTATCAGATGATTTCACTCATCTGTGGAGTATAAGAACAAAGACAAAACTGAAGGAACAAAACAGCAGCAGAATCACAGAACCCAAGAATGGACTAACAGTTACCAAAGGGAACAGGCTGGGGAGGATGGGTGGTAAGGGAAGGACAAGGGGGAAAATGGGGTATTACGATTAGGACACATAATGTAGTGTGTGTGGGGAGGGATACAGGGAAGGCAGTATAACACAGAGGAAACAAGTAGTGATTCTATAGCATCTTACTATGCTGATGGACAGTGACTGGAATGGGGCATGTGGTGGGGACTTGATAATAGGGGGAGTCTAGTAACCATAATGTTGCTCATGTAACCGTACATTAATAATACCAAGAAAAAAAAGTTTAAAAAAAAGTAGTTGTTAGAATATATACTGTCCTATAACTTAGTTTTATCATTTCAAATATGTTGAAGAGAGAGTCATATCAATAGAGACCTACCTTGAACTTTCAAATGTCTGCCTTATGGCTGTGCTATAATTGGTTTAATCATTCACCCTATTAGTAAACTTCTCTGTGTTTTCATTCCTTTGCTTTTACAAGCAGTACTGCAACAAACAACTTTATATATATAGTCTGAGGTGCATTTCATAGTACATCTGTGAGATAATATTCTGGACATGGAATTGCTGTGAGACTTCAAGCATTTTAAAGTTTGATAAATAGAAGTAGGAAAATAAAACCATCCACTCAAATCTGTAAGAGTTGGAGATGGAGACTGCAATACTCTTGAGGGCAAAGTGTTTGATTATTTAGGACAAATCATTGAAATGGGTTATTTTTGAACGGGTTATTTTGAACTCAAAAGGCATATGTTGAAAGTTCTTTGTAATTGATAATACAAACTTAATCCATTCTGGAGGCAGGATTAGATTTATGTGGAGTAGGTTGCTTTTGGAGGAAATGTGTTTTAGGTAAGGAACTGTTGAGAATGTCAGGAAATGCTAGGTGGGTTCCTCGTGTGTCTCTTAGACACTGGGAATCATCAGTTCCTAGAGAGGTGAGGGGATTAGACAGAACTGTTTTTACAGAACTGTGTAGTTTGAGTAGAAGCATTTTACGGTTCAAGTGACCAAAAATGAACTAGGGTTGGGTAGAGACCATTTTCTTTGCCTCTGCACAGACTCTAGAATCCCCAGTATTGCTGACTTATTGAGAATATCTTTTGCATTATTTTATATATTACATTATTACATTATACATCTTTTTATATTTTTTGTGAATTTTTAAGTATTACATACAATAATAAACCTTAAGCATACACCTCAGTGAATTTTTACAAAATAAATAGCACCCAGTTCAAGAAATAGAACATTTCCAGAATCACAGAAAGCCCTTCTTGTCCATTTCTAGTCACCCACCCTCAACACTGAATCCTAACTCCACAGGTTTTCACCTGTTTTTTAGCTTCATATAAGTGGATACAGTATGATATAGTATGTTCTCTTTTGTGTCTGGCTTCTTTTTCTCATATTGATTGTGAGATTCATAGATGTTGGAAAGTTACAGTTTATTTGTCCTCATTACTGTATAATATTCCATATCTATCCATTCTATTGATCAACTCTTGGGCTGTTTCCAGTTTGGTCTTTTACAAATAATACCCCTTTGGATTTTTGTACATGTCTTTTGGTGCATGCATGTTCACATATCTGTTGGAATATGCCTCAAAGTGGAACTGCTGAGTGATAAAATATGCATATATTCGGCTTTAGTTCTTTAGAGTGGTTATGCCATATTATACTCCTGCAAGCAGAATGTGAGAGTTTTGTTTGCTCCTCATCTACACGACACTAGGTGTTTTCTATATTTTTTATTTTAGCCATTCTGGTATATGTGCAATAATATTACATCATGGTTTTGATTTTCATTTCCCTGATGACCAATGATGTTGAACATTTTTTTTACATGCTTATTATCCTCTTTTTTTTTTTGAGAGGGCATCTCTCATATTTATATTTATTGATCAAATGGTTGTTAACAACAATAAAATTCTGTATAGGGGACTCAATGCACAATCATTAATCCACCCCAAGCCTAATTCTCGTCAGTCTCCAATCTTCTGAAGCATAACAAACAAGTTCTTACATGGTGAACAAATTCTTATATAGTGAATAAGTTCTTACATGGTGAACAGTGCAAGGGCAGTCATCACAGAAACTTTTGGTTTTGATCACGCATTATGAAATATAACCAATCAGGTCAAATATGAATATTCGTTTGATTTTTATACTTAATTTATATGTGAATCCCACATTTCTCCCTTATTATTATTATTATTATTATTTTTAATAAAATGCTGAAGTGGTAGGTAGATGCAAGATAAAGGTATAAAACATAGTTTAGTGCTCTAAGACGGCAAATGTAGATGATCAGGTGTGTGCCTATAGACTAAGTATTAATCCAAGCTAGACAAGGGCAACAAAACATCCACGTATGCAGAAGATTTCTCTCAAAATGGGGGGGTGAGGTTCTAAGCCTCACCTCGGCTGAACCCCAGTTTCTCACCTGATGGACCCCCTGTGACTGTGCCTGTCTTAGGTTGTTCCTCCCTTGAGGAATCTTACCCGTCTCTGGCTAACCAGTCATCTTCCGGGGCCATACAAGGAAATGTAAACTTGGTAAGTGAGAGAGAAGCAATATTGTTTGAAAAGGTTAGCTTTTTACTTCTTTGCAGATTTATGCCCTGTGGCTTTTATGCCCAGCATTTGTCTTGAGGTATCTTTACCACTTGGAAGAATTATGATACTTGGTAATTTCGATATGAGGCACAAATTCTATTTAAGGGTTGTAATTAGGAAGGAAGAAGAGAAGCTATAGAAGTAGCAGATGGAAGAAAACATGGGAAGATTGATTATTTCTTTGATATATCTTCTTGTAGAGTAACATAAGCATGTATAGGTTTTAAACTACTAATTAAATTGTGCACACACATTAACATAATAGGAATACAGGTACATAACCAAAGAAGACCTACAATTACCAGCCATCCCCAGTGAAACCAAGAAAACCAGTTAGGCACCCTAGGCATTTGTGAAAACTTATCAATGATATGATGGATATTGTCTAACTGAATTTGAATAGTTTGAGAAAAATCAGACAAATTAAAACAACACATTCCTGGGAACTGTTCACATCCCATATGCTCTTTTAACAGTAGATAGTCTGTAGTCACAACATTTTGGAGCGCTGCAACTTGCACTTCTCCTAATTCTTGGTTGAGTTCCGACAGTATAGACCCAGTCAAATTTGTTGTTTTACTGTATGCACAGGCCAGTTTAGATATCTCCTTCTTTATTCCAAAGGCAAGTCCAGGAACTGGTGGGATGAATGCAGCTACAACTGCAACAGCACCAGGATCTTTGTTGAAGTTTTTTGATGATCATCTTCTGGAATGACTCTTCCAGAGAATGTTGATGTTGGAAGTATTGTATCTTAATTCGTTTTCTGGGTAGCCAAATTAGGCTTTGATCCTCTGTATAAACACAAACAAACCCTTTGCCCACACTTTCATATGCCCTTTATATCATCGTGAAGAACTTATTGGATATCACCACACAGGAACTGCTTTTTTTTTTTTTAAGAGAAAGGAATATTATCAGAAAATGTACTTCCATAGCTGATCATCTGAAACCCTTTAAATGATCAAAATTAAGGATATTTAAAGCATGCATTAATCGTTGATTTACACTTAGTTTTGTCCTATCAGGGAGTAATCCCCCTTTTCTTTCTTTTTTTTTTTGTTATCATTTAATCTACAATTACATGAAGAATATTATATTTACTAGGCTCTCCCCTATACCAGGTCCCCCCCACAAACCCCTTTACAGTCACTGTCCCTCAGCATAGCAAAATGTTGTAGAATCACTACTTGTCTTCTCTGTGTTGTACAGCCCTCCTCTTTCTCCTCCCCCATTATGCATGCTAATCATAATACCCCTTTTCTTCTTCCCCCCTAATCCCTCCCTATCCACCCATACTCCGCAGTCCCTTTTCCTTTGGTACCTGTTAGTCCATTCTTGGGTTCTGTGATTCTACTGCTATTTTGTTCCTTCAGTTTTTCCTTTGTTCTTATACTCCACAGATGAGTGAAATCATTTGGTATTTGTCTTTCTCCGCCTGGCTTATTTCACTGAGCTGAATACCCTTTAGCTCCATCCATGTTGTTGCAAATGGTAGGATTTGTTTTATTCTTATGGCTGAGTAATATTCCACTGTGTATATGTACCACATCTTCTTTATCCATTCATCTACTGATGGACACTTAGGCTGCTTCCAATTCTGGGCTATTGTAAATAGTGTTGCGATAAACATAGGGGTGCATTGGTCTTTCTCATACTTGAGTGCTGTGTTCTTAGGGTAAATTCCTAGGAGTGCAATTCCTGGGTCAAATGGTAAGTCTATTTTGAGCATTTTGAGGAGCTTCCATATTGCTTTCCACAATGATTGAACTAATTTACATTCCCACCAACAGTGTAGGAGGGTTCCCCTTTCTCCACAACCTCACCAACATTTGTTGTTGTTTGTCTTTTGGATGGTAGCCATCCTTACTGGTGTGAGGTGATACCTCATTGCGGTTTTAATTTGTATTTCTCTTATAATTAGTGAGGTGGAGCATCTTTGCATGTGTCTGTTGGCCATCTGTATTTCTTTTTTAGAGAACTGTCTGTTCAGTTCCTATGCCCATTTTTTAATTGGATTATGTGTTTTTTGTTTGTTGAGGTGGGTGAGCTCTTTATATATTTTGAACGTCAAGTCTTTATTGGATATGTCATTTACAAATATATTCTCCCATACTGTAGGGAACCTTTTTGTTCTATTGACAGTGTCTTTTGCTGTACAGAAGCTTTTCAGCTTAATATAGTTCCATTTGTTCATTTTTGCTGTTGTTTTCCTTCCCCAGGGAGATATGTTCAAGAAGAGGTCACTCATGTTTATGTCTAAGAGGTTTTTCCCTATGATTTTTTCTAAGAGTTTTATGGTTTCATGACTTACATTCAGGTCTTTGATCCATTTTGAATTTACCTCTGTGTATGGGGTTAAACAATAGTCCAGTTTCATTCTCCTACATGTAGCTGTCCAGTTTTGCCAGCAGCATCTGTTGAAGAGACTGTCATTTCGCCATTGTATGTCCATGGCTATTTTATCAAATATTAATTGACTATATATGTTTGGATTAATGTCTGGAGTCTCTCATCTGTTCCACTGGTCTGTGGCTCTGTTCTTGTGCCAGTACCAAATTGTCTTGATTACTATGGCTTTGTAGTAGAGCTTGAAGTTGGGGAGTGAGATCCCCCCTACTTTATTCTTCTTTCTCAGGATTGCTTTGGCTATTCAGGGTCTTTGGTGTTTCCATATGAATTTTTGAATTATTTGTTCCCGTTCGTTGAAGAATGTTGCTGGTAATTTGATAGGGATTGCATCAAATCTGTATATTGCTTCGGGCAGGATGGCCATTTTGATGATATTAATTCTTCCTAGCCACGAGCATGGGATGAGTTTCCATCTGTTAGTGTCCCCTTTAATTTCTCTTAAGAGTGACTTGTAGTTTTCAGGGTATAGGTCTTTCACTTCTTTGGTTAGGTTTATTCCAAGGTATTTTATTCTTTTTTGATGCAACTGTGAATGGAATTGTTTTCCTGATTTCTCTTTCTATTGGTTCATTGTTAGTATATAGGAAAGCCACAGATTTCTGTGTGTTAATTTTGTATCCTGCAACTTTGCTGTATTCCAATATCAGTTCTAGTAGTTTTGGAATGGAGTCTTTAGGGTTTTTTATGTACAATATCATGTCATCTGCAAATAGTGACAGTTTAACTTCTTCTTTACCAATCTAGATTCCCTGTATTTCTTTGTTTTGTCTGATTGCCATGGCTAGGACCTCCAGTACTATGTTAAATAACAGTGGGGAGAGTGGGCATCCCTGTCTTGTTCCCGATCTCTGAGGAAAAGCTTTCAGCTTCTCACTGTTCAGTATAATGTTGGCTGTGGGTTTATCATATATGGCCTTTATTATGTTGAGGTACTTGCCATCTATTTCCATTTTGCTGAGAGTTTTTATCATAAATGGATGTTGAATTTTATCAAATGCTTTTTCAGCATCTATGGAGATGATCATGTGGTTTTTGTCTTTGTTTTTGTGGATGTGGTAGATGATGTTGATGGATTTTCGAATGTTGTACCATCCTTGCATCCCTGGGATGAATCCCACTTGGTCATGGTGTATGATCCTTTTGATATATTTTTGAATTCGGTTTCTTAATATTTTATTGAGTATTTTTGCATCTACATTCATCAGGGATATTGGTCTGTAATTTTCTTTTTTGGTAGGGTCTTTGCCTGGTTTTGGTATTAGGGTGATGTTGGCTTCATAGAATGAGTTTGGGAGTATTCCCTCCTCTTCTATTTTTTGGAAAACTTTAAGGAGAATAGGTATTATGTCTTCTCTGTGTGTCTGATAAAATTCCGAGGTAAATCTGTCCGGCCCAGGGGTTTTGTTCTTGGGTAGTTTTTTGATTACCGTTTCAATTTCTTTGCTCATAATTGGTTTGTTTAACTTTTGTGTTTCTTCCTTTGCCAGTCTTGGAGGGTTGTATTTTCCTAGGAAGTTGTCCATTTCTTCTAGGTTTTCCAGCTTGTTGGCACATAGGATTTCATAGTAGTCTTAAATAATTCTTTGTATTTCTGTGGGGTATGTCATGATTTTTCCGTTCTTATTTCTGATTCTGTTAATTTGTGTTGATTCTCTTTTTCTCTTAATAAGTTTGGCTAGAGGCTTATCTATTTTGTTTATTTTCTCAAAGAACCAGCTCTTGGATTCATTGATTTTTGCTATTGATTTATTCTTCTCAATTTTGTTTATTTCTTCTCTCATCTTTATTATGTCCCTCTTTTTGCTGACTTTAGGCCTCATTTATTCTTCTTTTTCCAGTTTCGATAATTATGATGTTAGACTGTTCATTTGGGGTTGTTCTTGCTTCTTCAAGTGTGCCTGGATCGCTATATACTTTCCTCTTAAGACTGCTTTTGCTGCGTCCCACAGAGGTTTGGGCTTTGTGTTGTTGTTGTCATTTGTTTCCATATATTCCTTGATCTCTATTTTAATTTGTTCATTGATCCATTGATTATTTAGGAGCATGTTGTTAAGCCTCCATGTGTTTGTGAGCCTTTTTGTTTTCTTTGTAGAATTTATTTTTAGTTTTATACCTTTGTGGTCTGAAAAGTTGGTTGGTAGAATTTCAATATTTTGGAATTTACTGAGGCTCTTTTTGTGGGCTAGTATGTGGTCTATTCTGGAGAATGTTCCATGTGCACTTGAGAAGAATGTATGTCCTGTTGCTTTTGGATGTAGAGTTCTATAGATGTCTATTAGGTCCATCTGTTCTACTGTGTTGTTCAGTGCCTCCGTGTCCTTACTTATTTTTTGCCCAGTGGATCTATCCTTTGGGGTGAGTGACGTGTTGAAGTCTCCTAAAATGAATGCATTGCAGTCTATTTTCCCCTTTTTGTTAGTATTTGTTTCACATATGCTGGTGCTCCTGTGTTTGGTGCATATATATTTAGAATGGTTATATCCTCTGGGTGGACTGAGCCCTTTATCATTATGTAGTGTCCTTCTTTATCTCTTGTTACTTTCTTTGTTTTGAAGTCTATTTTGTCTGATATTAGTACTGCAACCCCTGCTTTCTTCTCGCTGTTCTTTGCCTGAAATATGTTTTTCCGTCCTTTGACTTTTAGTCTGTACATGTCTTTGGGTTTCAGGTGAGTTTCTTGTAAGCAGCATATAGATGGGTCCTGTTTTTTTATCCATTCTATTATTCTGCATCTTTTGACTGGTGCATTAAATCCATTACATTTAGGGTGACTATTGAAAGATATGTACTTATTGCCATTGCAGGCTTTAAATTCGTGGTTACCAAAGGTTCAAGGTTAGCCTCTTTCGTATCTTACTGCCTAACTTAGCTTGCTTATTGAGCTGTTATATACACTGTCTGGAGATTCTTTTCTTCTCTCCCTTCTTATTCCTCCTCCTCCATTTTTCATATGTTGGGTGTTTTGTTCTGTGCTCTTTCTAGGAGTGCTCCCATCTAGAGCTGTCCCTGTAAGATGCCTGTAGAGATGGTTTGTGGGAGGCAAATTCCCTCAGCTTTTGCTTGTCTGGGAATGGTTTAATTCCTCCATCATATTTAAATGATAATTATGCTGGATACAGTATCCTTGGTTCAAGGCCCTTCTGTTTCATTGCATTCAATATATCATGCCGTTCTCTTCTGGCCTGTAAGGTTTCTGTCGAGAAGTCTGATGATAGCCTGATGTTTGTTCCTTTATAGGGGACCTTTTTCTCACTAGCTGCCTTTAAAACTCTTTCCTTGTCCTTGATCTTTGCCATTTTAATTATTATGTGTCTTGGTGTTGTCCTCCTTGGGTCCTTTCTGTTGGGGGTTCTGTGTATTTCCGTGGTCTGTTCGATTATTTCCTCCCCCAGTTTGGGGAAGTTTTCAGCGATTATTTCTTCAAAGACACTTTCTATCCCTTTTTCTCTCTCTTCTTTTGGTACCCCTATAATACGGATATTGTTCCTTTTGGATTGGTTACACAGTTCTCTTAATATTGTTTCGTTCCTGGAGATCCTTTTGTCTCTCTCTATGTCAGCTTCTATGCGTTCCTGTTCTCTGGTTTCAATTCCATCAATGGCCTCTTGCATCCTATCCATTCTGCTTATAAACCCTTCCAGAGTTTGTTTCATTTCTGTAATCTCCTTTCTGGCATCTGTGATCTCCCTCTGGACTTCATCCCATATCTCTTGCGTATTTCTCTGCATCTCTGTCAGCATGTTTATGATTTTTATTTTAAATTCTTTTTCAGGAAGACTGGTTAGTTCTGTCTCCTTCTCTGGTGTTGTCTCTGTGATCTTGGTTTGCCTGTAATTTTGCCTTTTCATTGTGATAGAAATAGTTTGCAGAGCTGGGACAAGTGACGGCTGGAAGAACTTCCCTTCTTGTTGGTTTGTGGCCTGCCTCTCCTGGGAGAACAGCGACCTCTAGTGGCTTGTGCTAGGCAGCTGCACGCAGACAGGGCTTCTGATTCCTACCTGGCTGCTATGGAGTTTATCTCCGCTGTTGCTGTGGGCATGGCTTGTCTCGGGCTGCTGCTCCAAAATGGTGGAGGTGTGTTGGAGGGGGAGCAGCCATGAGGCTATTTATCTCCGTGAGGGGTCTCCATGCTCCTTGCTGCCCAGTGTGTTAGAGTGCCCAGAGATCCCCAGATTCCCTGACTCTGGACTAAGTGTCCCACCCTGTCCCTTTAAGACTTCCAAAAAGCACTCGCTAAAACAAACAAACAAAGAAAAAAAAGCCACTCACTTTTCTTTGTCCTCAGGCGCCGGCCTCAGGGACCTGCTCACCGATCTTGCTGCCCTCTTTCCCTAGTATCCAGGACCCCCCGCATGCACTGTGTCTGCACTCTGGTCCGGATGGCTTGGGCTGGGTGTTCAGCAGTCCTGGGCTCCCTTCTCCCTCCCAGCTCTGACTCCTCTCCTCCTGCCGGGAGCTGGGGGGAGGGGCGCTTGGGTCCTGCTGGGCTGGGGCTTGTATGTTACCCCCTTCACGAGGTGCTGGGTTCTCGCAGGTGTGGATGTGGTCTGTATGTTGTCCTGTGTCCTCTGGTCTCTATTCTAGGAAGAGTTGTCTTTGTTATATTTTCATAAATATATGTGGTTTGGGGAGGAGATTTCTGCTGCTCTACTCATGCCTCCATCTTGGCTCCGCCTCTCAATCCTCTTTTACAAAGTACCTGTTTTAGTTATTCTGCAAATTTTTTATTGTATTCTGCCTTTTCCTTATTGATTTATAGGAGCTCATATATTTTCTGGATATGTCTTTTTTCATGTGGTACAAATATCTTCCCGTCTGTGGCTTGTCTTTTTACCATATTGCTATGCTGTTTTCTTCTTTCAGTAAATATAATTCCTTAATTTTACTACAGTACAAGTGTTTTGGTTGGTGCTCTCTATGCCCGATTTAAAATGTTTTGCCAAAATCAGCAATGGAGTCAGTTGAAGTTCCACTAGTTCTCAGTCACTTCAATTAAATCTGTGTCTACTGACACCAAGAAAATACAGCTGGTTCTTGGAACCAAGTCCTAGGCACATGGCTTAGAATGAATGTCCTCATCTCACTCCAAGGTGAAAAGATGAGAAGAGTGGTTTTTGAGTAGGAAATTAGTAATGCCTGCTAAAATTGTGTCCCACAAGTTTTGATATGTAATACTCCCATAATCATTTAAGACTAAATATTTTAAATTTCTTTTTTTATTCATGAATAATTTAGACGTGTTTTGGGATGACTTTTTGTTGATTTCTAATTTTATGTCCTTTTGGTCAGAATTTGTATTAAATATTCAGTTTCTTGGTATTTGTTGAAAATTGCTTTGTGATGTAGTATGTCCTCAGTTTTTATAACTGTTCCATGTGTTTGGAAAATAGGTTAATGTTCTCTTTCAAAGGAACAGCATTCTATATAAATCCACAAAATCAAGTCTATTAATTGCCATTCGAATATTTTATCTCTATTATTTTTGACAGTTTCTGATGAAGGTACATTAAAATTTCCCACTAGGTTTGTGGATATATAAAGGAAAGCTGTCTGTGTGTTTGGACAGTGAAACAATGCAGTCTTTGGGAATCTCCTGGGAGTCCTTGGGGATGGGAGTAAGAAAGGGGAGAGTATTTAGAAGCACTATGGCAGCATCCAAGATTGTGAAAACTGTGCTACATATAGTACTGGAATACCTGACTTCCATTTTTAGATCTGCAAGGGAAGAAAGCACTACTGTCTCTTCTTCTCTTTTGACCTCTAAGAACTCCATCCTCATTTAGCCAACCAGCTACCCCAGGAAGGAAAAAGCAATGCATTTTTGGTTATGTATAGAGATGTACATCAAAAGGTAGGGCTCATTTGACTTGGAGCTTGTTTTTATCAGCTGTACCACTGATCTGCACATATCCAAACATTCTTATCACTTTAGAAGCATATATGCATCTGGGCATGTTTGCTATTCTGTGTTTTTGCCTTAGTATGTGTGATCCATTAACAAATTAGTCAAGAGTTAGAGTGCATTAGTTGTCTATTACTGTGTAACAAATTACCACAAACATAGCAACTTAAAAGAACTATATTTATAATCTTTCCATGGGTCAGGAGTCTTGGCACAACCTAGCTGGGTGCTCTACTGAGGCTAGAGTCAGGCTGTTGACTGGGCTATGTTCCTTCCTGAAGCTCTTTCAAGCTCAATGGTCATGGGCAGAATTCAGTTCCTTGTTTCTGTAGACCTGAGGGCCCTACCTTTTTGCCAGCTATAAGTTAGAGGTCAATCTCAGTTCCTGGAGGCACCCTGCCTTACAGCCCTCTCACATGTCAGCTCATTTCTTCGAGGCCAGCAGGAAACTCTCAGTCCAGCTAAAACAGAGTCTTCTATAGTATAACATCACCATGGGAATGACATCCCATAACCTTTGTCAGAGTCTGTCGGCTGGAAGCCAGCCATAGGTTCCACCCACATTCAGTGAGATCATTCAAGGCTGTGACTCACTGGGGTCATCTTAAAATGCCGCCTACCACACAGAGTGAACTGTTTTTGTCCCAGCCAACTTCTGAGATCTGGAAATGAAAGAGAAGGGAATGTGTGCACAGTTGCTGGTAAAGACTACTTTTCTTCCCAACTAAAGATATTTGAGGAATGGGAGGATGGGAGATAGGCCTCAGATTCAGCAGAGCTCTGAGGTTGGAATGTTGCAAGGAGAAAGACCAGCGTCTACTTGGTCTCCTATACTGCTGCCACCATTTACATACATTTTGGGTCCACATTTTGCAGAATGGCTTCTGCTCCAAGTTTCTAGCAGAGTCTTCACTGAAGGGGAACCTCTGGCCTTGAGGTGTTATGGATGGAAAAATAAACTGGTATACAATGTGCTTTTCTACCAAAATAGCAAGGCCTTCAAGTTTTCTCCTTGTAATTCTGAATTCACCATTCTGAAAACTAACCTGAGTCACAATGGCATCTATCACTGCTCAGGCATGGGAAGGCATCGCTACATATCAGCAGGAGTATCTGTCACTGTAAAATGTATGGTATCTGAATATGCATAAAGCTTTAGTTTTAAGGACCACAGGAACCATCATAAATCATTGCATCCATATGCAAGTGAAGAACGGAGCTCCAGATAGGTGAAGCCACACAGTGACGAGTGGCTGGGCTGAGACCAGAACTGAGGTCTACTGAGTCCCAGTCCATTGCTCTTTTCAGTATATTCCCTCAGTAAGTCCAGTAGCTAAGGAATGTCTGGGCTAGGGCATAGTGAAGATCCATTTAATCAATTTTATTTTAGTTGCAAGGAATAGAGACTCACTCAAGGTAGGTAGGTGAGTTATTAGAAAATCACTCAATGGAACTCACAAAAGCTCCAAGAAACAGAAACCCAGGAAACACTGGGACTTAGTTACACTTTGTCTCTCTCAGACAATGCAGCTTCTCCAGTTCCATTTCTCTCTGAATATCTGCTAATTAAGCAGCCTCCTCTGTTCCAGTTTGCATGTGGTCCTTGGTATAACTCTTTCATGGCCTTTCATCTTAGTACTCATAACTATTAGCAGCTTTTTTCTGTCTGAAAAGAGTTCATTCCTATGGGGAAAAGGTTATTGTCCCAGACTATCTTTTGAGGCAAGAACACAAGTAATGAATCACTGAACTGGCTAGTGTGTGAGTCAGTGCCCACTCCTAGGTGACCATTACCAGAAGGACATGGTCATATCATAACTAACATGGCTATTCATGACTAACGGAGCTATAGAGCATGGACTGTATAGAGGTATCCTCTGCAGTGGGATGTGAGCAAGCTGGCAACTAAGCATATCTATGAGAAAATCCCAGGAATGCTTCTCCGCTGGAAGTGGGAAAAATTATGTCTTATGGATGCACTCTCTAGGGGCAGGTTTCCCAAAGAGGAGGGATATCTTCTATAAAAAGAATCTTGGAACTGCAGCAGGCAACCCTCTCCCCATCAACTTTTCCTTTAGAACTATTTCCAGCTCCAGTGCTGAGAGCATCCTTGTCATTATCCCTTCTAGAGGGGAATCTGGTCAATCTGAGCTGTGAAACAAAGTTGCTCCCACAGAGGTCTGGCTTGCAGCTTTACTTCTTCTTTGTGGGCAGCAAGACCCTCATAAGCAGGAACACATCCTCTGAATACCAGATACTCACTGCTAAAAGAGAAGATTCTGGGTCATACTGGTGTGAGGCTGCCACAGAAGATGGAAATGTCATCAAGCACAGCCCTGAGTTGGAGCTTCAAGTGTGTGGTGAGTGAGAATAATGGGAGTTGATTGGCACAAGAGAAGATGCTTCCTTTTCCCCTATGAGACTGAGATCTATTCAAGGGGATTTCATGGCCAAGCCAGAAAAGAACCATGAGCAGGCCTTTTCACTCTTGATTTATAACTTCACTGTTCTCATAAACTTCATAATTTCCTTTCTTCTCTTTTCCTTTTCTTCTTCCATTTATTTCCTTCCTTTTACCCTTCTTTCTTTTCTATTTTCTTTCCCATCTTTCCCTTCTCTCCTCTCTCCTCCCTCCCCACCCTCTTGCAATAATCTACTCAACAACATATTGAGTTCCTCCTATCTACTGTCACAGGTATGGGGGTGGATGTAAGGGCATTAGGGGGCAGTTCTTTGAAGATCTCACATGGTGGGTTGGTGAGATAGGGGTTTTGTGGATTGCACATAATACATGCCCAAGTATCTATATCTGGCTGAGGTAGAGGGACTATGAGCTCCAAAAAAAGACTCTTTGGGAAAAAAAGTTTGTCTTCAACCCAGATTCATTTCAAGCATTAAATGTGATAGAAATAGCATTTATCTCTGAAACTAGGGAGTAAGTCTACTGACAGGGCCCTGGCAGTTAGGCTCTTACGAAGAGCCTGCCCCTGTCAGTGTACCATAGAGCCCAGAGGAAGCTACCTCCAGCTCCTTCCTACCCGTGAAACTACCAGTGTCTCCTCTGGGGACAGGCATATCAGGTCTCAGCCAACCTTGTCTCCCAAACATAAATCAGCCAGATTGCTCTGGTCTATAAATAGCATTTCTTCTTTTTGTAATTTTCTTCTTCAGGGTTCCAGTCACTAACTCTTGTCTGATTTCATATCCTTTTTTATCTGGCAGTGGGAACAACATTTTTGGTAGACACTGTGTTCTGTATGGAACTGCAAAGAAAGAAAAAGTGGAATTTAGAAATCTCTTTGGACTGGTCATGGAAAGAAGGTAACTTCCTACCATCAAAAAGATAGACATTTAGAAGAAGAGCTGAAGTGTCAGGACCAAGAACAGCTGTAGGAGGAGACACACCAGAGGAAGCACCAGGAGGGAAGCAGCACTGCAGTTCATTGGGAGCCCACAGAGCTAGGCAGTCCCTACCCCTTCATCTCTGTGTGTGAACTGGCACAACTGCCATGAAGCTAAAGGACACTAGAGCTGTGAGTCCCATGGCACCTAATCCTCAAGTAAAGCAAATAAATGAGCTGATTTCAATGGAGATAAACTTGGAAATTTGGTAATCTGAGAAAACTTGAACCTATTCTAAAGAAATATGCGTGTGTATGTATGAGTTTAAAATACCGAATGAGAGAAAAGCCAGGAAGGAGACAAGAGAGAGTAGCATAGATCCAAAGAAGGGAACGCAGTTTGCAAATGGCTTATGAGAAACTTTGGATGAGAGTGATCATGCCTCTGCGGTGCTCAGGATGGTGACCTCATGGCTTTTCTCTCTTAGCACACTAGCAGGGTTTGTGGCCACAAAGCTTGCAGAGACACAAGGGAGTCCCTCATGATGAGGAGTGGGTACATTATTTTTGCCCTTTCATTTGAGGCTTTCACATAACCTCTCTGTGCCCAGAGACACCAGGGGTCCTGCTTGACTATCCCAGTCCCCTGCCCTACAGGAACATAGGATGTAGCCATTGCTTTTCCTCATAAATTAAGCCCAGTTCTCCAAGCATGGTACTGCAAGGAGAAGCTTCAAGTAGGAATGTTATTTTAAGGCTTCAACTCTTACCTCCAGAGATTTGCTTTCACCATCTTGTTTTTGGATGATTACAAAATAGCTTCAAGATATACTACTCTCCCAGCTGGGCTCTAGTTTGGAGACAATTTTCCTGTTACTCTATAACACAACTGAGATAAAATTGAAGTATATGAATAAGATTTTACTAAAGCTTAGAAAAAAACAAAAGGGGTCTGAACAAGCCTAGCAACATAATTCTATATTATTTGGTCTTAAAAAAATGTAGCCCAACTGCCAAACCAGGAAGCATCTCTGCCTAGCCTCTGTCCTGGCTCTGCACAGCAGGATTTACCTGTAACACACACCACCTAGAAGCACTCTCGAGGAATTTGGGACTTGTAGCAGATGGAAAAGCAGCTTGGCCCACTGCCTTCCTAGCCTGTGGACAATGAGAATGTTCTTCTTCTCCCCTTTGCCTTCAGAAAGTACAGTAATGATTATCTCAATAGAAGTACAACAACGTCAACATTTGTGTTAAAAGAAATGGTCGTATATAATAGCAGGAGTTTCACTGATTATATATAATGTTTGGTCCTGTGGACTGGGGAAACAGGAAATGAGGAAAATTGCATGGAATGAGTTCCATAGGAAAGAGACCCAAAGACGTTCTGTAGAGGGACCACAGCATGAATTGGAAATTGAATTCAGAGGGAATTAGGAATGAAAGCAGGAAATTACATTCACACTCAAAGGAGAGAGCTCTGTCTATCCTCAAAGGGTGGACAGAATTTCAAGGAAAAGTCTCCCTGGTGGCAGAAGGTGAGGATACAGACAGAACTCTATGACCTGTGGTGAAGCTGGCCTTCCTCACTCTCCTCTTTTGCGCTCCTTTCCAGATTTTTCCATGCTTATATCTTTGTCACAATTTTTCTCATATGTACTTTAATGCTTAAATAAATCAACTATTTAATTGACCAACTCTCAGGTGTGTCCGGGCCTGCCTCAGATGCAGAGAGCAGCCTCATCCAAGTGCCTTTCCCAGGTGGCCTACATGTGGTACCTGAGCAAGGCAGAGATACAAGGCATTTCTGTCATATGTGGGACACTCTGACACACCAACCTCAATCCAGGGAACCCTACTGGGTTGACCAAGGTTTTGTTGGGCCTGTGCTGCAATTCAGCTTCTTCCTCTGCCCAGCCTTGCTTCCTTCCCCCTTCCAATTCCTTCCCAATTCTTTCCCTTCTTGGTACTGTTCCCTAATAAAAAATATTGCACCCTAAACTCCATCTCAGTGTCTACTTCCAGAGAGCCCAATATGCAATGCTCTGTGCTGTGAGTGGTCATAGAAAACAGGTGATAAGACAAGGTTTGGAGATGGATGATTCACCCAGTCTACTGGCAGTAAGGAACCCAGCATGAGTGGTAGGTGGAACACAGAGAGCTCTTGGCACAAAGTGGCTGTTCAGTTGCCAAAACTGTCACCAGTGGTGAGTTGGGGATTGTACTGGTGGAAGGGAATGCACTAGTAGTTATAATGTATCAGATGTTGGAGGCCTCTGGAGGAAATAATAGACATGAAGATAAAGGAATTGAATAACTAGAGAAAAGCACCAATGAGGCTCTGCAGAAAGCCGATAAATAGCTGAGGGTAACAAGCATTTGAAAAACACATCTTTAGTTGCCTACAAGGAAGTTCTCATCTCCTGGGAAGTGGAATGCCAAGGAAAGCCAAGGACTAAGGCCAGGACTAAGGCAAAGGGGGCAAACTTCAAAGAAAGCCTCTTTCCCATTTGGGAAAACATGGAAACCTGACATATGAGGCATCTTGGCTGATGCCTCCTAAAGTTGTGACCCCCAGTGTTCCTAAACCTTTTGAGGCTACAAAAGTGGCCCATACATCTCTAATAAGAGCTAGCACTCCATGCTGGAAGAAAATGCAGAGACTTCTTCCCAAGATAACAGATAGCCCCTCCAGATATTCCTCCATGTTTCCTCCTAGCCACCAAGTCTAAAAAAGGGTTAAGTCATAGCATAACCCAGCTGGGGCTCAATAAAAAGGAAAGCGAGTATATCCCCAAAGAGTTACAAAGCTTAGCCTCTGTGTACTCACAGAAGCCTGGAAAAGCAGGACTGTATTCTAAGGGTGCTTGACCAAGAGGACCAGAACATAAAATTGGGTAGAAAAAAGTTTATTGACTTGGGAGTTCTCTCCTGAGTTATAGAGTTTAACAAAAACCCTAGGAGTCAGTACCAATTCTTTACTAGGATGGCACCTTAAAAGATGGAAAAAGTTATGGCCCATGCTGAGCAAAGTTGAAATGCCAGCATGGTCACGTAAGACAGTGAAGAAAGTGATTAAAAGGCCAAGGGAATGGGAATGCTGGTATAGATATATGTTTTATAGACATGTCTGCCAGATAATTATGTTCCATGAAGATCCCAAAGGAAACACCATTTACTCAGGCATTATGGACCATTCTGGCAAAAGGGTACAAGAATCTCTAGAAAGTCCTAGAACTCCTATGGCCAGGGCTGATGGTACAGAGAGAAAGTCATAGAATTTGGCTCACTGATAGCAATGGGGATAATAGGAGTCCAAAACAATAGAGGCTAATAGTAGTGTTTAACCACCAGAAACCAGGGAATCACAGTCACTGTAATGACCAGCAAGGTCAGAGTGGCATCCAAGAAGCCTAACCTCAGAGAATTATGAAAATGATTAATAGAACATGGTATCCCTATGAGCCCAAATGAATTGTCACTCAACAAGGATGCTATTAAGTTTATGCCATTAGAAATCAAGACTGGGTGACAGGGAGGCTGAGGTCAGTTTACAGATCCAGAGCCCATTAACAGAGGTGGCTGGGTCCCCAGATAAAGGACCCTGAAACTCCATGGCAGGTACACAAACTTATTTGCTCATATAACTGCACTGAAGAAAGGAGATACCCAAACAACTTGTGTACTATTGGGTTGGCAAAGATACCTGGGGAATAAATATGGGTCCAGTATTGCTCCTAATGACCCACCACAGGGCTTTGTGCTCCCCATTCCTACAACTCTGGAGGTTAGAACTTCTGCAGGGCTGGAGACCCTCATCCCCTAAGGGGGAAAACTCTCACCCAGTGTAAATCCAGGGAGAAGAAATCCTGGGGGAAAATACCTAGCTGAAACCAAAAATCAGTCAAAGGGAGAAATAAAGTTTAAAACCCATTTATTGCTTACAAAAAAGCCATCTGGCATCTCTATCTTTCCTGCTGATGCAGAAGCAAGCAAATCCTTCCCCTCCAACCTCTCAGGTCCAGATAAGCCCTTGGTTGCCCACATAATTACCCATTCATATGGAAATGGACTACTTCCCTCCACCCCTTGAAAATACATAAAGATGCACTAAAGCCAGGGGAGAGATTCTGGAATTATTGCAATTTTACCCACACCCAGGGACACAGCATGAGTCTTACTGAATTATAGCCCATAATTAATCCCTGGGTACTTTGGGTTCCTTGTGTCTAGGGAACAATGGGCAAGAAGAGAGGAATAATTGACAGGGATAACCAATCCTAATCAGCAGGAGAAGATAAAGCTGTTATTACACAATGGGATAGAGAGAAATATGGGTAGAACCCCAGGTAATACACTTGAATGCCTCTTATCAACCCCTTGCCCGGTTGTGACTTTAAATAGACAGGTACAGTAACTGCAGGTTTAGAAGGGCTTAATAACCAGATACTCAGGTGTGGGTAAAATGTAGTATTTCTAGAATATGTCACCTGGCTTTAGTGCATCTGCATATCAACAGGTGTTCCTCAGGGGTGGAGAAAGGTTGTTCATCTCCATATCTATGGGTAATTACCTGGGCAACCAAGGGCTTATCTGAACCCGAGAGGTTATGGGGAGGTCTTGTTTGCTTCTGTCAGAGCAGGAAAGAGATGGCCCCAGACTGCAGTTTGTAAGCAATAAACAGGTTTTAAACTTCATTTCTCCCTTTCACTGATTTCAGTTTTAGAGGTATTCTTCCTCAGGATTTCCTCTCCCCAGTGTTACATCTGGCAGTAGTCAGCAGGACCTCTGAACCTGAAATCTGTCTAAATGGGTGCAACCTATGGGAGGGCTGCCACTAGAGATGATGGGGAGATTCCTGGAAACCCCCCTGTGGATAGTGGTGAGACAGGGACCGTGGGTGTAGTCAGAATAGGGTGAGGGCCTCTGGAAAAAGACCCCTACCAAAACTCCATATTAAACAATTAAACAAAGACAGAGTCACATTAATTCTCTAAAGTATAATATCAAACTAAGAATATAAGCATTCGTCAGTGAAGATTAGTTAAAACTAAAAATCCAGAAATAACCTGGCCTGGAATGTTTGAACATCCCCCAGATAAGAAAGTACCTCAGCATAGCCCATGTCTTGTTTGTATTAATTAAATAAAGCTATTGTAAAATTTACTTTAGCCTGCTAAATGGTCCAGTTTATCTTTAACTTTACCCAGATGCTGCTTTTCCTCCTCCAACCCTAATCAAGTCAGTAACTCAGCTCACCTTGAAAGCAAAACAAACAGCCTTGACTGATATACTCCTAAATCAAAAACTACTACTCTGAGAAAGGATCAAAGCAGTAAATTTCTTATGTTAACTCCACAAAATAGTCCGGAAAACTGATAAGAAACTTAGTGTCTGTGGATAAAATGAGAGTTCCTGTGGCCAGGATTCTCACCTGGCCCTGGTTGACTAGCTCACTGCACACCTGTGGGCAATACATGGCTGTTGAATCTATATAAAGAGCTCTGCCCAGTGCTCTGGGTGTGACACAGTGGCAGGGCTGCAAGGCTGCAGGAGAGCAGAGCAGAGGCTGGAGTGGTGGCAGCGCTGAGGACAGAGGCCCAGAGGATGGCTGGGCAGACAGAGGGGCCCAGAGGCAGAGACCAGCTTGCGACGTGCAGACTCACTCTGAGTGAATGGGATTCTACTGACTGACCTGGCACCTGGAAATAAAGTTGGGTATAACCCTTTCACCCAAAGAATGTTTTGCTGTCATTTTCTTTGGTCATATTGAATCCATAGCGAACTTGTCCAGGGCTGAAACCCATTGGCAAGACAGTGTCTCTTCAAAGATAAACATTTAGAGACCATTTGGTGAATCTGCATCCCTAGCTCTTTGTCTCTCAACCGCCTATAAATCCCCAGGCAACGCATCACTACGGGCTCTCTTGTCCCCTCCTGGCTCACGCCAGGAGCTCTGTCTGTCCTCTCACTGTATCTCTCAATAAAAGTCTCCCTGGCTCCCCTACCTTGACTGTTTGCTGAGTTCATTCTTCAACTCCACAAACAAGAACCCCAGCATCAGTGGGGAGGCCCCAGTAGATGCAGTGGCAGAGGGTGCAGCTTCACCTGGGAGCCCACTATATATGGTGCTTCTAATTTGGGAGCTCCTACTGGGGAAGTGGTCTAGGGTAAAGCACCTCCTGGAGTGGTGGGACCTTCCCCAGAAGTGGGGAAGGGTGGAGACACTGGAAGCTGCAGAATTAGCCCTCCGTGAGACAGAAAACTGCTTAGGGTCCCTGAGTGGCTGTGTAGTAGCTGGCATTACGGAGTCTCTTTTCCTCGAGATAGTGGAAAATGTTATCGAGGAGAAAGAGAGGGTTATTGAGAGGTTTATTGAGGAGAGAGAGGAACTTAGGCAGACACACTTAGAGAGACACATTTCAGCATTGCTTGGAGGAGCTGAGCGATAGCCTTTGGGATGCCCTTAAGAAAGAGAGCCAGTTATTGAGAGGAATGTCACACTCCTGGAAGATTCCTTAGCAATGGCGAGGTGTGAGGCGGCAGGAGAAGCTGCATTGCAGGAGGCCCTGGGGGAGGGGGAGGAAAGAGCCGTGCCTTCAGTCCCAGAGATGGAGGAGGAGCGGGGAGAGGGGAGAAGAGGAGGAGGCGGGGCCATGCTCTGATCTACTGCCTAGGCCTCCGCCCACCCGAGGCACTAGCCTCTCCTGTGTTAAAGGCCCGCCCATCTGCAATTAAAAAAAAAAAAGGCAATCAACCTCTGGCTCCTTGCGGGGGAGAAACCGACCCCTCCCAAGGTTGTAGAGAACTCCATGCTCCATCCCAATACCCAGGATGAGCTGGTGAACATGAGCATCTGGAATAGGCAGAAGCCATCAGAATCCCTGCCTACATGGTTTTTATGTCTCTGGGATATGGGGGTGGAAAACATTGTTGTGTCGGGTACTGAGTAGAGTAGAATAGCTTCCCTGATGACTCACCCTTCCCTCCTTCAGTGGTTACAAAATGTGTGTCATGCCTCAGGGAATCAGACATTCCTGAAATGGCTGACAGCTGCCATCAGGGTAGCTTGGTCTAATCAGGGTGATTTACCATATTTACTCACTAGCTGGAAAATGTATGCAGAGCTCCAACAGGTACTGCAGGAATTGGGTATGAAAAATATCATCTATAATATGGACCTCCAAAGCCTTGATGACGTGTTCACTATAGGAATGAGAAACCTGGTGCTGCGTACAGTTCCCACATCTCTCTTTGGGTCCCTAGTGAATACTCTTGCTCCCCACATAGGGAAACCCATAAGGGAAGCTACTTGTACTTTAGCAGATCTGGGGGAGGCTTGAAACAATAAGGGAATGGAGGGAAGTACAGACCATGACTGGAAGGAGAGGTGTAAAAGGCCCCATGAAGGTCTCGAGGATCCAGATGTGGGTTGATATGATAAAGGCTGGGGTAGTGAAAGCAAAACCTGATGGGCAGCCCAATAGAATATTGTTAGAACTGTGGCACCAATTAAAGCCAGAGCAGCAGTTCCAGCCACTGAGTTCCAGGACATGGAAACCAGAGGCAAGTCCTCATGCCTGGCCTGTGTCCCTGCAAAACTTTGTGGCACACAGTACTCAGGATTTTCCTGAGCCCTCACCCCCACAGGACGATGAGTGGATATCATGGTTCAACTGAGAGGGGGCCAAAGTCCCCAACCTAGGGGACATGGTGGGGACCAGAGGCCACATGTAGAACTAGCAATTCATTGGTCCCTTGTGAATGTACAACGTGTCCTGGCGCTGGTGGACACAGGAGCTGAGTGTTCTCTGATTCATGGCAACCCTGAGCATTTTCCCGGGACCCCTGCTGTGATAGATGACTATGGGGTAAGGGAATTAGTGTGAAGAAAGCCCAAATCCCTTTGGGGATAGAGGATTTACCCCCAAAGGAGTATATTGTGTACATTTCTCCCATCCCTGAATGTAGTTTGGGGGTAGATATCCTGCAGTCCTGTGGTTACAAACCACTGCAGTTGGGTTCAGACTGAGGGTATGTGTGGTAAAGGCACTTCTGAGGGGACATGCTAAGCATCCACCTGTAGCTCAGCCTGTACCTCGGCAGGTGGCAAATACTAAGCAGTATAAATTGCTGGGGGCACAAGGAAATTAGAGAAACTCTACAGGAGTTGGAGAAGGTGGGCATCATAAAGCCCACTCATAGTCCTTTTAATTCCCCAATGCAGCCAATGAAAAAGCCAGATGACTCCTGGCAATATGACCATGAACTACAGGGAATTGAATAAAGTCACACCCCTTTTGCATGCTGCTGCCCCCTCTATCGCAGACATTCTGGACATACTCAGCCATGAGCTGGGAACATACCATTATGCAGTAGACCTTGCTAATGCTTTCTTCTCTATTGACATAGCACAGGAAAGCTAGGAACAGTTTGCCTTCATGTGGGAAGGCCGGCAGTGGACATTTACTGTCCTTCCACAGGGATGCCTCCACAGTCCCACCATCTGTCATGGACTAGTAGCCCAGGATTTGGCCACATGGAAGAAACTGCAAACAGTGCAGTTGTATCACTACATTGCTTTTATGCCCATATCTGATTCTCTTTCAGATTTAGAAGGGGCAGTTCCTAGACTGTTGCAACATCTACAGGAGAAAGGATGGGCTGTGAACAACACAAGGTTCAGGGACCTGGTTTGTGTGTGAAATTCTTGGGGGTTGTCTGGTCAGGTAAAACTAAAGTTATTCCTGAAACAGTCATAGAAAAGGTCCAGGCTTTCCCCTCTCCTAGCACTGTGGCAGTATTACAAGAGTTTTTGGGTTTTTTGGGCTACTGGAGAGCGTTTCTCCCACACTTGTCACAAATTCTGAAATCCTTATACGGGTTGGTACGAATGCGCATCAGGTAGGGCTGGGATGAGACACGTGCAGCTGCTTTTACTCCTGCCAAGTGGGCAGTCAAGGCTGTATAGGCCTTGAATATAATGGACTCATCAAGGCCCTGTGAGCTAGATGTTTGTGTAACCAAAGATGGTTATGAATGGGATCTTTGGCAGTGGCTTGAACGGACACACAACTAATTGGATTCTGGCACAACTATGGAAAGGAACAGAGGTCCAGTACACCTTGATAGAGAAGCAACTGGCTGCTGTGTACCATGCCTTGCTGGGTACAGAGCCCATCACTGGAACAGCTCTGTCCAAGGTAATAACCACCTATCTCATCACGGGATGGGTGTGAGAATGGACCCAACAGCCATGGAAGTCGTGTGGAACAGACACCTACACTGGCCAAATGGGGTGCATATTTACAGCAGCACAGCGCCCTCTCTACTAGCTCCTTATGTGAAGAATTTCAAAGCTTATTGGGGCCAGTGACCTATACCAGAGGAAAGCAGGAAGAACTTGCTTTTGAGCCATTGGTACCCAGAGTCATTATCAGGAGGGAAAAGCCCCTATACCTGAAGATACTTGGTACACAGATGGCTCCAGTCATAGGCAGCCCCTGAAGTGGAGGGCTGTGGCTTTCCATCCTAAGACTGAGACAATATGGCTGGAGGATGGACAGGGGAAGAGCAGTCAGTGGGCTGAGTTGCAGGCAGTATGGCTCATCATCACCTAGGAGCCTTCCCCCATAGTTGTCTGCACTGACAGCTGGGCCGTCTATCGGGGCTTGACCCTGTGGCTACCGACATGGTATCATGCAAACTAGACGGTCGGTCACCAGCCCCTTTGGGGGCAAGAGTTGTGCCAAGACCTATGGGCCTTTGGTCAGACTAAGACAGTTACCATATACATGTGACTGGCCATTTGCCTTTGGCATCCCCAGGGAATGATGAAGCAGACACATTGGCCCAGGTGCGCTGGCTAGAAGGAAAGCCTGCCTCTGATATGGCCCAATAGCTACACCAACATTTGTTGCACATGGGGAAAAAGACAATGTGGGCTGTAGCCCACTGGTGGGGCTTGCCATTGACCTTTGAAAAAATCAGCAAACCCAGAAGGAGTGTCTTGTGTGCTCTAAGAGGGACTTACACCAGTGTGGGACAATAGTAAGGGGGCCGATACCCCTTGTCAGGTGGCAGATATGCTATATTGGGCCTCTGCCCATATCAAAAGGATATCAGTATGCCATGACTTGTGTGGACACAGCTATTGGACTATTGGTTGCTTTTCCTGCACATGGTGCAGATCAGCAAACCACCAAGAAGGGCCTAGAGCGTCTCTTTGCAACCTATGGCCGCCCGCAGGTGACTGAAAGTGATCAAGGCACCCACTTTACTGGAAATGCATTACAATAATGGGTGTGGCAATTAGGAATAAAGTGGAAATTTCATGTATCATATAATCTTACTGGGGCAGGCATGATAGAGAGGTACAATGGTTTGTTGAAATCTGGCCTGAAGTCGTACACCTGCTATCTATGTATGGGGTTGGTCAGTTCGCCTATGGACAGTGCTGCAGCGTTTGAATGAGAAGTCACATAAAGGAGCTCTGAGCCCTGTGGATATGCTCACGTACCTTGCTGCCTCTCCTATACAATTGCATGTCTAAACCAAAGAAAAGCTATTGAAGCCAGGATATGGTCAGCAGAGCAACATCCTGCTGCCAGCCCCTACTGCATTAAACCCTGGAGACACTGTTGAATGGACCTGGCCCTGGACCTTTTGACACATGGACCAGTGATGGCTGGCCCTTCTGGCACCTTGAGGGAAAGGCCTGGAAGCTGGCCTCCTCTGTAGTTCTGAAATAACAGCTGAATGGCCCCCAAAGATCATGGTAGTGTACCCAAAACGTCCAGGACGTAAGAGCATCTTACAGAGAAGTCTTGTTTTATCTTTATGGCCAGTGCATATATCTGCCATAGCCCTATATACTGACCCATCTGTAACTCCCATAGGGAGGGGTGTGAAAGTCTGGTATACTAGACCAGGATGAGATCTGATTCCTGCCACTGTTTAATCATAGGACCACTCTCTTGCATGTATCCTACCTGATGGACAAGATTTGCCTATGCTGGTGTCATTAAAATATGTATCTTATTGCCCTTTATGTTATTTTCTTCTGCAGTCCTTGTGGCCTGGATACACCACCCAGCTGCATCTGCCACATGATGATTGCTCTGAACCTTCCACCTCCTCAGCTACTGTCTGCCTAAGGAATAGGCAAGCTATAGACAACCTGCATAGGACTTTGAACATAGCTGAATCCTCTGGCTTGAGGATTAATCATGATTTTATTGCTACTGCTATTGTATGTCATTAGTCTGTTTACAGTGCTCCACTTTTCTCACCGAGGGACCACTGGGGAAGAGGGGGAACGAGTAGATTGTAAGGTGAGATTTGTGGAGGAGTGGTCTGCTGGTAGAATTGCAGTATTTTCAGAATCTCTCTCCTGGTTTTAGTACATCTCCAGATCAACAGGTGTTTCTAAGGGGCGGAGAGAAGTAGTTCATCTCCACATCAGTGGGTAATTATCTGGGTGACCAGGGCTAATGTGAACCTGAGAGGTTGGGGGAGCATTGGCTTGCTTCTGTGATAGCAAGGGAGAGAGACAGATGCTGGACAGCTGTTTGTAAGCAATAAATGGGTTTTAAACTTTATTTCTCCCTTTTACTGATTTCGTTTTTAGAGGTATTTTGCCCCAGATTTCCTCTCCCCAGAGTTACAATAAGATATGTAAAAAACATACTGGGAAATACCAATTAGCTTCAAAGAGCAGTCTCCCTGCATTTCACCCTTTTCAGTAAAGAAAAAGAGCTCCTATCTCATGCACCAGTGACTCAGTCTGTTTCTCAGCTTCATGTTCTGCATGATGTCAAAAAGAAGATGAAAGTTTTTACTTCTAACAGATCAGCATTACATTTTCAAGTAAAAGGAATGCATTGAAGGTAGGTTAGTATTTTACATTTTCCTAAACAATTTAGAAGAAATCGTTTCACCGATTTTTACCCCAAAAAAGTACTGGATACTGTAAATCCAGATTAATATTTTTATTTAGTTGCAAATCCGCTTGCTATTACTCATCAATCATTTCTTTTTTCCTAATTCAGATGTGTTAGAAGATTCTGTTGTAAATCAGCTACTTAACAACAGTCATTAATACACTTTTTTAGCTCCACACTTAATGGCTAGAACAGGGTTCCAGAATGGACGAACAACGGCGACACCTCTCGGACCTGGGAGAGGCAGAGGCGTGATGCTCCCAGTGTGTTCCGCGGAAGGCCGCTAGCTCCACTCTGTGGCTACTCGTGCACATTGCGACCCCAGCTCGCCACCTAGGCCACCACCGCCAGGGTTCTGAGACCCAGTTGCTCAGAAGCCGACCTGAGAAGGCTTTTTCTCAACCTCCCCTGAAAACCCCGTGGGAAATTTTTGTTTCCCCACAGCCGGCAGAGACCAGAGATGGGCTTTAGAGTGCGTCTGCGGTGGCAGGTGGGTAGAGGAGGGCAAGAGAACCCAGCTTGTGGGTGTCCCCCAAATCCCGACGTCATTGTTTACTTTTACCCGAGTGGCCCGGGCCAGCAGCCGCAGGAAGGAAGCATCGCGGGAAGCCAAAGGCTACGTGGGCGTCGCGGAAACTAACTAGGCCAGGGCCGTTGGTGGCCCACCCGCCTACTGGAGGAGCCGGGCCAGTGCCGTCCCAAGCAGAGGAAGGCGGGAAAACACCGGAGAGGTCGGGCACTGGCCTGCTGGGACAGATCCAAGAAAAAGGCTCTGGGGGAGGTGGTAGCAGGGAAAGAGCAGGTGAAAAGGGAGAGACTAGTGTCCAGGTCTGCACAGATGACGTCCCTACTGGTTCCTCCCCCATCAGAGCCAGGAAGGGAGCTGAGCCAGCTGAACCTGCAAGAGAATAGGCAGGGATTCTCCAGGCTCTTCAGGGGCTGCTCTGAAATGCATTTGGGAACCACTGGCGGTCTCCCTCAGGGGTTCAAAGGCCTTTCTTATCCCAGTTTGACAAGAGTTCCCAGAACTGAGAACAAGGCCCTGGAGTGGATTGATGCAGATTGCTGGAAGTGAGGGAGAGGTTGGGGAGGAAGATGGGATGTTCTTTGGTCACCCTCAGATTCACCAGTGACAATATCCAGATTCTACTGGGCCTACCAAAGTTTGAGAGACTGTTGGAGCCATCTTGTAACCCCCCGGGCTTCCAGACCTAAGCACAACCCCAGAGTAGACAGTTACGGAGCAGAACAGACAACTGGTAACACGGGTGGATCTGTTGGAGTCGTTTTTCACCTTTTGGCTCATAGGGAGAGCCCTAAACACATTCAAGATTCTACAAGAGTCCAGGCGCATTTCAGAACATTCAGAGTGTTCTTAGCCTGAGAAGAAATCCCCAAAAGTGTATCATCTGGTTTGGGTTTAAACCAATTTGGGGTCTGTTCTGGGTCTTCTGGTTCCCACTCTCAGTTGGAAGAAACCTCAGTACCTTTTGAATTTAGGAATTTTCCCATGAGGAGCCAAGAACAGCCGGATTTGCCCAGGCAATTCGAAGCCTGAGGACCAGATGGAATGGAGGCATAGCCAGCAGCTGGCTGGAAGGGATACAACAGTCATTGCCATCAGGCTTAGCTGGAGATAGACCCCAAGGAGTGATAAGGGGACAACAGTGGAAGAGAGAAAATCAGGAATCCAGGTGAGAGAGAACAGTAGCTTAGACTAACATGGTACCAGTGCAGGTGTTGAGAAGTGGTCACATTTGATATATATTTTGTAGGAAGTATCAAAAAACTTGTTGATTCCATTCACAATTGCATCAAAAAGAATAAAATACCTAGGAATAAACCTAACCAAGGAAGTGAAAGACCTATACTCTGAAAACTACAAGACACTCTTAAGAGAAATTAAAGAGGACACTAACAAATGGAAACTCATCCCATGCTCTTGGCTAGGAAGAATTAATATTGTCAAAATCGCCATCCTGCCTAGAGCAATCTACAGATTCAATGCAATCCCTACCAAATACCAATAGCATTCTTCAACGAACTGGAACAAACAGTTCTAAAATTCATATGGAACCACAAAAGACCCCGAATAGCCAAAGCAATCCTGAGAAGGAAGAATAAAGCAGGCGGAATTATGCTCCCTGACTTCAAGCTCTACTACAAAGCCACAGTAATCAAGACAATTTGGTGCTGGCATAAGAACAGACCCATAGACCAGTGGAACAGAATAGAGTCCAGATATAAACTCAAGCATTTATGGTCAATGAATATACGATAAAGGAGCCATGGATATACAAATGGGGAAATGACAGCCTCTTCAACAGCTGGTGTTGGCAAAACTGGACAGCTACATGTAAGAGAATGAAACTGGATCATTGTCTAACCCCAAATACAAAAGTAAATTTGAAATGGATCAAAGATCTGAATGTAAGTTATGAAACCATAAAACTCTTAGAAAAAACATAGGCAAAAATCTTTAGGACATAAACATGAGCAACTTCTTCATGAATGATATTCTCCCCAGGCAAGGGAAACAAAAGCAAAAATGAACAAGTGGGACTGTATCAAACTAAAAAGCTTCTGTACAGCAAAGGACACCATCAATAGAACAAAAAAAGTCATCCTACAGTATGGGAGAATATATTCATAAATGACAGATCCGATAAAGGGTTGACATCCAAAATATATAAAGAGCTCACACACCTCAACAAACAAATACACATCTCAACAAACAAAAAGCAAATAATCCAATTAAAAAATGGGCACAGGATCTGAACAGACACTTCTCCAAAGAAGAAATTCAGATGGCCAACAGACACATGTAAAGATGATCCACATCGCTAATCACCAGAGAAATGCAAATTAAAACCACAATGAGATATCACCTCACACCAATAAGGATGGCCACCATCCAAAAGACAAACAACAACAAATGTAGGCGAGGTTGTGGAGAAAGGGGAACCCTCCTACACTGCTGGTGGGAATGTAAACTAGTTCAACCATTGTGGAAAGCTGTATGGAGGTTCCTCAAAAAGCTCAAAATAGAAATACCATTTGACCCAAGAATTCCACTCCTAGGAATTTACTCTAAGAATGCAGCAGCCCAGTTTGAAAAAGACAGATGCACCCCTATGTTTATAGCAGCACTCTTTACAATAGCCAAGAAATGGAAGCAAACTAAGTGTCCATCAGTAGATGAATGGATAAAGAAGATGTGGTACATATACACAATGGAATATTATTCAGCCATAGAAGAAAACAAATCCTACCATTTGCAACAACATGGATGGAGCTAGAGGATATTATGCTCAGTGAAATAAGCCAGGTGGAGAAAGACAAATACCAAATGATTTCACTCATCTGTGGAGTATAAGAACAAAGAAAAAACTGAAGGAACAAAACAGCAGCAGAATCACAGAACCCAAGAATGGACTAACAGTTGCCAAAGGGAAAGTGACTGGGAAGGATGGGTGGGAATGGAGGGATAAGGGGAATTAAAAAAGAGGCATTACTACTAGCAGACATATAGGGGGTGGGCACGGGGAGGGCTGTACAACACAGAAAAAACAAGTAGTGACTCTATAGCATCTTACTACGCTGATGGACAGTGTAATGGGGTATGTGGGGGGGACTTGATGATGGGGGGAGTCTAGTAAACATAATGTTGCTCATGTAATTGTAGATTAATGATACCAAAAGATAAATAAATAAAAGCTTGATGATTGATTAGATGTAGGGAATATTGGAAAGAGAGGAATCAGAGACAACCCCTCAGTTTGGAGCTTGAGCAATAAACTGACTCCATTGACTAAGCTGGGAAAGAGCAAGTTGGTGGAGCAGGGAGAAAGGAGTAGCAAGTGAAAGTTATATGTAGGACATATCAAGATTTCTATTTGACATTTCAGTGTCACTGTTCAAAAAGCAATGGATATATCAGTGGAGCTTAGGGAAGAATCCTGAACTAGAAATAAAATTTTGAGAATCATCATATACATTGTTGTATTTAGACCCGTAGAATTAGAAGAGACAATGTAAGCATGAAGTACAGATAGAAAACAAAAGGATCTAAGACTGAACCCTGGGATGTGCCAAATCTTAAAGGTTGTATAGAAGAGGTGGCAGCAAAGGATGTTGACAAGAAACAGCCAATAAGGTAGGAAAAAAATAGAGGAAAGTTTCTCAAGAGTGATCAACTATGTTAAATTCTCCTGGTAAGTTGGTTTGATTTGGAGTGGAATTGTATTAAGTCTGTAGATCTTTTTTTTTGTGGGGGGGTGGGAGCGGATACTGACATCATTACAGTACTGACTTTTCCAATTCATGAACATGGTATATAACCCCATTTCTTTACTTATATGATTGTTAAATCTGTCAGCAATGTGTACAACACAGAAAAAGCAAGTAGTGACTCTATAGCATCTTACTACGCTGATGGACAGTGTAATGGGGTATGTGGGGGGGACTTGATTAATTAATAAGTATACATTGCATACTCAGAAGATTTTAGGAACACATCCACTGATATAAGATTTGGCACATCCCAGGGTTCAGTCTTAGATCCTTTTGTTTTCTATCTGTACTTCATGCTTACGTTGTCTCTTCTAATTCTATGGGTCTAAATACAACAATGTATATGATGATTCTCAAAATTTTATTTCTAGTTCAGGATTCTTCCCTAAGCTCCACTGATATATCCATTGCTTTTTGAACAGTGACACTGAAATGTCAAATTTTCTCTCTAGAAGTCTTCATCTTTTTGTTAAATTTATTCATAGGTCCTTCATTTTTGTGGGTTATTGTAGATAGTATTGTTAGAATCTTAAGACGTTATTATTACCAATCTCATAGCTATAATAGTATAAAAACTGAAAACCCTAAGAGAACTGTGTATTAAGCTTGGCAATGGAAAGCACTCAACAGGACTTCCCTACCATCAACATCAACTAGCATTTACTGAAACGTTTATTAAGTATCAAGCATATACTAATGATGTTTATATGCATTTACTCATTTGCTCTTCACAAAAACATTATGAAGTAAGCATTATTACTATTATCCTCACTTTGAAGATAAGGAAACTGAAGCATAGAAGATTCAAAAACTTGCCCTAGTCACATTACTGATAAAGAGCAGGGCTAGGTAACAAACCAGGTGAACTGTCTTAAGTGTTGGCACTCTTTATTAATAAGTATACATTGCATACTCAGAAGATTTTAGGAACACATCATCCTTCTATACTGCCAGGAAAGGTCAAATGTATTTACTTTGACATTTCTCTGCTACTGTAGGGCACTTGTACATAGTCATATTTTCATCCATCAACTCAAACTAAATGACTCAGACATGCTTATAATCCATGTATTATTATTTCCTCCTTCTAAAAAGAAGAGACAGTTGTTTTGTTTTACTCTTATAATTTTTGGCACTCTACTTCTTCCCTACTACGAATGATTTCATATGCTAATCTAGATTTATCTTTTATGCCTTTTTCCCACCTAAACACATCCCACAATCAAAAATACAAAATACACTCTTCTCAAAAAATAAAAAGGTTTCTTACATTTTTTCTTTAGGCTAAGGATCAAACTAGGTTTTACCTTGGGTAACTCTCCTGCAAATCCTAAAATTGTTTTCTATGCATACTTGCTATTTTTAGAAAAAAAGTTACTCATTTAAGAATACTTTCTATTGCCCAGTCCCTTGATATTGTGAACAAAAATTTGAAAATCAGACTCTCTTAAAAATACATCACAGGAAAAGTCCTCTACAAACATGCTTAGATAAGCAAACCATTCTTAATCAATTTTCATAGTGCAACAGGGAGAAGAATGAAGAACCTAAGAAAGCAAGGATATGTCCCTTTGCTGGGACCGACCCTATGACTGATACATACACAAGTTAGTGAGCTTTCTCCTGCTCATTATTCTACATACTATAATATGGGTCTTCAGTAAGCAGACGTGCCAAATGGGATGAAATATACATCTCCAGAGAGAAATTCAAGTAGTTTAAAGTTTAACCCTAGTATTGGGAATTTTATTAAGAACACTGAACAACCTTTGCCCAAAGTTGTATCTGTGCTGTGACTGAACTGTGTTTTTTTTTTTTTCTTTTTCTGGATAATTATTTTTTATTGAAGGGTAGTAGACACACAGTATTACATTAGGTTCAGGCGTACAACACAGTGATTCAACATTTATATACATGATAATTCTAGGTACTAGCTATCACCATACCAAGTTGTTACAATATTTTGACTATATTCCTTATGCTATACATTACATCCCGGTTACTTATTTATTTTACAATTGGAAGTGTATATATATATATATATATATATATATATATATATATATATATATATATATATTTGTGTGTGTGTGTGAGGGCATCTCTCATATTTATTGATCAAATGGTTGTTAACAACAAAAAAATTCTGTATAGGGGGGTCAATGCTCAATGCACAATCATTAATCCACCCCAACCCTAATTTTCATCAGTCTCCAATCTTCTGAAGCATAACGAATAAGTTCTTACATGGAGTACAAATTCTTACATAGTGAATAAGTTACATGGTGAACATTACAAGGGCAGTCATCACAGAAACTTTTGGTTTTGCTCATGCATTATGAACTATAAACAGTCAGTTCAAATATGAATATTCATTTGATTTTTATACTTGATTTGTATGTGGATACCACATTTCTCTCTTTATTATTATTATTTTTAATAAAATGCTGAAGTGGTAGGTAGATACAAGATAAAGGTAGAAAACATAGTTTAGTGTTGTAAGAGAGCAAATGTAGATGATCAGGTGTGTGCCTATAGCCTATGTGTTAATCCAAGCTAGACAAGGGCAATAAAACATCCACGTATGCAGAAGATTTCTCTCAGAACAGGGGAGGGGGGAGGTTCTAAGCCTCACCTCTGTTGATCCCCATTTTCTCACCTGATGGCCCCCCTGCGACTGTGCCTGTCTTAGGTTGTTCCTCCCTTGAGGAATCTTACCGGTCTCTGGCTAACCAGTCATCTTCCGGGGCCATACAGGGAAATGTTAAGTTGGTAAGTGAGAGAGAAGCCTTATTGTTTGAAATGGTTAGCTTTTTACTTCTTTGCATATTTATGCCCTGTGGCTTCTGTGCCCAGCATCTGTCTTGAGGTGTCTTTAACACTTGGAAGAATTATGATACTCAGTAAATTCGATATGTGGCACGAATTCTATTTAAGGGTTGTAATTAGGAAAGAAGAAGAAAAGCTATTGAAGTAGCAGGCGGAAGAAAACCTGGGAAGATTGATTATTTCTTTGACATATCTTCTTGTAGAGTAACTTCAGCATGTATAGGTTTTAAACTACTAATTAAATTGTGCACACACATTAACATAATAGGAGTACAGTTACATAACCAAAGCATACCTGTAATTACCAGCCATCTCCAGTGAAACCAAGAAAACCAGTTAGGCACCTTAGGCATTTGTGAAAACTTACCTATGATATGGTGGATATTGTCCAACTGAACTTGAACAGTCTGAGAGAATTCAGATAAATTAAAACAACCCATTCCTGGGGACTGTTCACATCCCATATGTTCTTTTAACAGTAAATAGTCTGTACTTGTAAGATTTTGGAGTGCTACAGTTTGCACTTCTCCTAATTCTTGGTTGAGTTCCAACAGTATAGATCCAGTCAAATTTGTTGTTTTACTGTATGCACAGGCCAGCTTAGATATCTCCTTCATTCCCATGGCAAGTCCAGGAATTGGTGGGATGAGTGCATCTACACCTGTAGCAGTGCGTGGATCTTTGTTGGGGTTTTTTTTGATGATCATCTTCTGGCATGAGTCTTCCCGAGAGTGCTGATGTTGGAAGTTCTTTTTCATATAGTAACTTAGTTCATTTTCAGGGTAGCCAAATTAGGCTTTGATCTTCTGTATAAACACAAACAGACCCTTTGCCTACACTTTTTTACGCCCTTTATATCACTGTGTAGAACTCATTGGAGGTCACCACACAGGAACTGCTTTTTTTTTTTTTATCATTAATCTACACTTACATGATGAATACTTTGTTTACTAGGCTCACCCCTATACCAGGCCCCCCCTATATACCCCTTTACAGTCACTGTCCATCAGCATAGCAAAATGTTGTAGAATCACTACTTGTCTTCTCTGTGTTGTACAGCCCTCCCCTTTCTCCCATCCCCCCATGCTTGATAATCTTAATACTCCCCTTTTTCTCCCCCTCCCCTTATCCCTCCCTACCCACCCATCCTCCCCAGTCCCTTTCCCTTTGGTACCTGTTAGTCCATTCTTGAGTTCTGTGATTCTGCTGCTGTTTTGTTCCTTCAGTTTTTCCTTTGTTCTTATACTCCACAGATGAGTGAGATCATTTGGTATTTCTCTTTCTCCGCTTGGCTTGTTTCACTGAGCATAATACCCTCCAGCTCCATCCATGTTGCTGCAAATGGTAGGATTTGCCCTTTTCTTATGGCTGAGTAGTATTCCATTGTGTATATGTACCACATCTTCTTTATCCATTCATCTATCGATGGACATTTAGGTTGCTTCCAATTCTTGGCTATTGTAAATAGTGCTGCGATAAACATAGGGGTGCATTGATCTTTCTCATACTTGATTTCTGCATTCTTAGGTAAATTCCTAGGAGTGCAATTCCTGGGTCAAATGGTATGTCTGTTTTGAGCATTTTGATGTACCTCCATACAGCTTTCCACAATGGTTGAACTAATTTACATTCCCACCAGCAGTGTAGGAGGGTTCCCCTTTCTCCACAGCCTCGCCAACATTTGTTGTTGTTTGTCTTTTGGATGGCAGCCATCCTTACTGGTGTGAGGTGATACCTCATTGTAGTTTTAATTTGCATTTCTCTGATAATTAGCAATGTGGAGCACCTTTTCATGTGTCTGTTGGCCATCTGTATTTCTTTTTTGGAGAACTGTCTGTTCAGTTCCTCTGCCCGTTTTTTAATTGGGTTATTTGTTTTTTGTTTGTTGAGGCATGTGAGCTCTTTATATATTCTGGATGTCAAGCCTTTATCGGATGTGTCATTTTCAAATATATTCTCCCATACTGTAGGGTTCCTTTTTGTTCTATTGATGGTGTCTTTTGCTGTACAGAAGCTTTCCAACTTAATATAGTCCCACTTGTTCATTTTTGCTGTTGTTTTCCTTGCCTGGGGAGATATGTTCAAGAAGAGGTCACTCATGTTTATGTCTAAGAGGTTTTTGCCTATGTTTTTTTCCAAGAGTTTAATGGTTTCGTGACTTACATTCAGGTCTTTGATCCATTTTGAGTTTACTTTTGTATATGGGGTTAGACAATGGTCCAGTTTCATTCTCCTACATGTAGCTGTCCAGTTTTGCCAGCACCATCTGTTGAAGAGACTGTCATTTCACCATTGTATGTCCATGGCTCCTTTATCAAATATTAATTGACCATGTATGTCTGGGTTAATGTCTGGATTGTCTAGTCTGTTCCATTGGTCTGTGGCTCTGTTCTTGTGCCAGTACCAAATTGTCTTGATTACTATGGCTTTATAATAGAGCTTGAAGTTGGGGAGTGAGATCCCCCCTACTTTATTCTTCTTTCTCAGGATTGCTTCGGCTATTTGGGGTCTTTGGTGGTTCCATATGAATTTTTGAATTATTTGTTCCAGTTCATTGAAGAATGTTGCTGGTAGTTTCATAGGGATTGCATCAAATCTATATATTGCTTTGGGCAGGCTGGCCATTTTGACGATATTAATTCTTCCTAGCCACGAGCATGGGATGAGTTTCCATCTGTTAGTGTCCCCTTTAATTTCTCTTAAGAGTGACTTGTAGTTTTCAGAGTATAAGTCTTTCACTTCTTTGGTTAGGTTTATTCCTAGGTATTTTATTTTTTTTGATGCAATTATGAATGGAGTTGTTTTCCTGATTTCTCTTTCTGTTGGTTCATTGTTAGTATATAGGAAAGCCACAGATTTCTGTGTGTTGATTTTGTATCCTGCAACTTTGCTGTATTCCGATATCAGTTCTAGTAGTTTTGGGGTGGAGTCTTTAGGGTTTTTTACGTACAGTATCATGTCATCTGCAAATAGTGACAGTTTAACTTCTTCTTTACCAATCTGGATTCCTTGTATTTTTTTGTTTTGTCTGATTGCCGTGGCTAGGACCTCCAATACTATGTTAAATAACAGTGTGAACTGTTTTAAACTCCCTCTTGGCCTAGAAAGTTTTCCTTCAATCCATTTGAAAATGATAATCCTACCAACTACAAACTAAGACCTCTTGTAACTCTGGGAGGAAAATGTGTTCCCAGCCCAGGGCAAAAAAACCTTTGAAGCCAAAATCAGTCAAAGGGAAACATTAAGTGGGAGAAACCCATTTATTGCTTACAAGAAGTCATCTACTCCCATTCACCAGGTGTCTCTCCCTGTCCTGGCTGGGAAGAAATCCCCCCCAAAAACAAAACCTCTCTGCTCACTGGCAAGCCCTCACCTCTCCACTCACCTTGTAATCACCTATTAACATGGACATGGACTAAGGCCAGGTTAGAGATTCTGGAAATATTGTAATTTTATCCACACCTCTACACAAAGCTTAAACATCATTGCCAACAACCACCAAAAAAGCTACTGTCTGTGGGTATGTTCTGCTCCCCTGAATGTTAAAAACACTGATACCAACAGAGTGATATGGATTTTCTCCTAACTTCTGGTAATTTATAATTATTGCTTTTGATTATATGAAGCACAACAGAGATAGTTTGCTCCTTATTTCATTTCACTAATCTGCAGCCTCCATTTTTTGTCACAAGAATTCCTTCTTCTGGGTGCCTGGTGCTATTCCAGGCCCAAGATCAACTGAGATCTTGAACCAGGACCAAGGTGAACAGAGCTTCAGCAGCTTGCAATGCTGTGAGCCAAGCACAATGTGACTTAAATTGCTTTGCAGGCAGGAGAATGGGACAGTCAGAGTTTTCCAATATAATGACAAAAAGAATAGTTTATGTGAAAATAAAGTTTTAAAGACATAAAGTAAAAGGAAAATGTTACAACATGTATGAGGTGTACAGAATCAATTATCTCTAGTCACAGAATAAAAGTAGAATGATACAGAATATCTACCAAAATCAGATGATTATAAAGTTGAAAGAGGTTACAGTGAAAATTGGGTAAAACTAAAACTTAAATTTCTCAGAGGATACTTCTTATAACATTTCTTCCTTAACCTGTCTCTTTTGGGACTAACATACCGTGCTTTGAATTGTAATTATATTTATATTGGGATCTTCTCCTTTAGATGTATTTACATCTTTTTATCCCCATCTCATTGCTTTGCTCCTATTATGTCTGACATACATATTTGATAATATGTGCAAAGAAAACACAGCTTGGTTTTACTTTTCAAAACTTTGTTGATGTTGACAATGTGGGATCTAGAAGACGTTATCAAGTTTTCTAATTTTGTCAAACCATATGTGATGGTTCAATAGTTACAAAATGTAGAATATTCAATACCTAGTAATTCTCCAAAACAATCTTGTTCTTTCCTTGTTCAAGACTGACATTCTTGGATGACTCCTACTTTATCCCACAAAGAAATCACATACCTTATTTCCCATCTGTTGTCCTGTACTTTAATTATAGGTGTCCAAAGTCAATTTTTTTCAAGTTTGAATTTTAGATCACTTTTAGGAAATGTACCATTTAAAAATGAGAGACTTGTTTAAAAATATGACAGAAGATTTAACTGTCATCTTCATAGGTTTCTATACATATCATGATCCACTCAACAATCTTTGAAAAGATGACAACCATTCTCGATGACATTTTACCTGACACAGGCCAAGTCCATTTCTACATTTGCAATACTCTCTGGACCTTATCTTTAAATCTTAATACAATTCTTTTCATCTGGAATCCATTTCTCCCCTCTTCCTTGTTTGTAACACTGGAGAAATAGCATCTCAACTAGGCTGAAAACACTCTACTGTAATCCCATCCTTTGGGCCACTAAGATACATTGTCTGAAGGGAAGCCGTCAAGTCCAGTACTTTATCTGCCCCCTCTGAAGATTTTTTGCGTCTCTAACAGTTGTTTTAACTGGGTCAAAAATTAAGGGCAATTTAAAAAGTTTTCCAGTTGAAGAAAAAGTTAGGGAAAAGTAAAGAAACAAGTTTTATTGGAAGACTTGAACCTACCACCCTCAGATTAATTTTCTAGTGTTCTATGGACTGGGCAATTGGTCAACAAACTTTCACTGAGAAGCTGTCTTATAATAGGCACTGGGACAGACTTTGTGGAAGATCCCTAGAAGTATTAAAAAAAAAAGGGCCCTGCCCTCTAGTAAAATACAAATATAAAACAATATAAGAAAATGTAAAAACAATGAGAAATTAAGAACAATAAGTAGAACATTTAGCTAAGTTGTTGAACTTGGGGAAAGGAGTAATTAAAGAAGGTAAGTTTTGGTCAGATGCAGAAGGCCTTTAGTTTCAGGATAGAGTTGGAGTTTAATCCTTTAGTCAGAGGGTTATTAAAAATAGCTTTTGATTAAGTGAGCCAACTAACAGTTTTAACGACATCAAAAGACCTTGAGAAACATGGTGCCTCATTGTCAGGATGAGCACCCCTGGACTTCAGGATCAAGGTGAAGAGACCAGATAGATTCTGCTGGCTTGACTGGGTAGAAGACAGACCACCCTGGCCTTCTCATTTATTGGATAACTTTTCCTAAAATGTGCTGTATAATGATTTTTCTTTCATTGGTAATTTTAGATTCTCAGTCGAGTCATATTTTCCTGGCCTCATGTCTGATAGTCTGCAGGAAAAGATGACTCACTGAGAATCTTACTTCCCGGTGAAAGTAAGAAATCATATACTGCCTGTTTTATGCAACTTTGAATTGGATTAAATGGGAACTCCTACAATAAAATTAATTTTAAACATAAAGTTGTCATGTAAATTCTCCAAAATTTATCAAGAATGGCTCAATTCCAAAGCCTGACTGTCGGATGAATTGGAAACTAAGATTTTCCTTTTGCCTCAAGACTATATTTTATTTGGTAAAACATCCACCAGCCTTTGTCAGGGTTAGTCTTAAGTTATGCAAGTTTTGAACTAAGAGGTCCTTAGAAGTTCACCCCATGTGTTAACTGTGGCCTGTTGTACATCATATCCACAAACCTATTTAAAACAAAACAAAAACCTCAGAACACTAAAAACCACCTCCAGTCCCCACCTCCAACCTGACCTTACTTACTTATTAGGAGAGGCACCTGGAAATGTGTTTGGCAAGCACTGAGGTGGTTCTGATAACCAGGAAATTTTGTTACAGAGCCCATGTCCTTGTCCTGCAAGAGAGATTTTTCCTTTGAAGGAATATAAACAATCCATTTGTGTACTGCTCAGCTTTCACCAAAAGCAGTAACACTGGCTGGGTAGGACTGAGAGAAGGTTTGACCAAAATGAGGATCCTGAAAGAAGGTTAAGTCCTTGGATGCTGGGTTTCTCAACCTCAGCCCAAGGATGGACATGGACCAGGTAATGCTTGGTTGTGGGGACTGTCATGCACTATGGGGTGTTAAGCAGCAGCCCAGGTCTCTACTCCTGTGGATAAAGTGAAGGTTCCTGTGGCCAGGATTCTCACCTGGCCCTGGTTGGCTAGCTCACTACACACGTGTGGGCAGTATGTCGTTATTGACTCTATATATAAAGAGCCCTGCCCAGTGCTCTGGACAACACAGTGGCATGGCTACAGGAGTGGTGGCAGTGCCAAGAACAGAGGCCCAGAGGCAGAGGCTGGCTTGTTGCATGCAGACTCATTCTGAGTGGAAGCGAACTTCCCCAGGGCTGAAAGCCATTGGTAAGGCAACTAACTCCCTAGATGCCAGTAGCACTCCTCTTCCCAAGTAACATCCAAAGTATCTTTAGGTACCACCCAATGTCCCAGAGTGAAGGGCAAAATACCTAGTTGAGTCAGCAGGCTAGACAGAAGTTAGGGGAGGATGGCTCGGTCAGGATTCATAACAGATTATTAAGCCTAAAGTGAAAGCTTGTGACAGATGCCTTAGTGTTTAAAATATTAAAACGGTGAGTAGTGGAGAAATGAGCTTTCCATCTGTGTGCTAGGGAAGATAAACCCCAGCTCCTTCACTACCTAAAAGAAAAATAACCTGGAAGACATTTAAAGGCAGAGGAAAACAATTCAGAAGGATAATCTTAACACACACACCCGCCCTCCCCGACCTAAAGAAAAAAACCACAAAACAAAAGCCGGAAAAGGTGTCAAACCTAGCTTCTTATATCTAAGCTTTCAACTTAGGCCTCAAAATGGGTTCTGTTAAGTCTTAGAAGAGTCTTAATTTATTACCAGCAATAGTACCACTAGGTGACACTACTGGACTATAGAAGGTTCCAGGTTTTAACAGCCAAAGTTAAAAATTTTACCCTGGTCCTAGCCTAGTCTTAAGCCCACAGGTGTTCGTGATCACAAGCCCACCCAACGTAACCAACAAGTGTTTACAGCCGTTTTCTCCGGTAACTTAAGTGGCTCTGAAAAGAGCCTTTGAGGTAAAATAGCTGGTTATCCGCTCCACTCCCTTGCTCACCCTTACTTTGAACTGGTGTACTTGGTGACCGCCTTGGTGCCCTCGGACACAGCATGCTTGGCCAGCTCGCCAGGCAGCAGCAGGCGCACGGCCGTCTGGATCTCCCGGGACGTGATGGTGGAGCGCTTGTTGTAATGCGCCAGGCGGGACGCCTCGCCCGCGATGCGCTCGAAGATGTCGTTGACGAACGAGTTCATAATGCCCATGGCTTTAGACGAGATGCCGGTGTCGGGGTGCACCTGCTTCAGCACCTTGTACACGTAGACAGAGTAGCTCTCCTTGCGGCTGCGCTTACGCTTCTTGCCGTCCTTCTTCTGCACTTTTGTAACAGCTTTTTTAGTGCCCTTCTTGGGAGCCGGAGCAGATTTTGCTGGATCGGGCATTTTTGCAGAAACACACACCACAAGACAAAGTAAGTGATTTCAACTACATCAAAACTGGTTGGTTATGCGCTACTTATAGAACCGGTATGGAAATGAAGACTTGCAAGGGACTGAGAGTTTATTGGTTAATTTCCAACATCTCGCCATATAGGGGTGGAGTCTGTGCAAATGACTTCTGCTCTCCCTTCTTTTAGTGGTGATCAGAATGTCTTGTTAGCCAATCAGTGTCCCATTTTATATTAACCAGAAAATTATGTGAAGTGACAGTTTCAACTGTTTGAAGTCTTTTTTATTTGAGTTTCCCTCTGAAGTACAGACTTGTATACGGAAGAGAGCTGAAGGGCCGGCTAAAGACGAGCTACCTTTTTCATTTTCTCATCTTATATTTTTGTTTGTAGAAATTTGTTTCATTTGGATTTGGTTTCTGCAACAGTACCTCAGCCCACATTTTTTAAAGTAGCTCCAGTTATTTCCTTCGAACTCCAATTCTGGGTTGTGCTGTGTTATACAATATGTAAGTTATAAATTAGATTTATCCAGTTCTTAGAGGAAAAGACTTCATTAAAAAAAAATAACTTGCCTCCACTCCGCCCCATCCTTGGGATCTTACACATCTCGAGACTCAGCACGAGCTCTCTTGCCCCTGGCCTTTTTTTAAGTTAAAACAAAACCTTGCTATAGCTACTTGGGGATATAATTTTACCTGGCATTCATCTAGTAATTAAAATCGACTCTAAAACCTAGATTCCCATCCCATTAATTACATAACAGACTTCAGAATGTCAGTTTGTGAATTCACATTTGTGCTAGCAGCTTGTAACTCGTTAAGCAGGATGGGCCGAAAACGACTTAAATCTTGCGTCTTGCTTTTCGCTCTAGCACTCGTTAGCCGAAGACGATCAAGCCTGACTCCGTAACTTCATCGCCATGTGCTAGTTTCCCGACCCTATCTAAAATGGGACGATAGACCAAAGCCAGGTGAACTTAGTATATAGCTGCTCTTCACAAACACGTGGGTGGCTCTGATAAGAGCCTTTAAACCTCCTACTTAGAAACGTATGCCTTAAGCCCGCTCCCCGCGGATGCGGCGGGCCAGCTGCATGTCCTTGGGCATAATGGTCACGCGCTTGGCGTAGACGGCGCAATTTCGTGTCTTCGAACAGCCCCAAGTTAGGCCTCGCTCGCCTCCTGCAGCGCCATCACGGCAGAACTCTGGAAGCGCAGGTCCGCCTTGAAATGCTGCGCGATCTCGCGCACCAGCCTCTGGAAAGGAAGCTTGCGGATCAGCAGCTCGGTGGACTTCTGGTAGTGCCGGATCTCCCGCAGGGCCACGGTGCCCGGCCGGTAGCGGTGCGGCTTCTTCAAGCCGCCTGTAGCCAGCTGCTATCGCGGAGACTTGTGGCCGGTCGACTTAAGAGCAATCTACTTTGTCGGAGCCATAATACAAACCCTTGCGATGGTTCAGAACACAGTAGGCAGTCATTTATAGACACAGCTTCATCTTGATTGGGTCGGGAAAAAAAATAGGAATTTCCGGAGTTATGATTTCATTGGCTAGAATTCAATCCTACTTAACAAAAGGTTATGCTAATCTTTTGTTACCCGGTTACTTCCCTTTTCCTGTACTTATCTATAACTTTATGGATCACAGGTGTTCTTGTTTTAAACTTTTCCTTTAAATTAATGTAACTTTTGTAAGAGCAAATTTATAGAACATTTTGCACGTTTGGGATTTGTATTTTAATAGGTTCTTTCGAAATACAAGCATGCCCTCCAATCAACTAGGTTTCAGTATGTATTTCCAGTTACGAGTTACTGTAATTCCTCTCCATAGCTAACGATGTGTTGTGCTAAGGGCGTTAGATGCATTACATTATGATTTAGGTTCAACAAAACAATACATAGTTTAAGGAACCAGAAATTGAATTTAGGTTTACCTGAATTCCACCAAAGCCTTGTGCTGACCGGTACCAACTCGCAGAGTAGATAGAGCCTGCCGCCCTTCTTCAGCCTTTTGCCCCTGGAATGCAGTTCCCTCCTCCTCAGTCCATCAGTGGCCAATTAGGTACTATAGACGAAACGTTCCTAAACCAAGAAAGATAAGACCTGAAAATTAGTTTCTCCTTTACAGTGGTGAATAGTTTCAAAATAGTCAATTTGCTTATCAGTCAGATTAAAAGGTAAAGTTTCAAAGTAAATAGATTATTTGTTGATTACTGAGTTGCTAGCATGTTTTCTGTAAAGTGCTTTCTAATACTTAGAAGTTTCATATCTTTATTATCTATAAGGAAATAGAAGATCCTTTGCCTTTTAGTTATTTCATATGCTTTGAAGTATTGATCAGGAAACTACATATCATAAAACAGTTATGTAAGGTTACCAATGTTTAAAATTGTAATTAACATAAAACTTTTAATTGTATGACATATCGAAAAAGCATTGCATTCAATCCTTATAAAATCTCAAACCTAAGAACAAAAGCAGGCTCAAGAAGCTTAAAACTTACCTTGAAGGTGTCAATATGAATGTGCCTGCTGAAGTCAAAATAAAATAAAAATGATTTTGAGGGGCTTTCCTGAACACTAAACACAATGTAAAAATTTTTTTCCCTGTGGGTAAAACTGTAATATTCCAGAATCTCTCGCCTGGCTTTAGTGCATCTCTGTATGAACAGGTGTTCCTAAGGGATGGAGAGCAGTAGTTCATCTCCATATCAATGGGTAAATTACCTGGGCAACTGAGGGATTCTTTGAACCTGAGAGGTTAAGAGTAGAGTCTCGCTTGCTTCAGGCCGAGCAGGAAAGGGACGCTCCGGACGGCAGTTGGTAAGCAATAAATGGGTTTTAAACTTTATTTCTCCCTTTGACTGATTTCGGTTTCAGAGGTATTTTGCCCTGGGATTTCTTCTCCCCGGAGTTAGATTCCCCTTGGACATAGGCAATCCCCAGCTTTAGGGAGAAGATAAAAAATGTTGTGCAACTGTTACCCCTTCCTTTGGTGGTTTTTTAATAGTAACATTGCCTTACATATACAGAGCACCACTCAGTACTATTTAAAAATTATTTTGCATACATGATGTCAATCCCAACTCTGTGAAATAGATGTTATTTTCCACATTTAACAGATGAAGAAACTGAATCTCAGAGAAATTATGGTCTGTCCTAGATAATATTCTAAAGCAAAAGAATGAAATTATAATGGATTTTCCGTTTTATCAGTTACATTTTAAAGAACTGTAGAATTTTCCTATCATGCAATCAAATCACTCATTGTTTCTTAAACTTCACTGAACAATTCCCATCAAAAGAGGAAACTACCCTACAGGGTCTTGATGACAACCCAAAGTAACCTGTCCAATGTCAATTTCTTTGCAATGATCTTTTTTTTTTTAAACATGTGCTCTCTCAGCACATGTTTGGATGTGTTCATGTAAATAAGAAAAAGATTCTCGAGCTGCTTATTCATTATAATATCCAAATAGTCATGGGATTTATTTTACCTTCATAATACAGAGAACAGGAAAATTCCAAGTCTTCCTCTGATTTAATCAATTGTATAAGGATTTCTACTTCTCAGAAACCAGAGTTGCCAATTAAAATATTCCAGGACAAGTCAAATAAGTTAATCAATCAGAATAGTAAACTTTTAAGTAACTTTTAACATTTCTCAGAATATAACAATCTGTGATATACGGTTGCCTTATAAGTCACCTTTAATGACTAAATTCACATCCATGTTAGCCCAATTTCACCTAGTCTCCACATTGGACAACAGTGATATTCCTGTGAAAGTTCTTAATACACCACTTCATCAGAAGCAAATTCATAATACAGAAGGCTTCTATTTTGCTGCAGCTGTGGGGAAGAGGAAATGTTTCTCCTAATACTCCTAAAGTTCTTTCACTAGAAATAATATAAATCTCCAGTTTCAAGACTAAGTACTGCAACTTCATTATTTAGTACTGGGCAGGGAGGGAGAACAGTCCTGAGAAGCTTGAATGTTACCATGGGAAATAAGAAAGTGTTAATAAGTGAATTACTACACATGTAATATTTATATATGCATGTGTTTGTTTTTAATACAAAAGTAATGGACTAAATTAAAATATATGTTCCAGAAAGACAGCTTGTGTTTAGTCTTTGACTTCAAGAATCCCCATGCCTTCAAATATTTCCAAGATGAGACTGAATCTTTGGTTTGCAGGTTAGTCAGGCCATGGGCCTGATTCCCTTTCTTCTTGAGTGGCCTGCAGTCCTGGAATATACTGAGAAGCCAGAGGATTTGGGGCTTCTTACATTATCCTGTTCTAACATAAACTTATTCTCCCACATCCTGCTCTTTAGATAAAAACTTTTCCGTTTCTACTTGCCCTGAACACTACTCTCTATACTAAACAGAGAAAGGTGGTACAGGGGAAGAAAGTTTTTAGGGTCCCTGGTGGGTCTGAAAATTAAACTGCAAAGATTAATAAGAAAACCACACAAATTTATCTAATATAAGTTTTACATGACTTAGGGAACTTTATAAGGAAATGAAGAGCCAAGGAAATGGTTAGACCTGAGTATTTTTATGCTAGGTTTGCTGAAGAGTGGACAGTTGTATAGAAATATGATAAGTTAAGGAGTATGAGGTAAGAGTAGTAAACGAGGTGGGGGGAATAGCAAAGCCTATTTGTTAGGATACTTATGTGCATTCATTTGTCTTTAGAGATAAGGATGCTCCTTTCCTAAGGGTATAAGAAGGGCACCTCCCCAAGAGTGTTTTATGAACTGTTTCATGGAAGAAGCGTGGAAAGGAACGCCTGCTGTCATTTTCTAAAAATTTCTTCAGCTAAAAATAGTTAATATGATAAGGTGCCATACTTTGGGATAGCATGTCCTGAACCCTATTAGTGGCAGAATATGCCACCCATAAGGACTATTTTGAGCTAAAGTACTTGAAAAACAACCAGTGCAAGAAAGGCATTCTGACTCCCTTTTGATCCTTAAAACAGGAGATAAAACCCCATATGGAATATGTCTTCCATATACCAGGAGTAAAATAACATTCTTATCACCAAGGATGGAGAATCAAAGCTGAGAGAAATTTGTACAAACAAGCCTTGTTAATCTAAATCTTATCTTCCTTGTTACTTCTTCATCATTAACTGTCCCAGCCCAAGTCCTTTTGTCTTGTTACATTTTCATGATTTACTACTCTTTGCTCAGTTCAGGACATAAGTGTTCAACTCTAACTGCTACAGAAGCATTTCCTTAAGAGGGCTCCAATGTCAAGTAAAACTTACAGTACATAAATTTGCATACTTTTCCCTGTTGATCTGTCCTATGCCAATTTAATTATCAGGCTCAGTCAAAACCCACAAGAAGGTAGAGGTAAAATTTTGCCTCCACTACAGTAGCTTAGAGTCTGAAGGGGTTCAGAACATTCCACCCCAAAATATGCTACTTTGGCACATTATTTTGAGCTGAAGCACTTGAGAAACAGCAGATGCAGGAGGGGCTCTCTGACCCTCGACTCTTTTACCTAAAGCAGCTCATAGAAGTTCCCCTGAGAAAGGTGCCCTCCCAGTACCAGGAAGAAAAAGAAGCACTTTCTTATCACCAGAGACCGGGGGATCTATACAAACAAACCTGTTAAAATAACCTGTATCTTCTGTTGTTTCCAGCATATAATTCCTAGTCCTTGTCCCACAATTTATTGTCTCCAGCCTAAGCCCTTCTGTGTTGTCACATCCCCGGAATTTACTGTTCTCTGTTTTCAAAGGTATGTATAAACTCTGGGGCCTAACAGCCACTTTAAGCCTTCACTCTCCTTCTAAAGACTCCTCTGCACACACAAAAACATTAAAATTTTTATGCTTGTTTCCTTTTGGTCAGTTTTACATTAGTTTAATTCTTAGTCCCAAGAATCCAAGAGGAGGAAGGAAGTTTTCCTCCGCTGCAAGGTTATGTGATTCCTGACTTTCCAATGCAACATATCCTGGGAGAATATAGTTGGCTCAAGTAATATGTTATACACAGTATTTTAAAGCTATTCAAGTTGAGAAGTATCTTTATTCCATGAATCATCCTCCTGAGATTTAAACTACATATTGCAAGAATTTTAAGGGTTATATATTTAATTTGTTTATTTACTTTTAATAGAGATGATTTAGACATTTTTTTTCTTTATGTTCAAGCCACAGAGGTTAGCATGACACTTATACTTCTGGTTTACAAGGAAAATTAGAACAGAATGCTCACAACTCAACTGACATATAAAAAAAAATGAGAGGCTGTTTGAAAAATGTAACTTCTGAGGCGGAGCCAAGATGGCGGCGTGAGTAGAGCAGCGGAAATCTCCTCCCAAAACCACATATAACTATGAAAATATAACAAAGACAACTCTTCCTAGAATAAAGACCAGAGGACACAGGACAACATCCAGACCACATCCACACCTGCGAGAACCCAGCGCCTTGTGAAGGGGGTAAGATACAAGCCCCGGCCCGGGGGGACCCGAGCGCCCCTCCCCCCAGCTCCCGTCAGGAGAAGAGGAGGCAGAGCGGAAGGGAGAGGGAGCCCAGGACTGCTGAACACCCAGCCCCAGCCATCCGGACCAGAGCGCAGACACAGTGCATGCGGGGTGTCCTGGATACTAGGGAAACAGGGTAGCAAGAACGGTGAGTGGGTACCGGGGGCCTGTCGCCAGTGGACATAAGAAAAGCGAGCGGCCATTTTTTTTGTTTGTTGTTGTTTTGTTGAGGTGAGTGCTTTTTTGGAAGTCTTGGGGGTCAGGGACAGGGCAGCAAGACCGGCGAGCGGGTATCAGAGGCCGGTGGCGGAGAACAAAAGAAAAGCGAGTGGCCATTTTGTTGTTGTTTTGTTTTGGCAAGCACTTTTTGGAAGTCTTAAAGGGATAGGGACCCCAATACTAGGGAAACAGGGCAGCAAGACCCGTGAGCGGGTGCCTGAGGCTGGCGCCGAAGAATAAAGAAAAACGAGCTGCCATTTTTTTTGTGTGTGTGTGTGTGTGGTCGTTATTTTGTTTTGGCGGGTGCTTTTTCGGAAGTCTTAAAGGGGCAGGGTGGGACACTTAGTCCAGAGGTAGGGAATCCAGGGATCTCTGGACACTCTAATCCCCTGGGCTGCAGGGAGCACGGAGGCCCCTTATGGAGATAAATAGCCTCCCGGCCGCTCCCCCTCCAACGACTCCACCACTTTGGAGCAGCAGCCCAAGCCAGGCCACGCACACAGCAATAGCGGAGATAAACTCCGTAGCAGCCGGGCAGGAAGCAGAAGCCCTGTCTGCGTGCAGCTACCCAGCACAAGCCACTAGAGGTCGCTGTTCTCCCAGGAGAGGAGGGCCACAAACCAACAAGAAGGGAAGTTCTTCCAGCCGTCACTCGTCCCAGCTCTGCAAACTATTCCTATCACCATGAAAAGACAAAATTACAGGCAAACCAAGATCACAGAGACACCAGAGAAGGAGACAGATCTAACCAGTCTTCCTGACAAAGAATTCAAAATAAAAATCATAAACATGCTGACAGAGATGCAGAGAAATACGCAAGAGAAATGGGATGAAGTCCAGAGGGAGTTCACAGATGCCAGAAAGGAGATTACAGAAATGAAACAAACTCTGGAAGGATTTATAAGCAGAATGGATAAGATGCAAGAGGCCATTGATGGAATTGAAACCAGAGAACAGGAATGCATAGAAGCTGACATAGAGAGAGAGAAAAGGAGCTCCAGGAATGAAACAATATTAAGAGAACTGTGTGACCAATCCAAAAGGAACAATATCTGTATTATAGGGGTACCAGAAGAAGAAGAGAGAGGAAAAGGGATGAAAAGTATCTTGGAAGAAATAATTGCTGAAAACTTCCCCAAACTGGGGGAGGAAATAATCGAACAGACCACGGAAATACACAGAACCCCCAACAGAAAGGATCCAAGGAGGACAACACCAAGACACATAATAATTAAAATGGCAAAGATCAAGGACAAGGAAAGAGTTTTAAAGGCAGCTAGAGAGAAAAAGTTCACATATAAAGGAAAACCCATCAGGCTAACATCAGACTTCTTGACAGAAACCCTACAGGCCAGAAGAGAATGGCATGATATATTTAATGCAATGAAACAGAAGGGCCTTTAACCAAGGATACTGTATCCAGCATGACTATCATTTAAATATGATGGCGGGATTAAACAATTCCCAGACAAGCAAAAGCTGAGGGAATTTGCTTCCCACAAACCACCTCTACAGGACATCTTACAGGGACTGCTCTAGATGGGAGCACTCCTAGAAAGAGCACAGAACAAAACACCCAACATATGAAGAATGCAGGAGGAGGAATAAGAAGGGAGAGAAGAAAAGAATCTCCAGACAGTGTATATAACAGCTCAATAAGCAAGCTAAGTTAGGCAGTAAGATACAAAAGAGGCTAACCTTGAACCTTTGGTAACCACGAATTTAAAGCCAGCAATGGCAGTAAGTACATATCTTTCAATAGTCACCCTAAATGTAAATGGACTGAATGCACCAATCAAAAGACACACAGTAATAGAATGGATAAAAAAGCAAGACCCATCTATATGCTGCTTACAAGAAACTCACCTGAAACCCAAAGACATGTACAGACTAAAAGTCAAAGGACGGAAAAACGTATTTCAGGCAAACAACAGCGAGAAGAAAGCAGGGGTTGCAATACTAATATCAGACAAAATAGACTTCAAAACAAAGAAAGTAACAAGAGATAAAGAAGGACACTACATAATGATAAAGGGCTCAGTCCACCCAGAGGATATAACCATTCTAAATATATATGCACCCAACACAGGAGCACCAGTATATGTGAAACAAATACTAACAGAACTAAAGGGGGAAATAGACTGCAATGCATTCATTTTAGGAGACTTCAACACGTCACTCACCCCAAAGGATAGATCCACCGGGCAGAAAATAAGTAAGGACATGGAAGCACTGAACAACACAGTAGAGCAGATGGACCTAATAGACATCTATAGAGCTCTACATCCAAAAGCAACAGGATATACATTCTTCTCAAGTGCACATGGAACATTCTCCAGAATAGACCACATTCTAGTCCACAAAAAGAGCCTCAACAAAATCCAAAATATTTAAATTCTACCAACCAATTTTTCAGACCACAAAGGTATAAAACTAGAAATAAATTCTGCAGAGAAAACAAAAAGGCTCACAAACATATCGAGGCTTAACAACATGCTCCTAAATAATCAATGGATCAACGAACAAATTAAAATAGAGATCAAGGAATATGTAGAAACAAATGACAACAATAACACAAAGCCCCAACTTCTGTGGGACGCAGCGAAAGCAGTCTTAAGAGGAAAGTATATAGCGATCCAGGCACACTTGAATAAGCAAGAACAATCCCAAATGAATAGTCTAACATCACAATTATCGAAACTGGAAAAAGAAGAACAAATGAGGCCTAAAGTCAGCAGAAGGAGGGACATAATAAAGATCAGAGAAGAAATAAACAAAATTGGGAAGAATAAAACAATAGCAAAAATCAATGAAACCAAGAGCTGGTTCTTTGAGAAAATAAACAAAATAGATAAGCCTCTAGCCAAACTTATTAAGAGAAAAAGAGAATCAACACAAATCAACAGAATCAGAAATAAGAACGGAAAAATCATGACATACCCCAGAGAAATACAAAGAATTATTAAAGACTACTATGAAAACCTATATGCCAACAAGCTGGAAAACCTAGAAGAAATGGACAACTTCCTAGAAAAATACAACCTTCCAAGACTGATCAAGGAAGAAACACAAAAGTTAAACAAACCAATTACGAGCAAAGAAATTGAAATGGTAATCAAAAAACTACCCAAGAACAAAACTCCCGGCCGGACGGATTTACCTTGGAATTTTATCAGACACACAGAGAAGACATAATCCCCATTCTCCTTAAAGTTTTCCAAAAAATAGAAGAGGAGGGCATACTCCCAAACTCATTCTATGAAGCCAACATCACCCTAATACCAAAACAAGGCAAAGACCCGACCAAAAAAGAAAATTACAGACCAATATCCCTGATGAATGTAGATGCAAAAATACTTAATAAAATATTAGCAAACCGAATTCAAAAGTATGTCAAAAGGATCATACACCATGACCAAGTGGGATTCATCCCAGGGATGCAAGGATGGTACAACATTTGAAAATCCATCAGCATCATCCACCACATCAAAAAAAAAGAAAGACAAAAACCACATGATCATCTCCATAGATGCTGAAAAAGCATTTGACAAAATTCAACATCCATTCATGACAAAAACTCTCAGCAAAATGGGAATAGAGGGCAAGTACCTCAACATAATAAAGGCCATATATGATAAACCCACAGCCAACATTATACTGAACAGCGAGAAGCTGAAAGCTTTTCCTCTGAGATCAGGAACAAGAGAGGGATGCCCACTCTCCCCACTGCTATTTAACATAGTACTGGAGGTCCTAGCCACGGCAATCAGAAAAACAAAGAAATACAAGGAATCCAGATTGGTAAAGAAGAAGTTAAACTGTCACTATTTGCAGATGACATGATATTGTACAGAAAAAACCCTAAAGACTCCACCCCAAAACTACTAGAACTGATACCAGAATGCAGCAAAGTAGCAGGATACAAAATTAACACACAGAAATCTGTAGCTTTCCTATACACTAACAATGAACCAATAGAAAGAGCAATCAGGAAAACAATTCCATTCACAATTGCATCAAAAAGAATAAAATACCTAGGAATAAATCTAACCAAAGAAGTGAATGACCTATACTCTGAAAACTACAAGTCACTCTTAAGAGAAATTAAAGGGGACACTAACACATGGAAACTCATCCCATGCTCATGGGTAGGAAGAATTAATATCGTCAAAATGGCCATCCTGCCCAAAGCAATATACAGATTTGATGAAATCCCTATCAAATTACCAGGAACATTCTTCAATGAACTGGAACAAATAATTCAAAAATTCATATGGAAACACCAAAGACCCCAAATAGCCAAAGCAATCCTGAGAAAGAAGAATAAAGTAGGGGGGATCTCATTCCGCAATTTCAAGCTCTACTATAAAGCCATAGTAATCAAGACAATTTGGTACTGGCACAAGAACAGAGCCACAGACCAGTGGAACAGACTAGAGACCCCAGACATTAACCCAAACATATATGGTCAATTAATATTTGATAAAGGAGCCATGGATATACAATGGCGAAATGACAGTCTCTTCAACAGATGGTGCTGGCAAAACTGGACAGCTAGGAAAATGAAACTGGACCATTGTCTAACCCCATATACAAAAGTAAATTCAAAATGGATCAAAGACCTGAATGTAAGCCATGAAACCATTAAACTCATGGAAAAAAACATAGGCAAAAACCTCTTAGACATAAACATGAGTGACCTCTTCTTGAACATATCTCCCCGGGCAAGGAAAACAACAGCAAAAATGAACAAGTGGGACTATATTAAGCTGAAAAGCTTCTGTACAGCAAAAGACACCATCAATAGAACAAAAAGGAACCCTATAGTATGGGAGAATATATTTGTAAATGACACATCCGATAAAGGCTTGACGTCCAAAATATATGAAGAGCTCACATGCCTCAACAAACAAAAATCAAATAATCCAATTAAAAAATGGGCAGAGGAACTGAACATACAATTCTCCAAAACAGAAATACAGATGGCCAACAGACACATGAAAAGATGCTCCACATTACTAATTATCAGAGAAATGCAAATTAAAACTACAATGAGGTATCACCTCACACCAGTAAGGATGGCTGCCATCCAAAAGACAAACAACAACAAATGTTGGCAAGGCTGTGGAGAAAGGGGTACCCTCCTACACTGCTGGTGGGAATGTAAACTAGTTCAACCATTGTGGAAAGCAGTATGGAGGTACATCAAAATGCTCAAAACAGACTTACCATTTGACTCCTAGGAATTTACCCTAAGAACACAGCAATCAAGTTTGAGAAAGACAGATGCACCCCTATGTTTATCACAGCACTATTTACAATAGCCAAGAATTGGAAACAACCTAGATGTTCATCGGTAGATGAATGGACAAAGAAGATGTGGTGCATATACACAATGGAATACTACTCAGCCATAAGAAGAGAGCAAATCCTACCATTTGCAGCAACATGGATGGAGCTGGAGGGTATTATGCTCAGTGAAATAAGCCAAGTGGAGAAAGAGAAATACCAAATGATCTCACTCATCTGTGGAGTATAAGAACAAAGGAAAAACTGAAGAAACAAAACAGCAGCGGAATCACAGAACCCAAGAATGGACTAACAGAGGATCAAAGCCTAATTTGGCCACCCAGAAAATGAACTAAGATACGATATGATGAACTTCCAACATCAGCGCTCTCTGGAAGAGTCATACCAGAAGATGATCATCAATAAACCTCAACAAAGATCCAGGCGATGCTGCAGTTGTAGCTGCATTCATCCCACCACTTCCTGGACTTGCCATTGGAATGAAGGAGATATCTAAGCTGGCCTGTGCATACAGTAAAACAACAAATCTGACTGGATCTACACTGTTGGAACTCAACCAAGAATTAGGAGAAGTGCAAGTTGTAGCGCACCAAAATCTTACAACTACAGACTATCTACTGTTAAAAGAACATATGGAATGTGAACAGTTCCCAGGAATGGGCTGTTTTAATTTGACTGATTTCTCTCAGACTGTTCAAGTACAGTTGGACAATATCCATCATATCATAGACAAATTTTCACAAATGCCTAGGGAGCCTAACTGGTTTTCTTGGCTTCACTGAAGATGGCTGGTAATTATAGATCTGCTTTGGTTATGTAACTGTATTCCTATTATGTTAATGTGTGTGTGCAATTTAATTAGTAGTTTAGAACCTGTACATGCTTAAGTTACTCTACAAGAAGATATGTCAAAGAAATAATCAATCTTCCCATGTTTTCTTCTGTCTGCTACCTCTATAGCTTTTCTTCTTCCTTCCTAATTACAACCCTTAAATAGAATTCGTGCCTCATATCGAATTTACCGAGTATCATAATTCCTCCAAGTGGTAAAGATACCTCAAGACAAATGCTGGGCATAGAAGCCACAGAGCATAAATCTGCAAAGAAGTAAAAAGCTAACCTTTTCAAACAATAAGGCTTCTCTCTCACTTACCAACTTTACATTTCCCTGTATGGCCCCGGAAGATGACTGGTTAGTCAGAGACGGGTAAGATTCCTCAAGGGAGGAACAACCTAAGACAGGCACAGTTGCAGGGGGGCCATCAGGTGAGAAATTGGGCATCAACAGAGGTGAGGCTTAGAACCTCACCCCCCATGTTTTGAGAGAAATCTTCTGCATCTGTGGATGTTTTATTTCCCTTGTCTAGCTTGGATTAACACATAGTCTACAGGCACACACCTGATCATCTACATTTGCTCTCTTTCAACACTAAACTAAGTTTTCTACCTTTATCTTGCATCTACCTACCACTTCAGCATTTTATTTAAAAAAATAATAATAATAATAAAGGGAGAAATGTGGGATCCACATATAAATCAAGTCTAAAAATTAAACAAATATTCATATTTGACTTGATTGTTTATAGTTCATATTGCGTGATCAAAACCGAAAGTTTCTGTGGTGACTGCCCTTGTACTGTTCACCATGTAAGAACTTATTCACTATGTAAGAATTTGTTCACCATGTAAGAACTTGTTCATTATGCTTCAGAAGATTGAAGACTGACGAGAATTAGGCTTGGGGTGGATTAATGATTGTACATTGAGTATTGACTCCCCTATACAGAATTCTATTGTTGTTAACCATTTGATCAATAAATATGAGAGAAGCCCTCTCAAAAAAAAAAATGCTATCAATAAGATATTGACTATGGCTTCTAGTGGCAACTTCTGGTAGGCTTTGTGCTTCTTCAGAACAGGGTTTTTCAAACTGCAGGTTACAGACCATTACTGGTTGTGAAATCAATTTGATGGCAGAAGTAAAACACAAAACAAACATGCAAAGTTAAGTGTTATTTTGTTAAAAAAAAACCTTTAATAAATATGTATGTGATAAAAAAAAATAAGTAGAGGGGAGTTAGACTGGCAATTTTGGAAAAATTTCTATTTGAGGTCTACCAGAAATAGACTTGGAAAGACAGCTTTCTACTACTGGCCATTTCTTTTCTTTATTGCCTTGCATGTAGTTTTGGAAGGACATAGCACTTGCAGCTGTGACAGTCATCTTTCAGTCATGAGGCCAACAGCTTAAGGAGACAAACCCGATGCTGAGGATGGCCAAGTAGGAAGATCAAAACAGCCTGCTTCTCTGATTAAGCTGTTGAGCTTCTGCATCAGTACAGAAACTACCTACTCCAGTGACTTGTTTAAAATTTAATTACTTGAACACCTGAGAAGTGGGCATCTATGTCTTTATGACTTGTATATGAAGACTTTCTGATGCAGTATTCAACATAGAAAATAAACATATTAATAGACAATGTAAATAGAAAAATGACAAAGTGAAGAGTTTAAGTAAAATATCACCTCAGTCATACAAACTGGCTAGATTTCTAAGCAGACTGTAAATATGTTATTTTGATGATGCAATAATCATAATTTATTCATTTAACCTATATTTAGTAGTAGTTTTAGGCAACAAGTCGGACAATGTAGATAAAACTTAGAAAAAAAAATGGAACTTCCTCTACATTCCTTTCGTTTAATTTTTGTAATCAACCGCATACGTATATTATTTCATTTAATACACACAGCCTCTAGAGAAAAGTATTAAAAACCCCATTTTACAGATGAGGAGAGTGGTGGAGAAATATTCCAACCCACGTCTCTCAGATTCCTTCCCCTGGGGAATCCATAAACCAATGGTTTTCTTATTGGCACAGTGAAAGTCAAACATTAGCTATCTCATAGGGTTACTGTCTTGCCAATGGGGTTCAGCCCCGGGCAAGTTCGCTATGGAGTCAATGTGACCAAAGAAATTGACAGGAAAACGTTCTTTGGGGTGAAAGGGTTTATTACCCGGCCTGTTCTCCCGGCGGTGGGTGGAGCACTAGCGTCTCTGCCTCCGCCCAGAGCACTGGGCCGAGCTCTCTACATAGCGCAATAAATAGCTTATTGCCTGAAGAAAAGGTGTGGACGCGGTAGCCTAGCAACAGGCCAGTTACATCATGAGGTGGTTTAAGTTCAGTGAGGATCCTGGCCATAGGAACCCCAACTTCCCCACACTGCCACTCCTTGTCCTTTTAGGAAAAATGTTTTTTTTTTTGTAGATAATTATTTTTTATTGAAGGGTAGTTGACACACAGTATTACATTACATTAGTTTCAGGTGTACAACACAGTGATTCAACATTTATATACATGATAATTCTAGGTACCAGCTATCACCATACCAAGTTGTTACAATATTTTGACTATATTCCTTATGCTATACATTACATCTCGGTTACTTATTTATTAGGAAAAATGTTTTTTAGAGGCTATAGGAGAACCCGCTCCCACTCAGAAATACTACTAATACTATTAATCCCACCAATTAGATTCAATATCCCAACCACCACTCCCCCATTAGAGTCAGATCTTGTTATAAATACCTCAGATAGTAATTTACACCTGCAAGTGAATTTCTTTCTCAGTCTGAATTTACTTGCAACAGGGAAAGGGAGAGTTTACTTTGGAGACAATTGTGTTTAGGTAATGGGTGACTAGGCCCCTCAGAGGAGGATAAAGAGTATTGAAAGGGAAGCTTTTAGACTCTCTTCTGATTCTGCCTGGGGACCCTGACACCAGAAGCCATCACTTCTGTCAGCCTTGGCTTGTGGTTGTTTTATAATGTTGCAGTTTGGGTGTGTCTTTCTTTTCCCTTAGTGTTTAAAAGTAGTCAAAGGCAGGAACTGTTCGTCTGTAACAATCCCTGAGTTTATGTTTGACATTGAACTACATGTCAGTTAACAAGGAAAAATAAGCAAAAATCACTGCCAGACAGGCAAGGGGGGTGTGGGTGGGGAATATGTAAGATGCGAAAGAGATGTAAAATAATGTTATAGGTTCTGCAAGAGTTGCTAAGGGGTCAAAAAGAGCACCTGTTTATGTCTGCCCTGAAGTGCCAGGGAGAGAGGAAGACACTGTAGGGGAGGAAAAGTAAATTTTCCCTGTATCCTTCTGAGTTCTTAAGCTAAGACCCGTGTCATAAAAGACAGATTAACAAGAGAAAACCAGAGGTTGATTAATGTGTATACTTTGTGTATGCATGGGAGATACCCAGGGAAAAAAGAGTTATGTGGTTTAGAATTCAGACTTAAATACCATCTTAATAGGGAAAGGGGAGGGGGCGTGTAGGCCTCCTAAGGGGGAGTAAATGACTTTTCGGAAGGATGAACCGGCCCTTAGAATAGATGGGAGGTATGATAGATGGTGACAGAGTTTGTCTGGGGAGTGGTGTCGATTTCTAGTCCCCTCTCCTGTGATCCTGTGACAAGAGACAGTCTTCCCTGGCTAATAATTTATGACCACTGAGCTCCTTTTGGAGCATCTGTCTTTAGGCAGATAAAGGGGAGTTTAAAGAAAGCCTGTCCTTGCATTTGCTGTTTTCCAAGTGCACACAGCTCAAAACGTCAGTATTCCCGAAGTGGCTTATTTGAGGATGGCATGTCCTAAACTCCTAGTCGTGTTTTGGAGTGGCATATTCTACCATCCTTCAGTTTCTACTGTGAATTCCAAGGTGTTGGTTTAGGCATGTGGGCATGGTGGCCATTCCTTGAGCAGATGGAGAAGACGGGGAAGAGAATTAATTCCCTTAGCCCCCACGAGAGTCACACCTTAGAGGTTTTAAGTTTCGTTTTTGGCTTTAGGGGATTCTGAGCTTTGAGTTTAAAATGACTAAAGAATAGCCAGGAGGACCCACAGATCCTCGGGAGCCTAGAAACCTGGATGAAGATACAGGTTAGTCATTCAGTAGCATACAGAAGGTAGGTAGCGCCAAAGGAGAGATAAAAGACACATGAGATTTGTTTCTTTAAGATAGTAAGCATTTCTCAGAAAGAAAAAAAAAAAAATCCTTCTGATGCAGAAATCACAACACCTTTTCGTGGATTCTCCTAGGGTCAAAATGGAGACAGTTGGGTCACACAATCCTGGTCGAAAGCAAGCATCTGTAGAAACGGAGGTACAGAATATCCTTCAGTCTTTTCTGTACTTATAGCTTTTTTCAGCAGAGCTTCGGATTCACTGACCTCCACGAGAAGGCTTGGCAGTGTAGTAAGACCAGTTTTCCTAGGATCTTAGTTCTCCGGAGTGAGGTGAGATTCCAGGCCTCACACCAAACAAAGCAGAGGAGACTCAGGAACGACGGCGATGTTCTCCCCGCTCTCTCCACACACAGTCCAGGTGCGGCTGCCTCTCTAGATCGCCTCCTCCAACTGTTTTTGTTGTCCTTTTATGTAACCACGGTTCCTCTGGTCGGAATTAGACCCGGCGCTGCCGCTCTCTTCTCCCCGCCTCTGCTTTCCTTCCCGTCTACTCTCGCTGGAAAGACCTTTCCTCTTAACCTAAATTTAACGCCTTCCGGGAGCCCACACTCGGAACAGATGCGGCACCCAGCGGCCTCGCGGTTGGATCCGAATCTGCCCAGGGCCTAAGGCAGCAGAGTCCGTTGGAGGGCGCCTTGGAGGGCGGAGAAGGGATAAGGCACAGAGCAGACGAGAGATGACGAAATCCCGAGCGGGCGGGGACAATTTAGAGCGCTTCCCGCCCGCGCGCTTTCGGTTTCCAATCTGGTCCGATACTCTTGTATATCAACGGGAAGGCGCCCTGCCCGCCGCTAGAGCTTGTGTTTTCAGGCCACAGTGACCATGTCTGGCCGGGGAAAGGGTGGGAAGGGCTTAGGTAAAGGTGGTGCTAAGCGCCACCGCAAGGTCTTGAGGGACAATATCCAAGGGATCACCAAGCCAGCGATTCGGCGCCTTGCCCGGCGTGGAGGAGTGAAGCGGATTTCCGGCCTAATTTACGAGGAGACCCGGGGTGTGCTGAAGGTGTTCCTGGAGAACGTCATCCGGGACGCGGTCACCTACACCGAGCACGCCAAGCGCAAGACGGTCACTGCCATGGACGTGGTGTACGCGCTCAAGCGACAAGGACGCACCCTGTACGGCTTCGGAGGCTGAACTGCCGCTTGCTAGTTACTCGTGTAACAACCCAAAGGCCCTTTTTAGGGCCAACCATATAGTCTTCAGAGGCGCTGGGCACTTGTGCGAAGAATAAGGTACCTTTGCGTTTGGTGGGAGTTGGGTCACCCTCGGGTCAGGAGCTTGAGGGGAGCTTGTATCCAGGACCTGACAGCCCAGGTAGTTTGCCGAAGACTGCTTCTAAGCCGTCGGCCATCATTTTCGTTTGTCGTTGTGGACCCTATCACAGTGCTTCAGATTCGAACAGTATTTTGGTTTGCCTATGAGTGCTATCTTAATCGGCGCTTCTTAGGGCTGTACAAAGCAGAAACCGGGAAAGTGAGGCGAGGCCCAGTCTCCTCCCTGCAGTCTCACTGCGTTTGCTTGGGCAGAAGAGTTGGGCAGCAGCCCCGGAGGATTCACAGCTAGCGAGGCCGGCTCTGCCCCCCTGGTGGTTTTGAGCCTCCTCAGTTAACCCGCGGGGCTTCACTTCCACCTGTACAAAGAGGGAGACTGAGCCAGCCAGATAGCTTCAGGGTCCTGCTCACGTTGGATAGGTAGTGTTTTGTGAAACCCTTACTTTCAAGTGTACTCTGCTCACTTGAAAAGGTACAGGAGCACTTGCAAAGCCGAATTCGGCCATCAGGTATTCAGAAATCAAGGAAAAGAAGTACGTTGTTACAGCAGAGATGAGCTCCCTAGTGCAGTTCAAAATAAATTTACTATACACTAACTGGCCCGTATGAAAGGTATTTTTGGTTTCCTGTGTTTTTGGTGTTCAATAGAAAGGCCCCTCAATTATTTGCTGAGAACTTTTTTTGGGAGGGGGGGTGGGGGGGTTTTGGAGTAACATTCAAGGGAGAATTTAGTCAAAGACCGATAAGGTCTTGTCTTTCAGTGATGACATCGTGAAGATACAGATGCAAAGACAAATATGATCCTTCTGTAAAAGCTGAAAAAGACTGTAATCTTAACGTTGTGAAAGCAAGTCTTCAAGAAACATAATTCAGGTATGTGACTCTCCTGTTAGGGTCAAAGGATGCAAGACTTGCCCCCTAAGAGCTTATCAGAATGGGGGAGAAAAATAACACATACATGCACACTTACATAAATGGCTGAACAGCTCATGGTAGCACATACTCAGTATGATGAGAGAAATGCAGACAATAATTATAGAGTCCTAGGTCTACAGAAGTCATTGGCTGCTGGGAAGCAGAAAAGCTTGGCTGTGGAGGTGGGCTTGTGTCAGGCTTTGAAGAAAGAGCAGAATGCCTGGCACCTACTGAGATACACAGTAAAGGAAGAGGGGAGAAGGGCAGGAGGACCAAGGAGGGAGTTGCAAGAATAACATTTGTGAAGACGTCCAGGTGAGAAATAAATAAGAGGACTCAACGTTCCAGATGTTTCATTTTCCCTTTAAATTAAAGCCTCAGCTGCAACTGGCAGCATTTCTATTTCAAAAATCACTGCTTTTTGTTTTTTAACTTTAAAGGCAACGCCAACTGAATATAATCTGTTCCTTACTGAGATAACTCTGGAGAAGGAGATGACAAAAGTTGGAAGGGAAATCAAATAATAAAGGAAGGGGGTTGGGGAAACATGTGCAGTCCAGTGTCTAAACTAGTGGTTCTCAAAGTATGGTCTCTAATCTAGAAGCATCAGATCACCTGGGAACTTGTTAGACATGCAAACTCTTGGGCCACCGCAGGCCTCTTGAATGAGAAACTCTCGGGGCTGAGACTTAGCAATTTGTAGTTTAACATAACCTCCAGGTGATTCGGATCCATATTAAAGTTTGAGGACCACTGGCCTAAGTAACAGTTTTTCTTTAAATGAAACAAAATTATTCAGAAGCTGAATATATATATTGTCCTAATTTGTTTACCATAATGTTAAATTTTGCTTTCTTTGATGGAAAAGAAAAACGTTAGATGAATCACCCTAATAAATTTTCTCTAAGATAAAAATATTGCAAGAAGGAAAAGGATGAAACAGCTTACTTCCTCAAAGCGTTTGGGGCAAACATAAAAGACGTATTATGACTGAAAAATGCAGTCAACTTGTTTTGCTAAATATTCTGGGTTTGTATCTTTAATAGTATAGAATTTCGTGATCAATGGATGTGTTTCCTAAATTTCTCTAAGATCTTGTCCTTTACCCATCAATTATACATCTTCTTTACAGTGATTTTAATACTGATCCTCGGTCCTATCTTGTCTACTCCACTAAATAGTATTATGGTATTGTGTAAATGGATCCTATGTTAGTTGTGTCCAGCCTCTGAATATGGCCAGATTATGGAATATGCCTTATGCATCTTTTTGCATTAATAAATGACTTTTTTGATGTTATTATTCTTAACCCTCTGTAACAGTAATGAATATAATGCGATTTTATCTCTGATCTGCTAACAAAATAACTTCCTTCTCACTTCCAACCCTGAGTGGGTTAGGTGCTCTCTGTAAGCCAGCCCTGGCTGCCATCTCTCCCCTCCCTGGGGGAATTCAGGACTTCCATTGGAATACATGTAAATGATTATAGAATCCAATCTGTGGGTCCAATTCCACTACTATGGTCATAGAGGCACCTAAGTGTCCCCCTGGCTAATCAAACCTCAAAATGGACCAGTTTGAAGCCTTCCCTTCCCTTTCCAGGCTCCGTACTTCCCTGAAGAGCAGCATTATCCTCCCACTATCACCCAGGCTAGATGTTCCTAAGCCATCTTTCACTACATTCTTATTTTCTTCCCTCGAAATCTTTCACTCTGTACTTTATAATTCTAGCTATTGATAATAACATGTGTTATTCTCTACTTGAGCCAAAAGAACTGAACTATTTATGCGGAATGTTAATAGTATATTTAAATATGCATGGATGTATAGAGAATTATCAGGAAGAATGTTCATAATAAAAATTTATGAAAGACTTATAAGTGTTGGTTTTGGTTATATTCACCGAACATTTCTGAATTCTTGGAATTTCTTAAAATAAGCATGTATAATTTCCTTCCAAACAATCAGAAGTTGATAGATGGTAGACAGATAGACAGACAGGCAGACAGATAGATAATCTAGGCTGTATGAACCATGGCAAATCCTAGCTTTGCCAAAGTTCAGTTTTCTCATCTTTGGTGTTACTGAGAAATCCCTTCTCAGAGGAATGATTTAAGGCTCAAAGGAGAGAATCTATTTGAAAGACTGAAGTCATGAAGTGACATAGAAGCCAAAGTTTATGTATTTATTGCCTATTTCATGAAACCTAATTCTCATATGTTCTATAATCACTATAGATTATAGTGAGGAAGAGAAGGGAAGAGAGGGAGTTAGCATAGCCAGAGTTTTAAGAGGAAGGCAAAGATGAGGTCTGATTAGGTTGGCAGGGCCAGATTTTTCAGGATTATATCAGAAAGATGTAAAGTCATCTTAAAGAATCAAATAGATTCCCCAGCTGACTCCACTGTTACAACGCGCTTAAATATATTACTCAAGAATATTAAATGCTTCAATAGAAAGAGAAATGAACAAATAAAGAGGAAAGAAGAAACTAATCATAGTTAACAAGCAAGCACAGCTTGTCTACTTCAGACATAAAAGTAGAGCATGTGTGGTAAATGCAGACCCAGGAAGGGGTGGAAGGACCAGGCAGAGGCGTGATGTCACATCGTCAGGAGGTAGACGAGGTCCTCAGTACCCACGCCTTAGATCAGCCATCCCTCTGTGATGCCTGCTGTGGCCCAGTATGTCCTCTGCATGGTGTGCACAGAGTGATCCACAGCCATTCAGCAGGTTATTGGTGGCCAACAACTGTGGCCAGGTATAATTGCCCCTATATCTCACTGATAAAGGAAGCATGAATTAGCTTCAGACACTCTGCATCTGCGGAGCCTCCCTGCCCACTCCCCACTCTAGACCCCGTGACCGCAGCGCCAGTGGGGAAGGCTGATGCAGCACCTGGAAACAGGACAGAACACTGGGTGACCCAGGGCTTGATTCTGTGGGGTACTTCCCCCATCATTGCACCCTATTGTAAGTGTGTTAGCCTTTCTTATCTCTTTCCCTTTCCTCCTTGTTTTATGTTTTAAATGGATTCAATTATTTGCCAGACTTGAACATCTTCTTTGGGCCTATGAGCCTTTCTGTTCAGTGGGATTGCTTAGCTGGTGGTGGAGTGGGAGGCCATGATTATGAAAAAATATCACAACGATGACAGTACAGAAGAGGGCTGGACATAAGGGAGAGCAACAATGCCCATGGGACTGTGAGCATGCTGGTGCTCTCCGCGGCAGATGGGAGCCGGACTCTCTTGTGAACTATACCCAGTTTCTGCAATGAGGCCGCCTTTAGAGTGAAACTGTCCTGGCTGAATAATGGCCGCCACTGAGGTCATCTGTGTCCATGCTCTTCACCAACTTCCTGATTGTAGTTTGGCTTCCCATATAGTTTTACCATATAGGGAGTTAGTGGGCTGATCAGTTTCACTTCTCATGGGAAATCAAGAGCATGAGTTTTGGAACCAGACTATTCAGGTTAGGATCTTAACCTCACCATTTACTAACAGTGAAACCTTGGGGAAATGCTTTAATCTTTGAGCCTCATTTTCTTTATCGGTAGCATTAGGATGAAAAGAATACCTACTGTATCATACTGTTATGTGGATGATGTATTAGTATTAATGAAGCAGCACTATGACTGGCACTCAATAAATAAATAAATGATAAAAGCTATTATTAGGGTTTTTGCATCTGTCCCTTGAGAGTCTGTCTGGTCAGTGGGATCTAGTCCCAGAGAGCCCACCACCCCGGCCTACCCACAAAATGAAATTTCTGAGTCTACGGAGCCAAGGACCAGAGGCTGGAATGAGGTGCGCATGGGCCCAGGAGCTCATCCTGATGACCTGAGGGGCCACCAGCCCTTCGCCTCCTTTTCTACTGCTTTACCATACAATATGACCAAATGCAAAACCCAAGCAGTGAAAGAAAGGGGGGTGGGGGTGGAGAGCAAACAAGGAAACAGACCCCAAGCCAAAACCTGCCTGAGGAAAATCCAATCATGAGCTCAAAGTTTAACCCTGAGCAGGGACTCTGAAGAGCAGGTGAAGGTCACTGCTTAAGAGAGAAAGTTTGCAAGGAGATCAGGAAACACCTAACTTTTTACTCATCCTGATGTCTGAGAGGGATTATGAGATTCAGAACCAAATAACAAACAGACCAAACTTAAAAGTTGGCTAATGTCCAGAGTCAGTTGTACCAAAACTTTGGAAGCCGATTTAGCAGTAACTGTCAAAGTTACCCTTCAGATATACTGAAAAATGTACTAGAAGTTATATGCACAAGGATAATAAATAGCAGCAGTGTTTTTAGTGACAAAAATCTGGAAAAATACCTAAATATCCATTGAGTCTGAGTAAATAACTTAATAAACATCCATTAAATGCAAACCTGCACATTCTTTAAAAAGACTGAGGCTGATGGTTACAGAATAATTTTTATATTTGTAAGGATTGACATAGAAAGAGTTTTAAGATACGTGTGTGTGTGTGTGTGTGTGTGTGTGTGTGTGTGTGTGTGTGTAACAGGGACAAAGATTAGATAGATGTTTCTTATTAACATAGCACAATATCACAGCTAACCACACCCTAAAGAGATGGATCTTGGAGAACCTTGTGTGGGAAAAACTGAAGTGCTCAGTTGGCCAGGATCCTCACTTGAACCTAAAACTACTTGATGATGTAATTGGCCTACTGCTAGGCCACTGCTTCCACACCTGTAGGTTGATTGAGTCACTATATAGCGAGCTCTGCCCAGTGCTCCGGGCAGAGGCAGAGATGAAGGAGGACCACAGACCTGCAGACTGCTGGGTGCAGACCTAATTAATTCTAGTGCTCGACCTATTGCAGGGAGAACAAAGCCGGGTAATAAGCCCTTTTACCCCAGCAACGTTCCATTGTCTTACTGAATCCATGGTGAGCTTGCCCGAGGCTGAAACCCATTGGCAAGACACTTTGAAACTAGGCAGAGGAGATTAGACTCAACAGAACGAAACTTGGAGACCTTTATTGATTCTGAGCAAGTTGAGAGCGATATTCTGGGAAGGTTAGTCTGGCTGAGGTATGCAAGCTAGAGTAAACAGGGGCAGAGAACGAGAAACTGAACCCAGTTAGGAGGCTGTTGGAAGCCATAGGGAGCAGCAGGTGGCAGCAGGATTGAAGACAATTGGGAAAATAGATGGTGATGGGAGGAGGCACAGAAATCCCTGGTTCCCCTAAACTTGAAGTAGTCGTTAGGATTTAATTTGGACACCTCTCCTCAATTTCAATTAATTTTTAAATAAAAGAATAATGAGTGATGGTTCCCATCTATTTAATACCTACTATGCAGCATTTTAAATCTTCAGAACAACCCCACGTGGAAAATATTATGCCTGTTTTACAAAGCAAGAAACTAATGTTTATGCAATTTAAACAACTTGGCATTCTCTGATACACTATGATGTTCCTGAATCTTACTAAAAGATTTGTCTAAAATTTGCAAATCACAAATAATCTGGGGATCTTTAATACCTATGCCATATTCTTTTAATAGAACCATACAATATCGGTGCTGGAAAGGACCCAAGAAACCATCTAGTCCAGTTTCCTCATCATATTTTTCCTCTGGTTTCAGGACAAAACTCTGCTCTAGCTTCCTTTCCCCACCAGGTCGCTAAGTGGTGTAGACATTTATGCAATTGAGCAAGCCAAGCAAAGAAGAGCCTTGAGCAAAACAAGCTCAGAGGCTTGTCCTTTGGGCCACCTCTTTATAAGCTCTTCCCAGGGACTCTCAGGGGTTCCTCTGGCTCCAGTGGGCAGATGAGAGAATTCAGTGGGGTCTCTAGTTCTGCCTCCAGATCAATGCTCTCCGCTTCCTGAAGGACACGGCCACTTGCCAGTGCCTGTTGACAGCTCTGACATGTGGCCTGAAGAGAACTCTTCAGCAGCTCCCTGTCCCAGGCAGCCTATCCACTGACAGTGGCACCATCCTCCCGGTCACTTGGGTGGGCGGGAAGGTCTTGAGACACCTTTGATTAGTTTTTGCCCCAGCAACCTCGCTCTGTCCCTTTCGCCATCCAGGTCCGGGCAACCTTCTATGTGCAATAACGTCAAAGCTTTCCCTCCAGTCCACTGCTGTGGCCGGTTCCCTTGTTCTTCTCACCATCGGCACCTCTCATCTGCCATGTCTCTGTGGCCTTGTGGCTTGGCCTCCTGCCTCAGGGACTGCTTGCCTCTGACTCCTTCACCTTCTTTATATACACGGTTCTGATTTGCTACCCACCTGCTTAAGGCCCTACCTCTGATTGGTCCTCCCCCCTCATTTCCTGACCTTTCCCTTACCCCACACACAGAAAAAGTCTACTGTGGTTAGAACTATTTTTTTGTTTCTATACATGATTGCAAAACATATTAATGTATTTTTAATTTACATGAATAGTATTAAGTCTCATTCCATGTATTACCTTATTTCCCTCAGAACTATGTTTTTAAGATCTGCCCTCGTTAGGTGTCTGTTTAATCCTCTGTCTCTTACTGCTGCGGAGTCCTCCCCGGAGTGAATCCACCACATTTTCTCTATACACCCTCACAGCGATGAATGCCCACATCGTTTCTAACGTCCCATCACCCTTGTCATGTTACCAAATAGATCTGTGTGAGAATTTCTTTTGGATAAATATCCAGCAACAGAATTGCTGGTCCCTACGATGTGTGTCATTCATTGGCCCAAGTGCCAGGCTGCCCTTCAGAATGGCTGCTTTTCTCCACACCCCATCAGCAGGGCACCAACCACCTAAGCCTCCATTCCTACCAACCCTTGGCGTTTTTCAGCTTTCTAATGCTTTCCTGAGGACCCAGTGTAAAGCAGCATCTTAGTTTTGCTGTAATTTGTCTTTCTCTGATTACTTATATTTGAGCATCTCTACATGTTAAATTTTTTTGCCTCTACTTTTATCATTGTTCCCCCTGCACTGTTTGTAGAGTAAAATCTATTCCCTCCCCAGTTTGGCATCCAAAACCCCCATTAAGCTGGCCTCAAAGTCCCCACTACTGAAAAGTCACTCCCCATTCCTGGCTTTGGCCCACCCTGTGGAGCAGCCGCCACTCACAATTCTCCCTGTGTGTTGTTTTTTTTTCTTCTGGCTCCTCTGCCTGGATTAGACTCCCTGCCCTATCCCAAGTTCTCCCACAGGAAGAGTGCCATGGTTTTCTCACTTAGAATGACCCTTTCCCTCTGAACTTCCAGATCACTCATCTGCACCTTTCTCTGCTACCTACTACAGCACTTCTATTGTAGTACGTGTCTTCTCCTCACAGAGCTTAAAGACCTGGTTCCCACTTCTGCAAACTCATACACAGGCTTCCAGGTATGAATAGATGTCCAGATTCCTGTTGAACAAAATAACGATTTTTAACTTGAGTGGTGACGTTACTTTGTACTTTGTAATATTCTCTATTGCAGTGGTTTTCAGTTGCAGATTGTGTGATCCATTAGCAGGTGGGAACATCAATTTAGAAAATGGGAGACAGTATCTTTCTTAATGAAACAGAATAGCATTGAAAAAATGCATCTCAAGTGAGAAAAAATTATCTTTCTGAATGTATGATTATATCTTACTGTAGTCTGGAGTCAGTAGAGATCAGACAGAGAGTTATTGTACATGTATAGGGATACTATATATATCTCTGTATTTAACTATTACATTTTCTTCTGAAACCATGCATCCAAAACACAAAGCAAAGCAAAAGACCCCGAATAGCCAAAGTAATCCTGAGAAAGAAGAATAAAGTGGGGGGAATCTCACTCCCCATCGTCAAGCTCTACTACAAAGCCATAGTAATCAAGACAATTTGGTACTGGCACAAGAACAGAGCCACAGACCAGTGGAACAGATTAGGGACTACAGACATTAACCCAAACATATATGGTCAATTAATATACGATAAAGGAGCCATGGACATACACTGGGGAAATGACAGTCTCTTCAACAGATGGTGCTGGCAAAACTGGACAGCTACATGTAAGAGAATGAAATCCCATACACAGAAGTAAATTCAAAATGGATCAAAGACCTGAATGTAAGTCATGAAACCATAAAACTCGTAGAAAAAAATATAGGCAAAAATCTCTTGGACATAAACATGAGCAACTTCTTCATGAACATATCTCCCCGGGCAAGGAAAATAAAAGCAAAAACGAACAAGTGGGGCTACCTCAAGTTGAAAAGCTTCTGTACAGCAAAGGACACCATCAATAGAACAAAAAGGTACCCTACAGTATGGGAGAATATATTCGTAAATGACAGATCTGATAAAGGGTTGACATCCAAAATATATAAAGAGCTCACGCACCTCAACAAACAAAAAGCAAATAATCCAATTAAAACATGGGCAGAGGAGCTGAACAGACAGTTCTCCAAAGAAGAAATTCGGATGGCCAACAGACACATGAAAAGATGCTCCACATCGCTAGTTATCAGAGAAATGCAAATTAAAACCACAATGAGATATATCACCTCACACCAGTAAGGATGGCTACCATCCAAAAGACAAACAACAACAAATGTTGGCGAGGTTGTGGAGAAAGGGGGGAACCCTCCTACACTGCTGGTGGGAATGTAAATTAGTTCAACCATTGTGGAAAGCAGTATGGAGGTTCCTCCAAAAGCTCAAAATAGACATACCATTTGACCCAGGAATTCCACTTCTAGGAATTTACCCTAAGAATGCAGCAGCCCAGTTTGAAAAAGACAGATGCACCCCTATGTTTATCGCAGCACTATTTACAATAGCCAAGAAATGGAAGCAACCTAAGTGTCCATCAGTAGACGAATGGATAAAGAAGATGTGGTACATATACACAATGGAATATTATTCAGCCATAAGAAGAAAACAAGTCCTACCATTTGCAACAACATGGCTGGAGCTAGAGGGTATTATGCTCAGTGAAATAAGCCAGGCGGAGAAAGACAAATACCAAATGATTTCACTCATATGTGGAGTATAAGAACAAAGAAAAACTGAAGGAACAAAACAGCAGCAGAATCACAGAACCCCAGAATGGACTAACAGTTACCAAAGGGAAAGGGACTGGGGAGAATGGGAGGGTAGGAAGAAGAAAGGGGGTATTATGATTAGCATGTATAATGTGGGGGGTGGGGGAAAGGGGAGGGCTGTGCAACACAGAGAAGACAAGTAGTGATTCTACAACATCTTGCTACGCTGATGGACAGTGACTGTAATGGGGTTTGTGGGGGGGACTTGGTGAAGGGGAGAGCCTAGTAAACATAATGTTCTTCATGTAATTGTAGATTAATGATAACAAAATAAAAGAAAAATAAAATAAAATAAAAAAGCAAAGCAAAGCACAAGGACCCATTTCCACCCCCAGTTATCTTTTGGCTGGGCTGGGTGACCCACTTTCCCAGGTGTGTCTCCCTCACCAGGTTTAGTTTCTTCAACTATTCAACAGGAATTAAAATAAAACAAAACTCCTTCCTCCCAGGGTTATGGTGAAACTGAATGAGAGGTGGTGAGTAAAAGATGAACCCTAAGGTATCTAGCGACCTTTCTTTTTCCTACTGTCTGAGCCACATGGTCTAAAAGCCAGTCTAAATTACCCAATTTGTATGTGTGTGTCGTTCTTTTTTCTCCATGACACGGCTGTTATTGGGATTTGCAACTATTTGTATTAATGTCATTAATATCTACATCATCAGCGTTAACCATGCTGTTGATATTGACTTACAACCACATGCAAGACTCTGTTCTGAGCACTTTGTGTGGATGATATTATCTCTTTTCGTCCTCATAGCAATCCTGAAGTGGGTGCAATTATGACCCTGCCTTACACACGAGGAAATGGAGATCCCAGGCTTTTTTCTTGGGAGCCTTTTCCTGGTTAGGGGTCAGGAGCGCTAGCCCTTCCCTCTCCACTGCAAGGGGCCTCAGGCCTCAGCCCCGGTTCGTAGCAGCGAGGACCCTAAACTTCTGTTCCCATCCCCTTTCTTTCCTCTGCCATCCTTCCTCCTCTTTCCACCTCTCTTTATGTATACTCTACTCTCTGCTCCTGATTGCACCCCAACCACCTGCCACATCCCCAAAAGATCCTGTCAGCAGGGCTGAATTGGATGCCTTTGGGGATAGTAAAACAGACACGCCTCCCGGATCATCTGCATTCAGGAACAGATTGGAGCACTGGTGGGGGGCATGTAGCTCAGTGAACTCTTTTCTCAGTTACCATCACCAGGAGCGGGCTAAGTCTGGGACTGTGGCCATTCAAGGGACGCCTGGCCTTTCCAGGCACCCCGCCCATGGGCAGTTTTCCTGCTCCTTTGTTCCAGGACCCCCATGGAACTTGGAAGCTCTACCCAGAGGTCCGGTCCAGGCCTGCTCTTGGTCTGTAACTTCAAGGACCCCATGAGCCGGGGGTATGTTGTGCCCAACTCCCTCCTGGAAGGCAAAGAGTGAGAGGGCAGGTGAATCTGGCCCCTCACCAAGCATTTCCTGACCACCTACGGGGTGCCAGGCACTGCTTGGGTTGGCGCTAGTGCCACAGGGATGACCAAGGACAAATCTTCACCCTGATTCCCTCCCTGGAATACTGCCAGCCCAGTGCTGGGGGCAGGGAATAGGATAAAAGCGGGAGAGGCAACGAGGAGGGCCCAAAGAGGAGAAATGGAAGGAAGGGCTACAAAGGCTGGGTCTTGAAGCAGGGCTTCTCAGGGCTACAAAAAGGGGAGGGCGGAATGTGTGAAGACACTGTATACCTGGGACTGCAGATGTTCTGTGGGTCTAGAACCTACTTGTTCAGCTGGTAGAGCAACTGAAACCTGTGGCGGCTCTGAGATACACCAGGAACTCGATGTATATTGAAGTAATTTTTACTGGGGTCTTTTTAATTTAATAACTATTAATAGAGTTGCTAAAATAAATTGAACGCTTATTCTGGACCAGACATTTTTTACTACCTTATAGGAATTGTCACTTTTAATATTTCTAATAACACTATTAGCAAGATGCTATTGTCTCCGTTTTACAAGTGGGAAAAGTGAGGCCTACAGAGATTTACTTGCTGAAGTGATGTTAATACGGGCAAGGCCAGGATTCACATTCAGGTCTTACTCCGAGTCCCTACTAGCTATGTACCTCTGCTGCTGAGAACTGCCATGCAAAAGAAGGTGGGCTTTATTCTGAAGGGAATGGGAACAAAGTGGACAAATTTTAAGCAAGAGGGTGACAGGCGCAAGAGATACGTTTTTAAAAAGATAGCTCTCACACAGAGTGGAAGCTTAGTGGCAGAGCAGAGAATCTAACTTGAATATTTAATCCTCTAGATCAGAGCTGGTGAGGGCATCAGTTAAGGCAGGGACCATGGATGGAGAGGGTGATAGAATTGAAAGTCAGAAAGTAGATTTCATGGCCTGAAAATTGGTGACTCATGAGATTTGGACCAAGGAAAAGAGGAGGGAACTTCTGACCTGAACAGATGGAGGGATAAGGGTGTCTTTCAGTAAGACGGGAAATACGGACGGGAGAGAAATGGTCTTGGGGAGCAAAATGATGCAGTTCTGGAAATAAACTGATTTTGAAGCACCTATTATCCACCCAGAAGGACTTGGCCATGGGGCAGTTATAAATATTTGTGTAGAGTTCAGGATAGGGGTCTCAGCAGAAGACAGACATTTTGGGAGCTCTCAGTAGAGAGACAGAGATATGGAAAGCAAGGAATCTGTGATCTCACCTGAGTTGCAGAGAGAAAAAAAAAAAAAGCAACGGCCAAGGTCAGGCCAGCGTGGGTGAAACGAGAAATATTGACAGGCCTAGAGAAGTGGAGGAGAATAGGAGAAAGCTGACATGGGGACCTGGCTAAAGATAAGAATGACCAGGAGAGGGTGTGAACCCAAAGAGCGGGTCCTCTTCCAAGGAAGCAAAGGGCCATAATACCACTTGGTCTCCCTCTACACACACACACACACACACACACACACACATACACACACACACACACAATTAAAATCTGTACAAAGACTGTCTTTCATTTCTGAAAATTCCAAGATTCAGGGTGGACTTTTCCTGCAGCCACGCTAGCCATGCAGAAGCTAATTATTAGAGGAAGAGCATGTATTTACCTTGTCGTTAATTTTATCCTTTAACTCTCAACTGAGAGTAAAGAATCATTTAAGTACAGAAATGATTAAATACTAAAACTTACATTTTAAGTCATTATCTTGTATCGATGAACTCAGTTTATGCAGTTCTCCCAAGTGGATTTGAAAGACTGCTGATGGTAGGCCTTTACAGTGACAAGAATACATCAACAATGCCACTAAACTTCCCTTTGGGATCCAGACAGGGAGACTTCCTGGATGTCAGAGGTGCTCAGACTGGTAAATTAAAGTACTGTGATTTGGGGGGCAGGGCAGGAAGAGGATGTAGAGGACTGACACCCGACACTAACATCGCAGGTTCTAAAAGGTCTGGTTTAGCTGCTCTTGGGCCAAAGGTGCTGGACAAGTCACTCACTTGAGAGCCTCAGAAAGCCCTATGTTCCTATGTTCCTGAAAGGTTTGCCACAAGGCTGGATGAGATTGATGGGTGCAAAGTTGCTACTTCTCAAGTCAGAGAGTACAGGCCCAGGCCCGTGGACCTGTTAGGCAGAAAGACAGAAATGAGCGAGATGGAAAGGAGAAAGGGCCCCCCAAAGATGGCTCAAGGAGTTGATCAAATAGAACCAGAGAGCCAGAAATGACTCAGAGAGTTAATCAGATGAAGCCACAGGGTCCAAGAGCGACTCAGGAAATGTCCAGGGTCCCCCCATATAAGAAACATCAGAGGCACAGGCACAGCACAGCCCCTGTCCCCATTTCGCCAATCAGAATAAGCCTAGAGAGCCGACAGCTGTCAATCGGGGACCTCTCTGCCCTGCCAAAAACCACATAAAAGAAACCTCAGAATGAGCATCCACGCCTGCCTGTCTCACCTTAGGCAGGCCTGCTCTGTTACTCTATGCAGACTGTATTAAAACTTACTTTGCTTTCTTGACTTTGGTCTCTCGTCTCACTGTATCTGACTTCCCTGTGACACCGAGCCGAGTCCTTTCCTTCCTAACAGACCCATCCTGCATTTGGAGGCCCAAGCAGAGAACGAGGGCCTGAACAGAGACCCAGAGGCATGCTCTGAAAATTGCTGTGACTCTGGGGCAGAAAAATGTGGCAACCTTTAATAGGGGGCCGCAGTCCCTACACTGCTTTCCTCTTTTTCTGACACATCTCAGGAGAGGTACTGGGAGCTTTAAAAGCCAAAGTTTCTTTCCTTTCTCCTTTTTGCCCTCTGTGAATTCTCACTGATCTCTCTAATGAACGCTTTTAACCTGTCAATGTGCCGAGACAAAACAGAAAACATGTCTTGGCCTCTTCTGGGTCCGAATAAGTGACTAAGAAGGTTGAGAAGACGTGTTCTCTAAAGTCATGTACAGCCTTTGTAAATGAGCTCTGTGGAGATGGGCTCTGCAAGACCCTGCCCTACTCCCCCAAACCCACTAAGAGGCCTTGCACTTCCACCTCCCAAATGGTACAAGAATCACTCCTAAGGCCTCCACCCTCACTATTTCCTTCCACCTCCCAAATGGTACAAGAATCACTCCTAAGGCCTCCACCCTCACTATTTCCCAATAGTGGGGAAATTCATCTCCCCAAAGGAAGACCATGTTCTGCCTGTTTGATGTCTCTTCCCGAGAACTTGAATTCAGAGCCGTCCATCTATCCTTTCTCTACATAATCCCTCAAATACCTGAAAACAGAGTTCCCACGACTGAAAGGAAAAAGAAAAGAAAAAAAAAAAAAAACACGTAGAGAAATACCAAGTCTGGTGAGGAAATCCAGACACAGGTCAAAGGTATTTATTTGCCAACGCCTGGACAGAGTACTCCTGTGAGTCTCCTGTGGACAACCGCAAGGAACGGTCCAATCAAGACCCAGTCACTTAAGGTCTGTCCACACACCCTACTGTGCCGCCCTGTAAGTCCGGGGAAAGGAAACCCCGGGGCAAAATAGCTCTAAAAACCGAAGTCAGTCAAAGGGAGAAATAAAGTTAAAAAATCCGTTTCTTGCTTACAAAGCGCAGTCCGGGGGCCCTTCACGCTTTCCTGCTCCAGCAGAAGCAAAACCGGCCCTCCCCTCCCCTTTCGCGTACAGCGAAATGGAGAACTTCTCTCCACCCCTAAGGAATGATGCAAACGCTGTAAAGCCGTACTTCTTTCCACCTTTGAACACCTACTGATGTGCAGGTGTACTAAAGCCAGGCGAGATACTCTGGAAATACAATTTTAACCCACACGCCCTCCCCGCCGGGTTTTGCCTAGGAGCCGAGTAGGCAGTGATATCCTAAACGGCCAGAGAAGCGGGGTAATCACCGACACCCGAGCGCAGAAATCCCGAACTTGAACCGGCCGAAACCCGGCGACAGGAAGGCGGCGATCTCCCCTTCCCAGCAGGGGAGCCGCTCGGGATGGGGCTGGAGGTCGCGGGCGCGCAGCTCTGCGTCGCTGAGGCCAGGCCGAGCGTCCCCTAGTGACTCCTCCGGGTCTCAGCACACCGTCGACACCGAGGCTCCTGCCGGCCCTGCCGTGAGTTTGCAATTTGGGGTCACCGTCCAGTGCAAAAAAGCGCCCGACCACGGAAGCGCGCGAGCCCGCTGCGGCGGGAGGGCCGGATCACAGCCGCCTCGAAAGGCGGCGAATCCAGGTGCCCAGGAAGAGCGGCGGCGCGGCGGCCCCGGCAGTCCAGTTTACGCGAGCGGCTGACCGAACCTCTGCGCAAAGGTCAGAGCAGACCCCACAGCGGCTGAGCAAGACGGGGGGGTGAGGGGGTGGGGGCCTAGACCTGACGCCTGGCCTTTGGCCTTATCTGCTGACAGCCCAACGTTTTACCTCCCGCTCTAATGCCCTCCCCTCCCGGCGCATTAAGGCAGTACGCTCTAAGGGCACACACAGGGCGAGTAGGCACAGCTTCTTCCAAGTGCTGCTTGTGGGTGGCTCTGAAAAGAGCCTTTGGATATGATGGAACCTCGAGGCGAGAGCGTACTTTCTAAGCCCGCTCCCCGCGGATGCGGCGGGCCAGCTGTATATCTTTGGGCATGATGGTCACGCGCTTGGCGTGGATGGCGCACAGGTTTGTGTCTTCGAACAGCCCTACCAGGTAGGCCTCGCTCGCCTCCTGCAGCGCCATCACGGCGGAACTCTGGAAACGCAGGTCCGTCTTGAAGTCCTGCGCGATCTCGCGCACCAGCCTCTGGAAGGGCAGCTTGCGGATCAGCAGCTCGGTAGACTTCTGGTAGCGCCGGATCTCCCGCAGGGCCACAGTGCCCGGCCGGTAGCGGTGCGGCTTCTTCACGCCGCCCGTGGCCGGCGCGCTCTTGCGGGCCGCCTTGGTGGCCAGCTGCTTCCGCGGTGCCTTGCCACCGGTCGACTTGCGGGCGGTCTGCTTTGTGCGGGCCATAGCGGACCAAACCACGAGCTGCGCAGTGCAGATTCTGGAAGACTAACGAGGTGCGGGCCCAGGCAGCGGTCTTTATAGGCACAGTCTTTTCCCCATTGGGCGGGACAACAATTGAAAGTCCCGCGCTGGCGGGCCATTGGCTGTGACGTCATCGACACCGCACCACTGATTGGTTTGGGTAAAATCCTCCCTATCCCGCCCACCCCACCCCTTTCTACTTTTGCCGTTTGCCAGGGGTTGTTCCCTACCTTGTTTTCCCTTTCTTTCGAGGCCAGAGTCCGTCCTTTTCGATCCCAGCTGCGTTCAGTGTTCACTCCTCAGCCCCACACTCCCTTAAAACACGCTATCTACCCTCTTCCTTCCCTCACTTTGCAGCTGCCGAACTGAAACGAACCTCAGATCTTCCGTTTGTCCCCTGCCGGCAGAACGCCTTGTTACTCTTCCGGAGTTCGTTTACCTTACCTGCTTGGTCTGACGCATCGTTTTTTCCCGCCTTTCGGATCGGAAGGTTGTCCGCTCCCTCTCCCACCCCATCCCCGCCCCGGGGCGCAAGATTCCGTGTTTTAAACGAAAAAAGCTGAGCCTAGACCCAAGGTCAGCCACACTCGCCAAAACTGCCGGCTGTCCCACCACCTGGGGTGTACGTGTTGTGTGCGCGTTAGGCGAGTGCCTCGGCAGCAACTCGGGGGCGCGCACGGCTAAGGCGTCGGCACCTTCACCTACGTTAAATACCGCTTAACGACCCACCAAAACAAAAAGATGGTTAAGTGTTCAAGACTTGAGATGGGGGGAGAGCGGTTTGGGAGTAGAGGGCAAATAACACCGCCCCCACTTCCGGCCTCGACACTTGCCAGTGAGAGAAAAGGAATTGAGCGTGGCTAACCGTTTACAACTCTTTATCTGAAGGAGTGGGTGGCTCTTAAAAGAGCCTTTTGATTTCACAGGTGCCCCTTTTGAGACGGGGGCTGCATGGGCTTCCGGACGCTCTAGCCTCACTTGCCCTTCGCCTTGTGGTGACTCTCCGTCTTCTTCGGCAGCAACACCGCCTGGATGTTGGGCAAAACGCCGCCCTGGGCGATGGTGACTTTGCCCAACAGCTTGTTCAGCTCCTCGTCGTTGCGGATGGCCAGCTGGAGATGACGGGGAATGATGCGCGTCTTCTTGTTGTCTCGGGCCGCGTTGCCCGCCAGTTCCAGGATTTCCGCCGTCAGGTACTCGAGCACCGCTGCCATGTAGACCGGCGCGCCGGCCCCCACCCGCTCGGCATAGTTGCCTTTACGCAGCAGGCGGTGCACTCGCCCCACCGGGAACTGAAGGCCGGCGCGGGACGAGCGCGACTTGGCCTTAGCGCGGGCCTTGCCTCCTTGCTTGCCACGGCCAGACATAACGGCGCCAGTCACTTGCGAACAGCTACCCAACCCCTGACAACCAAGAGTGTCGCCCTAAGCCTCCCCGCCTCACCTTTTTATAGGCAGAACGGCGATTGTCTACGGTGCACTTTGATTGGCTAAAGCAGAGCTTTGACCTGTTGACCAATAGAGTAGCTCAGCCAGAATCCTTAATTTACATAATCCCGTCTCCCTCGCAGGAGCGCCACCGAAAACTCGCCAATCACAACGCAGCGTAATCAGAACCTTAATTTGCGTGCAGCCTTTTTAAGTACCGAGTCGCTTCCGGCAGCCCTGTTTCTACTGTTTTGTTTGCGTTCCCGCTCGTCTCGGCTGCCCGAGCTTCCCCGCTATGCCTGAGCCGGCAAAATCCGCTCCCGCGCCCAAAAAGGGCTCGAAGAAAGCGGTCACCAAAGCCCAGAAGAAGGACGGCAGGAAGCGCAAGCGCAGCCGCAAGGAGAGCTACTCCATCTACGTGTACAAGGTGCTGAAGCAGGTGCACCCCGACACCGGCATCTCGTCTAAGGCCATGGGCATCATGAACTCGTTCGTCAACGACATCTTCGAGCGCATCGCGGGCGAGGCGTCCCGCCTGGCGCATTACAACAAGCGCTCCACCATCACGTCCCGGGAGATCCAGACGGCCGTGCGCCTGCTGCTGCCCGGCGAGCTGGCCAAGCATGCCGTGTCCGAGGGCACCAAGGCGGTCACCAAGTACACCAGCTCCAAGTGAGTCCCCGCCGGGACATGGCGCTCGCACGACTCGCCGGCCGCTTGACTCCAAAGGCTCTTTTCAGAGCCACCCACCTTCTCAGTGAAAGAAGCTGCCTCTCTATGGTCTTTTGCTACCTCCTCCTTTGATTTTTCCGCTTTCTCTTCTACAAAACGCTTTACGTTTGAGTTCATACTCCTTAAGTATCAATGTTTACACTTCAGCGTGTCTGGCTGGGGAGTTGTAAACGGGGTAGAATGGCATGAGAGTTGGTTCATGGTGTTTTGGGAAGTGGTTTGACTGTGGCAAGTATCTGAATAGGTTACTCAGTGTGACCCGTGAATGATAGGGCCTAGGTTGTCCACGCCAGAAACAAACCAATTAGGAAGCGATTGCAGTGCTGTGGTCTAGAGCAGTGGAAAGTCTGGTGTGCAGATCGACATCAGCACTACCTGAGAATTCATTAAAAATTAAAATTTCATACCCCAATAATTGTTAAGGCCTCTGGGTGATGCCAATGCATGCTAAAGCATTATGAAATCACTGGGTAGTGTAGACAGTTGAAGTATAGTACAGTAATGAGATGGTAAGAAATGTTTGGGTTAAGCTTATATTTTCGAAGTACAATTGATCGGTTTTGACGAACGTGCTTTAAGGTAAGAGTGAATTCCTAGGTTTTTGGCCTGAATTTCTGGCGCTGTTAATTAGGATCGAATACTGGGAGGAGGTATAGGTTGGGGTATTGAAGAGTGATCCAGAGTTGTGATTTAAATTGGAGAAACTTTTTGATATTCAAGTAGATATAAGGAGTTAGCAGTTTGAGAGATGCCGGTAAGGCTCAGCAAAAAGAGAGAACATAAATCTGCTTTTAAGGATTACCTCTGAACACACAGCAAGAGGGGGAGGAAGGGCTCTCACCTTAAAGTATTCTTCTATACTTTATTTTCTCCTCATGTGTTGTTTCCATAAAGTTTTCTTCAAGACGTTATTATATATTTGCCATGAAGTTTGACTTTGTAGTTGATGGTCATATAATGTATACTATTAACTATGTAGTATTTATTTTTCTCCTGTTTCTCTAATATTATCCTGATTTTCATTGTGGACTCCACCTAATCTTATGTAAGTGGGTCTGAAACTTAACTGCCCATTGTAATCACCTGGGGAACTCTAAATACTGAAGTCTGGGTGGCACTCCCAGAAATTCTGATTTAAGTGGTTTCAGGTACAGCTTGCTATTGGGGGATTTAATGAAAGTTCTCCAGGTGACTCTAATGGTCGAGGACAATTGCTTCAAGTTTGAGAACCACTGCCACATACGTTTCCTAGAAAACATCTAACCCACAGTTTTTAGGTTGGCATGATTAGCCAGCTCCTTTCCCATGTTGATTAGTTCAGGAATCTAGACTGATGTAGTTAGCAATTTAGCTGAGTAACTGAGTAGGGGAATGTAGATTGCTCTTACCTTTTGTGAAAGAAGTTTCTTTATTTCAAAAGGAGTGTTCTGTGGATGTGAAGGCAAAGAATGATTATAGACAACACTGAGGAGGGGAGGGCACAGCTGAGGGGAAGATTCAGAGAACTGAGCCACTCATGGAGTTCAGCAACCTTGGAGTTCTGCTATACTACTTCCAGACATCCAGATAAGTCAGTTTGACATACTTTTATTCAAAAACTAGTTTGAAACTTGAAATATTTGAGAACTACTACTTTCCCAGCATAAAAGAAAAGGTGATAGACCTTTCATCTTCAAAGAATTTAAAAAGTCCAAATAGGGCCGATAAGGAGAAACAGTGTTGCAGCTACACATCTGGACTAATGTCCAAGTGTTTAAAAACGTTTGATTTTAGTGCCAAGTATTACCATGCAGAAGGGATATCTGGGATTTTCAAAAAATTGGAAATTTTATTTAAAAAGTAAACAATGTAATTCTATCATTTTAAAATTTTAGTAATTTGATTTCTTAGGGCTGCCATAAAAAAAGTACCACAAAACTGAGTGGCTTAAAACAGCAGAAATCTATTCTGTCATAGTTCTGGATACTAGAAGTCTGTAAAGCAAGGTTTTTGAAGGGCCCTTGTAGGTAAAATTGTAACATTTCCGGAGTATCTCGCCTGGATTTAGTGCATTTGCACATCCTCTGAGGTGGAGAGAAGTTTATCTCCATGACAATGGGTAATTATCTGGGCAACCGAGGGCGTGTCTGAACCTGAGAGTTTAAGGGGAGGGGCTGTCTTGCTTGATTGCTTGCTTCCTTCCAGAGCTGTGGAGAGTTTGGGAGTGGGAAACGTTATGTCGGGTACTGAGATGAGTAGAGTGGCTTCCCTGCGGACTCACCCTTCCCTCCCGTAGTGGTTGCAAAATACCCATCATGCTTCAGGGAATCTGACACTTCTAGAATGGCTGACAGCAGCCATCAGGGTAGTTTGGTCTAATCAGGGTGATTTACCATATTTTCCCAGTAGTTGGAAAACGTATGTAGAGCTCCAGCAGGTACTGCCGGAATTGGGTATGAAAAATATCATCTATAATATGGACCCCCAGGGCCCTGATAAGGTGTTCACTATAGGAATGAGAAATCAGGTGCTGCATACAGCTCCCACATCTCTCTTTGGGTCCCTAGTGAATACTCTTGCCCCCCCCTCCCCCAACCTAGGGCAACCCGTAAGGGAGGCTACTCGTACTTTAGCAGATCTGGGGGAGGTTAAAACAATAAGGGAATGGAGGAAAGTACAGGCCATGACTGAAAGGAGAAGTGCAAAAGGCCCCGTGAAGGTCTGGAGGACCCAGATGTGGGTTGATTTGATAAAGGCTGGGGTAGTGAAAGAAAAACTTGATAGGCAGTCCAATAGAATATTGTTAGAACTGTGGCACCAATTAAAGCCAGAGCAGCAGTTCCAGCCGCTGAGGTCCAGGACATGGAAACCAGAGTCAAGGTCACATGCCCGGCCTGTGTCCCTGCAAAGTTTCATGGGAGACGGTACTCAGGATTCACCTGAGCCCTCACCCCCCACAGGAGGATGATTGGGCATCACGGTTCGACTGGGGTGCGGTGTCAAAGTCCCCACCTTGGGAGACATGGTGGGGACCAGAGGCCACATGTAGAATTAGCAATTCATTGGTCCCCTGTGAATGTACAACGTGTCCTGGCGCTGGTGGACACAGGAGCTGAGTGTTCTCTGATTCATGGCAACCCTGAGTGTTTTCCTGGGAACCCTGCTGTGATGTATGGCCACTGGGTAAGGCAATTAGTGTGAAGAAAGCCCAAATCTCATTGGGGATAGTGCGTTTACCCCCAAGGGAGTATACTGTGTACCTTTCTCCCACACCTGAATTAATTTGCGGGTAGATATCTTGCAGGGCTTGTGGTTACAGACCATTGTAGGTGAGTTCAGACTGAGGGTATGTGTGGTTAAAGGCAGTTCTGAGGGGACATGCTAAGCACACACCTGTAGCTCTGCCTGTACCTCAGCGGGTGGCAAATAATAAGCGGTATAAATTGCCGGGGGGCACAAGGAAATTGGAGAAACTCTACAGGAGTTGGAGAGGGCAGGCATCACAAAGCCCACTCATAGTCCTTTTAATTCCCCAGTGTGGCTAGTGAGAAAGCCAGATGGCTCCTGGCATAAGACTGTAGACTACATGGAATTGAATAAAATCACACCCCCTGTGCATGCTGCTGTCCCCTCTACAGCAGACATTCTGGACACCCTCAGCCATGAACTGGGAACATATCATTATGTAGTAGACCTTGCTAATGCTTTCTTCTCTATTGACATAGCACAGGAAAGCCAGGAACAGTTTGCCTTCACGTGGGAAGGCCAGCAGTGGACCTTCACTGGCCTTCCACAGGGATGCCTCCACAGTCCCACCATCTGTCATGCACTTGTAGCCCAGCACTTGGCCACATGGAGGAAACCGCAAATAGTGCGGTTGTATCACTACATTGATGATATTATGCTCACATTTGATTCTCTTTCAGATTTAGAAGGGCCAGTTCCTAGACTGTTGCAACATCTACAGGAAAAAGGATGGGCTGTGAAGAGCACCAAGGTTCAGGGACCTGGTTTGTGTGGGAAATTCTTGGGGATTGTCTGGTCAGGTAAAACTAAAGTTGTTTCTGAAGCAGTTATAGACAAGGTCCAGGCTTTCCCCACCCCTACCACTGTGGCAGTATTACAAGAGTTTTTGGATCTTTTGGGCTACTGGAGAGTGTTTATCCCGCACTTTGCACAAATTCTGAAGCCCTTATACCAGTTGGTACGAAAGGGCATCAGGTGGGACTGGGATGAGACATGTGCAGCTGCTTTTACTGCTGCCAAGCGGGCAGTCAAAGCCGTACAGGCTTTGAATGTAATGGACTCATCAAGGCCCTGTGAAATAGATGTTCACGTAATTGAAGATGGTTATGGATGGGGTCTTTGGCAGACGCCAACCTATCGGATTCTGGTCACAGCTATGGAAAGGAGCAGAAGTCCTGTACACCTTGATAGAGAAGCAACTGGCTGCTGTGTACCACAGCTTGCTGGCTACAGAGCCCATTGCTGGAACAGGTCTGACCAAGGTAATAACCACCTATCCCATCGTGGGGTGCGTATGAGACTGGACCCAGAGGCCACCGCATATTTTCAGCAGCACAGAACCCTCTCTACTAGCCCCTTAAGTGGAGAACCCCAACACTTATTGGGGCCACTGACCTATACCAGTGGGAAGCAGGAAGAACTTGCCTTTCAGCCCTTGGAGGGAAAAGCCCCTACACCTGAAGATGCTTGGAACACAGACGGCTCCAGTGGTGGGCTGCCCCCAGTGTCCAGGGTTGTGACTTTCCATCCTAAGACTGAGACAATATGGATGGAGGATGGCGAGGGGAAGAGCAGTCAGTGGGCTGAGTTGCGGGCAATATGGCTCGTCATCACCCAGGAGCCTTCCCCCATAGTTGTCTGCACTGACAGCTGGGCCGTCTATCGGGGCTTGACCCTGTGTCTACCGACATGGTATCATGCCAACTGGATGGTTGGTCTCTGGCCTCTTTGGGGGCAGGAGTTGTGGCAGGACCTATGGGCCTCTGGTCACATTAACACTGTTACTGTATATCATGTGACTGGCCATTTGCCTTTGGCCTCCCCAGGGAATGATGAAGCAGACATATTGGCCCAGGTGCGCTGGCTAGAAGGAAAGCCTGCCTCTGATGTGGCCCAATGGCTACACCAGCGTTTGTTGCACGTGGGGCAAAAGACAATGTGGGCTGTAGCTTGTAGGCGGGCCTTGCTATTGACCTTTGAAGAAATCGGCAGAGCCCGGAAGGAGTGCCTTGTGTGCTCTAAGAGGGACTTACACTGATTCCCACAGTAACATGGGACAATAGTAAGGGGGCTGATACCCCTTGTCAGGTGGCAAATAGACTCTATTGGGCCTCTGCCCATATCAGAAGGGTATCGGTATGCCATGACTTGTATGGACATGGCTGCTGGACTATTGGTTGCTTTTCCTGCACGTCGTGCAGATCAGCAAACCACCAAGAGGGGCCCAGAGTGTCTCTTTGGAGCCTATAGCCGCCCGCAGGTGACTGAAAGCAATCAAGGCACCCACTTTACTGGACATGCATGACAGAAATGTGTGCAGCAATTAGGAATAAAGTGGAAATTTCATGTACCATATAATCCTACTGGGGCAGACATGGTAGAGAGAGGTACAACAGTTTGTTGAAATCTGGCCTGAAGTCGGACACCAGTAGTCTATGGGGTTGGTCAGTTCGCCTATGGACGGTGCTGCGGTGTTTGAATGAGAAGCCACATAAAGGAGCTTTGATCCTGTGGATATGCTCACGCACCTTGCTGCCTCTCCTATACAATTGTACGTCCAAACCAAAGAAGAGCTACTGAAGCCAGGATATGGCCAACAGAGCAACATCCTGCTGCCAGCCCCAACTGCGTTAAATCTTGGAGACACTGTTGAATGGACGTGGCCCTGTACATTTTGACACATGGACCAGCAATGGCTGGCCCTTCTGGCACCTTGGGGGAAAGGCCTGGAAACTGGCCTCGTGTGTATTCCTGGAGTAACAGAAACATCCAGGAGGTAAGAGCATCTTACAGGGAAGTTTTGTTTTATCTTTATGGGCAGTGCATGTACCTCCTATAGCCCTATGTATTGACCCATCTGTAACTCCCACAGGGAGGGGGGTGAAAGTCTGGTATACTAGACCAGGAACGAGATCCCATTCCTGCCACTGTTTTCTCACAGGACCACTCTCTTGAATGTATCCTACCTGATGGACAGGATTTGCCTATGCTGGTGTCATTAAAACGTGTATCTTATCGCGCTTAATGTTATTTTCTTCTACAATCCTTGTGGCCTGGATGCACCCCATGGCTCCAGCCACTGTGTGATGATTGCTCAAAACCCTCTACCTCTTCAGCTACTGCTTGCCTATGGAATCGGAGAGCTATGGACTTAACCTGCATAAGACTTTGAACCTAGGTGAATCCTCCCGCTTGAGGATTATCATTATTTTTTTGCTGTTGCTATTGCATGTCATTAGTTTGGTCACAATTTTCCACTTTTCTCACCCAGGGACCATTGCAGAAGAGAGGGAACGAGTAGATTTTAAGGCGAGATTTTCGGAGGGGTGGCCTGCTGGGTCAGTGGTAATATTTCCAGAATATCTTGCCTGGCTTTAGAGCACTTGCATAGCATATCAACAGGTGTTCCTCAGGGTGGAGAGCAGTCATTCATCTCCATATCAATGGGTACTTACCTGGGCAACTGAGGGCTGATCTCAACCTGAGAGTTTGTGGGGAGGTCTTGATTGCTTCTGCCCCAGCAGGAAAGAGATGTCCCTGACTGCAGTTTGTAAGCAATAAATGGGTTTTAAACTTTATTTATACCTTTGATTTAGGTTTTAGAGGTATTTTGCCTTGGGATTTCCTCTCCCTGGAGTTACAGTAGTATAATTACATTGAGTCACTTTCTCCACTTTTTAGGATTAGCTGTTTTCTGCTTTCCTACCCATATTTGGAGAGTCCTCAGGACCAAATAGTGACTGCCCTCTTATCTACCTATAATTCAGTTATTTACCTAATATCTGGCATGCCTCTTTAAATGTTTTTGTTATAGTCCTACCCTGTAAACTCAATCTTCTGTTTTCTTTACCCCTTATTCTCCATCTTGGTGCTTTACCTAAACCTTTCCAGGCTCCAGCCTTCTCCCCGTCTCTCAGTAGATCCGAGTGAGGCAGGGACAGGGACAGGGGACAAATATGATTAACTTTTTCTGTCTATGATGAAAAATGCTGAGATACAAACAGTATAGTAAGAACAGAAGGGACCCCATCATAAGGATAAGATTCTATTTTAAAAAGCAGATAGTTGAGAAGTAAGATTCCTAACATATTCTCTAGTAATCAAAGAACAGTCTACCTTAAGGCGGGGCAGGCAGTCTTAACTGATATGTCCCCACTAGTTGAGGGTAATCAGTCCTTGGAGAAGAACAGGATAAATAAATCCCTTGTGTTGGGTTATTTAACAGAACTAGCTGGAGGACTGATAATAAAGGAAAGGAGACATGGTATCTGTCACCAGAGATAAGCACCTTGAGACCACAAGTCAAGCCTATGCCGAACAACCTCCCCTCTGCCCTATTCCCCATTCTTAAAAGCCTTAAACGACAGAGTCCCGAAACTTTCAGTGCACCTCCTCTCTGAAGCTGCTCACACTTCCGTTCTTTAAGTGTGTACTTTCAAATAAAGCTTTCTCTCTGCTCAAATTATTGCAGTTTGTCTCTTTGCTATTTCATTTTATTTCCAAGTCTTCACTCTGTCTCTGCTTTACTCCTAATATGTAGGAATTAGCTGCTGAGAGGTCAGTTTGGGCCTGCATGTTTCCATCACCTGGGTGACTGGAACAGAACTGCGGCTGTGCCATCCGCTCTTAGCTGCCTGCCTGAAAGTCTTTGGGTGGGAAGTTCTCCCAACATAGCCTCACTCCATTCTGTGCTCCGTGGCTCCCCAAAATCCTGTAGTGATAGGGGCTAGTGTAAGAATATAGTGATTTATCCTCCATTTACCCCATGGTCCCAAGCACATAAGCCGGTGAGAATCATGCCGGGGGATTGCCTGGGCTTACCTCGCCTTATCTCTAAACATCCCGACCCTCCCCCAAGGCAACAGGCCGAGCGGATCTGCCACAATAAAAGGCACCACACAGCTGCCCTCTCTCTCTGTCTCTGTCTCTGCTGCTCTGTCTCTGTCTCTCTCTCTGTCGCTCTCTCTCTCTCTCTCTCTCTCTCTCTCTCTTTCTCTCTCTCTCTCTCTCCCTCCCTCCCTCCCTCTCTCCCACCACTCCCTCTGGTGCAGCCACTCTCTCCTTCAGATAATAAAGTCTCTTGTGTGGGCCTGTGACTCCTGACTCATTCTGGGTAAGGAGGGTCATGGCGAGATACCCTTTCAGCTAGTTCCCTTGCCGTGCCTGATTCAAGCAGACACAGGATTCCAGATGACCCCGGTTTCAGGAGTTGGCAAAGAAATATGCCCTAGGGTGAGAACTTTTCCTCTTTCCTTCTGCATGTATCTGTTCTCTCCTGCTTGCATGGCAGTTGCCATTCCCTGCTGCTCTTGCTTTACTGAATTCCTTCTTTACCTACACTCTTCTGACCTGCTTGAGAAAGCGTCCAGAGTTAAGAACACAACCCCATCCAGTTAGAGGTTTCCCCTAGTAAATGCTTCACCTAGTGCAGAGGGAGACCTCTGAGGACGCAGCTGCCTGTCAACACAAGCTTGTGCAAAAGCAGGGAAATGTCTCCTGGGGCTAAGCCATTGGAAAGATGAGATGGGTTTAAATACAGTAACTAGGAAATAGTTATTTGGTTTTGATTTTGTGGGACAGCCAGGAGGTTATCAAAAACATGCTGAACAATATATTTGGGATTTTATCTGAGTACATAAATGAGCAAAAAAAAGAGGATGAGCTAGGATACTTGCAATGTCTTACTCTAGGAAGTTTCCATTTTATGCCTTTAGTACTTTACCTCCTGCTCTCATTTGAACTCTAAAATGTGTTTTTAAAAACTTAATAAATGTAGAAATGTAAAATTCTATTATTTGGTGCCCTGAATTAATGAGGGAATTAATGAAGTTAGTTTTGTATGTAGCATTACAAACAATTCTGGGAAAGGACAGTTAGGGAAAAGGAAAGTAAATGTCTGGTGTTGTGACTGAAACTGAATACGTTCTCACCAAGGAATTTGGCAATCACATAACCAATTTATCACTTGGTGTGTTCCGTAAGTTGTTCACCCTTGCCTCCCACCCACAGTGTCCCAGTGATTTGGGTTCTGTGGAACTATGTGGGATTTTAGGGAGAAATAGATTGTTGGTTCAGAACTAATGGCCTTAGAACTGTTTTTAGGAAACTGCTTTTCAACCATCTAGTCTCAAAAATTTAAAGGGCGTTTTTTATTCTGATTTTTAGTGCCTCTATTTGGAGAGAGGAGAGAAGATTATATTTGTCCCTGTCCCTGCCTCACTCGGATCTACTGAGAGACGGGGAGAAGGCTGGAGCCTGGAAAGGTTTAGGTAAAGCACCAAGATGGAGAATAAGGGGTAAAGAAAACAGAAGATTGAGTTTACAGGGTAGGACTATAACAAAAACATTTAAAGAGGCATGCCAGATATTAGGTAAATAACTGAATTATAGGTAGATAAGAGGGCAGTCACTATTTGGTCCTGAGGACTCTCCAAATATGGGTAGGAAAGCAGAAAACAGCTAATCCTAAAAAGTGGAGAAAGTGACTCAATGTAATTATACTACTGTAACTCCAGGGAGAGGAAATCCCAAGGCAAAATACCTCTAAAACCTAAATCAAAGGTATAAATAAAGTTTAAAACCCATTTATTGCTTACAAACTGCAGTCAGGGACATCTCTTTCCTGCTGGGGCAGAAGCAATCAAGACCTCCCCACAAACTCTCAGGTTGAGATCAGCCCTCAGTTGCCCAGGTAAGTACCCATTGATATGGAGATGAATGACTGCTCTCCACCCTGAGGAACACCTGTTGATATGCTATGCAAGTGCTCTAAAGCCAGGCAAGATATTCTGGAAATATTACCACTGACCCAGCAGGCCACCCCTCCGAAAATCTCGCCTTAAAATCTACTCGTTCCCTCTCTTCTGCAATGGTCCCTGGGTGAGAAAAGTGGAAAATTGTGACCAAACTAATGACATGCAATAGCAACAGCAAAAAAATAATGATAATCCTCAAGCGGGAGGATTCACCTAGGTTCAAAGTCTTATGCAGGTTAAGTCCATAGCTCTCCGATTCCATAGGCAAGCAGTAGCTGAAGAGGTAGAGGGTTTTGAGCAATCATCACACAGTGGCTGGAGCCATGGGGTGCATCCAGGCCACAAGGATTGTAGAAGAAAATAACATTAAGCGCGATAAGATACACGTTTTAATGACACCAGCATAGGCAAATCCTGTCCATCAGGTAGGATACATTCAAGAGAGTGGTCCTGTGAGAAAACAGTGGCAGGAATGGGATCTCGTTCCTGGTCTAGTATACCAGACTTTCACCCCCCTCCCTGTGGGAGTTACAGATGGGTCAATACATAGGGCTATAGGAGGTACATGCACTGCCCATAAAGATAAAACAAAACTTCCCTGTAAGATGCTCTTACCTCCTGGATGTTTCTGTTACTCCAGGAATACACACGAGGCCAGTTTCCAGGCCTTTCCCCCAAGGTGCCAGAAGGGCCAGCCATTGCTGGTCCATGTGTCAAAATGTACAGGGCCACGTCCATTCAACAGTGTCTCCAAGATTTAACGCAGTTGGGGCTGGCAGCAGGATGTTGCTCTGTTGGCCATATCCTGGCTTCAGTAGCTCTTCTTTGGTTTGGACGTACAATTGTATAGGAGAGGCAGCAAGGTGCGTGAGCATATCCACAGGATCAAAGCTCCTTTATGTGGCTTCTCATTCAAACACCGCAGCACCGTCCATAGGCGAACTGACCAACCCCATAGACTACTGGTGTCCGACTTCAGGCCAGATTTCAACAAACTGTTGTACCTCTCTCTACCATGTCTGCCCCAGTAGGATTATATGGTACATGAAATTTCCACTTTATTCCTAATTGCTGCACACATTTCTGTCATGCATGTCCAGTAAAGTGGGTGCCTTGATTGCTTTCAGTCACCTGCGGGCGGCTATAGGCTCCAAAGAGACACTCTGGGCCCCTCTTGGTGGTTTGCTGATCTGCACGACGTGCAGGAAAAGCAACCAATAGTCCAGCAGCCATGTCCATACAAGTCATGGCATACCGATACCCTTCTGATATGGGCAGAGGCCCAATAGAGTCTATTTGCCACCTGACAAGGGGTATCAGCCCCCTTACTATTGTCCCATGTTACTGTGGGAATCAGTGTAAGTCCCTCTTAGAGCACACAAGGCACTCCTTCCGGGCTCTGCCGATTTCTTCAAAGGTCAATAGCAAGGCCCGCCTACAAGCTACAGCCCACATTGTCTTTTGCCCCACGTGCAACAAACGCTGGTGTAGCCATTGGGCCACATCAGAGGCAGGCTTTCCTTCTAGCCAGCGCACCTGGGCCAATATGTCTGCTTCATCATTCCCTGGGGAGGCCAAAGGCAAATGGCCAGTCACATGATATACAGTAACAGTGTTAATGTGACCAGAGGCCCATAGGTCCTGCCACAACTCCTGCCCCCAAAGAGGCCAGAGACCAACCATCCAGTTGGCATGATACCATGTCGGTAGACACAGGGTCAAGCCCCGATAGACGGCCCAGCTGTCAGTGCAGACAACTATGGGGGAAGGCTCCTGGGTGATGACGAGCCATATTGCCCGCAACTCAGCCCACTGACTGCTCTTCCCCTCGCCATCCTCCATCCATATTGTCTCAGTCTTAGGATGGAAAGTCACAACCCTGGACACTGGGGGCAGCCCACCACTGGAGCCGTCTGTGTTCCAAGCATCTTCAGGTGTAGGGGCTTTTCCCTCCAAGGGCTGAAAGGCAAGTTCTTCCTGCTTCCCACTGGTATAGGTCAGTGGCCCCAATAAGTGTTGGGGTTCTCCACTTAAGGGGCTAGTAGAGAGGGTTCTGTGCTGCTGAAAATATGCGGTGGCCTCTGGGTCCAGTCTCATACGCACCCCACGATGGGATAGGTGGTTATTACCTTGGTCAGACCTGTTCCAGCAATGGGCTCTGTAGCCAGCAAGCTGTGGTACACAGCAGCCAGTTGCTTCTCTATCAAGGTGTACAGGACTTCTGCTCCTTTCCATAGCTGTGACCAGAATCCGATAGGTTGGCGTCTGCCAAAGACCCCATCCATAACCATCTTCAATTACGTGAACATCTATTTCACAGGGCCTTGATGAGTCCATTACATTCAAAGCCTGTACGGCTTTGACTGCCCGCTTGGCAGCAGTAAAAGCAGCTGCACATGTCTCATCCCAGTCCCACCTGATGCCCTTTCGTACCAACTGGTATAAGGGCTTCAGAATTTGTGCAAAGTGCGGGATAAACACTCTCCAGTAGCCCAAAAGATCCAAAAACTCTTGTAATACTGCCACAGTGGTAGGGGTGGGGAAAGCCTGGACCTTGTCTATAACTGCTTCAGAAACAACTTTAGTTTTACCTGACCAGACAATCCCCAAGAATTTCCCACACAAACCAGGTCCCTGAACCTTGGTGCTCTTCACAGCCCATCCTTTTTCCTGTAGATGTTGCAACAGTCTAGGAACTGGCCCTTCTAAATCTGAAAGAGAATCAAATGTGAGCATAATATCATCAATGTAGTGATACAACCGCACTATTTGCGGTTTCCTCCATGTGGCCAAGTGCTGGGCTACAAGTGCATGACAGATGGTGGGACTGTGGAGGCATCCCTGTGGAAGGCCAGTGAAGGTCCACTGCTGGCCTTCCCACGTGAAGGCAAACTGTTCCTGGCTTTCCTGTGCTATGTCAATAGAGAAGAAAGCATTAGCAAGGTCTACTACATAATGATATGTTCCCAGTTCATGGCTGAGGGTGTCCAGAATGTCTGCTGTAGAGGGGACAGCAGCATGCACAGGGGGTGTGATTTTATTCAATTCCATGTAGTCTACAGTCTTATGCCAGGAGCCATCTGGCTTTCTCACTAGCCACACTGGGGAATTAAAAGGACTATGAGTGGGCTTTGTGATGCCTGCCCTCTCCAACTCCTGTAGAGTTTCTCCAATTTCCTTGTGCCCCCCGGCAATTTATACCGCTTATTATTTGCCACCCGCTGAGGTACAGGCAGAGCTACAGGTGTGTGCTTAGCATGTCCCCTCAGAACTGCCTTTAACCACACATACCCTCAGTCTGAACTCACCTACAATGGTCTGTAACCACAAGCCCTGCAAGATATCTACCCGCAAATTAATTCAGGTGTGGGAGAAAGGTACACAGTATACTCCCTTGGGGGTAAACGCACTATCCCCAATGAGATTTGGGCTTTCTTCACACTAATTGCCTTACCCAGTGGCCATACATCACAGCAGGGTTCCCAGGAAAACACTCAGGGTTGCCATGAATCAGAGAACACTCAGCTCCTGTGTCCACCAGCGCCAGGACACGTTGTACATTCACAGGGGACCAATGAATTGCTAATTCTACATGTGGCCTCTGGTCCCCACCATGTCTCCCAAGGTGGGGACTTTGACACCGCACCCCAGTCGAACCGTGATGCCCAATCATCCTCCTGTGGGGGGTGAGGGCTCAGGTGAATCCTGAGTACCGTCTCCCATGAAACTTTGCAGGGACACAGGCCGGGCATGTGACCTTGACTCTGGTTTCCATGTCCTGGACCTCAGCGGCTGGAACTGCTGCTCTGGCTTTAATTGGTGCCACAGTTCTAACAATATTCTATTGGACTGCCTATCAAGTTTTTCTTTCACTACCCCAGCCTTTATCAAATCAACCCACATCTGGGTCCTCCAGACCTTCACGGGGCCTTTTGCACTTCTCCTTTCAGTCATGGCCTGTACTTTCCTCCATTCCCTTATTGTTTTAACCTCCCCCAGATCTGCTAAAGTACGAGTAGCCTCCCTTACGGGTTGCCCTAGGTTGGGGGAGGGGGGGGCAAGAGTATTCACTAGGGACCCAAAGAGAGATGTGGGAGCTGTATGCAGCACCTGATTTCTCATTCCTATAGTGAACACCTTATCAGGGCCCTGGGGGTCCATATTATAGATGATATTTTTCATACCCAATTCCGGCAGTACCTGCTGGAGCTCTACATACGTTTTCCAACTACTGGGAAAATATGGTAAATCACCCTGATTAGACCAAACTACCCTGATGGCTGCTGTCAGCCATTCTAGAAGTGTCAGATTCCCTGAAGCATGATGGGTATTTTGCAACCACTACGGGAGGGAAGGGTGAGTCCGCAGGGAAGCCACTCTACTCATCTCAGTACCCGACATAACGTTTCCCACTCCCAAACTCTCCACAGCTCTGGAAGGAAGCAAGCAATCAAGCAAGACAGCCCCTCCCCTTAAACTCTCAGGTTCAGACACGCCCTCGGTTGCCCAGATAATTACCCATTGTCATGGAGATAAACTTCTCTCCACCTCAGAGGATGTGCAAATGCACTAAATCCAGGCGAGATACTCCGGAAATGTTACAATTTTACCTACAAGGGCCCTTCAAAAACCTTGCTTTACAGACTTCTAGTATCCAGAACTATGACAGAATAGATTTCTGCTGTTTTAAGCCACTCAGTTTTGTGGTACTTTTTTTATGGCAGCCCTAAGAAATCAAATTACTAAAATTTTAAAATGATAGAATTACATTGTTTACTTTTTAAATAAAATTTCCAATTTTTTGAAAATCCCAGATATCCCTTCTGCATGGTAATACTTGGCACTAAAATCAAACGTTTTTAAACACTTGGACATTAGTCCAGATGTGTAGCTGCAACACTGTTTCTCCTTATCGGCCCTATTTGGACTTTTTAAATTCTTTGAAGATGAAAGGTCTATCACCTTTTCTTTTATGCTGGGAAAGTAGTAGTTCTCAAATATTTCAAGTTTCAAACTAGTTTTTGAATAAAAGTATGTCAAACTGACTTATCTGGATGTCTGGAAGTAGTATAGCAGAACTCCAAGGTTGCTGAACTCCATGAGTGGCTCAGTTCTCTGAATCTTCCCCTCAGCTGTGCCCTCCCCTCCTCAGTGTTGTCTATAATCATTCTTTGCCTTCACATCCACAGAACACTCCTTTTGAAATAAAGAAACTTCTTTCACAAAAGGTAAGAGCAATCTACATTCCCCTACTCAGTTACTCAGCTAAATTGCTAACTACATCAGTCTAGATTCCTGAACTAATCAACATGGGAAAGGAGCTGGCTAATCATGCCAACCTAAAAACTGTGGGTTAGATGTTTTCTAGGAAACGTATGTGGCAGTGGTTCTCAAACTTGAAGCAATTGTCCTCGACCATTAGAGTCACCTGGAGAACTTTCATTAAATCCCCCAATAGCAAGCTGTACCTGAAACCACTTAAATCAGAATTTCTGGGAGTGCCACCCAGACTTCAGTATTTAGAGTTCCCCAGGTGATTACAATGGGCAGTTAAGTTTCAGACCCACTTACATAAGATTAGGTGGAGTCCACAATGAAAATCAGGATAATATTAGAGAAACAGGAGAAAAATAAATACTACATAGTTAATAGTATACATTATATGACCATCAACTACAAAGTCAAACTTCATGGCAAATATATAATAACGTCTTGAAGAAAACTTTATGGAAACAACACATGAGGAGAAAATAAAGTATAGAAGAATACTTTAAGGTGAGAGCCCTTCCTCCCCCTCTTGCTGTGTGTTCAGAGGTAATCCTTAAAAGCAGATTTATGTTCTCTCTTTTTGCTGAGCCTTACCGGCATCTCTCAAACTGCTAACTCCTTATATCTACTTGAATATCAAAAAGTTTCTCCAATTTAAATCACAACTCTGGATCACTCTTCAATACCCCAACCTATACCTCCTCCCAGTATTCGATCCTAATTAACAGCGCCAGAAATTCAGGCCAAAAACCTAGGAATTCACTCTTACCTTAAAGCACGTTCGTCAAAACCGATCAATTGTACTTCGAAAATATAAGCTTAACCCAAACATTTCTTACCATCTCATTACTGTACTATACTTCAACTGTCTACACTACCCAGTGATTTCATAATGCTTTAGCATGCATTGGCATCACCCAGAGGCCTTAACAATTATTGGGGTATGAAATTTTAATTTTTAATGAATTCTCAGGTAGTGCTGATGTCGATCTGCACACCAGACTTTCCACTGCTCTAGACCACAGCACTGCAATCGCTTCCTAATTGGTTTGTTTCTGGCGTGGACAACCTAGGCCCTATCATTCACGGGTCACACTGAGTAACCTATTCAGATACTTGCCACAGTCAAACCACTTCCCAAAACACCATGAACCAACTCTCATGCCATTCTACCCCGTTTACAACTCCCCAGCCAGACACGCTGAAGTGTAAACATTGATACTTAAGGAGTATGAACTCAAACGTAAAGCGTTTTGTAGAAGAGAAAGCGGAAAAATCAAAGGAGGAGGTAGCAAAAGACCATAGAGAGGCAGCTTCTTTCACTGAGAAGGTGGGTGGCTCTGAAAAGAGCCTTTGGAGTCAAGCGGCCGGCGAGTCGTGCGAGCGCCATGTCCCGGCGGGGACTCACTTGGAGCTGGTGTACTTGGTGACCGCCTTGGTGCCCTCGGACACGGCATGCTTGGCCAGCTCGCCGGGCAGCAGCAGGCGCACGGCCGTCTGGATCTCCCGGGACGTGATGGTGGAGCGCTTGTTGTAATGCGCCAGGCGGGACGCCTCGCCCGCGATGCGCTCGAAGATGTCGTTGACGAACGAGTTCATGATGCCCATGGCCTTAGACGAGATGCCGGTGTCGGGGTGCACCTGCTTCAGCACCTTGTACACGTAGATGGAGTAGCTCTCCTTGCGGCTGCGCTTGCGCTTCCTGCCGTCCTTCTTCTGGGCTTTGGTGACCGCTTTCTTCGAGCCCTTTTTGGGCGCGGGAGCGGATTTTGCCGGCTCAGGCATAGCGGGGAAGCTCGGGCAGCCGAGACGAGCGGGAACGCAAACAAAACAGTAGAAACAGGGCTGCCGGAAGCGACTCGGTACTTAAAAAGGCTGCACGCAAATTAAGGTTCTGATTACGCTGCGTTGTGATTGGCGAGTTTTCGGTGGCGCTCCTGCGAGGGAGACGGGATTATGTAAATTAAGGATTCTGGCTGAGCTACTCTATTGGTCAACAGGTCAAAGCTCTGCTTTAGCCAATCAAAGTGCACCGTAGACAATCGCCGTTCTGCCTATAAAAAGGTGAGGCGGGGAGGCTTAGGGCGACACTCTTGGTTGTCAGGGGTTGGGTAGCTGTTCGCAAGTGACTGGCGCCGTTATGTCTGGCCGTGGCAAGCAAGGAGGCAAGGCCCGCGCTAAGGCCAAGTCGCGCTCGTCCCGCGCCGGCCTTCAGTTCCCGGTGGGGCGAGTGCACCGCCTGCTGCGTAAAGGCAACTATGCCGAGCGGGTGGGGGCCGGCGCGCCGGTCTACATGGCAGCGGTGCTCGAGTACCTGACGGCGGAAATCCTGGAACTGGCGGGCAACGCGGCCCGAGACAACAAGAAGACGCGCATCATTCCCCGTCATCTCCAGCTGGCCATCCGCAACGACGAGGAGCTGAACAAGCTGTTGGGCAAAGTCACCATCGCCCAGGGCGGCGTTTTGCCCAACATCCAGGCGGTGTTGCTGCCGAAGAAGACGGAGAGTCACCACAAGGCGAAGGGCAAGTGAGGCTAGAGCGTCCGGAAGCCCATGCAGCCCCCGTCTCAAAAGGGGCACCTGTGAAATCAAAAGGCTCTTTTAAGAGCCACCCACTCCTTCAGATAAAGAGTTGTAAACGGTTAGCCACGCTCAATTCCTTTTCTCTCACTGGCAAGTGTCGAGGCCGGAAGTGGGGGCGGTGTTATTTGCCCTCTACTCCCAAACCGCTCTCCCCCCATCTCAAGTCTTGAACACTTAACCATCTTTTTGTTTTGGTGGGTCGTTAAGCGGTATTTAACGTAGGTGAAGGTGCCGACGCCTTAGCCGTGCGCGCCCCCGAGTTGCTGCCGAGGCACTCGCCTAACGCGCACACAACACGTACACCCCAGGTGGTGGGACAGCCGGCAGTTTTGGCGAGTGTGGCTGACCTTGGGTCTAGGCTCAGCTTTTTTCGTTTAAAACACGGAATCTTGCGCCCCGGGGCGGGGATGGGGTGGGAGAGGGAGCGGACAACCTTCCGATCCGAAAGGCGGGAAAAAACGATGCGTCAGACCAAGCAGGTAAGGTAAACGAACTCCGGAAGAGTAACAAGGCGTTCTGCCGGCAGGGGACAAACGGAAGATCTGAGGTTCGTTTCAGTTCGGCAGCTGCAAAGTGAGGGAAGGAAGAGGGTAGATAGCGTGTTTTAAGGGAGTGTGGGGCTGAGGAGTGAACACTGAACGCAGCTGGGATCGAAAAGGACGGACTCTGGCCTCGAAAGAAAGGGAAAACAAGGTAGGGAACAACCCCTGGCAAACGGCAAAAGTAGAAAGGGGTGGGGTGGGCGGGATAGGGAGGATTTTACCCAAACCAATCAGTGGTGCGGTGTCGATGACGTCACAGCCAATGGCCCGCCAGCGCGGGACTTTCAATTGTTGTCCCGCCCAATGGGGAAAAGACTGTGCCTATAAAGACCGCTGCCTGGGCCCGCACCTCGTTAGTCTTCCAGAATCTGCACTGCGCAGCTCGTGGTTTGGTCCGCTATGGCCCGCACAAAGCAGACCGCCCGCAAGTCGACCGGTGGCAAGGCACCGCGGAAGCAGCTGGCCACCAAGGCGGCCCGCAAGAGCGCGCCGGCCACGGGCGGCGTGAAGAAGCCGCACCGCTACCGGCCGGGCACTGTGGCCCTGCGGGAGATCCGGCGCTACCAGAAGTCTACCGAGCTGCTGATCCGCAAGCTGCCCTTCCAGAGGCTGGTGCGCGAGATCGCGCAGGACTTCAAGACGGACCTGCGTTTCCAGAGTTCCGCCGTGATGGCGCTGCAGGAGGCGAGCGAGGCCTACCTGGTAGGGCTGTTCGAAGACACAAACCTGTGCGCCATCCACGCCAAGCGCGTGACCATCATGCCCAAAGATATACAGCTGGCCCGCCGCATCCGCGGGGAGCGGGCTTAGAAAGTACGCTCTCGCCTCGAGGTTCCATCATATCCAAAGGCTCTTTTCAGAGCCACCCACAAGCAGCACTTGGAAGAAGCTGTGCCTACTCGCCCTGTGTGTGCCCTTAGAGCGTACTGCCTTAATGCGCCGGGAGGGGAGGGCATTAGAGCGGGAGGTAAAACGTTGGGCTGTCAGCAGATAAGGCCAAAGGCCAGGCGTCAGGTCTAGGCCCCCACCCCCTCACCCCCCCGTCTTGCTCAGCCGCTGTGGGGTCTGCTCTGACCTTTGCGCAGAGGTTCGGTCAGCCGCTCGCGTAAACTGGACTGCCGGGGCCGCCGCGCCGCCGCTCTTCCTGGGCACCTGGATTCGCCGCCTTTCGAGGCGGCTGTGATCCGGCCCTCCCGCCGCAGCGGGCTCGCGCGCTTCCGTGGTCGGGCGCTTTTTTGCACTGGACGGTGACCCCAAATTGCAAACTCACGGCAGGGCCGGCAGGAGCCTCGGTGTCGACGGTGTGCTGAGACCCGGAGGAGTCACTAGGGGACGCTCGGCCTGGCCTCAGCGACGCAGAGCTGCGCGCCCGCGACCTCCAGCCCCATCCCGAGCGGCTCCCCTGCTGGGAAGGGGAGATCGCCGCCTTCCTGTCGCCGGGTTTCGGCCGGTTCAAGTTCGGGATTTCTGCGCTCGGGTGTCGGTGATTACCCCGCTTCTCTGGCCGTTTAGGATATCACTGCCTACTCGGCTCCTAGGCAAAACCCGGCGGGGAGGGCGTGTGGGTTAAAATTGTATTTCCAGAGTATCTCGCCTGGCTTTAGTACACCTGCACATCAGTAGGTGTTCAAAGGTGGAAAGAAGTACGGCTTTACAGCGTTTGCATCATTCCTTAGGGGTGGAGAGAAGTTCTCCATTTCGCTGTACGCGAAAGGGGAGGGGAGGGCCGGTTTTGCTTCTGCTGGAGCAGGAAAGCGTGAAGGGCCCCCGGACTGCGCTTTGTAAGCAAGAAACGGATTTTTTAACTTTATTTCTCCCTTTGACTGACTTCGGTTTTTAGAGCTATTTTGCCCCGGGGTTTCCTTTCCCCGGACTTACAGGGCGGCACAGTAGGGTGTGTGGACAGACCTTAAGTGACTGGGTCTTGATTGGACCGTTCCTTGCGGTTGTCCACAGGAGACTCACAGGAGTACTCTGTCCAGGCGTTGGCAAATAAATACCTTTGACCTGTGTCTGGATTTCCTCACCAGACTTGGTATTTCTCTACGTGTTTTTTTTTTTTTTTCTTTTCTTTTTCCTTTCAGTCGTGGGAACTCTGTTTTCAGGTATTTGAGGGATTATGTAGAGAAAGGATAGATGGACGGCTCTGAATTCAAGTTCTCGGGAAGAGACATCAAACAGGCAGAACATGGTCTTCCTTTGGGGAGATGAATTTCCCCACTATTGGGAAATAGTGAGGGTGGAGGCCTTAGGAGTGATTCTTGTACCATTTGGGAGGTGGAAGGAAATAGTGAGGGTGGAGGCCTTAGGAGTGATTCTTGTACCATTTGGGAGGTGGAAGTGCAAGGCCTCTTAGTGGGTTTGGGGGAGTAGGGCAGGGTCTTGCAGAGCCCATCTCCACAGAGCTCATTTACAAAGGCTGTACATGACTTTAGAGAACACGTCTTCTCAACCTTCTTAGTCACTTATTCGGACCCAGAAGAGGCCAAGACATGTTTTCTGTTTTGTCTCGGCACATTGACAGGTTAAAAGCGTTCATTAGAGAGATCAGTGAGAATTCACAGAGGGCAAAAAGGAGAAAGGAAAGAAACTTTGGCTTTTAAAGCTCCCAGTACCTCTCCTGAGATGTGTCAGAAAAAGAGGAAAGCAGTGTAGGGACTGCGGCCCCCTATTAAAGGTTGCCACATTTTTCTGCCCCAGAGTCACAGCAATTTTCAGAGCATGCCTCTGGGTCTCTGTTCAGGCCCTCGTTCTCTGCTTGGGCCTCCAAATGCAGGATGGGTCTGTTAGGAAGGAAAGGACTCGGCTCGGTGTCACAGGGAAGTCAGATACAGTGAGACGAGAGACCAAAGTCAAGAAAGCAAAGTAAGTTTTAATACAGTCTGCATAGAGTAACAGAGCAGGCCTGCCTAAGGTGAGACAGGCAGGCGTGGATGCTCATTCTGAGGTTTCTTTTATGTGGTTTTTGGCAGGGCAGAGAGGTCCCCGATTGACAGCTGTCGGCTCTCTAGGCTTATTCTGATTGGCGAAATGGGGACAGGGGCTGTGCTGTGCCTGTGCCTCTGATGTTTCTTATATGGGGGGACCCTGGACATTTCCTGAGTCGCTCTTGGACCCTGTGGCTTCATCTGATTAACTCTCTGAGTCATTTCTGGCTCTCTGGTTCTATTTGATCAACTCCTTGAGCCATCTTTGGGGGGCCCTTTCTCCTTTCCATCTCGCTCATTTCTGTCTTTCTGCCTAACAGGTCCACGGGCCTGGGCCTGTACTCTCTGACTTGAGAAGTAGCAACTTTGCACCCATCAATCTCATCCAGCCTTGTGGCAAACCTTTCAGGAACATAGGAACATAGGGCTTTCTGAGGCTCTCAAGTGAGTGACTTGTCCAGCACCTTTGGCCCAAGAGCAGCTAAACCAGACCTTTTAGAACCTGCGATGTTAGTGTCGGGTGTCAGTCCTCTACATCCTCTTCCTGCCCTGCCCCCCAAATCACAGTACTTTAATTTACCAGTCTGAGCACCTCTGACATCCAGGAAGTCTCCCTGTCTGGATCCCAAAGGGAAGTTTAGTGGCATTGTTGATGTATTCTTGTCACTGTAAAGGCCTACCATCAGCAGTCTTTCAAATCCACTTGGGAGAACTGCATAAACTGAGTTCATCGATACAAGATAATGACTTAAAATGTAAGTTTTAGTATTTAATCATTTCTGTACTTAAATGATTCTTTACTCTCAGTTGAGAGTTAAAGGATAAAATTAACGACAAGGTAAATACATGCTCTTCCTCTAATAATTAGCTTCTGCATGGCTAGCGTGGCTGCAGGAAAAGTCCACCCTGAATCTTGGAATTTTCAGAAATGAAAGACAGTCTTTGTACAGATTTTAATTGTGTGTGTGTGTGTGTATGTGTGTGTGTGTGTGTGTGTGTGTGTGTGTAGAGGGAGACCAAGTGGTATTATGGCCCTTTGCTTCCTTGGAAGAGGACCCGCTCTTTGGGTTCACACCCTCTCCTGGTCATTCTTATCTTTAGCCAGGTCCCCATGTCAGCTTTCTCCTATTCTCCTCCACTTCTCTAGGCCTGTCAATATTTCTCGTTTCACCCACGCTGGCCTGACCTTGGCCGTTGCTTTTTTTTTTTTTCTCTCTGCAACTCAGGTGAGATCACAGATTCCTTGCTTTCCATATCTCTGTCTCTCTACTGAGAGCTCCCAAAATGTCTGTCTTCTGCTGAGACCCCTATCCTGAACTCTACACAAATATTTATAACTGCCCCATGGCCAAGTCCTTCTGGGTGGATAATAGGTGCTTCAAAATCAGTTTATTTCCAGAACTGCATCATTTTGCTCCCCAAGACCATTTCTCTCCCGTCCGTATTTCCCGTCTTACTGAAAGACACCCTTATCCCTCCATCTGTTCAGGTCAGAAGTTCCCTCCTCTTTTCCTTGGTCCAAATCTCATGAGTCACCAATTTTCAGGCCATGAAATCTACTTTCTGACTTTCAATTCTATCACCCTCTCCATCCATGGTCCCTGCCTTAACTGATGCCCTCACCAGCTCTGATCTAGAGGATTAAATATTCAAGTTAGATTCTCTGCTCTGCCACTAAGCTTCCACTCTGTGTGAGAGCTATCTTTTTAAAAACGTATCTCTTGCGCCTGTCACCCTCTTGCTTAAAATTTGTCCACTTTGTTCCCATTCCCTTCAGAATAAAGCCCACCTTCTTTTGCATGGCAGTTCTCAGCAGCAGAGGTACATAGCTAGTAGGGACTCGGAGTAAGACCTGAATGTGAATCCTGGCCTTGCCCGTATTAACATCACTTCAGCAAGTAAATCTCTGTAGGCCTCACTTTTCCCACTTGTAAAACGGAGACAATAGCATCTTGCTAATAGTGTTATTAGAAATATTAAAAGTGACAATTCCTATAAGGTAGTAAAAAATGTCTGGTCCAGAATAAGCGTTCAATTTATTTTAGCAACTCTATTAATAGTTATTAAATTAAAAAGACCCCAGTAAAAATTACTTCAATATACATCGAGTTCCTGGTGTATCTCAGAGCCGCCACAGGTTTCAGTTGCTCTACCAGCTGAACAAGTAGGTTCTAGACCCACAGAACATCTGCAGTCCCAGGTATACAGTGTCTTCACACATTCCGCCCTCCCCTTTTTGTAGCCCTGAGAAGCCCTGCTTCAAGACCCAGCCTTTGTAGCCCTTCCTTCCATTTCTCCTCTTTGGGCCCTCCTCGTTGCCTCTCCCGCTTTTATCCTATTCCCTGCCCCCAGCACTGGGCTGGCAGTATTCCAGGGAGGGAATCAGGGTGAAGATTTGTCCTTGGTCATCCCTGTGGCACTAGCGCCAACCCAAGCAGTGCCTGGCACCCCGTAGGTGGTCAGGAAATGCTTGGTGAGGGGCCAGATTCACCTGCCCTCTCACTCTTTGCCTTCCAGGAGGGAGTTGGGCACAACATACCCCCGGCTCATGGGGTCCTTGAAGTTACAGACCAAGAGCAGGCCTGGACCGGACCTCTGGGTAGAGCTTCCAAGTTCCATGGGGGTCCTGGAACAAAGGAGCAGGAAAACTGCCCATGGGCGGGGTGCCTGGAAAGGCCAGGCGTCCCTTGAATGGCCACAGTCCCAGACTTAGCCCGCTCCTGGTGATGGTAACTGAGAAAAGAGTTCACTGAGCTACATGCCCCCCACCAGTGCTCCAATCTGTTCCTGAATGCAGATGATCCGGGAGGCGTGTCTGTTTTACTATCCCCAAAGGCATCCAATTCAGCCCTGCTGACAGGATCTTTTGGGGATGTGGCAGGTGGTTGGGGTGCAATCAGGAGCAGAGAGTAGAGTATACATAAAGAGAGGTGGAAAGAGGAGGAAGGATGGCAGAGGAAAGAAAGGGGATGGGAACAGAAGTTTAGGGTCCTCGCTGCTACGAACCGGGGCTGAGGCCTGAGGCCCCTTGCAGTGGAGAGGGAAGGGCTAGCGCTCCTGACCCCTAACCAGGAAAAGGCTCCCAAGAAAAAAGCCTGGGATCTCCATTTCCTCGTGTGTAAGGCAGGGTCATAATTGCACCCACTTCAGGATTGCTATGAGGACGAAAAGAGATAATATCATCCACACAAAGTGCTCAGAACAGAGTCTTGCATGTGGTTGTAAGTCAATATCAACAGCATGGTTAACGCTGATGATGTAGATATTAATGACATTAATACAAATAGTTGCAAATCCCAATAACAGCCGTGTCATGGAGAAAAAAGAACGACACACACATACAAATTGGGTAATTTAGACTGGCTTTTAGACCATGTGGCTCAGACAGTAGGAAAAAGAAAGGTCGCTAGATACCTTAGGGTTCATCTTTTACTCACCACCTCTCATTCAGTTTCACCATAACCCTGGGAGGAAGGAGTTTTGTTTTATTTTAATTCCTGTTGAATAGTTGAAGAAACTAAACCTGGTGAGGGAGACACACCTGGGAAAGTGGGTCACCCAGCCCAGCCAAAAGATAACTGGGGGTGGAAATGGGTCCTTGTGCTTTGCTTTGCTTTTTTATTTTATTTTATTTTTCTTTTATTTTGTTATCATTAATCTACAATTACATGAAGAACATTATGTTTACTAGGCTCTCCCCTTCACCAAGTCCCCCCCACAAACCCCATTACAGTCACTGTCCATCAGCGTAGCAAGATGTTGTAGAATCACTACTTGTCTTCTCTGTGTTGCACAGCCCTCCCCTTTCCCCCACCCCCCACATTATACATGCTAATCATAATACCCCCTTTCTTCTTCCTACCCTCCCATTCTCCCCAGTCCCTTTCCCTTTGGTAACTGTTAGTCCATTCTGGGGTTCTGTGATTCTGCTGCTGTTTTGTTCCTTCAGTTTTTCTTTGTTCTTATACTCCACATATGAGTGAAATCATTTGGTATTTGTCTTTCTCCGCCTGGCTTATTTCACTGAGCATAATACCCTCTAGCTCCAGCCATGTTGTTGCAAATGGTAGGACTTGTTTTCTTCTTATGGCTGAATAATATTCCATTGTGTATATGTACCACATCTTCTTTATCCATTCGTCTACTGATGGACACTTAGGTTGCTTCCATTTCTTGGCTATTGTAAATAGTGCTGCGATAAACATAGGGGTGCATCTGTCTTTTTCAAACTGGGCTGCTGCATTCTTAGGGTAAATTCCTAGAAGTGGAATTCCTGGGTCAAATGGTATGTCTATTTTGAGCTTTTGGAGGAACCTCCATACTGCTTTCCACAATGGTTGAACTAATTTACATTCCCACCAGCAGTGTAGGAGGGTTCCCCCCTTTCTCCACAACCTCGCCAACATTTGTTGTTGTTTGTCTTTTGGATGGTAGCCATCCTTACTGGTGTGAGGTGATATATCTCATTGTGGTTTTAATTTGCATTTCTCTGATAACTAGCGATGTGGAGCATCTTTTCATGTGTCTGTTGGCCATCCGAATTTCTTCTTTGGAGAACTGTCTGTTCAGCTCCTCTGCCCATGTTTTAATTGGATTATTTGCTTTTTGTTTGTTGAGGTGCGTGAGCTCTTTATATATTTTGGATGTCAACCCTTTATCAGATCTGTCATTTACGAATATATTCTCCCATACTGTAGGGTACCTTTTTGTTCTATTGATGGTGTCCTTTGCTGTACAGAAGCTTTTCAACTTGAGGTAGCCCCACTTGTTCGTTTTTGCTTTTATTTTCCTTGCCCGGGGAGATATGTTCATGAAGAAGTTGCTCATGTTTATGTCCAAGAGATTTTTGCCTATATTTTTTTCTACGAGTTTTATGGTTTCATGACTTACATTCAGGTCTTTGATCCATTTTGAATTTACTTCTGTGTATGGGATTTCATTCTCTTACATGTAGCTGTCCAGTTTTGCCAGCACCATCTGTTGAAGAGACTGTCATTTCCCCAGTGTATGTCCATGGCTCCTTTATCGTATATTAATTGACCATATATGTTTGGGTTAATGTCTGTAGTCCCTAATCTGTTCCACTGGTCTGTGGCTCTGTTCTTGTGCCAGTACCAAATTGTCTTGATTACTATGGCTTTGTAGTAGAGCTTGACGATGGGGAGTGAGATTCCCCCCACTTTATTCTTCTTTCTCAGGATTACTTTGGCTATTCGGGGTCTTTTGCTTTGCTTTGTGTTTTGGATGCATGGTTTCAGAAGAAAATGTAATAGTTAAATACAGAGATATATATAGTATCCCTATACATGTACAATAACTCTCTGTCTGATCTCTACTGACTCCAGACTACAGTAAGATATAATCATACATTCAGAAAGATAATTTTTTCTCACTTGAGATGCATTTTTTCAATGCTATTCTGTTTCATTAAGAAAGATACTGTCTCCCATTTTCTAAATTGATGTTCCCACCTGCTAATGGATCACACAATCTGCAACTGAAAACCACTGCAATAGAGAATATTACAAAGTACAAAGTAACGTCACCACTCAAGTTAAAAATCGTTATTTTGTTCAACAGGAATCTGGACATCTATTCATACCTGGAAGCCTGTGTATGAGTTTGCAGAAGTGGGAACCAGGTCTTTAAGCTCTGTGAGGAGAAGACACGTACTACAATAGAAGTGCTGTAGTAGGTAGCAGAGAAAGGTGCAGATGAGTGATCTGGAAGTTCAGAGGGAAAGGGTCATTCTAAGTGAGAAAACCATGGCACTCTTCCTGTGGGAGAACTTGGGATAGGGCAGGGAGTCTAATCCAGGCAGAGGAGCCAGAAGAAAAAAAAACAACACACAGGGAGAATTGTGAGTGGCGGCTGCTCCACAGGGTGGGCCAAAGCCAGGAATGGGGAGTGACTTTTCAGTAGTGGGGACTTTGAGGCCAGCTTAATGGGGGTTTTGGATGCCAAACTGGGGAGGGAATAGATTTTACTCTACAAACAGTGCAGGGGGAACAATGATAAAAGTAGAGGCAAAAAAATTTAACATGTAGAGATGCTCAAATATAAGTAATCAGAGAAAGACAAATTACAGCAAAACTAAGATGCTGCTTTACACTGGGTCCTCAGGAAAGCATTAGAAAGCTGAAAAACGCCAAGGGTTGGTAGGAATGGAGGCTTAGGTGGTTGGTGCCCTGCTGATGGGGTGTGGAGAAAAGCAGCCATTCTGAAGGGCAGCCTGGCACTTGGGCCAATGAATGACACACATCGTAGGGACCAGCAATTCTGTTGCTGGATATTTATCCAAAAGAAATTCTCACACAGATCTATTTGGTAACATGACAAGGGTGATGGGACGTTAGAAACGATGTGGGCATTCATCGCTGTGAGGGTGTATAGAGAAAATGTGGTGGATTCACTCCGGGGAGGACTCCGCAGCAGTAAGAGACAGAGGATTAAACAGACACCTAACGAGGGCAGATCTTAAAAACATAGTTCTGAGGGAAATAAGGTAATACATGGAATGAGACTTAATACTATTCATGTAAATTAAAAATACATTAATATGTTTTGCAATCATGTATAGAAACAAAAAAATAGTTCTAACCACAGTAGACTTTTTCTGTGTGTGGGGTAAGGGAAAGGTCAGGAAATGAGGGGGGAGGACCAATCAGAGGTAGGGCCTTAAGCAGGTGGGTAGCAAATCAGAACCGTGTATATAAAGAAGGTGAAGGAGTCAGAGGCAAGCAGTCCCTGAGGCAGGAGGCCAAGCCACAAGGCCACAGAGACATGGCAGATGAGAGGTGCCGATGGTGAGAAGAACAAGGGAACCGGCCACAGCAGTGGACTGGAGGGAAAGCTTTGACGTTATTGCACATAGAAGGTTGCCCGGACCTGGATGGCGAAAGGGACAGAGCGAGGTTGCTGGGGCAAAAACTAATCAAAGGTGTCTCAAGACCTTCCCGCCCACCCAAGTGACCGGGAGGATGGTGCCACTGTCAGTGGATAGGCTGCCTGGGACAGGGAGCTGCTGAAGAGTTCTCTTCAGGCCACATGTCAGAGCTGTCAACAGGCACTGGCAAGTGGCCGTGTCCTTCAGGAAGCGGAGAGCATTGATCTGGAGGCAGAACTAGAGACCCCACTGAATTCTCTCATCTGCCCACTGGAGCCAGAGGAACCCCTGAGAGTCCCTGGGAAGAGCTTATAAAGAGGTGGCCCAAAGGACAAGCCTCTGAGCTTGTTTTGCTCAAGGCTCTTCTTTGCTTGGCTTGCTCAATTGCATAAATGTCTACACCACTTAGCGACCTGGTGGGGAAAGGAAGCTAGAGCAGAGTTTTGTCCTGAAACCAGAGGAAAAATATGATGAGGAAACTGGACTAGATGGTTTCTTGGGTCCTTTCCAGCACCGATATTGTATGGTTCTATTAAAAGAATATGGCATAGGTATTAAAGATCCCCAGATTATTTGTGATTTGCAAATTTTAGACAAATCTTTTAGTAAGATTCAGGAACATCATAGTGTATCAGAGAATGCCAAGTTGTTTAAATTGCATAAACATTAGTTTCTTGCTTTGTAAAACAGGCATAATATTTTCCACGTGGGGTTGTTCTGAAGATTTAAAATGCTGCATAGTAGGTATTAAATAGATGGGAACCATCACTCATTATTCTTTTATTTAAAAATTAATTGAAATTGAGGAGAGGTGTCCAAATTAAATCCTAACGACTACTTCAAGTTTAGGGGAACCAGGGATTTCTGTGCCTCCTCCCATCACCATCTATTTTCCCAATTGTCTTCAATCCTGCTGCCACCTGCTGCTCCCTATGGCTTCCAACAGCCTCCTAACTGGGTTCAGTTTCTCGTTCTCTGCCCCTGTTTACTCTAGCTTGCATACCTCAGCCAGACTAACCTTCCCAGAATATCGCTCTCAACTTGCTCAGAATCAATAAAGGTCTCCAAGTTTCGTTCTGTTGAGTCTAATCTCCTCTGCCTAGTTTCAAAGTGTCTTGCCAATGGGTTTCAGCCTCGGGCAAGCTCACCATGGATTCAGTAAGACAATGGAACGTTGCTGGGGTAAAAGGGCTTATTACCCGGCTTTGTTCTCCCTGCAATAGGTCGAGCACTAGAATTAATTAGGTCTGCACCCAGCAGTCTGCAGGTCTGTGGTCCTCCTTCATCTCTGCCTCTGCCCGGAGCACTGGGCAGAGCTCGCTATATAGTGACTCAATCAACCTACAGGTGTGGAAGCAGTGGCCTAGCAGTAGGCCAATTACATCATCAAGTAGTTTTAGGTTCAAGTGAGGATCCTGGCCAACTGAGCACTTCAGTTTTTCCCACACAAGGTTCTCCAAGATCCATCTCTTTAGGGTGTGGTTAGCTGTGATATTGTGCTATGTTAATAAGAAACATCTATCTAATCTTTGTCCCTGTTACACACACACACACACACACACACACACACACACACACACACACGTATCTTAAAACTCTTTCTATGTCAATCCTTACAAATATAAAAATTATTCTGTAACCATCAGCCTCAGTCTTTTTAAAGAATGTGCAGGTTTGCATTTAATGGATGTTTATTAAGTTATTTACTCAGACTCAATGGATATTTAGGTATTTTTCCAGATTTTTGTCACTAAAAACACTGCTGCTATTTATTATCCTTGTGCATATAACTTCTAGTACATTTTTCAGTATATCTGAAGGGTAACTTTGACAGTTACTGCTAAATCGGCTTCCAAAGTTTTGGTACAACTGACTCTGGACATTAGCCAACTTTTAAGTTTGGTCTGTTTGTTATTTGGTTCTGAATCTCATAATCCCTCTCAGACATCAGGATGAGTAAAAAGTTAGGTGTTTCCTGATCTCCTTGCAAACTTTCTCTCTTAAGCAGTGACCTTCACCTGCTCTTCAGAGTCCCTGCTCAGGGTTAAACTTTGAGCTCATGATTGGATTTTCCTCAGGCAGGTTTTGGCTTGGGGTCTGTTTCCTTGTTTGCTCTCCACCCCCACCCCCCTTTCTTTCACTGCTTGGGTTTTGCATTTGGTCATATTGTATGGTAAAGCAGTAGAAAAGGAGGCGAAGGGCTGGTGGCCCCTCAGGTCATCAGGATGAGCTCCTGGGCCCATGCGCACCTCATTCCAGCCTCTGGTCCTTGGCTCCGTAGACTCAGAAATTTCATTTTGTGGGTAGGCCGGGGTGGTGGGCTCTCTGGGACTAGATCCCACTGACCAGACAGACTCTCAAGGGACAGATGCAAAAACCCTAATAATAGCTTTTATCATTTATTTATTTATTGAGTGCCAGTCATAGTGCTGCTTCATTAATACTAATACATCATCCACATAACAGTATGATACAGTAGGTATTCTTTTCATCCTAATGCTACCGATAAAGAAAATGAGGCTCAAAGATTAAAGCATTTCCCCAAGGTTTCACTGTTAGTAAATGGTGAGGTTAAGATCCTAACCTGAATAGTCTGGTTCCAAAACTCATGCTCTTGATTTCCCATGAGAAGTGAAACTGATCAGCCCACTAACTCCCTATATGGTAAAACTATATGGGAAGCCAAACTACAATCAGGAAGTTGGTGAAGAGCATGGACACAGATGACCTCAGTGGCGGCCATTATTCAGCCAGGACAGTTTCACTCTAAAGGCGGCCTCATTGCAGAAACTGGGTATAGTTCACAAGAGAGTCCGGCTCCCATCTGCCGCGGAGAGCACCAGCATGCTCACAGTCCCATGGGCATTGTTGCTCTCCCTTATGTCCAGCCCTCTTCTGTACTGTCATCGTTGTGATATTTTTTCATAATCATGGCCTCCCACTCCACCACCAGCTAAGCAATCCCACTGAACAGAAAGGCTCATAGGCCCAAAGAAGATGTTCAAGTCTGGCAAATAATTGAATCCATTTAAAACATAAAACAAGGAGGAAAGGGAAAGAGATAAGAAAGGCTAACACACTTACAATAGGGTGCAATGATGGGGGAAGTACCCCACAGAATCAAGCCCTGGGTCACCCAGTGTTCTGTCCTGTTTCCAGGTGCTGCATCAGCCTTCCCCACTGGCGCTGCGGTCACGGGGTCTAGAGTGGGGAGTGGGCAGGGAGGCTCCGCAGATGCAGAGTGTCTGAAGCTAATTCATGCTTCCTTTATCAGTGAGATATAGGGGCAATTATACCTGGCCACAGTTGTTGGCCACCAATAACCTGCTGAATGGCTGTGGATCACTCTGTGCACACCATGCAGAGGACATACTGGGCCACAGCAGGCATCACAGAGGGATGGCTGATCTAAGGCGTGGGTACTGAGGACCTCGTCTACCTCCTGACGATGTGACATCACGCCTCTGCCTGGTCCTTCCACCCCTTCCTGGGTCTGCATTTACCACACATGCTCTACTTTTATGTCTGAAGTAGACAAGCTGTGCTTGCTTGTTAACTATGATTAGTTTCTTCTTTCCTCTTTATTTGTTCATTTCTCTTTCTATTGAAGCATTTAATATTCTTGAGTAATATATTTAAGCGCGTTGTAACAGTGGAGTCAGCTGGGGAATCTATTTGATTCTTTAAGATGACTTTACATCTTTCTGATATAATCCTGAAAAATCTGGCCCTGCCAACCTAATCAGACCTCATCTTTGCCTTCCTCTTAAAACTCTGGCTATGCTAACTCCCTCTCTTCCCTTCTCTTCCTCACTATAATCTATAGTGATTATAGAACATATGAGAATTAGGTTTCATGAAATAGGCAATAAATACATAAACTTTGGCTTCTATGTCACTTCATGACTTCAGTCTTTCAAATAGATTCTCTCCTTTGAGCCTTAAATCATTCCTCTGAGAAGGGATTTCTCAGTAACACCAAAGATGAGAAAACTGAACTTTGGCAAAGCTAGGATTTGCCATGGTTCATACAGCCTAGATTATCTATCTGTCTGCCTGTCTGTCTATCTGTCTACCATCTATCAACTTCTGATTGTTTGGAAGGAAATTATACATGCTTATTTTAAGAAATTCCAAGAATTCAGAAATGTTCGGTGAATATAACCAAAACCAACACTTATAAGTCTTTCATAAATTTTTATTATGAACATTCTTCCTGATAATTCTCTATACATCCATGCATATTTAAATATACTATTAACATTCCGCATAAATAGTTCAGTTCTTTTGGCTCAAGTAGAGAATAACACATGTTATTATCAATAGCTAGAATTATAAAGTACAGAGTGAAAGATTTCGAGGGAAGAAAATAAGAATGTAGTGAAAGATGGCTTAGGAACATCTAGCCTGGGTGATAGTGGGAGGATAATGCTGCTCTTCAGGGAAGTACGGAGCCTGGAAAGGGAAGGGAAGGCTTCAAACTGGTCCATTTTGAGGTTTGATTAGCCAGGGGGACACTTAGGTGCCTCTATGACCATAGTAGTGGAATTGGACCCACAGATTGGATTCTATAATCATTTACATGTATTCCAATGGAAGTCCTGAATTCCCCCAGGGAGGGGAGAGATGGCAGCCAGGGCTGGCTTACAGAGAGCACCTAACCCACTCAGGGTTGGAAGTGAGAAGGAAGTTATTTTGTTAGCAGATCAGAGATAAAATCGCATTATATTCATTACTGTTACAGAGGGTTAAGAATAATAACATCAAAAAAGTCATTTATTAATGCAAAAAGATGCATAAGGCATATTCCATAATCTGGCCATATTCAGAGGCTGGACACAACTAACATAGGATCCATTTACACAATACCATAATACTATTTAGTGGAGTAGACAAGATAGGACCGAGGATCAGTATTAAAATCACTGTAAAGAAGATGTATAATTGATGGGTAAAGGACAAGATCTTAGAGAAATTTAGGAAACACATCCATTGATCACGAAATTCTATACTATTAAAGATACAAACCCAGAATATTTAGCAAAACAAGTTGACTGCATTTTTCAGTCATAATACGTCTTTTATGTTTGCCCCAAACGCTTTGAGGAAGTAAGCTGTTTCATCCTTTTCCTTCTTGCAATATTTTTATCTTAGAGAAAATTTATTAGGGTGATTCATCTAACGTTTTTCTTTTCCATCAAAGAAAGCAAAATTTAACATTATGGTAAACAAATTAGGACAATATATATATTCAGCTTCTGAATAATTTTGTTTCATTTAAAGAAAAACTGTTACTTAGGCCAGTGGTCCTCAAACTTTAATATGGATCCGAATCACCTGGAGGTTATGTTAAACTACAAATTGCTAAGTCTCAGCCCCGAGAGTTTCTCATTCAAGAGGCCTGCGGTGGCCCAAGAGTTTGCATGTCTAACAAGTTCCCAGGTGATCTGATGCTTCTAGATTAGAGACCATACTTTGAGAACCACTAGTTTAGACACTGGACTGCACATGTTTCCCCAACCCCCTTCCTTTATTATTTGATTTCCCTTCCAACTTTTGTCATCTCCTTCTCCAGAGTTATCTCAGTAAGGAACAGATTATATTCAGTTGGCGTTGCCTTTAAAGTTAAAAAACAAAAAGCAGTGATTTTTGAAATAGAAATGCTGCCAGTTGCAGCTGAGGCTTTAATTTAAAGGGAAAATGAAACATCTGGAACGTTGAGTCCTCTTATTTATTTCTCACCTGGACGTCTTCACAAATGTTATTCTTGCAACTCCCTCCTTGGTCCTCCTGCCCTTCTCCCCTCTTCCTTTACTGTGTATCTCAGTAGGTGCCAGGCATTCTGCTCTTTCTTCAAAGCCTGACACAAGCCCACCTCCACAGCCAAGCTTTTCTGCTTCCCAGCAGCCAATGACTTCTGTAGACCTAGGACTCTATAATTATTGTCTGCATTTCTCTCATCATACTGAGTATGTGCTACCATGAGCTGTTCAGCCATTTATGTAAGTGTGCATGTATGTGTTATTTTTCTCCCCCATTCTGATAAGCTCTTAGGGGGCAAGTCTTGCATCCTTTGACCCTAACAGGAGAGTCACATACCTGAATTATGTTTCTTGAAGACTTGCTTTCACAACGTTAAGATTACAGTCTTTTTCAGCTTTTACAGAAGGATCATATTTGTCTTTGCATCTGTATCTTCACGATGTCATCACTGAAAGACAAGACCTTATCGGTCTTTGACTAAATTCTCCCTTGAATGTTACTCCAAAACCCCCCCACCCCCCCTCCCAAAAAAAGTTCTCAGCAAATAATTGAGGGGCCTTTCTATTGAACACCAAAAACACAGGAAACCAAAAATACCTTTCATACGGGCCAGTTAGTGTATAGTAAATTTATTTTGAACTGCACTAGGGAGCTCATCTCTGCTGTAACAACGTACTTCTTTTCCTTGATTTCTGAATACCTGATGGCCGAATTCGGCTTTGCAAGTGCTCCTGTACCTTTTCAAGTGAGCAGAGTACACTTGAAAGTAAGGGTTTCACAAAACACTACCTATCCAACGTGAGCAGGACCCTGAAGCTATCTGGCTGGCTCAGTCTCCCTCTTTGTACAGGTGGAAGTGAAGCCCCGCGGGTTAACTGAGGAGGCTCAAAACCACCAGGGGGGCAGAGCCGGCCTCGCTAGCTGTGAATCCTCCGGGGCTGCTGCCCAACTCTTCTGCCCAAGCAAACGCAGTGAGACTGCAGGGAGGAGACTGGGCCTCGCCTCACTTTCCCGGTTTCTGCTTTGTACAGCCCTAAGAAGCGCCGATTAAGATAGCACTCATAGGCAAACCAAAATACTGTTCGAATCTGAAGCACTGTGATAGGGTCCACAACGACAAACGAAAATGATGGCCGACGGCTTAGAAGCAGTCTTCGGCAAACTACCTGGGCTGTCAGGTCCTGGATACAAGCTCCCCTCAAGCTCCTGACCCGAGGGTGACCCAACTCCCACCAAACGCAAAGGTACCTTATTCTTCGCACAAGTGCCCAGCGCCTCTGAAGACTATATGGTTGGCCCTAAAAAGGGCCTTTGGGTTGTTACACGAGTAACTAGCAAGCGGCAGTTCAGCCTCCGAAGCCGTACAGGGTGCGTCCTTGTCGCTTGAGCGCGTACACCACGTCCATGGCAGTGACCGTCTTGCGCTTGGCGTGCTCGGTGTAGGTGACCGCGTCCCGGATGACGTTCTCCAGGAACACCTTCAGCACACCCCGGGTCTCCTCGTAAATTAGGCCGGAAATCCGCTTCACTCCTCCACGCCGGGCAAGGCGCCGAATCGCTGGCTTGGTGATCCCTTGGATATTGTCCCTCAAGACCTTGCGGTGGCGCTTAGCACCACCTTTACCTAAGCCCTTCCCACCCTTTCCCCGGCCAGACATGGTCACTGTGGCCTGAAAACACAAGCTCTAGCGGCGGGCAGGGCGCCTTCCCGTTGATATACAAGAGTATCGGACCAGATTGGAAACCGAAAGCGCGCGGGCGGGAAGCGCTCTAAATTGTCCCCGCCCGCTCGGGATTTCGTCATCTCTCGTCTGCTCTGTGCCTTATCCCTTCTCCGCCCTCCAAGGCGCCCTCCAACGGACTCTGCTGCCTTAGGCCCTGGGCAGATTCGGATCCAACCGCGAGGCCGCTGGGTGCCGCATCTGTTCCGAGTGTGGGCTCCCGGAAGGCGTTAAATTTAGGTTAAGAGGAAAGGTCTTTCCAGCGAGAGTAGACGGGAAGGAAAGCAGAGGCGGGGAGAAGAGAGCGGCAGCGCCGGGTCTAATTCCGACCAGAGGAACCGTGGTTACATAAAAGGACAACAAAAACAGTTGGAGGAGGCGATCTAGAGAGGCAGCCGCACCTGGACTGTGTGTGGAGAGAGCGGGGAGAACATCGCCGTCGTTCCTGAGTCTCCTCTGCTTTGTTTGGTGTGAGGCCTGGAATCTCACCTCACTCCGGAGAACTAAGATCCTAGGAAAACTGGTCTTACTACACTGCCAAGCCTTCTCGTGGAGGTCAGTGAATCCGAAGCTCTGCTGAAAAAAGCTATAAGTACAGAAAAGACTGAAGGATATTCTGTACCTCCGTTTCTACAGATGCTTGCTTTCGACCAGGATTGTGTGACCCAACTGTCTCCATTTTGACCCTAGGAGAATCCACGAAAAGGTGTTGTGATTTCTGCATCAGAAGGATTTTTTTTTTTTTCTTTCTGAGAAATGCTTACTATCTTAAAGAAACAAATCTCATGTGTCTTTTATCTCTCCTTTGGCGCTACCTACCTTCTGTATGCTACTGAATGACTAACCTGTATCTTCATCCAGGTTTCTAGGCTCCCGAGGATCTGTGGGTCCTCCTGGCTATTCTTTAGTCATTTTAAACTCAAAGCTCAGAATCCCCTAAAGCCAAAAACGAAACTTAAAACCTCTAAGGTGTGACTCTCGTGGGGGCTAAGGGAATTAATTCTCTTCCCCGTCTTCTCCATCTGCTCAAGGAATGGCCACCATGCCCACATGCCTAAACCAACACCTTGGAATTCACAGTAGAAACTGAAGGATGGTAGAATATGCCACTCCAAAACACGACTAGGAGTTTAGGACATGCCATCCTCAAATAAGCCACTTCGGGAATACTGACGTTTTGAGCTGTGTGCACTTGGAAAACAGCAAATGCAAGGACAGGCTTTCTTTAAACTCCCCTTTATCTGCCTAAAGACAGATGCTCCAAAAGGAGCTCAGTGGTCATAAATTATTAGCCAGGGAAGACTGTCTCTTGTCACAGGATCACAGGAGAGGGGACTAGAAATCGACACCACTCCCCAGACAAACTCTGTCACCATCTATCATACCTCCCATCTATTCTAAGGGCCGGTTCATCCTTCCGAAAAGTCATTTACTCCCCCTTAGGAGGCCTACACGCCCCCTCCCCTTTCCCTATTAAGATGGTATTTAAGTCTGAATTCTAAACCACATAACTCTTTTTTCCCTGGGTATCTCCCATGCATACACAAAGTATACACATTAATCAACCTCTGGTTTTCTCTTGTTAATCTGTCTTTTATGACACGGGTCTTAGCTTAAGAACTCAGAAGGATACAGGGAAAATTTACTTTTCCTCCCCTACAGTGTCTTCCTCTCTCCCTGGCACTTCAGGGCAGACATAAACAGGTGCTCTTTTTGACCCCTTAGCAACTCTTGCAGAACCTATAACATTATTTTACATCTCTTTCGCATCTTACATATTCCCCACCCACACCCCCCTTGCCTGTCTGGCAGTGATTTTTGCTTATTTTTCCTTGTTAACTGACATGTAGTTCAATGTCAAACATAAACTCAGGGATTGTTACAGACGAACAGTTCCTGCCTTTGACTACTTTTAAACACTAAGGGAAAAGAAAGACACACCCAAACTGCAACATTATAAAACAACCACAAGCCAAGGCTGACAGAAGTGATGGCTTCTGGTGTCAGGGTCCCCAGGCAGAATCAGAAGAGAGTCTAAAAGCTTCCCTTTCAATACTCTTTATCCTCCTCTGAGGGGCCTAGTCACCCATTACCTAAACACAATTGTCTCCAAAGTAAACTCTCCCTTTCCCTGTTGCAAGTAAATTCAGACTGAGAAAGAAATTCACTTGCAGGTGTAAATTACTATCTGAGGTATTTATAACAAGATCTGACTCTAATGGGGGAGTGGTGGTTGGGATATTGAATCTAATTGGTGGGATTAATAGTATTAGTAGTATTTCTGAGTGGGAGCGGGTTCTCCTATAGCCTCTAAAAAACATTTTTCCTAATAAATAAGTAACCGAGATGTAATGTATAGCATAAGGAATATAGTCAAAATATTGTAACAACTTGGTATGGTGATAGCTGGTACCTAGAATTATCATGTATATAAATGTTGAATCACTGTGTTGTACACCTGAAACTAATGTAATGTAATACTGTGTGTCAACTACCCTTCAATAAAAAATAATTATCTACAAAAAAAAAAACATTTTTCCTAAAAGGACAAGGAGTGGCAGTGTGGGGAAGTTGGGGTTCCTATGGCCAGGATCCTCACTGAACTTAAACCACCTCATGATGTAACTGGCCTGTTGCTAGGCTACCGCGTCCACACCTTTTCTTCAGGCAATAAGCTATTTATTGCGCTATGTAGAGAGCTCGGCCCAGTGCTCTGGGCGGAGGCAGAGACGCTAGTGCTCCACCCACCGCCGGGAGAACAGGCCGGGTAATAAACCCTTTCACCCCAAAGAACGTTTTCCTGTCAATTTCTTTGGTCACATTGACTCCATAGCGAACTTGCCCGGGGCTGAACCCCATTGGCAAGACAGTAACCCTATGAGATAGCTAATGTTTGACTTTCACTGTGCCAATAAGAAAACCATTGGTTTATGGATTCCCCAGGGGAAGGAATCTGAGAGACGTGGGTTGGAATATTTCTCCACCACTCTCCTCATCTGTAAAATGGGGTTTTTAATACTTTTCTCTAGAGGCTGTGTGTATTAAATGAAATAATATACGTATGCGGTTGATTACAAAAATTAAACGAAAGGAATGTAGAGGAAGAAGTTACATTTTTAAAACAGCCTCTCTTTTTTTTTTTTATGTGTCAGTTGATGTGTGCAGAGGAGTCTTCAGAAGAAGAGTGAAGACTTAAAGTGGCTGTTAGGCCCCAGAGTTTATACATACCTTTGAAAACAAAGAACAGTAAGTTCCGGGGATGTGGCAACACAGAAGGGCTTAGGCTGGAGACAATAAATTGTGGGACAATGACTAGGAATTATATGCTGGAAACAACAGAAGATACAGGTTATTTTAATAGGTTTGTTTGTATAGATTCCCCGGTCTCTGGTAATAAGAAAGTGCTTCTCTTTCTTCCTGGTACTGGGAGGGCACCTTTCTCAGGGGAACTTCTATGAGCTGCTTTAGGTAGAAGAGTCGAGGATCAGAGAGCCCCTCCCACATCTGCTGTTTCTCAAGTGCTTCAGCTCAAAATAATGTACCAATGTAGCATATTTTGGGGTGGCATGTTCTGAACCCCTTCAGACTCTAAGCTGCTGTAGTGGAGGCAAAATTTTACCTCTACCCTCTTGTGAGTTTTGGCTGAGCCTGATAATTAAATTGGCATAGGACAGATCAACAGGGAGATGTATGCAAATTTATGTACTGTAAGTTTTACTTGACATGGGAGCCCTCTTAAGGAAATGCTTCTGTAGCAGTTAGAGTTGAACACTTATGTCCTGAACTGAGCAAAGAGTAGTAAATCATGAAAATGTAACAAGACAAAAGGACTTGGGCTGGGGCAGTTAATGATGGAGAAGTAACAAGGAAGAGTTAGATTAATATGCTGGGGACAGAGGTCATCATCTTCGTGTCACTGGGTTTTAGCTGGGTCAACTTCAGGAATTCTGTGCTTGGGTGTCGGTAATGACCCGGGTTCTCTTGCCAGTTGGAATATCACTTCGTATTCTGCTCCTACACAAAATCCGGGGATGAGGGCTCTTTGCGTGTCAATAATGCCCAGGCTTCTCTGGGCAGTGGAATATTTAGCAGGTGTCTCTCATCCCGTCACTCCACAAGGTCCTTGTCAAAACTCCCACTTGTGATCGAGTGATTTTGCCTGGCCTCTTAAGCCCTTGACATTCTCACTTTCCTAATGGCACACACCTACGAGCACACATGCTTTTTTTTTTAATGCCAGCAAAACATGCAAGGTATACAGACAACTCCCAGCAGGGATGGAGCAAAAGACAAGGAGGGCTATGGTGTCTGGCAGGTATTAGTTCTAACAGTCCTATGGGTTTCATTGGCCTGAGCCCAAAGGAGCAGCTGTGGGGAGGAAGATGGGCTCAGGTTCAAAGCTGCCTAAACCCAGGCCACTCTCCAGGAGCTTGTCTTGTCAGTATCTTTCCTGGCTTAGGTCCATAGCGGGAGACTCATGATTCCTCCTGGAAGATACCCTAGGATGCAGAGACATGAATTCTGTGTAGATATTTAAGGAGTTAGCCAGCTCAAAGCTCTCCGAGTTCAAGCTCTTGGGCAGCTTGAACCAATGGAAAGCAGAACAAACCCTGCTCCTTCCCCTCCTTGTCAACATCTGTCAGTCCCAGGATCTGTGAAGAAGAGACTTCAGGTTATCTTGAGGGGTGGTTTCTGCACCAGATGAGAGTGGCAGTCTAAAGCCTTTTGATCTCTTAGGAATAAGCCTGTTTAACTTGGGGAGTGGGATGGAATCCTGCAGAGTGTGCACTACACAAGACTCAGATAGCTACTGTGTGAGTCATGGAAGAAAGACACCCCTTCTTAACCTTGATCATTTATTTGCATCTGGAAGAAGCCAGAGTTTGTGTTTTTGTTTTGTCTCAGCACAGGTGATGGGCAAAAACAGACACTGGTGAGAATTGACTGAGGAGAATAGAAACTGAGGTAGAAATACTTTAGAAACTTTTATCTTTTACAAGAAGTGTGGAGGGAAAGGGAAAGAGCAGTCTGGACTGTAGCTGCTCCTGAAAGGAGGTCCCCAGTTTTCAGCCCCAGACTCATAGATTTTCAGAATACAGGCTGTTTGTGTTCCCCCCAAATTTATATGTTGAAACCTAACTCCTACTACCTCACACTGTGACTGCACTTGTACATAGGCCCTTTAAAGAGGCAATTAAGTTAAAATGGGGTCATTAGGATGGGCCCCAATCTAATATGAGTAGTAATGTCTATAAAAGAGACCAGGACACAGATAACACAGAGGGACATCCTTGTGAGGACACAGTGAGGAGGCAGCCCTCTGCAAGCCAAAGAGAGGCTTCAGAAGAAACCAAACCTGCCAACCCTTGATCTGGGACTTCTAATCTCTAGAACTGTGAGAAAACACATTTATGTAGTTTAAGCCACCCAGTCTGTGGTATTTTGTTATGACAGCCTTAGGAAACTAACACAGGCCCCAGGGTTTCTGCCTCATTCCTTGCTCAGACCAACAATGTATGACTGGATCCTCCAGATCTGTGCTCTGTGAGTTATAAGCAGAAGCAGCAATGACTTAGAACTGTGCAGGAATGGCACCTTTGCACCCAGCATCTCATCCTTTGAAATTTGTTTTCAAAGGTATAGTCTGAAGTTCTCAGAGGAGAGTGATTTTCCAATGTGTCAGAGACATTAATGACTGAGCAGATCCCTGAACATATAGATTTCCATGTCAGGACTCTACCTTCCCAGGAGTAAACTCCCTGAACTGATGCTAAATCAGATTTAAAGTCAATACCCAAACCAACTTAAAATACCAAAGCTATCCAACACCACTCCATAGTCCTGAGGTCTGAGGACAGCCACGCATCCACCTGTCATGGCTAAGGCAGTCCCGAGGTCCCCAGATTACTAAGAATGGCTATGTCCTGCCTTCACTCCCCTCACTTTTCTAGCCACCTCTGTTCCTCCTGCCACAATCTCCCTCACCAAACTCAAAGACTGCAGAATGTGAAAGCAGAATGATGAAGGCAGGCAGAGAAGGAGGAGCACTGGGGAGTCTAGGGCCTGGTCCTTTGCTGGTCTGGGACAGTGAAGGCTCTCCCTAGTTGCTCTTTCCTGGTTTCCTGTCAAAGGTTAGCTCCTAAGGGCAGGGACTCATCTGAATCACTGATTTCTCTTCCAGGGCTGCTACACAGCAGAGACTCTGGGCCTCAAGCACGAAAGGGTTCTCTGCTCAACCCGGCTGAGCCCCGCGCCCTCACTTAGGGTCAGAAAACAACAGGCAGTGGGAAACAAGTATACGCACACTTGCTTTCTGAGGAAGTGCGGCCTATGTAACCCAATCTCTCTCACCCAGTGGAGCATCAAGCCTTGTCAGGATGCTGCCTAATAGCAGCCATCTTGGGGATTTGCCCCACAATACTAGGGTAAAGAATTTGGTTCTCACTCTGAGCACGTTCTGGGAACACTATGAGGAATTCTCCAGGGCCATCAGGGCTTCCCCAACTGCCACAGGCATTTTAGTGACAACTTTGATGCCTTTTTGCTAATAGGATGAAGTTGACATTCCTGCCACTATCCTGTGAAGGCCAAACTTCCTAGGCCTGATAGGCAACTTTTGGAATGTCTTTGTTGGTCTGAGAAACTAAAGTGAAATTGTACCCAACTTATTTTTATGTCAGTATCAAATTCTGTATGTTTCAGGTACTTAAGTAATTTCCCACTTTCAGATTAGTCTTAAATAAAAGAAGTCAAGCAAAAAGCAGCTCACATTCTTCTCAAGTCTCCTCATGTTCATCATGTTCATCCTTGTCCCAGGACAGGTCTGCCTTGGAACTGGTATTGTTAATCGGGTCCTTTAATCAGAGCTGGTGGTGGCCTCAGCTAAGGTAGTGGCTAGGAGTGGACGAGATGAAGTGATGGATTTGAGGGAATTGTAGAAGGTAAACTTGATAAGATTTGGTGATGTAGGCCTTTGGAGTATGGAAGGGGCTTCTTCTTGGCCTGAGGAGCTGGGAGAGAGATGATGGAAGCTTTCACTAAGGTAGACAATTCAGGGAGAAGAAATTGCTTTTGGAACCAAGAAGATGCATAAAGGCCCTTCTGACATTGAAGTTGAGATTCCTATTTTCCATCTAGGACACATTCACCAGGACTTAGGAATATTAATCTATTCTGCAAAGGGCTCAGGTGGAGATACTTTGGCATATATAAGCATATGCCCTTAGCATACATAAGGATAACTGAAGGCAGGGAATTAGCAAGATAAGGACCACTGGGAAAGAGTGGTATCAACAGGGCTACTAACATTCAGAATTAATTATAACTTACATTCATTAAGTTCAGCTACTTCTGACTATGCTTTATATTTCCTATCTCTTTTAATCACCATGACAGCTCTGCAAGGCAGATAGGTGTTTTAGCACCCTCATTTTATAGACAAGGAAGCTTTGAGTATTTTCCCCAAGCTCCCAAAACTAGTGAGTGCCATGGCCAGTGATTCTGACCAAAGTGCCTGGACTCCATAGTTCATATTCCTAAGCAAAAAACACCAAGTGAAGAGCACATACTGGAAGCTGAGAGGGGAAGTAAAAGGAAGGTCGCAGAGTTGAAGACCTCGCTGCTTCAATGGACTCTTCTCTGTTTACCCACACCCTACCTGGCTCCACTATAATCAAGTGGAAAAAGCCTCCACCCTGTGTCAGAGTTGAGCTTGTCGCTCCTGATCTGGACACTCTTTCCATGCTTTTCACCCCATTACCTTCAGAATGAAACCCATGCCCACATGTCAGTCAGTACAGAAAAGCAGAGGCTCTTGTCTCTATGTCTTACTGCCAGCACGATTTTGGCAAGATGCTTAATCTCACCAGGCCATAGTTCCTCATCTGTAAAATGGAAATAACAGTACCTGCTTGGTGCTGGTGTTTGGAGATGTTTAAAGAAACAATTCCCATAAAGTAACAAGCACAGTGCCTGACCAAAATAAACAATAGAAAAAAAAATTAATACTATTAGCTATTCAGAAAAATGCAAACAAAATTATACAGGTAAACCCTCTTGTAATTACTATGTTGTAAACCTTCCCTGGCTTTTGATTCGATATTTACTAGCTCTTCCCCTAGGTGTACAAGTTTGTTCCAGCCCTGCCCAATAGCTGCAGTCTCCAAGTACTCCCACAACTTGGCAAAACCTTTTCTTCTCTCCAGACGTGTTCTCTTCCTTTGTAGGCCTACTGCGTAGTCTGTAGAATTCATCTCTGGGAAGCTTTCCTCGTGTGCCCACCCCCCACCACCATCCCTGTTCTCCTTCTCAGACCAACAGACAGCATTTTCCTCAGATTCTAACAAGCATACACTCTCCTCTGTTTCAGCAGTTCCTCCAGGATTAATTTATCCTTCTAGTTCCCTATTAGATTTTGAATTATTTCAGAGAAGGGATTTTCTCATATTCATCTCTGTAGGTCAGCATCATGACAGTGTGTATATGGTCAGGAAATGCCTTATGAGGGACCTAAAAACCCTGGCCTTGGAATCCTCTCTTGAAAGGACACACAATTTCTTCCAGCTCTCAGGGGAGTCTCGGGAATTTTCAGGCCAGGAACTTGTCTAGCCTAGACCCTGGAAGGAACTTTCTGCAGGTTGGTCCCAGAAGAGGGTAGAAAGTACCTGCCCTGGCTTGTAACCATGGCCCACAAATGGTTAAAGCCTACCATTAGCCTGCTTCTGGTGACCTTAGCTGAGTGTTCACCACTACCAACCTCTTCAATGGGCTCAGTGCTTGAAGGGAAATGCTTTAGGGAAGGGTGCTCATTTGTGGCAGACTGAATGCCCACCCACTCTACCCCCACCCAAAGATGTCCTCATCCTAACTCCTACGACCTGTGACTATGCGAACTTATATGGCAAAAGAGACTGCGCAGATGTGAATAAATTAAGGACCTTGAGATGGGGAATGATTATTCTGGACTCTCTGGATGGGCCCTGAATATAATCACAGCAGACCTTATGAAAGGGAGGCGAGAAGCTCACTAGGAAAAAAAAGACAACATAATGACAGAAGCAGAGGTTGGAGTGATGAGGCCAGCAGCCTCTAGAAGCCAAAACAGACAAGGAGTGAATCCTCCCTCTGGAGCTTCCAGAAGAAATAAGTCCTTCTGACTCTTGATTTTAATCCCTTAAGATTCATTTTGGGCTTCTGACATCCAGAACTATAAGAGAATAAATTTGTATTGTTCTAAGCTACTAAACTTTTGGTAATTTGGTAAAACAGGAATAGGAAATGAATACACAGTCCTTTCATTTACAAAAAACATTAGGTTCTTTTTATTTGGGGAGAGGAAGATTTGAGTATGACCAGGAGCAGAGTATGAAGTGTTCTTGAAAGAAAGGAAGGAAGGAGGGAAAGATGATGGCAGAGAAGAAAAAAGGAATCAGGAATGGGGGCCTTGATGCTCCACAGTGAGCAGGCTGAAGCCTTTGTGGGCCTGACCAGCCTCCCCGTCCCAGAGTTCCTCAGGACATCTCCATCTCAAGTGGCACTGAGCACCCCTGGCCAATAGTTGATCTTCCCAGACACAGAACTCTGTAGGGCTCCTGGAGGCCATGCCATGGCGGGAAGGACACAGATTTGGCTTTGTATTGGGCTTAGGCAGTTGCAAGTTCTTCTTGCTCTTAAGGTAAATTCACACCTATACTGCTGCTAATAAGCTGTGTTACTGTCCTGGGGCCATAACAAATCACCACAGACTTGCTGGTTCCAAACAGAAATTTATTCTCTCATAGTTTTGGAGACCGGTAGTCTGAAATCAAAGCATCAGCTGAGCCATGCTCTCTAACACTTCTAGGGAAGAATCCTTCCTGCTTCCTACAGCTTCTAGTGGCTCCTGGTTTTCCTTGGCTTCCAGCAGCATTACTCCAATCTCTGCCTTTGTCTTCATATGGCCTTCTTCCCTGTGTCTCTGTGTCCAAATTTCCCACTACTTTCTCTTATTCCACCCTAAGTCCAGGATGATTTCATTTCAAGATCCTTAACTACATCTGCAAACTCTGAGCTCTGAGCCTCTTAAGAGGGCCCTCCAGAAGCTGGCCCAGACTCCCCCTGGTTTTCCCTCTCCAGGTGCTCATACATGCACCACCTCCAAAAGGCCCTCTTTCAGTCACTTACACTTGAGTACAAAACTAAGGGCAACAGCTCCCTGTGTCCATGGGTGTAGGGGGAGCTACGAGGGAGGCTGTGTACACGTAGGGAACTCCAGGCTTCAGTGGCAGTATAGGGAGATGTTTGTGGCCCTTGGCTAGATGCCTCCAGTAACCATGGCAAGGCCTGAACTGTCTGGGTAACTAGTAGACTGTTTCCCAGATTCACTTGTCTGGGAAAAGCTAAAAGAGAGAAGGCATGGGACTAAAATAGGGGCTGGGTGTCTCAGTTTCATATCTGCATAATAGCGGCTATAACTGTACACACCTTGTAGGATTACCACTGGGATAAAATGAGATAAATACAATCCATGCAAAGTACTTAGAGCAGAGTCTCATATTAACAAACATAACTATTAGTCATTTCATTTACATTATGATACAAGTCCTATTTCTTTCCCTTGGGAACATTACAATCATGTTGTGGAAAGAAAGACAACCACATGGGAAACAACTGATACATTATCTAAGCTCTAGATTAGCATCTACAGATTCTTCTAGACTGTGACCAAGAATGCTTGGGTTCCTGGGTGCCTTATGATTCACAAAAGCCTTTCACTTATGTCCTCTCAGTTGATTCCATACTAACCCTGGGGACAAAGAAGGACTTTTAATTCCTGTTTGGCAGATAGGAAAATTTCTGGTAAAGATGAGGTATCTGGGAACATGGGTCATCCAGCTAAAAAGTGGCCAAGATGGAATTTGAGCCTAAGTTTTGAGTTCCACTTTTCTTTTGCATTAGATTTAATGTTTCAGGGGAAAGTAAGATGAACATAGATACAAATAATATCTATATATGTACTATGAAGAAGGGAAAAAAAATTTCCCTCTACCTTTCTGAGTTCTTAGGTGAGACTACCCATAATAAAAGACAAATTAACAGGAGAAAAACAGAAGTTTATTAACACATATACTTCGTGTATACATGGGAGATACCTGGAGAAAACTGAATAACTCCCTGAGGTGCTTAGAACTCAGACTTAAGTACCATCTTCATAGGGAAAGGGGGAGGGTCATGAAGGCCTTTTAGTGGAGAATAAATGACTTTCAGGAAAGATGATCAGGCCCTTAGAATAGACGGGAGGTGTGACATTTTGGGACAAAGTCTGTGTGGATGTGGTGCTGACTTCAGTCCCCTCGCCTGTGACAAGAGTTGATCTTCCCTGGTTGATGAAATTCCCAGGGAGGGGATTTATGTCAATTGTGTTCCTTCTGGAGGATCTGTCTTTAGGCAAGAAAGGAGTTCAAAGAAAGCCTGTCCCTCTGCTTGCTGTTTTTCAAGTGCCTAAGGCTCAAAATAACCAATATGCCACAGTGGCATATTTTGGAGTGGTTTATTCGGGGTCCCTTCAGCATGGTAGAACAGACCCCTCATGACTTCAACCCACAGTAAAAAATACATTTTATATTGCCTCCCAGTCACATTCACACAAGATTATAAATTGCAAAAAGTTTCACAAAATGATACTATTTGTGATATACTCCGACATTTTTCTCTTCTCTTCTGTGTCTTAAAAAAGGGAGAAATAAAAAGATGATCTCCATCAAGTAAATCAATTTCCTAACCCACTAACCAATTACAGCCTATAGATAGATAAACACTGGCTAAAGGAAACTACAAAGAATAAAGTAAAAATCATCTTACTTATTTCTAAAATCTTACTATTTCTCTGAACAAGGCTTCTGAATCTAACTGTGCTTGCACACAACCCAATGTCTATCTTCATGGGATGTGATACTCACATCAATAGCTAGCATGGAAGGCATGTTGTGGTAGATGACAGAGAGATGCCGGCTGAGCTCTGTGGGAGCACAGAAGGAAAGGTCAATTCCAGCTGAGGAAATAAGGGAATCCTTCCTTTAGGAGGTGATATTTGGGCTGGATTCTAAAGAATACTTAGGATTTTAGACATGTTTATATTTGGGGATAGTTGAAGGTGGTATAATTCAGACAAAAACAACAGTGAAAACAAAGACAGAAGGATGGTTCTTGGCCCACATGTAGCATGAGCAAAGGGCAATGATGTGAGTGCTTAGTACTTGGGATATGGGGGACCAGTTTCAAGGGCCACAAATGCCATAGTAGGGAGAATCTAGGTTTTACTCTATAAACACTGTTGGAGCAAAAGGTATGGATAGGCAGTATACAGGAAAGCAAACACAAAAGCTATCCGACTTATGCAGAGATACTTGATCTCAGCAATAGTCAAAGAGATAAAAATTAAAACAATGAGATATCACATTGCACCAGATAGTCTGGAAAAACTTAGAAAGGTGGATGACCTAAAAGTTGGTCTGTGAGTGGGTTCAGAGAAGCCCTGCTGCCTTGGCATTGGAAGTCTGGAGCAGCCATTCTTGTGGGGAGTCTAGTACTGCTTCATTCAGTGAAGAACAAATAGACCCTAGTAACCAGAGTTCTATTCCTAGATTTTTATCCAAAAGATATTCTCACTAGGTCCAAAAGGAAAATGTACAATGATGTTCATTGCAGTATTTCTTGTGATGATGGAGAACTGGAGCAATTCATCACTGAAAGACTGAGGAGATAAAATGTGGTGTTTGCACATCATGAAACCCAACACAGCACTTCAGTCAACAGATTGCATGTTCACATCACAGTATGGATAGCAAAAAGATGCAAATTAAGTTTTGTGGGAATTGAATGGAAATAAAGCAATGTGATGTCTCATTGTTTTAATTTTCATCTCTTTGACTATTACTGAAATCAAGTATATCTCTGCATGAGTCTGATAGCTTTTGTGTTTGCTGTCCTGTATACTGCCTATCCGTATCTTTTGCTCCAATTTTTTAAATATAGGATAGAGAAGGGGAGAAGTAAAAAAATAGAATAAGATGAACACAATGCTACTTACATGCATTCTGAGAGAGTAGAGATTAGCTAGGACTGAGAAAGTAAAATCTGCTCTGCTGTTCATTGGGTGGGGGTAACAGAGATAAAGCTAGCCAGGGAATAATCAGGAAAATACCTCCCAAGAACATGGCCACAGCTCTAAAGAGTCACAATCCCCTTCTTTGAGGGACCACTGCTTTCTTATTCACTGAGAAACCTTGTTCTCTAGAAATCATACACTATCAACCTTTGCTTTGTAAAGTCATTTCAGCAAGAATAAAACATCCTCCTCCTGCTGTGGGGACAAAAATCACTTAGACACAGAGAAGCAGCCTCAATTTTCAACCCAGGTACACAACTTCAAATAAGAGATTTCTAAACACAACATTCCACCTTTGTCTTAACTTTGTAGTTTCCCAGGGAACAGGACCCTTGATGCACTTCAAAGCCTAATTCTGTTGTTTATCCTTTCACACAGCCCTGCTTTGCTTTGAGACCATCAAAACTTTACTCCACTCTTCTCCACACCTCTGATAACTATTTTTTTCCTTGGTTGGTGAAATACTCAGTTTCTTCAGTGTGTTTTCTCCCTACTTGAAAACTAGTTCATAAACCTGGCTTGTTAGATTACATGGTGGTCATAGGCTGATTGAGATAGGATTTTTTTTCCTTAGACTTAATTCCACATCCCTATATTGTTGGTTATTTCTAATACTGTTAATTGCTGTAAATGCTGCATCAACATCTTGTTTCTTTGACATTAGTAGTGCAGTATAGTGATTAAAAGGACACTCTGGATTATAATCCTGGCTTGACCACTTACTAACTGTGTGACTATAGGCACATTACTTAATCTTTCTGTGATTCCATCTCCACATCTGCTGAATCAAATAATGATACTACGTACCTGATGGAGTTTTTGTGAGATTAAAATGAGGTAATACATGTAACCTGTTGAAAATGTTGTCTGGCACCAAGGAAGAATCTATAAAGAATACAAAAAAATATACATGCCATTCCAGTTTACCTTTGCATCTATTCAAGTTAGTAGTAAAGCATGTTCTACACCTTTTTTAAATGTTTATTTTGAAATAATAGTAGACTCACAGGAATTTGCAAGAAGAGTACAAAAAGTCCCATATACTCTTCTCTCAGCTTCTCCCATGGTGACATGTTATAAGCTGTAGTACAATATCAAGACCAGGAAAATGACATTCTTACTTACCATTAACTAGTCTGCAGACTTTAATTACTTTTCACAGTTTTTTAACCTGTACTATGTGTGTGTGCATGGAATTCTATGCAATTTTATTCCATGTATAAATTCGTGTAACTACTGCCACAATCAAGACACAGACCTGTTCGATGAATCACCTCAAAAGAACTCCACAGTGTATATCCCCAATCACCTCCCACCTCACCCAACCACTGGAAACCACTAATCTGATCATCTCTGAAGTTTTGCTATTTTAAGAATGCCATATAAAATGGAATATGTAGAATGCAAGGATAATTTTTTTTAAATTTTTATTAAAGTATCATTGATATACACTCTTACAAAGGTTTCACATGAAAAAACAATGTGGTTACTACATTTACCCTTATTATCAAGTCCCCACCCATGCCCCCCATTACAGTCACTGTCCATCAGTGTAGTAAGATGCAACAGATTCACTATTTGCCTTCTCTGTGCTACACAGTTTTCCCTGTGACCCCCCCACACCATGTGTACTAAACATAATACCCTTCAATCCCCTTCTCCCTCCCTCCTGACCCACCTTCCCACACCCCTCCCCTTTGGTAACCGCTAGTCCATCTTGGAGTCTGTGGGTCTGCTGCTGTTTTGTTCCTTCAGTTTTGCTTCACTGTTATACTCCACAAATGAGAGAAATCACTTGGCACTTGTCTTTCTCCGCCTGGCTTATGTCACTGAGCATAATATTCTCCATCTCCATCCATGTTGTTGCAAATGGTAGGATTTGTTTCTTTCTTATGGCTGAATAGTATTCCATTGTGTATATGTACCACATCATCTTTATCCATTCATCTACTGATGGACACTTAGGTTGCTTCCTTATCTTGGCTATGTAAATAGTGCTGTGATAAACATAGGGGTGCATATGTTTTTTTGAATTTGAGAACTTGTATTCTTCAGGTAAATTCCAAGGAGTGGGATTTCTGGGTCAAATGGTATTTCTATTTTTAGTTTTTTGAGGAACCTCCATATTGCTTTCCACAATGGGTGAACTAGCTTACATTCCCACCAGCAGCGTTGGAGGGTTGCCCTTTCTCCTCATCCTTGCCACCATGTGTTGTTCATAGTCTTTTCAATGCTGGCCATCCTTACTGGTGTGAGGTGATATCTCATTGTGCTTTTAATTTGCATTTCCCTGATGATTAGTGATGTGGAGAACCTTTTCATGTGTCTGTTGGCCATCTGAATTTCTTCTTTGGAGAATTGTCTTTTCATAACCTCTGCCCATTTTTTAATTGGGTTATTTGCTTTTTGGGTGTAGAGGCTTGTGAGTTCTTCATATATTTTGGATGTTAACCCCTTGTCAGGTATGTCATTTACAAATATATTCTCCCATACTGTAGGTTGCCTTTTTGTTCTGTTGATGGTGTCCTTTGCTGTACAGAAGCTTCTTAGTTTGACATAGTCCCATGTGTTCATTTTTGCTTTTGTTTCCCTTGCCTGAGAATATGTGTTCAGGAAGAAGTTGCTCATGTTTATATTACGGAGATTTTTGTCTATGTTGTCTTCTCAGAGTTTTATGGTTTCATGACTTACATTCAGGTCTTTGATCCATTTCAAGTTTACTTTGTGTATGGGGTTAGACAATAATCCAGTTTCATTCTCTTGCATGTAGCTATCCAGTTTTGCCAACACCAGTTGTTGAAGAGGTTGTCATTTTCCAACTGTATGTCCATGGCTCCTCTATTGTATATTAATTGACCATCTATGCTTGGGTTAATATCTGGGCTCTCTAGTCTATTCCATTGGTCAGTGGGTCTGTTCTTGTGCCAGTACCAAATTGTCTTGATTACTGTGGCTTTATAGTAGAGCTTCAAGTTGAGGAGCATAATCTCCCCAGCTTTATTCTTCCTTCTCAGGATTGCTTTGGCTATTTGAGGTCTTTTGTGGGTCCATATGAATTTTAGAACTATTTGCTCTAGTTCATTGTAGAATGCTGTTGGTATTTTGATAGGGATTGCATTGAATCTGTAGATTGCTTTAGGCAGGCTGGCCATTTTGATAATATTAAGTCTTCCTATCCATGAGCTCAGGTTGTGTTTCCATTTATTGGTATCTTCTTTAATTTCTCTCATGAGTGTCTTGTAGTTTTCAGAGTATAGGTCTTTCACTTCCTTGGTTAGGTTTATTCCTAGGTATTTTATTTTTTTTGATGCAATTGTGAATGGAATTGTTTTCCTGATTTCTCTTTCTGCAAGTTCATCGTTAGTGTATAGGAATACAACAGATTTCTGTGTATTAATTTTCTTTCCTGTAACTTTGCTGAATTCAGATATTAGAACTAGTAGTTTTGGAGTGGAGTCTTTAGGGTTTCTTATGTACAATAACATGTCATCTGCAAACAGGGACAATTTAACTTCTTCCATGCCAATCTGTATGCCTTTTATTTCTTTGTGTTGTCTGATTGCCATGGCTGGGACCTCCAGTACTATGTTGAATAGAAGTGGGGAGAGTGGGCATCCTTGTCTTGTTCTCAATATTAAAGGAAAAGCTTTCAGCTTCTTGCTGTTAAGTATAATGTTGGCTGTGGGCTTGTCATATATGGCCTTTATTATGTTGAGGTACTTCCCTCTATATGAATTTTGTTGAGAGTTTTTATCATGAATGGATGTTGAATTTTGTTGAATGCTTTTTCAGCATCTATGGAGATGATCATGTGGTTTTTGTCCTTTTTGTTGATGTGGTGGATGATGTTGATGGATTTTCTAATGTTATACCATCCTTGCATCCCTGGGATGAATCCCACTTGATCATGATGGATGATATTTTTGATGTATTTTTTAACTCAGTTTGCTAATATTTTGTTGAGTATTTTTGCATATATGTTCATCAGGGATATTGGTCTGTAATTTTCTTTTTTTGTGGTGTCTTTGCCTGGTTTTGGTATTAGAGTGATGCTGGCCTCATAGAACAAGTGTGGTAGTATTCCCTCTTTTCTACTTTTTGGAAAACTTTAAGGAGGATGGGTCTTAGGTCCTCACTAAATGTTTGATAAAATTCAATGGTGAAGCCAGGGGTTTTGTTCTTAGGTAGTTTTCTGATTACCAATTCAATTTCATTGCTGGTAATTGGTCTGTTCAGATGTTCTGTTTCTTTATGGGTCACCCTTGGAAGGTTGTATTTTTCTAGAAAGTTGTCCATTTCTTCTAGGTTATCCAGTTTGTTAGCATATAATTTTTCATAGTATTCTCTAATAATTCTTTGTATTTCTGTGGTGTCAGTAGTGATATTTCCTTTCTCATTTCTGATTCTGTTATGTGTGTAGACTGTTTCTTTCTTGATAAGTCTGGCTAGGGGTTTATCTATTTTATTTTCTCAAAGAACCAGTTCTTGCTTTCACTGATTCTTTCTATTGTTTTATTATTCTCGATTTTATTTATGTCTGCTCTAATCTTTATTATGTTCCTCCTCCTACTGACTTTGGGCCTCATCTATTCTTCTTTTCCTACTTTTGTTATTTGTGAGTTTAGACTTTTCATATGGGATTGTTCTTTCCTGAAGTAGGCCTGTATTGCAATATACTTCCCTCTTAGCATGGCCTTTACTGCATCCCACAGATTTTATGTTGTTGAATTATTGTTGTCATTTGTCTCCATATAGTGCTTGATCTCTGTTTTTATTTGGTCCTTGATCCATTGGTTATTTAGGAACATGTTGTGAAGCCTCCACGTTTTTGTGGGATTTTTCATTTTCCTTGCGTAATTTATTTCTAGTTTCATAGTTTTGTGGTCTGAGAAACTGGTTGGTACAATTTCAATCTTTTTGAATTTACTGAGGCTCTTTCTGTGCCTAGTATATGATCTATTCATGAAAATGTTCCATGTGCACTTGAGAAGAATGTGTATTCTGCTGCTTTTGGGCGTAGAGTTCTGTAGATGTCTGTTAGGTCCATCTGTTCTAATGTGTTGTTCAGTGCCTCTGTCTCCTCACATATTTTCTGTATGATTGATCTATCCTTTGGAGTGAGTGGAGTGTTGAAGTCTCCTAGAATGAATGCGTTGCATTCTATTTCCCCTTTTAATTCTGTTAGTATTTATTGCACTTATGTAGGTGATCCTGTGTTGGGTGCATAGATATTTATAATGGTTATATCTTCTTGTTGGAATGACCCCTTTATCATTATGTAATGTCCTTCTTTATCTCTTGTACTTTCTTTGTTTTGAAGTCTATTTAGTCTGCTACAAGTACTGCAACTCCTGCTTTATTCTCCCTATTAGTTGCATGAAATACCTTTTTCCATTCCTTCACTTTTAGTCTGTGTATGTCTTTAGGTTTAAAGTCAGTCTCTTGTAGGCAGCATATAGATGGGTCTTGTTTTTTTTATCCATTCAGTGACTCCATGTCTTTTGATTGGTACATTCAGACCACTTACCTTTAGGATGATTATCAATAGGTATGTATGTATTGCCATTGCAGGCTTTAAATTCATGGTTACCAAAGGTTCAAGGTTAACTTCCATACTGTCTAAGAGTCTAACTTAACTTACTTATTATGCTATTACAAACACAATCTAAAGGTTCTTTTCTCCTCTTTTTTTCTTCCTCCTCCATTCTTTATATATTAGGTATCATATTCTGTACTCTTTGTCTATCCCTTGATTGACTTTGGGGGTAGTTGATTTAATTTTGCATTTGCTTAGTAATTAACCATTCTACTTTCTTTACCATGGTTTTATTACATCTGGTGACAGCTATTAAACCTTAGGAACACTTCCATCTATAGCAGTCCCTCCAAAATACACTGTAGAGATGGTTTGTGGGAGGTAAATTCTCTCAGCTTTTGCTTATCTGGAAATTGTTTAATCCCTCCTTCAATTTAAGTGATAATATTGCCAGATAAAGTAATCTTGGTTTGAAGCCCTTCTGCTTCATTGCATTAAATATATCATGCCACTCCCTTCTGGCCTGCAAGGTTTCTGCTCAGAAGTCTGAAGATAGCCTGATGGGCTTTCCTTTGTATGTGATCTTATTTCTCCCTCTGGCTGCTTTTAATAGTCTTTTCTTATCCTTGATCTTTGCCATTTTAATTACTATATGTCTTGGTGTTGTCTTCCTTGGGTCCCTTGTGTTGGGAGATCTGTGCACCTCCTTGGCCTTAGAGACTATCTTCTTGTCCAGATTGGGGAAGTTTTCAGCAATTACCTCCTCAAAGACACTTTCTATCCCTTTTTCTCTCTTCTTCTTCTTCTGGTACCCCTATAATGTGAATATTGTTACATTTGGATTGGTCACACAGTTCTCTCAATATTCTTTCATTCTTCAATATCATTTTTTCTCTCTGTGCCTCAATTTCTTTGTATTCCTCTTCTCTAATTCCTATCGTCTCCTCCACCATATCAATCTGCTTTTAAAACCTGCTATTGTATGTTTCATTTCTGATACTGTGCTCCATAATGATTGGATCTCCAACCGGAATTCATTCCTGAGTTCTTGAATATTTTTCTGAACCTCTATGAGCATGTTAATGATTTCTATTTTGAAATCTCAGGAAGATTCAGGTGGTCAATTTCATTTGAGTCTTTCTCTGGTGTATTCATAAGTTTGCTCTGAACCAGGTTCCTTTGACGTTTCATATTTGTATGTGGCACCCTCTATTGCTCAGAAGCTCTACTCTCTGGAGCTGCTTAACCCCTGGAGCAATGTTGGGGGTCGCAGGGGACTGGTGTTGATGCCAGTGGAAGGAAAGAGCTGTTTCCTACTTCCTGGCTGCTATGCCTGTCTACACTGCCAGAACCAGTGGGCAGAGCACACATGTATAAGCCTCTGTGCTTTTTGTTTGTAGCTGCTGTAGGCAGTGATTCCCTCTGGTTGGCCTAATGCCAGGGCAGTGTTTGCTGGTTTGTGAGCCAGGTGCAGGCTGGCAGGGAGGAAGGCACAGCAGGCTACATAGCATGGAGGTGGGCCATGGGGCTGTGTAGTCAGCCAGGGGGATGGACCACCTGAAAATTATGAAAGTTCCCAATCTTCTAGGGAGAGTACACGTGGACAATTTTGTCTACCTGTTCTTTCTCCTGAGCAGTAAGCTCTGTGCAATCCTTGCTCCTTTAGCAGCCCTCTTGCTAAGGGCTTCCTTGTTAGGAAGTTTCTCAGACTGCGTGCCTTTCTTTTGTCCCAGAGCAGCCAGATGTGGATCCCTGCTTTCCACAAGCAGCTGGAATCTCAGTCTCTCCAGGTATTCTACCTGTCTTAGCTTTCCAACACCCTAATCATGAGTGCACCATGAAATATAGGTTCATGCTCTCAGAGCAGATCTCCAGAGCTAGGTGTACAGCAGTTCCAGGCCTTCACTCCCTCCCTGCCCCATTTCTCTTCCTCCCACAGGTGAGCTGGGGTGGGGGAAGGATTTGAGTCCCGCCTGGCCACAGCTTTAGTACATTACCCTGTTCTGTGAGGTTTATTATTTTCTCCAGGTGTATGCAGGCTGGTGTAGCCCTCTTTCCTGTTGCTGTTTCAGGATTAGTTGTATTAATTATTGTGGGTAAAATTGTAACATTTTAGAATATCTCCCCTGGCTTTAGTACATCTGCATATCAATAGGCGTTCAGAGGGGAAAGAAGTATGGCTTTAGTGCATTTGCATCATTCCTCAGTGGTGGAGAGCGGTTCATCTCCATATCAACGGATAATTACCTGGGCAAGGAGAGCCTCTCTGTACCCGGCAGGTGAGGTGAGGGCCGGTTTTTGCTTTTGCTTGAGCAGGAAAGAGAGAACGGCCCAGACTGCAGCTCATAAGCAATAAACGGATTTTAAACTTTATTTCTCCCTTTGACTAATTTCAGTTTTTAAGGATGTTTTGCCCCAGGATTTCCTCTCCATGGACTAACAATTATATTTTTGTATTATATGCGGTTTTAGGATGAAGCCTCTGTCTCACCTCTCATGCCGTCATCTTTAATCCAGTCCAAGGATAATTATTTTTAATGCATAAAAAGCAATACACTTTTTGCAAGAACATATATGTGGGTAAAATTATAACATTTCCAGAATATTTCACCTGGCTTTAGTACATCTGCATATCAATAGGCGTTCAGTGGTGGAAAGAAATATGGCTTTAGTGCATTTGCCTCATTCCTCAAGGGTGGAGAGAAGTTCATCTCCATATCAATGGGAAATTACCTGGACAAGGAGGGCTTATCTGTAACCTGAGAGGTGAGGGGAAAGGCTGGTTTTGCTGCTGCTGGAGCAGGAGGAGAGATGGGCTGAACTGCAGTTTTGTAAGCAATAAACGGATTTTAAACATTATTTCTCCCTTTGATTGATTTCGTTTTTCAGAGGTATTTTGCCCGGGATTTCCTTTCCCCAGGCTAACAACATAGAAGCAAAATTAGAATGATTGAAAGGGAGTAAAGAATGAACATGAAAAGGGAATAACAAATAAAGAAGAAATAAGAAAAAGGGGGAATGGCTCTATTAAATGTACACAGCAAATATAGTGATAGGTCATCAGGTTATTTGTTATTCGTCTGTTTTAGAAAAATATTTTAGTAAAATTCAGGAGTCTCAATTTATCCTGCAAGTCTAAGTCAGAATAAAGACTAGAAGGTGAGAATAACCTTCTCAAAATATTGCTCTTTACTTGCAGTAACTCACACCCACTTTCCCAAGCCAGTTCTATGTGTTCTCCTCCCCATGGCTTCACATCCCTCTGTGACCTGTCCTCTTAAAGAGCATGACTGGCTCTCCTTCCTGGGTGAGGACCACATCCGTGAAGACCTCATCAGCAAAGCTGACTAGTCAGGAAGATCACTTCAGAGAATACCTCCTTGAAAGCAGATGCTCATAGTCTTAAGTGATGGCTTTTGTGGGCTGGGACTATTGGGGTCGCAGCCCTGACCTGTCCATTGGCCTGGGGATCCCAGGGACCTGGGTTGACTGTCCCTGCTGCTGCTGTTTAAGTTGGTTGTTGTTTATATTGTTGATGATTTTTAAACCTGTTTTTCAGAATTAACTAAAATAAAGTGAGGGTCCACTAGGTGCCAGGCACTAGATTAGAATAGGTGGTATTTGTAATACATTCTTTTCACCAAAAATATTCTCACAGCATTGTGGCTTTTTTTAAGGCCCAAACAACCTCTGCTGACAATGTGTTCAAGGATACACTGATTAAAAATTCAAATGATATTGAAAGATACAAAGGAAAAAGGAAAAGCCTCCTTCTGGCCTAACCACACTCATCTCCCTTTCAATAGCTATTATTATTAGTTTTATTATGTGAAATTCCAGAAAAATGTTTCATTTATATACTAATGCACACACCAATGTATGCATATCCTATTTTTATACCAAAAGGTATCCTATCACTTTGTCTCCTGATAATATTGAAATTGTTTTTAGGTGCTTCCTAGTAAAATTAATACTTTTCTCTCTTTATTGAAGCATTCCAGATAATAAATTAAGGACGAGTGCTAGAATATCATTTTGTAGTCCATAATGAATTAATTGATCTAAGCATTAAGCATCTACAGCTGCTATTATCACAAAAAGAGAAGCAACTAGACATTATGTGTCTCCTGATAGAAAAAAAAAATAGTACCACCTATGAAGTAGTCTTTCCACGGAGTGAGGTGAACCTAAGTCTAATCAAGCCTCTGATCCAAATTCTAATTTGTAGGAAATACAGAGGACAGAGGATCATGATAAACTACATCCCAGGGAAACAATCAAGAAAATCCTGACTGAGAAAAAGTAACCCAGTTTTTTCAAAAAAGGAAAAAAAAAGGGGGGGGGGGATGGGAACATATATATTAGAGTTAAAAGACATGTAGTGGTTAAAATTGACCACTGTGTAGAACTTACTTGGATTCAGATTCAAAGTATTTTTAAAATATATGACACATAGATTAAGATTAAAAGTTGAACACTAACTGGATGTTTTATGAATTGAGGAACTATTGTTACTTATTTTAGATGTTACTTATTTAGATTTGGTATTATGGTCCTTATCTTTTAGAGATACATGAAGACATATTTATGGATGAAATAATATGGTGTCTTGAATCTGCTTCAAAATGATATAGGACAGACAGCTTTGAATTGATAATTGACCTTAAGTTGATATTTGTTGAAGTCATATAACAAGTACAATGGTGTCTGTTTGTATATGTTTTAATTTCTCCATTATCAAGAATTAAAACTATATTTTCTTTAAAAGCTGCTATTACCATCTGTGTACAAATATCTTGGTGTGTTTTGTTTAGGGGTTATTTTTTGTACTTGTATATGAAAGGGAATTTTGATAGTTGTTAGAATACCCACTAGGAAGTTTGTACCAAAATTCTTTTCTCACTAATAGTATATAAGAGCACCCTATTTCTGTAACTCTAACCAGCACTGGGTATTAGCAAAACTTTATATCTGGCCAATTTTGAATCTTGCAGTCCCCTTCAGAATCCCATGGTCCCCTCAGAGCACAATGGCAGCTGGTATCAGCATGGATGACCTCAGGCAGCTATGCCCACTTTAAGGGAAACCCCTTAGCAGTGAATAGGCAGTCATTTGAGGGCCATGGTGCCATCTGCCCCAGAGGGTGATTGAATAGCTCACAGACCTCTGAGACTTTTCAACTTTTCTGTTCTCAGTGCCATTCGGCTCCTTTCTGTTTCCATAGTCACATTAGCCTAGAAACTGTTTCCATATGTCTGGTCTCATCCTGCAAGGTCTGACCCTGCCACCTGTGTAACTCCATGCTGCTGTGCTCTCTTACTTGCCCTTTAAACACTACTCATCCTAGATTTCTTTCAATTTCCCCTTACCTGCCTGAGCTGCTTCTTCACCCTCCTCCATGTCTTTGCCCATGCCTCCCACTGCCTGGAATGCTCCTTTGCAGCTTCTCCAGGTCTCATCCTTAAAAGTTCCTCCCTCAGGGAAGCCTTCCTTATCACCACTAATGTTAAGTTAGGCCTCCTTCCATTACATTAACAGTATCTGTACTTCTCCTATCCTAACACTTGCCACACCTTATTATAGTCACTGGTTTAATATCTGTCTTCCCTTCTAAGCAGTAAAAGTTCAAGAACGCAGAAGCCACTCTGTTCTGTTTTACCTTGTATACTCACTACCCAGCAGACTTCCTCACAGGACTAGTCCTAAAGAACCTTTCTTATAGAACTTAGTGATATTAACAGATACTTAATCAATATTTACAAAATTAGCAGATACAAATTTTAAACCACTCATATTAAATGAATGATTAAACTGGTCTCCCTGACAGTCTGTTAGTTGGTTTCTGAAACAACGTAAACAAAGCCACCCCTCAGGCTTACTCCTTGTGCCCAAATTGCTAATGAGCCATATTGTGAGCTTTGTAGCCTCTCTCTAAAAGAAGCAGGGCTCCCCAGACCACATTGTGAAACTAAAGACAGTATAAGAATTGCTGATAAAGTTTTACAATTTTTATTTCTTTCTTTTGAAAGGCAAACTGAGGCAGTGAGGCAGGACCCTGGAGGTTTGTGAGCAGGTGAGTGATGAAGTCACAGCTGTGCTTTAGAAGATTATTCTGGCAGCAGAACATGGAGTGGACTTTAGAAGGTTTTGAGCCTAGAAGAACAAAAGTGAAACCCTAACACTTTCTCCCACTTGACAGAATAAGTATTTGTGTATATGTCTCATTCCCCATCTGAGTTCTTTCCCAATTGAGGGCAGAAAGTTTATTGTGTTTTTCTGGAACAACTATGACACAAATTTGGAGTGCATTAAGAAGGGGAGCTAAAACTGGAAGTAACCCAACTACCCATCAACAAGTGAATGGATTAACAATTGTAGTGTAGTCATACAATGGGATACTACTCAGCAGTAAAAAGGAATGAATTACTGAAACATGCAAGTATGAATGAATCTCAGAATCATGATGCTGAATGAAAGCCAGACACAAATATATACACTGTCTGGGTCCATTTACATAAAATTCTAGAAAATTCCATCTATAATGACATAAAGCAAAACAGTGGTTATTTGAGGGTAAGGATGGGGGCAAAGGAGGGCACTGTTGAAGGGAAAAGGAGGAATGAATTATAAAGGGACACTAGGAAACTCTGGGGATCTGGTGATGGTATGTTCATTATTTTGACTGTGGTGATGTTTTCATAGGTATATATGTATGTCAAAACTTAGCAAATTGACTTCAAACATGTGCAGTTTGTTGTATGCTAATTATACCTCTGTAAAGTTGGCTTTCTTAAAGTAGAGGTGGGTATGGTAGAGAAATGAATTAAGAGATGTTATTTGAGCTGGAAGATATGGCCTTGGCTTGAAAGAAAGCTCTGGCCAAAACAGAAGGGACAATCCAGTCTGGACCTGGGAAAGAATAAATGGGTTTAGGGAAAGGTGAATAGACCATTTTAATCAAAGCAGAAAGCCTTACAGGAAAGCAGTAGGATATAGAGCTATAAAAGAAGGAAGAGGCAGACTATAGAGGCCCTTGAATATCAAGTGTTGTAAAAGCTTGCATTGGATTGCAATTCCACCACTTACTTACTTCCTAAACAATCCTGGACAAATTGTGTAACTTCTCTGAGACTTACTTTCCTATACAAAATAAGAAAGTTAAAAATAGAACCTATCTTAAATGGTGGCAGTGAAGATTAAATGAAGCAATGGGTGTAAACCACTTAGAAGAGGACCAGGTAAATAGTTAACTGCTCCCTAAGTAGAAGCAATTTTTATTATAGCAATTATTCTTATTAACCCCAATATAAGCAAATGTTTATAGATGTTTGAGCAGGAGAAAGAAATGATCAAAGGGGTTCTTAAGGTTCTAATCTCACCATCATTACCTCCCCTCCAGGGTTAGAATACCAAACTCTGTCACCTCTTCCCCATTCCTCACTCTGTAACTTCCTTCTTGGTAAACACCATGCCCAAGAGGAGCCTGAAACCAGGACCTGAGAGCCTTGGGCAGGGATTCCAACAGTGAGTCCTACCACTGTGGATTCAAACTGATCCTGGAGTTCTTGTTTATGGAGTTGAAGAATGAACTTAGCAAACACCCAAGGTAGGAGAGCCAGGGCAGAGGCTTTTATTTAGAAATAAAGTGAGAGGAAAGAGCTCCTGGCTCACTCCAGGAGGGAACAAGAGAGCCCGGGGTGGTGTGTTGTCTAGGGGATTTAGAGGCAGTTGAGGATTTGGGGGAACTGAGGGCCTAGGGTGTGGACTTGTACCACCTGCCCTGCCCTCAAGGTGGACTGGGTTGTTGTCTGTTTGCTAGGGCTGTTTACAGTGAAGTCACTGGTTATGCTGATACCCTTGCAGAACACTTAAACATTCCAGGCCAAGTTGCTCCTGGCCTTTTGACCTTTAACTGATCTCACTGAAGATGTCTATATTCCTAGTCTGGTATCTTTACCCTAGAGAATTAGTGTGACCTTGACTTTGCATAATGCTGAACACAGAGTTTTGATAGGGACTTTACATTGTTACATTGGTTTGACTTTAAATATCTTGCCTTGCTTTTTCCGGAGGCCCTCACCCTACTCTGACTACACCCACTGTCCCTGTCTCAAAACTATACCAAGTTGAGATGTGGCCTCTGGGATGGAGAACCAGAGCCCCCAGTACCATCCTCAAGGCTTTCAGCCACCACCACCACCATAGATTTATATCCAGGGTGCACCCTGAAGAGAATAAAGCAGGTGATATTTAAAGATTTTTCCCCCCTGCAGGGAGGGGTCCGGGTTTTCAAAAAGTAACCTTACTTTCTCAAGTCCCATAAGCTCTGACCTAGGAGTCTATTCTGGAGAGTTTCTGAGGAGAAGCCTCTCTGTGTCTCAGTTTCCTCATCTGTAAAATAGGAGGTAATAATGTTAACAACTTCATAAGGCTCTTGTGAGGGTTAAATGAAAAGTATGTATAAAGGGCCTAGAACACTGGCACATAGTAAATGTTCTGTGGGTGTAGCTGAACTATTTGAGAATGTTGTTTCTTCTATCTTGTTTAAAACGTGTATTTTTGTTCATGTATTTTCAAATTACTAAGCATTAATCAGTGTCCTCATAACAGGCTATTTTAGCCCCAGTGCATTTCTGGGGTAAAGTCTGGCCAATGCCTATAAATAATTCATTCTCCAAGTCAGAGGCTCCCAGGACTTTGCACAGACCCAGCAGTGGTTGTATCTGTTAATTTCATTTAATTAAAAAATATATTGCAGTTTAAAGAATCTAGCCAAGCTTTTTAATTGGTAACTTTATGAATCACAACAGCATCTACACACATTTGAAAACACACATGTAAGAAGGAAACTTAAGATTTATTCAGTCTACAATAATGCCTGGAGTTCATTTGGATTCCTCAAACGCTGCAATCAACTCCAGGACCCATTAGCCAAGCACAGTTGAATAACAAAATCAAGAATTGGATGAAAATATTTAACATTCTGTAATTATACAAAATAAAACTAAAATACAATTGTCCTGGCATCTGAGGATACAAAGGTAGACAATATTAGCTGCATGACCTGTGGACCAATCACTTGACATCTCAATCTCGTTTGTGAAAGGGTATTAACCTCGCCTATTTTACAGTCTATTTCACAGGGTCTTCTGTAAAGCAAACAAGATGGTGAGTATAAATTAAAAGGTTATGTCGGTCGAGAACAGGATTGCGTGGTGGAGGTGGTGGCGGGGGTTGGGGGAGCGCTATAATAAAAAAAAAGGAAAAAGACCTTCCCAGTGACCAATGGTCTGAGTTTAATGAAAATCCAAGAGGTAAGTTACGCTAAACCAAGAGTAAAGGGAGGCTCTACCACTGCCACCTCCTCTTTGTCACAAAAAGATCTTAGCAAGGGCTCCTCCCAGCCATTGCCCTGAGGTGACCATGGACAGACTTGTGGAAGGAGCTCCAGAAACATTTCCTTTTTCATGTCTTCACATACATCTAATGGAAATGAGCCACACGCATCCATCCACGGAAGCGATTAAAAAAGGGGTAGGATAAGAAAAGTAATTCAACAAATATTAAAAAGTACTTAAGTGTCCACTGTGTGCCAGGCACTGATTGGCGCTGATATTGAGGAAAAGGAGACTGGCAAATTGTTAAGGGCTTGAGGGCAAAGACCACAAACCAGAAAATAAACCAATTTTCAATAGCTGCTAGGAGGAAGATAAAACAGTGAGGGACAAAGACAGGTGGACACGAGAGGCAAAAATTCCTGAGTGGATGACTTGGAAAGATCTCAGGTGATTTTTAAGCCCAGACCTAAACGACCAGCGGCTTGCAGAGACCAGCGGTCGGAGCTTTACAAAATTATATGCAAAAATGATCCACAAACCGAGAAATAGTATTAGATTTCAAAGCCTCGAAGTGAGCGGCGGAAGCCAGAATTTACGAATTCCTGAGTGGCGCGAGATTTTGAATATTCATATCGCTCAATCAGGGAAAGCCTGGGACATGGCAGCGCTGGCTCCGCCTGAAATGCCCAGAAAAGCTGGTGTCCACATGAAACCACATCGCAGAGCAGAACTGGTGACCCGGCACCCCAGCAGCTACCAAACTGGGAAATTCCTCAAGGCTTTGACGCAGTGTTCTGGAACCCGGGCTTGTGTCCTGGAATTCTTCACTTAAATGATGGCCGGAAACCACTCGTTACAGAACGTCGATAAAACATACCCAAGTCACAACAGGACAATAGTCTGTTGACAGCGGGAGAACAGTTTCTCAATATCCTAATTCGGACCGATTCGTAGAAATGTTCAGCAACACAGGAGGACGTTAAGACGCGCCCTACATTCAAAATCAAAGCCTGTCACGCGCGAGGAACCTCGGCAGAGCTGCTTTTAATTACTTGTGCTGTTTATCGTAACCTTCAACCAAGGAGAATAACTTACTGTGTGGTAACTGAAAGGGAAAAGTGAAAAGCTCTTTTCTGGTGACGAGGTGGGTGGCTCTGAAAAGAGCCTTTAGAGTCAAGCGGCCGGCGAGTCGTGCGGGCGCCATGTCCCAGCGAGGACTCACTTGGAGCTGGTGTACTTGGTGACCGCCTTGGTGCCCTCGGACACGGCATGCTTGGCCAGCTCGCCAGGCAGCAGCAGGCGCACGGCCGTCTGGATCTCCCGGGACGTGATGGTGGAGCGCTTGTTGTAATGCGCCAGGCGGGACGCCTCGCCCGCGATACGCTCGAAGATGTCGTTGACGAATGAGTTCATGATGCCCATGGCCTTAGACGAAATGCCGGTGTCCGGGTGCACTTGCTTCAGCACCTTGTACACGTAGATGGAGTAGCTCTCCTTGCGGCTGCGCTTACGCTTCTTGCCGTCCTTCTTCTGGGCTTTGGTGACCGCTTTCTTCGAACCCTTTTTGGGCGCGGGAGCAGACTTCGCAGGTTCTGGCATTCTCGAACACCACACAGACTAGCAAAGGAAAGAAGCTAAAGAATGGGCGGGCCTGATCCTTTTATAACCATTACATGCAAATTAAGGTTCCAAAAGTCTTCGGTTTCCATTGGGCCACGAAAGTATATTGCATTGTCAGTAATAGCTACGTAACAACACCCGTTTGACCCTATTGGCTGTGTCTGGAACCAATTTAGGACCAATGAAAAACTCCTTCTTGACCCCACCCCTAGGAAAGCTTATAAAGGCTTTCCACTTGGCATTCTTTCAGACTGACTTTGTTGCGAGGTGTGAAATTTAGGTATTTAAGTATATTGCTTTTGTTCTCGGCCATGTCCGGCCGAGGAAAGCAAGGCGGCAAGGCCCGCGCTAAGGCCAAGTCGCGCTCGTCCCGCGCCGGTCTTCAGTTCCCGGTGGGGCGAGTGCACCGCCTGCTGCGCAAAGGCAACTACGCCGAGCGAGTGGGGGCCGGCGCGCCGGTCTACATGGCGGCGGTGCTCGAGTACCTGACGGCGGAAATCCTGGAGCTGGCGGGTAACGCGGCCCGAGACAACAAGAAGACGCGCATCATCCCCCGTCATCTCCAGTTGGCCATCCGCAACGACGAGGAGCTGAACAAGCTGTTGGGCAAAGTTACCATCGCCCAAGGCGGCGTTTTGCCCAACATCCAGGCTGTTCTATTACCAAAGAAAACTGAAAGCCACAAAGCTAAAAGCAAATAAGTGCCCTTAAACCAAAAACCAAACTAAGGCTCTTTTTAGAGCCACCCAAGTTTTCTGAAAAAAGAGTTAGTGCACTAGTGATCAGCCCTTAAATTGACACTTTGGTGGCTCTTAAAAGAGCCTTTGAGATGAGTGGGAATGGTGTCAACCCTCCCGATTACTTGTTCTTGCCAGGTTTGTGACTCTCCGTTTTCTTAGGCAACAAAACAGCCTGGATATTAGGCAAGACTCCGCCCTGGGCAATGGTGACACCCCCAAGTAACTTGTTAAGTTCTTCATCGTTTCTCACGGCTAGTTGCAAATGGCGAGGGATGATGCGCGTCTTCTTGTTGTCTCGGGCCGCGTTACCCGCCAGCTCCAGGATTTCCGCCGTCAGATACTCGAGCACCGCCGCCATGTAGACCGGCGCGCCGGCCCCCACTCGCTCGGCGTAGTTGCCTTTGCGCAGCAGGCGGTGCACTCGCCCCACCGGGAACTGAAGACCGGCGCGGGACGAGCGCGACTTGGCCTTAGCGCGGGCCTTGCCGCCTTGCTTTCCGCGTCCCGACATTACGGCTAAGAATACAATTAAAGCTTTTTCAAGAAGGATGTGGAAAGGATACTAATTTGATGTAACTTATACGAGCTGCGGGAGGGGAGAAGAGAATAGTTTGATTGGCTATTCACGGAACCCGAACCAACAGCCAATAGGAAAGCAGAAAGCAGACTATTCGTTTGCGTCCCGCAGTACGAGGAAATGACGGATTCGTAAGTCCCTACCAATCGCTAGAGCTACATTAAGGCCCTTTATTTGCATGGCAGGACTTTTAAAGAGAGAAGGCTTTCAGAGAAAACGTTTTTTTTTTCCTGAGTGGCAGTTTCTTTCCGGGTTACAGTGGTACTTTTCCGTTTTAGAGCTGGAAAAGAACTTACAAGGACCCGAAGGGCTGCAGAGGGTCTGCAACAGACGCAGTTACTGCCTCTCAAGGGTTCGGGATTCGGAAGCCGATTATCCGCTTGAGCTTTAAAGTCCTTCCAGGTCCCGTCCTTTCTGTCTTATCACAGCCAAATTACCCTAAAGAATATGTTACAAGTCCGTCTCCTTTCACCAATTTAGAAGCTGCCAGCAGTATGGCTTCGCCCTACCCGGACCCGCCTCCGTTCCTCGGAATCCAAGTGGCACCAAGTGCTAGATTTGTTTTCCTCCTTTCGACCTCCAGGAGGCGTCCGACACAGCCATGAAACTTGCTCCCTTGGCTTTCGAAATGTCCTCTGACTTTGCTTATGCGGCTTTTATTCAACTCTGCCATTCCTAAATCTGCGTGTTTATTCCTCTGCCCTAATCCTAAATCTTAAATTGCTAAATCCGCGTGTTTATTTCTCTGACCAATCCTAAATTCCTAAATAGGGCTCTGCGTTCCTATACGCTCTCCTTCAATTCTTCACTCTTCTCATAAGGAGTCTTAACAAATTCCGTGCTATCCTAACATCCAAATTTGTTTCAGAGTCCCAGACTCTCATACCAAATTGCTTACCGGATACTTCAATTCATTTGTCTCAACAACTCGACCTATTCAAAAGCGAACTTACCCAAACAATACACACCCTCCTCTCTCTCTTTGCTCTTTTCCCTATTGCACCAACAATCTTCCAGGTACCTAAGGCAGAGTCTCCTTGTAAATCCGGGGAGAGGAAATCCCGGAGCAAAATACCTCTAAAAACCGAAGTCAGTCTAAGGGAGAAATAAAGTTTAAAATCCATGTATTGCTTACAAAACTGCAGTCCGACCCATCTCTCTCTACTGCTCAAGCAGCAGCAAAAGCGGTCCTCCCCCTCACCTCTCAGGTACAGATAAGCCCTCCGTAGCCAACAAGGCATGGTGATACCGAGGTTCTTGTTCACGAAGCCGAAGAATGAGCTTCGCAAACACTCAAGGTAGGAGAGCAAGGTACAGGCTTTTATTTAGAGATAAAGGGAGAGGACAGAGCTCACGCCAGGAGGGGACAAGAGAGTCCGTGGTTGGCTCATTGTCTAGGGGTTTTATGCGCAATTGAGGATTTTCAGGAATGAGGTTAAAGGGTTACGGGTGTAGATTTGTTGTGATCCCAGAATGCTCATTTTTGATGAGTGATAGAAGAAATTTTCTGCTCTGATTCTTTCTCAAGATAGCAGTTTCTCTCTGGGAGCATGTCAATTAAGACTGCCTACCCTGCCCCCAAGGTGTGCTGGGTTGTTGCCTGTTTACTGAAGTTAAGAATCTTACTTCTTAACTTCTTGGGCTGTTTATAGTTGGGCTTGCTTACTAAATTAGTCTTTTGCCTAGGTTGCAGATTACTTGGTTAGGATCAGAGAAGAAAATATAGCACATAGGTACGGTTAAAATAAGCTGGGCCTTTCAGCAGGCTAAGGTAAATTTTACAGTGTCATGATTTAAATTGATACAGTGAAGTTACGGGTTATGCTGAGACACTTTTCTTTATATGTAGAACGCTCAAACATTCCAGGCCAAGTTGCTGCTGGCCTTTTGAGTTTTAACTGATCTCACTGAAGATGTCTATATTCCTAGTCTGGTATCTTTACCCTAGAGAATTAGTGTGACTCTGACTTTGCATAATACTTATCACAGTTTCAAAAGGGACTTCTTTCCACATTGCTACATTGTTCTGACTGTAATTATCTTGCTCTGCTTTTTCTCCGGAGGCCCTCACCTTACCTTACTCTGCCTAATCCCATGGTACCTGTCTCAATGGTACACAGCAGCCAGTTGCTTCTCTGTTAAGATGTACAAGACCTCTGCTGCTTTCCATAGTTGTGACCAGGCTCCAGCCGGCAGCAGGAGCAGCAGCAGTGGCAGAAGCAGTAGCCCTACGCTTTGGGCCACAGACCAGGGTCGATGCGGCCAGCAGCAGTGGAAGTGCCTCCACGACCAATGAGTATAGACACATGTCCCTCGGCACAAGCGCCAGTTCTCCCCATCATTTCTTGGGGTGGCCTTCCCAAAGGTCGCACACATTATGACAGATTTTGGGTTCAGAGGAATCCTGCCGACTGCATCAGAATGTAAGTCCAGGGAGAGGAAATCCCGGGGCAAAATACCTCTAAAAACCGAAATCAGTCGAAGGGAGATATAAAGTTTAAAACCCGTTCATTGCTTACAGAACTGCAATCTGGCCCTGCTCTCTCTCCTGCTCCAGCAGCAGCAAAACCAGCCGTCCCCCTCACCCCTCGGGTACAGATAAACCCTCCTAGTCCTGGTAATTACCCGTAGATATGGAGATGAACTTCTCTCCAGCCCTGAGGAATGATGCAAATGTACTAAAGTCATACTTCTTTCCACCACTGAAAGCCTATTGATATGCAGATGTACTAAAGCCAGGCGACATATTCTGGAAATGTCACAGTTTTACCCACAACTTGTTTACTCATTTCTAACAACCAACTTGTTTACTCATTCCTAACAACCATACTAGATTGCTCACAAAACTTTTACCAAACAATAGACAAAGTCAAGCCTCTCTTTAAGCAATTTTTTTCTTGACAACAGCAGCACAATCATGATAATTCTTAAGCCAAAGGATGCAGCTAGGTTCAAAGTCCCATGCAGATTAAGTCCAAAGCTCGTCCATTCCAGCCATCACGCGGCAGCTGCAGCCAGGGGGCGCATCCAGGACACAAGGACTGTAGAAGCAAATAACAGTGTGTGGGTAAAACTGTAATTTATCCAGAGTATCTCGCCTGGCTTTAGTATATATGCATATCAACAGGAACTCAAGGATGGAGAGAAGTATGGCTTTAGTGCATTTGCATCATTCCTCAGGGGTGGAGAGAAGTTCCTCTCCATATCAATGGGTAGTTATCTGGGCAAGGAGGGCTTATCTATACCCAGAGGTGAGGGGAGGGCCAGTTTTGCTGCTGCTGGAGCAGGAGGGAGAGATGGGCCGGACTGCAGTTTGTAACAATAAACGGGTTTTAAACTTTATTTCTCCCTTTGATTTCGGTTTTTAGAGGTATTTTGCCCCAGGATTTCCTTTCCCTGGACATACATCTGGCACAGTCGGTAGGATTCCTCTGAATCCGAAATCTGTCATAATGTGTGCAACCTTTGGGAGGGCCACCCCAAGAAATGACGGGGAGAAGTGGCGGTTGCATCGAGGGACATGTGTCTACACTCGTGTGGTTGTGGAGGTGCTACCACCACTGCTGGCCACGCCGACCCCAGCCCATGGCCAGAGCCTAAGGCTGCTGCTTCTGCTACCAACTAGAGCCTGGTCACAACTATGGAAAGGAGCAGAGGTCCGGTCACCTTGATAGAGAAGCAACTGGATACTGTGTACCATGCCTTGCTGGCTATGGAGACCATCGCCAGAAAAGCTCCGACCAAGGTAATTATAAGAATATAGTAATTTATCCTCCATTTACCCCATGGTCCCAAGTACAGAAGCTGGTGAGAATTCTGCCCAGACTTGTCTGGGCTTGCCTGGACTTGCCCCACCTTATTTCTAAACATTCCGACCCTCCCCCAAGGCAACAGGCCAAGCAGTACTCCGCAGCAATAAAAGGCACAACTCCCTACACCATGCTGCTGCTCACTCTCTCTCTGGGGGCAGCCACTTTCTCTTTCAGATAGTAAAATATCTTGCGTGGACCCATGTCTCCTGAGTCATTCTGGGTAAGGAGGGTCACAGCGAGATACCCTTCCCTTGGTGCCATGACTTCGGATGAGGTTCTCCCACTGACTCTGCTCTTCCTCTGGGAATCTGAGCTGCTCTGGGAACCCTCACTGTCCAATCCTCCTCCATGGGCTCACCATCCATTTCCCCAGTCGCTCATCTTCTCGCACAACACCAGCCTTCGATTTGGTGAGTCTCCCCTTTGTGGTTGACTCCCTTTGGAACCTGGGAAGTGACTGTTGAGTGTCTGGCACCCTCAAGGGCTCCTCCAGGGTAGGAGCACCCCCAACCATGACTTTCAGAGTCATGGTTGATCCCCATAGTCGGCCCTTCTCTGCCTCCCCGTGGTGAGAATCCTCATTCACTGAGGCCCAGTCTCCCTTTACTCATAAATTCCTGGTACCAGGTACTGAGCCTCCTCAGCATTTTAACCTCAACAGCTCAGCTAGAGGTGGTGACGACCCCTCTAGGTCTGGTCTTCTCCATGACCTTCTCAATCGCCCTGGGACACCTCAGCAACTTGTGAATGGTCTCATTCTCACCATGGGATCTGGCCCCTCTGTTCCCGCAGATTCACCACTAGGGTGCTTACTCAATAATTTTAAACCCTCCACCTCACTCCAGACCTCAAACCTTTCAAGCTTGTTTGCTACTGTAATGAGATCTGGCCACAATATCCCTTGGACAATCAGTCTAAATGGCTCCCCAATGGCCCTTTAGATTCTAAAATTCTCCACAACTTATACAACTTCTGTGAGCGCATGGGCAAATGGAAAGAGATCCCATATATCCAGGCTTTCTACTACCTCCGAACCAAGCTCTCTGTCTCTCCTGCAATTCTAAACACCTACTACTTGCCTTAAAGTCCACACCCCTAAGCTTTTTTCACATTTCCAAATGTCCTCAACTGCCTATAAAACCCCTAGACAATGCACCACCACACCAGGAGCTCTGTCTGTCCTCTCACTGTATCATTACAGCTTAATCTGTATGTTTGTGTGTCTAAGTATGTAAATGAAAAATATTTTTCTATCTCCAGATGGTATTAATAAAAATTGATTTAGAGACAAGCGCTTGTGAAAATTGGGCATTCTAAGACTTCCAGAAAATTCTAATAGGAGATATTAAGCATTAATGCTAATTTAAGTTGAACTGAGATAGACATGCATTATGGTTATCAGCTGCCTACGTTTACCTAGTCATTTAAGTTGATGTTATCTGCCAAGTCTTTCAAGAATGAAATGCTTAGAGGCTGGACTTTGTCTAATATTCAGCATAGTTGTTAACTATGGGTAAACCAAGTGTAGCAAGTGAACATCTTAATAATATTGTGTTACAGTGTGTATAGCTACCTACAGCCTGAGAATTTTTGTAGTAACCTAAAACCTTAATATTTTGCTATGTAGACATATTTTGTGCTTAGAGATTGTGCTGTAAAGCACATAGTTCCAGAAATTATAAACTGTTCATAAATTTTTAATCTAAAGAATGCTAGTGTAATAGTTTACAATAGCCTACTTCTCAGTGTTCACTAAAAATTAAGGTACCTAATAGTTTTGAGTTCTAATTAAAACTACTTAAATTAACAAGGAAAACATTTCTGCATGCTAAAGAATGTGTCTTTTGATAAAAGAAAATAACTTTGTTCTAAAGTACAGCTGTTTATTTAGAGGGAGAACACTGAATGTAAAAAGAAAGTTGTAGAAAGTTGGTGGAAAATTGATATAGTCATGCTGTGTGAAATTAAAGCAAATAAGTGTCAATGTCAAGTACACAGCAAAACTAGAATTCTTTATTAAAGGAACAAAGATTTATTAGTCAACCGTTAATGTTGAAAGATTACAAAGGGTTTTCTAATTGTGTGATCAAAACAGTTTCTCATGCTTAAAGTCTCAGTGAGTTGTCTGAGTATTTAAGAAAATGAGATCTTAATATTAAGAAGACTAAAAGCTAACCCTTGTTAACAACTGTGTAAACTTCTGTATTTGCCTTTAAAATCTTTTATTGTCATTCTGGTTAAATAGATAAGTATTGTTTCATAGTGACTTATAATTCTATTTAGGCAAGTGCCTTAAAAACTTTAGCAGCTTCCCAAAATCAAATTCAAAAAGGTGTTTTTTACCTCTAGTTCACTCTGATATTTTCCAGAGAGCCCCTGGAACATGTCAGAAAAATGTTTTCTCCTCATTGAGGAAAATATTTGGGTAATATGGCTTATTTATCTGATACATATTTACAGACAGCACTGTCAAAAGGAATGATGCTAAATTTTGTTACTGAATGTTTTATGTTACAGAAATACCTGAATTTCCTTATGTCAATTGTCTTACAGTAAGCTCTCATCAGATCTTTAACCATTGTCATTTGTAAGTCTTTTTTCACTTATAGTCACTGTTTTATTACTCAAACTAGTAAAAAAATTACATTCCAGCAGAACAAATATCCTAAACTAGTAAAAATTAGATTTCAACAGAGCAGGTATTAGTTACATAAGATTAAGTCAACTAAAGAAAATGATTTTGTGGCTTTTTGTTTCAAATGTTGATTAAGTGTTTTAAGCTTTTTCTCTTAAGCTGACAACAGTTTAATAAATAATAATACCTTTATAAGCAGAATTGAAACATTTATCTTTCTACCTGACCCCTCCAGAATTTAAAAAGTTTCAGTGAGTATTTTTTATATTTCATAGCAATATGTTTATTTGCATAAACTCAATAAGAATCCGCTTTCCTTGTAGCAAGACCAATTAAAAACACTGGTTATATTACCAAGGCGTTGACTGGAATGTTATACCTGAGAGACACGTGCTATAAACTCAGATATGAACAGCTTTAAGGAACTAAGGTTGACTTTATAAAGCCAACAAAGCCCCTTGGAAGAACTGGCCTGGTACCTTGCTTACAGGGTTCCCAGCAGCCTTACCAGGTGAGTAAGGAAGGTCACTTCCTGGCAGGGGCAGGAACCTCAGGAATGTCTTGGAAATCTCAAGAGAGAAATTCACCCGAATCTACAGGTACTGCAGGCACAACCTGATGGCAAGTCTGGCTTGGCTTTCTGACCTCAAGAAGCCTTTAAAGGCACAATCTGAAATTCCTTATAAAAAGTTACAGCAAAGTACATTTAAAAGATCCTATGTAATCAATTGCTCTTCTTGCTGCACTTATGCAAATAATCAAGCCAACTGTTAAATGTTTTCTTAAATCTGGCTACTTCCAATAAAAATGAGGGTGATTTTAGGGAAAAGTATTGTTTCAATAATGCAGTCTTATCTATACTAAATCCTAATACCAGTCATTGAGATGTAAACTCGATCCAGAATTCTAGTTTCCCAGAATCTGGCTATGATTCTCAGTTAGAATATTCGTGTTTCTAGTTCTCATATTCAGCCATGCATTCTTAATCTCACCAAGTTTGTCCTTCCAGAATGGAAAATCCAACTCCAGATGTTGCTACTTAACCTAATAACACGATTTGTTCTATCTTGCTTAGAAGCCATAAAACTGCAAATAGTAATAGTAATAGAAGTGAAACCCAGAAAAGAAGTGCCAATCTTCCAAGGCCCTCTCAAATGACCAGTGATGGAGACCTAACTGCACCCCATACTGTGCCCCCTCTCAGCATGATGCAGCCAGAGCGGTTGTTGCCCCCCTTTCCCTAGCAGCAGCTAAGGTCTCTATCTGTAGAGAGGGGAATGAGACAGGGACCATGGGCTTAGACCAAATAGGGTGAGGGCCTCTGGAAAAAGCAAGGCAGGATATTTGCAGTCAGAGCAATGTAACTACATGCTAGGAAAACTGCCCTCCCACACTAAAACTATGCTGAACATTAAGCTCTAGAATCATTCTTCAGTGAGATCAGTTAATGTTCCCCAGATAAAGAAGAGTAAGCACATGTTTTATTATGCTAATCACTTGTAATTGTGTATAAGATTCACTTCAGCATACTAAAAGGCCCAGGCCTATGTGCTGTCTTTCCTCCTTCAGATCTGACGAGGTAATTTTGCAAACTGAGCAACTAACTTAGCATGCAGACCCAGCTGTAGATGGCATAGTAAAAGGCAGGAAAAATTCCATCTTAAAGATTGCATTTTAACACCCAGGAAGTTTAAGAGGCAGGATACTTTAGCAAATAGACAATAATACCTCAGCCCACCTTGGGGGCTGGGCAGGCAGCCTTTTGATATGCTCCCAGACCAAGATGCTGGTATCCCAGAGAAAAATCAAGGCAGGAAATTCCTTATGTTAAGTTAATTTTTTATATTCAGAGACCACTTAACAAGTCCTTCCCCAAGGCTTTAGAGATAGTCCCCACCTTTTTGGACAGGCTCTAGCACAAGACCTCAAATCCCTTACTCTCAAGCTCCACCCTCCTTCAATACGTAGATGATCTTCTCCTGTGCAATCCTTCCCTACAAACCTCTCAACAGGATACTATTCTCCTTTTAAACTTCCTCCCAGAACATGGCTATTGGGTTTCACCCTCCAAAGTTTAGCTGTCTGCACTCAGGTCACATACCTGGGAGTTCAGCTCTCCCCGGCTACAAGGCCATTACCATAGACAGGAAAAAAGTTCTCCAAACCATGCCAGTTCCAAGTAACAAAGATGAAATTCTCTCTTTCCTGAGTCGTGCTGGGTATGGATCCCCAACTTTTCACTCCTGGCTACCCCCCCATATGAAGCATCCTGAGGACCTCTCGCTGAGCCCCTCCTGACGCCCGTGGGTAGGACCTTCTATAGACTCCAGCTGGCCCTTCCACAAGCCCCCACTCTGCACTTGCCTGGTCTCACATGCACCTTTTCTCTATATGTCTCAGAAAGGCAGGGCTTCGCCCTGGGAGTTCTGGGACATATGTTAGGACACTCCTTTGCCCGGTTGCCTATCTTCCCAAAAAACTAGATCCTACTATTCGGGGATGGGATCCTTGGCTGCGAGCCCTAGCAGCGGCTGCTGTCCTCATTCAAGAATCCAAAAAACTCACCTTCAGGTCAACCACAACTGTTTTCTCCCCTCATCCTCTTTCCGAAATTCTTACCTACAAAGGCCTGCAGACTCTTTCCCACTGAAGGATTCTATCACTTCAGGTTGCCCTAGTTGAGCACACCTCCCCCAATTTCAAAACCTGTCCTCCCCTTAATCCCTCCACCCTTCCTCCATTACCTCCTAATTCATAGGCAGGATCACAGCCCCCCTTCCATAACTTGTTTACAAACTCTAGATGAACTCCTACCCTGTCCCTCCCACATTCAGGAGGGCACCCTTCCTCAGGCCATATATACCTGGTTTACTGATGGCAGTTCCTTTATCCATAAGGGTGTTCAACAGGCAGGATATGCCATTGTCTCTCTGGACAAAACTATCAAGGCAAAACCCTTACCTCCTAACACTACAAACCAACAAGCAGAACTGATTGCCCTTACCCGTGCCTTCACCTTGGTGCAGGGGTCCTCTCTTACTATCTTTACTGATTCTACATATGCTTTCCATATCCTGCTGTCCCATGCAGCAATCTGGAAAGAACGGGAACTCCTCAACCCCAAGGGCAGCTCTACCACCAATGCCAAACACATTATACCACTAATAGAAGCCTCATATCTTCCAACAGCCATAGGCCTAGTACATTACCATTCCCATTGGTCAGATCAGTCATCCATCTCCCTTAGTAACAACAGGACAGATGAGGCAGCCCAAAAGGCAGTGTTTGCCCTTGTAATAGGTGCCCTCATTCCAGGTTCTAAAAAATCCGTTCCCACAACTACTGGCCTGCCTTCCAGTGAGGCCATACTCTCCTACTTACATCACTTATTCCACCCCAACCTCCAATCTTTACAATGCTTTCTCAAAACTTACCTGCCTCTTTCTCATTCAGAAACTGCCTTCCTCAAAATACCACTTCATGCAAGATCTGTCAAAAAGTCAATCCTAACTCACCTTCTCGACCACCCACCTTTCCTACCCATCATGCACAAGGGCTCATTCAAGGGACTGATTGGCAGCTCAACTTTATTCACATGCCCCCAGTAAAATGCCACCGGTATCTTTTAGTACTGATGGACACATTTTCAGGATGGGTTGAGGCCTTTCCCACAACTAACAAATGAGCCCAGACTGTCTCCAACATCCTACTGTCTGAAATTATCCCGCGATTTGGGATAACTACTTCTTTACAATCAGACAATGGCCCCGAGTCTATCTCTCAAATCTCCTAAGCAACCACTAAATCCCTTTCATATTCCATGGCATTTTCACATCCCCTATCACCCACAATCCTCAGTTAAAGTGGAAAGAACCAATAGAACCCTCAAATCTATTCTTACTAAATTATCCCTGGAGCTCCACCTTGACTGGATAAAACTCCTCCCCTTGGCCCTACTTCTACTCTAGGCCTTACCAAAAAAGCCTGATACACTTTCTCCTTTTGAACACATGTATGGCCACCCCATGTTTCCTCCAGGTCTTAACTCCGAACCTCTTATCCTTCCTCCTCATCTCATCAACCATTTACTTCAACACATTCACTCTCTACTCTGGTCCCATGCTGACCTCTATACACCAAAACTTCAAGACCCCACTTCTCCTACTTTTTATCACCCAGGAGACTCTGTGCTCCTATCCCCACCACACCAAGCGACACCATCCCTAACTCCCAAATGGCAAGGACCATACACAGTAATCCTTTCCACACCAACTGCAGTTAAACTCCAAGGTCTTCCCCATTGGAAAAGCAACTCCCACCTTAAGCCATTTGTCTCCCCTTATTCTCCTCCCACCACATCTCCCACAGGTTCCTACTCCTCCACCCTGATGGGACCTCTTACTCTCCGCATTTCATGCTGCTCATCGCCACTTCCACTTATCACTGAAGAAGTTTCTGCCAGCATGGAGTACTAAGACCTCCCTTACAACCACCATGCATCATGCTTCAGGATTGTTAACCCTGGTCTCAACACTTATTCTCTCACCAGACCTACGTTCCCAACACCAGCCCTTTCTTCTCTTTCAGACTGTCCAAAAGATTGCACCATCAAGGATTCCCTTTGCCCTACAGGTTACTTTTCTGCCTACACATATGTCCCCAAATAATGCTGTAATTCAGCCACCCTAGTAAACATAGCAATCAGCCCAAATGCAAAAAATTTCTAAACAGACTTTTAACCAGCTTGTATTACAGGATTACCAACCCCTCTCCAAAGACGACGATCCTTATTAAACCTGGAACAGGCCATCACCACTTCAGACCAAGGGCTCATCTGAGGACCACCCCCCATCAATACAAAAATGAACTTCATTGCCTCTAATCAGCAGGAAGCAGTTACTGAAGACTGACCTTCACCCCTTCCTAAGTCCTCTACCACTTATTGTAAGGAAAAATTGAGCCAAAATAACCAGGTGAGGAGGCTACAAAGGAGCAAAAAGTTTAATAGGGTGCAATCCCGGGAGATGTTTGCTGGTCTGGTTAGTCAACAGGCCAGAGAAGTCGCACCCAGCAGAGCAGGCAGTGAGTTTTTAAAGAAGTTAGGGGGAGGGAGAGCATAGGTCTACAGCGGTGTGAGGATTGGCTAGCCTAAGGCACCTTTTCCAGGTTGGGAGGGGGCAGCAGCTGGGGATTTTGGCGCATCATTAGGCTAGAATCTGTTTGTTTCTTTCCTTTACTAGGCCGGGGTAGGGGGCTTTGCTGCCCCCCTTTATTTGGTTAGGGCTGAGCTCATCTGACATGCTCACTCCTCCAGTACCTCCAGCCTTACATTCCAGCCTTTTGGTTATAATGGGTGCCCACTCGATCTGGCTACTTCCGGCTTAGGAGGGGCAGCACAGGCAGGGTTAAGGCTGGTGGGAGGCCAGAGGAGGCTTGGAGGGAAGGACGAGTACTGATGTACCAGTATAGTCTTGTGCACTTTTACCGTCTGACCTCCCTATCAGTGGCCAGAGGTTCCAGCAGATATGTTGTCCTTGTCTCCCAGGACAGACATATCCAGCATGATTACCCAGGCTTTGCCCCATCCAGTACTGTTGTCCGGACGATGAGAGACAGACTGAGGCTCATTCGTAGCAGGCAGCCTGGACGAAAGAATGGAAAGACGAGCATTGGGTGGGACAAGGGGGTATCTTTCCTTGGGGATTTGGTGGAGGGTCTCGTACCCAACAAATGGTCTTGCCAATTCCTCCTGGGTAGCCAGTTTGGAAATCTCTTAACATTATAGTGGCCCAGTACAAGTGGCTTCCCTGCTGACAAGATATCTTTTGAAAGTAACATGTCTTAGGGACCAATTGGTGTAGTTGGAGCATACCCGGTGTGACGCACATGTTACACTCAGTTTTCTAGAGCTGGATGGGTCGTTGTGGCCAGCACTAGTGCAAGTAAGGTGCAAATGGAGGGGCCTTGTCTCTCTAGAGCTCTGCCTATCATGACTGGGTGCTCATTTGAGCTTGGAGATGTGGTACCACAGGGAGTGTCCCAATAGCTTGGCAGCCATGGGAGTGGTAAGGATCACCATATATGGTCCCATCCACCATGGGTGGAATGACTGAGGTTGGAGTTCTTTAAGAAGGACTTCGTCTCCCGGCTGTAGAGCCTCCGTGATTCTTGGATCCGAGGGGGAGGTGGGTTGAGGCAGGAACTGGTCTGTGTGTTCCCTGAGGAGATGAGAAGTAAGGTAGGTAGGAGAGGTGCCCAGGGGAAACTGAGATAAGAGAGTGTAAGGGTTAGGGATGACTGGGTGAAGAGGGACTACAGCCTCATTGATTATCCACAGGTCCTGAACAAGCCAGTAGGCCCCTGATTGCTTCTTGACTGGAAGGATTGGAGTGTTACAGGGAGAGTTAATTGGTACCAGAAGCCTTTGGGAAAGAAGACGGTTAATGATAGGTTGGATGCCCTTGCGATGGGCTTGGGAAATAGGAAATTGGGGCCTAGAAGGAAAGGAGGACTTGTCCTTGAGGTGGATGAGGACCAGAGCATGATGGCTCACCACTACAGGAGTAGAAGTGTCCCAGAGCATCAGGTTAACATCGGTTGACGGTACAGGAGGGTCCACACAGGCCTCGGGGCCACAACTTATACTGGCTAGGGTGATGAGTGAACTTGGTTGGGAATGACTAAGAGGCAAGGAGATCGAGGCACCAAGCTTGGATAGGAGATCCCTCCCTAACAAAGGGATGGGACAGGGTGGGATGACTAGAAATGAGAGGGTAAGAGGATGGCCCTCAAACGTGCAGGCTACTGGACCTGTCTCCAGAGGCTTGGATGGGATTCCCGTGACACCCATGACTGAGGCCTGGGAAGGATATTAAACACCCGTGAAAGGAAGGTAAAACAGTAGGTAACCCCTGTGTCCACCAAAAAGGAGATGGACTTACCCGCTACCCACAGCATGGACCTGGGCTCGGCAAGGGTGATCAGGGTGTTCGAGTTCAGGCAGCTTCAGTCTTCGAGTAGGCCCAGCAGGCCTGGGGGAGAGTCCCTCAGGGGGGCCTGCCTCCAGTGAGACTCTGCGTCAGGGGGACAACCTTCTCCAGCTGGGCACTCTACCTTCCAATGACTTCTCTTACCACAAACCGGGCAGGGTTTAGTCAGCTTATTAGTCAGGTTGGGGCATCTCTGCCCAGTGGCCCTCTTGGCCACACCAGAAGCAAGATCCCAGAAGCTCACAAGCTCCGGACCAGTCTTTGGTGTGATGAGACCCCTGTTCTGCTGGCCATAGGGCTGCCGTGAAGGCTCGGGTCTGGGATGCTATCCTCTCATGTTTTTCATCATGGGTATTAAAGACTTTAAAAGACATGGTTACCTTGGCCCCAGACTCACAGAGTGGAGTCTGGGGCCCCTCCTCTGCCTTTGAAAACTTACATCTTATGTCTGGGGCTGACTAGGTAATAAAATGAGTAGCCAACACCATGGACCCCAGCGATGAGTTGGGGTCGAGGTGGGTATGTATGGAGAGAGCCTCGGTGAGCCAGTTAAGTAAACAGGCTGGGTTCTCAGGTCTCTGAGTAATCTCTCTCAGCTTATAATTAATGGACTTTTGAGCCATCTTATTCATACCTTCCAGTAAATACCTGAGCATTCAGTCCCTCTGAGTTTCCCCATATTGGTTATTATAGTCCCATTGGGGATCCATGAGGGGAACCACCTCCATCTCAATTGGCTCGGCCTGATTTGTGTTATGTGCCTCATTTGCACAGTGTCAGGAGGCTGAAGTAACATGGTCATATTCCTCAGAGGTAAGAGTGGAGGTTAGGATAACATTTATATCATGCCAGGTAAGTAGGCCCGAGTTAGGTAGTCAAACTCTTTGGTATAAACTGCGGTTAGAAGAAGAGTCTAGGCATTTCTCAATCTGAGATAGGTCCCCTAGGGAAAAAGACGTGAACCCAGACAACCCCTTCTGCCCCCACAACCTCTCAGAGAGGGGCTACTACTTGGGCCTTTGTTTGGGGTGGCTGCTGGGCCTTGGATCTGGTGACCGGAGGGCTAGACCAACTGGGCGCTAAGGGCAGCGTGGACACATAAGATGGTGGCAGGGTGGGAACAGGAAATGAAGGACAAGATGGTGGCACCACTGGAAGAGGAGGATACAAGCAGGGAACAGCAGGTGTGGGGAGGAGTGTAGGTTCAGGAGAGAAAGGAGGTGGGTCTGTGCTGGGAGGAGTCTTGTCCGTGGCTTCCAGAACCGGAGGGTGGGAGGAGCCTGTTCTGGTGGGGAAAGAAGGTAGTGAAGGCAGGAGAGGGGTAGGGGTGGCATGGACACCAGGAGAGGAGAGGAGCAAGAGGAGCCTGTTCTGGTGGGGAAAGAGGGCAGTGGAGGCAGAAGGAGAGGGGTAGGGGTGGCATGGACACCAGGAGAGGAGAGGAGCAGGAGGATGGCATGGGTGAGAACAAAGGACTTAAAGAGGGCGGTGGAGAGAGGGGGAGGGGATCGTGAGCTGAGGGAGGTGGGTGACCGAGGTCCTCCAGTGGATCTGAAAAAGGAAGGACTGGGCAGAGTAAGAGGCTGGCAATCCTTAACTGGAGATCAGGCCAGGAGAACCTGGGTCATTGAACACAACGTAAAGATCTGGGCGGGAGCGCAAAGTCCAAAAGACCTGGAAATATGGTACTTCAGACCACTTCCCAGTTCAGTGACAGAAATTAGTTACGTCAGTGAGGAGGTTAAAATCAAAGTTCCCTCTGAGGGCCAATGACTTTGATTGTCTAGAGGATACTGGGGCCAAGTCTGAGAACAGAGTCGGACCAGTTTCCATTTACGGATCTCCTCTACCATATCTAGGGTTGCCAGATTGGATATGAGACACCGCAGAGGGGTCTGAGCCTCCCATTTAGAGGACTGGTTCCCATGTCTGTTACCTGTTTTCCCGGAGCCCCTAAACTGGCAAGCCTAGCGTCCCAAACTTGCTCAGGTTAGGAGGAGACAGGGCAGTATCATACTCTTCCTCAGAGATCTGGGAGCCCAAATGAGGATCTCTCCTCCATCTCAGGACCAGGACAGGCTTAAAGCCCAGAGAACCTGGACATAGCTATGATTTCAAACCAGGTGGAGACGGGACTGGGAAAACAGACCCGGGGAAAGGAGGGACTCACCAAATAGCCGTCCGAGGTGCTGAGAGTAGGCAGAGGTCCTGGATCAGGGAAGGAGGGGTGGGAGCTGTGGGTGGCTGGCTGGAGCTCCACACCTTATCTCCTTCCCGGGTTTTGGCACCAACTGTAAGGTAAAATTGAGCCTAAATAACCAGGCGAGGAGGCTACAAAGGAGCAAAAAGTTTAATAGGGTGAAATCCCGAGCGATGTTTACCAGTCTGGTTAGTCACAGGCAGGAGAAGTCACACCCATCAGGGCAGGCAGCAACTTTTTAAAGAAGTTGGGAGGGAGAGCATAGGTTTACAGAGGCATGAGGATTGGCTAGCCTAAGGCACCTTTTCCGGTTGGGAGGGGGCAGCAGCCGGGGATTTTGGCATGTCATCAGGCTGGAATCTGTTGGTTTCTTTCCTTTACTAGGCCAGGGTTGGGGGCTTTGCTGCCCCCTTTTATTTGGTTAGGGCTGAGCTCATCTGATGTGCTCGCTCCTCCCTCCAGTGCCTCCAGCCTTACACTTATAAAACAGAAAAGGGAGGAATATAAGGATAGAATATAGTAATTTATCCTCCATTTACCCCATGGTCCCAAGCACATAAACCAGTGAGAATCATGCCTCGACTTGTCTGGGTTTACCCCACCTTATTTCTTAACATTCCGACCCTCCCCCAAGGCAACAGGCCAAACGGTACTCCGCCACAATAAAAGGCACAACTCTCTGCACCACGCTGCTGCTCTCTGTCTCTCTCTAGGGGCAGCCACTTTCTCTTTCAGATAATAAAATCTCTTGCATTGACCCATGTCTCCTGAGTCATTCTGGGGTAAGGAGGGTCATGGTGAGATACCCTTTCAGTAATAACCACCTATCCCATCATCACAGTGTGGGTGAGAGACTGGACCCAAAGGCCATGGAGTGGTGTGGCACAAACACCTACCATATATCATGTGGCTCTCCATTTGCCTTTGGCATCCTCAGGGAATGGTGAAGCAGATGCATTGACCCAGGTACTCTAACTAGAAGGAAAGCCTGCCTCTGATGTGGCCCAATGGCTACATCAGCATTTGTTGCACATGGGGCAAAAGACAATGTGGGCTGTAGCCCATCAGTGGGGCTTGCAATTGACCTTTGAAGAAGTCAGCTGATCCCAAAAGGAGTGCCCTGCATGTTGTGCAGATCAGCAAACCACCAAGACAAGCTTAGAGCATCTCTTTGCAGCCTATGGCAGGTTGCAAGTGATCAAGGCACCCACTTTTTACGGCATGAGTTGCAAGGATGGGTGCAGCAATTAGGAATAAAATAGACATGCCTTGGATATTTCAATACATGGATCGGTGATGGTTGGCTCTTCTGTCACCTTGGGGAAAAGGCCTGGAAGCTGGCCTCCTGTGTATTCCTGGAAGAACAACAAAGTGTCTCCCCACAATCACAGTTATTTGCTTCTGCAGTCCTTATGTCCTGGATGCGCCACCTGGCTGCAGCTGCTTTATGATGGCTGGAATGGACGAGTTTTGGACTTAATCTACATGGGACTTTGAACCTAGCTGAATCCTCTTGCTTGAGAATTATCATGATTGTGTTGCTGCTGTCAAGAAAAAAATGCATAGAGGCTTGATTTTGTCTAATGTTTGGTAAAATTTTGTGACTAATCTAGCATGGTTGATAGGAATTAGAAAACAAGTATAGAAACATATTTTGTTCTTAATGAGAGATTGTGCTGTAAAGTATATTTACTTAATCTGCATAGGCTGAATCCTCTGGCTGAAGGATTATCAAGATTTTATTGTTGTTGCTATTGCATGTTACTAGATTGGTCAGAAGAGGGGGAACGAGTAAATGGTAAGGCGAGATTTCTGGAGGGGTGGCCTGTGGGTAAAACTAACATTTCCAGACTATCTCACCTGACTTTGGTACATCTGCATATCAACAGGTGTTCAGAGGTGGAAAGAAATATGGCTTTAGTGCATTTGCATCATTCCTCAGGGGTGGAGAGAAGTTCATCTCCATATCAGTGGGTAATTACCTGGACAAGGAGGGCTTATCTGTACCTGAGAGATGAGGGGAGGGCTGGTTTTGTTTCTGCTGAAGCAGGAAACAGAGAAACGGCCCCAGACTGAAGACTGTAAACAATAAACGGATTTTAAACTTTATTTCTCCATTTGACTGATTTCGGTTTTTAGAGGTATTTTGCCCCGGGATTTCCTCTCCCCGGACTTAACATCATTTCAGAGGACATATGTGTTAATAGAAAAATGTGATCCACATAAAGTCTAAACAGGACGATTACAGCACAAAAGTGTTTTGTTTCTCCATACTAAGAGTATATGTCTATTTGACACAAAGACTTAGACTATTACAGAAGGATACTTGGTTGTGAAAGCACTAGTCTTTTCTCACAACCTGAGTGAAATATTTCTGAAGACTATTGAACTGTCTTAGCTCGGATTCTGTACTCAATTAAAAACTTTCCAATTAGGCTATCTCAGGATAAAATCTGAGACTGAGAAAAAAAACAGTTATGGGAAAATAAATCCATATGAGAAACACGCTCACTGGTCCAAACTTAGTCAAAGAGAACAGCAGAGTAAGACTTTAATAATGGTGGTCTTGCAAGACTGGGTGTCTGGTGAGCAGGCACACTCAGGGTGGTTACAACAAGCAATTTATTCCTTAGCACGTGAGTCCCTCCCCTGGTTCCTCATTGGCTGAGTACTACAGGGTTCACATTCTTTCCCAAATGTTGCCTAAACAAGGTATATCTATATTATGCTTTTTAAAAATATTTATCTTAATTTTATTGGCTGGTTTAAAACTTTTCCTGCATTTTTTTGGAAGTGACGCAAGCCCGCTCTTTCCACCCTTTCTTTTCTTAATCTCCCTCCCCTCCCAGCCAGAGTTGAGTCACTGGTACATAGTCTAACACGTAGGTTTCTTGTTAATAGCCTTTTGTTAAAACATTAATTCCTGTGGGAATAAATCACATTTAGTTTTATGCCATTTCTAACAACCCATCAGCAAAAGTTAATGAATTTGCATTCTGGACTATTCATAAATCTCTTGTGTATTTGTGGGTAAAATTGTAACATTTCCAGAATATCTCGCCTGGCTATAGTGCATTTGCATATCCTCAGGGGTGGAAAGATGTTCATCTCCATATGAATGGGTAATTACCTGGGCTAGGAGGGCTTAGCTGTACCTGAGAGGTGAGGCAGAGGACTGGTTTTGCTTCTGCTGGAGCAGGAAAGAAAGAAACTGCTCCAGACTGCAGTTTGTAAGCAATAAACAGGTTTTAAACTTTATTTCTCCCTTTGACTGATTTCGGTTGTTAGAGGTATTTTGCCCTGGGAATTACTCTCCCGGGACTTACACCTGGTGGCAGTGGCAGGGTGCCTCTGAACCTGAAATCTGTCATAATGGGTGCAACCTTTGGGAGGGCTGCTCCTGTGGATGGTGGGGAGGCCCCAGTGGATGCAGCGGCTGAGGGTACTGCTCCACCTGTTATTATCCCACCAGCTGTGGGGTTTCCAAGTGGGGAATTGTTCTAGGGTAAAGTACCTTTTAGAGGGGTGGGGCCTTCCCCAGAAATGGGGAAGGGTGGAAACACCAGAAGCTGCAGGATTAGCCCTCTATGAGTTGGAAGACTGCTTGGAGACCTTAGGGGGCCAGTGTAGCAGCTGGACTTGTAGGGTCTCTTTTCATCAAGATAGTGGAAAATGTTATACAGGAGAAAGAGAGGATTATTGAGGGACTTAGGTGGGAGAGAGACACACTTCAGCATCACTTGGAGAAGTTGGGCAGTAACCTATGGGATGCTGTTAAAGAAGAGAGACAGTTACTGTCTGACCTGAAAAGACAGGTCATGCTCCCAGAAAACTCTTTAGCGGCAAGGAGGAAGGCAGCAGAAAAAGCTCCATTGGAGGAGGCCATGGAGGGTGGGGGTTGGGAGGAAGAGTAGTGCCTTCAGCCCCAGAAATGATGGAGGAGTTCCTGTTGGTGGAGAAGCCCAAGGGAGAAGAGGCAGGCCCATTGGAGAATCTGCTACCCAGGCCACCACCAGAGGTACCATCTTCTACTGTTTTAAAGGCCCGCCTAGCTGTAATTAAGAAAATAAAAACAAAACAACCGGGGGTTCCTCAGGGGGAGGAGCAGCCCCCTCACCAAGTTGTGGAGCACTCCATACTCTGCCCCTAAACCGGGATGAGCTGGTGGACATTAGCGTCCAGTATAGACAGAGGCCTTCGGAATCTCTGCCTACATGGCTTTTACATCTCTGGGATATGGCGGTGGAAGACGTTGCTGTATTGGGTACTGAGATAAGAAAAATGGCTTCCCTGACAACTCACCCTTCCCTTCAGCAGCATTTGCAAAATGCCCATCGTGCCTCAGGGAATCAGACACTCCTGGAATGGCTGACAGCTGCCATGAGGATAGTTTGGCCTAATCAGGGTGATTTACCATACTTTCCCAGTAGTTGGAAAACATATGCAGAGCTCCAACAGGTACTGTGGGAATTGGGTATGAAAAACATCATCTATAATATGGACCCCACAGCGCCCTGATGAAGAGGTGTTCACTATAGGAATGAGAAACCTGGTGCTGCATATAGCTCCCACATTTCTCTTTGGGTCCCTAATGAATACTCTTGCCCCCCCACCTGGGGCAACCCATAAGTGAGGCTATTCGTACCCTAGCAGATCTGGGGGAGGTTGAAACAATAAGGGCATGAAGGGAAGTACGAGCCATGACTGAAAGGAGAAGTCCAAAAGGCCCCGTGAAGGTCTCGAGGACCCAGATGTGGGTTGATTTGATAAAGGCCGGGATAGTGAAAGAAAAACTTGATAGGCAGCCCAATAGAATACTGTTAGAACCGTGGCACCAATTAAAGCCAGAGCAGCAGTTCCAGCTGCTGGGGTCCAGGACACAGAAACCAGAGTCAAGGCCTCATGCCCTGCCTTTGTCCCTGCAAAACTTCATGGGAGACAGTACTCAGGATTCGCCTGAGCCCTCACCCCCACAGGAGGATGACTGGGCATCACAGTTTGACTGGGGGTGGGGTCAAAGTCCCCACCTTGGGGGACATGGTGGGGACCAGAGGCCACATGTAGAATTAGCAATTCATTGGTCCCCTGTGAATGTACAACCTGATTTCTTCACCAAATCTCCCCAATGATATTTGGTGAAGAAAGCCCAAATCTCATTGGGGATTGGGCTTTTACCCTCAAAGGGGTATACCATGTATATTTCTACCATCCCTGAATATATTTTGGGGGTAGATATCCTGCAAGGCCTGTGGTTACAAACCACTGCAGCTGAGTTCAGACTGAGGGTATGTGGTAAAGGCAGTTCTGAGGGGACATGCTAAGCACCCACATGTAGCTCTGCTTGTACCTCAGTGGGTAACAAATATTAAACAATATAAATTGCCTAGGGGACACAAGGAAATTAGAGAAACTCTACAGGAGTTGGAGAGGGCAGGCATCATAAAGCCCACACATAGTCCTTTTAGTTCCCCAGTGTGGCTAGTGAGAAAGTCAGATGGCTCCTGGCATAAGACTGTAGACTACATGGAATTGAATAAAGTCACACCCCCTGTGCATGCTGCTGTCCCCTCTACAGCAGACATTCTGGACACCCTCAGCCATGAGCTGGGAACATATCATTATGTAGTAGACCTTGCTAATGCTTTCTTCTCTATTGACATAGCACAGGAAAGCCAGGAACAGTTTGCCTTCACGTGGGAAGGCCAGCAGTGGACCTTCACTGTCCTTCCACAGGGATGCCTCCACAGTCCCACCATCTGTCATGCACTTGTAGCCCAGCACTTGGCCACATGGAGGAAACCGCAAATAGTGCGGTTGTATCACTACATTGATGATATTATGCTCACATTTGATTCTCTTTCAGATTTAGAAGGGCCAGTTCCTAGACTGTTGCAACATCTACAGGAAAAAGGATGCGCTGTGAAGAGCACCAAGGTTCAGGGACCTGGTTTGTGTGTGAAATTCTTGGGGATTGTCTGGTCAGGTAAAACTAAAGTTGTTTCTGAAGCAGTTATAGACAAGGTCCAGGCTTTCCCCACCCCTACCACTGTGGCAGTATTACAAGAGTTTTTGGATCTTTTGGGCTACTGGAGAGTGTTTATCCCACACTTGGCACAAATTCTGAAGCCCTTATACCAGTTGGTACGAAAGGGCATCAGGTGGGACTGGGATGAGACATGTGCAGCTGCTTTTACTGCTGCCAAGCGGGCAGTCAAAGCCGTACAGGCTTTGAATGTAATGGACTCATCAAGGCCCTGTGAAATAGATGTTCATGTAATTGAAGATGGTTATGGATGGGGTCTTTGGCAGTGGCTTGAATGGACACACCAACATATTGGATTCTGGTCACAACTATGGAGAGGAGCAGAGATCCGGTACACCTTGATAGAGAAGCAACTGGCTGCTGTGTACCATACCTTGCTGGCTACTGAGCGCCATTGCTGGAACAGCTCCAACCAAGGTAATAACCACCCATCCCATTGCGGAGTGGGTGCGAGAATGGACCCAAAGGCCACAGAGTGGCATGGCACAGACACCTACACTGGTCAAATGGGGTGCATATTTACAGCAGCACAGCGCCCTCTCTACTAGCCCCTTGAGTGGAGAACTCCAATGTTTATTGGGGCCAGTGACCTATACCAGTGGAAAGCAGGAAGAACTTGCTTTTCAGCCCTTGGTAGCCGAGACTCCTTATCAGAAGGGAAAAGCCCCTATACCTGAAGATACTTGGTACACAGACAGCTCCAGTCATGGGCAGCCCCTGAAGTGGAGGGCTGTGACTTTCCATCCTAAGGCTGAGACAATATGGATGGAGGATGGAGAGGGGAAAAGCAGTCAATGGGCTTAGTTGCAAGCAGTATGGCTTGTGATCACTCAGGATCCTTCCCCCATAATTGTCTGCACTGACAGCTAGGCTGCTATCGGGGCTTGATCCTGTGGCTACCAACCTGGCATCATGCCAACTGGATGGTTGGTCACCAGCCCCTTTGGGAGCAAGAATTGTGGCAAGACCTATGGGCCTCTGGTCAGACTAAGACAGTTACTGTATATCATGTGACTGGCCATTTGCCTTTGGCATCCCCAGGGAATGATGATGCAGACACATTGGCCCAGGTGCTCTGACTAGAAGGAAAGCCTACCTCTGATGTGGCCCAATGGCTGGAGCAGCATTTGTTGCATGCAGGGCAAAAGACATTGTGGACTGTAGCCCATCAGTGGGGCTTGCCATTGACCTTTGAAGAAGTCAGCAAAGCCTGGAAGGAGTGCCTTGTGGGCTGTAAGAGGGACTTATACCAAGTCCCACAGCAACATGGGACAAGGGTCCGATACTCATTGTCAGGTGGCAGATAGACTATATCGGGTCTCTGCCCATACCAGAAGGATATTGGTATGCCATGACTGGTGTGGACACAGCTACTAGACTATTGTTTGTTTTTCCTGCACATCGTGCAGATCAGGAAATGACCAAAATGGGCCTGGAGTGTCTCTTTGCAGCCTATGGCTGGACACAGGTGATTGAGGGCAATCAAGGTGATTGAGAGAGATTTACGGGACATGCATTACAAGGATGGGTGCAGCAATTAGGAATAAAGTGCAAGTTTCATGTACCATATAATCCTACTGGGGCAGGCATGATAGAGAGGTACAGTGGTTCAAATCTGGCCTGATGTCGGACACCAATAGCCTATTGGGCTGGTCAGTTCGCTTATGGATAGTGCTATGGTGTTTGAATGAGAAGCCCCAAAAGTAGCCTTGAGTCCTGTGGATATGCTAACACACAGTGTTACCTCTTCCATACAACTGTATGTGCAAATGAAAGAGGAGTTATTGAAGCCAGGATATGGCCAGCAGAGCAACATCCTGCTGTCAGTCCCAACTGTGTTAAACCCTGGAGATTCTGGTGAGTGAACATGGCCCCGTACATTTTGACACATGGACCAGTGATGGCTGGCCCTTCTGGGAAAAAGGCCTGGAAGGTGGCCTCCTGTGTGTTCCTGGAGTAACAGCAGAGTGGCCCCCAAAGATCATGGTAGTGTACCCAAAACGTCCGGGAGGTAAAAGCATCTTATGGGGAAGTTTTCTTTTTTCTTTATGGCCAGTGAATGTACCTCCCAGAGCCCTATATATTGACCCATCTGTAACTCCCCCAGGGAGGGCAGTGAAAGTCTGTTATACTAGACCAGGACAAGATCCCATTCCTGCCACTGTCCTATCAGAGGACCACTATCTTGCATGCATCCTACCTCACGGTCAACATTTGCCTATGCTGGTGTCATTAAAATTTGTATATTATCTCCCTGGGTACAGTTGTTGCTTGATGATTGTTCTAAACTCCCTACCCATTTAGCTACTGACCACCTGTGAGATGCACAAGCTGTGGACTAAATCTGCATAGGACTTTGAATTTAGCTGAATCCTCTGGTTGAGGATTATCATGATTTTATTGCTGTTACTGTACATTATTAGTCTGGTTACAGTGCTCCACTTTTCTCACACAGGGGCTTGTGTGGAAATTGGGGAGCAATTTGATTGTGATGCAAGATTTCTGGAGGGGTGGGTTATGGGTAAAATTCCATATTTCCAGAATCTCTTGCCTGGCCTTAGTGCATCTCCCTATCAATAGGTGTTTTCAAAGGGTGAGGAGAAGTAGTTCATCTCCATATCAATAGGTAATTACAAGGGTGAGCCAGGGCATATCTGGACCACATATCTGGACCAGAGAGGTTGGGTGGGGCCCCTTTTTGTGCAGCCAGGGTCATGAGAGGCACGAACGAGCAGAAGTGGATGACTGCTTGTAAGCAATAAATGGATTTCTCCCACTTTATGTCTCCTTTTGATTGATTTTGGTTCAAAGGTATTTTGCCCCAGGCTGGGAGAGTATTTCCCACCCACCCCAGAGTTACAGTACTTAAATATACAGGTATATATGTATAAGTATATAATTGTTGCTGGGCAGCTGCATCTGGGGAGGTCTCTCCTTGCACACCAGATAAAAGCTCAACGTGGGCAGGGGAGGATTCTTGACTCTGAAGGGGAAAGAATTCTCAAGCAGGTTGTAGGAGTGGACGTAAGGAAGGAATTCTTTAAAGCAAGAGCAGCAGGGAATGGCAGCTGCCTTGCAGGCAGGAGAAAGCAGAAGAGTGTGGAGAGAACAAGGGAAAACTCTGGGCCTAGGGCAGATTTCCTTGCCAACTCTTAAAGCCAGGATCACCTGGTGTCCTGTGTCTGCTTGGATTTGCATGGTGTGGGAACTAGCTCCTACCACCCCAGGATTTGAGTGAGCTGCAGAGCAAGGAATGGAGTGGGATTATGTTCTGAGAACTTCCCCAAAAAAGGAGATTCTCAGGCAGGCTCTTGCAGCTGTAGTTCTGACCTACTCACCCAGGTGGAAGGAACTTGCAGATGCAAATCTAAGCTCTCAGCAGCCCCTCACTACTTATCTGGGGTAAAATGGAGACTTGGAAATAGAATGAAATAGCAAAAAGACAAAATGCAGTAAGCTGAGCAGTGATCAGCTTTATTAAAAAGTACGCACTTAAAGAAAGGAAAGTGCAGGCATCCTCAGGAGGCACACTGAAAGGCTGGGGATTCCATCTTTTTAAGGCTTTCAAGAAGGGGCAAAGGGCGGAGGGGTTTTTGGGTGTAGGCTTGACTTGTGGTCTCATGATGTCTCTCTCTAGTGAAGGACACTATGTCCTCATCCACAGTCAGTCCTCTAGATAATTCTGTAAAATACACTTAGCATAATTTATTGATCTTGTTCTTCTCTAAAATAGTGGTTATCCTTAAGCAGTGGGGACATATCAATTAAGACTACTTGCCCTGCCTTAAGATTGGGTGGGTTGATTGTCTGATTACCAAAGAATATGTTAGGAATATTACTTCTTAACTGTCTGCTTTTTAAAATGGAATCTTAGCCTTAAGATGGGGTCCCTCCTGTTCTTATTATACTGTTTCTATCTCAGCATTTTTCATCTTAGGCAGGAAAAGTTAATGATGATGCTTGTCCCATGTCCCTGCCCTACCTCATCATCTATGTAAATGTCAAAAGTAATGAAAGGTAGAGGATGTTACTTTGGATTATTCAACTTTTCTGCAGGTTTGACATTTTTCAAAATTAGTTGGGGAAAATACTCAGGAATATATAGAGAAACTTACAAAACTTTAAAGATACAAAATATAATACAAATTGAATTGAAAAGGTATATATCATCTCAGAAAAAAAATCTCATCCTGTTACATCCCTGCTTAAAACCTTCACTAGCTTTATCACCTAGGATAAAAGACAAAAGACCTAGCAAGGCCTGCAAGGCTCAGAAGAGCCCCTGCCTCTCTGCCCAGCTGGCCTACCCATTCCCTCTGCTTCACATCACTGTCATCTTTGACCCCCAGACTCCAACAATACCTGACTACAATTTAAGGAACCACTCCCCCAAAGCTCTCTCTCCTTCTGGCCTTTGCATGTGCAACTACCATAGCCTGACAATGAGGGACAGAGAAAGGGAGTTTCGTGCTGTCTCTTCCGGATTGTTCCCCAAAAATCTCCTCTGAAGTTTTCTGTTTCCCCAAGTCTGGGTGACAGGCCTCCTTGGCATCCTATTCCTAGTCCCATCATAGCACTTAACACACAATATTGCAACTGTCCACCCACTTGCTCATCTTCTTCAGTATTCTGTAAACTCAGGACAGGGCTTGCTTTATTCCCTAGGGGACAACTGGTTGGTGTACAGTAATTACATATTCAGTGAATGGAGTGGTCTTCCATTTTCTTGTATGTAAAATGAAGAAGCTGGGCTAGATGTTCTACAAAACCTGTTGGCAATAATACATATCGAATAATCCCAATCCAATTTGCGCAGGAATTTCCTGTTATTGTTCGCCTTCCTCTGCTTTCGAATTTCGGACGACCTCACGAGCAGGGAGAATCAGAGACTACAGTTCCCGTGAGGCCCCGGGGTACCTGGTGGCCCTGCCCCTCGCGCAGCGAGGACTCATTTCCCAGCGTGCCTCAGGACGTGAGAACTGCGTTTTTCCGACAAGTCAGGAGTTCCGTTCCTAAGCAGGAACTGCGGTAGCCAAGGCTGAGCGAAAGGTAGAATAGGCCCAGCTCGGGGTTCAGAGGGGACGTTGGTTCAACGAAAAGGCCGCAGGTGTACATACCCTGCTAATGGCGCTATCCAGCCCATTCCTTGCTAATGTCTTTATTAACGAACGTGCCTCGCGCGCTGGCCCTCTAATCATCCGTTACCTCTCCGCTGCCCGCCGCTGGAGGCCAAATATACTCTCGTCACACAGGAAAGGGGCGGTGTCTCAGGTCTGGCTGTTTGGCGTAGAGGCGGGTCCCCCTTAGGAGCGGAGTATGGACGTTGGCGGATGGGGATGGGGTGTTGGTGAGACTGGGCCCTCACCAGGCGGGAGGCCTAACCGTCTCTGGTCCTTGTCTCTGTGGTAGCCAATGCTGAGTGGGCAGCTGATCGGGCGCCTGTCCTCCATGGCCGGCCGCGTCTGTGTAGCCCGTAGCAACGCGGGATCAGGGACGATTGGACCTGTCGAGACTGCGATTCGCACGAAGTTGGAGCAGGCCCTGAACCCCGAGATACTAGAGCTGCGCAATGAGAGCGGCGGCCATGCGGTCCCACCAGGCAGCGAGACGCATTTCCGCGTGGTGGTGGTGAGCTCTCACTTCGAGGGACTGAGCTCCCTGCAACGGCACCGGCTGGTCCACGCTGCCCTGTCCGAGGAGCTGGCTGGGCCAGTCCACGCGCTGGCCATACAGGCGCGGACCCCTGACCAATGGAGGGAGAACCCTCAACTGGACACGAGCCCCCCCTGCCTGGGTGGAAGCAAGAAAACTCGAGGAACCCCCTGAGAGAGGAAGGACAGGGATCTGAATGGGTTGGGTGGAATGAATTACTGGAACCTTCTTCCCTTAAATACAGCCTTGTGTTTATTACTGGAACCTTCTTCCCTTAAATAGTCTGGTGTTTGTAAGGATGAGGACCCCTGGGCCTTCGCCAACAGATCATACATATTCTCTGGAGAGAGCAACACATTTCAGATCAAAGCTAACCCAAGGAAAGAGTATAATCACTACTGCGATTTCCCTGAACTATTCAGGAAAAGCTGCCCATTTGCTTCATGTTAAATTGCAACTAAGGAACCATCAGACCTGATGAGTTGGAAATAATCATGAACATTAAAAAAGTTATCATAGAAGGTGCATTGCTCTATTGTTCATGGCCTGATAAATCAGTGCTACAGATACTCTTGGGAGAAGAGTGTACCTATGGCCTATGGTAGTCAGGAAGGGCTTCACTGGGAAAGTGACCTAGTTGAATCTTTAAAGGAAAGCACAGTTAAAGAGGAAGGGGTAGACAGCGCGGAGAGCCCGCAAAGGCTTCCATGGACTGGGCAGGGGTTGATTGGATAAGACAGGAGTTATGGATGCATTTGAATTCTATACTGGGGGAACGTTTAGCTTTCTAGCAGCCTGTCCATTTTCAAAAGGGTATTTGTTTCTAAGAAAAACCTTTACGAAAAAAAAAAGTAGTGAAAAGATAACTTAGAAAATGAATATAGAAGGGGGAGAAGACTTTTGTAGCCCATATTCTAACGAGCCTTTCAAATATATTTCTGAGGGAAGCTCAAGTAACATCTAGATAAGCATCTTTCTGATGATTGTTAGGCTGCAGGCATCAGGGGAAGGGGTGAGCCTGATGGACAAGCTCAGGCCTCACCAAATGATGTGAAGAGACCAACAGGTTCCGGTCTGACAACATTCCAGAGCCTGATCGATAACCCTCCCAACTAGAGCCCTTCCCCCAAGCTAAAGGATTAGTGGTAACTTTCCAGTACCTGGCTAAAGGCCAATGAGAGACCCCCACGTACCCTAAACGAACCAATCCTCGCGCCAATGTACACCTTTGCTCTCCCTCCCCCTGCCTTCTTTAAAAACTTGCTGCCTGCCCTGCTGGGTGTGACTTCTCCGGCCTGTAGTACCCAGGCCGTGGGAACATCACCCAGGGGTGGCATTCAAATAAATTACCTGGTCCTTTGTTGCCTTTCTTCGCCTGCTTACTTCGGTCGGAATTGATTGGAATTTATCTTACATATGGTGCCGAAACCCGGGAAGGAGTGTGAGTGCAGGCCCCCACCAGCCACCGGTGGCTCCGCCCCCTCCCTTCCCGACCCGGGACCTCAGACTGCTTTCTGCTGCGTGGACTATTTTCATGTGAGTCCCTCAGTTTCCCCTGGTCTGTTTCTTTTCCTAACTCCATTTCGCCTGGTCCGTTAGAAATTGTACGTACGTCCAGGGGGGCACCCGGCCCTGGGCATTCAGCCCATCCTCTGCGGGCATTTGGCCCCCCGCTGGCCCTGCAGTATGGGAGACTTCCCTACCCCAGAACCCAGGACATCTGCAGGCATCTGGCCCACCCCTGGCCCTGCAGTGTGAGAGACGTCCCTCACCCAGGCTCCCAGGCCGTCTTCCCTGACTTGGTGCGCTTGGGACACTGGGCGCTCCTCTCAGGATTAGTTGGGAAGTTGCGCAGACATGGGGAACCAGCCCTCAAAAGCGGAGGCCCAGACCCCATTGCGGTGCCTCATTTCTAATTTGGCTACTCTATTTGTCCTGGGAAGTTCGCAAATAAAAGCTAGTCTTTCTTTGCTCTGAGGCCAGGCCTCAGTATCCCTTGGACAATCAATCTTGCTGGCCCCCTGAGGGAAGTTTCAATTGTAGCCTCCTCACCACCTTAATTAATTATTGCCACTAGAGCAGAAATTAGAGTGAAATCACATATGTGCAGGCTTTTTGGACTTTGCACTCCAGTCCAAACCTTTATGTTGTGTTCAGTAACTCAGGTTCTCCTACCCCGATCTCCAGTTAATCTCCCACCTCCCTCAACTCATGATCCCCTCCCCCTCTCTCCACCACCATCTTTAAGTCCCTTGTCTTCACATGTGTCGCCGCCATCTTAAAAGTACTACATTCTCAACCATGCCGCTGTCCTGCTCTACTCTTCCGGTGGCTGCAACACCCCCTCCCCCTCTCCTTCCACCTTCACTGCCCTCTTCCCCCACCAGAAAACGCTCCTCCCGCCCTCTGGTTCCAGAAGCCACGGACTAGAAGCTGAAGAGAGGGAAGGCAATTGGATATCAGTGACTCAAGTCGTTACATCGGTTTGTGTGTATATGTTTTTGTGTGGGGGGTGTTGCTGACTGTAGTCGTTGTATCTCAGTTTATGCGTTTGTGTGTCTTAAGTGTATAGATGAAAAATATTTTAAAAACAAGCACTTGTGAAAATTGGGCATTCTAAAACTTCCAGAAAATCTGATAAAAATGTTAAGCATTAATGCTAATTTGAGTTTGGCTGAGGCGGGCATGTCCTTGTTGTTATCAGCTGCCTAAGTTTACCTAAAGTCATTTAAGTCGATGTTATCTGCTAAATCTTTTAAGAATAAAATGCTTAAAGGCTTGGCTTTGTCTAATATTCAGTAAAAGTTTTGTAAGTAATCTACCATAGTTGCTAATAATAAGTAAACAGGCCTAGCAAATAAATATCTTAATAATAATACTGTATTAATGTATAACAGTGCATATATATGCAGACAGCCTGAGAATTTTTGTAGTAACCAAAATTCGTAAAGTTTGCTAAGTTATATAGACATATTTTGTGCCTAATAAGAAATTGTGCTATAAAGCACATTTCCAAAAATAATAATATACATTCATAGATGTATCAATCTGAAGAATGCTAGTGTAACAGTTTACAGTGGCCTATTTTTCAGTGTTCACTGAAGGTTAAAGTAATGGTTTTAAGTTCTAATCAAAACTACTTAAAGTAGTAAGGAAAACATTTCTGCATGCTAAAAAAATATGTCTTTTGATAAAAAAGTAACTTTGTTCTAAAGTACATCTGTTTAGAAGGAGAAATCTAAATGTAAAAAAAAGTTGTAAAAAGTTTGTAGAATAATTTAATATGGTCATGCTATATCAAATTAAAGCAAATGAGTCTCAGTATCAAGTACACAGCAAAATTAGAATTTTGTTTTCAGTTAAAAAGACAAAGTTTTTTTTAACTGTTAGTCTGCTCTTAATATTGAAAGATTGCAGAGAGTTCTGATTGTTTTATCAAAGCAGTTTCTTATGCTTAAAGTCTCAGTGAGTTGTCAGAGTCTTTAAGAAAATGAAATCTTAATATTAAAAGGACTAAAAGCTAAACTTTGCTAACAACAGTGTAACCTTCTTTATTTGCCTTTGAAGTACGTTGTTGTCATTCTAGTTAATTGGATAAGTATCACTTCATGGCAACCTATAATCCTATTTAAGCAAGTGCCAAAGAAACTTTCTTCTGACAACTTCCCAAAATCAAATGCAAAAAGATGCTTTTACCTCTAGTTAACTCTGATATTTTCCAGAGGGCCCTTGGAACATGTCAGAGGAATTTTTTCTCATTGGAGAAAATATTTGGCTAATTTGGTTTATTTACCTGCTTAATTACCTAGAAGGCACTGTCACAGGGAATAATGCTAAACTTTGTTACTGAATGTTTTGTGTTACAGAAAGATCCAAATTTCCTTATGACAACTGTCTTACAATAAGCTCTCATCAGATCTTTAACCATTGTCATTTGTAAGTCTTTTGTCATCTATCCTCACTGTTTTATTACTCCTAAACTAGTGAAAAACTAGATTTCAGCAAAACAGGTATTAGTTACATAGGATTAAGTAAACTAAGGAAGAAAATTTTGTGGCTTTTTGTTTCAAGTGTTGTTGATAAAGTGTTTTAAGCTTTTTCTCTTAAGCTGACAATAGTTTAGTAAATGACCATACCTTTATAAGCAGAATTGAAACATTTATCTTTCTCTCTACCTAATCCCTCCAGAATTTAAAAACTCTCAATGAGTATTTTTATATTTCATGGCAGTAATTGCATAAGTTCAGTAAGAACCTGCTTTCCTTGTAAGAGGACCAATTAAAGACAGATTATACTACCAAGGCTTTGACTGGAATGTCATACCTGAGAGACATGTGCATAAAGCTCAGATATGAACAGCTTTAAGGAACTAAGGTTGACTTTATATAGTCAACAAAGCCCCTTGAAAGAACTGGCCTGATACCTTACTTACAGGGTTCCCAGCAGCCTTACCAGGTAAGGAAAGTCACTTCATGGCAGGTGCAGGAACCTCAAGATGTCTTGGGGACCCCGAGAAGAGAGGAATTCACCCAAATCTACAGGTACTGCAGGCAAAACTTGATGGCAAGTCTTACTTGGCTTTCTGGCCTCGAGAGGCCTTTAAAAGTTCAATCTGAAATTTCTTACAAAAAGTTCCAGCAAAGCACATTTAAAAGAGCCTATGTAATCAATTGCTCTTCTTGCTGCACTTATGCAAATAATAGAGCCAAGTATTAATTATTTTCTTAATCTGGCTACTTCTAGTAAAAATAAAGGTGATTTTAGAGAAAAGTATTGTTTCAATAATGCAGTCTTATCTATACTAAATCCTAATACTAGTCATTGAGATGTAAACTCGATCCAGAATTCCAGTTCCCCATAATGGCCTGGCTAATGCCCCTACTGGGCCTCTTAATAACAGTTTGTAGTTTATTCTTAATTGGCCCTTGTGTCCTCAGGTTCCTCCAACAGCGGCTAACCCAGATAACCCGGGTCGCCACCAACCAGATGTTGCTTCACTGTTATGCACCTCTTCCCACTGAACCTCCTCCTTCGGCCTAATACCAGCCTCAAACCTCCATGACACCCCTTATCAGCCGGAAGTAGCCAGATCGAGTCATCACCCATTATGACAAAAAGGCTGGAATGTTTGGCTGTAGGGATCAGGGGAAGGGGTGAGCCTAATGGACAAGCTCGGGCCTCACCAAATGATGCAAAGAGACCAACAGGTTCTGGTCTGACAACATTCCGGAGCCTGATCGGATAACCCTCCCAACTAGAGCCCTTCCCCCAAGCTAAATGATTAGTGGTAACTTTCCAGTACCTGGCTAAAGGCCAATGAGAGACCCCCATGTACCCTAAATGAGCCAATCCTTGCACCAATGTACACCTTTGCTCTCCCTCCCCCTGCCTTTAAAAACTTGCTGCCTGCCCTGCTGGGTGTGACTTCTCTGACCTATAGTACCCAGGCTGTGGGAACATCACCCAGGGGTGACATTCAAATAAATTACCTGGCCCTTTGTTGCCTCTCTTCGCCTGCTTACTTCAGTCGGAATTTATTGGAATTTATCTTACAATGATCAATGTGAAATAAAACTTAGATACTAAAGAAAAGGTTTGATTATGTCTTGACCATTTCTGGCTAAAGAGTTCAGACTGCATCTGGTTGGGCAGCAGGGAGTCATTTGGAAGAGATATTTTTAAATTTTTTATTAAGGTATTATTGATATACACTCTTATAAAGGTTTCACATGAAAAAAACAATGTGGTCACTACATTTACCCATATTATCAAGTCTCTACCCATACCCCAATGCAGTCAGTGTAGTAAGATGTCACAGATTCACTATTTGTCTTTTCTGTGCTACACTGTTTTCCCCATGATCCCCCACACCATGTGTACTAAACATGATACCCTTCAATCCCCTTCTCCCTCCCTCCCCTCCTGCCCTCCCACACCCCTCCCCTTTGGTAACCACTAGTTCATTCTTGGAGTCTCTGAGTCTGCTATTTTGTTCCTTCAGTTTTGCTTCATGGTTATACTCCACAAATGAGGGAAATCATTTGACACTTCTCTTTCTCCGCCTGGCTTATTTCACTGAGCATGTCCTCCAGCTCCATTCATGTTGTTGCAAATGGTAGGATCTGTTTCTTTCTTATGGCTGAGTAGTATTCCATTGTGTATATGTACCACCTCTTCTTAATCCATTCATCTACTGATGGACACTTAGGTTACTTCCATATCTTGGCTGTTGTAGAAAGCTGCGATAAACATAGGGGTGCATATGTCTTCTGAATCTGAGAAGTATTCTTAGGGTAAATTCCAAGAGTGGTATTCCCAGGTCAAATGGTATTTCTATTTTTAGTTTTTTGAGGAACTTCCATATTGCTTTCCACAATGGTTGACATATTGCTTTCCACAATGGTTGAACTAGCTTACATTCCCACCAGCAGTATAGGAGGGTTTCCCTTTCTCTGCATCCTCGCCAGCAGTTGTTGTTCTTAGACTTTTCGATGCTGGCCGTCCTTACTGGTGTGAGGTGACATCTCATTGTGGTTTTAATTTGCATTTCCTTGTTATACTTTCTTTACTGTGGTTTTATTACCATTGGTGACAGCTATTAAACCTTAGGAACACTTCCATCTGTAGCAGTCCCTCCAAAATACACTGTAGAGATGGTTTGTGGGAGGTAAATTCTCTCAGCTTTTGCTTGTCTGGAAATTGTTTAATCCCTCCTTCAAATTTAAATGATAATCTTGCCAGATAAAGTAATCTTGGTTTGAGGCCCTTCTGCTTCATTGCATTAAATACATCATGCCACTCCCTTCTGGCCTGTAAGGTTTCTGCTGAGAAGTCTGATGATAGCCTGATGGGCTTTCCTTTGTATGTGATCTTATTTCTCTGTCTGGCTGCTTTTAATAGTCTGTCCTTATCCTTGATCTTTGCCATTTTAATTACCATATGTCTTGGTGTTGTCTTCCTTGGGTCCCTTGTGTTGGGAGATTTGTGCATCTCCATGGCCTGAGAGACTATCATCTTCCCCAGATTGGGGAAGTTTTCAGCAATTACCTCCTCAAAGACACTTTCTATCCCCTTTTGTCTCTTCTTCTTCTTCTGTACCCCTATAATGTGAATATTGTTCTGCTTGGATTGGTCTCACAATTCTCTCAATATTCTTTCATTCTTAGATATCCTTTTTTCTCTGTTCCTCAGCTTCTTTGTATTCCTCTTCTCTAGGTTTTATTTCATTTATCATCACCATATCTAATCTGCTTTTAATACCCTCCATTGTGCTCTTCAACAATTAGATCTCTGACTGGAATTCATTCCTGAGTTCTTTAATATCTTTCTGTACCTCCATGAGCATGTTAATGATTTTTATTTTGAACTCCCTTTCAGGAAGATTCATGAGGTCGATGTCATTTAAATCTTTTTTGGGAACTTAGTAATTTTACTTTGAACCAGGTTCCTTTGGCATTTCATATTTGTATATGGCGCCCTCTAGTGTCCAGAAGCTCTATTCTCTGGAGCTGCTCAGCCCCTGAAGCAATGTCAGGGGTCACGGGGGAATGGTATTGGTGACTGGAGGGAGAAAAGAGCTGTTTCCTGTTTCCTGGCTGCTCTGCTTGTCTCTACTGCCTGAACCAGTGGGCTGAGCACACAGGTATAAGCCTCTATGCTTTGCATTTGTAGTTGCTGTAGACAGATCTTCCCTCTGGCTGGCCTAACTCCAGCATAGGGTTTGCCAGTTTGAGAGCCAGGTGGGGCTGGCTGGGAGAAAGGCGCAGTAGGCTGCGTATCACAGAGGGGGTCCTTGGAGCTGTGTAGCCATCCAGGGAGCTGGAGCACCTGAAGATCGTGAAAGCTCCCAACCTGCTGGGCAGGGTGCACCCAGAGAATTTTGTCTACCTGTCCTTTCTCCTGAGCAGTAAGCTCTGTACAGTCCTTGTCCCTTTAGCAGCCCTCTTGCTAAGGGCTTCCTTGTTAGGAAGTCTCTCAGACTGTCCGCCTTTCTTTGGTCCCAGAGCAGCCAGATATGGATCCCTGCTCTCCACAAGCAGCTGGAATCTCAGTCTCTCCAGGAATTCTGCCTGTCTTAGCTTTCCAATCCCCTAATCATGAGAGAACCATGCAAGCATCATGAAATGTAGATTTGTGCTCCCAGAGCAGATCTCTGGAGTTAGGTATTCAGCAGTCCTAGGCCTCCACTCCCTCTCTGCTCCATTTCTCTTCCTCCTGCCAGTGAGCTGGGGTGGGGAAAGGGCTCGGGTCCCACTGGGCCATGGCTTTGGTAGGTTACTCTGTTCCATGAGGTCTGCTCTTTTTCCAGGTGTATGCAGTCTGGCACAGTCCTCTTTCCTGTTGCTCTTTCAGGATTAGTTGTACTAATTATATTTTCATATTATATGCGGTTTTAGGAGTAAGCCTCTGTCTCACCTCTCATGCTGCCATCTTTAATCCTCATCATTGAAGAAATTTAAGGAAGGCACGCCCAAGAGCATTTTGGGACAGATCCTGCAGTGATGAGTGAGCGGGTTGGCATAGGAGATTGGAGACACAGAGATCAGCCAAGAGTGAAGACATAACCCTGACTCTGAGATCAGCTGTGGGGATGAAAAGGAGTTAAGAGCTACCATAAAAAGAAAATGTCTTGATTAGAATAGAAATGGACCAGAGTGAGAAGGGAGTCAAGAATAACCTCAGGCAGTGTTTTTCAGATTTCTTCACAGGTAAGAATTTCCAAGGGGGGCTTTGTTTAAAATGTGGATTCTAGGTCCTCACTCTTAAAAAAAAACAAAAAAGGATTCTGATTCCACAAATCAATAAAGGAGTCTGGACTCAATATCTTTAAAGCACACACAAGAGGGTTTGGAGGAAAGTTGGCTTTATTCTCAAGAAACATTACTCCAGGTTTTGTTTTCATTTGGGGTTTGTTTGTTTTTTGTTTTGTAAATTTTATTGTGGTGAGAACACTTAACATGAAATCACCCTCTTAAATTTTTCATTGTGCAATACGTTATTGACTATAGATACACAAATATACAGCAAATCGAGAGTTTATTCATCTTCCTTAACTGAAAGTTTATGCCTGTTGATTAGTAACTCCCCATTTCCTTCTCCCCCCAGCCCCTGGCAACCACCATTCCACTCTGATTCAGAAGATTTAACTATTTTAGATAACTTATGCGTTATCTTAATAATTTACATATTGCAGAATTTACTTAAATTTTAAGGCTGAATAATATCCCATTATATGTATATACATTTTCTTTATTCATCTGTTGATGGACATTTAGGTTGTTTCCACACCTTAGCCTTAGCTATTGTGAATAGTGCTGCAATAAAGGAGCACTAATATCACTCCAGTATCCTGTTGTTGGATAATATCTATCCAATTCCTTTGGGTAAATTCCCAGAAGTAGGATTGCAAGATCATATGGGTCTATTTTTTGAGGAACTGCTATACTCTTCCATAGCTGCTGCACCATTTTTCATTCACATCAGCAATTAGAAAGGGTTCCAATTTCTCCACATCTTTGCCAACACCTTTTGTCTTTTGGGTTTTGGTGGGGTTTTTTTTTTTTTTTTGGTATTAGCCATCCTGACAGGTGTGAGGTGGTATCTCATTGTGGTTTTGATTTGCATTTCCATGACTAATGATATTGAGCATCTTTGCCTGTGCCTGTGAGCCATTTTCATACCTTCTTTTGAGAAACATTTATTCAAGTCCTTAGCCAATTGTTTAAATCAGGTTATTAGTTTTTTTGCTATCGAATTGTAGGACCTTACCCCCAAGCTTTCAAAGCTGGGAGACTGAGAGGCCCTCCATCTGTACAAGTGGAAATGTCAGGACAGAGAAGTCAATTGAGGAAGGAAATGTGACAAATCATGCTATCCTGGCCTTCAGTTTGGAGAGAAAGTTGTTTTTCCATCTCACCATTTTCCCCTCCAAGCAGGCAGAACAGAGTTGAATGTAACTGAAGAGACAAGGAAGCAGATGCAGTCCTTTAGATTTCAAGAATTTGTTTCCTTTTTATTTTTCACCAATATTTGTCATTTCATTTTCACAGCAACAGAGTACGGTTTAGGGGTCCCCAGGAGAGCAGAGGAGAGGGATAAGTCCCTCCAGGGGGTGCAGGGAACAGAGCTGCATTCAGCAAGTGAAGAGAGAGGAATGGGGCACACATTCATACACTGGCCACTGGAGGAGAAGGCAGTCCTTTGAGCACAGACACCAAAGAGTTAAACAGTCACCACCTGGTTCAGTGTTACAAAAGGGGGGAATGACCATAGAGTAGGGGCACCAGGTGCAGCATGTGGAGGGTGAATTTGGACTTTCTTTTTTTGTTATAGTTATCACTTCTTTTAATGTTTTACAAACAGCTAAAAACTACAACACATCACAGCTACGGTAGAGGGCAGGGGGCACCAAAGAAAGCAGCCACATGGAGTAGGATGGGGCAGGGGCAGCTTAACTTACAGGAGCTATCATGTGGGAAGGGTGAGGTAGGGAAACTGAGGCTTCTGGTCCCTGCATTAAGGGTCCCTGGCTCACTGCCCAACCTCTTCCAATTTCAGAGGAGTTGCTGGGAGGGCCTCTGTTTCCTGCCCCTGCTGCAGCTCCTTGTGCTTTGTGATGTGCTGGTTTGACTACATGCCTGGTTTCTTTCCCTCCCTTGCTCATCTGCCTGTGAGTGCACAGGTTGGGCATGGGATGGCAGCTGTGCTACCTTGCCTGTGCTCTAGCAGGTGCAGCTTCTCACTCTAGAGGAGGCCTGTGCTTTTCGAGAGAAGGGGAGATGGACCTCACGTGCCCTCAGAGCTCCCCAGATGAATCAACTCTTTTCCTAGCCTGGCCTAGCGCTCCTCCCTCCCAGGTGTGGCACAGAAACAAGATTGGGGGACATACTATGGGAAGTAGGATTGTGTGTGTCTGTTGAAATGTTGGCTTATATTTTAGGAGAGTATAGTGACAACCCTACCCCACAGCACATACACGCACATATATCAGGGTACACGGGCATTCACACACACACACACAGCTGAGCTGCCTCAGAACTTAATATACAAATAAATAAGAATCAGCAAATTTCATAAAACTCAGGCTTCTTGTAGCCCAAACTGAGGGTGAAGTGGAGGCCAGGGGGCTGAGGTTTATTGCTTACTCCTCCAACCTCCAACAAGAGGTGTGAGAGAGCACCTGAGGCCCTTTTAACTCTTAAGTAATTTCTTTTGGTCCATGGCCTACACCAAGCCCCAGCCACCAGCATGACCACATGCCTGAGACTTTGCCAGGGCCTAGGCAGAGAGAATGAGGGGGGAGGCAGGAAGCCTGACCTGGAGCTCCTGCAGCCAGGAAGAATGAGGGTCCCTCACTAACACTGGGGGAGAAGGATAGGATCAAGCCTTCTCTTGTGCAGTCAAGGGTGGTAGGAGGCGGGGATAGAGCTACATCCCAAAACTGGGATGAAGGAACCTTCCCTGCAGTCCCTGCCCACGGGGTCACACACATGCACACATGCGTGCACAACAAATACACACACACACACAGCTAAGACACCAAACAGGGCTGTGGGGAGTGAGGGCTCTGGGGGCTGGGATGGCAGAGCAGGGAGGGGGAAGGAGGAGCTGTTGGTCTCACAGTGTGCCTGCCACCCTCGAAGCCCCAGAGACGACCTCATTGCAGCACCTGCCCCCGGGTCTCAGGCAGCTTCAGGGCCAGAGAACTACCAAGGGCAAGGGCAGCTGAGGCAAAGAGGATGGGGGCAGCCTTGGTGATTCCCACAAAAGATGTGAAGATGCTGATCCCCAGCACAGCTGCCAGCTTACAGAGGGCATTCAGGAAGCCAAACGCTGTGGTTCTGCTCAGGAGGCCCCAGCACAGTATGCAGCACACAGCACAGAGGGGTCCAGCCCAGGAGGGAGGGAGAGAGGAAGAGGCACAGGAGGGTTCATGGCGGGAGGGTGGGTAGGTGCAGAAGTGAGGGAGAGATGGCAGGCAGTGTGCACGGGAGAGAGGAAGGATGAGGAGACCAGGCGGGGGATGTACATCAGGGAATATAGATAAATTGGGAAGCAAGGGGGAAAAGAGACCCAAAAGTTTGGTTAAGAGTTAAGACTTCAAGAGGTGAATACAAAAGCTACCAACTTTTAGAGGAGAAACTCAATGGGAATTGAGTGTACCCTTTTGCCCCTAAAGATGCTTTTCCTGTTGAGCCCCCCTTCCTTAGACCCACTTCTCCCCTGCCCTCTAGGCCCTAAACCTACTGGCCTTCCCCCACCACACTCCAAGTACCTCTTGTCTGAGGGGTAGAGCTCAACAGTCAACACATCCAGTGCACTCCAGGATGCAATGCTGACCCCACCAAAGAGGCAGAGCAGAGCGATCATGGCAGACTCACTGTTCCCAAAAGACAGGAAGAAGCAGGAGACACAGGACATCACGCTGGAGCCAGCTGGAGCCGGGAAAGGAGAGAGCAGCATGAGCCTGGCCACAGGGAAGCCCATCTACAACCCTCCTTGTCCCACCTACTCATCAGCTAGCTTTGAGGGTAGCCCAGGATGAGACCCATTTTCCCCATGTACCAAAAGGAAGGCATTTTATTCACCCCCTACCTCCCTTATAAGTTGTCTTCCTGATTAATAATATCAGTAACAACAATCTCTTCAGTGCCAGCTGTGGGCCATGCAATTTGATGCTTTGCATGCCTTGATCTAATATCTCAACCCCGTGAGGCAGGCAGGCATTATCATCACCCCCACTTTGTAGATGAGACAACTGGGCTCATACAGGTGAAGTAACTTGGCCAAAGTAGGTGGTAGAGCTGAGATTCAAAACTCATAACCTCAAAGCCTATGCCTATTAACTACTTGCCATTCTGCCCACCTTTACACACAGAGAAGCTTCCATGCCAGGCCCCACCCCATCCTGTAGCCACCCTCTAGCAGAAGACAGGAGAGAACCTTCTCTAACTAAGATCTTCCTTAAGACTGAGGTAAGAAGTCTGTTGACGCCTCCCCCTGCCCCCTAATTAGATCTGACGCACCACCACCCACCTCTCCCCCTTACCAAGCATTCGGAGCCTGCCAATCTTATCCATGAGCAGGGCAGACACGATATTCCCAGGAAGCACGGCCAACGTCCCCAAGAAGCTGACGAAGTACACCATGTAGGCGCCTTCACCTGTCCCTGTCACATCTAGTGGGCAGCCCTCCTTGTTGTGTAGGAATGTGCTGTTCACCAGACGGCTGTTCACAAACTTGTACTCAAACAGGTCTGGGGGACAAAGACCAGGACAGGTAGGCAGTCACAGCAAAAGTTAGAGGGAGGCTGTGACTGCTTATGACTTGGGGGTCTGCCTTTGTGAGGCTTAGTAGTGAGGGCTCTCAAATTTGTTTAGGGCACTCACTGCAAAACATCAAATACTATCACTATAGGAACTAAGAATCTTTACAGCAGCAAATAACCACACATGAACAAATCAAACAATGTGCCTGGCTGTCTTCAGTGTTCTCACTGATAAGCTCTGCCTCTTGTTCACTCCCTTTTGCCCACCATAATGGACTGTATGCAGTAGCAATGCCAGGGGTTTAGGAAAAATTACTGAGCAAAATATTAAAAATTATTTAAAGTCCTATCATTATGTTTTCCTGCAAGGTAGGAAAAATTCACCCAGTACTCCATTTAGAAATGGGAAACCTCAATCTAGCTCACAAACCAGCATTTTGTGTGCAAATAGTTTGAGAATCACTGTTAAAGAAGTGGACTAATGCAATGATTCTCAACCTTTTCCCCACCAAACATCCTTTTTGTTTTACTTTTTCCCAAGAGCCCTTTTTTGAATGATTTTTTGCCCTTTTCAAAAGTGCATTAATATCACTGCAGTTATTTTAATTCCAGCCAAAGGCAAAGAAACTTGATGTTTTTGTCAGCTATTCAATCACAAAAAAAAGTTCAATTTTCATTAGATTTTTGGAATTACTGGTGGGAGCTAATGGGTCCCACACCACCTTCCCCCTAAGCTCCAGAGAGCTCAGCCTGAGAATGAGGAAGGTCCCTTCTCCCCTTAAGGCCCACCACCCCTTTGGCCTCACAGCCACTGGGCATGCCACCTCACCGGTGTTATAGAACACAGTGTTGATGAACGTGCAGTTGCGGAAAAATGTGTTGCTGGATGTGACATCCTCGAAATAACACTCCTCAAAGAGGGAATCCTCAAAGGACACTGACTTCAGACGCAGCCCAATGAACCTGTGAGGTCAGAATGATGAGAAACACTGCCCACTTACCCTCATACACTCCTCCAAGGCTTATCCCTTTAGTGAAAGCATGGGAAGCTGCAGCATAGAGGAGAAACCACAGGTATTTGCCCCCAAAACCCCTTGGCTCCAAACTCCCTGATTGTAAGAGACAAGGGTAGAAAGGGACAGGGGAGTGAAGTGTAAAAGTTCCCACATACTTATCATTGAAGTACTGTCCCCCTCGGTGGATCTGATTCTCCAGGGTGAAGTTAAAGGTCACATGCTCCACATGCTCCCTGTGGAACACTTTGGTGCGAGCTGCATAGTCTACTGCCTGGAGATGGCGGATCATGTCGGGAAACCAAACAGTCAAACCATAGTAGCTGAAGAGTCAAGGGCAATGGATTCAGACAGGGCTTGGGATAGAACCAGGCAGTCCAGAATGAAAGGAACAGAGGGTCAGCCTATGACAGGACCTTGCTCCCCTCCAGCCTCGTCCCTCAGCATGCCTCCCTTTCCCAGGTGCTGTGGTTCTGGGTGGAAGAACTCTGAGTCCTTCTAAGCCAGCCACCACACTCTTTCTGAGCTCCCGGGCACTTCCTCTCCCCTCGGCCTTTAACAGTTTCCCCGTTCTACCTCCTCCTGTCTAACTCCCATTCACCCTCCAGGACTCAGATCCCTACCCAACCCCCTTGCCCCCCAAACCTGGGCTGGGCAGCCTGCTCATGTGCTCCCGAGAGCTTTGTGCTTCCCCACTCTGGTGCTTATCCTACTGTGCTATAGCTGGTTTTGCTTAGCTCCCTGACTAATGTATACTCTGTGAGGACTGGAACCACATTTATTTCATGCCAGCACAGTCCATGGCACAGAATAGAAACTTAATACTGCCCAGTCTATAAAAAAAATTTATTGAATTATAAATGAAGTAGAGGAGCAAGGTGGAGTTTCCAAAGGGATCTGAACAACACCTTCCATCATTATTTGCCCCTTTCATTTCCACTCTCTCCACCTCCTTGCCAGCCCATACACCACCACATACCACCTACCCACCCACCTCCTCACCTGAATGACATGGTGAACCACACGCCCATCATCATCAGAGTGATGCGTCGATATTCTGGACCAAAACAGGAGAGGAAATTCCCCCAAACCTAGGCAGAACAGAACAAAATCAGACAGTGGCTGCACTAACTTCCAGCACCCCTAGATCCCCCATTTTTCTGCCCTACCACCTAGCTTCAGTTTACCCATCACCCACACACACAGGATCAAGTCCTGCCCTCCTCTCCACCTCTCCCTTCTCTCTCTCCACCATCCCATCCTCATTACCTGCCCCCCCAGGCTCAAGGCCCGGACCCCCCAGCGCTGGTACCAGGTCCCTGTGTCTGACTGGATCTCAATCAACTCATCCTCCTGATGAATTGTCTTAATGTGGGTTACCTGGAGTCAAGAGAAGGAGTGAGCAGTCACATAATCTGTATTTCCCAACCCCTTCTAGGTGCCTCAGTATCTCCTGCCATAGCAAACCGGGAGGCAGGGGTTGGACGTGATACCCTGAGAAATCATGCTGAGGGAGAGTGTGGCCAGAGAGGTCTAGGAAGATAGGGAGGGAAGATGTCCAGAGAGGGGCCAGATGGCGGCTGGTGCTGCAGGGGCTTGGAGGACAGAGGGGGAGGGCAGTGGCTTACTGAGAAGACTCGCTCAGGATGCCCCTTCGCTCGCATGTTGGTGTCATGAACCTGCTTCAGCACCATCCAGGCTTCATCATGCTTCCCGTTCTAGAGCCACAGACACAATCCCCACATGCAGTTAGCTGCTCCCTGGCCCAGGGCCATAGACCCGCTCCTTCTAACATAGCTTCTGTGCTCACAGGACACAAGAAGGCTCCCACACCCAACCCTTGACCTACGGGCACATGCATCACCCACTCTGAAGGAGCCCCAAACAGGGGTACAAAATCTAATCAGACTTGGGCAAGAGTAAGCAGGAGTCCAGGGAACCGATACAAGCACAGATCCTAGGGATCCCTTGGTACAATGAAAAGAGAAGACTGAAAACATGGAAAACGGGGCTATAAGCATGTATGTAGTCACAGAAGGAACAGGATTCTACCCCTGCTTGACCAAGGTATAGCTGGAGGGGAAACTTCTCTTGACCTATAAAGTCAGGGCCAGACCCCCTGCCTGCAAAATCTTAAGCCACCCATGGTTTAGCAGGTACCCTGGTTTCTCCACCCACAGAACCCCTCTGGAGATACATTCCAAGACAAAGGAAGCAAGAGAAAATCCCAAAGCACAAACCCTGTGAGGAAGGAAGGCAACCACAAAGCAAACCCACCATGGTTAATGGAATGCAGGAACCCCTGATGCCCACCCCCACAGCCCCATTCACCTCCAGGAAGAAGCGGGGGCTCTCGGGCTGGGTGGTCAGGGCCCCGATGGCAAACACAGAAGGAAAGGCGCAGACGAGGACAAAGACCCTCCAGCTGTGGAACTGGTAAGCAGACCCCATCTGAAAGCTCCATCCTGGCAAGGACAGTCACAGCATCAGCAGAGAGGCCGCAGGCTGGGGGCCCCCACCACAGAGAGCACAGGAGAGGAGGGAAAGAGTCTGGGGTGCATTCCCTGGGGGTTGCTCACCATAGTGGGGGATGATGGCCCAGGCCATCGCAGCTGCGTATACTCCACCAATCATCCAAAACATGCAGAGCCAGCTCAAATGCTCCCCACGTTTTTCCTGGGCCAGAAACTCCGAGAAATATGAGAAGACAATGGGGATGGACCCTCCGATCCTGGAGGGCATTGCAAGAATTCAGCATTGGAAAATGTCCATATTCCTGAGTCCCTGCCTCAGCGCTCTGGATCCCCAAGTCCCTTTCATCTTTCAGAGCTTTTCATAAGACTGACTCCTTCTCATACACAGCGAGTGCCCCACAAGCTCCCCTCCACCAGCCATCAAGCACCCATCCTTGCAACCCTGGGAAACAGGTAGGCAGGTCTCAGGGAAAGAAAACAAACACTGAATCTTGAAGATGACTCCAGAGTTGGAATGGAGGGAAGGTAACTACAGAAAAGGGAAAATCCCCAAGGAAAAGAGATGGGCAAAGAGGAGTCTGAGGGCAGGTATGTGGGAGCAGGCCAGAAGAGCCTGGGGGCAAGGCAGAGAGTGCCTGCAGGAGGCTGAGGAAGTGGAGGAGTAGGGAGGGGAAGGCTTCAGAGTCCTGTGGGTATTAACAAGGTCTGTTGTCAGATGCAGAAAGTACGTAGATTCTAGGAAAGGGAAGCAACTCCGGGGTCCACAGGTGCCCAGGGCAGAGGTTGAGACCCACTAAGCCTCTTCATGGAGCCAAGCTCCAAATGGAATTACAGGGTCAGATGGACTCAGACGTGCATTCCAAATAAGCAATATACAGGTCCTGGACAGGGGAAGCTTGCCTGAAGATAGTGGGAGAAGAAAGGAATCCATCCATTCAACTCATACATATTTGAGGTGTATCTGGTATAACTAGAACTGTGCTGGACCCTAGAGCTATAACAGTGACGATGGCCCAGTTCTGGCTTCTAGGGTCTTAGGAGGTGAGCACTCACCCAACCCCGGAAAGGAGGCGACAGAAGAGGAAAGTGCCATAGCCCTGGACAAAAGATGAGAAAAAGGCGAAGACACTGTTGACTGAGAGCGAGATGAGCAGACACTGTCTCCGACCCAGCCGGTCAGCCAGGCCTCCCCAGAAGAAGGCTCCCACCAGCATGCCCAGGTAAACGATGAGGCCTGGAAGGGGGAAAACAGAGGCAGAGGGGGTGTGAGGAGGCACACTTCAACCCTCCTACTTGCTGAACATTAAATGAGCTGAAACTGCAACAGAACAGGTCAAGGATCTGAGGACTTCTAGAAACTAAGTCCACCCAGAGATGAGAACAAGTGAGAGAAGATGAATGATGAGCAAATACAAGAGGCCATCTCTGCACGATGGGGGTTCAAAGGTGAGAATGCAAAAGGGGAGAACCCTAGAATTCTCATTTCTCTCTCTCTCTCTCCCTCCCACTTCTGTCACATGTGCATACACACACACACAACACCCCCATCGTGGTGCCTGGAATGAGGAATGGATCTGCCTAGGTTCCAAGACCCTGCTAGGGTTCCCTCTACCCTCCCCACCTTGATGCCCTCAGAGCAGCAGGAGGCATCTCTCCTGCTCCTGGTAAAGCAGTTCCATTCCTTCAATCCCCCAAGGAAGTCCCCCACACAGAATCCATCATTTACTCCTTTCAATTCCAATATGTCTGGCCCTGAAAGTCTCCATTTCTTCCTTCCTTCATAAATTCAGAGTTGAAATTGATCTTAAAATCATCTACTCCCAACTCTGCCTACGCCAAGCCTCAGGGAGAAGGGACCTGCCCAAGATCTCATTGCAGCTTGGTAGCAGAGCAAGTCTGGGACCCTCTCTGAGTGAGTCTAGGGATTTCCTCTCTCAGAGTCCCCATCAGGAAAGGCCATCGGAGACTACTCACAGGTCCCTGAACACTCCCAAAGCTAACCAAGAACAAGTGTAGCCAGCTTCTCTGGCTGAAGGCAGGCCCAGGATTACCCCACTACCCCTACCACCCAAACTGACCCTCCCCATTTAAACTAGGAAGTGTGGATACTGACTTCTTGTTCCCCAAAACACAGAAAGGGAGCAGGCTAGCAAGAGGGGAGGCTCTGAGGCAACATTCAAAGGGGGCCTATTCCACTATAAGCACCTTCTGTAGAACTAATCAAGCTGACCACCACTCAACCACAAGCCCCGGCCCCAGCCCAGCTGCCCTCCACAGGGCCCCTCTTGCACAAACAACTGCACTATGACCCTACCCCAAGAGGACAGTGTGTGTGTGAGTGTGCAGAGGAACCCCATGAGCCCTGTGGAGACATCTTAGGATTAGGGCTCCTAAGGAGCCCAATGGTGAGGACAGAAGTTTTTTGGAGCAGGGGTATTTCCAGAGTTCGGGGCAGGACAGAGCTGGAGTGACCCCCTCACGCCCCATCCCGATGTGTCTTACCCAGCATGCCTTTGTTGGAGTCAGACAGGCACATGTCTTTCTCAGCGCTTGGCAGCACAAAGCCCACCACAAAGACCTCAACACCATCAGCCATCAGCGCCAGGCCAAGTACGAAATAGAGTGTCCACTGGAAGCGACCATGGCCACACTCCCGTAGGATGGCTTCATACTGCTGGGCCAGTTCTTCCCGTTCTTTCCGCCGCTGTGCCTCCCCCCGGCCCCCAGGGGGGCCCTCCCCATCGCCCAGGGCCCCCCTCACTCCAGCCAGGGGTGCCCCATCCGCCATCCGCTCGCCTTTGCCCCCAGACTCTGCCCGGGGGATGCCCTGATACTCCCCCTCATAGATCTCATCATCCTCATCATGGCCCTCGGTGGCATCGCTGGATGCGCCACCTTCCTCCTCGTCCTGGGCCCCTCCCCCATGGTAAAAGCCATCAGCAGGAGCAGGGAAGTCATCAGCATCATCTTCCTCCTCAAAGCGGGAGTAGGATCTGCGGGAATATTCATCCTGGACCCTGTCAAGGCCCTTCACCACTTTCTTGGCCGCATGCTTTTTTACTTCCTTGGCAATGTCTTTGGCCCCGCGGATGAAAGCTGCCCGGTCTCTGAAGCCCTCTTCCATGATGGGGCTGGGAAACACTTCACTGAATCTCCCCCACTTCCAGCTCCTTATTCAGGGTTAGGGTTTGCTCAAGAATTTGTGTTGTCAGAAGGATTCTTTCCCCCCTATTACTTAGATGAAGTGAGTTCAAGTCTCTCTGGGCACAGAATAGGACAAAATAGAACCTGGCTGGTGGGTATCCAAGAGGAAAGTAAGGGGAGGAGCTCTGGTCTGCAGCTGGTTCAGCTGGGTGCTTGAGGAAAGGAGATGGGGAGCAGGGGGATGGGAAGGGGAGGGGAGCCAGGCTGGGTGAGCCAAGCTGGGGAGCCAGAGTAACTCAGGAAAGCCCTCCTACTTCTCTTCCAGGAGCCACTGGAAATCTAGAAAAATAAAAAGGAGAATAAGAAGATTGTGAGGCTGAGCTGGCTAGTATAGAGCTCCTATCAATCCAGAGCCGACCCTGGGCCATGCAGTATAGAGATGGTCCCCTTGCTTCCAGCCCACACTCAGTGAAAATGAATGACTATCTGGGTCAACTGTGGGTCATTCACTAGAAGTCCCCTTACTTTGACCTTGAAGACTAGGCCTATGGGATTTGCTCTAGAGTCACACTCACCTATCCAGAACCCTTCTCCTAACCCCTTGCCCCACATCAAGACCAGACTCCTTGCTTTACCACCAACCTGTACAGAACAAAGCAGGAAATATGAGAAACCAGAATTCCCTACTCTGGTCTGCTCTGGGTTTCTTCCTGGGGGCTGAGCTTGGAGAGAGTGTGTAGGAGGACCAAGGCCCCCAACCTATTGCTTTCCATCCACTGACAGCATCTGAAAGTGGGGCTTCCACAGTCCTTCCTCAGTTCTATGTTTACAAGCCTCACAAGAAGGGGTCTTCTCCCAGCATAGCTCAGTGGGTCAAGTCTCAGTTTCTACAGTCAGACAGGCTTGGGTTTGATTTCCTGCTCCAGTGCTTACTAGTTAAGTGACCATGAGCATATGTCTCTGAACATCCAAGTCTCAGTTCCTCTTATTTAAGAAGGGGAAAATAAGGATTAAATGACATAATGTGTATAAACTCTTTACCATAGCACATAAAAAATGAAGAATAAATATTAGTTATTACTCTTTGTGATGAAAATAACACAGTGAAGTGCCCTCTATTCCCTCACAAGACCCCAGAACAAGAGCCACATCAGGATGCTCTTCAGGGTGAGCAGCAGAAAGGGATTCTAGCAAGGAGAAAACTGATTCCATGCAGAGCAAACAACAGTTAGAAGATCTAAGTTGAAATCCCAGCTCTGCCATTTACTTACTAACTGAACTTGGGCAGGTTACTTAACTTCCTTAAGTCTCAGTATCCTTATATTTAAATTAGGGATCATAACCTCTTTCTGAGTCCTTGTGAGAATTTAATCTTACCATAGATATTCTATAAATACCAGTTTCCTTCCTATTAGATAGAAAAATGTGAAAAAGGCAGGAAGCAACAAGGGAACATCAGGGGGTCATACTTGGAGGGTGGTGCCTAGTATCCTCCCAAAGCAGTCAACAGACCCCTCTGTCTGTATTCAAACTAATTCCAGTAAATGGGCCCACACTGTCTCCCTCCAGCCAAAAAGGGGAAGACTCAAAAACAGGGAGACCTGGGTCCTGAGGCCACAGAGAAGAGGGCAGATCTAAAACTAAGAAAGAGGGGATGACTGGCTGTAGCCACCTTCCTTTAGGGCATATTCATGGGCCCCATTTCCACTGGTGGGGGTGGGGATAGCAATGGCTGACCAGACACATACATTTCCCACATGGAGGTCTAAGGTCTATAGTTGCACCTCTTTCCTACAGGGCCTCCTTTTCCAATCCCCCTTAATCCTTTCTGATCCTCCCCAGAAACTAAAGAAAAAGGAGTCCACAGATACTGCATTGAGTAGGAGGCTGGCCAAATGAAGGGGGCCTTGGGTTGGCTTCTTCCCTAAAAAAGACATCCTCCAGAGGGAAGCACAGCAGAACCCCCCACTTCCTTCACGTAAGCAGAGGAAGCAGGACTAAATTCCGATCAGAGATCATTCCCCTAAAAATGTCCCGCCTACACACACACACACACACACACACACACACACACACACACACACAGGACTAAATTCCGATCAGAGATCATTCCCCTAAAAATGTCCCGCCTACACACACACACACACACACACACACACACACACACACACACGACTAAATTCCGATCAGAGATCATTCCCCTAAAAATGTCCCGCCTACACACACACACACACACACACACACACACACACACACACACACACACACACACACACACACACACACACGACTAAATTCCGATCAGAGATCATTCCCCTAAAAATGTCCCGCCTACACACACACACACACACACACACACACACACACACACACACACACACACACACACACACACACACACACACACACACACACACACACACACACACACACACACACACACACACACACACACACACACACACACACACACACACACACACACAGGACTAAATTCCGATCAGAGATCATTCCCCTAAAAATGTCCCGCCCCCAGAGCTGCGGCAGGACATGATGGTTCAACAGCCAGTTCCCCGGGGGCCAACAAGCTCAGGAGGTCAGGAGGAAGAGAAAGAAGACAAATTATTTGAGCTGGTGAGGAAGTGGTGCTATATTTAGCCCCCAAAACAGCACAGGGTGGCTAAGCTGAGGGAGAGAGCCAGGACTTAGAGAGTGGAGGTTAAAGAAGACAAGATTCAGGGTTACACAGCCCTTTAAGGTTGGCTGGTTTCACCTGACAGGAAAAAAGTGCCCAGGAGATTTTTCTGCAGAAGATGGGGGTTGGGGCGGCAGACTCTTCAGCAAATGCTTCCTTTCCGGACAAATTATTCAGCTCTAAATAAGAGGGGGATCCAGAGCCCCCAACCCCCAGCCAAAGCACCTGACTTTGGGGGCCACCCAGATTCCCCAACCCTCCCTAGCCCAGGTCATGAAGAAGCAGTCACTTATCAAAACATCCATGGAGAAGAAAATGTGGGTACCATGGGGGAGTAAGTGCTGGAGCACCGTCCCCATTACAGCAAGGCTATTGACCCTAAGCCCCCATCCAGGACAGCCGAGGCTGCACCTCCCCTCCCAATATCCTACCCCAGGGGTAGGAAAATGGAGCACCCAAGGTTTTGAGGAGAAAAGATGAAGGTGCCAGCTGAGAAGGCACACAGAGGAATAGAGAGAAGCAGAGGCGGGACTAGGCAAGGCCTCCACAGCACAGGCACAAACACCGCCCTTACCAGCATTTGTTGCGACCCCCCCATCCCCCATCCCCCCAACTGCTCTAGGACGAGACCCTAGAATTGACGGAACCGATTCTCTGAGCGCCTCCCCTCACCCTTGGTCCAGCTGCTGGACAATTGCCCATCATAATTCAATACCCGCTTCCACCCGGGGGCAACTGCCTCAAGACCCCGCCATCCGTGTTCCCAGCCCTGGTCGTTTACCTTCTCTGACCTACCCAGTATTTCCATTCTTCATTCCCCCTCCCTCCCTCCTTCACTTGCCCTTCCTCCACTCCCCCCACCCGCAGCCTCCAGTCCAGGCAAGTAGACTGAGGAAGCTTCCATTCTTGGGCTCCAGCCAAGGTCATTTATCTTTCAGGGCAAGGCCGGGAGGGGGGGGCGGGGGCAGGGAGTGTGGGGTGTGGGAGAGGGGCAGTGCGTGAGGAGTGGGTGCAAGGTGAGGAGGGGATTGGCGTTTGGGGGAATCCTATCCCACCTAACAACCTCCTCACAACCCTGTTATCTGAGAGGGTAGTAGGGACCTGGTTAAGGGAGATAGATACACACACACACACACACACACACAGTGTGCTCAGCACAGCAACTGAAATAAATGTCCATTCAAACCACCACCTGTCTCCTCACCCCTAAAGTGGAGACGGTCACTCTCCCAAGAAGCAAAGCATCGGAGGATAAAATGGCTACAAGGCAGGCAAGGATGCTTCCGCCCGGGGCGGGGTGGAGGTGAGATACTGAGAAAGGGGTCTCACCTGGGCTGGGTAGCCCGGGCAGGGGCGTCCTGGTGAGGGCGGGGGTCCCAGCCTCGGGGCTGGCGGCAGCGGCGACTGCTCCGGGTACCAGGGGAAGCAGCAATGCAGACCTGCCCCCGCCCCACGCCCCGCCCCGCCTCCCACCCCCCAACCTCGCCACCGAGCGGCGGGAGAGACCATTGTGGGGGGTGGGGGGGGAGGACGCAGCCGGAGAAAAGAGGATGGGGAGGGACTCGGCGCACCGGCAAAAATGATGAAGGGGCTAGGGGTTGTCACAGGGACAGCTGGAAATGACACACAGCCTTGCCAGCTCCTTTCCAGTAAAAAATACAAGGAACTAAGAAAAGAATTAGTAACGTCAGGAAGACAAGCGGGAAGACAGAAAGGGAGGCGGTGAACCAGGCAGCTCCTTCCTGAGTCCCAGTCTTGCTTTTGCAGAACCCACGAATTTCAGGGTCTCTCACTGCCCCTTCTCCGCTGCTCCCAAACTCCTTTCCCACAACCTTCTCCCAAAACTAAGTGCTCAGACTCCAAGCCCACCCGGCAGGGATAACAAGGTGTGAACTGCCAGAAGCAGAGACTCTTGGATCCCAGCCATCTCTTTCCAGAGACAGTCCAGATTACTTATTTACAGTGTAGACCTCCCCATCCTCCAGTCAGTTAGTGGCAGAAGAGGTGAGGACTGGCGAAGCTGATGGTCTTTTACAGGTCTGACCAACCCGACATCTCCCTTTGCATTTCTTTGTTCCTACGACTCAAAAAGGGACTCCCTCAATACTCTTCTCTACTTTCCTTTGCAAAACACACACACACACACACACACACACACACACACACGCACGCACGCACGCACGCACGCACGCACTTCTGCTTCCAGGGAAGGAAATAGCAAACTGGTTTCAGTTCTTTCCTTTCATCCTTCCTGTACCCCTGTGCCAATAACCTGGGCTCACAGATCTAGGACATATCACTTGGTGACCATCCCTGCCCCAGAGGTGAGGGGAGCAGGATGGTTTGAGGATGTACATACTGCATCTGCCTATTCTAGGTGAAGCCTTAGGATATTCTGGACGGAGCACTGACCAGGGGGGCTCTGACCTGAGTTCTCACTTCTAGTAAGTATGGGCTCTTGGTCAATTTCTCTGTCTCTCTGAAACTAAATTTTCCCATCTGGAAAATGGAGGCCTTGGATTAGATGCTGCATTGTCTTCGTTTCAGATCTCATAGTGTGTGATTCTGCTTTGCTAAACATGGAGGTTTCAAATGTTACATGGAGGGGCCATCAGGCTGCGTCCCAGGAGACCTCAGATGACATCTGCCTTTATACTGACAGGAATGTCAATCTGAAAACAAGAATCCAGTTCAAAATCACGGCATTTCTTGGGACCAAAGAATTACAATTTAGGATATACAGATTTAGATGGAAACCCAAATAGTGTCCTGATTACAGGAAGTGGATTCAGGGTTTTTATGGAGGGAAAAAAAGAAAGATTGGGTAAGTTATTTTTTAGGAGAGTTCATTGGTGCTGACAAGCAGGGCTAGATTTGTACTTCATTTATTGGTCAGGTGAAGTGGTCACTAGGAAAAAGTTCACTGTTACCAGTCTTTTCAAACAGGATTTTTTCATTCTTGCTGACTTAGAATTATGGTTGTTTGACCCAGTCCAAAGGTTTAGAAAACAGGACACACAAGGCAGTTCCTCTGAAATGGCTGCTCCAGCTCTGTTTTTAAAATGGCTCTGTTTCTGGACAGCTACATGCAAGAGAATGAAACTGGATTATTTTCTTAACACCATACACAAAAGTAAACACCAAATCGATTAAAGACCTAAATATAAGGCATGAAACCATAAAACTCTTGAAGAAAACATAGGTAAAAATCTCTTGAACATAAACATGAGTAATTTTTTTCTGAACACATCTCCCTGGGCAAGGGAAACAAAAGCAAAATTAAACAAGCAGGAATCATTAAAAAAGCTGTGCACCACAAAGGAAACTCTCAACAAAACAAAAAAGGCAACCGACTGTATGGGAGACTATATTCATGAATGATATATCTGATAAGGGGTGAACATCCAAAATATACAAAGAACTCATATGACTCAACACCAAAAAAACAAATAACCCAATTAAAAAATGGGCAGAGGACTGAACAGACATTCTCCAAAGAAGAAATACAGATGGCCAACTGGCACAGGAAAAGATGCTCCACATCACTAATCACCAGGGAATGCAAGTCAAAACCACAATGAGATACCACCTCACACCAGTCAGAATGGCCATCATCCAAAAGACAAGAAATAACAAGTGTCGGCAATGATGTAGAGAAAAAGGAAGCCTCCTACACTGTTGGTGGAAATGTTCATTGGTGCAGCCACAGTGGAAAGACATATGGAGGTTCCTCCAAAAACTAAAATAGAAATACCATACGACCCAGGAACTCTACTTCTAGGAATTTACCCAAAGAAAACAAAATCTCTAATTTGAAAAGGTATATGCACCCCTATGATTATTGCCACAGTATATACAAGAGCCAAGATAAGAAAGCAACCAGTGTCCATCAATAGATGAATGGATAAAGAAGATGTGGTACATATACACAGTGGAATATTATTCAGCCATAAAAAAAGAAAGAAATCCTGCTGCTTGTGACAATATAGATGGAGTTAGAGGGTATTGTGCTAAGTGAAATATGCCAGGCAGAAAAAGACAAATATCATACAATTTCACTTATATGTGGAATCTAAAAACAAAACAAAACAACAGTAGACTCATAGACACTGAGAAGTGATTGGTGTTTGGATGGGTGGTAAAATAGGTGAAGGGGGCAAAAAGTCACCAAAAAAAAAAAAGCTCTCTATATATCACTTTTCACAGGGATATGGGCCAAAGTTTTATCTGGAAATACTCACTTGTGCCAACAAAGTTTATAATCTACTGAAATATAAAGCCATAATATGTAAGTTTTAATTGACCATGAGAAATGTAACTGTCACTCAGCCTGAATGAATGTATGTTCATTTCTGCCTGTCCAGTGCATTCTCTCCCTAAAGCCAAATCACAATCATAAATAAAGTCAATGATTTAATGCACAACCACATAACTGAACAGAAGTATTTGTATTTTAAATGGCATTTAGCTATCCCCAGCTAGAAATCACGCCAGTGGGTTCACAAAGCTCTTCTTCACTGCAGTTCTCCTCCCCCATCTCTGCACTGCAGGCAGCCTTGCCAGTGCTCCTGCACTACTCTTGTTCTGTTGGCTAAAGCATTTTTCCAGGTTAGTACTTGGAAATGCTGTGCCCACGTGGGCCTCAGGGACTCTCCCTTTACTAGGCTTTCATTGCTGACCCCTCTTCAGGTTGACACATTCTTTATTTAAATATGTTAATATTTTCAATTAGGTTCTAGCCCAGTCCGGCTGGCAGGGAGCCCTTTCTTCTCTTTCAGGTGACTTTGCACACTCTCCAATTATCTATTACTCGATGACATAGAAATCTTGTACTTCTTAGAGAGAAAGATTGTATATATTTTTCAAGTTCTGAGGAAAGACTTCATTGTTTTTCCCAGGAACCTCACCAGCCACTCCTTCGTAGTCCCTTTGCCTAGTCGATTAACAGTAGAGTTCCTAGGGGCTCAGTCCTGGGTCCTATCTCCCTCCCTCCTATTTTCTTTGGTCACCTCAGATAGTCCCATGACTTTAATAATATCTATATATTGATGATTCCCACATGTATACCTCCAGTCCAGACCTTTCCACCAAGCTTGGACTCAAAATCTCCATCTGTCAATTCAACATCACTGCATGGATATCTAACAAGCATCTCAAATTTACGAGATCCCTAAACAAATTTCTGCTCCAGATCTTCCTTACCTCTTCACCAAGATTTCAGGCTCGAAACCTTGGAGTTTTCCTTATTTGCCCTTATCTCTACATCAGCAGTCATGTCAGCCCTACCTTCAAAATATATTCTGTTTCTACCACTTCTCCACCACTGCCCCTAAAAGGCCCTGCATAATCTGCTCCCTGCCTACATCCCCAGCCCTTTTCCCTATGTCTCTTCCAGGCTTCAACCCTGCTTCAGCCTCACTGGTCTCCCAGCTGTGCTTCCAGCATGCCCAGCACATAACCATAAGAGGACCTCAGCACCTTTGCCTGGATCTTTACCTTTTCATTCAGGTGTCCATTCAGTCACCTTTCAGACCACTCTATCTAAAAGAACTACATCCCTTCTCACTCCCCAGTCACTATCCTATCACCAGGCCTTTTTTTTCCTTACAAGTTTATCCCTATCCAAATTTCTTTTTGACTTATTTTTTGTCTTCTTCTACTTAGGTTGTCAGTTCTAAGATAGCAAGGACCTCATCTGATATATTTACTGCTATATCCCCAGTAACCATTAAGTCAACACATAATGAAGGATTATTCCAAGTAAGTTAAGTACCATTAGTGCATGTGATGAACTTCTTCTTACTCCCACTAAATATCAGTGTTGAATAGGTTAAGAATTTGTTTGAAAAAATGTAAACTAATTGCCTAAAAGTTGCCCCATTTTTTAGTTGACTTGGTTCTATCTCCCAGACTCAGCTCTTCACCACAATGGCTTATATTAGGTGGAGGAAATGAGACTGTAGCCCAGGTGGTGAAAAATGGGCACATGGCAATGACAGTTAACATTGTTAGAGCATTTTCCTGACTTGGGCACTTTTTTGACTACTTTGCATTGATTAACTCACCCCACCACACACCACTAACCCTATAAAATGATCACCATTTACAGACGATGAGATTGAGGCACTGACTGGTTAAGTGATTTGATATAATCACACAACTCAAAAGTAGCAAAACTAGGATTTGAACCCAGGCACTATATACTCAGAGCCCATATTCTTTCTAAATGCTTCCATTTTAAGGGTACAGTGTATAAATTTAATGAGTTTACATACCCACATAAGCACCCCCCTTGATCAAGATAAAGAACATTTCCTTTGTCCCCCAAAGTTCCCTTGCACCTCTCTGCAATCAATCTCCCCATCCTTGGCAACCGCTGATCTCCATTCTGTCACCATCGATTAGTCTTTTCTAGAGTTCCATGTAAGTAGCTTCATCTAGCATAGGTCTCTAGCTTTACAGCTCTGGGTTTCAGAGCTTTCCAGGGTTTTTAACTACTGCCTTATATTGCTTCCTGGTATAGCTTCTTTTCCCCACTTACCCATCAAATTGGCTGTGCCTCAACATCAGCCACCTATACTACCCTTGCTTCTATCTATCCAACTCTAAGCACATGAGATTGCCAGGATGGGGAGGGTAAAGAGGGACAAAACAGGGACAAGGGTAAAGAAGGACCAACAGGTCAAAGCACCTTTACAATACCATAAAGTTTCAGTGAAGTACAGAAATTTCTATCCTTTAGGAGCTTATAATCCAGTTAAAGGAAGAGACTATGTTACATAGAAAGCCAGAAATAACAAAGCAAAACATTCATTCATTCGAGTATTTATTCAGTACATATAGTATAATGTGAGGAAGCAATTGGATCTGAAATTCAATCTGACCTTGGTTCAATTACTGCATCCACCATTTCTTAGAATGTGACCTTGGTCAAGTATCTTAGTATCAGTTTCCTGATCTTAAAGTAGAAGTAATAATAAAACCTACCTCAGCTAGTTTTTGTGAGGATTAACTGACATAATGCATGTAAAACATGTACTATAGTACATGGCACATAGTAAGAGCTCAGTAAATATTAGCTGTTATTATTTTTACAATTATTGTATATGCTAGGAACCTTTCAACACCCCAGGGAGATACAGATTAAGAGAATGAGATTCCTTAAGGGTTCTTAAAGGATTCAGTTTAATGCAGGGATACTTAGATTGGGTTCCAAGAACCTTAAGGAATTTTTGCTCCAGGATAAGGATATATAATGTATATATGTATTTTTCTTGGATAGAGTCCATAGTTCTTGTCATATTCTCAAAGAACTGTCTATGGCCCACAAAACATTAAGGACACATGGTCTAGAGCTTACATTCCCAATGGAGGTCATATCTCTCCCTAAGGGGTCAAAAATTGGTAGGGATGGATATTAGATATCACAATGGTACATGTCTATCCAAAGGGTCGTCGTACATAAATAGATACACAGCACATCTGTGATATTAGAATTTCAATCATTGGGGGAAGGCAATTAGGAAGAAATGTTTCCTTGGGAGCATGGGGGCAATAAAAAAAAATATTGAGAAACCCTGGTTTAGTGAATAATGAATAGATGTGTAAACTGAAGTACTTAAGTGTATAAGCAATATTAACTCTGTTCAGAGACTTGCTTACCAGAGTCTGAAATACCTAGAGGGTGTAGAGAAAAAGTTTGGGGGAGTCAAAGGTAATGACTAGAGGAGGCACTCAAAAATCATTGTTGAATGAATGAAAGCTCAGAGATACTGAGAATGAATGCCTGAGAAAATAGTGGTTCTAAAGAGAGAAGTAGGGAAATTCAGCTAAGTGATGGTGTGCATTCACCCTATCAGGTAACAGCTGAAAATACAACACAAGAGATTATGGGGGAAAAAAAGCTAAAAATTTGAGAATCATCAGTCGAAGAGTCACAGTCATCAAAGTCCTCGTGGAGGATGTTAGAATAATCAGTTCGCTTGATAAGACACAGAGGCAAAAAGAACACAGAGACTGAGACAAAACCTTCCACCATTTGGAGTTGCTTCAAGTGCTGGCCTCTGGTACCTGGAGCCAGGAGCCAGTTGTTAGCTATGCCAGGTTGTAAGTGCTCCTGGGACTAGCTTATGACATCAAAGCAACTGTACAGCAGATCTCTGTTGGATATTAAGAAGCTAATTAACCCCATTATGATTTAGAATCCTGACATCCTTATCCTTAGCCATTCATGGTGTGAAATACCATGTCTAATCTTCTGCAAGCTTTCAAAATACATAACCAGACATCCATTAAATGACCCCATCTGCATGTCTCACAACTCACCTCAAAGTCAGCATATCCAAAACTGACCTCATTTCCATCCTTCCCCAAAAAAATTCTGCTGCATATTCTTATTCTTGATTTTACTCTCCCTTCCATTCACTATACCCAATTTAACACCAAGTTCTACTCTTCTGCCTTTAATACCTCAGTGCATCTCTTCCTCTTCATCCCTGCTCTGTCACAGCCCTTATTTAGAACTTCATCTCTCACCTTTATTGCCAGATGTGTAATTTGTTTCCTTGCCCCCAAGTTTTCATCTTTCTCCACTGGCTAACAGCTTCCTAACCCGTATGCCTTGACAATGGTGCTCAGATACTAATCTTCTCAGCACTTCAGGCTGCTGAGCAGAGACTCAGACAGCTAGAACTCCTGAGCCAATAGCTTCCAGCTTGAAGGAGCCTGCTCCTTTTACCTCAGTGTACTGTTTCCAAAGTTTCTGTGCCATGATATGGAAAGGAGACTGCTCTGTAGGGGCTCCCTCAGCTCTGACCTCATCCTGCCTCCACCACCAAACAGCTTTATTGCATTTTATACCGTACTATTTATCAATCTCTGCTTCTGCTCAGGAACATCCCATCTGTGCATACCTGGAATGATTTCCCTTCATCTATGCCTGGGAAACTTCTACCCTTCAAGTTTGTATTCAACAATCACTTTTTTTCAGGAAGTTTACTTAGACTTTCATGACAGGTTAAGACACCCTTCCTCGTGTTCTGAAAATATTTTGTTCCCTAATTAATCTCATGTCAGTCTATCCCTTTGTAATATTGGAGTGAACTGTCTTGCCCACCTTTGTATCCTCTGCTGCCACTAGCATGGAGCCCTTGCAGGTAATTAGGTGAATGAGAATGATGCAGGAGAAAAGCAGACCAGGCTCACCTTTTTGTGCTTAGAGGTCAATAAAGTTCATGGTTCCATAAGCCAAAAAGAGAAGGGAAGTGTTACAACTGGTTCAAATGCAGCAAATAAAAAAAGCTACTGGATTTGGTCTAGTTACCTAAGAGTCTTTGAGGGTAGGTTTAAATGTGATAGAAATCAAGTTTGGAAGGATTGAGATTGAGAAAAAGAGAGGAGTAAGATATTAACTCCTTATCCAAAAGAAGTCTTGTGGTGAAGAACAGAAGAAAACAAAGGTTTACTGGGTTGTCTACTATCCCAATTCCCACTTTCGCAATTATTTAAGGCATTTACATGGTTCCAAAGAACACCACATTAACAAATCAGGCTCAAAGAAACCCAGTTTCCCTCTATAATTCCTTCTTCCTTCGAGTGGTATACATTTCCATTTGTTTTGGTTTATTCTTCCACTTTCCAAATATAAACAAATGTACATATTATGTGCCACCCTTAGCTAAGGTAGCATACTATACATTCTATACTTTCCTCACTTAATATATCCTGGAGATCTCTCCAGAATAGTATGTATCTTCCCTGTTCTTTTTTACTGCCGCTCACTAGATTGTGTAGCTTTATCAGGTTATTCAACTAGTCTCTCACAGATGGATATGTGAGTTGTTTCCAATCTACTGTTATTACAAATAGTGCTTCAATGAATACCTTTGTGCATATTATGCATATTACTTCATATTTTTGCCAGCTTATCTCCAGAAACTTTACTTCTGTTCTCACCTAACACAATAACTCCATGCCATAGATAATGGGTCTCTATCTCATAAACTAAATGAATGAGACTCATGTAATAAGAAACAATTGCTGGAGTGCACAGTAGTAAGCAATTTCAACAACACATTGCAGAATAACCCTTTAAAACATGGAATAAATACCTTCACTCCTACCTTACCATTCTCTTCCCTATATACTTACACCTTTCCTTCAACAGAAAGAGGTTAAGTTACTTTGCCAAGGGAAAAACCGCAAAGAATAAATAAGGAGTTCAGTTTTATTTTCTCTGTGCATTTACAAAACACTTAGGATCAACAAAGAAAAAAAAGTAAAACCTCCTATGAAAAAGTTACACTTAAAAAAAAGCCTTATAGGGATTATTAGTGCCTCAGCCCCAGGGAGCTAGAGTAACTGTGACTGGTCCAAGGAACTGAAAAGATGTTGGGAAGATATAACAGGAGGAAAGAGAATGAGAAATTACTGAGGGAGAGGGCCTCGAAGTGGGCCACGAGGGGGAACTGGAGGCCTGGGAGTGGGTCTGGGTGGAGGGAGGGGCCCCCGCTGGTAGCCATAGGGTGGGGGTCGTGGAGGGCCAGTGTATCCATGAGGAGGCATCAGTGGAGGAGGTCCACGCATACCATGGGGAGGCATAGGTCCTGGGTGACCTGCAGCAAGAGAAAGAAAAGTTAGCAAAAGCAAGAAATAGGAGATAGTTGATATTGGCAGAATGTAGAGAAAGAAGAGACAGACAATGAGAAGCATTATAATAAGTAAAAGAAAGAAAGGGCAGGTGGTATGGGGCATGGCAAAGGAAAATGCAAGAATATGGTATGTGAGGATGACGGAGGTGGCTAGAATGTACTCACCCATGGGAGATCCAAATGGAGGCCCTCGGGGGGGCATGCCCATTGGAGGAGGTCCAGGATGGGGTATTCCAGGTGGTGGTCGGGGTGGAGGCTGCCCTCCAGAGCCTGGGGGCCCAGCATGGGGGTGTCCTAAGCCATGAGGGCCATGATGGGCCAGCTGCATCTGGGACATCCCTATGAGAACAGAGGAAAGGGGACAAAAGGAAGATAGAGAAGAGGGCAAATAAAATGGAGGAAGGAAGAGAACAAAAGGAAATAACAGCAGGAAAAGAGTATGGAAAACAAGGCTGGTAAAAAGTATCCTTTTCCTTGATCCCATTCCAACAGTACACCAACGAACTACCCAATCAACTCCTCATGAACTTCACTTGCTCCGTCCATGATTTAAGTACTGTCACAGTGCTACAGAAGTATGTTAACAAATGGAATGATGACTTTTTTTATAGGATTTGGTCCTCATGAACTTCACTTGCTCCGTCCATGATTTAAGTACTGTCACAGTGCTACAGAAGTATGTTAACAAATGGAATGATGATTTTTTTGATAGGATTTGGTAAGGTGTCAGAGATACTGCCTGAGTAAAGACCTAATTCTAAAGGATGAGTAAGAATTTTTCAGGTGGACAATAGGGTGGAATAGAATATCCCAGGCAGGAAAGATAAGCATGTGCAAATCACAGGTTTGTCAAACAACACGGTATGTTCCAGGAAAACCAGTAACTCAGTAATCAGCAGTCGTGGGAGTAACGGGCAGGGGCCAGATCATGCAAAGCCTAAAATGCTATGGTAACGAGTTTGGGTTTTTCGCTAGGTAAAAGAGAGCAACAGGAGAACTCTGAGCAAGGGTGTGTGAACATCTGTTTTAGAAAAATTATGAAAGTGAAACAAAGGTAGAGAAAATTGGAATTGAAATGTCAGTTAGAAAACTACTACAATAAATCAGGTGTGAAATAATGAGGGTATAGGGCCTGAACTAGGGCACTGGCAGTGGGGGCTAATGGGTATTAGTAAGATGTGGTATCAAGAGTAGGGTGATAGGAAATAATCAAATACTCCCAGAACTTTTAATTAAGCATCTGAAAACAAAGAATACTAGAGGAAGAATAGGTTTGAAAGGTAGGGATAGAAAAGTGGAGCTGTTATCTAAGCAGCAGGATTAAGGGTCTAGAATGCACATAACCATGGGCCTGAGATACAGATCCAGAAGGCATCAGTGTACAAGTAGCAGAACTATGCAGAACAGAGAACCAACCCAAAACCTAAGTATAAGCAGAGAAAAATGAATCTGTTAAGGTGGCTGAGATTGAGGAGTCAAGAGAGATACATGGAGAATCCAGAAAAACCAAAGACACAAGATTTTCAAATAGAAAGATATAGCCAGTTTCAAGTATAGCAAAGGTCAAGCCAAATAAGGAGCAGAAGTGCCCCCTAAGATTTGCAATCAGGTAACTGCTGTGGGGTGGAAGTCAGAGGAGAGGATGGAAGTAAAAATTAAGGCAACAAAAAATAAGCATAGCTCTTTCTTTGAAAAAATTTAAGAAATAGAGACAGAGTTGGTGGTTAAACAGTATTTTGTGTTCTTATAAAAGAATGCCTGAAGAAAAGCCTCTAGGACTCTATTATTGTTGAGGACAAAGGGCAGGGGCTTAAGTGGTGATTGAACTCCTCTACCAAGCTCATCCCTCCCTTTCCCAGAAAAGAACACCCACCTGGATGGGGCATCCCACCTGGTGGGAATGGGTGAGGATGTGAGTGCCCGTGTCCAGGATGTCCAGCCCCTGGGGTTCCTGCTGATGGGGGGCCATGTCCTCCAGCCCCAGGAGGCATAGGTGGTGGGGGCATGGCTGGGGGTATCCCAGGTGGAAGGGCTCCAGGAGGTGGCACTGGGGGTGGGAAGGAGCCAGGAGGAGGCATGCCTATAGGGGAAATGGAGAAAGAGTTAGCGATAGTAAGGAGCAATCTGTCTTTACAAAGAGCCTGTTCCAGTCTGGCCTCTCCAGGCAGGAGAGCTCTTTCCCCCTCCTCTTAAGTCAGAAGCAATGTTAGACAACACTTTCAACCTGGAAAAACTCAACAACTTTCTTCCCCACCACAACCATCATCTCTCAATCCCTTTCTCATCATGTACTGATGCAATATTCCCTTTATTGGGTTCTTTTTCCTTCTTCCTGCCCTCTCCTCCCCAACCACTACCCTAGACCCAAAACATTTTGAATCAAAAGCTTTACCTGGTGGAGGAAGCCCAGACCCTAGCGATGATACCACAGGATTGGGGGCAGAGGGTGGAGGGGGTGCGTCCGCAAACAGCTGATGAGGGCGGTCAGCCTGGGAAAGTGGATTCTGGGCTGCCAGAAGTCGTTCAGCTGCTGAGCCATGGCGCTCACCCTTGGAGTCCTTCTTGAATGCATAGGACACAGTGATAGGGCGGTTACAGAGATACTGCCCATTCATGGCCTCAATTGCTGCATCCGAAGCATCAAATGAAGCAAAATTAATAAAGGCATAACCTTTGGAGTTGCCTGTGTCAGGGTCCCGCATGATCTTGGGAGTTTGTAAGATGACTCCAAAGGCACTGAAAGTATCATAAAGCAGCTTCTCATCAATCTCTGGGTCCAGATTTCCAATGAAAATGTTGGCCCCCACATCTAGGTTTTTGTTGTGAGCTGATGCCTTGTTCACCCGTATTGGCTTCCCATAGAGTTTGATCATGTTCATGATCTTAATGGCATAGTCAGCATCTTCCTCACTCAAGAATTCCACAAAGCCATAGCCTGGGGAAGTAGAAGGGAGGAAGTTAACAACTTAAGCAAAGTGACTAAAATAAGGTATAACTCGTTCATCTTTGAAAGCACGAAGAACAATTAATAACCTCACTTCAACTGAGAATGCTTCCATATACAAACCGTGAGCTAGGCTTAAGAGAAAGAAATCTTAGGTTGCTCATTCCAAAACAGTTGTGAATATTGCTGGGGCGCTCTAGGAGCAGTTTGTCCCCTCAAAACATAATACATCTCTTACCACGTACTCACCTTGGTGCTGACCAGTGACTCTATCCTTTGGCATGTGGGTGTTGACTACTGGCCCTGCCTGGAGAAATAGCTCCCACAGCAGTGGTTCGCTAACCTTCTCATCCAGGCCTCCCACATACACAGTGGCATCTAGAGGGGGAGAGCAGGAGATAAGCGCAGAGATGAGAATATAACAGGAAAAAAGGAGGTGGTGGGAACATGAGGATGGAACCGAGCCGGGGGATTAAGGGGTGGAGATCGGTAGAGAAGCAAAAAGAAAAAGATAAAAAAAGTCATTAAGCCCTTACACCTCCTTTCTCCAGTTACTAGAGAAGCTTCTTAAGGGGATTGCACACAGAATCACACCCACAGGCCTCAGCTCGCACCCGGCTACCCCCCAACCAGCAGGCACGGGGGCTGGACTCGTGCCCTCCGAGGGGCATTCCAGTTTCCCGCCCCCGCGGAAACACTGCTAGCTCTACTCGGGGCCTCCCAGCTCCCCTGAGCCCATTCCGGACTCATCCCTTCCAGTCACCCTGGTTCCGCTCGGAGATCGGCCCGGCAGCCATGGCGAAACAGCTCCCGCCGTCTCCAAGCAGCTATCCCGCCCTCCGACCTTTGTCACCAATTCCACTTCCGGGACAAAGGTGGAAGTGAGGTAGTGAGCTGGGGACGAGGGGAGGAGCCGGAAGCGGCAGCGGCCATTTTAGGAGCCGCGGATACCCGCCGCCCCTGGAATTACGGAGTCCTTGTGATGAGGTCCCGTCCGGTGCAAGCGGTGAGGGCGGGAAAAGCGAAACAAACGCTCAGACTCACTTCAGGCAGTATTAGACATTAACGGATTCCACTGCTTCCCAAAATGTAAATTCGAAAGCTGAATGGACAAAATTTTCATTTCATAAACTTTGTTGCCAGTGGTCTTTTTGTTTCCCCAAAGAAGGGTACGCTGAGGAACTCCCCACCCCTCCGCCCCCACTCCCAAGGATTCGGATGCCTCCGGACGCAGGGACAGCCCTCTACCCTGCCTACATTCTTTGGGCAGTTGCGGCCTCACAGCCCTGGCCCGGGCTGGAGGTATTTCGTTTTCTCTCGGGAGGGGATTGCGGAATATCTGAGCTGCGGAGGCGTATGAGCTCGCCGAAGTCATTATTGCATGAGGGGTGAGGGGAAGTTAAGGTTCAGCGATGTAGTATGACCAAAGTTGAGGGTTGGTTAATATTGAAGCCCAGAGATCTGGTTTGACTTTCAGAATACACCCCCGACCCCAGCAACAACGTCTTGGTATGCTTTTGCCCCATCCGCCGCTTAATGGGAAGCATGGAAAAGACAACCCTTGTCCCAAATTACAGGAGAGAATTCACATCTCACCGGATTGATCTCCTTACTTCCTTAGCAATAACAGGGTGGATGCCATCCTCTTGGGTCACACGCACACTCCACCTACCGCTCTCTTACCTTAGGATCCTTTATTCTGACACAAGAAACAATGCTAGCAACGTGTATAAATACTGTGCTTTAATGAACTTCTTAAATAGAAATGCCACTAGAAAAATACATAATTGGAAAAGACAGGGTCCGTCACCCACATCCACTCCATACCCATGTAAAACTAAAAGGAAGAAATAGAAATGGTAATTAAAGCAGCAGCAAGAGGAGGTGACAATGAGGTCTCTGGGCCATCTTGTGGAGACTGAGGAACAGCATCTCTGATCTCATAGTTTTAAACAGCTGGATATCCAAAAGGAATGGAATCGCTCTGAAAAAAAAAGGCAATCATGTGGACTGATTTGTTTCTGCCTCAAATCACAAATCATCAAAAGCAAAGAAAGCATTTGTTTTTTAATTCTTTAAATTCGTTCCAATCAAATTTTATATATATGTGTATGTGTGTGTGTGTATATATATATACATAAGTTGTGAGAACCCAAACAGGACAGGGCAAGAGTTGGAGAGAAAGTTAGCACCATCCATCTGCAATGAAAAGTCACTGAGCTTGATGAGGATTGCAATGTAAAAGCAAGAGCAGATAAGAAAAATCGAATTAGGACCCTCCCTCACCCCAGACGGCCCTTGCCCTGCCCATGAAAAAGTCAGAAATTCCATTGGGACTGGTAAAGAGTGGTATTTGGATCTCTTTCCTTGGAGTTATCTTTAGGAGATACTCTTGGTGTCCATTTTCTTAATAGCTCCTGAAGATGGGATAGTTCTTCCTGGAGGCCAGAGATTGTGGGAGCTGAGAGGCCTATCTGAGGAGGGGGTGAAAAGAGGCAGAGGGGAATGTTACTGCAACTCTAGTTCTCTTTGAAGAACTGCTACTTACAACATTTTTTTAAATTGAAGAATAGACATATAATATCCTATTGGTTTCAAGTACATAAGTGATTCAGCATTTTTATATATTATGAAATGATCCCCACAATAAATCTAGTTACCATCACTTCTAGCACCTTCCAACTATGCCCTAGGTTCCACAAGCAGTTTCTCCCACACTGTATACTCCCAAACTTATCCACTTTAATACCAGCAGGATTCACTTCCCAATCCCTCTAGCCCTTTGCCTTTCCAGCTCCCGGAAACATCAGGTTTCTCCTAGAATATCTGGTTCAATAGTCAAGCCCGTTTTCCCACTCCTAATCCCTACCTTCCCTTCTCACCTGGACCTCAGGCCTTCCCCTCAGGTAGCAGCGTCTCCACAGCCTGATCTGGGGTCCCAGATACCCAGGCAGCAGCAGCCCCGGGGGTAAAGGGCAAGCTCCCCAGTGTGAGGGAAGCCCCCACTCCTGATCAGCCAGGCTTTCAGAGGAGACGGCAGGTCGAGGCAGCCAACGAGAAGAGACTGCCAGTAGGGAGGAACTGTCCCGCCAAGGACAGAGCTGATTCAGGGGAGTCAGGGTCCCTCTAGAGAAGAGCCAGACAGAACTGGGAGGTCCAGGAACCATAAAGCTTGGCTAAAGGGGAAAGAGAAATCAACTAGCAACCTAAAACCCAGATGATCCCAGGTTTCCCAAACTGGGTCAGGAAGGAATGTCCAGCTGCCAACCACTCTTGCTGCACTAGTGTTAGAACTATAAGCCTCCCCCCAATAACTCTTTAACTACTCTCCTCATTAGACTTCAAACCAGGCATCAGGACTGATTAAAGTTGGTTTTAAGGAAACTTGTAAAACATGTGTATGAGACAGGAAGACTAATAAACAAAAATGGAGACAAAAAGGATGCCCTCTGTGCTATTCTAGGATGTCCAGCTTCCAGGGGACTATCGTGACAGCTACAGAAGAGATATGGGATAGCTTTTCCCGGCGAACTCAGACACTGTTTCTTTCCACTTCTCCCTTGTGAGAAGGCCAAGGGAATTTTTAGGACGTTTAGACACCTTACCTGCTGTTTAGGGAGCCAGGAATCTGGGCAGTGTTCTGGGTCATAGCCAGTATTATGGAACTGAAGTGTCTGTTCATAGCTGTAGCGTAAATCCCAGTCCCAGACAGATAGCTTCAGGTCAATAGAGTTTCCAGCCAGGGGCTTTGAGTTATAGATACACCCTGAGGTATAGACCTGCGTATAGGAGTTAAACTGGACAGAGGAAATGAGAAAAAGGATGGTTAAACAAAAAAATGTATATATAATCCTTTTCCCAAGTCTAGAGAGAAATGAAACTCTGACCTCTTACTCTAGGAGGAAAGTCCAGTCCTGTGAATGAGCACCACCCTCCCCCTTTCCCACCTACAGACCTCATTTTTCATAAATAAGGACTAAACTTCAGAGAGTACTTCTTAATGGGGGAAAAAAAGACAAGCCAAAACTGGAAGTCACTGACCTGTCCACTTGGCTTTCCACGCTCCCAGGGAGTATCTCTCAAGAATGTGAGGGTGTCGGGAACCCTGACACTGTCATGAAGAGCAAGAAGGAAAAACTCAGAGAATTCAAACTCAGCTGGAAACTGCTGGAGGAGCTGCCAGACACAGTCAAGGAAGAGGAGAAACACTGGGGCCTGAGAAGAGGGAAATTTTAAGAGGTAAGAAGGGATTGTGGGGACCTAAATGACAAAATGATGAGGGACAAGGGACAGGGCCACTAAGGAGGTCAGGGAATGGAAATCTGAATAAAGAATAGTAGGGAGTTGTGGTGCCTCACTCAACTGAGTTTCCCTTTGAGATCAGTTTAACTTCCAGGCCCCTTCTGACCTGATTCACCACCAATGAATTATATAATAAAATCTCATCCCCATACTCCTTTAGTAATACCCCCAATACCTCCCAAAACATTCTCACCTCTTCACTGGCCGCAGCTCCCCCAAGTCGGGTGAGGAAGGGATGTCCAGCTGCCACCCACTCTCGCTGTACTAGTGATTGGAATCCAAGCAGTGTTCGGGCTTCAGGGGCTGAAAGCAGCTGGACGAGTGAAGAGAGGAGGCCATTGAAATCACGGTCACCGTGCTCTGGGTGATAGAAGGGACAAAGAAGGAGGGGCCAGGAAACTGAGGCAGAAGAGAATGAGGAAAGTAAACATGGCAGGAATAAGTGAGAGGCACAGAAGGGAAAAGTTTGGGGTAGGTAGGATTGAGAGGGCATATAGAAGTGAAGAAAAAACAAAGACCTTAAATGATTCACTTCATAGACTCCACTTGGATAGAAATACCCAGCTTTACAAGTAGGAGGCAGAATCATAAATCTGAAACCAACTTCCACATTGTCCTTTCCCACCCCAACCCCAATCCCCATCCACTGATGGAAGGATGGGAACAGAGGGCAGAGAACGCTGCTATTCTGGACTACCAGCTGTAGCAGGGAGGCAGAGGTAGTGCTGAATGACGAGTTAGAACTTGTGAGAGTCCCTAGTACCAGGAGAGGAGAATGTAGCCCTGTAAGGGGGCAAGGAAGACTTGTGGGCCTCCCTCCCAGGCAGGTGGGTAAAGGAAAAAGGCAAGGAAAGGAGTGGGTTGACCCAAGAAACTCACCTTGAAGTACTACAGAGCGAACCCTGGATGTCACTAAGACTGAGATGTCACTGGCCTTTCGAAGACAAGACCTGGAGAGGCAGGTGAGGAAAGAGAAGGCTAAGCCTGGAGGGAGGGCATGATGGGTTATGGGATGGAATAGAGTCTGACTCCAGAATTCTGCCACTTTTCCTTCTAAGGAGCAGCAAATAACAGTCTTCTTGGAAACCAAGGAGAAGAGTTAATGAGTTAATGGAAGGCCACTTACAAGTCCAAGTTGACAGATGAGGGAGGTTGGGGTTTGAATATATATATATATATATATATATATATATATATATATATATCATGACTTAAAAAAGAGGGACTACCTGACATAGTCCAGCCATCGTGTTCCTTCCAGGGCTGAGAGCCATTTATCCTCAGCTACAGATGAATCTGAGAGAAAGCAGAGCAGTTAGAAGGACAAAGAAATGGGGAGAATTTGGGATTTAGGATTCAGGGTTTATAGCCTGAAGGGTTAAGAGTAAGTTGGGTAGTGGTTGCCTAGGGCTGGAGCCAGGAATGAGAATTATGTATAAATGGCCATGACGCTCATAAAATTAAATTTGTTGTGATGGTTGTACAACCTTTTAGATATAATAAAATTCATTGAACTGTACACTTAAGATGGGTAAAGGGTGAATTTTATGTATGTAAATTATATCTCAAAACAGTTAAAAGAATACTTTGGAGTCAGGAAGACAGGAATCGTGAGTCTATGAGAGAGGGAAGTAGAGTAGAAAACTAAGGTTCATTGAGTTGAAAGGTTACTCATCTATAGAAGACTAAAAGGGCAAATCAGGTTAGGGTCAACAGACCTAGGGGTGGGGGTAAAGGGCCAAAGGTTACTCTCACCAGGCAGGCAGAGGGCCCTCAGCCTCAAGTGGGCAACTTGGACATCTGCAAGATTAGGCAGCTCATCCATAGTGTCTACCAGGATAACATCTGAATGCCCAGCCTGGAGCATCGACTCTACTGCTCTGGAGGGGAGCAAATCAGAAAGTAAGGGAGCAAATCTGCCCTGAACATCTAACCCTTGATTCTGTTCATCAAACCTCCCCTCACCTGATATCCTCCTTGTTAAAGTCACTGGCTGTGTAGAAGCCGCTACAGCGGAGGAGATCACTACCCCCAGGGTGATGCCAGGACAGGCGCTTCAGATGGGTAAGAGGGGGATCATTGTAGGAGAAACTCCTACCCTACTTTCCCTTGCCCCCACCCTGACCTCCCATAACCCTCTGATCCCCAGCTATTACCCCCATGCTCACACTGACCGGTCCACGGCCCTGGTGGAAGTGGCCAAATGCTCTCTTGACCTCACTGTCCAGGGTTCGGTTAGGGACCCAGAAATAATTTGGGAGGCTGTGAAATTGAGAGTATGTCACAGCTTGGCTCAGTAACCTCATTATAATGCAAAGCTCTTGTTATAAGGAAGCTGCTTAGGAGGGGATCATTCTAAGGGATCTCGGGTTTAGAGATCTCCGAGGTAAGGGGGATAGCTTTGTGGATGTCCCTAGGAGGTTGGAATTGGTGGGAAGTAAATATGACCCTAGATTTAGAGGGTCAGAAAACTGTAGGAAGACTGGGAGAGCAGCAGGGGTTGGGGTGGACTGTGGGATCACCTGGTAGCTATGTCGAACCTCTCATTGACGGTGCTGACCCTCCAGCCCCTGGCCCCCTGCTTTTTCCGCTCAGTCTCCCAGTCTTCTGATGCCTCCAAGAGGGGAATAGGTGGTTTTCTGGTGCCAGAACTCTGGCCTAGGGCGGAAGGGAGGCACAGAGGCGAAAGAGGAACCAGAGAGTTGCTCAGCTCTTTTTTTAGCCAGCCCCTGCTTTTTCAGACTCTTCACCCTTTCCTTACCCTAAAGCACCCTCACTCACCAGCCTTGCTCAGGGTTATCCCTGCATATTGCTGGGCTTGACTGCTCTGAGCTCTGGCTTGCACAATGGCCATGGTTACCTGTAGAGGAAAGGACATCCCATCCTTTGGCTCAGACTGAAGAAGTGAAAAGAAGGAAATGGGGCTCTTGTGTTGCTCCACTGTCTTTGCAACCAACAGAGAACAATAAAGGCAACAGTCAGGTAGGGAATGAGGTCAGGAGAACACATCCAGAACCACAGGATCACAAATGTTAATTCTAGGAGGAATTTTAGAAATAATCTCATCTAACCCTCCCTGTTTTTCAAAGGAAGAAGCTTGCCCACCATCACACTCCTGGTAATTGGCAGGGCCAGGCTAGAATTCAGGTCCCTAATTCTCATTATGCTATCATTTATCCCAGCCTTTTAGCCTCTCATTGAGGAGAGAAGCAGAGAGAATGATGGGAGGGATCCTGGGAAGTGGGAATTGCCAGGAAAGGATCCCAAGGCTCTACGGGGAGCAGTCCTTGGGTTGGGGCCTTCTTACCTGAAAAGCCTGAGGCTCTAGTCCTCCAGCCTCAAAACCAACTCTGAGCAGGCGGAAATCTCGGCCATGAATCAGAATCTCCTCAGGGATAAATTTAAGCGGGGACCCTGGACGGAGGAGCTGGACGCGGGATAGGCCACTCACTGAAGTCAAGAGTTGGAGAGCAGTGTAGCCATGAATCAGGATCCCTCTAGGAGGAACTCTCCCATCCCATCCCACTTCATTCGTGACTGCCCTCTGAGAACAGAGGAAGAATGAAGAAGAGTCCCAACACCCCCAGCAAACTCCTTCACCAAACCTCCACACTTACCTGCCTCCAATCGCCCAATGTTGACCAGGGCAAAATCATATTCACTGCTCAGGGGAGTCTCCTAGAACGAGCATACCACTGAGGCTAAAGACATCTGAAATCTCATTCATTGTCCTACTTTGGCAGCCCCTAACCTCCCTCAAGATAGTCCCCACTGAGTATCCATGATACATTCAAAAAGACGGCCCTGAAGCATAATTCTCACTCTCTCACCTCCTGTAATGTTTGTCTAAATCCTTCCAGACTCCCTTACCCATTTCTTACTAGCTATCCTTCCTTTGTTGCCCTAAACATCTCACCTGACTCCGCTGCCATCCATTGGGCTGGAAGGTGACTCTCAAGTTGGTGCAGATCAGGGTTCCAGGCAATTGAGGTTCCAGCCCCTTCCTCACCCCTGGGGCCCATGCTAGGATCTGCTCCCCTACAAGGGGAAGAAGCGAAGTCAGGTTATGACTGTTCCCAGTGTTACCCACTTCTCTGAAATGGGAGGATCTAAAGGGGAAGATTAAAGCTGCCCCTAGCACCGGCAGAATGAAAGCTTAGGAGGAGAGAATTTGTATTCTTCTACTGTAGAGCCTAGAACAGTGCCTGACACATACTAGGCACTCAGATTTTATTTATTGAGGAAATAAATGAGAAAAGAAGTAACAGGTTCAAGAAAACAGGGGCCATCAAGATCCAGACAGATCTGGCCTGAGAAGAGAGCAAAGGCAGAAGTGTGCTGAGCCAGGAGTACAGGGGTATCTTTGGCAAGATTTGACACAAAATTTGAGTAGGATGATATTTGGGGGAGCCTTTGGAGATCAGAAGTATCCGAAGGCCATTATTACCTGGGAGGCATCCAGAGGCCTGGCAGCTGCCAAGCTGATGAGTCCTGGGCTCTAGCATCCCACTTCCCTGGGCAGATTTTGGTCCGGAGAGCTGCAAAGGGTGTAGGTTAATCCCCAGGCCTCTCCAACCCTGGGGTCTCAGATTACCTCAACAGCCACCTCTGGAGGCCTACATTCACACTTTCAGGGGAAACTGAGATCGTGGCTGTGGGAGCTCAGGACCCGGGTTGACAGACAGTAAAGGGAGGGGCTGGTTAATGGATAATGAGACAATGAACTTGAGACTGAAAAAGACAGACCAAGCTTCGGCAGCTGAAGTTGATATGGGACACACCCTCTTCCTCTAGAGCCTTCCCCTCCCTTTTATCTCCACATCATTCCCATTAGCACCCTCCTGCCCACTGCCCCTAACCGTCCCCCCACCAGCCCAAATTTCTTCTCCTTACCCCCTCTGGCTCCTCCTTCCTGGGGATGATGTTGAAACTCTGGCCCCGGCCCCCCCACCACATTTCTCTGACTCCATCTGGGGATGGAGCAGTTAAGGGTGGGAAGATTTGAGGATGCTCAAACCCCTTGGGGAGAGGCTGAAGCTTGTAACTGAGAAGACGGAAGTCGGGAAGGAGGCAGGGGGAGAACACAAGGGAAAGGAGCATTGGGGTGCACGCACGATTTGGGGTCTTTTGAAAAGTGTGTCCAGCCCAGCTAGCAGAGGCTCCTCGGAAACTTCTGTTGACTCTTGAGAGGGCGGGAGAGATGCCCAGCCCCTTAAAGGAGAATACACACGATTTTAGAAAAGTAGAGAGGAAGTAGAGGAGCCTGAAAAAGGTGAGGAAAAAGTGGGGATCTGGGAAAAAAGTACCTAGATTCCCTACTTTACCCTAATCCAGATCCTATTCATGAGTATTGGAGACGGCCTGAGGGGAGCAAGAGTACTGAGTATTAACTGGAATAATTTGGGCCACTTCTCTGGGAAGCTCAGGGTTTTTTAGTCTTAAAGGGAAGGCTGGGGGAGAATGGGTAGGAGGAATGTGAAAGTAGTTCAGGCCTGCTTACTGCTCCCCTGAGAGACCTAACAAAAGTGGTTGAGAGGGAACAAATGGAAATTGGACTTAAGGGGATTTTTGCCTGGCAAGACCCAAGAAATGAGGAGGGGGTCAAGGTAGTGTTTTGTATATCCTTTTCTGGAAAGCATAAAATAGTAAGTCATGTAAAGTGGAAAAGTAGGGAAACTGAAATATTTCCAGGATGCAGACACAAGTGCAGATCTGCTTACTGGGGTGGGAGTGGGAGACCCAAGGGAAAGATATTGCCACTTAGTATATCAAACACACACACACACACACCACCCAATAGGAAACCAGAGCCCACTCCAGGTACATGACCTTTCCCTCCAACCCTGACACTAGATCTCCAAATTAATGATTCATATTCAGGACTTTGAAAGCTGAGGGCTGGAAACCTTTGTTCAGTTCAACAATCCCATCTCCCCACCCACACCTCTGCAACTGAAGCAAAGGTGAGTGTGGAGGCTCTAGAGGGAAGGAATGGGACTACAGCTAAGGGAGTCTGAGGGTAGGAAGGCAAAAATCCACATTTAGATATGAAAAAGACAGGAAGTAAAATACAAAGAGTTAATAGGCTGCTGTTTTATTGATTTTGAGTCTGTATACAGGCAGCAATCCTTAGGTGGGGGTCCCAGTTTTCTAAAGTGATATTCAATACTCTCTTCCCCACAGCAGAACACCCTTCCAGCCTCAGCTTTAGAAGTTCCCTGTCTTGGCTACAACTGGAAATCGTGAAGATTTTGTGAGAGACAGAGAATGTATCTGAGGCATATACCTGCTAGGAAAGTGACCCAGAAGCCTGACTCTAGAAGTCCTAAATGCTGCCAATCATCCCCATCCTCACTTGCATTCCAGAGCCCTCAATCTCTTGGGGGAATAAAATTTCCAAGGGCTTCCCAAGGGCTGTTGCAATAGGAAGAAATGTGTACCACAGTGTTAAAATCCCATTATCCACCCTCCTTCTCCCTACCATCCTTCATTCAAGAGCCTCGTTTTAGTCTTTAATAATTGGAGGTATAGGAGGAGCAGAGGAATACAGTAAAAAAAACCACCAGAGAAATGGAGGAGTCAGAAGCAGAAAAAAGAAAAATGAGTAACTTGGATCAGTACCCAGCCAGGCATGCAAAGGGGACAGCAACTGAGGACCACCTCTCACCTCCCCACACACACCCAGTGGAGGCTTAGTGGATGAAAGGAAGGCTTGAGAGACAAGGGGCTGTATCAGATTTTTCCATTTTCAGAATCTTGATCTGGTTACAGGTTTTTGCCAGGAGCGATGGACGCTGGGAGGTGGAGCTGAATGACTCACAAGATGAGTCACAGATCCAGTTATAAGCAGGGAAAGAGGCCAAGGTTCTTCCCACCCCCACTTCTCTCAGCCCTGTCAGCCAACTTCCTTCCGTTCCTTTTTTTACTGCTCCTTAACCCTGTGGCCAGTGGTGGGAGGTGAAACGGAGATAGTCTACAAGGGGGATGGCATAATATTTTGTTAATCAATTTAAATACAGGGAGGGGCCAAAACACCCTGTGATTTGCAGGTTGGGTAGCTACAAAATGAAAGAGACAGAGTGCCATTATGACTCACTGAAATTTGCAGTTGAAGGGCCTGGACAGAAAAAGGAAATTAGAAGAATCTGGCATCCAAGTGATTCCAGACCAGGAGTGAGCTTCTTACTCAGTCTTCTCATCTATGGCTGTGCGTCTGGGGCACTGACTCCTTGGAGAAAGAAGAGGACAGAGCCAGAGGTGTCCAAGTAACTCTGGGACAATCATCTCTGAAGCTTCTTTACTGGGGAAGCAAAAATGTGACTGGAAATGTGGACACATGGCTGTTTAGAAAAAGAATGGCAAAAGCTAGATTCTCAGAAGTCATTCAGAACTAGCTCCATTCTTTCTCAGTATCACCTCCCAAATATACAATACAAAGTCATTAGTAATTTTTGTTTTTATTGGTCTTTGAATTTTAGTTTCACTTGAGAAGAAAGTGAGCCAACAGGAGAGGGAGGATGCCTCCCAGGCCCTGTGCAGCAGTGAGTGGAACACCATCCCCCACTCCATGAAGAGATCAAATCTTAAAAACTTTTTTGATATAATCTTTTTATTTTTGTTGACAGAATCCAGTTGAGGGGAAAACTTTTGGTTAAGTCTTATAACTCTCAATAAAACCAGCATAGATGAAGGGAAGAGTCTGGAGGCCTTGCCCATAGTGTACTTGCTCCATCAGGGCTGGAGTGGAGATTGTAGGGTGTAGGGGTAGTACTGTCTTAAATCAAAAAAGAAAAAATAAGAACCCTGAAAATTTCCCCTCTCCAATAAAAGCCTCAGTACATACCCCAATTCCCTGGATTAAAAGAACTAAGTGCACTTATTTAAGCCTGAGAGATGATACCATCACTCAGTGAGGGATATGAAGTCTACCTCCCCCTTCACTCACAGACCTTGCCTTAACTAAGGAATTTTTGCTCATTTTGATTGCATGTCATGTACTCCTCTCCTCTCTTCTCACAACAGTAATTGCATAGGCTTGCCTATTCCACCCCCTCATCTTCCCAAAATACCACAAACCACCCTGAGTCTGTTTTCATTTCTCAAGCAATATTCCTTCACCCCCACATTCCACACAGCCTCCTCAAAGGATAAAACAAACTTTCCTCATCCCTATAGAAAAACATTCATTGACTCGGGGTCCCTCATCCTTAGAATGGAGGTTTATAATGCCTTAATAGTTACCCTCCCAAATTAGAAATTAATTTATTTCTTAATGAAAAGCTATAGGGCCTAAATAAAGCCCTCTTTTACCATACTCACTCCTAAGCCACTTCCCCACCACCCTGAATTTCCACCTTTTTTATTTGAAAAGAGGTCAAACTAATTGGGATTAGTTAATTTATAAATCAAAACAAAAACAAATATGATACAAGGTTTCCATTTTTGTTCATTTGTCCTTAGTTTTTAAAAACAAGTTATTGACTAGACTCTAATAACAGATTAAATCCAAACACAGCAGTCCAGTGGAGAATCAAAACTTTCCTGGTTTTATTCTCTGGGAAAACCCCTGGTCTATCTCCATTCCTACTGGTCCAGGCCAGAATCCTAAAATATAGCTGGCTGCCCGTGGAAAAGCTAGGTGAGCTGTGCAAATTTGGGGTGAGTTTACGCTACCTGTTGTTTGGGTGCATGTTTAGGGGATGGAAGTTCACGAGGTGGTGGTCTCACCAGTGTTTTGCTGACTCTAGAAACAGTGAGGTGAGCAAGGTACTCACCTTGGGCACAAAACTTAAAGATGACCAACCCAGTAATCAAGATACTATTTTAATGCACTATTTTTTGAAAATCAAGATCAATATTAAAAAATCTACAATGAATGAAGTATCAAAATTTTAAATAAAGACAGGATTCAACCCCATACTTGCTCAATTCAGTCTTATTTCTCTCACCCTAATCCGTCTTGTTGGATCCTGTCTTTAAGATTTGCTCATTATACATTCTTTTTCATTAATTTCTAGAAATACTGCCTTAAAACAGTATTGATCTTGATTGCTGAGTTTTTCAGTACCCCTTAAATTTTGCACCTGAGGGGAGTGCTCATCTCATACTAGTCCCAGCCATGCCCAGAAATATATATGCACCCTCTTTTGGAACCTATCTCCATTGACCTCGCTACTTCTTAAAAACGCTATTTCAATTAAAAGCCTAAGAATTAATAGCCACAGGAAATAATTAAATTAGCAGACTATCAGAGTTGAAAAATAAATGACTTTCAAGTTTGTTGAGGAGAAAGGAACCTTTCTAAACTGAACAGTTCCAATGCTCGCTGGCTTTGTTACCAGGGGGAAATGGGATGACAACTTTCCTGACTGGGCAAAAGCAACATAGCAAATACAAGCACCCCCAACACATACATACCTAACAACACATACCTAACAACCCATGTCTGCCTTAGACAAAATGTGGGGATTACATTCCACGGAGTGGGTTGTGAGTACATACAAGAGAAATCCATGTACAGAAAAATAACCCAATAACACTCTGGACACTTAAGTACACTTATTCCCCTTCTTCATATGTACCCAGGAGTGTTTACAATTGCATAGTTGGGTTTTTTTTCCCAGAAAAAAAAATTTAAAGAGAAAGTGAAATTGGCCCAGGATAGGTCCTCCAGTTTAAAGCTCTTAGAAATGGTGCTGGCCAGAGCATACGCTGTCCAGACTTGTGCTTTGTGCAAAATGCAAAGGAGCTCCCCATACTGTGTCCACAGGCCCACTCCCATCCCCTGGGAAAAGGGTTGGATCAGGGAAAAGGGGAAATCCAGACAGATCAGCTCATTGGGAGTAATCTGTGATCTGTGGCTATAGTTCACTAAAATATATATCTCTACCTGCCTTTTATAAATTGCCCCAACCCTACCCCATGTTTCAACATCAGTCCTATTATCAAAAATATCTCTTCTTACAAAGTATTTTTAATTATTTTAATAAACTAACCACAGATTAAGGTCAGCTATGGCTTAACAAAAGAAGCCAGGATGTTAAGTTCATTCTCCAACAGTAAAGAGGAAGGAGAATCACTTAAATAGGAAAAAAATCATTTTGAAAGCATTTTTGCTTGCTGGGGTCTTTTTGTATATTTTTCTTAAAAAAAAAAAAAAAAAGCCAAAAAGCAGTTGCTTCCTACAGAAACACAGCAGCAGAGGATGGTAGTGCTATATTTAGGTTTTTGGTTTTGTTTGAAACAGTCTAGCCAAAGGTCCATCCTTCGCCCACCCCTCTCATGGCGCTCTGAAACCCAATGTGTGCTAATTGCTAAGTAGTTTTAAAAAGATCACCTCTGCACCAGTTTACCTAGAGAAAAATCAACACACACAGCTGCTTTTCTCACTACTCTCTTCCCTTCCCCACGGAACTTTCTTTTTAAATAAAATTAAAATCTTAGGAAAAAAAATCACATCCTTAGCTGAGCTCAGTCCTCAAAAAGGATGAGGAAAAGATGGGACAATCAAGCAATCTTCTCTCAAACTAGAACAGATGACAGATGGCTGTTTAGAAGGAAACAAAACTTAAGAGGAAACCTTTTAAGTTCCTCCCTTTCCCATTTCAGTAAACTGACTTAAACTACTCCCCAGCTAGTAAGCACCCATGAGCACACACTGCCTTGTCTCTCCAGATCCTTCAGTAAGAAGTATTTATCCAACCCTAATTTCTATTTAGTTCCAATCAATAGAAAATTTGCCCAATTTCCCAGTTTCACTCCACACTCTCAACTCCATTACCATGTGCTTATTCCCCAACTTATAAGAACTTTGGTCTGTTTTTTCTTATACTGACTGAGGAACTCCTTTGCCTGTTTCTCCCTAAGACTTCTGCCCACCTCCCCATCCCCACACATAAAACCCTCCCCTACTGCTTTCCCTTAGGTCCTGGGTGGACCCAAGGGGTAGTAAGACCATCTTTCCCCTCCTAGTACTTCCTCAATCCCATCAAGATCCATAGCGGACAAGTACAGCCCTCGAGGCACCACCCAGCCCTGACCTGCTCTTGCTGGCCTGGCAGCTCTCCAGTGCACACACACTTAAAAGTTCCTAACCAGGTTCCTACAGACATTTCTGTATTTGCCTTGTCCACATGGGGGCTGGGTCTTGATGAGCCAATTAGTTGAGTTTAACGTTCTTTGTTTAGCCCCTTTGCCTTGAGGCTCTCACATTCAGAACCTGTGCACCAGCAGCTCCCCACCTGGGTCACGTTCCCTCCTCCTCAGTTCTTCCCTGTAACAGCAGGAGCAGAAGTTGTTTGTCTCAGGGTGTCCATAGAAGCTGCAGTTCGGTTGTTTGCATTTGGTCTGGGTTGGGGGAAGCCCCCGGGGAACTCCAGCCCATCCATCTGGCTCAGGGGGCTCTCTGTAGCCGTTGCTATAGGAATCAGCCACGCGGAAGGTGGGTGGTAACAGTGCGCCCCTGTGAACTCCATCCTTGGAGTGACTGCCTGGCTCCAGAGAAGGGATGCCGTCCTGAAGAGGGTAGGGTCGCCCAGGAGGGCACTGTCTGGGGAAGGTAGCATATGGTGGTAGCCCCCCCCCACACGGACCCCCTGCCAACTGCCTCCGGGGTTCCTGGCAGTGGACTCCACCCCCAGAAGGCCGAGGGATAGTAAAGCCCCCAGCGTAGCCAGTAGAGAATGCCATTGCCTTGGACTCTGCTTGGGGGGCAGTCAGCAGTTCCTCCCCACCATCTGGCTCTGGCTTTTTGGCTGGAGGAGGCCCACTCCCTACCCCTCCATTCATGATCTTCCTTTCTGCCTCCTTCTGCTTCTGCTCTGCCAGGAATCTTTCCTCAGCATCAGAAAGGTAGCGCTGGATCATCTCCTCCTGATATTGGTGACGGTGACCCATCTTCAGGGTTCCAACAAAAATAAATTTCCCTTCCCCTTGCATTGCAATCCTCATAATGTTCAGACTTTGCATCACCTCCTGGCTATACCTGCTCCCTCCATTGCCAACAGACTCAGATGTGGGCTTCTCAGATACAAGCCCATCCCCAGCTGCCTCCTCCTTGCCACCCTTCCAGCTCTTCAGTGAGTTTTTCTTCTTTTTCTCCAGTGTCTCAGTGCCACTGCTTACCCCCAAGCCCATTCCCATCCCTCCAGGCTTAGAACCCTTGCTGTGCATCAGGCCTCCCATGTTCTTCTTGAGCTTGCTACCCAAGGTTTTGCCAAAGCTGCCCAGTTTGTTAGCCACAGAATCTGCTCTTTTCTTGTCCTTTTCCCGATCTCGCTTCGACTTCTCTTTCCGCTTGCTGCCCTCGTTGCTGGTAGAGCTGCTGCCCACTGACTCCTTGTCTGATTCCCCAGACTCAGGCGTCGACCGGGGCTCATCTCCAGCTGAGGCTGTGGGGGACTCTGGCTGGGCTAGGGGAGCCTAAAAGAGACAAGAACAGGGTTGAAAGTTACCCGTGGTAACTGTCCGGGTTGAGGGAAGCCCTCAGGGACCTCTAGCCCATCCATCTGGCTTAGTGCTCCTGCAGCCGTTGCTATTGGAATTACCCATGTGGAAGAGAGGTGATAACACTCTATGAACTCCATCTATGGATTGACTGCCTACTTCCAGAGAAGGGCTGCTGTCGTGATGGGGGATGCTTCACCCAAGAGTGTCCTTCCCCAGTTCCAGTCAGCTCTCCCACGGACCAGAAAAAGCTGTATCTTTAATATGTTATCTCAGCTCCTGTAATTTAATACCTTTCTGTAACATGGAGACAACAAAATGAAGCCTGACTGCTCTTCTAGAGCAATGAGCAACTATACAATACATGGCCCCTACAGACACTAGAATGTCTTGTATTATAAATTTCCCTATGCCAAATGCTACCCAAAATTAATTTCAAGGACATCTTGACTGACCCCAACTAAGTCTAACCATTCTGCATCCCCTCAACCTTTAGACATTCAGCATTGGAGTCCATCAATTTGCCCTTGCTCTTGTGTTCCTATTCTGTGGATATGGTGATATCCTCACAGCCTACTGGACTAGGAGCTCTTTAAGCTATTCTGTCTCTTTAAGCTGTTCTGGTACCCAACACAGAGGTCTATGTATAGAGGGCGTGGGACAAAATAATGACATTCTCATGTTCAACAGGAAGTCTAGAAAACTTTTTTTGAAGAATGTGTCCTAGTATCAGAAAGCAAAGCTTGGTTAGACAGGGAATGTGAAAAACAGAGGGCACTAACAGGTGGAAAGGGAGGAAGAAAAGTATTTTGGGACTTATCTGATATTTTCCAGTTATTCCTAACCTTGAGTCTTAAACCGCCACTCAGAAGAGATTCAAAAGGAGACCACCACCAGATCTCGTTCTCCCTGTTGCTAAAAGTGAGGACAAACAAGGGTGGGGTAGAAGAAGTCCTCACCTGTGCATCGGAGGACACTGAGATCCACTTCACATTCATGTAGCCATGCAACAGATGCAATTTGACCTCTAGGGACAGGATTACACTGTGAAAAGGAAAAAAAAGGAATTTAAAAAGTACTCAGACCTTTAAAAAACAAAGCATTGCAATCCTGTTGGGAGGTAGGGTGGCAGAGGGCTACATACCTTGGGACTCAGGTGGGGACCCAGGGCTGGCTCTGAGCCATTGCTCTACCAGTCACTAAGCTTTATGACCCTGAGCAAGCCACTTCAACTTCCCTGAAACTCAGTTGGGGTCGATAATGGGTATAGATAATAGTATTTATCCTGTAGGGTTTTGTGAAGATTAAAATAGTATTTGGAAAGGTCCCAGCACAGTGTCTGGAAAATAGACACTATAAACAATAAACAGAAAATAGGCTACTATAAACATCCATTATGTTATCATTTTGAATATTATTTAAAAGGAGGAGCTTTTGATAATTAGTCAAGAACTTATCTAAAAGGCCCTAAATTCTGGGTTTTAAAACCAAACCCTCTTGGTTAGGTCCCAGTTGCAGGAGCCCAAAGAAGGAAGCACTGGTTAGAGGTAAAGAAGGAGCTCATGTACTCTCCATAGGAAGTGTGGAGGGATGCAGGAAAAAGGCTAAAATAACTCAAGTTCTGGGAGGTGAGGGAGAACACAATTTTCTTGCGGCTTAAATTCCAGAAGGGCAAAAATCTAGAACAAACTACTTTAGTCAACTTTTTAAAACCCCTCTCACTTGGGCTGTAGAAAAAGTGTAATTTGATTATCTTGATTTTTCTGATCACTCTTTTGGGGATTCTGGGATGTACCACTGCAAGAACACTCTTCATATTGTAAGGGAAGAATAAGTTGAGATCCCAGGATTCCCATTTCTTTCACAGGGAGGAAAAAACAGCTTGCATGCCTGAAGAGACCTGATGACCTGTCTCCCATCTCTCCATCTTCCCAAAGACACTGAAGCCAGGATGTGATTGTCTTGTCTCTGAGCTGAGGAAAAGTTCACAAGAGATGGACACTGTGGAAGAGATTGCAACTACAAAGCAGATAGAAACGCTAGGCCTCCCTCACCTGGCCAACTGGACATTGTCACTGTCATCTTTTCCCCACTCCCAGCCCTTTCCAGGGTCCACAGCAAAGTGCAAGGGCAGCAGCTTATGCTCTGAATCTGTAAGTGGGATCACAGCTGAGAAGGAAAAAAACACATCATCAAGGAGTCTCCCTGAAGAGAGATGCAAGCAACTGAACACAAACTGACTTCACTGAAGAAGAGATTGAAACATACCACAGGCCTCTAACTGCAGTCACTTCTTAGTTCGTTGTCAGTTACTTAGTATGTTACTTAGTATGTCAGTTACTCTGGCATTAAAAATTAACAGGTTGGTTTTCCCTTACTACCCAGCACACAATCTAGCCCACTAATCTCCACAACTCCCCACCATCAGTCAACTAACACTCATGATGTTCTTGCCAGTTAAGGTGGATTCAGGGATTCAAAGTCATTATTGAGACAGATACTACAGAGCATTATTTGGAAGGTTCTATGACCTTAATATGTATGTTCTTTACTCCAGAACATGGAGCAGGGAATATAGGCTACTGTGTTTTTTTTCCCAAACTTTCTTTTTTTAATTGCTTGTTTGTTTTTTAAGTTTAGAACCCTGGTATATCTTACAGCTTAGAAACACAGTATCAACATGTGCTGCCTGGGCTTGCTTGTCACTTAATTCTTTTCTCCTACATTCTCTTTTATTTTGGTTTTCAAGTAAAAATAAAGCAGACCAAAAGACACAAGTGACACACACTGCATTCAGCACCTTGTTCCTGGGCACTCTCCTTCTGCTCCATGGACACAAGTGCAGAAAAGTGGGCCTGATCATAGGCGAGCACCAGAGGGGAGCGATGACACTGGCTGGCTGGGACCTCCACGGGCAGATAGATTCCCCCAAAGGGAATAGGGGCGAATGCTGCAGGAAACCATGAAGATTATTATTAAAGCTCTGTTCTTACCTAATGGGCAACCCCTTTACCTCACTCTACCAATTGAGTCCCTGCTTTCATTCTAACCCCAGGTAAGTAGTAATTCTCTCCTAGGAAGCCTCATCCCTTAATCCCAGCTGCTTTAATCTGAATCTCTTGAGAATTTTGCACTGTTCTAATTGTTTTTTCTCCAGGAGTCTATATATCCCCTTTCCTGCCCTCCTTCCAGTGTTTGGCCAAAGACTCTACTTTGCAAATAGGGATACTCCTGGTGGAGTAAGGACTGGCTGACTCACCTTCCCCTCCGGAGTCCCTCAGCATGGTGTCTGCCACGACAACGATGGGCCTCCTAAGCACATGGGCAAGGACAAAGACATGGAATTCTTCTAGGCTCTCATACACAGGCTCCTCTGAACTCTCCACCCTAGAATTGCAGGAGGGGAGAGAGAGGAAGGGATGCAGTGGAAGGGAGGGCGAAGAAAACAAAATGAGACCCCTGAAGACCTGTTCTGCAAACAGGAAAAAGAAGAATGTCCTTTTCTGATTTCCAGTCTTAAGGATGCCACTCAAGATTGGAAATATTGATTATTTTATGTTACCATGGCTGTTTCTACTCCCATTTCACAGATGGGGAAATCCAAGAAGAGAGATTTGAAGGTTCTAAGGTTTAAGTAGTGGTAGGAATCAGGAGGGACTTTCCCTTAGTACCCACCTTGTTCAACATTCTTCCCCTATTCTCTACCCAGGAGCTCCACACACAACCATGTAGCCTCATCTTATGTACCTACTACAACCACACACATATCATACTCACCATGTCCTACCAAAAAAAGAAAAGAAACAAAAATTCCTGCTCCTATCTTCCTTTACTTGAAGAACAGCCTTACCGTCTGCCTAGTAATCAAATCAGAAATCTGTGTAATATTTACTATACTTTATCTCTCATCTTCAGTTAATCACCTGGCTTAACCAATTCCATTTCTTAAGTATCTCTTGCATCTGTCTCCTCTGGGCTATCTGTAATCCACCACTCTTGTTTAAACCAATGGCCCTCACTTTTCTGGATTACTACAACTGCCTCTAGTCTCAGTGTCCTCCAATTCTTTGTCCACTCTGCTATGTGTTCAAATACACAAATTGGTCCTACCACTCCTATACTCCCAATTCAGTGGCTTCCCATTCCCTAAAGCAATGTTTTTTCTTCAACACTGGGTGCTTGCTTCAAATGCTGATTTCTGGGCCTTAAATCAGTCCAACTTAACTGGACTTCCTTAGGGTGAAGGTCCAGAAATTGGCATTTTAGACAATCCTCCTAGATTATTCTTAGGCACAATAAAGTTTGGGTAGGCAATAATTTTTAACTTTTTACTACAGAAGATTCTAAAAAGACTTAAACATATTCAAAATTAGAAAGAATATTATACTAACTCTCATGTATCCATCACCCAGACTCAACAATTGTATACATGGTCAATCTCACCTAGACCTTGATCTGTTTCCCTATCAGCCCCTACCCCAACCCCACCCAATTACTTTGAAGCAAATCCTAGACAGCATATCACTCCATTCATAAACATTTTAGTTTCTATCTTTAAAAAATAGAAGGCCTCCTTTTAAAAGCAACCACAATGCCATTAATATCACACTTCAAAAATTTAGCTATAGTCAAAAATAGACATTGTTCACATTTCTCCAACTGTCTTATATAAATGTCCATGCATTCCAATTAGTTGATATGTCTCCTAAGTGTCTTTCAGATTAAATTCCCTCTCCCTTTTTATTTTCCTTGCTATTTATTTATTGAGGAAACTGGGTCATTTCTTCTGCAGTTTGCCAAAGTCTGAAGAGGATACAATTTTAATTCCTTAGCAAGGTACAAGAGAAACCTTAGCACAGCACACAAAAATCTGGATTGCCCAGTCACATCTATCATTCTGCACTACATACTCTGTATTCCAGCAATATTGAACTAACTGTAGTTCCTTTACACGTTCTGTGACTTTGCCATGGTTCCTCTCTTTTCTTCTAACATTCTCTTAGCAGGGCATTTTGGGTACTGAGGACTCAGTAAGGATGCCTGCCTACTCCTCACTTAGCCATACTTACCCACCACAGTTGGCTCCATTGGTACCTAAATGCATGCGAGGTTCACTTGAGGCAAGCTTGATAAGCTCATTCCATTCCCTCTGCCATTCATCCTCTGTGTATACCAGTCCTGACTGTGTAAGAGATAGGCAGGGGTTATCAAGCAAGTAGAGGTTAGGTTCGTGAGACAAAAGCCATCCCAACTCACTCACATTACCCCATGCCCTATTCTCTTAGCACTTGGCTCACAATTTGTACTACAAACCAAATCTCTTCTCCCTTTTATAGTTAAAATCCATGAAAGAATAGTCTGATCTTTCTCACACTTTTTCTATTATTTTCCAACCCACTTAAGTCTATCTTCTATGTCTGCCCTCCAGCCTATACCCCTCATCCCCCACATATCACTTCTACTAAATGACCCTGGATAATAATGGATGATAATCTTCTAATGCCAAATTTAGTGGACTCTTCAGTTCTCCCCTTTCTTAACTTTCATGTGGCATTTAATCTCCTCTTGAAACTTTCTTCTCCTGTGGCTTCCACAGTACTACTTTCTCCTACCTCTCAAAACACTGTCTACCCCAGAAATACTGGTGTTGTGTCAGTAATTTTAGCCTTGGTTCCTTCTGGGTGATCTCTTCTGCTTCCATAAACTCATCTACTGCCATCTATATTCAAGGGACTCTAACATGTCCCTCTCTAGCTCAGACTTTCTCTTAATTTCTATATTCCCTTCAACTGCCTACTGAAGATTGCCACCTGCCTAGGACTACCTCAAACTCTACACAAAACTGAACACCTATCTCTTCCAAAACCCACTCCTTCTTATATCCCTACCTTAGTGAATAGCAATAACACCCAAATACCCAAGCTGAAAACCAGGGAGTCACCTAAGACTCCTCTCTTTCACTTACCCAACACCTGGATCCCTTTAGTCAACAGCATGAACTACTGCAATGCTTTTACTCCTTCTAGTCTTAACACTTCTGGTTCATTTTCTACAATGCTACCAGAAAGATCTTCCTACATTTAAAATCTGATGTTTGCTTCCTGCTACTTCTTTTAAGAACTGTCATTACCAACTAGATATAGTTCAAACTCCTTAAGCATTGCATACAAAGTCCACTTCCTGGCCTCTACTCATCTGTCTAGTCTAATATGTAATTTGATTAGCTGGAGTTCCTTGAATGTACCATTGGTCTGGGCTTTTGTGTAGGCTGTTCTTTCTGCCTGGAGCAGCCCACTCCCTATCTATTTGGTGAACAATTTCTCAACTGTCAGGAGATAACTCAAATGTCACTCCTCTAAGAAGCCTTTCCTAAATCTCTCTGGTAGAATGACCACGCCACTCCTTCCTTTGTGTCTTCCCTCCTCAACTGCTATACAGACTTCTATCATGGAAGTTATAATCTGTTACTTTGTTGCAATTATATATTTACCTATCTCCTACTACTGTTAAGGGCTGGAACCATGTTATGCAATATGCCTAGTGCCTACTATATAATCAGTAATTTATACATGCTGAGTGAAACTAATATAGGGGCTTTAGAATATATATAATTTGGGAGACAAGTCTACCTTATTAATTTATATTTGGCTTAATTAGTATTAAAATGAGTTTACACTACCTAGATACACACTGACAGAGCAGAAAGAATCACACTGGATACAGGAAGGCATCAGGAACAAATTCAACAAATTAAAAAGCTGTTGTGAACCTATTATACTTTAATACAAAAAAATGACAAAGCTATTTTCAGTTTGTAAAATATTATCACAACTTTTTTCAATTGAAAATAAAGAGCAATGCACAAGTTATATGTGGGATGCTCTAGTCACTCTGATACATGGTCACTGATGCACACACACAGGAGGAATCTTTTCTTCCTCTCACCCTTTTCTACTTCCTGTTTTTATACACACACAGCCACTAGGTGGTGCATCCCTTCTAGCCTGAAAATGCTCTTAATGGGTTTCACCAGTAATTTCAAAACAAAATCAGAAGGCCTGAAGGGAAACAAAAGTGAAAATAAAGAAGTGAAAAGACATCAAACTAAAAAGCTTCTGCAGAGCAAAGGAAACCATCAATTAAACGGAAAGACAACCTACAGAATGGGAGAAGAATTTTGCAAATGATGTTATCTGATAAGCAGCTAATATCTAAAACATATAAAGAACTCATATACCTTAATACAAAAAAATAAAAATAAAAATAATAAATGGGTAGGGGACCTGAATAAACACGTTTCAGAGAAGACATACAGATGACCAGCATTACTAATCATCAGGGAAATATAAATCAAAACCACAGTGAGGTACTGCTTCATACCAGTCAGAATGGCTAATATCAAAAGGACAACAAACACCGTTGGTGGGAATGTAAATTAGTGCAGCCACTATGGAAAACAATATGGAGGTTCCTCAAAAAACTAAAAATAGAAATACCATACAATACAGTAATTCTACTTCTGTGTCTGTAAGACACTTTTTTTGAAATCACTAATTTGAAGATATATGCACTCCTACATTTATTACAGCTTATTATTTACAACAGGCAAGATACGGAAGCTACCTAAGTGTCCATCAATAGATGAACAGATAAAGAAGATGTGGCATATGTACACAATGGAATATTACTCAGCCATAAAAAAGAACAAAATACTGCCATTTGCAACAATATGGATGGACCTAGTGGGTATTACAGTAAGTGAAACAGTCAGACACAGAAAGACCAATACCATATAATTTCATTTGTATGTAGAATCTAAAAATAAAAAAAAACAAAACAGATTCATAAACATAAAGAACAGACTGGTGGTTGCCATAAGGGAGGGGGATGTGGCTGGATGGATGAAATACATAAAGGAGTTAAAGAGGTATACACTTAAAATTATAAAATAAATTAGTCACAGAGGTGGAAGTACAGCATAGAGAATATAGCCAATAATACTGTAATTCCTTTGCATGTTGACAGATGGTAAGTACACTTACTGTGGTGAGCATTTAGTAATGAAAATAATTGTCAGATCACTAAGTTGTTCATCTGAAACCAATGTAATCTTGTATATAAACTATATTTCAATTAAAAAAAAACCCACAAGGAGGCCCAGTATATCAGAACCATTTTAGTTAGTTTGGTATTTGATACTGGCTAAAAGAAGCACCCCAGTCCATCACTCCTCTTCCCCCACTCCAACTCCCAAAGTGGGGTATAATGCTATATGAATGGTCTGAGCTAAGATAATTATTTGGCCATATTTCCAGTATGGAACTTTCAATGTACTATAAACAAAGGGAATAAAAGATTGCTCATTCGATAGCCACTATTCTCTATGCATGTATTTCCACTGAGAACCTTGAGAGGGAAGAAGTGGCTGACCAAGAATAAAACATGGGAATTTCTGTGTCTCCTGTCTAAATACCATCATAATCAAACCCCACCTTTAAAATAGTAACTACTACAATTTAATAGCTGGAATTGGGTACCATCCATTCTCTGACTGTTGCTGTCACCTCTACTTAAAAGCTAGCATGCTCTAGTTTGGGCTTTTCCTGTCTCTGGAGTGGTCAGATTTAAGGTTCAGGTATGGTGTGAATTCAACAGTGAAAAATGCAAATTCTAGGCTGGCTCTAGCTCAGGCAAAAGAAGCTCTCCACAAGGTGTGCCACAGGGTTTGGAGGTGAAAAAGAATGCCATTTACTTGGCCTTGCCCCTGTGCTTTTATTTCCCTCAGGAATCTTCTGGGGGCAGACTGGCTGATCAGACTGGATTCTGACCTTAGTATCATCCTAATTTTAAGGAGTTCTTTGTTTTTGAGAAAGAAACAGAACATATTCTACTTACATATTTGAATTCTCTAGGACATAAAATTCTAATAACTAAAACAAAAAAATCTCTTAGTTCTATATATATGTGGCCTGTAACAACAAAGCAATAAAGGGACAAAAGAAAGAAGATGGACAGAAAAAGGGAAGTTTCTGAAGGGATAGTCCCATGGTAATGCCAGAAACATCCAGCCATATACATGGCAAAAAAACATATATACACAAAGAGCAGGAGATAAACACAGAAGACAGAGAGAGAACCAGGGGAAAAGGAAACAGGGAGACCCATTATGTCTATGTAAATAATGTCATTACTAAAGGGAAGGGGTCAACAAATGTTTTCTGTAAAGAGCTATACAGTAAATCTTTCAGGCTTCCTGGGCCGTAAACAACTACTCTGTTCTGATGCTGGAGCAGGAAAGCACTTCCATAAACATACACATATAAATGAATGGGCAGGGCTGTAGTCCAATAAAATTTTTTACAAAAACGGTGGGATTTGGCCCGTAGACCAACCTCTGTTATGGGTTATGAGTTTGCCCAACCCCTGATTGAAAAGTACAATCAGTCCACTGTTACTTTCTGATACAACAGCAGCCTCAATGCTAAACTATGCTAAACCCGCGAAGTACCATTCAAACTCAATTAAACAGGCATGCTTTTAAAATTTTTAAACAGAGTATATGAACAGCGAAAAAAAAGTTTCAAGCATTTACATTTCTATAACAGTTGAAAACATAGTCCTTAAAAATTGGTCTAGCCTTATTATAAACAAACAAAACAATACTAAAATCCTATGGACTTGTCATATCTCATTTTGCAAGACTGACACTAAAGGCTTACTGAGCACCTGTCAGGATAAGCACAATGTTAGATTCATCCTCTACAGGTGTCAGCTGCCCCACACCAGATGTCATGACTACATCAGAAGCATCTACCCTATGGTGTTAACTGTATTTTCTATAATTTCCAAGATAACAAGAGGAGTTAGCAGTGACCTAAGCACTTAGAAACATTTCCTGCTGGCAGGCACTGAGCATTTCCCCTAGGAAACTTTGGGAAACAAGATGTTGCCCTCACCTCTTTATTCTGCTGTGTTTGCTGCCACCTCCAGCGCCGTTTTAATGCTTCCTTCTCGGCTCCCTTCTCCATCAGTGCATACAAAGCTTTCCGCAGCATCAAGTCCCGATCATGGAAACCCCACATCCCTGTGGCAAGAAAACATAAAAGACACCTTACCTTGACTCAACTCCACTTAATTATGATACACAGACCCTGGTATAAAGGAAATCAGGCTAAAGCCCAGGTTCAAAGAAACCCTGGCTGTACTTAGGGTAAAGATACTTAAGAAAAAGATGCTCCTACTCTGGAGGTTCAGAAACCTTGAGAACTTGAAAGTCAGGGATAGACTTCATCTTATAAACTCCAGAAAGGAAGCCCTTACTCCTGATTTAAGTCTAACAACAGAGAAGCAGCAGAGAAGATGGGTCTGGCACATGGCAATCAGCATCAAAGACTGAGGGATACTTGGAAAATGGGGACTTTTTTAAAAGCCAAAGCAAATAATATATTGAATTATAGACTTTATAATTTGAAGTAAACAAGTCTCAAAAAAGGACTGATGAAAACATATCCTTTTAATATACCAAAGGAATAAATATTAAGTAGAATTATATATACATACATATAGCCATATACTGTTTGCCCCCTGTTGCTTATTACTTCTGGGGCTCAGCTGTCAAAGTGGGACCTATGCTAAACCCTGTGGTCTCCATGTACTCTCTGAATAAGACTGAAAAACCAGGCCAGGATTCTCTTCCAACTCCTGCACCGGCACATATGCACACGCACATGCACACTCACACAACTCACATACAACCTTGCTTTGAACCATCACTTCTGCCTAAGATCAAGTTTGATTAGATCAAGTCCTGCACATGAGATTTACTTCTATTGCTTTCTTCCTGCCAGGTAATGGGGACCACTTTCAAGACTCACCAAGAGAGGCTGCGTGCAGGAGGCAGTTTCCATCTCCAGTAGTTGCCAAAGGAAGCAGCCTCTGGCAGGTGGGGTCCACACTCACCCACCAGTTTAAACGCCCTACAGAAACAGGAAGAAAGGGAGAGAAGCAGATTATCCATAAAGCCCTTCCCATTTCCCTATTTCTAAAATAGATTCCAAATTTGCCTCCTCTAGGAAGTCTATCCAGAATAAAACCTTCACTCTATTATTCTTTATATCTTCTTTTCTTATATCTAGTTGATCAGAATTTGGTGAACACAATTAGTTAGATCAGTGGTTCTTAAGTGGAGACAATTTTGTTCCCAAGGGGACATTTGACAGTATTTAGAAATATATTTGGCTGTCATAACTGGTAGGTGTGCTCCTGGCCAGGGAAGCTGATAAACGTAATTATAATGCACAAGGCAGTTCACACAACAAAGAGTTATCTGGTCCGAAGTGTCAACCTTAGGTTAGATGATACAGTCAAGGTCATAGGTGGAAATCTGTCCTGGCTACTTGTTCTGGCTCTGATTCTTAACTCTGGTCAGAAAAACCAGTAAATACTGTAACAATGCTCAGCACAAATCCACCCTCAGTAAAGAAAAACAACCCGAAGTATATATACATTCAAAGTGTCACACAAGTAGCACCTGCATATATACAGTTAGCATGTCAGCATGTACGTGGTTCGACTAAACACATGAGCAATATGACAAAGTACATAAAACCCCCAAGAAAATGAGTCTTACTTTTGTAAATCATCTCATAAATGCCAATCCATGACTTACATGAGAAAAATATTTTATGAATGATGCTTAAAAGTTTTCTTCAGTTACTGAAAAATCCACAGAAAGATAAACTGGCCTACAATCTCACTAACCAGACAACTGGCTAACTTCTTAGAAGACTACAAATAGATGCAATGATGAGTACAGAAGGTACAAAATGAAAATTCAAGGCTTCCTTTCTGTGCCCCTGCTTCCTACTCCCTAGTCCTTCTTCCATGGGAATTTTTTAATATCCGACTAGTTTTCTCAGAACTCCCAGCTGCCTCATCCCATCATATTAACTAATCTTAACAATAATTTAAGACAAAGTGTAAAGGTAAATATTTTGGGAAAGGTTCATATAAATAAATGTGACTTTTAATCACCACTGTACATCACCTACAGCATAGGTTCTTTCTCTCTTCACAAGGGTGTTTCAGCATCAATTATAATTCATTTGTAATATTTTCATGTATCGGTTTTTAGGTATTGATTCTGAGGCCTTTCACGTACATACTGATTTCCTTTCTATCAAACAGGAAATTTCCAGAGCAAAGTATCTACTCTGTGTCCTTTCTTTAACATGAAGAAGCACTTAGCTCAATACACATTTACCTGACTGACCGCTGACTTTGACTGCAATCAGACCATACACTTGGACCGGAAGCTACAAGCCGAACCCCTCCACTTGGCTGCCTATGGGTGCAGAGCAGAGGGAAGAACACAGGAAAGGAAGCACTCACTGACCTGCCTGTTCCAAAGCAACCAGCATGGACTGTTCAATGAGGTCTCTCTCTATGAAGCTGCGGAAGTCTTCATTATACACAGTGAGATCTGGAAGCTGGAAGGCACAGATGGGCATTTCCAGGGGGTGCTCACTGCTTCCCCCACCCCCACCATTGGAGGAGACATGAGACCGGGCCAGGGAAACAATGCTGGAACTGGCGTGGGAGATGCCCCTAGACAGGCGTTTCTCTGCAAGGAGAAATGGAGTCACCTTAGAACATACAGAGCTCACTCAGAGAACTTCCCACTCACGTAGCGATAGTTACCTCTTCACAAGGGTTACCTCTTTCAGTCAGGAGAAACTGTGAGTCTAACAGGTTGCCAATTTCACAACCCTCTTTCTCAAGCCAAATACCAACGGAGAAATATAATAAGTGGTATTGTTGCAGGCATTCACATTAACACCAAATCTACATCTCTGTTTCTACCCTTTATGGAATTTGTCTGAACTTCTTCCCATGACTCGGTCCTTCCACTTCCATTTCCCAATGTAATGGGGATCCATTCATTTGGCAACTTGGTCATTATTTGACGGGAGGAGGAGGAAAAGTGAATAGGATTTCATTTGGCTAACCTGAGTCAACTAATCTCTCTGATAATTTGTAGGCTCTTAAAAAAATGCAGAAAAAGATTTCCATTATAGAAAATTAATGACAAATCTTACACATTCAAAAAATTTCTTATCAACCATCTGTAACATTTTATTTACATTATTTCCTACAACTTTTCTCGATGTTCATGTTTATCAGAAATGTGTAGGTATAGTCAATGCTTATTTAACATGCTATAGAAGAAGACAGTAATGCAGATAGTGCCCCAAATTTCACTTGTTTTGAATACACAGCACTTAAAATTCCCTGGCAGATATTCCACTATGATCATAATTTGTTCAGTGTAGTATTACAATTCACTGGCATGGCTTGAGTTATACGAAAATTATCAAAGGAGCTAAAAATCATAGGTAGCAGTTCTTAATCCAATATTTGCCACAGATGATACACAAAGTAAGTCAGGAGGTATATTAAATTATTTTACAGTGATATAATTTTTTAAACTCTTTTTTTTTTAAGGAATTTAAAAAGTACTATCTGCCCATGATGAAAAATCAAAATACAGCTGACCCTTGGACAATGCAGGGCATAGGGAAGCCAACCCCTTGCACAGTTGAAAATCTGCACATAACTTTCGACTCCCTGAAAACTTACTAAAAGCATACTGATAACCTAAACAGTCAATTAACACATATTTTGTTATGTTACATGTATTACATTCTGTATTCTTACAATAAAGTAAACTAGAGAAAATAAAATGTTTTTTGAAATTGTTACAAATCCCCAAAAAGTTTTCCAATATATTTACTGAAAAAAATCCATGTAAGTGGATGAAGCTGGAGGACATTATGCTCAGTGAAATAAGCCAGGCAGAGAAAGACAAATGCCAAATGATTTCCCTTATTTGTGGAGTATAACAACAAAGCAAAACTGAAGGAACAAAATAGCAGCAGACTCAGAGACTCCAAGAAGGAACTAGTGGTTACCAAAGGGGAGGGGTGTGGGAGGGCGGGTGGGGAGGGAGGGAGAAGGGTACTGAGGGGTATTATGATTGGCACACATGGTGTGGGGGGTCACGGGGAAAACAGTGTAGCACAGAGAAGGGACATAGGGACTGTATGGCATCTTACTACACAGATGGACAGTGACTGCATTGGGGTATGGGTGGGGACTTGATAATATGGGTAAATGCAGTAACCACATTGTTTTTTCATGCAAAACCTTCGTAAGAGTGTATATTAATAACACCTTAATAAAAAATTTAAAAAGAAAATCCATGTAAGTTGATCCAAGCAGTTCAAACTCCTGCAGTTCTAGGGCGAACTGTACTATTAAGAGGTATAAAGTGTTATAAAGAAATCTCCCTCTCATTCAAAATTCTTTATCCCTTCCCCAGAGGAAACTTCTGTATCCTAGAATTTTCTATCCCCACAGAAGCACATACAGTTTTTAAAATCATTTTAGAACCATGGAGCACAATATATAAACTGTATATAAACTTTTATATAAACTGTACTACATCTTACTTTGCTCAATAGATTTTTCCAAAACAACACATCGTGTTCTACCTAATTCTTTCTAATGGCTCCAGAGTAGTCCACAATATGGATGATTATAATTTATTTAACTACTCCTCTAGTAATAGACACTAAAAGTTGTTTTCAAGCTTTAACATCAAGCTATACACTACATATATGTATGTATCTATGTATGTACGTATGTATGTATTTAAGTATATATATCACACACCCACATGCATACATATATGATAAACTCCTAGAATGAAATTGCTGAATCAGACCATATATGCATTTTTAAGCTTTGATAGATACTGATAAATACTAATGAAATGCCCTCCACCGAAGTAGATGGTGGTGACTCTTTGAATTCTACCTTTATCTCAACAATTAGATTGTCATCCTCCCTCCTCTACTCCTTTCACAGTATCTGAGGAAGGCCTTTATCCAGGCTGGCACTCAGGATGCACAGAGACAGTGAGGGGCTTCAGCATCTGAACAGATGAGGCCACTGCCCATCAGTTTGGCTGGGGAGAAGGGTGAGGAACAGAATCCTCTCCAACAGATCCCCGAACCCTCTGCCTCCATTTAGCAGTCCTTCCTTTCCTTTCTACTTTGTACACAGAAACATGCCTCAGCTCCCCCAGTACCTTGAACGATGTCATCCTGCCGCTGGAGGGTGGGCCGGGGAAGGTGAGTGTTCTCTCTGTCAGGAAACCCTTTCTCAGGGGCCCTCGACCCACCACTCCCTTCACTAAAGGGTGGGGACAGGTTCCCAGCATGTACTTGACGTAGCTGTTCAAAATCACTGAGGGCAGCGCTCACATCCCAATTCTTTCCTGTCAGGAGACAAATCACAAAGTTAACTGGGCACCCGGGTACAGGGAAACTGAGGAAAGACACAGAACAACCATTCTTACCATCAGACCAAAACTAGCAAGCATATACTTGTGTATAGTTCAGTCATTCTTTATCCTTACCCTGCTTTAATTTTCTTCAGAGCACTTCATTCTGAAATACCACAATTTCTTTATTATTGTCTATTTCCTAAGTTCCATGAGCATAGAAACTTTGTGTCTCTCAACTGAAAGAGCCCTCAAAGACCTAGTAACCTTCCTCTATTTCTTTCACAGTATCTGAAGGCGGCCTTTATACAGGATTATACTCAAGACGCAGAGAGACAGTGAGGGGCTCCAGCACTTGGACAGATTTTACAGATAAAGGACGTGAAGGCTAAAGAAGTAGAGTGACTTGGCCAAAGCCAAAGCTAGTTTGCACCACGGCCAGCAGGACTCAAGCCCAGGTCTCCCAGTTCTGAGATCCAGAGCGTTCTTAGCCATCTACTGCTCTAGGGTGTTCTAAATGACCTGAAGTTACATAACAAAGTTATAGGTATGTGCATTTTTCTGAAGAAAGAGCTGATAGTTGTCATCAGATTGTCAAAGAGAATTGTTAACTCCCCCCATATTTAAGAAACACTACTCTATTGAAGAAAAGACCTTAAATGGTACATTTGTCATGATAAATTTTTCTGTTGCCTTCACCCTTGTGAAGAGAAACATAATAAATGTTTCTACAAAGGCCCCCCCATATTTGTTAAATTATTCAACAAATAACATATTGCATAATTGTTCACACTTCATGTTCTATTCCGTTTGCCACCACCTTAATTCAGCTCCTATCACCTAGTGTCCCACCTCCAATCCACCCTAAAGAATCTTTCTAAACACAGTTCTCACCATTTCAGTTCCAAGACTGCAATCTTTAATGGCTTACCACTGCGTACAGAATAAAACCTAGGCTCCTCTGGCCTGACCCTCAAGGTTTTCTATGACCTGGCCTTTCCAGCCTTTCTCTGAGCTTCAATGTCCCTGTCTATGAAAGGGGAGATAACGCTATAGGGCTGTTATGAAGATTAAACAAATTAAAAGTACTTAGAGCAATGCTTGGTACACAGAAAGCATTATATATGTATTTACTACTGCTGCTGTTATATATTGTCACTATAATTCTCCAGTTAAGCTGTATTAACCATCCCTGCCTGATGAACTTACTCTGAACAATTCCTTTGTCCATTACTTTGCTCACTCTGCTGCAGTCACACTGGCCTCTTCGCTGCTCCTAGAACATGCTAAGACTGCCCCCACCTACGGCCTTTCCACTAACTATTCCCACTGCCTGAAAGGCTCTTTCCCCAATATATCTACACCTCACCCTTCAGGTATTTGCTCAAATGTCACATTCTTAATAAGGCCTACCCCGACTACCCTTTAAAACTTCACAACCTACCTCATCATTCCTCTTACCATTTTCCACAGCACTTAACACCTTATAATACACCTTATATTTTACTTGGTCATTATGTTTACTGTTTATTGACTATCTCTCCCAACTAGAACAACAGGGCAGAGATGTTTGCTGTGTTTTGTTCAAGCATCTAGAACCTCACATGCAGTAAGTATTCAATAAACATTTGTTGAAGAATAGAGGACTTTTGTCCTGACTCAACGAATGAATGAATGATATCTGTCTTGAGCACTGGATCTGTATTTCCAACTGCCTGCTAAGCAACTTAAAATCAGGTTCTTCTAACAATCACCTGGTCCAAACTGACTGTCCATTATATTCCCTCCTAACACTTTCTCCTTCTCTCCCTATACTCCCTGAAACAGCAATGTTGTCACACTTCCTCCACACCATGAACTTAAGTCACCTTCAGCTCCTTGCTCCTCAGATCCTGCTCCTCCTCCTCTTCCCTATCTAGTCAATCCTCAGGCTGTCTGTACCCTGGAAACATCTCTCTAATCTACTCTTTCTTGTCCATTTTTATTGTCACTGCCCCAAGTCAGGTCCTCATAATCTTTATCTGGTCTTTGGTGCTTTGGGAGGGGGCTCTTTAGTCTCTCTACTAATCTCTCCCTTTTCAACTTTGTTCTTTACACTACAACCAGAGTTAACTTTTTTTTTTTTTTTGTAGATAATTATTTTTTATTGAAGGGTAGTTGACACACAGTGTTACATTAGTTTCAGGTGTACAACATAGTGATTCAACATTTATATACATGATAATTCTAGGTACCAGCTATCACCATACCAAGTTGTTACAATATTTTGACTATATTCCTTACGCTATACATTACATCCCGGTTACTTATTTATTTTACAATTGGAAGTGTCTACTTTTTTTTTTTTTTTTGCGAGGGCATCTCTCATATTTATTGATCAAATGGTTGTTAACAACAATAAAATTCTGTATACGGCAGTCAATGCTCAATGCACAATCATTAATCCACCCCAAGCCTAATTTTCGTCAGTTTCCAATCTTCGGAGGCATAACAAACAAGTTCTTACATGGAGAACAAATTCTTACATAGTGAATAAGTTACATGGTGAACAGCACAAGGGCAGTTATCACAGAAACTTTCGGTTTTGCTCATGCATTATGAACTATAAACAGTCAGTTCAAATATGAATACTCATTTGATTTTTATACTTGATTTATATGTGAATACCACATTTCTCTCTTTATTATTATTATTTTTAATAAAATGCTGAAGTGGTAGGTTGATACAAGATAAAGGTAGAAAACAGTTTAGTGTTGTAAGAGAGCAAATGTAGATGATCAGGTGTGTGCCTGTAGACTATGTGTTAATCCAAGCTAGACAAGGGCAATAAAACATCCACGTATGCAGAAGATTTCTGTCAGAACAGGGGGGGTGAGGTTCTAAGCCTCACCTCTGTTGATCCCCAATTTCTCACCTGATGGCCCCCCTGTGACTGTGCCTGTCTTAGGTTGTTCCTCCCTTGAGGAATCTTACCCGTCTCTGGCTAACCAGTCATCTTCCGGGGCCATACAGGGAAATGTAAAGTTGGTAAGTGAGAGAGAAGCCTTATTGTTTGAAATGGTTAGCTTTTTATTTCTTTGCATATTTATGCCCTGTAGCTTCTAGGCCCAGCATTTGTCTTGAGGTATCTTTACCACTTGGAAGAATTATGCTAATCGGTAAATTTGATATGAGGCACGAATTCTATTTAAGGGTTGTAATTAGGAAGGAAGAAGAAAAGCTATAGAAGTAGCAGGCAGAAGAAAACATGGGAAGATTGATTATTTCTTTGACATATCTTCTTGTAGAGTAACTTCAGCATGTATAGGTTTTAAGCCACTGCTTGAATTGTGCACACACATTAACATAATAGAAGTATAGTTACATAACCAAAGCATACCTGTAATTATCAGCCATCTCCAGTAAAACCAAGATAACCAGTTAGGCACCTTAGGCATTTGTGAAAACTTATCCATGATATGGTGGATATTGTCCAACTGAACTTGAACAGTCTGAGAGAAATCAGACAAATTAAAACAACCCATTCCTGGGGAATGTTCACATCCCTTATGTTCTTTTAACAGTAAATAGTCTGTAGTTGTAAGATTTTGGAGTGCTACAATTTGCACTTCTCCTAATTCTTGACTGAGTTCCAACAGTATAGATCCAGTCAAATTTGTTGTTTTACTGTATGCACAGGCCAGCTTAGATATCTCCTTCTTCATTCCCATGGCAAGTCCAGGAACTGGTGGGATGAGTGCATCTACACCTGAAGCAGTGCATGGATCTTTGTTGGGGTTTTTTAATGATCATCTTCTGGCATGAGTCTTCCAGAGAGTGCTGATGTTGGAAGTTCTTTTTCATATCATATCTTAGTTCATTTTCGGGGTAGCCCAATTAGGCTTTGATCCTCTGTATAAACACAAACAGACCCTTTGCCTACACTTTTATATGCCCTTTATACCCTTGTGTAGAACTCATTGCAGGTTACCACACAGGAACTGCCTTTTTTTTTTGGTATCACTAATCTACACTTACATGACAAATATTATGTTTACTAGGATCTCCCCTATACCAGGTGCCCCCTATAAACCCCTTTACAGTCACTGTCCATCAGCATAGCAAAATATTGTAGAATCACTACTTGCCTTCTCTGTGTTGTACAGCCCTCCCTTCTCTCCCACCCCCCCATGCATGATAACCTTAATACCCCCCTACTTCTCCCCCCCCCTTATCCCTCCCTACCCACCCATCCTCCCCAGTCCCTTTCTCTTTGGTACCTGTTAGTCCATTCTTGAGTTCTGTGATTCTGCTGCTGTTTTGTTCCTTCAGTTTTTCCTTTGTTCTAATATTCCACAGATAAGTGAAATCATTTGGTATTTCTCTTTCTCCGCTTGGCTTGTTTCACTGAGCATAATACCCTCCAGCTCCATCCATGTTGCTGCAAATGGTAGGATTTGCCCTTTTCTTATGGCTGAGTAGTATTCCATTGTGTATATGTACCACATCTTCTTTATCCATTCATCTATCGATGGACATTTAGGTTGCTTCCAATTCTTGGCTATTGGAAATAGTGCTGCGATAAACATAGGGGTGCACTGATCTTTCTCATACTTGATTGCTGCATTCTTAGGGTAAATTCCTAGGAGTGAAATTCCTGGGTCAAATGGTAAGTCTGTTTTGAGCATTTTGATGTACCTCCATACTGCTTTCCACAATGGTTGAACTAACTTACATTCCCACCAGCAGTGTAGGAGGGTTCCCCTTTCTCCACAGCCTCGCCAGTATTTGTTGTTGTTTGTCTTTTGGATGGCAGCCATCCTTACTGGTGTGAGGTGATACCTCATTGTAGTTTTAATTTGCATTTCTCTGATAATTAGCGATGTGGCGCATCTTTTCATGTGTCTGTTGGCCATATGTGTTTCTTTTTTGGAGAACTGTCTGTTCAGTTCCTCTTCCCATTTTTTAATTGGGTTATTTGTTTTTTGTTTGTTGAGGCGTGTGAGCTCTTTATATATTCTGGACGTCAAGCCTTTATCGGATGTGTCATTTTCAAATATGTTCTCCCATACTGTAGGGATCCTTTTTGTTCTATTGATGGTGTCTTTTGCTGTACAGAAGCTTTTCAGCTTAATATAGTCCCACTTGTTCATTTTTGCTGTTGTTTTCCTTGCCCGGGGAGATATGTTCAAGAAGAGGTCACTCATGTTTATGTCTAAGAGGTTTTTGCCTATGTTTTCTTCCAAGAGTTTAATGGTTTCATGACTTACATTCAGGTCTTTGATCCATTTTGAGTTCACTTATGTATATGGGGTTAGACAATGGTCCAGTTTCATTCTCCTACATGTAGCTGTCCAGTTTTGCCAGCACCATCTGTTGAAGAGACTGTCATTTCCCCATTGTATGTCCATGGCTCCTTTATCAAATATTAATTGATCATATATGTCTGGGTTAATGTCTGGATTCCTAGTCTGTTCCATTGGTCTGTGGCTCTGTTCTTCTGCCAGTACCAAATTGTCTTGATTACTATGGCTTTATAGTAGAGCTTGAAGTTGGGGAGTGAGATCCCCCCTACTTTATTCTTCTTTCTCAGGATTGCTTTGGCTATTCGGGGTCTTTGGTGTTTCCATATGAATTTTTGAATTATTTGTGCCAGTTCATTGAAGAATGTTGCTGGTAGTTTCATAGGGATTGCATCAAATCTGCATATTGCTTTGGGCAGGATGGCCATTTTTATGATATTAATTCTTCCTAGCCATGAGCATGGGATGAGTTTCCATGTGTTAGTGTCCCCTTTAATTTCTCTTAAGAGTGACTTGTAGTTTTCAGAGTATAAGTCTTTCACTTCTTTGGTTAGGTTTATTCCTAGGTATTTTATTTTTTTTGATGCAATTGTGAATGGAGTTGTTTTCCTGATTTCTCTTTCTGTTGGTTCATTGTTAGTGTATAGGAAAGCCACAGATTTCTGTGTATTGATTTTGTATCCTGCAACTTTGCTGTATTCCACTATCGGTTCTAGTAGTTTTGGGGTGGAGTCTTTAGGGTTTTTTATGTACAGTATCATGTTATCTGCAAATAGTGACAGTTTAACTTCTTCTTTATCAATCTGGATTCCTTGTATGTTTTTGTTTTGTCTGATTGCCGTGGCTAGGACCTCCAGTACTATGTTAAATAACAGTGGGGAGAGTGGGCATCCCTGTCTAGTTCCCGATCTCAGAGGAAATGCTTTCAGCTTCTCGCTGTTCAATATAATGTTGGCTGTGGGTTTATCATAGACAGCCTTTATTATGTTGAGGTACTTGCCCTCTATTCCCATTTTGCTGAGAGTTTTTATCATGAATGGATGTTGAACATTATCAAATGCTTTTTCAGCATCTATGGAGATGATCATGTGGTTTTTGTCTTTCTTTTTGTTGATGTGGTGGATGATGTTGATGGACTTTCGAATGTTGTACCATCCTTGCATCCCTGGGATGAATCCCACTTGGTCACGGTGTATGATCCTTTTGATGTATTTTTGAATTCAGTTTGCTAATATTTTGTTGAGTATTTCTGCATCTATGTTCATCAGGGATATTGGTCTGTAGTTTTCTTTTTGGGTGGGGTCTTTGCCTGGTTTTGGTATTAGGGTGACGTTAGCTTCATAGAATGAGTTTGGGAGTATCCCATCCTCCTCTATTTTTTGGAAAACTTTAAGGAGAATGGGTATTATGTCTTCCCTGTATGTCTGATAAAATTCCGAGGTAAATCCATCTGGCCCAGGGGTTTTGTTCTTTGGTAGTTTTTTGATTACTGCTTCAATTTCATTGCTGGTAATTGGTCTGTTTAGATTTTCTGTTTCTTTCTGGAACAGTCTTAAAAGGTTGTATCTTTCTAGGAAGTTGTCCATTTCTCCTAGGTTTCCCAGCTTGTTAACATATAGGTTTTCATAGTATTCTCTAATAATTCTTTGTATTTCTGTGGGGTCCGTCGTGATTTTTTCCTTTCTCATTTCTGATACTGCTGATTTGTGTTGACTCTCTTTTCTTCTTAATAAGTCTGGCTAGAGTCTTATCTATTTTGTTTATTTTCTCAAAGAACCAGCTCTTGGTTTCATTGATATTTGCTATTGTTTTATTCTTCTCAATTTTATTTATTTCTTCTCTGATCTTTATTATGTCCCTCCTTCTGCTGACCTTAGGCCTCATTTGTTCTTCTTTTTCCAATTTCGATAATTGTGACATTAGACCATTGATTTGGGATTGCTCTTCCTTTTTTAAATATGCTTGGATTGCTATATACTTTCCTCTTAAGACTGCTTTTGCTGTGTCCCACAGAAGTTGGGGCTTAGTGTTGTTGTTGTTGTCATTTGTTTCCATATATTGCTGGATCTCCATTTTGATTTGGTCATTGATCCACTGAGTATTTAGGAGCGTGTTGTTAAGCCTCCATGTGTTTGTGAGCCTCTTTGCTTTCTTTGTACAGTTTATTTCTAGTTTTATGCCTTTGTGGTCTGAAAAGTTGGTTGGTAGGATTTCAATCTTTTGGAATTTTCTGAGGTTCTTTTTGTGGCCTAGTATGTGGTCTATTCTGGAGAATGTTCCATGTGCACTTGAGAAGAATGTATATCCTGTTGCTTTTGGATGTAGAGTTCTATAGATGTCTATTAGGTCCATCTGCTCTACTGTGTTGTTCAGTGCTTCCGTGTCCTTACTTATTTTCTGCCCAGTGGATCTATCCTTTGGGGTGAGTGGTATGTTGAAGTATCCTAGAATGAATGCATTGCAGTCTATTTCCCCCTTTAGTTCTGTTAGTATTTGTTTCACATATGCTGGTGCTCCTGTGTTGGGTGCATATATATTTAGAATGGTTATATCCTCTTGTTGGACTGAGCCCTTTATCATTATGTAGTGTCCTTCTTTATCTCTTGTTACTTTCTTTGTTTTGAAGTCTATTTTGTCTGATATTAGTACTGCAACCCCTGCTTTCTTCTCACTGTTGTTTGCTTGAAATATGTTTTTCCATCCCTTGACTTTTAGTCTGTACATGTCTTTGGGTTTGAGGTGAGTTTCTTGTGAGCAGCATATAGATGGGTCTTGCTTTTTTATCCATTCTATTACTCTGTGTCTTTTCATTGGTGCATTCAGCCCATTAACATTTAGGGTGACTATTGAAAGATATGTACTTATTGCCATTGCAGGCTTTAAATTCGTGGTTACCAAAGGTTCAAGGTTAGCCTCTTTAGTATCTTACTGCCTAATTTAGCTCGCTTATTGAGCTGTTATATACACTGTCTGGAGATTCTTTTCTTCTCTCCCTTCTTATTCCTCCTCCTGCATTCTTCATATGTTGGGTGTTTTGTGCTGTGCTCTTTCTAGGAGTGCTCCCATCTAGAGCAGTCCCTGTAAGATGTTCTGTAGAGGTGGTTTGTGGAAAGCAAATTCCCTCAGCTTTTGTTTGTCTGGGAATTGTTTAATCCCACCATCATATTTGAATGATAGTTGTGCTGGATACAGTATCCTTGGTTCAAGGCCCTTCTGTTTCATTTTATTAAATATATCATGCCATTCTCTTCTGGCCTGTAGGGTTTCTGTCGAGAAGTCTGATGTTAGCCTGATGGATTTTCCGTTATAGGTGACCTTTTTCTCTCTAGCTGCCTTTAAAACTCTTTCCTTGTCCTTGATCTTTGCCATCTTAATTATTATGTGTCTTGGTGTTGTCCTCCTTGGATCCTTTCTGTTGGGGGTTCTGTGTATTTCCGTGCTCTGTTCGATTATTTCCTCCCCCAGTTTGGGGAAGTTTTCAGCAATTATTTCTTCCAAGATACTGTCCATCCCTTTTCCTCTCTCTTCTTCTTCTGGTACCCCTTTGATACGGATATTGTTCCTTTTGGATTGGTCACACAGTTCTCTTAATATTGTTTAATTCCTGGAGATCCTTTTATCTCTCTCTATGTCAGCTTCTATGCGTTCCTGTTCTCTGATTTCAATTCCATCAATGGCCTCTTGCATTCTATCCATTCTGCTTATAAACCCTTCCAGAGTTTGTTTCATTTCTGCAATCTCCTTTCTGGCATCTGTGATCTCCCTCCGGACTTCATCCCATTTCTCTTGCGTATTTCTCTGCATCTCTGTCAGCATGTTTATGATTCTTATTTCGAATTCTTTGTCAGGAAGACTGGTTAGGTCTGTCTCCTTCTCTGGTGTTGTCTCTGTGATCTTTGTCTGCCTGTAGCTTTGCCTTTTCATGGTGATAGGAATAGTTTGCAGAGCTGGGACTAGTGACGGCTGGAAGAACTTCCCTTCTTATTGGTTTGTGGCCCTCCTCTCCTGGGAGAACAGCGACCTCTAGTGGCTTGTGCTGGGCAGCTGCGCGCAGACAGGGTTTCTGCTTCCTGCCCGGCTGCTGTGGAGTTTATCTCTGCTGTTGCTGTGGGCGTGGCCTGGCTCATTTGGAGTCGCGTTGGAGGGGGAGCATCTGGGATGCTATTTATCTCCGTAAGCGGCCTCCCTGCTCCCTGCAGCTCAGGGGTTAGGGTGCCCAGAGATCCCCGGATTCCCTACCTCTGGATTAACTGTCCCGCCCTGCCCCTTTAAGACTTCCAAAAAGCACCCGCCAAAACAAAACAACAACCACAAAAAAAAAAAAAAAAAAAGAATAGAAAATTTTTAAATTAAAAAAAAAAACAAAAATAGGTGGCCGCTCGTTTTTCTTTATTCTCCGGCACCAGCCTCAGGCATCTGCTCACCAGTCTTGCTGCCCTGTTTCCCTAGTATTGGGGTCCCTATCCCTTTAAGACTTCCAAAAAGCACTCGCCAAAACAAAACAGCAAAAAATAAAAATTAAAAAAAAAATGGTCGCTCACTTTTCTGGTGTCCTCCAGCGCCAGGCCTCCGTTGCCCTCTCACTGGTCTTGCTGCCCTGTTTCCCTAGTATTGGGGTCCCTATCCCTTTAAGACTTCCAAAAAGCGCTCGCCAAAACAAAACAGCAAAAAAAAAAAAAATTGGTCGCTCGCTTTTCTTATGTCCTCCAGCACCCGGCCTCCGGTGCCCGCTCACTGTTCTTGCTGCCCTGTTTCCCTAGCATCCAGGGCCCCCTGCGCACGCACTGTGTCTGCACTCTGGCCCGGATGGCTGGGGCTGGGTGTTCGGCAGTCCTGGGCTCCGTCTCCCTCCCGCTCTGCCTACTCTTCTCCTGCCGGGAGCTGGGGGGATGGGCGCTCGGCTCCCGCCGGGCTGGGGCTTGTATCTTACCCCCTTCGCGAGGCGCTGGGTTCTCTCAGGTGTGGATGTGGTCTGGATATTGTCCTGTGTCCTCTGGTCTTTATTCTAGGAAGAGTTGTCTTTGTTATATTTTCATAGATATATGTGGTTTTGGGAGGAGATTTCCGCTGCTCTACTCACGCCGCCATCTTACGATCTTCTCCTGAAATTTATTCTGGACTTCGGGATACTTGCACTGCTCTTCTAGCATGGGCTTATCAGGGTGACTTTCAGACCTCGGTTTTCTAATCTCCAAGCCTCAGTCCTCAAGGTCCTCAATGTTAGACCCTGTTAGAGCATGATGAGGAAAGAAGACGCCGGGCGCGAGCAGCTGCAAGTGGGCTGAGACTATTTCTCACAGAAAACCAGGCTTCCCAGACCCCTTCGCCCAGAGTTAACTTTTAAAGGAATAAGCAAGAAACAGAGAAAACGTGGGAATCAAGTCCTTCGATTCCCCTTCTAAATTTTATTTTAAATCCATCCACTTCTCGCTCTACAGCTACCACTGTAGTCCAAGTCACCATTATCTCTCACCCAAACTATGGCAATACTCTTAACTCATTTGACTGACCACTTCTTCTTTGGCCACCCTCCAATCCATTCCATGTCCTTCAACCAGTATACTGTTAAAAACTCAAATCCCATCATGTCATTCCCTTGATCCTTCACCAGCTTCCACCTGAACTAAGAATGAAATTTAAATGCCTAACCATGGCCTACAAAGGCCCCCCATATTCTGCTTCCTGCCTATCCAACCTGCTTCCTATGACTCTTGCATCATGCTTCTTACCTCACTCACTATCAGTTTCTCCAATGTATCAGACTCTTTCACTTTAGGGTCCTTATATAAGCTATTTCTTCTACATAAACACCCTCTTTTACACATCTCTTTGTCTTATACTCCTATGCACCCTTCCAGGTTCAGCTCAAATGTCCCTTCCTCAGAAAGGCCTTTCTGTACTCTATGTCTAAGTTAGGTTTCTCTCTTAAACTTCCATAGCACCCTCAACTTGTCTTTCATGGCCTGAGTATGTGTGCACATGGTACATGTGTGAGAGGGAGAGAATGAGAGAGAGTGCATACAAGCATTAATTTGTAACCTAATTGTTAAGATCCAGACTCTGGAAACAGATTGCCTTGGTTCAAATCCTACTTAACTTCTATGAATCTGAGTTAATAAAACCTATATTTAGAGTGATTGTAAGAATAAAATAATGTATTTCAAGTAACACACAAATACTGAACACATTTAAGTGTTCAACACATGTTATAAGAGGAAGAGGAAGCATTTGAGCTGAATCTTGAAGGCTGAGGAGACTTATGGGAAAAGGAAGAAAGGACACTTGCAGACATAGGAAACAACCTGACAGAGTCAGGGAAAGACGACAAGGCAGGCCTGTCTAGAGCACAGAAGTACAGGAGAAGTAGTAGAAGATTAAACTAAAAATGAAAGTTAAGGACAAAGTCGTACTGAATTAGTTTAAACTGAACTGAAGCCCTGATCTTCCCTTTCCAAACTAATGATCTCCTCGCAGGTTGCTACATCAAACTGTCACAGCTTGCTAAGGGCTGACAATCTAAAAAATTACCTAAGTATGCTCAGAACTTGCCCCTTTCCTCACAAACTTACCTATTTGTATCATTATAGATTATCATCATCAAAAACCATCTGTTAATTATGACTCCAAACAAAGACTCCTACTGACATTATTTCAAGCCTTAAGGACCTTAAAATCTGGAACATTCACTTATGTATATATACAGATGAACATAAACAAAGCAGCAAAATGAACACATTAAATTAATTCACTCTACATAGATTACCCATACAAACTAGGAAGGAAAGAAATAAAATCATGGATGACCCCAAATATGATAATCTAAAAGTCATTTATATATAAAGAGGAAGTCTTGCAGATCTAGAATCATGCTTTTAATGGACTAATATAAAATTTCACTTGCATTACCTGAGCATAAATTAACAGTGGAGAAAGCTACCCCAAAAATTTAAGGTGAGAAGGGGATTTTGCATTTTAAAATTATGATGGGTCATACACAAAGTAGATTATTAGAAGTAACTTAAATGCAAGGCCTACTGGACACAAAGTATACTTCTGATCACCTTAAATGTTCCGGATCATCCTAAAAATAAATGTCACATTTAACTTTCTTTCTTATTCTTCCCTGATGACTCCTTACCTTCTAGGAGATCTCGGGCCAGCCCTGGCTCTGCTCCTGTAGAACGGACAAAATCCGACAGGACAGCATCCATGTCCAAGGTCATGTGATCATTAAGTACTTTCAGGCAACTGATGTGGGGAGGACATAGATCAAACTTCAGACCTCCACCTGAGAAGAAATTAAACATATAAGCCTCAAACTACACTGGAATGGGATGATCATAGCCTACTATCAGCAGCTTCCTAACCAAATGGGGAAACTAACTATCCTAGCTCATTCACTTCAGCTGAATTTATTATAAAAAGTACCATTTAGTTTCCTAATTCCTCATTAATTTTTTAACTACCACATTAACCACAAAACTATAGTACCACTCTGAATAATGATTTTCCTTTACCTTTCTAGAGTATTCTATTTTTACCTATCAGTTTGCTTACCCAAAATAATGGAAGAAAGCAAAAGACCACCACCCAGAAGAACCAACTCCCCCATCTGCATTCTCCTACGTAGCACCTTATTCATTTCTTTCCAGCACTTGATATACCATGAAATTATTTTAATTGCTATCTAGCCTTCTCCTCTAATACATAAATTTCATAGAAGGCTGAGGGGAGGAGTGATTGTGAGTCTTGTTCACTAATGTAGGGCAGCATGTACCACTTGGCATTTGGCACAATCCCTGGCACACAGGCCCTTAGTAAATATTTGCTGAATGAATGAATGAAATATTAAACATTAAATACCTTAAGAGCTGATTAGTGTTCTGATGCTAGCTGAGGAAATGAGAGGAACAAACTAATAGCCATACACTGTTCAGAATAAAGCAATAAGCTATGATGCAAGGCAAAGTGGAGATCCCAAACGTTCATAACATAAGTCAATCTTTGTCCATGAACTTTGTCCATGAACCCAGGAAACATGCCTTTCTCCACCCAGGACAAATGACTGCCACTTACGTTCACCTGAAAAAGAACTTTTCTTTTAGACTTGACTTTGGCAGAAACTATGTCCCTGAGTTGTTAGCCTAGCATGGATCTACATTCCTCTGAAGTTAGCAGTTCCAGCTGGGGAAGCAGTAACAGAGTGAAGAACAATCTCTACCCAAATTCTGCCACATGAGAAGGTTTACAGTTCTCTGTAGAAGAGGACTTGTTTATAAAGTCACCAGGTACATGGCTGTCCTACCATCCCCACCAATCCCTGGCCTTTTGGGGAAAGCCAAAAGCAGAATTCTCAAAGGTAAAGGATGACTCAGATGACTGTCACTTCAGAAACATCTCCTAAACAATCAAGTCTAAAAGGTGACTTGGATACTTTTTTCTTCACATCTCCCCAGACCCTAGGACACAACTTGGTTACTGGTATGATCAGATCCTGATTTTCTGCATTCTTCAGAAATATTAAGGCAAAAAACCAGCAATGATCTATGAGTCATAAAATCAGTAGGTCACTAACTTGATTAACAATTTTTTTTTAGAGAGGAAGATGGCAAAATATTATCTCCTGCATGTTCCACTATTACAAGAGGTCCGAGTGCAGGGACATGTTTTATTTACATTTGTAGCCCCAACATCTAACACAGCATCTAATTGCAAGCAGTCAATAAATGCCTGATGATTAAATGACTAAGTGAACTTCCACATCACCCACCACCAGACCAATTAATTTGAGGCTTAACTTAGCAGATCACAAATGGTAGGGCACTTCATACTTCCTATCAGCCCTCTATTTCTAAGGTCTCACCTGGTCCCAATCCATCTTTTGAAGTTTTAGAAACTGTCCTTCCTAAAGAGACATCAATTAAACTGTTACTACTTCTACCACCCTCACATTATGATTTTTACCTACAACTATATATGATTAGCTGGTTGACTTTGGTCATATTACTCACAGGGTTTCACATGCTTCCTGTATATCCTACACTTGGATTCAGTGACTTCTAAGATCCTTTTCAGGTTTAATATAAACTTCCTCAGTTCACTTCAGCCTCATACACTATGATCCTTACATTCTCTGTTTTGGCTATTTATTATCACTGTCTACTTTACTTCCATTTCAGTGTAACACTTGTCAGAAAAGGCTACTAATAAATAAATAACTTTTGGCTGAAGATATATCAAAGCCAAAACGTTAAGTTATAAAACAAATAATTTCCTTATATTCAATATTTAAATATTAAATTCCTTCAGAACTCACAGATGAATGAGCGGCTTCTTCCTCCCCTAATACAGACAAGAATTCCTTCTCCAAACCCACTTCAGTTACATTAGGTCACAGAAGATGGCAGCAGCCCAAATAACTTAAATGCAGGAATAATCCAAAACCAACAGCATAGAGGCAAAATGAATTTCAATCTTCTCTCTTGCAGAATACAAATACACAGAAATCTGTCGCATTCCTATACACTAACCATGAACTAGCAGAAAGAGAAATCAGGAGAATAGTTTCATTAACAATTGCATCAAAAAGAACAAAATACCTAGGAATAAACCTAACCAAGGAAGTGAAAGACCTATACTCTGAAAACTACAAGCAACTCATAAGAGAAATTAAAGATACCAAAAAATGGAAACACATCCTGTGCTCATGGATACGAAGAAATAATATTGTCAAAATGGCCATCCTGCCTAAAGCAATCTACAGATTCAATGCAATCCCTATCAAAATAACAACAGCATTCTTCAATGAACTAGAGCAAATTGTTCTAAAATTCATATGGAAGCACAAAAGACCCCAAATAGCCAAAGCAATCCTGAGAAGGAAGAATAAAGCGGGGAGGATTACACTCCCTGACTACAAACTCTACTACAAAGCCACAGTAACCAAGACAATTTGGTATTGGCACAAGAACAGATCCATAGACCAATGGAACAGACTAGAGAGCCCAGATATAAACCCAAGCATATATGGTCAATTAATACATGATAAAGGAGCCATGGATATACATATACAATGAGGAAATGACAGCTTCTTCAACAACTGGTATTAGCAAAACTGGACAGCTACATGTAAGAGAATGAAACTGAATTATTGTCTAAACCCACACATAATAGTAAACTCAAAATGGATCAAAGACCTGAATGTAAGTCATGAAACCATAAAATTCTTGGAAAAACATAGGCAAAAATCTCTTGGACATAAACATGAGCAACTTCTTCATGAACATATCTCCCTGGACAAGGGGAAAAAAAAGCAAAAATGAACAAGTGGGACTATATCAAGCCGAAAAGCTTCTGTACAGCAAAGGACACCACCAACAGAACAAAAAGGCATCCTACAGTATGGGAGAATATATTCATAAATGACACATCCGATAAGGGGTTGACATCCAAAATACATGAAGCGCTCACGCACCTCAACAAACAAAAAGCAAATAATCCAATTAAAAAATGGGCAGAGTATCTGAACAGACATTTCTCCAAAAAAGAAATTCAGATGGCCAACAGGCACATGAAAAGATGTTCCACATCGCTAAACATCAGAGAAATACAAATTAAAACCACAATGAGATATCACCTCACACCAGTAAGGATGGCCAGCATTGAAAAGACTAAGAACAACAAATGTTAGAGAGGATGTGGAGAAAGGGGAATCCTCCTAAACTGCTGATGGGAATGTAAATTAGTTCAGCCATTGTGGAAAGCAGTATGGAGGTTCCTCAAAAAGCTCAAAATAGACATACCATTTGACCCAGGAATTCCACTCCTAGGAATTTACCCTAAGAATGCAGCAGCCCAGTTTCAAAAAGACATATGCACCCCTATGTTTATCACAGCACTATTTACAATAGCCAAGAAATGGAAGCAACCTAAGTGTCCATCAGTAGATGAATGGATAAAGAAGATGTGGTACATATACACAATGGAATATTATTCAGCCATAAAAAGAAAACAAATCCTACCATTTGCAACAACATGGCTGGAGCTAGAGGGTATTAGGCTCAGTGAAATAAGCCAGGTGGAGAAAGCCAAGTACCAAATGATTTCACTCATCTGTGGAGCATAAGAACAAAGCAAAAACTGAAGGAACAAAACAGCAGCAGACTCACAGAACCCAAGAATGGACTAACAGTTACCAAAGGGAAAGGGACTGGGAGGATGGGTGGGAAGGGAGGGAGAAAAAGATAAGGGAGAAAACGATTAGCACACATAATGTAGTGGTGGGGGGGAGAGGCACCAGGAAGGCAGTATAGCACAGAGAAGACAAGTAGTGACTCTATAGGATCTTACTATGCTGATGAACAGTGACTGTAATGGGGTATGTGGTGGGGACTTCATAATGGGGGGAATCTAGTAATCACAATGTTACTCATGTGATTGTATATTAATGATACAAAAAAAAAATTGTATAGAACAGTACAAGGTTTTCAACTGACCATGAGCCATTTATATAATTTAAAAAGGCTATGTGAATGTGAAAAAAATGTATTTCCCCTCATTTTTACTCTAAGACTGCCATCTAAACCAGCTCATAAAATTTTAGAAATGAAAGGGGAAAAAAAATGCAAAGCAACTTAGTAAAGCCATATTAATAACTTTCTAATAGAATGTTGGAAACATACAATAAGCACACAAATAGCAGTCAGCAAAAAGTACTCAGCAGGAAAGAAGAGGTGATAAAGCCACAGGCATGTAGGTAATTGTCCAGCCAGACACGGGCTTCTGAGTGAGAAAAGCCAATGAAAACCATCAATGTTATGGTATAGATCTCATATGCCAACACAGTAGGTCATTCTTTTCAAAAAATATTTTAAAAAAGTAATTTAGAGGTCCAAAATTAGCTAGAATGACTTGCTCAAAAATTCAAACACTAAACCAAACTTCTTGGCAGCATATTCTCATATTTGGTGTCTCCAGGTGCATGCGTGGACTCCACCCTAACTCCACCCAGTAGGTGAGAAAAGCAGCTTTTGTTATGTCATCACCAACAACTGGTTTGAGCTTCTCAAATTCCAAATGGGAGACTATCCAAGGCAATGACTAAAGCCCACAGTCCTTAGCTCTGTCTCAGCACACAGGAAGGAAAAAAAGAAAACAAAACACTAGCTTTCAAACTTTCAAATGAAACAGGAGGAGGCATTCAAATATTTATTGACTGAATGGTCATTAGACAAATCTCAACTTCAGTCAAAATCCTCCAATCTTGCAACAGGAAGATGTTTAATTCAACAACTGTCCCTATGCAAGAATCATTCTGCTACATCTATGACCAGATAAATCCAGTCTGTCCGGATGAATGCAAGCTTTGATGGAGGGCTCATTCCTTTGCCACGATGTCCACTTTATTGTAGGACAATTCTAATAGTTAGAACATACTTTTCTAAATTAAATCACCAGCCTTCATCCCCCTATAACTTTCACATAATGGTCCTTGTTCTGTTCTCCAGAGAAATAAAATCTCCCAAGAATGATGGAATTTTCACGGGAAATGATTAGATAAAGCACTTCTCATAAATATTTGTTGTGGATCAACAATACAGTGTTATTGTGAGCTAGCCAGTTGCCTATATTTTCAAAATCCTTCCTTTTGGAAGTTCCACTTCCATGCCCTCTTGAGGTGATGACAGCAATAAAGAATAATAACTAAAAAGTTAGTATTAAGCAGTTTCAAAAACACTGCCTTTCTTATTCATTAACAACAACACTCCTGCAGCAGACTTTTATTTTCAGTTTACAAATACAAAAACAATTAAGGCTTGAAAAGTCAGGTGGGTTGTCCAAAGTCTGAACCAGATATTTTAGATACATGCTCTCTACTGTACCACACTGCTTCTCAAGGCATGAGGATATTAGAGATCCCAGAACTGCATTGATTCTTACCCATTTAATTTTTTCACTATAGAAAGGGATATGCCTCTCTCATATATTTATTAAAGACTTAGACACCTGCCTTGTATTTTCCTCACTTCAAATTCTCCTACCTTCCTCAGCAATTTCAACACCCATCTGCACAATCCATCTACCATATCTGCCTTACAGTTTCATAATCTCATCAAATGCAGAGACCTCCATCTCTCCTCCAACAACTCAGTAATGGACACTGCCATCTCCTGAAAACCTCTAAATTTTCAATTCCCAACATCTTACTATGGCTACAACCTCATTTCCTTCCAGTTCTTCCTCTCTACAACTAAGCCTGCTCTCTCACCTCAAGATATCCTCATGTCAGACTGAGACACGCAATTCCTTAACCACCTTATTCATTAATTCAACAAAAATTATGGAGAGCCTACTATGTGGCAGGCACTATGGTCAGGATTAGGAACACAGCAGTGAACTAGACAGAAACATTTCTACCTCCACAAAACTTCCAGTAAGGAGGGAAAAAAAACACAAGATTTCACAAAGAATTATAAGAAAGAAATATTGGGGGTGGGGGTGCTATCTCCCACAGGGAGTAAGGAAAAGCTCTCCCAAGGAAGTGATAATACATCTAAGGACCAAAGAATGAGTAGGAATTTGAGAGACAAATGAGAAAGACAGAATGCTCTGAGCAGAGGAAACATATATCAACATCTGAGCCAGGAAGGAACGCCAAGTAAGAATGGTGCAAAGAATGATGAAGGCCTAGTGGCTCTGTTAAAGACTGAGATTTATCCTAAAAGTAATGAGAAGCCATTGAAGGGTATTAAGTGGGGGCAGGACATTATCAGATTTGAATTATATTAAAACATCATCTTGGTTGTAGCGAGAAGAATAGTTTGGAAGGCGCAGAAAGGACTGTTTAGAAAATAATTGCATAAGAGATTATGGTAAACTGGACTAGGATAATAGCAGTGAAGATGGAGGAAAACGGATAGACTCCACTTTGGCCCTTCTTGCCTAAGTGAATGTGAACCCAATGACTGGTAACTTATTTTCCTACAAAAATTTGGGTCCTTCATCCTTCTATTTCACCTGCCCAACCTGGATAGATTCCCATGGTGAACTTCTCTGCACTGAATGAGGCTACTGAGCAACACAAGATCGTGTGACCTTGCAGAATACCCAAAATCAAGCAAAAGACAGCAGCTGAAAGGAATGACTTCCAGTGGTACCTCAACCAGTCTTCTCAGTTGCTCTCCACTACCTTCACCATTCTCCTTGAGCCTCTTACCCAATCCTTACCACTTCCCATACTCCTGGCTGATGACCTTGCCTCCAACTTCACAGAAAACATTACGAAGCAAAGCAAGGGAAGTTCCTTCACATTTCCTCCTTTGCCCCTACCTACTAGCTGCCATTCTCCTCTTCCTTGCAAACTCCTTAATATAGACTCCATTCACTGATGCTACTTTCTCACCTTAGGCTCAGCCCTTAACTTACCCAAATAGGCTTCTATTGAAAGAGAATGGCACTGACTCATAGATAAGATCATCACAACCCTCCTTACTGCTTATCAAAAGTGGTGTCTTTGCAGCATTTGACACTTACTGACCACTCCTCCTGCCTCTCTGGCTCTGCATCTTGGTCATCTTTGTGGACTCTTTCTCCTGTGCCTGCACCAAAATTTAGTGCCCCTACAGTTCTAAATTCAGGCCTTCTATCTTCTCATTTTAAAAAATCCCCATGAGAAACTTCATTCATGCCCTTGAGCACCCAAATGCTGATAACTCCACATGTATTCATAGCCCCAAATTCTTTCCACCTCATCTGGGAATCCCACATGCACTTCAAACTCAACACATAAAAACATGAGCTCATTCTCTCATCTCTGTCCCTCACTCTTTCAAACTACTCCTCTGTCAGTATTGCCTATTCTAGAAAATGGCATATTCCCCCAGTCAACAAAGTCACAAGCCTGGATTAACTTCTCTCTTGCCTTATCCTCACTCACAAGTAATCCTTCCCTAAGTTTTACAAATTTTACCTTGAAATTTTCTCAAATCCACCCAACTCTTTCCACAGGTTACATCACTTTTATTCCCTCTCAGGTTTTCATAACCTGGTACACAGGAAATAGCTCCCTAATTACTTCCTCTTCCTCTCTCTAGCCATTGATTGCTTGTGGAGGCTAATCAAAATTCCTATCCATGATAAATGAGGCCCTTCATCATCTAGCTCTACCTAACTCTCCAGCCTTGCTTGCCTCTTATAGTTCCCCTTGCTGTACTGGTAGTTCCCCAAGTCCATATGTGCTTCAAATTTCAGTTCCTTTGCACATATTGTTCCCTCTGCCTGGAATGCTCCTGCTCTAGGAGGCCTATCTCTTCTTTTAAGACTAACTTGAATGCTACCTCATTTGCAAAACCTTTACCTTCCTGAGTTAAATTGCCCACTTCCTCCTTAGTGATACACCTTGTACTTTACCTATATCACATAATTTATCACACTGCACAGTACTGTGTTTATTTACATGTTTGTCTTCCCACCAGACCAAAAGCAATTTGGGGGCAGGAATGTTGTCTTGTTCTCTATCCCTAGTACCCAAGCACCTAGTTGGTACTCAACTTTTGTTCAGATGGAACTGAATTGTACTTGAACAGTACCCAAATACAAACACACACACATGCAGGGTATTGTTGATAATCAGACATATGTTACGTGATAATCAGATAATCATTGTTATAAACAGGCAAGTCTAAAACAATGGCTCATCCCAAGGACATTTGCTCAAGATTGTTATATGATCTTATTTGCAACAGATTTCTCTTCCTAAATATTATTTAGCTACAACCAATATTAAAATCAATATGCATGCTCTCTTGAGGGCCCTACTTAGTAACAGAGAAAAATGACCCCAAATTATATACCAATTGTAGATAATACAGCTACTTTTAAATGCCTGAGAAATTACTGACCCCATTCTCTCATCTACAACATCCCCTAAAGTTTCACCCATTCTCCTGGTTCTACTGATGCATTACAGCTGTGTCTGAGTCCTCTCCAAATGCTCCCAAAACTCACTAGAAAAACACAACATTCAAGACTATCAAGAATATTCAAAGGTCAGAGGGTCCTCCATGTCTACAATGTGAATCCTGAAAAATCCAGACAGGGAGAAAGAGGAGGGACAAAACCCTTAGAAATTTCACACAGTTCTCGATTAGGTGGGAGGGAGAGATGAAAGACTGTCTTGGCAGATTGCTTTTAGTTAATATGGGTCCTTCCACGTGAAAGAAACAAAATATAATCTTCTTAGGAAAAAGAGAACATGGCCAAATTCCATACTAAAGAGACCTATGTAGCACTAAGTGTTACAACCCAGAGATAGTAAAGAGATCAAAAAGGAAGAAAAGAAGTGAAAGGAAGTAGTACTTGTTAAAGTTTTAGACAGTATTTCATTTAACCTTCCAACCAATTCAAAGAGGTGTGTTTATATTGTTAACCTGGTATTACAGATGAAGACGTATTATAGATGAAGATACTAAAGTTCACAAAGAGGTGATCTACCCAAGGTTACACAGTGGTAGAACCAGGATTTTTAGGAACCCAGCCTCTACTGGCTCCCAAGATCAGACATTTGCACTATACCACACTTAGTCCAGGGAGGAGGACTGAGGAAACACCTACATAGAGGTCCACCCTCACTGCTTTAATTTCTTTCCACGACAGACTGAGAGAGAGTCAATTGGCTCTGAATTCAGACAGATCTAGGTTCAAATCCCCCATCTGCTACTAAGGGCTGTGTGATCATGGGTGATATAACCATTTTGTGCCTCTGTTTCTTCATGTATAAATAAATAAATGGGGAAGTATCTGCACTTCCGACATCTTGTTAGGATTAAATAAGATACGTAAAGCCTTTAGGGCAGTGCCTAAATAAATACACAAAAAATGTCAGTTGCCTTCTTTCTGCCTAAACCCTCCCACACACTCTGCTTCACTCTACTGATGTCCAACACAGATCCTGTATATTTCCATCAAAAGCTCCCTCTACTCCTCCCAAACAAATCCTCCAGGCCTACAACCATTTCCAAGGCAGTCTTAAAATACACACACAGTACCCAGTTTATCATTCCCATTCCAGTGTTTTTCAATTCTGAGCCTTCGTGAAAATATCATAAAGGGGCTCCCTTAATTGTACCTTCTACCATAAAGTCTCTCAAAAATAACAGCAAAAGAAAAATGACTGTCCTTTCCTAGATGTACAGACACAGCTGAACAGCTCATTCATTCCCAAATCTCCAAGAGCAATTCCACACATATTTACTGAAATTCCAATCTCTTAATCAGTCCTATCTCCCCATCTTCACCCCTTACTTCTCATTCCAGATTTAAAGATTTTATAATATTTTTAAAATCTCATACATGTTGCCTATTTTTTGGATTATTGGGAAGACCTGGTCCTACCAACCCTGCAGAATTCTGAGTTGTTTTGTACTTCCATTATTGCAGTGCATACTCAAGGAATGTCTACTTTCTCCCCCTAAATCAAAATGAAGAGGAGAAAACAACCCAATCATATAATTTACCTCCCAAAACAATTTATTAGCTTAACATATGCAATTGGTCCCATGGCTTTATCACTGCCCTGGTTTGTATAAATGTCAGAGTAAGATTTAACTTTTTTTTCAAGAGTTTCTAGTTTTTTATCAGGCCTACAAATAGCAAAACGAATCTCTAAGAGACAAATTCCATTAATAGCTGAATGCAAATATAAAGATCAGAGAGAAGTTCAGAAAACTCCTTATAAATTGGCATTTGTCTTTTTCAGTGCTACTGATAAAAGGCTCCTTGCATTACCTTAATTTAAGAATTTAAGAATTTGGAAGGCTTGTACAATGGAAGTGACCTTTGGAAAAAAAGAGGAGAGTCAGAGAGAAAGTCTGTTGTTATAATATTGGCACAACAGTAGCTTGAATAGAAACAGAAATGCTACGTTTATTTTTTTAGATCTAGAGCAGTATGTCTATTTGCCAGTGATTTTTTTTCTTTTTCCTTTCAGCTAAAGCCAAAGATAGTCCAAGGTTTGGTTCTCAGTAAATTCAACTTTAAGAAGAATAGTCTGTAGGAACAAAAGTTCTCTTAAGCCCTTAAAGATTCTGATGACTGAACACTGGACATGAGAGATAAAATAAATACAGTTGACCCTTAAACAACAGGTTTGAACTGCATGGGTCTTCTTTATGCAGATCTTTTTCAATAAATATACTGGAAAATTTTTTGAAAATTTACAATTAAAAAACATTATCTCTAGTTTATTGTTAAGAATAGGACATGAAATACATTTAACATACAAAATATGTGTTAGGGCGGGGCGGGGGTTGTGGGGAGTTGTATCCACTGCTCATGTTACTGATAAGGCTTCCCAGTAAACAACAGGCTATTAGTAGTTAAGTTTTGGGGGAATCAAAAGTTATACACACATGGGAGGTGGGGAGAATGGGCGAAATAGGTAAAGGTACAAACTTCAAATTATGAAATAATTTAGTCATAGGGATGGAAGTATAGGATAAAGAATATAGCTCATAATATTAGAGTATCTTGTATAGTGACAAATGGTAACTGCACTTATGGTGAGCGTTTAGTAATGTATATAATTGATGAATCACTAATATAATATTGTATATAAACTGTTATTTCAATTAAGAAACATACACAGAATTTTGACTGCAAGGGAGGTTAGTACTCCTTAATCTCCTTGTTGCTCAAGGGTCAATTGTACTACAAATGAACAGAAGCTAGTCTTAAGAGCAAAACACACTACTTCTTTAGAATCAATCCTCAAACATTCAGTAGCTGACAAACATTCAGTAGCTCCCCTTATTGATTTCTAATTACTTGTCATTTCACTGTACTCTGTAATTAATTATCCATAGGAAATTAATTCACTTTGTAAATTTCTTCTGGTTAATCAACTTCCTTCAGCATACAACTACTAACCAATTTTTTTAGAAGTCTCAATCAGAAGAAGAAATCTTTATAAAATTATGTAATTCAGTTCAAAGACAAGATTCTTTTTATTACTATGATTATTGTTTAAATTCTCCATCTGCAGGTTCCATAGTCCCATCTTTCCTGGCCATATCTGAATGTCATTTGAACTCTTACAGGCCCAGTATGTGAAATATTCACTGGCACTTGCTGATATCATATACTGCCTTGGAATATTATTTGGCCTTCCTGAGACTCACATTTTATCTCTCCAATTTTGACTATTAGTCATTCATTCAAAATTTACCAAGCTGGGTCTACCATGTACCAGGCACTGTGCTAGGGCCTGGAAACAAATGAAGAGAAACCATAATCCTACCTTCAAGAGAAATCCAAACATGTTATTAGTGCCCAGTGGGGTAGGAAGAGATATAAGGAGCAACCAGTTTACCTGGATGGGTAAGGGAAGTTTCTCAAACTGAATCTTTAGGATGTGTTAAGAGCTCACCAGGCTGAATAACAGATATATTTCAGACAGAATTAAGATCCTTGAGGGTGGCTCATTTCTTTTATACTTTAAAAAATTCTGAACAGGCCTAATAAATTGCTTGGTACGAAGATGCCTAACAAATATTCATGGTTCTAAATTATTCATGCTAGTCCAGTGTGTGGATAATTGAGAAATAATTTATACTTAAAATAGGCTTGTGAATAATTAGTGGTTTTGAGTGTCATCATTTACCCTAGATACATATAACCAAGGTCTATAGGGACAAATATATTTGTAGAGCTGTCTGTTCACTAAGAATAGCTTCCCTTTTGCTATTAATTTTTTTTTGTTTTTAAAGCACTTTCACAAACATGGCCTTATTGAATAAAAAATTTTTTAATTAAATACTTTGTTTTTAATCCCCTCTTTTGATGGAAAACACATATATACAGAGAAGCTTCCAAAGCTTAAATGATGCCCCAGATAGCAGGGAGCTTGGACCTGGGTAATCTGAATCTCGATATAGTGTTCACATCAGTTCTCCAGGGATTTACAGTAAAATCCAATTAGTCTAGCAATGCAAATGCTACAGGCTACACAACTCTTTATTATTTTTCTTCTAAAAATACTATCAATATTTATCCACACTGTCTATTAGCAACCACCATCCTCCCTACCACCCCCCCTGCATATTTCTATTTCCAGGTAAGAAGCAGAACCTTCAATTCAGAGTATCCTGGGCATTATTTGGATTTCATTCATTTGTATAGGTTGTGCCTTTTGTGGTGGTAATTTTAAGCAAGCCTTTTATATTTATTCACATAAAATCATTATGAGCACTTATACAGTCTAACTATCCTAGTCTACCTGGAATATACACTATACACTTTTATTATTTACATAATTTACCCTTCACATTTTGGTCTTATGTAGAACAACCTTGGTTGTGAGACACAGAAAGTCTATTTTCCTTGTTTAGCACTTTAGAATTATGGACTTTAGAACTAGGACATCAGAGATCACTTCACTCCATATCCTCAAGTTACAGATGAGAACACTAAGAACCAGGTAAGTGAGATTAAGTGATGCCCAAAGTCACAGAGCTAACTAGTGATAAAACTGCATACAAAACATAAATCTGTAGACTCCAATTCCAGTAATTTTTCCTTGAATTCACATATATCAAAAAATTTCAATTCTCCATGTGATCCACTTTATGGACTTATCTATAAAAACTTCCTTTCCTCCTGTCACCTAGCTAAATCTCTTATTCTACAGATACGTAACCAAAGAAAAAGATGTACATTTAGGAAGTTAAATCACTTAAGGGAACCACATTAAGAAAGGGAAATCATTTTTGTTAAGAAAATCATGAAGGCATGCTAAAATCAAATCAACATTTTTATTTTCCTCATCATCACTAAAGATATAAACTGGATTTTAAAATGTTCTAGCACTATATCCCTAAGGTCTGAAGTTTTGGAGCAAGAGGGTAGGATAAAATTATGTGTGACAGTGACAGATTTTTCTTTTTATTTTCTATCAGTAGTTTGAAGCTATAATATACTTCTCATATGCTATTAAGAAATCACCACAATAACTAAATTTGGAACAGGATAAAAACTAATAACTCAAGAGAGAAACAAAGCACCAACTTTTTAGGTATTACTTCTCCTTGTTCAAAAGTGTAAAATGCCTGGAAGCCTGGCACAACCAAAGCAATCTTTTCCTCACATTCACTTTTAATTCACGTTTGTTTGTGGGTTCCAGGGAAAACACCAAGATAGGTATCAGCTAACTTCCTGTATTTTTTACAATACACTTTTATTATTTACATAATAATAAATATTATTAAACAGGCACTACCACCACAGACAGAAAAAAGATAAAGAGGAAATATTTTAAAGTTAAGAGGTTTTTTTCAAAATTTACTAAACAATTTGCTTCTTCAAATTATTAAAATCACATGTTCTTCTCCAAGAATGCCAATCATCAGAAGTTGACCGTACAGTTTTGGGTAACACCTAACCAAATATTTTAGTCAAAGGCACTGTTTCCTTAATCTTACTACTAGAAGGCCAGGCAGATACTGCCCTGGACTGATACATTTTTTATTTATTGTAAGATACATATTGTAGGAATGTGGTTTATCTTACCAACAAACTGGGATGAGTTCTTTCCTGTGAAGACAGATGCTTCCAGCAGATGTACTATAAGCCTCTAAGGTCAAACATTACGACAAATCCTGTTAAACTTTCTTACCATCAAAGTACCATAGGTGACCCTTCACAGTGACATAGCCTCAGGCCAAGTTCTCAGTGTGACAAGTCTCTGCTTTTCCTTCTCCCTTCCACAAAAAGTACAAATGGTATCAATTAGTACACAAATCATCTGGCAAATATCCCATCATCCTCTAAGTTTTTCTCCTTGAAATTAATTCAGGAAACTCACCCTTGTAAGAATGAGTCCTATCCCATTAGTATGTGTAGTATTATTATTGGTAGTGGTGGTGGTGACAGCCACTGCTAGCTCCGCAGCTCACAAAACACCTTCAAATACATTACCTCACTCCCCAAAAACGAATGGAGAGGAGATAAAAGGGAACATCACAGGCAACTAGCTCAAATATCAAAGTCAAACCCAGTTTAACTGGAATTGAAAAGCAAGCATTCTCCATTCTACCAAAGGGTCAAGAAGTTATTGCTATCAAAAAGCACAGGATTGACTCTAGCAAAGCAAAATCACAAATTTTGCCCATACATGCTAAGCCTATTGATTCAATTTGTAAATGTTAAGACCACAGTCTCAGCAAGAATCTGATATTATACATCTTTGATATCCCAACCCCTTTCCCAAATGCTTTACTCAGTTAGAAGCTCAATGAATATTCTTCTAGAAAAGTCATAATGCGGAAGCTGCCCTTGAAAGACAAACTGACAACACTCAGCACTCAAGTACCTATATGAGTTAACCAATCAAGTACCAAGCACCAAATTAGACATATCCACATAAATCATTTCATTAACCTTAGGAACCATGACCAGATACATTTCCAAAACTAAATAGTTTTCTCATACTTACAACCTTGATCCCACCTAATTAATCCCTAGAACTCAACTGGAACTCAAGTTCTACTGAAACTCAGCTTTTCACTCTCAAGACTTAATTTTTAAATGCTTTCTACTAGGTAATGCTCAACAAAAAATCCTTGTGCCTGTTTTTAAGCACCTAACTCCAGAAAAACAGCACTCATCCCAGGTATGGCATGTGGTGATAAAGGCCATAATCTAGAACAAGTACTCTCTTGGATCACATCACACTGGCTAAAGAATAAACCTAAAATGCTAACAAAAATGGAATTATCAGCTAGGCAGAAGACACTGGATTTTAACAGTCTTCCCAACCTCAAGACTATTTTCCAGGTCTCTGAATACAGAAAGCCTTCTCCATTTGAGTGAACTGCAGAAGGCAAGTTTGACCCACAAGTCCTCATTCACATACTTGTCAGAGAGAACTGGTGGAAAAAGAAAAAAAAATTCCAACAGGCATGACCACATTACAATGTTAACAACACATTACTCACCACTGTGCTACAAGAAAGAACTTGCAAACGGGCAAGCAACATTTAGGAGGCCAGGAAAAAAAAAACAAAACTCTTCCAGCCCTCAAAGCACAAACAAATCCAAACGCCAAAGCAGGTCACACTGTCCATTTTATACCCAGGTACAAGTGGATGGAGAGGGAGTGGGAAGAGGGGAGGGAAAGAAAGGAAAAGCATTATTGGGCAGGTGTGCTTTTCAGCACCAAGACAGATTTCTTTCTTGGATTCATCAAGATACTGGGGGGGTCCCACCTATTTTTATAACTTGATTTATTCACATAATCACAGAGAACATACAATATATATAAACAGCAGCATAATATTGTAATGGTTGCAAACATTTCATTTGGAATCCGTCAGAGCTATATCTAGCTCTGCCACTTCCTTGGCCATGTTACTTAACTTCTCTGTGCGTTAGCAGGGACTTCATCTGATATTCACTGTGGTATCTTCAGCACCTTAAACAGTATCTAAATATTTTGGATTAATTATTTTATTAACAGTAACAAATATTTTGGATGAATTAATCTGTAAATAGGTGTAAGATGACCTATTATATGGAATTGTTAGGAGTATCAAATGAGGTGATATATAAAGCAAGTGTCCCACTATTAAACAGTAAGGTTTTCTTCCCTTAACTCCCCCAGCCAGTTCAGAAGTTATAACCAAAGTTATGGCAAGGGTTGGATAGGTTAAGAATTGTAGAAGCCAAGCATTGGAACATGTTTACTCCTTGGGACCTAGTCACAAATTCCAGGGGTATTTAATCTCGGCAGATGAAATTATATAACAGTGCCAGTCCCTTACAGTAGGTACAGAATAAATGTTAGCTGATCCAGAAACTGCTATTTTGAGTCTTTGGGTATCTGTTACGAGATAGATAAAAGCCTCTCAGGAAAGAAAAAGGGAGGAGGAAAGAAAGGAAAGAAAAGGGAAGTGAGGGAAAGAAAGAGTGAGAATGAATCACATCTTAAATATACCTGACTACATATTTAAAAACCGAACACAAAGGGTTTTTTAGAAGGCTATTCAATTCTCTAAAAACTTCCCATTAGAAAAAATACTCTACTGAGTCACAGTATTTACTGGCCTTTTTAGGTAATAAAATCTGTGTAACTAAATTGTTCTTAACTGCTGACATGGTAAATAGGCTTGAAAGACTTGGGTCTAAAACTCTCTTCCCTTTACTCCAAAAAGACTAATGGGGCTTCTGAGGCTATTTCACCTATTGCTTATAACCAAAGCAATCTATCTACATGCAGGGGGAATGACTATTTCATCTTCAAAACTCAGGGTTACAGAGTATATGCAATTAAATCCAAAATCTAAAGGTATCTTTCTCCTTGACTATGAAGAACTGAATCTCAGAAGAAGATAGCTCTAAGAAATCTGGGTCACTGCTGCATTGTGAGCCTGGTAGTATACACATTTAGTGTCTAAATGAAGGGAAACCTATGCAGAACTGAAACAGCTTGTGGTTAAACCTCATCATAATGTGGTCTTGAACTTCCCATTTCACTTCCCAGGCATCTGCTCTGTTCTTAACCACTTGACTGACCTCCTCTTAGGCAATATGATACAATAGAAAAAGCCCTGAACAACTGTCAAAAGAATGGGCTCTACACCAAGTTCTACTACAAGCCGTGCATTTAAACCAGTCACTTAAACTCTCTGTATTCAGTATTAACTGAGAATGTTGGGCTAAACTCAGTGCTCTTCAAAGATTTCTACCAAGGTATCCCTTTACAGAATAGGTATATCAGAAATGAAATCCAGCCCCCATATTGCTATAACCCAAATTGAAAACATGTGCATTGTTCTGTCTATCACTTTCCCACAAAAGCAGTTACCAATTCTCTTATTTTTCTTCAAAGCACTTGAATTTCTCCCCTTTCTCCATTATCATCACCCCTGCAGAGCCTCCTTCCCAGGAACTATTTTAACAGTCCTCCACCTAGGTCTCTTCTTCCATTTTACATCACATAACTGTATCAATTTTCCTAAAACACTAATATACACACCCATTCCGTGCTTAGGGATGTTTCATCACTCTAAGTATAAACCAAATTCCTCTGCCTGAGATTTAAGGACCATTCCAATTTATCTAAGTCTCCAACTCTATTAATCTCATTGCCCTCCTAGGTGAAACACTATGCTACCAACTGTCTACTTGTTCTGCCCCCAAAACTAGGTGGGCTCAGCTCAGTTCTCATGCCTTGAATGTTTTCCCTCTCTACTTATCCCATCTTCTCTCTTCTCTAAGGCCTAGATTATCCTAAGTGTAAAATTTTTCTCTACCTACTCCAAGTTTCTCTGTAATCTCTACATAAGTGTACTTCTCACTTAACACTAGCCCCCATGACTTTGTATCCGACTCTTTATCCTTTTATGCAAATATTCAGTCTTCACAACTAATTATTAAGTTCTTGATGACTTTAATTCTTTATATATCTGAGGCCTAACTTTTCAGAAGGTAGATATCCAATAAAATGTTTCTTGTTGATGGCAACTAGCCATTTAAATTTTCTAGGCTTCATTTACCTCACCTAGAAAATTATGACAATATGTAAATTTCCTTTCGGTTCTAAAAATGCTATATGATAGTATACATTACTACTATACAGCCTGTTTCTTTTTCATATTTCTTTCTATGCATGTATTTATGTATACATAACTATATCCTATTTAATATAGAATGTAAATTCCCAAGAGGCCTATTCTCCTACTACTTGTTTAGTTTATTTACTGGCTTAGCACTTCCATGGCATCCCCTTGGAGCATCTTGTCCAAATTCCAGTACACAACAGTTGTTCAGTAGACAGGAATTTATAGTCTCAACCAGGCAGCAAACATTAAGAGAAATATGCATAGATCATTTTTTTCATCTTAATATCCATAAAGAACTGGTATATTACAAGAAATTACAAAGAAGATATGAGAGAGAAGGAATTTAATGTTGTTAAAATGACAGGTTAGCTTATGCCAAATAGCTAGGAATTTTAGGTAACCAAAGAAGCTAGAATGTAAATCTTAGGTCTAACTCCCAAATTCTATTTTCAGAATTCTGACAAGTACAGGAAGCCTCTACCTCTGGTCAGTAAACAAGCACCAAAAATTCTTCATGTCCACTATCTTGTCCTTAGTATTGATCGAAATATTCAGAGAATGAATGGTCTAACACTCAGCCAGGTAAGCTCCCAGTTCAAAGAAAATCAAAGCAAATACTTACAAAGGAACTCATAAGAGTAGGTAAGTTTTTAAAACAGATAAGAACTTGCTGTCTAAAATATTTTTGTTAGTAGTATATTTTTCCACTGTCCTGCCTCAATTGCTCACATGGGACTATCTTCATATAAATATCAAGACCTGATTTTGGGAGCCAAGATGGCGGCATGAGTAGGGCAGTGGAAATCTCCTCCCAAACCCATATATACTTTTGAAAATACAACAAATACAACTATTCCTAAAAGAGAGACCAGTGGATTCAGTACAACAGCCAGGCTACATCTACATCTGCGAGAACTCAGCATAGCACTAAGGGGGTAAGATACAAGCTGCGGCCGGGCAGGACCCGAGTGCTCTACCCACCCTAGCTCCCTGGCAGAAGGAAAGGAGTCGGAGAGGGGAGGGAGTGGAAGCCCAGGACTGCTAATCAACCAGCTCTAGTAATCTGCACCAGGAGCACAGACACACATTTCATGGTGTGCTGGATATTAGAGAAACAGAAAAGCAAAATCTGCTAGCAGGTCCCTGCAACCAGCTCCCGGGACAAAAGAAAAACGAGTGCTTTTTGAAAGTCTTAAAGAGACAAGGGCCTAAAGGCTGGACAGAAGCATTCTGGCACACTCAGCCCAGCAGGCTGGGAATCCTGAGGAAATACAGGCACACCAGCCCCCTGGGTGCCAACGCAGCCCTGAAGCCCCTCGCGGTGATAATCAGCCTGCCAGTCATTCCCCTGGCCGGCGCAGCCCCTGACACAGCAGCCCAGTAGCCGGAGAGCAGCCATGGGCACCTGCAATGGTGGCAGAGCTGGCGGGGAGCGGCCACGCACCCAGCAGCCACCCAGAATCTCCTCCTGGTGCGCAGCCACCTGGGACAGACCCAAAGGCAACCACACATGCAGCTGCCCGGAGCAGGTAGAGGAAACCGGGACAAGGCATGAAGGGGCGCCGCTCTTGCAGGAGAGCACACCCAGCATGCCTGCCACTCCCTGCAGGGCTCTGGGCTACCCTGACGGCGACCCCGCCCACGGCAGCTTAGGGGATTAACCCGGAGGCTGCTCCGGGAGTGTGGGTAACTGACACAGGCAGCAGAGAAGGGCAAGGCGACCAGCAAACAGGAAAGGACTTTGTTCTCCCAGCTGACACATGCACTACATGCCTACAGCTACCTCTATTGCCATGAAAACGCAGAATAATTTGGTCCAGTCCAGAATTACCCAGACAACACCCAAGAGAGGGCCTGGGGAAATAGATTTAACTAATCTTCCTGCAGAAGAATTCAAAACAAAGGTCATAACCATGCTGATAGACCTCCAGAGAAATATGCAAGAGCTGAAGGAGCAAGTAAGGAGGGAGAATACAGAAATAAAACAATCTCTGGAAGGACTTAAGAACAGACTGAATGAGGTATAAGAGGCCATTAATGGATCAGAAATCAGAGAACAGGAATACAGAGAAGCTGAGGCAGACAGAGATAAAAGGATCTCCAGAATGAAAGACTATTAAGAGAACTGAGACCAATCAGAACAGAAAAATATTCACATTATACGGGTGCCAGAAGAAGAAGGGAGAGAAAAAGGGATAGAAAGTGTCTTGGAAGAAATAATCACTGAAAACTTCCCCAAACTGGGGGAGGAAATAGTCTCTCAGACCATAGAGGCCCACAGAACTCCCAACTCAAGGGACCCAAGGAGGACAACACCAAGACACATAAAAATTAAAATGGCAAAGATCAAGGACAAGGAGAGACTATTAAAGGCAGCCAGAGAGAGAAAAAAGGTCACCTACAAAGGAAAACCTATCAGGCTATCATCAGACTTCTCAACAGAAACCTTACAGGCCAGAAGAGAATGGCATGATATATTTAATGCAGTGAAACAGAAGGGTCTTGAACGAAGAATACTGTATCCAGCATGATTATCATTTACATATGAAGGAGGGATTAAACAATTCCCAGACAAGCAAAAGTTGAGGGAATTTGCCTCCCACAAACCACCTCTACGGGGTATTTTAAAGGGACTGCTCTAGATGGAAGCACTCCTAAGGCTAAATAGATGTCAACAGAGAAAACAAAATCACACGAAAGAAAGCAGACCAACCAAATACTAACTAAAGGCAAAAAATAAAATCAACTACCCAGAAAAGTAGTCAAAGGAAACACAAAAGGGTACAGAATAAAACACCTAACATATAAAGAATGGAGGAGCAGGAATAAGAAGGGAGAGAAATAAAGAATCGTCAGAGTACGTTTATAATAGCTTAATAAGAGAGTTAAGTTAGTTAGATAGTAAAGAAGCTACCCTTGAACCTTTGGTAACCATGAATCTAAAGCCTGCAATGGCAATAAGTACATATCTTTCAATAATCACCCTAAATGTAAATGGACTGAATGCACCAATCAAAAGACACAGAGTAACAGAATGGATAAAAAAGCAAGACCCATCTATATGCTGCTTACAAGAGACTCACCTCAAACCCAAAGACATACACAGACTAAAAGTCACGGGATGGAAAAAGATATTTCATGCAAACAATAGGGAGAAAAAAGCAGGTGTTGCAGTTACTTGGATCAGACAAAATAGACTTCAAAGCAAAGAAAGTAACAAGAGGTAAAGAAGGACATTACATAATGATAAAGGGGCAGTCTAACAAGAGGATACAACCATTATAAATATATACACACCCAATAAGGGGGAACCAACATATGTGAAACAAATACTAACAGAATTAAAGGAGGAAATAGAACGCAATGCATTTGTTCTAGGAGACTTCAACACACCACTCATTCCAAAGGACAGATCAACCAGAAAATAAGAAAGGACACAGAGGCACTGAAAAACACACTAGACCAGATGGACTTAACAGACATCTACAGAATTCTACACCCAAAAGCAGCAGGATACACATTCTTCTCAAGTGCACATGGAACATTTTCCAGAAGAGACCACATACTAGGCCACAAAAAGAGCCTCAGTAAATTCAAAAAGATTGAAATTCTACCAACAAACTTCTCAGAACACAAAGGCATAAAACTTGAAATAAATTGTTCAAAGAATACAAAAAGGCTCACAAACACATGGAGTCTTAACAACATGCTCCTAAATAATCAATGGATCAATGACCAAATTAAAACAGAGATCAAGCAATATATGGAGACAAATAACAACAACAGCACAAAGCCCCAACTTCTGCGGGACGCAGTGAAGGCAGTTCTAAGAGGAAAGTATATTGCAATCCAGGCCTATTTAAAGAAGGAAGGACAATCCCAAATGAATAGTCGAAAGTCACAATTATTGAAAATGGAAAAAGAAGAGCAAATGAGGCCCAAAGTCAGCAGGATGGACATAATAAAGATCAGAGAAGAAATAAATTCAGAAAAATAAAACAATAGAAAAAAAATCAATGAAACCAAGAGTTGGTTCTTTGAAAAAATAAATGAAACAGATAAGCCCTTAGCCAGACTTATTAAGACAAAAAGAGAATCTATACACATCGACAGAATCAGAAATGAGAAAGGAAAAATTACGACGGACCCCACAGAAATACAAAAAATTATTACAGAATACTATGAAAATCTATATGCTAACAAGCTGGAAAACCTAGAAGAAATGGACATCTTCCTAGAAAAATACAACCTTCCAAGACTGACCAAGGAAGAAGCAGAAAATCTAAACAGACCAATTACCAGCAAAGAAATTGAATTGGTAATCAAAAAACTACCCAAGAGCAAAATCCCCGGGCTGGATGGATTCACCACTGAATTTTATCAGACATATAGAGAAGACATAACACCCATTCTCCTTAAAGTTTTCCAAAAAATAGAAGAGAAGGGAATACTCTCAAACTCATTCTATGAAGCCAGCATCACCCGAATACCAAAACCAGGCAAAGACCCCACCAAAACAGAAAATTACAGACCAATATCCTTGATAAACATAGATGCAAAAATACTCAACAAAATAATAGCAAACCAAATTCAAAAATGCATCAAGAGGATCATACACCATGATCAAGTGGGATTCATCTCAGGGATGCAAGGAAGGTACAACATTCGAAAACCCATCAACATCATCCATCACATCAACAAAAAGAAGGACAAAAACCACATGATCATTTCCATAGATGCTGAAAAGGCATTTGACAAAATTCAACATCCATTCATGATAAAACTCTCAACAAAATGGGTATACAGGGCAAATACCTCAACATAATAAAGGCCATATAGGACAAACCCACAGCCAACATCACACTTAACAGTGAGAAGCTGAAAGCTTTTCCTCTAAGATTGGGTAAAAGACAGGGATGCCCACTCTCCCCACTGTTATTCAACATAGTACTGGAGGTCCTAGCCATGGCAATCAGACAAAACAAAGAAATACAAGGAATCCAGATTGGTAAAGAAGAAGTCAGACTGTCACTATTGCAGATGACATGATATTGTACATAAAAAACCCTAACGACTCCATTCCAAAACTACTAGAACTAATATCTGAACTCAGCAAAGTTGCAGGATACAAAATTAATACACAGAAATCTGTTGCTTTCGTATACACTAACGATGAACTACCAGAAAGAGAAATCAGGAAAACAATTCCCTTCACCATTGCATCAAAAGAATAAAATACCTAGGAATAAACCTAACCAAGGAAGTGAAAGACCTGTACCCTGAAAACTACAAGACACTCTTAAGAGAAATTAAAGAGGACACTAACAAATGGAAACTCATCCCATGCTCTTGGCTAGGAAGAATTAACACTGTCAAAATGGCCATCCTGCCTGAAGCAATCTACAGATTCAATGCAATGCCTATCAAAATACTAACAGCATTCTTCAATGAACTGAGCCAAATAGTTTTAAAATTCATATGGAAGCACAAAAGACCCCAAATAGCCAAAGCAATCCTGAGAAGGAAGAATAAAGCAAGGGGGATCTCGCTCCCCAACTTCAAGCTCTACTACAAAGCCACAGTAATCAAGACAATTTGGTACTGGCACAAGAACAGACCCACAGAGCAGTGGAACAGAATAGAGAGTCCAGATAGTAACCCAAACATATACGGTCAATTAATATATGATAAAGGAGCCATGGACATACAATAGGGAAACAACAGCCTCTTCAACAGCTGGTGTTGGCAAACTGGACAGCTACATGCAAGAGAATGAAACTGGATTATTGTTTAACCCCATACACAAAAGTAAATTTTGAAATGGATCAAAGACCTGAATGTAAGCCATGAAACCATAAGACTCTTGGAAAAAAACATAGGCAAAAATCTCTTGGACATAAACATGAACAACTTCTTCATGAACATAGCTCCCTGGGCAAGGGAAACAAAAGAAAAAATGAACAAATGGGACTACATCAAACTGAAAAGCTTCTGTACAGCAAAGGACACCACCAATAGAACAAAAAGGCATCCTACAGTATGGGAAAATATATTCATAAATTACAGATCCGATAAATGGTTGCCATTATAAACAGCTCATGCACCTCAACAAACAAAAAGCAAATAATCCAATAAATAAATTGTCAGAGGAACTGAACAGTTCCCCAAAGAAGAAATTCAGATGGCCAACAGACACAAGAAAAGATGCTCCACATTACTAGTCACAAGAGAAATGCAAATTAAAACCACAATGAGATATCACCTCACACCAGTAAGGTCATCGCCACCATCCAAAAGACAAACAACAACAAATGTTGGTGAGGATGTGAAGAAAGGGGAACCCCCCTACACCGCTGGTGGGAATGTAAATTAGTTCAACCATTGTGAAAAGCAGTATGGAGATTCCTCAAAAACTCAAAATAGAAATACCATTTGACCCAGGAATCCCACTTCTAGGAATTTACCCTAAGAATGCAGCAGCCCAGTTTCAAAAAGACATATGCACCCCTATGTTTATCGCAGCACTATTTACAATAGCCAAGAAATGGAAGCAACCTAAGTGTCCATCAGTAGATGAATGGATAAAGAAGATGTGGTATATTTACACAATGGAATATTATTTGGCGCCATAAGAAGAAAACAAATCCTACCATTTGCAACAACATGGATGGAGTTAGAGGGTATTATGCTCAGTGAAATAAGCCAGGCAGAGAAAGACAAGTATCGAATGATTTCACTTATCTGTGTAGTATAAGAACAAAGAAAAAACTGAAGGAGCAAAACAGCAGCAGACTCACAGAACCCAAGAATGGACTAACAGTTACCTAAGGGAAAGGGACCGGGGAGGATGGGTGTGAAAGGAGTGATAAGGCGGTGGGGGGCGAAGAAAGGGTGCATTTATGATTAGCATGCATAATGTAGGGGGGGCATGGGGAGGGCTATACAACACAGAGAAGACGAGTAGTGATTCTACAGCATCTTACTACGCTGATGGACAGTGACTGCAATGGCGTATGTGGGGGGAACTTGGTAATTGGGGGAGTTTAGTAAACATAATGTTCCTCGTGTAACTGTGGATTAATGATACCAAAAGAAAATATATCAAGACCTACTAACACTAAAACCTCAGAGGAATTCTCTTCTTTTCCTTTGATGTCAGTTATTAATGATTCACAAGGCGTTAGCAGACCAACCCATTTAAAATAATCCTGTTTAAACATTTTAAAATACAAAACTGATACTTTTAAAGCTGAATTCCCTACGATTTTTCCGATTAGGTGTGCAGCCTTGATATAACTTTGATATAGTTAAGGCACAAGTTTATAAGAAAATCTATGCCAGGTTTTGAAGGATGAGTGGAAAAGAACCTCTTTAAATGTTTACACCTATCCCTTCTTTTACTCCTGTTTGTCAATCCTACGCTATAACATCTACTAATGCCTGTTATCTACTCTGTTTCTTTGCTTGTTCCCTGACTATGTCTCCCCCTCCCCCTTATCCTAAGAACTGTTTGGGGAATCACAAGGTAAGAGCCCTATGCCAGGAGTTAGGGCTCTCATGATCTTCCCTGTAACATCTGCAAATAATATCAAGGGTCACAGGCAATTTTCTCTTCCATGGTTTTCCCTACCATCAGATCTCCTTTATTAAGACTAGAGAGGAGACATGGGTGTGGCAGAAAGGATTGGGGGAAATCACTGGGTTCCTTTGAGAAGAGGAACCGTAAGTTTATTAAAGTCTTATTAAAGCTTATAAACTTGATCAATTTTATGTAGCTGTTGACAGTTTGTTTCCATCTCATCCCAGAGCATACTGTGGCCTACAACCCTCACACCTTCCCAAGTATATGCATTTTAGAATTACAAATGGACTTGAGATTACTCACTTCTAAATGGTCCAGGCTAATGTTCTTCAGAACCCCCGAGGAAAGCAAGACCTGACATAAAAGGTTTAACTATACAAAATTGCCAATATTTGACTGCTTTTACCTACAAAACTGCAATTTCATATAGTTTAACTTAATATCTAATTTCTTCTTGGTGGGGGAGGAAGGTGCTCCTGTGAAACCAAAACAATGTCCCATCTCCAGGATCCTCCAATGTCCCATTGATGGTGTCAAGACCTTGATGACAATAGCAGAATTTGATAGCTAATGAAATGAGTCTACCCAGTGCCTCAAATGCCATCAGGATCCAGTCCCAGGAGTTCTCTCCTTGGGATGGTATCACCAACCAGCTCCCATTTTACTCCTTAAGGAATGTTTGCTCTCTTCTCCTGCAGGAATTTAGTCTCACCTGCTCTTACCACTTACATACATCTTTATGTAATTTTCAGTGCTGAATGTTCACTTATAAGCTTTATTTTTCATGGGACCACTATAATGCTCATAATTAAACCAACAGTTCACCAACACAAAGGAATTTCTTAATTTTTTTATTCATTAATTAACCATTTAGTCACTAACAGTTTTTAAGTGCCTACTATGTGTAAGTTACTGTGGCAAGACTCACAAAGGATAAAAAGATAAAAGAGAATACTTATCTGCTTTCAAGGAACTTACAGTGTAGTAGGAGAGACATGCCAAGGGCATGAATAAATTAAAATATAAGAATATACAACTACTGAGAAGAAAAGTATTGACTCTATAGCATCTTACTATGCTGATGGACAGTGCCTGTAATGGGGTGTGTGGTGGGGACTTGATTAATAGGGAGGAATGTAGCAACCACAATGTTGCTCATGTGAAACCTGCGCATAAGAGTGTATATCAATGATACCTTAAAATATATATATATATTATATATATATATATATATATATAATATATATATATATATCATATACAACTACCAGACAAGTACCAGTAAAATGACAGGAGTTACAAGTGGGAAGAATTATATCCTGCTGGAGAAAAAAAAAATCAGGAAAGTTTTCATGGAAGATAAAGTTTAGGCTGGGAATTTGATGAGTAAGATTTTTTAATAGAACAGGTCGGGAGAGCAATGGAGCAAACAGGCTTAAAGAGTAGGTGAGTGAATGAACTAGATCTATGTGTAGACACATGTGAAAAGGAACGCTGAAAGAAAAAGTTGGAAAAGGATACATAAAATATGATTTTATATGTAGGATTTCAAACCATATTATATGTTGTCTGTGTATATGTAGGTAAAAAAAAGTATAAAACATGAAATGGGATGATACATACCAAATCAGACCAGTAGTCCTCTCCCAAGAAAGAGAAGGGGGAAAGGACTCAGAGTAGGACTTGAGCCATATTTAACATTTTATATCTTAAAGAGATCAAGAGATCTAAAACAAATATGACAAAATGTTAATATCCACTATATTTGGGTTGTAGTCTCAAAATTATGTTAGGGTTTTTTCCTGAACTTTTCTAAATATTTAAGGTACATTATTCAAAATTTTTAGATCAAGAAAGGGCCAGGTGACTAGAAGAATAGTGGAGTCATTAAAACAAAAATAATGTAACAAGATGGTTCCTCTAAACTTTAAGGGAACTCGATTAGCTCAGTTTTAGACTAAAGATCCTTCATATTCCTCAGCGTGCGCTTAGAACAGGGTGGGGTGAGGCTGACAAATATGGACAAGAAGGAAGTTTTTATTGCCAACCTCAATCAGATATCCGAGGGGTGTGAAAACCACCTTTCCACATAACATAAATGCCAGTATAACCAAGTCATCTCCCCCAAAAGAAAGCCAAGGAAACTTCCAGTTACATAGGAATTCAAACAAAGACTTACTGTGAGTAGCTATTCTATGCCTTCTCTCTCCACTCCTCTCCCCCAAACACAAACAAAAACAAAATGTACCCTTGCCCACTTGAGAAAGAATTAAGAATTGGCAGCTCTGTTAAAGTGGACAGTTTCCAAACCAAGGCCCTTTTCTGGAGAAGATGCTGACAGAGTCCAGAGAGAAGAGTAACAAAATCACAACTCAGTTAAACTATGAAGAAGACTTACCAACGGAAGGCATGATCCTTCCACACCCGCTTCTGTCTCAACTTTCTCCAGGGCACTCCAGGGACCTCTAAGACATCCTCTATCCTGTTGTTCTGTCCTTCTCCAGAAAAAATGACTAAAACACAAAACCCAAACTCTCAGCACTTGAAACCCAGTTTCCCTTCACAAAAATCCAATGAAATTAACAACACAAGGAAGATTTAGAATCCATGTATGACAAATCTTATGGGTTTTTTTAGATATAGTTTTTTTCATTGCACAATTTATCATAGCCTATTTCTTTTACCAAAATTTCATTGCCACAACTTAGACTAAGTTTAAAAGAAAACTTCAGGGGACCTTAGCAAAAGAGATAAGTACATATGCACATTCAATAAACTAAATACCTTGACATTCTATAGCTGAATCATTACAGCTGAATAATCCTAATAAAAGGGTGTTAACCCTACTCACTCCACTCTAGACCACCAACTCCCTCATTTCAAAAGTCCCTATTCCCCAGGTACTCTCAGGGCAGATCTTCCTCAGTAAAGCCTGGGAAAATACCACTGTCCACTCTGGACTGGTAAAAAGGACAATGGTATAGAATGACAGAAGTCCCTCTGACTTGTAGCACAGTGCAGTGTGGCAGTATGTAACAAACACTGGAATGGGACTTGTGAGGGAATCAGAGAGGTGAACTAACCTTTATTAATCACCTACCACACTAGCCACTGAAGATCGAATTCTAGACCAAGCTATCCCTAAACTACCTCTGTGATCCTGAGTAAATCTCAGGTACTGCATTTGAAAATGAATGACGGAGACTAAGAAAGCCTAACAGTCCCCCTAGTTCTCTGATTCCATCATTCTATAAACATATCACTCAGCAACAAATGTATACTGTTAAGCATAATGAAGTTATTTTAAAAACCTTTGCTTTTTCCTCTCCAATCCACCCTATACACCACTGACAAAATAATCTTCTAGAATATAAAACTTACTTTGTCACTCAGTGCTTTACAACACTTCAAAGGGTTCATCATCTACTGCAGCAAAAGATAAAGGTGTCCATGATGGGCCTTACCTACTTCTCCAGCCTCATCCCTGCCCTCTCACCCTTTCCTCCTGCCACGATAATTACTTCAAAATTACCTGAAGCAGTCTGGCTGTTTTGTTCCTTCAAGCTTTTGTTCGTGCTGTTTTCTTAGCCTGGAGTATACTTCTCCCTGCCATCTGTAGGGCATAACCTTAACTCATCTTTCAAGACTCAGCTCAACTGTCATCTCCTCTAGGAAGCACTTTCCAACTTCTGTAGGCTCACGGCAGAACTGGCCTTTAGGCCCCCACTTTCTCTCCCTACATACCTCTATAGCAGTGTCTATCACACTTCATTCCATCTACAGATTTACACATCTCCTCCCACTAGACCCGCAAGCTCCTTGTGTGGAGCCTTGTCTGACTCATCTTATTTCCTCAGTGCCTAAGACAATGTTTAGGAGAGAAGAGACATTGAATGGATACTAGATGGAGTAGGGAATAGAGGAAGAGAGAATAGGAAAAGAAGGAAGAACTCAGTTTTGATGGCCTCAGTAGCGGGGAGTAGTTAGTGTTTACCAATACCATTATCTTCGGGCTTCTGCTCTTTTCTTAAACTCTTCTCTTCAGAAAGCTTATTCATTCTCTGGCTACAGCTACATCTATGCTGATAAACTACAAAAAGAACCCACCACATTTTCAAATGTACTGACTCCCACCTCTATGCCAGCCCTAGGCTCATCTCTAACAACTAATGCAGCTTTCACCTGGACATCTCATTGCCACTTTAAACCATTACAATTTAAACTTAACTCATCATATTCCCCTAAAATATGAGGAAATCTTCCTAAGTTTCATCAGTCAATGTCTCAGAAACCCAAGCTTAAAATGACAGTCATACTTGATTGATCACTGTCCTTCCATCCAGTCCTCACTGATTTCAATTGTTCCTTCACCTCTTTTTCACTCCTTCCTCTCCTTTTCCCATCCTCCATAACTCCAGTTCAGGCCTGATCACCTCACATATCCCAGGTACCAAAATCTCTTCCCTCCAAGCCAACCTGTTTCCTACTCTCATCATATTACTATCCTAATCAAAAATTCTCACTGGCTCACTATTTTCTATCACTTAAATTCTCAACTTATAAGCCTGGCCTTTAAGACTTCTATCAACATAGCTCTAAACCAACCTAACCACTCTTGTTTCACTACTATTCACTGCTACTCAGGTCAGTCTCATCACTACCCCCAGAACATCCCAAGAACTTTCCTGTTCCATGTTTTTGCTTGATCCATCTCAACTGCAAATGAAAAAAATGTTATATTTCTTCTTCATCCCTCATACCTGAAACTATTTTTAAGATGGAGAACAAAGTACAATTCCTCTGTGACATCATTCATAACTACCTGAATACTCTCAAAACACCTAGTATAGGAGCTCTGTACTATGCAATCAATAATACATTTTCACTTCTTTTTCTATTGGTCTGGCATAATAGAGGTCAATAGGTATTCATTCTTTCCTATTCCCCTTATTCCCAACTGGACCATAAACTCTTTAAGGACACAAAATTGACATTTTTTCTAATCCTCCATAGCACCTAGCATAGAACTATATTCAGAGCAGGTCACTAAAATTAAGTTAGTAATTTCTCCTATCCAAAACTATTTATTGGAGGAAATTAAGGGATAAGACATAATTGTAAAAAACACAGTTAAACAACCCTGAACGATACAAATTAAGATTCCTGACTTTTTCACCTCCGATTTCCAGCTCAGAAGTACTATAAGCTTCTGATCCAAGAGGTAATGATAATCCTGTGCTCATGACATCACAAGCACATAGTTTGGTAATGATTATGAGAAGGTGGGAAATAGGCAGGGATGAAGGAAAGCAAGACAACTCAAAGAATGAGATTGGAAGAATAGCTGTGTGATTTTTTAAAAGTTTATTCTTGAATGCGGACATTTCTCCCATTCCTTTTTTGTTTTTAATTGTCCATATTTTCAAACAAGTTAACTTCAGGAGGAAAAATCTGGCAGATTTTCAGAGGAGATGGTACCTAGAAGTATCTCTACAAAGCTCAAGTCCTTTGAAAAAGCCATCTTAATCGTCAACAATGCTGGATAACACAAAAGGATATCTCCCGATATTGTGAGTGAAGACGCATTCCTGCAGCAACATAGGGATCATCTACCAATTGCACTAGAGCAAGGCAGACAGTCTGAGAGGCCACAATGGACCCATATAGATTTCAAGAAGAAATTGTTCATTAACATATTCAGTATAGTCCAGTCTTAATCGTTCACAAATGGTTATTCATTTTATGAATTTCTGAGGCAAAATCTTTTAAGCCAAGATTGACTGTTTTTCACCATCAATCAGTATTCTCTCCTCACAATCAGATTCACAGGCTTAGCAGAAATGCAAATTCATTTCAGTATAAGTATGATTCCTAAAAACACTAAAATAAATCTGGTTTAAAAAATAATGCATTTTCAGAGAAATTCCTTGGTGATGTTATAAATTACCTATACTAGTGCTCCCTATAATAGCAGAGATAACTGAAAGGTAACTGCAATTAAAACATGATTCTATCCTTACCATAAGCTCTTGAAAAGCCAGCCATAGTCTTGAGACTTTCCCACATGTGGGTACAATGTGAGACAGGCAAAAGCAGAACACAGCCTAGTAATGTGTATGAATACACAAACTTCCACAAGGAATCTATGTCTCCTGGCTGATCCCTATGGGCCAGGATGGTCCAGAAGAGAAGCACAAGAATTACAATGTACAGGTGCCTGCCTGACTCCTTATCCCCAAGTTCCTGGGCCAGAAGGCTCAATACTTCTCCATCAAATCCATCCTTTGTTCAAGGACCTACAATGACTCTATTGACCCTTCCATCAACACCCAACAGTCTGGCCTTTGAGTCCCCCTCCACCCTCTTACCTGCTGTATATAAGACTTGACCAACCCACATTCTCTCTCTTTTATTCCCCCCATAAACAGAACTTAGTCATTCACACCAACATTGCACACTATACATTTTATACTTTCTGCCTGGAAGACTTTTTTCTTTTCTTTTACTCCTAACACAGAATAACTATTTCATTTACTTGAATGTTCACACTTACGTTTATAGATAAGAATGAAGAAGTAAATAAGTTGTCCAAGGTCACAAAGTAAAAACTATAACCAAGATTTGAACCAAGTTTCATCTAACTCCATAGCCCATGCCTCTTTATGATTCAAATCCATAACCTCCTGAGTCCATTTCAAATTTTACTGATTCAGAAATCTTCCCTAGTTTATCTCACTGACTCTTACTTTGCTACTTCAAGTTTTCTACCCATTTACTACTCTATTTGTAGCATATTAGATTTGGTTTTGTTTATATGTTGCTTCCTATATGTTAGACATGTAATAACAGCCTGCCTTCCCATTCACATACCACCTTCTCAACCCCACCTGGGGCCCAAGGGCAAGGACATCTGTCTTTACATCTTTTATATCTCCCTGTCACTGAAGCTTTGAGACTGCATTATCCACACTAGTATTTAATCATTTTTCGGCAAGGATTTACTTTAGGAAAAAAAAAACAATTCCCTTCTACTATCATATTAAAAATTAAATTCAGGCATTCATGATAAAACTGCCCTGCGTCTACATTCCGGCTACACAGATTTTAATTATCTGAATTTACCAGGGGCTGCTGAGAAGATTCCACAGTCCGCCATTCCACAGTTCCTAAGTTCCCATAAGAAAGATACTGCTAAAGTCACACTTCAGAGCATTGTTTCAGGACTTTTCCCTTGATGGGATGAATTTTGCACGTAAGAAGGGTTGGCTGCTCCCTTACCCTGTCCTCTGCTTCAGCATGCTTGAGACATTTGGGAGCTCTAAACTGTATTATGTGGCATTCGGTCCCATATAACAATCTGAAAACTTATTTTTAATACTGAGTTATTCCTTCATAATTCACTCAGTTACATATATTAAACCTAAAGATTGCAGACAAAGTCTCTGAGAACTGAGAATAGTGGTGGGCTTCTGGGTTATCCTGCATTATTCCTAGATTTACTCAACCCCTTCAATCCCCACCCTCACCCCCACCCACCATGAAATAATATATGTAGTTTAACCAGGGCAAGTTGCTAAATACAGGTGTAAATTTTTGGCACCAACTCACAAATTAAAATAATTATTGATAGGCAACGGTCTGTGGATGGGTGGGTGTGATTTTTAAAAATTAGATTTTACCCTCCAAATTGAATCTTTTTTCAATAGAGGTCCCAAAGGATTAAGGAAATAAAGCTTCAGAGAAATTCCCAAGTTGTTGGTGACATAACTTCACCAAGTCCAACTAACAATTAGCATTCATTACTGGCCAGCATGCCTTATACCAGTCAGCAAACAGCCCTTTCTTTGGCAAAGTTTTACATTTTTTTTTTTTGCAAGGGACTCTGGCATTAAATGAAAGGGGTAAGTCAAGTTAGGCAACAATAAAAAATCAGTAATAGTCTGGGAACTACCTTCCATCTTTCCTGCCTGCTTGAATGCCTAATGTCCCAAGCGAGTATCTATTTAGTTCTAAATTATTCATGTTAATGGATAATTATCAGCAGAAAGGTGCTGATAATCAGAAATAGAAAAAAAACTAAATATAATATATTATGTTTTGGAATATCTTTACCTTCTCAATTGTTACTAGCATGAGCTAATATTTGTATTCATTGGCAATCTCTAGGTACAGAGTAACTGGCCACTTACTCGAAGAGGTGCTCTGAGGCATGCTGGGGAGTTAACAGAAATTAGAACAGACTGGTATCAGACTCCTGATGAGCAACATCAGTTTCATTTATTTTTAAGAGTTCTGTTCAGTCTTCAAAATATCAATAAACTAGCAGAGCAGGTAGTTTACTAAATAAACTTTAAAAGAACTACAGGAAAAACAATAAGGACCAAAAGTGTAACTGTTTGCCTACAATGTATTCATTTGTAAATTATGTACTTAAAGGTTTAATTAAAAGTGTGATTCTCCCTAGCCACACAGCCAAGTCCCTGCAGTCTTCTCCATCCCACCAGGAAGGCATCCTCGTTGTCAAGAAAGGAAATTTTCTAAATTTTTAAAAATGTAATATAGAAAATGTTTTTAAAAGATTTAGGATTAGCTATCCTTTTGTACCACCTTACCTCTTCTACATTAGAAACAGTTTCTGAAAGACAAACAGATCCAGCCTTCTCAAAGAACTAAGTATACTAAGCCAAAGACTAAAAAATCACCAGCTTCTGATGTTGTAAAAAGCATAAATACATTCAAACTTATAAAAAGATGAGGGAATTAAAAATCAAAAGTCCTGCTTATTTTTGCCTTTGCATTTATGAAAAGAAAACTCCCTGAAGAGTTTGGAAGAGAATATTAACACATTTCACCAGTCCGCTTCTTTCAACTCAATTTTATATCCGTGTGCGCAGAGGAGCCCCTTAGGTTGGACAAACTACATAGATAGAGAGGGAGAGGGAGAGGCAGGGAAAGAGAGAAAGACAGCGAGGGACAGAGCGCTAGTCCCTGTGAGCCGACAAGCTAAAAATACGCCGGCCCAGTAAGCAAATCCCATTCCATCCCCGGAGCCACACCGTTAACCTAGTAATTATGAGACGAGCAGTGAGATCACGCAGCCCCCAGCTTACTCATCACCAGCTTCTAAAGTTTCCATAGGCTCATGGCAACTTTTCTTTTTTCTAAAGTTCTTAAGCCTGCCCTAGAATCTTTACATCCCTCTCTCTCCTCCTCCCCGGCTGCCCGCACCCCCTCCCCTTTTTCTCTTTCTCTCACAGACACTTCTTTTGCGCTCCCTCCCTCCATTACTGGACGCACCTCATGTTTGGCTAGCGACAGGGGAGAACAAGCTGTTTTCTTTTCATTGTACTTTTATATTGAGACTTTAAAGCGAACTTTATCCTACTGTGGGGGTAGTAGCCCGGACTCCCAATCACCTTCAAACTCCATCATCCCTCCGCGAAAGTCTAGCGTACTAGGAAGGACCGTCCAAGCTGCCCAGCACAGCTTAGGGAGGGAGGCCAACAACCGGGGCCGGAGGCAAAGATCGCGGGACGCAGATGAAAGGGAGGAGTAACGGGGAAAAGGTGGGACCAAGCAGGGCACAATCACGGGAGGAGGGAGTGCCGAGAGGCGGTGGCTCCCGGCGAAATATAATGAGAAAGGAGGAAGGGGACAGTGGAGATCAGAAGGTCAGAGTTTGGGAGTCTGAAGAGGCGGGAGGGCTGGGAGCAGACGGGGAGGGTGACAGGGAGGGGGGCTCCGTTACCCTCGCGGCTCCCCGGGCAAGGCCCTAGGCCGGGGCGGAGCGCGGGGCCCGGCCGCCTCTCCTCATTCCTCGGCTTGTGACCCCGGGGTCCGGACGGCCCCTCCCCCGACGACGATGGAGGCGGAGGCGGAGGGGGTGGCGGAGACTGCGACCGCGGCTGTTGGGAAGCACAGGATCTGGAGCCGAAGGCAGGCGAGACTGATCGTAACTGGCCTCTCTCAGTGGCTTTTTCCCTGCTCCACACCCGGTTACCACTCGGACTCCAAAGGCTGGTTCAGGATCGGCGGCTTTCGGCCGACTGGCCGGAAACAACCGCCAGTTTCCGGCCGGAGTGGGTTGGTGGTGACACCCAAGCCGCCCCCGGGCCTCCCGCCGCCCCGCCCCGCCCCTTAGCAGCCCCGCCTTTGGCGCCACTGCTAGAATTGCGGTCCGTTTGGCGCCTTTCCCACTAGTGACCTGACCCCGCGTTTTCGTGGCCCGTGTTCTGAGAGCCACGGGTCTGGAGAGCACTTGAACCGAAGCTGGAGGGGTACAGGGTGGACTCTTGAGACAGGTAGTCAGTTGGTTACAGCCCTTCAGGAAGAAGCAGAAAGAGGCGGGGTAGTTCTGGAAAGGTGAGAGGGGTGAAAATACTTTAAGAATTGGAAGACTGAAATTCTACTCTACGCAGCCATTCTGGACTGGCCGGAGGAAATTCAGCAACACTTCTTCCAGACCAGTCTCCACTCGATAATGCACTCTCCTGCCTTCACTCATGAAGGTACACACCCTTTCTGTATAAACACTTTATATTTACTTGCATAAAGATGCTACCCTATTAACATATGTGTCTTGGACTGTTAGCACAATCAAAAAAAGTTATGTAGTGTGTTTTTTGGTAATGCCTTTTAACAGCATTACAGCATAATTGAATTCAACAAATATTTATTAGGTCCCTACTATGTGCAAAGCACTGTGTTTATTGATATTGAGGACACAAAAAGGAACAAGACAATCCAAAGCCATCAAGGATCTTACACTTAAGTAAAATACTTAAACTCTGTAATGTAAGGCAGAACTCACATGTGTGCTATGTGAGTTACAATGAGCTGCAGCTATGAGAACGTAAGCCTTGCCTGACCCTCCATATTTGTTGACTGAATAAATAAATGTTGGGAGAATGTGAACTGTTTCAAATAAGAGCCATTTAATGAATACTTCGTTATGACAAACAAAAAATGGGGCCAGCCCCTGCTATAATCTGACTAAAGAAATCCTAAATTTTAATTAACATTCCTACCTTTGTGGCACCTGGTCTGCATGTTCAAAATGTTGTCTAAATTGTGCCCTTTAGGCCTATTTAAACACAAATATTACAGTCAATTTTTATGTCTTCTCAATTCCTGAAGTCCTCAGTTTCTAAACAGGAGGGGTGGAGCATAGATAGTTAAGAATTATCCAGCCCAAGACTAGAAAATAACACCTGAAACAGGAAATTTCCTAGACAGCTGTATCTCTTGAGGATATCCAAGGTTTAGAGTTGTTGGGGCTTGGCCTAAGGCCACACAAAGGCCAAGCAGAATGTCCTGCATGAGGCACACTCAGGACCAACAACACAGGTTGGCAAGCACAGCCATTTGGCCTGGGGACTATAAATTTTGGCTACAACTCAGTGGCAAATCTGAAAAGAGAAGGATGAGACTTGGTTCAAAGTGGATCCTAACTGAATCCATTTACTAGCTGAATCTGAAGTAGGAGGGCAGATCCACAGATGAGCCTCAAAAATCTAAAGCTGTCTTGTTTCACCAAGGCCCTCCCAGGATGAGGTTACACCTATCTGCTGCTGTGTCTTTACTACCACAGACTTATTAGAACCCAGGTATGGAGTTCAAAGACACTCTTCACCTTCTGTACAAGGCAGACTTTTACCTTTGGCAGTGACCACAAAACGTTTCCAAATGTGAAAGCTAGGCCAAGTTGCTGGTCAAACTCTCAAGTGACCACACTTTACAGGCTTGCCTGGAAGGTTAGGGGCCAGGAAGTGATGGGGCTGCAGTTGCTGTGTGCCTGTTTCTTGCTCTGACCGTCCATCTCTTGTTGTTTGTGCAACTGCTCAATGGGCTGCTTGTTTTGGGTCAGCCCAGGCTGTGTGGGTAGCAGTGTGGTCGGACAGGCTGAGAGCCAAGCCACCTGGGTTCTGGTCCTAGTTCAACCAGGCCCTAATCCATTAAGTGACACCCTTCCAAATCCTTTGTGTCCATTTTTCTGCTTAGGAACTGTGGACCTCTTCTGTAGTGATGTGCAGCCATTCAGGCTGTCACTATTAGTATATGCTCAGAAGTCGCTGTCTGATTATGTCTGCAGCCGGAAGACAGCTCATTATTTTTTTGCTCCCAGGTAAAAGGATGGTAAGGAAAGAAAGTAAAAGTAGCAAAGAAAACACTACCAGTGTACCCAAGACTACTCACCCTCATCTGCCATTCAGTTCAAAGTTCTCTTCACCATAAAGGCCTCCTTTCTGTTTACTCATCTTAGCAATTCTAAGGGCTACTCCAAGGAGCTCCCTGCACTTTTACTTCACTTTAAGCAAGAGCAGAGAAAACAGAGCTTTGCATTTCACCAGAGAAACTAAAAGAAGAAACTCTTTCAACACTGGGGCTAATGGATAGAATGGAGGGAAATGTTCAGAGAAAGCTATTTTGCAGCAAACCAAGAAAGAAAAACCCAGCAATTGTTTGCATTTATATGCTTTTGCTGTGGGAAAAGAAAAGAAAACCAAAATAACTTGCTTTCCCCTACCACCACTATAATTTAGACCAGTGGTTCTGTGGAGTTTTAAAAACTTCATACTGTAAGTGCCTAGGAACCTCAGATTGACCAACTCAGAATTCTTGGTACTGGATGTCCAAGAATGTATGTATATTATATGTACATACATATGTATATATATATACACATATACACACACACGTTTTTGAAGATCATGAATGTATTTTTTTAAATATCCACAATTTTTTTAAATTGAGGTATATTTGACATATACCATTGTATTAGTTTCAGGTTGTACATAATGATTCAATATTTGTATACACTAAAATGATCACCACAGTAAGTCTAGTTACCCTGCATCACCATACATAGCTACAAAATTTGTTTTTCTTGTGATAAAAACTTTTATTCTTTTAGTAGCTTTCAAATATGCAACACAATGTTGTTAACTATACTCACCATGATGTACATTACATCCCCTTGACTTATTTATTTTATAACTGGAAGTTTGTACCTTCTGACTCCCTTCACCCATTTTGCCCACCTCCCACCCCATTCTCCTCTGGCAACCACCAATCCATTCTCCGTATCTATGAGGTTAGCTTTTTTGTTTGTTTTGACTGTATGTTTGGAGTATTTTTAGATTCCACATATAAGTGAAATCATATGATATTTGTCTTTCTCTGCCTTACTTACTTCACTTAGAATAATGCCCTCAAAGTCCAACCATGTCACCACAAATAGCAAGATTCCATTCTTTTTTATGGCTGAGTAATAGTCCATTATATATACATACTATACATACATATGTATGTATAACATATATACACACACATATACACACACATACTACATTTTCTTCATCCATCCATCCATCAATGGGCACTTAGATTGTTTCCATATCTTGGCTATTGTAAATAATGTTGCAGTAAACGTAAGGGTACATATTTCTTTTCAAATTAATATTTTCATTTTCTTTGGATAAATACCCAGAAGTATAGAATTCCTGGGTCATATGGTAGTTCTTTTTTTAATTTTCTGAGTAACCTCCTTACTGTTTTCCATAGGGGCTGCACCAATTTACATTCCTACTTAGTGTATGAGGGTTCTCTTTTCTCTACATCCTCACCAACACTTATTTCTTGTCTTTTTGATGATAGTCATTCTAACAGGTGTGAGGTGATATCTCATTAAGGTTTTGATTTACATTTCCCTGATGATTAATGATGTTGAGCATCTTTTTATGTGTCTGTTGTCCATCTGTATGTCTTCTTTGGAAAAATGTCTATTCGGGTCCTCTGCCCATTTTTTAATCAGATTTTTTTTTTTGCTATTTAGTGGTATGAGTTCTTTATATTTTGGATATTAACTCCTTATCAGATAAATAATTTACAAACATTTTCTCCCATTCAGTAGGCTGCCTTTTCATTTGGTTGATGATTACCTTCACTGTGCAGAAACTTTTTAGTGTGATGTAGTCTCACTTGTTGACTTTTGTTTTTGCTGTCTTTGCTTTTAGAGTCAGATCCAAAAAATCATTGCCAAGATCAGTGTCAAGGAGCCACTGTCTATGTTTCTTCTAAGAGTTCTATAGTTTCAGGTCTTACATTCAAATCTTTAATCCATTTTGAGTCAATTTTTGTATATGTTGTTAAATAGTGATCCAGTTTCATTGTTTTATATATGGCTAGCTATACAGTTTTTCCACCACTTTTTGAAGAAACTATCTTTCCCCATTGTATATTCTTGGCTTCTTTGTTATAAACTAATTGACTGTATATGTGTAGGTTAATTTCTTGGCTCTCTATTCTCTATCCATTGATCATATATCATTCTTATGCCAATACTGAAAGGAAAAGAGCGACACACAGCAGCAATTCACCAGAGAATTCCGCTTTATTAGGGAAAGGTGCTGGGTTATATAGGAAGGGGCATGGGGTGATTGTGTTGTCACTTCTACGGGGCTGGTGGCTATTGGCTAGGTGCTGGGATTAGGGGGGCAAGGGGTGATTGGGGTTCAGATGGCGCCAGCGGGAATCGAGGACCTGGAAGAGAAGCAGGAATTTCGCCATCTTATGGGTGAGGGCCCTTCAAATACTATACTGTTTTGATTACTATAGCCTTTTAATATAGTTTGAAATAGGGAGAGTAATACTTCTAGCTTTGTTTTTCTTTCTCAAGATTGCTTTGGCTATTGAGGGTATCTTGTGGTTCCTTAGGGTTGTTTGTCCTATTTCTGTGAAAAATGCAATTGGAATTTTGATATCCCTGCATTGAATCTGTAAACTGCTTTGGGTAGTATCAACATTTTAACAACATAATTCTTACAGTCCATGAGCATGGAATATCTTTCCATTTATTTGTGTTGTCTTTAGTTTCTTTCACCAATGTCTTATAATTTTCAATGTATAGTTTTTTCACCTCCTTGGTTAAATTTTTCCTAGGTATTATATTCTTTTCGATTCAATTGGAAATGGGATTCTTTTCTTGAATTTCTATTTTTTCTGATAGTTCATTGTTAGTATATAGAAATGCAGCAGATTTCTGTATATTGTGTTTGTATCCTGCAACTTCACTGAATTTGTTTATTAGTTCTAACATCTACAATTCTTTTAAAGTTAAACACATCCCTACCCTGTAACCCAATTCTACTCTTAGGTATTTACCCAATAGAAATGAAAATGTATGTCCATAAAAAGCTTATACATGAATGTTTATAAGGGATTTATTCATAATAGGCTGAAATTGGAAGCAGCTCAAATGTAAGTAACCAAGAGACAAATGCACAAATTATACTGATCAAACAATAGAGTACAGTTTTTAGAAATGAACTCCTTTTAAGTACAACAATATGGAAAACTCTCAGAATCATTTGTTGAGCAAAAGATGACATTTATATTAAATTCAAAAACAGGCAAAAGCAATCTTGATTGTAGAAATCAAACCATAGTTGCCTAGTGGGGGGAGGTGGGGCATGAATATAAAGGGGGAATGAGGGAGATTTCTGGGGTGATAGAAATGTTTTATATCTTGATAGAGTAGCTGGTACACATGTATATCAGTTGTATACTTAAGATCTGTGCATTTCACTATGTGAATTTTACCTCAATTTAAAAATAGAGAACAAATATCCTGGGTTCCTTTGTAACATTTAACCAAGTGGTAAATTTACACTTACTTATGGACTGTTTATTGATAATTGCTTCATCCATTTGATTTTGAAGCTTCATGAGACGAATTCACCAATTTATCTGTAGTACCTAGCAAAATGCCTGAACCATGGCAGTCATTCAGTAAGTATCTATTGAGTGAATGAATGAATCAATCAATAGTTGAGAACATTTGGTTTGGTAGCTCATCCCAGACTCTTAAAATAGCATAATGTGGTCTCCCAGGCCCTCTATCTACTTGTACACCATTTTTAGATTATGCTTCCTAAAATATTTTATTGACATTTTCTCTCTTTTCAAAACTGTAGCAGCATGTTGGCTACCTAACCAAAGTCTATCCCCTTCTTCCTCCTTGATTATAGAACCCTGATCAAGTTCAAGTAGCCATACTTCTCTATATGACCATGGGCTTCAGGGGAGATTGGCTTCAGTGGAGAGGTAGAGGTTGAGTGGAAGAGAGATGGGTGAAACATTGATGGATCTAAGCCAATCACAGGGTTTCACTCCCCTTGCCAGTGTTGGTTTAGGCATGTGATAAAGTTCTGACTAGTGTGAGACTCAAGGAAATCCATTGGGTTTCTTTGCTCTTACAAAGAGAGAAGGAGAAATTTAAGAAATTATTCTCTTCCACTGTTGAATATTGTTGGATTTGGAACTGCTAGTCTGCTTGAAGAACAAAGCTGACATGCTAAGGAATGGCAAAGCAAAAAGATGAAGAGAATCTGTGTCTCAGGTGAACTACTGAATTAGCCAACCTTCCTTGAAATTCTTATTATATGAGAAAATACATCTTTCTTGTTTAAGCTATTCTGAATCTAGTTTTTCTATTACCTGTAATCAAAACCATCTCAACTAATAAAAAGCCATCAGCAACTCCTCAATGTTTAAGAATAGTCTAAATTCCTTATGTGCCTTATAAGATCCTACACAGTAGGACCCTGGTCTAGTCCTAACTCCAGAATATGGCTTGCTAATTTCCATCTCTACATTTCTGTTCTGCTTCCTTTACCACAAGCAGTGTGTTGATAAATATTAACAACCTGCTTTCCAGGAGGAAAAAGCCCAGATTTGTATAGCAAATATCAATTTCATCGTATAAATATTCCCATGAAAATTTCATGCTACTGTGATGTCACTGAACACAGAGTTGGGAAGAGATATACAATCAGCATTGGGAAGCCAGTAAGAAAATCCACAATGCTACCACCCAACTTTTTCTCCTCTAAGTTTTCTCCCTAGAGTTCAAGGCCCAGTTTATATCATCTTCTTTTAAGGACTTCTTATTAAATCCTAAACTATAAATGTCTTTACCAACCAATTAGAATCTAACAATTGTCTTGACTTGTTAGTTTTCTCAAGTATTTGCTCCTAACGAATCAATTAATGAAAAAACCTAGGAATAATGAAACAGCAAGAGAAGAGTTCCATGACACTATTTTTGTTCCAGTACCACTGTAAGGGTTCTTAGGATTAGACATTAGGGGGACTCTTAAGTAGAAAATTCCTGCTTCTACCCTGTGAGCACTAGAGATCCTTAGAGGTACTTGGTGTTTAAAGGTTTTATCAGCTCTCTATAATTCCTACTGCTTCTCCCTAGGAGAGCCTTGTTAGGACTTTAACTAAAGGGTTCTTGGCAAGATTGGGCCTGTGACTATTTTGGTTCTGACAAATTCCCTGAGGATATAAGAATGGGCCTCTAAGGCCACCAGAGGCCTAGCAACGAGTAGGTAAGGAAGAGAAGCCAATTCCTGAGGCTTTGGAGAGAGCTAGTGGAATGCTAGCCAGGTGGATCAGCTTCATCTCCACCTCATAGGTTGTCAACACACCCTCAGGTTTGGGGGAAAAGCAAATAATTAGACTGCCAACACATTATCTGAGGCAATAAGAAGAGGAGGAGAGGCTGGGGAAGGGAGTGACTAAGTCACTCTATCCCCTGACTAGGTCTGCACTGGGAAGCAGGTCAAATTCAAATTTCCAAAGTAGGCTACTGGAAACTGACAGGGCATTCAGGGGATAGAAGATGTGAGACTGCACTAGACTCCCCTATGTATATGACTAATGACCCATGTTGAGCTCTATAGGTGCTAAGTACCAGGAATATTTTCTAAATTATAAATATAAGCTTGTTCAGACTCATAGACTCCAAGAAGGAACTAGCAGTTACCAAAGGGGAGGGATGGGAGAGGGGGAGGGGGAGGGAGGGAGAAGGGGCTTGAGGGGTGTTATATAGCACAGAGAAGACAAGTAGTGACTCTGTGGCATCTTACTGATGCCGGGGTTCTTGTTTGTGGAGCCAAAGAATGAGCTTCACAAACAGTCAAGGTAGGAGAGCAAGGTACAGGCTTTTATTTAGAGTTACAGTGAAAGGACAGAGTTCCCGGCTCATGCCAGGAGGGGACAAGAGAGTCCGTAGTGGTGTGTTGTCTAGGGGGTTTTATAGGCAGTTGAGGATTTTTCGAGAACATGAAAAAAACTTAGGGGTGTGGACTTGCATCATCTGCCCTGTCCTCAAGGTGGGCTGGGTCATGGTCTGATTGCCAGGGCTGACAGCAGAGTCATGGGTTATGCTGATACCCTTGCAGAACACTCAAACATTCCAGACCAAGTTGCTTCTGGCCTTTTAACCTTTAACAGATCTCACTGAAGATGTCTATATTCTTAGGTATCTTTCCCTAGAGAATTAGTGTGACCTTGACTTTGTATAATGCTTAACAGAAGTTTCAATGGGGACTTCTTTGCCCATTGTTACATTGCTCTGACTGTAAATATTCCACCCTGCTTTTCCCCCCCGAGGCCCTCACCCTACTCTGACTACACCCATGGTCCCTGTCTCATTACTACAAGGATGGACAGGGACTTCAGTGGGATACGGTGGGTATTCAATAAAATGGGTAAATGTAGTAACCACATTGTTTTTCATGTGAAGTCTTCATAAGAGTATATATCAATGTTACCTTAAAAAAATAAGATTAATTTATGAGATAACATGATATTGCGAAAATAATGTTGAAGTGAGTTTAATATTTATTTTATAATTTGGTATCAGATACTTCAGGTCTTTGTAGATTCTTGGGTCACTTTTACAACTGTATTCTAGTTGTATGAACATCAGTGTTAATACAGACAATTACAGCTTCTATTATATTAAACATCAGTTTTGCTTAACATTGAAAAAAACTATATATATATATATGCTTGTTTTCCTGCATTAGAGAGCTCTGGAGTTGAGTGACTGTATGTGATCGACATCTCCTAGAATCTCCCTGAGTGATATGCCCTCTGACTATTGCTTTCCAGGTTACTGAACTGATCAGCATAGGGTTGTTCCCACATTGTTTAGATCTGTGGACAAGCCCGCAGAACATAGCAACTCCTCCTAGAAAAGTAAACAGATGATAGATTTTTTCAGCTGGAAAAAATCTGGAATTGAAGTGTCACCATTACTTAGATAACCTTAGGTCACACTTACCCTAGTGTGTTAGGTGACCTTCCTGGTTTAGGAAGAGATGAAATCCTGAGATCAGAAGAAATTAGTAGAACAAGACCAGAACTAGGAAGGGACCCATGGATGAGTAAAGTACTTTGGAGTAAGTCCTGAGAACATTTAAAAAGAAAACATTGACCATGGAAAGATAAAGGAAGGAAAATAGAGGGGCTTAATAGTGAGAACTGGTAGGTCACAGTACTCATCTAGGATGCAAGCCCTGCCCCAGTTCCTAGGTGGGCTAGCTTCTGCAGCCCTGCCCATCTACTCCTCCCTTGGGCCAGAAAGCACAATATGAGTGTAAGTTCTGCTCTTACTTGCCAGCAAATGATACTGAATACAGCTGTAGAACCTGAAGAATCAAAAGTTAGCATAAGCACAGCCATCTTAAAGGCTCAAACACTATTTTCTAACCTAGAAGGAGAAAAATTACTAGAACTTTGAAAAACAAGTTAGTCAGCCAGTGTTAATTGTAGTGACCTTTAGTTAGCCAACCTCAATCAGTTAAGCTTATCTTGCTAGAACCACCCTAAACATTCCAAAAGTGATTTTATCTAATCAGACCCCCAGGATGAGGCATCAGCCGAAAATTTATGTGTCTATGAAAAAAAAAAACAACTGTATTGTGACTGTAGAAAATACTGCCCCTTTGAAAATGCTATAAAAACTTCTGGCTTTGTGAGTTCGGGGTCCTCGCTGAGACCCGCTGCGTCGGGCTAATGCATGGACCCCAGCTAGCTGGCCTCTGAATAAATTCCTCTTGCTTGTTGCATCAAGAGACGCCTTCCGTGAGTGATTTGGGGCAGCGTCCTCCTCTGGGAGAATCTAACATTTGGGGGCTCGTCCGGGATCGTGCGCTCACCCCGCTTCACTCCCGAAGCCGTTCTTGGAGGAAGAGGTAAGATTAGTGGCGCCTTGAGTTGTCTGTGTTCTGTGTTCTGCTTTTCAGTGAGACCGGTCGGAGTTCTGAAAAGGGTACCCTCTGTCTGGCAGCCATCCCGGTCCCGTAAGGGGTCGCGACTGCGGTCGGTAGACGTACTTGGAGCACCGCAGGCTGCAACCCTGGGGGACGCCCCGGGGAGTTTGGAGGGCCAGGGACGCCTGGTGGCCTCCCACCTGTTTTTCCGCAAAAGTGAACCGGATGAGATAGGGTTGGTTTTTGGGCGCCGAGAGTATCAGCCCACTGATTCCTTCCGGTTCTTGGTCAGAAATCTGAGGAAGACAAAAAGCGGCCGCTGTGTGTTTAATCTCTGTGTGTCTCTGTTTTATGTGTCCTTTACGTGTCTAATAATTGTTATACTGGCAATGGGACAGACCGTGACGACCCCCCTTAGCCTGACATTAGGTCATTGGACAGAAGTGAGAGCAAGGGCGCATGACTTGTCGGTAGAAGTTAAAAAAGGGCTGTGGCAGACTTTCTGTACCTCCGAGTGGCCCACTTTTAACGTTGGATGGCCCCCGGAGGGGACTTTTGACCTCTCCACTATGCTTGCAGTAAAAGCTGTTGTTTTCCAGAATTCAACTCAGGGACATCCGGATCAGCAGCCCTACATTGTGGTCTGGCAAGAATTGGTGGAAAATCCACCGCCCTGGGTAAAGCCCTGGGTGCGAAAGAAAGCGAACTCTCGAGTCTTATTGGCTCAGGCTCAACCTCGGGGAAAAGGGAAAGAGACCACCAAAATACACCCTGACACTCAAGACTTGCTCATGGTTGATGATTCCCCTCCTTACCCTCCTGCCTCTGCCCCGGCGCCCGAGGCCCCGGCGGCCGAGGCCCCAGTGCCTCTGGCCCTGGCACCTCCGATGCCTCTAGCCTCTGGTACCGAGGCATCGGGGCCAGCTCTGGGACCGGCCCAGGGAACTCGGCGGCGCCGAGGGGCCGCATTGGACCCATCAGGTATTTTTCCCCTCAGGTCTTATGGGGCCCCCATTCTCGGGGAGGAAGGAGACCCGCCTTTCCAACCTCTGCAATACTGGCCATTCTCCTCTGCCGATTTATATAATTGGAAAGCTAACCACCCTCCTTTTTCAGAGGAACCGCAGAGACTAATGGGACTGATAGAGTCCCTGATGTTCTCTCACCAGCCCACTTGGGATGATTGTCAGCAGCTCTTACAGGTACTCTTCACGGAAGAAAGAGAAAGGATCCTCCTGGAAGCGCGAAAGAACGTGCCTGGAGCTGACGGACGACCGTCGCAACTCCCTCATGATATAGAAAGGGGGTTCCCACTGACCAGACCCAACTGGGACTTTAATTCTCCAGAAGGTAGGGAGCGACTAACCATCTATCGCCAGGCTCTGGTGGCAGGTCTCCGCGGGGCTGCAAGGCGCCCCACCAATTTGGCCAAGGTAAGAGAGTTTAGTCAGGGAGCCGCTGAGGCACCCGCAGTGTTCTTAGAACGCCTGATGGAAGCCTTCAGGCGGTATACTCCTTTTGACCCCACTTCTGAGGAACACAGTGCTTCAGTGGCTCTTGCCTTTATTGGGCAATCAGCGCCTGATATTAGAAAGAAGCTTCAGAGACTAGAAGGCTTACAGGATTTGTCGTTGAGAGATTTGGTGAAAGAAGCTGAGAAAGTTTATCATAAGAGAGAGACTGAGGAAGAGAAGGAATTAAGGAAGGAAAAGGAAAAAGAAAGTAAAGAGGAAAAGAGGGATAGGAAGCATGAGAGAAATTTAACAAAAATCTTGGCCGCAGTAGTAGAAGGTAAGGGACGCCCGCCCTCTAGTGGTAGAACTAGTAAGGCAGGGCACCTGGGCAACCGGCCTCCTTTGGATAAAGATCAGTGTGCATACTGCAAAGAGAAAGGACATTGGGTGAAAGAATGCCCTAAAAAGCCACTGCAGAAGCCTCCAGAAAAGGTGTTGTCTCTGCTGGAAGACGAAGATTAGGGAGCACGGGGCTCGGAATCCCTCCCCGAGCCCAGGGTAACTCTGAGAGTGGAGGGGCAACCCGTTGAGTTCCTAGTAGACACCGGTGCTCAACATTCTGTATTAACTAAAGACAAGGGCCCTCTCTCTGGCAAAAAGTCTTGGGTGATTGGAGCTACAGGCCAGAAACAATATGCATGGACCACCCGAAGGGCAGTAGACTTAGGAGTAGGACGAGTAAGTCACTCATTCCTCATTATACCGGAATGCCCTACGCCCCTGTTAGGAAGGGACATCTTGACCAAAGTAGGAGCCCAAATATCTTTTCAAGCTGAGAAACCTCTGGTGACTAATCAGGAAAATAAGCCTTTGAACTTGAGTATTTTGACCATAAGATTGGAAGACGAATACTGTCTTTTTATGGAACCAGAGCCCTCCCGAATTAGTCAGGAGTGGCTCGACCGATTCCCAGGAGCCTGGGCGGAGACGGCGGGCATGGGGCTTGCCAAGAACCAGCCCCCTGTAATCATAGAACTAAAAGCTTCAGCCTTGCCAGTGACTGTGAGGCAATATCCAATAAGTAAAGAAGCCAGGGATAGAATTAGGTCACATATCCAGAAGCTTATGGAACAGGGAATATTAGTAAAATGTCAATCCCCATGGAACACCCCCTTGCTGCCTGTAAAAAAGGCAGGAATGGGAGATTACCGACCAGTACAAGATTTAAGAGAAGTTAACAAAAGGACACAGGACATTCACCCCACCGTGCCAAATCCCTATAACCTACTAAGCTCCCTGGCCCCAAAAACATCTGGTATTCAGTTTTAGATCTAAAAGATGCTTTCTTTTGTCTGCGCTTGCACCAGAACAGCCAACCGCTGTTTGCCTTTGAGTGGAAAGATCCCACCACAGGAACTACTGGGCAATTGACCTGGACTCGTTTGCCACAAGGATTCAAGAACTCGCCCATCCTCTTCGATGAGGCTTTACATCAGGACTTGGCTTTCTACCGAGCTTCAAACCCACAGGTAACTTTGCTGCAATATGTTGATGACTTATTGATAGCCGCTCCCACCCGGGAGACCTGCCAAGAGGCCACTGAAGCCCTTTTGACTGAACTTGCCAAATTAGGGTATAGAGCATCTGCTAAGAAGGCACAGATCTGCCAACAACAAGTGATTTATTTGGGATATTCCCTGAGAAAAGGGAAAAAGTGGCTTACTGAAGCCCGGAAGCAGACTGTGACGCAGATTCCGGTCCCCACTACAGCACGCCAGGTTCGCGAGTTTCTGGGGACAGCGGAGTTTTGTAGATTGTAGATACCCGGATATGCTTCCTTGGCCGCCCCTCTGTACCCCCTTACCAAGGGGACAGCCCCGTTTGTTTGGGGATCTGAGCAACAACAGGCCTTTGATGATATCAAGAAGGCCCTCCTCTCAGCACCCGCTCTAGCATTGCCAGACGTAACTAAGCCATTTGTCCTTTTCGTGGACGAACGGAGTGGAGTAGCTCGAGGAGTGTTGACCCAACAATGGGGACCTTGGAAGAGACCTGTCGCCTATCTGTCAAAAAAATTAGACCCCGTGAGTAGTGGGTGGCCTGCCTGCCTGAGAGTAGTAGCAGCTGTGGCCCTCCTAGTTAAAGATTCTGACAAACTAACACTGGGACAAAAACTCACTGTGGTTGCTTCACATGCGTTGGAGAGCATAATCCGGCAACCACCCGAAAGATGGATGTCAAATGCCAGAATGACTCACTACCAGACCTTACTCCTGAATCGTGATCGTGTGGAATTTGCCCCACCCGCCATCCTAAACCCAGCTACTCTGCTCCCCGATTTGGGAAAAGAAGTACTTCATACCTGCCAGGAAATCCTGGCTGAGGAGACGGGGACCCGCCAGGACTTACAAGATCAGCCTTTAGAAGGGCCAGGACTCCTGACTTGGTATATCAGACGGGAGCAGTTACATTATAGATGGTAAGAGAATGGCGGGAGCTGCAGTAGTGGATGATAACCGAATCGTGTGGGCCAGTAGACTTCCAATGGGCACTTCTGCACAGCGAGCAGAGCTTGTCGCTCTGACTCAGGCTCTAAAGATGGCAGAAGGTAAGAGACTTAACGTCTATACCGACAGCCGATACGCTTTTGCCACCGCTCACATACACGGGGCTATTTATAGACAGAGAGGGTTATTGACTTCTGCCAGGAGAGATGTTAAAAACAAACAAGAAATTTTAAATTTGTTAGAAGCCATCCATAGACCTAGAGAAGTGGCAATAATACATTGCCCTGGGCATCAAAAAAGTGACTCTCTAATAGCTCAAGGAAACAGAAGGGCGGACCAAGCTGCAAAACAAGCAGCCCAGGGAATGAATATCTTACCCCTCCAAGTGTACCCGGAGGCCACTTGTATTAAGAGCTTCCAGTATACACCCGAAGACCTCGCTTGTATAAACAAATTAGGGTTTAAAAATTCCTCACCCCACGAGATATACAAGTCTGAAAAAGGGAGAGTTGTCCTGCCTAAGAGAGAGGCAGAAGAGTACTTAAGGCAATTGCATCAATTGACACATTTGGGAGCAAAAAACCTAAACCTTGGTTCAAGACTCCCCTTATCATGTTATTGGATTAAGAAAACTGGCTGACGAGGTTGTAAGAAATTGTGTTCCCTGCCAATTAGTAAATGTGAGTAAAAATCCAGTAACATCCAGCAAAATACTTCGAGGGGATCGCCCTGGAGCTTACTGGGAAGTTGACTTCACTGAGATCAAGCCTGCTAAGTATGGATATAAGTACCTTCTAGTTTTCTTAGACACATTTTCAGGATGGACAGAGGCATTCCCCACCAAAACTGAGACAGCTCAGACGGTGTCTAAAAAGATCCTTGAAGAAATATTTCCCAGGTTTGGAATCCCAAAGGTAATTGGCTCCGACAACGGCCCTGCCTTTGTTGCCCAGGTAAGTCAGGGACTGGCCAAGATTTTGGGGACGAATTAGAAATTGCATTGTGCATACAGGCCCCAGAGCTCAGGACAGGTAGAAAAGATGAATAGAACTCTAAAAGAGACCCTGACTAAATTATCCATAGAGACTGGTTTATATGATTGGTTGGTCCTCCTTCCCTTCGCCTTATTCCGAGTTAGAAATACCCCCAGCCGTTTTAGACTAACACCCTTTGAAATTATGTTTGGAGCCCCGGCTCCACTAAATGCAGCTCACCTCCACGTATCCCCTGAATCTGTGACTAATAAGTTTCTGCTTGAAAGGTTACGGGCTCTGGAAGTTGTGCAGAAAGAAGTGTGGGCCTCTATCCGAGAAGCCTATCGGCCAGAGGACATTTCAGTACCTCACCCGTTCCAAGTGGGAGACTCTGTCTACGTAAGGCGACATCGAACGGAAAATCTTGAGCCTCGGTGGAAAGGACCCTTCATCTTCCTTTTGACCACACCTACAGCTGTGAAAGTAGATGGCATCTCTTCCTGGATACATGCTTCACATCTGAAGAAAGCGCCTCAACCAGACCCGGACTGGCGAGTAATTCGAACTGATAACCCTCTTAAATTTCGCTTGTGTAAAAATGATTGTGTCACTAACAATTCTAATTCTAATGACCCAGTTACTTCCCACCTTCCAGAACCCTAACCCCCATGAACCCAGGTTGCTGACATGGCAGGTTTTCTCTCAGACAGGAGAGGCAGTGTGGTCTGTTTCTAAGACTGCCCCCCTTAAGACCTGGTGGCCGTCCCTGCACCCTGATGTTTGCGCCCTAGTTGCTGGATTAGATACCTGGGACATACCTAATATACCTTGGAGACAGGCCCACCTAATTTGACCACCAGATCGTGATTATTCTGCAGCCCAGAGCCAGGTTTCCTATAGAGACAGCGGGTGTAGTTATTCCCGAGCACGCAATAGAATAAAAACCACTACCTTCTATGTCTGCCCCCGTGACGGACGAACCCACCAACAAGCCCGACAGTGTGGGGGCTTAGAATCCTTTTATTGTAGCTCTTGGGGCTGTGAAACTACGGGTAATGTTTATTAGAACCCCGTGTCCAGTTGGGACCTCCTTAAAGTAGTCCTGAACCACACATCCCCCAACTGTGAGCAGACAGGGCTATGCAACCCCTTAAATATCATGTTCAGTGATAAGGGGCGCCAGTATGATAGATGGGTCACTGGACGACAGTGGGGGCTCAGATACTATGAATCTGGATATAATAAAGGCCTCATATTTACTATCAGGCTCAAAGTTGAGACCCTTCCAGCTGCCCCAGTAGGACCCAACGCTGTCTTGCGGGATCAACCGCGTCTCCCAGCCCCAGCCCCAAAACAGGCCCTAGCCCCACCTATGGACTCTGCCACCACTCCCTCCGCCTCCACTCTTGGCCGAGCCACCTCCCTTCCTGGCACCGGACAACGCCTTCTCAACCTCCTTGAAGGGGCTTTTCAGGTCTTAAATACCACCAACCCTAACACTACTGAATCCTGTTGGTTGTGTTTCTCTTCTGGGCCGCCTTATTATGAAAGATTGAGATTGTTAGGCAGTTTTAACAGGACAACCCGTCACGAGATCTGTAGCTGGGGAAGCCACAAGAAGCTAACTCTGACTGAAGTAACTGGAAGAAGAAAATGTTTAAGTTCAGTCCCTCCCACCCATAAAGCTTTGTGTAATGAAACCATAGCTGTGACCTCCTCAGGTGAAAATGAGTATCTAGTCCCTCCTCCCGAAGGGTGGTGGGCTTGTAACACTGGAGTGACCCCATGTGTCTCTACTTCTGCCTTCAACTCCTCCCGCGATTTCTGTATCATGGTTCAGCTGGTGCCCAGGTTGATGTATCATGATGACCTCTCATTCGTAGCTGAATTTGAACCTAGGCATAGATATAGGAGGGAGCCGGTCTCGCTGACCTTAGCTGTGTTGTTAGAGATAGGAGTCGCAGCCGGAGTAGGAACAGGGACAGCTGCTATTATCCAAGGGAACCAACATTATGAGGGACTAAGGACAGCTATTGATGAAGACCTAAAAACCATAGAGCAATCCATTACTAAACTTGAAGAATCTCTGACTTCCCTCTCTGAAGTAGTCTTACAGAACAGACGAGGGCTGGATCTGCTGTTTCTAAAAGAAGGAGGATTGTGTGCAGCTTTAAAAGAAGAATGCTGCTTTTATGCAGACCATTCCGGAATAGTAAGAGATTCAATGTCAAAGCTTAGGGAGAGGCTAGACCAGAGAAAGAGAGAACGAGAAGCCGGCCAAGGGCTATTTGAATCTTAGTTCACTAGGTCCCCGTGGTTTACGACCTTGATATCCACTCTGGCTGGGCCCTTACTCATCTTTGTGTTGCTCCTCACTTTGAGACCCTGCATATTAAATCGGCTGATAACTTTTGTTAGAGAAAGAGTGAGTGCCGTTCATGTACTAATGTTGCAGCAACAATATCATTCACTCACCTAACAAGAAGATACAGACATTCCATGATTGGAATGCCCTTAAAGAGAAGTGAGGAAATGTAGAACCTGAAGAATCAAAAGTTAGCATAAGCACAGCCATCTTAAAGGCTCAAACACCATTTTCTAACCTAGAAGGAGAAAATTACTAGAACTTTGAAAAACAAGTTAGTCAGCCAGTGTTAATTGTAGTGACCTTTAGTTAGCCAACCTCAATCAGTTAAGCTTATCTTGCTAGAACCACCCTAAACATTCCAAAAGTGATTTTATCTAATCAGACCCCCAGGATGAGGCATCAGCCGAAATTTATGTGTCTATGAAAAAAAAAAAAGAAAAAAAAAACTGTATTGTGACTGTAGAAAATACTGCCCCTTTGAAAATGCTATAAAAACTTCTGGCTTTGTGAGTTCGGGGTCCTCGCTGAGACCCGCTGCGTCGGGCTAATGCATGGACCCCAGCTAGCTGGCCTCTGAATAAATTCCTCTTGCTTGTTGCATCAAGAGACGCCTTCCGTGAGTGCTTTGGGGCGGCGTCCTCCTCTGGGAGAATCCAACACAGCACTAGACTGCCTCCTTGTCTAGAACCTCGCAGGAACAACAAAGGCTCAGGAAAATGGGAATTAATTCAGTGAATTCTGTTGATATTTTTAAGCACCCACAGTGTGTAAGACATGCAAAGATTACAATCATTGTCCTTAAGGAGCTTTCATGAGCAAGACTCGGCATTTTAGAAATCCCAATCTTTCTCTGCTTGACATGTGTCCTTCACCTTATTCAGGAAAAAAGATGGGAGGTGATGCAGACTTTAAAAGGACAATGTGGCCTTTGATTACAGATATTCATTCCCAAAAGAAGCTGAAAGGGCCGATTCTTGCTGCCCATATAGTACATTCTGTCATCAATTTCCTTCTTCCTACAACTTTCCTTTTGATCTTTAGTTTCTCTTCCCCTCTAACTCTAGATGAACAGTTTTTACAGGCACTTATGCAAAAACAGTTTCCAACACAGGGCCGATTATGTCTTTTTCTTCTTTTTATTTATTGCCCTTACCACTGGACGTACACACATCTACAGTTAGATTACACTGCAGACTTGGTTTGTTACTAGTGTCTCTGCTTAAACCTGAGTTAGTTTTTTTAACTTCTGCATCCATTATCAATACCTCCACACTGAATCATTATATAAATTCCTTTCAGCCAATTTCTACTGCCATAATCCTAGCTCATTATCTCTGACATAAGCTACTGTAAAATAACTCCACAACTGCTCTCTTGCCTTTAATCTTGTTCTTCTCTTACTACCCTTAGTGCCCTGCCTAAAACTAAGGTCTGGTCACATCATTCCCCTGCTCAAAAGCCTTAAGTTGTCCTTGAAGAGAAATTTGTCTACTGCCAATGGTAATAATAATAATAATGTGTTATTATTACTACTGAATATATGATAATATTAAATAAAGTATTATAAGCATATTATATATGCTTATATTATATTTATATGTTATATTATTGTAAGTATAATTTACCTATAATAATGAAGTTTTTCTTAATGTGGTTGGCACTATGCATCCCTGAAAGGCTAGAAGAATTCAGAGCGCTCATAGATGCTTTGAGATCATTGTGTAAACTGAGAAAGAAAATATTATTTAAAACCAAACTAACTATAGCTGCTGTCTTTTAAAGGAGATGATATAACACATATAAGAAAGAAAAAATTTTTCATACTGCCTCCTTTCCCTAACAGAATTGGAAGAAGGGAGCAGTGGCCATTGTAAGCCTCTGTTGCTTCTTCTAAGTCTCATGTTGGAAACTGGAACAGATGATCCACAGTTTAGCAGGGTACATTAATGAGTCCTTGGCTATAATAAAATAAGGAAAATCAAATTATAAAAGGGGAACCCCATGGAAAAGGGTCACCAAAATGAGGAGCCTTTAAAGGAAGAAAAAGGACCAAGCAGTATGTCAGTATACAACTTCTCCACTGCCTCCAAGCCTCAGCAAAGCCCAACACATACACAGACATCAGATATCCTGTGTGAGGAGTATTTGCTGGGGAAAATGAAAGTGATTGCTTCCCATCTTGGGGCAATGTAGTGCAAAAGAGCACACTAGAGATGGTGAAATGACACATCCACTGAAACCGTAAGAAAGAAGGAAAAGCATGAGCACACCCCCACCTCCTGGATGAAACACCCCTGAATTCCTGGAGAAACTGGGGCGACTTACCATACAGGCAAATGGGCTTAAGGCAATTTCATTTGACTCTCACTGGTACCTTTACAGAAACACTGGCACCTTCACAGAAACATGGGTTACAATATGATAAGAGGTGTGCAGTCCCCTTTTAACTCCCTTTCCCTGGGAGAACACAGGGGCCCTGTGTGGTGCTCAGTGCCCACCATATGAGTACTAAATAAGTACTTATTTTGATGATGTTGTTGACATTCATTTTTCATTTTCCTTTCATTAAAATGGTCTGCTCAGAGGCCTGCCTGGCTCATCATACATTTTCTGTTACTCCAGCTATGGCCAGCAAGCAGTAGTATTTCCTCCATCCCACTGTGAATGCTGCTGCAGCCACTGACGCTCTACCCAGCGGTGAAATCTGCTATGAATCCTGAAAACAATAGTATTCTGAAGGGCTTCTCCTCAGTGAAAAGAAAACACCATATCTCTTCCCCATACTTACTGCTACCCATGCTCTTTCTTTCCTGACAGGCATCCCATGGGTAAACTGCTAATAAGTAGAGGGAATTGTAATCAAAGAGAGAAGTAATGGAAGACACCATCCTTGTGTCCTATTTAGTAAAACTAATATTTGAGCAGAGCAATAGGCACCTCTGTGTGTTATGAGGGGAGACAGTGGACATGGAAAGAGGCAAAAGACAAGGACAGGGGAGTCATAATAGAGTAGGAAACAAAAAGGTGATTTCCAGGTGACATCATACCACTCTCAGGCCCATGCAAAGTGCCTCTCTGCTCTGAGCCCCCAACTTGAAAAGACACCATTCTGACCTTCCTTTGGCTTTATCTCTCCCAGTAACATGAGGAGTCTATCAAATCAGAGACATACACGTCAGGAGTCCAGGACGCCCTTCTAGAGCACCCTCTGGGTGCCTGGGAATCTGGAATTCCCAGCCCAAATGTCCTAAGCCATTTTCAGGGCCTGTGTGGGTCTCTTCCTTGGGTCCAGATTCCTGAGGGTGAACATCACCACTGATGGGCCAACTTACCCCACACTGCCACAAAATAGGCCACAACCCCAGGAGTCCAAAAATTCTAAATTTGAACCTGGCCTTCCAAGCTGCTGTGAAAATACATTTGTCAAGGTAGGAGAATAAAACATATTTTATCTAAAAACTTCATAGCTTTATGTATAACTCTTAGGTATTTAGACATATGGGCCTCTATTGGTACTCTTGCCCCAGGCCCCATAAATGTTAGGGGTGGGCATATTTCAAATAAAAAGTACTTGAGACTGGAAAAGTATATATTTAAGGGAAATATGCTTCTCTGCTATTGATTAAAAGCCTACAAACCTAGATTTTCATTTATAGCTACTGATTTATCTGGAAAACTTTCTGTAAAGCCAAGTAGACCCCTATCAAATAATTGTGTCTAAATATCACACTTTCCCCAAAACTGTTTGGTGTGACAAATAATTACTGACACTTGCTGATTTCTTGGTTGCCAAAACACGGGTGTGGATCCTGGCCTCTAGTTTGCTTTCTCTGGCCCTGCTTTGGTCTCTGCTGGGGCTGTCCCCCCTCCTTTCACTCTGCTTGGCTCAGTCTCCCTCCTCCCGATTCCATTAGCCAACCTCCTAATACAATGAAAGTAATGTAGTTTTTAAGTACATAGTTTAAGATATTTTTTATTAAACAGCAAATGAATTGACCCTTTTATATTCCTTTCTTTCAAAAGAAAAAAAACTAACAATTTTTTTAAGTGACTCAGATTTTTCCCCCATTGGGTCATATACTTTGTTTTGCTAAATCAAACAGTGCATTATAAAGGCTTTTGATATATGATATTTTTCCAGTGGGGGTTAAGGAGGAAGGCAGGCCAAGCATGGGCAGGGTCCTAGAGGCTGTGAGGACTTGACTAAAGCATTTACTCAGAGCAATAGGAAGGGAATGAAACCAGGAGGTGAGTGTAAAACTATATTTAGGGAGATGTGGCAGGGGTTAAGTATTAATATAGAGAAGGAAATTCTTGTCATCAAGTCCAAGGGGCAAGTTCAAAGCCAAAAATAAGGGATGATATCAGAGATCAGGAACTTGGTAAACTCAAATACACTGATTAAGGCAGGTAATGAGGTGAAAGGGCCCGGTGCTACAGAATGAAACAGGCTGATTCCCAAGCTCCCTGTTTCAGGATGAGCAAACACGGGCTAAGCCCAGGTCAGGTTTATTGAAAGAAAACACAGCAGCACCAGTACAGTGGAATCCAGACTCTGGTGCTCACTGAATATCTTTCAGATGATGAAATTGATCTTTATTAATTAGTCAACAATATTTATGAAGAATATATAAGGTTTATTAAAATATGCCTATTGCCAGCAAACTTAGCAGCCTTGGCGAAGAGAGGCAGAAGGGAGAAAAAGATACAAGCTTGGACATTTGAAATTCATTAACGTTATAGATATGGTGGTTACTCTAGATAGTCTCTTGCTACCAAATACATCATCTAACCCAGGCTTTAGGAACAACAACAGTTCTTATTCCAAAATGAAGAAAAATCCAGCATTTCTCTTTTTTAAAAAAATTATTCTCCCTGCTTCCCAGCCCCAAAGTCTGGAACTCAGAATGGAAGTAACAGATCAGGGTTAGTTCCACTATTTTTACCTGTGACAAATACTGTAAAATCTTAAGTCTGAGTCTGGAACTCCAGCCTGTGGTGACTGGGGTGGTCCAGAGTAGCCACATCCACAGGTATTCACATGAGCAGAGCACGCACTTCATGGTAGTTCTCAGACCAGCAACAGTACATCACCCCAGAGCTCATTTGAAATGTGGACAATAGACTTATGGGCATAAAGAGACACCGCAGGTCACATAATGCTGTCTTCTCACCATCTCTCTAAAACAGTCTCTGCAAACCACTAACAACAGGTGGGCGTCTGTCCTCTGGGCAAGTCAGTTAGGAGTCACTCTCCATTTACCCTCAGTTTTATTCAACTCCCTATTGTCTTACTGGATTCATTTTATGTCCAGTGGTATATATTTTTAAGAACTCAAGAGAAAGAAGAAACATCTCAAAGTGCCTTATTACCAGAGTCCAAGGGGTCTCTTTAACTGAAGGACCAGAACATTATCATCAATAGCAGCAGCTGCCGGAATAGCAGCCAAGCCAAGAACACTAGCATCCAGTAAGATTTTATTGTTTGCCAACATTGTGACAAGAGGTTGATCACAATTAAATGGTAGCTGGCAGTGGAGAACCAGGCACTAGAAAAAAAGGGAAACACCTCTTACCTAGTATATGTTCTGAAAGAATCAGAAAGGACTGACTTTAAATACAAAAAGGTAGAGTAGCCTGACCAAGTGGCATCACCACTCCTGCTTCTTCTTACACGTGATAGTGAATGATGGCAATTTTAACTACTTTAGCTGAGAGTCATACTATTTCCTTCTTAGTTTTGATACACTAGTTAGTGGTCTGTGCTAGGGACATGAAAAGCAATTATTCCTCAATGGAGCACCACTACTTAACATACTAACAAAAACACTTTTCAAGCATTTGTCTGCACAAGGCAAGGGAATAAATATTCCATTCTACAAGTTAAATCTAGTCTCTGCTTAACTTTTCTAAGTACCTATGATCTATTTTAAATCATAGACTACAGATCAAATAGAGCCATTTTTATTTTTATTGTTAAGGAAGATACCAGGGCAAATAATAATGCCTCGGGTAAGAGTTTTTCTGGCAGGAACTTGTCCCTGATTATTGCCTCTGCACTCTAGGGAACAAAGGATCCCACAGGCTTATGAGGGGACATTAGCTTAAGTAGGAAGAGAACAATAAAGAGGATAAAGCATTTGAGTACAAGGTGTTACAGCCTGAGAACAGGTGGCTTGAGGAAGAAGTTTAAAGATGGGGATCTGTGTGTGTTTTCCATGTTCTTCACAGAAAATAGAAAAATTATTTTTGATCTTTTAAGACTTCAGCCTGAATAACATTAAATACAAGAGCTGTAAATATATAAATACAGATTTTTTAGAACAGTTATCTTTATAAATAGCAATAATTGCAACTACCACTTTAGAGTGTGCTATATGCCAGGCACATAAAGCTAGAGGATTCATGACGGCTTTCTCAATTCATCCTCAATACCTCTTCTCTATGACTTCAGTGAAATTTCATTAAAAAAACACATCTTGATCTGAGCTGAGGTAATGGAGGCAAAACGTATGAGGGGCCTCAGCAAGGACTGACTGAAACCAAGGGCTCAAATGTTTCCACGATTCTCTACTGCCTGTGTCACAACTTCTTTCTATAACTGATCTTTATTCTCTCCAAGTACCAACTGGCTTCTTTCACATGAGAGGGAATAACAACTCCCAGAGCCTCACATGTCACAGTGCTCACCACCAGAGAGGACCAAAGACGAGTTTTCTCTGTCCAAGTTATAAGATCTGGGGGAAACGCTCTGATTGGGCCATATTGGGTCAGGTGTCTATCAATCAGACCACTGAATTATGTCTAGTGTGGGGGTGGTGAAATACTATGTTTGGGTCTGGTGTCCAACCCTAGACAAATGATCATGGCCAGGGAATTAGAGTTATGTGAGAACACGGAAGCCTCCATAAGAATTACATGATCGGAAAAGATGTGGTCAGGGGCTTGTGTTCATACTTGGGACCAAACAGTGTAAGGGAAGCAGAGCTGGGAGTCTGGTTAGAGGGCTGCACGGGGATATGGAAAGGTCTGAAGGGAGAGTGAACTTGAGTGAGAACCTTCCAGGGTTCTTCAAAGGGGGAAAGAAGGAAGGAATCACATGTGCCCCCTCTTTTAGAACATTTCCGAGAAGTTGCCCACAATATTTCTGCTTTTATCATTGGCCAGAACCTGATCACATGACCATGCCCAGTTGCAAAGAAAGTCGATAAATGTATTATTTATTCAGAGTGGCCATTTACCAAGTTAAAATGAGAGATTCTTCTACTAAGGAAGAAGATAAGAAGGAATATTAGAAGAACACTAGCAATATATGTCACAGCCATGAAATGAGTATTTATTATTTTGTCTGACTTTAACAGTACCTGCCTTCTTTGGAGAAATTTTTCTCTTCTACTGCAACCTTGTGATTTTGGATACACTTGCCAATAAACGGTATTCCATTTTCCAGGTCACAGAGATGAACTCCTGACCCACTTTGTTTCAAACATAACATCGCCATCTACCTTGACCTCAGTGATTAGTGTAAAGATGACACATAACCTACATTTGACCTATCAGAGCCCCTCCCTAGGATTTTCCAACCAGATTTTTCTCAGGTTATGAGGTTAGAGGGATATAAGCTCAGGGCCACTTAAGTCTGTAGTTGAAATACAGTGACAGCAACTTAAAAGATTAAAGCCAACACACAGAGAGTAGCAGAGGTGAAAGTGAAGAGAAAGAAATGAGGAGATTCTGGATGCTGTCCAAACTCTTGAAGCCAGTCATCATCTATGAGAACAACTCTACTCCTGCCTTTTCTGCAGTTTAGCAATATTTAGCCAATACATCCCTCTTTCTTGCTTAAGTTCATTCCATTTTGGTAATGTAAATTTCAATCAAAAGTCAGTTTATATTTAAATTTAAAATATTAATATTTTAATTAAAATTTTAATTTCTAGGCAAAGCTAGGCTATATGCATATCTAATCAGTGCATGCCATTAACTATGTGATATGCTCCTGCCTAAATAATCTTTAGCTTTCAGCTTTCAGATAAGGGAAATCAATGTATTGTATCATAAATCAAGTACATTGTATTGTATTGAATACCTTCTATATGCGATAGGCACCCTGTTAACTAGGTTCTGGCGCTACAAGATTGTATCATTATCCCCAACTTCAAGGTGTTATGCATCATCTGTAGCAAAGGCAGAGAGGACATAAACAATTATACCACTATATATAGAGATATGTAAAAGGTAAGCAATGGTGCAAAGGTAAAAGTGATCAGCTTGACATTTCCAACTTCATTTACCAAAGAAATTTCCTAATAATAATTAACTAGCTTCTCTACTACTATTCTTTTAGTGCTAAAAGACTAAGTTCCAAGAAAAAGAAAAAGTGCATTTTCTTAAAATTCCAAATTGGATACATTTCTTTATTACCTGTGTTTGAAATATACAAATTCTATTCTATTTTACAATGAGAGATTTCAAGAAGTAAAGAAATTTGGTGAGTTTAAATTATTAAGATGATTAATTAGCCAAGACCAAAAGAATTTATCAGACAATTTTAATACAAGAAAAATTACTAGAAAAAAAAGCTTTCTGAAGTAGACAAAATAACATATCAATACCCAAATCACAAAACCATAACTTTAAGCTGAATTCCTTTAGATAGAAAATTAATTTATTAGGTAGTAATATTCATGTTCTCTCTAGATTATCTGTACATAATCATTCTGCTCAAAAGAGTTCTTTGTTTAAATTAAATAGGTTTGGCAAGGCTCCAGGACATAGTGGTCAGTGGTATCCTTAACATAACAGACACCATGAGATAGAGCGCATGGAGGCAAGCAGGCATCAGCAAGCTCTGCAGAGTCCTGTTTAAACCATGTTAATTACTAGATTAAATCCTATCAAGATGATTTGGCCTAATATAAGGCTCTGGGATTCCCAAGAGACCCTAGACAAAGCCAGGAGAAAAGACCATGTGAAAGAAAAATTAAGGTCTGTATTGCTTCTGTGAATTAAGATTACAAATTAATAATCTCTAGTATCATCTTTATTCAATACATATAATAGAAAAATCATTCAATTAATGATGAGTTAGGAAACTCAGCTTTCTTTCCAAGTCTCAGGAAGATATGAGGGAATGTATTTGTTTAAAAAAATCATTAAATTGATCCTTTTTTTGTCAAAATTGTAGCAAGTTTAATAAGAAGCTTTCAGTGATAAAACAACTTCTGCTATGGCACATTGAGAGTGTGCTCATCAAGTCACAAGCTGTTCATTGATTAAACCCATTTTCCAGAGTTCTGACATCAGCAGGCTGTGGAGTGCCAATAATTATGTCTATATTTGAATTGTAACTCAAGCGAGGTCATTTTCAAAACTTTGAAGACTTATTTCCAGCAGGTAAGTAACTGCAGTTATGACTCTATCACTTAAGTTTGCTTTAGATTTGTACTATTAATAATAGCTTAAGAATGAACTTACTGAAGATTCCAGAAGTTTCAGTAGTTTAACTGAAAAAATCGAGAAACACATTTATTTGCAACTGCATCCAGCAGAAGTTTGTTCATTCTTTCAGGCTCCACAATCCCTGGGGACAAGCAGTGTAGTAGAATTCTCCTGGCTTCCCATTTTTCATATAAAGAAACAGAGATCAGACACATTTTAGCAACTCATCATAGACCATTAGCAAGAAAGCTACAATGGGTTTTCCAAAGCCTGTGCTTTTTTTTAACTACATACATTGCGATCTCTAATCTTAAAATCTAGTGATCCACAACCTACAACAATCACTTATTCTCACTGTCTCACCTCTTATACTCTCCATACCTATCCTTTGACACCAGAGCCATCTCATGTTCTACATGTCTTCATTTTCTCTGAGTCTATCTGACCTTTCTCAGCAACACTTTCTTTCGGTGGAGCCTGGGTCCCACAGTCAACTATTGGTGCACTGGCTCCCTCTTTATCCTTATTTTATACATAATCCATAAACTCCTCACCTTGGATCAGTTGATCCTAAGAGCTGGTTTCTCTGCTACTACATTCTAAGCACAATGGTAGAAAATTACACCTGTGGACTGATTCTGACATAAAACCCTAAATATCAAATTAAAGTTTAGAAGCACATCTCTAATTCCTTCAGTCACTATGCCAGACTTTCACCACCACCTTCCCTTCATAACCACGCTTTGCTCTTTCTCAAAAGATAACATAACTTCCCACTTCACAGAGAAAATTGAGGCCTTGGTGTGAGTCGGAAGGCACTTCCCTAACCACCAGGCCCTACATGTACAGCTGGATCCATTTTATCTTACAAAACTTCCAGCTAAAAGTCTTTCTGGCTTAGAGGAAATGTCCCTTCTGTTCAAGATTAACCCCCCAACTCCCACCCCCATTATTGCACCTTGTCCTGTCCCTTTCTGCCTCCTCAGGGAACTTGTGCAGAAATGGAACATTAATATTCCATTTCTATCTTCTACATATTACATTTCTCTTTCTCTCCTGGATCTCTCCAAGCAGCCCAGATCGCCTTCATCTCAAAGCAAACAAAACAAAAACCAGCCTCATAAAACATTCTCTGGACTCTGCATCCCTCTCACAGCCACACTTCTCAAAGCATATCAAAGCATATACCATATCTCTTGTCTCTACTTTCTCAACGCCCATTTTGCCCTTCAACTCACTTAAATTTGGCTCCCATTCCCACAAGTTCACAGAAACTGCTCTAGCAAAAGGTTGTCAATATCTGTAGCATCTGTAAATGCCACCTTTTTAATGCTTACTATTGTTCACTTACGTGGTTTTTTCATTGAATATTGTGGTTGCTGCACATTTTTCTTAATTAAATTACACAGATTTGGATTATTAGATTAGATTATTACAGTATACTTTTATTTCTGGTGTGAAAGGTATTTCTTTTCTATTTCATTTTTGAAGTGGTTGCTAACAGTATAGAAAATACTTTGTTTGTTGGTCTTGTCGGCCTGCCCTGATTGGTTTCAGTAGTTTGTCTATTTATTTTCTTTTCTATGTAGATCATCATGTCATGTTCAAATAAAGACAGTTTTCTTTTTCCATTCTGTACACCTCTTCTTGTTCTCAGATTATCACATTGGTTTGATTTCCAATAAATATTGAATAGTAGTGATGGATTCCCTTGTATTGAAATGCTTCTAAAATCACACCATTAAGAATAATGTCTGCTTATATATATACTAACAGTACTTTTTCAAAAAAATGTTCTATTAGATTTTTTATTTTCTATTTTTTATTTTTATTTTGGTATCATTAGTCTACAATTACATGAGGAACATATGTTTACTAGGCTCCCCCCTTCACCAAGTCCCCCCCACAAACTCCATTACAGTCACTGTCTATCAGCATAGTAAGATGCTGTAGAATCACTACTTGTCTTCTCTGTGTTGCGCAGCCCTCCCTGGTCCCCCCACCCCACATTATACATGCTAATCATAATGCACCCTTTCTTTATCCCACCCTTATCCTACCCTTCCAACCCATCCTCTCCAGTTCCTTTCCCTTTGGTAACTGTTAGTCCATTCTGGGGTTCTGTGATTCTGCTGCTGTTTTGCTCCTTCAGTTTTTCTTTGCTCTTATACTCCACATATGAGTGATATCATTTGGTACTTGTCTATCTCTGCCTGGCTTATTTCACTGAGCATCATACCCTCTAGCTCCATCCATGTTGTTGCAAATGGTAGGATTTGTTTTCTTCTTATAGCTGAATAATATTTCATTGTGTATATGTACCACATCTTCTTTATCCATTCATCTGCTGATGGACATTTAGGTTGCTTCCATTTCTTGGCTATTGTAAATAGTACTGTGATAAACATAGGGGTGCATATGTCTTTTTCAAACTGGGCTGCTGCATTCTTAGGGTAAATTCCTAGAAGTGGAATTCCTGGGTCAAATGGTATTTCTATTTTAAGCATTTTGAGGAACCTCCATACTGCTTTCCACAATGGTTGAACTAATTTACATTCCCACCAACAGTGTAGGAGGGTTCCCCTTTCTCCACAGCCTCTCTAACATTTGTTGTTGTTTGTCTTTTGGATGGTAGCCATCCTTACTGGTGTGAGGTGATATCTCATTGTGGTTTTAATTTGCATTTCTCTGATGACAAGCGATGTGGAGCACTTTTTCATGTGTCTGTTGGCCATCTGAATTTCTTCTTTAGAGAAATGTCTATCCAGCTCCTCTGCCCATTTTTTAATTGGCTTATTTGTTTTTTGTTTCTTGAGGTATGTGAGCTCTTTATATATTTTGGATGTCAACCCTTTATCGGATCTGTCATTTATGAATATATTCTCCCATGCTGTAGGATATCTTTTTGTTCTATTGATGGTGTACTTTGCAGTATAGTAGCTTTTCAGCTTGATATAGTCCCACCTGTTCATTTTTGCTTTTGTTTCCCTTGCCCGGGGAGATATGTTCATGAAGAAGTCACTCATGTTTATGTCCATGAGATTTTTGCCTATGCTTTTTCTGAGAGTTTTATGGTTTCATGACTTACATTCAGGTCTTTGATCCATTTCAAATTTACTTTTGTGTATGGGGATAGACAGTGATCCAGTTTCATTCTCTTAACATGTAGCCGTCTAGTTTTGCCAGCACCATCTGTTGAAGAGACTGTCATTTCCCCATTGTATGTCCATGGCTCCTTAATTGTATATTAATTGACCATATATGTTTGGGTTAATGGTTGGAGTCTCTATTCTGTTCCACTGGTCTGTGGCTCTTTTCTTGTGCCGGTACCAAATTGTCTTCATTACTGTGGCTTTGTAGTAGAGCTTGAAGTTGGGGAGCAAGATACCCCCACTTTATTCTTCCTTCTCAGGATTGCTTTGGCTATTCAGGGTCTTAAGTGGTTCCATATGAATTTTTGAACTACTTGTTCCAGTTCATTGAAGAATGCTGTTGGTAATTTGATAGGGATTGCATCGAATCTGTATATTGCTTTGGGCAGGATGGCCATTTTGACGATATTAATTCTTCCTAGCCAGGAGCATGGGATGCGTTTCCATTTGTTAGTGTCCTCTTTAATTTATCTTAAGAGTGTCTTGTAGTTTTCAGGATATAGGTCTTTCACTTCCTTGGTTAGGTTTATTCCTAGGTATTTTATTCTTTTTGATGCCATTGTGAATGGAATTGTTTTCCTGATTTCTCTTTCTATTAGTTCATTGTTAGTGTATAGGAAAGCCACAGATTTCTGTGTATTAATTTTGTATCCTGCAGCTTTGCTGAATTCAGATATTAGTTCTAGTAGTTTTGGAATGGAGTCGTTAGGGTTTTTTATGTACAATATCATGTCATCTGCAAATAGTGACAGTCTGACTTCTTTACCAATCTGGATTCCTTGTATTTCTTTGTTTTGTCTGATTGCCGTGGCTAGGACCTCCAGTACTATGTTGAATAACAGTGGGGAGAGTGGGCATCCCTGTCTTGTTCCGGATCTCAGAGGAAGAGCTTTCAGCTTCTTGCTGTTCAGTATGGTGTTGGCTGTGGGTTTATCATATATGGCCTTTATTATGTTGAGGTACTTGCCCTCTATGCCCATTTTGTTGAGAGTTTTTATCATGAATGGATGTTCAATTTTGTCGAATGCTTTTTCAGTGTCTATGGAGATGATCATGTGGTTTTTATCCTTCTTTTTGTTGATGTGTTGGATGATGTTGATGGATTTTCAAATGTACCATCCTTGCATCCCTGAGATGAATCCTGTTTGGTCATGGTGTATGATCCTCTTGATGTATTTTTGAATTCAGTTTGCTAATATTTTGTTGAGTATTTTGGCATCTATGTTCACCAGGGATATTGGTCTGTAATTTTCTTTTTTGGTAGGGTCTTTGCCTGGTTTTGGTATTAGGGTGATGCTGGCTTCATAAAATGAGTTTGGGAGTATTTCCTTCTCTTCTATTTTTTTGGAAAACTTTAACGATAATGGGTATTATGTCTTCTCTGTATGTCTGATAAAATTCCACGGTAAATCCATCTGGCTCGGGGATTTTGCTCTTGGGTAGTTTTTAAATTACCACTTCAATTTCTTTGCTGCTAGGTCTGTTTAGATTTTCTGTTTCTTCCTTGGTCAGTCTTGGAAGGTTGTATTTTTCTAGGAAGTTGTCCATTTCTTCTAGGTTTCCCAGCTTGTTAGCATATAGGTTTTCATAGTATTCTCTAATAATTCTTTGTATTTCTGTGGGGTCCATCGTGATTTTTCCTTTCTATTTCTGATTCTGTTGATGTGTGTAGATTCTCTTTTTCTCTTAATAAGTCTGGCTAGAGGCTTATCTATTTTGTTTATTTTCTTGAAGAACCAGCTCTTGGTTTCACTGATTTTTTCTACTGTTTTGTTCTTCTCAATTTTATTTATTTCTTCTCTGATCTTTATTATGTCCCTCCTTCTGCTGACCTTAGGCCTCATTTGTTCTTCTTTTTCCAATTTCAATAATTGTGACTTTAGACTATTCATTTGGGATTGTTCTTCCTTCTTTAAATATGCCTGGATTGCTATATACTTTCCTCTTAGAACTGCCTTCACTGTGTCCCACAGAAGTTGGGTCTTTGTGCTTTTGTTTTCATTTGTTTCCATATATTGCTGGATCTCCATTTTAATTTGGTCATTGATCCATTGATTATTTAGGAGCGTGTTGTTAAGCCTCCATGTGTTTGTGAGCCCTTTTGCTTTCTTTGTACAATTTATTTCTAGTTTTATACCTTTGTGGTCTGAAAAGTTGGTTGGTAGGATTTCAATCTTTTGGAATTTACTAGGCTCTTTTTGTGGCCTAGTATGTGGTCTATTCTGGAGAATGTTCCATGTGCACTTGAGAAGAATGTGTTTCCTGTTGCTCTTGGATGTAGAGTTCTATAGATATCTATTAGGTCCATCTGTTCTAGTGTGTTGTTCAGTGCCTCTGTGTCCTTACTTATTTTCTGTCTGGTGGATCTGTCCTTTGGAGTGAGTGGTGTGTTAAAGTCTCCCAAAATGAATGCATTGCATTCTTTTTCCTCCTTTAATTCTATTAGTATTTGTTTCACATATATTGGTGCTCCTGTATTGGGTGCATATATTTTTATAATGGTTATATCCTCTTATTGGACTGAGCCCTTTATCATTATGTAATGTCCGTGTTTATCTCTTGTTACTTTGTTTTAAAGTCTATTTTGTCTGATACTAGTATTGCAACACCTGCTTTTTTCTCCCTGTTGTTTGCATGAAATATCTTTTTCCATCCCTTGACTTTTAGTCTGTGCATGTCTTTGGGTTTGAGGTGAGTCTCTTGTAAGCAGCATATAGATGGGTCTTGCTTTTTTATCCATTCTATTACTCTGTGTCTTTTGATTGGTGCATTCAGTCCATTTACATTTAGGGTGATTATTGAAAGATATGTACTTATTGCCATTGCAGGCTTTAGATTCGTGGATACCAAAGGTTCAAGGTTAGCTTCTTTACTACCTTACTGTCTAACTTAACTCGCTTATTGAGCTATTATAAACACAGTGTGATGATTATTTCTCTCCCTTCTTATTCCTCCTCCATTCTTCATATGTTGGGTGTTTTGTTCTGTGCTCTTTTTAGGAGTGCTCCCATGTAGAGTAGTCTCTCTAAGATACCCTTTAGAGGTGGTTTGTGGGAGGCAAATTCCCTCAACTTTTGTTTGTCTGGGAATCCTCCATATTTAAATGGTAATCATGCTGGAAACAGTATTCTTGGTTCAAGGCCCTTCTGTTTCATTGCATTAAATATATAATGCCATTCTCTTCTGGCTTGTAAGGTTTCTGTTTAGAAGTCTGATGATAGCCTGATGGGTTTTCCTTTGTAGGTGACCTTTTTCTACTCTCTGGCTGCCTTTAATACTCTGTCCTTTTCCTTGATCTTTTGCCATTTTAATTATTATGTGTCTTGGTGTTGTCCTCTTTGGGTCCCTTCTGTTGGGAGTTCTGTGTGCTTCTGTGGTCTGAGAAACTATTTCCTCCCCCAGTTTGGGGAAGTTTTCAGCAATTATTTCTTCAAAGACACTTTCTATCTCTTTTTCTCTCTTCTTCTTCTTCTGGTACCCCTATAATGTGGATATTGTTCCTTTTGGATTGGTCACACAGTTTTCTTAATATTGTTTCATTTCTGGAGATCCTTTTATCTCTCTGCATCAGTTTCTATGTGTTCCTGTTCTCTAGTTTCTAGTCCATTAATGGCCTCTTGCATCCCATCCATTCTGCTTTTAAGTCCTTCCAGAGATTGTTTTATTTCTGTAGTCTCCCTCTGTACTTGCTCCTTTAGCTCTTGCAATTTCTCTGCAGATCCATCAGCATGTTTATGATTTTTATTTTGAATTCTTTTTCAGGGAGACTGGTTAGGTGTGTCTCTGCAGATCCTCTCTCAGGGATTGTCTGGACTATTTTGGACTGGACTAAATTTTTCTGCCTTTTCATGGTGATAGCAGTGGCTGTAGGCAGGTTGCGGGTGTGTCATCTGGGAGAAGAAAGTCCTTTCCTGCTTGCTGGACACCTTGCCCTTCTCTGCTGCCTGTGTCGGTTACCCAAATTCCTGGAGCAGTCACCAGGTTAATCCCCTAAGCTTCTGTGTGTGGGGTCTCCATCAGAGCAGCGCAGAGCCCTGCAGGGAGTGGCAGGCATGCCGGGTGAGCTCTTCCATGATAGCGGTGCCCCTGCCGGGCAGCTGTGTACCAGCAGCGGTCTTTGGGTCTGGCCTGGACAGCTGTCCATTGGGCTGGGTTTCTGGTTGGCTGCTGGGGGTGCGGCTGCTCCCTCTGGCACCGCTGCAGGTGCGCGTGGGCCTCTCCTATGTCCTCTGGCACTGCTGTTACTGGCCCATGTGGGCCGCTCCCAGGCCGCTCAGTTGCCACTGCCACAGGCTCACGCGAGGCTCTCCCAGGCCCCTCTGGCACCACAGCCACCGGCACACATGGGCCGCTCCCAGGCCACTCGGTTGCTGCTGCCGGGGGCTCTCCCAGACCTCTCCCAGGCCCCTCTGGTGCCACTACTGCCGGTGCATGCGGGCAGCGGCGCTTCTGGGCTGCTCAGTCGCTGCTGTGGAGGGCTCGCATGGGCCGCTCCGGTCCCCTTGGCACTGCTGGTGCACGCAGACCACTCCCGGTCCCCTCTGGCACTGCTGTCCCTGGTGCATGCTGCCACTCTCCCACTACTGGGCTGGTGTGTCAGGGTCCGCACCAGTTGGGGGAACGACTGGCAGGCTGATTAGTGCCATGATGGGCTTCAGAGCTGCACTGCCACCCGGGGTGTTAGGGCTCCTAAAGTTCCCCGGGATTCCCTGCTGCTGACTAAGTATGCCAGGACGACTTTGTCCAGCTGTGGGGTCCCTGTCTCTTTAAGACTTGCAAAAAGCACTCGCTTTTCTTTTGTCTCAGGGGCACCAGTTGCGGGGACCTGCCCGCAGGTTTTGCTTTTCTGTTTCTCTAATATCCAGCACCCCATGCACCTTGTGTCTGTGCTCCAGCTGTGGATTTCTAGAGCTGGTCGTTTAGCAGTCCTGGGCTTTCACTCCCTCCCCACTCCAACTCCTTTCTTCCCACCGGCTTCTAGGGTGGGGGAGCATTCGGGTCCCACCTGGCCGCGGCTTGTATCTTACCCCTTTTATGTGATGTTGAGTTCTCGCAGATGTAGATGTATCCTGGCTGTTGCACTGTATCCACTGGTTCTCTTTTAGGAATAGTTGTATTTATTGTATTTTCATAAATTTATATGTTTTTGGGAGGAGATTTCCACTGAACTACTCATGCTGCCATCTTGGCTCTATCCCCCCATAATTTTTAGTTTTAATTTATGCTATATTAAATTCTTTTATAGGCTCTGCCTATGCTTGAGTCCTACCTCTATTACTTTGTAATGTGTGACCTTGGGCATGTTAACTTAACCTCTCTGTACCTCAGCTTTATCATGTGTAAAATAGGGGTAGTGATAGTATCTATTATTGCTCTGGGGACAAAATGAGTTAACATGTGTAAAGTGCTTAAGACAATCCCTGGCACATAATAAGATCCATGTAAGTGTTTGCTATTACTGTTTTGGCATATATCCCTCCAAATAAGACAGGAAAGGGGTATGTCTATAAACATACATACTTTTAAAAAGTATTGGACTCATCCTTAGCTATACTTTCCTTATTTGCATGTATCAGTTAAACATATACTATTAATATTTGCCCACATTTTAATATTCTTGAACAGTAGATGTTTCTGGTAGATTCTGAGCAGCTGGTAGATTTGTGGGCAGAAGTCCCCTTTTGTTGGACAGAATAGTGTTGTTTTACAATTTGAAATTCAATGCCTTCAGGTGGAGCAGGAACTGTCCAGTTTATCAGCCCTCCCCACTTCTATGACTTATGCGCAAATGTTTCGCACATTTACTTTACTTTCTAAGCACCTGAAGGCATTTGAGTTTTATATCGTCAAAATGATTTAGTAGTTACTTATTCCTTCATTCTAAGACTAAGCTATGCTTTACTTAAACAATTTCTATGGTTAGGCATTTAACTTGTATTATAAATAATGCTGTGAAGAACATCCATAAACACATACATTTGTATACTCTGCTGTCTCTTCTCCTTAGAAAAATTTCCTAAAAGTAGAAATTCTGGGTCAGTGTTTGAATATTTTTAAGATCCTTAATACATCTTGCTAAATTTCCTGACAAAAAAAAATTGTACCACTTTTCATTTCTACCAGCTTATTTCCTTGAACAGTTACTGATGCTGGTATTATCACCCTTTAAACTTCTGCCCAGAAAAGATCTACTAAGCAATAATATGCATCTTTTAAATACGGATTTTTGAGGAGAAAATATTTGTTCCTCCAGAATTCTAGGCTCATTCTTTTCCCTTCTATCGAGACAACTAAGGGAAATAGTTGGGGGAAGATAAGAATCTTAACTATGTCCTTAAATTATATCCAATAATACACAAGTGGCTCTATGCCTCAAAGAACTTGCTAGTGGTAAATAACTATTTACCACTATTTAATTTCTCAAAAGTCTTTCATATACATAATTTGGTGCTGATAAGAAGTCTGTGGGGTTTAGTGAAGAGGTATTATGATCAATTTATAGATTAGGTAACTAAGCAGTCTGCTGCTAATATAAATACAAAATTTTGCATGTCCATTGCTATCCATTAAGGTCATAACCAGTACCAAACCTGCAACAAGAACTTAAAAATTACTCACATGAGCACTCTGAGTTAGATGTAGATGACAGCCCTACAGATTTCCCACACACTTAGGCTTCTCCCAGCTGCAGCAGGAATGCCAGTTACAGAATTACGATGGGTGTCCTGGCCTGCTCTAACCAAGCCACATTTGGCAAGTTTGTTCTTTCCCTGTTCTCTAGCTGACAGTGCTACTTTAAAAAAAGAAATTTCTGCAGACATTTGAAGCAGCTCATCCCTTTGGCTTTTAGCATATTAGGACTCTGTCAGAATAATCTAGGAATCTGTTTTCCAATGCTTGAGTAAAACTTCTTGAGTTTTTTTGTATGAAATTTTTGGAGTTGTTATGGCATTAGATTAGGCCAAAAATATAAATGTAAATGTAAGCTTTGATCTGTCTAAAATAGAATATTTTTAATAACACAGTTTTATTATTTTATATTTACTTATGGGCCTTTAAACATACCAGTATAATTTAGATTACTTGTAAGGTTCATTGTATAATTAATTTGAGCAGCTTTCTTCATAAGATCAACACACAATAAAATGTCTTATTGAGCCCCTGCAACCAGTGGTTCTCAATCTTTTTGGCCTCAGGAACCCTTCACATTAAAAAATTATTGAGGACCCCAAAAATGTTTTTGATTATGTGGGCTAAAGCTATTAATATTTACATTAAAAATTAAAACATATGTTAAAACCATTTACTAATTCATTTTTAAAATTATGCCATGAACCTTATTAGTACTCTAAATCATACTGATATTTTTAAAGGCACAAAAGCAAATATAAAATAATAAAACTGCAGTATTCAAAATATGCTGTTTTGGACAAATCAAAGACTACATTTATATTTATATTTTTGGCCTAATCTAATACCAAAATTAGGTATTAACAGAGATAACATGTTTTAAGAAAAATAACTATATTTTCAAAAAAAAATTGTTCAGAGGATGGCATTGTTTTGTATTTTTGTAAATCTCTTTATTCTGTAGTTTACCAGAAGATATCTGGATTTTCTCTCTTATCTGCTTCTGCATTCAATTTGTTGTGATATGTTGTTTTAAAAGGTTAACATATTTGAGGAATATCCAGCCTTATACAGATATGTAGTTAGGACAAGTAAGGATGTTTTAATAACCTTTTCAAATAATTGTGGATGTTCTTTGATACTACACCCAAATTCAACAAGTAGTAGTTTCTAAAAGACTAGTTGCAATATGGACTCTGGAAGCATATCAGTGAACTTTTCACCCACTGTTACATTAAAACCCATTAGTCTATCTTCCTTTTTTTGAAACTGATATACAGTCTTATTTTAGTTTCAGGTATACAGCACAATGGTTTAACAGTTACCCATATTATTAAATCATCACCCCCATGAGTACAGCTACTATCTGTCAACATAGGAAGATGTTACAAAATCATTGGCTATATTCTCCATGCTGTACTATTATCCCTGTGAGGACCTTATGTTATGATTGAGAATTTTTGTACCCCTTTATCCCCCTCACCCTCCCCACCCACTCACATAACACCTCCCTCATGGTAACCACCAGTCACTTCTCAGTGTCTATGAGTCTACTGCTATTTTGTTCACTTAGTTTTGTTTTGTTTCCATATTCCACAAATAAGTGAAATCATATGGTATTTGTCTTTCTCTGCCTGGCCTGTTCCACTGAGCATAATACCCTTTAGCTCCATCCATGTTGTTGCAAATAGCAGGATTTCATTTCTTCTTATGGCTGAATAATATACCATTGTGTATATGTATTACTTCATCTCTATCCATTCATCTATTGATGGACCCCTAGGCTGCTTCCATGTCTTGGCTATTGTAAATAATGTGACAGTAAACATAGGGGTGCATCTACCTTTTCAGATCAGAGATTTTGTTTTCTTTGGGTAAATTCCAAGGAGTGGAATTGCTGTGTTGAATGGTATTTCTATTTTTAGTTTTTTTGAGGAACCTCCATACTGCTTTCCACAGTGGCTGCACCAATTGATATTTCCACTAACAGTGTAACAGGGTTCCCTTTTCTCCACATACTCGCCAACACTTGCTATTTCTTGTCTTTGGATAGTGGCCATTCTCACTGGTGTGCAGTGGTATCTCATTATGGTTTTAATATGTATTTCCCTGATGATTAGCAATGTAGACCATCTTTTCATGTGCCTGTTGGCCATTTGTATTTCTTCTTTGGAGAAATGTTATTTCAGACCCTCTGCCCACTTTTTAATCAGGTTGTTTGTTTTTTTGGTGTTGAGGCATATGAACTCTGCATATTTTGGATAACCCCTTATTGGATAAATCATTTATGATTATATTCTACCATACTGCAGGTTGCCTTTTTGTCTGCTAATGGCGTCCTTTGTTGTACAGAAGCTTTTTAGTTTGATGTAGTCCCCCTTGTTCACTTTTGATTTTATTTCCCTTTTCTGAGGAGATGTGTCCAGGAAAAAATTGCTCATATTTATGTTCAAGAGATTTTTGCCTATGTTTTCTTTTAAGAGTTTTATAGTTTCATGTCTTACATTCAGGTCTCTGATCCATTTCAGATTTACTTTTGTGTATGGAGTTAGGCAGTAATCCAGATTCATTCTCTTACATGTACCTGTCCAGTTTTGCCAACAGCAGTTATTGAAGAGGCTGTCTTTTTCCATTGTATATGTGTAGCTCCTTTATCATATATTAATTGACCATATATGTGTGAGTTTTTATCTGGGCTCTCTATTCTGTCCCATTGATCTACAGGTCTGTTCTTGTGCCAATATCGTACTCTTTTGATTACTGTAGCTCTATACTATAGCTTGAAGTCAGGGAGCATAATCCCCCAGCTTTATTCTTCCTTCTCAGGATTGCTATGGCTATTCAGGGCCTTTTGTGGTTCCATATGAATTTTAGAACTATTGTTCTAGTTCATTGAAAAATGCTGTTTGTATTTTGAAAGGGATTGCATTGAATCTGTAAATTGCTTTGGGCATAATGGTCATGTTGACAATATTAATTCTTCCTATTCATGAGCACAGGATAGATTTTCATTGATTTGTGTCTTCTTTAATTTCTCTCATGAGTGTCATAATTTTCAGAATATATGTATTTCACCTCCTTGGTTAGGTTTATTCCTAGGTATTTTATTCTTTTTGATGCAATTGTAAATGGAATTGTTTTTCTGATTTCTCTTTCTGGTAGTTTGTTGTTAGTATATAGAAATGCAACAGATTTATGTGTATTAATTTTGTATCCTACAACTTTGCTGAATCCACTTATGAGTTCTAATGTTTTTTTGGTGGAGTCTTTAGGGTTTTCTATGTATAGTATCATGTCATCTGGAAATAGTGACATGCTTAACTTTTTGCTTACCACGTTGGATGCCTTTTATCTCTTTGTGTTGTCTGATTGCTATGGCTGGGATCTCCAGTACTATGCTGAATAAAAGTGGGGAGAGTGAGGGGCGGAAGATGGCGGCATGAGTAGAACAGCGGAAATCTCCTCCCAAAACAACATATGTCTATGAAAATATAACAAAGACAACGCTTCCTAGAATAAAGACCAGAGGACACAGGACAATATCCAGACCACATCCGCACCTGAGAGAACCCAGCGCCTCGCGAAGGGGGTAAGATACAAGCCCCGGCCAGGCGGGAGCCGAGCGCCCCTCCCCCCAGCTCCCAGCAGGAGAAGAATAGGCAGAGAGGGAGGGAGACGGAGCACAGGGCTGCTGAACACCCAGCCCCAGCCATCCGGGCCACAGTGCAGGGCCCACGATACTAGGAAAACAGGGCAGCAAGAACAGTGAGCGGGCACTGGAGGCCGGGTGCTGGAGGACATAAGAAAAGCGCGCGACCATTTTTTTTTTTTTTTTTTGGTGGTCGTTTTGTTTTGGCGGGTGCTTATTGGAAGTCTTAAAGGGCCAGGGCGGGACACTTAATCCAGAGGTAGGGAATCCGGGGATCTCTGGGCACCTTAACCCCTGGGCTGCAGGGAGCAGGGAGGCCCCTTACGGAGATAAATAGCCTCCAGGCCGCTACCCCTTCATCGCGAATCCACCACTTTGGAGCAGAGGCCTGAACCAGGCCACGCCCACAGCAACAGCGGAGATTAACTCCATAGCAGCCGGGCAGGAAGCAGAAACGTTGTCTGCACGCAGCTGCACAGCACAAGCCACTAGAGGTCGCTGTTCTCCCAGGAGAGGAGGGCCACAAACCAACAAGAAAGGAAGTTCTTCCAGCTGTCACTAGTCCCAGCTCTGCAAACTATTCCTATCACCATGAAAAGGCAAAGCTACAGGCAGACAAAGATCACAGAGACAACACCAGAGAAGGAGACAGACCTAACCAGTCTTCCTGAAAAAGAATTCAAAATAAGAATCATAAACATGCTGACAGAGATGCAGAGAAATACACAAGAGAAATGGGATGAAGTCCGGAGGGAGATCACAGATGCCAGAAAGGAGATCGCAGAAATGAAACAAACTCAGGAAGGGTTTATAAGCAGAATGGATAGAATGCAAGAGGCCATTGATGGAATTGAAATCAGAGGACAGGAACGCATAGAAGCTGACATAGAGAGAGATAAAAGGATCTCCAGGAATGAAACAATATTAAGAGAACTGTGTGACCAATCCAAAAGGAACAATATCCATATCATAGGGGTCCCAGAAAAAGAAGAGAGAGGAAGAGAGATGGAAAGTATCTTAGAAGAAATAATTGCTGAAAACTTCCCCAAACTGGGGGAGGAAATAATCGAACAGACCACGGAAATACACAGAACCCCCAACAGAAAGGATCCAAGAAGGACAACAACAAGACACATAATAATTAAAATGGCAAAGATCAAGGACAAGGAAAGAGGGTTAAAGGCAGCTAGAGAGAAAAAGGTCACCTATAAAGGGAAACCCATCAGGCTAACATCAGATTTCTCAACAGAAACCCTACAGGCCAAAAGAGAATGGCATGATATATTTAATACAGTGAAACAGAAGGGCCTTGAACCAAGGATACTGTATTCAGCACGACTATCATTAAAATACGACGGTGGGATTAAACAATTCCCAGACAAACAAAAGCTGAGGGAATTTGCTTTCCACAAACCACCTCTACAGAACATCTTACAAGGACTGTTCTAGATGGGAGCACTCCTAGAAAGAGCACAGCACAAAACACCCAACATATGAAGAATGGAGGAGGAGGAACAAGAAGGGAGAGAAGAAAAGAATCTCCAGACAGTGTATATAACAGCTCAATAAGTGAGCTAAGTTAGGCAGTAAGATACTAAAGAGGCTAACCTTGAACCTTTGGTAACCACGAATTTAAAGCCTGCAATGGCAATAAGTACATATCTTTCAATATTCACCCTAAATGTTAATGGGTTGAATGCACCAATCAAAAGACACAGAGTAACAGAATGGATAAAAAAGCAAGACCCATCTATATGCTGCTCACAAGAAACTCACCTCAAACCCAAAGACATGTACAGACTAAAAGTCAAGGGATGGAAAAACATATTTCAAGCAAACAACAGTGAGAAGAAAGCAGGGGTTGCAGTACTAATATCAGACAAAATAGACTTCAAAACAAAGAAAGTAACAAGAGATAAAGAAGGACACTACATAATGATAAAGGGCTCAGTCCAACAAGAGGATATAATCATTCTAAATATATATGTACCCAACACAGGAGCACCAGCATATGTGAAACAAATACTAACAGAACTAAAGGGGGATATAGACTGCAATGCATTCATTCTAGGAGACTTCAACACATCACTCACCCCAAAGGATAGATCCACTGGGCAGAAAATAAGTAAGGACACGGAAGCACTGAACAACACAGTAGAGCAGATGGACCTAATAGACATCTGTAGAACTCTACATCTAAAAGCAACAGGGTATACATTCTTCTCAAGTTCACATGGAACATTCTCCAGAATAGACCACATACTAGGCCACAAAAAGAGCCTCAGAAAATTCCAAAAGATTGAAATCCTACCAACCAACTTTTCAGACCACAAAGGCATAAAACTAGAAATAAACTGTACAAAGAAAGCAAAGAGGCTCACAAACACATGGAGGCTTAACAACACGCTCCTAAATACTCAATGGATCAATGACCAAATCAAAATGGAGATCCAGCAATATATGGAAACAAATGACAACAACAACACTAAGCCCCAACTTCTGTGGGACACAGCAAAAGCAGTCTTAAGAGGAAAGTATATAGCAATCCAAGCATATTTAAAAAAGAAAGAGCAATCCCAAATGAATGGTCTAATGTCACAATTATCGAAATTGGAAAAAGAAGAACAAATGAGACCTAAGGTCAGCAGAAGGAGGGACATAATAAAGATCAGAGAACAAATAAATAAAATTGAGAAGAATAAAACAATAGCAAAAATCAATGAAACCAAGAGCTGGTTCTTCGAGAAAATAAACAAAATAGATAAACCTCTAGCCAGACTTATTAAGAAGAAAAGAGAGTCAACACAAATCAACAGTATCAGAAGTGAGAAAGGAAAAATCATGACGGACCCCACAGAAATACAAGGAATTATTAGAGAATACTATGAAAACATATATGCTAACAAGATGGGAAACCTAGGAGAAATGGACAACTTCCTAGAAAAATACAACCTTCCAAGATTGACCAAGAAAGAAACAGAAAATCTAAACAGACCAATTACCAGCAACGAAATTGAAGCGGTAATCAAAAAACTACCAAAGAACAAAACCCCCGGGCCAGATGGATTTACCTCGGAATTTTATCAGACATACAGGGAAGACATAAAACCCATTCTCCTAAAAGTTTTCCAAGAAATAGAGGAGGAGGGGATACTCCCAAACTCATTCTATGAAGCTAACATCACCCTAATACCAAAACCAGGCAAAGACCCCACCAAAAGAAAACTAAAGACCAATATCCCTGATGAACGTAGATGCAAAAATACTCAACAAAATATTAGCAAACCGAATTCAAAAATACATCAAAAGGATCATACACAATGAACAAGTGGGATTCATCCCACGGATGCAAGGATGGTACAACATTCGAAAGTCCATCAACATCATCCACCACATCAACAAAAAGAAAGACAAAAAACCACATGATCATCTCCATAGATGCTGAAAAAGCATTTGACAAAGTTCAACATCCATTCATGATAAAAACTCTCAACGAAATGGGTATAGAGGGCAAGTACCTCAACATAATAAAGGCCATCTATGATAAACCCACAGCCAACATTATATTGAACAGCGAGAAGCTGAAAGCATTTCCTCTGAGATCGGGAACTAGACAGGGATGCCCACTCTCTCCACTGTTATTTAACATAGTACTGGAGGTCCTAGGCACGGCAATCAGACAAAACAAAGAAATACAAGGAATCCAGATTGGTAAAGAAGAAGTTAAACTGTCACTATTTGCAGATGACATGATACTGTACATATAAAACCCTAAAGACTCCACCCCAAAACTACTAGAATTGATATCAGAATACAGCAAAGTTGCAGGATACAAAATCAACACACAGAAATCTGTGGCTTTCCTATATACTAACAATGAACCAACAGAAAGAGAAATCAGGAAAATAACTCCATTCACAATTGCATCAAAAAAAATAAAATACCTAGGAATAAACCTAGCCAAGGAAGTGAAAGACTTATACTCTGAAAACTACAAGTCACTCTTAAGAGAAATTAAAGGGGACACTAACAGATGGAAACTCATCCCATGCTCGTGGCTAGGAAGAATTAATATCGTCAAAATGGCCATCCTGCCCAAAGCAATATACAGATTTGATGCAATCCCTATGAAACTACCAGCAACATTCTTCAATGAACTGGAACAAATAATTCAAAAATTCATATGGAAACACCAAAGACCCCGAATAGCCAAAGCAATCCTGAGAAAGAAGAATAAAGTAGGGGGGATCTCACTTCCCAACTTCAAGCTCTACTATAAACCATAGTAATCAAGACAATTTGGTACTGGCACAAGAGCAGAGCCACAGACCAATGGAACAGACTAAAGAATCCAGACATTAACCCAGACATATATGGTCAATTAATATTTGATAAAGGAGCCATGGACATACAATGGCGAAATGATAGTCTCTTCAACAGGTGGTGCTGGCAAAACTGGACAGCTACATGTAGGAGAATGAAACTGGACCATTGTCTAACCCCATATGCAAAAGTAAACTCAAAATGGATCAAAGACCTGAATGTAAGTCATGAAACCATTAAAATCTTGGAAGAAAACATAGGCAAAAACCTCTTAGACATAAACATGAGTGACCTCTTCTTGAACATATCTCCCCGGGCAAGGAAAACAACAGCAAAAATGAACAAGTGGGACTATATTAAGCTGAAAAGCTTCTGTACAGCAAAAGACACCATCAATAGAACAAAAAGGATCCCTACAGTATGGGAGAACATATTTGAAAATGACACATCTGATAAAGGCTTGACGTCCAGAATATATAAAGAGCTCACACGCCTCAACAAACAAAAAACAAATAACCCAATTAAAAAATGGGAAGAGGAACTGAACAGACAGTTCTCCAAAAAAGAAACACATATGGCCAACAGACACATGAAAAGATGCGCCACATCGCTAATTATCAGAGAAATGCAAATTAAAACTACAATGAGGTATCACCTCACACCAGTAAGGATGGCTGCCATCCAAAAGACAAACAACAACAAATACTGGCGAGGCTGTGGAGAAAGGGGAACCCTCCTACACTGCTGGTGGGAATGTAAGTTAGTTCAACCATTGTGGAAAGCAGTATGGAGGTACATCAAAATGCTCAAAACAGACTTACCATTTGACCCAGGAATTTCACTCCTAGGAATTTACTCTAAGAATGCAGCAATCAAGTATGAGAAAGATCAGTGCACCCCTATGTTTATCGCAGCACTATTTCCAATAGCCAAGAATTGGAAGCAACCTAAATGTCCATCGATAGATGAATGGATAAAGAAGATGTGATACATATACACAATGGAATACTATTCAGCCATAAGGAAAGGGCAAATCCAATCATTTGCAGCAACATGGATGGAGCTGGAGAGTATTATGCTCAGTGAAACAAGCCAAGCGGAGAAAGAGAAATACCAAATGATCTCACTCATCTGTGGAGTATAAGAACAAATGAAAAACTGAAGGAACAAAACAGCAGCAGAATCACAGAACTCAAGAATGGACTAACAGGTACCAAAGGGAAAGGGACTGGGGAGGATGGGTGGGTAGGGAGGGATGGGGGGAGAAAAAAGGGGGTATTAAGATTAGCATCCATAGGGGGGTGGGAGGAAGGGGAGGGCTGTACAACACAGAGAAGGCAAGTAGTAATTCTACAACATTTTGCTTTGCTGATGGACAGTGACTGTAAAGGGGTATATGGGGGAGACCTGGTATAGGGGAGAGCCTAGTAAACATAATATTCATCATGTAAATGTAGATTAGTGATACCAAAAACAAAACAAAACACAACAACAACAAAAAAAAGGGCAGTTCCTGTGAGGTAACCTCCAATGAGTTCTACACAAGGGTATAAAGGGCATATAAAAGTGTAGGCAAAGGGTCTGTTTGCGTTTATACCGAACATCAAAGCCTAAATGGGCTACCCCGAAAATGAACTAAGATACGATATGAAAGAGAACTTCCAACATCAGCACTCTCTGGAAGACTCATGCCAGAAGATGATCATCAAAAAACCCCAACAAAGATCCACGCACTGCTACAGCTGTAGATGCACTCATCCCACCAGCTCCTGGACTTGCCATGGGAATGAAGGAGATATCTAAGCTGGCCTGTGCATACAGTAAAACAACAAATTTGACTGGATCTATACTGTTGGAACTCAACCAAGAAATAGGAGAAGTGCAAATTGTAGCGCTCCAAAATCTTACAACTACAGACTATTTACTGTTAAAAGAACATAAGGGATGTGAACATTCCCCAGGAATGGGTTGTTTTAATTTGTCTGATTTCTCTCAGACTGTTCAAGTTCAGTTGGACAATATCCACCATATCATAGATAAGTTTTCACAAATGCCTAAGGTGCCTAACTGGTTTTCTTGGTTTCACTGGAGATGGCTGGTAATTACAGATATGCTTTGGTTATGTAACTATACTCCTATTATGTTAATGTGTGTGCGCAATTTAAGTAGTAGCTTAAAACCTATACATGCTGAAGTTACTCTACAAGAAGATATGTCAAAGAAATAATCAATCTTCCCATGTTTTCTTCCGCCTGCTACTTCTATAGCTTTTCTTCTTCCTTCCTAATTACAACCCTTAAATAGAATTCGTGCCTCATATCAAATTTACCGAGTATCATAATTCTTCCAAGTGGTAAAGATACGTCAAGACAAATGCTGGGCATAAAAGCTACAGGGCATAAATATGCAAAGAAATAAAAAGCTAACCATTTCAAACAATAAGGCTTCTCTCTCACTTACCAACTTTACATTTCCCTGTATGGCCCCGGAAGATGACTGGTTAGCCAGAGACGGGTAAGATTCCTCAAGGGAGGAACAACCGAAGACAGGCACAGTCGCAGGGGGGTCATCAGGTGAGAAATTGGGGATCAACAGAGGTGAGGCTTAGAACCTCACCCCCCCTGTTCTGAGAGAAATCTTCTGCATCCGTGGATGTTTTATTGCCCTTAACACATAGTCTACAGGCACACACCTGATCATCTACATTTGCTCTCTCACAACACTAAACTATGTTTTCTACCTTTATCTTGTATGTACCTACCACTTCAGCATTTTATAAAAAATAATAATAATAAAGAGAGAAATGTGGTATCCACATATAAATCAAGTATAAAAACCAAATGAGTATTCATATTTGAACTGACTGTTTATAGTTCATAATGCATGAGCAAAACCAAAAGTTTCTGTGATGACTGCCCTTGTACTGTTCACTATGTAACTTGTTCATTATGTAGGAATTTGTTCTCCATGTGGGAGCTTGTTTGTTATGCCTCAGAAGATTGGAGACTGACGAAAATTAAGCTTGGGGTGGATTAATGATTGTCCATTGAGCATTGACTCCCCTATACAGAATTTTATTGTTGTTAACAACCATTTGATCAATAAATATGAGAGATGCCCTCACAAAAAAAAAAAAAAAAAAAGACAGACTTCCAATGGTAAAACAAATACGTAACCGGGATGTAATGTATAGCATAAGGAATATAGTCAAGATATTGTAACAGCTTGGTAGGGTGATAGCTGGAACCTAGAATTATGTATATAAATGTTTTATCACTGTGTTGTACACTTGAAACTAATGTAATGTAATACTGTGCGTCAACTACCCTTCAATAAAAAATAATTATCTAAAAAAAAAAAAGTGAGGGAGAGTGTACATCATTGTCTTGTTCCTCATCTTAGAGGAAAAGCTCTCTGCTTTTCACCATTATGATGTTAGCTGTAGGTTTGTCATATATGGTCTTTATTATGTTGAGGTATGAACTCTCTATGCCCATGTTGTTGAGAGTTTTTCTCATGAACAGATGTTGAATTTGTCAAGTGCTTTTTTAGCATCTATTGAGATAATCATCAGGTTTTTTATCCTTCTTTTTGTTAGTGTGGTGTATGATATTCATTGATTTATGAATATTATACCATCCTTGCATCCCTGGGATAAATCTTACTTGGTCATGATGGTTGATCTTTTGATATATTTTTAAATTTGGTTTGCTGATATTTTGTTGAGGATTTTTGCATTTATGTTCATCAGGAATAATGGTCTATAATTTTCTTTTCTGTGGTGTCTTTGCCTAGTTCTGGCATTTGAGTGATTCTGGCCTTATAGAATGAGTTTGGAAGTATTCCCTCCTCTACTTTTTGAATACTTTAAGAATGATGGAAATTAGCTGTTCTTTAAATTTTTGCTAGAATTCAGCTGTGAAACTATCAGGGAATGTAATTTTTGTTTCTTGGGAGTTTTTTGATTACCAATTCAGTTTCATTGATAGTAATTGGTTGGTTCCGATTTTCTGTTTCTTCCTGGGTCAGTCTTAGAAGGCTGTATTTTTCTAGGAAGTTGTCCATTTCTTCTAGGTTATCCAATTTATTGACATAATTTTTCATAGTATTCTCTAATAATTCTTTGTATTCTGTGCTATCCATTGTGACTACTCCCTCTTCCTTTCTGATTCTGTTTATGTGTGTACTCTCTTTTTCTTGATAAGTCTGGCTAGGGGTTTATCTATTTTTTTTTTCTCAAAGAAGCAGCTCTTAGTTTCATTAATTTTTTCTATTGTTTTATTATTCCCTATTATATTTATTTCTACTCTGATCATTATTATATCCCTCCTTCTACTAACTTTGGCTTTCATTTGTTCTTCTTTTTCTAGTATCTTTATTTTTAAGTTTAGATTTTTTACTTGGGATTGTTCTTGTTTCTTGAGGGAAGCCTTTATTGCTGTGTACTTCCCTCTTAGAATGGCCTTTGAGGCATCCCATAAATATTGGACTGTTGTCATTGATCCATTGATTATTTAGAAGCATGTTGTTTAGCCTCCACATGTTTATGGGCTTTTTTGTTTTTTTTGTGCAATTTATTTGTAGTTTCTTACCATTGTGGCCTGAGATGTTGCTTGATACAATTTCAATCTTTTTGAATTTACTGAGGCTCTTTTTGTGGCCTAGTATGTGATCTGTTCTGGAGAACATTCAATGTACACTTGAGAAAAATGTGTATCCTGCTGCTTTTGGGTGGAATGTTCTGTAGATGTCTGGTAGGTCCATCTGACCTAATGCATTGTTCAGTGCCTCTGTTTCCTTATTTATTTTCTGTCTGGTTGATCTGCCTTTTGATGTAAGTGGTGTGTTGAAGTCTTCTACAATGATTGTGTTGTAATCTATTTCCCCTTTTAAATCTGTATTTGTTTAACATGTTTAAGTGCACCTATGTTGGGTGCATAGGTATTTATTGTAAGGTTGAAGGCACCAGGGGGAGGGGTGAGCATGTCAGACACTGATGATGTGCCAAAGTCCCCGGCTGCTGCCCCCTCCCAACCTGAAAAATGTGCCTTAGGCTAGCCAATCCTCCCGCCGCTGTAAATCTAAGCTCTGCCTCCCCCTACCTTCTTTAAAAACTCGCTGCCTGCCCTGCTGAGTGTGACTTCCGTGGCCTGTGATAGACAGACTGCAGAATATCACCCGGGAATTTGTGTTCAAATAAACTACCTGGCCCTTTTTTGCCTCTCTTCGCCTGCTTATTTTGGCTAGAATTTATCTTACATTTGGTGCTGAAATCCCAGGAAGGAGCATGAGTGCGGGGCCCCGACCAGCCACCAGTGGCCCCACCCCCTCCTTCCCAGACCTGGAACCTCAGCCTGCTCTCCGCTGCATAAACTATTTTCCGGTGAGTCCCTCAGTTTCCCCCAGTCTGTTTCCCTTCCTAACTCCATTTCACCTGGTCCGTCTGAAATCGTATATACGTCCAGGTCTGGGCAACCAGCCCATCCGCTGTGGGAATCCGGGATACCCGCCCCTGGCCCTACAGTGTGGGAGATGCCCCTTACCCAGGCCCCAGGACATCTGCGGACATCCGGCCTGCCCCTGGCCCTGTGGTGGGGGAGACGTCCTTCACCCAGGCTCCCAGGCCGTCTCCCCTGACTTGGCATGCTTGGGATTCTGAGCGCTCCTCTCAGCGGGATTAGTTGGGAGGGTGACACAGACATGGGGAACCAGCCCTCGAAAGCAGAAACTCAGACCCCACTGTGGTGTCTCATTTCTAATTTGGCTACTCTATATTTGTCCTGGGAAGTTCGCAAATAGAAGCTAGTCTATCTTTGCTCTGAGGCCAGGCCTCAGTATCCCTTAGACAATCAATCTCGCTGGCCCCCTGAGGGAACTTTCAATTTTAGCCTCCTCACCGACTTGATTAATTATTGCCACTGGAGTGGAGAGTAGGGTGAAATCCCATATGTGCAGGCTTTTTGGACTTTGCGCTCCCGCCCAGACCTTTATGTTAAGTGTTCAATGACTCAGGTTCTCCTAGCCCAATCTCCAGTTAAAGATTGTCAGCCTTTTACTCTGCTCAGTCCTTCTTCTTTTTCAGATCTGCCAGAAAACCTCAGTTGCCCTCCTCCCTCAGCTCACCATCCCCTCCCCCTCTCTCCACCACCATCTTTAAGTCCTTTGTCTTTACACCTGTCACCGCCATCTTAAAGTCCTACGTTCTCAACCATGCTGTTGTCCTGCTCTCCTCTTCCGGTGGCTGCACCACCCCCTCCCCCTCTCCTTCCACCTTCACCACCCTCTTCCCCCACCAGAACACACTCCTCCCGCCCTCTGGTTACAGAAGCCACGGACAGGAAGCTGAGGAGAGAGAAAGCAATTAGATATCAGTGACTCAAGTCTTTATATTGGTTTGTCTGTCTGTGTATATGTTTTTGTGTAAGAAGTGTTGCTGACTGTAGTCGTTGTGTCTCAGTTTGTATGTTTGTGTGTCTAGGTGTGTAGATGAAAAATATTTTCCTACCTCCAGATGGTATTAATAAAAATTAATTTAAAAACAAGCGCTTGTGAAAATTGGGCATTCTAAAACTTCCAGAAAATCTAATTAAAAATGTTAAGCATTAATGCTAATTTGGGTTTAGCTGAGGCGGGCATGTCCTTGTGGTTATCAGCTGCCTAAATTTACCTAAGATCATTTAAGTTGATGTTATCTGCTAAATCTTTTATGAATAAAATGCTTAAAGGCTTGGCTTTGTCTAATATCCAGTTAAAGTTTTGTAAGTAACCTAGCATAGTTAAAAATAAATGAACTAAATAAGTGTAGCAAATGAATCTCGGTATCAAGTACACAGAAAAATTAGAATTTTGTTTTCAGTTAAAAATACAATGTTTTCTTAACTGTTAGTCTGCTCTTAATATTGAAAGATTGCAAAAGGTTCTCTAATTATTTTATCAAAGCAGTTTCTCATGCTTAAAGTCTCAATGAGTTGTCGGAGTATTTACGAAAATGAGATCTTAATATAAAAAGACTGAAAGCTAAAGTTTGCTAACAACTGTATAACCTTTATTTGCCTTTGAGGTATTTTGTTGTCATTCTGGTTAAATAGATAAGTATTGCTTCAAAGCAACCTATAATCCTATTTAAGCAAGTGCCTTAAAACTTTTAACAGTTTCCCAAAATCAAATTTAAAAAAGTACTTTTACCTCTGACTCTGACATTTTCCAGAAAGCCCCTGGAATATGTCAGAAGAAATTTTTCTCATTGGAGAAAGTACCTAGCTAATCTAGCTTATTTATCTGATATATAATTACCTGCTTAATTACCTAGAAAGCACTGTCAAAGGGAATGATGCTAAACTTTGTTACTGAATGTTTTGTGTTACAGAAATATCCAAATTTCCTTATGTCAACTGTCTTACAGTTAGCTCTCATCAGATCTTTAACCATTGTAATTTAAGTCTTTTGTCATTTATAGCCACTGTTTTATTACTCCTAAGCTAGTAAAGAACTAGATTTCAGCAGAACAAGTGTTAGTTACATAAGATTAAGTAAACTAAAGAAGATGATTTTGTGGCTTTTTGTTTCAAATATTGCTGATAAAGTGTTTTAAGCTTTTTCTCTTAAGCTGACAACAGTTTAGTAAATGACTGCCTTTATAAGCAGAACTGAAATATTTATCTTTCTCTCTACCTGATCCCTCCAGAATTTAAAAACTTTCAATAACTATTTTTATATTTCATGGCAGTATGTTTATTTGCATTAGTTCAATAAGAACCTGCTTTCCTTGTAAGAAAACCAATTAAAAACACATGTTATACTGTTAGGGTTCGGGACTCCAGGGCTTCTCCAGAGAACAAACCATGCAGGCACGGAGATGTAAATCCAAGCAAAGTCTTTATTCAGCCAGCTAGCTGGGGCCGACAGCACCTCCCCTGACACGCAGGTCAAGTCCGAGCTGTCGACCCCCAAGCAACTTTAGGTATAGATTATATAGGATTTCCACAGCCGTTGCACCAAAGCCCACACATTACCACAACCAATGAATTTAAAACACATCCCATACTTTAACCAATAAAGTTGAAACGGGGACCCGCTGCTTGCCTGATTTTTGCACGAGCATTCCTTAACGTCCTGTCATGAGTTTCGTCCCCCTTAGGGTATAGAAACTGGGTGGCTCTCGCTCTAGGGTGTTTCCTGCATTTCTTTACATCCCCCCCTTTTCTTGACTAAACTGAGGAATCTTCCACAGCGGCATCTAGGGCCTGATACCTTTGACGAAGGACTAAAAGTTGGACAGTGTCAATCCTTTCCCGCACAAACCTAACAAGCCTGTTAATTATGCATGGGCCAATCGTAAGCAGCAACAGCAGGATGACCAGTGGCCCTGCAATGGCCGAGAGGAGGGTAGCGAACCAAGGTTTGTATTTGAACCAAGACTCAAACCATCCTTCGCTACTTTCATATTCTCTACGTCTCTTCTCTAGATCTTTCTTCAGTTTGGCCAGGGAGTCTCTTACTGCACCTGTTTTGTCTACATAGAAACAACATTCTTCCTTTAAGGCTGTGCACAGCCCACCTTCTCTTAAGAACAGGAGGTCCAGGCCTCTTCGGTTCTGTAGAACCACCTCTGACAAGGAAGTGAGGGATTGCTCCAGGTCTGACATTGTCTGTTGGAGTTGTTCTAGGTCCCTATCAATTGCCAGCCTAAGGGCTGTGAGCCCCTGTTCCCGAGTTACAAGGGCTGCGACCCCAGTGCCTGCCCCTGCTATCCCTAGGGAGAAGAGGGCCCCAATTGTCAGGGCAGTAACAGGCTCCCTCTTTCTCTGGTGGGGGCTCGGCACTTCTTCCCAAAAAGAAAGGAGGGATTCATGAGAACGATATATTAGGCGAGGTAGAATGGCCACAAGCACACAAAACTCACTGCTAGCATTGAACACAAGGGTGGGTAGGGCCGGGGTGAGGCCTGTCTTTGAACAGAGCCACCAACCCGAGGAGGGTATAATCCACTTTCCTGGCTCCCACATGGTGTTATTATAGGAGGAGCATAACTGACTCTGGGCCGTAGGGACTGTGCCCACACATGTACCAGCGATTGAGACCTGAGCGATCTTAAGTCCCCTCAGTCCCCTGTCCCAAGGAGTGGGATAGGAGTCATTGATAGTGTAGGAGCCATTTATCCCGACTGCCTCATAGAAGGGGGGTGAACCTGGGTAGCATAACCAACAGGGATCAGTGAAGGAGGGAGTGGTGTGGTTCAGAGTTTCTGCTACTGCCTGCACCATCTCCCACAAGGGGTTATCTAACCCGGACGGACCCAAACCCAGTCTTCCTGCGGGTTCTGGAATCAGCTTCACAGATGTGGTTACCTCGAAAGTCCATATTAAGGCGCTTATCAGCAGGATCCCCTTCATCTTCGGCTTAGGTGTAGTTTTAGAGGATTCGCAGGATGCTGCTGCGCCTTCCACTCTTCCTCGCGGGCTCCTGGATCCTTATGAGGCAGGACCTTCCGAACGTGGGTGTGATGCACCCAGGGAGCGATACCATCTACCTTGAGGGCAGTGGGGGTGGTAAACAATACAACATAAGGTCCCTTCCACCTGGGCTCGAGTGTCCTCACTCGGTGTCTCTTGACCCACACCATGTCCCCTGGGACTATGCCATGTTCCGGGCTCGGAATCTTCCCGCCCTCATAATATGCTCTAATCAGGGGCCAGATTTCCTGTTGCACTTTAGCGAGAGCTTGCAACACATTCAGGTAGTCAGGGGCCGGGTCCCCTGCCCCGGAAAGCTGTACTCGCCGAGTTATGGGTGGAGGAGCTCCATACATTATCTCAAATGGAGTTAAACCATGTACATAGGGGGAGTTTCGAGCACGGAAGATGGCTAAGGGAAGGAGGGTCACCCAGTCCCCGCCAGTCTCTAATACCAATTTAGAAAGGGTCTCCTTCAAGGTCCGATTCATTCTCTCTACCTGCCCAGAGCTTTGTGGGTTATAAGCACAACGTAACTTCCAATCTACCCCCAAAGCCTGGGCCAGTCCCTGCAGGATCTTGCTAACGAAAGCCGGGCCGTTATCTGAACCTATGGCTTCAGGGACCCCAAATCGGGGGATAATTTCTTCAATTAATCTTTTTGCTACTACCTGGCTTGTCTCATGCTTGGTTGGAAAAGCCTCCACCCACCCTGAGAAGGTATCTACCATAACTAGCAAATACTTGTACCCATACTTCCCTGGTTTTACTTCGGTGAAGTCTATTTCCCAGCTCCTCCCGGGAGTCCTCCCCCTTTCCCGAGTACCTGTCAGGTGGGGCCCTCTTGGGGCTGGTTTCAGCATTGCACAGCTGCTGCATTCTCTCGTGATCTGACGAGCTGCCTCATTCTGGAGGGGAAACACCAACTGCACAGACTGGAAAAGGCTGAGCAGTTTTTTCCAGCCTAGATGGGTGGACTTATGCAGATTAGCAAGCATGTACTGTCCTAATGCTTCTGGCAGGATCAATCTACCTTCTTGGTCCCTACTCCAATTTCTCTCCTCAAACACTCTACCCGAGACTTGTTTTCTAATCCACTCAAGATCCTGAGGGGAATAATCAGGTTTGGGTGGCAAGGCGGGCAGTTCAGGTATGGGTACCTCGAGGGCTGCAAGTACAAGGGAGTTCGAGAGGGCCGCCCTCCTAGCTTCCGCATCAGCATGTTTGTTGCTGATGGCCTCAGGTGTCTTCTTTGATTGGTGGCCCGGTACATGTATAACTGCTACTGCCTTCGGTTTTTCAATAGCAGCCAGTAATCTTTGGACTTCTCGTAGATTCCTCAGCTCCTTTCCTTCTGCGGAGCGGAATCCTCTTTCCCGGTAAATGGCACCGTGGACATGGACAGTACCAAAGGCATATCTGCTATCTGTGTAGATGTTGGCCCGCTTGCCTTCTGCTCTCTCCAGGGCCTCAGCAAGAGCAATAAGTTCCGCCTTCTGTGCTGAGGTGCCAGGGGGCAGGGCTGCGCTCCAGACTACCCCCCCTCGTGGGTCACCACCGCTGCCCCTGCTCTCCTGACTCCCTCCTGCACAAAGCTGCTCCCATCTGTGTACCAATTTAGCTCACAGTTCGGTAATTGTGTGTCCTTCAAGTATGCTCGCATCTGGATAATTCCAGAGAGGATGTCTCTACAGTCATGGATGGGGGTCGACAGATCTGGGTCCGGCAGAAGGGTGGCAGGATTTAAGGTCACAGGGTCGGAGAAGGCAATTCATGGAGAATCTAGTAGGAGCCCTTGGTAGTGGGTGAGTCTTTTATTCGTCATCCATTTTCCTGGAGGATGCCTGAGGATCCCCTCCACAGTATGTGGGACTGTTACCCTCAAGTTCTGGCCAAAAGTGAGCTTGTCTGCCTCTTTTACCAGTAGAGCAATGGCTGCTAGGACACGCAGACAAGGTGGCCATCCGGAAGCCACGGAGTCTAGTAGCTTGGACAAATAGGCCACAGGTCTTTTCCATGGGCCTAGCTGCTGAGCCAAGACTCCTTTAGCCACTCCTTTCTTTTCATCTACAAACAGGATGAAGGGTTTTTCTGGGTCTGGCAAAGATACGGTGGGGGCCCGAAGGAGAGCTTCTTTTAGTCTGTAAAAAGCCTCTTGTTGTTCTTGAGTCCATTGCCAGCCCCGCCCTTCTTTGGTCGCCTCATATAGCGGTCGGGCTATTTCTGCGTACCCTGGAATCCAGAGCCTGCAGAACCTGGCTGAGCCAAGAAATTCCCTCACTCCCCAGGGTGAGAAAGGGACGGGGATAGTCAGAATAGTTCGTTTCATGGCCTGCGTTAGCCACCTGGCTCCATTAGATATTTTGTACCCCAGGTAGATCACTGACCTTTGACAGATGTGGGCTTTCTTGGCACTGGCTCGATATCCCAGTTCACCTAGTTCAGCCAATAAGTTGCCTGTGGCTTCTTCGCACTCCTCATGGGTTTCTGTGGCCAGCAACAAGTCATCCACATACTGCAGCAGTGTCACGCGGGGGTGGCTCCTGCGAAAGGGCTCCAGGTCCTGGCTTAGGGCTTCATTGAATAAAGTGGGAGAGTTTTTGAAACCCTGTGGCTGTCTAGTCCAGGTAAGCTGCCCGTTTCTTCCTCCCCCTGGTTCCTGCCACTCAAAGGCAAACAAAGGCTGACTAACTTCAGAAACGGGGATACTGAAGAAGGCATCTTTCAGGTCCAGAGTAGTATACCACACATGTGAGGGTGGCAGGTGGCTGAGCAAGGTGTAAGGGTTGGGCACTGTGGGGGAGATGTCCTCCATCCTTTCATTAACCCTTTGCAAGTCTTGCACCGGTCGGTATTCTCTGCCACCAGGCTTCCTTACTGGAAGCAGGGGTGTATTCCATGCAGATTGGCAGGATTTAAGGACTCCAGCCTCTAACAGTCTGTGGCTATGGGGTGCTATCCCTTTCCTAGCCTCTTCCGGTATTGGATACTGCCAGACTCGGATGGGCAGGGCCGCAGCTTTGAGCTGAACAACAACTGGGGGCAGATGTTTGGCGAGACCAATTCCTCCGGTTTCGGCCCATGCGGAAGGGAACTTCTGCAACCAAGAGTCTATTTCTCCCTGGCCCCCCTTTTCTTGATCTGCCTGAAACAGGCGATGCTTGTTGGCTAGGGATAGGGTTATCACATGCACCGGTTGTAGGGACTGCCCTTCTCTGTCCATGATCTTTATCCCTTCAGGTTCAAAATGAATGCGTGCCCCGACCTTGGTCAATAAGTCTCTGCCCAGTAACGGTGCGGGGCTTTCGGGTACAACCATGAATGAGTGAGAGACCTGATGTCTTCCTAGGTCCACTTTTCTATTAGTAGTCCAGGCACATTTCTTGGACCCTGTTACTCCCTGGACTACACTTGTGCATCTTGGGTTTAGGGGACCATGGGCTTGGTTGAGAACTGAATACTGTGCCCCCGTATCTACCATGAACCCAATAGGAGTCCCCTCCACACACACGGTTACCCAGGACTCAGGGAGGGGTGCCAAGTCCCATCCCTGTCAATTCTCCTCTCCTAGGTGCAGGGTCTTAACGGGGTTCCCTCCTCCTTGTTCCTTCCTTTTGGGGCACTCTCTTTTCCAGTGTCCATATCCCTTACACAGGGCGCACTGATCTCGTCCTAGCCGGGATGGGCGTGGTCCCTTTCTTCGAGGAGATCTAGGGCTCCCCTCTACTCCAGCTAAGAATATCCTAGCCATCTCCTCTCTCTGCTTCTTGTTCTCCCTCTTCTGAAATTCTCTGTCTTCTTTCCTCAACTGCATTTTCTCCTGCACTTCCCATTTCTCTTTCTTCAGCCTTTCTTCCCTATCTTCCGGAGTCTCTCTAGCATTGAAGACTTTCTCCGCTTGCTGCAGCATTTCTCTAATAGAGATCTCTCCTAAGTCATCCCGCTTGTGGAGTTTCCTCCGGATATCGGGGGCTGCCTGGTTGATGAATGAGAGGACTACAGCTGATCTGTGTTCCTCTGCCTCGGGGTTTATGGGGGTATATTGCCTGTAAGCATCAAACAGCCTCTCCAGATACGCGGCCGGGCTTTCCTTTTCTCCCTGAACAATAGTTTTTACCTTAGCCAGGTTAGTGGGCCGTCTGGCGGCCGCCTGGAGACCAATCATCAGAGTCTGGCGGTAGACCCGGAGACGCTCCCTACCTTCTGCAGTCCCAAAGTCCCAGTTTGGGCGTGTAAGTGGAAACGCCTCGTCAATGATGCGCTGGAGGGTAGTAGGTCTTCCATTTTCTCCGAGGACATTTTTCCTGGCTTCATTGAGGATGCGCTCTCGCTCTTCTGTTGTGAAGAGGGTGCGGAGCAACTGCTGGCAGTCATCCCATGTGGGACAATGGGTGAACATAATGGACTCTACCAGACCTATAAGACACTTGGGGTTTTCCGAGAAGGGAGGGTTCTGAGTCCCCCAATTATAAAGGTCACTAGATGAAAAGGGCCAATACTGATATTGCTGAGCTCCGCCCGGACCGTCTGCACTGATGGCACGCACGGGCAGAACCGGCACTGCTTCTTCTGAGGTGGAGGAGGGGGCCTCCCCTTCTTGCTCCCTTGCCCCTCGAGGCCTCAACTGCATTCCTCCCGCTCTACCTGGCGCCCAGCATGGAGCCAGGGCGGGAGAGCGTGAGGAAGCTCTTTCCGGCCTCCTGCCTTCTCCTGCTGAAGAGTCTGGGGAAGCTGTGGCCGCCAGATCCCTGCTGGGCTCTCCAACCTTGTTCTCTACCCCTCCAGCAGCTTCACCCCCTTCTCCTGCATACGGGGGTGGCCGCTCAATCGGCAGAGGGGGGTAGAGGGGGGAACTGTCAGGGAGAACAGGCGGCGCACTCGGGCGCACAGGGTTTCTGGCCCTATGATCAGGGGGTTTTAGATCTTCCTGGGCAATAAGACGGAGGTTTTTAGTGGGTCAGTGTGAAATTTCCCCACCAAAAAAGGCCTCAGCCAGGAAGGGGGATTCTTGGCTAAATTTTCCCAGACAAGAATATAGGGAAGCTGGTCAGGGTGGCCCTCAGGGTCTGGCCGGGAGATGACGGCTTTGACCTTGCCAATAAGGTCCAGGGAAAGAGACCCCTGGGTCGGCCAGCCTACTCCAAAGGAGGGCCACTCGGCTGAACAAAAGGTATCAAGCTTACTTTTCTTGATACTAAGGCTCATGTTTAGGGCCTGTTCCTTGACCTTCGGAAAGTGGGAAAGGATCAGACCTTTAGGAGTAGCCTGAGTCTGGCCCATGGTGAATAATGCAACAAAGACAAAAGGCAAAAAGTAGAAGTGCCACTTTAAACAAGATGATGACTGGTGTATGTGCTTGTGGACGGGTGCCTGTTGTTGCACAGTTTTTCTTCTGCGGGGGACGCGAATTTAGCTGGGATTCGCGGCTGTGACCCCCTTATCCTGTCACGGGAGTCTTCCAGCGGCAGGCGCCCTAATGGCTCTTAACTGCCCGACCCGTGCCCGCAGGGGAATGATTTAGTGGCAGAAAGGAGGAACAGAGAGAAGAGGAACAGGAGAGCCTCAGAGTAAGAGAAACTTAAAGGGAAAAGCGCAAAAAGAAATATAAACCAATACACAATAAAACAATCAACACTAACACCAAACACACACACCACATTTGATCGCACTCGCTCGGACCGGTCCTTCTCTCACTCTGGTGCGCACCACACTCACCACTTTCAGGATCCTCAAAAACTCTTGTGATTCTCCCGAAAGGCATCCACTTGGACTGCTGCAGGGTGATGAGCTCGATCCTTTCCTCCTCGGGCACCAGGTTCCTGCCGATCGGACTTCCCTTCCTAAGGTCGAATCACTCGGACCTTAGGGCCAGGACTGGTTACCTGGGCTTCACCCAGGGTCACTAACCTGGGGGCCGGGACCACCAACCTGGACTTCCTTACTCGGAATCACTAACCTGAGACCAGACACGGGATGGCGACTCCCGCTTTATACTGGATTTATGCAGACACGAGGGGGCGAACCTCGAATTACACTGCCCCGTCCGGACAATCAGACCTTGCATCTAGCCATCCCTTGTTCTCTGGGAAGTCGCTCGGATCCCGGACGAGCCCCCAAAATGTTAGGGTTCGGGACTCCGGGGCTTCTCCAGAGAACAAACTACGCAGGCACGGAGATGTAAATCCAAGCAAAGTCTTTATTCAGCCAGCTAGCTGGGGCCGACAGCACCTCCCCTGACATGCAGGTCGAGTCCGATCTGTCGACCCCCAAGCAACTTTAGGTATAGATTATATAGGATTTCCACAGCCGTTGCACCAAAGCCCACACATTACCACAACCAATGAATTTAAAACACATCCCATACTTTAACCAATAAAGTAGAAACAGGGACCCGCCGCTTGCCTGACCTTTGCACGAGCATTCCTTAACGTCCTGTCATGAGTTTCGTCCCCCTTAGGGTATGGAAACTGGGTGGCTCTCGCTCTAGGGTGTTTCCTGCATTCCTTTACAATACTACCAAAGCTTTGACTGGAATGTCATACCTAAGAGATACGTGCATAAACTCAGATATAAACAGGTTTAAGGAACTAAGATTAACTGCATAAAGCCAACAAAGCCCCTTGGAAGAATTAGCCTGGTACCTTGTTTACAGAGTTCCCAGAAGCCTTACCAGGTGAGTAAGGAAGGTCACTTCCTGGCACGTACAGGAACCTCAAGATGTCTTGGAGACCTTGAAAAGAGAGGAATTCACCCAAATCTACAGGTACTGCAGGCAAAGCCTGATGGCAAGTCTAGCTTGGCTGTCTAGCCTCAAGAGGCCTTTAAAAGTTCAATTTGAAATTCCTTACAAAAAGTTCCAGCAAAGCATATTTAAAAGAGCCTATGTAATCAATTGCTCTTCTTGCTGCACTTATGCAAATAATCAAGCCAACTATTAATTATTTTCTTAATCTGGCTACTTCTAATAAAAATGAGGGTGATTTTAGAGAAAAGTATTGTTTCAATAATGCAGTCTTATCTATACTAAATCCTAATACTAGTCACTGAGATGTAAACTCAATCCAGAATTTTAATTTCCCTATAATACCTGGCTATGATTCTCAATTAGACTCTTCATATTTCCAGTTCTCATATTCAGCCATGCATTCTTAATCTCATCAGGTTTGTCCTTCCAGAATAGGAGCACCAACCTTCTGAAGCCCTCTCAACTGACCAGTGATAGAAACCTAGCTGCACCCTTTACTGCGCCCCTTCTCAGCATGAAGCAGCCAGACCCATCATCACCCCTTTTCCCTGGCAGCAGCTAAAGTCTCTATCTATAGAAGAGAAAATGAGACAGAGACCATGAGCTTGGACAGAGTGGGGTGGGGGCCTCTGGAGAAGGCAAGGCAAGATATTTTCAGTCAGAGTAATGTAACTACATGCTACGAACCTCCGCCCCCCCACGACACCCCTTGTCACCCAGATCAAGTTGTTGCCCATTATGACCAAAAGGCTGGAATGTAAGGTTGAAGGCACCAGGGGGAGGGGTGAGCACGTGTCTGACGTGCCAAAGTCCCCAGCTGCTGCCCCCTCCCAACCTGAAAAGTGTGCCTTAGGCTAGCCAATCCTTGTGCCGCTGTAAATCTAAGCTCTGCCTCCCCCTACCTTCTTTAAAAACTCGCTGCCTGCCCTGCTGAGAGTGACTTCCCCGGCCTGTGATAGGCAGACCGAAGAATATCACCTGGGAATTTGCATTCAAATAAACTACCTGGCCCTTTGTTGCCTCTCTTTGCCTGCTTATTTCGGCTAGAATTTATCTTACATTTATAATGGTTATATCTTCTTGTTGGACTGACCCTTTTATTGCTATGTAATGTTCTTCTTTGTCTCTTGTTATTTTCTTTGTTTTGAAATCTATTTTGTCTGATATAAATATTACTACTGCTTTTCTCTCCCTATTATTTGCATGATATATCTTTTTCCATCCCTTCACTGTTAGCCTGTGTATGTTTTTGGGTGTGAAAGGAATCTCTTGTAGACTGCATATAGATGGGTCTTGTTTCTTTATCCATTTGGCCACTCTATGTCTTTTGATTGGTACATTCAGCCCATTTACATTAATGTAATTATTGATAGGTGTGTACTTATTGTCATTTTGTTAATTGTTTTCTGTTTGTTTTTATATCTCCTCTCTGTTCCTTTCTTCCTCTCTTATACTCTTCTCTTGTTATTTGATGGTTTTCTTTAGTGCTGTGGTTGGATCTCTCTTTTTTAATTTTTGTGTATCTATTATAGGCTTTCAGTTGTGGTTACTAAAGGTTCAAGTATAGCTTCCTGACTATATAAAAGTCTATATTATGTTGATAATTGCTCTATTTCAAACACAATCTAAAAGTACTTTTCTTCTTCCTCTTCCTCCTCCACATTCAATGTATTAGATGTCATAATCCAAACTATGTAGCCTTAGGAACAATTTCCCTCTATAACAGTCCCTTTAACATATCCTTTAATGCTGCTTTTGTTGTTATAAATTCTTTGAGCCTTCATTTATCTGGAAATTGTTTAATCCCTGCTTCAAATGTAAATGATAATCTTGCTGGGTAGAGGATTCTTGGTTGAAGGTCCTTCTGTTTCAATACATTAAATATTTCATGCCACTCCCTTCTGGCCTGTAAAATTTCTGCTGAGAAGTCTGCTGATAGCCTGATGGGGTTTCCCTTATAAGGAATCTTTTTTCTCTCTCTGGCTGCTTTCAATACTCTGTTTTATCCTTAATCTTTTCCATTTTAATTATTATGTCTTGGTGTTGTCTTCCTGGGGTTCCATTTTTTTAGGGGCTCTCTGCACTTTTCATGACCTAAGTGTCTATTTCCTTCCCCAGATTGGCAAAGTTTTCAACAATCATTTCCTCAGGGAGAATTTCTATCCCTTTGTCTATCTCTTCCCCTTCTGTACTCCTATTATGTAAATATTGTTTCTTTTGGATTGGTCGCATAGCTCTCTTACCATCCTTTCATTCCTAGAGATCCTTTTTTCTCTCTGCTCCTCAGCTTTGTTGTGTTCCTATTCTCTAATTTCCATCATATTGTCTCCTGTACTTGAAGCTGTCTTACTCATTCCCTCCATTTTGTGTTTCATTTCAGTTACTGTATTCTTCAGTTCTTGTATCTTTGTTCAAGTCCTCCCTGAGAACTTTAATACATTTCTGCAGATCAGTGAGCATATTTATGTCTTTTACTTTGAAATCTTTATCAAGAGTAGTGACCTCTGTCTCATTTAACCCTCTTTCTGGCATCTTATCCTGTAGTTTTGTTTGGAACATATCCCTCTGCCTCCTTATTTTGTCAGGGTTTCTGTGTTTCTTCCTTTGTTTTAGATAGATTGGCTATGCTCCCTGGTCTAGAGGGTAATGGCTTTGTGAAGAAGATGGCCTGTGGTGTCCAGAAGCTCAGGACTCTTTCCTCTCCAGTGCCTGGAACTCCTTTGCAGTGGAACCCCTGTTGCTTTTGGCACACAACTGAAGGGGTGGCCTTTCTGTCTGCAGGCAGTGGTTTATCTCAGTCTGCTGAGGCTGGTCGTTTGCCTCACCTGGGCCTGTGTGATCAGAGCAGTGGTTTCTGCTGCTATCGTTGTGAGCTAGACTGCCCTTTGCCTGCCCTGTAGTGATGGCAGGGCTTCTGCATTAACAGGGTGGGCAAGGAAGTTGCAGGGAAAGTTGCACAATGGCAAGGTGCATGGGCTCCTGGTGCTGGTAAGTCATGCAGTTGCCAAGCCCTTGGGTGTTTGGCAGTGGTGGTGAGTCACACACTGGGAGGACATTTTGGCACACTAAGGCAGTGACTGGAACAGTGGAAGGGCCTGAGGGCTCGGTGGTGGCACAATGTGCACATTGTGGGGGCATTTGGTCCAGCAGTGGTAGTGGTTGGGGAGTGGAGGCAGCCAGTCACACTGCAGTGATCCCCAACTGCTGAAGCAGGAATTCCCACAGCCACCACCTAGCATCAGTGAGGCATGCAGCACCTGGCTTGGCCCGCATGTGGAGGAAGGAGATCTTGGAGCAGGCTACTGCTGGCACCTCCCCAGTTGGGCTGAAACAGGGCCATTGAAAGCTGGGAGAGCCTCCCTCTGCCTACCAAACAGCAAAGTTGGAGGCTGCTCAGCAGAGTAAGCTAGTGTGTCATAAGCACCCAGAGAGCTGCCTCTGGGCTGAGCTGCCAGTGAGGGGTATGGGATACCTGGGGCTCCTGAGAGTGCTTGACCCACTGAGTGGAGGGAGGGTTGGGGAGGTATTGCCCACCTGCCCTTTTTCCTGAAGAGGCAGCCCTGTCCAACCCTTGCCCCTCTCGCACCCTTCCCACTGCTGGCTTGTCTTTCAAACTTCCACCTCTGCTTTGGGTCTCAACAGACCAGTGGAGTGGTCTTCCACAGGCAGCTGGTGTCTCAGCCTCCCAGAGTGTTCCAACTGTCCCTGGTGTCCAATCCCGCTGATCACCAGAACCCAATGCAGTGTGGACTCATTTCCAGGCAGATCTCCAAGGCCAGGTGTGCTGCATTCCTGGGTGCCTATCCCCTCTCTGCTCTGTTCCTGTTTCTTCCACCTGTGTGATGGGATGGGGGAAGGGCTGGGGTCCCACTTGATTGTGGCTCTGCCACTTTACCCTTTTTTGTGTGGTCTTCTCTTTGTCCCCACGTATAGGTAGTCTGTTCTGCAGTCTTCAGGTCCTTTTTCAGGTTTATCTGTATTTGTTGTAGCTGCTTCCTTTGTTTGTGGAGAAGGTTTCCATCTTGCCTTCCTACTCTGCCATCTTGAGGCTCCTCTATCTTCCATTTTGAACAGATCTTTTACCTGTGCTTACCTTATATGCATTGGTCATTTAAAAAATATTGAGTTACTGAATTATGCAAATCTTCCAAATGTGAACACATTTCATTGTATAATATAAAAATTTAATTATAAGTATGATCTAATTAGCAAATCTTTAAGTATTGGGAAGCTATCAAGTTCACAATGGCATATACAGTTTTTCCAAAATTCCTATATTTGTTTGAAAGTCAAGATTTTATCACTGGTAACAAACTTGGTCAGCTCTTTCCCTTGAAGTGCTGGGCTCACTTTGTTCATTTTCAAGAAAACATATGCCATATACCCATGTCCCAATATCCATAGTTTGTCTGCATTCTTTTAAGTAAAAATGGTGTTCCATGACCAAAAAAGTGGCTAGTTCAGCTCATAATTCAAACAATTGCACAAATGCTTTTGCACAAGATAGCCATCATAGTCTAGGATACAGCAGGAGTCCATGTGTGCATTCATTTCATCACCCAGAGTATCAAAAGCACATACTCAGGGTTGACACTTAATAAAATAGTTTTTCCTGCTTCATCAAGAACAGTCTTAAGTGAAGCAGGACTTTCCTTTCTTCCCTTTTTCTTTCTTTTTGTTCTTCCTCTCTTTCCCTACCTTTCTTCCTTTTTCTTTCATCTCTCCTTCTTGCCTCCCTCCTCCCTTCCTTTCTTCTTTGTCTTTCTTTCCTTCCTTCTTTGTTTCTTTCCTCTTCCTTCTCCTCCTTTCCCCCCTCTTTCTTTGTGCAAGTGCTTGGCAGTAAAGACTATACCAACTACAAGTAGTACAGTTGGGTGCCACTGCTTCGTTTGTGCTGAGAAACCACAGTTTTCCCCACTATCGCTTTTGCACCATCAGTGTAATATCAACAGAGGGGGAAAAAGCATGTCATGTCTAAAAATATTTTGAAAATAGTTTTAATTTTTCAGCTCCCTTTAAAGGGCCTCAGGGATCATTGCTATATTTATTGCTTAGTTCAACAGTATTTTACTTAAGAAATCACATCCTAACTCATTTTTGGTTATTCTGTCAGAATCAGTCATTTCAAAAATCTTTTGTAACAGCTGGAATCTTTTCCTTAAAAAGCCATTTTATTGACATATAAGAATACTGTTTTACATAGGCAAAAATCTCTTGGACATAAACATGAGTGACTTCTTCATGAACATATCTCCCCAGGCAAGGGAAACAAAAGCAAAAATGAACAAGTGGGACTATATCAAGATGAAAAGCTTCTGTACAGCAAAGGACACCATCAATACAACAAAAATGTATCCTACAGTATGGGAGAATATATTCGTAAATGACAGATCTGATAAAGGGTTGACATCCAAAATATATAAAGAGCTTACACACCTCAACAAAGAAAGCAAACAATCCAATTAAAAAATGGGCAGAGGAGCTGAACAGAACAGTTCTCCAAAGAAGAAATTCAGATGGCCAACAGATACATGAAAAGATGCTCCACATCGCTAATCATCAGAGAAATGCAAATTAAAACCACAATGAGATATCACATCACACCAGTAAGGATCGCCACCATCCAAAAGACAAACAACAACAAATGTTGGCGAGGTTATGGAGAAAGGGGAACCCCTCCTACACTGCTGGTGGGAATGTAAATTAGTTCAACCATTGTGGAAAGCAGTATGGAGGTTCCTGCTGCTTTGAAATACCATTTGACCCAGGAATCCCTCTTCTAGAAATTTACCCTAAGAATGCAGCAGCCCAACTTGAAAAAGACAGATGCACCCCTATGTTTATCGCAGCACTATTTACAATAGCCAAGAAATGGAAGCAACCTAAGTGTCCATCAGTAGATGAATGGATAAAGATGTGGTACATATACACAATGAAATATTATTCAGCCATAAGAAGAAAACAAATCCTACCATTTGCAACAACATGGATGGAGCTAGAGAGTATTATACTCAGTGAAATAAGTCAGGCAGAGAAAGACAAGTACCAAATGATTTCACTCATATGTGGAATATAAGAACAAAGGAAAAACTGATGGAACAAAACAGCAGCAGAATCACAGAACCCAAGAATGGACTAACAGTTACCAAAGGGAAAGGGACTGGGGAGGATGGGTGGGAAGGGAGGGAGAAGGGGTGGGGAAGAAGAAAGGGGGCCTTACGATTAACATGTATAATGGGGGGGCACGGGGAGGGCTGTGCAACACAGAGTAGACAAGTAGTGATTTTACAGCATCTTACTACGCTGATGGACAGTGACTAATGGGGTATGTGGGGGGGACTTGATGAAGGGAGGAGTCTAGTAAACATAATGTTCCTCATGGAATTGTAGATTAATGATACCAGAAAAAAAATTAAAGGCATAAAACTGAAAGATGAAAAAAAAAAAAAAGAATACTGTTTTAAGCATCTCTCAGTCCTTGTTTCCATTGTCATATCTTTCTCTGACCCTCTCTTCTACCTCTTTTTTATCCACTTTTTGACATTAGAGCCACTTGGATAATCTGGATAGTACTTTTTAAATTTTTTTCACAGTGAATTTAGCGTGTTTGCTTTATTTATTTTTTAATTCTCTCTAGAATATTTACTTACAGAAACACAATCAGGATCATGCATTTACAGACTTATACATATTCTTTTTTCTATTAAGGTATCATTTGATATACACTCTTATGAAGGTTTCACAAGAAAAACAATGTGGTTATTACATTCACCCTTATTATCGAGTCCCCCTCCATATCCCATTGCAGTCACTGTCCATCAGTGTAGTAAGATGCCACAGAGTACCTATTTGTCTTTTCTGAGCTACACTGTCTTCCCTATGACCACACACACACCATGTGCACGAATCATGATACCCCACAATCTCCTTTTCCCTCCCCACCTGCATTCCTCCACCCTTCCCCTCGTGTAACCACTAGTTCCTTCTTGGAATCTGTGAGTCTGTTACTGTTTCATTCCTTCAGTTTTGCTTCATCGTTATACTCCACAAATGAGGGAAATCATTTGGTATTTGTCTTTCTCTGCCTGACTTATTTCACTGAGCATAATACCCTTCAGCTGAATCCATGTTGGTGCAAATCGTAGGATTTGTTTCTTTCTTATGGCTGTGTAGTATTCCATTGTGTTGATGTACCATCTCTTCTTTATTCAACTACTTATGGAAACTTAGGTTGCTTCCATTTATTGGCTATTGTTAATAGTGCTATGATAAATATAGGGGTGCATATGTCTTTTCAAATCTGTGAAGTTGTTTTCTTTGGATAAATTGCTAGCAGTGGAATTCCCGGGTGAAATAGTATTTCTACTTTTAGTTTTTTGAGGAACCTACATACTGCTTTCCACCATGGTTGAACTAGTTTACATTCCCATCAGCAGTGTAGGAGGTTTCCCCTTTCTCCACATCCTCGCCAGCACTTGTTGTTCCTACTCTTTCTATGTTGGCCATCCTGACTGGTGTGAGGTGATATTTCATAGTAGTTTTAATTTGCATTTCCCTGATAATTAGCAATGTGGAGCATCTTTTCATGGGCCTGCTGTCCATCTGAATTTCTTCTCTGCCCACTTTTTAATTGCCTTATTTGCTTTTTGTTTGTTGAGGTGCATGAGCACTTTATGTAATTTGGATGTCAACCCCTTATCGGATCAGTCAACTATGAAAATATTGTCCCATACTGCAGGATGTCTTTTTGTTGTACTGATAGTGTCCTTCGCTGTACAGGAGCTTTTTAGTTTCATACAGTCCCACTTGTTCATTTTTGCTTTTGTTTCCCTTGCCTGGGGAGGTATGTTCATGAAGAAGTTGATCATGCTTATGTCCAAGAGATTTTTGCCTATGTTTTTCTCTAAGAGTTTTATGGTTTCATGACTTACATTCAGGTTGTTGATCCATTTTGATTTTACTTTTGTGTATGGGTTTAGACAATAATCCAGTTTCATTCTCTTAGATGTAGCTGCCCAGTTTTGCAACAACAGCTGCTGAAGAGGCTGTCATTTGCTCATTGTATATCCATGGCTCCTTTATCATATATTAATTGACCATATATGCTTGGGTTTACATCTGGGCTCTCTAGTCTGTTCCATTGGTCTATGGGTCTGTTCTTGTGCCAGTACCAAATTTTATTACTGTGGCTTTGTAGTAGAGTTTAAAGTTGGGGAGCATAATACTGCTTCCCCAGCTTTATTCTTCTTTCTCAGGATTGCTTTGGCTATTTGGGGTCTCTTTTGGTTCCATATAAATTTTAGAACTATTTGCTCTAGTTCATTGAAGAATGCTGTTGGTGTTTTGATAGGAATTGCATTGAATCTGTATATTGTTTTAGGCAGGATGGCCAATTTGACAATATTAATTCTTCCTATCCATGAGCACGGGATGTGTTTCCATTTTTTGGTATCTTCTTTAATTTCTCTCATAAGTGTCTTGTAGTTTTCATAGTACAGGTCTTTGACTTCCTTTGTTAGGTTTATTCCTAGGTATTTTATTCTTTTTAATGCAATTGTGAAAGGATTGTTTTCCTGATTTCTCTTTCTGCTAGTTCATTTTTAGTCTATAGGAATGCAACAGATTTCAGTGTATTAATTTTGTATCCTGCAACTTTGCTGAATTCAGATATTAGATCTAGTAGTTTTGGAGTGTATTCTTTAGAGGTTTTTATGTACAATATCATGTCATCTGCAAACAAAGACAGTTTGACTTCTTTCTTACCAATCTGTATACCTTTTATTTTTTTGTGTTGTTTGATTGTGTGTGTGTGTGGTCAGGACCACCAGAACTATGTTGAATAAAAGTGGGGAGCGTGGGCATCCTTGTCTTTTACCTGATATTAAAGGAAAAGCTTCCAGCTTCTCACTCTTAAGTATAATGTTGTCTGTGGGTTTGTCATATATGTCCTTTATTATGTTGAGGTACTTGCCCTCTTACTCATTTTGTTGAGAGTTTTTATCATGAATTGATGTTGAATTTTGTTGAATGCTTTTTCAGCATCTATGGAGATGATCATGTGGTTTTTTATCTTTTTGTTGCTGTGGTGGCTGATGTTTATGGATTTTCGAATGGTGTAAAATCCTTGCATCCCTGTAATGAATCCCACTTGATCATGGTGTATGATCCTCTTGATGTATTTTTGAATTTGGTTTGCTAATATTTTGTTGAGTATTTTTGCATCTATGTTCATCAGGGATATTGGTTTGTAATTTTCTTTTTTTGTGGTGTCTTTTCCTGGTTTTTGTATTAGAGTGATGCTGGCCTCATAGAATGAGTTTGGGAGTATTCCCTCCTCTTCTACTTTTTGGGAAAACTTTAAGGAGAATGTGTATTAGGTCTTCACTAAATGTCTGATAAAACTTAGCAGTGCAACCATCTGGTCCAGGGATTTTTTTGTTAGGTAGTTTTTTGATTACCAATTCAATTTCCTTGCTGGTAATTTGTCTATTCAGATTTTTGGTTTCTTCCTGGGTCAGCCCTGGAAGGTCGTAGTTTTCTAGAAAGTTGTCCATTTCTTCTAAGTTATCCAGTTTATCATATAATTTTTCAGTGTTCTCTAATAATTCTTTGTGTTTCTGTGGTGTTCATAGTGATTTTTCCTTTCTCATTTCTGATTCTGTTTATGTGTGTAGACTCTCTTTTTTTGATAAGTCTGGCTAGGTGTTTATCTATTTTCTTTATTTTCTCAAAGAACCGGCTCCTGCTTTCATTGATTCTTTCTATTCTTTTATTCTCCTTAATTTTATTTATTTATGGTTTAATCTTTCTTATGTCCCTCCTTCTCCTGCCTTTGGGTCTCATTTGTTTTTCCTTTTTTAGTGTCATTAATTGTTAGTTTAGACTATTCATTTGGGATTGTTCTCCCTGAGGTAGGCCTGAATTGCAATATACTTCCCTCTTAATATGACTTTAGCAGCATCCCACAGATTTTGAGGTGTTGAATTATTGTTGTTATTTGTCTTCATATATTGCTTGATCTCTGTTTTTATTTGGGCATTGATCCATTGATTATTTAGGAGCATGTTATTAAGCCTCCATGTGTATGTGGGCTTTTTCAGTTTGTTCTTGTAATTTATTTCTAGTTTCATGCATTTGTGATCTGAGAAGCTTGTTGGTACAATTTCAATGTTTTTGAATTTACTGAGGATCTTTATGTGTTCTATGATCTATTCTTGAAAATGTTCCATGTGTACTTGAGAAGAATGTGTATCCTGTTGCTTTTGGATGAAGTGTTCTATAGATGTCCGTTAGGTCCATCTGTTCTAATACATTGTTCAGTGCCTCTGTCTCTTTACTTATTTTCTGTCTGGTTGATCAGTCTTTTGGGGTGAGTGGTGTGTTGAAGTCTCCTAAAATGAATGCATTGCATTCTATTTCCCCCTTTAATTCTGTTAGTATTTGTTTCACATACATAGGTCATCCTGTGTTGGGTACATTGATATTTATAAGTTATATACTCTTGTTGGACTGACCCCTTTATCATTATGTAATGTCCTTCATTGTCTCTTGTTATTTTCTTTGTTTTGAAGTCTATTTTGTCTGATACAAGCACTGCAACTCCTGCTTTTTTCTCCCTATTAGTTGCATGAAATTTCTTTTTCCATTCCTTTACTTTCAGTCTGTGTATGTCTTGGGTTTGAAGAAAGTCTCTTGTAGGCAGCATATAGACGGGTCTTGTCTTTTTATCCATTCAGTGACTGTATGTCTTTTGATTTGTGCATTCAGAACATTTTCATTTAGGGTGATTATTAATAGGTATGTGCTTATTGCCATTGCAGGCTTTAGATTTGTGGTTACCAAAGGTTTAAGGGTAATTCCCTTACTATGTAACAGTCTAATTTAACTCACTTCATATGCTATTACAAAGAGAACCTAAAGTTTCTTTTTTTTTTTCCTCCTTTTTCTGCCTCCTCCATTCTTTATATGTTAGGTATCATATTCTGTACTCTTTGTCCCTTGATTGACTTTGAGGTTAGTTGATTTGATTTTGCATCTGCTTAGTAATTAATTGTGCTACTTTGCTGTGGTTTTATTTCCCTGGTGAATTCTATTTAGCCTTAGAAATACTTCCATCTATAACAGTCCCTCCAAAATGCACTGTAGAGGTGGTTTGTGGAAGGTAAATTCTCTCAGCTTTTGCTTATCTGAAAATTGTTTAATCCCTCCTTCAAATTTAAACAATAACCTTGCCGGGTAGAGTAGTCTTGGTTCGAGGCCCTTCTGCTTCATTCCATTAAATATATCATGCCACTCCCTTCTGGCCTGTAAGGTTTCTTCTGAGAAATCTGATAGCCTGTTGGGTTTTCCTTTGTATGTGATCTTTTTTCTCTCCATGGCTACTTTTAAAAGTCTGACTTTATCCTTGATTTTTGCCATTTTAATTATTATATGTCTTGATGTTGTCTTCCTTGGGTCCGTTGTGTTGGGAGATCTGTGCACCTCCATGTCTTGAGAGACTATCACCTTCCCCAGATTGGGAAAGTTTTCATCAATTACCTCCTCAATGACACTTTCTATCCCCTTTTCTCTCTCTTCTTCTGGTACCCCTATAATGAAAATATTGTTCCTCTTGAATTGGTCACACAGTTCTCTCAATATTCTTTCATTCTTACAGACCCTTTTTTTATCTCTGTGCCTCAGCTTCTTTGTATTCCTCTTCTCTAGTTTCTATTTCATTTATCGTCTCCTCCACCATATATAATCTGCTTTTAAATCCCTCCATTGTATGTTTCATTTCAGATATGGAAGTTTCTTAATGATTGAATCTCCATCTTAAATTCATCCCTGAGTTCTTGAATATTTTTCTGTACCTCCATCAGCATGTTTATATTTATTTTGAACTCTTTTTCAGGAAGATTGGTGAGTTCAGTTTCATTTGGCCCTTTTTCTGGGGTTTTCAATATTTTGGTCTGAACCAGGTTACTTTGACGTTTCATATTTCTATGTGGCGCCCTCCCGTGCACAGAAGCTCTAGTATCTGGAGCTGCTCAGCCCCTAGAGTGAGGTTGGGGATTATAGCAGAGCGGCGCCAGTGCCTAGGATGGGGAAAGAGCTGTTTCCTTCTTCCTGGCTGCTGTGCCTGTCTCCAGTGTCATAGCCAGTGGGCCAAGCACACAGATGTAAGCCTCTGTGCTGGGCATCTCTAGCTGTTGTAGGCAGGGCCTCCCTCTGGCTGGCCTGATGCCAGGCAGTGATTGCTGGTTTGTGAGCAGGTGCCGGCAGGCCAGGAGGAAGGTGCATCAGGCTGCGTATCATGGTGGAGTGCCCCAGAGCTGAGTAGCCAGCCAGGGGAATGGAGCGCCTGAAGCTCCTGAAAGTTCCCAATCTCAGTGCAGTGCATGCCCAGACAACCTTATCAACCTATCCCTTCTCCTGCACAGCAAGCTCTGTGCAAACCCCACCCCTTCAGCAGCCCTCTCACTGGTAGGGAGCCTCTTAAACTGCCCTTTTCTTTGTTCCAGAGCAGCTGGATGTTGATCCCTATCCCCCACAAACAGCTGGAATCTCAGTCTCGCCAAGTATTCTCCCTGTCAGCTTTGCAACCCCACTAATCTCAGAGCACCATGCCATGTAGGTTTGTCCTCCCAAAGCAGATCTCAGGGCTGGGTGTTCAGCAGACCTAGATTTCCAACCCTTCCCTGCTCTATTTCTCTTCCTCCCACAGGTGAGCTGGGGTGGGGGAAGGGCTTGGGTCCCGCTGGATCAAGGCTTTGGTACGTTACCTTGTTTCTTGAGGCCTGCTCTGTTCTCCCGGTGTATGCAGTCTGGTGCAGCCTTCTTTCCTGTTGCTCTTTTACGATTAGTTGTATTAACTATATTTTCATATTATATGTTGTTTTGGGAGGAGGTCTCTGTCTGACCTGTCATGCCACCATCTTGAATCTCTCTGGATAGTACTCTTGATATCTATGTTGTTAAACTATGAAAATTGTTTTATTTTTTTCCACTTTTATTGAGATATAGTAGATAGTTAACATTGTATTAGATTAAGGCACACAATATGATTTGAAACATGTGTGTATATATAGTTTGTGAAATGATTACTGTAATAATTTAACATCCATCGCCTAATATAGCTACATTTTTCTGTTATTGTGATGAAAACTTTTAAGACCTATTTCTTTAACACCACTCAAATACCGTATTGTTAACTATAGTCACCAGTACTCTTGCCATCTTAAGGTCAGCTCATTAGCAACCTTAATACCATCTGCACTTTTAACTCCCCTTTGCCACCTAACATGACTTATTCACAAGTTCCAAGGATCCTAATCCTAATGTAGACCTCTTTTGAGAGAGGGGCATTATTCTGCTCACTACAGTGAGCACCACCCTTGAGTTACCATCTCAAAGGCAGACAGGCACCATACCCCAAAGTCTACAACTATAAGACCTTCCTGTACTTTGTAATTTCCTGGTGCTTGCTCTTTGTGACTCCCCAAAGTGGTTTGTAATAAAATTATTAAAATGAGGAAGGCTTGGGAGAGTAATAAATTGGGGATATGGTATTGCAATGCAGAGCCAGGCTTGGGAGAGATTGAGCCCAAGGGTGTGTAGCATCAGAGGAGAAAGAGGCAGCCTGAGTCCTCAGAGAGAAGAGCACAGGGTACAGGGGCACCCTCACCTACAAATACAGTGATGTTTAGAACATCTAATGTCCTCTAACACAGAACTGTTAGCTTCTTGGGTTCCAGTTTTCTAGAAAAGGGAAAAACAACATGCTAACCATACCCTTTGCACTGGGGTTACTGTGTGTGTATGTTTCTCCCTTAAGTTTAAGTCTATTTCACTGTTGCAGTACTAGTGGGTACCTCATTGATGTTACCACTGTGTGCCAAAGACAGTGCTAGGTAGGGTTTAATTCTTATCTGCACAGTGATGTTGAAGAGTAGCCAGCAATATTAACATTGGATGAATGGGGACACTGAGGTTTAGGTAGTCAAGCCACACAACTGGCGAGGGGTAAAGCTGAGATTGAGCTTGAGACCCCGGTTGCTTTGAGTTCAAAGTTAGTGTCTTTTCATGACATCATACTGCCTCCCCCATGAAATAACTTTGCCTGCTGCTTGCTCACATACTGTTCTCTTGTGAGACTATACCACGTTTCTAAATTCTTCATCATTATATTTTTTGTGACTGCTCAGTATTCCAAGGAGTGAAGACATCATTATGTGTTCAATCATTTTTGCATTGCTGAAATTTTTATGATCATAAATAAAGCTATGGTGAATATAAGAAAAATTGTTTTAATTGAATGATCCACAAGGGGTGAATCCAGAAAGAAAAATTATGAAATTAAGATATGCTTTAAGGTGATTTTCATATTGATTAAAATCATTAACTCATCTTAACAAAACAAATATTTGTTCCAGAATAATTTAACAATGAAACAGAGTAATTGGAGCTCTTGTGTGTCTTTAATCATTCCTAGAATTGAATTATTCATCAGGTAATATTTAAACTGAAACAACATAAACACTCTGTCGCCCAGGCTTTAAAAATACCGGTACACTGCTCCTCTATTGCTTATAAGCATCCTATAGACACAAAATGCAATAGTTAATTTTTTTATGATATTTTCTTTATTTATGGCCATTTTCAAGTATACATAAGAAAATAGCTAGCAAAAATTAGATCAGATATGGTCCAGCATTTTATCTGGAAAAAGTGAAAGTGATACTAAAGATTAGTTCCAAAGAAAGTATGCTAGCTATCCTTGATAGAATAGATCTCAGAATATTCATGAAGTAGCACAAATGCCACCCATTCCCCCTTTTAAATAAAAGCTGTTTACCTTCTTGCTTGATCTGAAGGAAAGGGCTGCTTATAGGTCATGGATAGAACACAAGTGTTTGCCTTGCGTTGAACCCCACTGAAGTGACAATAAAGATACATGCCTCCAGGAACAAATAGAATGTGAGAAAAGTTAACAGCAACAAAATTTTGAAAGTTCGGTAATATATATTTTCGCAGACTTGACATCTTGTCAAATATATTTCAGGCCATCATCATTTTAGTTCAGAAAATTGCATGAGTATTTGCCAATTTTGAAAAATTCAATACTCTGGGTATAACTTGGACAGTAGTTCTCTTATCTCTTACTATGGCTGAAGTGTGCATCTGCTTCTCTTTTGTATGCCAGTTCAGTTTACTGACTTATGGTAAGCTCCTGGTCCTTTAAGAATTGCTTTTAGGTCAGATGTTCCCCACCCTAAGCCAACTAAACTGAGCATAGGATTCTATACATTTATCCATTCTGAATTTTACCTGTTTCATAAGGTGCTTTAGGGATCTTGGATATTAATCCTTTCAGACACACACACACCCCCCACAGGGGCTTCTAGGCTGTTGGCTGCCTTTCCTCTGTTTATGAAGCTTTTGTTGTAGAGAGGTTTTAATTGTAATATAGTAAAGTTAATCAATCTTTTTCTTTGAAGTTTGTGCTTTGTGTTTGGTTTTAGAGCAACTTCCCCAACTTGAATTCAAAATTTTGTTTTACTTCTTTTCTTTTTACATTTAGGTCTTCATTCTTTTTGCCTTAAAATACACTGCATGACTTCCCTTTGGTTACAATTTGCCTGCTGTATCTTTTCCTATACTCTTACTTTGAAACATTATTTTTTAAAGTAAAATCTTTATATTTTACATTTTCTGTTGTAAATAGCATACAGCTCTTTTCTTAATCTAGTAAGTCAATATGTTCTTAAACTAGTGAGTTTAATCCATTTATCCTGCTTATCATAATTACTGATATATTTGGGTTATTTTTCACCACCTTATTTTTTGCTCCTTAAACTTCTTCTCCCCTTCCCTTCCTGTTCTCTATTAGATAAACTGGGTTTTCTTTATTCTTTTCTCCTGGTTCAGTTTCTAAGTTATACATTCTATTCCATTTTTTTAAATTGTTATCCTTAATAATTTATTATGCATACTTAACTTACAAAGTAAAATTATGGTGCTTTATGGTTTTGGGGTTTTATGTATTGCTTAGGAGTTTATTATCAGTTCATGAATAAAAATATTCTATATTTTTTTGTAGTACTTGTATACTTTGTACATCTTGATTGTTAATTCATATACTTCTGTGTATGATTTCAGACCTCTCTACCTTTATTTTCCAAGTGGATACCTAATTGTCTCAACACCTCTTACACTGTCCATCTTTTTCCCATTGATTTAAAATATGACCTTTATCATAGAGTACATTTCCATTTAAACATGGGTCTATTTCTGCACTTTCTGCTCTATTCTAATCTATTTGTCTTTCCTTTGCCATTATCAAACTGTCTTACTCTTGACACTCTAACATTTGATAGAGCAAGTCCTTCCAGCTCCATCTGCAACCAGTCGGTCTTTAAAAGAAAAAAAATTTTTTAATTGTCTATTCTTGTCCATATTCTCCCTTCATGTCAAGTTCCTACCCTCCCCCAAATTCCTGGTTTTGATTGAGATTACATTGAATTTAGAGAGTAATAGAAGAGATTGGCATCATTATAATATTGATTTTCCCATCCAAGATTACATTATATCTTCACTTTTCAAAATGTTTTAAGTTGTCATTCAGTAAATATTTACACTATTTTTCATATAAGCCATATATTTCTTGCTGGGTTTGTACTCTTGCTACTCTTGTAAGTGGGATTTTTTTTCGTAACATTTTTTCATTTGCTATTGCTGGAAAACAGGAAGATGTTGATTTTGTTTATCTTCTTTTGAACAATTTTATTGCACTCTTATTAATTCTAATTAGTGTTTCACTGGTTGCCTTAGATGATCTAAATAGGCAGTCATATTGCCTGCATATAATGATTCTTGTCTCCTCCTTTCCAGTATTTTGCTCCTTTATTTGTTTTTACATTGTCTAAGACCTCTAGAACACTGTTGAATAGTAGCAGTTATTGCAGGCATTCTTGTCTTATTCATGGAAAGGTTTCTAATATTTCATAATAAAATATGATAATTAGTTAAGCTTTTTAATAGACGGGCCTCATCAAATTAAGGCAATTTCCTTTTCCTAGCTTAGAGGAGCTTTTACCAGAAATGAACAGTGAGCTCTACCAAAAATTTTTTCAGCATCTTACAAGATCATCTTTTTTTTATTAAGGTATCATTGATATACACTCTTATGAAGGTTTCACAAGAAAAACAATGTGGTTATTACATTCACCCTTATTATCGAGTCCCTCCCCATACCTCATTGCAGTCACTGTCCATCAGTGTAGTAAGATGCCACAGAGTCCCTATTTGTCTTCTCTGAGCTACAGTCTTTCCTGTGACCCCACACACACCATGTGTACCAATCATGATACCCCACGATCCCCTTCTCCCTGCCTCCCCACCCTCCCTCCCATACCCCTCCCCTTTGGTAACCACTAGTCCCTTCTTGGAGTCAGTTTAGCTTCGTTGTTATACTCCACAAATGAGGCAAATCATTTTGTATTTGTCTTTCTCCACTTGACTTATTTCACTGAGCATAATACCCTCTAGCTCCATCCATATTGTTGCAAATAGTACGATTTATTTTCTTTCTTATAGCTGAATAGTATTCCATTGTGTATATTACCACCTCTTCTTTATCCATTCATTCACTGATGGACATTTAGGTTGCTTCCATATCTTGGCTATTGTAAATAGTGCTGCGATAAACATAGGGGTGCAATATATCTTTTTGAATCTGAGAAGTTGTTTTCTTTGGGTAAATTCCTAGGAGTAGACTTCCCAGGTCAAATGATATTTCTATTTTTAGTTTTTTGAGGAACCTCCGTATTGCTTTCCACAATGGTTGGAGTAGTTTACATTCCCACCAGCAGTGTAGGAGGGTTCCCCTTTCTCTGCAACCTTGCTAGCATTTGTTGTTCCTAGGATTATCTTTTTCTTTATTCTTTCAGTACAGTGAACATATTCCCTTAAGTCAATCGCACTTGCATTACTGGAATTAACCCTATTTGGTTAAAACAATTCATTTAATTCAACAAAAATTTATGTAACTAATAGATGCCAAGCACTTTTCTGGGCACTTGTTATATATTAAGGAACCAACAATGATCCCTCACACAACTTATTGTCTGTCAGATATCTATGATCTATTTTTCTTTTAATCCCATTGCTGAATCTAAATGGCTAATAATTTGATTTAGTATTTTTATATTTACAAGTGAAATTTATGTAAGTTTTTCTTTTTTGTGCTATACTTTTTTGCTTTCCTTGTCAAGGTTAGGTTAACCTTATAGAAACATATTAGAAGTGTTTTGTTCTTTTCCATGCTGTAGGAATGTATAAATAACAAGTGAATTTATCTCTTCCTTAAAGGTTTTCTACAACATAAGTGTAAAATCACCTGGACCTGAAGTCTGTTCTTTCTTTTAAAAAATTATTTTAAATTATGGTTAAAAAATACATATAATTTATAACCTAAACCTTCTTTAAGTATGTGGTTCAGTAAAGTATTTTCACTCTGTTGAACTCTTCCTTTTTTTTTTTTTTGTAGATAATTATTTTCTATTGAAGGGTAGTTGACACACACTATTGCATTACATTAGTTTCAGGTGTACAACATAGTGATTCAACATTTATATACAGGACAATTCTAGGTACCAGCTATCACCATACCAAGCTGTTACAATATCTTTACTATATTCATTACATCCCGGTTACTTATTATTTTACCATTGGAAGTGTATACTTTTTTTTTTTTTCTGTGAGGGCATCTCTCATATTTATTGATCAAATGATTGTTAACAACAATAAAATTCTGTATAGGGGAGTCAATGCTCAATGCACAATCATTAATCCACCCCAAGCCTAATTTTCGTCAGTCTCCAATCTTCTGAGGCATAACAGACAAGTTCTTACATGGAGAACAAATTCTTACATAGTGAATAAGTTCTTACATGGTGAACAGTACAAGGGCAGCCATCACAGAAACCTTCGGTTTTGCTCATGCATTATGAACTATAAACAGTCAGTTCAAATATGAATACTCATTTGATTTTCATACTTGATTTATAAGTGGATACCACATTTCTCTCTTTATTATTATTATTTTTAATAAAATACTGAAGTGGTAGGTAGATACAAGATAAAGGTAGAAAACATAGTTTAGTGTTGTAAGAGAGCAAATGTAGATGATCAGGTGTGTGCCTGTAGACTATGTGTTAATCCAAGCTAGACAAGGGCAATAAAACATCCACGGATGCAGAAGATTTCTGTCAGAACAGGGGGGGTGAGGTTCTAAGCCTCACCTCTGTTGATCCCCAATTTCTCACCTGATGACCCCCCTGCGACTGTGCCTGTCTTCGGTTGTTCCTCCCTTGAGGAATCTTACCCGTCTCTGCCTAACCAGTCATCTTCTGGGGCCATACAGGGAAATGTAAAGTTGGTAAGTGAGAGAGAGAAGCCTTATTGTTTGAAATGGTTAGCTTTTTATTTATTTGCATATCTTCGCATATTTATGCCCTGTAGCTTCTATGCCCAGCATTTGTCTTGAGGTATCTTTACCACTTGGAAGAATTATGATACTCGGTAAATTTGATATGAGGCACGAATTCTATTTAAGGATTGTAATTAGGAAGGAAGAAGAAAAGCTATAGAAGTAGCAGGTGGAAGAAAACATGGGAAGATTGATTATTTCTTTGACATATCTTCTTGTAGAATGACTTCAGCATGTATAGGTTTTAAACTACTAATTAAATTGCGCACACACATTAACATAATAGGAGAACAGTTACGTAACCAAAGCATACCTGTAATTACCAGCCATCTCCAGTGAAACCAAGAAAACCAGTTAGGCACCTTAGGCATTTGTGAAAACTTATCTATGATATGGTGGATATTGTCCAACTGAACTTGAACAGTCTGAGATAATTCAGACAAATTAAAACAACCCATTCCCGGGGAATGTTCACATCCCTTATGTTCTTTTAACAGTAAATAGTCTGTAGTTTTAAGATTTTGGAGCGCTACAATTTGCACTTCTCCTAATTCTTGATTGAGTTCCAACAGTATAGATCCAGTCAAATTTGTTGTTTTACTGTATGCAATGGCCACCTTACATATCTCCTTCCTCATTCCCATGGCAAGTCCACGAACTGGTGGGATGAGTGCATCTACAGCTGTAGCAGTGCGTGGATCTTTGTTGGGGTTTTTTGATGATCATCTTCTGGCATGAATCTTCCAGAGAGTGCTGATGTTGGAAGTTCTTTTTCATATCGTATCTTAGTTCATTTTCGGGGTAGCCCAATTAGGCTTTGATCCTCTGTATAAACACAAACAGACCCTTTCCCCACACTTTTATATGCCCTTTATACTCTTGTGTAGAACTCATTGGAGGTTACCACAGAGGAACTGCCCTTTTTTAAAAAAATTTTCTTTTGGTATCACAAATCTACACTTACATGACGAATATTATGTTTACTAGGCTCTCCCCTATACCAGGTGCCCCCTATAAACCCCTTCACAGTCACTGTCCATCAGCATAGCAAAATGCTGTAGAATCACTACTTGCCTTCTCTGTGTTGTACAGCCCTCCCTTTTCTCCTACCCCTCCATGCATGCTCATCTTAATACCCCCCTACTTCGACCCACCACGTATCCCTCCCTACCCACCATCCTCCCCAGTCCCTTTCCCTTTGGTAACTGTTAGTCCATTCTTGAGTTCTGTGATTCTGCTGCTGTTTTGTTCCTTCAGTTTTTCCTTTGTTCTTATACTCCACAGATAAGTGAAATCATTTGGTATTTCTCTTTCTCCGCTTGGCTTGTTTGACTGAGCATAATACCCTCCAGCTCCATCCATGTTGCTGAAAATGGTTGGATTTGCCCTTTCCTTATGGCTGAGTAGTATTCCATTGTGTATATGTACCACCTCTTCTTTATCCATTCATCTATCGATGGACATTTAGGTTGCTTCCAATTCTTGGCTATTGGAAATAGTGCTGCAATAAACATAGGGGTGCACTGATCTTTCTCATACTTGATTGCTGCATTCTTAGGGTAAATTCCTAGGAGTGCAATTTCTGGGTCAAATGGTAAGTCTGTTTTGAGCATTTTGATGTACCTCCATACTGCTTTCCACAATGGTTGAACTAACTTACATTCCCGCCAGCAGTGTAGGAGGGTTCCCCTTTCTCCACAGCCTTGCCAACATTTGTTGTTGTTTGTCTTTTGGATGGCAGCCATCCTTACTGGTGTGAGGTGATACCTCATTGTAGTTTTAATTTGCATTTCTCTGATAATTAGCGATGTGGAGCATCTTTTCATGTGTCTGTTGGCCATCTGTATTTCTGTTTTGGAGAACTGTCTGTTCAGTTCCTCTGCCCATTTTTTAATTGGGTTATTTGTTTTTTCTTTGTTGAGGTATGTGAGCTCTTTATATATTCTGGACGTCAAGCCTTTATCGGATGTGTCATTTTCAAATATATTCTCCCATACTGTAGGGTTCTTTTTTGTTGCATTGATGGTGTCTTTTTCTGTACAGAAGCGTTTCAGCTTAATATAGTCCCACTTGTTCATTTTTGCTGTTGTTTTCCTTGCCCGGGGAGATATGTTCAAGAAGAGGTCACTCATGTTTATGTCTAAGAGGTTTTTGCCTATGTTTTCTTCCAAGAGTTTAATGGTTTCATGACTTACATTCAGGTCTTTGATCCATTTTGAGTTTACTTTTGTATATGGGGTTAGACAATGGTCCAGTTTCATTCTCCTACATGTAGCTGTCCAGTTTTGCCAGCATCATCTGTTGAAGAGACTGTCATTTCCCCATTGTATGTACAAGGCTCCTTTATCAAATATTAATTGACCATATATGTCTGGGTTAATGTCTGGATTCTCTAGTCTGTTTCATTGGTCTGTGGCTCTGCTCTTGTGCCAGTACCAAATTTTCTTGATTACTATGTCTTTATAGTAGAGCTTGAACTTTGGGAGTGAGATCCCCCCTACTTTATTCTTCTTTCTCAGGATTGCTTCGGCTATTCGGGGTCTTTGGTGTTTCCATATGAATTTTTGAATTATTTGTTCCAGTTCATTGAAGAATGTTGCTGGTAGTTTCATAAAGATTGCATCAAATCTGTACATTGCTTTGGGCAGGATGACCATTTTGACGATATTAATTCTTCCTAGCCACAAGCATGGGATGACTTTCCATCTGTTAGTGTCCCCTTTAATTTCTCTTAAGAGTGACTTGTAGTTTTCAGAGTATAAGTCTTTCACTTCTTTGGTTAGGTTTATTCCTAGGTATTTAATTTTTTTGTTGATGCAATTGTGAATGGAGTTGTTTTCCTGATTTCTCTTTCTGTTTGTTCATTGTTAGTGTATAGGAAAGCCACAGATTTCTGTGTGTTGATTTTGTATCCTGCAACCTTGCTGAATTCTGATATCAGTTCTAGTCGTTTTGGGGTGTAGTCTTTAGGGTTTTTTATGTACAGTATCATGTCATCTGCAAATAGTGACTGTTTAACTTCTTTACCAATCTGGATTCCTTGTATGTTTTTGTTTTGTCTGATTGCCGTGGCTAGGACCTCCAGTACTATGTTAAATAACAGTGGGGAGACTGGGCATCCCTGTCTAGTTCCCGATCTCAGAGGAAATGCTTTCAGCTTCTCGCTGTTCAATATAATGTTGGCTGTGTGTTTATCATAGATGGCCTTTATTATGTTGAGGTACTTGCCCTCTATTCCCATTTTGCTGAGAGTTTTTATCATGAATGGATGTTGAACTTTGTCAAATGCTTTTTCAGCATCTATGGAGATGATCATGTGCTTTTTGTCTTTCTTTTTGTTGATGTGGTGGATGATGTTGATGGACTTTCGAATGTTGTACCATCCTTGCATCCCTGGGATGAGTCCCACTTGATCATGGTGTATGATCCTTTTGATGTATTTTTGAATTCGGTTAGCTAATATTTTGTTGAGTATTTTTGCATCTACGTTCAGCAGGGATATTGGTCTGTAGTTTTCTTTTTTCGTGGGGTCTTTGTCTGGTTTTAGTATTAGGGTGATATTAGCTTCATAGAATGAGTTTGGGAGTATCCCCTCCTCCTCTATTTTTTGGATAACTTTAAGGAGAATGGGTATTATGTCTTCCCTGTATCTCTGATAAAATTCTGAGATAAATCCATCTGGGCCGGAGGTTTTGTTCTTTGGTAGTTTTTTGATTACTGCTTCAATTTCGTTGCTGGTAATTGGTCTGTTTAGATTTTCTGTTTCTTTATGGGTCAATCGTGGAAGGTTGTATTTTTCTAGGAAGTCGTCCATCTCTCCTAGGTTTCCCAGCTTGTTAGCATATAGGTTTTCATATTATTCTCTAATAATTCTTTCTATTTCTGTGGGGTCCGTCGTGATTTTTCCTTCCTCGTTTCTGATACTGGTGATTTGTGTTGACTCTCTTTTCTTCTGAATAAGTCTGGCTAGAGGTTTATCTATTTTGTTTATTTTCTCGAAGAACCAGCTCTTGGTTTCATTGATTTTTGCTATTGTTTTATTCTTCTCAATTTTATTTATTTCTTCTCTGATCTTTATTATGTCCCTCCTTCTGCTGACCTTAGGTCTCATTTGTTCTTCTTTTTCCAATTTCGATAATTGTGACATTAGACCATTCATTTGGGATTGCTCTTCCTTTTTAAAATATGCTTGGATTGCTATATACTTTCCTCTTAAGAATGCTTTTGCTGCGTCCTACAGAAGTTGGGGCTTAGTGTTGTTGTTGTCATTTGTTTCCATATATTGCTGGATCTCCATTTTAATTTGGTCATTGATCCATTGATTATTTAGGAGCGTGTTGTTAAGCCTCCATGTGTTTGTGAGCCTCTTTGCTTTCTTTGTACAGTTTATTTCTAGTTTTATGCCTTTGTGGTCTGAAAAGTTGGTTGGTAGGATTTCAATCTTTTGGAATTTTCTGAGGCTCTTTTTGTGGCCTAGTATGTGGTCTATTCTGGAGAATGTTCCATGTGCACTTGAGAAGAATGTATATCCTGTTGCTTTTGGATGTAGAGTTCTACAGATGTCTATTAGGTCCATCTGCTCTACTGTGTTGTTCAGTGCTTCCGTGTCCTTACTTATTTTCTGCCCGGTGGATCTCTCCTTTGGGGTGAGTGATGTGTTGAAGTCTTCTAGAATGAATGCATTGCAGTCTATTTCCCCCTTTAGTTCTGTTAGTACTTGTTTCACATATGCTGGTGCTCCTGTGTTGGGTACATATATATTTAGAATGGTTATATCCTCTTGTTGGACTGAGCCCTTTATCATTATGTAGTGTCCTTCTTTATCTCTTGTTACTTTCTTTGTTTTGAAGTCTATTTTGTCTGATATTAGTACTGCAACCCCTGCTTTCTTCTCGCTGTTGTTTGCTTGAAATATGTTTTTCCATCCCTTGACTTTTAGTCTGTACATGTCTTTAGGTTTGAGGTTTCTTGTAAGCAGCATATAGATGGGTCTTGCTTTTTTATCCATTCTATTACTCTTTGTATTTTGATTGGTGCATTCAGCCCATTAACATTTAGGGTGACTCTTGAAAGATATGTACTTATTGCCATTGCAGGCTTTAAATTCGTGGTGACCAAAGGTTCAAGGTTAGCCTCTTTAGTATCTTACTGCCTAACTTAGCTCGCTTATTGAGCTGTTATATACACTGTCTGGAGATTCTTTTCTTCTCTCCCTTCTTATTCCTCCTCCTCGATTCTTCATATGTTGGGTGTTTTGTGCTGTGCTCTTTCTAGGAGTGCTCCCATCTAGAGCAGTCCCTGTAAGATGTTCTGTAGAGGTGGTTTGTGGGAAACAAATTCCCTCAGCTTTTGTTTGTCTGGGAATTGTTTAATGTCACCATCATATTTGAATGATAGTCGTGCTGGATACAGTATCCTTGGTTCAAGGCCCTTCTGTTTCATTGTATTAAGTATATCATGCCATTCTCTTTTGGCCTGTAGGGTTTCTGTCGAGAAGTCTGATGTTAGCCTGATGGGTTTTCCTTTATAGGTGACCTTTTTTTCTCTAGCTGCCTTTAAAACTCTTTCTTTGTCCTTGATCTTTGCCATTTTAATTATTATGTGTCTTGGTGTTGTCCTCCTTGGATCCTTTCTGTTGGAGGTTCTGTGTACTTCCATGCTCTGTTCGATTATTTCCTCCCCCAGTTTGGGGAAGTTTTCAGCAATTATTTCTTCTAAGATACTTTCCATCTCTTTTCCTCTCTCTTCTTCTTCTGGAACCCCTATAATACGGATATTGCTCCTTTTGGATTGGTCACACAGTTCTCTTAACATTGTTTCATTCCTGGAGATCCTTTTATCTCTGTCTATGTCAGCTTCTATGCGTTCCTGTTCTCTGGTTTCAATTCCATCAATGGCCTCTTGCATCCTATCCATTCTGCTTATAAACCCTTCCAGAGTTTGTTTCATTTCTGCGATCTCCTTTCTGGCATCTGTGATCTCCCTCCAGACTTCATCCCATTTCTCTTGCGTATTTCTCTGCATCTCTGTCAGCATGTTTATGATTCTTATTTTGAATTCTTTGTCAGGAAGACTGGTTAGGTCTGTCTCCTTCTCTGGTGTTGTCTCTGTGATCTTTGTCTGCCTGTAGCTTTGCCTTTTCATAGTGATAGGAATAGTTTGCAGAGCTGGGATGAGTGACGGCTGGAAGAACTTCCCTTCTTGTTGGTTTGTGGCCCTCCTCTCCTGGGAGACCAGCGACCTCTAGTGGCTTGTGCTGGGCAGTTACGCACAGACAGGGTTTCTGCTTCCTGCCGGGCTGCTATGGAATTTATCTCTGCTGTTGCTGTGGGCGTGGCCTGGTTCGGGCCTCTGCTCCAAAGTGGTGGATTCGCGTTGAAGGGGGAGTGGCCTGGAGGCTATTTATCTCCGTAAGGGGCCTCCCTGCTCCCTGCAGCCCAGGGGTTAGGGTGCCCAGAGATCCCCGGATTCCGTACCTCTGGATTAAGTGTCCCGCCCTGCCCCTGTAAGACTTCTAAAAAGCACCCGCCAAAACAAAACAACGACTACACAAAAAAAATAAAATTCAAATTAAAAAAAAAAAAAAAGGTGGCCGCTCGTTTTTCTTTATTCTTCGGCGCTCTCGTCAGGCATCTGCTCACCGGTCTTGCTGCCCCGTTTCCCAAGTATTGGGGTCCCTATCCCTTTAATAAGACTTCCAAAACGCGGTCACCAAAACTGCAAAAACAAAAAAAAATGGTCGCTCGCCTTTGTGGTGTCCTCCGTCCCCCAGTGCCCACTCACTGTTCTTGCTGCCCTGTTTTCCTAGTATGCAGGGCCCTGCACTCTGGCCGGGATGGCTGGGGCTGGGTGTTCGGCAGTCCTGTGCTCCGTCTCCCTCCTGCTCTGCCTATTCTTCTCCCGCCGGGAGTTGGGGGGATGGGCGCTCGGCTCCCGCCGGGCCGGGGCTTGTATCTTACCCCCTTCAGGAGGCGCTGGGTTCTCTCAGTTGCGGATGTGGTCTGGATATTGTCCTGTGTCCTCTGGTCTTTATTCTAGGAAGGGTTGTCTTTGTTATATTTTCATAGATATATGTGGTTTTGGGAGGAGATTTCCGCTGCTCTACTCACGCCGCCATCTTCCGCCCCTCTCCCTCTTCCTTTTTAAAAATACATTCCTTTTACTATCTTTTTCACTGCTTTTAGTGCTATTAGATTATCTACTTCCACTTGAGTCAATTTTGCTGTTTTTACCTAGAAATTCCTGTTTCACTTAGATTTTAAATGTATTGTTATAAAGTAGTACAGTCTATTCTTATGCTTTTTAAATCTTCACCATTTCCGTGATTATGCCCCCTTTTTATCCCCAATGTTGTTTTTTATATTTCCTCTTCTCCATTTTTCTGTTTTTATCAGACTTGTCAAGATTTGTCTATTTTATTGGTCTTTCAAAGAATCTGTTGTGTATATTCTAATCAAGTACACTTTTTTTAAGTTTGTTTTTTAAAAATCTTTGTGAGGATCTTAATTTTTTTTTGTATCATTAATATACAATTACATGAGCAACATTATGGTTACTAGATTCCTCCCATTGTGGGGAGTGGGCTATGCCCTTTCCCCCAGTTGCTGATGTGGCGGGAATGTTGAACAAAAAAAATCCTGTTTATGCATTCCATGAGCAACTGAAGGAGCCCTGCTGTGCCTACCTTTGCCCGGCTACCGCTGACGTCAATACTGTGCTTGATTGTCTATTGGATAATGCTATTTCCTGGGATAGTGTACTTCTTTGCTCTATAAGTACTCTGGACTCTAATAAAGCTTTGCTGGCGATGCACAGGAGCGTCAGCCCTCCCAGTTCTGTCTTTCTTTGCCCCCCTTCCACACTTCAGGACCTGCTCCACTCGGCGCGGCCGGACCGCGTCAAGTGGCGCCTGAACAGGGACCTGAAGGAGAGGGAGAAGGTGTGGGCCACCATGTCGGGAAGAGAAAGCCCTGGCCAGGGTAACTAGAGAAGACGCACAAGAGAAGAGGTGCGCAAGCAATGTGGACGTGGTGATTTTTCTGGGAGTCCAATATGGGACAGGCAGGAAGGAAACAGCTTTATGTCTGTGGGTTGAAGAAATTACTGGCTATTAGGGGAATTATAGTAGGAAGCCCCAATTAGAAAGATTTTTAGACTTTATTAAGGAAGTCTGCCTGTGGTTTCCAGGAGAAGGGACTGTAGACATAGATTTATGGAATAAGGTAGGAGAGGGATTACAAACTTATTATTCTGCCCACGGACCAAAGAAGGTTCCAGTAGATACTTTTGGACTGTGGACATTAATTAGAGATTCTTTAGATCTTAGGCATGAAGGATTTAAGATAGAAAATGTGAAAGAGCATGCCCTTGGTACAGGTCAAGCCACTAAGGAAAACAAAAGCAATCTTGCTTCTCCAGCCATCTCCCCGTCTGCTCCACCATTAGAAGCGCCGGAAGGGTGGGAGCCATCTTATCATGAACCGGACAGCAGCTTGGACGAGGAGATGGAGGAGGAACAGAGCCCTCTAGTGGAGGAAGCTTTAGTTCAACTTTGTGATAAGGAGATACAAACAATAGGGATAGCCTCCATAGGCTCTAGCAAGAAAGTTTATCCATCCCTGCTCACAACAACGTGGACAGTCGCCACAGACCCATCCGGAATACCTTTTGAAGAGTGGTGGAATGAAATTCAGGGCACCCTGAAGCGGCTTACTTTAGCCTTAGAAGCGCAGCAAAAGATGGGACAGCTGCACCCCGAGAGAAGAGACTCCCCTGTAAGGCTGAAACAGCTCCCCTTGAAAGGGCAGGTTTTGATCCTGTTCAGCCTATATCCTCAGAACAAACTAAAGAGAAAACAGTGGAGCGAAAGACAGAGAAGGATTTAGAACAGAAAGAAAAACAGCCCGTAGAGTCTAAGGAAGAAAAGCCTCGTGTGCTCCCAGTTAATACGCAGAAGAGACAGAGAAAGGTTACTCCTCTTGAGGCAGTACTATCTATGGGACTTTGGTACACTCCAGATGGGTACCCTCAAACCTCTTGGTGGAAAATAGGGGTGGCTATGGGAGGGTTACATTGGGATAATAGTACAAGCGTTAATGTAAACAATGACACACATGTGGCAGCTTGCGTTGCCCCCCCATGCGCTGTTGGTAGAGTCTATTTCTATTAATATGACTTATCAGAAAAATGTTTCACATTGCCTGTAAAAACTGCAGTCTCACTAGCTGCATCTCTTCTGTGTCCAACGATACCATGGTTCTTTTACTTAAGCAACCCCCTTTCCTTTTGATTCCCGTGAACCACACGGGACCTTGGTATGATAAGGGCCTGCAAGTGTTGGTAGAATTGAAGAAAGCTCTAGACTGTCCTAAGAGAGCTGTGGACCTCATTATTGTAGGGTTATCTTTAATTTCCTTTATTGTATCTTCTACTGTAGCAGCTGTAGCATTAACTGAGAATGTACAAACTGCAATCTATGTCAATGGTTTGACCGAACTGTGGTTTGATCCTGTTAAAACCACTCAAGATATCCTAGACACCCTCAAGCATGCAGCCTCTCCTTTCAGCAAGTTGGGAGACTTGCTCCATTTTCTGTTATCCATTGTGACTGCTCTGCTATGTCTTCTTATAATGATATTATTGATACCTTGTGTTATCAAGCTTGGGTTAAAATCCCTCTTAAAGCTGCGTTCGGAAATTCATATGTTTCACCTGAAACAACACCCCCCATATGGTACTATCGAAGAAAAACAGGATAGCCAATGACGGGTAAGCACCCTGGAGCCTCTGGCAACCTAAGACAGGGCTTCCACATTGGAGTGGGAGTACCAACGACTGGTAAGATCAGAGTTGCTGCCTTGGGGCACCTAAGACAGGCACTGTCTTCATATTATAAAATAAAAAGGGGAGATCTGGGGAGTGGGCTATGCCCTTTCCCCCACTTGCTAATGTGGCGGGAATGGAGAACAAAGAACATCCTGTTTACGCATTCCATGAGCAACTGAAGGAGCCCTGCTGTGCCTACCTTTGTCTGGCTACCGCTGACGTCAATACTGTGCTTGATTGTCTATTGGATAATGCTATTTCCTGGGATAGTGTACTTCTTTGCTGTATAAATACTCTGGACTCTAATAAAGCTTTGCTGGCGACGCGTAGAGGCGTCAGCCCTCCCAGTTCTTTCTGTCTTTCTTCGCCCCCACTTCCACACTTCAGGACCTGCTCAACTCGGTGCGGCCGGACCACGTCACCGCATAATCAATTCCCCACCACATACCCCATCAAATACACTTTTTGTTGTTTGTTTTCAACTTCATTACCCTTTAAATTCTATCCTCTGCTTTTCTTAGAGTTGCTGTTGATGTTTGTTGTCTGGCTTATTGAGTTTAACATTTGATTTGCTGATTTTCAATCTTCCATGTTTTCTAAATGCATTTCTAAAGCTACACATTTTCTTTTTCTGTATGCTATAGGTTTTGCTATGTAATGTTCTATCATCTTTAATTTCAATTTTAATTTTCTTTCAACCCAAAAGTTATTTATGAGTTCTTTCTATCTTACAAGAAGATAATTATTTTTTTAGCTGTTGGCAGCATATATTCTTTTCCTCCCACCCCTCCCCTCACACTTATTTTCACCCAGAGAAACACTCCCCCATTTCAGACCCAACTACCCCCAGGACTGGCCCCATCCACTGGGTTAAAGGTCAGTATGCCCTCTCTAGCCATGTGCCTCAAAACTCAATTCCCTTTGCTCTGCTTTGAAAGGGTCATTTTACACCTGTCTTTCTCATCAGCTGAGGCCTTTAGGAAAGGAATTCAGAGATTTTGTTAATACTACATTTTGAAACAATATTTCTCAAAAAGTTTACTCAGATTTCAAGTTCTAGTTGAAAAAAGATAGCATTTTATTCATTTTTAAACTAAACTTTTAAAATTACAAATATTACTCAACAGACATACCAGGGCTGGAATTTTTTGGAAAAAGGAGATTAAAAAGCACTGAGAAAGTTAACTATAGAGATGCCTCTCATATGAAAGATACCTTAAATTTATTCCATATAGTTTCCAGAGGGTTCCTCCAAAGGGTAAAAATCAGAGGGAAATGGATTTGACTCCATTAATATAAAGAACAGATTTCTATTTGAACTCTTCAAAAATAGAATATCCTTTTTGTAGATTTGTGAGTTCACTCCTTTTAGGACATATTCACACAGATAATAGGTGATCTTGTACCAGAGATGAAAAGAGACCTTTAACATCAGGACAGATGATTTCTACATTCCCTTCCAACACTTAAGATTCTTAAGATTCTCTAATTCTAGGTTCATGAGCTCAGTAGGAGTTATTATCATTACAATATTTCCAGATTCTATTTCTTCATAGTCAAGGATCCAAATAGATTTGGTGATTTAATACAATGTATATAAAAATTGGTCTGAGTGAATAAAAATCTCACACAATTATATTTTTTCAAATTTCAGAGTTGTTAAAGGTTTAGTTTAGATCACAATTCTGCACATATACGTAATGGCTAATTCCATTCTAAAAGCTAAAAATGCAAAATAAAAATCAGGTGTATAATGACTAAATAAACTCATTTACGGCTTACCCATGTGGCAAAAAAAAACCAACAACTATAACAACCAATATTACAATCTGTCTATAAAATAATAAATCTACTTCCAACTTCATAAAGGTGAATCAGAGTTTAAAATGTGAAGCAGAGACAAGATATAAAAATGGTTCTTCAGTTGTGTGCCTTTAAATTGATAGAAAAACAAAGAAACTCAGTTATTAAAATAAATTACATATCACTGTGTTTACATAGTAGTTGTAGCCAAGGTTCATAAACAAAAAATTGTCCAGTGGTGCCAAGGGGATGAATATCAAGAATTATTAGATTCAGACTTCAAGTTCTAGTTGAAAAAAGATAACATTTTATTTATTTTTAAACTAAACTCTTAAAATTACAATAGTATTCAACAGACATATGAGAGTTTGAAATTTTAAAAGGAGATAAAGAAGCTTTGAGAAAGTTAACTTATTTTCTTGAGATTTATTCTAATATCAGAGTTAATGTTTTAAATAGTAATTTACTTGCTTTTTTATACCTTATATTATCTTCTCTAGTTTGTGTTCTTACAGTCTTGCATATGTTAAATAACAAACCAATGATATATTTTACACAATCAGTATGTCACAATATTAAGATAAAAATAATACAAATCTGCTCCACCAGAATTTTTAAGCTCCCTGCAATATTACAGCAAGTCCTCAAGAATGTAACATTATGTACAAAAAGGCTTTATATTAATCTTACATAAGATATAAACATCAGTTATAAAGAAAAGACACAAGCTTTATTTGGTTAAAAGTAACAATTAAAATGATTACAGAAGTATTCCTAATAAAGCAGAGAAAATAATCTTATATTGCTTGTAGTTCTATTCAGAGTTCACTGAACCATTAAAACCAACTTCAGAAACAGTCAAAGGCAAATTTCCAATATAAACATAAATAAACGTAAAATATGTTTAACCTTTGGATATTGATTTAGCAATTGTATTTCCCCAATCTGAACAACCTATTTTTATTTCCTTTTCTAATTCCTATGTCATACGAAATTGACTGAAAAGAAGATAAAAACTGGTTGTTGCAAGGTTCCAGATGTGTGGCATATGGGTGACATAGTTACAGTGAAACAAAGTGGGGAAAGGCAGTCTTCCCCCACAAACCCTGCTTTTCCTGCAGTCTTCTCCATCTGTTAATGGCAGCTTCATCCTGCTAGTTGTTCAGGTTAAAAACTTGGCATCTTGCTGGGATTCCTGTCTGTCTCACAAATTCTTCATCCACACCATCAGCCACTGCTGTCACGAACTCCAGAATCCAACCACTCCCTCACCATCTCCACCTCCTTGCTAAGACCACCCATCTATGACCTGGATTATTGTACAATTTCCCGAACTAGTCTCCCTACGTTTTGCTTAGCACTCTGCAGTTTAGTCTCAACCCAGCAATCAGACTGATCAGTCTCCTCCAGTGACTTCCCATCTCATTCAAAATAAAAGTCAATGCCCTCACAACAGGGTCCTACACAAATTATCTACCTTTCCCCCTCACTGCCTCAGCTCCAGATACCCTGGCCACTTTCTCTTTTATGAACATGTCATTTCCACCTCAGAGGTTTTGCAATTACTCTTCTTTGCCTGGAAATTTCTTTACTTAGATATCTCCTTTCACCCCCTTTCATTTTGCTCCACTTTTCAGTGAATAATTCCCTGACCACCCTATTCATAACTACAGACCTTACACACCCCAATACCTCCCCATCTCCCCTCTTTAAACCTGTTTTGCTTTTCTCTATAGCATTTACCACCATCTAATTACCATAAATTGTACTTATTTTGTCTGATTGTCCTTACTAGATTGTAAACTCCATGAGATTAGGGATTTTGTCTGTTTTATTCAGAGGTATATTTCCATAGCTAGCACATAGTAGATGTTCAATAAATGCTTGTTCAGAGAATGAATACTCTGCACTAACCCTCCAGTAACCAGTGTTAAGAATTAGATGCCTATACAGGGTGACCCAGGCAATTTCCTCTAAGAACCACATAGAAAAATGACTTCATGGAAGTTAAGTGTCATTCAATTCAGACATTTTAACTCAATTAAAAATAGCGGCATTAAATTAAACATTCACGTAACTATCATTTCCTTTACCTCTTTCCTATCCTAAGCCTTTCCTTGATTGTAAGTAAAGTAAAACTTTACTTCCAGAGCGGAATAATACCTAAATAGTCTGCAAGAGAAAGCAAAAGAATGTTCATATACTCTGCCCATACATTTATTCAGTCTTCCCTCAAAAAGCTGATAAAATCCACACACACCCCCACCCCGTTCAGGAGTTAAAGAGAAGCATATCCTGCTTCCTCCACTTAAGAATGTGCTTTACAGAACTCAAGAATGGACTAACAGGTACCAAAGGGAAAGGGACTGGGGAGGATGGATGGGTAGGGAGGGATAAGGGGGGGGAGAAAAAGGGGGGTATTAAGATTAGCATCCATAGGGGGGTGGGAGAAAAGGGAGGGCTGTACAACACAGAGAAGACAAGTAGTGATTCTATAACATTTTGCTACGCTGATGGACAGTGACTGTAGAGGGGTATATAGGGGGGACCTGGTATAGGGGTGAGCCTAGTAAACAAAGTATTCGTCATGTAAGTGTAGATTAATGTTAAAAAAAAAAAAAAGCAGTTCCTGTGTGGTGACCTCCAATGAGTTCTACACAATGATATAAAGGGCATATAAAAGTGTAGGCAAAGGGTCTGTTTGCGTTTATACAGAAGATCAAAGCCTAATTTGGCTACCCCGAAAATGAACTAAGATACAATATGAAAAAGAACTTCCAACATCAGCACTCTCGGGAAGACTCATGCCAGAAGATGATCATCAAAAAACCCCAACAAAGATCCACGCACTGCTACAGCTGTAGATGCACTCATCCAACCAGTTCCTGGACTTGCCATGGGAAAGAAGAAGGAGATATCTAAGCTGGCCTGTGCATACAGTAAAACAACAAATTTGACTGGATCTATACTGTTGGAACTCAAACAAGAATTAGGAGAAGTGCAAATCGTAGCGCTCCAAAATCTTACAACTACAGACTATTTACTGTTAAAAGGGCATGTGGGATGTGAACAGTCCCCAGGAATGGGTCGTTTTAATTTGTCTGATTTCTCTCAGACTGTTCAAGCTCAGTTGGACAATATCCACCATATCATAGATAAGTTTTCACAAATGCCTAAGGTGCCTAACTGGTTTTCTTGGTTTCACTGGAGATAGCTGGTAATTACAGGTATGCTTTGGTTACGTAACTGTACTCCTATTATGTTAATGTGTGTGCACAATTTAATTAGTAGTTTAAAACCTATACATGCTGAAGTTACTCTACAAGAAGATATGTCAAAGAAATAATCAATCTTCCCATGTTTTCTTCCATCTGCTACTTCTATAGCTTTTCTTCTTCCTTCCTAATTACAATCCTTATATAGAATTCGTGCCTCATATCAAATTTACCGAGTATCATAATTCTTCCAAGTGGTAAAGATACCTCAAGACAAATGCTGGGCATAGAAGCCACAGGGCATAAATATGCAAAGAAATAAAAAGCTAATCTTTTCAAACAATAAGGCTTCTCTCTCATTTACCAACTTAGTATTTCCCTGTATGGCCCCAGAAGATGACTGGTTAGCCAGAGACGGGTAAGATTCCTCAAGGGAGGAACAACCTAAGACAGGCACAGTCGCAGGGGGGCCATCAGGTGAGAAAATGGGGATCAACAGAGGTGAGGCTTAGAACCTCCCCCCCAAGTTCTGAGAGAAATCTTCTGCATACGTGGATGTTTTATTGCCCGTGTCTAGCTTGGATTAACACATAGTCTACAGGCACACACCTGATCATCTACATTTGCTCTCTTACAACACTAAACTATGTTTTCTACCTTTATCTTGTATCTACCTACCACTTCAGCATTTTATTAAAAAAATAATAATAATAATAATAAAGAGTACCAAAGCTATGGCCCAGCAGGACCCAAGCCCCTCCCCCACCCCAGCTCACTGGCAGGAGGAAGACAAACTGAGCGGGTAGAGAGTGGAGGTGTGGGACTGCTGAATACCTAACTCCGGAGACCTGCTCTGGGAGGACAAACCTACATTTCATGGTGCTTCATGGTACTCTCGTGATTAGGGGGTTGGAAAGCTAAGACAGGCAGAATTCCAGGAGAGACTGAGACTCCAGCCACTTGTGGAAAGCAGGGATCCACATCTGGCTGCTCTGGGACAAAAGAAAGGCAGGCAGTCTGAGAGACTTCCTAACAAGGAAGCCCTTAGCAAGAGGGCTGCTAAAGGGGCAAGGACTGCACAGAGCTTACTGTTCAGGAGAAAAGACAGGTAGACAAAATTGTCTGGGTGCACTCTGCCCAGCAGGTTGGGAGCTTTCATGATCTTCAGGTGCTCCAGCTACCTGGCTGGCTACACAGTTCCAAGGACCCCCTCTGTGATACGCAGCCTACTGAGCCTTTCTCCCAGACAGCCCGACCTGGCTCGCAAACCAGCAAACCTACCCTGGTGTTAGGCCAGCCAGAGGGAAGATCTGTCTAAAGCAACTACAAACACAAAGCATAGAGGCTTATACCTCTGTGTTTGGCCCACTGGTTCAGGCAGTGGGGACAGGCACAGCAGCCAGGAAGCGGGGAACAGCTCTTTCCTCCCCCAGGAACAAATACCACTCCCCTGTGACCCCCGACACTGCTTCAGGGGATGAGCAGCTCCAGAGAGTAGAGCTTCTGGACACTACAGGGCACCATATACAAATATGAAATGCCAAAGGAACCTGGTTCAAAGTAAAATTATTATTACAAATCGTGAGAAAGACTGAAATGACATCGACCTCATGAATCTTCCTGAAAGGGAGTTCCAACTAAAAATCATTAACATGCTCATGGGGATACGGAAAGATATTCAAGAACTCAGGAACGAATTCCAGTCAGAGATCCAATCGTTGAAGAGCACAATGGAGGATATTAAAAGCAGATTAGATACAGTGGAGGAGATGATAAATGAAATAGAAACTAGAGAAGGGGAATACAAAGAAGCTGAGGCACAGAGAGAAAAAAGGATATCCAAGAATGAAAGAATATTGAGAGAACTGTGTGACCAATCGAAACGGAACAAAATTCACATTATAGGGGTACCAGAAGAAGAAGAGAGAGAAAAAGGGGTAGAAAGTGTCTTTGAAGAGGTAACTGCTGAAAACTTCCCCAATCTGGGGAAGAAGATAGTCTTTCAGGCCATGGAGATCCACAGATCTCCCAACACAAGGGAACCAAGGAAGACAACACCAAGACATATAGTAATTAAAATGGCAAAGATCAAGGATAAGAAAAGACTATTAAAAGCAGCTAGAGAGAGAAATAAGATCACATATAAAGGAAAGCCCATCAGGCTATCATCAGACTCCTCAGCAGAAACCTTACAGGCCAGAAGGGAGTGGCATGATGTATTTAATGCAATGTAGCAGAAGGGTCTCGAACCAAGATACTTTATCTGGCAAGATTATCATTTAAATTTGAAGGAGGGATTAAACAATTTTCAGATAAGCAAAAGCTGAGAGAATTTACCTCCCACAAACCATCTCTACAGTCTATTTTGGAGGGGCTGCTATAGATGGAAGTGTTTCTAAGGTTTAATAGCTGTCACCAGAGGTAATAAAACCACAGTAAGGAAAGTAGAACAGCTAATTACTAAGCAAATGGAAAACTAAATTAACTATCCCCAAAGTCAATCAAAGGATAGACAAAGAGTACATAATATGATACCTAATATATAAAGAATGGAGGAGGAAGAAAAACGAGGAGAAAAAAAAAGAACCCTTGGATTGTGTTTGTAATAGCATATTGAGTGAGTTAAGTTAGACTCTTAAGATAGTAAGGAAGTTAACCTTGAACCTTTGGTAATCACGAATCTAAAGCCTGCAATGGCAATAAGCACATACCTATCAATAATCACCCTAAATGTAAACGGACTGAATGCACCAATCAAAAGACATAGAGTCACTGAATGGATAAAAAAGCAAGACCCATCTATATGCTGCCTACAAGAGACTCACTTTAAACCCAAAGACATACACAGACTAAAAGTGAAGGTATGGAAAAAGATATTTCGTGCAACTAATAGGGAGAAAAAAGCAGGAGTTGCAGTACTAGTATCATACAAATAGACTTCAAAACAAAGAAAGTCACAGAGACAAAGAAGGACATTACATAATGATAAAAGATTCAATCCAACAACAAGATATAACCATTATAAATATCTGTGCACCCAACACAGGAGCACCTACATATGTGAAACAAATACTAACAGAATTAAAAGGGCAAATAGAGTGCAATGCATTCATTCTAGGAGACTTCAACACTCCACTCACTCTGAAGGATAGATCCACCAGACAGAAAATAAGTAAGGAGACAGAGGCAGTGAACAACACATTAGAACAGATGGAACTAAGAGACATCTACAAAACTCTACACCCGAAAGCAGCAGAATACACATTCTTCTCAAGTGCACATGGAAAATATTGAATAGATCATATACTAGCCCACAAAAAGAGCCTCAGTAAATTAAAAAAGATTGAAATTGTACCAACCAGTTTCTCAGACCACAAAACTATGAAACTAGAAATAAATTACGCAAAGAAAATGAAAAATCCCACAATCACATGGAGGCTTCACAACATGCTCCTAAATAACCAATGGATCATGACCAAATAAAAACAGAGATCAAGCAATAGATGGAGACAAATGACAACAATAATTCAACACTGCAAAACCAGTTAGATGCAGCAAAGTCTGTGCTAAGAGGAAAGTATATTGCAATACAGGCCTACCTCAGGAAAGAAGAACAATCCCATACGAACAGTCTAAACTCACAATTAACGGAAGTAGAAAAAGAAGAACAAATGAGGCCCCAAGTCAGTAGAAGGAGGGACATAAGAAAGATTAGAGCAGAAATAAATAAAATTGAGAAGAATAAAACAATAGAAAGAACCAATGAAAGGAAGAGCTGGTTCATTGAGAAAATAAACAAAATAGATAAACCCCTAGCCAGACTTATCAAGAAGAAAAGAGAGTCTACTTACATAAACAGAATCAGAAATGAGAAAGGAAAAGTCACTGTGGACACCACAGAAATACAAAAAATTATTAGAGAATAGTATGAAAAATTATATGCTAACAAACTGGATAACCTAAAAGAAATGGACAACTTTCTAGAAAAATACAACCTTCAAAGGCTGACTCAGAAGGATACAGAAAATCTGAACAGACCAATTACCAGCAATGAAATTGAACTGGTAATCAAAAACCTACCTAAGAACAAAATCCCTGGTCCAAATGGCTCCACCACTAAATTTTATCAAACATTTAGTGAAGACCTAATACCCATCCTCCTTAAAGTTTCCCAAAGAGTAGAAGAAGAGGGAATACTTCCAAACTCATTCTATGAGGCCAGCATCACTCTAATACCAAAACCAGGCAAAGACACCACAAAAAAAGAAAAGTACAGGCCAATAGCCCTGATGAACATAGATGCAAAAATACTCAACAAAATATTAGCAAACCAAATTCAAAAATACATCAAAAAGATCATCCATCATGAACAAGTAGGATTTATTCCAGGGATGCAAGGATGTTACAACATTCGAAAATTCATCAACGTCATCCACCACATCAACAAAAAGAAGGACAAATACCACACGATCATCTCCATAGATGCTAAAAAGCATTCGACAAACTTCAACATCCATTTATGATAAAAACTCTCAACAAAATGGGTACAGTGGGCAAGTACCTCAGCATAATAAAGGACATGTATGACAAACCCACAGCCAACATTATACTTAACAGCAAGAAGCTGGAAGCTTTTCCTTAAATATCGGGAACAAGACAAGGATGCCCACTCTCTTCAACATAGTACTGGAGGTCCTAGCCACAGCAATCAGACAACACAAAGAAATAAAAGGCATCCAGATTGGCAAGGAAGAAGTCAAACTGTCCCTGTTTGCAGATGACATGACATTGTACATAAAAATCTCTAAAGAATGCACTCCAAAACTACTAGATCTAATATCTGAATTCAGCAAAGTTGCAGGATACAAAATTAATACACAGAAATCTGTGGCATTCCTATACACTAACAATGAACTAGCAGAGAGAGAAATCAGGAAAACAATTCCCTTCCCAGTTGCATCAAAAACAATAAAATAGCTAGGAATACACCTAACCAAGGAAGTGAAAGACCTACACCCTAAAAACTACAAGAAACTCATGAGAGAAATTTAAAAAGATACCAATAAATGGAAACACATTCCCTGCTCATGGATAGGAAGAATTAATATTGTCAAAATGTCCATCCTGCCTAAAGCAATCTACAGATTCAATGCGATTCCTATCAAAATACCAACAGCATTCTTCAACGAACTAGGGAAAATTGTTCTAAAATTCATATAGAACCACAAAAGACCCCGAATAGCCAAAGCAATCCTGAGAAGGAAGAATAAAGCTGGGGGTATTACGCTCCCCAACTTCAAGCTGTACTACAAAGTCACAGTAATCAAGACAATTTGGTATTTGCACAAGAACAGACCCAAAGACCAATGGAACAGACTAGAGAGCCCTGATATAAACCTAACCATATATGGTCGATTAATATATGATAAAGGAGCCATGGACCTACAGTGGGGAAACCACAGCCTCTTCAACAGCTGGTGTTGGCAAAACTGGACAGCTACATGCAAGAGAATGAAACTGGATTATTGTTTAACCCCATACACAAAAGTAAACTCGAAATGGATCAAAGACCTGTATGTAAGTCATGAAACCATAAAACTCTTAGAAGACAACATAGGCAAAAATCTCCTGAATATAATAAGCATGAGCAACTTCTTCCTGAAAGCATCTCCTCGAACAAGGGAAACAAACACAAAAATGAACTCATGGGACTACATGAAACTAAAATGTTTTTGTACAGCAAAGGATACCATCAACAGAACAAAAAGACATCCTACAGTATGGGAGAATATATTTGTAAATGACATATCTGACAAGGGGTTAACATACAAAATATATAAATAACTTACACGCCTCTACCCCCAAAAAGCAAATAACCCGATTAACCAATGGGCAGAGAATATGAAGAGACAGTTCTCCAAAGCAGAAATTCAGATGCCCAACAGACACATGAAAAGATGCTCCACATCACTAGTCATCAGGGAAATGCAAATTAAAACCCCAATGAGATATCACCTCACACCAGTTAAGGATGGCCAGCAACGAAAAGACTAAGAACAACAAATGCTGGTGAGGATGTGGAGAAAGGGGAACCCTCCTACACTGCTGGTGGGAATGGAAGCTAGTTCAACCATTGTGGAAAGCAATAAGGAGGTTCCTCAAAAAACTAAAAATAGAAATACCATTTGACCCGGGAAGCCCACTCCTTGGAATTTACCTAAAGAATAGAACTTCTCAGATTCAAAAAGACATATGCAACCCTATGTTTAAAGCAGCACTTTTTACAATAGCCAAGATATGGAAGCAACCTAAGTGTCCATCAGTAGATGAATGGATAAAGAAGAGGTGGTACATATACACAATGGATTATTCAGCCATAGGAAAGAAACAAACCCTACCATTTGCAACAACATGGATGGATCTAGAGGTCATTATGCTCAGTGAAATAAGCCAGGCGGAGAAAGACAAGTGCCAAATGATCTCCCTCATTTGTGGAGTATAACAACGAAGCAAAAATGAAGGAAGACTCAGAGACTCCGAGAGTGAACTAGTGGTTACCAAAGGGAAGGGGTGTGGGAGGGCGGTTAGGGATGGGGGGAGAAGGGGATTGAGGGGTATTATGTTTAGTACACATGGTGTGGGGGATCACAGGGAAAACAGTGTAGCACAGAGAAGGCACATAGTGAATCTGTTGCATCTTACTACACTGATGGAGAGTGCCTGCATTAGGGTATGGGTGGGAACTTGATAATATGGGTAAATGTAGTAACCACATTGTTTTTTCATGTGAAACCTTCATAAGAGTGTTTATCAATAATACCTTAATAAAAATTTTTTTTAAAAAAAGAAAATCATTCTCGTCAGTTCAGCTGATACTTCTGATTCTCTGTTCAGATATTTATGACAAAGTGGAGAGCAATTATAACTATTTTTTAGAGAACATAATTGACTTTTATTAGCTAACCTTTTGCAAACCTTAGCTAACTTTAACTGTGTAAAGCTAACTTTTTATTTTAATTCTTATTTAAAAAATTAGATTATGCCTGGTTTCTAAAGAAAGTTGAATTATCCTCTACAAAATCATACAATTTGAAGCTGTGTAATTAAAAACAACAGAATAAAACTACTGAAAAAGTATCAACAATAACAACAAAAAGCTCTGGTTTACCCAACTTTTATTCCTAGAAGGAGACTTACATGACAAGGTTCCACTTCATTTACAGTTGGGTACTTAAACTTCCTTAGGACACTGTGAAGAATGAGTACTTTAGCACAAGAATAAAGGATGGTTTTTTAAATGTACTTTAATTGTGATTCATTGGTGAAGTTATAAACAGAAAATATTATATTAATAAATCAATCAATAGAAGTACATTTCATGATGGAGCTTTGAAATTTTTATAAAATGCAACAATTCAAAAAAGAACATTAAAAGAAAATGTGAACTGAGTGAGCAATTTGATAACATGGCAAGATAACTATCAAATTGTCTCTATTACTTTACTGTAATTGCACCAGAAGTGCCTTTCAAAAGATAACATGTGCTTATTGTGTTACTGAATTAAATAACTTGTTTTAATATTGTTTAAAATAAAGATCTTTCACATAAAGAGGGTAATAGCACTACTAATGTCACTGAGTTGTGAGAATAATACACGTAGTATTCAGCACATGACCTAACACATGGATGTTCATCCTGACAGATCTCCTGTCAACTGCAGTCATACATGAAGTTATAATTAGATTTGCACCCTTCAAATTTGAGATGTGACCTTATATTTACTAAACCAATCCCCCAAATTTAATGCTTGTTGATTTAGAACTTATACCAATTACTTTTATCTAGTTCATTAAGGAATGAAAAAATTATAAAGGAGTTCATGTAACAGTTCAATAAGATTTCAAGTCAGAAGCAGATTAAACTTAACATGGAAACATTTTGTAATCTATTTTGGCACAAACAATGCATTATTCAATGGGGGCAATACACAGAACCTATTAGTTATTATCTTCTTGGTGGTCCAAGGGCGCCCTCTGTCTGAGTGCTGGAAAAAAGAGCTAAATTAATGCTTTTTAACTGAAGCTTTCCCCTTTAATTTCTTAATCAACAATTTTGAAATTAATCCTCTCTTTAATCACAGCTAGCAGATAGAAAAAAACAAATGTCATGTCATTTGTTACCCTAGTGCCACAATCTAGTGTCAAGTCTACATTCCTGTAATTTCCTGGGAATTTGCAAAGACCCATGACGTTTTTCCCAGAATTTATGCCATATCATTCAATAAAATTATTGGCATGAATCACATAGACAAGTATATTGATCTCATTTGTTCTGTCCATGTAAAACTCTATACTATAACTTGCCACTGTAGCAGCAATGACCTGTAAGGAGTATCACCAACATTAAATATTTATTGGGTAACTTCTGTGTACTGCAGTAGGTGAAAAGGACAGGGAAAAAATTCTCTTTTCTCAGAGAAATGATAATCTACTTTCTACAAAAGGATGTACAAAACAGATATGTACAAATATGGTAAAATGTCCACTGAAAAAGATGCTGGCTTCTCTTAATTTGTGGCTTTTTTGGAAAGTTATTCAACTTCTCTGATCTTCAGTTTATCTGTAATACAGACATAATACCACAACGGAAAGTTGCAGAAGTTAATTGAGATATTTGTAAAGGGCTCAGCACATAGTAAAAGCTCAGTAAAAGGCAGTTTTTATTTATTCATGTTATTAGGGAAAAATCTTGAATAATATCCTACATTGAATTTCACTTGCTTCAAATGGAAAGATGTATAAACAAAGTATTTTGTATCTTATTTTTTCAACATTAATATTCTTTCCAATGAAGAAAAGCAGGTGATCCTGATCAAATGCTTGATCAAGTCAATAATGAGTCATTGCTAAAGGAATTATTTTAGTATAAAAAATACTATAATTGACTCTTTCACCACTCATAAAAGTTAAGGATTTATAAGGCTGTTCATTTTCTGGTACTTACTTCATATGGCTTGCCTATTCTCTTGAAACATCAAAAATGTTAAAAATAATTTCACCACATTTTATGGTTATCTATATTTCTAACACAAAGACCAGCCCAAGAACAGAATCATGATCATAAAAGGGATCTTAGCAATGTTTCAGTTTGATCCTTTTTTAGAATTAAGAACTTATTTTGTATCTCTAAATCACAAAGCACATTTAAATTCACTTTGTGAATTTTAATGTCTTGGAAGGCAAGCACATGATAAACATTTTTATATTGTTTGTAAGTGGGGAAGCTTGTGAATAGTAAAACTAAGCACAGTACAAAATATTTGCTAAGAAAAAGTCAGTAAAGCTAGACTCAAGACAACATGTATTATCTCACTTAATTCTACACCAACATGGGATGGTGTTACAAGCATACCTCATTTGACTGCACTTTGCTTTATTGCAATTAGCAGATATTGCTTTATTTACAAATTGGTTTTGTGGCAACCCTGTGTTGAGCCAGTCTATTAGCACTATTTTCCAACAGCATTTGCTCACTTGTTGTCTCTGTGTCACATTTCGGTAATTCTTGACATAATTCAAACTTTTTCATTAGAAGTGGAGCCTGAAGATGTGATTGAATTGTTGTAATCTCAAAGTAAAACTTTAACAGATGGGGAGTTGCTTCTTATGGGTCAGCAAAGAAAGTGGTTCCTTGGGGTGGAAATTACTTCTGATGAAAATGCTCTGAAGATTGTTGAATGACAACAAAGGATTCAGAATGTGACTTAAACTTAGTTGATAAAGCGGTGGCCAGGTTTGAAAGTGACTACAACTTTGAAAGAAGTTCTACTGGAGATAAAATGCTATCACACAGTACTACAAGCTATGAGAAATTGTTTCTAAAAGGAAGAGTCAATTGATGTGGCAAACTTCATTGTTGTCCTATTTTAAGAAACTGCCATAGCTACCCCAACCTTCAGCAACTACCACACTGATCAGTCAGCAGCCATCAACTAAAGGCAAGCCTCTCCACCAGCAAAAAGATGACAACTTGCTGAAAGCTTGGATGGCGGTTACCAGTTTTTAACAACAAAATGTTTTAATTTAGATATGTACATTTTTGACATAATGCTATTGCACATTTAAAAGACTACACTATCACATAAACGTAACTTTAAAAAAGGTTTTTTATTAAGGTATTATTGATATACACTCTTATGAAGGTTTCACATGAAAAAACAATGTGGTTACTGCATTTACCCATATTATCAAGTCCCCACCCATACCCCAATGCAGTCACTGTCCATCAGTGTAGTAAGATACCACAGATTCACTATTTGCCTTTTCTGTGCTACACTGATAAACGTTAACTTTTATATGCACTGGAAAACAAAAAAATTAATTTGACTCACTTTATTGCAGTGGTCTAGAACGAAACGCAGTTATCTCCAAGATAGGCCTGTATTTCCTCCATTTACAAACTAGGAAATTGAGGCAGAGTGGTTATGTAACTTTCCAAACTCCTCCAACTAGTATATAGCAGAATCAAATTCAGGCTGCCAGATTCCAGAGCCTGTACTCTCAACCTCTATATGTCTTTCCTCTACTTAAAAATAGAAATTTTCTTAAATATTCATTAATATGATATAAATGATTGAATAAACAAATATAAATGGGGAAAAGGGTAGCTTTTTGACAGAATTCCAAATAAAAATTGTAGAATGGATGAGGAAAATAACACTAGGTAAATACCAATTGTTGCAGACAAAAACAATCAACGGATTCCAGTTAAAATTAGCAGGTCAGAGTATGATGAAAAATAGGATACTGGCAACACACCAAGGCATCTCCCCATATGTTTTTATTAATTACAAGAAAAATAGTAATTTTATAGTGGAGAAATTGAGCAGATACCACTTAAACCAAGTGATCAAAGTTAACATTACCGTCAGAAAGGTGGAATCACTGAAATTACTGATTGTGCAGACAGAACAACTTTGTGCAAATAATTTTTACTTAATAATTTAAAGCTATTTGATACTTTTGTTACCATAAAGTTCAGTACTAAACCACCAACTGGGACCAAACACTTAAATTGTGTCTGATTTGAGGCTGCATAAACACTAAAAGCCTCTGAAATCACTTGAAGTGCATTTTTCCTAATTGTGTCTTTATGAAAATTGTATGCTTTACAACTATGATGGAACCAGTTAAATTTTCGCTTTAACACTTCTATTACTGTATAGTGAGGCAAGATAAAGTTATCATGGAAATTGTATTTGGAAAGTACAGTTTATAAATTCTGAAGTCAATTCCAATTTTGTTTTCTTGTTAATGGGGAATAAAATATGCTATATGTAGAAAATAAGCTAAAAGGTATATCACTATGTACCAGGCACATTTTTTTCTGCACATTATTTCTCACAATTTCATAAGGTAGAACTGTACTACCACTACTTACCAGATGAGGAAATGGCTAAAGAGGTTAAGAACACTGCATAATGATGGTGCTCTGAAAGCTGTCATTCTGACTCCAAATATTTTTTCAATTGCAAACAAGTAGGAAATCTAATTAACTTGAGTTTCATCAAATTTCATCTTCACTTCCCTCCTATCAAAGCTTGTTGGGGAAATGTTAACACAAAGCAACAAGAATGGAAAATAATTAATAATCTGAGATAACTAAGAGTAGGCCATACTATTATTTATAGTTATACTGAAGCTTATTACATATCCCTGGTTTTCTATCAAGCTTTGAGTTCCTATGAAAGAAAAACATGATTTTGATTAAATGTAAAATGGGTAGCTAAATCTCTAAATAGCATAGTATACACTTTGTGGGGAGTTCAAACACATTTAATTATTCAGGGTTTTTTCCTGATTATTCCTGATTATTTCATTTACACACATATTTATAAGTTTAAACAAGATGTACAAATGTATGTACTTTATTTTTAAACTTCCTGTTTTCTACTCATAAAGCACCAGTTTCTTTTTCCTAGTAAAAATAAATTTTTGAAGTATCTGCATTAGAAACTTTTATAATTAATGTAATTGTTCATACTTGAAGAATGTCATTTCTAAAATTTGAAGTCTTTATTATTGAAAATATTTCATTATTACAATTCATTACACCCTAAATTTTTTTTTTAATGTAAGGCACTTCATATAGGCTTCTGAACTTGCTGTGTCCTGGCTACAATAAAACAAATCAAGAAGTGGGGGAAAGAGATGGTGGAGTAGGAAGGCAAGGTGGACATCTTCTACACACACAACAAGGAAGCAACTACAGCAAATACAACTAAATCCTAAAAGTGACCTGCACACTGCAGAACAACCACCTATACCTGGGAAAGAAGAGAAGACCACACAGAGAAAGATAAAGTGACAGAGTACCAATTGAGCAGGACCCAAGCCCTTTCCACATCCCAGCCAACAAGCAGGAGGAAGATGCTCTTGTGGTCCTGCTGAGACCTAAAACAGAGGTGGCAGTTGAAAGATTTGCCAGCAGTTGAGAGGAGTACCAGAGGGGCAAGGGTTGTACAGAGCTCTCTCCACAGGAGAAAGGGCAGGGAGACAACACTTCCCAGCCCTCCTTCGGCCCAACAGGTTACACACTCTCAGGAGCCCCAAAATGCTCCATCCCCCTCACTGGCAGCTCAGAGGGAGATTTTCCTGCCTGGCAGGCAGAGAGAGGCTTTCCCAGCTTTTTCAGCCCTGTCTCATCCCAACTGGGAAGGCACCCATGGGACCAGTTCCAATTGCTCCTTCCTCCTCCCAGGCAGTCCAGCCTGTGCATTAGCCACTGAGTCACTGCGTGACTTACCACCACACATACACACACCATGCTGCCAGGCGACTCTCCACTGCATGTGCACCCCAGAGCTGCATGATCACCCCAACCACTCCTTAGCCCAGCAGGGCTGCCATGGCTTCAGTGCAGGCAGAGGGTGCCCCGCCCATAATGATCCCATAAGCGCTGCTGCTCTGTTCACAAATGGGCAGCTGAGGCAATCTGCCAACCACAGCACACTGAGACAGACCACTGCTGGCAGACAGACAGAAAAGCAGCCCTGCCCATAGCCCAGCAACAGCGACTGAGGCTCCACTGCAAAGGAGAATTAGGCACTAGACAGTAAAGAGTCTTGACCTTCTGGGATACACAGGAAACCTTCCTCAAAAACCTGTTACTATTTAGACGAGGAAGCATAGCAGATCCATTTGATACAAAGGTAATAACACAGAAACCCTAACAAAATGAGGAGGCAGAGAAATATGTTCCAAACCAACTACAAAGAGGGCTAAATGAAATGGAGATCACCAATCTTCTTCATAAAGACTTCAAAGTAACAGTCATAAAGAAGCCTACTGATCTAAGAAAAAGTACTGACGATCTCAGGGAAGACTTCAACAAAGAGACAGAAGAGTTGTAAGAGTCACTTATAGCAGAAGAATACAGTGACTGAAATGAAATATGCAATGGAGGGAATGAATAATAGATTGCTTCAAGTAGAGACAATGAATGAGATGGAAATTACAGAACAGGAAAACAATGAAGCTGAGTAATAGAAAAGAATCTCCAGAAATGAAAAAATGCTAAGAGAGCTGTGTGACAACTCCAAACAAAGCAATATTTGATTAAAAGGGGTACCAGAAGAAGAGAGACAAAAGGGATAGAAAGTCTCTTTGAAGAAATAATTGTTGAAAACTTCCATAACCTAGAAAAGGAAATAGACACCCAGGTTGTGGAAGACACCCTAACAAAAGGAATCCCAGAAAGAAAACACCAAGACAAATAATAATTAAAATGACAAAGATTAAGGATAAGGAAAGAGTATTGAATGCAGTCAGGGAGAGAAAAAAAGATTACTTATAAGGCAAACCCCATGAGGCTATCAGCAGACTTTTCAGAAGAAACTTTACAGGCCAGAAGGCATAAAACATTTAATGTACTGATAGAGAAGGACCGTCAACCAAGAATCCTCTATCTAGCAAGATTATCATTCAAATTTGAAGGTGAGATTATACATTTCCCAGATAAAGGCTGAAGGAATTTATGACCACTAAACCAGCATTACAGAATATGTTAAAGGGACTTTTTCAGACAGAAATGTTCTTAAGCCTAATAGTTTTCACAGTGAAAATAAACCCACAGTAAATGTAGTAGACCAATTACTTATCAAGCAATGAAATTAAAACAAAAGTAGTAAAACCAGCTATACACAAAAATGCAGATTATGACATCTAATACATAAAGTGTACAGGAGGAAGGAGAAAAAAGAAGTACTTTTAGAGTGTGTTTAAAATAGAGAGATCAACTCTTAATATAGACTGTTATTTAGTTAGGAAGCTATCCATGAACCTTATGGTAACCACAAACCCAAAGCCTATAACAGATACAAAAAAAATTTAAAAAGAGAAATCTAATGACAACACTAAAGAAAACCACCAAATAACAAGAGAAGAGTATAGGAGAGGAAGAAAGGAACAGAGATGAACTACAAAAACAATGAGAAAACAATTAATAAAATGACAATAAGTACATACTTATCAATAATTACTTTAAATGTAAATGGACTGAATGCACCAATCAAAAGACAGAGAGTGGCAGAATGGATAAAAATACAAGACCCATCTATATACTGTCTACAAGAGACTCAATCCATACCCAGAGACATACAAAGACTGAAAGTGAAGGGATGGAAAAAGATATTTCCTCCAATTAATAGGGAGAAAAAGTAGGAGTAATAGTACCTAGACAAAATAGACTTCAAAACAAAGAAAATAGCAAGAGACAAAGGACATTACGCACTGATAAAGGGATCAGTCCAACAAGAGTATATAACCATTATAAATATCTATGCACCCACCATAAGAACACCCAAGTATGTAAAACAGATACTAACAGAATTAAAGGAGGAAACAGATAGGAATTCATTCATTTTAGGAGACTTTAACACAACATTTACATCAAAAGACAGATCAATCAGACAGAAAATTAATAAGGAAACAGATGCACTCAACAACATAGTAGATCAAATGAATTTAACAGATATCCACAGAATACTCCACCCAAAAGCAGCAGGATACACATTTTCTTCAAGTGTATATGGAATGTTCTCCAGAATAGATCACATACTACAAAAAGAACCTCAATAAATTAAAAAAGATTGAAATTGTATCAAGCAACATCTCAGACCGCAATGGTATGAAACTACAAATAAATTACACAAATAAAACAAAAAAGCCCACAAACATGTGGAGGCTAAACAACATGCTTCTAAATAATCAGTGGATCAATGACCAAATCAAAACAGAAATCAAGCAACACATGGAGACAAATAAAAACCAGTAATACAACAGTCCAAAAGTTGTGGGTGCTGCAAAAGCAGTTCTAAGTGGGAAGTACATGTCAACACAGGCCTACTTCAAGAAACAAGAACAATCCCAAATAAAAAGTCTAAACTCACAATTAAAGAAATTAGAAAAACAACAAATTAAAGTCAAAGTTAATAGAAGGAGGGAAATAATAAAGATCAGAGCACAGACTTGATAATGGGGGAATCTAGTCACTACAATGTTGCTCATGTAATAGTATATTAATGATACCAAAATAAAAAAATATATAACAAATGCCAAAAAAAAAAAATCAGAGCAGAGATAAATAAAATAGAGGAGAATGAAACAATAGGAAAAAAATCAGCAAGACCAAAAGCTGGTTCATCAGCATATGAATATAGACAAACCCCTACCTAGACTTACAGAGGAAAAAACAGAGTATACAAATAAGCAAAATCAGAAACAAAAATGGAAGTCACAGTGGGTATGACAGAAATACAAAGAATTATTAGAGAATACCATGAAAAATTATATGCCAATAAATTGGACAACCTAGAAGAAATGGACAACTTCCTAGAAAAATACAGCCTTCCAAGGTTGACCCAGGAAGAAACAAAATCTGAACCAACCAATTACTATCAATGAAACTGAACTGGTAATCAAAAAACTCCTAAGAAACAAAATTTCATAACCAGATAGCTTCACAGCTGAAGTCTACTAAACATTTAAAGAAGAGCTAATACCAATCCTTCTTAAAGTACTCAAATTTGGAAAAGGAGGGCATACTTCCAATCTCTTCTATAAGGCCAGCATCACTCTAATACAAAAATCAGGCAAAGATACTACAAAAAAAGAAAATTTTAGACCAATATCTCTGATGAACATAGATGCAAAAATCTTCAACAAAATATTAGCAAACTGAATTCAAAAATAGGATCAAAAGGATCATCTATCATGACCAAGTGGGATTTATTCCAGTGATGCAAGGATGGTATAACATTCATAAATCAATCAATATCAGGCACTACATTAACAAACAGAAGGATAAAAACCACATGATCACCTTAATAGATGCCTGACAAAATTCAACCTCCATTCATGATAAAAACCCACAAAAAGATGCATATACACGGTATGTGCCTCAACATAATAAAGGCCATATATGACAAACCCACAGCTAACATCATACTCAATGGCTAAAAGCTGAAAACTTTTCCTCTAAGATCGGGAACAAGACAAGGATGCCCACTCTCCCCACGTTTATTCAACATAATACTGGAGGTCCTAGCCATGGCAACACAAAGAGATAAAAGGCATCCAAATTGGTAAGAAAGAAGTTAAACTCACTATTTGCAGATGACATGATATTATACACAGAAAATCCTAAAGACTCAACCAAAAAACTATTAGAACTAATAACTGGATTCAGCAAAGTTACAGGATACAAAATTAATACACAGAAATCTGTTGCATTCCTATATACTAACAAAAAACTACCAGAAAGAGTAATCAGGAAAACAATTCCATTCACAACTGTATGAAGAAGAATAAAATACCTAGAATTAAATATAACCAAGGAGATGAACAACCTATACACTGCAAACTGTAAGGCACTCGTGAGAGAAATTAGAGAAGACACAAATCAATGGAAATCTATCTCTGCTCATGGATAGGAAGAATTAATATCGTCAAAATGGCCATCCTGCCCAAAGCAATTTACAGATTCAATGCAATCCCTATCAAACACCAACAGCATTTTTCAATGAACTACAGCAAGTAATCCTAAAATTCATATGGAAACACAAAAGACCCTGAATAACCAAAGCAATCCTGAGAAAGAACAAAGCTGGGGAGTTCACACACCCTAACTTCAAGCTATACTACAAAGCTACAGTAATCAAAACAGTATGGTGCTGGCAAGAACAGACCCATAGGTCAATAGGACAGAATAGAGAGCCCAGATAGATAACCCATGCATATATGGTCAATTAATACATGATAAAAGGATCATCCACCCATGATAAAGGAGCTGGGCATATACAATTCAAAAAGACAGGCTCTTCAATAACTGGTGTTGGGAAAACTGACAGGTACATGAAAGAGAATGAAACTGGATTACTGTCTATCTCTGTACACAAAAGTAAACTAGAAGTGGATTAAAGACCTAAATGTAAGACATGAAACCATAAAACTCTTAGAAGAAAACATGGGCAAAATCTCTTGAACATAAGCATGAGCAATTTTTTCCTGGACATATCTCCTCAGGCAAAGGAAACAAAATAAAAAATGAACAAGTGGGACCACAACAAACTAAAAAGCTTCTGCACAGCAAAGGACACTATCAGCGGAACAAAAAGGCAACCTACAGTATGGGAGAATACAAGCAATGATTTTGAAACACCTTCCTATGTTGATAGATAGTAACCGCACTAGTAGGGGGTGAGGATTTAATAATATGGGTAACTGTGGAACCACTGTGTGGTATACTTAAAACCAATATAAGATTGTATATGAACGATGCTTCAATGAAAAAAATGTCACTTGGGACTTTGGTTTATCTTGGAAGTCACAAAGCAACACCTTGGATTTCATCAGTTTCAGTCCTATTTTTAGAAGTACAGGGATACAAAAGAAGTTCATAATCTGGAGACATTTAAAATGGCTTTTGTAGTTTTTTTCAGAAAGGAAACAGGCTATCAAACTTCAGGACCATTGCAGCATCTTTTAAATAAGTAATAACTATTTTTTACAAAATGGTAACACTGCCAGTAACATCAGTGGAATTTCCTGGACAACTGAATTAGTAAACTTGTCAAAATAGGCATTTTCCTTCTCCTTTAAAATGTTACAATTGTCCAAGTAAAAATAAGGATGCAGTTTCTTTCTATATATTACTTACAGATTTCAATTATCTCAAAAAGCACAAATTGCAAGGACAAGCCTTTCTTTCCTTGTTTTTCTTTTAAAATCCTATGCTATACTGAAGTCCAAATTATACTAAGAAAGAAACAAGGGACATGGGTGAGTGGAGGTGAATTTTCAAGTATGAGTAACTTAAAGGATTTGTAGTTGTTTCATTTTTATTAGCATTGGTTTGTTGTTTTCTATATTTTAAGTTTCAATATATTTTGATTTTAAATAACTTTCAAAATTGACAATAGAATTTTCATGAAACATTAGATTTTGTTCTCATTTGTATCCATTTAAAGATTCACATTTTCATTTTAATACTTTTCTTTCAAAACATATCTCAAGAATAGGAAAAAAAAAGTCCAGTGGAAGGTTTTATTTATGTGGTAGAAAAACTGAAAAGGAGAGAAAATAAACACATTCTTCACAATTTCAGAGGTGAGAAAACCTACAATCTTCCAAGTGGTTCTGATCTCCCTCAAAATATTTGAAAACTGTGTATAAAGTTTTAGCCAGAGTAATCTTAACGTGCTCTGGGTCTTTTTAATTGTGTATTTCTCATAATATAGTGAAAGAATGATTTACTAATGTTGAACCTATTGATTACACTGACCCTAACAAACACTGGTCATTTTTCTGGTGAAAATATTTCAAAGCAATTATAGTCATTAATTTCTTGCATTTTCTTGTTATCTTCCTGATTTTACAGTTCCCCAACATAAAACTTCGGAAAACTAATTTATCGCGCCTTTCGAGAAATGGCATGATGGAGACCTGCTTGGTATAGACATTTAGAAATTGATGCTTTTAAGATTGAATTTGTTGCTAAGATTTTGTTGTTAAATCAAAACTTTTAAGTTTTCCCTTAAAATCTCCATGCTACTTCGCTTTAGCCCCACCGGATACTTGCTCTTCACCCCTTTCAGACCCTGTTAACTTGGCTCCCGCCGGCAGTTCCTGCGTCGTCGGTTACCCGCACCCGGTGTGAGGGGTGGGGCGGGGGGACGGGATGTGCTTCCGGCCTCCCCTCAACCCGACCCCGCGGCCAACCCTAGTTCCAGCCCTCCAGGGTAATCCGAGGCCTCTCCCCAGTCATCCCTAAATGGTGTTCCTTTGTTAGTTCATTCAGCAAATTATCTGTTCAATTTCACTTGGCTCTCGGCCTTCGAAAAACCCCTTCGTACCTTAATTTGCTGGAAGGTTGTGCTCGCCTTAATGACCCAGGAAGCCCGAGGAAAACGAATCTCCGCCAGGATTTAGAGAAAATACCGAGTGATTTACCGAATGCCGTCCCTCCGAGCCCCGAGCGGCAGGGAGCATTAGGCCACCTCCCTTTCATCTCTCACTGACGCCCAAGAAATCGTTAATGTCAAATAGCGACGACGACTATATTCTTGTTCTTGCTTCCGGGCCAGCTTTATGCCACGTTCTTCCACACCATGAGGCGCTACCCTCTCCCTAATCCAGCGGGTCGCGGCCGGGAAATCCCAAACCAAAGGCAGGGCGGGGCCTGAGCGCAGGCCTCAAGAACAGACGCTTATCGAGAATCTCGTGCGGGTGTGGCGGCCCAGGATGTCTCTGCAGGATTTTTCCCGCGCGTCTGGAGGCGTGGTCCCCAGACCGCAGAGCAGAACTACAACTCCCAGCACCGTAGCTGCCCGGACTTCCGGAAGCTAAACCCAGGCGGGGAGGAAGCCGAAGCCGCCGAGACCCAGCCAAGAAGTCGGCTGTTCCTTTAGCAGAAAAAGGGGGGTGGGAAGGGTTATAAGGCTAACCTGTTAATTTGCCACCATGAACGTGGTTTTTGCTGTGAAGCAGTACATTTCCAAAATGATAGAGGATAGCGGGCCAGGTATGAAAGTACTTCTCATGGATAAGGAGACGGTGAGTTTGCCTTCGCTCAGTATTTGTGAGGGAACCTTCCCTCCCTTACAATAGCTGGTTCCTGTCTACTGTAGGATTTAGTATCCTTTAATGATTTTTAAACGAAGGTCCGTTCTGTGTGGAACTAAAAGGTTGTGTCAAGCTTGCCCAGTAGGTTTTCTGTTTAAAATGGCTCCAACCACTGCCAAAGGTTTCTTGTACCCGGAACATTTATTGGAATCAGAAATCCTATTGTAAATGTCTCTGCCAAGAAATTAGATGCACTTGGAAGACTTGGGGGTGATTCTGTTTCTTTCCGCTCAGAGTTGTTTTAAAAAATATGTATATAACTTGATAATGGGGGGAATCTAGTAACCACAATGTTGCTCATGTAATTGTATATTAATGATACCAAACACACACACACACACACACACACACACACACACACACATATATACATATATAAGTAATGTTATTACATATGTTAGTGTTTAAGCTATCCTTCTAAAGTATTAATGGAAAAAAATTTAAGTCTTAGGTATTGCTGCTTGTTATTATTTCTGGACGCATAATATGAGTTAATTTTTCTTTGCAGACTGGCATAGTGAGTATGGTATACACACAATCAGAGATTCTTCAGAAGGAAGTGTACCTTTTTGAACGTATCGATTCTCAAAATCGAGAGATCATGAAACACCTGAAAACTATTTGTTTTCTTCGACCTACGAAGGTACTACATAAATTGAGCTGCCATCTGCCCAGACAAATACAAAACGCTGACCTGAAAGCATTAAGAAGGCAAAATAAAATTGTGTTTTCATCATTTGTGGCACCATAATTATCCCGGTTTATCAGAGTTGTAACCTTTGACTCTTCTCCTTTCTGCATTTCAGTTCATTCCTTACAGCCAGTTTTTTCCTTACAGGTTCTCAGATACTTCCAAGGCTACTAATTACCCTAACGGAGATATGTATTACTTTATTCCTGGATTAACCTCCATACCTATCACACTGAGCAGCATTGCCACCATTAGTCTCTTATACGTATATATTTACATCACTGTCTTTAATCTATATCATTTTATTCACACCTATGCTCAGGAACCTATAATGGCTTCAATAATTAAATCTGTATTTAGCAGCCCAGTCCTCAAAGCCTTCCTTTAACTGATCTGGTCTGCCCTTGTGTGTCCAACCTCCTATGTCCTGCCGCTGCTCCTCCTCTGCAGCCAAGGAGGCCTTTTTGTCATCCCTCTACATACCCATCCCTGTCCTCTATTTGTTTGTTCTCTTCCCCTAATTAAAGTTCATCATCTTCTAAATCTAGCTTGAGTTCTCCTTTAAAAATCCTTTACTATTTCAGTCTTGTTTTGTGTATTCTCCTGCTTTATATTCACGTTCTTCAACTCCAGTGTACTCTTTCACCATGCTTGTACATTATATACTTTCCAAACTACAAATCTGGTCATGTCATCACTGCTTAGAATCTTTTAAAAACTTCTCATTGCTTTTATGATAAAGACAAAACTCCTTAATTGTGACCAGTAAGGCCCTGTTGAATGTCTGGTTCCTACCATTTCTATAGGCTTATTCAAACCATTCCCCCTTTTGCTCTTAGCCACACTAATCTTTGAGTCTACTGTATTCTGTCATGCCACAGGACCTTTGCACAGGTTTCCTCTGCCTGGAATTTCTTCTGTTCTTTAAGTAAATCTTCCCCAACCTTGCTGACCAGGTCAAACCCCCTCTTACAAGCACTGACTCTCCCTATTGCTTGTCATGGTTAAGGTTTTATATGGTATATGTGATTAGAATCTGTCTTACCTACAAGCAGTAAGCTCCATAAGAGCAGAGATAGTGTCTATTTTTTCACACTATTGTTTTCCCAATGTGTGTCACATCATGGATATTAAATAAGTAGTTCCCAAATTAATGAATACACTAATTAATAGTAGTTTTCAGTTGTTTCACATTTGTAGCCCTTAGTCAAGAAATTATAGTTCTGAGTTCCTAGAGACCATCTATTCCATCATTTCCTAACATTTTTATTATAGAATCTTTCATAGATACTAATATACCATCTCAAACTCTGAATGTATTCTTAAAAAATTTTCCCTCCAAAAAAAAAAATTTTTCCCTTAAGATTATATTGTAAAGTTAAAGTTAATTTTTTAATTTAAATGACAGTTTTTAAAACCTTTTCCCCATTTAATAAGCTATGTACATTGCTTATATTTTAATTCTGTAAGGAAATTATAATTTTTTACTTTAAAAATGATATTTTACATCACATAGTTTAGGGACCAAATTTATATTGAAATTTAACCATGTGTTACAGTATTAAAAGTAAATAAGACCTGCACTGTGATTTTATGTACTTGGAGTTTTTATGTTTTGACTATATGGAAGTGAACTGTTTGCTTTTACTTTTAAGTTTCATATTTTATTTTAAAATAATATAATTACAGGAAATATCTTAGCCTGCTGTTAGCAAATACTGCACAAACATTACAGTTGTTCAGTCTTAGGACCCAGTAAGTTAAAAGCCAAGTGAATATAATTATATTTTCTATTAAATGTTGGTTTTTAAAAGACTAGACACATTTTGATATTCAATATACAACTTTTGATCAGATGAATCCAATTTATAGACAAGCAGCTTGAGGCAAAGTCACAAAATTATTATCACTTTTATGTTATATTTCAACACTAGTGTCCTTTATATTTTTTCCTCTTAATTTGGCCAGGGTAGAATAGCTAGTTATGTTATTTATGATTCCTAATCATTATATTTCATGTATTTCTTTCACTTCCAGCCCTTACCACCTGCCTCACATACACATACTTAATCTAGACCTCAGCATATAGTAGACTCTCAGTAAATACTTAAATATATCAGTGGGTGATTTTATTACTTTTTCACTTAAACAATTCTTCCCATATTTTCTTTGTTTGTTCTTTCTTTTCCAGGAGAATGTGGATTATCTGATTCAGGAGCTCCGAAGACCCAAATACGGTATATATTTTATTTGTAAGTATGTTATTTTACATATACAATCACATAACTGTATCCTCACTAATATGTTCTATCGGGAACTGCATATCATCAATAAGTTACTGAATCCATCACTATAAGAATCTGTATTTTTAATGTCCTTTCAAAAATTTTTAAAGTCTTATGACCAACATTTTATTTCAGAGAACTAAATGTGATTTCCATTCATCGGTTCATCACTGATCACTTAGGTAAAAAAATTTTTAATTTTACTTTGCCTTTCACAAGTCTTTGGTCTAATTTCACATCCAGCCTTCCCAAAAAAGGCAAGTATATACTTACTCCTGTTTTATACTTTTATGAACTGAAGCATAGACACTGACTTATTTATTTGGAGGGAGGATATACTTGAGTTTGTTGGGAAAATAAGGATATACTTTACATACCAGATGAAAACATTCTACTTACCTTAATGAACCAAACCAAGGAGGTGAAAAATCTGTTCTCTGAAAACTTTAAGGCACTCATGAGAGAAATTAAAGAAGACACAAATCAATGGAAATCTATTCCATGTTCATGGATAGGAAGAATTAATATTGTCAAAATGGCCATTCTGCCCAAAGCAATTTACAGATTCAATGCAATCCCTATCAAAACACCAACAGCATTTTTCAATGAACTATAGCAAGTAATCCTAAAACTCATATGGAACCACAAAAGACCCTGAATAACCAAAGCAATCCTGAGAAAGAAGAACAAAGCTGGGGGATTTATGCTCCCTGATTTCAAGCTATACTACAAAGCTACATTAATCAAAATAGTATGGTACTGGTACAAGAACAGATCCACAGAACAGAATAGAGAGCCCAGATATAAACCCATGCATATATGGTCAATTAATGTATGATAAAGGAGCCATGAATATACAATAGGGAAAGAAAGTCCCTTCAATAACTGGTGTTGGAAAAACTGGACAGGTACATGAAAGAGAATGAAACTGGATTACTGTCTAGCTCAAAAGTAAATTTGAAATGGATTAAAGACCTAAATGTAAGACATGAAACCATAAAACTCTTAGAGGAAAACATAGGTAAAAATCTCTTGAACATAAGCATGAGCAATTTTTTCCTGGACATACCTCCTCAGGCAAGGGAGACAAAATAAAAAATGAACAAGTGGGACTACATCAAACTAAAAAGCTTCTGCACAGCAAAGGACACCATCTGCAGAACAAAAAGGCAACCTACAGTATGGGAGAATACATTCATAAATAATTTATCCAATAAGGGGTTAACATCCAAAATATATAAAGAACTAATACATGCCTCAGCACTAAAAAACAAATAACCCATTAAAAAATGAACAGAGGACCTGAATAGACATTTTTCAAAGGAGAAATACAGATGGCCAACAGCACATGAAAGATACTTCATACCACTAATCATCAGGGAAATGCAGATCAAACAACAATGATATATCACCTCACAACAGTCAGAATTGCCACTATATAAAAACAAGAAATAACAAGTGTTGGGGAGGATGTGGAAAACAGGGAACCCTCCTACACTGTTGGTGGGAATTAAATTGGTGCTATGGAAAGCAGTATGGAGTTTCCTCCAAAAACTAAAATAGAAATACCATATGACCCAGTAACTCCACCCCTAGGAATTTACCCAAAGAAAATGAAATTTCTGATTTGAAAAGATACGTGCGCCCCTGTGATTATCGCTGCAGTATTTATAATAGCTAAGATATGGAAACAAGTGTCCCATCAATAGATGAATGAATAAAGAAGATTATTTGGCCATAAAAAGGTAAATCCTGTCATTTGCAACAACATGGATGGTCCTAGAGTGTATTTGCTAAGTGAAATAAGCCAGGCCAAGAAAGACAAATACCATATGATTTCACTGACTTGTGGAAGTTAAAAACAAAACAAAACAAAATGAACAAAATAGCAGTACTCATAGACACCAACAAGTGACTGGTGGTTGCCATGGTGGAGGAGTTGGGGTAGATGGTTGGGGAGAGTGAGGGGGATAAAGGGGCACATAGATTCTCAATCATAATATAAGTTGGTCACAGGGATGGTAGTAGAGCATGGAGAATATAGCCAATGATTTTGTTACATCTTCTGATGTTGACAGACAGTAACCACACTAGTGGGGGTGAGAATTTAATAATATAGGTAACTGTTAAGCCACTGTGTTGTATACTTGAAGTCAATATAAGATTGTATATCAAGTGATACTTCAATTTAAAAAAATTCTACTTTGCTACCTTATGTAATACTTGAAAGTACAAATCATCAGGTAGGTATCTCTTATGTGCCTGAGGGTTGTTTTTTGTGGGGCCTGGGGAATGCAGAGGCCTAGAAATAAACTAGGTTTGTTGTTACTATACAATTTATATGGATTTTTTTTTTAAGTGATACATTTCTCCTTTGGAAGTTACATCCATTCTCCTCTAGATGTCATTATGGATCTTTATAGGACTAGTATAGTTTATTTGGTACCATTTCTAAAAACAAGGCCAAAATACTCAGTTATGTAGGACGTTTGAGAAGTTTTAAAGTTTACTTGGAGGCTTTGGAGTTTCAGCATTTAGACTGTAGTCTAAAACATACATACTTTCTTCAGTATATACTGCAATTTAATAATTGTACCAAAAATTAACATTCATGATAAGACTTTGTATTTTATAGAGAACTTTCTCCTATATTATTTTATTCAGCCTTTAACAATAACCCCAAGAGATAAAATAGGCAATTTTATTAGTTTCTGTCATCCTAGGTTTTTTTGTTGTTTTGGGTTGGGGAAGGGGAGACTTTTTTTTTTTTCTTGGCTAATAGTCAAAGGTTTTCCCTTAAAATTAAATTTTTTATTTTGAGGTAATTGTAGATCGACCTACAGTTGTAAGAAATAATACAGAGATCCTATATATCCTTTATCCAGTTTTCCCCAATGTAACATCTTACATAACTATAGTGTCATATCACGTGTGGGATATTGACATTGATACAGTCAGGATACAAAACATTTCCATCTCCACAGGGATCCCTCACATTGCACATCCACTTGCCTCCCACCCAAACCCCCTCATTAATCCCTGGCAACCACTAATCTGTTCTCAATTTCTGTAATTTTGTCATTTAAGAAAAGTGTATAAATGGAATCATACATTATGTAACCTTTTGGGATTGGCTTTTTTCTCTTAGCATAATTCTATAAATTCATCCATATTGTATGTATCAGTAGTTGGTTCCTTTGTATTACTACGTAGTATTCCACAGTATGGATATACCACAATTTATTTATCCATTGAAGGACATCTGAGTTCTTTCCAGTTTGAGCTACTACAAATAAAGCTGTTATAAACATTTGTGTACAGGTTTTTGTATGAACTTAAACCTTCATTTCTCTGAAATAAGTAATGTCCAGGAGGGGAATTGCTGGGTCACATGGTAGTTGCATGTTTAGTGTTTTAAGAAACCGCTAAACATTTTCTAGAGTAACTATCCCATCTTACATTTCCACCCACCATCCCAACCCCTCCCCCATGGTAACCACCAGTCACTTCTCAGTGTCTGTGAGTCTACTGCTGTTTTGCTCACTTCATTTTGTTTTGTTTTTAGATTCCACAAATAGGTGAAATCATATGATATTTGTCTTTCTCCAACTGTCTTATTTCACTGAGCATAATACCCTCTAGGTCCATCCATGTTGTTGCAAATGGCAGGATTTTTCTTTTTTAAGGCTGATTCATATTCTATTATGTGGTATCTGTGTACCACATCTTCTTTATTCATTCATCTATTGATGGACACTTTGGTTGCTTCCATATCTTGGCTATTGTAAATGATGTGGTGATAAACATAGGGTGCATTTTTCTTTTAAAATCAGGGATTTTGTTTTCTTTGGGTAAATTCCTAGAAGTGGAATTACTGGGTCATATGATATTTCTACTTTCAGTTTGTTGAGGAGGTTCCACATTGCCTTCCATAGTGGCTGTACCAGTTTACATTCCCGTCAACACTGTAAGTGGGTTCCCTTTTCTCCACATCCTCGCCAATGCTTGTTATTTCTTATCTTTTGGATAGTGGCCATTCTAACTGGTGTGAGGTGATAACTCATTGTGGTTTTAATTTGCATTTCCCTGATGATTAGCAATGAGGAGCATTTTTCATGTGCCTGTTGGCCACCTGCATTTTTTTGGAAAAATGTCTGTTCGGGTCTTACGCTCATTTTTTTGTCATGTTATTTGTTTTTTTTTTGCTGTTGAGTCATATGAATTATTTATATATTTTGAATGTTAACCCCTTATCAGATAAATCATTAATGAATATATTCTCCCATATTATAGATCACCTTTTTGTTCTGTTGATGGTGTCCTTTGCTTACAGAAGCTTTTTAGTTTGATGTAGTCCCAGGGACTCATTTTTTAAAAATAACATTATTACACCTAAATAATGACAAATAATTCTGGTTTTCAAATATTCATTCAGCATTGAAGTTTCAGATTCTCTCATCTTTTTTTTCCCACCGTTTCTTTGTTTGAATCAGGATTGTAGTGAAGTCCACACTCTGCTATTGGTTGATACATTGTTTCTTTAATTTTCTATAGGTTCCATTCCTCCCTCTTTTCTCTCTCTCTCCTGTGCAATTTATTTATTAAAGAAACTCCATTTTCTGTTAAAGTTTCCCACAGCCTGGATTCTGTTGATTGCCCCCCCATGGGGTAGTTTAACATGTACTTTGCAGTTCAAAATGTCCCTCTATCCTCTAGGTCCTGTAAATTGGTATTTGGATATAGACGTTAATTAGATTCAGATTTTATTTCTTTTTGGCAAGAATACTTCATAGGTAGTGTTGTGTGCTTCCATTGTCTCTTCTTGTGATATTAGCTGTGATTGTTGCTCAATGCATAGTCCATCTAGTAATTCATTAGAGGCTGAAAAAAATGATGACATTTTAATTTTATCATAATTATTCCTTTGTTTTTAGCTGAGATATTTCTACAAAGAGAAATATTCCCTCATCTATTACTTGGTTATCTGGTGATACAGTTTGTATGTAAAAAGATAATTTTCCTTTATTTGCTATTTTCAGTATAATGACTTGGTTCCCTAGCATCCTCTTACAATGCTGGTCTTTTTTTTTTTTTTTAGCATTATTATTATAAATTTATAAATTTGAACATTTGGGCAACTTCAAATTCGAATTTGAATGTATTTGACTTTGACATATACCACAATGTATACTAAACTTCATTTGCCACTAGACTTTAACTGATGATTTCCTTTGAGACAACCACAATTCATATGTCTGTTTCAGATTTCAGTAATGTGATCAGCAAGAGTGATGTGAAGTCATTAGCTGAAGCTGATGAACAGGAAGTTGTGGCTGAGGTTCAGGTAAATATATTGGTCCTTTAACACATCTGTCTATTGTCCCTCTTTAAAGATTTGAGTCTAAAAATAAGGAAGGTGCTGTCTCAAAAAAATGTGCACTGCACCAGACTATATTCGTATTTAGAAAGTTTGAAAGATGTATCAAATTGGACGGAACAGAATTAAAGGAGTCAGTGGGAATAAGGAGATAGACTGACACTGGATCCTAATGGATGAGTAGGAAAGGTCTCACAGGTTTGGGGACAGAGTCAGATATGTCCTACACTAGTTTTAATGAGCCACAGTACAAGAATGTTAGACAAGACTATGTCCAGGAGAGAATATGAAGTAAATGATGTGAATGAGGTTTGTGAAAGTTCTGTTTGTGCTTATCTTGCTTTGGGAGGTAATAAGCACACTTTCATCATTAGGTTAAAACTTGGAAACCCCTAAAAGTTTATTATGTATACCATATAATACATCACATTAAACATCTTGTTACATATAATTTTCCTTCTTAAGCACTTATCACAGACTCTTGAATGTGTTTATCACCTAAGTGAAGAATATTGTTTTCAGGGCAGCAAAGAAACAAGTTTTGAATTTTCAGAAGGATGTGCTAGGTCAGTCATATTTACCTTCATGAGAATATCCTGAACAGCAAAGTTCTTTTTCACCTACTGAGTGTAACATTGTATATTCTATAGCAGTGTTTATTTTTACTAATTGATAAATGTGCACAGAGGTCCCCAGAAATATATGTATACTTCTACAACTCATGTTTTTTGTTTTTTTTAAGATTATCACTGCTGTTTTATGATTTTATTCTCCCATGTTAACTGTTGTTACTCAGTTGTTAACTGTTCAATTTTTGTATCTCTTTTACATCTGTATTTCCTCAATTTTTATTATATCACATGGTCATATATCATATACTATACAAAAATATTACTGCATGATACAGTTGGAGTTTGTGGAATGACTGATCTTGGTGTGCTTCGTTTGCAGGAATTTTATGGTGATTACATTGCCGTGAATCCACATTTGTTTTCCCTCAATATTTTGGGTTGCTGCCAGGTATGGAAGGAGAGTTATATTTAAGAAGTTTATTTGTCAAGTGGTAATTCAGCAAGTAATTGGACCTGTACAAAAAAATTCAAATATTTTCTCTGCATATACGTTTTTAACAAAAAGGGTCGAAATTGGGATCCCGCCCAGCTATCCAGAACAACTCAAGGACTGACAGCTCTCCTTTTATCTTTGAAGAAATGTCCCATGATTCGTTATCAGCTTTCATCAGAGGCAGCAAAGAGACTTGCAGAATGTGTTAAGGTATGGCATTCCCTATCGCCAGTTCTAAAACATTAAAACCATTCATTTCCTCATCATATTTCAGAAACTAAAGGAATATTTTATCTATGACCAAGGAGATGGTGTGTTAGGTTTACTGGCAAAGAGGTAGGTGTTTGTAATTTAAAACCAAAAGCAACAAATTAGAGCTAAGATTCTTAGGTTTAACCCAAGAAACATTTGTAAACTGTTTAACTTCTTATGATCCAATTAAACCAGTTGTAAAGAGAGTTTCAGATCCTAACCTCTTCAACAGGATGCTACTAAACTTTTCTAGCTTTTGAACCCTTTTATGAAAGCCTATGAAAGTGCAAGGAACTATTGTTAAATGTGGTTTTTATGTATTAATTTCTTATTTATGTCATTTCTCTCTGTAACTATCTGGTCAACCAAACCATATTCTCTCTCATCCACAGCAAGTAATAACTAAAGAATATGAACTGTTTGAATTCCGGCGAACTGAGGTTCCTCCATTGCTACTTATTTTAGATCGCTGCGATGATGCCATCACCCCATTGCTAAACCAGGTACAGAAGGATGATTTCAAGTAGTATTTGTCAAAATGAAGATGTGGAAATAAACAGCATGGTCCATTTATTTGCCTCCTTATTTTCGGCTATTCTTGTTTTTGCCTTGTATTTTCTGCTATTGTGTTATCACTATTCTTTAGCCACAGTCATCTTTGACTCTTTCTTCTGCCTCATCCTTCCTGTCTCTTCCTGCCACCATCTCCACCCCTCATATCAGGGCAACTTCTAAGTTCTATAGATTCTACTTTTCCAGTGTTTGTTTACTCTTTTTCATTCTTAGTGCTATTACTTTGGTATAAACCATAATCTTTTGTAGGAATATGGAAATAGTCAACTACTCTATTCCCCACTTTAAATTTCTCCCGCTCTGATATATTTCAAAGACCAACATTGTCAAATTACTTTTCCTAAAGCCCAGTTCTGATCTTATTATTCCTGGCTTAATAATCTTCATTGGTTCCCATTTACCTGCTTAAATACAGACTCCTGAACTTGGCTTCCTAGAGACGTCACAATATAGGCCCAAACTTATGTATAAAACCTATAGCTCATTACTGTGCAGGGATGCCACACAGTTTCCTGCTATCATTTCTATTCATGTTGTGACCTCTGTCTAAACCCTGAAATGTTTGGAATACCTTCTTTTCCCACCATCACCTATCAAAATTCTTCCCCTTTAAAACCAATCAAAACATTTTAAAGCCTTTATTCTATCAGTCAGCCATGTTCTTTTTTCCCTAAAATTATACTGTAGAAGTTTGTGTCTCTCATGTCTTGAGCTGCATTTTCCATGTTGTACCTTTGTTTTCACACTCTCCTAGGTTATATACATTCCTTCAAGGCAGACTGGGTCTTACCAGTGTTGGCTGTTCTGCAAGTACAAGCACAGTGCCCTGCACATAGTAATACTTTATTAACAGTGATTTTGAATTTGTAGGGAAAGGCACAGTCTGTATTTCAGTTTCTTCCCAGATGATAATAATGTTAATGCTAGGGAAACTCTGTAGCTCTGAAATGCAACTTCTCTGTGATTATGATAGCTTTATGCTCTAAAATTCAAAATAATATATGTTCACTAAAGAAATTTTGATAATATAAAAAAGTAGAAAGAAAAATGATTGCTTATAATTCTGTTTGCCAAAGAAAAGCAACCATTTGTTCAACAAATTTCACTGAGAGCCTACTATGTGCCAGGTACTATATTAAGTATTGGAGCTAAAAGGTTAAAAGATACAATTTCTGCTCCCAAAGAGTTCGTGGTCCAATGCAGAGATAATTAAACAGTTTTATTTATAGAGTAAGCGCTAATGGCAGAAACATGCACAGAGTGCTATGGGAGCATAAAATGTTTTGTTTTACTTGTGTTAAGTGCCCTAATGAAACTTGCTTTTTCAAGGATGCATCTGGATAATATTTTGGAAATGAAGCAACTTCTTTTATAACCTCTTAAATTATTTCTTAATAAACCTACATGGTTTAAGATGAAGTATTCATATGTAAGTATTTCTAGCATTTCGATTCTAGATTATGAGGGTAAATTACTGGAAAATACTTCGTTTTATCTAATGGGGTATCATTTAAAGTAACTCATTCTCCATAAACGGTAAGAAGGCAAAATTTGGGGTTTCTCTTCTCCATTTTTAATGTTCACATTTTTATTTTTATTTTTCATATTATTATTATTTTATTTATTTATTATTTGTTTTTTTGAGAGGGCATCTCTCATATTTATTGATCAAATGGTTGTTAACAACAATAAAATTCTGTATAGGGGACTCAATGCACAATCATTAATCAACCCCAAGCCTAATTCTCAACAGTCTCTAATCTTCTGAAGCATAACGAACAAGTTCTTACATGGTGAACAAGTTCTTACATAGTGAATAAGTTCTTACATGGTGAACAGTGCAAGGGCAGTCATCACAGAAACTTTCAGTTTTGATCACACATCATGAACTATAAACAAGTCAGATATGATTATTCTTTTGATTTTTATACTTGATTTATATGTGAATCCCACATTTCTCCCTTATTATTATTATTTTTAATAAAATGCTGAAGTGGTAGGTAGATGCAAGATAAAGGTAGAAAACATAATTTAGTGCTGTAAGTGCGCAAATGTAGATGATCAGGTCTGTGCCTATAGACTAAGTATTAATCCAAGCTAGACAAGGGCAACAAAACATCCACAGATGCAGAAGATTTCTCTCATAAAGTTCACATTTTTTAAGACTGAAAACCAATCCTTCATAATTCACTTTAAGTAAAAATATAAAATAAAATAGGTTCAGAGGCAGGCTTCTGAATATGTGTGTTTTAGTTAAATGGTAAGGTTTTTTTCTGATAATATTAGTGTTCCTAGGATAAATATAGCACCACTCAAATCTGTAAGAACACACTTTTTATGCTGCAGAAAACCACAGAAGCATACAGGAAATGGTACAGCTTGTAACTGCAGTACCAGTATAGCCCTATCTGTGAAGTAAAAAATATAGTCTTAATTCACAGGCAAAAATTGGAGCTGATGATAGATCTGATTTGTTTTCTATCAGGAATATTAATCTTGCTGCCCTTTTTCCAAAATTGTGAATTCTAAAATTACTTTGACTTTGGGATGTTTAGCCAATTAAAATGGCAATCTTAATGCTTAGTAAGCACAAAGTATTAATAAAATTTGAACTAAATAGAGACCTCCATGTAAAGAAGAGTAGTCACTAAGAATGTTAGAAGTTTTTGTTTTCCTGAACGTTTACTATTTCCATATTTTGTCAGTTACCAATATTTTTTTGTCATTGTTTTTCATTTAGTGGACATATCAAGCCATGGTACATGAACTGCTGGGCATAAACAACAATCGGATTGATCTTTCCAGAGTGCCGGGGATCAGTAAAGATTTAAGAGAGGTGGTCCTATCTGCTGAAAATGATGAATTCTATGCTAATGTAGGTGGTTTAAAATTTTTCTTCTTTGATTTTAGTTGCTTTTATGTAAAAAGGTCAATATTGACTTGTTAGAATGAGACTAGGAATGGGATTTCATGTGGAACGATGATAGAGACATCCTGTAGGTTAACTGCATTTCAAGGGAAGGCAGAAGGCTTGGATTCTGATCCTTTAGCAATATTTTTTTCATAGTAATCACAAACTTAGTTTTACACTTTTAAAATTAGAACTCAATTTATTTATTTCCCCCTTTCTGTAGCCCTTTGTGAGAATAATAATGGTGTTCATCACCAGTATCCTGGCCAGTGTCCAGATTTGGTAATTATAAAGGAATTTTCTTGCCATTCAATTCTAACTATATTCAGAATTCCTTTTCACTTCTTCTTTTAAACTGTCTGAAAGACAAACTCATTGATAATACTGTTTTCAACTTCCTTTTTTCACAGAATATGTACCTGAACTTTGCTGAGATTGGTAGTAATATAAAGAACCTAATGGAAGACTTTCAGAAGAAGAAACCTAAAGAACAGCAAAAACTAGAATCAATAGCAGACATGAAGGTAAATTGAACATGTTCATGGATGACTAACATGCAAGACTTTGGAACTATTCATGTAAGCAACATTTCTAGAATATTCTGGGTCTTATTTCTGCCTTGATTCATTTGGTTTGGTTTGAGATAATTTACTGTAGTGTTTTTCTTTAAGAAATAGGGTGAAAACTTCCTAATAAGCCATGTGCTTCTTTCCATTCTCCAGTTATATTTGGACTATTTAGAGATTCAGTCTACTGACATACACCAGTTCTTCTCTTGTTAAGCATAACAAAATGCCATGTGATTGGAAGTTATATATGTCTTAGCCTGGGCAGAAGAAAAACTCCCAATTTTTTTTCCTATCTTCATGAATGCCTGTCCTTGGTCAAGAAATAACAAAACCCCCAAATGATGTTTTCTTTCCCATGGTAGGCCTTTGTTGAGAATTACCCACAGTTCAAGAAGATGTCTGGGACTGTATCAAAGCATGTGACAGTTGTTGGAGAACTGTCTCGATTGGTCAGTGAGCGGAATCTGCTGGAGGTTTCGGAAGTTGAGCAAGAACTGGCCTGTCAAAATGACCATTCTAGTGCTCTCCAGGTACCTATTCAGTCCAATTTGATGAGCACCTACTATGTGTAAAGCACTGTGCCAGGCAGAGCAAGAGATACAAAGGCAAGTAATCCTCTTCACCAACATGGAATTTACAATCTAATGAGCTGAAACAAGAACACAAATATTATTTAAGATAATCATATGATAAGACTACAGAACAGTAATGTGCACTCCTAAAGGATTCAGGCAGTTAGTTGATTATTTAGGAGGCCATCCCAGACTACTAGAAAGAATACTAGACTAAAATAAGAAGATCTGGATTTTAGTGGTCAGTTTGCCACTTACTGGCTTTGTGACCTGGAGCTATTGGTTTAATCTGTGAGACAGTTTCCTCATTTGTGAAATGGGCATAATGATACTTATGTCACAGGATGTGTTAAGAAGATTTTAAAGACATATATTATCTAAGTTTTCTGTTATTGAACATCTACTTTTCATTCTACAAACACGAATGTTAGTTATATGTACATATTGCTCTAAGGATCTAGAGGTACAAAGATGAGTAAGATACCATCCTTTTCCTCAAAAGAACTCACACTGTAAAAGGGAAGAAAGAAATTTAAACTAGGAATTATAATACCATGCAGTAAGTGCTATACTAAAGATATTTACAAAGGTATACGAAATACAGAGGAAGGACAACTGTTTTCCCTAAGGCTGAGCCTTCTTAGAGCTTCTTAGAGATGATGATATTAGATTTTGGTCTGGACAAATAAATAAGTATAAGTGTACCAAAAAAGGGGAAAGATTCTTGGCAGAGAGAATGCAAGCATGAAGGTGTGGGGAAAAAAAAATTAAGGGAATAGAGAATAATTTAGTATAGCTAGTGCAGGGTACAAGATGAGGAATGGTTTTAGGTAAGCCAGAAAGACAGACTGGGGCCTGGTTTTGGCCACTGCAAGGAGGTTAGGCTTTATTCTTAAAATGATAGGAAATAACAGAGGATTTTAGAAGTGATATAATCAGATGCTGGCCTCAAGAAATTTATATGAAGTTAAAGGGACAAAACTAAAACACAAAAAACAATTACGCAGTGTTTCAAGATAATATTTACTTAAGCCAAAATTGTGATACTGACTATAGTAAGAGTTGAGGTTATTAGGGAGAGTTCCTTAGAGAAGGTGCTATTAAGATGGACCATAAAAAATGAATAGAATCTGGAGGAGGATTTTAGTCACAGATATTAGTGCAGGCAAAGATGCAGCAGTATGCAGAAAATAGTAACAGTTTGACAAAGCAAAAACTGAAGGAACGAAACAGCAGCAGACTCACAGAACCCAAGAATGGACTAACAGTTGCCAAAGGGAAAGGGACTGGGGAGGGTGGGTGGGAAGGGAGGGAGAAGGGGAATAAGGGACATTACGATTAGCACACATAATGTAGCCAGGGGTGGGGCAGGGGGCACGAGGAAGGCAGTATAGCACAGAGAAGACAAGTAGTGACTCTACAGCATCTTACTATGCTGATAGACAGTGACTGTAATGGGGTATGTGGTGGGACTTGATAATGGAGGGAATCTAGTAACCACAATGTTGCTCATGTAATTGAATATTAATGATACCAAAAAAAAAAAAAAATAATAATAATAATAATAACAGTTTGACCTGTTGAGAGTGGGTGTGGAAGAGAAACAGGAGATAAAATTGAACTGGAAAACAAGAACCAGTTTATGAAGTAGCTAGTAAGAGGAATTTGTACTTGCTGAGATAGGCAGAGAAATCCAGTATAAGGTCTTATGTAGAAAGCTGATATAATAAAAGCAGTATTTGAGGAAATTCAGTCTAGTCCTAACTAGTCCTTATGCTTTGAAAGTGAAAAAACTGAAGTCAGAGAGGCTAGTGATTCATAGTGATAGTAGTAAAAATGTACAGCAAGGGCAAATATGAGAGACATTTCAAAGGGAGAAAACACCAATTTAGTGACAGATTGGATAAAGGATGACAGGATAGAACAAATCAGAAATAATTCCAGAGTTCCTGAGAAATGACAAAATTTGGTATCATTGACAATAAGTAATTAAAATCTTAATGGGAGATAGCCATTTTAAGCCACTTATTATTTGAAGCATTTCCTTCTTAATAGGGCCCTGTGTTCTACCACAGTCTTTTTCTTTCCCTGCTGCAATTCTACTTTATAAAATAAGGCCAGCAAAGTATAATGGAAATAACACAAGCTTTGGAGCCAGACTGTCTTGGCTTATATACTGTCTCTAAATACCAGTTTATTTGAGAAAATTACTGACTGCCCAAGTCTTGGGGATAATGATTTCAGATTTTTCAATTGTTACCAGGATTCAGTGAGATACAAAAATACTTCACATATGATAGGTTCTTTGTTAATGTTGGTTCCTTTCCTCTAAACATAATTTTTTAAATATATGGTACAACCAAAAGAAAGAAATCTACCCATCTGTGGTAGGTAGAGTTATACCAAAGTCTTTAACTAGGACTTATGGTTATTGGCTTTTAATTCTTTTTAATGTTCATCAAGATTTCCTCTGAAAACACTATCATTTTGAAAATCATAAAGATATTATTTGCTTTATAATTATGAAAAACTCATCAGCACTTGGAAAGTTTATCCCTTTGTTTTTATATATTCACAGAGAACTTTTTAGGTTGTCATTTTTTAATTGTATTAAATTCTAGTTCTTAAATAGATAATCAAAGTACTTGGTGAAAGAGATATATAGTAAAAACAGTCTTACTAATTTCACATGCATTCATACAGTTATTCTCTGTATGTGAAAGCCTGTGTGTGTATGTCTCTCTCTCTTTTTAAAAATTCAGCTGATACCATACTGTACACATAGTTCTGCATTTTGCTTTTTCACTTAACCATGTATCTCAGAAACTGTTCTACATCAGAACCTAAACACTCATTCATCTTTTTTTTAATTAATAAGGTATCATTGATATACAATCTTTTAAAAGTTTCACATGAGCAACATTGTGGTTTCAACATTCATCCATATTATCAAGTCACCCCCCCCAACCCATTCAATCACTGTCTATCAGAGTAGTAAGATGCTATAGAGTCATTACTTGTCTTCTCTGTGCTGTACTGTCTTCCCTGAAACACTCATTCTTTTTAATCACTAAATAGTAGTATTCCTTTGTAAAGATGTATCACAATCTATTTAACTTGGCCAACAACACTACTAATAACAGTTCATAGTTGTTTTGTGGGCTTAAAGTATTATGATGAAAACTTTTTATTTTTCTCAATAAAATGATTTTCTTCTGATTAAATATAAGCAAAATTCTGTCCTGTTACTAAATTTAAATTTCCTTATTTTTCTTTATCATTTTTTTCCCTTTAAAACAATAGAATCAAACTTGATCACTAGCCAATTTTAGTATCTTTATCATTTTGTATCTTTCTACCATATGAAAAGCAGTTAGAAAATGTTGTAATTCCTTGCCTGAAATCTTATTTTTGTTCACTTTAAAAGAAAAATAGATACTTTAAAATGTGAAGTCCATTTGTGGTCTACTTTACATTTTTTAAAGTTGTCTTTTAAAGGTTTTCTTGCCCATGGTATTAGGGTCTTACAGTGAGCAGTTGATGAGACTCCCCCATGATAAAAGATTTCTCTGGTAACATGATTTCAATAGTCTGTAAAGGGAACTTTTGTTTGATAATGAGTAGATGCCAGGGGCCTGACCTCTAGAAGGGTTATAGCATTCCTTGGCTTGACCTTAGGTGGTAATACATCATGAAGCAATGAGTTGAGGTTTTTGAGTTGAGATGGGGTTTGCTTTTTTTGAATAGTAACTGTATCATGGTAAGAAAAAAATTTATATATTGCTAAAAATTAACCTATATATTGCTGCCACTTCCAACCAGTTATTCTACAGGCCAACAAAAATTTGATTCAGAAGAATTTCACTAGACCCAAACTATGGTTGGGATATATCCATAGCCTTGGAAAAGACTCGTTTGATTAGTAAGGAAGATTTTTTTCATGCCATGAGAGAAACTTCATCCCGAAGTAAGCAATTTTTCCTCCCTGTGTGGTCATATAAATATTAACTTGGAAGAAGGAACTAGTCCATTTTATATCCTTCTTTCCTGGCTATGGGTGAAAGATCTCAAGTTGTCCTATTAATGACACATTGTAAATATTCAATAAACATTTGTTAGAAAAGTGAAGAGAACGTTCTATTGAAGTGTAACTAAATAGTGGCTAAGAACTTGAGCCATTGTTGGCTTGGATTTGAAAACATTACTTAGCCTACTCCGAGTCTTAGTCTTTTTGTGTGTAAAATGGGATGAAATAGTACTTACCTCAAGGATTTTTCTGAGTGCAATGAGCTAATACATGTAAAGCACTTAGTATGGTACCTGGTACTTATTCAATAAGCGGTAACTTTCATGATTATCTGTATTATTATTGGATGCTGTGTTCTATTTTCTTTGTGGCATCCAGGACATGTTTTTTAGTCCACTTATGACCTTAGATGGCTCCCTGAATTCAAAAGGGTTTTTTGCTTCTCATTACAATCATCAGCAAAGTGTTTAGGATGCATTGAGCTGACAATTTTTACTTTTACCAATTAAGAGTAAAAATCATCCTTTTCTCTCTAAACCAGCGTTTAACCTGTGTTTCAGAAACAGTGTTGACCAGCAGAAGATCTACAGCAAAGCTAAATCTTATATTGATTAGTCCTTAAGAATACTGACTCAGCTTATTTACCAGTCAGCAGAATTGGGTCCTGCCTTCTTTCTATCATTTTTCCTAGATAAGTTCTTTATTGTCCCACAGCACTGTTCTCACAGACTGTTAAATTAGACTCTTTTTAAAAATTATATCAGCATGTTGAATGCTTCTGCCAATTCCATCTTGCTGTTCGAATCCGTTTGCTTGCAATACTATTCATTGACTATTTTACAGCATTAATGTGATACTAAATAACAAAGTTGAGATTAGCTCATTGCACTCACAAAAATAACAAAGCAGGCTCTTTAGGTTAAATTAGAGCAAAAATGGAGATATCTTTAGTTGCCGACTTCATCTGTAATTTGCACAATGGTTTAAAATGTAGGTATATCATTACACAGCTTTTTTCTTATTGTGTTGCTTCATCATAGTTTTGGTGGAAGACAACAGAAAAAATAGGAAAGTAGTCACCCCAGAACAACAGAACAATCTCTAAATATCAGAAAATAATTGTTTTTAATTAATTTCTTTTAAGTGAACATTACTTCCTCCTTGAAACTTGACCTTCAAAGATAGTGTTTTTGCTTATCTTTTCCTGTGCCTTGGTAAGGCCTACACAAATATTAGAATTTAATGGATGATTTTTTTGAATACTATCGTCTTTTTTTTTTGGTATATATATTTTTTGCTATCATTAATATACAGTTACATGAGCAACATTGTGGTTACTAGATTCCCCCCATTATCAAGTCCCCACCACGTACCCCATTATAATCTCTGTCCATCAGCAAAGTAAGATGCTATAGAATCACTACTTGTCCTCTCTGTGCTATACAGCCTTCCCTGTCCCCCCGCCCCCCTCATTATGTGCGCTAATAATAATACCACTTTTTCCCCTTATCCCTCCCTTTCCACCTATCCTCCCCAGTCCCTTTCCCTTTGGTAACTGTTAGTCCATTCTTGGGTTCTGTGAGTCTGCTGCTGTTTTGTTCCTTCAGTTTTTGCTTTGTTCTTATGCTCCACAGATTAGTGAAATCATTTGGTACTTCTCTTTCTCCACCTGGCTTATTTCACTGAGCATAATACCCTCTAGCTCCAGCCATGTTGTTGCAAATGGTAGGATTTTTTTTCTTCTTATGGCTGAATAATATACCATTCTGTATATGTACCACATCTTCTTTATCCATTCATCTACTGATGGACACTTAGGTTGCTTCCATTTCTTGGCTACTGTAAATAGTGCTGTGATAAACATAGGGGTTCATATGTCTTCTTCAAACTGGGATCCTGCATTCTTTGGGTAAATTCCTAGGAGTGGAATTCCCAGGTCAAATGGTATTTCTATTTTTAGTTTTTTCAGGAACCTCCATACTGCTTTCCACAATGGTTAAACTAGCTTACATTCCCACCAGCAGTGTAGGAGGGTTCCCCTTTCTCCACATCCTCACCAACATTTGTTGTTGTTTGTCTTTTGAATGGTGGCCATCCTAACTGGTGTGAGGTGATATCTCATTGTGGTTTTAATTTGCATTTCTCTGATGATTAGGGATGTGGAGCATCTCCTCATGTGCCTGTTGGCCATCTGAATTTCTTCTTTGGAGAACTGTTCAGCTCCTCTGCACATTTTTAAATTGGATTATTTGCTTTTTGTTTGTTGAGGTGGGTGAGCTCTTTGTATATTTTGGATGTCAACCCCTTATCGGATATGTCATTTATGAATATATTCTCCCATACTGTAGGATGTCTTTTTGTTCTACTGATGGTGTCCTTTGCTGTACAGAAGCTTTTTAGTTTGATATAGTCCCACTTGTTCATTTTTGCTTTTGTTTCCCTTGCCTGGGGAGATAAGTTCATGAAGAAGTTGCTCGTGTTTATATTCAAGAGAGTTTTGCCTGTGTTTTCTTCTAAGAGTTTTATGGTTTCATGACTCACATTCAGATCTTTGATCTATTTCGAATTTACTTTTGTGTATGGAGTTAGAAAGTAATCCAGTTTCATTCTCTTGCATATAGCTGTCCAGTTTTGCCAACACCAGCTGTTGAAGAGGCTTTCATTTCCCCATTGTACATCCATGGCTCCTTTATCTTATATTAATTGACTGTATATGCTTAAGTTAATATCAGGACTCTCTATTCTGTTCCATTGGTCTATGGGTCTGTTCTTGTGCCAGTACCAAATTGTCTTGATTACTGTGGCTTTGTAGTAGAGCTTGAAGTTGGGAAGCGATATCCCCCCTGCTTTACTCTTCCTTCTCAGGATTGCTTTGGCTATTTGGGGTCTTTTGTGATTCCATATGAATTTTAGAACTATTTGCTCTAGTTGATTGAAGAATGCTGTTGGTATTTTGATAGGAATTGCATTGAATCTGTAGACTGCTTTAGGCAAGATGGCCATTTTGACGATATTAATTCTCCCTATCCATGAGCAGGGGATGTGTTTCCGTTTATTGGTATCTTCTTTAATTTCCCTCATGAGTGTCTCGTAGTTTTCAGAGTACAGGTCTTTCACTTCCTTGGTTAGGTTTATTCCTCGGTATTTCATTCTTTTTGATGCAATTATGAATGGAATTGTTTTCCTGATTTCTCTTTCTGCTAGTTCATTGTTAGTGTATAGGAATCCAAAAGATTTCTGTGTATTAATCTTTTTTTTTTTTTAATTTGAAAAAACAAGATTTATTCCAACTTTTAAATTAGTTACAAAGCAAAGTGCATTCTAACCTCATATTACTGGATTAAGAAAATATTACAAAAATTTCACTAAAACAAATATTTATAAAGCTCATAAAATTCTGAAACATGCAGTGCACTATCACTCAGAAATGGGAAAATAATGTCATAAAAATGGAAAATTACTTTCTCACCTTAACAATGTCATAAGACAATATCATGCAACATAGAGTACATTATTTAGAAATTTGAACATACTGAAATTGTTTGATACAAAATATTTCATTAGGGGATTTTCTAAGGTACCTACTTGTGACAGGGAGGAGTGAAGATGTTTCTGCTCCATTTCTGTTCTTACAGCTTCCCTGAACATACTCTTCTGTGTCTTGCCAATGGGTTTCAGCCCTGGTGTGGGAAAGTTGGGGTTCCTATGGCCAGGATCCTCACTGAACTTAAACCACCTGATGATGTAACTGGCCTGTTGCTAGGCTACCACTTCCACACCTTTAGGCAATAAGCTATTATTGTGCTATATAGAGAGCTCGGCCCAGTGCTCTGGGCAGAGGCGTAGAATCCCATCCACTCAGAGCGAGTCTGCATGCAGCAAGCCGGTCCCCATCTCCGGGCCTCTCTGCTCCAACTCCCACCCCCACAGCCATCTCAGTCCCCATCGGCGCTGCCACCACTCCAGCCTCCGCTCTCCTGCAGCCCCGCAGCTCTGCAGCAATGCAGCAGCCCAGAGCACTGGGCAGAGCTCTCCATATAGAGTCAGTAACACGTTTTGCCCAGCAGTGAGCAAGCTGACCAGGGCAGCCGAGAATCCAGGCCACAGAAAAATTCACTTTCTCCACATGTAAGCATCATTATACTCCCTTTCAGATAAGGATTCTGAGGCTCAGAAGCGTTCACTATGTTGTCTAAGTTTTGGAAGTGCCAAAATTTGAATTCTAGAACCCTGTCTTTGTCTTACCAATGGGTCTCAGCCCCAGGCCAGTTCACTATGGATTCAGTGAGACCGAGGAATGACAATAGAATGTTCTGGGGGTAAAAGGGTTCATTACCTGGCTTGTTCTTCCTGAGATAGGTCAAGCACTACAATTATATCTGTAACCCTCCTTCATCTCTGCCTCCACCCAGAGCACTGGGCAAAACTCTCCATATAGTGACTGACTCAGTCAATAATAGCTTATTGCCCATGAGTGTGGAAGCAGTGCAGTACATCAAGTAGTTTAGGTTCAGGTGAGGATCCTGGCCAAAGGCTCCTGTGACCAGGATTCTCACCTGGCCCTGGCTGGCTGGCTCACTACACACTTGTGGGCAATATGCTGTCATTAACTGTATATAAAGAGATCCGCCCAGTGCTCTGGGCGACATGGTGGCACAGCTGCAAGGATGCAGGACAGCAGAGACAAGATTGTAGTAGTGGCAGCACCGAGAACAGAGACCGAGACAGCTGTGGAGGCAGAGAGGCCCAGAGGCAGAGGCCGGCCCGCTGCACGCAGACTCGCTCTGAGTGGATGGGACTCTACTGATTGATCTGCCTCCATGGAAATAAAGTTGGGTATAAATCCTTTCACCCCATGAACATTTCACTGTTATTTCTTTGGTCACACTGAATCCACAGTGAACGTGTCTGGGGCTGAAACCCATTGGCAAGACATCCCTGCACCCTTCTTATTATAACACTAGAGTTTTTTTGATGAATATGACATCATGGCTATGAACTGGTTACCATTAACACTGAAATGCAGTGTAAAGAAAATGTTAAGTTCCATGACAAGGATTTTCACCTGACCGTGGTCTGCCTGACCACCAGGCACATGCAATGCTTGCAGGTGCAGGCTTGCACATATGTGGGCAATATGTCATTACTGACTCTATATAAAGAGCTCCTTCCCAGGGCTGCAGGACTACAAGCCTGCAGAGAGTGCTCAAGGCAGAAACAGGCCTGCTGCCTGCAGACTTGCCCTGAGGTGGATGGGATTCTAGTGCTTGACCTGCCACCATGAGAATAAAGCTGGCTATAAACTCTTTTACCCCAAGAATGTTCCACTGTCATTTTTTGGTCTCACTGAATCCAGAGTGAATGTGTCTGGGGCTGAAACCCTCAGATGAGACATGCATAGTTTTTACTTTAAGTTAAAATTTCTAAAATCTCAGTGTTTGCACGTAAACTGAAAAAATACTTATCTAAACTGTGACACACACTTGGTACATCCTTTTGGGGTCAACCTGTTCCCCATATATATACATATACATATTTTATAATTATTTTTTATTGAAGGGTAGTTGACAGTATTACATTACATTAGTTTCAGTTGTACAACACAGTGATTCAACATTTATATACATGATAATTCTAGGTACCAGCTATCACCATACCAAGTTGTTACAATATTTTGACTATATTCCTTATGCTATACATTACATCCCGGTTACTTATTTATTTTACAATTGGAAGTGTGTACTATTTTTTTTTCTTTTTTTGTGAGGGCATCTCTCATATTTATTGGTCAAATGGTTGTTAACAACAATAAAATTCTGTATAGGGGAGTCAATGCTCAATGCACAATCATTAATCCACCCTAAGCCTAATTTTCGTCAGTCTCCAATCTTCTGAAGCATAACGAACAAGTTCTTACATGGAGTACAAATTCTTACATAGTGAATAAGTTACATGGTGAACAGTACAAGGGCAGTCATCACAGAAACTTTTGGTTTTGCTCATGCATTATGAACTATAAACAGTCAGTTCAAATATGAATACTCATTTGATTTTTATACTTGATTTATATGTGGGTACCACATTTCTCTCTTTATTATTATTATTTTTAATAAAATGCTGAAGTGGTAGGTAGATACAAGATAAAGGTAGAAAACATAGTTTAGTGTTGTAAGAGAGCAAATGTAGATGATCAGGTGTGTGCCTGTAGACTATGTGTTAATCCAAGCTAGACAAGGGCAATAAAACATCCACGTATGCAGAAGATTTCTGTCAGAACAGGGGGGGTGAGGTTCTAAGCCTCACCTCTGTTGATCCCCAATTTCTCACCTGATGGCCCCCCTGTGACTGTGCCTGTCTTAGGTTGTTCCTCCCTTGAGGAATCTTACCCGTCTCTGGCTAACCAGTCATCTTCCGGGGCCATACAGGGAAATGTAAAGTTGGTAAGTGAGAGAGAAGCCTTATTGTTTGAAAAGGTTAGCTTTTTACTTCTTTGCATATTTATGCCCTGTGGCTTCTATGCCCAGCATTTGTCTCGAGGTATCTTTACCACTTGGAAGAATTATGATACTCGGTAAATTTGATAAGAGGCACGAATTCTATTTAAGGGTTGTAATTAGGAAGGAAGAAGAAAAGCTATAGAAGTAGCAGGTGGAAGAAAACGTGGGAAGATTGATTATTTCTTTGACATATCTTCTTGTAGAATGACTTCAGCATGTATAGGTTTTAAACTACTAATTAAATTGCGCACACACATTAACATAATAGGAGTATAGTTACATAACCTAAGCATACCTGTAATTACCAGCCTTCTCCAGTAAAACCAAGAAAACCAGTTAGGCACCTTAGGCATTTGTGAAAACTTATCTATGATATGGTGGATATTGTCCAACTGAGCTTGAACAGTCTGAGAGAAATCAGACAAATTAAAACGACCCATTCCTGGGGACTGTTCACATCCCACATGCCCTTTTAACAGTAAATAGTCTGTAGTTGTAAGATTTTGGAGCGCTACGATTTGCACTTCTCCTAATTCTTGTTTGAGTTCCAACAGTATAGATCCAGTCAAATTTGTTGTTTTACTGTATGCACAGGCCAGCTTAGATATCTCCTTCTTCTTTCCCATGGCAAGTCCAGGAACTGGTTGGATGAGTGCATCTACAGCTGTAGCAGTGCGTGGATCTTTGTTGGGGTTTTTTGATGATCATCTTCTGGCATGAGTCTTCCAGAGAGTGCTGATGTTGGAAGTTCTTTTTCATATCGTATCTTAGTTCATTTTCGGGGTAGCCCAGTTAGACTTTGATCCTCTGTATAAACACAAACAGACCCTTTGCCTATACTTTTATATGCCCTTTATACCCTTGTGTAGGACTCATTGGAGGTCTCCACAGAGGAACTGCCTTTTTTTATTTTGGTATCATTAATCTACACTTACATGACGAATATTATGTTTACTAGGCTCTCCCCTATACCAGGTCCCCCCTATATACTCCTTTACAGTAACTGTCCATCAGCATAGCAAATGTTGTAGAATCACTACTTGCCTTCTCTGTGATGTACAGCCCTCCCCTTTCTCCCACCCCCCCATGCATGCTAATCTTAATACCCCCCTTCTTCTTCCCCCACCTTATCCCTCCCTACCCACCCATCCTCCCCAGTCCCTTTCCCTTTGGTACCTGTTAGTCCATTCTTGAGTTCTGTGATTCTGCTGCTGTTTTGTTCCTTCAGTTTTTCCTTTGTTCTTATATTCCACAGATGAGTGAAATCATTTGGTATTTCTCTTTGTCCGCTTGGCTTGTTTCGCTGAGCATAATACCCTCCAGCTCCATCCATGTTGCTGCAAATGGTAGGATTTGCCCTTTTCTTATGGCTGAGTAGTATTCCATTGTGTATATGTACCACATCTTCTTTATCCATTCTTCTATTGATGGACATTTAGGTTGCTTCCAATTCTTGGCTATTGTAAATAGTGCTGCAATAAACATAGGGGTGCACTGATCTTTCTCATACTTGATTGCTGCATTCTTAGGGTAAATTCCTAGGAGTGCAATTCCTGGGTCAAATGGTATGTTTGTTTTGAGCATTTTGATGTACCTCCATACTGCTTTCCACAATGGTTGAACTAATTTACATTCCCACCAGCAGTGTAGGAGGTTTCCCCTTTCTCCACAGCCTCGCCAGCATTTGTTGTTGTTTGTCTTTTGGATGGCAGCCATCCTTACTGGTGTGAGGTGATACCTCATTGTAGTTTTAATTTGCATTTCTCTGATAATTAGCGATGTGAAGCATCTTTTCATGTGCCTGTTGGCCATCTGTATTTCTCTTTTGGAGAACCATCTGTTCAGTTCCTCTGCCCATTTTTAAATTGGGTTATTTGTTTTTTGTTTGTTGAGGCGTGTGAGCTCTTTATATATTCTGGACGTCAAGCCTTTATCGGATGTGTCATTTTCAAATATATTCTCCCATACTGTAGGGTTCCTTTTTGTTCTATTGATGGTGTCTTTTGCTATACAGAAGCTTTTCAGCTTAATATAGTCCCACTTGTTCATTTTTGCTGTTGTTTTCCTTGCCCGGGGAGATATGTTCAAGAAGAGGTCACTCATGTTTATGTCTAAGATGTTTTTGCCTATGTTTTCTTCCAAGAGTTTAATGGTTTCATGACTTACATTCAGGTCTTTGATCCATTTTGAGTTTACTTTTGTATATGGGGTTAGACAATGGTCCAGTTTCATTCTCCTAATGTAGCTGTCCAGTTTGGCCAGCACCATCTGTTGAAGAGACTGTCATTTCACCATTGTATGTCCATGGCTCCTTTATCAAATATTAATTGACCATATATGTTTGGGTTAATGTCTGGATTCTCTAGTCTGTTCCATTGGTCTGTGGCTCTGCTCTTGTGCCAGTACCAAATTGTCTTGATTACTATGGCTTTATAGTAGAGCTTGAAGTTGGGGAGTGAGATCCCCCCTACTTTATTCTTCTTTCTCAGGATTGCTTTGGCTATTCAGGGTTTTTGGTGTTTCCATATGAATTTTTGAATTATTTGTTCCAGTTCATCGTAGAATGTTGCTGGTAGTTTCATAGAGATTGCATCAAATCTGTATATTGCTTTGGGCAGGATGGCCATTTTGACGATATTAATTTTTCCTAGCCACGAGCATGGGATGAGTTTCCATCTGTTAGTGTCCCCTTTAATTTCTCTTAAGAGTGACTTGTAGTTTTCAGAGTATAAGTCTTTCACTTCTTTGGTTAGGTTTATTCCTAGGTTTTTTTTTTTTTGATGCAATTGTGAATGGAGTTGTTTTCCTGATTTCTCTTTCTGTTGGTTCATTGTTAGTGTATAGGAAAGCCACAGATTTCTGTTTGTTGATTTTGTATCCTGCAACTTTGCTGTATTCCGATATCAGTTCTAGTAGTTTTGGGGTGGAGTCTTTAGGGTTTTTTATGTACAGTATCATGTCATCTGCAAATAGTGACAGTTTAACTTCTTTACCAATCTGGATTCCTTGTATGTTCTTGTTTTGTCTGATTGCCATGGCTAGGACCTCCAGTACTATGTTAAATAACAGTGGGGAGAGTGGGCCTCCCTGTCTAGTTCCCGATCTCAGAGGAAATGTTTTCAGCTTCTCGCTGTTCAGTATAACGTTGGCTGTGGGTTTATCATAGATGGCCTTTATTATGTTGAGGTACTTGCCCTCTATTCCCATTTTGCTGAGAGTTTTTATCATGAATGGATGTTGAACTTTGTCAAATGCTTTTTCAGCATCTATGGAGATGATCATGTGCTTTTTGTCTTTCTTTTTGTTGATGTGGTGGATGATGTTGATGGACTTTCGAATGTTGTACCATCCTTGCATCCCTGGGGTGAATCCCACTTGGTCATTGTTTATGATCCTTTTGATGTATTTTTGAATTCGGTTTGCTAATATTTTGTTGAGTATTTTTGCATCTACGTTCAGCAGGGATATTGGTCTGTAGTTTTCTTTTTTGGAGGGGTCTTTGCCTGGTTTTGGTATTAGGGTGACGTTAGCTTCATAGAATGAGTTTGGGAGTATCCCCTCCTCCTCTATTTTTTGGAAAACTTTAAGGAGAATGGGTATTATGTCTTCCCTGTATGTCTGATAAAATTCCGAGGTAAATTCATCTGGCCCGGGGGTTTTGTTCTTTGGTAGTTTTTTGATTACCACTTCAGTTTCGTTGCTGGTAATTGGTCTGTTTAGATTTTTTGTTTCTTTCTGGGTCAGTCTTGGAAGGTTCTATTTTTCTAGGAAGTTGTCCATTTCTCCTAGGTTTCCCAGCTTGTTAGCATATAGGTTTTCATAGTATTCTCTAATAATTCTTTCTATTTCTGTGGGGTCCGTCGTGATTTTTCCTTTCTCTTTTCTGATACTGTTGATTTGTGTGGACTCTCTTTTCCTCTTAATAAGTCTGGCTAGAGGCTTATCTATTTTGTTTATTTTCTCGAAGAACCAGCTCTTGGTTTCATTGATTTTTGCTATTGTTCTATTCTTCTCAATTTTATTGATTTCTTCTCTGATCTTTATTATGTCCCTCCTTCTGCTGGCCTTAGGCCTCATCTGTTCTTCTTTTTCCAATTTCGATAATTGTGACATTAGACTACTCATTTGGGATTGTTCTTCCTTTTTAAAATATGCTTGGATTGCTATATACTTTCCTCTTAAGACTACTTTTGCTGTGTCCCACAGAAGTTGGGGCTTAGTGTTGTTGTTGTCATTTGTTTCCATATATTGCTGGATCTCCATTTTGATTTGGTCATTGATCCATTGAGTATTTAGGAGCGTGTTGTTAAGCCTCCATGTGTTTGTGAGCCTTTTTGCTTTCTTTGTACAGTTTATTTCTAGTTTTATGCCTTTGTGGTCTGAAAAGTTGGTTGGTAGGATTTCAATCTTTTGGAATTTTCTGAGGCTCTTTTTGTGGCCTAGTATGTGGTCTATTCTGGAGAATGTTCCATGTGCACTTGAGAAGAATGTGTATCCTGTTGCTTTGGGGTGTAGAGTTCTATAGATGTCTATTAGGTCCATCTGCTCTACTGTGTTGTTCAATGCTTCCGTGTCCTTACTTATTTTCTGCTCGGTGGATCTCTCCTTTGGGGTGAGTGGTGTTTTGAAGTCTCCTAGAGTGAATGCATTGCAGTCTATTTCCCCCTTTAGTTCTGTTAGTATTTGTTTCACATATGCTGGTGCTCCTGTGTTGGGTGCATATATATTTAGAATGGTTATATCCTCTTGTTTGACTGAGCCCTTTATCATTATGTAGTGTCCTTCTTTAACTCTTGTTACTTTCTTTATTTTGAAGTCTATTTTGTCTGATATTAGTACTGCAACCCCTGCTTTCTTCTCGCTGTTGTTTGCCTGAAATATGTTTTTCCATCCCTTGACTTTTAGTTTGTACATGTCTTTGGGTTTGAGGTGAGTTTCTTGTAAGCAGCATATAGATGGGTCTTGCTTTTTTATCCATTCTATTACTCTATGTCTTTTGATTGGTGCATTCAGCCCATTAACATTTAGGGTGACTCTTGAAAGATATGTACTTATTGCCATTGCACGCTTTAAATTCATGGTTACCAAAGGTTCAAGGTTAGTCTCTTTAGTTTCTTACTGCCTAACTTAGCTCGCCTATTGAGCTGTTATATACACTGTCTGGAGATTCTTTTCTTCTCTCCCTTCTTATTCCTCCTCCTCAATTCTTCATATGTTGGGTGTTTTGTGCTGTGCTCTTTCTAGGAGTGCTCCCATCTAGAGCAGTCCCTGTAAGATGTTCTGTAGAGGTGGTTTGTGGGAAGCAAATTCCCTCAGCTTTTGTTTGTCTGGGAATTGTTTAATCCCACCGTCATATTTGAATGATAGTCGTGCTAGATACAGTATCCTTGGTTCAAGGCCCTTCTGTTTCATTGTATTAAGTATATCATGCCATTCTCTTTTGGCCTGTAGGGTTTCTGTCGAGAAGTCTGATGTTAGCCTGATGGGTTTTCCTTTATAGGTGACCTTTTTTTCTCTAGCTGCCTTTAAAACTCTTTCCTTGTCCTTGATCTTTGCCATTTTAATTATTATGTGTCTTGGTGTTGTCCTTCTTGGATCCTTTCTGTTGGGGGTTCTGTGTATTTCCGTGGTCTGTTCGATTATTTCCTCCCCCAGTTTTGGGAAGTTTTCAGCAATTATTTCTTCCAAGATACTTTCCATCCCTTTTCCTCTCTCTTCTTCTTCTGGTACCCCTATAATACGGATATTGTTCCTTTTGGATTGGTCACACAGTTCTCTTAACATTGTTTCATTTCTGGAGATCCTTTTATCTCTGTCTATGTCAGCTTCTATGCGTTCCTGTTCTCTGGTTTCAATTCCATCAATGGCCTCTTGCATCCTATCCATTCTGCTTATAAACCCTTCCAGAGTTTGTTTCATTTCTGTAATCTCCTTTCTGGCATCTGTGATCTTCCTCCGGACTTCATCCCATATCTCTTGTGTATTTCTCTGCATCTCTGTCAGCATGTTTATGATTCTTATTTTGAATTCTTTGTCAGGAAGACTGGTTAGGTCTGTCTCCTTCTCTGGTGTTGTCTCTGTGATCTTTGTCTGCCTGTAGTTTTGCCTTTTCATGGTGGTAGGAATAGTTTGCAGAGCTGGGACGAGTGACGGCTGGAAGGACTTCCTTTCTTGTTGGTTTGTGGCCCTCCTCTCCTGGGAGAACAGCGACCTCTAGTGGCTTGTGCTGCGCAGCTGCGCGCAGACAGGGCTTCTGCTTCCTGCCCAGCTGCTATGGAGTTAATCTCTGCTGTTGCTGTGTTTGTGGCCTGGCTCGGGCTGCTCCTCCAAAATGGAGTTGCTTTGGAGGGGGAGCGGCCTGGAGGCTATTTATCGCCGTAAGGAGCCTCCGAGCTCCCTGCATCCCAGGGGATTAGGGGGCCCAGAGAATCCCAGGCTTCTCTACCTCTGGATTAAGTGTCCCGCCCTGCCCCTTTAAGACTTCCAAAAAGCACCCGCCAAAACAAAACAACGACCACAAAAAAAAAAAAAAAGAAAAAAAAATTTTTTAATTAAAAAAAAAAAAAAAATGGCTGCTCGTTTTTCTTTATTCTCCCGCGCCAGCCTCAGGCATCTGCTCACCAGTCTTGCTGCTCTGTTTCCCTAATATTGGGGTCCCTATCCCTTTAAGACTTCCAAAAAGCACTCGCCAAAACAAAACCGAAAAGAAAAATTAAAAAAAAAATGGCTCCTCGCTTTTCTTATGTCCTCTGGTGCCCGGCCTCCGGTACCCGCTCACTGTTCTTGCTGCCCTGTTTCCATGGTATCCAGGGCCCCCTGCGCACGCACTGTGTCTGCGCTCTGGCCCGGATGGCTGGGGCTGGGTGTTCAGCAGTCCTGGGCTCCTTCTCCCTCCCACTCTGCCTACTCTTCTCCCGGCGGGAGCTGGGGGGAGGGGCGCTCGGGTCCCGCGGGGCCGGGGCTTGTATCTTACCCCCTTTACGAGGCACTGGGTTCTCGCAGGTGTGGATGTGGTCTGGATGTTGTCCTGTGTACTCTGCTCTTTATTCTAGGAAGAGTTCTCTTTGTTATATTTTCATAGATATATGTGGTTTTGGGAGGAGATTTCTGCTGCTCTATTCACACCGCCATCTTGGCTCCAGCTGTGTATTAATTTTGTAACCTGCAACTTTGCTGAACTCAGATGTTAGATCTAGTAGTTGTGGAGTGGATTCTTTAGGGTTTTTTATGTACAATATCATGTCATCTGCAAACAGGGACAGTTTGACTTCTTCCTTACCAATCTGAATGCCTTTTATTTCTTTGTATTGTCTGATTGCTGTGGCTAGGACCTCCAGTACTACGTTGAACAGAAGCAGGGAGAGTGGGCATTCTTGTCTTGTTCCCAATCTTAGAAGAAAAGCTTTCAGCTTCTCCCTGTTATGTATGATGTTGGCTTTGGGTTTGTCATATATGGCCTTTATTAGGTTGAGGTACTTGCCCTCTATACCCATTTTGTTGAGTTTTTATCATGAATGGATATTGAATTTTGTCGAATGCTTTTTCATCATCTGTGGAGATGATCATGTGGTTTTTGTCCTTTTTTTGATGTGGTGGAGGATGTTGATGGATTTTCAAATGTTGTACCATCCTTTCATCTCTGGGATGAATCCCACTTGATCATGGTATATGATCTTCTTGATGTATTTTTTAATTCAGTTTGCTAATATTTTGTTGAGTATTTTTGCATCTATGTTCATCAAGGATTGTAGTCTGTAGTTTCTTTTTGTGGTGTCTTTGCCTAGTTTGGTATTAGAGCGATGCTGGCTTCATAGAGTGAGTTTGGAAGTATTCCCTCCTCTTCTACTTTTTGGAAAACTTTAAGGAGAATGGATATTATGTCTTCTCTAAATGTCTCTAAAGTTCAGTGGTAAATCCATCTGGTCTGGGGATTTTGTTCTTTGGTAGGTTTTTGATTACTGATTCAATTTCATTGCTAGTAATTGGTCTGTTTACATTTTCTGTTTCTTCCTTGGTCAGTCTTAAAAGGTTGTATTTTTCTAGAAAGTTGTCCATTTCTTCTCGGTTATCCAGTTTGTTAGCATATAGATTTTCATAGTATTCTCTAATAATTCTTTGTATTTCTGTGGTGACAGTAGTGATATTTCTTTTCTCATTTCTTATTCTGTTTATTTGTGTAGAATCTCTTTTTCCCTTAATAAGTCTGGTGAGGGGTTTATCTATTTTGTTTATTTTCTCCAAGAACCAGCTCTTGGTTTCACTGATTTTTTTCTATTGTTTTATTGTTCTCAATTTTATTTATTTCTTCTGTGATCTTTATTATGTCCCTCCTTCTGCTGACTTTGGGCCTCATTTGTTCTTTTTTTTCCAGTTTCAATAATTGTGACTTTAGATTATTCATTTGGGGTTCTTCTTCCTTCTTTAAATAGGCCTGGATTGCTATATACTTTCATCTTAGAACTGCCTTTGCTGGGTCCCACAGAAGTTGGGGCATTGTGGTATTGTTGTCATTTGTCTCCATATATTGCTTGATCTCTGTTTTAATTTGGTCATTGGTTCATTGATTATTTAGGAGCATGTTGTTAAGCCTCTATGTGTTTGTGAGCCTTTTTGTTTTCTTTGTACAATTTATTTCTGGTTTTATGCCTTTGTGATCTGAGAAGCTGGTTGGTAGAATTTCTATATTTTTTTTCTTTTTAATTGAAAAAGAAATTTTAGAAAATAACGTTTTCCTGACATGTGCAAATTATGTGAAATTCAAATGTTGGTGTCCATAGATAAAGTTTTATCAGAATACAGCTGTGACCATTCTTTCATATGTTGTCTATGGCTGCTCTTGGGCTCCATGGCTGAATTGAATGGTCATGACAGAGACCACACGTGGTCTGCAAAGTCAAAAGTATTTTCTCTCCGGTCCTTTACAGAAAAAATTTGCCAGTCCCTGAATGGAGTGGCTCTGCAAGGTCTGGGCAGCTTTCGCATTCTAGGCAGGTTATGGCACTTGCCTCAGGGGGCTTCCCACCTCCCCTTTCAGCATCAGTTCTCCTTGTGAATTTGCTGTCTGTTCCTGCCTCTTCTGTTGTGGTTGGATCAGGCCAGAGGGGTAGGTAGCTTAAAGCCCTGTGCTCTCATGAAAGGTGCCTAAGTAGGGGGACAGGAAGAATGGAGGAAGGTGACTCTGGACTTCGTATGCTATTACAAACACAACCTAAAGGTTCTTTTTTTTTCCTTCTTTTTCTTTCTCCCCCATTCTTTGTATGTTATGAATCATATTCTGTACTCTGTGTCTATCGCTTGGGTGACATTTATTTAGCCTGAGGAATACTTCCATTTATAGGAGTCCCTCCAAAATGCACTGTAGAGGTGGTTTGTGGGAGGTAAATTCTCTCAACTTTTGCTTATCTGAAATTTGTTTAATCCCTCCTTCAAATTTAAATGATAATCTTGCTGGGTAGAGTACTCTTGGTTCAAGGCCCTTCTGCTTCATTGCATTAAGTACATCATGCCACTCCCTTCTGGCCTGTAAGGTTTTTGTTGAGAAGTCTGATGATAGCCTGATGGGTTTTCCTTTGTATGTGATCTTTTTTCTCTCTCTAGCTCCTTTTAAAAGTCTGTCTTTATCCTTGATCTTTGCCATTTTAATTATTATATGTCTTGATGTTGTCTTCCTTGGATCCCTTGTGTTGGGAGATCTGTGCACCTCCATGGCTTGAGAGACTATCTCCTTCCCCAGATTGGGGAAATTTTCAGCAATTACCTCCTCAGTGACACTTTCTATCCCTTTCTCTCTCTTCTTCTTCTGGTATGCCTATAATGCAAATATTGTTCCATTTGGATTGGTCACACAATTCTCTCAATATTCTTTCATTCTTAGATATTCTTTTTCTCTCTGTGCCTCAGCTTCTTTGTATTCCTCTTCTCTAATTTCTATTCCATTTACCGTCTCTTCTACTACATCTAATCTGCTTTTAAATCCCTCTGTTGTATGTTTCATTTCAGATATGGAATTTCTTAATGATGGAATCTCCAACTTAAATTCGTTCCTCAGTTCTTGAATATTTTCCTGTACCTCCATAAATGTTTTTACAATTTTTCTTTTGAATTCTCTTTCAGGAAATTGGTGAGTTCAGTTTCATTTGGCCCTTTTTCTGGGGTTTGTGAGAATTTGGTCTGAACCATGTTCTTTTGTCATTTCATATTTCTGTGTGGTGCCCTATAGTGCCCAGAAGCTCCAGTCTCTGGAGCTGCTTAGCTTCTAGAGTGAGGTTGGGGGTTGTAGGGGAGCCAAGCTGGTGCCTCTGAAGGAAAGATCTGTTTCCTGTTTGCCATCTGTGGTTCCTGTCTCCAGTGTCAGAGCCAATGGGCCGAACACACAGGTGAAAGCCTCTGTGCTTGGCATCTCTAGCTGTTGTAGGTGGTACCTCTTTGGCTGGCCTGATGCCAGCACAGTGACTGCTGGTTTGTGAACCAGTGCCGGCAGCCCAGGAGGGAGGTGCAGCATGCTGCATGTCTCAATGGGGGGCCTCAGAGCTGAGTAGCCAGCCAGGGGGATGGAGCACCTGAAGCTCTTCAAAATTCCCAACCAGCTAGGCAGAGCATGCCCAGACAACCTTGTCCAGCTCTCCCCTCCCCCACGCAGCAAGTTCCATGCAAACCCCACCCCTTCAGCAGCCCTCTCGCTACTAGGAAGCCTCTCAGACTGCCTGCCTTTCCTCTAACACAGAGAGGACAGATGTGGATCCCCTTCTCCACAAACAGCCAGAATCTCAGTCTCTCAAGCACTCCACCTGTCCGAGCTTCCCAACGTCCAGAGCACCACACAATGTAGGTTTCTGCTCACAAAGCAGATCACCAGGGCCAGGTGTTCAGCAGTCCCAGGCTTCCACCCCCTCCCCGCTCTGTTTCTCTTCCTCCTGCTGGTGAGCTGGGATGGTGGAATGGCCTGGGTTCCACCGGATTAAGGCTTTCATATGTTACCCTGTTTTGTGAGGTCTCCTCTGTTCATGAGGTCTGTATGCAGTCTGGTTCAGCCTTCTTGTTGCTGTTTTAGGGTTAGTTGTATCAATTAACTACATTTTCATACTATTTGTGGTTTTGGGAGGAGTTCTCCATCTCACCTCTCAGGCTGCCATCTTGAATCTCCTCTTATTCTGTTTGAATTTGCTAAGACTCTTTTTGTGGCCTAGTATGTGAATCTCTTCTGGAAAATGTTCCATGTGCACTTGAGAAGAAACTCTATCCTGCTGCTTTTGGGTGTAGAGTTCTGTAGATGTCTGTTACGTCCATCTGTTCTAATGTGTTGTTCTGTGCCTCTGTGTCCTTACCTATCTTCTGTCTGGTAGATCTGTCCTTTGGCGTGAGTGGTGTGTTGAAGTCTCTTAAAATGAATGCATTGCATTCTATTTCCCCCTTTAATTCTGTTAGTATTTGTTTCACATGTCAGTGCTCCTGTGTTGGGTGCATAGATATTTATGATGGTTATATCCTCTTGCTGGACTGACCCCGTTATCATTATGTAATGTACTTCTTTGTCTGTTGTTTCTTTGGTTTGAAGTCCATTTTGTCTGATACAAGTACTGCAACACCTGCTTTTTTCTCCCTATTGTTTGCATGAAATATCTTTTTCCATCCCTTCACTTTTAGTCTGTGTACGTCTTTGGGTTTGAAGTGAGTCTCTTGTAGGCAGCATATAGATGGGTCTTGCTTTTTGATCCATTCTGTTCCTCTGTGTCTTTTGTTTGGTGCATTCAGTCCATTTACATTTAGGGTGATTATCAGTAGATATTTACTTATTGCCATTGCAGGCTTTGGATTCGTGGTTATCAAAGGTTCAAGGGCAGCTTCTTTACTATCTAACCATCTAACTTAACTCACTTATTATGCTATTATTAACACAGTCTGATGATTCTTTATTTCTCTCCCTTCTTTTTCTTCCTCCTCCACTCTTTATATGTTAGGTGTTTTATTCTATCCTGTTTGCATTTGTCTCTCTTGACTGATTTTGTGGATACCTGATTTTATTTTGCCTTTAGTTAGTATTTGATTGGTCTGCTTTCTTTACTGTGGTTTTATTTTCTCTGGTGACTGCTATATAGCCTTAGGCATACTTCCATCTAGAGCAGTCCCTTTAAAATACATTGTAGAGATGTTTTGTGGGAGGTAAATTCCCTCAACTTTTGCTTATCTGAGAATTCTTTAATCCCTCCTTCAAATTCAAATGATAATATTGCTGGATACAGTATTCTTGGTTTGAGGCCCTTCTGTTTCATTGCATTGAATATATCATGCCATTCCCTTCTCACCTGTAAGTAAGGTTTCTGCTGAGAAGTCTGATGATAGCCTGATGGGTTTTCCTTTGTAGGTGACCTTTTCTCCATCTCTGGCTTCTTTTGATACTCTGTCCTTGTCTTTGATCTTTGCCATTTTAATTATTATTTGTCTTGGTGTTGTCCTCCTTGGGTCCCTTGTGTTGGGAGATCTGTGGACTTCCATGGTCTGAGAGACTATTTCCTTCCCCAGATTGGGGAAGTTTTCAGCAATAATTTCTTCAAAGACACTTTCTATCCCTTTCTCTCTTCTTCTTCTGGTACCCCTATTATGTGAATATTGTTCCATTTCATTTTGTTACACAGTTCTCTTAATATTCTTTCATTCCTAGAGATCCTTTTATCTCTCTCTGCCTCAGCTTTTCTGTATTCCTGTTCTCTGATTTCTGTTCCATTAACAGTCTCTTCTACCTCATCCAATCTACTCTTAAATCCTTCCATTGCTTGTATCATTTCTTTTATCTCCCTCCTGAATTCATCGCTTAGGTCTTAAGTATTTCTCTATAGCTCTTATCAGCATGCTTATGACTTTTATTTTGAATTCTTTTTAAGGAAGATTGGTGATTTCAGTCTCCCCAAGCCCTCTCTCTGGTCTTTGGGGGATTTTAGACTGAACAAGGTTCTCTGCCTTTTCGTGGCGATGGGAGTGCTCGCCAGTGAGTGGTGCATGTTTCAGCTGGGAGAACAAAGCCCCTTCCTGCTTGCCTCTCACCTTGCCTGTCTCCGCTCTCTGTGCCGGTTAACCGCACACAGGGAGCAGCCTCTGGGTTAATCCAATAAGGTGCCTTGGGCAGGGCGGCCTTCAATTGGCCTAGACAATTGTGTGGTTCACAGGCCAGCAGCGCATGTTCTGCCGCAAGAGCAAAGTCTCTTTTTGCCTTCTGGTCTCCACGCCCATCCCTGCTATCTTTGCTGGTCAACCATGTGCAGGGAGCAGCCTCTGGGTTAGTCCCCTAAGCTGCCATGGGTGGGGCAGCCCTTGAGATGGCCTAGAGCACTGGTGGGGTACTCAGGTGATTGGTGCGTGTTCTGCCACAAGAGCAAAGCCCCTTTATGCCTCCCAGACTCTGCGGCCATCTCCACTGTCTGTGCCAGTCAACTGCACACAAAGAGCAGTCTCTGGGTCTGGGCCAGTTAGCTGCACGCAGGGAGAATCCTCTGTGCTAAGCTGTGTGGTTGCTGTAGGCGGGTCTGCTCCCCAGCTGTTCCACAGCAATGGCGGGTCATCTGATTTGCTTGCAGTGCTGGCCGTGGAGAAGGAATGGCAGGCTGCTTATTGCTGCAACGGGGTTCAAAGCTACATTGCCACCCAAGGGGGAAGGGTGCCTAAAGTTCCTAAAGTTCCCAGCCTGTTGAGCTGAGTGTGCCAGGATTATTTTGTCCACCTGTTAAACCCTTGTCCCTTTAACACTTTTAAACCACCCACTTTTCTTTTGTCCCAGGGCAGCCGGCTATGGGAACCTGTTCGCAGGCTCAATCTCAGACCTTTCTTTTCTGCTCCTCCAATATCCAGTGCACCATGCAATGTGTGTCTGTGCTCCCGGGGCAGACCACCAGGCCTGGTTATTTAGCAATCCTGTGCTTCCACTCTCTCCCCTCTCTGGTTCCCTTCCTCCCACTCTTAAACTGTGTCTGTGCTCCCGGGGCAGACCACCAGGCCTGCACATTTAGCAGTCTTGTGCTTCCACTCCCTCCGCACTCTGGTTCCCTTCCTCCCACTCTTAAGCTGGGGTTGGGGGGGTGCTTGGATCCCACCGGGTCACAGCTTTGTAGCATACCATTTTCTGTGAGATGTTGGTCTCTCGCAGATGTAGCCTGGCTCATGTACTGTATCTTCCAGTCACTCTTTTAAGAATAGTTGTATTTTTAAAAAAATTTTTATTAAGGTATTATTGATATGCACTCTTATGAAGGTTTCACATTAAAAAAACCAATGTGTTTGCTACATTACCCATATTATCAAGTCCCCACCCATACCCCAATGCAGTCACTGTCCATCAGTGCAGAAAGATGCCACAGATCCATTATGTGCCTTCTCTGTGCTACACTGTTCTCCCCTTGATCCCCCACACCATGCGTACTAAACATAATACCCTAACTCCCCTTCTCTCTCCCTCCCCACCCACCCTTCCACACCCCTCCCCTTTGGCAACCACTAGTTCATTCTTGGAGTCTCTGAGTCTGCAGCCATTTTGTTCCTTCAGTTTTGCTTCATTGTTTACTCCATAAATGAGGGCATTTGGCATTTGTCTTCCTCCGCCTGGCTTATTTCACTGAGCATAATTTCCTCCAGCTCCATCAATGTTCTTGCAAATGGTAGGATTTGTTTGTTCTTATGGCTGAATAGTATTCCACTGTATATGTGTACCACATCTTCTTTATCCATTCATCTACTGATGGACACTTAGGTTGCTTCCATATCTTGGCTGTTGTAAAAAGTGCTGCGATAAACATAGGGGAGCATATGTCGTTTTGAATCTGAGAAGTTCTATTCCTTTGGTATATTCCAAGGAGTGGGATTTGGGAGTCAAATGGTATTTTTATTTTTAGTTTCTTGAGGAACCTCCTTATTGCTTTCCACAGTGGTTGGACTAGCTTACATTCCCACCAGCAGTGTAGGAGGGTTCCCCTTTCTCCACATCCTCGCCAGCATTTGTTGTTCTTAGTGTTTTTGATGCTGGCCATCCTTACTGCTGTGAAGTGGTATCTCATTGTGGTTTTAATTTGCATTTCCCTGATGATTAGTGATGTGGAGCATATTTTCATGTGTCTGTTGGCCATCTGAATTTCTTCTTTGGAGAACTGTCTCCTCATGTCCTCTGCCCATTTGTTAACTGGGTTATTTGCTTTTTGGGTGTTGAGGTGTGTAAGTTCTTTTTTTGGATGTTAACCCTTGTCGTATATGTCATTTACAAATATATTCTCCCATACTGTAGGATTCCTTTTTGTTTTCTTTTCTTTTTTTTTTTTTTACTTGTTTTGGAATTTTTTTTTTTTTTGGTATCATTAATCTGCAGTTACATAAAGAACATTATGTTTACTAGGCTCCCCCTTTCACCAAGTCCCCCCCCACATACCCCTTCACAGTCACTGTCCATCTGTACAGTAAGATGCTGTAAAATGACTACTTGGCTTCTCTGTGTGGCACAGCACTCCCTGTGCCCCACACACACTATACATGCTAATCATAATGCCCCCTTTCTCTTTCCCTGCCATTATCCCTCCCTTCCCACCCATCGTCCCCAGTCCCTTTCCCTTTGGTAACTGTTAGGCCATTCTTGGGTTCTGTGATTCTGCTGCTGTTTTGTTCCTTCAGTTTTCCTTTGTTCTTATACTCCACATATGAGTGAAATCATTTGGTACTTGTCTTTCTCCGCCTGGCTTATTTCACTGAGCATAATACCCTCTAGCTCCATCCATGTTGCGAATGGTAGGATCTGTTTTTTCTTATAGCTGAGTAATATTCCATTGCGTATATATACCACATCTTCTTTATCCATTCATCTACTGAGGGACATTTAGGTTGCTTCCATATCTTGGCTATTATAAATAGTGCAGCGATAAACATAGGGGTGCATCTGTCTTTTTAAAACTGGAGTGCTGCATTCTTAGGGTAAATTCCTAGAAGTGGAATTCCTGGGTCAAATGGTATCTCTATTTTGAGTTTTGTTTTAGGAACTTCCATACTGCTTTCCACAATGGTTGGACTAATTTACATTCCCACCAGCAGTGTAGGAGGGTTCCCCTTTCTCCACAACCTCGCCAACATTTGTTGTTGTTTGTCTTTTGGATGGTGGCCATCCTAACTGGTGTGAGGTGATATCTCATTGTGGTTTTAATTTGCATTTCTCTGATGATTAGCGATGTGGAGCATCTTTTCATGTGCCGGTTGGCCATCTGGATTTCTTCTTTAGAGAACTGTCTATTCAGCTCCTCTGCCCATTTTTTAATTAGATTATTTGCTTTTTGTTTGTTGAGGTGTGTGAGCTCTTTATATATTTTGGATGTCAATCCTTTCTCGGATCTATCATTTATGAATATATTCTCCCATACTGTAGCATACCTTTTTGTTCTATTGATGGTGTCCTTTGCTGTACAGAAGCTTTTTTAGCTTGGTATAGTCCCACTTGTTCATTTTTGCCTTTGTTTCCCTTGCCCAGGGAGATTTGCTCATGATGAAGTCACTCATGTTTATGTCCATGAGATTTTTGCCTATGTTTTTTTCTAAGAGTTTTATCATTTCATGACTTTCATTCAGGTCTTTGATCCATTTCGAATTTACTTTTGTGTATGGGGTTAGACAGTGATCCAGTTTCATACTCTTGCATGTAGCTGTCCAGTTTTGCCAGCACCATCTGTTGAACAGACTGTCATTTGCCCATTTTATGTCCATGGCTCCTTTATCATATATTAATTGGCCATATCTGTTTGAGTTAATGTCTGGAGTCTCTATTCTGTTCCACTGGTCTGTGGCTCTGTTCTTGTGCCAGTACCAAATTACCAAATTGTCTTGATTACTTTGGCTTTGTAGTATTGCTTGAAGTTGGAGAGCAAGATCCCCCTCACTTTATTCTTCCTTCTCAGGATTTCTTTGGCTATTTGGGGTCTTTGGCGGTTCCATATGAATTTTTGAACTATTTGTTCCAGTTCATTGAAGAATGCTGTTGGCATTTCGATAGGAATTGCATTGAATCTATAGACTGCTTTAGGCAGGATCATCATTTTGACAATATTAATTCTTCCTATCCATGAGTACAGGATGTATTTCCATTTATTGGTACCTTCTTTAATTTCTCTCATGAGTGTCTCATAGTTTTCAGAGTATAGGTAGTTCACTTCCTTGGTTAGGTTTATTCCTCGGTATTTTATTCTTTTTGATGCAATTGTGAATGGAATTGTTTTCCTGATTTCTCTCTCTGCTAGTTCATTGTTAGTGTATAGGAATGCTACAGATTTCTGTGTATTAATTTTGTAACCTGCAACTTTGCTGAATTCAGGTATTAGATCTAGTAGTTTTGGAGTGGATTCTTTAGAGCTTTTTATGTACAATATCATGTCATCTGCAAATAGTGACAGTTTAACTTCTTCCTTGCTAATCTGGATGCCTTTTATTTCTTTGTGTTATCTGATTGCCATGGCTAGGACCTCCAATACTATGTTGAATAGAAGTGGGGAGAGTGGGCATCCTTGTCTTGTTAGCGATCTTAAAGGAAAAGCTTTCAGCTTCTCCCTGTTAAGTATAATGTTGGTTGTGGGTTTTTCATATATGGCCTTTATTATGCTGAAGTACTTGCCCTCTATACCCATTTTGTTGAGACTTTTTACCATGAATGGATGTTGAATTTTGTCGCATGCTTTTTCAGCATCTATGGAGATGATCATGTGGTTTTTGTCCTTCTTTTTGTTGATGTGGTGGATGATGTTGATGGATTTTCGAATGTTGTACCATCCTTGCATTCCTGGAATAAATCCTACTTGATCATGATGGATGATCTTTTTGATGTATTTTTTAATTCTTTTTGCTAATATTTTGTTGAGTATTTTTGCATCTTATGTTCGTCTGTATTTTTGGGATATTGGTCTGTAATTTTCTTTTTTGTGGTGTCTTTGCCTGGTTTTGGTATTAGAGTGATGCTGGCCTCATAGAATGAGTTTGGAAGTATTCCGTCCTCTTCTATTTTTTGGAAAACTTTAAGGAGAATGGGTATTAGGTCTTCACTAAATGTTTGACAACATTCAGTGGTGAATCCATCTGGTCCAGGCGTTTTTGTTCTTAGGTAGGTTTTTGATTACCAATTCAGTTTTGTTGCTGGTAATTCATCTGTTCAGATTTTCTGTTTCTTCCTTGGTCAGCCTTGGAAGGTTGTATTTTTCTAGAAAGTTGTACATTTCTTCTAGGTTATCACTTTGTTAACATGTAGTTTTTCATAGTATTCTCTAATAATTCTTTGTAAGGAATAGTTGTATTTGCTGTATTTTCAAAATATGTGTGGTTTAGGGAGGAGATTTCCATCACCCTACTCATGCTTGAGAATCTCCTCTAATCCTATCTTCTTAAATAGACTGTCTTTTCTGTTTCACTCTTTATTCAGTCATTGTTATTATGTGCTAATGTAAACATATACTCTCTTGTTAGTCTCAAGGCTTATTGAAAATTTAATAAGGAAAGAGAATCCCCAAAGTTCATTATATAATTCAGTCATATTTCCAACATATAAATACCACCATATAACACATACCTGCTATGTAATTAGAATTCTCTCACATTCTTTTTCTTCTCTTCTCTGGTTAATACACTGGAATCTCAATGTAGTGTTTATCACTGTCAGTCAAGTTGGTGTGTCTCATAGTTGAGGGAAATAGTTCAAAATTAAGTATCCCTGGATAACATGGGATCTAGGCAGACAAAAAGGCCCTGCTTCTTCAAGGACTTACGTAGCTGAGAGAAGGAACTTAGTTTGTACCTACAGGTTTCTTTTCATGAGGGAATAGATAAGTCTTCCAGAACACTGACCCGAGCCATTGGCAGGGTCCTAAGGGCTCAAAAGTAAACAAAGTAGTGTCCTCAAAGTAATCTTGGATCAGATCTGGGCCAAGTCCTTAAGGGAGAGCTAAGAGCCAAGCTAGGCATTCTAAATATCAGTACCAAATGTCAAGGAATAGCAGTGGATTTTTCAGTAGGAAGGAGCCAGGAATCAAGATCCAAGTGAAGGTAATTAGAAGGGAAGTTCTTTGAAATAGAAAGAGAAGGCTATAGGAAGATTCCTGCAAGTAGTCTTTGCCTCCATACCAGTTTTGTAGGTTTGTAATTACTTGACTATCTCAGATTTACTGAAAAGTACAGAGGTCAGCCAGAATTGAGTAAATTTAAGGTAGAAAGAAAGTGCCACAAGGTCAGGAAATGAACCATTGTGCCTGTGAGAAAAGTGACAACAGAGATCCTAATGGATATTTTAAACTTATGCCAAGTTGATTGAAATACATATGAAGTTGAGTATTTTTACTTGATAATTTGTACAACTGAAATTTCTTCACATTATAGAAGAAACTAGTGGAACATTTGAACAGATATTGTAAATAGTCTGTATTCAGTGACTGTTCTGTGGAAAAGCTACTGCAAAAGGAAAAAAGTAGGGGAATTCTTATGACTGCAGGGTTTACATCTGTAGAAATTTCTTCCTTTTTGAACCCTTAGGATGATGTGGTAGTGAAATGTTCACCCAGAAGAGCAACAGCAGAACACCTACTCAGAGAACTTTCTACTTGAAAGCTACCTGAGAGGTTCCCCATTTCAACATAGTCCCTCTGCTGTGAAAAAAAGAGTTCTTAGACATCAGACCTGGTTGTTATGACGTACTGAAAGATAATGTTTTTGAAAGCATCTTGTAAGTTGTAAAGTACTTTACAGATAATAGTTACATCTTCAAAATCCATGCCTTCCAAGGCTCTTACCAGTCTTTCAAGCCAAACCATTTCTTTCTATGATTACCATATTCCTATTAATAGCATCTCCGCTTTCAGTCTCTTAACTAATTCCAACACTTACTGATTCTTTAGGGTCTTTTGCAAATGTCATCTCCTTCAAGAAGGCATTCTTGATTTCTCAGCACCTAGATGTACTTCTCTTCACTTTGTGTCCCCTTCCACCCATTGTACTGGTTTTCAGTTTTGGGTTTTGTTTTGTTTTTTTTCATACATATGTGTTTGTTATAATACCACCTGTGTGTTCCTGAAAAGCATCACATTCTGAAAAATCATACACTAAAAGTAAGCAAGGGTTATGGAAAACAGAATTATAAGCAGATCACTTAAAATCTATAGAACTAAAAATAAGAAAGAATCTGTATAGTTTTGTAATCAGAACCCTAATAAAAATATTAGCAAAGTTAAATCTCTTTAGATGTTTGCACCTAGAAATATACTTGTTCCATCCTTTGTGGCCTTATTCCTGAGGCTCATGTTTTATTCTTCAAGATATAAGTTCTCAAAGCATTTGCTTCTCATGCAGACTAATTTTGTCATAATTAAAATTACAGTATGGGAACATCAATCAGTTTTAGGTGTTTTTTAAGTGTATTTTTTATTGAAGTATATTTGGTATACAGTATTATATTGGTTTCAAGTATACAACGTGGTGATTCAAATTACATTCATTATTAAATCCTCACCCCAACTTGTGCAGTACTACCTGTCAACATAGGAAGATATTACAGAACCGTTGGCTCTATTCTCCATGCTGCACCTCCATCTCCATAACCAACTTATATTATGATTGAGATTTCTGTGCCTCTATTCCCTTCATTGTCCCCATGCACCCTTCTCAGCCCCACCACCATGGTAATTACCAGTCACTTCTCAGTGACTGTGCATCTGCTACTGTTTTGTTCAGTTTGTTTTGTTTTTAGATTCCACATATAGGTGAAATCATATAGTATTTGTCTTTCTCCACCTGGCTTATTTCACTGAGCATAATACCCTCTAGGTCCATCCATGTTGTTGCAAATGGCAGGATTTCCTTTTTATGACTGAATAATATTCCATTATGTGGTAGTACCACATCTTTGTTATCCATTCATCTTTTGATGGACACTTTGGTTGTTTCCATATCTTGGCTATTTTAAATAATGTGGCAATAAACATAGGAGTGCATATATCTTTTCAAATCAGAGATTTTGTTTTCCTTGGGTAAATTCTTAGGGATGGAATTACTGGGTTGTATGGTATTTCTCTTTTTCGTTTTTGGGGGTGCCTCCATACTGCTTTCCATAGTGGCTGCACCAATTTACATTCCCACCAATAGCGTAGAGGGTTCTCTTTTCTCCACATCCTCGCCAACACTTCTTATTTCTTGTCTTTTGGATAGTAGCCATTCTGACTGGTGATATCTCACTGTGCCTTTAATTTGCATTTCCCTGATGATTACTGATGTGGAGCATCTTTTCATGTGCCTGTTGGTCATCTGTATTTCTCTCTCTGAAAAATGTTTGTTCAGGTCCTCTGCCATTTTTTTTAATTGGGTTATTTGCTTTTTTGGTATTGAGACATGTATGAGTTCTTTATATATTTTGGATGTTAACCCCTTATTGGATAAATCATTTATGGATATATTCTCCCATACTGTAGGTTGCCCTTTTGTTTTGTCTGCTGATAGTGTCGTTTGCTGTGCAGAAGATTTTGATGTAGTACCACTTTCATTTTTTATTTTGTTTCCCTTACCAGAGGAAATGTGTCCAGGAAAAAAATTGCTCATACTTATATTTAAGAGATATTTCTCTACATTTTCTTCTTAGAATTTTATGGCTTCATGTCTTACATTTAGGTTTTTAATCCATTTTGAGTTTACTTTTGTGTATGGAGCTAGAAAGTAATCCAGTTTTATTCTCTTACATTTACCTGTCCAGTTTTCCCAACACCAGTTATTGAAAAGACTGTCTTTTCTGCATTGTATATTCATGGCTCCTTTACTGTACATTAATTGACCATATATGCATGGGTTTATATCTAGGCTCTCTTCTGTTCCATTGATCTATGGGTCTGTGTTGTGCTAGTACCATACTGTTTTGATTATTGTAGCTTTGTAGTATAGCTTGAGGTCAGGGAGCCTAATCCCCCAGTTTTGTTCTTTTTTCTCAGGATTGCTTTGGCTATTTGGGGTCGTTTTTGTTTCCATATGAATTTTAGAACTATTTGTTCTAGTTCATTGAAGAATGATGTTGATATTTTGAAAGAGATTGCATTGAATCTGTAGATTGCTTTGGGCAGAATGACCATTTTGGCAATATTTTTAATTCCTCCTGTCCATGATCATAGGATAGATTTCCATTGACTTGTGTCTACTTTCTCTCATGAGTGTCTTACAGTTTTCAGAATACAGATCTTTCACCTCCTTGGTTAGGTTTATTCCTAGGTATTTTATTCTTTATGATGCAATTGTCAATGGAATTGTTTTCCTTATTTCTCTCTCTGCTAGTTCATTGTTAGTATATAGGAATGCAACAGATTTCTGTATGATTTTATATCCTGCAAGTTTGCTGAATCCAGTTATTCTGGATTTTTGGTGGAGTCTTAAGGTATAGTATCATGTCATCTGTGTAAGGTAAACAAAACTAGACCAGGCAAGCAGCAACAAAGGAGCCAAAAAAAATGTATTAGTGCAATCCTGGGCAAAGTTCACTGGTCTGCACACGGGCCAGGGAAGTCGCACCCATCAGGAGAGGCAACAGGCTTATCAAGTGCGTTGGGAGAGCTCTGAGGGCATGAACACCGATGATTGATCATGCTGGGTTGCTGGGGAGAGAGTACTGTGATGCATGTTTTAGGCAGGACCTGTGGCTAGGGACCTTCTGTTGAATCATTTGAGTGACATTCGCGGTTCTCTTCCTTATTTGGCTCGAGTCGGGTTCCTCCAGTGAAACCGGTCCCTTTCTCTGCTCCCTCTGGTCTTACGTTCCAGCCTTTTTGTCATAGGGGGTGCCAGCTCATTCTGGCTACTTCTTGCTGAGGAGGGGTGGCATGGGGAAGTTACAGCTGGTATGTGGCTGGGGTGGTTCAGAGGGAAGGGGCGAGTACTGGTGTAACAGCATCTGGTTAACTGTTACTCGGGAGATTTCTGCCATTCGCTGTTGGAAAAATATGAGGAGACAAGGGGCGAGTTTTAAGGCCTCCTTGGATAGTCATGCTGCTGCCACCAGTGCTCAGAGGCAAGGTTGCCATCCCTGGGCAGTGGAGTCTGTTTGGATAGAAAGGCAACTGGTCGGTATGAGGGCTCCACTGGTTGGACTAGAACTTCAGTTGCCACTCCAGCTTTTTTCTTTAGTGAACAGGATGAAAGGCTTGTGAGGATTGGGAAGCATTGGTCGGGGGGCTCGGAGGTGAGGAGGACACTCCGTAAATTCTTGAAAGCATGAGCTACCATTGAGGGGGAAGTGAGGGGCCTATTGGGGGTCTCTTTGGCTGCAGCATATAGTGGTTTAGCAAGTATAGCAAAGTTGGGGACCCAACGTCTGAGGAAGCCCACCAATCCAAGGAACAGCAACATCTCAGCACCTGAGGTGGGGGGCTGGAGTTCCCTGATGTAGGTGGTGTGGTCCGCCATGAGGGCCTTGGAGGTGGGGGTAAGGGCCACCCCTAGGTAGGTGACTTGTGGGGTGGAGATTTGAGCTTTGGAGGGGGAGACCCTAAATCCCCATTGTGCCAGGAAGTTAAGGAGGGAGGCTGTGTCTTAGAGGGAGATTTTTTTTGAGGGGCTGCACAGGAGGAGTTCATCTACATACTGGAGGAGGGTGCTGCACCCAGAGTCATAGAGGGATAGGTCTCTGGCTAATGTTTGGCCAAAAAGGTGGGGGCTATTGCGGAATCCCTGGGGCAGAACCGTCCAGGTTAACTGTTGGGTTCGGTGGGTGTCCGATTCTTCCCAAGTAAAGGCAAAGAGCAGCTGGGAATCAGGATGTAGGGGGATGGTGAAGAAGGCGTCTTTAAGGTCTAGGACTGTGAAATGAGTGGTAGTGGGGGGTATCTGAGATAAAAGAGCATATGGGTTAGGGACCACTGGAAGTAGTGGCACTACGGCGGAGTTGATTATTCGTAGATCTTGTACCAGTCGATAAGCACCAGACAGTTTTCTGACTGGAAGTATAGGAGTGTTGCAAGGGGAATTGGTGGGAACCAGGAGACCCTGGGCGAGGAGCCGATTGACAGTGGGCTGAAAACCCTTGTAGTGGGTGTGTGAAATAGGAAACTGAGGCCGAGAAGGGAAGCAGGAGGGGTCCTTGAGACGAATGAGGACTGGGGTGTGGTGTCTGGCCACTACTGGAGTGGAAGTGTCCCAGACCACTGGGTCTACCTCATCAGGGGAAACAGGGAAGTCGGACGAGGGCTCAGGGGAGGAGAGAGCCTGGGTAAGGGTGAGGACCAGAGTTGGAGGGACTCAGTGTAAGGAGAGGCCGATAGATGCCCCAAGCTTATATAAGAGGTCCCTTCCTAGCAAGGGGACTGGATATGATGGAATGACTGAAAATGAATGAGTGAAGGGGTGGCCTTCAAAGAGGCAGGACACCGGGCCTGTTTCCAGAGGTTTAGAGGGGTTCCCAGAGACTCTCACAACTGAGACCTGGGAAGGATGTTAAGGCCTGTGGAAGGAGGGTAAAACAGAATAGGTAGGCTCCGTGTCCACCAAAAGGGAGATGGACTTATCTGCTACCCATAGTGTAGCCCTGGGCTCAGCAAGGGTGATTGGGGTGCTTGAGTCCAGGCAGCTTCAGTCGTCTAGGAGACTCAAGTTCTGAGGAGGGGCCCCTCGGGGGAGCTGGCCTTCTGCGAAACTGTCGCCAGAGGATGGCTCGTCCCAAGGGGGCACTCCAACTTCCAGTGACCCTTCTGTCTGCAGACAGAGCAGGGCTGAGTCAGTGGCCTGGGATTGGGGCAATGTTTTGCCCAGTGGCCATCCTAGCCAGCCTTGAAGCAGGCTCCCGGACGCATGCAGGTCTCAGATTGTTTCCTGAGGCGGAGGCCCTGAGGCTACTGTTGTGCCAGCCGCAGGGCAGCAACTAGGGCTTGGGTTTGAAGGGCCACCTTCTGTTTTAGCCTCTGGGCCTGAACGGCCTCGGCTTCCTCCTCTTGGGCATTATAAACTTTAAAGGCCATATTTACCAGTTCTCTGAGTGGAGTCTGGGGGCCCTCTTCCACTTTTTTAGTTTATGCCGGATGTCCGGGGTGGACTGGGTGATAAAGTGGATAGCTAGGACTGCAGATCCTGATGGTGAGGAAGGATCCAAATGAGTGTGGAGGGTAAGAGCCTCTGTTAAGCAATTAAGGAAAGAGGCTGGGTTTTCATTAGGCTCTTGAGTGACCTCCCTCAGTTTGTCATAGTTAAAAATTTTTTTGAGCTGCCTTATCCATACCTGCAATAAGACAGCAGACCATCTGATCCCTCCTAGTCTTACCTGTGGCATTATCTTGATAGTTCCATTGTGGATCTTCGGTGGGCCCTGCTGTGGCCCTGACCAGTAGAGATTGGTCAGAGTTATGTTCCTGGTCAGTGTAGTCTCAAGCTGCTGGGGTGACACAATCACGCTCCTCAGGGGTGAGAGTGGAGTTTAGAATTACATGGACGTCATGCTATGTGAGTTCATATGCTTGAGTGAGGTACCGAAACTCCTTGGTATAGGCAGTTGGATTGGCAGACTGTGAGCCCAGGCGTTTTTCTATCTGAGACAGGTCTCCCAGGGAGAAGAGGACATGTACTCGAACCAATCCCTTAGCACCAGCCACTTTCCGAAGGGGAGCCAAAAATTGGGCCTCGGATCTAGTGACCGGAGGGCTGGCCCAGTTAGGAGGCGGCTTGGGGATATAAGATGGCAGTGGGGTGGGGGTAGGAGGCGATGTAGGAGGACAAGATGGTGGTGATGACGGAAGAGGGGGGTATAACTTGTGGGTGGTGGGAGTAAGGCCAGAAATAGAGGAGTTAGATGTGATGTCAGTAGGACCAGAGACAGGTGGTTGTGTCCCTGTGGCGGGAACAGAAGCAGGTGGGGGATGGGAATTGACTGAACTTGGTGGGACTGAAGTGAAGACAAAGGAGGAATTAAATATGGCGGTTTGGCAGGGGGAGCCAGATAGGGGAGGGGTGAGATGGGAGATGACACAGGGGCAGGGGCAGAAGAGGCCTGAATGGAAGAGGCCTGGGCACCAGAGGGCAAATAAGGAGGGGGTTGGGAAGGGGCAGATGGTTGAGGAGAAGGAGACAGGAGAGAAGGAGAAGGAGGGGAAGGGGCTGGAGGCGGGTGGCCGAGGTCCTCTGGGGGATGTGTAAAGATTCCGGCACAGTGAGAGGTTGGTTGCCCCTACCGGGGCCGGGGGACCTGGCCAGGAGGATCTGGGCTGAGGTATACCTTGACACAGAGGTCTGGGTGGGAGCGCAATGCTCAAAAGGCCTGGACATAGGGAACCTGGGACCATTTCCCAGTCTGGTGACAATAGTTGCTAAGATCAGTGAGGAGGCTGTAATCAAAAGTTCCCCCGGGGGGCCAGTGAGACTGGTTATCCAGAGGATATTGGGGCCAGGCCCGGGAACAAAGGAAGATCTGCTTCTGTTCATGGATATCCTGGGAGAAGCCCAGAGTAGTGAGATAGAAAGTAAGACACCTCAGTGGGGTCTGTGCCTCAGGTTTTGAGTGCTGGCTTCCCATGACTATCTCCTCCTTCCCCTGGTCCCTAAACGAGTAGGTCTAGCATCCCGGATATACTCCGGTTAGGGACGGGAGAAACAGGTTTGGCGATCCAGAGATAGGGACGTCTCCACTATACTGGAGGCAAATAGGCACAGGCCAGAGGGGTGTCAGGACGCGGCTGCAATTTCAGACCTGGTGCCCCGCGGAGGGTAGGAGGAGGGAGCAGGGAAGATGAGGGACCCACCAAGTTGTCTGAGTTCTTGGGATCAGGTCCTGTTCTGGAGAGAGGTCCTGGGTCGGGAGAGGAGGGGGAACCCACTGGGGCCCCACACTGGCCTCCCAGGTTTTGGCACCAAGTGTAAGGTAAATGAAACCGGACCAGGCAAGCGGCAACAAAGGAGCCAAAAAAAATTTATTAGCGCAATCCTGGGGGAAGTTCACTGGTCTGTCACGGGCCAGGGAAGTCGCACCCAGTAGGAGGGGCAACAGGCTTATTAAGGGCGCTGGGAGAGTTCTGAGGGCATGATCACCGATGACTGGTCATGCTGGGTTGCTGGGGAGAGAGTACTGTGACGCATGTTTTAGGCGGGACCTGTGGCTAGGGACTTACCGTTGAATCATTTGAGTGACATTTGCCGTTCTCTTCCTTATTTGGCTCGAGTCAGGTTCCTCCAGTGAAACCGGTCCCCTTCTCTGTTCCTTCCAGTCTTACAGTCTATATATAATGGGTTGTTGTTTTATATTGCTTTTAACACAGAAAAATATCTTTGCATCCTTTCATCTGCACTTGCCCTTTCTCCAGATAGGTAAATATAGTAGAAAGTACAACAGTTCTTAAAGCTACAAATCCAGCTACTTCTTGCAGGTAACACTTCTATAGGATTTCCATCTGTTTTTAACATATTGGTAAAGAGGAAGCTTGCCCCTGGTCTCTTCTAAATATTAACATACTGGAAAAATTATGTATAATCGAATATGCTTTCTGTGTTAAACTGATGCCTTTCCCATATTTACCAATGTCATGGAGGAAAAGCTCTTTGTAGCAGAATGGATTATGCTTGTTTCATCCCTCTCAGCCCATTGTCAGTGAACTCACTGAGGACAGAAACTGTCTCTAAATCATCTCTTTATCTCCTCCATTGCCTGGCACAGTGCCTTATGCTTTTAGAGGGGGATCAAAAAGTATTTGTTGGCTTAAATTAATCTGTTCTGCTGCATAATAAATTTAGATCTATGTTATAGGGAAGCCCCTAATATAAGGATTGACAAACCTAAACATTTCATCTAGCTTCCTTTGCTGTCAGTACCTCCCCTCTTAAGTCATAAATGTTCAATTTAGAGATTACATGCTATTACATACTCTTATCTCTATAGGTCATGTTGAAAGATACTGTTACATCTGATGCTTCTTGGAGGTTAAACCCAGTCCACCTATGTAAAAATTCTACCAGCTTGTCTTCATTTCCCTGGCTGTCACTAACACCAAGAGAAAGTAGTAGTTTTCAGGTCAGCTGTTTGGTTCTGTTGTGTGCTATATTGACTGAAATGGTAGAAATAGTATATGTTCCCTGTTTTAGCAAGGAAATTGCAACCTAGACCATCTCATCAAAGGAAGGAAAAGAGGAACTATCCATAGTTAAATTCACTTTTGTCTTAAAGTCATTACAATGGGAATTTATTTCCTTATTTAATTCTTACCTTAGGCAAAAGACATTTAACTTTCTATAGTTGAAACAGTTGCTAAACCTATGACCTGTACATTGCCATGCTAGTAATCTTAGACATGAACTCAGATGTATGACTGCCACTCAATACTTTATTAGATATGAGATATAATACATCACTCAAGTAAAGGGGAATAAGTGTCACTTCTCTCTTCAGAATGTAAAGAGGCTCCTGCAGAACCCCAAAGTAACAGAGTCTGATGCTGCCCGCCTGGTGATGCTTTATGCTCTACATTACGAGCGACACAGCAGCAATAGCCTACCAGGACTAATGATGGACCTCAGGAATAAAGGTGTTTCTGAGAAGTATCGAAAGGTAACCAAATTTGTAATATATTAATCCCACCAAACAAAACTAACTCTATTACTGTATTTTTAGCTCTGATAAATGAAAAGTCATACTGTTTTTTTTCACAGAAATGTATAATTCTGTCCTCTCATGTCTTCATGTCCTTAATAAAGTTATATTCTTATAAAATGAGTTTCCTTATCCCCAAACAATAAGGTTGTTTCTCTCTCTTTTTTTTAATAGCTCATATCTGCAGTTGTTGAATATGGTGGTAAACGGGTCAGAGGAAGTGACCTCTTCAGCCCCAAAGATGCTGTGGCTATTACCAAACAATTTCTCAAAGGATTGAAGGTATGACTCCTTCTCTATGCTTTCTTTCCTAAATGAGAAAGAGTGGAAGCTCCTGAGACTGAGAGTGAATGAATATGATCTCAAAGTAACTCTAGGATTGCTGCTGATTTAGGAGTATGGCAATTAAATGAAATTAAACAGACATCATCTTGAAAGCCTTTTCTTTCTCTATGGGCTATGCTTTCTGTTTTGGAGCAGCATCAGCATTGGACCAAATGGACTAAGATATTTCCAGGAAATACCCAAGAGTGAAAAGACAGACAGGTCTATTACTCAGACTGTTTTACTCCATTTGTTTATAGTTTAAGACTTGTTAGGTAGTTTGAAGGAAATTAAAACAAACAATTGTAGATCTTTTTAAAATACTAACCTATTTTCTTAAGATAGTAAAAAATGAGTTTTAATCTGCCAGCCTTCCTTATGTTTCCTGAATTTTTTCCATTTGCCTGAGTCTTTCTAGACTCCTTTTTTACATGGTCCTTTTATTTGTTTGTTATACTTATCATATAACATTTTCACAAAAGGATGAGAGTCAATGAAGAGATAATAAAAGATTTAAGCAACTCCATTTTAAAAGTCTTTTTAGAGTAGCTAGCTTTAAATTACAGAGTACTTTTATGAGATTGTGGTATTTCTAATTGATGAAAATAATTTTTAAAATTATTTAACTATAAAATTCTCCTAAAACTCCTATTTGAATCTATCTCATGAAATCTGTTGAGTGCATGCCCTTTTCTGATATGAGTGTCATTAACTGTTAAATTGTGAGTTTCCCAAAAATGACAAAAAACATTTTCCCCTGTCTTAGGGAGTAGAAAATGTATATACTCAGCACCAACCTTTCCTACATGAGACCCTGGACCATCTCATCAAAGGAAAGCTTAAGGAAAATCTGTACCCTTATCTAGGGCCCAGCACACTCAGAGACAGGTAAGACAACAAAGATATTAATAATAAAAACCAGAAACACTAAGAAAATAGGAAATTTAGAGTAATATGAGAGATTACAAGTAAGGTTGTATCATTCTACTCCTCCTTTCCCTTTTGTTTCAAGTCTAAGATTATGTGTCAAAGGTAGATACAAATTCACCTCCTAAGCCTGAAACATTACATCTTTTGGAATAAAGAAGCAAGTGTTTTGGAGCACTCCCAAATACTTGTGTTCTGTCCTTTAGTATCAGACCAGTTTACTTTGCCATTTAAGGTTCATTTCCATGGCATTTAGCATTTGGCATTTCAAGCATTAAAGCCAAAAATAGATTTGCTGCTTGATTGCCTTCCAGAGCTGGTTGTTACTATTTTTGGTAAGGACTGGACTTAGCCAAATGTGGCCAGCATGCAAACAGACATAATTAAAAAGGCCATTTGTTACACAGAAAGAAAGGGATAGCTTTCTTTTTGAGTATAATTGAAGGAAGCAATTAATTGTCTTTTTTAATCTAGTGGTTTGCTAGTTTTAATAAAAACAAAACTTGTCCAGAACAATTTACTTAGGCCAACCTGATATTTTAAATATTCACAAATTCTAGCTCATTAAAAATTATAGTCTTATGTGTATTTTATTGGGAACCTGTGTTATAACAAGCCTAATACATGTAGGTGAATTCTGTTGGCTAGATTGATGTGAGAACTGTTACTATTGACATAATTCTTCTGTTTTTTTCAGCTAATCATAATCTAAGAACCTTGGAAGAATAGTATTTTATAAATATAATGAATTTATGAAAGGAGAAAAATGTGTTGAGGTACATAGATGACATTTTATATGATAAAGTATATTTTTTTACTTTGTTCCTTTAAAAAAATACTCTATAATTTAGTAACAGAACAGAAAGGAGTGTCTTAAAATATCCAAGGTTGAGAGGCAGAACATCTGGGGTTAAATTCAGGGAGTACAGTCATTAAGATAAAATGTTTAAGGATCTTGGCATCAAGATTCAGAAATGTCAACTAAGTGGGAAGAATGAAAACTAGCCCAGAGCTATTCACCTATCCTCGCGGTTTTCTGAAACACACTATAACTCTACTAAATAGCTTTCTAATTAATATGGTAAAAATTAAAATATTAATAATCTTATGAATTTCATGTAAGAATTACCAAACAAGAAATTATCTACTTATTGCTAAAGGGACAGCATCGACCACCAGAGGAGTACACTGTGCATGATTAGTTCAAGACAGAAAACCTTTCTAATTTGGATTCATTTACAGGCAAGGCTCAATATGATGCTCTTCCAACAAAATGCACATTTGTCACTTGTTAGCGTTTATCACTATTACCTAAATACATTTATAGTAGTAATTCAATTATCTGACCCTTTTAAATAACATATTGATTGAGTGCCTACAACATGTCAAGAACTGGTGTAGCTTCTGGGGAAATAGAAGTGACAGAAAAGACAAGGTACCTGCCCTCAAGGAACTTACATGAAGGAGACAGTAAACTGGTAAACAAATAAAGAATATAATTTGAATGAAATAGTGCTATTAAGAAAATAGATAGAATGATGAGCTACAAAGTAACTTTATAGAGGTGAGGACAGCTACCTGAGATAGAACTTCTCTGATGAAGTGATATTTAAGATGACTTTTAAATTACAAGAAAGAGCAGATCACATAATGATTAGGAGAAGTAGTATCCCAGACAGAGAGAACATCAAAGGAAAGGCCTCGGAGAAAGAGAACTTGGAAAGTTTATGGAACAGAAAGAAGCATAGTGGTTGGAACATAGTGAGTAAAGAGGAAATAAGTTGGAAAGATAAGTAGGTCTGAGTCCCACAGGTTTGTATAAGTCCTTGTAGAGAGGTGCTTTTTTTTTTCACCTAAATGTCACAGGAAGCCATTGAGAAGCTATAAGCATATAAGTGACATGAACTGAATTATGTATTAAAAGATCACTTTGTAGGGACAATGGATTGTTGAAGGCAAAAATGGAATCAGGGAGACTACTTAGGAGGCAGCTGCAGTAGTCCAGGTAAAAAATGAAAGCAGTTGGTATAAGGAGGCTGGACTGAAGGTAGAATCAATATTTATGTTGTAAACTGGATTGATGGGAGAAGGGTAAGAGAGAAATCAAGAATAACTCTCAGGTTTTGGGGGTAAATTAAGAGTTTTGTGGTTAAGCTGCAGGTGCCTACTAGATAACCAAGTGGAAATGTAAAATATTAAATTGGGAGTCAGCAAGAACTGAATGATATTTAAAGCTGTGGAATGAGATAAGATTACTTAAGGAGACAGCATAAAAAGAGAAGAGATGCCAGCATCACTCTAATACCCAAACCAGATAAAGACACCACACACAAAAAAAGTTACAGACCAATATCCTTAATGAACATAGATGTAAAAACACTCAACAAAATATTAACAAACCCACTTAAAAATGCATCAAAAAGATCATACATCATAATCAAGTGGGATTTATTCCAGGGATACAAGGATGGTATAATATTCAAAAATCCATCAACATCATCCATGACATCAACAAAAATCACATGATCATCTCCATAGATGCTGAAAAAGCATTTGACAAAATTCAACATCCATTCATGATAAAAACTCTCAACAAAATGGGTATAGAGGGTATGTACCTCAACATAGTAAAGGCCATATATGATAAACCCACAGCCAACATCATAGTTAACAGCTAAAAGCTGAAAGCTTTTCCTCTAAAATTGGAATAAGACAGGGATGCCCACTCTCCCCACTTTTATTCAACATAGTACTGGAGGTCCTAGCCACAGCAATCAGACAACACAAAAAATAAAAGGCATTCAGATTGGTAAAGAAGAAGTCAAACTGTCCCTGTTTGCAGATGACATGATACTGTATGTAAAAACACCCTAAAGAATCCACCTCAAAACAACTCTAACTAATAAATGAATTCAGCAAAGTTGCAAGATGCAAAATCAATTAATACACAGAAATCTGTTGTACTTCTGTATTCTAATAATGAACTAGCAGAAAGAAAAATCAGGAAAACAATTTCATTTACAATTGCTTCAAAAAGAATAGAATACCTAGGAATAAACCTAACCATGGAGGTGAAAGACCTATACCCTGAAAACTACAAGACAGTGATGAGAGAAATTAAAGAAGACACCAATAAATAGAAATAAATCTCATGCTCATGGACAGGAAGAATTAATATTGTCAAAATGGCCATCCTGCCTAAAGCAATCTACAGATTCAATGCAATCCCTATCAAAATACCAACAGCATTCTTCAATGAACTAGAACAAGTAGTTCTAAAATTCTATGGAACCACGAAAGACCCCGAATAGACAAAGCAATCCTAAGAAGGAAGAATAAAGCTGCGGGGATTATGCTCCCCAACTTCAAGCTCTACTACAAAGCCACAGTAATCAAGACAATTTGGTATTGGCACAACAGAGGCATAGATCAATGGAATAGACTAGAGAGCCCACATATAAACCTACACATATATGGGAAATTAATATGTGATAAAGGAGCCATGGATATAAAATGGGGAAATGACAGCCTCTTCAACAACTGGTGTTGGTAAAACTGGAGAGCTAACATGTAAGAGAATGAAACTGGATTACTATCTAACTCCATACACAAAAGTAAACTCAAAATGGATCAAATACTTGAATTTAAGTCATGAAACCATAAAACTCTTAGAAGAAAACATAGGCAAAATCTCTTGAATATAAACATGAGCAACTTTTTCCTGAACACATATCCTTGGGCAAGGGAAACAAAAGCAAAAATGAACGAATGGGACTACATCAAACTAAAAAGCTTCTGTACAGCAAAGGACACCATCAGTAGAACAAAATGGCATCCTACAGTATGGGAGAATATATTTGTAAACAACATATCCAATAAGAGGTTAACATCCAAAATATATAAACTCATGCATCTCAACACCCAAAAAGCAAATAACCTGATTAAAGAATGGGCAGAGGATATGAACAGACATTTATTCAAAGAAGAAATTCAGATGGCCAACAGGCACATGAAAAAATGCTCCACATCACTAATTATCAGGGAAATGCACATTAAAACCACAATGAGATATCACCTCATACCAGTTAGGACAGCCAATATCCAACAGACAAGAAACAACAAATGCTGGCGAGGATGCAGAGAAAGGGGAACCCTCCTACATTGTTGGTGGGAATGTAAATTAGTTCAACCATTGTGGAAAGCAATATGGAGGTTCCTTAAAAAACTAAAAATAGAAATACCATTTGGCCCAGGAATTCCATTCCTAGAAATTTACCCAAAGAATGCAAGATCCTGGTTTGAAAAAGACATATGCACCCCTATGTTTATCGCAGCTCTATTTCCAATAACCCAGAAATGGAAGCAACCTAAGTGTCCATCAGTAGATGAATGGATAAAGAAGATGTGGTACATATACACAATGGAATATTATTAAGCCATAAGGAGAAAACAAATCCTACCATTTGCAACAACATGGATGGACCTAGAGGGTATTATGCTCAGTGAAATAAGCCAGGCAGAGAAAGACAAGTACTAAATGATTTCACTCATTTGTGGAGTATAAGAACAAAGCAAAACTGAAGGAACAAAACAGCAGCAGACTCACAGACTTCAAGAAGGGACTAACGGCTACCAAAGGGAGGGGCATGTGGAGGATAGGTGGGGAGGGAGGGAGAAGGGGATTAAGGGACATTATGATTAGCACACATAATGTAGGAGGGTCACAAGGAAGGCAGCATAGCACAGAGAAGACAAGTAGTAAGTCTATAGCATTTTACTATGCTGATGGACAGTGACTGCAATGGGGGGCGGAATTTGATAATATGGGTGAATGTAGTAACCACAATGTTGCTCATTTGAAACCTTCATAAGATTTTATATCAATGATACCTTAATTTTTATTTATTTATTTATTTTTATTTTTATATCATTAATGTACAGTTACTTGGACAACATTATGGTTAATAAACTCCCCCTATTATCAAGTCCCCCACACATACTCCATTACAGTCACTGTCCATCAGCGTACTAAGATGCTATAGAATCATTACTTGTCTTCTCTGTATATACTGCCTTTCCCGTGTCCCCACCCCACTACATTATGTGTGCTAATCATAATGCCCTGTTTTACCCCTTTTCCCTCCCTTCCCACCCATCCTCCCCAGTCCCTTTCCCTTTGCTAACTGTTAGTCCATTCTTAAGTTCTGTGAGTCTGCTGCTGTTTTGTTCCTTCAGTTTTGCCTTTGTTCTTATACTCCACAGATGAGTGAAATCATTGGTATTTGTCTTTCTCCGCCTGGTTTATTTCACTGAGCATAATACCCTCTAGCTCCATCCATGTTGTTGCAAATGGTAGGATTTGTTTTCTTCTTATGGCTGAATAATATTCCATTGTGTATATGTACCACATCTTCTTTATCCATTCATCTACTGATGGACACTTAGGTTGCTTCCATTTCTTGGCTATTGGAAATAGTGCTGTGATAAACATAGGGGTGCATATGTCTTTTTCAAACCAGGATCCTGCATTCTTTGGGTAAATTCCTAGGAGTGGAATTCCCAGGTCAAATGGTATTTCTATTTTTAGTTTTTTCAGGAGCCTCCATACTGCTTTCCACAATGGTTGAACTACTTTACATTCCCACCAGCAGTGTAGAAGGATTCCCCTTTGTCCACTTCATCACCAACATTTGTTATTGTTTGTCTTTTGGATGGTGGCCATCGTAACTGGTGTGGGGTGATATCTCATTGTGGTTTTAATTTGCATTTCTCTGGTGATTAGTGATGTGGAGCATCTTTTCATGTGCCTGTTGGCCATCTGAATTTCTTCTTTGGAGAAGTGTCTGTTCAGCTCCTCTGCCCATTTTTTAATTGGCTTATTTGCTTTTTGTTTGTTGAGGTGTGTGAGCTCTTTATATAATTTAGATGTCAACCCCTTATCAATGATACCTTAATTTTTAAAAAGCCTATATAAAAAGAAAAGAAAAGAGAGCCAAGAACCAAGCATTGAATAGAGGATGTGGAGCCAGAAATGGAGACTAAGGGGACAAACAGAAAGGTAAGAAGAAAACCAGGAGAGCATGGTGTCATGATGACCAAGGAATGAATGGTAACCTGCATACAATCTTCTGAGAAGTAAAGAAGGTGAAGACAGTGAAGAATCCCTCAGATTTAGCAATGTGAAGGCCTTTGGTAACTTTATTCCCCAATTTCAGTGTGGTTGGAAACCAAATTAGAAAAGGTTTCAGGGTGTAAGATAAAATAGAGATAACAAATATACATAATACTTCTTAAGTTTTGCATGAAGGGGTCAGAGAAATGGTATGGTAGCTAAAAGAGATTGTGTGCTCAAGAGAAAAATTCAGCACATTTGTAATCTGCTGAGAATTATCTTAAAGAAGGAGAAGTAGGTAATGCAGAAGAGAAAGAGGAAGAGCTGTACAAGTGAAGTTCTTAGGGGATCCAGAGCACAAGCAGAGGAGCCTTTATTAGAAGCAAAGGTACTTCTTTCATTTTAACAGTTCTGTTGGTGCAAACATGGGAACCATCTTGTCTGATTGCTTTTATTTTCTCAGTAAAATATGACGTCATGTGATCAGATAAGGTAGTGGGTAAAAAGAGAAAACATTTTAAAATTGTCGTCTTGTAGTTTAGGAACCAAATTTAATAGGAAGATGTAAGTAGGCCTTCTAGGCAAGATTGAGTACTCATTAGAGTTTTGTGGTCATTAATTTAAAATATAACTTTTGAGCCTAGTTGTGTGGCTTTCTCCAGCAATGTTTAACTATACTAGTTAAATGAGGGGACAGCTGATAGCCTGGATCTAACCAAGATTTTGGGAAATGAATACAAGAGGAAGGTATTAGATAGTGAGAAAAGTATTGTCAAGGGGATTGGAGGTCTTGTTGAAGTCAAAGAATTATAACTGATGCACTAGTGTAGGTGAATCAGAAGTTGAGAAGATGGTTATTGGAGAAAGAGATCTTAAATTCAAGATTTCAATGTGCAGATACTTGTAATTTATGTTATAATTATGGCTAGTGTTGGTTGTGAGAGATAGAAGAACAGATCCGTGTGGTTGAGAAAACCACAATGTGAAATAAATAGTCCACGTTGAGAAAAAATTAAAAACTAAAAAAAATAAGAATGAACAGTCCACATTGATATTAAAAGTCACGGAAGTTCTTGAGAGGAGCAAGAGTGAAAAGGAGAACAGTAAACCAGAGCTTCAAGGAATAAGAGAGTGACCAGGAAATGATATCAGGAGAAAACAGTACAACTATATCATGAGCTTCTAAGATAGTGAAAATTCTGAAGAATGCAGAGAAATGGTTATAAAACTATAGCCCAGGGCACAGAAGATGCCTCCGTCACTTCCTGGCTCTATTTGAAAGAAGGAAGACTGCAAAGGGCTTGAAAAGATATACTAAACAATTCCACTTCTAAAAGTTTGCCATATAGATAGATGTACTCCCACAAGTACACAAAGACATATAAACAAGGATGTTTACCACAACATTTGTAATAGTGAAAGAAATGGAAACAAGCTAAATATCCAGTAATAGAGGACTAGTTACAACACAATACTATGCATTCTTAAGTGTCATAACTCTTCATGGAGTGATACAAAATTTTCTAAGATATATTGAATAGAAAAGCAATGTATTATAATATCCTTTTGTGTAAAACAAAACAAAAACCTGTATATAAGTATAAATGTGATTATATACATACATGTATATAAATAAGTCTGTGCTTGACTATACATATATATAATATGTATATTACATATATATGCAAGCACATATATGTTTTATGTATACAACAAATATTTCTGGAAGAATAAGAAATTGTTAATAGTGGTTACCTCTGGATATAGAGACAGTAGTTAGTTATATACGTATCTACCCTTCTATTAGGTATTGGTTTAAGTATTGTAATCTTGAAGTAAGAACTATGTTTTATTTATATCTGAGTTTTTCACAAATTTAACACAGTGCTTTACAAATAGATGTTCAATAGATATTTGTCAAATTTCTTATGTAGGCATCTAAAGCCGTTGATGTGACAAGATTGACAGTTGGAAAATTTAAGTTACAGCATAAATTTTTTGATGTTAAAAATTTAGATTTTTGCATTTTGTCAGTAACCCTACACAATCCAGTTGTCCCCACTCTCAGCTCTAGCCACTGTCTTGGCCCTGGATCATCACATTGAGAAGAGTCACTGATTTTATCCGTCTTTTGATAATTTAAGTCTCATCATGATAGAACTTCTTGGTTTTGTTGTCATTGTAATATTAGAAGGTATCAAAAAGAGATGTAGCAAGAATACAACTTTGTAAAATCAGAAACACCTCTAGAAATATTTTAGCCCTTGGCTACTAAATTAATGGTTAAGCCATTTGGTGGTATAGCTATATCCATAAATTGAGTTTGATCTTTCTCCTGCACATGGACTCTCACATATCCTACTTATCAGACTAATTTTTTTTCTCATTCCAGAATTTCTTCTTGTCCTTGATAAAAACAAGCAATTTAAACATTTGGTGAGAAAACTGAGCTATCTGGTCATGCATTCCAGAATCAGTCAATTCAAAAAGGAAGTACTATTTCACATTTATGCATATTTAATAGAATCTTGTTGCTGCAGCTTACTTATTTTTTATAAAAGCAGCATCCCTTTTTCATTGGCCTTTTTCCCGATAGTAAATACCATATTTACCATCTGTAGGTGTATTCAAAAATTTGAATTTTAGCCATAAGTTTAAAAGTCTACAAAGTAGATAAGATACTGCATCTTAAAAGTTTGAGTTTTTCTGCTTAACATACCCACACATAGCAGTTATGATTTCCAGAAATACTATATGTGAAAATTTTTGTTTACTTTTCTAATGAAATAAGATGTTCATTGTTTGGGTTCTCAAGGTGTCCTTCCTTGTATATCTATATACAGCATGAACTGGGTGCTATTTTCTAATGTTTGCTGTCTGCATTAATTAATGCTTTTGGTTGCTATGGTGAATTATAGAGTATAGAAAGATGTGTACAAATAATTGAACTTGTGTATTACACTTAGCTTCAACTATCATATGAAAATGACTTGCTGTATATTTTACTGTTGGCCTTATCAGAACATCTACTTTTAAACTTCACTGGAGAAAGAAATGAAAAGGAAAAACGTTAGGCATGTTAAAAAAAGTTTTTTTGTCATCCATGTTCCTCTTTAAGCCAGCTTGAATGAGTTGTAGGATGTTCAGGAAAACATTTATTAATGTTTTCATAATCAGTGCAACATAGTCATCTTTGTTAGGCACACAATTCAGTCTAGCTCTACCAGCCTCTCCTTTGTCTAGGCTTTGTCCTTCCATTAAAACCTATACCCACAGTTACCATCCATGACATTTTCTTCCCTTTCCAGTAATACAAAGATTCTCTGGCACCCTGAAATTATCAGACTAAAGGATAGCATTCACTGGCTATGTTAGAAACCTGCATGAGTTTATTCCTTCCCAGTTCTTGCCTTTCTTTTCCTTGAGAGACAGAAGTACTATCAAGGCAGGTAATGGACAGAGGGCAGCTATGGAGGACCAACATCTATTTTTCAGGACGATTCTCATTAGTCTGCTTAGCTGCTTTTTTTTACATCTTTTGTTTATTACAATTTTTTTATTAAGGTATTATTGATATACACTCTTATGAAGGTTTCAAATGAAAAACAATGTTACTACATTCACCCATATTATTGAGTCCTGCCCCCATACCCCATTGCAGTCATTGTCCATAAGCATAGCAAGATGCCAGGGTCACTATTTGTCTTCTCTGTGCTACACTGTCTTCCCCATGATCCTCTCCACACCATGTGTACTAATCATATTACCCCTCAATTCCCCTTCTCCCTTCCTCCCCACCTGCCCTCCCCCACCCCTCCCCTTTGGTAGCTGCTAGTCTAGTCCCTTCTTGGGGTTTGTAAGTCTGCTGCTATCTTGTTCCTTCAGTTTTGCTTTGTTGGTATACTCCACAAATGAGGGAAATCATTTGATACTTGTCTTTCTCTGCTGGCTTATTTCACTGTCTGCTCAGCTGCTTTTTAAATTGACTTGTCAGGAGCTCAAAACAAGTGTTACTGTCTGGTTCATCTCATCAGTTATTATACCCCTGCAAGGGAGAAACTTCCCTGCCTCCTTCTTACTGAAATAATCTGTGCAATTCATGAGTATTTACTCAAGGTAAACATATATATATAACATCTCAGACCAGAGTTGTTGCTCAGCATAAAGAGCATGTGGAACCTTACTGTAAGAAATATTAATTTTCTGAAAATACAATTTAATTTCAATTTTGAGGATTTTACAGTTTCTGAACACTGTAACTGCTTTTGCTTTTCCTATTTTCCACCTAGACTGACCCCCAGATAGTTACAACATAGACCAAACTATTGGTAGAGTGTCCTCTGGCTCCTTGATGGCACATCCTTTAACATTAGATTTTTTTTTCCTCCCAGATCTCATTGTTTACATCTTTAATGACTATTAAACCAGTTGTGATTGCACTTGAGAAGCCATTATCTCAGATCATTGCTATTTCTAGAACCAATGTAGTGGGAAGAATTTAAAATTTACATCCTTAGAAATTTAGTTTTTAAAAGAAATTGTGTATATCCTCGAGGGTTAATACTGTGAAAAAAGTTACAGACACCCACCCATTTTAAAAATTACAACCAACTGTAGCTTATTTTATCACCTCTGCTGTGAAATATATCCCTAAAGATCCTGACAAGAACTGAACTTGAATTTCAGCTGTTCACATTCCTTGTCCCCTTCTGTAGAAAATTAGTAAGAATTGAAACAATGTGTATCAGTTGAAGTAAAAGAAGAGAACCTGTATTTTGCCTGAATATTCAGTCCCCAAATAAATAAGAATTCATCATAATTGGTAGAAAAATATTACTATCATAATCATATAATTCTTCCTAAGCAAATGACTCCTCAGCAAGAAAAAGCTGGCCAGTAACTGGACATGAGAACTTGAAGGAAAAAACTTTGACAGTATAGAGAATGTTGGTGATTCATGGACAGTGGTAATGCTTTCCTACAAGTTAATGCCAAACCTCTTTCCCTGCAGCCTAAAGCATCAGATTAATATTGGATTAATAATTTAGCCTTAAGGCTCATATCTACTTCTCTGTGATACTGAGGAAACCACACAAATTATAGATCAGTATCACTACAAATTCACTGTTCCTAACCTCACCTGGGCCTTCAGGAATACTCAGTCAACTTTTGATGTATCCCTAGTCCCTCTTGGTCTCATTCTCCACATCAGTCTTGAATGTTTTCCATTATCCTCACAGAGGAAAACATTGAGTCTGTCAGACATTAACTCTCTCAATGTCTAGGGCTATTTATAAATTCATATATAAACTTATTTATAAACTTATTTACATATACCCACCTTTATCTCCTTCCATCATTCTAAAGGAAATACATCCTTTTTTTTCCCTATTTAGAACAAATCTTTCTACCAACACTTGTTTTTGACTCCTGTCATCTCTTTTGAAGCCTTTCTCTATTGATTATTTTCACTCTTTCACTCTCTGTTTCCTGTATTTTCAGCTTCCCTGCTATTTACTTTCCCACGGAGTACAAGCATACTCAAGTTTCTCCTATTAAGCAAGTAGTAAATGTAAAGCCCTTGAGCCTGGGTTCTGCTCTGACCTATCTCCTTCCCTTCACAGTCAGGCTTCTTGAATACAGTCGGTCTTCACTTCTTACCTTTTCAATCCATACACCCTGGCTTCTTACTCCACTATAGTACAACAAAATTTTTCCTGCAAAAACGCATCATAAGAATGTGCACAGTGGTCTCTGAATCCTCACCTTATTTACCCCACTACTTCATTTAATATTGTTAGCCATTCTAGTCTTGAAACTCACTTGTCCCTTGGCCTCTCCCTTCTGGTTCCCTTACTTTGCTGACAGTTTTCTTCCCAGTTGCCTTTGCTGCCTACTCTTCTTATTTATCTTAAAGATGTTAAAGACTTCCCCAAAATTCTGTCTTTGTTCTCTTCTCATTCTACATGATTTCCCTAGGTAAAACTCACCTTTTCCCATGACTTCAGCTGCCACCTTTATTCAAGGAAATCACCAGACCTGAATATCCAGATGTCTGGTGGACATCTCCATTGGGATGTTCCACAGGTATCTCCAACACAGCATGTTCATGTCTTACTTTCAGTAAATCAGTCTTGCTTTCTTTCTTCTCAAATCTAAACCACTATATCTAGTCACCAAAACCAGAAGTTTTTTTGTTTTTCTTTTTTGCTTTCACAAATTAAAAATTCTTATTATGCATTGTATTTCATACAATATACAATGTGTGTTAATACTAATATGTATTACAATATATATTTATAAAATATATATTGCACACTTTAAATAATACATATATATATATTTTTTTATTTTGGTATCGTTAATGTACAATTACTTGAACATTATGGTTACTAGACTCCCCCTATTATCAAGTCCCCCACACATACCCCATTACAGTCACTGTCCATCAGCGTAGTAAGATGCTATAGAATCACTGCTTGTCTTCTCTGTATATACTGCCTTTCCCGTGTCCCCGCCCCGCTACATTATGTGTGCTAATCGTAATGCCCTGTTTTCCCCCTTATCCCTCCCTTCCCATCCACCCTCCCCAATCCCTTTCCCTTTTGTAACTGTTAGTACATTCTTGGGTTCTGTGAGTCTGCTGCTACAAAACCATAAGTTTTAAAGTTGTCGTGGGCTCTTCCTTTCTCCTGATCCTCCACATTTACCCATTGACCAAATACAAAACAGTATATGTTTTTTGTATCTTCTATATCCAGTTGCCCCTCTCCACTCCTGGTATTTATTTGCCAGATGAAATCTCCCTAGACGTCTTACAGTTGCCTTTTGTTCTCCAGCTTTTCCCACCAGCAGTACCCAGTTCACTCTCACACAGCTGCCAAAATTATCCTTCAAAAAAGCAAATTTGATGTGATAACCTATTAAAACCCTTCAGTGATTCCCCCATGGCATGTAAGATTCAAGGCTTTCCATGATCTGTCTTCTGCTTCTCTCACTATATCCCCAACTGAAAGCTTCATTACAGCAATAACAGAGGAGTTAAGATGACTCCAAAGTTTTCATCCTAAGCATCTGAAAGGATAGAGTGGCCATCAACTTAGATGGGGAATGCTACAGGTGGAACAAGCTTAGTAGGTAAGATTAGGAATTTGAATATGTTGGACTGAGAAATATATTAAACATCCCAGTAGAAAAGTGAAGTAGGCAGATAAGTCTGGCATTTAGGAGAGAGGTCTGGGCTGGAGGTAGAGATTTAGGAAGTAGATGTATTTAAAACCACAAAACAGGGTAAAACCATCTAGGGATGTGACCCTTGAACACTTGAAATATGGCTGGTTCTCCTGAGAAACTGAATTTTTAAAATCTTATTTTAATTAATTTAAATTTAAATATCCTTATGTGGCTAGTGACTACTACACTGGACAGAGTAGATGTAGGGAGCAAGTATAGATCAAGAAGAAAGGGAGATCAGTGGTTGGGCTCTGGGCACTCTAACATTAAGAGGTCAGGGAGATGAAGTGAGACCATCCTGAGAAACTGAAAAATAGCAACGAATGAAGGAGAAGGAAAACTGAGAACGTGATATCCTGGTAACCAAGTAAAGAAAGTGTATCGAGGAGAAACAGTTAATTAACTTAGTTTGGAAGGACTAAAAGCCTTTATAAATACATGGTACTGACAACATGTGGAGAAATAGGCATTTTCCTGAATTGCTGGTGGAATGACACCTATGAAGCAAAATTTAAAATGTACAACATATCCAAGATAAGGACAAGGGCAGAACAGTATGTATAAAATGGTTTCATTTTTGTGTGTGTGTGTGTGTGTTGTAAGTAAATACATAAATATGTATATACTTATCTATATATGTATATATATATTTATGCAAACATATCACTGAAAGGATACATAACAGGCAAATAATAGTGTTTGCCTCTACAGAAAAACTGGGGTGCAAGAGGACCAAGGAAACTTACTTTTTTTACAGTGTTCCCTTTAGTATTTTATACCATACAAACATTTATCTAGTCAAAAAAAGTATATTTAAAAATAGCAAAAAATGATTGTAAAATATTTAATAGCATGTAACTTTTAAAGCATTGTGGTTCTAAACATATTGTTTCAGGTGGATAGTCTTGAGTGAAGCTTATCTTTTCTTAAAAAGTAAATCTAGTATTTCAAAGGCATGATTTTGAGTTCCACATTCATATAGAAATGTCATAATTGACTAATTAGTTGCAAAATAACCACCTCTTCATCATATGGAGCCTTTAATTGAGTAACTCTGCAATTCAGAGATCATGTAAACATTTTTAAATAGCCACATGATCTGATTCTGTTCCCATGAAATCCCAAGAACAAATACTCTTCAGTTAATTCCTTCAAGGTGTTTTAGAAAGAGAAACAGAAAGGAAGTGTAGGGTTTGTTTTCATGGTTATATAAGAATGTAGATCCCTGGATTAAAGATATTTCAATGCTGTAACCTCCAAACTGGATGCTTCTACTTGATATAAGCAATGTCCAGTAAGTGATTCAATAAAATTCTTGCCTACTAAGATTAAGTAATTTTATCTTCTTCTGAGGGCATAAGAAAACAAGGCAAACTTTTGCAGTTTTGAAAATTGTATGATTTCCTTCTTGTTGATATCTACAGGAGGAGCTAATAGGAAGACTACTCACTTTTGTTATGAAGCCATTTTGATAAAGATTGAAACAGTAAAATTATACAGTGCTACCTACATGAGGCTAGTGACTGGGCTGATATGTCAGCATGTCCAGTAACAAAACTGTACCCACAGTTTTATTTGTTTGTTTCCATGGTTTCTTTTTCTTGGTTTATCAAAGGATCTGGGAACAAAGATTTTTAAGAAGAGGTGGAGTTCTGAGAACTGCCATTAATTTATGTGTCCCATTCTTTTTCTACACTCAAAATGCTAAATGTTTCTAATTCTCATGTTATGGGGACATCCAAATATAACAGTATTTTACAAAATACTTTATTTTGTAAATAGTTCTTTGGACAGAGGCCATTATAATGACACTGTACTAAATATTTGACAAAGGTGATGTGTAGTCCAAGCATAAATTACTTCTATGTTGATATCATGTCACATGAAGTAGTCTGAGCCTCTTGAATATAAAAGAATATTTCTACATTTGGTTCCAGCAAAACACTATTCTGCTATTCTGAAATCCACAGCACAGAAATTTTAAGACATCTGCTCATAAACAGAAAGCAAATCACTATTCAGCATTTCCTGCTCTGTTTCCTGCCAATTTCAGATAATTAAAACTTTTTAAAGCTTTTATTCTATTCTGCTTTAATTCTGCTTCCTCCACCAAAAAAAGAAGATTTAGAAATTTAAACTATATATATAATACTAACAACAAATCTTTGCCCTTATTTCCTTTTATGGCACTTTCTTCATTATTACAGACCTCAGGATATCATTTTGTTTGTAATTGGAGGAGCCACCTATGAAGAGGCCCTAACAGTTTATAACCTGAACCGTACCACTCCTGGAGTGAGGATTGTCCTGGGAGGAACCACAGTACACAACACAAAAAGGTAAGGGGAAAAATTCAGTTCTTCCACTCTGTCCCGTTTCCCAGCAAGTAAAGCTCAATTCCCTTTATACAGGAAAAGTAAGGTGACCCAAATTGCAGACCAAACTACTGTAGACGAAATGCCTCTGTTCACAGAATAATTTAGTTAGTGTAAGATGAAGGATCTGTAATACCCCATTAGGTTCATTAATCACTTAATTAGATCACGGACCTGGAGACTGCACACTGTTAACTATGTGTCCTGTGTTCAAAGGAAGAGAAATCTAAGCCATAGACTGGCACTTTGAAAATACCTAAACATAATGGTATTGAATTCTGTAAGTTTTTCTATTTTGTTGATTAATTACATTCAGTCAATAAGTATTTAGTAAGAAGAATACAAAGATGAGTAGGATAAGGATCCTACCTCAAGTAAGTCATTGTCTATTGGGAAAGATAGAACAAAAAAATAAGAAAACAAGTGTCTGTAAAGACAGATGAAAGAGCCATGGATTCTCAAGTGACTAAGAGAAACTAGCAAATGTTCCATGGATAAGATAGTATATAAGCTGTGTCTTAGGTAGAAAATGGACGTATGAAGGGAAAGCACATTCTAGGCAGAGTTAACCACATAAACAAGTTCCAGAAAGCTGTAGGCAACAAACACAAAAAGAATATAAATAGTCAGTGATCTGGGATGTGCATAATAAGTGAAAAGGTTGATTGAATGCCATAATTATGGAAGACCTTGAGGAATTCCAGGCTGAAAAATTTCTTTCCTGTGCAGAAAATGAGAAATCATTGAGAGTTTTTAAGAAGTAAAATTACAAGAGGTCACAGTATTTTAAGAAGATTAAATTGGAAGCTAAGGATAGGAAAGAAAGAGGAGAGGAAAATACTAGAGAACCATGGCATGATAATTAAATTTAATGATTAGAGACCCTTAGAGATCAGTGCTGAGCTATGTATACATAGATACATTGGGAATCATTAGAGGTGTTTGTTTTTCATTTTGTATTATCTGGCTTTTTAACATAACTTTTCCCCCTTATTATGGAAGTAAGACACATTTATTATGAAAAAATTCTTTTATTGAAGTATACTTGACATATCATATGTCTATATATAATATGTGTATAATAGCTTCAGGTGTACAACATAGTGATTTTACATTTATATACATTATGAAATGCTCACCACTGTAAGTGTAATTATCATCTGTCACCATATAAAGTTATTACAATGTGATTGACTATACTCCCTATGCAGTACTTTTCATCCTTGTGACTTATTTTGTAGTTGGGAGTTTGTACCACTTAATCCCTTTCACCTGTTTTGCCTTTCCCACCCCTTTGGCCACCATTTTGTTCTCTGTATCTGTGAGTGTGTTTCTGGGGTTTTTTGTTTGTTTATTTCTTCATTTGTTTTTTTATATTCCTCATATGAGTTACATGATGTAAATTACATGGTATTTGTCTTTCTCTATCTACCTTATTTCAGTTAGCATAATACATTCTAGGTCCATCCAGGTTGTTGGAAATGGCAAGATTTCATTCCCTTTTATGGCTGAGTAATATTCTATTGTGTATGTATACTACATCTTCTTTATCTGTTCATCTACCAGTGGACACTTAGGTTGTTTCCACATCTTGGTTGTTATAAATAATGCTGCAAAAAACATAGAGTTGCATATATCTTTTCAAATTAGTGTTTTCATTTTCTTCAGGTAAATACCCAGAAATAGAATTACTGGGTTGTATGGTATTTCTGTTTTTGGTTTGTAGAGGAACCTCCATAATGTTTTCCATACTGGCTGCACCAGTTTACATTCCCACCAACAGTGCACAAGAGTTCCCTTTTCTCCACATCCTCACCAGCATGTATTATTTCTTATCTTCTTAATGCTAACCATTCTCACTGGTGTACAGGGATATCTCACTGTGGTTTTGATTTGCATTTCCCTGATGATTTAGTGCTGTTGAACATCTTTTCATGTGTCTGTTGCCATATGCATGTTTTCTTTGGAAAAATGGCTATTCAGGTCCTCTGCCCATTTTTTAATCAGATTTTTTTTGCCATTGAGCTGTACGAGTTCTTTTTTTTTATTATTAAGATATCATTGATATACAATCTTATGAAGGTTTCACAGGAAAAGCAATGTGATTCCTGCATTCACGCTCATTATCGAGTTCCCCCCCATACCCATTTGCAGTCACCATCCATCAGTGTAGTAAGATGCCACAGAGTCCCTACTTTTCCTCTCTGTGCCACACTGCCCTCCCCGTGACTCCACACACATCATATGCACTAATTATGATTCCTGTCAATCCCCTTCTCCCTCCCCACCCACCCTCCCTCACTCCTCCCTTTTGATAACTGATAGTCCTTTCTTAAAGTCTGTGAGTCTGCTGCTATTTTCTTCCTTCAGTTTTGTTTCATTGTTATACTCCACAAATGAGGGAAATCATTTGGCATTTGTCTTCCTCTGCCTGACTTATTTCACTGAGCATAATATCCTCTAGCTCCATCCATGTTGTTGCAAATGGTAGGATTTGTTTCTTTCTTATGGCTGAATAGTATTCCATTGTGTATATGTATCACCTCTTCTTTATCCATTCATCTACTGATGGACACTTAGGTTGCTTCCATATCTTGGCTATTGTAAATAGTGCTGCAATAAACATAGGTCCTTCTGAATCTGAGAACTTGTTTTCTTTGGGTAAATTCCTAGGAGTGGAATTCCTGGGTTAAATGGTATTTCTATTTGTAGTTTTTTGAGGAACCTCCATATTTTGTTGAGTATTTTTACATCGATGTTCATCAAGGATATTGTTCTGTAATTTTCTTTTTTGTGTATTGCCTTTGCCTGGTTTTGGTATTAGAGCAATACTGGCTTCATAGAATGAGTTTGGACATATTCTTTCCTCTTCTACTTTTTGGAAAACTTTAAGAGGTTGGGTATTAGGTCTTCTTTAAATGTTTGATAAAATTAAGTGGTGAAACCATCTGGTCCAAGGGTTTGGTTCTCAGGTACTTTTTTAAATTACCAATTCAATTTCATTGCTGGTAATTGGTCTGATCAGATTTTTCTGTTTCTTCCTGGGTCAGCCTTGGAAGGTTGTATTTTTCTAGAAAGATGTCCATCTCTTCTAGGTTATCAAATTTGTTAGCATACAGTTTTTCATAGTATTCTCTAATAATTCTTTTTACTTCTGTGGTGTCCATAGTGATTTTTCCTTTCTCGATTCTGATTCTGTTTATATGTGTAGACTCTCTTTTTTTCTTGATAAGTCCAGCTAAGGGTTTACTTATTTTGTTTATTTTCTCAAAGAACGAGCTCCTGGTTTCATAGATTCTTTCTATTGTTTTATTCCTCTCAATTTTATTTATTTCTGCTCTAATCTTTATTGTGTCCCTCCTTCTACTGACTTTGGGCCTCATTTGTTCTTTTTCTAGTTTCATTAATTGTGATTTTAGACTGTTCATTTGGGATTGTTCTTCTCTCTTGAGGTAAGCCTGTATTGCTTTCCACTTAGCATGGCCTTTGCTGCATCCACAAAAGTTGGAGTGTTAAGAGTTGTTGTTTTCATTTGTCTCCATATATAGCTTGAACTCTGTTTTTATTTGGTCGTCGATCCATTGGTTATTTAGGAGCATGTTGTTAAGCTTCCATGTGTTTGTGGACTTTTTGTTTTCTTTGTACAATTTATTTCTAGTTTCATACCTTTGTGGTCTGAGAAGTTGGTTGGTAGAATTTCAGTCCTTCTGAATTTAATGAGGCTCTTTTTGTGGCCTATTATGTGATCTATTCTGGAAAATGTTCCATGTGCACTTGAGAAGAATGTGTATCCTGCTGCTTTTGAGTGGAGTGTTCTGTAGATGTGTGTTAGGTCCATCTGTTCTAATGTGTTGTTCAGTGCCTTTGTCTCCTTATTTACTCTCTGTCTGGTTGATCTGTCCTTTGGAATGAGTGGTGTATTGAAGTCTCCTAAAATAAATGCATTGCATTCTATTTCCCCTTTTAAATCTGTTATTGTTTGTTTCACATATGTAGGTGATCCTGTGTTAGGTGCATAGATATTTATAATGGTTATATCCTCTTGTTGGACTGACTCCTTTATCATTATGTAATGTCCTTCTTTGTCTCTTGTTACTTTCTTTGTTTTGAAGCCTATTTGTCTCATACAAGTACTGCAACGCCTGATTTTTCTCCCTATTATTTGCATGAAATATCTTTTTCCATCCCTTCACTTTTAGTCTGTGTAGGTCTTTGGGTTTAAAATGAGTCTGTGGTAGGCAGCATATAGATGGATCTTTTTTTTTATCCATTCTGTAATTCTGTGTCTTTTGATAGGTACATTCAGTCCATTTAGAGTGATTATTGATAGATATCTACTTATTGCCATTGTAGGCTTTAGATTCATCGTTACTAAAGGTTCAAAGGCAGCTTCTTTACTGTCTAACAATCTTCCTTAGCTCGCTTATTCTGCTATTAAAAACACAATGTATGAAAGACCTATACCCTGAAAACTACAAGACACTCTTAAGAGAAATTAAAGAGGTCACTAACAAATGGAAACTCATCCCATGCTCCTGGCTAGGAAGAATTAATATCATCAAAATGGCCATCCTACCCAAAGCAATATACAGATTCGATGCAATCCCTATCAAATTACCAAAAGCATTCTTCAATGAACTGGAACAAATAGTTCAAAAATTCATATGGAACCGTCAAAGACCCTGAATAGCCAACGCAATCCTGAGAAGGAAGAATAAAGTGGGGGGGATCTCGCTCCCCAACTTCAAGCTCTACTACAAAGCCACAGTAATCAAGACAATTTGGTACTGGCACAAGAACAGAGCCACAGACCAGTGGAACAGAATAGAGACTCCAGACATTAACCCAAACATATATGGCCAATTAATATATGATAAAGGAGCTATGGACATACAATGGGGAAAGGACAGTCTCTTCAACAGATGTTGCTGGCAAAACTGGACAGCTACATGTAAGAGAATGAAACTGGATCACTGTCTAACCCCATACACAAAAGTAAACTCCAAATGGATCAAAGACCTGAATATAAGTCATGAAACCATAAAACTCTTAGAAAAAAACATAGGCAAAAATTTCATGGACATAAACATGAGTGACTTCTTCATGAACATATGTCCCCGGGCAAGGGAAACAAAGGCAAAAATGAACAAGTGGGACTATATCAAGCTAAAAAGCTTCTGTACAGCAAAGGACACCATCAATAGAACAAGAAGGTATTCTACAGTATGGGAGAACATATTCATAAATGACAGATCCAATAAAGGATTGACATCCAAAATATATGAAGAGCTCACATGCCTCAACAAACAAAAAGCAAATAATCCAATTATAAAATGGGCAGAGGAGCTGAATAGACTACACAGTTCTCTAAAGAAGAAATCCAGATGGCCAACAGGCACATGAAAAGATGCTCCACATTGCTAATCATCAGAGAAATGCAAATTAAAACCACAATGAGATATCACCTCACACCAATAAGGATCGCCATCATCGAAAAGACAAACAACAACAAATGTTGGCAAGGTTGTGGAGAAAGGGGAACCCTCCTACACTGCTGGTGGGAATGTAAACTAGTTCAACCATTGTGGAAAGCAGTATGGAGGTTCCTCAGAATGCTCAAAATAAAAATACCATATGACCCAGGAATTCCACTTATAGGAATTTACCCTAAGAATGCAGCACTCCAGTTTTAAAAAGACAGATGCACCCCTATGTTTATAGCTGCACTGTTTACAATAGCCAAGATATGGAAACAACCTAAATGTCCATCAGTAGATGAATGGATAAAGAAGATGTGGTACATATACACAATGGAATATTACGCAGCCATAAGAAAAAAACAGATCCTACCATTCGCAACAACATGGATGGAGCTAGAGGGTATTACGCTCAATGAAATAAGCCAAGCAGAGAATTACAAGTACCAAATGATTTCACTCATATGTGGAGTATAAGAACAAAGTAAAACTGAAGGAACAAAACAGCAGCAGAATCACAGAATCCAAGAAAGGATTAATAGTTACCAAAGGGAAAGGGACTGGGGACGATGGGTGGGAAGGGAGGGATAAGGGCGGGGAAAAAGAAAGAGGGCATTACAATTAGCATGTATAGTGCGTGGGGGACACTGGGAGGGCTGTACAACACAGAGAAGACAAGTAGTGATTTTACAGCATCTTACTACACAGATGGACAGTGACTGTGAAGGAATATGTGGGGGGGACTTGTTGAAGGGGGGAACCTAGTAAACATAATGTTCTTTCTGTAATTGTAGATTAATGATACCAAAATAAAAATAAATAAATAAATGAATGAAGAAATAAATTTAAAAACACAATCTAAAGGTTCTTTCTTTCTCTTTTTTTTCTTCCTCCTCCACTCTTTATATATTAGGTGTCATATACTGTACTCTGTGTATCCTGTGATTGACTTAGTGGGTAGCTGATTTAATTTTGATTTGCTTAGCAATTAATTGGTCTACTTCCTTTACTGTGGTTTTATTTTCTCTGGTGACAGGTATTTAGCCTTAGGGTCACTTCCATCTATAACAGTCCCTCCAAAATACACTGTAGAGATGGTTTGTGGGAGGTAAATTCCCTCAACTTTTGCTTATCTGGAAATTCTTTAATCCCTGCTTCAGATTTAAGTGATAGTCTTGCCGGACAGAATATTCTTAGTTCAAGGCCCCTCTGTTTCATTGAATTAAATATATTATGCCACTCCCTTCTGGCTTGTAAGGTTTCTGCTGAGAATTTTGACATAGTCTAATGTGTTTTCCTTTGTATGTGATCTTTTTTACTCTGTCCTTGTTCTTAATCTTTGCCATTTTAATTATTATATGTCTTGGTGTTATCTTCCTTAGGACCCCCCTTGTTTTGGGAGATCTGTGTACTTCCATGGCCTGAGAGACTATTTCCTTCCCCATATTGGAGAAGTTTTCAGCAGTTATTTCCTCAAAGAGATTTTCAATCTCTTTTTCTCTCTCTTCTTCTTCTGGTACCCCTATAATGTGAATATTGTTCCATTTGGATTGGTCACACGGTTCTCTTAATATCCTTTCATTTCTGGAGATCCTTTTTTCTCTCTGTGCCTCTGCTTCTTTGTATTCCTGTTCTCTAATTTCTATTCCATTTACTGTCTCCTCTTCTTCTAAACTGCTTTTAAATCCCTCTGTTGTATGTTTCATTTCAGATACTGTATTTTTCAAAGTTTCTATCTCTTTCTTGAAGTCATCCCTGAGATCTTGAATATTTTTCTGTAGCTCTATGAGCATGTTTATGACTTTTATTTTGAAATCTTTATCAGGAAGATTGGTGACTTCAGTTTCATTCAGCCCTCTTTCTGGTATAAGAGGGATTTTGGTTTGCACAAGGTTTATTCATCACTTCATATTTGTAACAAATAATATGGAATAATCACTTTGTATAGGTGGTGCCCTCTAGTGCCCAGAAGCTCTATTCTCTGGAGCTGCCCAGCAACTGGAGCGATGGCAGGGGTTGCAGACGATCGGCTCTGGTGCCTGCCGGGAGGAAAGAGCTCTTTCCTGAGCTGCAGTGCATGCCTCCATTGTCAGGGCCAGTGGGCCAAGCGTGCAGGGAGCAGACTGCCTTATGCCCCTGTAGCTGCTGTAGTTGGGCTGCTATCTGGCAGGGCTGCCATGATGGCAGGGGCTGCAGGTTTGCAACCTGTTACTGGCCAGGAGGAAGGAGCAACAGGCTGCATATTGAAGTGGGGGGCCTCAGTTCTGCATTGCCAGCCAAGGAGATGGAGCACCTGAAGCTCTTGAAAGTTCCCAACCTGCTGGGCTGAATGTGATGGGATGATTTTGTCCACCTATCCTTTCTCCTGAGCATCAAGCTTTGTGTAATCCTTGCCCCTTTAGCAGCCCTCTCACTGTTGGGAAGTCTTTCAAAGTGCCTGCCTTTCTTTTGTCCCAGCATGGTCTGTTGTGTGTATCTGTTCTCCACAAGTGACTCGCATCTCAGACTCCGAGTATTTTGCCTGTCATTGTTTTCCAACCCCTCTCATCTCAAGAGCACCATGTAATATGGGTTTGTGCTCCCGGAGCAGATCACCAGGGGTGGTGATTAGTAGTATTGGGCTTCCACTCCCCAACCCCTGCTCCATTTTTCTTCCTCTTGACTGTGACCTGGAATCAGGGAAGTGCTTGGGTCCTGCCAGATCATGCCTTTGCTACTTTACCCTTTCCCATGAGGTCTTCTCTTTTCCCCAGATGTAAGCTGTATGTTACAGTCTTTGTTTCTGGTTGCTCTTTCAGGATTAGTTGTATTTGTTGTATTTTCATGTTATATGTGGTTTTGGGAGAATGTTTCTGCCTCACTTCTCATGCCGCCATCTTTTCCCCAGAAATCACTAAAAACTATTTAAAATAATGTTAATGGCTACATATTTTCTATTTGAAGGATGTGTATTTAATTATTACTATTGAACACTTAGATTGTTTACAACTTTTTGTTTGATATATATAATGCAGCAATAAACGTCTTGTGTTTCAATAACCCCTTGTCCCATCTGTGATTATTTCCTTAAGATAAAAGTGCAGTGAAGCAGTCTCAAATATTGCTAGAAGTATAAATTGGTATAACTTTTTTTTTGGTATTATTAGTGTACAATTACATGAGCAACATTATCGTTACTAGACTCCTCCTGTTATCAAGTCCCCACCACATACCCCATTACAGTCACTGTCCATCAGTGTTGTAAGATGCTACAGAATCACTACTTGTCTTCGTGTTACACTGCCTTCCCCGTATTGACCCCCGCTACATTATGTGTGCTAATCCTAATACTCCTTTTTCCCCCTTATCCCTCCCTTCCCACCCATCTTACCCAGTCCGTTTCCTGTTGGTAACTGTTAGTCCATTCTCGGGTTCTGTGAGTCTGCTGCTGTTTTGTACCTTCAGTTTTTCTTTGTTCTTATATTCCGCAGATCAGGGAAATCATTTGATACTTGTCCTTGTCCGCCTGCCTTATTTCACTGAGCATAATACCCTCTAGCTCCATCCATGTTGTTTCAAATGGTAGGATTTGTTTTTTTCTTATGGCTGAATAATATTCCATTGTGTATATGTACCACATCTTCTTTATCCATTCATCTACTGATGGACACTTATGTTGCTTCCATTTCCTGGCTATTGTAAATAGTGCTATGATAAACATAGGGGTGCATATGTCTTTTTCAAACTGGGATCCTGCATTTTTAGGATAAATTCCTAGGGGTGGAATTCCTGCGTCAAATTGTATTTCTATTTTTAGTTTTTTGAGGAACCTACATACTGTTTTCCACAGTGGTTGAACTAATTTACATTCCCACCAGCAGTGTAGGAGGGTTCCCTTTTCTTCACATCCTCGCCAACATTTGTTGTTGTTTGTCTTTTGGATGGTGGCCATCCTTACTGGTGTGAGGTGATATCTCATTGTGGTTTTAATTTGCATTTCTCTGATGACTAGCGATGTGGAGCATCTTTTCGTGTGTCTGTTGGCCTTCTGAATTTCTTCTTTGGAGAACTGTCTGTTCATTTGTCTGCCCATTTTTTAATTGGATTGTTTGCTTTTTGTTTGTTGCGGTACGTGGTAAGCTCTTTATGTATTTTGGATGTCAATCTTTTATCGGATGTGTCATTTATGAATATATTCTCCCATACTGTAGGATGTCTTTTTGTTCTGCTGAAGGTGTCCTTTGCTGTACAGAAGCTTTTCAGCTTGATATACTCCCACTTGTTCATTTTTGCTTTTGTTTCCCTTGCCCGGGGAGATAAGTTCATGAAGAAGTTCCTTGTGTTTATGTCCATGCAAGTTTTGCCTATGTTTTTTTCTAAGAGTTTTATGGTTTCATGACTTACATTCAGGTCTTTGATCCATTTTGAGTTTTCTTTTGTGTATGGGGTTAGAAAGTAATCCAGTTTCATTCTATTAAATGTAGCTGTCCAGTTTTGCCAACACCAGCTGTTGAAGAGGCGATCATTTCCCTATTTTATATGCATGGCTCCTTTGTCATGTAATAATTGGCCATATATGGTTGGGTTTATACCAGGGCTCTCTAGTCTATTCCATTGGTCTGTGGGTTGTTCTTGTGCCAGTACCAAATTGTCTTGATTACTGTGGCTTTGTAGTAGAGCTTGAAGTGAGAGAGCATAATTCTCCCCGCTTATTCTTCCTTCCCAGGATTGCTTTGGCTATTCAGGGTCTTTTGTGGTTCCATATGTATTTTAGACCTATTTGCTATATTTCATTGAGGAATGCTATTGCTATTTAGATAGGGATTGCATTGAATCTGTAGATTGCTTTAGGCAGGACTGCCATTTTGACAATATTAATTCTTTCTATCCATGAGCATGGAATGTGTTTCTTTTTATTGGTTTCTTCTTTAATCTCCCTCATGAGTGTCTTGTAGTTTTCAGAGTATAATTCTTTCACTTCCTTATTTAGGTTTATTCCTCAGTATTTTATTCTTTTTGATGCAATTGTGAATGGAATTGTTCTCCTGGCTTCTTTTTCTGCTAGTTCATCATTAGTATATAGGAATACAACAGATCACTGTGTATTAATATTGTATCCTGCAACTTTACTGAATTCAGATATTAGATCTGGTAGTTTTGGAGTGGATTCTCTAGGGTTTTGGGGTTTTTTTGGTACAATATCATGTCATCTGCAAACAGGGACACTTCATCTTCTTCTTTACCAATCTGGATGCCTTTTATTTCTTTGTGTTGTCTGATTGCCATGGCTAGGACCTCTAAAACTATGTTGAATAAAAGTGGGGAGAGTGGGCATCCTCGTATTGTTACCAATCTTAAAAGAAAAGCTTTCAGCTTCTCACTATTAAGTGTAATGTTGGCTGTGGGTTTGTCATATATGGCTGTTATTATGTTGAGGTACTAGCCCTCTATACCCATTTTGTTGAGAGTTTTTATCATGAATGGATGTTGTATTTTGTCAAATGCTTTTTCAGCATCTATGGAGAGGAGCATGTGGTTTTTATTTTTTTTGTTGATGTAGTGGATGATGTTGATGGATTTCGAATGTTGTACCATCCTTGCATCCCTGGAATAAATCCTACTTCGTCATGATGGATGATCTTTTTGATGTATTTTTGAATTCGGTTTGCTAATATTTTGTTGAGTATTTTTGCATCTATGTTCATCGGGGATATTGGTCTGTAATTTTCTTTTTTTTGTGGTGTCTTTGCCTGGTTTTGGTATTGGAGTGATGCTGGCCTCATAGAATGAGTTTGGAAGTATTCCCTCTTCTTCTATTTTTTGGAAAACTTTGAGGACAATGGGTATTAGGTCTTCACTAAATGTTTGATAAAATTCAGTAGTGAAGCCATCTGGTCCAGGCGTTTTTGTACTTAGGTAGGTTTTTGATGACCAGTTCAATTCCGTTGCTGGTAATTGGTCTGTTCAGATTTTCTGTTTCTTCCTTGGTCAGCCTTGGAAGGTTGTATTTTTCTAGTAAGTCCATTTCTTCTAGGTTATCCACTTTGTTAACATATAATTTTTCATAGTATTCTCTAATAATTCTTTGTAAGGAATAGTTGTATTTGCTGTATTTTCAAAATATGTGTGGTTTAGGGAGGAGATTTCCATCACCCTACTCATGCTTGAGAATCTCCTCTAATCCTATCTTCTTAAATAAACTGTCTTTTCTGTTTCACTCTTTATTCAGTCATTGTTATTATGTGCTAATGTAAACATATACTCTCTTGTTAGTCTCAAGGCTTATTGAAAATTTAATAAGGAAAGAGAATCCCCAAAGTTCATTATATAATTCAGTCATATTTCCAACATATAAATACCACCATATAACACATACCTGCTATGTAATTAGAATTCTCTCACATTCTTTTTCTTCTCTTCTCTGGTTAATACACTGGAATCTCAATGTAGTGTTTATCACTGTCAGTCAAGTTGGTGTGTCTCATAGTTGAGGGAAATAGTTCAAAATTAAGTATCCCTGGATAACATGGGATCTAGGCAGACAAAAAGGCCCTGCTTCTTCAAGGACTTACGTAGCTGAGAGAAGGAACTTAGTTTGTACCTACAGGTTTCTTTTCATGAGGGAATAGATAAGTCTTCCAGAACACTGACCCGAGCCATTGGCAGGGTCCTAAGGGCTCAAAAGTAAACAAAGTAGTGTCCTCAAAGTAATCTTGGATCAGATCTGGGCCAAGTCCTTAAGGGAGAGCTAAGAGCCAAGCTAGGCATTCTAAATATCAGTACCAAATGTCAAGGAATAGCAGTGGATTTTTCAGTAGGAAGGAGCCAGGAATCAAGATCCAAGTGAAGGTAATTAGAAGGGAAGTTCTTTGAAATAGAAAGAGAAGGCTATAGGAAGATTCCTGCAAGTAGTCTTTGCCTCCATACCAGTTTTGTAGGTTTGTAATTACTTGACTATCTCAGATTTACTGAAAAGTACAGAGGTCAGCCAGAATTGAGTAAATTTAAGGTAGAAAGAAAGTGCCACAAGGTCAGGAAATGAACCATTGTGCCTGTGAGAAAAGTGACAACAGAGATCCTAATGGATATTTTAAACTTATGCCAAGTTGATTGAAATACATATGAAGTTGAGTATTTTTACTTGATAATTTGTACAACTGAAATTTCTTCACATTATAGTAGAAACTAGTGGAACATTTGAACAGATATTGTAAATAGTCTGTATTCAGTGACTGTTCTGTGGAAAAGCTACTGCAAAAGGAAAAAAGTAGGGAAATTATTATGACTGCAGGTTTACATCTATAGAAATTTCTTCCTTTTGAACCCTAGGATGATGTTCACCCAGAAGAGCAACAGCAGAACACCTACTCAGAGAACTTTCTACTTGACAGCTACCTGAGAGGTTCCCCATTTCAACATAGTCCCTCTGCTGTGAAAAAAAGAGTTCTTAGACATCAGACCTGGTTGTTATGACGTACTGAAAGATAATGTATTTGAAAGCATCTTAAAGTTGTAAAGTACTATACAGATAACTAGTTACGTCCTCAAAGTCCATGCCTTCCAAGGCTCTTACCTGTCTTTCAAGCCAAACTATTTCTTTCTATGATTACCATATTCCTATTAATAGCATCTCCTCTTTCAGTATCTTAACTAATTCCAACACTTACTGATTCTTTACAAAATTCTTTGTATTTCTGTGGTGTCTGTAGTGATTTTTCCTTCCTCATTTTGGATTCTCTTTATGTGTATAGACTCTGTTTCTTTCTTGATAAGTCTGGCTAGGGGTTTATTTATTTTGTTTATTTTCATGAAGAACCAGCGCCTGCTTTCATTGATTCTTTCTATTGTTTTATTCTTCTCAATTTTATTTATTTCTGCTTTAATCTTTATTATGTCCCTCCTACTACTGACTTTGGGCCTCATTTATTCTTCCGTTTCTAGTTTCATTAATTGTGAGTTTAGACTGTTCTTTGGGGATTGTTCTTCTTTCCTGAAGTAGGCCTGTATTGCAATATATTTCCCTCTTAGCACGGCCTTTGCTGCATCCCACAGATTTTTGCAGTGTTGAATTATTCTTGTCGTTTGTCTCCATATATTGCTTGATCTCTGTTCTTATTTGTTCATTGATCCATTGACTATTTAGGAGCATGTTGTTAACTCTCCATGTGTTTGTGGGCTTTTTCATTTTCTTTGAGTAATTTATTTCTAATTTCATACCTTTGTGATCTGAGAAGCTGGTTGGTATAATTTCAATTTTTTTGAATTTGCTGGGGCTCTTTATGTGGCCTACTATATGATCTATTCTTGAAAATGTTCTATGTGTACTTGAGAAGAATGTGTACCTGTTGCTTTTGGATGGAGTGTTCTGTAGATATCTGTTAGGTCCATCTGTTCTAGTATGTTGTTCAATGCCTCTGTCTCTATTCATTTTCTGTCTGGTTGATCTGTCCTTTGGATTGAGTGGTTTGTTGAAGTCTCCTAAAATAAATGCATTGCATTCTATTTCCTCCTTTAATTCTGTTAGTATTTGTTTCACATATGTAGGTCTTCCTGTGTTGGGTGCATAGATATTTATAATAGTTATATCCTCTTGTTAGACTGACCCTTATATCATTATGTAATGTCCTTCTTTGTCTCTTGTTACTTTCTTTGTTTTGAAGTCTATTTTGCCTGACACAAGTACGGTAACTCCTGCTTTTTTCTCCCTATTATTTGCATGAAATATCTTACTCCATACCTTTACTTTCAGTATGTGTATGTCTTTGGGTTTGAAGTGAGTCTCTTGTAGGCAGCATGTAGATGGGTCTTGTTTTTTTATCCATTCCGTGACTCTACATCTTTTGATTGGTGCATTCAGACCATTTATATTTAGGGTGATTATTGGTAGGTATGTACTTATTGCCATTGCAGGCTTTAGATTCATGGTTACCAAAGATTCAAGGGCAATTCCCTTACTATCTAACAGTCTAATTTAACTCACTTCATATGTTATTACAAACACAACCTTAAGGTTCTTTTTTTTTCCTCCTTTTTCTTCCTCCTCCATTCTTTGTATGTTATGAATCATTTTCTGTACTCTTTGTCTATCCCTTGGGTGACATCTATTTAGCCTGAGGAATACTTCCATCTGTAGGAGTCCCTCCAAAATGCACTGTAGAGGTGGTTTTTTGGAGGTAAATTCTCTCAGCTTTTGCTTATCTGAAATTTGTTTAATCCCTCCTTTAAATTTAAAGGATAACCTTGCAGGGTAGAGTATTCTTGGTTCAAGGCCTTTCTGCTTCATTGTATTAAATACATCATGCCACTCCTTTCTGGCCTGTAAGGTTTCTGTTGAGAAGTCTGATGATAGCCTGATGGGTTTTCCTTTGTATGTGATCTTTTTTCTCTCTATATAGCTCCTTTTAAGTCTTGTCTTTATCCTTGATTTTTGCCATTTTAATTATTACATGTCTTGATGTTGTCTTCCTTGGTTCCCTTGTGTTGGGAGATCTGTGCCCCTCCATGGCTTGAGAGACTATCTCCTTCCCCAGATTGAGGAATTTTTCAGCAATTACCTCCTCAATGCCACTTTCTATCCCTTTTCTCTCTCTTCTGGTACGCCTATAATGCGAATATTGTTCCGTTTGGATTGGTCACACAGTTCTCTCTATATTCTTTCATTCTTAGAGATTCTTTTTCTCTCTGTGCCTCAGCTTCTTTGTATTCCTCTTCTCTAATTTCTATTCCATTTACTATCTCTTCTACTACATCTAATCTGCTTTTAAATCCCTCCATTGTATGTTTCATTGCAGATATGGAATTTCTTAATAATGGAATCTCCAACTTAAATTCGTTCCTCAGTTCTTGAGTATTTTTCTGTACCTCTGTGTTTTTATAATTTTTATTTTGAACTCTCTTTCAGGCAGATTGGTGAGTTCAGTTTCATTTGGCACTTTTTCTGGGGTTTGTGAGATTTTGGTCTGAACCATGTTCTTTTGTCATTTCATATTTCTGTGTGGTGCCCCCTAGTGCCCAGAAGCTCCAGTCTTTGGAGCTGCTCAGCTTCTAGAGTGAGGTTGGGGGTTGTAGGTGAGTGGAGCTGGTACCTGGGGGTAGGAAAGATCTGTTTCCTCATTCCTGTCTGCTGTTCCTGTCTCCAGTATCAGAGCCAGTGGGCCTACCACACAGGTGTAAGCCTCTTCTCTTTTCATCTCTAGCTGTTGTAGGCAGGGCCTCCCTCTGGCTTGCCTGACCCCAGCACAGTAACTGCCGGTGCCTTCATGCTTGGAGGAAGGCACAGCAGGCTGCAGTATCACAGTGGGGGGCCTCAGATCTGAGTAGCCAGCCAGGGGAATGGAGTGCCTGAAGCTCCTCAAAGTTCCCAATCTGCTGGGCAGAGAGCTCCCACACAACCTGCCTCCCTATCCCTTCTCCCGCGCAGCAAGCTCTGGGCAAACCCCACCCCTTCAGCAGCCCTCTCACTGCTAGAAAGCCTCTCAGACCACCTGCCTTTCCTTGTCCCAGAGCAGCTGGGTGTGGATCCCATCCTACACAAACAGCCGGAATCTGTTTCTCAGGCACTCCGCGTGTCCCAGCTCCCCATTCTCCAGAACACCACACAATGTAGGTTTCTGCTTGCAAAGCAGATCTCCTGGGCTAGATATTCAGCAGTCCCAGGCTTTCACCCTCTTCCTGCTCTATTTCTCTTCCTCCTGCCAGTGATCTGGGATCAGGGAAGGGCCTGGGTTCTGCCAGATCAATGCTTTGGTACATTACCCTGTTTCGTGAGGTCTACTCTGCTCGTGAGGTCTGTATGCAGTCTGGTGCAGCCTTCTTTCCTGTTGGTGTTTTAGGGTTAGCTGTATTAACTATATTTTCTCACTGTCTGTGGTTTTGGGAGGAGTTCTCTGTCTCACCTCTCACACCGCCATCTTGAATCTCTCTAAATTTGTACAAGTTTTATGGAAAGCAATTTAACATTATGTATTCAAAGGTATGGGGTTGATTTCCTGTCTCTTGTTGAGGGTTTGTTAGTTTCTTGATTATTGAGACACCCTGGCTCAGGTGATGGAAATGTTCTATATCTTGACTGAGGAAATGGTTACATGACCATATACATTTGTCATAATCATCAAAGAGTACCCTTAGTATTGGTAAATTTTATTATCTATGTATTATACTTTATTATTTAGGAATTTTTGTTAAAAATTTAAAAATTTAAAAAAACAAAATACTATATTACCAAACTGACACTTTTTCTTTGATCTAGTCAGAAAGATAAAAAGATAGTTTTAAAAGGAATAGTTTTCTCACTATTATTTAGCCACGCCCTAGAACCACCTGATATAAGATGGCGTTTTGTGTCACATACTTTGAGAAACACTGATCCATAGCAACTTCTAGGAGGGAGTTATGATGATACTAAGAACTAAAATTTATGTATCACATACTATGTACTAAGTGTTGTTGTAATACTTTATACTTGTGCTACTCAATAAGGCATATAGCTGTTGAGCATTTGAAATGTGACTAGTCTAACTTTACATATGCTACAGGTATAAAACACATACTGGATTTCAAGGACTTAGTACCAAAAAAAGTATAAAATATCTGATTAATAATTTTTAAAATCAATAATGTTTTGGATTTGTAAGTTAATATGCTATTAAAATTGATTTTACCTATTTCTTTTTACCTTTTTAATGTGGTTACTAGAACACTTAAAATTAAATGGCAGCTCACATTGGTGACTTCTACATTTCTGTTGGGTAGTGCTGCTTTACCTATTCAATTTTGTTTAATTGTAATAACCCAGTAAGGTATGGACATGTTTCTTATTATCATCAACCTCATTTTTCAGATGAGGAAATTGAAGTTTAGAGAAGTCAAGTTCCTTGTCCAAAGTCATAGACTGTAATTGAACTTAGTCTATTTTAGTCTGACCTCCTAAGCACTCAATAGAAATAAAATTTTAGGAAGATTTATCTAGCTGTGATTTTTGTAATTCTTTGCTTATTGATGTCACTTATAGGATAGGCAAAATACATTTTTACTAATGGACAATATGTTGAAGCTTACTGCCTACTAAGAAATATTACAAACCAAAGCAGGGAAAAAAAACCATACAAAAGTGAGGAGTCATTTACTTTTGTTTTAAGAATTTTGTCAGCCAAAGATAATTAAGAATTAGTTTTAAGGCAGTGTTGCTCTTTGAATAAAAATGATTAACTTGACTAACTAGTGACAGCTGTTAGTTTAATCAGCACCTGAGATGATAGTTAAGTATTGTTAATAATATAATTGTGACAAAGTCAGAAACAGTAACGTTTTTGTAAAAGAGTTTTGTAAAAGAGTAGGGCTTAGAAAACAGTTGGCATTTTGAGTTTCTGTAAATAAATTGGAATCTGGGAAGGGGCTGATTTGCATTATCAACAGTACTTCATAGAGTTCTACCTCAATAAGTAACACTAGAAACTTGGGCTTCTCCTGTAACCATGAGATGGGTCAATCTCTGAATTATTTACAGAAAAATTAGGATCCTGTAACAGAATTTGCATTTCAAAGGAAGAGGAATCCAGAAGACATCATATTCACTTATGCACATTTTAGGATCAATTTTTAAATTGTTGAAACCATCACCATCTTTAGAGATTTGAGGGGCAGTTTATTTGCCTCCTGTGGCCAGAGTGTTAGGCACCACTGTAAGAAATGTAATGGAGCATATCTTCCTGTGACCAGCATTTTTGCCGTGGTTATTATGTGGAAGGCTTTGAGCAGGGTGCTAAAAAAGATGAAGACATGTTCTATATCTTTACGGATTTCAGTGTCTACTCAGAAAGTAGGCATATGAATGAATAACTCTTATAATATATGCTTTTGCAAAAACTGAATTTAACCCCTGATTCAAATCTGGGTGTGTTCCCTGATTCCAATTTATTTGTGCACTGAAACATATATTTTTTAAATTAAAAACAGTTGTCATTACAAAATCAATATATAATCCTTGTAGGGAAAAAAATTCTAATACAGCTAACCAAAAGAATAAAAAATCCAAATGCTGCCATCCCACCATCCCATCCACACTGCTGCCATCCCACCAGTGTCAATATCTTGATGGCTTTGAAGGCCTTTTAGACCTTTTTCTATTAATGTATACACATATATTTTTAGATAAATGGGAATATAATATACATGTACTTTCAATGAAAATATATATGTCATTTTTAATGACTGAATGTTTTCTATTATCTGATAGTGCCACAACTTATTTAACCAATCCTGTTTTTTGTTCACTCAACAAATAAATATTGAGCACATACTATATTCCAGGAGCTATCTTGAGACTAGATATACAGTGGTGAACAAAACAAATATTATTTGGTGTTAATTGTTGTCTCGCCAATGGGTTTCAGCCCTGGGCAAGTTTGCTATGGATTCAATGTGACCAAAGAAATTGACAGCAAAACGTTCTTTGGTGTGAAAGTGTTTATTACCAGCTTTTCCTGGCGGTAAGTCTAGCACTAGCATCTCTGCCTCTGCCCAGAGCACTGGGCTGAGCTCTCTATATAGCACAATAATAGCTTATTACCTAAAGGTGTGTAAGCGGTAGCCTAGCAACAGGTCAGTTACATCATCAGGTGGTTTAAGTTCAGTGAGGATCCTGGCCATAGGAACACCAACTTCCCCACAATTGTCTATAATTTTCCCCTCTTATAAATAATGCTCTAATGAACATCTGTGGCTAAAATGAAAGTTCCTGTGGCCAGGATTCTCACTTGGCCCTGGTTGACTAGCTCACTGCACACCTGTGGGCAATACATTGCTGTTGACTCTATATGAAGAGCTCCACCCAGTGCTCTGGGCGTGATACAGTGGCACGGCTGCAGGAGAGCAGAGCAGAGGCTGGAGTGGTGGCAGCACTGAGGATAGAGGCCCAGAGGATGGCTGTGCAGGACGACTGTGCAGAGAGGCCCAGAGGATGGCTGTGTGGGACAGCTGTGCAGGCAGAGAGGCCCAGAGGATGGCTTTGCTGGCACAGAGGCCCAGAGGATGGCTGTGCAGACAGAGGGGCCCAGAGGCAGAGACCAGCTTGCTGCATGCAGGCTCGCTCTGAGTGAACAGGATTTTAGTGACTGACCTGCCACCTGGAAATAGAAGTTGGGTATAACCCTTTCACCCCAAGAACATTTTACTGTCATTTTCTTTGGTCACATTGAATTCATAGCAAACTTGCCCGGGGCTGAAACCCATTGACAAGACATCATTCTATGTATATCTTAATACACTGTCCAATTATTCACTTGGATAATAATTGAGCATATACTGTATGCCAGATAATCTCCTGATGTCATTACATATATTATCTCATTTAACCTTCATTATCCAAGAGGTAATATTGTTGTGATCCCAATTTTCAAATGAAGAAACTGGAACATGGAGGAATTAAGTAATTTGCCTTAGGTCATACAGCAAGGAAGTGAAAAGCTGGAATTCAAGCTCAGATTGTGTGATCTTAGATTCTTTGCACTGCTAGCAATGTTCAGGTGAAATTACTGTGTCAGAGACTATAAACATTTTTAAAATGCTAAATTGCTAATTAGTCAACCAGAAAAGTCTTACAAGGTTATACCTTTTACACCATGCCCTTACCAACATTGAGATTAGCTGCTCCTAATTCTTAAAAATAAACTTAAATATAAAAATCATCAATTTGTATGGAAGTTGGTTTAAAAAAAGTTTACATCAATTCAAATGCAGAGAAAGAAGAAAGAAGCAGATAAACAGTGTGAAGCTAAAATAAGAGATCAACATATGAGAGAGAGAGAAACAGAGACAAGAGAGCCAGAGAGATAGATACTGTCAGGTTTCAAAGCAGCCTCCACTTCCAGATTCCAGACCCACAGGAGACACTGATCTCCTTCTTACATTTGGTTCAGTTCACCCCCACCCTCATGCCGTCTAATTCACTTTTTTCTTTTGCTTATGTTCATCTGAATGGGTTTCTCTTTCATGTAGCCAGAGGGTTAACTTTTTAGGAAAATGTTATCTCTTGCAAGTTTGTGGGATATGCTTTTTTGTATAGTATGTAAGACCCAATACAGTATTTGCATATTTATTTCATGATTTGTTGGGTTAAACAATGAAAAGTTAAAAATGGAAGGAAAGTTAAAAATTGCTAACCCCATGAAGTGACACAAAAGTGACTTGTTTGCTTCATGACTTATATTGTCTGCATTTCTATATTTTTTATGATCAGAAAAAATATTTAAATGTTCTACAAATTTTAAAAAGGCATCAATTTGATACCTCTGGGAATATTAAATACTCATCTAGTTGATTCTCCTTATCATAGCCCCAAATTGTCATTTCAATCAGCCCCAATTATCATTTGCCTCTGCCAAAACTGTATTACCTTTCCCCAATTGAATGTTGAATGTAGGTCTCGAAGTGTCAGGCTACCTTTTTCAAATTCCAGTTTTGCCATGTGTCCACTGGTATGACTTTAGGCAAATTATTTAACCTTTTGGTGCCTCAGTTTTCTCAGCTGTAAAATGGAGGTAATGAATAGCTCCTTCAAAGCATTGTTGTGATGACTGGATAATAAACATAAAATGCTTGGAGGAGAATCTGGCACAGGTTCAGCACTCAATAAATGTTACTTGCAACTGTTGTTAATACTGTTACATTTAGTTGAAACAAAGTAAAAAAGACTTCAGATATTCATCACCCACACTTCCAAATCACTTGTTTTAAAAACACTTTAACATGAATCATGAGTAGAATTATATTGTTATCCCAAACAGGAATATACAGGGGCAGTGGTAAAATTTACTATTAAGGTAGCCCAATTGCCAGATAACCTTTTTGGTCAGTGAGGAAAAAATTTTTTTGTAGCTTGATTTCCGTTTGTGCTCACTTAAAATTTCCCCTTTGTGACCCCCAGTGTCAGTACCACCATAAAATAGTCTTGCATAGAGTCTTCTGCATCCAAGCTTGCTACTCTTGGGTTATTTGGGGCTTTGTTTCTTGGTTTTTTGTTTTTGTTCTTGTTTATGGTGGTTACCATTCTACGCCTATAGTTGTGATTGCTCTGATAAATTAACATTGTCTTAATTTTCTCAGTGGTGAGAAAATCCATTTATAGCTCTTTTTATTCTCAGATGTTGACCTCCTTTCAGATCTCTGTGTAACTGATAGCACAGGCAGTTCTGTTCCTGAGGTACCCATCTTTTGCCCCGTGAACTATGAGAGTAATCTTTTCTCCTCACGTGATACTCCAATGAATGATACACGCACAAGGCTAGGTACATGCAGAATCCCATTGGTTGCACTTTTGTCCTGTTTCTACTTGGTGGGGAAGGACTAGGGCCAAGGGCTCCTGTTTGTTTTCTTTTGCTTTGCATTTTGATTTTTCGTAAATTGGGTGTCCAGTACCTAGCTGGGAACTGGGAAGGAGTAGCTACATTTTTTAATAGGGAGTTACATTGTTCATAAGAAAATATCATAGGATGAAGTAACCCCAGTGATTATAATCAAGGAAATAATCTATATCTTAATTCAGTGTTTCCCAAGGTCTGTTCTGTAGAAAATTTGTTTGGGGAGATATTGATAGTTATTCTACTTAAAAAGGGTTCTATAGCCAACTTAGTTTGGAAAACACTGTATTCTTCTCTTGGAAAGTCATGATTTACATTAACATTAAAAATTCTGAGAAACACCTTAATAAAAAAAAAATTCTGAGGAACTCCAGATTTTTAAAAAAGCCCATGCAGCATTTTTAGTGTATTTTAATGTAGTATTTGATATTTATAAAATAATATATGTACATGTAAGTTAGAAAGTATAATAGTATAATGAACACCCTTGAATCCTTCACCTAACTGAAGGTCTAGAAAATTGTCAGTAACATATATCTATCTATCTGTGTGTTCCTCTCCAGTTGCATCCCTTATCTCCCTACAGTAGGCAAGCACTATCCTAATTTTGTTTAGTTCCTTTGCTTTTGTTGTGGGGGAGTTGTGTTTTGATCACTTATGTATTTCTGAGTAATGCAGTTTCATTTTGCTTATTTTTGAGCTTTATAAAATATGGTATCATACTTTTCCATCAACATTGTTTCTAAACTTCATCAATATTGTTCCATGTAACCTTGTTCATTCACTTTTATGTGCTGTGTAACATTTCATCTTGTGAGCATTAACAGTTTACTTCTCTATTCATCTGTCCATAGATATTTGAGTTGTTGGAATTTTGTCTTGTTTTGTTTACTATTATTGCTTCCATCCCATAGCAGCAAGAAGAAATGTAAGCCAAAGATATTGTCAGAATGTTATGATTATATTGTTTGGGAGCAAGGTGGAAGATATTTTACTAAGTAGCTGCTTTATCCAAGGCACTATTCAAGGCAGGGCAGGGGTTAAAATACAAAGAAAATAAGATGTCCCTTTCTTTGATGATTTCATGGTCCAGCAGGAGGGTCAAACAAATCTGCATTTCTCAAATTAGGGTATAAATGGTCCCAGGGACACACAAAGGCACAAAATAAACAGGACTCATCTTTTGGAGTATTCATTTTCTTATAATTTGGGGGGATGATCAGGGGTAGAATTAAATAACTGATAAGTACCTTAAAATATGTTTAAGTCAAAATGTAAAAGATACGTTTGTGAAAAATAACAAAATTTTATGTGTTTTTAAAAACAAATACCATACCTCAAAAAAAAGATGTAAGTTGGACTACACCCTCAAGACTAATAAATTCATTCTCTTCTGTTAGAGGTTTTTAGGTGCAAAAAATTTGAGAAGTCTTAATGTAAGTTAAATAAAATGTGTCCTAAATAGAAACAATTAATTCTGGCAGAGTAATCTGGAAACACTTCACAGAGAAGATAGCATTTGAGCTAGACCTTAAAGAATAAGTTGTATTTCCATAGGAAGAAAGAGCAATCAGGGCTGAAAAACAGAATGATTAAGGAGAGGAGAGGGGAAAAGGATACAGCACATTTGAGAAATAGCAAGTTCTTTGTGGGTAAACTATACTTTCAGCAAGAAGCAGGACAATCTCCATGTATGAGATTCCTAGTATTTTCAGACATAGATGTTGTTGCATGCCAACCTTTATCAACAATGATAAGATTGCTGTTGGATATTTAGAAATAGTTTAGCTTGTTAAGTGACATTTAAAGTACAGTCTTCTTTTAAAAATATGAATCTTATTTATGTATTATTCAGCAAACATTTAATTCTGCATCTATATTCTAATAAGGATACACAGATCAAGAAGATATTACTTAAAGTGTACATTAACTGGTAAGAGAAGCCCTTATAAATGAACTTCACAGCTCTACCAGTACCCTCTGCCTTCCATCCCATCACATTGGACAAATGCTTTTTAGCTAAGCCTACCCCTTCTGCTTGAGCACCAGATTCCTTCCCCTCACCACTCCAGGATATCACACCCAACTTGCCCCTCTCTCCTGAATCAGTTTTACCCGCTCTGTTGGATCATTCATAGAAGCATAGAAACATGCTAGTTTTTTCCCCATCTTTAAAAATCCTGTATTATATCCAGGATTTAAACTATACTTAAGAAAAAACAAAACCTCTTTTAACTCCCTCTTTCCATGTTCTGTACCTTCTCTTCTCTCTTTTACACCAAAATTCTTCAAGACATGTTTATACTAGTTGTTCCTAATTCCACTCCTTACATATTTTTTTTGTCAATGAAACTTGATTTGTAGACACCGAATTTTTTTATTGAAATACATTCAATAACAGTATTGTGTAAGTTAAAGGTGTACAGCATGTTAATTTGATGTATTTATGTAAAGTAACGTGATTGCCATTGGAGCGATAATTAACACCTCTTTTTCTTTTTAGTTTAACTTTTTTCTTTTTCTTTTAACTATCATTTCTTTTTAGTGGTTGGAATAATTAAGTTGTGGTCTCTGCAAGGGTGATGGCAATAATACAATATTGTTGACTATATTCGCTTTACTGTGCTTTACCCCTCCAGGGCGTATTTAATACTCATTGTAAGTTTATACCCTTAAACAACATCCTGTCCCCTTGATCCCCTTAGACACTGAAATTTGAATTGCATATAATTTTTGCATTGTGAAAATTTTTTGTTTTTTTCAACCATTTAGAAATGAAAAGGCCATCCTTAACCTGAAGGCTGTACAGAAACAGCAGGTGGGCTGCGTTTTGCAACCAAGGCTGGGGATGGTTCCCACACCATCTCTTGCTCCACATCTGCCCCTTCTTAATACCCTATCAAGGAGTCTGCAAGGATTATGAAGGCTTTAAAAAATATATTATTATTATTATTATTATAAGGATAACATAAACCCACATGGTTATAAGCAAAAGTCACCTGGTACAGCATCCTGCTACACTGCCTTCTCTCTCCCCTCCTGCACCTATGGCTTCATGGGGGAGTTCCCTACAATCAGTCAAGGAAGAGAAAACTGAGGTGCTTCATGGGTTGTGGGCTGTGGTCTGGCAGAAGTACTTGTAAGGAAATCCTTGTCATGTACTTGAAAGGAAGGTGACTGGAAAATCCATGACAAGGCAGTCTCTGGAAGAGGTGTGTGGATAGACTTCTCTGCACAAGCAAAAAGTATTGTGTCCCATGCTCACAGCTATGGTCCCTCCACCCCATTCATGTGTTGAAATCCTAACCTCTAACCCCAAACCTTAATACCAAAGTAATGGCCTTTGGAGGTGGGGCCTTCAGGAAGTGCTTAGATCACTGGAGCTCTCATGAATGGGATCTGTGTCCTTATAAACAAGACCCCAGAAAACTCTCATTTCTTCCACCATGTGAGGGACACAGCAAGGAGATGCTGTCTGTGAACCAGGAAGTAGGCTGTCACCAGACCCTGGATCTCCTGATGCCTTGATCCTGGACTTTTAGCCTCTAGAACTGAGAGGAATAAATGCCCATTGTTTTTAAGTCACCCAGCCTATGTATGGTATTTTTGTTATAGCAGCCCAAATGGACTAAGACCCTAACCAATGGGTGGCCTCAGTAGAAGAGGATTTTAATAATCGAGTGGCTAGGATGACCCATTCTATGGATCTCAGCAGGCTCTTTCCCCAGCTACCCACTCTTCACTCCGCGGATTCCTCATAAACTAAGCAGCTGCCCGGTCTTGCCTGCCTCCCTTTCTGCCTGGATGACCACTGTTAGCCATCTGGTCTGTGACTCTGCTATCACCACCATCCTGAGAGTTCGCTATGTCTGAGTGGCTCTAACGGGCAGACTCCCAAGTGGAACCCTCCTGGAGGTCACAGCCACTTGTGTAGACCCAGCTGGGAGTCAGGAAGCCTCATGCATCGGTAGGAGAAGAGAATTAACACCAAACCAGGCAGGCCATTTCCCTTCCCTCCTGCACTGCCTCCCACCACACACCTTATAAATCCTTTTATTTGAAGCCAGAGCAGAAGCATGGAACGATTATAGCTTGGTGATTTGATGTTTTTTTAATTGAGGTAAAATTCACATAACATGAAATTAGCCATTAACCACGTTAATGTATGTCATTCAGCAGCATCTAGTAGCCTCATAATGTTGTGCAACCATCACCTCTATCTAGTTACAGAACTTTCCATCTCCCCAAAAGACCTCATACCCATTAAGCATTCATCCCCCTCCTCCCAGCCCCTGACAACCACTACTTTCTATCTCTATGGATTTACCTGTTCTGAATACCTCATAGAAATAAAGTCTTGCAATAGGTGGCCATTTGTGTTGGGGTTCTTTCACTCAGCGTGATGTTTTCAGGATTCATCCATGTTGCAGGGCATGTCATGGCTTTGTTCCTTTTCATGACTGAGTAATATCCCATTCACCAACCCCCAGTCCTGGCCGCCCCCCAGCACAGCCTCCGCCTCCCTGCAGGACCCCTAAGCCTCACCCCTCATCCATCCTTACATATTCTTTTAAACCTACATATTCTTTTAAACCTCACCTCTTCTTGTAAGTTACTCCATGCATGCTTTCACCCCCATCTCTCCCCCAAATTGCTCCTGTTGTGGTCCACAGAGACCTCCACATGGCTAAACCCAGAATCAACTTTTAGCATTCATTTTATTTAACCTGTCAGCAGCAACTGATAGTTGATCAGTCCCTTCACCATGAAACATTTTTATCACTTAGCTTCCAGAAACTATACTCTTCTGGTCTTCCTACCTCATTGGCCATTCCCTCTCTCTTTCTTTTGTTCATTTCTCCTATTTTGGAATCCCTAGAACTCTGATCTACTCCTCTTCTCTGTCTCCACTTCCTTGGCAATCTCATCCAATTGCATAAACCCTTAGTGTATATCTCTAGTTCAGAGTTTCTCAAACAACATAATTGTGTTATCCATTGTCATCAGAGCTCTTGAGCAACCAGGTGCATTTGGTCAATGAGCAGTTATACTTTGAAAGGAATTTTTTTCTTAAGCAGTAGGTCTCAACAGTGGGCTTCAGATATTCAGTAAACCATGTTATAAACATATGTGCTGTCATCCAGGTTTTCTTGTTCCATTTACAGAGCACAGGCAGAATAGATTTAGCATAATTCCTTTATTATAGGCCCTCGGATTTTTGGAATGGTCAGTAAGCACTTGCTTCAGTTTAAAGTCACCAGCTGCATTAACCCCTAACAAAGAGAGTCAGCCTGTCCTGTGAAGCTTTGAAGCCAGGCATTGATTTCTCCTGTCTACCTATGGAAGTCCTAGTTGGCATCTTCCTCCAATATAAGGCTGTTTCATTTCTGTTGAAAATCTATGGTTTAGTGTAGCCACCTTCATTAATTATCTTAGCTAGATCTTCTGGATAATTTGCTACATCAGCACTTGCTGCTTCACCTCTCACGTCTATGTTATGGAGATGGCTACATTCCTTAAACCTCATGAACTAACATCTGCTGACTTCAAACTTTTCTTCTGCAGCTTCTTCACCCATCTCAGCCTTCATACAGTTAAAGAGAGTTAGGGCCTTGCTCTGGCTTAGGCTTTGGCTTAAGGGAATGTTGTGGCTGGTTTGGTCTTCTATCCAGACCAATAAAACTTTCCCCATATCATCAATAAGGCTATGTCACTTTCTCATTCATATGTTCAATGGAGTAGTACTTTTAATTTCCTTCAAGAACTTTTCCTTTAATTCACAACTGGGCTAACTCTTTGGCACAAGAGGCTCAGTTCTTGGCCTGTATGAGCTTTTGACCTGCCTTCCTCACTAAGCTTAATCATTTCTAGCTTTTGATTTAAAGTGAGAGATTTAAACTATTAGAACTAATAAATGAATGCAGCAGAATTTCAGGATACAAAATTAATAGACAAAAATCTGCATTCCTACATACTAACAATTAACAAGCAGAAAGAGAACTCAGGAAAACAATTCCATTTACAATGGCATCAAAAAGAATAAAATACTGAGGAATAAACCTAACCAAGGAGGTGGAAGACCTGTACTCTGAAAGCTATAGGACACAAATGAGAGAAAGAAGACACAAATCCATGGAAATCTATCCCATGCTCATGGATAGGAAGAATTAATATTGTCAAAATGGCCATCCTGGAGGAGGAGCCAAGATGGCAGTGTGAGTAGTTCAGTGGAAATCTCCTCCCAAAAACATATATTTTTGAAAATACAACAAATGCAACTATTCCTAAAAGAGAGACCAGTGGATACAGTACAACAGCCAGGCTACATCTACATCTGCGAGAACTCAGCATCACACAAAGGGACTAAGATACAAGCCACGGCCTGGTGGGACCCAAGCCCCCACCCCCACCCCAGCTCCCCTGTGGGAAGAAAGGAGTCGGAGCAGGGAGGGAGTAAAAGTCCAGGACTACAAACAACCAGCTCTAGTAATCCGCACTGGGAACACAAACACACGGTGCATGGTGTGCTGGATATTAGAGAAATGGAAGAGCAAAATCTACGAGCGGGTCCCTGCAACTGGCTCCCCTGGGACAAAAGAAAAGTGAATGTTTTTTGAAAGTCTTAAAGAGACAGGGACCTCACAGCTGGACGGAATCATCCCGGCACACTCAGCCCAGCAGCTGGGAATCCCGGGGAACTCCAGGCAACCTAACCCCCTAGGTGGCAGCGCAGCTCTGAAGCCCCTCATGGCGATAAGCAGCCAGCCAGTCATTCCCCCGGCCGGCGCAGACCCCGACACACCGGCCCAGTAGCGGGTGAGCCAGCGGCCCAGAAGTGGCCCGCGCAAGCTGGTGGCGGCAGCGGCAGCAGAGCAAGGGGCCCAGGAGCGGCCTGTGTGAGCCGGCGCTGGTGGCTGAGTGAGGGGCCTGGGAGTGGCCCGCATGAGCTGGCAGCAGCAGCTGACCAAACAGCCCAGGAACGGCCTGCGCGAGCCTGCAGTGACCAAGTGCCCCAGGAAAGACCGCACCCCCAGCAGCTGCCCAGAATCTCCTCCCAGCGCACAGCCGCCCGGGCCAGACCCAAAGGCCGCTGCCAGCATGCAGCTGCCTGGTGGGGGTGCTGCTCTCGCAGGAGAATACACCTGGCACACCTGCCACTCCGCTCAGCGCTCTGCACTACCCTGACAGAGACCTTGCCCACAGAAGCTTAGGGGATTAATCTGCAGGCTGCTCTAGGAGTGCAGGTAACCAACACAGGCAGTGGAGAAGGGCAAGGTGACCAGTAAGCAGGAAAGAACTTTGTTCTTCCAGCTGACACAAGTGCTACCTGCCTATGGCTACCTCTATCACCATGAAAAGACAGAAGAATTGGTCCAGTCCAAAATTACCCAGACACCACACAGAGGGCCTGGGGAGATATATTTAACCAATCTCCCCCAAAAAGATCATAGGTCCCCCCAAAAAAACAAAGGTCATAACCATGCTGGTGGATCTGCAGAGAAATATGCAAGAGTTAAATGATAAACTTGGGAGGGAGAATACAGAAATAAAACAGTCTCTGGAAGGACTTAAGAGCAGACTGGATGAGGTGCAAGAGGCCGCTAATGGAATAGAAATCAGAGAACAGGAACACAGAGGAGCTGAGGCAGAGAGAAATAAAAGGATCTGCAGGAATGAAAGAATATTAAGAGAACTGAGGCCAATCAGAACAGAAAAATATTCACATTATACGGGTACCAGAAGAAGAAGAGAGAGAAAAAGGGATAGAAAGTGTCTTGGAAGAAATAATCACTGAAAACTTCCCCAAACTGGGGGAGGAAATAGTCTCTCAGACCATGGAGGCCCACAGAACTCCCAACTCAAGGGACCCAAGGAGGACAACACCAAGACACATAAAAATTAAAATGGCAAAGATCAAAGGTAAGGACAGACTATTAAAGGCAGCCAGAGAGAGAAAAAAGGTTACCTACAAAGGAAAACTGATCAGGCTATCATCAGACTTCTTAACAGAAACCTTACAGGCCAGAAGAGAATGGCATGATATATTTAATGCAGTGAAACAGAAGGGCCTTGAACCAAGGATACTGTATCCAGCATGATTATCATTTACATATGAAGGAGGCATTAAACAATTCCCAGACAAGCAAAAGTTGAGGGAATTTGCCTCCCACAAACCACCTCAACGGGGTATTTTAAAGGGACTGCTCTAGATGGAAGCACTCCTAAGGCTAAATAGATGTCAACAAAGAAAATAAAATCACAGCAAAGAAAGCAGACCAACCAAATACTAACTAAAGGCAAAAAATACATTCAACTACTCACAAAAGCCGTCAAAGGAAACACAAAAGACCACAGAATAAAACACCTAACATATAAAGAATGGATGAGGAGGAATAAGAACGGAGAGAAATAAAGAATCGTCAGACTGTTCTTATAATAGCTTAATGAGCAAATTAAGTTACACAGATAGTAAAGAAGCTATCCTTGAACCTTTGGTAACCACGAATCTAAAGCTTGCAATGACAATAAGTACATATCTTTCAATAATCACCCAAAAGGTAAATGGACTGAATGCACCCATCAAAAGACATAGAGTAACAGAATGGATAAAAAAGCAAGACCCATCTATATGGTGCTTACAAGAGACTCACCTCAAACCCAAAGACATACACAGACTAAAAGTCAACAGTTAGAAAAAGATATTTCATACAAACAATAGGGAGAAAAAAGCAGGTGTAGCAGTACTGGTATCAGACAAAATAGACTTCAAAACAAAGAAAGTAACAAGACATAAAGAAGGACATTACATAATGATAAAGGGGTCAGCTCAACAAGAGGTTATAACCATTATAAATATATATGCACCCAATACAGGAACACCAACATATGTGAAACAAACACTAACAGAATTAAAGGAGGAAATAGAATGCAATGCATTCGTTCTAGGAGATTTCAACACACCACTCACTCCAAAGGACAGATCAACTGGACAGAAAATAAGTAAGGACACAGAGGCACAGAACAACACACTAGAACACATGGACTTAACAGACATCTACAGAACTCTACACCCAAAAGCAGCAGGATACACATTCTTCTTAAGTGCACATGGAACATTCTCCAGAATAGAACACATACTAGGCCACAAAAAGAGCCTCCGTATATTCAAAATGATTGAAATTCTACCAACCAACTTCTCAGACCACAAAGGCATAAAACTAGAAATAAATTGTACAAAGAAAACAAAAAGGCTCACAAACACACAAAGGCTAAACAACATGCTCCTAAATAATCAATGGATCAATGACCAAATTAAAATGGAGATCAAGCAATATATGGAGACAAATGACAACAATAGCATTAAAGCCCCAACTTCTATGGGATGCAGCAAAAGCAGTTCTAAGAGGAAAGTATATAGCAATCCAGGGCTATCTAAAGAAGGAAGAACAATCCCAAATGAATAGTCTAAAGTCACAATTATTGAAATTGGGAAAACAAGAACAAATGAGGCCCAAAGTCAGCAGAAGGAGGGACATATTAAAGATCAAAGAAAAAATAAATAAAATTGGGAACAATAAAACAATAGAAAAAAAATCAATGAAACCAAAAGCTGGTGCTTTGAGAAAATAAACAAAATAGATAAGCACCTAGCCAGACTTATTAAGAGAAAAAGAGAATCTACACACATGAACAGAATCAGAAATGGGAAAGGAAAAATCACGACACCCCACAGAAATACAAAGAATCATTAGAGAATACTATGAAAATCTATATGGTAACAAGCTGCAAAACCTAGAAGAGATGGACAACTTTCTAGAAAAATACAACCTTCCAAGACTGACCAAGGAAGAAAGAGAAAATCTAAACAGACCAATTACCAGCAAAGAAATTGAATTGGTAATCAAAAAACTACCCAAGAACAAAACCCCTTGTCCAGATGGATTCACCACTGAATTTTATCAGACATACAGAAAAGACAAAATACCCATTCTCCTTAAAGTTTTTCAAAAAATAGAAGAGGAGGGAATACTTCCAAATTCATTCTATGAAGCCAGCATCACTCTAAGACCAAAACCAAGCAAAGAAACCACAAAAAAAGAAAATTTCAGACCAATATCCCTGATGAACATAGATGCAAAAATACTCAACAAAATATTAGCAAACCGAATTCAAAAATACATCAAGAGGATCATACACCATGATCAAGTGGGATTCATCTCAGGGATGCCAGGATGGTACAACATTCGAAAACCCATCAACATCATCCACCACATCAACAAAAAGGACAGAAACCACATGATCATTTCCATATATGCTGAAAAAGCATTTGACAAAATTCAACATCCATTCATGATAAAAACTCTCAACAAAATGGGTATAGAGGGCAAGTACCTCAACGTAATGAAGGCCATAGATGACAAACCCACAGCCAACATCATCCTTAACAGCGAGAAGCTGAAAGCTTTTCCTCTAAGATCGGGAACAAGACAGGGATGCCCACTCTCTCTACTATTATTCAAGATAATACTGGAGGTCCTAGCCATGGCAATCAGACAAAACAAAGAAATACAAGGCATCCAGATTGGTAAAGAAGAAGTCAAACTGTCACTATTTGCAGATGACATGATATTGTACATAAAAAACCCTAAAGACTCTATACCAAAACTACTAGAATATCTGAATTCAGCAAAGTTGCAGGATACAAAATTAATACACAGAAATCTGTTGTTTTCCTATACACTAATGATGAATTAACAGAAAGAGAAATCAGGAAAACAATTCCATTCACAATTGCATCAAAAAGAATAAAATTCCTAGGAATAAACCTAACCAAGGAAGTGAAAGACCTATACCCGAAAAAATACAAGACACTCTTAAGAGAAATTAAAGAGGACACTAACAAATGGAAACTCATTCCATGCTCTTGGCTAGGAAGAATTAATATTGTCAAAATGGCCATCCTGCCTAAAGCAATCTACAGATTCAATGCAATCCCTATCAAAATACCAACAACATTCTTCAATGAACTGGAACAAATAGTTTTTAAAATTCATATGGAACCACAAAAGATCCTGAATAGCCAAAGCAATCCTGAGAAGGAAGAATAAACCAGGGAGCATCTCACGTCCCAACTTCAAGCTCTACTACAAAGCCACAGTAATCAAGACAATTTGGTACTGGCACAAGAACAGACCCACAAACCAGTGGAACAGAATAGAGAGTACAGATATTAACCAAAACATATATGGCCAATTAATACATGATAAAGGAGCCATGGACATACAGTGGGGAAATGACAGTCTCTGCAACAGCTGGTGTTGGCAAAACTGGACAGCTACATGTAAGAGAATGAAACTGGATCATTGTCTAACCCCATACGCAAAAGTAAATTCGAAATGGATCAAAGACCTGAATGTAAGTAATGAAACCATAAAACTCTTAGAAAAAAACATAGGCAAAAACCTCTTGGACATAAACATGAGGAACTTCATGAACATATCTCCCCGGACAAGGGAAACAAAAGCAAAAATGAACAAGTGGGACTATATCAAGGTGAAAAGCTTCTGTACAGCAAAGGATAACAGCAGTAGAACAAAAAGGCATCCTACAGTATGGGAGAACATATTCATAAACGACACATCCGATAAAGGGTTGACATCCAAAATATATAAAGAGCTCACACACCTCAACAAACAAAAAGCAAATAATCCAATTAAAAAATGTGCAGAGGAGCTGAACAGACAGTTCTCCAAAGAAGAAATTCAGATGGCCAACAGACACATGAAAAGATGCTCCACATCACTAGTCATCAGAGAAATGCAAATTAAAACCACAATGAGATATCATCTCACAGCAGTAAGGATTGCCACCATCCAAAAGACAAACAACAACAAATGTTAGTGAGGTTGTGGAGAAACGGGAACCCTCCTACACTGCTGGTGGGAATGTAAACTACTTCAACCATTGTGGAAAGCAGTATGGAGGTTCCTGAAAAAGCTCAAAATAGAAATAACATTTGACCCAGCAGACCTACTTCTAGGAATTTACACTAAGAATGCAGCAGCCCAGTTTGAAAAAGACAGATGCACCCCTCTGTTTATCACAGCACTATTTACAATAGCCAAGAAATGGAAGCAACCTAAGTGTCCATCAGTAGATGAATGGATAAAGAAGGTGACTTACATACACACAGTGGATTATTATTCAGCCATAAGAAGAAAACAAATCATACCATTTGCAACAGCATGAATGGAGTTAGAGGGTATTATGCTCAGTGAAATAAGCCAGGCAGAGAAAGGCAAGGACCAAATGATTTCACTCATATGTGGAGTATAAGAAGTACCAAATGATTTCACTCATATGTGGAATATAAGAACAAAGAAAAAACTGAGGGAACAAAACAACAGCAGAATCACAGAACCCAAGAATGGACTAACAGTTACCAAAGGGAAAGGGACTTGGGAGGATGGGTGGGAAGGGAGGGATAAGGTGGGGGAGGGAAAGAAAGGGGGCATTACTATTAGCATGTATAATGTGGTGGGGGCACGGGGAGGACTGTGCAACACAGAGAAGACAAGTAGTGATTCTACAGCATCTTACTACGCTGACGGACAGTGACTGATGGGGTATGTGCGGGGGGCTTGGTGATGGGGGGAGTCTAGTAAACATAATGTTCCTCATGTAGTTGTAGATTAATGATGCAAAAAAAGAAATGGCCATCCTGCCCAACGCAATTTACCGATTCAGTGCAATCCCTATCAAAACACCACCAGCATTTTTCAATGAACTAGAGCAAATAATCCTAAAACTAATATCGAACCACAAAAGACCCTGAATAGCCAAAGCAATTCTGAGAAAGAAGACCAAAGCTGGGGGTATTACACTCCCTGACTTCAAGTTATACTACAAAGCTACAGTAATCAAAACACTGTGGTACTGGCACAAGAACAGACCCATACATCAATGGAACAGAATAGAGAGCCCAGATTAAATGGTCAGTTGATATATAATAAAGGAGCCATGAATACACAATGGGTAAAGACAGTTTGTCCAACAACTGGTGTTTGGAAAACTGGACAGGTACATGCAAGAGAATGGAACTGGATACTGTCTAGCTCCATACACAAAAGTACACTCAAAATGGATTAAAGACCTAAATGTAAGACACAAAATCATAAAACTCTTAGAAGAATACATAGGCAGCATCTCTTGAACATAAGCATAAGCAATTTTTTCCTGAACACATCTCCTTGGGCAAAGAAAACAAAATAAAAAATGAACAAGTGGGACTACATCAAACTAAAAAGCTTCTGCACAGCAAAGGACACCATCAACAGAACAAAAAGGCATCCTACAATATGGGAGAATATATTCATAAAACATTTATCTGTTAAGGGATTAACATCCAAAATATATAAAAAACTCATACACACCTCATCATCAAAAAACAAATAACCGGTTTAAAAATGAACAGAGGACCTGAACAAACATTTTTCCAAAGGAGAAATACAGATGGCCAACAGCCACATGAAAAGACACTCCACATCACTAATTCAGGGAGATACAGATCAAAACTACAATGAGATATCACCTCACACCAGTCAGAATGGCCACTATCTAGGACAAGAAATAACAAATGCTGGCGGCAATGTGGAGAAAAGGGAACGCTCCTACACTGTTCCAGGAATGTAAATTTGTGCGGCCACTATGGAAAGCAGTATGGAGGTTCCTCCAAAAACTGAAAATAGAAATACCATACAACCCACTTCTAGGAATTTACCTGAAGAAAACAAAATCCCTGACTGAAAAGATATATGCACCCATATGTTTATCACCACATTATTTACAACAGCCAAATTATGGATCAACCAAAGTGCCCATCAGTAGATGAATGGATAAAAACGATGTAGTGCATGTACACAATGGAATATTATTCAGCCATAAGAAAGAAAGAAATCTTGCCATTGGCAACAACATGGATGGACCTAGAAGGTATTATGTGAAGTGAAATAAGTCACTTAGAGAAAGAAAAATACCATGTGATTTCACTTATTTGTGGAATCTAAAAACAAAACAAAACAAAATAGCAGTAGACTCATAGACACTGAGAAATGCTTGGTGTTAACCATGGGGAAAGGGTTGGGGTGGGTGGGTTGGGAGAGTGAGGGTGATAAAGGGGCTCAAAAGTCCTCAATCATAATATAAGTTGGTCACAGGGATGGTAGTACCATGGAGAATATAGCCAATGATTCTGTAACACCTTCCTATGTTCATAGTAACTGCTATCGTAATAGTAGTAGTTACTAGTAACTAGTTGGGGTGGGGATTTAATAATGTGGGTAACTATTGAACCATTGTGTTGTATATTTGTAACCAATATAAGATTATATATCAACTATACTTAAATAAAAATTTTTGTAAGAGTCAGCAAAAAAAAGTAAAGTGAGAGATGTATAATTCTTGTTTTCACTTGAACACTTTAGAGGCCATTATAGGGTTATCAACTGGCCTACTTTCAATATTGTTGTGTCTCAGGGAATAGGGAGGCCTGAGGAGAGGGAGAGTTACAGAGGAATGGCCGGTTCATGAAGCAATCTGAACACACACATTAATCAACTAAGTTCATTGTCTTATATGGGTGTGGTTCATACTGCTCCAAAACAATTACAATTGTAACAGCAGAGATCACTGATCACAGATCACCCTAACAAATATAATAATGATGAAAAAGTTTGAAATATTATGAGAATTACCAAATGTGATGCAAAGACCCAAAATGAGCAGGTGATGTTGGGGAAAAGGCACTGATCGACTTGCTCAGTGCAGAGTTGCCACAAACATTCAATTTGTAAAAAGAAAAAAAAAACACAGTATCTGTGAACACAAAAAAGAGAAGTGCAGTAAAAAGAGGTGTGCCTATATTATATCCAATTGACCTTAACTGAATGTCTAATAAACATCCATATTTAACATAAGCAAAACCAAGCTACTGATGCTTCTTCCTAAACAGAATCCTCTCTCAGACTTCCCATCTCAGTTAATTGCATATCCAATCTTCTAGTTGCTTAAGCCAAAAACCTTGATGTTTTCTTGACTCCCCTTTCTTTTATACCTATATCCTGATTCATCAATAGATCTTGTGATCCTTCCCTTCAAAATATGTCCAGAATTTGACTCCCTCTCACCACTACTGCCCTGGTCCACACCACCATCATTTCCCACTTGGATTATTACAACTGCCTCACCTTAACACCTATACTCTGTTTTCATAATTCCTGTCACATCTCTAAACAAAACCCTCCACATGTTTCCCATTACTCAGTAAAAATCAAAATCCTTGCAATCACCTACCATCATCTTACATGATACGTGAGCCTTACAAAATCTTATCTTCACACTTCCCTCCATCCCTTTCCTTAACATCTCTAATCTCATCTCTTACTACCCAACACCTTATTTACTTCACTCCAGCCACACTAGCCTCCTTCCTGTTTCCTGAACATACCAACCCTTGGTGTGTTTGTACTTGTTCTTCCCCTAGATAGGTGCTCTGTTGCCTCATTCAGGTCTTCGCTCAAATGTCAGTTTCTCAGTGAGGCTTCCCTTGACCACTGGATTTTAAATCATACACCACTACCAGTACCTCCAACTCTCCTTCAAACTGGCTACATTTTTCTTCATATCATTTTCTCCATCTAACTTGCTACAGGCAGGCAGTGTAGCATAGTGGTTCAGGGGACAAACTCTGAAGCCAGATTGTCTGGGTCTGTAGCCCAGCTCTGTCACTTTTAAGATGTAAGGCCTTCAGAAGGGAGCGGCATGATATATTTAATGCAGTGAAGTAAAAGGGCCTCTAACCAAGAATACTCTAGCCAGCAAGATTATCACTTAAATTTGAAGGAGGGATTAAGCAATTTCCAGATAAACAAAAGCTGAGAGAATTTACCTCCCACAATCCATCTCTACAGTGTATTTTGGAGGGACTGCTATAGATGGAAGTGTTCCTAAGGCTAAATAGCTGTCACCAGAGGAAATAAAACCACAGTAAATAGAACAGTTAATTACTGAGCAAATGCAAAATTAAATCATCCACCCCCAAAGTCAGTGAAGGGATAGACAAAGAGTACAAAATATGATACCTAATATATAAAGAATGGAGGAGGAGAAAAAAACTTTAGATGTGTTTGTAATAGCATACTAAGTGAGTTAAGTTAGACTCTTAGGTAGTAAGGAATTTACCCTTGAACCTTTGGTAACCACAAATCTAAAGCCTGCAATGGCAATAAGTACATACCTCTCAATAATCATCCTAAATGTAAATGGTCTGAATGCACAAATCAAAGACACAGAGTCACTGAATGGATAAAGAACAAGACCCATCTATATGCTCCCTATAAGAGACTCACTTCAAACCCAAAGACATGCACAGACTAAAAGTGAAGGGATGGAAAAAGATATTTCATGTGCACAATAGGGAGAAAAAAGCAGGAGTTGCAGTACTTGTATCAGACTAAATAGATTTCAAAACAAAGAAAGTCACAAGAGATGAAGAAGGACGTTACATAAAAATAAAGGAGTCAATCCAACAAAAGTATGTAACCATTATAAATATGAACCCAACACAGGAGCACCTAAATATGTGAAACAAATACTAACAGAATTAAAAGGGGAAATAGAGTGCAATGCATTCATTCTAGGAGACTTCAACACTGTGCTCACTGAAGGACAGATCAAGCAGACAGAAAACAAGTAAGGAGACGGGTATTGAACAATACATTAGAACAGATGGACCTAATGGACATCTACAGAACTCTACACCCAAAAGCAGCAGGATACACATCTGTCTCAAGAGCAAATGGAACATTTTCAAGAATAGATCATATACTAGGCCACATAAACAGCCTCAGTAAATTCAAAAAGATTGAAATTGTATGAACCAGCTTCTCAGACCACAAAGGTATGAAACTAGAAATAAATTACACAGAGAAAATCAAAAATCCCACAAACACATGGAGAGTTAACAACATGCTCCTAAATGATCAATGGATCAATGACCAAATAAAAACATAGATCCAGCAATATATAGAGACAAATGACAACAATAATTCAACACCACAAAATCTGTGGGATGCAGCAAAGGCCGTGCTAAGAGGGAAGTATATTGCAATACAGGCCTACCTCAGGAAAGAAGAACAATCTCATATGAACAGTCTAAACTCACAATAAATGAAACTAGAAAAAGAAGAACAAATGGGGCCCAAAGTCAGTAGAAGGAGGGACATAATAAAGATTAGAGCAGAAATAAATAAAATCAAGAAGAATAAAACAATAGAAAGAATCAATGAAAGCAGGTGCTGGTTCTACGAGAAAATAAACAAAATAGATAAACCCCTAGCCAGACTTAGCAAGAAAAAAAGAGAGTCTACTCACATAAACAGAATCAGAAATGAGAAAGTAAAACTCACTACGGACACCACAGAACTACAAAGAAATATTAGAGAACACTATGAAAAATTGTATGCTTACAAACTAGATAACCTAGAAGAAATGGACAACTTTCTACAAAAATACAACCTTCAAACAGAAAATATGAGCAGACCGATTACCAGCAATGAAATTGAACTGGTAATCAAAAACCTACCTAAGAACAAAACTCCTAAAACAGATGGCTTCACCGATGAATTTTATCAAACATTTAGTGAAGATCTAATACCCATTCTCCTTAAAGCTTTCCAAAAGTAGAAGAGGAGGGAATACTTCCAAACTCATTCGATGAGGCCAGCATTACTCTAATGCCAAAACCAGGCAAAGACACTACAAAAAAGAAAATTACAGACCAATATCCCTGATGAACATAGATGCAAAAATACTCAACAAAATATTAGCAAACTGAATTCAAAAATACATCAAAAAGATCATCCATCATGTTCAAGTAGGATTTATTCCAGGGATGCAAGGTTAGCACGATACAAGAAAATTCATAAATATCATCCACCACATCAACAAAAAGGACAAAAACCACATGATCTTCTGCATAGATGCAGAAAAAGCATTCGACAAAATTCAATATCCATTCATGATGAAAACTCTCAACAAAATGGGTATAGAGGGCAAGTACCTCAACATAATAAATGTCATATATGACATACCCACGGCCAACATCATACTTAACAACAAGAAGCTGAAAGCCTTTCCTTTAAGGTCGGGAACAAGACAAGGACGCCCACCCACTCTCTCCACTTTTATTCAACATAGTTCTGGAGTCCTCACCACATCAGTCGGACAACATAAAGAAATAAAAGGCATCCAGATTGGCAAGGAGGAAGTTAAATTGTCCCTCTTTGCAGATGACATGATACTGTACATATAAAACCCTAAAGACTCCACTCCAAAAGTACTAGATCTAATATCTGAATTCAGCAAAGTTGCAGGATACAAAATTAATACACAGAAATCTGTTGCATTCCTATACACTAACCATGAACTAGCAGAAAGAGAAATCAGGAAAACAATTCCATTCACAATTGCATCAAAAAGAATAAAATACCTAGGAATAAATCTCACCAAGGAAGTGAAAGACATATACTCTGAAAACTACAAGACACTCACGAGAGAAATTAAAGAAGATACCAATAAATGGAAACATATCCTGTGCTCATGGATAGGAAGAATTAATATTGTCAAAATGGCCATCCTGCCTAAAGCAATCTACAGATTCAATGCAATCGCTATCAAAATACCAACAACGTTCTTCAACAAATTAGAGCAAATAGTTCTAAAATTCATATGGAACCACAAAAGACCCCAAATAGCCAAAGCAATCCTGAGAAGGAAGAATAAAGCTGGTGAGATTACGCTCCTCAACTTCAAGCTCTACTACAAAGCCACAGTAATCAAGACAATTTCGTACTGGCACAGAACAGACCCATAGACCAATGGAACAGACTAGAGAGCCCAGATATAAACCCAACCATATATGGTCAATTAATATATGATAAAGGAGCCATGGACATACAATGGGGAAATAACAGCCCCTTCAACAGCTGGTGTTGGCAAAACTGGACAGCCACATGCAAGAGAATGAAACTGGGTTATGGTCTAACCCCATATACATAAGTAAAACTTGAAATGGATCAAAGACCTGAATGTAAGTCATGAAACCATAAAACTCTTAGAAGACAATATAGGCAAAAATCTCCTGAATATAAACATGAGCAACTTTTTCCTGAATGCATCTCCTAGGGCAAGGGAAACAAAAAGCAAAAATAAACACATGGGACTACATCAAACTACAGAAAAGGACACCATCAACTGAACAAAAAAGGCATCCTACAGTATGGGAGAATATATTTGTAAATGACATATCCAACAAGCAATTAACATCCAAAATATATAAAGAACTCACATGCCTCAGAAACCAAATAACCCAATTAAAAAATGGGCAGAGGATCTGAACAGACAGTTCTCCAAAGAAGAAATTCAGATGGCCAAGAGGCACATGAAAAGATGCTCCACATCACTAATTATCAGGGAAATGCAAATAAAAACCACAATGAGATATCACGTCACAACATTTAGGATGGCCAGCATCAAAAAGACCAAGAACAACAAATGCTGATGAGGATGCAGAGAAAGGGGAACCCTCCTACACAGCTGGTGGGAATGTATGCTAGCTCAACCATTGTGGGAAGCCATATGGAGGGTCCTCAAACTAAAAATAGAAATACCATTTGACCCAGGAATTCCACTCCTAGGAATTTCCCAAAGAATACAAGTTCTCAGATTCAAAAAGACATATGCACCCCTATGTTTATTGCAGCACTACTTTCAATACCCAAGATGTGGAAGCAACCTAAGTGTCCATCAGTAGATGAATGGATGAAGAAGAGGTGGTACATATACACAATGGAATATTATTCAGCCATAAGAAAGAAACAAATCCTACCATTTGCAACAACATGGATGGAGTTAGAGGGTATTATGCTCAGTGAAATAAGCCAGGTGAAGAAAGACAAGTACCAAATGATTTCCCTCATTTGTGGAGTATAACAACGAAGCAAAACTGAAGGAACTAAGCAGCAGCAGACTCACAGACTCTAAGAAGGGACTAGCAGTTACCAAAGGGGAGGGAGGGACAAGGGGATTGAGGGGTATCATGATTTGCACACATGGTGTGGGGGGGGGGCTCACAGGGAAGACAGTGTAGCTCAGAGAAGACAAGTAGTGACTGTGGTGTTCTTACTACACTGATGGACAGTAACTTCAATGGGGTGGGGGTGGGGAACTTGATAATAAGGGTGAATGTAGTAACCACATTGTTTTTCACGTGTATCAATAATACCTTAATTTAAAAAAATTTTTTAAAGATATAAGGCCTTCACTGCTTTATGCCTCCATTTCTTTGTTAAGTGGGATTGTTTCTATCTCAATAGAACTGTACCTTATATGTAGTAAGTAATAGGTGATTACCATTATTGTTGTGTTATTATTATTATATTTTACTTACTAGTATTGTTTATATTCTCTTCTTTCCCCATTGGAATATAAATTCCATTAGGACAGAATTTCTTTACTTTGCTTATTGCTGCATTCTCAGCTTCTAGAACGTTGCCTGGCACATGGTAGGACTTAACAAATAGCTGTTGATCAAATTGTAATCTCTGGAAAGAGTAATGGAGAGAAGAAGAATCAAGGAAGAGTTGAGCTCTGTGTAATATTTAAAACCTTTATAAAAAGAACATATTCACATATTACTTGTGCTCTCAAAAAACTCATGGACAGATGAATTCCTGGAGGAGTGATAATGTTAGAGTTGGGTTTTAAAAGTGGGAGAGGGATGGGGCAGCCTTCCAGGCAGAGTGAATAATGCATGCAAAAGCAAAGAGGTATGAAACATACTAGTGGCTCTTGAAAACTGGAAGCACAGAATTTGAGAGGTTCTTTTTTTCTTTTGAGCTATTCAAAGTTCTATCGTATCCTTCTTTCTCACTCACTCCTATATTCTAGCATCTCTAGCTAAGCATTTGGCTATGATTTGAAGCTTATTACTCCATTAAGGCAAATATATTGGGGGTTTTCTCATTATTTTCCAGAAAGTCTTCTTCTATTTCTCTGCTCCCCAGAAATCCATTCATTTTTTTCATTATACCACTCTTCATATTTGATTCTAGATTCCTTTGACGTCTTTGGTATCATAAGAGATTCACATGTAATTTCTATCTGTGGAATATAGTGAAAGAAGAGGAAGAGAGTATAGTTATAATATATAGCTTTGTTTAGAAACAGTTTTTCAGCTCAATTACTTTAACAGTTAAAATTTAAAATCTGTATAAGTGTTAGTGTCTAGTCCCTTACCAAAGACTTAAAAGTAAAGAAACTTGTTTTTCAATGTGTGATGCAAGACTTTTTGAGGTTGACTTCTTTAAATTGGCTTTTTCTGCGTACCTTCCTCTTCTCCATGGAGTTGGGAAGGCACCCTGCTGACATCACAAACCAAGACAAGCAGTAGAGTAAACCCATTAGTTAGCTCCTGGGACCATCTCTGTTTAAAACTTGTCTCACATTGAGTTGTTGACTGCATATCTGTCTGTGAGTGGCCCTTTAAGGTAGGAATCATAATAAGTATTATTTGTACACTTGGCCAGTGCCTACTTCATAATGGATGTTCAGTAAACACTTGTTAAATTGAATTGAACTGAGCTGAATTGAATGGGATTACAGTACCTAGGAGAAGGGGATTTTTGAGTTTGCTTTTTAAGTGAGACTGATTTAAAACAAAACTAAAAAAGAAAAATCATTCTTTTGTTCTTGTTTTTAAACACAGCCTAAATTTGGGGTACAGATACCAACATGTTCATCGTCCATAATTTCTAAAGCACTCTGCAGTGACTCATCAAAGTCCCTAAATAGATACTTTTTAAAAACTCACAATGGCCCTAGGAAACAAAATTAGACTTGGCAAATATAGTGTTTTCTCCTTGCAGTCAAGCATGTGGGGTCTTGCTGATATACAGAGGATCTTTTAAATATAATTTCAGGAAAGCTACTCTTTCCTTTCATTTGCACATGTAGCAGAATCTGAAGTGAAGGAAAGATCACCTGATAAATTCCTACAGGGTTTCACAGCCCATTTGTTTCATTCTTACTAAAAGTCACTAATCAAAGATTTGTTGGGTTATCCTTCCAAAGAGCAATGCTATCTCCTTTCCTGACACTTGTTTGACCTCCAATTGTCTCCAGACAGAGGTGCCTATATATTAGTAGAAGAATCAATGAATTTAGCTTCTACTAGTTTCCCTCCATACCATTTTTACCATTTTTTTCTTTTACAATGGCATTTGGAATTTAAATTCTCTAAGCCCAGACTTCCAGGTCTAAAAGTGCAAAACAATGGTAATGATACGGTGCCTGGTCATTCCTCCAACCTGCTGTCTGCTACACATTTGTCTCCTAAGAATCCAGCATACTTACAAACACTGCCAAAAAAATTCCTATGTTATAGAGAAGGTTCTCTTGCCAATGGGTAGCTATTTTTATTTAACTTGTTTATTCAGTGTACCTTTATCAGGCACCTACTAGATGTCAGCCTCTGCGCTAAGCCCTGGAGATATAAACTGAGTAAGTTTTAGACCCACCCTAAGGAGCTCAGTCTATTTTGGCAGCAATAATATGTAGAGGACCTAGCTAATAATAATACAGGGCTAAAGCAGCACTAGGACAAAGTGAGAATTGTGATGGGAGTGATTAGTTCAGCATGGAGGAGTTTGGGAAAGCTTCACAGAAAAGGTGACTTAATCTGCAGCCTTAGTGGACAAAAAGGATTTCATCATACAGAGAAGGGTAGTCTATCATTTCAGACGTAGGACATAATAAGAGCAACAGCACAAAGTGTGAAAGCTCATGACATGTTTAGAGAACAGGGAGTAGATGGGCATGGATGGCACACAGGCTGTGTGGTGGGAGAGGGAGTCAGACAAATGAGAGGCGGTGTTGTGTGGTGCTGAAAGCACAGACTCCAGAGTCTGGGTCTGAATCCCAGCCAAGCCACTTACTAGCTGTTGTGCCCTTGGCAGGTCACTTAACCTCTCTGTAGCTGGGCTTCCTCATTTTCTAATGAGGGTAACAGTATCAATTTCATACACACACACACGTACACATGGCTTAAAACAGTTCTCAGAACAAAATAAATACATTTTAGTTATTACTAGGCTATATTATGAAGAGCCTTGAATTTCAATCTGTACATTACTCTGTAAGCAGAAGAAAGGCTTTAAAGCAGAAGAAGGGAGAGTGTGCAATAGAATATAATCTATATTTTAGAAAATTAACTTTGGTGCCACTTTGGAAAGTAGATTGGAAAAGGAAAAGACTAGAGGCATAATACAAGTTCTGAGGCAGTTTCAAGGATGTAGATAAGAGGTTCTGATATAACATAGTTTTACGTTAATATAGTAGCCCTGCCCTGAAAACTTCTGGGTTCCTAACTAGAAATTTCACATTTGAAGTATTAGTCTTAACAGATCTTACAAGTCTAATGCTAAAAAACAGAACCCTGGAGAAGAGCTCAAAAGGGGCTGTCCTTCTAGTCTGGATGTTTTAGTGTTCAACTGATGCTTCTATTCTGCACCCAAATATCAGACTAGTACTTGTGGCACACTGTTACTATTCATGGTACCTTTTCATCTACTTAAATGTCATGAGCAAGGTATTCTACTTTTTGGAGATGCTCTTTTTTTCCTTTACGTAACCTCAGATCTACTGCTCAGTTTCCTAGAGGAAGTTCTGGCTTCTGGACTACACAGCCAAAGCAAGGAGAGCTCTCAAGTTACCTCGAGGTCAGCAAGCAGAAGATGAAATGGTGATGGAGAGGTGAGGAGAACCGTGCAGCTTTTCCTCTGGCCTCACCACAGGCTTTGCCCAGTACCCTGCAGTGTTGGAGAAGAGCCTGGGGTTTTATGTTTGTTTTACAGCCCACCTCCAAGTAGCCTGCTCATTCCTGAGCTGTTGGTACAAACACCAAGACACCCAGTGATGAGTTGAGAATAAGTCTGAGCCTATGCCAACGCACTTTTCCCACCGCTTCCTTGTCGAATAAATAACTGTATCCCTTGTACTTGCAGTACAGTCCACTGCAGGTTCTGGTGATTTGTTGGCATCTTCCTTGAGAAAAGGGTTATCAGAGCTTAAAGGAGTTTTAAAAAGTAATCATTTGATGCACATGCTACACACTCTCTGTTCTCTTGACCCTTTTTACTTTTTTATTAACCACATCCCTGCACAACTCATTTCTGAAAACTCATCATGTTTCTGTAGGTTGGTCCCTACACTGCAGTTCTCTGTGGCACTGAGAAACCACGTGTGACTACAATAAAAATGCATTTTGTGAAAAGATACAAATGATTTGTTTTTGTTTCTTTGGGGGTCAATAATTATTTATGGAAATTCATGAAATTGAGGCATGAGGGGGCTTTACACCCAACATAAGGAAGGCATTGCGTCCACCCAAAGGATATTTAAAGTATGTTAAGGCAGATAATAAATTCTGATGTCAATTTCACTTCTCTTGAAAGCAGTGGAAAGTGAAGATGTCATTAATGCCAGGAAATGATTGGCATCCTCAAACCATAGCAAAAACACCATAGCACAGTGCCTCCCTGTTCTAAGCCCTTTATATCTATATAGATAGATATAAATATATTTTTTAAATATCTTTTATGTTGATAAAAAAAGATAGCCTAGGCTCAAATCAACGTTACCGTTTTCTGGCTTTTGGGAATGTTATTTAGTCTCTGTGGCTCAGTTTCCTCATTTATAAAATGAGAGTAATAAAGTACCTTCCTCATTGGAGTGTAGGGATTAAGTGAGATAATACAGATAAAACACTTGGAACATTGTAAACACTCAATGGAATTTGATGAATAATAGTAAATAAGACTGATTCTTGTAAGTTGGGGATACAAAATCATTACACAAAATGATTGGATTGCTGTCAACCCTCCCACTTTTCTAATCCACAGCTCAAGAAGAGCAAAAAGCTAAAGGTCATTCTCTCCATTCCCTTTTCCCCATTCCTCTCAACTCTCAGTCATTGCTTCTTTACCTTATGCTCATGTGAAGCCCTAAGGCTTTTGTCCATATTATAGCTAAGAGCTAAGATCTAAGTTCCATGCCTTGGTGGGGAGGAAGGTGGAGTCCCTCGAGGTATATCTTTTTTAATTCATTTGTTTATAATAAAAAAGTGTGACAGCCTTCAGCCCTCATTTAGAGAGACTATTTTAGATGCAGCATTTTACAAGTTCTGTAGTCTTTTCAAATAAAAAGAACCCTCCTACAAGCAGGATTACCTGTCTTCCCTTACTCTTGGTAAGATAACTCTTTGAACTAAGAATAAGAACAGAGACTTTTCATGTATCATTCTCCTCATTACTCACTTGCATTGTGCCTGCTCAAATAACAGCATCAAGAAGTCTGAGAAATGAGCCTTACGCTCAGGATGTTTGATGCCAGAAGTTGTCATTTCTTTATTAAGGATCAGACGTGTATTTTTATTTAAGATTTACAGGGCTGATTACATTATTACTGGCCCTTTATTTTTCCCTGTAAAAACATCACTTTAATTAAAGTTTCATATGCTTTAAATGACTGCTCTTCTACAGATTGAAATGCCCCATTTACTCCACAAAAGCCAAGATACCTGTTTTTAGCTGCACAAATGTCTGAATAACAGTTCCTGCCTAGTGAACTTGCAGGCAGCAATTCACAAGTCCTTATCTCTGATAGCTCCCTTCTTTCTCCCTTTAGTGAAGTTACTTACAAAACAGTCAACTGAAGAATAAAGCTGCTGGCAGTTGTCTTATCCAGGCGATACAGTTAGGGAGGTAACCCCATCAAAAGTCCTCCCAGGATTTTATCTCCACCCAGGAGAAAATTTGGCTTGAGTTATTTTTGTGGTGTGTGTGTGTATAGCATCAAGCTCACTGAAGGAAAGTGCTATGAAATGAAAAAAGGAACCTGTAAGTTCTTACTCAGATTTCTCACTTAAGAATTGGTCTTTGGAAACAGTATCAATTCATACATTCCAATTCAGGTGCCATGAGATTCACCTGGTGAGAATGAAGTTAGCTTAAAGGACAAGGCAGTGGACATAATTTTATCATTTTAACTATTAGCAGAATCCAATTAATTTGCTGGCATCTGGTCAGCAGATGGGAATCCTCCATAGACTCATATAGAGTCTTTCCCAGTGTCATTTCTCAAAATAATGACGCAAAAACATTTTTGAATAAACATGCAATTGAATTTTTAAAAAAAGGCAGGGGAAGAGTATGGCATATGGTAGGAGGTGTGAGTAATAGGACAAAGGGAGACAAAGTGAGGGAAGGTAGGGGCAGGATGATAAGAGGAGGCAATGCAGGTTGAAAGAGAAGAAGAAGAAAAAAAAGGAGCTTTATGTAATATCTTAAGGAGCAAATAGGGAAGGTTCTCCAGCCCACATACATCTGTTCTGGAATCTGAAAATTCCTTTGGAGGGTTTGATTGTTTAGCAGTCCCTCTGCCTGATGTTCCACAGAGCTCCAGCCCCTGCTGGATGCAGCACACAAGGGCCCCAGTCCTTGCATATAGAAAACATTCAAATATTTATTGACTAAAAGGAGAGGAAAGGATGAGATGGGGCAAGTCATAAATCAATTTTTCCCATCAACTGGAATCTGAACTACAAATCCAGACCATGCCCATCTGCCTGGCCAGCAAGTCCTCAAAAAGTCACGCAGGCATGTTCCTGCATTGATGTGTGAACATCCATCCTGTCTACCAGACCCAAGGGAAGAACTCAATGCCCAGGTGACATCCTGAGTGGGGAGACCTCTGGTGGTGTCTCCTGTACCATTTGTACACTGGGGCATTCTGTTTCCTCACAGAGATCTGGAGTTTCTCATTCTTTTTAAATCACTTTTTAAACACGGTGGGAAATAAGGATAGTGAGTACAGGAGATGTTAGTGAACAGTAGACAAATTGGATAACTTGGATTCTAATCCATTTAGCCAGTAACTTGCTGTGTAAACTTGGGCTAGTTGGTTGATTTGCCATGCCATTCCCTCCTTTTCCAAGTGGGAATAATAATATTTATGCTGTATACCGCACAAGGTAGAACTAAAGATTTAAAGAAATGACATATAAGAACATTTTAAAAGGATAAATTTCTGTATCAGTCTGAACTATAGGTATTAGTATGGTAAATGAAAAGAGGTTAAGAAAATATTATTGGATTAGAAGGGAGAGAGGGCTGGGAAAACAGAGACCCCCTCCTTCACTTGACAGGTACCAGAAAAAGCCAAGACAACTCCCATCTTCAGACTCCAAATGTGGCCAACACTTTCTTTAATCTTGAGACATCTCCAGAAAAAGGGTTTTTCCTTTTTCCTGCTCCTCTTTGCAGGGGTTTTTATTCATTTTTGTGATTATCGCATGCTCCCTTACATCAGGCAATATGTTTGTTAGCTTATTATTATTCAATCATCAGCCCTGGAGGGCAATTAAGGACTTTCACAAGTCGTCTCATACATTCCCCTAACTTTCTGGTTGATGGAATTGGCAGTTTCTCTCTCACCATTTAGTATGTGGAGGAACTGAGGCCTAAAGAAATTCAGTAACTTGACCAAAGGCCAAAGACTAGTAATGAAACCAGTACCCAAACCTAGGTTTCCTGACTCCCCCCTTTTCCATTAAATAGGTATGGGGGGCAGGGGGAATGAAGTTACTAAAATGTTGGTCTGCAAGCTCTGAGGCATCAGAAGAGGTTCCCCAGTCAGGGGCATTGTCTGGACATTGAGCCCTTCCCTCCACTGGTCTCGAATACGGTAGACAGGGTGGGATGTTTACAAGTCAGTGCAGCAGGAGGAGATACCCTGGCGGTAGGTAGTTTCAGCCTTACCTGGAAGTTATATTTAAAGCCACTCAGTGAAATGGATCTTGGCTTTGGAGACAAGAGGACTCTATTCCTGCCAGGACTTTGTGTGTGTCTGCATCTCCCTCAGCCACTCTGAGTCACACTCCTCTCTGTGCAATGGGGATCATAGTATCCTCCTCATACATAAATGTTAGTCTCCTGCGGCTTAAATTAGGCCTGAGGCTTTGTCATCTGGAGGAAATGTGTACTAACTTCTCTCCCACTGCGCCCCAGCACTCATCAATACCCTCGGAAGCATAAAACTTTTCGCCAATCCTTGACCTGCCCACGCCATTCCCTCTACCACCTAGAGAGTGTGAATTCCAGACGCCTGCTCTAGTAACGTGCCCTCGCAGCTCCCCTCTTGTTTTGGTTGTGGGTCTGGGAGGAAGATGATCTCGGTCCAGGTTATATCCAGTCTCCATAAATCTGTCTACTGCTCCTCCCCCTGCCTCGGCCGTCTCCCGGTCAGGCCCGGGCGGCCCCACCCCTCGCGCCGGCTCTCGGGCTGAGCCTGGGGCTCTCTGCCGCTCTTAGAAGCCGCTCCCCAGCTGGGATCAGGTCTGTCTTCTTCGCCCTCAGCGAGTCGGAAACAAAGGAGGTGGAGGGGGCGCGCACTCTCTGCGGCTCCGCGATTCGCCCTTTATTCTGAACTCGCAACGTCAGCTGGCCGGCGGACGGAGCCGCGGGGCGCCGGCCGGGCCGCCCAGAGCGCGGCGGGCCGAGGGAGAGGCCGCCGGGGCGCCGGGATGGAGGGCGCCGAGGGGCTGGGAGCGGGCGGGCGTGTGTGCGAGGGTGAGGGAGGCCGGCCTCTAGTGTAACCGGAGCTACAAAGGAGGGGAGCGCCGGGGAGAGGGAGGGCGGAGCGGCGGCGGCGGCGGCGGCGGGGGCTTCTCCGCCACCCTCCCCCTGGGCAGGCGCCCCTCCGAGCGGCCTCGGCGCCCGACGCGGGGCCGCCCCCGGCGCCTTCCCCAGCGCCCGCGCGCCCACCCGGAATGATGAAGAAGAACAATTCCACCAAGAGGGTGAGTGCGCCCGCCGGCGCCCGCCGCTGACTCTGAGCTCGGGGGACCCCGGCCCCGTCGGGGCTGCGAGCGGCCGGGCCGGACGCCCTGCGCGAGTCCCCGCCCGGCCCGGCCGCGGGTCCCCCGGCCCTCGACCCCGGCCGCTCGCCCGGCCCGGCCCCAGGACTGGCAGCGCTGGGGCTTTTGTTTGTTTACCTGGGTTGGGGGCTTTCACTTGGCTTACTTTCTGCCCTCGCCCCAGCCTCCCCGTCCCCTGGGCCAGCGGCAACCGTTTGCGTCGCGCTCCGCAGTGGCGAAAAGACAATGAGAAATAAAATAAAACGCCGTTAATCCCGGCGCTGCGAGGAGAGGCTGGGGGAGGAGAAGGGAGCCGGTGGAAAGCCGAAGGCCACCTCTCCGCCCAGCCGGGCCCTGACCCCTTCCTTTCGCTGTTTCAGTTGTTTATTTGGGAGAAGGGGGAGGGGAGCGATGGAGCAGAGAGTTCCTCCGAGTGGAAACCTTTCGGAAGTGGGGGACGGACGCTGGGCCCCTGACTCCGGCCTTCGGTGGGGCGGTCACAGGGAAGCTGGGGTGAGGGACGCAGTGGAGAGAAGGAACAAGCTTAAGCACCTGACCCCACGGCTCTTATCTTGCTCCGGGGCAGGGGCCTCAGGATGGAAATCACCAGTGCGCACCTCCTGAGAAGGTCGGCTGGGTCCGGAAATTCTGCGGGAAAGGCATTTTCAGGGAGATTTGGAAAAACCGCTATGTGGTGCTGAAAGGGGATCAGCTCTACATCTCTGAAAAGGAGGTAGGTGACCTTTGCCTCTATCCCTAGTTTCTCATTTTCCCCACTGTCTTGTCTCACCGCCCACCTCCCCCCTCTCACCCCAAATTTTGTTCCAAACGCAAGTTCAGCAGTCCGGTTGGTATCTGCCTCCATCCCATCTGCAAAGAAAGGTCACCCTTTAGCGAGGAGACCTGAGTCAGAAGTTAAGTGTGCACCTTATGTAAAAAGATTTTTCTTAGCAATTACCTATCTGACAACAATAACTCCTTCCAAAGATGAAGGTGTCCCAAAAGTTCTCAGCTGGCCCCTGCTGCCCCGAACTTTATTTTGGCCCCTAGCTAAACATGGGATTTTTTGTTCTTTGCTACTGCTGCTGAAAAACGCTGCTCAGCTTATTCTCTACCCCTTCCTGTCTCCCCGCTCCAACCCAGCTAGTCTCTGCTTTCCTGTCTCTAGCAGGGGCATACGCAGGCCGCATCAGCAGCGCAGCTGCCCTGAATCACAGAAAACACACAGCCCAGGGTCAGTCTCTTCTGACCTCAGAGTATTTATGAGTGGCAGACACTTATTTCTGTTGCAGCCAATGTCCCTAACCAGTACACACCCTGTTCCTCACTCCAAATCCGCTTAAAAAAAAAAAAAAAAAGCTGTAGCAAGGAACTCATTCTCTACCATCTTCCTGCCCACCCCACCCCCATTTGTATCAGAAGGGAGAAAAATGGGGTTATGAAACCTTGAACACCTCTGGATAGCTTTGGCTCTGTAGCTAAAATGGAAACCACAGTCCACCTTAGTTCAGAACCTGAGCCAAGATCACTGAATCCGGACCCTTCTCCCTTTTATCTTCTAATTTTTGATATAATACTATGTAGTAATACTGAGAAACTGAAATGACCCCTGCATGGGCTAAAAGTCATTCTAGTCCCCACCTCTTCAACTATGTCAGCACAGTGTAGGAAGCTGCCCTGTGTTCCCCTGGTACAGTGGCCCTTCTGCCTCCCCCTCTCCCCCCCCACCCCCACCCCCCGTTCCATGTTCCCTCCCCTGTGGCTAACTGGGAAGTCCACCCTGAGGTCTAACCTCTTCTGCTTTCAGCAGTAGACTATATTTAGGTAAATAAATCCTTTTATGGTATTGAAACAGACACACACACAGTCCTAGAGAAAGTGTTCATCCAAACAGAACATCTACTGAGGCAGCTGGGGAAGAATTAAGCCTTGCCAGGGCCAAAGAGAGCCCTTCTCAGGGTGCCTAAACCTTGCTGTTTATACTAAGCTGGGGACTTGGTGTTGGAGATGAGAGAACACTTTGACAGGAGGATATCTTTTTAAGGGTCATCTCTACCCAATCTGGAGTCCAACAGAGGGTTTTTTCACAATTTGCTGGCTTTCCAGTTGTTTTTTTAATAAATAAGTAAACAAGTGTCAAAGTTTATCTCCTGTCTTCCCCAAACTTCATAATTGCAGGAAACTAGTGAGCAATGAGGGAGAACTTCCCACCCGTCAAAGAGGAAACATGAGAACAGTGAAAGGGGAGAAAAAAAACAAGACATTTTTATCTTCTTTGTATTTGTCCAAAGAACAGAGTATGGGGACAGAAGAGAATGGTTGATCCTTGTTTATGGAAGGAGGGGTACAGAGATAGGGGAAAGGATGGAGTGACCTCAGCCTAGGATGTCTGGTGTCCTATGAGTCAAGAGCATCTGACTGGTCATGGGGCCAACTGCCCCCTGCTGAGAAGACAGAGGAAAAGAGGGAACAAATCTATTGATGTTACTCTTCTTTGGAGCCAGTTTCCATGCTACAGTAGGCCCGGGTTAAAGGGTAAACTGGTAGACGGAAGGCTGTAGGCTTTATTCCATCTACTTCTCAAAAGCTCCACAGCCAAAAGATTCAAGATTTTTAAAAAATGCATCATACAATATTTGTAATTTGTGTGTTAATGCCAGAAAACTAACCTTCTCCCCTAGAATTTGCAAATGTCTTTTGTTACTTCCCCTCATAAAGGCAGTCTCCCACAACTGCATCCATCAAAGAAATCCTCCTGTATTTGTTGCTAATGATTATTTTCCTCATTCTTAAAGAGCACCTTTTGATCATGGGGCTGATGTGTAGGAACAGGGCTAAACCTTGGGAAAACCTCATGGTAGAGGACATGGAGTTCAGAACACCTTTTTTGGCAAGCATAGGAAAATCCCTTTCTGTGGGCCAAGCACAAGGAGTCAGAGGAAAGGAAAGGTTAACTTTGGTAGACAGGGAATTTAAATGAGACTTGGGAATAGGTAGAGGGAAAAAACAATACAGTGGAGAACAAGGGTCTTGGAGTTATGCATCTTCCCTGGGAACTGGAATACACTTGTTCTGCTGCTTGCCTCACCCCATCTCCTAGCCCTCCCCTACCCAGGGCTAACCTCTGTCAATGTCTCCTGCTCTCTAGAGCTCCTTATCAGCTGAGTCCAAGCCAGAATGCCCTCCTCCCTTCCCTTCCCTCCCCCTAAGGAAAACAGAACAAGTTAACTCTCTTCCCCTGGCTGTACACACACACACACAGCACTTTCCTTTCCAAGATTCCTGGCCTCTGCTGATAGTCTCGACTCTAAGGAAGGAGGGGCAGTGGAGGAGTGATGCCTCACCCTGCATCCCTGCCCCATGTTTCTGGGAATTGTTCTTGGATGCCCCTTCCTAGCATCTTGTCCACATCCAACCCACAACCCTTCAATGCTTCTGGTCCCTTCCCAGCCCAAAGCCAGGGGGCCCTGGAAAGAGGAGAGCCCCAGAGGAGCCTCTTTCTGGCTGAAGCCACCAGAGGCACCTGTGTGAGCAACCATTCACCTGACGGGGGCTATGTGATGGCCCTCGCCATCTGTGTCCGCCCATGGGTGCAGCAGTAAGGCAGAAGGCTAGGCAGACACAAGCCAGGGCTGGGCTGGGGAATGGAAGAGAGAACCACTTCCCCGCTGCAAGGCTGATGAGATGAAGTCACATCCACACACACAGTTCCTAATTCAGAGCTTGGGAAGTGAATACTCTGGTGAAATAATTGCAGTCAGGAAGGGTGGATATCTTCTAAGGAAGATACAAGGCTACCTTTATCTGTTTACTTAATTTTAACAAGATAAGTGTCTGTGGTTTCCATCACTCATACCAGGAAAACGTGACCAGCTCACTCCCAGGGTCTTACAGTCCCGGCTCAAGTAGTTGAGGGTAAAGGAGCTTTCTAATCCCAGGCTCTGCCTGGGCCAGCAGCCAGCTCCCCTCTGTTCCTGCAAGCCAAAAACGATCCATAAACCACAGCTTCAGAGTACCAGGGCTACGGGAAACACCAGAGGGGAGAAGAGGAAAACACTGAGAAGCTTATAATGGGCCTGGGAAGAAATGTTAGTGGAATTCACTTAATGGCCCTCAGCAAAGGCTGATCAGGGTGGGAGGGTGTAGACAGAATTTTGGTCTCTGAGTAGACATTCAGCCAGAGAGTTAAGAGCCAAGTGCTGGATAAAGCTACTAAGGGTAGAACCAGGGTACAAGATGGATGTTACAAGCAGGAAGGTCTAAGTTCTAGACACAAGGAAGAAGGTCCCAGCAGTAAGGGCCTTAGGCTCTCAAACTGGATTCATGAAAAGAGGTCCACTTTTTTTTCCAAGTCTGCAGTTTAGTCCTCTGGGGAGTGTTAAGTGCATCTTCTCCAAGAGAGAGAGGGATGATTTAAATGGCTTTCCAAGCCCACAGGATCTAGGCTGGGTTGTCACAGTACCTCGGCAGGAGGAAGGAAGGGCAGGAACTACACATGTATGTTCAGCTTGTCTGCAAAAACTCAACAAACTGAGCCCAGGGGACTATGGATTCTATGGCACGGCACTCTTGAGCCTGCTGAGGCAGTTGACTGTGTAATAGTGTATACTCCAGAAGGGAGCCAGGTCAGGTAGGGAAAGGACAACACAAACACAGACGTGGGAGGCCAGAGGCAGCCCTTCACTGCCTCCATACAGCCACTGGTGTTGGCCCTGCCTTTATTTCCTTCCTCTGGACACTCAAGGGCCATCCAGTCTTGCTTTCTTAAGGATTAACCTCTTAGCCTTGTAAGCTGTGACTTTTGAAGGACAAAGTAGGGGGTCATGGTGAAGAGAATCATGCTGGGGCTCTGGAAACTAGCTGTTGATGAGACTTGTGATGTGGCGTTAAACAGAAACCCACTGAAGGGGTCAGAATCTGGAGGCTGCCCCAGTGCTGTCCCCCACTGTCAGGCCTTTGTGGACCTTGGGTAGGATAGCCCTTTCCTGTCCTGTCAACCCTGATTTCTCCTTGGGTTCTTCTGGTTCCCAAGACTGCTCTAAGCCAGTAGTCTGGGGGAAGGGACTAAGTAATTTATCTTCATCACCTCACCTCCAACCTTCCCCTAGGTAAAAGATGAGAAAAATAGCCAAGAGGTGTTTGACCTGAGTGACTATGAGAAGTGTGAAGAGCTCCGGAAATCCAAGAGCAGGAGCAAGAAAAATCATAGCAAGTTCACTCTTGCCCACTCCAAACAGCCTGGTAACACGGTATGTTTCTCCCACCACCTGGGCCACTGGGATACTCACCCAGTCAGGGGGTTTCAAGGGCAAAGAAGAACACCTTCCCCCTCAGGTTCTCCATCTTAGCTCTGTGGCTCACAGGACCTGACTTGCTCTCCTGCTAGCCACCTGCTTTTATTACTTAACCTGAGAATGTTGTGGCCATTTCCTTCCCTCCAGGCAAGCCAGCCTTTAAACTGTCCAGACACAAAGATCATCTCTCTATCTATCCATCTATCTCCCTCTTTCTCCCTCCCTTCCTCTCCCTCTCTCTCACACACACACATTTGCACATCTATTGGGAAAAAAATCACTTTTTCCAGTACCCTGATAGGTGGCTGAAGCTCTGAATCTAATTCCTGTTATCTGAGGGAACCCAGGGAAGCCATTCCTGTATCACATTCTATTTCTTCATACATTTAAAGATCTTTATTTTAGCACCTGTCCTTTACCAAACCTCCTCTAGTTATCTCCAGTACCATATTAATATCCAGTACTCTTCTTCCTTGGTCATTTCTAAAACAATCTCCAAGTGATGGCATTTTGCAGGAATAGAGGCTGGTTTCCTTAAGTTATGGGTGAGTCTGGAAGCAGAATCTCTCCTTCCAGGAGCTGGGTCTAAGCATGAGATGATAATTTCTTATTTCTTCACTGTCAAGGTGAGGCGCCAACTCTAAAACCCTGGCTGAAACAAGAATCTTCCCTCACAGGCTCCCAACCTCATCTTCCTGGCAGTGAGTCCAGAAGAGAAGGAATCATGGATCAATGCCCTCAACTCCGCTATCACTCGAGCCAAGAACCGCATCTTGGATGAGGTTAGGGGGCTCACTGTGGGGAGAGGGACTCTCTGCAGAGGGAATGGCTATGACTCACTAATGAGCAAAGTTTATTGTGTGGGCCCCATTGACTTGCTCCCCCCATCAGTTTTACTTCTTTATTTCCCTTTTGAAAACCCTGTTCTCCTACCATCTTTCTAAATATTTCCTGCTAACTCCTCTTTCCTTGCTTCGTCATCCATGGGCCAGCCTTGGCCAGCTTAAGGAGCTCCTTCATGCCCAGTAAGTCCCTTGCCCTTGGACTTTCTCAGAAGCAGTTAGTGGCTGGGTCAGTCTCCCAGCCCACACATGTTCAGGCCTCAGGGAATGCTGGGCTGGGGCAGAGTCTGAGAGCACCTGTGACTCCCAATGCGTCTCCTCAGGTCACCGTTGAGGAAGACAGCTATCTTGCCCACCCAACTCGAGACAGAGCAAAAATCCAACACTCCCGCCGCCCCCCGACTCGGGGACACCTAATGGCTGTGGTATGTAAGACTCTAAGACAGTAAAAATTGCTAAAGGGCCAATTCCATGTCAGTGTGTCTCAGACAGGACTCTATCTCAGGCAGCCCACCAGAGGATTTGTGATACCAAGGTCTAAGGCTAGGAAAGTCCCTCCACCCTGTGCCCCTGCCTGCTTCCTCCACATCAAAAATATTTATTCAGCGCCAGCTATGAAGTCAAAAGTCCCTGCCCCCAATAAATATGTTATCCTTTGGGGGGAAATGAGATATACCACAAGGAAAGTGGAAAGCAGAAGAGTTGAGGACCGTACAGGGCACTAAAGCTGCTGACATGTGGTTGGCTCTCCTGCTGGGTAACAGCATGAAGTACCACAGGCATTTAGAGGAAGATGATCCCAGTGAACCCCTGTCACACGCAGAGTGTCGGTTTCTTTCATTTGTCCAAGCTCTAAGTCTGTACGGAGAGAGGCAATCAGGTATAGTAGAAAGAACGTAGGCCTTGAAATAGAACAGAACTGGATTGGAACCTAGCTTTGTAGTTTACTCTTCTCTGTGATTCCCTGAAGCTGCATGTCCCCAACTGTAAAGTGTGGCCACAATCATGCCTGCCTTGAAATGTTGCTGTGAGGAGTGGGTTGAAACAACATATGTGTCAATATATAATGACGTACTGAATCACTTTTTTTTTTTATTACAATATTCTAGAAATAGAACAAGTTTCATTTTAAGGCAAAGGTTTCTGAGTTCCAGTTAGCAGAAGGGGTTGAAGTGTGTGCCTTAGAGGATGCAGATGGAAAAGGACAGTTTCTGTGCTGTGTGGAGCATCCTGGTTGTGTCAGCCAAATTTGATGCTTCAAGTTCATAATAAGGAGGAAATAGGTGGTTTTTTCACCCATTTCAGGAAGCTCACAGTGAAACGGAGAGTATGAGAAAGAAGCTGGAGAAATTGCTTTAAATCACAGAAAAACAAAAGAAAGAAGTAAGTTCAAAGTACTACCAAAGGAATCAGAAATAGCATACAAAGTCAAAGTTGTCAGTAGTGGGAGGCGTCCCCTTCAGGGAAGGCATGTTGAGGAGGAAAGTGACCACGGCTCTCATCGCCCTTCCAGCTGTTACTCTTGAAATGCTCATGGATGACAGTTTACCCCCTTCATTCTGCTCTCTCCCTCTTCAGGCTTCAACCTCTACCTCGGATGGGATGCTGACCTTGGACCTGATCCAGGAGGAAGACCCTTCCCCAGAGGAGCCAACCTCTTGTGCTGAGAACTTCCGGGTCGACCTGGACAAGTCTGTGGCTCATCTGGCAGGCAGCCGGCAGAGGGCAGACTCAGACCGCATCCCGCCCTCCTCAGACCGGGCAAGTGGCCTGCCCCAACCGTGGGACAGACCAGACAAGGGGGCCACCTACACCCCCCAAGCACCCAAGAAGTTGACCCTCACAGAGAAAGGCCGCTGTGCCTCTTTGGAGGAGATCCTTTCTCTGCGGGACACTGCCACGGCCTTCACCCTCCCGCTGCGGACCCAGGAACCCCCAACCCTCATCCCACCTGCCCCAGGGCAGCTGTCCCGGATCCAGGACCTGGTGGCAAGGAAACTGGAGAAGACTCAGGAGCTGCTGGCGGAGGTCCAGGGCCTGGGAGATGGGAAGCGGAAAGCCAAGGACCCCTCTTGGTCTCCTCCTGATTGTGAGTCAGAGCAGCTGCTGCAGGAGACAGAGCGGCTGCTGGGAGAGGCGTCATCGAACTGGAGCCAGGCAAAGAGGGTGCTGCAGGAGGTCAGGGAGCTGAGGGACCTGTACAGGCAGATGGACCTGCAGAGCCCCAACAGCCACCTCAGACGGACCCCCCAGCATAGCCAGTACCGGAAGAGCCTGATGTGAAGGAAGGGGCTGGGGTCTGGAGCCTGGTGGGGTGCACAGACTCTTCATCTCCCAAGTGTTGCAGGATAAAGCTTTTTTATTTACCTTAGTCAAAAAAAGAAAACAAAAACACAGTCAAACTTGTTGCTCTTGCTGATGTCCAAGCCTCTTTTCCCAGCCTCCTTTCGTTCCTTTGCTCCTCTGAGACCTAAATTGCCTCAGTGGTGAGGAGGAGGTGACCTGATAGTAGTATTAAGATGCTTTCACCTGGATGAAGTGCAAGAAAGGGTACTAAAGGCACAATCTGACCGTCTTACACACACCACCCCTCTGAGACATAGTGGGGGAAGTTAGTGATGCTCCCATCGACATGTATAGGCTTCTAAGTCCAGAGGGGAGAGGGTTTTCTCTCATGTCCCATCCCAGGTTTGAACCTGCAGGTGAAATTTCAGCTGCCTGGCTCTAGCTCTAGGGATGTGGCCGCCAGTGCCACCTGTCTGTGCACCCAGAAGTGGCATTTACCCCAGCCCTGAGGAGGATCTGTGGGGTGGAAACCTCCCCTGCTGGCACTGGCTCCGTACCCAGAGCAGCGTGTGGCTGAGGCTGAGCTGCCTGGCTTTCCTCTTGGATGTGTTTCTTCCCTGTGCCTCCCACACCCTGCCCAACTCAATTCAAAGGCACAACTCTGAGCAGATGGCTGGCTGATTGTTTGGCCAGGGGACCTAGCACAGGGGGCCTAGGAACAGCTGACCCTCAGAAGAACTGAACTAAGGAAATGATTCGTGATGCCAGCTGGGTAGGATGAAGGGAAACCAAACGTGCCGGGTTCCTCTTTTGGCCAAGTTAGGGTTTGTTGTAGCCTCTCCTTCCTCTTCCAACACTAACAGGGCCCGGCTTTAGAACAGCATCCTTACACTCACAACGCCACCTCCCTGACCACCTTTGGGCCCCTTTGTGTTCTTGCCCATGGTAGATCCTGCATAATTCACTTTATCTTGTTTGCTTCTTTCCACTGCAGTTTCTAACAGGTTTGGTAACAGTGATAGGGTCCAGAGGAGAGTGACGAAGGCAAGATATGAATGGTTTTTGGAAAGAAGGGGACAGATACCTCATGAACCATAGAAAGAGGGGTTAAAAAGACACTTAGAAATGTCGCCCTTGGCTAGTTTTCTGATCTTCCCTAGATCTCCCTCACCTTCCAAGAGCCCAGACCCAGAGCTTCCCTAGGGGCAGTAGGGGAGAAAATGGGGACAAACAGCCTGAAGATCCTGGCCATGAGGCTGCCCTAAGGTGCAGTTCAAGAAGATAGGTGGGGGAGCAGTAAGGAAAACCCTCTGGGCAAAACAGACCCTGTAATCCCCACTTTTCTGCCCCTTCCTGAGTCAGATGGGGGCCTCTCCAGGGGAAGCCGGCTCTAGGGCAGAGATTCTTGCTCTTAGTGCCCCCAGCCCCACTCAGTCATATACCAGAGTGCCACCCAAATGTCACACCCAGGGGCTCCTGGGGGGGCGGTGAGGGAATCTGGGTTCCAGACTTATGTCCTCTGAGCAGGCTTCACACTCCTAAACTCTACACATGGCCAGCAGACCCAATCATGGTCACACATACTGAAAAATCTAGGTTATAGTGATGTTTACTTTCTTTTTATATGTCTTCATCTTTGTATTATTTTTTTTTACCAGCATTTTCCCTTTTCTCTCTCACCCCCGTCACTCCCACATGATGAAGAAAAAGACAAAAGCAAGAATGGCATGTGCATCCCAACATGCTGATCATCTGTGGCCCCAGGGGAACTGGGGTGGGGGGACCCAGGAGGGGGATGACAGGCAAGGAGAAGCAGGAAGGGTCAGGGACCCTGGGAGACTAACAGCAGGGCACTGCTCAGGGTCCTCAGGCACCAGACCCAGGCCACGAGGTGGTAAAATGAGACCAGCTTTGGAACAGACAGATCACGGCTCAAATTTGGACTTTTTAGTTGTGAGGCCCAGCAAGGCACACATTTGAGTGTTTTTTCATCTGCAAAATGGAGAGTTAGTATTGGATGGGTAAGGACGATGCATGAAAAATACCTGGCAGTCAACAAATGGCTGTTGGCACTCAGCAGAGGGCTGCTGTAGCTGCTGCTATTAGTTGATTCAGTGAGCTATGAGCAGCTAGCTCTAGTGGCGGGAGTGTAGTTTGAATGAGGCCTAGGGCACAGCATTAATCACTGTCACTTTGCTCTAGTGCACAGGCTGATCAGGCCACAGGCTATGCACTTAACCCTTTCTTCAAGGACAGAGAGTGCCGAGCACTGTGCTAAAGGCTAGAGATAGGAGGGAAGCATGATGTCCTGTCGTGGAAGAACTTCAGAGCTTAACATGAAGCCAGGCTTCCCACTAGAAAGCTAGCCTGAAACGCACCCTGACGGTGGACTGAAAGCATGATTTCCATTAGTGAAGAGTGGGCACTGGCCCGGACAGGGGAACAGTGGTGCTGTGACTCCAGCTTTCCCTATGCCCAGCACCTCTCTTCCCTCAGTCTATCCCTCGCTTCCTCCTAGTCACTGGGTTTGGGGGTAAATGGGCAGACTGAGTAGGGGGATGTGCGGAACTTCCTGCACTCAGCCGCACATAGACATTCTTCATCATGTATATTTATTCCCCCCTCCCAACAACTTTGCTATCTTCTTTTACATAAATGAACTAGACAAGGGAGAATCTTTTGGGAGACTCTATGATGGGGAGATGAGGAAATTCAGGACAAATGAACCCACATAAGGGGCAGAGACAGGGAAAGAACTAAATGCCAGTTCATATTTAAATGACATTTTCCTCAACTTGTCTTGTTCTTCCCCCATTAAATTTAATTCAGCGAGGGTTTAGGGACCATTGGGAAAATGTCTGAGGGGCTGATCTGGAACGCCGATGAGCTCATCTGCATACCGGTCGGCAGCACAGCTGCGAAGAGTTCAGGATGAAAAGGGAAAACCCGCAAGTCTCTGTGCCTCCTGCGCGGCCTTTGGCGACCCTGCTAACCCCAGAACTGCGACCCTAAAAAACCTATCCCCACCAGCCCATCTGCCAACAGTAAATTCTACGTCGTTCTCCCTAAAAACTGTTCCCAAAGAATCTCTCCCCTTTCTAAGTTCCAAGCAAGCGCACCATCCCCATTCGGCAGTCTTCGCTGCTGCCCCCTCCCCCACCACTCCTTTCCCTGGCTTGGTTCTCTTTCTGCTTCCTTCCAATCTCACAGTCTTCCAACAACAGCAACCAATCCCCAGCCAGCTCGGGAGCCACACCATATATGGAGAGGCTGGAAAGAAACCCGAGTAAAAGCGAGAACGAATGCACCACACACGTCCGAGAGTTTGAGCGCCTTTCTGCACGGGACCCTGTGTCTCTGTCTGGGTGTCTGACACCAGTCCCACCAGTCCCTGTCCCTGGCTCACCCCACCCCCTGAACGAGGAACCTGTTGGCCAATCCCTGCCTTTATTCATGCCCCCTGAGACTATCACTCCAACCAGTTGCCTCTGACCTAGATTCTCTACACTAATTACAAGCATAGCGAGATCTAACAAACACCCAACTTAGCACAGCTGAGACTCTCGAGGTCAATTAATACAACCCAACCCAGGAGAGGAAAGGTGGAGCCGGAAACTCTTGTATGTGCCTCACCTCGACCCCAACCCAACCCTCGGTTGGGAGCAGGCATGGGAGAATGCAGAAATTAGCAGGACCAGTTTAAAATAAGATCTTGAAGCATTAACAAGTGTGAGGAAAACCGTGGTAAGGTTGGGGGACAAATGGAGAACACAGATTCCCAAGTCCCCTAGAGAAGCCAGAGAGGTTGGTGCAGCTACAGAAATGATGGGTGTAAGGCAGTTTTCATTTTCATAAAGACAAACAGGAAAAGTAACTCAGAGGAGAGTGGGCAGCACCAGAATTCTTGATCTGTGGCATAGTAGCTGGAGTTTTCAACCCTGTCTTTTCTGCTGGTTTGGAATAGCTCTGAAATCACCTTTTTAAAAAAAAAAAACACTAGGCTCAACCTCATTATTGCTTTTCCTTCTTCCTGATATTAAAACCATGACAACAGTCCCTTCCTGCCGAGAAACACAGGAAAAAGTACAGTAAGGGTGATCAGGTTTGGATTAACAAAATGCTGGGCACTTTGGAATGATGTCCAAATCACTGTCTCCTAGACAAGGAATGAAAGGAAATGGTCAGAAGTGGGGGCCATGGGAATCGGTTGCTTTTGCAGTTTTCCTACCTGGCAGCAAATGCAGCACAACAAAAAGAAGATGGATGAAGTAATGGTGCACAACAATGTGAAAGTATTTAATAGCACTGAATTATACACTTAAAAATGGGTAAGATGGCAAGTGTTCCTTATATTTTACATCAATAAAAGAACTACACTTACAAAAAAAAAAAGAAGATGGAGCCGTGATGTGCCTCAGTCCCCATTTTCCTAGCTGCCTTTCTTCAGATGGCAAAATGAGGCAATGGAATGGTTTCCTGTCCTCTATCCGCTGCAGGCAGAGCGGTTGTCCTAAACTCATCCTGACCACTTGTGGCTCTATTGAGGAGGAAGGTGGAAGGAGAAGGCTAATGGGATGCTCTGTGCCCAGTGGGGAAGTGCTCTTGGAACAATGGCAAGAACAGCAGGTCCCTCTTAGCCCCAGCCTCCGCCCAGCTCAGACTGCAGAGGGCTGCACTCTGCTAGCACCCTAGTTCGTCCACCGTCCAGACTTACACGAGTCCCCAGGAACCTGGAGGGTAGGACGACTCACATAAGCGTCATGTCTATATGTTGATGACCCCCAAATTTACTTCCCTGACCTGAATCCTGCTTTGGGATCAAGGTACTTACAGTTACCTCTGCTTGGGTGTCTAATAGACATCTTAAACTTAACGTAAATGTGGTAGATCCTTAAATAATGGTCCTGCCTGAATCATCCTCCCTTTATGCTCTTTTGTAATGTGAGTTTACTGCTTCTCCCATTCGAGAGGCATTGCTTTTTCTCTAGCTCAGTTTGAATTCGTGTTTGCCTTGTGACTTACTTTGACCAACAGAACAAGCCATTGTGTGAGTCCCAAAGCTTAGGCCCTGAAAGGTTTTGCAGTTTTGTTGCTGGCCCTCTGAAAATTCATCTGCAGGTAAGAAGCCTGGACTAGCACCCTTGGGGATGTGAGACCACATGGGGAAAGAGGCCCTGAAACCACAGGGAACCATCCCAACATCCAAGCCTCCAACCAAACACAAGCTAAATGCCGCACAGCAGGTAAAACCGCACCAACTATCCAGCCAACTCACAGGATTGTGAGAATTAATATGTCCTTGTCATTGTTGTAAGCCAGCAAGTTTTGGGATGCTTTGTTATTCAGCAGTAGATACTGTAACTGGAATTGGTACATGGAAGAGGGATATTGACATAATTAAAATGTAAAACACATGGCATTAGCTTTGGGACTAGGTAACAGACAGAGGCCAGAAGGGCAGCAAGGTAACTATTAGGGGAGGCTGGATGAGCAGAAAGGAAATTGTCATTGGACGCTGTCTTGCCAAGGGGTTTCAGCCCCGGGCAAGTTCACTATGGATGAGTGTGACCAAAGAAATCAACAGCAAAACGTTCTTGGGGTGAAAGGTTTATACACAACTTTATTTCCAGGTGGCAGGTCAGTCACTAGAATCCTGTTCACTCAGACCAAGTCTGCACTCAGCAAGCCAGTCTCTGCCTCTGAGCCCCTATGTCTGCACAGCCGTCCTCTGGGCCTCTGTCCTCAGTGCTGCCAGTGCTCCAGCCTCTGCTCTGCTCTCCTACAGTCTTGCAGCCCTGCCACCGTGTCATGCCCAGAGCACTGGACAGAGCTCTTTATATAGAGTCAACAGCCATGTATTGCCCACAGGTGTGCAGTAAGCTAGTCAACCAGGTCCAGGTGAGAATCCTGGCCAGAGGAACTCTCATTTATCCACAGACCCTGGAAGAGGGTCATCTTTGCTATATAGCAGTGGAATAATTTATGAACCCATCACCTGTGGTACTCGGAAGGTTGAAAATAGAATGGAAGCACCTGGTACCCTTGAATGTTAGATGTCTTGTGAACTTGTTGGAGGTAGCTAAGGAGATTTCCAAGCAGAATGTTGAAAGTCCCAATAAACTTTGCTTAGGATAAAGTATTGCAAGAGGAAATAGCTCAAGAAAGAACCATTCCATTTGCAAGCAAAATTTGAAGGAGACAGGAAGAGTTTCCAGTCAGACCTCCTCAAGAATAAGACTTTGGTTTACACCACTAAGTAAACCATCAAGACCAGCAGAGATGATAGTGGAATCATCTCTAGCAGAGATGGAGAGTGGAATATAGAGTGGATAATGGAGCAGGAGACAATAAGTTACCAGTTGCAGTCCCAAGGCCAACCATAGCAATAGCTTGGTTATCCCACTGACCTGCCTTTCCTAAGTTCTTTTAGGAAGAGAGCTCACTGGAGCCCTAGAAGAGCTACCCCTCACATGTGTATGGAGAAGTGGATCCACGTAGTACAAGGGAGGGACTGTTGCAGCCACGAAGGTGTCCAACATGGATCTGTCACCAAGAAAGAACTTGCTAATCAGCCACAAGAAGTGCAGTTAGCCATCAGCGTCCAGCTATCAGCATCTTCAGGATCTGTCAGTTTTCCAGCTGAAGCACACTTCTCCCAGGCAACCCCACCCAATAAGTGAGAGTGGAGCAGGGGTACTAGGACCTGGACATTTCTGCCCAATGGGAGCTCCTCTCATGAGACCTCTTTGCTCTGGAGTTCCTAAATGGGTTGTCCAGGATTGAATCTGCATTGCAGTCAGAGGCTCTTGCTGACCTACCCTGCTTCCTCTCCCCTTCCTTTCGTAGGCATTATCCCCCTCAACATCTGCTCCCCAGAGGACCCAGCTGATACACCTTTCTTCTCGCCCACCCCAGCGCCAATATGGAACCCATCAGCAAGTCATTTTGATTCCACCTTAAAAGCATATCTAGAATATGACCATTTCTGTCTGTTTCTGCCAGACCCTCATCTGAATAACTCACAGTCTCATCATGATCTCTCTCCCTCTGCTTCTATTCTCCATTCAGCAGCTGGAATGTCTTAAAGCAATTCATGTAACTTGCCTACTTAAAACTACCCAAGCTTCACATCACTCTTAAAATTGAAATACAGCTCCTTCCCTGGCAAGAAAGACACTTCATCCTCCAAGCCATGTGCATCTCCCACCTAACGCCATCCAGAGCAGCCACACGGCCTCCTCTCTATTCTTCAAACACACCAACCTCTTCCCCAGTTCAGGATCTTTCCCTTTGCTATTCCTTCTGCCTAAAAAACACTGTAGTCGCCTTCCTTAAAATTTTTATTCAAATGCCAGCTCCTCTGGAAGCTCTTTACTGGCCCCTCCATCTCGGGAAGTACCTCTTCCAATGGAATTCCCCTGATGGCATCACTCCGGCACATCCTGCACAATACCAGTCTGATTATTTGTGTCAGTTGTCTTCTTATTATCTCTCTCCCTGAGTAGAATACAAAGTCCACAGGGGCAGGGCCTTGACTTGTTTGCTGTTATCTCCCCAACACTCTGCACACAATATAAATGCAATGATTATTTGTGTAATGAATGACTGAATAAAGTCTTACTTACACCACATTCATCACCACCATTAAGTTCCATTGCAATAATATTAATATATTTTGATGATCCATTACAATTTTTAAATAGCATATTCTTATTTGCTCTTCATTGCTTTTATACACATTATTTTTTTAATTAATTAAGGCTGTGAGGAAAATAGGCAAGGATGACTGCCAAATTAAGAATAAAAAAATTGAACCTAAGACAGGTAACCAAGCTACCAAGTATCCAAATCTAAATCTAAAATCAGGTTTTGGGAAAACCCACTCCCAGAGTTAGGCCAAACTTCACTGGTTAAGGACATAGTCCCTGGGAGGCCACCCTCACTTCAGACACCAATGGCAAATTCAGGGGTCACCCTAGCTGATAATTTGATAATTTGATAATTTGCTAGAACTCAGGAACTCATAGAACTCAGGAAAGCACTGTCTTTACAATTAAAGTTTTATTATAACAAAAGGGTACAAATCAGAAACAACAAAAAGAGACACAGATGGGGTGGGATCTGGGAGGGACCCAAACATGAAGCTTCTGTTCGTCTTCTGTGGAGTCCTAGATGGCATTACCTGCTCTAGGCTACAACCTGTGACAATACTCAAGAGTGTTGCCAACCAGGGACATTTACCCAAGTCTTTGGTCAGTCTGGAGTTTTTATTTGAGTTTGATCACATGTGGCCCACATGGGTGACCTGTAGTCTCCAGATCCTTTGGAGGTCAGAACTGATATATGTTCCAAAGCCCCCATCATAAATCACAGCATTAGACTGTGCAGTGACCAACCCCTGAGGCAAACAAAGACAATCCTGTCAGGTAAGACATTCTAGGGGCTGAGATATCACGTCGCATAGCCAAAGGAAAAGGCCAAAATTTTCTTTGGGCAAAAGTAATTTTCCCTATATAGGGATGTATTACTCTTTTTTAAAAATTATTCCAAATTTAGTCCTGTAAACACACTGTTTTGTTTAATTTTTGATCTCTAAATCTTTGACCCATCCCTCCTCTTCTATAGTCAACTTCAGAGCACATGTTGCCCTGGAGAACCAAGAACAATGAGCAGACTAGCAACCAGTTATCCCCAAAAAGCAAGAGGATAGAAGTAAACAAAGTTTATATCATCAAAAAATATATATACTGTTTACAAAGGAAATTATTACAAATTCTCTTTTTTCTCATGATATTATCCAGAGATCTAGTAAATGTATCTGTTACTAAGCAAAAGACCAAAACAATGCCAGGCAATGATACCAAAGTAACATAATACTGTAATCTACTTGACATCCTTTGATGGTATACTACAGCACTGCAGCCTGTAACTTCCTACAAATTAACATGCCAAGAAAATACCGGTTTCTTATTGAAATGTAAAATTTGGTTGAGTTTCACTGATGTGGGGGGTTACACATATTTGTATGTGTAAGTGTGACTTCTTTCTCCCACTTTTATAAAAACTGGTTGTGATTATTAACTTTTTTTTATTAAGGTATCACTGATATACAATGTTATGAAGGTTTCACATGAGCAACATTGTGGTTTCTACATTTACCCATATTATCAAGTCCCCCCTACACAGCCTATTGCAGTCACATCAGTGTAGTAAGATGCTGTAGTCATTACTTGTCCTCTCTGTGCTATACTGCCTTCCCAATGACCTACCTATATTATGTGTGCTAATTATAATGACCCTTAATCCCGTTCTTCCTCCCTCCCCATCCCAACCCCTTTCCTTTGGTAACCACTGCTCCTTTCTTGGAGTCTGTGAATCTGCTGATGTTTTGTTCCTTCAATTTTGCTTCATTGTTATACTCCACAAATGAGTGAAACCATTTGGTACTTACCTTTCTCTGCCTGGCTAATTTCACTGAGCATAATACCCTCTAGCTCATCCATGTTGTTGCAAATGGTAGGATTTGTTTTCTTCTTATGGCTAAATAACATTCCATGGTGTATATGTACCACCTCTTCTTTATCCATCTACTGATGGACACTTAGGTTGCTTCCATATATTAGCTATTAAAATAGAGCTGTAATAAACATAGGGGTCCATATGTTTTTTTGAATCTGGGATCTTGTTTTCTTCAGTTAAATTCCTGGGAGTGGAATTCCAGGTCAACTGGTATTTCTATTTTTAGTTTTTTGAGGAACCTCCATATTGCTTTCCACAATGGTTGAACTAATTTACATTCCCACCAGCAGTGTAGGAGGGTTTCCCTTTCTCTGCATCCTTGCCAGCATTTGTCGTTTCTTGTCTTTTGGATGTTGGCCATCCTACCTGGTGTGAGGTGATATCCCATGTGGTTTTAATTTGCATTTCCCTAATGATTAGTGATGTGGAGCATCTTTTCATGTGCCTGTTGGCCATCTGAATTTCTTCTGTGGAGAACTGTCTGTCCAGATTCTCCACCCATTTTCTAATCGGGTTATTTGCATTTTGGGTGTTGGGCATATGAGTTCTTTATGTATTTTGGATGTTAACCCCTTGTGGGATATGTAGTTTACAAATATATTCTCCCATATTGTAGGATGCCTTTTTGTTCTACTGATGGTGTCCTTTGCTGTACAGAAGCTTTTTAGTTTGATGTAGTCCCATGTCTTTATTTTTGCATTTGTTTCCCTTGCCCGAGGAGATGCATTCAGGAAAAAGTTGCTCATGTTTATATTCAGGAGATTTTTGCCTGTATTGTCTTCTAAGAGTTTTATGGTTTCATGACTTACATTCATATCTTTGATCCATTTCAACTTTTACTTTTGTGTATATGGTTAGACAATAAACAGTTTCATTCTCTTGCATGTAGCTGTCCAGTTTTGCCAATACCAGGTGTTGAAGAGGCTATCATTTCCCCATTGTATATCCATGGCTTCTTTATCATATATTAATTGACCATATATGCTTGGGTTTATATCTGGGCTATCTAGTCTGTTCCATTGGTCTATGGATCTTTTCTTGTGCCAGTACCAAATTGTCTTGATTACTATGGCTTTGCAGTAGAGCTTGTAGTCAGAGAGAGTAATCCCTCCTTCTCAGGATAGCTTTGGCTATTTGGGGTCTTTTGTGGTTCCGTATGAATTTTAGAACTATTTTCTCTAGTTTGTTGAAGAATGCTGTTGGTATTTTAATAGGAATTGCATTGGATCTGTAGATTGCTTTAGGCAGGATGGCAGTTTTGACAATATTCATTCTTCCTATCCATGAGCACAGGATGTTATTTCCATTATTGGCTTCTTCTTTAATTTCTTTCATGAGTGTCTTATAGTTTTCAGGGTATAGGTCTTTCACCTTCTTGGTTAGGTTTATTCTTTTTGTTGCAATTACAAATGAAGTTGTTTTCCTGATTTCTCTTTCTGCTAGTTCATCATGATTATTAACTTCTGTGGAAAAATTTTCATCATGCTGTTATGAAAAAACATTTATTAAGTCTCCAAATTGCAAAGTGTGTTTCACCTTGACTGTAACTATTTTTTTATTTACCTTTTTCCCAACTAGATGGTAAGCAATTTACAACGGTACGCAATAAATGCTCTTTAATGAATGTCTACACAAGATTATCTCATTTGAATTAAAAAAAGAGAACTACACAGCACAGTAAAGGCATAATAATAATAATGATGAAAGTATAAAAAGACATTGAAGTTGCTGGCTGGAAGCCCATTTCTCATTCTGGCTCTGCTCCTTATTGGTTGTTTGACGTTGGGCAGGTGTCAATTCCTAAATCTATTTCCTCATCTGCAAAATGGAATTACTCACACTTGCTCTACTTACCATATGGTGTTATTGTAAGAATCAAATGAGTCCATGGATTTTAAGGTCTTTTGCCAACTGTAAAATATCTTGCTAGTGGTACTTTTATTGTCAATGAAAAATTATTTTTAAAATGACATGCATTTTAACAGGATGTAAAATATGATTGAGGAAACAGACCCAAGAATTCGAAATATAGGTAGACTGAGAGCAAGAAGCTACCTCTCACCTCATCAGTCCTGTGGTAGTCTAGAGGGGACCTCCTCCTGGTCTCTGCTATTTATTATTTCTGTGTCTCTTCTGAGTCTCAGTTATGCCATCTGTTACATGGGAATAAAACATGCCTTATTTACCCCAGACAGTTTGCTGGGAGGCTTAAATTAGATCACTGTTGCTAAGGTCTCTTTGCCTGCCATAAAGTGCCATACAAATGTAAAGAAATCTGGTAATATTTTCCCAAAGATGATGAACTTTCAGGAGTAGTTTCAATAAAGTCCACAGGTTGAGGGTATGGGAGGCTTACACTGGAAGGCCCCTCCCAGGAAAGGATAAAATATGCTTCACTGTGTTGGGTCAGACTACATATTGCCTTGTAAATTCCAACCTGGAAAGACCTTGGGGAAAATGTAAAATGAAACATAGGCACTTTCACATCCATTGGCTTATTAAGCTTTCCCAACACTTGTGCCAAACAAGAATTACCATGCCCATTTTATTTAGAAGGGAACTGAAGCTTGGAGATGTTGAGACTTTCTCAAGACCATGCAACAGGTAAATGGCTGCCTCTGAAACTAACTTTTCCAACATCAGTAGGAGAGCATAAAGCATGCTTAAGATAAAAGGAGGAACTAGAGAGAGGTAGCCTTACACAAATGGCCCATTTCTCATTCTTCCCTTACAAACCTTTCTATTCAAGCCATCAAACCTATTGTTTATTGTTAGGCTGGAGGAAGGAAAAACAAGGACATGCAAACAGAACAGAGAGATGCCATAGGGGGAGAACAGACCAGACCCCAAAGTCCATGCCTTATATGGAAAGGGGACAGCTCTTCCTGAATTCCATCCTTCTGATGTGCCAACTAAGACCCGGATGTCAGCCTCCTCCCTCTTGGAAGGAAAAAAAGTTTCTAGTTGTCTATTATGTCACCTTTAACCAATCATACCTCTCCACACCCCCTAGGATAGCTTGCCTACTCCTCCCCCTCCTAATCCCTTATAAGCCCCCACCTCCTGACCGGGTGTGACTTCCCTGGCCTGTGTTTCAGACCGTGGAACATCACCCGGGAGTGGCATCCAAATAAACTACCTGGCCCTTTGTTGCCTCTCTTCACCTGCTTATTTCAGCTAAAATTTATCTTACATTTGGTACCGATAACCCGGGAAGGAGTGTGAGTGCGGAGCCCCGAACAGCCACTGGTGGCTCCGCCCCCTCCTTCCCCAACCCATGACCTCAGCCTGCTCTCCGCTGCATGGACTATTTTCCAGTGAGTCCCTCAGTTTCCCCAGTCTGTTTCCCTCCCTAACTCCGTTTCACCTGGTCCATTAGAAATTGTACATACATCCAGGTGGCCCACCCTCTGCAGGCATCCGGCCTGCCCCTGACCCTGTGGTACGGGAGACGTCCCTACCCCAGGCCCCAGGACGTCTGTGGGCATCCGGCCCACCCCTGGCCCTGCAATGTGGGAGATGTCCCTCACCCAGGCTCCAAGGCCGTCTCCCCTGACTTGGTGCACTTGGGACGCTGGGCGCTCCTCTCAGCGGGATTAATTGAGGAGTGATGCAGACATAGGGAACCAGCCCTCAAAAGCAGAGGCTCAGACCCCACTGTGGTGTCCCATTTCTAATTTGGCTACTTTATATTTGTCCCAGGAAGTTCACAACTATAAGCTAGTCTTTCTTTGCTCTGAGGCCGGGCCTCAGTATCCCTTGAACAATCAATCTCACTGGCCCCCTGAGGGAACCTTCAATTTTAGCCTCCTCACCACCTTGATTAATTATTGCCACTGGAGTGGAGAGTAGAGTGAAATCCCATATGTGCAGGCTTTTTGGACTTGGCGCTCCCATCCAGAGGTTTATGTTGTGTTCAATGACTCAGGTTCTCCTGGCCCGATCTCCAGTTAAAGATTGTCAGCCTCTTACTCTGCCCAGTCCTTCTTCCTTTTCAGATCTGCCAGAAAACCTCAGTTGTCCGCCTCCCTCAGCTCGCAATCCCCTCCCCCTCTCTCCACCACCATCTTTAAGTCCCTTGTCTTCACACGTGTTGCCGCCATCTTAAAGTCCTACATTCTCAACCATGCCACTGTCCTGCTCTCCTCTTACGGTGGCTGCACCACCCACTCCCCCTCTCCTTCTGCCTTCACCGCCCTCTTCCCTCACCAGAACATGCTCCTCCTGCCCTCTGGTTCCAGAAGCCATGGACCAGAAGCTGAGGAGAGGGAAGGCAATTGGATATCAGTGACTCAAGTCTTTATATCGGTTTGTCTGTCTGTGTATAAGTTTTTGTGTGGGGGGGTGTTGCTGACTGTAGTTGTTGTATCTCAGTTTGTGCGTTTGTGTGTCTAAGTGTATAGATGAAAAATATTTTATTTAAAAACAAGTGCTTGTGAAAATCGGGCATTCTAAAACTTCCAGAAAATCTGATAAAAATGTTAAGCATTAATGCTAATTTGGGTTTGGCTGAGGCGGGCATGTCCTTGTTGTTATCAGCTGCCTTAAGTTTACCTAAGGTCATTTAAGTCGATGTTATCTCTAGATCTTTTAAGAATAAAATGCTTAAAGGCTTCGCTTTGTCTAATATTCAGTAAAGGTTTTGTAAGTAATCTAGCATAGTTGCTAAAAATAAGTAAACAAGCCTAGCAAATAAATATCTTAATAATAATATTGTATTAATGTATAACAGTGTATATATATGCAAACAGCCTGAGAATTTTTGCAGTAACTAAAATTCTTAAAGTTTGCTAAGTTATATAGACATATTTTGTGCCTAATAAGAAATTGTGCTATAAAAAGCACATTTCCAAAAATGATAATATATGTTCACAGATGTATCAATCTGAAGAATGCTAGTGTAACAGTTTACAGTAGCCTATTTTTCAGTGTTCACTGAAGGTTAAAGTAATAGTTTTAAGTTCTAATCAAAACTACTTAAAGTAGTAAGGAAAACATTTCTGCATACTAAAAAATATATCTTTTGATAAAAGAAAGTAACTTTGTTCCAAAGTACAGCTGTTTATTTAGAAGGAGAAATCTAAATGTAAAAAGAAAGTTTTAAAAAGTTTGTAGAATAATTTAATATGGTCATGCTATATCAAATTAAAGCAAATGAGTCTCAGTATCAAGTACACAGCAAAATTAGAATTTTGTTTTCAGTTAAAAAGACAAAGTTTTCTTAACTATTAGTCTGCTCTTAATATTGAAAAATTGCAGAGAGTTCTTCTAATTGTTTTATCAAAGCAGTTTCTTATGCTTAAAGTCTCAATGAGTTGTCAAGAGTCTTTAAGAAAATGAGATCCTAGTATTAAGAAGACTAAAAGCTAAACTTTGATAACAACTGTGTAACCTTCTTTATTTGCCTTTGAAGTACTTTGTTGTCATTCTAGTTAATTGGATAAGTATTGCTTCATGGCAACCTATAATCCTATTTAAGCAAGTGCCAAAGAAACTTTCTTCTGACAACTTCCCAAAATCAAATTCAAAAAGGTACTTTTACCTCTAGTTAACTCTGATATTTTCCAGAAGGCCCCTGGAACATGTCAGAAGAACTTTTTCTCATTGGAGAAAGTATTTGGCTAATTTAACTTATTTATCTGATATATAATTACCTGCTTAATTACCTAGAAAGCACTGTCAAAAAGAATAATGCTAAACTTTGTTACTGAATGTTTTGTGTTACAGAAATATCTGAATTTCCTTATGTCAACTGTCTTACAGTAAGCTCTCATCATATCTTTAACCATTGTCATTTGTAAGTCTTTTATTATTTATAGTCACTGTTTTATTACTCTTAAGCTAGTAAAGAACTAGATTTCAGCAGAACAAGTATTAGTTACTTAAGATTAAGTAAACTAAAGAAGATGATTTTGTAGCTTTTTGTTTCAAATGTTGCTGATAAAGTGTTTTAAGCTTTTTCTCTTAAGCTGACAACAGTTTAGTAATTGACTGCCTTTATGAGCAGAATTGAAACTTTATCTTTCTCTCTACCTGATCCCTCCAGAATTTAAAAACTCTAAGTGACTATTTTTATATTTCATGGCAGTATGTTTATTTGCATAAGTTCAATAAAAATCTGCTTTCCTTGTAAGAAGACCAATTAAAAACACTGGTTATATTAACAAGGCTTTGACTGGAATGTCATACCTGAGAGACATGTGTGTAAACTTAGATATGAACAGACAGCTTTAAGGAACTAAGATTGACTTTATAAAGCCAACAAAGCCCCTTAGAAGAACTGGCCTGGTACCTTGCTTACAGAGTTCCCAGCAGCCTTACCAGGTGAGTAAGGAAGGTCACTTTCTGGCAGGTGAGGAACCTCAGGAATGTCTTGAGAACCTCAAGAAGAGAGGAATTCACCCAAATCTACAGGTACTGCAGGCACAAGTTGATGGCAAGTCTGGCTTGGCTTTCTGGCCTCAAGAAGCCCTTAAAAATTCAATCTGAAATTCCTTACAAAAAGTTCCAGCACATTTAAAAGATCCCATGTAATCAATTACTCTTCTTGCTGCACTTATGCAAATAAACAAGCCAACTGTTAGTTATTTTCTTAATCTGGCTACTTCTAATAAAAATGAGGGTGATTTTAGAGAAAAGTATTGTTTCAATAATGCAGTCTTATCTATACTAAATCCTAATACTAGTCATTGAGATGTAAACTTGATCCAGAATTCCAGTTCCCCATAATGGCCTGGCTAATGCCCCTACTGGGCCCCTTAATAACAGTTTGTGGTTTACTCTTAGTTGCCCCTTGTGTCCACAGGTTCCTCCAACAGCAGCTAACCCAGATGACCCAGGTCACCACCAACCAGATGTTACTTCACCATTACGCACTTCTTCCCACTAAACCCCCTCCTTCGGCCTAATACCAGCCTCAAACCCCCATGACGCCCCTTGTCAGCCAGAAGTAGCCAGATCGAGTCATTGCCCATTATGACCAAAAGGCTGGAATGTTAGGCTGGAGGAAGGAGAAACAAGGACATGCAAACAGAACAGAGAGATGCCATAGGGGGAGAACAGACCAGACCCCAAAGTCCATGCCTTTTATGAAAAGGGGACAGCTCTTCCTGAATTCCATCCTTCTGATGTGCCAACTAAGACCCAGATGTCAGCCTCCTCCCTCTTGGAAGGAAAAAAGTTTCTAGTTGTCTATTATGTCACCTTTAGCCAATCATACCTCTCCACGCCCCCTAGGATAGCTTGCCCACTCCTCCCCTTCCTAATCCCTTATAAGGCCCCACCTCCCTGACCAGCTGTGACTTCCCTGGCCTGTGTTTCAGACCGCAGAAAATCACCTGGGAGTGGCATCCAAATAAACTACCTGGCCCTTTGTTACCTCTCTTTGCCTGCTTATTTCAGCTAAAATTTATCTTACATTTATCTTTTACAAATACTTTATATTTCTCTCTGTGGCAAGAGTGCTCAGAGAAACAACTATGACAGTAGGTAGATTTAGGATGCAATAGGATGACAGCTATGGGTAAGCAAGAAGGCATTTTTACCAGAGAGGAGTATGGTCAGTGTTCACAGCTGTGGCTGCCTCCTCCCCTGAAAGACCTGTATTTCATGAAGAAATGGCTGTGGCCAGCTTCAATCCATCCCTGTTACAAATGCCCAATTTCTAATTCACATTCCAATTATACACGTGGAACCAAAGGTCTGTGTAAACATTCATTACTCTCCCTCCTCCACCCTTGTAGATATGTTCACCCTAAGGCTTAGGCAAGTCAAGGGTAGTTCCTCAGTAACTAAAATGCTAGGGTTCCCTGTTTATGTATAAACTTTTTTACCACCTAGAATTCTTCCTTCATTAATTCATGTCTTCTCTTATTTAAAATCTAATTCAAATACAAAAAACTGGAAACAGTGCCAATGTCCATCAGTTCAGAAAACAATTTAAATAAATTATGATTACACATTCATTCAGTGGCCCATTAAGCAAATACTAAAAAGTATGAAGTAGATGTGACAACTCTCTCAAAACAGTGTTAAGTGAATTAGTAAAGGGAAGGGTATAGTGTATGTTCCCATTTTTATAAAAAGGAAAATATTAAATATTTTAACATTTAATAAAAATAAATATTACTTTTATAAACATAGAAATATTAAATATATAAGCTTACAATGGCACAAAAAAATTCTAGAAGGATATACAAGAACTATTAACAGTGGTTCACTCTGGTTAAGGAGACATCGTTTTTCACTGTGTATCTTTAGTACTGTTTGAATTTTACCGTGGTATGCATTACTCTTTTAATTAAAAAGCAACAATAACTTAAAAAAATAAACTCAATGTTGTTTTCCCTCAAAACTTTTCTTGTCCATTGTCCTTACATATCTCCTAAGTCTTCTCCCTCCCCCTGGCTGTGACCCCGACTGCAAGAGGATGACTGTGCTTTGTTCCCAGAGACAAAAATCTCTAGGGGGAAGATTGTTTTTTTCGTAAGTACTTTGAAGGAATAGCACCTTTAGAAAAGCATTAAATATCCAGAATATTTAGTTAAAATGAAAGGCACATTATGTCACACCCATTTGCAAGCCGTATCTTGGATTACAGAGTTGTTTGAAGGTCAATTTCCAGTTATTTGCCCTGAGTGTCAAAATTGGTATTCAGGGTTCTGCCCCTACAGGTTCAGGCCACCAACTCTTCTCTCGTCAACCAAGAGCACAGCTCTCAAATATCAGAATAAAATGACAGGCTTTGAGTGCTCCTATCAAAAGACACAGGGTTAGAAGAAGGGATGAAAATTCAAGACCACCTACGTGCTGCCTTTATGGAGACTCACTTGAGATCCAAGTACACAGACAAACTGCAAGCCGAAGGGGCGGGGACAGGTATCCTACACAAGTGAAACTGAGAAACAAGTCTTCTAATTAGTCTCACTGAATCCACTGTTTCTCATCTTCCCTCTTTCTGAATCCATCTCCACACTGCAATTTTGTGATAGCCTTTCCGAGCTTACTTAGGAATCTGTGAGTTATTGTAAGACCAGGGAAAGGAAACCCCGGGACAAAATACCCCTAAAAACTAAAACCAGTCAAAGGGAGAAATAAAGTTTAAAACCCGTTTATTGCTCACAAACTGCAGTTCCAGGCGGTCTTCTCTGCTCGAGCAGCAACCACACCAGCCCTTCCCCCCAACCTCTCAGGTACAGATAAGCCCTCTGTTGCCCAGGTAATCACCCACTGATATGGAGATGAACTTCTCCACCCCTGAGGAAAGATGCAAATGCACTAAAGCCATACTTCTTTCCACCTCTGAACGCCTATTGATATGCAGATACACTAAAGCCAGGCAAGATATTCTGGAAATGTTTCGATTTTACTGACAATTATTTAACTCCACTTCCCCTCCCACCCTCCCTCACCTCCCCATCTCCTCACCCTCCTTAGCATCCCTTTCATTCTGATGTTCACCAGGGGAACTTCCTGGGTGCATGTTTTCCAGCAGAGAGCACCTTTAAAGGCTTCGTACTTGTACTAAAGGATATAAATTTATTCATGTATGTCCCCCAACAACACAGAACAGAGAGCAGATTTTTCTGGCTTTTTTGTAATGTCCGCAATATACCCATTCTTCCAAATCTGTCACACTTCCCGATAACTCCACTTAACAATGAACTATCCCCATATACAATGGCAGTTGATTCAATTTACCCTTAACTGTATATTGTCATGAATTGTTCTTTCACAACTGCAAGGCATTTTCAACAGTAGTCAAATGGAAAAATACCAAACTGGGAGCAAAAAGAGTTAGCTTCCAATCAACAGTCTGGCACTGACTATAATCTTGACAAGTCACCTTTCTGGGCCTCAATGCTTCCTGCAGAATAAGGGTGAACTGCTGATTTCTAAGGATCTTCCACAGTCTACGGGTCTTTGACCCTGAGCTCCTCAAAGTTCTGTAGCACAGGCCACATCCTTACTCAAAGCTACACACATAATGGGAGCTCTATTAACATTTGAATGAAAACTACTGATGAGATTGCTTGGCCCCAAACCTTCTATACCAAACCAACATGCCACAGATGATTGTCTTCCCTGAAAAGCTCTCTTCAAGACTGCAAGTGAGTGTACAAAGTCACTGATACAAATCTGATAACTTTCAACATCTTGATCCGTTGGAAAGTTATTCCTTAGCATAAACGTAAATCTCTCCAGATCAACTTTCAAGAAAACTGAGAAACTATTGATGCCGGGGTTCTTGTTCACGAAGCCGAAGAATGAGTGTCACAAACACTCAAGGTAGGAGAGCAAGGTACAGGCTTTTATTTAGAAATAAAGTGAGAGAATAGAGCTCCTGGTTCACACTAAGAGGGGACAAGAGCCTGTAGTGGTTCATTGTCTAGGGGGTTTTATAGGCAGTTGAGGATTTTTCAAGAACATGAAAAAACTTAGGGGTGTGGACTTGTTAAGTGGTCCCTGAATATTAAAAATTAACTTAACATAAGGAATTTCCTGCCTTGATTTCTCTCCTGGACACCAGCGCCTTGGTCCAGGAGCACATCAAAAGGCTGCCTGCCCAGACTTGTCGGGGCGGAGCCAACATGGCGGCGTGAGTAGGACAGTGGGAATCTCCTCCCAAAAACATATATATTTTTGAAAATACAACAAATACAACTAATCCCAAAAGAGAGACCAGAAGACACAGGACAACAGACAGAATACAACCACACCAGCGAGAACCCAGCGCCTGGTGAAAGGGGTAAGATACAAGCCCCGGCCCGGCGGCACCCGAGCACACCTCCCCCCAGCTCCCGGCGGGAGAAGAGTAGGCAGAGAGGGAGGGAGATGGAGCCCAGGACTGCTAAACACCCAGCCCCAGCCACCCGTACCAGAGCGCAGGCACAGTGCATGTGTAGAGGGCTGCTAACTAATGAAATAGGGCAGCAAGACCTCTGAGCGGGTGCCGAAGCTGATGCCCCTGTGACAAAGAAAATCGGAGGCTTTTTGAAAGTCTTAAAGGGACAGGGATTTAACAGCTGGACGGAAACAGCATAGGTCACAGCCCTGTGGCAGGAAATTACAGGGAAAACCGGGCGCACTAATCCCTTGGGCAACAGCTCTGAGACCCCTCACGAAGGTAAACAGCCAAACAGCCCCCGCCACCCCCCCCCCAGTCCATTACCCCTCCAGGCACTGCGAAAGCAGAGAAACAGCCTAAGGCAAACCACGCCCACAGAAAGGGAGATCCATCCATATCGGACAGGCAAGACACAAAGACCCAGCCTACTCGCAATTACCCAACACAAGCCACTAGAGGTCGGAGTTGTCCCAGTAAATAAAGGCCAGTAGCAAGTGAAAAGTTTGGCCCTCCCAGCCGACAGTCAATAGCACCTGTCAACATGAAAAGGCAAAAAAATATGATCCAGACAAGACTAACCCAGACAGCTTCGGCATCTGCTACATCTTCCCCTGAGAAGGAACCTGGGGACATAGACTTAACCAGTCTTCCTGAAAAAGAATTCAAAACAAAAGTCATAACCATGCTGATGGACTTGCAGAGAAATATGCAACAACTAAGGAAGGAGAATACAGAAATAAAACAAGCTCTGGAAGGACTTCAAAACAGAATGGACGAGATGCAAGAGACCATTAATGGACTAGAAAACAGAGAACAGGAACGCAGAGAAGCTAATGCAGAGAGAAATAAAAGGATCTCCAGGAATGAAAGAATTTTAAGAGAGCTGAGTGACCAATCAAAAAGGAATAATAAACGCATCATTGGAATAGCAGAAGGAGAAGAGACAGAAAAAGGGATAGAAAATGTCTTTGAAGAAATAATTGCCGAAAACTTCCCCAAACTAGGGGAAGAAATGGCCTCTCAGACCACAGAGGTACACAGAAATCCCATGACAAGGGATCCAAGGAGGGCAACACCAAGACACATAATAATTAAAATGGCAAAGATCAAAGACAAGGAAAAAATATTGAACGAAGCCAGAGAGAAAAAAAAGGTCACCTACAAAGGAAAACCCATCAGGCTATCATCAGACTTCTCAACAGAAACCCTACAGGCCAGAAGAGAATGGCATGATATACTTAATGATATGAAACAGAAGGGCCTCGAACCAAGACTACTGTATCCAGCATGAATATCATTTAAATATGAAGGAGGGATTAAACTATTCCCAGACAAACAAAAATTGAGGGAATTTGCCTCCTACAAACCACCTCTACAGGGCATCCTACAGGGAATGCTCTAGATGGGAGCACTCCTAAAAAGAGCACAGAACAAAACACCCAACATATGAAGAAGGGAGGAGGAGGAATAAGAAGGGAGAGAAATAAAGAATCATCAGACCGTGTTTATAATAGCTCAACAAGCGAGTTAAGTTAGACAGTAAGATAGTAAAGAAGCTAACCCTGAACCTTTGGTAACCACAAACTTAAAGCCTGCAATGGCAATAAATTCATACCTTTCAATAATCACCCTAAATGTAAATGGACTGAATGCACCAATCAAAAGACACAGAGTAATAGAATGGATAAAAAAGAAAGATCCATCCATATGCTGCTTACAAGAGACTCACCTCAAACACAAAGACATGCACAGACTTAAAGTCAAGGGATGGAAAAAGATATTTCATGCAAAAAACAAAGAGAAGAAAGCAGGTGTTGCAATTCTGGTATCAGACAAAACAGACTTCAAAATAAAGAAAGTAACAAAAGACAAAGAAGGACATTACATAATGATAAAGGGCTCAGTCCATCAAGAGGATATAACCATTATAAATATTTATGCACCCAATACAGGAGCACCAACATACGTGAAACAAATACTAACAGAACTAAAGGAGGAAATAGAATGCAATGCATTCATTCTAGGAGACTTCAACACACCACTCACGCCAAAGGACAGATCCACCAGACAGAAAATAACTAAGGACACAGAGGCACTGAACAACACATTAGAACAGATGGACCTAATAGACATCTACAGAACTCTACATCCAAAAGCAACAGGATACACATTCTTCTCAAGTGCACATGGAACATTCTCCAGAATAGACCACATACTAGGCTACAAAAAGAGCCTCAGTAAATTCCAAAAGATTGAAATCCTACCAACCAACTTTTCAGACCACAAAGGCATAAAACTAGAAATAAACTGTACAAAGAAAGCAAAAAGGCTCACAAACACATGGAGGCTAAACAACACGCTCCTAAATACTCAATGGATCAATGACCAAATCAAAATGGAGATCCAGCAATATATGGAAACAAACGACAACAACACTAAGCCCCAACTTCTGTGGGACACAGAAAAAGCAGTCTTAAGAGAAAAGTATATAGCAATCCAAGCATATTTAAAAAAGGAAGAACAAGCCCAAATGAATGGTCTAATGTCACAATTATCGAAATTGGTAAAAGAAGAACAAATGAGGCCTAAGGTCAGCAGACAGAGGGACATAATAAAGATCAGAGAAGAAATAAATAAAATTGAGAAGAATAAAACAATAGCAAATATCAATGAAGCCAAGAGCTGGTTCTTCGAGAAAATAAACAAAATAGATAAGCCTCTAGCCAGACTTATTAAGAGGAAAAGAGAGTCAACACAAATCAATAGTATCAGAAACGAGAAAGGAAAAATCACGACGGACCCCACAGAAATAGAAAGAATTATTAGAGAATACTATGAAAACCTATATGCTAACAAGCTGGGAAACCTAGGAGAAATGGACAACTTCCTAGAAAAATACAACCTTCCAAGACTGACCCAGAAAGAAACAGAATATCTAAACAGACCAATTACCGGCAACGAAATTGAAGCGGTAATCAAAAAACTACCAAAGAACAAAACCCCCGGGCCAGATGGATTTACCACGGAATTTTATCAGACATACAGGGAAGACATAATACCCATTCTCCTTAAAGTTTTCCAAAAAATAGAAGAGGAGGGGATACTCCCAAACTCATTCTATGAAGCTAACATCACCCTAATACCAAAACCAGGCAAAGAACCCACCAAAAAAGAAAACTACAGACCAATATCCCTGATGAATGTAGATGCAAAAATACTCAACAAAATTTTAGCAAACCGAATTCAAAAATACATCAAAAGGATCATACACCATGACCAAGTGGGATTTATCCCAGGGATGCAAGGATGGCACAACATTCGAAAGTCCATCAACATCATCCACCACATCAACAAAAAGAAAGACAAAAACCACATGATCATCTCCATAGATGCTGAAAAAGCATTTGACAAAGTTCAACATCCATTCATGATAAAAACTCTCAGCAAAATGGGAATAGAGGGCAAGTACCTCAACATAATAAAGGCCATCTATGAAAAACCCACAGCCAACATTATATTGAACAGCGAGAAGCTGAAAGCTTTTCCTCTGAGATCGGGAACTAGACAGGGAGGCCCACTCTCCCCACTGTTATTTAACATTGTACTGGAGGTCCTAGCCACGGCAATCAGACAAAACAAAAACATACAAGGAATCCAGATTGGTAAAGAAGTTAAACTGTCACTATTTGCAGATGACATGATACTGTACATAAAAAACTCTAAAGACTCTACCCCAAAACTACTAGAACTGATATCGGAATACAGCAAAGTTGCAGGATACAAAATCAACACACAGAAATCTGTGACTTTCCTATACACTAACAATGAACCAACAGAAAGAGAAATCAGGAAAACAACTCCATTCACAATTGCATCAAAAAAAATAAAATACCTAGGAATAAACCTAACCAAAGAAGTGAAAGACTTATACTCTGAAAACTACAACTCACTCTTAAGATAAATTAAACGGGACACTAACAGATGGAAACTCATCCCATGCTCGTGGCTAGGAAGAATTAATATCGTCAAAATGGCCATTCTGCCCAAAGCAATATACAGATTTGATGCAATCCCTGTGAAACTACCAGCAACATTCTTCAATGAACTGGCACAAATAATTCAAAAATTCATATGGAAACACCAAAGACCCCGAATAGCCAAAGCAATCCTGAGAAAGAAGAATAAAGTAGGGGGGATCTCACTCCCCAACTTCAAGCTCTACTATAAAGCCATAGTAATCAAGACAATTTGGTACTGGCACAAGAACAGAGCCACAGACCAATGGAACAGACTAGACAATCCAGACATTAACCCAGACATGTATGGTCAATTAATATTTGACAAAGGAGCCATGGACATACAATGGCGAAATGACAGTCTCTTCAACAGATGGTGCTGGCAAAACTGGACAGCTACATGTAGGAGAATGAAACTGGACCATTGTCTAACCCCATATACAAAAGTAAACTCAAAATGGATCAAAGACCTGAATGTAAGTCATGAAACCATTAAACTCTTGGAAGAAAACATAGGCAAAAACCTCTTAGACATAAACATGAGTGACCTCTTCTTGAACATATCTCCCCGGGCAAGGAAAACAACAGCAAAAATGAACAAGTGGGACTATATTAAGCTGAAAAGCTTCTGTACAGCAAAAGACACCATCAATAGAACAAAAAGGAACCCTACAGTATGGGAGAATATATTTGAAAATGACACATCCGATAAAGGCTTGACGTCCAGAATATATAAAGAGCTCACATGCCTCAACAAACAAAAAACAAATAACCCAATTAAAAAATGGGCAGAGGAACTGAACAGACAGTTCTCCAAAAAAGAAATACAGATGGCCAACAGACACATGAAAAGATGCTCCACATCGCTAATTATCAGAGAAATGCAAATTAAAACTACAATGAGGTATCACCTCACACCAGTAAGGATGGCTGCCATCCAAAAGACAAACAACAACAAATGTTGGTGAGGCTGTGGAGAAAGGGGAACCCTCCTACACTGCTGGTGGGAATGTAAATTAGTTCAACCATTGTGGAAACCAGTATGGAGGTACATCAAAATGCTCAAAACATACCATTTGACCCAGGAATTGCACTCCTAGGAATTTACCCTAAGAATGCAGCAATCAAGTATGAGAAAGACCAATGCACCCCTATGTTTATCGCAGCACTATTTCCAATAGCCAAGAATTGGAAGCAACCTAAATGTCCATCGATAGATGAATGGATAAAGAAGATGTGATACATATACACAATGGAATACTATTCAGCCATAAGGAAAGGGCAAATCCAATCATTTGCAGCAACATGGATGGAGCTGGAGAGTATTATGCTCAGTGAAACAAGCCAAGCGGAGAAAGAGAAATACCAAATGATCTCACTCATCTGTGGAGTATAAGAACAAATGAAAAACTGAAGGAACAAAACAGCAGCAGAATCACAGAACTCAAGAATGGACTAACAGGTACCAAAGGGAAAGGGACTGGGGAGGATGGGTGGGTAGGGAGGGATGGGGGGGAGAAAAAGGGGGGTATTAAGATTAGCATCCATAGGGGGGTGGGAGGAAGGGGAGGGCTGTACAACACAGAGAAGACAAGTAGTGATTCTCCAACATTTTGCTATGCTGATGGACAGTTACTGTAAAGGGGTATATAGGGGTACCTGGTATAGGGGTGAGCCTAGTAAACAAAGTATTCGTCATGTAAGTGTAGATTAATGTTAAAAAAAAAAAAAAAGCAGTGCCTTTGTGGTGACCTCCAATGAGCTCTACACAATGATATAAAGGGCATATAAAAGTGTAGGCAAAGGGTCTGTTTGTGTTTATACAGAGGATCAAAGCCTAATTGGGCTACCCCGAAAATGAACTAAGATACAATATGAAAAAGAACTTTCAACATCAGCACTCTCGGGAGGACTCATGCCAGAAGGTGATCATCAAAAAAACCCCAACAAAGATCCACGCACTGCTCCAGCTGTAGATGCACTCATCCCACCAGTTCCTGGACTTGCCATGGGAATGAAGAAGGAGATATCTAAGCTGGCCTGTGCATACAGTAAAACAACACATTTGACTGGATCTATACGGTTGGAACTCAACCAAGAATTAGGAGAAGTGCATATTGTAGCGCTCCAAAATCTTACAACTACAGACTATTTACTGTTAAAAGAACATATGGGATGTGAACAGTCCCCAGGAATGGGTTGTTTTAATTTATCTGAATTCTCTCAGACTGTTCAAGTTCAGTTGGACATTATCCACCATATCATAGATAAGTTTTCACAAATGCCTAAGGTGCCTAACTGGTTTTCTTGGTTTCACTGGAGATGGCTGGTAATTACAGGTATGCTTTGGTTATGTAACTGTACTCCTATTATGTTAATGTGTGTGCACAATTTAATTAGTAGTTTAAAAACTATACATGCTGAAGTTACTCTACAAGAAGATATGTCAAAGAAATAATCAATCTCCCCAGGTTTTCTTCCGCCTGCTACTTCTATAGCTTTTCTTCTTCCTTCCTAATTACAACCCTTAAATAGAATTCGTGCCATATATCGAATTTACTGAGTATCATAATTCTTCCAAGGGGTAAAGACACCTCAAGACAAATACTGGGCATAGAAGCCACAGGGCATAAATATGCAAAGAAGTAAAAAGCTAACCTTTTCAAACAATAAGGCTTCTCTCTCACTGATCAACTTTACATTTCCCTGTATGGCCCCGGAAGATGACTGGTTAGCCAGAGATGGGTAAGATTCCTCAAGGGAGGAACAACCTAAGACAGGCACAGTCGCAGGGGGGCCATCAGGTGAGAAAATGGGGATCAACAGAGGTGAGGCTTAGAACCTTCCCCCCCCCTCCGTTCTGAGAGAAATCTTCTGCATATGTGGATGTTTTATTGCCCGTGTCTAGCTTGGATTAACACATAGTCTACAGGCACATACCTGATCATCTACATTTGCTCTCTTACAACACTAAACTATGTTTTCTACCTTTATCTTGTATCTACCTACCACTTCAGCATTTTATTAAAAATAATAATAATAAAGAGAGAAATGTGGTATCCACATATAAATCAAGTATAAAAATCAAATGAATATTCATATTTGAACTGACTGTTTATAGTTCATAATGCATGAGCAAAACCGAAAGCTTCTGTGATGACTGCCCCTGTAATGTTCACCATGTAACTTATTCACTATGTAAGAATTTGTACTCCATGTAAGAACTTGTTCGTTAAGCTTCAAAAGATTGGAGACTGACAAAAATTAGACTTGGGGTGGATTAATGATTGTACATTGAGCATTGACCCCCCTATAGAGAATTTTATTGTTGTCAACAACCATTTGATCAATAAATATGAGAGATGCCCTCACAAAAAATATATATATATATATATATATATATATACACGCACTTCCATTTGTAAAATAAATAAGTAACCGGGATGTAATGTATAGCATAGCATAAGGAATATAGTCAAAATATTGTAACAACTTGGTATGGTGATAGCTGGTACCTAGAATTATCATGTATATAAATGTTGAATCACTGTGTTGTACACCTGAAACTAATGTAATACTGTGTGTCAACTACCCTTCAATAAAAAAAAAAAAGGCTGCCTGCCCAGCCCTCAAGGTGGGCTGAGGTATTGTCTATTTGCTAAAGAATCCTGCCTCTTGAACTTCTTGGGTGTTAAAATGCAATCTTATCTTTAAAATGGAATTCTTCCTGCCTTTTACCATGTCGTCTACAGCTGGGTCTGCATGCTAAGTTAGTTGCTCAGTTTGCAAAATCACCCCCTCAGATGTGAAGCAGGAAAGACAGCACACAGGCCTGGGCCTTTTAGTATGTTAAAGTGAATCTTACACATGGTTACAAATGATTAGCATAATAAAACATGCTACTCTTCTTTATTTGGGGAACATTAACTGATCTCACTGAAGAATGATTCTTAATGTTTAACATAGAGTTTCAGTAGGGACTTCTTTGCCCATTGTTACATTGCTCTGACTGCAAATATGGTGCCTTGCTTTTTCCGGAGGCCCTCACCCTATTCTGTCTACACCCATGGTCCCTGTCTCACTATCAGTAATGATTTAAACCATCAGCTTCAAATTTGCCTTATTTCCCCAATGCCAGTACTCTTTTTTGCTGCAGCGCTTAGCTCCTAATTCAGAAAACAAACACTGATGCTGGACCACTAATTTGACAGGGACACTGCCTTGGCCCTAGTGCCCCCGACACCCAGTGTTACCACTAAATAAGCTAAGTGATTATGTAAATCATTGACTGACCCTCAGAGGCAAAAGATAAACAAAAACAAACAACTTTTTAGTAATTTCACTTGGAAAACCAAGCATAATGAAAAATAAAACATAATTTTTTTAAGCTTTGGGGGATGTTGGGAGCTGTAGAAATCTCAAGATCTGGTTTCCAAAGAGCGTTGCATACCAGTCAATGTGGTACAAGAGCTGCACGGCTGTTGTGTCAATGAAGCCTTTCAGACCTTCCACACTACTTGGCTTGTTCCCCTAAAGTAGCGCTTTCTGGAAGCTGAACTCTCAGCTGGTGAGAACAGTGAACCCTATGCCATTTGTCTATCAACTTCTTTAAAAAGGAAAACCTCCTCTATAGCGGTCTTGTTTTGTATTTTCTATTCTGTACTTCAGTACACAAAATGAAAAACAGAGGAGGCAAGGGGCTCTTTTAAAGCTGCAAAGATAGATTTTTTAAATGTCTGCTTTCAGCTATTGGAGAAAAGTTTGCAACCCATAGAAACCAGCACTATTTTTAAAAAGTCAGCACTCATTGCTGGGAATCAACAATAAAGCACTCTTCAAGTTTTGGGATACAAAAAAAAAAAGGTGCATAGCCATCAAACATACAGTTTTCCAAAATATGAATGTAAAAATCTTTTCATATGTGAATTTCACTTCACTTAATTACTTTTTATAAAATATTTGTACATACAGTCAACTCTATTAGCAGTACAATAGGAAAATAGTTGGTGCAAATAATCCAAAGTGGGAAATATTCCCAGAAGCATGTTTTATCCAAAAACATTTTTTACTACACTTTGGTATACCCTATGTATATTTTACAGAAATTTTATCTTTGTACTTTTATTTTTGTTAAAATAATTGGTTAGTATAGTTTATGCCATTTGAGCTCATACCCACTGACAGCATAAGAAGGCAATTCAAGAGTGCCTAAAAGAACTAAAACTAAATGTTTTCCTAAAATAATATTAAAAAATTTTTAATTCCATGTGCCAAACTTGGTGTTTAAAGGAATATTATTTTAAAAGAACTATCAACACTACTCATTAAAAAACACTAAGAGTTAATGTCTTAATACATCAATAACTCAGATGAACTGTTAAGAAAAATCTGAGAATAAATAATAATATAAACAGGAAGTAACCATAAACACAAGGAAATGTTCATATTCAAAACAATCAAAGAACTGATATTAAAACACTAAAATAACCTTTTATTTGGTCTTCCAGTTTAGCACATTCAAAAAACAAGTAAGATTAACTTCAGGGCTGATGATTGCCTTGAAATGGGCCTTCTCACACACTGATGAGAATACGGATGGGGACAACCCTTCCAGTAAGCAATCTGTTAAAATGTATCAGAAACCTTAAAACTAAAACAAATTCTTCAGATTGGCTGCTCCACGTCCATGAACTGAACCAAGGAAAATAATCCTGAATATGAAAGAGTGTTTACAAAGATGGTCACTGAAGCATCAAATATAGAAAAATGGAATAAATGTGGGGGATGACTGAACAAATTATGACACTTCACATTGTTGTCACGCAGGAGTTTTAAATTACATCATGAACTTTTTTTAATGTTTATGATACAATTTTATGCAAAAAGCAAAACAACCAATTGTAGCCTGTGATCACAAATATTTTTTAAATGTATTTGAAACACTTGAAGGAAATATATAGAAATAGTTGTCTTCAGGATTATGGATGAATTTTTTTCTTTTTTTTCTTTTTCTTTTCCTTTTTTGGATTTTCCAAAATCTCAGAGTCCTTTTCATATTGGGGGAAAAATAGATTAAACTTAAAAACCCACTGTCTCTATAATGTGGGAATAATCCCAGTGTGACTGCTGGGATTAATATGAACTTGTTTTTGAAAAAACTAGGTATTTCATTTTAGCTCAAGATCTACAATGAACTCTCTTCCCTCCTTCTGCATTTCTGGAACCATAAATTTAGCACTCGGAGAGTTTAGCACTTTAGGACTATAATTTAAAATTTATACTACATTTCTATCCTAATATTATGTTCCCACTGGATTTCAAGCTTATTGAGAGCCAAAATCATATGGTTTTTTTGTAGTAAATCTACCTCTTCATTCTCCACCCCTTCTGCATATAACTGGAACTTCTTGATGATTGTTTCTCAAATTGGTAAAGAGCTAGTAACTAGATAGTACAGCTAGTGAAATAATCCTAATTGCCATCAGGACCTTTCACTGACCTGGGGGGTGACAAGGGTATCTTGTATGTAGTGATTAACTACACCCAGTATACTACTTCCCATATTAGGCAGACAAATCAATGCCCCGTGCCTAAGTGAACCTCATTTCTGAACGTGAACAGGTAACTTCTTGTTCGTCATTAAAATCAATCCATTTGAGACCTACTTAGTGGTTCTCGGGTACTTCATATTACCCTTGTGTAAGGCTGGAAGCACCAGAGGGAGGAGTGAGCACATCAGACACTGATGACTTGCCAAAGTCCCCGGTTGTTGCCCCCTCCCAACCTGAAAAATGTGCCTTGGGCTAGCCAATCCTCTTGCCGCTGTAAATTGAAGCTCTGCCTCCCCCTACCTTCCTTAAAAACTCACTGCCTGTCTACTTACGCGCGACTTCCCCAGCCTCTATTTCCCTAGACTGGGGAACATCGCCCGGGAACTACGCTCAAATAAACTATCTGGCCCTTTGTTGCCTCTCTTCGCCTGCTTATTTCGGTTGGAATTTATCTTACATTGGAATTTATCTTACACCTTGTGTTGCTAAGGATCTGCCTGCTCCCAGTCTATCTCTCAGAGTTTTTTAGAAACTCTCCTTTGCCATCAACCGTGGCACCATTCCCACCAACTCCAAGATCATAACATTTTCACCTGTACCTCTGAATCACCCAATTAAGTGCATGACTTTTAACAATTCATGTGCTCTCAAGGTTTAGATTCCCTACCCATAATTTAGAGCTACACTATTCAGTTACAGTGGCTACTAGTCTCATGTGGCTATTGAGCACTTGACTATGCCTCCTGCAAATTCAGATACGCTGTGAGTGTAACGTAATAGATTGCATTTTAAAGTCTTAGTATGAAAAACAATGTAAGTATCTCATTAATTATGTTAATTACATTTAAAATTATAATATGTTGATGTATTAGATTGGATTAAATATACTGCTAAAATTAATTTCACTTTTTTTTACTTCAGTACTTCAGTACACAAAATAAAGTGCACTTTTTTGTGGCTTTATTTTAGTATAGCTACTAGAATTTTTTTTTTACTTTTTCAGTGTGGCTACTAGAAATTTTTAAATTTTTTAAAAAGTGGCTTGTGTTATATTTCTATTACACAGATTGACGTAAAGGATTGGACTACAGAATTTCAAAGATCCATCCTGCCAATTTTCAACAATGAAATTCTTCCCCACTGTTTGGGTTCAAATTTCTTCTCTACGACTTACTAGCTTCATGAACGTAGGCACTTATTTAAACTCTGTGTTTAGTTTCCTCATTGGTAAAAATAGAGATGATAACAATAGTTTCTGCCTCACAGGGCTGCTATATGGATTAAATAAGTGTACACATGTAGTGCACTTAGAACTGTGACTAGCAATTACTAGGGTTAGCTATTTTTTATTAACATTTTTATTCACTTTGGAGAGAAAAGGCACAATGTCTTTATTGTGTAAAATACCTAGATGAAAACAAGAAATATCTTGCATAATTCCAAATATAGTGTTGTGAAGTATTAAGAGAATTAGGAGATGTGTTATAAATATCCAAGTAGTTCAATGAATTTTAAGATTTCATTCAGATGGATTGTGTTTTTTTATTTTTCTTAACTTTATAAAGGATTTTTTATAATCTTTTTAAAAGGAATATTTAAAATTAAATCAACAATCTAGATATTCAGTTTAAAAAGTTCCTTTTTTAAACATTACTGAAAAAATATTTAATCCAATCTCAGTCTCCTAAATTTCAAAATACGGTAAATTTTTTAAAATTAAAGTATCATTAATACAATCTTACGTTGGTTTCAAATATACATCACAGTGGTTCAACAGTCCCCAAAATCAACTTATATTGTGATTGTGAATTATTTTGCCCTTTTATCCCCCTCACTCTTTCCCCTGCCCCCAAATACTCCTCTCCCTTGGTAACCACTTCTCAGTGTCTATGAACCTAATGCTGATTTGCTCCTTCAGTTTTGCTTTGTTTTTATATTCCACAAATAAGTGAAATCATATGGTATTTGTCTTTCTCTGCCTGGCTTATTTCACTGAGCATAATACCCTCTGTTATTGCAAACAGCAAGATTTATTTTCTTCTTGTGGATGAATAATATTCCATTGTGTATATGTACCACCTCTTCTTTATCCATTCATCTACTGATGGACACTGAGGTTGCTTCCATATCTTGGCTATTGCAAATAGTGCTGCAATAAACATAGAGGCCCATATATCTTTTCAAATCAGATGTTTTGTTTTATTCAGGTAATTTGCTATGAGTAGAATTACTCAAATGGTATTTCTATTTTTAGTTTCTTGAGGAAACTCCATACTGTTTTCCACAGCAGTAGCACCAATTTCCATTCCCACCAACAGTATAGGAGGGTTCCCATTTTTCCTCATCCTCTCAGCATTTGCTGTTTCTTGTCTTTTGGATAGTAGCCATTCTAATTGCTGTGAGTTGATATCTCACTGTGGTTTCAATTTGCATTTCCCTGATGACTAGTGATGTGAAGCATCTTTTCATGTTCCTGTTGGCCATCTGTATTTTTCCCTCAAAAATGCTTGTTCAAGATCACCCATTTTCTAATCAGATTATTTGTTTTTGGGAGTTGAAGTTCTTTATGTATTTTGGATGTTATCCTCTTATTGGATAAATTGTTTACAAATATATTCTCCCATTTGTTTTATTCTGCCTTTTTGGTTGTTAGTGTGTAGGAATGCAAGAGATTTCTGTGTATTAATTTTGTATCCTACAACATTTCTGAATTCAGATATTAGATCTAGTAGTTTTGGAGTGGATTCTTTAGGGTTTTATATGTACAATATCATATCATCTGCAAACAGGGAGAGTTCAACTTCTTCCTTGACAATCTGGATGCCTTTTATTTCTTTATGTTGTCTGATTGCTGTAGGGAGGACCTCCAGAACTATGCTGAATAAAAGTGGAGAGAGTGGGCATCCTTGTCTTGTTCCCAATCTTAGAGGAAAAGCTTTCAGCTTCTCGCTGTTAAGTATGATGTGGGCTCTGGGTTTGTCATATATGCCCTTTATTATGTTGAGGTGCTTGCCTTCTATACCCATTTTGTTGAGAGTTTTATCATGAATGGATGTCGAATTTTGTCAAATGCTTTTTCAGCATCTATGGAGATGATCATGTGGTTTTTGCCTTCTTTTTGTTGATGTGGTGGATGATGCTGATGGATTTTCTAATATTGTACTATGCTTGCATTCTTGGAATAAATCCTACTTGATCATGATGGGTGATCTTTTTGATGAATTTTTAAATTCAGTTTGCTAATATTTTATTGAGTATTTTTGCATCTATATTCATCAGGGATATTGGTCTGTAATTTTCTTTCTTTGTGGTGTCTTTGCCTGGTTTTGGTAACAGACTGATGCTGGCCTCATAGAATGAGTTTGGGAGTATTCCCTCTTCTACTTTTTAGAAATGCTAAGGAGGATGGGTATTAGGTCTTCACTAAATGTTTGATAAAATTCATCAGTGAAGCCATCTGGTTCAGGAGTTTTGTTCTTAGGTAGTTGTTTGATTACCAATTCAATTTTGTTGCCAGTAATTGGTCTGTTCAGATTTTCTGTTTCTTCCTGGGTCAGCCTTGGAAGAAAGTTGTCCATTTCTTCTAGGTTATCCAGTTTGTCAGCATATTATTTTTTGTGGCATTTTCTCTTAATTCTTTGTATTTCTGTGGTGTCTGTAGTGATTTTTCCTCTCTCATTTCTGATTCTGTTTATGAGTGTAGACTCTCTTTTTCTCTTGATAAGCCTGGCTAGGGGGTTATCTATTTTGTTTATTTTCCCAAAGAAACAGTTCCTGTTTTCACTGATTCTTTCTATTGTTTTATTTTTCTCGATTTTATTTATTTATACACTAATCTTTATTATGTTCCTCCTTCTACTGACTTTGGGCCTCATTTGTCCTTCTTTTTCTAGTTTTGTTAATTGTGAGTTTAGACAGTTCATGTGGGATTGTTCTTCTTTCCTGAGGTAGGCCTGTATTTCAATATACTTTCCATGGCCTTCACTGCATCACACAGATTTTGCAGTGTTGAATTATTGTTGTCATTTGTCTCCATATATTGCTTGATCTCTGTTTTTATTTGGTCATTGAACCATTGATTATTTAGGAGCGTGTTATTAAGCCTCCATGTGTTTATGGGCTTTTAAATTTTCTTTGTATTATTTATTCCTGCTTTCATACCTTTGTGGTCTGAGAAGCTGGTTGGTACAATTTTGATCTTTTGGAATTTACCGAGGCTCTTTTTGTGGCCTAGTATATGATCTATTCTTGAAAATGTTCCATGTGCACTTGAGAAGAATGTGTATCCTGCTGCTTTTGGATGGAGTGTTTTATAGATGTTCATAAGGCCCATCTGTTCCAATATGTTGTTGAGTACCTCTGTCTCCTTACTTATTTCTGTCTGGTTGATCTGTCCTTTGGAGTGAGTAGAGTGTTGAAGTCTCCAAGAATGAATGCATTGCATTCTATTTCCCCCTTTAATTCTTTTAGTACTTGCTTCACATATGTAGGTGATCCTGTCAGGTGCATAGATATTTATAATAGTTATATCCTCTTGTGGGACTGACCCTCATATCATTATGTAATGTTCTTCATTGTCCCTTGTTACTTTCTTTGTTTTGAAGTCTATTTAGTCTGCTACAAGTACTGCAACTCCTGCTTTTTTCTCCCTATTAGTTGCATGAAATTCCTTTTTCCATCCCTTTACTTTCAGTCTGTGTATGTCTTTGGGTTTGAAGTGAGTCTCTTGTAGGCAGCATATAGACAGGTCTTGCTTTTTTATCCATTCAGTGACTGTATGTCTTTTGATTGGTGCATTCAGACCATTTACATTTAGGGTGATTATCGATAGGTATGTACTTATGGCCATTGCAGGTTTTAGATTTGTGGTTACCAAAGGTTCAAGGGTACCTCCCTTACTATTTAACAGTCTAATTTAACTCATTTAGTATGCTATTACAAACACAAACTAAAGGGGTTTTTTTCTTCTTTTTTTTCCTCCTCCATTCTTTATATAATAGGTATCATATTCTATACTCTTTGTCTATCCCTGGCTTAACTTTGGGGGTAGTTGATTTGATTACGCATCTGCCTAATACTTAATTGTTCTACTTTCTTTACTGTGGTTTTCTTTCACCTGGTGACAGCTCTTTAGCCTTAGGAACACTTCCATCTATAGTAATCCCTCCAAAATACATTCTTGAGATTGTTCGTGGGAGCTAAATTCTCTCAGCTTTTGCTTATCCAGAAATTTTTTAATCCATACTTCAAATTTAAATGATGATCTTGCCAGATAGAGTATTCTTGGTTTGAGGCCCTTCTGCTTCATTGCATTACATATATCATGCCACTCCCTTCTGGCCTGTAAGGTTTCTGCTGAGAAGTCTGATGATAGTCGGATGGGTTTTCCTTTGTATGTGATCTTATTTCTCTCTCTGGCTACTTTTAATAGTCTGCCCTTATCCTTGATCTTTGCCATTTTACTTATTATTTGTCTTGGTGTTGTCTTCCTTGGGTCCCTTGTGTTGGGAGATCTGTGCATCTCCATGGTCTGAGGGACTATCTCCTTCCCCAGATTGGGGAAGTTTTCAGCAATTACCCCCTCAAAGACACTTTCTGTCCCTTTTCCTCTGTCTTCTTCTTCTGATACCCCTATAAAGCAAATATTGTTCCATTTGGATTGGTCACACAGTTCTCTCAGTATTCTTTCATTCCTAGAGATCCTTTTTTATCTCTGTTCCTCAGCTTCTTTGTAGTCCCCTTCTCTTATTTCTTTTACATTTACCTTCTCTTCTACTACATCTACTCTGCTTTTAAATCCCTGCATTTTATGTTTCATTTCCAATATGGAATTTCTTAATGATTGAATCTCCATCCTAAATTCATCCCTGAGTTCTTGAATATTTTTCTGTACCTCCATGAGCATGTTTATGATTTTTATTTTGAGCTCTCTTTCAGGAAGATTGGTGAGTTCAATTTCACTTGGGCCTTTTTCTGGTGTTTGTGCGATTTTGGTATGAACCAGGTTCCTTTTTCATATTTGTATGTGGCGCCCTCTAGTACCCAGAAGCTCTAGTCTCTGGAGCTTCACAGCCCCTGGAGTGATGTCAGAGGTCACAGAGGAGCAGCGCTGGTGCCTGGGGATTGGGGGGAAGAGCTGTTTCCTTCTTCCCGGCTGCAGTGCCTGTCTCCACTGTCAGAACCAGTAGGCCGAGCATACAGGTGTAAGCCTCTGTGCTTTGCATTTGTAGCTGCTGTAGGTGGGCCTCCATCTGGCTGGCCTGATGCCAGCACAGGGACTGTCAGTTTGCAAGTTGGCACTGCCAGGCCAGGAGGAAGGCGCAGCAGGCTGCATATCATGGTGCAGGGCCTCAGAACTGTGTAGCCAGCTAGGGGGATGGAGTGCCTGAAGCTCCTGAAAGTTTCCAACCTACTGGGCAGAGCATGCCCAGACAACCTTGTCCACCTATCCCTTCTCCTGAGCAGCAAGCTTCATGTAATCCCCACCCCTACAGCAGCCATCTCACTGCTAGGAAGCCTCTCAGACTGCCCACCTTTCCTTTGTCCCAGAGCAGACAGATGTGGATCCCTGTCCCCCACAAATGGCTGGAATCTCAGTCTCTCCAAGTATTCCACCTGTCTTAGCTTTCCAACCCCACTAATCTCCAGAGCACCATGCAATGTAGGTTTGTGCTCCCAATGCAGATTTCCAGGGCTGGGTGTTCAGAGTCCTAGGCTTCCACCCGCTGCCTGCTCTGTTTCTCTTCCCGCTGGTGAGCTGGGGTGGGGGAAGGGATCGGGTCCCACCGGATCAAGGCATTGGTACGTTACGCTGTTTTGTGATATCTACTCTGTTCTCCAGGTATATGCAGTCTGGCGCAGCCTTCTTTCCTGTTGCTCTTTTAGGATTAGTTGTATTAACTATATTTTCATGTTATATGTGGTTTTGTGAGGAGTTCTCTGTCTCACCTCTCAAGCCTCTATCTTTAATTGATACTCTCTAAAGAGCTTTCTATCCCTTTGTCCTTCTCTTCTCCTTCTGGTACCCCTATTATGCAAATATTCTTTCATTTCAATTGATCTTAGATGTAGATGTTTTACCATTCTTTTATTCCTAGAGGTCCTTGTTTCTCTCTGTTCCTCAGCTTCTTTGGGTTTCTATTCTCTAATTTTCTTTTCATTTACTGTCTCCTCTACATGATCTAATCTACTTTTAGATGCTTGCATTGTATGTTTCCTTTCAGATACTGTATTCTTCAGCTCTGAGTGACTCTTTTTCAGGTTTTCTATCTCTTTGTTGAAGTCCTCCCTGGGATCTTGAATATTTTTTTGTAAATCCATGAGCATGTTTATGACTTTTATTTTGAAATCTTTATCAAGAAGATTGGCAATCTCGGTTTCATTTAACACTCTTCTGGGGTTTTGTCTTGTAGTTTTGTTTGGATCATATTCCTCTGCCTCCTCATTTTGCTAGGATTTTGGTGTTTCTTCCTTTGTGTTAGATGACTCTGCTATGCTTTCTGGTTTATAGAGTAACAGCTTTATGAAGAAGGTATCCTATGGTGCCCAGAAACTGAAGATTCTATTACTCTCTATAGTGCCTGGTTCTATTTTGCAGGGGCCCCAGCTGTTGGCATGCTGTGGGTGGGGCCATATTTGTGTCTGGTTTCTGTAGTGGTCTAAGTCTGGACAGGCAGTTTGCTTTGGCTGCACCTTTGTGATCAGCTGAGGAGTGTCTGATGAGCTCGCTGTGGGTGGGGCTGCCCTCTGCCTCGCCTGAAGCAATGGCAGGGCTGCAGGTCTAATGGGGTGGGTTGCTCTGCCTATCCAGACCTGCAGCACCAGGTTTGGACACCCACAGGGAGGAAGGAGCTCTTGGGGATGGCTCCTGTATACACCTCCCCAGTTAGTCTGAAAGGGAGCCAAGGAAGCTGGGGAAGTTTCCCTCTACCTGCCATGCAGCAAAGTCTGATGCTGCCACTGGGCCAAGTAAGTTGGCTCCCAGCAGTGGGTGCAGGGAAGAACCTCAGTGCTGCATTGCCAGCAAGGGGGATGGAGCATCCGGGGCTCCCAAGAGTTGGACTGAGGAAGGGATGGGGAGTGTCCATCCTCTACCTGCCCCTTCTCCTGAGAAGAGTATTCTGTCCAACCCTTGACCATTTGGTACCTCTCCCACTCACTGCTGACAGGTCTTTCAAAATGCTCCATTGCTTTGGGTTTCAGTACTGGCAGAGTGTGCCTGCCCTTCACACTGTCTGGTGTCTCAACCTCCCAGAGTATTACAACTGTCCCTGGTGTCCAGCCCCACTAATCACCGGGACCCAATGTAACATGAGCTTATGCTCCTGGAGAGATCTCCAGGGCGACGTTTGCAGGGCTCCTTGGCCCCTAACCCCTCTCAGCTCCATTACTCTTTCTCCTTCCTATAGAATGGGGTGGGAGGAGGGCTTGGATCCTGCTATATTTTCTTTTTTTATGTGTTTTTGATTGGAGGTTTCTGTCTTGCCTTCCTATTCCACCATCTTTAATTCTATCTCAGATTGTGTTTTAAAATTCATCCAGCCTCTAAATATCCATTAATATCTACTAAATGCTAAGCATTTTTATTAATATAAAAAAATTAACAAAATTTGCTGTCTTCATGAGGTTTACATTCTGGTAGAGAACGATAAAGCCAGTGACCAATAAAGTCAATCTGAACTACTTGAGTTTTTTTAATGATTTATTCTTACATATTTAAAGGAGACCTTAAAAGGAAGTTTAAAAATTTTACCAGCTGACCCAAAGAGGACAACACCAAGACACATAATAATTAAAATGGCAAAGATCAAGGACAAGGACAGAGTATTAAAGGCAGCCAGAGAGAGAAAAAAGGTCACCTACAAATGAAAACCCATCAGGCTATTATCAGACTTCTCAACAGAAACCTTACAGGCTGGAAGATAATGGCATGATATTTTTAATGCAATGAAACAGAAGTGCCTTGAACCAAGAATCAAAGGAAACATAAAAGAGTACAGAATAGAATGCCTAACATATAAAGAATGGAGGAGGAGGAATAAGAAGAGAGAAAAATAAAGAATCATCAGACTGTGTTTATAATAGCTTAATAAGTGGGTTAAGTTAGACAATTAGATAGTAAAGAAGTGACCCTTGACCCTTTGGTAACCACGAATCTAAAGCCTGCAATGGCAATAAGTACATATCTCTCAACAATCACCCTAAATGTAAATGGACTGAATGCACAAATCTAAAGACACAGAGGAATAGAATGGATAAAAAGCAAGACCCATCAATATGCTGCTTACAAGAGACCCACCACAATCCCAAAGACATACACAGACTAAAAGTCAAGGGATGGATAAAGATATTTCATACAAACAATAGGGAGAAAAACAGCAGGTGTTGCAGTACTTGGATCAGAAAAAATAGACTTCAACACAAAGAAAGTAACAAGTGACAAAGAAGAACACAACATAGTGATAAAGGGTCAGTCCAACGAGAGGATATAACCATTATAAATATATATGCACCCAACACAGGAGCACCAACATATGTGAAACTAATACAAACAGAATTAAAGGAGGAAATAGGATGCAATGCACTAATTTTAGGAGACTTCAACACACCATTCACTCCAAAGGACAGATCTACCAGACAAAAAATAAGTAAGGAGACAGAGGCACTGAACAACACACAAGAACAGATGGACCTAATAGACATCTATGGAACTCTACACCCAAAAGCAACAGGATACACATTCTTCTCAAGTGCACATGGAACATTCTCCAGAACAGACCACATACTAGGCCACAAAAAGAGCCTCAGTAAATTAAAAAAGATTGAAATTCTACCAGCCAACATCTCAGACCACAAAAGTATAAAACTAGAAATGAATTGCACAAAGAAATCAAAAAAGCTCACAAACACATGGAGGCATAAAACATGCTCCTAAATAATCAATGGAGCAATGACCAAATTAAAATAGAGGTCAAGCAATATATGGAGACAAATGACAACAGCAGCACAAAGACCCAACCTCTGTGGGACGCAGTGAAGGCACTTCTAAGAGGAAAGTATATAGCAATCCAGGCATATTTAAAGAAGGAAGAACAATCCCAAATGAATAGTCTGAAGTCACAATTATTGAAACTGTAAAAAGAAGAACAAATGAGGCCCAAATTGAGCAGAAGGAGTGACATAATAAAGAGAAGAGAAGAAATAAATAAAATTGAGAAGAATAAAACAAAAGAAAAAAATCAATAAAACCAAGAGCTGGTTCTTTGAGAAAATAAACAAAATAGATAAGCCCCTAGCCAGACGTATTAAGAGAAAAAGAGAATCAACACAGATCAAAAGAATTAGAAATGAGAAAGGAAAAATCACAATGGATCACACAGAAATACAAAGAACCATTAGAGAACACTATGAGAATCTTTATTGTAACAAGCGGGAAAACCTTGAAGAAATGGACAACTTCTTAGAAAAATACACTGTTCCAAGACTGACCAAAGGAGAAACAGAGAATCTAAACAGACCAATTACAAGCAACAAAATTGAAGTGGTAATCAAAAAATTATCCAAGAGCAAAACCCCAGGGAAAGATGGATATACGGCTGAATTTTATCAGACATACAGAGAAGAGATAATACCCATTCTCCTTAAAGTTTTCCAAAAAATACAAAACGAAGGAATACTCCCAAACTCATTCTATGAAGCCAGCATCACTCGAATACCAAAATCAGGCAAAGAACCCACAAAAAAGAAAATTACAGACTAATATCACTGATAAACAAAGAAGCAAAAATGCTCAACAAAATATTAGCAAACTGAATTCAAAAATACATCAAGAGGATCATACATCATGACCAAGTGGGATTCATCTCAGGGGTGCAAGGATGGTACAACATTTGAAAATCCATCAACATCATCCACCACATCAATAAAACAAAGGACAAAAAAAACCACATGATAATCTCCATTGATGCTGAAAAATCATTCAACAAATTTGAACATCCATTCATGATAAAAACTCTGAACAAAATGGGTATAGAGGGCAAGTACCTCAACATAATAAAGGCCATATATTACAAACCCACAGCCAACATGATACTTAACAGCGAGAAGCTGAAAGCTTTTCTAAGATCAGGAACAAGACAAGAATGCCCACTCTCCCCACTGTTATTCAACATAGTACTGGATGTTCTAGCCATGACAATCACACAAAACAAAGAAATACAAGGCACCCAGATTGGTAAAGAAGAAGTCAAACTGTCACTATTTGCAGATGACATGATATTGTATGTAAAAAACCCTAAAGACTCCATACCAAAACTACTAAAACTAATATCTGAATTCAGCACAGTTGCAGGATACAAAATTAATACACAGAAATCTGTTGCTTTCCTATACAATAATGATGAACTAGTGGAAAGCGAAATCAAGAAAACAATTCCATTCACAATTGCATAAAAAAGAATAAAATACCTGGAATAAACCTAACCAAGGAAGTGAAAGACCTATACCCTGAAAACTACAAGACACTCTTAAGAGAAATTAAAGAGGACACTAACAAATGGGAACTCATCCCATGCTCTTGGCTAGGAAGAATTAATATTGTCAAAATGGCCAACCTGCCTAAAGCAATCTAAACATTCAGTGCAATCCCTATAAAAATATCTACAGCATTCTTCAACGAACTGAAACAAAAGGTTCTAAAATTCATATGGAACCACTTAAGACCCTGAATAGCCAAAGCAAAACTGAGAAGGAAGAATAAAGTGTGGGGTATCTCACTTCCCAACTTCAAGCTCTACTACAAAGCCACAGTAATGAAGACAATTTGGTACTGGCACAAGAACAGAGCCACAGACCAGTGGAACAGAATAGAGACTCCAGACATTAACCCAAACATATATGGCCAATTAATATATGATAAAGGAGCCATGGACATACAATGGGGAAAGGACAGTCTCTTCAACAGATGTTGCTGGCAAAACTGGACAGCTACATGTAAGAGAATGAAACTGGATTATTGTCTAACCCCATACACAAAAGTAAATTCGAAATGAATCAAAGACCAGAATGTAAGTAATGAAGCCATAAAACTCTTAGAAAAATACATAGGCAAAAATCTCTTGGACATAAACATGAGCAACGACTTCATGAACATATGTCCCCAGGTAAGGGAGGCAAAAGCAAAAATGAACAAGTGGGACTATATCAAGCTGAAAGCTTCTGTACAGCAAAGCCACCACCAATAGAACAAAAAGGCATCCTACAGTATGGGAGAATACATTCATAAATGACAGATCCAATAAAGAGTAGACATCCAAAATACACAAAGAGCTCACACACCTCAACAAACAAAAAGCAAATAATCCAATTATAAAATGGGCAGAGGAGCTGAGGAGACAGTTCTCCAAAGAAGAAATTCAAATGGCCAACAGACACATGAAAAGATGCTCCACATCACTAGTCATCAGAGAAATGCAAATTAAAACCACAATGAGATACCACCTCACACCAGTAAGGATTGCCACCATCAAAAAGGCAAACAACAACAAATGTTGGTGAGGTTGTGAAGAAAGGGGAACCCTCCTACAGTCCTGGTGGGAATGTAAACTACTTCAACCATTGTGGAAAGCAGTATGGAGGTTCCTCAAAAAGCTCAAAATAGAAATACCATTTGACCCAGGAATTCCACTTCTAGGAATTTACACTAAGAATGCAGCAGCCCAGTTTGAAAAAGACATATGCACTCCTATGTTTATCGCAGCACTATTTACAATAGCCAAGAAATGGAAACAACCTAAATGTCCATCAGTAGATGAATGAATAAAGAAGATGTGGTACATATACCCAGTAGAATATTATTCAGCCATAAGAGGAAAACAAATCCTACCATTTGCAACAACATGGATGGAGTTAGAGGGTATTATACCCAGAGAAGTAAGCCAGGCAGAGAAAGACAAGTACCAAATGACTTCACTCATCTGTTTAGTATAAGAACAAAGCACAAACTGAAGAAACAGAACAGCAGCAGAATCACAGAACCCAAGAATGGACTAACAGTTACCAAAGGGAAAGGGACTCGGGAGGATGGGTTGGAAGGGAGGGATAAGGGGGAAAAAAGAAAGGGGCACTATGATTAGCATGTATAATGTAGGGGGGGAATGGGAAGGGCTGTGCAATACAGAGAAGACAAGTGGTGATTCTACATCTTACTATGCTGATGGACAGTGACTGTAATGGGGCTTTGTTGGGGGAACTTGGTGATGGGGGGAGTCTAGTAAACATAATGCTCCTCATGTAACTGTAGATTAATGATACCAAAATAAATAAATAAATAAATAAAAATTCTACCAGCCCATTACTTTCCTAGTCATTTCCCTATTCCCAGCACTCTCTCAAAAGAAAGATAAACCTAATCAATATTACATATCATTGCACCAATCAGTATGTACCTGGAGCTTAGGGGAAAGAAGAAACAAAAATGTCTTTAAGCTCAATACTGAAACCAAATGAAAGTGTAACATTCAGAGTTCTTTTCATATTTATTTAAGAATTTAAGAAAATATACAATCTGACACAACAGGTGGTAGGGCTTTGCATTTTTTTAAACTTAGATGTAATTGATAAAACAGAAAAAATGAGAGGAAGATTAAAGATGGCAGTGTGAGAGGTGAGAGAGAGAGACATCCTCCTAAAACCACATATAATATGAAAATGTAACTAATACAATGACTCCTGAAAGAGCAACAGGAAAGAAGGCTGCGCCAGACTGCATATACCTGGAGAAAAGAACAGACCTCACAGAACAGGGTAACATACCAAAGCCATGACCTGATAGGAACCAAGCCCTTCTCCAACCCAGCTCACAGGCAAGAGGAAGAGAAACAGAGCAGGGAGGGAGTGGAGGCCTGGGAATGCTGAACACCTAGCCCTGGAGATCTGCTCTGGGAGTACAAAACTACATTCTATGGTGCTCTGATGATTACTGGGGTTGGAAAGCTAAGACAGGCAGAATACCTGGAGAGACTGAGATTCCAGCTGCTTATGGAAAATAGGGATCCATATCTGGCTGCTCTGGGTGGGCAGTCTGAAAGACTTCCTAAAAGTGAGAGGGTTGCTAAAGGGGCAAGGATTGCACAGAGCTTACTTATCAGGAGAAAGGACAGGTAGACAAAATTTTCAGGGTGCACTCTGCATAGCAGGTTGGGAACTTTCATTATATTCAGGTGCTCCAACCCCCTGGCTGGCTACACAGCTCCAAGGCCTCCCACCACAAATAGCAGCTTGCAGTGCCTTCCTCCCAGCCAGACACACCTGGCTCACAAACCGCAAACCCTGCCCTGGCATGAGGCCAGCCAGAGAGAAGCCCCACCTGCAGCACCTACAAACACAAAGCGTAGAGGCTTACACCTCTGTGTTCAGCACACTGGCTCTGGCAGTGGAGACAGGCATAGCAGTCTGGAAGCAGGAAACAGCTCTTTTCTCCCCCAAGGCAGCAGTACCAATACCCTGGAACACCCGACATCGCTCCAGGGGCTGTGCAGTTCCAGAGAGTAAAGCTTTTGGGCCCTAGAGGGCGCCACATACAAATATGAAACGTCAAAGGAACCTGGTTCAAAGCAAAATCTCAAAGCCAGCAGAAAAAGCATCGAGTGAGACTAAACTAATCAATCCTCCTGAAAGAGATTTCAAAATAAAAATCATAAAGATGCTCCTGGAGGTACAGAAAACCAAGAAATCAGAAACGAATTTAGGATGGAGATCCAATCGTTCAGAAACACAATAGAGCATTTTAAAAGAAGATTAGACATGATAGAGGAGACAATAAATGAAATAGAAATTAGAGAAGAAGAATAGAAAGAAGCTGAGGCACAGAGAGGAAAAAGGATCTCTAGGAATGAAAGAATACTGAGAGAACTATGTGACCAATCCAAACGGAACAATATTAGTATTTTAGGGGTACCAGGAGAAGAAGACAGAGTAAAATGGATAGAAAGTGTCTTTGAGGAGGTACTTGCTGAAAACTTCCCCAATCTGGGGAAGGAGATAGTCCTCAGTCCATGGAGGTGCACAGATCTCCCAACACAAGGGACCCAAGGAAGACAACACCAAGACAAATAATAAGTAAAATGGCAAAGATCAAGGATAAGGGCAGACTATTAAAAGTAGCCAGAGAGAGAAATAAAATCACATACAAAGGAAAACCCATCCGACTATCATCAGACTTCTCAGCAGAAACCTTACAGGCCAGAAGGGAGTGGCATGATATATTTAATGCAATGAAGTAGAAGGGCCTTGAACCAAGAATACTCTATCCAGCAAGATTATCATTTAAATTTGAAGTATGGATTAAACAATTTCTGGATAAGCAAAAGCTGAGAGAATTTAGGTCCGATGAACCATCTCTACAGTGTATTTTTTGGAGGGACTACAAAAATGGAAGTGTTCCTAAGGTTTAATAGGTATCACCAGAGGTAATAAAACCACAGTAAAAAAAAACAGAACAGCTAATTACAAAGGAAATGCAAAATTAAATCAACTACCGCCAAATTTTAGTCAAGGGATAGATACAGAGTACAGAATACGATACCTAATATACAAAGAATGGAGGAGGAAAAAAAAAAGAATCTTTAGATTGTGTTTGTAATAGCACATGAAGTGAGTTAAGTTAGACTCTTAGATAGTAAGGAATTTACCCTTGAAACTTTGGTATCATGAATCTAAAGCCTGCAATGGCAATACGTACATACCTATCAATAATCATCCTAAATGTAAATGGTCTGAATTCACCAATTAAGAGACATAGAATTACTGAATGGACAAAAAAATAAGACCCAACTCCATGCTGCCAACATGAGACCCACTTCAAATGCAAAGACATACACAGACTAAAAATGAAGGGATGGAAAGAGATATTTCAGGCAAACAATAGGGAGAAAAAAGCAGGAGTTGCAGTAGTTGTAGCAGACAAAGTAGACTTCAAGACAAAGAAAGTCACAAGAGATAAAGAAGGACATTACATAATGATAAAGGGGCCAATCCAACAAGAAGATATAACCATTACAAATATCTATGCACCCAACACCGGAGCACCTACATATGTGAAACAAATACTAACAGAATTAAAAGGGGAAATGGAATGTGATGCATTAATTCTAGGAGACTTCAACACTCCACTCACTCCAAAGGACAGATCAGCCAGACAGAAAATAAGTAAAGACACAGAGGCACTGAACAACACATTAGAACAGATGGACCTAAGAGACATCTACAGAACTCTACACCCAAAAGCAACAGAATACACATTCTTCTCAAGTGCACATGGAACATTTTCAAGAATAGATCATATACTAGGCCACAAAAAGAGCCTCGGTAAATTCAAAAATACTGAAATTGTACCAACAAGTTTCTCAGACCACAAAGGTATGAAACTACAAATAAATTACACAAAATGAAAAACCCCACAAACATGGAGATTTAACAACATGCTCCTAAATAACCAATGGATCAATGACCAAATCAAAACAGAGATGAAGCAATATATGAAGACAAATGACAACAATAATTCAACACCACAAAAATCTGTGGGACACAGTGAAGGCTGTGTTAAGAGGGAAATATTTTACAATACAGGCCTACCTCAGGAATCCCATATGAATAGTCTAAACTCACAATAACAGAAAGTACAAAAAGAAGAAGAAATGAGGCCCAAAGACAGTAAAGAAGGGGCATAATAAAGATTAGAGCAGAAATAAATAAAATCAAGAAGAATAAAACAAGAGAAAAAATCAATAAAAGCAGGACCTGGTTCTTTGAGAAAATAAACAAAATAGATGAACCTGTAGCCAGATGTATCAAGAAAAAAAGAGAGTCTACACACATAAACAGACTCAGAAATGAGACAGGACAAATTACTGTGGACACTACAGAAATCCAAAGAATTATGAGAGAATACAATGAAAATTTATATACTAACAAACTGGGTAACCTAGAAGAAATGGACAACTTTCTTAAAAATACAACATTAGGCTGACCAAGGAAGAAACAGAAAATCTGAACACACCAATTACCAGCAACAAAATTGAATTGGTAAAATTCCTTGACCAGATGGCTTCACCGCTGAATTTTATCAAACATTTAGTGAAGACTTAATACCATCCTCCTTAAAGTATTCCAAAGAGTAGAAGAAGAGGGAATACTTCCAAACTCATTCTATGAGGCCAACATCACTCTAATATGAAAACCAAGCAAAGACACCACAAAAAAAGAAAATTACACACCAATATCCCTGATGAACATAGATGCAAACATACTCAATAAAATATTAGCAAACCAAATTCAAAAATACATCAAAAAGATCATCCATCATGATCAAGTAGGATTTATTCCAGGAATGCAAGGATGGTACAACATTTCAAAACCCATCAACATCATCCACCACATTAACAAAACAAAGGACAAAAACCACATGATCATCTCCATAGATGCTGAAAAAGCATTCGACAAAATTCAACATCCATTCATGATAAAAACTCTCAACAAAAATGGGCATAGAGGGCAAGTACCTCAACATCATAAAGGCCATATGTAACAAACCCACAGCCAACATCATACTTAACAGTGAGAAGCTGAAAGCTTTTCCTTTAAGATTCAGAACAAGACAAGGATGCCCACTCTCCCCACTTCTATTCAACATAGTACTGGAGGTCCTAGCCATGGCAATCAGACAACACAAAGAAATAAAAGGCATGCAGATTGACAAGGAAGAAGTTAAATTTTCCCTGTTTGCAGATGACATGATATTGTAAAAAAAAAAAACCCTAAAAAATCCATTCCCAAACTACTAGATCTAATATCTGAATTCAGCAAAGTTGCAGGATACAAAATTAATACACAGAAATCTGTGGCATTCCTGTACACTAACAATGAACTAGCAGAGAGAGAAATCAGGAAAACAATTCCATCCCAAGTTGCATCAAAAAGAATAAATACCTAGGAATAAACCTAACCAAGGACGTGAAAGACCTATACTCTGAAAACTACAAGACACTCATAAGAGAAATTAAAGAAGATTTCAAAAAATGGAAACACATCCCCTGCTCATGGACAGGAAGAATTAATACTGTCAAAATGGACATCCTGCCTAAAAGCAATCTACAGATTCAATGCAATGCCTATCAAAACACCAACAGTATTCTTCAACAAACTAGAGAAGATAGTTCTAAAATTCATGTGGAACCACAAAAGACCCTGAATAGCCAAAGTAATTCTGAGAAGGAAGAATAAAGCTGGGGGAATTATGATCCTCAACTTCAAGCTCTACTACAAAGCCACAGTAATCAAGACAATTTACTGGCATAAGAACAGACCCATAGACCAATGGAACAGATTTGAGAGCCCAAATATAAACCCAACAATATATGGTCAATTAATATATGATAAAGGAACCATTCACAAACAATGGGGAAATGACAATCTCTTCAACAAGACGAGTGGGCAAAACTGGACAGCTACATGCAAGAGAGTGAAACTGGATTATTGTTTAAGCCCATACACAAAAGCAAACTGGAAATGGATCAAAGACCTGAATGTACGTCATGAAATCATAAAACTCTTAGAAGACAACATAGGCAAAAATCTCCTGAAATTAAGCATGAGCAACTTCTTCCTGAATGTATCTCCTCGAGCAAGGGAAACAAAAGCAAAAATGAACTCATGGGACTACACCAAACCAGAAAGTTTCTGTACAGCCAAGAACGCCATCAACAGAACAAAAAGGCATCCTATAGTATGGAAGAATATATTTGTAAATGACATATCCGACAAGGGGTTAACATAAAAAATATACAAATAACTTACATGCCTCAACACCCAAAAAGGAAATAACCCAATTAAAAAATGGGCAGAGGATACGAAGAGACAGCTCTCCAAAGAAGAAATTCAGATGGCCAACAGGCACATGACAAGATGCTCCACATCACTAATTATCAGGGAAATGCAAATTAAAACCAAAATGAGACATCACCTCACACCAGCAAGGGTGGCCATCACCAAAAAGACTAAGAACAACAAACACTGGGGAGGGTGAGGTGAAAGGGGAACCCTCCAACACTGCTGGTGGGAGTGTAAGCTAGTTCAACCATTGTGGAAAGCAATATGGAGGTTCCTCAAAAAACTAAAAATAGAAATACCATTTGTCCCAGGAATCACATTCCTTGGAATTTACCCAAAGAATACAACTTCTCAGATTAAAAAAGTCATATGCATGATGATCATCAAAAAACTTCAACAAAGATCCTGGCGCTGTTGCCGTTGTAGCTGCATTCATCCCTCTGGTTCCTGGACTTGCCATTGGAATGAAGAAGGAGATATCTAAGCTGGCCTGTGCATACAGTAAAACCACAGATTTGACTGGATCTATATTGTCAGAACTCAACCAAGAATTAGGAGAAGTGCAAGTTGCAGTGCTCCAAAATCGTGTGACTATAGACTACTACTGTTAAAAGAACATATGGGATGTGAACAGTTCCCAGGAATGTGTTGTTTTAATTTGTCTGATTTTTCTCAAACTATTCAAATTCAGTTAGACAATATCCATCATATTGATAAGTTTTCACAACTGCCTAGGGTACCTAACTGGTTTTCTTGGTTTCACTGGATATGGCTGGTAATTGTAGGTCTGCTTTTGTTATGTATCTGTATTGCTATTCTGTTAATGTGTGTATGCAATTTAATTAGTAGTTTATTAAAACCTATACAAGAAGGTTTTAAACTTATGTTACTCTACAAGAAGATATGTCAAAGAAATAATCTTCCCATGTTTTCTTCCGTCTGCTACTTCTACAGCTTTTCTTCTTCCTTCATAATTACAACCCTTTAGTAGAATTCGTGCCTCATATAGAAAATTACCGAGTATCATAATTCTTCCAAGTGGTAAAGATACCTCAAGATAAATGCTGGGCATAGAAGCCACAGGGCATAAATCTGCAAAGAAGTAAAAAGCTAACCTTTTCAAAGAATATTGCTTCTCTCTCACTTACCAACTTTACATTTCCCTGTATAACTCTGGAAGACAGCTGGTTAGCCAGAGACGGGTAAGATTCCTAAAGGAAGGAACAACCTAAGACAGGCACAGTCGTAGGGGGGCCATCAGGTGAGAAATTGGGGATCAACAGAGGTGAGGCTTAGAACCTCACCCCCCCTGTTTTGAGAGAAATCTTCTGCATCCGTGAATGTTTTATTGCCCTTGTCTAGCTTGGATTAATACTTAGTCTATAGGCACAAAACTGATCATCTACATTTGCCCTCTTACAGCACTAAATTATGTTTTCTACCTCTATCTTGCATCTACCTACCACTTCAGCATTTTATTTTAAAAAATTAATAAATAAGGGAGAAATGTGGGATTCACATATAAATCAAGTATAAAAATCAAATGAATAATCGTATCTGACTTGATTGTTTATCGTTCCTGATGCGTGATCAAAACCAAAAGTTTCTGTGATGTGACTGCCCTTGCACTGTTCACCATGTAAGAATTTATTCACTATGTAAGAACTTGTTCACCATGTAAGAACTTGTTCATTATGCTTCAGAAGAATGGAGACTGCTGAGAATTAGGCTTGGGGTTGATTAATGATTGTGCATTGAGTCCCCTATATAGAATTTTATTGTTGTTAACAACCATTGATCAATAAATATGAGAGATGCCCTCTCAAAAAAATATAAAATTAAATAAAATTTTTAAAAAGTCATATGAACTACTATGTTTATCGCAGCACTTTTTACAATAGCCAAGATATGGAAGCAACCTAACTGTCCATCAGTAGATGAATGGATATAGAAGATGTGGTACATGTACACAATGGAATACTATTCAGCCATCAGAAAGAAACAAATCCTACCATTTGCAACAACATAGATGGAGCTAGAGGATATTATGCTCAGTGAAATAAATCAGGCAGAGAAAGACAAGTATCAAATGATTTCACTCATCTGTGGAGTATAACAACAAAGTAAACCTGAAGGAATGAAACAGCAGCAGATTCACAGAACCCAAGAATGGACTAACAGTTACCAAAGGGACAGGAACTGGGGAAGTTGGGTGGGAAAGGAGGGATAATGGTGAAAAGGGGGTATTACAATTAGCATACATAATATAGCAGTTGGGAGGGATGTGGGGAATGCAGTATAACATAGAGAAGACAAGTAGTGATTCTATAGCATCTTACTACTCTGATAGACAGTGACTGTAATGGAGTATGTGGTGGGGACTTGATAATAGGGGGAGTCTAGTAAGCATAATATTCCTCATGTAATTGTACATTAATAATAGCAACAACAAAAAAATCCTATTTATTATGGCTCTGAGACTCTTGGGGGAAAAAAGATGTTTTCAGAGAATTACTTCCTTTAAATATCTTCACTGCAATTACAAATTTTATTAGCAACTGAAGGTTTCCCAAAGACCTAGAACAAAATATTAATGGCTAAAAACTCGTAACACACAAAATTCCATGACCAAAACTATCATTTATTGAACCTCAGTGGCATTTTTAAAATAACAATTAGCTTGAAAATAAAACATATTTCCTTTCTCTCAAAAATAATCTGAAAATATTGTAGAAAGCCAACTATTCTTCTAATGTCCAGCTTACTGCTGTGTAATAAAGATTGGGTTTACAGAGAAAAAAAAGAATACAAATTCTCAGATTCAAAAAGACATGTGCACCACTATGTTTATCGCAGCACTGTTTACAGTAGCTAAGATATGGAAGCAAACTAAGTGTCCATCAGTAGATGAATGGATAAAGAAGATGTGGTACATATACACAATGGAATATTATTCAGCCATAAGAAAGAAACAAATCCTACCATTTGCAACAACATAGATGGAGCTAGAGGGTATTATGATTAGTGAAATAAGCCAGGCAGAGAAAGACAAGTATCAAATGATTTCACTCATATGTGGAGTATAACAACAAAGCAAAAACTGAAGGAACAAAACAGTAGCAGACTCACAGAACCCAAGAATGGACTAACAATTACCAAAGGGGAGGGGTGTGGGAGGGTGGGTGGGGAGGGAGGGAGAATGGGATTGAGGGGTATTATGTTTAGTACACATGGTGGGAGGAATCACGGGGAAAACAGTGTAGCACAGAGAAGGCACATAGTGGATCTATGGCATCTTTCTTTTTGTATCATTAATCTATAATTAAATGAAGAACATTATGTTTACTAGGCTCCCCTTTTCACCAAGTCCCCCCCACATACCCCTTCACAGTCATTGTCCATCTGCATAGTAAGATGCTGTGAAATCACTACTTGTCTACTCTGTGTTACACAGCCCTCCCTGTGCCCCCCATGCACTATACATGCTAATCACAATGCCCTCTTCCTTTTTCCCTGCCCTTATTCCTCCCTTCCCACCCAACTTCCCCAGTTCCTGTCCCTTTGGTAACTATTAGTCCATTCTTGGGTTCTTTGAGTCTGCTGCTGTTTTGTTCCTTCAGTTGTCCTTTGTTGTTATACTCCACATATGAGTGAAATCATTTGGTACTTGTCTTTCTCCACCTGGCTTATTTCACTGAGCATAATAGTCTCTAGCTCCAACCATGTTGTTGCGAATGGTAGGATCTGTTTTTTTCTTATGGCTGAGTAATATTCCATTGTGTATGTGTACCACATCTTCTTTATCCATTCATCTACTGATGGACATTTAGGTTGTTTCCATTTCTTGACTTTTGTAAATAGTGCTGCGATAAACATAGGAGTGCATATGTCTTTTTCAAACTGGGCTGCTGCATTCTTAGTGTAAATTCCTAGAAGTGGAATTCCTGGGTCAAATGGTATTTCTATTTTGAGCTTTTTGAGGAACCTCCATACTGCTTTCCACAATGGTTGAAGTAGTTTACATTCCCACCAGGACTGTAGGAGGGTTCCCCTTTCTTCACAATTTCACCAACATTTGTTGTTGTTTGCCTTTTTGATGGTGGCAATCCTTACTGGTGTGAGGTGGTATCTCATTGTGGTTTTAATTTGCATTTCTCTGATGACTAGTGATGTGGAGCATCTTTTCATGTGTCTGTGGCCATCTGAATTTCTTCTTTGGAGAACTGTCTCCTCTGCCCATTTTATAATTGGATTATTTGCTTTTTGTTTGTTGAGGTGTGTGAGCTATTTATATATTTTGGATGTCAATCCTTTATCAGATCTGTCATTTATGAATGTATTCTCCCATACTGTAGGATACCTTTTTGTTCTAGTGATGGTGTTCTTTGCTGTACAGAAGCTTTTTAGCTTGATATAGTCCCAATTGTTCATTTTTGCCTTTGTTTCCCTTGCCCGGGGACATATGTTCATGAAGAAGTCACCAATGTTTATGTCCAAGAGATTTTTACCCATGTTTTTCTCTAGGAGTTTTATAATTTCATGACTTACAGTCAGGTCTTTGATCCATTTCGAATTTACTTTTGTGTATGGGGTTAGACAGTGATCCAGTTTCATTCTCTTACATGTAGCTGTCCAGTTTTGCCAGCACCAAGTGTTGAAGAGGCTGTCATTTCCCCATTGTATGTCCATGGCTCATTTATCATATATTAATTGGCCATGTATGTTTGGGTTAATGTCTGGAGTCTCTGTTCTGTTCCACTGGTCTGTGGCTGTTTTTGTGCCAGTACCAAATGGTCTTGATTACTGTGGCTTTGTAGTAGAGCTTGAAGTTGGGGAGCGAGATCCCCCCCACTTTATCCTCCTTCTCAGGATTGCTTTGGCTATTCAGGGTCTTAGGTGTTTCCATATGAATTTTTGAACTATTTGTTCCAGTTCATTGAAGAATGCTGTTGGTAATTTGATAGGGATTGCATCGAATCTGTATATTGCTTTGGGCAGGATGGCCATTTTGACAATATTAATTCTTCCTAGCCAGGAGCATGGGATGAGTTTCCATTTGTTAGTGTCCTCTTTAATTTCTCTTAAGAGTGTCTTGTAGTTTTCAGGGTATAGGTCTTTCACTTCCTTGGTTAGGTTTATTCCTAGATATTTTATTCTTTTTGATGCAATTGTGAATGGAGTTGTTTTCCTGATTTCTCTTTCTATTGGTTCATTGTTACTGTATAGGAAAGCCACAGATTTCTGTGTGTTAATTTTGTATCCTGCAACTTTGCTGTATTCCGATATCAGTTCTAGTAGTTTTGGAGTGGAGTCTTTGGTGTTTTTTATGTACAATATCATGTCATCTGCAAATAGTGACAGTTTAACTTCTTCTTTACCAATATGGATTCCTTGTATTTCTTTGTGTTGTCTGATTGCTGTGGCTAGGACCTCCAGTACTATGTTGAATAGCAGTGGGGAGAGTGGGCATCCCTGTCTTGTTCCCGATCTGAGAGGAAAAGCTTTTAGCTTCTCGCTGTTCAGTATGATGTTGGCTGTGGGTTTATCATATATGGCCTTTATTATGTTGAGGTACTTGCCCTCTATTCCCATTTTTGTTGAGAGTTTTTGTCCTTCTTTTTGTTAATGTGGTGGATGATGTTGATGGATTTTTTAATGTTGTACCATCCTTGCATCCCTGCGATGAATCCCACTTGGTCATGGTGTGTGATCCTCTTGATGTAGTTTTGAATTCGGTCTGCTAATGTTTTGTTGAGTATTTTCGCATCTATGTTCATCAGGGATATTAGTCTGTAATTTTCTTTTTTGGTGGGGTCTTTGCCTGGTTTTCATATTTGGGTGATGTTGGCTTCATAGAATGAGTTTGGGAGTATTCCCTCCTCTTCTATTTTTTGGAAAACTTTAAGGAGAATGGGTATTATGTCTTCTCTGTATGTCTGATAAAATTCTGAAGTAAATCCATCAGGCCCGGGGGTTTTGTTCTTGGGTAGTTTTTCGATTACCGATTCAATTTCATTGCTGGTAATTTGTCTGTTTAGATTTTCTGTTTCTTTCTGGTTCAATCTTGGAACGTTGTATTTTTCTAGGAAGTTGTCCATTTCTCCTAGGTTTTCCAGCTTGTTAGCATGTACGTTTTCATAGTATTCTCTAATAATTCTTTGTATTTCTGTGGGGTCCATCATGATTTTTTTCCTTTCTCGTTTCTGATTCTGTTGATGTGTGTTGACTCTCTTTTTCTCTTAATAAGTCTGGCTAGAGGCTTATCTATTTTGTGTATTTTCTTGAAGAACCAACTCTTGGTTTCATTGATTTTTTTCTACTGTTTTATTCTTCTCAATTTTATTTATTTCTTCTCTGATCTTTATTATGTCCCTCTGTCTGCTGACCTTAGGCCTCATTTGTTCTTCTTTTTCCAATTTTGATAATTGTGACCTTAGACTATTCATTTGGGATTGTTCTTCCTTCTTTAAATATGCCTGGATTGCTATATAGTTTCCTCTTTAGACTGCTTTTGCTGCGTCCCACAGAAGTTGGGGCTTTGTGTTGTTGTTGTCATTTGTTTCCATATATTGCTGGATCTCCATTTTAATTTGGTCATTGATCCATTGATTATTTAGGAGCATGTTGTTAACCCTCTATGTGTTTGAGAGCCTTTTTGCTTTCCTTGTACAATTTATTTCTAGTTTTATACCTTTGTGATCTGAAAAGTTGGTTGGTAGGATTTCAATCTTTTTGAATTTACTGAGGCTCTTTTTTGTGGCCTAGATGTGGTCTATTCTGGAGACTGTTCCATGTGCACTTGAGAAGAATGTGTATCCTGTTGCTTTTGGATGTAGAATTCTATAGATGTCTATTAGGTCAATCTGTTCTAGTGTGTTGTTCAGTGCCTCTGTGTCCTTACTTATTTTCTGTCTGGTGGATCTGTCCTTTGGAGTGAGTGGAGTGTTAAAGTCTCCCAAAATGAATGCATTGCATTCTATTTCCTCCTTTAGTTCTGTTAGTATTTGTTTCACATATATTTGTGCTCCTGTATTGGGTGCACATATGTTTATAATGGTTATATCCTCTTGTTGGACTGAGCCTTTTATCATTATGTAATGTCCTTCTTTATCTCTTGTTACTTTCTTTACTTTGAAGTCCATTTTTTTCTGATACTAGTAATGCAACACCTGCTTTTTTTCTCTCTTTTGTTTGCATGAAATATCTTTCTCCATCCCTTGACTTTTAATTTTGCCTGTCTTTGGGTTTGAGGTGAGTCTCTTATAAGCAGCATATAGATGGGTCTTGCCTTTTTATCCATTCTATTACTCTGTGTCTTTTGATTGGTGCATTCAGTCCATTTACATTTAGGGTGATTATTGAAAGATATGTACATATTGCCATTGCAGGCTTTAGATTCGTGGTTACCAAAGGTTCAAGGTTAGCTTGTTTACTACCTTACTGTCTGACTTAACTCACTTATTGAGCTGTTATAAACACAGTCTGATTATTATTTTTTTTCCCTGCTTTTTCCTCCTCCTCCCTTCTTCATATGTTGAGTGTTTTGTTTTGTGCTCTTTTTAGGAGTGTTCCCATCTAGAGCAGTCCCTCTAAGACACCCTGTAGACGTGGTTTGTGGGAGACAAATTCCCTCAAGTTTTGCTTGTCTGGGAATTGTTTAATCCCTCCTTCATATTTAAATGATAATCATGCTGGATACAGTATCCTTGGTTCAAGGCCCTTCTGTTTCATTGCATTAAATATATCATGCCATTCTCTTCTGGCCTGTAAGGTTTCTGTTGAGAAGTCTGATGATAGCCTGATGGGTTTTCCTTTGTAGGTGACCTTTTTTCTCTCTCTGGCTGCCTTTAGTACCTTTTCCTTGAACTTTGCCATTTTAATTATTATGTGTCTTGGTGTTGTCCTCTTTGGGTCCCATCTCTCGGGAGTTCTGTGTGCCTCCGTAGTCTGAGCAACTATTTCCTCCCCCAGTTTGGGGAAGTTCTCAGCAATTATTTCTTCAAAGACACTTTCTATCCCTTTTTCTCTCTCTTCTTCCTCTGGTACCCCTATAATGCAGATATTGTCCTTTTGGATTGTTCACACAGTTCTCTTAATATTGTTTCATTCCTGGAGATCCTTTTATCTCTCTCTGTGTCAGCTTCTATGCGTTCCTGTTCTCTGGTTTCTATTCCATCAATGGCCTCTTGCATCTTATCCATTCTGCTTATGAATCCTTCCAGAGTTTGTTTCACTTCTGTAATCTCCCTCCAGGCCTCATCCCTTAGCTCTTGCATATTTCTCTGCAGCTCTGTCAGCATGTTTATGATTTTTATTTTGAATTCTTTTTCAGGGAGACTGGTTAGGTCTGCCTCTGCACATCCTTTCTCAGGTGTAACTATGTTGGACTGGACTAAATATTTTTGCCTTTTCATGGTGATAGCGGTGGCTGTAGGCAGGTTGAGGGTGTGTCAGCTGTGAGAAGAAAGTCCTTTCCTGCTTGCTGCATGCCTTGCCCTTCTCTGCCGTCTGTGACAGTTACCCGCACTCCTGGAGCAGCCATCGGTTTAGTCCCCTAAGCTCCTGTGGGTGGGATCTCCGTCAGAGCAGCACGGAGCCCTACGGGGAGTGGCAGGCACGCCAGGTGCACTCCTCCGTGCTAGCAGCACACCTGCCGGGCAGCTGTGTAACAGCAGCAGCCTTTGGGTTTGGCCCGAGCTTCTGTTCATTGGGCTGGGATTCTGGTTGGCTGCTGGGAGCGTGCCTGCTCTCTCTGGCTCCACGGCAGGTGCGTGCGGGCCTCTACCAGGCTCCTCTGGCTCCACTGCCACCGGTGCGCGTGAGCCGCACCTGGGCTGTTAGGTCATGCTGCTGCGGGCTTGCACAAGCCTGTCCTGGTCCCCTCTGGCACCGTTGGTGCATGAATCTGCTCCCGGTCCCTTCTGGTGCCTCCGCCCCCGGCACGCACTGCCACTCTCCCTCTACTGGGCTGGTGTGTCAGGGTCTGTGCCAGTTGGAGGAACAACTGGCAGGCTGCTTAGTGCCGTGAGGGGCTTCAGAGCTCCACTGCCTCCCCAGGGTTTAGGGCACCTAAATTTCCCCAGAATTCCCAGCTGCTGGCTGAGTGTGCCGGAGCAACTTCATCCAGCTAGGGGTCCCTGTCTCTTTAAGACTTGCAGAAAGCATTCGCTTTTTTTTTGTCTCAGGGGCACTGGTTGCGGGGACCTGCCCACAGGTTTGCTTTTCCATTTCTCCAATATCCAGCACCCTGTGCACCTTGTGTCTGCGTTCCGGGTGCGGATTTCTAGAGCTGATTGTTTAGCAGTCCTGGGCTTTCACTCCCTCCCCATTCCAACACCTTTCCTCCTGCCAGGTTTTGGGGTGGGGCAGTGTTCGGGTCCCACCTGGCCACGGCTTGTATCTTACCCCCTTTGTGTGATGCTGAGTTCTCACAGATGTAGATGTATCCTGGCTGTTGTACTGCATCCACTGGTGTCTCTTTTAGGAATAGTTGTATTTATTGTGTTTTCATAAATATATATGTTTTGGGGAGGAGATTTCCTCTGAACTACTCATGCTGCCATCTTCCCGTAATCGGATCTGTGGCATCTTACTACACTGATGGACAGTGGCTGCAATGGGGTATGGGTGGGGACTTGATAATATGGGTAAATGTACTAACCACATTGTTTTTTCATGTGAAACCTTCATAAGAGTGTATATCAATAATACTTTAATAAAAAATTAAAACAAAAAAGAAAATCCATCAACATCATCCACCACATCAACAAAAAGGACAAAAACCACATAATCATCTCCATAGATACTGAAAAAGCATTTGACAAAATTCAATATCCATTTGATAAAAATTCTCAATAAAATGGTTATAGAGGGCAAGTACCTCAACATAATAAAGGCCATATATGACAAACCCACAGCCAGCATCATACTAAACAGCAAGAAGCTAAAAGCCTTTCCTTTAAGATCAGGAACAAGACAAGGGTGCCCACCTGTTCTCTCGACTTTTATTCAACATAGTTCTGGAGGTCCTTGCCACAGCAATCAGACAACACAAACAAATAAAAAGCATCCAGATTGGCAAGGAAGAAGTTAAATTTTCCCTGTTTGCAGATGACATAATATTGTACATAAAAAACCCTAAAGAATCCATTCCAAAACTATTAGATCTAATATCTGAATTCAGCACAGTTGCAGGATACAAAATTAATACACAGAAATCTCTTGCGTTCCTATACACTAATGATGAACTAGCCAAAAGAGAAATCAGGAAAACAATTCCATTCACAATTGCATCACAAAGAATAAATACCTAGGAGTAAACTTAATGAACAAAGTGAAACAATACTCTGAAAACTACAAGACACTCATAAGAAAAATTACAGAAGACACCAATAAATGGAAACACATCCTGTGCTCATGGATAGGAAGAATTAATATTGTCAAAATGGCCATCCTCCCTAAAAGCAATCTACAGATTCAAGGCAATCCTTATCAAAACTCCAACAGCATTCTTCAACACACTAGAGAAGATAGTTCTAAAATTTATATGGAACCACAAAAGACCCCGAATAGCCAAAGCAATCCTGAGAAGGAAGAATAAAGCCAGGGGGGTGGTATTATGCTCCCTGACTTCAAGCTCTAGTATAAAGCCACAGTAATCAAGACAATTTGGTCCTGGCACTGGAACAGACTCATAGACCAATGGAACAGACTTGAGAGCCCAAATATAAACCCAACCATACATAGTCAATTAATATATGATAAAGGAGCCATGTACATACAATGGGGAAATGACAGCCTCTTCAACAGCTGGTGTTGAAAAAATGGACAGCTACATGCAAGAGAATGAAACTGGATTATTGTTTAAGCCCATACACAAAAGTAAACTCAAAATGGATCAAAGATCTGAATGTAAGTCATGAAATCATAAAACTCTTAGAAAGCAACATGGGCAAAAATCTCCTGAATATAAACATGAGCAACTTTTTCCTGAACGTATCTCCTTGAGCAAGGGAAACAAAAGCAAAAGTGAACTCATGGGACTACATCAAACTAGAAAGTTTCTGTACAGCCAATAACACCATCAACAGAACAAAAAGGCATCCTACAGTATGGGAGAATATATTTGTAAATGACATATCCGACAAGGGGTTAACATAAAAAAATATATGAAGAACTCACACTCTTCAACACCCAAAAGGCAAATAACCCTATTAAAAAATGGGCAGGGTATATGAACAGACAATTCTCCAAAGAAGAAATTCAGATGGCCAACAGGCACATGAAAAGATGCTCCACATCACTAATTATCAGAGAAATGCAAATAAAACCACAGTGAAATATCACCTCAGACCAGTTAGGATGGGCAGTATTGAAAAGACTATGAACAACAAATGCTGGCAAGGATGTAGAGAAAGGGGAACCCTCCTACACTGCTGGTGGGAATGTAAGCTAGTTCAACCATTATGGAAAGCAATATGGAGGTTCCTCAAAAAACTAAAAATAGAAATACCATTTGACCTGGGAATTCCACTCCTAGGAATTTACCCAAATGTAATTTCTCAGATTCAAAAAGACATATGCACCCCTATGTTTATTGCATCACTTTTTACAATAGCCAATATATGGAAGCAACCTTAGTGTCCATCAGTAGATGAATGGATAAAGAAGAGGTGGTACATATACACAATGGAATATTATTCAGCCATAAGAAACAAATCCTACCATTTGCAACAACATGGATGGAGCTGGAGGACGTAAGCCCAGTGAAATAAGCCAGGTGCAGAAAGACAAGTACCAAATGATTTCACTCATCTGAGTATAAGATCAAATCAAAAACTGAAGGAACAAAACAGCAGCAGACTCTCAGAACCCAAGAGTGTACTAACAGTTACCAAAGGGAAAGGAACTGGGGAGGATGGGTGGGAAGGGAGGGATAAGGGGAATAAGGGGCATTACAATTAGCACAGATAATGTAGGCGGGGCACGGGGAAAGGCAGTATAGCACAGACAAGACAAGTATTGACTCTACAGCATCTTACTATGCTGATAGACAGTGACTGTAATAGGGTATGTGGTGGGGATTTGATAATGGGGGGAATCTAGTAACCACGATGTTGTTCATATAATTGTATATTAATGATACAAAAAAAAAAAATACTGAAGGAACAAAATAGCAGCAGACTCACAGATTTCAAGGGACTAGCGGTTACCAAAGGGGAAGTATGGGGGAGGGTTGGTAGGGAGGGAGAACGGGATTGTTGGGGTGTCATGATTGGTGCACATGATGTGTGTGGTGTCATGGGGAAGACAGTGTAGCTCAAAGAAGACAAATACGGACTCTGTGGCATCTTATTATACTGATGGACAGTGACTGCAATGGGGTATGGGAGGAACATAATATTTGTGAATGCAGTAACCACATTGTTTTTTCATGTGTCACCTTCACAAGAGTGTATATCAATAATACCTTAATAAAAAAAATAAAAGAATAAAACAGCAAAAAATGAACACGTTCAACTGAACAATATCATTCTTACATATTTACACTAGAGCAGAAATCAGCAAACTTTTTCTGTAAAGGGCCAGAGAGTAAATATTTTATTCTCTGCAGGCCATCCCATCTTTGTTGCAACTACTCACAGGCCTGAAAACAGCCATAGACAATACATAAGCAAATGAGCATGGCTATTCCAGCAAAATTTTATTTATGGATGCTGAAATTTGAATTTTCATAAAATTATCTCATGTCACAAAACATTAATCTTCTTTTGATTTTTAAAAACCATTCAGTAATGTAGAAGCCATTTTTAGCTCTGGGTCATACAAAAACAGATGAAAAGCCTGTGGGCCACGCTGTACTCCTGCCCTAGAGACTCTTACAGGTGGATCAGTTTTTTAATTAGCAGACAATTCAAAACAACCTAAATATGTATAATAGAAGGATGATAGATAAATGTTGGTATAACTGGAACTACTTATATCAACATGAATAAATCTTATGAATATAATGTTAAAGAGAAAACAAATTACAGAACACTTACATGTCACATATAGTTTTAAAATATGTGAATTGTAAATTACAGTGCATATTTAACATATGTAATAAAAGTATGAAGAAATAGATGGGCATGCTAAAAACACCAAACTTAGTTACCTGTGCATGATGGCAAGGCGGGAGGCAGAGAGAGAAGGATACAACTGGAGAAAAGCATAGAGGGTTTCAATCAGATTTTTTTTTAACCTGAATGGCAGTTCCATAGATGTCCATTCTTTATACAGTGTTGTATTCTTTAAATATTTAGTAATAAATAAAAAGGAACGTGTAGGTTTAATGTGAGTTCAACAAATAGTTTGTCCCATTTGGGGGAGGGGTTTGGTTTCAATTTTTATTAAAATCCCCAAAAACTTAAGCTTGAACCAAGATGCCTTGTATGAAAAGAAAAGAATAGTTGTTTCTTTTTTAAAACTGGACTGCTCCTTAGGAGAAAAAAAAAACATTGTATCTGCATTCTTGCATAGTACATGTAAATATCTTCAAGCAACAAACTCATTATTTGTTTCTGTGAATCAAAGAGGGAGTCAGACTGACTTGTATAATGAGTTCAATCAACTTTCCCTGCCTGCCTGCTCTAGGTTCCCCTGTTCCAGACACAGCTTCCACAGCCTTACAATGATCCACATGCCCTAGGAATAGCGAATTTCCATCACCTGCTTCAACAGAGCAAATAGAAGTGTAAGTGGCAATGACATCAGTGTTTCTGTGTGTGAAAACTGAGTGCAAATTTATCCCTTTCTCTGGCAAAAGTTCACAAGGTATCACTTAAAAAAAGAAGAAACCTGCCTGCTCTTTTTTTACTGACTTCAGAAACGGTAATCATTAAAACTGCATTTTGATCTAGAATTACTTAAATACTTCCTTAAGGGTCTTCAGTCACTTTCTTTAAGTTGCCTAAATCATCAGCTCCTGTTTTCCTTCAAAGACCCCCCCACCAAAGTAACATTAGCTGCAGCTCTTGGACAGGCACTGCCCTCTAGTGCTTATACTTTTATAAAATGTTTAAATACTATCTGACATACCCCAGAAAGTCTGTCAATTAAGTAACATCCTATTAACCCAAGACTTTTCAACTTCACACTACTGACATTTGGGGCTGGATGAATCGTTTGTGGGGGCTGTCCCTCGCATTGATGGATGTTTAGCCTCTACCCACTAGATTACAGTAGCACCTCCACCCCAGTTGTGGCAAACAAAAATGCCTCCAGACATTGCTAAATGTCCCCTCAGGAGCAAAACTGCCCTTTGGTTGAGAACCACTAAATTAGTGGAGTTTGTCTGAAACATTTCATGTCAGTCCTAAAAATTATAAGCAAAGAAAAAAAAATGTTCTCTAGACTAATTCCTTTGAATGAGATAAACAATTTCATTTTTGCATGAAAAAGAAATACAGAATTAAGATTTTCAGCTCTCCCCTCAACCTCCCAAAGTCCTGACAAGGGAGAAATTCTTCACACCTTTAACTTTCTGCTCCAGCTTTACTTCTTAGATCTATCCACTTCCCTTCAAAGTGCTTAGAAAATAAAGCTTGCTTCTAGCCAAATGTAGGAAATATGGAAGGGAAAAGGGTTGGAGGAGGGAAGTATGAGTGTTTGTACTGCATTCTAGCAAAGTGTAGAGGGTCAGAATAAACAATACAGGCAAACAAAAATCTGTTTTGATTGTAAACATAACAAAAATTTTACAAAATTTGAGAAGCTTTAGAAAATTGCACTAGGATGATTTACTCAGATTGCTGTAAATGGTTATTGCTCTTGTAAGTGCATCATGCTTATAAATTCTGATTCTATGAATTTTCAAATGTATAAATGAGAGGACTAGATACTTTAAAAATACAAAAGTAGTTTAGATTAACACTGAATGTAACTTCCTCCCCCCAACCAATCTCTCACTGACTTAATTGGTTTCACCAGAGAAATAAACAAGAAATAAGAATCAATAAACAATTTTACTTCATTTTTACATGATTTAAACTAGATTGAAACTATATAATTTTTTATTAACTTATTCACATTGAATATTTTATTTATTAACCAGTAAAACTGGAAGTATTTTATAGCTCTACAATTATCAAGCCTTAGCAGATCCTTGGAATGGAAATCTACTTTAGTTAAATAGAATCATTTGTGATCACTCCCCAATCTCGTTTTAGAGGCTGTTGCTTTACTGTTTATATTTGTCTCATCCTATCCTCTCTAATTAAATTCAATTAGAAAGTCTTCTAATCATATAATAAAGCAAGGCACAAATAGGTTTAGGCTTTGATCCTTTAAAGGACAAGCACATGGTTCAGAATGTATATTTGAAACTATAACATAGAAAAGTTATATGACTTGGATAAAAATAAAAAGCTAAAGGAAAACAGAATCTAGAAAGATATTGTGTCAGTCCCCTCCCTGCTTCTGACCCGCAGACAAGGGAGGAGACACGATGAGATATCAAAGATCTGAAAGGGCAGCAGGGGACTCAAGGCGTAACAGCGCAAGAATGGTGCTGAGAGGGCACCCTTCATATTTATTGAGCAAATACGTGTTAACAACAATAGAATTCTGTGTGGGGGACTTAATAGACAACCATTAACTAACTCTAAACTTAATCCTTAGAGTCTCCAGTCTCCTGGGGTGCAACGTCTTACAAGGTATTGAGACAATAGCAAGGCAATTAGGTCACCAAAACTTTTGGTCTTGTTTGTTCTGTTCCTGATCACTTATCAGGAATTACAGGAAAAATAATCAAGTCCTATATGATTATACATTTGATTGCTATACTTGATTTATATATTAATCCCACACTTCCCTTATTTTTTTAAATAAAATGTTGAAGTAGTGGGTAAATGTAATAAAGATTAGTTTCTAATAGAAAGCTTTTTAACACAGTTTCCTTTTTCATAAAAGATAATCTATTTTTTAAACCTTGTGATGTAATATAAAGATGGAGAGTAGAGTTTAGTGCAGTAGGAAGGCAAGTGTAGGTGGTCAGTTCCATGCCTTATAGACTAGGTATTGATCCGAGCTAGACAAGGGCAACAAAGCAGCCACGGGTACAGATTTCTCTCAAAACTGGGGGGGTGAGGTTTAAGCCTCACCTCAGTTGACCCCCAATTTCTCACCTGATGGCCCCCTTGCGACTGTGCCTGTCTTAGGTTGTTCCTCCCTTGAGGAATCTAATCCGTCTCTGGCTAACCAGCCATCTTCCGGGGCCATACAGGGAGATGTGAAGTTGGTGAGAGAGAAGCAATATTCTTTGAAAAGGTTAGCTTCTTACTTCTTTGCAGATTTATGCCCCATGGCTTCTATGCCCAGCACTTGTCTTGAGATATCTTTACCAGCTGGAAGGATTATGATACACAGTAATTTTAAGTATGAAGCACAAATTCTAGTAAAGGGCTGTATTTAGGAAGTAAAAAGAAAAGCTATAGAAGTAGCAAAGGAAGAAAATATTAGAAGATTGATTATTTGACACATCTTCTTGTAGAGTAATGTAAGCATGTGTAAGTTTTAACAAACTACTAATGTACACACATTAACATAACAGGAATACAGATACATAACAAAAGCAGACCTACAATTACCGGCCATATCCAATGAAACCAAGAAAACCAGTTAGGCAACCCAGGCATTTGTGAAAACATTAGTAATATGATGAATATTCTCTAATTGATTTTGAATAGTTTGAGAAAAATCAGACAAATTAAAACAACACATTCCTGGAAACTGTTCACATCCCATATGGTCTTTTAACAGCAGACAGTCTATAGTAGCACGATTCTGAAGCACCGCAACTCACACTTCTCCTAGCTCTTGATTGAGTTCAGATAATACAGAAGCAGACAAATTCATTGTCATGTTATATACACAGGCCAGCTTGGATATCTCTCTTTGCATTCCCCTGACAAGTCCAGGAACTGGCAGGAGGAATGCAGCTGCAACTGCAACAGAGGTGGGATCTAGAAGCTTCAAGTTGTCGTCACAATCAGATGGCAGAGCTCAGAGAAATCTTTCATGACTATTTCTGGGATAATCTATTAGAGCAGGAAGGATGCATCCCATGCCACATATGCTTTGCTAATGTGAAGAGAGGGCTTAGGGTGTGGACTTGTACCACCTGCCCTGCCCCTAAGGTAGCCTGGGTTGTTGTCTGTATGCTAGGGCTGTTTACAGTGAAGTCACGGGTTGTGCTGAGATACCCTTCTTTATTTGCGGAACACTCAAACATTACAGGCCAAGTTGCTCGTGGCCTTTTGTACTTTAACTGATCTCCCTGAAGAATGACTCTAGAGCTTAATGTTTAACACAGAGTTTTGGTAGGGGGTTTCCTTGCATGTAGTTACATTGCTCTGACTGCAGATATCCTGCCTTGCTTTTTCCAGAGGCCCTCACTTTATTCTGTCTAAGCTCAAGGTCCCTGTCTCATTCTCCCCTCTACAGATGGAGACCCTAGCTGCTGCTAGGGAAAGGGGGTGATGACCACTCTGGCTGCATCATGCTGAGAGGGGCCACGGTAAAGGGTGCAGTTAGGTCTCCATCACTGGTCAGTTGAGAGGGCCTCGGAAGATTGGCACTTCTATTCTGGGTTCCATTTCTATTACTATTTGCAGTTTTATGGCTTTTAGGCAAGATAGGACAAATTGTGTTATTAGGTTAAGTAGCAACATCTGGAGTTGGATTTTCCTTTCTGGAGCAACTTGACAAGATTAAGAATGTATGGCTGAATATGAGAACTAGAAACAGTAAAATTTTAATTGAAATGATGGGAGAAAACTAAAACATCTGGAGAATCATAGCTAGATATTTTGGGGAAACTAGATATCTGGATCTAGTCTATGTCCCAATGACTAGTATTAGGATTTAGTATAGATAAGGTGCATTATTGAAAAAATACTTTTCTCTAAAATCACCCTCATTTTTATTAGAAGTCACTAGATCAAGAAAATAATTAACACTTGGCTTGACTATTTGCGTAAGTGCAGCAAGAAGAGCAATTGATTACATAGGCTCTTTTAAATGTGCTTTGCTGGAACCTTTTATAAGGAATTTCAGATTGGACTTTTAAAGGCCTCTTGAGGCCAGAAAGCCAAGCCAGATTTGCCATCAGGTTTTGCCTGAAGTACCTGTATATTTGGGTGAATTCCTCTCTTCTTGAGGTCCCCGAGACATTTTGAGGTTCCTTCACCTGCCAGGAAGTGACCTTCCTTACTCATCTGGTAAGGCTGCTAGGAACCCTGTAAGCAAGGTACCAGGCCAGTTCTTCCAAGGGGCTTTGTTGGCTTTATAACGTCAACCTTAGTTCCTTAAAGCTGTTCATATCTGAGTTTATGCACATGTCTCTCAGGTATGACATTCCAATCAAAGCCTTTGTAACATAACCTGTGTTTTTAATTGGTCCTCTTACAAGAAAAGCAGATTCTTACTGAACTTATGCAAATAAACATACTGCCATGAAATAAAAAAATACTGAAAGCTATTAAATTCTTGAGGGGTCAGGTAGAGATAAAGATAAATGTTTCAATTCTGCTAATAAAGGTATTGTTATTTATGAAACTGTTGTCAGTCAGCTTGAAAGAAAAAGCTTAAAACACTTTATCAGCAACATTTGAAACAAAAAGCCACAAAATCATTTCCCTTAGTTTACTTAATCTTATGTAAACAATACCTGTCCTGCTGAATGAAATCTAGTTCTTTACTAGTTTAGGAGTAATAAAACAGTGACTATAAATGACAAAAGACTTACAAATGACAGTGGTTAAAGATCTATAAGACAGCTGACATAAGAAAATTTGGATATTTCTGTAACATAAAACATTCAGTAACAAAGTTTAGCGTCATTCCCTTTGACAGTGCTTTCCAGGTAAATATATATCAGATAAATAAGCCAAATTAGCCAAATATCTTCCCCGATGAGAAAAAATTCCTCTAACATGTTCCAGGGGCCCTCTGGAAAATATCAGAGTTAATTAGAGGTAAAAGCACCTTTTTGAATTTGATTTTGGAAAGTTGTCAGAAGGAAGTTTCTTTGGCATTTCCTTAAATAAGATTATAGGTTGCCATGAAGCAATACTTATCCGTTTAACTAGAATGACAACAAAATACTTCCAAGGCAGATACAGAAGTTTACACAGTTGTTAGCAAAGTTTAACTTTTAGTCCTTTAATATTAAGATTTCATTTTCTTAAATACTCAGACAATTCATTGAGACTTTAAGCATGAGAAACTACTTTGATAAAACAATTATAAAACTTTTTGCAATTTTTCAACATTAAGAGCAGACTAACAGTTTAAGAAAACTGTCTTTTTAACTGAAAACAAAATTCTAATTTTGCTGTGTACTTGATATCGAGACTCATTTGCCTTAATTTCACATAGCATAACTATATTAATTTTTCCACAAGCTTTCTACAACTTTCCTTTTCATTCAGTGTTCTCCCTCTTTAAATAAATAGCTGTACTTTAGAACAAAGTTACTCTCTTTTATCAAAAGGCACAATTTTTAGCATGCAGAAATATTTTCCTTATTATTTTAAGTCATTTTAATCAAAATTTAAAATCATTAGGAACTTTAATTTTCAGTGAACACTGAGAAGTAGGCTATTGTAAACTGTCACACTAACATTCTTTAGATTGACAAATTTATGAACACACTTTATAATTTCTGGAACCGTGTGCTTTATAGCACAATCTCTCACTAAGCACAAAATATGTCTACTTAACTTTAGCAAAACTTTTAAGATTTTAGGTTACTACAAAGATTCTGTGGCTGTTTGAAGGTATACACACTATAACACACTGTAATACATTAACACACTGTTAGTAGGATGTTTACTTGCTACACTTATTTACTTATTCCTAACAAGTATGCACACAAAACTTTTACCAAATACACAAAGTCAAGCCTCTCTTTAAGCACTTTTTCCTGAAAGATATAACAGATAACATCAACTTTAGTGACTTTAGGTAAACTTAGGCAGCTGATAACCATAAGGACATGTCCATTTCAGTTTAACTTAAATTAGCATTGCTTAGTATCTTTTATTATAATTTTCTGGAAGTTTTAGAATGCCCAATTTTTATAAGCATTTGTCTTTAAATCAATTTTTATTAATACCATCCGGAGGTAGAAAAATATTTTTCATTTACACACTTAGACACACAACCATACAGATTGAGACATGACTAAAGTTAGCAACACTTTTCATAAAAGAACATATACACAGGCAGATAAACTGATACAAAGATTTGAGTTACTAATGTCCAATTGCCTTCTTTCCTTTTAGCTCATTTGACTAAAAGTATCTCAGTTTTCAAGAGTACACTCTAAACGTGAGCAGATTACATAACTGGGTTAAGGTTTAGATGGCCCCATACTAACAGGGCTGATGAAGGCTCTGAACTGACAGGACTGTGTGTGTCTAGGGGGCTGGAAATAAAATACAAGTACAATTCTAGCACCAGTTATTTAAAATCAGGCTGTATTGCAGAAGATAAATTTCTTCCATTTCAGGGAGTCTAGTTTAAAAATCTCCCAATGTTTGAAGATAATAATGAACTCAATAAGAATAGATTTTCACCAAAAAAATTTAGAGTAGTCTATGGGACTTTTGACTATTTTCCTTCTTTGTGGTAAAATATATTTAGCTGCATAACTTTATAATATTGTATACTTTTCTCAGGGGTCAAGTCTTTCTAATCAGAGTTAAGACTGGTGGCTGATACTAATCATCTTTTAAGTGGCTAACGGGTGCTCAGACACATTTTATGAGATAAAGAGTACAGCATTTATTCAGGAATAAGAGCAATCTCTTACCTTGCAGTGGGGGGCATCAGGTTCTGTGAAACTGATGAAGTTAGGAGAGAGTTAGGAATATCCCCTGCCTCACTCAGAGGCCAGGGCAGCCTGAAGAAGCAGGCTGGAAGTCAGAGAGACAGAGAGACACTCCTCATGGATACCCAGGCAGGCCCTCCGGGCCTGATTCCAGACACAGGGACCTTTGAGGAGGCCCTGAAGTGTAGCTTCAGCCTAGACTCTAGCAGGTGCCCACAGCCTTCCTCAGTTCCTCACATTCGAGGAGATGCCTCTGAAAGGGAATCCTGGCCTCCACTCAGGAAACTTTCCCAGCTCCCAAGGGAGATGGAGGATCCACTGAGGGAGATGCAGGGGAGCCTATCACTCGAGACTTTGAGATCAACAGCTGGGCTAGTCCCATTTAAGTGACTGATGAGCACCCGATGCTGTGTGCCATAGACGGCTTCCTTCTATAAGGACAGTGAGAGAAAAAGCAGGCTTGGATGCCGATACTCACCTCCGATGTTATTCCAGACAAGCCCCCAAAGATAATGCCGGGGTTCTTGTTTGCAGAGCTGATAACTGAACTTAGCAAACAGTCAAGGTAGAAGAGCTAAGGAGAGGCTTTTATTTAGAGATATAGTGAGAGGACAGACATCTCCTGACTCACACCAGGAGGGAACAAGAGAGACCTGTGCACATAATTTTGACAAACTGTAGGGCTGTTTAACATTCCTTGAGGAAGTACTTCCTATTGGAATCCTTCTGAAGGAGCTTGTAAATTTAAGGAGGGTACAGTAAAAGCAAACTTTTCCCTATCTGCCACAGCTAAAGGAATTGTAAAAAATCTTTAAGATTAATGATAACCATGTCCCAGTCTTTCATAATCATAGCTGGAGAAGGGAGGCCTTCTTGTAAAGGACCCATAGGTTTAAGGACTGCATTAATTTGTCTTAAGTAATGTAAGAGTCTCCATTTTCAAGACTCTGTTTTATAATGAATACAGGGGAATTCCACGGGCTTGTGGAAAATTCTAATCTATCTAACTGAAGCTGTTCTTGAACTAATGTGTGTAAGGCTGCCAGTTTTTCTTTACTGAGGGGTCATTGATCCACCCAAACAGGTACAGGGATAATGTTCCCCTGTCTGTGAGCCTTTTTGAAATCTCTTATTACGCCAACAGCTTGTCTTGAAGGTTCCTTGTGGCAGCAACCAATAACAATATTTTTTAATATATTTGTGAAGTTGAGCAAAGTCTTTTTTAGACGTTTTCAGTCCTGAGGTTTTCAGGAGGGCACGGAGGAATTTTAAGTAATCCTTCAGTTTATCTGCTTCAGTTTTATGTTGACCCATTATAGTGTCCCTGACATCTCGACCCTGTCCCTATGTACACTTTCGTGGGAGTCTTAGTGGGTCAATGATCTTCGAAGCTTCCCTGCTCTGAGTTTCAAGGGTCCCTGTTTGGGTCCCACTTGTAGGACCCCTCCGTGCTTCTTGTGAGAAACACACTCACTGGTCCAAATTCAATAAGTGGACACGGAGACAAAGAAAACAGCGGAGCGAGGCTTTAATGATGGTCTTGCAAGATCGGGTGTCTGGTTGGCAGGCACACCTGGGCAGTTTCATGCCAACAATTTATCTCCTAGTGAGCGAGTCCCTCCGCTGGTTCCTTACTGGCTGAGGACTACAGGCTTCACATTCTTCCCCGGACGTCACCTAAGCCAGTTATATCTTTCCTTTACGTTTGTCTTAATCTTATTGGTAGGTTTAAAAAACTCAAACAGGTATTGCCAGGCCCTTATCAATCCCCCACCCCCACTCTCAGCCTGAGCAGCTTCCACCACGTGGCCCTTTGTTAATACCTTACTGTTAAAATGTTTAAACCTCCTAGTGGGAATAAATCACATTTAGGTTTTATACTCTTTCCTAACAGTTCCCCCCTCTTTTTATTTAAGAATTTCTGATTTTATTCCCAGTAATGTATTTTAATTTATGCTTGGTCCTTTCTCAAATTTCTCTAATAGCTTTTTACTCTCTTCCTCATAGTTCAATTTTTCTTCTAATAACATAAGATTATTTTGGGTGAAGGTCATAGGTATTTGCTTGTTTATGGCTGCCTCTATAAGCTTTTGAGCCAAGCCTCTCACACAAGGGATGATACAGCATCCTACAGCAGTTACAAGTCCCACAACTATAATAAGAGATGTTAAAACAGAGGTAACCATAGCTTTCCATTTTCCAAACCATCCTTCCAACCAGTCTGTAAAAGGGTCACTGGTGCCAGAGTTTTCAGCTAATTCATTAGCTAAAGTGGTGAGTCCCTGTAGGGCTTTAGTAACAGTACCATCAGGGGCAGTATTATGTGGGATAAAAGTACAGTATTTTCCTTGTAACACAACACAGACCACTCCTTTTTCAGCTAACATATGCTATTCTGTTTTCCCAGGCCATGTTGCTGGTAGCACCTAGTTGGCTAGCTACTCCTGGAAGAGCATCCCTGGTATAGTTAATAATAACCTTTTGTTGATTATAGTAAATACAACTGACCAAATTTACCTTTTTGTTGATGGTGGACACCAAAATAGTGCTGACTTAAACCCTACAGCTATTTGGTTTTTAGCTTTAAATTCATTGGGACTCCCCTAGGGGACTCCTATTGAGTCAATGGATACTTGTAATGATCTTCGATTTTCTAGGAAAACTTTTTTTGTTGAGTGTGGAGAGAAATGCCAGGGTAAATGGAATAGCCAATTGGACTAAAGTTCAAGTCCTAGTTCAGTTGGGTGGCAATGAGTAGCGCAGGTTCCCCTTTCCACAGTACCACCAAACATCTGCTCAGGGGATGCATAATTTCGAGAAGTTGCCCTCTTTAGAGACATTTAGGGCACTTACAAGTCAGTAAGTTTCCCACAGGAGTTGTGAAACCTTCCCCTTGCCTAGAGAGGCATGAGGAGTGATTCATCTTCCCTATGGAAAAAGAGGGGATTGCCCTCGGGTCTGACTTCTTTAGTGCATGAAAGAGTAAAGACAAGCCCTTGCAAGTCTCATTTTCCCAAGCGTCCTTGTCCTGGTACAAGGCCAACATGCAATTCATCCCAGTGGGATCTGTGTCCCAGCCAGAGTGAATGGGACCACCTGCACCTGTGGCCATTCAGCAGCACATGTGTAACAATCGCTTTTATTCAAAGTGAGTACTGAAAATTTAACCCACTCTACCCAGGCATTGGTGTCTCCATAACCTATCTCTATTTCAAGAGTCTGTTTTAGATCTTTTATCTCTGTTACAGTAACTAGTCTAGGGTCATTTTGGGGAAACTCTGGCTCAATATATCCCTCAGGATTGGGGGTGGCCACTATAGGTGAAGTCTTGCCTCTGATTAAATTAAGACCAAACCTTCCCACAGGATCTACTCCAATGACATCTGCACTGAGTCCATCTTGAAGTCTATGTATAGTTAATAAAAGGGGTTTACACTATCTGTCCTGGCAATTGTCAGGAGGAATTTCTTTAGCTAAGTGGAGCTTTCTTTTTAAAGATTTTTCTACTGCATGAGAGGCCGTCCACCCTTGAAACTGGGTAGTCCTACTTGCCTTTTTTATTCTATTAAGATTTGTCCATTCAGGACAGAGATACTTATTATCTAGAACCTGACAAGCATCAAACCTAATGGTTTGGAGGCTTGATGTTTTAGTAATATTGATTACCAGTTTGCCAAGATAACCAGGAGTTCCTTCCCATTCTAGGGCTTCCTGTGACTTGCCTATGAAATACAGAGTTAGAAGGATAAAAGTTAACATTTTTAGGTTCTTTTTAGTTTCAGCCTTAAGGGTTGGTTAGCCACCTGGGATACCTGCCAATTCTCTGTTTTGTCCCCAGATCCCCCAGTCAGTTTCTTTACTCTGGTGTAATGAGTCCAACCCTTTTCAGCCATCCTCACTGCAGTCTCTGTGATCAGGAGCACTTGGTAGGGGCCTTCCCAGCTGGCTGGAGTCCATCTTCTTTCCAGGATTTTACTAACACCAGGTCTCTAGGCTGGAAGCAGTGAGCGAAGAACTCAAGTGGGGGAGTCTGGGTGAGGAGTCCTTTTAGCTTAAGACAAGATAGGTTAGAAGACATGGCCAGCACATATTCCCTTAAAAATTGATCTTTTGTTTCCACAGTGGGCAAGTCTATTGCCTTTCCCAGATATGGTAGCTCATATAATAATCATTATTCCCTGTAGTACTTTTGAAGTAAAATGACTCCCGTTATCTGAGTCAACATTTTCTATTAACTCAAACTTAGGAATAATTGCTCTAAAAGTACCTTTATCACTGATCCTGCTGTTGCAGTTGTTAATGGGTGGGCTTCCACCCATCCAGTGAGATGGTCAACAATCACTGCTAAATATTTAAGCTTTCCCACTTTCAGCATCTCAGTAAAGTCAATCTGAATACTTTGGAATGATTTTATTCTTAGGAGTCTCTCTCCACATACTGGCTTTCTCATACACTTCTTATTAATTCTTTGGCACATTATGCAGCTCCTACAAACCTGTTTAGCAATGGTGTAAATGCTAATACACCCATAAACCTTTTGCAAAGCATCACACATCGCCTGAGGACCCCAATGGCTCCCTCTATGTAACATGTTCATCAGCTCTCTCATAATAGGCTGGCCGATCACTTCTCTCCCATCTGGCAAAGTCCACTGCCCTTTCTCATCTCGAAGTGCCCCCACCTCCTGTAGCTTCTCAATCTCTCAGAAAATTTTGGGATCAATGAGATTTTAGAGATATTTGGAGTGAGGTTCAAAAATCTAATTTCATCCTCAGATGCAGCCTCTTTAGCAGCTACATCAGCAATTCTATTACCCATAGCTTCATAAGAACTTCCTTTCTGGTGACCATTCACATGTGTTATAGAAATCTCAGCTGGAAGTATAAGATTTTCCAGAACCTCCTTAATTAATTCCCCATGAATCAATTCCTTTCCTTTACTGTTTATGAGACCTCTTTCTGTCCAAATTTTTCCAAAGGTATGGACTACTCCAAGTCTGATATTCTATGAGGTTTATGTAACTATGGCTCAATTCTGATTGGCCTTCAGCCTCCCTTGCACATAAGCAGCTGGTTGGATTGAGACAGTGTCTGTGGTTAAGATCAGGTCATCTTTTTCAAGTAAACTTGCTTCATGTTTTAAAATTTGAGAATCTATTAGTCAGTGCCCAGCCCACTGATTAAGTATGACCTGAAGCTAGTGAGGAGTACTGACTGTGAGGGTTCCTCCAAGTTAATTTCCTGCTCTCTTCCACCAGTAAGGTCGTGACTGCGATGGCCTGAACACATTTAATCCATCTTCAAGAGACAGGGTCCAATAGTTTAGACATAAAGGCCACTGGTTGTTTATTTCCTCCCCAGGCTTGGGTCAAAACCCTACAGAGAACCTTGTTCAACAGTAACAAACTAGTAAAACGGCTTCTGTAAAGATGGGAGTGCCAGGACTGGAGTAGTGACTAAGGATTGCTTTCAATTCCCCTAGAATTTGCAGTTCCACTGGGTCCATTGGAGAGGGTCTGGATCTCCCTCTAAAAATTTGAAATACAAGCTTCTAGCCTCTCTTCTAACAAACACTTTTTGAGCTTCTCTCAGTAATTCCTCTATAGATTTCTCATTCCATCCATCTAAATTCTGTAATTTCTTAGCAATATCTGGCCAACTTTTGGTTACAAAATTGACTTTTAAAAGACCCTGTCCTACCTGAGCTTCTAGGTCAAGTCCTGAATACTTTCTCATTTGGTCCCTGAGTCCCTGTGAAAATGCAGTTGGGGTTTCTTCCTTTTCCCACTGAACTTCAAACACCTTAGAAACATTTTGAGATCTTAGGACCAATTCCCCAATTCCCTTTATAATTAGCCCTTGAAGATCCTACATTTTAATTCTATCCCCTAGATTATTATTATCCCATTTAGGATCTACATTTGGGAACTTTTGTTCCACTGGCTGGACACCCTGGCCCAGTGGGTGTTTTTGGTCCCAAATGGACACAGCAGCTCTCCTGATCACTCCCCTCTCACCACCAGGGAATAGGATATTCATGATGGACATCAGTTCAACCTAAGTATATATATTAGGTCCCAGGAATTGACCTAATTGGTCCACTAGGCCAAGGGGATCTTCTAGCAATGCTTAAAACTTCTCACCTCAGTACCCATGAGGGGAGCATTAACAAATTTTCCCTTGTCCTAGTGGGACCTCTCTCAATGGAAACACCTTGGGATTCCTGGTAGACTCCCTAGAAGGCAAGGGGAAACTGTAAGGTTGAAGGCACTGGGGGGAGGAGTGAGCACATCAGACACTGATGATGTGCCAAAAAGTCCCTGGCTGCTGCCCCCTCCCAACCTGAAAAATGTGCCTTAAGCTAGCCAATCCTTGCTCCGCTGTAAATCTAAGCTCTCCCTCCCCCTACCTTCTTTAAAAACTTGCTGCCTGCCCTGCTGGGTGTGACTTCCCCAGCCTCCATTTCCATAGACTAGGGAACCTTGCCTGGGGCGTTGAAATAAACTGCCTGGCCCTTTGTTGCCTCTCTTTGCCTGCTTATTTTGGCTAGAATTTATCTTACATTTAGTGCCAAAATCCCAGGAAGGAGCATGAGCGTGGGGCCCCGACCGGCCACCAGTGGCCCCTCCCCCTCCTTCCCTGACCCAGGACCTCAGCCTGCTCTCTGCTGCATGGACTATTTTCTGGTGAGTCCCTCAGTTTCCTTCGGTCTGCTTCCCTTCCTAACTCCATTTCACCTGGTCCATTAGAAATCGTAGGTACGTCCAGGTGGGGGCATCTGGCCCCTTGGGCATCCAGCCCACCCTCTGCAGGCATCCAGCCCACCCCTGGCCCTGCAGTGTGGCAGACATCCCTCACCCAGGCTCTCAGGACGCCTCCCTTGACTTGGTGCGCTTGGGACGATGGGCGCTCCTCTAGGTGGGATTAGTTGAGAAGTGGCGCAGACATGGGGAACCAGCCCTCAAAAGCGGAGGCTCAGACCCCGTTGTGGTGTCTCATTTCTAATTTGGCTACTCTATATTTGTCCCAGGAAGTTTGCAAATGGAAGCTAGTCTTTCTTTGCTCTGAGGCCGGGCCTCAGTATCCCTTGGAGAATCAATCTCGCTGGCCCCAAGGGAACTTTCAATTTTGGCCTCCTCACTGACTTGATTAATTATTGCCACCAGAGCGGAGAGTGGGGTGAAATCCCATATGTGCAGGCTTTTTGGACTTTGTGCTCCCGCCCAGACCTTTATGTTAAGTGTTCAATGAGTCAGGTTCTTCTAGCCCGATCTCCAGTTAAAGATTGTCGGCCTCTTACTCTGCCCAGTCCTTTCTTTTCAGATCCACCAGAAGACCTCAGTTGCCCTCCTCCATCAGCTCACCATCCCCTCCCCCCCTCCACCACCATCTTTAAGTCCTTTGTGTTCACACGTGTCGCCGCCATCTTAAAGTCCTACATTCTCAACCATGCTGTTGTCCTGCTCTCCTCTTCCGGTGGCTACACCCCCCCTCTCCTTCCACCTTCACCACCCTCTTCCCCCACCAGAACACACTCCTCCCACCCTCTGGTTCCAGAAGCCATGGACAAGAAGCTGAAGAAAAAGAAAGTAATTAGATATCAGTAAATCAAGTCTTTATATCGGTTTGTCTGTCTGTGTATATGTTTTTGGGTAAGAAGTGTTGCTGACTGTAGTCATTGTGTCTCAGTTTGTATGTTTATGTGTCTAGGTGTGTAGATGAAAAATATTTTCCTACCTCCAGATGGTATTAATAAAAATTGATTTAAAAACAAGCACTTGTGAAAATTAGGCATTCTAAAACTTCCAGAAAATCTGATAAATGTTAAGCATTAATGCTAATTTGAGTTTGGCTGAGGTGGGCATGTCCTTGTGGTTATCAGCTGCCTAAGTTTACCTATGGTCATTTAAGTTGATGTTATCTGCTAAATCTTTTAAGAATAAAATGTTTAAAGGCTTAGCTTTGTCTAATATTCAGTAAAGGTCTTGTAAGTAATCTAGCATAGTTGTTACTAATGAGTAAACTAAATAAGTGTGGCAAGTTAACACCTTTTTAATTGTGTGTTACAGTATGTATACCTATCTACAGCCTAAAAATCTTTGTGGTAACCTAAAACCTTAAAATTTTGCTAACTTAAAAAGATATACTTTGTGCTTAGTGAGAGATTGTGTTGTAAAGCTCATAGTTAACAGAAATTATAAAATGTTCATAAATTTGTCAATCCAGAGAATGCTAGTGTAACAGTTTACAATAGCCTGCCTCTCAGTGTTCACTAAAAATTGAGGTACCTAATAGTTTTAAGTTCTAATTAAAACTACTTAAAGTAATAAGGAAAACATTTCTGCATACTAAACAATGTGTCTTGATAAAATAAAGTAACTTTGTTCTAAAGTACAGCTGTTTATTTAGAGAGAGAACTCTAAATATAAAAAGGAAAGTTGTAGAAAGCTTGTGGAAAGATTTAATATGGTCATGCTATTTAAATTTAAAGCAAATGAGTCTTGGTATCAAGTACACAGCAAAATTAGAATTTTGTTTTCAGTTAAAAAGACTAGGTTTTCTTAACTGTTAGTCTGCTCTTAATATTGAAAGACTGCAAAAAGTTCTCTAATTGTTTTATCAGAGCAGTTTCTCATGCTTAAAGTCTCAATGAGTTGTCAGAGTATTTAAGAAAATGAGATCTTAACATTAAAAAGACTAAAACCTAAAGTTTGCTAACAACTGTGTAACTTTTATTTGCCTTTGAGGTATTTTTTTGTCATTCTAGTTAAATAGATAAGTATTGCTTCATAGCAACCTATAATCCTATTTAAGCAAGTGCCTTAAAACTTTTAACAGCTTCCCAAAATCAAATTCAGAAAAGTACTTTTACCTCTAGTGAATTCTGATATTTTTCAGAGGGCCCCTGGAACATGTCAGAGGAACTTTTTCTCATTAGAGAAAGTATTGGGCTCATCTAGCTTATTTATCTGATATATAATTACCTGCTTAATTACCTAGAAAGCACTGTCAAAGGGAATGATGCTAAACTTTATTACTGAATGTTTTGTGTTACAGAAATATCCAAATGTCCTTATGTCAACTGTCTTACAGTAAGCTCTCATCAGATCTTTAACCATTGTCATTTGTAAGTCTTATGTCATTTATAGTCACTGTTTTATTACTCCTAAACTAGCAAAAAACTAGATTTCAGCAGAACAAGTATTAGTTACATAGGATTAAGTAAACTAAAGAAGATGATTTTGTGGCTTTTTGTTTCAGATATTGCTGATAAAGTGTTTTAAGCTTTTTCTCCTAAGCTGACAAGTTTAGTAAATGACTGTCTTTATAAACAGAATTGAAACTTTATCTTTCTCTCTACCTGATCCCTCCAGAATTTAAAAACTCAGTAACTATTTTTATATTTCATGGCAATATGTTTATTTGCATAAGTTCAATAAGAACCTGCTTTCCTTGTAAGAAGACCAATTAAAAACACAGGTTATACTACCAAAGCTTTGACTGGAATGTCATACCTGAGAAACATGTACATAAACTCAGATATAAACAGCTTTAAGGAACTAAGATTGACTTTATAAAGCCAACAAAGCCCCTTGGAAAAACTAGCCTGGTACCTTGCTTACAGAGTTCCCAGCAGCCTTGCCAGGTAAGGAAGGTCACTTCCTGGCAGGTGCAGGAACCTCAAGATGTCTTAGAGACCTCAAGAAGATAGGAATTCACCCAAATCTACAGGTACTGCAGGCAAAGCCTGATGGCAAGTCTAGCTTGGCTGTCTGGCCTCAAAAATCCTTTAAAAGTTCAATCTGAAATTCCTTATAAAAGTTTCCAGAAAAGCACATTTAAAAGAGCCTATGTAATCAATTGCTCTTCTTGCTGCACTTATGCAAATGATCAAGCCAACTGTTAATTATTTTCTTAATCTAGCTACTTCTAATAAAAATGAGGATGATTTTAGAGAAAAGTATTGTTTCAGTAATGTAGTCTTATCTATACTAAATCCTAATACTAGTCATTGAGATGTAAACTCGATCCAGAATTTTAGTTTCCCCATGATAACTGGCTATGATTCTCAATTAGACTCTTCATATTTCTAGTTCTCATATTCAGCCATGCATTCTTAATCTCATCAAGTTTGTCCTTCCAGAAGAGAAGCGGCAACCTTCCGAGGCCCTCTCAACCTACCAGTGACAGACATCTAGCTGCACCCTTTACTGCACCCCTTCTCAGCATGAAGCAGCCGGAGCGGTTGTCACCCCTTTTCCCTGGCAGCAGCTAAAATCTCTATCTGTAGAGGGGGAAATTAGACAGAAACCATAAACTTAGACAGAATAAGGTGAGAGCCTCTCGAGAAAACAAGGCAAAATATTTGCAGTCACAGCAATGTAACTACATGCTACAAAACCCTCCCCACAACACCCCTTGTCAGCTAGAAGTAGCCAAATCAAGTCATCGCCCATTATGACCAAAAGGCTGGAATGTAAGGTAGAAGGCACTGGGGGGAGGAGTGAGCACATCAGACAATGATGACGTGCCAAAGTCCCCGGCTGCAGCCCCCTCTCAACCTGAAAAATGTGCCTTAAGCTAGCCAATCCTTGCTCCGCTGTAAATCTAAGCTCTCCCTCCCCCTACCTTCTTTAAAAACTTGCTGCCTGCCCTGCTGGGTGTGACTTCCCCAGCCTCCATTTCCATAGACTAGGGAACCTTGCCTGGGGCATTCAAATAAACTGCCTGGCCCTTTGTTGCCTCTCTTCGCCTGCTTATTTCGGCTAGAATTTATCTTACAGAAACTCAAAGTCCTTCTTACATTGTTAAGTCCAGGGAGAGGAAATCCTGGGGCAAAATAGCTCTAAAAACTGAAATCAGTCAAAGGGAGAAATAAAGTTTAAAATCTATTTATTGCTCACAAGCTGCAGTCTGGGGCCATTTCTCTCTTTCAGGCTCCAGCATCAGCCAAAAACCGCCCTCCCCTCACCTCTCAGGTACAGATAAGCCCTCCTTGCCTAGGTAATTACCCATTGATGTGGAGATGAACTTCTGTCCACCCCTGAGGAAAGCTGAAAATGCACTAAAGCCATACTTCTTTCCACCTCTGAATGCCTGTTGATATGCAGTAATGCCAAAGCCAGGCAAGATATTCTGGAAATGTTACAATTTTACCCACAGGGAGGGAGATAAGAAAGTGGGTCCCAATGTTAAATAGATATGAGTGGGGTGGAAAGAGAAAAAGGCCAGGAAAGTCCACTAAAAAGACCCAGAGTTAATTAATTAAAGCTCAAAAAGACAGGAGCAAGTTGACCTGGAATGTTTGACTATTTCTCAGATAAAGGAGGGTACCTCAGCATAGCCTGTCTTTATTATGTTAATCATACAGGCCCAGCCTCTTATTTTCTTTTTTTAACTCTACCTATATGCTATTTTTTTCTTTCCAACCCCAATCAAATAGTCTGCAACCCAGGCAATCAATTCAGCAAGCAGGTGCAGCCATAAACAACATAGCAGAAGGCAGGAAGGATTTCATCCCAAAGATTGCATTTTAATATCCAGGAGGTCAAGAAGCATGACTCTCAACTTACTCATTAACAAACAGACAGTAACTCTGCCCCCTTGGAAGAAGGGCAGACAGTCCTGATATGCTCCCAAACCAGGAAGCTGCTATCCTGGGAGGGACTAAAGCAGTAAATTTCTTGTGTTATGCTAATTTTGCAGAATTACCCAGAGGACTGATAAGAAATATAATGTCTCATCAAAGGTACTTGAGACCACCTAACAAGTCTACACCTCCAGGTCCCAGCCACACTCTTAAAGAATCCTTAAAAAGGGAACCCCCAACTCCTGGGGCACTCCTCTCTCTGAGGCCACCAGCACCCTCAAAGTGTACAACCTTTTAACTTCAAACTTTCTCCAACCTCCCAGGGTGCCCCTCCCTGCCGAGGCCACTGGCACTTTCTCTCTCCCCTAGTAACTCCAAACAAAACTCTCACTCCACCTCACCGCAGTGTCCCCGCCACTCAAGTCTCTGCTGCAGCTGTGGTGGTGAAAGGGACCGAGGAAAACACACAATGCTCTCCCAACACCAGGGCTTGTCCTGGGCAGTCTCTTGTAGTTCCTCCTCCTTAGCTTTCCCTTCTCTGGTGTTAGGGGAAATAGGGGAAGTGCCCTTAGTAACCAACAGATTCCTCAGGTGAACTGGAGGCTTTTTACTATCCAAAAAAATAACTTCAACCTGGCAAAGACAGTTTTCATCTGATGTAACTTTAATCCAGACAAACAGCAAAACTTGATTATCTTCTGTTTGTCCTTAACCCGGTACAGGAGGCGTCCCCACAGGACTTTAACCTTCACCCCAGCAGGCTATCTGGGGGGAATTCCAAGGGAGCTCATCTGGTTCCCTTTCCCTGCTTCCCTAGGCCTAGAATTTGTATTTCTCTTCTTTCAAGAGGTCCCTGTGTCTGAGATCCCTGTGTACTCAACCCCCCCATAATGGAAGATTCTTGCACACACCCCAAGATAACACGTCTCAGCCACACACACTCCACCTCTGAAAAATGCCCGACCACCAAGGCAGCACATATAGCCCAATTTTTCTACCTTGGCTCATGCACGAGGTTGCCTGGTTGCCACAGTGCCTGTGTTTTCTCCCCTGCATCGGTCACGCTGTCTCTGCACAACAGTCTTGGGTCTCCCCTCGGCTTCCGTGCGAAGGTGAGATGCCCAGACACAGCGGGCCACCCAAAGCCAGGTAGGATGCATCTTCCCACTCCGCTTGGGCCCCCACCATGCACAGGCAAGAGGATCCCAGACGAGCCCCCAAATTGTGAGAAACACACTCATTGGTCCAAATTCAATAAGTGGACACGGAGACGAAGAGAACAGCGGAGTGAGGCTTTAATGACGATCTTGCAAGATTGGGTATCTGGTGGGCAGGCACACCTGGGGAGTTTGGTGCCAACAATTTATCTCCTAGTGCGCAAGTCCCTCCCCTGGTTCCTTACTGGCTGAGGACTACAGGCTTCACATTCTTCCCCCAATGTCGCCTATGCCAGTTATATCTTTCCTTTACATTTGTCTTAATCTTATTGGTAGGTTTAAAAAACTCAAACAGGTATAGCCAGGCCCTTATCAATTCCCCCACCCTCACTCTCAGCCGGAGCAGCTTTCACCACGTGGCCCTTTGTTAATACCTTACTGTTAAAATGTTTGAACATCCTAGTGGGAATAAATCACATTTAGGTTTTATACTCTTTCCTAGCATTCTGACCCGCAGACAAGGGAGGAGATGCGATGAGATATGGAAGATCTGAAAGGGCCAGCCAGGGGATTCAAGGTGTAACAGCACAAGAGTGGTGCTGAGAGGGCACCCTTCATATTTATTGAGCAAATACGTGTTAACAACAATAGAATTCTGTGTGGGGGACTTAATAGACAACCATTAACTAACTCTAAACTTAATCCTTAGAGTCTCCAGTCTCCTGGGGCGCAACATCTTGCAAGGTATTGAGACAATAGCAAGGCAATTAGGTCACCAAAACTGTTTTGGTCTTGTTTGTCCTGTTCCTGATCACTTATCAGGAATTACAGGAAAAATAATCAAGACCTATATGATTATACATTTGATTGCTCTACTTGATTTATATATTAATCCCACAATATCACTTTAATCAGAGGGAGAGGGGAGAGAGATACATTACCCAGTGACATTATTTGAGAGTCATTTTGTATAGCTTTTTCATTTATACAAAAAGTTCAGATTATTCTGTAGTATGTAATTATTTTAAAGCATCCAGAAGCTTTTCTTAAAAGGAAAACTGTTCTAGAAATTAGTTTATGTATTCATTGCTAATTTCATAGGACTTTAAACTCCTCAGTGAAGGAAAATAGTTCATTAGGTTTTCATTGAAAAAAACAGTGGTAGGCAGAATAATTGCCCCACTGCTCCTCAGAAGTCCAGGTCCTAATCCCCAGAACCAGTGAACATGTTACCTTTCATGGCAAAAGGGACTTTGCAAGTGTGATTGAGTTAAGGATTTTTCAGTGAAGAGATTATCCTGGATTGTCTGGCTGGGTCCAGTGGAATCACAAAGGTCCTTTTATAAGTGAAAGAGAGAGACAGAAAAGTCATATCTGATGGTGGAAGCAGAGGGCAGAGTGATGCAATGGCTGGCTTTGAAGATGAAGGGGCTCCAAACCTAGAAATGAAGGCAGTGTGCAGAGGCTGGAAAAGCCAGAAATGGATTCCCCATATGAGCCTGCAGGAGGAACATAGCCCTGCTGACAACCTTGATTTCAGCCCCATGATACCCATTTCAGACTTCTGACCTCCAGAACTGCAAGAAAATTAACTTGTATTGCTATAAACAACTATGTTTATGGTTATTTGTTTTAGCACCAATAGGAAAGTAACACAGGAACATTTCATTAATCTTCTAGTACTTTTAATATCCTGTTAGGTCAGAAATTCAGCATTTGAATAATTATGTCTCATATTATTATCCTGTTTGTGCTTTTAAAACATGCTTTTTTCTGGTTGCTAGTAACTGTCATGTTTTCACTAAATTTCACTTGCTATTTACTTTAAGAACATATCCCAAAGTTAAAATCTGGAGGCTAATGCACATATGATGAAGGGTATCCACCTTAGCATTGCAAGACAAACTTGGTGAACATAGCTCATACATTTAAGTATGTGGCAATAGCTACCTAGGAAATCTCAAGAGATTAAATAAATCCAGTGGCCCAACCACAGAGCTGGCCCAACAGCTAGAAAGCTGTTAACAAGTTGAAATTTGTTTAAAAAAATAGAATCTGACTTTGGAAAACAAAAATGGCAACATTAACAAAGCTACTTTGATGTGACTCTCTAGCATAAAGCTGTTCTTTTTAACAGTTGTTGAAAACAAGTTAAGTCATTGTCAGAAAGAGTTGAGTTTTATTTAAAAAATAGACTTATCCCTTTAATGTAGATAGAGAGAGCTGGCTGACAATTATTCTTATCTCATTTCACTAATATTTTAATGGTGATAGCTGCCACTGTGAAGGATACATAGTGCCCGCCCTGCCTCTTTCTGATACAGCAATTCTTTGTGATACAACTTTGTGATCCTGATACTCTTCCTTTTCATGGAGAGGTATTATTTAGTGACACTCTTTAGGAAGTTATAATTAAAATCTTTAAGGATTATAAGACCTTCAGATAACTAAAACAATGACATATGCTCCCAAAAGAAAACAGCTTTCCTTCTTTTGCCAACCCACTGACAAATTTGGAAAAGATACAGTTCCAAACATAATATTCAGTATTGTTTATGATTTTTACTTTATGAATAAAACTGTAGTCCCATAAGACCCATTTCAGACCTGATATTTCCTTGCCCCATTTCACATAATTTCCTCATTTTTTCCGAAGTACTTATGAAAAACAAATATATTTAATCCAGATGCTACTTTCTAAATTGACCAAAAGTGTTATTCCCTGATTTGAAATAAAAGAAATTATTTTAGCTTAGCATTTATTGTTTAAGAAAATAAATTTCAGAAATTATCTTGCTTTGCCTCCTGTCATGTTTCAATATCATCTAGTCTTTCAATTAGAACATAAATTCATAATGTGGGCATCAAGGTTCCCTCTGAACTAAGCAGTTTGTTTCATCTAAATTGGCAAAATATGAATTACATATGTAATTTGAGGACTTTACTGTATTTCTCTCATGGAATGCTTTACAGTTTGTTTTTCCTTCTTCCTTGATACAGTAAAACACCTCTATAGAACTTTATGCTTTATGTCTAAACAACAAGTACAGTGTGGTTTTAAGGGAAAATATTTCAAGAAAAGTAAACTCTAGCCATTTTAAACCTATACCTGAATTTTTTCCCTTCTTGTACTTACTTCTGTAATGAGGCAGCTAGTAATAACTAAGGCGATTGTGAAAATCTAAACAAGGCACTGTTACTAAAGGTAGAAGATGCAAAGACAATTCTTGCCCTCCAGGAGTTTTCCCTTAGGTGGGGACAGGAAGAATAAGAGGCTGAGTAATAGCCACATCATGAGGGAGCTCTAGACAAGCAACCCAAGGATATGCAAAAGAAAGACTATCCAGAAGGATCCATAAAAAAAACTGCCCTGAGGATGGATAGGACACTAATGAGTAGAGATGGGGAACATTCTAAGAAAAAGGGAAAATGTGAGCAAAACCAGAGAGATGTGCTATATTGGTTTCCTAGGGTTGCCTAACAAAGTACCACAACTGGGTGTCTTAAGAGAAATCTATTCTCCCATAGTTGTGAAAACTAGAAGTCTGAAGTCAAGGTGTCAGTAGAGCCACACTCTCTTTAAAGGCCTTAGAGGAAGACCTTGCCTCTTCCTAGTTTCTGGTGGTTATCCACAATCCATACTGTTCTTTGCCTTATAGACACATCACTCCAATCTGCCTGCATCATTACATTGTCCTGTGTGTCTCTCTCTTTACATAGCTGTCTTCTGAGTGTGCATCTGAGTCTCTTCTATTCTTTAAGGAAACCAGTCATACTGGATTAGGCCCTCCTTAATCTAGTATAACCTCATCTTAACTTGATTACATATATAAAGACTCTACTTCTAAATTAGGTCACATTCACAGGTACCAAGGATTAGGAACTGAACAGATCTTTTAGGGGGATACAATTCAACCACAACATATGATAATGAGAAGTTCAATGTGGCTAGAAAGTAAACTACATCTAGGGAAATAATGGAAATAAAACAGGACAAAGGAGTTGAGTTGCAGAGGACCTTGATGAAAAAGCAGTGGGGTTCCACAGAAAATTTCCAAATAAAAGAGTGTTAATAATGAAATTATCCATTTGGGAAAATTAATTTGTCATCATTGTATAAAACTCTTTACAGTAGGAAAAGAAAAAGGAATAGGCGGAGAGCTACTTTAGAAATAGAGGTAACTTGCAATACCTCAGATAAAATGGTCTCATAAGGTTTACGAAGAATGGGACATTCAAAAAAAATAGGAGATAAGAGATGAGGTAGGACTGAATTTTTGGACTAGGAGAATAATGGTATGATTATAATCATTGTTACATTAGTCATATTGCATTCTAATACCAATTCTCTAACACCAACTGGATGTCCCACATTTTTATTCTGACACTAACTACCCAGAGTGAGTGCAAACCCCACAAGTCAAGGGCAGAATCCTTTACAAGACTGCCCCAACTTCAGACAACACGGACAAGTCTTGGGTATCCCCAAGCTACCTGCAATTCTGCCCTGCTGACTATGAATTTGGGGCTTTCTCAGGTTTGATAATTTGCTATAACAACTCCCAGAACTCACTGAAGGCTCTATAGTTATGATTAAAATCTTATAAAAGGAAATCATTCAGGGGAGGTGCTCAAGATGGCAGCGTGGGTAGGACAGTGGAAATCTCCCAAAATCATATCTATTTTTGAAAATACAGCAAATACAACTATTCCTAAAAGAGAGACCAGAAGATACAGTACAACATCCAGGCTACATCTACATCTGTGAGAACTCAGCATCTCACAAAAAGGGTAAGATACAAAGCTGTGACCTGGTGGGACCCAAGCACTCCCCCAACCCCAGCTCACTGGCAGGAGGAAAAGAATCAGAGTGGGGAGCAGGTGGAAGCACAGGACTGCTAAATAACCAGCTCTAGTAATCTGTACAGGGGGAGCACAGACACACATCACATGGTATACTGGATATTAGAGAAACAGAAAAGTAAAATCTGAGATGGAGACTGCAAGTGGGTCCCCACAGCTGGCTCCCCTGGGACAAAAGAAAAGCGGGTGCTTTAAAAGTCTTAAAGAAACAAGGGTTTAACAGGTGGACAAAATCATCCCAGCACTCTAAGCCCAGCAGGCTGGGAATCTTAAGGAACTTCAGGTGCCCTAACCCCCTGGGTGGCAACACAGCTCCAAAGCCCCTCACAGCGATAAGCAGCCTGCCATTCATTCCCCCTCACCAGCGCTACAAGCAAACTGGCTGACCCGCCACTGCTGCAGAGCAGCTGGGGAGCAGCCCCGCACACAGCAACCACACAGTCTTCTCAAGTGAACAGCTAACCGGGCCAGACCCAGAAGTTGCTGCCTATGTGCAGCTACCCAGCACAGGCAGAGGAAGCCGGAGCAAGTTCCGGAAGGCATGAAGGGGTGCCATTCTCACAGGAGAACACACCTGGTGCAACCCCCTGTAGTGCCCTATGCTATCCCAAGGGCCACCCTGCCCATGGCAGCTCAAGGGATTAACCCAGAGACTGCTCCCAGTGCACGGGTGACCAGCACAGGCAGCAGAGAAGGGCAAGGCAACCAGCAAACAGGAAGGGACTTTGTTTTCCCAGCTGACACATATGACCTGCTAGCAATCACTTCTATTTGCATGAAAAGACAGAAGAACCTGGTCCAATCCAAAATCACTCAATGCCAGAGGGGGGGCCTGGTGAGACAGGTATAACCAATATTCCTGAAAAAGAATTCAAAATAAAAGGCATAACCATGCTGATGGACCTGCAGAGAAATATGCAAGAGCTAAGGATGAAGTCAGGAGGGAGATAACAGAAATGAAACAATCAATAGAATGACTTAAGAGCAGACTGGATGAGGTGCAAGAGACTGTTAATAGAATAGAAAGCAGAGAACAGGAATACAGAGAAGCTGAGGCAGAGAGAGACAAAAGGATCTCTAGGAATGAAAGAACATTAAGAAAACTGTGTAACCAATCCAAACAGAACAATATTCGCATAATAAGGGTACCAGAAGAAGAAGAAGAGAGAAGGGATAGAAAGAGTCTTTGAAGAAATAATTGAGAGGCGGAGCCAACATGGCGGCGTGAGTAGGACAGTGGGAATCTCCTCCCAAAAACATATATACTTTTGAAAATACAACAAACACAACTAGCCCTAAAAGAGAGACCAGAAGACGCAGGACAGTGGCCAGACTGCAGCTACACCAGCGAGAACCCAGCGACTGGTGAAAGGGGTAAGATACAAGCCCCGGACTGCGGGACCCGAGCGCCCCTCCCCCCAGCTCCCGGTGGGAGAAGAATAGGCAGAGCGGGAGGGAGACGGAGCCCAGGACTGCTGAACACCCAGCCCCAGCCATCCGGGCCAGAGCGCAGACACAGTACATTCCCAGGGGGCCCTGGATAGTGGGGGAACAGGGAGTAAGACCACTGAGCGGGTGCTGAAGCTGATGCCCCTGTGACAAAGAAAAGCGGGGGCTTTTTGAAAGTCTTAAAGGGACAGGGACTTAACAGCTTGACGGAAACAACCCAGGTCACAGTACAGCAGCTGGAAATTACAGGGAAAACCGGGTGCACTAACCCCCTGGGCAACAGCTCTGAGACCCCTCACGGAGGCAAACAGTCAAGCAGCCCCCCATCCATTACCCCACCGGGCGCTGCGAAAGCAGAGAAGCAGCCTGAGACAAATTCCGCCCGCAGAAAGGGAAATTTCTCCCTTCCGGCCGGGCAAGACACAAAGACCCACTCTACACGCAATTACCCAACACAAGCCACTAGGGGGTCGCAGTTGTCCCAGTAAAGAAAGGCCAGTAGCAAGTGAAAATTTTGGCCCTCCCAGCTGACAGTCAATAGCACCTGTCAACATGAAAAGGCAAAAAAATATGATCCAGACAAGACTAACCAAGACAGCTTCAGCATCTGCTACATCTTCCCCTGAGAAGGAATCTGGGGAGATAGATTTAGCCAGTCTACCTGAAAAAGAATTCAAAACAAAAGTCATAACCATGCTGATGGACTTGCAGAGAAATATGCAAGAACTAAGGAAGGAGAATTCAGAAATAAAACTAGCTCTGGAAGGACTTCAAAACAGAATGGACGAGATGCAAGAGACCATTAATGGACTAGAAAACAGAGAACAGGAACGCAGAGAAGCTGATGCAGAGAGAGATAAAAGGATCTCCAGGAATGAAAGAATTTTAAGAGAGCTGAGTGACCAATCAAAAAGGAATAATATAAGAATCATAGGTATTCCAGAAGAAGTAGAGAGAGAAAAGGGGATAGAAAATGTCTTTGAAGAAATAATTGCCGAAAATTTCCCCAAACTAGGGGAAGAAATGGCCTCTCAGACCACAGAGGTACACAGAACTCCCATGACAAGGGATCCAAGGAGAGCAACACCAAGACACATAATAATTAAAATGGCAAAGATCAAAGACAAGGACAAAGTATTACAAGCAGCCAGAGAGAAAAAAAAGGTTACCTACAAAGGAAAACCCATCAGGCTATCATCAGACTTCTCAACAGAAACCCTACAGGCCAGAAGAGAATGGCATGATATACTTAATGCAATGAAACAGAAGGGCCTCGAACCAAGACTACTGTATCCAGCACGAATATCATTTAAATATGAAGGAGGGATTAAACAATTCCCAGACAAGCAAAAGTTGAGGGAATTTGCCTCCCACAAACCACCTCTACAGGGCATCCTACAGGGACTGCTCTAGATGGGAGCACTCCTAAAAAGAGCACAGAACAAAACACCCAACATATGAAGAAGGGAGGAGGAGGAATAAGAAGGGAGAGAAATAAAGAATCATCAGACCGTGTTTATAATAGCTCAACAAGCGAGTTAAGTAAGACAGTAAGACAGTAAAGAAGCTATCCCTAAACCTTTGGTAACCACAAACTTAAAGCCTGCAATGGCAATAAATTCATACCTTTCAATAATCACCCTAAATGTAAATGGACTGAATGCACCAATCAAAAGACACAGAGTAATAGAATGGATAAAAAAGCAAGATCCATCCATATGCTGCTTACAAGAGACTCACCTCAAACCCAAAGATGCGCACAGACTTAAAGTCAAGGGATGGAAAAAGATATTTCAAGCAAACAACAGAGAGAAGAAAGCAGGTGTTGCAATTCTGGTATCAGACAAAACAGACTTCAAAATAAAGAAAGTAACAAAAGACAAAGAAGGACATTACATAATGATAAAGGGCTCAGTCCATCAAGAGGATATAACCATTATAAATATATATGCACCCAATACAGGAGCACCAACATACCTGAAACAAATATTAATAGAACTAAAGGAGGAAATAGAATGCAATGCATTCATTCTAGGAGACTTCAACACACCACTCACTCCAAAGGACAGATCCACCAGACAGAAAATAAGTAAGGACACAGAGGCACTGAACAACACATTAGAACAGATGGACCTAATAGACATCTACAGAACTCTACATCCAAAAGCAACAGGATACACGTTCTTCTCAAGTGCACATGGAACATTCTGCAGAATAGACCACATACTAGGACACAAAAAGAGCCTCAGTAAATTCCAAAAGATTGAAATCCTACCAACCAACTTTTCAGACCACAAAGGCATTAAACTAGAAATAAACTGTTCAAAGAAAGGAAAAAGGCTCACAAACACATGGAGGCTAAACAACACGCTCCTAAATAATCAATGGATCAATGACCAAATCAAAATGGAGATCCAGCAATATATGGAAACAAATGACAACAACAACACTAAGCCCCAACTTCTGTGGGACACAGCAAAAGCAGTCTTAAGAGGAAAGTATATAGCAATCCAAGCATATTTAAAAAAGGAAGAGCAATCCCAAATGAACGGTCTAATGTCACAACTATCGAAATTGGAAAAAGAAGAACAAATGAGGCCTAAGGTCAGCAGAAGGAGGGACATAATAAAGATCAGAGAAGAAATAAATAAAATTGAGAAGAATAAAACAATAGCAAAAATCAATGAAACCAGGAGCTGGTTCTTCGAGAAAATAAACAAAATAGATAAGCCTCTAGCCAGACTTATTAAGAGGAAAAGAGAGTCAACACAAATCAACAGTATCAGAAATGAGAAAGGAAAAATCACGACGAATCCCGCAGAAATACAAAGAATTATTAGAGGCTACTATGAAAACCTATATGCTAACAAGCTGGGAAACCTAGAGGAAATGTACAACTTCCTAGAAAAATACAACCTACTAAGACTGACCCAAAAAGAAACAGAAAATCTAAACAGACCAATTACCAGCAACGAAATTGAAGTGGTAATCAAAAAACTACCAAAGAACAAAACCCCCGGGCCAGATGGATTTACCTCGGAATTTTATCAGACATACAGGGAAGACATAATACCCATTCTCCTTAAAGTTTTCCAAGAAATAGAAGAGGAGGGGATACTCCCAAACTCATTCTATGAAGCTAACATCACCCTAATACCAAAACCAGGCAAAGACACTACCAAAAAAGAAAACTACAGACCAATATCCCTGATGAATGTAGACGCAAAAATACTCAACAAAATTTTAGCAAACCGAATTCAAAAATACATCAAAACCATCGTACACCATGACCAAGTGGGATTCATCCCAGGGATGCAAGGATGGCACAACATTCGAAAGTCCATCAACATCATCCACCACATCAACAAAAAGAAAGACAAAAACCACATGATCATCTCCATAGATGCTGAAAAAGCATTTGACAAAGTTCAACATCCATTCATGATAAAAACTCTCAGCAAAATAGGAATAGAGGGCAAGTACCTCAACATAATAAAGGCCATCTATGAAAAACCCACAGCCAACATTATATTGAACAGCGAGAAGCTGAAAGCTTTTCCTCTGAGATCGGGAACTAGACAGGGATGCCCACTGTCCCCACTGTTATTTAACATTGTACTGGAGGTCCTAGCCACGGCAATCAGACAAAACAAAAAAATACAAGGAATCCAGATTGGCAAAGAAGAAGTCAAACTGTCACTATTTGCAGATGACATGATACTGTACATAAAAAACCCTAAAGACTCCACCCCAGAATTACTAGAACTGATATCGGAATATAGCAAAGTTGCAGGATACAAAATCAACACACAGAAATCTGTGGCTTTCCTATATACCAACAATGAACCAACAGAAAGAGAAATCAGGAAAACAACTCCATTCACAATTGCATCAAAAAAAATAAAATACCTAGGAAGAAACCTAACCAAAGAAGTGAAAGACTTATATTCTGAAAACTACAAGTCACTCTTAAAAGAAATTAAAGGGGACACTAACAGATGGAAACACATCCCATGCTCATGGCTAGGAAGAATTAATATCGTCAAAATGGCCATCCTGCCCAAAGCAATATACAGATTTGATGCAATCCCTATGAAACTACCAGCAACATTCTTCAATGAACTGGAACAAATAATTCAAAAATTCATATGGAAACACCAAAGACCCCGAATAGCCAAAGCAATCCTGAGAAAGAAGAATAAAGTAGGGGGGATCTCACTCCCCAACTTCAAGCTCTACTATAAAGCCATAGTAATCAAGACAATTTGGTACTGGCACAAGAACAGAGCCACAGACCAATGGAACAGACTAGACAATCCAGACATTAACTCAGACATATATGGTCAATTAATATTTGATAAAGGAGCCATGGACATACAATGGCGAAATGACAGTCTCTTCAACAGATGGTGCTGGCAAAACTGGACAGCTACATGTAGGAGAATGAAACTGGACCATCGTCTAACCCCATATACAAAAGTAAACTCAAAATGGATCAAAGACCTGAATGTAAGTCATGAAACCATTAAACTCTTGGAAGAAAACATAGGCAAAAACCTCTTAGACATAAACATGAGTGACCTCTTCTTGAACATATCTCCCCGGGCAAGGAAAACAACAGCAAAAATGAACAAGTGGGACTATATTAAGCTGAAAAGCTTCTGTACAGCAAAAGACACCATCAATAGAACAAAAAGGAACCCTACAGTATGGGAGAATATCTTTGAAAATGACACATCCGATAAAGGCTTGACGTCCAGAATATATAAAGAGCTCACACGCCTCAACAAACAAAAAACAAAAAACAAATAACCCAATTAAAAAATGGGCAAAGGAACTGAACAGACGGTTCTCCAAAAAAGAAATACAGATGGCCAACAGACACATGAAAAGATGCTCCACATCGCTAATTATCAGAGAAATGCAAATTAAAACTACTATGAGGTATCACCTCACACCAGTAAGGATGGCTGCCATCCAAAAGACAAACAACAACAAATGTTGGCGAGGCTGTGGAGAAAGGGGAACCCTCCTACACTGCTGGTGGGAATGTAAGTTAGTTCAACCATTGTGGAAAGCAGTATGGAGGTACATCAAAATGCTCAAAACAGACTTACCATTTGACCCAGGAATTGCACTCCTAGGAATTTACCCTAAGAATGCAGCAATCAAGTATGAGAAAGACCAATGTACCCCTATGTTTATCGCAGCACTATTTACAATAGCCAAGAATTGGAAGCAACCTAAATGTCCATCGATAGATGAATGGATAAAGAAGATTGGTACATATACACAATGGAATACTACTCAGCCATAAGAAAAGGGCAAATCCAACCATTTGCAGCAACATGGATGGAGCTGGAGGGTATTTTGCTCAGTGAAACAAGCCAAGCAGAGAAAGAGAAATACCAAATGATTTCACTCATCTGTGGAATATAAGAACAAAGGAAAAACTGAAGGAACAAAACAGCAGCAGAATCACAGAACTCAAGAATGGACTAACAGGTACCAAAGGGAAAGGGACTGGGGAGGATGGGTGGGTAGGGAGGGATAAGGGGGGGCAGAAAAAGAGGGGTATTAAGATTAACATCCATAGCGGGGTGGGAGAAAGGGGAGGGCTGTACAACACAGAGAAGACAAGTAGTGATTCTACAACAGGTTGCTACGCTGATGGACAGGACTGTAAAGGAGTATATAGGGGGGACCTGGTATAGGGGTGAGCCTAGTAAACAAAGTATTCGTCATGTAAGTGTAGATTAATGATTAAAAAAAAATGCAGTTCCTATGTGGTGACCTCTAATGAGTTCTACACAATGATATAAAGGACATATAAAAGTGTAGGCAAAGGGTCTGTTTGTGTTTATACAGAGGATCAAAGCCTAATTTGGCTACCCCGAAAATGAACTAAGATACGATATGAAAAAGAACTTCCAACATCAGCACTCTTGGGAAGACTCATGACAGAAGATGATCAGAAAAAAAAAAAAAACCCCAACAAAGATCCACGCACTGTCACAGGTGTAGATGCACTCATCCCACCAGTTCCTGGACCTGCCATGGGAAAGATGAAGGAGATATCTAAGCTGGCCTGTGCGTACAGTAAAACAAAAATTGGACTGGATCTATACTGTTGGAACTCAACCAAGAATTAGGAGAAGTGCAAATTGTAGCACTCCAAAATCTTACAACCACAGACTATTTATCGTTAAAAGAACATATGGGATATGAACAGTCCCCAGGAATGGGGTGTTCTAGTTTATCTGAATTCTCTCAGACTGTTTAAATTCAGTCGGACAATATCCACCATATCATAGATAAGTTTTCACAAATGCCTAAGGTGCCTAACTGGTTTTCTTGGTTTCACTGGAGATGGCTGGTAATTACAGGTATGCTTTGGTTATGTAACTATATTCCTATTATGTTAATGTGTGTGCACAATTTAATTAGTCGTTTAAAACCTATCCATGCTGAAGTTACTCTACAAGAAGATATGTCAAAGAAATAATCAATCTTCCCAGGTTTTCTTCTGCCTGCTACTTCTATAGCTTTTCTTCTTCCTACCTAATCACAACCTTTAAATAGAACTCGTGCCACATGTCGAATTTACCGAGTATCATAATTCTTCCAAGTGGTAAAGACACCTCAAGACAAATGCTGGGCATAGAAGCCACAAGGCATAAATATGCAAAGAAGTAAAAAGCTAACCTTTTCAAACAATAAGGCTTCTCTCTCACTTACCAACTTAACATTTCCCTGTATGGCCCCGGAAGATGACTGGTTAGCCAGAGACGGGTAAGATTCCTCAAGGGAGGAACAACCTAAGACAGGCACAGTCGCAGGGGGCCATCTGGTGAGAAAATGGGGAGCAGCAGAGGTGAGGCTTAGAACCTCCCCCCTCATGTTCTGAGAGAAATCTTTGGCATACATGGATGTTTATTGCCCTCATCTAGCTCGGATTAACACATAGTCTACAGGCACACACCTGATCATCTACATTTGCTCTCTTACAACACTAAACTATGTTTTCTACCTTTATCTTGTATCTACCTACCACTTCAGCATTTTATTAAAAATAATAATAATAGAGAAATGTGGTATCCACATATAAATCAAGTTTAAAAATCAAATGAATATTCATATTTGAACTGACTGTGTATAGTTCATAATGCATGAACAAAACCGAAAGCTTCTGTGATGACTGCCCTTGTACTGTTCACCATGTAACTTATTCACTATGTAAGAATTTGTACTCCATGTAAGAATTTGTTCGTTATGCATCAGAAGATTGGAGACTGATGAAAATTAGGCTTGGGGTGGATTAATGATTGTGCATTGAGTATTGACCCCCCTATACAGAAATTTATTGTGGTTAACAACTATTTGATCAATAAATATGAGAGATGCCCTCACAAAAAAAAAAAAATATATATATATATATATATATATATATATATATATATATAAACACACTTCCAATTGTAAAATAAATAAGTAACCGGGATGTAATGTATAGCATAAGGAATATAGTCAAAATATTGTAACAACTTGGTATGGTGATACCTGGTACTAGAATTATCATGTATATAAATGTTGAATCACTGTGTTGTACACCTGAAACTAATGTAATGCAATGCTGTTGTCAACTACCCTTCAATAAAAATAAAAAAAATAAAAAAAAAAGAAATAATTGCTGAAAACTTCCCCAATCTGGGGAAGGAAATAGTCTCTCAGACCATGGAAGTCCACAGATCTCCCAACACAAGGGACCCAAGGAGGACAACACCAAGACATATAATAATTAAACGGCAAAGATCAAAGACAAGGACAGAGTATTAAAGGCAGACAGAGAGAGAGAAAAGATCACCTACAAAGGAAAAAACCCATCAGGCTATCATCAAACTTCTCAACAGAAAACTTACAGGCCAGAAGGGAATGGCATGATATTTTTAATTCAATGAAACAGAAGGGCCTTGAACCAAGAATACTGTATCCAGCACGATTATCATTTAAATATGAAGGAGGGGTTAAACAATTCCCAGACAAGCAAAAGTTGAGGAATTTGCTTCCCACAAACCACCTCTACAGGGTATTTTAGAGGGACTTCTCTAGATGGGAGCCCTCCTAAGGCTAAACAGATGTCACCAGATAAAATAAAATCACAGCAAAGAAAACAGACCAACCAAATACTAATGAAAGGCAAAAAATAAAATCAACTATCCACAAATGTCATCAAAGGAAAGACAGAGTACAGGATAAAACACCTAGCATATAAAGAGTGAAGGAGGAAGAATAAGAAGGGAGAGAAATAAAGAATCATCAGACTGTGTTTATAATAGCATAATGAGTGACTTAAAGTTAGAAGGTGTGAGATTCACATATAAATCAACTATAAAAATCAAATGAATAATCATATTTGATTTGTTTATAGTTCATGATGTGTGATCAAAACTGAAACAGTTTCTGTGATATGACTGCCCTTGCATTGTTCACCATGTAAGAACTTGTTCAGAAGATTGGAGACTGTTGAGAGTTAGGCTTTGGTTGATTAATGATTTGAGTATTGAGTCCCCTATACAGAATTTTATTGTTGTTAACAACCATTTGATAAATAAATATGAGAGGTGCCCTCTCAGCACCACTCTTGCACAGTTAAGCCTTGAGTTCCCTGGCTGGTCCTTTCAGATCTTCAATATCTCTTTGCATCTCCTCCCTTATCTGTGGGTCAGAGGCAGGGAGGAACCGACAAGCAGTGCCTGAACAGGGATCCTGAAACTCAGAGCGGGGAAGCTCCGAAGATTGTTGATCCAGTAAGACTCCAGGGAAAGCATACATAGGGACAGGATCGAGACGTCAGGGACACTATAATGGTCCAACATGAAACTAAAACAGATAAACTGGAGGATTACTTAAAATTACTCTGTGCCCTCCTGAAAACCTCAGGAGTGAAAACTTCTAAAAAGGACTTTGCTCAACTTCACAAATATATTTTAAAAATATTGTTACTGGTTGCCACCACAGGGGAGACACTTAAAAGGCTGATTGGGATAATGTATTAAGAGACTTTAAAAAGGCTCACAGACAGGGGATATTATCCCAGTGCCTGTTTGGTCTTTATGTAATTTGATCACTCTCGCCTTGCAGCCTTTGCAAACTCCCCCACTGTCTGAAACCAAATCAGACATACAAGAGTGTGAGAGAGAACTCTTAGATGATGTGGTAAAATAAAGTGATCTTCATCCCCACATCCATCTGACTCCTCTTCATCCTCCTCTCCTTCTTCTCCAGAGACTGATGATGAGAGTTCTATTCATTCCTTTCATCATAAAAAACCCTCAGCTTCTGTTCCTGCTGCTTCTGCCTTCGTGGCAGGAATACGCAAAGCTCAGAGGGAGAGTGATATGGATACTTACCTGACACCCTTAGTAGCACCAGTTAATTTAACTCCTTTTGGGCCAAATGAGGATCATGATTTTCCACAAGGAGGGGTCAAAGCACTTTATACATCTATTCCTTACAAGATATTAAAAGACTTTAAACAGGGGGATTCAAGATGGTGCATGAGAGGTGAGACGGAGACTTCCTCCCAAAACTACAAATAGTTTGAAAATGTAGTTAACTGATACAACTAACCCCAAAACAGCAACAAGAAAGAAGGCTAAACCAGACTGTATACAGACCTCATGAACAGAGCAGACCTCACGAAACAGGGTAACGTACGAAAGCCTTCACGAAACAGGGTAACGTACAAAAGCCTTAATCAGGTGGGACCCATGCCCTTCCCCCACACCAGCTCACCAGTGGGAGGAGGAGAAATGGAGCAGGGGAGGGAGTGGAAGCCTAGAACTGCTGAACAGCCAGCCCTGGAGGTCTGCTTTGGGAGCAGAAACCTACAGTGTGGTGCTCTGGACTTGGGGAGCTCAGACACGTGGAGTGCTTGAGAGACAGATTCTGGCCATTTGTGGAGGAGGGGATCCACTCCCAGCCACTCTGGGACAAGGGAAAGGCAGGTGGTCTGAGAGGCTTCCTAGCAGTGAGAGGGCTGCTGAAGGAACGGAGTTTGCACAGAGTTTGCTGTGTGGGGTAGGGGAGAGCTGGACAAGGTTGCCTGGGTGCATTCTGCCCAGCTGGTTGGGAACTTTGAGGAGCTTCAGGTGCCCCATCCCCCTGGCTGCCTACTCAGCTCCGAGGCCCCCTACTGTGACACACAGCCTGCTGCGCCTTACTCCTGGCCTGACAACACCTGTTCACAAACCTGCAGTCACTGTGCTGGCATCAGTCCAGGCAGATGGAGGCCCTGCCTACAACAGCTAGAGATGCAAAGTACAGAGGCTTCAACACAACACTCACTCCAAAGGACAGATCAACCAGACAGAAAATAAGTAAAGAGACAGAGGCACTGAACAACCTGTTAGAACTGATGGACCTAACAGACATCCAAAAGCAACCTGTGTGCTTGGCCCACTGGCTCTGACACCAGAGACAGGCACCACAGACTGGAATCACAAAACAGATCTTTCCTTCCACCAGGCACCAGCTCCACTCCCCTACAACCCTCAACTTCACTCTATGGGCTGAGCAGCTCCAGAGACTGGAGCTTCTGGGCACTAGTGGGCACCACACAGAAATACGAAACATCAAAAGAACATGGTTCAGACCAAAATCTCACAAACCCCAGAAAAGGGGTAAAATGAAACTGAACTCACGAATCTGCCTGAAAGAGAGTTCAAAATAAAAATCATAAACATGCTTACGGAGGTACAGAAAAATATTCAAGAATTCAGGAATGAATTTAAGTCAGAGATTCAATCATTAAGAAATTCCATATCTGAAATGAAACATACAACAGAGGGATTTAAAAGCAGATTAGATGTAGTAGAAGAGATGGTAAATGGAATAGAAATCAGACAACAGGAACACAGAGAAGCTGAGGCACAGAGAGAAAAAAGAATCTCTAAGAATGAAAAAATATTGAGAGAACTGTGTAACCAATCCAAACGGAATAATATTCATATTATAGGGGTAGCAGAAGAAGAAGAGAGAGAAAAGGGGATAGAAAGTGTCATTGAGGAGGTAATTGCTAAAAACTTCCCCAATCTGGGGAAGAAAATAGTCTCTCAAGCCATGGAGGTGCACAGATCTCCCAACACAAGGGATCCAAGGAAGACAACATCAAGACATATAATAATTAAAATGGCAAAGATCAAGGATAAAGACAGACTTTTAAAAGCAGCTAGAGAGAGAAAAAAGATCACATACAAAGGAAAACCCATCAGGCTTCTCAACAGAAACCTTACAGGCCAGAAGGGAGTGACATGATATATTTAATGCAATGAAGCAGAAGGGCCTTGAACCAAGAATAGTATACCTGGCAAGGTTATCATTTAAATTTGAAGGAGGGATTAAATAATCGTCAGATTAGAAAAAGTTGAGAGAATTTATCACCCACAAACTACCTCTACAGTGCATTTTGGAGGGACTCCTATAGATGGAAGTATTCTTAAGGCTAAATAGATGTCACCCAAGGGACAGACAAAGAATAAAGAATATGATTCATAACACACAAAGAATGGAGGAGGAAGAAAAAGGAGGAAAAAAAAGAACCTCCAGGTTTTGTTTGTAATAGCACATGAAGTGAGTTAAATTAGACTGTTAGATAGTAAGGGAATTACCCTTGAACTTTTGGTAACCACGAATCTAAAGCCTGCAATGACAGTAAGTACATACCTATCAATAATCACCCTAAATGTAAATGGTCTGAATGCACCAATCAAAAGACAAAGAGTCACTGAATGGATTAAAAAATAAGACTCGTCCATATGCTGCCTACAAGAGACTCACTTTAACCCAAAGACATACACAGACTGAAAGTAAAGGGATGGAAAGAGATATGTCATGCAACTAACAGGGAGAAAAAAACAGGAGTTGCAGTATTTGTATCAGATAAAATAGACTTCAAAACACAGAAAGTAACAAGAGACAAAAAAGGACATTACATAATGATGAAAGGGTCACTCCAACAAGAGGATATAACTATTATAAATATCTATGCACCCAACACAGGATGACGTACATATGTGAAACAAATACTAACAGAATTAAAGGTGGAAATAGAATGCAATGCATTCATTTCAGGAGACTTCTACACAACACTCACTCCAAAGGACAGATCAACCAGACAGAAAATAAGTAAAGAGACAGAGGCACTGAACAACCTATTAGAACAGATGGACCTAATGGACATTTACAGAACACTGCATCCAAAAGCAACAGAATACACATTATTCTCAAGTGCACATGGAACATTTCCAAGAATAGATCATACACTAGGCCACAAAAAGAACCTCAGTAAATTAAAAAAGATTGAAATTGTACCAACCAGCTTCTCAGATCACAAAGGTATGAAACTAGAAATAAATTACACAAAAGAGAACGAAAAAGCCCACAAACACATGGAGGCTTAATAATCAATGGATCAAGCTTTGGACGAATCCCAGCCTCTGAGACCAACAGGGACAGGGCTAGCAGCAGATGTGGCAGGGAGGGCATGCTGCCCCTTTGTAGCCCTAATCTTTGGAGGCATATATGCTCCATTCCCAATGTACTCTTTCAGTCACTGACTTCAGCAGGCAGGAGAAATCGCTTTTTAAAAAGTGATGGTTGAGGACGAGCCAAGACGGTGGTGTGAGTAGGACAGCGGAAATCTCCTCACAAAAACATATATTTTTGAAAATACAACAAATACAACTATTCCTAAAAGAGAGACCAGAAGATACAGGACAACAGCCAGGCTACATCAACACCTGAGAGAACCCAGCACCTCATGAAGGGGGTAAGATACAAGCCATGGCCCAGCAGGAGTGTGCCAATCACCTCAGCTCCCCAGCAGGAGGAAGGAGTCAGCGTGCGAAGGGAGAGGGAGCCCAGGACTGCTAAATAGCCAGCCCAAGCCATCTACACCAGGAGCACAGACACACAGTGCATGGTGTGCTGGATACTAGGGAAATGGAACAGTGCAACCTGTGAGCAGGTCCTGCAGCCGGCGCCTCTATAACAAAGAAAAGCAAGTGCTTTTTGAAAGTCCTAAAGGGACAGGGGCCTCACGGCTGGATGGAAGCATCCTGGCACACTCAGCATAGAAGCTGGGAATCCCAGGGAACTCCCCGTGCCCTAACCCCCTGGGCGGCATCGCAGCTCTGTGGCCTCTCACGGCAATAAACAGCCTCCCACCAGTTTCTCCTCTGGCAGGGCCCCACCACAGCCGAGCAGCAGCCTGAAAGCGGCCACGCCCACAACAACCACACGGAGCTTACTCCACAGCGGCCCAGGCAAGAATCAGAGACCCTGTCTGTGTGCAACTGCCAAGCACAATCCGCTAGGGGTTGCCGTTCTTCCAGGAAAGGAAGGCAAGGAGCAAGAGGGAAGGGACTTTGTTCTCCCTGCTAACACATGTGCCAACTGCCCATGACTACCTCTCTCACCATGGAAAGGCAGAAGAATTTGATCCAGACCTGAATCACACAGACATCCTCCCCTGAGAGAGAACTGGGGAGATAGACTTAATCAATCTTCCTGAAAAAGAATTCAAAATAAAGGTCATAACCATGCTGATGGACTTGAAATTGTACCTAAATGACTTAAGGAGGGAGAATACAGAAATAAAACAATCTCTGGAAGGACTTAAAAGCAGAATGGACGAGATGCAAGAGGCCATTAATGGAATAGAAATCAGAGAAGAGGAATGCAGAGAAGCTGATGCAGAGAGAGATAAAAGGATCTCCAGGAATGAAAGAATATTAAGAGAAATGTGTGACCAACCCAAACAGAACAATATTCACATTTATAGGGGTACCAGAAGAAGAAGAGAGAGAAAAAGGGATAGAAAGTGTATTTGAAGATTGCTGAAAACTTCCTGACACTGGGGGAGGAAATAGTCGCTCAAACCACAGAAGCACACAGAACTCCCAACACAGGGGACCCAAGAAGGACAACACCAAGACACAGAATAATTAAAATAGCAAATATCAAGGACAAGGACAGAGTATTAAAGGCAGCCAGAGAGAGAAAAACAGTCAACTACAAAGGAAAACCCATCAGGCTATCATCAGACTTCTCAACAGAAACCTTACAGGCCAGAAGAGAATGGCATGATATATTTAATGCAATGAAACAGAAGGGCCTCAAACCAAGGATACTGTATCCAGCACGATTATCATTTAAATATGAAGGAGGGATTAAACAATTCCCAGACAAGCAAAACTTGAGGGAATTTGCCTCCCACAAACCACCTCTACAGGGTATTTTAGAGGGACTGCTCTAGATGGAAGCACTCCTAAGGCGAAATGGATGTGACCAGATAAAATTAAATCACAGCAAAGAAAGCAGAACAATCAAATTCTAATTAAAGGCAAAAAATAAAATCAACTACCCACAAAAGCAGTCAAAGGAAACACAAAAGAGCACAAAATAAAACACCTAACATATAAAGAATGGAGGAGGAGGAATAAGAAGGGAGAGAAATAAAGAATCATCAGACTCTGTTTATAATAGCTTAATAAGTGAGTTAAGTAATATAGTAAAGAAGTTAACCTTGAATTTGGTAACCACGAACCTAAAGCCTGCAATGGCAATAAGTACATATTTTCAACAATCACCCTAAATGTAAATGGACTGAATGCACCAATCTAAAGAAACAGAGTAATGGAATGGATAAAAAAGCAAGACCCATCTATGTGCTGCTTACAAGAGACTCACCTCAAACCCAAAGACATGCGCAGACTAAAAGTCACGGGATGGAAAAAGATGTTTCATGCAAACAACAGGGAGAAAAAAGCAGCTGTTGCAGTACTAGTATCAGACAAAATAGACTTCAAAACAAAGAAAGTAACAAGAGATAAAGAAGGACATTACATAATGATAAAGGGGTCAATCCAACAAGAGGATATAACCATTATAAATATATATGGACCCAATACAGGAGCACCAACATATGTGAAACAAATACTAACAGAATTAAAGGAGGAAATATAATGCAATGCATTTATTTTAGGAGACTTCAACACACCACTCACTCCAAAGGACAGATCCACCAGACAGAAAATAAGTAAGGACACAGAGGCACTGAACAAAACACTAGAACACATGGACATAAATACACATCTACAGAACTCTACATCCAAAAGCAACAGGATACACATTCTTCTCAAGTGCACATGGAACATTCTCCAAAATAGATCACATACTAGGCCACAAAAAGAGCCTTAGTAAATTCCAAAAGATTGAAATTCTACCAACCAGCTTCTCAGACCACAAAGGTATAAAACTAGAAATAAATTCTACAAAGAAAGCAAAAAGGCTCACAAACACACGGAGGCTTAACAACATGCTCCTAAATAATCAATGGATCAATGACCAAATCAAAATAGAGATCAAGCAATATATGGAAATAAATGACAACAACAACACAAAGCCCCAACTTTTGTGGGATGCAGCGAAAGCAGTTTTAAAAGGAAAGTATATAGCAATCCAGGTATATTTAAAGAATGAAGAACAATCCAAATGAATAGTCTAAAGACACAATTAATGAAATTGGAAAAAGAACAACAAATGAGGCCTAAAGTCAGCAGAAGGGGGGACATAATAAAGATCAGAGAAGAAATAAATAAAATTAAGAATAAAACAAAAGAAAAAATCAATGAAACCAAGAGCTGGTTCTTTGAGAAAATAAACAAAATAGATAACCCTCTAGCCAAACTTATTAAGAGAAAAAGAGAATCTACACACATCAACAGAATCAGAAATGAGAAAGGAAAAATCAAGATGGCCCCAAAGAAGTACAAAGAATTATTACAGAATACTATAAAAAACTATATGCTAACAAGCTGGAAAACCTAGAAGAAATGGACAACTTCCTAGAAAAATACAACCTTCCAAGACTGACCAAGGAAGAAACAGAAAATCTAAGCAGACCAATTACCAGCAATGAAATTGAACCAGTAATAAAAAACTACCCAAGAGCAAAACTCCCAGGCCAGATGGATTTACTGCAGAGTTTTATCAAACGTACAGAGAAGACATAATACCCATTCTCCTTAAAGTTTTCCAAAAATAGAAGAGGAGGGAATACTTCCAAACTCATTCTATGAAGCCAGCATCACGCTAATACCAAAACCAGGCAAAGACCCCACCAAAAAAGAAAATTACAGGCAAATATCCCTGATGAACATAGATGCAAAACTACTCAACAAAATATTAGCAAACCGAATTCAAAAATACATCAAGAGGATCATACACCATGACCAAGTAGGATTCATCTCAGGGATGCAAGGATGGTACAACATTTGAAATCCATCAATATCATCTACCACATAAACAAAAGGAGGACAAAAATCACATGATCATCTCCACAGATGCTGAAAAAGCATTCAACAAAATTCAACATCCATTCATGATAAAAACTCTCAACAAAATGGGTATAGAGAGCAAGTACCTCAACATAATAAAGGCCAGTGCACCCCTATGTTTATCACAGCACTATTTACAATAGCCAAGAAATGAAAGCAACCTAAATGTCCATCAGTAGATGAATGGATAAAGAAGATGTGGTACATATACACAATGGAATATTACTCAGCCATAAGAAAAAAACAGATCCTACCATTTGCAGCAACATGGATGGAGCTAGAGGGTATTATGTTCAGTGAAATAAGCCAGGCGGAGAAAGACAAGTACCAAATGATTTCACTCATATGTGGAGTATAAGAACAAAGAAAAACTGAAGGAACAAAACAGAAGCAGAATCACAGAACCCAACAATGAACTAACAGTTACCAAAGGGAAATGGACTGGGGAGGATGGGTGGGAAGGGAGGAATAAGGGCAGGGAAAAAGAAAGGGGGCGTTATGATTAGCATGTATAATGTGGGGTGGGGCACAGGGAGGGCTGCACAACACAGAGAAGACAAGTAGTGATTCTACAGCATCTTACTATGCTAATGGACAGTGACTGTAATGGGGTTTGTGGGGGGGACTTGGTGAAGGGGGGAGCCTAGTAAACATAATGTTCTTCATATAATTGTAGATTAATGATACCAAAATAAAATAAAGAAAGAAAGAAATTGAAAACAAAAACAATAAATATATAAACAGAATATGAGTTTATAGCCTATGATTCCAACTAAATTAAAATATAAACCATAATAAGCAATCATTGTATTGTGGAAATTTTTGCTTTTCTTTACTTTCCAAATTGTTTGTAATAATGGTTATAATTTACTTACTTAAAATGCACTTATAATAAACATATATTTAGTTTTGTAAAACACCTCACTGATAAAGTTAGCCAGACGGAGAAAGTATTAACCCCATGGAAGAAAAGTAACAGCTTGGGTGGAGAGATAAGAAACATACAAATCAAAGACTGACTAGTCTGCATTTAAACATGATTAAATAGAAAAGACCTTAAAAGTTTTTTAACTTATTTGAGTGAAGTATGTTAATAGAAGAAAATGGTTTACATAGAATCAAAAGAAGAGTTTGGTAGTATTAGTCCAGTACTGCTAAGACAAGACCTGTTAAATACAACAAATATTAAAAGCACTACAAATGTATACTCCTGTGGATGAGAGTAGGTTCTTCACTGCTAGCCAGGCCAGTGCCATATCCCAATATCATATCCTTTCAGACCATCTAGCACCCTCTGTTTTGATTCCATGCTCACCAGAGAACCACCCAGTTTTTCTCAGAAGAGGGGATATCCTAGACATCCACGTAGCCCCACGAGAACTTGAAATGTGGCTAATCTGAATTGAGATATGCTGTAAATGTAAAATCCACCCCAAATTTTGAAGACTTTGTATGAGAAGAATGTAAAATATCTCCGTAATAATTTTATACTGATTACTGTTAAAATTACATTTTGGATATATTGAATTAAATAATATGTATTATTAAAATTAATTTTATGTGTTTCTGTTTACTTTTTTAATATGGCTACTAGGAAATGTAAAATTACTTCTATAATTTGTAAATAGTATTATATTTCTACTGGAGAGCACTGATCTAAAACATTGAACAAAAATACTGCAGTCAATGTAAATATAGAATCTTCCTATACACCAATAAATTGACACTCTGATTTAGACATCACTCTCTTGGGAGCTTTCATGGCACATGTCTGACCATCACAAACTGATTAACTTTGCATTGACAAAATCAATCCCTGCTAAATGGAAGATTAGCCATTCACTGACATGAGCAAATCAAAGTTCTGGCACCAACCTAGCTTCCTGGGCACAAGCTGTCAGCTCAGCCATTTCTCTATGTTCTATCATTTCTCTCTTGGCTGATAATCTTGTGTTTAGACTGTGTTCCTCAGTGGACAGGGTTGTGTATTATTCATATTTGTTTTCCTAGCACTTAGGTACCTTAAACAAAGATATTTAAGTTTGTAAATGAACATTCTTCTACATCTCATGTCTTTGATCATAGCTACAGGCCTCCTTGCCTTGAGGATTATTACATCACCTCACCATTGTTTTTTTTTAATTGCTAGTTGATTTATAATTATGAAAAAATACATAATATGAGTGCTTGACCTAGTCAAAAAAACTTTTTTTCAATTGAAGTATTGTTGGTATACAATCTTATATTGGTTTCAAATATGCAGCACAGTGAGTGGTTCAACAGTACCCGTATTATTAAATCCTCACCCCAACTAGTGCAGTTACTACTATCAGTCCATGTAGAAAGCTGTTACAGAGTCATTGACTATATTCTCAATGCTGTTCAACTATCCCCATGGCTAACTTTCATTGTGATTAACAATTTTTGTGCTCCTTTATCCCCCACACCCGCCCACCTACCCACCCCAATGCCTCACCCATGGTAACTACTAGTCCCTCCTCAGTGACTGTGAGTCTACTGCTGTTCTGTTCATTCTGTTTTGCTTTGTTTTTATATTCCATAAATAAATGAAATCATATGGCTTTGTCTTTTTTCTCCTGGCTTATTTCACTGACCATAATACCCTCTAGATGCATCCATGTTGTTGCAAATGGCAGGATTTCTTTTATTTTTATGGATGAATAACATTCCATTGTGTATATGCAGCATATCTTCATTATCCATTCACCTATTGGTGGACACTTAGGTTTATTCCGTATCTGGGCTGTTATAAGTAATGGGTGCATATGTCTTTTTGAATCAGGGATCTTGTTTTCTTCGGGTAAATTCCTAGAAGTAGAATTACTAGGTCAAATGGTATTACTATTTTTAGTTTTTTGAGGAACCTCCGCACTGTTTTCCATAGCGATTGCACCAATTTGCAGTCCCAGCAATAGTGTAGGAGAGTTCCTATTTCTCCACATCCTTGCCAACACTTGTTCTTTCTTGTCTCTTGGATAGCGGCCATTCTAACTGGTGTGACATGATATCTCATTGTGGTTTTGATTAGCATTTCCCCGATAATTAGGGATGTGGAGCATCTATCTTTTCATGTGCCTGTTGGCCATCTGTAGTTCTTCTTTGGGGAAATGTTTGTTCAAGACCTCCACCCATTTCTCAGAATCCCTTACTTATGTGGTGACAATAGATACTTCTTATAGTCTTTGTTTTTTCTTTGTTCCTTTTTTTCTTTTGCTTTCTTTTTTATTAAGGTATCATTGATATACAATCTTATGAAGATTTCACAAGAAAAACAATGTGGTTGCTATATTCACCCATATTATCGAGCCCCCCACCCCACCTCATTGTAGTCACTGTCCATCAGTGTAGTAATATGGCACAGAGTCACCACTTGTCTTCTCTGTGCTACACTGTCTTCCCCATGACCCCCACACACACCATGTGAACTAATTATAATACCCCTCAATCCCCTTCTCCCTCCCTCTCCCCCACCCCTCCCCTTTGGTAGCCACTAGTCCCTTCTTGGAGTCTGTGAGTCTGCTGCTGTTTTGTTCCTTCAGTTTTGCTTCATTGTCATCTCCACAAATGAGAGAAATCATTTGGTATTTGTCTTTCTCTGCCTGACTTATTTCACTGAGCATAATACCTTCTAGCTACATCCATGTTGTTGCAAATGGTAGGATTTGTTTTCTTCTTATGGCTGAATAATATTACATTGTGTATATGTACCACCTCCTCTTTATCCATTCATCTATTGATGGACACTTAGGTTGCTTCCATTTCTTGGCTATTGTAAATAGTGCTGCAATAAACATAGGGGTGCATATGTCTTTTTGAATCTGAGAACTTGTATTCTTAGGGTAAATTCCTAGGAGTGGAATTCCTAGGTCAAATGATATTTCTATTGTCAGTTTTTTGAGGAACCTCCCTATTGCTTTCCTCTCACAACTGGTTTTTTCCTTCAAATGTCAACTACAAATAACTTGTAAAAAACTGAACACAAGGAAACCTGAAAGAAAGTAATTTACAGTCATATGTACTAAAAATAACATGGAATCAAAGCTCCATAACCAACCCAGCACACTGTATTTTTTTATTAAGGTATCATTGATATACAATCTTATGAAAGTTTCACATGAGCAACATTGTGGTTACAATATTCACCCACGTTATCAAATCCCCCCCACACCCCATTGCAGTCACTGTCATCAGCATAGTAAGATGCTATAGAGTCATTACTTGTCTTCTCTGTGCAATACTGCCTTCTCCATGACCTGCCTATATTATGTGTGCTAATTACAGTGCCCCCTTAATCCTCTACTCCCTCCCTCCCCACTGCCCTCCCCTACCTCTTCCCTTTGGTAACCGCTAGTCACCTCTTGGAGTCTGTGAGTCTGCTGCTGTTTTGTTCCTTCAGTTTTGCTTTGTTGTTATACTCTACTAATGACTGAAACCATTTGGTACTTGTCTTTCTCTGCCTAGTTTATTTCACTGAGCATAATGCCCTCTAGATCCATCCATGTTGTTGCAAACTGTAGGATTTATTTTCTTCTTATGGCTAAATAATATTCCATTGTGTATATGTACCACCTCTTTTTAATCCATTCATCTACTGATGGACACTTACGTTGCTTCCATATCTTGGCTATTGTAAATAGTGCTGCGATAAACATAGAGGTGCATATGTCTTTTTGAATGAGGGTTCTTGATTTCTTCGGGTAAATTCCTAGGAGTGGAATTCCTGGGTCAACTGGTATTTCTATTTTTAGTTTTTTGAAGGTCCTCCATACTGCTTTCCACAATGGTTGAACTAATTTATATTCATATCAACAGTGTAGGAGGGCTCCCTTTTTCTGCATCCTTGTCAGCATTTGTTGTTTCTTGTCTTTTGGATGTTGGCCATCCTAACTGGTGTGAGGTGGTATCTTGTTGTGGTTTTAATTTGCATTTTCCTGATAATTAGCGATGTGGAGCATCTTGTCATGCCCAGCACAGTGTATTTTATTATCAAGGTCAGAGCTTAGAGCCAGACTATAGAATTGATATTTCACTATTATGCTGTGCCCTACATTATATGACCTCTTATTTGTCCCTGAATTCCAACCGCAACCTCAAGACTGGAATAGACTGGTAGTGGAAGGGAAAACAGATGACACAAAAAGAAAAAGAGGTTTAGGTTTATCATGGAATCAGTGTAAGCTTTGGCCTTATAACATAGACCAGATGGCAATCCCTTTCTCACCAAGTATCTTCTCAATGTCCTAGGGTTTTAAGAAACAAATTCACTATCAACTTCCCCTGCTAAGAATTATTTTTAACACTGTGGCAGCATCAAAACAATGCTGAAAATACACACAATCCCTCAATATAGGAAGAGGAGAAGGAACCCTTCTAAGTACTTACTAGCAAAAGGAAAATTCTTTCCTGAGAAAAGCTGTGACCCAACAGAAAATCCTAGCTTCTTAAAATCCATGTTCTCATCTCTTGTTATAAATGAAAATGACCTTCGTTTTACCCAATTTTGTGTCTCTTTTATAAACTATTCTGTAAACTGTCTGAGAAACTATCAGCATTAGTTTTACTGAAGTTAAAGTTTAGTTGCTAATTCTATAGAAGCACATCCTTTAATACTGTTATAAAAATTATATACACAAGAATTCAATTGTCTTTTCCACCTCCCATAGCTCCAAAGAAACCTTTCTGGTATACAAAATAAACTGAAGCAAATATTCTCTAAAACATGACTTACTGATTCCAAAAAAAGTATAATGTAATGAGTTTTTCTTCAGTAGGTTGAGACACTACTAACAAACTACAATTCAGATGCCCTAACTAAAAGAAGAAAAAATTCACATGCTAAACCTGCAAGCTAACCTTTACAAAATTTCCCCAGTGGAAACATTCCTTCCAAAAGAAAAAGATCCTACATATGTCAAAACTCTTTACCTTACACTTGGACTGCATGTCATTTTTTAGTGGTTTCCCTCTGAGTAGTTGGTTGTTCTAATATTTTGCATTATTAATTTATCCTTAGGTACCGACTTGACTGAGTTAAGCCTCATTTCAGTAAAGCAATCCTTTACTGGATTTAAAAATAGGGAAAATGAGACTAGGAACAGCATAAAATAGCAAGCTAGCTTCTAGAGACAAGAGCAGAACACCGAACAAACGTCACCCAAGTGCAAACTTGCAGCAGAAGGAACACAGAAAAGAGGGAGAAACAAAGCGGACTCAACTCCCATCTCTTTTCCACCTTAGTGATCTGAAAAATGTACATAATACTCCGCTGTTTATAGTTCCTCAATTGGATGACATTCATGAATGTGGAAGAATAATTAAGTATTTGGAATTAAATGAGAAAGAAAACAGAAGTTCTGTAAATCGTTAAGCGAGAATTGTAAAATGCAAAGAAGTAATGAAAAAATGCAGGGTCTTAAAAAGACCTGACTGGCAAGTTTCAGTCCGCGGGCGGCCCAGGAACAGGAAAGCGGAAGGACAACAGAGGGCGCTTCCCGCTCACGGTTGGCGCACGCGATCACGGCGGGCGCATGCGCAGCTCGCTGACCGAAGTTGCCGCTGCGCGCTGGCCCTGGCTGATAGTCGGGGGACGGACAAGAGCATGTGACAAGGATTGCGGCATTTCTGGTCCAATCGGGGCGTTTTGGAAAGCGCCCTTGCAGAGCAGTTCGGGTAGCTCCGGTTGGTCCGTGGACCTGGCCCTGTTCTTACTTTCCTGGCCTTTTAACGAGCTTTTGAATCTAAAGTCTGGTTTGGGGGAACTTTTTGCCATGTGACCTGCGAATCAAAATAGGGGTACACTCTAAAGTGATTGGCGCTTTTCATTTCTTTTTCTCCATAACTAGAATGTTATTTTTCTAATTTCATGTCCTGTTCTCTTCCCCCAGAACACTCAAATCCTGTCCCCACTGCCTGAGACTCCAGAACCGCTTGGAGGTCTCTGTGTCGTAAACATACTACCCTAGAAAAAGAAAAACTGCTTTATCTGTATCCCATGGTTGAAGATTGGGGAAATTAGGGTAAAAACACAAGTAGGCAAGTGTTCCACAGGACCAGGACACATAACTTACCTCAAAAACGTACCCCCAAAGATCACTGTATTTCAATTTAAGTATTTAAATAAAATCTCCCCATCTATTTAAGCCTTCTAGCAATAATCTGAGTAGTGAGGCTGAGATAAGATAACCCACACGACTTGGTGGTTCGCTCCAGAGACTGATAGGCAACAGGACCTTAGAGAAACCCAAATCAAAATTGCAGTCCTTGAAGTGAGAAGGAAATGGGCTGAAAGCAAATTGGATGAGGTTCAGTTCTAGAGTTCAGATGCTTCACCTACTGACTGCTACAGCCCAGGAACCTTTGGCAATGGGGAAATCAAACAATAGTGCGAAAGGATAAAATGCCAAATGTGTCAAAACAAAATTTCCCTCTATATATTCCAATATAGATTGCATGATAAAAATAAGATTCCTCACCTGGAATCCTATTCAGAAAATTTTGGCTCATTTCCTACAAGTAATAAATCCTCAACACTGTAGAAGTGAGTTGTCCATCCTTAACTCAGAATATTCCCAGAAAACCGGGGTGAGGATAGAGGATAATTGTACGGCTGAAAGCGCGGGACTTGCACGGAGTTCAAGGGCTGCATTGTGATGGTGATTGCTTGCTTCCCTTGCAGGCTAGTTTCCTCTGGTGCTGCTGCCATTGGTTCTTAAATACAGTTGCTTCAACGGCAGCCCTTTCCGTGACACTTACAGATTCTCCTACCAACCCCAGTATTCCTGTCACAGCTGTGTACATAAATGACATTGAGCTCCACGGAGGACCCTGTTACTGGATTCTCGGTGCTGAGAAGACTGGGAGAAAATGCCTACAAGTGGAGAAACCCAGTAGCCTCTGAGAGCTAATTCTGAGGCTGTGGAGTGAGTCTATCCAGGAAAATTCATTAACTAAAGTGGAGCGCACAGATGATAGCTTTCATATGCAAGATGATGCCCTCTGAGTATTTAATAGAATCAGAGAAAACAGGGAAGCGTTTAGTGCCAAAGTTACTTTTGAATGGGTTGTTACATCAGTGTTGTGTGCCTATTTGGGGACCTGTGTCAGTATTGACCAGTAATGTGGATATATCCATTTTTTATAAGTAATCAGGTCCAAATAATGCCTCAACAAAAACTTAAACTGTTTGTAAATATTCATATAATTTTAAGTCATGCTTCTGATTCTTTTAATCAGAATTGCTATTATGGGGTAACCTTGATTCAGGGTTTTACCACCCTCAAAAAAAGTGGCTAGATTTGTATGAAGTGTAAGTATTTTGCCACTATATAAAATGTTTTCAAAGATTCTCCTGGAGATCAATCCCTTTCAAATTTCCATTATGTGGTATAACCTGTTCTCCTTCAGGAAGAATAAATGTCACATGCTCCAAAGTCTCTTTTTAAAATATAGAACAAGGAATAAACTATAGTTAAAAGCATTTTGAATCAGTCTACAGAATTGTTTCATTATCTAACACCTCCACTGAAAAATTTTTAGTGTAGTTCTATCATTTTCTTTAACCACAAGGGAAAGGCTTTGAAGTTTTTAAAGATAACAAACAAAAAAATATGATACTAATTTCAATAAACAATTCCTGTAGTTGAAATACACTTTAGTATTTTCCATCTCTCAGGAAGTAGAGCTCCATAATTGAAATGCCTCTTCAATATTCAGCTGTAAAGCAATCACAAAAACATTACCTAACATTACACTTGTGCCTTGGCTTTATAAAATACATTTCAGATTTGTCTACAAATGAAACATCATAAAAATCACACTATCACAGGAAAACCAAAAGAGAGCAGGAAAAAAATACTGGTTTGGGTTTGATTTACTCAGGGGAAACATGCAAGACTTATGTATGTTTGTACTTATATTAGCTAAGCATTCTGAAGATTATATACAGTGTAAATGGAGACTCATTTTAGAATACTTTTTTGGTATAAAATAGGTTAATAATCACTTTAGATAATAGTTACTTCAACTATAAGTAATAACGTTTTTACTTCAAGTGAAAATACTAAAAGTACTGGCTCAGTTCACAACTCCAAAAGGAAAACTAAGAGAATCCAGAATTTTTTCTGCTTCTTGGGAAAAAAATTAACAAAGCAGATGATGAGTTCAACTAATAAACTGCAAGGCCTCATATCACATCCAAGTGTTACTTTCAAGCTCTCATATCACATACCTCATATCACACGCCTCATATCATATCCAAGAATAACTTTCAAGTTCTTTTCTGTTTTTAAAAAGATCTTCAAAGCTCCCAATGGTGGTATTCAAAAAGTGAATGTAATACACTGAAACTAATCATTAACAACAAATCTTCAATTTATTTGAAGCAATTCAGTTTCAAAAACTTTTAAGTTACAGCAGTCACAGAAAAAAACAGAACAGTCAGAAACAATAAAAGAATAATCAGGAGTACTGCATTTTTTTGTTTGTTTTTAACACTGTCATGGCTTTATTCAAAACACAGATGCACAAAAGTATTAACTTCAGTTTTAAAGGAGAGTTTTTCAAGAATTTAACACACTATTTACATACTGCCATACAAAGAGCATTAAAATAGGACCAAAAACTTCTACAAAATATAAACCCCACCCTTAACTTATTTGCATGGAAATACCACCCACAAAGTTAAATAAGTCTTAAAAAGTTATTTGGAGGCTCTAAGTGTTGTTTTCAAACCAAAGAACTCTAATTTTGATTGCACAATAAGATGATTGATAAGAAAGTCAATAGATTTAATTTTTAAAATAAGTATTTCATAAACTGTTACACATACTATGTAATGAGAATTGTTAGGGACTAAAACAAGGCATTTCAATTTTAAAAAGGTGTAAAATATTAGTCTTCTGGAGATCCCAATTCCCCCACTAAACTTATCCAAAGAGTTTTATTTCAGTCAATTTTTCAACTTTTTTAGCTTACCCACATGTTACTTCATACTTTTTACTTTAAAACCCTAAGTCATAAATTTTAAACTAAAAAAGAAGCAGTAATACGTATACTCTGTAATTTAAATGTGTGCCACTATGGAAGTACAACTTCAACTAATTTCAAAACGGGAAAAAATTAGACAGCCAAGATTAAAAAAAAAGCAATTGCCTTGAACATGGAGCCTCCACAACAAAAAGGAAAATGTACTTATCTACTCACATTATATTTAGTAGCCATATAAGGAACTATACACTCACACTTATCCCAAATTATTTTTCTATTTTTAACGGACATCCACTTGAAAGTAAATCTTAATTTTAACTCTGATTTAGTTTAGTTTCAAATATTTTTCCAATTGCCCAGCATATTCCAATTAAATGCTATCTGTGATGCTTAAGATCTGTAGGAAGAATAATTGAAGGTTCTACTCAAAAAAATTAGAAATATTTTGTAGAACCATCACTAAATCATTTGGGAAGCTAACTTAACTTGCACATCTTATTAATTATTATTATTATTAATTATTACTCTGACTTTTGAAGAACACTAATGCTGCTTCCAAAAGCCTCCTCTGCTCCTTTTCTTTCTTCATCTTAATAGTCTGTACATTTTGTCAACCAAGAAAGAATTACAGTAAGCAGAATCTGTTGCATAAAATTGTATTGATAATAATATTCGCATCTCAGAAAATACTCAATTTCTTTCACTTTGCTTGTTTAAAACTGAGACAGGTCTGAGAAGGTGGTTGAGGTATAAGACTAAACAGTTCCCTGGGTATCCATAAGTTTCTCAACTTTTGTTTAAGATAGAGGGAAAGGAGTAAAACAAGAAAGGAAGGCGAACCTAAGGAATTGCTGAGAGAAAAATGAAGGATATACACTTAAAAACAAAACAAACAACTGTTGGCATCTTCAGCTTGAAGAAGAAGGGGTTCACTTGCATGTCTCTGAATTTAGTACAAGCAATTTTTCCTTCAAAAATAAAATCTTATTAGTCGCCTGGCTTAGTTGGTTTCAGAAGGGTCCACAAAAGCCATGAACTACATTGCTGAATAGAACTGTTGCTCTGTTGCTTACTTTCTCCAAGTTACTCATGTAACAAAAAGCAACCAGATACTCTCAGCCAAAAAAAAAAAGTCATTACCTTCAAACTAAAGATCTCTGGGTCACCTCTAAAAAAATTAACAATTTTTTATCCAAGAGATTATTTTCATTTCATATTCCAGCTGACTGTGATTTCTGTTAATTTACAAATAACTTTGAAACTTATGCATAAAATGCACCATACTACACCTGTGTAAAAGCAATCATGTTTTAATTATGGGCTAAAAATGATTAACACATTAAGCTTGAATTAGAAAATGAAGATTTTAAATAAATTGCTAGGGAATTTCACAATGGGAGAGTCAATGAAATTTTTTCTCTACATACAATGATCATTAACAGACTAGTAAATCTTATTTGGAATGATAAGGCAAAAATAGTAAAATCATACTTTTCCTATAAAAAGTTACACTTTTATCTTCCGTAGGGATAGCTATCGTACAGGAAAAAACAAAGATGTGACCACTCTACTGCACACCTGGGAACATTAGGGAATCTGATCTTAGAATGATCTAGTCATCTTCCTCCTCTCCATCATCTTCAGCATCTCGTTTTCTCTTTTGCCCTCGAAGACCTTCTTCTGAAAGAGTAAAAGAAAAATTATAAAATACTGAAGTTTAACAAATAAATATTTGCTGACTTACAAAGTTTTGACTTTATCTTAGTAAAAAGGTAATGGCATAAGAAAATTACAGGTTAAGTTTCCTCTCTGAATTTATTTCAATTTCATTGTATTAAAGACTTAAAAAACTTAAGAAATCCATAATGGCAGCTTGTTATGCACCCTTGTGGCCAAATCATGAAATACATATCAAGAAACTAGGGGTTGACTTAAAGGAATTGTTAGTGAATTCTAATTTCTGACAGACCTAAGTAAAGAGTACTAGAGAGTAAATGTAAAAAGGGCCTTATCCGGAGTTCAGCTGTTCTCTAATGGCTCAATGGCTTCATCTGCTCCAAAATGAAAGATCTTAAAAAAATAATAAATTGAGCTCGTTTCTATCATCTCTTCAAAAATAAATGTTATAAACTGTTTTTCTTTTGTAATGGAATTAATGAATGTCCTAAAATTACTCTTTTTAAAAGACTTATTACCTTTCAAGGTGCTCTATGACATGTTACCAAAACCAAAGATCAGTAGTAATTTAAATTATAGGCTCATACTTTAAAGTCCATGAATAATAGCTGTAACTTTAATTTTAGGATTTACTTATGACTAATACAGCTCACCCTCTTCCTCCTCCTCTTCCCGTTCTTCAACATAGTCATCATCATCTTCTTCATCCTTGAAAATCAAATATTCAGTTTGAGAATAAAAAGCCATGACAGACTTTTCACTATTGGGTAGTAATACACTCTGCCTAATTTACATAGGTCCTTTTAAAAAACCCAATTAAATCTAGTTTCTTTATGAAAAGAAGTTATGTTTTAGACCAGCACTGCTAAAGGACTTTCCGCAACAATGAAAATTTTCTATGTCTGTGCTATCTACTAGAGTAACCACTAGCCACACTTGACTACAAAGCATTTGAAATGTGACCTGTACGAATGAGGAACTGAATTTTAAACTTTATTTAATTTTAACTAATTTAAATAGCCAAATGTACTCAGTGGCTACTATAATGGACAGAGAACTTTTGACTATTTCAAAGACACAGTCTTCTATTTTATAGATTGCAGTAGGAATTACCTGAATCCTAACCCCAACATAGCTACATGTATTAAAAAAGTCATTTACTCTCTCTGGACCTCAGCTTTCCAATCAGCAAAATAAAGTATTCATCTAAAAAGATCCTTGTACATCTAAAAATCTACACATCGAGATAGCAAATGTCAATAAAAATCACAATAAAATTTGATCTACAACTCTTGAGGAATGAGTTGTCCTAGATAACTAAGATTTAAACGTAGCCTTGAAAAAATTGAAAAATCTAACCAATTTTTTTTTTTACTTCAGCCAATTGGAACACAAATCTCTAAAGTGCAATTCCATTTTATGCTAAACCTAACAAACCTTTTTCTTGAATTATCATAGTCGCCATTTTAATCATGGACTAATTGGAATATGGTGATTCCCTCAAAGCTTATTAATACATGCAAAATGTTTTCTCCTTTTAAAAATGACTCTGGCCTCTACTTTGAGTTGTATTTTTTCCTAGTTTTCATGCTTTCTCTTTTGCAGTCAGTTACTATTTCATTTTAATCTGATGTACATTCAGAAAATAGATCAACAGACTGATCAGAGGATTGAATGCAAAAGAGAAAACAAGTCTAGAATAACAGCTTAAACATTCTCCTACAAAGAAAATGTCTTTTGTTACTTATATTTTGGTTATTCAGAGGCCTTTTACACTTACTGCCTTGTCCTTGGTATGTTCCAAATAGTTGAATTCTACTATATGTTTGATTAAAAAAATGGAACCAATCTAGGGCCTCCTCTTCAACCCCACAAAAGTTTACAGCAACTTAAAAACACTTTTACTGGCAAATGTCAAGAACTGCTGGGTAAACCACAATGAGATGCCACCTCACACCAGTTAGGATGGCCAATATCCAAAAGACAAGAAAAAACAAAGGCTGGCGAGGATGTGGATAAAGCGGAGCCCTTCTACACTGTTGGTGGGAATGTAAATTAGTTCAACCATAGTGGAAAACAATATGCAGGTTCCAAAAAAAACTAAAAATAGAAATACCATTTGACCCGGGAATTCCACTCATAGGAATTTACCCAAAGAAAACAAGATCCCTGATTCAAAAAGACCTATGAACCCTATGTTTATTGCAGCACTATTTACAACAGCCAAGATATGGAAGCAACCTAAGTGTCCATCAGTAGATGAATGGATAAAGGGGTGGTACATATATACAATGGAATACTATTCAGCCATAAAAAGAAAACAAATCCTACCATTTGCAACAACATGGATGTAGCTAGAGGGTATTATGCTCAGTGAAATAAGCCAGGCAGAGAAAGACATTACCTAATGGTTTCACTCATTTGTGGAGTATAATAACAAAGCAAAACTGAAGGAAAAAAACAACAGCAGACTCACAGACTTCAAGAAGGGACTAGCGGTTACCAAAGGGAAGGGAGTGGAGAGGGTAGGCAGGGAGGGAGAGAGAAGGAGATTAAGGGGCATTATAATTAACACTCACAATATAGGTAGGTCACCCGGAAGGCAGTACAGCATGGAGAAGATAAGTAATGACTCTATAGCATCTTACTATGCTGATGGACAGTGATTGCAATGGGGTGAGGGGGGACTTGATAATATGGGTAAATGTTGAAACCACATGCTCATGTGAAATCTTCAAAAGATTGTATATCAATGATACTTTAATTTAAAAAAAAAGAACTTCTGGGTAGTCAGGGAAAACGGACAACCCACTCTTTTCACAGCATCCGCAGCCCCATTTGTGTCTAGAAATACTAAACAGAACATAATTTCCCAGTATTTTTAGCTAGAATCCCGAGAAACTAAACTACATGACACTTAAATCAGAAATCATTCTTATACAAGTCAATTCAAACACTATAAAGCATTCCATACCAGGACACCACGAAGCTACAAGGAACAGAAGGAATAGATGGCATAGCAAACATGGAAAGGAAACAATAAAAATCAGGAGAACCTGAATCCTTAAACTAAAGAAGAAATGAAAGGTAGAGGAGAAACAGGAAAGAAAGGGGATGTGGGAAGGGGAAGGGAGAGAAGGAAAAAGAAAGGAGAGGGAGAGGAGAGACATTTTAAATATCTCAAATTTGCAAAGAATGGCAAGTGAAGATACTTAAATATTTATAATTTTTTTTAAAACACTTGAGATACTAGTCACATTTATTCCTAGATAATTTAGAAAAGCACAAGTTCAAATAGCAAATTACTTCTCTGGATACAAAATATGATTAGATAAATTGATTCCTGTATTTAGGCCTTTCTTTTTTTTTAAATACCATTTATTAGATAATATCCCTCAATAAAAACTCAGCTTCCATTAGAGATGTGCTAAGTGGAGACTATGGTCTTTTCCTAATTAGTGGGAAATAAAATGTTTCCTCATTTGTACTATGACACCATAAATCCCAATTCTTCTAAAGCCCCCCATCCCTATTTTTAATGAAATAAACTACACACACATAAAGTCCTTCTTTATACATATTAATTCCTTACCTCTGAAGAGCAGTGGAAATAAAAATAAGACTCACACAAAAATAGCTAATCAAAGACCATTTCTATTTCCTTCTAATTTCTTTTTAAATTCAATAGTCTCTGAAGCTTCTCCTGGCTCCTAGCTTCTAAAAACAAGTTCAAAACATTAACTAATTGAAAACATTATAAACATTTTAAATACCCAAATTATTTCATCATGATTGAAAACTTCTTTTGGTCCCTGCTACCCAGGTACTACACTGATTAAATGTTATGTGCATTATCTTAAGAGACTTTGGCTCTATACCTGAGCATGTCACTTTTAATTAATAATATTTCCCAATATTCAATGGAATGAAAATATAAACATATGCAGTTGGTTGAAGGTCATTTTTTAATTACTTAGACTTAACAAGGAATTATTGACAGAGAAAATAAAAAGCCAAATGCAAAATAACATGAGTCCATTATTTTACTAAATAAATGAAAACTTAGAGGAAAAATATTCGAGTTGTACGCTGATATAAATTGAACAGGCTGACATTCTCTATGAATATTTAAAATACTTAAAAGTTCTGTTCTTCATTATCACATAGCTCCAAACTCACCAGGGCCCCAAACAAGTTTAAGTCCTACTTTTTCCATGCTAGTTTCATATTTAAAATGGTATTAGAAAAATCCTTGATCACTGATATTATCTATCTAACCAATGTAAAAATCATTAGAACAAATAAGAATACTCTCGATTTCTAGTCTAAATAAGAGATATTACTTTTAGTAATAAAAATTATTTTAAATTATGAATTATGAAAACAAAACTCAAAAATTCAACATTTGGAGAAAATTACTTATCTCCCAGGGACTAAAAATCATTTATTCAAGTGACATTTCCTGTGAGTCTAGTATGTCCCAGTCAATGTACTAGATGCTTAGACACAAAGATGAATAAGCCTTCCCTTAAGGAGCTCTCCATCTAATAAATTGGCCAAATAAACAAGTTTTTACAAAAGTGTCTACAGGCAACAAAAGTCCAATCAAGGTTTAAAAGTCACAGAGAAAGGATTATCTATGAAAAATTACAAAAGCTTCACTAATGGCAACTCCAGAGTTGAGTTTTTAAAGGTAAGAGTTCATGTGGCATGATTTGGGTGGCAGTTACACAAGTATATACCTAAGTGAAATTTCATGGATCTAGTACATAAAACCAGTGTCCATTAAATGCTTTACTATATTTATGCTTACCTCAGTAAAAAAGAAAAGAAAGTCCATGAGCGGGTGTGGGTAGGAAGTCATCTCAGATAAACAATTTATCCACAGTCAGAAAGACAAAACAGCTCTGGTGTAACCATCTAACTTGGCACTTCCCAAGATGAGGCTTGAGAAGGAAGCAGGAGCCAGACAATCAAGGGTTTGTATGTCTTGGCAGCAACAGGGCAATATTAAAGGGTTCCAGGCAGGGTAGTGATATGACCACATTTGCACCCAGACTACTCAGGCAAGTACTGTGGGGGATGCACCTAAGTGGCAACACTGAATGCAGAGGTGCCACTTAGAAGCTACTGCAGAAGCATAAACAAGAAATAATTAAGGGAAAAGAAAGTTTTCTTGAGTGCCTACAATGCACCAAGGACTAGATACTTTACATATATTACCTTGTTAAATCCTTAAAAGAAACCTATTAGACTAGTATAATTTCAGTTTGCTAAATGCAGAAACTGAGGCTCAGGAACATTTGTAAAATGTTTCCACCATACCAAGCCACTGAGGGCAGAAGGGATTTGTAAGATTTCTAGGAGGATAGGTGTTTTCGATTCTCTGGACACAGTATAAGCTGGGGGACAGTGGGGAAAAAAGACTGGTAGACACACATGAACACCCACAAGTTAGAAACAACTTGCAGATTTCTACACAAGTTACTTTCTATAGTACTTAGCCTTATGCCTAAATTAATTTTGAGTGCATGTAAGAAGTGTCTATTCACCTGAATTTCTTCTTTCATTAAGTATGAGAGGCCCACTTCCTCTTCTCCCTCTCCCAGTTCTGAGCCTGCTTCGTCTTCCTCCTCCTCTTCCTCCTCCTCTTCCTCATATCCTTCAGGTAGACCAGCTTCATCTTCCTCTTCATCTTCATCATCTTCATCTCCATCTTTAAAAATATTTGGAAAGATGAGCAAATGGCTGGGCAAATGTTCTTGCTGGTATGTTGATCCTTTTTACCCTTGCTCCAACCACTTCCAAATCTTAAGCCAATGGGTGGGTAGAAAGTATCTCAGGGTGATTTTTTTGAATATAGATTCTCCCTTTTACAACATTCACACTTACTATTTGAGAAATATGGCTTCTAAATACTAAAATTTTTCCAACACAGATTTTCATCAAAACATTATATGTATTAAGAGTTTGTTTCACTTTTCTGCTTATCCATCATTTCATTATTTTATAACATTGTTTAGCCATTAAATTTCTTACAGTGAAAAATTTTTCAACCAGTAACAACAGATAGTGTCTCATTTAACAACAGCCATTTCATCATCTGAGCTGTTAGTCACCCATTTATTCAAAAATGTATATTCACTACCTAATTCTATAACATTTCCATCACCCCAACCCCCCAAAAACCTATACTCATTTAGAGTCATTTCCCATTCTCCACACCCCCAGCCCTGACAACCACTCATCTATACTTTCTGTTTCTATGAATTTGCCTATTCTGGACATTTCATATACGTAGTCATATATTGGATTCTTTCGTTTAGTAGAATGCTTTCAAGGGTCACTCATGTTGTAGCATCTATCAGTACTTGATTCCTTTTTAAGGCTGAATAATATTACATCGTGTGGATATATCACATTTTGTTTATACATTTATCAGTTGAAGGACATTTGGGTTGTTTCTACTTTTGGGCTGTTACGGATAATACTGCAGTGAATAGCTCATTTTTTTAAAGTTGCCACTTTTACTGGGTAGTGGTTACATAAGTTTATATACATAGATATAAAATTTCATGGAGCTTGATATTACAATAACCATTAAATTCCCAAAGCTATCAGAAATCTGAGAGACATACAGGATTATGGCTATGGTTTTTTTTATTTTTCTTATCTTACTAACACCTTTTTTTTCCTACACCTAAATATCTAGGCCCAATCCAAGTTGCATGGCTCAAGCAGAAGCTGTAATTATGAAACACTTATGAATATTAAGAATGATTACCCTCATCATCCTCCCCTTCTGAGTCTGGTGCTTCATTATCCTCCTGATCAAATCCATCTAAGTATGTGATTTGCTGCAGCAGTTCAAAAATACTTTCTCTATAATCTTCGAGGTTTGTGATCTCACAGTTAAACAAGTCAAGACTTTTCAAATTTTTAAGATTTTGCTGGAAAAGTAAAGTGTTAAAACTTACAGTCAAAATTTTACATACCATGTTATTTCTTTTTCATTCATAGACCACAAAATATATACTTGAAATCAAGAGAATGAACTTTGGATTTTTAGGATTTTATAATGAAAAATTTTTATATTAAGCACAGCCAATTCTCTGACAGGCCCTAGCATGTAAACTGCATAAGAGTAGGTACTTCCTTTTGTTCACTGCTATATCTCTACCATCCGGTTTAGTGCCTTACTATAATTAAGCATTATATATATGTTGACTGAATATGTACATATATAGGTAACAACAATAACAAGGTTAGTTTAAATCCATAGTTCATCTGATTTTCAACAGTTTCAACCTCTTTCCAAGCTTTTTTAGAAATCAGAGGAACAATTTTCAGTTTCACTTCATCTCCTTTTCCTTCTCTCATACCAAGAAAAAAGGAGCAAATAATGAAATAACTCAAAAAATAATTAAGGAAGGAAAAAGTATAGAATTTAAGAAGATCCTGAAAATTTTAAAGCCAGATATTTAACTTCCTTAAGTCAATAAAATCAACTTACTAATTTGAAAATTTATACAAAAAAGAAAGTAGTAACCATCTAGATCCCAACATATATAAAATTCACAAATTTTGAAAGAGGGAAATATAAATGACTAAGATAAAATGCAAGCAAATCTCAGAAAAATCACCTAAAAAAGGCAAGTCCTGAGACACACCTTTCCACTTACCAAAGCTTCTACTGTACTAAGATCTTTGATTTTGTTTCCACTCAGATTGAGGTATGTAAGATTTGGACATTTTTCTGCCAGGATTTCCAAGCCTCCAGAAATTACATTGTCACTTAGTTTTAACTGTATATTCAAAGTGGAGAGAAAATAAACGGTGAAGGCTTAAGATGGATGAAACTTTTAAAACAGATCAATTTGGAGAAGAAAAGCAATTTTCATTCTCTCTGACTTCAAGAGACTGTTACAAGTCATTAATTTCCAAATCCCCACCTACGACCCCCAAATAATATATTAGACGCCCTATGTAATGGTCTTCTAACCCAAGGTTGTTTTCAGTTGTGTTATAGTTGGAGTTTATGTTTCAGAGGAAAGCATTTGGTACATGTTAAATCCAAATTCATGTCATAAAGCAATTTCATTATTAAATTTAAATATCTAAAAGCAGTATTAGACCTGACTCCAAAATTCTACATAACCCTCTTACTGTAAAACTTAGAACCTTCTAAATAAAAGCAAAATGATTGTTTCATTTGGCCAAACACTAGACATAACAGTCTTTGGCACTGAAATTATGATGCTTTTGTGCCTCATGCCAACTTACCTTTCGAAGTTTATTTAAGCTGGGCAGCCTAGCCAGTGAACTTAGTTCCACATTTGCCATACTCAGAAACTCTAGCTTTTTAAAAGTATCATTCAGGCCTTCAATTTCCCCATTGACACACAGGCAATTATCAAGGACTAACTCTGTCACCTGTAAGACAGAACATGAATGATTCTTTAGTTTGCAGTCTGTTTAGTGAAAGATCTGGGTCCTGACACTCAGGAAATGTGAATATTAAAGCCAATTGGTCCCCTTACACAGATTGTTTTCATTCTCCAAAAAAAAACTGAAGTGTGAAGTCATCATTATAAGTTAATCTTTTCAATTTATAGTTGGACCAGGAAGTTCAATGCCTGCTTCAAATCACTGATGCATTTAAAATAAAACTTTGAAAAAGGTCCCATGTGAAACTTGTTTCTGCTCCTTATGAGGATTCCCAACTTGACAGCATATGCAGTGAGGGGATACATAGGATACTGGGAAAGGATTCAAGTGGGCTGACCTAAAATGCAGGAAGAAAAAAGGAAAACGTTTTATTCACTTTCAGTTTAAGCTCTCTTATGTTTGGTTGATAAATGCCATCATAACTCACAAACATCTTGTTACTCTTCATGAAAAAACACTCCTGGGACAGCCTAGCTTTCAGATGTTATTTGTTCTAATATCGAGGACAAACAGTATCACCCAGGACAATACATCCTTGACAAAATGTTATTTCTTTCTGACACCCTGGTAGCATTTTTGTGGACTTCTCCCCATTCTTGGGGGGGTGGGGTGTGAATGGATCTTCTATTAGGTCAGGGCTGTAGAACAAAACTTGCTTGTGTGAGCCTAGATGGACTTAAAATCTTAGGGGAGGCAGGAGATCCTGGCTTTCTATTCCTAACGCAAAAATATGTTTGAGGTATTTTGAGAGCTAAAAGTTAGCAACAAGCAATGCCACCTTCTCTATTTGAATATGACTTTAACATTATTTCAGTGAGCCGAGAATGCATCATGATCTCCTTTAAGATACGAAGCCAAGGTCCAGAGGGTAGGAATGACTTGCCTAGGGTCACACATGTGGCAGAGCTGTGCCAACATTGCAAGTCTTCTGACTTCTAGTCAGAGTGGAGGAGGGAGGGCCGCTAAATTTGGTGTCAGAAAGCAAACCAATTCTTCCACTTGAGCAAATTAATTTCACTGTGCTGAAACTTTGCTAATTTGTATTCTAGAATACGATCCACCTTAAAAGTTTGTTCCAAAGAGAAAAGTAACAAACACGAAAAGTGCTTTGTAAACTTTAAAGAGCTATACAAACATGAGACGGTTATTATACCACAAGGGAGGGAGGAGAGGCCGCAAAAAGGCAACATCCAGCACTCCCCAAAACTGGCAAGGAAATTACTATGGCTAAGAGTAGGTAAATGAATGGCGGGGGAGTGAGCAAAAAAAGCAAATCCACTTTGCCAACCAACCCAAGATATAAATAAGCATTCCAAATGTGTGCTTTCTAAGAGACAGCAATTTTTAAGTTTGATTTTGTTTTTTCCTGAAGCCCTTAAAAGAGTAGGCCGTAGAAAACTCCCAAGCTCTCTCTGGGATAATAGGAAGGACTGTTTCCTCCTCCCTGCCCCCGGCCAATTTCTGAGAAACTGACCTTTTTTTGAAAACTACAGAAAGATCTTAGGTTCCCACTCTGCACGCCGCCGCAGACTACCGGACAGACCAGGGACAGACCGTACTTATTCTCTATGCACAGGCAACACCCCAACCCCTGTTGAAAAATTATGTCCTTCATATTCCCAGTCTAGGGTTTATTTCAGGGGTCGCGATTAGCAAGACTCTGGACGATCTCCTCGGCAACCAGAAGTGCTACGTTCCACGCTAGCTGCTCGCGACCTGCTGCTCCGAACGACGGGAAACCCCACATGCGGCGAGAAATCCTCCAGGGAGAAAGGAGTCACCTCCGCCCGGGAGCGGGCGGGCTGGGTGAAGCCGAGGAGGCGCCCACCAAAAGGAGGCGGAAACGCCTCCCACCCGACCCCCGAAAAGTTGACAGCGACCCCGCCTCACGTGGCCCCTCCCAACCTGTCTCTTTAAGGCGACAGCAGCGAGAGCGCATCACTTAGTTTCTCCGAACCCATTTTTAAAGAGCAGAACTACTACGACCCATTTGTTGAGTTTGTGAAGCCGTCTCCGGGGATCAAATTCGAGTTGCGGCCACTACGACACGACACGCCGAATATCGTTATACCGCGGGGGTTAGAAGGGGTTCACGCCTCGCGTCCTCTCCCCACCTCCGGCCCCTGCGACGCGTCTCAGAGCTCACTCTGGTCGGAGGCCCGGCCGCTAACCCAGATTCCGTCTGGCCGCCTCCGGGGTAGTGGGCGCCGCCGGCAGTGGGCGGTCCGCGGACTCAGCGAGCGACCCCAGCCTGGCCCCTCGCGACGTCGGACGCCCAGGGGCCTCGAGGCCGGGGGCGCTCCCCCCACAAGGAAAAAAAGAGTTGGCAACACTGCAGAAAAGTTGGACTAACTTCTCAGGCGACGATGGCTGTGGCAGGGGAGAGTGGGGCTGGGGGTTCGAGTCCACGCCGCCAGCCCCCAGGAGAAGGAACTTGGGGAACCAAGCTGCGGGGCGGCCTCCAGCATTCCGCTTCCCGCCCCCACGAGGCCAGGAGGCCTGACTTGAAGAGACCAGAAAGGGACTAAGCCCCCATGCACACACTAAAACGCCCGTAGAAACTTACACCCTTCGCCATTTTAAGTAGATTTTAATGATTTAAAACTTAAAATTAAATATTCCCCCCTCAACCCTAACCCCAGTTGAGTGTTAATTCATTAACTCTTCCCCACCCACCTACCCGAACCCCCAGAAACCCGATCCTCCGAAGACAGGGCTTGCGGGGAAGGGGAGGGGGCTGAGTCATCTCACCTCCTCCGGGGCTCTGTTCCTTAACTCCAGGTTAATCCTCTTCTTCATCTCCATGTCCTCCTCCTGCTCTTCTACTACTCTCCTCCCTTACCCTTTCCTGCCTTTCCCACTACCAACCCTCCCCCACAAAAATTAAAGATTTGGAAATGAATGAAAACGCAAATATAAACGCCCACCACCACTAGATAGATGGGGTTGGGGGGGAGAGAATAGCAAATGGAGTCCAAGGAGTTGGGACTCTAACTCGGCTGCCCCCACCACTTTGTCCACACACTCGCGCGCGCACTCACGCGCGCGCGCGCGAGTACACACACACACACACACACAGGCGCGCGCGCGCACAGCACACACACACACACACACACAGGCGCGCGCGCGCACAGCACACACACACACACACAGGCGCGCGCGCGCACAGCACACACACACACACACACACTCACTCACTCACTCACTCACTCACTCACTCACTCGCAGTTCCTTCCCCTTCAATGGCCGCTCAGAGACTGAGCCTCCATGACACGACACCGCCAACCCCCTGGCCTACACTCCACCCACCTCCCGAATGTATTGGTTAAATCTTCAGCATTGCTCTAGTCCATTGGACTGCCTAAATGTCTGCCAGTCTTCAGGGCGGACCCGAACCAGAAACGCTGTGTCTATTGGCTGTGATCAAGCGCGCAGTTGACTCCGGTAGGTCCGGGAGGTGTTAGTCCAGGGGAAATGATTTTGAATCCCAATAGCCTCACCTCGCTTTCTTTGTGTGGTTGGCGCGCTTTCCCTAGGCGCTCGGACGGTTTTTAAGCCTGTTGGGTTTCTTTGTTTTTAATACTAAAAGTATGGAGAAAGCATCCTTCCACGTGCCCAAGTTGCGAGACTGGTAATTCAGCACACAGCACCGCTTTTGACCGTTTTTAAAGCACGACTCCTGCTTTACAGCCAAGGTGCACGGCATGGTACACATCACATGAAAAGCATGCCTTCGTGGCACTACGCAGCCGGGCACAGGCTTCTAGTGCAGAACCAGAACCGGAATAAAGATTGTATTTTCACTTACACCATGAAGGACTGGACGGTTTTGAAAGCAGTTTGAGAGAAGTGTGTAAGTTAGCCACCTGTAAATAAAACTGCCTGGAGGACTTCTTACTGAGGTAATTGTTGCTGTAATAAACACTAAGACCTTAGACGAAAACAGTGCTGGCCTAATGAAAATCATACATCAATTTACATAGAAATGGTACTGCAGTGCCTCTCCTTTCTAATTTACCTTTGATTGGTTTCCATGGAAATCTGTAGGTAAAACGTGCTTTTAAAGATCTCTTAGTGTGGGATTTATAGAACAGAAGGATAAGGATGATTTTTTTTTTTTTGTCTTGAGAGTCTAACTTTTTTCTTAATTGCTTTAATTCTGTCCTTCTCTTAGGCCCTTCTCAGGATAAATACCCAACGAAATTAAAGATGACTTGGGGGAAGAAGTGGGTGAAATTGGTCCATTGCCCCTCCAAGCCAATTGTTTGCTTTTTCCCAGTCTCTTAGGTTAGACACCTTTGGTTTAGGAACAGACTCCTCACCACTTCACCCCTCTTCCTCCACCCATACAAATACACACAGCTCCTCAAATAGGCTTACTTTTAAATGTAAATATTTGGTATTTGACATGTTAAATACTCTAAAGGAAAACAAATAGTGATTGTCTTCTCCTTGATAAACGTTTCCGTTAAATTCCTGAAAAGGAAATTTTGTGAAGACGAAAACAGAAGGGAAGAAGGAGAACTTTTAGTATAAAACATCTCTGAAGGGCAGTTTGGAGTTAAATTTGTTTGTTTCCATGCAGGCTAAAGGAGGCCAGGATGATATGAAAATTGAACCAAAGTGGACTGAGGAACAGTTTAAGGAAAAGTTAAAAAGCAAGAGCAGGGGGGGAAAGGGCTAAAAAGAAACCTGAAACCACATTTTAGTATCACCTTGGGGAAAAAGTTCGGTGCTGTTATTCCACCAATCATTGCAGGTCTGGAACTCTGGAAAGGAATCCCAAAGAGAGTTCAAGTGAGGAGATTCAGATTAGGAGTCATCCACATATAAGTGATAGTTGGGAACGCGCAGAAAAAAAAAAGATGTTCACAAAGTGTATATATATGTGTGTGTGTGTGTGTGTGTGTGTGTGTGTGTGTGTGTGTGTGTGTGTGTATGTATATATATATATAATATACACACCCACATCCATCCATATATATCTAATAAGGCTGTCAGGCAAAGGAAAGCAAAACATGGTTGAAGGGAAGATACTCAGCAGTGGAGATGCGTTTAGTTTTTGAACACTAAAAACATGTTGAATTAATATCCTGATGTGTTCTTGCTGGTGGGTTAAAGGAGTGTCATGAACCACCTCTCATTCCACTCCTTTGTCCTTTGCTTTCATCCACCTCCTGATTATTTTTCACTCTTCGTTGTAGCATTTATACCCTGCTTCATTACTTCAGCTTAAAACATGTCCTAGTTCATGAGTTTAGTTTAGTAGACAGAGACAGAGGGACTGTTTACTAAAGTTCTTAAAGAAAATGAGGAACAGGCAGAAAGGGAGGTGAATTCAGATCAAATGTACAGTAGCCAAAGAGTTTCAAGGAATAAATGATTATTGGGGTTAACTTGTAGGGCTTTTGTATCAGAACACATTCAACAGAATGGGAGACGATGTGGGCAATATAGAATGCGAAGAAAGGCCATGAATTCGTTTTACCATTGGATAGTATCTTCAGAGAGAACACCATAGTAGGCATAGACTGGGATCTACCAAAGTGGGCTTTTTCCACTAACCCATCATCCCCACCCTCATATTATCTCTCATCTGCATTACCTCAATACCTTGAAACTTACCTCTTTCCAGTCTTAATCAGGAACCCAGGATAAATAAGATGCTGGGGGAGGAAAGGTTCCCCACAGGGCTGGTGCACAGAAAGAAAGGTGCCTGGGAAGGAGTTGGATAAAACACTACCAGCTAGGAGATGGGTGTACAGAGCTAATGAAGGATGAAAGTATGCAGTACAGTCAGGAGAAGAGCTAAACTCATCTTCCACTGCTGAATATTTTCTGATGTCCCTCCAGATCCATTCTTCACCCTTCTCCATCCTGCTCTGTGACTCAAAACCCACATGGGTTTTGGTCCATGGGAGGAGCACTGACAGGAGATTGGAAGTCTGGAGGAGAATGAAATTGGAGTATTTATTCCCCACCTTCCTCTGTATCAAGTCATTTTAAGAGGGTCAAGTCCTCAGTAGCATCTTACTACACTGATGGACAGTATTGCAACGGGGTTGGGGGAACTTGATAATATGGGTGAATGTTGAAACCACATGTTGCTTGTATAACAATGATACCTTAATTTTAAAAAAATGTTTTTTAAAAAGAGGGCCAGATCTTAAGAGCCACAGATCCTGTCAGGGCTGTGGTGAACACTGATGCATCACCCACATTTTCCTTCAGGAATGGAGATTTATTCCCACTGGTGCCAAGAGTACCTTCAGCTGTCAGCCCTTATAGGGGATTATTTTAGCTGAAGAAAATTGCCTTGCCAAAAGTTATACCTCCCATCAGGGGCAGCCCACATCCAATTAGTGATCAACATTGAAGTATAAAGGCCCAGCCAGCCCTTGTGCCCAGACTTAGACAAACTCTGAAGAGTCATTCATCCGAGCTCCAGGGCGTCACCATGGGTTCAGCTAAGGCCTTTGTTTGGACTGCATTGCCATTCAATTTCTCCCACTGCTTAATCCTGTTTCTGCCTTCTGCCTTCCACAGATAGTGATCCCAATATCTTTCCCCAATAAATGTTCTAAATGCTATTTCCATCTGAGTCTGCTTCCTGGGTGTGGATAAAGTGAAGGTTTCTGTGGCCAGGATTCTCACCTGGCCCTGGTCAACTAGTTCACTACATATGGGCAGGCAATATGTTGCTATTGACTTTATATAAAGAGCTCTGCTCAGTGCTCTGGGCGACATGATGGCATGGCTGCAAGGCTGCAGAAGAGCAGAGACTGGAGTGGACGGAGACTGAGATGGCTGCAGGGGCAGAGGCCCAGAGGCAGAGACCAGCTTGCTGCATACAGACTTGCTCTGAGTTGATGGGGTTCTAGTGACTGACCTGCCATAAAGTTGGGTATAAACCCTTTCACCCAAAGAACATTCCATTGTCATTTTTCAGTCTCATTGAATCCATAGTGAACTTGTCCAGGGCTGAAACCCATTGTCAAGACACTGAACCCAACATGTGATGGTGACCCTATCCAAATATCCTCTGAGGAAGCCAGACTAAACTACAGGAGAAACCACATGGTGAAGAGAGCACACGAACCTACTTGAAGAGAGTGAGACATACTCACCTGTAGAGAAAATGAAAGTTCCTATGGCTAGGATTCTCACCTGACCCTGGTCCACTTGCTCACTGCACACGTGTGGGCAGTATGTCATTACTGACTCTATTTGAAGAGTTACCACCCAGTACTCCGGGCTGCATGGCTGCAGGAAAGCAGAGGCTGGAGTGGTGGCAGCGCCTAGGACACATACTGAGACAGCTGCTGCAGCATAGAGGTCCAGAGGCAGAGGCATGCTTGCTGCATGCAGACTCACTCTGAGGCAGAATGGGGTTCTAGCGCTTGACGTGCCACCGTGGAAATAAAGTTGAGTATAAACCCTTTCACCCCAAGGACGTTCCATTGTCACTATTTGGTCTCCCCAATCAAGAGTGAGCTTGCCTGGGGCTGAAACCCACTGGCAAGACACCACACAGCCCCCAACTTTTCCAGCTCCACCTGTCTGACTGCAACAGCATAAGAAATCCTGAGCCAGAACTACCCAACTGAGTCCTTCCCAAATTCCTGTCTCACAGAAACTGTGAGAGACAATAGAATGATCATTGTTGTTTTAAGTCTCTGTATTTGGAGTTATGCAGCAGCAGTACCTAGAACACATTTTTCTGATCAAGTCTTAGTAGTGCATTTTGCTCTGTGCAGGTGATACTCTGTTCTTTTTCATTTTTCTTATGCTATTCTTCCACCTCCTCTGAATTCTTAGGACTTATTAAATGTTCTACTTATTCAACATTTACCCTATGCTGCCTTGCAAAATCCCATGTATGTTATTTAACTCTAGTTCACCCAACCAGATTGAAATTTCCTACAGAAACCACATCAGTAATTTGGCTTTCTCTGGCATCACTCACAAGACAGCACATTGCTGAGCATACAGTGGTACTCAATACATATTTGGTAACTGATTATTTCTCAAATAACTCTCAGGTAGTACCCCAAATTCATACTTCCATTAGGAAATAGAGTTTGGTTGATGCCTTCATGGGGAACAGGTGATGGAGGAGGAGTGAAGGTTAACTGAAAACTGCACTTCCTCTTGGTGAGTTAATTTGCAGTCTCAAGATAAAACTAAGACAGTGCAACTAATGGCAGTGTCTTTTCTCCAGAATTCAAACTGATTTGGAAAAACCAGAAATCATTTCTACCCATACCTCTGAGATATCCTGTCCCAAGAAACTATCCAGCAGGGTCATTACTGCTCCCTTAGTACAAGGATACATGATCAATACACAAAAACCAACAATTCTACACACCCACTGTGCTCACATCCTGTGGCAAACTTCAAAGTCAATACCCTGCAAGGTGAGTTGTTACAGTTCTACAGGGCCTTAGAGCTAAGGGATATATACTTATATTTATATATGTACTGTATATCTATCAAAAGTAAGTTAATTTTCAATAACCCTTTTAAAAAATGGGCAGAGGACATGAACAGACACTTCTCCAAAGAAGAAATTCAGATGGCCAACAGACACATGAAAAGTGCTCCACATTGCTAATCATCAGAGAAATGCAAATTAAAACCACAATGAGATATCACCTCACACCAGTTAGAATGGCCACCATAGAAAAGACTAGGATCAACAAATGCTGTGAGGATGAGGAGAAAGGGGAATCCTCCTACACTGCTGGTGGGAATGTAAGCTAGTTCAACCATTGTGGAAAGCAATATGGAGGTTCCTCAAAAAACTAAAAATAGAAATACCATTTGAACCGGGAATTCCACTCCTAGGAATTTAGTCAAAGAAAATAACTTCTCAGTCAAAAAGATATATGCACTCCTATGTTTATTGCAATGCTATTTACAATAGCCAAGATATGGAAGCAACCTAAGTGTCCATCAGTAGATGAATGGATAAAGAAGAGGTGGTACATATACACAGTGGAATACTATTCAGCCATAAGAAAGAAACAAATCCTACCATTTGCAGCAACATGGATGGAGCTAGACGGTATTATGCTTAGTGAAATAAGCCAGGTGGAGAAAGATAAGGACCAAACGATTTCACTCATTTGTGGAATATAAGAACAAAACAAAAACTGAAGGAAAAAAACAGCAGCAGAATCACAGAACCCAAGAATGGACTAACAGTTACCAAAGAGAAAAGGACAGGGGAGGATGGGTGGGAAGGGAGGGATAAGGGGAATAAGGGGCATTACAATTAGCACACATAATATGGTGGGGGTGGGGCATGGGGAAGGCCATATAGCACAGAGAAGACAAGTAGTGACTCTATAGCATCTTACTATGCTGATAGACAGTGACAGTAATGGGGTATGTGGTAGGGACTTGATAATAGGGGGAATATAGTAACCACAGTGTTGCTCATGTAATTGTATATTACTGATAACAACAACAAAAATACTGAAGGAACAAAATAGCAGCAGACTCACAAACTCCAAGAAGGGACTAGCAGTTACCAAAAGGGAGGGGTGGTGGAGGGTGGGTGGGAAGGGAGGGAGAAGGGGATTGTGGGGTATCATGACTGGTACACATGGTGTGTGTGGGGTCACAGGGAAGGCAGTGTAGCTCAAAGAAGACAAAAAGGACTCTGTGGCATCTTACTACACTGATGGACAGTGACTGCAATGGGGTATGGGTCAGGACTTAATAAGGGTGAATGTAATAACCACATTGTTTTTCTTGTGCAACCTTCATAAGAGTATATATCAATGATACCTTAATAAAATAAAGTGAGTTACCTTTCCAAAGGAAAAAAACCTGAAATTTACTGAAGGTAAATGGTGGGCTGAATTGTCTCCAAAGATGACCACCAACAATCTCTCTCACCCCTTTGCACACGTGGCATTTCTCCCATCAAGAGATAGAGTCTATTTCCCCTCCTCTTGAATCTGGACTAGCTGTGTGATTTGCTTTCATCAATAAAATGCAGTGGTAATAGCACTCTGCCAGTTCTGGGTCTACCACTTAAGAGACATGGCATTTTCTGTTTTTGCTCTCTTGATAGCCAGTTCTCAAATAACAAAATCCAACTACCCTGCTAGAGTAGAGGCCATGTGGAGGGAGAAGCCCTAGACAATGAGAGACCATGAAAGGTGAGACTTGCCCCAGACATCCCCCACCCGTCCCAGTTACCCTAACGGAGGCCCCATCCACCTTGAATCCTTCAATCCTTGTCAAGCTGCCCCAGCCAACACCATGTGAAGCAGGAATAAGCCACTCTACCATGCTATGCCCCAATTACAGAATCTTGAGCAAATAAAGCATGGTCGTTGTTTTGAACTCCTCAATTTTGAGGTGATTTGTTAGCAATAGATAACTGAACAATTGCAATAGATAATGAAAACAGAGTATACCAAAGGTCCTATGATTAGTAATATGTGAAGATGATTCTCAAACCAAGCTCCTCTAATTGAAGTTCAAATCTTTTTCCAAAGGTGATGATTACTATCCTATTTAATTCATAGACACACAAAATGTTCTGCTCCCTAAAATATCATCCTCACTCCCTATTGATGCCCAAAATACCACAAATAAATGTGATATCATAACTTTTTATAAATTTTTTATTAAGCTATCATTCATATACACTCTTATGAAGGTTTGAGAAGAAAAAAATATGGTTACTACATTTACCCTTATTATTGAGTCACCCCCCCATATCCCATTGGAGTTACTGTCCATCTGTATAGTAAGATGCCACAGAGTCCCTATTTGTCTTCTGTACTATACTGTCTTCCCCATTACCCCACACACACCATGAGCACTAATCATACCCCACAATCCCCTTTTCCCTCCCTCCCCACCCTCCCCATTGGTAACCACTAGTCCCTTCTTGGAGTCTGTGAGTCTGCTGCTATTTTGTTCCTTCAGTTTTGCTTCATGGTTGTATTCCACAAATGAGGGAAATCATTTGGTATTTGTCTTTCTCTGCTTGACTTATTTCACTGAGTATAATACCTTCTAGCTCCATCTATTGTGTTGCAAATGGTAGGATTTGTTTCTTTCTTATGGATGAATACTCCCATTCTTTTTTTTGGATGAATACTACCATTACACCTCTTCTTTATCCATTCATCTACTGATGGACACTTAGGTTGCTTCCATATTTTGGCTATTGTAAATAGTGCTGCAACAAACATAGGGGTGTATATTTTTTTATTAATGTATTATTAATATACACTCTTATGAAGATGTCACATGAAAAAACAATGTGGTTACTATATTTACCCATATTATCATGTCCCCTCCCATACCACATTGCAGTCACTGCCTATCAGAATAGTAAGACGGCACAGAGTCACTATTTGCCTTCTCTGTGCTACACTGTTTTCCCCATAATCCCCCCCACACCATGTATGCCAATCATAATACCCCTGAATCCCCTTCTCCTTCCCTCCCCACCAGCCCTCCCCCACCCCTCCCCTTTGGTAACCGCTAGTCCCTTCTTGGAGTATGTGAGTCTGTTGCTGTTTTGTTCCTTCAGTTTTGCTTCATTGCTATACCCCACAAATGAGGGAAATCATTTGGTATTTGTCTTTCTCCACTTGGCTTATTTCACTGAGCATAATATCCTACAGCTTCATCCATGTTGTTGAAAATGGTAGGATTTGTTTCTTTCTTATGACTGAATAGTATTCCATTGTGTATATGTACCACCTCTTCTTTATCCATTCATCTATTGATGGACACTTAGGTTGCTTCCATATCTTGGCTATTGTAAATAGTGTTGCAATAAACATAGGAGTGCATATGTCTTTTTGAATCTGAGAAGTTGTTTTATTTGGGTAAATTCCTAGGAGTGGAATTCCCGGTTCAAATGGTATTTCTGTTTTTAGTTTTTTGAGGAACCTCTGTATTGCTTTCCACATGGTTGAACTAGTTTACATTTCCACCAGCAGCGTAAGAGGGTTCCCGTTTCTCTGCATCCTCACCAACATTTATTGTTCCTAGTCTTTTCTATGGTGGTCATCCTAACTGGTGTGAGGTGATATCTCATTGTGGTTTTAATTTTCATTTCCCTGATGATTAGTGATGTGGAGCATCTTTTCATGTGCCTGTCAGCCATCTGAATTTCTTCTTTGGAGAAGTGTCTGTTCAGATCCTCTGCCCATTTTTTAATAGGGTTATTTACCTTTTGGGTGTTGAAGTGTGTGAGTACTTTATATATTTTGGATGTTAACCCCTTGTCGGATCTGTCATTTATGAATATATTCTCCCATACTGTAGGATGCCTTTTTGTTCTACTGATGGTGTCCTTTGCTGTACAGAAGCTTTTTAGTTTGATATAGCCCCACTTGTTCATTTTTGCTTTTGTTTCCCTTGCCCATGGTGATATGTTCATGAAGAAGTTGTTCTTCTTTATATTCAAGAGAGTTTTGCCTATATTCTCTTCTAAGAGTTTTATGGTTTCATGACTTACATTCAGATCGTTGATCCATTTTGAGTTTACTTTTGTGTATGGAGTTAGACAGTAATCCAGTTTCATTCTCTTGCATGTAGTTGTCCAGTTTTGCCAACACCAGCTGTTAAAGAGGCTGTCATTTCCCCATTGTATATCCATGGCTCCTTTATTGTATATTAATTGACCATATATGCTTGGGTTTATATCTGGGCTCTCTAGTCTGTTCCATTGGTCTATGGGTCTGTTCTTGTGCCTGTACCAAATTGTCTTTATTACTGTGGCTTTGTAGTAGAGCTTGAAGTCAGGGAGTGTAATACCACCCCCCTGGCTTTATTCTTCCTTCTCAGGATTGCTTTGGCTATTTGGGGTCTTTTGTGGTTCCATATGAATTTTAGAACTATTTGCTCTAGTTCATTGAAGAATGCTATTGGTATTTTGATAGGGATTGCATTGAATCTGTAAATTACTTTAGGCAGGATGGCCATTTTGACAATATTAATTCTTCCTGTCCATGAGCATGGGATGTGTTTCCATTTTTTGGTGTCTTCTTTAATTTCTCTTGAGTGTCTTGTAGTTTTCAGGGTATAGGTCTTTCACTTCCTTGTTTAGGTTTATTCCTAGGTATTTTATTAGTTTTGATACAACTGTGAATGGAATTGTTTTCCTGATTTCTCTTTCTTATGACTCATTTGTATCTTAGTTTTGTTGAGATACAAAATTCCAGGATAACTAGTAAGTAAACTCGATTATCCTATTAAATCTTAGTTGAGGATATTTATCAGATTTTTTTGAGAAAAGTTGATGGCACCATGAGAACTATAAAATGATTGAACTACCCTACATTTTCCAGGTGTTTTTACAATCCATTCTTTCCTTAATTTGGAATGTTTCTCTGTAGGAATTGTTACTAAGTGGTGAAAAGGGAAGCATACATATATTGTTATGGTAAACTTTTGATTTTTACTCTGTGAGTACCAAATTCTGTGGTATATCTGAAAAAAATTTAAATTCTAGGTCAGGAGTTTCCAACTTGAGCCACCTCTTAATATACTAATAGAGTGAAAACTAGTTTTAATATTAGCCAAATTCAAATAAAATTAGAGAGTAAGTCTCCCAGAAACAAATCCAGATTGCAGTATGAAATAGAACTGATTTAAAGATTTTGCACTCTAGGAATTATTGCATCATTGCCTTCCTCCAATAGCACAGATAATAAGTTTCTTAAAAGAAATTTGTTTCCTTGACAACAAGGTTACTTTCAAAAAAAATAATTTGAAACTTCTGGCTAAATGTGGAGAATTTAATATACATACTTCCATTTCCTCCCAAATCTTACTAAAATGGTTTTGAAAAAATAAGACCCAAACCCAAATTTGTAACTGAGTAGTGATGGATATTAACTAGACATATTGTGGTAATCATTTCCCAACATATACAAATGTCAAATCATCATGTTGTATATCTAAAACTAATATCATGTAATATGACAATCTCAATTAAAAAAATGTTTTTAAAGACCTGATTCCAAAGGACAAAGAGACTAAGCAAGAGAGAATAGCTGGTAAGAGAGCTCAACAAAATATTGGAATCTATTAAGCAGATGAACCATGTAGTTCAGATAGCCTTCTTCCTTACTCCTGATTTTTTCCTTCTTGTGAAAAGAATTCAGTTAGCAAAACCAGGCCTCTCTCAGCCCTTTGCTCATCCACCCTAAGTGGAATGTTCTACTCTACACCATTCTCCGTGGTCTTAGAACAGGGAGCCTGTTCATCAGAATGCCCATTGTAATTTGCTCCTCCACTCTGAGGTCTGCCCCAACCCAGGTTGCCTGATTCTGGGGTACAGTTTAGCAGGCCCATTGACTCACACTAAGCTGCATCCTCCAATCTGGCCTCTAGCAGTAGTAACGGTGATACATTTACCTTCAAATTTTTCTTTTGCATTTATTCTCAGCTTGTTCAGACCCTCACATAAAGAAGGAGTTCCACTATTTGGATTCCTTTCAGACATTCCAATAGAGTAGAGATAGTCATCTCACCAGAGATGAAAAAGTAAAGTAGAAACTTCCCTGCCTGCAGGAGACGAAGAACAACTGATTTACATTGTAGAACCCCACAAGGATTCTGAATTGGAAAGCACTAAGAGCACTTGATAATGAGGTGGAGGTAGGGGTAAAACAGAAGAATTGGTTGAAGGTCATATTAAAAGCAGCTAAAACCCTTCCCAACTATGACCCACAGAGGTCAAAATGAAGTATCCTAAACTTGGAGACACCAGGCAGAGCTTTGGCCTGGTTAGATGTAATGAAAACTGGCAGAAAAACTGAAAATTTGTATTCCAGTGACAACTCTCTCCAACAAACCAACCCCTTTTCTCGTCCAAGAAGTTGTAGGTTTCCTTTCTGGAGAAACTGATATGCCTAAGAGACAAGTCTGAAGATACTGACAAAATGATAGAAAATGGCCAGCTACCTACATGTCCCATGCCATCACCATGGAGTCTATTAGTCAACAAGTTTCCATATATAATTACACATATCTTTTAAGTACCTCCCTCTTAAATGTGAATGGATAAGTATAAGAATCACCAAATATTTCAGAAAGGCTTTTCATGTAAAAGAAACTAAAAATAAACAAACTTAAGAAATGAACTCATAGGAAGCAGACACAGAGCAGGAAGCAGAAGAAGACAATTTTTAAAAGAAAGCTTAAGTTGAGGATTAAAGATGGCAGAATAGGAAGGCAAGGAGGAAACCTCCTACCAAAAATACATAAAAGAGGAAAATACAGCAAATGCAATGAGACCTGAAAATGACCTGAAGACTGCAGAACAGACCACCTACACCTGGGGAAGAAGAGAGGGCCACACAGAAAAGGCTGAGGAGGCAAAGCCAAGATGGAGCAGAACCCATGTTCTCCCCCAACCCCAGCCTATAGGCGGAAGAAAGAAGAACAAAGTGTGGAAGGGATATGAGCCCAGGAACTGGACACCTGGCTCTGGAGATCAGCTCCGAGAGCACAAACCAACATTACATTGGGTTCTGGTGATTAGTGGGGCTGGACACCAGGGACAGGCAAAACACTCCAGGAGGATGAAACCCCAGGCAGTGTGAAAAGCAGGAACACTCCTGCAGTCCTGAGACCCAAAGCAGAGGCAACAGTTTGAAAGACTGACCAGCAGTGGGAGGGGTGCCAGAGCGGCAAGCATTGAATGGAACTCTCACCTCAGGAGAAAAGACAGTTGGAGGCCTGCCCAGACCTTCCTTGACCCAACAAATCAGAAACTATTGGAAGCTCGACAAACTCCATCTCCCTTGCTGGCAAGGCAGACCCAAGGCTCCTCCTTGTGTGCACTGCCAGGAGCCAACCCCAAGAGCTCCTTCCACCCTGCAGGTCTCCAAACCTTGTGCTGCAGGTCTAGTCAGAGAAGAGCTCTGTACATCTGTACATTGATCCACCTACCCATTAACCCTGCAGCCCCACCATTGCTACAGGCCACACAGAGGGTGGCCCTGCCCACAGCTAACTCAGCAGAGATTCCTCAGCTGACTGTGAAGGCAGCAGAGGAAGAAAAATGCCCATCCAGACTGAGACCCTACAGAAGACACACAGAAAGGTGCCCCCACCCAATGCATACCAACAGATGGTGCCACTGCAAAGTAGAACCAGGCACTAGAGAGTAAAGAATCTTGAGCTTCTGGGCACTAGAGCACATCTTCCACATAAAGCTATTACTCAATAGGCCAGAAAGCATTGCAGAGACATCTAATACAATGGAAGAAACACAGAAACTCTGACAAAATGGGAAGGCAGAGGAATATGATCCAAATAAAACTACAAGACAGAACCCCAGAAAGAGGGCTAAGTGAAACAGAGATCAACAATTTTCTTAATAAGATTTCAAAACAAAACTCATAAACATGCCAATGGATTTGCAGAAAAGTATTCAAGACCCCAGGGAGGACTTCAACAAAGAGAAAAGAGCCACTCAGAGCTGAAGAATACAGTATCTGAAATGAAACATACAATGGAGGGATTTAAGAGTAGCTTACTGCAGGTAGAGGAGAAAGTTAAGGAAATGGAAATAAGAGAACAGGAACACAATGAAGCTGAGGTACAAAGAGAAAAAAGGATCTTGAGAAAGGAATGAAAGAATGATAAGACATTTACATGACCAATCCAAATGAAACTATTCACATAATAGGGGTGCCAGAAGGAAAAGAGAGAGACAAAGGGATAGAAAGTATCTCCGTAAATAGCTGTTGAAAACTTCCCCAGTCTGGGGAAGGAAATAGGCACTCAGGTCATGGAAGCTTAGAGAGCCCCTAACAAAAGGAACCCCAGGAAGACAATACCAAGACATATAATAATTAAAGTGACAAAGATCAAGGATAAGGAGAGTGTTGAAAGCATCCAGAGAGAGTAAAAGAATTACTTATAAAGGAAATCCCATCAGGCTATCAGAAGACTTCTCAACAGAAACTCTACAGGCCAGAAAGGAATGGCATGATATATTTAATGTACTGAAACAAAAGGGCCTCCAACAAAGAATCCTCTACCCAGCAAGATTACCATTTAAATTTGAAACAGGTATTAAATAATTTCCAGATAAACAAAATTTGAAGAAATTCTCCACCACTAGCCAGTCCTACAGGATATGTTAATGGGATTGCTGTAGATAGAATGACCCTAAGGCTAAATAGCTTTCATCAGTGAATATAAATGGACAATAAAAGGTAGCAGACCAACTAATTACTAAGCAAGTATGAAATTAGAACAAAATAAGAAAAATCACCTATACACAATCAGTCAAAAGATATACAAAAAGTCCAGATTATGACTTCTAATATGAAAAATGTGGAGGAGGAAGAAGGGGAAAAAATACTTTTAGATTGTGTTTGAAATAGAGTAATCAGCAATTTAAGATAGACTGTTATATAGTAAGGAAGGTATCCTTGAACCTTTGGAACCACAAAACTAAAGCCTACAATAAATACACAAAAAATAAGTTAATTAAGTAAAAAAAAAAAGAAATTCCGTACAACACTAAAGAAAACCATCAATAACAAGAGAAGAATATAAGGGAGGAAGAAAGGAACAGAGAAGAGCTATAAAAAATCCAGAAAATAATTAATAAAATGGCAATAAGTACATACCTATCAAAGATTGCCTTAAATGTAAATGGACTGAATGCACCAATTAAAAGACATAGAGAGGCAGAATGGATAAGGAAATAAAACCCATCTATATGCTGCCTACAAGAGACTCATTTCAGACCAAACACATATGCTGCCTAAAAGTTAAGTGATGGAAAAAGATATTCCATGCAAGTAATAGGGAGAAAAAAAAGAAATATTAGCAGTATTTATACAAGACAAAATTGATTTCAAAACAAAGTAACAAGAGACAAAGAAGGGCATTACATAATGATAAAGGGATCAGTCCAACAAGAGGATATAACCATTATAAATATCTATATTGTTCTTTTTCTAGTTTTTTTAGTATCTCTTTAGTTTTTGTATCTCCATAATTTACCCATTATAAATATCTATATTTATATAGATATAAATATTCTATATTTATAATGAATTAAAGGGGAAAATAGACTGCAACATTCATTTTAGGAGATTTTATACACCACTCACATCAATAGACAGATCAACTAGATAGAAAATAAATAAGGAACCAGAGGCACTGATCAATACATTAGATCAAATGGACTTAAGAGATATCTACAGGACACTCCCCCCAAAAGCAACAGGAAGCACATTTTTCTCAAGTGTACATGGCATGTTCTCCAGTATATTAGGCCAAAAGAGTAGCTTCAATAAATTCAAAAAGATCGAAATTGTATCAAGCAGCTTCTCAGACCACAATGGTATGAAACTAGAATTAAATTACACAAAGAAAACAAAAAGACCTACAAATACATGGAGGCTAAACAACATACTTCTAACATAATCAATGGATCAATGAACAAATTAAAACAAATCAAGCACTGGATGGAGACAAATGAAAACAGAAACACAACAGCCCAAAATCTGTAGGAAGTGGAAAAGGTAGTTCTAAGAGGAAAGTACATAGCAATATCAGGCTTACCTCAAGAAACAAGAATAACCCAAAATAAATAGTCTAAAATCACACACACCAAAAAAAACTAGAAAAAAAAGAATAAATGAAGCTCAAAGTTAGTAGAAGTAGGGACATAATAAAGATCACAGAAGAAATAAACAAAATAGAGAAGAATAAAACAATAGAAAAAAATCAATGAAACCAGAAGCTTGTTGAGAAAATTAACAAAAATAGATAAACCCTTAGCCAGACTTATGAAAAAAAAAAAAAGAGAGAACACACACACAAGAATAGAATCAGAATCAGAGAAATAATCACAATAGCTACCACAGAAATACAAAGAATTATTAGATAATACTATGAAAAATTACATGCCAATAAATGGGACAACCTAAAAGAAATGGACAACTCCCTAGAAAAATACAACCTTCCAAGACTGACTCACGAAGAAACAGAAAATCTTAACAGACCAAATTTCAGCAGTGAAATTGAACTCATAATTTAAAAACTCCCCAAAAACAAATTTCCACATCCAGATGGCTTCACAGCCAAATTGTACCAAACATTTAAAGAAAAGTTAATACACATCCTTCTTAAAGTATTCCAAGAAGTAGAAGAGGAGGAAATACTTCCAAACTCATTCTATGAGGCAAGCATCACTCTAATACCAAAACCACAGACACCACAAAAAAAGAAAATTATAGACCAATATCCTTGATGAATATAGATGCAAAAATCCTCAACAAAATATTAGCAAACTGAATCCAAACATAAAACATTTTCCATCATGACCAAGTAAAATTTATTCCAAGAATGCAAGGATGGTACAATATGCAATTCAATAAATCAATCACTATCATACACCACATTAACAAAAAGAAGGATAAAAACCATAATCTAAAAAGATGATGAAAGAGCATTTGACAAAATTCAATATCCACTCATGATAAAAATCCTCAACAAAATGGGAAAGGGGGTACATACCTCAATATAATAAAGGCCATATATGACAAACCCACAGCCAACATCATACTCAATAACAAAAATCTGAAAGCTTTTCCTCTAAGATTGGGAACAAGGCAAGGGTGTCCACTCTCACTTTTTTCAACATAGTACTGAAGGTCCTAGCCATGGCAATAAGACAACACAAAGTAATAAAATGCATCCAAAATGGTAAGGAATAAGTTAAACTGTCGCTATTTGCAGATGACATTATATTGTACATAGAAAACCCAAAGACTCCACTAAAAAATTATTAGTACCAGTAACTGAATTGGGCAAAGTTGAAGGATATAAAATTAATAAACAGAAATCTGTTGCATTCCTATATACTAACAATGAATTAGGAAAAAGAGAAATTGGGAAAACAACTCCACTTACAATTGCATCAAAAAGAATAAAATACCTAGGAATAGACCTAACCAAGGAGGTGAGAGACCTATACCCTGAAAACTACAAGACACTCATGAGAGAAATTAAGGATGACACCAAAAAATGGAAACACATCCTGTGCTCATGGTTAAGAGGCATTAATATTGCCAAAATGGCCGTCTTACCTAAAGTAATTTACAGATTCAATGCAATCCCTATTGAAATACCAACATCATTCTTCAAAAAAATTAGAAAAAAATAGTTCTAAAATACATATGGAACCAAATATGCCCCCATATAGGCAAAGCAATCCTGAGAAAGAAGAACAAAGCTGAGGGGATTATGCTCCCTGACTTCAAGCTCTACTACAAACTCTACTACAAAGCTACAGTAATAAAAACAATTTGCTACTAGCACAAGAACAAACCCATAGATCAATGGAACAAAATAGAGAGCCCAGATATAAATCCTTTTTTATATGGCCAATTCGTATATGAGCCATGAATACACAGTGGGGAAAAGACAGCCTCTTCAACAATTGGTGTTTGCAAAACTGGACAGCTACATGTAAGAGAATGAAACTGGATTATGGTCTAACTCCACACACAAAAGTAAAAAAACTTGAAATGGATCAAAGACCTGAATGTAAGTCATGAAACCATAAAACTCTTAGAAGAAACATAGGCAAATCTCTTTTTTCTTTTTCTTTTTTTTAAGTTACCTTTCCTTTATTGATACAAGAACTGTTTTAGTTGCTTCCTCCTTCCACTTTTCAGGAGCATTTCCTTTTTCCTAAATTACCAAGTCCAGTCACTATATTTTCTTTTCTTTTTTTGTGTGTGATCCTTCCTTCTTTTTTTTTTTATTGAAGAACATTACATTTACTAGGCTCTCCCGTACCCCAAGTCCCCCCACAAACCCTGTTACAGTCACTGTCCATCAGCATAGTAAGATGTTATAGAATCACTACTTGTCTTCTCTGTGTTGCACAGCCCTCCCCACGCACCCCCCACATTATACATGCTAATCATAATACCCCCTTTCTTCTTCCCCACGCTTATCCCTCCATACCCTACCATTCTCCCCAGTCTCTTTCCCTTTGGTAACTGTTAGTCCATTCTTGGGTTCTGTGATTCTGCTGCTGTTTTGTTCCTTCAGTTTTTCCTTTGTTCTTATACTCCACAGATGAGTGAAATCATTTGTTATTTGTCTTTATCCGCCTGGCTTATTTCACTGAGCATAATACCCTCTAGCTCCATCCATGTTGTTGCAAATGGTAGGATTTGTTTTCTTCTTATGGCTGAATAATATTCCATTGTGTATATGTACCACATCTTCTTTATCCATTCATCTACTGATGGACACTTAGGTTGCTTCCATTTCTTGGCTATTGTAAATAGTGCTGCGATAAACATAGGGGTGCATCTGTCTTTTTCAAACTGGACTGCTGCATTCTTAAGGTAAATTCCTAGAAGTGGAATTCCTGGGTCAAATGGTATTTCTAGTTTTAGTTTTTTAAGGAACCTCCATACTGCTTTCCACAATGGTTGAACTAATTTACATTCCCACCAGCAGTGTAGGAGGGTTCCCCTTTCTCTACATCCCCTCCAACATTTGTTGTTGCTTGTCTTTTGGATGTTGGCGATCCTTCCTGGTGTGAGGTGATATCTCATTGTGGTTTTAATTTGCATTTCTCTGATGATTAGCGATGTGGAGCATCTTTTCATGTGCCTGTTGGCCATCTGAATTTCTTCTTTGGAGAAGTGTCTGTTCAGCTCCTCTGCCCATTTTTTTAATTTAATTATTTGCTTTTTGTTTGACGTGCTATATTTTGGATGTCAACCCTTATCGGATATGTCATTTTTGAATATATTCTCCCATACTGTAGGATGTCTTTTTGTTCTACAGATGGTGTCCTTTGCTGTACAGAAGGTTTTCAGCTTGATATAGTCCCACTTGTTCATTTTTTCTTTTGTTTTCCTTGCCCAGGGAGATATGTTCATGAAGAAGTCACTAATGTTTATGTCCAAGAGATTTTTGCCTATGTTTTTTTCTAAGAGATTTATGGTTTCATGACTTAAATTCAGGTCTTAGATCCATTTTGAATTTACTTTTCTGTATGGGGTTAGACAGTGATCCAGTTTCATTCTCTTACATGTAGTTGTCCAGTTTTGCCAGCACCATCTGTTGAAGAGACTGTTATTTCCCCATTGTATGTCCTTGGCTCCTTTATCAAATATTAATTGACCATATATGTTTGGGTTAATGTCTGAAGTTTCTAATCTGTTTCACTGGTCTGTGGCTCTGTTCTTGTGCCAGTACCAAATTGTCTTGATTACTATGGTATTGGGGACGGCCTTTGTCTTCTCACATGTTTGTAGGCAGAATGGGAAAGCACCTTCCCCCATGTCTGAATGCAGCATGGGAAAGCACAAGCTTGAGAACAACCGGTGCAGTCCTTGGAAGTTATTTGCCCACAAAAACATATCTTGTCCTCGAAGATGAGCCAAGGCTCCTCACTCTGAAAATAGGGAGACCTGGAAAATGTGTGAAAACACCACCCCTGCTTACCAGACAGCTTCTAAGAAAATCAACAAGGTGCTCCGGCCTGCCCCCCTGAGATGGGAAAGATGAGTATAGCACTTGGCTGAGGTCTGAGAAAGGCAGTATAAAAATGAAGCGGCTGCTCCACATCGGGGCTGCAGCCATTGTCTGTCTGTGTTGTCTATGTTTTTTGTGCTCTCATTTCACCCAAAGAAGATGAGCGGCACATTACATCTGGCGCCCAACGTGGGGCATCCCCTTAGAGTGAGTTGTACATATATTCAGCTCCACACCTCCCCTTCGGACTGTTCGACTTTGATGGCAGGCACCGTCACTATGGCTTTGTAGTAGAGCTTGAAGTTGGGGAGTGAGATCCCCCCCTACTTTATTTTTCTTTCTCAGGATTGCTTTCGCTATTCGGGGTCTTTGGTGTTTCCATATGAATTTTTGAACTATTTGTTCCAGTTCGTTGAAGAATGTTGTTGGTAATTTGATAGGGATTGCATCAAATCTGTATATTGCTTTGGGCAGGATGGCCATTTTGATGATATTAATTCTTCCTAGCCAAGAGCATGGGATGAGTTTCCATTTGTTAGTGTCCTCTTTAATTTCTCTTAAGAGTGTCTTATAGTTTTCAGGGTATAGGGCTTTCACTTCTTTGGTTAGGTTTATTCCTAGGTATTTCAATCTTTTTGATGCCATTGTGAATGGAGTTGTTTTCCTGATTTCTCTTTCTATTGGTTCATTGTTACTGTATAGGAAAGCCACAGATTTCTGTGTGTTAATTTTGTATCCTGCAACTTTGCTGTATTCCGATATCAGTTCTAGTAGTTTTGGAGTGGAGTCTTTAGGGTTTTTTATGTACAATATCATGTCATCTGCAAATAGTGACAGTTTAACTTCTTCTTTACCAATCTGGATTCCTTGTATTTCTTTGTTTTGTCTAATTGCCGTGGCTAGGACCTCCAGTACTATGTTAAATAACAGTGGGGAGAGTGGGCAACCCTGCTTGTTCCCGATCTCAGAGGAAAAGCTTTCACCTTCTCGCTGTTCAGTATGATGTTGGCTGTGGGTTTATCATATATAGCCTTTATTATGTTGAGGTGCTTGCCCTCTATATCCATTTTGCTGAGAGTTTTTATCATGAATGGATGTTGAATTTTGTCGAATGCTTTTTCAGCATCTATGGAGATGATCATGTGCTTTTTGTCTTTCTGTTTGTTTATGTGGTGGATGATGTTGATGGATTTTCGAATGTTGTACCATCCTTGCATCCCTGGGATGAATCCCACTTGGTCATGGTGTATGATCCTTTTGATATATTTTTGAATTCGGTTTGCTAATATTTTATTGAGTATTTTTGCATCTACATTCATCAGGGATATTGGTCTGTAATTTTCTTTTTTGGTGGGGTCTTTGCCTGGTTTTGGTATTAGAGTGATGTTGGCTTCATAGAATGAGTTCGGGAGTATTCCCTCCTCTTCTATTTTTTGGAAAACTTTAAGGAGAATGGGTATTATATCTTCTCTGTATGTCTGATAAAATTCCGAGGTAAATCCATCTGGCCCGGGTTTTTTAGTCTTGTGTAGTTCTTTTTATTACCACTTCAATTTCTTTGCTGGTAATTGGTTTGCTTAGATTTTGTGTTTCTTCCTTGGTCAGTCTTGGGAGGTTGTATTTTTCTAGGAAGTTGTCCATTTCCTCTAGGTTTTCCAGCTTCTTAGCACATAGGTTTTCATAGTAGTCTCTAATAATTCTTTGTATTTCTGTTGGGTCCTTCGTGATGTTTCCTTTTTCATTTCTGATTCTGTTGATATGAGTTGATTCTCTTTTTCTCTTAATAAGTCTGGCTAGAGGCTTATCTATTTTGTATATTTTCTCAAAGAACCAGCTCTTGGTTTCATTGATTTTTTTCTATTGTTTTATTCTTCTCAATTTTGTTTATTTCTTCTCTGATCTTTATTATGTCCCACCTTCTGCTGACTTTAGGCCTCATTTTTTCTTCTTTTTCCAATTTTGAAAACTGTGACATTAGACTATTCATTTGGGTTTGTTCTTCCTTCTTTAAATATGCCTGGATTGCTATATACTTTCCTCTTAAGAGTGCTTTCGCTGCGTCCCACAGAAGTTGGGGCTTTGTGTTGTTGTTGTCATTTATTTCCATATATTGCTGGATCTCTATTTTAATTTGGTCATTGATTCATTGACTATTTAGAAGTGTGTTGTTAAGCCTCTATGTGTTTGTGTGCCTTTTTGCTTTCTTTGTACAATTTATTTCTAGTTTTATACCTTTGTGGTCTGAGAAGTTGGTTGGTAGAATTTCAATCTTTTTGAATTTACTGAGGCTCTTCTTGTGGCCTAGTATGTGGTCTATTCCGGAGAATGTTCCATGTGCACTTGAGAAGAATGTGTATCCTGTTGCTTTGGGGTGTAGAGTTCTATAGATGTCTATTAGATCCATCTGTTCTAGTGTGTTGTTCAGTGCCTCTGTGTCCTTACTTATTTTCTATCTGGTGGATCTGTCCTTTGGAGTGAATAGTGTGTTGAAGTCTCCTAAAATGAATGCATTACATTCTATTTCCTCCTTTAGTTCTGTTAGTATTTGTTTCACGTATGCTGGTGCTCCTGTGTTGGGTGCATATATATTTATAATGGTTATATCCTGTTGTTGGACTGAGCCCTTTATCATTATCTAATGTCCTTCTTTATCTCTTGTTACTTTCTTTGTTTTGAAGTCTATTTTGTCTGATACTAGTACTGCAACACCTGCTTTTTTCTCCCTATTGTTTGCATGAAATATCTTTTTCCATCCCCTGACTTTTAGTCTGTGCATGTCTTTGGGTTTGAGGTGAGTCTCTTGTAAGCAGCATATAGATGGGTCTTGCTTTTTTATCCATTCAGTGACTCTGTGTCTTTTGATTGGTGCATTCAGTCCATTTACATTTTGGGTGATTATCGATACGTATATACTTATTGCCATTTCAGGCTTTAGATTCATGGTTACCAAAGGTTCCAGGTTACTTTCCTTACTATCTAAGAGTCTAACTTAACTCACTGAGTATGCTGTTACAAACACAATCTAAAGGTTCTTTTCTATTTCTCCTCCTTTTTCTTCCTCCTTCATTCTTTATATATTAGGTATCAGATTATATACTTTTTCTCTATCCCTTGATTGGCTTTGGGGATAGTCAATTTAATTTTGCATTTGCCTCACAATCAGCTGCTCCACCCTCCCTGCCATGGTTTTACTACCTCTGGTGACAGCTATCCAACCCTAGGAACACTTCCATCTATAGCAGTCCCTCCAAAATAGACTGCAGAGAATGTTTGTGGGAGGTAAACTCTCTCAGCTTTTGCTTATCTGGAAATTGTTTAATCCCTCCTTAAATTTAAATGATAATCTTGCCAGATAAAGTAATCTTGGTTCCAGACCCTTCTGCTTCATGGCATTAAATACATCATGTCACTCCCTTCTGGCCTGTAAGGTTTCTGCTGATAAGTCTGATGTTAGCCTGATGGGCTTTCCTTTGTATGTGATCTTATTTCTGCCTCTGGCTGCTTTTAACAGTCTGTCCTTATCCTTGATCTTTCCCAGTTTAATTACTATGTGTCTTGGTGTTGTCTTCCTTTGGTCCCTTGTGTTGGGAGGTCTGTGGAACTCCATGGCCTGAGAGACTATCTCCTTCCCAAGATTGGTGAAGTTTTCAGCAACTACCTCCTCAAAGACACTTTCTATCCCTTTCTCTCTCTCTTCTTCTTCTAGTATCCCTATAATGAGAATATTGTTCCACTTGGATTGGTCACACAGTTCTCTCAATATTCTTTCATTTTTAGAGATCCTTTTTTCTCTCTGTGCCTCAGCTTCTTTGTATTCCTCTTCTCTAGTTCTATTTCATTTATTGTCTCCTCCACCATATCCAACCTGCTTTTAAAACCCTCCATCATGCTCTTCAGTGTTTGGATCTCTGACCTGAATTCATTCTTGAGTTCTTGGATGTCTTTCCGTACCTCCATTAGAATGTTGATGATTTTTATTTTGAACTCCCTTTCAGGAAGAGCCATGAGGTCCATATCATTTAAATCTTTCTCAGGAGTTGTATTAATAATTTTACTCTGGACAAGGTTACTTTGACATTTCATGTTTGTATATGGTGCCCTCTAGTGTCCAGAAGCTCTATTCTGGAGCTGCTCAGCCCCTGAAGCAATGTCGGGGGTCACAGGGAAGCGGTATTGGTGCTGGGGGAAGGAAAGAGCTGTTCCTCGCCTCCCGGCTGCTGTGCCTGTCTCCACTGCCTGAGCCAGTGGGCCCATCACACAGGTATGTTTTTGTCCCAGAGCAGCCAGATATGGATCCCTGCTTTCCACAAGCAGCCAGAATCCCAGTCTCCCCAGGAACTCTGCCTGTATTAACTTTCCAACCCAGTAGTCATGTGAGTCTCATGAAAGCACCATAAAATGTAGGTTTGTGCTCTCAGAACAGATCTTCGGAGCTAGGTATTCAGCAGTCCCAAGCCTTCCACTCCCTCCCTGCTCCGTTTCTCTTCCTCCCGCCAGTGACTGGGGTGGGGGAAGGGCTCAGGTCCCGCGGAGCCACAGCTCTGGTACGTTACCCCGTTCGGTGAGGTCTGCTCTTTTCTCCAGGTGTGTGCAGTCTGAAGCCATCCTCTCTCCTGTTGCTCTCTCAGGATTATTTGCGCCAATTAAATTTTCTAATTGTATCCAGTTTTAGGAGAAAGCCTCTGTCTCTCCTCTCACACCGCCATCTTTAATCCCATCTCAAATCTCTTGAATATAAGCATAAGCAACTTCTTCCTGGACACATCTCCACAGGCAAGGGAAACAAAATAAAAAATGAATAAGTGGGACTACATCAAGCCAAAAAGCTTCTGTACAGCAAAGGACACCATCAGCAGAACAAAAATGCAATCTACCTTATGTGAGAATATGTTCATAAATAACCCATCTCATAAGGGGTTAAATCCAAAATACATAAAGAGCTCATATACCTCAATACCTAAAAAACAAATAACACAATTAAAAAATGGGCAGAGGACCTGAACAGACACTTCTCCAAAGAAGAAATACAAATGCTCAACAAGCTATGAAAAGATGCTCCACATCACTAATCATCAGGGAAATGCAAATTAAAACCACAACTAGATATCACCTCACACCAGTCAGGATGGCCACTAACCAAAAGACAAGAAACAACAAATGCTGGTGAGGATGCAGAAGAATAGGAACCATCCTATGTTGGTGGGACTGCAAACTGGTGCAACCAATGTGGAAAGCAGTATGGAGGTTCCTCAAAAAAGTAAAAATAGAAATCCCATTAGACCCAGGAATCCCAGAACTTGGAATTTACCCAAAGAAAACAAAATCCCTGATTTGTAAAGATAGATGCACCTCTATGTTTATCACCCCATTACTTAATAGCCAAGATATGGAAGCAACCTGAATGTCCACCAACAGAAGAATGGATATGGAAGACGTGGTAACTGTACACAATTGAATATTATCCAGCCATAAAAAGAAAAGAAATCCTGCCATTTGCAACAACACAGATGGATCTAGAGGGCATTATCCTCAGTGGAATTATCCTGGTAGAGAAAGACAGATACCATATGATTTCACACTGAGAAGTGACTAATGGTCAACAAGGGGCAGAGGGAAGGGTGGGAAGGGGGGAGGGGGAGGAATATAAAAGGGCACAATAATTCACAATCACACTATAAGTTGATCACAGAGACTGCTGAACCACTGTGATGTACATTTGAAACCAATCTAAGATTGAATATTAATGATATTTTAAATAAATAAATACATAAGCCTAAGTTAATATAAAATAGTGCTATAAAAAGAACACTCATAGATAAAACAGCTTATGAATATTAAAAATATGAATGTGGAACTTAATAAAAGTTTAACAAAAAGCAAAGAGATGGAAAAATAGGAGAAAATACTTAAGGATATTATAGTTCAGTCTGGAAGACTCAACATACAAGTAACAGGCGTTTCAGAGAAAGAGAATGTATAAAAGAAACGTATCAAAGAAATAATATGGAGGGGCGGAAGATGGCGGCGTGAGTAGAGCAGCGGAAATCTCCTCCCAAAACAACATATATCTATGAAAATATAACAAAGACAACCCTTCCTAGAATAAAGATCAGAGGACACAGGACAATATCCAGACCACATCCACACCTGAGAGAACCCAGCGCCTCGTGAAGGGGGTAAGATACAAGCCCCGGCCCCGCGGGAGCCGAGCGCCCCTCCCCCCAGCTCCCGGCGGAAGAAGAGCAGGCAGAGCGGGAGGGAGACGGAGCCAAGGGCTGCCGAACACCCAGCCCCAGCCATCCGGGCCAGAGTGCAGGGCCCCCGATACTGGGAAAACAGGGCAGCAAGAACAGTGAGCAGGCACTGGAGGCTGGGCGCCAGAGGACATAAGAAAAGCGCGCGACCATTTTTTTTTTTTTTTTTTTGCTTTTTTGCTGCTTTGTTTTGGCGAGCGCTTTTTGGAAGTCTTAAAGGGACAGGGACCCCAATACTAGGGAAACAGGGCAGAAAGACCGGTGAGCAGAGGCCTGAGGCTGGCACCGGAGAATAAAGAAAAACGAAAGACCACCTTTTTTTTTAATTAAAAAAAAATTTTTTTTTTTTTAATTAAAAAAAATTTTTTTTCTTGTTTTTTTTTTTGGTCGTTGTTTTGTTTTGGCGGGTGCTTTTTGGAAGTCTTAAAGGGGCAGGGCGGGTCACTTAATCCAGAGGTAGGGAATCCGGGATATCTGGGCACCCTAACCCCTGGGCTGCAGGGAGCAGGGAGGCCCCTTACAGAGATAAATAGCCTCCCAGCAGCTCCTGCTCCAACGCGACTCCACCATTTTGGAGTAGCTGCCCGAGCCAGGCCACGCCCACAGCAACAGCGGAGATTAACTCCATAGCAGCCGGGCAGGAAGCAGAAACCCTGTCTGTGCGCAGCTGCACAGCACAAGCCACTAGAGGTCGCTGTTCTCCCAGGAGAGGAGGGCCACAAACCAACAAGAAAGGAAGTCCTTCCAGCCGTCACTCTTCCTAGTTCTGCAGACTATTCCTATCACCATGAAAAGGCAAAGCTACAGGCAGACAAAGATCACAGAGACAACACCAGAGAAGGAGACAGACCTAACCAGTCTTCCTGACAAAGAATTCAAAATAAGAATCATAAACATGCTGACAGAGATGCAGAGAAATACGCAAGAGAAATGGGATGAAGTCCGGAAGGAGATCACAGATACCAGAAAGGAGATCGCAGAAATGAAACAAACTCTGGAAGGGTTTATAAGCAGAATGGATAGAATGCAAGAGGCCATTGATGGAATTGAAATCAGAGAACAGGAACGCATAGAAGCTGACATAGAGAGAGACAAAAGGATCTCCAGGAATGAAACAATATTAAGAGAACTGTGTGACCAATCCAAAAGGAACAATATCCGTATTATAGGAGTCCCAGAAGAAGAAGAGAGAGGAAAAGGGATGGAAACTATCTTAGAAGAAATAATTGCTGAAAACTTCCCCACACTGGGGGAGGAAGTAATCGAACAGACCACGGAAATACACAGAACCCCCAACAGAAAGGATCCAAGAAGGGCAACACCAAGACACATAATAATTAAAATGGCAAAGATCAAGGACAAGGAAAGAGTGTTAAAGGCAGCTAGAGAGAAAAAGGTCACCTATAAAGGGAAACCCATCAGGCTAACGTCAGATTTCTCAACAGAAACCCTACAGGCCAGAAGAGAATGGCATGATATATTTCATACAATGAAACAGAAGGGCCTTGAACCAAGGATACTGTATCCAGCACGACTATCATTCAAATATGACGGTGGGATTAAACAATTCCCAGACAAAGAAAAGCTGAGGGAATTTGCTTTCCACAAACCACCTCTACAGAACATCTTACAGGGACTGCTCTAGATGGGAGCACTCCTAGAAAGAGCACAGCACAAAACACCCAACATATGAAGAATCGAGGAGGAGGAACAAGAAGGGAGAGAAGAAAAGAATCTCCAGACAGTGTATATAACAGCTCAATAAGCGAGCTAAGTTAGGCAGTAAGATACTAAAGAGGCTAACCTTGAACCTTTGGTAACCACGAATTTAAAGCCTGCAATGGCAATAAGTACATATCTTTCAATAGTCACCCTAAATGTTAATGGGTTGAATGCACCAATCAAAAGACACAGAGTAACAGAATGGATAAAAAAGCAAGACCCATCTATATGCTGCTTACAAGAAACTCACCTCAAACCCAAAGACATGTACAGACTAAAAGTCAAGGGATGGAAAAACATATTTCAAGCAAACAACAGTGAGAAGAAAGCAGGGGTTGCAGTACTAATATCAGACAAAATAGACTTCAAAACAAAGAAAGTAACAAGAGATAAAGAAGGACACTACATAATGATAAAGGGCTCAGTCAAACAAGAGGATATAACCATTCTAAATATATATGCACCCAACACAGGAGGACCAGCATATGTGAAACAAATACTAACAGAACTAAAGGGGGATATAGACTGCAATGCATTCATTCTAGGAGACTTCAACACACCACTCACCCCAAAGGATAGATCCACCGGGCAGAAAATAAGTAAGGACACGGAAGCACTGAACAACACAGTAGAGCAGATGGACCTAATAGACATCTATAGAACTCTACATCCAAAAGCAGCGGGATATACATTCTTCTCAAGTGCACATGGAACATTCTCCAGAATAGACCACATACTAGGCCACAAAAAGAGCCTCAGAAAATTCCAAAAGATTGAAATCCTACCAACCAACTTTTCAGACCACAAAGGCATAAAACTAGAAATAAACTGTACAAAGAAAGCAAAGAGGCTCACAAACACATGGAGGCTTAACAACACACTCCTAAATAATCAATGGATCAATGACCAAATCAAAATGGAGATCCAGCAATATATGGAAACAAATGACAACAACAACACTAAGCCCCAACTTCTGTGGGACACAGCAAAAGCAGTCTTAAGAGGAAAGTATATAGCAATCCAAGCATATTTAAAAAAGGAAGAGCAATCCCAAATGAATGCTCTAATGTCACAATTATCGAAATTGGAAAAAGAAGAACAGATGAGGCCTAAGGTCAGCAGAAGGAGGGACATAATAAAGATCAGAGAAGAAATAAATAAAATTGAGAAGAATAAAACAATAGCAAAAATCAATGAAACCAAGAGCTGGTTCTTCGAGAAAATAAACAAAATAGATAAGCCTCTAGCCAGACTTATTAAGAAGAAAAGAGAGTCAACACAAATCAACAGTATCAGAAACGAGAAAGGAAAAATCACAACGGACCCCACGGAAATGCAAAGAATTATTGGAGAATACTATGAAAACCTATATGCTAACAAGCTGGGAAACCTAGGAGAAACAGACAACTTCCTAGAAAAATATAACCTTCCAAGATTGACCCAGGAGGAAACAGAAAATCTAAACAGACCAATTACCAGCAACGAAATTGAAGAGGTAATCAAAAAACTACCAAAGAACAAAACCCCTGGGCCAGATGGATTTACCTCGGAATTTTATCAGACATACAGGGAAGACATAATACCCATTCTCCTTAGAGTTTTCCAAAAAATAGAGGAGGAGGGGATACTCCCAAACTCATTCTATGAAGCTAACATCACCCTAATACCAAAACCAGGCAAAGACCCCACCAAAAAAGAAAACTACAGACCAATATCCCTGATGAACATAGATGCAAAAATACTCAACAAAATATTAGCAAACCGAATTCAAAAATACATCAAAAGGATCATACACCATGACCAAGTGGGATTCATTCCAGGGATGCAAGGATGGTACAACATTCGAAAGTCCATCAACATCATCCACCACATCAACAAAAAGAAAGACAAAAACCACATGATCATCTCCATAGATGCTGAAAAAGCATTTGACAAAGTTCAACATCCATTCATGTTAAAAACTCTCAGCAAAATGGGAATAGAGGGCAAGTACCTCAACATAATAAAGGCCATCTATGATAAACCCACAGCCAACATTATATTGAACAGCGAGAAGCTGAAAGCATTTCCTCTGAGATCGGGAACTAGACAGGGATGCCCACTCTCCACTGTTATTTAACATAGTACTGGAGGTCCTAGCTACGGCAATCAGACAAAATAAAGAAATACAAGGAATCCAGATTGGTAAAGAAGAAGTTAAACTGTCACTATTTGCAGATGACATGATACTGTACATAAAAAACCCTAAAGACTCCACCCCAAAACTACTAGAACTGATATCGGAATACAGCAAAGTTGCAGGATACAAAATCAACACACAGAAATCTGTGGCTTTCCTATATACTAACAATGAACCAACAGAAAGAGAAATCAGGAAAACAACTCCATTCACAATTGCATCAAAAAAAATAAAATACCTAGGAAGAAACCTAACCAAAGAAGTGAAAGACTTATACTCTGAAAACTACAAGTCACTCTTAAGAGAAATTAAAGGGGACACTAACAGATGGAAACTCATCCCATGCTCGTGGCTAGGAAGAATTAATATCGTTAAAATGGCCATCCTGCCCAAAGCAATATACAGATTTGATGCAATCCCTATGAAACTACCAGCAACATTCTTCAATGAACTGGAACAAATAATTCAAAAATTCATATGGAAACACCAAAGACCCCGAATAGCCAAAGCAATCCTGAGAAAGAAGAATAAAGTAGGGGGGGATCTCACTCCCCAACTTCAAGCTCTACTATAAAGCCATAGTAATCAAGACAATTTGGTACTGGCACAAGAGCAGAGCCACAGACCAATGGAACAGACTAGAGAATCCAGACATTAACCCAGACATATATGGTCAATTAATATTTGATAAAGGAGCCATGGACATACAATGGCAAAATGACAGTCTCTTCAACAGGTGGTGCTGGCAAAACTGGACAGCTACATGTAGGAGAATGAAACTGGACCATTGTCTAACCCCATATACAAAAGTAAACTCAAAATGGATCAAAGACCTGAATGTAAATTATAAAACCATTAAACTCTTGGAAGAAAACATAGGCACAAACCTCTTAGACATAAACATGAGTGACCTCTTCTTGAACATATCTCCCCGGGCAAGGAAAACAACAGCAAAAATGAGTAAGTGGGACTATATTAAGCTGAAAAGCTTCTGTACAGCAAAAGACACCATCAATAGAACAAGAAGGATCCCTACAGTATGGGAGAATATATTTGAAAATGACACATCCGATAAAGGCTTGACGTCCAGAATATATAAGGAGCTCTCACGCCTCAACAAACAGAAAACAAATAACCCAATTAAAAAATGGGCAGAGGAACTGAACAGACAGTTATCCAAAAAAGAAATACAGATGGCCAACAGACACATGAAAAGATGCTCCACATCGCTAATTATCAGAGAAATGCAAATTAAAACTACAATGAGGTATCACCTCACACCAGTAAGGATGGCTGCCATCCAAAAGACAAACAACAACAAATGTTGGCGAGGCTGTGGAGAAAGGGGAACCCTCCTACACTGCTGGTGGGAATGTAAGTTAGTTCAACCATTGTGGAAAGCAGTATGGAGGTACATCAAAATGCTCAAAACAGACTTACCATTTGACCCAGGAATTCCACTCCTAGGAATTTACCCTAAGAACGCAGCAATCAAGTTTGAGAAAGACAGATGCACCCCTATGTTTATTGCAGCTCTATTTACAATAGCCAAGAATTGGAAGCAACCTAAATGTCCATCAATAGATGAATGGATAAAGAAGATGTGGTACATATACACAATGGAATACTACTCAGCCATAAGAAAAGGGCAAATCCAATCATTTGCAGCAACATGGATGGAGCTGGAGGGTATTATGCTCAGTGAAACAAGCCAAGCGGAGAAAGAGAAATACCAAATGATTTCACTTATCTGTGGAATATAAGAACAAAGGAAAAACTGAAGGAACAAAACAGCAGCAGAATCACAGAACTCAAGAATGGACTAACAGGTACCAAAGGGAAAGGGACTGGGGAGGATGGGTGGGTAGGGAGGGATAAGGGGGGGAGAAGCAGGGGGGTATTAAGATTAACATGCATGGGGGAGTAGGAGAAAAGGGAGGGCTATACAACACAGAGAAGGCAAGTAGTGATTCTACAACATTTTGCTATGCTGATGGACAGTGACTGTAAAGGGGTTTATAGGGGAGAGCCTAGTAAACATAATATTCGTCATGTAAGTGTAGATTAGTGATAGAAAAAAAAAAAGGGCAGTTCCTGTGTGGTAACCTCCAACGAGTTCTACACAAGGGTATAAAGGGCATATAAAAGTGTAGGCAAAGGGTCTGTTTGTGTTTATACAGAGGATCAAAGCCTAATTGGGCTACCCCGAAAATGAACTAAGATACGATATGAAAGAGAACTTCCAACATCAGCACTCTCTGGAAGACTCATGCCAGAAGATGATCATCAAAAAACCGCAACAAAGATCCACGCACTGCTACAGCTGTAGATGCACTCATCCCACCAGTTCCTGGACTTGCCATGGGAATGAAGAAGGAGATATCTAAGCTGGCCTGTGCATACAGTAAAACAACAAAATTTGACTGGATCTATACTGTTGGAACTCAACCAAGAATTTGGAGAAGTGCAAATTGTAGCACTCCAAAGTCTTACAACTACAAACTATTTACTGTTAAAAGAACATATGGCATGTGAACAGTCCCCAGGAATGGGTTGTTTTAATTTGTCTGATTTCTCTCAGACTGTTCAAGTTCAGTTGGACAATATCCACCATATCATAGATAAGTTTTCACAAATGCCTAAGGTGCCTAACTGGTTTTCTTGGTTTCACTGCAGACGGCTGGTAATTACAGATATGCTTTGGTTATGTAACTATACTCCTATTATGTTAATGTGTGTGTGCAATTTAAGTAGTAGCTTAAAACCTGTACATGCTGAAGTTACTCTACAAGAAGATATATCAAAGAAATAATCAATCTTCCCATGTTTTCTTCCGCCTGCTACTTCTATAGCTTTTCTTCTTCCTTCCTAATTACAACCCTTAAATAGAATTCGTGCCTCATATCAAATTTACCGAGTATCATAATTCTTCCAAGTGGTAAAGATACCTCAAGACAAATGCTGGGCATAGAAGCCACAGGGCATAAATATGCAAAGAAGTAAAAAGCTAACTTTTTCAAACAATAAGGCTTCTCTCTCACTTACCAACTTCACATTTCCCTGTATGGCCCCAGAAGATGACTGGTTAGCCAGAGACGGGTAAGATTCCTCAAGGGAGGAACAACCTAAGACAGGCACAGTCGCAGGGGGGCCATCAGGTGAGAAATTGGGGATCAACAGAGGTGAGGCTTAGAACCTCACCCCCCCGTTCTGAGAGAAATCTTCTGCATACGTGGATGTTTTATTGCCCTGGTCTAGCTTGGATTAACACATAGTCTACAGGCACACACCTGATCATCTACATTTGCTCTCTTACAACACTAAACTATGTTTTCTACCTTTATCTTGTATCTACCTACCACTTCAGCATTTTATTAAAAATAATAATAATAAAGAGAGAAATGTGGTATCCACATATAAATCAAGTATAAAAACCAAATGAGTATTCATATTTGAACTGACTGTTTAGAGTTCATAATGCATGAGCAAAACCGAAAGTTTCTGTGATGACTGCCCTTGTACTGTTCACTATGTAACTTATTCATTATGTAAGAATTTGTTCTACATGTAAAAACTTGTTTGTTATGCCTCAGAAGATTGGAGACAGACAAAAATTAGGCTTGGGGTGGATTAATGATTGTGCATTGAGCATTGACTCCCCTATACAGAATTTTATTGTCATTACCAACCATTTGATCAATAAATATGAGAGATGCCCTCACAAAAAAAAAAAAAAAAAAAAAGGACAGACTTCCAATGGTAAAATAAATTAGTAACCGGGATGTAATGTATAGCATAAGGAATATAGTCAAGATATTGTAACAGCCTGGTAGGGTGATAGCTGGAACCTAGAATTATGTATATAAATGTTCTACCACTGTGTTGTACACTTGAAACTCATGTAATGTAATACTGTGTGTCAACTACCCTTCAATAAAAAATAATTATTTAAGAAGAAAAAAAAAAAAAAAAAAAAAAGAAATAATATGGAAAAATGTACCAGAACTGAAGGACATTAGCTTTTAGATAAATGAGCCCACTGAATGCTCTTCCAAGAAATAGAAAAGACCTACACCAAGGCACCTTATCATGAAATTATAGAACATGTAGGATAAAGGAAAGATAATAAAATACCCAGATAGAAGAGAAGCCAACCTAACTTAGAAGTGGAAGATGGAGGTCTCCAACAGGATATTCCTTTAAAATTGCTGTGACAGATTACCTGATACATTTTAACATAATGAGGGAGGAGTTACATTTCAACAATGAGTTTAGAGATTAATAAGCAACTAGAAAACTAAAGCAAAATGGAAAAAAAGCCATTATTAGTTCAAGAGAAATTTGTAAAAGAACGGAAATAGTATAATACACTCCTTGGCTCAGCTGTGAATAAATATCAATGATAATATAAATCTCGAAGGCTGACTTAACTAAAATTGTGGCATAATAACCATATTGGGAGGATAGGGTAGAAATATGTGTTGGGAAAGGAGTGTTCTGTAAAAGGGGTAAATTCTCATCTTTCATATCTGAAAGTTAATATATAATAATATCTAAAACTGAAAAATCAAGAAATACCACTGTAAAGATGTTTTTGGAAACTCGGAGTACACTAGCAGAGACAGTTAAAAAGTTGTAGAGAATCTCAGTGAAATAAGTCAGGCAGAGAAAGACAAATACCAAATGATTTCCCTAATTTGTGGAGTGTAACAACAAAGCAAAACTTAAGGAACAAAAGAGCACCAGACTCGCAGACTCCAAGAAGGGACTAGTGGTTACCAAAGGGGAGGGGTGGGGCAGGGTGGGGAGGGAGGGAGGAAGGGAGAAGGGGATTATAGGGTATCATGACTGGTGCACATGATGTGTGTGGGGTCACAGGGAAGACAGTGTAGCTCAGAAAAGACAAATAGGGACTCTGTGGCATCTTACTACAGTGATGGACAGTGAGAGCAATGGGGCATGGGGGGGGCTCGATAATAAGGGTGAATGTAATAACCATGTTGTTTTTCTTGTGAAACCTTCATAAGAGTGTATATCAATGTTACCTTAATTTTTTAAAAAAGACAAAAAATTTGCAGAGAAGTAAGGACTGGATGTGGGGAGAAGAGAGTGTTTCATTATGACTTGTATTATCTATTTGACTTTATGTATGTGTACTACTTTGATAAAAATTTAAATTGAGTTTAAAATAATATGAGATATATTCTCAAACTATTCAAATTCAGTTAGACAATATCCATCATATCATTGATAAGTTTTCACAAATGCCTAGGGTACCTAACTGGTTTTCTTGGTTTCACTGGATATGGCTGGTAATTGTAGGTCTGCTTTTGTTATGTAGCTGTATTCCTATTATGTTAATGTGTGTACGCAATTTAATTAGTAGTTTGTTAAAACCTATACATGCTTATGTTACTCTACAAGAAGATATGTCAAAGAAATAATCTTCCCATGTTTTCTTCCGTCTGCTACTTCTATAGCTTTTCTTCTTCCTTCCTAATTACAGCCCTTTAGTAGAATTCGTGCCTCATATAGAAAATTACCAAGTATCATAATTCTTCCAAGTGGTAAAGATACCTCAAGACAAATGCTGGGCATAGAAGCCACAGGGCATAAATCTGCAAAGTAAAAAGCTAACCTTTTCAAAGAATATTGCTTCTCTCTCAGTTACCAACTTTACATTTCCCTGTATGGCCCCGGAAGACGGCTGGTTAGCCAGAGATGGGTAAGATTCCTCAAAGGAGGAACAACCTAAGACAGGCACAGTCGCAGGGGGCCATTAGGTGAGAAATTGGGGATCAACAGAGGTGAGGCTTATAACCTCACCCCCACTGTTTTGAAAGAAATCTTCTGCATCTGTGGATGTTTCGTTGCCCATGTCTAGCTTGGATTAATACTTAGTCTATAGGCACAGACCTGATCATCTACATTTGCCCTCTTACAGCACTAAATTATGTTTTCTACCTTTATCTTGCATCTACCTACCACTTCAGCATTTTAGTAAAAAAAAAAACAAATAAGGGAGAAATGTGGAATTCACATATAAATCAAGTATAAAAATCAAATGAATAATCATATCTGACTTGATTGTTTATAGTTCATGATGCGTGATCAAAACCGAAAGTTTCTGTGATATGACTGCCCTTGCACTGTTCACCATGTAAGAACTTATTCACTATGTAAGAACTTGTTCACTATGTAAGAACTTGTTCACCATGTAAGAACTTGTTCATTATGCTTCAGAAGATTGGAGACTGTTGAGAATTAGGCTTGGGGTTAATTAATGATTGTGCATTGAGTCCCCTATACAGAATTTTATTGTTTTTAACAACCATTTGATCAATAAATATGAGAGATGCCCTCTCAAAAAAAAAAATGAGATAGCTAACAATTGACTTGTGGATCTTCTACAAACACAAGAAAACATATTGAGCATATCAGCTGTCTTTAAACCAATGTTTGCTTTTCTAATTCTGTGGTAAAAGATAAGAAAATACTTATATCTTCTCATATAGAAGTTTTTCATGCCAAATCCAAACTTACACAGTTACAAGATAGAGAACTTATTCAAAGCACAATGCCTGTTGACAAGAATTTGGTATGTTCTTCTGCCATATGTTTCAATAAGTCTGCTCCCCTGTTTGTTCTGTTTTTTGTTTTGTTTTTTTGCCAAGGCTATCTTTGTGTTTCTGTTTAACTTCAGCTCAATCAGATCAATGGCTTCCACGAAATACCAAAAGCAGTCTTAGTAATCAAAGAGTTGAATGCAAGCCTACTGAAATATATGAAATTGGATCAAAGCTGGGTGGCTGGTACATTGTTGTCCATTTAATTAAGGTTTTCTCCAGCTTGGTCATTTGAGCTGTTTTGACAAGCAGTATTTTGCATTAGCATAAATTATTTTAGTATTATGGTCTCTTATAGAATAATGGGCTTACTTTCAATACATGTCCTTAAATAGCTTGCTATGCTCACTAATGTAGACTTTACTCATCTTTGAGCCAAAATTTCCTCCAAATGAATATATCTCTCACTTTATACTGAAAACTCATAAGAAGATGGGATTTGTTATACAGAAATATAACCATGGTACAGGTGAATTTTAATTCTGTGTGATAGCTAAAAGTCCACAGGGGGTAAAAATATTGAATTTTTGCTTAGTCATGGAACACCAATTGCAGGGGGCTTTGTTTATCTCTCAAAAAAAATGACAACTTGTGTTTGAACAGTGTGTATATACCATTGGAGGAACATAACCTTTATGGAAGGCAATATGGCATAAATATAGCAAAAATCCTAGAAAAGTGCACATCCCAAATTAAAACCAAAAAAATATTACACACCTGTTAGAAAGAAAGGAAAAAGTAGTCACTCTAACTGCCAATATCAAGTGCTGGGACAAATGGAGCTTTCATACATTGCTGGTAGGAATGATAAACAGTACAGCTACTACAACAAATGGTTGGCAGTTTCTTATGAAGTTAAACACATACTTATTAACTTATAACCCAGCAATAGGTATTTACTTTTGTCTTGCCAACAGGTTTCAGCCTTGGACAAGTTCACTATGGATTCAATGAGACTGAAGAATGACAGTGGAATGTTCTTGGGGTGAAAGGATTTATTACCCAGCTTGTTCTCCCAGCGACAGGTTGAGCACTAGAATTACATCTGCATCCAACAGTCTGCAGGTCCGTAATCCTCCTTCATCTCTGCCTCTGCCCAGAGCACTAGGCAGAGCTCTTTATATAGTGACTCAGTTAATAATAGCTTATTGCCTACAGGTGTGGAAACAGTAGCCCAGCAGCAGGTCAGTAACATCATCAAGTAGTTTAGGTTCAGGTGAGGATCCTGGCCATAGGAACCTTCACTTTATCCACAGATGGGCAAGGGTGTGATGAACTGTTCCATATCTTGATTATCATGATGGCTACATGACTTCATTGTGTGTCTTTGTCATAGAACTGTACACTAAAAAGGGTAAGTTACTCTATGTAAGTTATACTTCAACAAACCTGACTTTTAAAAAAGGAATGAATTTGAAGTTTTCCATAACAGAAAAAAAATTTTAATTATATACCCTCTTGCAATTCTACTTCTAGGAAACAATTACACAGTATATAAATATATATTAACAGGACTATTCTAACTGAAGTATTGTTTGTGCCTTGCCAATGGGTTTTGGCCCCGAGCAAGTTCAGTACGGATTCAGTGAGACCAAAGAATGAAAGAGTTATAACCAACTTTATTACCACAGTCGCAGGTCAGTCACTAGAATTCCATCAACTCAGATCGATTCTGAATGCAGCAAGCCAGTCTCTGCCTCTAGGGCCGATCTACCCCTGCAGCCATCTCAGTCTCTGTCCTCAGTGCTGCCGCCACTCTAGTCTCTGCTCTGCCCTCCTGTAGCCTTGCAGCCATGCCATGTTGCCCAGAGCACTGGGCAGAGCTCTTTATATGGAGTCAATAACAACATATTGCCCACATGTGTGTAGTGAGCTAGCCAACCAGGGCCACGTGAGAATCCTGGCCACAGGAACCTTCACTCTATCCACACTCCACCCCTCCAGGATTCTTGCCTCTTAATCTATGTGCCCTCAATCCTCTACAATGGTCCCTGTGCAAGGAAGCTGGAATATTGTAAAAGAACCATGCATGGGCCTTACAATACCCACCTTCTCCAGCCTCTCCAGCAGAAAGTGTTGCAAACACACAGGCCGATCTTTCTGCTTTATCTCTGCCTTCTGCTTTGTTCTCAGTGGCTGGAACCACTGCTCTGGTCTCAGTTGTAGCCACAGCTCCAGTCATCCGATTTATTTCTGTTTGCTCCTGCTTTTCACATCAGCCCATATCTGGGTCCTCATGACCTTCATGGGGCTCTAAAAGTTCTTCCTTCAGGAAGCAGACTGTATTTCCTTTTGTGCTTGAGCCTGAGGATAGAAGCAGAGCATGGAGTGCTCAGTGACGTGAGGAGGGGGCTGCACCTCTCCTGGAAGAACCTGAGGTTGCTGAGTCCTTTGGGCTTTCCATCAGCTTTCCACCAGGTGGGGTTTCAACCAAGGAGGAGAGACTGATGCCTCTGCCACCAGCAAGGCCTCCACCCCCACCTGTTTGTCAAACCTCCACTCCTCCATTTCTGGGGCTGACAGCTCCACTACATCCTTCAACTTCCCCACAGCACCTGGCAGCCTGCACTCTCGTGTTGCTGCTTCTCATGCCTCTGCTCCATCTCGTGCTGCTACCTCTCTAGGTACAATGAAATCCTTTACCATTTCCACAGCACTTCATAGTGATGCCATTTCAGTCAATAACAAATTTTCTTTCTCTTGGGGTGGACCCCAGTCCTACATCCCTTCTCAGTACATGTCCACTGGGGCACACTTGAATGTCTCCCCATTCATAGGTGCAGCCCGCTGAGACACTCCTCCCATGAAGGCAGCCTGTTCTTTTCCATGGTCAACAATGAATCCTGCTGACTATTGCCAGTTGTCTTGCCACTGGGTTTCAGCCCTGGACAAGTTCACTATGGATTCAATAAGACCAAAAATATGAGAGTGGAATGTTCTTGGAGTTAAAGGGTTATACCCAACTTTATTACTACAGTGGCATGTTAGTCACTAGTATCCTGTCCACTCTGAGTGAGTCTGCATGCAGCAAGCCAATATCTGCCTCTGGGCATCTTTACCCCTGCAGCTGTCTCATCTCTGTCCTTGGCACTGCCACCACTCCAGTATCATCTCTCCTCTCCTGCAGCCTTGCAGCCATACCACCTTGTCGCCCAGAGTACTGGGTGGAGCTCTTTATATGGAGTCAATAACAATTTATTGCCCTCACGTGTGTAGTGAGCTAGCCAACTAGAGCCATGTGAGAATCCTGGCCACAGGAACCTTCACTTTATCCACAATTGCCCATCCCCACTGGTTCCCACTTTGCTCTACCACTATTTAGAGTCTCTCACCATTGTATTCTAGTAATTGGGTAAGTGTGGGGAAAATAGAAGTTCCTATGTCCAGGATCCTCACCTGAACCTAAACTGCTTGATGATGTAATTGGCCTGCTGCTAGGCTACTCCTTCCACACCGGTAGGCAATAAGCTATTATTGACTGAGTCACTACATAAGGAGCTCTTCCCAGTGCTCTAGGCGGAGGCAGAGATGAAGGAGGATTACGGACCTGCAGACTGCTGGATGCAGATATGATTCTAGTGCTCAACCTACCGCTGGGAGAACAAAGCCAGGTATAAACCCTATTACCCCAAGAATGTTCCATTGTCATTTCTCAGTCTCACTGAATCCATAGTGAACTTGCCTGGGGCTGAAGCCCTCAGGCAGGACAGTGAGGTATCTGTGTCCCCTGAGAGGTTGTGAGGTTCTTGAGAGCAGGAATTAGGTCTTAATAGTTTTTTTATTTCTAGGGCCAGGCATGGTGTCTGGAACCTAGAAGTACTCAGTATATATTTGTAACCTAGTGAAGGTACTGCTGCTAACCTCTATAAAGGTGACTGCAAAGAACAATTCTAGATGGCTGGAATTCCTACAAAGAATAACAAACTCCTTACTACTCCTGCTGCTCCAGTTGGCGTAGGGCACTATTCTCAAGTATGGCATTAATTCCTTCAGCACAATAGTGTCAGCATCACCTGGAGACTTGGTAGAAATGCAAATATCTGGACATACCCCAGACTTACAGAATCAGAAACTGCCGGTGGGGGTGGAGGTGTGCAGGGCAGAAATCTGTATTTTAACAAGCTTTCCAGGTGATCCTGATGCACACATGTTGGAGAATCAATGGTGTTAGGAGAAAGTTCAATGGTGTGGCATCCTTGCTTTGATTTAGCTTAGCAGCTATATAACTAACCATGGAGAGTCTTGAAATCCCTCAAAACTCAGTCTTCACATTAAGAGAGTTGGAATGATGCCTGAGGACCCTTCTGGACTAAAATTTGGTGAGATACCTAAGACATAAAGTAAAGAAATGTTCCAGAGCCCAGAAACATTCAATCAGCAAATATTTGTGTACCAGGCAGTGTTCTGGGCATGAAATCAATGCATGACACAAAATGACTTCTTTTCAATTAAAATTGCCACATTTCAGACCACAGGCTTTTACCTATCCCCTGTCTACAAGGTTCTCAGACTGCATCTGTCCCACAATGTGAACTGGAAAACTGAGAAAGTGATCCAATATTTTGACCATCCCATTCCCCAGATTACTTTGACTTTAATTCTTTATATCTTTTGTGTTAGCTTAATGGGCTTCAATACCAATGTGTTAAAAGACAAGCATGTAATAATGAGTGTGATTATCTATCAAAATAGAATATCTCTGGGTCTACATTACTTCATGGCAAATGCTTGCTGTCTTATAAAATTGATTCCATTCAATTCTTTCTTCTCACTGATTCTCCCTTCTTAGCAATTAGTTACTACCTGTACTACTTGAATAAGTTCCTGTATTTACCATTCTCTCCTTTTGATCAGTCTTCTTCCCTCACTGAACTCTCTCACATACCCTACCACACAAATTCAGAACATTTAGTGGCTTCCTGTAAGGTGTTTTAGACTATTTCGAATATTTTTTTGTATCATTAATATATACTTACAAGAGCAACACTGTGATTACTAGATTCCCCCATTATCAAGTCCCCACCACATTCCCCAACACTGTCCATCAATGTAGTAAGATGCTATAGAATCACTACTAGTCTTCTCTGTGCTATACTGCCTTCCCCATACCCCAACCCCCCTATGTTATACATGCTAATCGTAATGCCCCTTATTCCCCTTATTCCTCCCTTCCCACCCATCCTCCCCAGTCCCTTTCCCTTTGGTAACTGTTAGTACACTCTTGGGTTCTGAGAGTCTGCTGCTGTTTTGTTCCTTCAGTTTTTGATTCGATCTTATACTAAGATGAGTGAAATCATTTGGTACTTGTCTTTCTCTGCCTGGCTTATTTCACTGAACATAATACCCTCTAGTTCCATCCATGTTGTTGCAAATGGTAGGACTTGTTTTCTTCTTATGGCTGTAAGGTGTTCTGTAATAATATTCCATTGTGTATATGTACCACATCTTCTTTATCCATTCATCTACTGATGGACACTTAGGTTGCTTCCATTTCTTGGCTATTGCAAATACTGCTGTGATAAAAAGAGGGGTGCATATGTCTTTTTTAAACTGGGCTGCTGCATTCTTAGGGTAAATTCCTAGGAGTGGAATTCCGGGTCAACTGGTATTTCTATTTTTAGTTTTTTGAGGAACCTCCGTATTGCTTTCCACAATGATTGAACTAATTTACATTCTCACCAGCAGTGTAGGAGGGTTCCCCTTTCTCCACAACCTCACCAACATTTGTTGTTGTTTGTCTTTTGGATGTTGGCCATTCTAACTGGTGTGAGGTGATATCTCATTGTGGTTTTAATTTGCATTTCTCTGATGATTAGCGATGTGGAGCATCTTTTCATGTGCTCATCTGAATTTCTTCTTTGGAGAAGGGTCTGTTCAGATCCTCTGCCCATTTTTTAATTGGATTATTTGCTTTTTGTTTGTTGAGGTGAGTGAGCTCTTTGTATATTTTGGATGTCAACCCCTTATCGGATATGTCATTTATGACTATATTCTCCCATACTGTAGGATGCCTTTTTGTTCTACTGATGGTGTCCTTTGCTCTACAGAAGCTTTTTAGTTTGATATAGTCCCACTTGTTCATTTTTGCTTTTGTTTCCCTTGCCCATGGAGAAATGTTCATGAAGAAGTTGTTCATGTTTATATTCAAGAGATTTTTGCCTATGTTTTCTTCTAAGTGTTTTATGGTTTCATGACTTACATTCAGGTCTTTGATCCATTTGAGTTTACTTTTGTGTGTGGACTTACACAGCAACCCAGTTTCATTCTCTTACATGTAGCTGTCCAGTTTTGCCAACACCAGCTGTTGAAGAGGCTGTCATTTCCCCACTGTTATATCCATGACTCCTTTATCGTATATTAATTGACCATATATGCTTGGGTTAATATCTGGACTCTCTATTCTGTTCCACTGGTCTATGGGTCTGTTCTTGTGCCAGTACCAAATTGTCTTGATTACTGTGGCTTTGTAGTAGAGCTTGAAGTTGGGGAGCGTAATCCCCCCAGCCTTATTCTTCCTTCTCAGGATTGCTTTGGCTATTCAGGGTCTTTTGTGGTTCCCCTTAATATGAATTTAAGAACTATTTGTTCCAGTTCGTTGAAGAATGTTGTCGGTATTTTGATAGAGATTATCTATTTAGGATATTTAGTAAGTTTAAACATCCTTTTTAAACAAGACCTTTTAAGAAAAATCAAACCCAGAAGTCACATTTGGACACTTCTGATTCTGACTGTTCATATTTCACTGCATTTGGAATGACAGGAGATGGCGCCAGAAGACCTTTATTTTACTAAGCCTTTTGCCAACCCTGGGGTGAGGAATGGGTGGGAGAGGGAAAAGTAGAAAAAGGTGCCAGGGTTTGAGTAACAACTAAAGTGAAGGGAGTATATATGTGTGTGGTGGGAGGTGGGGGGGGGCGCTGATGTTTGTTTTTTTCACATATAGAAGTCCTCTTGACACTTACTGCAAATCATTCCAGTTACCACAGAAATACCCACAGTATACAGCCAAAGATCTAAATAAAGTCAGGTTCCTGGAGGATGTCGCTTGCCTCCTTTCTGCCTCTCTCATAGAAGCCAGGGCCTTTGTCTATTTGGGACGCACCTGGGCCTGGAGAGCCTGCTTACTTAGAAGAAGGAAGGTGCTGATCTGGGGTTAAGACGTCTCTGTGAAACAATGTTCAATTGTGTAGGCAAAATCCCAAAGCCCATCAGTAATGAAACACTTCCCAAAAGGAATCACACACTAAACATTTTAAATTAAATTTTTTTAATTAAAAAATTCATGGATAACCAGAGGTGGCACTTGGCAAGACACACTACCTGCCCTTGAAGGCTGAATCACAGCCCAGATGCTCTCCAGGACCTGCATCCTGGCAGAGGTCATTCTGTCCAGGCCTCTTGTTTCCTACCAGGTGGAAGATTTGTCTTTGTTTTTTTCTTTTCCTCTGTGTTAATTATCCTGATGCCAGGAAGTCTTTACACTTTAAGCCACTTATTCTTAGATGGAATGGGTGGTGCTTTGAGGGAACCCTAAAACATACAACTTTTCTGTATGGGAAAAATAATTTAGAGGGTGATGAGAGAATTAAAAAGGAAATGACATCTTCAAAATGGCTTTGCCTTGCAGATCAATAACAGGGTACAGAAAAGCATGTCCTGCCTGTGCAGGAGCAGATCATCCAGCACACGCATTATTCTGTTCATTTGGCTTTTATCCTGCTTCCTTATTTGGCTTCTGCTCCCTTTGTTTAGGCTATTTATTGCTATTTGGCAGGAGCAAGGAGGGCAGAGGGAGCTCAAAGGGTGCATCCTCCTGGCTGGTAATTCTGGTGAAGGGTATGAAGGAAAAAGAGGTCTCAGTGTCTGGCTTGAAATTATCTGTGGGTTTCACATTCTCTAATGAAGGACTTAGGATGTACATTCCAATCAGGATTTCCAGTCCCATGGGGGAATAAGCACCAGCCCACATTCCTGAGACATGGCAGCCTCTGGCTCTACTTGCCCAGCTCCCTGGTGGCAGGTTTCACTCAGTCCCACACATGTTACTTCAACCATTTGTTGGGCAAGAAGGAAGACCCTGGGCCCCTCTTCCAACTGGATCATGTAGTTCTCTGCCCCTCCCTTCTCTTTCTCTGGAGTCCACCTCTTTTTGATGTTGATAGTGATTGTTTCTAAGGTCTCCCCATCTCTCCTCCTGCCCTGGCCTCCCTACGGGGGTCAGTGTCCTCTTCAGGGACAAAAGCTGCCCTAGATCTGGGCTCCCTGGGGTGGGAGGTGGCTGGGTCTGGCAGTGGGAGCTGCTGCCTCTCCACGGTGCTGCTGCAGCCCCTCCCCCACTGAGCACACAAATGGGCTTTATACAGCAAACAAAACCACCACCCCGCCACCCAGGCCACGCAGGCACGTGGACCCAGGCCCCGCTGCGGGAGGGGTTGGCAACAGGCAGAGGAGACAAAGATTGCTCTAAACAACTTCTCTTCGCCTCACTCCTCTTCATGTTCCTCAGTCCAGGTTTCAGTCCTTGACTGCCTACCCTCCATCTGCACTGAGTCTCCCGACTCCTTCTTGTTAGCTGTCTCCTAATTTTGGATTCTTCTTATTCCAGGGCAGCTCAGATTCTGCAGGGGATTGGGAACGGATCCTCTCACCAGTTGACCCATACCACCCAGGGAGTTGCTCCTCAAGAAGCCAGATGGGGAATGAACATCCAGTGTCCCCCTGAGGAGACCCCAAATTCCTCCTTCCCTGCCCCTGCCTGCTCCAAGGGACCGCCGCCTGAACAGTGCCTGTGTGAATTACAGAGGAAGGAAGAGCTCACCCCAGCTGGGATCCTGAATCACGGCCAGAGCTCCTGTGAAACCTGCTGCTCTGGGCTCTAAGCTTGGCCGTCCCGCATGCCTAATCGGCTATTTAAGGAGCACTTCACCAGCAACCGAGGAGCCCCCCTTCCTCACATACACCCATCCAGAGCCACCTTAAAAGCAGGAGGCAATTGTGAAGTCACTGGCTAGCAAGTGGAGTGAAGACCAAACAGGGAGATTAAATAAGAGAGGGCTGAGACACAGTGAGAAATTTGTCCTGGGGACCCAGTAACCCACTGTACCCTACTGAAAACCAAATCCCCTGGAAGGCCACAGAGACACAGAGACAGTGAGAGAAGATAAATATACTCCAGGAAACTCCTGTCCTTCCTTTCCTCCCTCCCTCTCCCTGCCTGTCCTAGTCCTCTAGCCTCCAAACTCCCAGTACCTTGTGCTCCTTCAGGGGGGCACCATGTTGCTCTTCACTCTCCTGCTAGAGGTGATCTGGATCCTGGCTGCAGACGGGGGTAGGTACATCTGGATGTCTGTGTCTCTGTCTGTGCTAATGCCCACATGTCACCATGCATGCTTAATGGGGTGAGGGGAAATATAAAAGGATGCATGGTTTGGGGGGAGGGTAGAATAATAGGCTCAGGGATGGTGGGTAAAGGGAGGACTGAGGAGGAAACCATCTTTTATCCTTGCCTTACCAGCCTTGCTGCTAGGGGGGGGCAGGATATGTACACACACTGTGGGAATCTCTTTGCAGGCTCTGAATTCTCTCTGGAGCTCTTTCCCCCACTGCCCTAGTCCCAGGCAGCGCTCCTGGCCTTCTTTATTTACCAGCTCCTCCAACTAGGGAGACAAAGAGGCCTGGAGTGAAAGGATAGAGGACCGATGTGGGGTGGGAGGGACATACCCATACACCACCTGCCTAAGTCAGACCCTGTTCCCTAACTATGAACCTCATGGCCAAGGCCCCTTTGTGATTTTATGGGACAACTAATTTTCCAGATTTTCCCCAAAGCCCTATATTAATAGTCAACATTTTGGAGCCCTTTATAGTTTACAAAAGACTTCCAGGAGCTTCCAGATGAGGAGGGTCTCTTAGGAGAATAGGCTGAGGTGCTCCAAGGACCCCTACCCCTCATTTTTGTGTTTCCTGTGCCTAGTGCAGTATCTAGCACATAGTAGGTGTGAAATTAAGATATTTTGAAAGAACATGGTGAGAGGGTGTCTAGAAAGCAGAAAAGGGAATGCAGAGAGGATGATGAGGGGTTACAAATGGAGAGCTACAAATTGTATCTGAGGGAAAAGAAAAAAATAGGGAAAGAGGAGGAAGAGATATAGAATTCTTGTGTTGAGGATATGGCGGGAGGGCAAGGGCAGGGCCATTAGCCTGCACAGAACCAAGGAATTCAAGTTGTTGGACTGTCCCACAGAGTTAGTGAGAGGTTGCCTCAAGCTTCTGGGGCTGCTTTCAGAGTTGTTTGAACCAATGGATGAGCCAGGAGAAGAGCCCAAGGATGGGATCAAGGATATCTTGTAAGTTTGAGGAATTTAAGGAAATAAAAGAGAGAAGCAAAGAATTTAGGATTTTTCTCCAAAGTTTCTAACAATTCAAATGCCAAGAAAACCTACAAGAAGGCTTCCCTTTCCCCTTAAGCAGTTTGGCCCAGGCTGAGGGCTGGACCAGCAGACCCCCAGCCTTTCAGCCCAAGACTGGACGGCACAAGAGCCTGGCATGTGACCCAGCTGGCAGTGCTCTTTTCCACATACAATGCTTCACTTTCATCCTGTCCCCTGCCAGCCTGGCCACCTGTGCCCACCCACCACCCTCAGCGTAGAGTGGACCCTGCCGGACTCCCGCCTTCCCTAGCCATGTGGGGATCCAGGGAGCCGAGGCTCCTGGTGATGGGGACAGCTTCCTTTAGTTACTGGGACCAAAAGGAGTAACATAAACGTTATTTTACAGCTCCAGCCTTGATTCGTGCAGTGCTTCGAAGCAGAGAGTAACTGCCCTTCTCCGCCAGTGGCCCCCTCCACCCCACCCCCACCCTTGCAGCACCACCACCCAGCTCTGAACTTCTTGCCCCTCCCCTTGTTCCAGTTATCTTCCTCCAACCCTCTGCCCACACCCTCACCTCACCCCCATCTTCTAAGTGTTAGATTGGCTTGGCACAGGCCAGAGGAAAGTGAGGGCTGGGCAGACTGCAAATTTGGATCCAGGTTAATTTTAGTCTCTAGGCTCTATCTCTTTGCATTTCTACTCCCCTTTTACTCAGCAAGCCCTAGCACAGCCCTGGCTGGAGAGCTTAAATAGGCCTCCCCCCCACCCCCCACCTTTCCACCACGGTGTCCAGTTTCAGGGCTCCCTTTGGGAAGTGCTGGAGCAGAGGAAGAGAAAGAGCAGAAAGGGGGATGGAGCAGCCCCACATGCCTGAAGGAGGGCCAGCGGAGGGGGGCCTGTCCCAGGCTGCACTGGCTGTAATTCAAACTACTCTGCCTTGCAGGTCAGCACTGGACTTACGAGGGTGAGAGCAGAACCCAAGACCTACCTACACCCCTTTCACACGGGGCCTCTTCACCTGGCAGCAAGACTTGCGTCCTGTGGGTGGGGAATTTCCTTTAGCTCCTCCCTTGTCCATCTCCTGTGCCCTAGGCTTGTGTAGATATGACTCCTAGACCCCGTTCTAACCCTGAAATCTCACACCTCCTGATTCAGCAGAAAAGCCAGTTTTATCCTCAGGCAGTTTGTGGGGGAGTGAGGGAGTTGGAGGGGGAAGGGAACCAGAGTTTAGCTGCCCATTGGTCTACTGGCTCTCTTTCTATCCCAATTGATCCTGCCCCCTCAACCTGCACGTGAAATTGGGATGGAGCTTGAAGTCAAGGGGGAGGAAGAGGCTAGCAGGATGATTTATGACCCTGGCTGAGGTGGAACCCAATTCCTTTGAACTTCTGATTAATAACTGAATTCTAGAGTCAATGCAAGGTCCAGGGTGAGAGCATGAAGTCAGTAATGGGAAGTTAGAGCTGAATCTGAACCAAACCACTTAATAGGGGCCCCAAAGAAACTCGACTCTCAGGACCATTTTATTTCCTCAGTGTTCCAGCTTCTAGTCTAATGCCACCTCTGGGTATGCAGGCTTTCTACCCACCCCCTCTTCCTCTCATTCAACTTTATTGTCCTCAAACTACAGGTAAGTAAAAGCCACTACTCCCCATTTATCAGGAGAGCTGGAGAATCAGCACTGCCTCTGGGCAAGTGAAGAGAACTGCAGCAGGTCCATCAGGGACTCCGACCTCACCCTGCCAGGCAAACTGGGGTCCTCACCTGGGGTGGAGGGATGCACATTTCCACCCACATACAGACGGATAGGTTGGTGGGGCTGCTGAAGGGCTGGCTGGGGCTAGAGAACAGAACAAATTTCTGTAACCCCCACTAGGTCCACATGGTCCAGATCACTGGCCAGACTCTTACCCTGAGTGTGGAAGTAATGCCCAGTCTCCCATCAACATCCAGACACAGAGTGTGACTTTTGACCCTGAGTTGCCTGCTCTGCAGCCCCACGGATATGACCAACCTGGCACCAAGCCTTTGGAACTGCACAATAATGGCCACACAGGTAAAAAGCCCAGACTCCAAGGAGGTGTAAACTCCAGTTCCAATCTTAGGAGTCAGGGCAAAGAAGCATTCTCCTAACTTCTAAATTCTCAGGAGGCTCTATCTATACATTTGGAGATGTGAGAATGGGGATGAGGCTCCAGTACCCACAAGTGGGAGCTGAATGTTTGTGATTAAGCTCTATGGGTGGATTAGTGTCATAGCATCTACTTGATCTTCACTGAGAAAGGGGAGGGTGTGCAAAAGAAGCAATGGCCTATGGGAGAACTGGGTGCTATTTGGGAGAGACAGGAAAGGCTGGCCAAGTCTCCCAAGTGGTAGCAACCCAAGGTCCAGAATGTGTCCACATCCCTCCACCAGCCCTACCTTGCTTCTTTCCTCTCCGCACAGTGCAGCTCTCTCTGCCCCCCACCCTGCATCTAGAGGGATTTTCCGGAAAATATGTAGCTGTTCAACTCCACCTGCACTGGGGTCAGAAGGGCTCCCCAGGGGGGTCAGAGCACCAGATCAACAGTGAAGCCACAGCTGCAGAGGTACCAGGGAGCAAAGCTTGGACTAGTGCACAGGGACAGGCATAGTCGGTGCCAGGGAAAGGAAGGATTTGGAAACTGGGAAGTCATACGTGGGGGAAAACACCAACCTTTGTGGGACAGACTTAGGGCATGCTGGAGATGGTGGTGGTGGTGGTCAAAGCCTCTGGGAGGGGATGGTGGAAAAACACTGATTCCATTCCCTCTCCCCTCCCTCAGCTCCACATCGTACACTATGATTCTGATTCCTATGAGAGCTTGAGTGAGGCTGCTCAGAGGCCTCAGGGCCTGGCTGTCTTGGGCATCCTCATTGAGGTCAGTGGCCCCCCGATCCTGCCCAGGTCTGTCCCCACCCCTCAGTCTTATTCTGTCTAGGTCTGCTACTGATCTCCTTCCCAAGGCAAGTCAGTTACCCACTCTGACCATTTATTCTATACATGAATGTCTTACTGCATATATGGACTCATTCCAAACTCTCTCCCTTTCCTCCCCTTCTTCCAGGTAGGTGAGACTAAGAATCCAGCTTATGAACACATTCTGAGTCGCCTGCATGAAATCAGGCATAAAGGTGAGCCTTAAAAGTCTCTATCTTAGGACTTCAGGGAAACTTCCCCCAAAAGGTTTAAGAAGCCTGGGATGAGGCAGTTAAGTTAGGGGCCAGGCAGTTTCACTTCTGGGAGCCCTGTCTACGTAAGCAGTGAGGGGAGGATGAGTCCTAGGCTTTCTCCCGCAGATCAGAAGACCTCAGTGCCACCCTTCAATGTGACAGAGCTGCTCCCCCCACGGCTGGAGCAGTACTTCCGTTACAATGGCTCGCTTACCACACCTCCCTGCTACCAGAGTGTGCTCTGGACAGTCTTCAATCAAAGGGCCCAGATTTCAATAGGACAGGTGCGTGGGGGAGAGGTGAGGCAGCAGAAACATAGCTGCAACCTCAAATCCCTTCCGACTCCCCAGAGCGAGTGACACGTCCCTGCTAATCCCACTCTTCTACTCCTCAGCTGGAAAAGCTTCGTGAGACACTGTTCTCCACACAAGAGGAACCCCTTACACTCCTGGTACAGAACCACCGAGTCCCCCAGCCCCTCAATCAGCGCATTGTCTTGGCTTCTTTCATCCAAGGTAATTGTTGGGCTTGGAAAAGGAGAAGGGAAACTGGGGGGTTTGAGGCCAAGAAATAGGGAGCCCCAGGAACAGAAAAGAAGGCCAAGAGGGGACGGGGTTTCTAGGATTTTCTTGGACTAGGAACCACCCCCTAGCACCCAGCTGACTTCCCCAGGGGGAAGGGGATAGAAGCACAGTGTGTTCCCTCCAGCCAGGATGGGGACCTGAAGTCCCACTGACCCAAGTCCCCTTCCGTTACAGTGAGATCCTTGTATACCACAGGTAAGGCAGCCTTACCCAGGCACAGGGCGGGGAGGCCCTCTCAGCAACTGGGGAAAAGGCTCCCTGTCTGTTAGTCTCCGGCTGGCCCTCTCCATCTTTCTGTCTCCCAGGCAAAATGCTGAGTCTAGGTGTGGGGATTCTGTTTGGCTGTCTCTGCCTTCTGCTGGCTGTTTATTTCATCGCTAGAAAGATTCGGTGAGGTCCTACTTTCCATTCCTCCAGTCCTTTCTTTTCTGATGAAAAGCATTCTCCTATTCCCCCCCTAATCTGTTTCACCTAAGACACTAGCCATTTCCATAAACCATTCCCTCTTCCAGGAAGAAGAGGCTGGGTAACCAGAAAAGTGTGGTCTTCACCTCAGCACAAGCCACTGAGGCATAGACTCCTTCTGGACATCATGGATGCCACCCCACATGCCTATCAGGGTGCTTCTAAAACAGGGTGCAGGGACTGGCCAGACAATACTGTAGGAATAGTAGGCAGACACACCTCCTTCCTTCAGACAACCCCTACGGAGAATAATGAACAGGCTCTTGCTTGAGGAAGAACAGCAGAGCCTTCAGCCTCTCAAAACATATAGGAGCTCAGAAGATCCTTATGTCAACAATGCAGAGGGCAAACTGTGTTTAGTTGCAGGGGAAGTTGGGGGTATGCCCCATTCCCTCACTTTTATGTTCCTTTCCCTAGATAAGGCAGGATCTCCTCTTAGGAAAAAAGGTTGCTCTTGTTGGGGTTATGGGTTTTTTTGCTCAACATACTTGGAAATTAAAGTTACTGACCCTATCTCTGGCCTTACCTTTGAGACTCTTGAGAGTGAGAGAGTTCCTTAATTCCTCAGGTGGCAGAGGTGGGCAAAGGATAGGGAAAAAGAAGCATGGGTAAATAACTAACTCCTTTTACCCCAATCCTGAAAGGGAGACTGACTTCTGGAAAATGCTTAACCCCCAGTTTCTGAAATGTTAGACCACGAGCCCAGGTTTCTGCCCTTGCACCAAAGCTATGCTTGAAGAGGATCAAAGGTTGCCAGGTTAGGAAGGAGGATGAGCACAAGACATGAGAGGGCAAAAATCCCAATTAACGTGTTATCCCCTCCCTTAAGAGCCAAGTTCCCCCACAATTATAAAGTCTTTTTTATTATTCAAAATCACAATCACCTTGATTAAAAGGATGGGACACGCCACCCTCAGCAGAAAATGATACAGTTTATAGAAAAAAATTCCCCACCCACCATGCCCCCAGTTAAAAATTAGAAAAAATATGCCCTCCTTCCCTGCGATGTCATGGTAGTCTGACTTCTCCAGTGGCACTGCAGCTCTGGAGTGGGCCAGCTCACCGCAGCACCCTCCACTTCACCTTGGGGAGAGGAGGGATGCTGGTGGTCAAGGAGGTTAAACCATTAGTTCCAGTAATACCAGTTCCCAAACATGCACGTTATTCCTTTCCCCACAGGGCCTGGGACCAAGGGGAAAGGTGGATAGATATGAGCCCAGCCATAGGAGCAATTTTGAGGAGGGAAAATAATAGTCCAAGGAGGATAGGAGAAGAATTGCAACATACCTCCTACCTCCCCCAACTCAAAATAAAAAGGCAGTTTTGGGTCTTTATCACACCAAAAATGGCTCCTCTCAGACCTGAGAAAAAGACCAAGATGTCCAGTCTGGAGAGGGAGTACTGGGAAACTCAGAGCTCATCTGCCCTTGAGCCTCCACTGATTTCATCTCCATGGCAATGGCTAAGCTAGGTCCCTTTTCTTGGCAACCTGCACTGTCCAGAACTAGAGATGGAGAAATACAGGGCAAGGAGATCAGGAGGGCACCCCAGGCTCAGGGGTTCCCCCCAGGTTCCCTCAGTCCTCGGGTGGGATGCGCAGGGCAGAATACACCATCACCCGACTGTCCTCCTGCCGTCGGCCTGCAGAGGGGAAGGGGGGTGAGTCTTGGGCAGGGTGAGAGTAGAGCACTGACACATGGGGAGTCGGACAACAAGGGAGTCCCCAAATGGTGGGGATAAGTGCAGATTCAAACCCACCAGTCATTGACTGACTGAACCCAGGCTGCTGCTAGTAAAACTTACAGAGTAAAGGTCACAAGTGGACAAAGCAAAACCCTGAAGGTGGTGGGACAGACGGACGAGACAGAATGGTGGGCCATGGACCTGGGCTAGGGCTGGGCTCAGTCATGGGCAGTGGGCAGGCAGGTGGGATCTGTCAGGCGATCTGTCCAGGTAGTCATTCCTTACACAAGAGACTGCGCTGGATACTTTGGAGGGACCCTCCAGCTGTGATGAAGGCCCAGAGCCCCATGGAAACAGTGACTGCATAGATGGGCAGCAGGCTGGCCTCATACCAGGGGTTCAGGAATGTCTGAGGATGGGAATGAGTAAAAAAGAGGTCAGATTCTCCCTCTGCCTAATGCCCATATTCTCTTTGTGCCTTTGACCCAAACTTCCCCCAAATATCTCACTCAAATCCCCAAGACTTTCCCTTCATAGCACCAATATTGTGGTTGAGAGGACTTCTGATTTTCCGCTCCCCTCGAGGTTTCTGCCACTCGTGCTCACCTCAAGCCATCTGTATTACAGTTGATTAACCCATTCAAACTCCTCCCAGAGCATCCCCAGAGCAGGTCACACACCTGATGGTGAGGTGAGAGACCTCTAAAGACTCACCTTTCTGCCTCCTCCCAAGAGAAATTTTTAAAGGTTAACAAGTGATATAATTCCCCTTCATCCCACTCACCATTAAATTCTTTTCTCTCGAACTCAGGCCTCTGTCCCCAACTCACCAGTCCTGATGTCAGTAGGTGACTCCCAACAACCAGGCCCAAAGCCCAGTACCGTCTCCTCTCACAGGCATCAAAGAACACAACTCCCCAAAAGGTATGGAGCAGGATAATGGCTGCTGTCAGGAAGGCTGCAGAGAGGGAGATGGGGATGAGAGACATCCCTCATCTTCTCCCAGCCTCCTGAGATGTTGAGCCAAAATAGTCTCCCAAGGAGAGCAAATGCAATAAATCAGATGAAGAGCAGGGATGAGTAGTACATGAAGGCAAGATGAAAAGTGGATCTTACCTGATGTCAGGAAGTAATAGGGTGAGTCTCCATGGATCCCAACCACACCAGGCCCAAGTGCATCAGCCAAAATATTGATAACAGAGAAGACACCACTGATGATACCGAAGGAAAGACCAGAAACTGGGGGAGGGAGGGTCTCATCAATGTCAGAGATCACTACAGCCTGATTACTAGTAATCCACCCCCATTCCCGGTCACAGTTTCCCCACACCTACTCTCCCTCCAGACCACCTCTCCTTTGAAGTCATGTATGAAGGAAAAGAAGCCAAAGGAATGTTTAGAGACCTCCCTGGGAGAGGGGGTTGTCCAACTCCCTCCTCCAGTCCCTCTCCCTTGGCTCACCATAGGCCATCTGGCGGATGGAGATGGGTGATCTTCCGTCCTCACTCAGCGATGCTAACCCCTCATCTGCCTTCCTGGGATGGGGTGGGGTGGAGAGGGGGAAACATGAGGGAGGGCAGGATGCTCCTTTCCCTCTAATGTCCTCCCTTAGTGCCTCCTCTTCCAAACCACCACCCAGGGGCTTCCCCACTTCTCCTAGTACAATCCTCTACCCTTCTCCCCTCCAGACCATCCCATCTTCTTACTTAAGCAGCTTGTAGTAGGCAAAACGGAACACCTCCTGTAGAAGAACGGAGACCGCAGCACCAAAAATCAGGAGGCCATACTGGAGGCGGGCATCTGACGGGTCAGTCACATGGACTAAGATGAACCAGACCACAGAAGCCAAGAGCAGGGAGACCAGCCAGAAAAATGCCCTGAGGAAAGACAAGGGCAATCAGACAAGCAAGGACAGGGGCAGCCAGAGGAATCAAGGAGGTGAACCAACCAAGGCTGCAGCATGAAAAGTGGAAGTTAGACTCCGGGATGGCCAGGGAAACAGGGAGGAGAGTCTGTAGGGATCTGGACGCAGGGGAAGTAATAGAAATCTGATTAAAGAGTCTTCTGAGCGATGGGAGCCAGAGTGTACGAGCACAGGAGGGCAAAGGATCCGTTCCTGGATCCTCCCTTAGGGCCGGCGGAGGTCAGCACAGCCCCCTCACCAGTCCTGGCCCTGGGTCTCCTCTGGCGTCGTCGGGAGGAGCACAGGGGGAATCAGTACGATTCCTGGAAGGCGGAAACCAACTGCGGGAACAGACAAAACACCCAGACCCCAGATTCAACCCTTTCCAATCTTCACCTTCGACTTGTCTCCCCCAACTCTTGCTCCTAGGCTCACCCCAGTTCCTCCAGCCTCTTCCGGAATCGCTCTCTCCGACACCCTCTCGCGTCTCCCCGACCCCCTACTCACCCCGCGACCAGGATGATGACGCGAAGCGGGTCTCCAGCCACAGTGATCAAGAAAAGCGCAAAGGCCGGGCCAAAAGCAACGAAAGTGCATCCGAAAAACACTGCGGCCCCCATGGCTGGGCAGCTGGGGGCGGGGTGGAGGCCTGGCCAAGAGTGACGAATGGGAGTCCGTGCTAACGGCCAGCTAGGGAGTCCGTGGGGCGGTGGCGCGACCCCGTGAGGGGCGCGGTGCAATGTCACCCCCGGACCCCAGAAAGGGGGTTGGGCGGGGCCGGGGGAATCACCGAAACCCCAGATACAGGTCCGCGCGACTTCCTCTACGGAAGCCGAGGAGGGGACAACCCGGCCGCAGTCCCATGGCCGTCTCCCGTCTAATCCCCACCCCCAGCAGGCCAATGGAGAATCGGCGGGGCAGGGCTGCACGACCTGCTGGGAGTTGTAGTCCTCTTGTCCTGAGCCCTCGACCCTCGGTCCTACGAGTGGCTAGAGCCGGTTGAAGGGAGTGGGCCAGGACTGGGCCGGGGCGGAGTACGGGCTCCTGGGTTCGGGGGGCTGGCTGTGGTTTTCTCTCGTTCTGTTGTGGGGAAGAGTGATGGCGATCCTACCTTGTCTTGAAGAGCTGCAAACAGGGGAAGATCCTGTTGGAACCTCAGGGACAAATACAAAGAGCGCAGGATAGGAGGTGCTGGGAGATAGGGACGGGTATTGTTCTTACTTGAATGAGAGGAAATGGGCTAGAGCTACTGCCTAAGAGTTGACAGTTAAGCTTAAAAGTAGTTCTTTGAACAGGCTATTATAGGAAGCATGCAGTATAGTAACTATCGCTAATGAAGGCTACATCTACAATGACAAGAGAGTAAGAGAGAAGTAAGGGGATAATGTTAGGAGGGAGGTTGGAAGGGATTGAGTTAAAATTGTAAAAAGCAATTAGAGCTATGAAGTTGAAGGAAAACGACCCCCTCCCCAAGTCACTCAGTTCCTTTTATGACATACTTCCTATATTTATTTTCTGGAAATGAACCACAGTAGTGTCTTTTCCTCAGGGGTTGGGGGGAAGGGGTAGGAACTGCATATTAGAATGAAAGAAAGTTAAAGTGGGGAAGGAGAGTATTGCAACCTCATTTGGATGCTGGTTAGTCTTTAGGGAGAATGTTTAGGCAAAAGAGTACCAAGACAGGGAAATGAGGGCATATGGAATATTGTTTTTGAGAGAGTAATCGAAGAACCAAAAAACTATAGAAATTGTTCAGAGAGAACCAGAATTCCTTTCCTAACTGGAAGTGATGTATGACTTAATGTGTATGTGTACATCTACATAAGTGTTTTACATTTTTTTCCAGGAAAGGAGCTGAAGGAGTAGATTGTATAGATTTACAGAGTCACCAACCAAATCCTCCCCCAATATGGTTGAGATGTTGGGAGCATCCCAGGCAGTGCTCAAGACTCCAGTGGGCCTTGCTTCTGAGCCTAGCAGGCCAAGTCAGTGGAACGATGGGGTAGGGAAACTTTTCATTTCTCCTTTGGGCTGTTACCATAGCATCTTTAGACTGATGAGGTCAGGCACCAAACCTATCTTGTTCATGGGTGGTTCCACAGAGACTTTCATAGTACCTGGCTTATAGAAGATGTTGGATAGATATTTGTTAACTCCCTTAAAAAAAAACTGTATTCTTTTCTTATTCCCTTGCCTGTGAACCTTGAATGGCCTATCAGACTAAGCCTAGCACATATTACTAAATGTTTCTGAACTGAATTGAACAAAATGGGAAACAGAAAAGCAGAGAGAAAGGTGAGATGAACTCTATTTCTGTAAGCTGGAATGAAGGGAACACCAAGTAGCTGGAATGGCAGAAGGGGCATGGCATCTATGGGAAAGAGACTGCTTCCTCCCTTCTTCCATCCTGTATCCAGAAAGTTGAGAAGGAGGTGGAGTAAGGTGAGGTCAGTACTTAACAGAGAGGAAATAATTGGACATGGCTAAGAGATTTTTATCAGAAGCAATACAGCAGGTGCTTCAAGAGCCAGACAATGGTGTTTCTATTGCTTCCATACTTCATAATCCAAGACAAGCAGAGAAGAGGGACTTTTCCAGTCTAGAAAATGTTCATCCTTCCTCAGAACATTTCAACTGTGAAGAAAGAGATTGTGATTAAGCCTCAGAGAGATGGTGATGGTAAATCAGGAACAGTGAGAGGGAGGGTGAGCTTTTTGTGAGGGTTAGGAAAGTAGGGGAAAGGGGAAGCTTCTTGTTAGAGGGAGGTGTTGCTGTTTTGTTTGTTTCTGTTTTGTTTTGGCAGGTGTGATGGAGTCCTGAACGGGTCTAATCTAGGGCTGGAGTTGCTCAGCGAACATTTTCACATCAAAACCCACTTTGCCTCTCTTAATCTGGGCAGCTCTGGCTGAGGACCAGACCGGTAGTAACTGATGATTCAGTCAGTCAGCAAGTGGGCGGGGGAAAATCTATCCCCTGGGAGAAGAGTTGCTGCAGCTCCCTCCCTGCTTTGGAGGAGGGCAGGAGGCGGAGTAAGTTTGGTGAGAAACACTGTAATTTCCTTTTTTACTTTCACAGCAATAGTGCGGTATCCAGAATGGATGTCCTCTTTGTAGCCATTCTTGCTGTGCCACTTATCCTGGGTAAGTTCACTTCTCTTCCTGAGCTTTTGGGCCAGGTCTTCTACCATAAATGGGGTGGGAGAAAAGCAGATGCAATTCAGTGCAATGGGGAGTGATAACACACCTTCATCTGTGCTAGAGTCCAGAGTAGGGAGTGGAGGGTGGTCTTGAAAGTTGAGCCAGGAAAAGGGGATGAAAGCAGAGCTCAGAGACAGCTGATGGGAATGGAGCCCCAGACGTGAGGTCACAATAAGAGTGACCTCAGCTCCCCATTACCACAGAGTTGAGCGAGATGCGAGGGACTAAAGTGAGCATGAAGGAGAGAGGGGGCCTCTTTGAAGGTGAGGGAGGCTCGGCTATCTTCTTTCCCAGAGGGTTGGAGAAAAACCCTTGAATTAGTGAAGACATAGAAGTGGGGGTGGCCTTTAGGGTAGTGGAGAACTGGCTGCCCTTAGTTCCCCTGGGACTGGAGAACAGGGCCCCCAAAGGAGCTTGGCTCCTTCCCTCCTTTGTTCCTGGTCAGCCAGGTGCTCACATTGTTTCCTTTTCCTCCAGTTGCCTGTGTCGTTGCTTGGGGTTAAGGGAGAACTTTCAAGGAGCTTAGGGAAGTGTTTAGCAGGAGGCCTAGTTCTTGATCCAATCATGTCAAAGCCACATATTTTTAGTCCTGGGAAGGAAGAAAAACTAATGCATATGGTTTATGTAGTCCAGCTGACTCATCTGAAGAAAACGGATGTTAACTGGCCTGTTCAAGGCTTTTCCCACTAGTTAGCAGTGAATCTGGAACTAAAACTCAAGTGCAAAAGCCTACATGTGTATTCTTTGTGAGAGACACTGATAAGAAAGGATCTCTCACACATACAGTGCAGTCTGGAGCATACTGAAGAGTAAAGCTGGAGTTCTTAGTCTCTGATCTCTCTCAGCTTCCTACCCTTTTTAAGTTTATTTCTCATTTGGAGTTTACAGTTAGTGACGAGATCTGTTTTCTGTTCTGAGAGTTGCTGGGTTGAAAGGGCCCAGAGTAACAGGCCTCATCACAGATACAGGAGCCAGAAGACTGAGAAGGGTTTAGAAGTGCACAGGCAGAGAGATAGTAGGACCCTTGGAGGGGAGGCAGAGAGAAAAAAACTGATAGAGCCAAGAGCAACTTCAGTTGTCTTTCTGCTGTTAAGGAGTTCCAGATGCCCCTTGACCTCTAGCCCTTGTCCCCATAGGACAAGAATATGAGGATGAAGAAGGACTGGAAGAGGATGATTACTATCAGGTGGTCTATTATTACACAGTAACCCCCAATTATGGTGAGTATGTACAAGGTTCTGACCATCATCAGGATGGAGAGAGGTTTGGGGGATACTTAGTTCTGAGACTTTGCTTTTCCCTTTGCAAATGGAGTGACTGGACCAGAGAGAAATTTGACTCTGACTAAAGACTATCAAAACTTATGATGTTATCTCCTCAAGCTAGCAATTTCCAATTCTTTGGAAACTGGTTGGAACAATTTGAAATTTTTCAAATTTGTAAATTGTTAGATATCAGATTGAAAATATAAATGCAGATACATTCACAAACATTGCTAACATTAAAGTTCATTAGAATTAGATTACACCAGTAAATTTTATAACTTGAGCAAGTTGAAGTGTTCTGAGCAGTTTCTACTTCTCATTTCTAGATCTAGTGCTTTCTCCTTTGTTACTACTAATTTTTTCTCCTCTCCAGATGACTTTGGTGCGAATTTCACTGTTGATTACTCCATGTTTGAATCAGAGGACAGACTGGTGAGCGACCTCTACATCTAAGAGGGTCAGGATAGGTAACAGTTAAAAAGAAACCGGGCAATGTAGAAATACAAATGATTAGCGGAAATAAAAATGAGTTAAGGGAAAGGAAACTAGGTAGTGGTCCCCATACAGATTATAACCACAGCTGGGGAGGAAAATAAAGCCACAACCCAGTGTTTCCTAAAACACTCAGAGGGAGGGACAGTCCTGAGTAAGGGAACTGGTGAATGGGATGGGCACATAATCCATGCAAATGTAAAGTAGGGAGGATCCCAGAGTTTAAGTCTTGGTGTGGGATGGTGGTGAAGGACAGGAGGACTTCTAAATAGGAATTAAAACACTCTGAAATAGGAATTGCTAATAAGGAATCTATGAGGGTGTTGGGTGGTGGCACTGATAACTCTGTCTTTCTCAATCCTACTGAGGGCAGAACAGGTTGGATAAGGAGGTAACGGAAGCACTAGAGACTACCATTAGTCGTGAAACAGAACGTGCAGACTATCAGAAGCCTGTAACAGTGAGACCAGTGACAATGGAACCAGTGAGTGGACTGGGAATAAGCAGGGGAGGGACAAGGACAAGACATCCCTTACCCTGGATAGATCCCAGCTGGTGACATGGAGCAGAGGGAGGACTGGAATAGCAGGCTTCAATGCATGGGGAACCAAATAACTAATACTCCAATGCTGGTGTTCATCTCAGCCTGGCCATCATATCTATCACTGTGATTGAGTACTAACCCTGTATACAGAATACTAGGAAGATTTAGTGCAGTTAAATTTCAGATCAATGGTACTTGATGTGTATGTGACCTATGCCTCAAGCTGCTAAGGATGCTGGTGCTCATCAAAAAGAAATCTGTGATGATGTTAGTACCCTCTGTAAAACTTAAGTTACACTTAAGGTTTATAATAGTGTTGAAGTACATAAAAATTTGAGAGCATATAACATAGTGCTTTAGGCAGTGGAAGGAGAGAGATCAATATAGGCTGGAGTTGTCTGGAAGACTTAGTTGGTGATTGTGCTTGAGATATACTTTGAAGAATAGGTGAGCTTTTGACTGGCACTAAGTTGTGAAAATATGAAAGCAATTAGAAGAATAGTTATTCCAAGAGTGAAACAGCTGCATAGGTGAGGAGGCTAGAATAAACATGGTCAGTGAATAGCATATGGTTGAAGGAGAGGGTATGTAGAAAGGAATAGTGGAAAATTAAGAAAGAAATAAAATTTACAAGGCTTCTAATATGTGCTTAGTAGTTTCACATATGGCAAGATAGGGTCAAATTACAGAGAGTCTGAAGTGTTAGGCTAAAGGGAGCCTAGTAAGTTCTTCAGTGGAGTAAAGACAAAATGGAAGTGATATTTTAGAAAAACTTTAGTTGTATGGGGGATGCAATGGAATAGAGAGGGACTCCTGATATTTGCATCATTCCAAAAACAATCCATTAAAGGCTTGGGCTAGGGAAGTTGCATGTTGAATGGTGAGGGAAAAAAATAATTTGAAGATGTCTTGCTTCAGTGATAATTTCATATGAGAAATAATTGAGGAGAGAGTTAAATATGACTTAAGTTCTAAACATGTATGTCTGGAGAAATCGTTGACAAAATGGGAACTGTTGGAGGTCAGAGTGGTTTAAGAGTAAGGGTATAAATTTGGTATTGGCCAAGTAGATTTATAGTAACAGCCCTGTGAGGGTGTCCTAAAGATAGCTGAACTAGCTGCCAAGGAGCCAAAAGAAAAGGAGGTTATAGGCAACCTCAAAGAAAGCAGTTTTAATTGAATGGTTGTAGCAAAAGCCAGATTTCTGTGGAGTTAGAGAGGGAGTACATTGTGAAGAAGTGGAGCAAGAGTATAGACCAATCATTTGAGAAATGCCGTAGTGAAGAAAGAGAAGTAACTGCTAGAAAGAGACACAGGATCAAAGTGCAACCTGAATATGGTTGAACACAGATGGGAGGAGTCAGGAGGAACAGGAAACTAATGATTGATGACTAAGACAGATAAGTATTTTAAGGTATATAGTAGGCTCCCGTTAGATCCTAAACTTCTTGAGGCCAAGAGCCATGTCTTCATCATATTTAAGCCCCCCTGTAGTACCTAACACAGTGGCTAGCATAATGTCATACGTATAACAGATAAAAAGTACATGTTGAATTGGGTTGAGCCTCCCTGGTATGGTCAGGTATGGCTCAGAGGCACAGAGGAAAGGATTCCTTATAGTGATGATGAGAGGGCTGGATCCTTTTCTAAGCTGAGAGGAAAGGAACACAGAGAGGTTGGTGTAAGGAGATGACTAGCCCTCCTGGGGTGGGGTGGGGAGTGGTGGGTGGTAGGAAGCATGACACTGGCCTACTGTGAGGGGATGTCTGTATTTTAGCAGAGTCCAGATCTGAATGATGCTGTATCCAGTCTGCAGACTCCTGTTCCCATCCTCCTGTCCTGGGCCTTCATTCAGGGTGGGATGTATTTCATGTAGAAGGTGAGAGTGCAGCCACTGGCCTTGGGGTAGTCTGTGAAGCAACTTTCTTTTAAATTTTTTATTAAGGTATTATTGATATACACTCTTATGAAGGTTTCACATGAAAAAACAATGTGGTTACTACATTTACCCATATTATCAAATCCCCACCCATACCCCAATGCAGTCACTGTCCATCAGTGTAGTAAGATGCCACAGATTCACTATTTGCCTGTGAAGCAATTTTTATCAGTGTCTCTGGCTAGTGTTGCCAGCCTCATCAATTCTGAGCTGCATAAAGGAAGAGGAATCACATTTAGAAAAAAATCTCACTATCTAACTTAAAGAGGCTTAGGAGATGTTGAGGCAAAGACTTTTGTAATAAGAGTCATTACTTTTCTGAACCGGGAGGACTCCAGGACCTCCCAAAGTGGAAGCAGGTGGAATAGAGAAGAAACCTCTCCAGGTTTCCAGTCTGCCTTGAGGAATCAAAGCTGGTTCCAGCTTGGCTGTGGTTTAAGGCATGGCAGGTGCCAGAAGGCAAAAAGGGAAGGGCCCTGAAACCCAGCAGAGCCAAGAGACAAAGTTCAGAGGCAGAAGGGGTGGTGGTTCTCTGTGGTAGAAGGTACGAGATGGTGAAGGAAAGGAAGAGGGAACAGAAACCTGTATTACATGGAAGGAATTTAAGTTAGGACTCTAACTATGGGGCATGGAGAAATTTAGAAGGAAGGAAGGAGTGAAGAGGGGAAAGAGTATATCTTCCAAGAAGTGTCATGGGGAAATCTAGGTCAATATGAAGTCTGGGGAGTTTTCATAGAGGTGGGGGGTAGAGAGAGGCTAGCTTAGTCTCCTAACCCTGTTTTATTTTGCTTTTTCCTTTCCTTGCTTTTGTAGGAGAGAGAAGGCTGCTACAACTCTGTAGATGGGGATTTGGGAAGAGGAAATTGGAAGATAAAATAAATAAGTGAAATAATCTGGCCACTCTCTACTACTGCATGAGGGTCTGTTCTAAAGTCAAAACACTAAGGAGAGCACCAGAATATGCCTGTGGGAAGAGTAGATTACAAAAGGAGTTAGGTGACTATAGAATTTGGGGGAGTTATTAGGACTGTGAATAAACCTTAAGTTTGGAAGATGGAAAAGAGCACCCACAGACAGCAGATTTGTTCAGTCCATAATCCCCTCTAATTCTATTGTTTTGTTTTATTATATATGGTGTTGAGACTGGAGGGAAATGGAGTTGAGGTTTATGTATAATTTTTAATTTTTATAAAATAAGCACATTGTTAAACATATGTAAAATGTTAAGAACTACTTAAAATAGATTTTTAGAATCACACCCTCCTCCACTTACCCTCCCCTCCCCCACCAACAACGTGCCTCTTCCAGTTAGTAATTAGGACAGGCAGGGACAAACCTACAAAAATTTTTTTCTCTATGCTAGAGATCCTAATCAGAACTGGGCTGCCCCCTTGCGGTCTCTTCGAGGTCAGCTTCCATCAGCCCACATCCCCTACCCCCTTGTCTCCGGCGTACTCTCACAATACATTAAGGGGCAGAGAATAGTAAATTCTGTACGCTGTAAACTCCGGACTTGCCCCCCTCCCTCCTTCAAAGCCTTTCGAGTCTTCTCCAGGGGACAGTGAAGCTGGACAAAAGCATCAGACACCTACCCTCACTCCGTTCCCTGCGCTAGGAATCACAGAATTCAGAGCTCAGGGTCCGGGAAGCCCGGATAGAAAAGTCAAGAACAACCGAGTTCGGTTTTGACCTCTGAAGTCGTGGAGGGCTGGCAGCTGAGCTGGTAACGTGCTTGGTGGGTTATGTAAGGAAAGGGCTGGAGGAGCCGCCCCAGCGGGAGCCCGAGAGAGGACGTAGTGTTCTTGGTGGCAGCCTCCACCCTCCTCACCCAGCAGGGTAGGAGGCACCCACCCAACTTGGAGAAGGAGGAAAGGAAGGTGAAGCCGAAACCGGAAAGCCACAATGGCTGCGCTGCCGAAACAGGCAGAGGGTACACAGAGGCACACATTCATTCTCTCACACACGTTGCAGACCCAAGTAGCTGATGCCTTCCACGTGCTGCACTCGTGAGCAGAGCAGCTCAAAGTGGGTAGAGGAATCGGCTCTCTAGGAGCAGCCGAAAGTCCCGCATCCCGAGAGACGCGCCTCAGGTCACGCAACCAGTCTGTACACTCCAGCCTCGTGTCCCCGGCGCCCACCATCCTATTTAAGGCCACGGGCTCCGACCTTTTCAACCCTCCCTATTTTTCCACTTTCGATCCGCCTCCTTTTCTCCTCACCGGGTCCTCCAAGCTAGACGCATGTAGGGGCGGAGCACGAAATACTTCCTTCCAGCCAATTGTCACCCGACTGCCTTTCTATTGGCCTAGCCCCTGTGAGCTTCTGTAACAAGAGTCACGTGCCGCCGGCTAGGAAACCAATGAGGGTGCGGGGTCTGTGTACGCAGGGGGAGGCACGTGCCGAGCTGCACGTGTCTGGGAGGGGGTTAGGGGCGGAACCCAGTGGGAAAGAAGCGGAGGTGGGTAGTCGAGACCTGAGGAGTCGGAGGAGCTGGAGGAAACCTGGGACGATTCGAGTGACACAGGTGAGGAGACTCGGAGGACAGAGAGCGATCCGCGAGGTAAATCAGACCAAGGAGGGTTTAGAGACCTAACGCAGATCTTGGTATGGGAGGGATCACGTCACGTGACTTGCGCGCCGGGAGCGAGTCTGGCGCGGAAAACCTGACAATGATTGGGAAGAGGCGGGAGGTCTCTGTGGGAGACGCTTCCTGCAGGGTTACTAGGTGGGTTCCGGTTTCCGGACGTGATCTCAGGTGGAGAGGTTCGCTGTGTGGTCTGTCTGGGAACAGACCACGTGAAGGACGGGCCGGGGGAAGGTGTAAAGTCAGGTAATTTACTCTGAACTGAGGGGAGAAAAAACTTAACAACTGATCCTTGGAGGCCAGCAAGGCAGTACAGGTCCTTAATGGGGGGTTGGGGGGGATAACTTTTTTCTTTTGTCTTCTGAGACAGGTAATATTGGGGACGGAGGGAGGGAAGAGAGATTATTATCCGTGCAGTATACCCCAGTCTTCCAGTATATTTCTAATCCTCAGATTCTGGTTATAGACTTACTTGCTTTGCTCTCCAGTTGCAGGTTTCGATCTCTGGGTGCCCCGGGAGCTGCTTTCCAGCCCCTGCTTCTGAACCTATGGATTCTCCGTCTAGCGTTTCTTCCTATTCTTCCTACTCTCTCTTTTCCTCTTTGTCCACCTCCCCAGTGAACAATGACTTTGGCTTCCCCTCCGATAGTGAGGAGGAAGACAAGAGGGCCCACGGCCCCAGGTCAGACACTATTGGGCAGAGGGGAGGTTCCCGGCCCCGTCCCGGTCCTATCCGCTGCAGGCAACGACCCAAGCTTTCCAGGAACCAGCATACAGCATCTCACTCGGGCCAACGGAACTTGGCTTCTCCCATGGCTGGATCCGGGGTCAAAAGATCAAGAGATGGTGAATTGGAGACCATTCTAAACATCCAGGGTTGTACCACAGAAGGAGACATGCTTTTTGCTCAGAAGGTAAGAGAAAGCTGAGGAAAGGACACATGCTACTGAAGTGGCTTAGCACCCAGCCATTGCTAAGGTCCTTATAAGGATAGTACTGGCTCCCAGATTTGGAAGTGGAAGAAGTATCAGTACTGGTATGCGCAATTCTTAGTCGTTTTATAGCGTTTGTTCTGGCTTCCTACAGTGTAAAGAGCTCCAAGGATTCATACGCCCTCTCACAGAGCTACTGAATGGGCTGAAGATGGGTCGCTTTGAGAGAGGTAATTATCTGGTCAGTTGTATTCTTGTGGGCTCGGTTCATCTCTCTCTCAATCTCTCGCTCTCTCTGTTTTAATTGTGTAGTTCTCTTAAGTCTTTGGGTCCTGGGTTATTCCTTTTTTGCTTCTGTATATAATTTCTTAAAGTGAATCAATTTTAACACTCTTGTATCCTTCCTTTACCTGACTAATTCTTGACTCTTAATCCTTGGTCTCTTTCCTTCTCCCTGACTCTAGGATTGAGCAGTTTCCAACAGAGCGTGGCAATGGACAGGATCCAGCGTATTGTAGGTGTTTTGCAAAAGCCACAGATGGGGTAAAGTCTCCCTGGTTCTTTCCTCAGTACTTCATAAAAAAGGGAGATATCTCTAATCCTGTCTTGTTGGGGTTTTTTCCACACTTAATGGCTTTTTTAAAAAATGTCTTTTTCACAGGGAACGTTATCTAGGAACACTACTACAGGTAGAAGGGATGTTGAAGACTTGGTTTCCTCATATAGTTGCTCAGAAGTCATCATTGAGCAGTAGTAACAGGCACCAGCTGACCAAGGTAAGAACTTATAAACCTGAGGAAGAGGTCAGAAAATAAAGAAATGAAGTGTACGTGCAGAAATGGGCTCCCTGTTCCATTTTTTTATGAATCTTTTCCTCTTTTCAACAAGTTTCTTTTCAAGGATGGGAATGCCTAACCTTCCTTCATTTTTTTGATTCCTAGATATTTTTTGTGTTATTTTGTTCAGACCACTGGGAAGAAGTACATGAAGTTTAATTCTATCCCTCATGCTGCAGCTTATGTGCTTTCTGCATAGATACAGAAGGCTTTATACCTGAGCATATGAGTCATGCAGGGAGATTCCTCAGCTTCTTTCTGGAAATCTTTGTTCCTCTCCTGCCCCTAAAATCCTCTCTTCTCTTTATTTACTCCTGCCCAAATATCCTTGTACTAAACCCTTTGAAACCATGGGTTTCAAGGATGGGTCATAAGAGGGGGGGAGGGTACCTGTAGGGCACTCAGAGTGCGAGTATTAGACAGTTCCTTAGGCCTAATGTGGAAGTGAACTATTTTCTGTGCCTTTAGGTTAAGAGTACTTAGGGGCATTCAAATGATGGGGAGGGGAAAGTCTTGTAGATAATGGACAGTCCTTGTTTTCAATCAACCACAGTTACTGCTGTGGGAATAATTGATTTAAAAATAAGCCAGAGGGTAGGGACTTTAAAGGGGGGAATCTAGTAACCACAATGTTGCTCATGTGATTGTATATCAGTGATATCTTAATAAAAAAATAATAAGCCAGAGGATCCACCTGCATATTAATTTACATTTCATAAGGAACTCGACAAAGGAAATTAGAATGTAAAATACATAAATTAGGAAATTATTCCAGTTAAAAATAGGCTTTTAAAAAATAAGTTTTAAAATGAATTTTTTTATAAATAGTGAGAACCTAAGGGACTGTTTTATTTTGTATATGCCCGGATATCCAGGGCCTGATACAGTTTGTGGTCCAAAGTGTGCCCTCGAGTATTTGTTAAATAAATGAAAGTACAGTTTGGTTATTAAAACTTTTACTTAATTTCTTGTCAGACCATAGTTATCTGTTGCATATAAAACAAGGTATATTTGCATTGTAGAGTTCCCAAGAAAAACAAAGGTTTAAGCAACCAGGTGTAGTTTAACCTGAAAGCCTTCTTACATCATTTTTTCTCTTTTTGCCCCATTCCTAGCATTTTCCAAGCCGCCACAGTTATCTAGCTGCTTCATCTCCTGAATTTCCCATAAACAAGATGGACCAGACACAGCTAGGACATCTAGTATTGAGACAAAAGCAGCCTTGGCACCTCACTGAGTGGCCAACTTTGAACCTCACTTGGATCCACACGACTCCAATTTGCAACCCTCCTCTCAGTTCCCCAGCCACCGTCTCCTTTAGCCACAGTCCCATAGGCATTAGCACTAGCATTGGTGTCATCGTTTTCATCCAGCATGGAGTGCGGCCTTTTACCCACTGTGCCCCAACTGCTCCAGTTCCCTGTACTGCGGCATCTCCTATCATCTCTGGTGATCCTAAGAAACTCTCTGGAGAGGAGCCTCATTGCCACAATTTGCCAGGAACTCTGCCGTCTGACTGGAGCTGTACCTTATCCCCTCCTGGTAGACCCAGCATGGCCAGAGAGATGACCACCAGCCACCTAGAGCAGATAAGCCATCTGCCAGTTGCTCCTGATGTCCATCCTCTCAACCCTTAATCCAGGACTTTAGATTGTGGTTTCTAATTTGCATAAATACATAGATAACTTTTTTTTTTACTTTTAATGTGTGCATTTATGTTGAGAGGAGAGAAATCCTTTCTGATTAAAGAAATTTTATACTTAAACAGTTTGCTGATTGGAGGAAATTGAACCCTGCTTCACATACCACTGTTTATCCTCTAGCTGCATAGAAGAAAAGGGATGGGAACATGAGCTCTGCAAGTTGGAAATCTGGATGGGACAATATAAGGGCTGTGGGAGAGGAAAAGGGGCAAACACCCTTGTGACAGTTGTAAAGTTCAGAGTTGGGTTTGTGTTTTCCTTCAGGCTCAAAAACTAGTACCTTTCCCTTTCTGTCTCTCACTCTTGTAATCTTGCAGGTGGCCCAGAGTAGTAGGTCCTGCTCTAAGATAAATTTGCTTTGATGGGAGTTGTTGGTGCTTAAGAATAAAGGTATATGTAATCTACTGCTGTCAGAGGAGGGACACAAGAACTGGAATAATTTCTGTGGTTGCCAGTTTTCAAGAGGAAGGAATGCCCTAGAACTATCTGAATGGGGAGTGTCCCACCAGACACTGGGCCTCATCCTGACTCAAAAAGCTATAGCTGCCAAATGTATGCCAGACTAAGGAAGGCCTACCTAAGAAGGCAAAAATGAAGTCTGTGTATTTACCTAAATCTACCCTTCATCTATTTCTCTTTATGATTTGTCCCAGTTTCCACCACAACCATGTCCTCTCCCATCCTAAGCCTTAGTAGTGTATCAGACTACTCAGTCTTTTTAGTTTTTGCTTCTTGGCTACTTAGCACATAACTAGTTTCTCAGAGCTAGTTATACATACTCCTCCTATTAAGTACTCTGTTCTCAGTGCAGACTTGTCTCCTTTTATTTCAGAGACAAGACTTCCTTTCTAAGGCAAATCTCTCCATTTTTACCTTTGATTACTCCATCATTTATCTTCTTTATATCTTGTAACTTCAATTTGCTATTGGATTGTTTATTCTTTCTTTCTCCTACAAGAGTGATCCTGAGCCTGGCCGTCCTCTTTCTCATTTTTCTCAATAATTCTTGACAAAATAGTCATATGCTCTTTCTGACAACTTTCTACTGCTCAATCCTTAACCTTTTGCAGTCAAGCTTCCATTGCTATCTGCTGCACCTTCCAAAGTCACTAATGATGTCACAGAATCAGAATATTAAAATACAGCTTCTACCCAATTAAGAGCTAGAACAAAGGGTCTTTACAAAAGCAATGTACTTATGCTGTTTTCATCATTTGACACTTGATGCTGTCTACCAAAACTACTCCCTTGGCTCCCATTCGAGCACACTATCGTAACTAATAAAAGGAGACAATTGTGCACTGAGAACAGAGGACTTGAGAAATAGGGGGAAGATGTATAACTAGCTCTGAGAAAGTAGTTATGTGCTAAGTATAGCAACTTCTGTACCTCTTAATGGCCCCACTTCTGCCTACTCCAGAGTTTGGGGGGGTCCCCTAGGCTCAGTCTTTGACCCCTTTCTCTGACTTCATTCTTTCACCCAAAGGTTTTATCTTTCATGGTTTAATTATTGCCTCAACTTACTGCTAAAGCGTCATCTCCAGTCACATGCAATGTTTCCCCTGAGATGACATAAGGAATATTTAAATTTCTGCTGGACACTTCTATTTATATATTACCAACACTTAAAGCTTTTATTTCAGCATTTTAGAACCAACAGATACCATCTGTTTCTAATTCAGTTTTGTAGACTCGGAAAGTTAGCTTGTGCAAGATAACACAACATGTAGTACAGAACTCTTGATTTCTAGTCAGGCATTCTAGTGCTCACCAATCAAAATACTATCTTTCCTCTAAAGATGTCCTGTTGTGCCTTTTTGCAGTCTCTTTTTCTTCTATTAGTGCTATCTATGGTACCATCATTTTTCTAGATAACAGGGTTTAAAACTGGGCACCATTCTGTCACCACATCCTTTTTATTCTGTATTTGGGATGTCTCTTAAAATCCATTTCTTCCTATCCATTCCATTGCCACCTCTCTAGTCTAAGCTTTGACTATAGCAATCACCTCTCTAATTTTCCTAAAACAGTGCTTTTGCATGTCATTCCCTATTCAAATCCTTCAGTGGTTCTCCAATGCTTTGAAAAGAAAGTGCAAAACCTTTAGTGAAGGTCTCCATTTCTCCCTCTGCTTCCCTGCATGATCCCTCTGTTCAGTTTTATTTGCCCCTGAACACTGTAAGCCTTTTTGTCTCTAAAGTCTTGTTCATACTGTTCACCTTGCCCAACCTTTTTTCCTGCTTTGGTTAACTGAAAGTTACCCTTCTTTCAATGACTAACTCAAGTCCTTCTCTCAATTGTTCTACAGGCTCAGTCTTTGGCACTTTACTCCACCAAATGAGATCATGTGTATAAAATGCCTAGTATAAGGTTTGGTATATAGTAGGCTTGCAAAAATGTTTCTTTCCCCCTTTCTTTCAAAGTATTTTTCTATTGTGTCCTATTTGATTCCCATGACAGTTTGTGTGACTGAGGGAAGATATGCAGATTTTACAGTTCCATTTTACAAATGAGAAAATAGACTAAAAGTTTAAATCAGGGGTCAGAAAGAGCCAGATAGTAAGTATTTTAGAGTCTGTGGGACATATACCAACTACCCAACTCTGCTGTTGTAGCCATTCTTAATATGTAAACAAATGAGCATGGCTATATTCCAGTAAAGTTTTATATATAAAAACAGGTGGAGCTGGATTTGACCTGTAGACACTAGTTTGCAGAACCACTGCTTTAAATGACTTATTCAAGGTCATATGCCTGATAAGTATCAGAATTTGGATAGAATCCAGATCTCAACTTCTGATCAAGGCTTTTCCACCATACTATACTTTTGTCTATGTTTTGCATTTGTCATATGCTAACTTGTTTTACTATTTTTCTTTTATGTCTACCTACTGTCTTCTGGTGGTCCAAGAGGCACTGAAATGTATAAACAGGACTTAACACAGAGTATGCACTCAATAAAAGTTTACAGATAAGCATAATGTCCCAGTTTTGGTAATTTGAACCTAGAGTACTCTGAAACCAGCTGTAGTTTATTTAGCCATTAGCATAACTGATGAGGATGTCTGTGTGTGTGTCTGTGTGAGCATGTGCACCTGTGTGTTTTAGTGGAGGTATCAAAGAAACTCATTACATGAGTACCTGTTTGGGACCCATTTTCTTCTTTTGAGACTTTTTCTACCGTTATCCAGTAGCCACCAGATCTGAACTGTGAATAACCATAAGTGTATATGTATAAGTAACATACAAATAAAATAAAGGAAAGCTATTTTCACAGTTAGGAAGAAATTAAAAAGGTGATTTTTCTACTAGGTCTCACTAAGAGGCAAAAAAGGGATAGAAGCAGACATAAAACAGTCTTCGATTCTAAATCTTGCAGATGTTTCCCAATTCTTTATTTAGTGATTTCACTTTATTTAGTGAAATGGCTGGCCAAGATGATGTTATAGGAAACTTATGGTATGGTAATTTTAAGCAGATGAAGGGTGTGACGCTGTTTTTCATCCGGAGAGCAGATTGTAAAGAATCTGTGTCCTTTGCGAAGAAAAAAAACAGGAAGCATGTTCAGGAAGCTTCACCTATTTCTCTTATTTTCCTTCCAGAAAAAGAAATGGCTTAAATATATATTACAAACTTAAATAGGACTAAGGGGTACAGAATAGGCCTAACTTCAGGGGCCGAAGGCTGACGACTCCATGAGAAGGCGAGGAAATTTGGGGTAACAAGGCAAACGAGCATTTTGCTTTGTCAGGTGTAGTGTCCAAGCCCGGGGACGGAGTGGGGGCAGGTAGGTATGGAGAGGCTGTCAGCCCGGGCCAGAAAGAATGTTGCCATGGTTTCCACGCGGTTTTTTTTTTTTTTTTTCTTCCCTGTTCAGGTCGGTTTTCTAAGCACCGCCCGGCAGATTACGTATTTCCGTTTCCGGTCGCTAGCTGCATTCCTGTCGGCTGGGTTTTGAGGGCTCGGGGTAAGGGGTTCGTGCTGGGCATGAGGAAAGGGAGGTCGGTGGCGCGGGAGGCAAAGATTGCGCTTCGTTGCCCCCTTTCCTGAAGACCGAGGAAGGCCGTGTTTCCAACTCTCAACCCAAACCTTCCTCGGGCCGTGAGCGGTAATTGCATCGGGCTCCTGCCGCACGTCCCGGCTCTCCATTGCCCGACCACGTAAATCTCCGTGGCGATGTCCTGCTACCATTTATTTCTTTTCTTCCCTTTGGTAAGGTTTGTATTGGCACAGAGAACGGGGAAGGCTTGACAGCGTTTCGCATGTACTTTTAGGATATGAGGACTGCCACGTGCCCGTCTAGCAAGTTCCTGAGTACGTTTTATTAACAGACCCTGAATAAGCCATGCCATAGAGTGTATATTCTGTTGTGTTTCTCTTATCTGGTCTCTATACTTTTCCTCCTCCTTTCTCTATAGTGCAGAGTGAAGACTTAAGTCCAAGGTCATGGCAAAACATCTGAAGTTCATTGCCAGGACTGTGATGCTACAGGACGGGAACGTGGAAGGTGCATACAGGACCCTAAACAGGTAATTTAGTGGACCAAAATCATATCTATCTCTTGGGAAGTGTGGTAGTTATTCTCTCTTTTTCCCTGTCATAGAGTGTTCGCAAAGCTAGCCCAGGTGTTCATAATTGATTGAAACTTCTCAGCCACAGTTTTTTATCTTAATAATGAGGTTCTTAAATCTAACTGTATGAAGCTTATTCATCAGCCATAATTACTTTGATGCCTGAATTCTGTCCAAGACTTTAAAAAGAGCCCAAAGGGAAAATCAAGATACAAAGTTACTAGGAAGCAGGGACATAGTACATGATAAACAAAGCAGAGGGTGGGATTGGTGTGGGACAAGACTAATGAAAAATGGTGAATTCAGATTTGGGATCTTGGAGAAGCAAACAAGAGATGTAAAACGTTAACAGTTTTAGAGGAAGGTTATAACCCAAATAAGAAAATAAAGATGGGAATGAACTGGCTTTAATAGAGGAGCTGTACTGGAAGTTTGAATGCTAGGCTAAGAGATTTAGAATGGCTTTAATAAGAATGCCACAGCACAATACTTTCTCAAGCAAATAGTTCCTTGGGCTTCCCTTATCACCGGTTGTAAAGATTTTCATATTCTGGCATGCTTCAGTCATCATTTTCTTTCCCCAGTGTGAAGCAGAGTTTGGAGAAACAAGTGCTTGTTGAGTTGAAGTAACAATCAGTCATCATCTTCTTTCCCCAGTGTGAAGCAGAGTTTGGAGAAACAAGTGCTTGTTGAGTTGAAATAACAAAGAATTGTATGAAAGAGATCTTAAGAGATTATATGAGCCAACCCTCTGCTTAGAGGACAGTAAAGTGATAGCTTTATTTCACAAGTAAGGGCAGCCTAGGAAGATTAAATTGTATTTCTTGTGTTGCACAATTACTGAACGGTGGAGAGGAGCATAAAAAACACAGCTTTCTAGTGCAGTGTTCTTTGCTGTATGTTACTAGGTTATTTGCTAGTTTCTCTGGAAATGGAGAGATCTGTGGCACTCATTTCATAGTTACGAATCCTCACTTGATTGGGTTTAAATATTGGTGTGGTTCTTGTGGACTGAGCGGGTAAACCTGAAAGAACTGAGTTCTCAGCAGAGTTCTAGGTGTGAAGGGCTAAACGGAAGACCATACTAAATGAGGACAAAGGTGCTTTCAGAAACTGTGTATTGGAGAAGCAGTTGCAGGCTCAGGATGGTCTGTATATCTCTTTTTTTATTATTATTAAGGTATTATTAATATACAATCTTTTGGTTTTGTTTTGTTTATTAAGGTATCATTGATATACACTCTTATGAAGGTTTCACATGAAAAACAATGTGGTTACTACATTTACCCATATTATCGAGTCCCCCACCCCACTGCAGTCACTGTCCATCAGTGTAGTACAATGCTACAGAGTCACTACTTGTCTTCTCTGTGCTACACTGTCTTCCCCATGATCCCCCCCACACCATATGTGCCAATCATAATACCACTAAATCCCTTTCTCCCTCCCCACCCACCGTCCCCCACCCCTTCTTTTTTGGTAACCACTAGTCCCTTCTTGGAGTCTGTGAGTCTGCTGCTGTTTTGTTCCTTCAGTTTTGCCTTGTTTTTATACTCCACAAATGAGGGAATCGTTTCGTACTTGTCTTTCTTCACCTGGCTTATTTCACTGAGCACAATATCTTCCAGCTCCATCCATGCTGTTGGGAATTGCAGAATTTGTTTCTTTCTTATGGTTGAGTTGTATTCCATTGTGTGTATGTACCACATCTTTATCCATTCATCTATTGATGGACACTTAGGTTGCTTCCATATCTTGACTGTTGTAAATAATGCTGCAGTAAACATGGGGGTGCATATGTCTTTTTGAATCTGAGAACTTGTATTATTTGGGTAAATTCCAAAGAGTGGGATTCCCAGGACAAATGGTATTTAGATTTTTAGTTTTTTGAGGAACCTCCATATTTCTTTCCACAATGGTTGAATTAGCTAACATTCCCACCAGCAGTGTAGGAGAGTTCCCCTCTCTCCACATCCTCACCAGCATTTGTTCTTAGTCTTTTCAATACTGGCCATCCTAACTGGTGTGAGGTGATATCTCATTGTGGTTTTTATTTGTATTTCCCTGGTAATTAGTGATGTGGAGTATCTTTTCAATGTGCCTGTTGGCCATCTGAATTTCTTCTTTGGAGAATTGTTCAGATACTCTGCCCATTATTTAACTGGGTTATTTGGTTTTTGGGTGTTGAGGTGTTTGAGTTCTTTATATATTTTGGATGTTAACCCCTTGTCAGATATGTCATTTACAAATATATTCTCCCATACTGTAGGATGCCTTTTTGTTCTACTGATGGTGTCCTTTGCTGTACAGAAGCTTTTTAGCTTGATGTAGTCCCGTTTGTTCAGTTTTCCTTTTGTTTCCCTTGCCCGAGGAGCTGTGTTCAGGAAAAAGTTGCTCATGTTTATATTCAAGAGATTTTTGCCGATGTTTTCTTCTAAGAGTTTTATGGTTTCATGATTTACATTCAGGTCTTTGATCCATTTCGAGTTTACTTTTGTGTATAGGGTTAGATAATAATGCAGTTTTATTCTCTTGCATGTAGCTGTCCAGTTTTGCCAACACCAGTTGTTGGAAGAGGCTGTCATTGCCCATTGTATATCCATGGCTCCTTCATCATATATTAATTGACAATATATGCTTGCATTTTTATCTGGGCTCTCTAGTCTGTTCCATTGGTCTGTGAGTCTGTTCTTGTGCCAGTACCAAATTGTCTTGATTACTGTGGCTTTGTAGTAGAGCTTGAAGTCAGCAAGTGTAATCCCCCCAGCTTTATTCTTCCTTCTCAGGATTGCTTTGGCTATTCAGGATCTTCTGTGTTTCCATATGAAATTTAGAACTATTTGCTCTAGTTCATTGAAGAATGCTGTTGGTATTTTGATAAGGACTGCATTGAATCTGTAGATTGCTTTAGGCAGGATGGCTATTTTGACAATATTAATTCTTCCTATCAATGAGCATGGGATGTGTTTCCATTTATTGGTATCTTCTTTAATTTCTCAGGGTATAGGTCTTTCACTTACTTTGTTAGGTTTATTCCTAGATATTTTATTCTTTTTGATGCAATTGTGAATGCAGTTCTCCTGATTTCTCTTTCTGCTAGTTCATCGTTAGTGTATAGGAATGCAACAGATTTCTGTGTATTAATTTTGTATCCTTGCAGCTTTGCTGAATTCAGATATTAGATCTAGTAGTTACAGAGTGGATTCTTTAGGGTTTTGTATGTACAAAATCATGTCATCTGCAAACAGTGACAGTTTAACTTCTTCCTTGCCAATCTGGATGCCTTTAATTTCTTTGTGTTCTCTGATTGCCATGGCTAGGACCTCCAGAACTATGTTGAATAGAAGTGGGGAAAGTGGGCATCCTTGTCTTGTTCCCTATCTTGAAGGAAAAGCTTTCAGCTTCTCGCTGTTAAGTATAATGTTGGCTGTGGGTTTGTCATACATGGCCTTTATTATGTTGAGGTACTTGCTCTCTGTACCCTTTTTGTTAAGAGTTTTTATCATGAGTGGATTATGAATTTTGTCGAATGCTTTTTCAGCATCTATGGAGATGGTCATGTGGTTTTTGTCCTTCCTTTTGTTGATGTGTATGATGTTGATGGATTTTCGAATATTGTACCATACTTGCATCCCTGGAATAAATCCTACTTGATCATGATGGATGATCTTTTTGATGTATTTTTGAATTCGGTTTGCCAATATTTTGTTGAGTATTTTTACATCTCTGTTCATCAAAGATTTTGATTTGTAATTTTCTTTTTTTGTGGTGTCTTTGCCTGGTTTTGGTATTAGAGTGATGCTGGCCTCGTAGAATGAGTTTGGAAATATTCCCTTCTCTTCTACTTTTTGGAAAACTTTAAGGAGAATGGGTATTAGTTCTTCACTAAATGTTTGATAAAATTCAGCAGTGAAGCCATCTGGTCCAGGAATTTTGTTCCTAGGTAGTTTTTTGATTACCAGTTCAATTTCATTGCTGGTAATTGGTCTGTTCAGATTTCTGTTTCTTCCTGGGTCAGCCTTGGAAGGTTGTATTTTTCTAGAAAGTTGTCCATTTCTTCTAGGTTATGCAGTTTGTTAGCATATAATTTTTCATAGCATTCTCTAATAATTCTATGTATTTCTGTGGTGTGTGTAGTGATTTTTCCTTTTTCATTTCTGATTCTGTTTATGTACGTAGACTCTTTTTTCTTGGTAAGTCTGGCTTGGAGTTTATCTATTTTGTTTATTTTCTCAAAGAACCAGCTCCTGCTTTTATTGATTCTATTGTTTTATTCTTCTCAATTTTATTTCTGCTCTAATCTTTATTCTGTTCCTCCTTCTACTGACTTTGGATCCCATTTGTTCTTTTTCTAGTTTTGTTTATTGTGAGTTTTGATTGTTCATATGGGATTATTATTCTTTCCAGAGGTAGGTTTGTATTGCAGTATACTTTCCTCTTAGCATGGATTTCGCTGCATCCAACAGTGGTCTGTATATCTGTTAAAAGGATCTGGCCTTGGGGTGGCCTAATTCCATGATTCTTTGTCTGTGCATGCCAGTCATATCCTTAGGCAGAAGCTTTCCCTCTGCATTGTCGCTCATATTGAAAGTAAAGATAATTGGTTAGGTACTGAGTGGTAAAATACTCTATTTCTTTCTTTTTTTTTTTTTTTTTTTGTACTATTACTGCTCATTCCCAACTTTCTTCTATTTCAGGCTTTCTAGTGGCATGTCTGTGAGATGTTTGGGATGTCTAATGACCTTTCTCTTCCCCTATGTTGGAAGCACAAACTGAATGTCTTTACAGACTCTGTAGTGAATTAGCTAATGAGATGAAATGCTGAATTTGGAAAAAGGAAGTCTTGGAGATTACTTCGTCCTTTTTCTGACCTTTCTGTTTTATTCTTTTACAGTGTGATTAATTTTGGTGGATTTAAATGGGTCTTATAGCCAGGATGATTGAGATGCTTGTATTGAGGGATGTCAAAGGGCAGGTGTTAATTGATGGTAAAACAAATTTTTAAAGGCTTGCCTTTGATCCCCTCACCTGCCCTATTCCTAAATTGCAAGTAACACAAAAGCACAAATTTTGTCTTTAGGAAATTAGCTACTTTGACCAAGATCAAAGCAACAGTTTGTGGTGGAACATTATTCACTGAACCATTTCTTATAATAGTATCAAAAATGTAGCTACAACTTTAATACTTTTGACCAAAGCGGTGGCCTGAAAATCGTTTTCTCACCTAAATGGGGCAGCATAACTTCATGGTTAACAGCACAGACTCTGTAAGTAGACTACCTGGCTCAGATCCTAGCTTTGCCACTTATGATCTGTTGCAAGCTACTTAATGTTTCTCTGCCTCAGTTTCTTCATCTGTAAAATGGAACTAATAATAGTACCCATCTCATAGGGTTGATGTGAGAATTAAGTTAGTTAATACAATTAAATTGCTTAGAACAGTTCTTGGCACATAATAGGCATGAAGAGTTAGCTGTTATCATAATTTGAGTCATTTGTAAACAAGTTTTTACCTTTTTGGTTTTGCTTTGTGGGTGATTGGTTTATTTATTTATTTATTTATTTTGAGAGATTGAGAGTTTGCTTTAGCTTTTTCTTTTCCTATCTTCCTTGATTATCAGGTTATGCTTAAGGTGTCCTGGGGGTGAAAAAATGAGAAAATAATTAAGCTTTATTTTGTCATGAGGATCCAGTTTGCTACTGATACTGGAAAGACTTTCTTACAGGGATACTTCCCAACCAAGGCTCCTTCTGTTTAGCCAATTGCCAATGTCATTCTGAAATAACATTTATTCTCTCTGCGTGCAGTGCTCCCTCATCCCCCATTTCCATTTAAAAAAAGATTTTAAACCTGGAAAACAAAATATTTCTAATTTCTTGCCTGAAGGAGTTGAACAGTCTCCATTGATGCCAGGTCTGCAGAGAGCATAAGGCCAGTTCCAGCTCCTTAGAGAAAACTTCCTATTTCCTTGTCTGGGATTGTTCTAATTAACCTAGAACCAAACCTCTATAATCTGCCTGTTCCAAAGCCTTATTTAACCAATACCATTTTTTATTTAATCAACATTAGAGTTTCTCTTTTCCTGTTTTTTTCTTTTTTTGTTTTAAATCTGAAAATCCTTCCTGATCCCTGGTGTAAGTGGATGGTAGGTGAGGGAAGAATAAAGAAATGGCAGAAGGTGAGGTATATTTGGATGCCTCCTGTCTGTCATCTGGCCTGTCTTGGTACTATCTCAGACCTTCTTGTTCTTAGGAATCTCTTTTAAAAAATCTAAATTTCTTTCTCTCCTTTCTATTTGTTAAACAGCCCCAAACTTCAAGATTGTGTTTTTATAGGTAAATAGCAGTTTATACGTAATTTTTTCCTGGGTAGAAGTGCTAATTTTAGGCAGAAACAGGAGACTGGTCTGTGTCGTCATGTGGTTTTCAGCCCTGACTGCCAGTGAGGACCACCTGGGGAACTTTAAAAAAAAAAACAAAACTGTTGATGCCAGGACCCAACCTGAGACAATATCATAGTCTGGGTGGTGGCATCTGACCAGCAACATTAAAAAATGTCTCATGAGATTTTCATATTCAGCCAGGTTTGTAATAGGCTTCGTAAGGGTTTTTATATCTGGGCTCTCTAGTCTGTTCCATTGGTCTTAGGCTTTTTTATTTGTATATCCCTTGCATTTACCAAAGTGTCTAGCACATAGAAAGCTCTCAATATATGTCTATTTAATGAATATCATGTTCCTTATCTTCTGCCAATCCCTTAGTTTAGTGTTTGTTTAAACTTTGCACTGAAATATTCTTTTTATTATTGTTTATTTTATTTTGGTATCATTAATCTACAATTACATGAGGAACATTATGTTTACTAGACTCCCCCCTTCACCAAGTCCCCCCCACATACCCCATTAGTCACTGTCCATCAGCGTAGTGAGATGCTGTAAAATCACTACTTGTCTTCTCTGTGTTGCACAGCCCTCCCTGTGCCCCCCCACACACACATTATACATGCTAATCGTAAGGCCCCCTTTCTTCTTCCTCCCCCCCTTCTCCCTTCCTTCCCACCCATCTTCCTCAGTCCCTTTCCCTTTGGTAACTGTCAGTCCATTCTTGGGTTCTGTGAGTATGCTGCTGTTTTGTTCCTTCAGTTTTTCCTTTGTTTTTATACTCCACAGATGAGTGAAATCATTTGGTACTTGTCTTTCTTCACCTGGTTTATTTCAGAGCATAATACTCTCTAGCTCCAACCATGTTGTTGCAAATGGTAGGATTTGTTTTCTTCTTATGTCTGAATAATATTCCATTGTGTCTATGTACCACATCTTCTTTATCCATTCATCTACTGATGGACACTTAGGTTGTTTCCATTTCTTGGCTATTGTAAATAGTGCTACGATAAACATAGGGGTGCATCTGTCTTTTTCAAATTGGGCTGCTGCATTCTTAGGGTAAATTCCTAGAAGTGGGATTCCTGGGTCAAATGGTATGTCTATTTTGAGCTTTTTGAGGAACCTCCATACTGCTTTCCACAATGGTTGAACTAATTTACATTCCCACCAGCAGTGTAGGAGGGTTCCCCTTTCTCCACAACCTCACCAACATTTGTTGTTGTTTGTCTTTTGGATGGCGGCGAACCTTACTGGTGTGAGGTGATATCTCATTGTGGTTTTAATTTGCATTTCTCTGATGACTAGCGATGTGGAGCATCTTTTCATGTGTCTGTTGGCCAGCACTGAAATGTTCTTACTACCATAAGAAAGTGAAGGATCTAGAGGGGTCCTGCCACTGTAAACAAATGAATTTCTTTGAAGTCTCTCTTTTTTAAAATTAAAATTATAGGTGATATTTTTTTTCTTAATTTGTTGCCATTATATCTGTTTTGGGGCTAGCAACACTGTCTCCTGCCATCACCAAGTTAAAATTGTTGCCCCAGGCAGATGCATCAAATTTATCCAGAGACTTTGTCTATGGATAGCACCTTTGGCACTCTGTCAAGTATCCTAATTAAGAAACGTGGCATTTTTTTTCTTCATTTCAAAGATTAAAACATCAATGTAGAACTACGTTTTGGGGAAAAACAATTACGTTGCTTAAGAAGAAAATAATATAATCAGAAAGTAGAATGATTAGACCAAAAAATAAAGAGATTCAGGTCCCAGAGACTGAGGGCCTGAGGTGTGATAATCTCTTCTAGGCTTTCTTATGAATTTGGAAGATTTCAACTTTGTGGCTGGGATTATCCAGAAAAGCAGTGCAAGAATATTATGGCTGTGGCTCTTATAATCTTTGGGGATGATACTTATGTCAGTTTAATTCACTCTTTAGAAAGCTACATTTCTATTCCTTTTATCTTGGAGTGTTAGATAGATATCCCACATATATTTCCTCAGGGAAAAAGAGGTGAACAAATATTTTGCTCGTAGAATAATTTTCTAAGCAAGGACTGGTAAGCATGACAGTATGAGCAGGCTTGTTCTGGAGTTTCCCAGTCTTGTCTGTCAAACACAGTGTTTTCTGATAACACTTTTCTTCTTTTTCTCTGCTTTTCCAATATTCTCTCTCTGGCCACTTTTTCGGTATCTCTCTCTTACATCCCAAGCTTCTCTTTATCTCTCTCAGCTTTCTGATATTGGTAGTTTAAAAATATGTTCTGTGTTCTAATTGCAGCAGTAGGTAGAAGAGTGGATGAGAGGAAAGGAAGGTTAAAGCTTTATTTAGCATGTTTGGAGCACAGAAATAGTCTTACATAGGAAATAGCCTATGTGTCTGCCCAGTGAGACCACCACAAAATGCTGCTTATATAACCAAGGGCTCTCATTGGTATCCTGGAATAGGAGTGGGGATTGCTAGGAGGCCCTGCATGATTGGGTGGCCCCCAAGCAAGTAAAGGCAAGAACACTGGAGGCATGTGTGGCTGACCCCTTGTATTCTGGCAACGAAGTTTCTAGGCTCATTGAGTCCTTGTACATTAGTCCTGACGTAGGCTGGTTACACCAACGTGAGAGTCTGTCATCCCCAACCTTCTGCAGGCAAGACAGCTTTACTCCTTTTACATAATCTGTTGAATTTCACTAAAACTGGCAGCTGATTTCTTCTTCAACAATAGGTTGCCAGGCACCTGACCTCCAGGCTGATCTGTTTCCTCTAAAGCTCTTGGCCTGCTAGTCCTTGAATTATCCTTGAAATTGTATGGAAATTCCATCCTCAGTAACACCCTCTACTTCATGATTTCTACAAAGCTTTTCCTGCATCCTTTTTATTTGTTCTACAAAGCTTTTCCTGCATCCTTTTTATTAGAAATGCATTGAGTAGATGCCTCTACTTGTAGGGACTCTCAAGCATTTGAACATAGTTTGTCCTTTTTTAGGATAACTAGAAAGTGCAGAGTAAGGGAGGGAATCCTTACATGGTATCTTGGAATTTATCTGGTCTGTGTTTTGGTAGTTAGAACCATCCAGGGAAGATCATTCAGCATTTACCATCTTTATGTTGGGGGACACCAATCTTTTCAGTCTTTCCCCTCCTCCACTCTTACATTCTTTTGTCGCTTTTTTCTTGTTTTGCTTTTTTGCCTGACCACACAGGCATTTAGTTGGTAAGACTATCACTTCTGTTTCAGAATCTTTTTGAAACTCCAATAAGATGTCTGAGTACGTGTCTAAACTCTCTTCTCCTTTTGCCTTGTTCTTTCACCCTACTTTTAAACTGTCTTTGTCATTCTAATAGATAATCTTCCTAGTTAAAGTTATATCCAGGGTCTCTGTTTTTTTGTAGTATCTTCTCAAATCCAGTCTCCTCCTTTTTATATTATATATTTAATCTTATTCTTTCAGTGATTTTTTTTGTTTTTTTCTCTAATATAAACTAGTCTCTAATGGACTAGTCTCTAGTTCAAAAAGTGAGCTGCTTAAATGGCAGTAAACAAGCTTCCATCTTGGCTTCCATCTGTTTATTGTTATTGAGGAGCTCGGCCAAGCCCTATTCCTCAGTATCTCCTTTGTCCATGGGCACTGCAATAATTTGTCTTCGAACCTTGGGTGGCTTTTGTTTGAGAAGCAGAATACTATTATGGAGCACTGCACTGAAGACCTGAATTCTACTTCTAGCTCCATTTTGTGATCTTGGGTGGGACAGTCTGATTATTTCATAATCTGTTAAAAAATGACATTACTTGCTTAAACAGTTTCATAGGATTGTCATTAGGATCATGGGTGTGAAAATGCTATCTAAATTCTAATGTGCCATCTTAGTAAAGGTAATATTCTTGAGGCTTCTGAGCTAATATTCCCAAGAACTATGTCAGTCATGAAGTCTGTTAATTCCTTGAGCTATGGACATTTGTAGGTCACCTAGAAGACTCATTTTTGTTACACATTTACTGATGATATGCGTTTTACCAAGCTTTTCATTAAATGCAAAAACAAAGACCTCATCTCTAACTTAGTACACAATCCAGTAAGGGAGAGTAAAAGAAAAAAACAAAACATTAAATATAATACTGTCTGAATAACATTTTAAAAGAGACATTAACATGGTGCTATGGTGCTGGTTCTCCTGGACTTGCAGTGGTGACATTGCCTGGGAGCTTGTTAAAAAATGCAGTCTTGGGTCCCCACTACACCTGTAGAATCAGAATCTGGAGGTGGCACAGCAGTTGTATATAACAAGTGTTCTAGGCCAGTGCTGCATGCTACAGTTTGAGAACCACTGTGTTTTAGGAACAGGGAAGGAGTGAATTTTACCTGGACTGGTTTACAGATGTGGTAACCATTGATTTGGGCTTTTGAAGAATAAATAGGATTTCATAAATCATAAAGAAGAAAAGAATGATTTTCCAAGTAAAGAGAAAATCATGAGCAAAGGTAGAAAAAATAGATATGTAGTATGTTTGGAGAACTACATCTAGTTCAGTGTGACTAGGGCATAGGCTTTATAGGGGAAGTTATTAAAGCTAGAGAGAGAGGGCGAAGTTCAATTGTTTAGGGCTTTGAGCTTAGACTAGTGGTTCCCAAATTTATATGCACATTGGAATCACCTGGAGAACTTAAAAATCCCTGCCCATGGCCCTCCCTTCTGGTGACTTAATTGGTCTGGAGTACGGCCTAGGGTTTGGAATTTTTTAATTCACAGGTAATTCCAATGTGCAGAAAAGTCTGGGAACCACTAGCTTTCTGTATATTGGAAAGATTTTTTAGACTATTCTGTATATTGGAAAGATTTTTTAGCATCAGAGTTACATGATCCTATTTATGTCTTAGGACAATAATTAGTGTAGGGAGGAAGAATAGAAATAGGGCAGTCTATTTAACCTTCCCAGTTCAAATAAGTTGTCCTTTAGGAAGCCTTTATAACTACCTTTTCATCCTCAAGTCCAGATTAAATGTCTTTCCTTTGTGCTTCTATGACACTGTTTCCCTAATCTTTGCACCTATCACTGTATTGTATTTTTGTATAATTATCTTCTTTACTCAACTGCAAACATAGGGAACCATGTCTAAGTTTGTTTTTAATCCTCACCACTTAACACAGTGTCTGGTACAGAGTTGGGAGTCCACAAATACTTATTTGAGTAAATGACCAATTGGAAGATTATTTCAGTAGTCCAGGTACAAGTTGTTAATGACCTTTATTAGAGCTGTGGCCATAGGAAAGAAAAGATCTAAGAACTTTTTCATATAGGATATGGTAACTGTGGATCTAGGAAGTAAATGAGAAGGCCTGAAGCCAGAGTGTGCTGAGATTTTTAGCTTGAGTAACTAGTGCTGCCATTAACAGAATATAGCGGAGGAAGAACAGATTTTAGGAGGCAATAAATTTGTTTTTTATAGGTTTTGAGGCAATTGGAAATAACAGTTTGGTTCAAAGACTGGGGCTAGAAATAAAGATTTAGGAGTCAACAGTGTCTGGGTCAGTTCTCAATTTTGACTCTACGTTAGAATTATCTTGGAGTCTTTTAAAACATTTCCAATGCATAGCCCCACTCTACCAATTAAATCAGAATCTCTTAGGAATAGGGCCTAGGCATGAGTACCTTTTAAAAACCCTTTAAGAGAGAATTCTGTTGTGTATCAGAGTTGATGCTCACTGGTAAGGGTTAGGGAAATCCTAATAGAACCAGAAAGAAGGTTTACATTCAGAATCTAGAGGGATACCAACATTTAAAGGTAGATTGAGTAAGAAAGTCAACAAGTAAGACCCTTTGTGGGCCAGGATACTGAGTCTTTTGGTCTTTGGTGCCCTGTTTCTCTACTGTAAGACTCTAGTTTTGGATCCACATGACTTCTGGGCATGCCTATATTTCCAACAGAAACTGAATTATCTGCTTCTCCCGCTTCTGGGAGTTTGCAGCAGTTCCCTTACTTCCCATCATCCCAGACAAATTGATCTGTACAAATATGATTCTCTACTAGCCTACAAATCATTCTTGAATTAAATAGCAGAAGCCTGAGAGAGGATCCCATAGGATAAATGTTCCCATGTCTATTCACATTTGTAATTTACACAAAGCTCAAATCTTCTTAAGTTCATGTCCAATCTATTGCTGTTATCTTGGGCTTTGTGGTATAACATAAAAGTAATAACTAGGGTTTCCCACTGGGCTAGAGTAGCTGGTAGTTTCTCTTATTGTTTCCTTTTTCTTCTGTCCCCTTTCTTCCAGTTATAGTAGCCATGTCTCAACTTCCTTATCTCCAGTTGTGTTTGTGACTTACTTTTTACATGTAATAAAAGGACAGGGTAAGCAGGAATGGGGCCATGTAAACAGTGCCAGGAATGGAGGGCAGCAGCAGGTGCCTCTAGATCTTCTCAGAATCAACTGATGATGGTTGAGCGAGAGAGACAAATCACAGGTTGGAGCCTAAGGATTAGTTATAAGTAAGCTCCAGTGTCTTCTTGGTTCAGTGAGACCAAAGAAGGGAGTTTGAGGTAGGTGTATTATAAATCCAACAAGATAAGCTGCATTGCAAGGAATTGGATGGACAGGAAAAAGATAGATTGAGCCCATTTTTATGGACACTTAAAGATTAATAAACATGGTTTCTGCTTCAGGAATTTTCAGTCTAATGAGGGAGATGTTTGTATAAATAACTAACAGAATGACAGAATGAAATAATTGCTGAATAGGATGTACAATGTAAATGATTTTCTCTTAGAAGATGAGAAAATTTTGAGGAGAGGTAGCATCTGGATTTGGCATCGAAAAGGGGAAAATTTGTCAGAAAGTTGGCAACTGGAATTTGAGGGTAGCATTCTACGCTGAGGAAGCAGCATGAGTTAAGACTTGGTATTAGAATGTGTTCAGAGAGTAGTCAGCAAAGTAATGTAGTTGGAGCATGTAGTACATGGAAAAACAATGGGTGAGGCTGTTGTTTTAATGTTCCTATTTGTATTACTGGTGTGATTAGGGTCTCTTCTTTGCCTGTATGAATTAGGCCCAGAGATTTCTCAGACTTGTAAGCTTCAGCTGTGTCAGTTTTTAAAACAAGGGGTGGAACTACATTTCGCAGTAAGTACTGAGTAGGAATCACTCCTGGTGATTTTTTTTCCCTATTACAAATGACTCACCCCACTGGTAGGTTCTGAAATGCACTGAGAATCACTACCACAGAGAGAAGCTGTTCTTGTGTGATTGTGTCATAAGACCCTCAGTGTGCTGTGGGAGAAACAGAGGCTGAGAACATGATCTGACTATAAACTCCCCAAGGGCAAGGATTATGTAATTAATTGCTTATTTTATTCCTCACATACTCCTATTTGGAGCCTCTATAAATAGGCAGTTCATGTATATTGCCACCATTTTACATCATAATTTTTATAGACACCAGTTTGGTCATTTGACTTCTGGCCTTCTCTGATACTGGAGAAGACTTCTAATGACCCAAACTTCTAACTTCATTGCCTGTCTTTGCCTTTATACAGAATCCTCACCATGGATGGGCTCATTGAGGACATTAAGCGACGGCGGTACTACGAGAAGCCTTGTCGCCGGCGACAAAGGGAAAGCTATGAAATCTGTCAGCGAATCTACAGTATGGAAATGGCTCGCAAGATCAACTTCTTGATGCGAAAGAATCGTGCAGATCCATGGCAGGGCTGCTGAGGCCTGTGGATAATAGGCCCAGTATGAAACCTATCTAGTTGTTGTGTGTATACTTCTTTTCTTTCCCCAACCCCATTTTCTCTTCCCTATCTTACAATAAGCTCAATCATGTATATGCAAAAAGACCAGCAAATATAGAAATAATCCCACTAGTCAGCAATGGACCCTCTCTTTTATTAAGTGAAAGAAAAGGTGAGTTAGAAAGTAGTCTAGGAGTAAAATGTTGGTTGCAAGGTTTGGTTGGGAGGGAGGCATAGGGAATTATTGTTTAGTAGACAAAGATTACAGTTTGGCAAGATGAAAAAGCTCTGGAGATGGATGGTGGTGTTGGTTGCACAACAATGTGAATGTACTTAATGCTGCTGAACTATACACTTAAATGGTTAAAATGGTAAATTTTATGTTACATATATTTTACTATAATAAACTTTTAAAAAAGTCTAGGAGAGGTGAGAAAATTTTCTGAAATGAAGTGGAATGTATTCACCATATCCTACACAATTTTTATGAAATTCAAAGCAATATCTTATTATGGGATAAGCACCTGTTATTCTCTTTTTTTAAATTAAGGTATCATTTATATACACTCTTGTGAAGATTTCACGTGAAAAACATTGTGGTTACTACATTCACGCATATTATCAAGTCCCCCTCCCGACCCCACCGCTGTCACTGTCCATCAGCGTAGTAAGATGCCACAGAGTCACTACTTGTCTTTTCTGTGCTCTAAGCACCTGTTAACTCTTTACTGAACTATCCCTGCTCCCCCAGCTGTTAAGTAAAAGAAGGAGAGGAAGCATGTAATGTATGTGAAATTCTGCTTCTGAAACACCCATTAACCAAAGTAGAGTGCTGGAATCCTTGCCAAAAGGAATCTTTAAGACAAATCTAACATCCTTTAGTTTTCCTTAAAAGATGCTGATGAAGGGATGGAGAAGAAAAGAAGTAAAGCAGTAGATGGGTGGTAGAAAAGAGGGAATGGAGAAGAGCTGAGAGAGAAAGGCACAGAGCCAGAAACCCCCACAGAGACAGGCTGTTCACAGTAAGATGCCACAGAGTCACTACTTGAAGGTGTGGTCTTCAAATCAGCATCAACCTCACCTGAGAAACTGTTCGAAATGTAAATTCTGGGACCATACTTTAGGCCATCTTAATTGGCAGTTGGGGTTGGAACCCAGTAATCTACTTTAACAAGCCCTGCGGGTGATTGTTTTGTGTGGTAGTTTGAGAAACACTGCCCTATAGTACTTGAGAGATTCCAGGTGGAGGTCTCCACTACCACCCTACCTCTTCTCAACAGGCACTCCTGGGAATGACTCGACATCTGGGGGCGTCTGACCACTTCAGGAAGATCAGCTGCTGTACTTCCTTTCCTGCTATTTCCTCTGACCCTGGTCCCCTGACAGCCAAGCTACTAGTACAAAGAGAGTAGGTGCCAATCCCTGAAGGAGAACACAGGGTAGGCAGAAGCTGTTAGCTGCCTCTTCTCACCCAGGCTGCAACCCTCAGCATGGTATTCAAAAAGAAAGTAAAAAGCCAACTCCTAAGCCCCCTACCTCGTCAGATAGCTAGTGTTCAAATTTGTCACCCTGTGGTAGAGTAGCATGGCTTCAGATTTCTTCTACCATTGATGTCTTTTCAGTATCTTTTCTCCCTTTCACAATGACCATGCTTAACGAGTAAGCAGGTCTGCAAGAATATGTGCTGGAACCACTGTTCCTTGCCTAACAGGGCTTGATTAATAAGGCCCATGGTGAACACAGCATATTATAGGGTACTGCAAAGAAATAGCTTAGAAGTAAAAGATCTGGTCCTTGTCCTCTGGAAACTTAAATAATAGTTGGAGAAATTTTATGTATATACTGTTCAATTTTGTTACTTTGCACAACATTTTAACAGGTTAACAGGTTAGACATTGATACTTCTATCCCCTTTTAATCTCTGAATTTGGTTTTTAATGTGTCACATAAATCATTTTGAGCCATGGCATGGTGTCATCTCTTGACAATTGCTGTTGCTAAAGAATGAAGGCCTTTGCCAAAATGGCAGGGGTATGTTTGTGATAGCAGAACCAGGGCTGTTACTTGGCAGTATTCCTCTGAGTCTAAATTGTTTTAAACTGCTTCTGAGCATCCTCCAAAATACTGAGGGTGGCTGAGATCTGGAATTTACTTAATCTCTGAGATTATCCCCCGCTATCCTAGTCTCGAGTCCTGACCATTGTCCATGTCCCCCACAGCAGTGAACAATGATAGGATTTAGCAGATAGCCAGTTGAGAGGGCTCATGTAAAAGAAGTAACTGGCTGGTTACCTGAAGTTCCAATCAGCTTGTGCTGTCATGGCAGAGACCTATTCCCTGCTCTGGGAAGCTAGAAGATAACCTCATGGTTGTACAATGAGTAGGGACTGCCGTAATCCTTGTATCCTGGGGTTCAGGAGAGGGATGGTTTGGTATTTACCCAGTTACAGGGAGATAGATGCAATGCCTCCTACCCTGATCTCAGGCACCTGTGACATCTTTCAGCCATCCACTGGATTGCCGCTGGCAGGGCCTGTTCAGATTGTAATTTAAGAATCTTACGATGTTCAGTGGTCTGGAAACAGGTACCCCTTTAAAATTGGGACTCTGTTTTTGATATTGTACTTTAAAGTTTTCAGAAGTGACTAAATGTAAACAAAATGAAAGTAATTTCAAATGTAAGTACAAAATGAAAACTTGTATGGTAGGTGAAAAAACTAAGGAATAATAAGTCACTCTGTACTGACAAGGTGAAGTAATGGAGTGATGTATTAAACATAGGCAATTGAAGGGAAAGGAAATCGGCACTTCCGTTATGTGCCTGCTACCTTACACACAGTTTTTTACTTAGTCAAACAGATCTGGATTCAATCATGATTTTCACGTTATTTAACAAACTCTAGTCTTCCCTGTAAAATGAGGATAATTGTATCTGCAGATTTGTGGTAAGGATTAGATGAGATAATGCATGTCAAGTACTTAGCATAGTGTCTGGCACATAGAATTTAAATGTTAACAATAATAATTTCCCAGTTTTGCCAGTCAGAAACCTGATCATTCCTCTTCCTCACTAACCCATCGCCTGCATCCATGCCACAACTCTAGTCCCAGCTACCATCATAACTCTGGGATTATTACAACAGCCATTTAACTATCTCCTTGTGTCAGTTGTTGCCCAGCCTGCAGTCCCTTCACACTTTGGCCAGAACAATTGTCCTCAATTGCAACCTTGATCCTTTCACTTTACTTCTTACACTGATAATTGGTTTTCATCGCTTTCAAGATAAAAGTTCAAACTACTTAGGGCATTCAAGGCCTTTTGTGATTGAATCCTACTTCTCTAGCCATCTGTCTCCTCAGATGCACTTCTGGATGACACAACATGATGTGTTCCCTTCCCCTTGCCTGTATTCCAACTCTTAGGATATTCTCTGAAATGCTTTCCCTTATTCCTTGGCCAGTTTCCCTTTTATTCTCCTTTCTTGTGTCTTGAGTTTACCTTTATAAGTTTATTTTTATAATATGTTGTGATTTATTATTTATTTGTCGTTCTTCCTCCGTTAGATTTTCAGTTACTTCGAGGTTGGGTCTTTGTCTTTATACCAGTGTAGTCCCAATGCCTTGAACAATGCCCAGCATTTAAATGCTCAATGACTATTTCTTGAAGAAATACATGACAATAGCGATATATGACATAGATTTACAATGTGCCAGGCACTGTATTAAATTTTTTTTTAAGGCTCAGCCCAGGAGAACATGAGGTCACCACATCAACTGGGAACTAAACTTTTTTGTGTGTGATAAAATAACACATAACAAAGCTTACCATTTTAATCATTTTTAAGTGTATAATTCAGTGGCATTAAGTACATACACAATGTTGTGTGACTATCACAACCATTCATTCCTAAAACTTTTTCATCACCTGAAGCTAACTATAATCATTAAACATTAATTCCCTACCCCTCCTCTCTGCAGCCCCTGGTAGCTTCTGTTCTACTTTCTATCTCTCTGTATTCTGGATACCTCATCTATGTGGAGTAATATAATAACTGCCCTTTTGTGTTTGGCTTATTTCATTTAGCCTATTTTTGAGGTCTGTCCATGTTGTAGCATTGTTACATGTGTCAGAAATTCATTCCTTTAGATGAATGCGGTAATACATGTATATACCACATTTTGTTTATACATTTATCTACCAGTGGACATATTGCTTCTACCTTTTAGCCATTGTAAATAATGCTGCTATGAAAATGGATGTACAAATATCTCTTTGAGACCCTAATTTCAATTCATTTACGTATGGTCCCAGAGAAGAATTGCTGGATCATATGGTATTCCTTTTTTTAATTTTTTGAGAAACCACCCTACTGTTTTCCATAGCAGCTGCACCATTGTACTAACAGTGCACAGGATTCCAGTTTCTCCACATCCTCACCAACATTTGCTATTTTCTGGGGTTTTGTGATGGTAGCCATCCTAATGCGTGTGAGGTTGTATCTCCTTGTGGTTTTGATTCGCATTTTGCCTGATGACTGATGATGTTGAACATCTTTTCATGTATTTATTGGCCACTTGTATATCTTCTTTGGAGAAATGTGTATTCAAGTCCTTTGCACATTTTTGAGTTGATTTTTTTTGTTGTTGAGTTATAGAAGTCCTTTATATATTCTGGGTATTAATCCCTTATCAGACATATGACTTACAAGTATTTTTTCCCATTTCTCCCATTCTGTGGATTGTTTTTTCACTCTTGCTAGTGTCCTTAGATGCACAAAAGTTTTTAATTTTGATGAAGTCCAGTTTATCTATTTTTTTCTTTTGTTGCTTGTGTTTCTGGTGTCATGTCCAATAAATCAGTGGCAAATTCAATGTCATGAAGATTTTCCCCTGTGTTTTCTTCTAAGAACTTTTTAGTTTTTGTTCTAAAGAAGGTCTTTAGGTCTTTGATCCATTTGGCATCAATTTTTATATGTGATATGAAGGAATGCAACCTCATTCTTTTGCATGTGGATATCCAATTTTCCTTGCACCATTTGTTGAAGAGATTGTCCTTTCCTCATTGAATGGTCTTGGTACCCTTGTCAAAAATCAACTGACTATATACATGTAGTTTATTTGTGGGCTCTGTTTTATGCTGTTGGTCCATATCTGTCTATGCCAGTACCACAGTCAATGTGTTTTATATATTACATTTAATCCTCACAATACTCTTTTGAAGTAGAGATTCTTATCCTCATTTTATAGTTGGGGAAATGATCTCAGAAAAATTAATTACCTGAAGGAATCACAGCTGGTAACTAGGAGGCTAAGGATTTAAACCTATCTGGTCCCAAGTTTTGGAAATAAAATCATTTCCTAGAAAACATTTCCCTCTGGGAAATTGAGCCCGATGGTTAAAAGCACTGAAAATAAACCTTTAGCTCTGCAGAGTTGGAACATATTTTTTTTTTTAAATAATTATTTTTTATTAAAGGGTAGTTGACACACAGTATTACATTACATTAGTTTCAAGTGTACAACACAGTGGTAGAACATTTATATACATAATTCTAGGTTCCAGCTATCACCCTACCAGGCTGTTACAATATCTTGACTATATTCCTTATGCTATACATTACATCCCGGTTACTTATTTATTTTACCATTGGAAGTCTGTCTTTTTTTTTTTTTTTTGTGAGGGCATCTCTCATATTTATTGATCAAATGGTTGTTAACGACAATAAAATTCTGTATAGGGGAGTCAATGCTCAGTGCACAATCATTAATCCACCCCAAGCCTAATTTTCGTCAGTCTCCAATCTTCTGAGGCATAACAAACAAGTTCTTACATGTAGAACAAATTCTTACATAATGAATAAGTTACATAGTGAACAGTACAAGGGCAGTCATCACAGAAACTTTCGGTTTTGCTCATGCATTATGAACTCTAAACAGTTCAAATATGAATACTCATTTGGTTTTTATACTTGATTTATATGTGGATACCACATTTCTCTCTTTATTATTATTATTTTTAATAAAATGCTGAAGTGGTAGGTAGATACAAGATAAAGGTAGAAAACATAGTTTAGTGTTGTAAGAGAGCAAATGTAGATGATCAGGTGTGTGCCTGTAGACTATGTGTTAATCCAAGCTAGACCAGGGCAATAAAACATCCACGTATGCAGAAGATTTCTCTCAGAACGGGGGGGTGAGGTTCTAAGCCTCACCTCTGTTGATCCCCAATTTCTCACCTGATGGCCCCCCCTGCGACTGTGCCTGTCTTAGGTTGTTCCTCCCTTGAGGAATCTTACCCGTCTCTGGCTAACCAGTCATCTTCCGGGGCCATACAGGGAAATGTGAAGTTGGTAAGTGAGAGGGAAGCCTTATTGTTTGAAAAGGTTAGCTTTTTACTTCTTTGCATATTTATGCCCTGTGGCTTCTATGCCCAGCATTTGTCTTGAGGTATCTTTACCACTTGGAAGAACTATGATACTCGGTAAATTTGATATGAGGCACGAATTCTATTTAAGGGTTGTAATTAGGAAGGAAGAAGAAAAGCTATAGAAGTAGCAGGCGGAAGAAAACATGGGAAGATTGATTATTTCTTTGACATATCTTCTTGTAGAGTAACTTCAGCATGTATAGGTTTTAAGCTACTACTTAAATTGTGCACACACATTAACATAATAGGAGTATAGTTACATAACCAAAGCATACCTGTAATTACCAGCCATCTCCAGTGAAACCAAGAAAACCAGTTAGGCACCTTAGGCATTTGTGAAAACTTATCTATGATATGGTGGATATTGTCCAACTAAACTTGAACAGTCTGAGAGAAATCAGACAAATTAAAACAACCCATTCCTGGGGAATGTTCACATCCCTTATGTTCTTTTAACAGTAAATAGTCTGTAGTTGTAAGACTTTGGAGCGCTACAATTTGCACTTCTCCAAATTCTTGGTTGAGTTCCAACAGTATAGATCCAGTCAAATTTGTTGTTTTACTGTATGCACAGGACAGCTTAGATATCTCTTTCCTCATTCCCATGGCAAGTCCAGGAACTGGTGGGATGAGTGCATCTACAGCTGTAGCAGTGCGTGGATCTTTGTTGGGGTTTTTTGATGATCATCTTCTGGCATGAGTCTTCCCGAGAGTGCTGATGTTGGAAGTTCTTTTTCATATCGTATCTTAGTTCATTTTCGGGGTAGCCCAATTAGGCTTTGATCCTCTGTATAAACACAAACAGACCCTTTGCCTACACTTTTATATGCCCTTTATACCCTTGTGTAGAACTCGTTGGAGGTTACCACACAGGAACTGCCCTTTTTTTTTTTTTTTTGCTTTGTTTTTGGTATCACTAATCTACACTTACATGACGAATATTATGTTTACTAGGCTCTCCCCTATACCAGGTCTCCCCTATAAACCCCTTTACAGTCACTGTCCATCAGCATAGCAAAATGTTGTAGAATCACTACTTGCCTTCTCTGTGTTGTACAGCCCTCCCTTTTCTCCTACCCCCCCATGCATGTTAATCTTAATACCCCCCTTTGTCTCCCCCCCCTTATCCCTCCCTACCCACCCATCCTCCCCAGTCCCGTTCCCTTTGGTACCTGTTAGTCCATTCTTGAGTTCTGTGATTCTGCTGCTGTTTTGTTCCTTCAGTTTTTCCTTTGTTCTTATATTCCACAGATAAGTGAAATCATTTGGTATTTCTCTTTCTCCGCTTGGCTTGTTTCACTGAGCATAATACCCTCCAGCTCCATCCATGTTGCTGCAAATGATTGGATTTGCCCTTTTCTTATGGCTGAGTAGTATTCCATTGTGTATATGTACCACATCTTCTTTATCCATTCATCTATTGATGGACATTTAGGTTGCTTCCAATTCTTGGCTATTGTAAATAGTGCTGCAATAAACATAGGGGTGCATCTGTCTTTCTCAAACTTGATTGCTGCGTTCTTAGGGTAAATTCCTAGGAGTGCAATTCCTGGGTCAAATGGTAAGTCTGTTTTGAGCATTTTGATGTACCTCCATACTGCTTTCCACAATGGTTGAACTAACTTACATTCCCACCAGCAGTGTAGGAGGGTTCCCCTTTCTCCACAGCCTCGCCAACATTTGTTGTTGTTTGTCTTTTGGATGGCAGCCATCCTTACTGGTGTGAGGTGATACCTCATTGTAGTTTTAATTTGCATTTCTCTGATAATTAGCGATGTGGAGCATCTTTTCATGTGTCTGTTGGCCATCTGTATTTCTTTTTTGGAGAACTGTCTGTTCAGTTCCTCTGCCCATTTTTTAATTGGGTTATTTGTTTTTTGTTTGTTGAGGCGTGTGAGCTCCTTATATATTCTGGACGTCAAGCCTTTATCGGATGTGTCATTTTCAAATATATTCTCCCATACTGTAGGGATCCTTCTTGTTCTATTGATGGTGTCTTTTGCTGTACAGAAGCTTTTCAGCTTAATATAGTCCCACTTACTCATTTTTGCTGTTGTTTTCCTTGCCCGGGGAGATATGTTCAAGAAGAGGTCACTCATGTTTATGTCTAAGAGGTTCTTGCCTATGTTTTCTTCCAAGAGTTTAATGGTTTCATGACTTACATTCAGGTCTTTGATCCATTTTGAGTTTACTTTTGTATATGGGGTTAGACAATGGTCCAGTTTCATTCTCCTACATGTAGCTGTCCAGTTTTGCCAGCACCACCTGTTGAAGAGACTGTCATTTCGCCATTGTATGTCCATGGCTCCTTTATCAAATATTAATTGACCATATATGTCTGGGTTAATGTCTGGATTCTCTAGTCTGTTCCATTGGTCTGTGGCTCTGCTCTTGTGCCAGTACCAAATTGTCTTGATTACTATGGCTTTATAGTAGAGCTTGAAGTTGGGGAGTGAGATTCCCCCTACTTTATTCTTCTTTCTCAGGATTGCTTTGGCTATTCGGGGTCTTTGGTGTTTCCATATGAATTTTTGAATTATTTGTTCCAGTTCATTGAAGAATGTTGCTGGTAGTTTCATAGGGATTGCATCAAATCTGTATATTGCTTTGGGCAGGATGGCCATTTTGACGATATTAATTCTTCCTAGCCATGAGCATGGGATGAGTTTCCATCTGTTAGTGTCCCCTTTAATTTCTCTTAAGAGTGACTTGTAGTTTTCAGAGTATAAGTCTTTCACTTCTTTGGTTAGGTTTCTTCCTAGGTATTTTATTTTTTTTGATGCAATTGTGAATGGAGTTGTTTTCCTGATTTCTCTTTCTGTTGGTTCATTGTTACTGTATAGGAAAGCCACAGATTTCTGTGTGTTGATTTTGTATCCTGCAACTTTGCTGTATTCCGATATCAGTTCTAGTAGTTTTGGGGTGGAGTCTTTAGGGTTTTTTATGTACAGTATCATGTCATCTGCAAATAGTGACAGTTTAACTTCTTCTTTACCAATCTGGATTCCTTGTATTTCTTTATTTTGTCTGATTGCCGTGGCTAGGACCTCCAGTACTATGTTAAATAACAGTGGAGAGTGGGCATCCCTGTCTAGTTCCCGATCTCAGAGGAAATGCTTTCAGCTTCTCGCTGTTCAATATAATGTTGGCTGTGGGTTTATCATAGATGGCCTTTATTATGTTGAGGTACTTTCCCTCTATTCCCATTTTGCTGAGAGTTTTTAACATGAATGGATGTTGAACTTTGTCAAATGCTTTTTCAGCATCTATGGAGATGATCATGTGGTTTTTGTCTTTCTTTTTGTTGATGTGGTGGATGATGTTGATGGACTTTCCAATGTTGTACCATCCTTGCATCCCTGGGATGAATCCCACTTGGTCATGGTGTATGATCCTTTTGATGTACTTTTGAATTCGGTTTGCTAATATTTTGTTGAGTATTTTTGCATCTACGTTCATCAGGGATATTGGTCTGTAGTTTTCTTTTTTGGTGGGGTCTTTGCCTGGTTTTGGTATTAGGGTGATGTTAGCTTCATAGAATGAGTTTGGGAGTATCCTCTCCTCCTCTATTTTTTAGAAAACTTTAAGGAGAATGGGTATTATGTCTTCCCTGTATGTCTGATAAAATTCCGAGGTAAATCCATCTGGCCCAGGGGTTTTGTTCTTTGGTAGTTTTTTGATTACCACTTCAATTTCATTGCTGGTAATTGGTCTGTTTAGATTTTCTGTTTCTTCCTGGGTCAATCTTGGAAGGTTATGTTTTTCTAGGAAGTTGTCCATTTCTCCTAGGTTTCCCAGCTTGTTAGCATATAGGTTTTCATAGTATTCTCCAATAATTCTTTGCATTTCTGTGGGGTCCGTCGTGATTTTTCCTTTCTCGTTTCTGATACTGTTGATTTGTGTTGACTCTCTTTTCTTCTTAATAAGTCTGGCTAGAGGCTTATCTATTTTGTTTATTTTCTCGAAGAACCAGCTCTTGGTTTCATTGATTTTTGCTATTGTTTTATTCTTCTCAATTTTATTTATTTCTTCTCTGATCTTTAGTATGTCCCTCCTTCTGCTGACCTTAGGCCTCATCTGTTCTTCTTTTTCCAATTTCGATAATTGTGACATTAGACCATTCATTTGGGATTGCTCTTCCTTTTTTAAATATGCTTGGATTGCTATATACTTTCCTCTTAAGACTGCTTTTGCTGTGTCCCACAGAAGTTGGGGCTTAGTGTTGTTGTTGTCATTTGTTTCCATATATTGCTGGATCTCCATTTTGATTTGGTCATTGATCCATTGATTATTTAGGAGCGTGTTGTTAAGCCTCCATGTGTTTGTGAGCCTCTTTGCTTTCTTTGTACAGTTTATTTCTAGTTTTATGCCTTTGTGGTCTGAAAAGTTGGTTGGTAGGATTTCAGTCTTTTGGAATTTTCTGAGGCTCTTTTTGTGTCCTAGTATGTGGTCTATTCTGGAGAATGTTCCATGTGCACTTGAGAAGAATGTATATCCCGCTGCTTTTGGATGTAGAGTTCTATAGATGTCTATTAGGTCCATCTGCTCTACTGTGTTGTTCAGTGCTTCCGTGTCCTTACTTATTTTCTGCCCGGTGGATCTATCCTTTGGGGTGAGTGGTGTGTTGAAGTCTCCTAGAATGAATGCATTGCAGTCTATATCCCCCTTTAGTTCTGTTAGTATTTGTTTCACATATGCTGGTGCTCCTGTGTTGGGTGCATATATATTTAGAATGGTTATATCCTCTTGTTTGACTGAGCCCTTTATCATTATGTAGTGTCCTTCTTTATCTCTTGTTACTTTCTTTGTTTTGAAGTCTATTTTGTCTGATATTAGTACTGCAACCCCTGCTTTCTTCTCACTGTTGTTTGCTTGAAATATGTTTTTCCATCCCTTGACTTTTAGTCTGTACATGTCTTTGGGTTTGAGGTGAGTTTCTTGTAAGCAGCATATAGATGGGTCTTGCTTTTTTATCCATTCTGTTACTCTGTGTCTTTTGATTGGTGCATTCAACCCATTAACATTTAGGGTGACTATTGAAAGATATGTACTTATTGCCATTGCAGGCTTTAAATTCGTGGTTACCAAAGGTTCAAGGTTAGCCTCTTTAGTATCTTACTGCCTAACTTAGCTCGCTTATTGAGCTGTTATATACACTGTCTGGAGATTCTTTTCTTCTCTCCCTTCTTGTTCCTCCTCCTCGATTCTTCATATGTTGGGTGTTTTGTGCTGTGCTCTTTCTAGGAGTGCTCCCATCTAGAGCAGTCCCTGTAAGATGTTCTGTAGAGGTGGTTTGTGGAAAGCAAATTCCCTCAGCTTTTCTTTGTCTGGGAATTGTTTAATCCCACCGTCATATTTGAATGATAGTCGTGCTGGATACAGTATCCTTGGTTCAAGGCCCTTCTGTTTCATTGTATGAAATATATCATGCCATTCTCTTCTGGCCTGTAGGGTTTCTGTTGAGAAATCTGACGTTAGCCTGATGGGTTTCCCTTTATAGGTGACCTTTTTCTCTCTAGCTGCCTTTAACACTCTTTCCTTGTCCTTGATCTTTGCCATTTTAATTATTATGTGTCTTGGTGTTGCCCTTCTTGGATCCTTTCTGTTGGGGGTTCTGTGTATTTCCGTGGTCTGTTCGATTACTTCCTCCCCCAGTGTGGGGAAGTTTTCAGCAATTATTTCTTCTAAGATAGTTTCCATCCCTTTTCCTCTCTCTTCTTCTTCTGGGACTCCTATAATACGGATATTGTTCCTTTTGGATTGGTCACACAGTTCTCTTAATATTGTTTCATTCCTGGAGATCCTTTTGTCTCTCTCTATGTCAGCTTCTATGCGTTCCTGTTCTCTGATTTCAATTCCATCAATGGCCTCTTGCATTCTATCCATTCTGCTTATAAACCCTTCCAGAGTTTGTTTCATTTCTGCGATCTCCTTTCTGGTATCTGTGATCTCCTTCCGGACTTCATCCCATTTCTCTTGCGTATTTCTCTGCATCTCTGTCAGCATGTTTATGATTCTTATTTTGAATTCTTTGTCAGGAAGACTGGTTAGGTCTGTCTCCTTCTCTGGTGTTGTCTCTGTGATCTTTGTCGGCCTGTAGCTTTGCCTTTTCATGGTGATAGGAATAGTCTGCAGAACTAGGAAGAGTGACGGCTGGAAGGACTTCCTTTCTTGTTGGTTTGTGGCCCTCCTCTCCTGGGAGAACAGCGACCTCTAGTGGCTTGTGCTGTGCAGCTGCGCACAGACAGGGTTTCTGCTTCCTGCCCGGCTGCTATGGAGTTAATCTCCGCTGTTGCTGTGGGCGTGGCCTGGCTCGGGCAGCTACTCCAAAATGGTGGAGTCGCGTTGGAGCAGGAGCGGCTGGGAGGCTATTTATCTCTGTAAGGGGCCTCCCTGCTCCCTGCAGCCCAGGGGTTAGGGTGCCCAGAGATCCCGGATTCCCTACCTCTGGATTAAGTGACCCGCCCTGCCCCTTTAAGACTTCCAAAAAGCACCCGCCAAAACAAAACAACGCCCACCAAAAAAGAAAAAAGAAAAAAAAAATTTTTAATTTAAAAAAAAAAAAAAGTTTTTAATTAAAAAAAAAAAAAAAGGTCGTCGTTCGTTTTTCTTTATTCTCCGGTGCCAGCCTCAGGTCTCTGCTCACCGGTCTTTCTGCCCTGTTTCCCTAGTATTGGGGTCCCTATCCCTTTAAGACTTCCAAAAAGCGCTCGCCAAAACAAAACAGTAAAAAAGCTAAAAAAAAAATGGTCGCGCGCTTTTCTTATGTCCTCTGGCGCCCAGCCTCCAGTGCCTGCTCACTGTTCTTGCTGCCCTGTTTTCCCAGTATCGAGCGCCCTGCACTCTGGCCCGGATGGCGGGGGCTGGGTGTTCGGCAGTCCTGGGCTCCGTCTCCCTCCCGCTCTGCCTGCTCTTCTCCCGCCGGGAGCTGGGGGGAGGGGCGCTCGGCTCCCGCGGGGCCGGGGCTTGTATCTTACCCCCTTCGCGAGGCGCTGGGTTCTCTCAGGTGCGGATGTGGTCTGGATATTGTCCTGTGTCCTCTGGTCTTTATTCTAGGAAGGGTTGTCTTTGTTATATTTTCATAGATATATGTTGTTTTGGGAGGAGATTTCCGCTGCTCTACTCACGCCGCCATCTTCCGCCGAGTTGGAACTTATTAACCCATTCAACAGACTTTTTTGAGTGACTTATGTGAAACATTGGTGTTAGGTGCTATAGATACAATGAGGAATCTGAGGCATGTGTAACTTGAACATGTTCAAGCTCCCTCAGTTTGTTACCCAAAGCCAGGCCTTATTCCATTATGTCATGCTGCACCATCAGGAAAGGGGAGTTTTGGCTCATTTTTCTCAAACTTCTTAAAAACTAGCTATTAGATACAGAAATCTTGTGTTCCCTGGGAAATTCTAATAACCTCCCTTGACAACATATGCATTTTCTAGTAAGTCTACCGTTTAAAATCTTAGAATTTTGGTTTCTATACTTTGTAATCTGATATAATAGAATCTTTTTCATTTCCCATATATATTAAATCATGTCTTAATGTTGGACATGCTTTTTCCAAACTATACTTTGCAGAATCACTGGTCTAAAGGGTCAGTAAGGTTTAGAGCCTCATTTTGAATACAGGGAAAAATACAGGATTGTTGATAGAATGAGGAAAACAGTATTGGCAGTTCTTACTTGTTTACCATTTAATGAGCCCTTACTGTGTCTGCCACTATCCTAGTCCTAGAGATAAAAAGACAATATGGCACAATTCCTACCTTAAGGAATTAATAGTCTTTAGGGGAAAAAACAGACTTCAGCAGGTTCTGAGGCCTGCAAGACCCACTTTTAGAAAAGATAAATTATTTAATTCAACAAATATTTAATTAATTTGCCAGATGTTATGGTAGGCATTTAATGTATATTGATGATTCCTGCCTTTGAAGAATTTACATTCTAGCAGAGAGAGAGATGATAAACAATAAACATAATAATACATAAGTTATCTAGTACTAGTATCGTAGGTGGTGATAAGTACTATGGGAAAAAAAACATTGAGGAAATCAAGAGTGCCAAATAGGCCTCAAATTAAATAAGATGGTTAAATAAGTGGGAAAGGCTTCCCTGAGGTTACATTTGAATAAAAATCAAGGAGATGAGGGAAGAGACCATGGAGATACCTAGGTGAAGAACCATGCAGGCAGAGAGCAACAAGTGCAGAGGCCTTGAGGTGACATTATGCTTGGCATGTTCAAGGACCAAGAGGTCAGGATTCTGGAACTGAACGAGTTAAGAAAAGAGTGTGAGATCCCTGCAGGTAAAAGAGTAGGGCAGGTCATGCCGGGCATTTTACTCTGATAGGGAAAGCAGGAAATGGTTTTGAGCAGGGAAGTCTACGACCTTTCTGATGTGTTAACATAACTACTGTAGCGCCTACCATACTAGTATTGTTAGGCAGGAATACAGATATGAGTGGGGTGGAAAGAGAGAAAGGCCAGTAAGCCCACTAGAAGGGACTTAAAGAGCTAGCCAGTTAAAACTAGAAAGCTCAGAAGGCCAGAAGCCACTTGGCCTAGAAGTTTGAATACTCCTCAGATGAAGAAAAGTATCTCATCATAGCCTGTTTTCACTGTGTCAGTTAGAACATACCATTGTAAGATTTACTTTAGCACCTGCTAAAAGGCCCAGCTTATTCAGGAAGAATTCTATCTTAAAGCTGAGACTGCATTTTAATCAAATGGACGGTGGCTCAGCTCACCTTGAAGGCAGGGCAGTCAGTCTTGATTGATATGCTTCCAGACAGAAGCTGATATCCTGGAAAGGAATCAAAGCAGTACATTTCTTGTGTTAAGTTAAAAAGAAAAGGGGGAACTTAATGTCTTAACAAAGATGAACATTCTGAGACCATTTGGCAGGTCCACACCTGGCCCTTTGTTGCTTTCCTGAAAATCCTCAACCGCCTATAAAACCCCAGACCCTAAAACCTTAGGTGCGCTCCTCTCCCTGAGGTTGCCTGCACTTTCTAAGTGCGTAGCCTTAAAACTTTATCTCAACCTTTCAGTGCGGTCTCCCTTAACTTTCGGGCTCCTTCTCAGGGGCTGAAGTTTGTAAGGTGAGTGGTGGCCCCGGGCTCCAATAGGGTATCCTCTGGTACCTCTTCTGTGAGGTAGCTCACATTCTCCTTTCTCCAAGTGTGCACTTGCTCTCTTTAAATAAAGCTTAAACCTTTCAGGGCGCCTCTCCTCCCTGAGGTCGTCTGCACTTTTTCTCTCTTTAAGTAACTTTAAATAAAACTTTTGCTCTGCTTCACTACCGTGTCTCTGCCCTTCAATTCTTTGTTGCGGTGGGACAATAATCAAGGAAAATACAATGCTCCCCCTAACAGTACTAGATATTTCTAGTGTTTATGTGATGAGACCAAAAGAGGACAAAGTGGAAGCAAGAATTAGGAGACTACTAAAATAATCCAAGCATAAAGGTGACAGTAATGGAGATTGTGAGAATCAGATGGGTTCTGTATGTATTTTGAAAGTAGGGCAATGGAACCAGAGGAGTCCAGGATGACCAAGATTATTGACCTGCCTATTGGCCTATAAGAATAGAGTTGTTAGTAACTGATATGAGGAAGACTGAGAGGACCTGGGTTAGGGGAAGGGGGCGAGAGAGGTTTGGGATAGGGAAGATTTGGGGGCGTTAGAATCAGGAGCTTAGTTTTCATCATGTAAATATGAGGTGTCCATTATCCATTTACATAGGCAATGAGATACATATCACGTAATTTTATTGAACTCGGTAAGAAAAACTTTTAAGTGCATTGTCTTCAGTCACTGTTGTGGTCTTCACAGCAGTCCTGAGGTGGATTTTTCCACAGGCGAGGAAAAAGGCGAGGTGGATTTTCTTACACGCGACTGGCCTAATGTCACAGCTTATGAGTGGGAGAATTGGAATACAAATCTAGGCAGTCTGGCTTTAAAGCTCATGCTTTTATTTAATTATTAGGCAGTATTAATTTTCAGAGGATACCTGGCACATGGTGGTAGGCAGTAAGCTGTCAATAAAAGGCACAAAGGGGGGCTGCTATCTTCAGAGTCCTATATTCGTTTTTTTTCTGGTGGGGGGTGTCTCTGGCACCACTGTTACGTAAGGGAGAATGGTTCAGGAGTGGTGGTCACTACTCCCGGGTGGTTTACTTTCTACCAGAAAGGTTCCGTTTATCCCTCATGCAGAAACGCCGCTTTTAGTTCTGGCCGTACTCTAGCTAACAAGTTTAGCTGAGGAAAACGAAGGAGGCGAGAACACGCACGGAGAAACGTTTAAGCTTCCCAACGCAGGCGCTCCGCTGCCGGGAAAGTGGCTACTACGGCTGCGCGAATCGGCGCCCGGCCTTTCCCAGTCACATGTTAGGGGACCGCGGCGTGGAGGCGGCCGTGGAAGTAGCGACGGCAGGCCGTAGGGCGGTCGGAGGGTTTCCGGTTCCGGTGTAACGTTCGGGCTCCGTCTCAGGGGCTGAAGTTTGGAAGGTGAGTAGTGGCCCCGGGCCCGGATAGGGTATCCTCCGGTAAGAACGGCTAGGTCCCGACCTTAATGCTAGGGGAGGACCAAACCGGGAAGGCTCAGCGGGAAGCAAGCTAAGAGAAGTACAATATTCTGTGGGAGAACGGGTTGGAATGAGATTTTTGAGAGGAAAAGGGCGGGGGCGGGAAGGGGACGAGGTGGGGAGAGTAGCTCGGAGAAGAGGAGTTTGGGTAAAACAAGGTCGGGTAGGGGGCTGTCCGTAGAGAAGGAAAGAGCAAAAAAAGGGATTTCAGGGGGGAAACTCAGGCTGTAACAACGAAGAGCCCAGAACAAGGAAATCCTTCAAAAGATTGGATTCTCTACTTGCTCATTCAAATATCACTCTGCCTTCGTTCCTTCACACCATGACCACTACGCCCTGCCCCGCTCCAGGCAGTTACTGTTGAATATTTGATCAGTGACAAAGCCAGTTACTGTTTGAAACTTTTTATTTTTGCCCCCTAGCAGTTTATATTTAGGCTACATACACTGTTACGGAGGATTGGGTTGAAATTGTGTACATTTATTAATATAGTGCTGGGGCACACATTTCATCTGATAGAGTGGTACTTCATTTATTGCTTTGGATTTTCGAATTGCTTACACTTTCTAGCCTGTGGGTCAATTCTAGTGGAATATAAGCCCCATTAAGGCGAGGATTCTTTGTTTTGTGTAGCCTCATCACCCAGTACACTGCTTGACACTTAGTAGTTATGCAATAAGTATTTATTGAATGAAATAAGTACGGTATAGGTATGGCGGTTGTACTCATTTTGTAAGGTGGGTACACAGACTCAGATTTACTTGTCTAAAGGCTACTAATTGGTAGAGCTCAGTGCTCCAGCTATTCAGTGTGAGCTCGTTTTCAGTTTGTGTGGTGTCTGAATATGCTTCTTTTGAACAATGCTCATCTAATATGTAGAAATTGATAGGCTGACCTGCTATCTCATGATAGGTTAATAGAGCCACCATAGAATCATTCATATGATTCGTCAGTGAAGCAGTCTTTCACTCCTAGTTTCATGACTTTACTAGTTTCGTATGGTTATACAAAAATTAAATACACAGTTTAACCACAGATCTTATAGAGGATAAATCTGCAAAGAATGTAGAAGTTAATCAGACTGTATCTTTTAGGAGAAAAGGTGTCTTAAAACATCTCTTGAAAGGTTGACTCCCAGATCAGACTGGGAGAAGGTTAGCTTGGAAGTTGAGGCTAGTGCAATTTTATTGACTTTTAGGCACTGTGGAAAAAATCAGGCAAATAAAATTTTCTGTACGCTCGTGAAGATTTTTGGAATTTAGGTAGGAGATGAGATTTGAAAACATGAAAAATGTTTAAGAATTGTAATAACTTGAATTAAATAACAAAGATTTGTTGTACAGAGTCCTTAATGAAAGTGACTTCTCTACTAAGCTAAAAAGTATAAGAGTAAAGGTGAGGAGGGGGAGAGAGAGTACATCCAAAATGAGAGTATTATTTTCTGAGCTGAGGGATTATTCTTATCAAGTCAGCAGACAAGGACCCTGTAGAATGAGAGGAAATTATCTGGGTACGGAATTCCCACTGGGATGATTATTATGACTACAGAGAAATGTGACAGAACATTTCTAAGGATTATTAGCTTTAATATATAGGATGACTGACCTGGATAAACCCTCCCTTATTTGCTTCCTTAAAAGAAGAGAAACCTATAGGTCAGGACTGGGTTACGGAGTACCTGCTTGGAAGTAGAATGGATAGAAAAGCGGACCTGAGTGGGCCTTTTCAGTCTTGTTTTTATGTTATAGTTTGTCAGCCCTTGTTGATACGACAGAATCAAAAAGTTAGACCTCATTTCTCAGACAAAGTTATTCCCAGGGTTGGTTGGTTGCTTCTGCAGATTTCATTGATCCCCCTGTTACTGAGTTAGGGTTAAAAATCAAACAGAAAGTAGCTCTTCCTGCTTTGAAGTATGGGTTTTAGGGACAGTACTTGGTTTGAAATGAAGTAGAGGAACTTGCCTAAGGATTGAGAATAGGGGTGGGGAATACATTTCTGATGTATTGACTATTACGTGGAATCACTTTAGTCTTTTCTTATCCTCTAATTTAACTCTTCCTTGGTTTCTTTAGGTGCTGTCATATTGAATCCCATTTAAGCTATCCTCTTTTTCCCAAAGAATGGCACTGTCTAAGAGGGAGCTAGATGAGCTGAAACCATGGATAGAGAAGACAGTAAAGAGGGTGCTGGGTTTTTCAGAACCCACAGTGGTCACCGCAGCACTAAACTGTGTGGGGAAGGGCATGGACAAGAAGAAGGCAGCTGGTAGGTACCTTTCTGAATCTTTTGACTTAACATGTAAGGTGACCTCAAACACTGCTTGAACTTCCCCAAAATTCTGTTTGTTGGGATAATTTTGTCTAAAAATGGTCAGGTCACATTTTATTTTTATCTTGCATTATAGTGGAAATAGGCTAAATAACTAATTTTGCCTTTTAGTTTTTGTTTTTTATACTATTTTGAATGTCAGACTGACTTCCTTTGACCACTGTATTGAGTTATCTAAGGTATATTTACTTAGGAAATATGCTAAAGTCAGATGGATATATTCAGATTCAGTCTGACATCTAAACATACAGATGTCTTTATAAAATACATGAAAAAAAGTTGAGGGAGGTAAATTTTGTTAATGGTAGTCCTCTACAGCTTGCTCTCTGGGAAGAGTTAGGGTGATTATTCATCCTAAACTTTCATACTCAACCTAAACAGGTTGCTCCTAATGTGGTACTGCCTACTCCAAAAAAATTTTATCTGTATTTTTACATTATAGGGCAAGGTCATTCATTGTAAGGGTGTTTATAGGAATCCTACAAAGAACTTAAGAAAACATTTCTCTCCTTCCTGGAGATAAAATTCCTGTGTTGATGTCTGTTATATGCCTTGTATGGTACTAACTACTATAAGTACTCTTACCTGTTCAACCCTACCACCTTTTTTTTTCCTGTCAGACCATCTGAAACCTTTTCTTGATGATTCTACTCTCCGATTTGTGGACAAACTGTTTGAGGCTGTGGAGGAAGGCCGAAGCTCTAGGCATTCCAAATCTAGCAGTGACAGGAGCAGAAAACGGGAGCTAAAGGTAGGTTACAGTTAACTATCTGATGAGCTTGGGAGTGTTTTAAATGGTAGCAAAGTTACTGAGCTTACCTGGCTGACACTTGGATATCCACTATTAGAATACCAAATATTCAAGAGCAACTTAGACATTGAAGTAGAGGGAGTGAACTTGTATTATCACCATCTTTAGGTGAGGAACTACCTATATTCCTGGGTTGAAATATTCTAAGGCAACAATTGGTAACTTTATTCTTTTTCTTACACAGGAGTTTTGGTTCTCAGTTTCCCTGTCTCTTTTTTTCCCTACTACTACCTATAAATTGGTTGCTCTAAGATTTTATGTTTTAATTTACCTGATGCCTAATAGGTTGCTTCAGAATGTGACTCCACTGCTACCTGAGCTATAGACCTCATTGTTGCTCCTTTATGGAGGTTTCTCTGCCATGGACTTACAGATGGGATACCTTACAATTATTATTTACTGTACATCTTGAAAGCCTAATCCTTGCTATATAGTATACTGAGGGTCGTCTGGCCCCATGAGTTGGGTATTTAAAGGAATTGGCATTACTGCCTTCCCTACTTTTCATTCTGTGGTTGCTGAGGTCATGGCTTCTTTCAATATTAGCAGTGTCAAGTACCTGATCTCTTTCTCTTTCTCTCTCTTTAAAAAAATTATTTTCTGTGACTCCCACCAAGCCTTCTAATAGGCTTTTGATACCTTGGCTTTCCTATGCTTTTCCTGAGGCAGAGAGAGTAAATAAGCAATGTCTGCTTGGTTCCTGGCCAGGCTGTGGAACCAAGAGAAATAGAGATTCATGTGCCCTTTGTGATTAAAACATTCTAGGATGATGAAGGAATGAGAGAGAGTCCTTGCCTTAAAGGAATTTGCAATTTAACGGTTGGGGGGTGGGAAGCACAGCAAAATACAGTCACAAATTACAAAATCTAAGTAGCAACTTCATGTAAATCTTAGGGTTGATTGCAGAATTTGACTTAGATTGAATTGTGTTTATGTGGGAATGCTTGAGCCACAGTATCCACAGACTTGTAGAATGAGGATTTTATTATGATAGGGCATGCTACATTATTAAGTGTTTGAGGGCATGTTGTGAATGAAGTGACTACATTGGGTGGGAGTAATAAAAATGGTTTCTTGAAGGAGGTATCTAGATAGCATTGGAATATGGGTCCCATTTTGGTCCATTCAAATCCCCACCCCACACAATATATTATGGGAGAGTCCTTTTTCTTGAACTGTAGGAGTTCCAGGAAGCGCTCGCCCCTGGCTGAGGATATGTCCTTGCAAAACACGAGCCCTCCTAGTGAAGAGGGGATGTCACCCAAAGCCTACCACCGGTGTGTACATTTGCTTTTTCCCATTGTCCCTTCCAGTTGGCCACTCTTGGTCCTGTTAAATTCACCTTGCAAATTAGTCAACATTTGAGTTCCCATTGTTTGATGAAGACAAAGTGTTATTGGGGAATACTGAAGAAGAGAAAGCCCCTATCCTGGAAGAACTTAGACTGTAGTTTGGGAGAAAGTACTAACATTGAAAAAGACTTAATACTTGGCAAGCAGAATATCAGCAATGTAATTTTACCTAGTGTGAACCAAGCTCTTAAGTGCTAGAGGATGTGAAACAACAATTTGATCAGAGTGGGGTAAATTATTAATGAGAAAAACTTCCTGGAGGAGGTGAGTTTTAGGCAGGATTTGGAGCAGGGGTTGTGGAAAAGTTGGGAAAATTTACAAATACAGGCAATAGCATTTGCAAAGACCTTGAGATGGGAACATTTATAAGACCATGATGATAATTTGCTTGACTGGAGTAGGAGAATGATGTTGAGTGAGATAGTTCATATGGTGGAGGGTCTAGAAGACTCTGGGAAAAGCCACAAAATGCTGATGGGGACTAGGATGATTTTTCCCTTCTCTCATGGGTGGGGACACAACTCTTTTTTCATCTTGGGTTCCTTTAGGAAGTGTTTGGTGATGACTCTGAGATCTCCAAGGAATCATCAGGAGTAAAGAAGCGACGGATACCCCGTTTTGAGGAGGTGGAAGAGGAGCCAGAAGTGATCCCTGGGCCTCCCTCAGAGAGTCCTGGCATGCTGACTAAGCTCCAGGTTAGTAATTAGGAACTAGAAGCAGTGATGTTTGTGAGTTGAAGAAACGAAAGATGCATGGATCCAGATTTATTGTAACCTTGATTTGAACTGGTGTTTAGCATTGGGAAACTCTTGCTTTATGTTTCATCATTTCTTGGTTTAACCAGGAGTATTCCAGTTGAAGTCTATTGAAATAGCATTTTTTGAGCATCTATTATGTGGTAAGCAAGGTGTGTTATCATCATTTGGCCATATATACCTCACTGGGTCATTTAGAGTATTGTTGATAGCAAGAGAATTTCCAAATATAATGCAGAGAAGATACAATCCACTTAAGTAATTTCAAGTTGACTTTGTATTTTTTAATAGGAATTTTCTGTTTTAAAATTAAAATGATCACTGTTAAACAATTTTGATAACATATAAGCAGTAAATATTTCTTGTATCATTTAAAATTTCTTGGAGTGGAAATAGAATATACACATAAATATGTGAGATGGGTGGGTGGATTTGGTTATATTTATATACAATATTGCTGAAAGAAAGGATTCTGATAATATTTTTTATAGAGAATGGGAAGTAAAAGAATTCACAGTATACCCTTTTGTACTTTTTTGCATTTTGAACTGTAAATATATCACTTTCTCAAAAAAAATGTTAATAAATTTGAAAAAATATCTTTAAGTACCTTGATAATAGGTCTCTTGGAAAATTTAAGAAGAGTTATTTGATCAAATTCTCAAAGCTTATCATTCTGAACTTAAGGACAGAAGAAAGGGTTTACAGAAACTAGGAACCAGGTCTTTGCATTGTTGCCTCTGATCACCCAAACTAGGAATTCATGGAATAACAGCATGATTTTAAGAAAAAATAGCTTAATAATTTGTGTGGATTCTGTTAAAAGAGTTTTTCATGCATTATTTAAATGTTTACAATAGCTGTGTAAGGTAGGTACTATTTTTACCCCTTTATGTAGGTCCAAGCCCATGACCATGTCCAGGATCACACAGGCATTAATTGGCAGAATTAAGATTCAGACTCAGGTGTCTCTGATTCCTCAGTCTTAATCATCAGGCTATGTTACTACCTAACATGTCAATTCTGCCTTAGGAAAATGGGTTGAAAAATTCCAGTGTTCAGCTGTGTAGGCTTATCTTTACTAAATTTTCTAGCCTATGGTACAGCCAGAATATGATGAGATCATTCAAAAAATTTTAGTACTATAGACCTGAAAGCCCTTTGTTTAGGAAACTGTATGGGAGAAATAAAGAGACATTAACAGTTTTTCAACTTTTTCCCCCTACCGAGAGCAGATCAAACAGATGATGGAGGCAGCAACACGGCAAATCGAGGAGAGGAAAAAACAACTGAGCTTCATTAGCCCCCCTACACCTCAGGTATTGTGCCCAGACTACTCTGAAAAGAAGAATCTTAATCACAATTTCTTACCATCTACTCAAATGAGAATCTGGAAGATGACTGCATGTTCCATGCCACATCTACTACTCTGTGTGTGTGTCCTGTCTGCCCATCTAATCCTTCAGATTTTGATTTCTTTTTTTCCTGTCTCATAGCCAAAGACTCCTTCCTCCTCCCAACCAGAGCGACTTCCAATTGGCAACACTATTCAGCCATCACAGGCTGCCACTTTCATGAATGATGCCATTGAGAAGGCCAGGAAAGCAGCTGAACTACAGGCCCGCATCCAAGCCCAGCTGGCACTGAAGCCAGGCCTCATTGGCAATGCCAACATGGTGGGCTTGGCCAATCTCCATGCCATGGGTATTGCTCCCCCGTGAGTATCTATTTCATGGAACTCTGTGTTGTTCCTGAAGCTTGAGAAGCAATCAGTAGTCTTCAATGTTATTGATACTCTTCTTCCTAAAGGAAACTAAATCATATCTTACACAGTTCCATATATCTTACCTGTGCTCAATACATACCAGTTGAATTCATTCTTGTGGCTTCCTTGTTGAGAGTTTATCATCTTCTTTTTACAGTTGGTAGAACTGAGGGTAAGATTATTTGTCTGATACTGGAACTGGGAATAGAACCAGGCCTCTTGGTTCCTGACTCAGGGCTATATCCATTAAACCACACAGAGACCAGATCTGAGAGTTCTCTACAACTGGGTAGAGATGATAGACTATTTTTAGCACCTATAATTGGTTAGGCATCACATGTTTGAGTCAAGAATTCAGGAGTAAAGTTGGTATTGCAAATTCTTACCAGTGTAATTTATAAATTCATTTAATCTGATTGTACTCTATTCAAATACCCAGTTTGATGTTTACAATCAAGATGGGTTTTTCCCTAGAATTATGTAACCTAGTCGTTCTTGTTGAGTTTTGATTTATTTTGTTTGTTTTTGTTTGCCTTATTTATTATTCTGTATGGGGTTTCTTTCTTTCTGGGCTATTTTTCAGGAAAGTGGAGTTAAAAGATCAAACTAAACCTACACCACTGATTTTGGATGAGCAAGGTCGCACTGTAGATGCAACAGGCAAGGAGATTGAGCTGACGCACCGCATGCCTACTCTGAAGGCCAATATTCGTGCTGTGAAGAGAGAACAATTCAAGCAACAGCTGAAAGAAAAGCCATCAGAAGACATGGAGTCTAATACCTTTTTTGACCCCCGAGTCTCAATTGCCCCTTCACAGCGCCAGAGACGCACTTTTAAGTTCCATGACAAGGGCAAATTTGAGAAGATTGCCCAACGATTACGGACAAAGGTATCAAGCTTAGAATATAACCTGGAGCTTTGAAGAAATTAGGAAGGTGACAAATGAAATGGAATACAGTCCTAAAATACTCTCAACATAAACAAATAATGAAGGAATGAATAATTTTTAAAATGCTATGTTTATTCCTGGAATACTTGATTTTTAGTTGATTTGTCTTAATTACATTCTACTTATGTGGAAATAAAATTCAGTTTGAAAATTATCCATATATAACTCAGAGAGGAGAAAAACACTTCTGAGGAAAGCTAGCCAGTGTTAAAATTTACTGCAGACAATCTACACACCTGAAGAGTTGAATTGACTATGTATTCGATATCTTTTGCCTTCTCGGTTTCATCCTCTCAAAATGAGGTTTTCATAAAATTCCATTCCTCCCTTTTTACAGCAGGCACACACTGGGGTGAAGAGGTGGTGATGAGTCTAATATATTCAAATCAACTAAGTAAAGGATAAAATAAAACAGCATGGCTCTTTTTTCTAAGCTTTCAACGATCATGAATTTGTTGCATTAGGTATAAAAAGTTCAAGAAGGAAGTGTTTTCAAATGTGAGATTCTACCACTTCTCTGTTTTCTATGACTAGTTTATCTGCCTGTCTTGGTTGCTCCTGTCTTTAGGCTCAACTGGAGAAGCTGCAGGCAGAGATCTCACAGGCAGCTCGAAAAACTGGCATCCATACTTCAACTAGGCTCGCCCTCATTGCTCCTAAGAAGGAGTTAAAGGAAGGAGATATTCCTGAAATTGAGTGGTGGGACTCTTATATCATCCCCAATGGCTTTGACCTGTGAGTTTGTTAGTTAATACCTTTTTATAAGACTAGAGTTTTAATGGGAGAGTTGGTACTCATGCATTAAGTAAAACTTTTAAATCCAAGGGAAATAAGGTAACCATACACAAGCTTACATATTTGCAAAGAATATGCTGTATGGGTTACTTTTAGTTTTTTGGGTTAACCTGAGAGGCATAGGCACAAATAATCTAAAAGCGCAAATCTATAAATTATTTTTTTGTTGTGCATTATTATTTCTTTTAGGATATTTGTTTTCTTAATTATATTATTTTACTACTTACAGTACGTGTTTACATTTCTTAAAGATGAAGTTCTAGAATAGAGAAAGGATTCTTAGTTGTGGGGGGAGAGACTGGTAAATAAAGCATATAAGAAACATTTGGAGAACTTTAATTTAATTATCTTGCTCCACCTTTCTGATACATGGCTTTAGGATACTGTGTCTCAGCCTTTCATTACTCTTCCTTTGTCAACCACTGTCCCAAGGAGGAGTTGTTACTAATGAAAGAAGGTGGTATTCATCAGGGGTGTTAGGATAGGAAAAAAGGTTGAGAAAGACTGGTGTGAACGATGCCTCCAACCTTAGTCGACCCAATTTTCTCATCTTGAAAATTATATGTAATTACATATTCTAGATCCACATATACTGAAAAGTGCTAGAATGTGTTACAGAGAGTATATTTTTTCGTTGTTTCCGAAACTCCCTCTCTTGGGGTCATCTCTACTCACATATCCTGTTTTCTCTTTTTCCTCCAATTTTAGTACAGAGGAAAATCCCAAGAGAGAAGATTATTTTGGAATCACAAATCTTGTTGAACATCCGGCCCAGCTGAACCCTCCAGGTAATGTAGGATTTCTCAATAAGGCTCTGGAAAAATATCATCCAATAGAACATTAGGTAACAATGGACATGTTCACTATCTGTACTGTCCATACAGTAACCACTATACACAAGTTTAACGATTGAGCACTTGAAGACTGAGTCACACTGATATAACTGAGGGACTGAATTTTTTATTTTACTCAAGTTTAATTAAGTTTAAACAGTACATGTAACTAGTGACAGTGCAGCTCTCGGGCATTGAGGCCTAATCTAGAGATGGCCTCACTGATGTATATCACAAGTTGGGTTTTTGCTGTGGTTGGGCTTTTGACTCCAAACTCCAGTCTTGTACACCACCATACTGCCTTTCTTCAGTCATCTTTGTTTTCTGCCTTTCTCTCTATTAGTTTTGTAGCAAAAGTCTATTGGCTCAATCAAAAAGATATCTTTTAGTTGTGGCTGTGTTATTAACTAACTTCATCCCTTGGGTAAATCACTTAGAACACAGAATTTTCTCATGTAGAGAATATTAATTGATATGCTTTCTTCAAGAGTTATGTAGAACATAAAAGATTTTAATGCTTTCATCAGATTTGGGATGAACAGAGTAGGTAATACCTTAATTAGTAAATTTGCTTGACAGTATCTCCAGTAAGTTCAGAAAAATAGACTGAGACTTTAAGATAATACAAGGTATGATAATCATTGAACTTAATCAGTCTACATAGCTGTCATCAGTGTGAATCATTAGAAGAATGTGTGGGATTTTGTTTAAACTTGGTTTGAGAATCCAGAGGATTTTTTTCTCAATTCTGTAACTCTAAAATTATAAATTTCCTCATCTTGGCCAATGGTTTTCAAATTGTGTTCATTGGAACATGGAGGGACAGGAGGTGGGATCCAAATGGAATTCTAGGAATCCCTTACCTATCCCAAATCCTCACACAGAGCAACTAGAGCAGCCTGATTTTATTTTCTGTATTTGCCACATTTCAGTTGATTAAATGGTTCAGCAGCTTGAAGAAAAACAAGTTAGAACATTACTTCTGAAAGATAAGAATGCTTTTTAAAAATATGACCATACTACCACTATCACAAACTAAAAATAACAGCACTTAAGCTAAAGGTCCTTTTAATGTGATTGACATCCAGCTATATCCCTCTATTATGCTTACTGCCTTGGTACATTATTTTCTCTGCCTGACAGTTGACAATGACACACCTGTTACTCTGGGGGTGTATCTTACCAAGAAGGAACAGAAGAAACTTCGAAGGCAAACAAGGAGGGAAGCACAGAAGGAACTACAAGAAAAAGTCAGGCTGGGTCTGATGCCTCCTCCAGAACCCAAAGGTACGTATATTAGAGACAGGAAAGAAAGGGTGGCAAGTTTATCTCTAATTTAGAGGAACTTTAGTGTCTCTCTATATTCAGGTGCTTTCTGCTTCTCAGCAATGTTCATTGGTCCTTTTCTTCCTTTCATAAATGTGTTACCAGCTTAAAAAGATCAACATATTCATTAGTGAGGTCATTTAAGGCTTATTTTTAAGTATTGATCATATAACACTGATCTTACTGGAAAAATAATGGTCTTGAAATTCATTAAGATAGTAGTTGTAGTATTTGCATAGAGTTGTTATGGACGTAATTCTTAATATTTGACAGGTGCAAATATAGTTTTAAAAACCTTACTCCTATAGCTTCCATTATCATTCAGTAATATTTTGGTCACTAAATACTGTGATCGAATGAAAAATAATAAGGAAATTTAGTTCCTAATCTTTCATAAACTTTCAAACAATGTGAATAATTGCATACCAACTATTTAGATTAATTGGGTGATCTTACACAAATGCTGTGTTAATTGGATGGGCTTTTCAAGATAGGAGTTTTTAGAGAAGTGAATTTTGAGTGGAGATTTGAAATAGGTGAACTATATGAATTGGTAGACAAGAGATGAAAGGTTATCTCAGCTGGAGAAGTAACTTTGGATATTGATTTCTGTCCTCTCTCCACTGCAGTGAGAATTTCAAATTTGATGCGAGTATTAGGAACAGAAGCTGTTCAAGACCCCACGAAGGTAGAAGCCCATGTCAGAGCTCAGATGGCAAAAAGACAGAAGTAAGTGCCATGGGATTGGGTGGAAACCCAGGGCAAGTACCTTTCCCAAACTCTTGTGGGGGTTCCATATTTGGAGGGAGGGGAGAGTTCTCTGTTGCTCTCTCTTTCCCTCAGCCCTGCCTCTGATCTTCAATGCCTTTCTCACTTGTGGATGTCCTTCCTGTCACGACAGAGCACATGAAGAGGCCAACGCTGCCCGAAAACTTACAGCAGAACAGAGAAAGGTCAAGAAAATTAAAAAGCTTAAAGAAGACATTTCACAGGGGGTACACATATCTGTATATAGGTAGGTGTCCAAACTGGGCCAGCCTTTCCCTTAGAAATACCAAAACATTTCCAAGCCTAAAATATCCTATTTCTCCAGGAAGCATTAAGGTTCTTACCTCCAGTAATTATATCCTTATCCTGATGTATTGCAGTAATCCTTTTATTCCCACTCCAAAATGCACTTTATACATTGTATATATTTCTACTTTTATGTTGATTTAATGTTTTTATTTTATGTTCAGTACAGTGTATAATCTGTTTTTTAAATATGCTCTTGTTTAGTAACTAGTAAAGTGGTCATTATAAATAACGAATTCTTATTAAGGTAAAAAATTCTAACAATACAAAGGCACTTGCTGAAAAAGTCCCCTTCTTTTTTCTGTTCCCTCAGGACCACTCACTATAGGTAATTGCTGCTAATGGTTTTTCATGTATCCTTCTAGAAATTTCTCATGTGTAGCTTTATGACTGCTTTGCAGCATCTAGAGGGCAAATAATTTGTTGATTTTTACACTGTCAAGAACAAGTAGCTTATATATATTTTTGGATGATGGTGAATACCTCTTCCATTCTTTTGATTACCTGTACAGTGCTAGACTTTGAATTATAGACAGTGGAAATACTTCTAGACTCATCAGTTCTACCTTACAAGCATTAGTGTATTTGCTTACTTCAGATGCCTTTGTTTTTAGAGAGAAAACAATTTTGGATTCATGTGTTTATTTGCCATTCCATTCAGGCAGATACTGATGCTAAACTAAAAGCCATAACTAAACTTTCCCCTCTCCAGAGTTCGAAATTTGAGCAACCCAGCCAAGAAGTTCAAGATTGAGGCCAATGCTGGGCAACTGTACCTGACAGGGGTGGTGGTACTGCACAAGGATGTCAACGTGGTAGTAGTGGAAGGGGGTGAGTCTGAAAAAATTGAGGGAGACTGTCCCCAGGCAACCCTAGGGTTTGAACCGATTAGCATGGTGGGGAGAAAGGAGAGAAAAAGTATTTTAGAGCCATACCTGGGTATAATATCTTGGGCCTCTGTTTCTCTGTTTATTGGAATAGAAGGACCTAAGCTATGATTCCTGGGATTGTTTCAACTTCCACATTAGTTTCTGAGCATTGAATAAGCTCAAAGATTCTTTCTACCCATCATCCTCCACAACTCTGGCAAAATTCTCCTTCTCTGTTTCCAGGCCCCAAGGCCCAGAAGAAATTTAAGCGTCTTATGCTGCATCGAATAAAGTGGGATGAACAGACATCTAACACAAAGGGAGATGGTGAATGGGGGGTTAGATGGGATTAAGAGGGAGGTGGGATGGTACTCTGTCCGTTCATCTGTTCCCTCCCTCTGGGACTTTTGCTAACACCAGATGATGTTTCACAAACTTTAGAAAGACCCATTTGGACTATGAGCATGCTAGATATTCATACAGTATTTATTACATGATCATATTCATGAGTGTTAGTTATCCTTCTGCCTGTCCTTTAAGGCCTTTCTACCAGCTGATTTCCCAATCTGCCAGGATCTAGATACTAGTTATATGACTGTATAGTTTATGGAAATTCAGCAAGCTGCACATTTTATGTGCATTGTCTGTATTGTATTATACTTTGATAAAGTGTTTTAAAAGGTTGAAGGTGAAAAAACATTTTCAGGTCATAAAAATATATCTGCTTTGTTCTAGAAAATATACTTTTCATTCTTTTGCCCAACTTTATCTAATCTTAAATATCTGACATCTTGGCCAACATTCTTCCATCAGTATTCATTTCTTCCCTTTTTTGAAGACCTAGTTAACATTTAACATGTACAAAGAGCCTTACTTTTCTTCGTTTTGCTTAATTTGGCCCTCTTTTTGTTTGTTTGAAGTACATTTTTTACTATAATTGACCTATATTTTATTTTGTTTTGCAAGTGTTCCTAAGATGTTTTCCTTTGGTATTATCTGCCCTCTTCGTTAGACTACAAGCTCCTTGAGAATAGACTTTGTCATGTTGGTATCTGAAGCCTAGTTCTCACAGTACTTAGGACAACTTTTTATTGTTGATTGCTTATCTTCTGTTTATTTCCTTATTCCCAATACCTGGCATAGCTCTTGACACATAGTAGGTACTAAATGTTTGTTGTACTAGTGCCCCTACTTACGTGGAGTTCCCAGTCTAAAATGGGGGAAATAAAGAGTAACAGAAGGTATTTGATCCTAATACATGGGAAAGGGTGACAGTAGTTCAAAGAATTTGGGTAGACCTGAACATGGTCTGCTTAGAATCTAAATCTTGGTCTCTGGTCTGTTTAGAGCAAGATTTAGCTTTATTGTCTTTTCCAGATGATGAGGAATCTGATGAGGAAGCTGTGAAGAAAACCAACAAATGTGTTCTAGTCTGGGAGGTAGGTGATCCTTTGTTAAACACTGAAGCAGAATTTGAGCTAATCCCTTAAGTAATTTGTTTCTTCTTAGAATTAATTGTTAAATGTTTGGCAGCAAATTGTTCCTGATTATATTTTAGTTAAATTGGTAAGTATATAGGATATGCCATCTGGGGAAGAGTATGGAAAATTGGTGGCAAAAATACAAATTCTCAACTGAGTTTATTTCAGTCATGGATAGGAGACTTGGAAAGAGGGAAATGGATTGTGGGATTTTTCCTTCAGATACAGTGAAAGAAGTACTAGACTTAAGAATATAAAGTTGGGAGTTTGGGTAGTAACCCTTACTAGCTGTGCAACTGGGTGACTCAATACCAAATCTATTGTTTTGTCTATAAAATATGGATATTTCCCTCACTATAGTCTTTTTTTTTTGAGAACCTAGTAAGATTACTGTGTAATAGTGCTTTTTAAAATGTGACTAAATCATTCCTCAAATGGAGCTTTTTTTAAGGTTATACAACTCCTTCATCTCTGAAATCTTTCTTGTGAACTATTACTAGTTCTGAAGAATGAATGTTTGTTAAGCCAAGATGTGAAGTAACGATCGTTCATCCTTTGTGAAATGTAGAATATCCTATTTCTCCAGGAAGCATTACACGTTTCTTTCCTCAGTAACTGTGTTTTATCTTGATGTATTACATTAGTCCTTTTATTCCCATTCCAAAATACATTTTATGCACTGTAAATATTTTCTACCTTTGTGTTTATTTAATGTGTTCATTTTATTCTTTCATGTTGATACATTTTTTTAAAGTGCTCATGTTTAGTAACTAGTTATTATAAAAGTAGCACATTATTACAAAAATAGTAAATGCTTATTAAAGTAAATTCTAACAACACAGAAAAGCACTTAGTTAAATAGTACCCTTCCAATTCCCTGATTGTTTAAGACACTCTTTATAGGTAATTGCTAATGTTTTTCATGTATCTTTCTGTCCTATCCCAAACTCCTCCAATTCATGCATACAATTAGGTCATCATAACCATAATACCTGTTTCTCTGTCTTATAAGTCCCCACCTGCATATTTAACATCCTGGCCCCTTCATCTCTTCCAAATTCTCTTCCACTTATCTCTGAGAGCCCTCAGGAATTGTATCTCAGATTCAGAAAGCCAGGATCTATCACAGCTTCTTACTGGCATCTGACCCTGAAAGCCTCTTGAGGTAGAACTTGGCGACTGCCTTGCTGCTGGTGTCTTTGGTGAGAATGTACTGTACCACCCAGTACTGTATCTTCTTCTGTTCTCTTTCAATAGCCACTTGTCTCTTGCTCCCATTCCCTTTGCCCCTGTATTGTTCCTTATCAGTGGCCCCAAAGCCTCCTGCGTGTATACAGGATCTCACAAAATCTTATGGAAAGACTCCTTGAGGCCTGTAGTTCTCTGTTTTCTCCCTGAAGGCCCAAATCTAGTTCTTGAGGCCTAGTGAGCAACAAGTTCATCCTATCTCACCTTCTGTAGTCCTTCCTGACCTGCTCTTCCACCCAGGCACCAGAGCACAGAACTCCTCTCATTCTCCATTCAGCCAAAAAAACTGAAACCCTTAATGTATATAAATTGATGAAAACTCATTCAGTTATCCAAGGAGGTGGAGATTAGAATTCCTTTTACCATACAATCACATTCACCTAGGCACACTGTTCTCCAAATGTTACTAAATTTTTTAAAAGAATAACGTGTGATTTAAATTAGAAGTTGCAGTGCTTTTATTATAAATTTTGTCTGTCCCAGGGTACGGCCAAAGACCGGAGCTTTGGGGAGATGAAGTTCAAACAGTGCCCTACAGAGAACATGGCTCGAGAGCACTTCAAAAAGCATTGCGCTGAACACTATTGGGACCTTGCGCTGAGTGAATCTGTGTTGGAGTCTACCGACTAATACTACTCCAAACCCTTGCCCCTCCCCTCTTGCCTTTGTCTCTTAAGTCCTTGCCCTTATTCTACTTCCCAACCCAGCCCCATGTGTGTGTGTGTGATCTCAGAACTGTACCAAGCCAATACGGGGGACAAAGGGAGAACACCTGGCTCCCTTCCCCAGTTGGCCTGGAGCTGCCCTTTATTCACCTATGTGCATATGATTAAAGAGTTATTTTTAAAGTTGGTATGATATTTTTCACACAGTCATACATATTGGAATTTGGGTCATCAGGCCATTTCTCCAGACTTCCAGCAATTGCTGTGAAAAAAAAAAGTGTCACTAGTATTTATGTATCTATAAATGGATGGAAGGATGAATGGGTATATATTTTTGAGGTCTAAAGGAAATTTCTGACCTCATCTTGGAGCCAGATAGATAAATACTGTTTTTCTGGAGCAGACTGAAGCAGTAAGAGGTGTTAAGTACATAAAGGAGGGGGTCAATAAAAGAGTGTCCATCTCTTAACCTTCAGTGGATGGGAGTCACGGCGTAGACAGAATACCTGTGGTCTAAGTAGTCTGTCTTGCCAATGGGTTTCACGTCCAGGCAAGTTCACAGTGGATTCAGTGGGACTGGGGAATGACAATAGAATGCTCGGGGTGAAAGGGTTTATTATCCAGCTAGTTCTCCCAGCGATAGGTTGAGCACTAGAGTACGTCTGGAGGTCTACTATTCTCCTTTGTCTCTGCCTCCACGCAGAGCACTGGGCAGAGCTCTTCACATAGACTGAGTCAATAATAGCTTATTGCCTACAGTTGTGGAAGCAGTAGCCCAGCAGCAGGCCAGTTACATCAACAAGTAGTTTAGGTTCAGGTGAGGATCCTGGCCATAGGAACCTTCACTTAATCCACACTCCAACCCTCCAGGATTCTTGTTACATGGTCTACATGCTCAATCTTCCGCAGTGGTCTCTGTGCAAGAAAGCTGGAGCACTGTAACTGGATTCCACAACAGCAACAGGATGACAACATAGAGATAACAAAAACTAAGATACAACAAAAACTTTGATACAGGTAACAAAAGATAATCCTCAAGCCTGAGGAGGTTATTTCAGCTATATTCAAAATCAGTTCTACTCAGATGAGTGTGACTCACACTTGGTACAGATAGGGAGCTCCATTCACCCCAGCGAGTAACAGATTTTTTGCAGGGTGTGTGCCCAATCCACAAAGACATTAAGGGTGATAAGACAGTTTTAATGACACCAAAATAGGCAAATCTTATCCACCAGGTAGGATGCCTTCAAGAGAGTGGTCCTCTGACAGGATTGTGGCAGGAAGGGGGTCCCATCCAGGTCTAGTATACCATAGCTTTAACCCTCTCCCCATGGGGGTTACTGAGGGGTCTATATATAGTGCTACTGGAGGTGCATGCACTGGCCATAATGATAAAACTCCCCAGTAAGATGCTCCTACCTTCTGGTCATTCAGGATATACTACTGTGATCTTTGGGGGCCACTCTGCTGTGACTTCAGGACTACACAGGAAGCCAGCTTTCAGGCCTTGTCCCCAAGGTGCCAGGAGGGTCAGCCATCATTTGTGCATGTGTTAAAATATCCAAGGCCACTTCCACTCAATGGAGTCTCCAAGGTTTAGTGCAGTTGGTACTGGCTGCAAGATATTCTGGGGGCCAAACCACAGCATCAACGATTTTTCTTTGGTTTGTATTTGCAGTTGTATAGGGGAGACAGCCATATGCATTATCATGTCTACAGGGCTCAGGGCTCCCTTTAGGGGTTTCTCATTCAAATGCCATAGCACTATCCATAAGCAGACTGACCATCCCTGCAGACAACTGGTGTCTGACTTCAGTCGTTTGTACCTCTCTATCGTGCCTGCCGCGATAGGACTTTATGGCACATGAAACATCCATTTGATTCCCAACTGTTGCACCCATTCTTGTAGTGCATGTCCAGTAAAGTGGGTACCCTGATCACTCTCAATTACCTGTGGTTGGTCATAGGCAGCAAAGAGAAGCTCCAGGCCTCTTTTGGTTATCTGTTGGTCTGCACCATGTGTAGGAAAAGCAATCAGAAATCTAGCAGTTGTGTTCACACAAGTCATGGCATATCAGTACCCTCTGACATGGGCAGAGGCCCAATATAGTCTATCTTCCCCCTGACGAGGGGTATTGGCCCCTTAGCTATTGTCCCATGTTGCTGTGGAACTTGATCTAAGTCCCTTTTAGAGCATACAATGCACTCCTGCAGGGCTCTGCTGACTTCTTCAAAGGTCAAAGGTAAGTCCCACTGACAGGCTACAACCCACTTTGTCTTTTGCCTTGCATGCAGCAAATGCTGATGTAACCATTGGCCTACATCAGAGGCAGGCTTTCCTTCTAGCCAGTGCACCTGGGCCAATTCATCTGCTTCATCATTTCCTGGGGATGTCAAAGGCAAATGAGCTGTCACGTGATATACTGTAACTGTTTTAGTCTGACCACAGGCCCATAAGTTTTGCCATAATTCTTGCTCTCAAAGGGGTCAGTGACCAACCAACCAGTTGGCATGGTACCGTGTCGGTAACCAACAGGGTCAAGCCCCGATAGACGGCCCAGCTGTCAGTGCAGACAACTATTGGGGAGAGCTCCTGGGTGATCACGAGCCATACTGCCCACAACTCTGCCCATTGACTGTTCTTCCCCTCATCATCTTCCATTCATATTGTCTCAGTCTTAGGATGGAAAGCTACGGCCCTCCATTTTGGGGACTGCCAATGGCTGGAGCTGTCTGTGTACCATTCATCTTCAGGTACAGGGGCTCTTCCCTTCTAATAAGGACTCTCTGCTACTAATGGTTCTAATGGTTCTAAAGGAAATTTTTCCTGCTTTTCGCTAGCATATGTCACTGGCCCCAATAGGTGTTGGAGTTCTTCACTCAAGGGGTTACTAGAAGGGGCACTACGCTGCTGTAGGTACACACTCCACTTGGCTAGTGTGGGTGTTTGTGCCACAGCACTCCTTGGCTTTAGGGTCCAGTCTCGTACTCACCCCATTATGGGATAGGTGGTTGTTGCCTTTATCAGGGCCATTCCAGTGATTGGTTCTGTAGCCAGCAATACACAGCATCGAATTGTTTTTCTATCAAAGTCTATCATACCTCTGCTCCTTTCCAGAGTTGCGACCAGAATCCAATAGGTTGGCGAGTTCGTTCAAGCCACTGCCAGAGACCCCAGCCATAACCATCTTCAGTCACATGAACATGTGGGACCTTGATGGATCTATCACACTCAAGGCCTGCGAGGCCTTGACTGCCCATTTTATTATAGTTAGTAAAGGCAAATGCACATGTCTCATCCCAGTCCCAACAACTGGTAAGAGGGCTTCAGAATTTGTGCCAAGTGCAGGATAAACACCCTCCAGTAGCCTTAAATTCTTCCTCTGAGTAGCAGACCATATTTCTTCCCATGCTTTCATTGCTTTACCCTCTCCTAAGTCTGCTACTGTATGGGTAACCTCACTTATGGGCTGCCCTAAGTGAGGGGCAATAATGGCCACTAGAGGCTCAAAGAGGGATGTGGGAGCCATTTGAAGCACATTTCAAATGAAGAAAACATTTCTCATCCCTTCAGTAAAAGGCTCCTCATCTGGGCCATAATTCTCTGGACTATACATCTATTTCTTATGCCTAGCTCCCATAATACCTATTGGGAGCTCAGCATATGTCTGCCATCTAGCAGGGGAGGATGGTAAATCACCCTGATTGGCCCACACAGGACGAAGTGCATCCATAAGCCAATCAAGGAGGGAGTGATTTCCTGGGGTCTGTGCATTTTGTAATTGCTACCTCAAGACAGAATGAACTCTTAGGGAAGCCAGCTTTCCCATCTCTGATCCCGACAGAACAATTGCATCCCTCCTAAATCCCACAGACGCAGGTACCAAGTTGATATTGACTCTGAGGACTTCTGCCTAAACCGGGAGCCCAAATCTACCAGCTCAGCCTGAGTATAGGGGCGGACCATAGAGTGCTCCACGACCTGGGAAGGAGGCTTCTCCTCTCCTGAAGGAAACCTCGTTTGCTGTGTCTTTATTTTCTTTCAACCACTGGGCATGCTTTTCATAGAGGAAGGGTTGGTGCCTCTAGCACCACCCCTCATCCTTCCCAGTTCCTTCATTTCTGGGATGGATGACACCTTTCTCTCACTCCCCTGAGTGCCTCCTCTGCTACATCCTTTACCTTTTCTACAGTACCTTGATGCAATGCTAGCTCAGTCTTCAACAGCTCTCTTACCTTCACCTCAATACCCTGCAGCTGGCATTTTCATGCCACCTCTTCCTGTGCTTCTCGCAGGAGTATGTCCTTCTCCTCCATGGCCTTTGCCTCCTTCAGAGCACCTGGCAGCATGCTGTCTCATTCTGTAAGGAATCTTTTTCCTGATCCACTGGACCTCACAGCTCATGTTCTTGCACTGCCTCTTCTTATGCTTTTTGCAAGTCTGTTCTTTTCTTCATGGCCTTTACTTCTTCCACAGTACCTCATAGTGATGCCATTTCAGTCACCAAAAAAATTTTTACCTCCCCAATGGCACCTCGCAGCCGGCGTTCTAGTGCTGCATCCCCTCGTATCAATGCAATTTCATTCTTTAGTGGATCCACAGCAGTTTAGTTCGCAGCTTGCGTTCTCGTGCTGCCATTTCTTGTCTCTTTCAGGAGCATGTTCTTGTTATCTGAAGACTTTTTTAATAGTATGAGAAGCAGCCAACCTACAGTTCCCGCTGCCTCACAAGCACTCTCTTTTTCAAAGGACCTACTTACTATACCAAGGGACACCCCTACTGCCTCGGTGTCACCTCCACCTGCCTCCAGTCCTGGGATGGGGTCCAGCCCTCTAGGATGGAAGCCATCTGTCTGGCCAATGGGTTTCTGCCCCAGGCAAGTTCACTATGGATTCAATGTGACCAAAGAAGTGACGGTAGAACATTCTTGGGGTGAAAGGGTTATACCCAACTTTATTCCCATGGTGACAGGTCAATCAATAGAATCCCATCCACTCAGAGCAAGTCTGCATGCAGCAAGCCGGTCTCTGCCTCTGGGCCTCTGTACCCTCGCAGCTGTCTCAATTTCTGTCCTCAGCACTGCCACCACTCCAGCCTCTGCTCTGCTCTCCTGTAGCCTTGCAGCCATGCCACCATGTCGCCCAGACCACTGGGCAGGGTTCTTTATATAGAATCAATAATGATGTACTGCCCACACGTGTGTAGTGAGCGAGCCAACCAGGACCAGGTGAGAATACTGGCCACAGGAACCTTCACTTTATCTACACAACCTCAGACCATATACCCACTGGGGGATGGTTGACTGTCTCCCCATTCACAGGGGCAACTCACTGGAGCACCCCTCCCATAAGGGCAGCCTGTTCTTTTCCTTGGTCAACAATGAATCCTGCTGAAGTTGCCAATTGTCTTGTCAACAGGTTTCAGCCCTGGGCAAATTCACTGGGGATTCAATGAGACTGAGGAATGACAATGGAACTTTCTTGGGGTGAAAGGGTTTATTACCCAGCTTGTTCTCCCAGCAACAGGTCGAGCACTAGAATTACATCTGCATCCAACCGTCTGAGGGTCTGTAATTCTCCTTCATCTCTGCCTCCACACAGAGCACTGTGCAGAGCTCTTTATATAGTGACTCAGTTGATAATAGCTTATTGCCTAGGGTGTGGAAGCAGTAGCCTAGCAACAGGCCAGTTATATTATCAAGTAGTTTAGGTTCAAGTGAGGATCCTGGCCATAGGAACCTTCACTTTATCCACATAGTCTTAACGGGAAATCAGTTCTTCAAACAGGTGCATATATGGGAATGCGTGTTGCGGTGAAGTGGACACAGAGTTCTAGGAGGATGTTATGGGTCAGTTTGTAAAGCAGAATAGGATTCATGAATTTAGCCTATTTCCTCTTATTACTAATTTAAGAAAAAAAATTCTAAAGGACAGTGCATAGTTTCTTTTTTTCCTGAATATCTGATTGGATGTGGTTCTTTCTAAGCATTTAATGTTTCTAGTTTGACTTCAGGAGTACTCGGGTCAGAACAACTATCCATTTGTGGGGAAGTTGGGGTTCCTATGGCCAGGATCCTCACTGAACTTAAATCACCTGATGATGTAACTGGCTTGTTGCTAGGCTACCGCTTCCACACCTTTAGGCAATAATCTATTATTGCGCTATATAGAGAGCTGGCCCAGTGCCCTGGGCAGAGGCAGACACGCTAGTGCTCAACCTGCCTCAGGGAGAACAAGCTGGGTAATAAATCCTTTCATCCCAAGAATGTTTTGCTGTCAATTTCTTTGGTCACACTGAACCCATAGTGAACTTGCATGGGGCTGAAACCCATTGGCAAGACAATTGGCAAAAGTCAGCAGGGTTCACTGTTGACCAAGGAAAAAGACAGGCTGCCCTTATGGGAGGGGTGCTTCAGCGGGCTGCCCCTGTGAATGTGGAGACAGTGGATTGTCCCCCAGTCAGTATGTGGTCTGAGGTGGCTTGCCTCCTAGAGGACTGGGCCCCACCCTAGGACTGGAGGGAAGTGGAGGTGACACCTGAGGCTGTAGGGGTGGCCTTGGTATAGTAAGCAGATCCTTTGAGAAGCAGAGTGCCCGTGAGGCAGCGGGGACTGTGGGCTGGCTGCTTCTCACAGTCTTAAAAAGGTCTACAGAGGAGACCCAAGAAATGGCGGCATGAGAATGCAAGCTTCAAACCTCTGTGGATTCCCTGAGGAAGGAGATGGCCTTGATGTGGGAGGAGGCAGCACAAGACCACTGGCAGCAAGGTGACATTGGAGACGAAACTGCAGCGCTGCCAGGGGTTCTGAAGGAGGAAGAGGCCATCAAGGAAAAGGACGAACTCCTGAGGGATGCCCAGGCAGAGGTGGCACGAGAATGTCAGCTGCGAAACATTGAGGTGAAGATAGGAGAGCTGCTGAAGATTGAGCTGGCATTGCTGCGAGGGACGGTAGAAAAGGTGAAGGTTGTAGCAGAGGAGGCACTCAGCAGAGGGGAGAGAAAGGTGCCATCAGCCCCAGAAATGGAGGAGCTGGGGAAGGATGAAGGGGTGGTGCCGGAGGCACTGGCCCCTCCTGTATTGAAAGCATGCCCAGTGGTTGTAAAGAAAATAAAGACCCAGCAGCTGAAAGTTCCCCAAGGAGAGGAGGAGCCCCGTCCCCAGGTCGTGGAGCACTCTATGGTCCACCCCTATACTCAGGCTGAGCTGGTGGATTTGGGCTCCCAGTTTAGGCAGAAGCCCTCGGAGTCAATATCAGCTTGGCTCCTGTGTCTGTGAGACTTAGGGGTGGATGGAACCGTTCTGTCGGGATCAGAGATGGGAAAGCTGTCTTCCCTGACAGTGCAGCCTGCCTTGAGGCAGCGATTACAAAATGCACATCAGACCCCAGGGAGTCACTCCCTCCTCGATTGGCTTATGGCTGCACTTTTGAGCTGTGTGGCCCAATCTGGGTGATCTACCACCCTGTCCTGTTAGATGGCCGATGTATGCTGAGCTCCAACAGGTGTTATGAGAGCTAGGCAGAAGAAATGCCATCTATAGTCCAGAGAATTATGGCCCAGATGAAGAGATTTTCACTACTGGGATGACAAATATTGTACTTCAAATGGCTCCTACATCCCTCTTTGGGTCTCTAGTGGCCATTCTTTCCCCTCACTTAGGGCATCCCATAAGCGAGGTGACACATACAGTAGCAGACTTGGAGAGGCTGAAGCAATGAGAATCCAGAAAGAATTAAGACCTGTTACTCACAAGAAGAATTTACAGGGTCCCAAGAAGGTTATGAGGACACAGATGTGGGTTGATTTAATATGGGCAGGTGCAGATGGAAGGAATTTAGATGGGAAGTCAAATAGGATCTTACTAGAGCTATGGCAACAGCTGAAACCAGAGCAGCAGTTCCAGCTATTAAGGCCAAAGAGGCAGAGGTCAGAGACAGAGCCACGAGTCCGGCCTGTGTGTCTGCAAGACTTCCTGCTGGAGAGCGAGCCAACCTCACTTGAGGCCACACAGGAAGGTGATTGGGGAATATGGTTTGACTGAGGGAAAGGTCAAGGTATCTGCCCTGAGGGACTGGTGGGGGCAGGGGGACCGGAGGCCACATGCTAAAATAACTATCCATTGGTCCCCAGTGAACATACAATGTGTCCTGGCTCTGGTGGACACTGGGGCTGAATGTTCACTGATTCATGGTAACCCTGAGCAGTTCCCCAGGACGCCCACTATCATAGATGGATATGGGGGAAAGGCTATCAGAGTGAAAAAAGCCCAAATCCCTTTGGGATTAGGTTGTCTACTGCCAAAGGAATAAACTCTGTATATATCTCCTATCCCTGAGTATATTTGGGGGATTGATATCCTGCAGGGTCTATGGTTGCAGACCACTGCAGGTGAGTTTATACTGAGAGTACATGTGATAAAGGCAGTTCTGATGGGACATGCTAGGCACCCGCCCATAGCTTTGCCTGTACCTCGGCGGGTGACTAATACCAAACTGTACAAACTACCTGGAGGACATAAAGAGATTAGAGAAACTCTCCAGGAGCTGGAAAAGGTGGGTATTATAAAGCCCACCCATAGTCATTTCAATTCCCCAGTGTGGCCAGTAAAAAAGCCAGATGGCTCCTGGCAGATGACTGTGAATTATGGAGAACTGAATAAGGTCATACCCCTATGCATGCTGCTGTCCCCTCTATTGCAGGCTTGATGGATACCCTCAGCCATGAACTAGGAACATACCATTATGTGGTAGATATTGCCAATGCCTTTTTTTCCATTGACATTGAGCAGGAAAGTCAGGAACAGTTTGCCTTCATGTGGGAAGGACAGCAATGGACTTTCACCATCCTTCCACAGGGATACCTCCACAGCCCCACCATCTGTAATGGACTTGTAGCCCAGGACTTGGCCACATGGGAGAAACTGCCAATGGTGTGGCTGTACCATTATACTGATGATGTCATGCTCACGTCCGATTCTCTTTCAGATCTAGAAGGTGCAACACCTAGACTGCTGCAACATTTACAGGAGGAAGGATAGGTTGTGAACAGCACCAAGGTTCAGGGACCTGGTTTGTCTGTCACATTCTTGGGGGTTGTCTGATCGGGTAAGACCAAAGTTATACTAGAATCAGTTATAGACAAAGTGCAGGCCTTTCCTACCCCCACAACAGTGGCATTGCTACAGGACTTTCTGGGTCTTCTAGGCTACTGGAGAGTGTTTATCCCGCACTTGGCACAAATTCTGAAGCCCTTATGCCGATTGGCATGAAAGGGTGTCAGGTGGGACTGGGATGAGACATGTGCATTTGCCTTCTCTACAGCAAAATGGGCAGTCAAGGCCGTGCAGGTATTGAGTGTGACAGACCCATCAAGGCCCTGTGAGCTGGACATTCATGTCACTGAAGACGGTTATGGCTGGGGTCTCTGGCAGTGGCTTGAGAGAACTCACCAACCCATTGTATTCTGGTCACAACTCTGGAAAGGGGCAGAGGTACGATACACTTTGAGAGAAAAACAATTGGCTGCCATGTATCATGCCTTGCTGGCTACAGAACCCATTACTGGAATGGCCCCCGTAAAGGTAATAAGTACTGATCCCATCTTGGGAGTGGGTACAAGACTGGACCCAAAAGCCAAGGAGTGGTGTGGCACAAATACCCACACTAGCCAATTGGGGTGCTTACCTACAGAAGTGTAGTGCCCTCTCTAGTAGTCCCTTGAGTGAAGAACTCCAACGCTTGTTGGAGCCAGTGACATATCCTAGTGAAAAGCAGGAAGAACTTGCTTTTGAACCATTAGTAGCAGAGAGTCCCTATCAGGAGGGAAGAGCCCCTATACCTGAAGATGCATGGTATACAGATGGCTCCAGCTGTGGGCAGCCCCCAAAATGGAGACAATATGGATGGAAGATGGTGAGGGGAAGAACAGCCAATGGGCAGAGTTGTGGGCTGTGTGGCTTGTGATCAGCCAGGAGCTCTCCCCTATTGTTGTCTCCACTGACAGCTGGGCTGTCTATCAGGGCTTGACCCTGTGGTTACCAACCTGGTACCATGCCAACTGGCTGGTTGGTCACCAACCCCTTTGGGGTCAAGAATTGTGGCAATACTTAAGGGACTGTGGTCAGACCATATGACAGGTCATTTGCCACTGGCATCCCCAGGAAATGATGAAGCAGATAAATTGGCCCAGATATGTTGGTTAGAAGGAAAGCCTGCCTCTGATGTAGCCCAATGCCTACATCAGCGTTTGTTGCATGCAGGGCAAAGGGATTGTGGGCTGTAGTCTGTCAGTGGAGCTTGCCTTTGAGCTTTGAAGAAGTTAGTAGAGTCTGGCAGGAGTGTGTCATGTGCTCCAAAAGGGACTTACACTGAGTTTCACAGCAACATGGGACAATAGCTAAGGGCCTATACCCCTTGTCAGGTGGCAGATAGACTCTATTGTGCCTCTACCTGTGCCAGATGGATATCGGTATGCGATGACTTGTGTGGACACAGCTACTGGACTTCTGGTTGCTTTTCCTACCCTTTGTGCCGACCAGCAGATGACCAAAAGAGGCCTGGAGCATCTCTTTGCTGCCTATGGCCGACCACAGGTAATTGAGAGTGATCAGGGCACCCAATTTACTGGACATACACTGCAAGAATAGGTGCAACAGCTGGGAATCAAATCGAAGTTTCATGTGCCATATAATCCTACCACAGCAGGCATGATAGAGAGGCACAATGGCTTGTTAAAATCCAGACTAAAGTCAGATACCAATAGTCTGCGGGCATGGTCAGTCTGCTCATGGACCGTGCTACAGCATTTGAATGACAGACCCGGAAAGGGAGCCCTGAGCCCCGTAGACATGTTAATACATATGGCTGCCTCCCCTATACAACTACAAGTACAAACCAAGGAAGAATCACTAAAGCTAAGGTTCAGCCACCAGAATAATGTCTTGCTGCCAGCACCAACTTCACTGAATCCCGGAGGCTCCATTGAGTGGATGTGGCCTTGGACCTTTCGACACATGGACCAATGATGGCCTGCTCTCCTGGCACCTTGGGGACAAGGCCTGGAAGCTGTCCTCCTGTGTATTCCTGGAATAACAGCAGAGTGGCTGCCAAAGGTCACAGTAGTATATCCTGAATGGCCAGAAGGTAGGAGCATCTTACCAGGGAGTTTTGTTTTATCATTATGGCCAGTGCATGCACCTCCAGTAGCACTATATATAGACCCTTCAGGAACCCCCACAGGAAAGTATGGTATACTAGACCTGGAAGGGACCCGCCTTCCTGCTACAGTCCTATCAGAGGACCACTCTCTTGCATGCATCCTACCTGATGGACAAGATTTGCCTATGTTGGTAGCATTAAAACATGTGTCTTATCACCCCTAAAGTCTTTGTGGATTGAGAACTTCCTCTGGTTTGAGAATTATTATAATTTTTGTTATTAGGAACCTCCTCTGGCTTGAGGATTATTAATTTTTGTTAGCTGTATCAAAATCTTGCTGTATCTTAATTTTTATTATCGCTAAGTTGTTATCATCTGTTACTATTGTGGAATCTGGTTACAGTGCTCCAGATTTCTCACACAGGGACCATTGTGGAAGATTGAAAGCATATAGATTGTAAGGCAAGAATCCTGGAGGGTTGGAGTGTTGGGAAGCTGGGGTTCCTATGGACAGGATCCTCACTGAACTTAAACCACCTCATGATGTAACTGCCCTGTTGCTAGGCTACCGCTTCCACACCTTTAGGCAATAAGCTATTATTGTGCATTATATAGAGAGCTCGGCCCAGTATTCTGGGCAGAGGCAGAGAGGTTAGTGCTTGACATACCGCCGGGAGAACAAGCCAGGTAATAAACACTTTCACCCCAAAGAACGTTTTGCTGTCAATTTCTTTGGTCACACTGAATCCATAGCGAACTTGCCCGGGGCTGAAACCCATTGGCAAGACACCATTGAAGTCCAGAATTCTTAAACCACATGTATTCTTCCATTTCATATTAGCTGTTGAGGATATACTGGAAAGGGATGCTACACAGGAAACATTAGAGGTCACATAACTTCTGGATCATCAGAGCTTACTAGGAGGAAGTGTTGGAGAATAGATACTTGACCAGAAGTCAAAGCATTCTGTTAAAGAATTAACCTTTTTTTATAAATTATGTCTTAAGTCATAGCTAGAGATCCCAGTTTTAAGGCAGTATTGGGTAGCAATAGAATAAAAGAGATGGAAAGAAACAAGGGACTGATAAAGGCCTTAAGAAAAAACTAGTACAACCTGTCTTCTTTTTTTTTTATTTTTTTTATTGAAGGGTAGTTGACACACAGTATTACATTACATTAGTTTCAGGTGTACAACACAGTGATTCAACATTTATATACATGATAATTCTAGGTACCAGCTATCACCATACCAAGCTGTTACAATATTTTGACTATATTCCTTATGTTATACATTACATCCCGGTTACTTATTTATTTTACAATTGGAAGTGTGTACTTTTTTTGTGTGTGTGTGAGGGCATCTCTCATATTTATTGATCAAATGGTTGTTAACAACAATAAAATTCTGTATAGGGGAGTCAATGCTCAATGCACAATCATTACTCCACCCCAAGTCTAATTTTCGTCAGTCTCCAATCTTCTGAAGCATAACAAACAAGTTCTTACATGGAGAACAAATTCTTACATAGTGAATAAGTTACATGGTGAACAGTACAAGGGCAGTCATCACAGAAACTTTCGGCTTTGCGCATGCATTATGAACTATAAACAGTCAGTTCAAATATGAATACTCATTTGATTTTTATACTTGATTTATATGTGGATACCACATTTCTCCCTTTATTATTATTTTTTTAATAAAATGCTGAAGTTGTAGGTAGACACAAGATAAAGGTAGAAAACATAGTTTAGTGTTGTAAGAGAGCAAATGTAGATGATCAGGTGTGTGCCTGTAGACTATGTGTTAATCCAAGCTAGACAAGGGCAATAAAACATCCACGTATGCAGAAGATTTCTCTCAGAACAGGGGGAGTGAGGTTCTAAGCCTCACCTCTGTTGATCCCCAATTTCTCACCTGATGACCCCACTGCGACTGTGCCTGTTTTAGGTTGTTCTTCCCTTGAGGAATCTTACCCGTCTCTGGCTAACCAGTCATCTTCCGGGGCCATACAGGGAGATGTAAAGTTGGTAAGTGAGAGAGAAGCCTTATTGTTTGAAATGGTTAGCTTTTTTACTTCTTTGCATATTTATGCCCTGTAGCTTCTATGCCCAGCATTTGTCTCGAAGTATCTTTACCACTTGGAAGAATTATGATACTTGGTAAATTTGATATGAGGCACGAATTCTATTTAAGGGTTGTAATTAGGAAGGAAGAAGAAAAGCGATAGAAGTAGCAGGCGGAAGAAAACATGGGGAGATTAATTATTTCTTTGACATATCTTCTTGTAGAGTAACTTCAGCATGTATAGGTTTTAAACTACTACTTAAATTGCGCACACACATTAACATAATAGGAGTATAGTTACATAACCAAAGCATACCTGTAATTACCAGCCATCTCCAGTGAAACCAAGAAAACCAGTTAGGCACTTTAGGCATTTGTGAAAACTTATCTATGATATGGTGGATATTGTCCAACTGAACTTGAACAGTCTGAGAGAAATCAGACAAATTAAAACAACCCATTCCTGGGGAATGTTCACATCCCTTATGTTCTTTTAACAGTAAATAGTCTGTAGTTGTAAGACTTTGGAGCGCTACAATTTGCACTTCTCCAAATTCTTGGTTGAGTTCCAACAGTATAGATCCAGTCAAATTTGTTGTTTTACTGTATGCACAGGACAGCTTAGATATCTCCTTCCTCATTCCCATGGCAAGTCCAGGAACTGGTGGGATGAGTGGATCTACAGCTGTAGCAGTGCGTGGATCTTTGTTGGGGTTTTTTGATGATCATCTTCTGGCATGAGTCTTCCAGAGAGTATTGATGTTGGAAGTTCTTTTTCATATTGTATCTTAGTTCATTTTCGGGGTAGCCCAATTAGGCTTTGATCCTCTGTATAAACACAAATAGACCCTTTGCCTACACTTTTATATGCCCTTTATACCCTTGTGTAGAACTCATTGGAGGTTACCACACACGAACTGCCCTTTTTTCTTCTTTTTTTTTGGTATCACTAATCTACACTTACATGACGAATATTATGTTTACTAGGCTCTCCCCTATACCAGGTCCCCCCTATCAACCCCTTTACAGTCACTGTACATCAGCATAGCAAAATGTTGTAGAATCACTACTTACCTTCTCTGTGTTGTACAGCCCTCCCCTTTCTCCCACCCCCTCATGCATGCTAATCTTAATACACCCCTACTTCTCCCCCCCCTTATCCCTCCCTACCCATCCATCCTTCCCAGTCCCTTTCCCTTTGGTACCTGTTAGTCCATTCTTGAGTTCTGTGATTCTGCTGCTGTTTTGTTCCTTCAGTTTTTCCTTTGTTCTTATACTCCACAGATGAGTGAAATCATTTGGTATTTGTCTTTCTCCCACTTGGCTTATTTCCCTGAGCATAATACCCTCTAGCTCAATCCATGTTGTGGCAAATGGTAGGATTTGTTTTCTTCTTATGGCTGAATAATATTCGATTGTGTATATGTACCACATCTTCTTTACCATTCATCTACTGATGGACACTTAGGTTGCTTCCATTTCTTGGCTATTGTAAATAGTGCTGCGATAAACATAGGGGTGCATCTGTCTTTTTCAAACTGGAGTGCTGCACTCTTAGGGTAAATTCCTAGGAGTGGAATTCCTGGGTCAAATGGTAAGTCTATTTTGAGCATTTTGAGGAACCTCCATACTGCTTTCCACAATGGTTGAACTAATTTACATTCCCACCAGCAGTGTCGGAGGGTTCCCCTTTCTCCACAACCTCACGAACATTTGTTGTTGTTTGTCTTTTGGATGGTAGCCATCCTTACTGGTGTGAGATGATATCTCATTGTGGTTTTAATTTGCATTTCTCTGATAACTAGCAATGTGGAGCATCTTTTCATGTGTCTGTTGGCCATCTGAATTTCTTTTTTGGAGAACTGTCTGTTCAGTTCCTCTGCCCATTTTTTAATTGGATTATTTGTTTTTTGTTTGTTGAGGTGGGTGAGCTCTTTATATATTTTGGATGTCAAGCCTTTATCGGATCTGTCATTTACAAATATATTCTCCCATACTGTAGGGTACCTTTTTGTTCTATTGGTGGTGTATTTTGCTGTACAGAAGCTTTTCAGCTTAATATAGTCCCACTTGTCATTTTTGCTTTTGTTTTCCTTGCTTGGGGAGATATGTTCAAGAAGAGGTCACTCGTGTTTATGTCTAAGAGATTTTTGCCAATGTTTTTTTCTAAGAGTTTTATGGTTTCATGACTTACATTCAGGTCTTTGATCCATTTTGAATTTACTTTTGTGTATGGGGTTAGAAAATGTCCAGTTTCATTCTCTCAGATGTAGCTGTGAAGTTTGCCAGCACCATGTGTTGAAGAGACTGTCATTTCCCCATTGTATGTCCATGGTTCCTTTATCAAATATTAATTGACTATATATGTTTGGGTTAATGTCTGGAGTCTCTAACCTATTCCACTGGTCTGTAACTCTGTTCTTGTGCCAGTTCCAAATTGTCTTGATTACTATGACTTTGTAGTAGAGCTTGAAGTTGGGAAGTGAGATCCCCCCCACTTTATTCTTCTTTCTCAGGATTGCTTTGGCTATTCGGGGTCTTTGGTGTTTCCATATGAATTTTTGAACTGTTTGTTCCAGTTCGTTGAAGAATGTTGTTTGTAATTTGATAGGGATTGCATCAAATCTGTATATTGCTTTGGGCAGGATGGCCATTTTGACAACATTAATTCTTCCTAGCCAGGAGCATGGGATGAGTTTCCATTTGTTAGTGTCCCCTTTAATTTCTCTTAAGAGTGTCTTGTAGTTCTCAGGGTAAAGATCTTTCACTGCTTTGGTTAGGTTTATTCCTAGGTATTTTACTCTTTTTGATGCAATTGTGAATGGAGTTGTTTTCCTGATTTCTCTGTTGGTTCATTGTTAGTGTATAGGAAAGCCACAGATTTCTGTGTGTTAATTTTGTATCCTGCAACTTTGCTGTATTCAGATATCAGTTCTAGTAGTTTTGGAGTGGAGTCTTTGGTGTTTTTTATGTACAATATCATGTCATCTGCAAATAATGACAGTTTAACTTCTTCTTTACCAATATGGATTCCTTGTATTTCTTTGTTTTGTCTAATTGCCGTGGCTAGGACCTCCAGTACTATGTTAAATAACAGTGGGGAGAGTGGGCATCCCTGTCTTGTTCCCGATCTCAGAGGAAAAGCTTTCAGCTTCTCGCTGTTCAGTATGATGTTGGCTGTGGGTTTATCATATATGGCCTTTATTATGTTGAAGTGCTTGCCCTGTATACCCATTTTGCTGAGAGTTTTTATCATGAATGGATGTTGAATTTTGTCAAATGCTTTTTCAGCATCTATGGAGATGATCATGTGGTTTTTGTCCTTCTTTTTGTTGATGTGGTGGATGACGTTGATGGATTTTCGAATGTTGTACCATCCTTGCATCCCTGGAATGAATCCCACTTGGTCATGGTGTATGATCCTTTTGATTTATTTTTGAATTCAGTTTGCTAATATTTTATTGAGTATTTTTTGCATCTACATTCATCAGGGATATTGGTCTGTAATTTTCTTTTTTGGTGGGTTCTTTGCCTGGTTTTGGTATTAGGGTGATGTCGGCTTCATAGAATGAGTTTGGGAGTATTCCCTCCTCTTCTATTTTTTGGAAAACTTTGAGGAGAATGGGTATTATCTCTTCTCTGTATGTCTGATAAACTTCTGAGGTAGATCCGTCTGGCCCGGGGGTTTTGTTCTTGGGTAGTTTTTTTATTACCATTTCAATTTCTTTGCTCGTAATTGGTTTGTTTAACTTCTGTGTTTCTTCCTTGGTCAGTCTTGAAAGGTTGTATTTTTCTAGGAAGTTTTCCATTTCTTCTAGGTTTTCCAGCTTGTTAGCATATAGGTTTTCATAGTAGTCTTTAATAATTTTTGTATTTCTGTGGAGTCTGTCATGATTTTTCCATTCTCGTTTCTGATTCTGTTGATATGTGTTGATTCTCTTTTTCTCTTAATAAGTTTTGCTAGAGGCTTATCTATTTTGTTTATTTTATCAAAGAACCAGCTCTTGTTTTCATTGATTTTTTCCATTGTTTTATTCTTCTCAATTTTATTTGTTTCTTCTCTTATGTTTATTATGTCCCTCCATCTGCTGACCTTAGGCCTCATTTGTTCTTTTTTTTCCAATTTCGATAATTGTGACATTAGACTACTCATTTGGGATTGTTCTTCCTTCTTTAAATATACCTGGATTGCTATATACTTTCCTCTTAAGACTGCTTTTGCTGTGTCCCACAGAAGTTGGGGCTTTGTGTTGTTGTTGTCATTTGTTTCCATATATTTCTTGATCTCTATTTTAATTTGTTCATTGATCCATTGATTATTTAGGAGCATGTTGTTAAGCCTCCATGTGTTTGTGAGCCTTTCTGTTTTCTTTGTACAATTTATTTCTAGTTTTATACCTTTGTGGTCTGAAATGTTGGTTGGTAGGATTTCAATCTTTTGGAATTTACTGAGGCTCTTTTTGTGACCTAGTATGTGGTCTGTTCTCGAGCATGTTCCATGTGCACTTGAGAGGAATGTATATCCTGTTGCTTTTGGATGTAGAGTTCTATAGATGTCTATTAGTTCTGTCTGTTCTAGTGTGTTGTTCAGTGCCTCTGTGTCCTTACTTATTTTCTGTCCAGTGGATCTATCCTTTAGGGTGAGTGGCATGTTGAAGTCTCCTAAAATGAATCATTTCATTCTAATTCCCCCTTTAGTTCTGTTAGTATTTGTTTCACATATGCTGGTGCTCCTGTGTTGGGTGTATATATATTTAGAATGGTTGTATCCTCTTGTTGGACTGAGCCCTTTATCATTATATAATGTCCTTCTTTATCTCTTTTTACTTTTTTGTTTTGAAGTCTATTTTGTCTGATACTAGTACTGCAACCCCTGATTTCTTCTCTCTGTTGTTTGCCTGAAGTATGTTTTTCCATCCCTTGACTTTTAATCTGTGCATGTATTTGGGTTTGAGGTGAGTTTCTTGTAAGCACCATACAGATGGGTCTTGTTTTTTTATACATTCTATTACTCTGTGTCTTTTGATTGGTGCATTCAGTCCATTTACATTTAGGGTGACTATTGAAAGATATGTACTTATTGCCATTGCAGGCTTTAGATTCGTGGTTACCAAAGGTTCAAGGTTAGCTTCTTTAGTATCTTACTGCCTAAGTTAGCTCGCTTATTAAGCTGTTATATACACTGTCTGGAGATTCTTTTCTTCTCTCCCTTCTTATTCCTCCTCCTCCATTCTTTATATGTTTGTTGTTTTATTCTGTGCTCTTTCGTGTTTCCTTTAACTACTTTTAGTGGGTAGTTGATTTTATTTTTTGCCTTTAGTTAGTATTTGGTTGGTCTGCTTTCTTTGCTGTGATTTTATTTTCTCTGTTGACATCTGTTTAGTCTTAGGAGTGATCCCATCTAGAACAGTCCCTCTAGAAGTGGTTTGTGGGATGGAAATTCCCTCAACTTTTGCTTGTCTGGAAATTGTTTAATCCCTCCTTCATATTTAAATGATAATCGTGCTGGATATAGTATCCTTGGTTCAAGGCCCTTCTGTTTCATTGCATTAAATATATCATGCCATTCTCTTCTGGCCTGTAATGTTTCTGTTGAGAAGTCTGATAGCCTGATGGGTTTTCCTTTATAGGTGATCTTTTTCTTTCTAGCTGCCTTTAAAACTCTGTCCTTGTCCTTGATCTTTACCATTTTATTTATTATGTGTCTTGGTGTTGTCCTCCTTGGGTCCTTTCTGTTGGGAGCGCTGTGTATTTCCATGGTCTGTTCGATTATTTCCTCCCCCAGTTTGGGGAAGTTTTCTGCAATTATTTCTTCAAATACACTTTCTATCCCTTTTTCTCTCTCTTCTTCTTCTGGTACCCCTATAATGCAGATATTGTTCCTTTTGAATTGGTCACACAGTTCTCTTAATATTGTTTCATTCCTGGAGATCCTTTTTTCTCTCTCTCTGTGTCAGCTTCTATGCGTTCCTTTTCTCTGGTTTCTATTCCATCAATGGCCTCTTGCATCTTATCCCTTCTGCTTATAAATCCTTCCAGAGTTTGTTTCACTTCTGTAATCTCCTTCCGGATGTGTGTAATCTCCCTGTGGACTTCATCCCTTAGCCCTTGTATATTTCTCTGTATCTCCGTCAGCATGTTTATGATTTTTATTTAGAATTATTTTTCAGGAAGAATGGTTAGGTCTGTCTCCTTCTCAGGTGTTGTCTCTGTAATCTTTGTCTGACTCAAATTTTGCCTTTTCATGGCGTTAGAGATAGTTTGCAGAGCTAGCATGAGTGACGGCTGGAATAACTTCCCTTCTTGTTGGTTTGTGGCCTTCCTCTCCCCCTTCACGAGGCACTGGGTTCTCACAGGTGTGGATGTGGTCTGGATGTTGTCCTGTGTCTTCTGGTCTCTCTTTTAGGAAGAGTTGTCTTTGTTGTATTTTCAAAAATATATGTGGTTTTGGTAGGAGATTTGTGCTGCTTTACTCACACCGCCATCTTGGTTTCCCCCATCCAACCTGTCTTCTTAGAGAGAGGCAAACTATGACCTAGACAGGTGAAGATACTAACTCCTGGACCAGGATGAAATCTGAAAAAAGCCTTGGTTACCACGACCCATCAATGGCAATTTGGGGTGCTTGCTAGTAATCATCTCTGTGAGAACTGGGAGCTATTGAACAACTTGTTTTTGATACTTGGTTTAAGCAAATCCAGGGGAAAATTTCCTTGTCATAGAAATAAGTGTTTTTGCTTTTGTGGGGAAGTTGGGGTTCCTATGGCCAGGATCCTTACTGAACTTAAACCACCTGATGATGTAACTGGCCTGTTGCTAGGCTACCATGTCCATACCTTTTCTTGAGGCAATAAGCTATTATTGTGTTATATAGAGAGCTCCACCGAGAGCTGGGCGGAGGCAGAGATACTAGTGCTCAACGTCCTGCCAGGAGAACAAGCCGGGTAATAAACCCTTTCACCCAAAGAACGTTTACTGTCATTTTCTTTGGTCAGATTGAATCCACAGCGAACTTGCCCGGGGATAAAACCCATTGGCAAGACAGCTTTTATTAAAGGATTTATCACAAACAACATGTAAGTTTTTGATATACAATTTCAAAAATGTATTGATTGCATAAAACCTAAAAGTATACTGTAACATTCGTTTATGAAAAGTACCCATAGTGGGAATCCTTGTCTTTAGCAAATCTTTCATCTCCCTGTGCCTTGGTGTTCTTGTTGTTTTTTATTTCTTGACCTCATACTGTATGAGCATTGTGCTCATTAATCATAGCCTCCTTTATCAGAACAACCTTACGAGAAAAGATTTTAGAGATGAAGAATCTAGGCTTAGAATAAGTTGCCCCAAGGTTGTGTCTAGTAAGAGGCAGAGCTTAATTTGAACTCAGCTTTTGTTTTACTAGAGCCCAAACTCTTAGCCCCTATATAAAGCTGCTTCATTTGTGAAATAATGATAGGGACAGATGTATATTTTAAAGTGAATGTTATTCTCAGAATAGTTCCTATCTTGGGGTGCTGTTATCACTTAAAATACTTTGAACTTTAGTAATTTCTTTCATAATGTTTCAAATTATGTACATCTTTAGTTAATGGCAGTCATTTATCCTCATAAAGAATTTTAAAAGTCATTTGGAATTTACAATGGAGAATAAAGTGAGATGATCAATAGGTTTCTTTGTTTAAGAATGTGAATATAAAATAATTGGACTGATTTTTTTCCTCCATGTATGTGACTTATTGTCTTGCCAATGGGTTTTAGCCCCAGGAAAGTTCACTATGGATTCAATGTGACCAAAGAAATGACAGTAGAATATTCTTGGGGTGAAAGGTCTTGCCCAACTTTACTCCCATGGTGGCAGGTCAGTCACTAGAATCCTGTCCACTCAGAGTGAGTCTGCATGCAGCAAGCCGGTCTCTGCCTCTGGTCTTCTCTGTCCCCACAGCCATCTCAGTCTCTATCCTCATCTCTGCTCTCCTGCAGCCTTGCAGCTGTGCCACTGTGCCACCATGTCACCCAGAGCACTGGGTGGAGCTCTTTATATAGAGTCAATAACAACATACTGCCCACATGTGTGTAGTGAGCTAGCCAACCAGGGCCAGGTGAGAATCCTGGCCACAGGAACCTTCACTTTATCTACACTTATCTTGGCAAATTTCCAGAAGTATCTTGAACAACGGCAATATCATTCATTATATTATAGGTACCAAATAATTACCTTTGGATAAGACAATTCAGTAATAACTAACACTATTTAGTATTTTACAGTTTTCAAAGTACTTTTGCATGTTATTCAATGCAGCATTCCTGGAGGTAGGAAGATACAAATAATTTAATTATTTTGGACAAAATAGAAATTTCATCCAGTTGGAATGATCAAGGAACTTTGCATGAAAGACAATTTAAGATAGGTCTTGAAAGATGGTGTGGGGAAAATTGAAGTTCCTATGGCCAGAGTCCCCACCTAAACTACTTGATGATATAATTGGCCTACTGCTAGGCTACTGCTTCCACACCTGTAGGTAATAAGCTATTATTGACTGAGTCACTATATAAAGAGCTGTGCCCTGTGTGCTGGGCGGAGGCAGAGACACAGGAGGGATTACCGACCTGTCAACTATTGGATACAGACATGATTCTAGTGCTTGACCTTTCACAGGGAGAATAAAAAGTTGGGTATAAACCCTTTTGTCCCAAGAAAGTGCCATTGTCATTCTTCAGTCTCACTGAATCTATAGTGAACTTGCCCAGGTCTGAAACCCTCAGGTAAGAGAGATGGGTAGAATTTTGATAATAGAAGAGGACTTTTTAGAACACATGTAAATAGAAAACTACAGGATACACAGTTCGGAGCCCAAGGAACCACGTAGGGAAGGCATTTAAGATAATACTGGAAAGTAAGATTGTAACCATTGTAGAGGGTCTAAAAAGCCAGGGCTTTTACTTAAGTCGGTAAGCTAACAAGTTTGTTTATTTTTGAATAGAGGAGAACTAGGAGGCTAATTCTATAGTGGTGTATAAGCTGAAGCCGAAGAGAGAGACTGGGAAGTTAATCGTGATGCTGCTGATAAATAGTTTATTAGAATGATAATGATAACCTTAAGTAGGTAAAAGTCAAGGGGAATGAAAAGGGAATCCATGCAAGAGATTTCAGATCTGTGGGATCTGAAAATAGATGGAAGGAGTGGAATCAAAGATAATTAGGATATCCAACTTGAATAAATCTGATTCAGGTGATAAATTTAATCTTTGTGAAAATGTGGATAAAGTGAAGGTTCCTGTGGCCAGGATTCTCACTTGGCCCTGGTTGGCTAGCTCACTACACACATGTGGGCAATATGTTGTTATTGACTCTATATAAAGAGCTCCACCTAGTGCTCTGCATGGTGACACTGTGGCATGGCTGCAGGAGAGCAGAGACTGGAGTGGTGGCAGTGCAAGGACAGAGAATGAAATGGCTGCAGGGACAGAGAGGCCCAGAGGCAGAGACTGGTTTGCTGCATGCAGACTTTCTCTGAGCGGATGGGATTCTAGTGATTGACCTGCCACCGTGGGAATAAAGTTGAGTATAACCGTTTCACCCCGATAACGGTCTACTGCCATTTCTTTGGTCACATTAATTCCATAGTGAACTTGCCCAGGGCTGAAACCCATTGGCAAGACAGAAAGGTTAAGGATAAAGATGAGAGAAGGGCTAAAAATGGAGTTTTGGCAAACAAGGGGTGAGAAAACTAGCAATTTGCAGAGAAAGGAGCTGTTAATTTAGTAGGATCCAATTAAACATTTTATATTTAACAGAAGCAAAGGGAAATGAGTTCTAAGGAAGGTTTGAGTGTAATAAAACTGAAATTACCAAGTCTTAACTAAGTCAGGTGCTACTCTAGGTACTCTACATGAATTAACACTAATAATTACTAGCACCATAGAGAGGTTAAGGAATTTACCTAAAACTGTCTCTGGCAAGTGGCACAACCTGAATTTGAGCAGTCTAATTCTAGAGAACTTGCTCTCAGCCATCGCACTATCTAACAGAAAGCGTTAGGTTAAGACTGTACACAGCACTGGAGTTGGCAATTAACAGATTACTGGTGTCTTCTTCTTTTTTTTTTTGGTATTGTTAATGTACAATTACTTGAACAACATTATGGTTACTAGTCTCCCCCTATTATCAAGTCCCCTCCAACATACCCCAGTACAGTCACTGTTCATCAGTGTAGAAAGATGCTATAGAGATTACTGGTGTCTTTTTAAAGAACTTTTTATTAAGGTATTATTGATATACACTCTTATGAAGGTTTCACATGAAAAAACAGTATACTACATTTACCCATATTATCAAGTCCCCACCCATACCCCAATGCAGTCACTGTCCATCAGTGTAGTAAGATGCCACAGATCTACTATATGCCTTCCCTGTGTAAGTGTTGTCCCAGTGATCCCCCACACCATGTGTACTAAACATAATACCCCTCGATCCCCTTCTCCCTCCCTCTCCATGTGCCCTCCCACACCCTTCCCCTTTGGTAACTACTAGTTCCATCTTGGAGTCTCTGAGTCTGCTATTTTCTTCCTTCAGTTTTGCTTCATTGTTATACTCCACAAATGAGGGAAATCATTTGGCACTTGTCTTTCTTCACCTGGCTTATTTCACTGAGCAAAATGTCCTCCAGCTCCATCCATGTTGTTGCAAGTGGTAGGATTTGTTTCTTTCTTATGGCTGAATAGTATTCCACTGTGTATATGCACCACCCCTTCTTTATCCATTCATCTACTGATGGACATTTAGGTTGCTTCCATATCTTGGCTATTGTAAAAAGTGCTGCGATAAACATAGGGGTGGATATGTCTTTCTGAATATGAGAAGTTGTATTCCTTGGGTAAATTCCAAGCAGTGGGATTCCCAGGTCAAATGGTATTTCTATTTTTAGTTTTTTGAGGAACCTCCATATAGCTTTCCAAAAAGGTTGAACTAGCTTACATTCCCACCAGCAGTGTAGGAGGGTTCCCCTTTCTGTGCACCCTCGCCAACATTTGTTGTTCTTAGTCTTATTGATGCTGGACATCCTTACTGGTATGAGGTGACATCTCGTTCTGGTTTTAATTTGCATTTTCCTGATGATTAGTGATGTGGAGCATCTTTTCATGTGCCTGTTGGCCATCTGAATTTCTTCTTTGGATAACTGTCTCTTCATATCCTCTGCCCATTTGTTAATCGGGTTATTTGCTTTTTGGGTGTTGAGGCATGTAAGTTCTTTATATATTTTGGATGTTAACCCCTTGTTGGATATGTCATTTACAAATATATTCTCCCATACTGTAGGATGCCTTCTTGTTCTGTTGATGGTGTCCTTTGCCACACAGAAACTTTTTAGTTCGATGTAGTCCAATGAGTTCATTTTTCCTTCTGTTTCCCTTGCTCAAGGAGATGTATTCAGGAAGAAGTTGCCCATGCTTGTATTTAGGAGATTTTTGCCTATGTTGTCATCTAAGAATTTTATGGTTTCATGACTTACATTCAAGTCTTTCATCCATTTCGAGTTTACTTTTGTGTATGGGGTTGAACAATAATCCAGTTGCATTCTCTTGCATGTAGCTGTCCAGTTTTGCGAACACCATCTGTTGAAGAGGCTGTCATTTCCCCATTGTATGTCCACGGCTCCTTTATCATATATTAATTGACCATATATGGTTGGGTTTATATCAGGGCTCTCTAGTCTGTTGTATTGGTCTATGGGTCTATTCTTGTGCCAGTACCAAATTGTCTTGATTACTGTGGCTTTGTAGTAGAGCTTGAAGTTGGGGAGCATTACCCACCCACCCCCAGCTTTATTCTTTGGCTCAGAATTGCTTTGGCTATTTGAGGTCTTTTGTGGTTCCATATGAATTTTAGAGTGATTTTCTCTAGTTCATTGAAGAATGCTGTTGGTATTTTGATAGGAATTGCATTGAATCTGTAGATTGCTTTAATGCAGGATGGCCATTTTGACAATATTGAGTCTTCCTATGCATGAGCACAGGATGTGTTTCCATTTATTGGTATCTTCTTTAATTTCTCTCATGGGTGTCTTGTAGTTTTCAGAGTATAGGTCTTTCACTTCCTTAGTTAGGTTTATTCCTAGGTATTTTATTCTTTCTGATGCAATTGTGAATGGAATTGTTTTCCTGATTTCTCTCTCTGCTAGTTCATTGTTAGTGTATAGGAGTGCCACAGATTTCTGTGCATTAATTTTGTATCCTACAACTTTGCTGAATTCAGATATTAGATGTAGTAGTTTTGGAGCAGATTCTTTAAGGTTTTTTTATGTACAATATCATGTCATCTGCAAACAGGGACAATTTAACTTCTTTCTTGCCTATCTGGAGGCTTTTTATTTCTTTGTGTTGTCTGATTGCCATGGATTGGACTTCTAGTACTATGTTGAATAGAAGTGGGGAAAGTGGGCATCCTTGTCTTGTTTCTGATCTTAAAGGAAAATCTTTCAGCTTCTCATTGTTAAGTATAATGTTGGCTGTGGGGCTTGTCATATATGGCCTTTATTATGTTGAGCTACTTGCCCTCTATACACATTTTGTTGAGAGTTTTTATCATGAATGGATATTGAATTTGTCAAATGCTATTTCAGCATCTATGGAGATGATCATGTGGTTTTTGTCCTGCTTTTTGTTGATGTGGTGGATGATGTTGATGGTTTTTCAAATGTTGTACTATCCTTGCATCCCTGAAATAAATACTACTTGATCATGATGGATGATCTTTTTGATATATTTTTGAATTTGATTTGCTAATATTTTTTGAGTATTTTTGCATCTATGTTCATCAGGGATATTGGTTTGTAATTTTCTTTTTTTGTGTTGTCCTTGCCTGGTTTTGGTATTAGCGTGATGCTGCCCTCATAGAATGAGTTTGGAAGTATTCCCTCTTCTTTAACTCTTTGGAAAACTTTAAAACTTTAAGGAGGATCAGTATTAGGTCTTCACTAAATGTTTGAGAATATTCAGCAGTGAAGCCATCTGGTTCAGGAGTTTTGTTCTTAGGTAGGTTTCTGATTACTAGTTCAAGTTTGTTGCTGGTAATTGATCTGTTCAGATTTTCTGTTTCTTCCTGGGTCAGCCTTGGAAGGACGTATTTTTCTAGAAAGTTGTCCATTTCTTCTAGATTATCAGTTTTTACCATATAATTTTTCATAGTATTCTCTAATAATTCTTTGTATTTCTGTTTGCCAGTAGTGATTTTTCTCTTCTCATTTCTGATTCTGTTTATGTGACTAGACTCTCTTTTTTTCTTGATAAGTCTGGCTTGGGGTTTACCTATTTTGTTTATTTTCTCAAGGAACCAGCTCTTGCTTTCATTGACTCTTTCTATTGTTTTATTCTTCCCGATTTTATTTATTGCAGCTCTAATCTTTATTATGTCCCTCCTTCCACTGACTTTGGGCCTCATTTATTCTTTCTCTAGTTTCATTTTGTGAGTTTAGACTGCTTACATGGGACTGTTCTTCTTTCCTGAGGTAGGCCTGTATTGAAATATACTTTCCTCTTAGCACAGCCTTCACTGTGTCCCACAGATTTTTGCAGTGTTGAATTATTGTTGCCATTTGTCTCCATATATTGCTTGATCTCTGTTTTTATTTGGTCATTAGTCCCTTGGTTATTTAGGAACTTGTTGTGAAGCCTCCATGTGTTTGTGGAATTTTTCATTTTCTTTGCATAATTTATTTCTAGTTTCATATGTTTGTGGTCTGAGCAACTGGTTGGTACAATTTCAATCTCTTTGAATTTACCAAGGCTCTTTTTTGTGGGCTAGTATATGATCTATTCTTGAAAATGTTCCATGTGTTACTTGAGAAGAATGTGTATTCTGCTGCTTTTGGGTGGAGAGTTCTGTAGATGTCTGTTAGGTCCATCTGTTCTAATGTGTTGTTCAGTGCCTCTGTTTCTTTACTTATTTTATGTCCAGTTGATCTGTCCTTCAGAGTGAGTGGAGTGTTGAAGTCTCCTATAATGAATGCTTTGCATTCTATTTCCCCTTTTAATTCAGTTAGTATTTGTTTCACATATGTAGGTTCTCCTGTGTTGGGAGCATAGATATTTATAATGGTTATATCCTCTTGTTGGATTGACCCCTTTATCATTATGTAATGTCCTTCTTTATCTCTTGTTACTTTCTGTGTTTTGAAGTCTATTTTGTCTGATGCAAGTACTGCAACTCCTGCTTTTTTCTATTAGTTGCATGAAATATCATTTTCCATCCCTTCACTTTTAGTCTGTGCATGTCTTTGGGTTTAAAGTGAGTCTCTTGTAGGCAGCATATAGATGGGTCTTGTTTTTTTATATATTCAGTGACTCTATGTCTTTGACTGGTGCATTCAGACCATTTACATTTAGGGTGATTATTGATAGGTATGTACTTATTGCCCTGCAGACTTTAGATTCGTGGTTACCAAAGGTTCGAGGTTAAATTCCTTACTATATAAGAGTCTAACTTAACTCACTTAATATGCTATTACAAACAAAATGTAAAGGTTCTTTTCTTTTTTTCCCCATTTTTCTTCCTCCTCCATTATTTAGGTATGATATTCTGTACTCTTTGTCTATCCCGTGATTGACTTTGGGGATAGTTAATTTAATTTTACATTTGCTTAGTAATTAGCTGTTCTCCTTTCTTTTTTTTTTTTTTGTAGATAATTATTTTTTATTGAAGGGTAGTTGACACACGCTATTACATTACATTAGTTTCAGATGTACAACATAGTGATTCAACATTTATATACATGACAATTCTAGGTACCAGCTATCACCATACCAACCTGTTACAATATCTTGACTATATTCCTTATGCTATACATTACATCCCGGTTACTTATTTATTTTACAATTGGAAGTGTGTACTTTTTTTTTTTTTTGTGAGGGCATCTCTCATATTTATTGATCAAATGGTTGTTAACAACAATAAAATTCTGTATAGGGGAGTCAATGCTCAATGCACAATCATTACTCCACCCCAAGCCTAATTTTCGTCAGTCTCCAATCTTCTGAAGCGTAACAAACAAGTTCTTACATGGAGAACAAATTCTTACATAGTGAATAAGTTACATGGTGAACAGTACAAGGGCAGTCATCACAGAAACTTTCGGTTTTGCTCATGCATTATGAACTATAAACAGTTCAAATATGAATACTCTTTTGATTTTTATACTTGATTTATATGTGGATACCACATTTCTCCCTTTATTATTATTTTTTTAATAAAATGCTGAAGTTGTAGGTAGACACAAGATAAAGGTAGAAAACATAGTTTAGTGTTGTAAGAGAGCAAATGTAGATGATCAGGTGTGTGCCTGTAGACTATGTGTTAATCCAAGCTAGACAAGGGCAATAAAACATCCACGTATGCAGAAGATTTCTCTCAGAACAGGGGGAGTGAGGTTCTAAGCCTCACCTCTGTTGATCCCCAATTTCTCACCTGATGACCCCACTGCGACTGTGCCTGTCTTAGGTTGTTCCTCCCTTGAGGAATCTTACCCATCTCTGGCTAACCAGTCATCTTCTGGGGCCATACAGGGAGATGTAAAGTTGGTAAGTGAGAGAGAAGCCTTATTGTTTGAAATGGTTAGCTTTTTACTTCTTTGCATATTTATGCCCTGTAGCTTCTATGCCCAGCATTTGTCTTGAGGTATCTTTACCACTTGGAAGAATTATGATACTTGGTAAATTTGATATGAGGCACGAATTCTATTTAAGGGTTGTAATTAGGAAGGAAGAAGAAAAGCTATAGAGGTAGCAGGCGGAAGAAAACATGGGAAGATTGATTATTTCTTTGACATATCTTCTTGTAGAGTAACTTCAGCATGTATAGGTTTTAAACTACTACTTAAATTGCGTGCACACATTAACATAATAGGGGTATAGTTACATAACTAAAGCATACCTGTAATTATCAGCCATCTCCAGTGAAACCAAGAAGACCAGTTAGGCACCTTAGGCATTTGTGAAAACTTATCTATGATATGGTGGATATTGTCCAACTGACCTTGAACAGTCTGAGAGAAATCAGACAAATTAAAACAACCCATTCCTGGGGAATGTTCACATCCCTTATGTTCTTTTAACAGTAAATAGTCTGTAGTTGAAAGATTTTGGAGCGCTACGATTTGCACTTCTCCTAATTCTTGATTGAGTTCCAACAGTATAGATCCAGTCAAATTTGTTGTTTTACTGTATGCACAGGCCAGCTTAGATATCTCCTTCTTCATTCCCCTGGCAAGTCCAGGAACTGGTGGGATGAGTGCACTGCTACAGCTGTAGCAGTGCGTGGATCTTTGTTGGGGTTTTTTGATGATCATCTTCTGCCACGAGTCTTCCAGAGAGTGCTGATGTTGGAAGTTCTTTTTCATATCATATCTTACTTCATTTTCGGGGTAGCCCAATTAGGCTTTGATCCTCTGTATAAACACAAACAGACCCTTTGCCTACACTTTTATATGCCCTTTATACCCTTGTGTAGAACTCATTGGAGGTTACTACACAGGAAGTGCCCTTTTTTTTTTTTTGGTATCACTAATCTACACTTACATGACGAATATTATGTTTACTAGGCTCTCCCCTATACCTGTTCTACTTTCTTTAGTATGGTTTTATTACCTCTGGTGACAGCTATTAAAACTTAGGAACACTTCCATCTAAAGCAGTCCCTCCAAAATAGAGTGTAGAGATGGTTTGTGGGAGGTAAATTCAACTTTTGCTTATATGGAAATTGCTTAATCCCTCCTTCAAATTTAAATGGTGATGTTGCCAGATAAAGTAATCTTGTTTCGAGGCTCTTCTGCTTCGTTGCATTAAATACATCATGCCACTCCCTTCTGGCCTGAAAGGTTTCTGCTGAGAAGTCTGACGATAGCCTGATAGGCTTTCCTTTGCATGTGATCTTATTTCTCTCTCCGGCTGCTTTTAGTAGTCTGTCCTTATCCTTGACCTTTGCCATTTTAATTACTGTATGTCTTGGTGTTGTCTTCCTTGGGTCCCTTGTGTTGGAAGATCTGTGGATCTCCATGGCCTGAGAGACTATCTCCTTCCCCAGATTGGGGAAGTTTTCAGCAATTACCTCCTCAAAGACACTTTCTATCTGTTTCTCTGTCTCTTCGTCTCCTGGTATCCCTATACTGTGAATATTGTTCTGTTTTGATTGGTCGCACAGTTCTCTCAATATTCTTTCATTCTTAGAGATCCTTGTTTCTCTCTGTGCCTCAGCTTCTTTGTATTCCTCTTCTCTAGTTTCTATTTCATTTGTCATCTCCTCCACCTAATATGCTTTTAATACCCTCCATTGAGCTCTTCAACGATTGGATCTCTGACCTGAATTCATTCCTGAGTTTTTGAATATCTTTCTGTACCTCCATGAGCTTAATGACTTTTATTTTGAACTCCCTTTCAGGAAGAGTCATGACATCCATGTCATCTTTCTCTGGACTTATATTAATTTTACTCCAAACCAGGTTCCTTTGGCATTTCATATTTGTATATGGCGCCCTCTGTTGTCCAGAAGCTCTACTCTGTGGAGATGCTCAGCCCCTGAAGCAATGTCGCAGGTTGCAGGGGAGTGGTATTGGTGCCTGGGGGGAGGAAAGAGCTGTTTCCTGCTTCCCAGCTGCTATGCCTGTCTCCACTGCCTTAACCAGTTGGCTGAGCACACAGGTATAAGCCTCTATGCTTTGCGTTTGTAGTTGCTGGAGAGAGATTTTCCCTCTGGCTGGCCTAACACCAGGGTAGGGTTTGCTGGTTTGCAAGCCAGGTGGGGCTGGCTGGGAGAAAGGTACTGTAGGCTGTGTATCCCAGAGGGGGTCCCTGGAGCTGTGTAGGCAGCCAGGGAGTTGGCGCACCTGGAAATCGTGAAAGCTCCCAACCTGCTGGGCAGACTGCACCCAGACAATTTTGTCTACCAGTCCTTTCTCCTAAGCAGTAAACTCTGTGCAATCCTTGCCCCTTTAGCAGGCCTCTTGCTAAGGCCTTCCTTGTTAGGAAGTCTCTCAGACTGCCTACCTTTCTTTTGTCCTCGAGCAGCCGGATATGGATCCCTGCTTTCCACAAGTGGCTGGAATCTCAGTTTCTCCAGGAATTCTGCCTGTCGTAGCTTTCCAATCCCCTAATCATGAGATTATCATGAAAGCACCATGAAATGTAGGTTTGTGCTCCCAGCGCAGATCACCGGAGTTAGCTATTCAGCAGTCCTAGGCCTCCCCTCCCTTCCCACTCCATTTCTCTTCCTCCTGCTGGGTGAGCTGGGGGTGGGGGAAGGGCTTGGGTCCTGTCTGGCCACAGCTTTGGTACATTACTATGTTCCCTGAGGTCTGCTCTTTTCTCCAGGTGCATGCAGTGTGGCTCAGTCCTCTTCCCCGTTGCTCTTTCAGAATTAGTTGTATTAATTACATTTTCATATTATATGTGGTTTTAGGAGGAAGTCTCTATCTTACCTCTCACACCACCATCTTTAATCCCCCTACTGGTGTCTTTTAAGTGGGTGTTTCCTCAGCACTTCCTACTGTACCTACGTGTTTCACTCAGAAAAGAGAAACAACTGAAGATAAAGATAATTTCTCCATATTCTCATCAACAAATCCACCAATCTTTCTGCATCTCTAGATTTTCTACTTCCTGGTTACAAGAAAGGAATTCTGTGTTCTTACCACTTAATCCTATTGTCTTGCCAATAGGTTTCAGCCTCGGATAAGTTCACTATGGATTCAATGAGACCAAAGAAAAGACAGTGGAACATTCTTGGGGTGAAAGGGTTATACCCACCTGTATTCCCACAGTGGCAGGTCAGTCGCTAGAATCCCATCCACTCAGAGCAAGTCTGCATGCAGCAAGCTGGTCTCTGCCTCTGGGCCTCTCTACCCCTGCAGCTGTCTCAGTTTCTGTCCTTGGTGTTGCCACCACTCCAGTCTTGTCTCTGCTCTCCTGAACCCTTGCAGCTGTGCCATCATGTTGCCAGAGCACTGGGCAGAGATCTTTATATAGTCAATAACAACATATTGCCCACACGTGTGTAGTAAGGCAGCCAACCAGGGTCAGGTGAGAATCCTGGCCACAGGAACCTTCACTTTATCCACACCTATCCTCTGCTACCTACTCAGGGACATCAGTCCAGCAATTGTCTCATCTCCCATGTATTTCCTGTCAACTTACCACCTCTATCAGCTATGATTATTTCCCATCTTGGTGAAAGAAATGATCCCTTGAGCCCACATCTCTCCTCAGCTCCATTTCTCTACTCCCATTTCTTCAAAAGAATAGATACATGGTATCTCCACTTCTCCCATTCTCTACAGAATCCCCTCCAATCACTTCACTTTTTGGAAGCAGTTCCTGTCAAAACCACCAATAATCTCTATGTTACCAAATCCAGTGATTATTTTAGTCCTCGTCTTCAGCAACCTTGAGAGCAACACCTGACACAACTAACTCCCTCCTTCTTGATAAACTTTTGTTACTTGGCTTTTGACATTACTCAGAACATTACTCTTGGGTTCTCTTTTCATTGGTCATTCTTTTTCAAATTGCTCCTTATTTCTCTTTCCTTGGATCTCTTTTCTAAATCTACACTCACTTCTTGGGCAACCTTATTCACCTCATGGCTTTAAAGATAATCGATATACTGATAATTCTGAAGTTGATGTTTCCTACCTAGACTTCTCTCCTCAACATGACATGTTTATGTGTCTGATATGTCAAAATCAAGATGGCCATAATTAAACTCTGACTCCTACTCATTTCTCACAGGACTGTTCCCTCTTCCCCCTTTCCTTCCTCTGGTCCATCTGAGAAAATGGCAACTTCATTATTCTATTTCAAACATTCTTGGTGGGAAAAATGTCACTTCCACAGAGGGAAAAAATGTCTCTTAGAGATGAAAAAGTCTTAGGTTTTAGCCAATGGTTTGTAAAAGCTCAATCTCCAAAGCTCAAATCTACTTAACAAAATCTATTTCCTTATTTAATGTTTCTCTCATTTTCTTGGGTATGACACAAGCAGCAGTAGCATTGAGTTTATGGAAAATACACAAAATGTACACAAGGTCAGTGCTATAGAATTATGAGGAATAGATGGCTGTGACTAGTGAACTTTCTCCTCCTCATTGCCTTATTTTGAAATTGTAACACAGGACATGGCCTACATATTATTTGTTGTGATGTACTGCCTAGTGAATGCTGTTTGATTCTTAGTGCTTTTGCATATGAGTTTGGCTTTGAGAAGCTAATAAAAACAGTTTTATTATTGAATTCTGCAAAAGTTTTCAATTCATTAGCTCATCAGCACTGTGTCAAATGCTGAGAAGAAAAAATTCAACAAAATCTGAATGAATATCTAACAGTAATTTTCTCATGTCAAAGAAAGTTCACTAAAATTTTTTAAGAAATTAGTCATTTCAATTGTTTTACCTTTGCTGGAAATAAAAATTTGGAATGATTATGAAAATTTATTACATTGCTATTATGTTTTTACATAAATTGCCAATTTGCATTGTAATGCAATAAACTACAATTTATTTAAGTAGTTTACTCAGCAAATAGTTAAATATTACTAGCTCTAAATTTTATAATTTTTAACTTAAAGACTTTAGTCTTAACTGCACTGAAAAAAGCAAAGTTCATTCTTACTCTTGTATAAAGCACACATAGACACATAGTACATAAATAGATATATATATATATCTGCGGCATTAAAATTTCATGGGGGTTGGGAGGATTGGGAAAAAATACCTAAAAAGTATTGAAACTCCGGGGGGAAAATCCCAGGGCAAAATACCTTTGAAACCAAAATCAAAGGTGGAAGTAAAGTTTAAGAAACGCATTTATTTCTTACAAGCAGTCGTGCCGTCTTTCTCTTGACCAGGACACAGTACCAGAGAGCTCCACCTATCCTCTCTGGTCCAGATAAACCCTACCTAGCACACCCGTGTAGTTACCTATTGATATGCAGATAGACTAATGCCCTCCACCCCTTGGAAACTAGACCTACTGATATGCAGATGCACTAAAGTCCGGCGAGAGATTCTGGAAATACTACAATTTTACCCACAAGGGTCCTTAGTTGCAATGGTAATGAAAAAATGCTGACAGTGTTCTAGTTGCTCAGATAAAAAACCGTGGTGTCATACCTGACTTGTTTTTCTCATAATCCCCTTAATTCCAGGAGCAATTCTTCTGGCTCTACCTTCGAAATATATGGAGGATCTGACCCCACTTAATCTGTTTTGCTACCACTTTGGTACAAGCCACCATCATTTTTCCTTATATGGATTATTCCAAACTCCTTAACTGGTGACCCTTAAGTCTATTTTCAACACAGCCTTTCCTTACAGGATCCCACAAAATACACTCTCTTTTTTTCCCTGCTTCGTACTTCCTCATAGAACTTATTACTGTCTAAATATATTTATTTATGACCTCCTGCCACTAAGTCCCAGAGGGAAAGGATTTTTGTCCGTTTTGCTGTTACTCCCCAATACCTAGAACTTTTTGGGCACAAGACGTTTAACAGCAATTTTTTGTTGAATTAATGAATACAGATATGAGGTTGACAAAACAGGTTCTCTGCCTCAAAACATGTTAAGTATACTGGGGAGACATAAAAAACACATTGATTACATGTTTTTGCAGAGCCTCCATATCTGCCCAGAGGATTTACATAGGCAGATGCGATGGAATGGTTAACCTAGATTGTGCTAATCAATTTATCTGAGGCGGTTTCTTATAAATTATATTACGCAATGGTGATTGCATGATAACGGCTTGAGATCATAGCTTGCCTTATAGTCTTTCCTTGTCTCGAAAATCTTACGGGGAAACTTTTCGTTTTACTTCATTTGCTTCCTCTCTCTGTAATCCAAAGAGGCAAGCGGCTGCGAATCGTATCGTCCAAAAGTAGTGCAAAATATTGTTTGGTCTGGGAGTCTGCGTAGTGAATAGCTCCCTGGAGCGGGCGCATGCGCATTTTGAGGCAAGGCAAGATGGCGGCCACTCTGTCGCGAGTCGGTGCCCCGAGGAGTTAGCGGCGGTGGTGGCTGCAGCCTCCCGCGGGTAACAGTGGTCTCTGAGCGGTGGGAATTTCGCGGCACTGTTTGTGAGCTGGACTGCGCGAGGAGAGTCCCCGCTTGGGAGTTAAAGGAAGGGCGGAGAGGTGAAGCCCCTCCCCCAACCACTTCATAGTTTGACTAGCTGCCCCATCCTTCCCTCCCGTTTTTTCCTCCCAGCCCGCTACACGCTGGCCTATTGCGCAGGCGCGCAAATAATCGGCGCGCCGCCTTAGCGCTGGAGCTTGAGAGCTCCTGCGCGCGTTTACCGTTCTTCTTCCTTGATTGGTTAGATTGCCCCGCCATCACGCTTCCCTCTGCTTTCTAGGTTGAGAAGGAAGAGGCGGGGCGGGGCCAGCCAGCGCGTGCGCAATACTGTTGCTGTTCGTTTGCTGCTATTGCGTTCCACAAAAAATCTCGACTGGATAGCCTTGGGCCTTTTCTGTGCTAGAGGATCTGGAGAGAGAGATTGATTTCTGCAGCTGAAGGGGCAGTCGGGTATTATTAAATTTAAGATATTAACGCCCACCCTTTCAGGAGTGGGACGATAGGAGTGGGGAGGGGCCTTAGCTTTGAGAGCTGAAGAATATAAAACCATTAATTTTGGGGCCAGGCGTTTAGAAAGGCTTTGCAGGACCTGCATAATTTAGTCTGTGATTACTGACTGGTTTAAACACAACCCCTTGAACAATTCTGATAAACCTTTGAAACCCGCAGCCCCTCCTTGCAGCGTGTAGGAGTCGCCAGCGTGCCCAGCAGCTGGTCCTCCTGTCCTACCTCCAGAAGAGCCAAGCGCGTGCACCATCCCCACCCCCTGGCCTCCCTCCCCAACTACGGCTTTCACGCACTCAGTGATTGTTTTTGCTCGCTCCCGCCGCGGCCGCAGCGGCCGCCAGAGGAGCCGCAGCGCTTGTGCAAACCGGGAAGATGGCGGCCGGCGGCGGCGGAGGCAGCAGTAAGGCCTCCTCCTCGTCGGCCTCTTCGGCTGGGGCTCTGGAGTCCTCGTTGGATCGAAAATTCCAGTCGGTAACCAACACCATGGAATCTATTCAAGGCCTGTCGTCTTGGTGTATAGAGAACAAGAAACACCACACTACTATCGTCTACCATTGGATGAAGTGGCTCCGGAGATGTGAGTGTTGGGGATGACTAGGGAAGGGAAGACTGGGGAAATGGAAGGAAATAAAACGCTTGGGGTTTTCCCACGGAGCCGCAGCATTCGGTTGCGGTTGTTCACACGAAAGCTTTGATCCGAGTGTCTCCAAACCCAGACTTCTTTCCTAGCTAAGGTTGTCCTGAACTAGGCTGGAGGTTAATTATTTCTTGGATTTTTTAGCCACTGACTTGGTGTGACCTTGGGCCATTGGGCCCAATCTATAGTCATTTGCGTATTATTTCATTTCAAAGCCTTGAAAGGTGCTGTTGTCTTTACTGAACCTTCACGGGAATTGTCGCGTCCGTTTATTTTTTATAGGCCTTGACGTGTTAATGATTTCTGGTTTTCCTGACGATAGACAAGCAGTAGTAAATAAATACACCTACTTCTCTGGAATATGTTGGATCACTCCATTTTCCACTGACCTAAAACTTGTGATGTGTAGTAAGAAGGGCCTTGCCTACGTGAATGTTAGTAAGAAGTAACATGAACTCCACATAGAGCTGAGGCGACCACCTGGCAGGTTTCCTTGTACCTGTGTTTGCTGGATTAAAATACAGGCTTTTTGTTACTGACCGGAAACAACTGTAGTCAGTATCATCACTAATACCTTAAAATGTAAAACATTTGACTACTTCTTACTCACTTGAAACACCTTTTTAAAGAATTGAGTTTGATTATGTAGGTAATCAAAACGGGAAATCAAGAAATAGTACTTTTTTCCTCCCAGTTTATTGTTTTTTTGTTTCCTTGGGGAGTTTTTTCCGCTTTGCTGCAGTTCTACAGAAAAGAGGTCTATTAAACTGTCAGGAAGTGGATGGTTTGCAAAGGATCTCAAATCTTTTAGGAGGAAGTGTGGAGAAGTCACTGTAGCTTCCTTCTGAGAATAGAGGGTTAACCCTAAATCCATATATACCTATTTGAATTTTAGGTCTTTTGTTGCTTCCTGTCTGTGGCATGTTACCAGGGAGACTTATCATCCGGTTCTTCTTACTCCAATTGTGCTATTGCCCTGTAGTGTTTTGATTTGTGTTTACTTTTTAGGGAACAGATAGATAAAACTTGAAAAAATCATAGGCTCCAGGCTTCAAACCATTTATGTATAAAATTGTTGGGAGAGAGATTTTGTGGCTCTTTGAATAGTATGGGTTGAGAACCAAGATGGGGATTACCTATATTCACCATTAGCAGATCAAAGTGACTTACTTTACCAGAAGTGAAATTAGAACGTACAATATCAAATATGATAAGTTGTCATCAAAGATTCTCACATATTAAGTATCTGCTAAGTGGCCAGCCCTTTATTGTCATTTACAATGTATCTGTCCTGTTATACCTCAAATTAGCCCTATGAAGTAGTTTTTTATCACTGATTTGGAGATGGGGAAACTAAGGCTCAGAAATGTTAAGCTGCTTAGGGTCACGCAGTACAATAGAGGAGTTAGGATTTGATTTCACCTTATCAGATGACAGTGGTCACATTTGACTAATAATATTTTCAAGATTATTTAACATACTTGGGACACCATTGGTCCGTGGTGGTGCTCATGTGAACCTGAGGACGTGTTCCCTTTAGACCTATTCTTTCTGTTTTAAAACATTTTCACTAAATTATACAAACATTTAACATTTCCTACCTTTGGGCTCTGGTGCTTTAATTGTATGGTTACATCATTTACAAGAAGAAGTTGGTTCCATCTCTTCCATGTGGGATTACAAATGGCAATTACAATATATTTTTCTAGGCAAATAATAATGAGATATATTGGAGCCAGAATTTTTGTGCCTCTATTGTTGATACTGCCCCTGAGCTTATTTCCCTTGTTGATATCTTGAGGGTGGAAAAATTACTGCTTTAGGAAGACAATACTTCAAGTATATTATATATAGTTTATATAGTTAATTGCTTTTAGCTTTCTAAAAAACCTGATTTTTTTCCCTAGTGGAACTTAACTTTCTAAAATGGTTAAGGTTAATTTGTAGTCATTTTGTATTTACATTGAGTGAATATCATGTCTCTTACGGTAAATAAAATATGTTGAGAGAGATTCAGGAGAGTCATGAAGGGCACAGTGAAAACAGTTTATGCATTGGGTCTCGTTCCCATTTAGTTTCATATTCTTTACAGTTAGAATTATTTGAGATTGGTTTCTAAGTCAGCTTTAGGCGATTGTGAAGTAGGCGGGTTTGGCATTCTCAGCCTTTCTGTCCATTTTCCTGATACCACTTTTATTTCTCTTTTTTCTTCTGGCATCTGTTATTTAGTAATTTATATTTAGACCTCAGTGTGAATTTAAGTAACTGTGTTAGCTCTTCCAGAGATATTTTCATTTCATTCTTTCTTTAAGTGTGAAATAGACTTTTGTTCACTCTCAAGGAAATGATTCAGAGAAGTTTGTAGGCTTCCATGGATGGTGGGTTCCACCTCAGTCCATGGATGAGTCCTACTGACTATTCAGGCTTCTTTTAATTTATTTGAAGCATTCATTACCATCATTTTTTAAAGTGATCTTTCTGTAGTGTGAAGAGATGTCATTCCTTTGCTTTAAAAACCCTCTTAGTGGTATTCCATCGGAACAGGGTTAGGAACTAAACTTTTTTTGCTATCGATTACAAGTTCCTACACCATTTGCCCTGCCTACTGCCTCTCAGGCTGCTTCCAATCCAGTCTTCTCATCATCTAGATCCAAGTTCAAATATTACCTTCTGAGAAAGGCCTTCCCTAAATGATCTTATTTCAAGTAATCCCTTCAATTGGGTTCTATCACATCACTTTATTTGCAGTATATGAAATTACCTAGTTTGAATGTTTATTATCCCTATCTACTCCCACCAGATGACAGGGCTGTGTCTTTGTTTCTGTATCCCTAAGCAACTAGAACAGTGTTGGGCACACAGTAAGCAATCAGTAAATCTTTGCCAAAATAATTTCTTGAAAAAGTTCATCAAGAACTTCAAGTTTCAGTGAAAAAAATGATAGGTATGGTTTTGTTGGCAGGCTCAAGATACACCTCTTATATGGACTTGATGTGCAATTTGACCAAATTATCATTTCTATACTTCATTTGTCCCTGCCATTTTTTATGGGGGTTACTATGGAACAGCAGAAAAAATGCAGACTTTAGAATTAGACCTAGGTTCAAAACTTCCATTACTTAAACCTGGGTAACTCTATGCAAAATACTTAAATTATGAGCCTCCGTTTCTCGTCTATAAGTAGAGATAATTACCTCAGCATTGTCTAGATTTAAGAAGATAATACATGTATTTTAACATAGATCCTAGCATAAAGAAAACATTGGAATTACATATTATGAACACAGTGATGATGCAGATAAAGGTATTCTTAAGATCCTGAGTATTCAAAATAATTACAACAGAATTTTGTTTTGGATACAGTGCCGGAAATTACATTTCCAGTCAGGTAGATGAATTGGACCAGCCTCTCTCTAGTGCATTACATAGTAGGACATAGAAGAGCTAGTAGGACAAAGTGGAAAATATGTGTTCATTACATCTCCATGTTGTCTTGTTTCTACCATTGAATGGGTTGGTCTGTTTTAGAAGGTGTTATTGAGAACTTGAGTGAGTTTTTGAAGAAAACTGGGATAAGGGAAAGTAGAATCATTTGTAGAGCAGAAAATCTGTTAAGATTTCCCTTCAGCAAAATAAATCCTACCATTGCAACAACATGGATGGAGCTAGAGGGTATTATGCTTAGTGAAATAAGCCAGGAGGAGAAAGACAAGTACCATATGATTTCACTCACATGTGGAGCATAAGAACAAAGAAAAAACTGAAGGAGCAAAACAGCAGCAGACTCACAGACCCCAAGAATGGACTAACAGTTACCAAAGAGAAAGGGACTAGGAGGGATGCATGGGGAGGGAGGGATAACGGGGGGTGGGGGAGAAAGGGGGCATTATGATTAGCATGTATAATGGGGGGGCATGAGGAGGGCTGTACAACACAGAGAAGACAAGTAGAGACTCTAGCATCTTACTATGCTGATGGACAGAGAGTGTAATGGGGTATGTCGGGGGGGACTTGGTGATGGGGGGAGTCGAGTAAGCATAATGTTCCTCATGTAATTGTAGATTAATGATACCAAAAAAAAAGATTTCCCTTCAGCTATTTTTCGTACTACCTTTAAATATATATAAGATTAGGAAACTGATTATCTTGTGTGGATTTGAAGTTCTAGTAGGCCTTTATGTTCTTGGTTAGTAAAAAATGGGAAAATAAGTTGAACATGTTATTTAAGCTAGATAAAAATCTCTAAATGTGATGTGCATTTAGTTTAAGTAATAAAAAGGCTTTTTTGGTGGCAAAATGTTTGAGGTACAACACTGGTCAGAGGGGAATGGGGTCTGCTATCTTACATTTGATAGTCCACGTATCTGAGGGCTCTGAGACTATTTTCTGTAGCTCTGGGCTCTGAAATGTAGCCATTAACTGTTCCCTGTTCCTTTATTTGTAATAGATCCTTTGTAGTAAATATGTAGACTTGATTGTACAGTATGTAACAATTCTGCAATAGGCATAGAGCTTTTTAATCACATACATGTATATAAACAAGTAATACAGATAGACTAGATACACCACACATTATGATTTTATGTTCCAAGATGAATTTGCTTATAAATCCCTAGTTTACATTCAATTCTTTAACTTACTGAATACCTACTGTGCCAGGCACTGGGGATACAGCCAGTAAACAAAATGGAGAAAAATTTTGCCCTCTTAGAATTTATACTTTAGTAAGGGGAGATAAACACAAATAATTAAGTAAAATATAAAGTATATTAGAAGGTAAAAAATTAGAAGTGCTGATTACAACAGGGAAGAGAAGAGTGTTATGGGTGTTTACAGTTTTAAATTAGGAGGTAAGGGAAGGCCTCACTTAGAAGGTGACATTTGAGCAGGAAGGTGAGGTACCAAGTGATAAAGATACTGACAAAGAGTGTGAAGAGAGCATGTATCAAGACAAAGAGAACAGAAAAATGCAAAGGTCCTGAGGTTGGAGTGTGTGTGGTGAGTTTACAAAAACAGCAAGAAAGCTTTGTGGCTAGAAAGGAGTAGTTAAAATGAGGATAAGCAGTTGAATTTAGGGATTATGGTAGGTGATTGGGGGGGGGTCAGGTCACAAAGAGTTTATTATAGGTATTGGAAAGACCTTGGCTTTTATTCTGAATGAGATGGGGAACCATTTGAGCAGAGTGATGTGAACTGATTTATGTTCTTAAAAGGTCGTTCTGGTGTTGGAGAAACATGGATACCAGTTAGGTGGCTATTGTAGTATCCTAGCATAAGGTGTTCGTTATTTGGACCAGGTTGTGGCTAATGGAAGTGATAAGAAACAATTTAATTTGTGGATCTGTTTTGAAGGTAGATCCAATTAGATTTCTGAGTGTATTAAATGTGCACTAAGAAAGGAGAGTAATCAAGAATGACTGGCTTTTTGCCTGAGTGACTAGTAAGAGTTGACATTTATTGATAAGGGGAAGGCTGTAAATAGAGTGGATTTTGGGAGAAAGAAACTTAGTTTAGTTTATTTTTTTTTTCCCTTGGGGGTGGGGGCATTATTCTGCCTATCCCAATATCCGTCTTGCTTTTCCTATTCTTCCCAGTGGTATTGATAACTGAGAAATACCAGGCTGCGTTTCAGTATACTCTTGGATATCAGTTACTTCTGATCTTTGAAAAGTCTACCTACAAAGGCAGACAATGACATATCCATGGATATGTGCCGATCATCTTCAGATACAGACTCAAATTTTGTCCTGTGAGTACAACAGTTACCTCATTACTAATTATTGTACCTTTGGCCTTGAACAATATGGGGGCTAGGGGTGGTAAACCCCATACACTAAAAAATTTGAGTATAACTTGGACTCCCCAAAAACTTTACAAAAAACAGCTTACTGCTGACTGGAAGCCTTACTACTAACATAAACAGTTAACATTTTGTGTGTTACATATGTTATATACTGTATTCTTTTAATAAAGTAAGCTATAGAAAATAAAACGATAAATTCATAAAAGAAATACATTTGCAGTACTGTGCTGTATTTATCAATATTGTAAGTGTACACCATCCATTTATAAGATGAATTATCTTGAAACTTGAGCTCACTACATTAGCAACAGGAGGTAGCTATGAAATTATTTTAGTACAGTATGTACTACAGGTAATTTTATGTAGTTATAATACTGCATCTTTGTATTTGTTTACACAGAAATTTAGTTTTTAATGTTAAGTTTGAGCTGTTTACATTTTAAAATATCCTTATTGAGGTACAATTCAAAAATATAAAATTCACCTATTTAAGCTGTACAATTCAGTTGTTTTAGTGTATTGTGCAACAGTCACCACTGAGTATCTGTTTAGTGTGTGGATTGCTTTTAGAGCCAGGAGGCTGGAAGAGATCTACTAGGGATTATGTGTAGATAGAGAAGTAGGTGTAGTAATATAGAGTAATAAGCGTAGGTAGAGAAGAGGTTCAGAGAGAAGGCTCTGGGGCATTCGATATTTTAGATTCCTCTTTCTACTTGTTTGGTCTAATGTATTCTTGACTCGGGTTCTTTTTGAGGTCATGGTAAACTTTATCTCATCTCTCCAAAGAAGTAATAAATCTATTTTGATCTCTTGCCAGTTTCTACTCTTGGTTTAGTTTAGGCTTAATGGCACTTCTGGATTGAGTTAGGTAGTATTATAATCCCTCTCTCTATATTCTCATTTCCAATTGTAAAATTATTGGGTAGTTGGTCCTCTCTCTCCTCTTGGATGCCTACCTCACCCTTCTTAATTCCATTGTCCCAAGTTCATAGAGACGTTGATAATATTTTCCCTATCTCCTGACAGTGTTTCAAAACATGGAACTACCTGAATTATAACATAGACTTGTTGTAATGGTGTAATTAGACTTTACACCTGTATTAGACTTTACAGGCAGTCTTAATGTTCTTCATTTAGATGTTTGTGTCTCAAATGCAGAAGGGTGGTGGTACGGCCCTTGGTGGGTTTGAAGCAATAGGTAAAACATAATTTTGCCATACATCCCATGTAGTAAGCTAAATGTTAAATTATTCAGCAAATAAACGTTCTTGTAAATCAAAGTCTGAAACAGTATTGACAGACTTCTCAAATGGTTTTGTGGTATGGAAATACCTTGAAAGGAAAATTTCATTGGTAGTAGAAAAATACTAGTATTAAAATTTGTTCAAACAGGCCACCCCAAAATTACAGTTTTGTTTGTATAGAAGGTGTGAGTGTATGTATGTGTGTAATTTCTTGGAGAGTGGAGGCTTAGTGAATTTATTCTTAATGATTTGGCCTCCTGCCTTTCATAAACTAATGAATAATAGATGCATCCAAACTCCTTTTCCTCCTAGGCTTTTGTCGATCAGTTATGGTAATTTTTTCACTTTTCCCAGGTGTTCGTTGTTTTATAGCAGTCCTTTAAAAAAGTCCAAAGGGGATATGTGGGTTAATTGTAAAATTTCAATTGTCTGAAAACCAAGGATATGTGAGGTTGTTAACGTGTAGAAGGAGCTCAGAGACCCTTGTAAAAATTACTCAAAAACTTAACACTGTTGTACAAACCATCTTGACTGAGTTTCTCATTTGTTTGTCAAGGAAACAAAAAGCAGTTGCTGTTTTATAGTGCTCTCTGTTTCTACTTCCCCCCACAGCTTTTGATTATAGAACACTGGAGAAACGCACATCTTGTGGAGAAAGTAGAACCTAGTTACTTTTTTTGGAAAAAGGCAACAATTCTCTGTGCTTTGGAACATTAAAGTTTTTCTGGCTAAGATAAAGACCGTTTAAAAAAGTACTTCTTTGTTTTTATTCTTCTCTTGGAGGGGAACATTAAAATAGAGGCTCAATTTGAAAGAAATGAAATGTTTAGTATGCTGTGTTTACATTTTGGTTGTGGCCTTTTTCCCTCATCTCTCTTCCTCCCTCCACTTCACTCTCTAGTGATTATTTTCACTTACTTTCACTCTGTGGTTCTTTGGTACCTGCTAACAGAGGGAGATGATGTTTCTTTATTACCCTTCAGTAAAAGTTGCCTTGTTAGAAGGGAATAAACTTTGAGTGGTAGGAATTACAATTTACCATTTTCAATTTTTTAAGAAACAAGAGTGGAACCTTTGCTGTTTTTTGTTCCCTTTACTATCATGATAGTTTTAACACTGTAGCATAAGGAGTTACTTTGAAATGATTATCTCTGTATCCAGGAGTCATCAATATTATTTGAATTACTAAAATTTATTTTACAGTGTGTTCCTGTGTTCAAAGATACAGAAATCAGGAAATGAATTTAGAAATATTAAGTGCTTGCTTTATGTAAAACTTTTATTGGGTGCTGAAAGGTGAATTATAATGAATTTAACATTTAGTAACTAAGGTAAGAATTGAACAAAAATAGCTGGTTCTGGGAAGTATGATTGTGTGAGTATATGCTGTAACAGTTTAGAAAAGGTATCACTTTTAGATTGGACTGAAGGTATTCACTGAGCATACTTACTAGATGTCAGGATTATGGGTAATATATCTGTGATACCACCTCGGTGAGATACAAGTTATCCCCACATTAAAATTTTACAAATTGAGGAAAGTTAATTATTTTGAAGAAGTTGTCAGAACATTTAGCAGAGGTAGAGGAAACCATACCTGGTTTCAGGGTGGCTAAGCATAAACTTAATTTTGTTTTTATTTATTTATTTATTGTTTGTTTGTTTTATCTAGGCAGAGGGTGAGAGTGAGTGGGAAAAATAAAAGAAAGACTGTGGAGTCAAAGTCTGAGTTGCTTACAAGTACTTTGTTATAACATTGTTCTTTATTAACTTTCCAGTCATTAATATAGTTTAATATAGTTAATTTTGTGAACATAGCCCTAATTTAGTAATAAATAGCTAACATTACTGAATTCTTTTGTGATCTCATTAAATATAACAATTCATGAGGTAAATGTTATGTAATTTTACTGCTAAGTCTATTAGTGATGTATATGTAAAATACATACACTGGTGACAGGCAAAATAATAAAACGTTATAAATGATAGTAAGTGATGGTCTTAAAGGCTCAGTGGGATAAAATAAGCTGTTCAAGGTACACAGCTAGTAAACAGTAGGCCCAGTATTCAAATCTAAGCAGTCTTAGCTCCAGAATCTACACTCTACTATTGTACTAGGCTGCTTCCCACTTCTTTCAAAGTTTGTTGGTATTTTGTATTGTTCCATAGCATCATGGTGTATATAATGTAATGGTTTCCAAATAGCCATGTGCCTATTTTTTTTCCAGCTTTATTGAGATACAATTGACATAAAGCGTGTAAGTTTAAGGTATACAACATGATTTGATACATGTATGTATTACAAAATGATAACTGCATTAAGGTTAGTTAATACCTCCAACACCTCATATAAATTACCTTTTTTTTTGTCGTACATTTAAGATTTACTCTCAGCATTTTTCAAGTATATAATACCATATTGTTAACTATAGTTACCATGCTGTACATGAGATCCCCAGAACTTACTCATCTTATAGTTGGAAGCTGAATGCTTTCACTGGCATCTTTCCATTTCCCCCACTCCTCAGCCCCTGGCAACCACCATTCTACTGTCCTGCTACGAGGTCATTTGCGTGCCTACTTTGATGATTTCACTGAATTGCGGAGTTGAAAATCATTCATTCAATCGTATATAGCAATAAATTGAATATAGATCCAGATATGAGAACCTAGCTGTCTTCTATTAAGCCAAACATTACATATATTTTCAAAAATGTAAAACAGTGCTACTTTCCACACTAAATTTTTTTGTTTTACAGAATATAATCATTTTTAATAAACATGCATGTAACTTACTAACTAGTGGTTTATTGTTTCTAATGAATTAATAGATTTTTTAAATTATTAATTTTAATTTCTAAAACAGTGAATAGCATAGATATAACCCACATACGCAAAAGTTCCTTGGGGTCTCTAGTAATTTTTAAGAGTGTAAAGGGATCCTAAAACCAAAATGAGAACCACAGCTTTGTAATATAGAATGACGTTTATCAAGTTTCTATAAGGTACACATCCATTGTCTCTCATCTTAATACTGCATGTTGCCCAGTAGTTTCCAGACTTTATTTTGTCAACTATTTAATTATTTTTTAACTTGTGATACTACTTTATATAAAAAATTTACTTTGCTTGATGTACTTGTCTTTCAGCTCAGATGTTGTCTCCTTATAGGTTGACTCCTTATTGTTCTAGCCAAGAGCCCCATGCCCTTTTCCCCCTGCTCATCATTCTGTTAACTACATCACCTTATTTTCTTCATAGCTCTTCTCATGACAGGCATACCTCAGAGATATCAGCGGTTCAGTCCTAGGCCACCAGAATAGAGTCACATGAATTTTTTGGTTTCCCAGTGCATGTAAAATTTATGTTTATACTATACTGTAGTCTGTGAGTGTGCAATAGCATTATGTCTAAAAAAACAATATGTGTACCTTAATTAAAAACTGCTACATTGCTAAAAAATGCTAACCATCATCCGAGCTGCAATAAGTGGTGATCACTGATAGCAGATTACCATAATAAACATAATAATAATGATGAAAAGGTTTGAAATACTGCAAGAATTACCAAAATGTGACACAAATATGAAGTGAGCAAGTGCTGTTGGAAAAGTGGCACCATGAGACTTGCTTGACAAGAGTTGTCACAAATCTTCCAATTTGTAAAAAATGTAACATCTGCAAAGTACAGTAAAGCACCACAAAACAAAGCCTATATAAGATACTACCTTTTTTCTTTGCTTATTTACTGAGATGAATGCCCCACCTTGTCCCCAACTAAAATGTCAGCCTGTGACAGCAAGAAATTTGTTCTGCCCACCGTTACATCTCAGCACCTGAAGAGGATACAGAACATAGTGCCTAATTAATGAATCTTTCTTAAATCTGACCCCAGATCAGAAAAAGAATTGCTGCTATAGAGGTTATATACAGTTTTGTTAGATCTACACATGTAGGAGGATATACAGTATCATATAGTGATTAATTGGCTAAGAACGTGAACTTTGAACTTCATAGGCATTATGGTTGCTCCTTCTTAAAGCCTTTAAATGGGATAATAATAGTATAGTCAACCTTATATGGTTATTGGTGGTATTAAAAAAGATGATTTATATATGAAGTTTTTGCTAACTACCTGACATTTAGAAAGCTAAGCAAATGGTAGCTATTGCGATTTTTGAAATTAAGGTATCATTCATATACACTCTTATGAAGGTTTCACATGAAAAACATTGTGGTTACTACTTCATTCACCACCATCCCCTTACCCATTGAAGTCACTGTCCATTGGTGTAGTAAGATGCCACAGAGTCACTACTTTTCCTCTCTCTGCTACACTGTCTTCCCTATGACCCTGCCATACACCATGTGTACTAATCATAATACCCCTCAATCCCCTTCTCCCTCCCTCCCTCCCTGCCCTCCCCCATTCCTCCCTTTGGTGACTATTAGTCCCTTCTTGGAGTCTGTGAGTCTGCTTCTGTTTTGTTCCTTCAGTTTCGCTTTGTTGTTACACTCCACAAATGAGGGATATCATTTGGTATTTGTCTTTCTCCCCCTGGCTTATTTCACTGAGCATAATACCCTCTAGCTCCATCCATGTTGTTGCAATATGGCTGAATAAAACTCCATTGTGTATATGTACCACATCTTCTTTAATCCATTCATCTACTGATGGACACTTAGGTTGCTTCCGTATCTTGGCTATTGTAAATATTGCTGTGATAAACATAGGGGTGCCTTTGTCTTTTTGAATCTGATAATTTGTTTTCTTTGGGTAAATTCCAAGGAGTGGAATTCCTGGGTCAACTGGTATTTCTATTTTGAGCTCTTTGAGGAGCCTCCATATTGCTTTCCACAATGGTTGAACTAATTTACATTCCCACCAGCAGTGTAGGAGGGTTCCCCTTTCTCCACATCCTTGCCAGCATTTGTTGTTCCTAGTCTTTTCAATGTTGGCCATCCTAACTGGTGTGAGGTGATAGATCATTGTGGTTTTAATTTGCATTTTGCTGATAATTAGTGATGTGGAGCATCTTTTCATGTGCCTGTTGGCCATCTGAATTTCTTCTTTGGAGAAGTGTCTGTTCAGGTCCGCTACCCATTTTTTAATCAGGTTATTTGGTTTTTGGGTGTTGAGGCATGTGAGTTCTTTATATATTTGGATGTTAACCCCTTGTTGGATATGTCATTTACAAATATATTCTCACATACTGTAGGATGCCTTTTTGTTTTACTAATGGTGTACTTTGCTATACAGAAGCTTTTTAGCTTGATGTAGTTCCATTTGTTCATTTTTGCTTGTTTCCCTTGCCCAAGGAGCTGCGTTCAGGAAAAAGCTGCTCATGTTTATGTACAAGAGACTTTTGCCTATGTTTTCTTCTAAGAATTTTATGGTTTCATGACTTACATTCAGATCTTTGATCCATTTCAAGTTTACTTTTGTGTATGGAGCTAGACAATAATCCAGTTTCATTCTCTTACATGTAGGTGCCCAGTTTTACCAACACCAGTTGTTGAAGAGGCTGTCATTTCCCCATTGTGTGTCCATGGCTCCTTTATCTTATTGAGCATATATGCTTGGGTTTATATCTGGGCTCTTTAGTCTGTTCCACTGGTCTGTGGGTCTGTTCTTGTGCCAGTACCATTACTGTGACTTTGTAGTAGAGCTTGAAGTTGGGGAGCATAATCCCCCCAGCTTTATTCTTCCTTCTCAGGATTGCTTTGGCTATTTGGGGTCTTTTGTGGTTCCATATGAATTTTAGAACTATTTGCTCTAGTTCATTGAAGAATGCCTTTGGTATTTTGATAGGTATTGCATTGAATCAGTAGACTGTTGTCATTTTTAAACGCAGTTAGGCTATGTGTACATTTATTTCACTGTGTTTCATGCAGGCCTGTCTGCTTAAGTCTTAAATTCTTCCAGTTAATTCTGTATATACTTAGGTGAAATTTTAAGGTTAATAACCCCAAGGAATGAACATGAATTTTTTAGTCCTTTCTTATTAATACTACTAAATTCCTGGGAACACATAATATGGACACTGTTTACCTATTGGAGTATTTCATGCACTTGATTGTATAGCAACATCTTATCCAGAAATTCTTAGAATTTAAGACCCTTTCATATGTTTTTATAGCTATTGTGCTAATATGAAAATGCATCTCAAAGAAAGGATTTCAAAGGGTTAGGAGAATCTTTAGTGTTGCTGGATTTTTAAAAATAAATAACCTGTCAAAAATAAGGAGCTTCTACAAATTGAAGTTGGGGTAATAAAAGACCAAATATTAGTCAGTCATATTTACATTTAAATTTTTTTAATTAAGTTAAAGATTTTTTAAAAAGAAAATTTCATATCAAAACAGTTTAAAAGATTGATTTCACTTTGTTTTAAAAGGCTGGTAATAAAAAAATATAATGAAACAGCAAAGAACTTCTGAAATCCATTTATAGGGCATTTTTACACATATATACTGTTTAGTATAAACTAGGTTAATAATTCATTAATGTCTTCTGAAGTTTGTCAGATTGCCATGTGCAGTACATTCGTTTAAACTGACAAATGTGGATAAGATATAGAAAAAATGAAATGGCAGTGAACAAAAATAGAAGTATGAATTTTTACTTTGCACAACAGCATTTTCTAAAAAGTGGTGATGTTTAGTGTAGGATATCACTGTTAAAGTTTAGGAACTACCAGATTAAAGTTAAACATTGTTTCCTGCTACTGGACTGTAGTACCTTTGATAAAATGGTTCATTAATTTCCAAGAGGGGTAAAGGATAGGATATTCAGTATTTGACCATTTGACCTTGGAATCCCTTTCTTTTCTAGTCATTTTCATGTGATTAGTGTTCAGTGGAAGATGCTTTGGAAAACTTGTTATGAAAGTTTTTCTAGGAAACACGCGATTAATTAAAGAACAGAGAGAACCACCTTACATTGTTATGTAGTTAAGAAAGGCTTCATGGAGGAAGCAGTTGTTCAAAAAAGTTGTGAAGCAGGCAGAAGAAGGCATCTCAGATGCAAAGGGGTGAAGGAATCAAGCTGGGAGTGACAACCAATAGAGGATGAATTTTATTAAAAGGCATGATTTTTAAGACATAAGAGGGGAGAAAGTATGTTAAAAACAGTGTAATTGTATAGGGAAAAAAGCTGCAATAGAGAGTGATTGTAACACTAGACCAAAATGATTTTTTATAATGCTGGTATTAGTATAATTTTGGGTTTTATTCAAAACTTTTGGAATTAAAAATAATTGAAATCAAATCAGTGAGGGCAGTTATGTAATACACTTCATGTTTAAAAAATTATATTCTTAAACAAGTAAATATGAATTTGTGAAAAAATGAATACTAAATGTAGGTTTCTATTCTAACATAAATTATTAGCTGAGCTGCTTCTGGTCTTGCTGCTTCCTTGAACTTTGGTCATATTGCCTGAGGCACCCTCATAATGCCATGTGTAACATAGCTGGTTGGATTGGACTTCACTATCTTCTTGCCATGTTTAACTCCCCTCACTAGTGCTTTCAGTCATCTTTGTTCAGTAGTTCAAAATTACTGAAGTTAATTATTTTTTTCTTGGACAAATCAGGAAAGATTGCTGTGATGGGGGTTTGTCAAAATCCTATCTATGCCCAAGGAGAGATGCTTTTTTTGTTTTTGTTTTTGCTTTGTTTTGTTATCATTAATCTACAGTTATATGAAGAGCATTATATATACTAGGCTCCCCCCTTGACCAAGTCCCACCCACACATCCCATTACAGTCACTGTCCATCAGTGTAGAAATATGCTGTTGCATCACTACTTGTCTTCACTGTGTTGCACAGCCTACCCCATGCCCCACCCTACATTATACATGCTAATTGTAATGCCTCCTTTCTTCTTCCCACCCATATCTCTCCCTTCCCTCCCATCCTCCCTGGTCCCTTTCACTTTGGTAACTGTTAGTCCATTCTTGGGTTCTGTGATTCTGCTGCTGTTATGTTCCTTCAGTTTTTCTTTGTTCTTATACTCCACATATGAGTGAAATCATTTGATACTTGTCTTTCTCTGCCTGGTTTATTTCACTGAGCTTAATACCCACTAGCTCCATCCATGTTGTTGGAAATGGTAGGATTTGTTTTCTTCTTACGGCTGAATAATATTCCATTGTGTATATGTACCACATCTTCTTTATCCATTCATCTACTGATGGACACTTAGGTTGCTTCCATTTCTTGGCTATTGTAAATAGTGCAGCGATAAACATAGGGGTGCATCTGTCTTTTTCAAACTGGGCTGCTGTATTCTTAGGATAAATTCCTAGAAGTGGAATACCTGGGTCAAATGGTATGTCTATTTTGAGCTTTTTGAGGAACCTCCATACTGCTTTCCACAATGGTTGAACTAATTTACATTCCCACCAGCAGTGTCGGAGAGTTCCCCTTTCTCCACAACCTCGCCAGCATTTGTTGTTGTTTGTCTTTTGGATGGTGGCGATCCTTACTGGTGTGAGGTGATATCTCATTGTGGTTTTAATTTACACTTCTCTGATGACTAGCAATGTGGAGCATCTTTTCATGTGCCTGTTGGCCATCTGAATTTCTTCTTTAGAGAACTGTCTGTTCAGCTCCTCTGACCATTTTTTTATTGGATTATTTGCTTTTTGTTTGTTGAGGTGCGTGACCTCTATATATTTTCTATGTCAACCCTTTATCAGATCTGTCATTTATGAATATATTATCCCATACTGTAGGATGCCTTTTTGTTCTATTGATGGTGTCCTTTGCTGTACAGAAGCCTTTCAGCTTGATATAGCCCCACTTGTTCATTTTTGCTTTTGTTTCCCTTTCCCAGAGAGATACGTTCATGAAGAAGTCACCAATGTTTATGTCCAAGAGATTTTTACCCATGTTTTTCTCTAGGAGTTTTATAATTTCATGACTTACATTCAGGTCTTTGATCCATTTCGAATTTACTTTTGTGTATGGGGTTAGACAGTGATCCAGTTTCATTCTCTTACATGTAGCTGTCCAGTTTTGCCAGCACCAAGTGTTGAAGAGGCTGTCATTTCCCCATTGTATGTCCATGGCTCATTTATCATATATTAATTGGCCATGTATGTTTGGGTTAATGTCTGGAGTCTCTGTTCTGTTCCACTGGTCTGTGGCTGTTTTTGTGCCAGTACCAAATGGTCTTGATTACTGTGGCTTTGTAGTAGAGCTTGAAGTTGGGGAGCGAGATCCCCCCCACTTTATCCTCCTTCTCAGGATTGCTTTGGCTATTCAGGGTCTTAGGTGTTTCCATATGAATTTTTGAACTATTTGTTCCAGTTCATTGAAGAATGCTGTTGGTAATTTGATAGGGATTGCATCGAATCTGTATATTGCTTTGGGCAGGATGGCCATTTTGACAATATTAATTCTTCCTAGCCAGGAGCATGGGATGAGTTTCCATTTGTTAGTGTCCTCTTTAATTTCTCTTAAGAGTGTCTTGTAGTTTTCAGGGTATAGGTCTTTCACTTCCTTGGTTAGGTTTATTCCTAGATATTTTATTCTTTTTGATGCAATTGTGAATGGAGTTGTTTTCCTGATTTCTCTTTCTATTGGTTCATTGTTACTGTATAGGAAAGCCACAGATTTCTGTGTGTTAATTTTGTATCCTGCAACTTTGCTGTATTCCGATATCAGTTCTAGTAGTTTTGGAGTGGAGTCTTTGGTGTTTTTTATGTACAATATCATGTCATCTGCAAATAGTGACAGTTTAACTTCTTCTTTACCAATATGGATTCCTTGTATTTCTTTGTGTTGTCTGATTGCTGTGGCTAGGACCTCCAGTACTATGTTGAATAGCAGTGGGGAGAGTGGGCATCCCTGTCTTGTTCCCGATCTGAGAGGAAAAGCTTTTAGCTTCTCGCTGTTCAGTATGATGTTGGCTGTGGGTTTATCATATATGGCCTTTATTATGTTGAGGTACTTGCCCTCTATTCCCATTTTTGTTGAGAGTTTTTATCATGAATGGATGTTGAATTTTGTCGAATGCTTTTTCAGCATCTATGGAGATGATCATGTGGTTTTTGTCCTTCTTTTTTAGTTGATGTAGTGGATGACATTGATGGATTTTCGAATGTTGTACCATCCTTGCATCCCTGGGATGAATCCCACTTGGTCATGGTGTATGATCCTTTTGTTGTATTTTTGAATTCGGTTTAACATTTTGTTGAGTATTTTTGCATCTATGTTCACCAGGGATATTGGTCTGTAATTTTCTTTTTTGGTGGGGGCTTTGCCTGTTTTTGGTATTCGGGTGATGGTTGGCTTCATAGAATGAGTTTGGGAGTATTCCCTCCTCTTCTGTTTTTTGGAAAACTTTAAGGAGAATGTGTATTATGTCTTCTATATATGTCTGATAAAATTCCGAAGTAAATCCATCTGGCCCAGGGGTTTTGTTCTTGGGTGGTTTTTTGATTACCGCTTCAATTTCTTTGCTGGTAATTGGTTTGTTTAGATTTTCTGTTTCTTTCTTGGTCAGTCTTGGAAGGTTGTATTTTTCTAAGAAGTTGTCCATTTCTTCTAGGTTTTCCAGCTTGTTAGCATATAGGTTTTCATAGTATTCTCTAATAATTCTTTGTATTTCTATGGGGTCCGTCGTGATTTTTCCTTTCTCGTTTCTGATTCGGTTGATGTGTGTTGATTCTCCTTTTCTCTTAATAAGTCTGGCTAGAGGCTTATCTATTTTTGTTTATTTTCTCAAAGAACCAGCTCATGGTTTCATTGATTTTTTTCTATTGTTTTATTCTCAATTTTATTTATTTCTTCTCTCATCTTTATTATGTCCCTCCTTCTGCTGACTTTAGGCCTCATTTGTTCTTCTTTTTCCAATTTCGATAATTGTGACATTAGACTATTCATTTGGGATTGTTCTTCCTTCTTTAAATATGCCTGGATTGCTATATACTTTCCTCTTAAGACTGCTTTTGCTGCATCCCACAGAAGTTGGGGCTTTGTGTTTTTGTTGTCATTTGTTTCCATATATTGCTTGATCTCTATTTTAATTTGTTCATTGATCCATTGATTATTTAGGAGCATGTTGTTAAGCCTCCATGTGTTTGTGGGCCTTTTTGCTTTCTTTGTACAATTTAATTCTAGTTTTATTCCTTTGTGGTTGGTAGGATTTCAATCTTTTGGAATTTACTGAGGCTCTTTTTGTGGCCTAGTATGTTGTCTGTTCTGGAGAATGTTCCATGTGCACTTGAGAAGAATGTGTATCCTGTTGCTTTTGGATGTAGAGTTCTGTAGATGTCTATTAGGTCCATCTGTTCTAATGTGTTGTTCAGTGCCTCTGTGTCCTTACTTATTTTCTGTCTGGTGGATCTGTCCTTTGGAGTGAGTGGTGTGTTGAACTCTCCTAATATAAATGCATTGCATTCTATTTCCTTCTTTAATTTTGTTTGTATTTGTTTCACATATGTTGGTCCTCCTGTGTTGGGTGCATATATATTTATAATGGGTATATCATTTTGTTGAACTGACCCCTATATCATTATGCAATGTCCTTCTTTATCTCTTGTTACTTTCTTTGTTTTGAAGTCTATTTTGTCTGATAGTAGTACTGCCACACCTGTTTGTTTCTCCCTATTGTTTGCATGAAGTATCTTTTTCCATCCTTTGGCTTTTAGTGTGTGCAGTCTTTGGGTTTGAGGTGGGTCTCTTAAAAGCAGCGTATAGCTGGGTCTTGCTTTTTTATCCATTCTATTACTTTGTGTCTTTTGATTGGTGCATTCAGTCCATTTACATTTAGGGTGATTATTGAAAGATATGTGCTTATTGCCATTGCAGGCTTTAGATTTGTGGTTACCAAAGGTTCAAGGTTAGCTTCTTTAGTATCTTACTGCCTTACTTAACTTGCTTATTGAGCTATTATAGATACTGTCTGGTGATTCTTTATTTCTCTCCTTTCTTATTCCTCCTCCTCCATTCTTTATATGTTGGGTGTTTTATTCTGTGCTCTTTTGTGTTTCCTTTGACTGCTTTTGTGGGTAGTTGATTTTATTTTTTGCCTTTAGTTAGTATTTGGTTGGTCTGCTTTCTTTGCTGTGGTTTTATTTTTTCTGGTGACATCTGTTTAGCCTTAGGATTGCTCCCATCTAGAGCAGTCCCTCTAAAATACCCTGTAGAGGTGGTTTGTGGGAGGCAAATTCCCTCAACTTTTGCTTGTCTGGGAATTGTTTAATCCTTCCTTCATATTTAACTGATAATCGTGCTGGCTACAATATTCTTGGTTCAAGGCTGTTCTGTTTCATTGCTTTAAATATATCATGGCATTCTCTTGTGGCCTGTAGTGTTTCTGTTGAGAAGTTCTGATGATAGCCTGATGGGTTTCCTTTGTAGGTGACCTTTTTCCTCTCTGTAGCTGCCTTTAAAACTCAGTCCTTTTCCTTGATCTTTGCCATTTTAATTATTATGTGTCTTGGTGTTGTCCTCCTTGGGTCCCTTCTGTTGGGAGTTGTGTGTGCTTCCATGGTCTGAGTGACTATTTCCTCCCCCAGTTTGGGCAAGTTTTCAGCAATTATTTCTTCAAATACACTTTCTATCCCTTTTTCTTTCTTCTTCTTCTTCTGGTACCCCTTTAATGCAGATATTGTTCCTTTTGGATTGGTCACATAGTTCTCTTAATATTGTTTCATTTCTGGAGATCCTTTTTTCTCTCTCTGTGTCAGCTTCTCTGCGTTCCTGTTCTGTGGTCTCTATTCTATTAATGGTCTCTTGCATCTCATCTGTTCTGCTTTTAAGTTGTTCCAGAGATTGTTTTGTTTGTGTAGTCTCCCTCCCTACTTTGTCTGTTAGCTCTTGTATTTTTCTCTGCAGCTCCATCAGTGTGGTTATGACCTTTATTTTGAATTATTTTTCAGGAAGATTGGTTAGGTCTACCTCCCCAAGCTCCTTCTCAGGGGTTGTCTCTGTTAGTCTGGTCTGGATCAAATTCTTCTGCATTTTCATGGCGATAGAGGTAGTTGTGGGGAGCTGGTGCCTGTGTTGGCTGGGAGAACGTCCCTTCTTGCTGGTTTGTTTCCTTCCTCTCCTGGGGGAATGGCGACCCCTAGCAGCTTTTGCTGGGCAGCTGTGCACAGACGGGGTTTCTAATTCTTGCCCGGCTGCCGTGAAAGAAGCTCTGCCCTGCTGCCGTGGGTGTGGCCAGCCTCAGGCTGTTTCTCCACTAAGGCGGAGCTGCGTCAAAGGGGAATCGGGCGGGAGGCTGTTTATTGCCGTGAAGGGCATCCAAGCTGCCCTGCCGCCCACAGGGATAGGGAGCCCGGAGTTCCCCAGGATTCCCAGCTGCTGGTCTAAGTGTCCCTGGACGCTTCTGTCCAGCTGTGGGGTCCCTGTCCCTTTAAGACTTTCAAAAAGCACTCACTTTTCTTTGTCCCAGGGGCTCCGGCTGTGGGGACCCTGCTCACAGGTCTTACTGTTCCATTTCCCTAGTATCCAGCACCCCACACACTGTGTGTCAGCGCTCTGGTGCGGATGGCTAGGGCTGGGCATTTAGCAGTCCTGGGCTCCCCCTCCCTCCCTGCTCCAACTCCTCTCCTTCCGCTAGGAGCTGGGGTGAGAGGCGCTCGGGTCCCGCCGGGCAGCGACTTGTATCTTACCCCCTTCATGAGGTGCTGGGTTCTCGCAGGTGTGGATGTAGTCTGGCTGTTGTCGTGTGTCTTCTGGTCTCTCTTTTAGGGATAGTTGTATTTGTTGTATTTTTAAAAATATATATGGTTTTGGGAGGAGATTTCTGCTGCTCTACTCACTCCACCATCTTGGCTCCTCCTCGAGAGATGCTTTTTTATGGAGTTCTTTCCCTCAGGCACAGACTCACCCTGTTAGTGGGAGGTGACTGTTAGAGTAGAGAGGACTGAGTTGAGAGTTTCTTGAGCTGGGAAGTAAATAGGAGTAAGGATGTGGAGTTTGTGGTGAAAGTGAGGGTTGAGGGGGATGGGTGAGTAGAGTAGGTAGGGAAGAGATAAAAATAACCAGGAAAGATGAATGAAGCTGGTTTTGTATTATGCCAACACAAATACTTGTATTTTTGGTATTTAAAATAGCACAGTATGTGCTGATATTACAAATTACTGAAAAGTAAATAACATCTTTGGGGAAAATGTTAGTAGGATATTATAATAATCTTAAGAAGTGACAAAATTTGAATTAGTATAGAGGTAGTGGAGAGGGCAGAAAATATTCAAGAGGTATTTAGAAAGTAGAATTTGACAGAACTTCCTGACCAGTTGAATACCGAGCAAGTTAGAGGAAAGTGGGAGATGGATTCTGTGGATTCTGTCTTGGGTGACGGTATTTGGGAGGAAGAGATAGATGATGGAAGCAGGTTTGGACATATGGAATTGGAGTGTCTGGAGGGCATGTAGAAGATTTTTTTCAGTAGGTAAAGTAGCCATGTAGATAGTGCTTATAATACTAATACTAATACTTATTGACAGGCATGTACTTGGTGTTACCTAGGAATTTTACATGTATTATGTCATGTAATCTTGACAACAACTGGTCAGTAGGTAGGTACTCTTACTATCTCATTGTTTTGATGAGGAAAGCAATGTTTTGAAAGGGTCATGCAGTTGGGAAAAGCATGGCTAGGCTTTGAAACTAGGTCTGACTGACTTAAAAAGTATGTTCATAACCACTGTATTGTATATGGAAGGGAGCCTTGGACAAGAGTTGTAGACTTGGGAACTGTAAGCATATTGGTAGTAGTTAATGAATGAATACTTCATGGGACAGTGTTTTAAGGAAGAAGAGAACAGGACCAATGAAAGAACTTTTAGGGGTTGGCAGAAGAAAAGGTGTACTAGGTAGGGGGAGAGGATCAGAGCAAAGTGATTTCTCAGAAACTAAGGGAAGAGAAAGTTTGCCAGGGGAGTTTCAATGGCACATAGTTGTGGGAAGCCGCATGATTTCTTGAGCAGAAGAGTGAATGGGATAACTTCTGTTTCTGATGACGTAACAGAGTAGATACTTTGCAGGATCCTTTCACTAAAAATACAACAGCTAAATCCTGCAGAAATTACAATAAATAATTAAAAAATTTTTTTTATTTTAGAATAGCTTTATATTTACAGAAAAATTGCAAAGATAGTACAGAGTTCTTATATACTCTGCACCCACTTACCCTGTTGTTAACATCTTAGGTTAGTATGGTGCATTTGTTGTAGCTGGTGAACCAATTTTGACACATAATGATTAACTAGAGCCCATACTTTATTTATGGTTTTTCTTAGTTTTTGCATAATATCTTTTTCTGTCTGTCCCGGGATCCCATCCAAAATTTACATTAACATTTAGTCATCATGTCTCTTCAGGCTCCTTTAGACTTTTAACAGTTTTGAGGAGAAGTAATCAGCTATTTTATAGACCATCCCTCAATATGGGTCTGTCTGTGTTTTTTCTCATGATTAAACTGGTGATAGGTTCTTGGAAGAAGAATACAGAGGTAAAGTACTGTTCTCAGCACATGATATCAAGGGTATCCTATCAACATCTCTTACCACTGATGATGCTAACCTTGATCTCCTGCCTGAGACAGTGTCTAGTTTCTTCACTGTAAAGTTACTCTTTTTCCCTCTTTATCAAACTGTACACTTTGAGAAGAAGTAAGTATGCACCTAAGGAGTGGGGAATTATACCCCACCTTCTTGAAGGGGTGGTATATATGTATATTATTTGGATTTCTTCTGTACGGAAGGTACAGAAATAAGTTTTAATGTTACTGGGTATGCTAAAAAGTAAGAGAGTTCTCTACAGGGTCTAGCTGCACTCAAAAAAGTAGCGAGTTAGCTGAAACAGGAGTAATGAACTGTGAACAAACAAACAAGCAAGGTTACCCTAAGGCCAAATGCCCATATTAGCACTAATGAGTTCACAGCAAAGTGGAAGAACCCTCTGAGAAGGAGGCAAATTGGAAGATCCTTTTACCACCCTTGACTTTGCCAGAGCAAATGCAAATATGTTCTGAGAGAGCTTTTTCTGATTAGGCTTTCTGAATTTCCACTGATAAAAGTCAACAAAACTTAAGCTCACAATAAGAGAGAATTACCAAACACAAGGAAATAAGACACTGTGAGAGATTTGGTAGACACAAACCCCAAAAGACTTGATAAGATACAGAATATAAAGTAGCATGTAGGTTGCTTAAATTAATAAAATAACCTAACATATAGCAAGAAATTAAAGACTCATACAAGGTTATGTAGAGGTTATGTAGTAATAGAACCAAGGTGAAATGTTAGAAATGAAAAATAAAATTGTTGAAATTCAAAGCTCAGTAGATGGACTAATGAAGTGAAAGATAGATCTAAAGTCATTTCCAGAATGTAATGCCAAGAGGTAAGTTGATGGGAATGATATAATGATGAATCTAACATACTTGTGATTGAAGTCCCAGGAGAGAATGGAGAACAGGTGATATTTGAAGGAGTAATGGTTGAGAAATTTGAAGAATTAAGGAAGGACTTCAATATACAGGAAGCAGAATGTATATGAAGGAAGTTAAATTGAAAGAAATCTATACCTACACACTTTATAGTTAAACCAAAGAGTACCAAAGACAAAGAGAAGCCCTAAAAATAGCCAGAGAGAGCAGATAGGTAGCATGTGAAGGATTGACAAACTGACAGCAACAGTGGAAGCCAGAAGACAGTAAAATAAAATATTCAAAATATAGAGAGAAAACAACTATCGATCTAGAATTGTATACCTAACAAAGCTATTTTTTATGAACAGGGTAAAAATGAAGACATTTCCAGAAAGACAAAAGCTGGAAATTGAACAGATCTTCACTTTATGACCTTCTAAAGGAAGATGTTCATTTGAATAGAAGTATTTGAAGATCCTTGTATTTTGTCAGGAGAAAGATGTTTAACATATTATTTAACTTGAGAGTTTTATATATATATATATATATTTTTTATACAAACATGCACATACATATATACATGTACATAGTAAAACTTAAAGAGTATCTACTTGATTGCTGACAACAGAATATGTAACTTCCAGCAACTAACTACAAGGGGGAACACAGAATTAATAAATACAAATTTTCCAAAGAAGCATGAAAGGAAGACAGGGAAGCTTGACACATAGAACAAGCAGGGCAAATAAAAAGTACAAATGTATCAGTCACATTTAAATATAAGTGTAAAATCCTACCAGTTAAAAGACAGATATGACCAGTTTGGATTAAAAAAGAGGTCTAGTTATATAGAGAGACATAATGAAAATGGAAAAGTTAAAGGTAAAAAGCAGTTACTAAGCAAAAATAATCAAAAACACTACTGTGGTAGCTGACTGAATAGCAGATAAATGAGACTTCAGGGAAAAAAAAGAGATAAGGAGGGTGCCTAAAATGACAAGAATTTCAATGCAGTTTTAAATTTGTATTCACCTAATAACATAGGTGTATCAATATATAATAATATATAATCAACATGTAATAATATATTTAATCAATATGTAAAGCAAACATTTGTATACTAAAAGAATTTATCAGTGCCATTAGTGTAGTGGGAGAGTTAAAACATAGCTCTTAAGAGGGGTGTGTGTGGTGGGAAATCACCTCATTACTGAGCACTCCTGCAAAGAGTCTGGACAGTGCCATCCAGTTATATGGCCCAGGACAACTCACCCTGCTGATTCTGGGGCCTGCATCCCTGGAGTAAACCTGGCAAAATCAAAACCAAAAAACATAGCTCTGAATTATTGGTAGTTTAAGCGGATACAAAATTTGTAAAAATATTCAGAAAGTTTCGACTACACTTTATCTAATTTAAGGGACTCATGTAGAAAGAACCCTATGCTCTAAAATTAGAAAATATGCATCCTTTTTAACAAGCATGGAATATTTAAACCAAATAATGATGTGTACTGACCTCTAATGCAAAATTAATATAATTTCAAGTACCCTGTGTCATACAGATTTATGTTCTTAACCACAGTACTATTAACTTAGGAGTTAATAACAAAAACAAAAAAATCCCACTTTGGAAATTAAAATATGTATTTTGGAATAACTCATGAATAACTTCAGAAGAAATAGTGGAAATATAAAAATACATAGAACTGAGCAGTAATGAGAATGCTGCATGTCAAAACCGATGTGCCTATTTTATTGAGTTCTTACTATGTGTATCTGGAATTGATTAGTGAATGCATCAGTATTTATGACCTTATGGAGTTATTATTTGTTAGAGAAAGGGACAGACAATAAACGTAATGAAAAAGTAAATTATCTGTTTCCAGAACTTTTTTTCATCTTTCCAAACTGAAACTCCATACCCATTAAACAAAAACTCCCCATTTCTCCCTTCTCTCAGTAGAAAACTTGAAAAAGGCTCCAAACCCAGCTGATTTATCAGCCATGCTTGTGTGATCATACGTGGATGTTTGCTTTTATAAACATGTGTTTGTGGCTAAGTATTCATTTGAAGCAATTTACCACCTTCAACATTTTAAACAAGTTGTTTTTCATATCCAAGTGGATATCTTTGCCAAGGTTTATTAGATCTCATCAAATTAAAAAATAAAACTCTTCTAACATAAACTCAAGAGATCCACACTATTGAGCATTCAGTCTTTTTTACATTTTTTTGGTATCATTAATCTACAGTTACATTAGCAACATTATGTTTACTAGATACCCCCCATCACCAAGTCTCCCCCACATACCCCATTACAGTCCCCGTCCATCAGCGTAGTAAGATGCTGTAGAGTCACTTCTTGTCTTCTCTGTGTTGTACAGCTCTCCCAGTGCCCCTGCCTCATTATACATGCTAATCATAATGCCCCCTTTCCCCCCTCCCCCCACCATCCCTCCCTTCCCACCCATCCTCCCCAGTCCCTTTCTCTTTGGGAACTGTTAGTCCATTCTTGGGTTCTGTGAGTATGCTGCTGTTTTGCTCCTTCAGGTTTTTCTTTGATCATATACTCCACATATGAGTGAAATCATTTGATACTTGTCTTTCTCTGCCTGGTTTATTTCACTGAGCATAATACCCACTAGCTCCATCCATGTTGTTGGAAATGGTAGGATTTGTTTTCTTCTTACGGCTGAATAATATTCCATTGTGTATATGTACCACATCTTCTTTATCCATTCATCTACTGATGGACACTTAGGTTGCTTCCAATTCTTGGCTATTGTAAATAGTGCAGTGATAAACATAGGGGTGCATCTGTCTTTTTCAAACTGGGCTGCTGCATTCTTAGGGTAAATTCCTAGGAATGGAATTCCTGGGTCAAATGGTATTTCTATTTTGAGCTTTTTGAGGAACCTCCATATTGCTTTCCACAATTGTTGAACTGATACACATTTCCACCAGCAGTGTCGGAGAGTTCCCCTTTCTCCACAACCTCGCCAGCATTTGTTGTTGTTTGTCTTTTGGATGGTGGCGATCCTTACTGGTGTGAGGTGATATCTCATTGTGGTTTTAATTTGCATTTCTCTGATGAAAAGCGATGTGAAACATCTTTTCATGTGTCTGTTGGCCATCTGAATTTCTTCTTTAGAGAACTGTCTGTTCAGCTCCTCTGACCATTTTTTTATTGGATTATTTGCTTTTTGTTTGTTGAGGTGCGTGACCTCTATATATTTTCTATGTCAACCCTTTATCAGATCTGTCATTTATGAATATATTATCCCATACTGTAGGATGCCTTTTTGTTCTATTGATGGTGTCCTTTGCTGTACAGAAGCCTTTCAGCTTGATATAGCCCCACTTGTTCATTTTTGCTTTTGTTTCCCTTGCCCAGAGAGATATGTTCATGAAGAAGTCACTCATGTTTATGTCCAAGAGATTTTTGCCTATGCTTTTTTCTAAGAGTTTTACAGTTTTATGACTTACATTCAGGTCTTTGATCCATTTGAGTTTACTTTTGTGTATGGGGTTAGACAATGACCCAGTTTCATTCTCTTATATGTAGCTGTTCAGTTTTGCCAGCACCAAGTGTTGAAGAGGCTGTCATTTCCCCATTGTATGTCCATGGCTCATTTATCGTATATTAATTGGCCATGTATGTTTGGGTTAATGTCTGGAGTCTCTATTCTCTTCCACTGGTCTGTGGGTCTATTCTTGTGCCAGTACCAAATTGTCTCGATTACTGTGGCTTTGTAGTAGAGCTTGAAGTTGGGTAGCAAGATCCCCCCTACTTTATTCTTCCTTCTCAAGATTGCTTTGGCTATTCAGGGTCTTTGGTGTTTCCATATGAATTTTTGAACTATTTGTTCCAGTTCATTGAAGAATGCTGTTGGTAATTTGATGGGAATTGCATTGAATCTGTATATTGCTTTGGGCAGGATGGCCATTTTGCCAATATTAATTGTTCCCACCCAAGAGCATGGGATGAGTTTCCATTTGTTAGTGTCTTCTTTAATTTCTCTTAAGAGTGTTCTGTAGTTTTCAGGGTATAGGTCTTTCACTTCCTTGGTTAGGTTTATACCTCGGTATTTTATTCTTTTTGATGCCATTGTGAATGGAATTGTTTTCCTGATTTCTCTTTCTGTTAGTTCATTGTTACTGTATAGGAAAGCCACAGATGTCTGTGTATTAATTTTGTATCCTGCAACTTTGCTGAATTCCGATACTAGTCCTAGTAGTTTGGAGTGAAATCATTAGGGTTTTTTATGTACAATATCATGTCATCTGCAAATAGTGACAGTTTAACTTCTTCTTTACCAATATGGATTCCTTGTATTTCTTTGTTTTATCTGATTGCTGTGGCTAGGACCTCCAGAAATGTTGAATAACAGTGGGGAGAGTGGGCATCCCTGTCTTGGTCCCGATCTCAGAGGAAACGCTTTCAGCTTCTCGCTGTTCAGTATGATGTTGGCTGTGGGTTTATCATATGTGGCCTTTATTATGTTGAGGTACTTGCCCTGTATACCCATTTTGTTGAGATTTTTATCATGAATGGATGTTGAATTTTGTCAAATGCTTTTTCAGCATCTATGAAGATGATCATGTGGTTTTTGTCCTTTTTGTTTATGTGGTGGTGGTTTATCTTTTTGTTTATTGTTTTGTTATGATGTTGATGGATTTTTGAATGTTGTACCATCCTTGCATCCCTGGGATGAATCCCACTTGATCATGGTGTATGATCCTTTTGATGTATTTTTGAATTTGGTTTGCTAATATTTTGTTGAGTATTTTTGCATCTTTGTTCATCAGGGATATTGGTCTGTAATTTTGTTTTTTGGTGGGGTCTTTGCCTGATTTTGGTATTAGGGTGATGTTGGCTTCATAGAATGAGTTTTGGAGTATTCGCTCCTCTTCTATTTTTTGGAAAACTTTAAGGAGAATGTGTATTATGTCTTCTATATATGTCTGATAAAATTCTGAAGTAAATCCATCTGGCCCAGGGGTTTTGTTCTTGGGTGGTTTTTTGATTACCGCTTCAATTTCTTTGCTGTTAATTGGTTTGTTTAGATTTTCTGTTTCTTCCTTGGTCAGTCTTGGAAGGTTGTATTTTTCTAGGAAGTTGTCCATTTCTTCTAGGTTTTCCAGTTTGTTAGCATATAGATTCTCATATTATTCTCCAATAATTGTTTGTATTTCTGTGGTGTCCATCGTGATTTTTCCTTCCTAATTTCTGATGCTGTTTATGTGTGTAGATTCTCTTTTTCTCTTAATAAGTCTGGCTAGGAGCTTATCTATTTTTTTTTTAATTTTCTCAAAGAACTAGCCCTTGGTTTCATTGATTTTTTTCTATTGTTTTTTTCTTCTCAATTTTACTGATTTCTTCTCTGATTTTTATTATGTCCCTCCTTCTGCTGACTTTGCACTTCATTTGTTCTTCTTTTTCCAGTCTCAATAATTGTGACTTAAGACTGTTCATTTGAGATTGTTCTTCCTTCTTTAAATATGCCTGGATTGCTATATACTTTCCTCTTAGAACTGCCTTCGCTACGTCCCCCAGAGGTTGGGGCTTTGTGCTGTTGTTGTCATTTGTCTCCATATATTGCTTGATCTCTATTTTCATTTGGTCATTGATCCATTGGTTATTTAGGAGCATGTTAAGTCTCCATGTGTTGTGATCCTTTTTATTTTCTTTGTATAATTTATTTCTAGTTTTATACCTTTGTTGTCTGAGATGTTAGTTGGTACAATTTCAATCTTTTTGAATTTACTTAGGCTCTTTTTGTGGCCTAGTATGTTGTCTATTCTGGAGAATGTTCCATGTGCACTTGAGAAGAATGTGTATGCTGTTGCTTTTGGGTGTAGAGTTCTGTAGATGTCTATCAGGTCCGTCTGTTCTGGTGTGTTGTTCCATGCCTCTGTGTCCTTACTTATTTTCTGTCTGGTGGATCTGTCTTTTGATGTGAGTGGTATGTTGAAGTCTCCTAGAACGAATGAATGCATTGCATTCTATTTCCTCCTTTAATTCTGTTAGTGTTTGTTTCACATATGTTGGTGCTCCTGTATTGGGCACATATATATTTATAATGGGTATATCATTTTGTTGAACTGACCCCTATATCATTATGTAATGGCCTTGTTTATCTCTTGTTACTTTCTTTGTTTTGAGGTCTATTTTGTCTGATACAAGTAGTGCAACACCTGCTTTTTCCTCCCTATTGTTTGCATGAAATACCTTTTTCCATCCCTTGACCTTGAGTCTGTGTGTGTCTTTGGATTTGTGGTGAGTTTCTTGTAAGCAGCATATAGATGGGTCTTGCTTTTTTATCCATTCTATTACTCTGTGTCTTTTGATTGGTGCATTCAGTCCATTTACATTTAGATTGATTATTGAAAGATATGCACTTATTGCCATTGCAGGCTTTAGATTCGTGGTTACCAAAGGTTCAAGGGTAGCTTCTTTACTATCTAATCGTCTAACTTAACTCGCTTATGTAGCTGTTATAAACACAGTCTGATGATTCTTTATTTCTCTCCCTTCTTTTTCCTCCTCCTCCATTCTTTATATGGTAGGTGTTTTATTCTGTGCTCTTTTGTGTTTCCTTTGACTGCTTTTGTGGGTAGTTGATTTTATTTTTTGCCTTTAGTTAGTATTTGGTTGGTCTGCTTTCTTTGCTGTGATTTTATTTTCTCTGGTGACATCTATTTAGCCTTAGGAGTGCTTCCATCTAGAGCAGTCCATCTAAAATACACTGTAGAGGTGGTTTGTGGGAGGCAAATTCCCTCAGCTTTTGCTTGTCTGGGAATTGTTTAATCCCTCCTTCATATGTAAATGATTATCGTGCTGGTTACAGTATTCTTGGTTCAAGGCCCTTCTGTTTCATTACATTAAATATATCATGCCATTCTCTTGTGGCCTGTAATGTTTCTGTTGAGAAGTCTGATGATAGCCTAATGGGTTTTCCTTTGTAGGTGACCTTTTTTCTCTCTCTAGCTGCCTTTAATACTCTGTATTCATCTTTGATCTTTGCCATTTTGATTATTATATGTCTTGCTGTTGTCCTTCTTGGGCTCCCTTCTGTTGGGAGATCTGTGGGCTTCCATGGTTTGAGAAACTATTTCCTCCCCCAGTTTGGGGAAATTTTCAGCAATTATTTCTTGAAAGACACTTTCTATCCCTTTTTCTCTCTCTTCCTCTTCTAGTACCCCCTATAATGGGAATATTGTTGCGTTTGCATTGGTCACAGAATTCTCTTAATAGTCTTTCATTCCTGGAGATACTTTTCTCTCTCTGCCTCAGCTTCTCTGTATCCCTTTTCTCTGATTTCTATTCCATTCATGGCCTCTTGCACCTCATCCGGTCTGCTCTTAAGTCCTTCCAGAGATTGTTTTATTTCTGTATTCTCCCTCCCAACTTGATCCTTTAGCTCTTGCATATTTCTCTACAGGTCCAGCAGCATGGTTATGTCCTTTATTTTGAATTCTTTTTCAGAAAGATTGGTTAAATCTATCTCCCTCGGTCCTCTACAGGGGTTGTGTGGGGTGATTCTGGACTGCATCAAATACTTCTGCCTTTTCCTGGCGATAGGGGTAGTCGTAGGCAGGTATCACGTGTGTCAGCTGGGAGAACGAAGTCCTTTCTTGCTTGCTGGTCTCCTTACCCTTCTCCACTGTGTGTGCCGGTGACCCGCATACCGGGAGCAGGCTCCGGGTTAATTTCCTGAGCTGTGGAAAATTGAGCCCTGGCTTTGCTCTCCTGCGAGAATGGCGCCCCTTCATGCCTCTGCCTATGCTGGGCACCTGTGCGCTGGCAGCGGCCTCAGTTCTGGCCCTGGCAGCTGAGCGCCGGGAGGAGGCTCTGGGCAGCTGCTGTGGCTGCGGCTGCTCCCAAGCTGCTCTGCCGGGGCTGCATGGGAGTGGGAATGAATGGCAGGCTGTTTATCGCCATGAGGGGCTTCAGAGCTGCTTTGCCACCCAGGGGGTTAGGGCGCCTGAAATTCCCCGGGATTCCCAGCTGCTGGGCTGAGTGCGCCGGGACGATTCTGTCCAGCTGTGAAGCCCCTGTCCCTTTAAGACTTTCAAAAAGCACTCGCTTTTCTTTTGGCCCGGGGCAGCTGGCTGCAGAGACCCGTTCGCAGATTTTACTTTTTCATTTCCCTAATATCCAGCACACCACGCACTGTGTGTCTGCGCTCCTGGTCCGGATGACTAGGGCTGGTTATTTAGCAGTCCTGTGCTTCCACTCCTCTCCGCTCTGACTCCTCTCCTCCCACTGGGGAGCTGGGGTCAGGGGCATGCTCGGGTCCCGCGGGGCCACGGCTTGTATCTTACCCTCTTCATAAGGTGCTGAGTTCTCACAGGTGTAGATGTAGCTTGGCTGTTGTACTGTATCCTCTGGTCTCTCTGTTAGGCTTAGTTTTATTTGTTGTATTAAAAAATATATATATATGGTTTTGGGAGATTTCTGCTCCCCTACTCATGCTGCCATCTTCCCTTCTGTCCTCTGTCTTTATTATATTTTTTATGATGAATGATGCTGCTATGCATACTTTTATGCTTCTATTCTGGGCACATGTGAAAGTGGAATTGCTGGATACAATGCAACTGTGTGACTTTACAAGTACTGTTAATTTGTTTCTCATTTAAAACTCCATCAGAAGTACTTTGAAATGATCAGTAAAATTGGTAAATCTTTAGCCAGACTAAGGGGAAAAAAAAAGATGTAAGTTCCTAATAAGAATGAAAAAGTGACAGTACAGATCCTGCAGTCATTAAACTCCTAGAAGTTTTATAGTTAGGTTTTCCATTTAGACCAGGAAGGCATTTCGAGTTAATTTTTGCAAATTGTATGGGGTATGTGTCATGTTTTTCTTAGTTAATGTCCAACTGTTCCAACACCATTGTTGAAAAGATGTCATTTCTTCATTTTTTCATTGAATTGCCTTTGTACTTTTGTTAATAATCAGTTAAACATATGAATCTATTTCTGGACTCTGTTTTGTCCCATCGACTTGTGTGTTTGTCCTTTCACTAATACCACAGTTTTGATTACTTTGGTTCATCTTGAAATCAAGTAGTATTGCTTTGGCTATTCTAGGTCTTTCCATATAAATTTTAGAATCAGCTTACTGGTTTCTACAGAGAATCATGCTGGCTTTTTGATTAGGACTGTGTTGAATCTACATTGTCAGAATTGACAATACATATTGAGTCATCCAATTCATAAATATGGTATATCTCCACTTATTTAGGTCATCTTTGATTTCATCAGTATTTTGTTTTTTTTTCTGCACACAGACCTTGTATGTATTTTGCCACATAATACCTAAGTCTTTCATGCTTTTGTAAGTGGTACTTTTTTTTAAAATTACTTTCCAGCTATAATGTAACTTGCAACTCTGCTAAACTCACTAGTTCTAGCACCTAATTTTGTAGATCATTGTGGTTTTTTATGTAGACAAATGATGTCTGCAAAAAGAGAATATGTTTTCTTTGTTTCCAAGCTATATGCTTTTTATTTTTTCCTCTTGTCTTACTGCACTGGCTAGAACTTCTTGTTGTAGAGGAAGGGAAAGAGCAAATACATTATTTCCCTATCCTTAACAGTGACAGCTTTCAGTCTCACTGTTACGTATGAAAAAACCTTTGTCATCTTGGGGTAGGCAAAGATTTCTTAAATATGACACACAACAACATAGTCCATTAAACATTTTTTCGATTAAGTGGACTTCATCAGAATTAAGAAATGTTTTTCTTTTTGAGGTACTTCAAAGGAATGTGTATAGTGGCCTTATTCATAATTACAAAAAAACCCCACATGAAGACAACAAATATCCTTCAACAAACTGTGATACAAACTGTAGGACGTTCCTAAAATGGAATACTATTTGACAATAAAAAGAAATGAAATGTAAAGAAATGGACAACTGTCTAGAAAAATACAACCTTCCAAGGCTGACCCAGGAAGAAACAGAAAATCTGAGTAGACCAATTATCAGGAAAGAAATTGAATTGGTAATCAAAAAACTACCCAAGAACAAAACCCCTGGACCAAATGGTTTCACTGCTGACTTTTATCTAACATTTAGTGAAGACCTAATACCCATCCTCCTTAACGTTTTCCAAAAAGTAGAAGAGGAGAGAATACTCCCAAACTCTTTCTACGAGGCCAACTTCACTTTAATACCAAAACCAGGCAAAGACAGCACAAAAAAAGAAAATTACAGACCAATATCCCTGATAAGCACAGATTCAAAAATACTCAACAAAATATTAGCAAACCGAATTCAAAAATACATCAAAAAGATCATCCATCATGATCATGTGGGATTCATCCCAGGGATGCAAGGATGGTACAACATTTGAAAATCCATCAACATCATCCACTACATCAACGAAAAAAAGGACAAAAACCACATGATCGTCTCCATAGACTCTAAAAAAGCATTGGACAAAAGTCAACATCCATTCATGATAAAAACTCTCAACAAAATGGGTATACAGAGCAAGTACCTCAACATTATAAAGGCCATATATGACAAACTCACAGCCAACATTATACTTAACAGCGAGAAACTGAAAGCTTTTCCTTTAAGATTGGGAACAGGACAAGGATGCCCACTCTCCCCACTTTAATTCAACATAGTTCTGGAGGTCCTAGCCACGGCAATCAGACAAAACAAAGAAATAAAAGGCATCCACATTGGCAAGGAAGAAGTCAAACTGTCCCTGTTTGCAGATGACATGATTTTGTACATAAAACACCCTACAGAATCCACTCCAAAACTACCAGATCTAATATCTGAATTCAGCAAAGTTGCAGGATACAAAATTAATACACAGAAATTTGTGGCATTCCTATACACTAATGATGAACTAGCAGAAAGAGAAATCAGGAAAACAATTCCATTCACAACTGCATCAAAATCAATAAAATATCTTGGAATAAACCTAACCAAAGAAGTGAAAGACTTACATTCTAAAAACTGCAAGACACTCATGAGAGAAATTAAAGAAGAAACCAATAAATGGAAACACATCCCATGCTCATGGATAGGAAGAATTAATATTTTCAAAATGGCCGTCCTGCCTAAAGCCATCTACAGATTCAATGCAATCCCTATCAAAATACCAACAGGATTCTTCAATGAACTAGAGCAAATAGTTCTAAAGTTTGTATGGAACCACAAAGGACCCCAAATAGCCAAAGCAATTCTGAGAAGGAAGAATAAGACAGGAGGAATTACGCTCCCTGACTTCAAGCACTACTACAAAGCCACAGTATTCAAGACAATTTGATACTGGCACAGGAACAGACCCATAGACCAATGGAACAGACTGGAGAGCCCAGATATAAACTCAAGCATATATGGTCAATTAATATACAATAAAGGAGCCATGGATATACAATGGGGAAATGACAGCCTCTTCAACAGCTGGTGTTGGCAAAACTGGACAACTACATGCAAGAGAATGAAACTGGATTATTGTTTAACCCCATACATGAAAGTAAACTCAAAATGGATCAAAGACCTGAATGTAAGTCATGAAACCATAAAACTCTTAGAAAAAAATAGGCAAAAATCACTTGGACATGAACATTCAATAACAGGACAAAAATTTTTTAACAAGCCTACCATTTAACTTAAATGTGTTCATTGTGGCATTCACATGTATAAAATTTTATTCCTCAAACTGCAGCAATAAACCCTCTGATCCTAAGAAGCCTTAAGAGGGTATTCTATATATTCTGCATTGTTTTATTTTCTGTAAATTATGTAGGTAAATACATGCATAAAAATAAATACTTTATATATAATTTAAAAAAATCTCTTGGACATAAACATTAGCAACTTCTTCATGAACGTATCTCCTCAGGCAAGGGAAACAAAAGCAAAAATGAACAAGTGGGACTATATCAAACTAAAAAGTTTCTGTACAGCAAAGGACACCATCAGTAGAACAGAAAGACATCCTACAGTATGGGAGAATATATTCATAAATGACATATCCAATAAGGGGTTGACATCCAAATTATATAAAGAGCTCACGCACCTCCACAAACAAAAAGCAAATAATCTGATTAAAATAAATCCAGTTCAGAGGAGCTGAACAAACAGTTCTCCAAAGAAATTCAGATGGCCAACAAGCCCATGAAAAGATGCTCCACATCGCTAATCATCAGAGAAATGCAAAGTAAAACCACAATGAGATATCACCTCACACCAGTTAGGATGGCCACCACCCAAAAGACAAACAACAAATGTGTTGGTGAGGATGTGGAGAAAGGGGAACCCTCCTACACTGCTGGTGGGAATGTAAATTAGTTCAACCATTGTGAAAAGCAGTATGGAAGTTCCTCAAAAAACTAAAAATAGGAATACCAGTTGACCCAGGAATTCCACTCCTAGGAATTTACCCTAAGAATGCAGAATCCCAGTTTGAAAAAGACATATGCACCCCAGTGTTTATCGCAGCATTATTTACAATAGCCAAGAAATGGAAGCAACCTAAGTGCCTGTCAGTAGATGAAATAAAGAAGATGTGGTACGTATAAACAATGGAATATTATTCAGCCATAAGAAGAAAACACATCCTACCATTTGCAACAATATGGGTGAAGTTAAAGGGTATTTTGCTCAGTGAAATAAGCCAGGTTGAAAAAGACAAGTATGAAATGATTTCACTCATCTGTGGAGTATAAGAACAAAACAAAAACTGAAGGAACAAAACAGCAGCAGACTCACAGAATCCAAGAATGGACTAACAGTTACCAAAGGGAAAGGGACTGGGGAGGATGGGTGGGAAGGGAGAGATAAGGAGGAAAAAGGGGCATTATGATTAGTACACATAATGTAAGGGGGTAGGCATGGGGAAGGCTGTTCAACACAGAGTAGACTAGCAGTGACTGTAATGGGGTATGTGATGGGATCTTGATAATGGGGGGAGTCTATTAACCATAATGTTGCTCGTGTAATTGTAGATTAATGATACCAAAATTAAAAAGTGTACAGTAAAAACATTCATCTATCAAGACAGTTCCTGTGTTTCTTGATCCCTTTGTTTCCTTCCATAGAGTCATTACTGTTAGCAGTTTTTCGTATATCTTTCCAGTTATTCTCTGTGATGATGAAGTATATGCTTGTTTGTATTTTTTGTACACATGTAGTAGCATATTAGACTCATTGTATCTTGTATTTTTCACTTTGTATCTTGGAGGTAGTTCTGAATAAACTGTAGTATGTTCCTATGTTTTCTAATAGTGCTATTCAATTGGATGCAGTTAACATAATTTATTTAGCCAAGCCCCTATTAATGGACTTGTATCTATTAATATATGTCAGGATATATCCAGACTTTTGCTGCAAATAGTGCTGCAAAGTATATCCTTATACATAGGTGTTTGTACATAGGGCAAGGATATCTGTAGGATAAATTCCCAGTGGTCTGAAGAAGGCATTGAAAGGTGGTGAAACTAGAGGCAGAGATCAGTTATTAGGTTTGTTGTAATAATGGTGAGAAAATTTTCTTGGTATATAAAATGGTGCATCTTAAAACTAATGGTATCTTAAATTCCATAAAATACAGTAATAATTGGTTGAATTACAGAAATAATATGGATTGAAAGGATTTAGATATAGGAAATAAAAGCAAGCGTCAAGGTTGACATACCTTTTCTGTTTTCTTCAGTATGTAAACCACTTTTCTATTGTCTGTATGACCTTTATATTTGATTAACGGTTCCATTAATTTTATGAATTTAATAAACCAATCCAGTATTGGTAGATATTTAGATTATAATTTTCTTTTAGCTCTTTACAGATCATCAGTAACACTGCAGTTTTCTGTTGAGAATTAGGGAGTGTTTGGATTTAGTAGATTTCTAAATAGTTGTATATAACAGGATCTTAACAAATACTCTTAATTGGCAAGCTTTTTTTTTTCCAAATGTTTTTTGAAATGCATAAACAAGGATTCAGTAAAAAATTTATCTCCCTCCTCTGGCTCCATTCTCCCTTTCCTACCCTACCCCTGCCTTTGAAACCACTCTTAATTGCTCATGTGTCCTTCAAGGATTTCTTCATGCAAATGCAAGTGTGTGCAAAGACATTTTTCTTATTTTTTTCCTACTCTTACACAAAGGGTACATGCTCCGTGTCCTATTCAGTGCCTTACTGTTTTCACTTAACAGAGAACCTTAGAGAAACTTGAATGTCAGTTCAATCCTCATTTATAAGGCTGTACCGTATTCCATTGTATGGGTGTACAGACATTTCTTTTAACAGTCCCTTGCTGATGGTTATTTAGGTGGGTTCCAGTCTTTTGCTTTTAAAAAACAATGCTTTCATGAATAATCTTGGCAGATGTCATTTCATGTATACAAGTATATTTGTACAATAAATTCCTGAAAGTAGGATTTCTGGGCCAAAGGAAATATACAGGGGCTATTTGGTAACTGTTGCCAAATTACCTTCATAAGAGTGATTCTGGTTACCTTCCCAAGCAGCCATGTGTTAGAGGGCTTGTCCTCTGCAGAGGTGGCCTGTCTTCTTAATGTGCTGTTAAATCACTGCTTCTGCTGGACTTTCCTTCATGCCTGGAGTGCCCATGAGCCATTGTTCTAATCTCCCTGTGTGAGTGGGTCACCTGCGGCTGGGGATGGTTAACATTGAAGGCGCTGGTCCTTGCAGTGTGCTTCTGGGGCAGCATTTGCATCAGCTGTGACTTGCTAGAGATGCTCATCCTCAGTGTCTGTGCCAGACCCACTGAACCAGAGACTCCGGAAGCCAGTGCCAGAACTCTGTGCAAAGTACACCCATGTTCTGTGTGCTCTTTTAGTTGAAGTATAGTTGATATACAATATTATATTAGTTTCAGGTGTACAACATAGTGATTCAGCAGTTACCGACATTGTGAAATGCTTACCACAGTAAGTGTAGTTACTATCTGTTGTCATACAAAGTTATTACATTACCGAATATAACTATATTTCTTACGGTTATATTTCCTTTTTCATCTCCATGACCTATTTATTTTATAATTGGAAGTTTGTAACTCTTAATCTCTTTCACATATTTTGCTGAGTGGCAAATTAAAGAACTTCTGGGTTAATACCTCATGAATTTTAAAGGAACTACTTTGAAATTTTTAGTTTAGATGTGGCTCTTTTGGTAAACGTTGAAGCCATTCTATTCAGGACTCAGGGTTTAAAATTAATACCTAAGACGAGATTAGCCTTAAAATTGTTCACTAATTTACAATATTCAAGATTTTTTTGGTAAACAACCTTGCACAGAAATATATGTTACTGTTATTGGTTGTATACACTTCCATTAGAGTGAGTCATTCAGAAATTAAATCAGTTGAATGTTTTGATGCTTGTAACACCAGCACATTTAGGAAGGTTTAAGCTTGCTGGTTCTTCTCTTTCTTCACTTTTGTGAAGATAATCTGATTATTTCTTACAGTTCTTCATTAGATAGTATTTCTCTATGGCCTCCAATTTCTTTGTGAAATGTAATTGCCTTTTCCCCTGAACATTTGTTTTAACTTAGTTAATTGTTTTTTCTCCTAAATTCTAGCTGAGTATTTACAAATGAATTCTTAAAAGTGAAGTACAAATATGATGTGACCGCCAGTAACCAATATTTCTTGAAAGCTCTAATTTCTACATTAGGATATTATTTGTACCTCATTCTATGAAGCATGTGTTACTAGTCTAACTTTTGTTATAGTGCCAGGGTTCTCATTTCCATGGTATCACTGACTTAGTACATTGTTTTCCAATCCCAGAAAGAACATTTCCTTGAGACAGTTTAAGGTACCTATTACATTTGTTGATGAACCTGTTGATAAACTTAATGATTATTCTGAGCCCCCAAACAAAATATTAAGGTATTCTTTTAAACAAAAAAAAAGCATAGTAAAATAAGCACCTCTGATTTCTATATAGTACAGCACTGCTCAGTATTTTCATAAGAGAAAGAAAATTGTATTGTAGTTCTAAAAGGGGCCAGAGAAGCTCTTTAAATGCATTCATTTTACAAAAGCTTGTGCTAGTTGGGCTGGTACTACAGATAGGTGTCCACATGCCCTGATGTGATTAATGTCCCTTTCACTCTCATACATTTAGATGATAAGTGATCATCCTCCCCTAGTGGTAGGCAGTGTGGCACTCTGATTTTCTCTGTAGTTCAGTGTTCTTTCTACTACCTTGATGCTTTTTCAGATAATATTTTCTTGTTTAACCCTAACCAGAGCAACTGTGTGATTTTAAGGAAGATGGAAGATTTTCCTTTTTAAAGAGAAGATACAGATTCTTTGGGAAAAGGTGTAATTTTCTTCTCTTTAAATATTTACGTGGCACTGCCATTATTTGTACTATATATCCTCACAAGTAAATATTCATTTAGTTATAGGATAGTAAAGCCAGAGGGAACAGTATAGATAATCTAGTACAAATAAGCTATTTTATATGCTCTCGTTTTTTAATATAAAGATCACATAACTATGTTACAGAAAACTTAGAAAATAATTTAGCTTTGTGTATGGTATATATACACTTTCTTCCCTGTGTTTTTTACTAACTCTAATGCAAGCATCTTCATGTTATTTAGAGATGCTTGTCAACCACATAATATGAATGTACCTTTACTTAACTATTTTTCTATTGTTATTTTTTAGGTCACTTATAATTTTTCTACAATTACAAATAACATTTTTGTCCATGTGGCCTTTTCAGCTTTTTGTTTCTCCTATCAACATCCTCATTTTACAGATGAAGTCACTAAAGCTAATGAAAACTTGTCCTTGCTAAGGGTAACAACTCAGGCCTTCTGATTATGCTTGTTGCCCATTCCATTATACCATAATGCTGTTCTCTGTAATTTGAAAGACCACTCAGGTTGCAAGTTTTATATTAGATCATTTGTATCAGCTGTCTTAACCTGTTTTTGGAACAAGGCAGGGCAGACATAAAATATTAATATTAAGTTAAAAATTAACCCTTCTGCCACCATATTAACAGTTTTATTTTGAAGGTACTTAAATCAGTAGCCCTCCTTTTCATATTGTGTCTTTCCCCTTCTTCATAATGATATGGTTTTGTTGGCAGGCTCACGATATGCCTCTTATACGGACTTGATGTACAATTTGACCAGATTATCATTTCTGTACTTCATTTGTCCCTGCCTTAATTGGGGTTACTATAGAACAGCAGAAAAATGCAGACTAGAATTAGACCTAGGTTCAAAACTTCCATCACTTAATACCTGGGTAACTCTGTGTAAAGTACTTAAATTATGAACCTCTGTTTCTCATCTATAAGTAGAGATCATAATTATCTCAGCATTGTTATCTAGATTTAAGAAGATAATACATGTATTTTGGCATAGATCCAAGCATAAAGAAGACATTGGAATTACATATTACAGTCACAGTGATGATGATGCAGATAAGGTGTTCTTAAGATCCTGAGTATTCAAAATAATTACAGCAGATTTTGTTTTGGATACAGTGCTGGAAATTACATTTCCAGTCAGGCAGTTAGATTGGACCAGCCTCTCTCTAGTACATAGTAGGACATAGAAGAGCGAGTAGGACAAAGTGGAAAATATGTGTTCATGATATCTCCATGTTGACAAGAAGCAAGAGGCTTGAGTGCTTAGTTTCTAGATTGTTGAGGAATTGCTGTTGTGAACATTGACATTATATCTAGGTTAACTTCTGCAACAGCCTCTAGAATACCTAATTGTACCTTACACTAAGTCTAGTCCCTATCTATCCTGTATACAGAATCCAGCTGCCTTATGGAATTATTAACCAAACTGAATAGAAGACTGCTCATTTTTCATTCCTTTTCTTTTTTTTCCCTTGTACTTTTTCCTAATTTATTTATGCAAGAAATAGTTACTGAAAACCTACTGTATGTTAGGTGTGGCTCTAGATGCTGAGAATTCAGTACTACACAAAACTGACAAAAAAGTTTGTCCTCCTGAGGTTTATATTCTCATGGGGGGAGACAGGCAAAAAATAAATTGTATGGTATATTGGGAAATTATGTGTTATATTGGAAAATAAAGCAAGGAGGGATGATAGGAGTGTGGCTTGATATTGCAGTCTTCCTGGTCAGGGAAGTACAGGAAGTCACTGAGAAAGTGACCTTGGGGCAAAGATTGCAAGGCAATGAGTGAGTAACCCTTGAGAACACATGAGTATGTTGTAGGTTTTGGAGCAGCAACATGGCCAACATGGCTGGAATGGAATGAATGGTGACCAGAACAGAGAATCAGAGAGAAGGTACTGGGGCAAATTGTTTAGGACTTATAGGCCAATGTAGGGATTTTGATCTTTACTCTAAGTAGGGAAGGGGAGCCATTATTGGAGGGATTTAAGCAATGGATATGATCAGATTTATATTTTAAAAAGATCACTCTTCTGAGTCAATATTAGACCGAAGTGGGGCAAAGGTAGAAGAAGGAGGGAGATCAGTTAAGAGGCTACTCCAGTAATTCAAGCAAAAGATGAGTATGACTTAGACCAGGAGGCAATGGTAAGTAGTAGTAGGAGTCTATAAATTTTTTTAAATGTTATTTTAAAATAATTTAAAATTTAAAATTACAGTATATTACGGAGACTTCTTGTGTACCTTTCACCCAGATTCCTCAGTAATGTTTTACCATATTTACTTTATCTTTTATTGCTCTCTCTATACTACATGTACACACACACACACATATTTTCTGAAGTATTTGAAAGTATGATACAGACATGATGCTGTATTTAGTACTCAGTGTCCATTTTCTAAAAACAAAGATATTCTCCTTGTATAGTTGTGTTAACAAGTTTGTTCTGCCATAACAAAATACCACAAATTGTGTGGCTTCAACAACAGAAATCAATTATCTTACATTTTTGGAGGTTGGAAAGCTCTAGATCAAGATCCAGTCCCAAGATCAAGGTTCAGTTTCTGGTGAAAGCTCTCTTCCTGGCTTATAGATGGCCTGCTTCCTTCTGTGTCCTCAGGTGGTGGAAGGGAGGGTTTGAAAGGGTGGAGAGAGAGATATCTCTGGTGTCTTTCCTTATAAGGACACTCTATTTTCTTATAAGGCTCCCCATCCCTATAATCTCATTGAACCTTAATTAGCTCCTTATAGGCCCTGTCTCCAAATATAGTCACATGGGGGTTAGGCCTTCAACATAGAAATTTAGGGGAGACAAATTCAGTACATTGCAACACTTGTTGTAGAACATCTGTACAGCCACCAAAATCAGGAAATGAATATTGGTATAATACTACCATCAAATCCACAGACCCTAGCTAAATTTACTAGTAATCCAGTAATGGTTTTCAAGAGGTCCAGGGTCACACGTTGCAGTTAGTTGTCGTGTCTCCTTAGTGTTCTTCAGTCTGAAATACACACATAAATGCAGTCTTTCCTTATCTTTCATGATCTTGACATTTTTTAAGAATATGGACCAGTAATTTGCAAAATAGCCATAAATGTGTGTGTGTCTGATGTTTCCTTATTATTAAATTCAGGTTATGCAGCTTTGAGCAAAAATACCATGGAAGTGCTACTGTGTTCTTAATGTATTGTATTTGGAGGAATGTAATGTGAATTTGCCCCATTACCAGTGATACTAACTTTTACCACCTGGGTGAAGATGGCTTTTTGCCAGGTTCCTGCACTGTAAAGTGAGTGAGTATTTCGTGGGGAAGGAATGTGAGATTATAAGTACCCTGCTTGGAACTATACTTTTCTCTTACTGGCTTTAGCATCCATTGATGGTTGCTGCTTGAGTCAGTTCTTACTCTGGTGGTTGCCAAGTGTTTTTTAATTCCGTTGTTCCTTACCCATTTATCGGCATTTGATTATAAGGCAGGTTTTCCCCTTCCCATCCTTATTTATTTAATTATATCAGTATGTATTCATGGATTGCTATTTTATTCAGCAGATTATAATCCTTCACTGTTAACTTGACACTTGTCTGTTCCATAGATTTGGCCAGTCGGAACTCTTTGAAGGTAGTGCCTGTGTCCTTTTGACATTATTCTTTGAGCAGTTTTTTATTTTCTGATACAACGTGTTCCAAGCTCTTGTACTTTATTTCCTGACCTGGAGTCAGCCATTTCTCCAAGAAGTTGTGGTTCCTTTTAGAGACTAATATCTAGATATTAAATACTGAAATATTATTGCTTCTAAAAAGCCTTTTCAATGGAGAGATTTAGAAAGTAGTACATACACATACATGCATGCACATTCATTCACTGTATGTTTTCTATATATGAGTTCATACCAAGGTCATTCTGTAATTACTGTTCTTTTTCAGTTGATAATTTATTTCCATTTCAGTATATTTATATTTTATCTAATCCTAGACCACATTCAGATTTCTTCAATGTCATTTATAACTGGTTAGTCCAAATCTGTACCCAGTTCAGGAACCCAGGTTAGTTACATCAGATTGCTTTGTCCCTTGAGTCTCTTAATCTCTCCACTGCAATTTATGCCAGTGATTCATTGATGAGATTAGGCCATTCATCCTGCAGAATATCTCACCTTCTAGATTTTGTTTGGTTGCTTTTTTGTAGTATTCTTAGCTCTTTTTATTATTTCTCACAATAAAATTATTTGCTGTGGGTGAGTAGAAAACAAGACTATCCAAGATGGGCTGTCCTAGAAAAGGAAAATTCTGAGAGAGCAAGTTGTCTGGGAATTGCAGTTCATTAAAGATGGAATTTTGAATTTGAATAAGAGATAAGATTGGGAGAGAAGGTAAGATCTAGATCATTAGTGGAGACTGTGTTTGGGCATTTTCCAGTAAGCGGTTGTAAATACGAGAAAGAATTGGATAATGTTTGCATGTTAAAAGATTAATTAGTGCAAAAAAAAAGCAATTTAGATAGTGAATTTGAGGAGACCAAGTTCAGAGGCCAGATAACTTACTTAGGAGGTGATTGCAGTAGTAGTCCAGGTTAAAGGTGATGGAACCCAGCAAAGAGCAGTAGTAGGAAGAGAAGGAGAAGAAGGGATACATTTGACAAATACTATTGGAGACAAAATTGGCTAGATTTGGAGATGTATCAAATGGAGAGTGAGGGCCAGATAGGGAGTAGCTGGTATTCAAAAAAGATTGCTAAAATTCTGGCTAAATACAAAAGCAGTAACAGATAGAAGAGCAGAAAGATTATTCATAAAATATTGAAAAATCAAGCTCAGGTTGCCTTTGAGACTTAGAAATGGATGTGTGCATTGACTGGTAAAAGGAAATCAGGCTTGATACCTATGGATACGGGAGATATTGATACATAGGAGGTAGTAGTAAAATATACAGAAGGGGATGATTATGCCAATAGCATTCCGTTTTTGTGTGCTAAGCACTGTCCTAAATGCTTCACATTTGTTGTTTCATTTAATTCTTATAACAACCCTGTGAAGTTGTCATTTTACAAAGAAAAAGAGTGACATATAGAAGAGTTAAGTAATGTATAAGACCCCAAAGCTAGTAAGAAACAGAACCAGGAGTGGAAAAGGCTATCTGACTTAAAACCTGAAATCTTAAAATACTGTGATATGGGTGAATAGAGAAGAGTGCTCAGGAGAGAACCCTGGGGATCATCAGCATTTAAAGGATGAGGATCAAAGTCATAGCTGCCTGCCTATACATGCGTATGTGTGTATGGGTGTAGGAGGAACCAGAGAGGTAGGAGAATGGTTATGACAGAATCCAAAGGAGTTACTGTAACAGATTATTCTTTATGCCAAAGCCACAAAGAAAAAACATTTTAAAAAATCTCCATTGGGTTTAATAAGTTGGAATTTATTGATACCCTTGGTAATTGCTGTTTGAGTGATGGCAACATAAATGAGATGATTTATATAAAGCTCTTAGAACAGTAGATTGCATATTTTAAGTACAGGGGAAAAAGTAGCTCCTCTGATTATGGAGTTAAAAGTTAAAGTGGAGACAGTGAATATATAAAACTGTCAGATTTCTGAATCTGAAAGATAATAACTGACTCCAGTAAATGGATTTGGATGGGCTTGAATATGAATACTTTTTTTTTGAGAGATAACACAGTTCCCATGTAATGATTTCTGCTTTCTCTATGAAATAGCATATAAACTTACCTCCTGAGAGTGAGAAGAAGTGGCTTGATGGGGGTAGTAAAAATTTAGAATAGCTCTTAGAGCAAATGAGAGGGGATGCTGATTTAGGACTTGTGAAAGGACTGCAACACTGTAACACTGAAGCCCCAGAAACTGAAAGAGGAGACTGAATTTATTTGGATTTTCAGTCCTCCTGGTGCTGTGATTTTTCCTCAGTAGCACTGAGGAACAGAAATAAAGGTACAGTGAAGGCATTCACTTAGACTGATCTGTTGAATGCACACGATAGAAGGGCTAAATTAGTAGGGAGGAGGAAAATAAAATGGTTTTGATAAAGGAGTGGTTTATTGGATCAAAGACTCTACAATGGAGTGCTGGAATGGACTACAGAATTAGTAAAAATAAAGGATTGGGATCTTAATGGAATTGAAGAACAAATTAATGGGAGTGGGAAGTTGTGAGAAAGGGGGACTTTAAAATTTATAAAGGAGTGGTTCTTGAAGGTCACAATTTAAGATCAAGAAATCAAGAGACTAGAAAACATGATGGATCATCCATATGGACATTAGAATTGTCCAGGATAATAATGAAACTTGAGGTGGTGTTTAAGGTTTGAGATAGTAAATTGATTGGGCCTTACCATGGGAATTTGAAAAAGTTGACCTAGATGTATTTATATGATCAAATTGCCTATTTCCCAGGACATTCACCTAGTGCTGAGAGTAGCAGCAGAGCCTCTCTTCCAGGAGATGGGAGAATTTAGGTCTGCCTGGGTGGTATCTGGACTGGTTAATGAAAAGAGTTTATCTGTAACAATAATAATGTAGGGGAGGTTAAGCAATTGGCCTAAGGTCACATTCTAATGAAATTCTAAAGCTCATGCTCTTTTCACCAACACTGGTGTGTTTGCAACAAGTTGAGCTGCTTTCAGCTCAGTTTTTTATCTTTCCAAATACTTAGGAGAAAGTTTTATTTTAGCTTCTCCAGGGTTAATGATATTTTAGTGGCAAACATCTAAAAAGTGTAGTAAAAATCTGCTTGGGGAGTACCTTGAACATAAACTTAACTTAAAGCTTGTCAAGGTTTTTAAGCAGTAGGTTAGTTAATTTGTCTGTCTATCCATCCATTCATCCGTGTAAGAGCAGTTACACAGTTTGAGAACACTGTTTAGAATAAGTTGAATAAGTATTAATTGACTTAATTTCTATTTTATTGTCTTTTGTCATCTCTAGCTGCCTATCCCCACCGTTTGAATCTCTTTTACCTTGCCAATGATGTCATCCAGAACTGTAAAAGGAAAAACGCAATCATATTCCGTGAATCATTTGCTGATGTACTTCCTGAAGCAGCTGCTCTAGTGAAGTAAGTAAATTCTTACTACTCTTCAGGATATAAAGCTTGGAAAATGTAGTTTTCATTTCCCTTCTTAGCCTTTAGTAAGGACTGTTGCATATGCTTGAAGATCCAAGCATATTTTGTCTAAATTGTTCATTGTAACATTCCTGCTAATACAATTTTCTTTTAAAAGCTCTTTATTTATTTACTCTGCCTATTCTCTCTATACTTGGCCATATAAATCTCCTAGTCATACTCTTTGGATATGCTTCTTTCCAACTACGTCTTCTGTTTTTGTGTTTTTTACACATTTCCTTTCTTCTTTCAGTCTTCCTGAAATCTTGCCCCCTCTCCATGAAATATGTGTAATTAAATAGAAATGGGAATGCTTACTCCCAATTCCATATTGACTTACTCCATTCTTAGCAAAATTATATACAGCATTTCACAAAGTGCTTCCCAAACACTTATTTTTGATACCTTATTTTTGCCCTGTACCAGAAGTGTTTTCTTTGTGTTTCATCCATATTTGTGAGTCGTTTGTTTGGAGCAAAAGACACACACAAACACACACACAGAGAATAAACAATCATATGGAACAATCAAAATAGCTATTTCCTCAAATTACATATTTACTAGCTTAATATTATATACTTATAAAAACATGAATGTTATGTATTATTGATCTGTTTGTTAAGAATTAACACATAACTGAATCATCCTATTCCTTTCTTTGCATTGTTAGCTTGAGATATCTACTTTGGTATGACAAAAGATTAAAATATGGTCCTACTTGAATATACTAAGTAATAAAGATTTGTACACATGTCATAAATACATAAAATAATAGTAGCACCTAACATTTTTTAAATTAAGGTATCATTGATGTACAATCTTATGCTCAGGTTTCAAATGAGCAACATTGTGGTTACTATATTCCCCCTATTATCAAGTCCCCACCACATACCCCATTACAGTCACTGTCCATCAGCACATCAGCATAGTAAGATGCTATAGAGTCACTACTTGTCTTCTCTCTGCTATACTTCCTTCTCCGGGCCCCCCCTATATTATGTGTGCTAATCATAATGTCCCTTGATCCCCTTATCCCTCCCTCCCCACCCATCCTCCCCAGTCCCTTTCCCTTTGATAACTGTTAGTCCATTCTTGGGGTCTGTGAGTTTGCTGCAGTTTTGTTCCTTTTGTTTTTGCTTTGTTGTTATACTGCACAGATGAGCGAAATCATTTGGTACTTGTCTTTCTCTGCCTGGCTTATTTCACTGAGCATAATACCCTCTAGCTCCATCCATGTTGTTGCAAATGGTAGGATTTGTTTTCTTCTTATGGCTGAATAATATTCCATTGTGTATATGTACCACCTCTTCTTTATCCATTCATCTACTGATGGACATTTAGGTTGCTTCCATATCTTGGCTGCTGTAAATAGTAAGAGCACCTAACATTTATTGAACACTCATACTTAACCAGATACTATACAAAATGCTTTGTGTGCTTTAAGTCATTTAATCCTGAGAACAACTTTATAAAGTGGCTGCTGCTATTATCCCTATTTTGAGAAGGGGGAAACTGTGACTTATAGAGATGAAGTAGCTGGCCTAAGCTCTCACAGCTGTGGGGAAAGTGGTTGTGTGGATGTGCAGGATTCCTACCCAAGCCTGTCTAGACCCCAAAGCCCATGTTCTTTGCCTTTTAACCACTAATCTGTGTTTCACCTTTACATATATAAACCCCAGTATGATTTTGAGTAAGAAAAACAGTATGCTGGATAATGTCCACTACTGTAATATCACTATATAGTCTTTTTAAAACTTAACCTGGTGTTTCCTAAACTTAGATTTTGTGTACTAGTTTGTGAATTAGTATGAGGTTGTCAGCTTTTATTTTACTATATAAAGATATTTTTTTAAACAACTACTTTGTATTACTATTACTATTTGACAGAAAAAGGTGTGAAGGGCATAATCTGAGAATAAAGTATTGTCCTTTAGATTAAAATTTTAAGCCCTGAAAATGTTCTTAACTCTATGAACAGTATCTTCAGAGAAGCTGTAGTAAATATCAGACTTTATGGTGAAAGAATGAAAGCCTTCCAAGACAGGGATGCCATCTACCATCATTACTATTCATCATTATGCTGGAGATCCATTAATTTCTACAAAAGTTAATAAATAAATAAACAAGAATGCATTTAGAAGAGACTGCATTGTTATTTGCAGATAGGATTGCCTACTTCTGGGTAAACAGCCTTTTCCTATAAAGTGCCACATGTTAAGTATTTTTAGGCCATAGGATCTCTGTAGCCACTACTCAACTCTGCCGTTATAGCATAACACAGCCATAGACAATGCATAAACAAATGGGTGTGGCTGTGTTCCAATAAAACTTTAATTACAAAAACAGGCAGCAGGCCAGGTCTATCCTGAGTTCCTAGTCTGGCTTATGTAGAGTCAACTAATTAGAAAGTTCGGGTTAAATAATCAGATTCAAGTTCAACATAGAAAAACAGTAGTTTTCCCATGTATGCTAGGAGTAATCAATTTGAAAATGTAATTAGGAAAAAAAGATTCCTTTTGTAACAAATGTACTGTCCCCCAAAATAAAAGAAAACTCACCCAAGAATAAATGTAATAAGAAGCAGGTAAGGCTTTTTATAAACAAGATTTTAAAACATCACTAAAGGAATTAAAGAAGACCTGGAATGATGAAGATATATAGATATAGGTATAGATAATACACGCACACACATATATATGTACATCCATACACGAATACCATTTGAAAAGAAAGATTTGGTATTGTTAAAAAAAAAAAAAAAAAAGGTTCTTTCCCAATATGTAATCTGAAAATTCAGTGTAAGCCCAGTCAAAATCTCAGTAGGGTTTAAAGTGGAAGGATAAATATGCAAAGTAATTTTTTGAAAGAACAGTAAGGCTAGAGTTCCCCTATCAGTTATATATATAGAAGCAGAAAGAGAAGACTCAAATCAGTGAAACAATATATGCTTGCTTACAAAGAAATTAATTACAAAGTGTATGGTAAATGAGAGGATTTAAGATAAGAGCTTCTGTATTCCTTAAAACAGCCCCATCCTAGCCACCACTATCCCTTTTTAAATTTCTATTTACAGTTATATTTTAAATACATTTCTAACCTTTTGTGAATTCTTTTCTCTTAATTTAAAGCAATAAAGGGACAGATGTGTAGAAGTTTCAGAAGGGTAACATGGATGAGTGAGGTGGGTTGAATGTGAGGAAAAACCTTTCTAAAAGGAGCAGCAGCTACTTAGCCCTAGTGTATGGCCGTAAGGAAATACGAGGCCAGTGTTAACACATGCTGCCACACCTTCCAAAGAGTTTTCTCACTTTTAACCTAAGTCAGAATCTGGATTTTTTTTTTTTATATCGTTAATGTACAATTACTTGAACAACATTATGGTTACTAGACTCCCCCTATTATCAAGTCCCCCCTACATACCCCATTACAGTCACTGTCCATCAGCGTAGTAAACATCACTAGCCAAACAAAATACATATGATGACTAAATTTGAGCCAAAGACAACCTAGAGACCTCTGCATTAAGGCATTGATTTTATTCCTTTAATCCCTCTAAGGAGTTATTTAATTTCACTTGATTAAGAGTTGCTATGGAATAGACTTAATGCCATATGTTAAGAGAGATGACAGAAGAGAGAAATCAGTACTTTCAGATGGGTTGGGAAACTTTTTCTTTCCAAACAATTATCCAACAGCTCCTTTCAATTATTAAATTTCAGTTTATTCTTTCCTCCCTGGCTTGAAATTCCATAGGCTGAGAACCTGGAGACTAGTTTTTATTGTAATGAGAATATGTGTATGAGAGGAGGTGCATAAATGAAGGCAAACCAATCTGTTATTTATTTACCAGTTGTATCCTAAAGATCAGTTCATCTGAATGTGTATGTCATTGTGAGAACAGAATAGTTGAAACCTCAGTTTTAAGCACAGGGAAAGTGTCTTCATGAATGTCAGAGTTACTGCTTGGAAAACTCTGAATTAACTCTGCTACCAGCAATGGTTTCAATTAAGTTTTTATATATAAACACACACATTGACTGCAGTGGGGTGTGAAGGAGGACTCGATAATATGGGTGAATGTAGTAACCACATTGTTTTTCTTGTGAAACCTTCATAAGAGTGCATATCAATGATACAATAAAGAAACAAACAAACACATTATATATAGATTACAGAAGAATCCCTATAAGAACTGAAGGTTTGCTTGTATTATGTCAGGACTGTTTGAGAGTAGGTACATCTTTGATGTGGGTGGAACTTTCCTAAGGCCTGTTGTTATCCCAGGATTTTTATAAAAGGCAGTCATTTTTGTTTTTAAATTCTCATCTTTAATTGAAAAGTGAATTTATGCTAATTATTGTCAGAGCTTAATGTAATTTTTTTATTCTAAGAGTATAGAGAGAGTTGTATGTCTGACCTTTGTTGGGAAAATATGTCATGACAGATTTTGGGAAATTGATTAGCTTAGTGTTCTGAAATAAACCAGCATAAGAAGGGTTTCTGATGGCCCCCACAGCTCCTTGTTAGTGAAGAAAGTCTTGAAACCATTTGGGAGTTTGGGTTTTAGCAGCTTTCTCTTTCTGACTAAACTGTCACCCCTCCTTTCTTGTGTCTTTTCACATGTTCTCAGAGATTTATCTACTCATATATTTAAATGTTATTCATGTGCTAATAAGGGCTATATCTGTATCTCTGGATTTTTTTCCATGTCTTCAACTATTTTCTGGGATTTGCTCCTTCATTGTTACATTATGATACTCAGCTCTGAATGTCTAAAACATTAATGTACTTGACATTTGTATAAAGCCTACTCCTACAATGTTTATGAAAATGTGTTATAAATTGAAGATTATTATACAGACGTTACTTGAAACTCACAGTGATCTACTTTTCAGGTAAACAGATTGGCTTTTCTTATTCGTCTTTACAAAATGAGAAAACTGAAGCCCAGGGCAGTTAAGAAATTGCCCAATGTAAGATGACAATCTAGTAAAAGGGCTGAGACTAAAACTAAGCTCTTTCTGACTCTAGACCTGTATTATTTGAGTTCTACCACAGAGTCCTCATAAACTTGAAGTTTTTCATCTTACAATAGCCACTTAGTAATTTTAAGTTCTTGTCCATTCATTTCTTAGTTACTTACCAGCGGTTGATTCTTTTGCTGGGTCTTCTTCTTTTTCTCTCTGCCTTTTAATTTCCCATTATTATCTTTGTTTGATTTATTTATATTATTACAACAACTTAACTAGTTTCTGATATCCTTTCATTCACTTCAGGCTGCATACGCATTGATGTCCAGAGACATGCTGGTTTGAATGCTGGTTCTGCCCTACTCCAGCTGTATCACTTTAGACAACTTAAATTAGCCTCAATTTTCTTATCTGTATAGTGGAGTCAATAATAGTACCTATTCTATAGAGTATGGGAGCTAAGTGAGTTAATAATACATACAAAGAGCTTAGAATGGTGACTGACATATAATAAATCAGTTACATGTGTTAGCTGCTGCTATGATGATGAAGATGGTGATTACTCCTACTATTATTACTAATGTTTTCCAGTCATTCTTTAAAATATATTTTTATATTATTATTTAGCAAATTCCTTTCATTTTTATTACTTTCTTGGATTCTCAAACCAACTGTATAATATAGTTAGGAGCAAAGATTATTGTCTTCACGTTACAAATGAGTATACTGATAATAAACGATACCAAACTACTTTAAGACAAGAAATTGAACATTTTAAAAATTAAGAAAGAATGACATTATGTCACTCAGTAGCCTTCATTGAGTTTTTTTTTTGCCTTGCCGTACTGTTATCCAAGCTCCTTGAGAAGGCATGTAAAGCTCTCTACAATCAAATCTCAACCTTCCTTCATATCCTGTCATCAGTTCTCCCATGTCCCAATAATGAGCCATTGCTCTTGCCAAATACTCATACTATGTATGTCTTAATATAAGTGCCTGTGGATTTTTCTTCCTAGAATATCTCTTCTTTCTTGGGAAGCAGTGAAGCTTAGAAGTTAAGAATGCAAGCTCTGGAATCAGGTTGCCTAGGCTCAAATCTCAGATCCTCAATCTACCACTTGTTAGACTAGTTATATAGTTTTTCTCTGCTTTAGTTTCTCACTGGTAAAATGAGAATAATAGTACAGCTTTTATCAGCATTGTTGTGAGGATTAACTAAGCTAATATAGGTAAAAGCACTTATAAAGCCCTCAGGAACGTAAAAAGTGCTCCAAAATTAATGAACTCTATCTCAAGGAGTTTTACAAAGTATAGCAAAATAAGCAAATGGACAGAAGGCTATAATAAAATAAGGGCAGAAACTAATGAAATTTAAAAAATCAAACATGATGAGGTACCTAAAATAGTCAAATTCATAGAGAAAATAGAATGATGATTGCCAGGAGGTGGAGGGAGTGGAGAATACGGAGTTACTGTTTAAAGGATATAGACTTTCAGTTTTGCAAGATAAAAAGAGTTCTGGAGATAGATGGTGGTGATGATAGCACAACAGTATGAATGTACAATACCCTGAGCTGTTCACTTAAAAATGATTAAGATGGTAAATTTTATGTAATGTGTGTTTTACCACAATAAAAAGAAAATTCAGGGGAAAACATTCAAGACGAAACAAGCAAGCATTCAATAGAAGAATTCCAAAAAAACATGGGTTCTTTGAGAAAATAATAAAATTGATAAACTTTAAATGAGACTGATCAAGAAAAAAGGGAGAAGGCATAAAAAAACAGTGTTAGAAAAGTAAAAGATGGACATGTTTACAGATATTATAGACCATAGGAAGGATAATATGAACAGCTTTATGCCAAAAAATTTGAAAATACAGGCAAATGGTCAAGTTACCCTGAAAATACAAGTAACTGAAATGGCTCAAAGAAAAAAAATAAGGACCATATGATCCTATAAACATTGAATAAGTTCAATTAGTAATAAAAAATCTTCCCATAAGAAGATCCCCCTTTTTTGCAGTGGTTTGCCACCAGAACACAAATATCATTAAAAATCACCACTAATGCTAAAATCAGAATGGTAAAGGAAAAGACTTATACCAACATTGTTGTCATTGGACACAGATCTAACACTACTGGTCATCTGATCTACAAATGTGATGGAATTGACAAAAGAACCATCAAAAACTTTAAGGAGGCCGCTGAATTGGAAAAGAGGGTTGGGTAATGCTAGCAGTGCATCATAAAACCTACAGACAGAAAGGAAATTGTTTTGTGGACCATTTGTGGCTTTTGTGTGTGAAATTTTAAGTTAGCCATGTTCAAAATCAGTACTTGATCAAAAGTATATCACAGAATTTTGAGACCCATTAGAACAAAATTTAATGAAAAGAAAAGAAAAAAAACCCACCCCTAATAGATCCTTCACCAAGTTCACCAAATACTAAAGGACAAAACAATTCCAATCTATGCACACTTGTCCCAAGAAAAGAAGAGAGAATGCCTCTCAGTTTATCTAAATAAGACTAGCACAACCTTAACAGCAAAACTTGACTAGGAGAGTATGAGAAAAGAAAATTATAGACCGACCTTATTCATGAGCAGAGATGCAAAAAAACAGCCTGAGTCTAGCAGAGTATAAAGAATATAAATACCTCATAACTATGTGGAGATTCCCAGGAATGGAAGCATGGTTTAATATTGGAGAATAAATTCATATAATTCACTGTTTCATAAAAGTTCAGAGGAAAACCTTATGATGATCTCAAAACTTGCAGAAAAAGTGGATTTAGAAAACCCATTCATTATAAAACAAACCAGGATTAGAATGAAATCTCTTCAGTAAAATAACACATATCTTCCAAAAATAAAAACCTATAGCAAACATGCTACCTAAGAGGAACAAAACAAGAATGATACCCAGTATCAGCATTTCTGTTCAACTTTGTAATAGAGTTCCTAACCACTACAATAAGGCAGAAAAAGAAAGAAAATATATAAATGAAAGAGAATAAATATATATAAATATGTATATTAATATAAAATTAAATGTATTAATGAAAAAGGAAAAAAGCTTTTAAAAATTGTCAGTAATTACAGATGACGTGAATGTATATACATAAAACCAAGAAAATCCACAAATAAATTATTGGCATTATTTAAGAGAGTGTAGCAAGATTGCTGGACTCAAACCAATATAGTAAAATTAATTGTTTTAATTATATGTGGGAAACAAAGTAATAAAATGAAAAACATTTTAATTCCTTATACTGAAAAAAAAACCACAGTTGATTCTTGTTATTCACAGTAATTATGTTTAAAGTTGCCATGAACACTGAATTAGTGAATGCCGAGTCATTGCTCTTGTAGGAAATACAGGGTTACATTCCTTTAAGCCCTTAGTCACAATATTTTTGTCAACTGATCAGTACATACCCTTGCTTTATGTGTGTTTCTATATAAAAATACCTTATTTAATATGTTTGATACTGATTATTATATTAATATAATGATTAATCATTAATGTTGAACTCACAGGTAATAGCACAATAACTAAGGCATGAATACTAATTAAGGCATTAATAAATTAAGGCATAAATTAGATTAAGTTTATCTAATACCTATATGTTCTCAGTAAGGCACATCATGATCGCCTTCTGCTTAGGAACTCTATACAGAACTTTAGCAACATGCTTGGGGCCATTTTACAACAGTGTAATCAACAAAAATGCAAAGAAATGCGGCACTAATCAGATGACAGAAAGGACACTTGTTTCTAGTATGATAGCTGAAATAAGATGGCAGAGTACCACCTTGTTTTAACTTATCTGAGAACATGCACTTTTCAAACTCTGTACATGCCCAAGAATGACCACAAAATCACAAGTACTGCTTTTGAGGTTATAAATATATTTTAGCAAGTGGCTGAATTTGCAAGTACAGAATCCATGATTAATGAGGATTGACTGTACCTTAGCAAAAGATGTGTAAGATCTCTAGAGAAAATTATGAAATGAAATTGAGAAATATGGTAGAAAAGCTAAATAAATGTTTACAGATAGGAAAGACTCAATATTAACAACATCACATCTTCCCAAATTGATTTACAAATCCAGTGCAATTTAATTAAGATCCCAGTGGGTTCCGCACCTCTATTTTACAAATTGAATTTTATATGGAAGGGTGCAAACACCTCCCTCCTCTCCCTCCCCCAAAAAGAAAAAGCTGAGAAACTCTTAAAGAAGAACAAGGTGGGAAAACTGGCTCTATCAGATTTCAAAACTACTTACAAAGCTGTGATAAATAAAGCAATATGGTGTTGGCCCAGAGACAACCAAAGAAACCACTGGAACATAATACAAAGTCTAGAAACAGGCCAATGTATCTATATAATTGACCTGTATATGAAACTACAGGCAGTGGAAAAAGAACTTTTTCATATATATTGCTGTGACAGTTATTTATATATATAAAAAATCAGATCCCATTCACACCATACACAAAAATTAATTGCATATTAAATACATGAACTTGAAAGAATCTATCAATCTTTTTGAAGACAATATAAAGAGAATATCTCATGACCTCACCTCATAAGATTAAATTTAGCTACATTAAAATGAAGACCTTCCATTTATTGAAAGACACAGTACAGAGTGAGAAGACAAGCCACAGAGTGGGAGAAATGTTTGCAGTGGGGTCAACAGTGTTCATAAAGAATTACAAAATAACAAGAAAAAGACAAAAAGAATAAGATTTTGCCTGCCATTTGTCATATTAATAATTAAAATGTTCAAATATTTATTAATCACTTTTAAAACAATAAATGTAAAAACAAAATTATTTTAGTAAGTAGAGTAGTGTTTTGTATTCTGGCAGATCTCTTGAAAATCTGCTTAATAGCAGAGAGCTAAATTCTCATACCTGCTTCTGCATTCAGTCTGTTGTGATATCACATGTCATACAGCTCTAGACTGCTGAGCTATATTATATACCATATAAGTCAGTTCCAATAAAGAGGGGGAAACTATACACCAGTAATTTAAACAGGAAATATTTAATAGAATTGGTAAGTAGGTAAAAGGTAGCTAACTAATAAAAGAACTCTTAAGGTGAAGGGATGGAAAAAGATATCTCAAGCAAATAATAGGGAGAAAAAAGCAGGAGTTCCAGTATTTGTATCAGATAAAATACACATTTTGATGTGTAACAAGAAAAGTAACAAGAGACAAAGAATGATATTACATAATGATAAAGGGGTCAGTCCAAAAAGAAAAAATAACCATTATAAACATCTATGCACCCAACATATGAGCACCTACATTTGTGAAACCAGTACTAACAGAATTAAAGGGGGAAATAGAAAGCTGTGCATCCATTTAAGGAGATTTCAACCCATGACTCACTCCAAAGGACAGATCAAACAGACAGAAAATTAGTAAGGAGACAGAGGCACTGAACAACACATTAGAACAGATGGATCTAACAGACATCTACACCCAAAAGCAGCAGGATACACATTCTTCTCAAGTGCACATGGAACATTTTCCAGAATCACATACTAGGTCACAAAAATAGCCTCAGTAAATTCAGAAAGATTGAAATTATACTAACCAGCTTCTCAGACCACAAAGGTATGAAACTAGAAATAAATTATGCAAAGAAAACAAAAAAGCCCACAAACACATGGAGGCTTAACAACATGCTCCTAAATAATCAGTGAATCGATAAACCAAATAAAAACAGAGATCAAACAATATATGAGACAAATGAAAACAACTCAACACCCCAACTTTAGTGGAATGCAACAAAGGCCATGCTAAGTGGAAAGTATATAGCATTACAGGCTTTCTTCAAGAGAGAAGAACAATCCCAAATGAGCAGTCTAAACTCACAATTAATGAAACTAGAGAAAGAAGAAAAATGATGCCCAAAGTCAGTAGAAGGAGGGACATAATAAATATTAGAGCAGAAATAAATAAAACCGAGAAGACTAAAATGATACAATCAATGAAAACAGGAGCTTGTTCTTTGAGAAAATAAATAAAATAGGTTAAACCTCTAGTCAGACTTATCAAGAAAAAGAGTACACACACAAACAGAATCAGAAATGAGAATGGAAAAATCACTACCAACAAACAACACAGAAATACAAAGAATCCTTAGAGAATACTATGAAAAATTATATGACAACAAATTGGATAACCTAGAAGAAATGGACAACTTTCTAGGAAAAGACAACTTTCCAAGATTGACCCATGAAGAAACAGAAAATCTGAACAGACCAATTAACAGCAATGAAATTGAATAGGTAATCAAAAAACTACCTAAGAATAAAACTCCTGGACCAGACGGTTTCACTGCAGAATTTTATCAAACATTTAAAGAATACCTTAATACCCAACCTCAAAGTTTTCCAAAAAGAAGGAGAGGAGGGAATACTTCCAAACTCTTTCTATGAGACCAGTATCACTCTAATACCAAAACCAGGCAAAGACACCACAAAAAAAAGAAAATTATAGACCAATATCCCTGATGAACATAGACACAAAAATACTCAACAAAATATTAGCAAACCAAATTCAAAAATAAATAAAGATCATCCATCATGATCAAGTAGGATTTATTCCAGGGATACAAGGATGGTGCAGTATTTGAAAATCCATCAACATCATACACCAAATCAACAAAAAGAAGGACAAAAATCACGTGATCATCTCAATAGATGCTGAAAAAGCATGACAGAATTCAACAACCATTCATGATAAAAACTCTCAACAAAATGAGTGTAGAGGGCAAGTACCTCAACATAATAAAGACCATATAGGACAAAGTCCACAGCCAACATCATACTTAATAGCAAGAAGCTGAAAGCTTTTCCCCTAATATCGGGAACAAGACAGGGATGCCCACTCTCCCTGCTTTTATTCAACATAGCATACTAGAGGTCCTAGCCATGGCAATCAAACAAAACAAAGAAGTACAAGGCATCCAGATTGGTAAGGAAGAAGCCAAACTGTCACTGTTTGCAGATGACATGATATTGTACATAAAAATCCCTAAAGAATCCACTCCAAAACTACTAGATCTAATATCTGAATTCAGCAAAGTTACAGGATACAAAATTAATACACAGAAATCTGTTGCATTCCTATACACTAACAATGAACTAGTAAAAAGAGAAATCAGGAAAACAATTCCATTCACAATTGCATCAAAAAGAATAAAGTACCTAGGAATAAACCTAACCAAGGAAGTGAAAGACGTATACTCTGAAAATTACAAGACACTCCTAAGAGAAATTAAAGAGGACACCAACAAATGGAAATTCATCCCATGCTCTCGGCTAGGAAGAATTAATGTCGTCAACAAGGCCATCCTGCCTAAAGCAATCTACAGATTCAATGCAATCTCTGTCAGAATACCAACAGCATTCTTCAGTGAACTGTAACAAATAGTTCTAAAATTCATATGGAACTACAAAAGACCCCGAATAGCCAAAGCAATCCTGAGAAGGAAGAATAAAGCAGGGGGGATCTTGCTTCCCAACTTCATGCTCTGCTAGAAAGCCACAGTAATCAAGACAGTTTGGTACTGGCGCAAGAACAGACCCATAGACCAGTGCAACAGAATAGAGAGTCCAGATATTAACCCAAACATATATGGTCAATTAATATACAATAAAGGAGCCATGGAAATACAATGGGGAAAGGACAGCCTCTTCAACAGCTAGTGTTGGCAAAACTGGACAGCTACATGCAAGAGAATGAAACTGGATCATTGTCTAACCCCATACACAAAAGTAAATTAGAAATGGATCAAAGACCTGAATGTAAGTCATGAAACCATAAAACTCTTAGAAAAAAACATAGGCAAAAATCTCTTAGACATGAACATGAGCAACTTCTTTATGAACATATCTCTCCGGGCAAGAGAAACAAAAGCAAAAGTGAACAAGTGGGGCCATTCCAAGCCAAAAAGCTTCTGTACAGCAAAGGACACCACCAATAGAACAAAAAGGCATCCTACAGTATGGGAGAAAGTATTCATAAATGACATCTGATAAGGGGTTGACATCCAAAATATATAAAGAGCTCATGCACCTCAACAAACAAAAAGCAAATAAGCCAATTAAAAAATGGGCAGAGGATCTGAACAGACAGTTCTCCGAAGAAGAAATTCAGATGGCCAACAGGCACATGAAAAGATGCTCCACATCACTAATCATCAGAGAAGTGCATATTAAAACCACAATGAGATATCACCTCATACCAGTTAGGATGGCCACCATCCAAAAGACAAACAACAACAAATGTTGGTGAGGTTGTAGAGAAAGGGGAACCCTCCTACACTGCTGGTGGGAATGTAAATTAGTTCAGTCATTGTGGAAAGCAGTATAGAGGTTCCTCAAAAAGCTCAAAATAGAAATACCATTTGACCCAGGAATTCCGCTTCTAGGAATTTCCCAGTTTGAAAAAGACAGATTCACCCCAGTGTTTACGGCAGCACTATTTACAATCGCCAAGAAATGGAAGCAACCTAAGTGTCCATCAGTAGATGAATGGATAAAGAAGATATGGTACATGTACACAATGGAATATTATTCAGCCATAAGAAGAAAATAAATCCTACTGTTTGCAACAACATGGATGGAGCTAGAGGGTATTATGCTCACTGAAATAAGCCAGGCAGAGAAAGACAAGTATCTAATAATTTCACTCATCTGTGGAGTATAAGAACAAAGAAAAAACTGAAGTAACAAAACAGTAGCAGGCTCACAGAACCCATGAATGGACTAACCCATGAAAGGGACTAGCGAGGATGGGTGGGAAGGGAGCGATAAGGGGGAAAAGGGTGGCATTTTGATTAGCACACATAATGGGGGGGTGTGCCCGGGGAAGGCAGTACAACACAGAGAAGACAAGTAATGATTCTATAGCATCTTAGTACACTGAAGGACAGTGACTGTAATGGGGTATGTGGAGGGGACTTGGTAGTCTAGTAACTTTAATGTTGCTTGTGTAATTGTACATTAGTGATACCAAAATTAAAAAAAAAAATTGTTAGGTATTATAGTAGCACTATAGTTAGATAGCAAAATGTTAGAAAAGAGTTAAGATAAGGAACATACCTGGTTCGCTTTAAAATACTTCAAAGCAGAAAGATTTAGAAAATGTGGCAAAATCGTAAGTTCTTGCATCTGTATCATTTCACTTTTAAATATGTTTGAAACTTTTTATAGTAGAGATTTTAAAACAGGGAAATGGTTAAACTGAGATTACAAATACAAATTGAAGTGAAAACAACCATTGCTATAGAAGTATACTCATACTCGTGGTTGGGATATAGATTGGTACAACCCTCTCAGAAAGCATTTCTTTATTAAGAGTCTTTAATTATAGCATTAATTATTGTAACAAATCTAGAAGGAGCAGTAATATCCAGCAGTAGGCATGTAGTAGTAAATTTTGGAACAGTCATCAAGTGTAATGTTTACAAAGAGTTGATTGAAACATTGGGAAATGCTTGTTTGGTTAATTGAAAAAAAAATACAGTTATGTGTGCACACACCAATGTAAACCTTGTTTGAGAAAAATATTAGCATCATAGGAAAAAAAAGACTAGAAGATAGTAATGCTGAAAATGGTGTACTATAAATCTATGTTGCTGAAAATGAGGGCAGTTTTTTTAATACTTATAATTTTTTCAGTGTTATAGAAACAATTTTATAATATAGTATTTATAGCATATATATTTATATATAACATACTTAAGTATAGTGTTTATGACATATGACATAAATACAATATATACTCTACTATAAATATAATAAATACTGTTTATGGTTTTGTACTTCTGTATGTAAGTAACTATATACATATTTTTATAATGAGAAGAATGCTATCAACATAAAAGTAGGAAAAGAAAGAAGAAAAGGCTGTCCACTGTGGCTCGTAAGTCTCTAGAAAATACAATTTTCCAGAAGATTAATACAATTTTCTCTGTTGCCTGTACATGCTGTTACTAGGCAAAAGAAAAAAAAAGTCCCTTGTGAACACATGATGTTATGGAGTCATAGACTCTGAAAGCGGCCAAAAAGTTGACATAGCTCAGTTTTTTATCTCCAGTTTCCATATGGGTTTGGATTCACTTGGGGAGAGGTTAAGTTCCCGAGTTTTTTTCTTTTTCTTTTTTTCTTTCCCTTTTTGTCTTTTGACACATCTGTTAATGTTAGAAATGTCGTCAGTTCTTTGGTGGATCTGTTAGAATGAAATTTATTTCCCTGTGACTTCATGCCCATGTCCTTGTTTTGCCTCCTGGGATCACACAGAACCACGATTTGGTTCCTCCTCTTTATAACAGTTTTGCATCCCTGAAATTGTTTTTCTGTTTCTTTTACAGTTCCACATAAGACATGATTTTAATTTTTGCTCCCTCATAATTACTTGTCAAGCACTTCTACTTTAACACTTTTCTTCCTAAGTAAGGTGGCCAACCTGACACAGAAGCCCATTGGGAGGCAAACAGTAAAGTGATACTCCTCACCTCCCTCATCTAGATATGTATTCTTGCAGTATTAGTTGATAGCTTTTTGGAAAACATGTTACAGCATGTGATTGATTCATGATTACACCAAGCCTTTAAGAAAAAGCAAATGTTATAGCATTGCTTAAACATTGTCTTCTAATTCTGAACCAGTACAATTTGTTTTTTGGACCAGGTTCTTCCTTGCTAGATTTCATCTTACTAAATACAACCTATCTTTTGGGATGCCAGTTAATGAGCACATTGATTAGCTCTCTCAACTTCATGTACGTCAGAAAGTTCATTATGTCATCCAAAGCTTCGTGTATGTCATTAATAAGAAATATTGAATAACGAGTGTTGGATTTTAGTGCTAGACACTAGAAAAAAAATTTTAAAATAAACATCAGAAGATATTTGGAAAATAATTTTGTTGACAACTTTATTTTCAGATTTCTAGATTTAGATATAAGTTCACATTTTTGTATGTCTGTCTTTTTCTTTCTCTTCAGGGATCCATCTGTCTCGAAGTCTGTAGAACGAATCTTTAAAATCTGGGAAGACAGAAATGTATACCCAGAAGAAATGATTATGGCATTGAGAGAAGCTTTGAGTAAGTGTCTTTTCTCTCCTAAAAGAAAGATTTGACTCATTGTTCTAAAGTTATGTATATTTTATAGATCTGGTCCTATTGCTTAATAACGAAAAATAAAGTTTTGGATCTGGCCCTGTTTAAATACTTAGAAAAATCTGTTTGAATTAACATTTAAGTAGAATTGGTTTTGGGAGGGTTGGATTTTGTTTATCAATTACAGAAGGTCAAGCATATTTAAAGTGATTATGGCCATCTGATTACTTTCCTGCCTTTTCTTTACTTTAATTGAATGTTTTAAATTGTTCATTTTTTGTGTTTAATAAATATTGCCCTGTCTTCTTACTGTTGGAGACTTTTTGGACAGGGTTTCAGTTTTCACTAAGCTATTTTGGTAGTAAGCCTATATTGGCATTCTTCAGTCTCTATTTTGGTTTAGATTTGCAGTAAGTTGTGCACCTGTTTTTTAAAAGTTATCTAGTTCCATGTATTAGATGCATGTAATTAAGCCATTGAGTAGAAGTTGGTGATATCTGATACCATGATTTGACTAGAAATTTGCTTTAAGAATAACATCTTCTAAGAAGCTGTTAAATTCTTCATTTGAATATGTTGACTGGTATTTTTTAAGCTTCCTGCCCTATTCGCAAAATCAGTAGCTTCATTAGTTACAGAAATCATCTTTATATGACAGCTTCTTAGATCTGGTGGGTGTTTTTATTTTTTTTAATAAAAATGAAAGAAAAGGAAAGAAAGAAACAACACAGTCTTGGATTGCCTTTTTTCATGCTGCAACTTTTGACACTGAAGTGGACCTACGGAACATCTTCCCATAATACCAGATTGCAAAAACTGAAATGTTTTCCAGGTACTACTTTCAAAACTCAGAAGCAGCTGAAAGAAAATCTGAACAAACAACCGAATAAGCAGTGGAAGAAATCACAAAGTAAGGAACAAAATCTCAACTAATATAAAATAACCTCTTTTTGGAGCAGAAGAAAATGTAGACCATTTAACCTTGTACCTGGCATAAACCATAGGCAAGCCTGTGTTTTCCAGGCCTGGGAGGCTCCCAGTGACTTATACTAAACAAGCCATCATGGAGTTAACTTCTTAAAAAAAAAAAAAGAACTACTTTTAAACAAACGAAATGCAGAGAAAGGGTTTAAGTGAGTGAAGATTCAAGAGTAGTTGGGGGGTTGAAAGAAGAAAAAAAAACAGCCTAGTGCCCAGGCTTGCTCTCAGGTTCAAAGATACATGAGGTTAGAGCAGCTGGCAGTAAATATATGCAGAGCTGAAGAGGAGACTGGGCATTGAGAAGCATTTCTGTGGGAGCCATGAAATCCTTCAGATGTGGGGTTGCACTCTGCCAGATTAGACATGGGCCTCAAATCATGGCCAGAAACTCAGTCTGTAACAGGAACTCATGCTGTGTTTATCGTGTTTACCCAGCATGAGATCAAGGGAGTGGAATACTGCATGTAATAGGTCACTGTGGGCCAAACTGAGGAATATTGAGAAAGACTTGATGGTGTGGAGGGAGCAAGGTAAAAGACAGAATTGGGAGGTGAAACAGGACACTTGGGATGGTTTTACTCCAGCAAGCATATGATGTTTGTCATGATTAAGAGAGTCCTCTGACATCTTTTCAGTTATAAGTTGCATGCATGCTTAGGAACAACAAGAGTCATCATTTCAGCCAAAGTTCAGCCACAGTTGTCAAGTACTTAGAACTTTCCCTGTCTATTTTTGCTGTGAATTGAGTTAGCAGAAAAAGAAATCCAAAGCTAAATTCATAGGAATAGAGTTGATGTTTTTAACTAATTTTCTTCAGCTATTGCTCAGGATTAATTGGATATCCTGCTCTTGAACACTCTTAATTTGAAGTATTGAGATCTTATACTCAGTCAGACTAGGAAAAAAGATACTGTATGTATCTCAGTATCTCCAAATCAGTACTTCTAGGACTTTATGATTTAAAGGGTCTATTGGAGGTAAGTAGGTTAGACCTATCTAGACAGTATATATTGACAGTGCCTGGGACTGTTTTGAATTTGTATTCCACTATTTAGGAATTATGATTTAAATATGCATGTTTGATGTATGTTCAAAGAGTATACCCTTAACTGTAGAGCTGAAAACTTTTCTGAATATTTGTCAGCTTTTTCTGTCTGTATTCTCAGTAACCTTTTGTTTAATTCCAACAGCATCCATGAATCCAAAAGCTGCTCTCAAGTCTAAAATAGTTGCTGAATTTCGAGTAAGTTACAGAATATGTTTAATATGTTAAGGCATTTTTCACCCCATTTGTGTTACAGTTTCCCAGTATAGTCCAGTAGGATTTTTTTTTTCCAGTAGGATTTTTTTATTCAGTTGTACATAAATTATATTTTAAACATATTTGAACTGTTCTAAAGGAATCTAGATTGTGATCAGATTACTTGGAGTTTTATCTGTTCCCCTAATGGAAAAATAACCTTCCAGAGTATCTGTTACCAGCTGAGTTCTGTACTAAACTCCCAACAAGGGGTTCATCTTTCTATGAAGCTCTACTAAATTAGAATTTGCTAAGAGTTAAATATAAGAAGACTGTGTTTATCTAGTGAAAATTTAAAGAAGATACAAATGGACCCTTTGTTTCAGTCTTACCCCATATCCATAAATTAGCTTTGAATAATTCAGGAAAGGATCTTTTAAAGTATATAACTGAAAATAATGGTTTTGACATGAGAAATTTTATCGATATCCTTGATTTCATGAGGAAATATGTAGGATGTTTTTCCTCTCACAGTTTTTTTAGGTTTTAGTCATGTTTAATTTTAACAAAGAAAGCTAGAATAAATAATGATCTCATAAATGAAATGTGACACTGGTCTGTGTTCAGTCTCAGGCCCTCATTGAAGAGCTGTTGCTATACAAGCGCTCAGAAGATCAGATAGAATTGAAGGAAAAACAGCTGTCAACTATGAGGGTGGATGTATGCAGCACAGAAACTCTCAAATGCTTAAAAGGTAATGTTTTTATCTTTTTAAATAGGATAACTGAGATTTTCTTTCCAGAGCTGTCATTTTCAAGTACAGACTGGTTTCTCCCATAAAGAGAACCTTAGGTTATAGAGATGAATTGTGGCACCTCTGCTTTCCCAGGCAGTGATTTCATTCATAAAAATTTCATAAGTAAATTCCAGTCCTTCACATTGTACACCTTAAACTTACATAATGCTTTATGTTGATTATATCTCAATAAAGCTGGAGAAAAAAATAAATATAAAAAAATAATAACAAATAAATTCTGTCCTTTTCCTTACTTCTCGTGGTTTCATGGTGTGTATTGGGTTATATATGGACAGGTATGTTTCACATGTGTGATTAACTGATTTGGGTATGTTCTTTAATAAGGTCATTGTAATGCTTCATAAAATCTAGTTAGTTGCCCTCTTTTCCTTACCTTGTAAATTATAAATAATAGTCATATTAATAATTGATTAGAATGTAAATCTCAGGAAGATTATTTGTTCATTGCTATATCCCAGTGCCTAGAGCAGTGCCTGGTACATAGTAAGCATTTGCTAAATATTTTTGAAATAATTGAGAAAATGATCAGCTATTCATTTTGGCACCTATTTCGTTCTTGCACCGTGCTTTGAATTTTACATGTTATCTGATTTAATCCTCCCACTAACCCAGAGCATATTAAAAACCTCAGTTTTTTACTTCAGAAATCTGAGACTTCATAAGGAAACAAGTAGCTTGCCCAAATTACACAGCTGGTAAATGGCAAAGTCAAAATTTGTAACTTTACTTAGAGTCGTATTCCAGCAGTCACTGGAAAGGAAGTATATACTTAGGAGAGTAAGAAGTGGTTTGTAATGTCACTACTACTACTACTGTTGAAAAATTCATGACTTGCCCTCTTCTGATATGAAATTATCAAGGATCTTCATACAGGAAAGAAGAATTTTTAGTGTGATACACCCAGAGGTAATTTTATCTTTACTTCTTCTGAACCTCCATTTTATCGAAGAAATGCATTTTGTTACATTCTGTAGTGTAAAAGTTAATGATACAAGTGAACAGAATTGAACCTCATCCTGTCACTCCTAATTAGCAGTGTGGCATCAGATTTCTGAAGAAAGGATCAACAAACTTTTAGTTGAACTTTGTCTTTACCTTAATTACAGATGTCTTTGTGATGTACTTTTGTTTCACTCTAGCAGGTTCAGTGATTATTTTAGTAAACTGTTTTGTAATATTTATGATTTGGAGAATTTTCTTTAAGGTGAAACTGTGAGACTAAGAATGTTACAAAGGCAGCAAGAACAGGTTTACAGATTATCTTTAGAAAGGATTTTCTTCAAAACATTACAATTTTTACTTTTTTGTTTTGGTCCTGAAATGAATATTTCCTTCGTTATTTTAGATAAGACAGGTGGGAAGAAGTTCTCCAAAGAATTTGAAGAGGCAAGTTCCAAGCTAGAAGAATTTGTGAATGGATTAGATAAGCAAGTGAAAAATGGGCCCTCACTAACAGAAGCACTGGAAAATGCTGGAATTTTCTATGAAGCACAATACAAAGAAGTAAAAGTGGTGGCCAATGTAAGTAATAATCAAAGCTATCTTGCAACGATTGCTTACTACATTATATATTAGTGACTGTTGATGTGTGTTATCTAACTATATGAGGATAAGCATTATGATCTGCAGTTCACAGATGAAGTTACTTTTGAAGGGGGTTAGTAACCTTGTACATGGTAATGCAGCTATCAAGTGAAGGAGTCTAAATTAAGACTTGGTCCTTTCTGATGCTAAAGCTTAAGGGATACCCTGATGATTAAACTGTAAACTAAAGACTTATGTCAGCATTTCAAAGGGTGTATGCCAAGTTACATACAGGATATAAAATTGGGTAGAAGTATGTATACTTTTTTTTTAACCAGGAAATTATATGGGAACATTCTGTTACTAAATTTCATCAACTGAATTAAGGTCTCTTTGTCTCTACCTCCACTGGAAGAGGGGTTGATAATTGGACATTTGTCTAATGGCCTCTAAAAGAAACTGTCCTTTTTTTTTTTTTTTTTTTTGCTGTTATTTTATAGAAGATGTTATTGATTATAAATCCAGTATAATGGTATTGTGAAGATTTCAGATAAAACTGTCCATTTTATACTTAATTTTTTTGTAGTTTTAATCACTGTATATGGTCATAAAAGCATGTGGTAGTATAGACCCACCATTCCTAGAAGCAATCTCTTAACTCATTTAGCTTTTTTTTTTTTTCTGGCATTTGCCTTCATATTTCTGAATATGTATTATTATTTCCTGATATATGCTATTTAAGAAATATCTACTAACTTCTTGGTATAATGAATGAGGATTTAGCGTATGCTCACCTGCCTTCCTCCCCCTTCTTCCAATATCAAATAACAGGTTTACCTTTGTAAGTTGAAATACTATATTTACTATTTTTTGACCACTAACTGTAGACTCCCCACGTTGTAAATGAGGACATTAACTTCCCTATCCTTTCCCATTAGTTTTCATCTGTTCCTTCAGTTTCTTAACTATACTTTTACATTGTCAAGGTTTAATATTTACATTCTATTCTGTAATCATAATTCTTACTTCCTGCTCTAAAGGCTGAAAATTAATAAAGCTTACAATTGTGTAAGCATTGTTCCCTGCAAGGTCGTATGGTAACTATAGTTATGTTAGAGATTTTTTTGTGTGTGTTGTTTGCCTTCTTACAGCCTCTTTTTTTTTTCTTCTAAATTCTCTCACATTAGATACACTGAATCTACCTTTTCCTCCAGTGACCTCCCTACCTGACTGAACTTCATTTGTCCTGTTTTAGGTATCTAGATCATATCCTAGGACTGCTCTTCACTAACATTCTGAGTTGAGCCCTCTGTTTTTAAGATTCTTCTTTTCTTGGTTGTCTCCTGTTTTGCTGGAGCACATCCTCAGTTTACAAAAAAAAGTTTGCACAGAGATAAATTTTCTCAGTCCTTATATCTAAAAATGTCTTTATCCTGTTTTCACATTTGCTTTGATGACTTGGTGGTTGAAAATCATTTTCCTTCACAACTTAGGAGGAATTACTCCATTATCTTTAGTATTGATGTGAAGTCTTTACAAGAGCCTTTGTAGGTGACTTTTTTTCCTGCCTAGAAGCTTTTCAGGACTTCATCCATGATGGTCTGAAATTTTTATAATGATATGTCTACATGTGAGGCTTTGTTTTTCATTCGTATCAGTTACTTAGAGGGTTCTTTCAGTCTAAAGACTGTTTATTCTTCAATTCTGGGATAATTTTTTTCTGTCCTATGTTCTCATGTTTTCTCACCTTGATCTTTTTGTTCAGCTTTTTAGAAGATACAGTCTTTTTTCCCCTGTAGTTATCTTTTTTTTTCTTGACTAAAAATAATGCTTTTTAAAAATAACGGATTGTCTAGTAAACATAATGTTCCTCATGTAATTGTAGATTAATGGTACCAAAGTTTTTAAAAAATTAAAAATAAATAACAAATTAATATTTATAATAGAATACCAGTTTGATCTAATGTATTACCAAAAGCATAATATAGTTAAGTAAAGAAGGTCTTTCTCTTTCATGAGTCTGGCTTTCCTCAAAAATCAGATAATATCTCTTTGTACATTAATATTTAATAATGGGGTATGAAAAACTCGGTTGGAGTCTCTGTAGGTAGGGATCTACTCTTGGGTTTAACCAGTAAAGTCTGTGTAGGTGAGGAGACGGCTGTTAATGTGGGAGGAACTCTAAATGTCAGAAGACTAAAGTCTTTTTTGCCAGGACATTTTAACTCTTTAGAGAAGACCTCGTCTTGTGTGACTGGGGCACAGTGCCTCCTTGGCTGCCAAGTATGAAGACTGCAGAGGGGCTGGTATTGGGTGTTTGGTAGTCACACTTTAATTATCCTGATTTCACCCCTACTACTCACTACACCCTTTTATACTCATCATTTCCTGGATAAAAGCTTCTCAGGGATTCTGAAGGATAGACCAGCTCCTTTCCCTGCTGTAGGTCCCTTTTCTTCATACTCCTAACCTTGTTCTCCCCACCCATCCCTCATTGCTTCTTACTCTTCCACCCACTTTGTCTTCTGAATATTCTTAGAAATCTTTTTCTCAGGTATGCTTTTTGTTGTTGGTTAATACTTTTATATTCCTTTACTGTTCATTTTACAGGAGTCCTGGAAGGGAGAGACAGTAAATGGGAATAGTCAATTCACCGTTTTAACCCAAAAGACCATTTTATAATTTTTTAAGTAGTGACCTATGATTACTTACTTAGGAAATCATATAAAATCATTTAATATACTTTGGAGGATCCTCAGCAAATGGCTGGGAGAAGTTTATTCAGCAAGTATTGAGCACTCATAATTGCAATTCTGTGTGATAAATGCTGTAGTAGAAGGAACTACACGGTGCTATGAGATCAGATAGACTCTGTGCTTTTAGCTAATTTGGGAGTGAGGATGGAAGATACGGAAAAAAATTTCCCAAAGGAGCTGAACTCTGGAATTGCAGTAATTAGCTAAGTGAAGGCCCATATTATCTGAAGGGCATTTTCAAAAGCATGGGAACATAAGAGCATGGCAAAATTGGTGAACTTGAGAGTAATTTCTTATAACTGGCTTATATGATGAAATAATATGATGAAATAAAACTGAAGAGGTAGTTAAGAACAGGGTTCTGAGAGGTCTGTATTTATTCTAAGGTCTTTGAATTTTACCCTGAAAGCAGTGGGAAGCCATTGTAGGATTTTAATTTTGCAGGTGGTGTGATCAAGTTTGCATTTTAGAGTCAAGATAACAGAATAGAAAATACGAGAATAGTAGAAGTAGGGAGGCAAGTTAGGTTATTGAAGTAATCCAGGTGGACTTGTTTTGAAAACCTTAAACCTCTAAGCAATATTTTCAAAAAGATTTTGACCATAATCTACAAGAAAGAGATTTTATATGAAAACTGAGAACCACATACACATGCATGTGCATATACATATGGCAAAAGTTTAATGAAATTTACTCATACACAATACTCTGGGAGATACTCTTCTGCATTATTTTATTTCTTGTACTTCATCTAATTTCTTAAGATAAATATGTAGGTAATTGATTTTTAGCGTTTTTAGTGTCTGTATATATTTAATACAGTGCATTTCCCTCTAAGCTGCATCTCATAAGTTACTCTATTTAAGGGTATCTTACAAACAGCATACAGTTGGATCTTGTTTTTGTTTTACTGTTTTTTAGTCCAGTGTAAGTCTTTGCCTTTTAATAGGAGTGTGTCTCCCATTTATTGATGTGCTTGAGTTTGTCTACTATCTTGATACTTGTTTTCTAATTGTCCTATTTGTCCTTTGTTACTTCTCTGCCCCCCCTTTTTTTTTTAATTAATCAAGTAATTTTTAGATTCCATTTTATGTCTTCTTTTTGCTCTCTCCCTCCTCCCATCCCTTTCTTCTTTCCTCCCTGTCTCTCATTCTCTCTTAGTGGTTGGCTCTGGGGATTATAATATACATCCCTAATTTACCACCTTAAGTCACCTTAATTTTTAATATTTGTATCTTGGTATTATTTTTATTATAATACCTTAAATTAATACCCTGTCACATATATACAATGTAAGAACTTCATGAAGGTTGGGTTACCTTCCCCTGGGTCTTCATACTATTAACCGTTTTACTTATATTTTATATAGTTTATAATTTCTGTCATTTTTCTTAAATAGTCAATAGACTTTTAAAGAAATTAAGGGGAAAAATATTTAATATTTACTCACATATTTACTATTTCTCGTGTTCTTCATTCCTTTTTGCAGATTAGCTTTTCCATCTAGAATCATTTCCCTTCAGCCTGAAGCCCTTACTTAGGATTTCTTAGAGGGTAGAAATGCTGGTGATGAAGTTTTCAGATTTCATTTATCCAAAAATGTATTTTGCCTTCATTTTTGAGAAGTATTTTCTCTGGATACAGAATTCTAAGTTGACAGTTTTTATCTTTAATACCTAAAAATGTTACTCCCATCTAGTATCCCTTATTGTAATGAGATGCAATTGTGCCTAGGTTATTCTTCTTTGTAGTTACCTGCTTGGGATTCTCTGGTCATTTTGGATATGTGGCTTGATACCTTCCCTCAGTTTTGGAAATCATTTGACCATTATCTTTTCAAGTATTTCTTCTCTTCCATTCTCTCCTACTGGCACTCCAGTTACATTACCCATGTGGTCTTAGATTTCTGCTTTGTTTTATTCATTTTTCCCCACCTCTCAACTAATTTTTGGCTAATTTATATTTACCTGTTTTCGAGTTCAAATATTTTGCTGAGCACAGTCGCTAAGAATACCCATCTACTGGAGTTTATTTAAGATAATGTATTTTTCAGTTCTAGAATTTTCATCTGGGTCTTTCTTAGAGCTCCTTTTCCTCTTACCATCTATTCATCCATTCTTCACCTTTTTGTAAATTATTTATAATCACTGTGTTAAAGACCTTGTATGTTAGTTCTAATGTCTGTGTCATCTCTAGGTTTACTATTAACTGATTATTCCATGATTATTTTTGGTGTATTTTAATCATAACTATATTTTGTCTCTTGTCTAAGAATTTATTTTATTATGGACCTTTTGGGTGATAATTGTGGAGACTCTGAATTATGTCATTTTCCTTTAAAAGGAACTAAGTTTTTTCTAGCAGTCATGTAACTTATCAGTGGATTGCTATTGGCCTTCATGGGGTGGAGGTGTTGTCGTTGCCTCTCCAGTTTGGCAGCATATAAATCCTACACTCCGTCTTCACAGGCTATGGGCAGCTGTTGAAATCTCTGCTCAGACCTTTAGCTTTCTAGCTGCTATTTCTTTTGGGTTCCTTGGAGGTACCATCAAAAGAACTATATCTACCATTCTACTTAACATGTTTTTATTGTTGTATATTTTAATTATACATATGTGTACATACAAACACATATATATTCTGCAGTTTTATGATAGTCAGTGTTTATTAGACTTACCTTTTTTATTGCACTGCATCTTTGATCCTCCATCTGGGATAATTTTGCCTCTGTTGAAGCATATTCTTTAGACTGTCTTTTACTGTATATATGATGGTGGCAAACTCTTAAAATTTGCTGATTTGAAAATGTCTTTTTTCACTGGGTGAAGAATTCTAGGTTGGTAGTTACTTTCTTTGAACACTAAAGATATTTATTGTCTTGAGGATGTCTATCATTTCAGTGGAAATCAGCTGTCAGTCCTAATTTTCCTTCCTTGAGTATCTTTTTTCTCTTGCTGCTATTACTATTTTCTCTTTGTCTCTGGTTTTTTAGTAGTTATACAGTGATGTACCTAGGTGTAGATGTCTTCATATTCGTCTGGTTTGGGGTTTGCAGAACTTTTTGAATCCATGGTGTATTAGTTTATTTGGGGTGCTATAACAAAGTATCTTAGACTGGGTGACTTAAACAACATTAATTTATTGTCTCATACTTACTGAAGCTAGAGGTCCAAAATTGAGGTATTAGCAGGGCTGATTCTGAGGGCTGTGGGGGAAGGGTCTGTTCCTGTCTGCTCTCTCTGACTTCTAGATGACCATTTGTGCCATATATGTCTTCACATTGTCTTCCCTCTGTATGTGTTTGTGTGTCCAGATTTCCCCTTTTTTTAAAGGGTACCAAGTCATATTGGATTAGGGCCTATCCTAATGACCTCATTTTAACTTGATTACCCCCGTAAAAACTATTTCCAAATAAGGTCACATTCTGAGGTACAGGGTTAGAACTTCAACATACAATTTTGGGGGGACACAATTCAATTCATAACAAATGACATGATGTCTTTCATAAATTTGGGTAATTCTCAGCTATTAACCACTTCAAGTAGTGTATTTATTACATTCTTTCTTCTCTCCTCCCAGAACTCTACTAGTATGTGTATTAGATCTCATTACTGTGTTCCAAATGTCTTTTCATTTTCCTTTCTGTATGTTCCATCCCTTTTCTCTCAGTGCTTCTTCCTTCTAGATATTTTTCTATTAGCCAGTCTTCTGTTTCATTAATTCCCTCTTCTCCTCAAATGTTATTTATTGTTAAATCCATCAGTTAATTTTGGTTGGCTAATTTTTCTGTTTTGGAATTGCTGTTTGATTTTTTTTTTTTAGAAAGAACTCACTTTTCTGGTAAAATTCTGTTGATCTATTTTCCTCTTCTCTTTCCTTTTTTTTTTTTCAGTCTTCTTTTTTTATCTTAAAATATTCTCAGACTTAAATATCTTAAGTACAAATGAAGACCTTTTTTTCTTGAATCATTTGAAAGTAAGTTGGTGACACCCTATCACCCCCAAATATTTTCATGTGTATTTTCCTACCAGATAATTATATTCATAACTATGAGGTATAGCTGTTTAATCAGGAAATTGATATTTTGACACACTATTATCATCTAATACTGAGACCCTATTCAGGTTGATCAGTTTTTATAGCTAAAGATCTCATCCAGAATCACAGGTTGCATTTATTGCATTTCTTTTTCTTTTCCTTTTATCTGGAACAGTTCCCCAGTCTTTTTCTTGACTTTCACAACGTAAATATGTTTAAAGATTATAATTCAAATATTTTGTACAGTGTCCCCCAATTTGGAATTATGTGACATTTCTTTGTCATCAGATTAAGGTTATAAATCTTTAGTAGGAGTATCATGGAAGTGATGGTGTTCTCATTTCATCCTTTTGTTTAGTACGCAAGTTTGATTTGTTTCACTACCTATAATATTCTCTTTGATATCTTATTAATGTGACATTTTCCAGGCTTGTCCATTGAAAAGTTTTTCCCTTGTAACTGCTATGGGTTCAGTTGGTACCCTAAAAAAGATACATTGAAGCCCTAACCACCTAGTATACGTGAATGTGACTTTACTTGGAAATAGGGTCTTTGCAGATGTATTCAGGATAAGGCCATTAAGGTGGACCTTAATCCAATATAACTCTTGTCCTTCTAAGAGGATGGAAATTTGGAGACAGAATCACACAGGGAGAAGGTCATGTGTCAACACAAATACTTTAGTGATGTAGCTGCAAGCCAAGGAATGCCAAGGGCTGGTGGCCACCACCAGAAGCTGGGAAAAGGGAAGCATTCTGCCCATCTCAGAGAAATCATAGCCTTGCTGACACCTTGATTTTGGACTTCTAGTCTCTAGACTTATGAGATAATAAATTTCTGTTGTTTTAAGCCACTCTGTTTGTGGTACCTTAGTACCACAACCCTAGAAAACTAATATAGTAATTAATGAGTGTTCTGTGGGGAGGTATTTTGAAACTATCTAAATTTCTTGTTCCTCATCAGACTTTCAATTTAATTATTTATGTATATCAGTATGGATTTACAGAGTCCTATCCAATGTTTTAATTCATTTCTACTGATAATTATTTTGATGCTCAAGTTGTCCCAGATTTGGCCAGTGGGAGCTCCTTTCAAACTGCTTTATGTGTTCTTTTGACATGTCTCCATCATTTTTTGAGTATTTCCTTACTTTTGGAATAAGGTATTACAGGCTCATCTTGCATTTCACTGCCCAGCCCTGGAATCAGTCATTTCTCCAAGGAACCCTGGTTCTTTTTAGTAAAAAAAAAAAGTATTAGAAACCAAGATCTGAGTACAAGGTGTACCTGTTGCTGTTGGAATCACTGCTGCCAGACCGTGTAGTGTAGACAGAGCTAGGAAATACATGTATGCATATACATGGTTAACCATATATACATACATTTACATCTGTATTTCTGTATCTCTCTATATATATTGAAAACCACGAGTTTTCACTGTTACCTCCAGTCCCAAACCCAACACCATAAGGTTCATTCTAGTTTCCTTCCTTTCCACATTAGTAATTGCTTTCTCTAACAGTGCAAAACCTTGGTCCCCTTATCTTCAGCATAACCTCTTATGTGTTAAATCCCCTTGTGTGTAGCCAGTGTCCCAGCACTTCTGTCCCTCCCCGGCCACTTCTGTGGGCTTTCTCTTTATCTTGCTTAGGCTTCAACATCCCATGCAATGTCTTCCTCCCATGCAGACATTTTCGTCACCCCATTTTGGCTCCATTATTTTAACTCTAGACACCAAGCCTTCCTGTTAAGCTCCAACTAATGGATTTTGGACTGGATTGTTTAAGAAAGGATTTTTCTTTATTTTTTTGAACATATAAAACGCAACTATTTGGTTTTTATCAGGTAATTCCGGTATTGGTTTCACCTGTTATGAGTATTTCGATTGTCTGTTTTTTCTTTTAGGTCATTTGGTCCTATCTCTTGGCATGCCTCCTAATTTTTTATTATTCAGTAATAAACTGAACATTGAATATGAAAGTATTTACAGAGTCTCTGGGTGACATATTTTCCTCTGAGAGGATTCACCCTTTGCAAGGCAGATACTGTTGAGAGCTGACCATGTTAAGCAGATAAGAAACTGAACTGACTTAAAGCTGAACTGCAGTTTGGCCAAGTCTTTATCTTCCAGTTCATCCCAGCTTCTAGGACACAGGTTTTTCCCACTGAGAGACTGGCCTGTTCACTAGGGCCCCTTCTCCACTGTATGATTTGAACTGTAATCCTTGTCTCCTCAGCACCATAAGACTGTGTTAAACTCTACTCTGCTTTTCAGAAGTTTTCTGCTTGGCTTATTGATTTCCTTTTTTGCAGCTTCAAATTCAGCAGATATCTTGAAGGAAAAAAATAGCATATTGTTGAGCCAGTTCTGTTCTTCCTTTTTCATCAGAATCTTGACCTTTCAAGTCTCTAGTTTTTATCTAAACAGAACAGGAAGACTGTTAAAAGCTTTGCTTTTTTCTTTATATTTAGTAGTGGCCCACTCTCTTATCCTTCTGCCTGAATTCTCAAATTCTCGCCTAGCTCCCCAAAGTCAGCACAACCCTGAAAAAAAAGGCAGCTGCAGAATGTTATCTTAGCTCTCCTCATGGTTTCCTCCTGCTGAAGGATTTGCCACTTAGGTCTTGGTTGCCTCAGCATTCTCCAGTACATTCAAACAAAACTGTGTGTGTGCGCAAGCATGTATAAATATGTACGTGTATACATCCAGCTTTTCTAGTTGTTCGTGGTGGGAGCATTGCTCTACTACACGCTATTTAATTATAGCCAGAAGCAAAAGCTCAATTCTAGTATATTCTTTTCTGTTCCATTCCATTTTTTAAATAATGCTTCTTGTTTGACTAACCAAAATGATTTCATAATTTGATGGTTCAAGACTTAAGAAGAGTTAATTAGAAAGAGAAAGATACACAGCTTTATGGTATTGGCAATTAAGATGATCAGATCAGAAGGAAATAAGCCAGGTGATCAAGGTTAACATAAAAAATGGTACATCAATCATATTGATTGTATATATCCTTTATATGATTTGATGACTTTACCTCTGTGGTCTGAAAATACCAAGGAGATTCAAGTGAGGGACAGTCTACGAAATACCTTACCAATACTTTTCAAAAACTGTCAAGACCATCAAAAAAAACAAAGAAAGTTGTAACAAATTGTCACAAAAAAGAGGAGCCTAAGGAGACATGACTGCTAAATGTACTGTGGGATTGTGGATAAAATGAAGGTTCCTGTGGCCAGGATTCTCACCTGGCCGGGGTTGACTAGCTCACTACACATGTGTGGGCAATATGTCGTTATTGACTCTATATAAAGAGCTCCGCCCAGTGCTCTGCATGACACGGTGGCACCCCTGCAAGGCTGTAGGATAGCAGAGCAGAGGCTGGAGTGGTGGCAGCGCCAAGGACAGAGGCCCAGAGAATGGCTGTGTGGGCAGAGAGGCCCAGAGGCAAAGACTGGCTTGCTGTGTGCAGACTCACTCTGAGTGAATGAGATTTTAGTGATTGACCTGCCACTGTGGAAATAAAGTTGGGTGTGATCCTTTCACCCCAAGAACATTCTACTGTCATTTCTTGGTCACATTGAATCCATAGTGAACTGGCTTGGGGCTAAAACCCATTGACAAGACAGGTATTCTGCTTGGGATCCTGGAATTAAAAAAGGACATGAGCTAATAACTGAGGAAACCTGAATAAAGCATGGAATTTAGTTAATTAAAATTGGTTCATTCATTGTGACAAATGTATCATACTAATATTAGATGTTAATAAAAGGGGAAGTTAGGTGTGGGGAACTTTCGGTATTATCTTCACAGTAATTTTGTATTCCTAAAACTGTTCTAAAATAAAAAGCTTATTTTTTAAAAAACCAATAGTATTTGACCTTCCAGGCTGTACTTTATTTATGCATTCATTGTCCACCTAGAAGAGTGGTCAACACATTTAGACTCTTGATAAATATTGGTTGGGTGGGTGGATAGGAGAGCAAGGGAGAATGAAGTAGATAACCTCTGAGTTTCTAACTTGGGCAACTGCATGGATGGTAATATTCACTTAAGGAATACAAAAAGCAAAGATTGGAAACTACTGCCTGCTTGACAGATGATGGTATTTTCTTGTTTTGTACCAGTGATATAGTTAACAATAGTGAGGAAATCTGGTCAAAGATTAAATGGTAGTTTCTTGGTCCTTTTCTCAGAAGAGTAAATTCTTCTTTTTCTCTTTTAGGCATACAAAACCTTTGCTAATCGAGTGAACAATTTAAAGAAAAAGCTGGATCAATTGAAGTCAACCCTTCCTGATCCTGAAGAATCACCAGTTCCTTCTCCAAGCATGGATGCTCCTTCCCCAACTGGTTCTGAGTCTCCTTTTCAGGGAATGGGAGGTGAGGAATCCCAGTCACCAACCATGGAGAGCGAGAAGTCTGCCACACCTGAGCCTGTGACTGATAACCGTGATGTTGAAGACATGGAACTCTCAGATGTGGAAGATGATGCGTCAAAAATCATTGGTATGTCCTTAAGTGATTAATAGACAACTTGTTCATTATCTGTTTTGCTTTCCCACCGGTAAATCTATCACAGGTAACTATTAAAAGATAGGTCAACCCTTGTTAAGTTTAGAACACCAGGGTAGCATTACTGTTGGTAGAGCACAGTGGTTCAGGATGCGGTATGCTACAGGGGTTAGGAATCATTGCTTAAGATCTATGCTCTTCATTATGGTAGCCACTTAGCTACATGTGACTATTGAGCAGTTGAGATGTGGCTTGTACAGCTTGAGATATGCTGTAATCATAAAATACACACTGGATTCTAGAAACTTAACTACACAAAAAAGTAAAAATATCCCATTAATTATGTTTATAACTTAGCGAAATGAAAATATCTGGGATATATTGAGATAAATAAAATATATTATTAAAATTAATTTTTATCTGTTTCTTCTTCTTTCTTAATGTGGTTACTAAAAAACTGAAACTTACGTGCCTGAATTATATTTCTGTAGAACAGCTTTTCTCTAGAGGGAGGGGTACTTATACTGGAATTCTTTATTCTCTGTTACTTGACATAAGATTCCAGAGCTACAGTTTGTTAACCACACTTTCGAAATAAACCTGGATTGGTGCATTGTTTCTCTGACATCCCTGCCTTACAATTACTAATATTCTTAATAATAATAATATTCTTATTAATTATAAATGTTTGACTTCTGTTGAATTTAATGTACTGTCCATACAGTGCATAACCTTTACAGTATTTAAAGGAGTATATTGCAAAGGCATCAAGAGTTAAAATACTGCAGTTTCAAATTAATGCTTAACTGCACCCCATAGGCCAATTTCAGAAAGCCAAAGAAAAATAAGATGGTGTACAGAGTTTCTGTCTCTAAGAATGCTCCCAGGTTAATGGAACAGAAAAGACAGTACAAGTTATGACAAAGATATCATTACCAAGAGAATATGAATGGGTGCCAAATAACATGCTTCCAGAAATGTATAAATTTAATACACAGAAGCTTAGATACAAAGAAAACATTAAAGTAAACTGAAAAATGAATTTGGGAATTTTATTTTAAGCAGGTATTAAAGACAGGAAGGATCATAAAGAGTATGACTATTTAGAAAATCAGGAAGTTACTGATTTTTCTTTGAAATATAATACTTTTACCCCCAAATCAGGAAATATTAAGCCATACTCTCTCATATTGGAAGCAGAGTCTGGAAAGTAGTAGGATGTAATATCTCTTTTCTTTATTTGAACAGTAGAGGACAGGAAGGAAAAACCTGTGGAGAAGTCAGCTGTGTCCACTTCTGTATCTACAAAGCCAACAGAAAGCATCTCAAAGGCCTCTTCATGTACCCCAGTGCCTGTGACCATGACAACAACCCCACCTCTTCCAAAACCTGTGAATACTTCTCTTCTGTCCCCTTCTCCAGCATTGGCTTTGCCAAACCTGGCTAATGTGGACCTGGCAAAGATCAGTTCCATCCTTAGTAGCTTGACATCAGTCATGAAAAATACTGGTAAGTAAAACCAGTAAAGAAGGTAAAAAGCTATTGCCACATTTCCAATGGAACCATCAGTCTGGTTCTTCTGTTGACTTTTTAAAATTAAAAGTAATTTTTTAAATTAAAACTAATACATGGTCGAATGTAGTAACCACAGTATTTTTCATGTGAAACCTTCATAAGAATGTAGATACCTTAATAAAAAACAAACAAAAACTAATACATGGTCATTACAGAAACTTAGAAAATTAATAAAGAGATTAAAATAAATATCCATAATCTTACTACCCCAAAGGAAACCAGGTTATATATCTCATCTTACAAATATATGTGTATATGAATGGGGAGATTAAATATTCATAATAATTTTTCTTTCAGTAATTGAAACATACTGCATATACTGTTTTGAAACCAGCTGTTTAATATTTAACCACATATAAATGTTTTTGAAAGTCATTGAATATTCATCTATAGCATTTTAATAGCTATATAGCATTCAGTAATTTATTTAAGCCTTTATTGTTAAACATGGTATGTATCCAATTTTTCACTGTTATAAAGAATATAAAGAATAGTTATTATAAAGGTCTTTTCAATTACAGGTTCATTTCACTGTAATGAACAACCTTGATGCTAAAATTTTATACACAACTCTTCCTAAAATGGTTGATGAAATAGGGCTTTTTTTCTTAATGGAAATTGTAATGAAAATTTACAAAAGTAGAGCACCTCCACATACTCATCACTCATCTTCAACAGTAGAAAAACATGGCCAGTCTTATTTCTGCTATGTCCTGCCCAATCCTGATTATTTGAAGAAAGTCAAAATTATTTCATTTCTTCATAAATACTTAAATATATATTTCTAGAAGATAAAAGCCTCAAAAACAATCAGCATGCAGGTTTTTAAGTCTTTTCATATTATAAAATGATCTCCAAAAATGTACTATTTTATGTACCAAGTATATGAAAGTTGCCATTGTTCTTCAACATGTCCATCACTATTGTATTGTAATCTTTTTGTCAAATTCAGTCTTTAAAAAATCATGTTTTAATTTTCATTTCAAAAGTCAAATTGATTTTATCTTATTTTTATATACCTTTTTTCCTATATTAAAAATCAACCCCGTGTTTTAAAAAGTAACAATATAAAGGAGATTGCGTATATAATCTTATTTTAAAAGCCTTTTCAAAAGCAATAATTTATTAAGCACATAGAATCATGCAGTGGCTGAGTATACAATTGCAATGATTGATCAAAATTAGCCAACAATATTTATTGACCACTATAGAACAATACTTGTTCATTTTATGGGTGTTCCAAGGAGGTGGGAGCAAATCTTAACCTAATTTTCAGAATTTTTCTTTGTTAAAGCCATGATAGGAACCATTTGCGAATCTCACATAGAAGAATTCCTGTTCAACATACCAAACTTTTGAGTGCAGAGTATCATGAATTTAAAGGTCATTTTGAATTGTATTTTCTTCAGTTAATCTTTCTGCCACCAGGGGTCAGTCCTGCATCAAGGCCTTCTCCGGGAACTCCAAGTCCCAGCAGCCTCACCAGTGGCCTGAAAACACCTGCACCTGCTACAACAACATCTCACAACCCTCTGGCAAATATCCTCTCCAAGGTGGAGATCACCCCAGAAAGCATTCTGTCGGCTCTCTCCAAAACCCAGACACAGTCAGCCCCTGCACTGCAAGGTAAACTGATGTGTGCCACAGGGACTTGAATTGTCTCTGGCTTAATCCTAGATTCCATTTCTGAGTAATCCAAAACCATGAAATGTATAATACAATTAGTCCGTTATTCTCTTTATATGGCGCATCTATGAGCTTGCATTTATAGAATTATAAAATGTCAAAGCTGAGAGACACATAAATATCTAGTCTATTCCACTCCTTTTCAGGTGAGGAAGTTAAGGCTCAATGAGATGTTGTAAGCTGCTCAAGGTCACACATCTGTCTATTCAGTGATGAGCGGAGACTAAAAGCCAGATTTCATGACTGGAGTCCAGTATTCTTTCACCTATTCCATGACAGTCCTAAGGGCTGCATTTATCCCAGCTCTTAGTACAGGTTAATGTATGTTGAGATTTACATATTTTAATGTTAACCCAAACTAAAGACAGTAAGAAAGGACATTTTGCTATCAAAAATCTTATGAGACACGAATATCTCTTTCATGTCCTAATGTTTTATAGAGGCCTCCATATATAGATACAGTATATATTTTTTGGTTTTGCCTACCTATAATCTCTACCTTACTTGAACCTCTCTATTCAGTTTTGCTCATTATCTCTTTTTGCCTAGAACTGTCTGCTTCTAACTTTTTTCATAAAGCTTACCTGCTCTCAGTTCTCAGATCCTCCAGATAGCAACACAGCCTTTATTATTAAGTACCTCAGTATAATTACACAATGAATCACCAATACCAGAATATTATCTTCAATATAGCAATTTACTTTATAATTTGATAGCTCTCAACCAGGAGCCTCCAAGAGACATTGGGCAATGTCTGAAGATATTTTTGTCACAACTGGGGTGGAGAGAGGATGCTATTATGGCTCATGGGCTGGTGCCCGGGATGCTACAGGACAGCACACAGTGAAGACTCATTGAGCCCAGAATGTCAGTAGTGCTGAGGTTGAGAAGCCCTGGTTAGTATGTATAGGGAGCTGTTCAGATACATGAGTTTTTCTTACTTCCTGAACTGTTCTCTAAGTGTGAATTAGCCAAGCACTGTGTTATAGTGAACTTTGTCTTAAAATATAGGAGAATGCCCCCTGTTCTGAGAGAAATCTTCTGCATACGTGGATGTTTTATTGCCCTGGTCTAGCTTGGATTAACACATAGTCTACAGGCACACACCTGATCATCTACATTTGCTCTCTTACAACACTAAACTATGTTTTCTACCTTTATCTTGTATCTACCTACCACTTCAGCATTTTATTAAAAATAATAATAATAAAGAGGGAAATGTGGTATCCACATATAAATCAAGTATAAAAACCAAATGAGTATTCATATTTGAACTGACTGTTTAGAGTTCATAATGCATGAGCAAAACCGAAAGTTTCTGTGATGACTGCCCTTGTACTGTTCACTGTAACTTATTCATTATGTAAGAATTTGTTCTACATGTAAGAACTTGTTTGTTATGCCTCAGAAGATTGGAGACTGACGAAAATTAGGCTTGGGGTGGATTAATGATTGTGCATTGAGCATTGACTCCCCTATACAGAATTTTATTGTCATTAACAACCATTTGATCAATAAATATGAGAGATGCCCTCATAAAAAAAAAAAAAAAAAAAAAAAAGGACAGACTTCCAATGGTAAAATAAATAAGTAACCGGGATGTAATGTATAGCATAAGGAATATAGTCAAGATATTGTAACAGCTTGGTAGGGTGATAGCTGGAACCTAGAATTATGTATATAAATGTTTTACCACTGTGTTGTACACTTGAAACTAATGTAATGTAATACTATGCGTCAACTACCCTTCAATAAAAAATAATTATTAAAAAAAATATATATATATATAGGAGAATGTTGTGACATAGCACCAAATACTGTTAAATAATTATCCACATCTCCCGTATACTGGCACTAGCCATAGAGAATAATACTTCACTGGATATCCTCTACTAATTTCAGGGATAATGAGTTTGAGAGATTGGTATGTTTATGACTTCTCTCTTTTAGTCCTTCTTCTACCATCATCCTATAGTTACAGTAGAACCTTGAATTCTTCACTTATATTTTATTGTATTGTGTGTGATTGTGTCACCCACAGCCCTTTAATGACAGATTTTCAACACACAGTGACTTCAGTGGACCAAGGGCCATAGAGTATGGCTTGTTAAGATTGAAGAAAAGTAATATTTAGTAGTAAGAAACTATTCATCTATTATCAGAAATCTAAGTAGTATCTATCTTAACAAAATGATTTTTGAAGAATTTATCCCACAATTTCTGAAAGATACTGAAAGATATGCTGAAATATCTTTGAAATATCATATGACATTATATATTTTAGTGCTTGAGGACTTCTGCTTTGGTAAGATAGCCAAGAAACTTTTTGGAAGTGAAATACAGATTTTTTTTTTTTTCGGTCAGGAGGATAATAATTGAAGTAAACTATTTCGGTTATTCGGATATTACTGAATATTGGACAACAGTAAAAACCACATACCATTTTTTAGAATTAGATGGCAGGTAAAAATGCCACAAAGATGGAGCAGTCTTAAAATTCTTCAGACCTTAAATCTCTTAGCAAATATGGATTAAAGTTAAAATTTTGAAGTATCACATGAAATACTATTTTCTTTCACTATATCATTATGAAGGAAAACAGTCGATGTATGATTAAAAGCTTTAAATCTGGGTAAAGTATATAAAAACTTCCTACTTACAACCAAAAATTGGGTAAATTTTCCAAAATATGGTCAGATTTATAGGACCTTCTGTTACCTTTCTGTCAAGTTTTTTCCTAAAAAATTTCCTGTAGGAGCAATTTGCTTTGGTGGATATCAGCCTTTGCCCAAAGAATTTCTTCTCAGTGCTTCTGAGGTTTTGTCTATTGTGCGTAGGGTTGAATCTCATCAGTGTTAACCTAGGTAGGTCAGTAATCCTTGGATTTTTCCAAGCTGTAAGGCAGGCATTGTGTGTTTTCTTCTGGAAGGATCAGTGCCCCTGATGGTTCAGCTTTGTAAGTCTTTATGATGTGTGTTTGTGTTTTTATTACTTCTACATTTTACAACCAAAAATGATACCCAAGTGCTCTGTTTCCCCAAAGGTAACACTAGTCTAGCAAGAGGTATTTCTTGAAACAAGTGCCCCTGTCCCAGTCAGTTTCTGCCTTCTGCATATGTTATCTTTCTCCTGGGAATAACATTATATTAGTTTATTAGAGACAGTTGTGGAGATAAGGAAGGAAGGAAGGGTAGAGCAGAATATCTCTTTGCAATTAGAGAAACAGTTCCACAGAACAAACATTTGAAAATACTGGCTTTGAAAGTGTTTTTTTAATAATAATTTTGCCTCCTTTCTTTTCCTGCTTTGTCTTGTTAAACTGTGAATGATTCTGACACTAAAATCTCCCCCATTCTGTTGCCTTTTATTGTGCTATGTTGGACTTGTTTCATGATCATACTAGAAACATTTCAGTGATTTGCTTTCTTCATAAAATTGATAAATATGTCCAGTATTTTCTATGACATTTAGCCAATGCTTGTTTAGTCTGGAATCCGTTTGGCCTCATATTTGAATGTCTGTCTGGTTCCCAGTGGAGTGAATGACAGTGTCTGATCAGCCTACATTGTTCTTACTGAGAGGTGGGAAGTCGTTCTTTTCAACTCCTCTGATCTTTGTTTCTACAGGCCTGTCGTCTTTACTTCAGAGTGTTGCTGGGAACTCAGTTCCAGCCAGTGAAGCTGTACCCCAGAGCACTTCAGCTTCCCCTGCCAACAGCACAGTCTCCAGCATAAAAGGAAGAAATTTGCCCGCCAATACCCAATCCTTTATTCCCAAAAGCTTCAATTATTCTCCTAATTCATCAACTTCTGAAGTCTCTTCAACTTCAGCCAGTAAGGCCTCAATTGGGCAAAGCCCAGGGCTCCCAAGCACTACTTTCAAGCTACCATCCAATTCTATGGGGTTTACAGGTACCCACAGTACTAGCCCTGCTGTCCCACCTCCTGAAGTTGCCATGTGCCAATCTTCAGAGATCTCTAAGCCAAAGCTGGAGTCCGATTCCACCTCCCCAAGCCTGGAAATGAAGATCCACAACTTCTTAAAAGGTAATCCTGGTTTCAGTGGCTTAAACTTAAACATCCCAATCTTGAGCAGTTTGGGATCCAGTGCCCCAGCAGAAAGCCGTCCCTCAGACTTCCAGCGTGGCCCTACTAGCACGTCAATCGACAACACTGACGGAACCCCTGTGCGGGATGAACGGAGTGGGACACCCACCCAAGATGAGATGATGGACAAGCCCACATCCAGCAGTGTAGACACCATGTCCCTGCTTTCTAAGATCATTAGCCCTGGTTCCTCGACACCCAGCAGTACAAGATCACCACCCCCTGGGAGAGAGGAAAGCTACCCCCGGGATCTCTCCACTTCTGTATCTACATATCGACCCTTTGGCCTGGGCAGTGAATCACCCTATAAGCAGCCTTCTGATGTAATGGAGAGACCATCTTCCCTGATGGACTCTTCACAGGAAAAGTTCTATCCAGATACTTCTTTCCAGGAAGATGAGGATTACAGAGATTTTGAGTATTCAGGGCCTCCACCCTCTGCTATGATGAACCTAGAGAAGAAACCAGCCAAGTCTATCTTGAAATCAAGCAAGCTTTCTGATACCACTGAGTACCACCCAATCCTGTCCAGTTATAGCCACAGGGCCCAAGACTTTGGGGTAAAGTCTGCTTTCCCTCCATCTGTAAGGGCCCTCCTGGACTCTAGTGAGAACTGTGACCGTCTCTCATCTTCCCCTGGGCTGTTTGGTGCCTTCAGCATAAGAGGAAATGAACCGGGGTGTGACCGGTCACCATCACCGAGTAAGAATGATTCCTTTTTCACCCCTGACTCCAACCACAATAGCTTGTCTCAGTCTACCAGTGGGCATCTCAGTTTGCCACAGAAATACCCAGACTCTCCTCACCCTGTCCCACATCGTTCCCTTTTCTCTCCGCAGAATACACTTGCCGCTCCCACGGGCCACCCACCCACAACAGGCATGGAGAAAGTCCTGGCCTCCACCATTTCCACCACATCGACGATTGAGTTTAAGAATATGCTTAAAAATGCCTCACGAAAGCCCTCAGATGATAAGCATTTTGGCCAGGCTCCCAGCAAGGGCACTTCAGGTGATGGTGTCAGTCTCTCAAACCTCGCCCAGCCCAGTTTGACGGCCGCTGATCAGCAGCAGCAAGAAGAGCACTACCGCATAGAAACCCGAGTCTCCTCCTCCTGCCTAGACTTGCCTGACAGCACTGAAGAGAAGGGGGCCCCTATAGAGACCTTGGGGTATCACAATGCATCCAATAGGAGGATGTCAGGGGAGCCAATACAGACCGTAGAGTCCATCCGAGTTCCTGGAAAGGGAACTAGAGGACACGGGCGTGAGGCTTCAAGGGTGGGTTGGTTTGATCTGAGCACCTCAGGCAGCTCTTTTGACAATGGCCCCTCAGGCGCCTCTGAGTTGGCATCCCTTGGGGGTGGGGGCAGCGGAGGCCTCACTGGCTTTAAAACAGCACCATACAAGGAACGGGCACCCCAATTTCAGGAAAGTATCGGCAGCTTTCATTCCAACAGTTTCAACTCAACATTTGAGCATCATCTCCCCCCGTCCCCTTTGGAACATGGGACACCCTTCCAGAGAGAGCCAGTGGGGCCATCATCTGCCCCATCTGCCCCTCCTAAGGATCATGGTGGTATCTTCTCTCGAGATGCGCCCACTCATCTACCCTCTGTGGAGCTTTCAAACCCCTTCACAAAGGAGGCGGCCCTGGCCCATGCTGCCCCACCCACTCCTGGGGAGCACAGTGGTGTTCCTTTCCCCACCCCACCCCCTCCACCCCCAGGGGAGCATAGCAGCAGTGGTGGGAATGGTGTCCCTTTTTCTACTCCACCTCCTCCTCCGCCTGCTGTTGACCACTCTGGGGTTGTGCCCTTCCCAGCCCCACCACTGGCAGAGCACGGAGTGGCTGGGGCTGTGGCAGTATTTCCCAAGGACCATAGTTCCCTCCTTCAAGGGACCCTGGCTGAGCATTTTGGAGTGCTCCCAGGACCCAGGGACCACGGGGGCCCCACCCAGCGGGACCTCAATGGCCCTGGCCTTAGCCGTGTTCGCGAGAGCCTGAGCCTGCCCTCCCATTCCCTGGAGCACTTGGGCGCAGTCCATGGAGGTGGAGGGGGGGTAGGCGGCAACGCCTCCAGTGGCCCCACCTTGGGTCCCTCACACAGAGACGCCATCAGCCGGAGTGGTATGATTCTGCGGAATCCCCGGCCTGACTTTCGGCCTAGGGAACCTTTTCTCAGCAGAGACCCGTTCCACAGTTTAAAGAGACCCAGGCCACCTTTTGCTAGGGGCCCTCCGTTCTTTGCACCAAAACGCCCATTCTTTCCTCCCAGGTACTGATGGAAGCCAAGGGCAAGGCATTTTGAACAATCTAGAGAGCATTGGAAGTAGGAGTTTGGTTTATTACTGTTTTTATTTGTTTTTCCTCCTTTGATTTATTCCTATTTTTTTATTATGACAAAGGGCCTCCCTTCCAGTTTAAAAAGTCATATATGCTTACATGTCACTATTCCATCCAGTCCTCCCATTGCACTTACCTACCTTCCTCAAGTTGTATTTTATGAGGGGCAGGGGGCGGCCAAGAAACACAACCAAAGCCACTTCACTTGACTGGGGCATTTGAGGAGTGGGGAGGAAAACAATAATTCTTATTTTACCCCATCTATTGAAGAGTATTACTACATTTGAAATAAAACCCATCATTACAGATATTAACATATGCAATGTTGGGGTGTTATTTTGGGCTTGGCTTATCAAGTAATCAATAGAAGGATTCCTGCTCCCTCTCTCCCCCACTAAGTAACTGCTACAACCACCTTGGCCCCCTACTCTGGGCACCCTATGCCTTGCTGGCAGCCAGTAGATACCAAGGGAGGAGATGTGTGAGACCTTGGGCCTGTCAGTTTCGTTTTAAAGGCATGTTGAAGTTGAGTTCTTTACCTTTCTCCTAAAATCTTAATTAAAAAAATGAATCAGCCTTCTCTTGTAAAGTATTATCAGGCAGTAACTTTGAGAAGATGCAGGCCTCATTCCACCCTAGTAAAACATTTTTCCTCTTTATCCTTGGGATGAAGGAGAAGGAGCTGGATATAATTTCAAGGTTAAAATAAGGAATCGCTGTAATATATAGAGAGACAAGGTAATCATTAATGTGATGTGGTCTGCCCATCCTTCATAAACGAGAGAAGAGGAATGTTTTTGAGGTAGTTGCAGATATTTTGTAGCAAGCTCTTGCTCTCTGCTCTTCTTCCTCAGTTTTCACTTCTGCTTTGACCAGAAAGGCAGTGCGGTTGACAGTTGATACAAAGGTGCAACTGAAATATTATCCCTGTATTTTTAATATAAGAGGTAGACATTTTTACCGTGGCGACTCCCTAATGTAGATGTTACTTGGTGGTGGTTTTCAGTGAAGGTTTAACTACTAGGGAAGGGGAAATATTTGTCTTTATCTTTTCCCTTTGCTCCAGTCCTGTGTTCACTCCTGTTTTTGCTTTTGCAAAGGAGAAGGTTCAGTAACATCTTCCTTTATGCCTCTTCCGATGTGTGTTAGTGACAAGTGGGTATTACTACACATATCTTTATAGAGAAATGGGAGGACCTGATAGGTCCAAATTTACCCCCACTCTACAGATAACAGCCTGTCACATTCAAGGCTCAGGCCTTATTCTCACCTCCCCCTCCCAAGAGGAGACATAAAGAAGGTTTCTGCGCTTAGTCTTTGTACATGAGAAAGAAATGCTTTTCTTCTCCCTGAACTTGTATTTCTACAACTAATACTGAGAAAAAGACAATCACTGCAGTCTGAGTGTCTATATCTTTGTATCTAGGAACACTGAAAAGCAAGCATTGCTTTACTTCTATTTTTATTTAGTGTCTTACCCTAAAGTACCACTGGCTGTTTCCAGCTAGGTGAGTCAATGTGTTGTGTTTTTTAGGGAATCCTAGCAAGTTTAATATTTTCTTCCTAGTGAATATAGAAGTAACTGTAGGAAGTATAGATATTGTTTTGGATTCCTCTAGTGAAATATTAAAGATGGGAGACAGTGGTAAATGTAGTGACAGATGATTTTCTCAGAATAAACTTGCTTTTCAGATAAAGAGCAGCTTAAACCAGGTGTGCATCATAGTTTGGGAGTTTTGATGTAATTTATTCTGTTATTTATTTCAGCTCGCCATGTATTCTGTGGTTGGGATGCTGCAAGTCATTCATCTTCCTGGTCTTAGGCCAGCTGTCCTTTGTTTCCTTGACCTTCTCAAACTTCTCTACCCTGTAGCTCTCCCAACAAAAAACACATGACACCACGCTTTGTGTGTGGGATGGTGTATGTAGTGCAGCAAAGCAGAGACACAATATGGCCATATTGAGTCCTACTAAGACATTGTTTAAGGAAAGGTACAAGAGAGAGTAAGCGTAGGAGTTGGAGGAGAGGGAGGGAAAGTTCTGATTGACTCAAAACTGAAATAGATTATTTTTTTTTCCTTCCAGAAATTAAGTGGGTTATTTTTCATTCTAGAATAAAAGAATGTGAATTCTTTCTGCTGCTCTTGTTTAAGATAAAAGTAGTTTACTTGAAAAGGCTCTCTGACCATTTGATTTTATCAGTAAATGTGGGAATGTCAGGAAAATGGCTTCCCAAATGTTGGGGCAGGGTAATTACCCTCAAAAGCATGATGGCTAGTACATGAAAGGAAGATCTTGTACAATGTAAAGATGGACTTTTTAAGGGATGATTTTTTGTGTGGGTGTGTTGTTTTTTAAGCCACAAAATCCTCTGTGTTTCAGGATAGGAGTGAGGATTTGTACGTGACTGTCAGCTGTTAACTTTAAGGAAATCTGTCTACAGCAGTAAATGAAGACAACGATGTATATATGTGATATAGTGAAACAAATTCTGGGATTCGTAACATGAAACAAAGGGGTTTTATTCTTTCTGTGTCTGTGATTTAAAACTCCGTGCCCATGCTCTGACTTTTGTATTCCAACCTGAGTTTAAAGAGGCAATAAAAAAATTTTTTTAAAGAAAGTATAACATAGTGTGTCTTGGCAAGGACATGATTCATATGAAAGCAGAATATGTGAAGTTGTTACTGAGGTCCTTGGTGCTCACTGTAAAATCACAGACAGAGAATTGGTGGGGGTCATGAACACACTGGTACCACTTAAAATTCAGAAATAGAGTCCTTAAGTATTTTCTAAGATTCAATGAGTTAAGATGAGAGCTCTCTCCCAGCTCCCATCTGCCCTCCAAAAAGTTGAAAGTAAGTAGAATTTGGTTTGATTCCAGGGAGGGTAAAATGATCAGAGAGTAGGGCTTCTATCCTTTCTGATCCTAGGAATACAATGTTTGTGATACATGGTACAGCAAACACATCTAGGTAATGTGAGTATGCTATACTTCCTAATTGCAGAATATTCACTGTCAATCCTCAAGTTACCAGTTCATGCAGAATTAAGCTTCAGCTGTTACTGTTTTGAAGCCGCTGTAACTTACTGCTTTTCCCCTTTTTTCATACCCCCCCCTTTTGAATGGGTGGGGGTGCCTGTTCAAACTAAAATTAGATATGTTGGATTGACATTCTCATGTGTTCAGTGTGGAAAAAAAAGGAAGTTCATGCTTTAGAGACAACAACAATGAAATCCTTTTGAAATGTGTGTTAATATCATTTAATAAAATACCTAGTTCTAAAGGTTTGACATTTTTCTTTGAGGTTTGGGGCTTTGACCAAGGGCCCCTGTCTTCTCTGGTGAGTGCAAATAGAAGGGAACTTCTACAGGAGCCAAAACTGCTGCCTTGTGGAGCAGATCTGTGCTTGGAAAACTGAATTTCCTCCGGCAAAGATGCTACATGACTGTCCAGGGCTGAAGGTGAAACCAGCTACAGGATACAGAAAAAAAAGCCTGAAGATAAGCTTTTATTGGCTTTTGGTCTCTGAGTGGGGGAAGTCGGTGTCTGCACATTTCTGAGGCATGCAGATGACCACAGACCGCCCTCTCATCCCTGCCTTGTGGTCACTCGCACTTGCCTCTCTTCCAGCCATTCCTTTTTCTTTTTTTTAAATCTTTGTCTCCAGTATTGTTTTTGTTTTCCAGTTTAATAAAATACGGTTTCCTTTGTTGTGTGTTTGACTTTTCCCCTCACATTGATCTTGTCCAGTTGTCCCCTTTGACTTATGCACTCAGTGTCACTGAAGGCAGTCTGAGCCCTTAAGATCTTCATGCCATGTTTTCTGTTTCATCATTTGTGTAATTCAGTTTTAGAAAGGGATGATGGGTGGGGTAAGATCAAGATGTTCAGGAGTGGTTGGTAATGAACTGGGATATACTGTGAATAATTGTATTTGTCTTCAATAGTACAGTTTTGAGTTAAGCATTTTTAAAGCAAGCATAGAAGAGGGGTAGGGGTCCTTCTGGCCAATTCTTTGCCTACATCTACCCTTCTTGCTGCATACTGGTAGTCTGTCATGCAGAAGCTACACTTAACCCTCCTCTCTTGCCCCATCCCTTTTTCATCACCCAGTGAGGCTTAATAAATGGAATGTCAGCTTTAAGGGGGTAAAGAGAGTGTCACCACATCTATACTAGCCCTAGGTTACTGGCAGGGTAGAAGTCTCTAAATAGCAGCCTTGATTACATGAAGCTACATGTGTCATGAGATACTTCAGAAATAGCAGTGGCCTAGGAACACACCCAGCAGGTAGGGTGTCCACTGAACTGGGTCCTTCTGGAATCTGGCACACACCTATTCTTTCTTGTCTCTTGGGACCCTGGCTTGCCCTCCTAATTCCTTTTTCCACCCTCAAGGGAGCAACAGATTTTAGATTTGCTTGTTGGACTCTGGGCATGTTAAAAATGCTCACCTTCCTTTCCCTAAATTGCTTTATTTAAGCCAGTCTTGTATGGGAGGAATGAGTTACCCTCTCCTGTATGTAGACAGTAACACACCATCCAAATGGGTTTTGGGGTATTGGGGCGTTTCTCATACTTGTTTATGAGTGTATAGGCAAGTCTAGTCAGCTATTGTTCATTATTGCTGAGTAATAACTCATTGAAGCTGCATAGACAAAGCTAGAGAGGGACACCCTTATTAGGTGAGATATCAGCTCTTAAGTAAACATCCTGTTTTACCCCCATGTAGAAATAAAGAGAAGCACATATGCTTTAAAGGAAAAGAACAAGTGAAATGCAAAACTCACATTTTGTGGCTAACTGTTGGGGTAGGGAAGGAGAAACATTGTATGCTTGGTCACAAGTTTGAGGGAAAGGAGAGGAGAAGGCTGAGATCCATTTAGAAATTGGTTTTACGGTTCCATTATTTTACTTCTATCCTTTTCCTGTGTTCTAACTGGGAAGAGTTGAAATTGAGAACCCAGATGTGGGTGGAAGGGCTAGTGAGCAGCACCAACAGAACAAAAATACAGGCTGCAGCTTTGTGTGTTTGGCTCGAAAGGGTGTTGGCTAAACCAGTCCATCCTGGATCTTTTGGGGTTCATAGCAAATTAGATGTTTCAGCAACTTAACTTCCTTCATCCTCATTGTATTCCCTTGTTTTTGAGAATTGCTCAAGTCCTTTACTGCATAATTTGTGGGAAAGAGATAAAAAGACTAGAAACTTGCTACATTCTTTGGGGGGGGTATTTCAGTTGGAATGGGTAGAAAGGAGTTGGGCAGCAGCCAGTTCCTTCTGTTACCCCTTGCCTGGCTAGGAATTCTTTGCACTTACATGAGAACCACTTAAGGTCCCATATCTTCTAGGTAGCCAGTCACTGGTGAGAGCATGGAGTTTAGTAAAGGATTTGAAATCCTAATCGGTAGTGGGCTTAGTAGTATGATGCCATCTGTAAATGTATCGGACTTTTCACAGTACTTAGCTCTTTGTTTTGTACTTAAGAATTGATCCTAATATGACGCATCCCAGCACTGACTCCTGTGTCTGGGAGACTTCCTGTATTTTTCCCTTGGCCTTGACCTGACAAATCAGGGTTTAAAAGGCAGGGGTAGAAGTGACTTTCTGTCTTTCTCTAATACAGTTTCAAGAGGTCTTGGCTGAGGGAACTCTTAGTAGGGATTTATAGTGAGCCCAAGGCTTTGTTTTCAAAGCAAAGTTCTACTTACCTATGCCCTGATAGGAAGCATCCACCTCTTTATTTACTCAGCAAATTTGACTAGACTTCATCTCCCCTTGTGGCATCTTAAAGCAAAGTTCAGGTAAAAGCTTGGCCCCATCCTAAATCTTTATTACTAAGGAAATTTGAAAAAAACCTAACTACCCACACCACCTACTGTACCCTTTAGCCACTTGGCTAGTTCTCGGGGCCTCAAAAACATTTGGTGATAATGACATAACTTTTAGATAGTTTACCTTAAATTTCTTCTTTACCTCCAATATCTTTTCTACCTCTGATGCAGAGTTTTCCTTCTAAAAGCTAAGATAGATTTAGAGGTTTGTGTTGATCCTGATGACAATGGAAAATGTACTTTCAATGGAGAACATTCTTACATATAGTTTAGGATTATTAAAAAAACAAACCAACTCCTTAACCAACATTTTGGCTGACTAAGGATGTCTGTTCTAAAGGTGGAGTGAAGCTGAGAATTTCCCCAAATTTAGGATTTTGGGGAAATCCTGCTGAGGATTCCCTTTTCCCTAGACTTCTGTGAAATCTGGTATTCATAACCACTTGTTTTTCCTTAACTTTAGTCTGGTGGAGAAAATCTGTTAAGACATTTCTTGGCATTTTATTGGACCCCTCTCTCCACCCTTTTATTAAAGGCCTCTTTGGCCCCAAAGGCTCCATGTAGTGTACCCTGGAGAGAAGAAGGGAGCTGGGCTACTAAACATGCACTATGACTTCCAGTCCCCGAGAGGCAGTATGGCACGGCATAACACTGGCTGGGGATTCAGATTGACAGGAGCTTGACTTCTCTGAGGGTCATTTTCCATTTTAGAGGGAACAGGAGGAGCTAGTATTTGTCAGGGTTGTTCTCGGAATGGGGCAGCGAAGGCATAGCGCTTGGCATGTAGTCAAGTGTTCAGTGATATTCTGGGTGGCAGGTAAGAGCAGTTTTAAGAGGTTAACGGGTTAAAATTCCCTGAGGCTGACATACTAGTCGTAAATGAGAAGTTGTAAAAGAACCAGTGATTAATGAATTGGCCTTAGCTAGCTTGCTGTTCCTTGCTGGCTGCTTGCCTGACAGAGGGGGAGGAATGGAATAACTTGACATTCTTCCTTCCTCCACTGTAACAGTTACTTAGGTGATAATGTAGTAGGTGATATGCACCCCCTGAGTACTCGGTTTGGGGTACTGAGTACTCAGTACAGAATAAGCATTTAGTAAACATTTTGAGGGATGAGTGCAGGAAGCTGCCCTAACAGGGTAGCCTACTTATTCCACCATCCCTCTACTATCCTAACAAAAGAGGACAAGGTAGAATGATTAAAGAATCTGTGTGTCAGTATACGTATTTCTTGTAGTTTTAAGTCAGTACAGTGATTGGTACATTCTTAATTCAATACTTACTTATTAAGCAACTGCCATTTTGTTACCTGCAATATAATGCTCACCCTCTATTTTGTTGCAGAGACATGGGGAAAATTCTTGTTGTCACACTTTCTGAATGCCATTTAAAAATTCTCACTACCTTCTCTTCAACCCCACCACGAGTTATCTTCCTCTACCACAGTCTTGTCTATTTCTGTTTGTATTGCAGGGTGTCTTAACATACCAAGACATGGAGCCAAGACTCAGAGTGGTGCCTGTGACTCAGGTCAACTGCTGCCTTTCCCAGAAAGAACCGCTGGCCTCTGGAAATCTAATAGATTAAACAGCTTTCTCTGACAGCTCTTCCTCCACAGTTCTTGATTCCATCACCATTGGAAACTTGAGAACCAACTCTAACCATCCCCAACCCCAGGTGAGGGGACTAAGGGGAGTTACTGAAAAATGTCACACCTGCCCCCAAGTCCATTTCCCCTCATATTTTACTGTAAATCTGATAGTGTTTCAATTTTTACTGTGTAAAATAAATATACCTAGTCATGTGTCCTAGGTATTTTCAGGGAGAGAGAAGAGAAGGGATAAAAGAAATTGAGAACTAGGATGGGAATGAGGCAAAAGTTTTGTGTAGGAAGCAGAGAGCTAAGATTGTAGGGTCAGGTGCCTCTTTCTGAAGTGACGGGGGCATATATTGGGAGGAAACTCGATTACCAGAGAAAGCATGGTGTAGTAGAAGAGTACAAGACCTGGATTCAGGATCAAGCATCAGCACTATTGTTTGATCTTAAGTCACTTAACCCTCTCTCGCCTTAAATTCCTCATCTGTAAGATGAAGAGGTCTCTAAGGCCCCTCTTAAGTACCATTAGAAATAAGGGACTTCAAGAAGTGCTCTCTGCAGAGTCTTTGCTCCAGCCCCAAAGCTGTTCTATTCATCTATTCTAAGAGCTTGTCGATTTTGTTGCTCATTACCCTACACCACGCAATAAATCAGATTATTTACATGAAACTAACCTCAACCTCAAGTGATACTGTTGTTATTCTCATTTTATAGATGAGAAAATTAAATCTTAGACCAAAATTAATCTACCCAAAATTACATAGTGAATGGCAAATCAGGATTTACACTAAGTCAGTCTGGCTTCAGTCTGTGCTTTTACCTGTTTTCTACAAACAGCAAAGACTAGGTAATAGAAAATCTAAGGTTAAAAGGAAATGACTAAGTGCCTTTTTCGGTCTGTTTTTCTCCACTCCCACTCTCACGCTCCGGAGTTTTCCTACCCCTGTCCTTAAACTGCAGGACATCTTGCTGCTGCTTTTGGGCTGCACCTGCAGGTCGAGGGAATGCCGGGGTGTGTAACAGTTTAGGTCTTCCGGTCAACCGGAACCTCCTACACCGCTGCTTGTGCTGTGTGGAGTGTACCTCTTCCGAGTTCCTGGAAGTGGTCCCAGATTAGAGTGGCAGCTCTAGTAACCAATAGACATGGGTATTGTCGGGCCAGAAACCAATTGAGGAATCTGGTGAAGCAGACGCGACGATTAATTTGAGGATGTAGGCATGAGTCTGAAGGAACATGGGGCTGTATCAGCGGTGGCGGCGGCTCCGGTTCCCAGGGTTACAAACCTGCAGGCTACACACGGACCGTAAGGTACCCCAAAGTTACGAACGGCATCGGGCTCAACCCAGCATGACACTCCCTGCCCCCGCCCTGAGTACCCGGACTCGACTACCCTAGCCCTTAGTTGCATCATCTTTTTCCTGGGGTCAACAGCCTGGGGATCGTCGGGCTCCCCGCCTAGGGCCCTGTGTTACCCAATCCTCTTAAGAGTGGGGATTGGGACCAAGGCCACTTAAATGACCTCATCTCCCACCATCCCCAGTCCCAGGAAGGAATGCTGGGACCTATGTCACCTAACATCTTTCCTGCCAGGCTGTGCGTACGCCTCCACACTGGTTAGCAGAGCGGCTTAGCCTTTTTGAGGAGCTATGGGCTGCTCAAGTAAAGAGATTAGCAAGCATGGCACAGAAGGAACACCGGACTATTAAAATAACACTTGCTGGAGGCCAGAAAATGGATGCTGTAGCATGGAACACAACTCCTTACCAACTAGCCCAGCAGATCAGGTACGAGACCCATTTCATAGCTACCAGGGTGATTATTCTACCATTGTACTTATTTGGACTTCATCAGGGAAAGAAAATTATGCTTGTTTCTATTCCATCCCCATTAATATAGTCTTTTCCTGAGGGTCCTGCATTAGTTTTTATCTGCATTAGTTTCAGAGTCTTTGCCCTTCCTCTGTTATCTTTTGGGAAAAGAATGGTAGGTTGTATTGCTGTGGTAACACCTTTCCCCTTTGCAAGTTTGGAGTTGCTAAGAGATTAGTCCTCTTCCCCTGTGGATTGTAAATGGTCTTTTTCTTTATCTCCCATCGTCCACTGCTGAAGTTCACCTCTGGCAGATACTGCAGTTGCTGCTCAAGTGAATGGAGAACCTTATGATCTGGAGCGGCCCTTGGAGACCGATTCTGACATCAGATTTCTGACATTCGATTCCACAGAGGGAAAAGCAGTAAGTTCCTTTTCAGGAATACAGTGTCTACTAAACTAAGAGGTATTGAAGTAGGGCATTTCTAGTATTTATTTCTTTTGCCTCACTTTCTCCAGTTGTAATAGGGAGGAAAACCTACCACAGATGGCTTGTCTTGACTACTTGTGGCTAAGCTGGAAATTTAAGATGAAGGTTTTTACTTAGTTTAGATCTATTAAGCAGACATCATTTGTGCTAGTGAAAGGGAGAGATGGTAAGTTGAAAACAGGATAATGTTAATATGCCGACTCAGTGCCCCACCTTGAGACCTTCATTATAAATCAACTTTAGTGTATTTAATTCTAATCTGGCTTCCACAGCTGAGCACACAACCTGGCCTCCTCCCCATGTCACCTTGTCCTCTTCTTGTCAGTTTGGGTAATGCAGACATCATCTGTTAGTATCCAGAAAAAATTAAGTTCTCATTTCACCTATGTGTAAGTGGTGACCAAATCCTACAGGAGTAGTTGCATCACACTAGATTCCTAGGATAGAAAAAAAAATAGGACTAAAAGAACAGAGCCCTTAGGAACCACTGTCTTCAGAAATTAGTTTACTCTGAAGCCCTAAAAGGGGATGTTAGGAGCAGCAAAAGACAACTGGCTGGTTTCCTACTTTTAGGCTGCAGGACCAGGAAGCACTGAGGAGTGGGGCTACAAGCTGCTGTCTTCAGTACACTACTCTTACTGGCCTGTTGCTTTCTTTTCTGTTCTTTTGGTCACTGTCAAGGTCAGGTTCCCCATTTTGTGAAAGTTATTCCTAAAAGAGTCATATTGGTTTCATACCAGCTTCTCTGAGGCAAGGATCAGCAAACTGGAGGTTAAAGAAGAATGTTATGAACTCATGAACTCCTTTCTTGTGAACCCAGGTATTCTGGCACTCCAGCAGCCATGTCTTGGGGGCAGCAGCTGAACAATTCCTAGGTGCTATACTCTGCCAAGGTCCGAGTACAGAATGTGGCTTCTATCATGATTTCTTCCTGGGAAAGGAACGGTGAGTAGCCAAGGAAGGAAGAGAATGATTCTGGGATGGTTTAATTTTTAGATATTTCACGATATCTTATTTTACTTTTAAATTTTTTGAAGTACAATTGACAAAATTGTAATGATACTTAAAGTGTACGATGTGAAAATTTGATACGTTTTCATTGTGAAAGGATTCCCACAATTGAGTTAACACTTTCATCGTCTCATTTTTTCTTTTTTGAGAGTGCATAAGATTTACTCTCTGATCAGATTTCAATTTTACAATACAGGATTATCAATTATAGTCATCATATTGTACATTAGCTCCTCAGATCTAATTCATTTTGTAATTTAGAATGTGTACCATTTTACTAGGTGATTTCTGGGCCCTTTTCTGGGGCCTTGGGCATGTTTCATTTGAAAGAGAAGCTGGGGTTGAGGGTCTCTCCAGGCCTTATCTAGGACATTGGTACCACCTACAACACTAGTCCATGTCTTTCCTCTTCTAATTCTGCTTGAAACTTACCTTCTCTACCTTTATGAATCCTCCAACTTTTACTTCACCCCTTATTACTCTTGCTCTAATTTTGTCCATCCAGACTGCCTGCACTCAACTTCTAATTTCATGCATAGAGCTTTTTTGTTCCAATTATAAAATTTGTGCCTGATTTCCTATTTATATTTTCTCTTAGTTTGTCTGTTTTTGCCAATAATTCTAGATGTTTCTGGAGGGCAGGATTTCACCCCCTAGCCAATAGGTTTGTCACGCAGGTGATGCTTCTTAGAGGATGCAAGCCAACCAACTCTCATATTTCCAGAACAGTCCGGGGCTTAGAGCTGCCAGTTTTGGAGAGGATTTGCCAGGAATTTGCAGCTGCTGCTCAACCTTTCCGGAGGCTAGAGGCTTCCCAGGATGAGCTTCGCCAGCTTTTCAAGGTGGGGAGAAGATGCCAAGTTTAAGAGGAAAATTGAGAGGCATGAGGGAAAGGATGATTCTTTCCCAGGACATCTTTAAGGAAATAAAAACTTATCTTCACTCTTCCCTTCTTTCAGGATAACCCCTTTAAGCTTCGCCTGATCGAGAAGAAAGTGACAGGTCCAACAGCAACAGTGTATGGGTAAGAGTTGTCAAAGTTGAGAGAAACAGAGAGAGGTGGAGATGCAGCAAAGGAGGCCATAAATGGGATAAGGGAAAGAAGAGAAGGTAATCTGTTGCTCCAGAAAAAAATTGTTTTTTATCTTCCAGTGCTCTCTCTGTAGAACAGTTCTTGATACCTTTCGGTTAGCTAACAGCCATGAGAGGAAGAAGACTAGAAGCTCAAGAATTTGGAAGCCACTAACTGGCCCTTCCCTTCTTCCAGGTGCGGCACGTTGGTTGATCTTTGCCAGGGCCCCCACCTTCGGCATACTGGACAGATAGGAGGACTGAAACTGCTGACGGTCAGTAGTGAGGGCAGGGTTAGGCTGAGACTCCTGTTTCACTAGAGTAAGCAGGGAAGTGGAAAGAGGATCCTCTCTCTCTCAGCCCTTTCTCCATTCTAACAGCTAAAGGGGGAATCCAGAAGGAGAAAGATACTTAGTCCCTGCCACCTAGAAACTCCCAAACTGAAGGCAGATACAGGACACCCTGCCAAGGCCAAAACAAATTCAAATCCCATAGTCAGACATCTGTGCTCAGGGAGATAGGGAAATGGAGAAGGAGGGCATGAGCACACCAGTCAGGGTCACACAGTAGAGAGAGGACATCCGAAACACCACTTGACAGGCACCGGGGCAGTACTCCAAGTCAAAGGCATGCCTTTCATGAAAATACTAATTCTGGGCAAAGTGAGTTGTAGATGGAATGGGAGTGGGGAGAGAGGGAAGCAGCAGGAACATAGAAAAGAGCCCTGAACTGAACACCTAGCCGTCTGCACCTAGTCCTCACTGTGCCACTGATGGAGCATGTGGCCTTGGGTAAATCTCCTTACCCATTTTCCTCATCTGCAAAATGAAACTGTTAATTCCTGTATCATTAAGACAAAGCCAAGTAATGCAGGATAAAGTGAGGAAAAGCTAAAAGTGGTATAAAATACAGGCTGTTCGTAGTATTGTTCAAGGAAAGAGGAAGCAAGGGCATATGAATTTCATGTGGTCAGGAATTGGACATAATGTGGGGGATTGAGTTTTCTAGCAGCTGTATTGGAGATTGATAAGGGGATGGATGGACTCACAATTGACCAAAGTTTAGGGTTCTCCTTCGAGTGCCCCTTGCCTAGAAGAGGAAGGAACTAAGACCAAGGGTGCTAGCCAGGCAGTGGCAGTGAGAATGAAGTGAGAGAGGTGGCAGGGCAAGGTTAGGCTTGAGCAGGACATACACAGGAATCAAGAGTCAAGCACCTCCAAGGCTGTAACCATGGCAAAGGGGTTGTGGTCCTCTTCGTGGTGGTGATGGTGGAAAGGGTGGTGGAGAGGTGAGAGTGACACACTGTGATGCTCACACCAAAAGTATCAGATGAGGACTGAAAGAGAGTCGGGTGTCTAGTTCTCCCCACCTTCACTTTGACCCCCCATGTCCTCCCATAGAACTCGTCATCCCTGTGGAGGTTGTCAGACGCCCCAGAGACACTGCAGAGAGTGTCAGGGATTTCCTTTCCCGCTGTGGAGGAGCTGAGGGCCTGGGAAGAGTGGAGGGAGGAAGCCGAGTCACGGGACCACCGACGCATTGGGAAGGTACAGCGATCCGGGCAGTGGGGGGATGAAGGAACCTGACTGTGAGGCCGGGAGCAGAGTCCAGCAGCTTGAGCATTATTTCTTCTGGGTTTCAAAGCCCCTGCTCTCCCCTTGAAGTAACCATTGCCATTCCTGGCCCCAGGAACAGGAGCTCTTCTTCTTCCACGAATTGAGCCCTGGGAGCTGCTTCTTCCTGCCTCGAGGGACAAGGGTCTATAATGCACTGGTGGCTTTTATCAGAGTAAGGGGGACTCAAGACCGGGGAAAGGCGACTGGGGAGGGACTGAGGGCCTAGAAGAAACCAAGTGATAAAAAGAGAGTGTTAGAAGCATAAACATGAATATTGTAAAGGGCTGGTGACTTTTATCAAGGTACTAGAAAGGTGTGGCCTACAGTGGGTGAGCAGAAAGAGGGAGCATGGTATTCAATAGGCTGTGGCTGTGATGAACATGACCTGAGGGCCCAGAAGAGTCACACAGCTGCTACTCTGCCCCCTCTCTGCCCAGTCACTCCGGCCTACCATGTCTGTACCCTCCTCTCCAGGCCGAGTATACCCACCGTGGTTTCTTAGAAGTGAAAACCCCCACACTGTTTTCTACGAAACTGTGGGAGCGGTCAGGACACTGGGAGCATTATTCGGAAGACATGTTTGCCCTGCAGTCCCCAGGCTCTGGCAGGCCTGTCAGCAACCCGGGTGACCACTCTACCAGCCCTCCCACAGACACGCTCGCCCTGAAGCCCATGAACTGCCCTGCACACTGGTGAGCTGGGACCCCAGAGGCCTGGGTCCTCCCAGGGCTGGCACTAGGCAACCAGATGGCCAAATATTAAGTGCCAGAAAACACCTTGGAAGAGTGTTGGGACACCTGATTTGAGTCTAATCCGCCCTCTAACCTGGTGAATTTAGGGAAATGATTGTACTTTCCTAAGCTTCATTTTCCTTATGGGTAACATCAAGGGTTTAGAGTTGCTCTCAGAGGTTCCTCTTTCAACTCAGTGCCTCTCACAGAACAGGAATAGTAAATGATGTCTGTTATCTTTGTTGCTGAGTAATTCACTTTTGAAATATTCAGGGGTCAGATTGCATAGGTTGGCAGGACTGTGTGAGAGAGTCTGCTGAGGCTGGATGAGGTGTTACCTGATGGTGCAGAGAAGGGAAACAGGCAGGTTGGGCAGAGGAGCAGTCTTAGGGGGGCTACTTTTCCCTGTGGCCCTGACTCTCCCCCTCTCCAACTTCAGTTTGATGTTTGCCCACCGGCCCAGATCCTGGCAAGAGCTGCCCCTGCGACTGGCAGACTTTGGGGCCCTGCACAGGGCAGAGGCCTCTGGTAGTCTGGGAGGACTGACCCGGCTGCGGTGCTTCCAGCAGGATGATGCTCACATCTTCTGTGCACTGGATCAGGTGCCCCTTCCCCAGCTCCACCAAAGCATTTTCTAAACCACCTTCCATTCTCCTTATGAACCACCAACATCCTGACCCTCTTTATAAATACTACAGTTATGCTGCTTTATATCCCCAACTTTCTTCTGTGTTTTTACCCTGTTTCCCCCAAACTACCATCACCCCAGAGCTCTAACTAGCACACAGCTGACCCCTCTTTACTTCCTGTCCCAGCTGAAAGCAGAGATCCGAGGATGTCTTGATTTCCTCCACTCTGTCTACATTGTCCTTGGCTTCTCCTTCCACCTGGCACTGTCCACTCGGCCGTCTGGCTTCCTGGGAGAGCCCTGCCACTGGGACCAGGCTGAGCAGGTGAGTAGGTGGTAGTGAAGCAGAGGCAGGTAAGGCACTCTCTGGTGCAAGGGCATGAGGGTTCTCAGTAGAGACATATGCTAATAGGGTTATTCGTTGGGGGCTAGATGGTCATGTTGCTCTTAAAGTCTGAGATGACATCGTCCTCTTGTGCCTCATCCTTTAAAGGTCCTTCAACAGGCTCTGGAAGAATTTGGAGAACCCTGGGACCTCAACCCTGGAGATGGTGCCTTCTATGGGCCTAAGGTAAGCTGGAGACCCTGGTTAGAGTTTCATTTATTCATTTTTTGTCATGTTTTATTAAACATTCAATAGATAAGGAGGAATATTTGTAAACCAGTATAGGATGTAAAGAAGAGCAATCCAGCTCCTGCCCATGGAACTCCTGGTCTCATGAGGGCTGTGGGAAGCAGACGGGGTGCTGTGGCGTCACAGCACCAGGGCCATGTGGGCACTGAGGAGCTTGTTCCTCAGGAGGCCAGAAAGGGCTTCATGCAGGAATCCCTCTCTGAGCTGAAAGGTAATTGTTAGCCAAGTAAAGAGGTGTTTCAGGAGGAAACTGTGGATAAAGGCTGGGGGGAAGGGTGAAACTAACACGGAAAGTTGGAAGAAGTGAAAAAAGGAGGAGAAAAAGACTGAAAAGTGCTGGATTTAGGAAAAAGTCTGTTAGGTTTTGAAGGACCATTTTTGGTAAAGTGGGGACCGGGGGTGGAGTCAGAAGTAAATGAATGAACCTAACTCTTTTAAGAATTTTGGCTTTTAAAAAGGCAAAGAGAGTAGCCGAAGGGGCCTAAATAGTCAAAAGAGATTTTGTTGTAGGGGGAGACTTGAGAACATATTTAAAGTTTATGATGAGGAGAGCTGTTATGTTACATTTGGATCAGGGAGGAGTGAAGTTGTAGCCGGGATTTCTGTAGAGGGAGGTTCCTGGGGAGACTTGAAGGGCAGGACTGAGAGCCCACAACAGAAGGGACCCCCACTGCCATTGTTCCATCCTGGGGACAGGAGGAAAGCCTGGGGGTAGAGGAAAGGAAGTTTACAGGTGTGGCGAGAGGAAGCTGAGGTATTTTCCCATCTGATAGTGCCAATTATCTGATTTCACCATGAGATGAGAGGTAGGCTAGTTTGCTGAGACAGGAGCAGGGGAGAGGAGAACTGTCAGTGAGGAGGTTGAAGGCATGAAGAGAGAGAGGAAGCAGCTTGGAAACCCCAGAGGAGAAAGGACACAGGCTGATTAGGGCCACTGAATGATTGCTGGCTGCAGCAAGGGTCTGGGTGAGGTTTGAAACAGTGACTTACATGGCGGTGTCGCCCTACTGTCTGTCTGTGTGGCGTTGGTCATGGTGGGCAGCACTGAGTGGTTCTGTTACAGGGCCCATCAGGGGGAGTCCTGCCATGTGGATGTGACAGAAGAACAGGGATTCACGGGAACCAAGGAGAGTGGTTATAGCTACATGGGGGGGAAAAAAAGAAAGGTGGGTGGTGCCTGTGAGTGGGAAGAAAGAAGAGGAGTTAAAGAACCTAGATGTTGAAGAGCCATTACTAGGAATAACTGTCAGAGCTGGAGGGCCAAGAGACAGTGAGCAGAGCAGGGTGTCTGATGTACTGTTTCAGAGGTGCAACCATTCCAGGCGATGACGGGATGTGGATGGTGACACCCGTAGCATGGCTGTAGATGGAGGTCTTTGAGATGAAGAGCTCAAGGAATTGAGAGGCCAGGGTGTGTCATTGTTAATGTCCCTGAATGTTATAAAACCATTATTCAGTGTAAAGAGTCACTGCCAGAGTTCCTAGTGAGTGAAGCAGAGTATAAGACAGCTGGGTAGCATGTCTCTCAAAACTGTAGGTGGTGGGGAGGGGGTGGGGTTGTACGAATAATAGTTCTGGTTTTTCTTCATGCCCTCACATCTGTTTCCCCCAGATTGATGTGCACCTCCACGATGCTCTGGGTCGGCCCCATCAATGTGGGACAATCCAGCTTGACTTCCAACTGCCCCTGAGATTTAACCTCCAGTACAAGGGGTAAAACTTTGTTCCATCCCTTTTTCCCCTGGCTGTCCATTGAGTGGATGATGAACCATTTTCCCTCTACCTTCCCTCTCTGCCCCTAAAAGCCAAACAAAATCCTCCACACTCTCCCCTGCCAGAGCTGAGTATTTCTTGAAAAGTGGAAGGTGATCTTGATGCATTCCATTCCATTCTTTTTCCTTCTCAGGCAGGCAGGGGCCCCAGAGCGTCCAGTCCTTATTCACCGAGCAGTGCTAGGTTCTGTGGAAAGGATGCTGGGAGTGCTGGCGGAAAGCTGTGGGGGAAAATGGTAAGACCTCGGACCCCAGATTTGTTCTGGCCATCAAACTAGATAGTACGTGCTCGAGATTCTGGCCCCCTGCAGACAGCAGCTTGTGTTTCCTTCTCCAGTCTGCTCCCTGCAGCCACACTTGGGGTCAGAGCCAAAAGAAGTAATTTGCCCTCTCCTCTTCTCTCTCAACCAGGCCGCTGTGGCTGTCCCCGTTCCAGGTAGTGGTCATCCCTGTGGGGACTGAGCAAGAGGAATATGCCAGGGAGGTGAGGAGGAGTTGGGGGTATGGACAGGGGCTGAAGCAGGTCTAATAGGGAGTCTGGGATAGGGAGTCTGGGACTAGCAGTGCATAGGAAGAGGCCACACTGGGTAGTGGAAGGGGAACAGCACTTGGAGCCACAAGACTGGGCTTGAATGGCTGCTGGCCTACATGGTAGAAATTCCACATCTGAGTAAAGAGACTAACCACGCCTTGTGTAAAAAATTAACAAATGTTAAACATTGATAGCTGAGCACTTGGCACCAAAGGGGGCTTGGGTAAGTACTGGTTTCGTTTTTCCTTTTTAGAGAGAAGTAAGGACATGGACAACACCAGAGTTGAGCACCTGGTTGGGTAGAGCAGTGGCTCAAGGCTGGCAGAGTCTGGGGAGTTGGTGGTGGTCTCAGCTCCAGGAGGAGGGAGACAAGCAGCTCTGAGGGCTGGGGAGGGCCCTCCATGCAGGGATGGGTGAGGAGGGCTGGACATGAGAGCTGGAGAGCCTTGAGGCCAAGGAAGGGGGACCATTGGGGGGTTGGGGGAAATTGGGATCAGACTGCTCTAGCTCTTCCGCCTTCTGGTAAAATAAATTCCTGTCACCAAACCTCTGCTCCAGGCACAGCAGAGCCTGCAAGCTGCAGGACTGGCCTGCGACCTGGACACTGACTGTGGACTGACCCTCAGCCGGAGAGTCCGCCGGGCTCAGCTCACCCACTACAATTTTCAGTTTGGTAAGTGATCAGATCAGCACAGGCCCTCAGAACCCTGCACCCTTCCACCTGCCCTCTTCCACCTGCCCTCTACACTGTTGTTTCATATCTAGTAAGTTTGATCATCTGCATTTTGGGGTTAGTTGGGGCTCATTACCTGAGCTAGGCAGGAACCAGGATTCAGGACACCTGAGCCATTTGGGCCCTACATTTCTTCATGTCCTGACAACTAAGTCTGATCCTCAGGACAGTTTTTTCTGACCCTCCTCGCCTTAGTTCTTTATGTCTGTTAGATTAATTAACCAAGGGAGCATCAGAGAGAAAGGGACAGGAAGGGTTCATAAGGCATTAATTAGTTAGCTTTGTTTATTCTAGTCTTCCATGGAGTTGGCCCTAAGGGGTGAGGAGAAAGTCCTTAAGGAGAGAAGTCAAGCCCTACTCTTTTTTTCATCTTCCAAGGTTCAGAGCTCTTTATTAAAGGAGAAGAGCAGAAACTCTTCAACCAGATTTCTTGGTTCTCCAGTTTTATATACTCACTGACCCTGCCAGCACTTAGGCAAGCTGCCCATGGTCCTGTGGACTTGCATGTGTCTTCTACTCCTTTCTCTATTGTGTGCATACACACAGACACACACACACACACACACATTTTCTCTGTGGCTGCTGCTTGACCTGTTTGTCTTTCTCTGGCTGACCCTACTATCTATGACCCCTGGACTCCTGACTGCAAGTGATAAGGCTTGCAGGGGAATGTCTGGAACATTCCCTTATCTCCTCAGGATGAGCAGGGAACTAGAGAGTAAGAGAGCTAAATATATCCTTTCTGTGAACCATATCTGAACTTTGCTCTCACCCTTCCTAAAGATTTAGGTCTCTTAAGCTTCTTCTTAGTAAAGAAGATGTCCCATGTGGATGAATTTTCCCTGAGAGCCTCACCTCCCCTCTTCCTGCAGTGGTTGGCCAGAAAGAGCAGAGTGAGAGAACAGTGAACGTTCGGACTCGGGATAACCGCCGGCTGGGGGAACGGGACTTGACTGAGGCTATACAACGGTTGCTGGAGCTACAGAGCACCAGAGTCCCCAATGCTGAGGAGATGTTCTGAGCTTATGTATACAGACGTGACAGAGACCTGCAGGAGCCACCAGCCTCCCTTCACACTGGAGAGCCCAACCTGCCTGACAAGATCTGGAGGGCCTCAGGCCCTTGGGAGCTCATGTGGAAGCATGAATCTGCTCTCCTCAGAAGAGATTTGGTCTGGGGGAGCCGTTTTGGATGTGAGGAGAGTGAAACTAAAAATAATAAACTTGAAGCTCATCAAGATGTGTCTTCATCTCTGACTCTTGAGTGAGGTTAAAAGGGAGCTTGACTCTTTGCCTCTCTCTCTTGTCCCAGGGCACTGGGGAAATGGAGAGGGGGCAGCAGCCCAGGTCCCTCCCTGGTAGGGAAGCTTCCTGGGATGGCTGTCCTGTTCCCACTCTGAACCCCATAGTGCCCTGTTTCCTCAACCCCAATTCAGTAGGTTGTCAGATGATCCCTTCTTCACAACAGGCAATGCTGAAGTGGAGAAATTGAGGCACAAGATCAGATCTCAAATCTTTCTTGCTCCCTGATCCTCAGAATCAGTTTCTCCAGGGGTTCACAAGAATACTCTCCTCTCCTCACCCCATTCTTCTCAATCCTCTCAGGAGGCTTCAGGATGAATCTGGAAGGAGTGGCTGCCAGAGGAGGAGCAGCTGGAACTGAGTCATGGCAGGAAGCTGAGGAGGGCGGGAGCTATCCCCAGATAGCCATATAAAAAGAAGGAACTGGCCCTGCCGTTCACAGCAGCAGTAACAGCCAGAGAAGCAGGCTCCCGGCAGCCCAGCCTTTCAGATCCAGACCTGCCAGAGAGGACTCACCTGGGTGGCCGCCGACCAGTCCTTGCCCCAGGATGGGGACTGTGTCCGCAGCGGTCTTGCTCTGGGCTTGCTTAGCTGTTACTGCCATAGCCTCTGAAGAAGGTGAGTTGGGGCTGGAGTCAGCGCTCTGAAGGAGTCCTGGCCAGCGTGGGCCTGGGCCCACGTCTAGCCCTCCTGGATGGCTCACCACCGGCAGGGTGACTGTCCATTTGGCCTCCCCATTTCAGAGCAGGCCCCAAGGTAGTCTTGGGCCCTGGAGCCTTTAACCAGGGATGGGGATCGGCACAGTAGGAGAGGGATTCCTGGAGAGGCTGCCAAGAAACAGGAAATGGGAGTGAAATGGACAAGCCCTGAGGGGATAGGCAGATTCACAGAGTAAGGGGCCTCTGCCTGAGAGAGAAAGCCTATCAAGCAGAGGAGAGGAAAAAGGGGCCCCAAGGCCGCCCAAAATGGGAGAGCCTTGACTGACTCCCTTTCAGTTAGAAGAGGAGTTGAGAGGATGTCCATCTGCAGGTGACCGGACAGCCACCCTCTAGTAGACACATATCATCTGTTTGGATGCTGCACAGAACATTACTGGGGGAAATGAGAGAGTACCATAGAGCTGTCTGTATTTCCGTAAAGCCTCATCTTGTCTCTCCCAGGCCTTACTCTTTTGTGGCTGCAGATCAGCTGCAAGTGATTCCTTTCCCTGTGGCTATGGGGTAATTTGCCCCAGGAATCCTGAATCATTCCAGTTCCCTGGATCCTAAATCGAGACATAAACATAAAAAGGAGGATTTGGGACCAGCTGGAGGAGAGGCATTTAAACTTGTGGCTAGGCTCTTTATCAGAAGGCCCACGGATGTTTCAAGGGCCTGGGGGTAGGAGGGAGGGTAGAAGAGGTGGGCAGATGAGGCTCCATCCAGTTCAAGGTTTGAAAACTAGAGAAGCATCACAGCAAAGAGGCTGTGGGGAGGACATCCCAGAAGCTCTGAGAGACACTAACGGGGTATGAGAGCCTTCCTCCCCAGTCCCATGTCCTCCCCAGTCACATTTCCCTCAGCCTGGACTGGAGACACCCAAGGCTTAGCCCCCACAAGGCTACCAGCATATTATAAGGTTTCACAGAACCCAGTGGGTCTCATCTAGGCGTGTTTGAGGGGTGGATTTGGGGACATGGAGCAGGAGCAATACAGAGGGGCTTCTGGTGTCTCAGTCTTCTTTCCTACACCCTTGACCTCTACTGCCGCCCCAGCCCACGCTCAGGGCCAAGAAGGAGCTCCCCTCAAAACCACCCCTGACTGACCCTTCCTCTTCCAGGCTTCAGGGGTCTAGAACAGAGGGAGTTGGGGCCACAGCACCTCACATACCACCTTCAAGAAGGTAAGAGTTTGAGGGAGTGGTATAGGACTAGGCTTTCAGAAGGAACTGCAGGCTCTGACCATCTCCTCTCTTGCCTCCAGTTGGCTCTGCAGCACCACCTTCCCCGCCACTGGCCCGAGCCCTCCCCATGGATCACCCTGACACCTCTCAGCGTGGACCTCACGTTGAGGGACAGAGTGAAGGTAAGTCCACCACGCACTTCCCAATTACCCCTCCAGACTTCTAGACTGGCGATCCTCCCATCTTCTGATGGGGAGGAGGAAGGCCCTTGCCTTCTCTCGGTGCCAGGCTGGGGGAAGGGGCCGGGCTCCTCACCCACTCCCTGCTCTGTAGTGCAGCCACCTCCCTCCCAGGAAGCTGCCCCTGCCCGTGAGGAGGAGCTGCCTCCTCCCCAGCTCCCCGCGGAAGAGGAAGGTGAATGCTTGCCTTGGCCTCGCCTTCAGCCCACTGTGGTCTTGCTGCCACCAGTCTGATCCTTGCCCTTCGTGCTCCTTGTCCTGCAGTGCAGCCTCCTCTCCCTCGGGAGGCCATCCCTTTCCAGGAGGAGATGCCCCCTCACCAGCCCCCTGTTGAACAGAAGGAAGGTAAGTGACTCTCTTCTCCTTACCCCTCCCGCACCTGAAGAGCATGGGCTTTGGGGGCTCTGCCATTTATTAGCTGTGTAACGTTGGGTAAGTTACCTCTCCAAATCTTAGTTTCCTCATCTATAAAATTGGGGAAATAATACCTATTTTATAGTTATGAAATTAAATGGCATAAAAGTAGCATATATTTTCACTTGCTTCTCTACCGAGTTACTCTTCATGCATGGGAACTGGCCAAGTTCCCCTCTTCTAGAGATGCCTGTCCCAACATGATTTGTGCTTACACATCTGCTTCTACCCCAGTAGACCCATCTTTCCCACATCAGGAGGAGATGACCTTCCAACCTAAGCAGAGACAGGGTGAGTGATAGCTTTGGTCTGTCCATTCTCCTGCGTTGGAGCTCAGGACCCTGGGGAGGGGAGCAGGAAGCTGGGGCCTTGAGAAGCAGGCCCACACTGGGATGGGGGGGCTGTCAGTGTGACACCTTCCATGCCTCAGTTCTCTTCCTTTCAGTCAGTTACTCTGAAGGTAAGAGCCACAGATTCATTTATTTCTCTTTTTCCCTGTATCCCCCCTAACCCTTTCTCCTCAACCCAAGTTCTTTAAATCTTCCTATCTTATCTGGCCTTTCTCTGTTGCAACACATGTTCCCTTTTCCCACTCTGTTTTCCCCATTCTAGAAAAGCCAGCTCTCTTTGTGGACCGTGGCCCCCCAGAGGCTGAGTCTTGGAATCCAGCCCAGCATTGCCAACAGGGCCAATCCCGAGGGGGCTGGGGCTACCGGCTGGATGGCTTCCCCCCAGGGCGACCTTCTCCCGACAACCTGGACCAGATCTGCCTTCCTAATCGTCAGCATGTGGTGTATGGCCCTTGGAACTTGCCGCAGTCTGGATTCTCCCACCTTACTCGCCAGGGTGAGACCCTCAATTTGCTGGAGACTGGATATTCCCGCTGCTGCGTTTGTCAGAACTACATAAACCGCTTGGACTGTGCAAAACTTGTGGTAAGGGTTGGGCTCTTGATCCTGGGGGTGTGCTTTAACCCCCAGAGGGTATGTACGTTTCAAGCACTAGAAACCTAGGCCTGCACGTACAGGAACCTCGGGTCCCTTTTGTTGGCCCTACCTTGGACCTCCCCAGTATGCCGGGAGAGTAGAGGACAGCCTCTATTTCTCTCTTATTTGCCTGCCCAGAGTCCTTTTCTGGAGCCTGGGAGGAAGACAGGAATATGGACAGTGGGCTACTGGGCTGACCCACCCCTCTTGCTCTAGTGGAAGGATGCAATGACCCGGTTCTGTGAGGCCGAGTTCTCGATCAAGACTCGAGCCCACTGGTGCTGCAAACGGCAGGGGGAGGCTCGATTGTCCTGCTTCCAGGAGGCAGCTCCCTGGCCGCATTACCAGCTCCGGGCCTGCCTCAGCCACCAGCCTGGTATTTCCTCCGGCCCCGAGCTGCCTTTTCCCCCTGGGGTACCGACACTGGACAATGTCAAGAACATCTGCCACCTAAGACGCTTCCGCTCAGTGCCACGCAACCTCCCAGCTACTGACCCCATCCAAAGGCAGCTGCAGGCACTGACCCAGCTGGAGGGGGAGTTTCAGCACTGCTGCCAGCAGGGGAACAACCACACCTGTATATGGAAGGCTGTAAGTGGGCCCTCCAAGAGCCTGTCTGCCTGCCTGCCCATCTCCAACCTCTGATCACACCAGTCCATTCATCCATGTACCTCCCCACTGTGAGCACGTCTGTCTGTCTGCTTGTGAGTGTCCATCCACCCATCGTGTTCATCATCTGAGTCTGTTCATCTTGAGCCCTCCTCCTACACTCTGGCCTCGTCTACCCATGATCCCACACATGCATCTGCCATCCATCCATCCAGCTTGGGCCTCACCTGACCCTCTCCAGCTGCCGTTCCAGTTCATCTGTGACCAGCTCCGAACCTTACCTGTGCTTCCAACCTTCCACCTTCCCAACCCCGTACACCCACAACTGCCTCTTTACCCTTCCCGTTTGGCACCTAGAGCTGGGAGTCCTTCATCTTATAGAGTGAGGCAGTAAGGGAAACAGAGAGTCAGGGGAGAAGGGGCCAAGTGTCCAGGCTTCTGACTTCCTCTCTCTGGCCCACAGTGGGAGGATACCCTTGATGGATACTGTGATCGGGAGCAGGCTATAAAGACCCATCACCACTTGTGTTGCCACTACCCTCCTAGCCCTGCACGTGATGAGTGCTTTGCCCATCGGGCCCCCTACCCCAATTATGACAGGGACATCTTGACCGTTGACCTCAGCCGAGTCACCCCCAACCTCATGGGCTATCTCTGTGGAAATGGAAGAGTTCTCACCAAGCAGTGAGTCTTGCCCAGTTCTTCCCTAACTCTCTTCCCTTCCCCAAAACCTACCTTCTAGGAGACCCTCTGAGGTGCTACTGGGATGAGCAAAATTATGGTCTCCAAGCATCATTTTGATGCTTAGTGATGTCTAAAGACCCTGACCCCTGCCCCTTTTCCACCAACATAGTAAACAGATTCCTGGGCTGATCCGGAATATGACTGCCCACTGCTGTGACCTACCATTTCCAGAGCAGGCCTGCTGTGCTGAGGAGGAGGTGAGTGGGAGGCGCAGGGGTCATAGTCCCCAAAGGAATGTCGGGAGGGAAGACGGAGGGCTAGAACTGCTGGCTACCACTTCTCTTTTTTTTTTTTTTAACTTCAAACCAGTCCACAGAATGAGCACCAGGGGGAAGACATTTTTCTTTGTTCTAGAAGTCTTCATTCCTGACCTGACCTACTCCTCTAAGTTCCTATTATGTCTTCTCTGGGCCTCAAGCTTCAAGCATTTCCAAATGTGCATATCTGTGGGTCACAGAGTCTAGCTGTGCAAGGCAGCCTTGTACTCTCTCTGGGTAGGAGATCTAGGAAGGGACCCAGGGAGAGAGCAGTAGAGGGAAGCTGCTGAGGGAAGGGGCACTTTGGGCACCCAAGAATCCATGCCTGACCTCTGACAGTCCCCTTCCCCTACCACCTCTGCTTTACTCTTCTCCTTCATTAGAAATCAGCCTTCATCAATGACCTGTGTGGTCCTCGACGTAACTTCTGGCAAGACTCTGCCCTCTGCTGTAACCTGAGTCCTGGAGATGAACAGACCAACTGCTTCAACACTAATTATCTGAGGAATGTGGCTCTAGTGGCTGGAGACACTGGGGGTGCCAAGGGCCAGGGGGAGCAGGGCCCAACTCAGGGAACAAATATCAGCCCCACGCCCAAGTCCAAGGAAGAGTGAGTCACCCCAGAGCCTTGGAGGATCAGATTGGGGGAACCCCACCCCACCCCACCCTCCTTGAACACTCATAGTAAACACCTCTTGGATTTGGCATCTTTGTTGTCTGTAACATCTCATGTACAAACACACCCTCCTCCTAAGGCTGCTTGGATTTTCTTCAGTGACTGGCCACTAGGCCCACTGCCCTGTCCCCACCAAGCAAAACTGGTCCACAGCTGTGATGGGATATAACTAAATGGCTTAACTTCACTCTTGTCACCTCGAATGTATTCATGTATTTTGAAAGGAGTGTCACCTTGTTAGCCAGCTATCGGGATTCAGAGGCAAAAAGATATGGTTCATGTTTTTGCAGAGCCCCAAGAATGCCACGGCCCAGCCTGACATTTAATTCCTTGGAGTTCGATCCTTTTGATCCTTGAAGTCCCTGCATTGATTCATTCAGAAACCATTTATTGAACATTTATGTCCATTGTGCTTGACCAGGGGCTACACGTCCAGAAACTACACAACCCCTTCTGTCAAGTTGCTCACATTCCAGGAAACTAGCAGATACAAGTGCTGTGGTGTAGGGCTCCCAGTGTGCCAGTATGGTAAGAGCGGGAGATAACCCAGCAGGGAGGTTTGGAGTAAGGCTGGGGCCAGTACTGGGGAAGGCCTCTGCTGGGGGTGAAGTCCCAGCTTCTCCAGGAGAGTAGAGGGTGCAAGGAACAGCCATGGCTCAGGCAGAAGGGACAGCTCATGCAGAAGCGCAAAGGCCGAAAGTGCCTCTGGTGGTCTTCCTCGCGATGCGGCCAGGAAATTAAGAAGCAGGTCGTCGCGAATGCCTCATCAAGGGTGTTAAGCAGATCTTGGCGATTCTGCGGCACGAGGGCACTGGCTGTTTCAAGAAGAGCATGTGCTCTGATTTGCCTTTTACAAAGTCTAGTCGGCAGACAGCCAGGAGAAACCTGAGAGGGCAGTTCGGAGAGTTTCGTGCCCATGCCTAAGGGGAGCGGGCTGTAGCTCCAGGTCTGAACTGGACCACAGAGTGGTGGGACTCAACAGCCCTTGGAAGCTGCCCCCAGGAAACGAGCTGAAAAAAATCGGAATGAAGACCCAGGTCCCGTCGGGACGACTTTTCTGTCACTCTGCCGCCACGACAACTTTCCAGACGGCGGGACTTCCCCAGCTCGTTGTGGCGGAGGAGGGTGAGCCAAGGACCGCCGTCCTGCCCCAGCCAGAGACGGTTGAGCCTCCGTGGCTCTCAGCCAGACACCCGCCGCTCTCTCCTCCCCACCTCCACAGCCTTTTATTTATTTACTTATTTCTACTTTGCCCGGAAGGCTGTTTCTAACCAAGCCGTAATTTAGCTGCTCCTTCGTTTGTCCGTCAGCACCGGGGCCAATGAGCGGACGAGAGCAGCTCAGTGTCCCGCCCCTGCGCCTGCGCAGACGAGCGGCGCCTCTCTGACGCCAGTAGGACCAAGGGACTGGGAGGCGGAAACCCGGCCGTCGCTCCCGGCACCCCAGCTGCCAGTCCGCCTTCTGGGCCGGGCCCGAAAGAGCTCGCGGGGGATCGAAGCCCTGGCCGGTGGAGGGCCCGGAGGGCGGGACCGCCACCTGGAGGCGTTTCAGGAGCTTCCAGGAGATGTTTTAGGGCTGCATTTACCAAGAGCAGTGCCAAATGCTTGATAGGGAGTCAAACTGCCAGGACCACTGCCGCAGTGCTTAAGAGTGTAGTCTATCTGGGTGCAGAATAGAACCGGAAAGCAATAGTAAGCACCTACGGTGAAAGGTTATCAAGTGCTAAATAAATATCAGCATCGTGAGCAGAGAATTAAAAGAAGTAATTCTTTGTAGAGACCCGGGAACTATTTAAGTGGAGGAGGTGGCTTTGGATAGAGCCCGGGAGCATGGATTAGGATTGCAGTTAGTTACCAAGAAAAAGTGAAAGCGTTAGCATTTGGTTGTATAGATAAACTTTAAAATACAGCTTATTAAGTTTAGGGGCGGTGAATAAAGGAGTCAGAGCACCCACCTACTTGAAGGGGAGTAGGAAAGCTTCATGGAGGAATTCAAGCTTGAATAGGACTTTGCTATAATGGAAGGGTTGGATGTACAAAACCCTAGATATATGCAAAATTCAGCTCAAGTCAACAGAGTATCCGTATTGAGTTAGGCAGAGTGCTGATTTCTGGCTATAAAAAAGACTAAAACACCATCCTCAAGGATTTTTACCTCTGTGGAGTCTTGAATGTTTAATGATGTACATACCCGCAAGACTGTGGGAGCCACCTACCCTAGCTTTCAGGGAGATCTAGGAGAAGGCAATAAAGGAGAAGGTATGGCTGGTATATTTGAAGAGCCGCTGAGCAGTAAAAACGGTGTGAGGGAGATGCTAGGTATGAGGTTGGAAATTTAGGCTTAGTCATACCTTCTGGAAGATCTTGAAGGACTGTAGAAGTTATGCCAACCTGGGCATAAGCACCTGTGAAGGACTGTAAAAAAAAGTGGTGTGAACTTTTTTTGTTTTTTAAGATAAATCAGATGCACAGACAGGCAGTGGATAGGAATAGCTGAGCTGGTGAGAGGATAGAGACAGGGACGGTTCAGAGGTTGAAATTATAACTTCAGTAAAATTGTGAGAAATTCTGAGACCCCAAAATCTGTTAATTGTACAGGGGATGAAGAGGGAGGGGATATTTAAAAAATATATTTAGGAGATAGGATTGACAGAACCTGTTTGCAGCAGATGTCTAGGATAACTCCCAAGTTTGAGGTTTGGGTAGCTATAAGGTAGGATGTACACTAGAGGAAAAGGTTTTATAGGAGGATGATAATGACTTCGATTTGGACTCTCAGTCATCCTAAGTGAAAGCACCTTCAGAAGGAAGATGTCAAAAGCCTAATTCTAGGGTACTGAGTGTGAATGGGAGGCCAAGAAGGGGAGGCAGCATATACAGCCTGATCTTTAAATGTACACCTGTGCTCTAAACCAGTGGCCTATTAGACACAACACTTGGAAGTATCTTAAAATACCACAAATTCAGCTTGTTCAAAAGTGAACTCTTCTGGGTGTAGGGAGTGAAAAAGAAAAAAATAACAATAAATGAGTTGTAGACCCTAGGTGGGGGGTATGTGAGTTTTCACCATACAATGTGTCAAATTCTTATATTTTTGAAACTTTTCATAAAATATTGAGAAAAATGAACTGTCATCTTTTACTCTGCAACTGTTCCTTCCCCAGTGTGCCCCATCTCAATAAACACAGCCACCATCTCAGTTATTTAGGCAAGAGACTTAGGAATATCACTGTGAGGAAAATGGAACTTTCTGACCAGGATTCCTGCCTGAATTTAATATCACTCATTGTGCCTGTAAGAGCCTGTTTGCACATTTATGGGATGTTTACCAGCGACAGAGCCGCTGGTCACTCATGGGTGTACCTACCAGGGGCAGTGTAGAGGAAACACCCATTCACTCCTCTGCCTGAGTTCCTGGTACACAATTGGTCAGGTGTTTGCCAGTCACCAGGGACCCGCACACAGAGTTACTCCCAAATGGGAGGAGGGAACTGGGTGGCTGGGAGAGCAGTGAGAGAGCCGTAGAGCCATGGTGCTCCTGGAGAATTAAGCCTGGGCAGGAAACCCCCTCCTCCTGGAGCTACAAGCATTCTTTAATTAATCCCTCCATTTCCCCCTTCCATTCCAATCAGTCTGTAAATCTAAATATCTCTTAAGTCCATCAACAATGGAGTTGCTCCTTACACCAAGGTTAGGTTCTAACGTCAGTACATAAGGCAAATGTTACACAGTCAACGTAACCTTTGGAAATCCCTTAAATCACTCATGAAATACAGTAGCCATGGTTTTGTGTTCACAACTCTGTACTCAAAATGTATGTACAAGTGTGTGTATATGTGCATATATAGTATGTACACAACAGGATACACAATATAACATTAAATTTATACACAATATGTACATTAAGCTACATTTTCAAAATGAGATAGTGCTGCATATAGTTGAACAGAGTTGTTAAATGCACACAGGGCGTAAGGACACTATTTCTCACCTCTCCCTTGCCTCCACCCTATTCCAAGCTTCCACCAACCCTCAGGATTATTGAAACAGCTTCATAACTAGTCTCCTGGCTCCTATTTCTTACTCTGTCCAATTCATTCCCCACACTCCAGGCAGAATGACCTGCTAACTGATTTGACCAGGTCACTTCACTGCTTTAAATCCCTTAATGATGCCCACTGTTCCCTCAGGACAATGTCTAAAACACCTCCATATGGATGCCCAGGCTTTCCATCTGGCCTCTGCCCAGTCCTTTACTTCATCAACTTCATCACAGACACCTCTTTCCTCTTATTCTCTAAGCCTTGTCAGACCTGGGCAGTCCACCTTTCATTTCCTCAGATCCACCACATTTTTTTCTGCTTTGGGTACTTTCACATGCTGCTTTCTTCCAGTAAAACTCTTCCCCACTCTGCTCAGATGGCTAAGCTCTTGTCTGCTCAGCAAGCCATCCTCCTCCAACCCCCCAATACTTTGTTCTTGCTGAATTTCAAATTAAAAAAAAAATCATGTGAAATAACACACATTTAAAATGTGTGCTAAACATGAATGTATAGTTCAATGGATTATTATAAAATGAAACTCCCTGCCACAACCACCCAGGTCAAGAAAAGTGATATTGCCAGCATTGCAGCTATAATGCTGCTTTCTGGTCACAGACTCCTCCTACCCCTATAAAATAATTACTATTGCTATCCTGATACTTAATAGTAATAATTTACTTGCTTTTTCTTTATAGTTTTAACACCTAAATATGAATCCTAAAAACACTCATTTAGGTTTCTTAAAGATAAGCTTTATTGAGGTATAGTTCACATACCATGTAATTCACCCACAAAGTGTACTCTTCAATGGTTTTTGGTATATTACATAAATTTTAAAGATTGTGGTAAAATATATATAACAAAATTTGCCATTTTAACTATTTTTAAGTGTGTCATTTAGTGGCATTCATTACATTCACAATGTTGTGCAGCCATCACAATCATAATTTCCAAGTGTTTTCCTCACCCCAAACAGAAACTCTACAACCCTTAAGCAGTAACTACCCATTCTCACCTCCCCCCGCCCCTGGTGACCTCTAATCCACTTTCTGTCTCTATGAATTTGCCTATTCTAAGAACCTCATGTAAATACCTTCAGTATTTGTAGGGGCTCCTGTGTTTTGCTTTTCTCACTTGGCATAATGTTTTTAGGGGTCATCCACATTGTGGCATGTATCAGAACTTCATTCCTTTTTATGGATGAGTGAGATTCCACTGTATGGATATGCTACATTTTGTTTATCCATGATGTACACTTGGGATGTCTCCATCTTTGGCTATTGTGAATAATGCACAATCATCTAATTTTGCCCATTTGAACTTTGTAAGAATGGAATCAGAGAGAATGTCGTTTTTGTGTGTCTGACTTAAAGCATTCATTTATGTTCATTTTCATATAGATTTCCATTTTAGAAATATACTGGAATTTATATACTGCTGATGGATATTTGAGTTGTTTCCAGTTTTAGGCTACTTCAAATACGCTAATATAAAAAGAACTGCATGCATTTCTATTGGGTATACAGCTAGGAGTTGAATTGCTCGGTCATAGAGTCTCTTCACTCCAACAATTAATGCTAAAATGGTTGTACTAATTTTTACTCCCACCTGCATGGTATGAAAGTTCCTTGTTCCACATTCTCACCAGCAACTAAGGTAGTCCATCTGTTTAGCTATTCTGGTGAATGTGTGTTGGGTTTAATTTGCATTGCCATGACTATGAATGAGGTGAGCATCTTTTTATTTGTTGATAGGCCATTTGGATATCCTCTGTGAGATGTCTGTTCAGGTCTTTTGCATATTTGTCTACTAGACTTACTGATTTGCAGTTCTTTATTTATTCTGGATATGAACTCTTTGACTGGTAATATATTGGAAATATCCACTCTGTGGCTTGCCTGGTCACTCTCTTAATAGTGCCTGATGAAAAGATGTTCTTAAATTTAATGTAATTGTTATGTTTAGTGCTTTTCCTGTCTGTTTCACAATCTCATACCATCAGATCACAAAGCTCCTCTTCTATCTTTTGAAAAGTATTACTGTTTTTCTTATCTCACTTAATAGTGAACCTGGAGTTGATTTTTATTTATTCTAGGAGGTAGGGATAATGATTCAGTTTTTATTCCACTTGGAGATTTAGTTACCCCAGCACCAGTTGTTGAAAAGACTCATTTCTCCACTGCTTTGCAGAGCCGCATTTGTCATAAATCAAATGTCCATATTTGCATGGGCTTATTTCTGGACCCTTTGTTCTCTTCTGTGTCCATCCTTGTACACTACTACACAGTCTGTAGCTTTATAACAAATTTTGATATCTACGGGGAAAGTTCTCCCACTTTCTTTGTTTTCAACACTGTCTTGGTTATTGTTTCCTGATGAGACACAAATGTCAGAAACAGTTCGTACAAATTATTTTATATAAATATTAAAAAGAGAAAACCCATGTTGTTATAATCTATTTCTAGATATTTACTTCAGTGACGTTCGAGTTCAGCATTTGGTCATGCTGTCCAATATAGTAACCACCAGTCACTTGACTGGGTATTGAGCACTTAAAATCTGTGTGTGGCTGGTCTACATTTCGGGGTGCTGTAAAAAACACTACATTTTGAAGGCTTAACATGTAAAAAAAGCAAGATGCCTCATTAATAAATTTGTGTTGACTGTATTTAGGCAATATATTTGGGGAATATTGGAATAAATTAAATATATTACGTAAGTTAATTTCACTTGTTTCATTTGACTTTTTAAAAATGTGACTACTGGACAGAGATTATTGTTTAAATATGAAGGAGGGATTAAACAATTCCCAGACAAGCAAAAGTTGAGGGAATTTGCCTCCCACAAACCACCTCTACAGGGTATTTTAGAGGGACTGCTCAGATGGAAGCACTCCTAAGGCTAAATAGATGTCACCAGAGAAAATAAAATTACAGCAAAGAAAGCAGACCAACCAAATACTAACTAAAGGCAAAAAATAAAATCAACTACCACAAAAGCAGTCAAAGGAAACAAAAAAAGAGCACAGAGTACAACACCTAACATATAAAGAATGCAGGAAGAGGAATAAGAAGGGAGAGAAATAAAGAATCATCAGACTGTGTTTATAACAGCTCAATAAACGAGTTAAGTTAGACAGTAAGATAGCAAAGAAGCTAACCTTGAACCTTTGGTAACCATGAATCTAAAGCCTGCAATGGCAATAAGTACATAGCTTTCAATAATCATCCTAAATGTAAATGGATCGAATGCGCCAATCAAAAGACACAGAGTAAAAGAATGGATAAAAAAGCAAGACCCATCTATATGCTGCTTACAAGAGACTCACCTCAAACCCAAAGACATACACAGACTAAAAGTCACGGGATGGAAAAAGATATTTCATGCAAACAATAGGGAGAAAAAAGCAGGTGTTGCAGTTACTTGGATCAGACAAAATAGACTTCAAAACAAATAAAGTAACAAAAGATACAGAAGGACATTACATAATGATAAAGGGGTCAGTTCAACAACAGGATATAACCATTGTAAATATATATGCACCCAATACAGGAGCACCAACATATGTGAAACAAATACAGAATTAAAGGAGGAAATAGAATGCAATGCATTCATTCTTGGAGACATCAACACACCACTCACTCCAAAGGATAGATACACCAGACAGAAAATAAGTAAGGACACAGAGGCACTGAACAACACACTAGAAGAGATGGACCTAACAGACTTATACAGAACTCTACACCCAAAAGCAGCAGGACACACATTCTTCTCAAGTGCACATGGAACATTCTCCAGAATAGACCACATACTAGGCCACAAAAAGAGCCTCAGTAAATTCAAAAACATTGAAATCCTACCAACCAACTTCTCAGACCACAAAGGTATAAAACTAGAAATAAATTGTACAAAAAAGCAAAAAGGCTCACAAACACATGGAGGCTTAACAACATGCTCCTAAATAATCAATGGATCAATGAACAAATTAAAATAGAGATCAAGCAATATATGGAAACAAATGACAACAATAACACAAAGCCCCAACTTCTGTGGAACACAACGAAAGCAGTCTTAGGAGGAAAGTATATAGCAATCCAGGCATATTTAAAGAAGGAAGAACAATCCCAAATGAATAGTCTAAAGTCACAATTATCGAAATTCAAAAAAGAAAAACAAATGAGGCCTAAAGTCAGCAGAAGGAGGGACATAATAAAGATCAGAGAAGAAATAAATAAAATTGAGAAGAATAAAACAATAGAAAAAATCAATAAAACCAGTAGCTGGTTCTTTGAAAAAAGAAACAATATAGATAAGCCTCTAGCCAGACTTATTAAGAGAAAAAGAGAATCAATACACACCAACAGAATCAGAAACGAGAAAGGAAAATCATGACAGAGCCCACAGAAATACAAAGAATTATTAGAGAATACTATGAAAACCTATATGCTAACAAGCTGGAAATCCTAGTAGAAATGGACAACTTCCTAGAAAAATACAACTATTCCAAGATCTAAGCAGACCAATTACCAGCAATGAAATTGAAGCAGTAATCAAAAAACTGCCCAAGAGCAAAACCACCAGGACAGATGGATTTACCTTGGAATTTTATCAGACATAAAGAGAAAACATACTACCCATTCTCCTTAGAGTTTTCCAAAAAATAGAAGAGGAGGGAATACTCCCAAACTCATTCTATGAAACTAAGCATCACCCTAATACCAAAACCAGGCAAAGACCCCACCAAAAAAGAAAATTACAGACCAATATCCCTGATGAATGTAGATGCAAAAATACTCAACAAAACATTAGCAAACCGAATTCAAAAATACATCAAGAGGATCATACACCATGATCAAGTGGGATTCATCTCAGGGATGCAAGGATGGTACAACATCTGAAAATCTATTAACATCATTAACCACATAAACAAAAAGAAGGACAAAAAGACAAAAACCACATGATTATCTCCACAGATGCTCAAAAAGCATTCGACAAAATTCAACATCCATTCATGATAAAAACTCTCAACAAAATGTGTATAGAGGGCAAGTACCTCAACATAATAAAGGCCATATATGATAAACCCACAGCCAATATCATACTGAACAGAGAGAAGCTGAAAGCTTCTCACCTAAGATTGGAAACAAGACAAGGATGCCCACTCTCCCCACTGTTATTCAGCATAGTGCTGGAGGTCCTCGCCATGGCAATTAGACAAAACAAAGATATACAAAGCATCCAGATTGGCAAAGAAGAAGTGAAACTGTCACTATTTTCAGATGACATGATATTGTACATAAAAAACCCTAAAGACTTCACTCCAAAGCTACTAGAACTAATATCTGAATTCAGCAAAGTTGCAGGATACAAAATTAAACCCAAAAATCTGTGGCTTTCCTATACACTAACGATGAACTAATAGAAAGAGAAATCAGGAAAACAATTCCATTCACAATTGCATCAAAAAGAATAAAATATCTAGGAATAAACCTAACCAAGGAAGTGAAAGATCTATACCCTGAAAACTACAAGACACTCTTAAGAGAAATTAAAGAGGACACTAACAAATGGAAACTCATCCCATGCTCTTGGCTAGGAAGAATTAATATTGTCAAAATGGCCATCCTGCCCAAAGCAATCTACAGATTTAGTGCAAACCCTTTCAAATTACCAACATCATTCTTCAACAATCTTGAACAAATAGTTCAAAAATTCATATGGAACCACCATATGGACCCCGAATAGCCAAAGCAATCCTTAGAAGGAAGAATAAAGTGGGGGTGATCTCGCTCCCCAACTTCAAGCTCTACTACAAAGCCACAGTAATCAAGACAATTTGGTACTGGCACAAGAACAGAATCACAGACCAGTGGAAGAGAACAGAGAGTCAAGACATTAACCCAAACATATATGGTCAATTAATATACAATAAAGGAGCCATGGACATACAATGGGGAAATGACAGCCTCTTCAACAGTTGGTGTTGGCAAAACAGGACAGCTACATGTAAGAGAATGAAACTGGATCATTGTCTAACCCCATACACAAAAGGAAATTCTAAATGGATCAAAGACCTGAATGTAAGTCATGAAACCATAAAACTCTTAGAAAAAAACATAGGCAAAAATCTCTTGGACATAAACATGAGCGATTTCTTTATGTACATATCTCCATGGGCAAGGGAAACAAAAGCAAAAATAAACAAGTGGGACTATATCAATCTGTAAAGCTTCTGCACAGCAAAGGACACCATCAGTAGAACAAAAAGGCATCCTACAGTATGGGAGAATATATCCACAAATGACAGACCCAATAAAGGCTTGACATCCAAAATATATAAAGAGCTCATGCACCTCAACAAACAAAAAGCAAATAAGCCAAATAAAAAATGAGCAGAGGAGCTGAACAGACAATTCTCCAAAGAAGAAATTCACATGGCCAACAGACACATGAAAAATACTCCACATCGCTTGTCATCAGAGAAATGCAAATTAAAACCACAATGAGATATCATCTCACATTAGTAAGGATTGCCACCATCCAAAAGACAAACAACAACAAATGTTGGTGAGGTTGTGGAGAAAGGGGAACCCTCCTACACTGCTCGTGGGAATGTAAATTAGTTCAACTATTGCGGAAAGCAATATGGAGGTTCCTCAAAAAGATCAAAATAGAAATACCATTTGACCCAGGAATTCCACTTCTAGGAATTTACCCTAAGAATACAGCAGCTCAGTTTGAAAAAGACAGATGCACCCCTATGTTTATTGCAGCACTACTTACAATAGCTAAGAAATGGAAGCAACCTAACTGTTCATCAGTACATGAATAGATAAAGAAGATGTGGTAAATATACACAATGGCATCTTATTCAGCCATAAGAGGAAAACAAATCCTACCATTTGCAACAACATGGACGTAGCTAGAGAGTATTATGCTCAGTGAAATAAGCCAGGTGGAGATAGACAAGTATCAAATGATTTCATTCATCTGTGGAGTATAAGAACAAAGAAAAAACCAAAGGAACAAAACAGGAGCAGACTCACAGAACCCCAGAATAGACTAACAGTTCCCAAAGAGAAAGGGATTGTGTAGGATGGGTGGAAAGGGAGGGATGAGGGGAGAAAAGGGGCATTAGGATTATCACGCATAATGTAGGGGGGGCATGGGGAAGGCAGTATAACACAGAGAAGACAAGTAGTGATTCTATAGTATCTTACTGTGCTTATGGACAGTGACTGTAATGGGGTATGTGGTGGGGACTTGATAATAGGGGGAGTCTAGTAACCATGATGTTGTTCATGTAATTGTACATTCATGATAGCAGAATAAAAAGAAAAAAATGTAACTACTAAAAAATTTAAAGCTAGACATGCAGCTTTTGTGGCTCACATTATGTTATATTTCTACTGGACACTCTGGTAGGCTGAATAATGACCCCCCGAGGTATCTAGGTTGTGATATCTGAAATCTGTGAATGTTACCTTACATTGCAAAAGGGACTTTGCAGATGTGACTAAGGGTATGAACCTTGAGATGGGGCAGTTATCTTGGATTATCTGGCACTAAAAGTAATCATAAGGGTCTTCATAAAAGGAGGCAGAGTGAGATGTGACAGCAAAAGAGAATTAATTCAACTATGGAGGCAGAGATTGGAGTGACTGGTGTGTACAGCTGTCAGAAACTGTAAGAAACAAACAAAAGATTCTTCCCTGGAGCCTCCTAAAGGAACCAGCACTGCTGATACCTTGATTTTACCTCTATAAGACTCTGGTCTCAGGACTTCTGGCCTCCAGAACTGTAAGAGAATAAATTTCTACTGTTTTAAGTCACTAAATTTTTGGTAATTTGTTACAGCAGCCATAGGAAACTAATACAGTGTTTAAGTCTTTTGAAATTCTGGTATTATATACACCATATACTCAATAAAAATTTCCAGCTTTCATAGGACATTATCAAAGTTATTCAGAAAAAGTATACTACACCTACCAGAAATGGCAAGACAGCAAATCGTTCTGAGAGGGAGACCCAAGACCAGAGTACAGTTGTGCTTGAGAGACAATTCTACCAAGAAGAAATGGGTGTATATCCAGAAATCTTACACCTTATTAATAAGAAAATAACCATTAAAAAATGGGTAAAAGGCATGAGTAGACATTTCACTAAGAAGATATACACATTTTTAATAAGCATATGACAAAATGCTCAATATCATTAGTAATTAGGGACTTGCAAACCAAAACCACAATGAGGTACCATGTCACATCCACTAAAATGTCTATAATCAAAAAGACAGATGATAACAAATGTTGGTAAGCTTGTAGAGAAATAGGAAGCCTCAGACCTTGCTGGTGGGAATAAAAAATAGTCATTTTGGAGAACTGGAAGTTTCTTGAAAATTAAAACATATTTACCATATGACCCAGCGATTCTGCTCTTTGGTATCCATCAAGAGAAATTAGAACATATATCCACATAAGGACTTGGACACAAACGTTCTTAACGGACTTATTAATAATAACCAAAATGGAAATCAGATTGGAAACATCCTAAATGTCCATCAGCTGGAAAATAGACAAAGGGTGGTATGTCCTTACAGCAGGATACAGTTCAGCAATTACAGAGGACAAAATACAGATACATGCTATGGCATGGATGAACATCAAAAAACTTTATGCTCTGTGAAATAAGTTATACACAATGTTAGAAAACAGCATAAAACCTAAATGTGATTTATTCTCACCAGGAGGCTTAAAACGTTTTAACAGTAAGATATTAACAAAGGGCCACGTGGTGGAAGCTGCTCAGGCTGAGAGTGGGGTGGGAATTGATAAGGGCCTGGCTATACCTGTTTGAGCTTTTTAAATCTACAAATAAGATTAAGACAAATGCAAGGGAAAGATATAACTAATTTAGGCAACGTCTGGGAAAGAATGTGAACCCTGTAGTACTCGGCCAATGAGGAACCAGGGGAGGGACTTGCGCACTAGGAATTAAATTACTGGTGCCAAACTTCCCAGGTGTGCCTGCCCACCAGACACCCGATCGTGCAAGACCGTCATTAAAGCCTCGCTCAGCTGTTCTCTTTGTCTCTGTGTCCACTTATTGAATTTGGACCAGTGAGTGTGTTTCTCACAATTTGGGGGCTCGTCCGGGATCCTCTTGCCTGTGCAAGGTGGGGGCACAAGCAGAGCAGGAAGACGAGTCCCCCTGGCTTTGGGTGGCCCGCTCTGTCTGGGCATCTCACCTTTACACGGAAGCCGACAGAAGACCTGAGACTGTTGTGCAGAGATAGCATGACCAAAGCAGGGGAGTAAATGTAGGCACCGCAGCAACCAGGTAACCTCATGCACGAGCCCGGTAGGAAAATTGGGCTGTAAGTACTGCCTCAGTGGTTGGGCATTTTTCAGAGATCGAGTGTGTGTGGCTGAGATGTGTCGTAGATACAAAGCGAGTGTGGGGTCCCAATCCGCGGTTCCATTCTCCCACGAGGGAAACAGCCTGAGACGGACGAAGCAAATCTCGGGGTGTGTGCAAGAAACTTCCATTATGTGGGGTTGAGTACACAGGAACTGAGACACAGGGACCTCTTGAAAGATGGGGAATACAAATTCTAGGCCTAGGGAAGCAGGGAAAGAGAAAGATGATCGCCCTTGGAATTCCCCCAGATAGCCTGCTGGGGTGAAGGCTAAGTAGTGGGGGGACACCTCCTGTACTGGGTTAAGGACAAACAGAAGATAATTAAATTTTGCTGTTTTGTCTAGATTAAAGTTGGATCAGATGAAAACTGGCTTTGCCAGGTTTAAGTTATTTTTTTGATAGTAAAAAGCCTCCAGTTCACCTGAGGAATCTGTTGGTTACCAAGGGCGCTTCCCCTATTTCCCCTCAACACCAGAGAAGGGAAAGCTAGGGAGGAGGAACTACAAGAGACTTCCCAGGATAAGTCCGGGTGTTGGGGAAGTGTTGTGTTTTCTCCTTGGTCCGTGTCCCTGCCGCAGCAGCGGAGAGTTCAAGGGCAGAGACATGGCGGTGAGGCAGAGTGAAAGTTTTGTTTGGAGTTACTCCTGGAGAGAGAAAGTGAGGCTGCCTCAGCAGGGAGGGGCGTCCTGGGAGGCTGGAGAGAGAAAGTTTGAAGTTAAAAGGTTGCACACTTTGAGGGTGCCAGCGGCCTTGGAGAGAGGAGTGCCCCAGGGGTTGGGGGTTCTTTTTTAAGGACTCTTTAGGAGTGGGGCTGGGGGTGTAGACTTGCTAGGTGGTCTCAGGGCTGGGGGTGTAGACTTGTTAGGTCATTTCAACTATCTTTGATGAGACATTAATTTCTTATCAGTCCTCTAGGTAATTCTTCAAAACTAGCTTAATACAAGAAATTTACTGCTTTAGTCCCCTCCCAGGATAGCAGCTTCCTGGTTTGGGAGCATATCAGGACTGGCTGCCCTTCTTCCAAGGGGGCAGAGTTATTGTATGTTTGTTAATGAGTAAGTTGAGAGTCTTGCTTCTTGACCTCCTGAGTATTAAAATGCAATCTTTGGGATGAAATCCTTCCTGCCTTCTGCTCTATTGTTTACAGCTGCGCCTGCCTGCTGAATTGATTGCCTGGGTTGCAGACTATTTGATTGGGGTCGGAGGGGAAAAAAAGAAAAGAAAAAAAAAAAGAAGCTGGGGCCTGTATGATTAACATAATAAAGACAGGCTATGCTGCGGTTTCCTCCTTTGAGGAATATTCAAACATTCCAGGCCAAGTTGCTCCTGTCTTTTTGAGCTTTAATTAATTAGCTCTGGGTCTTTTAGTGGACTTTCCTGGCCTTTTTCTCTTTCCACCCCACTCATATCTATTTTATATTGGGATACACCTTCTTGTCTCTCTCCCTGTAGGTAAAATTGTAACATTTCCAGAATATCTCGCCGGCTTTAGTACATCTGCATATCAACAGGCATTCAGAGGTGGAAAGAAGTATGAAGTATGGCTTTAGTGTATTTGCATCTTTCCTCAGGTGTGGAGAGAAGTTGATCTCCACATCAATGGGTAATTACCTAGGCAAGGAGGGCTTATCTGTCCCTGAGAGGTGAGGGGATGTCTGGTTTTTGGCTGATGCTGGAGCCTGAGAGAGAGAGAGATGGCCCCAGACCACAGCTTCTGAGCAATAAATGGATTTTAAACTTTATTTCTCCCTTTGACTGATTTCAGTTTTTAGAGGTATTTTGCCCCAGGATTTCCTCTCACTGGACTTAACAATGTAAGAAGGACTTAGAGTTTCCCCTTGCCTTCTGGGGAGCCCACCAGGAATCCCAAGGTGTTTCCATTGAGAGGTCCCACTAGGACAAGGGGAAATTTGTTAATGCTCCCCTCATGGGTACTGAGGTGAGAAGTTTTAAGCATTGCTAGAAGATCCCCTTGGCCTAGTGGACCCACTAGATCAATTCCTGAGACCTAATATATATACTTAGGTTGAACTGATGCCCATCATGAATATCCTTCTCCCTGGTGGTGAGAGGGGGGTGATCAGGAGAGCTGCTGTGTCCATTTGGGAACAAAAACACCCACCGGACTAGGGGGTTCAGCCAGTGGAACAAAAGTTCCCAAATGTAGATCCTAGATGGGATAATAATAATCTAGGGGATAGAACTAAAATCTTCAAGGGCTAATTATAAAGGGAATTAGGGAATCAGCCCCAAGCACTCAAAATCTTAAGGCATTTGAAGTCCAACAGTAAAAGGAAGAGACCCCAACGGCATTTTCACAGACTCAGGAGCCAGATGAGAAAGTATTCAGTGTTGTGCACAAAGTTGAAAATCCCAGAAGACCACCAAGGAGCCAACACCGATGCAAAAGCAAAGAGCCTTTATTCAAGCTAGCTCGAGCTCAATCTCTCATCTACACCAACGCAGTGGCAAGATGCCAGAGAAAGAGAGCGAGTTTCAATACCACAAAGGTTTTATGGGGTTCTAGGGCAGTTGGTGGGGTGATGGTCATGGCTCTGGCTGATTGGCTGGATCTAGGGGTAGTTGGTGGGGTGATAGGTTGTGGCTCTGGTCAATTGGCAGGGTCTAAGGGTGGTGGGTGAGCTCCTTGCTGACTGGAGAGGAGCGAGACCAAGCTCCAATTGGGTGAAATAGGATCCGGGTCCCGATTGGCTGAGGTAGGATCCGGGTCCCAATTGGCTGAAATAGAATCTGGGAGCTTGCCCTTTCATTCAGGACTTGACCCAGAAGCTCAGGTAGGACAGGGTCTTTTAAAAGTCAATTTTGTAACCAAAAGTTGGCGAGATACTGCTAAGAAATTACAGAATTTAGATGGATGGAATGAGAAACCTATAGAGAAATTACTGAGAGAAGCTCAAAAAGTGTTTGTTAGAAGAGAGGCTAGAAACTTGTATTTCAAATTATTAGATGGAGAGCCAGACCCTCTCCAATGGATCCCAGGGGAACAGTAAATTCTAGGGGAATTGAAAGCAATCCTTAGTCACTACCCCAGTCCTGGCATTCCCATATTTAGAGAAGCCATTTCACTAGTTTGTTACTGTTGAACAAGGTTCCCTGTAGGGGTTTTGACCAAGCCTGGGGAGGAAAGAAACAACCAGTCAGAGTAGGGTGGCCTTTATGTCTGAACTGTTGGACCCTGTCTCTTGAGGATGGACTGAATGCGTTCAGGCCATCACAGCCACGACCTTACTGGTGGAAGAGGGCAGGAAATTAACTTGGCGGAACCCTCACGGTCAGTCATCCTCACTAGCTTCAGGTCATACTTAATCAGTGGACTGGGCACTGACTAATAGATTCTCAAATTTTAAAATATGAAGCAAGTTTACTTGAAAAAGATGACCTGACCTTAACCACAGACACCTGTCTCAATCTGACCAGCTTCCTATGTGCAGGGGAGGCTGAAGGCCAATCAGAATTGAGTCATAGTTACATAGACCTCATAGAATATCAGACTCGGAGTAGTCCATACCTTTGGAAAAATTTGGACAGAAAGAGGTCTCATAAACAGTAAAGGAAAAGAATTAATTCATGGGGAATTAATCAAGGAGGTTCTGGAAAATCTGTTACTTCCAGCTGAAATATCTACAATGCATGTGAATGGTCACCAGAAAGGAAATTCTTATGAAGCAACAGGTAATAGAACTGCTGATGGAGCCACTAAAGAGGCTGCATCTGAAGATGAAATTAGACTTTGAAGTCTCACACCTAATATCCCTAAAATTTCCTTTATCCCAAAGTTTTCTTTAAAAAAAAGAAAGAAATTAAGAAGCTACAGGAGGTGGGGGCATCTCGAGATGAGAAAGGGAGGTAGATTTTACCAGATGGGAGAGAAATGATCAGCCGACCTATTATGAGAGAGCTGATGAACACATCTTAAAGGGAGCCACTGGGGTCCTCAGGTGATGTGTGATGCTTTACTAAAGGTTTATGAGTGTGCTAGTGAGACAGGGACCATGGGTGTAGTCAGAATAGGGTGAGGGCCTCTAGAAAAAGACCCCTACCAAAACTCCATATTAAACAATTAAATGAAGACAAAGTGACATTAATTCTCTAAAGTAAAATATCAAGCTAAGAATATAAGCATTCTTCATTGAAGATTAGTTAAAACTAAAAAGCCAGGAATAACCTGACCTGGAAGGTTTGAACATCCCCCAGATAAGAAAATACTGCAGCATAGCTCATGTCTTGTTTGTATCAATTAAATGAGACTATTGTAAAATTAACTTTAACCTGCTAAAAAGCCCAGTTTATCTTTAACTTTATCCAGTTGCTGCTTTTCCTCCCACAGCCCTTAATCAAGTAATATATAACCTGGGCAATTAATGTCACAGGCAGGCCCAGCCATAAACAACGTAGTGAAGGGCAGGAAGGATTCCATCTTAAGGATAAGAAATTAAGACTATTTAACAGACAATAACTCAGCCCAACCTGAAAGAAAAACAAGCAGCCTTGAATAATATGCTCCCAAACCAAGAAACTGCTATTCTAAGAAAGAATCAAAACAGTAAATTTCTTATGTTAACTCCACAAAATAGTCTGGAAAACTGATTAGAAACTTAGTGTCTCTTTAAAAATAAACACTTAGAGACCATCTGGTGGAACTCTTGGTCTCTCAACCGCCTATAAATCCCCTAGACAACGCACCACCGCGGACTCCCTTGTCCCCTCCTGGTGTGAGCTGGGAGCTCTGTCCTTTCACTGTATCTCTAAATAAAAGCCTGTACTTTGCTCTCCTACCTTGACTGTTTGTGAAGCTCATTCTTCGGCTTCGTGAACAAGAACCCCGGCATCACTAGTATTACACCATTGCTAAAAAAGTTTGTAGGAGCTGTATAACATGCCAAATAATTAACAAGTATATGAAAAAGCCAGTACCTGGATGGAGACCCTCCAGGAATAAGACCACCCCAAAGTATCTAAATTGACTTTACTGAGATGCCAAAAGTGGGGAAGCTTAAATATTTATTAGTGATTGTTGACCATCTCACTGGATGGGTGGAGGCCCACCCATTAACAATTGCAATGGCAGGATCAGTGATAAAGGTACTTTTAGAGCAAGTAATTCCTAGGTTTGGGTTAATAGAAAGTGTTGACTCAGATAATGGGAGTCATTTTACTTCAAAAGTACTACAGGGAGTAATGATGGCACTCCAGGTACAGTGGGATTTCCATACTCCTTGCCACCCACCGTCCTCTGGAAATGTAGAAAGAATGAATCAGACTCTTAAGAAGCATTTAACCAAGCTAATATTAGAAACCAAGTTGCCTTGGACTAAATGTCTTCCTATAGCACTCCTAAGGATTAGAACTGCTCCCGAAAGGATTTAGGACTTTCTCCTTATGAATTATTATATGAGTTACTGATGCTGGGGTTCTTGTTCATGAAGCTGAAGAATGAGCTTCACAAACACTCAAGGTAGGAGAGCAAAGTACAGGCTTTTATTTAGAGATACAGTGAAAGGACAGAGCTCCTGACTCATGCCAGGAGGGGACAAGAGTCCGTGGTAGTGCATAGTCTGGGGATTTTATAGGCAGTTGAGGATATTTGGGAATGTGAAAATTAATGGGAACAAAAAAACTTAATGTTCCATGTAGAGTTTTAGTAGGGGGGGGTTTCCTTGCATGTAATTACATTGCTCTGACTGCAAATATCCCACCCTGCCCCCTCCAGAGGCCCTCACCCTACTCCTGAGTACATCAACGGTCCCTGTCTCACTACCATATCTGGGAAGGGCCACAGACTTGGCCACTTTGGAAACAAAAGATCAGTTTTTAAGGGAATATGTGCCAGCCATGTCTTCTAACTTATCTTCTCTCAGGCTGAAAGGACTCCTCACCCAGACTCCCCCACTTGAGTTCTTTGCTCACTGCTTCCAGCCTAGAGACCTGGTTGTTAGTAAAATCCTGGAAAGATCAACTCCAGCCTAGCTGGGAAGGCCCCTGACCACAGAGACTGCAGTGAGGACGGCTGAAAAGGGTTGGGCTCATTACACCAGAGTAAAGAAACTGACTGAGGGATCTGAGGACAAAACAGAGAATTGGCTGGTGTCCGAGGTGGCTAACCAACCCTTAAGGCTGAAACTAAAAAGAACCTAAAATGTTAACTTTTATCCTTCTAATTCTGTATTTCACAGGCAAGTTGCAGGGAGCCCTAGAATGGGAAGGAACTACAGGTTATCCTGTCAAACTGGTGATCAATATTACTAAAACATCAAGCCTCCAAAACATTAGGTTTGATGCTTGTCAGGTTCTCTCTTGTGGTGACCTAAATGACCAAAGACAGCTTTTTGGAGATAATAAGTATCTCTGTCCTGAATAGATGGATGTTAATAGAATAAAAAAGGCAAGTGGGCCCCCATGTCCAGGGTGGAGCAGTGTTTGGTACACTACCCAGTTTCAAAGGTGGACAGCCCCTCATGCAGCAGGAAAATCTTTAAAAAGAAAGCTCCACTTAGCTAAAGGAATTCCTCCTGATAATTGCCAGGACAGACAGTGTAACCCCCTCTTATTAATTATACATAAACCTCAAAACTTAGACTCAGACCCTGCAATTGACCCTCATGTTTACGGACTTGGTGCAGATGTCATTGGAGTAGATCCTGTGGTAAGGTTTGGTCTTAATTTAATCAAAGACAAGACTTTGCCCATAGTGGCCACCCCCAATCCTGAGGGAAATAATGAGCCAGAGCTTCCCCATAATGACCCTAGACTAGTTACTGTAAAAGAGATAAAAGATCTAAAACAGACTCTTGAAACAGAGAGAGGTTATAGAGACACCAATGCCTGGGTAGAGTGGGTTAAATTTTCAGTACTAGCTTAAAGAGATTGTTACGCATGTGCTGCTGGATGGCCACAGGTGCAGGTGGTCCTCTTTCCTCTCAGCTGGGACACAGACCCCACTGAGATGAACTGCATGTTGGCCCTGTACCAGGACAATGATGCTTGGGGAAATGAGACTTGCAATGGCTTGTCTCTACTCTTTCCTGCACTAAAGAAGTCAGACGCGAGGGCAATCCCCTCTTTTTCCATAGGGAAGGTGAATCACTCCTCATGCCTCTCTACACAAGGGGAAGGTTTCACAACTCCTGTAGGGAACTTACTGACTTGTACCCACGTCCTCTGTCTCTAAAAAGGGCAACTTCTTGAAATTACGCCTCCCCTGAGCAGATGTTTGGTGGTAATGTGGAAAGGGGAACCTGTGCTACTTTTTGCCACCCACCTGGACTGGGACTTGTGTGTTAGTCCAATTGGCCATCCCATTTACCCTGGCATTTCTCTCCACACCCAAGAAAAAAATTTTTCATAGAAATCACAGATCATTACAAAGATCCTTTGATTTGAATATATAAATTGACTCAATAGGAGTCCCTAGGGGAGTCCCTAATAAATTTAAAGCTAGAAACCAAATAGCTGTAGGGTTTAAATCAGCACTATTTTGGCATCCACCATCAACAAAAAGGTAAATTTAGTCAGTTGTATTTACTATAATCAACAAAGGGTTATTATTAACTATGCCAGGCATGCTCTTCAAGGAGTAGCTAGCCAATTAGATGCTACCAGCAGGATGGCCTGGGAAAATAAGAAAGCATTAGATGTGATGTTAGCAGAAAAAAAGAAGAATCTTATGTTGAGAGGAAAATGTATTTTTTATCCCAAATAATACTGGCCTTGATGGTACTATTACTAAAGGCCTATAAGGGCTCACCACTTTAGCTAATGGATTAGCTGCAGACTCTGGCATCAATGACCCTTTTATGAACTGGTTAGAAGGGTGGTTTGGAAAATGGAAAGGTATGGTTGCCTCTGTTTTAACATCCCTTGTTATAGTCGCAGGAGTTGTAACTGCTGTAAAATGCTGTATAATCCCTTGTGTGAGAGGCCTGACTCAGCAGAGGCTTATAGAGGCAGCCATAAACAAATACCTATGACATACACCCAAAATAATCTTCTGTTATTAGAAGATAAATTTGATTATAAACAAGAGAGTAAAAATCTACTAGAGAAATTTGAAAAAAGACCGAGAGTGAGTTGAAGTACATTACTGGGAATAAAATCAGAAATTCTTAAATTAACAAAGGGCCATGTGGTGGAAGCTGTTCCGGCTGAGAGTAGGGGTGGGAATTGATAAGGGCCTAGCTATACCTGTTTGAGTTTTTTAAACCTACCAATAATATTAAGGCAAATGTAAGGGAAAGATATAACTGGCCTATGCGACGTCCGGGAAAGAATGTGAACACTGTAGTACTCAGCCAATGAAGAACCAGCGAGGGACTCGTGCACTAGGAGATAGATTATTGGTGCCCATCTCCCCAGGTGTGCCTGCCCACCAGACACCCGATCGTGCAAGACCGTCATTAAAGCCTCGCTCCACTGTTCTCTTTGTCTCCGTGTCCACTTATTGAATTTGGACCAGTGAGTGTGTTTCTCACACACAAGACCTCCTATTGTATAATTCTATGTATATGAAACAGCCAGAAAAGGCAAAGCTATAGAGACAGTAGATTAGTGATTGCCTGTGGGAGGAGAGGGAAACAAGATTAAGAAGAAATGTGCATGAGGGATCTTATCAGGGTGATGAAAATGTTTTAAAACTGATTTATGGTGATGGCTACACAACTTGGTAAGTTTACTAAGAATATCACTGAATTGTACATTTAAAAGGGTGAATTATATGATTCATAAAACAAGCTTCAGTAAATTTATTTTTAAAAATATGAGTATAGAAGATAGACCATTCAAAATGTTTAAGACATGTTATGTCCTTTTTTTTTTAATGGAGCTGTGGCCTGGTTCCAAATGCAGCTTTGGTTGCTTATTACTCAAAAAGCCAAAACTCAAGAGACAAGTGTTGGCAAAAAGGAAAGGTTGCTTTATTCAGGAAGATGGTGGCCTAACGTCCTAGACCATCTCCAAGACATGAGACATCTTAGTGACTGATTCCAAATTGCCATTAATTTATGCTTTGTATTTCACCAAATTTTGTTTATCCATTTTAGAAACTACCCCATTTCTCTGCCCATGGAATGTTTACACTCAAGACAGTAAAAGCCTCCCTTAATTCTATAGGCCACTAATTATGACTATACAAAAAAAAATCAACAGCTACATAAAAAATGGATGTACATTTACCTAAATTTCTTAAAAAAACAATGAAGTGGGGTAGAATTTCCTTGAAAATTTGTTTTTAGCTACTGAAGAAAACTAAAAATTGGATTCTAGGACTACTAAAAAACATGCATTTTACACAGTTTATAAACTCTTTTGAAGGGAGGTACAAGGACCACTGGTAGGCCATGTGAAAGGCTTCCCCAGCTCCTGGGTGAAAGGGTAAGCTCCCAGATTCTATTTCAGTCAATTGGGACCCGGATCCTACCTCAGCCAATCGGGACCCGGATCCTATTTCACCCAATCGGAGCTTGGTCTCTCTCCTCTCCAGTCAGCAAGGAGCTCACCCACCACCCTTAGACCCTGCCAATTGACCAGAGCCACGACCTATCACCCCACCAACTACCCCTAGATCCAGCCAATCAGCCAGAGCCATGACCATCACCCCACCAACTGCCCTAGAACCCCATAAAGCCTTTGTGGTATTGAAACTCGCTCTCTTTCTCTGGCATCTTGCCACTGCGTTGGTGTAGATGAGAGATTGAGCTCAAGCTAGCTCGAATAAAGGCTCTTTGCTTTTGCATTGGTGTTGGCTCCTTGGTGGTCTGGGATTCACGACTTTTGGCACAATACTGGGTGCCCAGGGATGACGCTTCCTTTTCTCAGTGTTTTAAGTTCTCTAGTGGTTCTTTGGCCCTCCTTCTCCTTTTTCTTTGAGATATTCCTCACACTATTCTTGGTTTGGGGATTTTTTTTCTTATTTAACAGTCTCTTGCTTTTGTTCCCTTTTTACATTGTTCATTTTTTCTTGGAAGACTTACCTGTTCCTACCTGTCTTCTTGATTTATCTCCAACTTCTTCAGGGCAACGTTGCCAGTCTCCCTAGGGCCTCTGATTCCCCTGCTTTAGAGCGGACGGTCAGTAGGGGGGGCTAGTGAAGAACAGCAAGGCCAGCACTGGGGCTGGGGCATCTGATGGGTGGGGACGACGAAGAGGACGCTTCGTAGCTGTAGAGTCTTTGGGATTTCCTATGCTCTGTGAATATCAATTTTTTTCTTCATTCTAATCCATGTCCCTTTTATTTCCTTCTTTATTACTACTGTGGGTAAAATTGTAACATTCCCAGATTATCTTGCCTGGCTTTAGTACATCTGCATATCAATAGGCATTTAGAGGTGGAAAGAAGTATGGCTTTAGTGCATTTGCATCATTTCTGAAGGGTGGAGAGAAGTTCATCTCCACATCAATGGGTAATTACCTGGGTAACTGAGGGCTTATCTGTACCTGAGAGGTTATGGGGAGGGCCCATTGTTGCCATCTGCTGGAGCAGGAAACAGAGAAAGACCCCAGATTGCAGTTTGTGAGCAATAAATGGATTTTAAACTTTATTTCTCCCTTTGGCTGATTTTGGTTTTTAGAGGTATTTTGCACCAGGATTTCCTCTCCCCAGACTAACAACTACCCTGGCTAGACCTCCAGGAATGTTGATGGGAAGTGGAGATAGATGGCATCCTGAACTTGTATTGTTCCAGATTGTGGTAGCCAGCCTCCAGAATGGTCCCCAGTGATCCTTGCCTACTAGCATTCATACCCTCGTAGTCCCCTTTCCTATTTGTGTGACTAAACATGTGTAAATCTGCGGAAAGGAAATCCCAGTGTAAAATACCTCTAAAAACTAAAATCAGTCAAAGGGAGAAATAAAGTTTAAAGTCTGTTTATTGCATACAAACTGCAGTCCTGGCTTCTCTTTCCTGCTCCAGCAGAAGCAACACTGGCCCTCCCCTCACCTCTCAGGTACTGATAAGCCCTCCTCGCCCTGGTAATTACCCATTGATAGGGAGATGAACTTCTCTCCACCCCTGAGGAATGATGCAAATACACTAAAGCAATACTTCTTTCAAACTCTGAATGCCTATTGATATGCAGATGTACTAAAGCCAGCTGAGATATTCTGGAAATGTTACAATTTTACCCACAGGCCACCTCCTGAGAAATCTCGCCTTAAAATTTACTCAGCACCCCCTCGTCTGACCAAACTAATGACATATAATAGCAACAGCAATAAAGTCATGATAATCCTCAAGCCAGAGGATTCAGCCTATGCAGATTAAGTAAATGTACTTTACAGCACAATCTACTAAGCACAAAATGTTTCTACACTTGTTTACTCATTCCTAACAACCATGCTAGACTGCTCACAAAACTTTTACCAAGCATTAGACAAAGGCAACCCTCTCTTTAAGCATTTTCTTGACAACAGCAACACAATCATAATTCTCAAGCCAGAGGATGCAGCTAGGCTCAAAGTCCCTTGCAGATTAAGTCCAAAGCTCGTCCATTCCAGCCATTACATGGCAGCTGCAGCCAGGGGGCGCATCCAGGACACAAGGACTGTAGAAGCAAATAATTGTGATTGGGGGGGCCCAATTTGCTGTTATTCCAGGAATGCACAGGACGCCAGCTTCCAGGCCTTTTCCCCAAAGTGCCAGAAGAGCCACCCATCGACAGTCCGTATGTTGAAATTTCCAAGGCCACGTCCATTTTACTCCTAATTGCTGCACCCATCCTTGCAATGCATGTCCAATAAAGTCAGTGCCTTGATCACTCTTAATCACCAGCAACCAGCCATAGGCTGCAAAGAGATGCTCTAGGCCCCTCTTGGTGGTTTGCTGATCTGCACAACATGCAGGGCACTCCTTCTGGGCTTGGATGACTTCGAAGGTCAGTGGCAAGTCCCACCAACAGGCTACAGCCCGCATTGTCTTTTGCCCCACATGCAACAAACGCTGATGTAGCCATTGGGCCACATCAGAGGCAGGCTTTCCTTCTAGCCAGCGCACCTGGGCCGATGCGTCTGCTTCATCATTCCCTGGGGATGCCAAAGGTAAAGGGCCAGTCACATGATATACAGTTGGGGTCTGTGCCACACCACTCCATGGCCTTTGGGTCCAGTCTCTCACCCACCCCACAATGGGAGAGGTGGTTATCACCTTGGCCGGAGCTGTTCTGGCAATGGGCTCTGTAGCCAGCAAGGCGTGGTACACACCAGCCAGTTGCTTCTCTATCAAGGTGACCCAGACCTCTGCTCCTTTCCATAGTTGTGGCCAGGCTTCGGCCAGCAGCAGGAGGAGCAACAGCAGTGGCAGAAGCAGTAGCCTTAGACTCAGGCTGTGGGTTGGGGTCAGTGCACCCAGCAGTGGTGGTGGTTCCTCCATGACCATATGAGTGTAGACACACGTCCCTTGGCATGAGTGCCACTTCTCCCCATCGTTTCTAGGGGCAGCCCTTCCAAAGGTCGCAGCCCATTATAACAGATTTTGGGTTCAGAGGAATCCTGCTGACTGTGCCAGATATAAGTCTGGGGAGAGGAAATCCCAGGGCAAAATACCTCTAAAAACCGAAATCAGTCAAAGGGAGAAATAAAGTTTAAAATCTGTTTATTGCTTACAAACTGCAGTCCAGGCTTCTCTTTCCTGCTCCAGCAGAAGCCAAACTGGCCCTCCACTCACCTCTCAGGTACAGATAAAGCCCTCCTTGCCCAGGTAATTACCCATTGATATGGAAATGAACTTCTCTCCACCCCTGAGGATATGCAGATGCACTAAAGCCACACTTCTTTCCACCTCTCTGAATGCCTATTGATATGCAGATGTACTATTGCCCAGTGAGATATTCTGGAAATACTACAATTTACCCACAACATGGCAGAGTTGATGGTACATCACTTCAGAAGCTAAGGTATAAAAGACATAGTGGCATCTGCCTCTCTTTCTTGGTAACTAGTTCTAGCAGGAGCCAGCTGCTTATCTTGTGAGGAGATGTCCATCTGGTGAGAAACCAAGGACTACAGCCAACAAGTAAAGAATTGAGGCTCTTACTAATAGCCACATGAGTGACTGATGGAAGGGATCCTCCAGCCCCAGTAAAGCTTTCAGATGACTACAGCCCCAGCTGACTTCTGGACTGCAACCTCATCAGAGACCCTGAGCCAGAGCCACCTAGTTAAACCACTTCCAAATTCCTAATGCACAGAATATGTGTGATAATGTATGTTTTTTGTTTTAATTCATTAAGTGTTCAGGTAATTTGCTACACTGCAATAAGTCAATGATGTCAAAGGAAAAGCTTTCAACACTTACCAGTAACATGTTTGCTGTTGGAGCTTTGTAGATAACCATTGCCATATTAAGAAAGTCTTCTTTTATTCCTAGTTAGGGAAGAGTTTATATTATAAATGTATGTCAAATTTATTAAATATTTTTCCTGCAGTTATTGAGATGATCTACAATTTTTCTTGTTTGGTTTGTTAATGTGGTAAATTCATTAGTTTATTTTTTTTAAGTTAACTTGCATTGCTAAAATAATAAACATAACTTGGACATGATGTATCATTCTGTTTTATATTGCTGGCTTTAAATTCTTAATACTTGGTTAAAAATTTTTTTGTTGTTCATGTATGAGATTTACCTGTAAACCTTCTTCTTCATACTGTCTTTATTAGGTTTTGGTATCAAGATTATGTGTTTTGTGTTTTTTATGAGATGGTGAGTCAGGGGCAGCCACAGGAGGACAGAAGAGAGGCTCAGGGGAAAGGTTATTATACTCACAGGTCCTAGAAACAGGAGACACAGCATGCCACACAAGGGCCAGGTGGGAAGGACATCAGGATGGTGAGGAGGCAGAAGACAGTGTAAGTTTTAGGCCACAAACTTTATTGGTGTTTCTGCAGCAAAGGCAAGGCACAGCAGGGTGAACAGTTTAGGGCTGGCTAGCTGGAGTAATTTTGGCTGGCTTTGGGCTTTAGGGATGGTCCCGAATTGCCTGGCACCTGGCCCTGGGATGATTAAGGCAGCAGAATATTGCCTCCTGAGATGTATGATAGGGAGGGGTGGCTGGCTCTGGATTGTGCTTGCAGGTGGGCCCTTTGCAATCTTTAAGAATGGTCTTTCCCCAAGCCAGAAAGGTTTTTTGGGTGAATGTCAAAACATCATAATATATAGAAAAAATTTTATATATTTACAATACATTATACTAGCTTCAAAATGACTTTGTGAATGTAATCACTTCTATTCTCTGGAAGAGTTTGTGTAAGATTAACCTCACATCTTCTGTAAGTGTGTGATAGAAGTTGCTGATGAAGCCATGTGGACCTGGAACATGCTTTGTGGGAATATTTAAAAGTAGTGTTTCAACTCTTATTTAGAATAAAATATTATTATATATCAGAATTATGTATATACTATATATATGTATATTTATATAATAATAGAATATATTCTGAATTCTAAGTTCTAAAATATTCAGAATTCCTATTTTTTCTTGAGCAAATTTTTGTTACCTGTCCTTTTTTTCTCCTTTGGGAATTTATAAATTTCATTAAAATTTTTAATTCTTTAACATAAAATTCTTTATATCCTCTTGGTCTGCGTTTAAGGTCTGCAGGGACAATAGTAATGTCTATTTTTAATTCCAGATAGGGCTCATTTGTATCTTCTTTCTCTTTTTTGATTTTTCACTCATCAAAGATTTATCAGTTTCATTAATCTCAAAACACCAACTCCTGTTTTGCTTTTATTCTATTGTCTTTACAATTATCTTCATTTCCTCCTTTCTAATTTCTTCAAGCTTAATTTGCTATGCTTTTCCCACTTTTGTGATATATGTTTAGTATATAATTTCTAGTTTTCTTCTTTTCTAATGTAACTATGTGAGACTATAAATTTTCCTCAGAAGAATAACTTGTATCCCACAACTCTTGATAAGTAGCATATTTTAATTAATTAGTTCAGGTTTTAAAATTTCTTTATAATTTCTTTTTTGACCCATGGATTAATTAGAAGTATATAATTTTATTTCCAAACATATAGGGTCTTCTAGCTAGCCTTTTGTTTTTTAACCTCTAGCATAATTGCATTGTGGCTAAAGAATAAACTCTGAAGGATTTAACAAATCCTTTGGATTTGTTAAAACTAGTGTTATGGCTTAATATATGGTTAATTATCATAAATACTATGTGTGTGTTTGAAGGAATGTGTATTTTTTTGTTTTTTGGGTATAATGTTCTATATACTCATTTGGTAAAGATAGTTAATAGTGTTATTCAAACTTCTACATCTTTACTGAGTTTATTGTCCCCTGAGACAGTATGTGAAAATCTTTACTACAATCAGATATTTATTTTAGTTTTTGCTTTAAATACTTTGAGGTCATGTTATTAGTTACAACAAAATTAGAATTATTATGTATTCCTGGTGAATTGAACCTTTTTATAATTATGAAGGATCAATCTTTATCTATAGTAAAGAGCATATGGTTGGAATTTTAAAAAAATCCAGTCAGAGTCACTATTTGCAGATGACATGATACTATATATAGAAAACCCTAAAGTGTCCACTAAAAACCTTTTAGAACTAATAAATGAATTCATTAAAGTTGTAGGATGCAAAATGAATATACAGAAATCTGTTGCATTTCTATATACTAATAGTGAACCAGCAGAAAGGGAAATCAAGAAAACAATTCCATTTACAATTGTATCAAAAAGAATAAAATACCTAGGAATAAAACTAACCAAAGAGGTGAAAGACATGTACTCTGAAAATAAGACATTGATGAAAGAAATTGAAGAAGACCCAAATAAATGGAAAGCTACCCCATGTTCATGGATAAGAAAAATCAATATTGTCAAACTGGCCATCCTTCTCAAAGCAATTTACAGATTCAGTGTAATACCCAGCAAAATACCAATGGCATTCTTCAATGAAGTAGAACAAAGAATTCTAAAATTTTTATTGAAACATAAAAGATTCCAAATATCCAAAGCAATCTTGAGAAAAGAACAAAGTGAGGGGGTATCTGGCTCCCGGATTTCAAGCTACACTATAAAGCTACAGTAATTAAAACCATTGGTACTGGCACAAGAATAGATACACAGACTAATGGAACAGAATAGAGGCCACAGAAATAAATTCATACTTATATGGTCAGTTAATATCTGACAAAGGAGGAAAGAATATATAATGGGGAAGAGATAGTTTCTTCAGTAAACGGTGTTGGGAAAACTGGACAGCTACATGGAAAAGAATGAAACTAGATCATTGCCTTACACCATACACAAAAGTAAACTCCAATGGATTAAAGACATAAATGAAAGACATGAAACCATAAAATTCTTAGAAGTAAACATAGGCAAGAATCTTGTGAACATCAGCATGAGTAATGTTTTCCTGGATACGTCTCCCTGGGCAAGAGAAACAAAAGTAAAAATAAACAAGTGGCCTACATCAAACTAAAAAGCTTTTGCAAAGGACAGTATCAGCAAAATGAAAAGGCAGTCTACTGTATGGAAGACTGTATTTGCAAGTGATGTATCTGATATCATACAACTTTACACTAAAAAAATAAAATAACCCAATTAAAAAATGGGCACAGGTCTTGAATAGACATTTTTCAAAGAAGGCATACAGATGGCCAACTGGCACATGAAAAGATGCTCCTCATCCCTAATCATAAGGGAAATGGAAATCAAAACCACAATGAGGTATTACTTCACACCACTTAGAATGATTACTATCCAAAAGACAAGAAATACCAAGTGTTGGTGAGGATGTGGAGAAATGGAAACCCTCCTACCCTGTTGGTGGTAATGAAAATTGGTCCAGCCACTGTGGAAAACTAAAAATAGAAATACCATACAACCCAACAAGTTCACTTCTAGGAATTTACCCAAAGAAAACAAAATCACTATAATTACATATATTGAAAAGATATATGGACACCTATATTTATTGCAGCATTATTTACAATAGCCAAAATATGGAAGCAACCCAAGTACCCATTGGTAGATGAATGGATAAAGAAAATTTGGTACATATACACAACAGAATATTACTCAGCCATAAAAAGAAACTCCTGCCATTCGCAACATGGATGAATCTAGAGGGTAGCATGCTAAGTCAAATAAGTCAGATAAAGACAAGTACCATTATTTCACTTATATGTGGACTCTAAAAAACAAAACAAACAAACAAGAAATCGACTCATCAGTACTGACAACAGACTGTTGCTTACCAAAAGGTAGGGGTGTGCAGGGATGGATGAAATAGGTGAAGGAGATTCAGAGGTACAAACTTCAAGTTATAAAACAAATTAATCATAGGAATGGAAGTGCAACATAGAGAATATAACCAATAATATTGTAATAGCTTGATATGGTAATGGGGTAACTACACTTACTATGGTGAGAATTTAGTGTATATAATTATCAAGTCACTATGTTGCACATCTGAAATCAACATAATATTGTATATCAACTATATTCCAATTAAAAATGTATAAATGGGTTAATTTTTTTTAAAAAAAGCACACTGAAAACTACCAAGCACTGTTGAAAGAAATTTAAAAATAATGGACTGGGGAGGATGGGTGGGAAGGGAGGGATAAGGGGGAAAAAGGGGCATTACGATTAGCACACATAGTGTAGCGGGGAAGGGGACACGGGGAAGGCAGTACAGCACAGAGAAGAGAAGTAGTGATTCTATAGCGTCTTACTACACTGATGGACAGTAACTGTAATGGGGTATGTGGTGGGGACTTGATAATGGGGGGAGTCTAGTAACCACAATGTTGTTCAAGTAATTGTACATTAATGATATAAAAATAAAAAAATTTTTTTCTTAATGAAATAAATCGATAGATACCCACCCTCACCAAAAGAAAGAATCCAGTCCAATATCCAATGGAAAATTTGGGCATTTAATGTAATTAGTATTATTTTTGGATTTAAATCTGTTAGTTTCAGTTTGCCCTGTGAAAACTGAAGTTTCTATGTTCTGTTTTGTTTTTGTTTTTTGTAATAGCTTCACTGAGACATAATTCACTTATCATATAACTTACCCATTTTAAAGTATATAATTCAATGGGTTTTAAGTATATTTACAAAAGTTTTGCAACCAGCAAAATCAATTTTAGAACACTTTTAAGGGACCCTTTTCCCTTTATCAGACATCTTCATGCCCCCTCCACCATCCCTAGGAAACCACTAATCTACTTTGTCTCTATAGAATTTTGCCTATTGTGTAAATATCATATAAAGATAATTATTCAATATGTGGCCTTTTGTGTCTGCCTTTTACTTCGCATGATGTTGTCAAGGTTCATCCATCTTGTAGCATGTATCAGAACTTTATTCCTTTTTATCACTCAATAATATTCCATTGTATGACTATAGTACATTTTATCCATTAATCAGCTGATGGGCATTTGCATTGTTTCCATTTGTGACTATTTTTAATAATTCTGCTATGAATATTCATGTACAAATTTTTGTGTGGACAAATGTTTTCATTTCTCTTGCATATATACCTATAATTGTTGGGTCATATAGTAATCCTTTGTTTAACCTTTTGAGAAACTGCCAGATTGTTTTCCAAAGTGGTTTCACTATTTCATGTTCCCAGCAGCAATATACGATGGTTCCAAAATCTCCACATCTTCATCAACACTTGTTATTAACTGTCTTTTTTAGAATCCTTCTTGGTGTGAAGTAGTATTTCATTGTAGTTTTGACCTGCTGACCTGGGCTGGTTCACCCCTCTTTAGGCAACTTGTTGGTGTCACCACTGCTCACCTGTTCCTGGGAGGTCACCACATTGATCATTGATGCCAAACTTAGTGCAGTCACCCAATCAATTGGCAAAATGTACTAGAGTTCAGAACTCCTGGGCTCAAGCAAATGTCCCTGCCTCAACCTCCCAAGTCGCTGGAACTACAGGCTCATGCCACCACACCCAGTTCATTGTGGGTTTTGATTTACTTTTCCCTACTGGCTAATGACGTTAAGCATCTTCCCATGTGCTTACTGGCTATTTGTATGTCTTTTTTGGAGAAATGTTTATTTAAATCCTTTGCCCATTATTTAATTGGACATTTGTCTTTTTACTACTGATGTGTAAGAATTCTTTATATATTCTAGATAAAAGTCCCTTATTGAATATATGATCTGCAAAAATTTCCTTTTATTCTGTGGATTGTCTTTTCACTTTCTTGATGGTATCCTTTGAAGTACAAAAGCTCTAAATTTTCATACAGTCTAGTTAATCTATTTTTTTTTTAGTTGCTTATGCTTTTGGTGTCATATCTAGAAAACCATTGCCTAATTCCAGGTCATGAAGATTTACTCCTATTTTTATTTTTTCTGAGAACTTTATAGTGTTAGCTCTTACACTGAGGTCTTGGACCCGTTAGAGTTTATTTTTGTATGTGACATGAGATAGAGGTCCAATTTCATTCATTTGTATATAGATATACAGTCATCCCAGAACCTAAAAGACATTGAATTTTTGGCACCTGTGAGAAGAACTACTTGACTCTATATGTGAGAATTTATTCTAGACTCTGAATTCTACTACATGTGTTGCTGGGCAGCTGCATGTTTGGAGGCCTCTCCCTGTACACTAGATGAAGCACTACGAGAAACCTCAACCTGGACAGGGAAGGGTTCTTGACTCTGAATGAGAAAGAATTCTCAAGCAAGTCAGATGAATGTAGGTAAGGAAGGAATTCATTAAAGTGAGAGCAGTAAATGAATGGCAGCTGCCTTGCAGGCAGTAGAGAGCAAGGAAGAGCGGAGGAAGGAAAAGAAATCTCACTGAACTCCTTTCAGCACTGGGCAGATCCCTTGCCAAGTCCTACAGCCAGGGTCACCTGGCATCCAGTGTTTGTTTAGATCTGCACAGCATGGAGACTAAGTCCCTACCCCAGGACTTGGGGGAGCTGCAGAGCACCGGATGGAGTACTATTATGTTCCAAGAACTTCCCAAAGGGAAAGAAAGGAGATTTTCAGGCAGGCTACTAAAGAGAATGATCATACAGCTGCAATCCTGTCTGGGTCACCCAGGCAATGGGAACTTACAAGCCCAAATCAGAGATTTCAGTAGCCACTTCCTACTTATCTAGAGTATCATAGAGATAGAGTGAAGCCTTGTGCTTAAGTCTGGAAAACAGAATGAAGCAGCAAAGTGACTAAGACACAACTAGAAGAGCACAGAGATAAAATGCAATAAAGGCAGATTTTATTTAAAGAGTACACGCTCAAAGAAAGGGGAGTGCAGGCCTCAAAGAAAGGGGAGTGCAGGCAACCTCAGAGAGGAGGCATGCTTAAGAGCTTAAGATTCTGTCTTTTAAGGCTGTCAAGAAGGGGGCAAAAGGCAGAGTAGGGGGAGGTAAGGCTTGACATGTGGTCTCATGATGTTTCTCTCTGGTGAGAAACATTATGTCACAATCCATACAGTCTGTCCATTAGATATTCTGTAAGATAAACTGAACACAAGGAATTTCTTGATCCTGTTCTTCTCCAAGTTAGTGGTTACCTTCAAGCAGTGGGGACATATCATTTAGAACTACTTGCCCTGCCCTAAGATAGGGTCAGCTGTTGGCTGATTACCAAAGAATGTTAGGAATCTTACCTCCTAACTCCGTTTTCTAATATGGAATCTAAGCCTTAAGATGGAGTCCCTCCTGTTCTTACTATACTGTTTATATTTTGGCACTTTTCATCATAGGCAGGAAAAATTAATTGTGATGCTTGTCCCAGGGCCCTGCCCTACTTCATATTGGCCCATATATCTACCCTTATACCTATAACTTGTGGGAGGGGGGAAATCCTGGGGCAAAATACCTTTGAAACCAAAATCAGTCAAAGGGAGAAATAAAGTGGGAGAAATCCATTTATTTCTTAGAAACAGTCATCCTGCATCTCTCTCGACCCGGCTGCAACAGAAGAGATACCACCCAACATCTCCGTTGCTTGCCCTTGTAATTACCTACTGATATGGAGATGGACTTCATCTCTCCACACCTTGGAAGCACCTACTGTATGGAGATGCACTAAGGCCAGATGAAAAATTATGGAAATACTGCAATTTTACTCACAATACCCATACCACACTGCCTTGACTACTAAGGCTTCGTAGTAAGCTTTAAAATTGGGAGGTTTGAGTCCTCTGAATACTGTGGCTTTTGAAAATAATTTGTCTCTTTTACTCTGACTGTTTTTACTATTTTTTTTGTCTTTGATTTTCTGCAGTTTTACTGTAATGTGTAAGGCATCTTCTTTCTTTTTTTTCCTTTTGGTATCGTTAATTGACAATTACATGAAGAACATTATGTTTACTAGGCTCCCCCCTTCACCAAGTCCCCCCTACATACCCCTTAACAGTCACTGTTCATCAGCGTAGTAAGATGCTGTAAAATCACAACTTGTCTTCTCTGTGTTGCACAGCCCTCCCCGTGCCCCCCCTACACTATACATGCTAATCATAATGCCCCCTTTCTTTTTCCCCGCCCTTATCCCTCCCTTCCCACCCCTCCTCCCCAGTCCCTTTCCCTTTGGTGACTGTTAGTCCATTCTTGGGTTCTGTGATTCTGCTGCTGTTTTGTTCCTTCAGTTTTCCTTTGTTCTTATACTCCACATACGAGTGAAATCATTTGGTACTTGTCTTTCTCTGCCTGGCTTATTTCACTGAGCATAATACCCTCTAGCTCCATCTATGTTGTTGCAAATGTTTTTTCTGTTTTTTTCTTATGGCTGAGTAATATTCCATTGTGTATATGTACCACATATTCTTTATCCATTCATCTACTGATGGACATTTAGGTTGCTTCCATATCTTGGCTATTGTAAATAGTGTAGTGATAAACATAGGTGTGCATCTGTCTTTTTCAAACTGGAGTGCTGCATTCTTAGGGTAAATTCCTAGAAGTGGAATTCCTGGGTCAAATGGTATTTCTATTTTGAGCATTTTGAGGAACCTCCATACTGCTTTCCACAATGGTTGAACTAATTTACATTCTCACCAGCAGTGTAGGAAGGTTCCCCTTTCTCCACAACCTCACCAACATTTGTTGTTCTTTGTCTTTTCGATGATGGCAATCCTTACTGGTGTGAGGTGATATGTCATTGTGTTTTTAATTTGCATTTCTCTGATGACAAGAGATGTGCAGCATCTTTTCATGTGTCTGTTGGCCATCTGAATTTCTTCTTTAGAGAACTGTCTATTCAGCTCCTCTACCCATTTTTTAATTGGATTATTTGCTTTTTGTTTGTTGAGGTGTGTGAGCTCTTTATATATTTTGGATGTCAATCCTTTATTGGATCTGTCATTTATGAATATATTCTCCCATACTATAGGATACCTTTTTGTTCTACTGATGGCGTCCTTTGCTGTACAGAAGCTTTTTAGCTTGATATAGTCCCACTTGTTCATTTTTGCTTTTGTTTCCCTTGCCTGGGGAGATATGTTCATGAAGATGTCACTCATGTTCATGTCCAAGAGATTTTTGCCTATGTTTTTTTCTAAGAATTTTATGGTTTCATGGCTTACATTCAGCTCTTTGATCCATTTCGAATTTACTTTTGTGTATGGGGTTAGACAGTGATCCAGTTTCATTCTCTTTCATGTAGCTGTCCAGTTTTGCTAGCACAATCTGTTGAAGAGACTGTCCTTTCCCCATTGTATGTCCATGGCTCCTTTATCATATATTAATTGGACATATATGTTTGGGTTAATGTCTGGAGTCTCTATTCTGTTCCACTGGTCTGTGGCTCTGTTCTTGTGCCAGTGCCAAATTGTCTTGATTACTATGGCTTTGTAGTAGAGCTTGAAGTTGGGGAGCGAGATCCCCCCACTTTATTCTTCCTTCTCAGGATTGCTTTGGCTATTCGGGGTCTTTGGTGTTTCCATATGAATTTTTGAACTATTTGTTCCAGTTCATTGAAGAATGCTGTTGGTAATTTGATAGGGATTGCATCGAATCTGTATATTGCTTTGGGCAGGATGGCCATTTTGACGATATTAATTCTTCCTAGCCAGGAGCATGGGATGAGTTTCCATTTGTTAGTGTCCTCTTTAATTTCTCTTAAGAGTGTCTTGTAGTTTTCAGGGTATAGGTCTTTCACTTCCTTGGTTAGGTTTATTCCTAGATATTTTATTCTTTTTGATGCTATTGTGAATGGAATTGTTTTCCTGATTTCTCTTTGGTTCATTGTTAGTGTATAGGAAAGCCACAGATTTCTGTGTGTTAATTTTGTATCCTGCAACTTTGCTGAATTCCGATATTAGTTCTAGTAGTTTTGGAGTGGAGTCTTTAGGGTTTTTTATGTACAATATCATGTCATCTGAAAATAGTGACAGTTTCACTTCTTCTTTACCAATCTGGATTCCTTGTATTTCTTTGTTTTGTCTGATTCTCATGGTTAGGACCTCCAGTACTATGTTGAATAACAGTGGGGAGAGTGGGCATCCCTGTCTTGCTCCCAATCTCAGAGGAAAAGCTTTCAGCTTCTCGCTGTTCAGTATGATGTTGGCTGTGGGTTTATCATATATGTCCTTTCTTATGTTGAGGTACTTGCCTTCTGTACCCATTTTGTTGAGAGTTTTTATCATGAATGGATGTTGAATTTTGTCAAATTTTTCAGCATCTTTGGAGATGATCATGTGGGTTTTATCCTTCTTTTTGTTGGTGTGGTGGATGATGTTGATGGATTTTCGAATGTTGTACCGTCCTTGCATCCCTGAGATGAATCCCACTTGGTCATGGTGTATGATCCTTTTGATGTATTTTTGAATTTGGTTTGCTAATATTATGTTGAGTATTTTTGCATCTACATTCATCAGGGATATTGGTCTGTAGTTTTCGTTTTTGGTGGGGTCTTTGCCTGGTTTTGGTATTAGGGTGACATTGGCTTCATAGAATGCATTTGGGAGTATTCCCTCCTCTTCTGTTTTTTGGAAAACTTTAAGGAGAATGGGTATTATGTCTTTTCTGTATGTCTGAGAAAATTCCAAGGTATATCCATTTGGCCCAGGGGTTTTGTTCTTGGGTAGTTTTTTGATTACCACTTCAATTTCATTGCTGGTAATTGGTCTGTTTAGATTTTCTGTTTTTTCTGGATCAGTCTTGGAAGGTTGTATTTTTCTAGGAAGTTGTCCATTTCTCCTAGGTTTTCCAGCTTGTTAGCATATAGATTTTCATAGTATTCTCTAATAATTCTTTGTATTTCTGTGGGGTCCATTGTGATTTTTCCTTTCTCATTTCTGATTCTGTTGATTTGTGTTGAGTCTCTTTTTCTCTTAATAAGTCTGGCTAGAGGCTTATCCATTTTGTTTATTTTCTCGATGAACCAGCTCTTGGTTTCATTGATTTTTTCTATTGTTTTATTCTTCTCAATTTTATTTATTTCTTCTCTGATCTTTTTTATGTCCGTCCATTTGCTGACCTTAGGCCTCATTTGTTCTTCTTTTTCCAATTTCGATAATTGTGACATTAGACTGTTCATTGGGGATTGTTCTTCATTCTTTAAATATGCCTGGATTGCTATATACTTTCCTCTTAAGACTGCTTTTGCTGCTTCCCACAGAAGTTGGGGCTTTGTGTTGTTGTCATTTATTTCCATATATTGCTGGATCTCCATTTTAATTTGGTCATTGATCCATTGATTATTTAGGAGCATGTTGTTAAGCCTCCATGTGTTTGTGAGTCTTTTTGCTTTCTTTGTACAATTTATTTCTAGTTTTATACCTTTGTGGTCTGAAAAGGTGGTTGCTAGGATTTCAATCTTTTGGAATTTACTGAGGCTCTTTTTGTGGCCTAGTATGTGGTCTATTCTGGAGAATGTTCCATGTGCACTTGAGAAGAATGTGTATCCTGTTGCTTTTGGATGTAGAGTTCTATAGATGTCTATTAGGTCTATCTGTTCTAGTCTGTTTTTCAGTGCCTCTGTGTCCTTACTTATTTTCTGTCTGGTGGATCTGTCCTTTGGAGTGAGTGGTGTGTTAAGGTCTCCCAAAATGAATGCATTGCATTTTATTTCCTCCTTTAATTCTGTTAGTATTTGCTTCACATATATTGGGGCTCCTTTATTGGGTGCATTTATGTTTATAATGGTTATATCCGCTTGTTGGACTGAGCCCTTTATCATTATGTAATGTCCTTCTTTATCTCTTGTTACTTTCTTAGTTTTGAAGTCTATTTTTTCTGATAGTAGAATTGCAACACCTTCTTTTTTCTCCCTGTTGTTTGCATGAAATATCTTTTTCCATCCCTTGACTTTTAATCTGTGCATGTCTTTGAGTTTTATGTGAGTCTCTTGTAAGCAGCCTATAGAAGGGTCTTGCTTTTTTATCCATTCTATTACTCTGTGTCTTTTGATTGATGCATCCAGTCCATTTACATTTAGGGTGATTATTGAAAGCTATATACTTATTGCCATTGCAGGCTTTAGATTCGTGGTTACCAAAGCTTCAAGGTTAGCTTCTTTACTACCTTACTGTCTAACTTAACTCACTTATTGGGCTATTATAAACACAGTCTGATGATTATTTCTCTCCCTTCTTATTCCTCCTCCTCCATTCTTCATATGTTGGGTGTTTTATTCTGTGCTCTTTTTAGGAGTGCTCCCATCTAGAGCAGTCCCTGTAAAATACCCTGTAGAGGTGGTTTGTGGGAGGCAAATTCCCTCAACTTTTGCTTGTCTGGGAATTGTTTAATCCCTCCTTCATATTTTAATGATAATCGTGCTGGATACAGTATCCTTGGTTCAAGGCCCTTCTGTTTCATTGCGTTAAATATGTTGTGCCATTCTCTTCTGGCCTGTAGGGTTTCTGTTGAGAAGTCTCAAGATAGCCTGATGGGTTTTCCTTTGTAGGTGACCTTTTTCCTTTCTCTGGCTGCCTATAATACTCTGTCCTTGTCCTTGATCTTTGCCATTTATATTATTATGTTTCTTGGTGTTGTCCTCTTTGGGTCCCTTCTGTTTGGAGTTCTGTGTGCTTCCGTAGTCTGAGCAACTATTTCCTCCCCCAGTTTGAGGAAGTTCTCAGCCATTATTTCTTCAAAGACAGTTTCTATCTCCTTTTTTGTCTCTTCTTTTTCTGGTACCCCTATAATGCGGATATTGTTCCTTTTGGATTGGTCACACAGTTCTCTTAATATTGTTTTATGCCTGGAGGTACTTTTATCTCTCTCTGCATCAGCTTCTATGCATTCCTGTTCTCTGGTTTCTATTCCATCAATGGCCTCTTGCATCTTATCCATTCTGCTTATAAATCCTTCCAGAGATTGTTTCATTTCTGTAATCTCCCTCTGGACGTCATCCCTTAGCTCTTGTATATTTCTCTGCAGCTCTGTCAGCATGTTTATGATTTTTATTTTGAATTCTTTTTCAGGGAGACTAGTTAGTCTGTCTCTGCAGATCCTCTCTCAGGGGTTGTCTGAACTATTTTGGACTGGACTAAATTTTTTTGCCTTTTCATGGTGATATTGGTGGCTGTAGGCAGGTTGCAGGTGTGTCAGCTGGGAGAAGAAAGTCCTTTCCTGCTTGCTTGATGCCTTGCCCTTCTCCGCTGCCTGTGTCGGTTACCCACACTCCTGGAGCAGCCACTGGGTTAATCCCCTAAACTGCTGTGGGCAGAGTCTCTGTCAGAGCAGAGCGGAGCCCTGCAGGGAGTGGCAGGCACGCCAGGTGCACTCCTCTGTGATAGCGGTGCCCCTGCTGGGCAGCTGTATTCCAACAGTGGCCTTTGGGTCTGGCCCGGGCGGCTGTGCAACGAGCTGGGATTCCAGTCGGCTGCTGGGAGCACGGGTGCTCCCTCTGGCCCCGCTGCAGATGCGTGCCAGCCTCTCCCGTGCCCCTTTGGCGCTGCCGCTGCTGGCATGTGCAGGCCTCTCTCGGGCTGCTCAGTCACCACCGCTGCAGGCTTGTGCGGACCTCTCCTGGGCTCCTCTGTTGTCACTGCCGCTGGCGCACGTGTGGACCGCTTCCAGGCTGCTGCTCGGTTGCCACCACAGAGGGCTCGCACGAGTCGGTCCCGGTCCCCTCTGGCGCTGCTGCCCCTGGCACATGCTGCCACTCTCCCACTACTGGGCTGGTGTGTCGGGGTCTGCGCCAGTTGGAGGAACGACTAACAGGCTGCTTAGTGCCGTGAGGGACTTCAGAGCTGCGCTGCTGCCCAGGGTTTAGGGCCCCTAATGTTTCCCGGGATTCCCAGCTGCTGGTTAAGTGTTCGGGGATGACTTCATCCAGCTGTGGGGTCCCTGTCTCTTTAAGACTTGCAAAAAGCACTCGCTTTTCTTTTGTCTCAGGGGCGCTGATTGCGGGGACCTTCCCGCAGGTTTTACTTTTCTGTTTCTCTAATATCCAGCACCCCATGAACCATGTGTCTGTGCTCCGGGTGCGGATTTCTAGAGCTGGTTGTTTAGCAGTCCTGGTCTTTCACTCCCTCCCCGTTCCGACTCCTTTCTTCCTGCCGGGTTCTGGGGTGGGGGGCGTTCAGATCCCGCCTGGCCGTGGCTTGTATCTTACCCCCTTCGTGTGATAATGAGTTCTCGCAGATGTAGATGTATCCTGGCTGTTGTACTGTATCCACTGGTGTCTCTTTTAGGAATAGTTGTATTTATTGTATTTTCATAAATATATATGTTTTTGGGAGGAGATTTCCACTGAAGTACTCATGCTGCCATCTTTTCATGATCCTCTGCATTTTCTTTTATATTTATTATGTTTAGGATTTATTGGGTTCTTAAATGTATGATTTGATGTGTTTCATCAGCTCTGGAAAAACTTGAGCCCTTTTTTCTTCAGATATTGCCTATGATTTAGAACTTTTCATGGTGATATCTGTGTCTCTTACCTACTCCTCTACATATTCTATCTTTTTACTTCATTATGTGTCATCTGGGACATTTTCTTCTGACCTATATTCCAGTCCATTAATTTTCCCTTATGCTATAACTGTTTCATTTCTTATGTTTGGTTATTATCATTTTAAGTTCCAGAACTTGCAATTTTTTCCTGTTTAAATCTGCTGTATCATTTTTTGAAGTTTCTAGTTCTCAGCCAGATTTTCCATTCTTGGCTTTTTTCCCTTGAACATAAAAAGAATAGTTGTTTTGTAATCTATGCTGATAATTTCAATATCCAGAGACTCTGTGAGTCTATTTATATTATCTAATGTACCTATTGTTTTTATTCATGCTGTCTTACATCCTTGGGTTATCTTTGTGTGCTGGACATTGTTTTTGAAATTTTATTTACAGAAATACCTTGAGGCTGAAGATAATATTGTCTTCCTCTAAAGAGACTTTATTACTTTTCTCGCTCCTAAGGGTACTAGCAACCTGGAACCACCTGACTCTGAAATTTTCACCCTAGCCCTCTGAGGCTGCCAGAATTGCAACTCAGCATTTTCCAGAACAAAATGCCTTGGTGTTTTTTTTTCCCCCGAGGGAAGGCTTCTTTTCTCCACTTTCCCACCCTCTTCAGAATCTTAGCATCTCATTTCAGTAATTCCTCAAATCTTATATTTCTCTGATGCTTTTAAGATGCAAAGGTTTGGTTTGTTTTTATTGGCATGGGGGTTTATTTGAATCATCTAGGGCTTCATATCCAGAAATGGTGGTCCCACTGACTCTCACTTAGGGATCTAGTAGGCAGCAGTATCTTTGGAGAAAATATGGTCCTCACTGTTATGGGATAAATCACAATTTGTCTAAGTCAATCACTGTAACCCCCTTCCTCTATGCTTGAGGTGGGTAAAGAAGACACAAGAGGAAAACTCCTGGGAACTTGTGGAGGCATTTTTGCCCTTTTGAAAGACAGCTGTTTGGGAACCAGAGCGCTTTCTCTTCCTTGTGCTTTGGGATGATGTTATGTAAAGAAGTCACACTTGAATCTGTGCCAGCTCTCTTATTACTGAGGAAAAAGCCAAGAAAATTGCAGATATCAACTCATGGCTCTTAATATTGTTGAGTCACTTAAAAACCCTGGAACCATCTGCTTCCAGGCTTCTTAAGGAAACAATAAACATTATTATTGTTTCACTGTTAATCATTTTCATGGTTATTATTTCTGTTGTGTGCAGTCCAAGGCATTCCTAACTGATGTATTATCCTTCAAGACTCAGTTTTAAATGTCACTTCCTCAGGGAGGCCTTCCTGAAACCTCCTAGATCAACACATTCAATAGCATTTCCCTTTAGTACCCCTCATCATATTTATAATTATTTGTTGAATGGTAGTCTTTCTCTCTAAACTGTAAGCTCCATGAAAAGAGTCATCATAGTCAACTCCTACAGCCCAGACCAGTGCCAGGTATGATAGCCTCTAAATAAATAACTATCCAAATAAATAAATAAGGGATCAAGAGCACAAGTGGAAGGAGAAACTGAATAAAAATCCTGGAGGATGTAAATTAAAATTTGTACAGTTATTCTTCTTATAACATTAAAAAAATTTTAAGCTCAAAGAATCATTACAGAAAGGTTGGAATGGCCATCGTGAGAACTGGGTGTGAGTGTTTATCTTGCAGAAACAAAAGTTGCCAAGTAGTGTTAAATACCCAGCTGGGATTAGAAGCCATAAATGTGCATTGGCATAAATCAGCAGAATCATGAGGTTTCTCCTAGCAGTGCTCAGCTGTCTGGGTGTCAGGGAGGCATCAGGTAATCGGATTGATCCAAAGTGGGGCTCTCAGGACAAGCTGCTTTCTGAGGGTGGATCTCTGGTGAAGTAAAGAAAAGGGGATGTGGGGGGGACTGGATAATATGGGTGAATGTAGTGACCACAATGTTGCTTATGTGAAATATTCATAAAATTGTGTATCAGTGATCTTAATAAAAAAAGGAAAAAGTGAATGTGGTATTTTATTTCCACTTTTTCAATGAATTAAGCCTTTTAGAACTCAACAGCTTCCCCTATTATCCAGACTGGAGAATATTCCCTAGCTGAAGCATTCACCCCCAAAGTCTTCCCCTATCACCCATGGAAATGTTTGACAGGGATTTGTAAATTTCCTAAAAAGTGTGTGTGTGTGTGTGCATGCCTGCATGTGTATGTGCATTTTTCTGGGGAGAGTATCTATAGCTTCAACCAGACTCCAGAAAGGCAAGACCACTGACTTGGGGATGGCTCCTAGCTGTGTGCCACATTGTGGATCCACAGGGTGAATCAAGACTTGACTGATGGGTAGTCATGGCCCTGATTACTGACAAATGGTGGCATGGCCCAGTAGAAATGTGTAGACTTCAGAGTCAGAGGTATGGGCTATGCCACTTAGTTCCTCAGTTTTCTCTTCTATAAAATGGGAATGATAATCCTTATCTCAGAGGTCTGTTGTAAAGATTAAATGAGTTAATACATATGAATGCTGAGGGCCAGGCCCAGTACTCAGTAAGGGCTAGCTAATGGCTAGTGATGCACCAGGACACACATTCAAGAACAAAGACATTGAATCATGAGGCAACAATCGGGGGCATTTGCTGATCTTATACAAAGCAGATAATCTCTCCCCTCTTATACTTACTGTGTGATATGGGGCAAGTTCCTTAACTGCTCTGTGCCTCAGTTATCTCATCTGTAATTTGCAGATAATAATAGTGCCTACCTCATAGGATTGTTGTAGGGATTCCATTCTGGCTCAGAGCAGTGACTCCAACTCACTAAATGCTGGTTGTGGGGACCAAGACTGCCTGCTTATAACCTTTTGCCCCGGAATAGCCACATGTCCAGATGGTCCCCTCCTTGGGGCAGTATGCGAAGTGTATGTATGTTGATGGCTTAGAGCTGGCCAAACCCAGGTCAGTCTTATCAATGGAAACCTCTTAATGGGAGGCAGACCCCTGTGATGAAGGTTTGGTTCCTTGGGGCACTGATCACACAGGAATGATCCCTTCTAGCAAAACACATTGCTATAGTCATAAATCACACCCCCTCTTTAGCACACAGAGTCTTTGTCTCTTCATCCCATATAAGCAGTTCCCTCCCTGTCTACCAGAGTGGTGCACAACCCTGTCCAGCCTGCTCTTCCTGCACTCCCTGACCTAAGTCCCAGTAGACCCTCATATCTCCTACACTGTCTCTGGGTCTTTTCTTCAGTCTCTCAAGTGCTTTCCTATCACAACTTGCCTACTTGGGTGTGCAATCAGCCTTGTGGTCACATACTGGTATTTTTATTATTACTGTCTAGGGACATTCAGGCTCCTGGCTTTGATCCAATTGATTCTACAGCTTTCCTCACACTGAAACCTCCACAGCTCATGAAGCACCTGCACACAGACCTTGTCTGTCTCACAGCAGCCTTACGAGGGGAGAATCGAGACCCAAAGAGAGTAAGTGATGAGCCCTGGGGCCCTCCACCCGGCACCTTCCTCACAGCAGCCCCTTCCAAGAGTTTCCCCCTTTCCCTTCCAGGTTGCCATCTATAACAGTTCAACTAATGAAATCCCACACATCCATAAAGCTTTCGTTCTGAATGCCCCCTCTCAGAATTCCCTGTCCCGAACCATTGGTATGACATGGTGCAGTTCTGCAGACTCCCAGGGACAGATAGGCAGGTCCAGTCCTGTACCAGTCCCTGTTCCTTGCACAGAGAATGTCTTCTCTAGAGAGCTGCTGAATGAAGGAAATTAAAGACTTGATGATTCTACTCTTCCAAGGCATTCACATGTGCAAGGGAAGGGAGGATGAGTCACTGGGGACCAAGAGACTGAATGCACAGGCCGACGGTGGCCAGAGCACATGACAAAGTGGGGCTCTGTGGACACCTGCCCAAGAGACTGATTCCTTGTCTACAGTAAACCACCCAGGAAATCTGTAAATCAGGTTCGTAAAAAGTCAGACTATCTGTAGCAACAAAAGGAAGCCAACAGTAACTTCTGGAACAAATGGCTCAAAATGGCCAGGACTTGATTAATACTGACAGCTTCCCTAATTTGTATCCCCACTGCAACTTAGAATCAACCAGAGAAAGCCAAATAGGCACCCCCAGCCAGTCATATGGGATGCCCAGCTTCTAGTTAGCTCTCTTACAGCTTCCCCATGCCAACGGCCTCTAGTGAGGGTGCACTGGAAGCCTTCCCTGTTTTCCATAAAGCTTTCCCACTCTTCCGCCTGCCTTTGAGTCTCTGCTAAAATGCGAGTGACAGTGGCTGACTTTCTCTCTATAGCCAACTCTGAATAAACAGCCTTAGCTTTTCTCATTTGGTTGGTCTTCATTTCTACCAGACCCAGGAGTGAAAGCGCATGAAGCACCGGTCCAGACTGTCCCGTCAGTTCCCATGTCCCCCCTGGGGTGGAGCTCTGAGCCCTCAGACCACAGAGTCACTGGCTGCCTCACAGGAAACACTGATCAGACCTTTGGACACAGCTGAGTGAGGACTGGAGAAGCCGGATTTACTTGGATTAAATCCCGCAGGCATGGAATCACAAAAGAGTTTTTGTTAGATGCTACTCAGAAGGGAGGGGCTCCAGAGACCTGGGAAAGGGTAGGACAGTTGAGATAGGGAAACAAGGGAAGGGCAGGAACTTTGCATAGCATAAGAGCCAGGGATTGCCCGGAGCTGCCTTGGTAGAATGGAGAATTGAGTCAGGATTCTTACCTAACCTCCACCAAGCTTCTTTGTTCACTCCACAAATGTTTACTGAGTGCATAGTATATACCAGGTACTGTTCTAGGTGCTGGAGATATGACAGGTAAAGCCACTGACTTTGTGGAGTTCACACCCTAGTGGAGGAAGACAGATTGTAAATGACCAAAAACTTCAGAAGTGGTAAGTGCCCTGAGGGGAATAAAGTAGGATGCAGCCCTAGAGGAGGGACGCTGGGAGTGGGAAAAGCATTAGGAAGGGTGGCTGAAGAGGGCCTCTGAAGGAATGACATTTGAGCTGACACCATAAAGAACTGGCAAAGCAGCTCTCAGGGGAAGTAGTTTTGCAGGCAGAGGGAACAGCTTAAGGCCTTTGCAGGCCCTGAGGTGGGACTAGGTTTGACTTGTTCAGTAAGGACTAAACAAGGCCAGTGTGGCTAGGGCATTGTGAACAGAGGGCAATAGTGAAGGAGGAGACCAGAATGAAGGCTCAGGTCATGCCCTGCATGAAGGAACTTCCAGGTCATGTTAAGAGTTTAGATTTTATTTTATTCTAAATACAATGCAAAGCTATTGAAAGAAGGCACTGAATGGTCGGCCTGCCTCAGCCATTTTGTCAAGGCCTTAGAAGAGCTCCTTTGCTGAGATCTTGTCAAGATTCTGACAATTAGGTGAGGTATTTATGTCTTGAGTGGAGGGGAGGAGGGGGCAGCATTGAGGAGAAAGAGCGTGCTCTAAATCACAACCAGAATCCCGTACTCAGTAGGACAAAACAGGCCACAGAATGTGTGTAAACTCCCAAAATTGTACACTAACTTATTGAGTGTGTATCCTATTTTAGGGAGGAACCCAGAGGTTTTTCAGACTCTCAGAGGAGTCTCTGTGACCAAAAGCAGTTAGAAGAACATTGGCCTACATGTTTGCATATGCATGTCATCTTAGTGAGGACCCACAGATGTCATGGCCGTGAAGGCACAGGAGAGAGATGCTTTTCACTGTGTACCATGTGCTTTACCTATTTAAAAAAATCCACTTCAGGGGGGGTTAACATCCAAAATACATAAAGAACTCACACACCTCAATACCCAAAAAACAAATAACCCAATTAAAAAATTAGCAGAGGACCTGAACAGACACTTCTGCAAAGAAGAAATTCGAATGGCCAACAGGCACATGAAAAGTTGCTCCACATCACTAATTATCAGGGAAATGCAAATTAAAACCACAATGAGATATCACCTCACACCAGTTAGGATGGCCAACATCCAACAGACAAGAAAGAACAAATGCTGGCAAGGATGTGGAGAAAGGGGAACCCTCCTACACTGCTGGTGGGAATGTAAACTAGTTCAACCATTGTGGAAAGCAATATGGAGGTTCCTCAAAAAACTAAAAATAGAAATACCATTTGACCCAGGAATTCCACTCCTAGGAATTTACCTGAAGAAAACAAGTTTCCAGATTCAAAAAGACATGGACTCCTATGTTTATCATAGCACTATTTACAATAGCCAAGATATGGAAGCAACCTAACTGTTCATCAGTAGATGAATGGATAAAGAAGAGGTGGTACATATACACAATGGAATACTATTCAGTCATAAGAAAGAAACAAATCCTACCATTTTCAACAACATGGATGGAGCTGGAGGACATTATGCTCAGTGAAATAAGCCAGGCAGAGAAAGACAAATACCAAATGATTTCCCTCATTTGTGGAGTATAACAATGAAGCAAAACTGAAGAAACAAAATAGCAGCAGACTCAGAGACTCCAAGAAGGAACTAGTGGTTACCAAAGGGGAGGGGTGTGGGAGGGTGGGTGGGGAGGGAGGGAGAAGGGGACTGAGGGGTACTATGTTTAGTACACATGGTGTGGGGGAGCACGGGGAGAACAGTGTAGCACAGAGAAGGGACATAGTGGATCTCTGGCATCTTGCTGCACTGATGGACAGTGGCTGCATTGGGTTATGGGTGGGGACTTGATAATATGGGTAAATGTAGTAACCACATTTTTTCATGTGAAACCTTCATAAGAGTATATCAATCATACCTTAAAAAAAAAAAGAGGTGGTACATATACACAATGAAATATTATTCAGCCATAAAAGGAAACCAAATCCTACTGATGCTGGGGTTCTTGTTTGCAGAGTTGAAGAATGAACTTAGCAAACAGTCAAGGTAGGAGAACCAGAGCTTTTATTTAGAAATAAAGTGAGAGGAAAGAGCTCTTGGCTCTCGCCAGGAGGGGACAGGAGAGCCCAGGGTGGTACATTGTCTAGGAGATTTATAGGCAGTTGAGGATTTTTGGGAATTGAGGGCTTAGGGTGTGGACTTGTACCACCTGCCCTGCCCTCAAGGTGGGCTGGGTTGTTGTATGTTTGCTAGGGATGTTTACAGTGAAGTCATGGGTTATGCTGAGATACCCTTGTGGAACACTCCAGACCAAGCTGCTCCTGGCCTTTTGACCTTTAACTGCTGTCACTGAAGATGTCTATATTCCTAGTCTGGTATCTTTACCCTAGAGATTTAGTGTGACCTTGACTTTGCATAATGCTGAACACAGAGTTTCCATAGGGACTTTACATTGTTACATTGCTTTGACTGTAAATATCCCGCCTTGCTTTTTCCGGAGGCCCTCACCCTGCTCTGTCTAAGCCCATGGTCCCTGTCTCACTACCATTTACAACAACATGGATGGAGCTAGACGGTGTTATGCTCAGTGAAATAAGCCAGGCAGAGAAAGACAAGTACCAAATGATTTCACTCATCTGTGGAGTGTAATAACAAAGCAAAACTGAAGGAACAAAACAGCAGCAGGTTCAACAGACTCCAAGAAGGGACTAGTGGTTACCAAAGGGGAGGGGTGGGGAAGGGCAGGTAGGGAGGAAGGGAGAAGGGGATTAAGGGGCATTATGATTAGCACACATACTGTAGGGTGTTAATGGGCAAGGCAGTACAGCATGGAGAAGACGAGTAGAGACTATAGCATCTTACTATGCTGATGGACAGTGACTGCAATGGGGTTGGGGAAGGAATTGATAATATGGGTGAATGTTGAAACCACAATGTTGAAACCTCATGTGAAACCTTCCTAAGGTTGTATATCAATGATGCCTTAATTTTAGAAAAGTTCACTCCAGTGTAAAGGACTGAAGCTGGACAAGAATGGATGGAGTGGCGAGGAGGATGCAAAAGTGTTGGTGTTGCCAGGGCAGGGCTGTGACAAACACACTGGCCCTAACTGGACTCACCCCACCCCTAACCTGCACTCACTCCTCACTCTGACACACTTACCCCAGAGAGGTGGTCCAGGCAGGAGGCTGCACCTCACCCTGAGCCACAGAGGGCTTGGTGGCTCAACGAATGCCAACTGCATTGCTCTGCAGGAGTGGCAGTAACAGATCACCTACCTGGAGATGCCCTTTGTTCAGGTCATTGAAACCACCGTCCTCTGGCTGCGTCCCAGGCTCCTCTGAGCTCGGCACCTTCACAGACAGAAGCCTGGCCTCCGGAGCACGGCACCCTGCCCAACCCCACAGGAGCTCCAGGCTCAGGTCTGAGCACACCTGTCAGTGGCTTTTATGAAGGGCCCATTCCCAGCACCTTGCTTGGGCATTTTGCTTTGAGTAAAACTTTCCCCTGCTCTACCTCGTATCTGTGCCAGCCCTAGGCGGGCAGCTGGAGGCAGAGACAGAGATACTTTCCCTTATTCTCTCCAGAATCTTGGCTTTGTTTTGCTTTGCCTTTCCACAAATAGGTCTGCCTGGCCTTCAGGACCCACCTATTCTCAGCAATCAACCAGTGGGCAGGGACCAGCCTCCCTTGGGCGTTCAGATCACTAGTGATCTAGGGCCACAAGTTTGGGAGTGGAGTCAGCTGCTGATGAGAGGTCCCTGGCAGGATGAAGAGCAAGCAAGGGCCTCCTGGTCCACACTTGGGGAAAGTACCAGAGTGGCTCTGTGCAGGTCAGTTAAACCACAGAGCTGCCCTCCTGCTGTGAAACAATTCAGACATTTCAATGGCTTCCTCCTAGGGCCTCCGTACTGGACAGGGGTGCCAGAATAGTCAGTCATACTTGTGTTGCCAATTAGAATTTCCCACCCATTCTTCTTAATTGAAATTAATAATAATACCAGCCAGTATTTGTGGCCAGGCACTGTTTAGCTAAAGACTTTATGGATATCACCTCATTTAAACCCGACAGAACTCTGAGGTGGTGGCACGGTGATGTCCCCCCGTCACAGCTAGCAGCTCAGGGAGCTCGGGTGGGAGCCCAGCAGTGTGGGAATACGACACCTACAGCTGCTCAGCCAGGAAAACGAAGTGGCTCTCAGAAGGGCCCCACAATCTTGCATCAAATGGGATCCAATCTCTCGCCGAATAACCAGAGAACAAAAGCATGAATCCTGACTGAGAACACAGCGCAGGGCCCCTGCCAGCCTGCAGTCCCTGGCTCAGCACTCCTGGACCTCTTGAGCCATCTCCTCTGTAAAGTAAGGGGACAGCCTGCACTTTGTGGTCCTCCCAGCTCCAAAGGTCTACACAGTATTTTAGATAAAAGCATAAGGTCCTCCTCCTGGGATACTGGCTCTCCTGTTAGCAGTTGTTCCTGCCCCATGCGGGAAAGGTGTTGGGCCAGGAGTCAGGAGACCTGGGTTCTGGCTTCAGCCATGCTTCTAAAGTCAAGTGTGCAGCATCCCCTGCCTCATTTTTCTCAACTGATAAGTGGAAGTAACATCCACCAGCCACCTCACTGTATAAGGTTTCAGAGAAGATCAAAGCAGATAATGAATCTAAAAAGCCCTTGGAAGTTGTGAGATTCTGTGCACAGTGAGGAATTCTGGGCAGTGGTGTTTCTCTTCCCATCTCCCTATTAGTGTTTCCCAGACTCTGAGATGAGGAGAAGACCTGAGGTGCGAGAAGGGCAGGCAGTAAAGAGCATAACCACCCCTCCTCAAGCTTCCAAAACAGTTACCCACTCTGGCCAGGCTGCCCTTCCTGTGGCAGATGGCCCTTCCCTGTGGTGGAAGGAAAGCAAAATAGGATTGAACTGCCTCAGGTGGCTGAGGAGACACAGCCAAGGGAGTGGGGAGGGTGACAACTCAAAAACAGGTTTTCCTTCTGATGCTGGTCCCTGGGCTGACTCATCAAGACTTCACAGAAAAAGCTTCAGGTTGCTGACCCCAAACCTGACAAGTCATTGGTTAAGCAGAGTGATGGAGCACCTACTATGTCCCAGAGTTTAGGAGTTCCTGTGGCACTGGCTGAGCCAGCAGAGGCCTGGGAACATGGACATGCAGAGAATCAAGTTGGAGCAGCAGACCAAAGCCAGGCTGGGGAAGCAGCGGAGCCAGGCTGGAACATCAGACTGCACGTGAGGCCACTGAGCAGGGCCCGACAGGCCTCTCGGCTCAGGCTCAGGAAGAGCAGTGGTCACCTTAGAGTCCCAGAGATCTCACCGGGGCCTGAGGCAGCAGCCACGTTCCAGGGGCATCTGTGCAGTTGTGTGGTCAGAGGGGCTAGCGGAGTCACCTCCTGGCTTAGCCTGAGCCTCCTCTGCAGAGGGCCTCTGCCCACCGCTGCTGACGCCAGGTCCTTAGTGTGGACAGTCTCCCCTTGTTCTGTAATGAGATGCCTGCGGGACTAATGCACCAGTTCTTTCCCCTCAAGAGTTCTTTAGCCACATAAATTAAATTAAACAGTTCCTTCATGGTTTGTGTCCCTTGTTCATTTGGGCCAATAGCTCAGTGGACATTTCTAAGCATTCTGCTAAAAGTTTCCCCTCACACAAGCAGCGACCAAAATTTTATCATATAGTCCTCAATGCCAGGCCATGAAAGGAAAACCAAGAGGTAGAAGGCAAAGTCCCTGTTCTTAGCAATTTATAATCTAGCTACGGAAAAGTTAATGACATAAAGATGCAGCCTGCCTATAATCCCACCTTGCTAAGAGCCTTGTGGATTGTGCAGCTGGAGGGGGGAGGTCATGCTATGCTGGCATATACTTCTTGGAAGAGGTGGCATTTGAACTGACCTTGATGGATGAGGAGGGTGTGTGGGATGGGAAGAAGGAAAGAAGGCATTCCATGGATGCCGTGAGCAATGTATTGATCACGGTCACTGTCATCCACATAGGAAGTAAGGAGAGCTTAATTAGGAGGTGGCCTCAGAATAGATGAGGACACATAACTATGTGAAGGGTAGGAAGTCTTTGGGCTAAGAGGACTGGACATGATATGGGATCTCATTCTGGGTTTGGGAGAAATTGCTACAATCTCTTTACCTGTAAAATGAAGGGAGTGGGCCAAACGACCTACAAAGTTCCTTATTGTTCTAGAATAAGGAGAGAAAGGGGTAAAGATGATGCTAGGTTTTGAAGAACAGTCCCAACAACAGGAGGTGAGAAGTCAGGAAAGGAAGTAGGTTTGAGGAGAAGACTTCAATTTTAAGTAAATGGAGTGGCCCCTTCCTCCCAGCTGTCCCACCACAGGCTAATCTGCCTCAGGCCTCTGAGGGTATCTGCTTTGTCCCTCCTCCAGGAGAGTGTGACCCCGGCTCCATCAAGGCCGGAGAAAGGAAGAGGAACTGGCCTTTGCACCAGGAAATTTGTCAGTTTCTCTCTCAGTGAATAAACACTTCATCATCAACAACACAACCTGGCTATGAAGCAGCAGTGTAGCCTAGCACGGCTGAGTTCCCAGAGGTGCGGGCAGAAATCTCCTAAATTGACCATTAGTTTCTATCACTCCAGGGAAAGGGGCACATCAAACAGGGATTAGGCAGTTACTGAAAAATAAATTGAAGTGTTTGGTTCCCACATACCTGTGTTCCAGGACCCAAATTAAGTTAGTACCTGGCATACAGGCAAACCTCCCAATGAGTGGTTCAGCCCAGGGTCCTCACCATTGGGTGTGCATAGCACCCCCATGGAGCCTAGACTGAGGACCTGGCACCTATATTTTAATAATCCCTGCAGACAATTGTCAGGTGTGTGAGAGACTCCCTGGCTTGGAGAGAGTTGCCATGGCCAGGGAAAGAGATGGATAGAGGTGGTTCTGGTAGGCGAGGGGCTCCCTGAGAGAGACTGAGGTGGGACTTAGAGGGTGGGTGTTCCAAGTACAGAGGAGAGGGAGAAGGGAAGGGCATTCCAGGCAAAGAGGCACACAGGCCCTGGCTGGGTGCTCCGCCTGTTTGGGTTGGGTGAAGCTGGAGAGGCAGGCTGCAGCCACAGGTCAAGGTTCTGAATGTCAACCTCAGAGCTAGCACTAGATCCTGAAGCTGCCAGGAGCAGGGCAAGCTGTGAGCACAGAAGGGAGACCCCTTCCAGCACTGGGAGCAGACATGGCCCTTGTTTGTCCACTTGGAGCCCGCAAGGTCTCTGAGCCGAGCCCCAGGCCTGGGGTCAGGAGGCAATGCTGCAGTATCTCCTGCCTCCGTGAGCCTCCCCTTCACAGCTGGCCTGGACTCTTCTACTCCTGACTTCAGGTCCTTGGTATGTATGCAATTCCTGGCTCCTTTGGCTGCCCTGCCTGCCTCTCTGGCCGCACTTTGGAGTTTTGTACCCTTATTCCTATCCTTTAATGTTTGCCTTCCTTAGGCCTTCAGCACCATCTGCCAAGATTAATTTGACATCAAACTGGCTTTCTCTAGAAGGGCAGGGAAACTTGAGGGCACAAGAAACAAGAATCATGTGAGGAGAATTATCGTGGCCTTTTCCTTGAGGCAGTCCTGAGGTTAGAGCCCTTGTCTCCAGTGACAGTCCACTGGAGAAAGAAATCATTTCTTGAGGCTCAGGTGGTAGAAATAACTTGCTCAGATTCTGGCCTATGGGGTCAGGCATGCTACCTGACCTTCCCTGCTTTGTTCTGTAACTCTGAAAGAGACATGTTCCTTAAACCATAAATAGGGCAAACACCATCTCCAGAGCCTGCTTCTCTGTATACCTCTGCTCTGCTTGGAAAAATTATTAGTTTTACTTATGGGATTAGGTAAGAGATTGGAAATTGAGTGCAGTGATCACATGAACCTTTCTTTTCTTGGAGGAACCTCTTTCAGGAGGCAAGATAGGTTTCTGTCATCTTCCTTACAATAGGACAAATTCACTATTTCTTGTTCTTAATTCACATCTGCAATTGATATTGGAATTGGTCACAGTACTATGTGTGGTCCAGTACATTAAGTGTAGTTCCAGACTCAAGAATGAAACAATAGACTACTTTGTTTCTCTCAAAATGTTAGCAGTCCTCAAGCCTCCCCTTCTTCCTGTGAGCAGGCCCATTTTCAAGAGAATCTTTGCCCTCAACAGCTGCTGAACATATTCCAGCCCACAGCACCTCACATTCTGGTCCTGCAACCCCAAGGCACAAAGAGCCTGTCAAGCTGGGAAGACATCACAGAACTGAGCCCTGGCGGCAATATGCTGCCAGATTTCTTAGTGAGGAAGACAAGTTCTGCTCAGACAGCAACATAACATTTCCCCCCATCCCTGGCATAGAGGCTGGGCCACTACCATCAACCTGCCATGAGAATGTGTTAGTATGCACTCTCTGTCTGGCAAATGCTTGCTAAATCTCGAGAGGCTCTGAGAGAGCATCCTCAGCAAAGTACTCCAGGCATCCCGATGGGTGGCTTTAAGAGTTCACACAATGCAGTCTTCATCTGTGTGGCATATCAGCTACAACAAATCTGAACAGTGTTGTTAATCCTGACACTGACATGCTTTTCTGTATGACTATAGGTTTCACCCACTTGCTATAATTTTTATTTTAGTTTTTATAACCTATGAAGTAGATAAGCTGAGTACTGTTGTTACTCCAGTTTTAGAGATGAGCAAGCTGACATTTAGCATGCCCAAGGTCACTCAGCTCTCAAATGGCAAGGCTGGTACCAGAATCTGGATCACGCTGGTTCTCCTACACTCTCTTCAGGACCCAGTGCTGAACCTCACTACCATGCAGCAGCATAAACTGCCATGGGCTCCCTGGGCCCTGGTAGCCACAAGGGAGGGTGGCTACTTGGGAATATTCTCTAAACTCCTATGGACAGAGCTGGGTGGAGGCTTGTGTTAGATGGACAGGTCCTGGCTAATTGTTCTCCCTCCCTGGTGATAGATAGAGTTTTATTAAACCTGTTTTATTAAATCTCTAAATAAGTTATGTTGAGACTATCATAGGAAGAATATCATCTGAGAAATCTTCCCAATTTAGCAGACAGTGAATATCCTCAAACATTCTGGGGGCTTAATCCAGAAACTCTAGCTTATGGCCATGTTTTCCAAACACTTATGTAAAAAGATGTGCACACGAGTTCAAATCAGTGAAAACAGTTGTCAAAATACTGATGATATTGTGAACCTGATGGCTGCCAAGGTTATATCAGATCAATTCATTCAATTCCATAAACATTTACTGAGCACTTCTGTTTTCAGAATGCCAATGGACAGACAGACACATGGCTCATGGCTGGATCGAGGCCAAGTCTGTCATCAAGGATTCCAGTACCTGCCATAGGGGCACCAATAGACTGAAATATGGAAATCAAAGCAAGAATAATTCTGGATTTCAGTTTCTGACCAAATTTAATGTCTCCAGAGCAGTGATTGGGAGACAGGGTGTCCTATCTGGTCCTCATTTTACCAAGCGGGTCACATCCTGTTTCTTCATCATTTCATCACTCTACAGCCGGCTCAGCCCTGATGGGGCAAGACAACAACCAGAAAGTGCTGGAATGTGACCAGAGCTGAGGCAGTGCTCACCAGTTCTTGTTCATGGGCTCATCCCACAAGCATTTATTAAATTCCTACTATGTACAAGGCAAGGCAGTAGATACAAAGGTAAACATGGTCAAGTGGTCCCCACCCTTCAGGTTCCTTGTAGGGTACAGGTCACAATAGGCTGTTCTCATAATTGTTGAGGGGTGAGCGAACTGGGCCAAGGTAAAAACAAATGGTCAGAAGAATGGCATTGGTGAAAGAGAATAGCAAGAAGCAGTGTGTCATGATTAGCAATAGAGTGGGTTTTCTGGAACAAAGGAGTTGAGCAACCATGATTCTGAGAGGCAGAAAGGCAAACACTAGGTTTTCTAACAGTGGTTGCTATGACCACAAACCAAAAGACAGAATTTCATGTTAGTTTCCGGGCCCTACCTGTACATATTGGTATTATCATCAGCATTATCTTGGAATAGGGACAATGTCTCACAGGAAACATTGGTTTAATGTGTGATTTAATTCAATACAAACAAGACTTCCTTAATCTATGACCAGAAAAAAAAATTTTAAGTGAACTCAGCTAAATGTCTCAAACATTTCACGTGCACACAACTTAAACAGTTAATAGCTTCTAAGTGTGAAGTTTGGTACAAATTACTGAATTTCCTCTTAGGTCTTTGCTTCCAAATCTGTTACGGTGGGGACTGTACACAGAGGAAGTGCTATATTCATGTTAGCTATATTATAATTAAATTATCATGTTAAGCTCAAAGTCAGAATACTCAGCCTATCTCCTCTCTTTCTCCTTCATATGTTCTATCCCTAGATACTCTTGGGTGAACATCTACTTATTATATAATCTTTTAAGAAACTTATTTTAATCCTTGAGACAGTGTCCACAAATTTAATCTGGTACTTCAAAAGTTGCTGAGACACTGGCAATTATTTCTTTAAACAGTATTTTCAGAGTACTAAATTATGGGAGGTGACAGCTATAGTAAATCTCCTGAGCTCTTTGATCCCCAGACAATTCTTCCTGGAAAGGACTACTTCTGACCTTCAGTTCACAGCAGTTACAAATGTCAAAGATGGACCTTCTCCCTCCTCCCAGGCTCCCTTCCCACCCTGCTGACCTCAGTCACACCTTCCTATCCCACAGCTTGCCTCCTTGTAGATAACTGAATGCTGATGAAGAAGGACTGAGGGGCACTAAAAGGTCCCTGACCTGAAATATCTTCCTCTGCCCCTGTGGGTAGGCATTTCCTCATTCACACTGTACTCTGAGTCTGAGCAAAGAGGCTTCCCCTCCAAATCCATGACTATAAATATGCCTCTGGGTTAGAACTGTGTGTCACCAACAATCCCTAACCAGTCCTCCTGGGAGAAGGGAGATAACCCATTATCTGCCTAAGCTATTCAGGAGCACGGCTGGAAGGCTGAGGATGTTTTAAAGAGAGGTACGAACTTGAGGCCTGCAGACAAACCTGATGGACAGTCGACAGTCATATTTTGTGGAGTGTACTTGAAGCCTTAAAGTTATTGACTTTTTAGTGACTTGTTAATGTTTTAAAACCAAGTTGTTTTATAATCTCTTTAAAAAACACAAAAATAGAAGCTCTAGCAACATTGTCCTGCATCCACACAAAATAACAGGGGTCTCAGGTGTCCCCAAGCCAGCTTACCCACCTGCCATGGGCCTCTGAGATTGTATAGAAAAGTCAGAGAGTGGGACTGGGCACATGATACCCATTTATCTGTTCATTTCAAATGTTTCTTTTAGCCCTACAAATACAAAAAACAAAACACAAATATGAAAAAAATAGATGACACAAAGTAGCATAAATAGTTCTTGTCTTGAAAGAATTTAGGGCTACTGGGAAACCAAACTATACATGTTAAACTTCAAATAAAGATACAATGCTTACATTTTAAAAGCACTTTATACTTTCACTTCCCTGGTCTCTTAGACATTTGCTTCTGTTGTATCCAGCACTTGTCTCCCCATAGCTGGCTGTCTCCAACTAGACCCAACTTCTTGAGGCCAGACACTGCCTTCTAACTGTGCTCAGCACCAAGTGCTCAAGAAATGATAGGTGGAAGCATGTGAGACCCTGGTATTTTGTGGGGATGCAGGACAATGTGGCTAGCACTTCTGTTTTCATGTTTTTGTTTTTCAAGAGAAGTTATAAAATAACCTGGTTTTAAAGTATTACCAAGTCACTGAAAACAAAAACAAAAAACAAAAGTTTTAAAATACTGAGTAGATCCAACAATTCTTGACTGTGGTTCATGAGTAAAGGGCAAATAAAATTTTAAAATAGTAGCGACCACTTATTAAATACTCTGTCATCCATTTTATGCATACTATTTATTTTTTGGCATAACTAATTAAACATAAATAACACTTGTGGTTAGAAAGTCAAGCAACACCTAAGCATATAGAATAAAAAGTGAAAGCTTGTTTTCTCCCTTCCCTAAAGCCGCACCCCTCCCCAGGTGTCCACCAATTCTGAGTTTGGGATGCATTCTTCCAGATATAAATGGATATATGGACGTATCACCAAGCCTGTCATACATATCCGATTAGCCCCAGGAAACTGCAGCACAGTAAGGTTGAAGTGTTCATCCAAAACCTCAGAGCCGGCAAATATTCAGGCTGACATTCAAATCCAGAACTTTTTGAGCCTTCCTTAAATCAGCGCATTCCTTCTGCCAAGCCCCTTTGGAAAATTTTATGGATGAAGAAGCCGAGGCTCATAGACTTTCCCGAGCAGACGGAACCACATAGTTCGCAGCCCAACCTGGGAGAGGCTGGGCCGACTGTAATGACTGCACGAGAGAGGCTGTGAGAAGAGCCTCGGCCCGCGAGGATCTGGGGCCCGGACCCTACCGGCCCAGGGCGCAGCCCCTCGCTGGCGCCCCGGGCTCGCCCACGCCGCTCCGGTACAGGCGCCACCCAGCTGCTCCGCGCCCCTGGCGGCCGCCCCGCCGGGGCAGGCCCAGCGCTCGCACCGCCCACTCTGAGCCGGTCGCGAGGCCGGGGTGCAGAGACCGGAGCCCCAGCCAGGCCCTGCGCACCGGTCCAGGGACGGTGCCCGGGAGCTACGGCTGCCGGGAACCCGGCTGGGACCGCCTCGGCTTCGCCCCCTAAACCCTCGGCGTACTCCCAGCACGCAGGGGTGGCCGCGGCCCGCAGCCCCGGTGTGGGTGGCCCGGCGCGCGGCGGCTAGGGGGTGGGCCGCCCCCAACGCGGGGACCGCCGAGGGGCGCGGGCGGGGCCCGAGGCGGCGACTGTGTCCCGACCCGGCTCAGGGGCCGCAGGGGCCGCCGCGGAGCTGGGCTGCTTCGGAGAGCACCTGGACGTAGAAGGGTTAACGCGCCGCCGGGGCCGCGCAGAACAGGTACAGACCTTCCCTGGGACCCCACCCCGGCCGCCCTCCCTCCCCGGTCGCCTTAGACCCTCCTCCCCGAGCCGGCGCCGCCCCGGCTCCCTGCGCCCCGCCGTCGCTCCCCAGCCACGACCCCGGTCCCAGCCCTTAAAAGCCTCGGAAGATCTTCCAGTCCCTGGGATCAAATTCCTGGGGAGGACTCTGCTGCCCTGGAACTCTGGTCCCGTCACCCGAGAGGGGAATCAGCCAAAATTCCTACTGAGTCGCATAGTAAAGTTGGAAAACACAGCCAGGAGCACGCGCCGGTGCCTCCTGCCCTCCTCCTGGAGGAGGTTGCCCCTCCAAGATGTGCGCCCCCGCCTCCCCCTTCCGTCCTGAAGTTGGGGGTCATGGATGCTGGGAGGGATGCAGGTGGGTGCCCTTGATCCAGCTTAGCCTGATGACTAGAAAGGAAGGACAGCTGTCGGGATGGTCCTCCAGGACCCAGAAATGGAGGGCACAATGAGTACTATAAGGCGTTCTGGCCCAGGATGGAGACTCCATGCCAGCCCTGAAACACGCTGCCCAGCCCCCTTTCCCGCAGCGGCCCATCTCCCAGATGTCTCTCCTCTCTGACCTTCACTGTCCAGTGTGGAGGTGTGGCCAGGAGGAACCCTGGTTTGTCCAGAGAGCACTGTCCAGCCTGGCACCAGAGTGGCCACTTATGACCTCTCCTTTGCTCCCCCTGGGCGGTCAGACACACCAGATGAGGGACATGCAGAGGGGTGAAAAGCACAAATGTGTGTCTGTTTCCCCAGTGGACAGGGTGTCGGCCCCCTTGCCCAGCGGTGCACGGGGGTGGGGTGGGACTTTTCCAGAGAGGGAGCCAGGCCTGGCCTGGGCCCTAGGAGCTCACGTCACCCCACCCCACACCCCTCACTTCTCCAGGGAGCTGCCAAAGCCCAAGCAGCTCAGGATGGGATTACAAGTACCGGGTGGACCCATGGAGAGAGTCAGCAAGATGCAGCCCTGGGCTAGCAGAAGGAAGAAGCAAAGAGGGAGTGCAGAGGGGACCCAGCAGCACAGAAGGCGGGGACAGTGACCATCGCCCCCATTTCTCCTTCCCTTCAGCCTCAAGTAACAGAGTTAGGCAGAAAGGTGAAGGTTTGGGTGGAACATTGGCCCTTCTCTGGAGCCCCTACCCATTCACCCCAACCCTGTCAGGGTGGAGCTGCTGACCTCAGTGGCCAGCCCAGCCAAGGGAAGGAGCAGCCATCAGAAACCCCCTTCTAAACCCCAAGCAACTGAAATATCATTGCCTCCAGCTCAAATAAATTCCCAAGTGTTGGTGTCTTAGGAGGGGAGTGGGGCTGAGTTTTGCTACTCCTGAGCACTTTCCTGTCCTTCCCTCTGTCATTTTCCTGCCCCTGAACTGGCCCACCTCGGCATTAGCTCTGTGGATTCCTCTCCCAGGTGCCTTTCGGATCCAAGAGAAACTTTTTTTTTTCCCTGGAAAGCAGAACTAAAAGCTGTCTGAAGAGTGGGGGTGGGAAGTGTTCATAGAGAGGAGGAAGAGGCTGGAGGGCAAAGAGGAGCGGTGGGGAAAGTCAGGCTTTGAGACCAGGGGAGGGGTCCAAGCTCCACTTTCCTATCACCAAAGCCAGACTTCAGGGTGAACTTCCCAGCTCTTCAGAATGACAGGCCTGTGACTGGGGGCTTTAGCTGCCTCTCTCCTTCCCAGGTTCCTTCAGCCCAACATAGTCCTGCCTGAAACTGAACCAATGCTGGATGCTGGCCCCTTAGAGAGAGGTTAAATCGCAGTGGGTAAATCTCTTGCTTCTCTAAACATTACACCATCAAGCCTCTCAGTTTATGCCTTGGCTAAGAAGTGTGTGAGGCAGGCAGACATGTGCCCGAGTGTTCCTGAAGGAGCTTAGCTAAGAAGGGAAGAAAAAGCTGGTGGCAGGTAGGAAATAGAAAGTGCAAGAGGCTCCTTCTCAGCTCCTCAGAGAGGAGGACATCTGGTAGGTCCTCACCCAGCCTCCATCCTTAATTTTCCAGGACCTCTGGTGGGGAGGAGGGGAGCCATATGAAAACCAATAAAAGAAAGATGTGTGTGCCTGTGTGTGTTGGGATTGGGAGTTGGAGGAGCTGAGGGCAGACCCCTACCCTCTAGCCTCAGCTGATAGACAAGAGCAGCATTCCTTCCTGCTCTCACCCTTAAGATCATAAAGGGGTGTGTTCGTCTTCCCCCACCCCTCCATTCTCACTCAGAGATGTCCCGAAGAGTCATCCCTCCCAACCTCCAGCTTTCGGGCAGCTGGAGGTGCAAGCACCAGGCTTCTGTCCCTGCAGAGCCTACCCCCTCCAGGCCCAGATGGCCGACTAGAGGGCTTTCTTCCCGTCCACGCCTTCCTTGCCCAGGGCAATCAAGGGAAGAGAGATGGAGAAGTGGCCCGGCAGGTAAGAGGGGCTGCTGGTGGAGGGAGGGCCCCGTACGGCTTTCTGAGAAGTGGGCATCAGGATGTGGGGAGCCTGCTGGTGGGGTGGGGGTGAGGGACATTGTCAAAACACCTCCTCTTGCTGCTGGCTGACATTCCCACTCCTGCCTTCGGTCTGCAGGCCCTGGTTGTGCCTGATGCTGCTTCTGCCCCTCCCTCAGTTCTGCCAGGATCAGGAGGTGAGCCAGGGACAGGGGCCGAGATCCCTTCCTCTCCCTGATCTCCCATGCCACTTCTCCAGGCCATGCCTCCGTTTGTGATGTCCTCTTGTGAGCCATGACCCCTTTTTCTCACACTCGCCTCTCCCAGCCTCCCCTGAACCCCCGACCCCTGCCCTTCTAACTCTTGTCAAATAAGGTCAAGTTAATTGGGTGGGCTCTGCTACTGAATGTGACCTTGGGCGGGTAACAACCACCCCAAGCCTTGAGCATAGGACTCAAGACTATACAGTTCCCTCGAAAATCATTCTAATTTTGTCTGACCTTTTTGTCTACATAGGTGTTGTCTGGACACTCTCTTCAGATACACCCGGAGGAGGGCCAGGGCCTTGAGGGCGTCTGGGGTCCCTGGGACCAGTGGGCCTCTTGCTCCCAGCCCTGTGGGGTGGGGGTGCAGCGCAGGAGCCGAACCTGTCAGCTGCCCACAGCTCAGCTCCACCAGGGCCAGCCCCTCTCACCCAGGCCCCCAAGCTATCCTGAAGCCCTGCTCCCAGGGACTCAGGGCCCCAGACCCCAGACTTCCGGAGAAACCCTCTCCCCTTACATTCCACAGACCTGGGGAAGAGGTGGCCTATTTCAAGGCCCCACCTCTCAATTAGGGCGAGAGCAGGCCCAGGGGATTCCAGGAGCCCGGAGGTAAGGGGTGGGGCTTTGAGGGGAGGGCCGGCTTGGGTAAGGGGCGGGGCTTGGCCTGAAAGGAAGGGGGTAAAGGATACTTGGCCTAGGGAGACTTAGGCAGTAGGAAGTAGGCTGTGGAGGTATGGTCAGAGCTGTAAGCCTTTGTCTGCAACACTTTCGCAGGTCCCGGGTTCGAGATCCCATCAAGCCAGGAATGTTTGGTTATGGAAGAGTGCCTTTTGCTTTGCCGCTCCATCGGAACCGCAGGCACCGCCAGAGACCGCCCGAACCTGAGCCTTCCCAGGCCTCAGATCTTCCATCTCTGACTCCAAAAGCAGAGCTGACCTCCACAAACCATACCCCTCCAACTCAGTTCTCTCTTACAGAACTGTCTGTCCATATCCCGTCCCCCCTGGCAGAACCCCCAGTCCCCAGAAGTGCTCAGACAGAGGTGCCGTCTAGAACCAGGCCTTATCCCACCCGGTCCCAACGCAGAGCCCAGGCCACAGACACAGAACCCCCCTTGTCCACCCCATCCCCAAGAGAAAGTAGCTCTTTCCACATGTCCCCTCAGCCAAGAATTCCAAGTTCCCAGGGTTGGGCCGGTCCCAGGCTGGCAGAAAGACGCCCTAATCCCTCCCTTTCTGTCCCTTGGGGCCGAGGCCCGCAGAGCCAGGAGCGCCAGAGACCTGGGGGGACTCTTCACGGGTCCCTACTGGAGTCTGCCTCTCTCTACGCAGATGGCTGGTTGCCTCTTCTGAGTGCTGGCGCCCGCTCCACCTCCCTCTGGAGCCTCTTTGCTCCTAGTAGCGCTGTCCCAAGATGTTCTGGGGAGAGTGAGCAGCTGAGAGCATGCAGTCAAGTGGTGAGTTCTCCCACCGACCATCCCCTCCCCGGACTTCCAATTCTGCCTCCCTGCCCCTGAGGCTGGGTCCTTAGCCTGTCAGAGCTAGACCTGAGGGAGAAGGTCCTTGACATCTGACCTCCTCAGGGTAGGAGTCTTTGGGCCCTTTCATAGACCTGACCTTCCCTCCTACCCCCCAAATCCAGCCCTGACCGACACCCCCATTTTCTTCCCCAGCTTTGACTCCTCTGTATCCTTCCTACCTCAGCCCTGCCCTCCTGAACAGCCAGACCCCCGGGCTCTGCAGTGTGCAGCCTTTAACTCCCAGGAGTTCATGGGCCAGCAGTACCAGTGGGAGCCCTTCACAGAAGGTGAGGCTTCTAGCCCACACGGTGGACAAAGGGGGCTTAGGATTGGGGGATGATGGGAAGAGGGAGACACCCAACCCCTCTGTTTCTCCTCTGTAGGCCCTTGTATTTCTCCTCTGTGTCATAATTTCTTTATTTCCCAGGGCTGAAGTGAAGAGACAGATAGCACAGGCCCAGAAAGGGGAAGGGGGTTTCAGAACAGGGCCCAGCTGACAGATGGTGGTGGATGGTCAGCAGAGGGGTCAGGCTAGAGCTGCCCTTGGCTGGTTTCTTCTGGAAAGAAGTCCATCTCAGGAGGTGGGGCGTACATGACATGAGAGGAACATGGTCAGAGGGACCCTGTCCAACAGTGACAGTGAGGTTGTGGGGACACTATGGTCTGAGGGTGGTATTATATCACTAGTTCCTGAGTTACATCCACGTGATTTTAGGCCTATGTCAACTTGTTCTAAGATAACCCCTCGTGACCTGAACTCACATAATCATAGGTTTCAAGTATCCACCCTCTCTGAGAATTCACAACCCCTTTGCTGGGTTTGGTGACCTCAACTGATCTGACCCAACTTTTGTGTAACCCTCAAACCAACCTTTCAGAGTATGGACTTATCATGTTCCCTTCATCCATAGTGATCTAGGCAACCTCAGGATGTCCCACAGTTAATAGAAGCCAAACTGCATTCAGGGCCCTGGGGCCTTTGCCAGTTAACCTCCCCCCAGGGATCCCAGCTAACCACCCTTCCCCTGTGTCTCTTAGTTCAGGGCTTCGAACGCTGTGAACTGAACTGCCGTCCCCGTGGCTTCCGCTTTTATGTCCGTCACACTGAAAAGGTCCAGGATGGGACCCTGTGTCAGCCTGGAGCCCTAGACATGTGTGTGGCTGGACGCTGTCTGGTGAGGGAGGATGGAGTGCACGCACATACACACACACACATGCACGCACACGTACAGACCACACACAGCCTCCTCATTTATCATCAGAACAAACACCAGACTGAGATTGCAAAGGAAAAGTCTGCCAGGCTGGAGGTGAGAGCAGAGGCAGGAGGTGAACTGCAGGAAGGACCCACTTGGCACATCCAAGCTTCGCTGAGGCTGACTGGGTGGTGGGGCTGGCCAAGAAACACATTATCATGTAGTGCAAAGATCAAGACTTGTGGCTTGCTGAAAGGGCCCAAGAAGACCAGGCTGGGGTGTGAGGTGGTGTCAGGCTTCAAGTGGTCCCTGCCTCATCCCATTTTCCCCCAGAGCCCTGGCTGTGATGGGATCCTTGGCTCTGGAAGGCATCCGGATGGCTGTGGAGTCTGTGGGGGTGATGATTCTACCTGTCGCCTCATCTCAGGGAATGTCACTGACCGGGGGGGCCCTCTGGGCTATCAGAAGATCTTACTGATTCCTGCAGGAGCCTCCCGGCTCCAGATTGCCCAGCACCGGCCCAGCTCCAACTACCTTGGTGAGCTCCCTGGATTCCCTGAGTCTCGGGTGCACATTGAATTCCCGGTCTCCTGGCTGTGTCCTCCACACCCCCCATTCAGCACAGCAGATGGGCCAAGTAGGGAGAAGCCGAGGGCTCCCTGCCTTGTTCAGTAGACTTCCCTCACATCCTGATCTCCAATCTCCAGCACTTCGAGGCCCTGGGGGCCGGTCCATCATCAATGGGAACTGGGCTGTGGATCCCCCTGGGTCCTACGTGGCTGATGGGACTATCTTCCGGTATAACCGTCCTCCACGGGAGGAGGGCACAGGAGAGAGTATGTCAGCTGAAGGCCCCACCACCCGACCTGTGGATGTCTATGTGAGCTTGGGGCCTGGGGACTGCTGGTGAGGGAGGCCTTTCCCTCTGAGGGCAGAGATGTGGGCATCAAGATGGGGGAGAAGGCTATTGGTATGTCCCCCCTTGCCACCCCAAAACATTCTTTGCTGTCTTTTCTCCCCAGATGATCTTTCAGGAGGAAAACCCAGGTGTTTTTTATCAATATGTCATCTCTTCACCTCCTCCAAAGCTCGAGAGGCCCACCTCAGAGTCCTATATCCCCCAACTCCAGCCCGGTAACCCCTGGACCTGGGAACAGAGAGGGGCTGAACGCAGGGCTCCAGGCCGTGGGGTTGTATCTGAGTCATCTACTCGGCTCTCCCTGCACAGAGATTGTGAGGGTGGAGACCCCACCTGCTTCGGTGCTGCACCACCCCCGGGCCCTGGGCGTCCTCCAGCGCCAGGTGCGGGTCCCCCAGATGCCCGCCCTGCCCCATCTCAGGGCTCCCCTGAGGTCTCTGGCTGGATACTGGAAGCGGGTGGGGCACTCCGAGTGCTCAGCATCGTGTGGAAAAGGTAAGACTTCAGGCCGCAGCCTGAACTCCCGGCATCCTGAGCCCAGCCCTGGATCGTGGGCCCCATCTTGACTGTGTGCCCGCCAAACTTCAGTGCCGAGGACTGTACTGACCCAGGACCCTAAGCTACCCCACCTCTCCTCCTTCTCATCCCCTTCAGGTGTTTGGCGCCCCGTTTTCCTCTGCATTTCTCGTGAGTCAGGAGAGGAGCTGGATGAAGACAGCTGTGCCATGGGTGCCAGGCCGCCAGCCCCTCTGGAACCCTGCCACGGCCCCCCATGCCCCCCATAGTGAGTATGACCCACAGGGAAAGGTTAGTGTCCTGGGAACACAACGGCAACCCTGGGAAAACACGTCCTCACCGCTCCTAGGGTCTCACCTGGACCCTGCACACACACACTGTCTGGCTGCAGAGGGACAGTATTTGATTAGAAGGTCTGCCATTCTGTCGGTAGCAAGAAGCCCTGGCAGCCTGAGGCCACAGGGGCATCCAGAGTGAATGCTCATGATGCCCACTCCTCTGAGGGGCCCCCATCCCCAGCCAGCGTCCCTTTCCCTGTACATGGCAGCCCCACACATCTTCTCTGTCTCTTCCCCGCCCTGCCCACGCCCAACAGCTGGGAAGCTGGTGAGTGGACATCCTGTAGCCGCTCCTGTGGTCCTGGCACCCAGCACCGCCAGGTACGCTGCTGGCAGGAGTTTGTGGGGGGTGGCTCCTCAGTGCCCCCAGAGCGCTGTGGACATCTTCCCCGACCTGACATCACCCAGCCCTGCCAGCCTCGCCTCTGTGGTTACTGGGAGGTTCGATCCACCTGGAGCCAGGTGAGTGGGGCTAGGCAAGGAGGCACTGGGTGGTGGGAAGGGTCCTGAAAAGGGCACCAGTGGGCTAGGGCAGTGGTTTTTCCAACTTTTTAATCAGAAACTTTTTACAAACAAGATCTCATATGGAATCCTGTAAGTCAGATAAGAGATTGAACCAGGAGTGGAGGCCCAGAGCTCTATGCTCAGCCTGCTCCTTAGCCCTTAAAGCCATGTAACTACTGAGCCATGGATCAAAGGCAGATCCTGGTTCAAAGCCATAGAGCTGAAGGTTGGTGAGGAAGCCCAGCTCCTGGGATCCTCCCCATCCCCCAGTGCTCTGTACGGTGCGGGCGTGGCCAGAGGAGCCGGCAAGTTCGCTGTGTTGGAAACAACGGTGATGAAGTGAGCGAGCAAGAGTGCACTCCAGGCCCCCCACGGCCCCCCAGCAGAGAGGCCTGTAACATGGGGCCCTGTACCACAGCCTGGTTCCACAGCGACTGGAGCTCCAAGGTGGGCCCCACACCCCCGAGCTGAGCCCTAAGTCCCTGGTGCTCCGCACACAGGACACCATCTCAGAGCCTTTCCAACCCAGTTCAACACACATTTACTGAGCAAGCACCTACCATTTGCTAGACACTGCTGGTGCTGGGAACTTGGAGATAAGTGAGTCCTGGGTCCACCCCCAGCACAGGTTCCCCCTATCTGGCTGGCACCCCTGGGCACTCCCTAACTCCCAGGATCAAGACCCAGGTTGGACGCACCATCCTCAGGTCCTCTTCCTCCCTATTCGGCACCAGCATCCCCGCCTCACATAGGCCCCTCTGCTCCTCAACAGTGCTCAGCTGAGTGTGGCACAGGAATCCAGCAGCGTTCTGTGGTCTGCCTTGGGAGTGGGGAGGCCCCTGGGGCAAGCCAGGCGGAAGCAGGAGCAGGAGCCAGTGAGCAGAGCTGTGCAGCAGGAAGCCGTCCCCCTGACATGCGTGCCTGCAGCTTGGGGCCCTGTGAGATGACCTGGTGCTGGTACACAGGGCCCTGGGCTGAGGTGAGCAGAGAGCCTGGGAGGGGGCGCCCATCGGTGGGATTCTCTGTAGGCAGTTGGGAGTGACCCCTGTTCTACCTTCCCCTTATACACTCTGCCCTTCCTCTATATTAGTGCTCCTCAGACTGTGGCTCTGGTACACAGTGGAGAGACATCATCTGTGTGTCCAAACTGGGGACTAAGTTCAATGTGACTTCTCCTAGCAACTGTTCTCACCTACCCAGGCCCCCTGCCCTGCAGCCCTGCCAGGGACAGGACTGCCACGACCGATGGTTCTCTACGTCCTGGAGTCCGGTGAGTGTGTCAGCATGCTCAGTGCGGACTTCCAGGGAAAGGGGACCCCTCTCACTGTGCCGGCCCTCTGCCCCAGCATAAGGCCAGATGCAATTTAATATCCCACTTGTTCTAGACATGGAGAACAGGTGGACCCCTCTCCCTGTGGGATTTCATAATGCTCCAGGACAGTCCCTCCACACACTGCTTTCAGAGGAGGAGGAGCCTGGGTCACAGCGAAGGTCTGATTTGGTAGCCGGGGTCTCCCCAGTGTTCTCACTCCTGTCAGGGGGGCACACAGACAAGGGAGGTCCACTGCCTGACTGCCAACCAGACTCTCAGCACCCGATGCCCTCCTCATCTGCGGCCCTCCAGGAAACGACCCTGTAACAGCCAGCCCTGCAGCCAGCGCCCTGGTAACAATCCCCCTCTCCCCAGCCCCCAGTAGAGTGAAGTTAGCTGAAATGTGTGTGGAGATGAGAAAGGACCAGTGGGACTGGGCAACACCCTTCCAGAGGAATGGACCTTACTGACTGACTGGTGCCCACTGGCCTCTGTCCCCAGATGATCAGTGCAAGGACAGCTCTCCACATTGCCCCCTGGTGGTACAGGCCCGTCTCTGCGTCTATCCCTACTACACAGCCACCTGTTGTCGCTCCTGCGCCCACGTTCTGGAGCAGTCTCCTCCAGAGCCTGCCTGAAATGGGTCCAAGAGTCCCTCTCCTCATGTTTTTCTCATGCCACCATTAGTCATCCATCAATCAGCCCACTCTTTCCTCTGGCTTTCCAGCCTGTCCTTGCCTCCCCAGGGATGATCCTAGGGTGGTTGAAGGTGGCAAGATGACTGGCAGTGACAGTCAGGAGGTGTGGTTATGTCTGTGTGGTGCTGTGATGTTGTGTGGACATATGCTCTCAAATGTGTATCTGGGCCTGCATGGATGTGTGTACGCTCATATATGTGTATCATTTCTCAAAAAGAAGTTAAACAGACTGAGAAAGAGTGGGGAGGGGATGCTGCCTATTTCCTGAGACTTTTCTAGGCTAACAGGAAAGGACGTTTGCAGCTCCTTAGTAATCTGAGCTGCTTAGCAACTGGCCTTCCCATCAATCACAACTTTGTGCCCTGACCCTCATTTCTCATGTTCAGGCCTCACAACTTCTAAACCACCCATTTGTCCTCTGACCCCTTCTCCCCTTAGTTTTTATATCCCTACCTCTCTAGGGGTGGGGTCAGCCACTTTCAATCCTGCCTTGCCCAGGAAGAGAGACAACCTCCCCAGAGCAGGAATTAGCTGGGCAGAGGACGGAAAAGAGAAAGGTTAGAATAAGACACCCTAGCCCCTGCTCCCACTCCTGTCTCCTAAGATGGTTTCTTCCCCAGAGCTAATTTATTTTTTATTAAAGATGATTATCACAAATGATAAACCAGCTCTTTATTTTCCTCATGGGAACCTGGCCATATGGGCCACCGAAGCAAGCGGTGCGAGGTCAGAATGAAGGGAGGAAGGGCAACAGCACTTAGAGCCCAGGAAGAGAGATTCTGGGCCCAGAAAGGCATTAAATGAGAGAGCCTGAGTCACCTGAGATCAGGAACCCTCATCAGAGGGAGAGGATCCTGGCTGGCCATAGGCCCTGCAAGTCGGTCACTGACCACTAGAGGTCACCACTTCTCCCAGTTTAAGTATGTAGTTGGGAGCTGGGGGCCAGAACTGAGGAAAAACTGCTTGGCTTGAGGAGGGTTTCTGGGTAGTCTGAATCTTTCTGTAAAGTCTCTTAGACTCTAGTAGCACTTTTTTCAATTTGGGGCTGAGCTGAATGGTAACTGGCTTTTTTCCTGTTCTCTTTTGGCCCTGCCTTCCTGCTTCCCCCATCCTTTCTGCATCCTTTCTGCTATTGCTCTTTTCCCTATTAAGCTCCTGGTTTATTGCTTTAATAAAGGTGGGGGCGGGGATAGGAAGTGATTTCTGCCCCTCACTTCCCTCAGCGGACACAGCTGGAGGAGGAGGAGCTTGGCCTGGCTGGAGGGAGCTTGCGGTAGAGGCACGGGCGGAGCCAAGGCAGTACTGGATGTCCTGCCAAGGACACATTCTTCAGAGATGTCTCACCCTAGTCCCTTCCCTCTCCCCTCTCCTGCCCACTTCATGGGTCAAGATAAACAGCTTGCTTTGAGGGGAAGTGAGAGCAGTGGGCAGTCTTTTCCATAATACAGATCCTTTCCCTGAGCCCTAGAATTCTGAGGTCTGAATCCAGGTCTCCACTTCCAGAGCCAGACTTCCCAGGGGTCCCTGTACCTAGGAAGGGGAGCAGTGCAACAGAATTGAACTCCCTGTTGGAAGCATCCACCTCCCCATCTCTGCACCTCCCTAAGTCTGGCCTAGTGAGACCATAATAAAGGCCCGCAGAAACTGTTGAACTCAGTGACTACTATTTCCTGAGTACACGCAGACCCTGTGAAGGACACCTGTGTTGCCTGAGGAGACAGGATTTCTCTAGTGGCCTCCTCACTTCAGACTGCTGCCTTGGGACTTAGGCTCTCCCTGAGTTGGAAATGGCTGTGAAAGACGACTTTGGACATCTTGGCAGGACAGTGGGTGAGGAAAGAGGCAAGGGAATGGAGGGAAAGGAGAATGAAACTGACTCTAGCCCAGGACAAGGAATGAGGAAAGGGGTACAAGGAAACTCAGTCTCTGCTCAGCCTAAAGAGGAGGTGTCAGACCTGTTCTTCTCTTTGGTGAACCTGTAAGGGGATCAAAGATGATCCCCAGGGAAGTAGGACCTGGGCAGCCTGTAGTTACTGAGGGCTGAAGTCCAAGGCCTAGGACTGGAGGGAGGGGTGGCGGTAACTAGCTGGGGCCCTCCCCGCGATTCCTGGAAGCTGCAGCTGGGTGGTGGCCCCAGTTCAGCTGACTTCCCCGAAGTACACCTCCCTCTTTGGGCTGTTGCTGGGCTGGTCTGGAGTGCTGCCTATGCCTGAGAGCCAATCACACGTTGGAAAAGTAGCTGCAGCCCCGCTCGGACTCCCCCAGCCTCAGCCCTTGCTTTCTCTCTCTGACAGCCCCTGAGCTCTGACTTCTCAGGATGTGGGCTTCCGTCAGGGCAGTTGCCCCTTTCCCCTCTTATTTTAAAGCCAGACTCAGTGCAGCCCCTCGGGGTTCTTTCCTCTGGCCACTGAGGTCAGCATGGGGTCAGTGCACACGTTTCCAGGAAGGGGAACCTGACTGCAGGTAACCCCTTTCCTTGTCCCCTTAGAGGACAGTGTGGCCAGACACCTCTTTCTTGACCTCCAAAACCCTGAAGGGACTTGGGAGAGAGGAAGCTACAGTTCAAGGCCAGGGAGTTGTGGTGGAGGGGCCCCTAGGTTTGGTGCACTGGGGGGAACTTAGGGAAGGACTCAGAGGAACCCGAGCACTGAGGTGGGGGTGGTGTGGTGATGGGAATAATCGTGATATGCATGAGAGAGCTCAAGCGTGCAGGCGGCCAGTGTGTTGGTGAGGGCTCCTCATTCCTGAGTGTCTGCGGGGGCAAGGGATTGTGGTTCTGTGTTGGGGTACTTACAGGTGACCTTGTGAGGTCTCAGTCCAGCTGCATCAGGATTCCTCTCCCCTCCCCTCTCCCAGCTTCCCCAGGGTAATTACCCACCCAATTAAGCTGCCACCTTCAGACTAAATTTATCTCCTAGACTTCCCCAACCCCCTGGCCTCCCTGCAAGCAGGTGCTCGCAGCTGCGGAGGGCAGGGGGAGGCAGTCTCCAGAACCCCATAGTCTTCACTTGACCAGATTCAACCTCTCTGGTAACTAGGAGTGAAGCAGAACAGAGGGTCCAGCACATGCGTGTCTCAGCCTTCAGTCTCCCTTCTCAGGCCCATTAGAGAAGACCTAAGGCTAGATGATGTAGACAGCCCTCCAGGCAGTGGGAGAGCTAAAGGACAGAGTGAGAGCGAAGCCAAGAAGCTCCCCTCCAGATTCTCCAACCAGGTCCTCTTACATTTCTTGTTTTCTCCTCCCCAGTTTTATGAATAGAGACTTCATATTAACACCCTCTGCCACAAGAGTAAACTGAATCGTGAGACCTCTCCTCTCCTTGAACCATGGAGAATCACGCTAGAGTAGAGACTGTAGTTTGAGTGTGTGCAATGGGGTGGGGGTCCCCAAGTTTCTACCCTCCCTTGTAGCCCATCCCTCAAATCCACCATCTTTGCTGCCAGGATGTCAGCTGGGTGGGGAAGTTAGGGCAGAGGGGGCTTATCTGTCACAGGCAGGTGATGATGAGGTGTCAGCTTTAAATGGCTGCAGGCACCTCACAGGAAATAGAAAGCTTCAGGAAAGTACCTAAGTGTCAACAAAAGCAGTCAAAAGTTTGGGCTAACCTCAAACTAGACAGCACAAATCCTGACTCTGACTTCAGGCTCTTTGACTGAGCAGACTGGGGGAAACTCTAGAGGGAGATGTTTCAGGGCTGAGGTCTGAAGAAAGGAGATGAGGGAGCAATGTTCAAGATTAGTCCAAAAGAAGGTATGCATGAGCTATGTCACATGGCAGTCAGATCCTGGGGAGACCTGTGTTTGAGTAGCCTGGGAAAGAACCTGAGTAGTCAGAGGAGAGATGGGTTCAATTTCACGAAGGTCCCAGGTTGGGGTTAGGAAGTGTGTGTTGTACTCTTTTCAGCCTTGCCTGAATCTCTAAGAGACAGCTCTACAGAACTTTGACAAGGATAAGAAACTGGGGGAGAAAGGTAGGGCTACTTAAAAAGGAGCAGGCTGAGTCCTGGTATCCCTAGGCTAAAAGGCAAGGTGGTGGGGCCCTGCCCTTGATGAGCCACAGAGTTCTGTCCCTGGAACCTAAGTACCCCTTTCTTTCATCTCTACCTTCCTCCCTTCCCTCCCTACTACCTATCTTTCTCTGCCTGCCTTTCATTAAATAAGACTCCCTTTAGCTCTGGTGGAGGACTGGGCAACCTTTTTCTCTTAAGGACCAGAGTAAGTATTTTCTGCTTTGCAGGCCATACTCTGTTGCAACTATTCATCTCTGCTGCTGCTGCAGCACAAAAGCAGCCACAGACGATATGTAAACAAATGGGCATGTGTTCTAGTGAAACTTTATTTGGATAACATTAAAATTTTAATGTCATATAATTGTAATAAGTCACAAAATATTTTTTTCAACCATTTTTAAAAAAATGCAAATACCATTCTTAGCTTGTGGACCACACAGGCTCAAGGACAGCTTCGGCAGGCAGGCAATTTACTGACCCCTGGCATTTTTTCCATCTGGCTGAACTCTTCTGCCAGCCTACACAGAGTCCTGTCGGGGGAACAGTATCTTTTAAACCATCCTGTCTCCCAATGGCTACTTCTTAAGGGCTTCTCCCGGAGAATCCAACAACTGGGAAATGGCTAAGAGAATAAACCCTTAAGGGATATTTCTCTAAATTCCTAACATTTATATAGTGCTGTAGGTAAAACAATTATATATATTCTCTGTTTAAATCTTTACAATAATAAAATAGTAAGATAGGAAAGATAGTGAAATCCAGTTTATAGGGGAGAAACTAAGGCCTGGGACCTAGTCTAGTCTTCACTTTTTAAATTCTACCTAATTCCTTTGTTCTGTGATTTAACTTCACTCTCATAGAGTACCCTTATCAAAATACTTAATAATTTGGGCCACAGTGATCCAGAACTCGGCTTTTATGTGTTTTTTGTTGTTTTCAAATGTCTTTCATGACTTTTCACAATTTAGGAAAATCCTGTTCTAGATTTTTTCATCCCAAAGTGTCAAGGAATTAAAAATCCTTTCAAATATATCTTCAGTATTTAAGTCCAAGGAAAAAACTGAAGTAAGTACACATGGTCTTTATTTAAGGTATAATGGCATGCAAACATAGGCTTATGTATTCCTGGTTGAGCCACAGATTTTTTTTCCTAGGACAAATTTTATCACTCAAAGTTGTGTGATATGTCCTGTATTTAAAGGCAATGCAGCTGCGTTTTTTACACAAACTATATTTACTATTGATAAACAAATCCTTATTCTGTATAAGCAATTTTTCATCCATTAGCATTAATATATCCCTTCATGGTTCATAATGGGGAAAGGAAGATACAGAGACCCTACCCTGTTTCAGAGTAGACCCTAACTAACCAAACTTTAAGGTGGGGGAAAGGAGCAAGCAAGCAGGGAACCAACCACTCTTCCTTACCATTCTCTAGCTCCTCTGCAGAGCTGTTCTTCCTTAAAGCTGAAGAAGTCACCTCATTTCAAAACAGACACACACACAGCTTCATTTCATTTCGAAACGAAGTTGTTTCCCTCTTTCTGTTTCTCTACCTTCGTGAGGGATTTCTGAGAAATGAAAAAAAATGTCACCTCCCATACTCAGTCTGCAGTTTTGTCTTTTGTTTTTTTTTAAATGGACAGGAGAGGGTTAGAGGAGAGGAGTATACTGCTTAAGCATCCAGTATTCATCCAAACTTCACAGGGTAAGAGAAATGCCATTTCCATAGTAGCCCTTAAGCAGAGGTGGGCCCTGCCTTGCCTAAGATCTGGGCTTTCAGGATCTGAGGAAATAAACAAACTATGGTTTCAGGAAATTTCAGTAACAGAGCAGTGAAACCTAACAGCTGCTCCTTGCAGTAGCCCAGCTGTCTCTCCTCCCCCCATTCCCACCAAGGACATGAGATGGGTGGGAACTGCTTCGGGCAACTCAGGCAACACAGGAGGGGAGGTACCAGCTGAGGTATGAGAGATCTGGGCACACAGAGGAATAAAATGCATATGAGAGCAATGTTTCCTACCTCCCCCCAAAATCTGAACACCTAAGAGTCATACCAACCCAGTAGGGGAGACTATGAAATGTGTAGTGAAATTTTCTAAACTAACTCCTCATACTAGACAAGAACATTAAAGGTATTTTTCTTTAAGAAAACAGAGTTGAAAGCCTTTCTTAATCAAAATAAGTGGAAAACTCCTTTAATCCAGGATGAAATCCAACAGTCAAACATTGTTTTCCTTGTCTGCTTCCTTGGCTCCCCTTCCCAACACACCTTGTCCTAGGCTAACTTGAATAAACATACACATGTGACCTCATAAGGGAGCAAGTCAAGAGGGGGTGGTGAGATTCTGAATGGAATGCTAGTTAGGAGGCCCAGGCTGAGTGAGGCCTCTGGCACTGGCTGTGGATTTATGCAGGCAGAGAAGCCAGAACAATGAGTTCATGGGCAAGAATGCTGCCCTTGGGGAAGTACGAGCAGTCAGAGCAGAGCAAACCGGTCTTTTGAACCAAGATGGGAATAGCTGTGAATGAGTCTCCCACGGGAACAGGATTAGGGAGTGGAACCACCACTCAGTACCTTGGGGTCCAGTTAAATAACTTTTGGAGGCTGTCCCTTATTAAAATTCTGTTCTGCGGAGAGCATAACACCCTCAGGTGTATTTTCAAAAACTTGATTCCTTTCCCTGGTTATGTGAACCTGGGTGGGTGAAGGATGAGATGGCTGCTGAGATATGTGACTGAGCAACTCTCAGTGATGCTCTAAGATTTTTCAAAGCAGGCCTACAAATGCTAGCTCCTACACCAAGAGCCAGTGGTGGCTATGGTCCTGAGATTGTGTACATTCAGGGCCACCACTTTAACATGATAGAGGAATCAACAGAGTCTATCTTACTTCCCAAATAAACACAATCCACCCTGCCATGTGTCCTTTAGACCAACTTCAGACTCCTAAGACATTTTCCCCCCACCATTTTCCCTTATTTTTATGTAAGGCCCCAAATGGAAAAAACTGAAGAGATACATTCACTGGCCACGTATGGGAAAGGGGAAGGCAGGCAGGGAGACAAGATGCTAAGAAAAAATTATCCACATATCTCTACACCCCCAGACGTTCTTCCCTAACTCCATATGCTTTTGTGTATGTTTGTTTCCTACATACTCTTTAAGGTCCAACCTCAAGTGTCTTTTGAAGCCCTCTTGACTACCTTCTACTTCCAAAGGTGGTCACGCTGATGTGTCCTACCCCTTATCTTACAGTACCTTTAGGGCAGTATTTTGTGCAATGTATTCAAATCACTTTTTGTCCATGGTTATCACTCTTACTAGATTGAATTGAGTTTAACATTTTGCCACAATTGCTTTCTCATACACATAAATTCTTCAGCATGTATCTCCTAAGAACACTTCGCATAACCATGATACACTTGAAACATTTAACATTGATACAATACTAACATATTGCCTATATTAAAATTTCCCCAATTGTCCCTATAATCTTTATAGCTTATTTCATTCAGGATCCAAAGATCACCCTGCATTCAGTTGTAATGTTTCTTTTGACTATTGCCTAGTTTTTTTTGACCAAATTTCTAGAGGGAAAGAATTATTTTCTTAAATTCCAGCATCCACTAGTGCACGGTACACAGTAAGCAGTCCACTGCCATGGACTGGACCAATGAAGAGGCTCAACAAACATCTGGTTACAGAGAGCTCATTTAATGTCCCAGCTCACCGCAGTGTTGAAACCTTAAACCAAGGTAATGCCTGAACAGAGGATGAGAAGGCAAAGTTAAGAATACAGAAACCAATGGCAGAAATAAGCCATGGAAATAGATCCTTGGAATGGATAAAATCCAGAGTATTCTTGGCCCTGACATATTTTTGTGCAGGAACTACTTTTTTATGCAGGTGAAGAACTGACAGAGAAACCAGGTATAGTGTGGGAACAAAACCCTGCCGTGTGTTCTTTTTTTACCTAACCGTTAGTAAAGAATGCGGAATTCTCAGGTCTGTTACATCTGCCTGGAGGCAGACTGCCAACCCCATCTTTCCACATGCTTCAGGTAACTAAGATGGCACTGTAACAACTGGGAAACTAAAGAGGGACAGAGTTAAGTTTTCAAAAATTGAAACTGAGCAGTTTTTGAACAGTGTAGGAGAGTTCAAGAAAACAAAGCTCTGTATTATTAAATAAATGGGGCCATAAAGAGCTACGATTAATTGATACTCAACAGACCACCTTGAACTCCAGGAATTAATGGCCTGTGCTCTGGGTATCTGGCTGGAGCCATGCTACACACCAATTGTACAAATTATTCAATTTTTGTAAAATCCTCCAGCTGTCACAATTGCTTTAAACAAAATGTTTCTAAAAAGAAGTAGTATGAAGTAAAGAGCTGGTTCTAAAGTCACAAAACAGGAACTGAAAGAAAATAGTGTCAAGTGAAGGGCATTACTTTGATTCCCTCAGTAACTCGTTACCTGGTTACTATTTGGCCCAAGTTAAGGTGTTAAAGGAATGCCACAGAAATGCATCACATTAGCAACAGGAGTGTGTAACTTGTGACAAGACCTGAGCTGTTCTGTCTTGTGGTACCCTCCCTCCATCCAGTTTGAGAGCACCTGTACATAACAGCTTTAAAATGGTAAAAAGTTGCTGTCTTCTGATAGGTAGGCTCCACAATGAGCTACCAAGCAGAAAAAGGCATTTTTAAATGTACAGAATCCTGTTTGCAGGCTTAGCACTTGGTAGTAGGGGCTTAAAACCAACATACAAACCTCACATTTGCACATTTCCATGGCAATTGTGCTTTCAAGGTAGCTAAAAAGAAAGACAGGATAGAGTTTCTGAAATTGACTAGCCTATTCTCACATCATTTTGGGAGAGGGAGAAGGGTAGTAAAACAGTACCAGAAATTTTACCAAACTCCTAACTTTGGCTGTTACTCTGCTAGCTCCTTCATCTCAAATTGTTGCAATGGGGAGACAGTGACTGCCATAATGAACCCTCTTGCCTCAAAATACCAACATTTGGTAACAAAAATCAGAGGACAGGGATTCTGATTTTTGTATCAAAATGCACAAGAACTATTCCGAGGCACAGCAGTGAATATATAAAACCCAACCCTCTAATTTGAATTAAAGAGGAGTTTTTCTGAAGGGAACTGCCCTTTGCTCTAAGGGAAATCAGCTTTATTGGGCTTAGCTTATTAATTCATCTATACTTATTTGCTCAGCTGGCTTCGCCAGAAGGCTTGCCCAAGAGGGGGAAGGAAGACAGGCATCAATTAGAAAACACCCATAACACACCTTGTATTTGAATAAAAGATTTATTTTCTTCTCAGAAAAAACAGGAAGTTAGGGAAATACACTACATTTTACAGCCCACAGTATAGTTGGTCCTAACTCTTCCTGGCATAGCTGTCAACAGCATTTGCTGTTTAACAGGAACCAAGGTGTTCACCCTCCCCCCACTCCACAGAATGTACATGGACGACACTAGAGTGATTGCATGTTTCTCCCTGAGAGAAGCTTTAAGACAGAAGTTGCTGAGAGAGCCAGCTTTCCAAGCAGCCCCTCCCTTTCCATTTTGGAGGATTTGCCCTGAACTATGCAGTCCGCCAGCACTTGGTACATGTGCCTCCTCTCCCTATAAAACCACCCACCCTTCCTCAAGCACTTGGGCTCCCTAAGCCCTCACAGCCTTTGACCCAAAGTATCAATTAAGATCTTCATCTACATTGCAGCAATCGCACCTAGTAAATTGGGAAGTGGAGCCCCCAAATCCCACCAATTTACATCTATGCACTTATTTCCACAACTGGATATAGGGAGTCTTTTAGTCATCTCCACCAGATCTTAAGATTAATTTAAAACTACATAAAGTGCTTTTAGGTCCTTAGAGATAGACATGACATAAATAAGTGGTTTATTATCAAGAAGATAAATACATAGGTAAAAAATGGCTCTATATGACCTTATGCTCGGAGATGGGCACACAGGGCAAATTCTTCCCCATTACAATCTTAGTCATTTTATTCATGCCTATTTTTATCTGGAGTCCAAGGTCACATTCTGAGGCAGAAGTTTTCAAATGACCCTATTTCCATTACAGCTCTCTTCAGTTTACCAGTTTTATGTAACCCTTTCAGGTTTAACAGAGTCCACACTTCTATTATTTTAAGTGAGTGTAATTCAAATGCAAAGGAACCTAAGAAAGTCACATAAAATGTTGCTCTCTGAAAATTCCCAGCCCAGACAGGATAAAGCAACAACTGAAAGGGTACCAGTCCAAGGAAAAGGGATTCCTCGCACCAAATGACTCTGTCACAGCACCCATTGTACTATCACCTCCCAAGGATAAAATTCATTAAGGATGAAGGCCTGTGGACTCCTAGGGGGGTTATGTACGTTCCCAGATGGGGTTCATAGTGCCAAAATATGAAAGAGCTAGTAAGAGTTCAGGGATGGTAGGGTTAAAGAAGTAGGAATGGATATAAATATCTATAAAGGGTACAGAACAGCCAGCATATATTTCAAGGAAGGATATGACATAAACACAGATTCAATACAGTATCAAATCTGAAATTCAAAGAGATGCCAATGTAAAAATCTGAAACAAAGTTTGGGAACCATTTATAGAAATGAAACAGTAAGTATTTGCTTTATTGAAGTAATAGGCTTAGACCTGTGTTTAACAAGCAAGCCTAAATATAGCACCATGGTTAGACTAGAGCCTGCTTTTCCAAGTCATAATTTTACAATGTATTAAGCAAACAAGGGACCAAATGCCTCTCATCCACCTGATGTGATCTTTTTATACACATACTTCTTGTAAGTCCCATTTGGAACAGCTGAAAACCTCTTAGCAAAAGCTTTGAAGATGAGCTCATGAACTCAGTTTAAATTTCACCCGTTAAATAAGGTCAAATGGAAGGAACTCAAATTAGTTGCCCAGAGTCCATTATTTTTATGTCCTCAGCCCACATGCCCCACCCTGTCTCAAAAACAAAAACAGAAAAAAAAAGCCACCTTGACTTAATTATTGAAAATCTACGAGTTAACTATGTGAAAGGATTACTCTCCACTCCTCAATTTCACAATCTCCCAGACTTAAAAAAAAAAACCCAAACTATCTAAGGAATACTTACGAAAATCAGACAGGAAAATTAAAGCCTGCATAGTTGACTCAGAATCGTTCCATTACAACTAGGTTGCTTACAATTACATCACTTGGTTCTGTAGACAATCTAGAACTGACCAGGACAAAGTTTAGTAAAGCTGTTAAGAAACAGGTTCCTAACTACTGAAGTTGTAAATTTCAAAAGGGCATGAAAAACTACTGTGAATTCCAGACTCTTTCTCCTTTACATTTCAAAGAAATAGACTTTCTGTAAAAATATATACAATTTTTACAGACAAATACATTTACAAGTTGTTTTGTGTTTTAAAAATTGAGGATATTCCATATTTGCAACTAATTTTTGAGCCTTTAAGTCAAGTATTCTTGGTCTTTATTATGCTATTAAACTAACAGTCAGTCAAAATAAGCCAAAGTAGAACAGGTATGAAAGTCCTGAGCACTTACACTTTATATTCTTCAAGAAGTATACCTGGGAAAGCTAATTAGAGAGCAAACAGCTTTCCCTTCACTGTTGTACAGTACTGAGGCTTCTAGTCATAGTTCTATTACCTGTAGCTTAAATCCCTCTTACACAGATCACTGGCACTATTAGTGCTTCTCTTTTAATACTACAGAAGTCATGAAATTCAGTGGGTATATTTAATGAACTCTACAACTAGCCTGGCTACTGGCCACTCTCCTGTTCTAGACAAGGAAAATTCAGTCTGCCCACTCTATCTTTACTAAATCTAAAAGTCCTCCTCCAGGGCCTCCCAAACAAAGTTTGCTTGTTGCTGAAACTGAACCTTGCTTCTTTCAGACAGCGCGTCTCTTCAAGGGGGACTACTTTTCCCATGTATTTATTTTTGTTAGCCATAATCCTCTCGCCACTTGCTTTTCTAGTTGCTAGAGCAGAACTCTTGGAGGTTACAGCCTGGACAGCTTGAGGTCCAACTTCATAAATACATCTGATTTCATAGCAGACAATGTGGTTTTGGTGGCTGGAGTTGGTTAAGAGTCCAGTTATTGCACTTAAAAGGCTATCTTATTAGATATGCCAAACCAGCTCCTACCCCAGCAACACCTGCAAATGCCAACAGCACATTTCTGATGCCACCTTCTAGGTCCTCTACATGGAAGAATTCCACAAAACCATCCTAAAAAACAAAAAAGAAAAATCACATTTTCAAGCACGGGTTTCCACTGGCTTAAAAACACGATTTACAGAGAGAAGAGGAATTTAAACATATCTAAGTTTCCCCAAAACGCAATGATGATGCATATTAATTAAAAGGAGGAGGCCTTTTGTTCAGGAATGTAGTTCACTCCCAACCCCAGGTGATTCTTATTTCTTCATAATTTGAATCCACTGGTGTGAAGAGGAGCCAGCTGAATTACAATAAAATACCAAATGCAAAAGACTCAACCACCAGTAAAATAGCCTACAGAAAACCAGGATTTTTAATGCAACAACTCAAGATAGTCAAACCATGATCTCTGTGTACCCACTACTTAAAATCAACATCAAGCAACCAGAGGCTCATTAAGCTAGAGCCTGAATACTGAGTTGTACATCATTAGTTATCTCCACTTTCTGAAAATAAAATCCTCCATTACATCTCCACTCCAAGGCCCTCTTCAACCTTAAAACAAACTTACCCAGCCTCTTTGTTTGACTAGCCAGTCTCGTTTTGTCCTTACGAGAACATCTGTGATGCTTTCTGCTAATGGTACGATGCAGCTTTCTTGGTTTATACTCTTCAAGTGTTTGGCCACAATGGCACCAAAAGAAATGAGAGTCACAATCCTGCCCCAGTTTGTTACGCCGTCACTGAAAACATGGACCATCACTCGAGACAAAGATTTGACATCGTCTTCGTTTTTGATGTCCAGTTTACGAAGCATGCCTGAGAATGAAAAAGCACGCAGATTCTCATGGTCTCCTTCGTCTAAACACGGCACGATTCGCCTGCCCACCCATGGCGGGGGTATATCGCTATTTGGGATCTACAGAACTCAGGCCGACCCCACTAGAAAACTGACATCCCACCCTTTCCGGGCTTTGAAGAGACCTGCCATTTCCAAAATAATCAAGATGGGCGGAAACAATGACTCATGGCCAGAATATTCTGGTCTCAAATAGGATGAGAGTCCTTTCAATGACTCGTTTCGGTTTCCACCCATGTGTGCTGGGTGAGTCCAGGGAGAGGAAAAAAACACTGCGCAACCTTCGTGACCAACTCCCTTACCTTGGAAGGCCGTCTCGTGGTTGCGCTGCACACCATCCCCGACCCTTCGTAGGGTCTCTAACGCCTTCCGGCTGGCGGCCCCAGACCCGTCCATTGGCTTCACGTCCTTGGAGCCAGTAGCCTGCTCCTGAAGGTACCGAGAGATAATCTCCAGCGACTGACGGTACAATTCGTCGTCCTCCTCCTCTGCTGGGGGTGTCGAGGGTAGTGAGCCGTCAGTGCCAGGGCCATTACTAGGCTCCCCGACCAACTCCAGCAAGGGCAAAACAGCCGGCCGCTTCCCGAGAGACTCCGGCTCGTACCCGTCCAGCTCCTCTTCGGGCGACATGATGGCGTCGGCAGCTGGGGCTTCCATTTCTTCAGGCGGCGACATGCGGCGGGTGGGCGCGAAGAACAGCAGCCTCGCGGGGGTCGTAGTGACGTCGGGGCTCTCGGCGCCAATGGGCGAGGGCCGCGCGACCCTCCGGGCATCTGGCGCGATCGCGGCCGGGGGACTCGCGCCGGTGCTTCCGCCAATCACCGCACCGGCTTCCTCACCCCCTGCCTCCCGCCTAGCTGCGGCCTCCTTCCCCACAGCCAGAAGCCGCCCCCCCGAAGGCGAGGCGCCGCCGCTGCCGGTCCCCAATCCGGCCCCCCCACAGTAGAGGTTGAGTCCGATTACTGCGTTTCTTTTGAGGCCAAACATCGCAAGCTGGAGTCGCTGGAGCCGCCGCCGCCTTCTCGGTGAAAAAGGTGGGGGAGGTTCCACCTCTTTACTTGAAGGAAGCGGAAGTAAAAAGTGAGCGAGGCCCTCCTAGATCACGGTATTTTAGGGCCAGTCCTACGCGGGGGCGTCAGCAACTTAAAGAAAAAAAAGTATTCCCATAAAAGGCTGAAAACTTCCGGATTGCGCACAGCACCTGACAGGAAGAGGCCGGACAAGGCTGGGCGGGGACTTCCGGCTTGGATCCGCCCATGGCGCTTTACGTAACCGCCGCGGGGGACCCTGGGCTGCGGGAGGCGAGGGGAGCCTGGGGGGCTCGCGCTTTTCTTTGCCGACCTAGGCTTGCTTAATGGCTGCCTGGGTTCTTCGTAGGATCTTGATTTGCGGGCCCTTGTTGCCGCTTTTGTGCTAGAGGTTTATTCCCATACCAAATTCTTACCTATTTAATCACTCAAGAGATTGAGGAAAGTGGACGAGGAAGTTCTGCCTTAGGTGGGGAACAACAGTCTTAGGTAACATTAGTAAGAGTGCACTGTAGGGGACCTTAATTAATTTGCGCATCCTCAGCTGTCTGCTCTCAGTCCAACAGGGATTTGGAAATGGGGATGCTAAATGGACTGCCCTATAGGATCATTATGTGGAAATTGACTAAAGGAAATTATTCTGCCTCAACTGAATTTTATTCCTAGCTTCCTACTTGCTTTCTCGCATACCCCATCTCCACTACATAGGCTATGGTGAATACATACAAATCTACTCAATTAGCGCCTCTTCTGAGACTCATTTTATTTTTGTATTAATAAGGCACATTTGACTGTAGGGGTAAACCTCTTGAGGTCAAGGATTCTGTTACTTGCCATATTTGTGAGTTAACATTAACTGAAGCAACTTCTTTTTGTGGAAGGATTTGTAAAAATACTAGCTAAAATTCAAGAGCATGGTATTTGAGGGATATAAGCAGGAAAGGTAAGCAAGGTTCCTGTTCCCCAAAATGTCACGGTTTAATAAGGAGATAGGGTGCTATACTACATAATTATTTGGGCAAGATTTACAACTATGGGGATTTATAATACGGGGCAGAAAGGATGAAGAGAAATACTGTGGGTGTAGTGAATAAGAAGTAGTTTTCTATTTTAAGAATTTGTTATTTTGCACAGCAACTAGCCGTAATGTGAGATGGAATATATGCTCTACAGGAGGCATCAACGGCTCAACTGGAGTAGAGAGGTTAGGAAATTCACTTTGAACTACCAGAGCCAGCGGCAGATCTTCTGGAAGAGGTAGCTTTGCTGGGCTTTCTAGAATATGATTTCATTAGTTAGTCAAAGGGAGATTGAGAAAATGTCAAGTGCAAAAAGACTTTTTTCAAAGGCTGAAAAAAAGGAAATGCATTACAAGTTTCACTTTAAGTTTATAGCCAGAAATCTCAAGAACTTAGCAATACTATCGCATTTCCTTAGTCAATTCACTCTCCCGTGGCCCAAGATGACTATGACACACCTCTTCTGTCCCTAAACCTCCAATATTTCCTTCTTTGTTCCTCACTCTCAGTTAACTTCACTGAGAAAGTGGAAGCAATTAGAGAAAAATTTAATTTCTCACCACTAAATCTACTAATTAACTCCTATTCCTATTCTTTCTGCCTTTCCTATAGTTAAGGTGAATGAATGAACCTTCCCTGCTATCTTAAACCAACCTCTTCACTTGTGCACTGGATCCCATTTCTTTTGTCTAGTACTTTGCAGTTGCCCCTTTACATACTTGCAGCAGTTTTTCTGTTGAACCACTTCCATCAGCACACAAACTTGATATTCTCAGTTCTTTAAAAAGCATTCCCTTGGACCTAATTTCTTTGATGCTCCCCTTTATAGCAAAAAATTTCAACCTCCTTATTGCCTTTTCTCTTCTGAACCCACCCCAAGCAAGCTTTCATTCCCACCACTTCACTGAAACCATTCTTGTCAGTCATCAATGACCTTCACATGGCCAAATTCCAGTGGGCAGTTTGCAGTCCTCTTTAGTTGATCTCTTGATCATTCCCTTCTTGAAACACTGTTTTATGTGCCTTTTAAGGCACCACACACTCATGGCTTTCCTTCTTCCACACTGGCGACTCTTCAGTTTCATGAATCTCTTCCACTGGCTGTCCACTTGTTGATGACACTTACCCTGTTTCCCTTTGTAACACAAGCCATGCATGACTCATGGCAGAAACTCCATTATTGAATGGGTGAATCTGAATGTTTATTAATATGGTGTCTTGCCAATGGGTTTCAGCCCTGGACAAGTTCACTATGGATTCAATGAGATCGAAAAAATGACAGTGGAACGTTCTTGGGGTGAAAGGGTTTATACCCAACTTTATTCCCACAGTGGCAGGTCAATCACTAGAATCCTGTCCACTCAGGGCAAGCTGGTCTCTGCCTCTGGGCCGCTCTGCCCCCCACAGCCCTCATTGTCTCTGTCCTTGGCACTGCCACCACTCCAGTCTCTGCTCTCCTACAGCCATGCAGCCATGCAGCAGCCCAGAGCACGGGGTGGAGCTCTTTATATAAATTCAATAACAATGTATTGCCCACATATGTGTAGTGAGCAAGCCGACCAGGGCCAGGTGAGAATCCTGGCCATAGGAATCTTCACTTTCTCCACATACGGGATATATAAAGTCTAGGAAAGTAGGATGGGTCATGTTATTGAGAGCTTTGGAAGCCAAAGAGCTTTGAACTTTTCTAGGCAGATGAAAACCACTGAGCACTAGAGTACTGTGATATATGCTCTAATTTAGGCTCGTTACTCTAATTTTGGATTTTAGAATGGATTGAGGGAGAAAGGACTGGAAGCAAAGAAATAAATTAGGTGGCTACACCATATGATAGTCAAGACTTAATGGTGACTGTACTCCAGTGCTACTGGTGGAAAAGGAAAAGTTAATATGGAGAGACTGTGGAGACAGAGTCTATATAGCTTATGTTCTATCCAGGTATGGATAGAACAGAGTGTGATGATGTAAAATACACATCCATATTACATAAGATTAATAGGTAGACCACCTTCTAGACTCCTATGCAACTGCCCTAGAGAATCACCACTCTCACGGGTAGGGAAAGGGTCTGTGCAGCTTAGAGGCAGAGTCAGTATGTTTCCAGGATGTCTGGGAGGTCCTGTCCTCATATAATTTTAGTTCACTTAGAAGGTCTTCTGACCCCTGGTATTAGAGTCAGAGGCACCTCTGGATCTGTGCATACTCTGTATCAACAATGGCTCTTGTTTGTAGAATAACTATATTGGCCACAGTCCTGAACCTAAAAAGAAAAGCACTGTTGACATCCTGACTGTGCCAATCTTTCTTGTAGGCATATTGAATCCTTTGAAACATTCCCAAACTGTGAGCACATTTCCTCCTCAAAATGTGCCTTTGTTTCAGAGAATTCATTTACATCATTTCTTTCAAAATAGAAAAAAAAAAAAAGATCCCAGTGTAGGAACTAAGATTCTCTAGTGGCTTTATTCTCCAAGTCTTTTGGGACCTGAAATTCAATATACTTAATATCTTGTGTAGCCTTCCCCCTTCTCTAATTAAAAACTTTCTCTTATCCTTACTGCCTCTCTTAATTATTCAACCATCTTATTCCTCAGCCTGGTAAAGTAGTGTTGTTTTGTTTTGTTTTTAGGTCCTGTATATAATTCACGTTTTGGGAGGCTCTCCACTCTGCTGATAGAAATTTCCAGAACTACTGGAGCACCCTATTGTCTTTTTCTAAGTTGAGGCTAATCTTTTGCCTTTATGCTCTTTTGAATGCCTCTTAATACCATACTTTGTTACCACATACCAAAATTTTATTTATGTCAATAATGAAGAAATCAGCAGAATGACAAAACTGGTTTAGAGAATATATGAAAAATTGGGACTTACATAGTCAATAGGGAAGGAAATGCCAAGAAGGATGTTAAGTTAGGTACAAAAGCAGTTAATGTCCTCTGAGGCAGTAACTATAATTTCTGGGGTTATCTTCCTTAGTAAATTAGAAAAAAAATCACTGTATCTTATTAGTTTTCTACACATTATCCTCCAACACATTACCCTCTAAAACTTGTCTGTGCTTCACAATATAGGCACTTCACGGGGAAGGCAGTACAGTACGGAGAAGACAAGTAGTGACTCTATAGCATCTTACTATGCTGATGGACTGTGACTACAATGGGGTGGGGTGGGGGACTCGATAATAAGGGTGAATGCTGAAACCACAATGTTGCTCATGGATATAAATATGGATATATATGAAGGATATAACCTTCATAAGATTATATCAATGATACCTTAATAAAAAAAAAATGTGAGTGCTAATCAAAATTACATTCCCCAAGGTAATCCGGTGACCCTTAGGTGGACTTATTTGAAAAAGCTCTAGCATAATACTAAAAGATTCTGTAGTCATCTTTTTGCTTTACTCCTAAAATGTACATAATTTTTCCTACACAAATCCCCCGTGACTATAAATAATCTCTAAAGATTATTTTTGATCACACACTAAAAAGGTTGATTTCATGTTTTTGTATCAAAATCATTAACTGAATATCTTGCTTAGATGGCTGTTTTCTACATTTCTACTGGATATGATACTCTTTCATACTGTGCCTTCAGCATCAAGATCTTCCTACCCTCCCATCACAACACCATAATTATCATCTTTGCCTACAAGATAATTTCAGGCCCTAGTCTCAACAGGTAGTAATAACACTAGCATATAACTAGGGTTCAGTAGCCTCTCAGAAGGTGGGACAGGCACTGCTAGTTCTATTATCCAATATTCATTCTTCTTACTTTCTGACAGAACCCAGAGTTGGCATGGTGGTTCCGTAATGATCAGGAACTTCTATTCCTTCTATTATGTTGTTCTGCTGTCCTCACACATGCTTTTCTATCTCATGATCCAAGATGGCTAGCTTCATCCACGTTATCTGCACTCCAACCAGCAGGAAGGAGAAAAGGGAAGGCAAAGGGTATCTAGCTTCTTTTTTTTTTTTTTTCTGCGTGGGTCAAAGAGAACAGGTGGTCTCTAGCTTCTTTTAATGACATTTTTGAGAAGTTGCATATTAGCTAGAAATTAGTTACATGATCTCCTAGCTTCAAGGGAGGCTAGGAAATACTGTACTTACTGTGAATGTCTGTGTGCCCAGCTATAAATTGGGGATTCTATTACATGAGAAGAAGAAAAGCACAACTAGCAGGTTGTACCACTATATGCAAAACTATGTGGAGAAAATGATAAAACTCTATTGAAATACATTTTAAAAACCCAAATAAAGATAAAAAAACATGTTCACATATAAGAAGACTCATAACTGTAAAAATGTCAGTTCTTCAAACTGATGATTAGTTTGAATGAAGTTCCAAATAAGGAACTGGATAAATCAATTAAAAAATTTACCTGGAAGACCAAAGGGCCAAACTAGCCAAGACACTCTTGAAAGAAAGGATGAAAAAAAAAACCAACAGTGGTGAGGGGACTAGCCATGCTGGACATCATTATTATACACCCATAGAAAAAGAGACGTGACATTAGCAGGAATAGACAAATGGATCAATGTAACAGAATAGAGATCTGACAAACAGATTTATATATATATATATATATGGAAACTTGATAACAGAAGCATCATTGCAGATCAGTAGGGAGAAGGTGGGTTGCTCAATACATGGAGCTAGGATAACCAGATATTTATATAGGAAAAAAACAGAATCTCTACTTCATAACATATATAAAAAATAAATTCCAGTTGAATTAAAAACTTAAAAAATGATATACAGGAGAATGTTTTATGAAATCAAGGTAGGAAAGAGTTATTAAACAAGATATTAAAAATAACTAGAGGAAAAACTGACAAATATGATGGCATGAAATGAAAACATGTTTCATGCCAAAATTAGACTTTTGAGCAAAATACAGAAGCACACAGATGACAGAACAATTAACTGCCTCAGGAGAAAGTGATTTTGAGGTGGATATTGACCTGTGTTTGAGTGTTCACCAGGAGTACATGGGGCAAAACATTCTAAGCAGAGAGAAGAGCATATACAAAAATACAGAGCCAAAACAATGTGGTGTATTCAAGGAACTACCATGGTGGAATACACTGCAGAGAGGCTGCATGAAGACACAGGCTTTCAAATCAAATCAATAAACCCTACCACTTACCAGGTAAGTGACCTTGGGCAAGTTATTTAGTCATTTAGTCTAAGTATGTTTGCCCACCTGTAAAGTGAGAGTATTCCTACCTTATGAAGTTTTAAGGATCTAAGACAGCAGTTCTCAAAGTGTGGTTCACAGACGAGAGTCCATGAAACCTTTGAGGGGGCTGTGAGGTCAAAAGTATTTTCATAATACTAAAATATTCTCTGCCTTTTTCACTGTGTTTACATTTGCATTGATCATGCAAAAGCAATGGGGGTAAAACTATGGACACCTTAGCATAAATCAAGGCAAGAATACTAAACTGCATATCCTTACAGTAAAAAAGAGCCAGTTTCACTTAAGAATAACCTCGATGAAAGAGTAAGAATAGTTTTATTAAACCTCAATTCTTGAGTACATGGATTTTTTTTTAACCTGAATCTATTTCTTCCTTGAAATGGGAGTACTTTGACAATCATATAGAGAAAAATTGACATGCAGTCTTGTATTTGGATAAACTGGGTTTTTTTCCCTAAATAATTCATGCTAATTATACTTGTTATAGTATAATTTTCTATTTGCTTTTTTTTCTTTTGGTATCATTAACATACAGTCACATGGGCAACATTGTGGTTACTAGATTCCCTCCATTATCAAGTCTCCACCACATACCCCATTACAGTCACTGTTCATCAGTGTAAGATGCTATAGAGTCACTACTTGTCTTCTCTGTGCTACTGCCTTCCCCGTGCCCACCCCTACATTATGTGTGCTAATCGTAATGCCCCTTATTCCCCTTATTCCGTCCTTCCCACCCTTTCCCTTTGGCAACTGTTAATCCATTCTTGGGTTCTGTGAGTCTGCTGTTTTGTTCCTTCAGTTTTTGTTTTGTTCTTACGTTCCACAGATGAGTGAAATCCTTTGGTACTTGTCTTTCTCCACCTGGCTTATTTCACTGAGCATAATACCCTCTAGCTCCATCCATGTTGTTGCAAATGGTAGGATTTGCTTTCTTCTATGGATGAATAATATTCCATTGTGTATATGTACCACATCTTCTTTATCCATTCATCTACTGATGGACACTTAGGTTGCTTCCATTTCTTGGTTATTGGAAATAGTGCTGCAGTAAACATAGGGGTGCATATGTCTTTTTGAAACTGGGATCCTGCATTCTTAGGGTAAATTTCTAGGAGTGGAATTCCTGGGTCAAACGGTATTTCTATTTTGAGTTTTTTGAGAACCTCCATACTGCTTTCCCCAATGGTTGAACTAGTTTACATTCCCATCAGCAGTGTAGGAGGGTTCCCCTTTCTCTGCATCCTCGCCAGCATTTGTTGTTCCTAGTCATTTCTATCCTGGCCACCCTAACTGGTGTGAGGTGATATCTCTTTGTGGTTTTAATTTGCATTTCCCTGATAATTAGCGATGTGGAGCATCCATCTTTTCATGTGTCTGTTGGCCATCTAATTTCTTCCTTGGAGAAGTGTCTGTTCATATCCTCCACCCATTTTTTAATAGGGTTATTTGCTTTTTGGTTGTTGAAGCATGTGAGTTCTTCATAGATTTTGGATGTTAACCCCTTGTCAGATATGTCATTTACAAATATATTCTCCCATACTGTAGGATGCCTTTTTGTTCTGCTGATGTTGTCCTTTGCTGTACAGAAGAGTACATGGCTTTTAACATTGTTTTATAAAATGAGAAGTACACATAAAGCATTTCTGCTTTTTATAAAAGTATGATGGTTGTCTCCAGGAAAAGCACTTACACAGTTATTTGAATTGTAAGCTAAATTAGCTGCTTTTCAAAAAAATGAATCACCATTTTATTTTGAAAGAATGACAAAATGGTTATTTACACTTGAGTATTTGGCATTTTCTCAAAAACGAACAAAATCAGCCTGTCACTTCAAGGATAACAACTGACAGATTTGTGACCAATCATAAAATTTGAGATTTCAAGCAAAAATTACAGTTTTGGAAATTTTGTATCTACTTCAGTGAGTCCAACAGCTTCCCAGGACTTAAACATTTTGCTGATGAGACTGGTTTTGATTTTAACGAATGTGATATTTTAACAATATTGGATAATGAAATATGTCAACATTTGGATCATCTGTGTTAACTGAGTGAACCAATATTTTCCAAATGACACATGCATGATGTTTCAAAATCATACCTGTGTGAAAGATCCATTCAAATTGCAAGATAGACCAGTGGATTTTAATGTAATGGAACACAGCAAGTTAATTGATTTGGCTTCAAATACCACATTTCAGTTAATCTTGAAGAAACTACCACTTGTGTTTTGGTGTACTATCAAAGAAGAATATCCATATTATCTGAAAAGAGTATTAAAATACCTCTCCTTTTTCCATTTATTTACCTGTATGAGGATAGATCTTTTCTCCAAATACTTCAGTCAAAACATATCAATATAGATTAAATGCACAGATATGAAAATCAAGCTGTTTTTAATTTAGATATTAAGAGATTTGCAAAAATGTAAAACACTTTTCTGTTTTTTTGAAAATGTAATTTATATTAACCTGCAATTGGCTTATTGTTTTTAAATGAATTTTTTTAAGTTTCTCAGTTTTAATTTCTAATATGGTAAATATCAGTGGCAATAACCCTCATAAACAGCTCTCAATAATTTTTAAGAGTCTAAAGGTCATTTTAAGAAAGATTTATAAGTTAATGAAGGCAAAAGCTGAATTAAGCTGGGTAAAAAAGTAAATGGGAGTTGAAATGTTCTTTTTCAAGAAATTTGAGAATGATGAAAAAGCAGAGAGTAGTTGGGTTGAAGAAAGAATTTTTTTTTTTTGAGTGAGGGATTCAAAAATATTTGTAGGTTAAGGAGAATGATCTTGCAGAGTGAAAAACTCTAGAGCAGAGAAAATGGACAACTGACAGAGCACAGTGTTCCAGAAGAGATAGATGGAAGGGCAAAAGCTCAATTTAAGACTGTAAGGAGATTCTCTTTTATAGCCGGGGAGGAGATACAGATGGGGTGCCTTCACAATCAGTTTAGAGATCAAGAGGAGGAAAGCTTGGGAATTTGGCACTATCTGTTTTCTTTTTGAGGGTGACTGCAAGGTGGTCTACAAAAGGCAGAGGCTGGAACTAGACAGGTGTTTGAGGAGAACAACCGTGGGACCTTCATAAAGCATCTGGCTCCTCCTGAGGACTGCCAAGATAAGGCTGGGAACTGCACACTGGTGCCAGTTCTGACTGGTAATTAACGAATGGTCTCCCATAAAGTGGCAGCCAACAACCAGAAGTGGAGAAAACACACTTCTATCCTCAATATATAGAACAACTCGGCACACCAACAGGCACTTGATAAATATTACTTGAAAAAACAAATAAAGATTGTTGTTGCTGTAGAATTGAGGAGTGGCGAGTTAGCTTGGACCAAAGAACAAAAGACAAAGATAACTGAGGTGGTAGTGTCTTGAGATCACTGTTCACAGAGACTAAGATGGACAGGGAAAGAAGTGAAGCCACAGAGGGTCTGGTAGACTGGAACTGCAGTTGGCCCAAAAAAGTGATTAAGAGTGAATGACAAATCATTAGATACTAGAAAATCTGTAGGTTCTGAAATGGAAGAACCAGATCCTTACCCAGATGACAGAAGCCCACATCTGGACCAAACTTAGAAAGGCACACTGACAGATTAGAGCTCATCCAAAAGGCAGCCAGGGTGATGCCAGGAGTCCAAACCACATCAAGGAACAATAACTGAAGGAAGGGGAAATTTTTAGACTAATGAAATGAGATCTAGAGAGAAGTGGTCCTCAAATACTTGAAGAGTTTTAATAAGGGTGAAGATAGTAAATTCCAATACACTGGATTTATTCAAGAAAAGGCTAAATTATCACTTGCCTGGGATGCTGTGGAAAAGATTAATTTAGGAGGAATTAGTTGGAACTAGTTGATCTTCAAGGTTCCAACAACTTTCAGAGTCTATTTTAAAATCCCTTGACCTCAGCCAGATTTGCCAAACCACAGGTCCCTAAAACTCCTTTATTTTATTATGGAAAGGATGTTAGCCTTTCAAAGACATTTTGGTGCACTACAAACTGGAACAAAAAGTCTCCATGAGTGCCAATTAAATGCCTCAGAGAACACAAAGATGATTGTAACTGGAATGCTTAACAAGTACCAACCCAAGGGATGTAATAAAAATTGAAGTTTAATTTTGTCTCCCCCTGCCTCTGCAAAATTTATTTCAATAAGAGAGGTTTTTCCTCTGACCTGGATGAAAATTCCACCACACCTCCCGAACATTTCTTCACCTTTAAGTAGTGGTCTTGCAATTACTTAAGTAGCAAAACACATTCTTTATTCAGAAACATAGTAACAAACTCAATAGCCTTCATCATAGGTGAGAATATCTGTATCCCACAATATAGCCTACCAGCTTGCCTTTGTGGAAGAGAGGTAGCTGACTTTTCTTCTCCCTCCATTTTTCTACCTCCTAGATGCCGACACTGACACCTCCTGGAAATGGAGCAGAAGAGAGAGGAATGTTCTTGGTGGCTTCCTGTTCTCTAGACGTGACTAATGTTGAAAGCTGACTGTCTCACAATGGATGCATTTGTATGGCTCCTTCAGAGGCTTCCTTGCTAGGCCTTTCCAATGATAATGTCAGCAATCTGAAGTGAGATGATGCTTTGTATTTCTATGGCCTTCACTCCACCTCTCATCCTTTTTTTCCAGTGGTCCATTCTACACAGAACCCTTGTGAGGAGTCCCATTATGGTTCCAGGAAGTTCTTTGAGTAGGATTTAAACTAGCTCCATACTTGTCCCCAGAATTCATGTATATTTGACCTTTTGTCAGAAGGCAGTGCAGTTACTTACAAGACAGAGCTGTCTACTTTGTTACTTCAGGCTCTGTTGTCAGCCAACCTTTGCCTTGAAATTCTTCCAGCATGAGTCATACACAGTCTATTATCTCCTACCCAGGAACAAATACCAAATGCTTCAAAGGTCCCGTGAGGCCCCCTTTCTCGGCTTGAGAAGAGAGAAGTACCTCCACCTCTTTTTGGGATTGGATGCAGTTCACATGGTAGTAGGTCTCTCCAAAGAAATCTCTTTTATAAACCTGTCTCCACTCTTGAAATAGGGTGTGTGTGTGGGTTCAAGAATCATGGAACTGGTCCTTGGTAATTTCCTCTAACTTTGCATGACTATCTGGTGTCTCCCTTTGCAATTTCGTACTACTTATATCTGAAACATCCAATTTAAAATCTTGTTAAATGTACATCTGAAACTAATATAATATTGGATGTCAACTCTACTTCAATTTAAAAAAATAAAAATCTTGTTAAAACAATCTCTTTTATCAGTTACATCCTTTGCATTCCTTACCTGGAGTCTGTGATTCAGCCATGTGTCACAGGCCAGTCTTAGGGTAGTCATCAAGTTGGTCTAACATGGTCTGGTCTCCCCTTTAGTGATTAAAACAAGCCAAGCCAAGACCTAGGGCCCACTACAATGATCCCACTGCCTCTGAGAGGGACAGCTCAGGACTTCCTCTCGGCTCCAGACCCAACTCTCCAGGAGAGTGTACACAGGGCACAGGGTTTGGTGGAGTGGCTATGGCCTTTGGAGTCTGTCAATTACCAAGCAACCTTAGATAAACCTTTACTGAACTTCAGTAAAATTTTGTAAAATACAGAATAGTCTTACCTTTTAATTCAAAATTCAATTTTCAGTTATGCAATTAATACATATTCTTGTAAAAATGCAAAACGTCACGATGAGATTAAATTTCCTTTATCATGTCCAGTCCCACTCCCCTAACTCCCCTTCAGATGTAATAAAAATTCTCAGATTAGTATTTATTTTCACAGTCCTTTTTCAAACTGGATCTTTTTTTTTTTTTACCTGTAAAAATAGGATAGTAATATTTATTCTGTGAGATAGAACAGAGTTGAAGATGCAAGGTGCATAATGTTTTCTTCTATTTCCTCAGTGTGTTAAGAGGAGCTGAGACCTGGAGAACTTAGCTCTACAGTAAATTCAAGCTGAACAAAAGAAATCTTACCTATATCCAGAGGTGGAATTATCTGCCCTCTATCTGTTATTAGAAAATACTAGTTTTTTCTTCAGAAAGTTCAGCAGACATCATGCACAGAGCCTACAGCAGGAATAAGCCCCAGCCTGTTACACTGAGATAAGCAGCCTCCTCTTGAATAGGGGTCTGCTGGGGAAGGGGAGCCAGAGCCAAAGGCAGAGGGGACATTCCGCCTCCTTTATACTCTTCCATTGTAGTCAGGCAAGGATGATTTTATGTCTTGTGTCTTCTCGTCTCTGTGGCTTCCATTTCAAATTTCAGAAAAGAAGAGATCGTATGCCCAGCTTCCCCCCCAAAACAGCTTTCCAGTTGAGTACAACAAAGTCAAAAAACAAAACAACCCTCCCTCCCCCAACAATCTGGCTCCACCATCACTCCACAGTGTAAGATAAATTTTAGCCGAAATAAGCAGGTGAAGAGAGGCAACAAAGGGCCAGGTAGTTTATTTGAGTGCAACTCCCAGGTGATGTTCCGCGGTCTGGGTATTACAGGCCAGGGAAGTCACACCCGGTCAGGGAGGTGGGGGCTTATAAAGGATTAGGAGGGGGAGGAGTGGGCAAGCTATCCTAGGGGGCGTGGAGAGGTATGATTGGCTAAAGGTGACATAATAGACAACTAGAAACCTTTTTTCCTTCCAAGAGGGAGGAGGCTGACATCCGGGTCTTAGTTTGCACATCAGAAGGATGGAATTCAGGAGGAGCTGTCCCCTTTCCATATAAGGCACGGACCTTGGGGTCTGGTTTGTTCTTCCCCAATGGCATCTCTCTGTTCTGTTTGCATGTCCTTGTTTTTACTTCCTCCAGCCTAACACACGGGACATGGGACACACTCCTCCAGTAGCTTTTCTCTGTTATCAGGGCACACATGCCAAGATTTCCAAAGGCACCAGTGGTTGGTTCCCAGATACCCCAGATAAGGATTTTATTTTGGTGTAAGAACAAACCCCATCTACTTTGCCAGCCATGATACAACTTTCTTTACATATATTGACTTTCTTTTTTTATTAAGGTATTATTGATATACACTCTTGAGAAGGTTTCACATGATAAAACAATGTAGTTACTACATTCACCCATGTTACCGTGTCCCCCCCATGCCCCATTGCAGTCACTGCCCAACAGTATAGTAAGATGCCACAGAGGCATTATTTGCCTTCTCTGTGCTACACTGTCTTCTCCATGATCTCTCCCCACCAGCCCTCCCTCACCCCTCCCCTTTGGTAACCATTAGTCCCTTCTTGGGGTCTGTGAGTCTGCTGCTATTTTGTTCCTTCAGTTTTGCTTCACTGTTATACTCCACAAATGAGGGAAAAATTTGCTACTTGTCTTTCTCTGCCTGGCTTATTTCACTGAGCATAATATCCTCCAGCTCCATCCATGTTGCAAATGGTAGTACATATATTTACTTTTAATGAAAGCCATATAAAGTTTGTACTATAATTATCCTCATATTACAGATGAAGGGACTGAGGCTCAAAAAGATTAAGTAATTCTGTCCTTAAACATATCCTGAGGTAGATATGTTTAAGAATAGTACTGGTCAGTGTGAAGTGGCTTCTGCCAGCAGGAATGATATGCATGGAAATGTGGCAAGAGTAGAAGAGGTAGAGTAATAGCAAATTAAGAAAAATACATGTCCCAGCAAGAACTGCCACTCACCCCTACCACTCGGTCGAGGCCATGCTCTAGGGTGTGTGTGTGTTTAACCAAATCTCCATAACAACCATCTGGTTTCAGTCTTTCTGGTTTCTGACAACATAGGCTTGCAGTGTCTAAATATGGTCACTGGTGAGGATGAGCTGGGGAGGGGAAGTGGGACTGCTGAGTCAAGGAGAATTTGTGCAGAAAAGGTGGATTCCTTGGTATGCACTGATCTATCCCTCCCAGTTCACCCTCAAGATCGGAAAGGGTCTTAAGGCCCTGATCTTTCCTTCTTCACAACAATCAGTTAAGAGCTGAGCACTGCGTACATTTTGTCTTAAAAAAAACCAAATTATGTAAATTCCTATCCAGTCAGGGATCTCCCCTGCAAGAGGGGATTGGTAGAAATTTTGGCTTCCCATTTTCACCCTATGTGCCACTTTCAGGGCCACTGTGGGTAGAGGTTGGAGGAGCCCATCTGACGAAGGCATGGTAGCCCTACAGGGATATGTGAGGGAGAAAAACCTGGCACAGGGCTGTAGGAATAAGGATAGTCACTCCTGAGAGAATTAAATGGGCCCAGGCCTACATTACAAGAGCCCCTTCCTTAAGTCAGCACAGTGGTTCCCAACCAACTACAGGTGACATTTGGCAATGTCTGGACTTTGATTGTCCTGTCTGAGCATCTAGTGGATAGAGAACAGAAGTGTTGTGAATACCTAAAACTAAAAGCCTCCACAACAAAGAAGTATCTGGTAAAAAATGTTAGTCCCAAGGTTGAGACACCCTGAGTTAGAATATGCTGGTCCTACCTGAGTCCTCTCCTTGGTCCATTACAGGAGCACTGGTACTAGGTCAGATTACTTGAAGGGAATACAGTGGATGCCAACTGTTCCCCTGGGCCCTGAGTTCTTTTCAAACTTCCAACCCAAGTACTCAGCTTACTTCTAACAAAAATAAATCTAACTCAGAGTCTGAGATTTGCTGTGAAATCAGCTTGTACAGAAGAGGGTCTTGGGTATAGGAAAAGCTGTCTGACAGAGGCCGTACAACTGTGCAGAAGGGAAATTGCTTGGCCACACTTTTGCCATTTGTAAAATGAGTACACTGAACTCAGTGATTTCTAATGTCCCTTAGTTCCAAAACTGTACTTCTGGATATTTCTTGTACATAGTTGTACCTGGTTTGGGTCAGTGAAAGAGGAAATGACTCAGAAAGGCAATGGAGGAAGTCTGAGGGTGACTCAGACTTTCCTAATCATAAAAGGCTCTTCAGAGATGACCTTAATGTCAAACCGGGACTCATGATCACTGAATGATGCCAGGAACTTCCTTTGTATATTTCAGTAGGTGGTATCCATAAGGGGTGATTTTAGCAAAATTTAAGTTGGCCTCTGCTAAAAAAAAATCCCCCATTGGTCTGCTGATGTTTGAATTTCTACCATGAGAGTTTTAGCTCTAGTTAAACAGAGTTTTAGCTCTAGTTAAACATAAATATTCTAGCATAGGTATCAGTTTGACGTTACTAACTGGGTTTCAGAGTACAAGGTAGGTAGCTGGCACTAGATCAAGAATGATGCTTGTTGATGGGTATGCAGTCCTAGCAGTTAATGTAATTTGAGAAAAGTTCATGTATTGTGTAAATTCTATTCAGTTCAATCTTTTCAATCTAAATATTATAATAAAGATTTAATAACTAAGAGTTCATATTTTATATTAATCTCTATTATCTATGTGTGATAAATGTCAGAATAAGGTTCAAAAAAAGTCCACCTAAATACACTAAGTGTCACTAAACTTGTTTATACCAAAGCTCTTCTTACCTGAAGGGGCCACTGTACTAGAATGTGCTTATCAGTGTTAAATGCTTTCTTCCTGTTGTAAGGAGACATTTTAATGTCTGACCATTCTTGGTAGAGCACTTGGTCTTTACCTCTTCTTAGTCATGTGGCTTGTCTAGAAAGTTCTCCAAGAGAGACCCAGCTTAACCTTCCAATTTCTTTCATTAGAGGTTTCATTTCTTTGCTTATCCACTACTGTTATCATTCAGAGATTCTTTAAATGTAGGGGCCGGCCTACGGCCGAGGCTGAGTCCCACTATGGCTGAACACTGCCCTTCCACTCTAGTTGACCAATGCCCTAAGATGGCGCACGCTTCCTGGGCGCCACCCTGCCTGGTTTGGTGGCATTAGCATAAGGAAGTTGCTCCTATAGGCTTGCATGATCTTGATCACCATAGGCCAGCTTCCCTTATATAAGGCATAAGCAGGAAAGAGAAGCACTCACTCACTCTCTCTCTCTCTCTCTCTCTAACCTCACTCTCTCACACTCTCTCTCTGTCTCTCTCTCTCCTCTCATTCTTCCTCTCTCTCGCTCCCTCCAGCTGTTGCTTCTTCTCACTCACCTTCTCCCGGCCTTCCGAGCAACAATAAAGAACTGAAGTGAACCAGGTCTGTGTACGTATCGCTGTCGTCACTGCCACAAGGGGCGAACGCGGTATTAAAGAGGTCAAAGTCTTTTTTATTTTTTCTGAATACTTACAGATTAATCTGAAGATGTTAGTGCACAATTTATTTCTTCAAAAAATAATTACTAACACGTGCCAAGCACTGATCTTGTTTTTTCACTTCTTTTTCATTAAGGTATCACAGATACACATTTTTATGAAGGTTTCACATGAAAAGCAATGTGGTTACTACATTTATCCATATTATCGAGTTCCCCCCCATACCCCATTGCAGTCACTGTCCATCAGTGTAGTAAGATGCCACAGAGTCACTACTTGTCTTCTCTTTGCTATACTGTCTTTCCCATGATCCCCCCCCCCCACACCATGTGTACTAATCATAATACCCCTCAATATCCTTCTCCCTCCCTCCCTCACCCATCCCCTTTGGTAACCGCTAGTCCCTTCTTGGAGTCTGTGAGTCTGCTGCTGTTTTGTTCCTTCAGTTTTGCTTCGAGTTATACTCCACAAATGAGGGAAATCATTTGGTATTTGTCTTCCTCTGCCTGACTTATTTCACTGAGCATAATACCCTCCAGCTCAATCCATGTTGTTTCAAATGGTAGGATTTCTTTCTTTCTTATGGCTGAATAGTATTCCACTGTGTATATGTACCACCTCTTCTTTATCCATTCATTTACTGATGGACACTTAGGTTGCTTTCATATCTTGGCTATTGTAAATAGTGCTGCCATAAACATAGGGGTGCATATGTCTTTTTGAATCTGGGATCTTGTTTTCTTTGGGTAAATTCCTAGGAGTGGAATTCCTGGGTCAAATGGTATTTCTATTTTTAGTTTTTTGAGGAACCTCCATATTGCTTTCCACAGCAGTTGAACTAGTTTACATTCCCACCAGCAGTGTAGGAGGGTTCCCCTTTCTCTGCATCCTCACCAGCATTTGTTGTTCTTAGTCTTTTCGATACTGGCCATCCTAACTGGTGTGAAGATATCTCATTGTGGTTTTAATTTGCATTTCCCTGATAATTAGCAATGTGGAACATCTTTTCATGTGCCTGTTGGCTATCTGAATTTCTTCTTTGGAGAATTGTCTGTTCATATCCTCCACCCATTTTTTAATAGGGTTGTTTGCTTTTTGGTTATTGAGGCATGTGAGTTCTTTATATATTTTGGATGTTAACCCTTGTCAGATGTTGTTTACAAATACATTCTCCGATACTGTAGGCTGCCTTTTTGTTCTACTGATGGTGTCCTTTGCTGTACAGAAGCTTTTTAGCTTGATGTAGTCCCATTTGCTCATTTTTGCTTTTGTTTCCTTAGCCTGAGGAGATGCGTTCAGGAAAAAGTTGCTCATGTGTATATTCAGATTTTTGCCTATGTTGTCTTCTAAGAGTTTTACAGTTTCATCTCTTATATTCAGGTCTTTGATCCATTTCGAGTTTACTTTTGTGTATGGAGTTAGACAATGATCCAGTTTCATTCTCTTGCATATAGCTGTCCAGTTTTGTCAACACAGTTGTTGAAGAGGCTGTCAGTTCCCATTGTAGCTCCATGGCTCCTTTATCGTATATGAATTGACCATATATGCTTGGGTTAATATCTGGATTCCCTATTCTGTTCCACTGGTCTATGGGTCTGTTCTTTTGCCAGTACCAAATTGTCTTGATTATTGTGGCTTTGTAGTAGAGTTGAAGTCAGGGACTGTAATCCCCCTGCTTTATTCTTCCTTCTCAGGATTGCTTTGGCTCTTCAGGGTCTTTTGTGGTTCCACATACATTTTTCTTTTTTGTTTCCCCCACTTCTGTCCCCCCCCCTTTTTAAATTTTGGTATTAATCTACAATTACATGAGGAACATAATGCATACTAGACTCCCCCCATCACCAAGTTTCCCCAACATACCCCACTGCAGTCACTGTCCATCAGTGTAGTAAGATGCTGTAGAATCACTACCTGTCCTCTCCGTGCTGTACAACCCTCCCCGTGCCCCCAGCCCCACATTATGCATGCTAATCATAATACCCCCTTTCTTCCCCCTCCTTATCCCTCCCTTCCCACCCATCCTCCCCAGTCCCTTTCCCTTTGGTAACTGTTGGTCCATTCTTGGGTTCTGTGAGTCTGCTGTTTTGTTCCTTCAGTTTATTCTTAGTTCTTATACTCCACAGATGAGTGAAATCATCTGATACTTGTCTTTCTCCACCTGGCTTATTTCACTGAGCATAATACCCTCTAGCTCCATCCATGTTGCTGCAAATGGTAGGATTTTTGTTCTTATGGATGAATAATATTCCATTGTGTATATGTACCACATCTTCTTTATCCATTCATCTACTGATGACACTTAAGTTGCTTCCATTTCTTGGCTATTGTAAGTAGTGCTGGGATAAACATAGGGGTGCATATGTCTTTTTCAAACTGGGCTGCTGCATTCTTTGGGTAAATTCCTAGGAGTGGAATTCCTGGGTCAAATGGTATTTCTATTTTGAGGAACCTCCATACTGCTTTCCACAATAGTTGAACTAGTTTACATTCCCACCAGCAGTGTAGGAGGGTACCCCTTTCTCCACATCCTCGCCAACATTTGTTGTTGTTTGTCTTTTGGATGGTGGCAATCCTTACTGGTGTGATGTGAAGTGGTTCCATATAAATTTTAGAACTATTTGTTCTAGTTTGTTTTTGATAGGGATTGCATTGAATCTGTAGATTGCTTTAGGCAGGATGGCCATTTTAACAATATCAATTTTTCCTATCCATGAGCACGGGATGTATTTCCATTTATTGGTATCTTCTTTAATTTCTCTCATGAGTGTCTTGTAGTTTTCAGAGTATAGGTCTTTCACTTCCTTGGTTAGGTTTATTCCTAGGTATTTTATTCTTTGGAATTTTCCTGATTTCTCTTTCTGCCAGTTCATCATTAGTGTATAGGAATGCAACAGATTTCTGTGTATTAATTTTGCATCCTGAAATTTTGCTCAATTCAGATATTAGATCTAGTTGTTTTGGAGTGGATTCTTTAGGGTTTTTTATGTACAATATCATGTCATCTGCAAACAGTGACAGTTGAACTTCTTCTTTACCAATCTGGATGCCTTTTATTTCTTTGTGTTGTCTGATTGCCATCGCTAGGACCTCCAGAACTATATTGAACAAAAGTGGGGACAGTGGGCATCCTTGTTTTGTTCCCGATCTTAAAGGAAGACCTTGCAGCTTCTTGCTGCATTAAGTATGATGTTGGCTGTGGGTTTGTCATATATGGCCTTTGTTATGTTGAGGTACTTGCCCTCTATACCCATTTTGTTGAGTTTTATCATGAATGGATGTTGAATTTTGTCGAATGCTTTTTCAGCATCTATGGAGATGATCATGTGGTTTTTGTCCTTTTTGTTGATGTGGTGAATGATGTTGATGGATTTTCAAATATTGTACCATCCTTGCATCCCTGGAATAAATCCTACTTGATTGTGATCTTTTTTATGTATTTTTGAATTTGGTTTGCTAATGTTTTGTTGAGTATTTTTGCATCTATATTCATCAGGGATATTGTAATTTTCTTTTTTTTGTGGTGCTTTTGCCTGGTTTTGGAATTAGAGTGATGCTGGCCTCATAGAATGAGTTTGGAAGTATTCCCTCCTCTTCTACTCTTTGGGAAACTTTAAGGTGGATGGGTATTAGATCTTCACTAAATGTCTGATAAAATTCAATGGTGAAGCCACCTGGTCGAGAGGGTTTTGTCTTAGGTAGTTTTATGATTACCAATTCAACTTCATTGCTGGTAATTGGTCTGTTCTCATTTTTGTTTTTAAGGTGTTTGCCATTGGGTTTTCATCTGGCTGGTTGTGTGTACAAACACCCTTTTTTTCCCTCTAGCACTATTTTTTTAATTTTAATTTTTTATTAAGATATCATTGATATACAGTCTTAGGTTTCACATGAGCAACATTGTAGTTACTGCATTCACTCATATTATCAAGTCACCCCACACACACCGCATTGCAGTCACTCTCAATCAGTGTAGTAAGATGCTAGAGAGTCACCACTTGTCTTCTCTATGCTGTACTGCCTTCCCCGTGACCCATCTACATTATGTCTGCTAATTGTAATGCCCTTTAATCCCCTTCTTCCTCTCTCCCCACCCACTTTCCACTCCCTTCCCTTTGGTAACTACTAGTCCTTTCTTGGAGTCTGTTAGTCTCCTGCTGTTTTGTTCTTTCAGTTTTGCTTTGTTGTTATACTCCACAAATGAATGAAATGATTTGGTACTTGTCTTTCTCTGCCTGGTTTATTTCACTGAGCATAATACTGTCAAGCTCCATCCATGTTGTTGTAAATGGTAGGATTTGTTTCTTTTTACGGCTGAATAATATTCTGTTGTGTAAATGTACCACATCTTCTTTCTCCATTCATCTACTGATGGACACTTAGGTTACTTCCATATCTTGGCTATTGTAAATAGTGCAGCGATAAACATAGGGGTGCATATGTCTTTTTGAATCTGGGATCTTGTTTTCTTTTCGTAAATTCCTAGTAGTGGAATTCCCAGGTCAACTTGTATTTCTATTTTTAGTTTTTTGAAGAACCTCCATATTGTTTTCCACGGTGGTTGAACTAGTTTACATTTCCACCAGCAGTGTAGGAGGGCTCCCCTTTCTCTGCATCCTTGCACAAACACCATTCTTGATGTTGGCGATATAGCAATGAACAAAGTAAAACCCTGGTCGGATTTCAATAAATTCTTGTTAAATGAGTCAATGAAGGACCCTCCTTCAATTGTTTGCTTTAGTCTAGCTAACTTGTTTGTTTTTGTAATTACTGTTCAAACTACTGCTTCATTCTCTTTTTCTTACAATGTTAGAGCAGCAGGCCTGAGGAGACTGGGCTCCATATCCCTCTGAGGTCTTCAGTCAAGAGTAGTACAAAACAAGTTTTAAAGTAAATGTGAGAGAACCTTGAGGCTAATTCTTTGCACAATGGTTCCCATTTCTACAATCTTTGAACCCTGCCTGAAATGCAGAGCTCTCCTAACTCACTTATACTTTCATCCCTGGTCCCTCATTTCTCTGATGCCTCACAAAGAAATTCTTCTTTAAAGAATTTCCCTCAACCCACTTTTTCAAATTACACCTAGGTTTCCCCCAAGACACTGCTTTATTTGCAGACCTAGAGGGTTTTTTCCTTCCTATATCAGAACATGGGGGGAGCTGAGAGACTTCTAGCTCCCTTGTGTAATTTTCAGGCCATTATTCTTACAAGATATTAACATGCAATGCCTCCTGGCTTTGGCTAAACTCTCCTTTACATTCTCTGCTATTCCTGGTCATTCCTATACCAAGACTGGCATTTGGCTTCATCTCCTCCCAAGTTCAGTATAATACTGGATTCATTTAAACAACTGGATTTCCTGATCAAACACTCCAAGCCAAAGATTCTTTTTTGTTGTTGTTTTCTAAGCTAGACACTTTACTTTTCCTTTTATTAAAAATAAAAGTTTGGTTTTGAAGGGCCCCCACCCATAAGATGGCGAACCTCTTGCTTCTTTTCCGGGTCCTCGGTTTCTGCCGGCGCCATCTGAACCCCAATCACCCCTCGCCCCCCTAATTCCAGCACCTAGCCAATAGCCACCAGCCCCGTAGAAGTAACACCACAATCACCCCATGCCCCTTCCTATATAACCCAGCACCTTTCCCTAATAAAGTGGAATTCTCCGGTGAATTGCTGCTGTGTGTCGCTCCCTTCCTTTCACTGGTGCCGAAACCCGGGAGATGGGCCACCCCAACTGGGCCCCGTCTTTCCCTGACACCAGCAGCAGCTTGCCCTCGTCCTCTTTTTCTGGCGCTGGCTCATCACACTCACCACTCCTCTTTGGCCTCTGGGTAAGTTTTCCCCCAGAGCGGGCCACTCTTCCCCGAGCTATTGACCGTGATCGTCCGGCAAGGCCCTGACGCTCGGGGACGAGGAGGGAATTCTCCCCGCCTTAGGCCTTCACGGCTGCAGCAGACCCTCAGGCCCCTCCTCCAACAGCCATAAACGAGGTGGCTCCTTTGCGGATGAGAACGCTCCCTTCCCCCCCACCCCCCTTCTGTTCCTTCCACCGAAAATTCCTTCAGCCAAAAATTCCTACTACTAGGTACCTCGTGATTCCGGCACTCTGCCTTCTTAGAGAAGTCTGGGTGACGATCCACACTTCCTAAGAAACCGACTCGTATACGAGTTTCCGCAGACCACTAAGGATCATCGGGGACGCCCTTTGTCTCCTTACGGTCTGTTCCCAGTCTGAGGTTCTCCATTCGTCTTCCCCTGTTTGTCTCCTTCTCTGCCCTTTAGCCATGGGAGCCTCCTCATCCCTTCCTGAAAGTTCACCTCTTGAATGCCTGCTCAAGCATCTAACTACCCTCTCCCTGCCTGACACCTGACATAAAACCAAAACTTCTCGGTAAATACTACTCCCAAGATTGGCCGACATACCCCCTAGACAATTACAACCAATGGCCCGCAGGGGGAACTCTTGATCCTAACATCACTCGCGATCTCTTTAACTTCCGTCAGCACCTGAAAAAATGGAAGGAGATTCCCTATATCGAAGCTTTTCGCCTCCTAGCTCAAAATCCCAGCCTCTGCACAACCTGTTCCCCGCCCCAAGTTCTCCTAGCCTGCAAGCCGTCTCCCTCCCCTCCACACACTCCCAGTCCCTCCTCGATTACCTTTGATCCATCCTACGAACCTCTGCCGTACAGGCTTCCCCCTTCAGCCCCTCCCCCTCCTACAACCCCTCCACCCTCTTCCGCAGTCGCCGCCGCCTCCCCCTCCTCTTCTACAACAGCCCCTCCCCCTTCCTCCACCACCATCTCCTCCCCCACCTCACCCCCCTTGCAGTTCAAGCCTGAGCCTTTCAGCCCCCCTCTAACTAAGTTCCAGGAGCCTCCTCTGTCTTTGCCCCCATCACCTGTTTCTCCCCCACAGACTGAGCCAGAACCCTTCAGTCCTCCTCAGACTCGGTCCCAAGGGCCTCCCAAAATTATCGACCCCCTCCAGGAGGTAGCAGGATCTGAAGGCATCATGCGCATTCACGTCCCTTTCTCCTTAGGAGATTTAGTCCAACTTGAGAAACGCCTAGGTTCCTTTTCCACTGATCCCATGACATATATCAAGGAGTTGCAATGGACCCTCCAGTCATACAGCCTCACACATCATGACATTTTCATGCTCCTGGCCAATACCCTCCTTCCTGAAGAGCGTAGACGAGTTTGGGACCTCGCCCAAACGCACGCCACCGAAACCCACAGGACTGACCCCACCTATCCCCCTGGCCCCACCACTGTCCCCGAACAAGACCCACACTGGGATTATAAAACCGCCGTGGGTCTCCGCTCTTGAGATATTTTCGCCTCCTGCTTAATAGCAGGTCTGAAAAAGGCAGCTCGTAAAGTAGTCAATTTTCAAAAGCTCCAAGACATAATTCAAAGGAGGGACGAGACTCCCTCTGAGTTCTTAGACTCACTCAAGCCCTATTACAGTATACCAGCCTAGACCCAGAAACGCCTGACGGGAGACATGTCCTTATGACATACTTCCTAGCTCAAAGCTACCCCGAAATTAAAGCTAAACTCAAAAAGTTAGAACAGGGCCCCACTACCCCACAGACTGAGATCCTAACAGTGGCCTTTAAAGTCTTCCATAACCGGGAGGAGGAGAAAGAACGCCGTAAACAAAAGGCTGATCAGGCCAATTTCCAAATGCTGGCCCAGCTGATAAAACCACAACCTGGGCGCTCTTCTACAAACTAGCCCCCCCCAGGAGCTTGTTTCAAGTGCGGACAAGAAGGACATTGGTCAAGGACGCACCCCTCCCCCAGATCTCCTACCACCCCATGCCCCAGATGCCACAAAAAGGGCCACTGGGGGTCTGATTGCCCAGCCACCCGAAGGGGAGGCTGTACGAACAATCCCCATCCTAAGCCTGCCCTAGTGGGGCTGGCAGAAGAAGATTGACGGGGCCCGGGGGCTTCTCGCCCGACCATTTCCATCACCAAACAGGAGCCCAGGGTTACCTTAATAGTAGACGGTCACCCCATCTCCTTCCTCCTAGATATAGGAGCCACCTTCTCAGTCTTGCGGGAATACCGGGGCCCTACCACGCCTGCCATTACTCCTATAGTCAGGGTAGGAGGTAAACAGATTTTCCCATTAAAACCCCCCTCCTTTTATGCACAGTCCAAGACAATCCCACACCTTTCTCCCACTCCTTCCTGGTTATGCCCCAGTGTCCCATCCCCTTACTAGGACAGGACATCCTTTCTCTCCTCCATGTTTCCATAACTATATCCACTCCCACAGCCCCCAGTACTCCCTTTCTAATGGCCCTCATAGCCGACGACTCCCCTCTACCCAATGAAAGCTCCAGTTCTGCCCTCATACACCCTGTAAATCCCAAAGTTTGGGATATTACAAGCCCCTCCGTGGCTCTATGTCCTCCTTCCTCTATCAAATTATGTGACCCCTCTCAGTATATCTGTCAGGCCCAATACCCCCTAACCACTTCAGCCCTCATAGGCCTCCAACCCATCATTCAAGATCTTTTAAACAAAAAGTACTTCAGACCCACTCACTCCCCATTTAATACCCCCATATTAGCTGTTAAAAAAACCAACGGATCTTTCCGCCTCGTCCAAGACCTTCGCCTCATCAACATGGCCATCGTCCCTATTCATCCCTTAGTCCCAAATCCATACACCCTTTTATCGCAGATCCCTGCCTCGGCCTCCCACTTCTCAGTCCTAGATCTCAAGGATGCATTTTTTTCTATCCCTCTGGACCCCTCCTCCCAAGATTTTTTTGCCTTCACCTGGACGGACCCATACACAAGACATTCTGAACAACTCACTTGGACAGTTTTGCCACAAGGCTTCCGAGATAGTCCCCATATTTTTGGACAGGTCCTAGCTCAAGACCTCAAACAGTTTCATCATGATCACTCCGAGTCCACCTTATTACAATACATGGACGATCTTCTACTCTGCAGTCCCTTGTGGGAACAGTCTCAACTTGACACTGCCTCCCTACTTAACCTTTTAGCTTCCAGAGGTTACCGGGTATCCCCTGTCAAAGCTCAAATCTCTTCCCCTTCTGTCACTTACCTCGGATTTCTTCTATCTCAACAAAGAAAGTCCATTACCTTAGACAGAAAACGGCTCCTCTCTGACCTGCTCATTCCCAAAACCAAGACAGAAATCCTGTCCTTTCTAGGCCTGGCTGGGTATTTTAGAGCGTGGACCCCTAACTTCTCCCTGTTGGCAAGACCCCTATACGATCTCAGCAAGGGCCCCCCTGAAGAACCATTATCCTCCTCACTCCGACACTCCTTCATTAAGCTCCGTCGAGCCCTTGTGGAAGCCCCAGCTCTCCATCTTCCTGATTTGTCGAAGCCCTTCTCATTATACACTCATGAGAGGTCCAGTCAAGCTCTAGGAGTCCTAGGCCAATATTATGGCCCATCCTTTGCCCCAGTAGCTTATCTTTCCAAGCAATTAGACCCCACAGTTCGGGGATGGGCCCCCTGCCTACGGGCATTAGCAGCTGGACAGCTCTTGCAGAAGGAAGCTCATAAACTGACATTCGGGGTGCCCCTTACCATTCTGTCCCCACATTACCTAAAAGACCTCTTAACCTACAAAAGTTTACAGACTCTCCCTCCCTCCAGACTCCTGACCTTACTGTCCTCTTTCCTCCAAAATCCAGACATTTCTTTCCTCTCCTGCCCGCCCCTGAATCCGGCCTCTCTTCTTCCTCTACCCTACTCTCCTCATACTCCCTCGCATGATTGCCTGGAAGCCCTTCACAACTTCCTTCCGTGCCACTCCACAATCTCCGAAGGAGCCCTCTCACACTCCGACCTCATCTGGTTTACTGATGGGTCCTCCTTTAAACATGAGGGCACCCATTACAAAGGATACGCAATAGTCTCCCTCGAAGACGTCATCGAGGCACGAGCCCTACCCCCTGGTATAACCAATCAACAGGCCGAACTCATTGCAGCCACCAGAGCTTGCACTCTGGCCCAGGACACGTCTCTCACACTGTACACTGACTCCAAATACGTATTCCACATTCTCTTGTCTCATGCGGCAGTATGGAAAGAACAAGGCCTCCTCACCACAAAAGGGAATTCCATCACTAATTCAGCCTTAATTACTAAACTTCTAGAGGCTTCACAACTCCCACACCAACTGGGCATAGTCCACTGCAAATCACATCAAAAGGACGACTCCCCCATTACAAGAGGTAACAAAAAAGCTGACAGAGTAGCCCGGTCAATTGCCCTATCAGAAGAAGCACCAGACAGCGATCCGTCTGCCCCTGCAGTTTTAGCCTTATCACAAGACACCCTCTTTCCCCAGGACCTCTGTTCCCAGGACAGAGAGTCTCTCTTCCGCCTCTTACACGATCTGTTCCATCCTAGCCCCCAATCCTTAATCCATTTTTTACAATCCTTTTTTTCTCTCTCTCCTAAAGACAAAACCCTACTTGACCAAATCACCCGCAGGTGCACCATTTGACAACGCACTAACCCTAATACCCCCCTCAAGGCCCGACCCTTCCCGGCTCATCAAGCACGGGGTAATGTCCCCGCTGCAGATTGGCAAATAGACTTCACTAACATGTCCCCCGTATGGCGTACCAGATATCTACTCGTGTTAGTAGATACATTTTCAGGATGGGTCGAGGCTTTCCCCACCACTAACAAACAAGCGTCCGCAGTTGCCTCTACCCTCCTCACCCAGATCTTTCCTAGGTTCGGGATGCCCACTTCCCTCCAATCAGATAATGGCCCTGAGTTCACTGCCCAAATTATTCAGAACCTCTCCAAGTCGCTCTCACTCCCCTAGCATCTACACTGTCCTTATCAACCACAGGCTTTGGGAAAAGTAGAAAGAGCCAATAGGACTCTAAAAGACATCCTGACCAAACAATCTCTAGAACTACACCTTGACTGGGTTCGCCTACTTCCCTTAGCTCTACTCTGCATTCAGGCCCTCCCAAAGAAACCTTCCTTCTTGTCACCCTTTGAGATCATGTATGGCCGCCCAATTCTACCCCCAGGGCTCCCTTCCCACAAAGGACCGATTCCTCCCAATATGGCCCTTCCGCTACTCTCTCTCTTCTGCACCGAATTGTGGAAATATCAGGATTGGCTCCTTCCTGATCCATCTGCCTCCCAAAATCCTCCTGTCTTACAGCCCAGCCAACTAGTGTTTTATAAGCCACCAGAGGATCGGCCCTCTCACCCCAAAATGGGAAGGTCCACACCCAGTTATTCTCTGCACCCCCTCGGCCGCCAAGCTCTTACTGCCTGATAACTCTGTCACCCCTTGGATTCATATCTCCAGGTTGAAACCAAACACCCAGGACCCACCTTCTCTGGACACTCAAGACCCATCGGTCACAATCCAGAGTTCTTCAGATACAGCCCAAGACGCTGTCTGCTCTACCACGCCTCATCTCTCTGATCCCTTGAAACTCCGCATCTCCCGTTCACCTGCTTTGCCATCCATACCCGAATCATGACTTTTTCCTCCTTTACTGCTCTCTCACTTTTTTTCCTCATTCCTATTGTCTTCCCCACCACCCCAGCCTCCTTTGTATGGCGATTCAAAGTCAGACAGACTTACACACAGCATCAAACAAAGGTTACTACTCTCATTGCCACATCAGACTGCCCTCTGAAAGGCTGCTCCGAAACCTTTATACCTCCACTTTCCTCCCTCCACCGAAGTGCTCACTAGCAGCTACCTTTATTCTCCCTACCTCTGCTTCCTCTATGACCAAAAACAAGCCTATTGCAGGCGATGGCCAGACACCTACGGGGGATGTCCCTACAGGTCTTGCATCATTCACTACATGGGTAACTCCGGGTACCCACAGTATTACTCCTCCAACCGTTTCATAAAATATCCCAACAGCTCATTCTCCTTATTAATCCCAGATCCCTGGAACTCTCGATGGGCCACCGGAGTCACAGCCTCAGTTTACTATGGGGGGTCCTCGACCCCCCACAGTACCCTTCATACCTCTCAAGAGTATGTTCCCTCTCATTCCCAGATCTCTCAAGTTGCATCAGACATCGGGCATTCCGAAAAAGTTATTGTCCAAACTCTTGACGGCGCCTCTTCATCTTCTTACCCCTGCTCCTACTCTTGGTTACAGCTCATTCAAGACACCACCATCTTTCTCAACCACACCCTCAACACCGCCAATTGTTTCTTGTGTGCATCACTACAGCGCCCACTGCTGGCCACCGTGCCCCTTAATATTTCCAATATGTCCATGCAGAAGGACAACCCTTCCGTCCCCTGGCAGACATACCCCTATGGGAACCAGAATACGCAGATAATCTCACCATCTACCACTGTGTAGGCCCAACCCCTCCCCCCTCCAGCGCACTTCACTGTCTATCTACACCCCTACCTCCGGCTCTAAGACTTTTACGCAACCAGGTCACTTCTTTTGGTGCAATGGCAGTCTTTTCAACTCACTGCCTCCCAACTCCAATATACCCTGCATTCTCGTCACCCTAATCCCACAGCTTACACTTTACAGCATGGCAGAATTTCTTGAGCTCCAACCTCCCTTGCCCTCACGCACAAAAAGGGCTGCTTTCCTTCCCTTCATGGTCGGTATCTCTTTGACCACCTCAGCCATTGGGGCAGGGTTTTCGGGAGGAACCTTGGGTCACTCTCTATGGGCAATTAAAGATCTCAACGCCAAACTTGAGGGAGAGTCACTGCCGATTCCCTGGCCTCTCTCCAAAGACAGGTCACTTTGCTAGCTAAGGCCACCCTTCAAAACCGGCGGGCCTTAGATCTGTTTACAGCCGAAAAGGGCGGCACCTGCGTCTTCCTTCGAGAAGAGTGCTGCTATTACATCAACGAATCCGGCATTGTAGAAACTGACATTACCAAACTCACCAACCTTGCCTCCAGCCTCCACTCTGCTTCCAATTCCAACCCATTCTCTTCAATACTAACAAACCCCTTCCTCACCTGGCTGTGGCCCATTGCAGGCCCTATAATAATCATTCTTCTCGCCTGTCTCTTCTTACCTTGTATAGTAAAGTTTATCAAATCCCAAGTCGGTAAAATCTCTAATCAAACTTTCAACCAGCTTTTACTCAGGAACTACCAGCTTTTAGCCACAGAAGTTCCCTCACCCTCACGTAACCTCCTCACCATATGCTGAGATGGAGCCCTCTCTCCGCTGGAAACTGTTCCTGGAAACAATGGCCGCAGACGCCTGGCTTCTGACACCCGTATCCTCCTGGCACCATTGGAATCAACAAGTTGACCTGTGGTTACAGGGAACCTTCACTGATTTCCAACCTGAAGAAGTCCACATCTACTCGTCCTTACTGTGGGGAGTCCTATCAACGCTTTCCTCCCAGTTCTCAAGCCCTCACTCCCTTCTCCGCCCCCTTTCAGCAGGAAGCAGAGAGAAAGCAACATCCACAACCCCATAGAGGAGAAAGGGGGGAATGAAGTGCCCCCACCCATAAGATGGCGAACCTCCTGCTTCTCTTCCGGGTCCTTGGTTCCCGCCGGCGCCATCTGAACCCCAATCACCCCTCGCCCCCCTTATCCCAGCACCTAGCCAATAGCTACCAGCCCCGTAGAAGTAACACCACAATCACCCCATGCCCCTTCCTATATAACCCAGCACCTTTCCCTAATAAAGCGGAATTCTCCGGTGAATTGCTGCTGTGTGTCGCTCCCTTCCTTTCAGGTTTAACGAGAGATAACAGAATACATGAGCCATTTACCCTTGCAGCTGGATATAGGAACTCACTTAGTTCTTTAATGACCTTTCATGACACTCCAATGACCTTTATCTTTACTGCACTTCAAACACCCATTCCTACTGCCCTTGTCATTACACGTTAGAGTTCCAACTCTAAAATCTTAAACTCTAACATCATTCTGGCTACCAGGTCCTGAATTTCCAGCTTAATTACTTCTTTGACTTCTAAATCTGCTCTTTGACCTTATCAAGACTTCTCTTAACCAGAGTTTATCATACCTCCCTTAGCCTACCTTCTTACACAGTTTGAATCAAGTGGATTCTTTGAACTGTCTTTCACCAGCACCTTCAGTCCCCTTGTTCCCTTGTCAATCCACTTCATGTGTCTACAAATCATGGTCCAGGATCTACACAATGTGTCTTCTCTGCCCTTTGTACCCAGGCAACTGGGTGTTGCTAGAGAAAATAGCAGAAATACATCGTTTGGTACCATTCCAAAGGATTACATATTCATGGTTTCCAATCTGTTACGTCACCACAGCTGCTTAATCTTTTTACTTAGCGTTTTTTGTCAGGTCTCTTCTATCCCCCTCCCTTTCATCCTCTGTTCTAAACTATCACCACTCTTAAGTCCTTTCTCTCTTAGCTCCCTCTCACCTAGCAACATCACATTTTACTCTGCAATAAACAATGAAGCTGTCAGACAATGGTTTTCATCGACTATCCCCCAGTCACAAACAGCTGTGAGTTTATCCATTGATATAGCTCCATCTTGAGTCTCAAGCAGGGTGAGGTATACATTCTCCAGCTTGAGACCAACTTCTTACTCAGCTGGCTGGCTTCCCAACTACACTAGGGCCAGCACCTCCCTCACCTTGTACAGTGGCTAGCACATAGTAAGTGCTCGATAAATGTTTGCTGAACTGTTGTTTAATTAACCACATCCACCTGAGGTCTTATTTCCATCCCTTCCTTCCTCTTCAGAACTCTTTTTGGACATCATCATTCACTACTGAACTTCAGGTTTTACCTGTTCCTTTTACTCAGTTGATAATTATTACTATCTAAAAACAACATTAACAAACAGCAAAACTTTCCCATACCACTCAGTTCTGCAAGCAAGATTCTTCTACCAATTCACTGAAACTGGTCTCAAAAAAGTTATTAGTCACCAAATCAAATGGACATCCTTTAGACCATTTTAAAAACATTTTATGATTTTGTTTTTAGAACTAAAATGACCTCTAATAATCAAATACAGGCTTGTTGCCAGTCTTGAAAAGTATAGGAAGTAGACACAGACATATCCCCTAAGCCATAATTTTAACAAATAGAATTATCTGCTATTTTGGCACATTTCTTTCCTGAGATTTTGGGGTGCTTTTTATTATATAAGTGATATAGTCTCATTTTTTTTTTACATTTAACCTCCAAATAGCATTTTATACTATCGACTTATCCAGTTCCACTATTAAACTCTTGTCCTTGGGCACCACATCTTCCTGATTCTTCTTTCATTGAGACTTTTTCTCTATTCCCTTCAGATGGGAATCTTCATCAGGGTCAGCTCTCCAGTCTTTCTGCTCTATATGCTTTCACTTCCATGGCTTTAACAGTATATCCCAAGTCCATAGAATCTGTATTTCTTATCTTGACTTCTCCAACCTCTAGACTCATAAATCAAGTTAACTTACTGGTCATCTACTCCTGGATGTCCTATAGGCACCTCCTATCAACCCTTCTGCAAAACTGAAATAATCTTCCTTGCTCACCCTGCTCTTTTGGTTGTATTCTCCATCTGGGTTACAGCATCATCATTTACCCAGTAACCCGGGCCAGAAACATGGGAATTTTTTTATTAGAGTCCTGTCTGTTCCCAAGTTCCATATCACACATCAAGTTCTGTTGATTGCATTTTCCATGTATCTCTTGAATCTATCCACTCTTCTGCATCCCTGCTGTTACTGTCTTTAGTTCCTAATTATATCTAACCTACAGTACTGTAACAACTTAAGAGTCTGTCTTGATCATAACTCCACTAGCCTATGGTAAGAGTTTACTGAATGTAGTAGAGAATTCCATACTTAGGTGTTTCATTGTTACTTCAAACTTACACCACAACTTGCATGCACGTTCTTCACAACAGCCATACCCCTTCTCAACTATTAACAGCACCTCTAATCAATCTACTCTCTCCATCTCTTCCTTGCACTGCAGCCTGAAAGATTATTCTAAAAAGCCAAATTGATCATGTCATTCCCTTGCTCAAAGTCCTTAAACAGCAGCTTCTCACTGTCTCCAGGGTGAAGTCCAAAGGGCCCTCTGTGACCTGACTCTTGCTTTCCTCCACCCATCTCTGGCCTCCCTTGCATGCTATGCTACAGCCACTCTCAATTACTGAAGGTTTCCAGAATGTAGTACCTCTCAATCTTTTTACATACTGTTCCTTTCACCTGGAGGAACCCCTTTCCCAATCTAACTACTTTACCTAAATCTTATTACTCCATCATATTTTGGCTTAGAAGCTACTTTCTGTGAAAAGACTTTCCTGATTGTTTTTCCACGCCCCCAAATCACGTAAGTGCCCCTACTCTATGCTTTGAGAGCATTTTGTGCTTATCCCTGTCTTAGCACTGAATTTTTGTATTTTAATTGTCTTGTTTACCCATCTTTATTATGTTCCCACATAGTTTATAAGCTTCTTGAAGGCTTTAGATGTTTTATCTCATTCAATCACCTCAACAATCCTTTATGGTAAGTGCCACATCATTCCTTTCACCAATCAGTAAATTGAAGCCAACAGAGTTTAAGAAACTCATCCTGAGTTGTCAAAATCAGGACTTAAAACCAGGCAGCTGGACACTAGAACCAGTCCATCACTAAATCCATCACCTTTAAACCCCTTCTCCACACAATTAGTCAATGACCTTTCTAAAACACAGATCCGACCAGGTCTTTCCAGTGGAGTCTGCTCAGTGGTTCCTAGGCCTGCCTGCATGCTATATCCTTTATAATCTGGTTCCTATCTACTTTCCTGGCTTGGGCTCCAGCCTCTCCCCAGAATTCACTCCAATGCTGCTACTGCAGAAACACTACAGGTTCCATGCTGTCTCATTCTTCTCTAAGTGTTGGTGCCTCTACCAAAATGCCCTTTGCACTTTACCTTTCTGGAGAACTTGTCCATTCTTCAGAATTTAACCCATGGAACCTTTGCTGACCACTCTTGTCCCCATTCCTTTGCAGGTAATGGAGTGAATCCTGTCTACACTCTCAGGAGCTGTGTGATTTGGACAACTCACTGTTTTAGTTTTCTCATTTGTATAATGGCAATAGTAAGTCTACCAACTTTATAGAATTGTGAGGATTAGGTGAGATGTAAATTAAGCACTTAGTATGGGGCCTGAGACATAGTAAGCACTTAAGACATTTAGCAATTATTATTAATTACTTGTCCCTATTGCCCCATGCAGCTAGGCTGCTAGTGCTGTAAGTTTAACAGTGTAATATTTCTTCACATGTAGTTTCCCCTTCAGAGTGTAATCTCCTTGAAAGATACCCTCACATACCACTCATCTGACATTTTAGTAGCACATGCCAGTAACCTGGCATATTATGTACACTTATAATTGAACTAGACTATTAAAATACTACCCATCTTTCAAAGGCCCAGTTCAATTTCCACTTTCTCCACTAATGTTTACCTAACGATTCCAGCCTTTTAAATTATCCCTTCTCAGAATTTTTTTACCACTGCTTGACTATGTAGAAGTATTATCATCAATGAGGCCTCAGGCTCCTCCAGGGAAGACACATCTTATACTGTCTATCTGCTCAATAATAGCTAGTTTCCAATCACAAATTGAGTGTTCAACCATTATGTGTGAATTAAAGTATTTTCTTCCTAAGCATGGGAGGCCTCACCTTATCTGTATTAGTTAAGTCCCAATCTCTGAGAAAATTCAGCTAACAACTCATCTCCTGTCTCTCCTTCCCCTGGCTCTTTTTTATTTGTATGCCATTGTCATGTCTTAGCTTCTCAAGAACTCTTCCCATTCCTTATTAACCTCCCTCAAGAGGAGATTAGGCCCAGTAGAGGTCATTATGCTGCTGGCTCACTGTATAATCTCAATAGCAACTCCATGAACTATTTTTCTTTTGCCTGTGTTTTCCATGCCCATGCCACATCAGCTTAAAATAAATGATGCTGGTTAAGTCACATTAACAATGGTGACTTCATTCATGCAGTACTGCATCTCAGATGGCTGAAAGTCTTGTCAGCACAATCCTCACTCAACCACATTGGAGTTGACTCCACTCTTTGGAATAAAGATTTCAAAAAATACCTGGCCAGAATAGTGGGCAGAACAGCTATCTGAAGCACTGCCGAGTCAGTGTGCTCTGGTTGCATAGCCCTCAAGGAAGGGATTAAAGGAGAAGGAATGGCAAGTTTTAAACTGAAATAGAAATAGTCACAAACATTTCTTGTCACCTTGGAACTTGTAAGGCTAGAGCTTAAAACTAAGGACCAGGGAAATGAGGAATGGAAAAATCATAAAAAAGCCTAGATTCTAACTTAAGCTCTCCAGTAAACCAGCTTTGCCAGCTTGTAAGTAACCTATTCTTGTAACTCAACTTCCTTAGCTGCACTAAAATGAAACTACGTTGACTCAGTGTTCCCACACTCAGCCTCACTGATCTTACTCCCCAACTGGATCCACCTGGCAAACAAACTCAGGACATTGTCAAAAAGAAGTTCCTCTTAAAACAAGAATGAGAAGACTCACTAATCCCACCACAATAAATACTAATTTATATATAACACATATATGTATTTAAGATATATATATATTTCTTCTAGCTTTGAGTTTATACCTTTCTAAATAAGAAAATCTTCATGTATTTTCTTCCAGGTAGACTATCAATCCCAAAAAAGCAGGGAATGCCTTTCTTTATCTGCATACCACCCGGCTCACTCAGTGTCTAGCATGCTGTTCAGAAACGCCAATGGTTACAAGGCATCATAATCCCCTGGCTAAATCAGTAACATCCCGAATAGTTGAAAACTTATTTGGAAGCTTCTGATTAAGGAGAAAGAAGGAGTTAGATACTAAGAACAACATTTCTACTCCAGTTTAGAAGTGCCTCTCCCCTCAAGATAGAGATTTCTCTGGAATATCCAGGTCTCCTGGGCCTTCTTTCTCTTGGTGCATACTCACTTGAGAAGTCAATCAGATTTGGGAAAAATACTATCAACTCTACTAATCAAACTTGGGCAAAATAGGAAAGTAGATTCAATCTACCAAGTGTGAATGTTGCTGTGGTTGGGGGAGAGACAGATATGAGTTGTTTCTCCTTCAGTAACATTTTTGTGTATTACAATCACAAGTAATTTTTAAAGTTTTCAGTGGCAGGATTCCAATGATGGTTGGGACACCATGAGGAGAGAAGTAACACTGTCTCCTGCTGGCCATAAGCAGAAGGCCTTGAGTTTCTTTTGGTTTCTTAGAGGTCACATTTCTCCTTCACAGACATTAAGAGCTCGTGAAGGAATGGGGACTGAAAGAGAAAAGGAAGAAGGGGCCTCCTTTTTAGCTTAGCCTGGACTAAGTGTTAGGTGTCAGTAAACCATTTAGGTCCAATAAATACATCAATTCTCTCATTTTGAGCCAACACCTGAGGCTGATGCATCTTCCTCATCAGTTACAAAACAAAGGGTAACAGGAGTCAGGAAAAGCCCTGGTCTGTACGCCAACGTCCTTGCTCCCTTTCCTTGAGTGACAGAAGGGACCCCAGCCACATTCCATATTAAGGGCCCGTGTCCCTTAGAAACTTCCTGAATGGTGTCTTCAGTCTTGTTTTCTTCCCTTCCCCCAAACCCCAATAAAACACACCAACTGCTCCAGAGTATTTGTGGGTTGGGTTTTTCATAGGTCATTGTCTTTTCTTTTTTTATTTCAGATACTGAAAAAGTCCCCTGGGCTCTGTGGGGCTCTCCACTCTCATGGCCCCTTTCCCCTACATTCACTGCCCCTCTCCCCAAGCAAATCTATTTCAAGGACAGCACTTTTTAAACAAACAATTAACATTAATTGCATTCTTAGCCTGTTCTGCAGAACCAGAGGAGCTGTTTGCATCTGTCATATTTAGATGGACAGTTTCCTTTATCTGACACTAGGTCCCCAGCCACATCCAAGCAAAGTATTTTTATGCGGAGCTGAATTAGAATCCCTCATCGTTAGTCTACTCCACGTCTTCCCCCACACACCCATCCCACATCAGCCACATGGTTAGGAAGGAGGATAATCAGGAATGTTTTTATCAACCCCAGTCTCTAATTCATATTCCCCTAAATCTCCCACCCCACCTTCTCAAACATTCCCCATTCCCTCCAGGATTTCACTGAGATTTCTCCCAACAGTCATTTGGAAAAAGGTAAAACAAAAAAGGTTCAAGGTCTTGGTGCTCAGCCCAAGGGGCTCCATGCGCTGGGACACCAACGGGCAGGGGCTTCTGCCTCTCCAGCCCGCGCCCGAGCCACCTCCTGACCCCTGGCTGCAAAAGCAGGGAGGGGCAGGAGCCAGCACAGGACCCAGGGGGGCAGCGTCTCAGGATCTGGCGGAGCCCCGGGCAGCATCATTCAACTTGGCCACTGTGGATGAACACAGAAGGAGAAAAAGAAAACACTGTCAAGTAATAAGGGAAAAAGTCCTAAGTTCCATCCCAGTCTGCAACCCATGACTCTTCCACACTTAATCTTTAGGCTTCCTGGCACATGCCTCAATCCTATCCATAGAAAGTTAGAAAGAGAGAGAAAGGGAGAATTTAAATCTTTTCCTGTGTACAAACAACAAAAAAAATGTTTGCATTTTGGATATATCCATGAAAACAGACAGAAAAACAGTTCTTTAGACAAGACAAAAATAACTGGAGGCTTGTAGGAGTGTAAGGTAGAGTTGGCTCAGTTTCACAGGCACAGCCACAGCCATGTACAGCAGCAGAGGCTGAATGGGGGCACACAGTGACATGGTGGTGACTGTGTGGAGGCCAGGGCCAGACAGTACATATAATTGGAGTAGATTTAACAATCTAGGATCAGTCAAAGCAATTTGGATTTGGATTTTGAAATGACCATCTTTGCAATGGAAGTTATGTACTTCATGCAATATAAACAGGTGGCAAATACAGAATGCAGCTTGTTTCTTTGTTATCTTAGCCTTGAAAATAATCATGTAGAGAGAAAGTAAGACCAACAGTTTTCTGATTTCTCTATTTCTTCTATTCCTTCCTAAAACCAGACTCATTGTTAACTCAGGCTTGAGGATTCAAACTGACCAATAGAGAAAGCAGTTCAGACAGAAGAGAAAAAAAGTACAAAATTCGAGAAGATCGGAGATGAAGAAAACATACAAAATTATATATATATTTATATATATAATAACATGATGTATCTATGTACAACATGGCTGGGACAGGTGAGGAAACTATACAAGAATGTTCAGCATTTTCCTCTTCCCACATGGGCTTTAGACTAAGGAAGACAGCATGAGGAAATGGAGCAAGAACACAAAAATTATATACAATTACAAGCAACAGTCAAGGAGTTTGGGGGCCAGGTAATCCAGGGATCCTGCTCTCTCCATTCTTCCCTCACCAACTCTTTCCTATCCAATCTGAATGACAGCCTGAAAAGTGAATGGTCAGTCAGGAAAGAAATATATACACACCCCATTCCCCAACATGCACATAAGGAAGTTCATCAGTCATTTAATCATGCCAAATGTTTGGCATATCAGAATCTGGTGGTGAGAGGGCAAGAAGGATGACAGAATCTTGCTCTCCTGAACAGTTAGTCCTCACCCTGGCCCTCTCTGTCATATCTAGCAGGTTGCATCAGTGAGATTCAGGCCAAAAGATAGTGATAACTAGACTGAAGATGCTGGCCACCCACAAGCCCTTTCCTCCATCTATTCATGGATCGGCATTGCGACTCCTCCTCAGAGCCCAGAAGCCAGGTTAGTAAGGTCTAGGGAAATGTGTGTTCCTTTTCTCTCTTCCTAACCACCTTCCCTAAATTCCTTCATGGTGAATCATCTCCCAAGAACCTGCTGCTCCAGCCCTGCCATAGGACCAAGCCCTGGAGGCTAGCTCAGTTCACTTGTTTTCTTTTTGTCTCCCTAACAAAACACCTGACATTTCATTATATCTGAAATGTGGAACTCCACATGTGCATGACTGAGCATGTTTCCTCAGGCCTCCAGCTTGGCTGCCAGAGCAGCTTTTTAGCAGCGAAGTCTGATCGTAGGTCAGGAAAGTAGGTGGGGGCAGAGGCAAGACATTTCCATGGCTAGCTTCCTAGAAATTTTTTTTTGACACCCAAGGCCACGATACTTATGAGGCCCTCTTGCCTGAATTTATAACCCCCAAACCTCAGCTTCCCCTCTCTCTATGGGGTCTTCAAATGGTTCCCCTCTGTAGGCTCACCCAAGGGCCTTCCTCACTTTCAGTTTCACAATGAATAGTACTTATTTTTTCCAGATGAGAGTTGTAAGGTTTTTTAAAATCAGAATCAATCTTACCTATATTCAACTCTACTTTATAGTGAGGAAACAGAAATCCAGAGAGGTTAAATGACTTGACCAAGGTCACACAGCAGTTCTACTGAGACTGAGTGTAACTAGAGCCCAGATTATTGACTCCTAAACTAGTGCTCTGTCCACTATCCCATAATACTTTTGAAAGCAACATGCTGGAAGAGAGAGAGAGAAGGTGCCCATTTTATGTGAATAATGTCCTCTAATCTTTACATTATTTAAGAGCCAGGGCAAACTCTAAAAGACAGTGACTAAGGGAAGTTAAGCGGGCATTGTTTTAGGCACGCAAATCAGTTTTTCTTTCCGAGAATTCTCTAAACCTGCTGTAACGGACACAGGAAGCAAAGCAGCCTAAGGGACAAAACACGTAGAAGCACAAAAAACAGATCTCAATCAACCTACCTTTCCCAGGTAAGTGAGGTTAGCCTTGGGATGTTAAACCTGCTGTGTTATTCCAAAGACTTAGCCTAACCAATTTTGGGATATTCTTTTCCAGAAGGAGAAATTCTATCTCCCCAGTTTCTCATACAAAGAAAAAGAGAGTTTGCAACATTATCCAATCCTAGTTTCTTATTTCTGTCCCTACATGGGCTACAGTGAAGGTATGGAAATCTCAGTTTTACCAAGGAAATGAACTCAGAGGCCCTCTTCAACTCACATTACCTTCTCAGTGGCCCCCAGCAGAATCACAGCCATTTCTGGCTCACAAGCTGAGAAGACACAACTAGGTGCCTACTGAATCCCTGCCTATGATATATAAAAGTCCAGTGGGTGAGGAAGGGGAGAGGAAGAGGGGCCCAGGTTACCCCGCGAGCTTGCTGGTGACGAGTGAGGACTTTCTCTGGGGCAGATCCTGAGGGGTGGGGATGTGGTCGCCAGTCACCAGGTTCTTGTCCGCTCCTGCACTTGGCAGCTGCTTGTTCTTCATCTTGGCCTTGGCCATGTTGTAGTCTCCTGAGTCAAAGTACTTTTGCTGAGAGACAAGATGGAGGTTTAGGTGAGTCTGGAGCTCTGGCCCTCCTTGAAAGCAAGGAAACTCACATTTATTATAAAACCTCACCTACACTCAGATCTTTGAAGTCATCTTTGATTAACCTCATGCATACATAGCTCAGCATTAATTACATGTACTTATGTCTTCTCCCTAACACGTTCTGACTTTTTCAGGTGTGCAATTTCACAGCAGTATGTATGTTTGGAGATAAGAGAGCCCCTATATCCTTTGCACCCACATCCTGTGTAGTGCCATCAGCACAGGATGGTTTAACCAAATTACTAACTAATCATAAAGGCTTACTGACAATCTAGTAGTCTCAAATGACTTTGGTTCTGGAGAAACAGAAATGAATAGATATACAGAAGGGTCAGCCTGGGGCTATCCTAACAATCAATAGGAGATCAACCTCTAAATTAAAAACTATTCTCTCAAACCATGAACAGACACAGGGCTTCTCATGAGGACACCATATCTTTCCTCTGACTCCCACGGCTGTGACAGCCTGCTCACACCTGACTTGCCTACAGCAAGGCAGACTGCAAATCAGCACCACATCAGCACCTGTGACTAAGACTCAGAAACCAGGGTTCTTCACAGGGACCTGTTTCACTCAGAGCAACACACTCTAGCTGAGTGACCTACAGTCCCTTAGTCAGCTTTACGTACCTCTGGGGACTGAGACACCTGAGCAGGAGCTAGGTGGCTATGAAGGCAGACTCTCCCTTGGTGAGGAGGACCACTTTGGACAAGAAAAATAAGTCTTCAGGGAGTACAGTTAATGGCTGGTCCTAACTTCAAGGGTCTGAAGAAATCTATTCATTTCAGGTTGGAAAAATCTGTAGGACAGATGGTTTGTTCCTTTTCTGAAATGACGTACCCTAAAATGTAGCTCTAATCCTAAAAAATTTAGTTCCTAAAACTCTCACCATCCAAATTGGCAAATGACTACCAGTCAGCATTCCAGTCTCTAAAATCCTTCCTTTCTTTATTCCCCTCCCAATATCCCCACACCTCAAAGCCCCTACATTAAGCTGTAATATCTTATATGGGCAATCAGAAGATAACTGATACCGTATCAGGGATTTACAATAATTTGCTTTGTTTTTTACAAGTTCCTAATTCCACCTTTCTACTGCTCAGCAACACAACATCCAGATGAGAATTCAGAACTTCCACAGATCTCATCCCTAAAGTCTCCTTTGGTTCCAGAGTAAGAAAGTAAAGAGATTGTGCCCCATACCCCTTTCTGAAGCCTCTTCATGAGGAAGTCAGATCCACCAGGCTTTTGTCCTAGGCTTGGATATTTGGCCTTTAGCTTTGCCTCTTCAGCTCTCTCAGGGAGAATACCTTCTTTCTCCTGTGTGTCCTACAGGAAACAAATGGACCAATAAAATTAATGACTGAGAAGAAACTGCTTCTAATACCTAATAAACATGTATACTACCAACTTTCCCTGAAGATCCACCCACTTGGAAACACGCTATTTCCACTCTGCTCTTATATAAAGCTGGACCTTTGTTCAAATCCCTAAAGCTTAAGATGACTGTATTGTGAGAAGAAAAAGACAAGCTAGTTTTCACACGATGCCCAGGGAACCACCTCCATGATGTGAGTATTGGGTTAAAGGTAATAACTAAATACAATACTTGAATCAGAATGAGCCACAGCTCACTCAGCACAGAAGCTAGGAAAGAAAACAAGAGGGAAGAGCTAGCCAGAACTTCTGATGATACAAGATGAGTAGGAAAGCTAACACACAGTACAGGTAAATGGGAAATCAAAAAGGATAATTCTGCTGAAATGTTCCCTCCTTACTCAAGAGTGTAAGATAGTCATCTGATAAGTCTCTGTGGAGGAAGCTACAGCTACGTGGTCTCCAAAAACACTCCACCTCAGTAATCGGACAAAGTTGCTTTAGTATTTCCACAAACATTATGGTAGGAAGATGACAGGTAAACAGATGGAAAGGACACTGTTTCTAACCTCGGGAGAATTGAGATACAGTATGTTCACTAGTATTTACCCAGTTTTTTTTTTGGTATCATTAATGTAAAATTACATGAGCAACATTATGGTTACTAGACTCCCCTCATTATCAAGTTCCCACCACATACCCAAATTTACAGTCACTGTCCATCAGCGTAGTAAGATGCTATAGAATCACTACCTGTCTTCTCTGTGTTGCACTGCCCTTCCTGTGCCCCAGTCTCTACATTATGTGTGCTAATTGTAATGCCCCCTTATCCTCCTTCTCCCTCCCTTCCCACCCATCCTCCCCAGTCCCTTTCCCTTTGGTAACTGTTGGTCCATTCTTGGGTTCTGTGATTCTGCTGCTGTTTTGTTTCTTCAGTTTATTCTTAGTTTTTATACTCCACAGATGAGTAAAATCATCTGATACTTGCCTTTTTCTGCCTGGCTTATTTCACTGAGCATAATACCCTCTAGCTCCATCCATGTTGTTGCAAATGGTAGGATTTGTTTTCTTCTTATGGCTGAATAATATTCCATTGTGTATATGTACCACATCTTCTTTATCCATTCATCTACTGATGGACACTTAGGTTGCTTTCATTTCTTGGCTATTGTAAATAGTGCTGCGATATACATAGGTATTACCCAGTTTTTACCAAAAAGTCAACACCTTCCCAGTGGGGCAAGTGATGAAAGTTTGGGTAACAGCCAGGAGCTCAACTCGCTTGCAGAGGCTTTCACTGGTGGTGGTATTCTCTTCTTGCTTTTTGTGGGCCCTGCTGCCCTTTAGTAATTTTTGAAAAGGACCTAAACCCAGTAAGAAGTGGATTTCGGGTGTTTTCATCACATAATTGCAGGTGAGCTTAGTACGACCACTTGCCTTGGATGTCCTGGGGGAATAAGGTGGCGTCTTTCTTGTCACGACGCTCCCGGTGTCTTTCTAGGTTTAACCTCCATTATTCTGTATGGAACTCTAGCCCTCTACAATCCTGTTCGGTCCTCACTGAAGGTGGGCAACAGACCAACCCCAACCGTCAAAACAGATCTCTTGAGAAAGCTGCAGCCTTAAACTAACCATAATAATAATTTCTCTTCTCCCTACCCCCAAGTGCTGGTCCTTTGTAAAATTCTTTACCTCGACGTGTATCTTTCTGAGGACTCAGGATGCTGACCGTAGCCTGGTTGTCCGGTCATTAACACATACTAACCAAGAACACACACTGCATCTTGGGACCACCACCCCCTTTCATTCACTCAGTTTTTCCAAACACCCGCCCTGCGCCCAAGCTCGGCCAATTAGAGCACAACTTAAGTCTGCCTGCGTGACGTATGAAGTAGCCAACCCCTGCAGGACCTGAGACAATGGCGACCAATTCGCAGCGGTGGGAGACCGACTGCCGCCCCATCACGGTCGCCCCCTGCTCGCAGCCCGCACCCCCTCCATTTCACCTGCTTCTCCTCGCCGGTCTCCTCCGCAGGGTTCTCCTCTTCTTGTTTCTGGGACATGGCGGGGCCGGGGCTGTGGCGTGTAGGGGGCCCGGGAAGTCAAACGGAGAAGGGAAGGGGGAGGGGAAACGGGGACAACCTGCGCGGCTGCTTCGGCTCCTGTCACTAAGGTTGCTCTGTCAAAATGGCGGCTCCTGCGTGTGACGCCGCGGCCGCCCTTTCCATTGGGAGCCAATGGAAGTGGGGTAGATGCTGCAATGACGTAACGACCTACCAATAATTGCCGGCTAAAGGCGGGAGGGAGGCGACGGGCAAGCTGGAACACCAGTCTAGAAAGAGCGTGAGCCACAAGGGCCAATTGGAAGCCCATGGGAGATGTGGGGGCGGCACTGCTAAGCTTTGGCAATTTTGCCCAATGGTGGTGGCGTCAGACCTCTGACACCACTCTCGGTTCCCTGGCAGGCGTTGCCGAGTTTCAAACGGGAGTTAAAGGATGTACGCATTTTATTTCAAGGTGGAGAGGATTAAGCCTTGGGCATTGTTAGCAGAAAATGGTCGATCTTAAATAATTTGGAAGTGAGAATGGACTTTAAAGTGATACTCAACGACATTCCAATGTGTCATTTGGTTTGCGGAAAGGAGAGACTTGAGTCCTCAATCCGAGTCATTTCGCAGAACACAAATAGCATACGTTCTATGATTTAACTTAATCTTAAAGACACTGTTATACTTACTTGTTAGGGGTCATACCATGAAGACAAAGCTCCTTGAAACAGCACAGTTCTAAGTATATGGTAAACATTTAGTAAATTGTTAACACTAGTTAACCAATCTGGAGTCACAGTACAATATTTCCATAAGGGTCTGTTTGTAGATGGTACTGTATTAATTTTACAGGGGATATTTGGATAGTAAGGCAGTCTCTGCCTTTCGGAAGCTTATTAGTGGGCGTTGGAGCTGAGGTTGGAGGGGGTCATTCATAGTGTGCCAGGAGTACCCCGAATCCCCAAAATTAAATCGACACATTGTCCTGGAGTGGTAGCCATGGCATTTTTCATATTTAAAAAGTCTACTAGTAATAACAGTGCAAAATTCATATTAAATTTTAATTTTCCAGGCAATGTGTTGTAACAAATAACCTTGGGGCTATCTGTTCTTTTTTCTGTGTAATTAGAAATTTTCTGTATAATCCTTTTCTAATAGAGAAATTTGACAAACACTGGGATACACAGATTATTATCATAAAAGGAAAAATCTGATTAGCATTGAAATAAAAGTGTTAATAAAGGGCTACACGGGTTCAAATGAAGGCTCATATTCAGTATGGGGTCCAAAAGAAGACTTTGTGTCAGAGGTGGTTGTAAGTCCGCAGAGAGGAAATCCTGGGGCAAAATACCTCTGAAAATGGAAATCAGTCAAAGGGAGAAATAAAGTTTAAAATTCAATTATTGTTTACAAACTGCAGTCTGGGCCCCTCTCTCTTTCCTGCTCCAGAAGAAGTACCCTCTCAGGTACAGATAAGCCCTCCATGCCCAGGTAATTACCCATTGATATGGAGATGAACTTCTCTCCACCCCTGAGGAATGATGCAAATGTACTAAAGCCATACTTCTTTCCACATCTGAATGCCTATTGATATGCAGATGTACTAAAGCCAGGCGAGATATTCTGGAAACACTACAATTTTACCCACAGGCCACCCCTCTAGAAATCTCGCCTTATAATTTACTCATTCTCCCTCTTCCAACCAATCTAATAACATATAATAGCAACAGCAATAAAATCATAATAATCCTCAAGCCAGAGGATTCAGCCTATGCAGATTAAGTAAATGTACTTTACAGCACAATCTTTCACTAAGCACAAAATGTTTCTACACTTGTTCATTCATTCCTAACAACTATGCTAGATTACTCACAAACTTTTGCCAGACATTAGACAAAGTCAAGCCTCTCTTTAAGCACTTTTTTCTTGACAAGAGCAACACAATCATGATAACTCTCAAACCAGAGGATTCAGCTAGGTTCAAAGTCCCATGCAGATTAAGTCCAAAGCTCATCCATTCCAGCTGTCACATGTCAGCTGCAGCCAGGGGGCACATCCAGGACACAAGGACTGTAGAAGAAAATAACTCTGATTGTAGGGGGTCACTTTGCTGTTCTTCTAGGAATACACAGGAGGCCAGCTTCCAGGCCTTTTACCCAAGGTGCCAGGAGGGCCAGCCATCGCTGGCCAATGTGTTGAAATATCCAGGGCCATGTCCATTTTATTCCTAATTGCTGCACACATCCTTGCAATGCATGTCCAATAAAGTGGGTGCCTTGATCACTCTCAATCACTGGCGACCGGCCATAGGCTGCAAAGAGATGCACTAAGCCCCTCGCGGTGGTTTGCTGATCTGCACAATGTGCAGTGCACTCCTTCTGGGCTCGGCTGACTTCTTCAAAGGTCAATGGCAAGCCCCACTGACAGGCTACAGTTCCCATTGCCTTTTGCCCAGCATGCAACAAACGCTGATGTAGCCATTGGGACACATCAGAGGCAGGCTTTCCTTCTAGCCAGCACACCTAGGACAATGTGTCTGCTTCATCATTCCCTGGAGGTGCCAAAGGCAAATGGCCGGTCACATGATATATGGTAGGTGTCTGTGCTACACCACTCTGTGGCCTTTGGGTCCAGTCTCGCACCCACCTTGCGATGGGATAGGTGGTTATTACTTTGGTCAGAGCTGTTCTGGCGGTGGGCTCCATAGCCAGTGTTAGAAAAAGCATAAAACCTAAATGTGATTTATTCCCACCAGGAGGTTTAAACATTTTAACAGGAAGGTATTAACAAAGGGCCATGTGGTGGAAAATATGCCAGGAAGCTGCTCAGGCTGAGAGTCGGGGTGTGAGGGGGGAATTGGTAAAGGCCTGGCTATACCTGTTTGAGTTTTTTTAAACCTACCAGTGAAATTAAGACAAATGTGAGAGAAGGCCCAATGTGGATATAATTGGCTTAGGCGACATCCAGGAAAGAATGTGAACCCTGTAGTTCTCAGCCAATGAGGAACCAAGGGAGGGACTTGCGTACTAGGGAATAAATTACTTGGTGCCAGCGGCCTCAGGTGTGCCTGACCACCAGACACCCGATCTTGCAAGATCGTCATTAAAGCCTCACTCCGCTGTTCTCTTTGTCTCCATGTGCACTTATTGAGTTTGGACCAGTGAGTGTGTTTCTCACAGTCAGCAAGGCATGGTACACAGCAGCCAGTTGCTTCTCTATCAAGGTGACCTGGACCTCTGCTCCTTTCCATAGTTGTGGCCAGGCTCCAGCTGGCAGCAGGAGCAGCAGCAGTGGCAGAAGCAGTAGCCTTAGGCTCAGGACACAGGCTGGGGTCGGCGTGGCCAACGGTGGTGGTGGCACCTCCACGACCACACGAGTGTAGACAGATGTCCCTTGGCTCGAGCGCCACTTCTCCCCATCATTTCTTAGGGCAGCCCTCCCAAAGGTTGCACTCATTATGACAGATTTCGGATTCAGAGGAATCCTGTTGACTACTGCCAGAAGTAATTCTGGGGAAAGGAAATACCAGGGCAAAATACCTCTAAAAACCTAAATCAGTCAAAGGTAGAAATAAAGTTTAAAATCCATTTATTGCTTACAAACCGCGGTCTAGGCTCTTCTCTCTTTCCTGCTCCAGCAGAAGCAAAACCGGCCCTCCCCTTACCTCTTGGGTACAGATAAGCCCTCCAAGCCCAGGTAATTACCTATTGATATTTAGATGAACTTCTCTCCACCCCTGAGGAATGATGAAAATGCACTAAAGCCATACTTCTTTCCACCTCTGAACGCCTATTGATATGCAGATATACTAAAGCCAGGCGAGATATTCTGAAAATACTACAATTTTACTCATAGTGGTGTTTGAAATAAGCTTTAAAGAATTTAGAAGTTTCCCAGGTAAAGAAGTAAGGAAGGGTATTCCAGGCAATGGGCATAGCATGAAGGGTAGAGGAAAAGAATTGAATCCAGAACATGGAGGGCTTTGAATGCTGGAATAAGGAATTTGTGAATACTTGAGTAATCCATGAGAAAGATTTAAAGTTTTTAGTCTAGAGAGTGGAAGATTAGAAATATTCGCCAGGAAGATTAATCTAGTGGTAATGAATAAAAATAATTCCGAATTCCAAGCCAAGAGATACTAGAGGTGGGCAGTTTGGCTAGGAGTCTACAGCAATAATCTAGGTGGGAGATAATTTGGATTTAAACTACAAATGTGTTTAAATGTAGTTTAGCATAGAAACAGTGAACCAAATTGAGTCTTTGGCAATAGAATCCATTAGCAGATGATTGAATACAGAGAAAGAAGACTCCAGGTACCTCAGGGTGAGTGTATAAACAATACATTTAAGAAGAGGAGTCCATTTAGGAATGGAACTGGAAGCATACAGAAAATGACATGTTCAGTTTTGAGTAACTCACTTTAAAAGCCAACGAGCTATTTTGTGGGGATATCCAGACAATTAAGACTTAGGATATATCATTTCTGTGATCTCAATATCTGAAATTTTAGATTTCTAGGAAACACAGATCTGGAGTTTGGAAGAAAAGTAGAAGCTTGTGGGTAAAATTGTAATATTTCTGGAATTTCTCACCTGGCTTTAGTACATCTGCATATCAATAGGCGTTCAGAGGTGGAAAGAAGTATGGCTTTAGTGCATTTTCATCATTCCTCAGGGGTAGAGAGAAGTTGATCTCCATATCACTGGGTAATTACCTGGGCATGGAGGACTTATCTGTACCTGAGAGGTGAGGGAGGTGCTGGTTTTGCTTCTGCTGGAGCAGAGGAGATGGCTTGGGACTGCAGTTTGTAAGCAATAAATGGGTTTTAAGCTTTATTTCTCCCTTTGATTGATTTCGGTTTTAGAGGTATTTTGCCCAGGGATTTCCTTTCCCCAGACTTATATCTGGTGCAGTTGACAGGGTCTCTGAATTCAAAATCTGTCATAATGGGTGTGACTTTTGGGAGGGCCACCCCTAGAAATGATGGGGAGAAGTGGTGCTCATGCTGAGGGATGTGTGCCTGCATTCATGTGGTCATGGAGGCACCACCACCGGTGCTGGTTGTGCTGACCCCGGCCTGTGGCCTGAGCCTAAGGCTGCTGCTGCTGTCACTGCTGCTGTTCCTGCTGCCACCTGGAGCCTGGTCACAACTATGGAAAGGAGCAGAGGTCACCTTGATAGCGAAGCAACTGGCTGCTGTGTACCATGCCTTGCTGGCTATGGAGTCAGTTGCCAGAACAGCTCTGACCAAGGTAATAACCACCTATCCAATTGCGGGGTGGGTGTAAGACTGGACTCAAAGGCCACGGAGTGGCATGGCACAGACACCTACTGTATATTATGTGACTGGCCCTTTGCCTTTGGCATCCCCAGGGAAAGATGAAACAGACACATTGGCCCAGGTGCACTGGCAAGAAGGAAAGCCTGCCTCTGATGTGGCCCAATGGCTACATCAGCATTTGTTGCATGTGGGGCAAAAGACAATGTAGGCTGTAGCCCATCAGTGGGGCTTGCCATTGACCTTTGAAGAAGTCAACCGAGCCCAGAAGGAGTGCACTGGCAGATCAGCAAACCACCAAGAGAGGCCTAGAGCATCTCTTTTCAGTGTATGACTGGCCACAGGTGATTAAGAGTGATTGAAGCATCCACTTTATTGGACATGCATTGCAAGGATGTGTGCAGCAATTAGGAATAAAATGGACATGGCCCTGGACATTTCAACACATGGACCCGTGATGTCTGTCCCTCCTGGCACCATTGGTAAAAGGCCTGGAAGCTGGCCTCCTGTGTATTCCTGGAGGAACAGCAGGGTGGCCCCCAAAGATCACGGTTATTTGTTTCTACAGTCCTTGTGTCCTGGATGCGCCCCCTGGCTGCAGCTGCCATGTTATGGTTGAAATGGATGAGGTTTGGACTTAATCTGCATGGGACTTTGAACCTAGCTGAACCCTCTGGCTTGAGAATTATCATGATTGTGTTGCTGTTGTCAAGAAAAAATGCTTAAAGAGAGGCTTGACTTTGTCTAATGTTCGGTAAAAGTTTTTTTGAGTAATCTAGCATGGTTTTAGGAATGAGTAAACAAGTGTAGCAAGTAATAATAATATTGTGTTAGTGTATTAAACATTTTATGCTCAGTGAGAGATTGTGCTGTAAAGTACATTTACTTAATCTGCATAGGCTGAATCCTCTGGCTTGAGGATTATTATGATTTTATTGCTGTTGCTATTGTATGTCATTAGTTTGGTCGGAAGAGGGGGAAAGAGTAAATTATAAGGCAAGAGCTCTGGAGGGGTGGCCTGTGGGTAAAATTGTAGTATTTCCAGAATATTTCCTGGCTTTAGTACATTTGCATATCAATAGGCATTCAGAGGTGGAGAGAAGTATGGCTTTAGTGCATTTGCATCATTTCTCAGGGCTGGAGAGAAGTTCATCTCCATATCAATGGGTAATTACCTGGCCAAGGAGGGCTTATCTGTACCTGACAGGTGAGGGGGCTTGCTGGTTTTGCTTCTGCTGGAGCAGGAGATATGGCTCAGGACTGCAGTTTGTAATCAATAAATGGGTTTTAAACTTTATTTCTCCCTTTGACTAATTCCATTTTTAGAGGTATTTTGCCCCAGGATTTCCTCTCCCTGGATTTACAAAGCTAAATATGAATAAAATTTGTACTTCTTCACAGAAATATGAGTTGTGGAAGTAGATGGGGTCACCAAAGGATAAAGTAGAAAAAAGAGTCCCCAAGCAGAAACCTGGTGAAAAGTTGGCAAGGGACACAGAAAAAATGACCAGAGTGGTAAGAGGAAGAACCAGGATAGAAGTGACAGAGAAGTTGAAAATAGAGGGGATGAAAGCTAGTTGCAAGTGGTTAAAGAGTGAAGAGGTGGTAGCAATATTAACAGGAAAGCAGAGAAAAGAATTAGGGCAATGAATTAAGAAGCAGCAGAGGATTTTCTTTTTTGGAAGGTAAGCAAGACTATCTAGCATGTTTTCATGGAAGGGGAAGGGACTAATTGAGAAAGAAAAACCAAAAATGTAATTGCTTTAAAGAGGAGATAAGGAAATAATTAGATCATAAGATCATTAGATCAAAATGTGGAGAGGCAGACAGGTTATCTCTGTCAGCTGTAAAGGAGAGTGGGAATGGAAATTTGCAGAGAGATTTTGAGGTGGCTAAACATTTAGGGAAATAATGGCCTTGCTTTTCTGAGGTCAGTCTTTTGAGAATAAAAAAATGATTGGTGGGTTAGAAGATCTTGGTAAAATGAGGGTAGAAATAGCACTACAGAAGATAGCAATGATTCAAAACAGCATGAAAGACCTAGCTGAGATTAGATAAGTATGAATTTGGAGTAGTCCCAACCAGCAGGGCTTTGTAACTGATCAGTTAATTATTGGTTACCTTGGGGTGGAGAAAGTAGCCTGAGTTAACCAGAACAAAGTACTAGTAAAGAAGGAACAATGGAGGGAGGACAATGAGGAAGTCTGGACTGGTTTGCTTGATTGTTAAAATAGATGACTACGGCAGTAGGCTCTTTGGAAATACAATGAAATTCATGAACTGGTAGAAGAACTTGTGAGACAAATGATGTTCAGATTTGGTGGGAATGACTGAGAGAGGCAGAAGAGTAGAAGGCTGCATTGAAAGGGAAATTTCAGTTTGTATCTAGGAAGGTGGGAAATTATAGTTTATGATGTGCTGTAGTTGATAGTTGGTGGCAGATATGTCATAGCTATAAAAAGTCATTGACGTTGCTGTGATAGAGTAAATGTGAAGTCACAAATGTTGAAGTCCAAGAGCATAATGATAGGGAAGGAGGTTAGGAGAGAGGGTGACTGTGACCTATATACTGGGAATGAACTCTAGGTCTCCAACATATATGTATTTAAGTATGTAAGGCACCATATTGTATGACTTACATTGTGTAGAAACAACTGCAATATTAAATAATGTATAACACTTACCAAATAAGTTGTATTTATAAGTGTTTAAAAGATCATTTCTGGCTGAGCTGAGTAGGGAATGTTTCAGATGAGGTAGAATCTAAGCTGGGAGGACAATGAGGATGAATAGGAAAGTTGGAGATTGGTAAAGGGAGAGAGGAAAGGAAGACAATTCAGAGGACTATTCTGTCTTATAAAAGCTTAGAGGGTGACTGATCCCTGACTGAGAGTGTGGAAAAAGCAGATAGAAACTATGTCAAGAGTAACAACTTCTTAGAGGGAGTAAGATCCTACTAGCCCACTAAGACTCCTTTTTCATCCAACAAATTTATCAAGCACTCATTATGTACTTGGTATATACTGTGCTAGGCACCATGAATGCAAAGATAAAGGAAAGTCTCTTCAAGACGTTTACAGATGAATGAGGAGATAAGAGAGAAAGACAATTTACACTGGAGAAGAGTATCCAAGGCAGCTTCCTGGAGGAGATGACATTTGAAGGAAGTATAGGAATACTCAAAGGAAAAAGGTGAGGATGGAGAAATCCTTTTCAGGCAGAATCATAAAAAGACAAAGAATCATAAAAAATTCCATGTACTAATTGTCAATCTTAGTTGATAAGTTCCCAGGGAACTCCATAAAACACAAATTTTGTTAGTCCTCTTTCACCCTTAATGAATCAGCATCTCTGGGCTAGAGCTGGAAAATCTGTGTTTTTGAAAAGCTCCCTAAGGACAGTGTGCAAATAAGGCTGATCTGGAAACCTGTATGAAGCAGGAAGACATGAAACTGTCTCTTGGATCCCAAGGAGACTTGTAAGTCATGCTAACATGTTGGGGTTTTGTGAAGACAAAGGGGTGCCTCTGATTTCAAGTGGGGGTAGTGGTATTGTTAGATTTGGGATTTTGAAAGATTTAACTGTGGTAGCCATTGGGAGATTGGTCTGGAGGGGAGGAGACCACCTAGATCTCTGATTGTGGTAATCCACAAGATTTAAGTGTTCTGATAAAAGGCAGAGGCCATGTGAATTGGGAGAACCTGCAGAGACAAATGATAGTGGATGTGGGGAATAAAGAAGAGGAGAGAACCAAGAATGAGTTCCAAATTCCTGAGTGAAGGGTGGTACCATTTACAGAAAAGCAAATACAGAGAGAATAGCAGATTGGAGGGGGGAAAGTAAGAAGAGAAGAGATCCAAACTTCTTACCTTTTGGTCCTTTTTCTTGCTTATGTCTGAATTTTTCAGGGCAGCACCTTGAATCTTTTCAGAGTACAAAGGGGGATATCTGGGAATAACTGTAAAATTTGTCAGTGCTTAAGTAACTTTCTACAGAAGAATGGCCATGAAGACTGCAAAATATCTGGGTTTAATGCCAGTAGCACCCTCTGATGGGCCAGATTGGGAATACCAGGAAGTTAACCAAGCTTCAGCCTGGCCTTGCCTCCTTTACACATTTGTATACTCTTAGGGCTGGTCTTAAGTGTAGCCTGAAGAAAGTAGCTGTCTAAGTGATCAGAATAATACAGTGTTAAAGTAATTTTAAAAAATGTAAAATCATAACTCACACAAATGAGGGAATTAGTAAGATGTTAAAGTGGTTCAAAGAGAATCTGAAAGATACAGGCAATTAAGAATGCTGAAATGAATTTGCTAATAGATATAAAATTGGTCAATAGCTACAGGGCATAAAATATAATGTTTAGAATTATCTTTTTCATAGGATGTAAATCAGTTGTGATTTGTCTCTTTACGTTTAAGAACCATTTGTATTTCCATCAGCTTTCTCATGTTACAAACTGTAGAACAGTTCAAAGAGGCATGGATCAGATAACTCTGAAGACTCTTCTAGACAATATACAATACTGTTTTTGCCCATTTCAAAGTCTTTTATAATTTTTCTCCTGAGAACAGAAAAGCCTCTCTTCTCATAAACCTCTCACCTATGGCTTCCATTGCATTGAAGTTCCTGGTTAAAGTGCAAATATGTTACCCAGAAGATACCAAATCAACATTGTCAGTTGCCATTTCAAATATGGATGAAGTAGTCAGATCAACTTTAATTAACAGCCATACTGTGAAATATTGGCCCAGAGACGGCCTTAGAGAAAATCACTGAAAGAGAAAGGAAGAAAAGTCACAAATCACTTACTGCAAATCAGCCACTGATAGCAGCTTACTCTTTGTTGTGGTATTTATCTTAAAAAGTATTCAGTCAAAAGGGGACAGTTTTAACCCAGAAGAATGGATCACTAATGAAATTGAATTGCTATCTGAAGATGGGAGGAAGAGTTGGAGCAGAGGGCAACTTTAAAAATCTTAAAATCATGTCAGTGGGGGTGGGAGTGGGCGTGGGGGTAGAGGGCGAGTGGGAGGCTGGCATAGGAGGAAAGGAGAAGGCAAGTTTAAGAAGAGTATAGATCCAAGTTGGGTTTCTTGGTTGGGTAAAATTGTAACATTTCCAGAGTATCTCGCCTGGCTTTAGTGCATTTGCATATCCTCAGGGGTGGAGAGAAGTTCATCTCCAAGTCAATGGGTAATTACCTGGGCAACTGAGGGCATGTCTGAACCTGAGAGTTTGAGGAGAGGGGCTGGCTGGCTTGCTTGCTTGGTTACTGACAGAGCAGGGAGAGAGATGGTGAAGGACTGCAGTTTGTAAGCAATAATCGGGTTTAAAACTTTATTTCTCCCTTTGACTGATTTTGGGTTTTAGAGGTTGTAAGATAAATTTAAGCCAAAATTAGCAGGCGAAGAGAGGCAACAAAGGGCCAGGTAGTTTATTTGAGTGCAACTCCTGGGTGATGTTCCACGGTCTGGGTATTACAGGCCGGGGAAGTCACACCCAGTCAGGGAGGTGAGGGCTTATAAGGGATTAGGAGGGGGAGGAGTGGGCAAGCTATCCTAGGGGGCATGGAGAGGTATTATTGGCTAAAGGTGACATAATAGACAACTAGAAACCTTTTTTCCTTCCAAGAGGGAGGAGGCTGACATCCAGGTCTTAGTTGGCACATCAGAAGGATGGATTTCATGAGGAGCTGTCCCCTTTCCATATAAGGCATGGACCTTGGGGTCTGGTCTGTTCTCCCCCTATGGCATCTCTCTGCTCTGTTTGCATGTCCTTGTTTTTCCTTCCTCCAGCCTAACAGATGTATTCTGCCCCAGGATTTCCTCTTCCTAGATTACACCTGGCAGAAATCAGCAGGGTTCCTCTTAACCCAAAATCTGTCCTAATGGGTGAGACCTTTGGGAGGGCTGCTCCTGTGGATGGTGGGGAGACCCCAGTGGATGCAGCGGCAGAGGGTGCCGCTTCACCTGTTATTATCCCCCCAGCTGTGGGGCTTCCAACTTGGGAACGCCTAGTGGGGAATTGGTCTAGGGTAAAGTACTTCCTAGAGGGGTGGGGCCTTCCCAACTAGGGAAGGGTAGAAACACCAGAAGCTGCAGAATTAGCCCTCTGTGAGTTGGAAGACTGCTTGGAGACCTTAGGGGGCTGTGTAGCGGCTGGCATTGTAGGGTCTCTTTTCATCCAGATAGTGGAAAATGTTATACAGGAGAAAGAGAAGATTATCGAGAGGTTTATCAGGGAGAGAGAGGGACTTAGGCAGGAAAGAGATACACTTCAGCATCACTTGGAGGAGCTGGCTGATAACCTATGGGATGCTGTTAAAGAAGAGAGACAGTTATTGAAAAGGCAGGTCACGCTTCTAGAAGATTCCTTAGCAGCAAGAGGGGAGGCAGCAGGAAAAGGTGCATTGCAGGAGGCCATGGGGGAGGGGCAAAAAGAGTAGTGCCTTTAGCCCTGGAAATGGTGGAGGAGGAGCCGTTGGTGGAGAAGCCTGAGGGAGAAGAGAAGGAGGCGGGGTCACTGGCAGATCTGCTACCCAGGCCACCAGCGGAGGTACCATCTTCTCCTGTTTTAAAGGCCTGCACAGCTGTAATTAAGAAAATAAAAATGAAACAACCGCAGGTTCTTCCGGAGGAGGAGCAGCCCCCTCCCCAGGTTGTGGAGCACTCCATGCTCCTCCCTTATACCCAAGATTAGCCAGTGGACATGAGTGTCTGGTATAGGCAGAGGCCATCAGAATCTCTGCCTACATGGCTTTTATGTTTCTGGGATATAGGAGTGGAAAACATTGTTATGTCAGGTACTGAAATGAGTAGAATGGCTTCCCTGACAACTCACCCTTCTCTCCAACAGCGGTTGCAAAATGCCTGTCATCCCTCAGGGAATCAGACACTCCTGGAATGGCTGACAGCTGCCATCAGGGTAGTTTGGCCTAATCAGGGTGATTTACCATATTTTCCCAGTAGTTGGAAAACATATGCAGAGCTCCAACAGGTACTGCGGGAATTGGGTATGAAAAATATAATCTCTAATATGTACCCCCAGGGCCCTGATGAGGAGGTATTCACTACAGGAATGAGAAACCTGGTGCTTTCTCATTCCTGTCTTCGGGTCCCTAGTGAATACTCTTGCCCCCAACCGAGGGCAACCCATAAGTGAGGCTACTCATACTTTAGCAGATCTAGGGGAGGTTGAAACAATAAGGGTACTGAGGGAAGTATGTGCCATGACTGAAAGGAGAGGTGCAAAAGGCCCTGTGAAAGTAGACCTTGCTAATGCTTTCTTCTCTATTGACATAGCACAGGAAAGCCAGGAACAGTTTGCCTTCACATGGGAAGGCCAGCAGTGGACATTCACTGTCCTTCCACAGGGATATCTCCACAGTCCCACCATCTGTCATGGACTCGTAGTCCAGGACTTGGCCACATGGAAGAAACCTCAAACAGTGCAGATGTATCACTACATTGATGATATTATGCTCACATCTGATTCTCTTTCAGATTTAGAAGGGGCAGTTCCTAGACTGCTGCAACATCTACAGGAAAAAGAAAGGGCTGTGAACAGAACCAAGGTTCAGAGACCTGGTTTGTCTGTGAAATTTTTGGGGGTTGTCTGGTAGAATTAAAGTTATTCCTGAAGCAGTTATAGACAAGGTCCAGGCTTTCCCCACCCCTACCACTGTGGCAGTATTACAAGAGTTTTTGGATCTTTTGGGCTACTGGGGGGTGTTTATCCCGCACTTCACACAAATTCTGAAGCCTTATACTGGTTGGTATGAAAGGGCATCAGGTGGGACTGGAATGAGACATGTGCAGATGCTTTTAGTGCTGCCAAGCGGGCAGTCAAGGCCATATAGGTCTTGAATGTAGTGGACTCATCGAGGCCCTGTGAACTAGATGTTCATGTAACCAAAGATGGTTATGGATGGAATCTTTGGCAGCGGCTTGAATGGACACACCAACCTATTGGATTCTAGTTACAACTATGGAAAGGAGCAGAGGTCCAGTACACCTTGATATAGAGAAGCAACTGGCTGCTGTGTACCATGCCTGCTGGCTATGGAGCCTGCTGCTGGAACAGCTCCGTCCAAGGTAATAACCACCTGTCTCATCGCAGGGTGGGTGCAAGACTGGACCCAAAGGCCATGGAGTGGCATGGCACAGATGCCTACGCTGGCCAAATGGGGTGCATATTTACAGCAGCACAGTGCCCTCTCTACTAGCCTCTTAAGTGGAGAACCCCAAGGCTTATTGGGGCCAGTGACCTATACCAGTGGAAAGCAGGAAGAACTTGCTTTTCAGCTCTTGATAGCTGAGATTCCTTATCAGGAGGGAAAAGTCCCTATACCCGAAGATGCTTGGTACACAGATGGTTCCAGTCATGGGCAGTCCTCGAAGTGGAGGCTGTGGCTTTCCATCCTAAGACTGAGACAATATGAATGGAGGATGGAAAGGGGAAGAGCAGTCAATGGGCTGAGTTGTGGGCAGTATGGCCCGTAATCACCCAGGAGCCTTCCCCCATAGTTGTCTGCACTGACAACTGGGCTGTCTATTGGGGCTTGACCCTGTCACTACTGACATGGTACCATGCCAACTGGATGGTTGATCACTGGCCCCTTTGGGGGCAAGAGTTGTGGCAAGACCTATGGGCCTCTGGTCAGATTAAGACTGTTACCGTATATCATGTGACTGGCCATTTGCCTTTAGCATCCCCAGGGAATGATGAAGCAGACACATTGGCCCAGGTGTGCTGGCTAGAAGGAAAGCCTGCCTCTGATGTGGCCCAAAGGATGCACCAGAATTTGTTGCACGTGGGGCAAAAGACAATGTGGATGATAACTCATCAGTGGGGCTTGCCATTGACCTTTGAAGAAGTCAGCAAAGTCTGGAAGGAGTGCCTTGTGTGCTCTCAGAGGGACTTACACCAAGTCCCATAGCAACATGGGACAATAGTAAGGGCCCTTGTCAGGTGGCAAATAGACTATATTGGGCCTCTGCCCATATCAGAAGGATATCAGTATGCTATTACTTGTGTGGACACAGCTTCTGCACTATTGGTTGCTTTTCCTGTACATCGTGCAGATCAGCAAACCACCAAGAGGAGCCTGAAGCATCTTTTTGCAGCCTATGGCCAGCCGCAGGTGATTGAGAGCGATCCAGGCACCCACTTTACTGGTCATGCATTACAAGAATGGGTGTAGCAATTAGGAATAAAGTGGAAATTTCATGTACCATATAATCCTACCATGGTAGGCATGATAGAGAGGTACAATGGCTTGTTGAAATCTGGTCTGAAGTCAGACACCAATAGTCTATGAGGTTGGTCAGCTTGCCTATGGACGTTGCTGCAGTGTTTGAATGCGAAGCCATGTAAAGGAGCTTTGAGCCCTGTGGATATGCACACACACCTTGCTGCCTTTCCTATACAATTGTATGACTGAACCAAAGAAGAGTTATTGAAGCCAGGATATGGCCAGTTGAGCAATATCCTGCAGCCAGCCCCTACTGCATTAGGCCCTGGAAACACTGTTGAATGGACCTGGCCCTGAACATTTTGACACATGGACCAGTGATGGCTGGCCCTTCTTGCACCTTGGGGGAAAGGCCTGGAAGCTGGCCTCCTGTGTATTCCTGGAATAACAGTGGAATGGCCCCCAAAGGTCACAGTAGTGTACCCAAAACGTCCAGGAGGTAAGAGCATCTTGCAGGGAAGTCTTGTTTTATCTTTATGGCCAGTGCATGTATCTCCCATAGCCCTATATATTGACCCATCTGTAACTCCCATAGGGAGAAGGGTGAAAGTCTGGTATACTAGACCAGGATGAGATCCCATTCCTGCCACTGTTTTAGCACAAGACCAATCTCTTGCATGCATCCTACCTGATGGACAGGATTTGCTTATGCTGGTGTCATTAAAACATGTATCTTATTGCCCTTAAGGTTATTTTCTCCTACAGTCCTTGTGGCCTGAATGCACCCCCTGGCTGCAGCTGCCGCATGATGATGACTGCTCTGAACCCTCAGATATTGCCTGCCTATGGAATGGAGGAGCTATGGCCTTAATCTGCATGGGACTTTGAACCTCGCTGAATCCTCCAGCTTGAGAACTGTCATGATTTTATTGCTGTTGCTATTGTTATGTCATTAGTCTGGTCACAATGCTCCAGTTTTCTTGCCCAGGGACCATTGTGGAAGAAAGGGAATGAGTAGATTGTAAGGTGAGATTTCTGGAGGGGTGGCCTGTGAGTAAAATTGTAACATTTCCAGAGTATCTCGCTTGGCTTTAGTGCATTAGCATAGCCTCAGGGGTGGAGAGAAGTTCATCTCCTCATCAATGGGCAACCGAGGGTGTGTCTGAACCTGTGAATTTAAGGGGAGGGGCTTGCTTGCTTGCTTCTTCAGGAGCAGAGGAGAGAGATGGTACTGGACTGCCGTTTGTAAGCAATAAATGGATTTTCAACTTTATTTCTCCCTTTGACTGAATTAGGGTTTTAGAGTTATTTTGCTATGGGATTTCCTCTCCCCAGACTTACACTTGGGCAGCCATCCAGGTAGCATGATTCTCTCTCCTCAAACTTAAAATTTCTCTTCCTCTCCTCATTCCCTCTCCCTTCCTCTTTTCCTCCTCACTTCTCACTTCTCTTCCTTTTTCTTATTTTTAAATTGTCTAGACCTCTCCTTCCCAACTTCTTTTCCTTTCATTTCAGGCCCATAAGATGTGCTTTTCCTCAAATATTCCCCCATCTAAGCCTTTTCCATTTATCTGGAAAACCCTGTTAATGTAAAACTGATCAATGTTGTTAGAAATCAGGAGATGTAGTGCCTAGAATGGAGGGCGAGGCAAGTCTCTGAAGTCTCGCAATGTTCGTTTCCTAATCTTGGTGCTGGTTACATGGGTGTTTTCAGTCTGTGAGAACAACACTTAATTTTCTACTTACGTGCACTTTTTAAAATGTAACATTTGAATAAAATGCTTAAGCTAAAACAAACAAAAATACAACCCTCTCCCCATTGTTTAAATTTCACCAGTTTCAGGGAGGTGAGTGGATAATAAAATGGGATATAAAGGAGTGTATGAAACAATCTTCATATTTTTGCCCAGAACCATCAATCATTGCTAATTTTCCAAAGTCTAATGACTCCAGTTTTGGCTTAACAAGGGGCAGTGGCAGTTGGAATGGAAGGGCACAGAAGAATGAGACACATTAAGAAGTTAGACTGAATATACTTGGTGACCAGTTGAATATATGGCTCAACCTGATACAGAAACAGTATAAAAGAAGGCAGGTTAAATTTAAGCTAGGTAGTGTGGGGAAAGAAAATGGAAACTATTGGTTGAATCAGGTTTGGTCAGTTATGGTGAAAATATATTATGAATGTGTTGAAGAGATTAGTTTAAATATCTAAAAGATGAATAATTTAAATATCTAAAAGATGAAAACACTTTCTAATACAAGCTAAGATATATCTAATTCCAAGCTCTGCTTACAAGTAGTGTATAAAAACTATGATTGTTCAGGGAATAATTAAATTACACATTTACCTTTGAAAGGGCTAACTTGCTGAACATTAGGAAGGGTGGAACTTAAAATGAGAGTAAAGCAAAAAAGAGTGGGGTTTCACTAAAACTAGTACAATGGGGTATAAGATGTGTTCGGTCATTATTCTACTTGTGACTTGGTGGGAGGAAGTAATACTTTAGATCAAGTGATTAAGGAGGATCTGAGATATTTAAGCAGAGATCTGAATGTGGTGGGGAATGGGCTAAGCAGCTCTCTGGAGGAACACTAGTCCAGGCAGAGGGAATAGCAAATGCGAAGCTCATAAAGCAGGGACATGTTTTTAGTGTATTAGAAAGAGCAAGAAGGTCGATGAAGCTAGATGAGATATAGGCTTAGACCACTTTTGGCTTTTTGGGCCATGGTAAAGACTTGGGATTTTATTTTTTGTGTGATCCGCAGCCACTACTTGGTGTTGAGCAGGGGATTAACAGTTGATTTAAACATTAAACCAACACTAGCTGCTCTGTGGAGGCCAAGAGTAGAAGCAGAAGCAGGAAACCAGTTAGACTTTTATAACAGTTCAGGGGAGAGAAGACAGTGGTTTGGACTAGGGGGTAGTAGCTACAGAGAAGGTTGAAAATGGTTGGATATGGCATCTATTTTGAAGGTACAAACAACAGAATTTGCTGTTGTGAGAATCATGGATAACTTCAAAATTTCTGGCCTGAAATGACTGATGGCACCATTTACCAATATGGGGACATCTGAAGTAGGTTTTAGGAGAGAACATATAGAGTTTGTTTTGGGCACATTATATTCTTTACAGACATCATTTAAATTAATTACCAAGACCATCAACTGGTGGATAAATAAAACATGGTATATCCATCAGTGGACTATTATTTGGCAATAAAAATATCAATCATTGATGCATACTACAACATGGATGAACCTTGAAAACATTATGCCACGTGAAAAAAGCAGTCACAAAGGACATGTGTATGATTCCACTTATAGGAAATGTCCAGAAAAGGCAAATCCATAGAGACAGAAAGTATGTTACTGTTTGCTTAGGTCTGGAGAATGTGGGGAATGTCTACTAATGGGTATGGGTTTTTTTACTCAGGATGACAAAATGTTCTAAAATTGATTGTGGTGATAGCACAATGTTGTGAATATACTAAAACCATTGAATTACTGACTTAAAATAGATATCCAGTATGTGAATTATTCTCAATAAAGCTTTTATACAAATATGTAGTTCTCAAAACACTATCAAGCTATTTTAATAAAGGATTTTAGCTTACTTAAAAACAAAACAAAAAAGAAGTCAACGGTGCTAGTCCTTCTCTGTTAACCACAGGAAACCTGGTTATCAGACTGTCTATGTCAATACACCACTACAAACCTAAGGCAGTGTTTGCTAATAGCAACTGAAATTTTCCATCCTGATTGCTGGACTCCCATAAAGCAGTCATTCTTGACTTTCAGGTGTGTGTCAAGGATTGGATTATGTTTAGTTTTAGTATTTATTGCCACCAATTTTCTGAAGTATGGAAATATGATCTTTTTGAGAATCTGATGCAAGCTATGCTTCTTCTCTCCCCAAAATGTATGTATGCACACATGCAAAAATATAGTACATATTTTCAGAGACCTTTAGAAGCCCACTCAAGAAGTCCAGTTTCTATAAATTAAAGCACTTATCACAGCAATTAGTAATGGCCTTCATTTATTCAGATTTATGCTCATCACAATCACATGCCCATAAATTTATGACTTGACAAGATCTAGAGTATGGCTGGTGAGAGTGTAAGTTGATACAACCATACTTTGGAAAACTGGTGACACTGTGTGCTAAAGCTGACTATAATCCAAACCCCATGACCCAGCAATCCCACTCTTAGGTATATATACCCAACTGAAATACATTCTTATGTTCGCCATAATACATATTTATAGCAGCTCCATTTATAATTGCCCCAAACTATAATAACCCAAATGTTCAAAGTAAAATAATCAATAACCACAAAAATGCATATTGTATTATTTTATTTATGTAATATTCAAAGGCAAAACAAAACTATTACATTAAAAGTCAGGATTGTGGTAACTTTTAAGGAGGGAGATAGTGACTGAGAGAGGACACGAAGGGGACTTTTGGGCAGCTGGTAACGTTCTGTTTCTTGACCTGGGTGCTGGTTGCATGGGAATATTTATTATTCATTATGGAATTGTACATTTTAATTATTTTATGAACTTTTCTCTAGTCATGTATATTTCCAAAAAATTTTAAAAAGAAAAGATATCTAATGTAAAGAGTAACATGGGGCAGAGAAGTGAAAGACTGCGGTGAAAGAAGTCATCTGATTTTTAAAACATGTGTATTACCTGGAACACTTTCAAGTAAGTTTTGTTCATTCGGTCTTTTAAATGTTCATAATGTTCTTCAGAATTATTTTAAAAACAGCTGTTCTGTTACCTTCTCAAGTCCTCCCCTCTTTGATCATAACCATCTCTTCCTCTCTGCTCCAAAGAAACCTGATTTAGTTTTAATATAACTCAATTTACCTAAATTTTCTAAGAACTTTTTGCCTCTACTTGAGAGTTCAAGGAAAGCTGAGGTGACAGCACTGGGGGAAAGAACTTTTATTTTTATTATTAAGGCTAACTCACAAGTTTTTTCAGGTATTATGGCTTTAAATGATCAGATGTCTTTGAAGAAGTCATCTTTAGATTGGGGGTGGGGAGGGGGAGAATTTTAACTGAAATGCAAGAAAGATGTTGGCTTTGAAATTTTTCCCCAAAATTCAGGAAAATGAAGAATATCTATTGGACTTACTTTTGTGGCAGAAACATGTCGATTTGGTTAAGAAGCCGTCCTGAAAGGGCAGAAGGTCTTAGACTCCTAGCTGAGTTTCTAAAATAAGATTCAGATAAAATATGCTGTTATATTTAGGGAAGTTTAATTTGGTTGAGAAAAATAAAGTGATGGACAGATCAATATTCAGGGGGAAAATTTGCATAAAAGTTCTTGAAAAGCTCTTAGGGAGTATTTTTATCACCACATCCCCCAGTTGAATCTAGTTTTTTACAATCTGGAATGTAAAGTAAAACTAACAGCAGCTAGTTGGGCTGCTAGAAGATTTCTGCCAGGAAGTGACCCTAACTTTCATTTTGGTTGTGTGAGAATCTTACTGCTTTTTTTGAAGAGATGGCTCCATTTTTCACTTATCAGTAAGAGATCATGTCTGGTCTATCTTATTCTATATTATTTAGAACCTGGAAGTCACTGAGGAGAAAAGGAAGACAGACTAAGGCCTTGAAAAGAACTGGAGACACAGGAACAAAGATTCATGCACACGTTTATTAGATGACAGGAAAAATTTTAAATAACTTTTACCTAACTTATTTCAGCACTAAAACAATTATTTTTATTCTTTAGGGAATAAAACACAGTTTTAGAAAGCATATGAATATATATCTGTGGACATTTTAGCTGTGTAGAAAAGGGGAAGAACAAGCTTTTTATCTTTTAACTAGAATCCTCTATCGTTTTGTTAAAATTTGATATCAGAAAATATGCATGCAAGAAGAGAGTAGAGTGAAATATTTAAAGTGTTGTAAAAATAACCCATCAACCTAGAATTATATATCCAGTGAAATTATCTATCCTTCAAAGGGAAGAAAGTACTTTTTCAGACAAAAACTGAGGGAATTTATGTCTAGCAGATTTGCCCTGTAAGAAATGTTGTTATTAAGGGGAAAGGAAAACGATATTAGAAACAGGTTTGAATAAAGAAAACCATCAGAGAAGCAATAAAATAGGTAAACAAAAATAATTCCCGGTTTCAAAACCTTACTTTAGTCTACAACTTGAATATATACTTTTAGAACGTTATCTTTTGGAAACATGGAGATAGGTGAAAAGCACACACACATTAAAGAAATTCTAGCACACAATAAGTTATTTTGTACATATTGTTTCCCCAGCCTGGAGTAGCTGGGCTCTTCCTTCTCAACCTGAAAAGATTCTTCAAAACTGAGTTAAAATGGAGTCAGGAGAAAGTAGTGGTCCAAAGCGTATGTTTGAACTTGAGCTCTGTACTATGTCCCTACACAACCTTCACTACTTGAGTTTTCTTTAAAATAACCCCGTAGGACTTTTAAGTGCTGTGAGGAATAAGTGAGATAATATATTAGGTAGTTAGGATAGTACATCAGAGAGAACCTGCTCAATGCATGAAAGTTACTATAAATAAATGTAACTCCTCTAAGTCTTTCCTAATGTTCCCAGGAAGAATGTTACTTACTTCTTCCTTTATGCTCCCAAATACTAAGTTTACACTTCCATTTGAGCATTTATCACAAAGTATATTATTTGTCCACTTAAATGTGAGTTCTTGGGATTTGAAATTGTATACTATATGACTTCATCTTTAAATTAAGGTACAATTGATATAAAATCAAGTGAGCAACACTGTGGTTACTAGATTCCTCCCATTATCAAGTCTCCACCACATACCCCATTACAGTCACTATCCATCCATATAGTAAGATGCTATAGAGTCACTACTTGTCTTTTCTGTACTATACTGCGTTCTCCATCCCCACAACTCCCTCATTATGTGTGCTAATTTTAATGCAGCTTTTTACCCCTTATCCTTCCCTTCCCACCCATCATCCCCAGTCCCTTTGGTAACTGTTAGTCCATTCTTGGGTTCTGTGATTCTGCTGCTGTTTTGTTCCTTCAGTTTTCCTTTGTTCTTATACTCCACAGATGAGTGAAATCATTTGGTACTTGTCTTTCTCCGCCTGGCTTATTTCACTGAGCATAATACCCTCTAGCTCCATCCATGTTGTTGCAAATGGTAGGATCTGGTTTTTTCTTATGGCTGAGTAATATTCCATTGTGTTTATGTACCACATATTCTTTATCCATTCATCTACTGATGGACATTTAGGTTGCTTCCATATCTTGGCTATTGTAAATAGTGCAGCGATAAACATAGGGGTGCATCTGTCTTTTTCAAACGGGAGTGCTGCATTCTTAGGATAAATTCCTAGAAGTGGAATTCCTGGGTCAAATGGTATTTCTATTTTGAGCATTCTGAGGAACCTGCATACTGCTTTCCACAGTGGTTGAACTAATTTACATTCCCACCAGCAGTGTAGGAGGGTTCCCCTTTCTCCACAACCTTGCCAACATTTGTTGTTGTTTGTCTTTTCAATGATGGTGATCCTTACTGGTGTGAGGTGATATCTCATTGTGGTTCTAATTTGCATTTCTCTGATGACAAGAGATGTGGAGCATCTTTTTATGTGTCTGTTGGCCATCTGAATTTCTTCTTTAGAGAACTGTCTATTCAGCTCATCTGCCCATTTTCTAATTGGATTATTTGCTTTTTGTTTGTTGAGGTGTGTGAGCTCTTCATATATTTTGGATGTCAACCCTTTATCGGATCTGTCATTCATGAATATATTCTCCCATACTGTAGGATACCTTTTTGTTCTATTGATGGTGTCCTTTGCTGTACAGAAGCTTTTCAGCTTGATATAATCCCACCTGCTCATTTTTGCTTCTGTTTCCCTTGCCCGGGGAGATATGTTCATGAAGAAGACACTCATGTTTATGTCTAAGAGATTTTTGCCTATGTTTTTTTCTAAGAGTTTTATGGGTTCATGACTTACATTCAGGTCTTTGATCATTTCGAATTTACTTTTGTGTATGGGGTTAGACAGTGATCCAATTTCATTCTCTTACATATAGCTGTCCAGTTTTGCCAGCACCAAGTGTTGAAGAGGCTGTCATTTCCCCATTGTATGTCCATGGCTCCTTTATCGTATATTAATTGACCATATATGTTTGGGTTAATGTTTGGAGTCTCTATTCTGTTCCACTGGTCTGTGGCTCTGTTCTTGTGCCAGTACCAAACTGTCTTGATTACAGTGGCTTTGTAGTAGAGCTTGAAGTTGGGGAGTGAGATCTCCCCCACTTTATTCTTCCTTCTCAGGATTGCTTTGGCTCTTTGGGGTCTTTTGTGGTTCCATATGAATTTTTGAAGTATTTGTTCCAGTTCATTGAAGAATGCTGTTGGTAATTTGATAGGGATTGCATCGAATCTGTATATTGCTTTGGGCAGGATAGCCATTTTGACGATATTAATTCTTCCTAGCCAGGAGCATGGGGTGAGTTTCCATTTGTTAGTGTCCTCTTTAATTTCCCTTAAGAGTGTCTTGTAGTTTTCAGGGCATAGGTCTTTCACTTCCTTGGTTAGGTTTATTTCTAGGTATTTTATTCTTTTTGATGCTATTGTGAATGGAATTATTTTCCTGATTGCTCTATCAGTTCATTGTTAGTGTATAGGAAAGCCACAGATTTCTGTGTGTTAATTTTGTATCCTGCAACTTTGCTGAATTCCGATGTTAGTTCTAGTAGTTTTGGAGTGGAGTCTTCAGGGTTTTTTTATGTACAATATTATGTCATCTGCAAATAGTGACAGTTTGACTTGTTCTTTACCAATCTGGATTCCTTGTGTTTCTTTGTTTTGCCTAATTGCTGTGGCTAGGACCTCCAGAACTATGTTGAATAACAGTGGGGAGAGTGGGCATTGTTCCCGATCTCAGAGGTAAAGCTTTCAGCCTCTCGCTGTTCAGTATGACGTTAGCTGTGGGTTTATCATATGGCCTTTATTATGTTGAGGTACTTGCCCTCTATGCCCATTTTCTTGAGAGTTTTTATCACGAATGGATGTTAAATTTTGTTGAATGCTTTTTCAGCATCTATGGAGATGATCATGTGGTTTTGGTCCTTTTTGTTGATGTGGTGGATGATGTTGATGGATTTTCTAATGTTGTACCATCCTTACATCTCTGGGATGAATCTCACTTGGTCATGGTGTACGATCCTTTTGATGTATTTTTGAATTCAGTTTGCTAATATTTTGTTGAGTATTTTTGCATCTATGTTCATCAGGGATATTGGTCTGTAGTTTTCTTTTTTGGTGGGGTCTTTGCCCGGTTTTGGTAGTAGGGTGATGTTGGCTTCATAGAATGAGTTTGGGAGTATTCCCTCCTCTTCTATTTTTTGGAAAACTTTAAGGAGAATGGGTATTGTTTTCTCTGTATGTCTGATAAAATTCCAAGGTAAATCCATCTCTCCCGGGGGTTTTGTTCTTGGGTAGTTTTTTGATTACTGCTTCAATTTTGTTGCTGGTAATTGGTCTGTTTAGATTTTCTGTTTCTTTTTGGGGCAGTCTTGGAATGTTGTATTTTTCTAGGAAGTTGTTCATTTCTCCTGGGTTTTCCAGGTTGTTAGCATATAGGTTTTCATAGTATTCTCTAATAATTCTTTGTATTTCTGTGGGGTCTGTCATGATTTTTCCTTTCTCATTTCTGATTCTGTTGATGTGTGTTGATTCTCTTTTTCTCTTAATAAGTCTGGCTAGAGGCTTATCTATTTTGTTTATTCTCTCGAAGAACCAGCTCTTGGTTTCACTGATTTTTTTCTATTGTTTTATTCTTCTCAATTTTATTTATTTCTTCTCTGATCTTTATTATGTCTGTCCATCTGCTTACCTTAGGCCTCATTTGTTCTTCTTTTTCCAATTTCGATAATTGTGACATTAGACTATTCACTTGGGATTGTTCTTCTTTCTTTAAGTATGCCTGAATTGCTGTATACTTTCCTCTTAAGATTGCTTTCACTGCGTCCCACAGAAGTTGGGGCTTTGTGTTGTTGTTGTCATTTGTTTCCATATATTGTTGGATCTCTATATTGTTTTGGTCATTGATCCATTGATTATTTAGGAGCATGTTGTTAAGCCTCCATGTGTTTGTGAGCCTTTTTGCTTTCTTTGTACAATTTATTTCTAGTTTTATACCTTTGTGGTCTGAAAAGTTGGTTGTTAGGATTTCAATCTTTTGGAATTTACTTAGGCTCTTTTTGTGGTCTAGTATGTGGTCTGTTCTAGAGAATGTCCCATGTGCACTTGAGAAGAATGTGTATCCTGTTGCTTTTGGATGTAAAGTTCTATAGATGTCTATTAGGTCCATCTGTTCTAATGTGTTGTGCATGAACTATCTTTTTACATCTCTTTCAGTCTGCGTATGTCTTTAGGTTTGAAGTGAGTCTCTTGTATGCAGCATATAGATGGGTCTTGTTTTCTTTTTTCCATTCAGCGACTCTATGTCTTTTGATTGGTGCATTCAGACCATTTACTTTTAGGGTGATTATCAATAGGTATGTACTTATTGCCATTGCAGGCTTTGGATTCGTGGTTACCAAAGGTTGAAGGGTAATTCCTTTACTATCTAACAGTCTAATTTAACTCACTTCATATGCTTTTACAAATACAACCTAAGGGTTTTGTTTTTTTCCTCCTTTTTCTTTTTCTTCCTCCTCCATTCTTTGTATGTTATGAATTATATTCTGTTCTCTTTGTCCCTTGGGTGCCATCTATTTAACCTTATGAATACTTACATCTATAGGCATCCCTCCAAAATGCACGTAGAGGTGGTTTGTAGGAGGTAAATTCTCTCAGCTTCTGTTTCTCTGAAAATTGTTTAATCCCTCCTTCAAATTTAAATGATAACCTTGCTGGGTAGAATATTCTTGGTTCACTGCCCTTCTGCTTTTTTGCATTAAATACATCATGCCACTCCCTTCTGGCCTCTAAGGTTTCTGTTGAATCTGATGATAGCCTGATGGGTTTTCCTTTGTATGTGATCTTTTTTCTCTCTCTAGCTGCTTTTAAAATCTGTCTTTATCCTTGTTCTTTGACATTTTAATTGTAAGTCTTGATGTTGTCTTCCTTGGATACCTTGTTGGCAGATCTGTGCACCTCCATGGCTTGTGAGACTATCTCCTTCCCCAGATTGGGTAAGTTTTCAGCAATTACCTCCTCAATGACACTTTCTATCCCTTTTTCTCTCTCTTCTTCTTCTGGTACCCCCATAATGAGAAAAATATTCCGTTTCCATTGGTCACACAGTTCTCTCAATATTCTTTCATCTTAGAAATTCTTTTTTCTCTCTGTGCCTCAGCTTCTTTGTATTAATTTTCTCTAATTTCTATTCCACTTACTGTCTCTTCTACCACATCTAATCTGCTTTTAAATGCCTCCACTGTATGTTTCATTTCAGATATGGAATTTCTTCATGATTGAATCTTTGACTTAAATACGTTCCTGAGTTCTTAAATATTTTTGTGTTCCTCCATAAGCATGTTTGTAATTTTTATTTTGCACCCTCTTTCAGGATGATTGGTGAGTTCAGTTTCATTTGGCCCTTTTTCTGGGGGTTGTGAGATTTCGGTCTGAACCATTGTCTTTTGACATTTCATATTTCTGTGTGGTGCCCACTAGTGCACAGAAGCTCCAGTCTGTGGAGCTGCTCAGCCCACAGAGTGAGGTTGGTGTTTGTAGGGGAGTGGAGCTGGTGCCTGGGGCGAGGGAAGATCTGTTTCCTGATTTCCATCTGCAGTGCCTGTCTCCAGTGTCAGAGCCAGTGGGCCGAGCACACAGGAGTAAGCCTCTGTGCTCAGTGTCGCCAGCTGTAGTAGGCATGGCCTTCCTCTGGCTGGCCTGATGCCAGTGCAGTGACCTCTGGTTTGCAATCCGATGTTGTCAGGCCAGGAGGAAGGCTCTTCAGGCTGCGTGTCACAGTGGGGGGCCTGGGAGCTGATCAGCCAGCCGGGGCAATGGAGTGCCTGTAGTTCCCCAACGTTCGGAACCAGGTGTGCAGAGCGGGCTCAAACAACCTTGTCCAGCTCTCTGTTCTCCCATGTAGCAAGTTCTGTGCAAACCCTGCCCCTTCAAGCAGCCCTCTCAGTGATAGGAAGACTCGCAGACTGCCTGCCTTCCCTCTGACACAGAGCGGCAGGATGTGGATCCCCTCCTCCACAAACGTCTGGAATCTCAGTCTCTCAAGCACTGCACCTGTCTGAGCTCTGCAACGTTCAGAGCACCACACACTGTAGGTTTCTGCTCACAAAGTGAATCTCCCGGCCTGGGTGTTCAGCAGTCCCAGGCTTCCACCCCCTCCCCGCTCCGTTTCTCTTCCTCCCGCTGGTGAGCTGGGGTGGGGGAAGGGCCTGGCTCATGCCGGATTAAGGCTTTGTACGTTATTACCCTGTTTCGTGAGGTCTTCTCTGTTTGTGAGGTCTGTGTGGTTTAGCCTTCTTTCCTGTTGTTTTAGGGTTAGTTGTATTAACTATATTTCTGTACTATTTGTGGTTTTGGGAGGAGTTCTCTGTCTCACCTCTCACACTGCCACCTTGAATCTCCCTCTTGGGTAGTTTTTTGATTACCATTTCAATTTTGTTGTTGGTATTTGGTCTGTTTAGATTTTTTGTTTCTTCCTGGGTCAGTGTTGGAAGGTTGTTTTTTCCTAGAACGTTGTCCATTCCTTCTTCATTATTCAGTTTGTCAGCATATAGATTTTTATAGTATTCTCTAATAATTCTTTGTATTTCTATGGGGTCTGTTGTGATTTTTCCTTTCTCATTTCTGATTCTGTTTATGTGTGTAGATTCTTTTTTTCTTAATAATTCTGACTAGGGGTTTATCTATTTTGTTTATTTTCTCAAAGAACCACCTCTTGGTTTCATTCATTTTTTCTGTTGTAGTCTTCTCAATTTTATTTATTTACTTCTCTTATCTTTATTATGTCCCTCCTTCCTCTGACTTTAGGCCTCATTTGTTCTTCTTTTTCCAGTTTCAATAATTGCAAATTTAGACTATTCATTTGGGATTGTTCTTCCTTCTTTAAATAGGTCTGGATTGGTATATATTTCCCTCTTAGAACTGCCTTCGTTGCATCCCACAGAAGGTGGTGTGTTGTCCTGTTGTTTTCATTTGTCTCCATATATTGTTTGACCTCTGTTTTAATTTGGTCATTGATCCATTGATTATTTAGGAGCATGTTGTTAAGCCTCCATGTGTTTGTGAGCATTGTTGTTTTTTCTTTGTACAATTTGTTTCTAGTTTTATACTTTTGTGATCTGAGAAGTTGGTTGGTACAATTTCAATGTTTTTGAATTTACTGAGGTTCTTTTTGTGGCACAGTACTGGTCTGTTCTGGAAAATGTTCCATGTGCACTTGAGAAGAATGTGTATCCTGCTGCTTTTGGGTGTAGAGTTCTGTAGATGTCTGTTAGGTCTACCCGTTCTAATATGTTGTTTAGTGCTTCTGTGTCCTTATTTTTCTGCCTGGTTGATCTGTCCTTTGGAGTGAGTGGTGTGTTGAAGTCTCCTGAAATGAATGCATTGCATTCTATTTCCTCTTTTAATTCTGTTAGTATTTGTTTCACATATGTAGGTACTCCTATGCTAGGTGCATACATATTTATAATGGTTATATCCTCTTGTTGGACTGACCCCTTTATCATTATGTAATGTCCTTCTTTATCTCGTTACTTTGTTTTGAAATCTATTTTGTGTGATACAAGTACTACTACACCTGATTTTATCTCCCTATTGTTTGCATGAAATATCTTTTTCCATCTCTTCACTTTTAGTCTGTGTATGTCTTTGAGTTTGAGATGAGTCTCTTGTAAACAGCATATAGATGGGTCTTGATTTTTTATCCATTCTATTACTGTGTCTTTTGGTTGGTGCATTCAGTCCATTTACTTTTAGGGTGATTATCAATAGATATGTACTTATTGCCACTGCAGGCTTTGGATTCGTGGTTTCCAAAGGTTCAAGGGTAGCTTCTTTACTATCTAACCATCTAACTTTACCTCAGTTATTATGTTGTCATAAACACAGTCTCTTGATAGTTTATTTCTCTCTCTTCTTTTTCTTTCTTCTCCACTCTTTATATGTTAGGTATTTTATTCTGTACTCTTTTGTGTTTCCTTTGACTGTTTTTTTTAATAGCTCATTTTATTTTGTCTTTAGTTAGTATTTGGCTGGTCTGCTTTCTTTGCTGTGATTTTATTTTCTCTGGTGATATCTATTTAGCCTTAGGAGTACTTCCATGTAGAGAAGTCCCTTTGAAATGCACTGTAGCATTGGATTGTGGGAGGTAAATTCCGTCAACCTTTGCTCATCTGGGAATTGTTTAATCCCCCCTTCAAATTTAAATGATAATCATGCTGGATGCAGTATTCTTGGTTCAAGGCCCTTCTGTTTTCATTGCATTAAATATATCATGCCATTCTCTTCTGGCCTGTAAGGTTTCTGTTGAGAAGTCTGATGATAGCCTGATGGGTTTTCCTTTGTAGGTTATCTTTTTTCTCTCTGTAGCTGATTTTAATACCCTGTCCTTGTATTTGATCTTTGCCATTTTAATTATTATATGTCTTGGTGTTGTCCTCCTTGGGTCCCTTGTGTTGGGAGATCTGTGGACTTCCATGTTCTGAGAGACTATTTACTTCCTCACATTGGGGAAGTTTTCAGGAATTATTTCTTCAAAGCCACTTTCTACCCCTTTTTCTGTCTCGTCGTCTTCTGCTACCTGTATAATGCGAATACAGTTCTCTTAATATTCTTTTATTCCTAGAGATCCTTTTATATCTCTCTGCCTAATCTTCTCTGCATTTCTGTTCTCTGATTTCTATTTCATTAACACTCTCTTCCACTTCATCCAGTCTGCTCTTAAATCCTTCCATTGTTTCTTTCATTTCTGTTATCTCCCTCTGGAATTCATCCCTTACCTCTTGTATATTTCTCTGCAGGTCCATCAGCTTGGTTATGACTTTTATTTTGAATTCTTTTTCAGGAAGATTGGTTATTTCAGTCTCATCATGCTCTCTCTCTGGTGTTTGAGTGATTTTGGACTGAACCAGTTTATTCTGCCTTTGCATGGCGATAGAAGTGATCACCGGCGAGTGGCTCATTCGTCAACTGGGAGAACAAAGTCCGTTCCTGCTTGCTGGTTGCCTTGCCCTTCTATGCTGCCTGTGCTGGTTAACTGCACACAGGGTGTAGTCTCTGGGTTAATCCCCTGAGCTGCCATGGGCAGGGCTGCCGTCGGGATGGCCTAGAGCACTGGTGGGAGTCACAGGCAAGTGGCATGTATTCTTCTGTGAGAACAGTGCCCCTTTGTGCCTTCCAGAGTTTGCGTCGGCTTCTTCTGCCTGTGCTGGTCAACTGGGTGCAGGGAGCAGCCTCTGGGTTGATCCTCTGAGCTGCCATTGGTGGGTTGGCTCTCAGGATGGCCATGGGCCATAGCTGGAGTTGCTGGCATGCAGCGTGTGCTCGCCGCAAGAATAAAGCCCCTTTGTGCCTTCTGGGCTCTACACCATCTCTCCACTGTCTGTGCTGGGCAGCTGCACACAGGGGGCAGCCTCTGGGTCTGGCATTGTTTGCTGGGCATTGGGAGAAGACTCTGGTTGCTGTTGGCAGGACTGCTCCCCAACTGGTCCGCAGCAATGGTGGGTCAGCTGGTTTGCTTACAGTGCCTGAGGGAGGGAATAAACAACAGGCTGCTTATCACCATGAGGGGCTTCAGAGCTGTGTTGCCACCCAGAGGGTTAGGGCACCTGAAATTTCTTAAAGTTCCCAGCCTGCTCGGTTGAGTATGCCAGAATGATTTTGTCAACCTTTTAAACCCTTGTCCCTTTTAGACTTTCAAAGTGCCCACTTTTCTTTTGTCCCAGGGCTGCCAGCTGTGGGGAGCTGTTCACAGTCTTAGTCTTGGATTTTACTTTTCTGTTTCTCTAATATCCAGTACACCATGCAGTATATGTCTGTGTTCCTGGTGCAGATTACTAGGGCTGGTTATTTAGCAGTCCTGTGCTTCCACTCCCTCCCCACTCTGATTCTTTTCCTCCTGCAGGTAAGCTGGGGTAGGGGGAATGCTTGGGTCCCACTGGGTCACAGCTTTGTATTTTACCCTTTTCATGAGTTGCTGAGTTCTCAGAGATGTAGATGTAGCCTGGTTGTTGTACTGCATATTTTGGTCTCCTTCTTAGGAATAGTTGTATTTGCTGTATTTTCAAAATATATATTGTTTTGGGAGGAGGTTTCCGCCACCCTACTCATGCTGCCATCTTAAGAATCTCCCAGATACTGTGTTTTTGTTTCTCTTTTTTGAAGTCCTCCCTGAGGTCTTGAATATTTTTCTGTAGCTCCACAAGCATGTTTATGATTTTAATTTGAAGTCTTTATCATGAATATTGGTGATTTTAATTTCACTTAGCCCTCTCTTTGGTGTTTGAGGGATTTTTATTTGTACAAGGTTCTTTTGCCATTTCATATTTCTAATGATTCCTATGGAATAGTAACTTTGTGTAGGCGGTGCCCTCCAGTGCCCAGAAGCTCTGCTCTCTGGGGCTGCTCAGTACTGGGAATGATGGTGGGCGTTTGCAGGCACATAGCGCCAGTGCGTGCTGGGAGAAAAGACCTCCTTCCTGCTTCCTAGCCACAGTGCCTACCTCCATGCCAGGGCCAGTGGACCGAGCATGCAGGGAGAAGTCTCAAGGAAGTTATTAATCACTCATTTAATTACTTCTGATCAGGAAGATTTGGTATCAGGGCTGGGTCATCTTTATTAGACTTCTGACAGCCTCTTTCTCTGTAATGGTCCAGAGGCAAGATCCATTAAAATTATCAGCATAATAAATGCTTGAAATTAGCACAATGTGGTGCCTGTCCTCTTTATATTTCCAAATACTGGACTTTGTATCATCATGCTTTTGACACTAAATTGCCCCTCTAAATAGGATTTTTCTTTCTAGTTGAACAATTCAGGGCTGCCAGAGGAGGGGCTGCCCTCTGGTTTGCCTGGAGTGATGGCAGGGGCAGCAGGTTTGCAAACTGGTGCTTGCTGGGAAGGAATGGTAGGCTGTGTATTGCAGTGGGGGGGGGGGGGCTTGGCATTGCATTGCCAGCCAGGGGGATAAAGTGTAAGAAGCTCCTCCAAGTTCCCACCCTGTTGGGCTGAGTTTGCTGGAAAATTTTTGTCCACCTGTCCTGTCTACTGAGCAGCAAGCTCTGTGTAATCCTTGCCCCTTTAGCAGCCCACTCACTGTTGGGAAGTATTTCAAAGTGCCCATCTTTCTTTTGTCCTGGAGCAGCTGGTTGTGGGCCTGTTCTCTGTAAGCGGCTGGAATCTCAGAATATTCTGCCTCTGTTTGATTTCCAACCCCTCTAATCTCCAGAGCACCACGTAATGTGGGTTTATACTCCTGAAGCAGATCTCCAGGGGTGGGTATTTTTCAGTCCTGGGCTTCTACTCCCTCCCTGCTCCATTTCTCTTCCTTCTGCTGGTGAGCTGGGGTGGCAGGAGGGCTCGGGTTTTCCTGGATTGTGGGTTTTCTACTTTCTCCTTTTCTGTGAGGTCTTCTCTTTTCCCCAGATATAGGCCATCTGTTGCAGTCTTCTCTCTGGTCACTCTTTCAGGATTGGTAGTATTTGCTGTATTTTCATGTTATATGTAGTTTTATTAGGAGCTTTCTGCCTGACTTCTCATGCTGCCATCTTGTTTAATCCCCTATAACTTTTTATTGTCAGCACCCAGAAAGTGGCAATTAACTGGTAAATGCTCAGTATTTTTTGGATGAATTATAGGCAGTAAAATATAAATCAGGCTTCTCAAATTCCAAAGTGCAAGCTTTTAGAGACTAGTTTTTTTTTTTGTTTTTTTTTTGTGTGTGTGTGTGTTACTTACTTTATTAAAGGGTTTTCAATTTTACAAAGGAAAAGGGGTTAGTGATTACCCATAAGCCAAGCAGTATTGGCAGTCACCTCTGACTCTAACCACGATTCACATGCTGTGGACCCATGCACCTCCTGGGTACTCCCATTCCAAAGATACCTCCAGCCATGGATGGGTAACAGCATATTTGAAATGCATCTTTCAGGTAGAAAGCAAACTCAGACCACAAAAGAAAGAGGAAAAAAGGTAGCAAAGTAATTAAACACTCCAAGAGATACAAGTCATTTCCTCTAATCCACAGCAAGTGGGGAAAAAAAATGTTTACAAAGTAGTAGCCAGAAGTCTGAATATTATGTGGAAGATCATGTTTGTTACCTAATCTATGAAACAGTAGAGACTGTTTTTAAAATGCAGCTTCCTAAGCCCCCAACCCCAGAAACTGATTTACTAGGAACCTATATTTTAGCAAGGTACCTCTCCTCCTCAGGTTATTTTGGTACAGTAGTCTTTCGACCACATTTTGAGAAAGATTGTATAAAGCATGACTTATGGGAACAATGCTTTGTCTGAAAGAAAAATAATAGGGAAGTATGAACAATCCTAGTAACCACCTTTCTTATTGACCCTTGTGTTGTAGACATTATAAAGAAGGGAAGAATAAGCTAATCACAAGCACAATGATCTTTTCACATGTTATTAACTCTCTTAGAGTCAGTTATGTTACCTATGTTTGGAACTTAAGACTTTCATCTGAGATAAATTTAGATTTCACCTGCACGTAGATATTAATAGGACAGGTCATACTTATTCTATTCATGGTAATAATGGCAAAATTGGGTAACTTATTTTGATTGAGATGGAGAGGCTATTCAGACTTTATAATATTAGCTGATGTTCAGAGTAGCCTTGATGTGCCCTGCCCCACCGCCTATATATGTTACAGTTATATTTGTGTATCCCTAATTTTCTATACAGGATGAAATCCGAGGCTGGTATCCTAGTGAAAACGGGTACTGTTACTGGCCTTGTATGGAAAAAAGTTATTATTTCCAGTTAAAATACATAGCTGAAGTTGTAAAACTTCACAAAGAGACCAGAGAGCCAACAACTGATCTTTAGTATACAGAAATGTAAAGGCCATATGCATTAAATAAGAAAGTATTTTATGGTGAACATGATGTGGACCCCTGAAGACATCCTCATTTTATTGAGATATAATATGAAAATAAACACTGACCAAGAATTGCAAGAAAGAACTCAACCAAACCCCCAACCTAGCTGCAACTTTCCATGGGAAAACCTGGTTTCAATTCATGCTGAATTGTTCAACTGGAAAGGAAAATTAATTCACGTAGAGACAACACATGGACTGGTTTTTGTACTTTTAGAAAGCCAGACTGAAGTTCTACTGAGCCTCACATTCAGAACTTAATTCATGTTAAAATTTATATCTCTTGTCACCTAAGTGATACCTGTAATCAATAATGAAAAAAAAAAGAGTAGGGGAATTTTGTAAGGCTAGACCTAAGGTTTGAGGGAAGAGGTGAAAGTTATTAATCACTCATTTAATTACTTCTGATCAGGAAGATTTGGTATCAGGGCTGGGTCATCTTTATTAAACTTCTGACAGCCTCTTTCTCTGTAATGGTCCAGAGGCAAGATCCATTAAAAATATCAGCATAATAAATGCTTGAAATTAGCACAACTTGGTGCCTGTCCTTTTTATATTTCCAAATACTGGACTTTGTATCATCATGCTTTTGACACTAAATTGCCCCTCTAAATAGGATTTTTCTTAACAAGCTTCTTTTTACACTCACTACTGAACTGAAAAACATTTTAGAGATTCGGCTAGAAAGGCATAGTTATGTTGAAACAAGACCAATGATAGGAGAGTATCTGTGGTTTCAATATGGACAAAACTACTTCTAGAACCCTTAAACATAGAATGTACCAATTTTATATAGGAAGCCAAAAACAGGGAACAAGAAGATCTGGAATTTACATACACTGTCTGGACTCGGCTGCTATTCAGCAATTGAAATCTCTAACTCCCTCAATTCAATCACAGCAGAGACATACAATCTGGAGGAACCAGACAGTTATGTGCTAAGGGGCGGAAATTCTCATGCCACTTCTTTCCCTTTATAAATTGCAATGCTGATTGTAAGAAGGATGTAGTTGAGAGAGATTTCTTTAAAACTTAGACTTTTGTCCTAATGAATGAAGGAACAGGATAATGCTGAGAGAAACTATAGAATATGTTTTTGGTTCTAGGAGTCTAAGAACCAGGTTGATTATATCTGGAATATTTTTATCAGGTTAGAAAAGGAAAGATGAGAAAATCATTAGCAGGACATTAAAATTCCAGAACCATCTGCTCAAAAAATTAATTTTGTTTCTCTTGCTCCTTTTTCAAAGAAACAATTATTTCAATAAGCTACACTACTTAGCAGAGCCTGACAAAGATTGTGAAAACATGTACTTAAGATAGAAAAACAAACTATGAAGAAAGTAATAAATGTTTTGTTGTGTATCTCATTCGTATCCAATAGCTGGAGAACTCCAAATTCCACTTAACTATTCCTAATTATCCATAAGCACATGAGATGGAAGTAAACCAAGAAATGAGAGAAAGTGTTTATAGGGTGTGTGTGAGTTCACCCAGTTTATTCACCTCTGGAGCGTAAGTATAGGGAGAAACAAAGTCTGCTTATTACGGTCAAGGTCTATGGAGAAGCCCTGAAGTTGCTCTCCCCAGATCACAAGTCTGATTCAAGAGAAGGAAAAAAAATAAAGAAGGAAAAAAATCTCTCATCACAAAAATCTCAGTGATGGTATCTTTCACAGTTATCAAGCCAGCAAGGGAACAAGGAGGAATCCACTTGCTGACTTTAGGATTTATTGAAGGCTGCCAGCACAGCCCAGATCATCTCTGTGGCAATGTGCTTTGTCCCCTCTACTTCAGGGTCCAGTTCTATGAGGTCCTTGGCTCGATTCATTGCCATATCATACTTATCATCTGTCAGAGAGGAGAAGACATTCTCTAGCACATCTGAGGAGTGCGCTAACACCAGGAGTGCTAATATTCGCTTGTCCATACGCTGAGGGTCATTTACCCACCTCTCTAGGACACTATCTTGAAGTTTTTTCACTAGTCGCTGTTTTTCTGTTGTATTGGTCACTGGATGCGTAGTCATGTCAAATAGGAGGAAATTCTGCTTCTCAGTGGTTAGAATACCCTTCTCTACTAGGTTCTTTGCAATTCGCTCTCTTACATTTCTCAGCTGGTACTGTAATTTGAAGGGGTTCCAGGTCTCACCTGGGGAAAAGAAACAGAAGACTTGAACAACGCTATAAATCAACTAGACTTAACAAAACATCTATAGAACATTTTACCCTGTAACAGCAGAATACATGTTGTTCTCAAGTGCACACATGGAACATTCTCCAGGATAGACCATCAGCTAGGTCATAAAACAAACCTTAATAAAGACTTGAAAATATACAAAGTGTGTGTGTTATCCAACCACAGTGGAATTAAATCCAACTCTCAGAAGAAAATACAGGAATAAGTTTTTATTATGGTGGGTTAGCCCATAGTTTCTTGGATATTACACCAAAAACACAAGCAAAAAAAGAGAGAAAATTGGAATGTATCAAAATGGAAAACTTGCATACTTCAAGGGACACCATCAAAAGTGAAAAAACTCACAGAATGGAAGAAAATTTTGTAAATAATGTATCTGATGAGAAGTTTATATTTAGAATATATAAAAAACTGTAATTCAATAAAGGTACATTTAAAAATGGGTAAAGGTGTGTATAGGCAATTCTTTAAAGATATACAAATAAGCACATAAAAAGAAGATAAGTTCTACATCATTAGTCATTAGGGAAATGCAAATAAAAATCACAATGAGATACTATTATATAGTAACATTACTAAAGTAAAATTGAAAAGAGAGAATCAAGCGTTTATAAGGAACTGAAACTCTTACACACTGGTGGTGGGAATGTAAAATGGTATAGCTACTTTGAACAACAGTCCCTTATCCCTGTTTTCAAGAAGTTTAAAATTTAGCATGGGGTAATAGTGGGAAGACAAAAATAACATTTGAGTGAGCCCCAATGACAAACTAGATATAGATGACAAATTTCTTTAAAATGTTAATTCTTGATGTATGACATCAGGGGTCATGGCTGAATAGGAAGCACCAGAAATCCATCTCTCCATCTAGACAACAACTGTATTAGCAGACTTTATCTTTTTATTCATTTATTTATTTTTTGCTGTGGCTATTAAAAAAATTTTTTTTATTAAGGTATGATTGATATACACTCTTATGAAGGTTTCATATGAAAAAACAATGTCGTTACCACATTTACCCATATTATCAAGTCCCCACCCATACCCCAGTGCAGTCACTGTCCATCAGTGCTGCAAGATGCCACAGATCCACTATGTGCCTTCTCTATGCTACACTGTTCTCCCCGTGATCCCCCACACCATGTGTACTAATCATAATCCCCTTCAATCCCCTTCTCCCTCTCTCCCCACCTGCCCTCCCACACCCTTCCCCTTTGGTAACCACTAGTCCCTTCTTGGAGTCTCTGAGTCTGCTGCTATTTTGTTCCTTCAGTTTTGCTTCATTGTTATACTCCACAAATGAGGGAAATCATTTGATATTTGTCTTTCTCTGCCTGGCTTATTTCACTGAGCATAATGTCCTCCAGCGCCATCCATGTTGTTGCAAATGGTAGGATTTGTTTCTTTCCTCTGGCTGAATAGTATTCCATTGTGTATATGTACCACATCTTCTTTATCCATTCATCACTGATGGACACTTAGGGAGCTTCTGTATCTTGGCTACTAGCAGACTTTATCTTACTAACTATTTTTGGGACTTGAGTCCATTTGAATGCTTGTGGATTCCAGGGCAAGTCTTGACTGGCAAACTGATTAATATTGGTCAATTTCAGAATTCAATGTAGTAGTTCCTTGTCAGCCAGCCCCCAACTCCACAGGCAGCTGTGAGGATAGCATCCTGTGATTTTGGTGTGGCTTGCTGGAGTTAGGCTGGGCAACAGAGACTTTGTCCTTGAAATATTGGGATCTATGTTTTGATTATGAGTTGCAGATTCTGATGGCTGACATTTAGGGAGAGGGTGGCAACTGAAGAAGCTTACAGGAGATTTAAAGTATAAGTGTTGTGTGTGTGTTCGTTTTGTCATTCAAAAGCCACCATATATATATTGTATATTAGAAAGCCAGGAAAAATGTAACTTCAGGAAAGACCTGGGTGTGAAGCTTTCACCTCAGTCTGAGCCATGGCACAGACACTCTACAAAAAACAAAAAAAAGAGCAAACCCTGGGAACTAGGGAGAATGTGATTTCCAGAGTTACCACATTGTAAGTTTCAAATGTCCTGTTTTCAATAGCAACAAAAAATATCACAAATTGCACAAATAGGACAGAATGGTCTAGTCAAAGGAACAGAAGAAATGGACATATGGGCAAAGCAGAGATGTCAGACTTCTAGGCAAAAACTTGAAAACAACTGTCTTAAAGATGCTTGAAGAGCTAAAAGATGACATGGGCAAAGACAGTAAAATGATGTGTGAACCAAATAAAATTAATAGAGTTGAAAATATGAGAAGCCAAAAAGAAAGTCTGGAGCTTAAATACAATAAATGAAATGAAAAAATACACTATACAGGTTCATAAGCAGATTTAAGAGGGCAGAAGAATGAATTAGCAACAATGAAGATAGGACAATTAGAATTATATAGTCTGGGGAACAGAAAGAAAACAAATGGGGAAAAAAGTGAATAGAGCCCATGGGACCCCAGGGATACCTTCAAACAAGCCAGTATTTGTATTGTGGGAATCCCAGGAGGAGAGAAAGGGGAAGAAGAGTATCTGCAGAAATAATGGCTGAAAACTTTCCATATCTGATGAAGGAATAAACCTGCAAATCCAAGTTTAACAAATTCAATGTTGAATAAAGCACCCATACTGAGACACATTATAATCAAACTATCAAAAGCCAAAGATAAGAATCTTGAAAAAAGGAAGAAAGAAGTGAGTTGTCACATACAAGGTATCTTCAATAAGATTATCCTCAGATTTCTCATAAAAACTTTGGAGGCCAGAAGGCAGTGGGCTGATATATTCAAAGAGATGAAAGGACAAAAACTTGTCAACTGAGAATTCTATATCCAGAAAAACTGTCCAAAAATGAAGGATAAATTAAGACTTTCCCAGATAAACAAAAACTGAGGAAGCTTGTTACCGCTAAATTTGCATAACCAGGAATGCTAAAGAGGAGTCCTGCAGGTTGAAAATGAAGAGAATGTAGACAGTAACTTGAAGCAGTATGAAGAAGTTTGGATATCCAACAAAACTAACATAAGGACAAGTATAAAAGCCAGTATTTTTAGGTTTTATTTTCTGTGTGTTTTAAAGGATAAGTACATTTAAAACAATTATTAATCTATGTATTGGGCACACAATATATAAAGATATAATCTGTGACATCAAAACAGAAAGAGTGGATCAGAGTTCCATAAGGGCAGAATTTTTGTATGTTATTGAGGTTAAGCTGGTATAAATTCAAATCAGGTTGTTATAACCTTAGGATGTTAAATATCTATGGAATATACACAAAATATATCTATGGAATATATACAAAAGAAAATGAAAATCGAAATGTTTCACTCCAAAAAAATCACCTGAACATAAAAGACAAAGTAAGGCAGAAAAAGAGGGACCAAAAAGCTACAGGACATTTAGAAAGCAAAGAACAAAATGGCAGAAATATGTGTCTCCTTATCAGTAATCACTTTAAATTTAAGTGGTTCAAAAGATACAAACTTACAGTTATAATGAACACATGGAACTACATGAAGCTACAAACCTTCTGTACAGCAAAGGACACCATCAGCAGAACAAAAAGGCATCCTACAGTATGGGAGAATATAGTTGTAAATGACATATCCAACAAGGAGTTAACATCTAAAATATATAAAGAACTCATATGCCTCAACACCTAAAAAGCAAATAACCCTATTAAAAAATGGGCAGAGGATCTGAACAGACACTTCTCCAAAGAAGAAATTCAGATGGCCAACAGGCACATGAAAAGATGCTCCACATCACTAATTATCAGGGAAATGCAAATTAAAACCACAATGAGATATCACCTCACACCAGTTAGGATTGCCACCACCCAAAAGACTGAGAACAACAAATGCTGGTGAGGATGCGGAGAAGGGGGAATCCTCCTACACTGGTGGTGGGAATGTAAACTACTTCAACCATGTGGAAAGCAATATGGAGGTTTCTCAAAAACTAAAAATCTAAATACCATTTGACCCAGGAATTCCACTCCTAGGAATTTGCCCAAAGAATAGAAGTTCTCAGATTCAAAAAGACATATGCAATGCTATGTTTATAGCAGCACTATTTATAATAGCCAAGATATGGAAGCAACCTAAGTATCCGTTAGTAGATGAATGGATAAAGAAGAAGTGGTACATATACACAATGGAATACTATTCAGCCATAAGAAACAAACAAATCCTACCATTTGCAACAACATTGATGGAGCTGGAGGGTATTATGCTCAGTGAAATAAGCCAGGCAGAGAAAGAAAAGTACCAAATGATTTCACTCATTTGTGGAGTATAACAACGAAGCAAAAATGAAGGAACAAAACAGCAGCAGACTCACAGACTCCAAGAAGGGACTAGTGGTTACCAAAGGGGAGGGGTTGTGGAGGGCAGGTGGGGGTTGTGGAGAAGGGGATTGAGGAGTATTATGATTAGTACACATGGTGTATGTGGGGGTGGTCATGGGGAAGACAGGGTAGCACAGAGAAGACAAGTAGTGACTCTGTGACATATTACTACACTGGTGGACAGTGACTACAATGGGGTATGGGGGGACTCGATAATATGGGTGATTGTAGTAACCATGTTGTTTTTCATGTGAAATCTTCATAAGAGTGTATATCAATAATATCTTAATTAAAGAATTATATATATATATAAAAGAAATTCAATGTGTATGTTTCCTCACTAGCTCAGGTCAGTTGGGATAAGATACATAAAAAATAAATAAATAAAAAGATACAAACTTACAGTTATAAAATAAGTGGGTTAAGCTATTCAATCCCAAGACAAAGGCTGGAATAATGGGTTAAAAAACATGATCCAACTATATGCTGTCTACAAGAGACTCATTTTAGATCAAATTATAGACTGATAACCTTTATGACTATAGATGCAAAAATTCTTAATAAAATATTAGCAAACTGAATCCAATAGCATATTGAATTGAAACTTATCCTAGGAATGTAACTTAAGAAAATCAAACAGGCAAAGGATCTGAATAGACGTTTTTCCAAAGACATACAGAGGGCCAAAAAGGTACATGAAAAACTGCTCAAATGCACTAATAATGAGGGAAATGCAAATGAAAAACCACAATGAGATTTCATCTCACACCTGTGAGAATGGTTATTATAAAAAAGACAAGAAATAACAAGTGCTGGAGAGGATGTGGAGAAAAGGAAACCCTTGTGATTTGTTGGTAGGTATGTAAACTGGTGCAGACACTATGAAAAACAGTATGGAGATTCCTCAAAAAATTAAAAATAGGAGGAGCCAAGATTGTGGCATGAGTAGGGCGTTGGAAATCTCCCAAAACCATATATAGTTTTGAAAATACAACAAATACAACTATTCCTAAAAGAGACCAGAAGATACAGTACAACAGCCAGGCTACATCTACATCTGCGAGAACTCAGCACCTCACGAAGAGGAAAAGGTACAAGCCTCAGCCCAGCGAGACCCAAGCGCTCCCCACCCCAGCTCACCAGTGGGAGGAGAGGAATCAGAGCGGGGAGGGAGTGGGAGCCCAGGACTGCTAAATACCCAGCCCTAGTCATCCACACCAGGAGGGCAGACACACAGTGTGTGTGGTGCTGGATATTAGGGAAACAGAACAGTTAAATCTGCGAGCAGGTTCACGCAGCCGGTACCCCAGGGACAAAAGAAAAGTGAGTGCTTTTTGAAAGTCTTAAAGGGACAGGGGCCTCACAGCTGGACGGCAGCATCCCAGCACACTCAGCTCAGCAGCTGGGAATCCCAGGGAACTCTGGGTGCCCTAATTCTCTGGGAGGCAGTGCAGCTCTGAGGTGCCTCATGGCAATAAACAGCCTCCCATCCATTCCCTCTCTGGCATGGCCCCGCCATAGCATAGGAGTAGCCTGAGAGTAGCCGTGCCCACAGCAGCTGCCTGGGCCAGACTCAGAGGCCCTGTTGGCACAGAGCTGCCCAGCACAAGCCGCTAGGGGTCGCTGTTCTCGCAGGAGAGGAAGGTGAGCAGCAAGCGGGAAGGGACTTTGTTCTGCCAGCTGACACATGCGCCAACTGCCTACAACTACCTCTATCGCCATGAAAAGGCAGAAAAATTTGATCCAGACCAAAATCAGACAACCCCCAAGAAGAGCCTGGGAAGATAGATTTAACCAATCTTCCTGAAAAAGAATTCAAAATAAAGGTCATAACCATGCTGACGGAGCTGCAGAGAAATATGCAAGAGCTAACAGACAAAGTTGGGAGAATACAGAAATAAAACAATCTCTGAAAGGACTTAAGAGCAGACTGGATGAGGTGCAAGAGGCCATTAATGGAATAGAAATCAGAGAACTGGAATACAGGGAAGTTGAGGCAGAGAGAGATGAAAGGATCTCCAGGAATGAAAGAATATTAACAGAGCTGTATGAACAATCCAAAAGGAGCAATATCTGCATTATATGGGTACCAGAAGAAGAAGAAGAGAGAAAAAAGGATAGAAAGTGTATTTGAAGAAATAATTGCTGAAAACTTCCCCAACTGGGGGAGTAAATACTCTCTCAGACCATGTAAGCCTACAGAACTCCCAACATAAGGGACCCAAGGAGGACAACAGCAAGACATACAATAATTACAATGGCAAAGATCAAGGACAAGGACAGAGTATTAAAGGCAGCCAGAGAGAGAAAAAAGGTCACCTACAAAGGAAAACCGATCAGGCTATCATCAGACTTCTCAACAGAAACCTTACAGGCCAGAAAAGAATGGCATCATATATTTAATGCAATGCAACAGAAGGGCTTTGAACCAAGAATACTGTATCCAGCATGATTATCATTTAAATATGAAGGAGGGATTAAACAATTACCAGACAAGCAAAAGTTGAGGGAATTTGCCTCCCACAAACCACCTCTACAGGGTATTTTAGAGGGACTGCTCTAGATGGAAGCAGTCCTAAGGCTAAATAGATGCCACCAGAGAAAATAAAATCACAACAAAGAGAGCAGACCAACTAAATACTAACTAAAGGCAAAAAATAAAATCAACTACTCACAAAAGCACTCAAAGGAAACACAAAAGAGCACAGAATAAAACACCTAACATGTAAAGAATGGAGGAGGAGGAATAAGGGAGAGAAATAAAGAATCATCAGACTGTGCTTATAATAGCTTAATAAGTGAGTTAAGTTAGACAGTTAGATAGTAAAGAAGCTAACCTTCAACATTTGGTAACCACGAATCTAAAGCCTGCAATGGCAATAAGTACATATCTTTCAATAATCACCCTAATTGTAATGGACTGAATGCACCAATCAAAAGACACAGAGTAACAGAATGGATAAAAAAGCAAGACCCATCTATATGCTGCTTACAAGAGACCAACCTCAAACCCAAAGACATACACAGACTAAAAGTCAAGGGATAGAAAACGATATTTCATGCAAACAAGAGGGAGAAAAAAGCAGGAGTTGCAGTACTAGTATCAGACAAAATAGACTTCAAAATAAAGAAAGTAACAAGAGATAAAGAAGGACATTACATAATGATAAAGGGGTCAGTCCAACAAGAGGATATAACCATTATAAATATCTATGCACCCAATACAGGAGCACCAACATATGTGAAACAAATACTAACAGAATTAAAGGAGGAAATAGAATGCAATGCATTCATTTTAGGAGACTTCAACACACCACTCACTCCAAAGTACAGATCCACCTGACAGAAAATAAAGACAAAGAGGCACTGAACAACACACTAGAACAGATGGACCTAACAGACATCTACAGAACTCTACACTCAAAAGCAGCAGGATACACATTCTTCTCAAGTGCAACTGGAACATTTTCCAGAATAGACCACATACTATGCCACAAAAAGAGCCTCAGTAAATTAAAAAAGAGTGAAATTCTACCAACCAACTTCTCGGACCACAAAGGGATAAAACTAGAAATAAATTGTATAAAGTAAGCAAAAAGGCTCACAAACACATGGAGGCTTAACAACATGCTCCTAAATAATCAATGGATCAATGACCAAATTAAAATAGAGATCAGGCAATATATGCAGACAAATGATAACAACAACAGAAAGCCCCACTTTCTGTGGGATGCAGTGAAGGCAGTTCTAAGAGGAAAGTATATAGCAATTCAGGCATATTTAAAGAAGGAAGAACAATCCCAAATGAATAGTCTAAAGTCACAATTATCAAAATTGGGAAAAGAAGAACAAATGAGGCCAAAAGTCAGCAGGAGGAGGGACATAATAAAGATCAGAGAAGAAATAAATAAAATTGAGAAGAATAAAACAATACAAAAAAATCAATGAAACCAAGAACTGGTTCTTTGAGAAAATAAACAAAATAGATAAGCCCCTAGCCAGACTTATTAAGAGAAAAAGAGAATCAACACACATCAACAGAATCAGAAATGAGAAAGGAAAAATCACGACCGACCCCACAGAAATACAAAGAACTATTAGAGACTACCATGAAAACCTATATGCTAACTGTTAGGCTGGAGGAAGGAAAAACAAGGACATGCAAACAGAACAGAGAGATGCCATAGGGCGAGAACAGACCAGACCCCAAGGTCCGTGCCTTATATGGAAAGGGGACAGCTCTTCCTGAATTCCATCCTTCTGATGTGCCAACTAAGACCCGGATGTCAGCCTCCTCCCTCTTGGAAGGAAAAAAGTTTCTAGTTGTCTATTATGTCACCTTTAGCCAATCGTTCTTCTCCATGCTCCTTAAGATAGCTTGCCTACTCCTCCCCCTCCTAATCCCTAATAAGCCCCCACCTCCCTGACTGGGTGTGACTTCCCTGGCCTGTGATAGCCAGACCATGGAACATCACCCAGGAATTTGCGTTCAAATAAACTACCTGGTCCTTTGTTGCCTCTCTTCGCCTGCTTATTTCGGCTAGAATTTATCTTACATTTGGTGCCAAAACCCAGGAAGGAGCATGAGCATGGGGCCCTGACCGGCCACCAGTGGCCCCGCCCCCTCCTTTCCCGACCCGGGACCTCAGCTTGCTCTCCGCTGCATGGACTATTTTCCGGTGAGTCCCTCAGTTTCCCTGGTCTGCTTCCCTTCCTAACTCCATTTCGCCTGGTCCATTAGAAATCGTACGTACGTCCAGATGGGGTCATCTGGCCCCTTGGGCATCCAGCCCACCCTCTGCAGGCATCCAGCCTGCCCCTGGCCCTGTGGTATGGGAGATGTCCCTACCCCAGGCCCAAGGACGTCTGCGGACATCTGGCCTGCCCCTGGCCCTGAGGTGTGGGAGATGTCCCTCACCCAGGCTCCCAGGACGTCTCCCCTGACTTGGCAGGCTTAGGATGCTGGGTGCTCCCCTCAGCGGGATTAGTTGGGATGTGGCGTAGACATGGGGAACGAGCCCTCAAAAGTGGAAGCTCAGACCCCACTGCAGTGTCTCATTTCTAATTTGGCTACTCTATGTTTGTCCCAGGAAGTTCGCAAACGGAAGCTAGTCTTTCTTTGCTCTGAGGCCGGGCCTCAGTATCCCTTGGACAATCAATCTCGCTGGCCCCCTGAGGGAACTTTCAATTTTGGCCTCCTCACCAACTTGATTAATTATTGCTACTGGAACGGAGAGTAGAGTGAAATCCCATATGTGCAGGCTTTTTGGACTTCACACTCCCACCCAGACCTTTATGTTAAGTGTTCAATCACTCAGGTTCTCCTGGCCTGATCTCCAGTTAAAGATTGTCAGCCTCTTACTCTGCCCAGTCCTTCTTCCTTTTCATATCCGCCAGAAGACCACAGTTGCCCGCCTCCCTCAGCTCGCAATCCCCTCCCCCTCTCTACCACCATCTTTAAGTACTTTGTCTTCACACGTGTCGCCGCCATCTTAAAGTCCTACATTCTCAACCATGTCACTGTCCTGCTCTCCTCTTACAGTGGCTGCACCACCCCACTCCCCCTCTCCTTCCGCCTTCACCGCCCTCTTCCCCAACCAGAACACGCTCCTCCCGCCCTCTGGTTCCAGAAGCCACAGACAGAAAGCTGAAGAGAGGGAAGGCAATTGGATAACAGTGACTCAAGTCTTTATATCGGTTTGTCTGTCTGTGTATATGTTTTTGTGTAGAGAGTGTTGCTGACTGTAGTCATTGTGTCTCAGTTTGTATGTTTGTGTGTCTAGGTGTGTAAATGAAAAATATTTTCCTACCTCTGGATGGTATTAATAAAAACTGATTTAAAAACAAGTGCTTGTGAAAATTGGGCATTCTAAAACTTCCAGAAAATCTGATAAAAAGTGTTAAGCATTAATGCTAATTTGAGTTTGGCTGAGGCGGGCATGCCCTTGTAGTTATCAGCTGCCTAAGTTTACCTAAAGTCATTTAAGTTGATGTTATCTGCTAAATCTTTAAAGAATAAAATGCTTAAAGGCTTAGCTTTGTCTAATATTCCGTAAAGGTCTTGTAAGTAATTTAGCATAGTTGTTATGAATGAGTGAACTAAATAAGTGTGGCAAGTGAACACTTTTTCAGTTGTGTGTTACAGTGTGTATACCTATCTACAGCCTAGAAATCTTTGTGGTAACCTGAAACCTTAAAATATTGCTAAGTTAAAGGATATACTTTGTGCTTAGTGAGAGATTGTGTTGTAAAGCTCATAGTTAACAGAAATTATAAAATGTTCTTAAATTTGTCAATCCAAACAATGCTAGTGTAACAGTTTACAATAGCCTGCCTCTCAGTGTTCACTAAAAGTTAAGGTACCTAATAGTTTTAAGTTCTAATCAAAACTACTTAAAGTAATAAGGAAAACATTTCTGCATACTAAAGAATGTGTCTTGATAAAAGAAAGTAACTTTGTTGTAAAGTACAGCTGTTTATTTAGAGAGAGAATTCTAAGTATAAAAAGAAAGTTATAGGAAGTCTGTAGAAGAATTTAATATGGTCATGCTATATAAAATTAAAGCAAATGAGTCTTGGTATCAAGTACACAGCAAAATTAGAATTTTGTTTTCAGTTAAAAAAGATAAAGTTTTCTTACCTGTTAGTCTGCTCTTAATATTGAAAGACTGCAATGAGTTCTCTAATTGTTTAATCAAAGCAGTTTCTCATGCTTAAAGTCTCAGTGAGTTGTCAGAGTATTTAAGAAAATGAGATCTTAATATTAAAAAGACTAAAAGCTAAACTTTGCTAACAATTGTGTAAACTTCTTTATTTGCCTTTGAAGTACTTTGTTGTCATTCTAGTTAAATGGATAAGTATTGCTTCATAGTAACCTATAATCCTTTTTAAGCAAGTGCCAAAGAAACTTTCTTCTGATAACTTCCCAAAATCAAATTCAAAAAGGTACTTTTACCTCTAGTTAACTCTGATATTTTCCAGAGGGCCCCTGGAACATGTCAGAGGAACTTTTTCTCAGTAGAGAAAATATTTAGCTAATTTGGCTTATTTAGCTGACATATATTTACCTAAAAAGCACTGTCAAAAAAAAAATGATGCTAAACTTTGTTACTGAATGTTTTGTTACAGAAATACCCAAATTTCCTTATGACAACTGTCTTACAGTAAGCTCTCATCAGATCTTTAACCATTGTCATTTGTAAGTCTTTTGTCATTTACAGCCACTGTTTTATTAATACTATGCTAGTAAAGAACCAGATTTTGGCAGAACAGGTATTGGTTACATAAGATTAAGTAAACTAAGGAAGATGATTTTGTAGCTTTTTGTTTCAAATGTTGCTGATAAAGTGTTTTAAGCTTTTTATCTTAAGCTGATGAGTTTATTAAATGACTAATCTTTATAAGCAGAATTGAAACTTTATCTTTCTCTCTACCTGATCCCTCCAGAATTTAAAAACTTTCAGTGACTATTTTTATATTTCATGGCAGTATGTTTATTTGCATAAGTTCAATAAGAAATTGCTTTCCTTGTAAGAGGACCAATTAAAAACACAGGTTATACTACCAAGGCTTTAAGTGGAATGTCATACCTGAGAGACACGTGCATAAATTCAGATATGAACAGCTTTAAGGAACTAAGGCTGACTTTATGAAGCCAACAAAGCCCCTTAGAAGAACTGGCCTGGTACCTGGCTTACAGGGTTCCTAGCAGCCTTACCAAGTGAGTAAAGAAGGTCACTTCCTGGCAGGTGCAGGAACCTCAGGATGTCTTGGGGACCTAGAGAAGAGAGGAATTCACCCAAATCTACAGGTACTGCAGGCAAAATCTGATGGCAAGTCTGGCTTGGCTATCTGGCCTCAAGAGGACTTTAAAAGTTCAATCTGAAATTCCTTACGAAAAGTTCCAGCAAAGCACATTTAAAAGAGCTTATGTAATAAAGTGCTCTTCTTGCTGAACTTACGCAAATAATAGAGCCAAGTGTTAATTATTTTCTTCATCTGGCTACTTCTTATAAAAATGAAGGTGATTTTAGAGAAAAGTATTGTTTCAATAATGCAGTCTTATCTATACTAAATCCTAATACTAGTCATTGAGATGTAAACTTGATCCAGAATTCCAGTCCCCCCATAATAGCCTAGCGAATGCCCCTACTGAGCCCCTTAACAACAGTTTGTAATATACTCTTAGTTGCCCCCTATGTCCTCAAGTTCCTCCAACAGCAGCTAATCCAAATGACCTGGGTTGCCACCAACCAGATGTTACTTCACTGTTACGCACCTCTTCCCACTGAACCCCCTCCTTCAGCCTAATACCAGCCTCAAATCCCCACGACGCCCCTTGTCAGCTGGAAGTAGCCAGATCGAGTCGTCGCCCATTATGACAAAAAGGCTGGAGGAAGGAAAAACAAGGACATGCAAACACAACAGAGAGATGCCATAGGGGGAGAACAGACCAGACCCCAAGGTCCGTGCCTTATATGGAAAGGGGACAGCTCTTCCTGAATTCCATCCTTCTGATGTGCCAACTAAGACCCGGATGTCAGCCTCCTCCCTCTTGGAAGGAAAAAAGTTTCTAGTTGTCTTTTATGTCACCTTTAGCCAATCGTTCTTCTCCATGCTCCTTAAGATAGCTTGCTTACTCCTCCCCCTCCTAATCCCTAATAAGCCCCCACCTCCCTGACTGGGTGTGACTTCCCTGGCCTGTGATAGCCAGACCGTGGAACATCACCCAGGAATTTGCGTTCAAATAAACTACCTGGTCCTTTGTTGCCTCTCTTCGCCTGCTTATTTCGGCTAGAATTTATCTTACACTAACAAGCTGGAAAACCTCGAAGAAATGGACAACTTCCTAGAAAAATACAACCTTCCAAGACTGACCAAGGAAGAAACAGAAAATCTAAACAGACAAATTACCAGCAACAAAATTGAAGCAGTAATCAAAAATCTACCCAAGAGCAAAACCCCCAGGCCAAACAGATTTACCTCGGAATTTTGTCAGACATACAGAGAAGTCATAATACCCATTCTCCTTAACGTTTTCCAAAAAATAGAAGAGGAGGGAATACTCCCAAACTCATTCTATGAAGCCAGGATCACCCTAACACCAAAACCAGGCAAAGACCCCACCAAAAAAGAAAATTACAGACCAATATCCCTGATGAACATAGATGCAAAAATATTCAACAAAATATTAGCAAACTGAATTCAAAAATACATCAAGAGAATCATACACCATAATCAAGTAGGATTCATCCCAGGGATGCAAGGATGGTACAACATTCGAAAATCCATCAACATCATCCATCACATCAACAAAAAGGACAAAAACCACATAATCATCTCCATAGCGCTGAAAAAGCATTTGACAAAATTCAACATCCATTCATGACAAAAACTCTAAACAAAATGGGTACAGAGGGAAAGTACCTCAACACAATAAAGGCCATATATTATAAACCCACAGCCAACATCATACTGAACAGCAAGAAGCTGAAAGCTTTTCCTCTGAGATAGGGAACAAGACAGGGATGCCCACTCTCCCCACTGTTATTCAACATAGTACTGGAGGTCCTAGCCACATCAATTAGACAAAACAAAGAAATACAAGGAATCCAGATAGGTAAAGAAGAAGTCAGACTGTCACTATTTGCAGATGACATGATATTGTACATAAAAAACCCTAAAGACTCCACTCCAAAACTACTAGAAGTAATATCTGAATTCAGCAAAGTTGCAGGATACAAAATTAATAGACAGAAATCTGTTGCTTTACTATACACTAACAATGAACTAGCAGAAAGAGAAATCAGGAAAACAATTCCATTCACAATGGCATCAAAAAGAATAAAATACCTAGGAATAAACTTAACCAAGGAAGTGAAAGACCTATATCCTGAAAACTACAAGACACTCTTAAGAGAAATTAAAGAGGACACTAGCAAATGGAAACTCATCCCATGCTCTTGGCTAGGAAGAATTAATATTGTCAAAATAGCCATCCTGCCTGAGACAATCTACATATTCAATTCAATCCCTATCAAATTACCAATAGCATTCTTCAGTGAACTGGAAAAAATAGTTTAAAAATTCATATGGAACCACCAAAGACACCAAATAGCCAAAGCAATTCTGAGAAGGAAGAATAAAGTAGGGGGGATCTCACTCCCCAACTTCAAGCTCTACTACAAGCCACAGTAATCAAGACCATTTGGTACTGGCATAAGAACAGACCCACAGACCAGTGGAACAGAATAGAGACTCCAGACATTAACCCAAACATATATGGTCAATTTATATATGATAATGAAGCCATGGACATACAATAGGGAAATGACAGCCTCTTCAACAGCTGGTATTGGCAAAACTGGACAGCTACATGTAAGAGAATGAACCTGGATCATTGTCTAACCCCATACACAAAAGTAAATTCAAAATGGATCAAAGACCTGAATGTAAGTCATGAAACCATAAAACTCTTAAAAAAAAACATAGGCAAAAATCTCTTGGACATAAACATGAGCTATTTCTTCATGAACATTTCTCCCCAGGCAAGGGAAACAAAAGCAAAAATGAATAAGTGGGACTATATCAAGTCAAAAAGCTTCTGTACAGCAAAGGACAGCATCAATAGAACAAAAAGGCATCCTACAGTATGGGAGAATATATTCATAAATGACAGATCCGATACAGGGTTGACATCCAAAATATATAAAGAGCTCACGCACCTCAACAAACAAAAAGCAAATAATCCAATTAATAAACGGACAGAGGAGCTGAACAGACAGTTCTCCAAAGAAGAAATTCAAATGGCCAACAGACACATGAAAAGATGCTCCACATTGCTAGTCATCAGAGAAATCCAAATTAAAACCACAATGAGATATCACCTCACACCAGTAAGGATCACCACCATCCAAAAGACAAACAACAACAAATGTTGGCGAGGTTGTGGAGAAAGGGGAACCCTCCTACACTGCTGGTGGGAATGTAAATTAGTTCAACCATTGTGGAAAGCAGTATGGAGGTTCCTCAAAAAGCTCAAAATAGAAATACCATTTGACCCAGGAATTCCACTTCTAGGAATTTACCCTAAGATTACAGCAGCCCAGTTTGAAAAAGACAGATGCACCCTTTCGTTTATCGCATAGCCAAGAAATGAAAGCAACCTAAGTGTCCATCAGTAGATGAATGGATAAAGAAGATGTGGTAAATATACACAATGGAGTATTATTCAGCCATAAGAAGAAAACAAATCCTACCATTTGCACTAACATGGATGGAGCTAGAGGGTATTATGCTCAGTAAAATAAGCCAGGCAGAGAACAACAAGTACGAAATGATTTCACTTATATGTGGAGTATAAGAACAAAGAAAAAGTGAAGGAACGAAACAGCAGCAGAATCACAGAACCCAAGAGTGGACTAACAGTTACCAAAGGGAAAGGGACTGGGGAGGATGGGTGGGAAGGGTGGGATAAGGGGGGAGTGGGTAAGAAAGGGGCCATTAAGATTAGTATGTATAATGTGGAGGGAGGCAAAGGGGAGGGCTGTGCAACTCAGAGAAGACAAGTAGTGACTCTATATCATCTTACTACGCTGATAGACAGTGACTGTAATGGGGTTTGTGGAGGGGACTTGGTGAAGGGGGGTGTCTAGTAAACACAATGTTCCTCAGGTAATTGTAGATTAATGATACCAAAAAACAAAATTGAAAATGGAACTATCATATGATCGAGCAATTCCAACTTCTGGGTATTTATTTAAAGGAAATGAAAATATTAACTTGAAAAGGTACATGCATCCTGATGTTCACTGTAGCATTATTTACAATTCCATCTAAGATATGGCAGTAAACTGTCTACTGATGGAGGAGTGGATAAAGATAATGTGGCATATATACATAATGGAATATTATTCAGTCATTAAAAGAAGGAAATCTTTCCATTTGAGACAATATGGAGGACCATGAGGCTAAGTCAAATAAGTCAGACAAAGACACATACCATATAATCTCACTTATATATTGACTCTGAAGAAAAAAAACAAAAAAACCCCAAAATCACAGATACAGAGAAAGATTGGTGGTTGTCAGAGATGGGGTGGTCAAAAGATACTAACTTACAAAAGATACTAATTGGTGGTTATAATAAGTAAGTCCTGATGTAATATAGAACAGAGTTAATATAGTTGATTGTACTGTATTGTATACTTGAAAGTTGCTGAGAGTAGATCTTAATAAATTCTCATCACAAGATAATAAAATAGTAAGTATGTATAGTGATGAATGTTGACTAACTGTGGTGATCATTTCACAATATATGCAAATACCAAATCAATACATTGTATACCTGAAACTAGTGTTAATGCATGTCAATTATATCTCAATTTAAAAAAAGTCTAACAATGTAATACATCACATTCATAGAAGGAAGGAGGAAAACAAATTATTATCTCACTTGACTCAGAAAACACATTTGACAAAAATGAACACCCTTTCATGAAAAAAACTCTCCGAAAACAAGGAATAAAGAGAAAATTCTTCAACATCATAAAGGGTATTTTTGAAAAATCCACAGCTAATATTGTACTCAATGGTAAAAGACTGAAAGCTTTCCCTCAAAGAAAAAACATAAGAATGCCTTCTTTCCTCATTGCTACTCAATAATGTACTGGAAGTTCTAGGCAGAACTTTTAGAGAAGAAAAGGCAAAAATTAAAGACATCCAAATTGGAAAGGAAAAGCTAAAACTATCATATTTGCAGATGACATGATCCTATAAATAGGAAATCTCAAAGAAGACACAAAAAAGCTACCAGAGCTAATAAACAAAGTCAGCTAAGTTGCAGGTACAATATCAACATTGTAGAATCAGTTATTTCTACACCAGTAATGAACAGTCTGAAAAGGAAATTATAAAAGTAATTCCACTTAAATAGCATCTAAAAGAATTAAATACTTAGGACTAAGTCTAACAAAGTGCATGAAAGATTTATATGCTGAAAAAACATAAAACACTGCTGAAAGAAATTAAAGGTGACCAAAATAATGGAAAGACATCCCAAGTTAATGGACAGGAGGACTTAATATATTGTTAAGATGTCAATACCACTCAAAGAGATCTACAGTTTCAACACAATTTCTATCAAAATCCAATAGCCTTTTCCACAGAAATGGAAAAGCTGATCTTCAAATTCATATGGAATTCCAAGGGACCCAAAACAGCTAAAACAATCTTAAGAAGAAATAGAGTTACAGGACTCACACTTCTCAACTTCAAACTAACTACAAAGCTATAGTAGGTTAGACAGTATGGTACTGACCTAAGGAGATACACATAAATCAATGCAACAGAATAGAGAGCCTTATAAAGAAATAAATCCTCACATATATGGTCAACTGATTTTCAACAAGGCCACCAGAACCATTCAATAGGGAAAGGTCAATCTTTTTCATGGATGTAACATAAAAAATGCAGGCAACAAAAGTAAAAATAGATAAATTGGATTCCATCAAAATTAAGAACTTTTATGCATCAAGGGTTACCATCAAGAAAGTGAAAAGACAACCTACAGAACAGGAGAAAATATCTGCAAATCATATATAATACATTAATATCTAGAATATAAAAAAATTTCTAAAAATCAACAACAGAATATAATTCAGAAAGAGGCAAGGGACTTGAATGAAGAAATACAAGTGCCAATAAACCTGTGAAAGATGTTCAGCATCATTAGTCATTAGGTAAATACAAATCAAAACCACAATGAGATCTTACTTCACAACTACCAGGATGGCTATAATTAAACACAAAACACAAGAAAATACAGAAAATAACAAGTGTTGATGAGGATGTGAAATGCTTATGCATGGCTGGTGAGAATGTAAAAGGGTGCAGTGTCTGTGGAGAACAGTTTGGTAGTTTCTTAAAACACAGAACTATAGTATGACCCAGCTATTCTATTCCTAGGTAAGAGAACAGAAAGCAGAAACTTGAACAGATATTTGTATATCAATGTTCATAGCAGTATTATCCACAGCAGCCAAAAGGTGGTAACAACCCAAAAATGAATCAATAGATGAAAGGAACAAAATGTGGCATATACATACAATGGAATATTATTCAGCCATAAAAAGGAATGGAATGAAATCTTGATATATGCTATATCATGAATGGACCTTGAAAACATTTTGCTTAGTGAAATGAGTCAGATACAGAAGGACAAATATTGTATGATTCCACTTACATGAGTTACTTGATGTAGGCAAATTCACAGTGATACAGAGTAGAAGAAAGGTTGAGGGAATGAGGGGAGAAGAGGGATGTTTAGGATGAGGAGGAAGCATTGGTTATAGAAGAGCTGATAGTCTACAACACTGTAAATGTATTTGTGTCCTGAATTATACACTTTTGAATAGTTAAAATAATAAATATTAAGTTAGGCATATTTTACCACAATAAAAAAGTCAACTATTAAGCAAAAGAAATTAAAACATACCCACACAAAAACTTGTCCATGAACGTTCACAGCAGCATTACTCATCATATCCAAAAAGTGAAATAACCCCAATGTCCATCAACTGATGAATGGATAAATGAATGTGGTAAATCCATACAATGACATATTATTTGGCAATAAAAAGGAGTCAAGTTAAAACTGGGGAAATTCTAATAAGATTGGCAGATTGTATCACTGACAGTATCCCGGTTATCACATTCTACTATAGTTTTGTAAAATGTTACCAGTGGAGGATAATGGGCAAAGCATAGAAGTGGATCTCTGTATTATTTCTTATAATTGCATGGGAAATCTAAAATATCACAATAAAAATTTCAATTAAAAAAATTGTTCTAGAAGGTGACACTGGCTGTGACCTCAAAGTGTCCTGTGTAAGATTCTTCTAAAATTTTATGTCATATATCTAGTTACTCATATTAAAGTTTTTGAACTTGTTCTTAAAAAAGAAGAAAGGAAAGAAGTACTGATACATGCTAAAACATGAATGAACCTTGAAAATATTAATCTTAAGCCACCAGTCACAAAAAATCATAAGTTGTATGATTCCATTGATATGAAACATCCAGAATAAGCAAATCTATAGAGATAGAACATGGATTAGTGGTTGCCTTGAGCTGGACAGGAGGGTTGGGGATAATGTGGTAAAAACCACTAATGAGTATGGGGTTTATTTTTGGGGTGATGAAAATGCTCTAAACGTATATTGTGACGATGGTTGTGCAATTGTGTGAATATACTAAAATCCATTTAATTGTACATTTTAAATGGGCTAATTTTATGGTGTGTGAATTATGTATCAGTAAAGACGTTAAAAATTTTTCTTGTGAAGAGTACTGTTAAAGAGCTTATGGGGTGGGCAGAGAGTAAGGTGAAGCTTTGGAAACCTTTATGTATTGATTAACATTGCCCTTTCTGGCCCTTGTAAGTATGGTTAAACAGTGAGCCATATATATCTTACCCAGCACCTTGAATTTCTGGACTTCCTCTGAACTTAAAAGTGGGATAAGGGGCTCTCTTGTCCCCTCCTGGCGTGAGCCAGAAGCTCTGTCCTCTCACTTTATCTCTACATAAAAGCCTCTGCCTTGATCTCCTAAAAAAAAAAAAAAGTGGGATAAAGATGACCAATAGTGGGATTTAAAAAATCATTTTGAGGCACTTTACCAGTGAGTAGTTCGATCCACGTCTGTACGGTTTCTGTGGGTTCAGTTGCTTTGATGTGTCTGAGAGTTTCATCCAGCAAAGCATCACCTGTCGGGCCATCTGACTTGAGCAGCACCTTTCAGGAAAGGAAAAACAAGGGGCCCTGTTCCATTGATTTTATTCAAATTAAAAAATGTCAATATACCACATATGCATTACTGGGTAAGTGCTGTAGGAAATGCAAAGCAGCATAATATACTGTTCCCTGTCCTAGTATTTGGTGATAGTGAGGAGACAAAAATAACATTTGAAGGGGACCCTCATGACGAACTAGATATAAATGATAATGCAAAAAAGATTCAATAATAAATTTTTTGGTTTGGAAAATCAACTTGTGAAACAACTTGTAAAGGTAGTCAGGAAAGTAAAATTAGGAAAGGAAGCCAGTTTGGGGGAAAAGTTGGTAAGTTTGGTTTTAATGATATGGGACAGCCAGGTTTAAATGTCTAGCTAGTAGTTAAATATGTTCCTGGGGTGGGAAAAGAAGACAGGCCTGGGATTTGGGAGCTAATATCATGATGGTGATAGATGAAACTGTTAAGGTAAATGATTATCTTCAAAAGGATAGAAAGCTATGCACAAGGATACCAACTGAAACTTAGATGTTAAGAAATGGAGAAGTAAAGGAAATAGGGTACATACAGAGAAGCAAGAGAATATGTTAGAACAAAGGCCAAGAATGAAGGTTTCAAGTAGGAGGTAGTCAGAAGTGTCAAACACCACATACAAGTTAAAACAGAAAAATAGACTGAAGATTGAAGAAGCTAATGGTACCTAAGAATGTAGTTTCAGTAGAGTGCTGAGTATGACAGGGAAGTTGTGAGTGGAAAAAATAAATAATAAGAAAATGGAGAGAGGCATATAGCTCATATGCTGGAGAAGACTTGTAACAAATGGAAGGAGAGAAACTGTTGACCTGAGGATAACCAGTTAAGCAAAGTATGCACCTGACCCATGTGTTCACCTCCTTCTGTATAAAACTCTATTTCATAATGTTATAGTGATACAGAGGCAGAAATAATCAAAAGCATCCTAAATGTGCCTTTTCTGTATAAAAAGGAAGACTAAGAGGCGGAGCCAACATGGCAGCGTGAGTAGGACAGTGGGAATCTCCTCCCAAAAACATATATACTTTTGAAAATACAACAAACACAACTAGCCCTAAAAGAGAGACCAGAAGACGCAGGACAGTGGCCAGACTGCAGCTACACCAGCGAGAACCCAGCGACTGGTGAAAGGGGTAAGATACAAGCCCCGGCCCGGCGGGACCCGAGCGCCCCTCCCCCCAGCTCCCGGCGGGAGAAGAATAGGCAGAGCGGGAGGGAGACGGAGCCCAGGACTGCCGAACACCCAGCCCCAGCCATCCGGGCCAGAGCGCAGACACAGTATATTCCCAGGGGGCCCTGGATACTGGGGGAACAGGGAGTAAGAACTCTGAGCGGGTGCTGAAGCTGATGCCCCTGTGACAAAGAAAAGCGGGGGCTTTTTGAAAGTCTTAAAGGGACAGGGACTTAACAGCTTGACGGAAACAACCCAGGTCACAGTACAGCAGCTGGAAATTACAGGGAAAACCGGGTGCACTAACCCCCTGGGCAACAGCTCTGAGACCCCTCACGGAGGCAAACAGTCAAGCAGCCCCCCCATCCATCACCCCACCGGGCGCTGCGAAAGCAGAGAAGCAGCCTGAGACAAATTCCGCCCACAGAAAGGGAAATTTCTCCCTTCGGGCCAGGCAAGACACAAAGACCCACTCTACACGCAATTACCCAACACAAGCCACTAGGGGTCGCAGTTGCCCCAGTAAAGAAAGGCCAGTAGCAAGTGAAAATTTTGGCTCTCCCAGCTGACAGTCAATAGCACCTGCCAACATGAAAAGGCAAAAAAATATGATCCAGACAAGACTAACCCAGACAGCTTCAGCATCTGCTACATCTTCCCCTGAGAAGGAATCTGGGGAGATAGATTTAGCCAGTCTACCTGAAAAAGAATTCAAAACAAAAGTCATAACCATGCTGATGGACTTGCAGAGAAATATGCAAGAACTAAGGAAGGAGAATTCAGAAATAAAACAAGCTCTGGAAGGACTTCAAAACAGAATGGACGAGATGCAAGAGACCATTAATGGACTAGAAAACAGAGAACAGGAACGCAGAGAAGCTGATGCAGAGAGAGATAAAAGGATCTCCAGGAATGAAAGAATTTTAAGAGAGCTGAGTGATCAATCTAAAAGGAATAATATAAGAATCATAGGCATTCCAGAAGAAGTAGAGAGAGAAAAGGGGATAGAAAATGTCTTTGAAGAAATAATTGCTGAAAATTTCCCCAAACTAGGGGAAGAAATGGCCTCTCAGACCACAGAGGTACACAGAACTCTCATGACAAGGGATCCAAGGAGGGCAAAACCAAGACACATAATAATTAAAATGGCAAAGATCAAAGACAAGGACAAAGTATTACAAGCAGCCAGAGAGAAAAAAAAGGTTACCTACAAAGGAAAACCCATCAGGCTATCATCAGACTTCTCAACAGAAACCCTACAGGCCAGAAGAGAATGGCATGATATACTTAATGCAATGAAACAGAAGGGCCTCGAACCAAGACTACTGTATCCAGCACGAATATCATTTAAATATGAAGGAGGGATTAAACATTTCCCAGACAAGCAAAAGTTGAGGGAATTTGCCTCCCACAAACCACCTCTACAGGGCATCCTACAGGGACTGCTCTAGATGGGAGCACTCCTAAAAAGAGCACACAACAAAACACCCAACATATGAAGAAGGGAGGAGGAGGAATAAGAAGGGAGAGAAATAAAGAATCATCAGATTGTGTTTATAATAGCTCAACAAGCGAGTTAAGTTAGACAGTAAGACAGTAAAGAAGCTAACCCTAAACCTTTGGTAACTACAAACTTAAAGCCTGCAATGGCAATAAATTCATACCTTTCAATAATCACCCTAAATGTAAATGGACTGAATGCACCAATCAAAAGACACAGAGTAATAGAATGGATAAAAAAGCAAGATCCATCCATATGCTGCTTACAAGAGACTCACCTCAAACCCAAAGACGCGCACAGACTTAAAGTCAAGGGATGGAAAAAGATATTTCAAGCAAACAACAGAGAGAAGAAAGCAGGTGTTGCAATTCTGGTATAAGACAAAACAGACTTCAAAATAAAGAAAGTAACAAAAGACAAAGAAGGACATTACATAATGATAAAGGGCTCAGTCCATCAAGAGGATATAACCATTATAAATATATATGCACCCAATACAGGAGCACCAACATACCTGAAACAAATATTAACAGAACTAAAGGAGGAAATAGAATGCAATGCATTCATTCTAGGAGACTTCAACACACCACTCACTCCAAAGGACAGATCCACCACACAGAAAATAAGTAAGGACACAGAGGCACTGAACAACACACTAGAACAGATGGACCTAATAGACATCTACAGAACTCTACATCCAAAAGCAACAGGATACACGTTCTTCTCAAGTGCACATGGAACATTCTCCAGAATAGACCACATACTAGGACACAAAAAGAGTCTCAGTAAATTCCAAAAGACTGAAATCCTACCAACCAACTTTTCAGACCACAAAGGCATTAAACTAGAAATAAACTGTTCAAAAAAAGCAAAAAGGCTCACAAACACATGGAGGCTAAACAACACGCTCCTAAATAATCAATGGATCAATGACCAAATCAAAATGGAGATCCAGCAATATATGGAAACAAATGACAACAACAACACTAAGCCCCAACTTCTGTGGGACGCAGCAAAAGCAGTCTTAAGAGGAAAGTATATAGCACTCCAAGCATATTTAAAAAAGGAAGAGCAATCCCAAATGAACAGTCTAATGTCACAACTATCAAAATTGGAAAAAGAAGAACAAATGAGGCCTAAGGTCAGCAGAAGGAGGGACATAATAAAGATCAGAGAAGAAATAAATAAAATTGAGAAGAATAAAACAATAGCAAAAATCAATGAAACCAAGAGCTGGTTCTTCGAGAAAATAAAATAGATAAGCCTCTAGCCAGACTTATTAAGAGGAAAAGAGAGTCAACACAAATCAACAGTATCAGAAATGAGAAAGGAAAAATCACAACAGATCCCGCAGAAATACAAAGAATTATTAGAGACTACTATGAAAACCTATATGTTAACAAGCTGGGAAACCTAGGAGAAATGGACAACTTCCTAGAAAAATACAACCTTCCAAGACTGACCCAAAAAGAAACAGAAAATCTAAACAGACCAATTACCAGCAACGAAATTGAAGCGGTAATCAAAAAACTACCAAAGAACAAAACCCCCGGGCCAGATGGATTTACCTCGGAATTTTATCAGACATACAGGGAAGACATAATACCCATTCTCCTTAAAGTTTTCCAAGAAATAGAAGAGGAGGGGATACTCCCAAACTCATTCTATGAAGCTAACGTCACCCTAATACCAAAACCAGGCAAAGACACCACCAAAAAAGAAAACTACAGACCAATATCCCTGATGAACGTAGACGCAAAAATACTCAACAAAATTTTAGCAAACCGAATTCAAAAATACATCAAAACCATCGTACACCATGACCAAGTGGGATTCATCCCAGGGATGCAAGGATGGCACAACATTCGAAAGTCCATCAATATCATCCACCACATCAACAAAAAGAAAGACAAAAACCACATGATCATCTCCATAGATGCTGAAAAAGCATTTGACACAGTTCAACATCCATTCATGATAAAAACTCTCAGCAAAATGGGAATAGAGGGCAAGTACCTCAACATAATAAAGGCCATCTATGAAAAACCCACAGCCAACATTATATTGAATAGCGAGAAGCTGAAAGCATTTCCGCTGAGATCGGGAACTAGACAGGGATGCCCACTCTCCCCACTGTTATTTAACATAGTACTGGAGGTCCTAGCCACGGCAATCAGACAAAACAAAAAAATACAAGGAATCCAGATTGGCAAAGAAGAAGTCAAACTGTCACTATTTGCAGATGACATGATACTGTACATAAAAAACCCTAAAGACTCCACCCCAAAACTACTAGAACTGATATCGGAATACAGCAAAGTTGCAGGATACAAAATCAACACACAGAAATCTGTGGCTTTCCTATATACCAACAATGAACCAACAGAAAGAGAAATCAGGAAAACAACTCCATTCACAATTGCATCAAAAAAAATAAAATACCTAGGAATAAACCTAACCAAAGAAGTGAAAGACTTATATTCTGAAAACTACAAGTCACTCTTAAAAGAAATTAAAGGGGACACTAACAGATGGAAACGCATCCCATGCTCATGGCTAGGAAGAATTAATATCGTCAAAATGGCCATCCTGCCCAAAGCAATATACAGATTTGATGCAATCCCTATGAAACTACCAGCAACATTCTTCAATGAACTGGAACAAATAATTCAAAAATTCATATGGAAACACCAAAGACCCCGAATAACCAAAGCAATCCTGAGAAAGAAGAATAAAGTAGGGGGGATCTCACTCCCCAACTTTAAGCTCTATTATAAAGCCATAGTAATCAAGACAATTTGGTACTGGCACAAGAACAGAGCCACAGACCAATGGAACAGACTAGACAATCCAGACATTAACTCAGACATATATGGTCAATTAATATTTGATAAAGGAGCCATGGACATACAATGGCGAAATGACAGTCTCTTCAACAGATGGTGCTGGCAAAACTGGACAGCTACATGTAGGAGAATGAAACTGGACCATCGTCTAACCCCATATACAAAAGTAAACTCAAAATGGATCAAAGACCTGAATGTAAGTCATGAAACCATTAAACTTTTGGAAGAAAACATAGGCACAAACCTCTTAGACATAAACATGAGTGACCTCTTCTTGAACATATCTCCCCGGGCAAGGAAAACAACAGCAAAAATGAACAAGTGGGACTATATTAAGCTGAAAAGCTTCTGTACAGCAAAAGACACCATCAATAGAACAAAAAGGAACCCTACAGTATGGGAGAATATCTTTGAAAATGACACATCCGATAAAGGCTTGACGTCCAGAATATATAAAGAGCTCACACGCCTCAACAAACAAAAAACAAATAACCCAATTAAAAAATGGGCAAAGGAACTGAACAGACGGTTCTCCAAAAAAGAAATACAGATGGCCAACAGACACATGAAAAGATGCTCCACATCGCTAATTATCAGAGAAATGCAAATTAAAACTACAATGAGGTATCACCTCACACCAGTAAGGATGGCTGCCATCCAAAAGATAAACAACAACAAATGTTGGCGAGGCTGTGGAGAAAGGGGAACCCTCCTACACTGCTGGTGGGAATGTAAACTTGTTCAACCATTGTGGAAAGCAGTATGGAGGTACATCAAAATGCTCAAAACAGACTTACCATTTGACCCAGGAATTGCACTCCTAGGAATTTACCCTAAGAATGCAGCAATCAAGTATGAGAAAGATCAGTGCACCCCTATGTTTATAGCAGCACTATTTACAATAGCCAAGAATTGGAAGCAACCTAAATGTCCATCGATAGATGAATGGATAAAGAAGATGTGGTACATATACACAATGGAATACTACTCAGCCATAAGAAAAGGGCAAATCCAACCATTTGCAGCAACATGGATGGAGCTGGAGGGTATTTTGCTCAGTGAAACAAGCCAAGCAGAGAAAGAGAAATACCAAATGATTACACTCATCTGTGGAATATAAGAACAAAGGAAAAACTGAAGGAACAAAACAGCAGCAGAATCACAGAACTCAAGAATGGACTAACAGGTACCAAAGGGAAAGGGACTGGGGAGGATGGGTGGGTAGGGAGGGATAAGGGGGGGAGAAGTAGGGGGGTATTAAGATTAGCATCCATAGCGGGGTGGGAGAAAGGGGAGGGCTGTACAACACAGAGAAGACAAGTAGTGATTCTACAACAGGTTGCTACGCTGATGGACAGTGACTGTAAAGGAGTATATAGGGGGGACCTGGTATAGGGGAGAGCCTAGTAAACAAAGTATTCGTCATGTAAGTGTAGATTAATGATTAAAAAAAAAAATGCAGTTCCTATGTGGTGACCTCTAATGAGTTCTACACAATGATATAAAGGACATATAAAAGTGTAGGCAAAGGGTCTGTTTGTGTTTATACAGAGGATCAAAGCCTAATTTGGCTACCCCGAAAATGAACTAAGATACGATATGAAAAAGAACTTCCAACATCAGCACTCTCGGGAAGACTCATGACAGAAGATGATCAGAAAAAAAAAAAAAAAAAAACTTCAACAAAGATCCACACACTGTCACAGGTGTAGATGCACTCATCCCACCAGTTCCTGGACTTGCCATGGGAAAGATGAAGGAGATATCTAAGCTGGCCTGTGCATGCAGTAAAACAAAAATTGGACTGGATCTATACTGTTGGAACTCAACCAAGAATTAGGAGAAGTGCAAATTGTAGCACTCCAAAATCTTACAACCACAGACTATTTATCGTTAAAAGAACATATGGGATATGAACAGTCCCCAGGAATGGGGTGTTCTAGTTTATCTGAATTCTCTCAGACTGTTTAAGTTCAGTCGCACAATATCCACCATATCATAGATAAGTTTTCACAAATGCCTAAGGTGCCTAACTGGTTTTCTTGGTTTCACTGGAGATGGCTGGTAATTACAGGTATGCTTTGGTTAGGTAACTATATTCCTATTATGTTAATGTGTGTGCACAATTTAATTAGTCGTTTAAAACCTATCCATGCTGAAGTTACTCTACAAGAAGATATGTCAAAGAAATAATCAATCTTCCCAGGTTTTCTTCTGCCTGCTACTTCTGTAGCTTTTCTTCTTCCTACCTAATCACAACCTTTAAATAGAACTCGTGCCACATGTCGAATTTACCGAGTATCATAATTCTTCCAAGTGGTAAAGACACCTCAAGACAAATGCTGGGCATAGAAGCCACAGGGCATAAATATGCAAAGAAGTAAAAAGCTAACCTTTTCAAACGATAAGGCTTCTCTCTCACTTACCAACTTAACATTTCCCTGTATGGCCCCGGAAGATGACTGGTTAGCCAGAGACGGGTAAGATTCCTCAAGGGAGGAACAACCTAAGACAGGCACAGTCGCAGGGGGCCATCTGGTGAGAAAATGGGGAGCAGCAGAGGTGAGGCTTAGAACCTCCCCCCTCATGTTCTGAGAGAAATCTTCTGCATACATGGATGTTTATTGCCCTCGTCTAGCGCGGATTAATGCATAGTCTACAGGCACACACCTGATCATCTACATTTGCTCTCTTACAACACTAAACTCTGTTTCCTACCTTTATCTCGTATCTACCTACCACTTCAGCATTTTATTAAAAATAATAATAGAGAAATGTGGTATCCACATATAAATCAGGTTTAAAAATCAAATGAGTATTCATATTTGAACTGACTGTTTATAGTTCATAATGCATTAACAAAACCGAAAGCTTCTGTGATGACTGCCCTTGCACTGTTCACCATGTAACTTATTCACTATGTAAGAATTTGTATTCCATGTAAGAATTTGTTCGTTATGCATCAGAAGATTGGAGACTGACGAAAATTGGGCTTGGGGTGGATTAATGATTGTGCATTGAGTATTGACCCCCCTATACAGAGATTTGTTGTGGTTAACAACTATTTGATCAATAAATATGAGAGATGCCCTCACAATATATATATATATATAAACACACTTCCAATTGTAAAATAAATAAGTAACCGGGATGTAATGTATAGCATAAGGAATATAGTCAAAATATTGTAACAACTTGGTATGGTGATACCTGGTACCTAGAAATATCATGTATATAAATGTTGAGTCGCTGTGTTGTACACCTGAAACTAATGTAAGGCAATGCTGTTGTCAACTACCCTTCAATAAAAAAAAAAAAAAAAAAAAAAAAGGAAGACTAAACCATGAACTTCTTATAGTTCTTTAGCCTATGGATACTTAGATTATTCTGTGTTACTGAATAATTAAACGTCTCAGATAATGGGACAGCTTAGTCAGTGATACTTATATTGTCTCACCACTCAAAGCTTCCTATCCCTCTGAAAGTACTGCTGGCATCTGCCTTTTCATAAACTGAGAGGATGTTCAGAGGATGCTATACCTTTCTGTCTAGTAGTCGCTTCTTACGCATGGTGGGGGGTTCCAGATAAATTCGACCCCGCATGGCCAGCTCTATCAGGATGCCCCCTCGCAGGCCAGATGATATACAGTCATTCCAGAAAGATGTGTAACCCTAGAAAATGGAAAAAGAAAGAATTTTCTGAAAGGGATACAGACTTGCGGCAAGCAGGCTAAGAATGTCCTACTTTGTTGTGATTTATTTCATGTCACATTACATGAACTCAAAGCATAAAGTAACAGAATAGAACCTCTTTAATTCCCTTAACCTAAACCCCCAAATTATGATTTTTATGTCTCACTTCAAGTTCTTCATGAATTTCTGTGGTTTAGCTGTTAGTTAATAATCAGCATGTCAAATTTTAATTTTGAGAAAGAATTTTTGGCTTCCTTGAAATCTGTTTCCTTTACACTCTAAATTTCAGACTGGGATACAAGTAAGTAGAAAAATGTATAAACCTGGGTAGAGAAAGGCAAACATGGTATGATTTCACTTATATGTGGAAGTTTAAAACAAAACAAAATGAACAAAACAGCAATAGACTCACGGACACTGAGAAGTGACTGGTGGTTATCATGGGGGAGGGGTTGGAGTGGGTGGGTGGAGTGGATAAAGGGGTATAAAAATCTCAGTCATGATATAAGTTGGCCACGGGGATGGAATGTAATATGGAGAATATAATCAATGGTTCTGTAACATCTATGTTGACAGATAGTAACTGCACTATTGAGGTGAGGATTTAATAATGTATGTAACTGTCAAATCACTGTGTCCTATACTTGAAACCAACGTAATATTGTCTATTAACTATGCTTCAATTTAAAAAATGTATAAAACACATGAGCCTTTTACTCCTCCAAGATATGTATTATTTGCAAGCTATTTAAATGCACAGTGTAGTAGAAACCCAGCTCTGCCACGGACTAAAGTGCCTTGGATATGTTACTTAACCTTTCTCAAGTGCAATGTCCTTATCTGTAAAATGGATATAGATAATATCTTTATATGTTTTCTATGAGGAACAAATGAGATGTTATATACATATAAGAAAACATTTACCATATAGTAAGCACTTACATGCTAGTTTCCCTGAGGAGCTACAGGGGATACAAAGACATGTAAGAAATACCTACTGTGCTCAGGGAGCTAGAAATCTAGCTGGAAAGATCATACAAACTTAAGGAAAGTTCTGTGATAATTTAAAATTTAAATAAAAGCTCAATTGAAAAAGCAGAAGAGATAGGCATAAATGACTACTGGAAGTTTGGGTTAGATGATAATTTTTCAAATTATAAATCACTTTTGGACTAGTCAGGAACTCATGGGATTTGAAGAGTAGTTTGAATTTAGCAGAGAGGAAGGGTTTTCGAGATGTAGGAGGAAACCCAATTTTACCTACTCTTCACAAGGATATTCTAAGCAAAAGTGTCAAGGAAGATTTCAAATATGCTTAGAGATCTAACTCCAGGATTTACAGAAATCATAATATCAAGTTGGTTGGGGCCAGGCTGTGGAAAGCTTTGATGCTTTGAACTTTTTACTGAAAGGCAATATTGAATCCTGAAGGTTCTGAGCAAGGACTTAGGATTTACACAGGAAAGACCCATCAGAACTGTTTAACACTCTTTAGCTATCTTTAGGGGTAGCATATTCCCTCTCACTGGAATGAAGCTAGGTGAGAGCTTGGCATGGAAGTTTTAGCATGGCTTTAAAGCATTACCAAAACTAAATCACTATTAATAGCTGTAATGTCTAACATTTATTGAATACTCATTGTGTTGCACATGCATTATCTGATCACATCTTCACAACAACCCTATAAGGGAGGTATTACTATTATTCACATTCTAAAGGTAAGGAAACTAAAGGCTTATGAAGGTTATGTAATATGACGGAGGTCACAAAGTTAAATTGTGGCAAATAATTTTTCATTAAAATTTAAATTCCATTTTTTATTGGTTTTGTAAGTCACATATCTGATGTTTTAAATGAATCAATATTTTAGCTATTCTCCCAGTTGACCAATATTTTATCTTTTCTTAACCTCAAAAATCAGACATTATTGAGGAGAGGGGCGGAAGATGGCGGCGTGAGTAGAGCAGCGGAAATCTCCTCCCAAAACAACATATATCTATGAAAATATAACAAAGACAACCCTTCCTAGAATAAAGACCAGAGGACACAGGACAATATCCAGACATCTGCACCTGAGAGAACCCAGCGCCTCACGAAGGGGGTAAGATACAAGCCCCGGCCCGGCGGGAGCCGAGCGTCCCTCCCCCCAGCTCCCAGCCGGAGAAGAATAGGCAGGCAGAGCAGGAGGGAGACGGAGCACAGGGCTGCAGAACACCCAGCCCCTGCCATCCGGGCCAGAGTGCAGGACCCTCGATACTAGGAAAACAGGGCACCAAGAACAGTGAGCGGGCACTGGAGGCCAGGTGCCGGAGGACATAAGAAAAGCGCGTGACCATTTTTTTTTTTTTTTTTGCTTTTTTGCTGTTTTGTTTTGGCGAGCGCTTTTTGGAAGTCTTAAAGGGATTAGGGAGCCCAATACTAGGGAAACAGGGCAGCAAGACCGGTGAGCAAAGGCCTGAGGCTGGCGCCGGAGAATAAAGAAAAACGAGCGGCCACTTTTTTCTTTTTTTGATTTAAATTTTTTTCTTTTTTTTTGTGGTAGTTGTTTTGTTTTGGTGGGTGCTTTTTGTAAGTCTTAAAGGGGCAGGGTGGGACACATTATCCAGAGGTAGGGAAACCGGGGATCTCTGGGCACCCTAACCCCTGGGCTGCAGGGAGCATGGAGGCCCCTTATGGAGATAAATAGCCTCCAAGCCACTCCTGCTCCAACGCGACTCCACCACTTTGGAGTAGCTGCCCGAGCCAGGCCACGCCCACATCAACAGCAGAGATTAACTCCATAGCAGCCGGGCAGGAAGCAGAAACCCTGTCTGCACACAGCTGCGCAGCACAAGCCACTAGAGGTCGCTGTTCTCCCAGGAGAGGAGGGCCACAAACCAACAAGAAAGGAAGTCCTTCCAGCCGTCACTCGTCCCAGTTCTGCAGACTATTCCTATCACCATGAAAAGGCAAAGCTACAGGCAGACAAAGATCACAGAGACAACACCAGAGAAGGAGACAGACCTAACCAGTCTTCCTGAAAAAGAATTCAAAATAAGAATCATAAACATGCTGACAGAGATGCAGAGAAATACGCAAGAGAAATGGGATGAAGTCTGGAGGGAGATCACAGATGCCAGAAAGGAGATCGCAGAAATGAAACAAACTCTGGAAGGGTTTATAAGCAGAATGGATAGAATGCAAGAGGCCATTGATGGAATTGAAATCAGAGAACAGGAACGCATAGAAGCTGACATAGAGAGAGACAAAAGGATCTCCAGGAATGAAACAATATTAAGAGAACTGTGTGACCAATCCAAAAGGAACAATATCCGTATTATAGGGGTCCCAGAAGAAGAAGAGAGAGGAAAAGAGATGGAAAGTATCTTAGAAGAAATAATTGCTGAAAACTTCCCCAAACTGGGGGAGGAAATAATCGAACAGACCACGGAAATACACAGAACCCCCAACAGAAAGGATCCAAGGAGGACAACACCAAGACACATAATAATTAAAATGGCAAAGATCAAGGACAAGGAAAGAGTGTTAAAGGCAATTAGAGAGAAAAAGGTCACCTATAAAGGGAAACCCATCAGGCTAACATCAGATTTCTCAACAGAAACCCTACAGGCCAGAAGAGAATGGCATGATATATTTAATACAATGAAACAGAAGGGCCTTGAACCAAGGATACTGTATCCAGCACGACTATCATTCAAATATGACGGTGGGATTAAACAATTCCCAGACAAACAAAAGCTGAGGGAATTTGCTTTCCACAAACCACCTCTACAGAACATCTTACAGGGACTGCTCTAGATGGGAGCACTCCTAGAAAGAGCACAGCACAAAACACCCAACATATGAAGAATCGAGGAGGAGGAATAAGAAGGGAGAGAAGAAAAGAATCTCCAGACAGTGTATATGACAGCTCAATGAGCAAGCTAAGTTGGGCAGTGAGATGCTGAAGAGGCTAACCTTGAACCTTTGGTAACCACGAATTTAAAGCCTGCAATGGCAATAAGTACATATCTTTCAATAGTCACCCTAAATGTTAATGGGTTGAATGCACCAATCAAAAGACACAGAGGAACAGAATGGATAAAAAAGCAAGACCCATCTATATGCTGCTTACAAGAAACTCACCTCAAACCCAAAGACATGTACAGACTAAAAGTCAAGGGATGGAAAAACATATTTCAAGCAAACAACAGTGAGAAGAAAGCAGGGGTTGCAGTACTAATATCAGACAAAATAGACTTCAAAACAAAGAAAGTAACAAGAGATAAAGAAGGACACTACATAATTATAAAGGGCTCAGTCAAACAGGATATAACCATTCTAAATATATATGCACCCAAAACAGGAGCACCAGCATATGTGAAACAAATACTAACAGAACTAAAGGGGGATATAGACTGCAATGCATTCATTCTAGGAGACTTCAACACACCACTCACCCCAAAGGATACATCCACTGGGCAGAAAATAAGTAAGGACATGGAAGCACTGAACAACACAGTAGAGCAGATGGACCTAATAGACATCTATAGAACTCTACATCCAAAAGCAACAGGATATACATTCTTCTCAAGTGCACATGGAACATTCTCCAGAATAGACCACATACTAGGCCACAAAAAGAGCCTCAGAAAATTCTAAAAGATTGAAATCCTACCAACAAACTTTTCAGACCACAAAGGCATAAAACTAGAAATAAACTGTACAAAGAAAGCAAAGAGGCTCACAAACACATGGAGGCTTAACAATAGGCTCCTAAATAATCAATGGATCAATGACCAAATCAAAATGGAGATACAGCAATATATGGTAACAAATGACAACAACAACACTAAGCCCCAACTTCTGTGGGACACAGCAAAAGCAGTCTTAAGAGGAAAGTATATAGCAATCAAAGCATATTTAAAAAAGGAAGAGCAATCCCAAATGAATGGTCTAATGTCACAATTATCGAAATTGGAAAAAGAAGAACAGATGAGGCCTAAGGTCAGCAGAAGGAGGGACATAATAAAGATCAGAGAAGAAATAAATAAAATTGAGAAGAATAAAACAATAGCAAAAATCAATGAAACCAAGAGCTGGTTCTTCAACAAAATAAACAAAATATATAAGCCTCTAGCCAGACTTATTAAGAAGAAAAGAGAGTCAACACAAATCAACAGTATCAGAAACGAGAAAGGAAAGATCACGACGGACCCCACGGAAATGCAAAGAATTATTGGAGAATACTACGAAAACCTATATGCTAACAAGCTGGGAAACCTAGGAGAAATGGACAACTTCCTAGAAAAATAGAACCTTCCAAGATTGACCCAGGAAGAAACAGAAAATCTAAACAGACCAATTACCAGCAACGAAATTGAAGCGTTAATCAAAAAACTACCAAAGAACAAAACCCCCGGGCCAGATGGATTTACCTCAGAATTTTATCAGACATACAGGGAAGACATAATACCCATTCGCCTTAGAGTTTTCCAAAAAATAGAGGAGGAGGGGATACTCCCAAACTCATTCTATGAAGCTAACATCACCCTAATACCAAAAACAGGCAAAGACCCGACCAAAAAAGAAAACTACAGACCAATATCCCTGATGAACGTAGATGCAAAAATACTCAACAAAATATTAGCAAACCGAATTCAAAAATACATCAAAACCATCGTACACCATGACCAAGTGGGATTCATCCCAGGGATGCAAGCATGGTACAACATTCGAAAGTCCATCAACATCATCCACCACATCAACAAAAAGAAGGACAAAAACCACATGATCATCTCCATAGATGCTGAAAAAGCATTTGACAAAGTTCAACATCCATTCATGATAAAAACTCTCAGCAAAATGGGAATAGAGGGCAAGTACCTCAACATAATAAAGGCCATCTATGATAAACCCACAGCCAACATTATATTGAACAGCGAGAAGCTGAAAGCATTTCCTCTGAGATCGGGAACTAGACAGGGATGCCCACTCTCCCCACTGTTATTTAACATAGTACTGGAGGTCCTAGCCACGGCAATCAGACAAAACAAAGAAATACAAGGAATCCAGATTGGTAAAGAAGAAGTTAAACAGTCACTATTTGCAGATGACATGATACTGTACATAAAAAACCCTAAAGACTCCACCCCAAAACTACTAGAACTGATATCAGAATACAGCAAAGTTGCAGGATACAAAATGAACACACAGAAATCTGTGGCTTTCCTATACACTAACAATGAACCAACAGAAAGAGAAATCAGTAAAACAACTCCATTCACAATTGCATCAAAAAAAATAAAATACCTAGGAATAAACCTAACCAAAGAAGTGAAAGACTTATACTCTGAAAACTACAAGTCACTCTTAAGAGAAATTAAAGGGGACACTAACAGATGGAAACTCATCCCATGCTCGTGGTTAGGAAGAATTTATATCGTCAAAATGGCCATCCTGCCCAAAGCAATATACAGATTTGATGCAATCCCTATGAAACTACCAGCAACATTCTTCAATGAACTGGAACAAATAATTCAAAAATTCATATGGAAACACCAAAGACCCCGAATAGCCAAAGCAATCCTGAGAAAGAAGAATAAAGTAGGGGGGATCTCACTCCTCAACTTCAAGCTCTACTATAAAGCCATAGTAATCAAGACAATTTGGTACTGGCACAAGAGCAGAGCCACAGACCAATGGAACAGACTAGAGAATCCAGACATTAACCCAGACATATATGGTCAATTAATATTTGATAAAGGAGCCATGGACATACAATGGGGAAATGACAGTCTCTTCAACAGGTGGTGCTGGCAAAACTGGACAGCTACATGTAGGAGAATGAAACTGGACCATTGCCTAACCCCATATACAAAAGTAAACTCAAAGTGGATCAAAGACCTGAATGTAAATCATGAAACCATTAAACTCTTGGAAGAAAACATAGGCAAAAACCTCTTAGACATAAACATGAGTGACCTCTTCTTGAACATATCTCCCCGGGCAAGGAAAACAACAGCAAAAATGAGTAAGTGGGACTATATTAAGCTGAAAAGCTTCTGTACAGCAAAAGACACCATCAATAGAACAAAAAGGATCCCTACAGTATGGGAGAATATATTTGAAAATGACACATCCGATAAAGGCTTGACGTCCAGAATATATAAAGAGCTCACACGCCTCAACAAACAAAAAACAAATAACCCAATTAAAAAATGGGCAGAGGAACTGAACAGACAGTTCTCCAAAAAAGAAATACAGATGGCCAACAGACACATGAAAAGATGCTCCACATCGCTAATTATCAGAGAAATGCAAATTAAAGTTACAATGAGGTACCACCTCACACCAGTAAGGATGGCTGCCATCCAAAAGATAAACAACAACAAATGTTGGCGAGGCTGTGGAGAAAGGGGAACCCTCCTACACTGCTGGAGGGAATGTAAGTTAGTTCAACCATTGTGGAAAGCAGTATGGAGGTACATCAAAATGCTCAAAACAGACTTACCATTTGACCCAGGAATTGCACTCCTAGGAATTTACCCTAAGAATGCAGCAATCAAGTATGAGAAAGATCAGTGCACCCCTATGTTTATAGCCGCACTATTTACAATATCCAAGAATTGGAAGTAACCTAAATGTCCATCGATAGATGAATGGATAAAGAAGATGTGGTACATATACACAATGGAATACTACTCAGCCATAAGAAAAGGGCAAATCCTACCATTTGCAGCAACATGGAGGAGCTGGAGGGTATTATGCTCAGTGAAACAAGCCAAACAGAGAAAGAGAAATACTAAATGATTTCACTCATCTGTGGAATATAAGAACAAAGGAAAAACGGAAGGAACAAAACAGCAGCAGAATCACAGAACTCAAGAATGGACTAACAGGTACCAAAGGGAAAGGGACTCGGGAGGATGGGTGGGTAGGGAGGGATAAGGGGGGGAGAAGTAGCGGGGTATTAAGATTAACATGCATAGGGGGGTAGGAGAAAAGGGAGGGCTTACAACACAGAGAAGGCAAGTAGTGATTCTACAGCATTTTGCTATGCTGATGGACAGTGACTGTAAAGGGGTTGATAGGGGAGACCTGGTATAGGGGAGAGCCTAGTAAACATAATATTCGTCATGTAAGTGTAGATTAGTGATACCAAAAACAAAACAAAACAAAACAAAACAAAACAAAACAAAACAAAAAGGGCAGTTCCTGTGTGGTAACCTCCAATGAGTTCTACACAAGGGTATAAAGGGCACTTAAAAGTGTAGGCAAAGGGTCTGTTTGCGTTTATACAGAAGATCAAAGCCTAATTGGGCTACCCTGAAAATGAACTAAGATACGATATGAAAGAGAACTTCCAACATCAGCACTCTCTGGAAGACTCATGCCAGAAGATGATCATCAAAAAACCCCAACAAAGATCCATGCACTGCTGCAGCTGTAGATGCACTCATCCCACCAGCTCCTGGACTTGCCGTGGGAATGAAGAAGGAGATATCTAAGCTGGCCTGTGCATACAGTAAAACAACAAATTTGACTGGATCTATACTGTTGGAACTCAACCAAGAATTAGGAGAAGTGCAAATTGTAGCGCTCCAAAATCTTACAACTACAGACTATTTACTGTTAAAAGAACATAAGGGATGTGAACATTCCCCAGGAATGGGTTGTTTTAATTTGTCTGATTTCTCTCAGACTGTTCAAGTTCAGTTGGACAATATCCACCATATCATAGATAAGTTTTCACAAATGCCTAAGGTGCCTAACTGGTTTTCTTGGTTTCACTGGAGATGGCTGGTAATTACAGATATGCTTTGGTTATGTAACTATACTCCTATTATGTTAATGTGTGTGCGCAATTTAAGTAGTAGCTTAAAACCTATACATGCTGAAGTTACTCTACAAGAAGATATGTCAAAGAAATAATCAATCTTCCCATGTTTTCTTCCGCCTGCTACTTCTATAGCTTTTCTTCTTCCTTCCTAATTACAACCCTTAAATAGAATTCGTGCCTCATATCAAATTTACCGAGTATCATAATTCTTCCAAGTGGTAAAGATACCTCAAGACAAATGCTGGGCATAGAAGCTACAGGGCATAAATATGCAAGGAAATAAAAAGCTAACCATTTCAAACAATAAAGCTTCTCTCTCACTTACCAACTTCACATTTCCCTGTATGGCCCCGGAAGATGACTGGTTAGCCAGAGACGGGTAAGATTCCTCAAGGGAGGAACAACCTAAGACAGGCACAGTCGCAGGGGGGTCATCAGGTGAGAAATTGGGGATCAACAGATTTGAAGCTTAGAACCTCACCCCCCCTGTTCTGAGAGAAATCTTCTGCATACGTGGATGTTTTATTGCCCTTGTCTAGCTTAGATTAACACATAGTCTACAGGCACACACCTGATCATCTACATTTGCTCTCTTACAACACTAAACTATGTTTTCTACCTTTATCTTGTATCTACCTACCACTTCAGCATTTTATTAAAAATAATAATAATAAAGAGAGAAATGTGGTATCCACATATAAATCAAGTATAAAAACCAAATGAGTATTCATATTTGAACTGTTTATAGTTCATAATGAGCAAAACCAAAAGTTTCTGTGATGACTGCCCTTGTACTGTTCACTATGTAACTTATTCATTATGTAAGAATTTGTTCTCCATGTTAAGAACTTGTTTGTTATGCCTCAGAAGATTGGAGACTGACGAAAATTAGGCTTGGGGTGGATTAATGATTGTGCATTGAGCATTGACTCCCCTATACAGAATTTTATTGTCGTTAACAACCATTTGATCAATAAATATGAGACATGCCCTCACAAAAAAAAAAAAAAAAAAAAAAAGGACAGACTTCCAATGGTAAAATAAATAAGTAACCGGGATGCAATGTATAGCATAAGGAATATAGTCAAGATATTGTAACAGCTTGGTAGGGTGATAGCTGGAACCTAGAATTATGTATATAAATGTTTTATCACTGTGTTGTACACTTGAAACTAATGTAATGTAATACTGTGCGTCAACTACCCTTCAATAAAAAAAATAATTATCTTAAAAAAAATCAGACATTATTATTAGCACTATTTTATATAAGCAGCATTTTTTTAGGTTTACTTAGATGCTTGCCAATTTCTTTACTCACCATTCCATCTTGCATTTCAGACCTCCTTTCTGGTACCATTTTCCTTCTTCCTAAAGTAGAATTTCCTTAAGTGAAAGTCTGTTGGGAGGCAAAATTTATTCTGTTTGCTGGAAATGTCTTTATCATCATTCTTGAGATTCTCTGGACATAAAATCCTAGGTTGATGGTTTTCTCTTATCACATTGAAGATATAATAACTTCCTCTTCTAGTTTCCATTGTTGCAGTGAGAAATCTATCATTGTTCTTGACTGTGGTTTCTTTGCAGGTGTTTTTTTCCCTTTTGGTCCTTTATGGTCTTCTCTCTGGTGTTTGCAGTTTGACTACAACACGACTGTGTGCTAATTTACTTACCCTGTTTGGTATTTGCTTCCTGTATTGGTAGGTTCATTTCTTAGTTCTCAAAAATTCTGTTCTTTTAAGAATTTTGGCTTTCCTCCATTTTCTTTATTCTTTCCTTCTGGGAATCTTCAAACTTTCTTATTCTAATCCCCATGTCTGTTAACTTCTCTTTTATATTTTCCATTTCCTTTGTCTCTAAATTGCTTTCTTAACAGTTACTTCATATGTGGCTTCAATTTACTTCCTCCATCTGTGTATAATATGTTAAACTAACCCTGAGATTTTGATTTCAACTCTATTTCATTTTAAAACTTGTATATAGTCATTTTTCACATTTTCTTGGTCATTTGTGATTTTTTTGTTAATTTTGTGATTATTTTAAAATGTCATATTTTATATTGTCATAGGTATTTTATATTGTCTGATCATTTTAATATCTGAGGTCTTCGAATGACCTATTTGTTATTTCTGAATGATTTTTTTCTCATAGGTGTGTCTTTATATGTTTGATGGTATTTGATTAAGAGATTCTTTTTCAATTTATTTTTCATTCAATTTTTTTTGTGTAAATCTAAGATTCTGGAGGCCTAATTTAAAGATGTCTTCCTCCAGACAGGAAGATCTACATTTGCTTCTGCTGAGAATCAGACATTATGTGTGTGTGGGGGTGTTGGGGAGCAGCGGGAGGACTGCCACAGAACTGGGATCACATTTAAACCTAGCTTCCCCTTTTTATTTCAACCCCAATGTTTATTCCTGACCACCCACTACCTGCATCTCAGAACTGATTTGGTAATGTGCCCCAGGGAAATTGGTTTTCATGTTTGTTTATTGGTCACCTTAGGATTTTAATTTTGGCATTTGTTTGGGGATCCTGAAGATTTCTTTTAATTTTCCAAAGGATCAACAATACATTAAAAATTAAGTGTACTCAAGACTTATTATTATACTGCCAGAGGTGGAGGGCTTCCCGTTCCTTTTTTCACATTATAGCCAGGATTGTCTTTAAGCTCAAATTTAATTATATAACTCCCTTACCCTCTGCTTAAAAATCTTTCAAATGTTCCCAGTCAAATCCAAATTCCTTAGAATAATACTCAGACTGGGAGGGTACTTACTAATCTATCTCTGGCTTCTTTCTCCTACAGCACTATGTTCCAGCTTTCCAGAACTATTTAAGTACTTTAACGCATTATTTTGCCTATTGGCCTTTGCATACACTGATCTCTCTGTATAGTATAACTAATATTCTTCTTTCCCCAGACTCCTCCTTGTTCTTAAGGATTAACTAGAAGGGTCTCATCTTCCATATAACCTCTAATACAGTCTTTCTCTCCATTCCACCCTTTAAGTGAGGTTTCTTACCTGGGTGTGCCTATACATACTTCCTCCCTTATCATTTATTATATCACATTGCAATCAACTGTTTGTCCTCAGTAGACTATAAATTCCTTAAGGCCAAAGAATCTGACGGATACATAGTATTTCTCAAATGTTTCTTGAAGGCATAAATTTATGACTGAAAGTGAATATGGTAACCTGGCAAAAGCTCACCTTGAGCTATAAACATCCCTAGACATACCCAAATTTCCTGAGGGCCTCATCTTAGACCCAAAGCAGAGATTAGTTACCTCTACTGCCTGTTTTATGGCTACTTCAAAAGGCATACTTGTAACTCGTATTTAAGAAGCGAACAGGCTGTTTTTTAAAAGAGTAATCTTGGTTTTATATAACTAAGCAGCCTAATTCAGGTTAAATTTACTTCAGAATACATTATTTAGGGCAAAGTTTTCCTATTTATTCCTGGCCATATAACTTTTTTCAGTGACAGTGATACCAGACTGTCAAACAGAACTACAAATTAGAAACACTGTAAATAAACAATGGATACCACAGTGTAGAAACTGTTATGATTTTGAATATCACCCTTTATCATCAGAGTATATTATAATATATAAAACTCTTCAAATGAGTTTTTTAAACTTTTTTATTGAGTCATATGCCATAATAGAAAAAAAGTGTAAAATTAAACACGTAAAGTTTTAAAATATAAAATGTTACAAGGTACATTTTCTCCTCTAAATATACCTGGCTGCTTTGGTGAATTATCAAACCATCTGTAATAAAGATTCTGTGTTAAAGAGCCAATGCTTTAGTATACAGAGTGATCTAGTACATACATACTAAATCAATCATTCAATTCATTGACCATTCAGTCATTAAATTTAATAACCAAAGGCTATATACATGAAGAGAAAGAGAAAAGTTTTAGTATCTACTAAAACCGATGGAATTATTCTCATGACCTCATGACCAACAGAGAATCTTAGAGGATTGGCAGAATGAGCTCTTTGGAAAATGGATTTTGTTTTGTCTTAATTATAAAAGTAATATATGATCATAAAGAAAAAAGAGAAGAAAAAAGATCACATTATGAAATGTATAATTAGAAAGTGAAAGTATCTGGCAGGGACAATTTAATGGGTATTTTTCTAGATTATATTTTATTACATATTTATTAGTATTATTACAGAAATGAGATCATATTGAGTGGCAACTTTATCATTTTCCCATTATTTTGGATACCTTTTACATCACTAAATATAGATCTACCTCATTTATTGTAATGGTTGCACAATACTGCATTTTAGATGCACTGTAATTTATCCATCCAAGCCCTTACTGGTATATGTTTGGGTTGCTTAGTTTTTTGTCAGTACCAAAAAATGCTATGAAGAAATATTTGTTTGTGTGTATATTTCTGTTGAAAAAATTCCTACAAGAAATTTTGGGGTCAAAAATTACACATATTTAAATTCTTAACGATGTTATTTTGTTCTTGTAAAAGGTGGGGGCAATTTAAGTTCAATAAATTCAGACAGTCAGCACTTTATGCTGAATTTCCACCCAACCAAGTATTTTTATTCAAACTTCCTTGAAGACACACCTTAAAACAACTCCAAAGGTTAAAGATTTTAAAGTTGCCTACTTGGAATAAAAAGAGGAAAGAAAATAAAGAAACTTAGAGTAACATTAAAAACTATCCTTGTAAGAAGCTTTTAAAAACATTAGAAAACCCTTATAAAATTGAATGAAAAATAGTCAAAAATATAATTGTATATCCAAGATTATCAGTTATGTAAAATACTCTCTACTTCAAAAAGTGGTTTTCTAATTTTTTCCAAATTATCTACACTAAGAAAATACAATTTCATTAGGAAAAATATCAGAAAAAAATAATCCTTTGCTCCTTGCAAATCTGAAGATTCAACACTAAAATTGCTTCACCGTCCATGAGAGAAGGAATCTTATTGTGTGTTCTTGAAGCCTTTCCTATATGCCCAATTCTAAAGCCCAAGTCTGTATAATGATCTCCAAGAGTTATCAAAAATTACACAAGAAGCAAAACGAATTTTGTTTTTTTTTCCTCTAAAAAATTATTTAAGAAGAGTTAATGTACCATTTTGCTTTAAAGTCCTGTATTATTGAAAGAGTGGCTTCCAGGATTTGACCTAAATTCCTTTTATAAATTACTATGATTCATTCTAACTCCATTTAATATTTCTATGTCCACACAGCCAATAGAGACATTTCATAAAAAACATTAAGCATCAAAAGCTCACTCTGCTTAATCATAATGGGGAATGAGGAACAGTGGCCTGGATGTTATTCTGGCTAAAAGATGATTTCAGCATGACTGGGAAAGATGGCTTACAAACCTAGATAAATGGACAAAATTTCTCAATAAACTACATGAATCCTTTCAATCTTATTCAGGAAGCTGGGTGGAAAGATGCAAAGCTAGTTAAAATGGTCAGTTTATTAGTTTTCTCAGGGCCTCCATTTGAGTTTTTTTCCCTTAAAATAAAGCCATTATCAAAAGTTCAGAAAATAACAACAACATAGTAGTGTCTTGTCAGGGAAAAAGAAATCCAGTATAAAGGAAAGTGAATGTTAATCTTTGAATATTCCTACTTAAGCTTTAAATCTCATTTTGGCCAGTAAACATAACCTAAGTTTTTTACTCTAATTTTTTTTTAATGATTGTAGCACAAAAACAGTAACTTACATGTCTTTCTTTTCCCACAATCTGACTTATAAGAAACAGGAATCTTCAATGCTATACACTCTCCAAAGAGAACAGAAAAAAAAGAGGTAGTTGAGAAAGGGGAGTAAAATTTGAAAACAGGACTAAATCTATTCACCCACAACTCTCAAAAGACTTAAAATATATTTACATACACTTAAAAGCAGTTATAGTATGTTTAAACCTCAGAAAAGCAAAACTAGGTAGATGCAGATACATCTTTTATTTTCAAATAGCTTTTTTTCTCGCCGATGAAAAAGTAGTATACATATACTTTAGAAAAATTTGGAAAGAAAAAAGAATAAAAAATAAAAATTACTCATAAATGCTATCATCCTATTATCAGCTGGGTGTATGTAAAGTCAGATTTTTCTTTACACATACAATACACATATCTTCTACCCACCAATTTTCCCGTATTTTTCTTCCCAGTCTCTATTTTGGGGCTTTCTTTCATGTGAATAATGGCAGAATGTTTATGTTATAAACTTCCATAAAATATTGGGGAAGAGAGGTAGAAGAAACTCTGAGAGTGGTAATTTCACTATCTTTCATAATGGAGTCAATAGGATATGTCTAAAATGGCATCATGTGGTTAAGAAAACATGACCCCAACACCTCTTTTTTTTTTTTAAACATTTTTGGTTTAACATTTCCAAATACAAAGCAGAGAGATTATGAGCCTCTATGTATCTATCATCTAGCTTCAACACCTACCAATCTTTTTTCCTCTATATCTCTCACCATCCCCAGATTATTTCAGCACAAATCCCACTCATAATAACATATCACCCATGAAATAAAATACTACAATGCTCTTCCCAAGAGATGAAGTTTTTAAAAACCTGCAAGACTAATACCACACCTAAAAAATTAACAAGAATTCCTCAGTATTATCAAATATTCAGTATGCCTTCAAACTTCATCAGTTGTCTAATACATATTTTTTTACAGTTGGTTTGTTTGAATTAGGAGCCAAACAAGGTCCACACATAGCCTTGTTTTCCATAAGCTCTTTTTTTAACCTCAGTGGGGCCTTTTGTTAAATAGTACACATATGGTTATTACTTCTTTAAAATTCAGATTTAATTGACATGCAACTTTAGTTTTAGGTGTACTACGTGATTCAATATTTGTGTATATTGTGAAATCACAGTAAGTCTAGTTAACATCCACCACTGCACATAGTTACAAATATTTTTTCTTGTGATGAGAAATGTTAAGATCTACTCTCTCAGCAACTTTCAAATATTCAACATAGTATTAACTATAGTCACCATACTGAACATTACATAGAAAAAAAGTCTATAAGGATATATATCAGAATTTTTATAGTAGTTATTTTTTGGTGGTGAGATTATGGGTGATTTTAATTTTCTTCTTTAAACATTTTTTGAAAAAACTGAGGTATAATTTATATAGAGTGAAATGCACAGATTATTAAGTTCGATTAGTTCTGACAAATGCATATACCCATGTATCTCACACCTTTATCAAGACAGATATTTCTGTCACCCCAGTAAGTTTTTTCATGTACATGTTTTTCTGAATTTCTTAGTATAAACATATTTTACTTTAAAAATAATAAAAAGTAATAAAACTATGTTTATATCTTAGACAAATTTTAAAAAAAGTAATACCAAGAAAAAGGGGTGAGCACAATCTACAAATGAACACATCGAAACCCCAAAACCCTTGATTCAGTACTTTTTTCTATTTGCCATTCCCACCTTAAAACTTCTGGACAACTGCTAATAGATGAGGGCAAAGAAGGTAAGTAAAGAAACCTCTAAGGAATTTCCTCTTTTCCCATGTTCTTATAGCACTTTTTGTACCTTTGTCGTGGCACTTACATATTGTGTCTAGTAGTATGGCTACTGGATAACATCTTTTCTCCCATATCAGATTCATTATGCTTCTTGAGGGAAGATAAACAAATCTTAATTACCTCTGTATTTACCTTATTTTTCTCAGTGCCTTACACAGAGCAGGTGCTCAATAAATGTTGGCTGACTTGAACTGAAGGAAAAATCATATCATTATACAATTTTTTTTTCATTATACAATTTTAATGGCACTTCCTTAAGTTGAACTGCACTCCAGGTGGACATAAGTAAATTATTGCATAATTATCTCCAAAACTTTATATTTCTCCTAAAATCTTTCTAAGTCATTGTTATGGGCTGAATTTTATCTTCCCATCCAAATTCGTACGTTGAGCTCTAACCCCAGAACCTCAGAATATGACTATATTTGGAGATAGTGCCTTTAAAGAGGTGATTGAGTTAAATTAAGGTGAGCTCTAATCCAATCTGACTGGTGTCTTTAAGAAATCTGGACATAAACAGAGATACCAAGGATGCATGCACACAGAGGAAAAAACATACAAGGACACAGTGAGAAGATGGCCATCTGCAAACCAAGGAGAGAAGCCTCAGAAGAAACCAAGTCTTGGACATGAAGCCTCCAGAACTATGGGAAAATAAATTTCTATTGTTTAAGCCACCCAGTCTATGGCATCCCTTGCAAACATCATACAATCATACTCCTACAGAAAAATCTAGAAGAGACCTGTCTATTCATTTGGTCTTAAGCTTTACAATTCAAGGAAAAAGAATACTACCTACCTATAGAATACTACCCCTTTTTAAGTATTTAGTCTCCTTCTCCTTCCATATAGAAGATATGTGGATATGTGACATGGGATCTAATCTATGGATAGCAGAGTGAACTGAGGAGAAAAATATGCCTATTTATTTATATACCAGATTCTTTGAAGATATGCTTCTAATAAATTAAATATTATTTACTGCCGTTTAAAATAGTTTTCATTTTGCAAATTGGGCTATTGGACTTACATGACCAATACATCTTATCTGAGGGAAGAAAGAGAGGAGAAAAAAAAATGTACAAAACTTTCACATTTCCTCCTTAAAACTTGAGGTAATGGGTTGAAAAATAAAACTAGTAAAATTACATCATTCAGAATTGCTTATAGTGGCACTTTCCCTTATTCTGAACATAATTGATGTCAGTTAAATATTTTTATGGGATCCCAAAATCTTTTTTTTTTTTTTTAAATAATTATTTTTTATTGAAGGGTAGTTGACGCACAGTATTACATTACATTAGTTTCAAGTGTACAACACAGTGGTAGAACATTTATATACATAATTCTAGGTTCCAGCTATCACCCTACCAAGCTGTTACAATATCTTGACTATATTCCGTATGCTATACATTACATCCCGGTTACTTATTTATTTTACCATTGGAAGTCTGTCCTTTTTTTTTTTTTTTTTTTTTTTGTGAGGGCATCTCTCATATTTATTGATCAAATGGTTGTTAACGACAATAAAATTCTGTATAGGGGAGTCAATGCTCAATGCACAATCATTAATCCACCCCAAGCCTAATTTTCGTCAGTCTCCAATCTTCTGAGGCATAACAAACAAGTTCTTACATGGAGAACAAACTCTTACATAATGAATAAGTTACATAGTGAACAGTACAAGGGCAGTCAGCACAGAAACTTTCGGTTTTTTTCATGCATTATGAACTATAAACAGTCAGTTCAAATATGAATACTCATTTGGTTTTTATACTTGATTTATATGTGGATACCACATTTCTCTCTTTATTATTATTATTTTTAATAAAATGCTGAAGTGGTAGGTAGATACAAGATAAAGGTAGAAAACATAGTTTAGTGTTGTAAGAGAGCAAATGTAGATGATCAGGTGTGTGCCTGTAGACTATGTGTTAATCTAAGCTAGACAAGGGCAATAAAACATCCACGTATGCAGAAGATTTCTCTCAGAACAGGGGGGGTGAGGTTCTAAGCTTCAAATCTGTTGATCCCCAATTTCTCACCTGATGGCCCCCCTGCGACTGTGCCTGTCTTAGGTTGTTCCTCCCTTGAGGAATCTTACCCGTCTCTGGCTAACCAGTCATCTTCCGGGGCCATACAGGGAAATGTGAAGTTGGTAAGTGAGAGGGAAGCCTTATTGTTTGAAAAGGTTAGCTTTTTACTTCTTTGCATATTTATGCCCTGTGGCTTCTATGCCCAGCATTTGTCTTGAGGTATCTTTACCACTTGGAAGAATTATGATACTCGGTAAATTTGATATGAGGCACGAATTCTATTTAAGGGTTGTAATTAGGAAGGAAGAAGAAAAGCTATAGAAGTAGCAGGCGGAAGAAAACATGGGAAGATTGATTATTTCTTTGACATATCTTCTTGTGGAGTAACTTCAGCATATATAGGTTTTAAGCTACTACTTAAATTGCGCACACACATTAACATAATAGGAGTATAGTTACATAACCAAAGCATATCTGTAATTACCAGCCATCTCCAGTGAAACCAAGAAAACCAGTTAGGCACCTTAGGCATTTGTGAAAACTTATCTATGATATGGTGGATATTGTCCAACTGAACTTGAACAGTCTGAGAGAAATCAGACAAATTAAAACAACCCATTCCTGGGGACTGTTCAGATGCCATATGTTCTTTTAACAGTAAATAGTCTGTAGTTGTAAGACTTTGGAGCGCTACAATTTGCACTTCTCCAAATTCTTGGTTGAGTTCCAACAGTATAGATCCAGTCAAATTTGTTGTTTTACTGTATGCACAGGCCAGCTTAGATATCTCCTTCCTCATTCCCATGGCAAGTCCAGGAACTGGTGGGATGAGTGCATCTACAGCTGCAGCAGTGCATGGATCTTTGTTGGGGTTTTTGGATCATCATCTTCTGGCATGAGTCTTCCAGAGAGTGCTGATGTTGGAAGTTCTTTTTCATATCGTATCTTAGTTCATTTTCGGGGTAGCCAAATTAGGCTTTGATCCTCTGTATAAACACAAACAGACCCTTTGCCTACACTTTTATATGCCCTTTATACCCTTGTGTAGAACTCGTTGGAGGTTACCACACAGGAACTACCCTTTTTTTTTTTTTTTGCTTTGTTTTTGGTATCACTAATCTACACTTACATGACGAATATTATGTTTACTAGGCTCTCCCCTATACCAGGTCTCCCCTATAAACCCCTTTACAGTCACTGTCCATCAGCATAGCAAAATGTTGTAGAATCACTACTTGCCTTCTCTGTGTTGTACAGCCCTCCCTTTTCTCCTACCCCCCCATGCATGTTAATCTTAATACCCCCTTACTTCTCCCCCCCTTATCCCTCCCTACCCACCCATCCTCCCCAGTCCCTTTCCCTTTGGTACCTGTTAGTCCATTCTTGAGTTCTGTGATTCTGCTGCTGTTTTGTTCCTTCAGTTTTTCCTTTGTTCTTATATTCCACAGATGAGTGAAATCATTTGGTATTTCTCTTTCTCCGCTTGGCTTGTTTCACTGAGCATAATACCCTCCAGATCCATCCATGTTGCTGCAAATGATTGGCTTTGCCCTTTTCTTATGGCTGAGTAGTATTCCATTGTGTATATGTACCACATCTTCTTTATCCATTCATCTATCGATGGACATTTAGGTTGCTTCCAATTCTTGGCTATTGTAAATAGTGCTGCAATAAACATAGGGGTGCATCTGTCTTTCTCAAACTTGATTGCTGCGTTCTTAGGGTAAATTCCTAGGAGTGGAATTCCTGGGTCAAATGGTAAGTCTGTTTTGAGCATTTTGATGTACCTCCATACTGCTTTCCACAATGGTTGAACTAACTTACATTCCCACCAGCAGTGTAGGAGGGTTCCCCTTTCTCCACAGCCTCGCCAACATTTGTTGTTGTTTGTCTTTTGGATGGCAGCCATCCTTACTGGTGTGAGGTGATACCTCATTGTAGTTTTAATTTGCATTTCTCTGATAATTAGCGATGTGGAGCATCTTTTCATGTGTCTGTTGGCCATCTGTATTTCTTTTTTGGAGAACTGTCTGTTCAGTTCCTCTGCCCATTTTTTAATTGGGTTATTTGTTTTTTGTTTGTTGAGGCGTGTGAGCTCCTTATATATTCTGGACGTCAAGCCTTTATCGGATGTGTCATTTTCAAATATATTCTCCCATACTGTAGGGATCCTTCTTGTTCTATTGATGGTGTCTTTTGCTGTACAGAAGCTTTTCAGCTTAATATAGTCCCACTTACTCATTTTTGCTGTTGTTTTCCTTGCCCGGGGAGATCTGTTCAAGAAGAGGTCACTCATGTTTATGTCTAAGAGGTTTTTGCCTATGTTTTCTTCCAAGAGTTTAATGGTTTCATGGCTTACATTCAGGTCTTTGATCCATTTTGAGTTTACTTTTGTATATGGGGTTAGACAATGGTCCAGTTTCATTCTCCTACATGTAGCTGTCCAGTTTTGCCAGCACCACCTGTTGAAGAGACTGTCATTTCCCCATTGTATGACCATGGCTCCTTTATCAAATATTAATTGACCATATATGTCTGGGTTAATGTCTGGATTCTCTAGTCTGTTCCATTGGTCTGTGGCTCTGCTCTTGTGCCAGTACCAGATTGTCTTGATTACTATGGCTTTATAGTAGAGCTTGAAGTTGGGGAGTGAGATCCCCCCTACTTTATTCTTCTTTCTCAGGATTGCTTTGGCTATTCGGGGTCTTTGGTGTTTCCATATGAATTTTTGAATTATTTGTTCCAGTTCATTGAAGAATGTTGCTGGTAGTTTCATAGGGATTGCATCAAATCTGTATATTGCTTTGGGCAGGATGGCCATTTTGACGATATAAATTCTTCCTAGCCACGAGCATGGGATGAGTTTCCATCTGTTAGTGTCCCCTTTAATTTCTCTTAAGAGTGACTTGTAGTTTTCAGAGTATAAGTCTTTCACTTCTTTGGTTAGGTTTATTCCTAGGTATTTTATTTTTTTTGATGCAATTGTGAATGGAGTTGTTTTCCTGATTTCTCTTTCTGTTGGTTCATTGTTAGTATATAGGAAAGCCACAGATTTCTGTGTGTTCATTTTGTATCCTGCAACTTTGCTGTATTCCGATATCAGTTCTAGTAGTTTTGGGGTGGAGTCTTTAGGGTTTTTTATGTACAGTATCATGTCATCTGCAAATAGTGACAGTTTAACTTCTTCTTTACCAATCTGGATTCCTTGTATTTCTTTATTTTGTCTGATTGCCGTGGCTAGGACCTCCAGTACTATGTTAAATAACAGTGGAGAGAGTGGGCATCCCTGTCTAGTTCCCGATCTCAGCGGAAATGCTTTCAGCTTCTCGCTGTTCAATATAATGTTGGCTGTGGGTTTATCATAGATGGCCTTTATTATGTTGTGGTACTTGCCCTCTATTCCCATTTTCCTGAGAGTTTTTAACATGAATGGATGTTGAACTTTGTCAAATGCTTTTTCAGCATCTATGGAGATGATCATGTGGTTTTTGTCCTTCTTTTTGTTGATGTGGTGGATGATGTTGATGGACTTTCGAATGTTGTACCATGCTTGCATCCCTGGGATGAATCCCACTTGGTCATGGTGTACGATGGTTTTGATGTATTTTTGAATTCGGTTTGCTAATATTTTGTTAAGTATTTTTGCATCTACGTTCATCAGGGATATTGGTCTGTAGTTTTCTTTTTTGGTGGGGTCTTTGCCTGGTTTTGGTATTAGGGTGATGTTAGCTTCATAGAATGAGTTTGGGAGTATCCCCTCCTCCTCTATTTTTTGGAAAACTTTAAGGAGAATGGGTATTATGTCTTCCCTGTATGTCTGATAAAATTCCGAGGTAAATCCATCTGGCCCGGGGGTTTTGTTCTTTGGTAGTTTTTTGATTAACGCTTCAATTTCGTTGCTGGTAATTGGTCTGTTTAGATTTTCTGTTTCTTCCTGGGTCAATCTTGGAAGGTTGTATTTTTCTAGGAAGTTGTCCATTTCTCCTAGGTTTCCCAGCTTGTTAGCATATAGGTTTTCATAGTATTCTCCAATAATTCTTTGCATTTCCGTGGGGTCCGTCGTGATCTTTCCTTTCTCGTTTCTGATACTGTTGATTTGTGTTGACTCTCTTTTCTTCTTAATTAGTCTGGCTAGAGGCTTATCGATTTTGTTTATTTTCTCGAAGAACCAGCTCTTGGTTTCATTGATTTTTGCTATTGTTTTATTCTTCTCAATTTTATTTATTTCTTCTCTGATCTTTATTATGTCCCTCCTTCTGCTGACCTTAGGCCTCATCTGTTCTTCTTTTTCCAATTTCGATAATTGTGACATTAGACCATTCATTTGGGATTGCTCTTCCTTTTTTAAATATGCTTGGATTGCTATATACTTTCCTCTTAAGACTGCTTTTGCTGTGTCCCACAGAAGTTGGGGCTTAGTGTTGTTGTTGTCATTTGTTTCCATATATTGCTGGATCTCCATTTTGATTTGGTCATTGATCCATTGATTATTTAGGAGTGTGTTGTTAAGCCTCCATGTGTTTGTGAGCCTCTTTGCTTTCTTTGTACAGTTTATTTCTAGTTTTATGCCTTTGTGGTCTGAAAAGTTTGTTTGTAGGATTTAAATCTTTTGGAATTTTCTGAGGCTCTTTTTGTGGCCTAGTATGTGGTCTATTCTGGAGAATGTTCCATGTGCACTTGAGAAGAATGTATATCCCGCTGCTTTTGGATGTAGAGTTCTATAGATGTCTATTAGGTCCATCTGCTCTACTGTGTTGTTCAGTGCTTCCGTGTCCTTACTTATTTTCTGCCCAGTGGATCTATCCTTTGGAGTGAGTGGTGTGTTGAAGTCTCCTAGAATGAATGCACTGCAGTCTATATCCCCCTTTAGTTCTGTTAGTATTTTTTTCACATATGCTGGTGCTCCTGTGTTGGGTGCATATATATTTAGAATAGTTATATCCTCTTGTTTGACTGAGCCCTTTATCATTATGTAGTGTCCTTCTTTATCTCTTGTTACTTTCTTTGTTTTGAAGTCTATTTTGTCTGATATTAGTACTGCAACCCCTGCTTTCTTCTCACTGTTGTTTGCTTGAAATATGTTTTTCCATCCCTTGACTTTTAGTCTGTACATGTCTTTGGGTTTGAGGTGAGTTTCTTGGAAGAAGCATATAGATGGGTCTTTTTTATCCATTCTGTTACTCTGTGTCTTTTGATTGGTGCATTCAACCCATTAACATTTAGGGTGACTATTGAAAGATATGTACTTATTGCCATTGCAGGCTTTAAATTCATGGTTACCAAAGGTTCAAGGTTAGCCTCTTTAGTATCTTACTGCCTAACTTAGCTCACTTATTAAGCTTTTATATACACTGTCTGGAGATTCTTTTCTTCTCTCCCTTCTTGTTCCTCCTCCTCGATTCTTCATATGTTGGGTGTTTTGTGCTGTGCTCTTTCTAGGAGTGCTCCCATCTAGAGCAGTCCCTGTAAGATGTTCTGTAGAGGTGGTTTGTGGAAAGCAAATTCCCTCAGCTTTTGTTTGTCTGGGAATTGTTTAATCCCACCGTCATATTTGAATGATAGTCGTGCTGGATACAGTATCCTTGGTTCAAGGCCCTTCTGTTTCATTGTATTAAATATATCATGCCATTCTCTTCTGGCCTGTAGGGTTTCTGTTGAGAAATCTGACGTTAGCCTGATGGGTTTCCCTTTATAGGTGACGTTTTTCTCTCTAGCTGCCTTTAACACTCTTTCCTTGTCCTTGATCTTTGCCATTTTAATTATTATGTGTCTTGGTGTTGCCCTTCTTGGATCCTTTCTGTTGGGGGTTCTGTGTATTTCCGTGGTCTGTTCGATTACTTCCTCCCCCAGTGTGGGGAAGTTTTCAGCAATTATTTCTTCTAAGATACTTTCCATCTCTTTTCCTCTCTCTTCTTCTTCTGGGACCCCTATAATACGGATATTGTTCCTTTTTAATTGGTCACACAGTTCTCTTAATATTGTTTCATTCCTGGAGATCCTTTTGTCTCTCTCTATGTCAGCTTCTATGCGTTCCTGTTCTCTGATTTCAATTCCATCAATGGCCTCTTGCATTCTATCCATTCTGCTTATAAACCCTTCCAGAGTTTGTTTCATTTCTGCGATCTCCTTTCTGGCATCTGTGATCTCCTTCCGGACTTCATCCCATATCTCTTGCGTATTTCTCTGCATCTCTGTCAGCATGTTTATGATTCTTATTTTGAATTCTTTTTCAGGGAGACTGGTTAGGTCTGTCTCCTTCTCTGGTGTTGTCTCTGTGATCTTTGTCTGCCTGTAGCTTTGCCTTTTCATGGTGATAGGAATAGTCTGCAGAACTGGGACGAGTGACAGCTGGAAGGACTTCCTTTGTTGTTGGTTTGTGGCCCTCCTCTCCTGGGAGAACAGCGACCTCTAGTGGCTTGTGGTGCGCAGCTGCGCGCAGACAGGGTTTCTGCTTCCTGCCCGGCTGTTATGGAGTTAATCTCCGCTGTTGCTGTGGGCGTGGACTGGCTCGGGCAGCTACTCCAAAATGGTGGAGTCGCGTTGGAGCAGGAGCTGCTGGGAGGCTATTTATCTCCGTAAGGGGCCTCCCTGCTCCCTGCAGCCCAGGGGTTAGGGTGCCCAGAGATCCCGGATTCCCTACCTCTGGATTAAGTGACCCGCCCTGCCCCTTTAAGACTTCCAAAAAGCACCCGCCAGAACGAAACAACGCCCACCAAAAAAAAAAAAAAAAATTTTTTTTAATTAAAAAAAAAAAAGTTTTTAATTAAAAAAAAAAAAAAAGGGTGGTCGTTCGTTTGTCTTTATTCTCCAGTGCCAGCCTCAGGCCTCTGCTCACCGGTCTTTCTGCCCTGTTTCCCTAGTATTGGGGTCCCTATCCCTTTAAGACTTCCAAAAAGCGCTCGCCAAAACAAAACAGCAAAAAAGCAAAAAAAAAATGGTCGCGCGCTTTTCTTATGTCCTCTGTCGCCCAGCCTGCAGTGCCTGCTCACTGTTCTTGCTGCCCTGTTTTCCTAGTATCGAGGGCCCTGCACTCTGGCCCGGATGGCTGGGGCTGGGTGTTCGGCAGTCCTGTGCTCCGTCTCCCTCCCGCTCCGCCTGCTCTTCTCCCGCCGGGAGCTGGGGGGAGGGGCGCTCGGCTCCCGCGGGGCCGGGGCTTGTATCTTACCCCCTTCGCGAGGCGCTGGGTTCTCTCAGGTGCGGATGTGGTCTGGATATTGTCCTGTGTCCTCTGGTCTTTATTCTAGGAAGGGTTGTCTTTGTTATATTTTCATAGATATATGTTGTTTTGGGAGGAGATTTCCGCTGCTCTACTCACGCCGCCATCTTCCGCCCCCCCCCCCCCAAAATCTTTAAGAGTGAGTTTTGCTAAGGTATTATACATTAGAATAAGAAAGTCATGGCTAATTATTGAAAAATAACTTGTGTCAAATACCACTGGAGTAGATAATAATCTTTTATCTTATTAGGAGGGACACATTAAAACTCCTTATGTAGCTATCCTATGAGATGAAATTCATCTCCTTGGAGTCACACTAAGCAATTAACAATCCTAAACAATTTTCATCATTCAGCAAAAATACAGAAAAACGTGATACTTTACAAGCATGTAAAGTATTTTTAACCTCAGAGTCAAGCATTTTTAACCTCAGAGTCAGTTTTAACATAAATTCTACAACTTACTTGCCAATTAACCATTTAACTTTGACTCGCATAAAGAGAGGCTAGTATTTGCCTGGCAGGATTAAGCAAGAGAGTGCAAAATGTTTTAAAAACTCTTAAGTTATACAAACATAAAATATAAAGGAAACAAAATACATGAAATGGCTCCTATCAAATAGGCTCAGTGGTTACAGCCAAAAGTTCAAATTTAAGGGGGTCATTTTTATCTTAATATGAATACCAGATAGTTTAGAACAGTGTGCATTTGGTCTCCTGCTTTTTTCCTTTTTGTACCAGAAATGGATAATTATTTGGGGTTATAAGGCTGGATATAATAAAAAAACAAAAGTTTTTTTTTTTAACAGCTTATGTTAATAAAAGCCACAAAACCTGACAAACAAGTCCTTCTGATACACTTGCCCTGTTCACAATGGCAATAACTACTGACAAGAGATTTATTGTTCATTTTATGCAATCAGAAACTAAAAGACTAGGTCCCGACCTAAATTAAATTAGAGTTTTCATCTTCTGATTTCAATAAAATGTTTTAGGACTGGGCAACTTTCAAAGAGGAACAGTTGTCTCCATTGATAGCCATTCATTGACAAGTTGTGTACTAACTTATTAGGACTGAATTTTTTTAACTTACTGATTAGTTTACTGAAATTTTTTAACCATATATAAAAAGGCTTGCACTTCCAATCATTATTAATAAATTATGAGTGAATTAGAACGGATGGAGGGTCATTAATAGCTTGAAAAAGCTTACCATTAACATTCTTTATATTTATAATTTAAAATAAAAGTTTTATCCAGTCTGATTTATTATTTTCTATGTGTATGAATAGTGGCACTGTTTAAAAGAACATAACCGGGTAAGTAAAAGAATATTCTTAGGAGTACTGTTCATAATGGACTCCAGAATATTCACTAACCAGTAGAATGAATGTATAGTGACATGTTTCATATAATTAAATATTACACTGCAATGAACTAAAATTATAAGCAATATGGATGAATCTCAAATACATTGAATAAAAGAATACAAAACAGCGTTAACCCAATAACATAAAGTGTAAAAACAGGCAAAACCATAATATATTGTTTGGTGGCACATACACATGTTAAAACTACAGGGAGGTGAGGCAGCATGTGATTAGGGAAGGGCACAAGAGGACTCCTCTAAGATGCAGATAATATTCTGTTGTTGGTGGTTGGTTACATGAGCATTTACATTAAAATTATCTGTTAAATTGTACACGTTTTATATACTTTCTGAAAATGTTTCACAACTTTAGAAAAGTTAAAACACTTAACTGGATGTCCAGCTCTGTTAGATACTTAAGTTTCAAAAAACATCTGAGTTCATTTCAAGTTGATAGGATGCTTTTAAATATCTGTGGTTATTCCGTTGCAAATTACAGAAATTATCACATTCAGCTGATGTTTTTTCCTAGAACCTATCCCTCTTCACAGACTAACTCTTGCTCATCTTTAGAATTCAAGTTAAGAGTCACCAGTTCCCAGAAGTCTTTCCCAGTATCTCTTCTCGTTACCTCTCCCACTAGAACTTTCCACCACTCATCTGAGTCAGGTGTCTTTCTTCTTTGCTCCTTCATTACCCAGAACATAGTTATGTATATACCACACTGCATATATCACACTGTACTGCAATGGTCTGCTGACTTTTCCCAGCCTCCTCCCAACCTCTCCAGCCACTCCCAGGCCACTAGACTATAAATGATCTTAAAGTAGGTCTGCTGTCTTTGTTCTCTTTCAATATCTGGCAATTGACATATATGAGACATTCAGTAAGTTTTTGGTGCCCAAACAAATGAGTGAAAATATATCTCCATAATTCCAATGAACAATACTTCTATCATTTTTACTACAATGACATGGGAAATATGTGAAAAGCTTTTCTGTTAAGTGCATAATAAATATTCAATAGATGGCATTACTAGGAGGAAACTTTGCAAGATAGAGAGCTAAAAAACATTATACACAAACTAAAATGATTATCACCAAAAGTGAAAAACTTTAATAGGCTCACTCCTCTTACAGGTAACTTAATAATAAAGATTCTCAAAAAGAAGAAGTTTTAAATACACTAACAATTTAGTTAATGCACTAACTGTCCATGAGTCAATAATATCCACACCAAAACTCTTACCAAAGGCAATAATGCTAAACAGGATCTTGACTTCCAACAGGAAATAAATCTGTTTTATTTTGGTCAGGCACCAGCACTGAGATAACATCTAATTTAAATGTACTTGGAAGGTTAGACTCTCCAACATATATTTAGATTTCTTGATATTTTTCATAAGATAATGAAGCTTAATATTTTAAAGCCAATCTGTGGCAGCTATTCCTCAAAAGAATCTTAAGAAAAGGATGACAGTAATATTTCAAAAGTGACCTGACTCTAAGGACTTACTGTCATGCTTTTCTAGGCCTATAATTCCTGAAACTTTTGCCTCTTTATATTAATTTCTACTTATATAAGTTTTCTGAAACAGATACAATTTAAAAAAATACATATAGTAATGGGTTCCAAACAGAGAATCTTATGGAAATCTTCAGCAAAAGTTAACTTTAATACTTGGGGATGCAAAGTTTAACATTTATGATTTTTTTTTGACATGGCACAAACCTCAAATCATGTAAAACAAGAAATATATATATCAAAACATATTCATGAAGAACATAGGACAAAAATATCATTAAATCCTTAATTTGGAAACAAAAATGAAAAGGGCTTTGCTGTTTTCATTAGGCTGATCTTCTCAGAAGAGTCTAAAAGTTTCTCTGGTACTCAAAATCCTCCATACTATGGTCTGAATCTAACTGATCAATTCTGAATCTCATTGTTTTCCAAGACCACCACCTACTTCAATTGTACTGGTTACTTAATTATCTCCCACATTCATCAAGTTCATGATACCACTGCTCACTCTGGTTCCCTCATCCAGAATGTATTCTCTTCTCTCCATTTATGTTAAAGACCAGCTTGTTTTAAGACCCAGTTTGTTTTACAGCCTTCTATTCTCCAGATTATTCTAACCCATGATGATCTTTCCTCACTCTAACTCCCTCAGCTCTTGTTGTTCTAACATGGAAAAACTTTTTTTTTAAATTTATTTTAATCGTGAAACATAATGCACACACAGAAGAGTGCACAGAAGTGAAAAGCTCAGTGAATTATCCCTAAATATCCACAAACCTTCCCCCAAGTACAGAAAGAGAACTGTTAGAAAGACCCATCATGCTCTTTAATTTCTAATCACTAGCAACACCCCCTTTCCGGCTCCTCACAGAAAGGCAACCCCTACCCTAACAACTATAGTAATCTCTTTCTTGCTTTTCTTTATAGTTTTGCCACCTAAATATGCAACCTAAAAACTACAGGTTTTAAAAATTTATGTACATGGAATCATACAATATGTATTCTTTTGTGCCTGGCTTTCTTTACTGAACATTATATGAGAATCATACATATTTTGTAACAATGTTCATTCTCATTTTGTATAGAAAATATATTTATATTCATTTAAATAAGTGAATGATTCATTTTTATCCATTCTGCTGATGGAACTTTAGGTCATTTAGCTTTTTCTTTTTTTGGCGGTGGGGTGAAAGGGTTTTTTTACCTGGCTTGTTCTCCCGGTGGTAGGTCAACCACTAGCGTGTCTGCCTCCGCCCAGAGCACTGGGCCGAGCTCTCTATATAATGCACAATAACAGCTTATTGCCTAAAGGTGTGGAAGTGGTAGCCTAGTAACAGGTCAGTTACATCATCAGGTGGTTTAAGTTCAGTGAGGATCCTGGCCATAGGAACCCCAACTTCCCCACACTCCACCCCTCCAGGATTCCACCTTACAGTCTACACAATTTCAGTCTTAGGCAGTGGTCCCTGGGCGAGAAAGCTGGAGTACTGTAACCAAATTCCACAATAGCAACAGAGGATACCAATAACTTAGAGATAATAACAATTAAGATACAACAAGATTTTGATACAGGTAACAAAAATTATAATAATCCTCAAGCCAGAGGAGGTTCCTAATAACAAAAAATTATAATAATCCTCGAGCCAGAGGAAGTTCCCAATCCACAAAGACTTTAGGGACAATAAGACACATGTTTTAATGCCACCAACATAGGCAAATCTTGTCCATCAGGTAGGATGCATGCAAGAGAGTGGTCCTGTGATAGGACTGTAGCAGGAAGGGGGTCCCTTCCAGGTCTAGTCTACCATACTTTCCCATTCCCATGGGGGTTACTGAAGGGTGTATATGCAATGCTACTGGAGGTGCATGCACTGGCCATAATGATAAAACTCCCTGGTAAGATGCTCCTACCTTCTGGCTGTTCAGGATATACCACTGTGTAGGTCATTTGACTTTTAAACAGTACGTATATCTTGTCTCCTCAGCTATAATGCAAATTTCTTGAGAACAGGAACCACATATTTTACTATTTTACATATACATTGGTATTTGCAGAGTGCTAAGCACATAATGGGTGTTCCCAATAACACTAAATGATGATTAAATAAATCTATGAGTAGCATAGGCAATAAGAAGAAAATAAGTAGTGCTGGAAATCAGTGTAACATTTTTAGAGATAGATATGTAACTGGTATTTTGTAACAATAATTAATCAGAAGCCTTGACCTCTCCTATTTGTTTACATCTAAGGATTTATCATTTCTTATTCTTCCTGAGCCAACTGAAAGCTAAAAATTTATCACCTTCAAAAATAAAATCAGAACAATTCAAAGGTGGTCAATTATTAACCACCCAACTTCAAACAGTATCTTACCAATATGTTGAGTACCCACTATATGATCATAGCTCTAAATGAGCTCCTTTGTTTTATTCTATTTCCTTAAGTTTATATTAACTATTATAAACTTGCAAAAAATCTAGTACCTAGGGTTACCAGGAAGTTTAATCATTCCTATTCAAAACCAAAACAAACCAAATAGCTATTTAGTTCTAAAAAGTTCTTCTATAGTCAATGTTTCCTAGACACAATGGAAAAACCTCAGAATAGTATTTATGCCGTTTAAGTTTTAGACCTATTCTGACATTCCCTTAGAAAGTCAGTTTTGTGTTTTTATTTTTTTGACTTTCATAAAACTAGAGCCTTATCAACCTTCTTGGCAAACAGGAAGTATACTTCTGGCTAAGATTTTCTGATGTATCTGCATCTGTGTATCAGCCAAGTGCATATGGGCATGTCTTTAATATTAGTTTTAACAGTACACAGGTTATAGGACAAGTCTTCTAAGTTTTCTTTAAATTGGTACTTTGACATGACAAAAATCAGAGAAGGGAAAAGTGGTAAAGAAAATATAATGTAGAGTCTTAAGAAATAAGGGTATTCCCAGGGTGAGGAATCTATGTAGAAAAGATGTGCTAGATGTATGTAGCCAATTCATTTCTAGCTAAGGACAATTACTAAAGTCAAATTTAGTAGTTTTAAAAATATAAAGTAGCACTTTAACTTGATACATTTTCAAAATTGAGGCCAATATGTCTCTATTTTTATTATTTGTATTTATTAAAGACTTTCTTGGAAGTAAGTAAATTGTTTAAAATACTACATTTATATATCTTCATAACCTCTTCATGAGGGAAAAAATTGATTGGAAAACAAAACAAAAAGTTAAATTACAAATGAAGGATAATGTATACTATTGGTAGAAAAGCCAAGAGAATATTTGGTTATATTGCAACACTTGCTCTCTCAAGACTAATTTTACTATGAAACAACTGTTCTGTTGATAAGGGAAAATTTTGAAAGGGAAAGCTGCAATTGACTTAAAAACATTTTCTGAAATAAAATAACCTAATCAACTATTGATGTTTAACTTCTACAGATTCACAGAACAGAGAAGTTATTTCTATTGTATCATAAAAAAACTACTTTTTCTTTCCTTTTTTAAAAATTGAAGTATCATTGATATACAGTCTTATACTGGTTTCAAGTACACAACACAGTTCAACAGTTTCCATATTATTAAATCCTCACCCCCACTAGTGCAGTTACTGTCTTTCAACATAGGAAGATGTTACAGAATCATTGGCTATATTCTCTATGCTGTACTACCATCCCCATGATCAATTTATACAATGATTGAGAATTTTGTGCCCATCCTCACCCACCCGAACCACTCCCCATGATAACCACCAGTCACTTCTCAGTGTCTATGAGTCTACTGTTATTTTGTTTGTTGTTTTGTTTTGTTTTTATATTCCACAAATAAGTGAAATTATATGGTGTTTGTCTTTCTCTGCCTGGCTTATTTCACTTAGCATAATACCCCCTAGGTCCATCCATGTTGTGAACAGCAGGATTTCTTTCTTTTTAATGGCTGAATAATATTCCATTGTGTGCAGATTAAAATGTACTATGAAAAACTGAAACATCTCTAATAAAAATAAAAATAATCATATAATGTAGCTAACATTTATCGTATGCTTACTAAGTACCTGGTGTCACAGTAAGGACGTTTACACACACTTTCAGGTTAAATAACTTCCTGTAAATCCAGATTCAACAAGTTGTGTATTTGGAACTTTTTCCCTCTGATTCTGATTCTAGAACCTGTACCAGGAACCCATATCTCTCCCTGCCTAATATTAAAAAGTCATTTTTAAACCTGGTTCTAAATAAAGATCAACCTTGAGGCTGCTTAAAAAATCATCTTGCTCATTTTCTATCCTCAGAATATGAAATCTGAATCCTCAGGGATAAGTAGGAGTCTTTTAAACAAACAAGTAACAAAAGTTTCCAAGTGGAACTGATACGTACCCAGCACTAAGAACCATAATTAAAGGGCATCAAAAAATTATTCAGCCAGAAAATAAACCATCTAGAAATATATTTTATTCATTGGACAGTGCAGAAACTAAAGGAAATAGGAAACAAACAAAAAAATATTCCATTGTGTGTATGTACCACATCTTCTTTATCCATTCATCTATTGATGGACACTTAGGTTGCTTCCATAACGTAGCTATTGTAAATACTGTGGCTCTAGTGGTTCTACTATTTCTTTTTATAAGGCTAATCATACCTGTTCCTTGTCTTTTTATTTAAGATACTTTTTCTCCCCAAAGCTCAAGAAGACATATGTGTGGGCCCTCTTTTTTTTTTTTTACAGTTTTTAAATCATTTATTATATATATATATATATTTTTTTTTTTTTATTAAGGTATCATTGATATATACTTTTATGAAGGTTTCACAAGAAAAACAATGTGGTTATTACATTCACCCTTATTATCAAGTCCCCCCCACCCCACTGAAGTAATTGTCCATCAGTGTAGTAAGCTTGGGCCCCATTTTCTTAATAAGAGATTATTTCACCATTAATCTCACTTGGCAAACTGTAAGTACAAAAACTTCACAGTGTTTATATCCTCTAAAATTTTAGAGTAGTTTTTTAATTTAATTACACTCAAGTCAATTAAACTTTTGGATTTTACCACCCAAGTATCAGCCACCCTCCCAAACTCCCCCATCCCCTAGATGGCTAGAGCACAATTATAAGGCCAAATTTAGCATTAATGAAAATATTCTATTGGATTATTTCCTTAAAAACAATCTAGAATTTAAGAGTCTTTGCAAACCAGCTATATTATTACCTCTTTATCTTTTAGTCCCAGGAGCAATACTTCTTCCATAAGTGTGAGGCGGATATCCTTAGAGTCTCCAGAGTCTTCATTGTCTGGATGCGTGTCTTGGTTAGCGTCTTTCTCACTTTCCACCTTCTTTTCAGAGTTCTTGCTTACTTCAGTGCGACGGGCCCGGTGAGTTAAAGTGGTCATTCTTACCTGTTTCTAACAGGGGTGATGAAAAAATAGGAATATGTGTGTTTATATAAATAAACACATAGATGTTCATACATGCATATTAAAAATGTATGCAGATAATATTTACAAACTTAAATAGTTAAAGAATGGGGGAGTAATTACCAGAAAAATTAGGTGGGTAACACAATATCTTTTCCAAAGTACAATAGTTTGAATTCCACAGAAAGCACTGATCAGAAATCAAATTGGTAGTAGTTAAGAAAGGGGAAGGGTCGGGGGGAGGTAGGGAGAAGGGTATTGTGGGGTATCATGATTGGTGCACCTGGTATGTGAGGTCAACGGGAAGACAGTGTAGTTCAGAGAACACAAATAGGGACTCTGTGGCATCTTACTTTCTCAATTTCAAAAAAATCAAAGCACACACACTTTTACACCATCAACTAGTTGTTTTAAAAATGTAGTCATGAAAACCTGCACTGAATTATCTGGGATAAAGTTAAAGTTAGCATACTTTAGATAAATCTAAATGCCAGTTTTCAAGGTGATAGATATATAATGAAAATACTCAAATTAGCAATTACTCAATATTTTAAAAATAATCAGTAATTTAAATAATTCTTTTCAGGATCAAAAGAATGCATTCAAGAGCCTCTGTAACTGACTACCTTCTAACTGTAACTACTTCCCATCACTCCCAATTTTGTACTGTTCACAAACCAGTTCTCAAGCATGTCCCATGCCTTCCACCTCTGCTCCTGTGTACATACTGGAGTTCTCTTTTCCCTTCCTCTCTAAATTCTACACATTCTTCAAAGGCCATTGAGGACCCATTATAAAGCCTTAATTGAATCTCCGTCCCAGAATTGATCTATCCCTCAGCTGTACTTTCACAGAACCTTATTTATACTTACTTCCTTTAAAGCATTTATTACAGTCTGTCTTTTGGTACGGCTCTCTCAACTGTACACTTCTTGAGGGCAGGGAGATTGTCTTCTTGGGTTTTTATATTCTCCATAGCAACTAGCACAATGTCTTTAACGTAACTGCTCAGTAAATACATACTGATTAAAATGAATACTCAGAATGCATGTGACCATTTAAAATAGAAATACAAATGAAATGAAAGATTATTTGTGCAAGGCTATATTTCAAATATAATTCTTGAAGAAGAGTGAAGTTGGAAAAGAACCGTGAAATAAATGCTGATGGGCACTAACTCTATCTGGCACTGTGAGTGGGCTTATTTCGTAACACAATCCAAGAAACTACATCTTCGGGAGAAAAAAATAAAGGGAAATTTTCTTTGAGCAACTAATTCCCCCTGGACATTTACTAGTTAAAAATCCAATTGGAACAAAAACAAATGGCCAAAAAAATTAAATAAAAACCTCCTCCTCCCCATCAAATAAACATTTGTAGGCTTTTTTTGGACGTTAGGAAATATATTTTCCCCCGTTGCTTACCTGACTTTACTCCTGGGTTACCGCCGGACGTAGGCTGCCGCTTGCGCTCTATTTTTTTGTGCACTATTAGGGGCACACCTGTTCCACCCTATCCCCAACCCCCAGCCCCCTCCCTAGTAAGTGAAAAACTTCTCAGCCACGCAGAGAGCAAAAACTTCCTGATCCTTCGACGCAGAAAAGGAGTAACACATCAGCTTCCTCGCAATCACTAGGCAACCTACCTTGGTGTTTCATTGGACCAATCAGAGACCGCCAAGTTTGAGCCCAACCAATCGGAGCTTACAAGAGGAGGCTCTCCCGCAGCTATTGTGCTGCAACCCCGACAAACACGATCAAAAGTGGGCGGGTTTGGGTTCAACTTGACAGCTGGTCAATCCAATGAAGGAACCTTGGTTGAAGTGAGGAAAGAGGACTGCTCTCCACCCACATCAAACCGGCCAATCAAGCAGTTCATTTAGCAAGCACCAGCTGCCGAAATCGCTACGAAGGTTTCTGTTGGTCAACTTCAGTGTAGCAGGTGTGTTACCGTAGCAGTGTATACTGAGACAATTAGGTGAGATGTGTTGGGATCCAGTAAAGCTAGGAATAAATTTGCATTTTTAAATTGGTTGTTTTCGGCAATTACCTTATCTGTAGCTTTCCTTTCCAGAAAAACCCGATCTGGTTCACTTTGCGGACGTTTATTTGGTTTACATTAAACAGGATAGGCATATTTCTACCATCCTATACATACCAACATTCTCGATTAGTGCATGTTACTGGCAAACCCATGGATAATGTATGATTTTAGAATGTGGCTGTTGAAACTGCAAGAGTCAAAAAGACCATGTCTTTCTTTTCAAAAGTAAAGGAAAAGGTCAAGGCTGGAACCAGGTCCCAAGTTTCTCACTAGAAGCACAGTATCTTTCACACTATCACTTAAAAGTTCTAGGAACTGTGCTCAACTCTTGCAAAATAACATCTATTAAAACGATTTCAAAATTAGTGCCTAAACATTTTCTGCTAATTAAATAAAAACTAGAAGCCATGAAAGTCTAGATGCTGAACATTTTATTTATTCTGCCAAAAATGCCAGACTTTAAAAAATCAGTCATCATTTTGTCTTGTAGTAAAAAATATTTTTTAAAAAAAGATAAAGCTCCAATATTTAATTGTATATTATAATTATGTGAATACACTATCAAAGCACTGAAGAACATTGTTTTAATAACTCAATGACAAATATAGTTAAATAAATGGTATAGTTTTAACATTAGTAAAAAGTGAATTCTTATCAAAATTTCACACCAAAATAAACATTGTTTCAAAAAATGGCTTCAGAGGGCCTTAGAAGTTAATATATGTTTAGAGGAAGTGCCCAACAAAATGGAAGATAGAGCAATATTGAGTAGTTAATGAACAGAAACAATTATGACACTGGTACTTTTGGTTTTACTCAAAAGTTCTCTTGGATTTATCTTAGATAAGGTTAGGTTTACATTATGATTGGTAAGAATTCATTTTAGTGTATTAAGTGCTTAAGACTACATAAAAGTTTTCAGAGGTAGGACAAAGACACCTAAAATAGTATTATAGTGTCCTTTAGTTTAAACATTGAGAACTTTGCAAATATGCAGAAGACGAAAGTAAGTTTTATATATGTTCCTTTGGTTCACTAAACTTTCTTCTCTTTGGCACTGACTCTTGACTAGAAGAATCAAAGTGATGAAGGACCTGTCAAAAGAAAAAAACTACTAAGGGTAGATACTTTCCAGTTTAAATGTCTTTAATTTTAAGTCTTTTGCATGTCTCTGAGGTTTATTTATTTATTTTAAAAAATTATACCTAGCATAACTATTTCCTACTAAATTAGGACACCTGGGTTCTTTAAAAGTAGGGTAAATTTTATTATTAACATTTTTATACCCTCTGATGGCTGTTCAAAGTATATACTTGCAAAATATAAGGTCTTTGTTAAGGTTGCTGAAATAGTTACAAAGATAGGTTTAACATTATCTTCTCAAAATAGTAAAATATTTTGGAGGGATGAGAGGGGAAAAAACATTTAAAAATTAGCTGCAAATAAATAAACATTCTACCTTGGGAACGTGTAAGGTAAATGTTTTGTTTTTGTATCCCTGGTACTTAGCAGGGCCTAATAGATATTAGACATTTAATCACACATTTGAATGAATGGGGAAGATGAAGTAAATTCCTAACAAGATTACCTGAGTAACTGAACTTCTGATTTTTCTGGAGGAAAACTCACAAATGATACAAACTGGATTGTAACTTTGCAAAAAAAAAAATCAAGGCTTACTACATTGGGAAAAATTAAAGAACCTTAATATATTAATGAAATGCCAGGTTATTCCATTTGCTTAAGATATGTAAATTGAAAATGGTATTAACCAACTATACTTTGGGGATTTCACCTTTAATATTTGATTTTTAAAAATAGTTTTAAAATTTCAGTTGTCTAATTTTAACCTACTAACAATACTAAAAATTTTAGTTGGAAAAAATACTAATATTTATCTCAGAAATGACAAATTATCTGATTTGGTAAAATAAAGTTCCAAATATAAAAAAACTTACAGGAAATTTAGGTCAGGAAAATTTTCTCTTTCTTAAGGTACTAGGAGGAGATGCTGTGTTTTTAGGGAACATGTTGATTTGGTAGCTTGTTTCTACTTTAGTTTTGATCTCTAGAAAGTTCAGGTCAAATTTGTGGCCCAATTTTAGCTCTACATAAGTAAAACGGCCTGAATATACTCACACTCTCATTTTCTCATTCTATTCATATTTTTCTGGACACTGATTTTTATTTATTTTGTAAGTACCTCCAACTACTTCAAATCATTCACGGAATCAGACAGTATATATTTATATGCAAAACATAAACCAACATGGTACATCTTATTTTAAAATCATCTCAGTTTTTAGAGCCAATTATACTTAAACAAAATATGTATATCAGAGTTCTGAGCCAGAGATATTATCATATTTATTGTTTTAAATTTAATCTACAGTAATGATATTCTGATACTTGTCATTTTACTTAAGACTTACTGTTTTCTCAGATTCTAGTTGACTTCTCTTGCGATTTTCTTTAGAAGATTTTACTGGTTGATTTCCATTAGCCTCATAAAGAGAATAATTGCTAATCTGTTATTTCTCAAAGAACAACCAACACTTGATTTTTCAATCATAGGCAATTATATGCAGCTTTTTTTAAAAAACAGCCATTTCCCTATTTTATCAGCATACCAGTTTGAACGCTGCCTTCTGCCAGTTCTAACTTCCCATTGAGAATATGAGAAAAAAGGACAACTAAAAGTGGTACTATAAGTGGTACTGTGCTGTTTAATATTAAACGACCTGTTCTCTGGGAGAAACAAATCCTAAGTCAAGACATCTGATGATTTCCATATGCTGTCAGTACTCTTATCATGTTCAATTTCAAGTTATCAACATGATGTCACTGAATGAGTTGGGAAGAAATGCTCAGGCATACTGTTAGAGTATGTTATTTGGTTCCATAATTTTGGATGTAATGTTTTATTCATTTACAGAATTCTTTTTCTTCATTTCTAACCCTTTGAGAGTAACTTAAAGGTCCAAAAAAAAAAGAATTTCTATTTAGTACAATTCACACCAAAAATGAAAAGCAGTGTTTTGTTTTATAGTTTTTTTTTTTGCTTAAAAACATGGGATTCATTTTATGCAAGATACATACAAAACATTCATTTTTAATTAACAAGATGATCCATTTACAAGATAGGACATGGGAACATTTTGGTGTTCTAGGAAATTTCCTTGTAAGTCTGGCCGATAGTGTCACTTCTCAAAGCTTTTCCTGGATTTCCTTCTCTAATATACTTAAAAAAAATTGGAATGAAGTTGATTTACAATATTATATTGGTTTAAAATGTACAACATAGTGACTCAATAATTATATACATTACTAGAAGCTTGCCATGGTTAAGTCGACTTCCCCGTTATCATACCAAAATGTTAAATATTATTGATTATATTCTGTATGTTGTACTTCCATTCCTATGATTAACTTATTTTAAAATTTACAGTTTGTACCTCTTTATCCCCTTCACCTTTTTTACCCATTCCCCTACCCCCTTCCCATGGTAACCAACAGTCTGTTGTCCATATTTATGGGTCTATTTATTTTTTGTTTGTTTTGTTTTTTAGATTCAACATATAAATCATATGGTTTTTATCTTTCGCTGCCTGGCTTATTTCACTTAGCATGATACACTCTAGGTCCATCCATGTTGTCACAAATGGCAAGATTTCCTTCTTTGTTATGGCTAAGTAATAGTCCATCTAATATACCTTCAATAAAATTAACCATTTTCTCCTTTGTGCCTCTATATAGCCTATTCAGACTGTTTTCATGGCCTTGTATCACTGTACTGGTTGACCTCCAATTACTAAATGTTTAGCCAAGAGCAGGAACTATGTGTTATTTATGTTATATCTGTAGCACCTAGTAAAGGACCTGACACATAATAGGCACGTACTAAATATTGGTTCAATAGATGAAGTATTTTAAAAATCAAAATAAACTCACACATGGGGAAAAATTACAAGATAATGGAAAACAAATCTAAAGAGACACTTACCATTTTATTTTGAAAGATTTTTCCACTTCTTGTTTTGCTTTCAGACACATCAAGTTCAGATGTTTTACTGACTAACTGCTCAACCTAGAAAAGAAAATAATTACACAAAACCACATAATATGATTAAAGCTTTCACAACACAATAATGGGGTCCAAAAATTCAATCACATAAAACTTAGGGTCTTGTTATACTGAGTTAATGGACACCAATAATTTTGAGTTGGTTCTTACTGTCACAAAAAGCACAAAGGTAAAGATAGTGAAACTGTCAGTGTATACAGTCAACCATTCACTGAACTGAGAAAAATCCCAAATGGTCAGTAGGTACTTCCAGAAAATAAGAACTTTAGCCTGCTCTCATTGGAGAAAGGGACAGTGCAAAGGAAAGCAGTCATCAATTCCATTAATTTTGTATTCATTTTATTTAAATGTTATTTCACAATTTTGCTATATATGGAAAACAAAATTAAACATGTCTGTTCCAAGGCAATAAAAATATATTATGTACCCAACTGTAAATACAAAGGGTGATGGCATAAATAACTGCTTAAGATTTTATTTAGCTCTGAAAGCCTGATACTTTATGAACAGAATTTAGGTTTAGAACTAAACAAATCCACCAGTAATAAACTCAAAACTTCAAAATATAATCCCCAGATTTTGTTAACAAACATTCTTAATACTCCATTTTCTTCTAAAATGCCTAGACTATAATAATATAGTAAGAAAATCAGAGAAATAACTAAATAAGCATGTAAACAGTCTTCTGGAAAAAAAACAAGTTAAAAGTGAGATGAAACTATTAAGTTTATACCTGAGAGTGAGAAATTGAAAGATCTGGGCTTTCTTTAGACCTCATCATTTCATCTTTCTCACAAACTATATTTGGTTCTGTTTAAAAAAAAATTTTTTTTAAGAGTTAAAATGGTATAAACTTGAATTGGAAGTAGATTGATCTACATTTTCAGTAACTTCTTACCCCCAAATTCAGAAGATCTAGGTTTTTTTTTCTGTTCTTCCATTTTAGTTTCAATGTCAAAATCATCCTACATAATTACACAAAGGAAAAAAAAGGACACATTTCAAAAAGAAGTTAAATAACTGGGTAGAAATGTTTATGAACAAATTTGTGTTGTTTTATGTGAAGGTTAATTAAAACAACACTACACCTTGTACTGCTAGAAATAAAGTGGTCCTATAATTACTATAACAAGGCAACTTATTTATCCAGACAAAGTATAAGATATTACATTACTCTGTGGGGTTGCTTTAAGGACAAATGACAAAAATATACAATTTTCTTAAAAATGTATGATGGTTCTGAGGACCCTTAGATCTTACTATTACTTGTGGGCACTGAATTGGACATGTTTGCACAATAAGCTACAACTTGTATAGCTCTGGTATATTAGATGTTAGCATACACTCTGAATTATGCCTCAACCCTCTTCAGTTAGTGAAGGATAAGCTCAGTCATGGTATGGTAGAAATAACAGGTTTAATATCTACTTTATGATTCCCTTTGTGACATATGTCAAAGAGTTTTAAATATTTTGAAGAATACTACATAAATCCCAGCTGTATTTGTTTATAAAACAAGATTGACTGGGATTTAGGTTTTGTGAAAATTTTTTTGACTGAATTGCTTGAAAATTTGAGTTTTCAAATTGTAAGGATGTACCACAGAGCCTAAATTAGAATAGTCAGTCTCTATACATAAGTACTGTGGTCATAATTTAGAATAAAATAAAACAACAAAGATGAGATTAAAAATAATCATGTTAATGATGAAATCAGGCAACAACAATAAAAGATTTTTTTATACTCCTATTCATCCATCTGTCCAACCAATACTGAGAATACACACTGCAAATCTAAGTGCTAGACACAGGAGATTACAAAGATTAATGACACTTTTCCTGCCTTCCAGGAACTTCCAGGCTGCTTCAGGGCAGTGACTTTCCAGGCCCTGAAGAAATTCAAGCACAGGCTTACATGGACACCTAATAAAGGTGTTTGTAGAAAGGATTCCAGTGTTAGCTGGAGGATTGGAGTAGTTCAGTCATTTTCAAATTATGCTCCAGACCAAGGAGTTTCTTCAGAGTACACTATGAGGATAGGTGAAATGGTAGGTGGCTGGGCCTGCAGGACTATTCCCTGTTTGGAATTACAATCCAGAATAGTTGTGATTTTAAATTTTTAAGAGTAATCTTATTTGCACCAAGGTAAAAAATTGTAAAACCACAAGCCTATATCTTCTTTAAAGTCCTTTCCAAGTTTGAGTTTATGATTATAATACATTATTTATACAAATCTTAATGAGAGCTATTAAAGTCCTCAGAATTGAGTCAAACATTTATTACTATTGTACTTCATCTCTTTAAATATGCTTACATTTACATAATGCTCCTGTTCATCTTCTAGATCATCTTTGTCCATAAGAATTTTTTGAAGTGGTGTTTTCAATTGTTTTGGTGATAATATAGTTGAATCAATATTTTCCATTCGTTCTTTCTCAGTGGTTACTTTTACTTTGAAAGTGTGAAAAGGTGTTGGTACCTCTCCCACATTTAAGTACATAGGCTCCCCTTCAAATATCACTCCTTCACAATCACCATCCTTAAAACCAGGAGGCTGGTAATCTGGGGGTGTAACTGCAAAAAAAGTATAAATTTGTTCTGTTCATGAAATTGAAGAAAATATTATTATATTAAAATTATGATATATATCTTATAAAATATATGTAGATTGGAGAAATTTCAAATAGTATAGAAGAGCATGAAATAAAAAATAAAATCACTCTCCTACTGTTTCCAAGTTCCTATTTTATTACCTACAAGTAACCTTTTTTTTTTCACTTGAATAGCCATGTGACCTTGAAGAAATCATTTCTCATCCTTGATTCAGTTTTCTCATCTATTAAATGGGGAAAATCATTGTATCTACATCATAGGAGCATAATAGTTATTAAATGAATTAAACTGCTCAGAGCAGAACTGGCTCACAGTAGGTATTCAATAAGCTGTTATTATTGCTTTATGTTCTTCTAGATGATATTATGCATGTAAAATAAATTTCATACATATAAATCCTTAAAAAAACACAAATGAGATCATAGTGTTCTATAGCTAGCTGTTTTTTTAAATTTAATTTAATTTTTATTTTATGTTATTTTATTTTGGTATCATTAATGTACAATTACTTGAACAACATTATGGTTACTAGACTCCCCCTATTATCAAGTTCCCCCCACATACCCCATTACAGTCACTGTCCATCAGTGCGGTAAGATGCTATAGAATCATTACTTGTCTTCTCTGTATATACTGCCTTTCCTGTGTCCCCCTCTGCTACATATGTTATAGCTAACTGTTTTTAATGTCTCTTTTTAATCTGCTTTAATATTTCTTGGATAACATATCAGCACACTCTTTTTAATAGCTTGCACAGTATTCTTTTATGTAGATGCACTCTAATTTGTTTACTTAATCCTCCAATGAAGGATGCTCAAAATTATTTCCATTTTATTCCTATTTTAACCAATGCTACAATGAAAATCCTTACAAACATATAACCTTGCATATTTGTGTAAATATATTCCCAAGATACTTTTCTAGCTGTAGAATTTCTGAATTAAAGAGGCTGCATTTAAAATTTTGATGCTACCAAATTGTCCTCTAAAAATGTTGCACCTATACATATTCCCTCAAGAGTGTATAAAAGTGCCTGCTTCTGCCAAGCCCTCACCAACAGTGAGTTTACAAGTTTTACTGATCTGGTAAGTAAAAAACAGTATCTCATTGTTTCATTTCTTTAATTATGAGTGAGGTTGTACCTCATATATGTTCATATCACTGGAGTAGTTTGTGTATATTTTAAAGCCTATTTTTCATATCTTTTTCAAATACTGATATTAAATATAATTTTATAATTTCAAAAAAATAAATAACAATTTAATTGCTTAAAAACATTTGGGATGGAAACCAATTGTTTCAATAAAAAACATACGAGGACCAACTGAAACCGGATGTACTGCACATAGTACCTTCATCGTAGTAAAAAAGTTTCATGGTCAAACAAACATCATTAGGTAAAGGTCCCAAATTTTGCATTAGGATATAAATCTTGCGAATGAGGAGAATGCTTGCTTTCTTGATGTCAGCAGATGACATATTAGATTCACTGCTTTGGTTTTTACTAGAAGAGAATCACGCATTAATTTTTGTGACACCCATGGTCTCTAGAAACATAGCCTCACATTTTATTATTTGAGATTCTTATTCCGATTATCGCATTAAGTTGAAAGTTACCATAAAATGTGTTTTACTGTTATAAAATATTTAATATCACTAATATCACTTAATATCATTATTATAAACAAATACTTTTATATAAATTAAATTAATATTCATTTTATATAAGATGTTTAAAGGAAACAAATGATGAGTTTTAAGTATATTTCTAATCACTCAAATATGCAATAGCTTTCCTACTCCTTGATTCTGTTTCACAATTAAAATAGTATATAGCCACAGAATTCCAGCTTGCAAATACTTCAAGGGTATTTTTGTGCAGTCACACTTTGATGGATAATTGGGGATGACTGAGAAGTTTCAGAATTAATCCTGAAATCTGGCTTTATAGTATTAATATGAGTAGGTAGTAATCTGTAATACAAAAAGAAAACTATAGAAAAAAATACCTTATGAAGTCCATGATTGGTCCATTAGTGGTGTACTTGAATTTAAATTGGTAACATTCTGAAATTGTCTTAAATAGAAAACACTGCAGTTATGTATGTGATGAATAGAGTATTGGCAACCAAGTAGCTATACACAGCTTTTGTTATGACTCAACATTTATTTAATTTTTTTTTTCTGCCATGTTAACGCCTATTGGTCCTTTGAAACTTTAGAGTTCTAATAGTCAGTTCCCATGGTTTGGGATTGGAGCTTCATTCTTGGAGAGATATTTATTCCCCAATCACTGCAATGTATGTTATATATACTACAGGGAAATAACTCCTTAGCTGGTAGGTAAGGGAGGCAGCATATCTTTTACTCAAGCAAAATGGCTTAAGCAATGGGGTTAAATGATTGCTATATGTACTGTAACCACAAGAAAGTCATTTAAGCCTTCTATGCCTCAGTTTCCCCAGCCAATAAAAGGAGTTGAAAATAGTACCTATCTCATTGGTGGCTGTGAATACTTATCAAACGAAGTAATTTATACAGAGCTGTTAATAAAGTGCCTGGCACACCAAGCACTCAATAAATGTTAGAGCATCAGCAAGGTTGCTCTTTTACTGAAAGAAAAAAATGTGTAACTATTAAATATCTGAAAGTAAATGAACATTTTCCAATCAATCAACTAATTCATAGCCTGATTTTTTTGTCATCATGGATATATGTTATGCATTAATTGCAGGCATGAGTAACAAAGATATATTCCCAGCCCTAATGAAGCTCTAATACTTTAATTGCCTTCTTTATATTTAAGTGCTCCTAAAGAGGTGGGGATCAGCTAGCTCTTTCTTTTTCAAAAATCTCCTTCTTCATGACTGAATGAAACACTGTAATGTAACAGCTACAGTGTAATGATAAGCACCCAGATCATGAACTAGCCTTTTCAGGTCCAAATTCTGGTTCTACCTCTGGTTACCTTAGGCAAGAAACCTTGTATCTAGGTTTCCTTATCTATAAAGTAGAATAATAATGGTAGTTACCTCGTGAAGGTTGTCATGAACAAATAAGATAACACATACAAAGCCCCAAAGAACAGAGCCTAAAAGAACAGTAAGCATTCAATACATTTTCCCCCTTTGTTTCTTGTGTTATGGTTTTCCCTTTCATATCCTGTCATGCCTTCTTTTCTTTATCAGAGGAATGGGTGGATGTGACAGGACTGGGATGAATACTCAAAGTTTAAGGATGAGTATTTTATTTTTCTCAAACTCAGCCTCTTTCATAATTCTGTAAAAATAATATAGTAAAGAACCAGAATCAGAAGAATCATATTATTTCTAACAAATTGTGGCTTTGTGGGCTGGGATCAGTGGTCACATCATCTCTCTTGGAGTAAGTATATTAATCTGTTTAAAGTTAATACAAGCCCTGTCTTACTTCATAATAGTCTTTATGAGGTGCAAATGTGAAAATATATGTGAACGTGCATTGATTAAAGCACAATTAAAAGCATAAGATATTATACCATAATTTTATGTTATTTTTAGATATTAGAAACATGTTTCTTTACTAACTTAAGCATACTTACTTGAGGATCTTCTGGATTGGTGTATACCTATTTAAAAATAATTTACAATTGAGTTATATAAGGCTAAGTGTTCAAGGAGAACTAAATTGGATGTTTAGACTAAACTATTAAATGAACTCAGAAAAACAAAATAGAAAATGTTGCTTTTTTTCCTTTGAATAAATCAGTTGTTTGAATTAAGTGACATAATTGATGGTTTTAGTGTTATTTAATTAAGCTAGGCTGAATTTCACTGTCTTTAAAAAAGAATATAAAATTTAAAAATACTCACAGCCAGAACAACCATCCTTAGCTGAAATATAATAAAGAACAAAAATCTTACTTTTTTATACTATAAAGTATTTTTTCATGATGGATCATAAAAATTCTTTGTCCTATTTCAACATTTATTCCTAATAAGAAATAATCTTGCAGAAAATAGATTTTATATGATGCATATAAAGCAATGCCTTAGATATCCTTCTCTATTCCCCAAAATATCTTTTTCTAGTTGACTTACTGAATGAAAGTTGAAATTCATGTCATTGACTTAAGGAAAACAGGGCATTACTGCCAGTTACAAGGAAAATATACATTGTGAAATAGCACATTAAATCTTAACAATGTGAGAACAAATTTTGAAAAAAGAAAAAGTAGACAGTTCAGGGTACTTCTCACTTAAAGGAAGAGGCTTTAGAGACTGTAAGGAATAGAAAATCACTGAAGTCATTCACTCAAGTTATCTGCGAACAATCTGGATCATCCCCCTTGATTTGGATCTTTTCCTTATTCTCCACAACCAATGCATCAACAAATATGGTTCAGTTCTACTGCCAAATATGTCCTGAATCTTTTCTTCAGTTTTTTCTTCCTCTGCCACCCTGGTCTAAACCACCATTATTTTTACTCATTCTGCAGTAATGGATTACTATTCTCCTTAATTCCAATTTTATTCTTCTTCTATAGTATATTCTCTAAATAGCAGCCAGAGTGATTTTTAAAAATTTAAAATATAAATCAAATGATGTTACATTTCTATTCAGAACCTTCAGATGGCTTTTATTTGCACCTAAAATAAATTTAAACTCCTTGTCTGCACAGCCCTGAATGTTCTGGCCCTGCCCATCTCCCTAGCCTTATCTCATTCCACTGTCCCACACTGATCATCACACTCCAAACATACTGAGATTCTTTTTTTCCTTGAACTCTTCCAAACTCCCCTCCAACTCTTTGCATTTATTGTGGTGCAAAGTCAATGCCTGGCTGGTTTCTTAATATTTGAGTCTTAACTTCTTCAGAGAAGCTCCTCTGCCCACCCTATCTAAAGTTACCCCACCTCTTCATTTAGCACATTCTTTCTCTAAAAATTTTAATGGTACTTAGCACTATTGGAAACAATCTGATTTACTTGTTTTATTTCCCACTATAAAGGGATCATCTTTGTCTTGTTGACCACTGTTGGCCTACCCAGCTTCTACCTAGAATATGTGCCTAACACATAGCAGGCACTCAATATTTTATTAAATACCGTACTGAGGGAAGTTAGTAACCATGGATAAAACTTTATCTTTTGCACAATTTTGTTTAGGGCTAGACTTATATATATGTTGATATAAACATATTTTATACATGCTGACATAAACATGCTAAGTATACAAAAAGGGTTATAGTCTATAGTAAAATCTTAATTGAAATTACACTGATTCAGATTTGTGACAATTTAACCTAGACTACATGGAAATTTATTTTTTAACTTCTAGTATAAACAAGATTGTAGAAGGAATGTGAAACTAACAAATGAACTAATTTAAGACTTTTTAATTCATTAAGTTTTTGTAAGTTAACATGTATTGTTAGTATAAATAAGTGTTAACGATTAACCAAAAGTGGTTTAGCAAAATTTGTTACGTGTTGGTTCTATTAGCTTAAATGAGTTGAATGCTAGTTTTTAAAATATTCACATGTTCAGACATTTCAGCAACTTGGACTGACCTATGCCCAAGTTAGTTTAAATTAATGTTTTACTGCATGATAACTGCTGTTACATTTGTAGAATATAAACTGTAGAAGAAAAGGATAAATAGATATTGACTTACATATTTTTTCTGTAAAGCATCATAGCATCCTAGCATCCTAAAAACAATCAAGGATTCATTTTTAGACTGAATGCACATCCAGAAAATAGTTATTTTAATAAGTCTCTATTTCTCATTAGTAAACAATATAAAGTTTTATTAAAGCTCCCTTATTAACTAGCTTAAAATAATAAAACAATGTGGCAGAAATATAAAACATTCTGATATAATAAAACGAACAAGGTGGTAGAAATATAAAACATGCTGGTGGGAACAGAAGGGAAGATATAAAATATCTGACAGCGATTTCTAGGGAACAATAATAGGAAAATGAAGGCTGCTCACCTGGAGCATGCAATAAAAGAAAATTTTAACACAAAAATCCAAAGATTGCAAAAATGGTATCCATTGTTAAAGGGGGAATCACAAAATTGGGTTAAACACTGAAAGGTTTCCAAAGTACAAAAAAATGTGATTTAAGAAAGAAATTATTTTCTGTCATTAGGTATTCTTTTACTTACCACTTCACCAACTGTGTAGACCCTGGACAATTTTTATCTTCCCTCAGAATTTTGACACAAAGATCTAAACACAAAAATGATGATATACTTAATATTGGTAAAGAACTAGATATCTGAATGAAGATTATTTTCTTCAATTGTGTATTACAAGTATATGATTAATGGCAATGAACTTCCAGATGATTGTTATTAACATAATGAAAGGAAGAAAGGCTATGTGGAAATTGATAATCTTTTCACCTTTATTATAAAATGGCATTATAATGATTAGGATGCATGTTGATGGGTAGAAAAAATTACATTTTTTAAAGCTATGGAATATTTAGAGTTAGATATTATGTTTTCATGCCATCGTCTTAGAATATTTGCTATGGACCTTTATTCCAGCAAAATACTTATAAAAGGCCAAGAAGTTACCTGGCTATCAGGGAGAGAGCCCTGCAAGGAAGCAACGTGTAAAAAAGGACTAAGATCTCTCAGTCTCAGGTTCCTTATCTGATAATATCTAACTCATAGGCCTATAATATGAATGAATAAGATATCATATATTACAGTGCTTAACATACTCCCCAGCACATAGTTGGTGCACAATATTTGGCACATATTATATGCTGGGCAATAAGTTATTACAGTATAAACAGGCTGTCTTATTTTTACTCCCTTAAAATAACACAAAAACATACACTACCAATGTACAAAGCTATAAATAACACACTTATTATCTATTTACTTCATCAGTATAAGAGCACTGTCAGGTAAAAGTATACTTGAGAAACTGAGGAAAAATTTTATGGTTAAGTGCTTTCAAAGGTACTGAATATATATATATGTATTTTTTATTTTGGTATCATTAATATATAATTACATGAGCAACATTATGGTTACTAGACTCCCCCTATTATCTAGTCCTCACCATATACCCCATTATAGTCACTGTCCATCAGCACAGTAAGATGCTATAGAATCACTACTTGTCTTCTCTGTGTTATACTGCCTTCCCTGTGCCCCACCCTCTACATTATGTGTGCTAATCATAATGCCCCTTTTCCCCCCTTATCCCTCCCTTCCCACTACTGAATATATTTTCAAAAACCACTTAAGAGTCCACTCAAAAGCTTGTACATGCATGTGGCATTATTTATAACAGCCAAAAAGTGGAAATAATTCAAATGTTTATCAACTGATGAATGGATAAAATAAAATGTGGTATATACATATAATGGAATATTATTCAGCAATAAAAGAGAATGAAGAATTAATTCATGCTACAATATGGATGAAATTTGAAAACATTATGCTAAGTGAAAGAAGCCAATAACAATGGACCACAAATTATATGATTCCATTTATATGAAATGTCTAGTATAGCAAATCCATAGAGATAGAAAGTTGATTGGTGGTTGCCTAGCAATGGGGTGACTGGGGAAGTGGAGAGGGACTTGATATGGGGTTTTCTTTTGGAGTGATGAAATGTTCTAAAATTGTCATGATGGTTACACAACTCTTTGAATATATAAAAATCACTGAATTGTGTACTTTAAATGAGTGGATTGTCAGTATATGAATTATGTATCTCAATAAAGTTATTAAAAAACAAAATCTCTAAATCAAAAATTACAGTTTTAGTGCAATCCTAAATAAAAATAACATGTTTAAAGGAAAAAGTTTTAAAATAAACATATTACCATCTAGATATCTTGTTCCATAAGCACATTCTGGAAATATTCCTCTCAAATACGTGATGCAGGATACTGAAACTGCTAGGAGCCTCTTCACTAATACTAAAGACTGCTGCTCAGTTGATATCTTATTGGGAAATATCAACGCACTCTAAACTCAAGGGAAATCAAAACATTTCATTTAGATTTATTAAAAATACCAATGCACTGCAAATTCAAAGGAAATTTAAACATTTTATCTAAATTTATTTTTTTTAAGTCTTCCTGAGCTTAAAATAGATCTAATTTTGCATAAATATGGTATGTTCCCAAAGAATTTCTAACCATTATGGTTAGTAATACCCAGAAAGTTAGTGTGGCTTCTAAGATATGAGGGTAATTCCAATGTAGCAACCTAAAAGTAACATGCAAAAAGTGATTAAGAAACATGTTAAAAATTCCCTTGAAGGTTGTCTGTAAATACACAATCCATGGACAGATAAACACTAATTTTCTCTTTAGTCACTGACTAGGTTTAATACAGGCTACTGTAATGCAAGATCTGTGGAAAGATGACAATTTTATCTGTGTCTGTGGGGCATGGACATTCATCTTCTAGTACTAAATTAATTAAATCATAATTAATTAATACCTAATGTAAATTGAACTTAAACCAGTGATTTAATGCAGTGCATCAAACATCCAATACAATTCTCTTTGAATTTGAAAGTTTACCAAGTATCTTCACTTTTTAAAATATGGCGTTCACTGATATCATTGAATCCTCAAACAGCTTCTAATTTTCAAATATAAAAATAGTTGAGATTTCAAGAAACAATAAGATAAGCTAATTAAAATATATTAAAATACAAGAAATCATACCGTGGAAGTTCTTTGCAGTTGTGCAGTGGCCATCCTCTGGTAAAGTTATTTTCTTTAATTCAACCTATGACACAAATACAAGCTTTAACTTCAGATCTAATATAATATTCCAGTTTATTATATGTAAAGTCAAGAAGGGCTTTACATGAATAAGTAAAATAAATTTTATGTGAATATTTTTATGTAAATAAATTTTATGTAAGTAAATTACTTCACAGCATTCAAGTCCTGGCAACATCGTGCAGGTGTTAGGTGATGAAAAGCACTCCCTACCAATCCCTTTAAAATAATTTTTGTTTTAAATTTGTGGTTTCAAAATATCGGATCAGGCAACTTTCCTTCACTGAACTTTAGCATGACTCTGGATATAACATTTTCGTACTCTGTTGAACAACCATAGAAGGGTAACCAAAAATATTCTAGGATTTTTTTGGACTGATCCTAATTTCTCAATTATAACTTGCTATTTTGACGTAAGTTTCAATTTTTTTGGTACCAGTTTCATTTTTCTTAATCAGACAATTGAATTAAAATTATTCACAGAAAAGTCTATTTACTGTAAATGTTCAACTTTAGCCTTATAAGGCCTGGACTAGACACCACAGTTAACCTAATCTCGAGACCGTTTGTGACAAGTTAAGCAGGTATACATCTATTTCCCCGAATATTTCACCATTAAGACTTTAAGAAACTTAAAAGTAGGCAGGAGGTGACAGAAAAAGAGATCAAAGAGTAAAAAAATAAAAACGAAAGAAACAGAAAAGAAAAAAGAATTGTATATTTATATATATTACGCAACGTCTGAGGGCCGGCGCCAGCAACCAGCAGAACCGCGAGACGTAACGCTTTCTTTGGCTGATGCGCATGCGCCTTCCTTCAGCGGTTGCGGGCAGAAGCGCGACCGTAGTCTTTTGACTCCGGTCCAGGTCACCTTTCCCGCCTGGAGCAGTGCAAGGCACGCTGGGAACCCCAAGAGCTTGAAGGCCAGGTCCCGGCCAGAAAAGCCGGATGTCAGCAAGGGAAGATGGCATAATTACATGCGCAAAGCCTTTCCGATATAAATTCCAATGTACAGCGACAAAGAGGGTTCTCAACTGTCATTTAATCAATCATATTGATTTTTTATTATTTTCTAATTTGTGGATTTTCTTATTGGATCTACTACATATTGCATTCCCACTTTATAGTCTCCTGTATCTTCAGGAAACCAGTGGCTGCAGCAGTCTCCTACTTAGGCATTTCTACTGTGCTATGTCTGGGGGACTGTAGACAGCTGAATGTAAGCAGTGGCTGATTTAGAAACAAAATAATACAATCAGCTGGTAGCTAGTTGGAGATTGTCTAGTAGTACAAGCTTCTTAGTTTATAGACTGTTATGAACCCAAATAAGTTGTGTTAATAGTGGAAACATAACAATTATCCATAAACTTGGATATGACTACATTCTGTTGGAAAACACCACCCACCAGATATGAAAAGATTTGCCCAGAGGTAATTAGAGAAGACTAGAACACTGTTTTCAGGGTCAGAAATAGTTTTTTGATTATTTAATTAAGGTATTATTGATATACACTCTTATGAAGGTTTCACATGAAAAAACAATGTTGTTACTACATTTACCCATATTACCAAGTCCCCACCCATACCCAATGCAGTCAGTGTCCATCAGTGTAGTAAGATGGCACAGATCCACTGTGTGCCTTCTCTGTACTACACTGTTCTCCCCATGATCCCCCACACCATGTGTACTAAACGTAATACCCCTCAGTCCCCTCCTCCCTCCCTCCCTCCCCACCCAACCTCCCACACCCCTCCCCTTTGGTAACCACCAGGCCCTTCTTGGAGTCTGTGAGTCTGCTGTTATTTTGTTCTTTCAGTTTTGCTTAATTATTATACTCCACAAATGAGGGAAATCATTTGGCACTTGTCTTTCTCCACCTGGCTTATTTCACTGAGCATAATATCCTCCAGCTCACCCACGTTGTTGCAAATGGTAGGATTTGTTTCTTTCTTATGGCTGAATAGTATTCCACTGTGTATATGTATCACTTCTTTATCCATTCATCTATTGCCAGACACTTAGGTTGCTTCCATTTCTTGGCTATTGTAAAAAGTGCTGCAATAAACATAGGGGTGCATATGTCTTTTTGAATCTGACAAGTTGTATTCTTTGGGTAAATTCCAAGGAGTGGGATTCCCGGGTCAAATGGTATTTCTATTTCTAGTTTTTTGAGGAACCTCCATATCTCTTTCCACAATGGTTGAACTAGCTTACATTCCCACCAGCAGTGTAGGAGGGTTCCCCTTTCTTTGCATCCTGGCCAGCATTTGTTGTTCTTAGTCTTTTCAATGCTGGCCATCCTTACTCGTTTGAGGTGATATCTCATTGCAGTTTTAATTAGCATTTCCCTGATAATTAATGATGTGGAGCATCTTTCCATATGTCTGTTGGCCATCTGAATTTCTTCTTTGGAGAACTGTCTCTTCATATCCTCTGCTCATTTTTTTTATTAAGGTATAATTGATATACACTCTTATAAAGGTTTCACATGAAAAGACAATGTGGTTACCACATTTACCTATATGATCAAGTCCCCACCCATACCGCAATGCAGTCACAGTCCATCAGTGCAGCATGATGCCACAGATCTAGTATGTGACTTCTCTGTGCCACACAGTTCTCCCTGTGATCCCCACATCATGGGTACTAAACATAATACCCCTCAATCCCCTTCTCCCTCCCTCCCAACCTGCCCTCCCACACCCCTCCCCTTTGGTAACCACTAGTTCATTCTTGGAGTCTCTGAGTCTGCTGCTATTTTGTTCCTTCAGTTTTGCTTCATTGTTATACTCCACAAATGAGGGAAACCATTTGGCATTTGTCTTTCTCTGTGTGGCTTATTTCACTGTGCATAATGTCCTCCAGCTCCATCCATGTTGTTGCGAATGGTAGAATTTGTTTCTTTCTTATGACCAAGTAGTATTCCATTGTGTATATGTACCACTTCTTTATCCATTCATATACTGATGGGGACTTAGGTTGATTACATATCTTGGCTATTGTAAAAAGTGCTGTGATAAACATAGGGTTGCATATGTCTTTTTGAATCTGAGAACTTGTATTCTTTGGCTAAATTCCAAGGAGTGGGATTCCCGGGTCAAATGGTATTTCTATTTTTAGTTTTTTGAGGAATCTCCATGTTGTTTTCCACAATGGTTGAACTAGCTTACATTCCCACCAGCAGTGTAGGAGGGCTCCCCTTTCTCCGCATCCTCGCCAGCATTTGTTGTTCTTAGTTTTTTCAATGCTAGCCATCCTTACTCTTGTGAGGTGATATCTTATTGTGGTTTTAATTTGCATTTCCCTGATGATTAGTGATGATGAGCATCTTTCCATATGTCTGTTGGCCATCTGAATTTCTTCTTTGGGGAACTGTTTCTTCATATCCTCTGCCCATTTAAAAAAAATTTTTGGTATCATTAATCTACAATTACATGAGGAACATTACGTTTACTAGACACTCCCCTTCACCAAGTCCCCCCCCACAAACCCCATTACAGTCGCTGTCCATCAGCCTAGTAAGATGCTGTAGAATCACTACTTGTCTTCTCTGTGTTGTACAGCCCTTCCTATGCCTCCCCCCACATTATACATGCTAATCTTAATGGCCCCTTTCTCCCCCCTTTACCCCTCCCTTCCCACCCATCTTCCCCAGTCCCTTTCCCTTTGGTACCTGTTAGTCCATTCTTGGGTTCTGTGATTCTGCTGTTGTTTTCTTCCTTCAGTTTTGTCTTTGTTCTTATACTCCACAGATGAGTGAAATTGTTTGATACTTGTCTTTCTCTGCCCTGGCTTATTTCACTGAGCATAATACCCTCTAGCTCCATCCATGTTGTTGCAAATGATAGGATTTGTTTTCTTCTTGTGGATGAATAATATTCCATTGTGCATATGTATCACATCTTCTTTATCCATTCATCAACCGATGGACACTTAGGTGGCTTCCATTTCTTGGCGATTGTAAACAGTGCTGCGATAAACAAAGGGATGCATCTATCTTTTTCAAACTGGGCTGCTGTATTCTTAGGGAAAATTCCTAGAAGTGGAATTCCTGGGTCAAATGGTATTTCTATTTTGAGCTTTTTGAGGAACCTCCATACTGCTTTCCACAATGGTTGAACTAATTTACATCCCCACCAGCAGTGTAGGATGGTTCCCCTTTCTCCACATCCTCACCAACATTTGCCATTGTTTGTTTTTTGGATGGTGGCGATCCTTACTGGTGTGAGGTGATATCTCATTGTGGTTTTAATTTGGATTTCTCTGATGACTAGCAATGTGGAGCATCTTTTCATGTGTCTGTTGGCCATCTGAATTTCTTCTTTGGAGAGCTGTCTGTTCAGCTCCTCTGCCCATTTTTTAATTGGATTATTTGCTTTTTGTTTGTTGAGGCATGTGAGCTCTTTATATATTTTGGATGTTAACCCCTTGTCAGATATGTCATTTACAAATATATTCTCCCATACTGTAGGATGACTTTTTGTTCTGTTGATGGTGTCCTTTGCCATACAAAAACTTTCTAGTTTGATGTAGTCCCGCGAGTTCATTTTTGCTTTTGTTTCCCTTGCTCAAGGAGATGTGTTCAGGCAGAAGTTGCTCATGCTTATATTCAGGAGATTTTTGCCTATGTTGTCTTCTAAGACTTTTATGGTTTCATGATTTACATTCAGGATTGATCTGTTTTGAGCTTACTTTTCTATATGGGGATAGACAATCCAGTTTCATTCTCTTGCATGTAGCTGTCCAGTTTTGCAACACTAGCTGTTGAAGAGGCTTTTCCCCAGTGTATATCCATGGCTCCTTTACCATATATTAATTGACCATATATGGTTGGGTTTATATCAGGGCTCTCTAGTCTGTTCCATTGTTCTTTTGGTCTGTTCTTGTGCCAGTACCAAATTCTCTTGATTACTGTGGCTTTGTAGTAGAGCATGAAGTTGGGGAGCATAATTCATCCTGCTTTATTCTTCCTTCTCAGGATTGCTTTGGCTATTTGAGATATTTTGTGGTTTCATATGAATTTTGTAATGATTTTCTCTAGTTCATTGAAGAATGCTGTTGTTATTTTGATATGAATTCCATTGAATCTGTAGATTGCTTTAGGTAGGATGACCATTTGACAATATTACTTCTTCTCATCCATGAGCACTGGATGTGTTTCCATTTATTGGTATCTTCTTTAATTTCTCTCATGAGTGTCTTGTAGTTTTCAGAGTATAGGTCTTTCACATCCTTGGTTAGGTTTATTCCTAGGCATTTAATTCTTTTTAATGCAACTGTGAATGGAATTGTTTTCCTGATTTCTCTCTCTGCTACTTCATTGTTAGTGTAAAGGAATGCCACAGATTTCTGCATATTAATTTTGTATCCTGCAACTGTTGAATTCAGATATTAGATCTAGTAGTTTTGGAGTGAATTCTTTTGGGTTTTTTATTTTTTATTTTATTTTATTTTATTTATTTTATTTTTTTTCATTTTCTGGTACATGTGTATTTCTATAAATACGTAGAAAACATTCTGAAGGACACACGTGAAACCAATATCTGGTTACCTCCAAGCAGGGAGACCTGATTCAAAGGGAACCTCACTTTAATAAAATTTTTTTAAAAGTCTACTTTATTTTTAGTTTTAGGTTCACAGCAAAGTTGAATGGAAAGTGTAGAGGGTTCCCATAATCCCATATAAGGCAAGTTGAAGGACAGTTGCCCTATAGAGTTTTCTACATTCTAGATTCTGCTGACTGCATTCCTACATACTTCCTGTGAACTGGTAGTCAGATCTAGAATAGGGTTTTCAGATAGAATACAGGACACCAATTAAATCTGAATTTCAACTAAAAAATGAATAATCTTTTTAGTGTAAGAATGCCCCATGCAGTATGGTCATGTATTTTTGTTAGCTAAATTTAGCAACTGCAATCTAGAGGCTTGATCGCATTTCAGGATTGGTGTTTGGCAAAAATACATTCAATGCAGTGTTGGGTACTTTCATCAGGAGACACACACTAGTTGTTTCTCTTTTTTGTAATGTGAAGGATGAGCCAGGGATCCAGGTTTTTTCAGCTGGATGCATCCTTTATTAATGTAACCCCTAGCTTTTCACCTAATGATTTTGGCAGGTGACGGTCATTGCCCAGAACCATTACTTTATTGGATTTTGCAAAATAATGCTACACCAAGTCTATCATTCCTTCTGTACTCATTAGCCAATATTCTTTTTAAAAAATTTTTTTGGTAATCCATTCTCTCAATCTCTGTAACATATCACTTTCTTTTTTAATTTTTTTTATTTTTATTTTTTTGTAGATAATTATTTTTTATTGAAGGGTAGTTGACACACAGTATTACATTACATTAGTTTTAGTTGTACAACACAGTGATTCAACATCTATATACATGATAATTCTAGGTACCAGCTATCACCATACCAAGTTGTTACAATATTTTGACTATATTCCTTATGCTATACATTACATCCCGGTTACTTATTTATTTTACAATTGGAAGTGTGTATTTTTTTTGTGTGTGTGTGTGAGGGCATCTCTCATATTTATTGATCAAATGGTTGTTAACAACAATAAAATTCTGTATAGGGGAGTCAATGCTCAATGCACAATCATTACTCCACCCCAAGCCTAATTTTCGTCAGTCTCCAATCTTCTGAGGCATAACAAACAAGTTCTTACATGGAGAACAAATACTTACATAGTGAATAAGTTACATGGTGAACAGTACAAGGGCAGTCATCACAGAAACTTTTGGTTTTGCTCATGCATTATGAACTATAAACAGTCAGTTCAAATATGAATACTCATTTGGTTTTTATACTTGATTTATATGTGGATACCACATTTCTCTCTTTATTATTATTATTTTTAATAAAATGCTGAAGTAGTAGGTAGATACAAGATAAAGGTAGAAAAGATAGTTTAGTGTTGTAAGAGAGCAAATGTAGATGATCAGGTGTGTGCCTGTAGACTATGTGTTAATCCAAGCTAGACAAGGGCAATAAAACATCCACGTATGCAGAAGATTTCTCTCAGAACAGGGGGGTGAGGTTCTAAGCCTCACCTCTGTTGATCCCCAATTTCTCACCTGATGACCCCCCTGCGACTGTGCCTGTCTTAGGTTGTTCCTCCCTTGAGGAATCTTACCCATCTCTGGCTAACCAGTCATCTTCTGGGGCCATACAGGGAAATGTAAAGTTAGTAAGTGAGAGACAAGCCTTATTGTTTGAAATCTTTTGGGTTTTTTAATGTACAATATCATGTCATCTGCAAACAGGGACAGTTTAACTTCTTCCTTACAAATCTGGATGCCTTCTATTTCTTTGTGTTGTGATTGCCGTGGCTAGGACCTCCAGTACTATCTTGAATAGAAGTGGGGAGAGTGGGCATCCTTGTCTTGTTCCCAGTGTTAAAGGAGAAGCTTTCAGCTTCTCACTGTTAAGTATGATGTTAGCTGTGGGTTTGTCATATATGACCTTTATTATATTGAGGTACTCGCCCTCTATACCCATTTTGTTGAGAGTTTTTATCATGAATGGATGTTGTATTTTGTGAAATACTTTTTCAGCCTCTATGGAGATGATCATGTGGTTTTTGTCCTTTTTGTCCTTTTTTAATGTGGTGGATGATGTTGATGGTTTTTCGAATGGTGTGCCATCCTTGCATCCCTGGAATAAATCCTACTTGATCATGATGGATGATCTTTTTGATGTATTTTTGAATTCGGTTTGCTAATATTTTGTTGAGTATTTTTGCATCTATGTTCATCAGGGATATTGGCCTGTAATTTTCTTTTTTTGTGGTTTCTTTGCCTGGTTTTGGTATTAGAGTGATGCTGGCCTCATGGAATGAGTTTGGAAGTAGTCCCTCTTCTGCTCTTTGGAAAACTTAAAGGAGGATGGGTATTAGGTCTTCACTATATGTTTGATAAAATTCAGCTGTGAAGCCATCTGGTTCAGGGGTTTTTTTCTTAAGAAGTTTTTTGATTTCCAGTTCAATTTCAATGCTGGTAATTGGTCTGTTCAAATTTTCTGTGTCTTTCTGGGTCAGCCTTGGATGGTTTATTTTTCTAGAAATTTGTCCATTTCTTCTAGATTATCCAGTTTGTTAGATGTAATTTTTCATAGTATTCTCTAATAATTCTTTGTATTTCTGTGGTGTTTGTAGTGATTTTTCCTTTCTCATTTCTGATTCTGTTTATGTGAGTACACTCTTTTTTTCTTGATAAGTCTGTCTAGAGTTTTATCTATTTTGTTTATTTTATCAAAGAACCACCTCTTGCTTTCATTGGTTCTTTCTATTGTTTTATTCTTCTCGAGTTTCTTTATTTCTGCTGTCATCTTTATTATGTCCCTCCTTCTACTGACTTGGGGCCTCATTTGCTCTTCTTTTTCTAGTTTTGTTAATTGGGAGTTTAGACCACTCATATGGGATTATTATTCTTTCCTGAGGTAGGCCTGTATTGTAATATACTTTCCTCTTAGCATGGCCTTTGCTGCATCCCACAGATTTTTGTGTTGTTGAATTATTGTTGTCATTTGTCTCCATATATTGCTTGATCTCTGTTTTTATTTGATCATTGACCCATTGGTTATTTAGGAGCATGTTGTGTAGCCTCCATGTGTTTGTGGGATTTTTCATTTTATTTGTGTAATTTATTTCTTATTCCATACCTTTGTGGTCTGAGAAACTGTTTGGTAGAATTTCAGTCTTTTTGAATTTACTGAGGCTCTTTTAGTGGCCTAGTATATGATCTGTTTTTGAAAATGTTACATGTGCACTTGAGAAGAATGTGTATTCTGCTACTTTTGTGTTTAGAGTTCTGTAGATGTTTGTTAGGTCAATCTGTTCTAATGTGTTGTTCAGTGCCTCTGTGTCCTTACTTATTTTCTGTCTGGTTGATCTTTCCTTCAGAGTGAGTGGAGTGTTGAAGTCTCCTAGAATGAATGCATTGCATTCTATCTCCCTTTTAATTCTGTTAGTATTAGTTTCACATATGTAGGTGCTCCTTTATTGGGCATAAAAATATTTTTAATGGTTATATTTTCTTATTGGATTGACCCTTTTATCATTATGTAATGTCCTTCTTTGTCTCTTGTGACTTTATTTGTTTTGAAGTCTATTTTGTCTGATACAAGTACTGCAACTTCTGCTTTTTTCTCCCTGTTGGTTGCATGAAATATCTTTTCCCATCCCTTCACTTTTAGTCTGTGCATGTCTTTGGGTTTGAGGTGAGTCTCTTGTGGGGAGCATATTGATCAGTCTTGTTTTTTTATCCACTCAGTGACTCTACATCTTTTGATTGGTGAATTCAGACCATTTACATTTAGGGTGATTATCGATAGGTAGGTACTTATTGCCATTGCAGGCTTTAGATTCATGATTACCAACTGTTCAAGATTAACTTCCTTACTGTGTAAGAGTCTACCTTAACTCACTTAATATGCTATTATAAACACAATCTAAAGGTTCATTTTTTGTCCTCTTTTTTCTTCCTCCTCGATCCTTTATATATTACATGTCATATTCTGTATTCTTTGTTTATCCCTTGATTGACTTTGGGGATCGTTAATTTAATTTTGCATTTGCTTAATAATTAGCTGTTCTACTTTCCTTACTGTGGTTTTATTTCCTCTGGTGACAGCTATTAAACCTAGGAACACTTTCATCTATAGCAATCCCTCCAAAATACACTGTACAGACAGTTTGTGGGAGGTAAATTCTCTCAGGTTTTGCTTATGTAGAAATTGTTTAATCCATCCTTCAAATTTAAATGATAACCTTGCTGGGTAGAATATTCTTGGTCCAAGGCCCTTCTGCTTCATTGCATTAGATACATCATGTCAGTCCCTTCTGGCCTGTAAGGTTTCTACTGAGAAGTCTGATGATAGCCTGATGGGCTTTCCTTTCTATATGATCTTTTTTCTCTCTCTGACTGCTATTAATAGTCTGTCCTTATCCTTAATCTTTGCCATTTTAATTACTATATGTCTTGATGTTGTCTTCCTTGGGTCCCTTGTGTTGAGAGATCTCTGCACATCCATATCCTGAGAGAGTATCTCCTTCTACAGATTGGGGAAATTTTAGCAATTACCTCATCAAAGACACTTTCTATCCCTTTTTCTCTCTCTTCTTCTTCTGGTACTCCTATAATGAGAATATTTTTCCATTTGGACTGGTCACACAATTCTCTCAATATTCTTTTATTCTTAGAGATTCTTTTTTCTCTCTGTGCCTCAACTTCCTTGTATTCCTCTTCTCTAGTTTGTATTTCATTTACCATCTCCTGCACCATATCTAATCTGCTTTTAATACCCTCCGTTGTCCTCTTCAATGATTGGATCTCTGACCGGAATTCATTCCTGAGTTCTTGAATGTTTTTCTGTACCTTCATGAGCATGTTAATGATTTTTATTCTGATCTCCTTTTCAGGAAGATTCATGAAGTTGATGCCTTTTAAATCTTTCTCAGGAGTTGTATCAATAATCTTACTTTGAACCAGATTCCTTTCACCTTTCATATTTGTATATGGCACCCTCTAGTGCCAGAGACTCTTCTCTCTGGAGCTTCTCAACCTCTGAAGAAATGTTGGGGGTTGCAGGGTAGTGGTATTGGTGCCTAGGGGGAGGAAAAAACTTTTTCCTGCTTCCCAGCTACTATGCCTGTCTCCACTGCCTGAACCAGTGGGTCAAGTACACAGGTATAAGCTTCTATGCTTTGTGTTTGTAGTTGCTATAGACAGGTCTCCCCTCAGGCTTGCCTAACACCAGGGTGGGGTTTGCCAGTTTTAGAGCCAGGTCAGACTGGCCGGGAGAAAGGCACAGTAGGCTGTGTATCATGGAATGGGTCCTTGGAGCTGTGTAGCCAGCCAGGGATCTGGAGTGCCTGAAGATCGTGAAAGCTCCCAAACTGCTAGGCAGAGTGCACCCAGACAATTTTGTCTACCTGTCCTTTCTCCTGAGCAGTAAGCTCTGTGCAATCCATGCCCCTTTTAGAAGCTCTCTTGCTGTTAGGAAGTCTCTCAGACTTCCCGCCTTTCTTTTGTCCCAGAGCAGCTGGATATGGATCCCTGTTTTCCACAAGTGGTTGGAATCTCAGTCTCTCCAGGAATTCTGCCTTTATTAGCTTTCCAACTCCTAATCACAAGAGTACCATGCAAGCACCATGAAATGTAGGTTTGTGCTCCCAGAGTAGATCTCTGGAGTTAGGTATTCAGCAGTCCCAGGCCTCCACTTCCTCCCTGCTCTGTTTCCCTTCCTCCTGCCAGTGAGCTGGGGTGGGGGAGGGGCGTGGGTCCTGCAAGGCCACAGCTTTGGTACATTACCCTGTTCTGTGAGGTCTGCTCTGTTTTTCAGGTGTATGCAGTCTGGTGCAGTCCTCTTTCCTGTTGCTCTTTCAGGATTAGTTGTATTAATTATATTTTCAGATTATATGCAGTTTTAGGAGGAAGCCTCTGTCTCACGTCTCATGCTGCCATCTTTAATCTTTTTCCTTTGCTTTGTATTTCTCTTTTACTTAAAGATTACAAAGGGCTTTCACATTCACTATTTTATTCTTATTACTCTTTACTTCTTCCAGGAACCTTGTGAGGAAGATACAAAGATCACCCCTATTTTAAAGATGAGAAAACTGGTTCAGGTGAAGTTGGTTTCCCACAATCACAACTAATTTCAGCAATGGCAGTGGGGGTGCCACTATACTACCTAATGATGACATATCAAGTTTATGATATGGTGCTTCAGATTAAGTTTATTTTTGAATCAATAACAAACTATAGAAAAAACAAAAAATATATGAAAAAGTATTTATAGGTCATTTTTGAATAATAGAATCAGAACAACGCTGTAAGGGAGGAATAATTTCTCTTCTACCTTCATAGAGACTCCACTTGGGCCTATGAATTTAATTGACAGAAGATAGATTAATAGGAGAAAAGCATACAAGTTTTAATTATATATATTTTATATGTAAATGGAAATCTTCACACGAAAAATGAAGCCCAAAGAAACAGAATTGAATTATATATATATATATATAATGAATGACATAATATATATATATATGAATGACAATATATGTATGTATGTATGGCAATTTATGTATATAATGAATGACATAATATACATATGTATGTATATATGTATGGCAATTTTTCAAGTGCCATTAACTCAAAATAGTCAATATGCCAGAGTGGCACATTTTGGAGTCATGTTTTCTGAACTCCTTCAATGCAATTACTAACTGCTGATTTAACCAACTATATCATTGAATGTGTTTTGAGAATGAGAGTGGACAAATGTGGTATAAGCACAAGAGATCTAAAATATCAACTGCTATTATAGTAACCACATAGATAGCATTTTAAGTTTGTAAGTGAAAAAATAACAGCATAAATATATTAGAAATCTGAAGGTAAATACTAGAAAAACAGCTAAAAGAATTATCATTTTTGAAATCTAACAAAAAATATTTTTAAATTTCACTTACACTATAAGACACACCAAGATAGTTTTTCCCCATATTGCATCTTAAAGAAACTTTATTTATCAAGTCCTCATCAGCTCCAAGCTGCAGACCACTGCCCTGTATTTTTTTCATCTCTTTTTCCACCTTTAGTTTCCAAACCAATATAAACTTTGTCATCCACTTTCCTGTTTTGGGTGAAGTTTACCATCTGGTCATTTATATTGCTGTGTTCTCAATGTAATAGAGACATACGGCTAATGTTTCCTTAACCATGTTACTGTGTTGTCTCTGCTGCTATTGCATCTCCTGAATTTTAAAAGAATTATAATTGATTTAAAAATAGTACTGATTTTTAAAATATTGGTTAAGAGAATGGGATGTTATGATTTTATAAATACCATGAAGCAACCTTCAATTATGCATAATATTAATCATAGTAATGTGTCTGAATTGTTTAATGACAGCTACCATGTACTCTAGAGAAAGCAACATTTTTACTATCTAAAAGTTGATAAATTCCTGATTATATTATACAAGTACTGCCAACATACACATATCTTTATACTAGGGATCAATTTTTCTACAATTTACCAGTTGCTGTTTGAAATTACTGGAGAGGAAAACTTTTCTTCTACCTCTTAGGTTTAATAGTCAGGGGCCTGCAAATTCAACTAATAACAGATTAGCAAGAGGGAAAAAACATAGTTAACTACGTAGTTATGCACAGTGCGTGACTCAAAGATGTAGTTGGATTTTGGAGTTTAGATGCCTTCTTAATAGGGGATGGGGTACACATAAGAGAAAAAATGACTTTTTAAAAAGGTATCATTGATATACACTCTAATGAAGGTTTCACATGAAAAACTTTTTGGTTACTACATTCACCCATATTATCGAGTCCCCCCCCTTACCCCATTTAAGTCACTGTCGATCAGTATAATAAGGTGCCACAGAGTCACTACTTGTCTTCTCTGTGCTACGCTGTCTTTTCCATGACCACCCTACACCATGTGTACTAATGATAATACCCTTGAACCCCCTTCCCCTCTCTCCCAAACTACCATTCCCTACCGATCCCTCTGGTAACTGCTAGTCCCTTCTTGGAGGATATGAATCTGTTGCTGTTTTGTTCCTTCAGTTTTGCTTCGTTGCTATACTCCAAAAATGAGGGAAATCATTTGGCACTTGTCTTTCTCTGCCTGGCATATTTGATTGAGCATAATATCCTCCAGCTCCATTCACATTGTTGCTAATTTCTTTCTTATGGTTCAATAGTATTCAATTGTGTATATGTACCACGTCTTCTTAATCCATTCATCTACTGCTGGACACTTAGGTTGCTTCCATATCTTGGCTACTGTAAATGGTGCAGCAATAAACATAGGGATGCATGTGTCTTTTTGAATCTGAGAACTTCTTTTCTTTGGGTAAATTTCTACGAGTGAAATTCCTGGGTAAACTGGTATTTCTATTTTTAGTTTTTTGAGGAACCCCCATATTGCTTTCCACAATGGTTGAACTAATATACGTTCAGACCAACAGTGTAGGAGTGTTCCCCTTTTTCTGCATACTCATCAGCATTTGTTGTTCCTAGTCTTTTCGATGTTGGCCATCCTAACTGATGTGAGGTGATATCTCATTGTGGTTTTAATTTGCATTTCCCTGATAATTAGTGATGTGGAGCACGTTTTCATGTGCCTGTTGGCCATCTGAATTTCTTCTTTGGAGAAGTGTCTGTTCAGGCCCGCTGCCCATTTTTTAACTGGGTTATTTGCTTTTTGTGTGTTGAGGTGTGTGAGTTCTTTATGTATTTTGGGTGTTAACCCCATGTTGGATATGTCATTTGCAAATATATTCTCCCATACTGTAGGATGCCTTTTTGTTCCACTGATGGTATCCTTTGCTGTACAGAAGCTTTTTTTTTTTTTTGGTATCATTAATCTACAATTACAGAAAGAACATTATGTTTACTAGGTTCCCCTCTTCACCAAGTCCCCCCCACATACCCCTTCACAGTCACTGTCCATCTGCGTAGTAAGATGCTGTACAGAAGCTTTTTAGCTCGATATATTCCCATTTGTTCATTTTTGGTTTTGTTTCCCTTGCCCGACGAGAAGCGTTCAGGAAAAAGTTGCTCATGTTTATACTCAAGAGATTTTCTTCTAAGAGTTTTATGGTTTCATGACTTACATTAAGGTCTTTGATCCATTTAGAGTTTACTTTTGTGTATAGACTTAGACAATAACCCAGTTTCCTTCTCTTGCATGTAGCTGTCTAGTTTTGCCAACACGAGCTGTTGAAGAGGTTGTCATTTCCCCATTGTATATCCATGGCCCCTTTATTATATATTAATTGACCATATATGTTTGGGTTTATATCAGGGCTCTTTATTCTTCTGGATTGATCTATGGGTCTGTTCTTGTGACAGTACCAAATTATCTTGATTACTGTGGCTTTGTAGTAGAGCTTGAAGTCAGAGAATGTAATCTCCCCTGCTTTACTCTTCTCAGGATTGCTTTGGCTATTCGGGGTCTTTGGTGGTTCCATATGAATTTTAGAACTATTTGCTCTAGTTCATTGAAGAATGCCTTGGTATTTTCATAGGGATTGCACTGAATCTGTAGATTTCTTTAGGGAGGATGGCCATTTTGACAATATTAATTCTCCCTATCAATGAGCATGGGAAGTATTTCCATTTATTCATATCTTCATTAATTTCTCTCATGAGTGTCTTGTAGTTTTCAGTGTATAGATCTTTCACTTCCTTCATTAGATTTAATTATAGGTATTTTATTCTTTTTGATGCAACTGAATGGAATTGTTTTCTTGATTTCTCTTTCTGCTAGTTCATTGTTAGTGTGCAGGAATGTAACAGATTTCTGTGAATTAATTTTGCATACTGTGACTTTGCTGAATTCAGTTGTTAGTTCTGGTAGTTATGGAGTGGATTCTTTAAGGTTTTCTATGTACAATATCATGTCATCTGCAAACAGGAACATTTTAACTTTTCCTTACCAATCTGGATGTCTTCTATTTCTTTCTTTCTTTTTTAAAATCTTGGTATCATTAATCTACAATTACACGAGGAATATTATGTTTACTACACTCTCTCCATCACCAGGCACCCCCCCCCTGCACATACCCCATCACAGTCACTGTTCATCAGCATAGTAAGATGCTGTAGAATCACTACTTGTCTTCTCTGTGTTGTACAGCCCTCCCTGTGCCACCCCCCCATTATACATGCTAATCATAACGCCCCCTTTCTTATCCCCCCCCTTCCCACCCATCCTCACCAGTCATTTTCCTTTTGGTAACTGTTAGTCCATTCTTGGGTTCTGTGAGTCTGTTGCTGTTTTGCTCCTTCAGTTTTTTCCTTTGTTCTTATACTCCACAAATGAGTGAAATCATTTGATACTTCTCTTTCTCCACCTGCCTTATTTCACTGAGCATAATACCCTCTACCTCCATCCATGTTGTTGCAAATGGTAGGATTTGTTTTCTTCTTATGGCTGAATAATATTCCATTGTTTATATGTACCACATCTTCTTTATCCATTCATTTACTGATGGACACTTAGGTTTCTTCCATTTCTTGGTGATTGTAAATAGTGCTGCAATAAACATAGGGGTGCATATGTCTTTCTCAAACTGGGATGCTGCATTCTTCAGGTAAATTCCTAGAAGTGGAATTCCTGGGTCAAATGGTATTTTTATTTTGAGTTTTTTGAGGAACCTCCATACTGCTTTCCACAATGATTGAACTAATTTACATTCCCACCAGCAGTGTAGGAGGGTTTCCCTTTTTCTACAACCTCACCAATATTTGTTGTTTTTTTTCTTTTGGATGGTAGCAATCCTTACTGGTGTGAGGTGATATCTCATTGTGGTTTTAATTTGGATTTCTCTGATGACTAGCAATGTGGAGCATCTTTTCATGTGTCTGTTGGCCATCTGAATTTCTTCTTTAGAGAACTGTCTATACAGCTCCTCTGCCCATTTTTAAATTGGATTATTTGCTTTTTGTTAGTTGAGGTGTGTGAGCTCTTAGTATATTTTGGGTGTCAACCCTTTATCGGATCTGTCATTTCTAAATATATTCTCCCATACTGTAGGATGTATTTTTGCTCTGTTGGTGGTGTCTATTGCTGTACAGAAGGTTTTCAGCTTGTTATAGTCGCACTTGTTCATTTTTGCTTTTGTTTCCATTGCCCAGGGAGATACATTCATGAAGAATTTGCACGTGTTTATGTCCAAGAGATTTTTGCCTATGTTTTCTTCTAAGATTTTTATGGTTTCATGACTTACATTCAGGTCTTTGATCCATTCTGAATTTACTTTTGTGTATGGGATTAGACAATGATCCAGTTTCATTCTCTTACTTGTAGCTGACCAGTTTTGCCAGCACCAGCTGCTGAAGGGACTGTCATTTCCCCATTGTATGTCCATGGCTCCTCTATCATATATTAATTACCATATATGTTTTGGTTAATATCTGGACTCTCTATTCTGTTCCACTGGTCTGTGGCTCTGCTCTTGTGCCAGTACCAAATTGCCTTAGTTACCATATCTTTTTAGTAGAGCTTGAAGTTGGGAAGCGAAATCCCCCCTGCTTTATTCCTCCTTCTCAGGATTGCTTTGGCTATTTGGGGTCTTTTGTGGTTCCATATGAATTTTAGAACTATTTGTTCCAGTTCATTGAAGAATGCTGTTGGTATTTTGATAGGCATTGCATTGAATCTGCAGATTGCTTTAGGCAGGATGACCATTTTGACAATATTAATTCTTCCCAGTGAAGAGCATGGAATGAGTTTCCATTTGTTTGTGTCCTCTTTAATTTCTCTTAGGGTTGTCTTGTAGTTTCCAGGGTAATAGGTCTTTAACTTCCTTGGTTAGGTTTATTCCTTGGTATTTTATTCATTTTGATGCAATTATGAATGTAATTGTTTTCCTGATTTCTCTTTCTGCTAGTTCATCATTAGTGTATAGGAAAGCAACAGATTTCTGTATATTAATTTTGTATCCTACAACTTTGGTGAATTCAGATATTAGTTCTAATAGTTTTGGCGTGGAGTCTTTAGGGTTTTTTATGTACAATATCATGTCATCTGTAAATAGTGACAGTTTGACTTCTTCTTTACTAATCTGGATGCCTTGTATTTCTTTGTTTTGTCTGATTGCCATAGCTTGGACCTCCAGTACTATGTTGAATAACAGTGTGGAGAGTGGGCATCCCTGTCTTGTTCCCAATCTTGGAGGAAAAGCTTTCAGCTTCTCATTATTAAGTATGATGTTGGCTGTCGGTTTGTCATATACAGCCTTTATTATTTTGAGGTACTTGCCCTCTACATCCATTTTGTTGAGAGTTTTTTTTATCATGAATGTATGTTGAATTTTGTCAAATGCTTTTTCAGCTTCTATGGAGGTGATCATGTCTTTTTTCTCCTCCTTTTTTTTGAAGTGGTGTATGATGTTGATGGTTTTTAAAAAAATATTGTACCATCCTTGCATCCCTGGAATAAATGCACTTGATCATGATGTATTTGATGTATTTTTAAAATTCAGTTTGCTAATATTTTGTTGGGTATTTTTGTATCTATATTTATCAGGGATATTCATCTTTAATTTTAATTTTTGTGGTGTCTTTTCTTGGTTTTGATATTAGAGTAATGCTGGCCTCATAGAATGAGTTTGGAAGTATTCCCTCCTCTTGTACTTTTTGGAAAACTTTAAGAAGATAAGTATTAGGTCTTTCAATGTTTGATAAAACTCAGCAGTGAAGCAATCTGGTATAGGACTTTAATTCATAGCTAGTGTTTTGATTACCAATTCAATTTCATTGATGATACTTGGTCTCTTCAGATTTTCTTTCTATTCTTGAGTGAGCCTAGGAAGGTAGTATTTTTCTAGAATGTTGTCCATTTCTTCTAGGTTATCCATTTTGTTACCATATAATTTTTCATAGTATTCTCTAATAATTCTTTGTATTTCTCTGGTGTCCATACATATTTCCTTTTTCATTTCTGATTCTGTTTATGGGTGGACTTTCTTTCTTGATAAGTCTTGCTACAGACTTATCTATTTCATTTATTTTCTTAAAGAATCAGCTCCTGTTTTCATTGATTTTTTTCTATTGTTTTATTCTCAATTTCATTTAATTCTGCTCTAATATTTATCATGTCTCTCCTTCTACTGAATTTGGGCCTCATTTGTTCTTTTTCTGAGTTCATTAATTGTGAGTTTAGACTGTTCATATGGGACTGTTCTTTTCTGATGTAGGCCTGTACTGTAATATACTTGCCGCTTGGCACAGCCTTTGCTGCGTCCCACAGATTTTGTGGTGTTGAATTATTGTTGTCATTTGTTTCCATATACTGTTTTATCTCTGTTTTTTATTTGGTCATTGATTCGTTGATTATTTAGGAGCATGTTATTAAGCCTCTATGTGTTTGTGGGCTTTTTCATTTTCCTTGTGTAATTTATCTGTAGTTTCATACCTTTGTGGTATGAGAAGCAGGTTGTACAATTTCAGTTTTCTTGAATATACTGAGGCACTTTTTGTGGCCTAGTATATGATCGATTTATTTTATTTTATTTCATTTTTAATTTTGGTGTCATTAATCTACAATTACACAAGGAATATTATGTTTACTACACTCCCCCCATGACCAAGTGCCCCCACAAACCCCATTACAGTCACTGTCCATCAGCATAATAGGATGCTGTAGAATCACTACTTGTCTTCTCTGTGTTGCACAGCCCTCCCCATGCCCCCCCACATTATACATGCTAATCGTATTCTTTTTACCACCCCTTATCCCTCCCTTCCCACCCATCCTCCCCAGTCCCTTTCCCTTTGGTAACTGATAGTCCATTCTTGGGTTCTGTGTTTCTGCTGCTGTTTTGTTCCTTCAGTTGTTTCTTTGTTCTTATGCTACACAGATAAGTGAAATCATTTGATACTTGTCTTTCTCCTCCTGGCTTATTTCACTGAGCATAATATCCTCTAGCTCCATCCATGTTGTTGCAAGTGGTAGGGTTTGTTTTCTTCTTATGGCTGAATAATATTCCATTGTGTATATGTACCACATCTTCTTTATCCATTTATCTACTGATGGACACTTAGGTTGCTTCCATTTTTTGGCTATTGTAAATACTGCTGCAATAAACATAGGAGTGCATCTGTCTTTTTCAATTGGATTATTTGCTTTTTGTTTGTTGAGGTGCGTGAGCTCTTTATATATTTATATATGATCTTTTCTTGAAAATGTTCCACATGCACTTGAGAAGAATGTGTACCCTGGTGCTTTTGGATGGAATGTTCTATAGATGTCCGTTATGTCCAAGCGTTCTAATACGTTGTTCAGTGCCTATGTGTCCTTACTTATTTTCTATCTGGTTGATCTGTTCTTTGGAGTGAGTGGTGTGTTGAAGTCTCCTAAAATGAATGCTCTGCATTCTATTTCCCCCTTTAATTCGTTAGTACTGGTTTCACATATGTCAGTGATCCTGTGTTTTGTGCACAGATATTTATAGTAGTTATATTGTCTTGTCACACTCACCTTTTTATCATTATGTAATGTCCTTCTTTGTCTCATTACTTTCTTTGTTTTGATATCCATGTTGTCTGATACAAGTACTGAAATTCCTGCTTTTTGTCCCTATTATTTGCATGAAATATCTTTTTCCATCCCTTTACATTCAGTTTGTGTGTCTTTGGGTTTGAAGTGCATCTCTTGTAGGCAGCATATAGACGGATCTTGTTTTTTTTATCCATTCAGTGACTCTATGTCTTTTGGTTGGTGCATTAAGACCTGTTACATTTAGTGTGCTTGTTGGTATGTATGTACTTATTGTCATTGCAGGCTTTAGATTTGTGGTTACCAATTGTTCAAGGATATTACCCTTCCTATCTAACAGTCTAATTTAACTCACTTAGTATGCTATTACAAGCACAGCCCAAAGGTCCTTTTTATTGCCTCCTTTTTCTTCCTTCTCCATTCTTTTTATATTAGGTATCATGTTCTGTATTTTTTGTCTATTCCTTGATTGACTTTGGGGGTTAGTTGATTTCATTTTGCATTTGTTTAGTAATTAATTATTCTACTTTCTTTACTGTGGTTTTATTTCCCCTGGTGACAGCTATTTAGCCTTAGGAACACTTCTATCTATAGCAGTCCCTCCAAAATGTACTGTAGAGGTGGTTTGTGGGATGTAAATTCTCCCAGCTTTCCCTTATCCCAATATTGTTTGATCAGTGTTTCAAATTCAAATGATTGTCTTGCCAGATAAAGTAATCTTGATTTGAGGACCTTCTGCTTCATTGCATTAAATACATCATGCCAGTCCCTTCTGGCCTGTAAGGTTTCTGCTGAGAAGTCTGATGATAGCCTGATGGGCTTTCCTTTCTATGTGATCATTTTTCTCTCTCTAGCTTATTTTTAAAGTCTGTCTTTATCCTTGATCTTTGCCATTTTAATTATTATATATCTTGGTGTTGTCTTCCTTGGGTCCCTTGTGTTGGGAGATCTGTGTACCTCCATGGCTTGAGAGACTATCTCCTTCCCCAGATTGGGGAAACTTTCAGCAATTACCTCCTCAAAGACACTTTCTTTCCCTTTTTCTCTCTTCTTCTTCTTCTGGTACCCTTATAATGTGAATATTGCTCCTTTTGGATTGGTCACACAGTTCTCAATATTCTTTCATTCTTAGAGATCCTTTCTTCTCTCTGTGCCTCAGCTTCTTTTTATTCCTTTTCTCTAATTTCTATTCCATTTACCATCTTTTCTACTATATCTAATCTGCTTTTAAATCTCTCCATTGTATATTTCATTTCAGGTATGGAATTTCTTAATAATTGAATCTCCATCCTAATCTGTCCCTGAGTTCTTGAATATTTTTATGTGCCTCCATGAGCATGTTCATGATGTTTATTTTGAACCTTCTTTCAGGAAGATTTGTGAGTTCAGTTTCATTTGGCCCTTTTTCTGGTGTTTGTGAGATTTTGGTTTGCACTAGGTTCCTTTGACATTTCATATTTGTCTGTGGCGCCCTCTACTGCCCAGGTGCTCTAGTCTCTGGAGCTGCTCAGGCCCTGGAGTGATGTGGGGGTCATAGGGGAGTGGCGCTCATGTCTTGGGGGAGGTAAGAGCTTTTTCCTGCTTCCCAGCTGCAGTGTCTGTCTCCACTGTCATAACCAGTGGTCCGAGCATGCAGGTGTAAGCTTCTGTGCTTTGCATGTGTAGCTGCCTGACACCAGGGTAGGGTCTCCCTATTTGTGAGCTTGTGCCTATAGGCTAGGATTAAAGTGCAACAGGGAGCATATCACAGTGTGTAGCCTCGGAGCTGAGTTTCCATACAGGGGTATGGAACACCGGAAGCTTCTGAAAGTTACCAACCTGCTGGGTAGAGCATGCCCAGACAACATTGTTGACCTATCCCTTCTCCCGCTCAGGAAGCTCCATGCAAACTCCACCCCTTCAGCAGCCCTCTCACTACTAGGAAGCCTCTCAGACTGGTCCACCTTTCCTTTGTCCCACAGCTGCTGGCTGTTGATCCCTCTCCTCCATTAATGGCTGGAAACTCAGTCTCTTCAAGTATTCTGTATTGTCCTAGCTTTCCAACCCAACTAATCTCCAGAGCACCATGCAATGTATGTTTGTGCTCCCAAAGCAGATGTCCAGGGCTGGGTGTTCCACACTCCTAGGCTTCTACTCCCCTCCCTGCTCCATTTCTCTTCCTCCTGCTGGTGAGCTGAGGTGGGGGAAGGTCTTGTACCCCACCAGATAAAGGTTTTATTACGTTACCCTGTTTCTTGAGGTCTGCTCTGTTTTCCAGGTGTATGCAATCTGGCACAGCCTTCTTTCCTGTTGCTCTTTTAAGATTAGTTTTATTAACTGAATTTTCATACTATATGTGGTTTTCAGAGGAGTTCTCTGTCTCACCTCTCACAGTGCCATTTGAATCCCCAGATACTGTATTCTTTTTGGGGGAGGGTATGATTAATCTACAGTTACATGAGAAACATAATGGTTACTAGACTCCCCCCATATTCAAGTCCCCACCACAAACCCCATTACAGTCACTGTCCATCAGTGCAGTAAGATGCTATAGAATCACTATTTGTCTTCCCTGTGTTGTACATCCTTCCCTCTGTCTACCCCCTGCATTATGTCTGCTGATCATAATGCCTGTTTTCCCCCTTGTCCCTCCCTTCCCACCCATCCTCCCCAGTCCATTTTCCTTTGGTAACTGTTAATCCAGTCTTGGCTTCTGTGAATCAGCTTCTGTTTTGTGCCTTCAGTTTTTTCTTTGTTCTTATACTACACAGATGAGTGAAATCATTTCATACTTTTCTTTTTCCACCTGACTCATTTTACTGAGCTTAATACCCTCTAGCTCCATCCATGTTGTTGCAAATGGTAGGATGGTTTTCTTCTTATGGCTGAATAATATTCTATTGTGTATATGTACCACATTTTCTTTATCCATTCATCTACTGATGGACACTTACGTTGCTACCATTTCCTGGCTATTGCAAATAGTGGGGCAATGAACATAGGGATGCATATGTCTTTTTCCAAGTGGGCTGCTGCATTCTTCAGGTAAATTCCTAGAAGGGGAATTCCTGGGTCAAATGGTATTTCTATTTTGAGTTTTTTGAGGAACCTCCATACTGCTTTCCACAATGGTTGAAATAATTTACATTCCCACCAGCGTGTAGGAGGGTTCCCCTTTCTCCACATCCTCGCTAACATTTGTTGTTGTTTGTCTTTTTGATGGTGGCCATCCTAACTAGTGTGAGGTCATATCTCATTGTGGTTTTGATTTACATTTCTCTGATGATTAGTGATGTGGAGCATCTTTTCATGTGCCATCTGAATTTCTTCTTTGGAGGAGTTGTCTGTTCAGATCCTCTGCCCATTTTTTAATTGGATTATTTGCTTTTCGCTTGTTGAGGTGTGGGAGCTCTTTATATAATTTGGATGTCAACCCCTTATCGGGTATGTCATTTATTAATATATATTATGAATACACTGTAGGATCTCTTTTTGTTCTATTGATGGTGTCCTTTGCTGTACAATAGCTTTCCAGCTTGGTACAGTCCCACTTGATCATTTTTACTTGTTTCCCTTACCCAGGGAGATATGTTCATGAAGTAGTTGCTCGTGTTTATGTCCAAGAGATTTTTGCCTATGTTTTCTTCTAAGTTTTATGGTTTCATGATTTATATTCACGTCTTTTATTCATTTGAATTTACTATTGTGTATGGGGTTAGACAATAATCGTTTTATTCTCTTACAAATAGCTGTCCAGGTTTGCCAACACCAGCTGTTGAAGAGGCTGTCATTTCCCTATTGTATATCCATTGCTCCTTTATCATAAATTAATTGACCATATATGTTTGGGTTAATATCTGGACTCTTTTCTGTTCCACTGGTCTGTGGGTCTATTCTTGTGCCAGTACAAAATTGTCTTGATTACTGTAGCTTTCTAGTAAGGGTAGAAGTTGGGAAGCAAGTTCCCACCTGCCTTATTCTTCCTTCTCAGGATTGATTTGGTATTTGGGGTCTTTTGTGGTTCCATATGAATTTTAGAACTATTTTTTCCAGTTTGTTGAAGAACACTGCTGGTATTTTGATAAAGATTGCATTGAATCTGTAGATTGCTTTATGCAGAATGGCCATTTTGACAATACTAATTCTTCCCAGTGAAGAGCATGGGATGAGTTTCCATTTGTCAGTGTCCTCTTTAATTTCTCTTAAGAGTGTCTTGTACTTTTCAGGGTATAGGTCTTTAACTTCCTTGGTTAGGTTTATTCCCAGATATTTTATTCTTTTTGATGCAATTATGAATGGAATTGTTTACCTGATTTCTCTTTCTGCTAGTTCATCGTTAGTGTATAAGAATGCAACAGGGAGGGAGCCAAGATGGCGGCGTGAGTAGAGCAGTGGAAATCTACTCCCAAAACCACATATATCTATGAAAATATAACAAAGACAACTCTTCCTAGAATAAAGACCAGAGGACACAGGACAATATCCAGACCACATCCACACCTGAGAGAACCCAGCGCCTCACGAAGGGGGTAAGATACAAGCCCCGGCCAGGCGGGAGCCAAGCGCACCTCCCCCCATTACCCGGCGGGAGAAGAATAGGCAGAGCGGAAGGGAGACGGAGCCCAGGACTGATGAACACCCAGCCCCAGCCATCTGGGCCAGAGTGCAGCCACAGTGCATGCGCAGGGGGGCCCTGGATACTAGGGAAACAGGGCAGCAAGAACAGTGAGGGGGCACCGGAGGCCTGGCGCCTGAGGACACCAGAAAAGCGTGCGACCATTTTTTTTTTTTGTGGTCGTTGTTTTGTTTTGGCGGGTGCTTTTTGGAAGTCTTAAAGGGGCAGGGTGGGACACTTAATCCAGAGGTAGGGAATCCGGGGATCTCTGGGCACCCTAACCCCTGGGCTGCAGAGAGCAGGGAGGCCCCTTATGGAGATAAATAGCCTCCCAGCCACTCCCCCTCCAACGCAACTCCACCACTTTGGAGCAGTAGCCTGAACCAGGCCACACCCACAGCAACAGCGGAGATAAACTCCATAGCAGCTGGGCAGGAAGCAGAAGCCCTGTCTGCACGCAGCTGCCCAGCACAAGCTACTAGAGGTCGCTGTTCTCCCAGGAGAGGAGGGCCACAAACCAACAAGAAGGGAAGTTCTTCCAGCCATCACTCATCCCAGCTCTGCAAACTATTCCTATCACCATGAAAAGGCAAAACTACAGGCAGACAAAGATCACAGAGACAACACCAGAGAAGGAGACAGACCTAACCAGTCTTCCTGAAAAAGAATTCAAAATAAGAATCATAATCATGCTGACAGAGATGCAGAGAAATACGCAAGAGATATGGGATGAAGTCTGGAGGGAGATCACAGATGCCAGAAAGGAGATCGCAGAAATGAAACAAACTCTGGAAGGGTTTATAAGCAGAATGGATAGGATGCAAGAGGCCATTGATGGAATTGAAACCAGAGAACAGGAACGCATAGAAGCTGACATAGAGAGAGATAAAAGGATCTCTAGGAATGAAACAATATTAAGAGAACTGTGTGACCAATCCAAAAGGAACAATATCCGTATCATAGGGGTACCAGAAGAAGAAGAGAGAGGAAAAGGGATGGAAAGTATCTTGGAAGAAATAATTGCTGAAAACTTCCCCAAACTTGGGGAGGAAATAATCGAACAGACCACAGAAATACACAGAACCCCCAACAGAAAGGATCCGAGGAGGACAACACCAAGACACATAATAATTAAAATGGCAAAGATCAAGGATAAGGAAAGAGTTTTAAAGGCAGCTAGAGAGAAAAAGGTCACCTATAAAGGAAAACCCATCAGGCTAACATCAGACTTCTCGACAGAAACCCTACAGGCCAGAAGAGAATGGCATGATATATTTAATACAATGAAACAGAAGGGCCTTGAACCAAGGATACTGTATCCAGCACGACTATCATTCAAATATGATGGTGGGATTAAACAATTCCCAGACAAACAAAAGCTGAGGGAATTTGCTTCCCACAAACTACCTCTACAGAACATCTTACAGGGACTGCTCTAGATGGGAGCACTCCTAGAAAGAGCACAGCACAAAACACCCAACATATGAAGAATCGAGGAGTAGGAATAAGAAGGGAGAGAAGAAAAGAATCTCCAGACAGTGTATATAACAGCTCAATAATTGAGCTAAGTTAGGCAGTAAGATACTAAAGAGGCTAACCTTGAACCTTTGGTAACCACGAATTTAAAGCCTGCAATGGCAATAAGTACATATCTTTCAATAGTCACCCTAAATGTTAATGGGCTGAATGCACCAATCAAAAGAGACAGAGTAATAGAATGGATAAAAAAGCAAGACCCATCTATATGCTGCTTACAAGAAACTCACCTCAAACCCAAAGACATGTACAAACTAAAAGTCAAGGGATGGAAAAACATATTTCAGGCAAACAACAGCGAGAAGAAAGCAGGGGTTGCAGTACTAATATCAGACAAAATAGACTTCAAAAAAAGAAAGTAACAAGAGATAAAGAAGGACATTACATAATGATAAAGGTCTCAGTCCAACAAGTGGATATAACCATTATAAACATAAACGCACCCAATAAAGGAGCCCCAATATATGTGAAGCAAATACTAACAGAATTAAAGGAGGAAATAAAATGCAATGCATTCATTTTGGGAGACCTTAACACACCACTCACTCCAAAGGACAGATCCACCAGACAGAAAATAAGTAAGGACACAGAGGCACTGAAAAACAGACTAGAACAGATGGACATAATAGACATCTATAGAACTCTACATCCAAAAGCATCAGGATATATAGATTCTTTCTCAAGTGCACATGGAACATTCTCCAGAATAGACCATATACTAGGCCACAAAAAGAGCCTCAGAAAATTCCAAAAGATTGAAATCCTACCAACCAACTTTTCAGATCACAAAGGCATAAAACTAGAAATAAACTGTACAAAGAAAGCAAAGAGGCTCACAAACACATGGAGGGTTAACAACACGCTCCTAAATAATCAATGGATCAATGACCAAATCAAAATGGAGATACAGCAATATATGGAAACAAATGACAACAACAACACTAAGCCCCAACTTCTGTGGGACACAGCAAAAGCAGTCTTAAGAGGAAAGTATATAGCAATCCAAGCATATTTAAAAAAGGAAGAACAATCCCAAATGAATGGTCTAATGTCACAATTATCGAAATTGGAAAAAGAAGAACAAATGAGGCCTAAGGTCAGCAGAAGGAGGGACATAATAAAGATCAGAGAAGAAATAAATAAAATTGAGAATACTAAAACAATAGCAAAAATCAATGAAACCAAGAGCTGGTTCTTCGAGAAAATAAACAAAATATATAAGCCTCTAGCCAGACTTATTAAGAAGAAAAGAGAGTCAACACAAATCAACAGTCAGAAACGAGAAAGGAAAAATCACGACGGACCCCACAGAAATACAAAGAATTATTAGAGAATACTATGAAAACCTATACGCTAACAAGCTGGGAAACCTAGGAGAAATGGACAACTTCCTAGAAAAACACAACCTTCCAAGACTGACCCAGAAAGAAACAGAAAATCTAAACAGACCAATTACCAGCAACGAAATTGAAGCGGTAATCAAAAAACTACCAAAGAACAAAACCCCCGGGCCAGATGTATTTACCTCAGAATTTTATCAGACTTACAGGAAAGACATAATACCCATTCTCCTTAAAGTTTTCCAAAAATAGAGGAGGGGGGATACTCCCAAACTCATTCTATGAAGCTAACATCACCATAATACCAAAATCAGGCAAAGACCCCACCAAAAAAGAAAACTACAGACCAATATCCCTGATGAATGTAGATGCAAAAATACTCAACAAAATATTAGCAAACCGAATTCAAAAATACATCAAAAGGATCATACACCATGACCAAGTGGGATTCATTCCAGGGATGCAAGGATGGTACAACATTCGAAAATCCATCAACGTCATCCACCACATCAACAAAAAGAAGGACAAAAACCACATGATCATCTCCATAGATGCTGAAAAAGCATTTGACAAAGTTCAACATCCATTCATGATAAAAACTCTCAGCAAAATGGGTATACAGGGCAAGTACCTCAACATAATAAAGGCCATATATGATAAACCCACAGCCAACATCATACTCAACAGCGAGAAGCTGAAAGCTTTTCCTCTGAGATCGGGAACAAGACAGGGATGCCCACTCTCCCCACTGTTATTTAACATAGTACTGGAGGTCCTAGCTATGGCAATCAGACAAAACAAAGAAATACAAGGAATCCAGATCGGTAAAGAAGAAGTTAAACTGTCACTATTTGCAGATGACATGATACTGTACATAAAAAACCCTAAAGATTCCACCACAAAACTACTAGAACTGATATCGGAATACAGCAAAGTTGCAGGATACAAAATCAATACACAGAAATCTGTGGCTTTCCTATATACTAACAATGAACCAACAGAAAGAGAAATCAGGAAAACAACTGCATTCACAATTGCATAAAAAAAAATACCTATGTATAAACCTAACCAAAGAAGCGAAAGACCTATACTCTGAAAACTACAAGTCACTCTTAAGAGAAATTAAAGGGGACACTAACAGATGGAAACTCATCCCATGCTCGTGGCTAGGAAGAATTAATATCGTCAAAATGGCCATTCTGCCCAAAGCAATATACAGATTTGATGCAATCCCTATGAAACTACCAGCAACATTCTTCAGTGAACTGGAACAAATAATTCAAAAATTTATATGGAAACACCAAAGACCCCGAATAGCCAAAGCAATCCTGAGAAAGAAGAATAAAGTAGCGGGGATCTCACTCCCCAACTTCAAGCTCTACTATAAAGCCATAGTAATCAAGACAATTTGGTACTGCACAAGAACAGAGCCACAGACCAATGGAACAGACTAGAGAATCCAGACATTAACCCAGACATATATGGTCAATTAATATTTGACAAAGGAGCCATGGACACACAATGGCGAAATGACAGTCTCTTCAGCAGATGGTGCTGGCAGAACTGGACAGCTACATATAGGAGAATGAAACTGGACTATTGTCTAACCCCATATACAAAAGTAAACTCAAAATGGATCAAAGACCTGAATGTAAGTCATGAAACCATTAAACTATTGGAAGAAAACATAGGCAAAAACCTCTTAGACATAAACATGAGTGACCTCTTCTTGAACATATCTCCCTGGGCAAGGAAAACAACAGCAAAAATGAATAAGTGGGACTATATTAAGCTGAAAAGCTTTTGTACAGCAAAAGACACCATCAATAGAACAAAAAGGAACCCTACAGTATGGGAGAATATATTTGAAAATGACACATCCGATAAAGGCTTGACGGCCAGAATATATAAAGAGCTCACACGCCTCAACAAACAAATAACAGATAACCCAATTTAAAAATGGGCAGACGAACTGAACAGACAGTTCTCCATAAAAGAAATACCGATGGCCAGCAGACACATGAAAAGATGCTCCACATCGCTAATTATCAGAGAAATGCAAATTAAGACTACAATGAGGTATCACCTCACACCAGTAAGGATGGCTGCCATCCAAAAGACAAACAACAACAAATGTTGGCGAGGCTGTGGAGAAAGGGGAACCCTCGTACACTGCTGGTGGGAATGTAAGTTAGTTCAACCATTGTGGAAAGCAGTATGGAGGTACATCAAAATGCTCAAAACAGACTTACCATTTGACCCAGGAATTGTACTCCTAGGAATTTACCCTAAGAATGCAGCAATCAAGTATGAGAAAGATCAGTGCACCCCTATGTTTCTCGCAGCACTATTTACAATAGCCAAGAATTGGAAGCAACCTAAATGTCCATCGATAGATGAATGGATAAAGAAGATGTGGTACATATACACAATGGAATACTACTCAGCCATAAGAAAAGGGCAAATCCAACCATTTGCAGCAACATGGATGGAGCTGGATGGTATTATGCTCAGTGAAACAAGCCAAGCAGAGAAAGAGAAATACCAAATGATTTCACTCATCTGTGGAATATAAGAACAAAGGAAAAACTGAAGGAACAAAACAGCAGCAGAATCACAGAACTCAAGAATGGACTAACAGGTACCAAAGGGAAAGGGACTGGGGAGGATGGGTGGGTATGGAGGGATAAGGGGGGGAGAAGTAGGGGGGTATTAAGATTAGCATGCATGGGGGTGTAGGAGAAAAGGGAGGGCTGTACAACACAGAGAAGGCAAGTAGGGATTCTACAACATTTTGCTATGCTGATGGACAGTGACTGTAAAGGGGTTGATAGGGGGGACCTGGTATAGGGGAGAGCCTAGTAAACATAATATTCATCATGTAAGTGTAGATTAGTGATACCAAAAAAAAAAAAGGCTGTTCCTGTGTGGTAACCTCCAATGAGTTCTACACAAGGGTATAAAGGGCATATAAAAGTGTAGGCAAAGGGTCTGTTTGTGTTTATACAGAGGATCAAAGCATAATTGGGCTACCCCGAAAATGACCTAAGATACGATATGAAAAAGAACTTCCAACATCAGCACTCTCTGGAAGACTCATGCCAGAAGATGATCATCAAAAAACCCCAACAAAGATCCACGCACTGCTACAGCTGTAGATGCACTCATCCCACCAGCTCCTGGACTTGCCGTGGGAATGAAGAAGGAGATATCTAAGCTGGCCTGTGCATACAGTAAAACAACAAATTTGACTGGATCTATACTGTTGGAACTCAACCAAGAATTAGGAGAAGTGCAAATTGTAGTGCTCCAAAATCTTACAACTACAGACTATTTACTGTTAAAAGAACATATGGGATGTGAACAGTCCCCAGGAATGGGTTGTTTTAATTTGTCTGATTTCTCTCAGACTGTTCAAGTTCAGTTGGACAACATCCACCATATCATAGATAAGTTTTCACAAATGTCTAAGGTGCCTAACTGGTTTTCTTGGTTTCACTGGAGATGGCTGGTAATTACAGGTATGCTTTGGTTATGTAACTATACTCCTATTATGTTAATGTGTGTGCGCAATTTAAGAAGTAGTTTAAAACCTATACATGCTAAAGTTACTCTACAAGAAGATATGTCAAATAAATCAATCTTCCCATGTTTTCTTCCACCTGCTACTTCTATAACTTTTCTTCTTCCTTCCTAATTACAACCCTTAAATAGAATTCGTGCCTCATATCAAATTTACCAAGTATCATAATTCTTCCAAGTGGTAAAGATACCTCAAGACAAATGCTGGGCATAGAAGCCACAGGGCATAAACATGCAAAGAAGTAAAAAGCTAATCATTTCAAACAATAAGGCTTCTCTCTCACTTACCAACTTTACATTTCCCTGTACGGCCCCAGAAGATGACTGGTTAGCCAGAGACAGGTAAGATTCCTCAAGGGAGGAACAACCTAAGACAGGCACAGTCGCAGGGGGGTCATCAGGTGAGAAATTGGGGATCAACAGAGGTGAGGCTTAGAACCTCACCCCCCCTGTTCTGACAGAAATCTTCTGCATACGTGGATGTTTTATTGCCCTTGTCTAGCTTGGATTAACACATAGTCTACAGGCACACACCTGATCATCTACATTTGCTTTCTTACAACACTAAACTATGTTTTCTACCTTTATCTTGTATCTACCTACCACTTCAGCATTTTATTAAAAATAATAATAATAAAGAGAGAAATGTGGTATCCACATATAAATCAAGTATAAAAATCAAATGAGTATTCATATTTGAACTGACTGTTTATAGTTCATAATGCATGAGCAAAACCAAAAGTTTCTGTGATGACTGCCCTTGTACTGTTCACCATGTAACTTATTCACTATGTAAGTATTTGTTCTCCATGTAAGAACTTGTTTGTTATGCTTCAGAAGATTGGAGACTGACAAAAATTAGGCTTGGGGTGGAGTAATGATTGTGCATTGAGCATTGACTCCCCTATACAGAATTTTATGGTTGTTAACAACCATTTGATCAATAAATATGAGAGATGCCCTCACACACACACAAAAAAAATACACACTTCCAATTGTAAAATAAATAATAACCAGGATGTAATGTATAGCATAAGGAATATAGTCAAAATATTGTAACAACTTGGTATGGTGATAGCTGGTACCTAGAATTATCATGTATATAAATGTTGAATCACTGTGTTGTACACCTGAAACTAATGTAATGTAATACTGTGTGTCAACTACCCTTCAATAAAAAATAATTATCTGAAAAAAAGAAGAATGCAACAGATTTCTGTATATTAATTTTGTATCCTGCAACTTGCTGAATTCAGATATTAGTTCTAGTAGTTTTGTAGTGGAGTCTTTAGGGTTCTTTACATACAATATCATGTCATCTGCAAACAGTTTGGCTTCTTCCTTACCAATCTTGATGCCTTTTATTTCTTTCTGTTACCTGATTGCCGTGGCTAGAACGTCTGAAACTATGTTGAATAAAAATGGGAGAGTGGGCATCCTCGTCTTGTTCCTGATCTGAAAGGACAAGCTTTCAGCTTCTCGCTGTAAAGTATGGTGTTGGATGTGCGTTTGTCATATATGGCCTTTATTGTGTTGAGGTACTTGCCCTCTATACCAATTTTGTTGAGAGTTTTTATCATGAATGGATGTTGAATTTTGTCAAATGTTTTTTCAGCATCTGTGGAGATGACCATGTAGTTTTTGTCCTTTTTGTTGATGTGGCAGATGATGTTGATGGATTTTTGAATATTGTACCATCATCTTTGCATCCCTGAGATGAATCCCACTTGATCATGGTGGGATTCCCACTTGATTGAAAACTGAATTTTTGAATTCGGTTTGCTAATATTTTGTTGAGTATTTTTGCAACTATGTTCATCAGAGATATTGGTCTGCAGTTTTCTTTTTTGATGCGGTCTTTGCCTGTTTTTGTTATTAGAGTGATGCTGGCTTCATAGAAAGAGTTTGGAAGTATTCGTTCCTCTTCTATTTTTTGGAAAATTTCAAGGAGAATGTGTACTATGTCTGATAAAATTCAGTGGTGAATCCATCTGGCCCAGGGGTTTTGTTCTTGGTTAGTTTTTTGATTACTGATACAACCTTGTTGCCGGTAATTGGTCTGTTCAGATTTGCTTTTTCTTCCTTGCTCAGTCTTGGAAGGTTGTATTTTTCTAGGATGTTCTCCATTTCTTCTGGGTTATCTGTCTTATGAGCATACAGATTTTCATAGTATTCTCTAATAATTCTTTGTATTTCTGTGGTGTCCGTCATGATTTTTCCTCTCATTTCTGATTCTGTTTATGTGTGTTGATTCTCTTTCTCTTAACAAGTCTGGCTGGGTTTATATATTTTGTTTACGTTCTCAAGAAACCCACTCTTGGTTTCATTGATTTTTTTCTATTGTTTTTTCTTCTCAATTTTATTAATTTATTCTATGATCTTTATTATGTCTATACTTCTGCTCACTTGGGGCCTCATATGTTCTTTTACCAGTTTCTATAATTGTGACTTTAGACTATTCATTTGGGATTGTTCTTCCTTCTTTAAATATGCCTGGATTGCTATATACTTTCCTCTTAGAACTGCCTTCGCTGTGTACCACAGAAGTTGGGTTATTGTGCTGTTGCTGTAATTTGTCTCCATATATTGCTTGATGGCTATTTTAATTTGGTCATTGATCCATTAATTATTTGGGAGCAAGTTGTTAAGCCTCCATGTGTTTGCGGGCCTTTTTGTTTAATTTGTACTATTTATTTCTAGTTTTATACCTTTGTGGTCTGAGAAGTGGGTTGGTACAATTTCAATGTCTTTGAATTTACTGAGGTTCTTTTTGTGGCCTAGTATGTGGTCTATTCTGAAAAATGTTGCATGTGCACTTGAGAAGAATGTGTATACTGCTGCTTTTGGGTGTAGTCTTCTGTATATGTCTATCAGGTCTGTCTGTTCTAGTGTGTTGTTCAGTGCCTCTGCATCCTTACTTATTTTCTCTCTGGTTGATGTGTTTGGTGTGAGTGGTGTGTTGAAGTCTCCTAAAATGAATGCATTGCATTCTATTTCCTCCTTTACTTCTGTTAGTACTTGTTTCACATATGTAGGTGATCCTGTGTTAGGTGCATAGATATTTATAATGGTTATATCATCTTGTTAGACTGTCCCCTTTATCCTTATGTAATGTCCTTTTTTATCTCTTGATACTTTCTTTGTTTTGAAGTCTGTTTTTCCTGATATAAGCACTGCAACACCTGATTTTTTCTCCCTATTTTTTGCATGAAATATCTTTTTCCATTCCTTCAATTTTAGTCTCTGTATTTCTTTCGATTTGAGGTCAGTCTCTTGTAAGGAGCATATAGATGGGTCTTGCTCTTTTATCCATTCTATTCCTCTGTGTCTTTTGATTGGTGCATTCAGTCTATTTACATTTTGGGTGATTATCGATAGACATGTACTTACTGCCATTGTAGGCTTTGGATTCATGGTTACCAGAGGTTCAAGGGTAGATTTTTACTTTCTAACTGTCAAACTTAACTCTCTTCTTACGCTTTTATAAACACAGTCTGATGATTCTTTATTTCTCTCCCTTCTCATTCTTCCTCCTCCATTCTTTATATATTAGGTATTTTATTCTGTAGTCTTTTGTGTTTCTTTGAACTGCTTTTGTGAATAGTTGATTTTATTTTTTGCCTTTATTTAGCATTTGTTGTTCTCCATTCTTTGCTGTGATTTTATTTTCTCTGATGACTTCTATTTGGCCTAAGGAGTGCTTCCATCTAGAGCAGTCCCTCTAAAATACCCTGTAGAGGTAGTTTGTGGGAGCAAATTCCCTTAACTTTTGCTTGTCTGGGAATTGTTTAACCCCTCCTTCATATTTAAATGATAATCGTGCTGGATACAGTATCCTTTGTTCAAGTCCCTTCTGTTTCATTGCATTAAATATATCATGCCATTCTCTTCTGGCCTGTAAGGTTTCTGTTGAGAAGTCTGATGATAGCCTGATGGGTTTTCCTTTGTAGGTGACCTTTTTTCTCTCTCTGGTTGCCCTTAATATTCTGTCCTTGTCCTTGATCTTTGCCATTTTAATTATTATGTGTCTTGGAGTTGTCCCCCTTGAGTCCCTTATTTTGGGAGATCTGTGGGCTTCCATGGTCTGAGAGACTTTTGCCTCCACCAGATTGAGGAAGTTTTCAGCCATTATTTCTTCAAAAACAGTTTCTATCTCTTTTTTTGTCTCTTCTTCTTCTGGTACCCATGTAATGCAAATATTGTTCTGTTTGGATTGGTTGCAGAGTTCTCTTAATATTCTATTTTTTTCTTCTTTTTTTAAAGTTTGCTATCATTAATCTACAATTATATGAAGAATACTATGTTTACCAGGCTTCCCCCTTCACCAAGCCCCCCCCCCCGACACTATAGTCACTGTCCATCAGCATACCAAGATGCTGTATAATCACCACCTGTCTTTGTGTTGTATAGCCCTCCTCGCAGCACCCTACAACACTATACATGCTTTTCTTAATGCCCCCTTTCTTTTACCCCACCCTTATCCATCCCTTCCCACCCATCATCCCCAGTCCCTTTCCCTTTGGTTACTGTTAGTCCATTCTTGGGTTCTGTGATTCTGCTGCTGTTTTGTTTCTTTTATTTTTCTTTGTTCTTATACTCCACATATGAGTGAAATCATTTGGTACTTGTCTTTCTCTGCCTGGCTTATTTCACTGAGCATAATACCCTCTACCTCCATCCATGTTGTTGTAAATGGTAGGATTTGTTTTCTTCTTATGGCTGAATAATATTCCATCATGTATATGTACCACATCTTCTTTATCCATGTACTGATGACACTTAGGTTGCTTCCATTTCTTGGTTATTGTAAATAGTGCTGTGATAAACATAGGGGTGCATCTGTCTTTTTCAAACTGGAGTGCTGCATTCTTAGAGTAAATTCCTATAAGTGGACTTCCTGGGTCAAATGGTATTTCTATTTTGAGCTTTTTGAGGAACCTTCATACTGCTTTCCACAATGGTTGAACTAATTTACATTCCCACCAGCAGCGTAGGCGGGTTCCCCTTTCTCCACAACCTCGCCAATATTTGTTGTGGTTTGTCCTTTGGATGATAACTATCCTTACTGGTGTGAGGTGATATCTCATTGTGGTTCTAATTTGCATTTCTCTGATGACAAGTGACGTGGAGCATCTTTTCATGTGTCTGTTGGCCATCTGAATTTCTTCTTTTGAGAACTGTCTATTCAGCTCCTCTGCCCATTTTTTAATTGGATTGTTTGCTTTTTGTTTGTTGAGGTGTGTGAGCTATTTATATATTTTGGATGTTAACCCCTTGTCAGATATGTCATTTACAAATATATTCTCCCATACTGTAGGATGACTTTTTGTTCTGTTGATGGTGTTCTTTGCTGTACAGATTTTCAGCTTGATATAGTCTCACTTGTTCATTTTTGCTCTTTTTTTCACTTGCCCAGGGAGATACATTCAAGAAGAGGTCACTCATGTTTATGTCTAAGAGATTTTTGCCTATGTTTTTTTCCAAGAGTTTATGGTTTCATGACTTACATTCAAGTCTTTGATCGATTTTGAATTTACTTTTGTGTATGGGATTAGACAATGATCCAGTTTCATTCTCTTCCATGTAGCTGTCCAGTTTTGCCAGCACCATCTGTTGAAGAGACTGTCATTTCCCCATTGTATGTCCATGCCTCCTTTATTGAATATTAATTGGCCATATATGTTTGGGTTAATGTTTGGAGTTTCTATTCTGTTTCATTGGTCCGTGGTTCTGTTCTTGTGCCAGTACCAAATTGTCTTAATTACTGTGGCTTTGTAGTAGAGCTTGAAGTTGGGGAGTGAGATCCCCCACAGTTTATTCTTCCTTCTCAGGATTGCTTTAGCTATTGGGGTCTTTGGTGTTTCCATTTGAATTTTTGAACTCTTTGTTCCAGTTCATTGAAGAATGCTGTTGGTAATTTGATAGGGATTGCATCAAATATGTATATTGTTTTGGGCATGATGGCCATTTTGACAATATTAATTCTTCCTAGCCAGGAGCATGGGATGAGTTTCTATTTGCTAGTGCCCTCTTTAATTTGTCTTAAGAATGTCTTATAGTTTTTAGGGTATAGGTCTTTCACTTCCTTGGTTAGGTTTATTCCTAGGTATTTTATTCTTTTTGATGCAATTGTGATTGGAGTTGTTTTCCTGATTTCTCTTTCTATTGGTTCATTCTTAGTATATAGGAAAGCCACAGACTTCCGTGTGTTAATTTTGTATCCTGCAACTTTGCTAAATTCCAATATTATTTATAGTAGTTTTGGGGTGGATTCCTTAGGGATTTTATGTACAATGTCATGTCATCTGCAAACAGTGACAGGTTTAACTTCTTCTTTACCAATCTGGATGCCTTGTATTTCTTTGTTTTGTCTAATTGCCATGGCTAGGACCCCCAGTACTATGTTGAATAACAGTGGGGAGAGTGGGCATCCCTGTCTTGTTCCTGATCTCAGAGGAAAAGCTTTCAGCTTCTCTCTGTTGAGTATGATGTTGGCTGTGGGTTTATCATATATGGCCTTTATTATGTTGAGGTACTTGCCCTCTATACTCATTTTCTTGAGAGTTTTTATCATGAATGGATGTTGAATTTTTCGAATGCTTTTTCGGCATCTATGGAGATGATCATGTTGCTTTTTTCCTTCTTTTTGTTGATGTGATTGATGATGTTGATGGACTTTCGAATGTTGTACCATCCTTGCATCCCTGGGTTGAATCCCACTTGGTCATGGTGTATGATCCTCTTGATGTATTTTTGAATTCGGTTTGCTGATATTTTTTTGAGTATTTTTGCATTTATGTTCATCAGGGATATTGGTCTGTAGCTTCCTTTTTTGATGGGGTTTTTGCCTGGTTTTGGTATTCGGGTGATGTTGGCTTCATAGAATGAGTTTGGGAGTATTCCCTCCTCTTCTATTTTTTGGAAAACTTTGAGGAGAATGGGTATTAAATCTTCTCTGTATGTCTGAAAAAATTCCTAGGTAAATCCATCTTGCCCGGGGTAGTGTTTTGATTACCGCTTCAATTTCATTGCTGGTAAATGGTTTGTTTTGATTTTCTGTTTCTTTCTGGGTCAGTCTTGGAAGGTTGTATTTTTCTAGGAAGTTGTCCATTTCTCCTAGGTTTTTCAGCTTGTTAGCATATAGGTTTTCATAGTATTCTCTAATAATTCTTTGTATTTCTGTGGGGTGCGTTGTGATTTTTCCATTCTCGTTTCTGAATCAGTTGATGTGTGTTGATTCTCTTTTTCTCTTAATAAGTCCGTCTAGAGGCTTATCTATTTTGTTTATTCTCTCAAAGAACCTGCTCTTGGTTTCATTGATTTTTTCTATTGTTTCATTCTTCTCAATTTTATTTATTTATTCTCTGATCTTTAATATGTCCCTCCGTCTGCTGACCTTAGGCCTCATTTGTTCTTCTTTTTCAAATTTCTATAATTGTGACATTAGACTATTAATTTGGGATTGTTCTTCCTTCTTTAAATATGCCTGGATTGCTATATAGTTTCCTCTTAAGACTGCTTTTGCTGTGTCACACAGAAGTTGGAGCTTTGTGTTGTTGTCATTTGTTTCCATATATTGCTGGATCTCCATTTTAATTTGGTCATTGGTCCATTGATTATTTAGTAGCATGTTGTTAAGTCTCCATGTGTTTGTGAGCCTTTTTGCTTTCTTTGTACAATTTATTTCTAGTTTTATACCTTTGTTGTCTGAAAAGTTGGTTGGTAGGATTTCAATGTTTTTGAATTTACTGAGGCTCTTTTTGTGGCCTAGTATGTGGTCTATTCTGGAGAATGTTCCATGTGCACTTGAGAGGAATGTGTATGCTGTTGATTTTGGATGTGGAGTTCTATAGATGTCTATTAGGTCCATCTGTTCTGGTGTGTTGTTCAGTGCCTCTGTGTCCTTACTTATTTTCTGTCTGGTGGATCTGTCCTTTGGCGTGAGTGGTGTGTTGAAGTCTCCTAGAATGAATGCATTGCATTCTATTTCCTCCTTTAGTTCTGTTAGTATTTGTTTCACGTATGTTGGTGCTCCTGTATTGGGTGCATAAATATTTATAATGGTTATATCCTCTTGATGGACTGAGCCCTTTATCATTATGTAATGTCCTTCTTTGTCTTTTGTTACTTTCTTTATTTTGAAGTCTGTTTTGTCTGATACCAGAATTGCAACACCTGCTTTCTTCTCTTTGTTTTTTGCATGAAATATCTTTTTCCATCCCTTGACTTTAAGTCTGTGCATGTCTTTGTGTTTGAGGTGAGTCTCTTGTAAGCAGCATATGGATGGATCTTTCTTTTTTATCCATTCTATTACTCTGTGTCTTTTGATTGGTGCATTCAGTCCATTTACATTTAGGGTGATTATTGAAAGGTATGAATTTATTGCCATTGCAGGCTTTAAGTCTGTGGTTACCAAAGTTTCAAGGTTAGCTTCTTTACTATCTTACTGTCTAACTTATCTCGCTTATTGAGCTATTTTAAATACTGTCTGATAATTCTTTAGTTTTCTCCCTTCTTATTCCTCCTCTTCCATTCTTCATATGTTGAGTGTTTTGTTCGGTGCTCTTTTTAGGAATGCTCCCATCTAGAGCATTCCCTCTAAGATACACCGTGTGGTGTGTGGTGGTTTGTGGGAGACAAATTTCCTCAACTTTTGCTTGTCTGGGAATTGTTTAATCCCTCCTTCATATTTAAATGATAATCGTGCTTGATACAGTATTCTTGGTTCAAGGCCCTTCTGTTTCATTTTGTTAAATATATCATGCCATTCTCTTCTGGCCTGTAAGGTTTATGTTGAGAAGTCTGATGATAGCCTGATGGGTTTTCCTTTGTTAGGTGACCTTTTTTTTTTTTAACACTCTGTCCTTGTCTTTGATCTTTGCCATTTTAATTATTATGTGTCTTGGTGTTTCCCTCCTTGGGTCCCTTGTCATGGAAGTTCTGTGTGCTTCTGTGGTCTGACAGGCCATTTCCTCCCCCAGTTTGGGGAAGTTTTCAGCAATTATTTCTTCAAAGACACTTTCTGTCCATTTCTCTCTCTCTTCTTCTTCTGGTACTCCTATAATGTGAATATTGTTCCATTTCAATTGGTCACACGGTTCTCTTAATATTTTTCATTCCTGGAGATCCTTTTATCTCTCTCTGAATCAGTTTCTCTGCGTTTCTGTTTCCTGATTTCTAGTCCACTAATGGTCTCTTGCATCTCATCCATTCTGCTTTGAAGTCCTTCCAGAGATTGTTTTATTTCTGTATTTTCCCTCCTTAGTTCTTGCATATTTCTCTGCAAGTCCATCAGCATGGTTATGACTTTTATTTTTGAATTCTTTTTCAGGAAGTTTGGTTAAATCTATCTCCCCAGATTCCTTCTCAGGGACAGATGTGGAGGATGTCTGTTTAGTCTGGTCTGGATCAAATTTTTCTGACTTTTCATGTTGATAGATGTAGTGGTATGCTGTTGTCTTGTCTGTCAGCTAGGAGACCCAAGACTCTTACTACTTGCTCCTGGCCTTTCTTTACAGGGGCAATGGCGACCCCTAGCGACTTGTGTTGGGTAGGTGTGCATAGACTGGATCTCTGTTTCTTGCCTGGCCACTATGGAGGAAGCTCCCTTACTGTGGGTGTGGCCAGCCTCAGGCTGCTACTCTGCTTTGATGGGGCCATGCCAGAGGGGTAATGGGTGGGAGGTTGTTTATCGCCATGAGGGGTGTCAGAGCTGAGCTGTGCTGCTGCCCAGGGGGTTAGTGCGCCCAAAGTTCCCCGGGATTCCCAGCTGCTGGGCTATGTGTCCCGGGATGCTTCAGTCTGGCTGTGAGGCTCCTGTCCCTTTAAGACTTTCAAAGAGCACTCAGTTTTCTTTATCCCAGGGGCACCAGCTGCGGGGACCTGCTCACAGTTCTTACTGTCCTGTTTCCCTAGTTTCCAGCACCCCATGCATGCACTGTGTTTCTGTGCTCTGGTGCAGATGACTGGGGCTGGGTGTTTAGCAGTCCTGGGCTCCCTCTCCCTCCCTGCTCCAACTCCTCTCCTCCCACCGGGAGCTGGGGTGTGGGGCGCTTGTGTCCCACCAGGCCACGGCTTGTATCTTATCCCCTTCACAAGGCGCTGGGTTCTCGCAGGTGTAGATGTAGTCTAGTTGTTGTCCTGTGTCTTCTGGTTTCTCTTTTAGGAATAGTTGTATTTGTTGTATTTTCAAAAATATATATGTTTTTGGGAGGAGATTCCCACTGTCCTACTCATGCCGCCATCTTGGCTCTGCCTATCTCTTAATATTCTTTCATTCCTAAAGATCCTTTTATCTCTCTCTGCCTCTGCTTCCCTGTATTCTTGTTCTCTGATTTCTATCCCATTAACAGTCTCTTGCTCTTTGTCCAGTCTGCTCTTAAGACCTTCTATTGATTGTTTCATTTCTGTTATCTCCCTTTGGACTTCATCCTTTAGCTCTTGCATATTTATCTGCAGGTCCATCAGCATGGCTATGACTTTTATTTTGAATTATTTTTCATGAAAATTGGTTATATCTATCTCACCAGGCCCTCTCTCTGGGGTTGTCTAAGTGATTTTTGACTGGACCACATTCTTCTGCCTTTTCATGGCTATAGAATCGGTCCCAGGCAGGTGGCACGTGTGTCAGCTGGGATAACAAAGTCCCTTCCTGCTTGCTGGTCCCCTTGCCCTTCTCCACTGCCTCTGTTGGTTACCTGCACACAGGGAGCAGTCTCTGGGATAATCTCCTGAGCTGCCTTGTGTGGGGAGGCCCTCTGGATAGCCTAGGGCACCTTGGGCATCGCATATGTGCTGGGTGTGTTCTCCTGTGAGAACAGCACCACTTCGTGCCTTCCGGACCTTTCTCCAGCTTCCTATGTCTGTGTCGGGCAGCTGCACACCAGTGGCAGCCTCTGGGTCTGTCCTGTTTAGCTGCGTGCTGGGAGAAGACTCTGTGTTTGCTGTGGGCAGGGCTGTTCTCCAGGTGCTCTGCAGCTGTGGCAGGTCGGCCCGTTTACTTGCATCACCAGCTGGGGGGAATGAATGGTAGGCTTCTTATTGTTGTGAGGGGTTTCTGGGCTGCATTACCCCCCAGGGGGTTAGGGGGCCTGAAGTTCCTTAAGATTCCCAGCCTGCTGGGCTGAGTGTGCCAGGATGATTTTTGTCCAGCTGTTAAGTCTTTGTCCCTTTAAGACTTTTAAAAAGCACCTCCTTTTCTTTTGTCCCAGGGGAGCCAGCTGTGGGGACCTGCTCGCAGTCTCTGTCTCGGACTTTACTTTTCCATTTCTCTAATATCCAGCACACCATGGAATGTGTGTCTGTGCTCCCAGTACAGATTACTAGGGCTGGTTATTTAGCAGTCCTGTTCTTCTACTCCCTCCCCACTCTGATTCTCTTCCGCCCAGTGAGCTGGGGTGGGGGAGTGATCAGATCCTACTGGGTCACAGCTTTATATCTTACCCTTTTCGTGAACTGATGAGTTCTTGTAGATGTAGTTTTAGGCTGGCTGTTTTACTGTATCTTCTGGTCTCTCTTTTAGGAATAGTTGTCTTTGTTGTATTTTCAAATATATATATGGTTTTGGGAGGAGATTTCCACTGCCCTACTCACACTGCCATCTTGTGCCCTCTCCCAGATACTGTATTCTTGAACATTTGTATCTCATTCCTAAATTCCTCCCTGAGTTCTTGAATCTTTTTCTGTCCCTCCATGAGCATGTTTATGATTTTTATTTTGAAATCTCTTTCAGGAAGATTGATAAGTTCAGTTTCACTTGGCCCTCTTTCCAGTGTTTGTGGGATTTGGTTTGAAACAGGTTTCTTTGACATTTCATATTTGTAGGTGCCACCCTCTAGTGCCCAGAAACTCTACTCTCTGGAGCTCTTCAGCTCCTGGAGCTATGGTGGGGGTCACAGCAGAGCAGCTCTGGTGCCTGTTGGGAGGAAGGAGGTCTTGCCTGCTTCCCAGCTGCAATGCCAGGATCAGTGGGCCAAGCACACAGTAAGAAGCCTGTATGCCTTGCATTTGTGGCTCCCGTAGGTGGGGCTGACCTCTGGCTGACCAGGGCACAATGGCAGGGGCAGCCAGTTTGTGAGCTTGTGCCAGCTGGAAGGAAGGCGTGACAGGCTATGTATCACAGTGGGGGGCCTCGGAGCTGCATAGCCAACCAGGGGGATGGAGCCCCTGAAGCTCCTGAATGTTCCCAACCTGCTGAGCAGAGTGTGCTTGAATAATTTTGTCCACCTGTCCTTTCTTCTGTGCAGCAAGCTCTGTGCAGTTCTTGCCCCTTTAGCAGGCCTCTTGCTGTTAGTCAGTCTCTCAGACTGCCGACCTTTCTTTTGTCCCAGAGTGGTTGGATGTGGATCCGTTTTCCACAAGTGGCTGGAATGTCAGTCTCTCCAATTATTCCACTTGTCTTAGCTTTCCAACCCCCCTAATCTCCAGAGCACTATGTAAGTAGGTTCGTGCTCCCAGAGCAGATCTCCAGGGCTGGGTGTTCAGAAGTTCTAGTCCTCCACCCGTTCCCCTCTCCATTTCTCTTCTTCTCTCTGGTGAGCTAGGTTTGGGGAAGGGCTTGGGTACCTCCATATCACGACTTTGGTATGTTAACCTTTTCTTTGAGGTCTGCTGGTTTCCCCAGGTGTAGACAGTCTGCCGCAGCCTTCTTTCCTGTTGCTCTTTCAGGATTTGATGTATTTGTTATATTTTCATATTATATGTGGTTTTGGGAGGAGGTTTCTGTCTCACCTCTCACACTGCCATATTTAATTCCTCTTGAGAACAAATGACTTTTGGGAAAAATAAGTGGGCCCTTAGGAGAATAGACCACATACACGATAGTTTTATGATGTCTGTTTAGGTGATTTCTTATCCAAGTGCTGACTTGTGCTGACTCCTCATCTTCGGTGATAAGAGTTATTTTCTCTTGTGAAACTCCTTGGGAGGGGATTCATGACTGCAAAGTTCGTTTGGGAGGCCTTGTTTTTGGCAAAATAAGGGAAGCTGAGAAAAAGCCTCTTCCTCTAGCAGTTGATTTTCAAATGTATTCAGCTCAAGATAACTTTTATGGCACTGTTGCATGTATTCTGGACCCCTTAAAATTAATAATAAAAAGTATGTTTAAGTTGCCTATATTTGCATATTAAATTCTGGAAAGATACACACAAAACTAATAATAGTGGTTACTTCTAAGTGGTTAATAGATCTGAGCCTATAAGGAAAAATAATGAGATAGAGATTTTTCACTGTTCCATGTATCTATGTGTATGTTTACATATATATATATATATATATATATATATATATATATATATATATATATGTATTCAGTCAATCCTCATTATTCAAAGACTTTACATATGTGAATTCACCTAGTTAATTTATTTGTAATCTCCAAATTAATAATCCATTCAATACAGCACTTTGCAATCATCTGCAGAAATGTGCAAAGTGACACAAAATTTGAGTCTCTCTAATGCATGTTCCTGAAGTTGAACAAGATGATACTTTGCCTTCTTGTTTCAGCTCTCATTTTGTAAATAAGTGTCCTTTTGTGGATTTAGAACCTAATTAAATATTTTTGTGTTTTTTTTGGTGATTTTATTTTTTAAAATGGATAGTGCTATCTAGTTTTCCTAAACATAAGAAATGTGTGATGTGCCTTAGGTAAGCTGTGTTCAGGCATGTGCTACAGTGCTGTTGGCTGAGAGTTCAATGTTAGTGAATCAACAAAATACATTGAATAAGGTGTCTTTAAGTAGAACCATACATAAAGCAAAGTTATGTCTTAATCAATTGATGTAAATGTTGTGACCAGACTTGACAGGAACCTAACCCTGTATTTACCTTAGAAGCAATGGTTCATTAATCAGTAATTCAGTGTTCACAATATTATTTGCACATAACTATTGAAAATAGTGAGAATTGACTGTTATAAACTGACAGGTTTCATAACATGCTACTCTAAAATATTGCAACTTGGAATATTGAATATTTTAATTTAAGGAATATGAGAAATGACAGGTACAGGAAAGGTTCTCTTACTTGCCTCTTTTCCCATGAAGCATTCATAGAAACAACAGGGACTGTAAGGACTCTGTGACTTCCCCCTTATCTTCTGAAGTAGGTCATAATACCCTCATGAAGGGTTCCTCTCTATAGCTGAAGGAAAGGAGAATTCTTATCTCCAAAGACATAGGGATGCTAAGAGGAATCCAAATGAATAGCCTTGCTAAGGTCTCCCCTATTACTACCCTTAGTGCATAAATTATGTTCTATCACATTTTCCCAGGACTTTCCCCCACTAATCAAACCTAATATAAAAATGCTCAAGTTAAGCTATTTTTTCCAGTCTTCATTTCCTCATGAAGTCTCCTGTTTCATGTAAAACATCTGTAAAATAAATTTGAATGCTTTTTTATTGTTAATATTTCTTCTGTTAGAGCAATTTACAGGACTCCAGTTAGAGAACTTAGAAGGGTAATAGGAAAAATATACTTTTCCCCTTCCCTACAATACTTTTTTAGTTTTGAGCCATGGGAATGTATTAGCGCTACTAAAAATTAAGCAATAAAAAATTAACCTCAGAAACTGAAAGCTACCTGAATATTATAAAAGTTTAACGTCCTTGTTGGGAGAAAAAGATGGCAGGGTAAGAAGGCAAGGTGGAAACCTCCTCCCAAAACCACATAAAAGAAGAAAATACAGCAAATACAACTAAACCTGAAAATGACCTGAAGACTGCAGAACAGACCACCTACACCTGGAGAAGAAGAGAAGACCACAGAAAAAGGTAAAGTGGAAGAACTGTGATCAAGTGCGACCCAAGCCCTTGGCAGGAGGAGGAAGAACAGAGTGGTGGGATGATAGGAGCCCAGGAACTCTGCATTCCTGGCCCTGGAGATCTGCTCCAGAAGCATTTGTCCATATTACCTCAGATCATGGTGCTAGTGGAGCTGCTGGACACCAGGGACAGTTGGAACACTCTGGAAGGTTGAGACTCCAGGCACTTGTGGAGGACAGCCATGCTCCACTGGTCTTGAGATCCAAAGAAGAGGCAGCAATTTGAAAGACTTGACAGCAGCAGAGGGGATCCAGAGGGTCAAGCATTTGATGTAGCTATCTCTGCAGGAGAAAAGGCAGGTGGATGTTACCTCCCCAGCCCTCCCTAGGCCCAACAAGTCGGGGAATCTTGGAAGCCCCAGATGTTCCATTTCTCTTGCTGGAAACTCATCCCTGAGGCACCCTCTGTGTGCACTGCCATAAAGCCAACCCACTCAGCCCAGCAACAGTGTCAGACTTTGCTGCCTTTCAGACAGAGGTGGACTCCTAGCTTTCTTGGCTGTTTCAGCCCAACTGGGGAGGTTCCTACAGGAGTGAGCCCCAAGAGCTCTTCCACCCCCTGGGTTTCCAAGCCCAGTGCTGTGAATCCTTCCCTGCACACCCCACTAACCTGCACCCCCACCATTGTTGCAGGGCAGGCATCAAGTGGCTCCATCCACAGTGAACCCAGCAGAGGTCTCTAATCACAAAAGTGGCTAAGGGAATCTTCCATTGCTGCAGACTTAGATGAGTACTGGTAGACAGACAGAAAGGTGGCCCTACCCATTGCACACCAACAGCAACTGGGGCTACCACAAGTAGGACCAGGCATTGGAGAGTAAAGAGTCTTGAAATTCTGGAAATCATAAGATTTCTCCATCATAAAGCTGTTACTTTACAGGCCAGAAAGCATAGCAGATTCATCTAATATAATGGAAGAAACACAGAAACCTTGACAAAATGAGGCAGAGGAATATGTTCAAGGACAAGACACCAGAATGAGGGCTAGATGAAACGGAGATCACCAATGTTCTTGATAAAGATTTAGAAGTAAAAGTCTAGGGAAAATGGAAATTACATAGCCAGGATCCTCACCTGATCCTAATCTACCCACGTGTACATGTGATGTTGTAATACTTAGCTTACTGCATTGGTGCATGCGTGTATACCCCTTGACGATAAGCCATTATTGCCTGTTTTGCTATACAAAGAGTTCCACCCAGTGCTAAGAGCAGAGCTTAGAGAAAAAAACAAGAAAGAAGGAAAGAGGAGAGCAAAGGCTGGAGGCAAGGGCAGAGCCTGGAGTGGAGACAGAGCCTGGGCAGAGGCTAAACCAGAAGCAGATTCAGAGTGCTTGACCTACTGCTGTGAGAACAAAGCTTGGTATAAACCCTTTTTACCCCCAACATTTCATTGTCATTTTTCAGCCTCACCGAATCCATAATGAACTTGCCTGGGACTGAAATCCTGAGGTGAGACAAAGTTATAAATATGCTCAATGATTTACAGAAAAGTATTCAAGATCTCAGAGATAATCTTTCTAGCTCTTCAGGTGCTAGATAGAAAACCTGAAAAAGAGCCTTTCAGAGCTGAATAATTCAGTAACTGAAATGAAACTTACAATGGAGGAAATTAATAATACATTACTGCAAGTAGGAGAGACAGTAAATGAGATGGAAATTAGAGAACAGGAACACAATGAAGCTGAGGAACAGAGAAAGAAAGGATCTCTAGGAATGAAAGAATAATGAGAGCTGTGTGATCAATTCAAGTGAAACAATATTTCTGTAATAGGAGTATCAGAAAGAGAAGAGAGAGAAAAAGGGATAGAAAGTCTCTTTGAGAAAATAACTGTTCAAAAGTTCCCCAATCTGGGGAAGGAAATAGACACATGGTTCACAGAAGCACAGAAAGCCCCTAACAAAAGGAACCCCAGGAAGCCAACACCAAGACACATAATAATTAAAATGACAAAGATTAAGGGTAAGGAGAGAGTACTGAAAGCATCCAGAGAGAGAAAAAAGATTATAAGGGAAAACCCATCAGGCTACAGCAGACTTCTCAACAGAAACTTTACAGGCCAGAAGGGAGTGGCATGAAATATTCAGTGTACTGAAACAGAAGGTCCTTCAACCAAGGATCCTCTACCCAACAAGATTATCATTCAGATTTGAAGCAGGGATTAAACAATTTCCAGATAAACAAAGGCTCAAGAAATTTGTAACAACTAAGCCAGCATTACAGGATATGTTAAAAGGACTGCTATAGATGGAAATGTTCCTAAGGCTAAATAGCTTCCACCAGTAAAAATAAACCCACAGTAAAGGTAGTCGACCAATTACTCTCCAAGAGAGTATGAAATTAAAACAAAATAAAATTAGCAAAAACCAGTCAAGGGACACACAAAACATGCACACTAATACATAAAGTGTGGAGGAGGAAGAAGAAAAAGGTACCTTTGGATTGTGTTTGAATTAGAGCGATCAGCAACTTAATTAAGATTGTTTTATAGTCAGGAAGCTGCACTTGAGTCTTTGGTAACAACAAACCTAAAGCCTACAATAGATACAAAAAAAATAAAGAAAAATCCAAACACAATGCTAAAGCAAATCATCAATAACAAGAATATAAGAAAGGAAGAAAGAAACAGAAGAGCTAGAAAAAAAACAGAAAACAACAAAATGGCAATAAGTACACTCCTATCAATAATCACTTTAAATGTAAATAGAATAAATGGCCCAATCAAAAGACATACAGTGACAGAATGGGTTAAGAAACAGCACCCATTTTATGCCCCCTACAGGAGAATCATTTCAGACCTAAAGACATACAGACTAAATGTGAAGGGATGGAAAAAAGATATTTCATGAAAATAATAGGGAGAAAAATGCAGTAGTAGCAGTACTTAGACAAAATAGATTTCAAAACAAAGAAAGTAACAAGAGACAAGGATATTACATAATAAAAAAGGGTCAGTCAGACAAGACGATATAACCATTGTAAATATCCATGTGCCCAACATAGGAACACCTGAATGTGTAAAACAAATAAGAATGAAATGGGGAAATAGATTATAACATGCTCATTTTAGGAGACTTTAACACACCTCAATAGCCAGATCAACCAGACAGAAAATAAATAAGGAACAGAGTTGTTGAACAGTGCATTAAATCAGATGGACTTAACAGATATCTACAGAACATTCCACCCAAAGACAGCAGGATACATATTTTTCTCAAGTGTACATGGAACATTCTCTGGAATAGATAAGATACTGGGCCACAAAAAGGGCCTCAATAAATTTAAAAAGATTGAAATTGTATCAAGCAGCTTCTCTGACCACAATGGTATGATACTAGAAACAAATAACACAAAGAAAACAAAAAGCCTACAAACACATGGAGGCCAAATAACATTCTTCTAAATAATCAATACATCAATGACCAAATTAAAACACAAGTCAAAAAATACATGGAGACAAATGAAAAGAAAAACCCAACAGCCCAAAATCTGTGGTATGTGGTGATCACAGTTCCAAGAGGACAGTACATAGCAATACAAGCCTACCTCAGGAAACAAGAACAATCCCAAATAAATAGTCTAAACTCACAATTAGAGAAATTAGAAGAAGAACAAATGAAACACAAAGTTAGGAGGAGAAGGGACATAATAAAGATAAGAGCAGAAATAAATAAATAAAATGGAGATGAATAAAACAATAGAAAAAAATCAGTGAAACCAGGAGCTGGTTCTTTGAGAAAATGAACAAAATATGTAAGTCAGACTTATCAAGAAAAAAAAGAAAAAGTATACACATAAAATCAGATATGAAGAAAGAATAATCACAATGATACCACGGAGATCCAAAGAATCTTTAGAGAATACTATGAAAAATTATGTGGCAATAAATTGAATAACCTAGAAGAAATGAACAAATTCCTATAAAAATACAACCTTCCAAGATTGACTCAGGCAGAAACAGTAAATATGAATAGACCAATCACCAGCAATTAAATTGAATTGGTAATAAAAAAAAAATCCAAAAAACAAAATTCCACGACCAGATGTCTTCACAGCTAAATTCTACCAAATGTTTAAAGAAAAGCTAATACCCATCCTTCAAGTATTCCAAAAGGTAGAAGAGGAGGAAATACTGCCAAAATTGTTCTATGAGGGCAGCATCACTTTAATACCAAAATCAAAGGCAACACATACAAAAAAGAAAATTATAGACCAATATCTCTGATGAACACAGATGTAAAAATCCTCAACAAAATATAAGCAAAATGAATTTAAAAATATATCAAAAGGATCATGCATCATGACAAGTGGGATTTATTCCAGGGATGCAAGGATTCATAAATAAATATTCATAAATCAATTAATATCATACACCACATTAACAAAATGAAGGATAAAAACCACATGATTATCTCAATAGATGCTGAGAAGTCATTTAAAAAAATTCAACATCCATTCATAGATAAAAGCTCGGAACAAAATGTGTTTAGAGGGTATGTATATAAAAATAATAAAGGATATATATGACAAACCCACAGCCAACATCATACTTCATAACAAAACACTGAAAGCTTTTCCTCTAAGATCAGGAACAAGAAAAAGATAAAAATAAAAGAGTGGTTCCATCACTTTTATTCAACTTGGTACCGGAGGTCCTAGCCATGGTAATCAGACAACCCAAAGAGATAAAAGGCATCCAAGTTGGTAAGGAAGAAATTAAACTGTTGCTGTTTGCAGATGACATAATATTATATGTAGAAAACCCTAAGTACTCTACCGAAAAAGCTATTAGAACTAATAACTGCATTCACCAAAGTTGCCAGATACAAAACTAATACAGAGAAATCTGTTGCATTTCTGTATACTAATAAAAAACTAGCAAAAAGAGAAATCAGGAAAATAACTCCATTTGCAACTGCATCAAAAAGAATAAAATACCTATGAAGAAACCTAACCAAGGAGGTGGAAGAGCTGTACTCTGAAAACTGTAAAATACTCATGAGGAAATTAAAGAAGATATCAGTAAGTGGAAATCTACCCCATGCTCATGGATAGGAAGAATTAATATAGTCAAAACAGCCATCCTGCCCAAAGCAATGTACATAAACAATGTATTTCATGCTAACCCTATCAAATACCAGAAACACTTTTCAATGAAGTAGAACAAATAGTTCTAAAATTCATATGGGACCACAAATAACCAAAATAGCCAAAGCAATCCTGAGAAAGAACAAAGCTGGGGTGATTATGCTCCCTGACTTCAAGCTCTACTACAAAGCTACAGTAATCAAAACAGTTTGATACTGGCATAAGTACAGATCCATAGATCAATGGAACAGAATAGATAGAGCCCAGATATAAACCAATGCATATATGGTCAATTAATATACGATAAAGGAGCTATGAATAAACCAATGGGGAAAAGACAGCCTCTTCAACAACTGGTCTGGGAAAATTGGACTCTACATGTAAGAGAATGAAACTGGATTATTGTTTACCTCCATACACAAAAATAAACTTGAAGTGGATCAAAGACCTGAATTTTCATCATGAAACCATAAAATCTTATATGAAGACAGGCAAAAATTTCTGAACACAAGTAGGGGCAATTTTTTTCTTGGACACATAACCTCAGGCAAGGGAAACAAAACAAAAAATGAACAAGTGGGACTATATCAAATTACAATGCTTCTACACAGCAAAAGCAAAGGAAACCATCAGCAGAACAAAAAGGCAACCTACAGTATGGGAGAATATACTTGTAAACAACTCACCCGATAAAGTGTTAACATCCAAAATATATGAAGAACTCATATACCTCAAAACCAAAAAAGCAAATAAACCACTTTAAAAAATGGACAGAGGACCTTGTACTTCCAGGGGAACATATGTTCCCAGCCAGGAGAAAATTACCTTTGAAGCCAAAATCAGTGACAGGGAGAAATAAAGTGGGAGAAACCCATTTATTGCTTACAAGAAGTCATACACTTCTGCTCACCTGTGTCTCTAGTGACCCTGCTGCGAAAAGGGACCCCAACCAACCTCACCCATCCAGATATGCCCTTGCTCCCCCTTGTAATCACCTATGACATGGAGATGGAATACTTCTCTCCACCTCCTGGAAACACCTACTGATATGGAGATGCGCTAAGGCCAGGTGGGAGATTCTGGAAATATTGGGATTTTGCAAAGAGACCTGAACAGACATTTCTCCAAAGAAGAAATACAGATGATGAACAGGCAAATGAACAGATGCTCCACATCACTAATCACTGGGGAAATGTAAATTAAAACCACAATGAGCTATCACCTCACATGAGTTAGAATGGCCACCATCCAAAGACAAGAAATAGCAAATGCTGGCAAGGATGTGGAGAATGGCAGGTCTCCAGCACTGCTGGTGAGGATGTAAATTGGTGCAGCCACTGTGGAAAACAGTATGGAGGTTCCTCAGAAAGCTAAAAGTACAAATACTATTCAATCCAGTACTTTCACTTCTAGGAATTTACCCAAAGAAAACAAAATCTCTGATTCAAAAAGATATGTGCACCCCTATGTTTATTCCTGCACTATTTGCGATTGCCGAGATATGGAATCAACCTAAGTGTCAATCAATAGATGAATGGATGAGAAGATGTGGTACATGTACAGTAAGAGATCCTGCCATTTGCAACAATATGGATAGCTCTAGAGGGTATTATGCTTAGTGAAATAACCCAGGTGGAGAAAGACAAATACCATATGAGTTCACTTATTTTTTTATAATATAAAAACAAAGCAAAAAAGAAGGAAGAAAACAGCAGTAGATTCATAGATACTGAGAAGTGACCAGTGGGTACCAAGGGGGAGTGGTTGTGGTGCCAGGGGAGGGGGAATTTAAAAAATTGTATTCTTATATTCTTATTTTTTGCTTATTTCTATTTTTTAATTTTGGTATCGTTAATGTACAATTACAAGAACAACATTATGGTTACTAGACTCCACTATTATCAAGTCCCCACCACATACCCCATTACAGTCACTGTCCATCAGCATAGTAAGATGCTATAGAATCATTACTTTTCTTCTCTGTGTTATACTGTCTTTCCCATGACCCCCCCACCACTACATTATGTTTGCTAATCGTAATGCCCCCTTTTCTTATCCCTCCCTTCCCATCCATCCTCCCCAGTCCCTTTCCTTTGGCAACTGTTACTCAATTATTGGGTTCTGTGAGTCTGCTGCTGTTTTGTTCCTTCAGTTTTTTCTTTGTTATTATACCCCACAGATGAGTGAAATTATTTGATACTTGTCTTTCTCCACCTGGCTTATTTCATTGAGCATAATACCCCCTAGCTCCATCCATGTTATTGCAAATGGTAGGATTTGTTTTCTTCTTATGGCTGAATAATATTCCATTGTGTATAGGTACCACAACTTCTTTACCCATTCATCTACTGATTGACACTTAGGTTGCTTCCATTTCTTGGCTACTGTAAATAGTGCTGAGATAAACATAGAGGTGCATATGTCTTTTTCAAACTGGGCTGCTGCATTCTTAGGGTAAATTCCTAGGAGTGGAATTCCTGGGTCAAATGATATTTGTATTTTGAGTTTTTTGAGGAACCTCTATACTGCTTTCCACAATGGTTGAACTAATTTACATTCCTACCAGCAGTGTAGGAGGGTTCCCTTTTCTCCACATCCTTGCCAACATTTGTTGCTGTTTGTCTTTTGGATGGTGGCCATCCAAACTGGTGTAAGGTGAAATTTCATTGTGACTTTAATTTGCATTTCTCTGATGATTAGCGATGTGGAGATCTTTTCATGTGCCTGTTGTCCATCTGAATTTCTTCTTTGGAGAAGTGTCTGTTCAGCTCGTCTGCCCATTTCTTAATTGGCTCATTTGCTTTTTGTTTGATGAGGTGCGTGATCTCTTTATATAATCTGGATGTCAACCCCTTATCGGATATGTCATTTATGAATATAGTCTTCCATACAGTAGGATGTCTTTTTGTTCTACTGATGGTGTCCTTTGCTGTACAGAAGCTTTTTGGTTTGACATAGTTCCATGAGTTCATTTTTGCTTCTGTTTCCCTTGCCTGGGGAGATATGTTCATGAAGAAGTCACTCATGTTTCTGTCCAAGAGATTTTTGCTTATGTTTTTTTCTAAGAGTTTTATGGTTGCATGACTTACATTCAGGTCTTTGATCCATTTCGAATTTGCTTTTGTGTATGGGGTTAGACAATGATCCAGTCTCATTCTCTTACATGTACCTATCCAGTTTTGCCAAAAACAGCTGTTGAAGAGGCTGTCTTTTCCCCATTGTATGTCCATGGCTTCTTTATCATATATTAATTGACCATAGATGTTTGGGTTAATATCTGAGCTCTCTAGTCTGTTCCACTTGTCTTTGGCTCTGTTCTTGTGCCAGTACCAAATTGTCTTGATTAGTGTGGCTTTGTAGAAGAGCTAGAAGTTGGGGAACGTAATCTCCCCTGCTTTATTCTTCCTTCTCAGGATTGCTTTGGCTATTCGGGGTCTTTGGTGGTTCCATATGAATTTTTGAATATTTGTTCCAGTTCGTTGAGGAATGATGTTGGTATTTTGATAGGGATTGCATTGAAGGTATAGATTGCTTTAGGCAGGTTGGCCATTTTGACAATATTAATTCTTCCTAGCCAAGAGCATGGGATGAGTTTTCATTTGTTAGTGTCCTCTTTAATTTCTTTTAAGAGTGTCTTGTAGTTTTCAGGGTATAGGTCTTTTACTTCCTTGGTTAGGTGTATTTCTAGGTATTTTATTCTTTTTGATGCAATTGTGAATGGAATTGTTTTCCTGATCTCTCTTTCTGCTAGTTCATTGTTAGTGTATAGGAAAGCAACAGATTTCTGTGTATTAATTTTGTATCTGGCAACTTTGCTGAATTCAGATATTAGTTCTTGTGGTTTTGGAGTGGAGTATTTAGGGTTTTTTATGTACAATATCATGTCATCTGCAAATAGTGACAGTTTGACTTCTTCTTTACCAATATGGATTGCTTGTATTTCTTTATTTTGTCTGATTGCCGTGACTAGGACCTCCAAGTACTATGTTGAATAACAGTGGGGAGAGTGGGCATCCCTGTCTTGTTCCCGATCTTAGAGGAAAAGCTTTCAGCTACTTGCTGTTCAGTATGATGTTGGCTGTGGGTTTATCATATATGGCCTTTATTATGTTGATGTACTTGCCCTCTGTACCCATTTTGTTGAGAGTTTTTATCATGAATTGTCCCATCCCGCGGGACTATCAACGAGGGCCAAAACGAGAAACCTGCAGAAATGAAACAAGCAAGGGACACAAAGCACGACCAGCAAGACAGGATGTCTGATCAAGCTGGCACAGTTTATTGTTTGCAGGCTCAATTTATACAGGTTAGCAAGGAAGGGGTGGGTCAGAAGATAATTGGACCTTAGGTGGCGCCGGCGGGAAGGTGTAGAGGGGTGATTGGGCCTTGGCTGGCACCGGCGGGAGCAGAGGACCCGGAAGAGAAGCGGGGAGTTCGCCATCTTGTGGGCGGGGGCCCTTAGGAGGGAGGTTTTAAGGGTGGGGCCTTCCCCTGGGGCAGAGGATGTTCCTGAGAAGCAGGGTGTTGGCAGGGTTAGAAGGCCAGTGGAAAGAACAGAGGAGGAAATGTTGCTTAGCAATCTGACTGCAAGATCTATATTGATTTGGCTAGGAGAGCAGCTTTGCTTTTTCTAGGATACTGCAGAAATGATTGCTGTTGTCTTAACTTACATAACTGGCATTGCTTAAAGTCCATAGGCTCGCTCCCAACAATGAATGGATGTTGAATTTTGTTGAATGCTTTTTCAGCACCTATGGAGATGGTAATGTGGTTTTTGTCATTTTTGTTTATGTAGTGGATGATGTTGATGGATTTTCGAGTGTTGTACCATCCTTGCATCCCTTGGATGAATCCCACTTGATCATGATGGATGATCATTTTGATGTATTTTTATATTCAGTTAGCTATTGTTTTATTGAGTATTTTTGCATCAATATTCATCAGGGATATTGGTCAGTAGTTTTCTTTTTCTGTGGTGTCTTTGCCTGGTTTTGGTATTAGAGTGATGCTGGCCTTGCCTCCTCTTCTACTTTTTGGAAAACTTTAAGGAGGATGGGTATTAGTTCTTCACTAAATATTTGATGAAATTCAGCAGTATAACCATCTGATCCAGGAATTTTGCTCCTAGGTAGTTTTTTGATTACCAATTCAATTTCTTTGCTGATAATTGGTCTATTCAGATTTTCTGTTTCTTCCTTGGTCAGCCTTGAAAAGGTTGTATTTTTCTAGAAATTTGTCCATTTCCACTAGGTTATCCAGTTTGTTATCATATAATTTTTCATAGTATTCTCTCATAATTGTTTGTATTTCTGTGGTGTCAATAGTGATTTTTTCCCTTCTCATTTCTGATCCTGTTTATGTGTGTGGACTCTCATTTTTCTTGATTGGACTGGCTAGGGGTTTATCTATTTTGTTTATTTTCTCAAGGAACCTGCTCCTGCTTTCATTGATTCTATTGTTTTATTCTTTGCAATTTTATTTATTTCTGCTTTAGTCTTTATTATGTCCCTCCTTCTACTGACTTTGGTCCTCCTTTCTTCTTCCTTTGTAGTTTTATTAACTGTCAGTTTAGACTGTTCATTCGGGATTGTTCTTCTTTCCTGCGGTAGGCCTGTATTGCAATATATTTCCCTCTTAGCACAGCCTTCGCTGCATCCCACAGATTTGTGGTGTTGAATTATTGTTGTCATTTGTCTCCATATATTGCTTGATCTCTGTTTTTATTGGGTCATTGATCCATTGATTATTTAAGAACATGTTATTAAGCCTCCATGTGTTTGTGGGTTTTTTCATTTTCTTTGTCTAACTTCTTTCTAGTTTCTTGCCTTTGTGATATGAGAAGCTGGTTGGCACAATTTCAATCTTTTTGAATTTACTGAGGTTCTTTTTGTGGCTTATATATGCTCTATTCTTGAAAATGTTCCAAGTGCACTTGAGAAGAATGTGTATCTTGTTGCTGTTGGATGGAGTGTTCTGTAGATATCCATTAAGTCCATCTGTTCTAATACATGATTCAGTGCCTCTGTGTCTTTCCTCATTTTCTGTCTGGTTGATCTGTCCTTTGCAGTGAGTGGAGTGTTGAAGTCTCCCAAAATGAATGCATTGCATGCTATTTCTCCCTTGAAATCTGTTAGTATTTATTTCACATATGTAGGTGATCCTGCATTGGGTGCATAGGTATTAATAATGGTTATGTCCTCTTAATGGACTGACCCTTTTATCATTATGCAATGTCGATCTTTGTCTCTTGTTATTTTCTTTGTTTTGAAGTCTATTTTGTCTGATACAAGTACTGCAACTCCTGCTTTTTTCTCCCTATTAGTTGCATGAAATATCTTTTTCCATCCCTTTACTTTCAGTCTGTGTATGTCTTTGGGTTTGAAGTGCATCTCTTGTAGGCAGCATATAGATGGGTATTGTTTTTTTATCCACTCAGTGACTCTATGTCTTTTGATTGGTGCATTCAGACCATTTACATTTAGGGTGATTATCAATAGGTATGTACTTAATGCCATTGCAGGCTTTGGATTCGTGGTTACCAAAGGTTGAAGGGTAATTCCTTTTCTATCTAACAGTCTAATTTAACTCACTTTATATGCTATTACAAACACAACCTAAAGGTTCTTTTCTTTTTTTCCTCCTTTTTCTTCCTCCTCCATTCTTTGTATGTTATGAATCATATTCTGTACTCTTTGTCTATCCCTTGGGTGACATCTATTTAGCCTTAGGAATACTTCCATCTATAGGAGTCCCTCCAAAGTACACTGTAGAGGTGGTTTGTGGGATGTAAATTCTCTCAGCTTTTGCTTATCTGAAAATTGTTTAATCCCTCCTTCAAATTTAAATCATAACCTTGCTGGGTAGAGTATTCTTGGTTCAAGGACCTTCTGCTTCACTGCATTTAATATATCATGCCACTCCCTTCTGGCCTGTAAGATTTCTCTTGAGAAGTCATATGACAGCCTGATGAGTTTTCCTTTGTATGTGATCTTTTTTCTCTCTCTAGATGCTTTTAAAAGTTTTTCTTTATCCTTGATCTCTGCCATTTTAATTATTATATGTCTTCATGTTGTCTTCCTTGGGTCCCTTGTTTTGGGAGATCTGTGTACTTCCATGGCTTCAGGGACTATCTCATTCCCCAGATTGGGGAAGCTTTCAACAATTAGCTCCTTAATGACACTTTTTATCCCTTTTTCTCTTTCTTCTTCTTCTGGTACCCCTATAATGTGAGTATTGTTCTGTTCAGACTGGTCACACAGTTCTATCAATATTCCTTAATTCATAGAGATTATTTTTCTTTCTGTGCCTCAGCCTCTTTGTATTCCTCTTCTCTAATTTCTATTTCATTACTGTCTCTTCTACTATGTGGAAACTCTTTTAAATCCCTCCATTGTATCTTTCATTTCAGATATGGAATTTCTTAATGATTGAATCTCTGACTTAAATTCATTCCTGAGTTCTTGAATATTTTTCTGTACCCCCATAACCATGTTTATGATTTTTATTTTGTACTCTCTTTCAGGAAGATTGGTGAGTTCAGATTAATTTGGTCATTTTTCTGGGGTCTGTGAGATTTTGGTCTGAACCAAGTTCTTCTGATGTTTCATATTTCTATAAGGTGCCCCTAGTGCCCAGGAGCTTCAGTCTCTGGAGCTACTCAGCCCTAGAGTGTGGTTGGGGGTCATAGGGGAGTAGAGCCTGGGCCTGGGGGGGGGGATAGATTTGTTTCCTGATTCCTGTCTGAAGAGCCTGTCTCCAGTATCAGAGCCTGCGGGCCAAGTACACAGGTTTAAGACTCTGTGCTTTGCATCTCTAGCTGTTGTAGGTGGGGCCAAAACCTGCAAAGGCAATTAGTACACACCTATTGATAATCACCCTAAATGTAAATGGTCTAAATGCACCAATCAAAAGACATAGAGTCACTGAGTGGATAAAAAAACAAGACCCATCTATATGCTGCCTACAAGAGACGCACTTCAAACCCAAAGACTTAAAGTAAAGGATTGGAAAAAGATATTTCATACAACTAATAAGGAGAAAAAGGCAGGAGTTGCAGTACTTGTATCAGACAAAATAGTCTTCAAAACAAAGTAACAAGAGACAAAGGACATACATAATGATAAAAGGCTCAGTCCAACAATAAGATATAACTATTATAAATATCTATGCACCCAACACAGGACCACCTACATACGTGAAATAAATACTAACAGAATTGAAGGGAAAAATAGAATGCAATGCATTCATCTTAGGATACTTCAATACACCACTTACTCCAAAGGACAGGTCAACCAGACAGAAAATAAGTAAAGAGACAGAGGCACTGAACAACATATTAGAACAGATGGACCTAATGGATATCTACAGAACACTCCATCCTAAACCAACAGGATACATATTCTTCTCAAGTGCACATGGAACATTTTCAAGAATACATAATATACTAGGCCACAAAAAGAATCTCAGTGAATTCAACAAGATTGAAATTGTACCAACCAGCTTCTCATATCACAAAGGTGTGAAACTGGAAACAAATTACACAAAGAAAATGAAAAAGTCTACAAACACACGGAGGCTTAATAACATGTTCCTAAATAATCAATGGATCAATGACCATATAAAAACAGTGATTAAGCAATATATGGAAACCTATGACAACATTAATTCAACACCACAAAACCTGTGGGTCACAGTAAAGGGACTAAGAGGGAAATATACTGCAATACAGGACTACCTCACGAAAGAAGAACAATCCCAAAAGAACAGACTAAACTCACAATTAATGGAACTAGAAAAGGAAGAACAAATAAGGCTGAAAGTCAGTAGAAGGAGGGATATAATACAGATCAGAGAAGAAATTAATAAAATTGAGAAAAATAACACAACAGAAAGAATCAGTGATGTAGGAGCTGTTTCTTTGAGAAAATAAACAAAGTAGATTAACCCCTAGCCAGACTAATCAAGAAGAAAGAGAGTCTACACACATAAACAGAATCACAAATGAGGAGGAAAATATCTCTATGGAGACCACAGAAATATGAACAATTATGAGGGAATACTATGAAAAATTATATGGTAACAAACTGGATAACCTAGAAGAAATGGACAAATTTCTAGAAAAATACAACTTTCCAAAGGCTGACAGAGGAAAAAACAGAAAATCTGAAAAGACAAATTACCAGCAAAGCAATTGAATTGCTAATCAAAAAACTACCTAGGATCAAAATCCCTGAACCATATGGTTTTACTGTTGAATTTTATCAAACATGTAATGAAGACCTAATACCCATCCTCCTTAAAGTTTTCCAAAAAGTAGAAGAGGAGGGAATACTCCCAAACTCATCCTACAGGCCAACATCACTCTATTACCAAAACAAGGCAAAGACACGACAAAAAAAAGAAAATTACAGACCAATATCCCTGATGAACATAGATGCAAAAATGCTCAACAAAATATTAGCAAACCGAATTTAAAAACACATCAAAAAGATCATCCATCATGATCAAGTGCGATTCATCCCAGGGATGCAACAATGTTATAACATTAGAAAATCCATCAACATCATCCACTATATCAAAAAAAGGAGAAAAAACACATGATCATCTCCATAGATGCAGAAAAAGCATTGACAAAATTCAACATCCATTCATGATAAAAACTCTCAATAAAATGGGTATAGAGGGCAAGTACCTCAACATAATAATGACCATACAGACAAACCCACAGCCAACATTATAGTTAACAGCGAGAAGCTGAAAACTTTTCCTTTAAGACTGGGAAGAAGACAAGGATTTCCACTCTCCCCACTTTTATTCAACATAGTTCTGGAGGTCCTAGCCTCAGCAATCAGACAACACAAAGAAGTAAAAGGCATCCATATTTTAAAGGAAGAAGTCAAACTGTCGCTGTTTACAGATGACATGATATTGTACATAAAAAACCCTAAAAAATCCACTCCAATGCTGCTAGACCTAATATCTGAATTCAGCAAAGTTGTGGGATACAAAATTAATACACAGACATCTGTTGCATTCCTATACACTAATGACGAACTAGCAGAAAGAGAAATCAGGAAAACAATTCCATTCACAATTGCATCAAAAAGAATAAAATACCTAGGAATAAACTTAACCAAGGAAGTGAAAGACCTATACCCTGAAAATCACAAGACCCTCTTAAGAGAAATTAAGGAGTACACTAATAAATGGAAATTCATCCCATGCACTTGGCTAGGAAGAATTAATATTGTCAAAATGGCCATCCTGCTTAAAGCAAGCTACAGAGTCAATATAATCCCTATCAAAATACTGCAGCTTTCTTCAATGAACTAGAGCAAATAGTTGTAAAATTCACATGTAACAGCAAAAGACTCCGAATAGCCAATGCAATCTTGAGAAGGAAGAATAAAGCAGGGGTAATTACACTCCCCGACTTCAAGCTCTATTACAAAGCCACAGTAATCAAGACAATTCGATACTGGTCCAAGAACAGACCCATATGCCAGTGGAACAGAGTAGAGAGCCCAGATATAAACCCAAACATATATGGTCAATTAATGTATGATAAAGGAGCCATGGATATACAATGAGGAAATGACAGTCTCTTCAACAATTGGTGTTGGCAAAAATAGACAGCTACATGTTAGAGAATGAAACTGCATCATTGTCTAACCCCATGCACAAAAGTAAAGTCAAAATGGATCAAAGACCTGAATATTAGTCATGAAACCATAAAACTCTTAGAAAAACATATAGGGAAAAATCTCTTGTACATAAACATGAACAACTTCTTCATGAACATATCTCCCTGGGCAAGGGAAACAAAATAAAAAATGAACAACTGTTACTTTATCAAACTAGAAAGCTTCTGTACAGCAAAGAAGAGCATCAGTAGAACAAAAAGACATAGTACAGAGGAGGACACAAGATGGAAGCATAAGTAGAGCAGTGGAAATCTCCTCCCAAAACCATATATATTTTTGAAAATACAACATGTACAACTATTCCTAAAAGAGAGACCAGAGGATACAGTACAACAGTCAGGCTACATCTACATCTGTGAGAACTCAGCATCTCACGAAGGGGGTAAGATATAAGCCCTAGCCTGGCAGGACCTGAGCACTCCCCCAACCCAGCTACCCAGAAGGAGGAAAGGAGTTGAAGTGGCGAGGGAGTGGAAGTGCAGGACTGCTAAATAACCAGCTCTAGCAATCTGCACTGGAGCACAGACACACATTGCATGGTGTGCTGGATAGTAGAGAAAGAGAGAAGTAAAATTTGAGAGCTGGTGCCCACACCCAGCTGCCCTGGGACAAAAGAAAAACAAGTGCTTTTTGAAGTCTTAAAGGGACAGGGGCCTCGCAGCTGGATGGAAGCATCCCTGCACACTCAGCCCAGCAGCTGGGAATCCCGGAGAACTTCTTGGTTCAAGGCCCTTCTGTTTCATTGCATTAAATATATCATGCCATTCTCTTCTGCCTGTAAGGTTTCTGTTGAGAAGTCTGATGATAGCCTGATGGGTTTTCCTTTGTAGGTGACCCTTTTCTCTCTCTGGCTGCCTTTAACACTCTGTCCTTGTCTTTGATCTTTGTTATTTTAATTATAGTATGTCTTGGTGTTGTCCTCCTTGGGTCCCTTGTGTTGGGAGTTTTGTGGACTTCTCTGGTCTGAGAGACTATTTTCTCCCCCAGTTTGGGGAAGTTTTCAGCAATTGTTTCTGTATCCAGCATGACTATCATTAAAATATGAAGAAGGGATTAAATGATTCCCAGACAAGCAAAAGTTGAGGGAATTTGTCACCCACAAACCACCTCTACAGGATGTTTTAAAGGGACTTCTGCATGGAAGCACTCCTAAGGCTAAATAGATGTCAACAAAGAAAATAAAATCACAACAAAGAAAGCAGACCAACCAAATACTAACTAAAGGCAAAAAATAAAATCAACTATTCACAAAAGCAGTCAAAGGAAACACAAAAGAGTATAGAATAAAACACCTAACATATAAAGAATGGAGGAGGAGGAATAAGAAGGGGGAGAAATAAAGAATCATCAGACTGTGTTTATAATAGCTTAATAATGTGTATAATAGCTTAATAAGTGAGTTAATATAGACTGTTAGATAGTAAAAAAGCTGCACTTGAACCATTGGTAACCACAAATCTAAAGCCTGCAAAGGCAATAAGTACATTTCTTTCAACAATCACCCTAAATGTAAATGGACTGAATGCACCAATCAAAAGACACAGAGTAATAGAATGGATAAAAAAGCAAGACTCATCTATATGCTGCTTACAAGAGACTCACCTCAAACCCAAAGACATACACAGACTAAAAGTCAAGGAATGGAAAAGATATCTCATACAAACAATAGGGAGAAAAAAACAGGTGCTGCAGTACTAGTATCAGAAAAAATAGACTTCAAAACAAAGAAATTAACAAGAGATAAAGAAGGACATTACATAATGATAAAGGGGTAAGTCCAAAAAGAGGATATAAGCATTACAAACATATATGCACCCAATACAGGAGCACTAACAAATTTGAAACAAATACTAACAGAATTAAAGGAGGAAATAGAATGCAATACATTCATTCTAGGAGACTTCAACACACCACTCACTCCAAAGGACAGATCCACCAGACAGAAAATGGTAAGGACACAGACACATTGAACAACACACTAGAACAGATGGACTTAATAGGCATGTACAGAACTCTATACCCAAAAGCAGTATGATACATATTCTTCTCAAGAGCACATGGAATTTTCCAGAATAGACCACATACTAGGCCACAAAAAGAACCTCAGTAAATTTAAAAAGATGGAAATTCTATCAACCCAACTTCTCCGACCACAAAGGTGTAAAACTAGAAATAAATTGCACAAAGAAAACAAAAAGGCTCACAAACACATGGAGGCTTAACAACATGCTCCTAAATAATCAATGAATCAATGACCAAATTAAAAAAGATCAATTGATGTATGGAGACAAATGACAACAACAGTACAAAGCCCCAACCTCTGTGGGATGCAGAAAAGGCAGTTCTAAGAGGAAAGTATATATCAATCCAGGCCTATTTAAAGAAGGAAGAACAATCCCAAGTGAATGGTCTAAGTTCACAATTATTGAAACTGGGAAAAGAAGAAGAAATGAGGCCAAAAGTCAGTAGAAGGAGGGACATAATAAAGATCAGAGAAGAAATAAATAAAATTGAGAAGAATAAAACAATAGAAAAAAAATCAATGAAACTAAGAGCTGGTTCTTTGAGAAAATAAACAAAATAGATAAGCCCCTAGCCAGACTTATTAAGAGAAAAAGAGAATCTACACACATTGAGAGAATCATTAATGAGAAAAGAACAATCATGACAGACCCCACAGAAATACAAAAAATTATTAGAAAATAGTATGAAAATCTATATGCTAACAAGCTGGTAAACTTAGAAGAAATGGACAACTTCCTAGAAAAATACAACCTTCCAAGACAGACCAAGGAAGAAACAGAAAATCTAAGCAGACCAATTACAAATAAACAAATCCAATTGGTAATCAAAAAACTACCCAAGAACAAAACCCCCATGCCAGATGGATTCACGGCTGAATTTCATGACATATATATAGAAGACATAATACCCATTCTCCATAAAAGTTTTCCAAAAAATAGAAGAAGAGGGAATACTTCCAAACTCATTCTTTGAAGCCAGCATCACTCTAATATCAAAACCAGGCAAAGACCCCATAAAAAAAGAAAATTACAGACCATAGATGCAAAATACTCAACAAAATATTAGCAAACTGAATTCAAAAATACATCAAGAGGATCATACACCATGATCAAGTGGGATTTATCTCAGGGATGCAAGGATGGTTCAACATTCGAAAATCCATCAACATCATCTACCACATCAACAAAAAGAAGAACAAAAACCACATGATCATCTCCATAGATACTGAAAAGCATTAGACAAAATTCAACATCCATTCATGATAAAAACTCTCAACAAAATGGGTATAGAGGGCAAGTACCTCAACATAATAAAGACCATATATGACAAACCCACAGCCAACATCATACTTAACAGTGAGAAGCTGAAAGCTTCTCCTCTAAGATCAGGAACAAGACAGGGATGCCCACTCTCCCCACTGTTATTCAACATAGTACTGGAGGTCCTAGCCATGGCTATCAGACAAAATTAAGAAATACAAGGCATCCAGATTGGTAAAGAAGAAGTCAAACTGTCACTATTTGCAGATGACATGACATTGTACATAAAAAAAATCCCTGAAGATGCCACTCCAAAACTACTAGAACTAATAACTGAATTCAGCAAAGTTGCAGGATACAAAATTAATACAGAGAAATCTGTTGCTTTCCTATACACTACTGATGAACTAGCAGAAAGAGAAATCAGGTAAACCGTTCCATTCACAATTGCATCAAAAAGAATAAAATACCTAGGAATAAACCTAACCAAGGAAGTGAGAGACCTATACCCTGAAAACTACAAGACAACCCTAAGAGAAATTAAAGAGGACACTAACAAATAGAAACTCATTCCATGCTCTTCACTGGGAAGAATTAATATTGTCAAAATGGTCATCCTGCCTAAAGCAATCTGCAGATTCAATGCAATGCCTATCAAAACACCAACAGCATTCTTCAACGAACTGGAACAAATAGTTCAAAAATTCATATGGAACCACCAAAGACCCTGAGTAGCCAAAGCGATCCTGAGAAGGAAGAATAAAGCAGGGGGGTGGATCTCACTTCCCAAATTTAAGCTCTACTACAAAGCCACAGTAATCAAGACAATTTGGTACTGGCACAAGAACAGACCCACAGGCCAGTGGAACAGAATAGAGAGTCCAGATATTAACCCAAAGATATATGGCTAATTAATATATGATAAAGGAGCCATGGACATACAATGAGGAAATGACAGCCTCTTCAGCAGCTGGTGTTGGCAAAACTGGACAGCTACATGTAAGAGAATGAAACTGGATCATTGTCTAAGCCCATACACAAAAGTAAGTTCGAAATGGATCAAAGACCTGAATATGAATCATGAAACCATAAAACTCTTAGAAAAACATAGGCAAAAATATATTGGACATAAACATGAGTGGCTTCTTCATGAACATATCTCCCTGGGCATGGGAAACAAAAGCAAAAATGAACAAGTGGGACTATATCAAATTGAAAAGCTTCTGTACAGCAAAGGACATCACCAATAGAACAAAAAGGTATCCTACAGTATGGGAGAATATATTCATAAATAACAGATCTGATAAAGGGTTGATATCCAAAATATATAAAGAGCTCATACACCTTAACAAACAAAAAGCAAATAATCCAATTAAGAAATGGTCAGTGGAGCTGAACAGACAGTTCTCCAAAGAAGAAATTCAGATGGCCAACAGACACATGAAAAGATGCTGCACATCATAGTCATCAGAGAAATCCAAATTAAAACCACAATGAGATATCACCTAACACCAATAAGGATCGCCACCATCCAAAAGACAAACAACAACAAATGTTGGCAAGGATGTAGAGAAAGGGGAACCCTCCTACACTGCTGGTGTGAATGTAAACTAGTTCAACCATTGTGGAAAGCAGTATGGAGGTTCCTCAAAAACCTCAAAATAGAAATACTATTTGACCCAGGAATTCCACTCCTAGGAATGTACCCTAAGAATGCAGCAGCCCAATTTGTAAAAGACAACTGCACTCATATGTTTATCGCAGCACTGTTCACAATAGCCAAGAAATGGAAGCAATCTAAGTGTCCATCAGCAGATGAATGGATAAAGAAGATGTGGTACATATAAACAATGGAATAGTCTTAAGCCACAAGAAGAAAACAAATCCTACCATTTGCAGCAACATGGATGGAGATGGAGGGTATTATGCTCAGTGAAATAAGCCAGGCAGAGAAAGACAAGTACCAAATGATTTCACTCATATGTGGAGTATAAGAACAAAGAAAACCTGAAGGAACAAAACAGCAGCAGACTCACAGAACCCAAGAATGGACTAACAGTTACCAAAGGGAAAAGGACTGGGGAGGATGGGTGGGAAGGGAGGGGTAAGGGGGGAAAGAAAGGAGGGATTATGATTAGCATTTATAATGTGTGTGGGGGCATGGAGAGGCCTGTACAACACAGAGAAGACAAGTAGTGATCTACAACATCTTCCTATGCTGATGGACAATGACTGCAATGGGGAATGTGGGGGGAACTTGGTGATTGGGGGAGTCTAGTAAACATAATATTCCTCATGTAATTGTAGAGTAATGATCCCACAAAGAACAACCAAAATAATTTTATTTCCTACTGCATGTCTGCAAAGTATTTACTTATTTTCTAGTAAGAGAATCTACTAAGCCCCATGTTACCTACAAGGGATCCAAAGTTGAATAAAATGTGACTATAAAAAAAAGACATCCTACAGTATGGGAGAATATATTCACAAATGACATACCCAATAAGGCGTTGACATTCAAATCATGTAAAGAGCTCATGCACATCAACAAACAAAAAGCAAATAAGCCAATTAAAAAATGGGCAGAGTAGCTACATGGACACTTACCCAAAGAAGAAATTCAGTTGGCCAACAGACACATGAAAAGATGTTCCACATCACTAATCATCAGAGAAATGCAAATTAAAACCACAATGAGATATCACCTCACACCAGTTAGGATGGCCACCATCCAAAAGCAAACTACAACAAATGTTGGTGAGGATGTGGAGAAAGGGGAAGCATCCTACACTCCTGATGGGAATGTAAATTAATTCATTCTTTGTGGAAAGCAGTGTGAAGGTTCCTCAAAAAACTCAAAATAGAAATACCATTTGACCCAAGAATTCCACTCCTAGGAATTTACCCTGAGAATGCAGCAGGCCGGTTTGAAAAGGACATATGCACCTCTATGTTTACTGCAGCACTATTTACAATAGCCAAGAAATGGAAGCAACCTAAGTGTCCATCAGTAGATGAATGGATAAAGAAGATGTGGTACATATACACATTGGAATATTATTCAGCCATAAGAAGAAAACAAATCCTACCTTTTGCAACAACATGGCTGGAACTAGAGGGTATTATGCTCAGTGAAATAAGCCAGGCAGAGATAAACAAGTATCAAATGATTTCACTCATCTGTGGAGTAAAGGAACAAAGAAAAATACTGAACGTACATAACAGCAGCAGACTCACAGAACCCAAGAATGGTCTAACAGTTCCCAAAGGGAAATGGACTGGGGGTGTGGGTGGGAAGGGAGGGATAAGGGGGAAAAGGGGCATTATGATTAGCACACATAATGTTGCAAGGGTGGGACATGGGAAAGGCAGTATACACAGAGAATACAAGTAGTGATTCTCTAATCATCTTACTATGCTGATGGACAGTGACTATAATGGTGTATGTGGTGGGGACTTGATAATAGGGGAAGTCTAGTAACCATAATGTTGTTCAAGTAATTGTACTTTAACAAAACCAAAAAAAAAAAAAAGACAATGTGGAAAAAGTGTTCTTGGCAGAGAGAACAGTTTGCAAAGGCTGTAAAAAGTGCTTCAAAAACTAAAGGAAGACCAGTATGGCTAGAGCATAGCAAATGTTGAAAACTGGCTCCAGGTTAGATAGGAAAGCCAGAATATGAAGAACTTAATAGCCAATGTTAAGGAGTTTGTATTTTATTTCAGGTGTAATGGGAGATATTGAATGGTTACAATTGGGAAAGATATTATCTAATTTGTCTTTTTACATGATCATTCTGGGTGTTGATTGGAGAATGAGTTGAAGGTTGCAGGGGCATGCATCAGCAAAGATACATTGATTCCTCTTCAGTAGTTATGTCCTTTAAGGGTTGCTTTTATTTTTTTTATTGAAGTGTAGTTGATATACAGTATTGTATTGTTTTCAAGTATAAGACACAGTGATTCAACAGTTACACATATTATTAAATCCTCACCGCTTCTGGTGCAGTTACTATCTGTCAACATAGAAGGATATTATAGAACCACTGACTATATTCTCCATGATGCACTTCCATCCCCATGACCAACTTATATATGATTGAGATTTCATGCCCGTTCATCCCCCTCACCCACCTCACCCACCCACCCCAACTTCTCCACCCTGGTAACCACCTGTCACTTCTCAGTGTCTATGAGTCTAGTACTGTTTTGTTCATTTTGTTTTGTGTTTAGATTCCACATATAAGTGAAATCATATGGTATTTGTCTTTGACCACCTGGCTTACTTCACTTAGCATAATACCCTCTAGGTCGATCCATGCTGTCACAAATGGCAGGATTTCTTTTTTCTTTATGGCTGAATAATATTTCATTATGTAATTATACTACGTCTTCTTTATCCATTCATCTATTGATGGTCAGAGTTACTTTTATTTTTGTTTTTTTAAGGTAGACTCTCTGGTAACTTGAGAGTATGTATATTTGAAACACCATCAAGATTCTCACCTAGAGAAGAGTAAGACAAGAATAATTTTATCTTAAGAAATAGTGTCTGTTTTCATATTTTTTATATGTTTTCGGTGGCATTGCCCAGTGAACTAGTTCAAGAATTCTTAAATTCTCGTTTCTTTACCTTTATTATCCAGTTAAAAGTTTTTGTCAACTTTAACCTTATGAAGACTCCCAGATTTCCTCTTTATTTGGTTTTTTAAATTATTTTTTATTTTTCACAGCTGCTGAATTTTCCAGTTTAATCACCTCACATATATATATTTATTATAATATCTTCTAGCTAGTAGTATTCTTTTAATTTTCTTCAAATCATCCTATATACACGTTCCAGAATAAGATTTTTCTTAAATTTTTTTTTTGAACTTTTTATTATTATTTTTATTTCTATAAGATTGAAGTTATTTATTGCTAAAATTTCCCCTTATGTAGGATATACAATAATGTTTCATTGCTCTACTTATTGGAGTCTGGAGTTTTTAAGTTGGCATGCAGATTCCTAAAGGATCCATGGACAGAATTTAGAGAATTTGTGAGTGTGTGGGAAAAAATAACATTTATTTTCAGTACCCTCTAATTGAAGGTTAGCACATTTCCTTCAGTTCTGAACACAGCCCATAAAACAGTAATATTAGCAATATTCATACCTTTATCACCAACAGAAAATTCAGGTATTTCCATGTCAAGTTATAATTTTTGCAGATAGCTTCAAATATTTATACTCATCACTACTTCAGATTTAAGATACTTATTAACTATTGTTAATACATTTATAAAGAAGCATGTTTATTACTATAGTACAAATTTATATTTTAATATTTTAATAATTGTATTATGTAATCATCTTCCTTTGTTACCCTATGTATTTTATTTTATGTATTTAAAAACATCATTCTGAGAAGTTGTCCATAGGCTCCATTAGACTGACAAAGGTTAAGAAGCCAAGGTTTTTTGTTCCATTTAACAGTGCTTGAAAAATTGTGGGAAAATAAAAATTAAAGAGTAATTAGCTAAATGCTTTTTATTTATAATGTTTCTCTACACTTTTGGTGATAGTAATATATTATGACCATGTTTTTATAGTTAGTAATTTCTTGTTCTCTAAAATGTATTTTATGGAGATAGAACCAGAAATAATGAGATTAGCTTAAGTTCAGCTTCAGATATACTTAGTAACATCACCTCACAAAATTTTTATTTCATAGGATGAACTTATCAAATTAAAATTCCTGCTGTCTCTTTAGAACCCATCTACTAATCTAAGTCAGTTTTGAGGAAGATTAATCTGAATTAGGTAAAAATATGAGTAAAAGAATATATTTAAAGAAGTGCAGTTTGATCATTTTATTTAGGTGAACTTAATAATTTGCCCCAAAAAAGGTCCTGGTCAAATTGCTAATGACTAGGTAAAATAACTTGAATTTGTATATTAATTATTGATTATTAAAAAATTATTCCATGGTGCTTGAAAACAGATTGTCTCTTAAGCATTTGTCTACTTTAACATCATTCATTAAAAAATTTACTGAATCCTTTTATGTACAAAAATACAATCTGAGTCCTCAGGACATTAATAACCTAAAAATTTCTTCCATTAAAGTTGCCCTAGCTCATCACCAGCATGCCACAATTTATATTCTCATGATAGATTATAATGGTTATCTAAAAATAAAAAAGTGGTAATGACAAAGTTGAAAGACAGATATTTATTAAGCACTTATATGCCATCAAGTTACAAAAGGATATCAGGGGATTTAAAAAGAGAAAGTGGAAAACAAGACAATGACAAACATGACAGAATGTCTCAAGTTGACCAATTCTCATACAGTATCTATAGTACATTAGTAATTTACTCAGCAAATTTGTTTCCAAGATGTGGTAAATTTAAAAAGAGGAACAATTAAACTATACATTCAGTTAGTACAGTAAATATGCATTGATCATAACACACTTATTTCTACTGGACACAGCAGGTAAAATTAAGTTAAGAGAAAGTGTTTCATTTTTTTTGACTTGTTATAAAATGAAGAGATCCTTTAGATTTCTGGGTAAGAGGGATAACTAGCAATCCCACAATGATTTCCACTATTTCTTGCCATCCGAATATATCCTTGGTCACCAAAGTTAAGGCCCCAGCTTTAGAAAAAGAAGTAACACAAAATTACAAATGAATATAATCAAATCACATTATCAACTTTTTTTATATTGTTAATGTACTTGAACAACATTATGGTTACTAGACTCCCCCTATTATTAAGTCCCCCCCCCACATACCCCATTATAGTCACTGCCCATCAGTGTAGTAAGATGCTATAGAATCATTACTTGTCCTCTCTGTATATATTGCCTTTCCCATGTCACCCCCCTGCTACAGTATGTGTGCTAATCGTAATGCCCCATTTCCCCCTTAACCCTCCCTTCCCACACATCCTCCCAAGTTCCTTTCCCTTTGGTAACTGTTAGTCCATTCTTGGGTTCTGTGAGTCTGCTGCTGTTTTGTTCCTTCAGTTTTTTCTTTGTTCTTATACTCCACAGATGAGTGAAATCATTTGATACTTGTCTTTCTCCTCCTGGTTTATTTCACTGAGCATAGTACCCTCTAGTTCCAGCCATGTTGTTGCAAAACTTCCCCAGGGATTTTAGGCAATTATTTATTTAAAATTTTTTATTATGGTATTATTGATATACACTCTTATGAAGATTTCACATGAAAAAACAATGTGGTTACTACATTCACCCATATTATCAAGTCCCCCCCCATACCCCATTGCTGTTACTGTCCATCAGTGTAATAAAATTAAGCAATTTTCAAGGAACAATTTGGAAAGCTTTAGTGCTATGTTGATGAACAGACTTAATAGCTAAGGAAAACAATATAAGTTCTATCCCAAACCTTAATCCTCTTTGTAAATGTGTCCTCAGGGATAGAGTGCTATTATCCTTTCCATAGGTCCATCCCTAAATGTTTTTGGATAGGAGCATAGATGATGATTCTCTATTAAACTTAAATTCCTTTAGAGTATGTCAATTAAGAAATATTTTGAAAAATTACTATGAATAAAGCATAGGACAGGGAATTCTAAAGTAAACAATAAAATGGAAAGCTCCCAAACAGATTTTTGATCTAAAAGTGGAGCTGAAATAAGATTTTCTCATAGTTAAAGCCGTCAAAAAAATGGTATATATTGCCTTGGGAGGAGATGTGCTCAACAGCTTACATAACTTATTAGGAATATTGCAGAGGGATTTCATGGGTTAGATAAGGGTTAGAGAAGATCAGTGTTTCTCTCACTTTTTGATTTCATGGACTTTGAGAATTTCAAAAAAATTTGTAGACCGACATAACATTACCAATTTTTAAATTAACACATAAAGATATTTTTAAAAGCCATACTCTTTATTATCATCATGATGTTTTAAAAGGAAGGATATTTTAACACCAAAAACAAAAGTTAAGAGGAAATCAAATCAAAATCTCCTTTGAGCCAAAAAATTTAGATCTATGAAAGATTCACTAAAACTTTTTTTTTCTCACTATATCAGACTGGTGAAAAAAACAGACAAAATCCTTGTAAGAGAAATGATTTCTGAAGTTCTTTAAGATTCTGAGATTTTCACTGTGTGGGTAAAATTGTAATATTTCCAGAATATCTTGCTTGGCTTTAGTACATCTGCATATCAACAGGTGCTCAAGGGTGGAGAGAAGTATGGCTTTAGTGCATTTGCGTATCCTCAGGGGAGGAGAGGAGTTCATCTCCATATCAGTGGGTAATTATCTGGGCTATGGAGGGTGTTTCTGAACCTGAGAGTTTAAAGGAGGGGCTGGCTTGCTTCCTTCTGGAGCAAGGGAGAGAGCCGGCCCTGACTGCAGTTTGTAAGCAATAAACAGGATTTAAACTTTATATCTCCCTTTGACTGATTTTGGTTTTTAGAGGTATTTTGCCCTGGGATATCCTTTCCTCAGACTTACAGACTGTAAGTACATAAATAATTATAATATGAGGCAGAGTTCATTAAGTGCTATAGCCAGGATACAAATAAAAGCATAAATTGAGAAAATGCTTACTGTGTTTATATTTGGACAGCAGTAATAAAGTTGATTTGGGGCCTGTAGCTCTGGGGAGAAGGAGTTTCCCAGGCCAAGTGAGTCCCCAGTGAATGTAATAAAACTGAAGTAAGTCAAGGGAAAGGGCATGTTGGGAGAAAGGCTTTTATTTCTTACAGCTTGCTTGGAATCCCTAGCCAGGCTCCCCACCATCCATCCCCTCTGGCCACAGTGCTTGCTTTCCTTCCCTTCCACTGCTTCTGGGAGGAACTTCATGGGACCTTGGTGACTGGCAAGTGCAAGACCAACTATGTAGCAGAAACCGAGGGGAGGAGGGAATGATCCTTTCCTTTCCTTCCTCCTTGCCCTGGATCTACAGGAGGCTCTGAAACATCCATTGGCATGTAAATGGACTAAGGCTAGAAGGGAGATTCTAGAAATTCTGCCATTTACCCCATAGGGCCATGTTGTGAAGACCTTAGAATAACAGGATGTGGAACTTACAGTTTAATTCCACTGGCAAAGGGAAGTAGTTGCAAATTTTTGCTCAGGAATCAAAGGAAGATTGTGTTTTTGACTGCAGTGGAGAAGCTAAGAAGTGTTGATTTATTACAAGAAGCCAAGAGCCATAATTTAAAATGGCTGTGCTTTAATAGTTCTTAATGTTCTTTGTATCAGCAATTAATTGGACACTTTTCAGATCTTATTTTTATCTCTCTTGTACCATTTAGCAGGGTTGTTTACCCTCACCACACTTCTCCCAGATACTACTGTGTCCTGATTCTTCTCTCTGGTCACTCCTTAAATTCAATGACTCCTTTTTTTTTATTACTTTCATTACCTGCCCCTCCCCTGCTTAAATCCTTTAATGCCTCCTCACTACCTTTAGATAAAACCCAAAGTCCACTGTCACCTCTTATCAGTGGATGCAGTGCTTCTTTAGTATCTAGTTCAATAAGCAAAAACAGTAATAAGAAATTCTGGCTAAATTATTATTTTTTTAATAGGCATGATTTACTGAGTACTTAATCTTTAGTAAACAGTTTAACATATATGTCTCATTTAGCCATCAGCCTCTTTATATGTGTTATCATCTTTTTACTAAAGAGAAAATGGGCAGTGTGGTAAAGTGGCTTGCTCAAAGTCACACAGATAGTTAATTGTGAAGCCAGGGTTCAAATCTGCAATTGTTTTATTCCACAGCTTGCTTTAATTTTTATACTATCCCTATCCTTAAATTATTCCTTAAGTGTGATAGTATGACAAATGAAAATCAGACCAGAGCATCCAGGATCTTATATAGTATCTTACTACTTAGTTATTTCACTGCCTTAAAAAGTAGGTAAAAAAATTTAGGTAAACTGAGTTTGGACCTTAGTTCTGGTAATGGGAATTGAATTGAGGCTCTTGGAGTAATAGTGTGAATTAATTCAGTGAAATCTAGGAGTTCCAGATCCCATTCAACATCTGGACAATTTACTTTTCCCAGCTTTGTAGACCAAGGTCAACTATCCCAAATTTTTTAGAAGATCCCAGACCTATTTTTGACTAACTACTAACCCTCCCTTAAAGAGTACAACTGATTTAAAATCTCAAGCTAAATATTCTTTCCTTCAGAACTGTACAAGGTCAGCTACAAATATTTTTTTCAGCCTTATCAAGTTATTTTTATTAACTCTATGTCCCTTTCACTCAAACTGCAAATTTATGTGAGTTTCTTAACTCAGTATCAGGGGTTTCCTATTCTGTATTATAGGGATAAAATGCCTGTCTCATAGGTCTCCTTAAAAAAATCAATGAATTTAAAGTACTTGCACAATAGTGCATATGCAGTGAATGCTCAGTGAGGAGAGATAGCTATTGTTGTTATTATCCAAGTATAAGTCCATCTGATTGAACTCAAGTAGAGTCCATCCATTTTTTTTTTAAACTATAGCCTTTTTCTAGGGTGAACAACAGTTTGCCTGGGTCTGTCCTGATTTTAAAAATAAAGTTCTGTGGCCCGGGAAAACTTTTAGTCTTTGACATAGTGAGTTGGTTGGTCACCCTTCTTTCTCTGCACATAATTCAGACATTTCTTCCATAAAATGAGTGCCAATTTCCTTTGTAACAAATTGCATTCCTGAGATTTTTAGGCTGTGCTTATAGTATCCTAGAATTATGGAGTTAAACAAGATAGACAAAGTCTTTTTAAAGCCTACATTCCTTAAAGTTGATCCTAGAACAATGTGGTGTTCAGGGCATTGACCCCCATGCAGTCAAAAATCCATGAATAAATTTTGACTCCCCCAAAACTATTAATAGTCTGCTGTTGACTGGAAGGCTTATTAGTACCATAAACAGTCAATTAACACATATTTTGTGTGTGATATGTATTATATGAGGTATTCTTACAATAAAGTAAGCTAGAGAAAAGAAAAAAAATTTTAATTGTTGCAAATCTCCCAATTTTCCATTATATTTATTTTAAAAATCCATATATAAGTGGACCCATGCAGTTCAAACCCATGTTGTTCAAGGGTCAACTATATATGGGAAACATGCAATACACAAATAAATAATATGATATAAATATTATAAAGAAAAATAGGGCAGGGTAAGGGGATACAGAATGTTGGGAGTCAGGGCTACATTTTAGATGAAATAGTCAGGGAACACTGCTCTGAGGGAATATCTGAGCAAAGACCAAAATTGATATTGCAAAGGCACAAGTGATGCAAAAATCTGAGAAAACAGCTAATGTGTCTGAGAAATAGCAAGTGTACCTTGAGAAAATGTACTGAGAAAAGGCTGGTGTACCTACACCTGAGTTAGAGAGGGGAAAGTAGTTAGAGAGGTGGTTGGAGAGACAGGCTGAGGTCAGATTATGTCATGCTTTTATAAGTCATGGCTTTTATTTCAAGTGTGAAGGAAAATCTCCTCTAATGAGGTTTGAAGTAAAGTTTGAAGTAAGGAGAGTAACATAATCTGCTTTGTGCTTTAAAAGATCATCCTGGCGGGAGGGGATTCAAGATGCAGGCATGAAAGGTGAGACAGAGAACTCCTCCCAAAACCACAAATAGTATGAAAATATAGTTAATTAATACAACTAACCCTAAAACAGCAAAAAGAAAGAAGACTGAAACAGACTGCATACAGACCTCACGAACAGAGCAGACCTCATGAAACAGGGTAACCTACAAAAGCCTTAATCCAGAGGGACCCAGGCCATTCCCCCACCCAAGATTACCAGCGGGAGGAAGAGAAACGGAGCAGGGAGGGGGTGGAAGCCTGAGACTGCTGAACACCAGCCCTGGAGGTCTGCTTTGCGAGCAGAAACCTATATTGTGTGGTGCTCTGGACGCTGGGGAGTTCGGACAGGCGAGTGCTTGGGAGACTGAGATTCCAGCCATTTGTGGAGGAGGGGATCCACATCTGACCACTCTGTGTCAGAGGGAAGGCAGTCTGCGAGTCTTCCTAGCAGCGAGAGGGCTGCTGAAGGGGCAGGGTTTGCATGGAACTTGTTGCATGGGAGAAGGGAGAGGTGGACAAGGTTCTCTGGGAGTGCTCTGCCCAGCTGGTTGGGAACTTTGAGGAACTTCAGGTGCTCCATCCCCTTGACTGCCTACTCATCTCCTAGGCTGCTCCCCCCCAACTGTGACACTCAGTCTGCTGTGCCTTCCTCCTAGCCTGCAGGCACTGGCTCATAAACTGGCAGTCACTGTGTTGGCATCAGGCCAGCCAGAGGGAGGCCCCACCTAGAACAGCTAGAGCCACAAAGCACAGAGGCTTCCACCTGTGTGCTTGGCCCACTGGCTCTGACATTGGAGACAGGCACCGCAAACATGAATCAGGAAACAGGTCTTTCCTTCTTCCAGGCACCAGCTCCACTCTTCTACATCCCCAAACCTCACTCTAGGGGCTGAGCAGCTCCAGAGACTGGAGATTCTGGGAACTAGAGGACACCATACAGAAATATGAAATGTCAAAAGAGCATGGTCCAGACTGAAACCTCACAAACCCTGGAAAAAGGGCCAAATGAAACTGAACTCACTAATCATCCTGAAAGAGAGTTCAAAATAAATATCATAAACATGCTTATGGAAGTATAGAAAAATACTCAAGAAATCAGGAACAAATTTAAGTCAGAGCTTCAATCATTAAGAAATTCCATATATGAAATAAAAAATAAAATTGAGGGGTTTAAAAGCAGATTAGATGTAGTAGAAGAGATGGTTAATGGAATAGAAATTAGAGAAGAGGAATACAAAGAAGCTGAGGCACAGAGAGAAAAAAGGATCTCTAAGAATGAAAGAATATTGAGAGGACAGTGTGACCAATCCAAACGGAACAATATTTAGATAATAGGAGTATGAGAAGAAAAAGAGATAAAAAAGGATAGAAAGTGTCATTGAGGAGGTAATTGCTGAAAAATTCCCCAATCTGGGGAAGGAGATAGTCTCTCAAGCCATAGAGGTGCACAGATCTCCCAAAACAAGGGACCCAAGGAAGACAACATCAAGACATATAATAATTAAATGACAAAGGTCAAGGATAAAGACAGACTTTCAAAAGCAGCTAGAAAGAAAAAAGATCACATACAAAGGAAAACCCAACAGGGTATCATCAGATTTCTTAACAGAAATTTTATAGTCCAGCAGGGAGAGGCATGATATGTTTAATGCAATGAAGCAGAACAGCCTTGAACCAAGAATACTCTACACAGCAAGGTTATCATTTAAATTTGAAGGAGGGATTAAACAATTTTCAGGGAAGCAAAAGCTAAGAGAATTTACATCCCACAAACCACCTCTACGGTGCATTTTGGAGGGACTCTTAAAGATGGAAGTATTCCTAAGGCTAAATAGATGTCACCCAAGGGATAGATAAAGAGATCAGAATATGATTCACAACATACAAAGAATGGAGGAGGAAGAAAAAGGAGGAAAAAAAAGAATATTCTGGTTGTGTTTGTAATAGCATACAATGTGAGTTAAATTAGACTGTTAGATAGTAAGGGAATTACCCTTGAACCTTTGGGAACCACCAATCTAAAGCCTGCAATGGCAACAAGTATATACCTACCGATAAACACCCTAAATGTAAATGGTCTGAATGCACCAATCAAAAGACACAGTCACTGAATGGATAAAAAAACAATACCCATCTATATGCAGCCTAGAAGAGACTCACTTCAAACCCAAAGACATACACAGACTGAAAGTAAAGAGATGGAAAAAGATATTTCATGCAACTAATAGGGAGAAAAAGCAGGAGTTGGAGTACTTGTATCAGACAAAATAGACTTCAAAACAAAGAAAGTAACAAGAGACAAAGAAGGACATTACATAATGATAAAGGGGTCAATCCAACAAGAGGGTATAACAACAAGAGGGAGACTTCAACACACCAGACAGAAAATAAAGAGACAGAAGCACTGAACAATGTATTAGAACAGATGGACCTAAACACTCCATCCAAAAGCAACAGGATGCACGTTCTTCTCAAGTGCACATGGAACATTTTCAAGAATAGATCATATACTAGGCCACAAAAAGAACCTCAGTAAAGTAAAAAGGATTAAAATTGTACCAACCAGCTTCTCAGATCACAAAGGTATGAAACTACAAATAAATTACACAAAGCAAATGAAAAAGCCCTCAAACACATGAAGGTTTAATAACATGCTCCTAAATAATCAATGGATCAATGACCAAATAAAAACAGAGATCAAGGAATATATGGAGACAGATGACAACAATAATTCAGCACTGCAAAATTGTAGGATGCAGCAAAGGCTGTGCTAAGAGGGAAATATATTGCAATAGAGGCCTACCTCAGGAAAGAATAACAATCCCAAATGAACAGTCTAAACTCACAATTAATGAAAGTAGAAAAGGAAGAAGAAATGAGGCCCAAAGTCAGTAGAAGGAGGAACATAATAAAGATTAAAGCTGAAATTAATAAAATTGAGAAAAATAAAGCAATAGAAAGAATCAATGAAAGAAGGAGCTGGTTCTTCAGGAATATAAATAGAAGTGGTAAACCCCTAGCCAGGCTTATCAAGAAGAATGAGAGTCTACACACATAACAGAATCAGAGATGAGAAAGAAAAATCACTACAGACACCAACTATGAAGGAATACTATGAAAAAGTATATGGTAACAAACTGGATAACCTAGAAGAAATGGACAACTTTCTAGAAAAAGACAACATTCCAAGGCTGTGCCAGGAAGAAACAGAAAATATGAATAGAACAATTACCAGCAAAGAAATTGAATTGGTAATTTAAAAAACTACATAAGAACAAAATCCTTGGACCAGATGGCATCACTGCTAAATTTTATCAAACATTTAGTGAAGACTTAATACCCATCCTCCTTAAAGTTTTCCAAAGAGTAGAAGAAGAGGGAATACTCCCAAACTCATTCTACGAGGTCAGCATCACTCTAATACCAAAACCAAAGACATCACAAAAAAATAAAATTACAGACCAAAATCCCTGATGAACATAGATGCAAAAATACTCAACAAAATATTAGCAAACTGAATTCAAAAACACATCAAAAATAGCATCCATCATGAAGAAGTTGGATTCATCCCAGGGATGCAAGGATGGTACAACATTCAAAAAACCATCAACGTCATCCACTACATCAATAAAAAGAGAAACAAAAACCATATGATCATCTCCATAGATGCTGAGAAAGCATTCAACAATCTTCAACATCCATCATGATAAAAACTCTCAACAAAATTGGTATAGAGGGCAAGTACCTCAACATAATAAAGGCCATATATGACAAACCATTATACTTAACATCGAGAAGCTGAAAGCTTTTCCTTTAAGATCTGGAACAAGACAGGGATGCCCACTCTCCCCACTGTTATTCAACATAGTACTGGAGGTCCTAGCCACAGCAATCAGACAACATAAAAAAAAGGCATCCAGATTGGTAAGGAAAAGGTTAACTCTCCCTTTTTGAGATGACATGATATTTTACATAAAATCCCCTAAAGAATCCAGTCCCAAACTACTATATATAATATCTGAATTTAGTAAAAGTTGTGGGATACAAAATTAATGCCCAGAAACCTGTTGCATTCGTATACACTAATGATGAACTAGAGGAAAGAGAAACCAGGAAAACAACTGCATTCACAATTGCATCAACAAGAATAAAATACCTAGGAATAAACCTAACCAAGGAAGTGAAAGACTTATACTCTAAATACTACAAGACACTCATGAGAGAATTTAAAGAAGAAAGCAATAAATGGAAACCTATCCCATGATCATGGATAGGAAGAATTAATATTGTCAAAATGACCATCCTGCCTAAAGCAATCTACAGATTCAGTGCAATCCCTATCAACATACCAACAGCATTCTTCAATGAACTAGAGCAAATAGTTGTATAATTCATATGGAACCACAAAAGACCCTGAATAACAAAAGCAATCCTGAGAAGGAAGAATAAAGCAGGGGGAATTATGCTCCCTGACTTCAAGCTCTACTACAAAGCCACAGGAATCAAGACAATTTGGTACTGGCACAAGAACAGCCCATAGACCAATGGAACAGACTAGAAAGCCCAGATATAAACCCAAGCATATAAGGTCAATTAATATACTATGAAGGAGCCATGGATATACAATGGGGAAATGACAGCCTCTTCAACAGCTAGGTTGGCACAACTGGACAGCTACATGTAAGAGAATGAAACTTGATCATTGTCTAACCCCATACAGAAAAGTAAATTCAAAATGGGTCAAAGACCTGAATGTAAGTCATGAAACCATAAAACTCTTAGAAAAAAGCATAGGCAAAAATCTCTTGGACATAAACATGAACAACTTCTTCATGAACATATCTCCCAGGGTAAGGGAAACAAAAGCAAAAATGAACAAGTGGGACTATATCAAACTAAAAACTTCTCTACAGGAAAGGACACTGTCAGTAGAACAAAAAGACATCCTACACTATGGAAGAATATATTCATTAATGATGTAGATCTGATAAGGGCTTGACATCCAAATTCTGGAAGGAGCTCATGCACCTCAACAAACAGTAAGCAAATAAGCCAATTAAAAAATGGGCAGAGGATGGGTTCAGGATGGTGGCATGAGCAGGGTTGTGGAAATCTCCTCCCAAAACCGTATGTACTCTTGAAAATACAACAAATACAACTATTCCTAAAAGAGAGACCAGAAGATACAGTACAACATCTAGGCTACATCCACATCTGCGAGAACTCAGCATCTCACAAAGGGGGTAAGATACAGAGCCATAGCTCAGCAGGACCCGAGCACTCCCACTACCCCAGGTCACCAACTGGAGGAGAGGAGTCGGAGCAGGGAGGGAGTGGAAGCACAGGACTGCTAATCAATCAGCTCTAGTAATCTGCACCAGGAGCACAGACACACATTCCATGGTGTGCTAGATATTAGAGAAACAGAAAAGTAAAATCCGAGATGGAGAGACTGCAAGTGGGTCCCCACAGCTGGCTTTCCTGTGACAAAAGAAAAGCGGGCGATTTTTTAAAATTCTTGAAGGGACAAAGGCTCAACAGCTGAACAAAACTGTCCCAGCACACTCAGCCCAGCAGGCTGGGAATTTTTGAGAAACTTTGGGCCCCCTAACCCCTTGATGGGGAAAGCAGCCCTGAAACCCCTTATGGTGAAAATCAGCCTGCCATTTGGTCCCCCCAGCCAGTGCTGCAGACAGGAACAGCCCACCCACAGCAACCATACAGAGTCTCCTCCCAGCACACAGCTAGCCAGGATGGGCAGCGGAAGCTGGTGCAAGGCCTGGGAGCCATGAAGGGGCGCCGTTCTTGCAGGAAAACACTCCTGGCACGACTGCGACTTCACACAGTGCTCTAGGCTAGGATGAAGGCGGCCCCGCCCAGAGGAGCTCAGGGGATCCCAGACACTGCCTCCTGGTGCGCAGGTAACTGGTGCAGGCAGTGGAAGCCAGAGCAAGGCTCAGGAGGCATGAAGGGGTGCTATTCTCATGGGAGAACATGCCTGGTGTGGCTGTGACCCCACTCAGGGCTCTAGGCTAGCCTGAAGGCAGCCCCGCCCAGGGAAGCTCAGGGGATACCAGCGACCACCTCCAGGTATGCAAGTAACTGGCACAGGCAGCAGAGAAGGTCACGGTGAACAACAAGCAGGAAGGAACTTTGTTCTCCCAGCTGATACATGTGCCACCTGCCTGCAACCTCTTCTATCTCCATGAGAAGGCAGAAGAATCTAGTCCAGTCAAAGATCACCCAGACAACCCCAGAGAGAGGGCCTAATGGGATAGATTTAACGACTCTTCCTGAAAAACAATTCAAAATAAAGGTCATAACCATGCTGATGGACCTGCAGAGAAGTATGCAGGAACTAAGGGATCGAGTCAGGAGGGAGAATACAGAAAGAAAACAATCTCTGGAAGGATTTAAGAGCAGACCAGATGAGGTGCAATAGACTGTTAATTGAGTAGAAATCAGAGAACAGGAATACAGGGAAAATGAGTCCGAGAGAGATAAAAGGATCTCTAGGAATGAAAGAATATTAAGAGAACTCTGTGACCAATCCAAATGGAACAATATTCACATTATAGGGGTATCAGAAGAAGAGACAAAAAAGGAATAGAAAGTGTTTTTGAAGAAATAATTGCTGAAAACTTCCCTAAACTGGGGGAGGGAATAGTCTCTCAGACCATAGAAACCCACAGAACTCCCAAAACAAGGGACCCAAGGAGGACAACACCAAGACACATAATAATTAAAATGGCCAAGATCATGGACAAGGACAGAGTATTAAAGGCAGCCAGAGAGAGAAAAAAGGTCACCTACAAAGGAAAACCCATCAGGCTATCATCAGACTTCTCAACAGAAACCCTAAAGGCCAGAAGAGAATGGCATGATATATTTAATGCAATGAAACAGAACCAAGGATACTGTATTCAGCATGGCTTTCATTTAAATAAGAAGGAGGGATTAAACAATTCCCAGAGAAGCAAAAGTTTAGGGAATTTGCCTCCCACAAACCACCTCTATAGGATATTTTAAAGGGACTGCTCTAGATGGCAGCACTCCTAAGGTGAAATAGATGTCACCAGAGAAAATAAAATCACAGCAAAGAAAGCAGACCAACCAAATACTAACTAAACGCAAAAAATAAAATCAACTACTCACAGTCAAAGGAAACACAAAGAGTACAGACTAAAACACCTAACATATAAGGAATGGAGGAGGAGAAATAAGAAGGGAGAGAAATAAAGAATCATCAGATTGTGTTTATAATAGCTCAATAAGAGAGTTAAGTTACATGGTTAGATAGTGAAGAAGCTGCCCTTGAACCTTTGGTAACCATGAATCTAAAGCCTGCAATGGCAATATATACATATCTTTCAATAATCAGCATAAATGTAAATGGACTGAATGCACCAATCAAAAGACACAGAGTAAAAGAATGGATAAAAAAACAAGACACATCTATGTGCTGCTTATAAGAAACACACCTCAAACCCAAAGACTTACACAGACTAAAAGTCAAGGGATGGAAAAAGACATTTCATTCAAACAATAGGGAGAAATAAGGTGTTGCAGTACTAGTATCAGACAAAATAGACTTCAAAACAAAGAAAGTAACAAGAGATAAAGAAGGAAATTACATAATGATAAAGGGGGCAGCCAACAAGAGGATATAACCATTATAAATATATATGCACCCAACACAGGAGCACCAACATATGTGAAACAAATACTAACAGAATTAAAGGAGGAAATAGAATGCAATGCATTAATTTTAGGAGAATTCAAAACACCACTCACTCCAAAGGACAGATCAACCAGACAGAAAATAAGTAAGGACACAGAGGCACTGAACAGCACACTAGAACAGAGGGACCTGACAGACATCTACAGAACTCTACACCCAAAAGCAGAAGGATACACATCCTCCTCAAGTGCACATGGAACATTTTCCAGAATAGACCACATACTAGGCCACAAAAAGAGCCTCAGTAAATTTAAAAAGATTTATATTTTACCAACCAACTTTTCAGACCACAAAGGTATAAAACTAGAAATAAATTGTACAAAGAAACCAAAAAGGCTCACAAACACATGGAGGCTTAACAACTTGCTCCTAAATAATCAATGGATTAATGACCAAATTAAAATAGAGATCAAGCAATATATGGAGACAAATGACAACAGCACAAAGCCCCACTTTCTGAGGGATGCAGTGAAGGCAGTTCTAAGAGAAAAGTATATAGCACTCCAGGCCTATTTAAAGAAGGAAGAACAATCCCTAATGAATAGTCTAAAGTCACAATTATTGAAACTGGAAAAAGAAGAACAAAGGAGCCCCAAAGTCAGCAGAAGGAGAGACATAATAAAGATCAGAGAAGAAATAAATAAAATTGAGATGAATAAAACAATAGAAAAAATCAATGAAACCAAGAGCAGTTTCTTTGAGAAAATAGATAAGCCCCTAGCCAGACTTATTAAGAGAAAAAGAGAATCTACATACATGAACAGAAGGAGAAATGAGAAAGGAAAAATCATGACAGATCCCACAGAAATACAAAGAATTATTAGAGAATACTATGAAAATCTATATGCTACCAAGCTGGAAAACCTAGACAAAATGGACAACTTCCTAGAAAAATACAACCTTCCAAGACTGACCAAGGAAGAGACAGAAAATCTAAACAGACCAATTATCAGCAATGAAATTGAATCAGTAATTTTAAAAAACTACCCAAGAACAAAACCCCTATACCAGATTGATTCACCACTGAATTTTATCAGACATATAGAGAAGACATAATACCCATTCTCCTTAAAGTTTTCCAAGAAACGGAAGAGGAGGGAATACTTTCAAACTCATTCTATGAAGCCAGCATCACTCTAATAACAAAACCAGAGAAAGACACCACCAAATAAGAAAACTACAGACCAATATCCCTGATGAACATAGATGCAAAAATACCCAACAAAATATTAGCAAACTGAATTCAAAAATACATCAAGAGGATCATACACCATGATCAAGTGGGATTCATCTCAGATATGCAAGGATGGTACAATATTTGAAAATCCATCAACATCATCCACCACATCAAAAAAAGAAGAACAAAACCCACATGATCATCTCCATGGATGCTGGAAAATCATTAGACAAAATTCAACATCCATTCATGATAAAAACTCTCTACAAAATGGCTATAGAGGGTAAGTACTTCAACATAATAAAGGCCATATATGATAAACCCACAGCCAACATCATACTGAGCAGCAAAAATATGAAAGCTTTTCCTCTGAGATAGGGAACAAGACAGGGATGCCCACTCTCCCCACTGTTATTCAACATAGTACTGGAGGCCCTAGCCATGGCAATTAGACAAAACAAAGAAATATAAGGAATCCAGACTGGTAAAGAAGAAGTCAAAGTGTCACTATTTGCAGATGACATGATATTGTACATAAAAAACCCTAAAGACTCCACTCCAAAACTACTAGAACTAATATCTAAATTCAGCAAAGTTGCAGGATATAAAATAAATACACAGAAATATGTTGCACTCCTTTACACTACCAATGAACTAGCAGAAAGAGAAATTAGGAAAACTATTCCATTCAGAATTGCATCAGAAAGAATAAAATAGCTAGGAATAAACTTAACCAAGGAAGTGAAAGACCTATAGCCTGAAAACTATGAGACACTCTTAAGAGAAATTAAAGAGGACACAAATAAATGGAAATTCATCCCATGCTCTTGGCAAGGAAGAATCAATATTGTCAAAGTGGCCATCCTGCCTAAAGCAATCTAAAGATTCAATGCAATCCCTATCAAAATACCAACGGCATTCTTCAATGAACTGGAACAAATAGTTCTAAAATTTATATGGAACCACAAAAGACTATGAATAGCCAAAGCAATTCTGAGCAGGAGGAATAAAGCAGTGGGTATCTCACTTCCCAACTTCAAGCTCTACTCCAAAGCCACAGTAATTAAGACAATATGGTACTGGCACAAGAACAGACCCACAGACCAGTGGAACAGAATAAAGAGTCCAGATCTTAACCCAAACATATGTGGTCAATTAATATACAATAAAGGAGCCATTGACATACAATGGGGAAATGACAGCCTCTTCAACAGCTGGTGTTGGCAAAACTGGACACTTACATGTAAAAGAATGAAATTGGGTCATTTTCTAACCCCATACACAAAAGCAAACTTAAAATGGATCAAATATCTGAATGTAAGTCATGAAACTATAAAACTCTTAGATAAAAACATAGGCAAAAATTCTCTTAGACATAAACAAGAGCAACTTCTTCATGAACATATCTCCCCGGGCAAGGGAAACAAAAGTGAGAATGAATAAGTGGGACTATATCAAGCTGAAAATCTTCTGTATAGCAAAGGACACCATAAATAGATCAATAAGGCATCCTACAGTATGGGAGAATATATTCATAAATGACAGATCCGTTAAAGGCTTGACATCCAAAATATATAAAGAGTTCACACACCTCAACAAATAAAAAGCAAATAATCCAATTAAAAAATGGGCAGATGATCTGAACAGAAACTTCTCCAAAGAACAAATTCAGATGGCCAGTAGACACCTGAAAAGATGCTTCACATCGCTAGTCATCAGGGAAATGCAAATTAAACCACAGTGAGATGGACCACCTCACACCAGTAAGAATTGCTGCCATCCAAAAGACAAACAACAACAAATGTTGGCGAGGATGTGGAGAAAGGGGAACCCTCCTACACTGCTGGTGGGAACATAAATTATTTCAACCATTGTGGAAAGCAGTATGGAGGTTCCTCAGAAAACTCAAAATAGAAGTAGCATTTGACCCAGGCATTCCACTCCTAGGAATTTACCCTAAGAACACAGTAGCCCAGTTTGAAAAAGACATATGTACCCCTATGTTTATTGCAGCACTATTGTAAATATTTTAATATTTACAAAGCCAAGAAATGGAAGCAATCTAAGTGTCCATCAGTAGATGAATAGATAAAGAAGAGGTGGTACATATACACAATGGAATATTATTCAGCCATAAGAAGAAAACAAATCCTACCATTTGCAATAAGATGGATGGAGCCAAAGGGTATTATGCTCAGTGAAACAAGCCAGGTGGAGAAAGACAAATATCAAATGATTTCACTCATCTGTGGAGTATAAGAACAAAGAAAAACCTGAAGGAGCAAAACAGCAGCAGACTCACAGAACTCACAAATGGCCTAACAGTTAACAAAGGGAAAGGGACTGGGGAGGATGGGTGGGAAGGCAGGGATAAGGGGGGGAAGAAAGGGGGCATTAAGATTAGCATGTATAATGTGCGTGGTGGGCACGGGGAGGGCTGTACTATACAGAGAAGACAAGGAGTGATTCTACAGCATCTCATTACTCTGATAGACAATGACTGATAAGGGGCATGTGGAGGGAACTTGCTGATGGGGGGAGTCTAGTAAACATAATGTTCCTCATGTAATTGTGCATTAATGATACCAAAAAAAAATAGACATGTTAAAAAAAATGGGCAGAGGAGCTGAACAGACACTTCTCCAAAGTAGAAATTCGAATAGCCAACAGGCACATAAAAGATGCTCCACATCGCTAGTCATCAGAGAAATGCAAATTAAAGCCACAATGAAACATCACCTCACACCAGTTAGGTTGGCCACCATCCAAAAGACAAACAACAGCAAATGTTGGCAAGGATGTGGAGAAAGGGGAACCCTCCTACACTCCTGGTGGGAATGTAAATAAGCTCAACCATTGTGGAAAGCAGTATGGAGGTTCCTCAAAAAACTCAAAATAGAAACACCATTTGACCCAGGAATTCCACTCCTAGGAATTTACCCTAAGAATGCAGCATCCCAGTTTGAAAAAGACATATGCACCCCTATGTTTATCTCAGCACTATTTACAGTAGCCAAGAAATGGAAGCAACCTAAGTGTCCATCAGTAGATGAATGGATAAAGAAGATGTGGTACACATACAGAATGGAATATTATTCAGCCATAAGAAGAAAGCAAATCGTACCATTTGCCACAACATGGCTGGACCTAGAGGGTATTATGTTCAATGAAATAAGTAAGGCAGAGAAAGACAAGTACCAAATGATTTCACTCATCTGTGGAGTATAAGGACAAAGAAAAAACTGAAGAAACAAAACAGCAGCAGACTCAGAGAACCCATGAATGGACCAACAGTTACCAAAGGGAAAGGGGCTTCGGAAAATGAGTAGAAAGGGAGGGATAATGGAGAAAAATGGGTATTATGATTAACACACACAATGTAGTGGTTTGAGGGACATGGGGAATGCAGTATAACACAGAGAAGACAAGTATTGTTTCTATAGCATCTTACTATGCTGATGACAGTGACTGTAATGGGGAATGTGGTGGGGACATGATAATAGGGGGAGTCTAGTAACCATAATGTTCACCTAATTGTACATTAATAATACATACATATATATATATGAAAAAGGAGCCAGGAATATACAATTGGAAAAAGCCTCTTCAACAATTGATGTTGGGAAAACCAGGCAGAATACATGTAGGAGAATGAAACTGGATTGGTGCCTAATTTTATACACAAAAGTAAACTTGAAATGGATAAAGACCTGAATGTAAGCCACGAAACCATAAAACATAGGAGAAAATCATAGGTACAAAACTGTCGAACATAAGTATGGGTAATTTTTTTTTCCTGGACACATCTCCTCATGCCAGGGAAACAAAATTAAAAATGAACAAGTGGTACTATATCAAACTAAAAAGCTTCTGAACAGCAAAGGACACCATCAGCAGAACAAAAAGACAACCTGTAGTATGGGAGAATATATTTGTAAATGACTCATCTGATAAGGAGTTAACATCTGAAATACATAAAGAACTCATATGCTTCAACACCCCCCCAAAAAATAAACTGATTAAAAAATGGGCAGAGGACTCAAACAGACATTTTCCAAAGAAGGAATATAGATGGTCAACAGGCACATGAAAAGATGCTCCAAAACCACAATGAGATATTACCTCACACCAGTTAGAATTGCCACTATTTAAAAGACAAGAAATAACAAATGTTGGTGAGGATGTGGAGAAATGGGAACCCTCCTTCACTGTTGATGGTTATGTAAATTAGTGCAGCTGCTGTGGAAAGCAGTATGGAGGTTCCCCAAAAACGTAAAAATACAAATACCATTTGACCCAGTAATTCTACTTCTAGGAATTTACCTGAAGAAAACAAAATCCCCGATTCAAAAAGATATATGCACCCCTATGTTTATTTACATTATTTGCATTATTTGCAATATTTACAATAGCCAAGATATGGAAGCCACCTAAGTGTCCATCAACAGATGAATGGATAAAGGAGATGTGGTACATATACACAATGGAATATTATTCAGCCTTTATAAAAAAAAGAAATCCTACCAGTTACAACATGGATGCATCTAGAGGGTATTATGCTAAGCAAAATAAACCATGAGCAGAAAGACAAGTACCATGTGATTTCACTTATTTGTGGAATATAAAAACAAAGCAAAACAGAATGAACAAAACAATAGCGGACTCATAGACACTGAGAAGTGACTCTTGGTTACATGGGGGAGGGATTTGGGTGGAAGGATGGGGAGGGGGAGGGTGATAAAGGGGCACAAAAATTCTCAATCATATTATAAGTTGGTCATAGGGACAGTAGTACAGCATGAAGAATATAGCCAATGCTTCTGTAACATCTTCGTAGGCTGACAGATAGTAACTGTGCTAGAGGGGGTGAGGATTTAATAATATTTGTAATTGTTGAACTACTCTGTTTTATATTTTAAACCAATATAAAATTCTATATCAACAGTACTTCAGTACAAAAATTATGTCCTCTTAAACTTTTTGAAATTTTGAAACCATGTAAATACTCAAAATGTAAATAACTAAAAATAATTTGAAAAAAAATGTTTATCTTTGTCAATATCATGATCAACATAATCACAAGAAAGCATTTGTTAATGCTCTATCAAATTTCTTATTTTAATTAAGTATATATTAAAATGTCCAATGCAGTACCTGTTTTTCACAAGCCAATAGTCTTTCCCATTAAGGTTACCATAGCCAACCACTAGTACACCATGATTCACAGTCTGAGTACAGGATGGATCATAGTAGACACCTGAGAAACAAAATATGGGTGGAAAAAAAGAATGAATGGTATGTGACAATGAAGGACATTTGAAAATGCTATTACTTTTATTAGATTGTTGTGGATGTATGGCAAGGTTAATTAAAAGTTTAGGACCATGCATTACACTCTAATGTTTAAACTATTTGGAGTTCATAATTCTTTGCTATCGATACTATGTTTGTCAGTTTTCTTGCCAAGTTTGGCATCAATTCAATTATAGTTCCCTCAGAATTTTTTGATAAAGTGTCACCTTTTTCTAATTATTTTTAGCTTATAGTCAGTTATATTTCTTTGTGTATATTCCTAAATTATTTGTTCCATACATTTTCATCCATTGTTAGATTAAATGACCCTTAGGTAAAGTTAAAAAAAAGATCATAGCCTTATACTTTGTCCAATACAATACTGTACCATTAGGGGGTGCTCTCTCTCTCTCTCTTTTTTTTAAAGAAAGCAGGCAGTTTATTAGTGATAGCTTGTAATCAGGGAAGCCCACGGAAAGAGAAGCCAGGCCTCCTGGAAAGGGGATGGTGTGGGGTTTACAAAGCCAGTTAAGGGTGGGTGCTGTCTTGAACACTGCTTGGCTACACCTGCAGTATACAGTGGCTATAGTGGTTAAAAGCACAGGTTCTGGAGTCAAGTAGCATGGTTTCTAATCCCAGTTAACCACTTTCTGACGTTGTGACTAGGCAAATCAACCAGCAAAGACATAGTTTTTTCAACTATAAAATAGGGTTATTGAGAGGATTAAATGAGATAATGCACAGAAAGAATTTATCATAGTACTTGACATGTACCTGTGTAGTGTTAGTACACTTTGGTAAGTATTACTTTACAAATTAGAACTGGGTATAAAATAAATGAATGAAACAGAAGATTCTGTTTAACCTACTCTAAACATTCAGGTGTGGAGAGATGGGGAAGGATAATTTCTTTCTCCTATAACAAGAGGCTAATATATCTGAGTTTTTACCACTTCTGTAGAGGAAGAAAGAAGAATGGCTCGCATCTATAGCAACAGACACAGGTCCTTTATTGGCCACAGCTTCTTTCAAGGCATGTTCACTGCCAAAGGGGAGTTCAGTATACTTAGAACATGTGGCAGCTCGATTTTTTGAGTCATACTTGCACTTTTCATCCTGCAAAAATAGTATAAATCAGATCAAAAGTATATGTCAACTTCTTTTAAAAATTACCAATATAAGTCTGGATTTCAAATATGTTTTCTTTCCTCATTTATTCTTTTCAAGGTGATTTACTCTAAGAATCCTTCCTCCTTTTAAAGAAAGAAAGCTCACACCCTAGGCTTCCAAACCTTATCAATTCCATGTTTCACAAACAGCAGTGGAAATCCAGAACTATTCTATTGTTTTAATTGTGAACATCTTCATACATGCAAAAGTTGCCAGGATAATGTTCTTCAGATTCTGAGTTGAATTGTAGGGGCACACTACATAAAGATCATAAACTCTGTACTGCAGCTTCAAATTTTTTTTGTTGATATAATGTATGCAAGAAAATCTGCAGTTTAAATTATGGTTTTTAAATACTATATAATATGGAAAACATTTAGAGTGTATATTAAGAGGAAAGGGGGAGGTCATGTTTGCTGTGTATACAACTATGTTCTTTAAATGCTTAATAGGAAAAAATCTTGACAGAAATAAACCAGAATTATAGTGTTTAAGGCAGGAGATTTCTGAGTGATATTTTTAATCTTTTCTAAATTTTCTGTAATATGAATATATTACTTATATCATTTAACAAAATATATAATGAACTTGTGAGGAGGAAGAGGAGGGCACTATTTAGCTTTTTAGTAGGTAGACAAATGATGTGGTTGATGAGCTAAGAATAAGATTGAGCATAGGAGGCTGTAGGACAAGAAAGTGTAAATAGCAGACAGATACACGGAAAGAGTTTTAAGGAAGGTTTGCTGGAAAATTCATTTTTAAGCATGAATTCTACTTGTTTGCTCAAAACCATTGTGCCACTGTTAAATTAAGAAGGCTGATAAAGCTGCAGAAGAATGGGAACTCTTGAGCATTTAAGGATTCTTGATTGGAGTTCTCACACATGACGTTGCTTCTCAAGCAATTGGCTTGATGGTGAGTTTAGAACAGTTAGCTAAGGTCATAGGCAGCACAAAAAGTTGTTTATGACACACCATGGCTTTGTAGGGATAGAAAGCTTCTGAATCAATGCCGTTGTTATCAATGATATATTGGAAAGCCTGTGTCATGAAGCCACCATTGCATCCTTTATTTCCATATTTTTCAGTTGCGCAATCCACCAGGTTCTGTGCACTCAGAGACACCAGCTTTCCTGTTTTCAACTTCAGCTGTGCTTCCAGGGCTCCCACAGCACTGAAAGCCCAACAAGCACCACAGGCACCCTAAAACAGATATAAAGTCACAACGGCCGTCATAGAAAGTCAATAAGGATGACTTCTGTAATACAAAGTGGGCAACTTCCAACATACCAGCCAGTAGTTCTAAAGAGTTCTCCCATTACAATTTCCTCATCTATTAGACAATGGAAATGAAGAACAAATACGTGATTGTTCTCTGGAAGAGGTCCAACCTTGATAAAAATTTGCAAATGGTTGAGCTCAGAGCGTAATTGCTATTCAAATATTCAAATATATTAAGAAACGGTACTCACTGAGCATGTACCAAATCCCATCTATCTTTACGCATAAGTAGGTAGATGCCTACAGTACCACGACTTTGAGAGGATCTGGGATGATTCGCTTGACCTAACATACCTTTCTTCCTGCCAAATGATGCCTGAAACATAAGGTTAAAATTTTTCACATATTTTTAGCTTCAGAATTTTTTGCTCAAAAGATCTTCTACAGGGAATCATACAAAATTGGTTTAATTCCAAAAGGTGCAGAGGGTCCAGAATCCTATCATACTTGCTCCCTCACACTTTCCCCTTCATCTCACCTTGCTTTCCACCCAAAGGAAACAAGTTGAATTTGATTTTGGTTAAAATAAAATCACTCATCAAAATGTAAGAACCCAGGGAAAGGAGCTCATTAAATTTTTTATAGCTAACACTTAAGTATGTAGTTTATTGGATCTTCCCAAACATTCATTTTAGAGAAGCTCCAGTAAAAAACCCAAAACTAATTGAAAGAAAAGTATCTAGGTGGAAAAGAATAAGAGATCAGCAGTACCATTCACTTCTTAATTTTTACATTCTTCACTGGTCACAAGCTGGGACAGCTTCTGAGAACACTGCTTCTTCTCACTTCCCCTGACCTCTAAGGTGATACATGTGTTTTAGCCTTTGTTATCCCTAGTAATTTAAGATTTTTGTAGCCAAGCAAAATTAAAGGAAATACAAAATTTTTGTTTTACAAGCAAATTAAAGGAAATACAAAAACAAAGGAACACATTTATAAAGCCCATATTTCTTATTCTAACATTGCAAGTCCAGTCAGGAATTAACTTGACTGGTATAATCTATAGGTCACTCTTAGCTCTAGTTCTTTCCTCTCCTTCAACCCCTGAAATTCATAAGTGAGATGGAGGGAGAAATTTCCTGATCAATAATCTCTCCTACACACAATACTTTATCCCAAGCAATTGTCTTGGTATGGTGGAGGGTCCAGTGCAGTCTGTGGGTAGCATGAGCACTAAAAGTTTGTCCTAAAGACCTATTTGTTTAGCTCACAGTTTGGGTCGAATGTGGCTTTAACTATTGCTGTTCTAAGCACTGCTGGGGAATACAAATGAAGTGTGATATGTGGTCCTTGCCCTCAAGGAACTTACTATTTAGTTGGGAAGAGAATAACAAAAATCATTAGAAAGTAATGTAAGGGAGATTCACTGCCAAATTATGTAGCTAGACTAAATGATTAAGGAACAGAGATTTCTACCTGGGGTACAGAGGCCTAAGATGACAACACTCACCTGGTATTTCACTTCAGTAACACACCCCTTCTCTCTCCAGTCCAGAAAATTGGGCAATTTCTGATTAGGGTTTGATTTGTAAGTGACATTTCTCTGCCATTGGCTGGGAACTGTCAAGCAACTCATCAAAGACATTACTTCTTCACTTGTCTACAAGGAAAAAAAATATATATATATATCTTTTCACTTATATCCTTCTTTCCAACACCCCAATAACTCTAACTGTGAATACATTTAGCAAATGAGAAAAGCTAGTGGTAGTTGTGACCACCATAGGAACCATAAACTATCTGATAGGTGAATTATATGGATTTCTTTCATCTTACACTTTGCGCTAGCATCCCAGTCAGACTGTGGGAAGGCAAAGAAGGAAATAGTAAAAATTAGAGGTTACAAGGAGGCAGATTTTAGATTCAAAGCAAGGCATAATTTTATAAAAGGAATGTTTAAAAAATGGATTGAAATAGTTTTCCTTGTGATAAAATAAATATAAAGGAGTTGCCTACATTTAAGTATGAATTTAATCTACCTAGGATGTTCCCTTCCAAACAGTACTATGATTCTTAATTTTGGTCACAGTGGTAAAGTTTTGTAGGGTGGAATAAAATATAAAAACTAATGGGAGAGTTAGTTCCAGAAAAAGAAGGCAGCATGGGAAGTGAGACAGAAACCTCCTCCCAAAATTTCATATAACACAAAAATATAGCAAATACAACCAGTCCTGAAAGAGCAATGGTAAGGAAGACTGCAACAGATGGCTTACATCTGGGGAAAAGAGAAGACCTTACAGAAAAGGGTAAAGTAGCAAAGCTGCGATCAGGTGGGACCCAAGCCCTCCTCCCTCCCCAGCTCACCAGTGGGAGGATAAATGGAGTAGAATCCCAGGACTGCTACACATCCACCCCTGGAGATCTGTTGTGGGAGCACAAACACACATTACATGGTGCTCCAGAGGTTAGTGGGGTTAGAAAGCAATGACAGGCAGAAAGTTGGAGAGACTGAGATTCCAGCAGCTTATGGAGAATAAGTACCCATGGCTGTCCACTCCTGGAGAAAAAAAGGCAGTCACTTTGAAAGACTTCCCAACAGCAAGAGGGCCAAAGGGACAAGGATTACACAGAGCTTGCTCCTCAGTAGACAGGACAGGTGGACAAAATTGTTCCAGCAAACTCAGCACAGCAGGGTGGGAACTTGCAGGAGCTTCACATGCTCGTCTGGCAATGCAGAGCCAAGGCCCCCCACTGCAATACACAGCCTACCATTCCTTCCTCCTGGCCAGCACCAGTTTGCAAACTTGTTGACCCAGCCATCACGCCAGGCCAGCTGGAGGGTGGCCCCTCATCTGGCAGCTAGATGGGAGTAGCATAGAGGCTCCTCACTGCATGCTCAGCCCACTGGCCATGGCAGTGGAGGCAGGCACCATGGCTAGGAAGCAGGAAAGAGCTCTTTCCTCCCAGCAGGCACTGGTGCTGCATGCCTGCAAACCCCCACCATCACTCCAGGTGCTGGGCAGCTCCAGAGAGTAGAGCTTCTGGGCAGTAGAGGGCATCACCTACACAAAGTTATTATGCCATAGCAATCATTAGGAATATGAAATGGCAAAAGAACCTGGTACAACCCAAAATCTCTCAAACACCATAAAGAGGGCAAAGTGAAACTGAAATAACCAATCTTCTTGATAACAACTTCAAAATAAAAATCATAAAGATGCTCATGGGGCTACAGAAAAATATTCAGGATCTCAGGGAGGATTTCAAGAAAGAGATAGAAATATTGAATACAGTATCTGAAATGAAACACAAAATGGAGGGATTTAAAAGCAGATTAGATGAGGTACAAGAGATCAAAAATGAAATAGAAATTAGAGAATAGTAATACAAAGAAGCTGAGGCACAGAGAGAAAAAAAGGATGTCTATGAATGAAACAATAATTAGAGAACCATGCAACCAATACAAACAGAACAATATTTGCATTATAGGGGTACCAGAAGAAGAGATAAAAACAGATGGAATCTCTCTTTGAGGAAATAATTGTTGAAAACTTCCCCAATCTGGGGAAGGAGATAGTCTCTCAGGCGATGGAAATGCATAGATTTTGCAATACAAGGGATCCTAAGAAGACAACACCAAGATATGTAATAATTAAAAAGGCAAATATCAAGGAAAAGGGCAGAGTATTAAAAGAATCCAGAGAGAGAAAAAAGGCCACATACAAAGGAAAACCCATTAGGCTATCATCAGACTTCTCAACAGAAATCTTACAGGCCTGAAGGGAGTGGCATGATATACTTAAGGCAATGAGACAGAAGGGCCTTGAACCAAGAATACTCTACCCAGCAAGACTGTTATTTAAATTTGAAGGAGAGATTAAACAATTTCCAAATAAACAAAAGTTTAGGGAATTTACTTCCCACAAACTATCTCTACAGTGTACTTTGGAGGGACTGCTATAGACGGAAATGCTCCTAGGCTAAAAAGCCGTCACCAGAGAAAGCAAAACCACAGTAAAAGAAGTAGACCAATTAATTGCTAAGCAAATACAAATTGAATCAGCTACCCACAAAGTTAGTCAAGGGATACACAAAGAGTACAGAATATGACACCTAATCTATAAAGAGTGGAGGAGGAAGAAAACAAAGGGAGGAAACAAGAACCTTTAGATTGTATTTGAAATAGTGTAATAAGTGAGTTAAGTTAGACTGCCAGATGGTAAAGAAGCTGCCCTTGAGCCTTTGGTAACCACTTACCTAAAGCCTGCAATAGCAATAATTACATATCTATTGATAATCACCCTAAATGTAATTGGACTGAATGCACCAACCAAAAGACCGAGGGTTACAGAATGGATAAAAAAACAAAACCCATCTATATGCTGCCTGTAAGAGAGTCATTTAAAACCCAAAGTGTATACAAACTAAAAGTGAAGGGATGGAAAAAGATATTTCATGCAACCAATAGGGAGAAAAAAGCAGGAGTTGCAGTACTTGTATCAGACAAAATAGACTTCAAAATGAAGAAAGTCACAAGAGACAGAAAAGGACATTACATAATGATAAAGGGGCCAGACCAACAGGAGGATATGACCATTATAAGTATCTATGCACACAACATAGGAGCACCTAGATTTGTAACACAAGTAGTAAGAGAATTAAAGGGGGAAATAGAATGCAATGCATACATTTTAGGATACTGTAACAAACCACTCACTCCAAAGGACAGATCTACCAAACAGAAAATAAGTAAGGACACAGAGGCACTGAACAACACACTAGAGAAGATGAACCTGATAGACATCTACAGAACTCTACACCACAAAGCAGCAGGATGGATATACATTCTTTTCAAATGTACATGGAACATTTTCCAGAATAGACCACATACTAGGTCACAAAATGAACCTCAGTAAATTCAAAAAGACTGAAATTGTACCAACCAACTTCTCAGATCATAAAGGTATAAAACTAGAAATAAATTGTAAAAGAAAACAAAAAGTCTCACAAACACATGGAGGCTTAACAACATGCTCCTAAATAATCAACGGATCTATGACTAAATTAAAACAGAGATCAAGCAATATATGGAGACAAATGAAACCAACAGCACAAAGCCCCAACTTCTGTGGGATGCAGCAAAGGCAGTACTTAGAGGAAAGTATATAGCAATCCAGGCCTATTTAAAGAAGGAGGAACAATCCCAAATGAATAGTCTAAAGTCACAATTATTGAAACTGGAAAAAGAAGAACATATGAGGCCCAAAGTCAGTAGAAGGAGGGACATAATAAACGTCAGAGAAGAAATAAATAAAATTGAGATGAATAAAACAATAGAAAAAAATCAATGAAACCAAGAGCTGGTACTTTGAGAAACGAAACAAAATAAATAAACCTCTAGCCAGATTTATTAAGAGAGGAAGAGAATCTACACACATAAACAGAAACAGAAATGAGAAATGAAAAATCACAATGGACACCACAGATACACAAATAATTATTAGAGAATACTATGAAAATGTACATACTAACAAGCTGGAAAACCTGGAAGAAATAGACAAGTACCTACAAAAATACAACTTTCCAAGACTGAACACAGAAGAAACAGAAAATCTAAACAGACCAATTACCAGCAAAGAAATTGAATTGGTGATCAAAAAACTACCCAAGAACAAAATCCCCAGACCAGATGGATTCACTGATGAATTTCATCAGACATATAGAGAAGACATAATACCAATTCTCCTTAAAGTTTTCAAAAAAAAAAAGGAGGGAATACTTTCAAATTCATTCTATGAGTCCAGCATCACTCTAACCAAAACCAGGCAAAGACCCCACCAAAAAGAAAATTACATACCAGTATCCCTGATGAACATAGATGCAAAAATACTAAACAAAATATTACCAAACCGAGTTCAAATATACATCAAGAGTATTATACACCATGATCAAGCAGGATTCATCTCAAGGATGAAAGGATGGTACAACACTTGAAAATCCATTGACATCATCCACCACATCAACAAAAAGGACAAAAACCACATAATCATCTCCATTGATGCTGAAGAAGCAGTCAACAAAATTCAACATCCATTCATGATAAAAACTCTCAACAAAATGGGTATAGAGGGCAAGTATCTCAACATAATAAAGGCCATATATGACAAACCCACATCCAACACCATACTTAACAGCAAGAAGCTGAAAGCTTTTCCTTTCAGATCAGGAACAAGACAAGGATGCCCAGTCTCCCCACTTTTATTCAACATAGTTTTGGACATCCTAGCCACGGCAATCAGACAACAGAAAGAAATAAAAGGCATCAATATTGGTAAGGAAGAAGCCAAACTGTCACTGTTTGCAGATGAAATGATATTGTACATAAAACCCATAAATACTCCACTCCAAAACTACTAGAACTAATATCTGAATTCATCAAATTTGAAGGACACAAAATTAATACACAGAAATCTGTTGCTTTCCTATACACTAACGATGGGCTAACAAAAAGAGAAATCAGGAAAACAATTCCATTCACAATTGCATCAAAAGGAATAAAATACCTAGGAATAAACCTAGTTAAGGAAGTGAAAGACCTATACCCTGAAAACTACAGGACACTCTTAAGAGAAATTAATGACCCTAACAAATGGAAATTTATCCCATGCTCTTGGCTAGGAATAATTAATATTGTCAAATGGCTATCCTGCCTAAAGCAATCTAAAGATTCAATGCAATCCCTATCAAAATACCAACAGCATTCTTCAACAAACTGGAACAAATAGTTATAAAATTCATATGGAACCTCCAAAGACCCTGAATAGCCAAAGCAATCCTGAGAAGGATGAATAAAGGAGGGGGGATCTCGCTTCCCAACTTCAAGCTCTACTACAAAGCCACAGTAATCAAGAAAATTTTGTTCTGGCACAAGAACAGAGCCACAGACCAGTGGAACAGAATAGAGGGTCCAGATATGAACCCAACATATACAGTCAATTAATATGCAACAAAGGTGCCATGGATATACAATGGGAAAATGACAGCCTCTTCAACAGCTAGTGCTGGCACAACTGGACAGCTACATGGAAGAGAATGAAACTTGATCATTGTCTAACCCCATACAGAAAAGTAAATCCAAAATGGGTCAAACACCTGAATGTAAATCATGAACCCATAAAACTCTTAGAAAAAACATAGGCAAAAATCTCTTGGACATAAACATGAACATCTTCTTCATGAACATATCTCCCCAGGTAAGGGAAACAAAAATAAAAATGAATAGGTGGGACTATATCAAGCTGAAAAGGACACAATCAATAGAACAATAAGGCATCCTACAATATGGGAGAATATATTCATAAATGACACATCCGATAAAGGATTGACATTCAAAATATATAAACAGTTCACATACCTCAACAAACAAAAAACAAATAATCCAGTTAAAAAATGGGCAGAGGTGCTGAACAGACACTTCTCCAAAGAAGAAATTCAGATGGCCAACAGGCATATGAAAAGATGTTCCACATAGCTAATCATCAGAGAAATGCAAATTAAAACCACCATGAGATATCACCTCACACCAGTTAGGATGGCCAACATCCAAAAGACAAGCAACAGAAAATGTTGACAAGGATGTAGAGAAAGGGGAACCCTCCTACACTGCTGGTGGGAATGTAAATTAGTTCAACCATTGTGGAAAGCAATATGGAGGTTCCTCAAAGAACTCAAAATACAAATACCATTTGAGCTGGGAATTCCACTCTTAGGAATTTACCCTAAGAATGCAGCATCCCAGTTTGTAAAAGACATATGCACCCTTACGTTATCACAGCACTATGTACAATAGCCAAGAACTGGAAGCAACCTACGTGCCCATTAGTAGATGAATGGATAAAGAAGAGGTAGTACATGTACACAATGGAATATTATTCAGCCATAAGCAGAAAATAAAACCTACCATTTGCAACAGCATGGATGGAGCTAGAGGGTATTATGCTCAGTGAAATAAGCCAGGTGGAGAAAGACAAGTACCAAATGATTTCACTCATATGTGGAGTATAAGAACAAAGAAAAAACTGAAGGAACAAAACAGCAGCAGAAACACAGAACCCAAGAATGGACTAACAGTTACCAAAGGGAAAGGGACTGGGGAGGATGGGTGGGAAGGGAGGTACAATGGGGAAAAAGGGGCATTACGATTAGCAGACATAATGTAGGCACGGGCATGGGGAAGGACGTACAACACAGAATACAAGTAGTGATTCTATAGCATCTTACTACGCTGATGGATCAGTGACTGTAATGGGGTATGTGGTGGGTACTTGATAATGGGTGGTGTCTAGTAACCATAGTTTTGCTCATGTGATTGTAGGTTAATGATACCAAAATAAAAAATAAATAAAAAATATAAAAATACAAAAGAACAAAGTACCTGACCAGATGGCCTCACCACTGAATTTTATCAGACATTTAAAGGAGACCTAATACCCATCCTCACTATTGTTGTCCAAACAGCAGAAGAAGAGGGAATACTTCCAAACTCATTCTATGAGGCCAGCAACACTCTAATATCAAAACCAGGCAAAGAAAACACAAAAAAAGAAAATTATAGACCAATATTCCTGATGAACATAGATAAAAAATACTCAGCAGAATATTACTAAACCAAATTAGAAAATACATCAGAAAGATCATCCATCATGTTCAAGTAGGATTTTTTCCAGAGATGCAGGAATGGTACAATATTCAAAATATCCATCAACATCATACACCACATCAACAAAAAGGACAAAAATCACATGATCATCTCCACAGATACTGAAAAGGCTTTTGACAAAATTCAACATACATCCATGATAAATACTTTTAACAAAATGGGTATAGAGGGCAAGTATCACAACATAATAAAGGCCACATATGACAAACCCACAGTCAACATTATACTTAACAGCAAAAACCTGAAAGCTTTTCCTTTAAGACTGGGAACAAGGCAAGGATGCCCACTCTCCCCACTTTTATTCAACATAGCACTGGAGGTCCTAACCATAGTTAAGCTGTCACTGTTTGCAAATGACATGATATTGTACATTAAAAAAGTTAAAGTTAAAGAATCCACTCCAAAACTACTAGATCTAATATCTGAATTCAGCAAAGTTGCAGGATACAAAATTAATACACAGAAATCTGTTGCATTCCTATAAAGTAACAATGAACTAGCAGAGAGAAATCAGGAAAACAATTCCATTTACAACTGCAACAAAAAGAATAAAATACTGAGGAATAAACATAACCAAGGAACTGAAAGACCTATACCCTGGAAACTACAAGACATTCATGAGAGAATTTACGGAAGACACCAATAAATGGAAATACATCCTGTGCTCATGGATAGGAATAACTAATATTGCCATAACGGCCATCCTGCCTAAAGTAATTCACAGGTTCAGTGTAATCCCTATCAAAATACCAAAAGCATTCTTCATCGAACTAGAACAAATACTTCTAAAATTCATGTGGAACCACAAAAGACCCTGAATAGCCAAAGCAATCCTGAGAAGGAAGAATAATACTGGGGGTTTATACTCCCCAACTTCAAGTTCTACTACAAAGCCACAGTAATCAAGACAATTTGGTACTGGAACAAGAACAGACCCATTGATCAATGGAACAGAATAGAGAGCCCAGATATCAACCCACACATATATGGCCAATTAATAATATGATAAAGGGGCCATGGATATACAATGGGGAAATGACAGACTCTTCAAAAACTGGTGTTGGCATATGTGCATATCTGGACAGCTACATGTAAGAGAATGAAACTGGATTACTGTCTAACTCCATAAACAAAAGTAAAATCAAAATGGATCAAAGTCCTGAATGTAAGTCATGAAACCATAAAACTCATAGAGGAAAACATAGGCAAAAATCTCTTTAATATAAACATGAGCAACTTCTTCCTGAACACATCTCCTCAGGCAAGGGAAACAAAAGCAAAATGAAGAAATGGGACTACATCATGCTAAAAAGCTCTGTACAGCAAGGGAGACCATGAGTAGAACAAAAAGTCCTTCAGTATGGGAGTATGGGAGAATATATTTGTAAATGACATCTCCGACAAGGGGTTAACATCCAAAATATATAAGGAACTTACACACCTTAACTCCCAAAAAGGAAACAACCTGATTAAAAAGTGGGCATGGGATCTGAACAGACACTTCTCCAAAGAAGAAATTCAGATGTCCAACAGGCACATGACAACATGCTCCACATCGCTAATTATCAGGGAAATGCAAATTAAAAACCACAATGAGATATTACCTCACACCAGTTAGGATGGCCAACATCCAAGGGACAAACAACAACAAATGTTGGCAAGGATGTGGTGAAAGGGGAACCCTCCTACACTGCTGGTGGGAATGTAAAATAGTTCAACCACTGTGGAAAGCAATGAAGGTTCCTCAAAAAACTAAAAATAGAAATACCAGTTAATCCTGGAATCCACTCCTAGGCATTTATGCAAAGAAAACAAGATCCCAGATTCAAAAAGACATATGCACCTGTATGTTTATCGCAGCCCTGTTTACAATAACCAAGATACTGAAGCGAGCTAAATTCCACCAGTAGATGAATGGATAGAAAAGAAGTGGTACATAAACACAATGGAATACTATTCAGCCATAAGAAGATAAAAAGTCTTACCATTTGCAACAACATGGATGGAGCTAGAGGGTATTATGCTCAGTGAAATAAGCCAGGCAGGAAAAGACAAGTACTAAATGATTTCACTATCTGTGGTGTATAACAACAAAGCAAAAAATGAGGGAACAAAACAGCAACCGACTGACAGAACCTAGGAATGGACTAGCGGTTACCAAAGGTAAAGGGGTTGGGGAGGGTGGGTGGGAAAGGAGGGATAAGGTGATTAAGGGGTATTATGATTAGCACACATAATATAGGGGAGTCACAGGGAAGGAAGTATAGCACAGAGAAGACAAGTGGTGAGTTTATAGCATCTCACTACACCGATGGACTATGAATGCAAGGAGTTTGGGAGGGACGTGATAATATGGGTGAATGTAGTAGCCACAATGTTGCTCATGTGAAAGCCTCATAAGATTGTATGTCAATGATACCTTAATTAAAAAAAACAAAAACAACAAAAAACTAATGGGTGATATTTGTGATATTAAATACTCATACTCCTCCATTTAAGAAAGCAGGTGGAACACATTAAATTATCAATTTAGACTTACACAAGTATGGTAATTTACTTTAAAAGATTGTGAGTAATCTTTAGGCAATGCTTTCTAGAATTAATAAAAAATAAAATAGTAGTCTGTGAGTTTAAAATATTTCTCTAAAGAAGGAGTTTGTTGAGGAAAGTGGTCACAGTAGGACTTATTAAGGAACCTGTAGAGATTGTCATGTCCTTAAAGTCTACTGTTTTCTAACTTTGTACACATATAGATAATACTTAGTAGTTTACCTTCAAATCACCTTTGAAGAGACAGAAGTTATGCTTACCTTGAGTTGTAAGTAGGATTCTTTTCAATTTACATACCATGTCTCCCAGGTGGTTCATGCCTAGGTCATATGAATGCATCCCCATTGAATGCTCCAGATTGTGCAGAGTCACAAATTTCAGATTCTTTTCCCAGATAAGACGCCGTGTTACTTCCTCATTCTAAAATTAAGAAAAAGAACAAAGTTATACTGAATCCTGAACAAATAAGTGCTCGATAATGAAAATAAACATATTGTGATGCATTCTACTAAATGTGCATCTGTCCAAGAGTATGCAAATAAATTACTATATCCAATATAACTGGTAAAAATTGCATATTGATCTTAATTCTTGCTCTTAATTGCTTTGATGATCATTTATGTTATTTTTTGATACATATAATGAATTTCCTCAATATGTTTAAAAGTTTTTTCAGAAACTGCTATTTATTGAAGTATAACCTTTGCAGGTGGTAAACTATTTTCCAGGCCTTTTAAAAAATGTCTTTTCTACCCCTCACTCTTGAAAAATAGTTTAGCTGATTATAAATCGAGCTATTTTTCTTTAGCTATTTGAAGATATTTCTTCATTGTCCTCTGGTGTCTATTATTGCAGATTAGAGGTCGTTTGTCAGTCTCATTGTACCTCTGTTTTTAACTTGAGTAACTCTTTTCATTTCCTCTCCCTCTTGGATATTTTGCAGCTTCATTACATGTGTCTGAGTCTCGGTATCTTTATTTTCCTTTCCTAGGTACTTTTGATTGGAGGACTCAGGACTTTTTTCTTCTCATATCTGGAAAATTCTAAACCAGTCTATCTTCAAATATTGCATCCCCACTATTTCATCTAATTTTCTTCCTCAGAAGCTCCTATCAGATGTATTTTGGAGTCTCAAAATCTCTTTGATCTCTTTTACCTACATTTTCTTTTTCCTTTCATGTGCTTCCTTTTAGGTGCATGCCTTAGTACTACTTTCCAGACTGAGGATTCTAGCCAACTCTTTCCAGTCTGGAATCTATCCCTTTTACTGAGTTCTCATTTCAATGACTATATTTTTCATCTTCAAGATTTCTAACTGTACTTTATTTCACAATATCTTGTTCATTTGTATGGATGTTGCTCCATAATATATAGTTTTATTTTAAAATCATCTTTTATTCTATCATTTTAATTGTATCCCGAGTGAATCCATATACTGACTGTTGATCCTGTTGTCCTCCAGGAGCTTCATTTACATAAAATACAATGTACATAGGATGCTATGTACATGGTGCCTCCTGGAACTGCTGACCCTATCCCTATCCCAAGACCATAGCTTCCAATAAACTATAGCCCAATGAGAAGTCAGCAAAAACTCTTTCCTGCCTCATTTCATTGAGTGCTAGATCCCAGGCCCAGACCCTGATTCCAGATAGCAAGTCTTAATGTAGCCCCCTCTCCCTTGGAGCAAGATTTTGCTACTACCCTAGTAATGGAGGTATACTGATATACTTCTACACCACTTGAGGGGAAAAATGGAATAGAGAAAAATAAATCTAATGAAATGCATGAAAGGAAAAAAGTGAATTTTGAGATAAATTATAAAGGTAGGATACTAATCAAAAGTCATTTTCATTCCTCTTGAGGGACAGGAGTTATTAAAAAGAGAAATACAGTCGCAGGGGGGTCATCAGGTGAGAAATTGGGGATCAACAGAGGTGAGGCTTAGAACCTCACCCCCCCTGTTCTGAGAGAAATCTTCTGCATATGTGGATGTTTTATTGCCCTTGTCTAGCTTGGATTAACACATAGTCTACAGGCACACACCTGATCATCTACATTTGCTCTCTTACAACACTAAACTATGTTTTCTACCTTTATCTTGTATCTACCTACCACTTCAGCATTTTATTAAAAATAATAATAATAAAGGGAGAAATGTGGTATCCACATATAAATCAAGTATAAAAATCAAATGAGTATTCATATTTGAACTGACTGTTTATAGTTCATAATGCATGAGCAAAACCGAAAGTTTCTGTGATGACTGCCCTTGTACTGTTCACCATGTAACTTACTCACTATGTAAGTATTTGTTCTCCATGTAAGAACTTGTTTGTTATGCTTCAGAAGATTGGAGACTGACAAAAATTAGGCTTGGGGTGGAGTAATGATTGTGCATTGAGCATTGACTCCCCTATACAGAATTTTATTGTTGTTAACAACCATTTGATCAATAAATATGAGAGATGCCCTCACAACAACAAAAAAAAGTACACACTTCCAATTGTAAAATAAATAAGTAACCGGGATGTAATGTATAGCATAAGGAATATAGTCAAAATATTGTAACAACTTGGTAGGGTGATAGCTGGTACCTAGAATTATCATGTATATAAATGTTGAATCACTGTGTTGTACACCTGAAACTAATGTAATGTAATACTGTGTGTCAGCTACCCTTCAATAAAAAATAATTATCTACAAAAAAAAAAAGAGAAATAGCATTCATTTAACCTGATGGTGGTGCAATTATGCATCTAGCTCTAGTTAAAGTTGAAACTAGAGGCCTGGTTCTAAAGGGGAGTCTGTGAGGGTGAAATTGGTCACCACTAAGAAAATTCAGAGTGCACATCCTATAAAAATGTATCATTTTAATACAAAAATAATTCATCCAAAAAATAAAGACATAATGCTTGCTTACATACTCAAAAATAATCATATAGTTCTAGGACCTAGTTATTTGAAGCACTGGGTGTAAGTCTTAAAAGTGATCAATAACGAGAGGAGGAAAATATGGCAGCGTGAGTAGGGTGATGGAAATCTCCTCCAAAAACCATATATATTTTGAAAATACAGCAATTACAACTATTCCTAAAAGAGTGACCAGAAGATACAGTACACCAGACAGGCTATATCTGTGGAATATCTCATGGAAAAGGGTAAGATACAAAGCTGTGACCCAGTGGGACCTGAGCACTCTCCCCACCCCAGCTAACTGGCAGGAGGAAAAGAATCAGAGTGGGGAGGGAGTGGAAGCACAGGACTGCTAAATAACCAGCCCTAGTAATCTTCCCTAGGAGCACAGACACACATTGCATGGTGCTTTGGATATAAGAGGAACGGAAAAGCAAACTCCGAGACTAAGACTGCAAACAGGCTCCCACACTGGCTGCCCTGGGACAAAAGAAAAGCAGGTGCTTTAAAAGTCTTAACAGGTGGACAAAATCGTCCTGGCACACTCAGCCCAGCAGGCTGGGAACATTAAGGAACTTCAGGTGCCCTATCCCCCTAGTTGGCAATGCAGCTCCAAGGCCCCACTTGGCAATAAGCAGCCTGCTGTTCCTTCTTCCCCACTGGCACTTGGAACCAAACTGGCTGTCCCCGCCATTGCTGCAGACCAGCCAGAGAGCAGCCCCACCTACAGCAACTACACAGCCTAACACAGAGGCTTCTCCTTGTTCATGGCTAACTGGCCCAGATCCAGAGGCTGCTCCCTGTGAGCAGTTGACTAGCACAGATAGAGGAGCTGGATGCTGAGACCGGGAGGCATGAAGGGACTTTGCTTTTGTGGCAGCAGATGTGCTACTGGCCTGCAAACCCCGCCATTACCCTAGGCCATCTCGAAGGCCACCCCGCCCATGGTAGCTTAGGAGATTAATCCAGAGGATGCTCCCTGCACATGGTTGACCTGCACAGACAGAGGAGACAGGCACAGAGACCGAGAGGCACGAAGGGGCCTTGTCCTTGCAGCAGACAGATGTGCTGCTGGCCTGTGAACCATGCCATTGCCCGAGGCCATCCCAAGGGCCACACCACCCATGGCAGCCTAGGGGATTAACCCAGAGGCTGCTCCCTATGCACTGTTAATGGCACACACAGCGGAGACAGGCAAGGCAACTGGCAAGCAGGAAGGGACTTTGTTCTCCCAGCTGACACATGTGCCACTTGCCAGAGACCACTCCCATCACCATGAAAAGGTAGAAGAATCTTGTTCAATCCAAAATCACTCAAACACCATAAAGAGGGCTTGGTGAGACTGAAATCACCAATCCTCCTGAGAAGAAATTCAAAATAAAAGTCATAAGCATGCTGATGGAGCTACAGAGAAACATTCAAGAGCTAAGGAATGAATTCAGGAGGGAAATAACAGAAATGAAACAAACAATGGAAGGATTTAAGAGCACACTGGATGAAGTGGAAGAAACTGTTAATGGAACAGAAATTAGAGAACAGGAATACAGAGAAGCTGAGACACAGAGAGAAAAAAGGATCTCTAGGAATGAAAGATATTAAGAGAACTGTGTGATCAATCCAAATGGAACAGTATTTGCATAATAGGGGTATCAGAAGAAGAAGAAGAGAGAGAAAAAGGGATAGAGTGTCTTTGAAGAAATAAAATTGCTGAAAACTTCCCCATGCTGGGGAAGGGAATAGTCTCTCAGACTATGGAAGTCCACAGATCTCCCAACACAAGGGTCCCAAGGAGGGAAACACCAAGACATATAATAATTAAAAATGGCAAAGATCAAAGACAAGGACATGGTATTAAAGGCAGCAGGGAGAAAAAAGATCACCTATAAGGGAAAACCCATTAGGCTATCATCAGACTTCTCAACAGAAACCTTACAGGCCAGAAGGGAGTGGCATGATACATCCAATGCAATGAAACAGAAGGGCCTTGAACCAAGAATACTCTATTCAGCAAGTTTATCATTTAAATTTGAAGGAGGGATTAAGCAATTCCCAGAGAAGCAAAAGTTGAGGGAATTTACCTCCCACAAAACATCTCTACAGTGTATTTTAAAGGGACTGCTCAAGATGGAAGCTAAATCCTAAGGCTAAATAGCTGTAACCAGAGAAAATAAAACCACAGTAAAAGAAGTAGACCAACTAAGTATTAACTAAACACAAAATAAAACCAGCTATCCACCAAGTGACTCAAGGGATACACAAAGAGTACAGAATAAAACACCTAAGATATAAAGAGTGGAGGGGGAAGAATAAGAAGGGAGGGAAATAAAGAATCATCAGACTGTATTTATAATAGCAAAATAAGTGAGTTAAGTTAGATGGTTAAAAAGTAAAGAAGTTGCCCTTGAACCTTTGGTAACCATGAGTCTAAAGCCTGCAATGGCAATAAGTACATATCTATCAATAATTACCCTAAATGTAAATGGAATGAATGCACCAAACAAAAGACACAGAGTAACAATGTATAAAGAAGCAAGACCCATCTATATGCTGCCTACAAGAGACTCACTTCAAACCCAGAGACATACACAGACTAAAAGTGAAGAGATGGAAAAAGATATTTCATGCAAACAAAAGGGAGAAAAAATCAGGTGTTGCAATACTTGTATCAGACAAAATAGATTTCAAAACAAAGAAAGTCACGAGACAAAGAAGAACATTACATAATGATAAAGGGGACAGTCCAACAAGAGGATATAAACATTATAAGTATCTCATCACCCAAAACAGGTGCACCTACATATGGGAAACAAGTACTAACAGAACTAAAGGGACAATAAAATGCAATGCATTCATTTTAGGAGACTTCAACACACCACTCACTCCACAGGACACAGAGTAAGTTAGGACACAGAGGCACTGAACAACACATTAGAACAGATGGATGGACCTAACAGACATCTATAGAACATTGCACCCAAAAGCAGCAGGATACACATTCCTCTCAAGTGCATATGGACCATTTCCCAGAAAAGACCACATACTAGGCCTCAAAAAGAGCCTCAGTAAATGCAAAAAGATTGAAATCATAACCAACCAACATCTCAGATACAAGGTATAAAACTAGAAATAGATTTTACTAAGAAAACAAAAAGGCCTGGAGATTAAAGATGGCAGTGTGACAGGTGAGACAGAGGCTTCCTCCTAAAACTGCTTATAATACGAAAATATAATTAATATAACTCACCCTGAGAAAGCAACAGGAAAGAGGACTGCACCAGACTGCATAGATCTGGAGAAAAGAGCAGACCTCACAGAACAGGGTAACGTACCAAAGCTGTGGCCCGGTGGGACCCAAGCCCTTCCCCCACCCCAACTCACCGGCAGGAGGAAGAGAAACTTAGCAGGGAGGGAATGGAGGCCTGGGACTGCTGAATACCTAGCTCTGGAGATCTGTTCTGGGAGCACAAACCTACATTTCATGGTGCTTTCATCATACTCTTGTGATTACAGGGTTGGAAAGCTGGGATAGGTGGTGTTCCTGGGGAGCCTTGGATTCTGGCCACTTGTGGAAAGCAGGTATCCATATCCGGCTACTCTGAGACAAAAGCTTATACCTGTGTGTTCGGTCCACTGGTTCAGGCAGTGGAGACAGGCATAGCAGCCGGTAAGCAGGAAACAGCCCTTTCCTCCTCCCCACAGGCACCAATACCATTTGCCTGTGACCCCCAACAGTGCTTCAGGGACTGAGAAGCTCCAGAGAGTAGAGCTTCTGGACACTAGAGGGTGCCATATACAAATATGAAATGCCAAAGGAACCTGGTCCAGAGTAAGATTATTAATACAACTCCTGAGAAAGATTTAAATGATGTGGACCTCAAGACTTTTCCTGAAAGAGAGTTCAAAATAAAAATCATTAACATGCTAATGGAGGTACGGAAAAATATTCAAGAACTCAGGAATGAATTCTGGTCAGAGATCCAATCATTGAAGAGCACAATAGAGGGTATTAAAAGCAGGTTGGATACGGTGGAGGAGATGATAAGTGAAATAGAAACCAGAGAAGAGGAATACAAAGAAGCTGAGGCACAAAGAGAAAAAAGGATCTCTAAGAATGAAAGAATACTGAGAGAACTGTGTGACCAATCCAAATGGAACAATATTCACATTAAAGAGGTACCAGAAGAAGAAGAGAGAGAAAAGATAGAAAATGTCTTTGAGGAAGTAATTGCTGAAAACTTCCCCAATCTGGGGAGGGAGACAGTCTCTCAGGCCATGGAGATCCACAGATCTCTGAACACAAGGGACCCAAGGAAGATAACATCAAGACATATAGTAATTAAAATGGCAAAGATCAAGGATAAAGACAGACTATTAAAAGCAGCCAGAGAGAGAAATAAAATCACATACAAAGGAAGGCCCATCAGGCTAACATCAGACTTCTCAGCAGAAACTTTACAGGCCAGAAGGGAGTGGCATGATGTATTTAATGCAATGAAGCAGAAGGTCCTGGAACCAAGATTACTTTATCTGGCAAGATTATCATTTAAATTTGAAGGAGGGATTAAACAATTTCCAGATAAGCAAAAGCTGAGAGAATTTACATCCCACAAACCATCTTTACAGAGTATTTTGGAGGGACTTCTATAGATGGAAGTGTTCTTAAGGTTTGATAGCTCTCATGAGAGGAAATAAAACCACTGTAAAGAAAGTAGAACAGCTAATTACTAAGCAAATGCAAAATTAAATTAACTATCCACACAGTCAATCAAGGGATAGACAAAGAGTACAGAATATAATACCTAATATATAAAGAATGGAGGAGGAATAAAAAGGAGGAGAAAAAGAAAAGAACCTTTAGATAATGTTTGTAATAGAATATTAAGTGAGTTAAGTTAGACTCTTAGATAGTAAGGATGTTAACCTTGAACAGTTGGTAACATGGCTCTAAAGTCTGCGATGGCAATAAGTACATACCTATCGATAATCACCCTAAATGTAAATTGACTGAGTGAACCAATTAAAAGACATAGAGTCACTGAATGGATAAAAAAAAAAGAGCCATCTATATGCTGTCCATAAGAGACTCACTTTAAACCCGAAGACGTATGCAGACTAAAAGTGAAGGGATGGAAAAAGATATTTCATGCAACTAATAGGGAGAAAAAGCAGGAGTTGCTGTGCTTGTATCAGACAAAATAGACTTCAAAACAAAGAAAGTCACAAGAGACAAAGAAGGACATTACATAAGGATAAAGGGGTCAATCCAACAAGATGTAACCATTAAAAATATCTATGCTCCCAACACAGGAGCACCTGCATATGTGAAACAAACAGTAACTGAATTAAAAGGGAAAATAGAATGCAATGCACTCATTGTAGGAGACTTCAACACTACACTCACTCTGAAGTATAGATCAACCAGACAGAAAATAAGTAAGGACACAGAGGCACTGAACAACACATTACAACAGATGGACCTAACAGACATCTACAGAACTCTACGCCCAAACGCAGCAGAATACACATTCTTCTCAAGTGCATGTGGAACATTTTCAAGAATAGATCATATACTAGGACACAAAAAAGAGCCTCAGAAATTCAAAAAGATTGATATTGTACCAACCAGTTTCTCAGTCCACAAAGGTTTGAAACTAGAAATAAATTACACAAGGAAATAAAAAATCCCACAAACACATGGAGGCTTCACAACATGCTCCTAAATAACCAATGGATCAATGACCAAATAAAAACAGAGATCAAGCAATATATGGAGACAAATGACAATAATAATTCAACACCACAAAATCTGTGGGATGCAGCCAAGGCTGTGCTAATAGGGAAGTATATTGCAACATAGGTCTACCTCAGGAAAGAAGAACAATCCCATATAAGCAGCCTAAATTCACAATTAATGAAACTAGAAAAAGAAGAACAAATGGGGCCCAAAGTCATTAGAAGGAGGGGACATAATAAAGATTAGAGCATAAATAAATAAAATCGAGAAGAATAAAATGGTAGAAAGAATCATTGAAAGCAAGAGCTGATTCTTCAAGAAAATTAACAAAATAGATAAACCCCTAGACAGACTTTTCAAGAAAAAAAGAGAGTCTATACACATACATAGAATCAGAAATGAGAAAGGAAAAAATCATGACAGACCCCACAGAAATACAAAGAATTATTAGAGAACACTATGAAAATCTATATGCTAACAAGCTGGAAAACCTAGAAGAAATTGACTTCTTAGAAAGATACAACTTTCCAAGGCTGACCCAGAAAGAAACAGAAAATCTGAAAAGACCAATTACCAGCAATGAAATCGAACTGGTAATAAAAAAAAAATTACCTAAGAACAAAACCCCAGGACCAGATGGCTTCATCACTGAAATTTATCAAACATTTAGGGAAGACCTAATACCCATCCTCCTTTAAGTTTTCCAAAGAGTAGAAGAAGAGGGAATACCTCCAAACTCATTCTGTGGGGCCAGCATCACTCTAACACCAAAACCAGGCAAAGACACCACAAAAAAAGAAAATTACAGGCCAATATCCCTGTTGAACATAGATGCAAAAATACTCAACAAAATATTAGCAAACCGAATTAAAAAATACATCAAAAAGATCATCCATCATGATCAAGTAGGATTTATTCCAGGGATGCAAGGATGGTACAGCATTCGAAAATCCATCAACATCATCCAGCACAGCAACAAAAAGGACAAAAACCACATGATCATCTTCATAGATGCTGAAAAAGCATTTGACAAATTCAACACCCATTCATGATAAAAACTCTCAACAAAATGGGAATAGAGGACAAGTACCTCAACATAATAAAGGCCATATATGACAAACCCACAGCCAACATCATACTTAACAGCAAGAAGCTGAAAGCTTTTCCTTTAAGATTGGGAACAAGACAAGGATGCCCACTTTCCCCACTTCTCTTCAACATAGTATGGAGATCCTAGCCACAGCAGTCAGACAACACAAAGAAATAAAAGGCATCCAGATTGGCAAGGAAGAAGTTAAACTGTCCCTGTTTGCAGATGATATGATATTGTACATAAAAAACCCTAAGGAATCCACTCCCAAACCACTAAAACAAATATTTGAATTCAGAAAAGTTGCAGGATACAAAATTAATGCACAGAAATCTGTGGCATTCCCATACACTAACAATGAAATAACCGAGAGAGAAATCAGGAAAACAATTCCATTCACAATTGCATCAAAAAGAATAAAATACCTAGGAATAAACCTATCCAAGGAAGTGAAATACCTACCCTGAAAACTACAAGACACTCTTAAGAGAAATTAAAGAGATACCAATAAATGGAAACACATCCCATACTCCTGGATAGGAAGAATTAATATTGTCAAAATGGCCATCCTGCCTAAAGCAATCTATACATTCAATTCAATTCCTATCAAAATAACAAGAGCATTCTTCAATGAATTAGAGGAAATTGTTCTAAAATTCATATGGAAGCACAAAAGACCTCGAATAGCCAAAACAATTCTGAAAAGGAAGAATAAAGCTGGGCATTACGTTCCCCAACTTCAAGCACTACTACAAAGCTACAGTAATCAAGACAATTTGGTACTGGCACAAGAACAGACCCACAGACCAATGGAACAGACTAGAGAGCCCTGATATAAATCCAACTATTTATGGTCAATTAATATATGATAAAGGAGCAATGGATATACAATGGGGAAATGACAGCCTCTTCAACAGCTGGTGTTGGCAAAACTAGACAGCTACATGCAAGAGAATGAAATCGGATTATTGTTTAAGCCCATACACAAAAGTAAACGTGAAATGGATCAAAGACTTGTATGTAAGTCACGAAACCACAAAAGTCTTAGAAGACAACATAGGAAAACATCTCTTGAATATAAACATGAGTAATTTCTTCCTCAATGCATCTCCTCAAGCAAGGGAAACAAAAGAAAAAATGAACTCATGAGACTACATCAAACTAAAAAGTTTCTCTAAGGCAAAGAACACCATCAACAGAACAAAAAGCAACCTACAGTATGAGAGAATATATTTGTAAATGACATATCCGACAAGGTGTTAAAATCCAAAATATATAAAGAACTTACATGTCTCAACACCCAAAAAGCAAATAACCCAATTAAAATATCGGCAGAAGACATGAAGAGACAGTTCTCCAAAGAAGAAATTCAGATGGCCAACAGACACATGAAAAGATGCTCCACATCACTAGTTATCAGAGAAATGCAAATTAAAACCACAATGAGATATCACCTCACACCAGTTAGGATGGCCAGCATTGAAAAGTCTAATAACAACAAATGCTGGCGAGGATGCAGAGAAAGGGGAACCCTCCTACACTGCTGGTGGGAATGTAACCTAGTTCAACCGTTGTGGAAAGCAATATGGAGGTTCCTCAGAAAACTAAAAATAGAAATACCATTTGACCTGGGAATCCCACTTTTTAGATTTACCCAAAGAATACAACTTATCAGATTCAAAAAGACATATGCACCTGTATGTTTATCACTGCACTTTTTACAATAGCCAAGCTATGGAAGCAACCTAATTGTCCATCAGTAGATGAATGGATAACAAAGAGGTGGTATATATGCACAATGGAATACTATTCAGCCAAAAGAAAGAAACAAATTCTACCATTTGCAACACCATGGATGGAGCTGGAGGACATTATACTCAGTGAAATAAGCCAGGTGGAGAAAGACAAATGCCAAATGATTTCCTTCATTTGTGGAGTATAATGAAGCAAAACTGAAGGAACAAAGTAGCAGCAGACTCAGGGACTCCAAAAATGAACTAGTGGTTACCAAAGGGGAGGGGTGTGGGAGTGTGGGTGGGGAGGGAGGGAGAAGGGTTTGAGGGGTATTATGTTTAGTACACGTGGTGTGGGGGATCACGGGGAGAACAGTGTATCACAGAGAATGCACATAGTAGATTTGTGCCCTCTTACTACACTGATGGACACTGACTGCATTGGGGTATGGGTGGGGACTTCATAATATGGGTAAATGTAGTAACCACATTGATTTTTCATGTGAAACCTTCATAAGAGTGTACATCAATCATATCTTAATAAAAATTAAGAAAAATAAAAAGAAAACAAAAAGGCCTACAAACACATGGGGACTTAACAATATGCTCCTAAATAACCAATGGACCAATGACCAAATAAAAGAAAGATCAAGCAATATATGGAGATGAATGAAAACAACAGAAGAAAGTCCCAAATTCTGTGGGACACAGCAAAGTCAGTTCTAAGAGGGAAGTATATAGCAATCCAGGCCAATTTAATGAAGGAAGAACAATCCCAAATAAATAGTCTAAAGTCACAATTATTGAAACTGGAAAGAGAAGCACAAATGAGGCCCAAAGTCAGTAGAAGGAGGTACATAATAAACATCAGAGAAGGAATGAATAAAATTGAGATGAATAAAGCAATAGGAAAAATCAATGAAACCAAGAGCTGGTTCTTTGAGAAAATAAACAAAATAGATAAACTCCTAGCCAGACTTATTAAGAGAAAAAGAGACTCTATGCACATAAACAGAATCAGAAATGTGAAAGGAAAAGTCATGATAGACACCACAGTAATACAAAGAATTATTAGACAATACTATGAAAAACTATATGGTAACAAACTGGATAACCTAGAAGAAACGGACAACTTTCTAGAAATATACAACCTTCCAAGACTGACCCAGGAAGAAACAGAAAATCTAAACAGACCAATTACCAGCAATGAAATTGAATCGGTAATCAAAAAACTACCCAAGAACAAAATCCCTGGAACAGGTGGATTCACCATAAGTTTTATCAGACATTTAGAGAAGACATAATATCCATTCTCCATAAAAATAGAAGAGGAGGAAATATTTCCAAACTCATTCTATGAAGCCAGCATCACTCTAATAACCAAACCAGGCAAAGACACCACAAAAAAAGAAAATTACAGTCCAATATCCTAGATGAACATAGATGCAAAAATACTCAACAAAATATTAGCAAACCAAATTCAAAAATACATCAATAGTATTATACACCATGATCAAGTGGGATTCATCTCAGGGATGAAAGGATGGTACAACATTTGAAAATTCGTCAACATCATACACCACATAAACAAAAAGAAGGGCAGAAACCACATGATCATCTCCATTGATGCTGAAAAAACATTCGACAAAATTCAACATCCATTCATGATAAAAACTCTCAACAAAATGGGTATAGAGGGCAAGCACCTCAACATAATAAAGGCCATATATGACAAAACCACAGCCAACACCATACTTAACAAGCAAGAAGCTGAAAGCTTTTCCTTTCAGATCAGGAACAAGACAAGGATGCCCACTCTCCCCACTTTTATTCAATATAGTTTTGGACATCCTAGCCACGGCAATCAGACAACAGAAAGAAATAAAGGCATCCAGATTGGTAAGGAAGTAGCCAAACTGTCACTGTTTGCAGATGAAATGATAATGTACATTAAAAAAACCCTAAAAGATCCTCTCCAAAACTGCTAGAACTAATATATGAATTCAGCAAAGTTGCAGTATACAGAATTAATACACAGACATCTGTGTCACTCCTATATACTAACAATTAACTAGCAGAAAGAAAAATCAGAAAAACAATTACATTCACAATATTCAAAAAGAATAAAATACCTAGGAATAAACCTAACCAAAGAAGTGAAAGACCTATACCCTGAAAAGTACAAGACACTCCTAAGAGAAATTAAAGAGGATACTAACAAATGGAAATTCATCCCATCCTCTTGGCTAGGAAGAATTAATATTGTCAAAATGGCCATCCTGCCTAAAGCAATCTACAGATTCAATGTAATCCCTATCAAAATAACAACAGAACTCTTTCTTTTTTCTCCACATTTTTTTTGGTATCATTAATGTACAATTACATTAGGGATACTAGACTCCCCCTACTATCAAGTTCCCACCACATTCCCCATTACAGTCACTGTCCATCAGAGTAGTAAGATGTTATAGGGTCACTATTTGTCTTCTCTGTGTTATACTGCCTTCCCCGTGTTCCCCCCACTCTACATTTTGTGCACTAATTGTAATGCCCCTTTTCCCCCCTTATACCACCCTTCCCAACCATCCTCCCCAGTCCCTTTCCCTTTGGTAACTGCTAGTCCATTCTTGGGGTCTATGAGTCTGCTGCTATTTTGTTACTTCAGTTTTTCTCTTTGTTCTTATACTCCACATATGAGTGTAATCATTTGATACTTGTCTTTCTCTACCTGGCTTATTTCACTGAGAATAATACCCTCTAGCTCCATCCATGTTGTTTAAAATGGGAGGATTTGACCAACAGCTTTCTTCAACGAACTGGAACAAATTGTCCTAAAATTCAAATGGAACCAGAAATGATCCCAAGTAGTCAAAACAATCCTGAGAAAGAAGAATAAAGCTGGAGGGATCTTGCTTCCTATCTTCAGTGTCTACTACAAAGCCACAGTAATCAAGAGAATTTGGTACCAGCACAAGAACAGACCCATAGACCAGTGGAACAGAACAGAGAGTCCACATATTTACCCAAGCATATATGATCAGTTAATATACGATAAAGGAGCAATGGATATACAATGGGGAAATGACACCTTCTTCAACAGCTGGTGTTGGTAAAAGTGGACAGCTACATGTAAAAGACTGAAACTGGATTACTGTCTAACTCCATACTGAAAAGTAAACTCGAAATGGATCAAAGACCTGAATGTAAGTCATGAAACCATAAAACTATTAGAAGAAAACATAGGCAAAACTCCCTTGAATATAAACATGAGCAACTTCTTCATGAACATATCTCCCCGGGTAAGGGAAACAAAGCAAAAATGAACAAGTGGGACTATATCAAACTAAAAAGCCTCTGTACAGCAAATGACACCATCAATAGAACAAAAAGGCATCCTACAGTATGGGGAAATACATTCATAAATGACATATCCAATAAGGGGTTGACATCCAAAATATATAAGGAACTCACACACCTCAACAAACAAAAAGCAAATAATCAAATTAAAAAATGGGCAGAGGATCTTCATAGACACTTCTTCAAAGAAGAAATTCAGATGAGCACCAGGCATATGAAAAGATGCTCCACATCGCTAATCATCAGAGAAATGCAAATTAAAACCACAATGAGATATCACCTCACATCAGTTTGGATGGCCAACATCCGAAAGAGAAATAACAACTGTTGGCAAGGATGTGGAGAAAGGGGAACCCTCCTACACTGCTGGTGGGAATGTAAATTAGTTCAAACATTGTGGAAAGCAATATGGAGTTTCCTCAAAAAACTAAAAATAAAAATACCATTTTACCCGGGAATTCCACTCTCAGGAATTTACCTTAAGAATGCAGGAGCCCAATTTCAAAAAGAAATATGTATCCCTATATTTATCACAGCATTATTTGCAATAGCCAAGATATGGAAGCAATGTAAGTCCATCAGTGCATGAATGGATTAAGAAGATGTGGTACATATACACAATGGAATATTATTCAGCCATAAGAGGAGAACAAATCCTACCATTTGCCACAACATGGATGGAACTAGAGGGTATTATGCTCAGTGAATTAAGCCAGGTGGAGAAAGACAAGTACCAAATGATTCCACTCATCTGTGGAGTATAACAACAAGGAAAGAGTGAAGGAACAAAACAGCAGCACATGCACAGAACCCACAAATGGACTAAGAGTTACCAAAGGGAAAGGAACTGGGGAGGATTGGCAGGAAGGCAGGGGTAAGGGGACTAAGAGGCATTACGATTAGGACACATAATATAGCGTGGTGCATGGGGAAGGCAGTATAACACAGAGAAGACAAGTAGTGGCTTCATAGTATCTTACTGCACTGATGGACAGTGACTGTAATGGGGTATGTGGGAGGGACTTGATAAGGGGGGATCTAGTAATCACAATGTTGCTTATGTAATTGTATATGATACCAAAATCAAAAATAAATAAATAAAAGTGATCAATAACTGTGCTTTGAAATAAAAACAAAATTGCGAAGTGGGAAGTGAGAGTCAAGAAACATCTGTTAGTTCTTCTGTGTGCCAGTGACCGAAAAAAAGGACTTTTTGTTTCTCAATAATGTACTTTGTCCCCTTTGGCCTGGAAACCACTTCAGTTATCTACTTTGCTTGCTCCCTGGCTTCTATCAATTCTCTGTTCAAGTGTCACACTCTCTGGGTGGCCTTTCCTGACCATTCTACCATATGTGTTAGGTAATCCCTCCCAGCCTCTCACAGCTGTCGCCCTGACCCCTGCCTCCCTCCCCATGCCTTGCTTTATTTTTCCCCACTGCACTTATCACTGCCTTGCATACTATCTGCTTATTTATTTACTTATCTTCTGTCTCTACTACTAGGATAAAAGCTCCATAAAAACAGGAACTTTGTTTTGTTTCCTGCTGTATCTCCAGTACCAAGAACAGAATCCGGCAAGAAATGAGTACATAACATTTATTGAAAAAACTGAGTGTAAAAATATAATTTTGAGAGGGAGAAAGCATGGGGTAATCGATTGCAAGCAAATTGCTCAAGTGGCAATCGCACCTACTTTTTCCTCATATTGTTTGCCGTAAGTTTTCTTCCAGAGATCCCAGTGATGATCCAAAGCGGGATCTCTGTGTGGCTGTGCCATTGCAGAGGAGCACAGCAGAAGCACCCAGGCCAGACACTGCATTCTGTTGAAGGATAGGTAACACAGAAAGAGTAGCTATTGACCTCATATATTGTGACCATATTTTTTCATAACAAAAAAGAACCAACGCAGTCTGTCAAAGGGACAAAATATCACAAGTCAGAATTATACTGGAAAGTTTCTGGGAAATATAGTCCAAGGAGTAACTACAAATTTATGTCGGTAATACTATTTCCAATACCTAGTACCACTTTAAAAAGTGATTTTCAGAAATTTCCCTCAATCTGGTATACCAAACTTACATCCAAGGTAGTATAGAACACCCAAGGAGGGGTGTAGTGGGGAGGGAAGCAGGGACTTTATGGATTTGCTGACAAATCTAATCAAGAGAAATCCTTTTTCCTTTAAAAAAAAAAACCCTTAAGAAGGCAAACGTTTGAAAAATCAGTTTATCTTCATAATTTTTGAGTAGATGAGCTCTTCTTAACTTGTCTATTTAAATATTCACAACATTTACAGATAATTAAAAGATATATTCCTGTATTGCCAAATTCAGGGTCATTCTATTTTTTTAGCTTTTTTTCCAATAATCAAGGTGTCATCTATTTCAAAGGAAGGAATCATTTTTAAAAACACCACTTCTCTATTTAATATCAAAAGACTTTTACAGAAATTCAGTGACTAGCTCCTTCAAACTGGACTGTAGTTTCTTTGCTATTTCTTTTTAATTCAAACTACAGATTTTTTTTTAACCATGTAAATCTCCAAGTTATATTCCAAAGAAATCCTTGTTTCAGCCTCAGGCTAAAAGCCAAAGCAGACATTAACTTTTCAAAAATAGATTCTTTCTAGTCAAAAAAAGAAGAGGTAAATCGAGCGACATGATTTTTTAGTTTACTTCCTGAAACCAAAGATTTAGAACTTGGCAGATGAAGAAAGTTAAAAACACAAATGGAGGGTTTAAAGACCAAACTAAAGGAAAAAAACAGACAGTACATACATGATAGAACCAGCAGGTGTTCCCATACTGAGAATGCTTGAAGGAGGGCTCTCTCCAAAGATTTCAAAGGCAGCAAAGATACTTCAGTTAAATTGACTTTAAAAAGAAATTGGAACTTGTCACATGAGGTATCCACAACGAGGAAGTGAACTTTCATTTCAGTTTCATTTAAAATCTAGCCAGATCAGCAACCTCCCTCTCCCAATGGTTTTGGAGACAAAGCAGGTACAATAAACCATCAACAAGAGCCCCAGTTTGATCAACAGAACAAACTTAACAAAATAAGAGTAGTAAAGCTTACCTTTAATCCCTCATTACTTTGATAATTTACCTAAAAACACAAGTTCTCAACTGGAAAGATTTAGTTATGAAGATATTAGGAGTAAGCTCTGGAAATCCCAGCTTCCTCCATACTTTCCTAGTAAAACCCATGTTATTCCTTTGAACACAGCTCATGCATGATGTACTATTATCTGATTCTCACCCAACTATTCCTTGATTCATCAATTCAAAATATCTTTATTGATAGTAATATATGCTAGTATATTCATGGAAAAAAGATACACATTTATATATCTAATTGCTAGAATTGTTACCTGGGTGGAGATGGCAGGGTTGGTGGGGAGATGCACTATTATTTTTTACAATTTGCATTTTCCTAATTACTAAAGAAGTCAAGCATCTTTTCACACATTTATCGACCATTTAAATTTACTGTGAAATGCCTGTTCATATCTTTTGTTTATTTTTCTCTTGTATTGTTGCTTTTTCTTAGTGACTTTGGTGTTTTAAAAATATATTCTGGTTACTAATCTTTAACAGTTACATATACTAAAAGTATCTTCTTTCAGGCTTTAATCTTTATTTCACCCTTGCTTATAATGACTCTTTTCTATATGAAAACTTTAAATGTTGATGTAGAAAAATATATTCAACTTTAACCTTATAACCTATGCTTTTTGTGTCTTATTTAAGTTTTCTTTATCCCAATGTACTAAAGATACACTCATTTAATTCTCATAGTTTTAGAGTATGTGTGGGTTTCTTTTGTTTTTTGTTTTTAGTTATTGTTGCCTTTGGGTCTTTATTTCATGTGGAATTTGGTTTTGTGTATCACGTGATTTTGTTTTCCCCTTTTGATGGAAAACCTGTTATAAATAAAATTCCCATATATACATAGGTCAGTTTCTGAGCTCATAGATCTCTGCTTTTTATCTATTGTATTGTCAATACCACACAGTTTTAATTAGAACAGCTTTATATATATGCTGATGTCTAGTAAGGCAAGACACCACTGCCACTCCTATGTTTGTCCCTCTTTTTTCAAAGTTGTTTTAGCGTTTTGTACATATTAACTTTTCTGTGTGAGTTTTTTAAGTCAGCTTATCAAGTTTCCTAGAAAATTATGTCAGAATTTTTATTTGAATTGATACATTTATATTTATACTGAAATACCGTATATAATTGAATTGCTACATACGTAATTACATATATATATCATTACAATGCTGAATCCTTGCATCTGTAGTTGACAGTTTTCATGTTTGTGGCCACATAGTTTTTAAGAAATTTTTATTAAGGAAAATTTTAAATGTATATAAAAGTAGAGATAATAGTAAAATGAGCCATCATTAAACTATTACCCCGCTTCAACAGTTATCAATGTATAACCAGTCATATTTTATTTAACTTCCCACTACCCAGATTATTTTTGAAGTAAATCCTAGACCTCAGATTATTTCATATGTAAACACTCCAATGTACATCTCTAAAAGATAAAGACTCAACCATAATACCATTATCACACCTAAAATAAATAATATCTTAATGTCATCAAACATCATGTCAATGTTTACATTTCCCCATGTTATATATTTTTAAAAATAATTTGAATTAAGACCCAAATAAGGCCCATGCACTGAGAAACATTGAGTTATTTTTTATCATGAATTCATGGATTTCACCATATTTTATGTGTTTCAATCCATTGCAATGTTATCCTTTGATGCTCATATTAACCCATCTTTAGTCAGTGGAAACTCACTCAGATTGGCTCCTGAATCCTGAGTCCCTATATTCGGCATAATATTTGTACTATTTAATAGCTTCTTTTCTTTCTAATATAAGCCATTGCAGGCTTGTCTTGAACAATTCCTGCCTCAGACCTGGAATCAGCCATTTCTCCAAGGAGATCTGTTTAAATACCATAATCTAGGCACCAGGAGTGTCACTGATAACAGATTGACCTGTTTCTAGGCCTTTCAATAGACAGATCCAGGGAATTTTATATATATGTATGTGTGTGTGTGTGTGTATAGATGTATGTGTATATATATATATATACATATATATACATAATTATTATGTACATATATAAATAAATTAAATAAACCCCAAGCTTACACTGATACTTCAAATTCAAGACTATGGAGTTTTTACGTAACTTCATCAATCTTACATCTGTACCTCTTTCAAACATGCTGAATATTTCAGTTCTCAAAGTCATGCTGAATAAACTGACTCAAGTACTCATTTAATATATCCCACAATATTCCAGAAAAACAGTGCCAAGCCTTACCACCAATAAGATGATTACTGAGAATGATTTTAAGATTATAAAGGGGGATAGATTTTTCCCCCCTTAGTCCATGTCCCAATAAGGATGTAAGTCAATCATTATATTTTAAAGTCACCTGAAATAGTTCCCTGTATGGTTTTGCCACTAGTTGTGTACAGAGTTAGGCTCATTTGTTTCATTTTACTTCTGATATTTAGGGATGCTTTTAAAATTTATGTAATTTTGTTTTATAATTATGTAAAATGTTTATATGGGCCCAAAGCCAAATCAACAAAATGATTTATATATTCAAAGAAGTGTGGCCTGTAGTTCTATCCTCTCTATACTATTCCTTTTCCTCCCTGATGACAGGTAACCATTTAAACAATTCATGGTTTACCTTCCAATTTTTAAAAATAAGTAAATATTCATTTACAAGTATCCTTTCTTTCTTAATTGAAAGATAACAAAACAATTCTCCATCTTGTTTTTTTTCCCACTTAACATTGTGATAAGAAAATTTTTCAGTACTTATAAATAGGCAAAAGAGATTATCAGATGTCCTTTCAAGGAAATGTGCATTGTCTAGTGGACAATGTGGTAAGTAGGATTATCTGATTTTTAAGGGGTGTGAAACTATGATTGAGCTTCTATTGACTAGGCTATTTTACAACTGTGTAGGGGTAAAGTTAAGTTGTAAAAAAACAAATAACAATGTAAAATGATTCCTGTACATAGCAATGCAAATGAATTTTATCTAGTAGATAATTCTGAGTAGAGAATTAAGTTGTCACTTAAATTCTTATTTGAGCAAGTTTTAATATCTTAGCTGATCTCTTATTAACTAATGTGTTGAATTAAATCTTTGACATGTGCTCATTTTAGATTTGTACAAGACTCATGTTCTCAACTTTCTGGAAACTATACTTAGCAATTAAATTCTGAAAATAACTCCAAAATAGTATATACTCTCCTAATTTATTTATTTATTATTATTTGGGGGGGGTGCCTTTTTTACTTTTATATATTTATTTTTTTATTAAGATATCATTGATATACCTTAATAGAGTATACCTTACAAGTTTCACAAGAAAAACAATGTGGTTATTACATTCACCCTTATTAGTGAGTCACCCCCATACCCCATTGTAGCCACTGCCCTCAGTGTAGTAAGAGGCCACAGAGTCCCTACTTGTCTTCTCTGTGTTAAACTATCTTCCCCGGGACCCCACACACATCATGTGCACTAATCATGATACCCAACAATTCCCTTCTCCCTCCTTACCCACCCGTCCTCCCTCACCCCTCCTCTTTGGTAACTGCTAGTCCTTTCTTAGCGTCTGTGAGTCAGCTGCTATTTTGTTCCTTCAGTTTTGCGTTGTTGTTATACTCCACAAACGAGGGAAATCATTTGGTATTTGTCTTTCTCTACCTGACTTATTTCACTGAGCATAATACCCTCTAGCTTCATCCATGTTGTTGCAAATGGTAGGATTTGTTTCTTCATATGGCTGAATAATATTCCATTGTGTATATGTACCACCTCTTCTTTATCCATTCGTCTACTGATGGACACTTAGGTTGCTTCCATATCTTGGCTATTGGAAATAGTGCTGCGATAAACATATGGGTACATATGTCTTTTTATATCTGAGATCTTGATTTCTTAGGGTAAATACCTAAGAATGGAATTCCTGGGTCAAATGGTATTTCTACTTTTAGTTTTTGAGGAACTTCCATATCGCTTTCCACAATGGCTCAACTAGTTTATATTCCCACCATCAGTGTAGAAGGTTCCCCTTTCTCAGCATCCTCACCAGCATTTGTTGTTCCTAGACTTTTCTATGTTGGCCATCCTAACTGGTGTGAACTATGTGCTCATGGATAGGAAGAATTAATATCGCCAAAATGGCCATCCTACCTGAAGCAATCTACAGATTCAATGCAATCCCTATCAAAATACGGATATGTAAGTGATATATTAGTGATGTGGAGCATCTTTTCATGTGCCTGTTGGCCATCTGAATTTCTTCTTTGGAGAAGTGTCTGTTCAAATGCTCTGCCCACTTTTTAATAGGGTTATTTCCTTTTTGGGTGTTGAGGCATGTGAGTTCTTTATATATTTTGGATGTTAACCCCTTGTTGGATATGTCACTTACAAATATATTCTCCCATACTGTAGGATGCCTTTTATTCTGATGATGGTGTCCTTTGCTGTTCGGAAGGTACTTAGCTTGATGTAGTTCCATTTGTACATTTTTGCTTTTGTTTTCCTTACCTGAGGAGATGCGTTCAGAAAAAAGTTGCTCATGTTTATATTCAACAGAGGTTTGCCTATGTTTTCTTCAAAGAGTTGTATGGTTTCATGATTTACATTCAGGTCTTTGATCCATTTTGAGTTTACTTTAAAAAAAATTTTTTTTCGGTATCATTAATCTACAATTACAGAAAGAACATTATGTTTACTAGGTTCCCCCCTTCACCAAGTCCCCCCCACATACCCCTTCACAGTCACTGTCCACCAGCGTAGTAAGATGCTGTAAAATCACTACTTGTCTTCTCTGTGTTGCAGAGCCTGCCCAATACCCAAGCCCCACATTATACATGTTAATTGTAATGCCCCCTTTCTTTTTCCCTGCCCTTATCTGTCCATTCCCACCCATCCTCCCCAGTCCCTTTCCCTTTGGTAACTGTTAGTCCATTCGTGGGTTCTGTGATACTGCTGCTGTTTTGTTCCTTCAGTTTTACTTTGTTCTTATACTCTACATATGAGTGGAATCATTTGGTACTTGTCTTTTTCCACCTAGCTTATTTCACTGAGCATAATACCCTCTAGCTCCATCCATGTTGTTGCAAATGGTAGGATTTGTTTTCTTCTTATGGCTGAATAATATTCCATTGTGTATATGTGCCACATCTTCTTTATCCATTCACCTATTGATGGACACTTAGGTTGCTTCCATTTCTTGGCTATTGTAAATAGTGCTGCAATAAACATAGGGGTGCATCTGTCTATTTCAAACTGGAGTGCTGAATTCTAAGGGTAAATTCCTAGAAGTGGAATTCCTCGGTCAAACGGTATTTTTATTTTAAGCATTTTGAGGAACCTCCATACTGCTTTCCACAATGGTTGAACTAATTTACATTCCCACCAACAGTGTAGGAGGGTTCCCCTTTCTCCACAACCCTGCCAACATTTGTTGTTGTTGGTCTTTTGGATGGTGGCGATCCTTACTGGTGTGAGGTGATATCTCATTGTGGTTTTAATTTGCATTTCTCTGATGATTAGCGATGTGGAGATCTTTTCATGTGCCTGTTGGGCATCTGAATTTCTTCTTTAGAAAACTGTCTATTCGGCTCCTCTGCCCATTCTTTAATTGGATTATTTGCTTTTTATTTGTTGAGGTGTGTGAGCTCTTTATATATTTTGGATGTCAACCCTTTATCGAATCTGTCATTAATGAATATATTCTCCCATACTGTAGGATACCTTTTTGTTCTATTGATGGTGTCCTTTGCTGTACAGAAGCTTTTTAGCTTGATATAGCACCACCTGTTCATTTTTGCCTTTGTTTCCCTTGCCCAGGGAGATATGTTCATGAAGAAGTCACTCATGTTAATGTCCATAAGATTTTTGCCTATGTTTTTTTCTAAGAGTTTTATGACTTTCATTCAGGTCTTTGATACATTTCGAATTTACTTTTGTGTATGGGTTAGACAGCGATCCAGTTTCATTCTCTTACATGTAGCTGTCCAGTTTTGTCAGCATCATCTGTTGAAGAGACTGTCATTTCCCCATTGTATGTCAATGGCTCCTTTATCGTATATTAATTGACCATATATGTTTGGGTTAATGTTTGGCATCTCTATTCTGTTCCACTGGTCTGTGGCTCTGTTCTTGTGCCAGTACCAAATTGTCTTGATTACTGTGACTTTGTAGTAGAGCTTGAAGTTGGGGAGCGAGATCACCCCCACTTTATTCTTCTTTCTCAGGATTGCTTTGGCTATTCAGGATCTTTGGTGGTTCCATATGAATTTTGAACTATTTGCTCCAGTTCAAATTACCATTGAAGAATGATGTTGGTAATTTGATAAGGTTTGCATGAATCTGTATATTGCTTTGGGAAGGATGGCCACTTTGACAATATTAATTCTTCCTAGCCAGGAGCTTGGGACGAGTTTCCATTTGTTAGTGTCCTCTTAATTTCTCTTAAGATTGTCTTGTAGTTTTCAGGGTATAGGTCTTTCACTTCCTTGGTTTGGTTTATTCCTAGGTATTTTATTCTTTTTAATGCTATTGTGAATGGAATTGTGTTCCTGATTTCTCTTTCTATTGGTTCCTTGTTAGTGTATAGGGAAGCCACAGATTTCCGTGTGTTAATTTTGTATCCTGCAACTTTGCTGAATTCCAATATTAGTCCTAGTAGTTTTGGAGTGGATTATTTAGGGCTTTTTATGTACAATGTCATGTCATCTGCAAATAGTGACACTCTGACTTCTTTACCAATCTGGATTCCTTGTATTTCTTTGTTTTGTCTAATTGCTATGGCTAGGAACTCCAGTACTATGTTGAATAATACTGGGGAGGGTGGGCAGCCCTGTCTTGAAAAGCTTTCAGCCTCTCACTGTTCAGTATGATGTTAGCTGTGGGTTTATCATATATGGCCTTTATTATGTTGAGGTTCTTGCCCTCTATGCCCATTTTGTTGAGAGTTTTTATTATACATGGATGTTGAATTTTGTCGAAAGCTTTTTCAGCATCTATGGAGATAATCATATGGTTTTTGTCCTTCTTTTTGTTGATGTGGTGGATGATGTTGATGGATTTTTGAATGTTGTACCATCCTTGCATCCCTGGGATGAATCCCACTTGGTCATGGTGTATGATCCTCTTGATGTATTTTTGAATTCGGTTTGCTAATATTTTGTTGAGTATTTTTGCATCTACGTTCATCAAGGATATTGGTCTGTAATTTTCTTTTTTGGTGGGGTCTTTGCCTGGTTTTGGTATTAGGGTGATGTTGGCTTCATAGAATGAGTTTGGGAGTATTCCCTCCTCTTCTATTTTTTGGAAAACTTTAAGGAGAATGGGAATTATGTCTTCTCTGTATGTCTGATAAAATTCCAAGGTCAATCCATCTGGCCCAGGGATTTTGTTCTTGGGTAGTTTTTTTATTACAGCTTCAATTTCGTTGCTGGTAAGTGGTCTGTTTAGATTTGCTGTTTCTTTCTGGGTCAGTCTTGGAAGGTTGTATTTTTCTAGGAAGTTTTCCATTTCTCCTAGGTTTTCCAGCTTGTTAGCATATAGGTTTTCACAGTATTCTCTAATAATTCTTTGTATTTCTGAGGGGTCCATCGTGATTTTTCCTTTCTCATTTCTGATTCTGTTGATGTGTATTGACTCTCTTTTTCTCTTAATAAGTATGGCTAGAGGCTTATCTATTTTCTTTTTTTCTCAAAGAACCAGTTCTTGGTTTCACTGATTTTTTCTATTGTTTTATTCCTCTCAATTTTATTTGTTTCTTCTCTGATCTTTATTATATCCCTCCGTCTGCTGACCTTAGGCCTCATTTGTTCTTCTTTTTCCAATTTCTATAATTGTGACATTAGACTATTCATTTGGGATTGTTCTTCCTTCTTTAAATATGCCTGGGTTGCTACATACTTTCCTCTTAAGACTGTTTTGCTGCGTCCCACAGAAGTTGAGACTTTGTGCTGTTGTTGTCATTTGTTTCCATATATTGCTGGATCTCCATTTTAATTTGGTCGTTGATCCATTGATTATTTAGGAGCATGTTGTTAAGCCTTCATTTGTTTGCGACCCTTTTTGCTTTCTTCGTACAATTTATTTCTAGTTTTTATACTTTTCTGGTCTGAAAAATTGGTTGGTAGGATTCAATCTTTTGGAATTTGCTGAGGGTCTTTTTGTGGCCTAGTATGTGGTCTATTCTGGAGAATATTCCATGTGCACTTGAGAAGAATTTGTATCCTGTTGCTTTTGGATGTAGAGTTCTACAGATGTCTATTAGGTCCATCTGTGCTAGTGTGTTGTTCAGTGCCTCTGTGTCCTTACTTATTTTCTGTCTGATGGATCTGCCCTTTGAGTAAGTGGTGTGTTGAATTCTCACAATATGAATGCATTGCATTCTATTTCCTCCATAAATTTTGTTAGTATTGGTTTCACATATGCTGGTGCTCCTGTATTGGGTGCATATATGTTTATAATGGTTATATCCTCTTGTTGGAGTGAGCCCTTTATCATTATGTAATGTCCTTCTTTATCTCTTCTTACTTTCTTTATTTTGAAATCTATTTTGTCTGACACTAGTATTCCAACACCTGCTGTTTTTTCTCTGTTGTTTGCATTAAATATCTTTTTCCATCCCTTGACTTTTAATCTATGCATGTCTTTGGGTTTGAGGTCTGTCTCTTGTAAGCAGCATATAGATGAGTCTTGCTTTTTTTATCCATTCTATTACTCTGTGTCTTTTGATTGGTGATTTTAGTCCATTTACATTTAGGGTGATTATTGAAAAATATGTACTTATTGCCATTTCAGGCTTTAGATTTGTGGTTACCAAAGGTTCAAGGTTAGCTTGTTTACTACCTACTATCTAACTTAACTCGCTTATTGAGCTATTATAAAACAGTCTGATGATTGTTTCTCTCCCCTCTTATTCCTCCTCCTCCATTCTTCATATGTTGGGTGTTTTGTTCTGTGCTCTTTTTAGGGGTGCTCCCATCTAAAGCAGTCCCTCTAAGATTCCCTGTAGAGGTGGTTTGTGGGAGGCAAATTCCCTCAACTTTTGCTTGTCTGGGAATTGTTTAATTCCTCCTTCATATATAAATGATAATCGTGCTGGATATAGTATCCTTGGTTCAAGGCCCTTCTGTTTCATTGCATTAAATATATCATGCCATTCTCTTCTGGCCTGTAGAGTTTCTGTTGGGAAGTCTGATGATAGCCTGATGGGTTTTCCTTTGTAGGTGATCTTTTTCCTCTCTCTAACTGCCTTTAGAACTCTGTCCTTGTCCTTGATCTTTGCCATTTTAATTATGTGTCTTGGTGGTGTCCTCTTTGGGTCCCATCTCTCGGGAGTTCTGTGTGCTTCCGTAGTCTGAGCAACTATTTCCTCCCCCAGTTTGGGGAAGTTCTCAGCAATTATTTCTTCAAAGACACTTTCTATCCCTTTTTCTCTCTCTTCTTCTTCTGGTACCCCTATAATGCGGATATTGTTCCTTTTGGATTGGTTACACAGTTCTCTTTATATTTTTTCATTTCTGGAGATTCTTTTATCTCTCTCTGCATCAGCTTCTATGTGTTCCTGTTCTCTGGTTTCTATTCCATCAATGGCTTCTTGCATCTTATCCATTCTGCTTAAAAATCCTTCCAGAGTTTGTTTCACTTCTGTAATCTCACTCTGGACATCTGTAATCTACCTCCAGACGTCATCCCTTAGCTCTTGCATATTTCTCTGCAGCTCTGTCAGCATGTTTATGATTTTTATTTTGAATTCTTTTTCAGGGAGACTGGTTAGGTCTGTCTCTGCAGATCCTCTCTCAGGTGTTGTCTGAACTATCTTGGACTGGACTAAATTTTTTTGCCTTTTCAAGGTGATAGTGGTGGCTGTAGGCAGGTTGTGGGTGTGTCAGCTGGGAGAGGAAAGTCCTTTCCTGCTTGTTGGATGCCTTGCCTTTCTCCACTGCCTGTGTCAGTCAGCCGCACTCCTGGAGCAGCCACTGGGTTAATCCCCTATGCTGCTGTGGGCAGGCTCTCCGTCAGAGCAGCGCGGAGCCCTGTGGGGAGTGGCAGGCATGCCAGGTGCACTCCTCCATGATAGCGGCACCCCTGCTGGGAAGCTGTGTGCCAGCAGCGGCCTTTGGGTCTGGCCCAGGTGGCTGTGCATTGGGCTGGGATTCCAGCTGTCTGCTGGGAGCACACCTGCTCCTTCTGCCTCCACTGCAGGTGCGCGCAGGGCTCTCCCACGTGCACCTCTCCTGCATCCTCTGGTTCCACTGCCACTGGTGCATGTGAGCCTCACCTGGGCTGTTCGGTCACCACTGCTGAGGGCTTGCACAAGCCTTTCCTTGTCCCCCCTGGCACCGTTGGCGCACGTGATCTGCTCCCGGTCCCTTCTGGCACACCGCCTGCAGCGCGTACTGCCACTCTCCCACTACTGGGCCAGTGTGTCGGAGTCCACGCCAGTTGGAGGAATGACTGGCAGGCTCCTTAGTGTCATGAGGGGCTTCAGAGCTGAGCTGCCTCCCCGGGGTTTAGGGCACCTAAGGTTCCCCAGTATTCCCAGCTGCTGGCTAAGTGTGCCGGGGCGACTTCGTCCAACTATGGGGTCCCTGTCTCTTTAAAACTTGCAGAAAGCACTCGCTTTTCTTTTGTCTCAGGGGCGCCGGTTGCAGGGACCTGCCCACAGGTTTTGCTTTTCCATTTGTCTAATATCCAGCACCCCATGCACCTTGTGTTTCTTCTCTGGGTTCAGATTTCCAGAGCTGGTTGTTTAGCAGTCCTTGGCTTTCACTCTCTCCCCATTGCAACTCCTTTCTTCCTGCCGGGTTCTGGGGTGGGGGATTGTTCAGGTCCCACCTGGCCATGGCTTGTATCTTACCCCCTTCATGTGATGTTGAGTTCTCACAGATGTAGATGTATCCTGGCCTTTGTACTGCATCCACTGGTGTCTCTTTTAGGAGGAGTTGTAGTTATTGTATTTTCATAAATATATATGTTTTGGGGGGGAGATTTCCTCTGAACTACTCACGCCACCATCTTCTAGATCATCTCAACCCTTTTTGTTTTCTTTGTACAATTTATTTCCAGTTTTATACCTTTGTGATCTGAGATGTTGGTTGGTACACTTTGAATCTTTTTGAATCTACTGAGGCTCTTTTTGTGGCCTAGTATCTGGTCTATTCTGGAAAATGTTCCATGTGTATTTGAGAAGAATGTGTGTGCTGCTGCTTTTGGGTGTAGAGTTCTGTAGATGTCTCTCAGGTCCATGTGTTCCAGTTGTTGTTCAGTGCCTCTGTGTCCTTACTTATTTTCTGTCTGGTTGATGTGCCTTTTAGAGTGAGTGGTGTGTTGAAGTCTCCTAAAATGAATGCATTGCATTCTATTTCCTCCTTTAATTCTATTAGTATTTGTTTCTCATATGTTGGTGCTCCTGTGTTGGGTTCATAGATATTTACAATGGTTATATCCTCTTGTTGGACTGACCCCTTTATCATTATGTAATGTCCTTCTTTATCTCATTACTTTCTTTGTTTTGAAGTCAATTTTGTCTGATACAAGTAGTGCAACACCTGCTTTTTTCTCTCTATTGTTTGTTTGAAATATCTTTTTCCATCCCTTCACTTTTAGTCCGTGTATATCTTTGGGTTTGAGGTGAGTCTCTTGTAAGCAGATATAGATGGGTCTTGCTTTTTTATCCATTCTATTACTCTGTGTCTTTTAATTGGTGCATTCAGTCCATTTATATTTAGGGTGATTATTGAAAGATGTGTACTTATTGCCATTGCATGCTTTAGATTCGTGGTTACCAAAGGTTCAAGGGTAGCTTCTTTACTATCTAACCGTCTAACTTAACTCTCTTATTATGCTATTATAAACACAGTCTGATGATTCTTTATATGTTAGGTGTTTTATTCTGTACTCTTTTGTGTTTCCTTTGCTTTTGTGAATAGTTGATTTTATTTTTTGCCTTTAGTTATTATTTGGTTGGTCTGCTTTCTTTGTTGTGATTTTCTCTGGCGACATCTATTTAGCCTTAGGAGAGCTTCCATCTAGAGCAGTCCCTTTAAAATACCCTGTAGAGGTGGTTTTTGGGAGGCAAATTCCCTCAAATTTTGCTTATCTGGAAATTGCTTAATCCCTCCTTCAAATTTAAATGATAATTTTGCTGGATACAGTATTCTTGGTTCAGGGCCTTTCTCTTTCATTGCATTAAATATATCATGCCATTTTCTTCTGACCTGTAAGGTTTCTGTTGAGAAGTCTGATGATAGCCTGATGGGTTTTCCTTTGTAGGTAACCTTTTTTCTCTCTCTGGCTGCCTTTAATACCCTGCCCTTATCTTTGACCTTTGCCATTTTAAATATTCTATGTCTTGGTGTTGTCCTCCTTGGGTCCCTTGTGTTGGGAGATCTGTGTGTTTCCATGGTCTGAGAGACTATTTCCTTCCCCAGCTTTGGGAAGTTTTCAGCAATGATTTCTTCAAAGACACTTTTATCCCTTTTTCTCTATTCTTCTCCTTCTGGTACTCTTATAATGCAAATATTGTTCCTTTTGGATTGTTCACACAGTTCTCTTAATATTCTTTCATTCATAGAGATCCTTTTATTTCTCTCTGCCTCAGTTTCTCTGTATTACTGTTCTCTGACTTCTATTCCATTAAGTCTCTTGCACCTCATCCAGTCTGCTCTTAAGTCCATCTATTGATTGTTTCATTTGTGTTATCTCCCTCTGACTTCCTCCCTTAGCTCTTGCATATTTCTCTGCAGGTCCATCAGCATGGTTATGACATTTATTTTGAATTCTTTTTCAGGATGATTAGTTATATCTGTCTTGCCACATCCTCTCTCTGGGGTTGTTTGAATTATTCTTGACTGGACCAAGTTATTCTGCCTTTTCATGGCAATAGAAGTGATCACCAGCAGGTGGCGCATGTGTCAGGTGGGAGAACAAAGTCCCTTCCTGCCTGCTGGTCGCATTCACCTTCTCCACTGTCTGTGCCGGTTACCTGCACACAGGGAGCAGTCTCTTGGTTAATCTCCTGAGCTGCCGTCGACAGGGCAGCCCTCAGGATAGCCTAGTGCACTGTGGGAGTTCTCAGACACGCCAGGTGTGTTCTCCTGTGAGAACAGTGCCCCTTTGTGCCTTACGGACCTTGCCCCAGCTCCCTCTGCTTGTGCTGGGCAGCTGCGTGCAGGGGCAGCCTCTGTGTCTGTCCTGGTTAGCTATGCTCTGGGAGGAGACTCTGTGTGGTTTCTGTGGCAGGGGCTGCTACCTGGCTGCTCCGCATCTGTGGCTGGTCAGCCAGTTTGCTTGCAGCACCAGCAGGGGGGAATGAACAGCAGGCTGCTTCTTGACATGAGTGGCTTCTGCATTGCCATGCAGGAGGTTAGGGCATCTGAAGTTCCTTAGATTCCCAGTCCGCTGGGCTGAGTGTGCTGGCAATTTTGTCCCCGTTAAACCCTTGTCCCTTTACGACTTTTAAATTGCTGACTTTTCTTTTGTCCCAGGGATGCTGGCTGTGGGGACCTGCTCGCATTCTCTGTCTCGGATTTTACTTTTCTGTGTTTCTAATATCCAGTACACCATGCGATGTGCGTCTATGTTCCTGGTGCAGATTACTAGGGCTGGGTATTTAGCAGTCCTGTGCTCCCACTCCCTCCCCATTCCAACTCCTCTCCTCCTACCAGGGACCTGGGGTTGGGGGGATGTTTGGGTCCCGCTGGGCCGTGGCTTGTATCTTATCCCCTTCATGAGATGCTGGGTTCTTGCAGGTGTAGATGTAGCCTGGCTCTTGTACTATATTCTCTGGTCTCTCTTTTAGGAATAGTTGTATTTGCTGTATTTTCAAAAATATATATGGTTTTGGGAGGAGATTTCCACCGCCCTACTCACACTGCCATCTGGAGCAATCTAAATTTAGATTTTTAACCATTTTGTATGTGGTGTGAGGTAGCATTCCAACTTTATTCTTTTACATGTGGTTATCCAGTGGTTCCAGCATGACTTTAAAGAGTTTATTTCTACATTCTTCATTCTATTCCATTGCTCTATTTGCCTATCTGCATACAAGCAATACTCTGTATTGATTACTCTGGGCCTGTGGTTAAGTTTTGAAATTGGGAAGTATGAATCCTCCAACTTAATTATTTTATTAAGATTCTTTTGACTATTTTGGATCCCTTGAGTACCCATATGAATTTTAGGGTCACCCTGTCAATTTCTACAAAAAAGCCAGCTGGGATCTTGATAGGGATTGTTTTGAATCTATAATCAGTTTGGGTAGTATTGCCATCTTAATGATATTCATTTACAATCCATGAACATGGATGACTTTCCATTTATTTAGGTCTTTTTTTTTAACAGTGTTCTGTAGTTTTCAGAGTACAAATTTTGCACTTTAGTTATATTTGTTCCAAATATTTTATTCTTTCCGATGCTACTGTAAATAGAGCTGTTTTGTTTGTTCATTGTTACTGTATAGAAATAAAACTGATTTGTGTATATTGATATTGTACCCTGCAAATTTGCTGAGCTCATTTATTAGTTCTAATGGTTTTTCAACTAATTCATTAGAATTTTCTATATACATTTTCTGTAAAGATGGTATCTTTACCCTGTCAAATCTACATATAGAGTCTCAGGAAACCAAGCTTTTAGTCTATAAATGCCCAGAAGTGAAGACATATGTTCCTGAAATCCCTGGACAAACTCACCTTACAAGTATTAATGAAACTTGTCAATGACTCATAAAGGCCATTTAAGGGCAGAAGAGCCAATCAGTTCAACCAAGAAGATAAGTACTTTAAAAAGAATAAAACTGCCTAGGATTTCTGGAATACTGATGCCACCAAAAGTTTAATGGGCTATCACTTTTAAGTTTTGATTTCCTCTTCACAACATCTATGAGGGGCAGTGAGAAACTGAGTATCTTGTAGTGGTTTAGAGCATTAGGACCTTAGATTCAGAAAGAGCAAGCAGTCAGCTCAATCTGGAGTATGAGACATTCTAATGGAGAAATGATCTGGCTTCTCAATGAAACCAGTTACAAGAAGAAAGAAAACATGGGTGTGTTTAGAATAAGTCCAGGTAGGAAAGTGACTGTCAAAGCATACAGCACACTTAATAACAACCAAATGCAAAGTATAAAACTGGATACTGATTTCAATAAATTAACACTAAAAAAAACTCTAAACAATTGAAAATTTTTTCAAGTGGACTGAATTTTAAGGACATTAAGAATTGTTGAGAGGAGCCAAGATGGTGGTGTGAGTAGAGCAGCAGAAATCTCCACCCAAAACCATACATATTTTTGAAAATACAACTATTCCTAAAAGAGAGACCAGAAGATACAGTACAACAGCCAGGCTACATCTACATCTTCGAGAACCCAGCATCTCATGAAGGGAGTAAGATACAAGCCACAGCCTGGTGGGACCCGAGTGTGCCCCGACCCCAGTTCTCCAGCAGGAGGAGAGGAGTCAGAGTGGGGAGGGAGTGGGAGCACAGGACTGCTAAATACCCAGCCCTAGCCATCCACACTGGGAGCACAGACACATAGTGTGTGGTGTGCTGGATACTAGGGAAATGGGACAGTAAAATCTGAGAGCGGGTCCCCACAGCTGTCGTTCCTGGGACAAAAGAAAAGCTAGTGTTCTCTGAAAGTCTTGAAGGGACAGGAGCATCATAGCTGGACGGAAGCATCCCGGCAGACTAAGCCCAGCAGCTGGGAATCCCAGGGAACTCCAGGCGCCCTGATCCACTAAGAGGCAGCACAGCTCAGAGGCCCCTCACAGCGATAAACAGCCTCCCACCTGTTCCCCTTCCACTGCTGCTCTGTGATAGCAGAGCAGCAGCATGGAGCCAGCCATGCACACAGCAGAAACCCAGGCCAGATTGAGAGAACCCGTCTCCACGCAGCTTCCCAGCACAAGCCGCTAGGGGTAGCCATTCCCACAGGAGAGGAAGGCCACAAACTAGCAAGAAGGGACATTCTCCCAGCTGACACATGTGTCAACTCCTCACAACTACCTCTATCGCCATGAAAAGGCAGAAGAATTTGATCCAGACCAGACTAACAGAGACAACCCCTGAGAAGGAGCTTGGGGAGACACACCTACCAATCTTTCTGACAAAGAATTCAAAATAAAGGTCATAACCATGCTGATGGAGGTGCAGAGAAAAATGCAAGAGCTAACTGCAAAGTAGGGAGGGAGAATACAAAATAAAACAATCTCTGGAAGGACGTAAAAGCAGAATGGACGAGGTGCAAGAGGCCATTAATGGAATGGAAACCAGAGAAGAGGAATGTAGAGAAGCTGATGCAGAGAGAGATAAAAGGATCTCCAGAAATGAAACAATATTAAGTGAACTGTGTGACCAATTCAAAAGGAACAATATCTGCATTATAGGAGTACCAGAAGAAGAAGACAGAGAAAAAGGGATAGAAAGTGTCTTTGAAGAAATAATTGCTGAAAACTTCCCCAAAGTGGGGGAGGAAATAGTCCTTCAGATCACGGAAGAACATAGAACTCCCAACAGAAGGGACCGAAGGAGGACAACACCAAGACACATAATAATTAAAATGCCAAAGATCAAGGATAAGGACAGAGTTTTAAAGGCAGCTAGAGAGAGGAAAAAGGTCACCTACAAAGGAAAACCCATCAGGCTATCATCAGACTTCCCAACAGAAACCTTACAGGCCAGAAGAGAATGGCATGATGTATTTAATGCAATGAAACAGAAAGGCCTTGAACCAAGGATACTGTATACAGCACGATTATCATTTAAATATGAAGGAGGGATTAAACAATTCCCAGACAAACAAAAATTGAGGGAATTTGCCTCCCACAAACCACCTCTACAGGGTATTTTAGAGGGACTGCTCTAGATGGGAGCACTCCTAAGGCTAAATAAATGTCACCAGAGAAAATAAAATCACAGACAGTAAAGAAAGCAGACAAACCAAATACTAACTAAAGGCAAAAAATGAAATCAACTACTCACAAAAGCAGGCAAAGGAAACATAAAAGAGCACAGAAAACAGCCAACATATAAAGAATGGAGGAGGAAGAATAAGAAGGGAGAGAAATAAAGAATCATCAGACAGTGTTTATAATAGCTCAAAAAGTGAGTTAAGTTAGACAGTAAGATAGTGAAGAAGCTAACCTTGAACTTTTGGTAACCATGAATCTAAAGTCTGCAATGGCAAGAAGTACATATCTTTATAATCACCCTAGTGTAATCACCCTAAATGTAAATGGACTGAATGCACCAATTAAAAGACACAGAATAATAGAATGGATAAAAAAGCAAAACCCATCGATATGCTGCTTACAAGAGACTCACCTCAAACCCAAAGACATGCACAGACTAAAAGTGAAGGGATGGAAAAATATTTCATGCAAACAAAAGGGAGAAAAAAAGCAGGTGTGGCAGTCCTAGTATCAGACAAAATAGACTTCAAAACAAAGAAAGTAACAAGAGATACAGAAGGACATTACATAATGATAAAGGGCTCAGTTCAACAAGAGGATATAACCATTATAAACATATATGCACCCAATACAGGAGCACCAGCATATGTGAAACAAATACTAACAGAAATAAAGGAGGAAATAGAATGCAATGCATTCATTTTGGGAGACTTCAACACACCACTCACTCCAAAGGATAGATCCACCAGACAGAAAATAAGTAAGGAAACAGAGGCACTGAACAATACACTAGAACAGAAGGACCTAGTAGACATCTATAGAACTCTACATCCAAAAGCAACAGGATACACATTCTTCTCAAGTGCACATGGAACATTCTCCAGAATAGACCACACACTAGGCCACAAAAAGAGCCTCAGTAAATTCAAAACGACTGAAATTCTACCAACCAACTTCTCAGACCACAAAGTGATAAAACTAGAAATAAATTATAGAAAGAAATCAAAAAGGCTCATAAAAATATGGAGGCTTAACAAAATGCTCCTAAATAATCAATGGATCAATGACCAAATTTAAATGGAGATCCAGGAATATATGGAAACAAATGACAAGAACAACACAAAGCCCCAACTTCTGCGGGATGCAGCGAAAGCAGTCTTAAGAGGAAAGTATACAGCAATCCAGGGATATTTAATGACGGAGGAACAATCCCAATGAAAAGTCTAACGTCACAATTATCAAAATTTGAAAAAGAACAAATGAGGCCTAAAGTCAGCAGAAGGAGGGACATAAAAAAGATCAGAGAAGAAATAAATAAAATTGAGAAGAATGAAACAATAGAAAAAATCAATGAAACCAAGATCTGGTTCTTTGAGAAAAGAAACAATATAGATAAGCCTCTAGTCAGACTTATTAACAGAAAAAGAGAATCAACGCACTTCAAGAGAATCAGAAACGAGAAAGGAAAGGTCACGACGGATCTCACAGAAATACAAAGAATTATTAGAGAATACTATGAAAACCTATATGATAACAAGCTGGAAAACCTAGGAGAAATGGACAACTTCCTAGAAAAATACAACCTTCCAAGGCTGATAAAGGACAAAACAGAAAATCTAAACAGACCATTACCAGCAACAAAATTGAAGCAGTAATCAAAAAACTACCCAAGAACAAAACCCCTGGGCAGATGGATTTACCGCGGAATTTTATCAGACACACAGAGAAGACTTAATACACATTCTCCTGAAAGTTTTCCAAAAAACACAAGAGGAGGGAATACTCCCAAACTCATTCTATGAAGCCAACATCAACCTAATACCAAAACCAGGCAAAGACCCCACCAAAAAAGAAAATTACAGACCAATATCCCTGATGAATGTAGATGCAAAAATACTCAACAAAATACTAGCAAAACGAATTCAAAAATATACCAAAAGGATCATACACCATGACCAAGTGGGATTCAACCCAGGGATGCAAGGATGGTACTACATTAGAAAATCCATCAACATCATCCACAACATCAACAAAAAGGACAAAAACCACATGATCATCTCCATAGATGCTGAAGAAGCATTCAACAAAATTCAACATCCATTCATGACAAAAACTCTCAACAAAATGGGTATAGAGGGCAAGTACCGCAACATAACACAGGCCATATATGACAAACCCACAGCCAACATCATACTGAACAGCAAGAAGCTGAAAGCTTTTCCTCTGAGACCGGGAACAAGACAGGGATGCCCACTCTCCCCACTATTATTCAACACAGTACTGGAGGTCCTAGCCATGGCAATTAGACAAAACAAAGAAATACAAGGAATCCAAATTGGTAAAGAAGTCATACTGTCACTATTTGCAGATGACATGATATTGTACATAAAAATACCAAAAGACTACTCCAAAACTACTAGAATATCGGAAATGAGAAAAGTTGCAGGATACAAAATTAATACACAGAAATCTGTGGCTTTCCTATACACTAACAATGAACTAATAAAAAGAGAAATCAGGAAAACAATTCCATTCACAACTTCATCAAAAAGAATTAAATGCCTAGGAATAAGCCTAACCAAGGAAGTGAAAGACCTATACCCTGAAAACTATAAGACACTCTTAAGAGAAATTAAAGAGGACACTAGCAAATGGAAACTCCTCCCATGCTCTTGGCTAGGAAAACTTAATTTAGTCAAAATGGTCATCTTGTTCAAACCAATCTACAGATTCAATGCAATCCCTATGAAATTCCCAACAGCATTCTTCAACGAACTGGAATAAATAGTTCAAAAATTCATATGGAAACACCAAAGACCCTGAATAGCCAAAGCAACACTGAGAAGGAAGAATAAAGTGGGGGTGATCTCGCTCCCCAACTTCAAGCTCTACTACAAAGCCACAGTAATCAAGACAATTTGATACTGGCACAAGAACAGAGCCACAGACCAGTGGAACAGAATAGAGACTCCAAACATAGACCCAAACATATATGGCCAATTAATATACGATAAAGGAGCCATGGACATACAATGGGGAAATGACAGTCTCTTCAACAGATGGTGCTGGCAAAACTGGACAGCTACATGTAAGAGAATGAAACTGGATCACTGTCTAACCCCATACACAAAAGTAAACACCAAATGGATCAAAGACCTGAATGTAAGTCATGAAACCATAAAACTCTTAGAAAAAAACATAGGCAAAAATCTCATGGACATAAACATGAGTGACTTCTTCATGAACATATCTCCCCGGGCAAGGGAAACAAAGGCAAAAATGAACAAGTGGGACTATATCAAGCTAAAAAGCTTTTGTAAAGCAAAGGACACCATCAATAGAACAAAAAGGTATCCTACAGTATGGGAGAACATATTCATAAATGACAGATCTGATAAAGGATTTACATCCAAAATATATAAAGAGCTCACACACCTCAACAAACAAAAAGCAAATAATCCAATTAAAAAATGGGCAGAGGAGCTGAATAGACTCTCTAAAGAAGAAATCCAGATGGCCAACAGGCACATGAAAAGATGCTCCACATCGCTAATCATCAGAGAAATGCAAATTAAAACCACAATGAGATATCACCTCACACCAGTAAGGATCACCACCATCCAAAAGACAAACAACAACAAATGTTGGTGAGGTTGTGGAGAAACGGAAACCCTCCTACACTGCTGGCGGGAATGTAAATTAGTTCAACCATTGTGGAAAGCAATATGGAGGTTCCTCAAAGAGCTCAAAATAGAAATAACAGTTGACCCAGGAATTCCATTTCTAGGAATTTTCCCTAAGAATACAGCACTCCAGTTTGAAAAAGACAGATGCACCCCTATGTTTACCGCAGCACTATTTACAATAGCCAAGAAGTGGAAGCAACCTAATGCCCATCAGTAGATGAATGGATAAAGAAGATGTGGTACATATACACAATGAAATATTATTCAGCCATAGGAAGAAAACAAATCCTACCATTTGCAACAACATGGATGGAGCTAGAGGGTATTATGCTCAGTGAAATAAGCCAGGTGGAGAAAGACAAGTACCAAATGATTTCACTCATATGTGGAGTATAAGAACAAAGAAAAACCGAAGGAACAAAACAGCAGCAGAATCACAGAACCCACGAATAGACTAACAGTTACCAAAGGTAAAGGGACTGGGGAGGATGGGTGGGAAGGGAGGGATAAGGGGGAGAAAGAAAGGGGGCATTACGATTAGTATGTATAATGTGTGTGGGGGCACAGGGAGGGCTGTGCAACACAGAGAAGACAAGTAGTGATTTTACAGCATCTTACTATGCAGATGGACAGTGACTGTGAAGGGGTATGTTGGGGGGAGTTGGTGAAGGTGGGAACCTACTAAACATAATGTTCTTCATGTAATTGTAGATTAATGATACCAAAAAAAAAAAGAAAAGAAACAGAAAGAATTGTTACTTTTCTTACATATGCTAATGGCATGGTGATTATGTTAAAAAAAATCCTCAAGAGACGTATGAGTACTTATGAGTGAAATGATATCTGCTTTAAAATACTAGAAGAAAATGGAGGAGGGTTGAAACAAGACAGCAAAATGTTGATATTTGTTGAAGTTGGATGATGGGCTTCACTGTATTAGTTCTCTTTTCTTCTGTATATGTTTTTTTGGTATCATTAATCTACAATTACAGAAAGAACATTATGTTTACTAGGTTCCCCCCTTCACCAAGTCCCTCCCACATACCCCTTCACAGTCACTGTCCATCTGAATAGTAAGATGCTGTAAAATCATTATTTGTCTTCTCTGTGTTGCACAGCCCTCCCTGTGCCCCCCATGGACTATACATGCTAATCGTAATGCCCTCTTTCTTTTTCCCCACCCTTATCCCTCCCTTCCCACCCATCGTCCCCAGTCCCTTTCCCTTTGGTAACTATTAGTCCATTCTTGGGTTCTGTGATTCTGCTGCTGTTTCATTCCTTCAATTTTCTTTTGCTCTTATACTACACATGAGTGAAATTATTTGGTACTTGTCTTTCTCTGCCTGGCTTATTTCACTGAGCATAATACCCTCTAGCTCCATTCACATTGTTGTGAATGGTAGGATCTGTTTTTTTCTTATGGCTGCGTAATATTCCATTGTGTATATGTACCACATCTTCTTTATCCATTCATCTACTGATGGACATTTAGGTTGCTTCCATATCTTGGCTATTGTAAATAGTGCAGCGATAAACATAGGGGTGCATCTGTCTTTTTTCAAACTGGAGTGCTGCATTCTTAGGGTAAATTCCTAGAAGTGCAATTCCTGGGTCAAATGGTATTTCTATTTTGAGCATTCTGAGGAACCTCCATATTGCTTTCCACAATGGTTGAACTGATTTACATTCCCACCAGCAGTGCAGGAGGGTTCCCCTTTGTCCACACCCTGGCTAACATTTGTTGTCTGTCTTCGATGATAGCGATCCTTACTGGTGTGAGGTGATATCTCATTGTGGTTTTAATTTGCATTTCTCTGATGATTAGCGATGTGGAGCATCTTTTCATGTGCCTGTTGGCCATCTGGATTTCTTCTTTAGAGAACTGTCTATTCAACTCCTCTGCCCATTTTTAAATTGGATTATTTGCTTTTTGTTTGTTGAGGTGTGTGAGCTCTTTATATATTTTGGATGTCAATCCTTTATCAGATCTGTCATTTATGAATATGTTCTCCCATACTGTAGGATACCTTTTTGTTCTATTGATGGTGTCCTTTGCTGTACAGAAGCTTTTTAGCTTGATATAGTCCCACTTGTTCATTTTTGCCTTTGTTTCCCTTGCCCGGGGAGATATGTTCATGAAGAAGTCACTCATGTTTATGTCCATGAGATTTTTGCCTATGTTTTTTTCTAAGAGTTTTATGGTTTCATGACTTACATTCAGGTCTTTGATCCATTTGGTGTTTACTTTTGTGTATGGGGTTAGACAGTGATCCAGTTTCATTCTCTTACATGTAGCTGTCCAGTTTTGCCAGCACCATCTGTTGAAGAGACTGTCATTTCCCCATTGTATGTCCATGGCTCCTTTATCGTATATTAATTGGCCATATATGTTTGGGTCTATGTTTGGAGTCTCTATTCTGTTCCACTGGTCTGTGGCTCTGTTCTTGTGCCAGTATCAAATTGTCTTGATTACTGTGGCTTTGTAGTAGAGCTTGAAGTTGGGGAGTGAGATCACCCCCACTTAATTCTTCCTTCTCAGGATTGCTTTGACTATTCAGTGTCTTTGGTGGTTCCATATGGATTTTTGAACTATTTTTTCCAGTTCATTGAAGAATGCTGTTGGTAATTTTATAGGGATTGCATCGAATCTGTATATTGCTTTGGGCAGGATGGCCATTTTGACGATATTAATTCTTCCCAGCCAGGAGCATGGGATGAGTTTCCATTTGTTAGTGACCTCTTTAATTTCTCTTAAGAGTGTCTTGTAGTTTTCAGAGTATAGGTCTTTCACTTCCTTGGTTAGGTTTATTCCTAGGTATTTTATTCTTTTTGATGCTATTGTGAATGGAATTGTTTTCCTGATTTCTCTATTAGTTCATTGTTAGTGTATGGGAAAGCTACAGATTTCTGTGTGTTAATTTTGTATCCTGCAACTTTGCTGAATTCCGATATTAGTTCTAGTAGTTTTGCAGTGGAGTCTTTACGCTTTTTTATGTACAATATCATGTCATCTGCAAATAGTGACAGTTGACTTCTTCTTTACCAATCTGGATTCCTTGTATTTCTTTGTTTTGTCTGATTGCCATGGCTAGGACCTCTAGTACTACATTGAATAACAATGGGGAGAGTGGGCATCCCTGTCTTGTTCCTGATCTCAGAGGAAAAGCTTTCAGCCTCTCGCTGTTCAGTATGATGTTAGCTGTGGGTTTATCATATATGGCCTTTATTATGTTGAGGTACTTCCCCTCTATGCCCATTTAGTTGAGAGTTTTTATCATGAATGGATGTTGAATTTTGTCGAATGCTTTTTCAGCATCTATGGAGATGATCATGTGGTTTTTGTCCTTCTTTTTGTTAATGTGGTGGATGATGTTGATGGATTTTCTAATGTGGTACCATCCTTGCATCCCTGGGTTGAATTCCACTTGGTCATGGTGTATGATCCTTTTGATGTATTTTTGAATTCGGTTTGCTAATATTTTGTTGAGTATTTTTGCATCTACGTTCATCAAGGATATTGGTCTGTAATTTTCTTTTTTGGTGGGGTCTTTGCCTGGTTTTGGTATTAGGGTGATGTTGGCTTCATAGAATGAGTTTGGGAGTATTCCCTCCTCTTCTATTTTTTGGAAAACTTTAAGAGAATGGGTATTATGTCTTCTCTGTATGTCTGATAAAATTCTGAGGTAAATCCATCTGGCCCGCGGATTTTGTTCTTGGGTAGTTTTTTGATTACCAATTCGATTTCGTTGCTGGTAATTGGTCTGTTTAGATTTTCTGTTTCTTTCAGGGTCTGTCTTGGAATGCTGTGTGGCCTTTGGGTCTGGCCTGGGCGGCTGTGCGTTGGGCTGGGATTCCGGTTGACTGCTGGGAGTGTGCCTGCTCCCTCTGGCTCCGCTGCAGATGTGCGCGAGGCTCTTCCATGCAGGCCTCTAATGGGCTCTTCTGGCTTCACTGCCACCGGTGCGCGCGAGCCGCGCACGGGCTGTTCGGTCGCGCTGCTGCGGGCTAGCAGAAGCCTCTCCTGCGGCGCATGGATCTGCTCCCGGTCTCTTCTGGTGCTGCCGTCTCCGGCATGCGCTGCCACTCTCCCGCTACTGGGCCGGTGTGTCGGGGACCGTGCCAGTTGGAGGAATGACTGGCAGGCTGCTTAATGCCATGAGGGGCTTCAGAGCTGCACTGCCTCCCCGGGGTTTAGGGCTCCTAAGTTTCCCCGGTATTCCCAGCTGCCGGGACAACTTCATCTAGCTATGGGTCCCTGTCTCTTTAAGACTTGCAGAAAGCACTCGCTTTTCTTTTGTCTCAGGGGCGCCGGTTGCGGGGACCTGCCCACAGGTTTTGCTTTACCGTTTCTCTAATATCCAGCACCCCGTGCACCTGGTGTCTGTGTTCCGGGTGCAGATTTCTAGAGCTGGTTGTTTAGCAGTCCTGGACTTTCACTCCCTCCCTGTTCCGACTCCTTTCTTCCTGCTGGGTTTTGGGGTGGGGAGCGTTCGGGTCCCGCCTGGCCGCAGCTTGTATCTTACCCCCTTCGTGTAATGTTGAGTTCTCACAGACGTAGATGTATCCTGGCTGTTGTACTGCATCCACTGGTGTCTCTTTAAGGAATAGTTGTATTTATTGTATTTTCATAATATGTATGTTTTGGGGAGGAGATTTTCTATGAACTAATCATGCTGCCATCTTCCGTCTTCTGTATATGTTTAAAATGTTCCATAACATAAAGTTAAAAATAATAATAAAATTTAGAAATGGAGATAGAGAAACGAAAAAGACCTGTGTCCAAGTCCTGGCTCAGCCATTTACTAGCTATGTTACATTGAGTAAGCTATTCAACAGCTATAAAATGGCAACAATAGGGTACTGTGTGTAAAGCATTTAACATGGTATGGGCTGCATAGCAAAGTTTAATAATGTTAGCTACTATTGTTCTTATTAAAGAAAAAATTATATAATGATAGATTTGATTGTATGATCATTTTTTAACTTTTTAGTATTAAAATATTAATCAGTAATTGCAGTACTTTTTGTAACAGAGAACTGGAAACATATGTTGATTTATTGGGGTTTAGTTAAATAAATCATGTAGATCTTTACAGTGGAATTTCATGCTTCTACAAAAAATAATCACATTTCTAGGTCAGGATCTATCAACTCTATTGCTTAACATCTTTTTGGATGTATTATCTAATGCAAACAGATAAGAAAGAAATTAAAGATAAAATCAGAAAAGGGTAAAATTTACCTCTGTGGATGATACCCTACAGACTGAAAAAAATCCAAGAGAATCAACTGAAAAAAATATACTTAAAGAATTCTTTTTAAAGGTAAGGTAGCTAGTAAATGAACAAATGGGACTACATCAAGCTAAAGTTTCTGTACAGCAAAGGACACCATCAGCAGAACAAAAAGGCATCCTACAGTGTGGGAGAATATATTTGTAAATGACATATCCAACAAGGGGTTAACATCCAAAATATATAAAGAACTCATATGCCTCAACACCCAAAAAGCAAATAACCCTATTAAAAAATGGGCAGAGGATATGAACAGACACTTCTCCAAAAAAGAAATTCAGATGGCCAACAGGCACATGAAAAAATGCTCCACATTGCTAATTATCAGGGAAATGCAAATTAAAACCACAATGAGATATCACCTCACACCAGTAAGGATGGCTAGCGTCAAAAAGACAAACAACAAATGCTGGAGAGGATGCAAAAAAAGGGGAACCCTCCTACACTGCTGGTGGGAATGTAAACTATTTCGACCACTTTGGAAAGCAATATGGAGGTTCCGCAAAAAACTCAAAATAGAAATGCTGTTTGACCCGGGAATTCCTCCTAGGAATTTACCCAAAGAAAAAAACTTCTCAGATTCAAAAAGACATATGTACCCCTATGTTTATTGCAGCACTACTTACAATAGCCAAGATATGGAAGCAAACTAAGTATCCATCAATAGATGAATGGATAAAGAAGATGTGGTACATATACACAATGGAATACTACTCAGCCATAAGAAACAAATCCTACCATTTGCAACAACATGGATGGAGCTAGAGGGTATTATGCTTAGTGAAATAAGTCAGGCAGAGAAAGACAAATACCAAATAGTTCCCCTCATTTGTGGAGTATAACAACGAAGCAAAACTGAAGGAAAAATAGCAGCAGACTCCAAGAAGGGACTAGGGGTTACCAAAGGGGAGGGGTGGGGGAAGGAGAAGGGGATTGTGGGGTACCATGATTAGTACACATGGTATGTGTGGGGTCACGGGGAAGAGTGTAGCTCAGAGAAGACAAATAGGGACTCTGTGGCATCTTATTACACTGATGGACAGTGACTGCAATGGGGTATGGGGGGACTCGATAGTAAGGGTGAATGTAGTAACCACACTGTTTTTTTCTTGTGAAACCTTCATCGAGTGTATATCAATGATACCTTAATAAAAAAAAAGGTAAGGTAGCTAGTATAAAAACTAGAATAACAGAAACAATATGCTATTAAACATCCAATGAGTCAATGATGAAATCAAAAAGGAAATGAAAAAATATTTGGAGAATAATGAAAATGAAGCACACTGGTTCAAAATGGTTTTCAGAAACTTTTGGGAGGCAGAAAAAGCAGTTCTAAGAGGGAATTTTATAGTGGTATAGGCCTACATCAAGAAACAAGGAAAATCTCAAACATTTTAAGCCTATACTGACAGGAACTAGAAAAGGAACAAAGTCCAAAGATAACAGAAAGAAGGAAATAATAAACATCAGAGCAGAAATAAATGAAATAGAAACTAAAAAACAATTCAAAAGATCAATGAAACTAAGAGTTGGTTCTTTGAAGAAATAAACAACATTGATAAACCTTTAGCTAGACTCATCAAAAGAAAAAAAAGAGGTCTCAAATAAATAAAATCAGAAGTGAACAAGAAGCTACAACTGCCACCATAGAAATACAAATGATTATAAAAGATTACTATGAAAAATTATATGCCAATAAATTGGACAACCTAGAATAAACAAACTTCTACAAACAAGCAATCTTCCAAGACTGAATAAGGAAGAAATAGAAAATCTGAACAGACCAATTACTAGTAATGAAATCAAAGTGATAATCAAAAAATTCCAACAAGCAAAATTGCAAGATGAGATGGCTTCACAGGAGAATTCTACCAAATATTTAACAAAGAGTTAATACCTATCCTCCTAGAACTATTCTAAAAAATTGAAGAGGAAGGAAAACTTCCAAGTTCTACAAGGCCAGCATCACCTTGGTATCAAAACCAAACAAAACACTACAAACAAAAATTACAGACCAATACCCTAATCAACATAGATGCAAAAGTATTCAACAAAATATGAGCAAACCAAAATAAAAAATACATTAAAAGTATCATCACTATGACCAAGTGGGATTTATTCCAGGGATGGAAGGATGGTCCAATACCCGCAAATCAATCGATACAGCACAGTAACAAAAGGAAGGATAAAAACTATGTGATCATCTCGGTAAATGCTGAAAAAGCATTTGACAAAATTCAAAATCCATTCACGATAAAAACTCTCAACAAAGTGGGTACAGAGGGAACATGCCTCAACATAATAAAGGTCATATACGACAAACCCATAGCTAACATCATACTCAATGGTGAAAAGCTAAAAACTTTTCCTCTAAGATCGGGAACAAGACAAGGATGTCCTCTCTCATCACTTTTATTCAACATAGTACTGGAAGTCCTAACCACAGCAATCAGACAAGAAAAAATAAAATATATCCAAATCAGTAAGGAAAAAGTTAAAATGTCACTATTTGCAGATGGCATGTAGCCATACCTAGAAAACCCTAAGACTCCCCCCCACTACAAAAACTACTAGAATAAATGACTTCAGTAAAGTAGCAGGATACAAAATCAGTATACAGAGATCTATTGCATTTTTATATGCAAATAATGAACTAGCAGAAAGGGAAATTAAAGAAACAATTCCATTTACAACTGCATCAAAAAGAATAAAGTACCTCGGAATAAATCTAACCAAGAAGGTGAATGATCTGTATTCTAAAAACTGTAAAACATTGATGAAAGAAACTGAAGACAATGTAAATGAATGGAAAGCTATTTCATGCTTACGGATTGGAAGAATTAATGTTGTCAAAATGGCCATACTACCCAAAGTAATCTACAGATTCAGTGTGATCCCTATCAAAATCTCAATGACATTTTCACAGAACTAGAGCAAGTAATCCTAAAATTCATATGGAACCAGAAAAGACCCTGATAGCCAAAGCAATTTTGTAAAAGAACAAAGCCGTTGGTATCATGCGCCCTGATTTCAAACTGTATCAAAATGCTACAGTAATGAAAACACTGTGGTACTGACAAAAGAACAATACATAAATCAATGGAACAGAATAGAGAGCCCAGAAATAAGCTTATGTTTATATGGTCAATTAATGTATGACAAGGAGACAAGAATATACAATGGAAAAGACAGCCTCTTCTGTAAATGGTGTTAGAAAAACTGGACAGCTACATGCAAAAGAATGAAATTGGATCACCGTCTTATTCACAGAAATAAACTGAAAATGGATTAAATACCTACATATAAGACATGAAACCATAAAACTCCTAGAAGAAAACAAAGGTTGAAAACTCTTGAACATCAATCAGCATTAGTAATTTTTTTCTGGTATGTCTCTATAGGCAAGGTAGATATTTAAGCAAAAATAAACAAGTGGGACTATATCAAACTAAAAACCTTCTGTACAGCAAAGGAAACCATCCACAAAATGAAGAGGCAACCTACTGAATGGGAGATTATATTTGCAAATGATGTAACCATATAGGTGCTTAATACCCAAAGTATATAAAGAACTCCAACAATGCAACACCAAAAAAAAGAGAAAGGAATAATCCAATTCAATTAAAAAATGGGCAGAGGAATAGACATTTTTCCAAAGAAGACAAACAGATGGCCAACAGACACATGAAAAGATATTCAACATCACTACTCATCAGGGAAATGCAAATGAAAACCACAATGAGATATCATCTCACACCAGAGTGGCTAATATCAAGATAAGAGGTAACAAATGTTGATGAGGGTGTGGTGAAAAGGGAACCTTCATGCACTACTGGTGGGATTGTAAATTGGTGCAGCCATTATGGAATCAGTGTGGTTTCTCAAAAACTAAAAAATAGGAATACCATATGATCCAATAAGTCCACTTCTGGGAATTTTCCCTAAGAAAACAGAATCACCAATTCAAAAAGATATATGGACACCTAATTTTTTAATGTTTTATTTATTTATTGAAATATAGTTGATATAGAATCTTACATTGATTTCAAGTGTACAACACAGTGGCGCAACAGTTACCCACATTATTAAGTCATCACCCCAACTAATGCAGTTACTGTCAACACAAGAAGATGTTACAGAATTATTGTATGCAGTCCTACTTTAAACACAGCATTATTTACAATAGTGAAAATACAAAAACAACCTAAGTGTCCATTGATGAATGGATAAATAAGATGTGGTATATATAATATACAATGGACTATTAGCCATAAAAAAAGAATGAAATCTTGTCATTTGTGACAACGTTGATGGGCCTAGAGGATATTATGTTAAATGAAGTCAGAGAAAGACAAATACCATATTATTTCACTTATATGTGAAATCTAAAAAGCAAAACAAACAATACAGAAACAGACTAGTGGTTGCCATAGGGGAGTGGGTTGGGGGATGGGTAAAACACATGAAAGGGAAAAAGTTGGTGAGACTGTTTGGTATCCTGATCTGAATGATGGTTACATGAGGGTATGCACATGTCAAAATTCACTGAGCTGTACACTAAGATTTGTGTATTTTATTGTATGTACCTTAATAAAATAAATAACAGAAATCAATAACTTTCAAATATATGTCTAATTGGAAGTTGAAACTGCAAAAATTATAATAAAAGTTAAATGTCCTGGAAAAAAGTTAGTAAAAAATGAGCAACATTGGTAAAAGTGCATAAAATCTCTTGAAAAAATATAAAGGTATCTCTTATTCTTACACAGGAACATTCAATAGTATGAAGAGGTCAATTTCCCAAAATTATAATATGAATTTAGTGTGATCCAAATAAAAATACCAGCATAGTTTTTGATAACTTGACAAATTTGTTCTAATATGGAAAAAATAAAAAGCAAAAATATTCAGGAATAATTCTAGAAAAGGAGAGTAATAAAAGGAAGACTAACCCTATTAGATATTAAAACACACATTATAAATGTGTGATACTGGTCAAGTATAGAAATACATATAATTTTTGTGTACATATGCATATCAGAATAGAAAATCTAAAAATAAACTCAAATACATATGGGAATGGACTAAATTTGTTGCCCACATATCCATACAAAAAGAAATTCTAAAGGATGTTCTTTATGCAGGAAAAATAACAACCCAGATCAAACAGAACTGTAGAGCTGCCTGCCTAGTGGAGAGTCAGACATCTCTCAAACTCATCTTTGGTCCTTTCAAAGCTCAACAGAAAACTACTTGTGGATTGCAGAATGTTCTCTTTCATGCCTCCACATTTGAATATGCTATCCTTCAGATCTGGAATGCCTTTCCTACCCTTCTATCTGCCAAATTCATACTCAAGTTTCAGAAAAATTAGGAGCCCTTCTTCTGTGAAGTATTCTTTCTTTAAGAAGAAATAAGATTATGTGCATTCTCCTAAATGTTGACTTTCCTCCAATTTCTTGCATCTCCATTTTGTTCTTCATCTGTTATTTGTTCTTTACACCATTGGCAGAGGAATATTGCTAAAATACAGATCTGATTGAGTCTCTCTCCTGCTTAAAAATACTTGATGCCTACTAAATGCCTGGGTGTCTACAAAATAAAGTATGAAGTTCTTGGGACATGGGACTCATTGAAGTCCCTCCAGGATTCACCTCCAACCTATTTTCCTCACCTCAGCTCTGCAATGTATGCCTTTGCACCCTATACTCAAGCCACCCTTGCCCTCACCATTCACACACACACAGCTCTCAGGGCCTTGGTTCACTCAGAACCTTTGGCCTGATATCCCTACCTCTCACAGTTGACACCCCACTCTGGTCTTCTCTGCCCATTCAGATCTTCCAAATCCCATTAAGAATTAGTTACTTATTCTTGAGCTTGCATAATTAGTATTTATTTCATTGTGATTGGTTATCTTAGTTGTTTATATTTCTGTCATTAGTCTATAACATTCTTGAAGTCAGGGCCACATCTTACTCATGTGTTTCATCCCCCTAGCCTTATTGCTTACCCCACGATAATACTTACAAATAAAAATGAATATTTTTTGCACAGAATGAAATATAATAGTGCCTGAAAAAAAAAATAAATAAAATGAAAAGAAATATAATATTGCCTGGCACATGGTAAGCTTTCAATAAATGTGAACTCTTACTAATGGTAATAGTAAGAGTTCACAATAGTGGTAACAGTGGTAATAGGTGCTCAATAAACATTTTGTGAGAAATGGTGAAACTGACTGTGCTACTTTGTTATTAGCCAGCCAAGTTCTTTTAGAATAATATTGCTTGGAAACCATTATAAAGAGTTTCAGTTTCCTCTTTTGGTGACAGTAAACGTTCAGGTTGTAGAACCTCTGAAAAAGCCTTGAGATATTTTTTAAGACCCAAGTTTGCATGTCACTTAATCTGGTCCCCCTACAGATAATTTTAAAATTTAATTAAATATTTAAGATAAATATTCATTTATACTGAAATTTAGTATAGTTCTTAGTATAAAGTAGGAACTTAATAAATATTGGTTGAAGGAATGAACAAATAAATGAATTAGGATGAATTGTTTATATGACAGTCTTTCCAAAGAAACAGAACACATGAAGTATAAGGAATATGCTTTAATTCACCTTTCCTCTCCAACACCTAGCACAGTATCCAGCACAAAATGAGTGTTTACTAAGTAGCCATTTATTAAATTACGGACAAGAGATGAATACTGGTTTACTTTAAAAATGCAAAGAAGAAAGAAAACACATTTCTTGTATCTGGTAAACTTTTATCCAAAGATTTATGAATTGATTCATGAATTGGGGATGGAAAACAGTAATTTCTATCTTGAGGATACAGGAGTGAACTTGGGGACTAAGAAGTCATGTCAACTTAGTGGTCTAGAGTGGTTTAAGCTAACTAGTCCCTTTGAATGAGAATCTAGCTTATGTGAAAATCTCCAGCCTCTGACCATTATTTCCATAGCATTTGTCCCAGAACAAAACACGGCAGGTTATGGTCACATTTCTTAGTCTACCTCTTAAGAAATTCCTACTGCAGCCACAATGAAAAATAAAGGCCTCGGGTGGAGAGGAGGAAAGTAGGAGTGTCACTTGAAGCATAAACAAATGGGGAAAATGAATGGACAATCTCTGTATCACTACACCTGTTTCAAGAAAGGCACACCAAGTCCTCTCCAAAATACATTAGTAGATGACACCATCATGGAAGAAATGGAAGAGCAGGATGGATTTGGCTTGCTGATGTCACATCTTGGGGAAGCTGGCGAGGTTGGCAATGCCACAAGCATTGTTCTTATTCCGAGCCATGAGGATATAGCCTTTGTTTCCCCAGTTTTCTCCCCAGCTGTAGGACCAGTCAATGAAAATATTTAGTACTCTCATCTTATTTATTCATTAAAACACTGAGTATTGTGCTAGGTACTGATAGTATACAAAAATGAATTAGACAAGTTTCAGCTTTAAAGTTTTGAAATCAAGAAATGGAAAGAAGGCATAATGCTATAGGTCTCATAGGTAGGAAAGATTGTTTCTGACAAAGGGGACCAAAAAATGCTTAATGTAAAAGGTAGCATTTAAGATGAGCCCAAAGGCTGGATAGAGTTTAGATATGAAGAAATGGGATGAGTATGAAATAAGCACTAGAGGGAGAGGTTAATATCATGCAGCTGAAAATTAGGGTGCCTAGAATAGTGTAGTGGGAGATATGCCTGGGAAGGTAGACTGACTGAGATTAGGTTGAATTATCTTTACTGCCAGGCTACAGAGATTCATTCTTTGGCCCATCACAGTGGAGGAAACACTGAAGGTTTCTGATTGGGAGGGTGATATGATCCAATTTGTTTTAGGAAGAAAAATCTTGAAAATATGAATCCAGAGCATTAGAAAGAGGCAGGAGAGGCTGAAGTTGTTAATCTTGGTCTGGGAGTAATGATAGGCAAGATGAATGAAGCTATGAGAATGGATGAGATTGCTAAGGAGACAAGTGGAGAGAATGAAAGACTGGGGTGTTGGGGGTCGGGGTGAGACAGGGAAAGAGAAAGGGAGTGGGAGACAGAGATGATAGAAGGAAACTGTTTTCATGAGTTTTCTGCCCTTTTTCCCCAACAAGCAAATTTACTAATTACCCAGTACATTTACTTAAAATCTGTATCCTACCCCTAGTTCACTTCTCCAGGGGTCCCCAGTGACCCTGATCCTGCCTGGGTGTGTCCCTTATTCCTCCCAGGTCTCTTGGATTTGGCCTCCACCCTTGGCACCTAATCAATAATGTATATCAACTATATTTCAATAAAAAAGAAAAGAAAGGAGGATAAGTGCTTGGGGCTAGGAGTCAAGAAAGGGATAACACAAGATAGAAGCTATAGAAGGAGTACTTTCTTAAAAAGGTACTCAGGTTCACCCTTAGTTGGGACTGTGATATAAAAAGTTGCTTCAGGTTTGAAGCAATTCCCAGGCTCACATTCTATCTCACCAGCAGTCCAGGAAGTAGCCCAAGTTGGTTATACCACTGCATTGGCCTGTGAACTCTCTATTCTGGGACTCCTGCTCCTTGGAGGGCACCAAGGACAGAAAACTTAACCAGTGCCACTGCCAGGTGGTACTGACTAATGAGAAAAGGAAAAGTATAATTCTCGTAAATCGCACCCCCCACACCCCTACTGCCAAAGTCATAAGGGACTAAAGAGAAATGGGACCTGCGGTACCCTTAGTTTTATTTGTTCCCAATAATAAGGAAGGAAATACTTTTTGTTGTTGTTGTTCAGATCTACTTTCTGAGAAGCATTTCTCTTCAAAGACTTTAAAATCTTTGTCCAGCTCTTCTACATGTTATCCTTAGTGTATGCGGAAAGGCAAAAAGCTGCACAAGGGGATATTACGTTGTTCCGTACTGCTTGTAGACAGATCGACAATGCAAACCTCCCTAAGAAATGGATCACATAAGAGAAAAAAGAAAAGATACATACAACTTCAAAGCTCCTACTGATTCTTGGTGTTACTTCAAGTTCTGGTTAGTCACGTCTGTCTTTCTAGGAGGTATGAGATCACTGAAGGCAAGCATCCCGGCCCACTGGTCTGTGTATGTGACTAAGCACCTTGCATGTGGAGCAGCCACCCAACACAAATTTTGCATACTGCTATCTGGCTGTTAAATGTTAGAATTAATAGCCTCTGAGCAGGAAGGGAGAAGTGAAAAGTCTGAGAAAACTTTCTCCTGATGTGACAGAGATTGGGAAACTGGAGTTGAGGTTGGGTGTTGAGGGTGGCTGGGTGACAAAGTTAGTGTTCCCATCATTACCTGTTTTTAATTATCCAGTGCTTGTTCCCCTTCTGGATCCCATATCCCACGGCCAAAACCGCATGGTTCAGATTATCACTATTGCAGTTTTCATCATAATACACACCTAGGAAACAAACGATCAAGGTGAACCTTTCTGCAATTAAGGGTTGCCCTTTGGGGTCTCTGTAGAGAGTCTAGGAGACCCTCTGTAGAATCCCGTCCCAGTCAAGAGGGTTTTATGACAGAGGCTTTGAGCTGTGGCAGCTGTAAGTTTTTCTCTGACAGACTCAGTCTGAATATGGAAACTAAGTACTGAAAATGCTCAGTACCCTTTGAAAAGCTGCCCTGCGTATATCATAAGAGACTGTTAATTGTGTTCTTTAGGAACAGCTCCTTACCTTTGCTGTAAAACTGGAAGGAGGTCAGGCTTGCATCAATGGCCACAGAGATGGGTCCCACTCGGGCCACTGCTCTCTTCAGGGCTTTCTCATTCCCCTCCGGGATCTCTCTGTACCCTCTGCACTTAGCTGCCTTGCCTGTTGGGCTATACATACAACTTTCATCCTAAAAAACAAACAAACAAAAAGATTGGAATAGGACTACGACAATGAAACAGGCAGTGAATTGGTGAGAAACTTCACCAATGCTTTGAATGATGTCAGCAAATTAAAAGGGACAGCAGACTAGAATGTCTAGAAAGGATCTGTTCTCTCCCCACCATTTTAGACAACTATAAAAAAGAATAAGAAAAGTGGTTACCCTGCACCATACATAAAAATCCAGGTGGTTTTACAACATAAATGTGAAAAGAAATGCTGTAAAACTAAAAAAAAAAGAAAGAACATTTTTCTTAACTCAGAATAGAAATATTTCCGAGCTACGTTTTTTGTTCTTTAGTTTTTTTTAGAGCAGAAATCATCTTCTGGCCATGTAGTATGTGTGAGCCTCAGAGTGCAGGGAGGCACCAACAGCTGTGTAGGGAGGAGGCCAAGGACGAGGCCCAGCTAGAAGTCCCCAGGCCTTATGCACATTTATCAAAGGAGCTAATGTGAAGCAAAGAGATTTGGCTGGACCCTGTGCTCTCTTGAGACGCAGAGGTAAAAGCACATAAACATAGTACTAAAACAAATAAATAAAGAACTTAGCAATCTAGCCTGTGAATTCTCAACACTAAGTTTTGCATATCCAGTTAACGACATGCTTCCTTGGCAAGCCGCAATTATGGAGTGTGCGTCAAAGCAGTTTATTTCTTAGGCAGCTCATTTCCCAACAGATTACCCTTTCAAAACCCTAAAGTTATATCTATAAGAACACATTATCTAAGTATTAACAATAATGGAAACATTTGACATGTTATTCAAAGATTACATACAGTAGTCTCCTGTCTTAGTAATTTCTCAAGATTTACTTGTTCTCTGTCATATGATCCAAATCCTTGATGCCTCCCAGCACCAAGAAGCATACAAATCTACAAATAAGATATCTTGGGAATGGATTCAGAATGCTGGCACATGATACTTTTAAGTCAGAATAACCTGCATTGTGGCTGGAATGAGTAGAAATCTGGCTGCTGCTCGATCAGATCTCTCCTCCTTTCAATTTTATTTTTCTTTACTTCCCTCCCTCCACTCATATGTTCATAAGAAAAGCACTTTCAGTTTTGAATGCTAACTGCTTTTAAAAACTGTAAGGTAGATAGATACAAGAGAACAGTTGCCCAAATGTCAAAATGTTAAAAATGGAATATGTGTTTTATATGGCTAATTCTTCATTTTAATTGATTATGAGACCAAAATCATTTCACATTGCTCTAAAATGCTGAAGAGTTCATTTGAAGGAGCCAGGAGAAAAAAATCAGAAGTCAAATGTTCTTTCTATTCCAAATTAGGTTGCAAGTATGTAACTTTCATTTATTCAGTCTCAGAGCTATTAAAACTATCCCTCAACAAACTTGCTAATATAGTACTGAATGAATGTAAACTGTCAGTAGATGAGTGATCAACTATTAATTCTGAAGGTATGTATTTTTCTTTAATGTAGTTACATAAACCTTTAAGTTGGCTGCCTGGATTAATCAATGTAGAAAAAATTATAAACATAAATCTTTTTTTAATAGATTGTTGGGATTTGTTTAATTTTTTTTACATCAAGTGACAACAAAAAGTTGTCAAAAGAAGAGCTGACAATTTTAAAAAGAAGACATTGCTATGTTCAGGTTATCTCACTAATTGGCCTGATATATTCAGAATTAAAAAGCTTATCTGTTAGGGTAGCTTAAGTGTGGTGCACCTTATAGTTTGAGCTGCAGAATTCAAACACGGACTTGGAACTCAGCAGTTCCAAAAATTGTTTAGAAATTAAAGAAAAACATTTCTAGGTAAAACTTCTGATTTCTCTGCCTTGGATACCTGATAGCTAAAAAAATGTAACATGGACCAATAATGGAATGACATTTAGAAAATACTGTTTTGTTTGGCCATGTTGAAGTGATTTAACAATGTAGGTTGTTCAGTATCCAGTGAAGAGGAATTTTTCAGTCATATATGTAATGAGCATTTTATTGCAGCAGACATCATTTCAGATGACTAAAAATGAATGAATAAAATCATTGTTATTAACTTTTTCTTAAGGCACAAACTGCAAAGGAAAAAGTTAATTTTATTACATTAAAATTAAGAGCTGGATTGAAAGATCATAGGGTGAAGACAAGCACTGACTTACAATACATATAGTATTAGAATCTGAATATATTTTTAATTCCTAAAAATCAGTAAGAAAGAGAAAAACAACCTAATTAAAAATGGACAAAAGATATAAGCAATCAGTTCACTGGAAGAAGAAATGCAGGCAGATAAACATACTAATAAAGATATGAAAATCAATGAGATTTCTTATGCACTGAAGATGGAAATATTTGGTAAACAGTTTGACATTTTCTAGTAAAGTTGAAGATGCATATACCCTAACACTCAGACAATTCTGTTACAAGGTATTATATTTAAGTAAAGAAATTTTTGCACATGTGCACCAAAGACATGCCTGGGAATGTTTGCAGCAGATAAACAAATCTTGATAAGCAGATAAGTGTTGGCTCTGCTACGTAACTAAGGGTGTGAATTTGAGTATGCTATTTCATCTCCTTAAGTGTCAATTTCCCCACCTGTAAAGTGAGAATACATCTACCTTCCAGGACTGTTATAAGGATTAAATGAGAAAATGCACCACGCACATGGCTTAACACATAGTAGCCATCGTTTTAATTTTTCAAACTTCCTATCCATGCTTCAAAGGCTCCTACTGCAAAGGTACATTTTATATCATCCATCAACCCCATGTATATAAAAAGCCCTCAGATCTTCCTTTTAGGTAAGATCTCCTTCCTATTTAATAAGCACTTTCTAGGAGGAAGTGAGTTGATCTCTAAAATTGTAACAAATATGAAGCAACTTACGTTTCCTGTTATGTATGTTTGCATGTTAACTTATTTGCTTACACATTCCCCAAACCCACACTGATATCACACAAAATAAAGCCACATGATTCATGGAATTAGCATAGTGGGTTTTGGGATTTGTGATGGGAATGGAGGAACTGAGAAGAGGGTTATGGGATCTGTTGGGTAACCTGTCTTCTTTTTTCTCCCAGGCAGAGGCAGATAGGAACTATGGCAGCCTAAATTCCCCACATTCTCCCATATTGTGTGTCTTCTTGGCTTTTTATGGGTACTTGTCCCATCAAGAAAGCAGGATAGGGTAACAGAAAATAAGATTTCTGGAATTGTTTCTAGTACAAAACATCATGCTGGGGAAGAAAGAACCCTTATAGTGCTATACAACTGTGTGGGGCAATCTTACCTGTCCCACATATGGGTAGGCGTCTTCAGAGTCAATGCCCCGGTTCTTCTGCACATACTGGAAGGCATTGGTCATGTAGCCCCCTCCACAGCCATCGTTTGCCGACACACAGTCTACCAGGTTTTGGGGACTCAGATTTAAGAGTTTGCCAGTTTTCTTCTTGAGCTGTCCCTCCAGGGCTCCCACAGAGCTAAAAGCCCAACAGGAACCACACTGACCCTGAGAGACACACCAGAGACACTTGTCAGCTGCTGATGTTCACATTTTTTGTTTCTTCCCTCTGCTTGCCTAATGAAATTGGATACATTTTATAAATTCCAAACACACATCCCCTTTGCTATGAAGTCTTCCTATTTCCCTTCATTTAACATTTGTTGCATTGTTCTATTGCTACTGTTGCTATTGATACCCATTGTTACTATTGTTACCAGTAACTGTGGTAAAGCTGAGCAGAGTACTAAATATGTGCCCTTCAGTAAATTACTAAACCTCTCTGTGCCTCAGTACCCTCATTTCAAATAACAACAACAATAATATATTTAGTAGGATTACGAGAATTTCAAAAATTCATGTAAAGGATTTCTACATTTCTGACACATAATCTCTGAAAAAGTGCTAGCTATATCTTACTATGCTGATGGACAGTGACTATAATGGGATATGTGGTGGGGACTTGATAATGGGAGTCTAGTAACCATAATGTTGCTCATGTGCTTGCATATTGATACCAAGAAAAAAAAAAGTGCTAGCTATTATTATTTGTGTTTGTTCACCTAAATTTTTCTTTACTTCCTGTTCAATTTTTTTTAAGACTGAGGATTTCTCGAGGACCCTGGTTACATCTTCTTGAATCTCTCCTGCCTAGCACTATACCTAGTCAGTTCTGAATAAAATGTTGAACATGAATGTAAGTCAATTGTATCTGATTAATTGTATCTGGTTGATACAATTAGCATTGTTAAAGTAGTGGGAAAACTGGCACTTTTACATTGGTAAGAATGTAAAATTGTAAAAACCTTTCTGGAAAGGATTCTGTGTGACCTAGCAATTCCAATTTTAGAATTTATTTTGCATAAATATTTGTACATGTGCACAAAAATACATGCACAAGTGTACTTAGAACAGCACTATTTGTAGAAAAAGAAAACCAGAAACAGCCTAACTGTACAAAAATAGGCCATATTCTCTTAGCATGGGGAGAGGTACCTTAATTCCTTGCCCCCTCTTTCTGGTGCCCTCCTACCTTAAGAACAAAGAAGCAAAAAAAGAGGTTGTACCAGCTTACATAGTTACATCCAGCAGGAGGAAGGTACCTGGTTTTTGACAGGAGTAACATATCCCTTCTTTCGATAATCAATAGAGTCTGGGGCTCTGCCTTCCCAGTCTGGGATATACAGGGTGTCATTACTGCAGGAACGAGAGAGGGGTACTTTGAGTCCAGTCATCTGCTGAACCACCTCTTCACTGGTCTGGGACAAAGAAGAAAGAGGCCAGGCATAAGCAAGGAACTAAGGCAAACAGGGCGGGTAGGCCAGAAGCTGAGGCTCACAACTCACCATGTCCCCCAAGTGGTTCATGGCCAGTTCATACGTATGGACACCAAGAGAGGCCTCAAGGTTATGGATGGAAATAAGCTTCAGGTTTTTTTCCCAAGTTAAACGCCGAGAAATTTCATCCACCTGAACAAAGCATAGTCAGTACTGACATATATTGTCCTGTGTACAAAATCACACATGTAATACTCTGGAGAAAAGATGAAACTTTTAGTAGAAAAGAGGAAATTTGTAATCATAGGGAATTCAGTTTAGTTGGGGAACTGATCATAGGATTAAGAGTGTGCAAAAAGAAATGTGTAAACAAATACAAATAATAGAATACAAAGTTCTAGAGAGATGTATAGGAAAATTGTTTATGGATTAACACCGTTAATCTGAGAAGTCTTTCCGAAGAGAAATTTGACAGTTATAAAGAAAAGGAAGGATGGAACTTGAGGGGGTGGGGGGGTGAGCTGAGTAGTAAGAGTTAGAGAACAGGGGCAAGTTTGCTTGGTTGGAGTGATTATTCAGATTGGAGAAGGGCGTCTGGAGGCTTGGAGTGAGGCCTCAGGTTCCAGCCTTCCCACAGGGCTCCCTTCCAGATCCCCAGGTACCTTACTGTTGTACTGCTTCCTGTGTATCTTCTTCCAGAGTTCCCACTGGGCGTCCGGTATCTCCTCAGGATATAAAGCAAAGCTCACCACAGGCAGCAGCAGAACCTTGAGCCCCCACATCCTGGGAAAGGGGATAATTAGGGGAGACTTCAAGTTGCCCAGGGATTCATAGCCTGGCTTGGGATGAGGAAATAGTTGGAACCATATTCCCAGATGGGTGATCTTTAACCTTTGGGAGTCATGGACTTATTTGAGAAGCTAATAAAACTTTGCAACTCTCTGTAGTCCCTTTCACCAGAAAAATGCATGCACACACAATAATTCTGGGGAGTTAGGAGCCAAAGCTAAGAATCCCACCCTCCAGACCATGAAGCAAAGGAAAACTAGGCTTTACAGGGAAGGCAGACAAAGAATTGAGGGTGATTTCCACATGATAAAACAAACAATAATAGGAGAGGTCTGGGTTTGGATGGGGTGCTGACACATCTGGTTCCATGTATTTTGACCTAGGGAGATTCAAATCCCCCTGCCCCCAACACACACACATGAATACTTGCACAACCAGAAATGGAGTTGAAATGGACAATCAGGATGGACTCAGCACCTGCTTTCTCCAATGTCCCCTAGCAGACTTGGAGGAGATTGGACAAGCTTAAGTGCAGGGTGAGATGAGGGTTGGAGAATACATAGATTGTCCAGCTTCCTGATTTCTTCAAGGCCTTCTTCACTTCTTTGCCTAAAATCTAGTATTTTTCCACATAGGAAAGGACAAGGAGAGGACAAGGGTAAAGTTGACAGTATTTCCTATTCTCTAACTATGAGATGTTTATGCATGTCTTACTCATTTCTTTCTCCTTTCTCTTCCTGCTCCCTCCTCAGGCAGGAAACTCTCCTAATCTCAACCAGCCGCTATAGGAAGGAGGGTTTGCCCTTATTTTTCTCACAACAAAAAACCTCTGTGACTGCCTCACAGGACAAAACATTTGTCCTGTGAACCAAAGTTTGTTAGAATACAAGACAAAAAAACAATGTCCTATGATCATTAAAGTCACAGTTTTTCACTTCAATTCACTTCTTGCAGTGGTTAATTATGTGTCCTCCATTTTAAGAACAAATTTAGTCTATAGCAAGCACACATAACTTGCATAATTTTTTAACTTCTAGTCCATTTTCGTGTTATCTTTCAAAACTGTCAAAATGCCCAGCAGGACATTTAATAACTGGAGTGTTAAGAGCTTTGAGATGTCTCAGAGAAGGAAATACAGAACCCTCCGCCCCCTACCGCTGCTAGTAACTTAACCCTTTTGTTACCTTTGGCCCAAACAGAAAACCCTTGAGAGGCCGCTCTTTTGAGGGGTGGGTGAAGATTCCCCCTAGCCTTTGCTTTCAATAACAACCATGTACACATACATACAGATCATAGAAGGAACCCTAAAGACTTCCAGGCAATTTTTATTTTGGCCAGTAAATGACTTAAGAAGGGAGTATCACCACTTTATCCCACAGTTTACAAAGTTCCTTTTGATCCCCAAGTCATTACCATCCCAAATATTCCTAAAATGGAGAAAGGCAGGAACGGTAAGCTAAAAGTTCTAGAAAGTTGAAAAGGTTACCTGCTGCCGGAATCTGTCCCTGGGCTCGTTTCAGCAGGGAATGCGGACAATGCGGGCGGGTGACCAGCGGTGCTGGATTTATTCCACTAGGATTGCGGAAGTCTGCTCTAGCTGCTGGCTGGAAAATTTGAATAGGGGAGTGAAGCGGAGATAGAAATGCTGAGAAGGGGGGGTGAGGGAGGAGGGATGGAGGCACAGGATTTGCAGTTTTTCTGTGTGTGCATGTGGAATACTAGCTATTTAGTTTCACATGACTTCGAGGGCAGACACAAGAGACCTCAATACACAGTACTCAAATTGGGGCTTATCTTCTCTTGGATGGATAAACAGGACACATTCCTGGTCTTCCCCATCCCTATGTATTATTTATTATATTGGGGGATTGTACCTTTTCCTGTCCCTTTTTTATTATCTCTCTTTCCAACTCTGAAACATGTTTTTGAATGTGATCCTTACATCAAGGATGAGGGGATAAACACAAAAGGCTAGAAAAAAGTATGTAAAGGAAGCTATAGGCTCCAAAATAACTTGTAACTTATAAGCTTGTTGGCTAAGAGTTGTCACTGCTTCCAGGTGGGAGACTAGCTCTCCCAGACTAACGTGGTTTTGCTGAGGAAGGAAATGCCTGAAGTCCAGATGAAACCTATTCTAAAAGTAATCAAAAACAGAACTTCTAGTTATTTATGACAGCACTTGAACCAACGCCATAAGCACTGACAAATTCACATGTGACTTCTTTGTTGCTAAAACTTTCAGATGGTGGGATGCCTGATGAATATTATGTCTCAATTGTTAAATTCCTGATGTAAGTCCAGTCATAAGAACTTCTCCAAATGCTTCCCCCAAACCAGCCTTGTGACTGATCATGAGGCTAGTTCAGTCCCTAAACTGCAACCCCAAACTCCATTTTCTCCCATAAATAGATGTGCAGGAAGAGGCAAAGAGGGTCCTTGGAACAGAAAGGATGATACATGGGATCCAGACGCAGTTTCTAGCTGGATCATAAACATAGACCCTCAAGAACACAGGTTTATGCCTATGTGTTTCACAATTTGCTAATGAACCACATACCACATGGTCCTAGAGAGAAATCAGGTCCAGACTTTAACAGTTTAAATTTCTCCACCCCTAATTCCTTTTAACACACTACAGCAGGACATATGAGGAAGGGAATCCAGATGTGCCCTACTAGTCTCAAGTCCCAGCTCTCCGTCTCCAGAGGTCGTGGGCAATCCCCTAGCCCCGACCCCATGGTCAGATGTCCCTGCCATTTTTACTCAGAATGAGTCAGGATCAGGAGAGCCACCAAGGAGCAAAGAGGCACCAGAGCCCTGTGACTTCTGATTCCTGAAATTAGACACACTGTGTTTTCATGTCGCGTATCTGGAGCTCAAGCTATGGATTCAACTAGTTGTGGGTGCTTGTCGTTAATGAGCTGGAAAGGAATAATAAAGCCACAATCAAGATCACACAAAAGTTTACAAAAAGAAGAAATATTTTGTTTTACAATCTTTGCTACATATCATATTTTTGCCACTGTAAGGCTCAACACAGATGCCAGCAGTACAGAAATGGCCAACACAAAAACAAAACAATCCAAAGCAAAACCCTGAAAGAAAAGCAGAAACAAAATCCCCAGAGCATCTTCTCCCTCCCCTCCCCCAAAAGCCCTACAATAACTATACAATATTATAGTCCTGATCACATTTAAAAACAGCTGATTATTAAAAAACAAAGATTCCATTAGAAACTCAACTTTTTGGTTTCTTAAATTGTGATATAAATATATATATGTATACTGTATGTGTGCACATAGAATAAAAAAATAAACTGTCTCCCACTTCACTACCACATATCAAACTGGAGACAAAAACGAAGGAAATCCAATAATGGCATTCTGTCAACCTCTCCAAGGCCATTTGTGCTCCTGTCTCCTATGGCTACATTTAGTATGTTTTCTCCTTATTAATTCATTCTTGCACTTAAGATACTGGCCTGAGCCAATTACAAAAAAAAAAAAAAGTTGATACACATGACTGTTACCTGAGGAAGGAAAAGAATGAAAATAGTAACCTGTATCCACATTTACATGGCTATAGTTAACAATTATGTGACCCTGTTGGATGGGAGTCCACGCCCCATCTATCACATAGATTTATTACACTTGTCCTCTAAAGCAAATTCCAATCTCAAGATTGAAGAGGGAGCAAACAGAAAAAGAACAACGGGCCCAGAAGACAGACCCAGTTCCAACCATACTTTGAGAATGGATGAAAGAGGCTACTTTGCAAGAAGGCTTGGTATTTGGTTTAAATTCCAGCAGTGAGATTTTCACTGGGACTGCTAATCCAAGAAGTTGAATTTCCATGCAGAAATAACCTCTAGAAAACACACATCAGATGTGATTCTGACAGAAAAATGCAGCATTATCCTTATGGCCAGCATGGGTTTTTTACAAGTATTTGTCTTGCTAACCGCCTGAACATCTTCAATGTTTGCAGATATTCCATATAAGGTGAGAGCACCAAAAGCAGTAATGACCCAGCTTTATCACCAAGTATGTTTGATGAGAGATCATATCAATAGAAGACTTTATATATTTGCTTATAGCTGCTATTGGCTGGGCACAGATGTAAGTGCAGCAAAGACATTTATTTGAATACCCTTTGGCTGCAATACTAAGTGGAAAATACCTGGAAGATTTAACTCCTTAGGACTCTGTGAAAAACATAGAAAAAGACAAAGATAAAATCTGGGACAAATTTTGCATAAGACCCTGATAGGGAGAAAGAAACAAGCACAGAAACACATGTGCGTACACACGCACACACACACACACACACACACACGCACACTCTCTCTCTCTCTCTCTCACTGTACTTCACTCATGTTTCTTTCAAGAGGAATTGCTTGCTCACAGGCAGCAGAAAGAGCCTGTGCTCATTTCCTAAAGCCCCATATATACCCACCATGTTTCATGGTCCTCAAATATGAGGGCATTTCTCCTCTCCCCCACCCTATTTAGAATTTCTTTGCAAAAACAAGCCACGGTATCCAAAGCTGGTGGATACCAGGTTCTCTAACCTGCCCCTTGACCCTGGCACAAATAATCTCCGCACAGGTTTCTGGTCAGGTGACATAAGGAAAGGCATTCTTAACTTTATCCAGCCTCTGTTTTCAAAGGCTCCCCAAAGCCTTCCAGATTCACTCCATTTCTTCAATAAATGCTTTCTCAGAGGCAGGAGGGCAAGGGAAAGGCCAAGAGGGAAAAGTGGGTACACATTAGGGGTGAGGGAAGGGAAGGGAGAGGAACTTTTATTCTGTTTACAGAAAGATTTGCTTTTTTAAAACAAATGGTGATTTGTTTTCTCCCCCCACCCCTCATCCTCACCCCAATTGTTCTATTCTGAAAAGGAGGGAAACATAGTTAGATCAGGAAATTCTTCATTGTTGTAGCTGTTGCTCTGGTCTCCTAGCATAGACAGCATCTCCTAAAAAAGAAAAATAGTAAGTGTGGGTCACACACCTTGATCCCTTTTATTTATCAAGCTCCTTCCCAACAATGCCCTGAACCATCACCTCTAGCCTGGCCCCAAAGACTTTCTGCTGTGCTGAGCTCTCAACTTCCTTTACTTCCAGCAACTCTCTGACTCCTTCAGATGACAACTATTTTTCCTATTCCTTTGTCTTCCTTCTGTAGTTTCACATTTTCCTCTTTTCTGTTTTTCAATATTTTCAAAGGTAGAAAAATTGCTTGCCACACTTCATGTAACATATATGGAGTATCTCATCCTGTTTGTTTTCCACCAAAACCTGTTTTGCCTTTTTTCAACCTGTGTTTTAAAGTAGCTCTTCCTGTATCCTAAGATTTCTCCATGTGTTCTTACAGTCTCCTCAGGACTTAACGTGAATAGCTTTAATACCTTAATGGTTATAATCAGTGTGTTTATACCCAAGCTACAGTGAAGTGGGGATGTGGTTCTCTTTGAATGGGCTAAAATGACCTCCTTTGACATCTTCACATGGTGCTTCACATCACTAACTATGGTCTGGTTAAAGGCTGTCCATCACCTAAGTTCACAATCTTTCCAATTAATGACACTTATCCTGAAATGTCCCCACTCTGTCTTCTCCCACATACCACCCAACACCTCAATCCATGCATACTTCCTTCTGTCTCTCCTCCCTGTCCCTCCCTCTCCCAGATTCTACACCTCTCAAGTCTTTTCTTTCTCTCACCTGAAAGACTTCAGGCTGGCCAGGTTGCTGTGCTGATGGCTGTTGAACGTGTTGCTCATTAGAACTTGAACGATGATGAGGCTGCTGGCCCTGCCACTGTGGCCAGACACCTACACCCTCTGCTGTCCGTGTCTGGAATTGTCCTGTAGTCTGCCCAGTCTCAGAAGCTAGAAATACAGCAAGGAAAAATAAACAACTTCCATTTAGTAACTCCATTGGAGAGCCATTAATTTTACCTAGATACCTTGTGCCCATCTCTCTGTCAATCAATGCCTCTACTGTTTCAAAACCCAGCCCCAAATTAAGTTTTCTTCTCTAGGTAGCCTTTCCAAAGAGACCTTTGCTCATTTAGATTAAATTGGAATATTACTAAGTTTATAATACCTTACATGCTATATGTGCTAGTCTTTTTCATGTGAGTTTTAAATTCCAAATGGACTGTCACCTTGCATTATCCCTCCATAATTAGGTCGAGGTACCCAGGACACAAGCAAACCATTTTAACTACCAAATCCTCTCTTTTTAGTGGTATGATTTTCCTGTCACCCTCCTTCTGGTCTGAACTCACTGAAATTGGATCCACGATTGGTGAGAGAAGGATAGGCAGCAGTACCAGGTGAAGCAGTGGGAGCACCAGGGAGGGACATGGGACTGAAGGAGGACGGAGTCTGAAAGTTGCCCACACCAAATTGGGAAGATCGAGTCTTGGCTGTAGCCTGGGTAGCCACCTGCTTAGAGAAAGGGACAGAGAATAACAATTAATATTAACATTACTATACATATCATTCCTATGAGAGTCAACCCTCTGTCAATTGCTGGATTCTTCTGAGCCAAGCTCATCACTTATTTCCTAGTGTGTATTTCTTTCAATTAACTCCCAATCTCTCTTGATACTACTTTCATTTTGTTATTGAGTATAGCTGATATACAATATTATACTGGTTTCAAGTATACAACACAGTGATTCAATCGTTTTTCACACTATTAAATCCTCACCCTGACCAGTGCAGTTACTATCGGTCTTGACACTACTTTTAGGCAGTTGTGATAAAGTGCAAAAAACAAAGAACTATGGAATTAATAAGTCTATATTTAGAGTCATGAGAATTAAATGAAAATAATTTAAATAAAAGTATTTATAAACTATAAAGTTATATAAAACCAGAGGCATTAATGATATATAGAGAAAAACACTACATCATTTTATTATTCAGTCTGTACTACGTTCATTTGTTCTTCCTACTGATGTTTTGTCAGGGGTTTTTTTGGTAACTAAACATTTTTCTCACCACAATAGCAAACCATATGCACTGTGAAATAGCTGGACACTAAGGAAAAATAGAAAGAAAATAATAATTTATAAATCTACAACTAAAGACCCATGGTTAACATTTTTGGCTAATTTCTTCCAGTTTTTATTTTCCTATGCATTTTTTATGAAACTGAGGTCATACTGCTTATAACAATTCTGAAGCCTGCTTTTGGTTCTGGCCTTTTTATTTAAAATATTACTTATGCAATATGAGTATATATTAATATATGAAAGAACATTAGCTTTAGGCTGAACATGTATTACATATATATTATATAAAGATTTTAACACTTTTTTTGTAAATAGACAGCACTGTGTAAATTAGTAATTAATTTTCTCCTTTATTCCTGTATTTTGTAACCCTAACCAAAGTGGAAAATTAGAATTTATTCCAAAACAAATCTGAAACTCAAACCTGTTTAAGATGTTTTGTGTGAACAATTCTGATTTAAAGTGAGTATGTGAAACCAGAGAGATGCTGTGATTTTTGGGTTAGATATGGTTTTTAATTAGCTGCTCCTAAAAAAAGGTAAAAATTGGAAGGTAGGAAATGGGGGGCTAAGGAGAAGGTATCTAGGACAGACGACAATAACTTTACATGTGGTAAAAAGTCCAACTAACCAAAGAGAAAACAGTACATAGGGGCAGACAGATGAGAAGCTTTACCTGGGCAGAGAAACCTGGGCGGGTACTAGGGGTCCACGTTGGGGCTGCTCCCTGTGTGGGGTTGGAGTGGTGGGAAATCTGGGCCAACATCTGCCCTGCAGAAGCTGATGGCTGGATGACGGTTACAGGAGGGGCCAGACCACTATTTCTGGGAGTGAACAAATAATGCAGTAAAGTATTAAAAGGATGAGTTTATCACAGAATCTAGAAATCACAGGGCAATCCTGTGCCATCCCGTAGATCCCCTTGACTTCCCTGGGGTTAAGGAAAACTTGATAACAGAATTTGGAAAAGCTGAGGAAGACTGACAGTCACACACTGATCAGGACACACAGAGATGGAACCTGTAACATGGCAATTGGACAGGTGCAAGGAAATAGGAGGAAGAAAAGCAGCTTGCCTAATCCTAAGCCCTGCAAGTACATTGTCTGAAATAACTAGAGAAAGCTAGGGAAGAATATAACTTGGATTCAGTAACTGAATCGCTCAGTTGCCCTGTAAAGCAGCACACACATATGGGGCTCACCTGAAATTCTCTGCCGGCCGGGGGGTAGGAGGGAATGTGTTGCCCTGGGAGAATAGCTGTTGGGTGGCAGGGACAGTGCTGGAAGAGATGCCTTTACTCTGATCTGTGGACCAAAAGGAGTGGGGGGAGGGCCAGTCAAGGGGCTGCAGTATATTACTCCAGCAAGTTCCTATTTACTTGTGAGGTATTATGATTAAGTGGAAATACGTTGGAAGACTACTGATTGGGCAGCAGCAGGACATCAGTAAGTGATCTAAATGAGAATTTAAAAGAATAAGGAAGTAGCATACCTGCATTGATGCTAGAGTAGATTTCTGAAAATCTTGGATCTCTATCCTGGGCAAACAGACCATCTGACTTCTCGAGAGGCTTGCTGTGTTCTGGCCCTGTGGTTGTCACAGGCTGAATGGAAACCTGTGGAATACAGTGATAAAAATGACCATGGAAGGTTTAACATGACAATTCAAATAACTCTAACATCATATACAGAGAAGCACATATTCTAACTGACATTTAGGACATTTCTTAAGGAAATGCTCACAGTTCTCGTCAAAGATGACTACACACTGACCTGGGAATGACCGTAACCAGCCAGTCCATCTCGTCCCGATGCCATGTCCAGTTCCGTTTGCTGCTGCTGCCTGTAGGTTAAAGGCCAGTAGGAAGAGAAATAGGAAAAAAAGATTTTTTAAAGGATCTGGTGAAGGGCTTAAACAAACCAACCAAGAAATGGGACTGCAAGTAGCCATCCCCTCAGGTTAGTCTCTGCTCAGTTTTCCACCACTTCTCACCGGGGTGCCAGCTGTCCTGAGCCCATCTCCAGGGTTAAGTTAGCCGTGGGACCCAGCTGTGGCCTCTGAAGTGTGCTAGGCAGAGCAGGCCGTGGTTCCTGGCTGGAGTTCCTGGGAAAATGGAGAGTACAGAACAGAGAAAATAAAAAAGATCAGACAGATTTACCTGTAGGTGGGGCAATCATTAATGAATTCCCTTTTAAATCAATATTCAGGTAGTCTATGATATCAGATGCAGCACATAATTCACACTATGGGAAACATGGTACAAACAGAAACTACGTCCTGCGGCACAAGGGTTCACTCTGTTTGGGTTCTAATCCTTTAGGTACTCAATACCTAGTTGATATGTGCATGATATGTGTTTAAATCCATATATTGGGTATAAAAAAAAGCATAAGTAAAAAACATTGAAAGTACATACAAAAATTAATAAAGACTATTTCTGGATAGTAAGAATTATTTTTCTTATTTTTATAGTTTTCAATGCTTCCCAAATTTTCTACAAAGAGTATTTACTAAAAAATAAAATGTTAAGAATTAATTAAAATTAGTGGGAAAAATTATATGTAAAAATGGGGAAAGCTACTACCTCCAGAAACAGGTTCGTAACAGGACTTAAAAATTTCACAATTTAAACAAAATGAAAACACAAAACAATGGTTATTTTGTAATATGAAGATGCAAAAACAAAACAACAAAATGACCGTGACCATATACCTGAAACCTAAGGTAATAAAAATTTCTAACTCAATCTACTGTTACACTTTGCTAATTTAATTAGCAAATAATTAAAGTTTATAGGCCCTAAAAATTGGAGGATACAGATACAATGTTGTCAACAGGTATCGTTCACATTTTCTAATTATTTATAATTGTATCTTCAAGAACTAGATCTATGGGCAATTCTACACAGATTAAATGGAAAAGAAGTGCCCTGACAATTGACACACACCAGAATGCATATAATAAAAAGGAGCAAGAATGTGGAGAAACTAGAACCTTTATACAATGCTGATGGAACGGTTAAATGGCACAGCAGCTTTGAAAAACAATTTGGCAGTTCCTCAAAAAAGAAATACCCACAGAGTTACCATGCGACTCAACAAACAATTCTACTCCAAGTTATATACCAAAAAGAATAAAATTACATCCATTAAACTAAATGGGTAAGACTAATTTACAAATGGTCATAGCAGTATTCTTCATTGCCACAAAGTGGAAACAACCCAATGTCCAGCAGTTGAATGGATAAATAAAATACAAAGGAAGATATTCAGCAGTAGAAAGAAATGAACTACAAATAAAAGCTACAATATTTGTGACCCTTAAAACATTACATTAAGTGAAAGAGGCCAGTCACATAGGAATCACATATTATATGATTTCCTTTATATGAAATGTTTAGAATATGCAAATTTACAGAGACAGCGAGTAGATTACTTGTTATATATATGGAGTGGAGGAGGGGGGAAATGACTGTTAATGACTACAGGATTTATTTTAGGGGGGATGAGGATGTACTGAACTCTGATAGTAGTAATAGTTTCATAATACTAAAAAAAAACTGTACACCTTAAATGGATGAACTGTATGGTATGTGAAATCTATCTTGATAAAACTGTTTTTTTTGTTGTTATTTTGTTTTTTTTACAAAACTTAGAAAGAAAACTCAAACAGAAAGGAATCAAGGAATAGAGAGGAAAAGAACCTCCTAAATAAGTGGTTATAGCTATGCTCTAAAGCTGGTCCATGGGCCAAATCCAGTCCATTGCCTATTTTTGTAAATGAAAGTTTACAGTAGCATAGCCATCATTGTTCATACATTTGTCTAGGACTCTTTCTGTGCTATAACAGCAATGCTGAGTAGTTACCATAGAGACTGTTTTAGAGGTTTGAGCCCCACTAAGCTATTTACTAGCTGGTCTTTTACAAAGAGGGTTTTGCAGACACCTACTCTAGAGGCAAATCCTGCCAGACCAGAATAATAAATTGGTATAAAAATACTATGTAGAAAGGACTGTAACATAAAATTGAAATACAGATCTCAGAATCTAGTCTCTTATTGTTTCTTAAAATCTTATTCTGCCTGGATGAACTATCCCAAATTCTGTAAGAAGTTGGAAGATGAGGAGCTTCAAACTAATGGTGTTTATGACTAGAAAAGTAGAAGAGGAGGTAGCTCAGTAAGGCTAAGCAAACTTGGCTCATTAAAAGTCCCAACATGGAAAAGGCCTTTATGGTACATACTTCACATTGGTGTTGGTACAGATGATGTACTCAATTTCATCTGAGTAAGGGTTCTGGAAAGTAAAGGAGCTGGTTCTCATCCAGAGCCATTCTCGGTTCTTAGACCGGAATCGGAACATGACAGACAGCACCTGGCCTTTTAATTTCACCACCTGAAAAAGTTTACATGCTATCAGTGAAACCCACAAAAAGGTTTTAAAAAAAGAAATTTTTTAAATTTCCCATTTCTACAACCCTAAGATTCTTGTGTCACTGTCTCTGAAGTACCAGTCTCTTTCGATGTTACTAACAACAACATGAGTTAAAATTAAGTGACTTTGCAACAAGGAGGCATATTTATCATGTTTCTTCCCAGAGTCCCAAGCTATCAAACCACTCTAGCAGTCAACAGGAGTAACAACTATTTCCTGAAGAGAAAAGACCATGTTTACAAGTCTACCCTAAAAATCTGTAAGTTTGAAGACACTGAATGTAGATTACATATTGCTCCTCAACCCTAGCTGTTTCCCCCAAACCTGAGAATTTCTATTTTCACAGCATCCATGGACGTTTTTATAAATAAAACTAAGTTCTCTTTATTCTTGTTTTGCTTTTGTTTTTTAAAATAAAATAATTTTTAATTATTTTAGTTTCTAGTTTGATGGAATAGAAAATAATCTTTTGACTCTCCCTCCTAACAATAACAATATTAACAGCTTAACACTTATTTTGTAATTATTACATGTCAAGCACTACGCTGTGTTTTTTTCTAAAGAACATTTATTTAACATAATAAGGAAACGAGATAGGAATATTTGCATTTGCATAATAGTAAGTAGCTTTTAGTACTTAGAGGTACTGTGTAGTATATACACAATGAACATAATTACATTTGTACACAACTAAATACTGGAATAGAAAACCTGTTTATTGTTGTACATATCTATTTCAATATAAATCTATTCCAATGAAGTATAAATCCAGAATACTTTTTCTAAACTATCCATACATGAAAATACCAACACTTCAAATACTTTTTTAAGAAAAAGTGGTAACATTTGTAAAGCTGGTAAGAGTGTGGAAATTACTGCTGACATCACAGTCTGCCAGATAAATAATTCTAACAGAAAATGGGGCATACTTTACTTAGCAATAATAAAACAGCACATTTTAAATGTATACACATATAACTTTTACAAATCAAGTGTGAAACACTGCAGTAACCAAAATTGGAAAAAAGAAAAAAAAGGAACACAAGCTTCAGTGTAAACAGCAACTAAATGCAAGTACTGAAAAGCAAAAAGAAATATAAATCCAGCTAGATTTAAATATCAAAATCTGGAAATCAACTAAGGCAATGGCTATAAACCACATTAATAAAGCACCTTTACACACTCTAAAATCAAAGCAGCAACTTGTGTCAGAAATAGTAACTTTGAGATTACACAGCATCTGTAATGAGTCATTAAAGGTGTTTTAGAATAAACATTTTCCAGAATGATGAAGTGATACTGTGGCCAAGAGCATCAGAATTATTAATTTCATGGATTTAAAATATACTGTACAGTATATTCTCACACTGCTTAAGGTCCATGTCCTTAGCTTTGAATGGTTTCAACAGAAGTCAGAATACTTTTTCTAAACTATCCATACATGAAAAGTGATCCTTCTGTGAACTGTAGCCAAGTGGATAGAACTGGTGATGCTGATGATTCAGGAGATTTTTCACTGCCATTGTTTGCTTACCTCCAGAAGTTGGGTTAAGTGCTTTAAATAAATTATTTAATCTTCCCACCAGCCTTCTGAATTTAAGTACTATTATTATACCCATTGTATTAGTAAGGACATTACTGAGGCTTAACAAGGGAAATTCCCTAGTCTAATATAAAGTAAGAACTGCTACCTGATGCCAAATCTGTCCTGATACTAAACTCACCAGATATTTTCAAGATCTAGAGCCTGAAAATTATAATTAAGAGTCAGCTTACAATTAAGAGTCTGTTCTCACTTATCTATTAAAGAACTATTTAATGAAATTTTCTACTACTATCCACAGTTCATTGAAGCCTAAAATATTTTAAACACTTTTAAGACAGCCCTTTTTGATACATTGAATTGGATACAAGACTGAAAGTAGCCAAAGCCAAACAAAAATACCTTGGACAGTATGCATAGTTACAAAATGTTGGTGGTTCTCTGTTCCTTAAAAATATATAACTACTAAAGAACATAAAATAATAGTGCCTGCCACAGCACTCAATCAGTGGTCAATAAATATTTGTGGGATGAATGTGATAACAGATTTTAGATAATATTATTCAGACCAAAGCCAGGAAAAAAAGTTACCTGTTGGAAGCTGTCTCTTAGAAGCTGCTGGTCTTCAGGATGACAGAATTCTACAATATTTTTTCCTAAGAGTTCCTAAAAGGGAAAAAGAAAAGATGGACATTTTTATGATCATCTACCTTTTCCAGTCCATCAGCCAGGGAACTTGGATTTTATTTCTCCTGTCTTTATCCTAGGTTTACAGGTAAGTGTGGAAGGGCAAAAAAAAAAAAAGACAGAAACAAAGCAAGATGGAATCTACTGAGCAACTAGCCACTAGAACATTTTTCATTTTCAGAATACTGTACATTTGTTTTAACTGCATTTTTTTTTTTACAGATTTTAGGTATAATTTATATACATAATTCACTCATTGTAAGTGTACAATTTGATGATCCGCTGTAAATGCAGGTGTGCAATCATTACCACAATCCAGTTTTAGTGTATGACCATGCCTCCCAAAAGTTCACTTGTGCCCATGTATAGTCAATCCCTTCTCCCAAACCCCTAGCCAACCACTCATCTACTTTTTACTTCTTTAGTTTTGCCTTTTCTAGACATTTCATATAAATGGTCTTTTGGGTTTGGCTTCTTCCAGTTAACACATTTTTAAACTTCATATATATTTGTACGTTATCAACAGTATATTCCTTTTTATTGCTCAGCAGTATTCTAACATACATATACCAGTTTGTGTATTAATTCACTAATTAATGGACATTTAGACTGTTTCCACTTTTTGGTTACTATGATATTACGGCTATGAACCCTTGTATGTAAATCTTTGTATGTATACGTTTTCATTTCTCTTGAGTAAATACCTAGGAGTGGAATTGCTAGGTTGTAAGATAAGTGTATGTTTATGTATGCTTATGTTTTGTGTGTGTTTAACTTTTTTGGGAACTGCCAAAATGTTTTATCAAGTGGCTATCCATTTTACATGTTTGCCAACAATGTATGCAGGTTATAGTTTCTCCACATTCCTGCCAACACTTTTTGATTACAGCCATTCTAGTGGGCATATAGAGGTATCTCACTATGGTTTAATTTGCACTTTCCTAATGACCAATGATGATAAGCATCCTTTTATGTAACATTCATACTTCTTCTTTGGTGAAATGTTTAATCATATGTTGTGCCTTTTTTTACTAGCTGTTTGTCTTAATGCATTGTAAGCGCTTTTTATGTAGTCTATATTACAATTCCTTTTTCAGATACATGATTTGCAAATATTTTCTCACAGTTTGTGACTGGTCTTTTCACTTTCTTAATGATTTCCTTTTAAGAAGGCAAATTTTAATTATGATGAAAACAAATTTATCAGTTTTTTCTTTTGTGAATCATGCTTCTAGTGTCATGTAAAAGTTTCTGCCTACTAGGAATTTACCCTAAGAATGCAGCAGCCCAGTTTGAAAAAGACAGATGTACCCCTATGTTTATTGCAGCACTATTTACAATAGCCAAGAAATGGAAGCAACCTAAATGTCCATCAGTAGATGAATAGATAAAGAAGATGTGGTACATATATACAATGGAATATTATTCAGCCATAAGAAGAAAACAAATCCTACCATTTGCAACAACATGGATGGAGCTAGAGGGTATTATGCTCAGTGAAATAAGCCAGGCGGAGAAAGACAAGTACCAAATGATTTCACTCATATGTGGAGTATAAGAACAAAGAAAAACCGAAGGAACAAAACAGCAGCAGAATCACAGAACCCATGAATGGACTAACAATTACCAAAGGTAAAGGGACTAGGGAGGATGGGTGGGAAGGGAGGGATAAGGGCAGGGAAAAAGAAAGGGGGCATTACAATTAGCATGTATAATGTGGGGGGCAGTACAGGGCGGGCTCTACAACACAGAGAAGACAAGTTGTGATTTTACAGCATCTTACTATGCTGATGGACAGTGACTGTGAAGGGGTATGTGGGGGGGACATGGTGAAGGGGGAAGCCTAGTAAACATAATGTTCTTCATGTAATTGTAGATTAATGATACCAAATTAAAAAAAAAATTTTTTTTTGCCTAACACAAGATCACTAAGATTTTCTCTTATTTTCTTCTAGAAGTTCATAACTTTAGCTCTTACACATTTATATCTCTGAGTTGATTTTCATGTATGAAGTGAGTTAAGAGTCCAACTTCTTTTATTTACTTTTCTTGCATATCGATATCCAATTGTTCCATAATCATTTGTTGGAAAGAGTTCTTTTCCCCATTGAATTGTCTTGGCATCTTTGCTGAAAATCAGATTGGCCATCAATGTGAGAATAAACTGTATCTGGTCTATTGATCTGTACATCTATCGTTACACCAATACCACACTGTCTTGTTAACAGCTTTAGAATAGGTGTTAAATTAGGTACTACAAATCTTTGAACTTTGTTCTTTTTAAAGACCTTTTTTTACTGACCTCTCTCACAAAGCCATAGCCAGAAGTCCCTCCTGGCCACTACAGTTTTGAATATAATGACTTTATATACTGGCTTATTTCTCAACTCTAATAGTTGCCTGGTCTGCTGAATGAGAAATCTAAATAAAAATCATAATTGTTGCTAAATATTCATAATTTTGTGGGTTACTATGCATCTAGGGGATTACACGAGTAATATCTATATTAGTATGTAACAAAAAATAAATACATGTTTGTGCCTGCTGCTCCCATCTGGTTTCAGAAGACACATTTTTCTAGTTCTAGATGATACCCTTGGTAGGAAACTGAGAGTAAATCTAGCTACTGATAGATTAGGATCATCTCTTTTTCTGAGCAGGAACTGGTAAATTTTGGCCATCTCTGGATACAGGATTGAATAATCTCGACATAGCCAAGAGAAAACAGGCCTAAGTATCAGTGGTGTAATAGCTCCAGCTCCTCACCTGTGGTTGGTAGCCAACAGTAGCGACACAGCGGTGATCCACAAAAGTGAAGATTCCCTCAATGTTGTGTCGAGAAATGAACTCTGTTGGTTGACAAACATTACTTATGTCTGTACAGTTGGGAGAACTAGTTACCTGAAAGTAAAGAGATAAAAATGAGTTCCCATCTTCTTAAGGTCACTTACACAGACAGGAGGCTCCCAGTTTTAGAAATTTCTACACTTTCACATCCCATCCAGAAAAGGAAAAATGACAATCAGAGAGGCATAAGACCTAGCTCCATTCCCATGCATGTACTCTTCACCAACTTTGTAAAGAAAGATAAAAATTCATTTAACCTAAAACCCATCTACTTTCATTTAGCTGGGCTGTGTTCATTATTCAGATTGGAAAATTACTATCTTAAGTAATCAAGAAACTTATCTAATTTTATGAGAAGAATCAAAATAATTCCACTTCTCTATTGTGAGTCATGTAATGATAAAAATGAAAAGATCTTTCTTCTCTTGTATAGGAGCAAAAGAAATTAGTTGGAAATAGAAAATACAGCACTGTAAAACTAAAAATATGAAAAATAAGGGGGAAAGATCCCCCTTCAGCTCTTATCTTCTTTAGCTTCTGCTAACTCCAAGAAAAGCAATACTAACTATGAATGCCATATCCCTCCAAATATTTGAGGTTTTATAGAATTCTTCATTTGTATCCAGAGAGTAAAAGAAAATTAACATGAACAGGTCCTGAAGGGATTTCTCACTGAAAAGGGATGATATAGATGTGGAAAATTCATACTTGCCTGCAATCTGCCAATGGCCACTAGGCAGAACTTGCTCCCCTGGCTAGCCTCTGGGTCTTCATCTGGGAGGGAGACACCTTCAGCAAGGTGAAGTAAAGGTTTAACAGAGCTCTCAAACTCAACTTCAAAAGTCAGATAGGTAAAGATTTAAAATACAGGTAGGAATGAAGAGGCTAAGTATGAAACATCAGAGAATGATGAATGATAATAAAGATAAATAACTACATAGAATTATCATATATGCCAAGTACTGGTTTAAGTATTTTTACACATATTAACTCACATATTTTTACCCACATTAATTTTAAAATTACAACTAAAAACTGCAGAGTACAGGCCCCACCCAAAGTATTCTAAAAATTATGGGGCCAAAACAAACACCATTCATTCTGTGACCATATCATAGACAGGGGACAGATATTTTGCCCAACCCGCAACTTTTAAAGTAAGTAAACAACCAAAAATGAAATTAAACCAAACATCAGTGGTCATGTCCTTTGAAAAAAGAAAAGCCAATGTATCAATGTTTTATGTGGAAAGGACAAAAGGATGCATTTTTCCCCTCTATTCTGCATAGTTATCTTCTTTTTACCAAGAAAAATAGTATTTCTTTGAGAGCTATAAAGAAGTATGAAATACCATGCACACTACAAATGTATAATTTATGTAGTTTATAAACTAAAAAATTCAAATGTCATTACTACTTTAAATTACTTAATTACCTTTAACTACCATTTACTGGGTGCCTATCATATATGTTAGGCACTGGGTTGGGAGGTTTTCTTATATTAAATCTAATAGTCACAGTAACTCTACATGGGATATATTTTCTCCAAATTATAGATGAGAAAACTGAGGTTTTTATAATAAAGGTCAAGCAATTTACTCTAAGTTATACCACTAGTAAATAACAACACCAAAATCAAGCCCAGGTTTTCCCAAATCCAAAGTTTAATATATTACAAAACACATCACCTTGCCTTTCTTTTCTTTTAGTTTCTGTCTCCCTATAGCCCCTACTTCTCAGTCATACTCACCAAGCATGGAAGTAATAAAGTTGTTACAACTTGGAAATTCTTGACAAGCCAGCTTAAAAAGCTGATCCCTGCACCCCAATCACCTTTCTCACCTTCCCTGTTTGATTTCAAGCTCTAGTAAAGTTAATCTGCTTAAGTTCTGATTTAAGACCTTTAAAGAGAATATCCCCTTTGTACATTACTACAATCAAGCCATGTCCCTCTTCTCCCTCAGTCTTGCTCCTACTTTTACAAAGCTTTCCCAAATTAACTGTACGCCAACTGTTTTTTTGCACACAAATACTTAGAACATTGGTATACATTATGAATCTGCACATTTAAAAACTATATTCTGTGACACAGCCAACACTGAGTCATTTTCAAGTCTGAGTAATCCATCTCCTCAACTAAATATAAGCTCTGTAAGGGAAGAGGAGTCTGCTTTTTCTTTCCTATTTTTACAGTTTTTTATAAACTGTTATATATATAACTTTGTTATAAAGTCTATTCCATATACCAGATACGTGGTAAATGTTAGCTAACTTTCTTGGATTCTGTGAGTAACCTGCTGCACCAAGGGGACAATCACTATCCAACTTTCCTACCTGCTGGGGGCCAGGCCTTGATATAGCCGGTGCAATGGACCACCACAAAGTGAGGTTCCCCATCCTTCACAGAGCCAAGTCCATTCCTAGAAGAATTACAGGTGTGAGGAGAAAACCCTACCCATAACACTTAAAAGGCGATGCTGGCTTAGTATCTTTAACTTCAGGCTCAGATACTTAGAAAACAGGTCACTCTTGGACCTTTCCCACCCAAAAATGACCACCATTTTTTTGACCCTTGCAAAAATAAAGCAACTGAAAAGTACTGCAGTAGGAAGAAAACAGGTAAAGTGGTAGGGCAACTTCCTTAAACAGAGTGATCAAGTTCAGGAAAATACTGCCAGAAAAAAAGTAACTGGGAAGTGAGGGATGAAGGTAAGGACCAATAAAGGAAATACTACAGTAAGATAATTGAAAAGTGATGATCTCTACAAGACATCCCTTTGATTTTTCACTGCTTAGGATCTCACCTGCATCTGTTTCTCACAAAGCTCAGTCTATTCACAGAGACTGGGTCCACAGAACTATTGCCACACCTGTTTCAATGAACAGAGAAATTAAAAACAATTAAGCTACACCATCAAAGAATTTTCCAGCCATTAACTGCCAGGTAAGAGGCTCTGAATAAAACTAGAGACAGAAAATAGGTAACAATGCTCCTAACAAGGATGACAAGTCAGATTTGGTTATTTCTAAAACTTGTAACTGCCCTAGAACTTGAGGTCAAAATGTTCTTCAAATGCATGCTCTTCAAATGCACAGATTCTCTATATTAGGGATCAGTATACTTTTTCTGTAAAGGACCAGACAGCAAATATTTTCAGCTTTTTGGGCCATACAATCTACTGCAACCAGTCAACTCTGGTTTATAACATGAAAAAGTCATCAACAATATGTAAACAAATAGGTATGGCTATGTTCTAATAAAGCTTCATTTACAAATAAAGAGTTGTGGTTTGCTGATCCAAGCTCTATGTGGCAACTGAATCTACCTGCTGCATTTCCTTATTTGCATCCTGCTTCTGCCTATGTCTCTGCATAGGCCACACCATATACTGGGACCCTCTCTCCAATGTTCTCTACTTTCCTTCCTTGTTTAAAATAGTAATAGGTAATACTTACATAGAATCTAATATGTGTCATGCACTATTCTAAGCATCTTTACATATATTTATTCTTCTAGTCCTCCTAACAACTTTATGATGATATTAAAATAAATCTTGATATTAGATGATGAAATCAAAACATAAAGTAGTCACTTCATCTGCTCAAGGTTTCAGAATATAAGGAGCAAATCCAGGAGTCTGAATTCAGAAGCTACTCTAAGCCACTAAGCCAAATAATATTCAATTTTGTAAGTCTCTCAAGAAATATTTCTTAATATCCTACTCATCACTTCTAGTAAGCAACTTCTCAGTACAATGTAGACAATTTCCATTATACTACCTGAATTTATTTTATGACTAAGAGACATCGTTTAAACATCTGTGTAGGAAGTACCACCATCCTTTCTTCAAAATCCTAAAATGTATAGTATATAACTTATAAACACTGAATACCAACCAAAAAAGAGTCTCAAATTTCTACCAAAAAAAAGAAAAATGAAGAAATGCTCTGAATACATGGAGGATGTCTCCAAATGTACTGGGAAACAAATACAGGTTTTGGAGTATGATTACTATGGATTAAAACAAAGTCCTGTAGCAGGCACTATCCATGTAATCCTGGGAAATTAATTTTCTTTGAGTCTCTTTTTCTTTTATCAGCAAACTACTAACCATGAATTCTACCCTACAGGGCAGCTGTGGGAAATGAGCAGACAGACATAGAGTACCTACTGTAATGTCTGGCACAGGAGTTCAGTAAATGTTAGTTCTCTTATCCAACACTTTATTCTGTTATGATCCATATGGGTTCTTGAGAGTTAAATTTAATCCAACTGAATCTTGGATTTAAAAGTTTAACTCCTCTGAACAGAAATCAAACCCTCAGCATATAACTCTTCCTATGTCAGATCACAATCCTCAGCCTGTCACTCACCTCATACGGCAAATAAATGATCTCCTTGAGCCCATACACATCCTCATGGAAGATTGCTGACCTTCCTTTTTCACTGTTCCAGTTTTCAGATCAAGGATACGTCCTAAAGAAGGATGTAAAGAGCAATCTGGAGTGCATTCTTGTGTGTGGGGAAGAGGGGGAGAGGTACTGGAGGCAGAGATAAGTAAACAACTTATTCACGCCCTCCAATCTCTGCTTGTAACAGAATAGGCCAAGTAGGGCATGGATTTTTTTCCAAACCTAAAATACCTCAAATTCTCATCAATGAATCTTACTTTTACAAAGACAGCACTGGAAAAAATAACACTGTACAAGGGACAGTAGGAGTAGAGAGTAGTGGTGGCATTTAAAAGGCAAGACTTTATTCTTGGGTCTAATTATTTTATATTTTATTGTATTTCTAAATATATTTTATTTATTCTTGGATTATTTTAATGTATTTCTACATATTTTATATATAATTATTTTGTATGTACACATGTACACATACACACACACTCTGAGTGAATGTCATTGGTTTAAACAAATTAATTTTATATGCTATAGAAACACATATCTGTAACAAGCCAAAATTGTTCCCCCTTTTATTATATAGAAACCAATGGCAACTTTAGGGAAAAGAAGAAACAGAAAAAATGAAATTCATAAAAACATAAAAAAGGGAAAAACTAAATACCAACATTAATGATCATAATAGACCTTCTTGCATTTTACTATAATTGCCATTTTGATCTGCTTCTATTTTTAAATTTTTCCCAGAGTTCTTAGGAGCAGATGTGACTTGTTTCCTTTAGCCAAGCTGGCAAAATGACTGAATAGTATTAAAATAGGGGTTAAAAGGAAAAGTAAAACAAGACAGAAAAATAGTACAGCTACAAATAACAACAAAAATAAAAACTTACACACTGACTGATAATCACTCCCCTCTAAAATAAACATCTATTCTCATAGAACCTAATGTAAAGCCAAAGCTAAGCACAGTGGGTAGAAAAATATGCCAGGTAAATTACCTGTTCAAATGAGACAGAAACTTGGATAATTTTTTTTGAATGGGGAAAAAAACACTTTTTGTTGGTTTAGCTGTTGCTGTTTTATTTATACTAATATTAAGGTTAAAGTAAACTTTTATATGAGCATTGTGAGTAATGAAACATTTTTAAGGATGAGCTATGAAGTATATTATCTGCATGTATATTAAAAAACTTGTATTTTAGAAGCTTTGACAGATTCAGTGAACAACTTTAAGAGCTAAAACACCTCTTGTGTCCCAGAAAAAAAAAAGAAGAAAGGACTTCCCATTCATTTTCCATTCACATAACTCATACCTGTCAGGGCATTTTCTGAAGTGGAAAGCTGCTCACGAAGTTTGTCCACATCATCTGGGTGTACCTGATCATAGAGTGTGCTACCAAACCATTCAGACTGTGGCTGGTTCAAAACAGGCGTCATTGAGTCAGAGACATAAACCACCCGGCCTGTCTCACATGAGACAATAAACAGAAAGCCATCTGCTGCCTCCAAGATCAAATGTTTCAGTTCCTGCCCAAGGAAGAGAAATAAGAGTTAATAATGAACTCTGAAAAAACCAAGTATTATTATTCATGGAAAGAACTAAGATACTTCAGGCCATATGTATCTCTCCATAACCAAAGTGCTGGCTCCTGTCTGATCCACAGCCACAGCTTTGCACCCTATATGTAATTACCATCACTGACAAGATAGGTTTTTCCGATAGATATTTCCTTAATGTCTCTATGTCCCTATCCTCTCCTCTTCTTCTCAGGACTCAAGATGAGGAATAAAAAGGCTTTACAGATACTCCCATTTTCTCTTTCCCCTCGTATCTATAAAATGATCAAGTTTGCCCAATTTATCTTTTTTACAGTACCAAGCTTATACCAAGAGTGTTATGTTCACTGGCTTGATTCTCTTACCTTTCATTTATTTCTCAATTCCACTGCAGTCTCTACTCTAGACCACTGCACTCATGCTTTTTTTCAAGAGGTTACCCAACATCCTCCTAACTGCCAATTCAGGTCTCCTTTCTTGGGTCTCTATCATTTCACTCAGTCTCTCTGCTGAATCTGACAATGCTATTCCTTCTATCCTTTAAATTTTATTTTTCTCTAGCTTCTATGACACCACCCTCCAACTTTTGCTTCCTTTCTAAATGTCCCTTCTCTACCTCAAGCTCCCTTTCCTTTGTTCAAGTCTGTATAGTTATTTCTAAGGTTCTATCTTAAGTTCTTTTCTCTATTTATAACATACTTTCTCCCTGAGAAATCATATCTACTTCTACCCAAGTCTGTATCTCCAGACTTGCCTAATTTTTTTCTTGAGCTTTAAGCAAACCCGAATCCCAAAATCTGTTACACATTTCCAAATAGATATTCTATCAGCAACTTAATTTCAACATCTCAAAATCTGTCATTATTTCCCCCTCCAAAAAACAATTCTCTGTGTTCCCCTGGCATTTCCTTTCTTAATTAACAGTGTCACCTTCCTTTCAGGCTACAAACCTCAAATAAACCTACTCTCTCTCACACTCCAGTGGTTACTAAGTTTTATCAGTTCTATTTTCCAGTACTGTGTAACTGCCCTGGTCATCTTATGCCAAGACTAATGAAATGGTCTCCCTGCTTTCACACTCTCTCCAATCCATCCTTAAAATGCTACCAATTCTACTAATATATTTTTGATAGCTCCTCACTGCCTAAAACTTAAAATCTAAATTCTTTAACTTAACACCAAATAGTCCATCATCAGATCCCAGCCTATGTTCCTATTATCATCTCCTAAGGCAAGCTAAGCCAGTTGATTTTCCTTGAATAATGCAATTATTCTCACTAGACTTTTACTTGAGTTATTTTCAATATTTACAACAGTATTCCCCTATTCTTCATTGTCCATGTTTGCATTCCTATAGAACTTAACTACTGCACCTCTATGCTGGAACTGATTCTGTGTTTATATTATCATTTATTTTTTTACATGTTTCTACCAGTGACTATCTCTTACCATTCTTTATGTTTCTCACAAAGCACCTGGTTAGCCCATAAAAGGTGCATAACTGGGGATTCCTGAATCAATACCTGTTATACATACTGTTAGAACAAACTGATTCACCATTTCAATGTACATACATATGAATAATCTGTGCTATTTGGAAAATTCTTCTTAATGCTTTCTTGCAAGCCATATTATTTCCTTCTAATCCTTTGAATTAAAGGGTGGCATTACAAGTGAACTTTTTTCTTCCTTATACTTACTGGATTTTCCAAATATTTCTGCAATAACCATGTGTTATTTTTAATAATCAAAACAAAAAATGCCTTCCTTACTCTTAGAAATCTTTGCTGACCATCCTCACTCAGGCCTGGTCATTCTATTCACTTTAGCCATCCTTCAGTACCTGTTTATCTAGCTCCATATAAATTGTTTTAAATACATTGTTTTTAAACGGCATTTCTTCTCTGTATGCACTTTCCTGTATTTTCAACTTATATATGTATCCTGCCACTCACATATTCACATTCAGACTGAGTTCCTGAAAGGCTATAAATGTTTTGCTTTCTCTGTTTTCTCACAGTGTATCCAGTGCAGAAGAGCACATCTAAGCAACAATGATGCCTATTATCAACTCCTTTTATGAACAAAGCTGGAAGTAGCTTCAGGAATAAGAAATAGATTTCTTCTATCTTCTATCACCCTAAAGCCAAGGAAGAGGACTGGTTCCATGATAGTCATCTCTTCTCCCTGTGATTCCACTGTTCTTCTTACACCCCATAGGCTGTATTCATGTGTGAAGTTCTAAAATACCTGTAAGCTTGCTAAACAGTTTTTACAAAGTCTTCCCTACTTCTCACTCTTTGAATGCTAATAAATGTCACTGTCGGCAATAAAAACTCACTTTTCTATGGTTTGAATTTTTCTCAAGAGCCAAATTCTTGTCCTTTAGACAACCTATAGACTCAGCTCTGCACTGACTCCTAAGATAATGCACTATTCAGGATTATAGTCATCTACCCAAAAAGATAAAAAATTTCAACAGATTTTGAACTCAGCTGTGTCCCAGAGACCTGATCAGTGAGGAAAGATGGCTTATAGTTGCCATCAGCAGTTGTGTTGCCAGTTCCTCGCAAGGACTTCATGTGAGAGACTGCCATGCGTAAAATGGTTAGCTTGTCTGGTTTCCGAGCCAGGGCACTGCAGGTGGGTACCATGTCTGATAGTTCTGTGATGTAGGCTGTCATCTTGTTCCGTCGGCGCCGTTCAATTTCACTATGATTTTCCCTGCAGAGAGAGAGAAAGAGGAGAAGCCCCATCCAGGTGGTCACATCTGGCCATCTGGGAGCAGGGAGAGTGATATGGACACCAAGTGAGCTACTGAAGAAATTTGGTATTTAGATTTAGCAGTACTTAAGTCTCAGAAGTTAGAGTAAGATTTGCCAACCTCATGCACAGCAAGCATGGAATAGAAATCAACAAGGCAGACAGAGAATAAGCACATACCAACAATTCTATCTCCTGGAAACTTTACTCTCTATGCAAATTATTGCTCCCTCAGAACAAAAAAAATGTTTTAAGAAACAATAGTCTTTTAAAATGTTGATTTTATTAAGTTCCTGAGAGACAAATAACCTCAATCTGGATGACTTCATGTTTACTAACTCAACTTTTTGAAGGCTGAAGACATAAAATGACCAATTTTTTTTCCAATGCAAGTATGTTGCTCAATAGCTGATAGAAGAATTGACAGTATAGACTCCCGGGGTTTATAAAATGTTTACTCTAAACTTCTCTCTTATTCTCAACCCTAGAAGGCAGAATTGGAAGATTTTGAAGTTTTATTTGTCCCAGTCGTGCATGAAGTCTTATATTTTCTATCTGGGTGCGATGTCAGTACACTGAGCTCAAGAGATGTAAGATACCGTCACCTCTAGAGGTCTTCTTATGGGTTCTTAGTTTGGGACAAAGTGAATTGGCAAGCAGGAATAGAATGGGAGCAGGATGCTTAAAGAACTGAAAACAGACAATGTAGATCTCAACAGGTAAGTAGATCACATCTCCAATACTGACTTCCTTAAAATCAAGATAGAATGTTACTGTTATTAAAATGAATAATCCAGTAGTTTCCAAATTGGATTTTTGAAAAGCCCAATAATTCCTCAGTGTTTTCCATGGGGATTCTTCAAGGAGAGAACAAACAACATGCTACATTTCATTTCCGCTTCTACTTAAGAAGCTTTGCTTTACCTTTCTTATTTACTTCTATTAACACTTAAGGATTCTGTTTGAATAAAAGTTCTTTGACAAAGCAAAACTAATATACCATAAATCTCTTTTTTATGAGAAGAGCAAACTAAGGTCAATCAGTTAATGATGTGACTTTCCAAGGGCTGCCCTCATTCCCAATGAATGTAATGTTCTTCCCATCATACCATGCCAGGTCAGTTTTCTAAAGAGTGAAAGAATTAGTAAGGGTGTTAAAATGGAAGCAAAAGGAGTTTGTGAACCAGCTGATAGAGGAGGAAAAGAAGTGAAATTGGTGTTGACATCAATGATTTATCTTCTACTGAGTTGTCCCAAATCACAGAGACCAGAAAACAGAAAAATATGGGCACATTCTTTCACAGTATTTCTACATTGACAACAGTCTCCAAAGAGAACTCAAGAGTCTCTTTTCCAAACGGCAAAAAGCTCTCGTCACACAGGTCTATATTTAGTTACTTTGCCTGAGAAACATACAATTCTACTCTCAAACTTAAAGCACCCATCTTCCTAGTAACTGACAGGTTTCTGATTGAAGTCCAGAAGGTTGATCTTTTAAACAGTCACATACATCAAAGCTGCTAAAACTTTTCTGGGAAGCCACAAAAGATTCAATCACTGAAGCAATACCAGTATACCTGTGACACAGTAGTCTAGGCTGTGAATCTGGAAAGGGTAAGCTTTCTAGAGAGGTGTGGAGTAAAATACTGAAGCCTCAGATCGGGAACTAATTGCAAACAGACATATTTTGAGTTTTCTGATAAAGGAGTATATTCCTGCTAGAGTACCAACCATTTGTTTCTAAAGTTTTTTATTCTATGAAACTTAGTACTGAAATAAAGAGGAAAAGAAAAAACTATAAAACTAATAGCAGTATCTTAAATTCCTAAGGTCCCTCAACTCACCCACTTTCTGATGGGGGAAGCCAGAGTTTATGTTACAAATAAACTTCTAAAAAACCTTGTCCTCTCTTGCCAAGAATAAGGAAAAACACAAAGAGAAGGGGGAAAAAAGAGCAGAGTAAGAAAAAGGATAGAAAAAGCAGCACCATCTGCTTCATCATGCTAAAAGACTCTGTTCTCCTACCTGGCAAGTCTCTCTTTATCCGCAGAGCTCTGCTCATCATCCGACCTAAAAACAGAATTAATGAACTAAGCTAAAATTAAAATAAAAAGAAAGAAGGAAGGAGGGAGGAGGGAGAGAGAAAGAAGAGGAGAGGGCAGGAGGGGAAAGAAGAAAGGAAAGAAGGGAAAGGAAAAGGATATAGAACAAAATATAGATGCAGAGAAAAGGAGGGGAAATGGAATATGGACAGGAACCTTGCCTGTAACTATACAAACTGTTAGGATAAAGAAAAAGTAACTTATAGGACAAAGGTCAACATAAAAGCAAGGCCAGTATTCATTACAAATTAACATAATCTGAACACAGATAGCATTTTGCCAATCAATCATTTTAGAGACCAAGGATATACAGTTTGAACAAAAACCAAACAAGAGAATACCATTTTTACACACGGCTCCCAATCTGGAAAGAAAATGATAACCACATATGCCATTCTATAATTTAAAAAATCAAAAAGCAAATCACTATTAGAGTATCAAACAACTGATGACAAATAAAATCTCTCTGTAACACATAGGTATGCACACATGCACTCACAGACAAAATAACCAACCAGATTTCACTGAAGAAATTATATAAATAAAAAACAAGAGCCAGGTTCGTGGCATACCCTCTATCACTGATTTGATCCCAAAGTAGTAAATTCCTATTCAATCACTTTATCATTTTTCTTCAATAAAGCCACAACACTGCTGGATCCCCAGTACCAATTCCTCCTCCTCTGAAGTGGACTACACAGGATTACCGTTAAGTTTCTCTGAAAAACCAAAATACTGTAAAGGTTGGTATCTACTGAAGAAACACAAATGTGTTGGTAGGTCAGTGTATCAGTATTAATTCCATTTCAAATATACATACAAATAGTGGAAGAAGCCCCAAGTAAAATGTCTAAATATAACATAATAACATGTTGAAAGACTATTAAAAATTACAAATACAATGACTTTATCAATATATGGGAAAATTTATATTTAAAAAAAGGAAAAAAAGAGAGACTCAAAAATAACATAGTAATAATGAGAACCATGAGAAAATTTATGTATATGGACAGGAAAGCAAGAGTAGGGAAGAGAAAGATAACTAAGTGATATTAAGTAACTTGAAGTTTCATGTCCATCAGGTTATTATTATAGTTCCTTAACAAACTACAAATCACTTTTTCAAAAGTTGAAAAAATTAATACATTTCTAGCTTTTTTCTAATGAATTCCCAAAGAGGATGTGAGGTGAACTAGCTTTAACAAATCTTATCTTAAAGGAACGAATTCTGTTTTGGAAGAAAGTTATCTTAAATTCCCATTACTACAACTCTTACTTTAGATACATAATCCCTTATCTACTCCAATGTTTCTGAATGAGATAAATGAATGCATAAATATTCACATTAAGCAAAATAAATGAAGACTAAAATAGTTAGGTCATATTTCCACAGCTTTTTGGAATTTCAGTCAATGGCTTGACTTTCTAAATACAGCTTGAAAAACTATTTCCCAAATATCTATGATTAACTTCTCATTTTAGAGGTCATTCACATCCTAAAGTGTTTACAAATATCTATTTTGATAAATTCTTCAAAACCCTCTTCAATTCACTCCTTTGCTCTTTCCATTGCCATCACTCTAGTCCAGGCCCTTATGATTTTTATAGCTCTTATCAATAGCCTCCTATCTACTTCCCTGTCTATATTGCTTCTCTTTCATCAATCATACGTAACTGCTACTAGAGAAAAAAAAAATCTCATATGCATTTTATATATTACCCTCTCATTCAAAGCCTATGATGGCATCATTCTGCTTCAGAGTAATTTTAAACTATTCTGATTGACATTTCTTAGTTCTCTACATCAGTGGTTTGCAAAGTAAGTTCCCAAGACCAACAGCATCATCAATGAATAAATAATAAGTGCTCAGTTAAGCACTGGGTTGTATTCATGTTTCTGAGGTAGCTATAAACCCAATATTTAAAAAACAAATAATTAATGCTTAATAATATATAGAATGAACTTTCTAAAAATAAAACTAATATTTGAATTGAGGATTTAATAGAAAGCAAACTTTTTCATAATCTTGACAGATAACTTAAACAAATTTAATCAAAACTCATCTCCATAAAAGTTGTTTCTGTTGTCATTTTTAAAAGAATAAAACCATTTATCTGTACAGATTTTATAGACCAAATTAATAAATGCAACCAAGAAATCCTTATTGCTTGTGTTCTTGTGGACACCCAGCAAGCATACTCTATAGCTACCTACCACACACATAAAAAACACCATGTACAAGATACCATTAGTTTGAAGCCACAGTTTGAAGTCAAGTTACTGGAACATAAGTAATAATTATCATGCCAAGTTTCAACAGCTTTCAGAATAAGAAAGAGACTGGACAGAGGAATCAATTCTGAGATAAAATTAAAACTCAGTATGCTTGAACTGTCTGGTCCCACAACATGGACCAAGATGCTCTATTATATTACCTGGCAAACCGCTCCTTATCATTAGACATCTGGTCATCATCACACCTGAAGGAGATAAAAAGGATTAGTCCTAAGCATTTCACTTGTTATATACATCACACTCTGAAATGAAAACTTTTAAAAAGAGGTAAAAATATTCAACAGAAAAAAAGCCAATGGAAAAACATCACAAAGCAAGAGAGACAACAGCATCCCACAGAACTTAAAACCCATGACAATTATTTATCAGGTTTCTGATGTCTCCTTTACTTTTATCAGACACTCCAAAAAAAGATGATAATCTCACGGAGGCACAGCTGACTGTCCTGGTCAGCACCACTCTTGAGGTTAGGAATAGTCCTGTTGTTGGTTTTGGTTTTAATTACAGAAAACCACATTAACATAAAATTCACTAACTTAACCATTTTTAAATGTACAGTTCAGCAGAGCTAACTATTCATATTGCTGTGCAACAGATCTTTAGAATTTTCTCATCATGCAAAACTGAAACACTGAATACCTTCTTCCCATTCCATATCCTCGAATTCTATCCCTGGGGCTCCTGGCAACCATCATTCTGCTTTCTGTCTCTCCAATTTTGACCATTTTAGATATATCATACAAGTAGAATCACACAGTGTTTGTCTTCTTGTGACCAGCTAATCTCACTTAGTATAACAGCCTCAAGGTTTATCCACATTGTAGCATGTGACTAGATTTCCTTCTTTATTAAAGCTGAATAATATTCCACTGGAAATATATACCACATTTTCTTTAGGTAATCATCTGTCAATGAATATTTGGGTTGCTTCCATCTCTTGGTTATTATGAAAAATGGGGCAATAAGCATGGGTGTGCAAATATATCTCCAAGATCCTACTTTCAATTTTTTTGGATATATAACCAGAAGTGGTATTGCTGGATCACATGGCAATTGTTTTTAATTTTTGGAGGAACCTTCATACTGTTTTCCATATAGACTATACCATTTCACATTCCCACCAACAATGCCTATTAATTCCAACTCTCCCCCTCCTGGTTGTTATTTTCTGTTTTTTTTTTGATGGTGGTCATCCTAATAGGAATGAGATGCTATATTTCAGCACCTTGTAATAGTTTCAATTATAGTATAACTACTTATAATAGTTTCAACCACAGCACCTCACTATAGTTTCAATGTGCTTTTCTCTAACGATTACTGATGCTAAACACCTCTTCATATTTTTTGTTCATTTGCATATCTTCTTTGAAGAATGTCTGATCAAGTCCTTTGCCCATCTTTTATTTATCTATTTACTTACTTACTTATTTATTTATTTTGGTATCATTAATCTACAATTACAGAAAGAACATTATGTTTACTAGGTTCCCCTCTTCACCAAGTCCCCCCCCACATACCCCTTCACAGTCACTGTCCATCTGTGTAGTAAGATGCTGTAAAATCACTACTTGTCTTCTCTGTGTTGCGCAGCCCTCCCTGTGCCCCCATGCACTATACATGCTAATTGTAATGCCCTCTTTCTTTTTCCCCGCCCTTATCCCTCCCTTCCCACCTATTGTCCCCAGTCCTTTTCCCTTTGGTGACTATTAGTCCATTCTTGGGTTCTGTGATTCTGCTGCTGTTTTGTTCCTTCAGTTTTCCTTTGTTCTTATACTCCACAGATGAGTGAAATCATTTGGTACTTGTCCTTCTCTGCTTGGCTTATTTCACTGAGCATAATACCCTCTAGCTCCATCCATGTTGTTGCGAATGGTAGAATCTGTTTTTTTCTTATTGCTGCGTAATATTCCATTGTGTATATGTACCACATCTTCTTTATCCATTCATCTACTGATGAACATTTAGGTTGCTTCCATATCTTGGCTATTGTAAACAGTGCAGTGATAAACATAGGGGTGCATCTGTCTTTTTCAAACTGGAGTGCTGCATTCTCAGGGTAAATTCCTAGAAGTGGAATTCCTGGGTCAAATGGTATTTCTATTTTGAGCATTCTGAGGAACCTCCATACTGCTTTCCACAGTGTTGAACTAGTTTACATTCCCACCAGCAGTGTAGGAGGGTTCCCCTTTCTCCACAACCTCGCCAACATTTGTTGTTGTTTGTCTTTTCGATGATGGTGATCCTTACTGGTGTGAGGTGATATCTCATTGTGGTTTTAATTTGCATTTCTCTGATGATTAGCGATGTGGAGCATCTTTTCATGTGCCTGTTGGCCATCTGGATTTCTTCTTTAGAGAACTGTCTATTCAGCTCCTCTGCCCATTTTTTAATTGGATTATTTGCTTTTTGTTTGTTGAGGCGTGTGAGCTCTTTATATATTTTGGATGTCAATCCTTTATCGGATCTGTCATTTATGAATATGTTCTCCCATACTGTAGGATACCTTTTTGTTCTATTGATGGTGTCCTTTGCTTTACAAAAGCTTTTTAGCTTGATATAGTCCCACTTGTTCATTTTTGCCTTTGTTTCCCTTGCCTGGGGAGATATGTTCATGAAGAAGTCACTCATGTTTATGTCCATGAGATTTTTGCCTATGTTTTTTTCTAAGAGTTTTATGGTTTCATGACTTCCATTCAGGTCTTTGATCCATTTGGAGTTTACTTTTGTGTATGGGGTTAGATAGTGATCCAGTTTCATTCTCTTACATGTAACTGTCCAGTTTTGCCAGCACCATGTGTTGAAGAGACTGTCATTTCCCCACTGTATGTCCATGGCTCCTTTATCGTATATTAATTGGCCATATATGTTTGGGTTAATGTCTGGAGTCTCTATTCTGTTCCACTGGTCTGTGGCTCTGTTCTTGTCTTTGCCCATCTTTTAATTGGGTTTTTTGGTATGGAGCTGTAGTTCTTCGTACATTATAGATATTAACCCTCATCAGACATATGAACTGCAAATATTTTCTCCCACTCCATGGGTTACCTTTTCACTGTTTGTTTGCTTTAATGTGCAGAAGGTTTTTAAAGATAGTTTTAAATTATGATTTGAACTATGCACTTTATCTCTTTGATCAAGGAAACACAATCCATTCATCCCAACAACTTCTACTTAATAAGCTACTAAATCCTGTTTGCTACTACAGAAACCACAAAGAAGAATGTACTGAGGTAGGAAAACCCAACTCTAAAAACACTACTCTATTGTGTGGATGATCTAAATTTTCCTCCTTGCATTGACACAGGCTATCACATAGCAAAGGTTTATCAACTTTAGGCAGAAAGTGGTTTTTGGAGATAGGCAAGTCTCACAAAATTTGCAGTTTAACTAGTTTTTAAATTAGAGCCAGAATTTATATACTCTTCCTTCACAGACTATAAATCCTCAACTAATGTGCCCCCCAGAATTTTTAAAGCTTTGGAAAATAACTGGAAAGCAGAAGTAGAATGATGACAAACATGGGCATACAGTAGAATTTCAGCTCATGGACAAGCGATCTGTTTCTAGGACACAAAATATGCTACAAATGAGACCCTACAAACTCCTAATGAAAACAAGGGCCCCAAACTAAAAAAAAGACATATAATTTACACGTTAACTTTGAATCTCAAGAATGAGTCTTCCAGATCCTTACTACTCAGCATGGTCAGCAGAAAGAAGCAATAGCCGCTCCCAGGAATCTAGTGAGAAAGCAGATCCTGTGCCCTTCTGCCCCTACTGAAATAGATCCTCATCTTATCAAGACCCCAGGTGGATTTGTACATGTACTCAATTAAATCCACTATTCTAGATACTAGTATTGATATTGTACCTTGAGTTTCAAATACCTGATATTCCTAAAAACTGCTTTATAAATGTTGTCTGGAGTATATAACCAATGACGTTTGGACAAAGCAATGAAAAGAATAAATTAAAACTGTCCAAAGTAGCATCCACCAACAAGATTTAGTATTGATTCACAGACAGAATGCAAATAAGGCTTCCAACTCATTGACCAGAATGGAAAAACCCAATTATTCAGAAAAAAAATGTACTGATAGTTAAATAAAGAAATTTGGTGATGCCTCTCTTGGGCATAATGATCCACTTGATAGGATGAATTGTGACAGTCTTTTTTTATGGCTGGAAAAAGGACAAATGAACTTTTATGGATTTGTATATAGTTTGTGAGTACTAGATTTTGTGGCAATGGAGGAAATTACTCAGGGCTAGAGCTGATAGGTATAAATAAAATTAGTTGTTACCCGTATCCCATTCATATGCACAACACAGTTCCACTAGTAGTACCTATCATTATAATTAAGGATTCCCAATTGGAGGACTTCCCAACAGAACTGTTTAAAAAGTCTACCCTTTCCAGAAATTGAAATCTCTTCCCCCTTCACATTTATTGATACTCATTAAGTCTCAAGAGCTCTCTTGCAGAATTATTTGCTCCAATAATTTGCAACTATCTCTTCATGGTGGGCAAGCCACAGCTGTCATTTTCAAGGGTATCTGGCATGGTCCCTCAACTGTTCAGGAGCTAGAAATACAAGCCTAACTTTAAACATTATGAAAAAAAGAAGTAAATAAAAGTATGTCACTGACTGAACGAAGCATTATTAAACTAAACAATGATAAGCAACTTAAATATGTACATCCTTTGTAACAACAAAAACTGAGGAAATTATGAGTGTGTGTATACGCACACATAAACATTTAAATATACCTATATACGCACTGAATATTTCTGGAAGGATACTCAATAAACCAGAAACTGTAGTTGTCTAAGGGGAAGGGTCCTGAAGATCTTAAGTGAAAGGAAGATGTATTTTCACTATACATAACTTTGTACTGTTTAAAAATTTTGCAATAAAATACATTTTTATTACTTACAAAAGTTTAGTTGATAAAACAAATGAAATCGGGCATTCACATAATAAAATAATTTTTAAAAATAAGGCTCCTTTATTTCTCAAGTATTTGTTACTCTGCAATGTAGATTCTACCTAGGTAATAGTTTCAACTTTGGAAAGAAAAAATACAGGTTGCAGTCAAGGTTATTTTCCTTTCTTTGACTCTCATTGCTTTCCATACTTAAAAACAAAGCCAAATAATTGGTTTTCAGCAAGAATACACATATCCCTCCTGTAAAAAAAACTCCAATATATTTAAATATACTTAAAATATATTTAAAAGTCCATTTTCAGTGTTCCAGAAATTCATTACTCAGGATAAAAATGCCCATTCCTACTCTATAGGAAAAGTCAACAGGTATGAAGGGGTATGAAAGAATAGTACATTAATGACTCCCCAACACATTACACCTTACAGATCCACCCTCTGTGTAGCCCCCTCCCACACTGACTCAGGACTTGGACATGTGACTTGCTTTGGCCAACAGGACATCTGCAAATGTCAATACAAAGGAGAGGCTTGATAAGCACTTAAGACTGGGACTTGCCCTTTGGATTGCAGCCATCACCACATAAAGAAACCCAGTCTGGCCTCCTTAAAGATAAAAGACCAGAGGGGCGGAAGATGGCGGCGTGAGTAGAGCAGCGGAAATCTCCTCCCAAAACAACATATATCTATGAAAATATAACAAAGACAACCCTTCCTAGAATAAAGACCAGAGGACACAGGACAATATCCAGACCACATCCACACCTGAGAGAACCCAGCGCCTCGTGAAGGGGGTAAGATACAAGCCCTGGCCCCGCGGGAGCCGAGCGCCCCTCCCCCCAGCTCCCGGCGGGAGAAGAGCAGGCAGAGCGGGAGGGAGACGGAGCCCAGGACTGCCGAACACCCAGCCCCAGCCATCCGGGCCAGAGTGCAGGGCGCTTGATACTGGGAAAACAGGACAGCAAGAACAGTGAGCAGGCACTGGAGGCTGGGCGACAGAGGACATAAGAAAAGCGCGCGACCATTTTTTTTTTTTGCTTTTTTGCTGCTTTGTTTTGGCGAGCGCTTTTTGGAAGTCTTAAAAGGACAGGGACCCCAATACTAGGGAAACAGGGCAGAAAGACCGGTGAGCAGAGGCCTGAGGCTGGCACCGGAGAATAAAGAAAAACGAACGACCACCATTTTTTTTTTTAATTAAAAAAAAATTTTTTTTTTTTTTTAATTAAAAAAATTTTTTTTTCTTGTTTTTTTTTGTGGTCGTTGTTTTGTTTTGGCGGGTGCTTTTTGGAAGTCTTAAAGGGGCAGGGCAGGTCACTTAATCCAGAGGTAGGGAATCTGGGATCTCTGGGCACCCTAACCCCTGGGCTGCAGGGAGCAGGGAGGCCCCTTACGGAGATAAATAGCCTCCCAGCAGCTCCTGCTCCAACGCGACTCCACCATTTTGGAGTAGCTGCCCGAGCCAGGCCACGCCCACAGCAACAGCAGAGATTAACTCCATAGCAGCCGGGCAGGAAGCAGAAACCCTGTCTGCGCGCAGCTGCGCAGCACAAGCCACTAGAGGCCGCTGTTCTCCCAGGAGAGGAGGGCCACAAACCAACAAGAAAGGAAGTCCTTCCAGCCGTCACTCGTCCCAGCTCTGCAGACTATTCCTATCACCATGAAAAGGCAAAGCTACAGGCAGACAAAGATCACAGAGACAACACCAGAGAAGGAGACAGACCTAACCAGTCTTCCTGACAAATATTTCAAAATAAGAATCATAAACATGCTGACAGAGATGCAGAGAAATACGCAAGAAAAATGGGATGAAGTCCGGAAAGAGATCACAGATGCCAGAAAGGAGATCGCAGAAATGAAACAAACTCTGGAAGGGTTTATAAGCAGAATGGATAGAATGCAAGAGGCCATTGATGGAATTGAAATCAGAGAACAGGAACGCATAGAAGCTGACATAGAGAGAGACAAAAGGATCTCCAGGAATGAAACAATATTAAGAGAACTGTGTGACCAATCTAAAAGGAACAATATCTGTATTATAGGGGTCCCAGAAGAAGAAGAGAGAGGAAAAGAGATGGAAAGTATCTTACAAGAAATAATTGCTGAAAACTTCCCCACACTGGGGGAGGAAGTAATCGAACAGACCACGGAAATACACAGAACCCCCAACAGAAAGGATCCAAGAAGGGCAACACCAAGACACATAATAATTAAAATGGCAAAGATCAAGGACAAGGAAAGAGTGTTAAAGGCAGCTAGAGAGAAAAAGGTCACCTATAAAGGGAAACCCATCAGGCTAACGTCAGATTTCTCAACAGAAACCCTACAGGCCAGAAGAGAATGGCATGATATATTTAATACAATGAAACAGAAGGGCCTTGAACCAAGGATACTGTATCCAGCACGACTATCATTCAAATATGACGGTGGGATTAAACAATTCCCAGACAAACAAAAGCTGAGGGAATTTGCTTTCCACAAACCACCTCTACAGAACATCTTACAGGGACTGCTCTAGATGGGAGCACTCCTAGAAGGAGCACAGCTCAAAACACCCAACATATGAAGAATCGAGGAGGAGGAACAAGAAGGGAGAGAAGAAAAGAATCTCCAGGTAGTGTATATAACAGCTCAATAAGCGAGCTAAGTTAGGCAGTAAGATACTAAAGAGGCTAACCTTGAACCTTTGGTAACCACGAATTTAAAGCCTGCAATGGCAATAAGTACATATCTTTCAATAGTCACCCTAAATGTTAATGGGTTGAATGCACCAATCAAAAGACACAGAGTAACAGAATGGATAAAAAAGCAAGACCCATCTATATGCTGCTTACAAGAAACTCACCTCAAACCCAAAGACATGTACAGACTAAAAGTCAAGGGATGGAAAAACATATTTCAAGCAAACAACAGTGAGAAGAAAGCAGGGGTTGCAGTACTAATATCAGACAAAATAGACTTCAAAACAAAGAAAGTAACAAGAGATAAAGAAGGACACTACATAATGATAAAGGGCTCAGTCAAACAAGAGGATATAACCATTCTAAATATATATGCACCCAACACAGGAGCACCAGCATATGTGAAACAAATACTAACAGAACTAAAGGGGGATATAGACTGCAATGCATTCATTCTAGGAGACTTCAACACACCACTCACCCCAAAGGAGAGATCCACTGGGCAGAAAATAAGTAAGGACACGGAAGCACTGAACAACACAGTAGAGCAGATGGACCTAATAGACATCTATAGAACTCTACATCCAAAAGCAGCGGGATATACATTCTTCTCAAGTGCACATGGAACATTCTCCAGAATAGACCACATACTAGGCCACAAAAAGAGCCTCAGAAAATTCCAAAAGATTGAAATCCTACCAACCAACTTTTCAGACCACAAAGGCATAAAACTAGAAATAAACTGTACAAAGAAAGCAAAGAGGCTCACAAACACATGGAGGCTTAACAACACGCTCCTAAATAATCAATGGATCAATGACCAAATCAAAATGGAGATCCAGCAATATATGGAAACAAATGACAACAACAACACTAAGCCCCAACTTCTGTGGGACACAGCAAAAGCAGTCTTAAGAGGAAAGTATATAGCAATCCAAGCATATTTAAAAAAGGAAGAGCAATCCCAAATGAATGGTCTAATGACACAATTATCGAAATTGGAAAAAGAAGAACAGATGAGGCCTAAGGTCAGCAGAAGGAGGGACATAATAAAGATCAGAGAAGAAATAAATAAAATTGAGAAGAATAAAACAATAGCAAAAATCAATGAAACCAAGAGCTGGTTCTTCGAGAAAATAAACAAAATCGATAAGCCTCTAGCCAGACTTATTAAGAAGAAAAGAGAGTCAACACAAATCAACAGTATCAGAAACGAGACAGGAAAAATCACGACGGACCCCACGGAAATGCAAAGAATTATTGGAGAATACTATGAAAACCTATATGCTAACAAGCTGGGAAACCTAGGAGAAATGGACAACTTCCTAGAAAAATATAACCTTCCAAGATTGACCCAGGAAGAAACAGAAAATCTAAACAGACCAATTACCAGCAACGAAATTGAAGCGTTAATCAAAAAACTACCAAAGAACAAAACCCCCGGGCCAGATGGATTTACCTCGGAATTTTATCAGACATACAGGGAAGACATAATACCCATTCTCCTTAAAGTTTTCCAAAAAATAGAGGAGGAGGGGATACTCCCAAACTCATTCTATGAAGCTAACATCACCCTAATACCAAAACCAGGCAAAGACCCCACCAAAAAAGAAAACTACAGACCAATATCCCTGATGAACGTAGATGCAAAAATACTCAACAAAATATTAGCAAACCGAATTCAAAAATACATCAAAAGGATCATACACCATGACCAAGTGGGATTCATTCCAGGGATGCAAGGATGGTACAACATTCGAAAGTCCATCAACATCATCCACCACATCAACAAAAAGAAAGACAAAAACCACATGATCATCTCCATAGATGCTGAAAAAGCATTTGACAAAGTTCAACATCCATTCATGTTAAAAACTCTCAGCAAAATGGGAATAGAGGGCAAGTACCTCAACATAATAAAGGCCATCTATGATAAACCCACAGCCAACATTATATTGAACAGCGAGAAGCTGAAAGCATTTCCTCTGAGATCGGGAACTAGACAGGGATGCCCACTCTCCCCACTGCTATTTAACATAGTACTGGAGGTCCTAGCCACGGCAATCAGACAAAATAAAGAAATACAAGGAATCCAGATTGGTAAAGAAGAAGTTAAACTGTCACTATTTGCAGATGACATGATACTGTACATAAAAAACCCTAAAGACTCCACCCCAAAACTACTAGAACTGATATCGGAATACAGCAAAGTTGCAGGATACAAAATGAACACACAGAAATCTGTGGCTTTCCTATATACTAACAATGAACCAACAGAAAGAGAAATCAGGAAAACAACTCCATTCACAATTGCATCAAAAAAAATAAAATACCTAGGAATAAACCTAACCAAAGAAGTGAAAGACTTATACTCTGAAAACTACAAGTCACTCTTAAGAGAAATTAAAGGGGACACTAACAGATGGAAACTCATCCCATGCTCGTGGCTAGGAAGAATTTATATCATCAAAATGGCCATCCTGCCCAAAGCAATATACACATTTGATGCAATCCCTATGAAACTACCAGCAACATTCTTCAATGAACTGGAACAAATCATTCAAAAATTCATATGGAAACACCAAAGACCCCGAATAGCCAAAGCAATCCTGAGAAAGAATAATAAAGTAGGGGGGATCTCACTCCCCAACTTCAAGCTCTACTATAAAGCCATAGTAATCAAGACAATTTGGTACTGGCACAAGAGCAGAGCCACAGACCAATGGAACAGACTAGAGAATCCAGACATTAACCCAGACATATATGGTCAATTAATATTTGATAAAGGAGCCATGGACATACAATGGCGAAATGACAGTCTCTTCAACAGGTGGTGCTGGCAAAACTGGACAGCTACATGTAGGAGAATGAAACTGGACCATTGTCTAACCCCATATACAAAAGTAAACTCAAAATGGATCAAAGACCTGAATGTAAGCCATGAAACCATTAAACTCTTGGAAGAAAACATAGGCAAAAACCTCTTAGACATAAACATGAGTGACCTCTTCTTGAACAGATCTCCCCGGGCAAGGAAAACAACAGCAAAAATGAGTAAGTGGGACTATATTAAGCTGAAAAGCTTCTGTACAGCAAAAGACACCATCAATAGAACAAGAAGGATCTCTACAGTATGGGAGAATATATTTGAAAATGACACATCCGATAAAGGCTTGACGTCCAGAATATATAAGGAGCTCTCACGCCTCAACAAACAAAAAACAAATAACCCAATTAAAAAATGGGCAGAGGAACTGAACAGACAGTTCTCCAAAAAAGAAATACAGATGGCCAACAGACACATGAAAAGATGCTCCACATCGCTAATTATCAGAGAAATGCAAATTAAAACTACAATGAGGTATCACCTCACACCAGTAAGGATGGCTGCCATCCAAAAGACAAACAACAACAAATGTTGGCGAGGCTGTGGAGAAAGGGGAACCCTCCTACACTGCTGGTGGGAATGTAAGTTAGTTCAACCATTGTGGAAAGCAGTATGGAGGTACATCAAAATGCTCAAAACAGACTTACCATTTGACCCAGGAATTGCACTCCTAGGAATTTACCCTAAGAACGCAGCAATCAAGTTTGAGAAAGACAGATGCACCCCTATGTTTATTGCAGCACTATTTACAATAGCCAAGAATTGGAAGCAACCTAAATGTCCATCAATAGATGAATGGATAAAGAAGATGTGGTACATATACACAATGGAATACTACTCAGCCATAAGAAAAGGGCAAAGCCAATCATTTGCAGCAACATGGATGGAGCTGGAGGGTATTATGCTCAGTGAAACAAGCCAAGCGGAGAAAGAGAAATACCAAATGATTTCACTTATCTGTGGAATATAAGAACAAAGGAAAAACTGAAGGAACAAAACAGCAGCAGAATCACAGAACTCAAGAATGGACTAACAGGTACCAAAGGGAAAGGGACTGGGGAGGATGGGTGGGTAGGGAGGGATAAGGGGGGGAGAAGTAGGGGGGTATTAAGATTAACATGCATGGGGGGAGTAGGAGAAAAGGGAGGGCTGTACAACACAGAGAAGGCAAGTAGTGATTCTACAACATTTTGCTATGCTGATGGACAGTGACTGTAAAGGGGTTTATAGGGGAGACCTGGTATAAGGGAGAGCCTAGTAAACATAATATTCGTCATGTAAGTGTAGATTAGTGATAGCAAAAAAAAAAAAAAAAAAAAAGGGCAGTTCCTGTGTGGTAACCTCCAACGAGTTCTACACAAGGGTATAAAGGGCATATAAAAGTGTAGGCAAAGGGTCTGTTTGTGTTTATACAGAGGATCAAAGCCTAATTGGGCTACCCCGAAAATGAACTAAGATACGATATGAAAAAGAACTTCCAACATCTGCACTCTCTGGAAGACTTATGCCAGAAGATGATCATCAAAAAACCCCAACAAAGATCCACACACTGCTACAGCTGTAGATGCACTCATCCCACCAGTTCCTGGACTTGCCATTGGAATGAGGAAGGAGATATCTAAGCTGGCCTGTGCATACAGTAAAACAACAAAATTGGACTGGATCTATACTGTTGGAACTCAACCAAGAATTTGGAGAAGTGCAAATTGTAGCGCTCCAAAGTCTTACAACTACAAACTATTTACTGTTAAAAGAACATATGGCATGTGAACAGTCCCCAGGAATGGGTTGTTTTAATTTGTCTGATTTCTCTCAGACTGTTCAAGTTCAGTTGGACAATATCCACCATATCATAGATAAGTTTTCACAAATGCCTAAGGTGCCTAACTGGTTTTCTTGGTTTCACTGGAGATGGCTGATAATTACAGATATGCTTTGGTTATGTAACTATACTCCTATTATGTTAATGTGTGTGTGCAATTTAAGTAGTAGCTTAAAACCTATACATGCTGAAGTTACTCTACAAGAAGATATATCAAAGAAATAATCAATCTTCCCATGTTTTCTTCCGCCTGCTACCTCTATAGCTTTTCTTCTTCCTTCCTAATTACAACCCTTAAATAGAATTCGTGCCTCATATCAAATTTACCGAGTATCATAATTCTTCCAAGTGGTAAAGATACCTCAAGACAAATGCTGGGCATAGAAGCCACAGGGCATAAATATGCAAAGAAGTAAAAAGCTAACTTTTTCAAACAATAAGGCTTCTCTCTCACTTACCAACTTCACATTTCCCTGTATGGCCCCAGAAGATGACTGGTTAGCCAGAGACGGGTAAGATTCCTCAAGGGAGGAACAACCTAAGACAGGCACAGTCGCAGGGGGGCCATCAGGTGAGAAATTGGGGATCAACAGAGGTGAGGCTTAGAACCTCACCCCCCCGTTCTGAGAGAAATCTTCTGCATACGTGGATGTTTTATTGCCCTGGTCTAGCTTGGATTAACGCATAGTCTACAGGCACACACCTGATCATCTACATGTGCTCTCTTACAACACTAAACTATGTTTTCTACCTCTATCTTGTATCTACCTACCACTTCAGCATTTTATTAAAAATAATAATAATAAAGAGAGAAATGTGGTATCCACATATAAATCAAGTATAAAAACCAAATGAATATTCATATTTGAACTGACTGTTTATAGTTCATAATGCATGAGCAAAACCGAAAGTTTCTGTGATGACTGCCCTTGTACTGTTCACTATGTAACTTATTCATTATGTAAGAATTTGTTCTACATGTAAAAACTTGTTTGTTATGCCTCAGAAGATTGGAGACTGACGAAAATTAGGCTTGGGGTGGATTAATGATTGTGCATTGAGCATTGACTCCCCTATACAGAATTTTATTGTCGTTAACAACCATTTGATCAATAAATATGAGAGATGCCCTCACAAAAAAAAAAAAAAAAAAAAAAAGGACAGACTTCCAATGGTAAAATAAATTAGTAACCGGGATGTAATGTATAGCATAAGGAATATAGTCAAGATATTGTAACAGCCTGGTAGGGTGATAGCTGGAACCTAGAATTATGTATATAAATGTTCTACCACTGTGTTGTACACTTGAAACTCATGTAATGTAATACTGTGTGTCAACTACCCTTCAATAAAAAATAATTATTTAAAAAAAAAAAAAAAAAAAAGACTTGTCAACCAAAAAAAAAAAAAAAAAAAAAAAAGATAAAAGACCAAAAGAAAGAGATACCCAGCCATGTTAGCTGATTCCAGTTCCTAACTGACCATATGAATGCAGTCTTATGAGTGACTAATAGGCAAGATCAGCAGAATTACCACCCTGCTAATACACAGAATTGTGAGAAATAGTAAGTTATAGTTTTTAAGCCACACAGCAGTGGATAACTGATACAGAAGGTCTTATAAATTCTCTGCCCTCTCCTCCCTGAGATCCTTTTTCTGGAGCTATTAGCAGAATGCTTGAAATTTTTATGAGACATAATATAACAGGAAAATTCAGTTTTAGGACAGAGCACTCTCCTTAGGCTTAAGGATGAAAACATTACATGACCTAATTATTAATATCAGAAATCTAGAAAAAATTTTCAAAATCTTACCTCAAAAATTTACTGTTCCCTTCTCCATCATCATCAAAATCCAATCTGGGGAAAGCCAACAATAAATACTGTAAGCCTACTGATGATATAGAACATGAAGAAATTAAAAATTCTCAATCCACAAGCTACCTGAAGACACACCCAAATAAAAGAAGGAAAGAGGAAGTAGACAGAAGTCAAAGAAAGATACATTACCTCTTTCTCACTGTACTAAACTAGGCAAAGAAACTGGGCAATCAAAAGCGTAACTATGGCTACCTTACATTTTCCTAGGGTAGCAATCCTTATTTGCCAAAATTTTACATCAGAGAATAATCTCTCAACAAGGAGCAGGAATCCACTCAAGAAGGACAAGAAAAAATTAATATGAATAACTCTGGTTCAATTTTCATTTCTACAGCCTGTTCTACAATATTACCAGCTTCCTGAAACATCTTTCAAAACAGTGATGTTATATAAAGGAGTGATTTAAGACCTCAAAAGGTTGTTGTTAAACAATGCTTCTTTCCATCATTGATCTATAATAAGCGCATAATATATGTTATCTTCAAGATACTGTGCTAGATGAGGTGAAAACAAGAATTTGTCCTCAAGGGAGTCTTTGCCTAGACAGATACAAATATAAAACAAATGAGAGTGGGAGAGTGCCATGAAAGGAGCACAATCAATATGCTATAGATGTATAGTGAAAACAGAGGTGACTTTCATTTCAGGGGATTAAGGAAGATTTAAATAACAATGTAGGCCAATCTCCTATTAATCTCCTCAATTATTAATTTAATTCTATTCTATTAAACTAAACATTACTCATGTTACCATCCTGTGATCATTCTTGGTATCTCTACCAGTGCAATAACCTGGTATTATGGGCCTCTAGATAGGTTAGATATAAAGTATACAACATCAGTCCTGAAAGTGTTCATTCTTCTTCCTCCCTGCAGCCTCTGATCACCTGTCAAAATCTACCTGCTTTTACCCAATAACTCCATTTCTAAGAATCTGTCCTAAAGAAACAATTCAAAAGAGAAAACATTTATATACAAAGATGTTCACTGAGTATTACATATAACAGTAAAATCTTCAAAATGACATAAATGTTCCCAAATAGGAATTAAATATATTCTTTTATGTAACTATTGAAATTTATACAGAATATGTAACAACATGAAAAAAAAAGTCAATATATATATTTAGATGAAAAGACCAGGCAATGTAAACTATATAATTATATATTTATAACTATGAAAAAAGACCTACATATATAATAAAGAATGAAGGAATTACTCTAAAAAACTGATAAGAAATAACTTTGGGTAAGTAGGGTTATTGCTATTTTATTCTTTTTAACTTTCTATCTTTTCCAATCTTTCTTTAAGAGAAAGTGTGTTACCTCTTTTAAAGTGTATACATTCCTGATTACCAATAATACACATTCATTTCAGAAAATCTGGAAATAATTTTTTTTAATTAGTCTCCTATAATCCCATCACCTAGAAATTTAATGAGCATCCTTTCAGTTTTTTTGCTATGTACACATCACACATTTTTTCTGATATAATAGAATATACATATACTGTAACCTTTTCTCTCATTATTATGAACATTTCTCTGTACTGATACATATTTGTCACTTCTAATAGCCGTACTGTAACTTATTCAACCTATCCTGTAATTTTGAATTTGAATTGCTTCTAATTGTTTGCTATTATATATATAACTGTAAAACTGTGTTTAAGAGAATACACTCTAAAGTTAACCTCCCAAGGTTCATACAGATCTTCCACTTACTAGCTGTAGAACCTTGGGTAAGTTATTTATTCACCCTATTCCTCAGTAAATGAGTTAAAATGTGTAAAACTCTTTAAAGACATAGCAAGTCTTAGTATGTTCCTCATGTTACCACTTTTACCCAGGGTTCACTCTTGCATTACTACTGGTGGGATGAAATTTAAAGATGAGCTATAATATTAACTACATCATTTTGAAAGAGAAAAAAGGGAAATTTAATACCAAAAAATGGATAAAATATTATCCACTCTTCCAGGCCTTTCTAAGCCTTTCCCAATCTTTATCAACCAATTATGGTTTCCATACACTGAAACACACAGCACTGTACTTGCTCCTTTCTTAGTCATTTGGCATATTCTGTCATGTACTAAATTAATGTGTGTAATGATTATCCCTGTCAGATAAACAACTAAAAGACAAGAATTGTGTCTTATTTATCTTTGTATTTTACTAGCAATCAGCCTTGCACTAACAAGGCATTTAATACTTTTAGAACTGAATGGACTCTGCATTCCAAACCAAGCAACATATCAATCACTTAGAGGAGAAATATTCTAGAGTTCACCATTCTCCAAATTCAGAAAAGTAAAAAGCCAACCAAAAAGATTGGAAAATGCAGACACTAAACTTCATGAAAACAGTGAGGTTTTCTCAGCAAGAGTAAAATCTCTGGGCTTAGCCATAATCTTTTACCTTGCAAAGATTTTTGGTTTTAAAAAAATACTATTTATAAGAAACTTAGATAAAAACATCAATTCTATATTTTAAAAAAATTCTAAAAAGAGTTATCTGACAGTAGTATGATGTAAGTAATCAGCTGAAGTGAGACGGAGAGGAACAGCCAAGGGGGCTCAGCAACTAACTAAATCAGGCTGGTTTACAGGCGAGTCATCCACCCAGACTTACCCTGGTCGTCGCTTAAGAGCCCTCTGGACCATGACTCCTCCACCTTGAATTCCAGGCCCAGGGTTTCCAGAGACAATGGCTGGCCCCAGGGATGGTACATCTGATGTCCTTTCTGTTAGAAAAAAATGGAAATACATTTTTAAAAGATGGTCCTTGTTTATCATCATCAAGTGGCTAGAAGAAAGGCTAAATTAAGCAATGGATAAAATCTCAGTAGCTTCCCAGAAAACCCAGATGCTCATAAGCAGATTGTTCCTCTTGAATTTTACACCAGTGAAAGATTTCCCTGTTACTTCAGTTCCCCCCACTTCAGAGAGTTCAGAAGAGGGAGTACTATATTCTGAAGAATGCACTTTTTAAAAACTTCTAATAGTGACATAATATGAATTTAAGCACACAAAAAATTGCTTTATATATTTCACTCATACAACAAATGCATGTAAATGAGCTCCTTTTATTTATTTGGAAAACACAGAAAAGGCAAAAAATAAAAATCACCTAATTTCCAATATTCAAAAAAATTGATACAGAGTAAGTTCCTTGTTATGGCTCCCTTTTCTGCCCCCTAGTCCCCTCCCCTCTCCTTCCAATTCAATCTCACCCCTCAGAAGTAACCATGGTTAACAGCTGAGCTCACCTTATCTTGTATTTTTCCCTCAGATTACATACATCTCTCAAAGAAAAAACAGGCAAATTTTTTCTTAATAAAAAATGGAATCTTGATCTACAACTTGCTTTTGTCATTTAAATATATACATCATGGATATCTACACATCATATATTTTATTCAACCATTCCCCAATTAGTATTTAAATTGTTTCTGTTTACTATTTTTATTATTATAAGCTTTTTACTTTTCTTTTTTATTATCATAAATAATGCTCCAAGATCACTTACATAGACACTTAAATTCTCTCTTGCTATTTAGGATAGATTCCTAAAGATAAAATTCACTGAGGCCCCCAGAAGGGACTAGCAGTTATCAAAGGGGAGGAGTGGGAGGGAGGGAGGGAGAAGGGGATTGTGGGGTATCATGATTAGTACATATATGTGTGGGGGGTCACGGGGAAGACAGTGTAGCACAGAGAAGACAAGTAGGGACTCTATGGCATCTTACTACACTGATGGACAGTGACTGCAGTGGGGTATGGGGTGGACTCGATAATAAGGGTGAATGTATTAACCACATTGTTTTTCTCGTGAAACCTTTGTAAGAGTGTATATCAATGATACCTTAATAAAAAAAAATATATTCACTGAGTTCAAGCATACAACTGTTTAAAATTGTGATGGATACTGCTAAATTAGGTTCCAAAAAGGCTGCTACAATTTATGCTCCCACTAACAGGAGATGAGAATATCTATGTCCCTCAGTGGCACTGGATATTGTTTTTAATTTTACAAATCTGACAGGTATAAATGATATATTATTTGTTTAACTTGTATTATTTCTTTTTATATTTATTAGCCACCTGAAATCAATTAGTTGGCTCTTCATATCTTCAATATTTTTATGCTAAACATCATGTCTTTTTCTAATGAATTTGTAGGCTCTATCAGTATTAATACTGATATTAAGATCTTTGTCTATTATGTATTACAAATATTTTCTCACCCCCTTTATTTGTCTTTAATTATACAATATTTTGCATTTTCATGTTGTTAAATTTATCAACATTTTCCTAAGCAATTAACTAGATTTCTGTCTTGCTTAGGAAATCTCCCCAACTTCCAGATTATTTCCATATTTTCTTATAATAGTTATTTTCACATGTAGATTTTTTTAGTCCACCTGGAACTTATTGCCTTATACTTACGTGGCATAAAGCAGGATTCTAAATTATTTTCTTCCAAATGGATAGCAAATTATTCTAGTATTATTTGCTGAACACCACCCTTTCCACCCTTTCTCTGAAGTGACTCCTTTATTACACTTTAAGTGTCTACAGATAGTGGATCTCTTTCTATGCTTTTATTCTGTATTAATATACTTTCCTGCTCCTGTGTCAATACTGTACACTTTTGATTACAACAGCTTTATAATACATTTTGATTATCAAATAGGAAAGTCCTTTTTTCCCCATTACTTTGCTTTTGTACATATATAAAAAATATTTTCTTTATTAACATATCATTGATATACAGTCTTATGAAGGTTTCACATGAGCAACATTGTGGTTACAACATTCACCCATATTATCGAGTCCCCCTGCCACACCCCATTGAAGTCACTGGCCATCAGCTAAGTAAGATGCTACAGAGTCACTACTTGTCTTCTCTGTGCTATATACTGTTTTCCCTGTGACCCCCCTATATTATGTATGCTAATCATAATGCTCCTTAATCCCATTCTCCCTCCTTCCCCACCCAACCTCCCCCACCTTTCCCTTTGGTAACTTCTAGTCCCTTCTTGGAGTCTGTTGAGTCTGCTGCTGTTTTATTCCTTCAGTTTTTGCTTTGTTGTTATACTCCACAGATGAGTGAAATCATTTGATACTTTCTCTGCCTGGCTTACTTCACTGAGCATAATACCCTCTAGCTCCATCCAGGTTATTGCAAATGGTAGGATTTGTTTTCTTCTTATTGCTGAATAATATTCCATTGTGTATATGTACCACCTCTTCTTTATCCATTCGTCTACTGATGGACACTTAGGTTGCTTCCATATCTTGGCTACGTAAACAGTGCATATGTCTGTGAATCTGGGATCTTGTTTTCTTTGGGTAAATTCCTAGGAGTGTAATTCCTGGGTCAAATGGTATTTCTATTTTTAGTTTTTTGAGAAACCTCCATTGCTTTCCACAACACTTGAACTAGTTTACATTCCCACCGCAGTGTAGGAGGGGTCTCCTTTCTTCGCATCCTCGCCAGCATTTATTGTTCCTTATCTTTTGTATGTTGGCCATCCTTACTGGTGTGAGGTGATATCTCATTGTGGTTTTAATTTGCATTTCTCTGATGATTAGGGATGTGGAGCATCTTTTCATGTGCCTGTTGGCCATCTGAATTTCTTCTCTGGAGAAGTGTCCAGATCTTCCACCCATTTTTTTAATCAGGTTATTTGTTTTTTGGGTACTGAGGTGTGTAACTTCTTTATATATTTTAGATGTTAACCCTTGTACGATATGCCATTTACAAACATATTCTCCCATAATGTAGGATGCCTTTTGTTCTAATGATGGTGTCCTTTGCTGTACAGAAGCTTTTTAGTTTGATGTAGTCCCCTTTGCTCATTTTGCTTTTGTTTCCCTTGCCCAAGGAGATGTGTTCAGGAAAAAGTTGCTCATGTTTATATGCAAGAGATTTTTGCCTGTGTTTTCTTCTAAGAGTTTTAAGGTTTCATGACTTACATTCAAGTCTTTGGTTCATTTCAAGTTTACTTTTGTGTTTGTGTATGGAGTTAGACAATAATCCAGTTTCATTCTCTTACATGTAGCTGTCCAGTTTTGCCAACACCAGCTGTTGAAGAGGCTGTCAATTCCCCATTATATAGCCAGGGGTCCTCTATCATATATTAATTGACCATATATGCTTGGGTTTATATCTTGGCTCTCTATTCTGTTCCATTGATCTATGACTTTGTTCTTGCACCAGTACCAAATTGTCTTGATTACTGTGGCTTTGTAGTAGAGCCTGAAGTTGGGGAGTAATTCCCCCTTGCTTTATTCTTCCTTCTCAGGATTGCTTTGGCTATTCAGGGTCTTTTGTGGTTCCATATGAATTTTAGAACTATCTGTTCTAGTTCATTGAAGAATGTTGTTGGTATTTTGATAGGGATTGCACTGAATCTATAGATTGCTTTAGGCAAGATGGCCATTTTGACAATATTAATTCTTCCTATCCATGAGCACATGTTCCCTATTATTTTAAACTGACTTCCACTCTGGAACAATGGAATAGATGTACTTTACTCCTCTTGCTAAGTGAAACTAAAAGTCCTTGACATAATATATAAAACACAGGAATACTCTGAAAAGTGAAGAAAATAAGGCAGACCTACTAGGAACCCCAGAACTCAAGGAATGACATGGTGATGAGTTCCCTGGGTTTTCTCTTTGCCTCGTACATCCCAGATATGGAGGTGCAAGTCAGCATCCTGTGAACATGAAGGAGTATAGACAAAAACAGTCCCTCAAATAGTCAAAGAACCAGGAAAAGGGGCAACTTAAGGAAGACAGAAAATTCTTAGACAACAACTACTCTACTCTAGCCAAATACCACAGAAAAACTGTGATCCCACTTGCACCCTGCCAGCAAAGGCTAAGTGGGGAGCTCCAACATCTATCCTTGTGAGGTTGTAACAAGGTACCCCAAGACCCCTTCTGGAATGGTGTCAGAGAAAGCAAAAAGGGTCTTAGAATTTTCGTTTCTACTTGTTAGAAATGAGGGTTGTAACCCACAATGTCCATGAAGACCAGGTAGGAAGATATAACTCCCATCCCCATACAGCAGTAACAAAAAGCCCTCTCCTCAGGTGTCAACAGAGACTAAGGAGGGAACCTGGAATTCTATCTTCACCTAGCAACAACAAGATAGCATTTCCCCTTTCCCTCCTAAAGTTGTGTCAGTGAAAACCAGCTAAGACAGATTTAAGTAAGATCCAATCACATAATAAAAAAATGTCCATTTAAAAAATGACTTCATATCAACGACAACCAGGAAGACCTGAAGTTAAATGAAAAATAATCAACAGATACCAACAAATGTTAGAATTATCTGACAAAGAATTTAAAAGCAGCCATGATAAAAACACCTAAACAAGCAGTTGAAATAAATGAAAGAAATAGTAAACCTCAGCAAAGAAATAGGAGATACAAAGAAGAATCAAAGAGAAGTTTTAGAACTGAAATAAAAGTTTAAGTGGATAAGTCCAACAGCAGAGTGGAGGGAACAAAGGAAACAATCAGTTAAATTGAAGACAGAACACTAGAAATTACCCAATCTAAACAGAGAGAAAATAGAAATGAATGGAAAAAAAAAAAATAAGAGAGCCTCAGAGAACTGGGTAACAAAAACAAACGATTTAATCTTTGTGTTGTTAGACTCCTGGAAAGAAAGGAAAAAGAAGGCAAGGCTGAAAAAATAATGTCTTAAAGCTTCCCAATTTGGCAAGAGATGTAACCTGTAGACTCAAGAGGTTAAGTAAACCCCAAAGAATAAATCTAAAGAAATCCATTCCAACACATCACAACTAAACTTCTAAAAACTAAAAACAAAGTTTTGAAGGTAGCTAGAGAAAAACAATACTTATAGAGGAAAATCAATTCAAATGACAGATTTTTCATCAGAAACCATGGAGACCAAAAGAAAGCAGAATGGTATACTTTTATTTTGAAAGAAAAGAACTGTCAAACCAGAATCCTATATCTAGTGAAACCATCATACTGAAATGAAAGGGAATTCAACACATTCTGTGATGATAGAAAACTAAGGAGAATTTGTCACCAACAGACCTATCTTAAAAGAATGGCTAAACAAAGTTCTCTAAGCACAAAGGGAATTACAAAAGAAGAAATTTTGGAACATCAAGAAGGAAGAAAGAACTCAGTAAGGAAAAATATGGGTAAATCATCAGTAAACTTTCCTTCTCAAATTTTCTAAATTATGTTTGATGGTTGAAGCAAAAATTACAATGCTGATGTTTCTAAATGCATACAAAGGAGCTATTTAAGAAAATTACAAATGGGAAGGTAAAAGGACATAAAGTTAAGATTTCAACACTTTACTGAAACTAGCAAAATGACACCACCAAGAGACTGTGACGAATTTGCATATATAATGTGATACCCACTACAGCTATACAAGGAGATACACTAACAAACATAGAAAAAATCAAAACAGAATTCTAAAGAATGTTCAAATAACCTACAGGAAGGCAGGGAAAAACAGAAACAAAAACAAAAACAGAAAGGAAAAAATAAAATGGCAAACTTAAGCCCTAGCATACCAATAATTTTATTAAATGTAAAGGGTCTAAATATATCAATTAACAGAGAGTGACAGAGTAAATTTTAAAACATGACCTAAGGATACACTGTCTACAAGAAACTCAATTCAAACATAATGGTGGAAGCAGGATGAAAGTGTAAAGATGGAAAAAGGTATACCATGTAAACATTAATCAAGGGAAACCAAGAGTGGCTACATTAATAATGATCAGATGAAATAAATTCTACAGCAAATAAAATTACCAGAGAAAAAGAAGGACATCATGTAATAAAGATTCAATCCACCAAGAAGACATTTGGTATATCTGCACCAGAGCTGCAAAATATTTTAAATAAAACTGATAGAACAGAAAGGGGTAAATAATTATAGGTGGAGACTTCAATGCCCCCTCTCAACAATTGGCAGAATAGAAAAACACCAAAGATACAGAAGATCTCAATGACACCATCAACCAACTGCATCTAACTAACATTCATAGAAGCTTTTCACCCAACAGCAGATAAACATTCTTTTCAAGTGTCCCCAGAACATATACCAAGACAGACCATATTCTGGGCCATTAAGCCGACCTCAATAACTTTTGAAAGAATTTAAATCATAGAGTGCATTCTTTACCCACAATGGAATCAAACTAGAAATCATTAACAGAAAGATAACAGGCAAATCTCCATATACTTGGACACTAAACAACATACTTTAAATGATCAATGAGTCAAAGAGCAAGTCTCAAGGGAAATTAAAAATACACTGCACTAAAATGAAAATGAAAATGCAAATAGTAAAATTTGAAGGACACAGCAAAAGCTGTACTCAGAGGAATTTTATAGCACTAAAATACTTATATTGGAAAAGAGGAAAAGTCAAATCATAAGCTTCTACCCCAAGAACCTAGGAAAAGAAAATAAACTCAAGCAACCAAAAGGAAGGAAATAAGAAGAATATAAATCAATGAATATGCAAACAGAAAAATAAGAAAATGAATGAAACAAAGAGTTGGTTCTGTAAATAAATAAATAAAACTGACAAACCTCTGCAAGACAGACAAAAAGAGAAGACCAAACTACCAGTATTAGGAATGAAAGCAGGGATATCACTGAAGACCCCTAAGAAATAAAGAGATAACTAGGAATACAAAGAATAACTTGCATACATGAATTGGCCAATGTAGACAAAATGGATCAATTCCTTGAGAAACACAAACTAAAACAACTGACTCACAAAATAGATGACTTGAATGTCCCTACAGTTATTATGAAATAGAATTCACAATTTTAAAACTCAAAAAAGGAATCTCTAAGTCCAGATGATTTCATTGTAGAATTCTACCAAACATTTGAAAAATTGACACATATTCCTTTCCTCAAGATACTAATTGAGGGACACTTACCAATTAATCTCATGAAGCTAGTATTACCCTGATAACAAAAACTAAAGACAGTACAAAATAAAACAATAAAAGAGACCAATATTCCTCATGAAAAGATACAAAAATCCTTAACAAATACTATTCAGCAATTTTAGCAAACAGAATTTGGCAATTTGGAAAAAAATTACACAGTATGACCAAATGTGATTTATTCTAGGAAAACAAACTGTTCAATACTTAAAAATCAACCAGTGTAAGATGGACAGTGACTGCAGTGGGGTATGGGGGGACTCGATAATAAGGGTGAGTGTAGTAACCACATTGTTTTTCTTGTGAAACCTTCAAAAGAGTGCATATCAATGATACCTTAACAAAAAAAATCAATCTGTGTAATTAGACATTTTAACAGGCTAAGAAAAATAACACATGGTCTTATCAACCTATGCATAAAAAACATTTAATAAACTTTAACACCCATTCCTAATAAAAACTCAAGAAAAATAGGAAAAGAGGGAAATGTCAACCTGATTTTTAAAAATCTACAAAACAAAAACCCTAAAGCTAACACTACATGCTTAATGGTGAAAAACAATGCTTTCTTCCTAAGATTGGGAACTAGGCAAAAATGTACCCACTCTTCACTTATTCATAGTATGGGAAGTTCTAGTCAATGCTAAATACAATAAAAGGCATACAGATCAAAAAGGAAAAAATAAAACTGTCCCCATTTGCAGATGACATGACTGCCTTTTTAGAAAATCCTAAGGAATCTACCAAAAAAGCTTCTAGAACAAATAAGTGCACTCAGCAAAGTTACTGGAGACAAGATAAATAGGCAAAAATGTTTTTTCTATATACAGACACCAAAATTTAAAATACAAAACCATTTATAATCATTAAAAAATATATATTTAAGTGTAAATCTAATAAACACACAAGACTTGTATGCTGATAACTTCTACGCTGATGACAGCAATAAGATGATCTAAATAAATGGAAGGACATACCATGATCATGAACTGAAAGACACAACATAGTAAAGATGTCAATTCTCTTCAAACTGATAAACAGGTTTAATGTAAGTACTATCAAAATTCTACTAAGATGTTTTCGTAAATATAAGTGAGATTAAAATTTACATGGGAAGATAAACAACTATATTAACTAAAACAATTTTGACAAAGAAAAAGTGGGAAGAATCAGTGTATCCAATTTCAAGACTTACACAGCTACAGTATTCAAGACTGTGTGGTCTTGGGAGAGGGCCACATAATGGAACTCAGAAACAGACCAACACAAATTGCCCTTCTGACAAAAGTACAAAAGCAACTCAAAGAGGAAAGCCCTTTCAATAAATGGTGCTAGGGCAACTAGACATCTGAAGGCCAAAAAATGAGCCTCAATCTAAGCTTCACCCCTTATACAAAAATTAATCAAAATGGAATACAGACTTAAATGTAGAATGTAAAATTATGTAACATCTAGAGAAAACTTAGAAGAAAATCTTCAGAATCTAGGCTAAGCAGAGTTCTTAAGACTTGGCACCAAAAGCATGATCTATGAAAGGAAAAACTGATAAATCAGACTTCATTAAAATTAAAAACTTCCTCCGTGAAAGACTGTCAGAGGATGAAAAGACAAGTTACAGTGGGAGAAAACACTGCAAAGGAGGACTCTTATCTAGAATATAAAAATAACTCTCAAAACTCAACAGTAAAAAAGCAAATGGTCTGATTACAACATAGGCAAAAGACATGAAGACAGTTCCCCCAGAAAACAAATGGCAAATAAGCATATGAGAGTATGCTGAACATCACTAGTGATAAGGGAAATGCAAATTAAAATATACTATATACCTACCAGAATTTGTAAAATAAAAAATAATGGATACCAAATGTTGGGAAGACTACAGAAAAAACAAATCACTTATACATTGCTGGTGAGAATGTAATATACTACAGTCACTCCAGAAAACAGTTTGGGAGTTTCTTTAGAAACAAAACACATGGGGGCAGAGAAAAAGATGGCGGAACAGGAAGACAAGGAGGAAACCTCCTTCCAAAAACACATAAAAGAGGAAAATACAGCAAATACAACCGCACCTGAAAATGACCTAAACTGCAGAACAGACCACCTATACCTGGGAAAGAAGAGAGGACCACATAGAAAACGGTGAGGTGGCAAAGCCGAGATCCAGTGGAACCCAAGCCCTCCCTCACACCAGCCTACAGGCAGGAGAAAGAGGAACAGAGTGGGAAGAGGGTAGAAGCCAGGATCACTGTATACCTGGCCCTGAAGATCTACTCTGGAAGCATGAGCTGGGTTCTGGTGAGTAGTGGGACTGAACATCAGGGAGGGACAGGTGGAACACTCTGGGAGGCTGAGACTCCAGCCAGGGTGGGAGGACAGGCACGCTTCACCTGTCCTAAGACCAACTGCAGAAGCTGCAGTTTGAAAGACCTGCCAGCAGTGGGATTGGCAGAGGGGCAAGGGTTGGATGGAACTCTCTCCTCAGGAGAAAGGGCGGGTGGAGGACATCCCCTAAGCCCTCCCTCAGCCCAACAGTTCAGGAACTCTTGAGAGTCCCAGGTGCTCCATCCCCCTCACTGATTATTGCAGCCCCAAGGCTCCTGCCTGTGCCAATACCAGCAGCCAACCCACTCAGCCCAGTAGCAGCATCAGACATTGCTGCCTGTCAGGCAGAAAGAGAATCTCCCAGCTTTACCAGCCCTATTTCAGCCCAACCAGGAAGTTGCCTGCAGGAACCAGCCCGAAGAACTCCATCCTCCCCAGGGCTGTCCAAACCCAGTACTGTGCATCCAGCCCGGGCAGAGTCACACATCAACCTGCCATTAGCCCCATTAACACAGCAGCTCCGCAATTGCTGCAGGACATGCAGAGAGTGGCCCACCCACAGGGATCCCAGCAGACTTCTGCACTGATCACAAAGGCAGCGGTTGAAACTAACTGCTAGCACAGATTCAGACCACTACAGAAGACAGACAGAAAGGTAGCAGCCCCACCCACTGCATGCCAACAACTGGGGCTCCTGCAAAGTAGAACTACACACTGGAGAGTAAAGAATCTTGAGCTTCTTGGCAGCACAGGACACCTTCTTTATAAAGCTATTACTCTATAGGCCAGGAAGCACAGCAGAACCACCTAATATAAAAAAAGAAATACAGAAATCCTGACAAAACCAGGTGGCAGAGGAATCTGTTCCAAACAAAACTACAGGACAGGACACCCGAAAGAGGGCTAAATGAAACAGAGATCACCAATCTTCTTGTTAAAATTTTCAAAATAAAAGTCATAAACATGCCCACTGATTTACAGAAAAATATTCAAGATCTCAGGGAGGACTTCAACAAAGAGACAGAAGACCTGAAAAGAGACACTCAGAGCTGAAGAATACAGTACCTGAAATGAAACCTACAATGGAGGGATTTAAGAGTAGATTGCTGCAGGTAGAGGAGAGAGTTAATGAGATGGAAAGTAGAGAACAGTAGAACAACGAAGTTGAGAAACAGAGAGAAAAAAGGATCTCTAAGAATGAAAGAATAATAACACAGCTATGTAACCAATCCAAATTGAACAATACTTGCATAATAGGGGTACCAGAAGGCGAACAGAGAGACAAAGGGAAAAGTCCCTTTGAATACACAGCTGTTGAAAACTTCCCCAATCTGGGGAAGGAAATAGACACTCAGGTCATAGAAGTACAGAGAGCCCCAAACAAAACGAATGCCAGGAAGACAACACCAAGACACTTAATAATAAACATGGCAAAGATCAAGGACAAGCAGAGAGTAGTGAAAGCAGCCAGAGAGAGAGAAAAAGATTACTTATAAAAGGAAACACCATCAGGTTATCAGTAGACTTCTCAGCAAAAACTTTACAGGCCAGAAAGGAGTGACATGCTATATCTAATGTACTGAAACAGAGGAACCTCCAACCAAAAATCCTCTACCCAGCAAGAGTATCATGTAACTTTGAAGCAAGATTAAACAATGTCCAGATAAACAAAAGGTGAAGGAATTCACAACCACTAAGCCGTCTTACAGGATATGTTAAAAGGACTGCTGTAGATGGAAATGTCCCTAAGGCTAAATAGTTTCCACCAGTGAAAATTAAACCACAGTGAAGTATAACAACAAAGCAAAACCGAAGGAACAGAACAGCTGCAGACTCACAGACTCCAAGGGACTAGCAGTTACCCAAAGGGAAGGGGCTGGAGAGAGTGGAGAGGGAGGGAGAAGGGGATTAAGGAGCATTATAATTACCACACACAACACAAATAAATCATGGAGAAGGCAGTGTAGCATGGAAAAGACAGGTAATAACTCCATAGCATCTTACCATGCTGATGAACAGTGACTGCAGTGGGATGGGGGGAGACTCGATAATATGGGTGAATGTTGAAACCACAATGTTATTCATGTAAAACCTACATAAGATTGTATATCAATGATACATTAACTTTAAAAAAAAAAGAAAAAGAAACCCACAGTAAAGGTAGTAGACCAATTAATTACCAAGGAAGTATGAAATTAAAGCAAATGAAGCAAAATCAACTATACACAAAATCAGTCAAGGGATACACAGAAAGTGCAGATTAAGGGCATCTAATATAAAAAGTTTGGAGAAGGAAGAAAAAGGAAAAGAAGTACTTTTTTACTGTGTGTGAAATAGAGTAAGGAGCAATTTAAGATAGACTGCTATAAGGAAGCTCTCCTTGAACCTTTGTAACCATAACTCTAAAGTCTACAATAGATACATATAAAAAAATTTTTTAAGAGAAATCCAATCACAAGACTAAAGAAAGCTATCAAATAACAAGAGAAGAGTATAAGAGAGGAAGAAAGGAACAAAGAGCAGTAAAAACACCCAGAAAAAAATTAATAAAATGGCAATAAATACATATCTATCAATAATCACATTAAATGTAAATGAGCTTAAAGCACCAAAAGACAAAGAGTGGCAGAACAGATAAAGAAACAAGACCCATCTATATGCTACCTACAGGAGACTCATTTCAGACCCAAAGACATACACAGACTAACAGCACAGGGATGGAAAAAGATATTTCACACAAATAATAGGGAGAAAAAGCAGCAATACACAAAATAGATTTCAAAACAAAGTAACAAGAGACAAAGAAGGACATTTCTTAATGATAAAAAGGTCAGTCCAACAAGAGGATATAATCATTGTAAAATATCTATGCACCCAACATAGAATAGAAGTACCTAAACATGTAAAACAAATACTAACAGAATTAAAGGGAGAAATAAATTGCACCACATTCATTTTAGGAGACTTTAACACACCATTCACATCGACAGACAATTCAATATGACAGAAAGTAAATAAGGAAACAGAGGCAACGAACAATACATAAGGTCAACACAGTAAGATGGACTCAACAGGTATGTATAGAACTGCACCCAAAAGCAGCAGGATACACATTTTTCTCAAGTACACATGGAACATTCTCCAGAATAGATCACATATGAGGCCATAAAATGAGCATCAATAAATTCAAAGACTGAAATTTTATCAAGCAACTTCTTAGACCACAATGGTATGAAACTAGAAATAAATTATACAAGGAAAACAAAAAAGCCTACAAACACATTAAGACTAAACAACATGCTTCTAAATAACCAATGTTCAAAAACCAAATCAAAACAAAAATCTAGCAATATATGGGGACAAATGGAAACAAAAATACAACAACCCAAAATCTGTGGGATGCAGCAAAGATAGTTCTAAGAGGGAAGTCATATCAATACAGGCCTACCTAAAAAAACAAGAACAATCCCAAATAAACAGTCCAAACCAACAATTAAAGAAACTGGAAAAACAAGAACAAATGAAACCCACAGTTAGAAACAGAGGGACATAATAAAGATCAGAGCATAAATAAATAAAAGAGTGAAGAATAAAATAACAGAAAAAAAATCAATGAAACCAGGAGCTGGTTCTTTGAGAAAATAAAAATAGATAAACCCCTACCCAGACTTATCCAGAAAAAAAGAGACACTACACACATAAACAAAATCAGACACAAAGAAGGAATAATCACAATGGATATCACAGCAATACAAAGAACCATTAAATATATTATAAACAATTATATGACAATAAATTTGACAACATAAGAGAAATGAATAACTTCCTAGAAAAATAGAAGCTTCCAAGATTTGCCCAGAAAAAAATATATATATAAAAAAAAAGACCCAGAAAGGAAGAGAACATCTGAATAGGCCAATAGGCCAATTACCATAGTGATATTGAACTGATAATTAAAAACTACCAAAAAACAAATTCCAGTTCCAGATAGCTACACAGCTGAATTCTAAGAAACATTTAAAGTAGAGCAAACACCATCCTGCTTTTCTTAAAATTTTTAAATAAAATTTCCTTATAAAGATATTATGGATATACACTCCTATGTAGGTTTCACATGAAAAAATGTGGTTACTAAATTCACTCATATTATCGAGTCCCCCCCCCCATATCCCTTGGCAGTCACTGTCCATCAGTGTAGTAAGATGCCACAGTCACTACTTGACTTCTCTGTGCTAAAGAATCTTCCCCATGATCCCCCACACAACATGTGAACTAATTATAATACCCCTCACTCACCTTCTCCATCCCTCCACACCCATTCTAGTCCACCCCTCCCTTTTGGAAGACACTGATAGTCCCTTTTTGGAGTCTGTGAGTCTCCTGCTATTTTGTTCCTTTAGTTTTACTTCAATATTATACTCCACAAATACGGGAAATCATTTCATATTTGTCTTTCTCTGCCTGGCTTATTTAACTGAGAATAATACCTTCTAGCTGCATCCATGTTGTTGCAAATGGTAGGATTTGTTTCTTTCCTATGGCTGAATAGTATTCCATTGTGTATATGTACCACATCCTCTTTATCTATTCATCTACTGATGGACACTTGGGTTGCTTCCATTTCTTGGCTATTGTAAACAGTACTGCAGTAAACATAGGGGTGCATATGTCTTTTAGAATCTGAGAACCTATATTCTTTGGGTAAAAGGAGTGGAATTCCTAGGTCAACTGGCATTTCTATTTTTAGTTTAAGGAACTCCATATTCCATTCCACAATGGTGGAACTAGTTTACATTCCACCAGCAGTGTAGAAGGGTTCCCGTTGCTCTGCATCCTCACCAGCATTTGTTCTTCTGAGACTTTTTGATGCTGGCATCCTAACTGGTGCGAGGTGATACCTCATTGTGGTTTTAATTTGCATTTCTCTGATAATTAGTGATGTGGAGCATCTTTTCATGTGCTTGTTGGTCATCTGAAAAACTTCTTTGGAGAAGTGTCTGTTCATATCCTTCACCCATTTTTTTAATAGGGTTATTTGCTCTTCGGGTGTTGAGGCGTGTGAGTTCTTTATGTATTTTGGGTGTTAACCCCTTCTCAGATATGTCGTTTACAAATATATTCTCCCATACTGTACGATGTCTTTTTGTTCTGCTGATGGTGTCCATTGCTGTACAGCTTTTTAGCATGATGTAATCCCATTTTTTCATTTATGTTTGCATTTCCCTTGTTTGAGGAGATGAGTTCAGAAAAAAAGTTACTCATATATATATATACTCAGGAGATTTTCACCTATGTTTCCTTCTAACCGTTTTATGGTTCCATGACTTACATTCAGGTACTGGATCCATTTTGAGTTTACCTGTCTCTATGGGGTTAGACAATAATCCAGTTTCATTCTGTTGCATGTAGTTGTCCACCTTGGGAACACCAGCTGTTGAAGAGGCTGTCATTTCCCCATTGTATGTTCATGGATCTTTTATCATATATTATTGATCACAGTATGTGCCATTGGTCTACGGATCAGTTCTTGTGCCACTACCAAATTGTCCTGATTCCTGTGACTTTGTAATAGAGTTTGAAGTCACGGGGCATAATTCACCCTACACCCCCCAATTTTTTCTTCCTTCTCAGGATTGTTTTGGCTATGTGGGGTCTTTTGTGATTCCATATGAATTTTAGAACTATTTTCTCTAGTTCAATGAAAAATGCTGTAGGTATTTTGATGGGGATTGCATTGAATCTGCAGATTGTTTTAGGCAGGATGGCCGTTTTGATAATATTAATTCTTCCTATCCATGAGTACAGGACGTATGTCCACTTACTGCTATTTTCTTTTATTTCTCTCGTGAGTGTCTTCTGGTTTTCAGGGTATATGTCTTTCATGAAGTTGGTAAGGATTACTCCTAGGTATTCTATCCTTTTGATGCAATTGTGAATGGAACTGTTTTCCTGATTTTTATTTCTGCTAGTTCATCATTAGTGTACAGGAATGCAACAGATTTCCGTGTATTAATTTTGTATCCTACAACTTTGCTGAATTCAGATATTAGTTCTAGTAGTTTTGGAGTGGATTATTTAGGGTTTTTTATGTACAATACCATGACATCTGCAAACACTGACAGTTTAAATTCTTCTTTACTAACCTGGATGCCCTTTATTTCTTTCAGTTGTCTGATTGCCACAGCAAGGACCTCCAAAACTATGTTGAATAAAAGTGGAGAGAGTGGGAATCCTTGTCTTTTTCGTCATCTGAAAGGAAAAACTTTCAGGTCCTCACTGTTGAATATGATGCTGACTGTGGGTTTGTCATATAACGCCTTTATTACATTGAGGTACTTGCCCTCTATACCCATTTTGCAGAGAGTTTTTACCATGAATGGATGTTGAATTTTGTCAAATGCCTTTTCAGCATCTATGGAGATGATCATGGATGGGGTTTTTGTCCTTCATTTTGTTGATGTCATGGATTTTAGAATCCTTGCATCCCTAGGAGGATTCTCACTTGATCATTACGTATGATCTTTCTGATGTATTTTTGAATTGAGTTTACTAATATTTTGTTGAGTATTTTTGCATCTTTGTTAATCAGGGATAATGGTCTGTACTTTTTGTTTTTTGTGGTGTCTTTGCCTGGTTTCAGTATTAGAGTGATGCTGGATTCATAGAATGCGACTGGACATATTCCCTCCTCTTCTACTTTTTGGAGAACTTTAAGGAGGGTGTGTTTTAGATCTTCACTAAATCTTTGATAAAATTCAGTGGTGAAGAACAGAGGAGACAAGATGGCAGCGTGCGAAGAGCAGCAGAAATCTCCTCCCAAAACCAGATATATTTTTAAAAATACAACTATTCCCAAAAGAGAGACCTGAAGATACAGTACAAAAGCCAGACTACATTTACACCTGCAAGAACCCAGTGCCTCACGAAGGGGGTAAGATACAACCGCAGCCCGGTGGGACCGGAGCGCCACCCCCACCCCAGCTCCCCAGTGGGAGGAGAGGAGTCAGAACGGGGAGGGAGAGGGAGCCCAGGACTGCTAAATACCGAGCCTTGGCCACCCGCACTGGGTGCAGAGACACATAGTGTGTGGGGTGCTGGATACTAGGGAAACTGCACAGCAAAATCTGCAAGTGGGTCCCCGCAGCCGGTGCCCCTGGGAGAAAAGAAAAGCTATTGCTCTTTGAAAGTCCTAAAGGGACAGGAGCCTCACAGCTGGATGGAAGCACCCCAGCACACTCAGACCAGCTGCTGGGAATCCTGGGGAACACCAGTCGCCCTAAACCCCTGGGCAGCAGCACTACTTGGAGACCCCTCAAGGCGACAAACAGCCTCCCGTCCGTTACCCCTCCGGCGTGGCCCTGCCATAGCGTAACAGCAACCTGAGGCCGGCCACACCCACAGCAGCTGCCTGGGCCAGACTTAGAGGCCCCATCTCCGCACAGCTGCCCAGCACAAGCCGCTAGGGGTCGCCGTTCTCAAAGGAGAGGAAGGCCACAAACTAGCAAGAAGGAAAGTTCTCCCAGCTGACACACGTGCCAACTCCACACAACTACCTCTATCACCATGAAAAGGCAGAAGAATTTGACCCAGACCAGACTAACAGAGACAACCCCTGAGAAGAATCTTGGGGAGATAGACATAACCAATCTTCCTGAAAAAGATTTCAAAATAAAGGTTATAACCATGCTGATGGAGCTGCAGAGAAAAATGTAAGAGCTAACTGACAACATAAGGAGTAAGACTACACAAATAAAACAATCTCTGGAAGGATTTAAAAGCAGAATGGACGAGATGCAAGAGGCCGTCAATGGAACAGAAACCAGAGAACAGGAACACACAGAAGCTAACGAAAGAGAGATAAAAGGATCTCCAGAAATGAAACAATATTAAGAGAACTGTGTGACCAATCCAAAAGGAACAATATCCGCATTATATGGGTACCAGAAGAAGAAGAGATAGAAAAAGGAATAGAAAGTGTATTTGAAGAAATAATTGCTGAAAACTTTCCAAACTGGGGAAGGAAATAGTCACTCAGACCATGGAAGTACACAGAACTCCCAACAGAAGGGACCCAAGGAGGACAACACCAAGACACATAATAATTAAAATGCCAAAGATCAAGGACAAGGACAGGGTTTTAAAGGCAGCTAGAGAGAGGAAAAAGGTCACCTACAAAGGAAAACCCATCAGGCTATCATCAGACTTCTCAACAGAAACCTTACAGGCCAGAAGACAATGGCATGATATATTTAATGCAACGAAACAGAAGAGCCTTGAACCAAGAATACTGTATCCAGCATGATCATTTAAATAAGAAGGAGGCATTAAACAAATCCCAAACAAAAGTTGAGGCAATTTGCCTCTGACAAACCACCTTAACAGGGTATTTTAGAGGGACTGCTCTAAATGGGAGCACTCCTAACGCTTAATACATGTCATGAGAGAAAATAAAATCACAGTAAAGAAAGCAGACAAACCAAATACTAACTAAAGGCAAAAAATAGAATAAACTACCCACAAAAGCAGTCAAAGGAAACAAAAAAGAGCACAGAATAAAACATCCAATATATAAAGAATGGAGGAGGAGGAATAAGAAGAGAGAGAAATAAAGAAACATCAGACAGTGTTTATAATAGCTCAATAAGTGAGTTAAGTTAGACAGTAAGATAGTAAAGAACCTAACCTGGAACCTTTGGTAACCACGAATCTAAAGCCTGCAATGGCAATGAGTACATATGTTTCAATAAACACCCTAAATGTAAATGGACTGAATGCACCAATCAAAAGACACAGAGTAATAGAATAGATAAAAAAAGCAAGACCCATCTATATGCTGCTTACAAGAGACTCACCTCAAACCCAAAGACATGCACAGACTAAAAGTCAGGGGATGGAAAAAGATATTTCATGCAAACAATAGGGAGAAAAAAGCAGATGTTGCAGTACTAGTATCAGACAAAATAGACTTCAAAACAAAGAAAGTAACAAGAGATAAAGAAGGACATTACATAATGATAAAGGGCTCAGTCCAACAAGAGGATATAACCATTCTAAATATATATGCACCCAACACAGGAGCACCAACATATGTGAAAGAAATACTAACAGAATTAAAGGAGGAAATAGAATGCAATGCATTCATTTTAGGAGACTTCAACACACCACATACTCCAAAGGACAGATCCACCAGACAGAAAATAAGTAAGGACACAGAGGCACTGAACAACACACCAGAACAGATGGACCTAACAGACATCTATAGAACCCTACATCCAAAAGCAATAGAACACACATTCTTCTCAAGTGCACATGGAAAATTCTCCAGAATAGACCATATACTAGGCCACAAAAAGAGCCTCAGTAAATTCGAAAAGATTGAATCCTACCAACCAACTTTTCAGACCACAAAGGTATAAAACTAGAAATAAATTGTACAAAGAAAGCAAAAAGGCTCAGAAAACACATGGAGCCTTAACAACATGCTCCTAAATAGTCAATAGATCAATGACCAAATTAAAATAGAGATCAAGCAATATATGGAAACAAATGGCAACAACAACACAAAGCCCCAACTTTGGTGGGAAGCAGTGAAAGCAATCTTAAGAGGAAAGTATATAGCAATCCATGCATCTTTAAAGAAGGAAGAACAATCCCAAATGAATAGTCAAAGTCAAAACTATTGAAATTGGAAAAAGAAGAATAAATGAGGCCTAAAGTTGGCAGACGGAGGGACATAATAAATATCAGGGAAGAAATAAATAAAATTGAGAAGAATAAAACAATAGAAAAAAATCAGTGAAACCAAGAGCTGGTTTTGAGAAAATAAACAAAATAGATAAGCCTCTAGCCAGACGTAATAAGAGAAAAAGAGAATCAACACACATCAACAGAATCAGAAACGAGAAAGGAACAATCACGACAGACGCCACAGAAATACAAAGAATTATTAGAGAATACTATGAAAACCTATATGCTAACAAGCTGGAAAACCTAGAAGAAATGGACAATTTCCTAGAAAAATACAACCTTCAAAGACTGACCAAGGAGGAAACAGAAAATCTAAACAGACCAATTACCAGCAACAAAATTGAAGCAGCAATTTAAAAAACTACACAAGAACAAAACCCCTGGGCCAGATGGATTTACCGCAGAATTTTATCAGACATACAGAGAATATATAATACCCATTCTCCTTAAAGTTTTCCAAAAAATAGAAGAGGAGGGAATACTCCCAAACTCATTCTATGAAGCCAACATCACCCTAATACCAAAACCAGGCAAAGACCCCACCAAAAAAGAAAACTACAGACCAATATCCCTGATGAGCGTAGATGCAAAAATACTCAACAAAATATTAGCAAACCAAATTCAAAAATACAGCAAAAGGATCATACACCATGACCAATTGGGATTCATCCCAGGGATGCAAGCATGGTACAACATTCGAAAACCCAGAAGCATCATCCACTACATAAACAAAAAGGACAAAAAGCACATGATCGTCTCCATAGATGGTGAAAAAGAATTCGACAAAATTCAATGGGTATCCAATCATGATAAAAACTCTCAACAAAATGGGTACAGAGGGCAAGTACCTCAACATAATAAAGGCCAAATATGATAAACCCACAGATAACATGATACTGAACACCAAGAAGCTGAAAACTTTTCCTCTGAGATTGGGAACAAGACAAGGATGCCCACTCTCCCCACTGTTATTCAACATAGTACTGGAGGTCCTAGCCACAGCAATTAGACAAAACAAAGAAATACAAGGAATCCAGATTGGTAAAGAAGAAGTTAAACTGTCACTATTTACACATGACATGATATTGTACATAAGAAACCCTAAAGACTCCACTCCAAAACTAGTAGAACTAATATCAGAATTCAGCAAAGTTGCAGGATACAAAATTAATACACAGAAATCTGTGGCTTTCCTATACACTACCAATGAACTAATAGAAAGACAAATCAGGGAAACAATTCCATTCCCAATGGCATTAAAAAGAATAAAATACCTACGAATAAACCTAACCAAGGAAGTGAAAGACCTATACCCTGAAAACTACAGGAAACTCTTAAGAGAAATTAAAGAAGACACTAACAAATGGAAACTCATCCCCTGCTCTCGGCTAGGAAGAATATCGTCAAAATAAGCATCTTGCTCAAACCAATCTACAGATTCAACGCAATCCCTATCAAATTACCAACAGCATTCTTCAACGAACTGGAACAAATAGTTCAAAAATTCATATGGAACCACCAAAGACCCCGAGTAGCCAAAGCAATCCTGAGAAGGAAGAATAAAGTGGGGGTGATCTCGCTCCCCAACTTCAAGCTCTACTACAAAGCCACAGTAATCAAGACAATTTGGTACTGGCACAAAAACAGAGCCACTGACCCATGGAACAGAAGAGAGACTCCAGACATTAACCCAAATATATATGGTCAATTAATATATGATAAAGAACCCATGGACATACAATGGGGAAATGACAGCCTCTTCAACAGTTAGTGCTGGCAAAACTGGACAGCTACATGTAAGAGAATGAAACTGGATCACTCTCTAACCCCCCACACAAAAGTAAATTAGAAATGGATCAGAGACCTGAATATAAGTCATAAAACCATAAAACTCTTAGAAAAAAACATAGGCAAAAAACTCTTGGAAATAAACATGAGTGAATTCTTCATGAACATATCTCCCCGGGCAATGGAAACAAAAGCAAAAATGAACAAGTGGGACTATATCAAGCTGAAAAGCTTCCGTACAGCAAAGGACACCACCAATAGAACGAAAAGGCATCCTACAGTATGGGAGAATATATTCATAAATGACAGATCCGATAAAGGGTTGACATCCAAAATATATAAAGAGCTCATGCACCTCAACAAACAATAAGCAAATAAGCAAATTAAAAAATGGGCAGAGAAGCTGAACAGACAGTTCTCCAAAGAAGAAATTCAGAAGGCCAACAGACACATGAAAAGATGCTTCACATTGCTTGTCATCAGAGAAATGCAAATTAAAACCGCAATGAGATATCACCTCACACCAGTAAGGATGGCCACCATCCAAAAGACAAACAACAACAGATGTTGGTGAGGTTGCAGAGAAAGAGGATCCCTCCTACACTGCTGAAGGGAATGTAAATTAGTTCAACCATTCTGGAAAGCAATGTGGAGGTTCCTCAAAAAGCTCAAAATAGACATACCATTTTACCCAGGAATTCAACTTCTAGTAATTTACCCTAAGAATACAGCATCCCAGTTTGGAAAAGACAGATGCACCCCTATGTTTATAGCAGCACTATGTACAATAGCCAAGAAATGGAAGCAACCTAAGTGTCCATCAGTAGATGAATGGATAAAGAAGATGTGGTACATATACACAATGGAATATTATTCAGCCATAAGAAGAAAACAAATCCTACCATTTGCAACAACATGGATGGAGCTAGAGGGTATTATGCTCAGTGAAATAAGCCAGGCGGAGAAAGACAAGTACCAAATGATTTCATTCATCTGTGGAGTATAAGAACAAAGAAAAAATGAAGGAACAAAACAGCAGCAGAATCACAGAAACCAAGAATGGACTAACACTAACCAAAGGGAAAGGGACTGGGGAGGATGGGTGGGAAGGGAGAGATCAGGTCGGGGAAAAGGAAAGTGGGCATCACAATTAGCATGTATAATGAGAGGGGTGGGGGGTACAGGGAGGGCTGTGCAACACAGAGATATATTGATTCTACAGCATCTTACTATGCTTATGTACAGTGACTGTAATGGGGTTTGCGGGGGGGAACTTGGTGAAGGGGGTAGCTTAGTAAACATAATGCTCTTCATGTAATTGTAGATTAATGATACCAAAAAAAACCACAAAAAACAAACAAACAAAATGACAGTATACAAAGACACCTTCTTAAAGCCAGAAAGAAATAAAAATATTTTTAAGGGGGTTTTTCAGGCATAGATCCTTTGACAGTCTGGTGAAGCCTCTGTATTGTGTTTTCAAATGAGTGCAATAGAATAATGGAGGTAACAACAAAGGAAATCAATTATATTTCAGTACAGCATCAAAATATTAAGCAAAAGTATGACATAATAATACATGTGCTTCTTTGTTGATGCATTAAATAATATCTAGCAGCGGGTGTAACAACTATCTTAATTTTGAAGTACTGTAGCGGTATAAGTGTAAACACATTTAAAATAACTGTGCCAACTGTAACCTGAAGGAAAAAGGCAAAATCACAGTACTGCTGTTCCACTGCACAGTGTAGCTTGCATTCATAATGGAAGAAAGTGCTAGATTCCGCTTAGAGGTTAGTGAAAATAAAGGCCTATTTTTTCCCATCAAAAAAAAAAAAAAATTCAAAGGTGAAGCCATCTGGTCCAGATGTTTTCTCTTGGGTAGTTTTTTGATTACCAATTCAATTTTCTTCCTGGTAATTGGTCTGTTCAGGTATTTTTTCTTCCTGGGACAGCCTTGGAAGGTTGTATTTTTCTAGAAAGTTGTCCATTTCCTCTAGGTTATCCACTTTGTTAGCTTATAATTTTTCACTGTATTCTCTAATAATTCTTTGTATTTCTGTGGTGTCTGTAATGATTTTTCCTTTCTAATTTGATTCTGTTTATGTGGGTAGACTCTTTTTTACTTGAGGAGTCTGTCTAGGGGTTTTTCTATTTTGATTATTTTATCGAAGAACCAGCTTATACTTTCAGTGATTCCTTCTATTGTTTTATTCTTCTTGATTTTATTTATTTATGCTCTAATCTTTATTATATCCCTCCTTCTACTGACTTTGGGCCTCATTTCTTCATCTTTTTCTAGTTTCGTTCATTGTGCATTGAGACTGTTCATATGGGATTGTTGTTCTGTCCTGAGGTAGGCCTGTATTGCACTATACTTTCCTCTTAGCACGGCCTTCGCTGCATCCTACAGATCTTACGGTGTTGAATTATTGTTGTCATTTGTCTCCATATATTGCTTGATCTGTCTTTATTTGGTCATTGATCCATTGATTATTTAGGAGAGTGTTATGAAGCCATGTTTGTGGGACTTTTCATTTTCTTAGTATAATTTATATCTTATTTCATACCTTTGTGGTCTGAGAAAACAGTTGGTACAGTTTAAATCTTTTTTAATTTACTGAGGCTCTTTTTGTGGCCTAGTACATGATCTACTCTTGAAAATGTTCCATGTGCACTTGAGAAGAATGTGTATCCTGCTGCTTTTGGGTGTAGAGTTCTGTAGATGACTGTTAGGTCCACATGTTCTAAAGTGTTGTTCAGTGCCTCTGTCTCCTTACTTATTTTCTGTCTGGTTGATCTGTCCTTCAGAGTTAGTGGAGTGTTGAAGTCTCCTAGAATAAATGCATTTGCATTCTATTTCCCCCTTTAATTCTGTTAGTATTTGCTTGACATATGTAGGTGCTCCCGTGTTGGGTGCATAGACACTTATAATAGTTATATATTCATTTTGGATTGACCCTTTATCAATACGTAATGTCCTTTGTCTCTTATGAGTTTCTTTGTTTAGAAGTCTATTTTATCTGATACAAGTACCGCAACTCCTGCTTTTCTCTCTCTATTAGTTGCATGAAATATCTTTTTCCATCTCTTCACTTTTAGTCTGTGTATGTCTTTGGGTTTAAAGTCAGTCTCTTCTAGGGAGCATATAGATGGGTTTGGATTTTTTATTCATTCAGTGACTCTTTGTCTTTTGCTTGGTGCATTCAGACCATTTACATTTAGGGAGATTATTGAGAGGTATGTACTTACTGCCATTGCAGGATTTACATTCATGGTTACCAAATGTTCAAGGTTAACTTCCTTACTACCTAAGAGTCTAACTTAACTCACTTAATATGCTATTACAAACACAATCTAAAGGTTCTTTTTTTTCCCCTTTTTCTTTGTCCTCTATTCTTTATGTATTAGGTATCATATTATGTACTCTTTTCTATCCCTTGACTGTCTTTGGAGGTAGTTGACTTTATTTTGCATTTGCTTAGTAATTAACTGTTCTACTTTCTTTACTGTGGTTTTAATACCTCTGGTGACAATTATTAAACCTTACGAACACTTCCACCTAATACAGTCCCTCCAAAATACACTGTAGAAACAGTTTGTGGGAGGTAAATTCTCTCAGCTTTTGCTTATCTGGAAATCGTTTAATCCCACCTTCAAATATAAATGATAAACTTGCCAGATAAAGTATTATTGGTTCAAGACTCTCCCGCTTCATTGCATTAAATATGTCATGCCACTCCCTTCTGCCCTGTAAGGTTTCTGCTGGGAAGTCTGATGATAACCTAATAGGCTTTCCTTTGCATGTGATCTTTTTTTCTCTCCATAGCTGCTATTAAAAATAGGTCATAGGGGACACAGAGATTCAAGATGGTGGCCTGAGAGGTGAGATAGAGAAATCCTACCAAACCACAAATAGTACGAAAAAACAGTTAATTAAAACAGCAACAGAAAGAAGGCTGAACCAGACTACATACAGGTATCACAAACAGAGCAGACATCACGAAACAGGGTAACATACCAAAGCCTAGATCCAGTGGGATCCAAGCCTTTCCCACACCCCAGTTCACCAGCCAGAGGAAGAGAAACAGAGCAGGGAGGGGGTGGAAGCCTGGGGCTACTGAACACCTAGCCCTGGAGATCTGCACACTGTGTCGTGCTCTGGACATTGGGGAGCTGGGACAGGCAGAGTGCCTGAGAGACTGACATTTCGGTTGTTTGTGGAGGAGGGGATCCACATCCGGCTGCTCTGCAACAGAGGAAAGGCAGGGGGTCTGAGAGGCTTCCTGGAAGCAAAAGGGCTGCAGAAGGGGCAGGGTTTGCACGGAGCTTGCTAGGCAGGAGATGGGAGAGCTGGACAAGGTTGTCTGAGTGCGCTCTACCCAGCAGGTTGGGAACTTTCAGGATCTTTAGGCACTCCATCTCCCTGGCTGACTGCTCAGCTCTGAGGCCCCCCACTGTGACACACAGCCTGCTCAGCCTTCCCTTTGGCCTGATAGCACTGGCTCCCAAACCAGCAGTCGCTGCACTGATGTCAGGCCAGCCAGAAGCAGGCCCCGCCTACAACAGCTAGAGATGCCAAACACAGAAGTTACACCTGCATGCTCGGCCCACTGGCTGTGACACTGGAGACAGGCACTGCAGAAGGGAATCAGGAAACAGATCTTTCCTTCTCCCAGGCACCAGCTCCGCTCCCTAACAACTCCCAACCTTACCCTAGGGGCTGAGCAACTACACAGACTGGAGTTTCTGGGCACTAAAGGGCACCACACAGAAATATGAAATGCCAAAAGAACAGGCTCCAGACCAAAACTTCACAAACCCCAGAAAAAGGGCCAAATGAAACTGAACTCACCAATCTTCCTGAAAGAGAGTTCAAAATAAAAATCATAAACATGCTTACGGAGGTCCAGCAAAATATTCAAATACTCAGGAACGAATTTAAGACGGAGCTTCAATCATTAAGAAATTCCATATCTGAAATGAAACATACAATGGAGGGACTTAAAAGCAGAATAGATGTAGTAGAAGAGACAGCAAAAGGAACAGAAATTACAGAAGAGGAATACAAAGAAGCTGAGGCACAGAGAGAAAAAAGGATCTATAAGAATGAAAGAATATTGAGAGAACTGTGTGACCAATCCAAATGGAACATATCCGCATTATAGTGGTATCAGAAGAAGAAGAGAGAAAAAGGGATAGAAAGTGTCGTTGAGGAGGTAATTGCTGAAAACTTCCCCAATCTGGGGAAGGAGATAGTCCCTGCAGCCATGGAGGTACACAGATGTCCCAACACAAGGGACCCAAGGCAGACAACACCAAGACATATAATAATTAAAATGGCAAATAATCAAGGATAAAGACAGACTTTTAAAAGCAGCTAGAGAGAGAAAATGATTGCATACGAAGGGAAACCCAGCAGGCTATCAACAGATTTCTCAACAGAAACCTTACAGGCCAGAAGGGAGTGGCGTGATCTGAAAATGCAATGAGGCAGAAGGGCCTCGAAACAAGAATACTCTACCCAACAAGGTTATCATTTAAATTTGAAGGAGGGATTAAACAATTTTCAGATAAGCAAAAGCTGAGATAATTCACCTCCAACAAACCACCTGTACAGTGCACTTTGGAGGGAATGCTATAGATGGAAGTATTCCTAAGGCTAAAAAGATGTCACCCAAGGGATAGACAAAGAGTACAGAACATGATTGATAACATACAAAGAATGGAGGAAGAAGAAAAAGAAAAAGGAGGAAAAAAGAACCTTTAGGTTCTGTTTGTAATAGCATACGAAGTGAGTTAAATTAGACGGTTTGGTAGTAAGGGAATTACCCTTGAAACTTTGGCAACCACGAATGTAAAGCCGGCAATGGCAATAAGTACATATCTATCAATAATGACCCTAAATGTAAATGGTATGAATGCACCAATCAAAAGACAAAGAGTCACTGAACAGATAAAAAAACAAGAACCATGTGTATTCTGCCAACAAGAGACTCACTTCAAACCCAAAGACATACACAGACTAAAAGTAAAGGGATGGAAAAAGATACTTCATACAACTAATATGGAGAAAAAAGCAGGAGTTGCAGTACTTGTATCACACAAAACGGACTTCAAAACAAGGAAAGTCACAAGAGACAAAGAAGGACATTACATAATGATAAAAGGGTCAGTCCAACAAGAGACTATAATTATTATGAATATCTATGTACCCAATACAGGATCACATAGGATCATATGTGAAACAAATACTAACATAATTAAAGGAGGAAATAGAATGCAATGCATTCATTCTAGGAGATGTCAGCACACCACTCACTCCAAAGGACAGATCAACAAGACAGAAAATAAGAGACAGAGGCACTGAACTACGTATTAGAACAGATGGACCTAACGGACATTTACAGAACACTCCATCCAAAAGCAACAGGATACACATTCTTCTCCACTGCCCATGGAACATTTTCTAGAATGAATCATATACTGGGCCACAAAAAGAACCTCAGTTACTTCAAAAAGACTGAAATTATACCAACCAGCTTCTCAGATCACAAAGGTATGAAACTAGAAATAAACTACACAAAGAAAACAAAAAAGCCCACAAACACATGGAGGCTTAATAACATGCTCCTAAATAATCAATGGATCAATGACCAAATAAAAACATAAATCAATTAACTTATGGAGACAAATGACAATACTTCAACACCACAAAATCTGTGGCACACAGCGAAGGCCATGATGAGGGAAATATGTTTCAATACAGGCCTACACCAGGATAGAACAATTCCAAATGAACTTTCTAAATTCACAATTAATGAAACTATAAAAAGAAAAACAAATGAGGCCCAAAGTCAGTAGAAGGAGGGACATAATAAAGATTAAAGCAGAGATAAATAAAATCAAGAAGAATAAAACATTAGAAAGAATCAATGAAAGCAAGAGCTGGTTCTTTGAGAAAATAAACAAAACAGATAAATCCCTAGCCAGACTTATCAAGAAAAAATGAGAGACTATACACATAAACAGAATCAGAAATGAGGAGGGAAAAATCACTATGAACACCACAGAAATACAAAGAATTATGAGAGAATACAATGAAAAAATATGTGGTAACAAACTGGGTAACCTAGAAGAAATGGACAACTTTCTGGAAAAATACAACCTTCCAAGGCTGACCAAGGAAGAAACAGAAAATCTGAATAGACCAATTACCAGCAAAGAAATTGTATTCGTAATCAAAAAACTTCCTCAGAACAAAACACCTTGCCAGATGATTTCACTGCTGAATTTTATCAAACATTTAGTGAAGACCTAATACCATCGTCCTTAAAGCTTTCCAAAAGGAGAACAGGAGGGAAAACTCCCAAACTCGTTCTATGAGGCCAACATAACTTTCATACCAAAACCAGGCAAAATCACCACAAAAAATGAAAATTACAGACCAAAATCCCTGATGAACATACATGCAAAAATACTCAACAAAATATTAGCTAACCGAATTCAAAAATACATCAAAAATATCATCCATCATGATCCAGTGGGATTCATCCCATGGATGCAAGGACAGCACAACATTCGAAAATCCATCATCATCATCCACTACATCAACAAAAAGGACAAAAACCACATTATCATCTCCATAGATGCTGAAAAAGCATTCAACAAAATTCAACATTATTCATGATAAAAACTCTCAACAAAATGGATATAGAGGACAATTATCTCCACAATAAAACCCACAGCCAACATTATACTTAACAGCAAGAAGCTGAAAGCTTTTCCTTTCAGATTGGAAACAAGACAAGGATTCCCACTCTCCCCACTTTTATTCAACATAGTTATGGAGGTCCTAGCCATGGCAATCAGACAACACAAAGAAATAAAAGGCAGCCAGATTGGTAAGGATGAAGTCAAACTGTCAGTGTTTGCAGGTGACATGATATTGTACATAAAATATCCTAAATAATCCACTCCAAAACTACTAGATCTAATATTTAAATTCAGCAAATTTGCAGGAAACAAAATTAATACACAGAAATCTGTTGCATTCCTATACACTAATGATGAACTAGCAGAAAGAGTAATCAGGACAACAATTCTATTCACAATTGCATCAAAAAGAATAAAATACCTAGGAATAAACCTAACCGAGGAAGTGAAAGACTTTTACTCAGAAAACTACAAGACACTCATAAGAAGAAACCAATAAATGGAAACAATCCTGTGCTCATGGATAAGAAGAGTTAATATTGTCAAAATGGCCATCCTATCTAAGGCAATCTACAGATTCAATGCAATATCTATCATAATACTAACAGCATTCTTCGATGAACTAGAGCAAATAGTTCTAAAATTCATATGGAACCACAAAAGACCCTGAATAGCCAAAATAATTCTGAGAAGGACGAATAAAGTGGGGGAAATTACGCTCCCTGACTTGAAGGTCTACTACAAAGCCACAGTAATCAAGACAATTTAGTAGTGGCAGAAGAACAGACCCATAGACAAATGGAACAGACTAGAGAACCTAGATATAAACCCAAGCATATATGGTCAATTAATATAAGAAAAAGGAGCCATGGATATACAATGGGGAAATGACAGCCTCTTCAACAACTGGTGTTGGCAAAACTGGACAGCTACATGTTAGAGAATGAAACTTGTTGACTGTCTAACCCCAAACAGAAAAGTAAACTCAAAATGGATCAAAGACCTGAATGGAAGTCATGAAACCATAAAACTCTTAGAAAAAAACATAGGCAAAAATCTCTTGGACATAAACATGAGTGTCTTCTTCATGAACATATCTCCCCAGGCAAGGGAAACAAAAGCAAAAATGAACAAGTGGGACTATATCAAACTAGAAAGCTTCTGTACAGCAAAGGACACCATCAGTAGAACAAAAAGACATCCTACAGTATGGGAGAATATATTCATAAATGCCATGTACAATAAGGGGTTGAAATCCAAATTATATAAAGTACTCATGCACCTTAACAAATAAAAAGCAAATAAGCCAGTTAAAAAATGGGCAGAGGAGCTGAACAGATACTTCTCCAAAGAAGAAATTCAGATGGACAACATGCAACTGAAAAGATGCTCCACATTACTAATCATCAGAGAAATGCAATTAAAACCACAATGAGATATCACCTCACACCAGTTAGGATGGTGAACATCCAAAAGACAAACAACAACAAATGTTGGCGAGGATGTGGAGAAAGGGGAACCCCTGTACACTACTGCTGGGAATGTAAAATAGTTCAATCATTGTGGAAAGCAGTATGGAGGTTCCTCAAAAAACTCAACATCAAAATACCATTTGACCCAGGAATTCCACTCCTAGGAATGCACCCTGAGAATGCAGCAGCCCAGTTTGAAAAAGACATATGCACCCCTATGTTTATTGCAGCACTATTTATACAATAACCAAGAAATGGAAACAACTTAAGTATCCATCTGTAGATGAAGGGATAAAGAAGATGTACATTCAGCCATAAGAGGAAAACAAATCCTACCATTTGCAACACAGATGGAGCTATAGGGTGTTGTGCTCAGTGAAATAAACCAGGCGGAGAAAGACAAGTATGAAATTATTTTATTCATCTGTTGAGTGTAACAACAAAGCAAAAACTGAAGGAACAAAATAGCAGCAGACTCAAAAAACCCAAGAATGGACTAACAGTTACCAAAGGGAAAGGGATTGGGTAGGATGGTTGGGAATGGAGGGATAAAGGGGAAAATGAGTCATTATGATTAGCATGTATAATGTGGAGGGGACACATGGGGAAGGCAGTATAACACAGAGAAGACAAGCAGTGATTCTATAGCATCTTACTACACTGATGGACAGTGACTGTAATGGGGTATGTGGTTGGGACTTGGTAATAGAGGGAGTCTAGTAATCATAATGTTGTTCATGTAATTGTACATTAATGATAGCAAAAAGAAAAAAAAGATCCTAAAAAAAAACTGCCCTTATCCTTGATCATTGTCATTTTAATTCTTATACATCTTGCTGTTGTCTTCTTTGGGTCCCTTGTGTTGGGAGATCTCTGCACCTCCATGGCCTGAGAGACTATCTCCTTCCCCAGACTGGGGAAGATTTCAGCAATTACCTCCTCAAAGACACTTTCTCCCCCTTTTAAACTCTTTTCTTCTTCTGGTACCCCTATAATGCAAATATTGTTCAATTTTGATTGGTCACACAGTTCTCTAAATATTCTTTCATTCTTAGAAATCCTTTTTTCTCTTTGCGCCTCAGTTCTTTGTATTCCTCTTCTCTACTTTCTATTTAATCTATCTTCTCCTCCATCCTATCTAATCTGCTTTTAAAACCTTTCATTGTATTTTTCATTTCTGATACTGTTTTCTATAATGATTTGATCTCTGACCAGAATTTATTCCTCAGTTCTTGAATATTGTTCTGTACCTTCATGAGCATGGTTGATTTTTATTTTGAAATCTCCTTCAGGAAGATTCAGGAAGTCGGTTTCATTGGACTTTTTCTCTGGTATATGTATGATTTTGCTTTGAACCAGATTCCTTTCCTGTTTCATATTTGTACGTGGCGATCTCTAGTGTCCAGAAGCTCTACTCTCTCGAGCTGCTCAGCTCCTGGAGCAATTTCGGAGGTCACAAGGGAGTGGTGTTGGTGCCTTGGGGTAGGAAAGAGGTGTTTCTTGCTTCCTGGCTGCTGTGCCTATTTCCACTGCCAGAACCGGTGGGCTGAGCACAAAGGTATAATCTTGCATGCTTTGTGTTTGTAGCTGCTGTAGGCGAGGCTTCCCTCCGGCTGGCCTGACTACAGGGAAGGGTTTGCTGGTTTGCCAGCCAGGTGCGGGCTGGCGGGGAGGAAGGCACAGCAGCCTGTGTATCACAGATGGGAGCCTTCGCTCTGCGTAGCCAGCCAGGGAGCTGGAGTGCCTGAAGATCATGAAAGTTCCCAACGTGCTGGGCAGAGTGCACCTGGACAATTTTGTCTACCTGTCCTTTCTCCTGAGCAGTAAGCTCTGTGCAATCCTTGCCTCTTTAGCAGCCCTCTCGCCATTAGGAAGTCTTTCAGACTGCCCACCTTTCTTTTGTCCCAGAGCAGCCAGATATGGATCCCTGTTTTCTGCAAGCGGCTGGAATCTGTCTCTCCAGGTATTCTGCCTGTCTCAACTTTCCAACCCCTGAAATCACCAGAGCAACATGCAATGTAGGTTTGTGCTCCCAGAGCAGATCTCCAGAACTAGGTGTTCAGCAGTCCCAGGCCTCCACTCCCTCTCCACTCCGTTTCTCTTCCTCCTGCTGGTGAGCTGGGGTGGAGTGGGTCCCGCTGGGCCATGGCCTTGGTACGTTACCCTGTTCCTTGAGGTCTTTCCTTTTCTCCAGGTGTATGCAGTCTGGCACAGCCCTCTTTCCTGTTGCTCTTTCAGGATTAGTTGTATTAATTATATTGTCATATTATATACAGCTTTTAGGAGGAGGCCTCTGTCTCATCTTTCACGCCACCATCTTTCTCTTCCCTGAGTTCTTGGAAATTTTTCTGTATCTCCATGGGCATGTTTATGATTTTTATTTTGAAATCTTTCAGGAAGATTGATGAGTTCAGTTTCAGTTGACCCTTTTTCTGGTGTTTGCAGGATTGGGAATTTGGTTTGAACCAGGTTCCTGTGATGTTTCATATTTGTATGTGGTGCCCTCTAGTGCCTAGAAGCTCTACTCTCTGGAGCTGCACCGACCCTGGAGAGATGTCGAGGGTTGCAGGGGATCAGCACTGTTGCCTGGGGGTAGGAAAGAGCTGTTTCCTCTTTCCCGGCTGCTATGTCTGTCTCCACTGCCAGAACCAGTGGGCCGAGCACACAGGTGTAAGCCTCTATGCTTTGCATTTGTAGCTGCTGTAGGCGGGGCTTACCTCTGGCTGGCCTGACGTCAGTGCAGGGGCTGCCGGTTTGCAAGCCGGTGCAGGATGGCTGGGAGGAAGGCAAAGCAGGCTGCCTATCATGGTGGGAGGCCTAGGAGCTGCATAGCCAGCAAGGGGTATAGAGCGCCTGAAGCTCCTGAAAGTTCCAAACCTGCTAGGCAGCATGCACCTGGACAATTTTGTCCACCTGTCCTTTCTCCTGAGCAGTAAGCTCTGTGCAATTCTTGCCCCTTTAGCAGCCCTCTCACTGTTAGGAAGTCTCTCAGATTGCTGGCCATTCTTTTGTCCCAGAGCAGATGGATGGGGATCCCTGTTTTCCACAAGCGGCTAGACTTTCAGTCTTTCCAGGTATTCCACCTGTCTTAGCTTTCCAACCCCACTAATCTCCACAGCACCATTCAATGTAAATTCATGCTTCCAGAGCAGATCTCCAGGGCTGGGTGTTCAGTAGTCCTAGGCCTCCACTCCATCCCCACTCCATTTCTCTTCCTCCCGCAGGTGAGCTGGGGTGAGGGAAGGGCTTGGGTTCCGCCATGTAACAGCTTTGGTACATTACCCTGTTCCATGAAGTCTGTTCTTTTCTCCAGGTGTATGCAGTCTGGTACAGCCTTCTTTCCTGTTGCTTATTCAGGATTAGTTGTATTATTATATTTTCATATTTTATGTGGTTTGGGGAGGAGGCCTGTGTCTCACCTCTCGTGCCACCATCTTTAATCCTCCCCCCTACATCCTTCTTAAGGTATTCCAAAACATAGAAGAGGAGGAAATACTTCCAAACTCATTCTAGAGGCCAGCATCACTCTAATATCAAAACTAGAAAAAGACACCACAAGAAAAAGAAAATTATCCACCAATATCCCTGATGAACATAGATGCAAAAATCCTCAACAAAGTCTTAGCAAATCAAATCCAGAAAGACATCAAAAAGATCATCCATCATGACCAAGTGGGTCTTTTTCCAGGGATGCAAGGATGGTAAAGTATTCATAAATCAATCAGTATAATACAACACATTAACAAAAAGGATAAAAACCACATGATTATCTCAATAGATACTGAATAAGCATTTGACAAAATTCAACATCTATTCGTGATAAAAACTCTCCTTGAAATGAATAAAGAGGGTACGTCCCTCAACATAATAAAGACCATATAAGACTATCCTACAGCCAACATCATCCTTAACAGCAAAAAGCTGAAAGCTTTTCTTCTAAGATGGGGAACAAGACAAGGATGCCCACTCCCGCCACTTTTATTCAACATAGTACTGGAGGTCCTAACTGCAGCAATCAGACAACACAAAGAGACAAAAGGCATCAAATTGGTTAAGGAAGAAGTTAGACTGTCAGTATTTGCAGATGACATGATATTATACATAAAGAAAATCCTAAAGACTCAACCAAAAACTATTAGAACTAATAAATGAATTCAGCAAAGTAGGATACAAAATTAATAACAGAAATCTGTTGCACTCCTATATACTAACAAACTAGCATAAGAGAAATCAGGAAAAAGCTCCATTTACAATTGCATCAAAAAGAATAAAATACCTAGGAATAAACCTAACCAAAGAGGTGAAAGATCTATACTCTGAAAACTATGACAGTCATGAGAGAAATTAAAGAAGACACCAATAAATGGAAATCTATCCTGTGCTCATACATGGGAGGAATTAATATTATCAGAATGGTCAACCTGCCCAAGTTATTTACAGATTCAATGCAATCCCTATCAAAATATCAAAAGCATTTTTCAATGAAGTTCTAAAAGTCATGTGGAAACACAAAGGACCCCAAACAGCCACAGCAATCTTGAGAAAGAACAACAAAGCTGGGGGATTAGGCTCCCTGCTTTCAAACTATACTACAAAGCTACAATAATCAAAACAGTATGTACTGGCACAAGAATAGATCCATAAATCAATGGAACAGAACAGAGAGCCCAGATACAAACCCACACATATATACTCAGTTAATATATGATAAAGGGGCATGAGTATACAATGGGGGAAAAACACCCTTCAATAACTGGTGTTGGCAAAACTGGACAGCAACATGCAAGAGAATAAAACTGGATTATTGTCTAACTCCATACATAAAAGTAAACTTGAAATGGACCAAAGAGCTGAATGTAAGTCATGAAACCACAAAACTCCTAAAAGAAAACATAGGCAAAAACCTATTGAATATAAGCATGAGCAATGTTTTCCTGTATACATCTCCTCAGGCAAGGAAAACAAAATAAAAAATGAACAAGTGGGACTGCATCAAACTAAAAAGCTCTGTACAGCAAAGGAAACCATCAGGAGAACAAAAAGGCAACCTACAGTATGGGAGAATATATTTGTAAAAGACTTATCTGATAAGAGGTTAACATCCAAAATATATAAAGAACTCATATGCTTCAACACCCAAAATCAAATAACCTGGTTTAAAAAAATGGGTGGGGGACCTGAACAGACAATTCTCTAAAGAAGAAATTCAGATGGCCAACAGGCACGTGAAAAGATGCTCCATGTTGCTAATTATCAGGAAAATACAATGTAAGACCACAGTGAGACATTACCTCACACTAGTTAGAATGGCCACTATCCAAAAAACAAATAGCAAATGTTGGCAAGGGTGCAGAGGAATGGGAGCCCTCCTACACTGTTGGTGGGAAAGTCAATTGGTGCAACCACTGTGGAAAGCAAAGCAGTACTGAGGTTTCCCAAAATACTAAAAATGCAAATTTCATTTGAACCAGTGATTGCACTTCTAGGAATTTACCATAAGAAAACAAAATAACTGATTTAAAAAGATATATGCACCCCTTTTTATCTCCACACTATTTGCAATAGCCAAGACACTGAAGCAACCTAAGTGCCCATCAATAGATGAATGGATAAAGATGTGGTACATATACACAATGGAGTATTATTCAGCCATAAGAAGAAAAGAAATCCTGCCATTTGGAACAACATGGATGGATCTAGAGGGTATTATGCTCAGTGAAATAAGCCAGGCAGAGACAGACAAATACAATGTGACTTCACTTTTTTATGAAACATAAAATAAAGCAAAGCAGAAGGAACAAAACAGAGGTAGACTCATAGACACTGAGAAGTTACTAGTGGTTATCAAGGGGGAGGATTTGGGGCAGTTGGGGAAGGGAAGGCAAGGGGGATAAAGTGGCACAATAATTCACATTCACAAGGTAAGCTGGTCACAGGGAAGGAAGAAGCATGGAGAATATAGTCAATGATTCTGTAACATCTTTCTATGTTGATAGATAGCAACCACACTAGAGGCTGTGAAGATTACTTCTGGGCAATCTTGGGGACCTAAAGCCCTGCACGGTCAGTACACCAGCTTCTCTACAATGTGCCAGCACACTCTCTCCTCCGCTGGTGAGGGACTCCAACTTGGCCCAGATCAGAAGAGGCTTTATTTAGGGGTGAGGGAGACAAGAAACTATGGTAAGAATTTTTCAACCCCTGAAGCAGAAGTGCTGCTCCTTGATTTTACAGGGAATAAAGGGGGAGCAGTCAGTGCATGGATAGTGATAACTAATTTTTTTCTAAGCCTTCACTGTGTGCCAGATACAGTGCTGAGCAACTAATGTGCTTTCTATTTATTCTCACAATGACCCAATGACACTGAAGAAGGTTTCAACAGGTATTAGTCAAAGGGGTCCATGTCATACAAAGGTTACATAACCATTTAGAGAATTTTCAAAATGAATATGGATATCGCCAACTTATTAATGATTTCAATGGACTAAAATTAGGGAGTTTAGTTCTATTCTGACTTAACAGCCATTTTTATAAAATTCAGAAATGGATTCTTTTTTAAACAGAAACAACTCCTTTGTACAGCATTTGACATAATCATTTCCCCCCCTTTAGTTTGTTATTGACATGAATTTTGTAAGTTTTCTCAGACTCACCTATTTTACAGTTCCTGTTATAAACTCTTCACAATGATTATAGTGGGCTGAATAGTGTAAAAATACATGTCTGCGTAGAACTCAGAACATGACATTATTTGGAAATAGGGAATCTCAAGATTTAATTACTAAAAATGAGGTAATATTGGACTAGGGCAGGCTCTAAACCCAACGACTGCTGTTTTTAAAAGACCACGGAGGGAGAATATTTGGACAGACACACCAAAAAACTACCTAAGAACAAAATTCCTGGACCAGATGGTTTCACTGCTGAATTTTATCAACCATTTAGTGGAGCCCTAATACCCATCCTCCTTAAAGTGTTCCAAAAAGTAGAAGAAGAGGGAATACTCCCAAATTCATTCAAGGCCAGCATCACTCTAATACCAAAACCAGGTAAAGACACCACAAAAAAAGAAAAATTACAGACCAATACACCTCATGAAAACAGAAGCAAAAACACTCAACAAAATATTAGCAAACCAAATTCAAAAATACATCAAAAATATCATCAATCATGATCAAGTGGGACTTATACCAGGGATGCAAGGATAGTACAACATTCAAAAATCCATCAACATCATTCACCACATCAACAAAAAGGACAAAAACCACACGATCATAGATGCTGAAAAAGCATGACAAAATTCAACATCCATTCATGATAAAAATTCTCAACAAAATGGGTATAGAGGGCAAGTACCTCCATAATAAAGGCCATATATGATAAACCCACAGCTAACATTATACTTAACAGCAAGAAGGTAAAAGCCTCTCCTTTAAGATCTGGATCAAGGAACGATGCACCCTCTCTCCACTTTTATTCAATACAGTTCTAGAGGTCCTCGCCATAGCAATTAGACAACACAAAGAAATAAAGGGCATCCAGATTGGTAAGGAAGAAGTTAAACCATCACTGTTTCAGATGACATGATATTGTACATAAAAAACCCTAAAGAATCCACTCCAAAACTACTAGAATACCTGAATTTAGCAAAGTTGCAGGACACAAAATTAATACACAGAAATCTGTTGCATTCCTATACACTACGGATGAACTAGCAGAAAGAGAAATCAGAAAAACAATTCCATTCACAATTCCATCCAAAGGAATAAAATACCTAGGAATAAAATTAACCAAGGAAGTGAAAGACCTGTACTCTGAAAATTACAAGACACTCAGGAGAGAATTAAAGAAGGTACCAATAAATGGAAACACATCCCATACTCATGCATAGGATGAATTAATATTGTTCAAATGGCCATCCTTTCTAAAAGCAATCTACAGATTCAATGCAATTCCTATCAAAATACCAACAGCATTCTTCAACAAACTAGAGCAAATCATTCTAAAATTCATATAGAACTACAAAAGACCCCGAATAGCCAAAGCAATCCTGAGAAGGAAGAATAAAGCTGGGGAGATTATACTCCCCAACGTCAAGCTCTACTACAAAGCCACAGTAATCAAGACAATATGGTACTGGCACAAGAACAGATCCATAGACCAATAGAACAGACTAGAAAGCCCAGATATAACCCCAACTGTATATGGTCAATTAACATACGATAAAGGAGCTATGGACATACAAGGGGAAATGACAGCCTCTTCAACAACTGGTGTTGGCAAAACAGGACAGATACACATAGGAGAATGAAACTGGATTATTGTTTAACCCCATACACAAAAGTAAACTCAAAATGGATCAAAGACTTGAATGTAAGTCATGAAACCATAAAACTCTTTACAAAGACAACACTGGCAAAAATCTCTTGCACATAAACATGAGCGACTTCTTCCTGAAAGCATCTCCTCGAGCAAGGGAAACAAAAGGGACTACATCAAACTAAAAAGCTTCTGTACAACAAAGGACACCATCAACAGAACAAAAAAGCACCCTACAGTAAGGGAGAATATATTTGTAAATAACATATCTGACAAGGGGTTAACATCCCAAATATATAAAGAACTCACATGCCTCAACATCCAAAAAGCAAATAACCCAATTAAAAAATGGGCAGAGGATATGAAGAGACAATTCTCCAAAGAAATGCAGATGGCCAACAGACACATGAAAAATACTTCACATCACTAATCATTAGGGAAATGCAAATTAAAACAACAATGAGATATCACCTCACATCAGTTAGGATGGGCAGCATCAAAAAGACTAAGAACAACAAATGCTGGCGAGGATGCGGAGAAAGGGGAACCCTCCTACACTGCTGGTGGGAATGTAAACTAGTTCAACCATTGTGGAAAGAAATATGAAGGTTCCTCAAAAAACTAAAAGTAGAAATACCATTTGACCCAGGAATTCCACCTCTAGGAATTTACCCAAGGAATAGAAGTTCTCAGGTTCGAAAAGACATATGCACCCCTATGTTTATCACAGCACTATTTACAATAGCCAAGAAATGGAAGCAACCTAAGTGTCCAAAAGTAGATGAATGGATAAAGAAAAGGTGGTACATATACACAATGGAATACTATTCAGCCATAAGAAAGAAACAAATCGTACCAATTGTAAGAACATGGATGGAGCTAGAGGGTATTATGCTCAGTGAAATAAGTCAGGCAGAGAAACACAAATACCAAATATTTCCCTCATTTGTGGAGTATAACAATGAAGTAAAACTGAAGGAACAAAATAGCAGCAGATGCACAGACTCCAAAGAAGGGACTAGTGTTTAACAAAGGGGAAGGGTGGGAGAGGGTGGTGGGGAGGAAAGGATGGAGAAGGGGTTGTAGGGTACTATGATTGGTGCACACGGTGTGTGTATGCTCAACAGGGAAGACAGTGGAGCTCAGAGAAGGCAAATAGTGACTCTGTAGCATTTACTACACTGATGGACAGTGACTACAATGGGGTATGGGGAGACACTCGATAATAAGGGGGAATGTAATAACCACATTGTATTTTTTTTGAAACCTTCATGAGTGTATATCGATACCTTCATAAAAAAATAATAATAATAAAATAAAATATCTGCATAGACACATGGAAATTGGAGTGATGTGTCTATAAGCTAGAAAAGAGGGAGAGGTTTCTCCCTCAGAGCCTCCAAAAAGAACAAAACATCTTCATTTCAAACTTCAAGTCTGTAGAACTGTAAGAGAATGAATGTTTTTTTAAGCCCACCAAATTTGTATTAATTTGTACCAGCATGCCTGGGAAACTAATATAATGCATGACTCTTTTAATATACTATACTCTGGACTTGATTTACTAAGATTAGCTTCTTTTAAATGGAAGGGTAGCAGAGTTAAGGAGTATTCTTGGTGCACAGGACTCAAGTACATTCTATTAAAACAATATGACAGAAACTACAGAAATAAAATAACTATAACATATTTTTAAAATTCATTTTATTATCATTAATCTACAACTACATGAAGAACATTATGGCTACTAGACTCCCCCTTCACCAAATCCCTCCCCACAAACCCCATTACAGTCACTGTAAATCAGCATAGTAAGATGCTGTAGACTCACTACTTGTCTTCTGTGTTGCACAACCCTCCCTATGTTCCCCCACATTATACATGCTAATCATAAGGCCCCCTTTCTTTTTCCCTGCCCTTATCTCTCCCTTCCCACCCCTCCTGTCCAGTCCCTTTCCCTTTGGTAACTGTTAGTCCATTCGTGGGTTCTGTAATTCTGCTGCTGTTTTGTTCCTTCGGTTTTTCTTTGTTCTTATACTCCACATATGAGTGAAATTATTTGGTACTTGTCTTTCCCTGTGTGGCTTATTTCACTGAACATAATACCCTCTAGCTCCATCCATGTTGTTGCAAATGGTAGGATTTGTTTGCTTTTTAGGGCTGAATAATATTCCATTGTGTATATGTACCACTTCTTCTTTATCCATTCATCTATTGACTGACACTTAGGTTGCTTATTTCTTGGCTACTGTAAATAATGCTGCAATAAACACAGGGGTGCATCTGTCTTTTTCAAACTGGGCTGCTGCATTCTTAGGGTAAATTCCTAGAACTGGAATTCCTGGATGAAATGGTATTTCTATTTTGAGCTTTTTGAGGAACCTCCATACTACTTTCCACAACGGTTGAACTAATATGCATTCCCACCAGCAGTGAAGGAGGGATCCTCTTTCTCTGCAACCTCACCAACATCTGTTGTTGTTTGTCTTTTGGATGGTGGCGATCCTTACTGGTGTGAGGCGATATCTCATTGTGGTTTTGATTTGCATTTCTCTGATGACAAGCGATGTGGAGCATCTTTTCATGTGCCTGTTGGCCATCTGAATTTCTTCTTTGGAGAACTGTCTGTTCAGCTCCTCTGCCCATTTCTTAATTGGATTGTTCACTTTTTATTTGTTGAGGTGCGTGAGCTCTTTATATATTTTGGATGTCAAGCCTTTATCGGATCTGTCATTTATGAATATATTCTCCCATACTGTAGGGTACCGCTTTGTTTTATTGATGGTGTTCTTTGCTGTACAGCTTTTCAGCTTGATATAGTCCCACTTGTTCATTTTTGCTTTGTTTCCCTTGCCCTGGGAGATATGTTCATGAAGAAGTCACTCATGTTTACGTCCAAGAGATTTTTGCCTATGTTTTTTTCTAAGAGTTTTATGGTTTCATGACTCACATTCAGGTCTTTGATCCATTTGGAGTTTACTTTTGTGTATGGGGTTAGACAGTGATCCAGTTTCATTCTCTTACATGTAACTGTCCAGTTTTGCCAGCACCATCTGTTGAAGAGACTGTCATTTCCCCATTGTATGTCCATGGCTCCTTTATCATATATTAATTGACCATATATATTTGGGTTAATATCTGGGGTCTCTATTCTTTTCCACTGGTCTGTGGCTGTTCTTGTGCCAGTTCCAAACTGTCTTGATTACTGTGGCTTTGTAGTAGAGCTTGAAGTTGCGGAGAGAGATCCCCCCACCCCACTTTATTCTTCCTTCTCAGGATTGCTTTGGCTATTCGGGGTCTTTGGTGTTTCCATATGAATTTTTGAAGTATTTGTTCTAGTTCGTTGAAGAATGTTTTTGTTAATTTTATAGGGATTGCATCAAATCTGTATATTGCTTTGGGCAGGATGGCCATTTTGATGATATTAGTTCTTCCTAGCCGAGCATGGGATGAGTTCCCATTTCTTAGTGTCCTCTTTAATTTCTCTTAAGAGCGTCTTGTAGTTTTCAGGGTATAGGTCTTTCACTTACTTGGTTAGGTTTATTCCTAGGCATTTTATTCTTTTTGATGGAATTGTGAATGGAATTGTTTTCCTGATTTCTCTTTCTATTAGTTCATTGTTAGTGTATAGGAAAGCTACAGATTTCCGTGTGTTAACTTTGTATCCTGCAACTTTGCTATATTCTGATATCAGTTTTGGTAGTTTTGGAGTGGAGTATTTAGGGGTTTTTATGTACAATATCATGTCATCTGCAAATAGTGACAGTTTGACTTCTTCTTTACCATTCTGGATTCCTTGTATTTCTTTGTTTTGTCTAATTGCCGTGGCTAGGACCTCCAGTACTATGTTGAATAACAGTGGAGAGAGTGGGCATCCCTGTCTTGTTCCCGATCTCAGAGGAAAACCTTTCAGCTTCTCACTGTTCAGTATGATGTTGGCTGTGGGTTTATCATATATGGCCTTTATTATGTTGAGGTACCTGCCCTCTATACCCATTTTGTTGAGAGTTTTTATCATGAACGGATGTTGAATTTTGTTGAATGCTTTTTCAGCATCTATGGAGATAAACATGTGGTTTTTGTCCTTTTTGTTTATGTGGTGGATGATGTTGATGGATTTTTGGATGTTGTACCATCCTTGCATCCCTGGGATGAATCCCACTTGGTCATGGTGTATGATCCTTTTTATGTATTTTTCAATTCGGTTTGCTAATATTTTGTTGAGTATTTTTGCATCTATGTTCATCAGAGATATTGGTCTGTAATTTTCTTTTTTCTTGGGGTCTTTGGTTTTGGTATTAGGGTGATATTGGCTTCATAGAATGAGTTTGGGAGTATTCCCTCCTCTTCCATTTTTTGGAAAACTTTAAGGAGAATGGGCATTATATATTCTCTGTATGTCTGATAAAATTCTGAGGTAAATCCATCTGGCCCACGGGTTTTTTTCTTGGGTAGTTTTTTTTATTACTGCTTCAATTTCTTTGCTGGTAATTGGTTTGTTTAGATTTTGTGTTTCTTCCTTGGCCAGTCTTGGAAGGTTGTATTTTTCTAGGAAGTTGTCCATTTCTTCTAGGTTTTTCAGCTTCTTAGCATATAGGTTTTCATAGTACTCTCTAATAATTCTTTGTATTTCTGTTGGGTCCGTCATGATGTTTCCTTTCTCGTTTCTGATTCTGATGTGTGTTGATTCTTTTTCTCTTATTAAGTCTGGCTAGAGGATTATCTATTTTGTTTATTTTCTCAAAGAACCAGCTCTTGGTTTCATTGATTTTGCTATTGTTTTATTCTTCTCAATTTTGTTTATTTCTTCTCTGATCTTTATTATGTCCCTCCTTCTGCTGACCTTAGGCCTCATTTGTTCTTCTTTTTCCAGTTTCGATAATTGTGATGCTAGACTATTCATTTGGGATTGTTCCTCCTTCTTTAAGTATGCCTGGATTGCTGTATACTTTCCTCTTAAGACTGCTTTCACTGCATCCCACAGAAGTTGGGGCTTTGTGTTGTTGTTGTCATTTGTTTCCATATATTGCTGGATCTCCATTTTAATTTGGTCATTGATCCATTGACTGTTTAGGAGCATGTTGTTAAGCCTCCATGTGTTTGTGAGCCTTTTTGCTTTCTTTGTACAATTTATTTCTAGTTTTATATCTTTGTGGTCTGAAAAGTTGGTTGGTAGAATTTCAATCTTTTTTAATTTACTGAGGCTCTTTTTGTGGCCTAGTATGTGGTCTCTTCTGGAGAATGTTCCATGTGCACTTGAGAAGAATGTGTATCCTGCTGCTTTTGGGTGTACAGTTCTATAGATATCTATTAGGTCCATCTGTTCTAATGTGTTGTTCAGTGCCTCTGTGTCCTTACTTATTTACTGTCTGGTGGTTCTGTCCTTTGGAGTGAATGGTGTGTTGAAGTCTCCTAAAATGAATGCATTGCATTATATTTCCTCCATTAGTGCTGTTAGTATTTGTTTCACATATGCTGGTGCTCCTGTGTTGGGTGCATTTATATTTATAATGGTTATATCCTCTTGTTGGACTGCCCCCTTATCATTATGTAATGTCCTTCTGTATCTCTTGTTACTTTGTTTTGAAGTCTATTTTGTCTGATACTAGTACTGCAACACCTGCTTTTTTCTCCCTATTGTTTGCATGAAATATCTTTTTCCATCCCGACTTTTAGTCTGTGCATGTCTTTGGGTTTGAGGTGAGTCTCTTGTAAGCAGCATATAGATGGGTCTTGTTTTTTTATCCATTCAGTGACTCTATGTCTTTTGATTGGTGCATTCAGTCCATTTACATTTAGGGTGATTATCAATAGGTATGTACTTATTGCCATTTCAGGCTTTAGATTCGTGGTTACCAAAGGTTCCAGGTTACTTTCCTTACTATGTAAGAGTCTTAACTTAACTCACTGAGTATGCTGTTACAAACACAATCTAAAGGTTCTTTTCTATTTCTCCTCCTTTTTCTTCCTCCTTCATTCTTTATATATTAGGTATCAAATTCTATACTTTTTCTCTATCCCTTGATTGACTTTGGGGATAGTCAATTTAATTTTGCATTTGCCTCACAGTCAGCTGCTCCACCCTCCCTGCCATGGTTTTACTACCTCTGGTGACAGCTATCCAACCCTAGGAACACTTCCATCTATAGCAGTCCATCCAAAATAGACTGCAGAGAATGTTTGTGGGAGGTAAACTCTCTCAGCTTTTGCTTATCTGGAAATTGTTTAATCCCTCCTTCAAATTTAAATGACAATCTTGCCGGATAAAGTAATCTTGGTTCCAGGCCCTTCTGCTCCATAGCATTAAATACATCATGCCACTCCTTTCTGGCCTATAAGGTTTCTGCTGAGAAGTCTGATGTTAGCCTGATGGGCTTTCCTTTGTATGTGATCTTATTTCTGTCTCTGGCTGCTTTTAACAGTCTGTCCTTGTCCTTGATCTTTCCCATTTTAATTACTATGTGTTTTGGTGTTGTCTTCCTTGGGTCCCTTGTGTTGGGAGATCTGTGGATCTCCATGGCCTGAGAGACTATCTCCTTCCCCAGACTGGGGAAGTTTTCAGCAATTACCTCTTCAAAGACACTTTCTATCCCTTTCTCTCTCTTCTTCTTCTTCTGGTACCCCTATAATGCGAATATTGTTCTGCTTGGATTGGTCACACAGTTCTCTCAATATTCTTTCATTCTTAGAGATCCTTTTTTCTCTGTGCTTCAGTTTCTTTGTATTCCTCTTCTCTAGTTTCTATTTCATTTATTGTCTCCTCCACCATATCCCACCTGCTTTTAATACCCTCTGTCGTGCTCTTGAACGATTGGATCTCCGACCTGAATTCATTCCTGAGTTCTTGGATGTCTTTCCATACCTCCATTAGAATGTTGATGATTTTTATTTTGAACTCCCTTTCAGGAAGAGTCATGAGGTCCATATCACTTAAATCTTTCTTGGGAGTTGTATTAATAATTTTACTCTGGACAAGGTTCCTTTGGCGTTTCATGTTTGGATATGGCGTCCTCTAGTGCCCAGAAGCTCTATTCTGGAGCTGCTGAGCCCCTGAAGCAATGTCGGGGGTCGCAGAGGAGTGGTACTGGTTCCTGGGGGGAGGAAAGAGCTGCTCCCTGCCTCCCAGCTGCTGTGGCTGTCTCCACTGCCTGAGCCAGTGGGCTGGGCACACAGGTATGTTTTTGTCCCAGAGCAGCTGGATATGGATCCCTGCTTTCCACAAGTGGCCAGAATCCCCAGGGACTCTGCCTGTATTAACTTTCCAACCCAGCAGTCATGCGAGTCTCATGAAAGCACCATGAAATATAGGTTTGTGCTCCCAGAGCAGATCTCTGGAGCTAGGTATTCAGCAGTCCCAAGCCTTCCACTCCCTCCCTGCTCCGTTTCTCTTCCTCCCGCCGGTGAGCTGGGGTGGGGAAAGGGTTCAGGTCCCATGGAGCCAAATCTCTGGTAAGTTACCCCATTCAGTGAGGTCTGCTCTTTTCTCCAGGTGTATGCAGTCTGACGCCGTCCTCTTTCCTGTTGCTCTCTCAGGATTAGTTGCGCCAGTTAAATTTTCTAATTGTATCCAGTTTTAGGAGGAAGCCTCTGTCTCTCCTCTCATGCCGCCATCTTTAATCTCTCTATAACATATTTTTGTCAACATAGTCTCCCAGATTTATAGAAAAGCTACTTCTAACTGTAACTTCCCTTCCTGAAAGAGAAATACTATAAAATTAAGTCATTAAAAACATGTGATTGAGGAAAACAGGACTGACAAAGAAAGCATTAAAAGTTGGATAATAAAATGTTCAAAAAGAAGTATTGATAACAATCATTCATCATAACGCTAACTTGTCTAAAACATAACCACTTTGGATATGCTTTTTAATGCTTTACTTATATTCCTAAAATCTACTTCCAAATTGTTTGTGGTAAGCTGCACCTAAATTGAAAACACAAAACCTCTTTTATGCATGTCTTTTATTACAAGCCCAAGCATTCATATTTATATATAAATATGTAGCCAAGCATTTATAACTGCCTTTAATACTAAAGAAAGTGCTCAACTGCCCACCATAAAAATAATGATGGATCATAAAGCTATAGTACTCAAAACAGTACATTACAGCATAAAGACACACATGCAGATCAATGAAACAAAAAAGCCCAGAAATAAACATATATAGTCAAATGTTTTTCAACAAGTGTGCTAAGACCATTCAATGCGGAAAGGGCGGTCTTTTCAACAAATGGTGCTGGGAATATTGGATATCCACACTCAAAAAATGAAGCTATATCCCTCCTTAGCTTACATTATACCCCAAAATTAACTCAAAATAAATCAAACACCTAAATGTAAGAGCTAAAATTATAAAACTCTTAGAAGAAAACACAAAGGAAAAGCTTCATGACGTTGGTTCTGCAATTTCTTGTGTATACAGTCAAAAGCACAAGAAACAAAAGCAAAAGAAGAGATAAAATAGACTTCATCATTAGAAACTTTTGTGCATCGAAAACACTATGAACAGAATAAAAGGCCATCCATGGAATTGGAGAAAATATTTGTGGCTCATATATCTGATATGACATTAATATTCAGAATATATAAAGAAGTCTTACAACTCAATGACAAAAAAAAAGCTTATTTTACTAAAAAGGGCAAAGGATTTGAATAAACACTTCTCCAAAGAAGATAACAAAATAGCCAAAAAACATATGAAAAGATGCTCAACATCACTAATCATTAGAGAAATGCAAACTACAACTACAATAAGGTGTCACTTCACACCCATTAGGTTGGCCACCGTCAAAAAAAAGGCACTGATGAAGATGTTGGAGAATTGGAACTCCTGCGTGCTATTGGTGGGAATGTAGAATGTTGTAGCCACTATGGAAGATAGTTATGAAGATTCCTCAAAAAATTAAAAACAGAATTACTACATGATCCAACAATTTCAATCCTGGGTATATACTCAAAAGAACTGAAAGCAGGGTTTCGAAGAGATACTTGTACAACAGCCACTTTCATAAAAGCATTATTCACAATAGCCAAGAGGTGGAAGCAACCCAAGTGTCCATCAACAGATGAATGGATTTAAAAAACTGTGGGATATATATCCAAGGTAGAATAGTATTCCACCTTAAAAAATTCTGCAACACACTACAATATGGAAGAATCTAGAAGATATCATGCTAAGTGAAAATAAGTCAGCCACAGAAGGACAAATACTACATGATTCCACTTCTACAAGGTACCCAAAATAGTCAAGTTCATGGAGACAGAATGCAGAACGGTGGATGCCAGGGGTTGAAGAGATTGGTGAAAGGGGAGTTATTGTTTAATCAGCACAGACTTTCAATTTTGCAAGACAAAAAGAATTTCTGGAGGTAGATGGGTGATGGATACACAAAAATCTGGATATAGTAATGCCACTCAACTGTACACTTAAAAATGGTTAAAATGGCAAATTTTATGTTACATGTATTTTGCCATAATAAAACAACTTATTATATCAAAAAATTTTTGAGGTCACTCTACATCATTGAAATTAAGTTATCCACCATATGATTATGAAAAAATAAGCTACAGAAAAGTATATATAATATAATCCTTTTTAAAGTTTATATGCATAACAAAAACCTGGAAGACTTTATTTAATATTTATTGTATGCCTGCTATACATCAGGCACCATTGCAGGCCCTAGATACAAAGCAATACATAGGACAGACAGAAATCCTAACCCTTATGAATTTTACATGTTAGTGGGAGAGAGAAATGAGAATTAAAATGTAAGTTGGATTGACAGTATGAAACTGACATTTTATAAGTAAAAAATGGATAAATATCAGTAATGTCATATTGTTTCAACCTAATAATATGACACAGTGATAAATGTGGAGAAAAATTAATTAGGGGAAGTCAAACCAAGTGTATATAAAGGTTCAAGGATAGGAGGGCAGCAATTTTAGATCAGAAAGGCCTCACTGAAAAGATAACATTTAGGAAAGATCAGAAGGAGGTAAAGGAATAAACAATAAACCATGCAGGTATCTGCGGGAAATGCATTCTTGACAGAGTACAAAGACCAAGAGGTGAGAGCCTGACTATTAAGTTTTAGAAATATGGCATCACAGCTAGAATGGAATGAGCAAATGTTAGACAATAAAATATTAACAGTGGTTATCTCTGAGATGGCATTTGGAGATGTCTACATTTGATTTTCTAGATATCCATATTGTTTTGTCTTTTACATTAGTATATATTGCTTTTTAATCAGAAAATACATGAGCCCAATTTTTTTTGCTATCATTAATGTGCAATTACATGAACATTATGGTTACTAGACTCCCCCTATTCTCAAGTCCCCCCCACATACCCCATTACAGTCACTGTCCATCAGCATAGTAAGATGCTATAGAATCACTACTTGTCTTCTCTATAATATACTGCCTTCCCCATGTCCCCCCTACCTACAATATATGTGCTAATCGTAATGCCCCTCTTTCCCCCCTCATCCCTCCCTTCCAAGCCATCTTCCCCAATCCCTTTCCCTTTGATAACTGTTAATCCATTCTTGGGTTCTGTGAGTCTGCTGCTGTTTTGTTCCTTCAGTTTTTTCTTTGTTCTTATACTCCACAGATGCGTGAAATCATTTGATACTCGTCTTTCTCTGCCTGGCTTATTTCACTGAGCATAATACCCTCTAGCTCCATCCATGTTGTTGTAAATGGTAGGATTTTTCTTCTTATGGCTGAACATTGTGTATATGTACCACATCTTCTTTATCCATTCATCTACTGATGGACACTTAGGTTGTTTCCATTTCTTGGCTACTGTAAATAGTGCTGCAATAAACATAAGGGTGAATATGTCTTTTTCAAACAGGGCTCCTGCATTTTTAGGGTAAATTCCTAGGAGTGGAATTCCTGGGTCAAATGGTATTTCTATTTTTAGGAACCTCCATACTGCTTTCCACAATGGTTGAACTATTTTACATTCCCCCCAGCAGTGTAGGAGGGTTCCCCTTTCTCCACATCCTCGCCAACATGTGTTGTTGTTTGTCTTTTGGATGTTGGCCATCCTAACTGGTATGAGGTGATATCTCATTGTGGTTTTAACGAGCACTTCTGTGATGATTAGGTATGTGGAGCATCTTTTCATGTGCCTTTTGGCCATCTCAATTTCTTCTTTGGAGAAGTGTTTGTTCAGTTCCTCTGCCCATTTTTTAATTGGCTTATTTGCTTTTTGTTTGTTGAGGTGCATAAGCTCTTTATATAATTTGGATGTCAACCCCTTATCAGATCTGTCACTTATGAATATATTCTCCCATACTGTAGGATGTCTTTTTGTTCTACTGATGGTGCCCTTTGTTGTACAGAAGTTTTTTAGTTTGATATAGTCCCACTTGTTCATTTTTGCTTTTGTTTCCCTTGCCCTGGGAGATATGTTCATGATCCCAATTTTTTAAAAAGAAAATGTGTTTCTACATACATACATACATATATACATACATACATATATATGCCTGTGTGTGTGGCATGCATGATAATCTGAGAAAACACAGTTCAAACTCTAGTTGAATAAATCTGGATTCCAATCCTAAGGTTACCACTTAACACTTGTATGACCTTGGGCAAATTACTTAATCTCTTGAGTTTATCTGTAAAATGTAGCTAATAACAGTATCTACACCTTGAGGGAAGATTAGACACACTGCACATGAAAAGTGCCTGACACACTGTAAGTATTCCCTAAATAGTAGCTTTATAAAAATATATCAAACACCAAAATGTTAATTGATTTTACCATTATTTTTTCATTACAAAATATATTAAGATAAGTATAGATATACAGAAAATCAAACATAGATGTCTCTAAAAACATTCAAACAGTACAGAAGCAGACAAGTACAATCTCTACACACATATTTTAATTCACTGTTCCCTAAGGGTAACTGCTGTTAACATTTTAATATGAATCCTTCCAGACCTTTTTCTATGCATCCTCTAATAGAGGATTTTTGCTGATTTTTATATTAAAAAAGGGGAGGAATCATATTGTATTTATTCTGAACCTTTTATTTTTTCCATGTAACAATATATGTCGGAAGGTGTGCCTTATCAATAAACACAGTTAGCTCATTCTTTTTAAGAGTTATACAGTAGTTCATAGTACAAATGCAAATATTTATGACACTCAAACTATCACTATCATAAATAATGGTTCAGTGAACATCTTCTGCATCTTTATGCACAGGTGCCAGATTTCTGGAAATGCTTGCAAGGCCTAAGGGAACACATTTAAAACTTTGCTCATTACATCGGACAGCGGGAGGACAGGCATAGGCCAGGCAGCCCTGCTTTGTGAAGGCTCTCAGTGTGCCACGATGCCCAAGAGGAAGGTCAGCTCCACCGAGGGTGTGGAGGAGGAGCCAAAGAGGCAATCGGCAAGGTTGTCAGCTAAACCAGCTCCCGCAAAAGTGGAAACAAAGCCAATAAAGGCGGCAGGAAAGGCTAAATCTTCAGACAAGAAAGTGAAAACAAAAGGGAAAAGGGGAGCAAAGGAAAAGCAGGCCAAAGTGGCCAACCAGGAAACTAAAGATTTACCTGCAGAAAACGGAGAAACTAAAAATGAGGAGAGTCCAGCCTTTGATGAAGCAGAAGAGAAAGAAGCCAAGCCTGATTAATATCATACATACACCATGTCCTATCAGTGGTCCCTGTCTCCCTTCTTGTACAATCCAGAGGAATATTTTTATCAAGTATTTTGTAAATGCAAGTATTTTGGTAGCCCTAGAAACATTTTTAAGAAGGAGGGAATCCCACCTCATCCCATTTTTTAAAAGGCGAAATCATTTGCTGATTGTTTATTTTTTGGTACAACCAGAAAATAGTGGGATATTGAATATAGGAGGCTTTGATTGTCTTGGGTGTCAGCTTAACATTCCACAATGGGGGTAGTTTTTACATCCTGTAATATAAACATCCTAAATGGCAATTTGGAGTCAGTCATGCATTTAACGTATCTTAAACATTTTAAATTACTTCTACTCCTGTGTTGTTTTTGGTAGGTTTCCTAAAGAAAACCACTCCTTGATCTTGGCTCTCCCTGTCAGAATTTTGTGCACTCTGCAATATCTTTGGTCATGGCAGTCCAATTTTCCTAATAACTTTGTTAATATGCTGTGAAAGATTGAAAATTTGCATATGTACTGTGCATGGTATGAAGTTGTGAATTAGTGAAACTTAATAATGTAACAGCATATCAACATTTGAAGATAATGGTACTTGATATCCTATTAAGGAAGATCTACCTCCAAAGTTTAAGCTGGAAAGTCACTGGAATAACTGTTGAGAAAAAAATCACAACTACATGATTTTCTAGATAATTGGTACATACATTAAGAATTGTGTACAAATTGAAATGTCTGTGTACTAACCCTCAAAACAAATAAAATCTCACTCTAAAAGAAAAAAAAGTTTTTTGCTCATTACCCTTCAAGAAGGTTATTCCTAACACTATCAAATTACCCATATATCCACCAGCACTGGGTTTTGGCGATCCTTCAAATTTTTACTAATTTTCTAGGTATAAATGATGATCACCATGGGTTTAGTGTACACTTCTCTTTTATTAGTAAGACTGAGTACAGTTTTGCAACTATTAACTTTTTCTATTTCATCCCTTAAGTTTTATTTAAATAATGAGCATATGTAATTTTCCTAAGAAAAAGCAAATTTTTTCCATAAAATATGATTCATACTTTTAGTAATAGGTTTACAGTGGATCCTAAGAGAAGAATTTAGAGAAAGAAAAGATTATTCTGAAATGGTTTAAATTAAGGCCTGGCATAGTCTCTAGCATAACAAGGTAGTCAATAGGAAGAAAAAATTAAAGGAAACAAGGCAGGTAACCAGCCAGTCAGAAAGTTGCAAAAAGGTACATCAAGCTTGGCCTAAGAAAAAGTACAGGAGAGGAAAAAGGCATGCCACATAGAACAAAGAACATGAGTAAACATGAGCAAATCCTAAGGGAAGGTATGAAAATATGTAAAGCACTGTAGAGAAACAGGCTTACATAGAACAAAGATTCAGTGGTCAGGAGTAAAAACAAGATGCCACATGCTACTCAATTGTGAGAAGGCCTTGAATGCTAAGATGAAATCTTAGATCCGACTCAACAGAAACAAATGAAAGAGAATATATACCTTTAGGTCAGAATAACAAGAAGAAAACGTAAATTAAAAGATTAATCTGACAGATTCAAAGTTTGGTGGATGTATGGATAATTTGAAGTAACAGAAACAGGGAGATAAATTAGACTAATAAAAAATGAGGTGATACAGGCCTAAATTAGCATGATAATAGAATGAAAAGGTAAAAGAACCTCTAAAATTTTAAACTCTGTAACTTCTGAATAAGGGTAGGGGTTAAAAGTATACATCTACTTTTACTCTCCCCCCCACCCAAAAAAATTTTGCATAGAACAGAAAAACAAGTTTATACAAGATATAAGACCATATGTTTAGAACGGAAGGAAGAAAAGAGCAATAAATTTCAGAAACTGGTACCACCATATGTTTAGAACGGAAGGAAGAAAAGAGCAATAAATTTCAGAAAATGGACCCATTAAGAACTGAATCCTACGCAAGCAAGTGAAAAAGCAGGAAACCAACCCAATTTACATGTTGGAATCCCCTAAAGTCTCCAGAACTGGTGATTACAGGTGCCTCTGTGTGTTATGTGTTATCGCTATTGGGTGTGAGGGGAAGGATGCAGGTGAATGAAAGCTAAAATAAAAAGGATTGTTTTACCACCTGTTTAATCAGCAGGTAGATTACCAGATCCTTTCTCTCTTCCTTTTAGGGAAACTTCCCCTTCTCCAGCCTGTCATAATAATGATTTATTCTCTGGATAGTATAAATCAAGCGGTCCTCTGGTCTGGAGAACAGAAACTGAAAGTGAGGGTACCCATAACTGAAAACAGGGAAACTAACGGCAATGAATACAAAATGGATGCTTCACTTTTCCTGTTGTACTGCCACGTTCCTGTATTCCATGTTTCCTTTCTCTTGCTTTACTATCTCGGACTGGTGAAACACACCCCACTAAGTTCCTGAAAGAGTATAAGGGAGACCCCGGATGTATGAAAATATCTTCCTTCTACTTTGCTAACTGATAGTTTGTCTATTATGGAATTCTAAGTTGGAAATTTCTTGCCCTCAGATTTCTGAAGGCATTGCTCTATTGTCTTCTACTTTCCAGTTGACTACTGAGAAGCAAGACCAATCAGATTGCTGATTCTTTTGAACTGATCCATTTTTTTCTCTCTGGAGTTTGTGTGATACACTCTATATTTGAAACAGGTGCATTTTCATTTACTGATCTGGCCCCTTCAATTTGAAATCTCATGTCTTCTACTTCTGGAAGATTTTAGTTAAAAGTTTGGCTAAATGAGATAAAAATGGTTGTCACTAGAAAGAAGGAACTGAGAATGGGAGTAGAGGAATGCCATTTTTTTAACAAATCATTTTAAATTAAGTCTTTAAATACACGCACAATTCTGATAAAAATAACTTCAAACACATATAAGCTTACGTGTTTAAATATATCTATTTTAAATATTATATGGTTAAAAAGTTTCATATGTTTTCATATCTGTTTATGTTTACAAACTGTTTTTATGCAAAAAAAAACTAGCTGTGATAACCAACAAGATAAATACATAAAAGAATCCAAACACTTCTAGTTGCTTAACCTGGGGAACTGGAAAAACTCTGATAGTATTGAAAGGTACTGAAAAGTTAGGAAGGGCAGCAGATTTGAAGGAAATGATGGTGAGCATATACATAAATAGCATGTTAAAGATTATTCAAATAGAAATATTTTAAATAGATGAAAATTTAGGAAAGAAGCTTATGTGACAACACAGGAATAAAAGATAATGAAGAGAATGGGACATAGTTACCAAATAAGTGTTCAATTGGGGCTGGAAGACAAGAAAGTAGAAGTCACGAAGGTGGGCAAATAAAAATGATAGTAGCTTACAAATTAGAGTTCTAGCACTGGGAATGAGACTAGAAAAGAAGCATAATGAACAAGAAAAAGAAAATGAGCAGGCAAAAGGGACAAAGGACAGTCAGTGAGAAAAATAAGCAATGTAGTGTCTCTGAAGCCAAGTCAAGGAGAGGCTCATCAAAAAGACACAAATTATGGGGTATGAAGAACTAGAAGGATTCCAGTAAGCACCTTACAAGTTATTTAAAGAGCTGAAAACAATGATGAAGAAAGAACATAGGCATAGAAAACATTTTAGGAACTACAATACTTTTCCAAGCCTCTTTTTTAAGCACTTTTCAGTCACCTCTCCATCCAAGCAACTGTGCCCTCCTGGATGCATGATGTGTTATTTCACCTTCTTCATCTACAAAAAAAGATAATACTCCACTCTCCTCTTTCTCAAAAGATATCCATTATACTACATGTCAGTAGGAAGTGACAGTCATAATGGGAAAAGTCTTGTAACTTAGCGATTAAGAATGTTGACTGTGCAGATGGACTGCCAGCAATCAAACTATCTCTATCCACCACTAGCTATGCAACTCCAAACTGCTTACTCACTGTGCCTTAGTTTCTCCATCTGTAAAACAAGGGTATTAATACATACCTCATAGGATTGTTGTAAAGAATAAATGAGGTAATACAGGTAGATTAAGTGAGAGAATAGATATTTAGATAATATATATTTAGATTAGCTAGCATGTAATTATTAATAAATGTTAGCTATTATAAATTCTTTAATGATATTAATGGCTTAATGGTTATCCTTTCAGAGGTATTTTCCTATCATCAGTGCATAAAGACATGAACTTCTAATGCTGGGTTTTACAACATTCATTTATTCAACATTTACTGAATTAGTCCTATACACTAGGCACCACTGTGAGCTAGGGTGAACAAGGAAGGTAAAGGTCCTGCTCTCACGGGACTTAAGTTCTAAGTATATTGTTAAAGTCATAAACTTACTTTGTCCATTCAGCTACAGTGAAAATATGAACAGGGAAAAACAAAATGAAGAAATAATGAAAAAATTAATTTTAGAGAACTGATTCGCAAAGTGAAAGATGCTTTCTAACATACAGAATAGCCAACAAAAGAGGAAAGCATTGCCTGGCATATAGTAGGAACTTAACAAATGTCTAAGAAATGCATCCATTCTTTTCTCTGGGTTTGTTTCCTTATATGTAAAATGATAAAGGTCATTTAATTCCAACTCCAGCATTCACTGATGTCTATTTTCTGAAGTCACCATCGCAGATTAGGGTGTATTCTTAAAAACAGATGGCTCTACAAGCAGGACCTATCATGGGTATGGCTGATGAGCTCAGAGAGACTCCATTAACCCTTGCTATTTCAGAAGGGCCTTAAACATACTGTTTTATTGTTATATCTAAATGAAACAGCTATACAACCATAGAGACAATGGATAGCATTTACAGAAGTGTTACCTTTCTGCCCCATGTAGGACTGTGCCACCAGGGAATTAACACTTTAAATAAACATTATAAATACTCATAATATTTAAAATAAAATAAGTATTATAAATATTGTTTTTAAGAAAGATCCAAAGACAGTTTCCACAATCAAGGATTCAACTTTTAGTTTTGAAATACCTGAAAGATATCACAGTCCAAGTAAAATCAAGGAAAAAGGGTTTAATTTATTTAATGTTACAATTTAGCTTTTGAAGATTAACCACCACCTGGCACTAGAAACCCCTGTTGTTATTGCCTTAGAAGTAAGGCTTCCATAGCAGAGAACCACAAAAAACTTTCATAAAACATCCACTAAAGAACACATAATTCTCATCTGTTAGTGGATTGTTTAAATAGAGGGTAGGACTGGAATGCAAAAAACTAAGCTGAGAAACCACTAATTCACAAGAAAACTAGAGTTCCAATAATGCAGAACTATCTATTTCTTATTTCTAAGAAAATAAGAGACGGTTCAGGTTGGTGCCACAAATAGTATAAAAAGTATGTAGATTAAGGTTCTTTTTTAAAAATGTTAACTGTATTTCAATTGCTGAATTAAAATGTTTTTTAACACTTTTCACAAAAGTTTTTGCAATAGAATAAAAAAGTATCTTGGCATCTTAACTTTACACTGCATAAATTCCTATTTTCCCCTATCTGAAAAAAGGTTAAGTAAAAGTAATAGGTAAGAATTTTGTTAATTGGTTCTTTAAAAATTTTTTTAATTGAAGTATAGTTGACATACAATACTATTACTAGTTTTGGGTGTACAACACAGTGATTCAACAATTACATGTATTATGAAATGCTTACCATTAAGTAGTTATCATCTGTATCATCTATCATACAAAGTTATTAGAATGTTATTGACTATTTCTTAGACTGTTCTTTTTATCCCTGTGAATTATTATATAACTGGAAGTTTGTACCTCTTAATTCCCTTCAACTATTTGGCCTATACCCTTACCCCCCTTCCCTCTGGCAACCACCAGTTTGTTCTATTTCAGTCTATTTCTGTTTTTCATTTACTTGTTTTAGTTTTTTTAGATTACAATTAAATTTGTCTTTGACATATTTCATTTCGCATAATACCCTCTAGTTCCAACCAAATTGTCACAAATGGCGAGGTTTCATTCTTTTTCATGACTAATATTCCTGTGTGTGTGTGTGTGGTGTGTGCGTGTGTGTGTGTGTGTGTGTGTGTGTACACTACCTATTTTTTATACATTAATCTCTCAATGAACATTTAGATTGCTTCTATATAACTGAGGTTTTAAAACTATAGGTGAGAATTATGTGTAAAGAAGAATTTTTCCTAAATGTCAGCCTTACAAATCAATGTTCCCTCCTTTGCCTTCTACCACATTCTTCATCCACAACAAATGGAACCTAATAGCACAAAAGGAGGTCTCTACCAATGAGAATCAAGGGAAGAAAAATCTACACTCCTACAAACTCATTCACATCTCTGGTTTGAATACTGAAATACAAATCAAATACTTAAATCTCTTCTCAACATGCCTTAGTCAAGCACATGCAAATTACCAAACACATGCAATTTAAAAAATGTTCCTCAAAACTGTTAGTATTCCATAGACACTAAAAATATAGCCTAAGATTTCATGGACCACCTACCCACCCACTTCTACTTGCCAATGGTAAGTAGAATTGGTGAAAAATAGAATATGAAGAATTATCAACTCATGCAGAAAAAAAGCCATCATCACATGAGAGCTATTACTTCAACATAACTTACAGAGAGTAGAATATAAACCATATCTTCTTTTGATCCAGCACCATGTTAAGACACAATGAAAAATGAAAAGGAACCAGGTCTTCTTCAAGACACTGAAGGACTACCAACAATCTCCAAATCATAATCTAAGTACAGTTAACATGATCATCAAGCATTGCTATTAATCTAAGGATTAACTTCAGTGAAGCTTTGAGAGAAGGTAGATAATTATTACAAAAATCCTTTGTAGACATATGTGAAGACAGCTTAACCAGAACTGTAGGGAAACTTAGGGACAGGCAAAAGACAAGCAGAAAAAACTCAAAGAAATAGGTATGATGTCCCTAGCCCCTAAAATGGCTCTAAAGAAAGTTTGACAGTGCAATAAAGAATTCTGACCAGAAAACCATTTACTTTCTTTTCACAGAACACTATATAATTCTACCCTGTATCCCTTCATTCATGGTCCTCATTTTCCAAAATGCAACACATTACTAAGTCCACAATGCATCTATCATCACTTCCTTTTGATATAAAGGGGGCAAAGGGAGAGGAACTTCTGAAGAAAACATATTTTCTGATTTAATTATCATGTAAACGTGGGATCAGTAACCTGGAAGAGATGGGAGAATTTTTCAGCATCAAAAAAGGAATCTAAAAACTGCAGAAATAGGCTGTCAAAGGACAATAAACATAATCAACTTTTCACTTAGAAAATATTCTGCACAAATGTTATTCTCTTGTTACAGAATTAAGCTGATATTGATCAGCTAAGAAAAATATGGTCAAGAGACTGTCATTCTGGTTACTGTTATTTAAAAAAATAAACAAACCAAACCCCATCCACACTGCTGGAAAAAAGCTTCTGACACATGCATTAAACTTGTTTACCTTGGTCACTCAGTAAGAGAAATGCTTTGCAACTTGACTAGTTATTTAAGTATTTTGCAATGTGTTATCAGTTTAAAATCTTGTTTTTGTACTCCCTTGTTAACAGATAGGTTATTTTACTACAAGGTCAGGTTTGCCATAATAATATTATCTTTCCAATTTTATTCCATTGCTCAGCACTTTCTGCAATGAAATTTTAGCCATTCATTTTTATTTCCTTTTCCTCTAAAAAAAATTTAAAGGATTTAAAACTATGATACTGACATGCGACAAAATAACTTCTTTAAATAGCTCTGTTCCAGGAAACATGGTAGGAAAGACAGTAAATTTCACAGTGATTCAACTGTATTAGCAAAATCTGGGTACTGCAAAATAATACTGCCTTTCAGAGACACGAAAAAATCCGATTTAAATGTCAACGTGGGAACACCAGTTAATCACTCCCACTGCTGTATTTTCAAGAAATTCACGACCAACTCTCTCTTCTTTTTAAGGCTATCAAAGATAGGGATTTCTGGGAAAGTATTTTATATAAGCAAGAGAATGGCCAAGGTCGGCAAGGTAAAGTAGGATCCCTAAAATGAAGTACTTCCTAGGGAGAATAACTGTCATACAGTGGGAAAGGAGTGGGACTAGGAATTTGAAGACCTGATCAGTCTAGACCTGCTGCACTCCACTCCACTCCATGGCTTATGACTTACTTGATTTTTTTTTTTTTTGGAAATGTTCAAGCTCCCCTTTTTGAATAGATTTTCACTGAGAAATGGCACAGGACTTTTCTTAAAGAATGAGAACTGCCTCGACCCACACCTAACAAGATTTAAACCCGGGGTGTGGAAACGCTGTTGGCAAGATCTGTTCTGAACCTCCACCATTCTGCCCTCAGTAGCTAAACACACTAGAGATACCTCTTAGTACATAAGGCAAGATTCAAAAGATAGCGCGGGAGGACGTTGAAGGGGTGGGGGAGGTACAGCTTAAAGAAACTGGGAGTATATATCCAAAGAATTTTTAAATTTAAACGAAAATCTAAACGTTTGGAAGTAACATTTCAGCTAAACGGCACTGTGGTCCAGTGTTTAGAAATCCAAACCACCTTCAGTAAAACAAGCCATTCTGCCCAGTTATTCAGCATCAAGCAGCTCCAGTGGGCAGAGGACTGAAAGAGGACCACATCGCAGTCCAGGACGCCGCCAGAAGAGTTGAGGCGGATCAGCCCCGCGCGGGCAGCCGCTCCAGCAGAACTCGGGGCACGGAACTCCCACCCGCCCGCTCCCCTCCGACCTCCGGTCTCCCCTGCTCCCTAGGGTCAGGCCCCCCACCCCCAGCCCCTCCCATCCCCCCACCGCCCCGTCCTCATCCCCGGCAGTCTCCGAGCCCTCAGCCCCAACCACGGCCCCTCAGCCCGGGTCTCCTGTTGCCAACCCCTTCAGCCTCTCCTCCTTAGAGGTGCCCCAGTCCTCCGTCTCCTCACCCGGGTTAGCAGTAGTCGCCGCCATGGCCCTAGATGCCACCGCCGTCGCACCCCCCCCCAGAGGGAGGAGCCACCGCCACCGAACCGGGGGGTGAGGGAAGAGCCACTCCCCAGAAGCGGTACCCTACGGCCGCCACCGCTACCACGGAATCCAAGATGGCAGCGGCGGCAACCCCCACCGTCCCCAGCCCAGAGGGCGGACAGACCCCGCCCACAGAGTGGACGGAGTCATCCCCGCGGCCAGCCTCCTGGGGGAAACTGACCAATGGAAACGCCAAATCGACCAGAGGCTGGGCTGGCCCCCGCGCCAACTGGTCCGGAGGAGGAGGGAGGGCGAGGAAGACGTCCGGCTGGCTCCTTGATCCCGCCTCCCGTTCGTCAGAGGGCAGTAATCGAGTGACGTCTGTTAAAAACAATTTCACTGAAAAGCTTCGTTTGGTGGTGGATTCATCCGTTTGGCAACTCTGCCGGCGATTTGTTCTTTAAATTTTATTTTAGATGGTCTTATGCTTAAACTTTTCATGGTGATTTGTAATCTTTTCTAGAGTTTTTTGTCTTTTAAGGACCTTTGGTGAAAAAAGTTCAATAACTAATTTTTGAATGGAGCCTGCTATGGAGCTGGTAGTGTTAAGAGGATCTCGGTGCTTACGGTCTGGGAAGGCAGATACGGACAACCAAAACCGGAGACAATGTATGAGGAAGGTATTTTGATTAACAGGATAATTTCCTTTGGTCAATGAATGATATGGACATAGTGAAGAGTCTGTCGTGGGGAAATGATAAGGACTGCTTGTGTTTATTTTCTAATAATAGGAAGCATGGAGCACTAAGGGGCCAGACACTGTCCAAAGTGGTTCATATGTAATTACTCATTTAATTCTCACAACAACATGGTAAAGTAAATTCTATTATTACTTCCATTTTGCAGATAAGAAAACAGAAGCAAAGAGGTTAAGCAGGGGGACACCCATCTAGTAAGTAGTGGTGTGGGAAACAAACTGAAAAAACTGACCCTTGGAACATGTTGCACCAATCCCCATGTTAGAATTTTAACAGAAATCCCATTATGTTATTGAGCATCTTTGCATTTTATAGGTTGTATGTGTACAATAAACATTACATTGATCCATTTCTCTCATTCACTTAATAGTACAGTTTATCTCAGCCAAAGTATATAAACATAATTTGTATATATTGTTTACATTTGTTAAAGTTAAATTTTTCTTTATTACCATTTTGTTGTGTTTCTAATTCACCAGAAAGAAAAAAACCATCCACTCAAAAGAAATACATCGAAGCATAGTGATGAAAAGAACTAGTGATGAAGACAGTAACAAGTACACTACTTCAAGTTATGTAATAATGGTAGCTGTAAGATAAATTCTAGCTGAAATAAGCAGGCAACGAGAGGCAACAAAGGGCCAGGCAGTTTATTTGAGCGCAATTCCCGGGTGATATACTCCTGTCTGGCTATCACAGGCCGGGGAAGTCACACTCAGCAGGGCAGGCAGCAAGTTTTTAAAGAAGGTAGGGGGAGGCAGAGCTTAGATTTACAGCAGTGCAAGGATTGGCTAGCCTAAGGCACATTTGTTCAGGTTGGGAGGGGGCAGCAGCCTGGGACTTAAGCACGTCATCAGTGTCTGATGTGCTCACTCACCCTTCTCCCCAGTGCCTTCAACCTTACATTCCAACCTTTTGGTCATAATGGGAGACGACTTGATCTGGCTACTTCTGGTTGACAAGGGGCGTCGTGGGGGCAGGGGGGGTTTTGTAGCATGTAGTTACATTGCTCTGACTGCAAATTTCTTGCCTTGCTTTCTCCAGAGGCTTTCACTTTATTCTGTCTAAGCTTCTGGTCCCTGTCTCATTTTCCCCTCTACAGATAGACTTTAGCTGCTGCTAGGGAAAAGGGGCGACGACTGCTCCAGCTGCTTCATGCTGAGCAGGGGTGCAGTAAAGGGTGCAGCTAGGGTTTCTATCACTGGTCAGTTGAGAGGGCTTCAGAAAGTTGGTGCTTCTATTCTGGAAGGGCAAACTTGATGAGATTAAGAATGCATGGCTAAATATGAGAACTAGAAATATGAAGAGTCTAATTGAGAATCATAGCCAGGTATCATGGGGAAACTAAAATTTTGGATCAAGTTTACATCTCAATGACTAGTAATAGGATTTAGTATAGATAAGACTGCATTATTGAAACAATAATTTTCTCTAAAATCACCCTTATTTTTATTAGAAGTAGCCAGATTAAGAAAATAATTAACAGTTGGCTTGATTATTTGCATAAGTGCAGCAAGAAGAGCAATTGATTACATAGGCTTTTTTAAATATGTTTTGCTGGAACTTTTTGTAAGGAATTTCAGATTGAACTTTTAAAGGCCTCTTGAGGCCAGAAAGCCAAACCAGACTTGCCATCAGGTTTTGCCTGCAGTACCTGTAGATTTGGGTGAATTCCTCTCTTCTCGAGGTCCGCAAGACATCCTGAGGTTCCTGCACTGCCAGGAAGTGATCTTCCTTACTCACCTGTAAAGCTGCTGGGAACCCTGTAAGCAAGGTACCAGGCCAGTTCTTCCAAGGGGCTTTGTTGGCTTTATAAAGTCAGTCTTAGTTTCTTAAAGTTGTCTGTTCATATCTGAGTTTACACACGTGTCTCTCAGATATGACATTCCAGTTAAAGCTTCAGTAATATAACTAGTGTTTTTAATTGGTCTTCTTACAAGGAAAGCAGATTCTTATTGAACTTGTGCAAATAAACATACTGCCATGAAATATAAAAATAGTCACTGAGAGTTTTTAAATTCTGGAGGGATCAGGTAGAAAGATAAAGTATCAATTCAGCTTATAAAGGCAGTCATTTACTAAACAGTTGTCAGGTTAAGAGAAAAAGCTTAAAACACTTTATCAGCAACATTTGAAACAAAAAGCCACAAAATCGTCTTCTTTAGTTTACTTAATCTTATGTAACTAATACTTGTTCTGCAGAAATCTAGTTCTTTACTAGCTTAAGAGTAATAAAACAGTGACTATAAATAATAAAAGACTTACAAATGACAATGGTTAAAGATCTGATGAGAGCTTACTGTGAGACAGTTGACATAAGGAAATTCGGATATTTCTGTAACACAAAACATTCAGTAACAAAGTTTAGCATTATTTCTTTTGGCAGTGCTTTCTAGGTAATTAAGCAGATAATTATATGTCAGATAAATAAGCTAAATTAGCCAAATACTTTCTCTAATGAGAAAAAGTTCCTCTGACATGTTCTAGGGGCCCTCTGGAAAATATCAGAGGTAAAAAGTACTTTTCTGAATTTGATTTTGGGAAACTGTTAAAAGTTTTAAGGCACTTGCTTAAATAGGATTATAGGTTGCTATAAAGCAATACTTATCTATTTAACCAGAATGGCAACAAAATATCTCAAAGGCAAATAAAGGTTACATAGTTGTTAGCAAACTTCAGCTTTTAGTCTTTTTAATATTAAGATCTCATTTTCTTAAATACTCTGACAACTCATTGAGACTTTAAGCATGAGAAACTGCTTTGATAAAACAATTAGAGAACTTTTTGCAATCTTTCAATATTAAGAGCAGACTAACAGTTAAGAAAACTTTGTCTTTTTAACTGAAAAAAAATTATAATTTTGCTGTATACTTTATACCAAGACTCATTTGCTTTAATTTTATATAGCATGACCATATTAAATTCTTCCACAAACTTTCGACAACCTTTTCACATGTATATTTCTCTCTCTAAATAAACAGCTGTACTTTAGAACAAAGTTACTTTCTTTTATCAAAAGACACATTCTTTAGCATGCAGAAATGTTTTCCTTATTACTTTAAGTAGTTTTAATTAGAACTTAAAACTATTAGGTACCTTAATTTTAGTGAACACTGAGAAGTAGGCTATTATAAACTGTTACAGTAGCATTCTTTGGATTGACAAATTTATGAACATTTTATAATTTCTGTTAACCATGAGCTTTACAACACAATCTCTCACTAAGCACAAAGTGTATCTTTTTAACTTAGCAAAATTTTAAGGTTTTAGGTTACTACAAAGATTTCTAGGCTGTAGATAGGTATACACACTGTAACACATAATTAAAAAGGTGTTCACTTGCCACACTTACTTAGTTCACTCATTCGTAACAACTATGCTAGATTACTTACAAGACCTTTACGGAATATTAGACAAAGCTAAGCCTTTAAGCATTTTATTCTTAAAAGATTTAGCAGATAACATCAACTTAAATGACCTAAGGTAAACTTAGCTGATAACCACAAGGACATGCCCACCTCAGCTAAACCCAAATTAACATTAATGCTTAACATTTTTAATCAGATTTTCTGGAAGTTTTAGAATGTCCAATTTTCACAAGCGCTTGTTTTTAAATCAATTTTTATTAATACCATCCAGAGGTAGGAAAATATTTTTCATCCACACACCTAGACACACAAACATACAAACTGAGACACAACAACTACAGTCAGCAACACTTCTTACACAAAAACATATACACAGACAGACAAACTTATATAAAGACCTGAGTCACTGATATCTAATTGCTTTCTCTTTCCTCAGTTTCCTGTCTGTGGCTTCTGGAACCAGAGGGTGGGAGGAGCATGTCCTGGTGGGGGAAGAGGGCGGTGAAGGCAGAAGGAGAGGGGGAGGGGGTGGTGCAGCCACCAGAAGAGGAGAGCAGGACAATGGCATGGTTGAGAATGTAGGACTTTAAGATGGCGGAGATACGTGTGAAGACAAAGGACTTAAAGATGGTGGTGGAGAGGGGGAGGGGATTGTGAGCTGAGGGATGTGGGTGACAGAGGTCTTCTGGCAGATCTGAAAAGGAAGAAGGACTGGGCAGAGTAAGAGGCTGACAATCTTTAACTGGAGATCGGGCTAGGAGAACCTGAGTCATTGAACACTTAACATAAAGGTCTGGGCAGGAGAGCAAAGTCCAAAAAGACTGCACATGTGGGATTTCGCTCTACTCCCTGCTCCAGTGGCAATAGTGAAGTCAATGAGGAGGCCAAAACTGAAAGTTCCCTCAGGGGGCAAGTGAGATTGATTGTCCAAGGGATACTGAGGCCCGGCCTCAGAGCAAAGAAAGACTAGCTTCCATTTGTGAACATGCTGGGACAAATATAGAGTAGCCAAATTAGAAATGAGACACTGCAACGGGGTCTGAGCCTCTGCTTTTGAGGACTGGTTCCCCATGTCTGCGCCACTTCTCAACTAATCCCGCTGAGAGGAGTGCCCAGCGTCCCAAGCACGCCAAGTCAGGGGAGATGGCCTGGGAGTCTGGGTGAGGGACATCTCCCACACCGCAGGGCCAGGGGCAGGCCGAATGCCTGCAGAGGGTGTGCCGGATGCCCCCACCTAGACATACATACAATTTCTAATGGACCAGGTGAAATGGAGTTAGGAAGGGAAGCAGACTGGGGAAACTGAGGGACTCACCCGAAAATATTCCATGCAGTGGAGAGCAGGCTGAGGTCCTGGGTCGGAGAAGGAGGGGGCGGGGCCACCGGTGGCCAGTCGGGTCCCCACGCTCATGCTCCTTCCTGGGTTTTGGCACCAAATATAAGATAAATTCTAGCCGAAATAAGCAGGAGATGGTAGGCAACAAAGGACCAGGCAGTTTATTTGAGCGTAATTCCCGGGTGATATTCCCCCATCTGGCTATCACAGGCCAGGGAAGTCAGACTCAGCAGGGCAGGCAGCAAGTTTTTAAAGAAGGTAGGGGGAGTTAGAGCTTAGATTTACAGCGGCACGAGGATTGGCTAGCCTAAGGCACATTTTTTCAGGTTGGGAGGGGGCACCAGCCGGGGACGTTGGCACGTCATCAGTGTCTGACGTGCTCACCCATCTCCCCAGTGCCTTCAACCTTACAGTAGCTAGTTATTAAACAAGACTACCATGCAGACATAGGATGTAAATTATGTGCCTTTAAATGTGGCAAGTTCATCCAAGCAGAAATAAATAAAAACATAAATAGGGAATACAATTAATAATATCTGAATATCGTATTTGATTGGGCCAGAGATCCATGTGTCTCTTGCTCACTAGACCTTGACTGTAAGAAAAAATTTTTAAACAGTGGCTGAGAAAGCCATCAAAGATTTCAAGTTATTTTTGAGCCAAGTACAATAACCTTAATGCCAAATAAAACATTCTTCCAGAATAAATGCAAAATAATGTTTTCAAATATGAAAGGGATGAATTGATGGATAAAAAAGATCAAGTTACATCCCTCATTAAAAAGTTGGTAAAAGTCATTTTGTTTCAGAAATGTTTGTAGAATTAGCTAAAAAATTAATAAATGTTTTACCTAGAAAATGTATAATAAGCTATTGCCAAAAAATTCCTAATCAGATATGACACAGAATCATGCTATACAACATGAAAGGGCAATATCAGCTCTGTACATAATAACAGATGTTTACCTTATGAGTGGACACCACTGATGTATATAGAACATTAATCATTTCACAACACGTGAATATATGTTCCATAGGAAAAATGCCCAGAAACTTCCTATTTGTTTTGTCATTAAAAAAAAACAGTTACGAAAGAAGACATTTTCATTTAGAAAATTTTTCAATAAAAAATATATATATTGTTATGTAGAAGAAATTCTGAAAGTTATCAGGATTAAAACATGGAGTTGGATCTTTGGGTACAAAAAGTATATTATTCCTGCAATAAACAAAATTTCAGTCTACTTTCTGTTTTATTCAGAGAAAAGCTGGTAGCCAAACAGTATTTCTCCTCTGATTCAACATAGAACAAATTAGTGCAAATTTACATAGTAAAATAGCCACCGGCAAACATAATCTTTAAGACAAAATAGGCAAATATTAGAACACTGCTTTTTCCACAATGAAGTACAGAGGTCAGTGATGAGGGAGATGCTCTCACAAGTTTTTTAATAAGGGCTAGGTTAAAAATCCATTCTTTATTACACAGATAATTCTACAAAGTCATTTATATATTTTTCAAGCAGGCTTCCTCAAATGGCTTAACTGAGCAATATGTTCATTAGTTTTATTAATCCTAAATTATTACTTCAAGTTCTAAATGTCATGGTTTTTTAATCTAAAGAACAAAGTATCAGGATTTTATAAGAAAAACAGACTGTTGGATCACGGGAAGATGGCGGTGTGAGTAGTTCAGAGGAAATCTCCTCCCCAAAACATATATATTTATGAAAATGCAATAAATACAACTATTCCTAAAAGAGACACCAGTGGATGCAGTACAACAGCCAGGATACATCTACATCTGTGAGAACTCAACATCACACGAAGGGGGTAAGATACAAGCCATGGCCAGGCGGGACCCAAACGCTCCCCTACCCCAAAACCCGGCGGGAAGAAAGGAGTCGGAATGGGGAGGGAGTGAAAGCCTGGGCTGCAAAACAACCAGCTCTAGAAATCCACACCCGGAATGCAGACACAAGGTGCACAAGGTGCTGGATATTAGAGAAACGGAAAAGCAAAACCTGTGGGCAGGTCCCCGCAACTGGTGCCCCTGAGACAAAAGAAAAGCGAGTGCTTACTGCAAGTCTTAAAGAGACAGGGACCCCATAGCTGGACAAAGTTATCGCAGCACACATAGCCAGCAACTGGGAATCCTGGGGAAACTTAGGCGCCCTAAACCCCTGGGAAGCAGGGCAGCTCTGAAGCCCCTCATGGCACTGAGCAGACTGCCAGTCATTCCTCCAATTGGCGCGGACCCCGACACCCTGGCCCAGTAGCGGGAGAGTGGCAGCGCATGCCGGGGACAACAGCGCCTGAAGGGACCGGGAGCACATCCATGTGCCAGCGGCACCAGATGGGACCAAGAGAGGCTTGTGTGAGCCCATAGTGGTGAGAACCACTGGTGAGAACAGCCCAGGCACAGCTCGTGTGCACTGGTGGCAGTGAAGCCAGAGGAGGCCAGAAGAGGCCCACATGGGAGAGCCCCACACGCACCTGCAGCGGAGCCAGACAGAGCAGGCATGCTCCCAGCAGCTGAAAGGAATCCCAGCCCAATGCACAGCTGCCCGGGCCAGCCTCAAAGGCCGCTGCTGCCACACACCTGCCCGGCAGGGGTGCTGCTAGCACGGAGGGGTGCACCTGGCATTCCTGCCACTCCCCGCAGGGCTCCATGCTGCTCTGACGGAGACCCCACCCACAGCAACTAGGGGACTAAACCAGTGGCTGCCCCAGGAGTGCAGGTAACCATCACAGGCAACAGAGAAGGGCAAGGCATCAAAAAACCAGGAAAGGACTTTCCTCTCCCCGCTGACATGCCCACAACCTGCCTACAGCCACTGCTAATACCATGAAAAGGCAAAAAAATTTAGTCAAATCCAAGAAAGTTCAAACAACACCTGAGAAAGTATCTGCAGAGGCAGACCTAACCAGTCTCCCTGAAAAAGAATTCAAAATAAAAATCATAAACATGCTGACATAGCAGCAGACAAATATGCAAGAGCTAAGGGATGATATCCGGAGGGAGATTACAGACATCCAGAGGGAAATTACAGACATCCGGAGGGAGACAACAGAAGTGAAACAAACTCTGGAAGGATTTAAAAGCAGAATAGATAAGATGCAAGAGGCCATTGATGGAATAGAAACCAGAGAACAGGAACACATAGAAGCTGCTGCAGAGAGAGATAAAAGAATCTCCAGGAATGAAAAAACATTAAGAGAACTGTGTGACCAATCCAAAAGGAACAATATCACATTATAGTTGTACCAGAGGAAGAAGAGAGAGAAAAAGGGATAGAAAGTGTCTTTGAAGAAATAATTGCTGAGAACATCCCCAAACTGGGGGAGGAAATAGTTGCTCAGACTACAGAGGAACACAGAACTCCTGAGAGATGGGACACAAAGAGGACAACAACAAGACACATAATAATTAAAATAGCAAAGATCAAGGACAAGGACACAGTATTAAAGACAGCCATAGAGAGAAAAAAGGTCACCTACAAAGGAAAACCCATCAGGCTATCATCAGACTTCTCAACAGAAACCTTACAGGCCAGAGGAGAATGGCATGATATATTTAATGCAATGAAATAGAAGGGCCTTGAACCAAGGACACTGTATACAGCAAGATTATCATTTAAATATGAAGGAGGGATTAAACAATTCCCAGACAAGCAAAAGTTGATGGAATTTGCCTCTCACAAACCACATCTACAGGGTATCTCAGAGGGATTGCTCTAGATGGGAGCACCCCTAAAAAGAGCACAGAACAAAACACCCAACATAGGAAAAATGGAGGAGGAGGAAAAAGAAGAGCAAGAAATAATCATCAGACTGTGTACGTAACAGCTCAATAAGTGAGTTAAGTCAGACAGTAAGGTAGTAAACAAGCTAACCATGAACCTTTGGTAACCACGCACCTAAAGCCTGCAATAGCAATACGTACGTCTTTCGATAATCACCCCAAATGTAAATGGACTGAATGTACCAATCAAAAGACACAGAGTAATAGAATGCATAAAAAAGCAAGAACCATCTATATGCTGCTTACAAGAGACTCACCTCAAATCCAAAGACATGCACAGATTAAAAGTCAAGGTATGGAGAAAGATATTCCATGTAAACAACACAGAGAAAAAATAATGTGTTGCAATACTACTACCAGATAAAATAGACTTCAAAATAAAGAAAGTAACAAGAGATAAAGAAGGACATTACATAATGATAAAGGGCTCAGTCCAACAAGACGATATAACCATTATAAAAATATATTCACCCAATACAGGAGCACCAAGCATATGTGAAACAAAAACTAACAAAATTTAAGGAGGAAATAGAATGCAATGCATTCATTTTGGAAGACTTTAAAACACAACTCAATCCAAAGGACAGATCCACCAGACAGAAAATAAGTAAGGACACACAGGCACTGTACAACACACCAGAACAGATGGACCTAATAGACATCTAAAGAAATCTACAACCAAAAGCAACAGGATACACATTCTTCTCAAGTGCACATGGAACATCCTCCAGAGTAGATCATATACTAGGCCACAAAAAGAGCCTCAGTAAATTCCAAAAGATTGAAATCCTACCAACAAACTTTTCAGACCACAAAGGTATAAAACTAGAAATAAATTGTACAAAGAAAGCAAAAAGGCACACAAACACATGGAGGCTTAACAACACGCTCCTGAATAATCAATGGATCTATGACCAAATTAAAATGGAAATACAGCAATTTATGAAAACAAATGACAACAACAACACAAAGCCCCAACTTCTGTGGGATGCAACAAAAGCAGTCTTAATAGGAAAGTGTATAGCAATCCAGGAATATTTAAAGAAGGAAGAACAATCCCAAATGAATAGTCTAATGTCACGATTATCAAAATTGGAAAAAGAAGAACAAATGAGGCCTAAGGTCAGCAGAAGGAGGGACATAATAAAGATCAGAGAAGAAATAAACAAAATTGAGAAGAATAAAACAATAGAAAAAATCAATGAAACCAAGAGCTGGTTCTTCGAGAAAATAAACAAAATAGATAAGCCTCTAGCCAGACTTATTAAGAGAAAAAGAGAAAGAACACACATCAACAGAATCAGAAATGAGAAAGGAAAAATCACGACGGACCACACAGAAATACAAAGAATTATTAGAGAATACTATGAAAACCTATACGCTAACAAGCTGGAAAACCTAGGAGAAATGGACAACTTCCTAGAAAAATACAACCTTCCAAGATGACCCAGAAAGAAACAGAAAATCTAAACAGACCTGTTACCAGCAATGAAATTGAAGCGGTAATCAAAAAACTAACCAAGAACAAAACCCCCGGGCCAGATGGATTTACCTCAGAATTTGATCAGACATACAGAGAAGACATAATACCCATTCTCCTTAATGTTTTCCAAAAATAGAAAAAGAGGGAATACTCCCAAACTCATTCTATGAAGCCAACATCACCCTAATACCAAAACCAGGCAAAGACCCCACCAAAAAAGAAAACTACAGACCAATATCCCTGATGAACGTAGATGCAAAAATACTCAACAAAATATTAGCAAACCGAATTCAAAAGTACATCAAGAGGATCATACACCATGACCAAGTGGGATTCTTCCCAGGGATGCAAGGATCGTACAACATTCGAAAATCCATCAACATCATCCACCACATCAACAAAAAGAAGGACAAAAACCACATGATTATCTCCATAGATGCTGAAAAAGCATTTGGCAAAATTCAACATCTGTTCATGATAAAAACTCTCAACTAAATGGGCATAGAGGGGAAGTACCTCAACATAATAATGGCCATATATGATAAACCCACAGCTAACATCATACTGAACAGCAAGAGGCTGAAAGCTTTTCCTCTGAGATCGGGAACAAGACAGGGATGCCCACTCTCCCCGCTGTTATTCAACGTAGTACTGGAGGTCCTAGTAAAGGCAATCAGACAAAACAAAGAAATACAAGGAATCCAGATTGGTAAAGAAGTCAAACTGTCACTACTTGCAGATGACAGGATATTGTACATAAAAATCCCTAAAGACTCCACTCTAAAACTACTAGAACTGATATCAGAATTCAGCGAAGTTGCAGAATACAAAATTAACACACAGAAATCTGTAGCTTTCCTACACACTAACAATGAACTAATAGAAAGAAAAATCAGGAAAAGAATTCCATTCACAAAAGCATCAAAAAGAATAAAATACCTAGGAATAAACCTAACCAAGGAAGTGAAAGACCTATACCCTGAAAACTACAAGATACTCTTAAGAGAAATTAAAGAGGTCACTAACAAATGGAAACTCATCCCATGCTCCTGGCTGGGAAGAATCAATACGTCAAAATGGCCATACTGCCCAAAGCAATATACAGATTCGATGCAATCCCTATAAAATTACCAACAGCATTCTTTAATGAACTGTAACAAATAGTTCAAAAATTCATATGGAACCGCCAAAGACCCCGAATAGCCAAAGCAATCCTGGAAAGGAAGAATAAAGTGGCGGGGGGGTCTCGCTCCCCAACGTCAAGCTCAACTACAAAGCCACAGTAATCAAGACAATTTGGTACTGGCACAAGAACAGAGCCACAGACCAGTGGAACAGAATAGAGACTCCAAACATTGACCCAAACATATATGGCCAATTAATATATGATAAAGGAGCCATGGACATACAATAGGGAAATGACAGTCTCTTGAACAGATGGTGCTGGCAAAACTGGACAGCTACATGTAAGAGAATGAAACTGGATCACTGTTTAACCCCATACACAAAAGTAAATTCGAAATGGATCAAAGACCTGAATGTAAGTCATGAAACCATAAAACTCTTAGAAAAAAACAGGCAAAAATCTCATGGACATAAACATGAGTGACTTCTTCATGAACATATCTCCCCGGGCAAGGGAAACAAAGGCAAAAATGAACAAGTTGGACTATATCAAGCTAAAACGCTTCTGTACAGTAAAGGACACCATCAATAGAAGAAAAAGGTATCCTACAGTATGGGAGAATATATTCATAAATGACAGATCTGATAAAGGATTGACATCCAAAATATATAAAGAGCTCACACACCTCAACAAACAAAAAGCAAATAATCCAATTAAAAAATGGGCAGAGGAGCTGAATAGACAGTTCTCTAAAGAAGAAATCCAGATGGCTAACAGGCACAAGAAAAGATGCTCCACATCGCTAATCATCAGAGAAATGCAAATTAAAACCACAATGAGATATCACCTCACACTCGATCGCCATCATCGAAAAGACAAACAACAACAAATGTTGGCGAGGGTGTGGACAAAGGGGAACCTTCCTACACTGCTGGTGAGAATGTAAATTAGTTCAACCATTGTGGAAAGCAGTATGGAGGTTCCTCAAAATGCTCAAAATAGAAATGCCATTTGACCCATTAATTGCACTTCTAGGAATTTACCCTAAGAATGCAGCAGCCCAGTTTGAAAAAGACAGATGCACCCCTATGTTTATTGCTGCACTATTTACAGTAGCCAAGATATGCAAGCAACCTAAATGTCTATCAGTAAATGAATGGATAAAGATGTGGTACATATACACAATGGAATATTATTCAGCCATAAGAAAAAAAACAGATCCTACCATTTGCAACAACATGGATAGAGCTAGAGGGTATTATGCTCAGTGAAATAAGCCAGGCGGAGAAAGACAAATACCAAATGATCTCACACCTATGTGGAGTATAAGAACAAAGGAAAACTGAAGGAACAAAACAGCAGCAGAATCACAGAACCCAAGAATAGGCTTATAATTACCAAAGGGAAAGGGACTGGGGATGATGGGTGGGATTGGAGGGGCAAGGGCAGGGAAAAAGAAAGAGGGCATTACAATTAGCATGTATAGTGTGTGGGGGGCACGGGGAGTGCTGTGCAACACAGAGAAGACAAGTAGTGATTTTACAGCATCTTACTACACAGATGGACAGTGCCTGTGAAGGGGTATGTTGGGGGAACTTGGTGAAGGGGGGAGCCTAGTAAACATTATGTTCTTTCTGTAATTGTTGATTAAGGATACCAAAATTTAAAAAAACCAGACTGTTATGCAAATGCTTTGACTGTCAGACGTTTATTTCCCAGTACATAATTTTCTTTCTTCATCAGAGGAAAAGAAACGAATGAAACACTACTGAAGATATTTTAAACACATCCAAATGTTGTAGCTGAATGTCCAAAAAAATGCTTTTCAGAGCCTAATATAACCCATGCAACTGAATATACCTCCTACTCTCTCCCAAGCTGAAACATTCAACTTTGAATTTACTATACGCTCTTCCTAGGATCTGACAAGCTACTGGAAACTGTCTTCAATTAGAAATTCTCACTGATGCTTGGCCCATGTTAGATCCAAATATTCAGAATTATCTGGTAGCCATCAAACACTCATTTTGATATACACCAAACTTACTGTGAATTCAGCTTTTCTAATTTCAGTAGAAATGAAAATTAAGAAGTCAGTTGTGAAGCCTGACCATTTGCAGGTTTTCAGTTTACCCATATTAAATAGTTAGTATTACTACTAATAATTTTTAAACAATTACAAGTTTTTTGTTACCTTAATCATTATGATCAGCCACATTTTTTAATTACTTAAAATGGGGATCTATAGATACATCAGTTTTATTGGGTCCAGATAGACTTCCCATATTGAGAAAATGAAGTTAGCCAGCGAATCTGAGCTTCAGATGAAAAACAAAATTTTTTTTTTGTAGATAATTATTTTTTATTGAAGAGTAGTTGACACACAGTATTACATTAGTTTCAGGTGTACAACACAGTGATTCAACATTTACATACATGATAATTCTAGGTACCAGCTATCACCATACCAAGTTGTTACAATATTTGGCTATATTCCTTATGCTATACATTACATCCCAGTTACTTATTTATTTTACAATTGGAAGTGTGTACTTTTTTGTGTGTGTGTGAGGGCATCTCTCATATTTATTGATCAAATGGTTGTTAACAACAATAAAATTCTGTATAGGGGAGTCAATGCTCAATGCACAATCATTACTCCACCCCAAGCCTAATTTTCATCAGTCTCCAATCTTCTGAAGCATAACGAACAAGTTCTTACATGGAGAACAAATTCCTACATAGTGAATAAGTTACATGGTGAACAGTACAAGGGCAGTCATCAAAGAAACTTTCGGTTTTGCTCAAGCATTATGAACTATAAACAGTCAGTTCAAATATGAATACTCATTTGATTTTTATACTTGATTTATATGTGGATAACACATTTCTCTCTTTATTATTATTATTTTTAATAAAATGCTGAAGTGCTGGGTAGATACAAGATAAAGGTAGAAAACATAGTTTAGTGTTGTAAGAGAGCAAATGTAGATGATCAGGTGTGTGCCTGTAGACTATGTGTTAATCCAAGCTAGACAAGGGCAATAAAACATCCACGGATGCAGAAGATTTCTCTCAGAACAGGGGGGGTGAGGTTCTAAGCCTCACCTCTGTTGATCCCCAATTTCTCACCTGATGGCCCCCCTGCGACTGTGCCTGTCTTAGGTTGTTCCTCCCTTGAGGAATCTTACCCGTCTCTGGCTAACCAGTCATCTTCCAGAGTCATACAGGGAAATGTAAAGTGGTAAGTGAGAGAGAAGCCTTATTGTTTGAAAAGGTTAGCTATTTACTTCTTTGCATATTAATGCCCTGTGGCTTCTATGCCCAGCATTTGTCTTGAGGTATCTTTACCACTTGGAAGAATTATGATACTCAGTAAATTTGATATGAGGCACGAATTCTATTTAAGGGTTGTAATTAGGAAGGAAGAAGAAAAGCTATAGAAGGAGCAGGCGGAAGAAAACATGGGAAGATTGATTATTTCTTTGACATATCTTCTTGTAGAGTAACTTTAGCATGTATAGGTTTTAAACTACTAATTAAATTGCACACACACATTAACATAATAGGAGTATAGTTACATAACCAAAGCATACCTGTAATTACCAGCCATCTCCAGTGAAACCAAGAAAACCAGTTAGGCACCTTAGACATTTGTGAAAACTTATCTATGATATGGTGGATGTTGTCCAACTGAACATGAACAGTCTGAGAGAAATCAGACAAATTAAAACAACCCATTCCTGGGGACTGTTCACATCCCATATGTTCTTTTAACAGTAAATAGTCTGTAGTTGTAAGATTTTGGAGCGCTACAATTTGCACATCTCCTAATTCTTGATTGAGTTCCAACAGTATAGCTCCAGTCAAATTTGTTGTTTTACTGTATGCACAGGCCAGCTTAGATATCTCCTTCTTCATTCCCATGGCAAGTCCAGGAACTGGTGGGATGAGTGCATCTATACCTGTAACAGTGCGTGGATCTTTGTTGAGGTTTTTTGATGATCATCTTCTGGCATGAGTCTTCCAGAGAGTGCTGATGTTGGAAGTTCTTTTTCATATCGTATCTTAGTTGATTTTCGGGGTAGCCAAATTAGGCTTTGATCCTCTGTATAAACACAAACAGGCCCTTTGCCTACACTTTTACATGCCCTTTATACCCTTGTGTAGAACACATTGGAGGTCACCACACAGGAAATGCCTTTTTTTTTTGTACCATTAATCTACACTTACATGACGAATATTATGTTTACTAGTCTCTCCCCTATACCAGGTCCCCCCTATCAACCCCTTTACAGTCACTGTCCATCAGCATAGCAAAATGTTGTAGAATCACTACTTGCCTTCTCTGTGTTGTACGGCCCTCCCCTTTCTCCCACCCCCCATGTACGCTAATCTTAATAGCCCCCTTCTTCTCCCCCCCTTATCCCTCCCTACCCACCCATCCTCCCCAGTCCCTTTCCCTTTGATACCTTTTAGTCCATTCTTGAGTTCTGTGATTCTGCTGCTGTTTTGTTCCTTCTGTTTTTCCTTTGTACTTATATTCCACATTCGAGTGAAATCATTTGGTATTTCTCTTTCTCTGCTTGGCTTGTTTCACTGAGCATAATACCCTCCAGCTCCATCCATGTTGCTGCAAATGGGAAGATTTGCCATTTTCTTATGGCTGAGTAGTATTCCATTGTGTATATGTACCACATCTTCTTTATCCATTCATCTATCAATGGACATTTAGGTTGCTTCCAATACTTGGCTACTGTAAATAGTGCTGCGATAAACATAGGGGTGCATTGGTCTTTCTCAAACTTGATTGCTGCGTTCTTAGGGTAAATTCCTAGGAGTGTAATTCCTGGGTCAAATGGTAAGTCTGTTTTGAGCATTTTGATGTACCTCCATACTGCTTTCCACAATGGTTGAACTAATTTACATTCCCACCATCAGTGTAGGAGGGTTCCCCTTTCTCCACAGCCTCGCCAACATTTGTTGTTGTTTGTCTTTTGGATGGCAGCCATCCTTACTGGTGTGAGGTGGTACCTCATTGTAGCTTTAATTTGCATTTCTCTGATAATTAGCGATGTGGAGCATCTTTTCATGTGTCTGTTGGCCATCTGTATTTCTTTTTTGGAGAACTGTCTGTTCAGTTCCTCTGCCCATTTTTTAATTGGATTATTTGTTTCTTGTTTGTTGAGGCATGTGAGCTCTTTATATATTCTGGACGTCAAGCCTTTATCGGATGTGTGATTTTCAAATATATTCTCCCATACTGTAGGGTTCCTTTTTGTTCTATTGATGGTATCTTTTGCTGTACAGAAGCTTTTCAGCTTAATATAATCCCACTTGTTCATTTTTCCTGTTGTTTTCCTTGCCCGAGGAGATATGTTCACGAAGAGGTCACTCATGTTTATGTCTAAGAGGTTTTTGCCTGTTTTCTTCCAAGAGTTTAATGGTTTCATGACTTACATTCAGGTCTTTGATCCATTTTGAGTTTACTTTTGTATATGGGGTTAGACAATGGTCCAGTTTCATTCTCCTACATGTAGCTGTCCAGTTTTGCCAGCTCCATCTGTTGAAGAGACTGTCATTTCCCTATTGTATGTCCATGGCTCCTTTATCAAATATTAATTGACCATATATGTTTGGATTAATGTCTGGATTCTCTAGTCTGTTCCATTGATCTGTGGCTCTGCTCTTGTGCCAGTACCAAATTGTCTTGATTACTATGGCTTTATAGTAGAGCTTGAAGTTGGGGAGTGAGATCCCCCCTACTTTATTCTTCTTTCTCAGGATTGCTTTAGCTATTCGGGGTCTTTGATGTTTCCATATAAATTTTTGAATTATTTGTTCCTGTTCATTGAAGAATGTTGCTGGTAGTTTCATAGGGATTGCATCAAATCTGTATATTGCTTTGGGCAGGATGGCCATTTTGACGATATTAATTCTTCCTAGCCACGAGCATGGGATGAGTTTCCATCTGTTAGTGTCCCCTTTAATTTCTCTTAAGAGTGACTTGTAGTTTTCAGAGTGTAAGTCTTTCACTTCTTTGGTTAGGTTTATTCCTAGGTATTTTATTTTTTTTCATGCAATTGTGAATGGAGTTGTTTTCCTGATTTCTCTTTCTGTTGGTTCATTGTTAGTGTATAGGAAAGTCACAGATTTCTGTGTGTTGATTTTGTATCCTGCAACTTTGCTGTATTCCGATATCAGTTCTAGTAGTTTTGGGGTGGAGTCTTTAGGGTTTTTTATGTACAGTATCATGTCATCTGCAAATAGTGACAGTTTAACTTCTTCTTTACCAATCTGGATTCCTTGTATTTCTTTATTTTGTCTGATTGCCGTGGCTAGGACCTCCAGTACTATGTTAAGTAACAGTGGGGAGAGTGGGCATCCCTGTCTAGTTCCCGATCTCAGAGGAAATGCTTTCAGCTTCTCGCTGTTCAATATAATGTTGGCTGTGGGTTTATCATAGATGGCCGTTATTGTGTTGAGGTACTTGCCCTCTATGCCCATTTTGCTGAGAGTTTTTATCATGAATGGATGTTGAACTTTGTCAAATGCTTTTTCAGCATCTATGGAGATGATCATGTGGTTTTTGTCTTTCTTTTTGTTGATGTGGTGGATGATGTTGATGGATTTTCGAATGTTGTACCATCCTTGCATCCCTGGGAAGAATCCCACTTGGTCATGGTGTATGATCCTCTTGGTGTACTTTTGAATTCGGTTTGCTAATATTTTGTTGAGTATTTTTGCAACTACGTTCATCAGGGATATTGGTCTGTAGTTTTCTTTTTTGGTGGGGTGTTTGCCTGGTTTTGGTATTAGGGTGATGTTGGCTTCATAGAATGAGTTTGGGAGTATCCCCTCCTCCTCTATTTTTTGGAAAACTTTAAGGAGAATGGGTATTATGTCTTTCCTGTAGGTCTGATCAAATTCCGAGGTAAATCCATCTGGCCCGGGGATTTTGTTCTTTGGAAGTTTTTTGATTACTGCTTCAATTTTGTTGCTGGTAATTGGTCTGTTTAGATTTTCTGTTTCTTTCTGGGTCAATCTTGGAAGGTTGTATTTTTCTAGGAAGTTGTCCATTTCTCCTAGGTTTCCCAGCTTGTTAGCATATAGGTTTTCATAGTATTCTCTAATAATTCTTTGTATTTCTGTGGGGTCCGTCGTGATTTTTCCTTTCTCGTTTCTGACACTGTTGATTTGTGTGGACCCTCTTTTCCTCTTAATAAGTCTGGCTAGAGGCTTATCTATTTTGTTTATTTTCTCGAAGAACCAGCTCTTGGTTTCATTGATTTTTGCTATTGTTTTAGTCTTCTCAATTTTATTTATTTCTTCTCTGATCTTTATTATGTCCCTCCTTCTGCTGACCTTAGGCCTCATTTGTTCTTCTTTTTCCAATTTCGATAATTGTGACATTAGACCTTTCATTTGGGATTGTTCTTCCTTTTTTAAATATGCTTGGATTGCTATATACTTTCCTCTTAAGACTGCTTTTGCTGTGTCCCACAGAATTTGGGGCTTAGTGTTGTTGTCATTTGTTTCCATATATTGCTGGATCTCCATTTTGATTTGGTCATTGATCCATTGATTATTTAGGAGCATGTTGTTAAGCCTCCATGTGTTTGTGAGCCTTTTTGCTTTCTTTGTACAGTTTATTTCTAGTTTTATACCTTTGTGGTCTGAAATGTTGTATGGTATGATTTCAATCTTTTGGAATTTACTGAGGCTCTTTTTGTGGCCTAATATGTGGTCTATTCTGGAGAATGTTCCCTGTGCACTTGAGAAGAATGTGTATCCTGTTGCTTTTGGATATAGAATTCTGTAGATGTCTATTAGGTCCATCTGCTCTACTGTGTTGTTCTGTGCTTCCGTGTCCTTACTTATTTTCTGCCTGGTGGATCTCTCCTTTGGGGTGAGTGGTGTGTTGAAGTCTCCTAGAATGAATGCATTGCAGTCTATTTCCCCCTTTAGTTCTGTTAGTATTTGTTTCACATATGCTGGTGCTCCTGGGTTGGGTGCATATATATTTAAAATGGTTATATCCTCTTGTTGGACTGAGCCCTTTATCATTATGTAGTGTCCTTCTTTATCTCTTGTTACTTTCTTTGTTTTGAAGTCTATTTTGTCTGATATTAGTACTGCAACCCCTGCTTTCTTCTCGCTGTTGTTTGCCTGAAATATGTTTTTCCATCCCTTGACTTTTAGTCTGTACATGTCTTTGGGTTTGAGGTGAGTTTCTTGTAAGCAGCATATAGATGGGTCTTGCTTTTTATCCATTCTGTTACTCTGTGTCTTTTGATTGGTGCATTCAGTCCATTAACATTTAGGGTGACTATTGAAAGATATGTACTTATTGCCGTTGCAGGCTTTAAATTCGTGGTTACCAAAGGTTCAAGGTTAGCCTCTTTAGTATCTTACTGCCTAACTTAGCTCGCTTATTGAGCTGTTATATACACTGTCTGGAGATTCTTTTCTTCTCTCCCTTCTTATTCCTCCTCCTCGTTTCTACATATGTTGAGTGTTTTGTTCTGTGCTCTTTCTAGGAGTGCTCTCATCTAGAGCAGTCCCTGTAAGATGTCCTGTAGAGGTGGTTTGTGGTAAGCAAATTCCCTCAGCTTTTGTTTTTCTGGGAATTGTTTAATCCCACCATCATATTTAAATGATAGTCGTGCTGGATACAATATCCTTGGTTCAGGCCCTTCTGTTTCATTGCTTTAAATATATCATGCCATTCTCTTCTGGCCTGTAGGGTTTCTGTTGAGAACTTTGACGTTAGCCTGATGGGTTTTCCTTTATAGGTGACCTTTTTCTCTCTAGCTGCCTTTAAAACTCTTTCATTGTCCTTGATCTTTGCCATTGTAATTATTATGTGTCTTGGTGTTGTCTTCCTTGGATCCTTTCTGTTGGGGGTTCTTTGTATTTCCGTGGTCTGTTCAATTATTTCCTCCCCCAGTTTGGGGAAGTTTTCAGCAATTATTTCTTCCAAGATACTTTCCATCCCTTTTCCTCTCTCTTCTTCTTCTGGTACCCCTATAATGTGGATATTGTTCCTTTTGGATTGGTCACACAGTTCTCTTAATATTGTTTCATTACTATAGATCCTTTTGTCTCTCTCTATGTCAGCTTCTATGTGTTCCTGTTCTCTGGTTTCAATTCCTTCAATGGCCTCTTGCATCCTATCCATTCTGCTTATAAACCCTTCCAGAGTCTGTTTCTTTTCTGTAATCTCCTTTCTGGCATCTGTGATCTCCTTTCAGACTTCATCCCATATCTCTTGCGTATTTCTCTGCATCTCTGTCAGCATGTTTATGATTCTTATTTTGAATTCTTTGTCAGGAAGACTGGGTAGGTCTGTCTCCTTCTCTGGTGTTGTCTCTGTGATCTTTGTCTGCCTGTAGTTTTACCTTTTCATGGTGATAGGAATAGTTTGCAGAGCTGGGACGAGTGACGGCTGGAAGAGCTTCCCTTCTTGTTGGTTCATGGCCTTCCTCTCCTGGGAGAACAGTGACCTCTAGTGGCTTGTGCTGGGTAGCTGTGTGCAGACAGGGCTTCTGCTTCCTGCCCAGCTGCTATGGAGTTTATCTCAGCTGTTGCTGTGGGCGTGGCCTGGTTCAGCCCTCTGCTCCAAAGTTGCGGAGTCGCGTTGGAGGGGGAGCGGCCAGGAGGCTATTTATCTCTGTAAGGGGCCTCCGTGCTCCCTGCAGCCCAAGGGTTTAGGGTGCCCAGAGATCCCCGGATTCACTACCTCTGGATTAAGTGTCCCGCCCTATCCCTTTAAGACTTCCGAAAAGCACCCGCCAAAACAAAACAACGACCACAAAAAAAAAAGAAAGAAAAATAATTTCAAAAATTTTAAAAATAAATAAATAAATAAATAATAGCCACTCGTTTTTCTTTATTCTCTGGCACCAGCCTCAGGCATCTGCTCACTGGTCTTGCTGCCCTGTTTCCCTAGTATTGGGGTCCCTATCCCTTTAACACTTCCAAAAAGCGCTCGCCAAACAAAACAGAAAAAAAAATGGCTTCTCGCTTTTCTTATGTCCTCCGGCGCCAGGCCTCCGGTACCCGCTCACCGGTCTTGCTGCCCTGTTTCCCTAGTATCCAGGGCCCCGCGCATGCACTATGTCTGTGCTCTGGTCCGGATGGCTGGGGCTGGTTGTTCAACAGTTCTGGGCTCCGTCTCCCTCCCACTCTGCCTTTTCTTCTCCTGCCGGGAGCTGGGGGGAGGGGCGCTCGGGTCCCGCCAGGCCAGGGCTTGTATCTTACCCCCTTTATGAGGCACTGGGTTCTCGCATGTGTGGATGTGGTCTGGATGTTGTCCTGTGTCCTCTGGTCTTTATTCTTGGAAGAGTTGTCTTTGTTATATTTTCATAGATATATGAGGTTTTGGGAGGAGATTTCTGCTGCTCTACTCATGCCGCCATCTTGGCTTCACCCATGCAAATATTTTTTTAGTATAAGTATATTCTAAGTATTTCATAGAACATATTTTTGTTAAAAATAATTCTTCTTTTGTCATTTTTACCCTACTATTAGAGGTTAAATTTTAAGGGACACTGATCCAGTTTATTTGGCAGAGATGAGAGACCAGAAACACGAAGTTCACTTAGATAAACAGCTACTGCAGAAAACCAGGGAAGAAAGTACAAAGATTTGACATAGATAAATAAAATTGAAATAAAAATGATTGCCACAAATACTGTTGTGACAGAATAATTAATAGGGCCTGCCATGAAATTGTACATGGAATGCAAGGAAGTTGTGATGTCAAAGAAGGCTTTTGGATGATTTCAGCAACAGAGATGAGTGCTAATTAGATCTTCAGATCTGTCCAGCTGAAGTTCATTTGTTGGATTGGTTAGTCAGACAGTCAGGAAAAGTGTTTATTAAGCATGTGAAGTCACAGGACTTCTGCCAGGTTAGGACCTAGACTTAAATTTGCACATCAACTGCAGAAGACTTATAGATGCAGTGAATGATGCACCAAAGTTAAAAAAGATAAGAAAGAATACATGATGCAGGGAAAAAAGATGTCAGTTTGACAAGTGAGGCAGAAATCTCCTCCCAAAACCAAGTATAATACAAAAATACAGCAAATACACCTAAGTACAAAACACTGACGAGAAATAAGATTGCACCAGTCAGCCTACATCAGGGAAAAGAGAACAGCTCATGGAAAATGGATTATGAAAAGGCAGAAGAACCTTGTTCAAACCAAAATCCCTCAAACACCAGAAAGAGGGCTCAGTAAAACTAAAATCACCAATCATTCAGAAAAAGAATTCAAAAAAGAAGTTATAAGCATACTAATACCATTACAGAAAAATAAGATCTAAGGGACAAATTAAAGACAGAGATGGACACTTTGAGAAATACAATAGCTGAAATGAAACATACAATGGAGATATATAAAAGCACAATACATGAGGTAGAGGAGATGGTAAATGGAATACAAATTAAAGAACAGGAATACAAAGAACCAGACATAGAGAAAAAAGGGATCTTTAGGAATGAAAGAATATTAAGAGAACCATGTGACCAATCCAAACAGAACAATAAGCGTATTATAGGGGTACTAGAAGAAGAAGAAGAGAGAAAAAGGGATAGAGAGTGTGTTTGAAGAAATAATTGCTGAAACTTCCCCAATCTGGGGAAGGAGATAGTATCTCAGGCCATGGAAGTGGACAGATCTCCCAAGACTAGGGACCCAAAGAAGACAACACCGAGACATATAATAATTAAAATGACAAAGATCACGGTTAAGGACAGGCTTTTAAAAGCAGCCAGAGAGAGACAAAAGATCACCAAAAAGTAAAACCCATAAGGCTATCATCAGATTTCTGAGCAGAAACCTTACAGGCCAGGAGGGAGGGGCATGATATATTTAATGCAATGAAACAGAAGGGCCTCACACCAAGAATAATCTACCCCGAAAGATTATCATTTAAGTTTAAAGGAGTGATTAAACAATTCCCAGATTAGCAAAACTAAAGGAAATTTACCTCCCAGAAACCACCTTAATGGTGTATTTTAAAAGGACTGCTATAGATGGAAATGTTCCAAACACTAAATAGCTGACACCATAGAAAATAGAACCACAATAAAAGTGGCAGACCAATAAATTACTAAGCAAATGCAAAATTAAATCAGTTACCCATGAAGTCAGTCAAGGAATACATAAACAGTACAGAATATGATATTTAACATATAAAAATGGGGCGGGAGGAAAAAAAATCTTCAGATTGTGTTTATAATATCATAATAAGCAAGATAAAATAGACTGTTAGATAGCAAAGAAGCTGCCCTTGAACCTCTGGTTATCCATGAATCCAAAGCCTGCAATGGCCATAAATACATATCTACCAATAATCACCCTAAATGTAAATGGACTGAATACACCACTCAAAAGACATAGAGTTACAGAATGAATTAAAAACCAGCACCAATCTATATGCTGCCTACTAAAAGACACATTTCAAACCAAAAGGTATACACAGACTAAAAGTGAAGGGATAGAAAAAGATATTTCATGCAACTAATAGGGAGAAAAAAGAAGGAGTTGCAATACTTGTATTAGACAAAATAGACTTCAAAACAAAGAAAGCCATAAGAGACAAAGAAGGACATTACAGAATGATAAAGGGGTCAATTCACCAAGAAGATATGACTGTTATAAATATCTATGCACCCAACAAAGGATCACTACATATGTCAAACAAATACTAACAGAATTAAAAGGGGAAATAGAATGCAATGCATTCATTCTAGGAGACTTCAACACTCCACTAAATCTGAAGGACAGACCAACCAGACAGAAAATAAGTAAGAACACAGAGAAACTGAACAATACATTAGAACAGATGGACCTAACAGTCATGTACAGAACTCTACACACAAATGCAGCAGAATACACATTCTTCTCAAGTGCATGTGAAACATATTCAAGAATAGATCATATACTAGGCCACAAAAAGAGCCTCAGTAAATTAAAAAAGATTGAAATTGTACCAACCAGTTTCTCAGGTCACAAAGGTATGAACTAGAAATAAATTACTCAAAGAAAATGAAAAATCCTACAAACACATGGAGGCTTCACAACATCCTCCTAAATAACCAATGGATCAATGATGAAATAAAAAACACAGATCAAGCAATAGATGGAGGCAAATGACAACAATAATTCCACAATGCAAAATCCGTGGGATGCAGCGAAGGCCATGCTAACAGGAAAGTATATTGGAACACAGGCCTACCTCAGGAAAGAAGAACAATCCCATACAAGCAGTCTAAACTCACAATTAATGAAACTATAAAAAGAAGAATAAATAAGGCCCAAACTCAGTAGATAGAGGGACATAATAAAGATTAGAGCATAAATAAATAAAATTGAGAACAATAAAGAATCAATGAAAGCAAGAGCTGGTTCTTTGAGAAAATAAAAAAAATAGGTAAAACCCTAGCCAGATTTATCAAGGAGAAAAGAGAGTCTACTCACATAAACAAAATCAGAAATGAGAAAGGAGGAATGACTATGGACACCACAGAAATACAAAGAATTATTAGAGAATGCTGTGAAAAATTATATGGTAACAAACTGGATAACCTAGAGGAAATGGACAACTTTCTAGAAAACTACATCCTTCCAAGGCTAACCCAGGAAGAAACAAAATCTGAACAGATCAATTACCAGCAATGAAATTGAACTGGGAATCAAAAACCTATGGAAGAACAAAATGCCTGGACCACATGGCTTCACCGCTGAATTTTCTCAAACATTTAGTGAAGACCTAATAACCATCATCCTGAAAGTTTTCCAAAGAGTAGAAGGACAGGGAATATGTCCAAGCTCATTCTATGAGGCCAGCATCACTGTAATACCAAAACCAGGCAAAGACACCACAAAAAAAAACAAAACTTACAAACCAATATCCCTGATGAACATAGATGCAAAAATACTCACCAAATATAAGCAAACTGTATTCAAAAATACAACAAAAGATCATCCTTCATGAACAAGTAGGATTTATTCCAGGGATGCAAGGATGCTACACCATTCAAAAATCCATCAACATCATCCACCACATCAACAAAAAAGAAGGTCAAAAAACCCTCCTACAGTGTTGGTGGGATGTAAATTACTTCAATCATTGTGGAAAGTAGTATGGCGGTTCCTCAAAATGCTTAAAATAGACATACCATTTGACCCAGGAATTCCACTTCTAGGAATTTAACCTAAGAATACAACAGCCCAGTTTGAAAAAGACAGATGCACCCCTATGTTTATCACAGCAGTATTTACAGTAGCCAAGGAATGGAAGCAACCTAAGTGTCCATCGGTAGATGAATGGATAAAGATGTGGTACATATACACAATGGAATATTATTCAGCCATAAGAAGAAAACAAATCCTACCATTTGCAACAACATGGATGGAGCTAGGGAGTATTATGCTCAGTGAAATAAGCAAGGCAGAGAAAGACAAGTACCGAAAGATTTCACTCAAATGTGGAGTACAAGAATGAAGAAAAACTGAAGGAAAAAAAACAGCAGCAGAATCACAGAACCCAAGAATGGACTAACAGTTACCAAACGGAAAGGTACTGGGGAGGATGGGTCAGAAGAGAGTTATAAGGGGGGGGGAGAAAGGGGGCATTATGATTAGCATGTATAAAGTGGGGGGGGGACATGGGGAGGGCTGTGCAACACAGAGAAGATGAGTAGTGATTCTACAGCATCTTACTACACTGATGGACAGTGTCTGTAATGAGGGTTGGGGTGGAACTTGGTGAAGGGGGCAGCCTAGTAAACAGAATGTTCCTCATGTAATTGTAGATTAATGATACCAAAAAAAATACAACAATAAAAGGACAAAAACCACATGATCAACTCCATAGATGCTAAAAAGGCATTTGACAAAATTCAACATCCATTCATGATAAAAACTCTCAACAAAATGGGTATAGAGGGCAAGTACCTCAACATAATAAAGGCCAAGTATGACAAGCCCATACCCAACATTATAGTTAATAGCGAGAAGCTGAAAGCTTAACCTTTCAGATCGGGAACAAGACAAGGATAACCACTCGCTCCACTTTTATTCAACATAGTTCTGGAGGTCCTTACCAGGGCAATATGAGAACACAAAGAAATAAAAGGCATCCATATCAGCAAGGAAGAAGTTAAAACTCACTGCAGATGACATGATATTGTACCCAAAAAAGCCTAGAGAATCTACTCGAAAACTACTAGAACTAATACCTGAATTCAGCAAAGTTGCATGATACAAAATTAGTACAGAGAAATAAGTTGCATTCCCATATACTAATGATGAACTAACAGAAAGAGAAATCAGGACAAAAATTCCATTCGCAATTGGATCAAAAAGAATAAAACACCTAGGAGTAAACCTAACCAAGGAATTGAAAGACTTATACCCTGAAAATTACAAGACATGCTAGAGAGAAATCAAAGAAACCAACTAATGTAAATACATCCCAAGCTCATGGGTAGGAAGAATTAGTATTGTCAAAATGGCCAACCTACATGAAGAAACCTACAAATTCAATGCAATCCCTATCAAAATACTAACAGCATTCTTCAATGAATTAGAGCAAATAGTTCTAAAATTCATATGGAACCATAAAAGATAGCAAATAGCCAAAACAATCCTTAGAAGGAACAATAAAGAGGGGCATTATGCTCCCCAACTTCAAGCTCCACTACAAAGCCATAGTACTCAAGACAATTTGGTACTGTCACAAGAACAGAGTCACAGATCACTGGACTATTCCATAAAGAGTCCAGATATAAACTCACACATATATGTCAAATAAATGTATGATAAAGGAGTATCTTGCCAGTGGGTTTCAGCAATGGGCAAGTTCACTATGGATTCAATGTGACCAAAGAAAATGACAGCAAATGTTCTTTGGGGTGAAAAGGTTTATTACTGGGCCTGTTCTCCCAGGAGTAGGTTGAGTACTAAGGTTTTTCCCTATGCCCAAAGCACGAGCTGAGCTCTCTATATAGTGCAATAATACCTTATTCCCTAAAGGTGTGGAAGCGGTAGCCCAGAAACGGGCCAGTTACATCATCAGGTGGTTTAAGTTCAGTGGGGATCGTGGTCATAGGAACCCACCTTCTCCACACTTCACCCAACAGGATTCTTACCTTACAGTCTACATGCTTTCAATCTTCAGCAATGGTCCCTGTGCGAGAAAGCTGGAGAACTGTAACAAGATTCCACAACAGCAACACTGGATAACAACAACTTAGAGATAATAACAAAAATTTCAATACAACAGGATTTTGAAACAGGTAACAAAAATTATAATAATCCTCAAGTCAGAGGAAGTTCCCAATCCACAAAGGCCTTAGGGGTGATAAGACACATGTATTAATAGCACCAACATAGGCAAATCCTGTCCATCAGGTAGAATGCGTGCAAGACAGTGGTCCAGTGATAGGACTGTAGCAGGAAGGGGGTCCCTTCCAGATCAAACATACCATACTTTTAATCCTTTCCCCATGGGGGTTACTGAAGGGTCTATATACAGTGCTACTAGAGGTGCATGCACTGGCCAAAATGATGAAAGAAAAATCCCTGGTAAGATGCTCCTACTTTCTGGTCATTCACAATATATTACTGTGATGTTTGGGGGCCACTATGCTGTTATTCCAGGAATACACAGGAAGCCAGCTTCCAGTCCTTGTCCCCAAGGTGCCAGGAGAGTCAGCCATCATTGGCCCATGTGTCGAAAGGGTCAAAGCCACGTCCACCCAATGGAGTCTCCAGGATTCAGTTGGTGCTGGCAGGAACATATTATTCTTGTGGCCAAACCTCGGCTTCAGTGATTCTTCCTTGGTTTGTACTTACAGTTGCATAGAGGAGACAGCAATATGTGTTAACATGTCTACAGGCTCAGGGTTCCCTTTTGGGGTCTCTCATTCAAACGCTGTAGCACAGTCCAAAAGTGGAATGATGATCCTTGCAGACTATTGGTATCTGACTTTAACAAGACATTGTGCTTCTCCACCATGCCTGCTGTGGTAGGATACTATGGCACATGCAACTTCTGTTTGATTCCCAGCTGTTGCACCCATTCTTTCAGTGTATGTCCAGTAAAATGGGTGACCTGAAAACTCTCAATTACCTGTGGTCAGTCATAGGTGACAAAGAGAAGCTCCAGGCCTCTTTTGGTCATCAACTTGTCTGCATAATGGGTAGGAAAAGCAACCAGAAGTTCAGTAGCTGTGTCCACACAAGTCATGGCATACTGATATCCTTCTGACACAGGTAGAGGCCCAATATAGTCTATCTGCCACTTGACGAGGGGTTTAGGCCCCTTAGATATTATCCCATGTTGCTGTGGAACTTGGTGTAAGTCCCTGTTAGAGCACATGACACACTGATTCTGGGCTCTACTAACTTCTTCAAAGGTCAAAGGAAGCCCCATAGACAGGATACAACCCACATTGTCTTTTGCCCCACATGCAACAAACGCTGATGAAACCATTGGGCTACATCAGAGGCAGGCTTTCTTCTAACAAACGTATCTTGGCCAGTACATCTGCTTCATCATTTCCTGGGGATGTCAATGGCAAATGACCTGTCACATGGCATACTGTAATTATTTTGGTCTGACCACAGGCCCATAAGTCTTTCCATAATTCTTGCCTCAAAGGCATCAGTGAACAACCAGCCAGTTGGCATGGTACCAGCTTGGTAGCCACAAGGTCAAGCCCCAATAGACAGCCCAGTTTTCAGTGCAGACAACTATAAGAAAGGGCTTCTGGCTGATTACAAGCCACACGGGCCACAACTGCCCGTTGACTGCTCTTCGCCTCCCCATCTTCCATCCATAATGTCTCAGTCTTAGGATGGTAAGCTATGACCCTCCATTATAGGGGCTGCTCACAGCTGGAGCCATCTGTCTACCATGCATCTTTGAGTATAGGGGCTCTTTCCTCCTGATACGGACTCTCTGCTAGTAATGGTTGAAAAGCAAATTCTTCCCACTTTTCACTGCTATATGTCACTGGCCCAAATAACGTTGGAATTCTTCACTCAAGGGGCTACTAGAGTGGGCACTAAACTGCTGTAGGGAAGCACCCCACTTGGCCAATGTGGGCGTTTGTGCCACACCACTCCTTGGCTTTTGAGTCCAGTCTTGTACTGACCCTAAGATGGAATAGGTGGATATTACCTTTATCGGGGCCATTCCAGTGATGGGTTCTGTAGCCAGCAAGGCATGATACATGGCAGCCAGCTGTTTTTCTATCAAAGTATATCATACCTCTGCCCCTTTCGAGCGTTGTGACCACAATCTAATAGGTTGACAAGTTTGTTCAAGCCACTTCCAGAGACCCCAGCCATAACCAACTTCAGTCACATGAACATCCAGCTCACAGGTCCTTGATGAGTCTATCACACTCAAGGCCTGCATGGAATTGACTGTCTGTTTTGCTGTGGTAAAGGCAGATGCATGTGTCTTATCCCAGTTCCACCTGACACCGTTACATATGAACTGGTATAAGGGCTTCAAAATCTGTGCAAAGTGCAGGATAAACACTCTCCAGTAGCCTAGAAGATCCCAAAACTCCTGTAGCAATGCTACAGTTGTAGAGGTAGGAAAGGCCTGGACTTTCTCTATAACTGCTTCTGGTATAACTTTGGTCTTACCCGATTAGATGACCTCCAAGAATTTGACAGAAATACCAGATCCCTGAACCTTGGTACTGTTCACAGCCCATCCTTTCTCATGTAGATGTTGCCGCAGTCTAGGTGCTGCACCTTCTAGATCTGAAACAGAATCGGATGTGAGCATGACATCATCAATATAATGGTACAGCCACCCCATGGGCTGTTTCTCTCATGTAGCCAAGTCCTGGGCTACAAGTCCATGACAGATGGTGGGGCTGTGGAGATATCCCTGTGGAAGGACAGTTTAAGTCCATTGCCATCCTTCCCACATGAAGGAACACTGTTCCTGACTTTCCTGCTCAATGTCAATGAAGAAGAAGGCACTAGCAAGATCTACCATAGTTCATGGCTAAGGCGGATGAACTATCAGGCCTGCAATAGAGGGGACAGCAGTGTGTGTAGGGAGTATGACTTTATTCAATTCTCTGTAATCCACAAACGCCAGGAGTCAAGTGGATATTTGACTGGCTACACTGAGGAATTGAAAGGACTATGGGTGGGCTTTATAATACCCAACTTTTCCAGCTCCTGGAGAGTATATCCAATCTCTTTATGCCCCTCCAGGCAGTTTGTATTGTTTCATATTAGTCACCCACCTAGGTACAGGCAAAGCTATGGGCGGGTGCCTAGCATGTCCCCTCAAAACTGCCTTCACTACAGGTACACTCAGTCTGAACTCACCTGCAGTGGTCTGCAACCATAGACCCTGCAGGATATCAATCCCCAAAATATACTCAGTAATGGGAGATATATACACACTATACCCTTTTGGGGGTAGATGCCCTATTCTCAAAGGGATTTGGGCCTTTTTCACTCTGAGAGTGTTACCCCCATATCCATCTATGATAGTGGGGGTCCCAGGAAACTGCTCAGGGTTACCATGAATCAGTGAACATTCAGCCCCTGTGTCCACCAGAGCCAGGACATGTTGTATGTTCACTGAGGACCAAAGGATAACTATTTCAACACGTGGCCTCCGGTACCCACCTGGTCCCTCAGGGTAGATACCCTGACCTTCCCTTCAGTCAAACTGTTTTCCCCAATCATATTCCTGTGTGGGCTCAAGTTAGGTTGGCTCACTCTCCAGCAGGAAGTCTTGCAAACACACAGGCCAGACTCATGGCTCTGTCTCTGACCTCTTCCTCTTTGGCCTTAATGGCTGGAACTGCTGCTCTGGTTTCAGCTGTTGCCATAGCTCTTGTAAGATCCTATTTGACTTCCCATCTAATTTCCTTCCATCTGCACCTGCCTGTATTAAAACAAGCCACATCTGGGTCCTCGGAACCTTCATGGGGCCCTTTCAATTCTTCTTGTGAGTAGCAAACCTTATTTATTTTCAGGTTCTCATTGCTTCAGCTTCTCCTAGTTTGCTACTGTATGTGTCCTTGCTTATGGGATGCCCTAAGGGGAAAGAATGACCACTAGAGACCCAAAGAGGGATGTGGGAGCCATTTGAAGCACAATATTTCTCATCCCAGTAGTGAAAATCTCTTCATCTGAGCCATAGTTCTCTGGACTATGAATCACATTTCTTATGCCTAGCTCTTGTAACACTTGTTGGAGCTCGGCATACGTCTGCCTGCCATCTAACAGGAGAGGATGGTAGTTCACCCGGATTGGGTCACACAGCATGAAGTGCACCCATAGCCAATCAAAGAGGGAGTGACTCCCTGGGGTCTGATGTGCATTCTGTAATCACTGCCTCAAGGCGGGATGCACTGCCAGGGAAGCCAGCTTTCCCATCTCTGATCCCAACAGAACAATTCCATCTATGTCTAAGTCCCACAGATGCAGGACCCAAGTGGATACTGACTCCGACGGCTTTTGCCTAAACCAGGAGCCCAAATCCACCAGCTCAGCCTGAGTATAGGGGCAGACCATAGAGTGCTCCATGACCTGGGGAGGGGGCTGCTCCTCTCCTTGGGGAACTTTCAGTTGCTGGGTCTTTATTTTCCTTACAACCATCTGGCCAGTTGTTTTGTTCTTAGGTAGTTTTTTGATTACCAGTTCAATTTCCTTGCTGGTAATTTGTCTGTTCAGATTTTCTGTTTCTTCCTGGGTCAGCCTTGGAAGGTTGTATTTTTTTATAAAGTTTGGTTATCCAGTTTGTTATCATATAATTTTTCATAGTATTCTCTAATAATTCTTTGTATTTCTGTGGTGTCCATAAGTGATTTTTCCTTCTCATTTCTGATTCTGTTTATGTGTGTAGACTCTTTTTTTTCCTTGATAAGTCTGGATAGGGGTTTATCTATTTTGTTTATTTTCTCAAAGAACCAGCTCCTGCTTCCATTGATTCTTTCTACTGTTTCATTCTACCCAATTTTATTTGTTTCTGCTCTAATCTTCATTATATTCCTCCTTGTACTGACTTTGGGTCTCATTTGGTCTTCCTTTTCTAGTTTCATTAATTGTGAATTTAGACTATTCATTTGGTTTAGTACTTCTTTCCTGAGGTAGGCCTGTATTGCAATATACTTCCCTCTTAGCACAGCCTTCGCTGCATTCCACAGATTTAGTGGTATTGAATTATTGTTGTCATTTGTCTCCATATATTGTTTGATCTCCGTTTTTTTTTTTTTTTGGTCATTAATTCATTGATTATTTAGGAGCATGTTATTAAGCCTCCATGTGTTTGTGGGCTTTTTCATTTCCTTTGTGTAATTTATTTCTAGTTTCATACCTGTATGATCTGAGAAGCTGGTTGGTACAATTACAATCTTTTTGAATTTACTGAGGCTCTTTTTGTGGCCTAGTATATGATCTATTCTTGAAAATGTTCCCTGTGCTCTTGAGAAGAATGTGTACCCTGTTGCTTTTGGATGGAGTGTTCTGTAGATGTCTATTAGGTCCATCTGTTCTAATACGTTGTTCAGTGCCTGTGTCTCTTTGCTTATTTTCTGTCTGGTTGATCTGTCCTGTAGAGTGAGTGGTGTGTTGAAGTCTCCTAAAATGAATGCACTGAATTCTATTTCCTCCTTTAATTCTTCATTATATTCACATATGTAGGTTACCTTGTCTTGGGTCCATAGATATTCATAATAGTTATATTCTCTTGTTAGACTGACCCCTTTATCATTATGTAATGTCCTTCTTTGTCTCTTGTTACTTTCATTGTTTTGAAGTCTATTTTGTCTGATACAAGTACTGCAACTCCTGCTTTTTCCTTTCTATTAGTTGCATGAAATATCTTTTTCCATCCCTTTACTTTCAACCTGTGTATGTCTTTGGGTTTGAAGTGAGTCTCTTTTAGGCATCATATAGATGGACCTTTTTTTTTGTTTTTTGTTTTTTGTCCATTCAGTGACTCTATATCTTCGGTTGGTGCATTTACATTTAGGGTGATTCTCAATAGGTATGTACTTATTGTTATTGTAGGCTTTAGATTTGTGGTTACTAAGGGTTTAGGGGTATGACTCTTTTCTTTTAAGAGTTTTATGGTTCTATGTCTTCCATTCAGGACTTTGATAGATTTGAGGTTTACTTTTGTGTAGAGATTTAGACAGTAATCCAGCTTCATTCTCTGGCATGTACCTCTCCAGTTTTACTAATACCAGTTATTGAAGAAGCTGTCTTTCCCCCATTGTATATTCATGGCTCCTTTATCATGTATTAATTGACCATATATGTGTGTGTGTGTGTGTGTGTGTGTGTGTTTATATCTGGGCTCTCCATTCTGTTCCATTGATATCTGCATCTGTTGTTGTGTCAGCACTATATTGTTTTGATTAGTAGTAGAGCTTGAAGACAGGGAGCATAATCCCACCAACTGTGCTCTTCTTTCTCAGGATTCCTTTGTTTGTTTGGGGTCTTTTGTGGTTCCATATGAATTTTAGTACTATTTGTTCTAGTTCATTGAAAAATGCTGTTGGATTTTGATAGCGATTGCATTGAATTTGTAATTAATTTGGACAGGATGGGCATTTTGACAATATTCATTATTCCTATCCTTGAGCACAGGATGTATTTCCATTTATCAGTGTCTTTTATTTCTCTCATGATTGTCTTATACCTTTCAGAGTATAGATCTTTCACCTCCTTAGTTAAATTTATTCCTGTGTATTTTATTCTTTTTGATGTAGTTGTAAATGGAATTTTTTTCCTGATTTATCTTTCTGCTAGTTCATTGTTAGTTTATAGGAATGCAACAGATTTCTGTGTATTAATTTTGTGTCCTGCAAGATTGATGAATCTAGTTAATAGTTCTAATAGTTTTTTGGTGGAGTCTTTAGGATATTCTGAGTATAATATCATGTCATCTACATGTCATCTACAGATAGTGACAGTTTAACTCCTTCCTTACCAATTTGGATGCCTTTTATTTCTTTGTATTGTCTCTTTGTTGTGGCTAGGACCTCCAGTACTATGTGGAATAAAAGTGGTGAGAGTGGTTATCCTTGTCTTGTTCCCAATCGTAGAGAAAAAGCTTTTAACTTTTCACTGTTAAGTATGATGTTGACTGTGGGTTTTTCAATTATGGCCTTTATTATGTTGAAGTACATAGCCTATATGAACATTTTCTTGAGGGTTTTTATCATGAATGGATGCTGAATTCTGTCAAATGAATTTTTAGTATCTATTAAGATGATCATACGATTTTAATCCTTCTTTTTGTTAATGTGGTATATGATATTGATAGATTTTTGAAGAATATGGCATCCTTACATCTCTGGAATAAATCCCACTTGGTTGTGATGGATGATCCTTTTGATGTATTTTTGCATTCAGTTTGCTATATATATATATTTTTTTCTCTTAGCACTTTTTTGTTGTTGTTATCATTAATCTACAATTACATGAAGAACATTGTTTACTAGGGTACCTCCTTCACCAAGTCAACCCCACAAACCCCATTACAGTCACTGTCCATCAGCGTAGTAAGATGTTGTAGAATCACTACTTGTCTTCTCTGTGTTGCACAGCCCTCCCCATCCTCCCTCACATTACACATGCTAATCATAATACCCCTTTCTTCCTCCCTGCCCTTATCCCTCCCTTCCCTTCCATTCTCCCCAGTCCCTTTCCCTTTGGCAACTGTTAGTCCATTCTTGGTTTCTGTGATTCTGCTGCTGTTTTGTTCCTTCGGTTTTTCTTTGTTCTTATACTCCACATATGAGTGAAATCATTTGGTATTTGTCTTTCTCTGCTTGGCTTGTTTCACTGAGCATAATACCCTCCAGCTCCATCCATGTTGCTGCAAATGGGAAGATTTGCCATTTTCTTATGGCTGAGTAGTATTCCCTTGTGTATATGTACCACATCTTCTTTATCCATTCATCTATCAATGGACATTTAGGTTGCTTCCAATACTTGGCTACTGTAAATAGTGCTGCAATAAACATAGGGGTGCATTGGTCTTTCTCAAACTTGATTGCTGCATTCTTAGGGTAAATTCCTAGGAGTGCAATTCCTGGGTCAAATGGTATTTCTATTTTGAGCATTTGAGGAAACTCCATACTGCTTTCCACAATGGTTGAACTAATTTACATTCCCACCAGCAGTGTAGGAGGGTTCCCCTTTCTCCACAACCTCGCCAACATTTCTTGTTCTTCGTCTTTTGGATGTTAGCCATCCTTACTGGTGTGAGGTGATATCTCATTGTGGTTTTAATTTGCATTTCTCTGATAACTAACAATATGGAGCATCTTTTCATCTGTCTGTTGGCCATCTGAACTTCTTCTTTGGAGAACTGTCTGCTTAGCCTCTCTGCCCATTTTTTAATTGGATTATTGGCTTTTTGTTTGTTGAGGTGCATGAGCTCTTTATATATTTTGGATCAAGCCTTTATCAAATCTGTCATTTACAAATATATTCTCCCATAATGTAGGGTACCTTTTTGTTCTATTGATGGTGTCTTTTGCTGTGCAGAAGCTTTCCAGCTTGATGTAGTCCCACTTGTTCATTTCTGCTTTTTTTTTGCCTATGTTTTTTTCTAAGAGTTTTATGGTTTCATGACTTATCTTAAGGTCTTTGATTCATCTCTAATTTACTTTTCTGTATGGGATGGACAGTGATCCAGTTTCATTCTCTTACATGTAGCTGTCTAGTTTTGCCAGCATCATCTGTTTAAGAGACTATCATTTCCGCATTGTATGTCCATGGCTTCTTTATCGTAGATTAATTAACCATATATGTTTGGGTTAATGTCTGGAGTCTCTATTCTGTTCCACTGGTCTGTGGCTCTGTTCGTGTTCCAGTACCAAATTGTCTTGATTACTATGGCTTTGTAGTAGAGCGTGAAGGTGGGGACTGAGATCCCCCTGTTTATTCTACCTTCTCAGGATTGCTTTGGCTATTCGGCGTCTTTGGTGCTTCCATATGTATTTTTGAACTATTTGTTCCAGTTCATTGAAGAATGTTGTTGGTAATTTGATAGGGTTTGCATCAAATCTGTATATTGCTTTGAGCAGGATGGCCATTTGGACGATATTAATTCTTCCTAGCCAAAAGCATGGGATGAGTTTTCATTTGTCAGTGTCCTCTTTAATTTCTCTTAAGGGTGTCTTATAGTTTTCAGGGTATAGCTCTTTCACTTCTTTGGTTAGGTTTATTCCTAGGTATTTTATTCTTTTTAATGCAGTTGTGAATGGAATTGTTTTCCTGGTTTCTCCTTTTACTGTTTCATTGTTAGTGTATAGGAAAGGTACAGAATTCAGTGTATTAATTTTGTATCCTGCAACTTTGCTATATTCTGATATCAGTTCTAGTAGTTTTTGAGTGGAGTTTTTAGGATTTTTTAAGTACAATATCATGTCATCTGCAAATAGTGACAGTTTAACTTCTTCTTTACCAATCTGGATTCCTTGTATTTCTTTGTTTTGTCTAAATGCCATGGCTGAGACCTCTAGTACCATGTTAAATAACAGTGGGGAGAGTGGGCATCCCTGTCTTGTTCCCAATCTCAGAGGAAAAGCTTTCAGCTTCTTGCTGTTCAGTATGATGTTAGCTGCAGGTTTATCATATATGGCCTTTATTATGTTGAGTTACTTGCCCTCTATACCCATTTTTCTGAGAGTTTTTATCATGAACGGATGTTGAATTTTGTTGAATGCTTTTTCAGCATCTATGGAGATGATCATATGATTTTTGCCCTTCTTTCTGTTTATGTGGTGAATGATGTTGACGAATTTTCGAATGTTGTAACATCCTTTCATTCCTGAGATGAATCCCACTTGATCATGGTGTATAATACTATTGGTGTACTTTTGAATTCAGTTTGCTAATATTTTGTTGAGTATTTTTGCATCTATATTCATCAGGGATATTGGTCTGTAATTTTCTTTTTTGGTGGACTCTTTCCCTGGTTTTGGTATTAGGGTGATGTTGGCTTCATAGAATGAGTTTGGGAGTATTCCCTCCTCTTCTATTTTTTGGAAAACTTTAAGGACAATGGGTATATGTCTTCTCTGTATGTCTGATAAAATTCCAAGGTAATCCATCTGGCCCAGGGGGTTTGTTCTTGGGTAGTTTTTTTATTACCACTTCAATTTCTTTGCTTGTAATTGGTTTGTTTAAATTTTGTGTTACTTCTTTGGTCAGTCTTGGAAGGTTGTATTTTTCTAGGAAGTTGTCCATTTCTTCTAGGTTTTCCAGCTTCTTAGCATATAGGTTTTCATAGTACTCTCTACTAATTCTTTGTATTTCTGTGGAGTCTGTTGTGATTTTTCCTTACTCATTTCTGATTCTGTTGATGTGTGTTGATTCTCTTTTTCTCTTAATAAGTTTGGTTAGAGGCTTATCTATTTTGTTTGTTTTCTCAAAGAACCAGCTCTTGGTTTCATTGATTTTTTCTATTGTTTTATTCTTCTCAATTTTGTTTATTTCTCCTCTGATCTTTATTATGTCCCTCCTTCTGCTTACTTTAGGCCTCATTTGTTCTTCTTTTTCCAATTTCGATAATGGTGATGTTAGACTATTCATTTGGGTTTGTTCTTCCTTCTTTAAATATGCCTGGATTGTTATATACTTCCCTCTTGAGACTGCTTTCACTGCATCCCACAGAAGTTGGGGCTTTGTGTTGTTGTTATTTGTTTCCATATACTTTTTGACGTCTATTTTAATTTGTTCATTTGATCCATTGATTTAGGAGCATGTTGTTAAGCTTCCATGTGTTTGTGAGCCTTTTTGTTTTCTTTGTACAATTTATTTCTAGTTTTATACCTTTGTGGTCTGAAAAGTTGGTTGGTAGGATTTCAATCTTTTGGAATTTACTGAGGCTCTTTTTGTGGCATAGTATGTGCTCTATTCTGGAGAATGTTCTGTGTGCACTTGAGAAGAATGTGTATCCTGTTGTGTTTGGATGTAGAGTTCTATAGATGTCTATTAGGCCCATCTGTTCTAGTGTGTTGTTCAGTGCCTCCATGTCCTTTCTTATTTTCTGTCTGGTGGATCTATCCTTTGGGAGTGAGTGGCATGTTGAAGTCTCCTAAAATGAACGCATTGCTTTCTATTTCCTCCTTTAGTTCTGTTAGAATTTGTTTCACATGTGATGGCGCTCCTGTGTTGGGTGCATATATATTTATAATGGCTTTATCATCTTGTTCGTCTGAGCCCTTTATCATTATGTAATGTCCTTTTTGATCTCTTGTTACTTTCTTTGTTTTGAAGAGTATTTTGTCTGATACTAGGACTCCACCACCTGCTTTTTTCTCCCCGTTGTTTGCATGAAATATCTTTTTCCATCCCTTCACTTTTAGTCTGTGCGTGTCTTTGAGTTTGAGGTGAGTTTCTTGTAAGCAACATATGGATGGGTCTTGCTTTTTTATCCATTCTATTACTCTGTGTCTTTTGATTGGTGCATTCCATCCATTTACATTTAGGGTGATTATTGAAAGATATGTACTTATTGCCATTGCAGGCTTTGGATTCATGGTTACCAAAGGTTCAAGGTTAGCTTCTTTAGTATCTTACTGTCTAACTTAACTTGCTTATTGAGCTTTTATAAACACTGTCTGGTGATTCTTTATTTCTCTCCCTTCTTATTCCTCCTCCTTGATTCTTTATATGTTGGGTGTTTTATTCTGTGCTCTTTTGTGTTTCATTTAACTGCTTTTGTGGATAGTTGATTTTATTTTTTGGCTTTAGTTAGTATTTGGTTGGTCTGCTTTCTTTGCTGTAAGTTTATTTTCTCTGGTGACATCTATTTAGTCTTAGGAGTGCTCCCATATAGAGCAGTCCCTCTAAAATACTCTGTAGAGGTGGTTTGTGGGAGGCAAATTCCCTCAACTTCTGCTTATCTGGGGATTGTTTGATCCCTCCTTCATATTTAAATGATAATCATGCTGGATACAGTATTCTTGGTTCAAGGCGCTTCTGTTTCATTGCATTAAATATATCATGCCATTCTCTTCTGACCTGTAAGGTTTCTGTTAAGAATTCTGACGATAGCCTGATGGGTTTTCCTTTGAGGTGACCTTTTTCCTCTCTCTAACTGCCTTTAGAACTCTGTCCTTGTCCTTGATCTTTGGCATTTTAATTGTTATATGTCTTGGTGTTGTCCTCCTTCGGTCCCTTCTGTTGGGAGTTCTATGTACTTCTGTGGTCTGATTGATTATTTCCTCCCCCAGTTTGGTGAAGTTTTCAGCCATTATTTTTTGTTTATTTTGGTATCATTAATCTACAATTACAGAAAGAATGTTATGTTTACTAGATTCCCCCCTTCACCAAGGCCCCCCAACATACCCCTTCACAGGCACTGTCCATCTGCATAGTAAGATGCTGTAAAATCACTACTTGTCTTCTCTGGGTTGCACAGCCCTCCCCGTGCCCCCCATGCACTATACATGCTAATCGTAATGCCCTCTTTCTTTTTCCCTGCCCTTATCCCTCCCTTCCCATGCATCGTCCCCAGTCCCTTTCCCTTTGGTAACTATTAGTCCATTCTTGGATTCTTTGATTCTGCTGCTGTTTTGTTCCTTCAGTTTTCCTTTGTTCTTATATTCCACATATGAGTGAAATCATTTGGTACTTGTCCTTCTCCACCTGACTTATTTCACTGAGCATAATACCCTCTAGCTCCATCCATGTTGTTGAGAATGGTAGGATCTGTTTTTTTTCTTATTTCAGCCATTATTTTTTCAAAGACACTTTCTATTCCCTTTTCTCTCTCTTCTTCCTCTGGTACCCCTATAATGTGGATATTGTTCCTTTTGGATTGGTCACACATTTCTCTTAATATTGTTTCATTCCTTGAGATCCTTTTATCTCTCTCTGTGTCAGCTTCTATACATTCCTGTTCTCTGGTTTCTATTTCATCAATGGCCTATTGCATCTTATCCATTCTGCTTATAAATCCTTCCAGAGATTGTTTCATTTCTGTAATCGCCCTCCAGACATCTTCCTTTAGCTCTTGCATATTTTTCTGCAGCTCCGTCAGCATGGTTATGACCTTTATTTTGAATTCTTTTTTAGGAAGATTAGTTAGATCTACCTCCTTCTCAGGGGTTGACCCTGTGATTTTGGTCTGTATCAAATTCTTCTTTTTCATGGCGATAGAGGTATTTGTGCTGAGCTGGTGCATGTGTTGGCTGGAAGAATGTCCCTTCTTGCTGGTTTGTGGCCTTGCTCTCCTGGGAGAACAGCAACCTCTAGCAGTCTGTGCTGGGCAGCTGCATGCAGACAGGGCCTCTGATTCTTGCCAGGCTGCTATGGAGTTAAGCTCCACAGTTGCTGTGGGCATGGCCAGCCTCAGTCTGCTGCTCCAATATGGCAGAGCCGCATTGGAGGGAAAACAGGTGGGAGGCTGTTTATCGCCATGATGGGCCTCTGGGCTGCACTGCCACCCAGGGGTTTAGAGTGCCCGGAGTTCCCCGGGATTCTCAGCTGCTGGGCTAAGTCTTCTGGGACACTTTCGTCCAGCTGTGGGGTCCCTGTCCCTTTAAGACTTTCTAGAAGCACTCACTTTTCTTTGTCCCAGGGGTGGCAGCTGCGGAGACCCTCTCACAGGTCTTACTGACCTGTTTCCCTAATTTCCAGCACCCCACGCACACACTGTGTGTCTGCACTCACCTGCGGATGGCTAGGGCTGGGTGTTTAGCAGTCCTGGGCGCCCTCTCCCTCCCCACTCTGACTCCTCTCCTCCCGCTGGGAGCTGGGGTGAGGGGCATTCAGGTCCCACCAGGCCGGGGCTTGTATCTTACCCCCTTCACAGAGGCACTGGGTTCTCACAGGTTTGGATATAGTCTGGCTGTTGTCCTGTGTCTTCTGGTCTCTCTTTTAGGAATAGCTGTATGTTATATTTTCAAAAATATATATGGTTTTGGGAGGAGATTTCCGCTGCTCTATTCATGCCACCATCTTGACTCCACCCCTCTCCAGTTTGCTATATTTTGTTGAGGATTTTTGCATTTATGTTGCATTTATATTGGTCTATAATTTTCTTTTTTTGTAGTGTCTTTGCTTGGTATTGGTATTAGAGTGATGCTGGCCTCATAGAATGAGTTTGGAAGTATTCCTTCCTCTTCTCTTTTGGAATACTTCCATGACCTGAGTGTCTTTTTGTTTATCTTAAATACTTTAAGAATAGAATACTAGCTCTTCTCTAAATGTTTGGTAAAATTCATCTTGAAGTCATGTGGATGAAGAATTTTGTTTGTTGGGAGTTTTTCTTTATTACCAATTTGATTTCATTGCTGGGAATTGGTCAGTTCAGATTTTCTTTTTCTTCATGAATCAATATTGGAAGGTTGTATATTTCTAGAAAGTTTTCCATTTCTTCTAGGTTATCCAATTTATTACCTTATAATTTTTCATAGTATTCTCTAGTAATTCTTTGTATTTCCGTGGTATCAATTATGACTATTACTTCTTCATTTCTGATTTTGTGTACTGTCTTTTTTTCTGGGTAAGTCTGGCTAGGGGTTTATACATTTTGCTTATTTTCTCAAAGAACTAGCTCTTGATTTTGTTGATTTTTTCTCTTGCTTTATTCTTCCCCATTTTATTTATTTCTGCTCTGATCTTTATTATGTCCTTCCTTTTACTAACTTTGGGTTTCATTTGTTCTTCTTTTTGTAGTTTCTTCAGTTATGAGTTTAACCTGTTTATTTGGGATTGTTCTTGTTTCTTGAGGTAGGCCTGTTTTCCTTTGTTGGTATGTACTGTTTGATTTCTGTTTTAAGTTGATCATTGATCCATTGATTACTTAGAAATGTTTTGTTTAGACTCCATATGTCTGAAGGCTTTTTTGCTTTCTTTAATTTATTTCTAGTTCCATAACACTGTGGTCTGAGATGTTGCTTGAAATTATTTCAATCTTTGCATTTATTGAGGTTCATTTTGTGGCTTAATATGTGATCTATTCTGGAGAACATTCCATGTGCACTCAAGATAAATATGTATCCTGCTGCTTTGGGGGGGTTTCTGTAGATATCTGTTAAGTTCATCTGATCTAATATATTGGTCATTGCCTCTGTTTCCTTATTTATTTTCTGTCACGTTGATTTGTGTATTAATGTGAGTGGTATGTTAAAGTCTCCTACAATGTACATGTTGTAATCTATTTCCCCCTTTAATTCTTTTAGTATTTGTTTTACATATTTAGGTGCTCCTATATTGGGTGCATACATAATTACCATGGTTATACCCTCTTGTTGGTCTAACCCCTTTATCATTATGTAATGTCCTTCTTTGTCTCTTGTTACTTTGTTTTGAAATCTATTTTGTCTGACATAAGTACTGCTACTCCTGCTTTTTTCTTCATATTGTTTGCATGAAATGTCTTGTTCCATCCCTTCACTTTTAGTCTGTGTATGTCTTTGGGTCTGAAATGAGCCTCCTGTAGGCAGCATATAGATGGGTCTTGTTTCTATATCCATTCTGCCACTCTATATCTTTTGATTGGTGCATTCAGTCCTTTTACATTTAAGGTAATTATTGATAGGTATTTACTTATTGCCATTTTAATTGTTCTGTTTGTTTTTATAACTCCTCTTTGTTCCTTTCTTCCTCTCTCGTACTCTTCTCTTGTTATTTGATGATTTTCTTTAGTGTTGTGGTTGTATTTCTCTTTTTAAACTTTTTGTGTATCTATTATAGGCTTTAGATTTGGAGTTACCAAAGCTTCAAGGATAGCTTGCTGACTATATAACAGTTTATATTGTTTCTGATTAGTCTATTTCAAACAAAATCTCAAAGTACTTTTTTTCTTCTCCTCTTCCACATACTATGTATTAGATGTCATAATCTATACTTTTGGTGTGTCCCTTGATTGAGTTTGTCTATGGTTGGTTTTGCTACTTTTGTTTTAATTTCATACTTGCTAGGTAATTAGTAGATCTACACTTTTATTGGGGATTTATTTTCACTGATAAAAAGTATTTAGCCTTAGGAACATTTCCATGTACACAGTCTCTTTAATATATCCTGCAATGCTGTTTTAGTTGTCATAAATTCCTTGAGCTTTCATTTATCTGAGAATTGTTTACTCCTGCTTCAAATTTGAATGATAATCTTGCTGGGTAGAGGGTCTTGGATGAAGGTCCTTCTTTTCCAGTCCATTAAATATTTCACACCACTCCCTTCTGGCCTGTAAAGTTTCTTCTGAGAAGTCTGCTAATAACCTGATGTGGTTTCCTTTATAAGTAATCTTTTTCTCTGTCTGGCTGCTTGCAATACTCTGTCCTTATCCTTAATCTTTGCCATTTTAGTTATTATATGTCTTGATGTTGTCTTCCTGGGGTTACTTTTGTTAGGGGTTCTCTGTGCTTCCATGAACTGAGTGTCTACTTCCTTTCCTAGATTGTGGAAATTTTCAACTATTATTTCCTCAGACTATCTATCCCTTTGTCTCTCTCCTCTCCTTCTGGTACCCTTATTACACAAATATTGTTTTGTTAGAACTGGTTGCATGGCTCTCTTATCATTCCTTCATTCCTAGAGATCCTTTATTTCTCTTAGTTTCTCAGGTCATTGTGTTTCTGTTCTCTAATTTCCATCCCATTCACTGTCTCCTTTATTTGCAGCAATCTATTATTCATTCCCTCCATTGTATGTTTCATTTCAGTTACTGTATGCATTACCTCATGTATATCTTTGTTGAAGTCCTCCTTGAGATCTTTACTACATTTCTGCAGATCAGTGAGCATATTTATGACTTTTACTTTGAAATCTTTGTCAAGAAGTTTGGTGATCTCCATTTCATTTAGCCCTCTTTCTTATCCTGTAGTTTTGTTTGGAACATATTCCTTTGCCTCTTCATTTTGACATGGTTTCTGTATTTGTCCTTTGTATTAAACGAATCTGCTATGCTTCCTAGTCTAGAGAATAATGGCTTTATGAAAAATGTGTCCTGTGGGTTTCAGAAGCTCAGGACTCTTTCCTCTGCAGGGCTTGGTTCTCCTTTGCTTTGGAGCCCCAGTTGCTATTGGTGGGCTGCGGGCAGTGTCACCTTTCTGTCTGTCTGCCAGCAGTGGTTTATCTCAGTCTGCTGTGGCTGGCAGTTTACCTCAGACATCCCATTGTGATCAAAGCAGTAGCTTCTGCTGGGATCACTGTGAATGGGGATACCTTCTGCCTGCCCTGCAGCAGTGATGGGGCTATTCGGTTAATGGGGGGGTGTGGGGCAATTGATCAGAGATTTGTGCGATTGCAGGGTGCAAGGGCTTGTGGTGGTGGCAAGTCGCTCAGTTGCAGAACACGTAGGCACTGGGCAGTGACAACGAGCTGCCTTGTGGAAGGATGCACAGGTTCATGGCAGTAGTGAGTCCCACAGTGGGAGGCCTGCCTAGTGGAGGCAGCTAGTTGCGTGGGTGTCTCTAACTGCAGCAGGGCATGCAGCACCAGGCTTGGCCCCCGATGGGAATGAAGGAGCTCTTGAAGGGGCTCCTGAAGTTGCCCTCCCAGTTGGGCTGAAACAGGGCCACAAAAACTGGGAGAGTCTCCCTCTGCCCAGCAGCATTGGACTTTGTTGCCTGGTGACAACAAAGGCAACAAAGTCCAATGCCGCTGGTCCAAGTGAGCTGGCCTGTTGGTAGTATGGAGGGAAGTGCCTTGGGGCTGAGATGCCAGTGTGCAGATGGAGTATATTAGTCTCCTAGTTGTGCCAGACCTGCTAGGGCAAAGGAGGGCTGAGGAGGTATCCTCCACCTACCCTTTCTCTTGTGGAAAAAGCCCCATCCAACACTTGTTCCTCTGGCTCCCCTCCCACTGCTGGCACTTTTCCCAAACTTCTTCCTGTGTTGGGTCTCAGTGGGACCTGCGGAGCATGCCTGTCTTCCACAGGTGGCTACTGTCTTGGCCTCCTAGAGTGTTCCAACTGTTCCTGGTGTCCAGTCCCACTAATCACCAGAATCCAATGCAATGTGGACTCATGTTCCTGGAGCAAATCTATAGAGCCAGGTATTCAGAATTCTCGGGTGCCTAAACCCTCCCCTCTCTGTTCCTCTTCCTCCTGCTGATGGGCTGGGGCAGGGGAGAGGCTTGGGTCCCACTCCATCATGGCTCTGCCACTTAACTCTTTTCTCTGTGGTCTTTTCTTCTTCGCCAGGTGTAGGTGGTCTGTTCTGCAGACTTCAGTTCATTTTCAAGTTAAGTTGTATTTGTTCTAGTTGCTTCCTTGGTATGTGTGTGCAAGGAGGTCTCTGTCTTGCCTTTCTATCTGCCATATTGAGCCTCTCCACTGTGTCCTATCCTTTTTTCTTTTTTTCTTTTTGATTAAACAACAGGAATTAATTTTCTCAATGTTCTGGAGGCTGAAGTCCCAGACCAAGGTGTGAGCAGGGTTGGCTTCTCCTGACGTCTCTCTCCTGGGCTTGCAGAGGGCCACCTTCTGATCCTCAAATGGCATTTTCTCTATGCATATATGCTCATATGTCTCTTCCACTTTTTAAAATTTATCTTATTTAACAAATATTTTATTACAATTTTTTATTAAGGTATTTTTGATAAACACTCTTCTGAAGGTTTCACATGAAAAACAATGTGGTTACTACATTCACCAATTTATCTAGTCCCACCTGCACCCCACTTCAATCACTCTCCATCAGTTAGGTAAGATGCCTCAGGGTCCCTATTTGTCTTCTCTGAGCTACACTGACTTCCCTGTGACCCCACACAAACCATGTACACTGATCATTATACTCTTCAATCCCATTCTCCCTTGCTTTGCACCCACACTCCCCCAACCCTCCCCTTCGGTACCGCTAGTCCCTTCTTGGAGTCTGTGAGTCTGCTGCTGTTTTGGTTCTTCAGTTTTGATTCATTGTTATACTCCACAAATGAGGGAAATCATTTGGTATTTGTCTTTCTCCACCTGGCTTATCTCACTGGGCATAATATCTTCTAGCTCCATCCATGTTGTTGCAAATGATAGAATTTGTTTCTTTCCTATGGCTGAATAGTATTCCATTGTGTATATGTACCACCTCTTCTTTATTCATTCATCTACTGATGGACACTTAGGTTGCTTCCATATCTTGGTGATTGTAAATAGGGCTGCAATAAACATAGGGGTGCATATGTCTTTTTGAATCTCAGAAATTATATTCTTTGGGTAAATTCCTAGGAGTGGAATTCCCGGGTCAAATGTTATTTCTATTTTTAGTTTTTCGAGGAACCTCCAGATTTCTTTCTACAGTGGTTCAACTAGCATACATTCCCAACAGCAGTGTACGATGGTACCCCTTTCTCTGTATCCTCACCAGCATTTGTTCTTCCTAGTCTTTTTGATACTGGCCATCATAACTGGTGTGTGAGGTGATATCTCACTGTAGTTTTAATTTGCATTTCCCTGATAATTAGCAATGTGGAGCATCTCTTCATGTGCCTGTTGGCCATCTGAATTTCTTCTTTGGAGAACTGTCTCTTCATATCCTCTGTGCATTTTTTAATAGAGATATTTGCTTTTTGGGTGTTGAGGCATGTGAGTTCTTTATATATTTTGGATGTTAACCCCTTGTCAGATATGTCGTTTACAAATACATTCTCCCATACTGTAGGATGCCTTTTTGTTCTACTGATAGTGTCCTTTGCTGTACAGAAACATTTTAGCTTGATGTAGTCCCATTTGTTCATTTTTTATTTGGTTTCCTGTGCCCAAGGAGATGCGCTCAGGAAAAAGTTGCACATATTTATATTCAAGAGAGTTTTGCCTTTGTTTTCTTCTAAGAGTTTTATGGTTTCATGACTTACATTCAGGTCTATGATCCATTTGAGTTTACTTTTGTGTATGGGGAGAAACAATAATCCAGTTTCATTCTCTTGCATGCAGCTGTCCAGTTTTGCCAACACCAGTTGTTGAAGAGGCTGTCATTTCCTCATTGTATATCCATGGCTCCTTTATCATATATTAGTTAACCATATATGCTGGGTGCTCTAGTCTGTTGCATTGGTCTATGGGTCTGTTCTTGTGCCAGTACCAAATTGCCTTGATTACTGTGGCTTTGTAGTAGAGTTTGAACTCAGGGAGTGTAATACCCCCTGCTTTATTCTTTCTTCTCAGGATTCTTTGCCTATTTGGCATTGTTTTATTTCCATATGAATTTTAGAACAATTTGCTCTAATTGGTTGAAGAATGCTGTTGGTATTTTGATAGACTTTGCATTAAATCTGTAGATAGCTTTAGGGAGGATGGCCAAACTTTACAATATTAATTCTTCCTATCCATAAGCATGGGATGTGTTTGGATTTATTGGTCCCTTCTTTAATTTCTCTCATGAGTGTTTTGTAGTTTTCAGAGTGTAGGTCTTTCACTTCAGTTGTTAGGTTTTTTCCTAGGTATTTTATTCTTTTTCATGGAACTGTGAATGGAATTGTTTTCTTGATTTCTCTTTCTGCTAGTTCATCGTTAGCATATAGGAATGCAGGAGATTTCTGTGTATTAATTTTGTATCCTGCAACTTTGCTGAATTCATATATTAGATCTAGTAGTGTTGGAGTGGATTCTTTAGGGTTTTTTATGTACAATATCATGTAATCTGCAAACAGGACAGTTTAACTTCTTCCTCACCAATCTGGATGCCCTTTATTTCTTTATGTTGTCTAATTGCTGTGGCAAGGACTTCCAGAACTGTTGAATAAAAGTTAGGAGAGTGGGCATCGTTGTCTTGTTCCCGATCTTAAATGAAAGGCTTTTAGCTTCTCACTTTTAAGTATGATGTTGGCTGTGGGTTTGTCATATATGGCCTTTATTGTGTTGAGCTACTTGCTCTCTACACCCATTTTATCGAGAGTTTTTATCATGAGTGGATGTTGAATTTTGTTAAATGCTTTTTCCGCATCTGTGGAGAAGATCACATGATTTTTGTCCTTCTTTATGTTGATGTAGTGAATGATGTTGATGGATTTTCTAATATTGTACCATCCTTGCATTCCTGGAATAAATCCTACTTGATTATGAAGTATGACTTTTTTATGTATTTTTGAATTTGGTTTGCTAATATTTTGTTGAGTTTCTTTGCATCTAATCTATATTCATCAGGTATATTGCTCTGTAATTTTCTTTTTTTGTGGTGTCTTTGCCTGGTTTTGGTATTAGAGTGATGCTGGCCTCATAGAATGAGTTTGGTAGTATTCCCTCCTCTTCTACTTTTTGGAAAACTTTAAGGAGGATGGGTATTAGATCTTCACAAAATGTTTGATAAAATTCAGCAGTGAAACCATATGGTGCAGGAATTTTGTTCTTAGATAGTTTTTTGACTATCAATTCAATTTCCTTGTTGGTAATTGGTCTGTTCAGATTTTCTGTTTCTTCCTGGGTCAGCCTTGGAAGGTTGTCTTTTTCTAGAAAGTTGTCCATTTCCTTTAAGTTAACCAATTTGTTAGCATATAATTTTTCATAGTATTCTCTAATAATTCTTTGTATTTCTGTGGTGTCCATAGTAATGCTTCTTTCTCATTTCTGATTCTGTTTATGTGTGCAGACTGTCTTTTTTTTCTTGATGAGTCTGGAAAAGGGTTTATCTACTTTGTTTATTTTCTCAAAGAACCAGCTCCTGCTTTCATTGATTCTTTCTATTGTTTCATTCTTATCGATTTTGTTTATTTCTGCTTTGATGTTTATTTATTATGTCCCTCCTTTTACTGACTTTGGTCCTCATTTGTTCTTTTTCTAGTTTTTTTGTGAGTTTAGACTGTTCATATGGGATTGTTCATCTTTCCTGAGGTAGGCCTATATTGCAATATACTTTCCTCTTAGCACAGCCTTCACTGCATCCCACAGATTTTTGTGGTGTTGAATTATTGTTGTCATTTGTCTTCTTATATTGCTTGATCTCTGTTTTTATTTGGTCATTGATCCATTGGATATTTAGGAGCATGTTGCTAAGCCTCCATGTTTATGTTGGATTTTTCATTTTCTTTGTGTAATTTATTTCTCATTTCATACCTTTGTGGTCTGAGAAGCTGATTGGTACAATTTCAATCTTTTTGAATTTACTGAGGCTTTTTTTGTGGCCTAGTACATGATCTATTCTTGAAAATGTTCTATGTGCACTTGAAAAGAATGTGTTTCTTGCTCCTTTTGGGTGGAGTGGTCTGTAGATGTCTGTTAGGTACATCTGTTCTAATGTGTTGTTTAGTGCCTCTGTCTGCTTACTTATTTTCTGTCTGGTTGATCTGTCCTTTGCATTGAGTGGAGTGATGAAGTTTTCTAAAATGTAAGCATTGCACTTTACTTCCCCCTTCAATTCTTTTAGTATTTGTTGCACATATTTGGGTGCACCTATATTGGGTGTATAGGTACTTATAATGGTTATATCCTCTTGTTGGACTGACCCCTTTATCATTATGTAAAGTCCTTCTTTGTCTCTTGTGACTTTCTTTGTTTTGAAGTCTATTTTGTCTGATACAAGTACTGCAACTCCTGCTTTTTTCTCCCTATTGGTTGAATGAAATATCTTTTTCCCTCCCTCCACTTTTAGTCTGTGTATGTCTTTGGGTTTGAATTGAGTTCTGTAAGCAGCATATAGACGTGTCTTGTTTTTTAATCCACTCAGTGACTCTATGTCTTTTGATTGGTGCATTCAGACCATTTACATTTAGGGTGATTATCAAAAGGTATGTACTTATTGCCATTGCAGGCTTTAGATTCATGGTTACCAAAGTTTCAAGGGTAACTTCGTTACTATCTAAGAGTCTAACTTAACTCACATAATATGTTATTTCCAACACAATCTAAAGGTTCTTTTTTTCTCCTCCTTTTTCTTCCTCCTCCATTCTTTATATATTAGGTATCACATTCTGTCCTCTTTGTCTATCTCTTGACTGACTTTGGGTGTAGTTGATTTAATTTTGCATATGCTTAGTAATTAATCATCCTACTTCCTTTACTGTGGATTTATTTTCTCTGGTGACAGCTACTAAGCCTTGGGAGTACTTCCATCTAGAGCAGTCCTTTTAAAGTACACTGTATAGATGGTTTGTGGGAGGTAAATTTCCTCTACTTCTGCTTATGTGGAAATTGTTTAATCCCTCCATCAAATTTAAATTATAATCTTGCAGGCAGAGTATTCTTGCTTTCAGGTCATTCTGCTTCATTGCATTAAATATACTATGCCACTCCCTTCTGGCCTGTAAGGTCTCTGTTGAGAAGTCTGATAGCCTGATGGGTTTTCCTTCGTATGTGATTTTTTCTCTCTCTCTGGCTGCTTTTAATAGTCTGTTCTTATACTTGATCTTTGCCATTTTAATTATTATATGTTTTGTTGTTGTCTTCCTTGGGTCCCTTATTTTGGAAGATCTGTGCACCTCTATCACCTGGGAGACTATCTACCTCCCCAGACTGAGGAAGTTTTCAGCAATTACCTCCTCAAAGATACTTTCTATCTCTTTTTCTCTCTCTTCTTCTGGTACTCCTATGATGTGAATATTGTTCTGTTTGGATTGGTCACACAGTTCTCTCAATATTCTTTCACTCCTAGGGATCCTTTTTTTTCTCTGTGCCTCTGCTTTTTTGTATTCCTTTTCTCTAACATCTATTCCATTTACCATCTCCTCCACTATATCTAACCTGCTTTTAAATTCCTCCATTGTATGTTTCACTTCTGATATTGTATTCCATAATGATTGAATCTCCATCCATAATTCTTCACTGAGTTCTTGACTATTTTTATGTAACTCCATGAGCATGTATATTATTTTTATTTTGAAATCTTTTTCCAGAAGCGTGATGTGTTCAATTTCACTTGATCTTTTTTCTGGTGTTTGTAGGATTTGGGGTTGAACCAGTTTCCTTTGATGTTTCATATTTGTATGTGTTGCCCTCTATGGCCCAGAAATTCTACTCTCTGGAGCTGCTCAGCCCCTGTAGCAATGTCAGGGGTCACAGGTGAGTGGCACTGATGCATGGGGGAGGAACGAGGAGTTTCCTGCTTCCCAGCTGCTATGCCTGTCTCCACTGCCAGAACCTGTGGCCCAGCACACAGGTGTAAGCCTCTATGCTTTGCGTTTGTACCTGCCATAGGCAGGGTTTCCCTCTGGGTGGCCTGATGCCAGGGCAGGGACTGCTGATTTTCAAGCTGATGGGGGCTTGCTGTGAGGAATGTGCAGCAGGCTGCATATCATGGTGGGGGTCCTTGGAGCTGTGTAGCCAGCCAGGGGCTTGGAGTACCTGAAGCTCCTGGATGTTCCCAACCTGCCAGGCAGAATGCGTCTGAATAATTTTGTCCTTTCTCCTTAGCAGTAAGCTCTGTGCAATCCTTGCCCCTTTAGCAACCCTCTCACTGTTAGGAAGTCTCTCAGACTGCCCGCCATTCTTTTGTCCCAGAGGAGCCAGATGTGCATCCCTGTTTTCCACAAGCAGCTAGACTCAGTCTCTCCAAGTATTCTGCCTGTCTTAGCTTTCCAACCCCACTTATCTCCAGAGCACCATTCAGTGTAGGTTTGTGCTCCCAGAGCAGATCTCCAGGGCTGGGTGTTCAGTGGTCCTAGGCCTCCACTCCCTCCCAACTCCATTTCTCTTCCTCTCATTGTTGAGCTGGGGTGGGGGAAGGGCCTGGATCCCACCAAATCATGGCTTTGGTATGTTACCCTGTTCTGTGAGGTCTGTTCTTTACTCCAGGTGTATGCAGTCTGGCGCAGCCTTCTTTCCTGTTGCTCTCTCAGGATTAGTTGTATTAATTTTATTTTTGTATTATATGTGGTTTTGGGAGGAGACCTCTGTCTCACCTCTCAGTCCACCATCTTTGGTCTACCTTATCCTCTTTACAGTGCTCTTTCAGAGCAGAGGCATGTGTATTTTTGTGTTCCATATTTTAGTGGCTTCTCACTCCCTATATCTGTGAATATCCTTTTGTCCTATTTCCTAAATATCTCTCAAATCAATTTCTTTTCTTTACCCTTATGGCCACCACTGTACCCTGGACCATCAAATGCCAGACTTCTGCAAATTCTCTCTGATTTCCTGAAAACACTCATATTGCCTTCCCAACCCCAATCCTTAATGAATGTAAATTGTTTCATCCTCTGATTAAAATCCATCAGAAGCTTCCCATTGTCTTCAAACTTCTTAATGGGGTTCCAAGTCTCTCCACTATTTGGTCTAACCTTGTTTCTTGCCACTCTCTGCCTTGCACTTTTTGACCCAGGAATGCTGGACTTCAAAGTTCCATGATCTTTGCATGATCCTCCTTTGCTTGCAAGTCTTTTCCATTAACATTCACTTTGCATTACTTCCCTCCTTCTATATTCAACTCTTAGGCCTTTGCTCAAATGTTAGTTTTCCAGGAAGATATTCTAGTAACATTCACTATAGTTTATTAAAATTAGTGTCTGTCTTTCACTGATAAAATAGCAATACTTACATGATGGTACAGACCATATCTAAATTGTTTGTTTTTTATCCTAAAAGTCTGGGATATATTAGATGGTCAATAAATCTATGTGATACATATTAATGAATGTATCACTGCCCTTTACTAAAGTGAAATGTAGAAATGTTTGTTGAGTGAATAAACGACTTTGAGAATGTGACATTGAATTAATACAGAGAAGACTCCTGGTAATCTAAAAGAAAATGATGTCAGTGGAGTGGTAAAGAAGGAATCCAGTAGATTAGGCAGGAGAGTTAGTGAGGAAATAAAGACAGTTAAGATTTTAAATAATTTATAAGTAGTTCAATTAGGAAAGGAAGAAGAGAAGTAGAATAATAGGTAAAAGCTTATTGCAAAATCGAGAGGAATTCCTTTTCAAAGGCAGAAGAGGAAGATATCAGGTGGCAAGTGACAGAGAAGTCAATATAAGGTGAGATTAAGGAATAAAGGGAATTGATTGACTTATGAGGCTGAAGTTCAGAGTGAGGCTAAGTTTAGGTATGGTTGAATCCAGAGTTTCAAGGTGTTTTCAGGGTTCTGCTTTTAAAGATCTTTGATTTTTCTCAACCCTACCTTTCTACATTGATTTTATAGCCAGGCTGGCTTCCCTATAGTAGTAAGAATGACTCCAGCAAATCCAGACTGCACAAAGATCCCCTTCATATTACCTCCTCTTCCACAAATCCAGAGGAAGGAAAAACACTTACATCATTCAGGATTCTTGTTTGCAAGGAATAGAAACAGAGTCTCCCTTACTTACACAGAAAAGGAATTTATGGTAAAGAGATCAGGAAGCTTCCAGAATCAAGTAGAAAGAGAACAGGACTTATAAAACAGGCAGAAATAAAGAGAGGCAGGCATTAGGAAGCACAGCCAAGGTCAGCACAGGAAATGTCTGGTTAGGGCAAGCCTTGGACATTACCACCCACAGACATTGCTGTTGCAGAGCACTGCTGCTACTGTCATTGGATATTGCTGCCTCTGCCATGCTTGAATTATAAATTGTGTCATCTTTCTGTCACTCAATATTCCAGTCCCTGACTAGAGTATCTGACTGGTCAAGTCCATCATATCACCAGCACCTAAGCCACTATGAGGTGGAAGAGGGAACATTTGGTTTTCTAGGCTTCTGTAATGGGAATGGGGTTTTGTTTTTCACAGACTCATATAAAGGAAGACAAATTGGGAGGGTTTTTGGATGTTGGGCAGCCAAAAGGTGACAAACATCTAGTTTTTGGTCTTGGCCCCAAACAAGCTTTACGCTATTTACAACAGACTCACCTAAAATTTAAAGGCATGTAACGATTGAAGGTAAAAGATGCAAAAAGGTATATTAGGTAAATATTAACCAAAAGAAAATTTAGGCACTAATTAATATTAGAAAAATAAACCTTAGAACAAAAAGCATTATTAGAGTTAGAGAGGATTAAGAGATTATGATGAAGTGTAAAACTCAGTTGGAAGATGTAACAGTTCTAAATTGTGTACACTTAATAAAATAGCCTCAAGGTAAATAAGAAAGCAATAGACTATAGAGAGAAATTTATTTAAAAATATCTAACAAAAGTTGAGAAGGACCTGTCTGGAAGAAATTATAGTGCATAATCAACACATTCTTCTCAAGTACTGATAGGTCAACTAGGCAAAAATCAGTGAAAATATAGAGTATTTGAATAATATAATTAACAAGTTTGATTTATAAAACCGTGTATCCAACACTTAGAAAATCTATACTTCTCCATGTATGGTTTAATCCCACTTGAGTTAGGTTTTTGTTTTTGTCATGTGAAACTAAAAGTATCCTAATTCCATGTATTAAATCCTTTTTTGCTTAAAATAGCTGGAAGAGTTTCTGCTCTCTGCAAATAAACCTTGATGTTTAAGTCTAGTTTACATTAGGAAATCTGTAAATTATATTATATATATATATATATATATATATATATATATATATATATATATATATATATACACCATATGAATACCTCAGTGGTTGCAGAAAAGGCATTTGGTAAAATTTAATTCTAATATAAAACCATATTAATATTCCTAGTAAAAAAGAGATAGAAAGGAACACCTTCAACCTGATAAAGATTATCAACCAAAAATATATACAAACATCCTGCTTAATGCTCAGAAGTTGAAAGATTTTCCTTTTAAATCAGGAACATGACAAAGATATCCATTATCTTCATTTTTATACAACATGATTCTTGCCAGTACAGTAAAATAAGATGAAGGGGAAAATAGATAAAAGGATTTAACAAGAAGACACAAAAATTTCTTTTCAGAAGAAACAAACAAAAAAAGAAACAATAATTGTTCATTATTCTAAGATTTCATTGCCTACAGAACAGTCTACAGAAAATATGAGAAATAAGTGGAATTTAGTATCTGGATAAGATACACAAAGTTGCATTTCTAAATGGTCATAACAAACAAAAAGATTATTTATCCTAGCCATAAGGTATTTTAAAATAAATCTAACAAAAATTGAGCAGGACCTGTATGGAAGAAATTATCAAACTTTACTGAAAGTCATTAAAGAACACTTAAGTTAATGGAGGGATATACTATGTTCATGGATTCACCATGGTAAAGTTGTTAATTCTCCCTAAATTGATCTTTAGGTGCAATGTAATTCCATCAAAATCCCATCACAGCTTTATGAGAAAACTGACAAACTAGTTTTTTTTAATTGTATATGGGAGCTCACAGTTCCAAGAATAAAGAAGGTAGTCTGAAGAAAAAGAATAGGGTGGGGAGATTTCCCATACCATTTATTAAGGTTTATTATAGAACTATGGCATTTTGGACAGTGCAGGCATAGATAATAGACCATTTGAGCAGACTAGAGGGCTCAGAAACACATTATATATTTAAGGAAACTTCAATCATAGCAGAATGGGCACTGTTGATCACTGGAAAAATAATGGACTCTTTAATAAATGATTCTGGAAAATAAGACGTCCACTTAAAAAACTGCATCTATAGTTACATGTCAAAAGTAAACTTGAAAACCTTTACAAGAAAATACAAAATAGCTTATGACCTCAGGATAGGAAAACATTTCTTAAAAAGGGCACAAATAATACAACATATATAAAAAATAGACAGATTTGACTTTACAGTTAACAACTGATCACCACAGACACTATAATGTTTCATAACTTAAATGTTACACATCTTCTTTTGATTTATCAACTATTACAAAATTTAAAAGAGAACTAGGTTTGAGGGAGGCAGGGAAAATAACAATTTTCTTGTGCTGTAAATGTTATCAGGAATCAAAAAATTCTTTGGGATATAGTACTCATTGACCCAAGATTACCATGTGTTTGTAGGGGGCTTCTCTGAAAAGTTGAAGAGGGAACAGCTTAGTAAGTGCTCATTGGAAACTCCTCCTGTCCACACAATTTGTGGTTTTGGATGGGCAAAAAGCATTCCTTTCAGATAAGTTAGTCCTCAAGGAGAACAATTCAGTGACAAGCATGAAATGTAACATGGTGGTGAACATGATTCTGGATTTGTGTTCCTGGCTCTAACAAAGCTTGGTAATTCGAAGCAAGTTAGTTAACTTTTCAGAGCCTTGGCTTCCTCATCTGTAAAGTGAAGCTATTAAAACAATCCTATGAGATAGATGTTGAGATTAAGTAAATGAATGCATGTAGTACACATGGAAAATGCTTGGCACATAGCAACTGCCGTGTAAGTGTTTGCTTTATTATCCTCAGGTTTACTCTGTTATTTGTGTATTGCACCTTTTTCCTTGACATGGAGCATCTGAAAGTCACTGTTGTTTGAATTTTTCATTCAGGTGGAGTTCTGGAGCATCCTCTTTATGTGTCACAGTTGTACATATTAAAAGTGTTTAACATCAACAGAGAAGGGAGGCAAAGAAGGCCTGGAGCCCCTAGTTAAGGTACTGACAACTACTGGGTTTCAGTTCATTTGGTGCTAGGATAGTAACAGGTATTCAATGTATGATATAACTTGAGGAAAGGGCTCCAATTTGAGTTTCGACTATGTGTGTCACAGAATTTAAATGCCAAAACAAGTCTTTATGATTGTTGGAAATGGGCCTTCCAGCCATCTGGTTTAGCTCTAGCTAGAGATTTTCCTGAGAGAGTTAATAAATAGTCCTTTATAGTTGCTCTTGTCACTTTGCCTACAGATTTGCATGGTTTTGGAAATAGAGATTACAAACAGGCCTTCCTCTGTTACTATTTGAACTCTATCAACTTTAAGTTTAATTTCAATGCACCATTTAATAACTCCAGAGCAAAAACTAGGTCCTGTGGGCCTAAAAAGATATATAATAAGGCTTCATATCTGTCTTTAGAAATCTTGTAGTCTGGCATGGGAAATAATACATATCCATATAATTATGACATAGGTATAAAATGATAAGTGCCAAAACAGAAAGCAGTTGACTTCTCTGAAATTATCTGTCCCACACTTTCCCTCCTGTCCAAATGGCTGTTGTGGGAGCTACCATGTCCTGACATGGCCCTATCATGCTGGCTGCCACAGTTCAGTGGTCTGGGGTAAGCACCTAAGCTGGGCTGGAGCTCTTCTCTTGAATCTTTGAAACTGGAATGGCAAAGCCAACCTGGTATTCAATATAAATTTGCTCATAGTTGAGTTGTAATGAAATTTCATTGCACTTTTAATACTGTGCCTCTGTCTGTATATATCTCAGATGCCACTTTTTAGATATATTTCTTTTATATCTCATTACATGCATAGGTACATATCTTTTTTCATTCATCATTACATTCCCTCAAAAAGGCCATATTATTTTACTCTGGCACCTACATATCTCACTAGACTGCTTACAGTCTATTTAATTAATTTTCCAACTGCTGTCAATTATTGCATTTCAGGAGACTTGCATCTTTCTTTAATTTCCTTTCATTTATTCTCTTTATCACAGATTTCTACGTATGATTTTATACTATGTAAATTGTCTCAATTTTAATAAAGTTAAAGAGAAAAATAAACAAAAATATGGACTTCCTAAATGAAAACAAATAATTCCAAAGCAATCTGTTGGTAAAACTGTGAAAAGAGCATAAAGGGAAGAATAAAGGAAGGTTTTACTGAAGAGTCAAAAACATTAATTAAATTTATGCCTGAAAATGAGTAGGGTTTACTAGGAAGATGAAGGTGGGAAAGGAGAGAAGAGGAGAGCAGAAGCTATTCCAAGTACAAACATGAAAATAAGGACAGTGTAGTATGTTTGAGAAACAGTAAGTTTTCAGTAAGTATTTCAGATATACTCTCCTATTGAAGAAAAGGCAGGAGCAGTAACCTAGGTCCATTTACCAGACCCTGAACTCAACAAGTGGGGAGCCATTGGAAAGCCTTTAAACATGGACATTACACCATTAGATGTTTTTGTCAGAAAGTTCAGACTGGCAGGAATGTGGAAGGTACATGAGATAACAATTCACCTGATACTGTCCCATTAATATGAGCTTCTAGAGGGGCAAAAATATAATTTTTTTGATATTTTTTAAACTTCTCGTGGCATAGATTAGCATAGTGCCTGCACCTAGTAGGAAATGTTTGTTGATGTGGAGACTTCAGTGTCAGAAGGAACACACTGCTGCTATTGGATATAGAGAATGGACAGTATGACCCTACTCCAATTAACAAACTCAGTTGGGGTAGTAGTCATAGAAATCTTTCTAGAAGTGATGACTGAGCTCAATATGGAACAAGGAGAGAACATCCCAAATGAAGGATGGAGACAAGGAAACATAGGAACTTTTTGGGAAATACTGCTTAATTCAGTATGATGGAGCTCATAAAACATCAAAGTGAAAGTATAAAATCATAGAATCTCATCGTTGGAAGGAGTCTTTAAAATTCATCTTATTGCATTAACCTTCTAATCATTTCTGCAAAGCCCCTGCTTTAATTGCTTGGGTGAGTTCCTCAGGGGCCTTCAAGGACCAGGAAATCCACTCTCTTCCTTATCATCCAAGGCAGTCTATTCTTTAAAAGTAATTCTTTACATCAAACCAAATCTGTCTACTTAGCACCGCTCTGCTTTTAACTTAGAGCCAGACAGGGCAATGCATATCTTGTCCATACCCAAGATTTTCAGGATTTGGAGATAGCTTCAAGAACTTTTTGACTCATTCACTCAATTATTTCATCATTTATTTCTCAGAGAACATGGTTTTTCTGTCACTCTAGCCTTCTTCCATTGTAAAGATTCTAGTGTGTTTATTTCCCTTTTAAAATGTAGTGCCTAATGCATAATACAAAACCCCTGTAAACTCAGGATTATTCATTTAGATACTATACTTCTATTTCTTGGAATGAGTCCAAGATGAGCCTTGAAAATCAGGGTAAAGAATTTGAATTTTATTCTTCCAGGAATAGGGGAGCCACTGAAGGATTTTGATCACATAGATGCCTTGATAGCAGGGACCATAACTTACTGTGTATCCACTGGCTAATTAGAATGCAACCTCTAAGCGTTAAGTCTGTACCTGCCCCATTCATGGCATAGCTTCAGTGGCAAGGGCAGGGCTGGCACATAGTAGGTATTTGATAGACCTACATAAATGAGTAAGTATCTATTTTAGTGCCAGGCACATTGTACATACACAATTCATGCTTGTTGAATGAAGAAAGGTAAATAATCAAAGCCATATTTCAAGGAGATAACTGGCAACAGTATGCAAAGATATTGGAGACAGGAAATAACAGACACCATAGGGTGGAAAACAATAAGGATGAATTGTAGCAGTCTCAGTAAGAGGTAACGAAAGTATAAACTAGGATAACAGAGTAACAAAAAGGAAGGAATGGGATGTGAGATTGTGAAAGAGGATTTGACAAGATTTATAAATTAAATGTACATGAAGTGTGAAGAAGAAGGAAGTGATAAAGAAAACTCTGGGGCTTGAATTTGGATGGCTGAAAAAAAATGTTGCCATTCACAGAATTATTTATTTTAGGAATAGCTGATATTTTAAGGGACTATGACAAATTCAGTTTGGGGTGGGTTCAATTTAAAAGTACTGGTGTGGCATGCAGGAGGAGGCAAAATGTGGGACTAAAGTTCATGAGTAAGGAAGAGCAGGATCTTTACCGCTGAGAATCACCCAAATACGATCATCAAAATCATAGAAGTAGATGAGATGGAGAATTAGAAACAAGGGAATCTTTCCTCCATGAAGAAAAGAGGTTAAGGAACCATAGATGGAATAGTTATTACAAGTATAAAACCTGAAAAATATAGTCATGAAATTGAAGAGATGAGAGAATTTCAAGGAGGAAGTTTGCTAATATATGCTATAGAGAGAAGGAAAATCTTCAGTATCTGGAAATTGGAGAACAAGTCTTTTTTGATTCTCCTTCTCTCATTCATAGCTGCAAAATTCCGATAAGCTAAATTTTGCTCCTGTTAGGCTGATATCTTTTCTCCCTCCCCCTTAAAGAGTAAAACATTCTTATTGAAAAAAAGAAATGAAAAAGGCTGATGTTATATTGGTTGCAGGTATACCATCTATGTTTTTTACTCTTTTTTTCATATGGAGGGATCAGATCTAGGTTGTATAGGGCCTTGAGTTTACACAAGTTGGAAGTCTCTCTTTAAGAAAAAGAACATAAGATTTTGAATACAAAATTAGGTAAAAAGTTTTTTAAGAATGGAAAAAAGGTCGCACCAAACATTTGGAGCTTTGGATATTCAGTTTTCCTTCTTCTGATACCTCTTAGGCAAAACAGCTTTCCTTGATAGGTACAGATGACAGATAAAATGGTAAATCCAAAATCTGTTTTCCAAGAGAAGACTGCCCTAGAATTTTTTAAGTGGCTCCTAAGGCTCCTGTTTTGTTTGAGATGAATAGCAGCACTGCTCAAGACTAGAATTGGGAAAAGGAGGTGAGGCATGAATCTACTGGTTTATGTAAAATTTGGTGCCACTAAAGTAGGAAACAGAATAACAGCATTTACAAATCTGCAGCACAGTTCCTCTTTCACTTAAAACTTCCCAGAAAGAGCAATCTTCCTTGTGTTATCTTCCCAAATCACTTCAGTTTTCTTATCTGTAGTGCCTTATAATTCTTTGGAAAAAAAAAACGCCCAAAACAAAAATCAATTTAGACTCAGATTTTCTCTCCTGACCATAAATTTACTCTGAAGGGAGAGGTAATGGTGAAGAAATACAATAATGAATTTTTCTTACTATAATCCCGAAAATCAAAGACATCCTCTAGCTAAAAGAACCAACAGAGGTTCCCCCAACTTGCCTCAAAACATGGCTATGCCTAAGACATTCCATTTCAGATGACAGTTTCACTTTTCCAAAAAAAAACTCTTTACTTTCCACAGTCATTTGCCTAATACTTCCCATGTTTGTAGAAAAAGTGCTCTTAAACTCAGAAGAGTTGTTGGAATTATTCCCATAAAAACTTTATCAGGGAGGCAATATGCATAGTTACTTACTTTTGAGAGAGTGATATCCAAGGCTGGCTGTTGGCAGGGCAGTCTCCTACTCAAGCATATCTCGTGGCAGCCTCTCCTCTTTTCGTCAACCCCTCTTACAAAGGGAGAGGAGTTGGTAGCACTCTCCCTTTTCCACAACCACACTGAACTCAGAAGCTTCATGAATAGTTCAACTAAAACAAGATCAAGTTTCAGACACTCCCATACTGAATGAGAAAATGATACCGCTAGATTAAATTGGAGCCTAGATCAGTAGGAGAATATTTCCATAACGCTGCCAGAGCTGGGGCAGCCAAGGTTAATAGCTCGTCATACCTTCTAAGTAGGATCACATGGGTGGTAGAAGATGGGTTAGTAGCCAGCTTTTTGGTCTATACAATGGTTCTCTGGATTAGTAGCATCACCTGGAAAATTGTTAGAAATGCAAATTCTTGGCCCCAGTTTTAATGGATCAGAAACTTTGGAGTTGTTGGCGGCTGTGCTTTAACCAGCCCATTAGGTGAGTGACTGTTTGAGAACTACTTGTCAACAAGATCAGTGAACTCTAAAATCTCCTTTTTTCCTCAAAAGAATTTCCTTACAACATTTGGATCAGAAAAGTCGTCAAAACTATTTCACATAGTATTAGTCATTATACACGTTCATATTTACTACTATTTCCTCTAAGGTTTTATTTGGCTCATTAAAAAAAAACTTCTATAGGATCTGCATGTGTGCATGTCTGTATATATGATTATAAATATACAGAATATTTCTAGAGGAACACACTCCATCCAGGGCTTCAAATTGAGGGATTAGATGGCTTATGTTGTACAATGTGCATATTATCCACTCAAAATTTATTTTTTTCAAGTAGATAAAATTTCAAAATATTATCATACCTTAAAAAAGTAACTCTTCTAATAAATGTGCTATATTTAATAAAATTACTGAATGCCTACTGTCTCACTTAAGGGTTTCAGCCCCAGGCATGTTCACTATGGATTTAGTGAGACTGAGAAATGACGAAAAAAGGTTTATAATCAGCTTTATTCTCCCAGAGGTAGGTTGAGCACTAGAATCCTTAGCTTCCAACAGTCTGCAGTCCGTAATCTACCTCCCTCTCTGCCTTCCCCCACAGCACTGGGCAGAGCTCTTTATAAAGTGATTCAATCAACAATAGCTCATTGCCTGCAGGTGTGGAAGCAGTAGCCCAGCAGGAGGCCAATTATATGATCAAGTAGTTTAGGATTATGTGAAGATCCTGGCCATGGGAACTTCCATTTTTCCCACACCTACTATGTACCAATCACTGTGCTGGATGCTGGGGTCAGAATGGAAAATGATGTCTAATCCCAGCCCTCAAACATTTATTTTCCCAAAAAACACTAAATAAAGCAATTGATTTTTCTGTTTCCTTGACCACAGCATCTCAAATTGTGTGGAAGAGTTGAGGGAAGTTAAAGATAATATTTTTTTCTTTCTAGGGTGGGAAAAACTGAGCCTGAAACAAAACCAGATTTTGGAGCTCATTATAATAGCTACTATTTATTTAGTGATGAACCTTAAAGCAAAATTGTTACATGTGCGTAAAATTGTAACATTTCCAGAATATCTCGCCTGGCTTTAGTACCTCTGCATATCAATAGGCATTCAATAGAGGAAAGAAGTATGGCTTTAGTGCATTTGCATCATTCCTCAGAGGTGAAAAGTTCATCTCCATATCAATGGGCAACGGAGGGCTTATCTGTACCTGATAGGTGAGGGGGGAAGGGCTTGTTTTGCTTCTGCTAGAGCAGGAAAAAAGAGAAGGGCCCGGACTGCAGTTTGTGTGCAATAAACAGATTTTAAACTTTATCTCTCCCTTTGACTGATTTTGGTTTTTAGAGGTATTTTGCCCCGGGATTTCCTCTCCCTGGACTTAACACCTGGAGTAGCTGGCAGGATTCCTCTGAACCCGAAATCTGTCATAATGGGTGCGACCTTTGGGAGGGCCACCCCTAGAAATGATGGAGAGAAGTGGCGCTTGCGCCGAGGAACATGTGTCCACACTCCTGGTGTCATGGAGGTGCCACCACCGCTGCTGGCCGCACTGACCCTGGCCTGTGGCCTGAACCTATGCTTCTGCCACTGCTGCTGCTCTTGCTGCTGGCCAGAGCCTGGTCACAACTATGGAAAGGAGCAGAGGTGCGGGTCACCTTGATAGAAAAGCAACTAGCTGCTGTGTACCACACCTTGCTGGCTATGGAGTCCATTGCTGGAAAAGCTCCAACCAAGGTAATAACCACCTATCCCATTGTGGGGTGGGTGAGAGACTGGACCTGAAGGCCACGGAGTGGTGTGGTACAGACACCTACTGTATATCATGTGACTGGCCATTTGCCTTTGGCATTCCCAGGGAATGATGAAGCAGACACATTGGCACATGTGCACTGGCTAGAAGGAAAGCCTGAGTCTGATGTGGCCCAGTGGCTACACCAGTGTTTATTGCATGCAAGGCAAAAGACAATGTGGCCCAACGGTGGGGCTTGCCTTTGAGGAAGTCAACCAAGCCTGGAAGGAGTGGCCTACATGTTGTGCAGATCATCAAACCACCAAGAGGGGCCTAGAGCGTCTCTTTGCAGCCTGTGGCCAGTCGCTGATGATTGAGAGCGATCAAGAGACCCACTTTATTGGACATGCATTGCAAGAATGGGTACAGCAATTAGCAGTAAAATAGCCGTGGCCCTGGACATTTCAACACATGGTTCAGTGATGGCTGGCTCTTCTGGCACCTTGGGGAAAAGGCCTGGAAGCTGGCCTCCTGTGTATTCCTAGAATAACAGAAGTGTCCACCCCACAATCAGGGTTATTCGCTTCTACAGTCCTTGTGTCCTGGATGCGCCCCCTGGCTGCAGCTGCCATGTGATGGCTGGAATGGATGAGCTTTAGACTTAATCTCCATGGGACTTTGAACCTAGCTGAATCCTCGGGCTTAAGAATTATCATGATTGTGTTGCTGTTGTCAAGAAAAAAATGCTTACTAAAGAGAGGCTTGACTTTGTCTAATGTTTAGTAAAAGTTTTGTGAGCAATCTAGCATACTTGTTAGGAATGAGTAAACAAGTGTAGAAACATATTTTATGCTTAGTGAGAGATTATTCTGTAAAGTACATTTACTCAGTCTACATAGGCTGAATCCTCTGGCGAGAGGATTATCAAGATTTTATGGCTGTTGCTATCTATGTTATTAGATAGGTCAGAAGAGGGGGAAGAAGTAAATTGTAAGGTGAGATCTCTGGAGGGGTGGCCTGTGGGTAAAATTGTTAACATTTACAGAATGTCTTGCCTGGCTTTAAGTACATCTGCATATCAATAGGAGTTCAATAGTGGAAAGAAGTATGGCTTTCATCCATTTGCATCATTCCTCAGGAGTGGAGAGAAGTTCATCTCCATATCACTGGGTAATTACCTGGGCAAGAAGGGCTTATCTGTACCTGAGAGGTGAGGGGGAGGGCCGGTTTTCCTTTTGCTAGAATAGGAAAGAGAGAAGAGCCTGAACTGCAGTTTGTGACAGAATTCCACTCTCCAGAGATACACTTAACAGTTCAGTGGATCTCTCCAACTCTAATTTCTATATTTATTATAATTTTTATTACTTATAAAATAATACTTTTAAAATGCATTTTTCATTTAAGTTAATCTTGGCCATTTTTTTGTTTTAACACATATAGATTCACTTTATTCTTTTTAATGGCTGCTGAGTACTCAGATACTCTATTACATAGATGTCCCACAGTCCATTGTGGAGAAAGTGAAGGTTCCTATGGCTAGGATTCTCACCTGGCCCTGGTCAGCTTGCTCACTACACAAGTCTTGGCAATGTGTTGTTATTGACTCTACATAAAGAGCTCTGCCAAGTGCTCTGGGCTGCACAGCTGCATGGCTGCAGAAGAGCAGAGGCTGGAGTGGTGGCAGCGCTAAGGACAGAGACAGACAGCTGCAGTCGGCAGAGAGGCCCAGAGGTAGAGACCGGCTTGCTGCATGCAGACTTGCTCTGAGTGGACAGGATTCCGGTGATTGACATACCACCATGGGAATGAAGTTGGGCATAAACCTTTTCACCCCAAGAATGTCCCCGTGTCATTTTTTCAGTCTCACTGAATCCATAGTGAACTTACTTGGGGCTGAAACCCATTGGCAAGACATCCATTTTCTCTATTAGTGGGCATTGGGTTGCTTCAGATTTATTATTATACCAACATTGCCTTGGATATCTTTGTACATATTTCTCTGGGTACTCGTGGGCTTGTTTTCTTGGGCACATATATTTTCTTGCATTTTTAATTTGCTCCTTTCACAAGCTCAGTCTATAGACATGTTTTGCTATTCCCACTACTATCCTATCCCCCATCGCAGCTATTATTTGGTTATTTTCTCTTCATTATTTCTTGAAAAAGTGGTGTATGCCAGTTACCTGTCTCTATTTGCTCACTTTCTATTTACTTCTTATTCACCTGAAATACAGTTTCCACTCCCTCTCCTTTCCTTAGATTTGCTCATCCTCAGCTCTGAAAGTAAGATGCTGTTGCTCAAACCCTTTTATCTTGAATTCCTTTGGCTTCCACTTCCCTGTTCCTTCTAGGCAGCCTCTTTGTCTTACCAATGGGTTTCAGCCCCTGGCAAGTTCACTATGGATTCAGTGTGACCAAAGGAATCAACAGCAAAATGTTCTTGTGGTGAAAGGGTTTATTACCCGGCTTGTTCGCTGGTGGTAGGTCGAGCACTAGTATCTCTGCCTCTGCCCAGAATACTGGGCTGAGCTCTCTATATAGACAATAATAGCTTATTGCCTACAGGTGTGGAAGCGGCAGCCCAGCAACAGGCCAGTTACATCAGGTGGTTTAAGTTCAGTGAGGATCCTGGTCATAGGAACCCCAATTCCCACACTCCATCCTTCCAGGATTCTCACCTTACAATCTACACACTTTCAATCTTCTGCAACGGTCCCTGTGTGAGAAAGCTGGAGCACTGTAACCAGATTCCACAATAGCAACAGAGGATAACAACAACTTAGTAAAAATTAAGATACAGCAAGATTTTGATACAGGTAACAAAAATTATAATAATCCTCAAGCCAGAGGAAGTTCCCAATCCACCAAGACTTTAGGGGTGACAAGACTAACTTCTTCAAAGGTCAAAGGCAAGCCCCACCAATGGGCTACAGACCACATTGTCTTTTGCCCTGCGTGCAACAAATGCTGATGTAGCCATTGGGCTACATCAGAGGCAGGCGTTCCTTCTAACCAACGTATCTGGGCCAATTTATCTGCCTCATCATTTCCTGGAGATGCCAGTGGAAAATGACCTGTCACATGGTATACTGTAATTATTTTGGTCTGACCACAGGCCCATAAGTCTTGCCATAATTCTTGCCCCCAAAAGGGTCAGTGACCAACCAGCCAGTTGGCATGGTAACAGGTTGGTAGCCACAGGGTCAAGCCCCAATAGACAGCCCAGCTGTCAGTGCAGACAACTATAGGGGAGGGCTCCTGGCTGATCACAAGCCACACAGCCCGCAACTCTGCCCACTGGCTTTTCTTCCCTTCACCGTCTTCCATCCATATTGTCTCAGTCTTAGGATGGAAAGTTATGACCCTCCATTTTGGGGGCTGCCCATGGCTGGAGCCATCTGTGCACCATGCATCTTTGGGTACAGGGGCTCTTCCCTCCTGATAGGGACTCTCTGCTACAAATGGTTCAAAGGCAAGTTCTTCCTGCTTTTCACTAGTATATGTCACCGGCCCCAACAAGCATTGGAGTTCTTCACTCAAGGGGCTACAAGAGAGGGCACTACACTGTTTTATGTAAGCATCCCACTTGGCTAGTGTAGGTGTTTGTGCCACACCACTCCTTGGCTTTTGGGTCCAGTTTTGTACCTACACCAAGATGGGATAGGTGGTTATTACCTTTACTGGGGGCATTCCAGTGATGGGTTGTGTAGCCAGCAAGGCATGACACACAGCAGCCAGTTGTTTTTCTATCAAAGTGTATCATACCTCTGCCCCTTTCCAGAGTTGTGACCAGAATCCAACACGTTGGTGAGTTCATTCAAGCCGCTGCCAGAGACCCCAGCCATAACCGTCTTCAGTCACATGAACATCGAGCTCACAGGGCTTTGATGGGTCTATCACACTCAAGGCCTGCATGGCCTTGACTGCCTGTTTTGCTGTAATAAAGGCAGATGCATATGTCTCATCCCAGTCCCACCTGATGCCCTTACATACAAACCGGTATAAGGGCTTCAGAATTTGCTCCAAGTGTGGTATAAACACTCTCCAGTAACCTAGAAGACCCAAAAGTTCCTGTAGCAATGCTACATTTGTGGGGGTAGGAAAGGTCTGGACTTTGTCTGTAACTGCTTCTGGTATAACTTTGGTCTTACCAGACCAGATGACCCCCAAAAATTTGACAGACAAACCAGGTCCCTGAACCTTGGTGTTGTTCACAGCCCATCCTTTCTCCTGTAAATGTTGCAGCAGTCTAGGTGCTGCAACTTCTAGATCTGAAAGAGAATCGGATGTGAGCATGACACCATCAATATAATGGTACAGCTGCACCATTGGCGATTTCTCCCATGTACCCAAGTCCTGGGCTACAAGTCCATGACAGATGGTGAGGCTGTGGAGGTATCCCTGTGGAAGGATGGTGAAGGTCCATTGCTGTCCTTCCCACATGGAGGAACACTGTTCCTGACATTCCTGTTCAATGTCAATGGAAAATAAGGCATTAGCAAGATCTACCACATAATGGTATGTTCCTACTTCATGGCTGAGGGTATCCATCAAGCCTGCAATAGAGGGGACAGCAGCATGTATAGGGGGTATGACCTTATTCAGTTCTCTGTAATCCACAGTCATACACCAGGAGCCATCTGGCTTTTTTACTGGCCACACTGGGGAATTGAAATGACTATGAGTGGGCTTTATAATACCCACCTTTTTCAGCTCCTGGAGAGTTTCTCCAATTTCTCTATGCCCTCCAGGCAGTTTGTATTGCTTGGTATTAGTCACCCGGTGAGGCAAAGGCAGAGCTATGGGCAGGTCCCTAGCATGTCCCCTCAGAACTGTCTTCACCACATGTACTCTCAGTCTGAACTCACCTGCAGTGGTCTGCAACCATAGACCCTGCAGGATATCAATCCCCAAAATATACTCAGGGATAGGAGATATATTCTCAGTATACTCCTTTGGAGGTAGATGCCCTATTCCCAAAGGGATTGGGGCTTTTTAACCCTGATAGCCTTCCCCCTGTATCCATCTATGATAGTGGGGGTCCCAGGAAACCACTCAGGGATAACATGAATCAGTGAACATTCAGCCCCTATGTCCACCAGAGCCAGGACACATTGTATGTTCACTGGGGACCAATGGATAGCTATTTCAACATGTGGCCTCTGGTAACCCCCTGGTCCCTCAGGGAAGATGCTTTGACCTTTCCCTCAGCCAAACCATATTCGCCAATCACCTTCCTGCGTGGCTTCAAGTGAGGCTGGCTCATTCTCCAGCAGGAAGTCTTGCAAACATGCAGGCCGGACTCATGGCTCTGTCTCTGACCTCTGCCTCTTTGATCTTAATGGCTGAAACTGCTGCTCTGCTTTAATCTGTTGCCATAGTTCTAGTAAGATCCTATTTGACTTCCCATCTAATTTCCTTCCATCTGCTCCTGCCCGTATTAAATCAACCCACATCTGGGTCCTCATAACCTTCATAGGGCCTTGTAAATTCTTCTTGGGGGGTAACAGGTCTTCTTTCTTTCCAGATTCTCATTGCTTCAGCCTCTCCTAAGTCTGCCACTGTATGTGTCACTTCACTTATGGGATGCCCTAAGTGAGGGGAAAGAATGGCCACTAAGACACCCAAAGAGGGATGCAGGAGCCGTTTGAAGTACAATATTTCTCATTCCAGTAGTGAAAATCTCTTCATTTGGGCCATAATTCTCTGGACTATAGATGGCATTTCTTATGCCCAGCTCTCGTAACACCTGTTGGAGCTCAGCATACATCTGCCATCTAACAAGAGAGGATGGCAGATCACCCGGATTGGGCCACACAGCACAAAGTGCAGCCATAAGCCAATCCAGAAGGGGGTGACTCCCTGGGGTCTGATGTGCATTTTGCAATCGCTGCCTCAAGGCAGACTGCACTGTCAGGGAAGACAGCTTTCCCATCTCTGATCCTGACAGAACAATTCCATCCACCCCTAAGTCCCACAGACGCAGGAGCCAAGCCAATATTGACTCCGAGGGCTTCTGCCTAAACCGGGAGCCCAAATCCACCAGCTCAGCCTGAGTATAGGGGCCGACCATAGACTGTACATGTCTTTGGGTTTGAGGTGAGTTTCTTGTAAGCAGCATATAGATGGGTCTTGCTTTTTTATCCATTCTGTTACTCTGTGTCTTTTGATTGGTGCATTCAACCCATTAACATTTAGGGTGACTATTGAAAGATATGTACTTATTGCCATTGCAGGCTTTAAATTCGTGGTTACCAAAGGTTCAAGGTTAGCCTCTTTAGTATCTTACTGCCTACCTTAGCTCGCTTATTGAGCTGTTATATACACTGTCTGGAGATTCTTTTCTTCTCTCCCTTCTTGTTCCTCCTCCTCGATTCTTCATATGTTGGGTGTTTTGTGCTGTGCTCCTTCTAGGAGTGCTCCCATCTAGAGCAGTCCATGTAAGATGTTCTGTAGAGGTGGTTTGTGGAAAGCAAATTCCCTCAGCTTTTGTTTGTCTGGGAATTGTTTAATCCCACCGTCATATTTGAATGATAGTCGTGCTGGATACAGTATCCTTGGTTCAAGGCCCTTCTGTTTCATTGTATTAAATATATCATGCCATTCTCTTCTGGCCTGTAGGGTTTCTGTTGAGAAATCTGACGTTAGCCTGATGGGTTTCCCTTTATAGGTGACCTTTTTCTCTCTAGCTGCCTTTAACACTCTTTCCTTGTCCTTGATCTTTGCCATTTTAATTATTATGTGTCTTGGTGTTGCCCTTCTTGGATCCTTTCTGTTGGGGGTTCTGTGTATTTCCGTGGTCTGTTCGATTACTTCCTCCCCCAGTGTGGGGAAGTTTTCAGCAATTATTTCTTCTAAGATACTTTCCATCTCTTTTCCTCTCTCTTCTTCTTCTGGGACCCCTATAATACGGATATTGTTCCTTTTGGATTGGTCACACAGTTCTCTTAATATTGTTTCATTCCTGGAGATCCTTTTGTCTCTCTCTATGTCAGCTTCTATGCGTTCCTGTTCTCTGATTTCAATTCCATCAATGGCCTCTTGCATTCTATCCATTCTGCTTATAAACCCTTCCAGAGTTTGTTTCATTTCTGCGATCTCCTTTCTGGCATCTGTGATCTCTTTCCGGACTTCATCCCATTTTTCTTGCGTATTTCTCTGCATCTCTGTCAGCATGTTTATGATTCTTATTTTGAATTCTTTGTCAGGAAGACTGGTTAGGTCTGTCTCCTTCTCTGGTGTTGTCTCTGTGATCTTTGTCTGCCTGTAGCTTTGCCTTTTCATGGTGATAGGAATAGTCTGCAGAACTGGGACGAGTGACGGCTGGAAGGACTTCCTTTCTTGTTGGTTTGTGGCCCTCCTCTCCTGGGAGAACAGCGGCCTCTAGTGGCTTGTGCTGCGCAGCTGCGTGCAGACAGGGTTTCTGCTTCCCGCCCGGCTGCTATGGAGTTAATCTCCGCTGTTGCTGTGGGCGTGGCCTGGCTCGGGCAGCTACTCCAAAATGGTGGAGTCGCGTTGGAGCAGGAGCTGCTGGGAGGCTATTTATCTCCGTAAGGGGCCTCCCTGCTCCCTGCATCCCAGGGGTTAGGGTGAGGGGCCGACCATAGAGTGCCCCACGACCTGGGGAGGGGACTGCTCCTCTCCTTGGGGAACTTTCAGCTGCTAGGTCTTTATTTTCTTGACAACCACTGGGCATGCTTTCAATTACAGGAGGGGCCAGTGCCTCCGGCACCACCCCTTCATCCTTCCCCAGCTCCTCCATTTCTGGGACTGATGGCACTTTTCTCTCCCCTCCCCCCAAGTGCCTTCTCTGCTACAACCTTCACCTTTTCTACTGTGCCTTACAGCAATGCCAGCTCAGTCTTCAGAAGCTCTCTTACCTTCACCTCAATGCTTCACAGCTGACGTTCTCGTGCCACCTCCGCCTGTGCTTCCCTCAGGAGTTGGTCCTTTTCCTTGATGGCCTCTTCCTCCTTCAGAATGCCTGGCCGCATTGCCATCTCGTTTCCAATGGCTCCTTGCTGCCGGCGCTCTCATGCTGCCTCCTCCCACATCAAGGCCATCTCCCTCCTCAGGGAACCCACAGAAGTTTGCAGCTCGTGTTCTTGCATCGCCTCCTCTCACATCAATGCCGTCTCTCTCCTCAGGGAATCTACTGAAATCTGCAGCTCGTGTTCTCGTGCCATTTCTTGGGTCTCCTCTGTAGACCTTTTTAAGACTGTGAGAAGCAGCCAGCCCACAGTGCTCGCTGCCTCACGGGCACTCTGCTTCTCAAAGGATCTGCTTATTATATCAAGAGCCACACCTGCTGCCTCAGGTGTCACCTCCACTTGCCTCCAGTCCTGGGGTGGGGCCCAGTCCTCTAGGAGGCAAACCACCTCAGACCACATACCCATTGGGGGATGATCCACTGTCTCCCCTTTCACAGGGGCAGCCCACTGAAGCACCCCTCCCATAAGGGAAGCCTGTCTTTTCCCTTGGTCAACAGTGAACCCTGCCGACTTTTGCCAATTGTCTTGCCAATGGGTTTCAGCCCCAGGCAAGTTCGCTATGGATTCAGTGTGACCAAAGGAATCGACAGCAAAACTTTCTTGGAGTGAAAGGGTTTATTACCTGGCTTGTTCCCCCAGCAGTAGGTCAAGCACTAGCATCTCTGCCTACACGCAGAACACTGGGCCGGGCTCTCCATATAGTGCAATAATAGCTTATTGCCTACAGGTGTGGAAGTGGCAGCCCAGCAACAGGACAGTTACATCAGGTGTTTAAGCTCAGGGAGGATCCTTGCCATAGGAACCCCAACTTTCCCACACCATTCATCTACTGATGGACACTTAGGTTGCTTCCATTTCTTGGCTATTGTAAATAATCCTGCGATAAACATAGGGGTGCATATGTCTTTTTCAAACTGGGTTCCTGTATTCTTAGAGTAAATTCCTAGGAGTGGAATATCTGGGTCAAATGGTATTTCTATTTTGAGTTTTTTGAAGAAATTCCATATTGCTTTCCACAATGGTTGAACTAGTTTACATTCCCACCAGCAGTGTAGGAGGGTTCCCCTTTCTCCACAACCTCGCCAACATTTGTTGTTGTTCGTCTTTTGTATGGTGGCCATCCTAACTGGTGGGAAATGATATCTCATTGTGGTTTTAATTTGCATTTCTCTGATGATTAGCGATGTGGAGCATCTTATCATGTGCCAGTTGACCGTCTCGATTTCTTCCTTGGAGAAGTGTCTGTTCAGCTCCTCTGCCCATTTTTTAATTGGCTTATTTGCTTTTTGTTTGTTTAGGTGTGTGAGCTCTATAATTTGGATGTCATCCCCTTATCACATATGTCATTTATGAATATATTCTCCCATACTGTAGGATGTCTTTTTGTTCTACTGATGGTGTCCTTTGCAGTACCGAAGCTTTTTGTTTAATATAGACCCATTGTTCATTTTTGCTTTTGTTTCCCTTGCCCAGGGAGATATGCTCATGAAGAAGTAGCTCATGTTTCCGTCCAAGAGATTTTTGCCTATGTTTTTATCTAAGACTTTTATAGTTTCATGACTTACATTCAGGTCTTTGATCCATTTTGAGTTTACTTTTGTGTAAGGGGTTAGACAATAATCGAGTTTCATTCTCTTAAATGTAGCTGTACAGTTTTGACAACACCAGCTGTTGAAGAGGCTGTCATTTCCCCCATTGTATCTCCATGGCTCCTTTATCATATATTAATTGACCATATATGTTTGGGTTAATGTTTGGAGTCTCTATTCTGTTCCACTGGTCTGTGGCTCTGTTCTTGTGCCAGTACCAAACTGTCTTGATTACTGTGCCTTTGTTATAGAGCTTGAAGTCTGGGAGCATAATTCCCCCTGCTTTATTCTTCCTTCTCATGTTTGCTTTAGCTTTTTGGAGTCTTGTCATTCCATGTGAACTTTAGAGCTATTTGCTCTAGTACATTGAGGAATGCTCTAGTTATTTTAATAGGGATTGCATTGAATCTGTAAACTGCTTTAGGCAGGATGGCCATTTTGACAATATTAATTTTTCCTACCCCAGACCACGGGATGAATTTCCATTTGTTAGTGTCCTCTTTAATTTCTCTTAAGAGTATCTTGTAGTTTTCAAGCTTTAGGTCTTTCACTTCCATGGTTAGGTTTATTTTTAGGTATTTTAGTCTTTTTGATGCAATTGTGAATGAAATTGTTTTCCTGATTTCTCTTTCTGCTAGTTCATCATTAGTGTATAGGAATGCAACAGATTTCTGCATATTAATTTTGTATCCTGCAACTTTGCTGAATTCAGATATTATATCTAATAGTTATGGAGAGGGTTCTTTAGGGTTTTTTATGTACAATATCATGTCATCTGCAAAGAGGGACAGTTTTAACTTCTTCCTTGCCAATATGGATGCCTTTTATATCTTTGTGTTGTCTGATTGCCATGGCTAGGCCCTAGAGAACTATGTTGAATAAAAATGGGGAGAGTGGACATTCTTCTCTTGTTCCCAATCTTAAAGGAAAAGATTTCAGCTTCTCTCTGTTAAGTATGATGTTGGCTATGGGTTTGTCATATATGGCCTTTATTATGTTGAGGTACTTGCCTTCTATACCCATTTTGTTGACAGTTTTTATCATGAATGAATGTTGAATTTCATCGAATGCTTTTTAAGCATCTATGGAGATGATAGTGTGGTTTTTGTCCTTCTTTTTGTTGATGTAGTGGATGTCAATGGATTTTCGAATGTTGTACCATCCTTGCATCCCTGAGATGAATCCCTCTTGATCATGATGGGTGATCTTTTTTATGTATTTTGGAATTTGGTTTCCTAATATTTTGTTGAGTATTTTTGCACCTATTTTCATCAGAATATTCATCTGCAATTTTCTTTTTTGGTGGTTTCTTTGCCTGGTTTTAATATTAGAGTGATGTCCTCATAGAATGAGTTTGGGAGTATTCCATCCTCTTCTACTTTTGGAAAACTTAAAGGAGAATGGGTATTAGGTCTTCACTACATGTTTGATAATATTCAACAGTGAAACCATCTGGTCCGGTGTTTTGTTCTTAGGTAGTTTTTTGATTACTCATACAATTACTTTCCTGGTAATTGGTGTATTCAGATTCTCTGTTTCTTCCTGGTCAGCCTCAGAAGGTTTTATATTTCTAGAAATTTCTTCTAGGTTATCCATTTCTTCTAGGTTATCCAGTTTGTTACCATATAATTTTTCATAGTATTCTCTCATAATTCTTTGTATTTCTGTGGTGTCCATAGTGATTTTTCCTTTCTCATTTCTGATGCTGTTTATGTGTGAAGACTCTCTTTTTTTCTTAATAAGTCTGTCTAGGGGTTTATGTATTTTATTTATTTTCTCAAAGAACCAGCTCCTGCTTTCATTGATTCTTTCTATTGTTTTATTCTTCTTGATTTTATTTATTTCTGCTTTAATCTTTATTATGTCCCTCCTTCTACTGACTTTGGGACTCAACTGTTCTTCCTTTTCTAGTTTCATTAATTGTGAGTTTAGACAATTAATTTGGGATTGTTCTTCTTTCCTGAGGTAGGCCTGTATTGCAATATATTTCCTGCTTAGCCCGGCCTTCACTGCATCCCATAGATTTTGTGTTGCTGAATTTTTCCTGTCCTTTGTCTCCATGTATTGCTTGATCTCTGTTTTTATATGGACATTGATCCATTGATTATTTAGGAGCATGTTGTTAAGACTCCATGTGTTTTCAGGCTTTTTCATTTTCTTTGTGTAATTTATTTCTAGTTTCACACCTTTGTGATCTGAGAAGCTGGGTGATACAATTTCAATCTTTTTTAATTTCCTGAGTTCTTTTTGTGGCCTAGTATATGATCTATTCTTGAAAATGTTCCATGTGCACTTGAGAAGAATGTGTATCCTGTTGTTTTTGGATGAAGTGTTCTGTAGATGTCCATTAGGTTCATCTGTTCTAATACGTTGTTCAGTGCCTCTGTCTCTTTACTATTTTCTATCTGGTTGATCTTTCCTTTGGAGTGAGTGGTGTTTTGAAATCTCCTAAAATGAATGCATTTCATTCTATTTCCCCTTTTAATTCTGTTAGTATTTGTTTCACATATGTCAGTGCTCCTGCATTGTGTGCACAGATATTTATAATAGTTATATCTTCTTGTTGGACTGGCCGTTTTATCATTATGTAATGTCATTCTTTGTCTCTTGTTACTTTGTTTGTTTTGAAGTCTATTTTGTCTGATACAAGTACTCCAACTCCTGCTTTTTTCTCCCTATTAGTTGCATGAAACATTTTTTTTCATCCCTTTACTTTCAGTCTGTGTATGTCTTTGGATTTGAAGTGAGTCTCTTGTAGGCAGCGTATAGATGAGTCCTCTTTTTTTATCCATTCAGTGACTCTATGTCTTTTGATTGGTGCATTCAGACCATTTACATTTGGGTGATTATTGATAGGTATGTACTTATTGCCATTGCAAGCTTTAGATTCGTGATTACCAAAGGTTCAAGGGCAATTCCCTTACTATCTAACAGTCTAATCTAGCTCACTTCATGTGCTATTACAAACACAACATAAAGGTTCTTTTTTTCCTCCTTTTTCTTCCTCCTCCATACTTTGTATATTACGAATCATATTCTGTCCTCTCTGTCTGTTCCTTAGGTGACATCTATTTAGCCTTACAAATACTTCTTTCTATAGGAGTCCTTCCAAAATGCACTCTAGATGTAGTTTGTGGGAGGTGAATTCTCCCAGCTTTTGCTCATCTGAAAATTGTTTAATCCCTCATTCAAATTTAAATGATAACCTTTCCTGATAGAGTATTCTTGGTTCAAGGTCCTTCTGCTACATTGCATTAAATATACTATGCCACTCCCTTCTAGCCTGTAAGGTTTCTGTTGAGAAATCTGATGATAGCCTAATGGGTTTTCCTTTGTATGTGATCTTTTTTCTCTCTCTAGCTGCTTTTAAAAGTTTGTTTTTATCCTTGATTTTTGCCATTTTAATTATTATATGTCTTGGTGTTGTCTTCCTTGGGTCCCTTGTGTTGGGAGATCTGTGCACCTCCATCGCTTGAGAGACTATCTCCTTCCCCAGATTGGGGAAGTTTTCAGCAATTACCTCCTCACTGACACTTTCTATCCTTTTCTTCTCTCTTCATCTTCTGGTACCCCTATAATGCGAATATTGTTCTGTTTGGATTGGTCACACAGTTCTCTCAATATTCTTTCATTCTTAGAGATTCTTTTTTCTCTCTATGCCTCAGCTTCTCTTTATTCTTCTTATCTAGTTTCTATTCCATTTACTGTCTCTTCTACTACATCTAATCTGCTTTTAAATCCCTCCATTGTATGATTCATTTCAGATATGGAATTCCTTAATGATTGAGTCTCCATCTTAAATTCGTCCCTGAGTTCTTGAATATTTTTCTGTAACCTCCATAAGCATGTTTATAATTTTTATTTTGAACTCTCTTTCAGGAAGATTGGTGAGTTCAGTTTCATTTGGCCCTTTTTCTGGGGTTTGTGAGATTTTGGTTTGAACCATGTTCTTTTGAATTTTCAAATTTTGTGTGTTGTCCACTAGTGCCCAGAAGCTCCAGTCTCTGGAGCTGCTCAGGCCCTAGAGTGAGGTTGGGCATCATTGGAGAGCAGAGCTGGTACCTGGGAGGAGGAAAGATCTGTTTCCTGCGGTGCCTGTCTCCAGTATCACAGCCAGTGGGCCAAGCACACAGGTGTATGCCTCTGTGCTTTGTATCTCTAGCTGTTGTAGGTGGGGCCTCCCTCTGGCTGGCCTGACGCCAGTGCAGTGACTGCCAGTTTGCGAGCCAGTGCTGTCAGTTGAGGAGTAAGGCTCAGAAGCCTGCATGTCACAGTAAGGGGCCTCAGAGCTGAGTAGGCAGCCAGGGGATGGAGTGCCTGTGTCTCCTCAAAGTTTGCAACCAGCTGGCAGAGTGCACCCAGACAACCATGTCCAGCTCTCCACTCCCCTGCACAGCATGCTCCATGCAAACCCTGCCCCTTCTGCAGCCCTCTTGCTACTAGGAAGCCTGTCAGACCACTTGCCTTTCCTCTGTCCCAGAGTGGCCAGATGTAGATCCTGGTCTTCCACAAATGGCCAGAATCTCAGCCTCTCAAGCACTCTGCCTGTCCGACCTCCCCAACATCCAGAGCACCACACAATGTAGTTTTCTCCTCACAAAGCAGATCTCTAGGGCCAGGTGTTCAGCAGTCCCACACTTCCAACCCCTCCCCACTCTGTTTCTCTTCCTCTGCCAGTGAGCTGGTGGGGGAAGGGCCTGGGTCCCTCTGGATTAAGGCTTTCGTATGTTACTCTGTTTCATGAGGTCTGCTCTGTTCATAAGGTCTGTATGCAAGTCTGGTTCAGCCTTCTTTCTTGTTGCTGTTTTAGGTTAGTTGTATTAATTAACTATATTTTTGCACTATTTGTGGTTTGGGGAGGAGTTCTCCACCTCACCTCTCATGCCTCCATCTTGAATCTTCCTATGCCGTGTAGGAGGGTTCCCCTTTCTCAGCATCCTTGCCAGCATTTCTTGTTGCCTGTCTCTTGGATGTTGGCCATCCTAACTGGTGTGAGGTGATATCACACTGTGGCTTTAATTTTCATTTCCCTGATAATTATGATATGGAATATCTTCTCATGTGCCTGTTGGCTATCTGAATTCTGCTTTGGCAAAGTGTCTGTTCAGATCCTCTGCCCATTTTTTAATCAGGTTATTTGTTTTTTGGGTGTTGAAGCATGTGAGCTCTTTATATATTTGGGATGTTGACCCCTTATTGCATATGCCATTTATGAATATATCCATACTGTAGGATGCCTTTTTGTTCTATTGTTGGTATCCTTTGCTGTACAGAAACTTTTTAGTTTGATGTAGTCCCACTTGTTCATTTTTGCTTCTGTTTGCGTTGGCCAAGGAGATAAGTTCATGAAAATTTTGCTCATGTTGGTATTCAAGAGAGTTTTGCCTATGTTTTCTTCTAAGAGTGAGTTTCATGACTTATATTCTGGGCTTTGATCCGTTTCGACTTTACATTTGTGTATGGAGTTACACAGTAATCCAGTTTACTTCTCTTATACATAACTGTCCATTTTGCCAACACCAGTTGTTGAAGAGGCTGTCCTTTCTCCATTGTATATCCATGGCTCCTGTGGGGAAGATGGGGTTCCTATGGCCAGGATCCTCACTGAATTTAAATGACCTGATGATGTAACTGGCCAGCTGCTAGGCAACCCCTTCCACACCTTTAGGCAAAAAGCTATTATTGCACTATATAGAGAGCTCGGCCCAATGTTCTGGGCAGAGGCAGAGATGCTAATGCTTGATCTACCATCAGGAAAACAAACTGGGTAATAAACCCTTTCACCACAAATAACATTTACTTTCATTTTCTTTGTTCACATCGAATCCATAGTGGAATTGGCCAGGGCTGAAATCCACTGGCAAGGCAATTGGCATAGTCAGCAGGATACATTACTGACCAAGGAAAAAGACAGGCTGCCCTTATGGGAATGGTGCTTCAGTGGGATGCTCCTGTGAATGGGGAGACAGTGGATTGTCCCCCAGCAGGTATGTGGTCTGAGGTGGCTTGCCTTCTAGAGGACTGGGCCCCACCCCAGGACTGGAGGCAATTGGAGGTGATACCTGAGGCAGTATGGATAGCCCTTGGTATATTAAGTAGGTCTTTTGAGAGACTGAGTGCCCATGAGGCAGCGGGAACTGTGGGTTGGCTGCTTCTTGCAGTATTAAAAAAGACTAAAGAAGAGAAGGACATGCTCCTGAGAAAGACCCAAGAAATGGCGGCACGGGAACACAAGCTGCAAACATCTGTGGATTCCGTGAAGAAGGAAATGGCATTGATGTGAGAAGAGGCAGCACAAGAATGCTGGCAGCAAGGTGCCATTGAAGAGGTAATAGATTCCTTACAGAATGAGACAGCAGCACTGCTGGGTGGTCTGAAGGAGAAAGAGGCCATGAAAGGAAAAAGACGAACTCCTGAGGGAAGCATAGGCAGAGGTGGCATGAGATGAACGTAATTGAAGTGAATGTAAGAGAGCTGTTGAAGACTGAGCTAGCATTGGTGCGAGGCATGGTAGAAAAGGTAAAGGTTGTAGCAGAAGAGGCACTCGGGGATGGGAGAGAAAGGTGTCATCAGCCCCAGAAATGGAGGAGCTGTGGAAGGATGAAGGGGTGGTATTGGAGGTTCTGATCCCTCCTGTATTGAGAGCACACCCAGTGGTTGTCAAGAAAATAAAGACCCAGCAGCTGAAAGTTCCACAAGGACAAGAGGAGCCCCCTCCACAGGTCATGGAGCACTCTATAGTCCACCCCTATACATACTCAGGCTGAGCTGGTGGATTTGGGCTCCCACGTTAGGCAAAAGCCCTCGGAGTCTGTATCAGCTTGAGTCCTGCATCTGTGGGATTTAGGGTTGGATGGAATTTTTCTGTTGGGATCAGAGATGGGAAAGCTGGCTTCCCTGACAGTGCAGCCCACCATGAGGCAGCAATTACAAAATGCACATCAGACCCCAGGGAGTCACACCCTCCTTGATTGCTATGGCTGCATTTCGTGCTGTGTGACCCAATCCAGGTGAACTACCATCCTCTCCTGTTAGATGACAGGCAGATGCATGCTGAGCTCAACACGTGTTACAAGAGCTAGACGTAAGAAATGTGATCCATAGTCTAGAGAATTATGGCCAAGATGAAGGGATTTTCACTACTGGGATGAGAAATATTGTGCTTCAAATGGCTCCCACATCCCTCTATGGGTCTCTAGTGGTCATTCTTTCCCCTCACTTAGGGCATCCCATAAGCAAGGTGACACATACAGTAGCAAACTAGGAGAAGCTGAAGCAATGAGAACCCGAAAAGAAATAAGGTTTGCTACTCACAAGAAGAATTGAAAGGGCCCCATGAAGGTTCCGAGGACCCAGATGTGGCTTGTTTTAATACAGACAGATGCAGATGGAAGGAAATTAGATGGGAAGTCAAATAGGATCTTACTAGAGCTATGGCAACAGCTGAAACCAGAGCAGCAGTTCCAGCCATTAAGACCAAAGAGGCAGAGGTCAAAGAGCCATAAGTTCAGCCTGTGTGTTTGCAAGCCTTCCTGCTGGAGAGCGAGCCAACCTAACTTGAGCCCACACAGGAAGATGATTGGGGAAAACATTTTGACTGAGGGGAAGTTCAGGGTATCTACCCTGAGGGATAAGAGGGGGACCGGAGGCCACATGTTGAAATAGCTATCCATTGGTCCTCAGTGAACATACAACATGTCCTGGCTCTGGTGGACACAGGGGATGAATGTTCACTGATTCATGGTAACCCTGAGCAGTTTCCTGGGACCCCCACTATCATAGATGGATATGGGGGTAAAACTGTCAGAGTGAAAAAAGCCCAAATCCCTTTGGGAATAGGGCATCTACCCCCAAAAGAGTATAGTGTGTATATATCTCCCACCCCTGAGTATATTTTGGAGATTGACATCGTGCAGGGTCTATGGTTGCAGGCCACTAAAGGTGAGTTCAGACTGAGCGTACCTGTGGTGAAGGCAGTTCTGAGGGGACATGCTAGGCACCCACCCATAGCTTTGCCTGTGCCTCTGTGAGTGACTAATACCAAACAATACAAACTGCCTGGAGGCCATAAAGAGATTGGATAAACTCTCCAGGAGCTGGGGAAGTTGGGCATTATAAAGCCCACCCATAGTCCTTTCAATTCCACAGTGTGGCCAGTAAAATATCCACATGGCTCCTGGCATTTGTAGATTACAGAGAATTGAATAAAGTCATACCCACTATGCACACTGCTGTCCCCTCTATTGCAGGCCTGATTGATAGCCTTAGCCATGAACTATGGTAGATCCTGCTAGTGTCTTCTTTTCCATTGACATTGAGCATGAAAGTCAGGAACAGTGTTCCTTCATGTGGGAAGGATGGCAATGGACTTAAACTGTCCTTCCACAGGGATATCTCCACAGCCCCACCATCTGTCATGGACTTGTAGCCCAGGACTTGGGTACATGAGAGAAACCACCCATGGGATGGCTGTACCAGTATATTGATGATGTCATGTTCATGTCCAATTCTCTTTCAGATCTACAAGCTGCAGCACCTAGACTGCGGCAACATCTACATGAGAAAGGATGGGCTGTGAACAGTACCAAGGTTCAGGGACCTGGTTTGTCTGTTAAATTCTTGGGGATTGTCTTGTCAGGTAAGACCAAAGTTGTACCAAAAGCAGCTATAGAGAAAGTCCAGGCCTTTCCTATCCCTACAATTGTAGCATTGCTACAGGAGTTTCTGGGTTTTCTAGGCTACTGGAGAGTGTTTATCCCACACTTGGCACAAATTCTGAAGCCCTTATACAAAAGGGCATCAGGTGGGACTGGGATGAGACATGTGCATCTGCCTTTACTACAGCAAAATGGACAGTCAAGGCTGTGCAGGTCTTGAGTGTGATAGACCCATCAAGGCCCTGTGATCTGGACATTCATGTGACTGAAGATGGTTATGGCTGGGGTCTCTGGCAGCAGCTTGAATGAACTCACTAACCTGTTGGATTCTGGTCACAACTCTGGAAAGGGGCAGAGGTACGACACACTTTGATAGAAAAACAACTTGCTGCCATGTATCACGCCTTGCTGGCTACAGAACCCATCACTGGAATGGCCCCGATAAAGGTAATAACCACCTATTCCATCTTAGGGTCAGTACAAGACTGGACCCAAAAGCCAAGGAGTGGTGTGGCACAAACGCTCACATTGGCCAAGTGGGGTGCTTCCCTACAGCAGTTTAGTGCCCACTCTAGTAGCCCCTTGAGTGAAGAATTCCAACGTTATTTGGGCCAGTGACATACAGCAGTGAGAAGCAGGAAGAATTTGCTTTTCAACCATTACTAGCAGAGAGTCCCTATCAGGAGGGAAGAGCCCCTATACCTGAAAATGCATGGTAGACAGATGGCTCCAGTTGTGTGCAGCCCCTATAATGGAGGGTCATAGCTTTCCATCCTAAGACTGAGACAATATGGATGGAAGATGGGGAGGGGAAGAGAAGGCAATGGGCAGAGTTGCGGGCCATGTGGCTTGTGATCAGCCAGAAGCCCTCCCCTATAGTTGTCTGCACTGACAGCTGGGCTGTCTATTGGGGCTTAACCCTGTGGCTACCAACCTGTTACCATGCCAACTGAATGGTTGGTCACTGACCCCTTTGGGGGCAAGAATTGTAGCAAGTCTTATGGGCCTGTGGTCAGACCAAAATAATTACAGTATACTATGTGACAGGTCATTTTCCACTGGCATCTCCAGGAAATGATGAGGCAGATAAATTGGCCCAGATATGTTGGTTAGAAGGGACGCCTGCCTCTGATGTATCCCAATGGTTACATCAGTGTTTGTTGCATGTGGGATAAAAGACAATGTGTGCTGTAGCCCGTCAGTGGGGCTTGCCTTTGACCTTTGAAGAAATTAGTAGAGCCTGGTAGGAGTGTGTCATGTGCTTCAAAAGAGACTTATACCTAGTTCCACAGCAACATGGGACAATAGCTAAGAGGCCTAAAACCCTCTTCACGTGGCAGATAGACTATATTGGGTGTCTACCTGTGTCAGAAGAATGTCGGTATGTCATGACGTGTGTGGACACAGCTACTGGAATTCTGGTTGCTTTTCCTACCCACTGTGCAGACAAATAGATGACCAAAAGAGGCCTGGAGCTTCTCTTTGCCACTTGTGGCCGATCACAGGTAATAGAGAGTTTTCAGGGCACCCATTTTACTGGACATACACTGAAAGAATTGGTCGGACAGCTGAAAATCAAACGGAAGTTGCATGTGCCATAGTATCCTACCACAGCAGGCATGATGGAGAGGCATGGTGGCTTGTTAAGGTCAGATACCAATAGTCTGTGGGGATCATCAGTCCACTTTGGACCATGCTACAGCATTTGAATGAGAGACCTCAAAAAGAAGCCCTGAGGCTGTAGACATGTTAACACATATTGCTGTCTCCCCTATACAATTGCAAGCACAAACCAAGGAAGAATCACTGAAGCCGAGGTTCAGCCACCAGAATAATATGTTGCTGCCATCACCAACTGCACTGAACCCTGGAAACTCCATTGGGTGGACGTGGCTTTGACCCTTTCGACACATGGGCCAATGATGGCTGACTCTCCTGGCACCTTGGGGACAAGGACTGGAAGCTGGCTTCCTGTGTATTCCTGGAATAACAGCATAGTGGCCCCCAAACATCACAGTAATATATTGTGAATGACCAGAAGGTAGGAGCATCTTACCAGGGATTTTTCTTTCATCATTTTGGCCAGTGCATGCACCTCCAGTAGCACTGTATATAGACCCTTCAGTAACCCCCATGGGGAAAGGAGTAAAAGTATGGTATATTAGATTTGGAAGGGACCCCCTTCCTGCTACAGTCCTCTCACCGGACCACTGTCTTGCACGCATCCTACCTGATGGACAAGATTTGCCTATGTTGGTGTCATTAAAACATATGTCTTATCACCTTTAGGTCTTTGTGGATTGGGAACTTCCTCTGGCTTGAGGATTATTATAATTTTTGTTATTAGGAACCTCCTCTGCCTTGAGGATTATTATAATTTTCGTTACCTGTTTCAAAATCCTGTTATATTGAAATTTTTGTTATTATCTCTAAGTTGTTGTTATCCTCTGTTGCTGTTGTGGAATCTTGTTATAGCTCTCCAGCTTTCTCGCACAGGGACCATTGCTGAAGATTGAAAGCATGTAGATTATACGGTAAGAATCCTGGTGGGGTGGAGTGTGGGGAAGTTGGGGTACCTAAGACCAGGATCCTCACTGAACTTAAACCACCTGATAATGTAACTGGCCTGTTTCTATGCTACTGCTTCCACACCTTTAGGGAATAAGTTAGTATTGCACTATATAGAGAGCTCAGCCCAGTGCTCTAGGCATAGGCAAATACCCTAGTGCTCAACCTACTGCTAGGAGAACAAGCCCAGTAATAAACCCTTTCAGGCCAAAGAGGGTTTGCTGTCATTTTCTTTGGTCACATTGAATCCATAGTGAACTTTCCCATTGCTGAAACCCACTGGCAAGACACTCCTTTATCATACATTAATTGGCCATGTATGTGTGGGTTTATATCTGGACTCTCTATGGAATAGTCCATTGATCTGTGGCTCTGTTCTTGTGACAGTACAAAATTGTCTTGAGTATTATGGCTTTGTAGTAGAGCTTGAAGTTGGGGAGCATAATGCCCCTCTTTATTATTCCTTCGAAGGATTGTTTTGGCTATTCATGGTCTTTTGTGGTTCCATGTGAATTTTGAAACTATTTGCTCTAATTCATTGAAGAATGCTGCTGGTATTTTGATAGGAATTGCATTGAATTTGTAGATTTCTTCACGTAGGATGGCCATTTTGACAATACTAATTCTTCCTACCCATGAGCTAGGGATGTATTTACATTTGTTGGTTTCTTTGATTTCTCTCCAGCATGTCTTGTAATTTTCAGGGTATAGGTCTTTCACTTCCTTGGATAAGTTTATTCCTAGGTATTTTATTCTTTTTGCTGCAATTATGAATGGAATTGTTCTCCTGATTTTTCTTTCTGCTAGTTCGTCGTTAGTATATTTCTCAACTTATTTCTCAGTATTAATTTTGTATCCTGCAACTTTGCTGCATTCAGGTATTAGTTCTAGTAGTTTTCGAGTAGATTCTCTAGGGTTTTTGTGTACAATATCATGTCATCTGCAAACAGTGACAGTTTTAACTTCTTTCTTCTGATGTGGATGCCTTTTATTTCTTTGCGTTCTCAGATTGCCCTGGTTAGGACCTCCAGAACTATGTTGAATAACAGTGGGGAGAGTGGACATCCTTGTCTTGTTCCCAATCTTAAAGGGAAAACTTTCAGCTTCTCACTGTTAAGTATAATGTGGCTATGGGTTTGTCATATATGGCCTTTATTATGTTGATGTACTTGCCCTCTATACCCATTTTGTTGGTAGTTTTAATCATGAATGGATGTTGAATTTTGTTGAATGTCTTTTCAGCATCTATGGAGATGATCATGTGGTTGTTGTCCTTCTTTTGATGTGGTGGATGATGTTGATGGATTTTCGAATGTTGTACCATCCTTGCATCCCTGGAATAAATCCTACTTGATCATTATGGATGATCTTTTGATGTATTTTTGAATTCAGTTTGCTAATATTTTGTTGAGTATTTCTGAATCTATGTTCATCAGGGATATTGTTCTGTAATTTTCTTTTCTTGTGGTGTCTTTGCCTGGTTTTGGTATTAGAGTGATGCTAACCTCATAGAATGAGCTTGGAAGTATTCCCTCTTATTCTACTCTTTGGAAAACTTTAAGGATGATGGGTATTATGTCTTCACTAAATGTTTGAGAAAATTCAGTGATGAAGCCATGTTGTCCAGGCATTTTGTTCTTCTGTAGGTTTTTGATTACCAGTTCAATTTCATTGCTGGTAATTGATCTGTTCAGATTTTGTTTCTTCCTGGGTCAGCCTTGGAAGGATGTAGTTTTCTAGAAAGTTGTCCATTTCCTCTTGGTTATCTACTTTGTTACCATATAATTTTTCATAGCATTCTCTAATAATTCTTTGTATTTCTGTGGTGTCCATAGTGATTCCTCCTTCCTCATTTCTTTCTATGTGAGTAGAATCCCTTTTTTTCTTGATAAGTCTGGCTAGGGGTCTCAAAGAACCAGCTCTTGCTTTCATTGATTCTTTCTATTGTTTTATTCTTCTCAATTTTATTTATTTATGCTCTAATCTTTATTATGTCCCTTCATCTACTGACTTTGGGCCTCATTTGTTCTTCTTTTTATAGTTTCCTTTATTGTGAGTTTGGACTGCTCATATGGGATTGTTCTTCTTTCCTGAAGTAGGTCTGTATTGCAATATACTTTCCTCTTAGCATGGGCTTCGCTGCATCCCAAAGATTTTGTGGTGTTAAATTATTGTTTTCATTTGTCTCCATATGTTGCTTGATCTCTGTTTTTATTTGGTCAGTGATCCATTGGTTATTTAGAAGCATGTTGTGAAGCTTCCATATGTTTGTGGGATTGTTCATTTTCTTTGCATAATTTATTTCTATTTTCATACCTTTGTGGTCTGAGAAACTGGTTGGTACAATTTTAATCTTTTTTAGTTTACCAAGGCTCTTTTTATGGCCTAGTATATGATCTACTCTTGAAAATGTTTCATGTGCACTTGAGAAGAATGTGTATTCTGCTGTTTTGGGATGTAGAGTTCTGTAAATGTCTGTTAGGTCCATTTGTTCTAATGTGTTGTTCAGTGCCTCTGTCTCCTTACTTATTTTCTGTCTGCTTGATCTGTCTTTCAGAGTTAGTGGAGTGTTGAAGTCTCCTAGAATGAATACATTTGCATTCTATTTCCCCTTTTCATTCTGTTAGTATTTGTTTGACATATGTAGGTTCTCCTGTGTTGGGTACATAGATATTTATAACAGTTTTATCTTCTTCTTGGATTGACCCCTTTGTGATTATGTAATGTCCTTCTTTGTCTCTTGTGACTTTCTGCTTTGAAGTCTATTTTGACTGATACAAGTGTTGCAACTCCTGCCTTTCTCTCTGTATTAGTTGCATGAAATATCTTTTTCCATCCCTTCACTTTTAGTCTGTGTTGGTCTTTGGGTTTGAAGTGAGTATCTTGTAGGCACCACATAGATGGGTCTTGTTTTTTATCCATTCAGTCCATCTACATTTAGGGTGATTATTGATAAGTATGTACTTATTGCCATTGCTGGCTTTAGATTTGTGGTTACCAAAGTTTCAAGGTTAACTTCCTTACTCTCTAAAAGTGTACCTTAACTCACTTAATATGCTATTACAAACACAATCTATTTTTTTCCCTCCTTTTTCATTCCTCCTCCATTCTTAATATATTAGGTATCATATTCTATACTCTTTGTCTATGCCTTGATTGACTTTTGGGATAGTTAATTTAATTTTGCATTTGCTTACTAATTAGCTGTTCTACTTTCTTTACAGTGGTTTTATTACCTCTGGTGAGCGCTATTCAACCTTAGGAACACTTACATCTATAGCAGTGCCTCCAAAATGCACTGTAAAGATGGTTTGTGGGAGGTAAATTCTCTCAGCTTTTGCTTATCTGGAAATTGTTTAATCCCTCCTTCAAATTTAAATGATATTCTTGCCAGATAAAGTAATCTTGGTTCAAGGCCCTTCTGCTTCATTGCATTGAATAAATCATGCTACTCCCTTCTGGCCTGTGAGGTTTCTGCTGACAAGTCTGATGATAGCCTTATTTCTCTCTCTGGCTGCTGTTAGTAGTCTGTCCTTATCCTTGATCTTTGCCATTTTCATTATTATATGACTTGGTGTTTTCTTCCTTTGGTCCCTTGTGTTGGTAGATCTGTGCATATCCATGGCCTGAGAGACTATCACCTTCCCCAGATTGGGGAAGTTTTTCAGCAGTTACCTCCTCAAAGACACTTTCTATCCCTTTTTCTCTCTCTTTTTCTGATGGTACCCCTATAATGTGAAAATTGTTCGGTTTGGATTGGTCACACAGTTCTCTCAACATTCTTTCATTCTTAGAGATCTTTTTTTCTCTGTGCCTCAACTTCTTTGTAGTCCTCTTCTCTCACTTCTATTTCATTCATCTTCTCCCCCACTGTATCTAATCTGCTTTTAATACCCTCCATTGTGCTCTTCAATGATTGCATCTCTGACCGAAATTCATTCCTGAGATCTTGAATATTTTTCTGTACCTCCATGAGCATGTTAATGATTTTTATTTTGAACCCCCTTTCAGGAAGATTCATGGGGTCGATGTCATTTATGTCTTTCTCAGGAGTTGTATTCATAGTTTTCCTTTGAACCAAGTTCCTATGGCATTTCATGTTTGTATGTGGTGCCCTCTAGTGTCCAGAAACTCTACTCTCTGGAGCTGCTTAGCCCTTGAGGCAATGTCGGGGGTTGCAGGGGAGTGGTATTAGTGCCTAGGGGGAGGAAAGAGCTGTTTCCTGCTTCCCGTCTGCTATGCCTATCTCCACTGCCTGAACCAGTGGGCTGATCACACAGTTATAAGCCTCTATGCTTTGCATTTGTAGTTGCTGTAGACAGATCTTCCCTCTGGATGGCCTAATGCCAGGGTAGGGTTTGCCAGTTTGCAAGCCAGGTGGGGCTGGCCAGTAGAAAGGCTTAGTAGGCTGCATATCATGGGAGGGGTCCTTGGAGCTGTGTAGCCAGTCAGGAAGCTGGAGCACCTGAAGATCATGAAAGCCCCTAACCTGCTGGGCAGAGTACACCTGGACAATTTTGTCTACCTGTCCTATCTTCTGAGCAGTAAGCTCTGTGCAATCCTTGCCCCTTTACCAACCCTCTTGCTAAGGGCTTCCTTGTTAGGATGTCTCTCAGACTGCCCACCTTTCTTATTTCCCAGTGCAGCCAGATATGGATCCCTGCTTTCCACAATTGGCTGGAATCTCAGTCTGTCCAGGAATTCTGCCTGTCTTAGCTTTCCAACCCTCTAATCACAAGAGTACCATGCAAGCTCTATGAAATGTAGCTTTGTGCTCTTAGAGCAGATCTCTGGAGTTAGGCATTCAGCAGTCCCAGGCCTCCACTCCCTCCCTGCTCCATTTCTCTTCCTCCCACCAGTGAGCTGTGGTGGGAGAAGGGCTTGGCTCCTGTTGGGCCACAGCTTTGGTATGTTTCCCTGTTCCATGAGGTCTGCTCTTTTCTCCAGGTGTATGCAGTCTGGAACAGTCCTGTTTCCAGTTGCTTTTTTAGGCTTAGTTGTATTAATTATATTTTCATATTATATGCAGTTTTAGGAGGAAGCCTCTGTCTCACCTCTCATGCCACCATCTTTAATCCTTCCATTCACATTCTTCTTCTGTAGGTTCATAAATTGCTTTAATGATCTCAAATCACTTGTCAAATAGAGGCTATTAGAGAACAGCATACTTCCTTTCAAGTTCATGGACTTCCTCATAGAATTTGGCTTCTATATGTGTACATTCAACTTGTAGGTTTTTTAGAGCATTCACTCGTCTTTTAAACTACCTTAGGCAAACTTTCAATGTATCCTGTTGGTGTTCTACCAGACCATTAATTCTTTCTTAAGGGCTGCAAGAATCTGAGGATTTTGTATCATCTGAACAGTTAGCTAATATGCTTTGATTTTTGTTTCTTCACCAGTTTCTTCTTCTACTTCTTCAGCATCATCCAAATCTTGGTCAAGTTTAGACTGCTCTTTGTTGTCAATGTCTGCCATGCTCTAAGAACTCCAAATATTGGTGGCTGACATGGGGAGCCAGGAGGCCGGGTCTATGCAGCCCATGACACAGAGTGGCAGAAGGAGGAACTGGAGGCAGTGTTGCAAGTAGATGGCACTAAAAGAGCATTTGTTTTCTTTTAATGGCTGAATAATATTCCATTGTGTATATGTACCACTTCTTTATCCATTCATTTATTGGTAGACCCTCAGGTTGCTTCCATATCTTGGTTATTGTAAACAATGTAGCAACCAACATAGGGGTGCATATGTCCTTTCAAACCAGGGATTTTGTGTTCTTCTTTCTTGGGTAGATTCCTAGAAGTGGGATTACCAGGTTGAATGTATCTCTATTTGTAATTTTTTGAGGAACCTCAATACTGCTTTCCATAGCACTTGCACCAACTTACATTCCCACTGACAGTGTAGGAGGGTTCCCATTTTGCTACATCCTCACCAACACTTGTTATTTCTTGTCTTTTGGATAGTGATCATTCTAACTGGTGTGAGGTGATATCTTATTGTGGTTTTGATTTGCATTTCCCCGATGATTAGTGATGTGGAGCATCTTTTCTTTTTGGTGTTGAGATATATGAGCTCTTTATATATTTTGGGAGTTAACCCCTTATCAGATAAATCATTTATGAATATATTCTCTCATACAGTAGGATGCTTGCTTCTTTGTTCTGCTCTTATCCTTTGCTCTACAGAAGCTCTTTAATTTGATGTAGTCCTACTTGTTCATTTTTTATTTTGTTTCCCTTGCCTGAGATATGTCCAGGACAAAATTGTTCATGCTTATGTTCAAGAGATTTTTTCCTATGTTTTCTCCTAAGTGTTCAATGGTTTCATGCCTTACATTCAGGTCTTTGATCCATTTTGAGTTTACTTTTGTGTGTGGAGTTAGACAGTAATCTCGTTTCATTCTCTTGTATGTAGCTGTCCAGTTCTCCCAGCATCAGTTACTGAAGACGCTGTCTTTTCCTCACTGTATATCCATGGCTCCTTTGGTCTGTTAATTTTTATATATGGTATGAAATCCTACTTTTGTATATGGCTATCCAGCTGTCCAAGAACCAGCTGTTTTCTTTCCTCAATGAATGAATGTTGGCATCCTTTCAAAAATCACTTGTTAAGAGATATATGAGTTTATTTCTGGACTCTCAATTCTATTCCAATGGTCTTTATTTTTTTCCTTATGACAGTGCCACATTGTCTTAATAACTGTAGCTTTGCAGTGCATTTTGAATTTCAGAGGTGGGGGTCCTCTGACTTTGTTCTTTTCAGTATTATTTTGGTGGACTAACTTTTAATAACTGAAATTGATAACTTCTTAGATGTACCTGATTTTTCACTAAGAGATGAGAATGACAACAGAGTTAAACATAGTGATTAGAAAAAATAAAACAATTTTATGTTCATACTCAGTAAGTTAAGACCCCCACAATAAATCAGTTATAATAAGTACTGAATTTTTTTAAATCTTAGAGAAGGACTTGAACTTAGCACAGAACTGGGATGTTCAAGACAGTATTACCTGGATCTTACAGGGCAAGGAAACCCCACTTGATTTCTGAGTTATAAATATTGCTTATGTTTTACCTTGGAGTACTTCTCAAATATTTTATGTGTTTATGTACATATATCTTGAAAGTCACCTATACTAACTCTATCAGTTTCATAAATACTTCTTAAATAAATCTTGCTGACCTTTTTTTACAAACTCTCTTGTTTCCATATAGTGTTGTTAAGAAAATGTATACATAATCAACTACAATTTTTTAAAAGCAAAACACATACATTCATACATATACCAGCCACTAAACTTGTTTTATTCTCTTTTGTCCAGGAATATGACAAATCTGAAGACAGACCTGAGGAGGTAGCTATAGCTGCACCAGGGTAAAGAGGTGTGTGTTCCCATGGATGACTCAAGCCCATCCAGCAGTGTTGATGTAGACAAAGACCTTACCATTGCCTTTGTTCTTCTGTTTCTATTCCTAATAGTGATGATTTTTCAGTGTGCCAATGTGGGTAAAATTGAAACATTTCCAGAATTTCTCTCCTGGCTTTGATGCATCTGCATATCAACAGGCATTCAGAGGTGTAAACAAGTAAGCTTTAGTGCATTTGCATCTTTCCTCAGGGGTGGAGAAGTTCATCTCCATATCAGTGGGTAGTTACCTGGGCAACAGAGGGCTTATCTGTACCTGAGAGGTGAGGGGGAGGGCCAGTGATGTGGCTGCTTGAGCAGGAGAGAGAGATGGGCCGGACTCCAGTTTTGTAAGCAATAAACGGGTTTTAAACTTTATTTCTCCCTTTGACTGATTTTGGTTTTTAGAGGTATTTTGCCCCAGGATTTCCTTTCCCTGGACTTACAACTGGCACAGCCGGCAGGGTTCCTGTGAACCCGAAATCTGTCATAATGGGTACAGCCTTTGGGAGGGCCACCCCTAGGAATGATGGGGAGAAGTGGCGCTCGTGCCGAGGGATATGTGTCTACACTCATGTGGTTTTGGAGGCACCACCACCTCTGCTGCCCATGCTGACCCTGGCCTGTGGCCCAAGCCTAAGGCTACTGCTTCTAACACTGCTGCTGCTCCTGCTGCCAGCCAGAGCCTGGCCACAACGATGGAAAGGAGCAGAGGTCTGGGTCACCTTGAAGCAACTGGCTGCTGTGTACCACACCTTGCTGGCTACAGAGCCCATTGCCGGAACAGCTCCGACCAAGGTAATAACCTCTTATCGCATCGCAAGTTGGGTGCAAGACTGGACCCAAAGGCCATGGAGTGGTGTGGCAAAGACACCTCAAAAGACAATGTGGGCCCTGAAGGGCCCCCACCCATAAGATGGCGAGCCTCCTGCTTCTCTTCCTGGTCCTTGGTTCCTGCCGGCGCCACCTGAAGCCAAATCACCCCTCGTCCCCCTCCCAATCCCAGCACCTAGCCAATAGCCACCAGCCCCGTAGAAGTAACACCACAATCACCCCATGCCCCTTCCTACATAACCCAGCACCTTTCCCTAATAAAGCAGAATTCTCCAGTGAATTGCTGCTGTGTGTTGCTCCTTTCCTTTCATTGGTGCCGATACCCAGGAGACGGGACACCCCAACTGGGCCCCGTCTTCCCCCCGACACCAGCAGCAGCTTGCCCTCGTCCTCTTTTTCCGGCGCTGGCTACTCACACTCACCACTCCTCTTTGGCCTTTGGGTAAGTTAACCCCGGAGCGGGCCGCTCTTCCCCGAGCTATCGCAGCGCCATTGACCGTGATCGTCCGGCAAGGCCCTGACGCTTGGGGACGAGGAGGGAATTCTCCCCTCCTTAGGCCTTCACGGCTGCAGCGGAACCTCAGGCCCCTCCTCCAACAGCCATAAACGAGGTGATTCCTTTGCGGATGAGAACGCTCCCTTCTCCACCCCCCTCCTCCTTCTGTTCCTTCCACTGAAAATTCCTTCTGCCAAAAACTCCTAGTACTAGGTACCTCGGACTCCGGCACTCTGCCTTCTTAGAGAAGTCTGGGTGACGACCCACACTTCCTAAGAAACCAACTCATATACGAGTTTCCGCAGACCACCAAGGATCATCGGGGACGCCCTTTGTTTCCTTGCAGTCTGTTCCCAGTCCGAGGATCTCCGTTTGTCTTCCCCTGTTTGTCTCCTTCTCTGTCCTTTAGCCATGGGAGCCTCCTCATCCCTCCCTGAAAGATCACCTCTTGAATGCCTGCTCAAGCATCAAGCCACCTTCTCCCTGACACCTGATATAAAACCAAAACTTCGAGAAGGGGGCGGAAGATGGCGGCGTGAGTAGAGCAGTGGAAAACTCCTCCCAAAACCACATATATCTATGAAAATATAACAAAGACAACCCTTCCTAGAATAGAGACCAGAGGACACAGGACAATATCCAGACCACATCCGCACCTGAGAGAACCCAGAGCCTCACGAAGGGGGTAAGATACAAGCCCCGGCCCGGCGGGAGCCGAGCGCCCATCCCCCCAACTCACAGCGGGAGAAGAATAGGCAGAGCGGGAGGGAGACGGAGCACAGGACTGCCGAACACCCAGCCCCAGCCATCCAGGCCAGAGTGCAGGGCCCTATATACTAGGAAAACAGGGCAGCAATAACAGTGAGAGGGCACCGGAGGCCGGGCGCCAGAGGACATAAGAAAAGCGAGCGAACAATTTTTTTTTTTTTTTTTTGCTTTTTTGTTTTGGCGAGCCCTTTTTGGAAGTCTTAAAGGGATAAGGTCCCCAATACTAGGGAAACAGGGCAGCAAGACCGGTGAGCAGATGCTTGAGGCTGGCGCTGGAGAATAAACAAAAACGAGCAGCCACCTTTTTTTTTTTTAATTAAAAAATTTTTTTTTCTTTTTAATTTAAATTGTTTTTTTTTTTTTTATAGTCGTTGTTTTGTTTTGGCGGGTGCATTTTGGAAGTCTTAAAGGGGCAGGGTGGGACACTTAACCCAGAGATAGGGAATCTGGGGATCTCTGGGCACCCTAACCCCTGGGCTGCAGGGAGCAGGGAGGCCCCTTACAGAGATAAATAGCCTCCAGGCCGCTCCAACTCCAACGCCACTCCACCACTTTGGAGCAGAGGCCCGAACCAGGCCACACCCACAGCAACAGCGGAGATAAACTCCATAGCAGCTGGGCAGGAAGCAGAAGCCCTGTCTGCGCACAGCTACGCAGCACAATCCACTAGAGGTTGCTGTTCTCCCAGGAGAGGAGGGCCACAAACCAACAAGAAGGGAAGTTCTTCCAGCCATCACTCGTCCCAGCTCTGCAAACTATTCCTATCACCATGAAAAGGCAAAGCTACAGGCAGACAAAGATCACAGAGACAAAACCAGAGAAGGAGACAGACCTAACCAGTCTTCCTGAAAAAGAATTCAAAATAAGAATCATAAACATGCTGACAGAGATGCAGAGAAATACACAAGAGAAATGGGATGAAGTCCAGAGGGAGAGCACAGATGCCAGAAAGGAGATTGCAGAAATGAAAAAACTCTGGAAGGGTTTATAAGCAGAACGGATAGGATGCAAGAGGCCATTGATGGAATTGAAAACAGAGAACAGGAACACATAGAAGCTGACATAGAGAGAGACAAAAGGATCTCCAGGAATGAAACAATATTAAGAGAACTGTGTGACCAATCCAAAAGGAACAATATCCATATTATAGGGGTTCCAGAAGAAGAAGAGAGAGGAAAATAGATGGAAAGTATCTTAGAAGAAATAATTGCTGAAAACTTCCCCAAACTGGGGGAGGAAATAATCGAACAGACCACAGAAATACACAGAACCCCCAACAGAAAGGATCCAAGGAGGACAACACCAAGACACATAATAATTAAAATGGCAAAGATCAAAGACAAGGAAAGAGTTTTAAAGGCAGCTAGAGAGAAAAAGGTCACCTATAAAGGAAAACCCATCAGGCTAACATCAGACTTCTCAACAGAAACCCTACAAACCAGAAGAGAATAGCATGATATATTTAATGCAATGAAACAGAAGGGCCTTGAACCAAGGATACTGTACCCAGCATGACTATCATACAAATATGACAGAGGGATTAAACAATTCCCAGACAAACAAAAGCTGAGGGAATTTGCTTCCCACAAACCACCTCTACAAAACATCTTACAGGGCACAGTCGCAGGGGGGCCATCAGGTGAGAAATTGGGGATCAACAGAGGTGAGGCTTAGAACCTCACCCCCCCGTTCTGAGAGAAATCTTCTGCATACGTGGATGTTTTATTGCCCTGGTCTAGCTTGGATTAACACATAGTCTACAGGCACACACCTGATCATCTACATGTGCTCTCTTACAACACTAAACTATGTTTTCTACCTTTATCTTGTATCTACCTACCACTTCAGCATTTTATTAAAAATAATAATAATAAAGAGAGAAATGTGGTATCCACATATAAATCAAGTATAAAAACCAAATCAGTATTCATATTTGAACTGACTGTTTATAGTTCATAATGCATGAGCAAAACCGAAAGTTTCTGTGATGACTGCCCTTGTACTGTTCACTATGTAACTTATTCATTATGTAAGAATTTGTTCTACATGTAAAAACTTGTTTGTTATGCCTCAGAAGATTGGAGACTGACAAAAATTAGGTTTGGGGTGGATTAATGATTGTGCATTGAGCATTGACTCCCCTATACAGAATTTTATTGTCGTTAACAACCATTTGATCAATAAATATGAGAGATGCCCTCACAAAAAAAAAAAAAAAAAAAAAAAAGGACAGACTTCCAATGGTAAAATAAATTAGTAACCGGGATGTAATGTATAGCATAAGGAATATAGTCAAGATATTGTAACAGCCTGGTAGGGTGATAGCTGGAACCTAGAATTATGTATATAAATGTTCTACCACTGTGTTGTACACTTGAAACTCATGTAATGTAATACTGTGTGTCAACTACCCTTCAATAAAAAATAATTATTATAAAAAAAAAAAAAAAAAAACATCTTACAGGGACTGCTCTAGATGGGAGCACTCATAGAAAGAGCACAGCACAAAACACCCAACATATGAAGAATCAAGGAGGAGGAATAAGAAGGGAGAGAAAAAAAGAATCTCCAGACAGTGTATATAACAGCTCAAGAAGCAAGCTGGGTTAGGCGGTGGGATACTAAGGAGGCTAGCCTTGAACCTTTGGTAGCCACAAATTTGAAGACTGCAATGGTAATAAGTACATATCTTTCAATAGTCACCCTAAATGTTAATGGACTGAATGCACCAATCAAAAGACATAGAGTAATAGAATGGATAAAAAAGCAAGACCCATCTATACGCTGCTTACAAGAAACTCACCTCAAACCCAAAGACATGTACAGACTAAAAGTCAAGGGATGGAAAAACATATTTCAAGCAAACAACAGTGAGAAGAAAGCAGGGGTTGCAGTACTAATATCAGACAAAATAGACTTCAAAACAAAGAAAGTAAGAGATAAAGAAGGACACTACATAATGATAAAGGGCTCAGTCAAACAAGAGGATATAACCATTCTAAATATATATGCACCCAACACAGGAGCACCAGCATATGTGAAACAAATACTAACAGAACTAAAGGGGGAAATAGACTGCAATGCATTCATTCTAGGAGACTTCAACACACCACTCACTGCAAAGGATAAATCCACTGGGCAGAAAATAAGTAAGGACATGGAAGCACTGAACAACACAGTAGAGCAGATGGACCTAATAGACATCTATAGAACTCTACATCCAAAAGCAACAGGATATACATTCGTATCAAGTGCACATGGAACATTCTCCAGAATAGACCACATACTAGGCCACAAAAAGAGCCTCAGAAAATTCCAAAAGATTGAAATCCTACCAACCAACTTTTCAGACCACAAAGGCATAAAACTAGAAATAAACTGTACAAAGAAAGCAAAGAGGCTCACAAACACATGGAGGGTTAACAACACGCTCCTAAATAATCGATGGATCAATGACCAAATCAAAATGGAGATCCAGCAATATATGGAAACAAATGACAACAACAACACTAAGCCCCAACCTCTGTGGGACGCAGCAAAAGCAGTATTAAGAGGAAAGTATATAGCAATCCAAGCATATTTAAAAAAGGAAGAACAATCCCAAATGAAAGGTCTAATGTCACAATTATCGAAATTGGAAAAAGAAGAACAAATGAGGCCTAAGGTCAGCAGAAGGAGGGACATAATAAAGATCAGAGAAGAAATAAATAAAATTGAGAAGACTAAAACAATAGCAAAAATCAATGAAACCAAGAGCTGGTTCTTCGAGAAAATAAACAAAATAGATAAGCCTCTAGCCAGACTTATTAAGAGGAAAAGAGGGTCCACACAAATCAACAGTGTCAGAAACGAGAAAGGAAAAATCACGACGGACCCCACAGAAATACAAAGAATTATTAGAGAATACTATGAAAACCTATATGCTAACAAGCTGGGAAACCTAGGGGAAATAGACAACTTCCTAGAAAAATACAGCCTTCCACGACTGACCCAGAAAGAAACAGAAAATCTAAACAGACCAATTACCAGCAACAAAATTGAAGCAGTAATCAAAAAACTACCAAAGAACAAAACCCCCGGGCCAGATGGATTTACCTTGGAATTTTATCAGACATACAGGGAAGACATAATACCCATTCTCCTTAAAGTTTTCCAAAAAATAGAGGAGGAGGGGATACTCCCAAACTCATTCTATGAAGCTAACATCACCCTAATACCAAAACCAGGCAAACACCCCACCAAAAAAGAAAACTACAGACCAATATCCCTGATGAACGTAGTTGCAAAAATACTCAACAAAATATTAGCAAACCGAATTCAAAAGTACACCAAGAGGATCATACACCATGACCAAGTGGGATTCTTCCCAGGGATGCAAGGATGGTACAACATTCGAAAATCCATCAACATCATCCACCACATCAACAAAAAGAAAGACAAAAACCACATGATCATCTCCATAGATGCTGAAAAAGCATTTGACAAAGTTCAACATCCATTCATGATAAAAACTCTCAGCAAAATGGGCATAGAGGGCAAGTACCTCAACACAATAACGGCCATCTATGATAAACCCACAGCCAACATTATATTGAACAGCGAGAAGCTGAAAGCATTTCCTCTGAGATCGGGAACTAGACAGGGATGCCCACTCTCCCCACTGTTACTTAACATAGTACTGGAGGTCCTAGCCACGGCAATCAGACAAAATAAAGAAATACAAGGAATCCAGATTGGTAAAGAAGAAGTTAAACTGTCACTATTTGCAGATGACATGATACTGTACATAAAAAACCCTAAAGACTCCACCCCAAAACTACTAGAACTGATATCGGAATACAGCAAAGTTGCAGGATACAAAATCAACACACAGAAATCTGTGACTTTCCTATACACTAACAATTAACCAACAGAAAGAGAAATCAGGAAAACAACTCCATTCACAATTGCATCAAAAAAAATAAAATACCTAGGAATAAACCTAACCAAAGAAGTGAAAGACTTATACTCTGAAAACTACAAGTCACTCTTAAGAGAAATTAAAGGGGACACTAACAGATGGAAACTCATCCCATGCTCGTGGCTAGGAAGAATTAATATCGTCAAAATGGCCATCCTGCCCAAAGCAATATACAGATTTGATGCAATCCCTATGAAACTACCAGCAACATTCTTCAATGAACAGGAACAAATAATTCAAAAATTTATATGGAAACATCAAAGACCCCGAATAGCTAAAGCAATCCTGAGAAAGAAGAATAAAGTAGGGGGGATCTCACTCCCCAACTTCAAGCTCTACTATAAAGCCATAGTAATCAAGACAATTTGGTACTGGCACAAGAGCAGAGCCACAGATCAATGGAACAGACTAGAGAATCCAGACATTAACCCAGACATATATGGTCAATTAATATTTGATAAAGGAGCCATGGACATACAATGGCGAAATGACAGTCTCTTCAACAGATGGTGCTGGCAAAACTGGACAGCTACATGTAGGAGAATGAAACTGGACCATTGTCTAACCCCATATACAAAAGTAAACTCAAAATGGATCAAAGACCTGAATGTAAGTCATGAAACCATTAAACTCTTGGAAGAAAACATAGGCAAAAACCTCTTAGACATAAACATGAGTGACCTCTTCTTGAACATATCTCCCTGGGCAAGGAAAACAACAGCAAAAATGAATAAGTGGGACTATATTAAGCTGAAAAGCTTATGTACAGCAAAAGACACCATCAATAGAACAAAAAGGAACCCTACAGTATGGGAGAATATATTTGAAAATCACACATCCAATAAAGGCTTTACGTCCAGAATATATAAAGGGCTCACATGCCTCAACAAACAAAAAACAAATAACCCAATTAAAAAATGGGCAGAGGAACTGAACAGACAGTTCTCCAAAAAAGAAATACAGATGGCCAACAGACACATGAAAAGATGCTCCACATCGCTAATTATCAGAGAAATGCAAATTAAAACTACAATGAGGTATCACCTCACACCAGTAAGGATGGCTGCCATCCAAAAGACAAACAACAACAAATGTTGGCGAGGCTGTGGAGAAAGGGGAACCCTCCTACACTGCTGGTGGGAATGTAAGTTAGTTCAACCATTGTGGAAAGCAGTATGGAGGTACATCAAAATGCTCAAAACAGACTTACCATTTGACCCAGGAATTACACTCCTAGGAATTTACCCTAAGAATGCAGCAATCAAGTATGAGAAAGATCAGTGCACCCCTATGTTTATCGCAGCACTATTTACAATAGCCAAGAATTGGAAGCAACCTAAATGTCCATCGATAGATGAATGGATAAAGAAGATGTGGTACATATACACAATGGAATACTACACAGCCATAAGAAAAGGGCAAATTCAACCATTTGCAGCAACATGGATGGAGCTGGAGGGTATTATGCTCAGTGAAACAAGCCAAGCGGAGAAAGAGAAATACCAAATGATTTCACTTATCTGTGGAATATAAGAACAAAGGAAAAACTGAAGGAACAAAACAGCAGCAGAATCACAGAACTCAAGAATGGACTAACAGGTACCAAAAGGAAAGGGACTGGGGAGGATGGGTGGGTAGGGAAGGATAAGGGGGGGAGAAGTAGGGGGGTATTAAGATTAGCATGCATGGGGGGTAGGAGAAAAGGGAGGGCTGTACAACACAGAGAAGGCAAGTAGTGATTCTACAACATTTTGCTATGCTGATGGACAGTGACTGTAAAGGGGTTGATAGGGGGGACCTGGTATAGGGGGAGAGCCTAGTAAACATAATATTCATCATGTAAGTGTAGATTAGTGATACAAAAAAAAAAAAAGGCTGTTCCTGTGTGGTAACCTCCAATGAGTTCTACACAAGGGTATAAAGGGCATATAAAAGTGTAGGCAAAGGGTCTGTTTGTGTTTATACAGAGGATCAAAGCCTAATTGGGCTACCCCAAAAATGAACTAAGATACGATATGAAAAAGAACTTCCAACATCAGCACTCTCTGGAAGATTCAAGCCAGAAGATGATCATCAAAAAACCCCAACAAAGATCCACGCACTGCTACAGTTGTAGATGCACTCATCCAATCAGATCCTGGACTTGCCATGGGAATGAAGAAGGAGATATCTAGCTGGCCTGTGCATACAGTAAAACAACAAATTTGACTGAATCTATACTGTTGGAACTCAACCAAGAATTAGGAGAAGTGCAAATTGTAGCGCTCCAAAATCTTACAACTACAGACTATTTACTGTTAAAAGAACATATGGCATGTGAACAGTCCCCAGGAATGGGTTGTTTTAATTTGTCTGATTTCTCTCAGACTGTTCAAGTTCAGTTGGACAATATCCACCATATCATAGATAAGTTTTCACAAATGCCTAAGGTGCCTAACTGGTTTTATTGGTTTCACTGGAGATGGCTGGTAATTACAGGTATGCTTTGGTTATGTAACTATACTTCTATTATGTTAATGTGTGTGTGCAATTTAAGTAGTAGCTTAAAACCTATACATGCTGAAGTTACTCTACAAGAAGATATGTCAAAGAAATAGTCAATCTTCCCATGTTTTCTTCCTCCTGCTACTTCTATAGCTTTTCTTCTTCCTTCCTAATTACAACCCTTAAATAGAATTTGTGCCTCATATCAAATTTACTGAGTATCATAATTCTTCCAAGTGGTAAAGATACCTCAAGACAAATGCTGGGCATAGAAGCCACAGGGCATTAATATGCAAAGAAGTAAAAAGCTAACCTTTTCAAACAATAAGGCTTCTCTCTCACTTACCAACTTTACATTTCCCTGTATGGCCCTGGAAGATGACTGGTTAGCCAGAGACGGGTAAGATTCCTCAAGGGAGGAACAACCTAAGACAGGCACAGTCGCAGGGGGGTCATCAGGTGATAAATTGGGGATCAACAGAGGTGAGGCTTAGAACCTCACCCCCCCTGTTCTGAGAGAAATCTTCTGCATATGTGGATGTTTTATTGCCCTTGTCTAGCTTGGATTAACACATAGTCTACAGGCACACACCTGATCATCTACGTTTGCTCTCTTACAACACTAAACTATGTTTTCTACCTTTATCTTGTATCTACCTACCACTTCAGCATTTTATTAAAAATAATAATAATAGAGAAATGTGTTATCCACATATAAATCAAGTATAAAAATCAAATGAGTATTCATATTTGAACTGACTGTTTATAGTTCATAATGCATGAGCAAAACCGAAGGTTTCTGTGATGGCTGCCCTTGTACTGTTCACCATGTAAGAACTTATTCACTATGTAAGAATTTGTTCTCCATGTAAGAACTTGTTTGTTATGCCTCAGAAGATTGGAGACTGACGAAAATTAGGCTTGGGGTGGATTAATGATTGTGCATTGAGCATTGACTCCCCTATACAGAATTTTATTGTTGTTAACAACCATTTGATCAATAAATATGAGAGATGCCCTCACAAAAAAAAAAAAAAGTACACACTTCCAATGGTAAAATAATAAGTAACCGGGATGTAATGAGTATAGTCAAGATATTCTAACAGCTTGGTATGGTGATAGCTGGTACCTAGAATTGTCATGTATATAAATGTTGAATCACTATGTTGTACAGCTGAAACTAATGTAATGTAATACTCTGTGTCAACTACACTTCAATAAAAAAAAAAAAACCAAAACTTCTCCACAAATACTGCTCCCAAGAGTGGCCGACATACCCCCTAGACAATAACAACCAATGGCCAGCAGGGGGAACTCTTGATCCTAACATCACTCGCGATCTCTTTAACTTCCGTCAGCACCTGAAAAAATGGAAGGAGATTCCCTATATCGAAGCTTTTCGCATCCTAGCTCAAAATCCCAGCCTCTGCACAACCTGTTCCCCGCCCCAAGTTCTCCTAGCCTACAAGCTGTCTCCCTCCCCTCCACACACTCCCAGTACCTCCTCGATTACCTTTGACCCAGCCTACGAACCTCAGCCATACAGGCTTCCCCCTTCAGCCCCTCCCCCTCCTACAACCGCTCCGCCCTCTTCCACCATCGCCACCGCCTCCCCCTCCTCTCCTACAACAGCCCCTCCCCCACCTCACCCCCCTTGCAGTTCAAGCCTGAGCCTTTCAGCCCCCCTCTAACTAAGTTCCAGGAGCCTCCTCTGTCTTTGCCCCCATCACCTGTTTCTCCCCCACAGACTGAGCCAGAACCCTTCAGTCCCCCTCAGACTCGGTCCCAAGGGCCTCCCAAAATTATCGCCCCCCTCCGGGAGGTAGCAGGATCTGAAGGCATCATGCGCATTCACGTCCCTTTCTCCTTAGGAGATTTAGCCCAACTTGAGAAACGCCTAGGTTCCTTTTCCACTGATCCCATGACATATATCAGGGAGTTTCAATGGACCCTCCAGTCATACAGCTTCACACATCATGACATTTTCATGCTCCTGGCCAATGCCCTCCTTCCTGAAGAGCGCAGATGAGTTTGGGACTTCGCCCAAATGCACGCCACCGAAACCCACAGGACTGACCCCACCTATCCCCCTGGCCCCACCGCTGTCCCCGAACAAGACCCGCACTGGGATTATAACACCGCTGTGGGTCTCCGCTCTAGAGATATTTTTGCCTCCTGCTTAATAGCAGGTCTGAAAAAGGCAGCTCGTAAAGTAGTCAATTTTCAAAAGCTCCCTCCGAGTTCTTAGACAGACTCACTCAAGCCCTATTACAGTATACCAGCCTCGACCCAGAAACGCCTGACGGGAGACATGTCCTTATGACATACTTCCTAGCTCAAAGCTACCCCGACATTAAAGCTAAACTCAAAAAGTTAGAACAGGGCCCCGCTACCCCACAGACTGAGATCCTAACAGTGGCCTTTAAAGTCTTCCATAACCGGGAGGAGGAGAAAGAATGCTGTAAACAAAAGGCTGATCAGGCCAATTTCCGAATGTTGGCCCAGCTGATTAATCCACAACCTGGGCACTCTTCTACAAACAAGCCCCCCCCCAGGAGCTTGTTTCAAGTGTGGAAAAGAAGGACATTGGTCAAGGGCATGCCCGTCCCCCAGATCTCCTACCACCCCATGCCCCAGATGCCACAAAAAAGGCCACTGGGGGTCTGATTGCCCAGCCACCCAAAGGGGAGGCTGGACGAACAACCCCCATCCTAAGCCTGCCGTAGTGGGGCTGGCAGAAGAAGATTGATGGGGCCCAGGGGCTTCTCTCCCGACCATTTCCATCACCAAACAGGAGCCCAGGGTTACCTTAATAGTAGACGGTCTCCCCATCTCCTTCCTCCTAGATACAGGAGCCACCTTCTCAGTCTTGCGGGAATACCAGGGCCCTACCAAGCCTGCCATTACTCCTATAGTCGGGGTAGGAGGTAAACAGATTTTCCCATTAAACCCCCCCCCTTTTATGCACAATCCAAGACAATCCCATACCTTTCTCCCACTCCTTCCTGGTTATGCCCCAGTATCCCATCCCCTTACTAGGATGAGACATCCTTTCTCTCCTCCATATTTCCATAACTATATCCACTCCCACAGCCCCTAGTACTCCCTTTCTAATGGCCCTCATAGCTGATGACCCCCCCACCCAAAGAAAGTTCCAGTTCTGCCCTCATACACCCTGTAAATCCCAAAGTTTGGGACATTACAAGCCCCTCCGTGGCTCTATGTCCTCCTGCCTCTATCAAATTACATGACCCCTCTCAGTATATCTGTCAAGCCCAATACCCCCTAACCACTTCAGCCCTCATAGGCCTCCAACCCATCATTCAAGATCTTTTAAACAAAAAGTACTTCAGACCCACTCACTCCCCGTTTAATATCCCCATATTAGCTGTTAAAAAACCAACAGATCTCCCGCCTTGTCCAAGACCTTCGCCTCATTAACATGGCCATCATCCCTATCCATCCCTTAGTCCCAAATCCATATACCCTTTTATCGCAGATCCCTGCCTCAGCCTCCCACTTCTCAGTCCTAGATCTCAAGGACACATTTTTTTCTATCCCTCTGGACCCCTCCCCCCAAGATTTTTTCGCCTTTACCTGGACGGACCCATACACAAGACATTCTGAACAACTCACTTGGACAGTTTTGCCACAAGGCTTCTGAGATAGTCCCCATATTTTTGGACAGGTCCTAGCTCAAGACCTCAAAACAGTTTCATCATGATCACTCTGAGTCCACCTTATTACAATACGTGGACAATCTTCTACTCTGCAGTCCCTTGTGGGAACAGTCTCAACTTGACACTGCCTCCCTACTTAACCTTCTAGCTTCCAGAGGTTACCGAGTATCCCCTGTCAAAGCTCAAATCTCTTCCCCTTCTGTCACTTACCTCGGATTTCTTCTATCTCAACAAAGAAAGTCCATTACCTTAGACAGAAAACGGCTCCTCTCTGACCTGCTCATTCCCAAAACCAAGACAGAAATCCTTTCCTTTCTAGGCCTGGCTGAGCATTTTAGAGTGTAGATCCCTAACTTCTCCCTGTTGGCAAGACCCCTATACGACCTCAGCAAGGGCCCCCCCTGAAGAACCATTATCCTCCTCACCCCGACACTCCTTCATTAAGCTCCGTCGAGCCCTTGTGGAAGCCCCAGCTCTCCATCTTCCTGATTTGTCGAAGCTCTTTTCATTATATATTCATGAGAGGTCCAGTCAAGCTCTAGGAGTCCTAGGCCAATATTATGGTCCATCTTTGCCCCAGTAGCTTATCTTTCCAAGCAATTAGACCCCACAGTTCGGGATGGGCCCCCTGCCTACGGGCATTAACCGCTGGACAGCTCTTGCAGAAGGAAGCTCATAAACTGACATTCGGGGCGCCCCTTACCATTCTGTTCCCACATCACCTAAAGGATCTCTTAACCTACAAAAGTTTACAGACTCTCCCTCCCTCCAGACTCCTGACCTTACTGTCCTCTTTCCTCCAAAATCCCGTTCACCCCCTTTGCCATCCATACCCAAATCATGACTTTTTCCTCCTTTACTGCTCCCTCGCTCTCTCTCGCTTTTTTTCCTCATTCCTATTGTCTTCCCCACCACCCCAGCCTCCTTTGTATGGCGATTCAAAGTCAGACAGACTTACACACAGCATCAAACAAAAATTACTGCCCTCATTGCCACATCAGACTGCCCTCTGAAAGGCTGCTCCAAGCCTTTATACCTCCACTTTCCTCCCTCCACCAAAGTGTTACCTTTATTCTCCCTACCTCTGCTTCCTCTATGACCAAAAGCAAGCCTGTTGCAGGGCGATGGCCAGACACCTACAGAGATGTCCCTACTGGTCCTGCGCCATTCACTATATGGGTAACTCCCGGTACCCACAGTATTACTCCTCCAACCCATTCTCTTCAATACTAACAAACCCCTTCCTCACCTGGCTGTGGCCCATTGCAGGCCCTATAAGAATCATTCTTCTCACCTGTCTTTTCTTACCTTGTATAGTAAAGTTTATCAAATCCCAAGTTGGTAAAATCTCTAATCAAACTTTCAACCAGCTTTTACTCAGGAACTACCAGCTTTTAGCCACAGAAGTTCCCTCACCCTCATGTAACCTCCTCACCACACGCTGAGATGGACCCCTCTCTCCGCTGGAAACTGTTCCTGGAAACAATGGCCGCAGACACCCGGCTTCTGTCACCCGTATCCTCTTGGCACCATTAGAATCAACAAGTCCTCAACCTGTGGTTACAGGGAACTTTCATTGATTTCCAACCTGAAGAAGTCCTCATCTACTCCTCCTTACTGTGGGGAGTCCTATCAACCCTTTCCTCCCAGTCCTCAAGCCCTCACTCCCTTCTCCGCCACCATTCAGCAGGAGGCAGTCAGAGAGAAAGCAACGTCCACAACCCCATAGAGGAGAAAGGGGGGAATGAAGGGCCCCCACCCATAAGATGGCGAACCTCCTGCTTTTCTTCTGGGTCCTCGGTTCCCACCAGTGCCACCTGAAGCCCAATCACCCCTTGCCCCCCTCCCAATCCCAGCACCTAGCCAATAGCCACCAGCCCCATAGAAGTAACACCACAATCACCCCATGCCCCTTCCTATATAACCCAGCACCTTTCCCTAATAAAGCGGAATTCTCCAGTGAATTGCTGCTGTGTGTCACTCCTTTCCTTTCAGACCCATCAGTGTGGCTTGTCTTTCACCTTTGAAGAAGTCAGCAAAGCCCAGAAAGAGTACCCTGCACATTGTGCAGATCAGCAAACCACCAAGAGGGGCCTAGAGTGTCTCTCTGCAGCCTACAGTCGATCGCCATTTACTGAGAGCAATCAAGGTACCCACTTTATTGGATATGTGTTGCAAGGATGGGTGCAGCAATTAGGAGTAAAATGGATGTGGCCCTGGACATTTCAACACATGGACCAGCAATGGCTGGCTCTTCTGGCACCTTGGGGAAAAGGCCTTGAAGCTGGCCTTCTGTGTATTCCTGGAATAATAGCAAATTGGCCCCTGACTATCATGGTTATTTGCTTCTGTGGTCTTTGTGTCCTGGATGTGCCCCCTGGCTGCAGCTGCCGTGTGATGGCTGGAATGAAGGAGCTTTGGACTTAATCTGTATGGGACTTTGAACCTAGCTGAATTCTCTGGCTTGAGAATTATGATTGTGTTGCTGTTGTCAAGAAAATAATGTTTAAAGAGAGGCTTAACTTTGTCTAATGTTTGGTAAAAGTTTTGTGAGAAATCTAGCATGATTGTTAGGAATGAGTAAACAAGTGTAGAAATGTATTTTGTGCTTAGTGAGAGATTGTTCTGTAAAGTACATTTACTTAATCTGCATAGGCTGAATCCTCTGGCTTGAGGATTATCAAGATTTTATTGCTGTTGCTATTGCATGTTACTGGATTGGTCAGAAGAGGGGGACTGAGTGAATTGTAAGGCTAGATTTCTGGAGGGGTGAACTGTGGGTAAAATTGAAACATTTCTGGAATTTCTCAACTGGCTTTGGTGCATATGCATATCAACAGGTGTTCAGAGGTGTAAACAAGTAGGCTTTAGTGCATTTGCATCTTTCCTCAGGGGTGGAGAAGTTCATCTCCATATCAGTGGGTAATTACCTGGGCAACAGAGGGCTTATCTGTACCTGAGAGGTGAGGGGGAGGGCCAGTGATGTGGCTGCTTGAGCAGGAGAGAGAGATGGGCCGGACTCCAGTTTTGTAAGCAATAAACGGGTTTTAAACTTTATTTCTCCCTTTGACTGATTTTGGTTTTTAGAGGTATTTTGCCCCAGGATTTCCTTTCCCCAGACTTACAGCCAAATTGGTGAAGAATCCCTGTGAAGAAAGCTCTACAACCACAGAACTGTCTCTGAGTTGAACTATGAAAAAGCCTGGTAGACTCCCCCTCAAGAGAGATTTGAAATCTTCTATACAGACATTTATAATTCAGATTTTATATTAATTTCACCTCCCAATGTCTGGGCTGTTTCAGTCTTGCAGTCCACAATAGCCACATGATGGTGAGTTGAGAATAATAAAAAGGATGAAACACAAGCCAGTTTCTATTTGTTCCTGTTTAGGGAAATAGTTACCAAAGTGGGACAGAGACAGGTTGAACTCATTGATTAAAATAAAGCCATGAGTTTCAATCCTCCAATATCGGATGTCCTTAAGATAAGACAGTTGCCATACTCACATGATGTAATATCATATCATGATGCTTGGTAAGGCACACCCAACACTAGAACTCCTGGATGTGGTCCTAGGAGGTGGTTCTAGGAGGTCCCCTTAGTTATGCAAATGCAAGGCCAACAGGAACCAATTGTCCTGCAATAAGAGTCTAACAGGACCTTTTTAATGTGTGAGGCTTTATAAAATCTGCCTTTTCAAGTGGGTAAAGCTCTGTTGTAGAGGAGGATTAATTTGCCTTAGGTGAATCCCGTAATCTCTCTCAGCCCAAATTTCCTCATCCATAAAATAATATCTAGTGGGTTGAAAGGGGCTCTCAAGAAGACACGTCCATATCCTCACTCCTGAATCCCATGAATGTAAACTTACTTGGAAAAAAGATGCTGGCAGATGTAATTAAGGATATCAAAATAAACTCATTATGGATAGTCTGGGTGAGCCCTAAATCTAATGATAAGTGCCTTTATAAAAGACAGAAGAGAAGAAGACACAGGGAGACAGAAAAAAAGGTCAAGGGAAGATGGAGACAGAGATGGGTGTCATGCAACTACAAAGTGAAAAACCCTTGCCCAGAACCAGAAGAAGCTGGAAGAGGCAAAGAAGGATTGACCCCAGAGCCTGAGAAGGTGCCCTTCCCACACTTTGATTTTTGGACTTCTAGCCTCCAGAACCATGAGAGAATAAATTCCTGTGTTGTAAGCCACATAGTTTGTGGTAATTTTTTATAGCAGTCACAGGAAACTGTAAGATAAATTCTAGCCGAAATAAGCAAGTGACGAGAGGCAACAAAGGGCCAGGCAGTTTATTTGAGTGCAATTCCCTGGCGAGATTCCCCGGTCTGGCTATCACAGGTCAGGGAAGTCGCCCCAGGAGGGAAGGTGGGGAGTTTTTAAGAGAACAGGGAAGGGAGGGTGAAGTGGGCCGCTATTGGTAGGTGGGGAATTTTTTATTGGCTCAGGGTTGGGTGATGGACAGCCAGAGGTCTCCTCCTTCTGGATGGAGGGGGTCTGCATCCAGGGTTTGTCGGCACGTCATGGGACTGGAATCCAGGAAGAGCTGTTTGTTCCTTCCTTATATGGCACGGGGCTACTTGGTGCTGTCTCTGCTCCGCCTGCATTGTCCTCGCCCTTCTCCCTCCAGTGCCTACAGCCTTACAGAAACTAATATATAATACATCAGACCTTTTAAGAGAAAAGAGAAAGAAAGAATAATCCCTACTCTCCAAAGTCTGCAGTTAGGGAAATTTGGTAGACTAGACTATGGTCAACTGGCAGGAAAGTCCGTAACAGAATTCACTAGAAGGAAGGGGCACATCTCAGCCACTGACCAAGGCTTCAACACAGGTTTGGCTGAAGAGGATTGCTCCTGGCACTCTAAGTGATAGAGGCTGAAGCTCTCAGATCCAGCCAGCCATGCTGGCCAGATGTTCTAGGCAACAGTTACCTAGCATGTGAATGTGAACTAAGAGAGCCATAACCTTGAAATATAAGTATGGGGCATCACATGAGCTTGTACAGGGACTTGGACCAGCATGCAGTCACTTCAGAGAAGATACATATCCATCGGGCCATGATGGACCAGGCTTTAGCAGCAATACCAAATACCATGCACTGTTAGCAGAGACTGATAATTGTTCCTGTCTTCTGGAAGCAGGACTGCCCCCATTCTTGGCCTGAGTAAGTTACCAAAATTATCTGAAAATGGAGGCAGGGAAGCCAGAGCTTTCCAGTGGAGTACTAGACTTTGCCTTCACCAAAACAGAAGGTGCTGTATCAGTTAAACTATAAGGTGGGTGGGGTGGGAGTGGGAATTTGTTCCCTGATATGATGAAAAGAAATTCAAGACAAAGTGCAGGTCAGGGTAAAGTGGAATCAAATTAAGATTGATGTCAGTTCTTGAGGGCTACGGTGTGTTCCCTCAAGGAACTCAGAAATTAACCTTTCCCTACCCCTTAAAATAAAATGTAAGACAAACACACTAATGAGAGCATCAATATATAGCCACTGGAGAGTCACAGATTTTACTGTCATCTGCCTTTCCCTAGTAACCTATCCATGAGAAAATGTATTAGAAGAAGTGGGCCATCTGTGGAAGTAGAGAAAGAGGAGCAACCCACGGCAAACTCACACAGGGGCAATATGAATGCTCTTTAGGAGAGAGGGCAACTTAGCCTTTGGACAGGGGAGTAGTATATCCAGTCCCAGTGGCCAGATAGTCGTTGGTGTCTTGACTCAGGGAGTTACAGTCCACAGACCTTCTCTCTATCTGTTTTTTGGGTATTTTTTATTAAGGTATCATTGATATACACTCTTATGATGGTTTCACAAGAAAAACAATGTGGTTATTACATTCACCCTTATTATTGAGACCCCCCCCATACCCCATTGCAGTCACTGTCCATCAGCGTAGTAAGATGCCACAGAGTCCCTATTTGTTTTCTCTGAGCTACACTGTCTTCCCCATGATACCACACACACCATGTGCACTAATGATACCCCACAATCCTTTTCTCCCTCTCTCCCCACCCGCCCTCACACATCCCTCCCCTTTGGTAACCACTACTCCCTTCTTGGAGTCTATAAGTCTGCTTCTATTTTGTTCCTTCAGTTTTGCTTCGTTGTTATATTTCACAAATGAGGAAAATCATTTGGTACTTGTCTTTCTCTGCCTGGCTTATTTCACTGAGCATAATGTCCTCCAGCTCCATCCATGTTGTTGCAAATGGTAGGATTTGTTTCTTTCTTATGGCTGAATAATATTCCATTGTGTATATGTACCACACCTCCTTTATCCATTCTCCTACTGATGGACACTTCAGTTACTTCCATATCTTGGCTATTGTAAATCGTCTATCTGGTTTTATTGTCCATTATTATCTGATAATCTGATGTCCTTTCACCCACCTTAAACTAGTAGTTTACAGATCCAACTGGTCTGCAGAGTTTTATTGGGCCAGCCCTTCCCAGTATGTAGGTGTGTGTTGGGTTCTATATTTGGTTAGTGAACCACATTTTAGAATTATTATAGAAGTAATAAATGCACATAGTAAAAAAATTTTTTTTTCAAACAATACCTAAGGATAAAAATGCAAGAGTTTCCTAGACACTGTTTTATTTCCAAATCCTTCTTTGAAGAGATAACTGATGTTAAGGTAGTCTGTTTTTGCATGTGCATTTATCTTTCTATAACTTTTACTAGTCTTTTTCTTTTTAACATTATTGAATAAACTATCCATTTTCATGTTTCAAAACTCAAAAGGTATAAAATAGGTGAAAAATAATGGTGAAAACCCTTATTCCCACTCTTGTCCCCCACCCTTCCATTTGCCCTCTTCAGAGACAACCAGCATTAATTTCTTATGTATCCTTCCAATGGTATTTTATGTATATGTAAGAAAAAAATATATTTTTGTCATTACTTACAAAAATAATAGCATGCTATACACTACATTCTATACCTGCTTTTCTCAATAATATACCTTTAAAGATAACATCATATCAATTCACAGCTTCCTCAGCATTTTTTTCTTAAATACAGCTTAAGTGTATTCCATTGTTTCAGAGTGCCATAATTTGTTTAATCAACCCCTGCTGATAGAAATTTATATGGTTTCTGAATATTTTGCTCTTTCAAACAGTGTTACAGATGATAATTTAGCACTTACATCATTTCAAAGGTTCACATATTCAAAATATGCAATTTTGGACATTATGTGGTTTAATTCCTAGAACTTGAATTTTTGGTTTAAAGAGTATTGGAGAATTTATAAATTTTTTTTAATTAGGTGTCAACACTCAGAAGCTTTCATATAAAAAATATGAATTAATTACCTAGTCTTACTAAAATTCAGATTCTGATTCAGTACATCCTGAGTTGGGTCAGAGATTTAGAATTTTTTAAGTTCACTTAAAAATTGGAGATTGTATCTATCACATAGGACAAGAATTAGCTGGAGCTAAGTAGCAACTGCTTCCTATAGGTGAGACACGTATTTCCAGGTGACCACAGTCCTCACCCACCCCATTTTGCTCCTTGTTACTTTCCTGACGCCTGAAAACCTTTGAGATTTTTACCCCTATCTTGTTTTATTTTGATTTTGAGATCACCCAACAGCTTTTAGATTATAATATAATTTCCCTTAAGTCTGTCAATAGGGAAAGGAACATTTGGCATTCCAAGGTTTTGACTCCTGTGCTATGATTTCTCATGGTCATACCGTTGTGATTTTTCAGTGTATCCCAGTGGATTGCAAGAGTGAATGGTCTGAACACACCAACATGAGTATTCCAATTGGTGTATCAGTTATTTTTTACTTTATATTATTAAACTGGCGATAAACTGTCTACCTCAATAATTTGTAAATTTTAATGTGATTCTTGTATATCAGGGCCTGATCATCTCTGACAAGAGTTTGTCTTCAGACCTTAACAAAAACAAAGTCAGAGCTTGGCTCCCTAAATATCAAGGCCCTGCCCTGGAAAGGATTACACAGCTCAAACCTGCTTTTCCTACAGAGCTTCTCAACTTTTAGTGAGCAAACAAATTACCTGGTTTTACTAAAATTTAGATTCTAATTCAGCACATCCTGAATGGGGTCAGAGATTTAGAATCTCTAAGAAGCTACCTGATTGCTTGCTGAATAGCAAAGCCATAGAAGTTACTTTCTGAGTCCTACTTCTGATTTCTACAGGACTGATCACTTCAGCCTTCTTAGAGCAATGAAGAAATCAGACTGGCATAGGATGCCCCAAATAGCTCCTATCCTCCCAACCCACCCACATACATCAGAAAACTGAAAGAATCTAATTAATAGAAACATAATCAGGGCAAAGCAAAGATTTCCCCTCATTCATCACACATTACAGGGCACCACAGGTACAAGGCAGTATGTCAGGCATGATGGGTAACAAATGATTAAAAAGGGACTTCAGCCTTGAGTTGATCACAAACCAGCAGAGGAGACAGATATACACAAATAACTGACAAGGAGAAATAAACTAAGGTAATGGAAGCACAGAGGCAGGAATTAATTCTGTGGGGATGAGTGATGGTCTAGGTCACAAGACCAATAATAACATGGACATCACCTGGAAAAATGTTGGACTTGGAAATTATCCAGAGGTAGTGTGGAACTAGTAGTCTGTGATTCAACAGGCCCTCAGATACATGTTAAGCCCTCAGACAGCATGTGGACTCTCATACATGCTAAAGTTTAACAACTACTGGTCTATGAAAACTCAGAGAAGACATTTGAATTGGATCTTAGAGAATCAATATTTCACCCAACAGAAAAGAAAAGGGTATTCCTTCATTTTCTGTCTCGTGAACAAAAGTATGGAGTTATAAAAGTGAAATGTCTAAAAATGTTGGGGAAATAGCACATAATCAATAGTGTGAAGGGAGGAATGGGAAACATGGCCAGAGACACAAGTTGGGGCCAAATTATGAAGAGCCTCCAACTTTATACCATGAAGTTTGAATTTTGTAAACATAAAGAAATCAGTTTTGAAGCAGGAGAATGACATGATTAGAACTGTATTTAAGAGCGACATGTAGGATTGATCTACAATAAGGCTATCAGTTAGGAGCCTACTTTGTCCTGGCAAGAAATAAGAGCTAAACAAAGGCAGTAGACTAGGAAAATTAAAAAAGGAATAAATATATACAAACTAGGATAAATAAGCAATATTGAATAATGGTTTAAGATGACAAACTGTAAGGCCAAACTGCCTGACTCTAACACTTTTTAGCTCTATAGTTTTGGGAAATTTAACTCTGCCCCTCAGTTCCTCATTATTAAAAAAGACAGTAACAATTGTTTCTACCTCATAGGATTACTGTGAAGATTAAATAAATTACTAACTGTAAAGTGCTTGGAAGAATGCTTGATATGAAGTAAATACTCGATAAATATTGTGTTTGTATATGTGTGTGCATGTTTTATGGGGAATGGTATGTCTAAAATTTCTAGCTCAGGTTAGAAAATAATACCATGATAAGAAAAGTTTGGAACATGCTGAATTTCAAACACCTAGAGAACCTTTCATTCCTCTGTACCTAAACTTCTATCTTACCATCTGGGATAGTTACTTAGGGTGATCCCAGGAAACTGGTGGGCAGATGAAATGAGCAGAGATGAAAGTGTGCTCAGCAGAAAAGGATTTCAAGGCTGCTTGGGCCCTGTTTTCAGTCTTACATAGAAGGTTCTCATTTACAGTTTTTAAACGAAGTTAGGTTCAGTTAGTGTAAAGATAGCTGAACAAAGTAAAGCAATAATGAGATACTGTGGTGGCCAATAGTGCCCGTTCATCAAATGCACCCAGTTCTGCCTCCTTCCAGAGATGAAACATGACTGTTCCTCCTGACCCCCTTTTTTGGTTAGGTACGGTCTTATGATTCATTTAAGGCGATGAATTGTAAATGAAAGTGTCCTGAGTCACTTTAACTGCTAATGTGAGACCTGTGAACATTCTCTCCCTCTGGCATGGTTCCTGAGTAGCTATCACGAGTAGAGCTCCACTATCAACTTTCTAGAGATGAGCAAGAAATATATTTTTTGTTTTGAGCTTTCACAGTTGTTTCCACAAGATAACCTATTTTATCCTGATACAGGTACTATTTTAACACACGTCAAATTCTTAAAAATTAAATAGACAGTTAACAACATCCAGTCCAAATGAAGGTGTGAGGAAATAATTTCAGAGATTTGCTAGTAGGAGTAAACATTGTTTCAACCTTTTTGAAAAGTAATTTGACAGCAGATTCTATTAAAATAGAAAGTTTTTTTTTTTTTACTGAGATACCATTTTGGAGAATCTCTCCCACAGGAATAAAAGTACTATTTCAAAAGGATGTTACTGTTTGTTATTGCATTATTTGTAGTAGCTAAAACCTGAAAACAATCTAAATTTCTAAATATGGTTGAGCCATACATACTATATTATGCTATTGTCAAAAAGACAAATTTTTTCCTTTTTATTAACTTCAAGGAATGTTCACGTGTTAAATTAAAACAACACACAAAAAAATCCACATGCATGATTTTGCACGCACAAGCCTAGAAAACTAAGCTGTTTTACCTCAAGGGGCAGGAGTGGTAACAGGAGAGATAACCATGTTTTTCTTTTTATATCCCGATATATCCTTTGACTTGTTACAATTTGTATGACTTATGCAATAAAACTCAGGTAAAAGTGAGGAAAAGAAGTCTAAATTTAACAGTGCTTGTCTACTGAATACACGGTAAACTTAATTTTGCTACCGGTACGCTAGCTGGGAACCGTAGAAGACGCGGAATTTCTGTAACATACTCCAGGCCACGCCCACATAACCCTGCCAGATGCTGCTCAGACGTGTCCTGGGAGGCTCTGTGTTGACGCAGGCGTACTCGCCTGAGGGTGCCTAACCTCTGAGGGGCGCCAGCGGCCTTGGGTTTGACCCTGTCAGGCTCCCGTCGTGGTGACCGGAACGGCACCTGAGGTTTACTTCCGGGCGTCTCTTTTGCTAACCCAGTTCCCTCCCTCACGCTTCTACCCCTCCACCCTGTTCCCGTTTACGTTTTTTTTCGTTCTTTCCTATCGAGGCCGACCCCTGAGTCGGGAGTCTGGGGTCTGGTCAGTGAAAAGGACCCATTGTAGCTGGAAGCAGGGTGGTGTGGGAAACACTGATACTTGAGGTATTTGGAGACCAAGGACTTGTCTGGAATGCTTTGTTTGTGTGAGGAGGTCGAAGAAGAGTGGGAAGGAAGCCTTCCCCGAGAGGCGAGCGGGGGCGGGGTTGAGCGGGTTTGCGGGTGGGTGGGACGCACCCCTCAAATGGGTAGCTCCGGGGTGGGGCGGTGTGTGGGCAAAGGAAAAATGGAGGCAGTGGGAAGTGCAGTGGGGTCGCACGGCATTCTGGCATCGGTTTTGCTTTAGCCGTTTGATCGTAAAAGCAGTTAACACCAATATGTGGATTATTTGGATTGTAGATTTTAGATAGCCATATTTTATTACCAGATTACTTTGTTTCTCTTTACTTTGGGGAATCCTCTCTGCTGTAAGTTTTTGTGTGCTTAAGTATTGAGGCTTTTTAAAAAGTACGTTTCTGCGGGGGTGAGGGGAAAGAAGGGGATTGAGAGGTATTATGATTGGCACACATGGTGTGGGAGGGATTATGGGGAAGACAGTGTAGCCCAGAGAAGGCAAATAGTGACTCTGTGTGTGGCATCTTACTACGCTGATGGACAGTGACTGCAATGGGGTATGGGGTGGACTCGATAATATGGGTGAATGTAGTAACCACATTGTTTTTCATGTGAAACCTTCATAAGAGTGTATATCAATAATACCTTAATAAAAAAAGCAAGTTTCTACATGGAATCATTGTAATGTAAGGGAAACAAGGAATTAGTTACAGACCAACTCCTCTTTTCCAGGTGGAGGTATTTGTTCAAATTAGGCGTAACATGCAAACTGAGACAGCTTCCTCCGTAAATTGGTTCTTCCCAGTTTCCTAAAACACTGTTTTCAGTAGTTCCTTGTTTCATAATATCTGTTCTCCATGTCCTCTCAAATGTTTAGGTCTTATTCAGGCCTATGGTCTATAACATAAGACCAGAACTCTACAAAATGTCAGCATAATTCTGGAGAATGGGGGGAGAGAATCAAACTTAACTATATTTGATTAACAAGTAGCAGAGTAGGAATGAATTTTATTAGGAGATTGAATTCTCTGTTGTGTTTATAATGACTCCAAAGGTAATTTTAGTTTTCTGTTCCAGGTAGAGGACAACAGCATGTCCTCCCTCCCTGGGTACATTTGTTTGGATGCAGCAACAGCTGCAGTGGAGTCGGAAGAGATTGCAGAGTTGCAGCAAGAAGTGGTTGAGGAGCTGGGTATCTCTATGGAGGACCTTCGGCAGTTGATTGATGAAGAACTGGAAAAGATGGACTGTGTACAGCAGCGTAAGAAACAACTAGCAGAGTTGGAGTCATGGGTAATACAAAAGGAATCTGAGGTGGCCCATGTTGACCAGCTCTTTGATGATGCATCCAGGTGAGGACTGCATGGGAAATCTCTCAAACTGGCAGGAATTTTTAAAGTATAATTGTTCGTGACATTGTGCCTAGTACTTTATACTTGACAAGATAAAAATGTGTAGAGCTTTACTCTTCCCTCAAAGGTTAGGGTCCAAAATCTGACCTCACAACCACCCATATATAGAATATTCATCTATCAGAGGCTAATACATGATCAGCAGTAGGGAAGTCCAGGTCTTGGGTCTCTTCCCCTTCTTTTTCCTGCACTCTACTAAAGAACCGTTATTTTTGCTTTCTTAGTAGGACCACAACCACCTAGGGAGTAAGAGTTGCTGTCTTATGTAACTGTGGAGCATCAGTAAGTTCCTAGAGCCCTGTATCTAGAAGATATGTTTCTGGTGCCCTTATTGTCAGTTAGAACATATTTTCAAATAACAGCAAGGTAAATAATGAGGTAAGGTTGAAAGAACTATACTTTGAGCCTAGTTTGGATTTTTGAAGAACTAGTTTGAAACCACTATTTAAACATTTTTCTGTGAGAAAAGAATTTTAAATACTAAACAAATTCTTTGGAATATAGCCTATTTAAATTGAGGTCAGTTTATAGTTAAATATATATAAATTCTGATAGCTCCTACACCTACTCATACTGGCTTTGACTTTTTCTACATGTGTTCTAATATTAGGGCAGTGACTAATTGTGAGTCTTTGGTGAAGGACTTTTACTCAAAACTGGGACTACAGTACCGGGACAGTAGCTCTGAGGATGAAGCTTCCCGGCCTACAGAAATAATTGAGATTCCTGATGAAGATGATGATGTTCTCAGTATTGATTCAGGTAAGAAATAAGACTACAAGTAGGAAAGTCTCAGGATTGAAATTAAAACATGGGAAGGTGAACAGAAGAGAGGAGAAACTATTGTCACTAACTCCATATTTCAAACTGTTGGATTTATCTGTTAAAGAAAAAATTTGAATGTTGGTGGTATCATAGATGTTCCTATTCCTAGTTCCTGACTGAATTACCATCCTTTACCCAATTCTATGTAACCTCTTTTCTGAATTCCCATACTTTTCTGTATAAGTGGCATTAGCACATGTATACATCTCAGAACAGTAGATTGTTTTTTTCTATATTTTAACAGTTTTTAAGGTATAATTTATATATTATAAATCCACCCACTTAAAGTGCATAGTTTCAGTTTTAGTAAATTTATACAGTAGTCCACTCTTCACCACAATCCAGTTTTAGAACACTTGCGTCATCCCAAAGAGTTCCCTCAATCTTATTTGCCATCAGTCTCCATCATCACCCCTAGCAACTACTGATACATGCTTGCTTTCTTTTTGCCTTGTCTAGAAATTTCACATAAATAGAATCACAATATGTCATCTTTTGTATCTGGCTTCTGTCACTTAACAGTGTTCTTGAGGTTCATCCATGTTGCATGAATCAATAGTTTATTCCTTTTTTGCTGAATAGTATTCCATTGTGCAAATATACTATATGCTTTTATCCATTCCCCAATTGATAAACATTTGGGTTTCCAGTTTGGAGCAATCATAAATAATGCTGCTGTGAATATTTGTGTATAAGTCTGTATGTGGACATTTTGCTTCATCTATCATGGATATTCCACTAGGAATGGAATTGCTGGGTCCTATGGTAAGTATAGGTTAGAGTTTTTATGAAACTGCCATACTGTTTTTATAACATTTTACATTCCCACTGGCAAAATATGGGTGGATTCCATTTTCTCTACATCCTTGTCAATGCTTGGTATTGTCAGTCTTATAACCATCCTAGTGGGTGTGTGGTGGTATCATAATTGTAATTCTGGCTGCATTTTTTTAAAGGATATTGAGTATCTTTTCACATACTTATTGCCATTTATGTTGGTTCTTTTGAGAAATATGTGTTCAAGTCATTTTTTAAAAATTGGTTTGCCTTTTTTATTATTGATTTAAAAGACTCCTTATACTTCAGGTAGACTTTATAAATATCTCCTAGGTGTGGTCTTTTCATTTTCTTAATGGTGTTTTTTAAGAATAAAAATTGTTACGGTAAGGGTTGAGGGTGGTTTGTTTGTTTTGCTAATGGCTAGTTCTGGAGAAGACTGTCCTTTTGATACCCTTGTCAAAAATCAGCTGGCCATGTATATTAGGATCTATTTCTGGATTCTGTTCTGTCACATTGACCTACATGTCTGTCTTTATGCCAGCATCACGGTGTCTTAATTATGTAGCTTTATGGTAAGTATTAAAATCACTTAGTGAAAGTCGTCCAAATTTATTTGTATTTCATATATCTTCCAAATAAATTTTAGGATCAACTTGTCAGTTTCTACCAAAAAAAAATTTTTTTTAACTTGCTAGAATTTTTAATAGGAACTATATTGAATGTAAAAATCAGTTTGAGGATTATTACCTTTTTAACAAATATTGAGTCTACTAATACACAAACATGGTACATCTCTCTTAAGTATTTTATTTTTTCTGTTGCTAATGTGAATTGTATTTTCTTTATTTCATTTTACGATTGTTGCTAGGATATAAAAATACAGTTGAATTTGTGTATTGATCTCATAGTCTGTGACCTCACTAAACTCGCTAACTATTCCTAGCGAGCTATTCTATGTCCATGAAAGCTTTATGGATTCCTCGGAATTTTCTATAAGATCATGTTGCCTGCAAATAAAGTCAATTTTACTTCTTTCTTCCTAATCTGAATTTCTTTTATTTCATTTTCTTGCCTTATTGTGCTTACTAGAACCTCCAGCACAGTGTTGAATAAAGGTTTCAAGAGAAGACATCCTTTCCTTGTTCCTGATTTTAGGGAGGAAGCTTTTTGTCTTTAGGTGTTCATTACAATGTGAGCTATAGGTTTTGGGTAGATATCCTTTATCAGATGGAGGAAAGTGCTTCTGTTTCTAGTTTGCTGATAATTTTTAATCATTGCTGGATTGGATTTTATATTTTGTCAGATTTTTCTGTGTTGTCATCAGATGGTCATATGGCTTTTACCCCTTATCCTATTAATAGGATATATTACACTAATTCTTTTTTAGATGTCAAATCAACCTTGCATTCCTGGGATTAACCCCCAACACACTCCTTTGTCTTAGTGTATAATCCTTTCTGTATGTTGCTGTATTAGATTTGCTAATATTCTGTTAAGAATTTTTGCACCTATATTCTTGAGGGCTGTTGGTTTATAGTTTTATTGTGATGCCTTTGCCTTTGGTGTCAGTGTAATACGGTCTTTACAAGATTGCTGGGGAATCAAATAGTATTATTCTATAAATGTTTGTTAATTCAGTAGTGAGACCATCTTATTGTGGACTTTCTTTGTGGAAAGATTTTTTAAAGTAAGCTTTTTAGTTTAGAATAATGTTAGATTTACAGAAAAATCTCAAAGATTATACAGAGAGTTCCTGCGTACTTTTCACCAGTTCTAGTGTTTAATACCTTATGTTACCATGATACATTGAGCAAAACCAAGAAACAAACATCAGTACATTACTTTTATCTAAACTCCAGACTTTATTTGATTTCTGGGCTCTTTCTATTCCAGGATCCAATCCAGGATACCACTTTGAATATATTGTGCAAAGGTTTTTAATTATTAATTCATTTTCTTTATCTGATACGTCTATTTAGATTTTCTATTCCTTCAGTTTCATTAATTTGTGTTTTGCTAGGAATTTGTCCAGTTCATCTTGGTTATCTCAATTATTGCCATAAAGTTGTTCATAATATTCCCTTATGATCCTTTTGAAGTTCTGTAGGATATGTAGTGATGTCCCTTTCATTCCTGATATTAGTTATTTGGATCTCCTTTTTTTGTTGTTGTTTTTGGTTAGTGTACCAAATGTACCAACTTTTTTTTTCTTCAAGGAACCAGTTTTTTTGGTTCATTTTATCTACTGTTTTTCTGTTTTTTATTTCATTTATTTCTACTCTGATCTTTATTACATTCTTCCTTTCATTTTTGATTTGCTCTTCTAGCTTCTTGAAGTGGAAACTTAGGTAATTGATTTTAGATCTTTCTTCCCTTCTCCCATAAACATTAAAGCTATGAATTTCTCTTTAAGTACTGTGTCAGTGCAACTCATAAGTTTTTATGTTGTATTTTTATTCAACTCATAATTTTTAATTCCTTTTGATTTTCCTTTGACCGATGTACTATTTAGAAATACATTGTTTAATTTCTAAATATTTTAAGATTTCCCAGATTTTTCTGTTTTGAATTTGTAACTTCATTGATTAATTTCACAAAACATACTTTGTACTGACTAGCATATTTCTCTCCTTGAAAATGATCTATGTGTGCATCAAAAAATTTGTGTTCTGCCACTATTGGATGGCATGTTTTACAAATGTTGGTTAGATTAAATTGGCTGATAGTGTTGTTCATGTCTTCTGTGTCCTTATTAATTTTCTGTCTAGTTGTTCTAACAATTACTGGGAGCTTTGAAACCTTGAACTAAATTGTTGAATTGTTTATTTCTCCCTTCAATTCTTTCAGTTTTTGCTTTCTGTGTTTAGAGGCTCTGTTATATATACATTTCTAATTGTTTTCTCTCCCTGATGTACTGATCTTTTTATCATTATATCTCTTTATATTTCAAGTAATATTCCTTGTTTTAAAGTCTATTTTGTCCAATATTAATGTCATTTCCATCTCTATTGTGTTTCCTGTTTGCATATTGCATCTTTTTCTGTCCTTCCAATCTGTTTTTGTCTTTGCATTTGTGTATCTCTTGTAGACAGTATAGAGTTAGATCTTTTTTAAAAATCTGTTCTCACAGTTTCTGCCTTTTAATTAGAGTGTTCATTCCATTCATAGTTAATGCAAATCCATATGGGTGGATTTACATCAGCCATTTTACTCTTTTTACCCCCCATATGTCTCATATTTTTATATTCATATGTCTCTTCTTTTACTGCCTTCTTTGTGTTGAACCCATATTTCAGTAAATCATTTTAATTCATGTGGGGTTTTTTTGCTTTTTAAAAAGTGGTTGCATATTTATCTGATCATTATCTACTGCAAGCTAACACAATTATAGTAAAATATAGCAGCTTTGCACCAGTATAGCTCCATTTTCACTCTCTTTGTATGTTGTACTAGTGTCAAATATATCAAATCTACATCTGTTTAAAGCCAGCAATTTAGCTGGCTTTTATAATTATTGCCATAAGCAATCTTATGTTTAAAGAAGCTATGGGAAGAAAAACAGAAAATTATATATATATACTTACCCAGATGTTTATCATTTCCATTGCTCTTCATTCCTTCCTATGGATCCGAGTTACCATCTAGTGTTATCTTTTTCCAGCTGGGAAGATTTCCTTTAATACCTCTTTTAGTTATACTAAAAGTCAGTTCTCTCATTCTTTATGTGAAATATAGAAATCTTGATTGTCTGTTCTTTTGGCACTGTGAATATGCCATTCCAGTGCCTCCTGGCCTCCATTATTTCTGGTGGAAGGTCATGAGATTGAACCTTGTATGTGAGTTCATTTTGACTTATGGCTTTTTAGATTTTCTCTGTCTTTTGATTTTAGTATTTTAACAGATGTGTGTGTCAGCTTTGGTAATTTGTAATTTTCTAGTAATTTATCCAATAAGTTTTCAATTTATTGGCATAAATTTTTAGCAGAGCTTGACATTTAATTCAGGCCTTTTAGACATTACTACCTTGATCACTTTCAACTAGTGTTTCCAATACTTCTTTACAGAGGGAGTGCTGTTCTGTTCCCCATGTCTTAATTTGGTGACTTAAGAGTTCTGGAGATGGATGGCAGTGATGGTTCACAACATATGTATATACTTAATACCATCGAACTGTATTCTTAAAAATGGTTAAGATGGTAGCTTCTATGTTGCATTTTATCAAAATTTTAAAAGTTGGGGAAAAAGAATCAGATTTATAAGGACTAGGGAATACTTTCAAATATATTTTAAGTGGGGGATAAAAAGCAACACAAAGACTGCATATTGATTATGAATAAAAGGATGGAGTGGGGAGAGAATGCATATGTACATTTACAGAATATCTTTGGCCACAGAATAAACTGATAATATTGGTTATTTCTGAGGAGAGTAACTAGAAGCAGGGGTTGGAGGGAGACATTTTCCCCTACGTGTCCCTTTATAATGTTTGAATTTTTTACCACATGAATGTTTTTAAATGTACTTTAAAAGTAAAAATAAAAGCCTTACAAAATTAATAGCCATCCTTCCTCTTCAAATAGATAACATGTATTTGAGGCCTTTTATAGTTGAGGAATTTAGCCATAAACCATAGATGAGATATTTAGTCATAAACAGTCATAGCTCCTTAAAGATTGTGTACACATGCATAGCTATATACCTATTCTCTCCAGGGTTGGGTTTTTATCAAATAATTTTTATTCTAACTTTTAAAACAGTATTTCATTGGTATTTGGAGGTGTTACAGTTTATTTAATCATTTTGTTAACATTTGTTTATGATATTTATATTGCCCTCCCTTTTGCTTATTTATTTGGCTACCTTCCCCCCCCAAGTTTTATTGAGATATAATTGACATACAACATTGTATTAGTTTAAGGTTTGTAAAACTGTGATTTGATATATGGGTATGTTGTGAAATGATCACTGCCATTGCTTTCCATTTTTAGATGTATGTTATTAATCTCTAAAGCAACAATGTCCAATACAGTGGCCACTATCCACATGTGGCTATTTAAATTATGTCAAATGTGAAGGGTCTAGTATTTTCCAGAATATATAAGAAAACCCTTAGAACTCAAGAAAGAATAGAGAGACAACTCAGTTAAACACTTGGAAATGATTTGAATACATATTTCTTCAAACAAGATTTGTAAGTGGCCAATAAGTGAAAAGATGCTCAACATCATTGGTCATTAAGAAAATGCAAGTCGGATATTTCTCAAGATGGTGGAGTGAGTAGGGCAGTGGAAATCTCCCAAAACCATATATGTTTTGAAAATACAGCAAATACAACTATTCCTAAAAGAGAGACCAGAAGATACAATACAACAGCCAGGCTACATCTACATCTGCAAGAACTCAGCATCTCACAAAAAGGGTAAGATAACAAAGCCGTGACTTGGCAGGACCCGAGCACTCCCCCGACCCCAGCTCACCGGCGGGAGGAAAAGAATCGGAGTGTGGAGGAAGTGGAAGCACAGGACTGCTGAATAACCAGCCCTAGTAATCTGCACTGGGAGCACAGACACACACTGCATGGTGAACTGGATATTAGAGAAACGGGAAAGTAATATCAGAGAAACGGGAAAGTAATATCAGAGACTGAGACTGTGAACACGTCCCCACAGCCGGCTGCCCTGGGACAAAAGAAAAGCTGGCACTTTAAAAGTCTTAAAGGGACAAGGATTTAACAGGTGGACAAAATTGTCCTGACACACTCAGCCCAGCAGGCTGGGGATTTTAAGGAACTTCAGACTCCCTAACCCCCTGGGTGTCAACGCAGCTCTGAAGCCCCTCACAGCGATAAGCAGCCTGCTGTTCATTCCCCCCTGCCGGCACTGCAAGAAAACCAGCTGACCTGCCATTGGTGCAGACCAGCCAGGGAGCAGCCCTGCCCACAGCAACCACACAGAGTCTTCTCCTAGCACACAGCTAACTGGGCCAGACACAGAGGCTGCCGCCCACGTGCAGCTGCCCAGCACAGGCAGAGGACTCCAGCACAAAGTCTGGAAGGCATAAAGGGACACCATTCCCACAAAGAACACACAATGCTTGCCTCTGACCCCTGCCAGTGCCCTAGGCTATCCCGAGGGCCGCTGTGCCCATGGCCACTCAGGGGATTAACCCAGAGACTGCTCCCTGTGTGTGGTTAACCAGTACAGGCAGCAGAGAAGGGCAATGCGACCAGCAAGCAGGAAGGAACTTTGTTCTCCAAGCTGACACATGCATCACTCACCAACAATCAATTTAATTGCCATGAAAAGGCAGAAGAATCAGGTCCAATCCAAAACCACCGCCAGAGAGAAGGCCTGATGAGACCAATATAACCAATCTTCCTGAAAAAGAATTCAAAATAAAAGTCATAACCATGCTGATAGACCTGCAGAGAAATGTGCAAGAGCTGAGGGATGAATTCCAGAGGGAGATAACAGAAATAAAGCAAACAATGAAAGGATTTAAGAGCAGACTGGGTGAGGTGCAAGAGACTGTTAATGGAATAGGAATCACAGAACAGGAATACAGAGAAGCTGAGGCAGAGAGAGAGAGAAAAGGATCTCTAGGAATGAAAGAATATTAAGAGAACTGTGTGACCAATTCAAATGGAACAATTCACATTATAGGGGTACCAGAAGAGGAAGAGAGAGAAAAATGGATAGAAAGTGTCACTGAAGAAATAACTGCTGAAAATTTCCCCAAGCTGGGGAAGGAAATAGTCTCTCAGATCACCAAACAAGGGACCCAAGGAGGACAACACCAAGACATAATAATTAAAATGGCAAAGATCAAAGACAAGGACAGAGTATTAAAAGCATCCAGAGAGACAAAAAAGATCACCTACAAAGGAAAACCCATCAGGCTACCATAAGACTTCTCAACAGAAACCTTACAGGCCAGAAGAGAATGACATGATATATTTAATGCAATGAAACAGAAGGGCCTTGAACCAAGAATACTGTATCCAGCAGATTATCATTTAAATTTGAAAGAGGGATTAAACAATTCCCAGGTAAGTAAAAGTTGAGGGAATTTGCCTCCAGCAAACCACCTCTATCTACAGTGTATCTTAGAAGGACTGCTCTAGGTGGAAGTACTCCTAAGGCTAAACAGATATTACCAGAGAAAATAAAATCACAACAAAGAAAGCAGACCAACCAAATACTAACTAAAGGCAAAAAATTAAATAAGCTATCCAAAAAGCAGTCAAGGGAAACACAAAAGAGTAAAGAATAAAACACCTAACACATAAAAAGTCAAGGAAGAATAAGAAGGAGAACAAATAAAGAATCAGACTGTGTTTATAATAGCGTAATAAGTGAGTTAAAGTTAGATGGTTAGATAGTACAGAAGCATACCCTTGAACCTTTGGTAACCATGAATCCAAAGCCTGCAATGGCAATAAGTGCATATCTATCGATAATCACCCTAAATGTAAATGGACTGAATGCACCAATCAAAAGACATAGAGTCACTGAATGGATAAAAAAACAAGACCCATCTATATGCTGTTTACAAGAGACTCACCTGAAACCCAAAGATATACACAGACAAAAAGTGAAGGGATGGAAAAAGATATTTCATGCAAACAATAGGGAGAAAAAAGCAGGTGTTTCAGTACTTGTATCAGACAAAATAGACTTCAAAACAAAGAAAGTAACAAGAGATAAAGAAGGGCATTACATAATGATAAAGGGGACAGTCCAACAAGAGGGTATAACCATTATAAATATCTATGCACCCAACACAGAACCACCCACATATGTGAAACAAATACTAACAGAATTAAAGGAGGAAATAGAATGCAATGCATTCATTTTAGGAGACTTCAACACACCACTCACTCCAAAGGACAGATCAGCCAGACAGAAAATAAGTAAGGACACAGAGGCACTGTACAACACACCTAACAGACATCTATAGAATTCTACACCCAAAAGCCGCAGGATACACATTCTTCTTAAGTGTACATGGAATATTCACCAGAATAGACTACATACTAGGCCACAAAAAGAGCCTCAGTAAATTCCAAAAGATTGAAATCCTACCAACCAACTTCTCAGACCACAAAAGTATAAAACTAGAAATAAATTGTACAGAGAAAGCAAAAAAAGGCTCACAAACACATGGAGGCTTAACAACATGCTCCTAAATAATCAGTGGATCGATGACCAAATTAAAATAGAGATCAAGCAATATATGGAAACAAATGACAACAACAACACAAAGCCCCAACTTCTGTGGGACGCAGCGAAAGCAGTTTTAAGAGGAAAGTATATAGCAATCCAGGCATATTTAAAGAAGGAAGAACAATCCCAAATGAATAGTCTAAAGTCACAATTATCGAAATTGAAAAAAGAAGAACAAATGAGGCCTAAAGTCAGCAGAAGGAGGGACATAATAAAGGTCAGAGAAGAAATAAATAAAATTGAGAAGAATAAAACAATAGAGAAAATTAATGAAACCAAGAGCTGGTTCTTTGAGAAAAAAAAATAGATAAGCCTCTAGCGAGACTTATTAACAGAAAAAGAGAATCAACACACATCAAAAGAATCAGAAACAAGAAAGGAAAAATCATGATGGACCACACAGAAATACAAAGAATTATTAGAGAATACTATGAAAACCTACATACTAACAAGCTGGAAAACCTAGAAGAAATGGACAACTTCCTACAAAAATACAACCTTCCAAGACTGACCAAGGAAGAAACAGAAAATGTAAACAGACCAATTACGAGCAAGGAAATTGAAGCGGTAGTCAAAAAACTACCCAAGAGCAAAACCCCTGGACCAGATGGATTTACTGCGGAATTTGATCAGACATACAGAGAAGACATAATACCCATTCTCCTTAAAGTTTTCTAAAAAATAGAAGAGGCGAGCAAACTCACTCTATGAATCCAGCATCACCCTAATACCAAAACCAGGCAAAGACCCCACCAGAAAAGAAAATGACAGACCAATATCCCTGATGAACATAGATGCAAAAATACTCAACAAAATATTAGCAAACTGAATTCAAAAATACATCAAGAGGATCAGACACCATGACCAAGTGGGATTCATCTCAGGGATGCAAGGATGGTACCACATTCAAAAATCCACCAACATCATCCATCACATAAACAAAAGGACAAAAACCACATGATCATTTCCATAGATGCTGAAAAAGCATTTGACAAAATTCAACATACATTCATGATAAAAACTCTCAGCAAAATGGGAATAGAGGGCAAGTACCTCAACATAATAAAGGCCATATATGATAAACCCACAGCCAACATCATACTGAACAGCGAGAAGATGAAAGCTTTTCCTCTAAGATAGGGAACAAGACAGGGATGCCCACTCTCCCCACTGTTATTCAACATAGTACTGGAGGTCCTAGCCACAGCAATCAGACAAAATAAAGACATACAAGGCATCCAGATTGGTGAAGAAGAAGTCAAACTGTCACTATTTGCAGATGACATGATATTGTACGTAAAAAACCCTAAGGAATCCACTCCAAAACTACTAGAAGTAATATAATTCAGCAAAGTTGCAGGACACAAAATTAATACATAGAAATCAGTGGCTTTCCTATACACTAACAATGAACTAATAAAAAGAGAAATCAGGAAAACAATTCCATTCACAATTGCATCAAAAAGAATAAAATATCTAGGAATAAGCCTAACCAAGGAAGTGAAAGACCTATATCCTGAAAACTACAAGACACTCAAGAGAAATTAAAGAGGTCACTAACAAATGGAAACTCATCCCACGCTCTTGGGTTGGAAGAATTAATATTGTCAAAATGGCCATCCTACCCAAAGCAATCTACAGATTCAATACAATCCCTATCAGATTACCAACAGCATTCTTCAACAAACTGGGACAAATAGTTCAAAAATACATGTGGAACCACAAAAGACCCCGAATAGCCAAAGCAATCCTGAGAAGGAAGAATAAAGTCGGGGGTATCTCACTCCCCAACTTCAAGCTCTACTACAAAGCCACAGTAATCAAGACAATTTGGTACTGGCACAAGAACAGACCTACAGACCAGTGGAACAGAATAGAGACTCCAGACATTAACCCAAACATATATGGTCAATTAATGTACGATAAAGGAGCCATGGACATACAATGGGGAAATGAGAGCCTCTTCAACAGTTGGTGCTGGCAAAACTGGACAGCTACATGTAAGAGAATGAAACTGGATTATTGTCTAACCCCATACACAAAAATAAATTCGAAATGGATCAAAGACCTGAATGTAAGTCATGAAACCATAAAACTTTTAGAAAAAAACATAGGCAGATATCTCTTGGACATAAACATGAGCGACTTCTTCATGAACATATCTCCCCAGGCAAGGGAAACAAAAGCAAAAATGAACAAGTGGGACAATATCAAGCTGAAAAGCTTGGACACCATCAATAGAACAAAAAGGGATCCTACAGTATGGGAGAATATATTCATAAATGACAGTTCTGATAAAGGGTTGATACCCAAAATACATAAAGAGCTCACGCACCTCAACAAACGAAAAGCAAACAATCCAATTAAAAAATGGGCAGAGGAGCTGAAGAAAGGGACTGGGGAGGATGGGTGGGATGGGAGGGATAAGAGGGTAAAAGGGGCATTACAATTAGCACACATAATATAGGTGGGCGGCAGAGGGAAAGCAGTACCACACAGAGAAGAAAAGTAGTCATTCTATTGCATCTTCTTATGCTAATGGACAGTGACTGTAATGGGGTATGTGGTGGGGAGTTGCTAATGGGGGGAGTCTGGTAACCATAATCTTGCTCATGTAATTGTACATTAATGATAACAAAATTTAAAAAAAAGAAAATGCAAGTCAAAATCACTTTATACTCATTAAGATGGCTATAATCAAAATGCTAGACAGTAACAAGTGTTAATGAGAATGTGAAAAAATTAGAACTCTCTAAATTACTTAGGAATGTAAAGTGGTGCAGCCACTTTGAAGTCTTTCATTTCCTCAGAAGGTTAAGAACAGAGTTACGATATAACCCAGCATTTCCACCTCTAGCCATATACCCAAGAGAAATGAGAACATATGCCCACATAAAAACTCATCCATGAATGTTTGTTTTAGCATTATTTATAATAGCAAAAAGTGGAAACAATTCAAATATCCATCAATCAATGAATGGATAAACAAAATATGATATATCAATACCATTGAATTTTTTTTATTAAGGTATCATTGATAGACACTCTTATGAAGGTTTTATGTGAAAAGAATGTGGTTACTACATTCACCCATATTGTCGAGTCCTCCCTCATACCTCATTGCTGTCACTGCTGTCAGTGTAGTAAGATGCCACAGTCACTACTTGTCTTCTGTCTGCTACACTGTCTTTCCCATGATCCCCTTCACACCATGTGTACTAATGATAATAACCCTCAATCCCCTTCTCCCTCCCTACCCACCCACCCTCCCCTTTGGTAACTGTTAGTCCCTTGGAGTTTGTGAGTCTGCTGCTGTTTTGTTCCTTCAGTTTTGCTTCATTGTTATACTCCACAAATGAGGGAAATCATTTAGTACTTGTCTTTCTCTACCTGGCTTATTTCACTGAGCATAATACCCTCTACCTCCAACCATGTTGTTGCAAATAGTAGGATTTGTTTCTTATGGCTGGATAGTATTCCATTGTGTATATGTACCTCATCTTCTTTGTCCATTCATGTACTGATGGACGTTTAGGTTGCTTCCATATCTTGGCTATTGTAAATAGTGCTGCAATAAACATAGGGGTGCATATGACTTTTTAAATCTGAGATCAATACCGTGGATTATTACTCAGCCATAGAAAGAAATGAAGTACTGATAAATACTACAGCATAGATTAACTCTGTATGGTAAACAACATCCAGTGTAACTCCATTCATGTGAAGTGTCCAGAATAGATAAATCCATGGAGACGGGAAGTAGATTACTGGTTGCCAGAGGTTGGAAGGAGGATGGAATGGAGAGCTACTACTAATGGGTATTTTCATCACCCCCAAAAAAAGAAACACCTCTAATAAGTATAGAGTTTCTTTTTGGGGTAAAGAGAATGTTCTGGAATTAGTGGTGATAGTTGTATAACCTTGTGAATATACTAGAAACCACTGAGTGAAACATTTTTAAAAGGTAATTTATAGGGTAAGAATGACGTCTGAATTTTTAAATTTTCTAGTGGAATTTAAAGTTCATTTTCTCAGTTGCACCAGCCACATTCATGTGCTTAGCTGTCAGATGTTAACATTGGATAGGGCAGATACATTTCTGTCATAGCAGAAAGTTCTGTTGAAGAGCACTACTCAAGAATAAATGCTTTAGCTTTATGCATTGACTACATCTCATTTTTTCAAATTATTGACATAACCCATATAAGTAAATAGTTGTTACAAAAATTCAAATAAACAATGAAAACTCAAAATCCCATAGACCTGCCCTAGTACATTACCCCCAGGTAAGCACTTTCACCTATTTGTTCTTTACCTTTCCGGACCCTTTTAGCATTTGTACATATATGTATCTATATCTAGTTTTCAGTTGTCAGTAATGCCTATAATAATGTGTCCAAGTAGCTTATTTTTTGATTTATTGGGTTTAAGGGTAACTCTCTTACACTCATTAGTTTTTCCTATCCATAGGTGATGCTGGGAGCAGAACTCCAAAAGACCAGAAGGTGAGTTGGAATGGGTAAGGGAAGGTGAAAAATAAGAATACAAAAATGGGAGAAACTTTTGACCTGACCATTCAATCAGTTCAGACATCAACATCATCCTGTAATCAGTCCTGTGGGTTGTATTCCTCTAGTAGATGTTACAAGAATACATAAGAGGTTACTTAGAGATGCATGCACTGAGTGCTGTACAAATGTAGAGTTTGGCAGTGATCAGCTAGGTGAAGTTAACTGGGAAAACCTTCCTAAAGCTGATTTCTGAACCAGATTTGTAAGATAAGGCAGTTTTGCCTGATAAAGTAACCGTAAGCTTCCAAACGTAACTCAATTCTGTTTTGATTTTTGAAAGATGAGTTCTTACTAAGTTATTCCTAACCCATGCTACTATTTTAAAACTTGTTTCCCTCATCACCTTCCTTACAGCTCCGTGAAGCTATGGCTGCCTTAAGAAAGTCAGCTCAAGATGTCCAGAAGTTCATGGATGCAGTCAACAAGAAGAGCAGTTCCCAGGATTTACATAAAGGTTAGGGTCAGGAGGTACCTTGGTACAGGTGGGGTTTGGGGGGTCAATTCCTGCAGAGATTTCATGGATAACTGGCTTTGTTTAAGCAGCTCAGATTCCTTTCTCACCTCTGTCGGGTGCTTCTTCAGGTGTGTGATGGCTTTATCCAAATACGTTTTTAGCTTCATGCTCAGAATACTTCTTCCAAATGGAGATTAAAAATAAGAGAGTAACTCAAACTCTTATAAAGAGGTCTGAGGGAAGCTTTATAGAATGGAGCTGTTAGTATATCCCCTACAAGAAACTGTTTTATAAATGCTGCTTAGCATTTAATGACTGCTAGTTAACATTGTTGTTAATAGGGAATTGGAAACATTTAGTTTAAGCAAGGTATTCTTGAACTGTATGTGAATTTAAAATCCAAGTTTTTCCTGTTGTGTCAGCTGTGCCTTGTGTTTCTGTCCTTGGCCAAGAGAGCAGTAAAAGTGGCTAAGGATCAAAGATTACACTATTTTCCCTTAGTACCCTACTGCCCTATTTACTCTCCCCAGTTTCTACTGTATCTCTTTAGAACAACTTTGCTTTCTTCCATAGGAACCTTGAGTCAGATGTCTGGAGAACTGAGCAAAGATGGTGACCTGATAGTCAGCATGCGCATTCTGGGCAAGAAGAGAACTAAGACATGGCACAAAGGCACCCTTATTGCCATCCAGACAGTTGGTATGTTCAAGCTAGAGGAAGAACTAATGAAAGGCAACCTGCAGGTCTCCATTGCTGATGGTTTCTTTTCTCCACAGTCTTGCCTTTTGTCCCTCACATAGCAGCTAGGATTTACATGGAAACTGATGGTTTTTTTAAATTTTGTTTATCTTTCTCTGTTACTTAGGGCCAGGAAAGAAGTACAAGGTGAAATTTGACAACAAAGGAAAGAGTCTGCTGTCTGGGAACCATATTGCCTATGATTACCACCCTCCCGCTGACAAGCTATATGTGGGCAGTCGAGTGGTGGCCAAATACAAAGATGGGAATCAAGTCTGGCTCTACGCTGGCATTGTAGCTGAGACACCAAACGTCAAAAACAAGCTCAGGTACCTGGATGGGACTATAAAGAGAGCAGAGGCCAGGGACACAGCACCTGCCCTGTTCAAGCTATAGTCCAGATCTCATGGTTGGCCTTTGTGTTCTCTGTCCCCAGTGGCCAGGCACACTTTCTTGTTCTTTGCCATAGGAGTTATGTAGCAGTCTTTCTTCCTTTTTTTTTTTTCCTTAAGGGGAAAACTAGGAAAGAGTAATCAAGTTTGATTAATGGTTAAGGGAATAGGGAGTTTGTATAGGAAGAAAAAATGAAATGGAGACTAAATTGTTTTCAGCAGAATAGGAATCTATTCTGATAGTGAAACAAAAAGAAGTAGCTTTTGGAAAAGTGGGGATATGTTGGTTAGGTTAAGGAAAGTTCTTAACTCTTGGAGTAGGAAGAAAGAGTAATAGAAAAAAAGTAGTACAATGAAACATCTTCCCTGGAGTGTGTGCTGTTAGTGATCCAGAGGAGTAGAAGCCACAAGATAATTTCTGACCCTGATCTTTCTACCATCACTTTCTTTACAGGTTTCTCATCTTCTTTGATGATGGCTATGCTTCTTATGTCACACAGTCTGAACTGTATCCCATTTGTCGGCCACGTGAGTGACCTTCCTCTCTTCCTGAGTTCTATCCATTTTCTTCTCTGCCTTGTATTTCTTGGGAAGACAGCCAGTTGAAAAGCCCTGATGTTTTTGGTGCTCTGTCTCAAAGAGCATAAGTTTAATAAGTGTTCTTTGGGAGATACAGTTTTATTTGCTCATCTCTAAGGCTGTCTTTATAGCCAAAGAGTGAGACGCTAGAAGATCATGACTGACTTGGGTGGATGCTCATATTGTAGATGTGTTCTAATTTCATGTCAAAGTGGTTTAGGTTTGAGAAGATATTAATTCTTTGCAAGTCTCATGCTTTATCTAATGTTTTTATAAATCTGGTCTGCATAGTGTTTCTGCAGAAGCTGTGATATATCATATTTGTGACTCTTGTTTGAGGACAGACTCCTATGGAAGCAGCTGTTTTTAATTGCAAAAGAGTCAACTAACACTACTGTCTTTCCATATAACATGGCAGTAAATGCATTCAGGGTCCCTTAAAAGCCTGTTAGAGAATGAGAAAGGAGGACAGATTTTTTTTTATCAATTTCATTATGCCACCTAATCTTTTTTGATTTACCTCTAGACTCATATCATATTAGCAAGAATTTTCCCAAGGTGAAACATCCATTTTTTTAATAATGAGGGACTCAACCTTATTTGCATATTGTTTATTTAGTATTTACTTGATTTGTGTAGCATTTACACATTAGGTTCAATTCTTTCAGATGGTCTTGGTTTTGCTTCCCCTGAGGTTATAATTTCTTCGTGTATTTTCTCCCTCCCAACTTGAAAAATATCAAATGCCTCCTTGATAATCATTTTTCCCTATCAAGACACACCCTACCTACCCTTTCTCAGCCCTGCTTCTTCCTTGGGACAGTGAAAAAGACTTGGGAGGACATAGAAGACATCTCCTGCCGAGACTTTATAGAGGAGTATATCACAGCTTACCCCAACCGGCCCATGGTGCTGCTCAAGAGTGGCCAGCTTATCAAGACTGAGTGGGAAGGCACATGGTGGAAGTCCCGGGTCGAGGAGGTGGATGGCAGCCTAGTCAGGATCCTCTTCTTGGTACTGTTCTTCCCTAGGGTTTTGGAGGCAGGGGTTGGGGTGGAATGGGAGAGCATAAGAGGCAATAAGGATGATTTTATAGCTACTACATAATTTTTCTCTCTGTTTTCCTCCTATCTGTTCTGTTTTGTGTCTAGTTTTACTTTGTCCTTTTTGTTCATCTGTGAGTGGTTATTGAAAATAAATTCCCTCAATTTAGGATAACGCTAATCGGCATGGTGATGGGGTTTTTTTTCTTTCCCCCTCCTTCTAGGAATATTCACATTGCATGTAGGTACAGAGAATGCTGCTAGTTCCATTTGTCCAGGTTAAGGTTTTGGTGGCATAGTGGGACAAAAAAGGAGTCAAGGAATTGGAGGTCCTGATATTTCAAGGCCCAATTTAACTGTTAGATGTTATGTACCTATCTGTTTTGTCCTTCTCACACTTTTCTTAGAACTATAGTTTTTCTCTGAGCTATCTCAGTCAGATGTTTCTAAAGCCTTAGGATTCTTGTCACACTTTTTATACTCAGTATAAACATTTGTCTCTCCTGTAATTTCTTAAACAAGGAATATGTGTTTGTCTTCTTTATATTCTTGATTCTTGTCATATAAGTTTATTGAATAGGTAGCGAATTCAAGGCTCATCAGGGAGATTTCTCTCAAGGAAGTGACAGGATAGATTCTAGCCTGTAACTCATTTCCATCCACTCTTCCTCCCAATCCTTCAGGATGACAAAAGATGTGAATGGATCTACCGAGGCTCTACACGTCTAGAGCCCATGTTCAGCATGAAGACATCCTCAGCTTCTGCACTGGAGAAGAAGCAAGGAGGACAGCTTAGGACACGTCCAAATATGGGTATGTCCTGAAAGATACCCTGGGGGAGAGAAGAAATGGGCAAACCAGCAAAGGAGATTATATACAGTGGCTATTGCCTTTGTCAGGATGACACTACTGATTCACTAGAAACAGGACAAGTGCCCTGAGTGGTTTCCAGTAGTGGTGATGGATTTGTAGTGCTGTCGTGCTGTGGCTCTGGGTCATTCTAAACAGCCACATAAAAATCTGATGCTTAGGTTAGAGGTATTGGTAGTAGTAGTAACCTCTGTTACCCACATGAGGATTATATGCTTTGGGTTATCTATGGTCAGTTTTCTTAAAGCCCAGACTCTTTTTGCTTTTTATATGTTCCTGGCAGACTTTCTGATTGATTTTTCCTAACAACATTAGTTGTTCTAAGAATGCAATTTTTAAAAAATCTCACCCAAGTATAAAATAATTACTAATGTAAATCATTTCAAGCAGGAAGATAAAGCCCTATTACCGAGGTCAAATCCAGCCTGTGGCAGTATTCACACTCATTGGTATAAATAATGAGAACTGACAGTCTAAGCACTTAACTCAAAATGTTTCTATTGGTGCTGTTCATATTACATAAATAGAGCATCAGGTGTGTACATGAATATAAGTGAGACTGCTGTCTTTCTCAATGACCAATTTCCTTTTTCCTATAGGTGCTGTGAGGAGCAAAGGCCCTGTGGTCCAGTACACCCAGGATCTAACCAGTACTGGAACCCAGTTCAAGCCAATGGAGCCTCCACAACCTACAGCCCCACCTGCCCCACCTGCTGCACTCGCCCCACCTGCTCCACCTCTATCCCCCCAGGCAGGTGACAGTGAGTGAGTGCTGTTTCTTCTTTTTCACCAGTTTCTTTCATATTGTATTTTCTGTATCCCTTACTATATGATCTCTACTCTCCTAGAAATTTGGAAAGCCAGCTTGCCCAATCTCGGAAACAGGTAGCCAAAAAGAGTACGTCCTTTCGTCCAGGATCTGTGGGATCTGGTCATTCCTCCCCTACATCCCCTGCACTCAGTGAAAATGTCCCTACTGGGAAACCTGGGATCAACCAGATGTATAGGTGAGAAAATCTCAGGCTCTCTGTTGGGGGGTTGGCAGTGTGGACTTGAGTGGTCACAGTATAGGGAGGTGGGAGGTTCCTTGGCTCCAGGGACTTAGTTGTTATGACATTGAGGAGTTTGGACTTGAAAGTGTAACCTCGGAAGTTTCCAAGAAACAGAACATAACAGTAATTGAATTACAAGTCAGGTGCCTAGAAATACAGAGTCACCAGAAAGTCATTTGTTAACTTTCTCATTGAATGTTGTGTCACTGTTGGTCCAGTAAAAAGGGAACGGTACAGCCTCTTTCCTTGAATCATTGGAGTTAATAAGGACATTTATAGGACCTGTAGCAGGAAAAAAAGCATTAGTAGAAACCTGGACTCCACTTCCATAATTCACAGGCCAAAGAATTTTAGGAAAAGGTACACTGTTAGAGATATTGTCAGCTAGTAAAGAGTAACCAGGCATTTGTTGTCTTGAGTTGGTAAGGCAAGGAAAAATCTGACTTTCTTGTGTTATCTTTAGCTTCAAGAGCACGGCTATTTGAAAGATCAGAGAAGTGGCTGAGCCAGCTAGAGGGGTAATTATGCAACAGAGAGGTCCTGTTGCCATCTTATTTGATCTCTTGCATCTTATTTGCAGATCCCCTTTAGGCTCAACAACTTCTGTCCCAGCACCCCCAACACCTCCAGCCCCGTCAGCCCCACCTGCCTTCCATGGCATGCTGGATCGTGCCCCAGCAGAGCCCTCCTACCGTGCTCCCATGGAGAAACTTTTCTACTTACCTCATGTTTGCAGCTATACTTGTCTGTCTCGGGTCAGACCTATGAGAAGTGAGCAGTACCGGGGCAAGAACCCTTTGCTCGTCCCATTACTTTATGATTTCCGGCGGATGACAGCCCGGCGCCGAGTTAACCGCAAGATGGGCTTTCATGTTATCTATAAGACACCCTGTGGTCTCTGCCTTCGGACAATGCAGGAGATTGAGCGCTACCTTTTCGAGACTGGCTGTGACTTCCTCTTCCTGGAGATGTTCTGTTTGGATCCATATGTTCTTGTGGACCGGAAGTTTCAACCCTATAAGCCTTTTTACTATATTTTGGACATCACCTATGGGAAGGAAGATGTTCCTCTATCCTGTGTCAATGAGATTGATACAACTCCCCCACCCCAAGTGGCCTACAGCAAGGAACGAATCCCAGGCAAGGGTGTTTTCATTAACACAGGCCCTGAATTTCTGGTTGGCTGTGACTGCAAGGACGGGTGCCGGGACAAGTGAGTTGGTAGGGAATTGCCAGCCCTGCTTCCAACTTTGTTACGGTTGCCTTTCTTAACACCTCTTCCTTTGTCTTACATCTGCATGCCTTTCCTCCTCTCCCCACCTCCCTTTACTTCCTTACTCAGCTGGGTCTTCTGCCAGAAGGCCTCCATGAGAGCCATGAGGTAGAGAGGCTGGGGTCCGACTTGCCCCACTGCATGACCCTAGGCACATGTATTCTGTGTTTGTTTCTCTGATTCTCCTCCTTTTTGTTTCCCTCCATCATGCTTTCAGTCGCTACTTCATTCTCTGTCTCTATTTTACTGTCACTCTGTCATGTTCTTACTCTTATCTTTTCCTTTTTCATTCACATGTATGAGGGAAGAAAAATTTCACTACCTCATTCCCATACTTTTATTAGTACGTCTTGCTTCTGAAGAAGGTGTCACAGCTTTAGCTATTATACTCGTTCCTCTTATACAGGTCCAAGTGTGCCTGCCATCAGCTGACTGTCCAGGCTACAGCCTGCACCCCAGGGGGCCAAATCAACCCTAACTCTGGCTACCAGTACAAGAGACTAGAAGAGTGTCTGCCCACAGGGTAAGTAGTCAGGGGAAAGTAGGGCACCTCAGAGACTGAATTCTTATTTTTCTATGCTTATGGGAATCATCAGAATTCTAAAATGTGGAACTAGAAATAGAATAACTGAAACAGGCAATTTATCAGTGAAATCTTATTTACTGAATTCCCAGCATACATTTCTCCCTTCGGTTTTCCTTGAATTAAAAGCATGTATGGCCTAGATTGAATAACACATAGCAATTTTCTATTCAGTAAAAGATTATCTTAATTTCATAGCTGTATGAATATCTTAACAGATTGTGGGTTATAGCAAGTAAGATGTGTTCAGAGGGGTGAAGTAGGCAGTAGGCAGGGATCTAATTATATAGAACCTTGTAAATCAGAATAAAAATTAGAATCAAATTCATGGTGTAACAGGAAGTTGCTAGAGAATTTTAGGCCGGCAGATAATGTGATCTGTCTTTTGAAGATTACTTGACTTCTTTCTTTATGGAGGACAGGTCTTAGGACAGCACAAGTAGAATTTGGAAGACTACTTAGGAGATGATTACAGGAAGATAAGTGAGAGATGGTGGTTGCTAGGGCTTGTACTAGAAGGAAGGTGGCAATAGAGATGAAAGAGGATAGACTTGGAATGCTTTTGGAGATAGTACTATAAAACTTGATAGATTGAGAAAGTTGGGGAGAAGGAGCAGAATTAAGAACAAGTTCTAAATATTATACTTGAGTAACTAAGTAAGTGTGCTTTTTACTGAGATGGAAGATTAGTAGAGTTGCAAGTCTGAGTGGAATTCAGCTTCTGTTCTGGCCATGTTGTTGGAGGTGCCTGTTATGCAATACAAGTGGAAGTGTCAAAAAGGCATTGAGATTTCTAGAGAGAAGTGTAAGAGTTAGACATAAAAAATTAGGAATCATCAGCACAGGAGTGGTATTTAAAGCCTGAATGAGTTTATCTAGGGAGAATATTGACAGTAGAGAAGAGGCGGCGGCCCAGGGGTAAGTCCTGCACTCTCCAGCTACAGATTGGATGGAGGGGAGCCAACATGTGAGATTGACAAGGACAGGTCAGGGGAAGAGGAAGACCACTGTACTGTAATGTGGTAAATTGGTTATATATGAACATGGAAACTAATAAGCCTAGTGCTCAAGATATGTAATTAGCAGAGAGAACAAAAAGGAGAAAATGCGTAAGTGAAATAATTCAGGAATTTTCCCATAATTGAAGGGTCTCTGTTTCCAAATTGAAAAGTCCAATTAGGTCCCAGCATTATGGATGAAAGTAGATCCCCATAAAATACATGATAATAAAATGCGATCATTGTGTCCACAGAACTCTGAGGAGAAAAAGAAAATCGTAAACACTTCTAGAGAAGAAAGGTAGACCACAAAAAAAATTAGAAATCAGATTGATTTCAGCCTTCTCAAAATAACATGTGGAAGCTAGATGGCAATTAGGGAATTTATTCAGAATTCTAAGGGAAAATTACTTCCTACCTGGATTTCTAAACCCAGGCAAGCAATCAATTAAGTGTCAGGATAAGCTAAAGACATTTTTAGGTATGAAATACCTCAAATTTTTCCATTATTCCCCTTCTCAGAAATTTACTGGAAATGTTTGCCAAGATAACAGTAACAAGGAACAAAGGCATACTCATCCAGGAAACAGAGGATCCCACTCAAAAGTGGAGTGAGGGGGTCCCACAGATAACAGTGAAGTAAAGGGAGCTTTCAGGCTGACAGCTGTGCGCCAGATTTAGAGAAACAGAGTGTGAGAACAGGTCAGATCTGGCTGCAAGTCAGACTTCAGAAAATTGGGTTTGATAGAAAACCCGCTGTGTCTGAGTATCTTGAGATTGAGACTTGGGAAATCAGGAAATGAATTTGTGCTGAATGCATATGGAAAATTAAGCAAAGGAAAAGACAGTTGTGAGCTTTAGCTGCATCTCTGTATCATTTATGTTTCAATTATAAACAAAAATGTGAATCTTGTAACAATGTTTAAATAGTGCTGGGTGGTAGGAGTGTTCGTATATCTCTTCACATGTGTGAAACTTTTCAGAAAAATACTTCGAAATAACCACAAGTGATACATCACTCCCTTGCTTAAAACTCTTTAATTGCTTCCACTGCACTTTGGATTTTATTCTAACTCTTAATCTTGGGTCACAAGACGCTGTATTATCTAGCCCCTCTTCTCTGTCTCCCTCCAAAACTGTCCGACCACACTGATACTTTTCAGCTTCTGGGTCCGGCTCACCCAAAGGCCTTTGTACATACTGTGCCCTCTTGTTGGCATCCTTCTACTGTTCTCTCTGTGTGGTTATCTTTTTCAACCTTGAGCTCTCAGCTTTAATCTTACCTCCTCAGAGCTTTCCTGTTCACTCTAAAACTAAGTCATTTTCACTCCCTTAATTCTCTCATTGACCACTCTGTTTGTATCCTTTATAGCATCTGTGACAACTTTGTTGACTCTTCTTGCTGTCTTTTCTATTAGAATGGAAGCTCCATGATGGTGGAGACCTTCTCTTTCTTGCTCACAGCTGTATCACCAGCAGTTGACTTATCCAGTGCCTGGCACATAGTAACCACTCAAATAAATTTTGTTGAGTGAGTGACATTCAGTATATCTACTGAGTCTCACATGGTGAGATTAGACCTGAGTTCAAATTTATTTGAACTGCCTTTGTTCCTTCCAAGCTGATCTTGTTTTTATCAGCTATCAACAGAGTATGTGAATACTAACACCTCCCCAACCCTAGGGTGTTTTAAGGAATCTGACAGTTGTTTCTTGATGTGGTGCTGGTTATATGGTATGTTCAGTTTGTGAAAACTCACTGAACTTACTGGCTTAGTGTATACTTTCCTCTATGTATAATATACTTTAACAATTTTTTAAGTTAAATAAAACACTGTTAAAGGGTTGCTTTGAGGATGGAATAAGAGAATATACATGAAGTATCAGCATAGTACCAAACACAGAGTGTATGTTCAGTAAACAGAAACTGCGCTTACCATCTTTATCCAGAGGGATATGACTGTTATCAACCAATTAATATTTCCAAAAGTAAATGTCTTCCTAACGTTTAATAACAGAAAAATAAGAAGTAAAATCCTTATACTGAGCAAAGTAGAGCAGAAACATCAATACCTATAAAGGTGACAGGTTTCTCAATATGACTATATTAACTTCTTTTAATGTTGATATTTGCTGGATTCTCTGATTGACTCCAGTAGTTTTTTTTAAAATAATTTTTAAGCTGTTAAATTCCTTAAACTAGATAGAATATGAGCTCCCTGAGAAACTGACCTTTCAATTGTATTCCCAATGTCTAGCATAGCTCTTGGAGTTCAATAAATGTTCTCTAAATACAAGAATGAAAATCGACTTTAGTTTGTCCTCTTTACTCTTTCAGTATCTGTTAATGGCTTCTGTTTTTCTCATTTATCTTCATTTTATGCATCTACTTCTACAAATTGACATAGCCTAGCTACTTATTTTAATAGCTCTTAATCGTATTCACATCATAGTTGCTTAGCTTACTCCAGGTATTAGGCATTCTGTATTCACTGTTAACTCACTGTTACTCACTGCTGTAAATATCTGTGTAAATCACTTTTCCCCCTCTTTGAAATACTTTCTTGGGCTGTATTCCCAAGTGAATCAAATAGCATAGGCAGTTCAATATTCAATAAATCTGCTCACTTCAATCATTACCTAGTGAATAGTGGTGCTGTGGTGATCATTTTGATTGATTTCATTGTAAATTCCTCCTAGAGTTTATGAGTGTAACAAACGCTGCAAGTGTGACCCAAACATGTGCACAAACCGGTTGGTGCAACATGGACTACAGGTTCGGCTGCAGCTATTCAAGACACAGAACAAGGGCTGGGGTATCCGCTGCTTGGATGACATTGCCAAAGGCTCCTTTGTCTGTATTTATGCAGGTTGGTAATGAAATGAGAGGACTGTTTTCTGGTGCTAAAATGTGGGAAATTGAATCAGAGACAAGTTGAACCTAAAAACAAAATGCTTGATATGTGAATTGGGAGAAAGAGGAGGCCAGGATTTTCTTCTGTAAAGAGCATGTCAAGTGATGAGCCTGTCTTGATGGACCAGGGAGGGACAAAAGTTCTTCATAAGGACAAGAATGAGAAGGGATGGAGTTGTGGATGTGATGATGTTTCAGAGGAGAGGCATGATAGTAAAGTCCCACACCACTATCTTCCACCCAGACATCTATTAGCATAGCTGAGAAATCTCTTTTGGTAAACAAAGAGTAAGAATGGGAAAGCAGGGTGAGATTTAAAACTACAGAAAGCTTCCTATACTCTTACTGTAATTACAGCAGTGAGGAGGCTATCAAGAAAGAGAAGTGAGAGAACATAATGAAGGCATTTGACTCTGCTGATGGGCTGGATATTGATTGAATGACCCCTGTTCTTTCTAAAAGATCCTCATAACCCTGGAAGGCCTTTAATTCTCTTCATTCCCAGGCAAAATCCTGACAGATGACTTTGCAGACAAGGAGGGCCTGGAAATGGGTGATGAGTACTTTGCCAATCTGGACCACATCGAAAGTGTGGAGAACTTCAAGGAAGGATATGAGAGTGATGCCCCCTGTTCCTCTGACAGCAGTGGTGTAGATTTGAAGGACCAGGAAGATGGCAACAGTGGTACAGAGGACGCTGAGGAGTCCAACGATGATAGCTCAGATGATAACTTCTGTAAGGATGAGGACTTCAGCACCAGCTCTGTGTGGCGCAGCTATGCTACCCGGCGGCAGACCAGAGGCCAGAAGGAGAATGGATTATCTGAGACAGTTTCCAAGGACTCCCGCCCTCCAGACCTTGGGCCCCCACATGTTCCTGTCCCTCCATCAATTCCCGTAGGTGGCTGCAATCCACCTTCCTCTGAAGAGACACCCAAGAACAAGGTGGCTTCGTGGTTAAGCTGCAATAGTGTCAGTGAAGGTGGCTTTGCTGACTCTGATAGCCATTCATCTTTCAAGACTAGTGAAGGTGGGGAAGTCCGGGCTGGGGGAGGCAGAGGGGAGGCTGAGAAGGCCTCTTTCTCAGGGCTGGGCTTCAAGGATGAGGGAGACATCAAGCAAGCCAAGAAAGAGGTAAGTAGTGGCAGAAAATTCTGAGAACAGTGGCTTTTGTGTAATTTTGGCACAGTAACAAATGATGCACTCTCACCATGAGTCCTCACATGTAGATTATTTACTTGATGGATATCATTTTAAATGTATTTTCAATGCTATTGAAACTTAACCACATCACAGGTGGTGAACCATGTCTCATTGTCCTTGTATCCTTGTAAGAGTCCACCCATAGTGTTTTCCATGAACATTTTATGCCCTATCATTAGAAAGAGTTAAAGACCCTTCCCAGGGAGATTTCCTGAAAAAAAATGTGATTGTTACTGTCAAGTTGCATAGTAATTTCTCCACATACATCCCACTTTAAATAGTGTACCTTTCACTGGCTAATGTCTTTGGAGGTCATGAGGTGAAGTCTAATTGTTGAATTTGTTACCTAGGACCACGAAAACATTTAACCCTTCATTACTCTTTTCCAGGAGCCTGATGAGCAAAACAAGATGTCAGTGTAAGTGTCTCACTTTTTGACCTATTTCTAAATCTGCCTCCCCTCGAGCCTGCAAAAACCTAAGCAGCAGCCAGTAACCTGACCCACTCTCATTCCTTCCTGTGTATCAGAGTTACTGAAAGCTCTCGGAATTATGGTTACAGTCCTTCTCCCGTGAAGCCTGAAGGACTTCGCCGCCCACCTAGTAAAACTAGTATGCATCAGAGCCGACAACTTATGGCCTCTACTCAGTCCAACCCTGATGTAAGTGGCCTCCTTTCTCAAGCTGTACCTTATCCAGCCTTCTGTTTTATTCAGTCTTAGTAAAGGAACATTCTCGTCATCAGGTCCTTCACCATAATTAGGTTTTTTCTCGATTCTTTGGTCTTGACTTCCTGCCTCATTTTCCTTTATCCAACATAGTCTTGCTCTTGCTATACGCTCAGCCCATTCCTGCCCAATCACAGGTAAGAGCATGGACTTGAAAGGGCCCTCTCTTCTTCCTTCTCATTTTTCTGTTTCCCCAGGATGTTCTGACACTGTCCAGCAGCACAGAAAGTGAGGGGGAAAGTGGGACCAGCCGAAAGCACACTGCTGGTCAGACTTCAGCCACAGCAGTTGACAGTGACGATATCCAGACCATCTCCTCTGGCTCTGAAGGGGATGACTTTGAGGACAAGAAGAACATGTCTGGTAGTCTGAAAGAATTTTCAGGGTAGTAGGAAAGAAAAGTTGAGATAGAGGATTTTTTAAGGGAACTACAGAAGGGGGGCATATTTAGATGCTGAGTTGAAGCATCTCTGGGAGGGGCTCCCTGACAAATCTTTTATGTTGTTTGACATAACCCTTCCTCTCTTTCCAGTTACAACTTTTCACCCTTAACTCCTTTATCCAGCAGATCTAATCCTGCTGGAAACACTGCCACTTAAGATCTTTGGCTCAGAGCCCTAGCTTGTTGATATTCCTGCGCTGCAAATGGGGGAATGAAAATGGGGGTGGAATAGCCAGTCACAAGGTGGGGTGGGTCCTGATCCCATTCCCTTTCCTGTCCAGGTCCAATAAAACGCCAAGTGGCTGTAAAATCAACCCGAGGCTTTGCTCTTAAATCCACCCATGGAATTGCCATCAAATCAACCAACATGGCATCTGTGGAAAAGGGGGAGAGTGCACCTGTTCGTAAGAACACACGCCAGTTCTACGATGGTGAGGAGTCCTGCTACATCATTGACGCCAAGCTTGAAGGCAACTTGGGCCGATACCTCAACGTGAGACCCCTTTCCCTCACCTCTGAAGACTGGGTTACCCCATGGTCCTCAAATACCTTGTTCTTCTAACGCAACTGTGTAAACCCACCTTTTCTTGTCATAAATTCTTGATCTCAGAGGACCTTAAAGGGGTAGCTTTCTTCTAAAATTTCTGTTATTAAGGGGAGGATCATTTGGGGTTGTTTTTCATCCAATTCTCACTTGTTCCACAAAACCAGGTTTTTTTTCCTTGGTTCTTATTCAGTCCTGTCCTTAAACTTATAGCACAGTTGCAGCCCCAACCTGTTCGTCCAGAATGTCTTCGTGGATACTCATGATCTTCGCTTCCCCTGGGTGGCCTTCTTTGCCAGCAAGTAAGAGGGAGTTAGGAAAGGGGATGGTTGGGTAGGAAAAGCCCAAGCCTGGGGAGGGACAAAGACTATGAAAGTTCTCGGGCCCCTCCTCCCTCTGATCTGGCTCACCTGAACACTCCGGAAGCCCAGCACCAGCCCCAGGGCATTGCTTTCTTCACCACTCTCCCTCTTTTCCTTCCCCGTCAGGAGAATCCGGGCTGGGACAGAACTTACTTGGGACTACAACTACGAGGTGGGCAGTGTGGAAGGCAAGGAGCTGCTCTGCTGCTGTGGGGCCATCGAATGCAGAGGCCGTCTTCTTTAGAGGACAACCTTCCGAATCTTCTGAACCCTTCCTGAACTGTTTTCCAGAACTGGGTCTTCCTGACTGTTGAACTCTGACCCAAAAGTCTGCAGTTTAACTACTCCCCCAGCTCCTCAGAGATAGAAATGGGGATTCTGGATCAGAAGACCCCTTGCAACATGGTGCTAGCAGGCAGGGTCCCTCCTCCACCTCCTAAGGCGCCGGGGGTGAGGGGAGGTTACCGCTCTTAACCTAAGCCTGACATCCCTTCGGTCCTCCTGTTGCTCATGCCTCCTAACTTAACATCTTGTTCAAGTGTTCATGCCTCTAAGGGACTTTATTCCTGGAGTGAGGGCTCTGTATTTACTTTCCCTGGTTTGTACTGTTTCTTGTAAGTCTTTCAACAAGATGTTAAAACCAAAATTGTGATTTGGATTCTCTGCCTCAGCTCCTATACTCTCAATTCGGGGTCTCTCAATAAGAGGTCTGTCCTTCCCTCCCCCTGACCCATCCTTCCCAATGGGCAGCAGTCATTAATCTCATACGTTCTCTACCTTGGCTCTCTCTTATTTGCCATGTGAAATTTAGGAAAGAAAATGTTACATAACTGTGAGAAAGACATGAGGAAGACTAGTTTATTTAGTTGACCCCCGCCTTCTCAATTCCTAATAGTCTCAAACACTTGTTGCCATGTTTTACTTAATCTTTAATATATTTTAATTAAAAAATACTTTTAACAGTACATTTTGGTCTTAAGTGGTCCCTCTGCTGAAATGCCAGGTGCTAGCTGTAATTCTGGCTTTAAACCCAAAATCCCGAATGTTTAATAAATAAAAAGTACAACTAGTTGCCATTCTACTCCAAACCAGCTAGCCTAGGGGAAAAGGCCAGAGAAAGGAGGCAGTTGGATCTTAGACCTGTGACTAGGGGAACAGCTAGCAGAGAAAGAGCACAGGCTGACTGTCAGCAGTCCCCAGGATGGCCCCACATTTTGGCAGAGGTAGGGTAAGGGTCATGTGTACCCTCCTACACTCAATTCATTTGTATCTGAGGAGGGAAGAAGTTAAGTCAGCTTTGGTTTCTGGCCCGACTTAGGGAGCTTATAGAAAGGTGAGCCTTGGTCCAACTTTGGCAGAATGAGGCCCACAAATGGGACGGTAAGGCACGACCCTGGCTCTGAAAGTCAAAGAGTCAAAGGCGAATAGCTAGGGCCAAATTCTGAAGAATAAGGAATGTGAGTTGTAACTCTCCCACCCCTATAGCTGAGTAAGGGTCTCAAAAGCAATGGAAAGGACAACTTAGAAAATAGAGAGGAAAATAAGACTATCCCCTCTCTAGCAAAGATAAACCAACCTCCCCTGTACCTGGTGATAAGCTGGTTGAAATTTGGTTTAAAGGCAACTGGGTGATAAGCAGGGCTTTCTCCTTTCTCCCCAGAACTTAAAGCAACCCCATGGGGAAGGTCCTTGGCCTTATGCATTAATCTGAGGGGCAGCAGGGACACAGTTCAATCATTCTTACGATGGTTATTGAGGATGGGGTGGCCATTGGCAAGGATCCGACTCTTTGCTCCTCCCCCAGCTGCAGCTTCGTCCCCCTCTGAACTCTCTGTTTCTTCCCGGTCGCTGCGTTCGTCTTCTACCAGCTGTGGAAAGGGATTGAGAAGGGTTACACTATGTCATCAATCCCCTAAGGGCTGCCTCTGAGCAGGCTTGTTCTGGCTGTACCCAGCGCCCCACAGTAGTTTTGGGGAGGATTACTGGTATGGGAGGGAGTTCGGGCAGTGTCTAGAGTTGATGGTAATAGGGCCTATAAAATGGGGACAGAGCCTTACCTTTCCAGTTATGAACTTGTGGGCCATGCGCAAAATGAGGTAAGCCCAGAAGATATGCAGCATCTGTAGCACTCCCATCATGGAATTGAAGAAGTAATAGCCAAAGAAGGCAGGATAGAGCTCCAGTGGGTACACCACAGTGCAGTGCAGTATCCTGGAGACAAGAACACAGAAATGGAATTGTAGACACAGAAAGGATGGGGTTGAGATGGAGGATAGATAATGGGAAGTAGGGGATGAGGGGATGAGGCAAGACTCCTGATTTCTTGAGAACAGGAGTATAGTGTCTCCTACTCACCAGAAGGGCAGGATGACCAGTCGGGTGATGATGAAGACAATGGCGAAGACGATGAAGATGTTGTTGCAGGTGTTTTTCCAGCCCGCATAGTTAAACATCTTGGCTGACTGTATAGATAGTCCCCATCCATCATCATGGGTGCCTGACTCCCATACACAGTCACATGTATACCCCGTTACCACACTGGCTCTGCGCCCCTACCTCCTTGGTCCCAGGAATGTCAACCCTCCACCAAAAAACAAATTCAGAGGGACAGGAGAACCTGCACCAGGGTCTCTAGGTTTGAAGAAGTACCCAGGAAGCCTGACCTCAAGCAGGTAGTCAGAAGAGTCATGCAGAGCCATGATAAGAGTTCCCGCTCGTATATAATTGGCAAACCAGGAGAAGCTGATGAGAATGATGGTGGCCACATGGTGGATGATCTGTTCCTTGAAATCCTGAAGAAAAAATACAAGCTCCAAGGGACTTTTTCCTGACCTCCAGCCCCACTGTCTCCTCTACCTCCCTCTTAAAGTTTCCCTTATCCCACAACTCCAGCCAAATTGCCCAGAGATCAAAAGGGAGACTGTTCATCTCAGGGATTGATTTTGGCCCCTAAGCTTAGTGACACAGCCCCTTGACCCACCTTTCGCTTGACATCAGAGGCAATGCTGAAGAGCAGGGACCAGTAGAAGGAAAGTTCGATCATGTAGTACCAATACTGGGAAGGGATGGTGCTCTGAGAGGAGAGAGAGAAAGGTAAAGGACCCCAGTGCAACTAAGCCCAAGGGTCTCACCTCTCCAAACCCAGTCCCTCCAGCACCTGAGGTCATGTTTAGCATCGTGACTCCAGTCCCTTCTGCTACATATTCCAGAGATCATCTCTGAAGGGTGTATATGTCCTAGTCCTATCCTACACTGATTCTCCTGATGACCCCCATATAAGGAATCAGGACACCCATCTCATACCTGTATGGGATATCCCTCCCAGACTTTCTTCATGTCATAGAACCAGGGTTTCTGCAGAGGAAAGTGAGAGGTTGAGAGGAGGAACCCAAACTCTCTGGGCTCACCCCACCTTGCCAGAGAACCTACTCCTAGTAATCCCAACTCACATCCACAATGACAGCCATGCCAGCAATGAAGGCAATCAGGTAAAATGTGAATCTCCAGCTGGAAGAGAAAGTGGAAATGGCTAGGCAAGTGGGTTGGGAGAATAGCCAGCCCTCCAAAATCCTCTAAATATCCTCTCAAGAATACTGCCAGTCAATTAAATTCCCCTCCTCACCTGGGTATAGTCTCCCTGCAGACAGCCATGGCCCAGCCCTCCCAGCAAGATACAGCAGATCTGCCTCTGCCACCCGGCCTCTCTTGCCCAAACCTCCCCTACCTGGCTTCTCGGAACTTCTTGAGGAGACTGGGCCGGTCCTGGTTGCGGCGGCGGCGGAACCAGCGCTCTACCTGGCGGCCAGAGAGCCCACTCTGCCGTGACAAAAGCTCTACCTCCACCTGTATGTCGTGAAGCAGCCTGTTACATTCAACCTCAGAACCCAGCAGCACCCCAGCCCTTCCACCCTCTCCCAGTAATAACAAGTCAGCACCACTGCCTTCCCATCTCTTCACCCACCAAAGCTAGCATTCCACCCAAACCTGCACTTTCCCTTCCCCTCCCCACCAGAACTCTGTAATTCTGAACACAGCAGGGTCTGCAGCTCATACCTGTTTGGGCTGCTTGCCGCTGGTCAGGTAGAAATGCTCCAGAGTGGGGTTGGGAGGTGCCCGCAGCCGAGTTTTCTCCTTTACATTCAGGAGGGAGGCCAGTGGTGTAGCCACATAACTAGGGAAGGGATATGAGTGAGAAGTGTCTGGCTCTCTAGAAGGCCCTCAATCTCTTGGCAGTCTCTAAGCTGAGAGAGGAAAAGACTGCAAGCTCAGGCAACTCTATCCTAGGCCTCAGTTTCCCAGCAACCCCCTCTCTGGTCAGCTTAGGCTGCCTATAGCTAACAAAGACGTCTGTGTTCACTAGTGACCAGGAGGGGTGGAGGATAAGAACAAATAACCATTGAAGGAAAGGGCCTGGGGGTGCTGAACCCTCAGGAAAACAATGCTGCCTTTAGCTGGGCAGGGGGAGGGGGGACCCACACAGTAGGCAGGGACTGGGTGGCCAGAACACAGGGGTCCGGGACCAATTAAACAGCAAGAGACAACTTGAAGTGCAAGAAGCTGTGTGGCTGGCAGCCAGGGAAAGCACAGGGCTAGGCTGGTACGCTCACAGCTCAAAGAAGTATCGAATGATGAGGAAGAGTAAGGCCAAGGGTAGTGTGATATAGAGGTCTGAGGCTTTGGCGTAGACACGTCCATCTCGGTCTTCTAGATCAGCCCAGGTTAAGTTCACAGGCAGCCAGAGTCGTTCCCACCAGAAGTAGTCATACAAAGTCTGGAGCATCCTGGGAGAGGGGAGGGTAGAGGGCATCAGAGGGACCAGCTATGGCAGAAGAAATAAATGAAAGTTTTCATGGTATAACAAAAGGAGCAGGGGGCAGAGACTCAAGCTCTGGGTTCTGGTCCTGGCCATGTGGCCTTGGACAGATCAGCTTCCTCATCTGTAATATGGTGGCCTTCCAGTTACAACCTTTACTATTTACAGCAACCAGAGGTGATACTGACATCCCCTAGAAGTCCTTACTCCCTAGAATTAAGAACCTTAGGGTCTCACCATCATTTTGCTATTCCAAAATGGAGGCCAGGCAGGATCTGGCCCTAAAAGCTGTAGCCAACAATCTGAGTAAAACCAGAGGCACCCTCCCTTCCCCTCGACTCTCTAACCCCACCGTCAGCCCCCAAGCCAACCCACAGCTGGAAGCTTCCTTGCCAGGGAAGCCCAAAAACAGATTGCTGGGCTGGGGTAAACCTTTTCTCCTTCCTAAAACCCATCTGGGTAGCAGGTCCTTAGGGAAAACTAAGAGGTGAGAGTAAAGCAAAATTCCATCCCTAAATAATACTGAGCTTCAAGACAAGCAGTGGACAGCAAACTACTGCACACAAGATTAATACCCCATGCCAAGCCATCCAATCTCTACACACAGAACAGAAGAACCCTCTCTGAAGCCTCCTTTGAGAAACAGAGTGAAGGTCAGGCTGCAGAGAGTCAGGGATTACGGAACAGAATTGAGACAGACAACCAAGACATCTGGTAGAATTAGGACTTGTTTCTTATTAGGACTCATTCAGAAAACAAAATACTAGTCTGCAGGGGAACACCCACGAGAAATATCCTCAGCTTAGGAAAAGCTGCTGCTTTACACTCCCTGCCCCTTTTCCTTCACTGAAAGATAAAGGACAGAGGGGATGGTACCGACTATTTGGATACTTGAATGAGGGAGGGAATGGTCTTTGGCACATGAGAGGATAGCGGCTGCTTGGAGCTGAGAGAAGTAGCAAGATGGTCTGAAGAGTCAGTGCGAGCAGCACAGCACCTGGTTGGGAATCAGTAACCAACACCAGCATAATGACAAGGGCAATATTTTCCAGACTCCCTACCCCTCACCCTCCCGGGAGAGAGGAGAGGTGGTAGTATTCAGGCTGGCCCGACATCAAAGGAAGGTGGTCCCCTCCTGGCCAGGGAGGAAAGAGAGTGAGGAGACTGCTCTCCACTGAGCACTGAAGACCAATTGGTGCTGCTGGCTGAAGCCGATCAGATAGATCACAGCGGAGCTGGGCTGGTCTCCCGCGTGCTCCTCTGACAGCTCCACCCCAACACACCACAAAAGCACTTGCGAAATTCCTCTCAGCCTGTCACGGGTCAGTATTCCAGCTCAAGGACTTTACCCTCTTGTCCCCACTCCTGGTCACTGCTCTCTCGGATGAAATCAGAGTTCAGCACTGACAATAAAGGCACCCCAGTAACACATACACAGACACACATGCTCCAGGCCTCAGCTCCCAAGGGTATTGCTCCTTCCCCCTCTACCTTAGCCAAAATAAATATTTAATTAGCTAAAGGGATGAAAGCCTTTTGAGCTGAACAAAATTAAACATAATTATTCACAGTGGAACTTTACCCACACAACCAGGCACACACACACTTTTTTCCTAAAGAAAAGCTGAAGAAAACTTAGTAGAGAAAAGACATGGCAGAATGCCTAGAATGGTAGCACACCTATGGCTCTTCCTTTCCACCTTTGTCACTAACTAGATTGGAGGTAAGGAGATACACCAGACACAGTCACCTGACTGCTATGTTTCTTGGAATTCAACTTGTTCTCCCTGAGATCTAAAGCCAAAGGTACAGAAGGCCTGTACTGGACCCCATCCCCACCCTGGTCAGTGAAAAGTGGCAGGTAAGTTGCTCTCATCAGGGACGTTCAGAGGGCTGGCTTGGCATCCTACAGGGTGGGAGTGGAGCCCCTCTCCTTGACTCCTAGGGCTCAGGAATGTTTTATGCCAGTCTTCTCCCTAGAGAGAAGGTGAGGAGCTGGGGAGGTAGGCAGAGAAAGTGTCAGAGTGGCCAAGGGAAAGCACCTGGAGAGTGCAACTATCTCAACTCCACAAGATAACACCTACCTCCTTCCCACTCCATGAAGAAAGTGTGGAAGGTGGCATGAGGAGAGCCTGATGTGTCAGGAGTTCAGAAAGGCAGGTGAATGGGGGCTCTCACACCTGGGTTTCAGGCTTTCTGTGCCCACAGCCCTACTTTGCCACCCAGTACTTCCATTAACAGAGGAGCACTACCCTATCCCCACCCACCAGGGCCTAGCCCAGCAGGGAGAGGCTTCAGATTCAGCAAGGTCAGGACTTCTGACTTAACACGGGGGGAAGGGAAGACACCAGGGGCTCCCAGCAGGCCTCACTTTACATACCCCCACAGAACCAACGGGTCTGCCCAGGGGCAGTCCTGGTGGCTCCTCGGCATCAGCACACCAAGACAAGCAAGGGCTCTCAAACAAAAGGCAGGGGCAAGAAGAGGGGGTGTGTACTCAGGACAGGGGGAGATGTCAGTTACTTCTTTTCTGGCAGAGAAAATCACACCTACAGATATTTTCCACTCACTGACTTTACTCCCTCCCACACATGAGAAGACAATTAAAGAGTGTGTGTGTGTGTGTGTGTGTGTGTGTGTGTGTGTGTGTGTGTAAGGGGGGCCAGCAAAGTGGGTATTTCATGGGCATTGGAAGACAATTAAGGAGTGTGTGTGTGTGTGTGTGTGTGTGTGTGTGTGGAAGGGGGGCCAGCAAAGTGGGTATTTCATGGGCATTGGATTACCAAGAACTTGAACTGGTTTCCACCTAGTTTGCCCCAACTCTGACTGACCCCTCCCAGACTCTCATAGATAGATGAAAGGGGGTAAAGGTCTTCACGGGAGCCTGGAGACCCAGCAGCTGAGAGGGCAGAAGTTTCTAAGAAAGGTATCTCACAGACTTATGATAACAGTCCCACTGGCTCTCAGAGCTTGGAGAAATAACTGAGGAAAATTAAAATGGATCAGAACAGGAGAGAGTAACAAGGAGAGGGTCCCAGAGATTCCTGGTTTCCACTAAAGCCTGAGGGACTACAAAAAAGTGGAAGAGGATCTTCAATAGTCTTCCTTGTTGAAAACTTTCTTTTCAGGCAGCAACAGCAGGTCATGAACTAAAAGGCTGTAGCAACGGATGAAGCCAAGAGGTGTGTAATTCTCCAGGCTGAAGTGTAGGTCCCTAAATTTAGTTAGTCTGGGCTGCTCCATCAGAGGCCCCAACACATCCAAATACTGCATTTGACAACTGCCCCCAGGGGTAGGGAGCAACCCACAAGGCAGATGGGGGTGGTGTTGAAAGGCTGTGTGAAGGATCAGTCGGCCTGTGCCCAGCGACAGGGGAAGGAGAGGCCCTTCCTCCCAGGGGGAAAGCTGGCCAGAGGCTCCAGTGAAGGTAGTGGATTGTGGGGTACCAAGGGAGACCAGGAACTCTCTCTTTGGAACAGAGAGTCTGTCCAGGTCACTGTATGATTAGAGTCAGGCCCTGAGGGATGAGGCTGCAGACTAGTCCTTACCCTGAGGCTCCCCATCACACGGGCAGTTGGCCACCACATTCAAGCCCAGTCACCTGATTCTGGTATGGGACAGTGACCCTCCAACACAGATGTGGTGGTGACTGCCTGCCAGAGGCCTTCCCTGATTCAGTTCTCTGGGAAGAGGGTCTCATTCCATTCTTCAGGATCCTCAGAACCCCGATTCCTTGGCCTAGCAACTCAGGTTACTGAGACCAAGTCTTGAGGCCAGGAGTCTGGCATAGGGGGAGAGAAAAAACCCCGAGCTGAGGCCCGAGATCAGTGCCGCACACCTGCAATTAACCTACTTGCCAGAGAGGCTCTGGGCCAGTACTTGGCAAGCTGTGGCCAAGAAAACCAGTTTCACCAGCAGCTTCCCCCATCCCAGCCACACACCCCGTAACGGTATAGGAGCCTTAGCCTTGGGTGGGGGGGGGGCCGGGGCACACTCAGAGCCACTCCTTCCTGTTTCCCGTTAAGCACGTGGACGTTCTGACCTCCCCTCCCAGAGTGGGCACAGTGGGCGGGTAAGGAAAAGAAGCTAGACCCCCTCTGCCCTCCCACTCCAGCCACGGGACCCGTGCAGGCCAGGGGCAACGCCGCGGGCCCACTGCCGGCCTGGGGCTCTCGCGCCAGTGATCACCAAGCTCCTACTCCCCAGCAAGGGGGCGCCTGTGGCTAAGGCCCTCCTCGAGCAGCCCCCGCGTCCCCACCTCGCAGTCCCTACCTGTTGCCCAAAAGGGCTCTCTGGGCTCGCGGCGGCGCGCCCGAGAAGGCCAGGGCGCCTGGCCAGCCGGCCCTCGGCTGCGCTGGGGGCCTGGCCGCTCCCGCGAGGCGCTCCAGCCCGCCCTCCGCCAGGACCGCCGCCATGAGCGCCCGGCCGGAGGCCCCCTCTCCACCGCCCCGCGCTTGCGCCCGGGACCCCCCTCCTTTCCCAGCAGCCCTCCCCGGCCGAGGACCCCCTCCGCAGAGGCGCGCCGGGGCGGCCCCCAGTTCTCCCAACTTTTCCGCGGCCGCTCCCCGCCCCACCCCCGCGCGCCGCTCCCAGACGGGGGTCTGCACTCACTCGGCGGCGGCGGCGTCGCGGAGCTGGCCGGGCCGGGAGCCGCTGCTCCGTGTGCCCTCGTCCGCGCCCCGGGGCCCCTCAGGACTGGCTCGGCCCGCGCCTCTCCTCCCCCTTCCGCCCGCCCGCCGGCCCGCTCCCTCCTCCCCCCGGCCTCCTCCTCCCGCCGCCCGCTGAGCCCAGCCCGGGAAAGGCCGCGGGCGCCACAGGAGCTGGGGATGGGCGTGGGCCCGCGGCCGGCGGCGGGAGGGCGGTGGACCGGGCCTCAGAGCCAGGGCCCCGCGGCCGCGCCTGCTCCGACCGCGGCCCCGGAGAGGAGCGCCGCCGGGGGAAGGCGGTGCAGGCCCCTCCGGCCACTGGTCGCTCCGTGAGAGGCGCCGGGACGAAACCCTGCCCCCTCCGGCCCGCGACCTCAGCCCGTCCGCGGCGCCCCGTTCTCTCGGTCCGACCCACAGCCTCAGCGCTCACGTCCGGCCCCACGGGGCGGCGGTGGGAGGCGGGCGGCCTGGCAGCCGCGGGCGCAGCCCCGGGGAGCCGGTCCCGGGGGCCGCGCGCTGAGGCTGAGGGCCGCCCGGGGCAGCGGGCCCGTGGGTACGCGACAGACCCCCAGCGCAGAGCCGGCGGCCCTACCTCGGCCCCCGCCGTAAAACCCGCAGCGCTCACAGGGGAGCGCTGCAGAACCGAGCCACGATGGCGCACGCGCCATACTGTAGTAGGCTGAAATTGCCACCCCCCAACTACTGTAAAATGTATTTGAGTTTTCAATCTATACCACGTTTATTCATATCCAAATTCATATTTTAGAAACATTTTCCCTTAGTCTGGTAAAACTGGTGTTTTAGGAAGATGCAACATGTTTATCCAGAAAAACGGCCGTGACTTCTAGAATGGACAGAGGTTGACTGCGATGTGTTGGAGGGTTTGTTTGGAGAGAGAGAGCTACAGCTTACTCCACGTAGAGGTAACTTAATTTTTTACCTTGAAGAAATGTTGGCATTTTTATATGGTCACAAAACCTCTGACAGCAGCTTTTTCGTGACTTATCTAGTCAAGTTCAGGTGCTTTGATAGCTCTCGTAGGAAGAAGGGTTGACCTCCCACTAAACCAATTTGAGAGTTTGGTCTTCACCTAGGTAAGATTCTTTCCTGGGAGGCAGAGAGGCAGAAGCTGACTGATTTCCAAACTGTTGGTTTGCTTTTTGCAGTTGGACCCTGTGCGCAAGCCTGCCACTGGAGAAATGAGCCTTGTTGGCCATCTCACTGGAACCAGCAACCAAGAGAATCCTCACCCTTTTTAAGCTCCAGACCTGCCTGGTTTTCTGTTACAGAAACCTATCCAGCCCTGTTTTCCTTTGCCGCAGGCTGACCTCCTCCCATGTTAGCATAGTTTCTATCTTTCTACTCCTTCATAACTTTCCTTCCTTCAGCCGTCCAATTCAAAGTTCCCTCTGCCTCTCTGGAGTGCCCTCCCCAGTTTCCTTGTCTGATACACACCCACCCACTCGTTTCCAGCAGACTCCTGTGTCTCCTCTTTGGGCTCCCTTTAACTGCTCCCCACACTTCTTTTCTACTAGGACCCCTTTCTAACGGCTCCCCATACCTCTTTTAACTTCTGAATCCTTTTTTCAAGCAGTTTTCCTAGGTGCCAGGCTTTCCCATGGTCCCCACCAGACTTTTTAAATGATTCCTCAGAGGACTGAAGACAGTTAACTTTTTTTAAAGATAGCAGTGGGGAAAGGAAGTTTTGGGGCAGAAGCTATATAGTCAAGGCCTGAAAAAGAAGATAGAGGGTGTACCCTACCCCAGGAGACAATGGAGAAGGGGAAACTGGGCCCTGGGCAGCATTAGAGTGATGCTACCCGTTCTGTCAACATACATAGGACACACACAAATACACACACACCCTTAGGCTGGAACAGGAGATTTTAGTCACTGCCCTTCTGACCCATCCCCCACCATGCTAGGCTGGCATGGCCATGCCCACAGTGCCCCAAACTGTTAACAAAACTGTCTGCTTTACTGTGACCCACTTCCTCTACATGGGCCTCTGAGGTGTCCAGAGGGAGAGGACATCACCAGGCCTACAGAATAGCATTTAGGTATCTGGGCAGGCTTCTGGGACAGGAAAGACATGGACCCCCACTGTGGAAAGTGGTCAGGCTTTCCAGGTCAGGCTGGCTTGCGCAACTCAGAGGCCTGTTTGGGTAAAGGATTAGAGCCTGGCTAATACGTGAACGGACGGATCCAGGTATCGATCAGTTCTGGGGAGAAAAAGTTTCATAACAAGAAAAATAACCAGGAGGAGTTTCTATACATTCTGAAATCATGCAATGTAAAGTCTTCGCAGAAAAGCAATGTGTAGTTAGAGCTGAACAAGTATTCATGAGTCAACAGCTGAGGCTCTATATATTACTGCTTGTTCCCCTTTATCCCACAAAGAAGGACTCCAAATCAGCCATGCCTTCATCTGAGTGATGAAGAAAAAAAACACTGGATTCTGATTCCAAAACACAGCTTTGAGATGTCACTCAGTCTCCTTGAATCAGTAACAAGAGGGGTAGTAGACTGGGTCATCTCTAAGATCTCCAACTCTGAAATTTTAAATTTTAGAGCATGGGGGTGAAGGGTGACTAGTAAAATCTGGAAACAGCCTCAATCTGATTCTGGAGTGGAACAAAACAAAACCCCGGGACAAAAGAGATGAAATTCCACTGAGCTTTAGTGGAGCAATTGTAAATGCATCACAATCCTCAGGCTCCCAGGCAACAAGGACTACTCTCCTGCTGGGTGCCTGGGATTCTGCTGCCTTCTCCAAATTCAGCCTCACAGATCAGCCATAGTCCCTTGCAGAGACTTGGGCTGGGGAAACCCCCTTCATTTCTTCCTAGACCTACTTGGAACATGCACCCAAAAGATAAACTCTGAATTGTAGAGAAGGCGAAGGTGTGGGGACCCTGGATGTGGAGCCACTGTATTGCAACAACCCAGCCTAGGAAGTCTCCTGCAGGTGTCCTGAGGTCTGTCCCAGAGGGGTCCCTTGAGTACATGTCTACCTAAGGCTTTTCCCCTGACCCTGCCTGCCCACCAGGTCAACCTAGGAACCTGATGCCCTCAGCAAACTGCATTTTTCAGTAAGTGGACAGCTATCTCTGGGTGGAACCAGAGCCTGAGAGACCTTAAGTGGGCATGAGGGGTCTCAGAGCTCTCAGTGGGTTCTGATGCCCTCTTGTGGCAACATTGGTCATTGGCTAGAAGGAAGTTGCAGAGGAGAGCCAAGATTGGACTGGACTCCTTAGGGGAGACAAGTCACCTGTAATAACAGTTACCATTATAAAATAACATTATAACAATAGTTAACATTTTGACCTGTTCACTTACCACTCTGTATCTAACACTTCTAAAATGGTTTGCATATATTACTTTATTTCTCACAATAGCCTGTAATATAAACACTTGTTATCTCTGCTTTAACCATGAGCACAAAAAGGTTAAGGTAGCTGCCAAGGTCACACAGCAGATCAGAATTCTGAGTTTGAGGAATCTTGTTCCAGGACTTTTGCTTTTAATTACCATGCTGAAACAGTCCCATTTTCGTGGTTGCTAGGTAAAATATACAATGATCAGATTACAATTTCAGATAAACAACAAATAATTTGTTAGCCTAAATATATCCCATGAAATATTTGGTTCATACTTAATACCAACAAATTGTTTGTTGCTTATCTGAAATTCTAATTTAACAGGTGTCCGATATTTTTATTTACTAAATCTGGCAATCCAAATTTACAAGGCACTTTTCTTTGCCAATGCCATCACATATGTTACCTAATTTGATCTCCCAGGAAGCCTACCCTCAGGTGCTCCAGCGTGGTCCCCACCCCACTTCAGGCTTTCCCAATATTTCACATTTTTTTTTTCCAAGTAAAGAAACAGAGACACAGAGACCTGAAATGGCTACCTGAAGTTACAAAACATGACAAGTGGCAGAGCTGGGATTGAGCCCATGTCCTTCAGCAAAGCTGGTGTGTGTTTTGTTCTCTAACAAAAACCAATGCATGGTTTCCATTTTAACAGGAGAGACAAGTGAATAGCAGTGACTGTCACATGGAAATTTCCCTTTGTGACATCTTGGGCCTGGTCTGCTCCTCAGAAATATATGAAAACCAGTGAGGGTCTTTCCAGTTTAGGAGAGGCAAGGGAGTGGACACAGCTCTCTAACGAATGCCCTGCCTGACCTCTCTAGGGAGGCAGGAAGGAGACTGCTATTAGACCCTAGGGAGCTGCTATGAGGCTCCTATAACAGCCTGCTCAAGAGCCCCTGAGGCTCCTCAGGACTGTTCACCTGCTGCTCTGCACACCAGTAGCCTCAAGCCCAGCTGCTGAGGTTGCATCACCCACAGCTAAAACAGCCTGGCAGCCGAAAGGCAACAGAAGGAATCTAAAACACCAGGGCCCAGGGAGCCTCCCCCACCTCGCTGTTGCCTTTCGGGAGTGTGGTGCTTCTGTCCACAGAAAACACCCTTTACGATCTGCTCCCACCCCAAATACCTGTGCTTTTTCTTCCTAGCAGATATAAACTGTCCCTTCGCCCTCCATACCAGGGCTGGCTGGCTCTAATAAGATAGTAATCAAGGGAATTTCAGCATTGGGGCCTCCATGGGTTGCAGGCTGGGGTGCCCCACTGGTATGTGCCACACAGGTTTTCCTCTGTCAACCTCAAAATTAGCCTGGAGCCTGTATGACCTGCCACCACCACTACCCCACACCTCCAGGAAGTTGGAGCCAGAGGCAGAGCCTGGCCAGAAGCTGGACTTAGAGACTAGGCTTCTCTGATCCCACCTGGTCCCACAGGGAAAGCAGTGCACAAGGCGTCCGGGGGTCCAGGGCCAGGCTGCTGAGAAGCCGAGTGCAGTTCTCTTGCACAGGTTGAGGCCCAGCTCCTGGGAAGAGAAATGCTTGGTAGGGAGGTGTTTGCATGTGCAACCAGGTACAGCCTGGTCCTCTCCCACATCTGGGAGGGGCCAGAGCCCAGACAACAGCTGGTCTACCAGCAAAATCATCTGACTGGGTGTTCAGCCCAGGCTGCACACGGCTCCCCTCTCCTCTCAGGGCTATAGAGGAGCTGGTGCCCACACAGGCACACCTCTAGGCTGGACAACACCCACCTCACCTCTAGGTAAGCACTGGATCTGGGCCCTCATGCTGGGGCTTGAGAGATCTTGTCAATCAATTGGGAGAAGCAAGAAAGGAGTTTTCCTGTTCTAACATGAGTGCCTGCTCCCTTGTCTAGGCATCCATGTCCCCGCAAGAACACATACATCAACTGAGTACACCTGCTGACTTAAAGATCCCAGGGGAGACTCTGAGGGTAAAAGGCAGACAGAGGTAGGCATCTTTGTGGGCAGGGGGCAAGGGCTTGCGTGGAGGCTGGGGCTGAAGGTAGGGAAAGGTGTCAGTAGGAGTTATCTCCCAGCACACATACTGAATTACTGAATCCTGCCACCTAGCCTCACTTCCCCTACACTGGCCCAGGGACACCCAGCCAGGCCATGGAAGGAAGGAATTTAGAGCTCAGAAGAGGCCCATCCACCTTAAACCAAGAGTTGGGGAGCCTTGAGACCAAACCTGGTGTCAGGGAGGGTGCATTTGGTGCTAGTTCCAGCAGCAGTCCTGATTAATCCTTGTTTCCTGAAGAAGGGGTGAGAGGGAGGGAAGGTAGGGACTCCCAAGCAGATTGATGTTCTTTTTCTGCAACAAAGAAATGAACTGGCAATAGGAGCCTAGGCTCCAGGGTCTTGGGGTCATAAAGAGGCCCAGGAGGGCCAGGAAGTTCTCCTCAGTTGACTCCTGTCTCCCTTCCCAGGGCAGCCATGTCTGTGACCAGCAGGAAGATGAGACCATCCAAAACCCAGGAGACCCCCAGCCACCTGGGCATTGCCGACAAGGTAGGAGCTGCTGGGCTGTAGAAATCATTTTTACTCCATCAACCCAGGGGCTGTGAGAGCAGGGCCTGAAATCATGCCAAGGGCCAGGCTTGAGCATTGGGGAAGACCATGGGCAGACCTGCAAAGTACCCCCCTACCCCTGTGCTCTCTAGACTGCAGCTTGAGGGATGCTGGGCACCCACCGGACCTTCTTGAGCTTCAGTGTGGACAAGAACATGCAGAGGGTGCTGAAGGCCATTGCAGGCCAAGGTGAGCCCCTTTCCCTCTGAACTTGGGGACCTTTTAGAAATCTTTTAGAAACCAGTCTGTAGACCAAGAAGGAGCCAGGAAGGAGGAGCTGATGACGCTTAATAAATGTTTGTGGAATGACTTAATTCCTGAGTGTCAAGTGCAAGGGCAGCTGTGTCACAGCCATTCCCATAACACCCCTGTAAGGTAGGTCCTAGTATTTCCACTTTACAGATGAGGAAACTAGGGCTCAGGGAGATAAAGAGGCTTGCCTGAAGTCACACAGCTCATAATGACAGAGCTGGGATTCTAATCCATGTCTGTGATCCCAAAAAGGCCATTTCTCCCCCACCACACCTTTACCTAAATTTAGGTCAGATTTGCACACCATTTGGCATCTTATTTGCATCTTCTCCTGAGACTAAATGCAAGTGGAGTTGATGTGGCACTTGCTCCTGTCCTTCCCAGTTCTTTCTTAGATCTTGTTCTCTCCTTCTCCTCTGGAGGCTCTAAGTCCAAGGTGTAAGGGGACCCCAACTCCGTGAAGACCCTGCTTAGGCTCTGCTCAGCTGACAGCCCAACCTGTCTTGGTTCAGGGGAACCACAAAGCCATTGTGGGTGTGCTGAGCAGTTGGAGAAGAGAGCAAAGGCAGCTTCTCTCTCAAGCCTTCCAGGGGTGCACCCAAGAGGTGAGACTGCTCTGACTTCCTAGAAGCAACAGACTTGAGTAAGAAGCTCCCTGGAAGATTCAGGGCACGGCAGCAGCAGCTGAGACCAGCCCCTGGCTAAAAAGATGCTTCAAGCCTGAGATGAAACCCAACCAAGTACCCCAACCTCTCCACATGTCTGGGACCTTCACGCCTCCGCACTAAGGACCATTTATGGTAGGACCTGCTGAAGTCCCTGCAGGCAGCACTCTCTGGCAATCTTGAGAAGATCATGGTGGCTCTTCTGCAGCCTGCAGCCCATTTTGATGCCCAGTATTTGAGAACACCCTTGAAAGTACCAGGTGAGGTGGCTTGCTGGGGTATCTGGAATTGAGGGCACCATTGAGGGAAGGAGAGGGTTGCCTGCCCTGCCTTTGCCAATAACAGAGGAGTTGACTTGGCAGAGGTCTGCTTTATACATCCCATATTGACCCTTAGAAGGACAAGCAGTCAGCATCTGGTCTCTGCCATCCTATTTCCCAATGTCCTGTAGAACTCAGGTTCTGCTGAGGATGTTGCCATGGAGAATCTTGCCATCCAAATGCCACCACAGCCACAGGAGTGCCTGGCAGTCTACAAACACAGTGAGACCATGAAGGGAGGGGGCTCCAAGAGCTGGAAAAGGATCACCAGAAAGTCCTCTCCTCTCCTGCACTCCCTACAGGTGAGCCTCTTGGAGCATTTCTGCCCAGGTTCTGTTCCCCTGGGGTCCCTACCACACACCCCACCCACCAGTGCTCAGACACCTCAGGGGAGAGAGACAGATGTTACCACCAGAGAAACAGAAGCCACGATTAGCCACGTCAGTCCAGGACTCCAGGGCAAAGTGTAAGGGGATGACAGTACTGAGCACTGTGACAGCCCCAGGACTCCCTATCACCCCCCCTACTGATCCCACCTCCACACCACACCCCAAGCTGCATGGAACCTTGCTCTGGACCGGTGGGGACCTGCTTTCAAAGTCACAGTGTCACCTACCAGGCCCTGGCTCCTGGCCCTGCTTGGCTGCCACATGCCTCACCCACTAATTGGGGATCAGTTGTTTCTCATCCTCATCTTAATGCTTTCCTCTTTTTGTTGCTTTCCCCAATTTTCCTTTAATGCCCAATCTTATTTTTTATTTTTATTTTTGGTATCATTAATCTACAATTACATGAGCAACATTGTGGTTACTAGATTCCCCCCATCACCAAGTCTCCCCCACATACTCCATTACATTCACTGTCCATCAGTGCAGTAAGATGCTATAGAATCATTACTTGTCTTCTCTGTGTTGTACAGCGCTCCCCATGCCCCACACCTACATTATGTCTGCTAATCATAATACCCTTTTCCCCCCTTGTCTCTCCCTTCCCACCCAACCTCCCCAGTCCCTTTCCCTTTGGTAACTGTTAGTCCATTCTTGGGTTCTGTGAGTCTGCTGATGTTTTGTTCCTTCAGTTTTTTTCTTTGTTCTTATACTCCACAGATGAGTGAAATCATTTGAAACTTGTCTTTTTCTGCCTGGCTTATTTCACTGAGCATAATACCCTCTAGATCCATCCATGTTCTTGCAAATGGTAGGATTTGTTTTCTTCTTATGGCTGAATAATATTCCATTGTGTATATGTACCACATCTTCTTTATCCATTCATCTACTGATGGACACTTAGGCTACTTCCATTTCTTGGCTATTGTAAATAGTGCTGCGATAAACATAGGGGTGCATATGTCTTTTTCAAACTGGAATGTTGTATTCTTAGGGTAAATTCCTAGGAGTGGAATTCCTGGGTCAAATGGTATTTCTATTTTTAGTTTTTGAGGAACCTCCATACTGCTTTCCACAATGGTTGAACTAATTTACATTCTCATCAGCAGTGTAGGAGGGTTCCGTTTTCTTCACAATCTCGCCAACATTTGTTGTTGTTTGTCTTTTGGATGGTGGAAATCCTTACTGCTGTGAGGTGATATCTCATTGTGGTTTTAATTTGCATTTCTCTGATGATTAGTGATGTGGAGCATCTTTTCATGTGCCTGTTGGCCATTAAAATTTCTGCTTTGTGAAAATGTCTTTTCAGATCCTCTGCCCATTTGTTAATTGGATTATTTGCTTTTTGTTTGTTGAGGTGCGTGAACTCTTTATATATTTTGGATGTCAATGCTTTATCGAATATGTCATTTATGAATATATTCTCCCATACTGTAGGGTGTCTTTTTGTTCTGTTGATGGTGTCCTTTGCTGTACAGAAGCTTTCCAGCTTGATATAGTCCCACTTGTTCATTTTTGCTTTTGTTTCCCTTACCCAGGAAGATATGTTCATGAAGAAGTTGTTCATGTTCATGTCCAAGAGATTTTTGCCTATGTTTTTTTCTAAGAGTTTTATGGTTTCATGACTTACATTCAGGTCTTTGATCCATTTGGAGTTTACTTTTTGTGTTTGGGGTTGGACAGTGATCCAGTTTCATTCTCTTACATGTAGCTGTCCAGTTTTGCCAGCACCAACTATTGAAGAGGCTGTCATTTCCCCATTGTATATCCATGGCTCCTTTATCATATATTAATTGACTGTATATGTTTGGGTTAATATCTGGACTCTCTATTCTTTTCCACTGGTCTGTGGCTCTGTTCTTGTGCCAGTACCAAATTGTCTTGATTACTGTGGCTTTGTAGTAGAGCTTGAAGTTGGGAAGTGAGATCCCCCCCACTTTATTCTCCCTTCTCAGTATTGCTTTGGCTATTCGGGGTCTTTTGTGGTTCCATATAAATTTTAGAACTATTTGTTCCAGGTCATTGAAGAATGCTGTTGGTATTTTCATAGGGATTGCATTGAAGCTGTAGATTGTTTAGGCAGGATGGCCATTGTGACCATATTAATTCTTCCTACCCAAGAGCATGGGATGAGTTTCCATTTGTTAGTGTCCTCTTTGATTTCTCTTAGGAGTGTCTTGTAGTTTACAGGGTATAGGTCTTTCACTTCCTTGGTTAGGTTTATTCCTAGGTATTTTATTCTTTTTGATGCAATTGTGAATGGAATTGTTTTCCTGATATCTCTTTCTGTTAGCTCATCACTAGTGTATCAGAAAGCAACAGATTTCTGTGTATTAATTTTGTATCCTGCAACTTTGCTGTATTCCGATATCAGTTCTAGTAGTTTTGGAGTGGATTCCTTAGGGTTTTTTATGTACAATATCATGTCATCTGCAAATAGTGACAGTTTGACTTCTTCTTTACCAATCTGGATGCCTTGTATGTCTTTATTTTGTCTGATTGCTGTGGCTAGGACCTCCAGTACTCTGTTGAATAACAATGGGGAGAGTGGGCATTCCTGTCTTGTTCCTGATCTCACGTGAAAAGCTTCCCGATTCTCTCTGTTAAGTATGATTTTGGCTGTGGGTTTGTCATATGTGGCCTTTATTATGTTGAAGTACTTGCCCTCTATACACATTTTCTTCAGAGTTTTTATCATGAATGGATGTTGAATTTTGTTGAATGCTTTTTCAGCATCTGTGGAGATGATCATGTGGTTTTTGTCTCTCTTTTTGTTGATGTGGTGGATGATATTGATGGATTTTCAAATAGTGGACCTACCATCCTTGCATCCCTGAGATGAATCCCATTGATCATGGTGTATGATCCTCTTGATGTATTTTTGAATTCAGTTTGCTAATATTTTGTTGAGTATTTTTCCATCTATGTTCATCAAGGATATTGGTCTGTAGTTTTCTTTTTTGGTGGGGTCTTTGCTTGGTTTTGGTATTAGAGTGATGCTGGCTTCATAGAATGAGTTTCGAAGTATTCCCTCCTCTTCTATTTCTTGGAAAACGTTAAGGAGAATGGTTATTATGTCTTCTATAAATGTCTGATAAAATTCAGCTCTGAATCCATCTGGTATGGGACTTTTGTTCTTGGGTAGTTTTTTGAACACAGACTCAATTTCATTCCTGGTAACTGGTTTCTTTAGATTTTCTGTTTCTTCCTTAGTCAGTCTTTGAAGGTTGTATTTTTCTAGGAAGTTGTCCATTTATTCTAGGTTTTCCAGCTTGTTAGCATATAGATTTTCATAGTATTCTCTAATAATTCTTTGTATTTCTGTGGTGTCCATCGTGATTTTCCCTTTCTCATTTCTGATTCTGTTTCTGTGTGTAGATTCTTTTTCTCTTAATAAGCCTGGCTATGGGTTTATCTATTTTTTTAATTTTTTTTTAATTTTTTTAAATTTTATTAAAGAACTAGTTCTTGGTTTCACTGACTTTTTTCTATTGTTTTATTCTTCTCAATTTTATTTATTTCTTCTCTGATCTTCACTAATTCCCTCCTTCTGCTCACTTTGGGCCTCATTTGTTCTTCTTTTTCCAGTTTCAATAATTGTGACTTTAAACTATTCATTTGGGATTGTTCTTCCTTCTTTAAATAGGCCTGGATTGCAATATACTTTCCTTAGAACTGCCTTCTCTGTGTCCCACAGAAGTTGGGGCTTTGTGCTATTGTTGTCATTTGTCTCCATATATTTCTTGACCTCTGCTTTAATTTGGTCATTGATCCATTGATTATTTAGGAGCATGTTGTTAAGCCTCTATGTGTTTGTGAGCCTTTTTGTTTTCTTTGTAGAATTAATTTCCAGTTTTATACCTTTGTGATCTGAGAAGTTGGTTGGTGGAATTTCAATCTTTATGAATTTACTGAGGCCCTTTTTGTGGCCTAGAATGTGGTCTATTCTGGAGAATGTTCCATGTGCACTTGAGAAGAATGTGTATCCTGCTGCTTTTGGGTGTAGAGTTCTATAGATGTCTATTAGGTCCATCTGCTCTACTGTGTTGTTCAGTGCTTCTGTGTCCTTACTCATTTTCTGTCTGGTGGATCTGTCCTTTGGAGTGAGTGGTGTGTTGAAGTCTCCTAAAATGAATGCATTGCATTCTATTTCCTCCCTTAATTCTGTTAGCATTTGTTTCACATATGTCTGTGATCCTGTGTTGGGTGCATAGACATTTATAATGGTAATATCCTCTTGTTGGACTGACCCCTTTATCATTATGTAATGTCCTTCTTTATCACTTCTTACTTTCTTTGTTTTGAAGTCTATTTTGTCTGACACGAGTACTGCAACACCTGCTTTTTTCTCCCTTTTGTTTGCATGAAATATCTTTTTCCATCTCTTCACTTTTTGTCTGTGATATCTTTGGGTTTGAGATGAGTCTCCTGTAAGCAGCATAGATGGATCTTGCTTTTTTATCCATTCCATTACTCTGAGTCTTTTGATTGGTACATTTAGTCCATTTACATTTAGGGTGATTATTGAAAGATATGTACTTTTTGCCATTGCTGGCTTTAGGTTCGCGGTTACCAAAGGTTCAAGGTTAGCTTCTTTACTATCTTACTGTCTAGCTTAACTCGCTTATTGAGCTATTATAAACACAGTCTGATGATTCTTTATTTCTCTTCCTTCTTACCCCTCCTCCTCCATTCTTTATATGTTGGCTGTTTTATTCTGTGCTCTTTTGTGTTTCTTTTGCCTGCTTTTACAGGTAGTTGATTTCATTTTTTGCCTTTAGTTAGTATTTGGTTGGTCTGCTTTCTTTGCTGTGATTTTATTTTCTCTGGTGACATCTATTTAGCCTTAGGAGTGCTTCCATCTAGAGCAGTCCCTTTAAAATATCCTGTAGAGGTGGTTTGTGGGGGGCAAATTCCCTCAACTTTTGCTTGTCTGGGAATTGTTTAATCCCTCCTTCATATTTAAATGATAATCGTGCTGGATATAGTATTCTTGTTTCAAGGCCCTTCTGTTTCATTGCATTAAATATATCATGCCATTCTCTTCTGGCCTGTATGGCTTCTGTTGAGAAGTCTGATGATAGCCTGATGGGTTTTCCTTTGTAGGTGACCTTTTTTCTCTCTCTGGCTGCCTTTAAAACTCTGTCCTTGTCCTTGATCTTTGACATTTTAATTATTATTTGTCTTGGTGTTGTCCTCCTTGGGTCCCTTCTGTTGGGAGTTCTGTGTGCTTCCATGGTCTGAGCGACTGTTTCCTCCACCAGTTTGGGGAAGTTTTCAGCAATTATTTCTTCAAATACACTTTCTATCCCTTTTTCTCTCTCTTCTCTTCTGGGACCAGTATAATGCAGATATTGTTCCTTTTGGATTGGTCACACAGTTCTCTTAAGATTGGTTCATTTCTGGAGTTCCTTTTATCTCTACATCAGCTTCTATGCGTTCCTGTTCTCTGGTTTCTATTCCATCAATGGCCTCTTGCACCTCATACATTCTGCTTTTAAGTCCTTCCAGAGATTGTTTTATTTCTGTAGTCTCCCTTCCTACTTTGTCCATTACCTCTTGCATTTTTCTCTGCAGCTCCATCAGCATGGTTATGACCTTTATTTTGAATTCTTTTTCAGGAAGATTGGTTAGGTCTGTCTCCCCAAGCTCCTTCTCAGGGGTTGTCTCTGTTAGTCTGGTCTGGATCAAATTCTTCTGCCTTTTCATAGTGATAGAGGTAGTTGTGTGGGGTTGGCACATGTGTCAGCTGGGAAAACGTCCCTTCTTTCTAGTTTGTGTCCTTCCTCTCCTGTGAGAACAGCAAACCCTAGTGACTTGTGCTGGGCAGCTGTGTGGAGATAGGGCCTCTAAGTCTGGCCCGGGCAGCTGCTGTGGGCATGGCCTGCCTCAGGCTCCTGCTCTGTTATGGCAGAGCCGCACAGGAGGGGGAACGGGCAGGAGGCTGTTTATCACCATGAGGGGCCTCCAAGCTGCTCTGCCGCCTAGGGGGTTAGGGTGCCCAGAGTTCCTTGGGATTCCCAGCTGCTGGGCTGAGGGCACCAGGATGCTTCTGTCCAGCTGTGAGGCTCTTGTCCCTTTAAGACTTTCAAAGAGCACTCACTTTTCTTTTGTCTCAGGGGCACTGGCTGTGGGGACCCACTCGCATATTCTACTGTCCCATTTCCCTAGTATCCAGCACCCCACACACTGTGTGTCTGAGCTCCTAGTGCGGATGGCTAGGGCTGGGTGTTTAGCAGACCTGGGCTCCCTCTCCCTCCCCGCTCTGACTCCTCTCTTCCCAGCGGGAGCTGTGGTGAGGGGAATTTGGGTCCCTCTGGGCTGCAGCTTGTATCTTACCCTCTTCGCGAGGCGCTGGGTTCTCGCAGGTGTAGATGTAGCCTGGCTGTTGTACTGTATCTTCTGGTCTCTCTTTTATGCATAGTTGTATTTTCAAAAATATATATGGTTTTGGGAGGAGATTTCCGCTGCTCTACTCACGCCACCATCTTGGATCCCCAGGTCTTGCTTTTTTATCCATTCTATTACTCTGTGTCTTTTGATTGGTGCATTCAATCTACTTACATTTAGGGTGATTATCGATAGATATGTACTTATTGTCATTGCAGGCTTTGGATTCATGGTTACCGAAGGTTCAAGGGTAGCATCTTTACTATCTAACCGTCTAACTTAACTCTCTTATTAAGCTATTATAAACACAGTCTGATGATTCTTTATTTCTCTCCCTTCTTATTCTTCCTCCTCCATTCTTTATATGTTAGGTGTTTAATTCTGTACTCTTTTGTGTTTCCTTTGACTGCTTTTGTGGATAGTTGATTTTATTTTTTGCCTTTAGTTAGTATTTTGTTAGTCTGCTTTCTTTGCTGTATTTTATTTTCTCTGGTGATGTCTATTTAGCCTTAGGAGTGCTTCCATCTAGAGAAGTCCCTTTAAAATACCCTGTAGAGGTGGTTTGTGAGAGGTAAATTCCCTCAACTTTTGCTTGTCTGGGAATTGTTTAATCCCTACTTCAAATTTAAATGATACTCGTGCTGGATACAGTATTCTTGGTTCAATGCCCTTCTGTTTCATTGCATTAAATATATTATGCCATTGTCTTCTGGCCTGTAAGGTTTCTGTTGAGAAGTCTGATGATAGCCTTATGGGTTTTCATTTGTAGGTAATCTCTTTTCCCTCTCTGGCTGCCTTTAACACTCTGTGCTTGTCTTTGATCTTTGCCATTTTAATTATTATATGTCTTGGTGTTGTCCTCCTTGGGTCCCTTGTGTTGGGAGATCTGTGGGCTTCCATGGTCCAAGAAACTATTTCCTTCCCCAGATTGGGGAAGTTTTCAGCAATTATTTCTTCAAAGACATTTTCTATTCCTTTTTCTCTCTTCTTCTCATACCCCTATAAGGTGAATATTGTTCCATTTGGTTGGTCACACAGTTCTCTTAATATTGTTTCATTTCTGGAGATCCTTTTATCTCTCTCTGCCTCAGCTTCTCTGTATTCCTGTTCTCTGATTCCTATTCCATTAACAGTCTCTTGCCCCTTGTCCAGTCTGCTCTTAAAATCTTCTGTTGATTGTTTCATTTCTGTTATCTCCCTCAGAACTTCTCCACTTAACTCTTGCATATTTCTCTGCAGGTCCATCAGCATGGTTATGACTTTTATTTTGAATTCTTTTTCAGGAAGATTGGTTATATCTGTCTCATCAGGCCCTCTCTCTGGGGTTGTCTGTGTGATTTTTTACTGGGCCAGATTCTTCTGCCTTTTCATGGCGATAGATAGAAATGGTCGCAGGCAGGTGGCACGTGTGTCAGCTGGGAGAACAAAGTCCCTTCCTGCTTATTGGTCACCTTGCCCTTCTCTGCTGCCTGTGCCATCTACCCACACACCAGGAGCACCCTCTGGGATAATCTCCTGAGCTTCCATGGGTGGTGCCACCCTTGGGCTAGCCTAGAGCACTGTGGAGGGTTGCAGCCCCACCAGGTGTGTTCTCCTGCAAGAATGGCACCCCTTTGTGCCTTCTGGGCCTTGCTCTGCCTCCCTCCATCTGTCCTGGTTAGCTGCATGCTGGGAGGAGACTCTGTGTGGTTGCTGTGGGCAGGGCCGCTCTTCGGCTGCTCTGCAGCTGTGGCGGGTCAGCAGGTCTGCTTGCAGTGCTGGCCAGGGGGAACAAATTGCAGGCTGCTTATCAACATGAGGGGCTTCAGGGCTGCTTTACTCCCAGTGGGCTAGGGGGCCCAAAATTCCTCAAGATTCCCAGCCAGCTGGGATGAGTATGCTGGGATGATTTTGTTCAGCTGTTGAGCCCTTGTCCCTTTAAGACTTTTAAAAAGCACCCACTTTTCTTTTGTCCCAGGGAAGCCAGCTGTGGGAACCCGCTTGCAGTCTCTGTCTCAGACCCTACCCTTCCATTTCTCTAATATCCAGTACACCATGCAATGTGTGTCTTGCTCCCAGCGCAGATTACTAGGGCTGGTTATTTAGCAGTCCTGTGCTTCCAGTCCTTCCCCACTCTGATTCTTTTCCTCCTGCCAGTGAGCTGGGGAGGGGGAAATGCTCGGGTCCTGCTGGGTCATGGCTTTGTATCTTACCCCCTTCGTGAGATGCTGAGTTCTTGCAGATGTAGATGTAGCCTGGCTGTTGTACTGTATCTTCTGGTCTCTCCTTTAGGAATAGTTGCATTTGTTGTATTTTCAAAAATATATGTGGTTTTGGGAGGAGATTTCCACCACCCTACACATGCCGCCATCTTGAGCCCCTTCTGTATTACATCCAATCTTTTTTTTTAATTGAAGTATTGTTGATACACAATCTTATGCTGATTTCAAATACACAACTCAGTGGTTCAGCAGTTACCCATATCATAAAATCCTCACACCCTCCAGTGTGGTTACTATCTATCAGCATAGAAAGATGTTACAGAATCATTGACTGTATTCTCCATGCTGTACTACTGTCCCCATGTTTAATGTTCAATCTTAGCCTACCTTCCTAATCCCTCTCCGACCTCTTTTCTTGCTTCTGTTTTTCTCTTTTCCCTTCCTTTACCACTTTCCTGCTCTCCCTTCTTCACATATACCTACCTCCCACATCACTTTTCCTTGCCTCCAATGAGAGGGCCAGACCCTCACCATCTTGCCTCATAATATGGGCTTTCCTATCTTCCCTTTACTGTCTGGCCACCACTTGAGTAACAGATGCCTTCTGCTCCTAACAGGTTGGCACCTGGGGATGAGGCCATCCTACAGAGCGTGAGTCCACAGTGCATGGGTTACTCACAGTTTAGGGATGTTTTAAGGGTGACCTGATGGTGCTCCTGCCTTACACCCTGGAATGAGCAGCCATCAAGGTGCTCCAAGCAGGGGACAGCAGTGTTGGCAAGATACAGTGCATCAGGATTTTGACAGGTCCTGGGGGTATCCATATTGGGAAAAATCAAGAGGATTCAGGAAGCTCCAACCCCACCCCAGATTTCCAGGTGGAAGCTGAGGAGGATATCAAATCTGAGACCAGTGGCACCTTGCAAGAGCTGCTCCTGGCCCTGGCCAAGGTTAGGAGGGCTGGCCTGCTGGGGAGGAAAGTTACACCACCTGGGGAAGGGGTGGGACAGAATGGGAAGCATTGATGCTTGGTTTGTTGGCCTGGAGATAATAAGAAAGCTGCTCCTCAAAGAATCCTCCTGAGAGGGTGTCTCCTCCTAGAGGGGCCATGAGAGCTACTCTGACATCATTGACTATAACCTGGCAGAATAAGATGTCCAGGTAAGCAGGGGCTTGGAGTTTGCACAGCCATGCACATAAGATGCCCTCCTGTACGAGAGCTTAGAGCCAGTGACCCATTCACCCTGGGAACCTGCCACTGCCTTGGGGAAGGGGTCCTCAGTGACAGAGGTGGTGGGGGTGGGCTGTCAGCGCCACCTCTGAAGCCTTTTTATTTACCTATCCTCTGACTCCTGAACTCAAGGAAGTGAGCACATCAACTGAGAGAGTCTCCTCTCATGGGCATTTGGGTGGGGGAACCCTCCTCAGACCCTCCCTTGGGGGTTTTAATTCTTTGAGTGCCAGGATTTTCCCAAACTGGAAAATGTAACTTCTCTCAGCCCTGTTCCTTTATTTTTCTTTTTTAACCACAAAAGCAGTTTACAGATTAAATAATTTATGGGTTGAAATAACCCTTTCTATATTTAATCCTATTTCCATCATCATCATGGATTCTGAGAACATTGTAACCATGGCTCCCTAGCCTCCAACCACTGATCCTGATTGACTCCTCCCCCCAGGCACTGAAGCAGGCTGAAGGATCCTGCACAGAGGCAATGTGGGTCCTATAATCTTCACCCAGTGAAATACCGAACACCTCATCCGAGGTACACACAAAACTCCTTGTCTCCCCAGTTTTCTCTAATGACGATCTCTGGCTGAGGAAGGTGGGGAGGGTTCATCTTTCCCTGTGATATCAACACCTGCTCCCTTTTATCTTTCTACCTACCTCCCCCTGGCACAAGTGTTTGATCAGTACCAGCGGTACACTGGGCATGAACTGGAGAAGGCTGTCTGCCATGGAGATACTCAGGTGCCTCTGCTCAGCCTAGGTAGGGGCCTGCTCAGGACATGTAGGATAGAGGTCTCTCCTGAAATGGAAGCTTCCTCTCTCTCCACCTTTCCCTCTTTGCTTCCAGCCTCAGTGATCAGGAACACACCGCTGTTCTTTACTGATAAACTTAATCAAGCCATCCAGGTGAGGGCCACTCCTTATGGCTCCATTTGGTGGGGTGCCTACTCTTGGGCAAGAGAATGTTTCACACTGCTGCTAATGTGACAGTCCATATTTACTTTATAAACATCTAGCAGCTCTCTTATCCTAGTGTCTTACCAATGGTTTCAGCCCCAGACAAGTTCACTATAGATTCAATGTGACTAAAGAAATGACAGTAGAATGTTCTTGGGGTGAAAGGGTTATACCCAACTTTATTTCCACGGTGGCAGGTTAATCACTAAAATCCCATTCACTCAGAGCAAGTCTGCATGCAGCAAGCTGGTATGGATAAAATGAGAATTCCTATGGCCAGGATTCTCACCTGGCCCTGGTTGACTAGCTCACTGTACATGTGTGGGCAATACATTGCCATTGACTCTATATAAGGAACTCTGCCCAGTGCTCTGTGTGACATGGTGGCATGGCTGCAAGGCTGCAGGAGAGCAGAGCAGAGGCTGGAGTGGTGGCAGCCCCAGGGACAGAGACTGAGTCAGCTGTGTGGGCAGAGAGGCCCAAAGGACGGCTGGCAGGGAAGGAAGACAGTGATGCTAAGGGGTCCGACCAGGAGAAACTGCTGTGTAAAAACCGGTCCTGCTGGGTCAGGATCAGAAACAAAAGCCACATGACCCCGCTCCCTATCAGAGCCCTGTCAACTCAGTTTGGGGGTAGGGTGGGTATATCTTCCTTGGACATTCACTTATTTGAAAGTTAAAAAGTATTCTTGGCTTTCATGCTGCAAACTTTATAGGTGGCAAGTCTTTGCTATCCATTTTTGAGTGCCTGCCTTTGGAGCTGCCTCCACTGAGCTCTGGTGGAGGCTCTGAGCTAGCAGCAAGGCCAGGAAAGATGTGAAAGGAATGAGAACTGCTCCAGCTGCCCACAGAGAGACTGCCCACTGTGTCATCTCCCATGAGATTGGACAGAGACAACTTTTGCCCCTAGACAATGTATACTTCTCTTTTCCCTGAACTCATACCTACCCTCCCCATCCTAGGATAATTTACCATAGCATCTGTGGGGAAGTTGGGGTTCCTATGGCCAGGATCCTCACTGAACTTAAACCACCTGATGATGTAACTGGCCTGTTGCTAGGCTTCCGCATCCACACCTTTAGGCAATAAGCTATTATTGCGTTATATAGAGAGCTCGGCCCAGTGCTCTGGGCGGAGGTGGGGACGGTAGTGCTCTACCTTACGCTGGGAGAACAAGCTGGGTAATAAACCCTTTTACCCCAAAGAACATTTTGCTGTCAATTTCTTTGGCCACATTGAATCCATAGCAAACTTGCCCAGGGCTGAAATCCATTGGCAAGACAATTGGTGAAAGTCGGCAGGGTTCACTGTTGACCAAGGTAAAAGACAGGCTGCCCTTATGGGAGGGGTAGTTCAGCGGACTGCCCCTGTGAATGGGGAGACAGTGGATTGTCCCCCAATCAGTATGTAGTCTGACCTGGCTTGTCTCCTAAAGGACTGGGCCCCACCCCAGGACTGGAGGCAAGTGGAGGTGACACCTGGGGCTGTAGGGGTGGCCCTTGGTACAGTAAGTAGGTCTTTTGAGAAAAAGAGTGCCTGTGAGGCAGCAGGGACTGAGGGTTGGCTGCTTCTCACAGTATTAAAAAAGTCTACAGAAAAGACCCAAGAAATGGCGGCATGAGAACTCAAGCTGCAAACTTCTGTGGATTCCCTGAAGAAGGAAATGGCATTGATGCGAGAGGAGGCAGCACAAGAATGCCACAGCAAGGTGCCATTGAAGAGATAAATTATTCCTTACAAAACGAGATGGCAGCACTGCCAGGTGCTCTGAAGGAGGAAGAGGCCATCAAGGAAAAAGACGAACTCCTGAGGGAAGCACAGGCAGAGGTGGCACGAGAATGTCAGCTGTGAAGCATTGAGCTGAAGGTAAGAGAGCTGCTGAAGACTGAGGCAGCATTGCTGTGAGGCACAGTAGAAAAGGGTAAAGGTTGTAGCAGAGGAGGCACTCAGCAGAGGGGAGAGAAAGATGCCATCGGCCCCAGAAATGGAGGAGCTGGGGAAGGACGAAGGGGTAGTGCCGGGGGGCACTGGCCCCTCTTGTATTGAAAGCATGCCCAGTGGTTGTAAAGAAAATAAAGACCCAGCAGATGAAAGTTCCCCAAGGAGAGAAGCAGCCCCCTCCCCAGGTCATGGAGCACTTTATGGTCGGCCCCTATACTCAGGCTGAGCTGGTGGATTTGGGCTCCTGGTTTAGGCAGAAGCCCTTGAAGCCAATATCAGCTTGGCTCCTGCATCTGTGGGACATAAGGGTGGATGGAATTGTTCTGTCGGGATCAGAGATGGGAAAGCTGTCTTCCCTGTCAGTGCAGCCCACCTTAAGACAGCAATTACAAAATGCACATCAGACCCAGGGAGTCACTCCCTCCTCGATTGGCTTATGGCTGCACTTCGTGCTGTGTGGCCCAATCCGGGTGAACTACCATCCTCTCCTGTTAGATGGCAGACGTATGCTGAGCTCCAACAGGTATTACAAGAGCTAGGCAGAAGAAATGCGATCTATAGTCCAGAGAATTATGGCCCAGATGAAGAGATTTTCACTACTGGGATGAGAAATATTGTGTTTCAAATGGCTCCCACATCCCTCTATGGGTCTCTAGTGGCCGTTCTTTCCCCTCACTTAGGGCAGCCTATAAGTTAGGTCACATGTACAGTAGCAGACTTAAGAGAGGCTGAAGCAATGAGAACCCAGAAAGAAATAAGATCTGTTACTCACAAGAATAATTTAAAGGGCCCCATGGCAGTTACGAGGACCCAGATGTGGGTTAATTTAATACAGGCAGGAGCAGATAGAAGGAAATTAGATGGGAAGTCATATAGGTTCTTACTAGAGCTGTGGTAACAGCTGAAACCAGAGCACCAGTTCCAGCCATTAAGACCCAAGAGGCAGAGGTCAGAGACAGAGCACAAGTCCAGCCTGTGTGTTTGCAAGACTTCCTGCTGGAGAGCGAGCCAACCTCACCTGAATCCACACAGGAAGGTGATTGGGGAACACGGTTTGACTGAGGGGAAGGTCGAGGCATCTGCCCTGAGGGACCAGGGGGGACCAGAGGTCACATGTTGAAATAGCTATCCATTGGTCCCCAGTGAACATACAATGTGTCCTGGCTCTGGGGGACACAAGGGCTGAATTTTCACTGATTCATGGTAATCCTGAGAAGTTCCCTGAGACCCCCACTATCATAGATGGATATGGGGGGAAGGCTATCAGAGTGAAAAAAGCCCAAATACTCTTGGGAATAGGGCCTCAACCCCCAAAAGAGTATACTGTGTATATATCTCCTATTCCTGAGTATATTGGGGGGATTGATATCCTGCAGGGTCTATGGTTGCAGACCACTGCAGGTGAGTTCAGACTGAAAGTATATGTGGTGAAGGCCGTTCTGAGGGGACATGCTAGGGACCCGCCCATAGCTTTGACTGTGCCTTGGTGGGTGACTAATACCAAACAATATAAACTGCCTGGAGGGCATAAAGAGATTGGAGAAACTCTCCAGGAGCTGGAAAAGGTGGGTATTATAAAGCCCACCCATAGTCATTTCAATTCCCCAGTGTGGCCAGTAAAAAAGCCAGATGGCTCCTGGCATATGACTGTGGATTACAGAGAACTGAATAAGGTCATACCCCCTATACATGCTGCTGTCCCCTCTATTGCAGGCTTGATGGATACCCTCAGCCATGAAGTAGGAACATACCATTAGGTGGTAGATCTTGCTAATGCCTTCTTTTCCATTGATACTGAGCAGGAAAGTCCGATACCAATTGTCTGCGGGGATGGTCAGTCTACTTATGGACCGTGCTATGGTGTTTGAATGAGAGACCCCAAAAGGGAGCCCTGAGGCCTGTAGACATGTTAGCACATATGGCTGCCTCCCCTATACAATTGCAAGTACAAACCAAGGAAGAATCACTGAAGCCAAGGTTCGGCCACCAGAATAACATCTTGCTGCCAGCACCAACTTCACTGAACCCCGGAGACTCCATTGAGTAGGCATGGGCTTGGACCTTTCAGAACATGGACCAACGATGACTGGCTCTCCTGGCACCTTGGGGACAAGGTCTGGAAGCTGGCCTTCTGTGTATTCCTGGAATAACAGCAGAGTGGCCGCCAAAGGTCACAGTAGTATATCCTGAACGGCCAGAAGGTAGGAGCATCTTACTGGGGAGTTTTGTTTTATCATTATGGCCAGTGCATATACCTCCAGTAGCACAACAGACTCTTCAGGAACCCCCATGGGGAGAGGAGTAAAAGTATGGTATACTAGACCTGGGACCCCCTTCCTGCTACAGTCCTATCACAGGACCACTCTCTTGCATGCATCCTACCTGATGGACAAGATTTGCCTATGTTAGTGTCATTAAAACATGTGTCTTGTTGCCCCTAAAGTCTCTGTGGATTGGGAACTTCCTCTGACTTGAGGATTATTATAATTTTTTGTTATTAGGAACCTCCTCTGGCTTGAGGATTATTATAATTTTTGTTACCTGTATCAAAATCTTGTTGTATCTTAATTGTTATTATCTCTAAGTTATTGGTAACCTCTGTTGCTATTGTGGAATTTGGTTACAGTGCTCCAGATTTCTCACCCAGGGACCACTGCCAAAGACTGAAATCATGTAGATTGTAAGGCGGAATCCTGGAGGGGTGGAGTGTGGGGAAGTTGGGGTTCCTATGGCCAGGATCCTCACTGAACTTAAACCACCTGATGATGTAACTGGTCTGTTGCTAGGCTACTGCTTCCACACCTTTAGGCAATAAGCTATTATTGCACTATGTAGAGAGTTCAGCCCAGTGCTCTGGGTGGAGACAGAGACGCTAATGTTGGCCTTCCTCCAGGAGAACAAGCCAGGTAATAAACCCTTTCACCCCAAAGAACGTTTTGCTGTAATCTTCTTTGGTCACATTGAATCCATAGCGAACTTGCCCGGGGCTGAAACCCACTGGCAAGACACCATCCAATCTCTGCACTGTGAGAATCTTACTACCCCGCCCGCCCCATTCTGTTTCTTACTCTACCAGGAAACTGAACCCAAATCCCAAGTCCTAATGTGCATTCTTATCTTTCAAAGTGAGACTGACCTTCTAAGCATCCAAGCTGAATTCAAAAAGAAATTTGGGAAGTCCCTGTACTCTTCTCCCCAGGTGAGACTTGGCTAGTTCTTAACCTGGAGCCCCAAAGCTCACCCCTCACTCAACCCTCACCTCTCCTCAGCCCTCCCTGCCCACAGCTGAGCATACTCACATCCTGGAGAACTCAGGAATCTTTGGTTAACTTAGTGCAGGATTCCAGACACCATATAGTTTGGGACCAGCACAAGGAGGGGACAGAATGCCTGGGCCATGGTGATGGTTGGTCTTTCTAACACTTGACTCATTGTCTGCAGGATGCAGTGAAAGGGGTCTGCTGGGCAGCCTTACTAGCCCTATGCCTAAGACCTCCCTGCCCCCCATCCCCACATGACATTCAAGTATCTGAGATTCCCACTTTTGGCTGAGCCTGCAGACCACCTGGGCCTCCAGAAAGAATAACCCCTCACTGAGCATGACATGTTCTAGCTTCTTGTTGAAGCTGGAACTCAAAAGTTCTTTTAAATCCCTTAATTTCCATCTCAAAATGACGTCTGTATCTGGGTCCCCCAGCTCTGTTTTGGGTGTAGGATAATGGGATCTCTTTGATGGTTTCTGTCCTACTCATCCTCCCCATGCCTGCCCAGAACGTCTTACTGATACTTGAATTCTTTCGGCAAACTTCACGGTCATGTGTGGTCTCCGACTCAAGTCTGTGTGAGGCAGGACGTGGGCCAGGAGAGGGCCTTCAAGTTGGAGGTGCCTTTGATGTGCACCTGGGTCTTCAACAGGGATTCTGTTTTGGGCTCTACTGCCACAGTTTTCAGTAACTCCCTCCTCTCCATGTCTCCCTCACCCCCATTATTCTCTCTTTGCCTGGAAATTTCAGGCAAAATAATTGAGAAGCAGGAACCAGAACAAGGTCAGAAATGAAACGGTCAGAGGTAGGGAAGGAGCATCGGGCTAACTGGGATCGAGCTGGCCTCCCCTCCCTGGCAAGTCTTGAGTTAGCAGGAAGCATGATCCCCAAATTTATCTGTCCTAAAGCAGGACTTAGACACCTACCTCTCAAATTAGAGGGCTGTTCTCACAGAAGACCGGTCAAAAACAGATAAACACAAAGAAGAAAAAAGGCTTTGGTGCCCCCTGCTGGCTCTAATGGAAATAACAGGCAACTTCCTCGCGCCTCTCTACACCGCTGCCCACCCCCTTAAGCCAACGCAGTCTTTTCACATTCCTTAATTGGGTCAAATCCTTAACCCCATTGCTGCAGGGTAAGGTAAACAACAGATCTCAGGAAAGAAGTTTTATTTCCAAACCCCTAGAAAGGCATTACAAATAATGGAGATAGAAACCCAAATCAAACTCTGAAACAAACGGAGATGGGCTCTCAAGATAGTCAGGAGGACCCAGCCAGTCATGGGTGGGAAGTTGGGGAGATGCATTCTAGACATGGACTTCTCCTGGAGCCTGAGTCTGTATATTAGTGTAACTATTCTGGGGAAAGGCAGTTAGGATCATAAATCCTCACCCCACCAGTCCCAACATTGCCTGGGATGAATGGGAGTTAGAAAGGCTGAGCAGCCCATGAGGGCAAAGATGTTACCGAGTCTGACCCTGGCACTTACTGCCTGCTCTGATCCCCAATAGTCCATAAGTAAGTTACCCTGTGTATCTCAGGGTTGAGCTAGAGGAGCAAGCAAAACAGCCATGGCCTCTGAAAGAAGAGACAGGGCGACCTGGCACTTGGCAGTGCTACAGGAGGACACAGTCAGACTCCTGCTTCAGCCTCTGCCGACGGTCCCCAGCTGGACGTCCAGATGTGGCTCCTCTCCCCTGCATCAGATTTAATAGTTGGTCATCCATCAGCCTTGGCAGAGCACAAGGATAGAGATTCTAGATGGAACCGGGGTCAGGATCAAAAGGGACCAAGGGGAAAACAGGAAGGGACCCAGGGAAGAGGGACAGACAGGGAAAAGGCCCCTGGGAAAGCTTGAAGAAGCAACTGCAGGAATGACAAGTGTTCAGATCAGAAGACGCAGGGGTGGAACACTGGGCAGGAGGCAACACCAGAGGGGGAGTGGTGCAGAGGGCAGGGAGCAGCAGGCTTACGGGCGGTGGCAGGACCCGCACAGGGGCAGGCACGACTGCTTGCTGCTGTTGGTACTCCTCTTGCTGAAGCTGCTGGGCCAGCTCCAAGTCACTGAGCCCCAGTGCACCTTGTGGCTGCTGCTGCAGGGACAGAGCAATCAGGTAGTCCTGGAGAGGGGGTACGAAGAACAAGAGTTTGAGGCGGGCTGGGGTCTGGGAGATATTTGGGCGAGCTTTAGGTTCCCAAACCAGTTTTGCCTCATCCTTCAAATTCTCCAGCTCCTTCTCCTCCGGATCAAAACACATAGCCACGTGTGCCAGAGAACACATACACAGCACAGAGATGGTCTGAAGGCAGTAGGGAGTAGAGGGCTTGGGTATAACACATTATAATCTCTGGATGATAAAAGGCATGCACCTCATCTATGGCAAAAAAAAATTGCTCTCTGAAGCAAATGAGCTCTCCGCACCCTACCCAAAGACCACACACACCTGGTCTAACTGCCGCTGCTTTTCTGATGAGCCATTCCCACATCCTGCTTCAGGTCCCCTGCCCAGATAATGACTTAGGTGAAAGTCAGAGTCACAAAAGCAGCTGTCCCCATCCACATTGTGCAGGCTCTCCCACACCACTTGCTCCTCCTGTAGAAAGCCCTGGTCAGTGACCAGTAAGTACAAGTGACTCTGCAAAAAAGAGCGCAAAGCTAACTGGTAGGACAGGTAACAGAGGCAGTTTACTGCCAGAAATTATCTGAAATACAGAAACCATATGAATCAATCGGTGTGCTAGTTGGAATGTGTCATTGTGAGCATTTATAAATTTGTGCAGCTGTGGGGAGAAGAAAGGGGTGTCTGAGTGTATGGTCAGCTGGGTGTGAGTGTGGCAGTCACTGTGGTCCAGCATAAAGTCCTCAGGGCTGGGGTCCCACACAATATCCTGCTTCCCACCATACTTTGAATGTTTTTCTGGGCTTGCCTGATGGCTACAGGATAAATCCGTTGAGAACCAAAGACCTTTCCTTCCTCTACTCAGTTCCTAGAGAGCATGACAACTTCTGACTTTGGAAGACTATAGTATCGTTCAAAAATTCCACTGTCCCTTCTTGGGAAAGTATACTACTTTCTTCCATTGATGGCAGGCTTATTTCTTATGGCTTGCTCTGGCCAGTAAGATGTTAGCAGAAATGCCACGTGGCATTGCCAGGTGGAAGCACTAAAAGCAAGTGCACAGTGCCCCCATCTTTTCCCTCCCCTATTCCAGATACACGCTGTTTTGTCAGCTTGGGCCCAGAGTGGGGAGGCCATGGGACAGAACTGCAGCCAGTCTGCTATAGACATGCAGCATGAGTGAGAAAGAAACCTTTGGTGTGGTGAACCACAGGGATTTTAGGGGCCATTTGTTCCCAGAGTTTAATCTATCCTATCCTGACTGAAACACTAAAGAAGGGGCATAAGGAAATGAACACACTCCAACCCCACCACCTCCAGAGCCTCATCACCTTGTGCTTAGTCATAGTGCTAAAGTGGTTGTTTCGGAAAAAAACGCTAAGTTCGCCCTCCTTGGCAGCTGCTGTTAGCTCACACAGTCCATGGTAGGTCAGCTGTGCCGCCGCGGTCTCCAGGAACTGCTCTGCAATCAGGCCTGCCAGGAGGGCACAAGATTATGGAGGGGAGACTTGGCTTACATCCAAAGTCCACAATAGGAAGTATCAGCCAGAGAGTCCCTGTCAAAAACCCTAGTGGTTGTCCAACCTTCTGAAATTCCTTCCTTGAAGCCTGGCTGTGGTCATTCATTCAACAAATAGTTACTGAGTTTTTCCAGGCCCTGTACTACACACTGGGGACACGTCAGTGAACTAAAGAGACAAGTCCCCCAACTCCCTCCCATGGAGTTTACATTCTAGTGGGGTGTGGTCAGGGGAGACAAACAATACACAATAAACCTAAGTAGCCACCTTTCCCTCCACAGAAGACCGAAAGAAGGGAGGGATATCACCTTCTGTCACAAGGTTTGTGTCACTGGAGTGCTTGCAGGTAATGATCTTCTCTGCCAGCTGGTTGTAACTCAGTTTCCCAACTGCACTCACAGCCTCAGGATTCTGCACAGGCAGCAGGGTAGGGTGATATAAAAAAAGAAATTGAGATCTGTTTAGGAAGGAAATGAAGCAAGCCCACAGGGCTGCAACCCTACAACCAAGGGTTCCTGAAACTTCTGAAGCTAAAGAACCGACCTATTTGTATTTGAATGTTACCCCCACCTAAAAAAGGTTGAAAGACAAGGAATTCTGCACTGGGTTCAGCCTCTAAACCCTACTCCTCTCCCAAGCCAGTCTCATCCCCACCACCCCTGCCTCTGCCCCACAAGATGCTGCTTCTCTGAGAGCACGAGTCGGGTAAGCACCTCATCTGAGCCCTCTCACTCGCACCTGCGGATCAACAAGCCAGCCATGGTACAGAGGTATGCCTAGTAGGTCAAAGATACTGCACTCAGGTGTGTACTCGAAATCAGAGACACCTGTGAATCGCACATTGACATCCAGACCTGTGGCCAGTTTAGGCAGCACTGTCATTGCATCGTCCACATTCTGGGGGTAGAAAGGAAAAGGACAGATGTATCAAATCAGCACATTATACATCTTAACTTACACAATGTTATATGTCAATCATGTCTTAATAAAGCTGGAAAAAGAAAAAGAAAATGATGGATATTCTAGCCTGCCTACTTGCCCCTCCACTCCCACCTCCAGAAATAAAAAATTAAATCCTGCTGCTTTTCTTCCCTGAGTCTCTTACAGGCAATTCCATTGCTCCCCTGCCTCAACCCTTCTTTATCTTATGTAAGTGAACACATTTCTAGGACAGAGATATACCCTCCTCCTGCAGAAAGAAGTCATAGTTCAAGGAACCCTCTTGAGAAGCAGAAGAAAAGATTCTCTTTAATAGCCTAGGTGTCTCCTTATAAACCTGCAAACCCCTGTCCACAGAGCTTTTGCCTCACCTGCTGAAAATTAAGCTGAAGTCCCTCTGATTTCTCCTCGGGCTTGATGGAGAGGAGGCAGTCCCCTACAAGACAGGATTCCTTATTAGCTTACCCCACCAATTGTCCCAAAAGCTGCTTCCTCTTCTCCTGGATAATGGGAATTATGTCACAGAACCACAGATTTCCAGAACTGAAAAGAGCCTTAGAATCTAATCTAGACCTTCCATTTCTCAGAGGAAGAAACAGGCTCACAAAGATGAAGGGCCTACCCAGGGTCACATCCAAAAGTTAAGGACAGAATTGGGATTACAAGTCAGGACTCCCAACACTATGAATTTTTCTTTTTTTTCCCTGGCCTTGCAGAGAAGTCCCATAGCACATCAGAAACCCAAATGGGGAGTCCCTCAGTATTCCGGATTTCAGGCTGAGTGGACAGTTCTTGAACTTGTGTGCAATTCCTCTTCAGGTCCAGTCACTCACCAAGATGGGCCATGAGCTCATCTGATGTGATCACTTCCTTCTGAGGAGGCAGCGTCACCTGGAGACAGAAGGGGCGATCAGGGCTTAGCTGTGTGTGTGCTTTCTTTCCCAGAGCCCCGAAGGAGAAGCCCCTAGAAAGGGGTTGGATGGGGGTTGTCCAGTGGTAGGTTGTGGTGGAAAAAAAAAAAAAAGGCTTGCAACTGGAGCAAGGGGATGAATGTGAAATACTGTAAAGCATTCTCATTTGCTGGAGAAGAGTAAGGCAGATCATTGTTTTGTTTTGTTTTGTTTTTATAAACATCTTATTTCATTTGTTTAAGCTAGATAAATAGGGAGAATAACCTGGAAAGTTTTGACTGGTTTTAAAAAATCAGGACGACCAAGGAGGTGGGTCAGGGAAGAGTAGTCTCCCCCAAATTTTCTGAGCCCCCATCCACATTCTCTTACCTTCCACTGAAGAAAGAGGATGTTCATGATGGCAAGGAGAGGACAAGGGCCATTTGTGCTCTGGGTAATGATGGGGGTCCGTTCTCCCTTCCAGGGTATCCACTTTACACAGTAGAAATCTAGCTCAGACTGTTGGACCCTGGGGGACTGGGGAAGCTCCTGGGGTCTGGAGCACGCCCCCATGGTCTCTACCTCAGGTAACATCCCATGGGCTGGCCCCAGTTGGCTTGAGCTGGCATGAGGTGGAGGGAACTGGAGGTTATCCTGACCCTGGGCAGGCAGGGAAACTTGGTCTCCTGGCTCCTGTTCTCTGATTGCCCCATCAGCATCTCCACCATCTATATCCTGAGGATGCTCATCTGGTTGTGACAGGACCTTGTGATTTTCAGAGCTGACTGCTTCTGCAATCCTGGCCTTACCAGAGGCAGGATGCTCAGGCTGCTGGTGTTCCATGATCACAGGGGTCAACTGAAGGGCACCAAAGGACTTTACTGAGTGAATTGCCTAATTTAGGCTTGGTATGCAAAAGAGGGATGATCCAATAACAAGGAAATTGGGCTAGAAAGCAAAGAGACCCAGAAAAGTCTTAGCAAAGGAATATAGTGTGGAAGGCTGGAGAGTGTCTGTATAGTCCCTCCTGGCTATGGGGAGGACATGTCTTCTCAGCTTGGGTGGACAGAACAGCCCCAGGCTGAGCTCTTTTGACCAGCTGTGACCAGATGGCACCAATGAGGGTATGGGCATTCAGGCTTGGGAGGAATGACTCCCGCACGACTGAAGACATTGGATGAAGTCAGCTTCCCTGAAACAGATAAGGACAAGGAATGAAGAAAAGAGAAAGGGAGTAAAAGGTGAAATACAGAAAGGAAAGAGATGGAGAAAGAAATATTAAACTATACTAATGGTTATTAATACAGTGATCTTTAGCTCACCCTGTAATGGCATCACATGAGTTGGTAACTGCCCCCATAGCCAGGCTGGGGGTAATTCCTCTGCCCTACACCAAACCCCATCCCTTGGCTGTTCATGATCAACCTGAACACACACACACAGGCTATTTGTGTCCTTAGTGCTTTTTTCTCTCTGCCTCATCCCAAGGTCAAAAATACTAAGGTTAAGAGTGGAGATATGGACAGTCAGTATCATTTCCCTAAAGTCAAAACGCTGGTGAAAAAGAAGTCTTTCTTCTCAAAGGACTCTAGTGACCTTTACACAATCCCAAACCAGAGCAAAAAGGTCTTGGGAGGGCTTCCTTAAAAGGGATTGGTAGACCATAGGAACCTGAATCAGACTTGTTCTGATAAGTAACTTTAGATTAGGGGTTCAAAGTCCACTCCCCCGACAAATTCTTCAGTAAGCTTCTCTTGATTGCCAGAGTTGTGATAGCAACTTCTCAGTTCCTCTTTACCCCAAAAACTGCCTAAACCCAGAGATACTATCTTGCCCACTATTTATATGGAATATGAAGATGCTGATTATTGACTTACATAAAAAAGACTCCTTCTACATTTATCTACCTGTGCACATATCCTTTCTTTATATTCCCATCTAGGTCATTTTAATTGTGAACACGGGACCTGTTTAACTTGCTCTCTATCAGCAGTAAGCATTGAGTCCAGCATAAACAGATATTTAATTAATGCTGTGGAACAGTAAATAATAAAAAGCCACAAACCCTGCCCTCTAGAAAACATCTCCCTTCAACCTCCTTGCTCCCCTCTCCCCTTTGATCAAGGTAAGAAAAGAAGAGACATTAAACTTGTCAGAACTGTTATCTTTTCTCCAGCTTCCTCCTAACTTGAGACTATGCTTCCTTCTTGTAAACTGGCAGGAATTTACAGCTAAGGTAAGGCCTGGGAGATGGGCCTGAAGAACATAAAAGTTGCCAAATTACGCCTAGTCACCCAAATTGATCATCCTCCTGGTTCAACTAATTTATGCTAGCTGCATCTCATTTACGTGTTGTTAATTTAGAATCAGAGTAGCAAAAATTATCTGTAGGCCATACTTTTTTTTTTCTCTCTCTTTTTATTTTTCCTCCTCTCCCAAACATTTAAGATGAATCTTAAAAGCAGAAACCAGAGCCTGGGAAAGTTAAAAAAGCTTTGAGAAAAGCAGGACTCATTTCTTTTCTGTCCAATACCAGAAATGGTCACTTATTAACTGGGGGTTGGGCAGCTCAATGACTAGAGGTACAAGCCAAAGGGAACCAGGAGCTGAGCACTGGAGGGGGCTGGGTCTCGGAGAAACTGGACAAAGTTAAGTGGGCTGAGTCTTAAGAGAAGGAACAAGGTGCACTCCTGGTGGGGTGGGCATGGAGTATCACAGCGCAGATAGGAGCACGAGGGGGCGGGTGCTCAAACAAATCCGATTTCCTTCTTTTCCTCTTCTTTTCTCAACTCAAGTCCTACACATTCTCTCCAGCTGGAATTATCCTCTGATGGTGAGTGAGGGAGTTAAAATAGCCCTGGTCCCTCCCTAGCAGAGGCAGCAAACAGCCAAGAGTTGGAGGAAGCATAAAATGGCTAGGTAGCATTAACAAACCCCCCCCACCCCCCCAGGAACTTTCCTGTCCACTCAAGTCCCTTACCGTCCCACTCGCCTCCTTCTCAGTCTGACCCAAATCTTAATGCAACTACTGGTCTAAATTTTCCCCTCAGAAAAAGTCTACCACCACGGTGCCCTGTCTACTTTGCTCGCAAAAGGAAAGGGGGCAGATTTCATTGTAAGAAAGAAATGAAGGGACCAAGCAGCATTCCTTGCACATATTCTTCCGGCCTTAGTGCCTCTGGCAATCCAGACTTAGAGACCAAAGGTGGAAGCGCAGTCAGTACCACCTCCCCAGAGAGGAAGGAGAACTGGAGGCAGAAGAGGAGGTGAAGGAAATGGTTAAAACAAAGTTTTTACCTTAAGAAGTGGGTGCTGTTCCAGGACTGAGAAAGAGGGGTCAGCTATGACAATTCAATGCGGGAGATGGATACACCGAGAGGCTGCGCCACAGCCCCAGCTGCCATCCAGCTGTCGATGCCAGAGCCTACACCAGTTTCACAGGCTTACCAGCGGCAGGCCTTGCCCAGTCGGGGCTGCTTCCGGCTCACGCCCCGGACCGAGGGCCCCAGAGGAGCGCGGGGGCAGGCAGGGGCTCGGCCCAGGTGCTCCAGGGCCACCCGAGTCGTCAGGATTCCTGAGTGCTGGAGTCTAGGGCGGGCGCTCTAGGCCCTGACTAGGAGCTGGTTTTCCAAGGAAGTTTGTGGTTTTTCTTTTCCCTTCTTTCTCTCTCTTCTTTCTCATCAGGAAAAAAAAAATTAGTCAAGGACAAGCTCTCTGGAGGAGGGAGCCTGTCCAGCATTGGAAGATTTCCATCATGGCTTTCTGACCTGGTCAGCCTCTTGGTGATCGGCAGTGAGGGAAAGAGAAAAACAACGGACGTTTTCCCTTCCCTCCGCCTGACGCTGGAAGGGACAGAGCGTTTGTGCCTCTCTGGTGAGAACAGGGAAGAGCAAGTGCCCCGATGAGAGAGGGGAGGAGCAGGGCGGGACAGCAGCGGCTTGTGGGACTTGGGCTTTCTCCCTGGGGATGGCAGTCCTTTGCTCCGGATTCACAGAAGCGTGGCCAAAGACTGTCATATCTGCATACTTGACTCACTTAAAGTAAAAAAGATTCTGCTCCTTCCAAGTCCCTACATTATTTGTTTAGTCTAGAAATGAAACTGGTTTGGTTGTGCTCCTTGTAATGTAGAAGAGAGTGGAAGAGAGCTCTGGGAAGAAAGTGCAATAGAGAACTAGCAGAGCAGGCAGGAGGTCCAACGCTCCTGTGCTCGGGTTTTTGTTCCCACTACCGGTCTCAGCTTCTCATAAGTCACCTCCGCTCAATTACTAGCTTGGGGAGCAGGAAAAGCCGGTGTGAGGTGGTGGTAGGAAATAAAGGGATGAATTAACAGAGATCGGTTACTGTGTTACACACACATTGAAGGGACTTTTGATGATGAGAGCACATTTATTTGCAGTACTGTGCACCACCGCAGGGCTGGAAGGTAAGGACAGTTCAAGGAGGTTAGAACTCAGCTCTACATTCTGAAAGGCCCTCGAAGCTCTACTTCCAGGGCTGCCACAGGATAAAATTTCACGCAACTTTGAAGGCTGAAATTTTTGATAAAATTTCATGCAACTTCCGAGATAGACAAATACCAAATGATTTCCCTCATTTGTGGAGTATACCAACGAAGCAAAACTGAAGAAACAAAATAGCAGCGGACTCACAGACTCCAAGAAGGGACCAGCGGTTACCAAAGGGGAAGAATGGGGTAGGGCGGGTGGGGAGGGAGAAGGGGATTGTAGGGTATCATGATTCGTGCACAGGGTGTGTGGGGTCACGGGGAGGACAGTGTAGTTCAGAGAAGATAAATAGGGACTCTGTGGCATCTTACTACACTGAAGGACAGTGACTGCAGTGGGGTATGGGGGGGACTCGGTAATAAGGGTGAATGTAGTAACCACATTGTTTTTCTTGTGAAATCTTCATAAGAGTGTATATCAATGATACCTTAATAAAAAATAAATTTCATGCAACTTCCAGTTGCAGTTGGAACAATTAGGGAGGCAAGAAAGCGATAACCCAGGTTACAACAGTCCAGAGAAAGAATGAGGAGACATTTGCCGAGGCTGTAGAACAAACAAGCTACAGAGTTATAAAAAAGCAGGAGCTGGCAAGCGATTGTAGGCATTAAGTGACGAAGAGGGGTCAAAGATTATTCTAGTGTTTTTATAACAATCACAAAATCGGTGGCAATGGGTCAGTTTGATTAGAGGAGAATTCGAGAAAGGAAGATGAGTTGTTTCACCCACGTGTAGTTTAAGATGTCAACCAGATGCTCGGTGTAACATATGAAAAGATGCTACGCTTAGTTTGCCTCACGACCGAAAGTTCAGAGGCCACAGAGATCGGTTACTGTGTTATACACACATCTGTATGTCAAATGAGTAATCTCAGAAAATTCTCTTTCCCTCAATTCCTGTGGACATTTGGGAGCTTATGAACTACGTTTCCCAGGGCACCCTAAGCTAAGTCACACTTCGCTCCTCCGGAAAGACGTCCCGTGAGTCTCTGGGAGCAGGACTCCGCCTCCGGGGCTGTGGCCGAGGCGACGACGGACTCCGGGAGCGCCGGATTACGCACTTCCTGCCAGTGTCGGGGCCGAGTCTCTGTGTGGCGGGTTCGAGTCCTGCCTCCTGACCCTGCCTCAAGGCCCCTGAGACCGGGGCGGGGCGCATTCAACCGATAGCCTCTCTTTGGCGAGGGGCGGTGGCACACATTTGGCTTCACCATGGACGACTACCTGCAGGGTTGTCGAGCTGCTCTGCAGGTAACGGATCCCTGTCTGACCGTAAGGAATGGAACGGGGTCCAGGAAGGACGAAGATGTGGGATCTGGGGAGCACCCGAGGGTCTGTATGGAGGGAACATGGAATTATGAGGTGGGGACTTGGGATCTGATCAGGCTTGAGAGTGAGGAACGAGAACCTGGCTCTTGAGAGTGGGAATGCTGCTCAGTCTCCCCGTTCTGAGCCCCTGCGTTTGGGATCTGTCCAAGAGCGGGGAGGAGGAATCGTGGGTCTGCATCCTGCATCTGAGCCTCTGCTCTCTGCCGCCTGGGTCAATTCCGTCAAAAGCTCCAGGGCTGTGCTGTCGCTAATTCGCGCTCCGCGAGGTGTATTTATTCCTTTCTCCCCGCCAGTTTTTTCAGATCTCCACTCACAAGGCCTCCTTTGGCCCACTGGCGTCCAGGTGAAACCGGAGGGTACGAGGGAATCCGTGCCGACCACCTTTTGCCTCTAAAGAGCTGTTTCTGTTTGGGGGCCCTAAGTCATTCTAGAATAAAGGTGGTCATGGTGTTTTACTTTAAATCTGTTTTTAAGCCAAAGATATCTGTTGACCCACAACCTACATTCGTTTCCTTCCAGTTTCTTCCTTGGCCTTTACACAAATAAATTACATAAAAATCACCTGTCTGGAAGGGGATAAGCACAACGTATATTTGGAATCAGAATTATAAGCATGACTCCTGAATGCTTTGTGGCTAATTTGGGTACTCTTTGAGCCAGTTGGAATCTCCCAGCCATGCCGACTACTCATGCAGCATTAGGCTTCTATACCCAGTTAGCAGCAAAACACAGAGAGAGAGGCTCCAGGAGGTCACCTGGCCCCCTTACTTCAGGTTACACCGCCCCTGCAGAACACCTAGATGCATGGTTGATTATGCCCTTCTTTGAAAGTATCTTCAACTCTACAGATTTCTCTGGACAATAGATTCTGGCCTTTAACATATCCTAAAAGTCACCTAATTCCTTCTGCAGACTCAGCTGTTGGCATAATGAATGTCTTCACCTGAAGAATAGGGGTGAAGCACAATTTTAACACCAATTACACCAAATATTTCCATGTGAATTAAAAAGTTGGGGAGAATTTGTTTTAATACATAAGGCAATTTAGAACTCTTTGTGGCACTATTTCATGTACTAAGCAGTTGGATTTCCACCCTCCAATAACCCATATGACTGGTCTCTTTCCACCAGTAAAGAGCCCTTGGACCTGAAAACCTCACCGAGCTGAATTTTGTCGCATGCTTCTTTCCTACAGCGTCTACCCTCCAGAGGCTCTCCCTGCCCCCCTTCATCCCCTCAGGTTAACAGTGTATCTTCCACAGCAGTATGAAACTGAAGAATACTGAATTTTTCCCATATTGCTGGTACCCTGCTTTCTCTGCCTGCATTCATCCCACCAAAGAGCAAGATATAGATCTTCATTTTTCTGAACTTGTGAGCTTGTTAAAGTGAAATTGTATCTTAGAGCTCTCATCATCAGACAACCTAGCGAGGGCTGGGAGAAATGAGAACATTAGACTCAAGGAATGTTAGTAGGTGAACTGGTGGCAGGATATACAGGTGATCGCCAACAATTTAGATTGTTTTTAATTATAAAAGTAGTAAATGTACATAGTGAAAAAAATTCAAATACAAAAAGGAAATGAAAAAGATATCCTCCACCAATCCCCTCCAATTCCCCAGAGCTGCACCATTGTTTCTTATATAATGAAAAATATAATTTAGAAAGAGACACTGTTACATTTGAATGTTTCTGTTAAACTATAGTATAACTTTTGGGAAATTGTGAATGCTTGACCTTTACACCCGAGAGATAGCTGATAACCCAGCCAGCTCTCCAATCAATACCATATTTTTAGCATCTAGTACCACAGATTATCTATAACCTCTGCCACAATGGATAGTAGGCTATCTCATGTAAAAGAAATCCTATTTAATGTCCTATTCATGATAACTCACCTTTCACTTCTAGGGGGAAAATCTTCACTGCAGGGTAGGGCTGCATTCACGTTTAGGAGTCCATTCAGAAGACTTTGGATAAAACATGCCATCTGCACTTCTTAGGCATGAGGCAGGAATCCAGAGTGGCTGGCTCAGACATTTGCAGTCCTAGTGTCAGCATTAGTCTCATTTTCTGTGCCGGGAAGGCTTCCCCATCTCTGGCTCCCTGTCTGTTTTTTTTTTTTTAACTCCCTCCTTAACTATTTTGTAGAGTAGGCATCAGACATATTCAGCTTTTCAAGGGCAGTGGTTGACTTTGCCAGCCCTAGAGCACATCCTCTTCCTCCACCCGCCTGCCCACTGAGGCCACAAAGAACATCAGGACATAGTCATTTCAACTAGTGGGTTGTTTTGTTTTTGCTTTTTAAGAAAAAAGTTGATGTTTACTTGTAGCTCTCAGATTGTATTTGTTCATTGGCAGCTAAGGTTTTTTCATGCTCTAAGTATAACTGTATTTGCCCTGAACTCTTCCTCTGATGGATAGAAAACTGAAGCTGTGTGGTTTGTGCTTTCAGCTGGTGGCGGATGAAGTAGGGGCTAAGAGTTACACATGATTTTCCTAAATGAGGAGAATAGTGCCTGATAAGTTGGACAGCCATATCAGTTTGCCCAGGAAAGCCTTAGTTTATTCAGGCATAATCATTAATTGCACCTGTTCTCATTTCAGGTGCCCCAGTTTGAACAATAAAATATATACTATGTTAAACATCTGTGATACATGCCCATGAAAAGATAGCTGGTTCCTTATGGTAGCAGTCCCTTATGAGAGCCACAGTTGCTGGAAGCCGGAGGCCTGGGCAGTCAGCGAAGCCTTCACAGAAAGAGGGGGCCTTTGGGAAGGCAATGAATGAAGAGGGAGGAGTAAGGAAAGAAGATGGACAGGCGCTCATTTCTATGAGTACAGAGTAGGCACTTAGGTGTTCCTTCCTCCAAAGCCTCCAGACAACTTCATGGAATTGATTACAGTATTAGCCTCATTTTAAAAATGAAAAATGGGGCTTAGAGAGGCCAATGTACCACAGCGAATAAAAAGCAGAGCTGGGATTCAACCCCAGTCTGTGGTCTTTTCAAACGGCAGTTCTGCTGCTCTCCGACAAAGAACAAACAGGGCAAAGGGCAGAGCTGGGAATGTGCACATCATGTTTTGCAGGTGGTAAACAGACCAGTCAGGGTGGGGTAATGGTGCATGCTGATAGAGGAAAAGAATGCCACCACCTCCCTTGTTACTCCTGTTACAAGGCTTGCGAAAAATATCAGACTATTTCTTTGGTATTAGTTCCTTTTGGTTGCTATCTGAGCTTGGCTGAGCACAAGAGGTTAGTTATTCACCTTCTGAATATCATTTTTTCCTCACCTCAGAGTCATGAGGTTGTATTTGGTCCCTACTTTCTGCTTTTTTTGCTTAGCCTTCTCTCCATGCTGGGGATGCATCTGACTGATGCCAATCAGCTGTCACTTGTTATGAAGCAACACTAACGTAAGTGAGTTTTTGGAAAGGTTCTTCAAGGGCCTCTTTGTGCCCAGCCGTAGGTTTCTTCTCCTGGCTCTACCTTTTCCCTGCTCTTATTTTTCTTTCTCCAGAGTCAGGGCCATATGGCCTCTACTGTTTGTATAGTTCCCTCCCTAGAGAACATAGGACCCTTACTGCTTCACTAAGCAAGTTATATCTGCAGCCACTTATCTCTAGAGCTTTGTTGCCATGTTGGTCCGTTGGTCCACAGCCATCTGGGCAGTTCTTGGGATCCAGGAAACAGGGGGGCCTTCTCTGGTATCAAGTTGAGGAATTCATTGCAAGCCAGATGAGTTATTAGAGGACTGGGATCTTGGGTATAGAATTATTGTATTGTGTTGGAAAAGAGTTTAAAAAGAATCTCCCCTCCCCCATACTGTTCAGTATGAATGGATCCTGATTGCCACCCTCTTGAAGTAGGCTTAGAGAAATGGGCACAGAGGATACCCTGACAGCAGACTTTCCCCAGAAACCCCTCTTCTGAAACCTTGACAGATACCCTCAGCCTTTTGTACTTCTCTGTAGGAGTGGGAATAGGAGATGGGGAAGAGGGTGTTTTAAAAACAAAAACCTATCTCATTACTAGATAGGGCAATTTATATCACCACAAGTCTTCTAAAATTATCCCTTTCTGGCTATAGCTTTCTGGAGGAGTGAGGGGAGTTGGTAAGAGCCAACAAAGGGAAGATAATTTTAGGTTCCCCTAGGTTCTCTTTTTTCCTAAAGTTAATTACTTGACAACTGTTTCTTGCTGTGTTTTGCTTCTCTGCATCCCTTTCCCACTTTCCTTAACTCTTCCATCTTGCAAATCTTCCCTAATTGAAAAGCCAGAGTATTTCAATTTTCACCTTTCTGTTACCCAGTAATTCTCAACTGGGGTGATTTTGCTGTCCGCAACATCCTTGGGAATATTTGGCAAGTCTGGAGACATTTCTGATTGTCATGACCAGGGATGCTCCTGATATCTGGTGGGCAGAGCCTGGGAATGCCACCCACCATCCCAAATGCATAGGGCAGCCCCACAACAAAGAGTTACCCCATTGAGAATATCCGTAATATGGATATTAAGAAATCCTGCCATAACCATTGTGTCTCATTTTGTCTCCCTTATGCCCTTCTCCGTCAGAGAGACGTTCAGAAGTAAATGTTGAGATTGAATTCTCATGGCCTACGCAGAGCCATGGATGTTATGGTCTCATTCTACCTGGCAGAATGCTCATACCCAGAATGAAATAATAATTCCTAAAGTAACCGCCTCTTTGGATTATTTTGAGGATTAAATGATTAGTTAATGCACTTAAAAATAGTAGCAGTACATAGCACTCTCCAAAAGTTTCAAAACAGAACCAAACCCTGTCTCTGCTGTTGTGGGCATTGTAGGTTTTAGTGTATTTTATTTAAAAGGAGATACAAGGGAACATAATAACAGATATCCTTTCCTCCTCAGAGTTCTTACAGCAGCAGGACTTTTCAAAACTTTAAAAATAAAAGTGCAGGCAGTGTCAGCAGCACATGTTCTTGCTTTAATCTGTACCTGCTGGGAAAGTGTCTGCTTCTCGGGTCATGAGAGTGTGGGTTATATCTGGTTGTCATGGATGTTTCTCTGGGTAGGGGGAGTTTGCATGGCCTGAATAACTGGATCATAGACTAGATCTTATTTTTACCTTTATTTTCAAAGTTTCTTCACCTATTCTCATGATTTAGAAGCATAAAGAGTCTTTTCGCTATTTGGAAAACAGAAGGAAAAAAAAAAGGGTTGATACAGCTTGGATATACCAGCTACCCCAAATACTCTACCTTTCATTTCTCCTCAGTTGCCCAAAGAAGTAGGATAAATCAGAGAATTATTCACTGTTGTTCTTGTGTGTAAGTTAACATTCAAGGAGACAGTGTAGCAGAGAAGAAAACTCACATTTTTGCTAGCTGTGTGGAACGCTTCAGACTTAGCTAAAACACATATGCCCGCTTGGCTAATATCTTCATCCATGAAATGAGGACCCATAAGATTATCTGACCTACCCTCTCTGTGAACATCAGTGATGTGTGAAGCCCTACATGAATAGAAGGTAAATGGAAATGGACAGAGATGTTTCTAGTTTCCCACTCTTCTTGCTCTCTAGGAATCTCAACCACTACATGTTGTGCTGGGAAATGAAGCCTGTGACTTGGACTCCATGGTGTCAGCTCTCACCCTGGCTTTTTACCTGGCAAAGGTGAGTAATTTAGAGCAGAGTCTCTTAGAATGAAAAGATTTGGATTCAAGACCTAGCTCTGCTACATAACAGTATTTAGTCTTGGGTAAGTTAAATCCCTTAACTTTGCTGAGTCTCATGTCACCATCTACAAAAGCTGAGATGATAATATTTTACAGTGTTGCTGTAAGGATCAAAAGAGTAAATGTATTTTGAAGAATTTATAAACCATAAAGCAATATTCTAACAGTTTATTATTGAGTTCCTTAGAGATATTAGTGATCTGGTGTGTAGTCCTCATGCCCAGGTCAGTTCTTGAGGACTGATAACCCCTTTTCTCTGCAGCATCAGTAACTTGGTCTTTCTCATGAGTTTTCCTTTTGACCATAATGTCATTGCTAGAAAGGAGAGAGGGCAAGAATTGTCCTTTTATTTTGATTAACTGAGTAACGTGGCTTTGAAAAGGGCAGTAACTTACCTAAGATCATGTCTCCCTTGGTCCCAGTAGCCTTGTTACCTTTCCTGTCTATCCCAAAACATTGCCATACATTCTTGTCTCTTTCCTACCCAGACAACAGAGGTTGGGGAAGTCTTTGTGCCAGTTTTAAATATAATGCGTTCTGAACTACCTCTACGAGGTGACAACGTCTTCTTCCTACAAAAGATTGGCATTCCAGAGTCCCTCTTGATTTTCCGGGATGAGATTGACCTCCATGCATTGCACCAAGCTGGCCAACTCACCCTCACCCTTGTTGACCATCATGTCTTACCCAAGTAAGTGGAAGGAGGTTAAGCTGGTACTTATCCTGTGCCATGCTCAGCTCTGATGAGTAAGAAATAAAGAGAGGAGGAAGAAGTTTTTGCTCTCAGGGATCTCACAGGCTAATCATAATTGATGGTTCATAACAGATATAAATCAACAGAAAATATTGGCAGTTCTCCATATAGAAACATGGAGAGCTCAAATTAAGAATAATTCAGAAATGATTTATCTGCCTTTGGTGTCATCATTTTAAGATTTCATGGCAGATTTAGTACAATAGAAACCTTTGAATAATGGTTCCAACTCTAATTTTTAAAAAGTTAGCAAAATTATTTCCTACATAAGGCAATATCTCATTAGTGTCTGTTGAACAAATGTACATACCTACAATAATTCCATTCCTAATTTAGGACTGGAAAAGCTGCCAAAAAAGCATGAATATGAGACCTTCTTAAATCTGTCTGACTCCTGCCAACATTGAAATGCATATTTTTTTCCTTGGGTACTCTGGTTGCAGCAGGGCATTGACAGAGGGTACCCAAAGGGCATTAATCCATCTATCCATTCACTAATTAATAAATTGATGAAGGTGAGACAGATGACCTGTTCTTAAGCTTTCAGTCAGAAGGGAACTAGGCAAACTGGTCATTGTAATGGGCATTAGAGCTAAGTGATAACTGTCACTCTAGAGGATAGTAGGTACATGAAGGGTGGAATGGTTAAATATTCTAGAGGGGACTAGTGGGTGTCAGGAAAGGTTTACTAACAGAGTTATAATACCTAATATTTTTTATATTAGGTATAATACCTAATACCTTTATCTATTTTGAGAGTACTAGGTGTTTGCTCTGTGAGTGGGAAGGTAAGATAAAATGGGAAGGCTAGAAAAAGCATCCAGGCAGAGAGAGCAATTAATAAGCAAAGGGCAGGCAGGCATGAAATAGCTTGGTGAATGAGGAACTGGAATTTGTTTTGCATGGCTGGAGCATAAGCTATGAGGGAGAAGTAGGATGTGGAAAAAGGTAAGACTAGAGAGGTTGGCAGGGGCCAGATCATGGACACATGGTAGGCCTGCCCAAAAGATTAGGCATCACCTTAGGGCAGTGGGGAACTACTCTTAATTCTATTTATTCCAGGTCCTGACAGAACCAAATTTACATTTTTCAAATGATCATTCAGACAGCATTGTGGAGGATAGCTTAGGAGGCCCTAAGACTGGAGGTAGGTCTTTGGTTAAGAAACTATTAGAATAGTCCAGATGAGAGAGGTTAATGGCCTAGAATAAGCCAGTAGCAGAGGATTGGAAAGGAGGGAATGGATAGGAATATAGACACCACAGGTCTGGTGACCTGGATGGAACTTGGGTATTAAGTGGATTAAGGTAATGGAGAGATTTAGATGTTGGCTGTCAAGGGTGTCAATTGGAAAAGCAACCCCAAAGGACATCAAATATGTGGATAAGATATTTGTAGCAGATACTTCACCAAATTCACTTATACATTATTTAAAGATGACTTCAGTTAAAACATTAAAGAGAAGAGAGAAGTGAGGCAGAGGTAGAAGTGACCAGTTTTAAGTGTTTGCCTAATATGTCTTATGGGTTTTCCTTTATGGGTGAGGTGGAGGTTGGTTGGAAGTAGCTGGAGTACCCTTACCTATCTTTCTTTCTCTTTTCCCCACACCCCACTTTGCCACACAGAAGTGATGCAGCCCTAGAGGAGGCAGTTGCAGAGGTGCTAGACCATCGGCCCGTTGAGCAAACCCACTGCCCTACCTGCCATGTTTCAGTTGAGCTGGTGGGGTCCTGCGCTACCCTTGTGACAGAGAGAATCCTACAGGGGGCACCAGAGATCTTGGACAGGCAGACTGCGGCCCTTCTGCATGGTGAGGGTGACTTGGAGGTTGGGGCCTGACTAGTTCTTCTTTTCCCATCCCAAAGAAGGGAGAAGCGGTAAAGTCTAGACTCTATTCTAGCTTGGCCATTCCCTCAAACACACTCAGCCCATACCTAAGGATGGGATTCTTTCAGGCAGCAATTAGGCATTGTGGGATACTTTATTGTTTAAAGGCCTGGGGATCTGAGAAGGAAGAATAAAGCTGGGGGGATTATGCTCCCCAACTTCAAGCTCTACTACAAAGCCACAGTAATCAAGAAAATTTGGTACTGGTGCAAGAACAGACCCATAGACCAATGGAACAGACTAGAGAGCCCTGATATAAACCCAAGCATATATGGTCAATTAATATATGATAAAAGAGCCGTGGACATACAATGAGGAAATGACAGCCTCTTCAACAGCTGCTGTTGGCAAAACTGGACAACTACATGCAAGAGAATGAAACTGGATTATTGTTTAACCCCATACACAAAAGTAAACTCGAAATGGATCAAAGACCTGAATATAAGTCATGAAACTATAAAACTCTTAGAAGACAACATAGGCAAAAATCTCCTGAATATAAGCATGAACAACTTCCTCCTGAATGCATCTCCTCAAGCAAGGGAAATAAAAGCAAAAATGAACTCATGGGACTACATCAAACTAAAAAGTTTCTATAAGGCAAAGGACACCATCAACAGAACAAAAAGGCGTCTTACAGTATGGGAGAATATATTTGTAAATGACATATCTGACAAGGGGTTAACATCCAAAATATATAAAGAACTTACACACCTCAACACCCAAAAAGCAAATAACCCGATTAACAAATGGGCAGAGGATATGAAGAGACAGTTCTCCAAAAAAGAAATTCAGATGGCCAACAGACACGTGAAAAGATGCTCCACATCACTAATCATCAGGGAAATGCAAATTAAAACCACAATGAGATTTCACCTCACACCAATAAGGATGGTCAGCATCGAAAAGACTAAGAACAACAAATGCTGGCGGGGATGCAGAAAAAGGGGAACCCTCCTACACTGCTGGTGGGAATGTAAGCTAGTTCAACCATTGTGGAAAGCAATGTGGAGGTTCCTCAAAAAACTAAAAATAGAAATACCATTTCACCCAGGAATCCCACTCCTTGGAATTTACCCAAAGAATACAACTTCTCAGATTCAAAAAGACATATGCACCCCTATGTTCACTGCAGCACTTTTTACAATAGCCAAGATATGGAAGCAACCTAAGTGTTCATCAGTAGATGAATGGATAAAGAAGAGGTGGTACATACACACAATGGAATAGTATTCAGCCATAAGAAAGAAACAAATACTACGATTTGCAATAACATGGATGGAGCTGGAGGACATTATGCTCAGTGAAATAAGCCAGGTGGAGAAAAACAAATGCCAAATGATTTCCCTCATTTGTGGAGTATAATAATGAAGCAAAACTGAAGGAATAAAATAGCAGCAGACTCAGAGACTCCAAGAATGAACTAATGGTTACCAAAGGGGAGGGGTGTGGGAGGTCGGGTGGGGAGGGAGGGAGAAGGGGACTGAGGGGTATTATGTTTAGTACACATGGTGTGGGGGATCATGGGGAGAACAGTGTAGCACAGAGAAGGGACATAGTGGATCTCTGGCAACTTGCTGCACTGATGGACAGTGACTGCATTGGGGTATGGGTGGGGACGTGATAATATGGGGAAATGTAGTAACCACATTGTTTTTTCATGTGAAACCTTCATAAGAGTGTATATCAATCATACCTTAATAAAAAAAATTTTTTTAAAGGCCTGGGGAGTACTTTGTTAACAAAAAGCAGAAAGGAAGCACAGGACAAGGGACTCAGAAGCTGCTTATCAAGCAGCTTTATGTAATGGAAAGAGGACTAGGCAAAGAAGCAGGAAATGGATTCTAATATAATTTCTGCCCAGTAGTTATGTGACCTTGAGCAAATCCCTTAACCTTTCTTGTTCTCATGGTCTCCATTTGGAAAAAAAAGGAAGAGTTGGGTTAGACTGTCTCATCCACCTTACAAAAATTTTAATGGAATTTGTTCTTTGGAAGAGAGGTCATCTTTCTCTAAATAGGTTTCAAAATCTCCAAGGACTGAGATAGTCAGGCTTCCTTTCTACCTTTCCCCCATTTCCTGCCTACATATTTGAGTCGGATTTGGGAAGTCTTACTCAGGACATAGTCTTAGTTTCTTGTTTTATTTTCAGCAAGTTTGCCCTATCGTCTCCTCTGTATTGTGTCCATTTGGTTTGAGGGTTATGTGTGTCCTGGCAGTTGTGAATGGAGGGCCATGGTATTTGAGTTCCACCATCTCCCTTCTCCACAGGAACAATCATCCTGGACTGTGTCAACATGGACCTTAAAATTGAAAAGGCAACTGCAAAGGACAACAAATATGTGGAGAAGCTGGAGGCCCTCTTTCCAGATCTGCCCAAGAGAAATGACATCTTCGATTCTCTGCAAAAGGCGAAGTTTGATATATCAGGTATGACGTCTTATATTGAAGACAGGTGTAAACTGACTTGTCTCTCTCCCATGTGAGAAAACAAATGGGCAGGCCTTGTTCATTATATTCTTGAACACCATCAAAACAATTTCAGAGCATGCATAATGATTTAAGCTTTAAACTAGAAAGAAACAAAGTAGTGGATGAATCCGGTCATGAACTAATCAATAGTTTACTGTATTGTTCTATCCTGGCTATTGGGTAGGATGAGGAGAAATACATTAAGAGTCTCAGAGGCTTCCAGTCTAATCAGAGAATATAGACATATAAATAAAATATAGTAAATTTTTAGAGATGTAGGTAATTGCTTAGGGAAGCAGAAGGAACATTTAGGGCGAGTGTCCAAACACAAGATGAAAACAACAAAACTTCTGTAATTTTGTACTCAGCTACCACCTGCTGATGTATAAAAAGGAAGAAAGAGTACTACGTCTGCTTGCAGAAGGCTAACACACACAGAAAGGGAAAAGTCAAAAGTAAAAGCCTCTCTTCCTTTCACTCTTCTCTCCAAAATCCCTTGCTTTAAAGATAACTATTGTGGCCCAGTTATTTAAAAGAATTTTTTTATTGTATAATTACGTTATCAGTAATCTCCCCTGTTCACTGCCCCAAAGAGAAGCTGTGTTTTTCCTCTGCCTTGACTCGGCTTGGTGTCCTCACCTTCCTGGTCTTTGGACTCAGCTCTCTTGTTTGACCCCCAGTCTCACATCCATTTTCTAGAACTGACCACTGAGCAGATGCTGAGAAAGGACCTGAAGACCATCTCCAGACAAGGCGCAAAGGTGGCCATCAGTGCTATATATATGGACTTGCAGGTAAGAGCAAGATGCAGCTGTGGGCGGGAGAGAAGACTTCCAGTTAGGTATGTGACCTGCCCCCAACTCCTGGGCCACCTCCAAGATATATCTTGTACCTGTGTACTTTTCTCCATGTTTACTATAACTCCCATAGTCCATTGTCTCTCACTGCACTTTATAATGACCCCCATCCTGGTTTCCCTGCCTCTACTTTTGCAACCCTACAAACCATTCTCCCCACAGCAGCCAGAGTGATCTCTTTAAGATGTTAGTCAGATCATATCAGCCTGCTTCCTTTAGCTGCTTTCTCACTGCACCTCTAATAAAATCTCACTATGGTTTACAGGCCCTCTGTGACCTGGCACTTGTCTTTCTCTCTGACTCATCCCATCCCAGCCCCACCCCTGCGCTCACCATGCTGTGGCCGCGCTGGTTGGCTCTCTGTTCCCCGGACCATTAAGCTCATTCCCAGCTCCGGAGTCTTTGTGCTTGCTTTTCCCTTTTCCAAGCCAGCTCTCTTATTCAGGTCTTAGCTCAGATGCCTCCTCTTTTGAGGGGTTTTTCCTGACCACCGTAACTGAAGTAATATCCTCTGTGCTCCAAAACCTCTAAGAATTACCTTATTTTGTTTTCTTCACAGCATTTAACACACAGAAACAATCATGTTTCATGTTTTCTTTACTTACTGTCTATTTTCCTCTACTAGTTTATCCAACTTGAGGGCACACCAGAGCAGGGACCATATTTCTTTTCTGTCTGCTATTTCTCCAGCACCTTTGACAGTGTCTGGCACATGGATACTCCGTATATTTTGTTGAATGAGTGAATGAATATAACTTTCGATATTCACTTTGAATATATATTTGGATATATTTGGATAATGGTATTTTAATACTTGGTTCCATATCATATTGGTTTAAATCATTGGACAATCTGATCTGAACACATACTCTCGTGGTCTGCACAGCTTTCTTTTAAATACTGTGTAAAAATACTAAATAATTAAATAAAACAAAATAGCATGGCCTCTACCCTTGTGACTCATAACCTAGTTTGGGAAACAAACGTTAAGGACATAAAAGGGTTGCCAAGTACCGTAATCACAATACAAATTAACACATTAGAAATGTCAAGAATAGAGAAAAGCCCTAATCTGAAACAGCTGATGGTGTTACTCATTGTAGGAAATACTGCATGAGCATTTGGAAGAAGAGTATAGATTGGCAAAGAATGAACAGCCAAGGATGTAGCTGCACGTGTCTGTTCTTATCTGTGTGCCCCATTGTTCTGTTTTAGAATAAAAATACCCACAAGAAAAAACCTTGCTTGTTTGATTGCAAGAACAGGAAAGCCTTGTACATGCCAGGAATGTTATATACAGTATAATTTTTTAATTCTTAAGACAATCATGTTTGGTGAATGTTTTTTCCTCATTTTACAGATGAGTAAACTTAAGTCCAGGGAGGTCAATGTAATTCCTTGATCATATAGCTAATAGGTAATAGAAATGATTTTCAAACCAATTCTGTCTGAACCCAAGTCCTATGTTCACCACATTCTACATACTGCCTCTCAGCACAGAGATAACACAGAGTAAATATCAGATAGCTTTTTTTATGGAATATGAGTTCCCAGGTTACCCTGCAAAGAAACACTTCATAAGCATTTTTTTGTTGATGGTGACAAGGAGGGTTCAGCGACAATGATAGCCCTCATCCCTGTGCATTTCTTCTCTTTCAGGCCTTTCTGCAGAGGTCTGGCCTCATTACAGATCTCCATGTTTTCTGCCAGGCTCACAACTTCGATGTCCTGGTCGCCATGACTATGTTTTTCAACACTCACAATGAGCCAATGAGGCAGTTGGCTGTTTTCTGTCCCCATGCAGCACTCCGAATGATGGTGAGTCTCTGATTCTTCTGCAACCCAAGGGCCCAACAGAGCTTTGCCTGTACCCACTGCCCTGTGCTGTAGAGACCTCTCCTTGGTTCTTATATTTACACAGAGGCCCCTTGACCTATTTCCAGAATCTCCTTGTCCTGCTGTATTCCATTCTCTATATACATGAATATTCTTAATCATACTGTCATTGAGAAAGAGAGATTCCAAAGAGAATTAAAGGCACAATTCCTATTTAGAAGAAACTTAAAATCAGGTTAAAAGGAAATGTTATAAATCTGTACTCAAAACTCAATTCTTGGTTTAAGCATTAATTCCTCACCCTTGCCAGTCAATTCCTTTCTTTTTACCCCATTGCACTGAAAATTGGAACCCAGGAGAAACCTTTTCTACTACTGAACCACACAGAGATTAATTACTCTGTGTAACGCTAACTCTGTAAGAAGTTATCTGGGAGCAGGCTTGTTCTCTTGCCTGGTTTTCTGCTGGCCACCTTCCCCACCCTCCTCCCTTTTGTTTTCCTCTGTTGGTTACTGATTAGCCCAGGGAAGAATTTAAAAGTGGACTAAAGGCAGTCCAGGGCTTCTCTGGGTTTCTTGAGGATTGCTGAAGTCTGGTCTGAACACAGCCTGGTAATCCTTTGCACCTATAGTAGGTGTGTCACCTCTTCTTCTCCTGCAGGCAGCAAATGTTATTTATAAACTCAGTGGAAGGTGGTTTGGCATTGTAGAAAGAGCTACAGTTTTTAAAGACAGACATACTTTTCTGTCCCAGATTTGTCACTTTCTTGCTCTTTGAGCTAAGGCAAGTCGGTTGACCTATTAGTCCACAAATGACATAATACTACCTACTAATTAGTTTGATGTGATCATTAAACAATATCGTGTGTAAAGTATACTACTGGACCCAAAATAAACGGTAAATTGTGGCTTTTACTAATCATGTCATGAAGGAAAGGGTGCTTTGGCCATAAGTGCCTCTGCCCACCTTCCTAAATCTCCCTACCTTCTCCCCACCACAGCACCTCTGTGCCACTCTTCTGAAATTGTGCAGGTATCTGAAGACACAACTATTCCCAGGCTGCCTCTGAGCTGGGAAATGGAGTCCTCTTTTCACAGTCTGCCCTACCATCTCCTCTCTTCCTCCTAGAAATAGTGTAATATAGTGATTTAGAACACTGGCTTGGGTTCAAGTGTCAGCTTTTCTTCATTCAAGCTATGACCATACGCAACTTATGTAATCTATCTGAGCCTCGGTTTCCCTACCTGTAAGTGAAGGTAATAGTAATACCAATCTTACAAGGTACTTGTGAGGATTAAATGAGATAACATTTGTAAATCGCCAGAGTTGGCACCATGCCTATCATATGTCCCACTGCCACTTTGATCTATTCATTCTTCCTGCTTCTGTCTTTCTCATGACCTCAGTACAGATTCTTATCCCATTCTAGCTAAGGATAGAGTTCAAGTTTTTGAGCAGAGGAATACACTTGGAGACAATACCAGGCTAGGAGCTCACAGGGTCCTGGGCTCTTCTTCAGACTCTACCATCAACTACATGATTTTGCTCAAGACCCTTAATCTATCTGGGCTTTGGTTTACTTATGAATAAAATGAAATATATGATCTCAAATGTTTTTTCTGTTTCTAAAATGCTATGTGTATTAGCTGATGTGCCTTTTGTTGCAAGCAATAAAACTCAACTCTGGATGACTTGATAACAAATTATTTTCTTACTAAAAGAAACCTCTAACTTAGAAGCCTCAGCTCTGCTTCACCACCTCATACACCCTCTCTCGGTCTTGTCTTCTCTTTAGATTTGTGGAGTTCTGGAACACTCCCACTCCCCACCCCTGAATCTGACCCCTGCCCCAAGCACCCACCCTAACCTCCAAGCCTATCTTCAGGGCAACACCCAGGTCTCTCGAAAGAAACTTCTGCCTCTACTCCAGGAAGCCCTGTCAGCATATTTTGACTCCATGAAGATTCCTTCAGGGCAGCCTGAGACAGAGGATATGTCCAGGGAACAGGAGGACAAGGAATTGGACAGGGCAGGTAACTCCCTGATTTCTGAACTGAGTCAAGATGAGGAGGAGCCTCCACTGCCCCCCACGCCTATGAACAGCTTGGTGGATGAGTGCCCCCTGGATCAGGGGCTGCCTAAACTCTCAGCCGAGGTCGTCTTTGAGAAGTGCAGTCAGATCTCGCTGTCACAGTCTACCACTGCTCCCCTGTCCAAGAAGTGACTATTGGGAGAGGAGGGGAGGGGAAAGTGAGAGGGGTTGCTTGATTCACCTCAAATGCATGTTTTGAGCTGTTTCAGCAGTTCTGTCTTCATTGCTCCAGGTTCTGGTGTGCTGTTCTCATAAATCTGGGAGAAAAAAGAAGTAGAGAAAGCAGCTGCTTTAGGAATGGCTTTCTGCCTCTTCCTCCCCAATCTCTAGTAATCAGAAAAATTTTATTATTTAATTTAATTCTTTAAATCTGCACTGACTCTCATCTATTTCATTTGCCAGGGGCATAATGTAATACATACCCAGTTCCTGCAGAGGGGCACAGAAAGAGAGTGCACCCTGAAAGGGCCCTCAGTAAGGCTCTTTAACAGAACCAGTATCTCTCGTGGAACCCAGCACTCATTGTCTTCATATATTCATTCATTCTCTTATTAATTCAGATACTTATTAAATACCTACTTTAAGCTAGATAGAAAGTAGAGTGTGCCTGGGAAACTCTTACTCCAGTTTTCAGCCTTTAGCAGATTTCCCACTCAGTGATTCCTCTTTCTGCCCTCAGTTAGGTAATAGGTGTCTGAGTCCCAGATGGCTAAATTTCTATTCCTAGTTTATTGAGACTCTTTCAGGATTTTTTGGGAGCAGACTGGAGGCCAGCATTTTCTGTCCAGATCAGGTAGCCTAGTTCTCAGTATCTCTGATCCCTCTGTCCCAGAGCTGCAGGGACCCTGAAAGGACCCAGAACACCCTGGTTCTTGAGAGTCCAGGAGATACCCAGGCAGGCCTAAGACCTCATAGGCACTCTTTCCCAAAGACAGCAGAAATGCAGTGAGAGCCAGCCTCTGCCTCACCGAAGTGGGCCTTTCATTTTCTTGTCCATCTCTTTCTCTTGTTCATATTAAAAGCAAGCATGGAGTTCTAATACCAACTGCCATGAACTGTGTGTCTTTTGGAAAGCCACTTCATTTTCTTATCTGTAAAGCTGAGGATCTGGACTATGTTCTCTGCTATCCTGTGGTCTGCCTGTTGCTGCCTTCCTTTCTCTCCTCTGCTTCTCTGTTTTTGGTTGTTGTTTTTTTCTGTTTTCCCTGGGGAAGTTCAGGGTCACTGGACTGTCTGCATTTATATGTGATTGTAGTAAAGGACCCGGCCTCATGTAGCATGTGCAGGGGTATGATTCATAACCATAGTGACCCACAAAAAGCTCCTTCCTATTGTCTTATTCTGCATGTATAGAGTCTCCCTTTTTTCTTTAAACAACCAGTTCCACCTTTTCCTACCCCATAGCTCTATCCCATGTAAGTTGCCGACAGTTTCACTAAACAGTGGGGTATGCAGTGGTTTTGGCATGACATCTTCAGTATGAGGGGGACAGTCTGACTTCACTTTGATGGGCTGATGTCTGTAGCCATTGGAAGGTAAAAAAAAGTGGTGTGATTACTGAACCAAAGGAATTTATGTTTTGTAACTTGGGTACTTTATTTTGTATTTTGTTAAAGTATTAAATACTTTTTTCCTGTTTACAGTCTTACTGTCTCTTTTTACAACTGTAATCAGGTCTTTCCCTCTGGTAATTATTTCAGGTTCCTCAAGATTCATCTCCCTTCTTCCTTCTATACTTAATGTCTTCTTTTGTTGACTTTTTTTTGGAATGAGGAGGAACAGTCTTCTCTCTTCTCTCATCCTCAGTTTTCCCTTAATTTATTTCTTCATCCAGAACCCTCCTTATAACATACTTCTGTGTCCCCAGTTTTGCTTATGCTTGAAAAGTAGGCCTAAATCAGTATTAAAATCAAAATGTTTTTTTACCTTGCTTGAAAAAAAAAAAAGAAAAAAAAAAACAGCTTCCAGAAAGTTTTAAAGAGTCTGAAAAGGAAAAATATTGCCTTTCTAGACCCATTCAAGACTAGCCACTTTAGAAAATGTACTCTCCTCCTCAAAACCCACCCCTACATAGGCAGGATTTTTCTTTTGGGCAAACCTGCTCCTTAGGAAGGGAAGGGAGGTGGCAAAACCTGTTTGAAGGTGACGTTACCTCTCTTCCACACCTCTCTCCTCCTCGGAGGCAAGAGAAACAACAGCTGAGACAGAGAAAGGGGGTACAGAGGGCTGGGGAGCTGGTGGACAACTCCAAGTGTTTAAAGAAGGAGCCAGGAAGACTTGTGAAGATGGAAACTATACAAGAGGCAGGAGAAAAGACATTAGATCTTGGGTAAGTAAGATCATGATTACCTTGATTAGAAATAAAGAGTGAATAGTCTTGAGGGCTTCCCCACCATCCAGCTCTTACCAGATCAAATCTTGGGTTCCTAGAGGAGACAAGAATGTAAGAGAATTAATTGTCAGAGAAGGGACGGGGCTGGCTATAAGTAGGAAATGTCAGTCAGTATGATAGGGAGCTGCAGAACAGGGGATTCCAGTATAATTATTGTTTCTTTTTGTTTTCAAGGAAGTTTCTATATTTTGTGTCTGATAAATCTAACCATTTCTCTGTTTTCTAACACCCATCCCTCTAGAAGGGCCATCAGGAGAGCTAACCCAGAACTAAGTTTAGGTCCAGGTTCTCCTTCCCAGAGAATCTCTCTTCCTCTTTACTTTCTTCCCTTACCCCTCCACCTATACCATGATTTCCCCTGACCACTCCCCAGTGTGGCAGAGGAAAGGCAGGCTTATCTAGGTACCATCTTCGCCAACATTGCCCAGTGGCAGTTGGGCAGGTCTGTTGGGTTCCAGCCAAATGTAATATGGAATGCTTCTCACCCCTACTGTGTAGGCAGAGCAACTGCCATAGAGGTAAATATGATTAGCTTTACATTCTGTCCTTTCTCTGGTCCAACAAGTAGGGGTGATCTGTTTCCAGCATGTAGTGAAGGTGACAGAAACATCTATCTAGAAGTCAAGAGATTGAGTTCTTTTTAAGGCCTGCTCTCTGCTCTGTACCTTAGGGTTCTTCATTGCAGTGTCTCCTACCTACTGTCCAGTTCCCTTAAGACACTGACTAGTTTGTCTCATGATAATTTTTCTTCTGGGGGACTACCTTAGGGCCAGCGAGAATGCAGAAGCAGCAGGATTAGGAGCTTCCCTGAGTCTTGGGGAACTGGGGCTGAAGGAGGAATGGCAGGGTGAAGAATTCCCTAGGTTAGGGTCGGTGGGATGGTCACAGAGGGCAGGGATGGTGAATTAGGACTTGAAGGAGAGAGATGGGAAAAAGGAAGCAGAGATGATAAAATTGTGGTGGGAAGTGAAATAGACAAATGGATACCTGGCTTGATTCCTTTAGCCTATATTTTTGCCTCCTTTTAATCTCTTCCCCTCTAGATGGCTTCCTGAAGAGACTGACCCTTCTGAAGATCCTGACAATCTTAAAAGAAACTCACAGGCAGGTAGGTAAATTAAAACCTAGACCTCAACATTATGCTAAGTGAAATAAATCAGAGAAAGACAATTACTTGTATTTGGAATCGTGGAAAAGCTGAACTCACAGTAATGGATAATCAAATGGTGGTTGCCAAGGTGGTGGAGGGGGGGAGATTGTTTCAAAGGGTACAAACTTGCAGCTATATGATTAATAAGTTTGGTGATCTAATGTACAGCATGGTATCTATTATTAATACTGCATTATATAAAGTTGTTAAAAGAGATTTTAAATGTAATCACCACACACACACAAAAGGCAACTGTGTGAAGGTTGGAGGTGTTAACTAATTTAATTGTGGTAATCATTTCACAATATATACCCGTATCGAGTCATCATGTTGTACACCTTAAACTTCATATTATATAATCTATATTTCAATTAAACCAGGGGGAAAAAAAAACAAGGCCTCAAGTTCTTGATTCTAGTCCATAGAAGGTCTATCCCTTTGCAGTTCTACTTCCCTTTTCCCAAGTGTCTCTGGTGTTAGTCCCTCTTTAGAATTCACCCCATATTAGCACTTCCATATATGGACATTCTAAACTCCCCTGCCAACTCACACACATCTTTCTGTTCCTTTTTCCCCCTCATCCAACCCCAGATATCCCCAGCACTTTAGCCCTGTGTGGCCAGCGCCCCATGCGCAAGCGTCTTTCTGCCCCAGAGTTGCGACTGAATCTGACTAAGAGGCCTGGAGATCGTGGAGTTTCTCCCACCCACTCTGTGCCTTCTTCTCCTGATGGCAGTTCTGACCTGGAGGTAGACGAATTGGAAACACCTTCAGACTCGGAGCAGCTGGACAGTGGACATGAATTTGAATGGGAAGGTGGGAAAGAAACCTGAGGATTGAGCTGGTAGAAGTAGAGCCCAATGTTAAAGAAGCTCAGGATGGGTTTAATGAGACTGAAGTTAGAACTAATAAGGTGGGGAACAAGAGGTAAGGTCAGTAAAATTAATTTCTGCAGATGGAAAGGTAGAGCTTATAGATCCAATGTGAGAGTAGTCAGTAGAGTTGGCAGGGCAGGGGGAGGGGGAGATTCTTTGTTTATTATGGAAAATTTTATTGAATGACTGTTACATGCTATCACTGCTGTAACTGAGTTATAAAGATGAGTAAGATAGTCCCTACCATCAGGGAATTCTCTGTTTAGTAAGAAATAAACAAATATACAAATAAGCACAATTAAAGGTTATGATCTACATGTGTATAGGGTACAGTATAGGCAAGGAGAAAGAAAAGGTCAGTTCTTCCTGAGAGGTGTTAGGGAAGACTACAGACGAGGTGATCCTGAGCTGATGTTTATCAGGTGGTTGGAAAGCCATTCTAAGTGGAAGAAGCAATTTGGGCAATAGCATGGCATGTTGGGAATAGAGTAGTAGGCATGACTATTTAGATAGTAAGGAAAACTTTGTTTCTTCTCTAATCACAATACTTCTGACACTAAATGTGTGGGGTTTGCCCACACTAACTAATTCTCCAAACTCTCCAGACACCAACTGGGTATCCTGCAATTCAGTAATGACAGTTGGAGTTAGCACAGACCCGACAGGTTAAGAGCTTACCCACAAAATTGCCCCCAGAGTTCAGACACCAATCATAAGTACAGGCTGTCATCTGTGCTTCTGACTGACTGGCTATTAATCAGAAGTTTCCACTACCCCCTCCTCAGGTTTGATAGTTTGCTAGAATGGCTCACAGAACTCGGGAAAACAGTTTACTAACAAGATTACAGGTTTATTGTAAGAGGGTGCAACTCAGGAACAGCCAGAAGGAAGAGATGCACAGGACAAGGAAGTGATGGAGAGCCTCCTTGCCCTCTCTAGGCATACCACCCTGCCAGCACCAACATGGAAACTCCCAGAACTCTTTCAGTTAGGGTTTTTTAGGGAGGCTTCACATGTAGGCATGACTGATTAGATCACTGACTGTTAGTGGTTAACACAACCTCTAGTCTCCTCCCTAGAGGTCAGAGGATGATAGTTCAAACCCTCTAACTTCCTGGGGTTGATTCCCCTGGCAACCAGCCACCATCCTTAGTAGTTTTCCAAATTCTTCTCATTAACATCACCTGATATGGTTGAATGGGGCTTGTGATGAATAACAAAAGATACTCTTTCACCTTTATCATCAGGAGCTGTTTAAGGAGCCAGGAACCAAACTAAAATACACATTTATTATTATATCATAGACATGAAGGGCTGGGAGGTGAAGAAAGAGTGACAAAAGATAGTGCTTCATTTAGTAGGTTGAGTCAAGTCACAGAGGGCCTTGCTATTGTGCAACCCAGGGAGTTTAGTTTGTCCAGTTGGTGATAGTGAGTCATTGAATGGTTTTAGTCAAAGGAGTAACATCAGATTTAATAGCTCCAAAAAGATTAGAAACATGAAGGTCCATCAATATAGTATTAATTCTATTATGTTACATCCATACAATGAAATACTGGGCAACTATTTTTTAAGATGAAGTAGCTCTTTCCATTGCTATGGAAAGATCATGCAGAATTAGTGGGTATAGTATATTGCCATTTGAGTAAAAAAGGTAGGGAAGGAAAGAAAGCTTATTGTAGCAATTGTGTAAAGGGTAGAATGAAGGAAAACAGACTAGGGGCAGGGAGTCCTGTTAGAAGGCTAGTAGTAAGGCCAGGTGAGAATCCGAACCAGAAATGTAGTAGTAGAAAGAATGACAAAAGAATATAATGAAGGTAGACAGAAGAGATTCTGGGTCCTGTGGCTTGAGCACTATAGAAAAGAAAGAGTCTCGGATGACATACAGTTTCTCTCTCAGGCAGCTAGATAATGGAGTCATTCATCAAGAAAGGAAATAGAGAGAGGAGGAAGAGAATGAGCTTGAACTTCTAGTCAGCACTTTGGGTCTGCTGACTTGGAGATGACAGAAAGATGCAAAATAGAGATGTCCACTTGAGGCAGTTAGGGATATGGTTCTGGAGTTAGAAGAGAAGTCTGGGTTAGAAAGGACAATTTAGAATCATCATGTTACTGATTTTACTAATTGAAGACATAGAAGTAGATGAGCTTACCCAAGGAAAAGTGTAGAAAGATGGAAAAAATTTGAAACTGGCACGGCCCTACCATAGTGCAAGGTTACCTCAAGGCCATTGTCTAGTGAAAAAGTGAGGGTAATGAGTTCCCAGGAAAGGGAGACCAGCAAGGAATTGGGTTGACTGAACAAACTAGGACTAGATGACAGGAAGAAATTGAGGAATAAGAGGTTGGAGTAATAAATTCTAGAAACCTGGGGAAATTACGAGATATGGAAGGTGTGTAGTCTGCCTTATTTTTATTTTTTTATTTTTTTATTTTGATATCATTAATGTACAATTACTTGAACAACATTGTGGTTACTAGACTCCCCCTTCACCAAGTCCCCCCCACAAACCCCATTTCAGTCACTGTCCATCAGCATAGTAAGAGGTTGTAGAATCACTACTTGTCTTCTCTGTATGTGCTGCCTTTCCCATGTCCCCACCCCCACATTATCTGTGCTAATCGTAATGCCCCTTATTCCCTTTATCCCTCCCTTCCCATCCATCGTCCCCAGTCCCTTTCCCTTTGGTAACTGTTAGACCATTCTTGGGTTCTGTGATTCTGCTGCTGTTTTGTTCCTTCAGTTTTTGCTTTGTTGTTATACTCCAGAGATGAGTGAAATCATTTGGTACTTGTCTTTCTCTGCCTGAGTCTGCCTTATTATTGATCCTGCCCTGTTCCTGTCTTTCAGATGAGCTGCCCCAGGCAGAGGGGCTGGGGGCCAGTGAGGCAGCTGACAGGCTGGGCCGGAGTTGTGTGCAGGATGTGGCTGGAGAAGACGGTCGTCACTGGAGGATGTTCCGAACAGGACAGCAGGAGCAGCGAGTAGACATGACTGCCATTGGACCCTATAAAAAAGTCCTGTCTCATGGAGGTAATGGTTAGCTTAAGTGGAGAGGTAAGAACTGAAATAAAATTCTAAGCTTTAAGCTCAGTTAATGGGTTCAGTATCCTCCCTGTGACTTCCAGAGACCCTCAAGAGGCCCTCAGCCTGAACAGATACACTGTCTTCAATATGTATTTGTTGACTGAATGAATTATCCCCTTACCTTCCCCAGGTTACCATGGTGATGGCCTCAATGCTGTCATTCTCTTTGCTTCCTGTTACCTGCCCAGAAGCAGCATCCCCAACTATACCTACATCATGGAACATTTGTTTAGGTGAGGTGGAAGGCCTCAAGGGCTCCAGCATGAATGTTAGGGATGGAAAACTAATAAAGAACCCCTCCTATGATTAGTAGCTGGTCACAGAGTCTGTAGTAATGTCCCTCTCCCTCCCCACAATTTCCAGTACATACCTTCCCTGACAGTTTCATCTCCCCAGATATATGGTGGGAACTCTGGAACTGCTGGTAGCTGAAAATTATCTGCTTGTTCACTTGAGTGGAGGTACAAGCAGGGCCCAAGTTCCACCTCTAAGCTGGATACGCCAGTGCTACCATACTCTGGATCGGAGGTGAGCCTCTGGGATGAGAGGGCTACAACTATCTATCTTATCTTTTTCATCTTTCCATTATTTCTTCCACTGAATCCCCTCCTCTTTTGTTTCTTTACACCCCTTTCCAAATCTCCTGTCTGTCTTCCATCCTCACTTAGAGTCAGGGAAGCCTAATTTCAAATCTTGTCTTTACCATTTACTAGCTGTACAAGTCACTTAACCTTTCTGGGAGTCAGTTTCCTTATCTGTAAAATGGCAATGTTAATAATATTGGCAACTGGGTAGTTGTGAAAATCAAGTAAATCAGTGTGGCATATTGCCTGGTACAAAGAAGGCACCCCTTCCTTGCTCACAGTCTTAATTTACTTCACTTTCCACATCTTCACTGTCTTCTCTGCCTTCATCCCTCACTTGTATGTCTTTGTTCTCCTGATGGCTCTTTTTTGCTCCCTTTCTTTCCCCCATCCTCCCACTGCTCACTGTTTTATTTTTTCTTTCTTGTTCCTTTTTTTTTCTTTCTCCTCAATGATCTTCTTCCACCTGGGGTTTTATAACTAGTCTTGGTTATGGAGGGATGGAGAACTGTACAAAAAGAATTTACTTGAGGGTGTGGCCCAGGAGAGAAATGCAGTAGAGAAGACCAGGCTAAGGAATTCTGAGAGGAAAGTTTCCCCCAAAATGAGGATCATGGAGACTGAACAAGATGAATGAAGGTGAAATTGCAGGTAAAGGAATGGGGAATAGACCCAACTGCCAGAGAAATCTAGAACTTACAAAACTGAAGGAAGTTACAGTACAGAAGACAGCTCTACCTGGTCTTCAGGCATGAATGTGGAAGAATAGAATGATTTTGTATTCTTCAGGCTACGAAAAAACCTGAGTGCCCTGGTCATTGTCCGTGCTACATGGCATGTGAAGGCGCTGCTGGCCCTGCTTCGGCCCTTCATCAGGTACCAGTTCTGGAGACAAGGACCCCCTTGCCCTACTCCCCATTTTCAAAACCAAGATTAAGATCTTGCTCTAGCCTGACTCTTTCTAGCCTTAACCACTGTCTGTTAAATTTACCTTTGCACATGTCTCCGGGAGCCCTCTTCCCAGTATAAAACACACTTGTTTTATCCTCTCTTTTCAGTTCCAGGTTCACAAGAAAGATCCGTTTTTTGAATAGCCTGGGAGAACTGGCCCAACTAATCTCCTTGGAGCAGGTCCACATCCCTGAAGCTGTCAGACAGTGAGTCCTGAGCTTAAAGATGAAGGTTTGGGGTGGGATGTGTAAAGCCGATTCCCACTTTCTTAATGCCTTGGGAAAGATACAAAGGAACTAAAAGATAGAGATACTGCTTTCAGATGCTTCAGTGTGTCTGGGAAACTGCAAACATCCAAGAAGAACAAAAACAAAACAAAACAAAAAAACCTACACATATAAATGCCAAGGCATCAAGAAATAAAGGAGTAGAAAAGATGGCAGCATGAGAGGTGACACAGAGACTTCCTCCTAAAACTGCATATAATACGAAAATATAATTAATACAACTAATCCTGAAAGGGCAACAGAAAAGAGGACTGCATCAGACTGCACACACCTGGAGAAAAGAGCAGACCTCACAGAACAGGGTAATGTACCAGAGCTGTGGCCTGGAGGGACCCAAGCCCCTCCCCCACCCCAGCTCACTGGCAGGAGGAAGAGAAACGGAGCAGGGAGGGAGTGGAAGGCTTGGGACTGCTGAATACCTAGCTCCGGAGATCTGCTCTGGGAGTACAAACCTACATTTCATGGTGCTTTCATGGTACTCTTGTGATTAGAGGATTAGAAAGCTGGGACAGGTGGAGTTCCTGGGGAGACTGCGATTCCAGCTGCTTGTGGAAACCAGGGATCCATATATGGCTGCTCTGGGCCAAAAGAAAGGCAGGCAGTCTGAGAAACTTCCTAACAAGGAAACCCTTAGCAAGAAGGCTGCTAAAGGGGCAAGGATTGCACAGAGCCTACTGCTCAGGAGAAAGGACAGGTAGACAAAATTCTCTGGGTGCACTCAGCCCAGCTGGTTGGGAGCTTTCACGATGTTCAGGTGCTCCAGCTCCCTGGTTGGCTACACAGCTCCAGGGACCCCTTCCATGATATGCAGCCTACTAAGCCTTTCTCTCGGCCAGCCCCACATGGCTCGCAAACTGGCAAACGCTACCCTGGCATTGGGCCAGCCAGAGGGAAGATCTGTCTCCAGCAACTACAAACGCAAAGCACAGAGGCTTATACCTGTGTGCTCGGCCCACTGGATCAGGTAGTGGAGACAGGCACAGCAGCCGGGAAGCAGGAAACAGCTCTTTCCTCCCCCCAGGCACCAATACCACTCCCCTGCGACACCCGAGATTGCTTTGTGGGGTTGAGCGGCTCCAGAGAATAGAGCTTCTGGACACTAGACGGCAACATATACAAATACAAAATGCCAAAGGAACCTGGTTCAGAGCAAAATTATTAATACAACTACTGAGAAAGATGACATCGACCTCATGAATCTTCCTGAAAGGGAGTTCAAAATAAAAATCATTAACATGCTCATGGAGGTACGGAAAGACATTCAAGAACTCAGGAATGAATTCAGGTCAGAGATCCAATCACTGAAGAGCACAATGGAGGGTATTAAAAGCAGATTAGATATGGTGGAGGAGACGATGAATGAAATAGAAACTAGAGAAGAGGACTAAAAGAAGCTGAGGCACAGAGAGAAAAAAGGATCTCTAAGACTGAAAGAATATTGAGAGAACTGTGTGACCAATCCAAACAGAACAATATTCACATTATAGGGGTGCCTGAAGGAGAAGAGAGAAGAGGGGGTAGAAAGTGTCTCTGAGGAGGTAATTGCTGAAAACTTCCCCAATCTGGGGAAGGTGATAGTCTCTCAGGTCATGGAGATCCACAGATCTACCAACACAAGGGACCCAAGGAAGACAACACCAAGACACATAGTAATTAAAATGGCAAAGATCAAGGATAAAGACAGACTACTAAAAGCAGCCAGAGAGAGAAATAAGATCACATCCAAAGGAAAGCCCATCAGGCTATCATCAGATTTATCAGCAGAAACCTTTACAGGCCAGAAGGTAGTGGCATGATATATTTAACACAATGAAGCACAAGGGCCTCCAACCAAGATTACTTTATCTGGCAAGATTATCATTTAAATTTGAAGGAGGGATTAAACAATTTTCAGATAAGGAAAAGCTGAGAGAATTTACCTCCCACAAACCATCTCTACAGTGTGTTTTGGAGGGACTGCTACAGATGGAAGTGTTCCTAAGGTTTAACAGCTCTCACCAGAGGTAATACCCACATTAAAGAAAGTAGAACAGCAAATTACTAAGCAAATGCAAAATTAACTACCCTGAAAGTCAATCAAGGGATAGACAAAGAGTACAGAATATGATACCTAATATATAAAGAATGGAGGATGAAGAAGAAGGAGGAGAAAAAGAAAAGAACCTTGACATTGTGTTTGTAATAGCATACTAAGTGAGTTAAATTAGACTCTTAGATAGTGAGGGAGTTAACCTTGAACCTCTGGTAACCATGAATCTAAAGCCTACAATGGCAATAAGTACATACCTATTGATAATCACCCTAAATGTAAATTGACTGAATGCACCAATCAAAAGACAAAGAGTCACTGAATGGATAAAAAAACAAGACCCATCTATATGCTGCCTACAAGAGACTCACTTCAAACCCAAAGACATACACAGACTAAAAGTGAAGGGATGGAGAAAGATATTTCATGCAACTAATAGGGAGAAAAAAGCAGGAGTTGCAGTATGTGTATCAGACAAAATAGACTTCAAAACAAAGAAAGTCACAAGAGACAAAGAAGGACATTACATATTGATAAAAGGGTCAATCCAACAAGAAGATGTAACTGTTGTAAATATCTATGCGCTCAACATAGGAGCACCTATATATGTCAAACAAATACTAACAGAATTAAAAGGGGAAATAGAATGCAATGCATTCATTCTAGGAGACTTCAACACTTCACTCACTCTGAAGGACAGATCAACCAGACAGAAAATAAGGAGACAGAGGCACTGAACAACACATTAGAACAGATGGACCTGACATCCAGAGTACTCTACACCCAAAAGCAGAAGAATACACATTCTTCTCAAGTGCACATGGAACATTTTCAAGAATAGATCATAAACGAGGCCACAAAAAGAGCCTCAGTAAATTAAAAAAGATTGAAATTGTACCAACCAGCTTCTCAGATCACAAAGGTATGAAACTAGAAATAAATTATGCAAAGAAAATGAAAAATCCCACAAACACATGGAGGCTTCACAACATGCTCCTAAATAACCAATGGATTCATGACCAAATAAAAACAGATCAGACAATGTATGGAGACAAATGACAACAATAATTCAACACCACAAAATCTGTGGGACAAGGCGAAGGCCGTGCTGAGAGGAAAGTATATTGCAATAAAGGCCTACCTCAGGAAAGAAGAACAATCCCATATGAGCAGTCTAAACTCACAACTAAAGAAACTAGCAAAAGAAGAACAAAGGAGGCCCAAAGTCAGTAGAAGGAGGGACATAATAAAGATTAGAGCAGAAATAAATAAAATCGAGAAGAATAAAATAATAGAATCAATGAAAGCAAGAACTGGTTCTTCAAGAAAATAAACAAAATAGATAAACCCCTAGCCAGACTTCTCAAGAAAAAAAGAGAGTCTACACACATAAACAGAATCAGAAGTGAGAAAGGAAAAATCACAATGGACACCACAGAAATACAAAGAATTATTAGAGAATACTATGAAAAATTATATGCTAAAAACTGGATAACCTAGAAGAAATGGACAACTCTCTAGAAAAATGAAACCTTCCAAGGCTGACCCAGAAAGAAACAGAAAATCTGAACAGACCAATTACCAGCAACGAAATTGAACTGGAAATCAAAAACCTATGTAAGAACAAAATGCCTATACCAAATGGCTTCACCACTGAATTTTATCAAACATTTAGTGAAGACCTAATACCCGTATTCCTTAAAGTTTTCCAAAGAGAAGTAGAGGGAATACTTCCAAACTCATTCTATGAGGCCAGCATCACTCTAATACCAAAACCAGGTAAAGACACCACAAAAAAAGAAAATTACAGACCAATATCCTCAATGAACATAGATGCAAAAATATTCAACAAAATATTAGCAAACCAAATTCAAAAATACATAAAAATATCATCCATCATGATCAAATAGGATTTATTCCAGGGATGCAAGGATGGTACAACATTTGAAAATCCATCAACATCATCCACCACATCAACAAAAGGAAGTACAAAAACCACATGATCATCTCCATAGATGCTGAAAAAGCATTCGACAAAATTCAACATCCATTCATGATAAAAGCTCTCAACAAAATGGGTATAGAGGGCAAATACCTCAACATAATAAAGGCCATATATGACAAACCCACAGCTAACATTATACTTAACAGTGAGAAGCTGAAAGCTTTTCCTTTAAGATTGGGAACAAGACAAGGATGCCCACTCTCCCCACTTCTATTCAACATAGTACTGGAGGTCCTAGCCACAGCAATCAGACAACACAAGAAATAAAAGGCATCCAGATTGGCAAGGAAGAAGTTAAACTGTCCCTGTTTGCAGATGACATGATACTGTACATAAAAAGCCCTAAAGAATCCACTCCATACTGGATCTAATATCTGAATTCAGCAAAGTTGCAGGATACAAAATTAATACACAGAAATCTGTGGCATTCCTACACACTAACAATGAACTAGTGGAGAGAGAAATCAGGAAAACAATTCCATTCACAGTTGCATCAAAAAGAATACAATACCTAGGAATAAACCTAATCAAGGAAGTGAAAGACCCATATTCTGAAAACTACAAGACGGTCATGAGAGAAATTAAAGAAGATACCAATAAATGGAAACACATCCCGTGCTCATGGATAGGAAGAATTAATATTATCAAAATGGCCATCATGTCTAAAGCAACCTACAGATTCAATGCAATTCCTATCAAAATACCAGCAGCATTCTTCAACGAACTAGAGAAAATTGTTCTAAAATTCATATGGAACCACAAAAGACCCTGAATAGCCAAAGCAACCCTGAGAAGGAAGAATAAAGCGGGGGCAATTATGCTCCCCGACTTCAAGCTCTACTACAAAGCCACAGTAATCAAGACAATTTGGTACTGGCACAAGAACAGACCCATAGACCAATGGAACAGGCTAGAGAGCCCAGATATAAACCCAAGCATATATGGTCAATTAATATATAATAAAGGAGCCATGGACATACAATGGGGAAGTGACAGCCTCTTCAACAGCTGGTGTTGGCAAAACTGGACAGCTATATGCAAGAGAATGAAACTGGATTATTGTTTAACCCCATACACAAAAGTAAACTTGAAATGGATCAAAGACCTGAATGTAACTCATGAAACCATAGAACTCTTAGAAGACAAGGTAGGCAAAAATCTCCTGAATATAAGCATGAGCAACTTCTTCCTGAATGCATCCCCTCAAGGGCAAGGGAAACAAAAGCAAAAATGAACTCATGGGACTACATCAAACTAAAAAGTTTCTGTACGGCAAAGGACACCATGAACAGAACAAAAAGGCATCCTACAGTATGGGAGAATATATTTGTAAATGACATATCCCTCAATGGGTAAACATCCAAAATATATAAAGAACTCACACGCCTCAACACCCAAAAAGCAAGTAACCCGATTAACAAATGGGCAGAGGATATGAAGAGAGTTCTCCAAAGAAGAAATTCAGATGGCCAACAGACACATGAAAAGATGCTCCAATCATCAGGGAAATGCAAATTAAAACCATAATGAGACATCACCTCACACCAGTAAGGATGGCCAGCATCGAAAAGACTAAGAACTGCAAATGCTGGTGAGGATGTGGAGAAAGAGGAACCCTCCTACACTGCTGGTGGGAATGTAAGCTAGTTCAACCATTGTGGAAAGCAATGTGGAGGTTCCTCAAAAAACTAAAAATAGAAATACCATTTCACCCAGGAATCCCACTCCTTGGAATTTACCCAAAGAATACAACTTCTCAGATTCAAAAAGACATATGCACCCCTATGTTCACTGCAGCACTTTTTACAATAGCCAAGATATGGAAGCAACCTAAGTGTTCATCAGTAGATGAATGGATAAAGAAGAGGTGGTACATATACACAATGGAATAGTATTCAGGCATAAGAAAGAAACAAATCCTACCATTTGCAACAACACGATGGAGCTGAAGGACATTATGCTCAGTGAAATAAGCCAGGCAGAGAAAGACAAGTGCCAAATGATTTCCCTCATTTGTGGAGTATAACAACGAAGCAAAACTGAAGGAACAAAACAGCAGCAGACTCACAGATTACAAGAAGGGACTAGTGGTTACCAAAGGGGAGGGGTGTGGAAGGGCGGGTTTGGGGGTGAGGGAGAAGGGGATTGAGGGGTACTGTTTAGTACACATGGTGTGGGGTATCACGGGAAGAACAGTGTTACACAGAGAAGGCAAATAGTGTATCTGTGGCATCTTGCTGCACTGATGGACAGTGACTGCAATGGGTATGGGTGGTGACTTGATAATATGGGTAAATGTAGTAACCACATTGGTTTTTCACATGAAACCTTCAAAAGAGTGTATATTAATGATACCTTAATAAAAAATTTAAAAAAAAAGAAGTAATCACAGCACAAAATTTACGGGAGATTAAGACCAGCTCTAGAAATTAGGAAGGGATGTGCTGGCAGTGAATAGGAGAGAGAATCCAGTGGGGGAAGGGTGCTAGAGAGCAAAGATCCTAAATGCTGACCAAGTCAAGTATCCAATCTCCTTCTAACTCCTCCAATTCACTTGGCTTCTCTCCCCACACTGGTGAGTAAAACCAATATCCTGCTCCTATACCACTTTTTTTTCATCATTCTCTCTCTCCTAGGCTGGACCAGGATCTCCATGGCTCAGGAGGAACCTAGAATAAGATTGGAATAAAGGACCTGAGAACCACGCAAAGATAGTGATCTGCCCACACCCTACTCCCTGAAACATCTGGTTTGTAAATCATCTGATCCTCAACCCCAGGATTACTAGATCTTCATATCTCATTCTTTCAATGAACCTGCCTCAGAGGAGGGCTTTGAGATCTGGAACCTCATCTGCTGGGTAGCTTTCATTTCAGCTATATAGTGCAGGTAATGGCCTTTTGTACTGGGAAGTTCAAAGCTGTGAGTTGTAGTCCTGCTTAAGCTGTAGAACCATGGGCAAATAACTGCATCTCCTAGAGTCTCATCTTCCTCCTCTGTACATGAAGGTGATGACATCCTTTCCACCTGGGCCCTATCAGTCTGTGAAAGTGAAGGGTGGGGCGCAGTGCAGGGCGTAACTACCACAGCCAGCCTGCCTGCTCTGAGCCAGGAGTCAGCTCCCTAAATCTTGAGGAACCACCGTATGTCTCTCTTTCCTTCTTCGTCATGTCTGTTGCCTGTGAGCCTGGGAAGGGGTGCTTTGAAAACCTGTATTTCTGTGCTCTTTAATAAATTCAGATCTGTAGTGGTTAACACACTGAGATGAGAGATTTAAGTGCCGTGCTGTGGAGGAAGTGAATTGCTCTTTCCCAACCCCTTAACATCACAGCCCTGCAGCCAGCTGGCACGCAGTTCTTGCCGCAGCGGTTCTCTAGAATTTTAGCTCAGCATAGCACGTGCCTCCGAGCGCCCCCACCCCAAGGACCTCAGTTCTAACAACCCGGCGGGTCTGTGGGTCGAGAGCAATGGGGAGGGAAGAAAGGTAGGAGCCCTGGCCTCCCTCGCTGGCCTTCCTCCCAGCCCCACACTGCCGAGCCCCATGGGCCCCACCGCTGGTGTGCTGCTCTGGACCCTGCTGCTAAGTCTGGGGCCCTGGGCGGCGGGGGCCCAAGGCCTGACTACGACCGGGATGCAACGGTCAGCTTCCGCTTCGGGGGCTACATGACCCGCAGCTACCCGACTGCCGCCGGGATACCCCAGTCCGGGATTCCCCCAAAGAGGAGGGTAACAGTGCTGCAGGGGGATAAGGTTGATGTGGCAGCCGCCGACCGCCTGGCAAACCCAGCTACTGCTGAGCTCTTGGCCGCCACGGTGGCCACAGGCCTCAGCCAGTCACACGTGGTGGACGAGGAGGACGGGTCTTTGGAAGAGGGGGTTGTGATTAATGCCAGAAAGGGTAACAACAACGATGAGACTTCCAGCATGTTTCCAATACAGTGGGGGAGCCCAGCTCAAGGTTTCCAGCGAATACCCAGGAACCGGAAATCAGGATCACTTCAAGCCAGCCCCCCACCACCTGGAAGTCTATGGAGGATCTGCCCATCACTGGGACCCTGGACCAGTAATCAACAGCAGGGGCCACCCCGAGGCAGTGACCATCACCCTCACCCACGGCCATGCCACCTCCCAAGGATCTGTGTGTGGTGCTGATGCCCTGGGGCCGATGGCCCTGCCACTGCAAGTCAGGCACCATGAGCCAGACCAGGGCCGGGAAGCTACATGGCCTTTGCGGGCACCTCCGAGTTGGGGCACTGAGCCAGCTCCACACAGAGCACCGGCCTTGCACCGACCATCAGTGTCCCTGCGACCAGCTCTGGAAGGAGTGCCCCCTGGATGCAGGCCTCTGTCCTGACACCAGCGGCACCACTCAGACCACTGCCAGTGCCCCCACCAGCACCAGCACTGCCTTCCTCTCACTCAGCAGTATACTGAGACCCAGCCCCTTCCACTTCCCGAGCCCCAGCCCAGCCCTTGCTTTCTGGAGACCTGTCAGGATTGGACTGGAGGATATTTGGAACAGCTTCTCTTCAGTGTTCAGAGATGCAGCCAGTAAGTGTTTGATGTTATTGGTCATTAGGTGATTAGTGACCAAATTGTTAAGATTGTCATTATATAAAGAATTATTGGTGCACAGATAATTGGATATGGAAGATCTCAAATGCAGCTTAACAGTAACAACAGGCAATATTTGAGGTCTTACTATATGCACTTTACGTGGATCAATCCTCACATTACAGATGCAGAAACAGGTTTACAAAGCTAGTAAGTGGCAGAGTCACAGCATGATTTTAAACTAGGTTTCTTTGACTAATGCCCAAGCTCGTAGCCACCACTATTACAACTATCCTTGGATTTTTTCCTAGCAACCTAAGGACAGTCCTCTCTACCTTACCAAAAGAGCTACCAAAGCTTCTGATTGACCTGATAAAATATTTTCAACTGATAGGATGATAGGACCTTTGGGGAGAGGGGACAAATAAAATGTATACTTGGCCATTTTGTCAGTTCCTATCATTGTCTTAACATTCAATATAAAAAAGCAGCATAAATAAGGGCAATAGTGTTGAGAATGAGGGTTTGTGGGGAGGAGATGAAGCAAGGAAGGGAAAAGAATATAGATGTGGTTATATTTCCCCTTTTCTCTCGTTTCCTTACCCAGATAGACAGAAACTGGAGATAATGGTCACTTCAAGAGGTGTCAGCATCTCAACCTCTCCTCCCTTTTCAATCCCAGCACCCACTGGATGTTTAGCACAGAAAAACAAAACTATAAAAAACCCTGTTTGGTCTTGTGTATTTTTAGAGGTATCTGAGGGAAGAGGACCATAAATCTCTTGAGCCTTAAAAATTAACTGTGTAGCTAGGACCATCTGGCTTAGTTCCTTTGCATCCGTCAGGATAAAATGTTGATGTTGCTCATCCTCATTTCCAAAGTTGTTCTTAAACAAGTACTTCTTTAAAGACTTGAAAAATCTCAAGACGAATGCCAAGAAAAGGGAACAGGAGCACATGTGTTCAGCCCTTGGCAGGTGGCAGTGGTCTTTTTCTTGCCTTTACAAACACCCTTCTGAACTTCTTGGGAAGGGCAGTGTTGGCACAAAATTTCTTGTCAGCCACTTTTCTGGGAGTTACCTTCATCAACCATACCTGTCCTTTAATCCAACACATCCCTATAGTGATTACTTTGCAACTATTTTGCTTAAACTTTTTTTATTTGAAAAATGTACTTAAAAGTTCAACAAATTTTTAAATATAAATTATGACGCTCAAACCCACTCCCATCACTCTAAATATTGTTAAAGTGATGGTAGCATACGCAGTAGGAAAGCTAAAGGTGAGAGAGCACCAAAGCAAAGACTGTATCCAAAGAATAGGCATTAGAATAACAGATCAGGATGAACAGAGATGACAGGAGTCCCCAGTCTGTCTACCCTATCCTGTTAACCCTTTAGATCTAGTATAACCCTCAGGTTAGTAAGCTACTTTAGGGCAACTAGCTAGCCTGGAACTGACAGCAAATTGGGAATGTATTTCTATGACAAATCTTAGACCCAGAAAAACTGCAAGAAATAGACTGAAATTTGAAAAAAACAGAACTTGTCACTGTAGGTGGGGGCAAACTGGATGGACAGTGGAATAAGCAGAGTGATCCCTAAGTTCCAACATTCCTGACCCCCACTATGACATTTCCTATTACTGAGCTAATTAGACACTCATCCCCTAACCTTTTCAGTCTTAGAGCCAAAGGGAGTTCATCTGATCTGCCTTCCTAATGACCCTGCCAGGAAGGGGCCCCAACAAAAAAATGCCTGAGAAAACAAAGTGCCTAAAGACCCTGCTCCTACGTTACTTTCCCACCTAAAGCAGACTCTTCAGCCAGCCAGGGAGTGGGACCTGGTCTTCAGACAAATCTCCCTGAGTCATATTTGTGTCTGGTTCTAGGAGTAGGGCACAGAAATAGCACTTAAAATTTCACAGAGACCAAGCTGGGCTGTCTGCACTGTACTGCTTTTCTCTCCTACCTTTCCCATTTCCACCATACCGTTCATGCCTCCAGACTGCAGGAACCCCTCCCCCAGAGAGCAAGAATGGAGCATACACCTCCGTCAGAGACATGAACCCATTCACACACAGGTAACACGGTATTGTTTAGAGATTATGTGCAGCCCTGCTGAGCTTACTTTACAAGGGGACCTGGTTCATCCATGGCTCAGGTTTAGGATGAATAATGGCATGTGAGTGAGGTGGGGAAATCACTCAGGGGAAAAATATCTTGACTCCAGAGCAGTGGCTCTCTACTGAGGGTGACTTTACCCCCTTGAGGACATTTAGGTTGTCATAACTAGAGTGGGCTGGGGACGCTGCTGAACACCCTGTAATGCACAGGACACACCCCACTACAAAAGTTACTCAGCCTAAAATGTCAAGAATGCCGAGGTTGAGAAACTCAGCTCTATGGGTCTCTCTGCTCCATACTGTGAGGATTTTAAGAATCCCTAGACTCACAGATGATGGTTTTCAACCTATTGCTCTCACCACCCTCCCATCCTTAATGTCAGGAAGTCCACACTGAGCCATAATTCCCAGCTTTACTGCACTCGGTGTCTTCCAGAGCCCTCTTCCTCCTCTCACCTGGACGAGCAGGAAGGTTGGCAGAGGGCAGGCCAGGTTTCTAAGACTTACATGGAATGTCATCAGGTTAAGATATACCTCTCACCTTAACTCTTATTTGGTGGGAAACAATAAGGTTCCTAACAGGGATGGGGTTAAACAATGGGACGGGGGTAATTAAGAAAACACATCTTAAGTTAATTAACTAATTTTTAAAAAGATGTTGGGGAGCTTGCAGTGCTACAGAAACAGGGTTAGAGGCCTAACAAGAGAGACCCTGGTATTGGTAGAGAGATATGGACAGACTGTGAGCTTCAGGTCTGAGCTAAAGAGAGAGAACAGACTAGGCAGTAGTCACCCACCCAGCCTCTGCCTGACGTTTGCTTCAGGTCAAGGGCAGGGAGGCAAGGAGCGTCTCAGCAAAGTCATCTTCAGCTTTGATCTCACCCACCAGCCCTATATAAGGAGTTCCAGGTTAAAAGTTTAAAAACAGATGGCACCTAGACCATCATTCAGGAGAAGGGACCTCATTCCAGGTTCCCAGAAAACTCCTATCTCAGATCTGAGTGTCCAGGGCTTCAGCTGAGCCCCTCTGGCCAACCACTAGTCACTTAGTCAGTCAGGCTGCCTTGGCCCATCTCCAGGAGGGGCTACAGCCAGCGGGAACAGAGGGAGTCCAGCCCCCAAGCCTTCTGAGGCACAATTAGGGAGACAGGGAAGAGGGACCCTGGGACCACTGGTTCTAGAAGGGATGTGGTGGGGACAGCATCTCTTCTGGGCTGGACACAGAGTGGAGGCTTCAGACAGCAGAACCTGATTTAAAAAAAAAAAAAGATCAGCTTCCAGGAAAACTGAGGCCTTCGTGAGAAAGCACCACCTAGTGCAGACTCTTAACTATGTTCAATGTGCTAGTGTACTCTTTTCTCTATTTCTGTCTGTCTGCACATCCCTTTGTGTCTGTCTGGATCCTACATTCTTGACTCTTCTGTTCTAATTCTTTGTCCCTCCCCTCACTCCATTTTTGCAGAGGATCAGGGTTCTGAGACAGGGCATCAGGATGTGTTGGTAGGGGGCTGGAGGTGTTGGATGAGTTTCTCTGATCACTTACCATTCCTGTTGGAGCTACAAGCCCCTAGAATTGCTCCACGGCCTATCGCGGTTTCCCTTGGATCTCATCTGCTCCTGAACTGCACCTGTCTGTGAAATAGTACATGGGAGACCCCCTCCTAAGTCTTCATATCATACAGTAACAAGATCAGCCCTGTGCCCTCCATGGCAGAGCTGATCCCATCTCCTTGCAGTAAAATCAGTCTGAAAATATTAAAACTGCCATTCCTCCAAGCGAAGTCTCGATGCCTCCCTTTATTCCAACCTTCATGAGGATGAGATAAAATGGGCCTTTTACTAATATCCTCTCACAAACAACTCTCATGTTTATCTGAATTTCACAATTGGTGAAAAGCCGCCTTCACTATCTCCAGGCCCATTTCCCTTATTTTGAGAGCAGAAGGACATATTAGACATTATTTAGCACAGAGGTGCTGTGTTGTTCCTGCTCCAGCACTCTCAACCACAATGTAACTTACTGCGGCACTGAGACAGCAGTTCTTAACTAGCAGAAAGAAGGCTTATGATTTTTGGAAAAAGTCCTCCAAGTAACTCTTAAGCATATATATATCCCCCATCTCAATGGAGGACAATCTGCTAATTGTAAAAATGAAGAAACCTAGGCCAGAGACCTGAAATGCAGATCTCAGGTTTATGCCGCTGGGGACAGCACCAGAATCCTAGCTTCTTGTTTCCATATCAAGTATTTTGTTATGTTCCCTGCTTGAACTTTCAAAGAGAGGAACAGTTCTAGGCCACAACCCCGTATCAACTCCTCCTCATTACCATGGCAAGTCCATCTCCGGCCCCCATCTCCCCAGAGCCAATGTGAGTCAGGTGGACAAAATTCATTGGTTCCCCAATCATGGTCCGGTCAATCCGTCTCCTCTTCTGCTGCTGCTTAGACAAGATATGAGAGTTATGTCTGAAGCTCCATTCTCCAGTCACAGAGGAGGAAGGGAAGTGTCTTGAGAGCTACTAAGAGCTAAGGGCCTGGCAGGAAAGGGGGTGTGGCATTATAATAGGAAATCACTAAGCTATGAAAGGCAAGGCTGGAACAACATAAACACACAGAGGACACAGGCAGGGTGGTGAGGGCAGTGGCTTAGAGTGAACACTGGATACAGAAAGGACATGTGCAAGTCACCTCTGGCTGATGAGGAAACAATGGGGAAAACTGACAGGTATCAGGCTCCACCTACAATTCCTGCCCAACTCAGACTCCACAGGATCAGGAAGTAAGAGCTGGGACTCTCCACTTCTCCCACACCCAGTCGCCTTTATTCCAGGTACACACCTGACAGGCTATAGGAACTATCCTGACAGGCAGGGAGGCAAGAAGTGTGCTTTGTAGACAGCAGATCGTAGATGGTGTGTCTACTTCACAGTATACAGTAACTGATTTTTGTGTGTGTTGGGGTTGGGGTGACTTACCGGCTGGGGTTTCTCTACCACACAGCAGCCCAGTTTGTGCCAAAATTCACTCATGCTTCCTGATGGTTCCAGTTTCACTCCTCCGCCCGAGGCCCCAGAGGGCTCTTGCTCTGGTGCCTTGACTGCCCACTCCTCACTCCCCTCAGGGTAACACTAGCACCCTGGGTTCACTTAGCTGGATGGGGCTAGAGACAGCTGAGCCCTCCAAACCTTAGCTGAGCAGCGCAGGTCAGTATCCCAGACCCGGGGAGATTAGCAGGGCCAGCAAGTGGAGCAGGCAGGCACAATGTTATGTCTTTCACAGACTTGGAACCCTGGGAGAGCAGAGAGTTGAGAGAGAAGAAAGGTTAATAAGAAGTCCCACCCCCACCTCCTTGGGAAGCCTCCTCATGAGCCCCTATCTTCTCATACTCCCTTAAAGGCCCTAGTCCCATACATAACACTAACCTTCTCCAAACATAAGAACCTCATAGTTTGACTCCCAGAGAAAGGAAAAGAGCTGAGGGGTTAAAGAGCAGTAGCTGTGGTACCAAGGGAGGCAGTAGGCCAGAAGCATTTAGGGTGAGAGGATGGGAGGGGACCAAAGGCTAGTGGCAAAAATGAGCAGATTTTGAGGCACTACAAACTCCACCTCCCTTCTCCCTGGGTTTAGGGCAGAAGGGGAGGGGCAGTTAAGTGACTTTGAAGAGGAAATGGTGGTTTTTTTACTCACAAACAGGGCCTCCGCCCTATCCCTCGTTTTCCTCACTTTACCCTGAACACCTAGGTTTTCTTTAAGACCAAGAGAGGCCTTGACTACCAGGTCCTAGGTGACTAACTGCAGCACCCTGGGCCTCGTGACTTTCCACAGGGAGCCCTTGTTCCTCCTCATTTCCTTCAACTGAGATCCAACACCTCCCAGAAACCATTTAACAGGGTTTGTGTTTTTTTTTGGTATCATTAATGTACAATTACATGAGTAACATTATGGTTACTAGACTCCCCCCATTATCAAGTCCCCCCCACATACCCCATTACAGTCACTGTCCATCAGCGTAGTAAGATGCTATAGAGTCACTACTTGTCTTCTGTTATACTGCCTTCCCCAGGCCCACCCCCCAATTATGTGTGCTAATTGTAATGCCCCCTTTTCCCCCTTATCCCTCCCTTCCCACCCACCCTCCTCAGTCCCTTCCCTTTGGTAACTATCACAGCTTCTTTACTACTTGACCTTGAGATCCTGAAGGCTGTATGCACTCTGTTTTTCTGTGTCCTGTATCCTTGCACTCCTGTGTGTGCCCCTCTGCACATATGTGGCATGTTCATATCTGTGTACAAGTGTCTTGTATAAATCATCTGAGCACAGGTTATAGGTCCATGTGCCAGGTATCTTCTGTCCCATAAGGAATCTTTTTCCAGCCTCCCCACCCTCTTCACATGTTCTATCGTGCCTCTCTGTTCTGCCTCACATCCCATAGGATCCAGGCCTGCCTCCATCCCTCCTTCCCTCTCTCCCTCTTCCCCTCATGCTGTGACCTGTTCCTCCTCCGCCCTCACCACTTCCACTCCCAAGCTTCATGAGCCAACCAGACACAAGGAGCTTTCCAATAGCATCAAGGAAGAACTTCCTCCCCTCTGCATGATTGCCAGCCAGGATAGGGTACATCTGGGTTTCCCCTATACTCACTGCATTTCCCCAGTCCTGTATCACAGGCAACCTCAAAGATTCCAAACAGGGTGGTTTAATGAACATTACACTTTAGCATGTATAGGAATCTGCCTTCCTTCCAGGCCTGGAACCCTGATACTATGGCACCCCAGGTTGGTCTAAGAGCCGAGAGGGTTTTTTCTTAACAGCCTTGGGATGAGATCACACAAACACAGAGCTACAGCTTCTAGGGGAGGGAAGGACCCAGGAGTCTGGGCTTTCTCTTACTTTCCTTCCCACCATTGGTGGGGAGGTGCAAATGAGACAGGGCGTAAGTCAGAACACAGCTGTCCAGAGAGGGGAGCTGTGGTCATGGGGGAAGTCAGTTAGTCACAGGGTTTATCCTGATGGTAGTGGCGGCTGGTTGGTAAAGGTTGGCAGAGCAGGGGGTGGGGAGGTGGTGAAGAAAACAATGAAGAATCAGGAAACTCCCAACACCACCAGACAGGCCCTACAGAGACTGAACTCTCCCCCAGTATCCTCCCCTGCTCAAAGCTGAGTGGACAGAAATGAGGGGTGGGAGGGGAGAGGAAAGGAGAGACAGAGAAAGGGGCCATGGAGGGAACAAGGCTGTTTCTGTTCCTTTTCCAGGGACCTGGCCAGAGCTGGGTGGAGGGAAAGTGGGGGGGGGGGGGACTTGGCATGAAATGACCAATGATGATGAGAAGTGACCAGGAAATTCCATTCCCCAGGACATTGGACATAAGGGTCTCTGAAACTGGGGTTGGGGTGTGAGTGCAGAGAAGACTGTGCCGGGTGAATGTGGTGGTGGTGTGGAGGGGAACAAGGCCAGAAAAGGAAGTAAGAGTGATTGGCTACAACTCTCCTTTAAAACATCTAGAGAGGAGTGAGTTGAGGGAAAATGAAGTTCTGAGCTGGTAAGTCCAGGAGAAGGCACTTGAATCTGCTGCCCACTATTTTAACCCCTCCATGAAGGGAAAGGGGCTGGGAAAACAATAGAAGGGGTCAGGACTCTTAGACTGCATAAAGCCATATCCTCACAGCCAAGAAGTGAGGAGAACTAGGCCTGAGTCCCAAATAGGAAGGGTGAAATATGGAACTGGGAAAGACTCTAAGGTCACACTGGGGCTTATGAGATTCAAAACTATTGGGGGGTGAATAGGAGAAGGAATAGGAGAAAGGTTCCAGTGAGGTAAGATATACAGAGGTAGTTCCCTGGTCCTGTTCTAGCCCCAAACCGGTTTTCCCAGTCCCGCTGCCTCTGGCCCCAAGGCCTCCAACCCCACTGCCTGACAAGCCTTCACAAGAAGCAGCTGGAGAGACAGAGAAAGAGAACTGATAGAATGGAGTAAGCAATTCTGGCCACAGAGCCCAGGTCTGCAGCTGGCCCCCAGTGGAGACCTGCCCATGTGGAGGGCAGCTGAGGGGCCGTTGAAAGGTAGGGGTGGACTCCACTTTTCAATCAAGTGACAGGCATTTGCCCCAGTACCAACCGTGCCCTTGCCCAGGAAACGAATTCTGGGGGCCTAAGACCAAACAGAACTAGGCCCTAAGCTTCTCCTCCCCAATATATTTAGTCACATAAGGCTCCACTTCTGCCCGCCCGCTAACTCTACCCAGAAATTCTCTGCTATTCCCAGCGCTAAACTAGGACTGGGACTTCTCTGTAAATGTTTCGAACTCTGTCACTGCTTTCCGTGGCAGCCTCGGTGTCAGACCTTCCAGCACCCAGCTCTGCTTCACTTTGTCTGGCACACGACACCGCCGAGTTGAGTCTCTAAGACTACCTTCCCCACCCTCCTCCCCCCAACAACCTAGCCCCTTCTTGCCCTTTTAGCTCTTCAGCGGCCTCAGCCGGCGCACGGCGCCGAGCACGGATGGGGACTGTTACTTAGGGAGCGCACCCTCTTTCCCACCGACCCAGCATCTCAACAGTCCCGGACACCCTCCTCCCCCACCCCCAGCATCCGGTGCGTCTCCGCCTGGCAGGGCAGGCGGGGCGCGCGGGCCGGGGGACCAAGTCCACGGTCTCACTTGCCCCGCTCCGGCATCTAGGTCCGGCGACAGACGGTGAGAGGGGCTTCCACTCCGTGCCCGCCAGCGTGGGATTCCCGAGCTCGCTCCTCGGCGCCGTAGGGGAGCCGAGGGCGGGCCAACAGAGGTGCGGCTGGCTGAGGGCGGAAACGCCGGCGACGCGATTACGAAACCCGTCCGGCTGGGAGCCGGGCGCACAGCTCCCCCCTGGGCTGATGAGGCACTGCACCGTGGAGGGACGTGAGAGGGGGGCCTCGGAAGCCCTCGAGGGCCGCCGCCCCTCTTGGATGACCCGGGGAATGTGGAGCCTTCGAGGAGGGCCTGGCACTCAAGCTGGGCGCCCCAGCATCACGCGTTCCTTCCGAACGCCAGGCATTGCGGGGGAAGCGGAGCCCCCAAATCCCAGTACCCAACCAAACTCAGGGATTAGCCGCGGCCGTCCCCGCCCCCATCTCCGCGAATCTTTTTGTGCTCTACGCAAAATGGAATAGGGAGAGGTTTATTTACCGGCTGTGAAGGTGGAGAGGCGAGTCGGGAAAGGGAGGGATTGGAGGGAGGGATGGAGAATGCTTCTGATTTGCAAAAACACTACGTAATCTGAAATCCTTAAATTGGGGAAGAAAGGGACACTCCTCTACTGTTGTCTAGAGTTAAGATTTTTAATCCATAAACCTAAAATTAGAGGACAATTAACTGCTCATTCTGACACCCTCAGTTCAGCATGGGGGTGCTGGAAGAGCTCGGGAATAATTGTGCAGACCACTAAACCTACAATGATGCTGAACTCCTGCCTCCCTCTCTAAAGTGTTCTGGAACCTAGCGTTTGAATTAGCCGAGTCAGGCAGGGAGGGGGCGGGGAGTCCTTCCGCCCTTCTTAGGAGGGGCTGCATTGCAGGGGGAGACTGAGCAGACCGGCTCGGGCACTGAGGAGGCAGAGGGAGTGAGAAGACAAAGCCATTGCAGCCTCAACAGCTTTCTTTTTTCTCGAGCACAGAGCAGAAACCGGAGCCCCCAAGGTACTCCCTCCATCTTTTTGGAACACGCTAGTAATTCATAACAGGTAAACTAAATTGAGGGAGGCGAGCAGGGGGTTGGTAAAGAGAGAAGAGCAGCTGCTTCGGGTTAGGCTGAAGACCATAATAAGGATGAGGTTGGAGGACAGTTCAAGAGAAGAGGAGGGGAGAGAAGGGGGCACTATGAACAATGGGGAGTTCTTTGCACACAGTTTTACATCTTTGCTAATGCCTCAATCCATGCCTTAAAATCCTTTACACAGGCAGTAATATTTAACAATATACTACATGTTATCATTACTCCGCATTTATCTGCTTATTTCAAGTATCTATTTGCCTATAATTTATTGTCCTATGTATTTTATTATCTTCAGCCTAGTTATCTATATCTTCTTTTTCAAGCTTTCATTTGTTCTACCATTTTTTGGATGAATCTCTAGTCCTGCTATACCACTCTGCTTCTGTTCCCTAAATTTCCAATTTTTTTCTCTAGTGTTCCACTGATGTGTCTACCCTCATTCCAAACTTATTGTCTCCTTATGAGGGAGTCTTGGGGAAGGGATATGAAATAATGTTGAAAGTAATCCTGACCTCTCTTTTAACAGTTTCCTATTCCCTATATCAAACCTTTGTTTCCAAGAAAGAGGCACCATGAGGTAGAAAAAGGTGGAGGCCACTGTGGTGGAGGACTGCTTGATCCCATATTGAAATTGGTACAACCCATAAGAGCTAGGTATGGGGGCAGATTCTGGGAAAGTAATGCTCATCTGCAGCTCAGCGGAATAGGTGGGGAAAGGACGTGGCTAATGGGAAAATCCAAGACCAGAATGAGGCAGATATTATGAGATGCTAGAGAGCTTCCATTCTCCTCTGCCACCATCGCTTGTCCTTCCTATGGTGGCAGCATGACACAGCAAGGCCCTGTTGGGTAGGCCCTGGATTCACACTGAGGGTCTGGACAAAGGGTATTTGGGTGTGTCTATGTGGCACAGAGAGTGTCTTTTTAGACTATATATTTGCCAATCATGCATCTCTTAGGGTGATGTTTAGAAATTACTTTACCTAAAATATCTGGATGATTTAAAGTGGGAAGCATTTATTGAGCAAATATTGTATAAGGCACTGTCCAAGCCCTTAAAATAAGTAAATGAGAGATGTAAAGATAGATGAGGAATGGGTGGAGAACATTTGGAGAGATGAGAGAAAGCTAGCTGAAAAGGGACCTCCTGCAAAATTTGGGACTTGAGAGTTAAATCCATACTATATGAATGCAAGGTAATATAAATGGTATTTTAGCTTCAATTTCCTGTGTATTCAATGTTCTTGACTTGATTTTAAATGCTACATATGCTTGTTTGAATGTCTTTCTAGAATGCATTTGGTACTCTGTACATGTCTCTGAGTCAATGGCATAGCTAGAGATTTTAGGCCTTGTAAGTTAATATTTTGTAAAATTTCCTTTAGCTTTTTTAATTGCAAGATACACTCTGAAAGACACTCAGAGCAATGGGATTGTTTGGGCAGTTATCATGCATATTCTGGTTGTAAGAAAACAAGTCAGTTTGTCAAAGAGCTTTTCCCTTTCTCTGATTCTAGCTTGCTCTCTAGTGCCTTTTGCATTTTCAGCATTCAGATCAGAATTACAGGAACAATCAAAGAATTCTTGAAAGTTTTGGAAATATTGGTATAGGGATTAATATAAAGCTGTTAGGCAACTATTACATACAACACAGCAAAAAAGGACCAGATTGAGAATTATGAGACGTGGTTTCTGTCCAGATTAGCTGGAAGGCTTCACAAGGCACTAGATAATTTCTAAGGTATTTTCTAAGTTTTTAAATTCTATTTTTTCCCCTATGATTCTACTTTTTCAAGAGCCTAATAGGTGCCTAGCATTATACTAATCTTACTCTAGAGGGACTAGTAAAGTGAGGAGATATAAAAGAAGCCAATAGGTTAGGCAAATAACTGGTAATATTAGTGAAAAAAAAAAAAAATCCCTGTGGGCAGAAGTGCGTAATATTATTGACTCCTAAGGTTTGCTTCTTAAGGTCCCAGACCTTAGTTGGTTGATAAGTACAATCATTTTTGTAGCTCTCCTTCTGTGCACATGTCTGCAAATTTCTGTGGAGATGATCAGTGCTGAATATCATGGGATGATGACCTCACCTTCCAAAACACTCACCACGCCTTCCAGTCCCCAAATCATCCTCCTTCTAAGCAGCGTGTCTGCTGAGTAATGCTCAGTTCCCAGGGATTATTTTGGAACTTGAACCTAAGAAGAAAAAAAGCAACTCAGAATTTGCTTTAAACATTAAAAACATCCTAGTCTACTCACTCACCACTCCTAATGCCCCTACACTCACATGTAACTGTTCTAGTTTAAGGCTTTCTTTTTCTTGCTTACTGGAGACACTTTACATTATATGGAGTTATAGTTTTTATAGTGTATTCATTACCATGTTCACCTAACATGTTACATGGGGGCATTTCAGAACCTATTTAGGCCACTGTTTAGCAGTCTCAAGGCCTGGTGACAGCCAGTGGAGTGTGATGTTGGGAGGAAGGCCTTTTGAAATGGGGGTTTTATTTTTGGAGTGGTGGAATGTTCTTTCTGCTCCTTTGGAAACAGTCAGCTAATGCTTTTGCCCCTTCCCTTGGCTAGCAAGCAGCAAGGTGAAGGCTGCCAGGGGGCATAATAATCATATAACATCAGGGTGTGGGGAGAATGAGCAGAAAAGGTGATAGAAGTACTGATGAAAGCATGGAAAAGTACATAATTCTGTTAAAGGACCTTCTTTTCCCAATCTAAACTTTACTTTCCTTATCTGGAATTTCCAGTCCATTTGCTGTATCATCAGGTATGTTCTAGCATTGGGATCAGAGAAAAGAGATCCTGTTATAGCATAGGAAAATCCTTTTAGCACCTGGGTTTTATTCTGAAGGAGAGAGAGGCTAGAGAAAAATAGGCTTATCTGTTGGATTAATAGATAGGAGTGGCAAGGTGCTCATTGTATTAAATAAAGGTTGAGGGAAAATTAATCACCCTTAAATGTCTTTTGTGTGCAATGCCCAGCACTTGTGAAGGAGGTACAAATTAGACTGGTTTTTATCCTTGGGGAAACTTATCCTTGAAGGAGATAAGACTAGCCCTATACAAGACATAACTGATCTGTAACCCCAAAGTGATACAGTCAGGTAAAACTACAGGGTGTTGGGGCTACAGGTTAAGGAAATCCTGGAAGAGGTGAGTTTACAGTAGGGTTTAGAAGGCAGGAAGGAAAATAGAAATGTCATAGAATCCCTTTTCAGAGTTACTATGACCTTTTAAACCATAGTCAGGAAGAAGTCAAATATTTGCAAATAACAGTATAACAGGAGTTCAGGCAAAGATTCCTCTAGGGACTTGGAGTCTTGAAACTTGGATAGTGTTTTAAGATGTTAAAAAGTAGAGTTAGGCAAGATAGGAATGAGCATAACTGTAGCGGAGAAATGGGGCTAAGAAGAATGGGATCAGATTCTGGAGGGTCTTGAAAGGCAGACCCAAAATCAAGACTGGAAGCAGTAGGCAGTAAATAAGTCATTCCAAGGTGGAGAGAAATTTAGGAAATTCTACAGGTATACAGAGGCAAATGGGGCTGTAAAGTTTCCAAGTAAGGAAAGGCCATGGGCCACAGAAAGACTGCTGCATGAAGACTGACAAGTGGTTTCTTTCCAGGAAGTTATGAGGGACCCTGTGAGTAGCCAGTACAGCTCCTTTCTTTTCTGGAGAATGCCCATTCCAGAACTGGATCTGTCAGAGCTGGAAGGCCTGGGTCTGTCAGATACATCCACCTACAAGGGCAAGGACAACAGCGCTGGCAAAATGACTGAGCAAGCAACTGATGCAGAGCTGAAGAAAAACCCTGAAGGTGATGCCCTCCTTGAGTACAGCACCTTCAACTTCTGGAGAGCTCCCATTGCCAGCATCCACTCCTTTGAACTGGATTTGCTCTAAACCCAACACTTCTTTCTCCACCACCTCGCCTTCATTGCCTTTCTTTTCAAGCCCCTTCCTTTCCACATTTTTCCCATTAATCTTGCTCTCTCCCCTTTATTGTGTTGAGGTGGTACTAATGAATCTGCCAGAATTGTGTTGTATTTATTTATTTATCTATCTTCTCAATTTCTCTTAAAAGCCCTGAAGCCACAAAGTAAAGGGTTCAAGCAATGGAATTTTGGGCCACAGGGATTCCTCCTTCCCCTGCCCCAAGATATTAATTCCAGAAAACAGGCCTGATGGAGGCACCAGAAAGTAAAATAGTAGTGCAAAATGGAGGGCTGATTTTTTTTACTCCATTTTGATCAGCTTCAGAGATTGCTCAAAACTTCCTAATTTCCTGCTCTAGGCAGTAAACACAAATATTTCTTCAAGGGTTGATGAAAACCTTGGAAGTTGTGAGATTCTCTGCTAGAAGAGTAGGATTTTTAAAAGGCTAAGGTGATAAGAGTCTTACTTTTTTATCTTGCTTTCTTGTAAATACACTTTTTCTCAGAGAAATTGGGGTATAGAACAAGAGGGAATACATCATAAAAAATGAAAATACGGGAAAGAAGTGAGTCATTTCAGAAACAGCTAAGTGTTCTCAAAAGAATGTTCTTTCTTCAAGCATACTCACTTTACAACTTTGTTCCTGGGTTGAAAACTGACTGTAGTTGAGGAAAATTGCTATTTCAAATCTTAAGATGCAAACTTGCTGACTATTATGATAATTTGTAAGGTTTTGATTCAGTTTCTAAAAGGCATTGGGTTTTGTCCTTAGTATTAGTCTTGCCCTTCTGCATTTACAATGTAACATACTGATCAATGGATACAGTTCTTCAGCTACCTTGAGAACATGAAGAATCACATTTTGATCCTACACCTTGTTCCCACTCTTTCCAAAATTATTGCTGCTGAATTTGTGCTGCCATTTATTCATTCCTTTAATAAAGATATCCAATCCCAGGACTGGGTTCTAGTTTTCTCTTACATGGACATAGTATAGGTAGATTTCAGAAATTAATCTTGCTTTCAGATTCAGCTAATATATTTTAACTTTCTAATATTCAACTTTGAGGAACAATGATTATGAGTAGCTTTTTTATATTAAAATGATGAATTTCAGGTTGAACAGATAGAAGAAAATGGGTAAAATAAAATTAAAATTATAAAGCATTTAGGGACAGAGCTGCAACCAACCCCTCTTCTGCTGGCCCTCTGACTACCAGCCTTTCTCCGGTAATAATTCCAGATGCCTAAGAAGGCACCTGTGGCCCCAAATCTGCTCTTCATTATCTCAGCCTAGGTGCCTAAGGAAATAAACTAACCCAAATATGTTGTCTGCTTATTTATAAATGGTCTTATTCCAAAAAAACTATTTGGACTAATTTACATATAGTTTTTGGTACTTATTATTTATGAAAGGCATTGAGTCAGACAATATAAGAGGATGAGATATGATTTTGGCTCTTAGACACAAGGGAAGCTGTAAATACCTATATGAAGAGTAGTTGGCCAGTATGCCACAAATAAAGATGACATGAACAGGACCTAGGTAATTTAAAAAAAAAGACACAGTGAATCTTCCTCATAGGCTTGAAAGTCCCACTATCAAGGACAAAAGCAAAAATCTAAAAAGAATGATCAGTGATGTGTCCTGTATTTTTATTTTTGGAGGGCTTTTTTTCCCGACTCCTCACTGTCCTTCAGTCATGACGATTATTTATGGGTGGAAATGAGAATCAACTATTTGGTAAACAAAATGCCTAAATGGATTTACAAACTCATGCTCCATCCTCTTCCAGGCAGCGCCCCCGCCGCCAAAAAAAAAGGATTCCGTTATTTGTTCCACTGGTCGGAGCTGAGAGCTGGGTCCTGGGGTCATTACATTCAGGCTGTAACTGGAAATAACGTCGTCAGACTCCAGCGCTCAGTTCTCGCGCAAAGCAGTAACGTCCCAAACAGGCTCACCCGGGGTTGAGACAGGGTAACAAGGTTTTCCCATCAACCCCAACATAGCCCTCCAAAGACGCCACCAAGAGGATGGAAGAATGACTCGCAACCCAACTTAGAGGTACGCGGGTTCTTAGAGTCCAAACACATATCCGGTCCGTCCCCTACCGGAACTATATGACACGTAAGACACGCAATCAACAACCCTCCGCCTCGCTAAATAGTCCCGTCAGGATTGTCTGATGTACACATTTTTACCTCAAAAGGGCTTCGGTCAATAGAAAATGAGCCTCGGAGGTGCACTACCTTTCTGCTCGAACGCAAATGTGGATTTTTTATTCAGTTTCTCTTCACGGATTCCTCCGCCAGGAATTAAACTAAAGGGGTCCTCACTTCCGGGTCCGCCATTTTGTTGCCTCCATTTCTCCACGAGGGGGGGTTAAAGGCCCCCAAAATATGCATATATGAAAAGGTCAAAAAGTGACTGTCACTGACAGGGAGTCTAAACTAGAGAAGGAAACGGGACCAAACTGGCGGACTCGGTGAAAGCGCAGCCGGCAGCGTCCCGGACCAGGAGGTGAGAGGGAAGAAGATGCGTGGACTCTGGGGGGCGTCCGGATTGGAAGGGAGACTGCCGTGAGAAGTTGCACCACTTCCCAGCCCAGTCGCAGACTTGTGGGCGCACACCGAGCGGCGCCCCTTCCCTGGAGCAGGGGCAGCTGGGGGACGGGGGCAAAGAGGAAGGGGATGCCGCCGGGAGGAAGGGGAGGGGACTGGGAGGAGGTGAAGAAGGGGTGGGTGTTAAGACCTGGGGCTGGGGAGCCGGCCCTAGGGAAGCCAGGGCCGCCGAGGTGATCGCCAGGGGGCAGTGCGGAGCTTGGGCCGGGGACGGCCCTATCAGGCTGACCTTGGCTCCCTGCCCCTAGTTGACAATGAAAGACAGAGTATTGCTGTGAGTATTTGCGATAGAACAGAAAATGGAAACTCCAATTCTGTAACCCCAGTAGTAGCCTAAAGATTTTAGTGAGCTCAGGTAATCTGAACAAGAGGAGTAAAGGCCCATCTCCAGTTCTAGCGCAGTTGTTTGTGCAGCTGGCAGCCCAGCGGGGATGGGTGCAGTGGAAAAGCAAGAAGTCTCCAGACCATGGATTCTTCAATTCCATTTCTCCTTCTCTGTAGCTTTCTCCCATTCTCACAGATTTCCTTGAGCCAGCGGAGATCATCCTAGCCCTCTTCCTCTTCCCTGAAGGACTTCTCTTTCTCTCTTTTTTAATAAACATCTCTGGAAAAGGACATTCTGTGGCTTACCTTCAATTTCACGTTTTGGGCCATCTGGGACCATATTTTCATTGCACTGTGTGACCCATCCAGTCCAAAAGAGATGTTTTTAAGCATCTGCCTTTATACATACGCCTTTTATAACGAAGGAACCGCCTCACCTAAATTCTATTAACAAACGGAATTACTCTCTGATAGTAGACTACTTTGTTGTCAAGAGCTCAAGCACTATATCCGTTATTAAAACACACTGAGAGTTCGTGTGTGTGTGTGTGTGTGTGTGTTTGGAAAGGGGAGGGGGTGCTTTGTTATTTTATTAATCTCCAAAATTCTAAGAGACAAGTTAGATCAGATCTTGTTTCTTTACTTTGTGTATAGGGAAGGTACACCCAGTACAGGTGAATGTTTTCCCTTTGTTTTTTGTAATCCGGGAGCTCAGAAGTGCCTTTTGTCTCTTAGGCTACATCTCTTGTGTGGTTGGTAGTACCCCTGTTGACATAGGATATGGGAAAATGACACATAGTCCCCTCAGAGTAGTGTTATTTTAAAAAAACACTTTACTTTTGTATAAGATGTTTCAGATAAGCTCTAAAGAAAAAAGTAACTGAGGATAGGGGGGAGAGAAAAGAGCCTTGAAGAACACATTTCTAGGAGATTTTATTTCAGGTGATGAGTATAATACCTTATTTACAATGTAATCTAATTTACAATCTATAGTTAAAAGCTTAAATACATGTTTGTATTGTAAGAAATAAGGCTTTTCATGGCCTATTTTAAAAACAGGATGACAAATTTGGGTCAGTTGCCACTTAGTGGTACTGATGTACAGACTCACAAATATGATTAAACAAAAGCTATAAAAATGTGTATGTGAAGGTGGACTACATTGGAAAAACTTGAGTGCTTAGAAATACTTGGCAATATATCAACTATACTTAAATTTAAAAAAAAAACTTGCACATGTTCAGGTGCTGAAGACACCAGTTGTAGTGGTATAAAATCAACTTTTTTAAAGGATCTTGTTTTCTGCAAGTATCAGCTTCCCAGGAATGTGGAGCAAACTAGATTTCTCCTTAAGCAAATACCTCAGCCTTCAACTGAGTATTGTATGTGTGTGTGTGGTAGAGAATAGAGCTGAAATTTCATTATTAGGATAGTTTAATTCTGCTTTGTGCCAGCATTTCTGAACATCCCCATGTAGGGCATTTTTTCCCTTTGTGATTAGTTATCATTGAAGTGTTGAAGGCTTCAAGATAAATCTTTTATATATAGTGTAACTGGAGAATGTGAAAGAATCATTTCTGGCCAATGAATCACCTAAATATTTATCTTTATTTTTAACTATTAGTAATAAGATGATTAAACTGAAAGGCAGTATTGATATTTTAAAAGGAAGATAACCATGGAGGAATGCAAAGTATCGGTTTTCTCTAAGAAGTTTTTTCTGTTATTTTTTCTCTAGCATTTTCTTGAGTTGTAAAAACTGACACTTAGTTCAAGTTATAAAAGTACACATTATTAAAGTTCATCCTCTGTTCCTGAACCTATTCATTTAGAGGGCTTGGACTAGAGCCTCAGCTATCTTCATTTTCAGCAAACTCCCTGGTGATCTCTTGGACAGCCATGTTTGAGCACAATGCTGTATTACAGATTGGAAAATTAAATCATGTAGTGGCTTGAATGATTTGCCTAAGCCAATGATTCTCAAATTTTCTGGTTTCAGGACTCACTTATATTCTCAAAAATTACTGAGGACTACAAGGTGTTAAACCTATTGATATTTACTGTTTTAGAAATTAACTTTTAATGTTCATTGATTTAAATACAGTCATAAACCCTTACATATTAACATAACACATTTTTATGAAAAATATGTCTCCAAGTTAAACAGAAAAATGGCATTGTTCTGTATTGTTGCAAATCTCTTTTTTAACTTCTGGCTTAACAGAAGACAGCTGCATTTTCATATCTACGTCTGCATTCAATCTGTTGCAATATGTACTTGGAGAAAGTATTTTAATAGCTTTTTCAGGTAATTGTGGGTATTCTTTGATGCTCCACAAAAACTCAACTAGTGTCAATTTCTTAAAAGTTAGTTGCAGTGAGGAATCTGAAACCTTATAAATACAGTTTTTATACTGTTTTCTTAAAACCCATTGATCTTTCACTATGAATTAATCTTTTTACCCATGCATTTTATAACATGCATTGGTCATTTGAAAATGTTGGATCACCAAAGTTTGCAGGGCATCCAAATGTTGATGCATTTTATTGTATAGTATAAAAAAAATCACATTCATTAGTGTCATCACTAATTTCATCAGAAAACTTTGCAGTAAGCTATCATTCATGATGGTGGATATAGGTTTCCCAAAACTCAATTTTTTGCTTAAAAGCTCAAATTATAATTGATAATCGGCAATAAATACTGTCAATGGTTTTCCTTGAAGTGGCAGGCTCATATTGTTCATTTTTGAAAAAGTGGCATATACTTGAGTCTCAGTATCCTTGGTTTGTCTCTTCATCATTCTTTTGTGTAAGATAATATTTCTACCCATGGTTGTTTCAGAAGGTTGAAATGCTGTTTTACTGATTCTTTAATCTAGAAAGACAGTAATGTGTTAAACATTTTTCCAAAGTATTTTTCTGGAGCTTGAAAGAGGGAAATAATGTCTAGGGCCTGAAACTTTCCCAAATCTGATGGTTTAGATGAAGTAGAAAGGAAGTGTCAGATAGTCAGTTTAGGAAGTATTTTACATATATATTCAAGTACAAGAGATCTTCTAAAAACATCTTACAGGTAGCTTTCTTTGTGTTTTCAGTTACAGCTTCCTGAAAACTTTTGTTCCTATGCATAAAGATGTCTTTGATGGACTTGGGGAAGAGGTTGCTAGAAGCAGCAAGAAAAGGCCAAGATGATGAAGTGAGAACATTGATGGCAAATGGTGCCCCATTCACCACAGACTGGGTAAGCTCTCTCACTTACTCCGTGTGTGCTGTTACCAGCCACTTTCTTAAAGGCTAAAGAGACAGTGTTGATTTTTTTCATTCACTTTCTGCCTCATTCTCCCTACAAGAATTTTATGTTCTTTGTCTCATCTGAATATGTGGTTTCCTCTTTCTTTTAGTTTTCCAAATTGAAAGAGTCTTCTGTGGATATATAGGTGATAATTGTAAGGTATTACATACTTGTGATTTTTTATAATGCTTTTTAGAGTATTTTCTAAGGTTGAATTCTCCCCAGAGTACCCTCAGGTTATAGATTTCTGTAATTAGCTATAAATTAAACAAAATCAGTACAGTAAGAGAGCTTTCCAACTAAAAAACTCCTTGCCTTTTTCCTGTAAAATGTCCTAGTTAATAAGGAATGTATGGCCATTTTGTTTCCTTTACCACCATTAAAAAACATTAAAGAAGAAGGTGTAATTTCATGAGCCTTAAGCAGCCACCCTGGAGAGCAGAGGAATCTAGGTCTAGGTCATAATGTAGGTTTGCTTAGCATTCAGAGATTTTGTATGCATCACCTAATTTTAATAACTCTGTGAACCAGTGTCCTGTATTCTGAGGTAATTAATTCATAACTTCAGAGGCCTGCAGGTTCTTAGCACTTCACAAAAGGGAAGAAAAGGAAACCCATGAGATGAACATTTCTATAAATAGACCTGCAAAGAGCAATGTGGATTAAATCCAGTCAAGGCAGAGAAGCTGAATATGTGAAAAGCAAAGAATAAACAACATAGGCTTACCATAGCATAACACAAAGAAAGGACTAAGTCTCTGGCCAAAGTTGATTCTGATAAATAACTTAAAAGATTTACTTTAAGATGGTACAGACTTGCTTATTGCTGTTGACAAACTATTGTTAAATGTTTATTGCCTCTGCATCATATCAGTCTTTCTGCTTTGCGTTACTGTGGCCACAAACTCCCATTCCAGCCAGTTAGATCTGCACCCAAAATTCCAGTCTCTGCCTTCTCCTAAGAATTGTTTTGAACCTATCTCTTCCCTTTACCCCTGACTCAGAATGCTCTTGTCTATCCATTTTTCTAACCCCTGTTAATTCATATCCCTTTGGCAAACCTATGTAATAAAATCCATCTAACCTTAATCCTTTATGCTTAGCACTTATTTAATTGGTGGTATATTTGTTTGCCAATTAGTGTTTAATTTTTTAATTAAGTCTTTTCTTCAATCCTCTCTGCCCAACCAGATTCTTGTATCTCTTCAGTAATGATAACTCTGGACACAGTTGATATTCAGTGAGTATTATTTTCCCACAGCTTGGAACATCACCCCTCCACCTTGCAGCGCAGTATGGCCATTATTCCACAGCAGAAGTGCTCCTCCGAGCAGGCGTTAGCAGGGATGCCCGGACCAAAGTGGACAGGACCCCCTTGCACATGGCTGCAGCTGATGGACATGCACACATCGTGGAACTCCTCGTTAGGGTAAAACAAGAATAGTGGTGGGTAAATATTGTAAAAAAGACATCCACCTCACTGTTTTCTTACTTAAACACATGGTAAGTTTAGGACAGTTTATAGCATTGATTTGCATCTCTTTCACGAGTTATAATGGCTATGAGGATTTTGTTTTCTAATCTTTTAAAGGCTAAACAGACTTTATTGATTTTTCTTCATTCCCTTTCTGCAAGTGTTCTCTGCACTTATGCTGATTTTTTCAGGCACTCAGCTCTGTTAATAAATGCAACAAAATCTGTTTTTTTCCTCTTCCTCTCCCATCTGTTATAATTTCCAAATGATGTCTTTGGAAGACCCACTCATTGAAAGCATTATGTCTGTCTGCATTTAGGAAAGTTTGAGGAGTGTTTTCCCTTTGATATTTCTTAAATGTGTTCTAAATTTGAATATGTGTAGTCTCCATGGAATTCCTCTTTATTTGGTGATGAGATCTTGCACCTGTGCTGCTGTAACCAGTGTCTGAAAAAATTACTTTTCTATAACAGAATGGTGCAGATGTGAATGCCAAGGACATGCTGAAGATGACAGCTCTGCATTGGGCCACAGAGCACCACCATCGAGATGTTGTAGAGCTACTTATCAAATATGGAGCTGATGTCCATGCTTTCAGCAAGTTTGATAAATCTGCCTTTGACATAGCCCTGGAGAAAAACAATGCTGAGATTCTGGTCATCCTTCAGGTCTGGCTCTTTATATACCCCCAGACCATACTTCAGTTGAAGTTAAGGATTTTTTCTAGGTGCTGAGTCAAAGCTAAATTATCTTATCAAAATAATACTTCTCATAAGTCTAAATCTTATGACTCAGTGTCATTAGTATCTTTTTTTTTAATATCATTCTATAAAACCCTGAGTTATTCATGATGATTGAAACACCGTGTTGTGGCCACTACAAAAGCAAGATTTATTTGGCTTTAGAATGATTTTTTTCTTCATGAATATATCCCTTTCTAATTAAACTTGTCTCAAAACTATATGTAAAGCCTCTTTATGTTTTCTGAATGTATATGAGCTGATGTGAGACAGTATGTATAACTGTAGAGCATGAGTCATAAGGAAGCCATCTCAGAATTAAAAACTAGCTGTGATGATTTCATCCGTTAATTTCTTAAGCCAGCACTTGTATGTCAGGGAATAACAGGATGAGGCATACAAAAATTAATAGGACATGGCCCTGCTTTTGGAGAGTTTACAGTGCCATGGAGGTAAAGACTAGAAACAAAGCATTTCAATACTACAGCGATAAGCATATATCTAGCAAGTGTTACAGGAGCACAGAAAGAGTATTAGTGATACTTAAGGCAAGTATTAGGAGGTATATGTAGAATCTGAACTGAATTTTGGAAGAAAAGTGGACAAAGTGAGAAAATGATATTCTAGAAAAAGAGAAGACTGAAGTGTGAAAGGACATGGAATGTTCAGGAAAGAAATAGTTCTGTGACTAAAGATTCAGCAAGAGAAATGGAGTTTCAGGAGCTGAGACTTGAGAGGCTGGGTTCTGAGTGTAGGGGTGTTACATGACATGCAAAGGACTTTGAACTATTTGGGGGGCAATGAGGATCTAATAGGTGCTTTTAAACAGAGGATTGGTATGATTCTTTTTTTTTTAAAAAAAAGATGATCATTTGGAGCGTGGTATACAGACTGGGGATAGAAGACAGTGCTAAAGAACCATATAGTGACTTTCATTAGGCTAGGCAAGAGCCAATGAGGGCTTGAATTAAGGAAGAATATGAAGGATAAACAAGATGGGGCCGATTCAGGAAGGAATTAAACAGTAACCAGAAAATGGATAATCTGTTTCAACTGAAGCTCTTAGTCAAAGGGATAATTATATATAAAAAATAGCCATTTCTGCTGCATTTTCAGTGGTTGGTTGGTTGGTTTTTCCTGACAGATGGTTCCCTATAAACTGCTTATCCTCTTCAACTTCTCAATTCCTTGTTTAGGGCCCTTTCATAATTGGACCTTTTTAGTGAACATGTTTGTAGAAAACTGCTTGTGGAAGTTAAAAAATAAAACAGAGATAAGCATCTTTATACAGAAATTGTACAAATATCTCTGGAAGCAGAGGTGCAGCATATGAAACTAGAGTTTAAAATGTGGTACTCATGTATTTGCTTGTTATATATTCTCTTAGGAACTTCTTCAATAGAAGAATGGAACAAGTAGTTGGATAAAACTCTGGAGATTATTGTTCTCTGTAGATTCTCTGTAGGGATCTCCTGCTACATATTGGTGTGTAAACAACTGATCATGGAATATTAGTGCTAGAAATTACTTTTTAGGCCACTCCTCTCATTTTCAAATTAAAACATGTTTCAAGTTAAAACAGAGAGGTTAAGTGAATTGTCTAGAAGTTTTTGCAAGTAATACATTTTTTTTTCTAATGTAGAAATAAGCTTGGGAAAGCAATTTAACATCTCTGTTCCCTGGTCTTAAAAAAACAGTAGTTTTGATGAGAACTCTGAGCTCCCTGGGACATTATGTACTGGAACTAGTTCTGCTTGATAGAGTGGTGCATTGTGGGTGGGGTGGGGTATGTGCTGGTCACTAACTGTGTAACCAAAGCTAATAAGTGATCTGACTTTGAAATGTCCTGCCTTGTTTTGTAGGAGGCAATGCAGAACCAGGTGCATGCTAATCCCAAGAGAGCCAACCCTGTGACTGTGACCCCCCCATTCATCTTCGCATCAGAAGTTGTCAACCTTGCTAGCCTTGTTTCTTCAGCCAACACCAAAACAACCTCAGGTAATATTCTGATAAGGTGGCATTTATTTTAGACTTAAAATGAACAGAACCCCCTGTTTTCCTAAGAGATCAATAGAGACCCTAACTGGTATCTACTCCTTTATTAAAATATTCCCAAAATAAAAGATTTATAATAGACTTTAGAGCTAATGCATTTATTTGTTCTTGGGAATGGGAAGATTATATGTAGGGATTATCCATGAGTGTTTACTGTGTTAAAGGTAAAAGATTCTAAAGATTAATTTCTTGAAATTAATGCCTGACCCCAAATGAAAATATAAGGGTGCTTCACTATGGTATTGCTATGGAAAATAGTTAAATATTCATAGTCTAAAGCAGTAATAAAGCTGAATAAACATAAGTCATTGTTGGAGTGCTTTTATAAAAGAGGTACGTGTGATTATTTGAATAAAGTATCAAAATCTCAGTTTATTTTTGAGAACACATATAACAGCAAAATGGAGACAAACACTTGGTATTGATCTTTTGAGACCTGTATTTTTTAAAATTGAAGTATCATTGATAATACAATCCTATATTGGTTTCAAGTGAGACCTGTATATTTTTAATAAAAATAATCTACCTAAAAAGGAACAAACTGAGCTTATTTTCAGCATCTCCTTACAAATACTTGTTTTACAATGAGGGAATTTGTGTCTTCATTTAAATAAGTATTCCAACTGACTTTTTTTTTTCTATTTCTGACTTTCTTTTAAAAATAAGCAACTGTACAAACTGTAGTTAAGTTTACATAATATCAAAGGAAGATATTTAATGAGGTGTTATTATTGAGAGGTAGCATGGTAAGATAGAAACAGCATATACACAACATAGAAACAAGTTGTGTCAATTTAATAAATACTGATTTATTAAATTGACTAGACGGTTGACTGTGTGAAAACTACTGACTTCTCTAAGCCGCCTTTACTTACCTATAAAATTGAGACATAATAATACCTATTTTATGAGGTTGTTGTGAGAATTTGAGATTTTGTATTTCAGTGTCCATTTTATAGCAGGGCTTCAATAATAGGATTAAATTAAAATACAAATTCTCAGTGGAACTTGAGTCTGTCTTGCCCACAAGGGGGCAGTAGTGACCTTCATTTTATAGGCAATCAACTTGTTTAAAATCACTAAACTTTGACTTCAGCTGATGATTCAAAAAAATTTAGATTAAATATATGTAACATGTAATCAGAACATTTACAGCCTTTTGTATTTGTTGTGGTTCAGGTTACACTAATTAGAACAAGTGCTTTTATAATCCAAAGGCTTTAGATGCCAATACAGTTATTGTTCACAAAGTGGAAAGAGCTAGGGTTGGAATCTCCATATTCTGAACTAAAATGATAGGCTGAAGATATTTAGAACAGGGACTCTTAGCCTTGGTTCCTCTAGGCTGACTCAGCTTGGTTCCTGTATCACGCTCTTCATGTGCTTTTGGCAAACCACCTCTTCTTTCTTACATCTGTATGTTGACAACTACAAATTGAAATTGCCAAACCATCACATAATATAGCTGATCTCTCCAATGTCATCTTGCTTGTGAAACAGTTCTACCTAGCTATCTACCTTTAGGGGATTGGCCTACCTCATTTTTAATGAGTGCAGATAAAAGAAAGGAGAAAACTCATAAGACAAATTCGTTTCATGTTATTCAACTGGGTTAAAGAATTTTCCTGAATGGTGGGCATCCTTCTTATTTCCCATCATCCAGTAATATTTTAAGAATTAACTGAAAGTATCCTAGGATTATCATTTAAGTTGATATTTTTTATACCAAATTCAGATTACAAAGTTTGCTTTCAATTTTCCATTTGTGACTAAAGATACCAGTCATCATCAATGCCACTGTCAAAATGTAGTGATTTGGGAAGGCAGACTAATTTAAACATTAATCAGGGCAAAACAAATTTATGAAGATGAATTTCATTTTCTGTAGAATCACTAAATGCTCTCTGATGTCAAATATAAAGAGCTTTATATTGGTTCATAAGGAGTACAGGTATTGCAAAAGCAAAAATGAGCAAGTGGGACTACATCAAACTAAAAACTGGTGTTGGCAAAACTGGACAGCTACATGCAAGAGAATGATACTGGATTATTGTCTATCCCCATACATTTAAAAAGCTTCTGTACAGCAAAGGACACCATTAGCAGAACAAAAAGGCATCCTACAGTATAGAAGCATATAATCATAAATGACTTATCTGAGAAGGGGTTAACATCCAGAATACATAGAGAGCTCACATGTCTCAACACCCAAAAAACAAATAACCCAATTAAAAAATGCACAGAGGATCTCAACAGACACTTCTCCTAAGAACAAACTCAGATGGCCAGCAGGCACATGAAAAGGTGCTCCACATCACTAATCATCAGAGAAATGCAAATTAAAACCACAATGAGATATCACCTCACACCAGTTAAGATGGCCAGCATTCAAAAGACAAACAACAAATGCTGGTGAGGATGAAGAGAACAGGGACGACTCTTAAACTGTTGATGGGAATGTAAGTTAGTTCAACCATTGTGGAAAGCAATATGGAGGTTCCTCAAAAAACTAAAAATACAGATACCATTTGACCCAGAAATTCCACTCCTAGGAATTTACCCAAAGAAAACAAGATCCCTATTCAAAAAGACATATGCACCCCTCTGTTTATCACAGCACTATTTACAGTAGCCCAGGTATGGGAGCAACCTTACGTGTCCATCAGTAGATGAATGGATAGAAAAGAGGTAGTACATGTACACAATGGAATATTATTCAGCCATAAAAAGAGAACAAGTCCTACCATTTGCAGCAACATGGATGGAGCTAGAGGGTATTAGGCTCAGTGAAATAAACCAGGTGGAGAAGGCCAAGTACCAAATGATTTCCCTCATTTGTGGAGTATAACAACAAAGCAAAACGGGGAACAAAACAGCAGCAGACTGAAAGACTCCAAGAAGGGACTGGCAGTTACCAAAGGAAATGGGCTGGGGAGGAAGGGAGAAAGGGATTAAGGGGCATTATAATTAGCACCCACAGTATAGGTAGGTCATGGGGAAGGCAATACAGCATGGAGAAGACAAGTAATGACTAGTATTTACTACGCTGATGGACAGTGACTGCAGTGGGGTGGGGGGGGAACTTGATAATATGGGTGAATGTTGAAACCACAATGTTGCTCATATGAAACCTTCATAAGATTGTATGTCAATGGAAGGAAGAATAAAGCTGGGGGGATTATGCTCCCCAACTTCAAGCACTACTACAAAGCCACAGTAATCAAGACAATTTGGTACTGGCACAAGAACAGAACCATAGACCAATGGAACAAACTAGAGAGCCCTGATACAAACCCAAGCATATATGGTCAATTAATATACAATAAAGGAGCTATGGACATACAATGGGGAAATTACAGCCTCTTCAACAACTGGTGTTGGCAAAACTGAATAGCTACATGCAAGAGAATGAAACTGAATTATTGTCTATCCCCATACACAAAAGTAAACTCAAAATGAACCAAAGACCTGAATGTAAGTCATGAAACCATAAAACTCTTAGAAGACAACATAGGCAAAAAATCTCCTGAATATAAGCATAAACAACTTCTTCCTGAACACATCTCCTTGAGCAAGGGAAACAAGCAAAAATGAACTCATGGGACTACATCAAACTAAAAAGTTTCTGTACAGCAAAGGACACCATCAACAGAACAAAAAGGCATCCTACAGTATGGGAGAATATATTTGTAAATGACATATCCAACAAGGGGTTAACATCCAAAATATATAAAGAACTCACACACCTCAACACCCAAAAAGCAAATAACCCAATTAAAATGTGGGAAGAGGATATGAAGAAACAGTTCTCCAAAGAAGAAATTCAGATGGCCAATGGACACATGAAAAGATGCTCCACATCACTAATCATCAGAGAAATGCAAATTAAAACCACAATGAGGTATCACCTCACACCAGTAAGGATGGCCAGCATCAAAAAGACTAAGAACAACAAATGCTGGTGAGGATGTGGAGAAAGGGGAACCCTCCTACACTACTGGTGGGAATGTAAGTTAGTTCAACCATTGTGGAAAGCAATATGGAGGTTCCTCAAAAAACTAAAAATAGAAATACAATTTCACCCGGGAGTCGCACTCCTTGGAATTTACCCAAAGTATACAACTTCTCAAGACTCAAAAAGACATATGCACCCCTATGTTCACTGCAGCACTTTTTACAATAGCCAAGATATGGAAGCAACCTAAGTGTCCATCAGTAGATGAACGGATAAAGAAGAGGTGGTACATACACACAATGAAATACTATTCAACCATAAGAAAGCAACAAATCCTACCATTTGCAACAACATGGATGGAGCTGGAGGATATTATGCTCAGTGAAATAAGCCAGGTGGAGAAAGACAAGTGCCAGGTGATTTCCCTCATTTGTGGAGTATAACAATGAAGCAAAACTGAAAGAACAAAATAACAGCAGACTCAGAGACTCCAAGAAGGGACTAGTGGTTACCAAAGGGGAGGGTTGTGGGAGGGTGGGTTGGGAGGAAGGGAGAAGGGGATTGAGGGGTATTATATTTAGTACACATAGTGTGGGGGCTCACGGGGAAAACTGTGTAGCATAGAGAAGGCAAACAGTGAATCTGTGGCATCTTACTACACTGATGGACAGTGCCTGCATTGGGGTATGGGTGGGGACTTGATAATATGAGTAAATGTAGTGACCACATTGTTTTTTCATGTGAAACCTTCATAAGAGTGTATGTCAATAATACCTTAATTTAAAAAATTTTTTAAAGATTTTATATCAATGATATCTTGAGTTAAAAAAAAAGTACCGGTTTTGGTCAGCCATTAAAAGAAAAATCCCACCACATGCAACACAGATGGATCTAGAGAGTATTATGTTCAGTGAAATAAGCCACGTGTAGAAAGACAAATACCATGATTTCACTTACTTGTGGAATATAAAAACAAAGCAAATCAGAAGGAACAAAACAGCATTAAATTCAGACACTGAAAAGTGACCACTGGTTACAAAGGGGAAGGAAGAGGAGGGGGCGGCGGCCGGGGATAAAAGGGCACAATAATTTACGATCACAATATAAGTTATCACAGGGACTGTTGAACCACTGTGATGTACATTTGAAACCAACATAAGATTGTATTTAATGATACTTTAATGACAAAAAGTTAAAAAATACAGATTTTGGAATCCAATGAATTAGGTTCTAATCTGGGCTCTAACTAATTATATGACCTTAGGCAAATTAGTTTTTCTTGATCTAGTTTTCATTAACTCACTGAGATTGTTTAACTTACTACCAGCACATTCCCCCAAATCCTGAAGAGTTTATTTAAGCCACATCCTGAATAGTAACAGGGGTGGTCACTGATAAGGCCATTTGTCTTCTAAAAAGACAAGAATCTATGCACATTTTACTTCACTTGATGTTGAATCTTATATTGAATAGAAGGAAGCAATTAACACTTATTATATTAAGCAATAATTAACATTATTTAACAATAAAGTACTTCATTTTCCTAGAATTCACTGTGATAATTCTGAAGGGGTTATTTGCATTGTCTCTACATTTTCAATTGTGTGTATCAGAACACTAAACCTAATTTTTAAAAATTATGTTTAAATCAAAAGGAAGAGCACCCTTAGGTTAGAACTATCATATACTAAAAATATATATAATGCATTTCTCATTAAATAGTTATACCCATCTATTCTCCTTTTGCTGGGTGGCCTACCTGATGTTTGGCCTACCTGAGCTTTAATTAAAACAACCTTGTGTGTGTGTGTGTGTGTGTGTGTGTGTGGTGTGTGTGTGTCTGTCTATATTTTTAACTGTGGTAAAATAATAACAGCCTTGTTTATTGCTTGCTAGTGACTTATTGTCACATATATTCTAAGCTCCATGAGGGATATATGTATGTGTACAAAACTTGCTTGTTCCTTGTTTGTTTCATTTGTGAGTTCTTATGTCATCATTTGGCATGATAGACTGAGTGAGAAGAGAAGCATGAACTAAGCAGGAAAATTAGGGAATAGGCTACAGCTGAATCTTTCTGTGCAAAAAGCCATTAGTCATAGGCTCCTTTCTGCATGTCAGGCAATATTCCACTCAGACTATTTGGTTCCCTGAGTATTTTATGAGAGAAGTAGAATAAGATGGGGATATCAGCACTATTTCCACCCTCATCCCCACTCCCACAGTCATCATCCAGAAGCTTTGAAGTTTGCAGCTATGAGGAGTACTGTACCAGTAAGTTACTGTACCTTTTTTAAGGAAAATCTTCTGAAATTTAAATTTATAAACCAGTTAAATTACTACTTAGATTAATCATATCAAAAAAGGATTCTTTGTTCTCTGAAAGGATTTGTTATAAGGAGTGTTAAATAGGAGTTTCCTTAAGTATTTTTAAGTATTTTACAGAAAACTGACTTTTGATAGAAGAACGGAAAGAATCTTTAATCATAGGTAGTGAGAAAGCTTAAGAGCACATTTAAAAAGAAGGTAAGTATATCAGTTGAAATCCAATAAGGTGACAAATTTACATGGCAATGTATATAATTGCATTATATATTATATATTATATAGAGATTATATAGATTATATATAGATAGATATATAACATCTGTCTATATATAAAATTTCTAAACTTATATGTATAATTTATAAAGAATTATTAGTAACAGTGGGTTAGCTACTAAGAGGTGAGGCAAACCCTAAAGAATACAGGAATATCCCATATAGGAGCTACTACTTTTGTACAACAAAATTTTATCTCATACCAGCTGACAAGAAATGTTTAGAGGATCCAGTTTTAGTATCACAAGGCAGGGCAAAGAAAGGTGGATTTGGCAAAAATTCACTGGCACAATAAGTATCTCTGAAATTATAATGAAAGACATAGGAGGATGCATTTCATTTTATAAAAGTTAGATTTATGCAAAATTGTTGAGTAATACTTCTGGTTCATAAAGTTAGGCATATCTGTTGCCAAATCTAATGCACTTTCCTCTTAAAACTTAGCTGTAAGAATAGCACACAGATAAAAGAGAATAGGTAGCCACAGTGATCAAAACAATTTGATACTGGCACAAGAACAGACCCATAGACCAATGGAACAGACTAGAGAGCCCAGATATAAACCCAAGCATATATGGTCAATTAATATACGATAAAGGAGCCATGGATATACAATGGGGAAATGACAGCCTCTTTAACAACTGGTGTTGGCAAAACTGGACCACTACATGCAAGAGAATGAATCTGGATTATTGTCTAACCCCATACAGAAAAGTAAATTCAAAATGGATCAAAGACCTGAATGTAAGTCATGAAACCATAAAACTCTTAGAAGAAAACATAGGCAAAACTCTCTTGAATATAAACATGAGCAACTTTTCCTGAAAGCATCTCCTCAGGCAAGGGAAACAAAATAAAAAATGAACAAATGGGACTACATCATGCTAAAAAGCTTCTGTATGGCAAAGGACACCATCCGCAGAACAAAAAGGCATCCTACAGTATGGAAGAATATATTTGTTAATGACATATCTGACAAGGGGTTAATATCCAAAATATATAAAGAACTCACACACCTCAACACCCAAAAAGCAAATAACCCTATTAAAAAATGGCAGAGGATATGAACAGACACTTCTCCAAAGAAGAAATTCAGGTGGTTGACAGGCACATGAAAAGATGCTCCACATCACTAATTATCAAATAATGAAATAATTTGATATTTGCAAATTGGAAATGCAGATTAAAAACCACAACAAGATATCACCTCACACCTGTTAGGATGGTCAGTATCGAAAAGACTAGGAACAACAAATTCTGGTGAGGATGAGGAGAAAGGGGAACCCTCCTACACTGCTGGCAGGAATGTAAACTAGTTCAACCATTGTGGAAAGCAATATGGAGGTTCCTCAAAATACTAAAAATAGAAATACCATTTGACCCAGGAATTCCACTCCTAGGAATTTACCCAAAGAAAACAACTTCTCAGGTTCAAAAAGATGCACTATTTACAGTAGCCAAGGTATTAAAGCAACCTAAGTGTCCATCAGTAGATGAATGGATAAAGAAGATGTGGTACATATACACAATGGAATATTATTCGGCCATAAGAAGAAAACAAATCCTACCATTTGCAACAACATGGATGAGCTAGAGGGTATTATGCTCAGTGAAATAAGCCAGGCGGAGAAAGACAAATACCAAATGATTTCACTCATCTGTGGAGTATAAGAACAAAGCAAAAACTGAAGGAACAAAACAGCAGCAGATTCACAGAATCCAAGAAGGGACTAACAGTTACCAAAGGGAAAGGGACAGGGGAGGATGGGTGGGAAGGGAGAGATAAGGAGAATAAGGGCCATTACGATTAGCACACATAGGGGGGATCACGGGGAAGGCAGTATAGCACAGAGGAGATGAGTAGTGACTCTATAGCATCTTACTACGCTGATGGACAGTGACTGTAATGGGGTATGTGATGGGGACTTGAGAATGGGGGGAATATAGTAACCACAATGTTGCTCATGTGATTGTACCAAAATAAAAAAAATAGGTTATTAACAGACTTTCTTTTTAGATCAAATATTTTTATAATACATGGAAGTCAGTTATTTTGAGTGATGCAGTACAGTGGGATTTCAGAATATGCTGTTGCCTAAATATGTATGTATCCCTACCATGCCACTTTCTTAAGTTCCAGATCCACCTAGTGACTTACTGCCTCATGCAGCAAACACTGCCACCCCTCTCTCTCCCTCCTTCCTCCTTCCCCTTTCTACCTCTGTCCTTTTCTTGGTCTTTTCTTAACAAAGTTTTTTTTTTAATTGCATCATGACATAACTAAAGTAGGTCATTATTTTTTAGCATTAATCAGTTGTACTACCCTTTAACATTCAGTATGCATCAGGTTTTTAACTGCCCTTGCAACTAGAAGGGCAGTCCTATTCTTCATACTTATTTATCTGTTGAATAGAGATAGTATGGTTGTGTACAGCCTTGGAGGGGCCTATTCCCTCACCACTGCTCAGCTTGGGAAGGAGCATGCTCTGTATGCTCACCACCTGCTGCTGAGGAGCGCTCTGACAGGCAGCCTAGGGAATGGACGATACTTGTGGTCTGTTAGCTACCAATGCTTCACACTGGCAGTGCTAAGAGAAGGACCAAATGAGGGGAATGTAGTGGCCCTATACTAAGCATATTACTTCAGTCCACTTTAAAGGGAAAACTTTTTAAACCTTAAAAGTGTTTTATTTTTAATACCATGGTAATTCATTTATATCAGTTTGTATTAGCATGATTAAAGACATTAGAGTAAAAAACTGAGGTTTTGATTTTATCTCGAGTTATTTTCTCTGCCGGAGCTCATTTGCCTTTTTTACTGAAATAGGTACCCCTCATGCTTCCTCAGCAGTACACTTCTCAAATTCTACCACCTCAGTGCTGGCTACCCTTGCAGCTCTTGCTGAGGCATCAGTCCCCCTCTCCAACTCACACAGAGCCACAGGTAGGTAAGGGGTATCTGCTAGGTGGGTCACCATTTCATCTTCTGTTTAAAAACCTCCAGCGGATTTAATTCACATGAAATATTAAAGAATTATGGTGAATTAGAGACAACTAGGAAAAAGGGATGTAGGGTCATGGAACACCAGAAAGAATAATCACTGACATAATCAGACACCTGAATAGTATGAAAGAACGACTAAAGTATTCCTTTATATTTTTGCAGTTTCAAGTTTGTTTGCCCTGACTCCAGTTGCTTCAGATTGACATGTCTAGTCTTATATTAACAGATTTTTTGGAAATACTCTGTTGTGTTTTGACTGATGCTATCATGGAATGATTCAAAATAGCAGCCTAGATATCTTGTATTAAAGTATTATACATAGGACTTCTACCTCTCTCATTGTCATATCCCATGTACTTCATGTTGGCTTACTTTTGTTTTCACTGGAGATGTTATTTTGGCACTTCCAATGGAGTTGGGCAGTCATATGCTATATAGAACCCTTCTGATATTTAAAACAAAAAAGGGTTCAAGTCACTTAGAGCAGGTAATCTACAGGGGAGACGTTTAGGGCTTAATATAGGTAGGGGCAAATAGTCATAGGTAGAGCTAAATAGTCATCTAGGAATCTTTCTGTAACCCTTCTGCAACCCTCTAGTGGTCTGCTCTATCATAAAGGAAAGCAGATTGTTCAGATTTCTTTCTCCCATTGACATTTGGGTGGTGAGAACATTCTTCCAATCCTATTTTTCTGACTGGCAGCAGTCATAAAGATCTTGGGTGTATGGAACAGAGAAAGCATGACAGAGAGAAAGGGATATATTAAACTTGTGCTTGTTATTTTGATTTGCTCTTTGATCTTGGATAAACCATTTAACTTCTCCAGGTCAGTTTCCTCATCTCTGACATCACAGTTAGATTAGGTTATCTATCAAGCTCCTTTAGTTGTCATATATTTTTAAAAATTTTTTATCAAGGTATTATTGACATACACTTTTAGGAAGGTTTCACATAAAAAAACAATGTGGTTACTACATTTACCTATATTATCAAGTCCCCACCCATACCCCTATGCAGTCACTGTCCATCTGTGTAGTAAGATGCCACAGATTCACAATTCAGCTTCTCTGTGCTACACTGTTGTCCCCGTGATACCCCACACCATGTGTACTAAACATAATGCCCCTCAATCCCCTTCTCCCGACCCGCCCTCCCACACTCCTCCCCTTTGGTAACCACTAGTCCCTTCTTGTAATCTGTGAGTCTGCTGCTATTTTGTTCCTTCAGTTTTGCTTCATTGTTATACTCCACAAATGAGGGAAATCATTTGGCACTTGTCTTTCTCCACCGGTCTTATTCAACTGAGCATAATGTCCTTCAGCTCCATCCATGTTGTTGCATATGGTAGGATTTGTTTCTTTCTTATGGCTGAATAGTATTCCATTGTGTGTATGTACCACACCTCCTTTATTCATTCATCTACTGATGGACACTTAGGTTGCTTCCATATCTTGGCTATTGTAAAAAGTGCTGCAGTGAACATAGGGGTGCGTATGTCTTTTTCAATCTGAGAAGTTGTATTCTTTGGGTAAATTCCAAGGAGTGGGATTCCTGGGTGAAATGGTATTTCTATTTTTAGTTTTTTGAGGAACCTCCATACTGCTTTCCACAGTGGTTGAACTAGCTTACATTCCCACCAGCAGTGTAGGAGGGTTCCCCTTTCTCTGCACCCTCACCAGCATTTGTTGTTCTTGGTCTTTTTGATGCTGACCATCCTTAGTTGTGTGAGGTGATACCTCATTGTGGTTTTAATTTGCATTTCCCTGATAATTAGTGATGTGGGGCATCTTTTCATGTGTCTGTTGGCCATCTGAACTTCTTCTTTGGAGAACTGTCTTTTCATATCCTCTGCCCATTTGTTAATCAGGTTATTTGCTTTTTGGGTGTTGAGACGTGTAAGTTCTTTATATATTTTGGATGCTAACCCCTGTCGGATATGTCATTTACAAATATATTCTCCCATACTGTAGGATGCCTTCTTGTTCTGTTGATGGTGTCCTTTGCCGTACAGAAACTTTTTAGTTTGATGTACTCCATGAGTTCATTTTTGCTTTTGTTTCACTTGCTCGAGGAGATGCGTTCAGGAAGTTGCTCATGCTTATATTCAGGAGATTTTTGCCTATGTTGTCTTCTAAGAGTTTTATGGTTTCATGACTTAACATTCAGGTATTTGATCCATTTTGATTTTACTTTTCTATATGGAGTTAAACAATAATCCAGTTTCATTCTCTTGCATATAGCTGTTCACTTTTGCCAACAGCAGCTGTTGAAGAGGCTGTCATTTCCTCATTCTATGTCCATGGCTCCTTTATCATATATTAATTGACCATATGGGTTTATATCAGGCTCTCTAGCCTGTTCCATTGGTCTATGGGTCTGTTCTTGTGCCAGTACCAAATTGTCTTGATTACTGTGGCTTTGTAGTAGAGCTTGAAGTTGGGGAGCATAATCCCCCCCCCCACTTTATTCTTCTATCTCAGGATTGCTTTGGCTATTTGGGGTCTTTTGTGGTTCCATATGAATTTTAGAACAATTTTCTCTAGTTTGTTGAAGAATGCTGTTGGTATTTTGATAGGAATTGCATTGAATCTGTAGATTGCCTTAGGCAGGATGGCCATTTTGACAATATTAATTCTTCCTATCCATGAGCACAGATTGTGTTTCCATTTATTGTTATCTTCTTTAATTTCTGTCATAAGTGTCTTGTAGTTTTCAGAGTATAGTTCGAAAACTTCCTTAGTTAGGTTTATTCCTAGGTGTTTTATTCTTTTTGATGCAACTGTGAATGATATTGTTTTCCTTATTTCTCTCTCTGCTAGTTTGTTGTTAGTGTGTAGGAATGCCACAGATTTCTGTGTATTAATTTTCTATCCTGCTACTTTGCTGAATTTAGATTTTAGATCTTGTATTTGGGAGTGGATTCTTTAGAGTTTTTTATGTACAATATCTTGTCATCTGCAAACAGGGACAGTTTAACTTCTTCCTTGCCAATCTGGATGCCTTTTATTTCTTTGTGTTGTCTGATTGCTGTGGCCAGGACCTCCAGTACTATGTTGAATAGAAGTGAGGAGAGTGGGCATCCTTGTCTTGTTTCCGATCTTAAAGGAAAAGCTTTCAGCTTCTCGCTGTTAAGTATAATGTTGGCTGTGGGTTTGTCATCTATGGCCTTCATTATGTTGAGGTACTTGCCCTCTATACACATTTTCTTCAGAGTTTTTATCATGAATGGATGTTGAATTTTGTCAAATGATTTTTCAGCATCTATGGAGATGAACATGTGGTTTTTGTCCTTCTTTTTATTGATGTGGTGGACGATGTTGATGGATTTTAGAACGTTGTACCATCCTTGCAACCCTGGAATAAATTCTGCTTGATCATGATGGATGATCTTTTGATGTATTTTTGAATTTGGTTTGCTAATATTTTGTTGAGTATTTTTGCATCTATGTTCATCAGGGATATTGCTCTGTAATTTTCTTTTTTTGTGGTGTCTTTGCCTGGTTTTGGTATTAGAGTGATGCTGGCCTCATAGAATGAGTTTAGAAGTATTCCCTCTTCTTCTACTCTTTGGAAAACTTTAAGGAGGATGGGTATTAGGTCTTCACTAAATGTTTGATAAAATTCAGCGGTGAAGCCATCTGGTTCAGAGGTTTTGTTCTTAGGTGGGTTTTTGATTACCAGTTCAATTGCTGGTAATTGGTCTGTTCAGATTTTCTGTTTGTTCCTGGGTCAGCCTTTGAAGGTTGTATTTTTCTAGGAAGTTGTCTGGTTGTTCTAGGTTATCCAGTTTGTTACCATATAATTTTTCATAGTATTTTCTAATAATTCTATGTATTTCTGTGGTGTCCGTAGTGATTTTTCCTTTCCCATTTCTAATTCTGTTTACGTGAGTAGATTCTCTTTTTTTCTTGATAAGTCTGGCTAGGAGTTTATCTATTTTGTTAATTTTCTCGAAGAACCAGCTCTTGCTTTCATTGATTCTTTCTGTTGTTTCATTCTTCTCGATTTTATTTATTTATGCTCTAAACTTTATTATTTCCCTCCTTCTACTAAATTTGGGCCTCATTCATTCTTCTTTTTCTAGTTTTGGTAATTGTGAGTTTAGACCACTCATATGGGATTGTTCTTCTTTCCTGAGGTAGGCCTGTATTACAATATACTTTCCTCTCAGCACAGCCTTTGCTGCATCCCACAGGTTTTTGCAGTTTTGAATTATTGTTGTCATTTGTCTCCATATATTGCTTGATCTCTGTTTTTATTTGGTCACTGATCCATTAGTTATTTAGGAGCAGTTTGTGAAGCCTCCATGTGTTTGTGGGATGTTTCATTGTCTTTGCATTATTTATTTCTAGTTTCATACCTTTGTGATCTGAGAAGCTGGATGGTACAATTTCAATCTTTTTAAATTTACCAAAGCTCTTTTTGTGGCCTAGTATATGATCTATTCTTGAAAATGTTCCATGTGCACTTGAGAAGAATGTGTATTCTGCTGCTTTTCAGTGTTAAGTTCTGTAGATGTCTGTTAGGTCCATCTGTTCTAATGTGTTGTTCAGTGCCTCTGTCTCCTTACTTATTTTCTTTCTGGTTGATCTATCCTTCAGAGTGAGTGAAATGCTGTAGTCTCCTGGAATGACTGCATTGCATTCTATTCCCCCTTTTAATTCTGTTAGTATTTGTTTGACATATATAGGTGCCTCTGTGTTGGGTGCATAGATATTTATAACGGTTATATCTTCTTGTTGGATAGCCCCTTTATCATTATGTAATTTCCTTCTTTGTGTCTTGTGAATTTCGTTTTGAAGTCTATTTTGTCTGATACAAGTACTGCAACTCCTCCTTTTTTCTCCCTGTTAGTTGCATGAAATATCTTTCTCCATCCCTTCACTTTTAGTCTGTGTATGTCTTTGGGTTTGAAGTGAGTCTCTTGTAGGCAGCATATAGATGGGTCTTGTTTTTTTATCCATTCAGTGACTCTTTGTTTTTTGATTGGTGCATTCAGTCAATTTACATTTAGGGTGATTATCAATAGGTATGTACTTATTGCCATTGCAGGCTTTAGATTCGTGGTTACCAAAGGATCAAGGTTAACTTCCTTACTCTCTAAGAGTCTAACTTAACTCACTTAATATGCTATTACAAACACAATCTAAAGGTTCTTTTTTTTTCTCCTCCTTTTTCTTCTTCTTCCATTCTTTATATATTAGGTATCATATTCTGTACTCTTTGTCTATTCCTTGATTGACTTTGGGGATAGTTAATTTAATTTTGCATTTGATAGTAATTAGCTGTTCTACTTTATTTACTGTGGTTTTGTTACCTCTGGTGACAGCTATTAAAGCTTAGAACACTTCCATCTATAGCAGCCCCTCCAAAATACACTGTAGAGATGGTTTGTGGGAGGTAAATTCTCTTAGCTTTTGCTTATCTGGAAATTGTTTAATCCTTCCTTCAAATTTAAATGATAATCTTGCCAGATAAACTAATCTTGGTTCAAGGCCCTTCTGCTTCATTGCATTAAATACATCATGCCACTCCCTTCTGGCCTGTAAGGTTGCTGCTGAGAAGTCTGATGATAGCCTGATGGGCTTTCCTTTGTATGTGATCTTATTTCTCTGTCTGGCTGCATTTAGTATTCTGTTCTTATCCTTGATCTTTGCCATTTTAATTACTATATGTCTTAGTGTTGTCTTCCTTGGGTCCCTTGTGTTGGGAGATCTGTGGATCTCCATGACCTGAGAGACTATCACCTTCCCCAGATTGGGGAAGTTTTCAGCAATTACCTCCTCAGAGACACTTTCTACCCCCTCTTTCTTCTTCTTCAGGCACCCCTATAATGTGAATATTGTTCCATTTGGATTGGTCACACAGTTCTCTCAATATTCTTTCAGTCTTAGAGATCCTTTTTTCTCTCTGTGCCTCAGCTTCTTTGTATTCCTCTTCTCTAGTTTCTCTTTCATTTATCGTCTCCTCCACCATATCTAATAAGCTTTTAATACCCTCCATTGTGCTCTTCAACCATTGGATCTCTGACCAGAATTAGTTCCTGAGTTCTTGAATATCTTTCTGTACCTCCATGAGCATGTTAATGATTTTTATTTTGAACTCCCTTTCAGGAAGATTCATGAGGTTGATGTCATTTAAATCTTTCTCAGTAGTTGTATTAATAATTTTACTTTGAACCAGGTTCCTTTGGCATTTCATATTTGTATATGGCGCCATCTAGTGTCCAGAATCTCTACTCTCTGGAGCTGCTCAGCCCCTGAAGCAATGTCAGGGGTCGCAGCAGAGTGGTATTGGTGCCTGGAGGGAGGAAAGAGCTGTTTTCTGCTTCCCAGCTGCTATGCCTGTCTCCACTGCCAGAACCAGTGGGCTGAGCACACAAGTATAAGCCTCTATGCTTTGCGTTTGTCATTGTTGTAGACAGATCTTCCCTCTGGCTGTCCTAATGCCCTGGTAGGGTTTGCTGGTTTGTGAGCCAGGTGGGGTTGGCCTGGAGAAAGGCACAGTAGGCTGCGTATCATGGAAGGGGTCCTTGGAGCTGTGTTGCCAGCCAGGGAGCTGGAGCACCTGAGGATCGTGAAAGCTCTCAACCTGCTGGGCAGAGTGCACCCAGACAATTTTGTCTACCTGTCTTTTCTCCTGAGCAGTAGGCTCTGTGAAAACCTTGCCCCTTTAGCAGCCCTCTTGCTAAGGGCTTCCTTGTTAGGAAGTCTCTCAGACTGCCCACCTTTCTTACTTCCATCCCTGCTTTCCACAAGTGGCTGCAATCTCAGTCTCTCCAGGAATTCTGGCTATTTTAGCTTTCCAACCCTCTAATCATGAAAGTACCATGCAGGCACCATGAAATGTAGGTTTGTACTCCCAGAGCAGATCTCCTGAGTTAGGTATTCAGCAGTCCCAGGCCTCCACTCCCTCCCTGCTCAGTTTCTCTTCCTCCCACTGGTGAGCTGGGGTGGGGGAGGGGCTTGTGTCCCTCTAGGCCACAGCTTTGGTACATTACCCTGTTCTGTGAGGTCTGCTCTTTTCTCCAGGTGTATGCAGTCTGGTGCAGTCCTCTTTCCTGTTGTTCTCTCAGGATTAGTTGTATTAATTGTATTTTCATATTATATGAGTTTTAGGAAGAAGCCTCTATCTCACCTCTCACGCTGCAATCTTTAATCCTCCCCCCTCAGTTGTAATATTTAACTGTTGTTTGTTTCTAAGAGATGTGAATGTCCTGTTTCCATTGAACCACCTGATGTGTCTCATATGGATAGTCCATAGTCCACTTATTGCAAAGTTCTACTTGTAACTCTTTAGATAGAGAAATTCCATAATGGTGGGAACTGTTTTCCCTAATAGTTACTTGGGGATATTGACTAACCAAGCTGAAAATCTTGTTCCAACATACTACATGTAAAGCACTTAGAAGGGTGTATCTGGCACATAGTAAATAGTGTTAGTTGCTATTTATACTATTGTTTACCTGTCAGATGAGAAAAGACTCCTACCGTTTCTTCAGTGCTTTGACCTCTTTAATAGTGCCTCCATTTTCCCATAGAAATAGATCATTTACTTCAGTATATAATTACTTTTCCAAGATCTATATGTTTAGTTAGACTTTCAGGATGCTTCCTGAAAACACGGGTTCCATGCTCAAATATACTGGAGAAAGTCAGTATACCTTATCTCCTAATGGAGAATCAGAATGCTGATTAGGCTATTGAGTCCTCTAAAACTTTCTACAAAAGAAACAAACAAAAATATTTAAGCATATTAAACCAACATTGTGAAAGTGTATTTGTACATAGAACCATCTTTAATGAAAACTATTAATATTTCAATTAAGACATTTTAGAAAATACTGTTCTAATGCATTTGTGTTTTCTTTTCTCCTCTGACTTAGCATTTTTCACAAGAGCTTGCTTTTGTGAACTGTTGAATCTAACATTTTCAAGTTTTCCTATCCCTGGTATTATCAATTTCAAGGAGACTGAGATTGCTAAACTCCTATATTTTAAAAAGCTGAAATTTTAAATTTTTTCTTCTCCAGTTAATTCAGAGGAAATCATAGAAGGAAATTTTGTTGACTCATCAGTCCAGCAAGTGGTGGGGAGTGGAGGCCAGAGGGTCATCACCATAGTGACTGATGGAGTCCCTCTGGGTAATATCCAAACTGCAATCCCTACTGGAGGCATTGGTCAGCCATTTATTGTAACTATGCAAGATGGACAGCAAGGTGAGTTATTCCATTTAGACAGTTGTTTATTAAAATTTAGACACTCAACACTCCTCTAAAAATGAGGCATTAAGACAGGCAATGAGAATGGGAGAATGACGAATGTCAGATGGGATAAAGAAGCTCTGAAAATGAAAAAGAAATTAGGCTGGCAAAAGCTAATTCCCTAATACATATAAAATTTTTTAGTAAAAACCAATAAGCTGGTAGGAAAAAAGTGCAAATAATATGAACCAGTAGTTCACAGAAAAGAAGATACAGATGGTTCTTAGAAATAGGGAAATATTGTCAACCTACTTCATATATAACAAGAAAAATGCAAATAAATACTACACTGAGATACCAGTATAACACTGTGCTGTCAAGGGTGTGGGGAAACAGGTACTCTTATAAATCTCTGGTGAGAGTGTAAATGTATCCTTTAAAGAGCAAATTGGTAATATCTATCAGTATTAAAGATACACGTAGCTTTTGGCTAAAAAGTTCTTTTTCTGTTAATTTATATTCACACAGAAATGACATATATATGAAATTATTAATTACAGCAGTATTTAATCATCAAAGATCAAAAAGAACCTAAGTATATGTCAGTAAGGAACTGGATAAATAAAGTTTGGTGCACCCATGCAATAGAATACTATGCAGCTCTTAGAAACAATGAAGAAATTCCTTATATACCAATATGGTCTGATCTCCAAAATATATTGTTCAGTGACAAGAGCAAGATGCAGGACAATGTGTAGCATTTGCTACATTTGTATTTTTAAATAAGGGGAATTATATGTATATTTGCTAACATATTCATTGACTTCATAGACCATCTGTGGAATAACATTCAAGAATAACATTGATAACATTGGTTGCTTTCTAGGAGGGGACCTTGGGGGCTGGGGATGGATGGGAGGCTTTTTACTATATATACTTTTATAGTTTTTAATTTTTGTGAACCATGTGGATGTATTATTCAAAAAATACATGAGTAAATTTTTGAGAGGAGAAAGAAACTTATCATTGCAGCTTCAGTTCTTGAAAAGTTTGAAAGGAGGGTTGGTATAATTACCTTTGTGTCACCAAAATTTTGACTTGACCTAAATAATCATGGGGACTTTACAATTTTCAGATTATTTGAATTGATTGATAGATTTTTGCAGCATGGGAAGGGAGAGTAGGAATTAAACCTTTATAATTCAAGCGTTGGTATCATAAATTCTTATTAGTTTATTTGGAAATATACTACTGATGTTTTTGTGAATATCAAAACAAATACATTGGGGGCTCATTGGATGGGGGAGAGACTCTGCTTTATAATGGAGCTAAATAAAAGAGAGCAGAGTTGTTTTGAAGAAAAAAAATTTAAAGCTTGAGATTTTGCCTAGATGAACTTCACTACTTTTCATAAATGTGTTAAACCAGGTCCAAAGAAGGAAAGCTTAGATTTTGTGAATTATCTGTAGGAAATTTTAAATCAACTAAATTTCCACTTAACAGATATCTGAACTGCTTTCCACTACCATCAGGGAATACAGCTAATTTTTAAATTAATGAAACCAAATAACTAGACAAATTTTCTGTATTAAATAAAAGTCATAACACATTCTAAAACCTAAATATGATTCTTAATGTTTCATTTTAAGTTAATTGTAGATTCATATACAGTTGTAAGAAATAATAGAGATCCCATCATGTATCAAAACCCAGTTCCCCCCATATGGTAATTTTACATAACTATAGTATAATATCACAGATAGGAAATTGACATGGATACAATCTACTAACCTTACTGAGATCTTTACAGTTTTGTATTTTAATATGTATGTGCATGTACTTAATGCAAATTAATATATATGTATATTTGTGTAAGCACTAACACACTCAAGATACAGAATAGTTCCATCATAGGGCTCCCTCGTGCTATTCATATCCGTAGCTACCTTCCTTCCCACCCCATTCCTAATTCCTGGCAACTACTCTCTGTCTCTACCCTTTTGTCATTTCAAGAAGGTTATATAAATGGGATCGTACAGTATGTAAACTTTCGAGATGGGCTGTTTTCCTCTCAGCATAGTTTCCTTAAGATCCATCCAAGTTCATATTTGAATCAATAGTTTACTCTTTATTGCTGAGTATTATTCCGTGGTATGGATGTACCACAGTTTGTTTAACTGTTCAGCCATTGAAGGACATTTAAGTTGTTTTCAGTTTTTGGCTATCTATGAATAAAACTATTATGATCAATCATGTTCAGGTTTTATGGGAACATATATTTTCAGTTCTCTGGGATAAATGCCCAGAAGTGCAATTGCTGGGTCATGTAGTAAGTGCATGTTTAGTTTTGTAGGAAACTGCCAAACACAGTCCTCCAGCATAACTACAATTTTACATTCCCACCAGCAATTTATGAATAATTTAGTTTCTCCACGTCCTTGGCAGCATTTGATATTATTTCTATTTTTTTTTAATTTAGTCATTCTGGCAGATGTATAGTATGTGCATGTGGGTATTTGTGCATCTGTGTTGGCCCTTTTCTCATTTATGAGCAGATAAATGATTGAATTAGGTACAGTTAATAGCAAACTGCTTTCATGAGATGCTTCTCAAAAGTCTTAAAGATACCGGGTCTTCTTTAGCAAGTTATCCCCACAGAATTGTAGGCTAATTGGTCATAGCTTCTGACCTAGAGTCAGATATCTTTCTGTAAAAGCATCAGACCTGGGTCTTAATTATGTGGCTTACAAAACCTAAAAATCTTTACCCTTTCTTCCTATGGCCTTCTGCTGGCCTCTCTAATCCTCTCTCTTTCTCTCTGAAGAGCCATGCCTTACCTTTTGACTGAAAAATCCAAAGAGATATGAACAATAAGATATCAGAGAATGTATTTCAGTTCATTTTCTAATTTAAAGCAAGCAAAACCTCTTAATGTTTTACTATGTATTCATCACCTCCAATTGGTGTCCTTTGGCTTGTAGTTCTAACTGTACCTGCTGGTCAAGTTGCAGAGGAGACTATAATTGAAGAAGAAGCAGAGAAGTTGCCACTGACTAAAAAACCAAGAATAGAAGAAATGACAAATAGTATGGAGGAAAGCAAGGTATTGTTTTTAGCAGTGGTAGAAGAGAAAGGAGAATCAAAAGCTATATGTGACTTTTAAGGCCTGAACCCTTCTTTATCTTTTCATTTACTTTCTAGATAATCTGTGATAAGGAATTCTTACCTGGTGGTGACATGGTTTACTTTTACAGGAGGGCACTGAAAGAGAGCTATTACAGCAGCAGCTCCAGGAGGCCAGTCGAAGAGCACAGGAATACCAACACCAGCTCCTAAAGAAAGAGCAGGAGGCAGAACAGTACCACCTAAAGCTGGAGGCCATGGCCCAACAACAGCCCAAAGGAGTTGATTTCACCGTGGTTGAAGAGGTGGCTGAGGTAGATGCTGTAGTAGTCACAGAGGAGGAGATAGAAGAGAGAGAGATGGAAGTGACTGAGGCAGGAGAGACCACAGAGTCTCATACTGGAGTTGCTGTGGAAACTGTTCCATCTTAATGTGCAAGGGCTACAACTTGTACTGTGTCCATCTTTTTTTCTCTTTTTAAAAGAAAATACAGAGGACAAACATTATATAAAAATTAAGACTGTTCTTAAGAAGAAAACTATAGCAGGGTATTATGGTTGGGCTCAGGAAGGCTCTCTATGCAACTGGAAAATTCAAAGCCAAATTTAGGGAACACTTCTTCTGAGGAACCAAAAGAAGGACCAAATTTCTCAGCTCACATCATTGCTTTAAGCATAGGGGTTAAAGAATGCTGATGTTGTGGGTTGATGGTTTTTTAAATAACTAACTTTATATAAAAAGATTTTAGGATAACATTCCTAATACAGACACCCAGAGACGTTAATAATTGTACCATTAAGTGACCTGAAAATTTTCCTCAGATATATGAACCTGTTAGAGAAGAAAATTAATTAGGAGGGGGTTAGAAGCAAACTTCTGGGAAGAGAAAGGAATGTATTCCACTTGCAAAGGAACAGGCACTCCCCACTATCCTGAGTGAGTTTCAATGAAAAGAAATTTGTGGCTGTCTTGACTAAATTTGCTTCCATGTGTCCAGAGCTCTAATGCCAGTTTGAGAAACTGACAGAATTTTTAAAAACTGGAAGGGAAAGAAAACTTTCGTTCATGTGGGAGAAGTGTATGTAAACCCAAAATCCTCCATACTGTGTTTCCACAACATTGGAACATGGTCAAAAAGAGGCTTGCAGGGTTATAAAACAATCTGGTCTTGAAATACAAACTTTGCTATGGCTGAATTTTATAAAATTGTAATCAGGAGAATATTCTGTTATTAGAACAACTTGCTTCCAAACATTTATTTATATAATACCAAACTTTAATACCAAAATTTTGCTGAGTTTTCTAAGTGTGTCCTTTCTGTGGAGCCTACATGGTTTACTTTTATATGCAAAAAAAAAAGAAGGGAGGAGAAATGAATGCTGAGGATGTTGTGTAGTTCTGTGTCCATATGATATGGGATGACTGAATTGCCCTGTTTCCTTAAGTCAGGCCTGAGCAGAGCTTTTGTGCCTTTTAGGTGTTCAGTGTGTGTTGGCAAAGGGAGTAAGAATTATCAGCGCCATAAAGTAAGGAACCAAAGATTCTGGCCAGATACTTCACCTCCCTTACACCCTTTCTCTCCCATTATTCCTGCTCCCTGTGGCTAAGCACTTGTGGAAAGTGTTTCATTGCTGGATTTTCTTTGCAAAACTCCAGCTTGGAGTTTTTTCAAAAAAAGGAGAATATGGATAGAAAGCGGTTGTGGATAGGTAACATCACAGAGGTTATCGCCTTTGAAATTGGGTTCTCGTCATTCTAGACTTGCTTGCTTGCTTTGTTGTAAATTAGAAGAAGAAACCAGAGGGAGATGTGCCAAGTAAACATTTGAATGACTGTTTAGAATATGGTTTTCTCAATTAGCGATCATGGGGAAAACATTTTTAATTTGGAATAAAACTTGACGGTTAACATGGTTCTTTTTACCTTGATTAGCGAAGTAATTTGCTGCAGTTTTCCAGAGTTATAGAATCATTTGGGACTCAAAATATACTGAAAACCTAACTCCCCAAACCAAATTTAACAAGTGGAATTGTCTATTAGAGGCCTCTAGGTAAAAATATCAGTTCTTTGAAATTAATCTTGGCTATCAGCCACCTTAGCTAAGTTTTCTCCATGGACTTGAGTACTGATGAGCAGATGATCAGAGATTACTCTGGGCTGTTGGAGATGACAGAGAAATGCAGTGAAGGAGCCTAGGTAAGGATGAGGGTCAAATTATGGTTTCTGATGTCAAATCATCTTGTTTCTGTTCTGTTGTTTTTCTCTTTTTAGGTCCCTTTGTGAATCAAGTGCTAATGAAAAGCTGCTATTGTGTGTTATTTCAGAGCCTTAGCTTAACTATGGAGGGACCAAGTGTCATTTTAGATGTGTTTTGCTTATGTTCTTTGTATGTTTTTATATATCAGTTCTTATGTATCAATCCTGGTTATGTTCCTACATACCAATTTTAATTTGTTTTTTTCCCCCTCTTTCCTGTTAAATGGGTAGAGGTTAACTCTGCAGAAGATATCCAGGCCCAAATACCTCACTGTCTGGGATAGTTTCTGTTTGGGGACATGGAGTTTCTACCCAACATTCCCTTCTGAGCATACAGAGTTCCTACTGTTTGGGGAACTGTTTAGAGGTTCTTATTATTCTCTTTCTGCAGGAGACTATCATTCCCACCCAAAAAAAATATCTAACATAGCTCAAGTCATTTTTGATAATGGGGTCTCTGAGATAGGGAGTTAAAGGAAAGGTTAGGTTAGGGAGAGCAGAATGGAATTTCGGGAAATGTTGCTGGATCTTCTGGGTTAGGGGATTCCAACTGGCTTATTGGCTAGATTGTATTACACAGAATCAACAGTAAGTGGTTCAGAGTTGGTATTTTAGCAGTACCTTGAGCAAACCTGGAGCCTAGGATGATTGCCTAGTTTCAAATAAAGCTGCTTTAACAATATCAGTATATCAATATAGGAATTGTAGACTCTGTATTTGTATTTTAGTCTTAAGCTTTTGCCCCCCACCCCCCAGAAAAGAGAAAGAAAGAAATCTTAATATTTCTGTCTTGTTCCTGGCTTCAGGGAAATTACTTATAAATGTATAATTGTAAATTTCCTTCCTATCACTACCTCTGTGGGATCTCTTAATTATACTAGAGTTGAGGTCTCTTAATTGAAGTATTGGGAGAACTTGGCTTTATGTTTTCTATATTTTGAATTCAGTGACTGAAAAGATGTTATTTTTTGTGTCAAATCTGTGTTTTGTTTTTTGTTTTGCCTTTCCTCCATCTTCATCCTTACCATTACATTCTTAAAATGTTTGTGTCTGCTCGATAATGTTAGAAATTTATGGCATACAAAATAACTTTTTTTATATTAATATAGAAGAAATGAATTTACCAGAGGGCTCTCCAGTTGATTTAGGTATTGTGTGACTAGAGCATTTTTAATACCCCCTTCCTGGGTGTATATTAGTGTGTATGTGTGTAAATACATACAGATTTTCCTTTTCTCTTTGTTTATTTGAGGTTCAACTTTAAAAGTACCTAGTGTAACCTGGAAATATTTTTATTTTATTAAACACATTAGAGAGGATTTATTTGGATTCACTAAAGGAGCTAAGGAAGAAAAGGCATCATTTGGCCCTTTTCTGAGAGGTGTGCTCTAATAGGCAATAATGAGAAACCTGAGGAGTGAGGCCCCAGGGAGAACCAGTACCTGGCATTACAGAGATTTGTTAAGCACACAGTATGATGACACCATGTAAGCTGAAAGGTTAGAGCAGTGGTGGATAGAGATGCAGCTGCCCTTCCATAGAGCAAGCCTCCTTCCACTCCTATGGCAGCTATTTTGACTGGCACTTGTAAAATTTCTTACACCTCTGAACAAGAAATCAACTCTAGATAAAGGGCCATCATAAAGGAGCAGACATTCTATGCATCTACTTTCTCAGTTTATAAATCTCATACTTTTGAGAAATTATCATTTTTAGAAAGTTTGTGTGGCACTCTCCTAACTCACAACATTATGGACCTCCAGAGCTAGAAGATTTGAGACATATAGTGAACTCTTCCCATAAGTTTAATATTGAGAAATTTAATACCAGTTTTTGTCCAAATTTATTGGAGAATGGCCTCTATTCTCTATTCCTTGTGCAGACATTTCTGTATGCCCAATAAAGGAGCTTTAGAATGGAATACATGTCAAGACCACCTATATTCTGCTCTAGGCTCTTATATCTGTTTCCATTTTATGTGATGAATATTTTTCCCTTCTGAGTTAGCACTCTATTTCCTATGCCAATATATTTAACAAGAGACTAGGAGCAAGAAGGATGTTAATGGTAACTCAAATTAAGCAGCTTTGAGCCTCTGCTGCTGACCTTTTTTTTTTTTTTTGCCTTTTTGCCTCTCTGGAACTAGGGGTTAGGGTGACCTTCCTTGACTTTACAGTAGCATTTGGCTTGTTAATGGCAGGAAACGGTGATTCCTTCTCTCTCTCCTCCCCTTTCCTCTCTAACTTACTTCTGCTTCTGTGACCCCATTGTTCTTATCTCATTGCATCTTTGCCAGGCATTAAGAGATTTAATTAGTAGGTCATTTCTGATATATGGGCCCTCTTTTTCCTCTTTCCACTCTCCTCCTTCCCTACTATATATTTTCTATTTATTCTGAAGTGTTTTGTTTCTGAGAATCAGTCTATGTCTCACCCTATATCCTGTGCTTCCTAGTTGGTTTCAGGCATCTCGCTCTATCAGCAATAATGATAGCAGCTCCCTTCTCTGGCTTTGCCCTGTGGACCGTCCTTATGCTAAGGCCATTTGTGTTGGTGGGGGAGAGAATGTGAAAGGGTGAGGCACCTAGATTCTTCTAAGAATGTCCTCAGTTTTTCAGGTTGCTTGACAGCTTTACATTCAGTGTGTTTTAGGAAAACTTAAATACACTTCTCTTTTTTATTTGGATTTTAATAAAACAGGATTTGGTTCTGATGAGCGAATTTGTGTGTATGTGTGTGTGGGTGAGCATTTGTATGTGTATCCACATATACAGATCTTTATATAAAATTTTTGTACTATCATTTAAGATAAAGATGTTTCTTAATAAAATGTCAAAGTCTTAACATTCAGAGTGTCACTGAAATTTTTCCCATCTCCCTGGCAAAAATTGTATCTACTCTGCTCACAGATAAACCTCAATGGCAAGTTTTCCCCTGTCTGACTGAGCTAATGAGGGCAGAGCAGGGGGAGGATGTTTGGGGATACGAGGGGTGGTGCTTCTTTCTCCTGTTGGGATCTGTCTAACCCATTCACATTCTCTGCGTTTTCCTTATCTAGCTACTCCTTACGTGGTATCCTTAACAAGCAAAAGCAAGTTGAGGTAAGAACTGAAGTGAAAATGGAGAGAGCTTGACTGACTTTTTGAATTTACAGCTTCCCCAAAACTGAAGGAACAAAATAGCAGCAGATTCACAGACTCCAAGAAGGGACTAGTGGTTACCAAAGGGGTGGAGTGGGGTACAGTGGGTGGGAAGGGAGGGAGAAGAGGATTATGGGATCATGATTGGTGCACATGGTTTGTGTGGGGGTCACGGGGAAGACAGTGTAGCACAGTGAAGATAAGTAGGGACTCTGTGGCATCTTACTCCACTGATGGACAGTGACTGCAGTGGGGTATGGGGGGAACTCAATAATAAGGGTGAATGTAATAGCCACATTGTTTTTCTTGTGAAACCTTCATAAGAGTGTACATCAATGATACCTTATTAAAAAAAAATTTGCAACTTCCCTTTTCTCATCCTCAAATCCCCTCCCAAGAGAGGAAAACAGTAGCTGAAGGAAATAATTCTATGCGTTGAGTAAAGTCAATGCTGAGATAAAGGGGGAGGGGGGGAAACATCAGACTTACGGAGGCTTAGAAATAATGGTTTTGCTTTGCTGACTTCTCAGCTATTCTTAGTTGATAAGGTGCTTATTGCTCTCTCAGTCCAACTCAGCACACATTTATTAAGTTAATTCAAGTAGCAGTTTGGTGTGGCATAAACCCCATTGATAGCCAGGGTTGAATAGACCCATCTGGCTGGAGTGATGGGTGCCCCTATTTAGGGTATAGTGTTCTCAAAAGCTGCTCCATTGGCAATAAAGATGCCTTTCTTAAATCAAGAAGGGTAATACTAAAGTCAAGGACATACAAGCATCTGTGTTCAACAACTAGAATCTTCAGGGAAGTTCCCAAAGCCACTGTGTAAGAAATTGAACACCTAACATGTACTAGGATGCATGTAGATAACTGCTTTTTGGTAAATGTATATAGTCAACAAATACTTGTACAATTAATTAAAAGGTACATCTGGAAGATCCTTCATAATTGCACATATGGTCTTTGCTGAAAGAAAAAGAGCAGACTTGAACCTTGAGAAGCAAAGCACTAAGAGTCTTGAATTAAAATCCTAGTGAGAGAAATCATCAGGAATATGGGAAAGTTGGAAGGGAATTCAAGAGAGAGGAACCTAGAGTTCTCAGAAAGGTAATATTCTTAAATGATAGGAAAAAACATGAACTAGGGCAAATTTCCTAAGATTTTTTTTTTCTCTGTGTGAAAGTTAGCCCTCTAATCCAACAAGATCAGTAGGTAGAAAGTACAAGAAAAGGCTTAAGTGGGAGGAACCTAGTGATAACTACACGTGTGTAGGGTTTGTGCCAGATGTGTAAGTTAGTTAAGACTATAGGGGAGCAAAGACTATACCCTTGAGCAAAGTGTGCATTCTATTCCTATAAATGTTCCTGAAGTTTAAAAGTTTTTATTGTAAAGGAAAGTGATGTTTGAGAGACCAGTGTTATAAACCATAACAAGAGCTTCCATGCTTTTAAGTTTTTGCTGCATGTCTGACAATGGGCTAGGCACTTTGCATACACACAAACATACCTATCTTGCAAACATACACAACTCGTGTATTATTTTCAGTACATAGATACAAAAGGACGGGTTGTGACTTCGCTGAGTCCCTCAGCTTTAAAAAATTGTTTCAAACTTTCTAAAGCTACAGTTTCTACATAGTTACTATTAGTGTTAGTTTCTTATAAAGTTTGTCCCTTAATCAGAATACTGTCTTAAATCACTAGCTTTGGACAGTTTAATTCATCTCAAATTGCAGTTAAGAAACTGAAAAGTAACTTCTCTGAGCAGTCTTCCCTGTAAATTCTCCAAAGTAAATTTTCCTTCAAAACTAATTTAGGAGGTATCTCCTTAAAGTTGCTGGCAGCAGTATTTGAGCAAGGAGAGTCAAAGGTAATAGATGGGATATTCATCTCTCAGTATATGGATATCTTCTCTTTTCTTCCAGATTATTCTTCTCCTCCCTGTATCTTATTCTCTATCCTGGGAGGCTAACCTGCATGAATTTTATCAATGGAGTGCCTGTGCTTTGGCTTCCAGTTGTAATCACCCAATAGGAATCTCTGGCAGGAGACTTGGAGGACAGAAAAATCTGAAATCAGTGTATTGATTTCCAAGTTCCTTCTCTTGGGGTCACCTGGGCCTAGCTGTATCATTTGGTTAAAGGTCACTGCTCCTCTCAATGCAATCTCTCCTTCCAGGAGAACCATTACCTCCCTTTTCCCTTTCAGGCCTAAAGCTGTTACTAGTCTCCAGTTGCTGACCTATCCCTTGCCCACACTTTTAAAAAATAGTCCTCATTACTTTGAGCACGTCATCGGTTTCCTGTTGGGACCCTAATACACCTGATAAAGGTAGGTGATCTTTTGTATCCATAGGCTTTATATTTTATCCATGTACTTGAGCCCTTAATGTCATACATGTAAACTTAAATCTTTAGTTCTGAAGGGTCAGCTGCTGGATTAAGTAGCAGAGAATGACTCATACCTATGTGGTTCCCAAGTGTGGGATAGTGGCCTCATGGAGACAAAAATCTGAAAGACAATAATAGCTCAGGCCCTTGTGACTTAGCTCCCAAAGAGCCCAAGATGCTGAACAGCTTTTCATGCTATATGACTGTAGAACCTTCTGTGATTCAGGTCCCCAAAGCCTTACACAAGCTGATGGACTCTGCCTACTGGGGACCCGGTTTCTCCATAACCTCCCAGGATACTTCTGAGAAATCATCTTAGAAATCTCTCAGGACGACAACTTACTCTCTTATTGGCACATTGTTTTTTCTGAAGACAAAGTTTGAGTTAATATCCTAATTTTTAAAAAAAGGCTATCAGCAGATTGCTTACTTGGTGTCATGTTTCTCTGTTGTGATAATTTCTTTGATTTCATCCCCTTATTATTCACTACTCTCTCTCAGGATGAGGTATTTCAAAAATATTAATGAATTGCATACTTGGTAGTAGACTACCTTATCTTGGATAAATAACCTTTTCCCTCAAAGTGCTTAATTTAAACCTATATATTTAAATGGAACTTTACAGCACTGTGAGCTATGTTCTTTCTAGACTCTACAAAAGAAACCGAGGCTCAGAGAGGGTAGTTGAATTGCCAAGGTCACACACACAACTATTAAATGGCAGAGTCCAAGGACTGTTGCTCTCACTAGCCCTGAGAAGGTTCTGAGAGTCCAGCTTAGGCATTCTTGGTGAAGGAAGTCGCTGTACTTTATAAATACGAATAAATGAATTCCCTTCACAATTAAACTGAATTCAGGACTTTAACTTGTAAACTGCTTTTGCCTACAGAGTCACAAGGTTAAATTTCTATTGTACTTCCTTTTTGAGGATCATTCATTTACCCCTTTCCTTGTGACCACCTTCAGGACAAGAACTGAAGTATTTGCCGAGGGCTGTAAAAGGCAGTAGCCTTAATTTTTTTTGGTCCTGGCTTTAACATTTTGATTTGTATTAGGGTAATAGGGAAAGATTCTCCACTCCTTCCTTGCTCTCCTTCACTATCTAGGAAATGAGAGATGGTTTCAAAGCATCCTGGTTTAAGTAAGGTATCCAATGAGGGGAAAAACAGACCTGAAAGGACCTCTCCAACCCGGTGAAACAAGCCCCAAAGAGTTGGGGGACCCTGGACGACAACCAGATTTAACCAAACAAGCTAACTGAGGTGTGAGCAATGTTCAGAGAACATTTAAACACCTGAGAGTAAAATCTGTAAATGAAGTTTATAAGGATACAAAGGAAACGAGTTACTTAGAAGTAGATAGCTGTTAGTCATAGCCGAAGCGGGAGTTTGGAGGAACCACGATCTCTCAGCGTACCCTGTTTTTTCCTTTAGAAAGCGTTTTTACAAACTACCATACTTGAGACCCTCAAACAGCCCCATTTTTCAGAGAAAACGAAGGTGCAGGGCAGAGCTTTGGCTTGTCAGTATCACAAATATAACAATCTCAGGGTTCTTCACCAAGTTGTTCTCAGCGGTTTTCCTGCGATCAGAGGGAGCGACTGACGAGGCATCTTTAGCAGAGGAGTTTGGTCCCACCTCCAGGTGGCGCCAGCAGGAGCGCGCCTAGGGCTCCAACTGGGCGGATACTCCGGCTACGAGCCGGCAAAAACCTGAAGCGCAAGGTAGCGGGTGGAGCAGGTGACCCTGTTCGACCCTCTCATTGGCCCCTGGGGTAACGGACAGGTACCTGCAGCCAGCCCCAGGCCGAGGGTACGCATGCGTGCGTGGGAAGCGCTTGAACCCCGCTCCTGCTCTGCGAAAGTGAGCTGCTCTTTGGGGGGAACTGTTGGGGGCCAAACCTCTGCCTCCAGCTGTGCCGAATCCTCCGCTGGTTTTTGTTTGTAGCGTACCCCTCATGCGACCCAGACTCTCTAAATGCTCTTTGGGACAAGATTCCCTGTTGTGAAACTTAAATCACACGGTAAAGCTCATTTTATTTATCCAAAAATACCTTCCCCTAACCTCTTAGAACGGGCTACGGAGAAAGTCCTTGTTACCTCAATCCAGAAACGTGCGCCGAGTGCCCTCCCCCACCTCACCTAAACTCTACCGTGGGTCTCCTGGGCCCTGGCTGATTTCCACACACCATTTCTTCGCTCGCCTCCTTCAGGAAACCTTTCCTGATTAACCCCGGTGGGACCGCAGCCATCCCAATTATTCGGGAGAGAGCGCAAGGCCAAGATGACGGCAGAGATTCTAGGGTCAAAGGCGCTCAGAACAAGCCGATCGGCTCCCGCCCCGCCTCTTCGGCGAGTAAAGTCAGGCAGCGGCTCGGGCACACAGCAGTACTGGGAAGCGGGGCCTCCTACACAGTAGGAGGCTCATCTCCGGAGGCCCCAGCCCCGTGCGTCCGTCGGTCCGTCGTGCGGCCCGCCCGCGGCCCGGCGTCTAGAGGAAGCCCCGAAGGGCGAGTTAAGGCAGCTTGGCTGAAGGAGGGGGAGTGGGGTGTGCCAGTGCTCCGCCCCAACCCGCCCTCCGAAACTTGCTCACCGAGAGGGCGAGCCTCTCGCCTCACTCCTCTCTTTCGAGGACAAGCGGAATGAGAGTCGACAGTCAATAAATCCGAGGGGGGGCGGGGATCCCGGGATACTCTGAGTCCAGGAAGGCTGCAGGTGTGGAACAAGGAGAGGGAGGTGACCTGTCTTTGGAGATGAGTCTTCGTTCACGGCCTTTGAGGGTGCGGGCCTCGAGGGCCCCATTTAAGGTTGTGGAGCAGCTTCCTTTAAAAGTTGAAATGACCGCCGTTAGGGGCGACTGACTGGGAGGAGAGCCCGATGAGGGGCGGCTTCGGGGACAACTGAGGCTTCCCGACGTCCGCCCTCTTCGGGGTGCAGCCCCGGTATCCCTCAGGCCGGCCCAGGTACAGTAGATGTCTCCCGGGGACCCTGGAGTATCTGGACGGGCCTCCCGAAGGGACCCGAGTGAGCAGGGCAGGCGGTGCACGGTGAGAGAAGGGCAACCTCCGGCTTCCTCCGACCCCTAGCCGGGGAGCAGGGACGGAAAGCACAGGCCGGGCGCTTGGGGCCACACACTTCTCTTCTGGGGGCATGTCCAGCCTCACGGGTGGGGGGCATTCCTGGGGAAGGGACTTAGAGCCCGCCAAGAGCTTGAGAGTGGGGGCAGGCTCTTTCCGGAGGGCCCGGGAGGTGAAAGGTGCCGGCGGCGGGGGCTCGGTCCTATTCCTGGCCGGCTGCGGGCCGTGCAAGTAGCGCAGCAGTTCCTCCAGCGTGGTGACTTCCACGGCCTGCCCGGGACAGCCGGGAGGCGGCGGTCTCACCAGAACGCGTGGTACGGGGCCACCTGCCGCGTGCCCGCGCCGTGCGCGGCCCGGGCCCTCCTTGTCGTTGTTCCCATTCTGGTTCCACTCCCAAGAACCCCTGGCGTTGCGGAGGTATTTGACTGGCAGCTCGGGCGTGGACTCTGGGGTGGGCAGGCAGGCCACCTCTGGCGGAGGTACGCCCTCGGCAGGAGATAGGTAGGTGGTGTAGAGCTCGGGCGTCTGAGCCCAGTCTCCTTCTTTGGAAAGCGACAGTGGCTCGGGGCCCGCCCCGTGCAGCCGAACCAAGCTGCGAAGAGACAGAGGGCGCGGGAGCGCTGGAGTCTCGACGTCCTTGCTCCGAGGTCGGTGGGCTCGGCGACAAGCGCAGGAGACCAGGAGGCCAGAGACTGAGGCGCCCAGGGCAAAGGCTGTAGCCACACAGGCCAGGAGGAGCGGGATGGGGACGGAGAGGGAGGCTGAGGCTGGGGGGAGATCCTGGCGCACGCCTGCCGACCAGAGGGAGGAGGGAGGCTCAGTGAAGGCAGGCGGGCGTGGGATGGCAAGTTCCGGAAGTTTCTCCTCTCTCACTGCTGCTCAGTGTCACTCCAACATAGTCCTTACCCTCCTCAGGAACACTCCCGTCCCCTCAAACACACAGCCCATCACACTATGTCTCACACCCAGGCTAGAGCCTGGGCCTGGGGAGTCCCCAGCCCAGCTCTGGCCCTGGTAGCCATGCCAAGAGCAACTGCCACACTGCCAGTGCAGAAGAGGTGGGTCTGGGATGCCCAGTTCTGGGGAGGGAAGTTTCCAAACAGGCATTAGTGGGCACCAAACAAAGGTCAGTGAGGGGCTTAAAATTCTTCAAGAATCAGCAGCCACATACTACACTCCTGTCCCTCCCAGCCAGCCCCCTTACCCTGAGTGTGAGCTCCAAGAGTGGAAGACTGGGGCCAGGGGTGGGCATCACTGGGGGAACTGGGAGTCTCAGGGGAAGGGCCAGGACCCAGAAGCACTGGTAACAGAGACCAGGTCAGAGCCAGTGAGGCTCCTGCTCTTCCCCTCTGACACCCACTCAGCACGTCTTCAGCCAGCCCACCCTTTGGAACCTCAAAGTCCAGAACTCCAGCCTCCTACTTTGCTCTGGGGTAGGGAAGGGCTCACCATGCAGGATGTCCTTTCATTTATTTGTTCAAAAACTATTTATTAAACAGCCTACTTTGCCAAGCACTGAACTGTATGCTGGGTATTTGGAGGGTACTAACCCTTTTCTGGTACGCAGGTTGCCCAGGGTGTTGATTTACTGCTGCTGTGGGCACAGACTTGGGTGAGTGTGGGCTGAGCAATGGAAGGTGAAGTTGGACAAGACTCACCATAAGCAGAATCCCCTGTGCCAGCCTGACTCCCAGTAGCTCCATCTATGAAGGATGGAGAGAGAGGGTGAAGATGGGGGCAGGGGAAGATTCATTAAAAACTGATGGGGGAGATAATGAGGGGAATCTAGTAACCACAATGTTGCTCATGTGATTTTATATTAATGATAGCAAAATTAAACAAAAAAAACCTGATGGGGGTGACTGTACCACAGAGAAGAGAAAGACAAAACCCCTCGCCTGAGGTGGTACCCCCGTCCCTTCTGTTTACCTTGGCAGTCACCATATTCTATGGATTCCTGGTTCCCAGATAGATCCACATCAATCCTAGGAGGAAATGGAAGTGGCTCAATGTAGTAATACTTCTTGCCCACAGCCCCCACCCCAACCCTCAGCTTCCTGTCTTAGTGGTGGGAAACTTTCTCCTCAGGAGATCCGGGGGCCCCCACTTACCCACCAGAACCCCTGATATTCACACAGCCTCTGGAACTATGCCATCCACAGTATGGGTCCTGAGAAGCCAGACAGCTCCTAGGGAAAACTGATTTATGTGAGGCTGGGACCCTCTCTAATCACACATCTCATTCCCCTGCCTCTTCTACTCTAGACCAATACTCCTATCCTATCCAGCCAAATCCCTATTCCCCAGTCCCTGATTACTGCCCACCTGCAGAATGCTTGGGGCACCCACCCCCTCCTCCCCCAGCCCCCAGTCCCTAGCCATCCCCTGCCATCCCCAAGGCCTAATGTTCCTGTGCTCCTGCAGGGCTGGCACAGGGAGGGCCTGTCCTCAGGCTGCTCACCTCCGACAGGCCCCATGCCTGGCACACCGGCTGAGAGAGATGGAGATGATACAGCCAGGAAAAGCCACAAAGAGCCTGTGACCTTCAGTGTCCAGCTCCAGCCCTATGACCTGCTGTGCTGTTTGGGCTGCCCGCTTCCCACTGCACCTAGGGTTAAGCCAGAAAGAATCAGAGATGGGGAAGGTGAGCTGCTTTTTTGTCTGAGTTAAGGAACAGAAGGTGGAGAGGGACACAAGCAACTGAATACAATTTATGGAGCTGGGGTTCCTGAGTGGCCATCCTGCCCCACCACACTGTCCAACTTCTCACCAAGCCCTCTCTCTACCCCATAACTCCTGCCCTTTAGGAGCTGATGTTGATTTTCCCAACCCAGCCCCATACCCCCATCTGCAACTTTACATCCCTTCCCTGCTCTGTCTGGGGAACCTACAGGGACAAAGGCCTCACCTGGAGGGGCTGTAGGCATCAATTTCTTCCAACAGGATGGGCTCACGTCCCCTAGATTGCCCTCCTGGGGGAAGCACTTTCAGCACTGTCCCATTGTTGGAGCCCAGGAACAGGACTGTGGTGTTACTGTAGGGTCCAGCCATGCCATCCACAGCTACCTGGGTCAGTTGGGCCCTGGAGGGATAGGTCTCAGGTCAGGGCAACCTGACAAGTGAAAGGTTGGGTGTTTCAAGAACAGCCCATGTGTCTTGGTTCCTTCTCCTGGGCCCTTCCCACAGCCCGGGGTTTCCTTCTTAGCTCTTTCCCTCCCTTCCACTTTCACGGGTTCTTCCTCCCACCAATATGATTTGCCTTGTGGGGTCATAGAAGGAGAGCGGCTGAGGGTGGTGGTCAGTGTTTTTTGGCTGCATACCTGCTGGTGAGGGTGAGCAGAGGCTGATGTGAGGCAGGAGGCACGGCAGGATCCAGCAGTGGGTGAGCCTTGATGAAGGTCAGGACATCATCAGGGAGGTCTCGAGAAGAGGGGAACAAGGCAGCTACACCTACTCCTGCACAGGATCCTGGCCTGGTGGGCACATGGGAAGGGGCAGCCTTAGGGCAGGGAGCTGGAGTTTAGTTAGGTTAATGAACTTAGTTAGGCCTAGTTTGTACCCACTGCTCCCAAACATGACTGGTAACCCTGTTCCCTCTACACACAGATGTCCACACTACTTCCCTTACTTGTTGCAGCTTTCCAGGCCCACTGACAACCCACTATAATACCCTCCACTGGCCGTGGCATCTTATCCTCTCCTCATAATCCCATTTTGGGAGAAGACACCACTTGCTTCTGCCCCCTTAAAAGCCGTCCCCATCCTGGGTACCTGGGGGAGGGGACCCTGTCCTCAGACACAGGTGTCCAGGCACCATCCAGACTCCTCTGCTCCTTGAACTTGCCCTCAAACCCATGCTCAATGTCATCCAGGTAGAAGGCACAGACTGCAGAACCAGGGATGCTGAGGAAACCAGAAAATCAGTGAGCTAGGTGTTGGAAGGGACAGCACAGCTCTTCCCACATATGACAAGGCAGCTACCCTTCCTGTACTATATTAGGAGTGGAGCCTGACAGGGTGGAACAGCCCCAGGTGTCATTCTAAGAGAAAAAAGATGGGCAGAGCAGCAAACAGGCTTTGAATGGAACTTCTCTTCACTGTCCCACCAATAGGCTTTGAGAGGGGAGCTTGGACACCGGTGGGACAGGGGACAGATTAGACCATCTTGGTTAGTCTAGTACCAACCTATTGGTTTGGGTGGTGAAGATCCCAAAGACAGCAGAGCGGCCATACAAGTTCATAGGCCCAGTCAAGGCCTGTAAGACGTCAAAATAGAAAGTAGAGTCCCCAGGGACAGAGCAGTTGAGCCGCAATTTCAGGAAGGATGTCCAGTGGCGGTCCAAGACTCGAGGTGAGCCACCCATGTCACGCTTACACACACGGGCCACCCGGGAGAACTGTACCTGGGGGAGGAGAATCAAAGGGTGAGGAGGACAGTGAGAGAGCCACAAGGCCAGCAGGGTAAGAGGAACATGGTGAGTTTGAGCACCAAGAGACAAATGTTAGGGACACAGTAAAGCAAGGGTATGGTATAGTAGGTCAGTATGGGTCAAGGATGAGCAGCACAGCAGAATGTAGGGGAAGAGGGCTGGGGTCTACTCCAAGTTGGGGTCAGAGTCCAGGCAATTGTATTGTAGAGATTGGGGCCAGGAGCTCTCCCCTGACTCTGACTTCTTGGGATCCAGCAGAACCTTCTAGTTACCCTCCCCTGGTGTCCACCTCCTTACCCTCCCCAGTCGGACATCCTCCACAGAGACCTCTCGGAAGAAGAAGTAGACATGGTCTCCATGCTCCAAGGCATGGACAAAGTGTGGTTCTGAAGTAGGGAGTGACAGGAAAGGGTATGGAAGAGTATCAGTACCTGCCCAGAAACTCCTGGCCCCACACAATCTCCCCCCTTTGCATACATGCACATTACCACCATCGTCTGCCTGCTCCCTGCCACAGCCCTTCCCCTGCACCTCCTCCTGCAAGAGCAGTCTCCCTCCCCCAGGCCTTCCCTGACCTCTGAGCCACTTGGAGTCATACTTGGCGGAGCGGAGTGGGGGCTGAGGCCCGAGGCTTCTGTAAACCACAGCATCACTGGCCTGGAAGTCCGCAGCAGTGGCTGAGTACAGGCTGCCCTCTGGAGGGGTGGGTGGAATGGCATCGCAGAGGGCTCAGGGATCTGTGTCCTGGCTCTTCTTAGGCCTCCCATACCCCTACCTCAGCCTGGCCCTGGCCCCTACCTCAACCCTCCACTCAGGAGCACAGGGAAAGACTGAGTCAGGAAAGGGGCTAAGGTGGGAAACCTGCCAGCCACAGGCCTGTTTCTCACATGCCCAGGTGCACACCTGCAAAGATGGCCACGTTGGACTGAGTGGCATCAAAGGGGCATCGAGCCTGCCCACTCAGCTCCTCACCCTCCTGCTGCAGCGAAGTTATCTGGAGGCAGAGGGAGCAGGTTCTTGGAACCCTTGCAGTCTTGGAGTCTGACTCTGTAGCCCACTTCCTTCCACCCCCTTGCCTTGTTGCCCCACCCCTTCTGGACCCTCTCATTTCCCCACTCCCACTGGGTCATTCCCACCAAATCGATTGCCCATCTTAGGTTCTCCTCCCATTCCCATCCTGACCCCCCACCCTCGCCTTTGTACCCCGTAGCTGCGGCACACAGGGCTGAATGAATTCGTTCCACAGGCAAGGAGTGTCTGGGAGTCCCAGGGCACAAGAACACGAATATAGTTGTAGCACTCGTCCTAGAGAACCCAAAATTCTAGGTCAGCAAGAGGGATCCTGGGACTGGGTTAGGGAGTCACAGGACATAAGCCTAACCCCCTGAGCCAGTCAGAGCAAGGTGGTGTAGAGTCCCGACTAAGCTATTCGCTGGCCCTGCAGCCTTGGTCAAGTCCTTTGGCCTCTCACAGCCTCACTTTTCTTTTTTGTGAGATATGTTAAGGCAGGTAAAAATAATTAATTCTCTCTCCTGTACGTTTTCCTCTGTGGCCTGATACAGGAGAAGTGGGTGGGAAATTGGGCATGGAGGAGGACTGCTTAGACAGAGCCAGGAGGCAGAGTAACCTCCCCTCAAAATTCTCACTCAGCTCCTCACCATCAGCTTCCCCCGCACAGCACAGTTCTCCACATCATGGCTCCTCCATGTTAGATACTGAAGGGGGAAATGGAAGAGAGGAAATAATGGGGCAATCTGGACTGCACCACACATTATGGCTCCTTTTGGATTCTTCTTCCCACCCACTTGACCCTCGTTAGACTTTTCCCAGCCTCATCCCCATGCCTGCACCTCCTCCCACACAGCCCCTCACCTTGTTGGGCACCAGCCCCTCCCCTTCTTCTTGGGCTTGAAGATCAAAGGAGAAAACGTGATCCCTGAAGGGAGAGGTAAGGAGGGATCAGAGCCAAGCCAGGGCACCCATCTGAGCTCCTTAGCCCCTGCAGGACCCATATTTAGCTGCTTAGGGACAAACAGTGCAGGACAAACTCCTGCCCACTGTCCTTCCCCTTACTCCATGCCTTGGCATTTGTGCACTGGGTACAAGCATGTCCCATGGCTTGCACACCTGCATGTGTCCCCTGCAAGATGCTGCAGTGGCTGTGCAGGTCCCATGTCTGGGAACATACATATCAGCCCCACAACTGTGCCACAGCTAGTTTACCGAGCAGCCACTAGCAAGGTCCGGTTCAAGGTCAGGAATCTCTGAAAGTCCAGCCCAAGTTCTGCACCCACAGCATCATCCTCCAGGCCCTGGAACCAGGACAATGGGGAAGTACCTAGAAGGCACAGAGAAGTGTGTGCTGAAGGGCAGCCAGGATACCACATACCTGCTCAACATCCTCTCCAACCAGAAGAAACCCAGCCATAGGCATAGTGGGTATGTGAGATGAGTTGTGAGTTATTAATGAAGCTATTAACAAGGCTTATTCAAAATACAAAACCAGCTAACCCTGAGCACTTAACCTCTGCCAAGCACTGTGTTAACACTTTAGGTGCACTGTCTCATTTAACACAACTCTATGAGGTAGGTACTAATTTCACAGATGAGCCTGAGGCTTAAAGCTGTTAAAGAATTTGCATAGCTCACTTAGCTTGGAAGTGCAGGCACCAGGATTCAGATATATCTGTCTGACTCCAGAGCTGACCGCAGTCCCATCTTGGAACAGCCTTAGGGCTAGCGATTCCCTTTTGGTCCCACATTGTACACGGTCCCATCTGGAGCTTTTACTCACCCCATTTCTCCCAGCCCTCTCTTTGCACCCTCCCCTCAAGGTTCTTCACAGGCCAGCTCAGCCCTCCAAGGATTCTGCCTCCTCTGACCAACTCCAGCATCCACCTGGCCTGATCATGGAAACCACAGTCATCAGCACTCAAAGGGAACCCTGAGTTCAGGGATAGATGGTTTAACATTCATGCAGTGCTTAGAACTGTGTCTGGCACATATAAATGTTTGCTGTTCTTATCTGTCCCCCAACAGTTACTCTGAAAAATCCAACTGCAGTTCCTTCATCCTTAAAATTACAGATATGAATCCTAAATCCTACATATGTAACAGGAAGCTACATATAGATAAAAGTTCTTCTCAGAAAAGGTGGGTTTATAGTTTCCCTCACAGCAGGAACTGGGCTTAGTAGAGGTGCAAGTAGTAGAGAGGGAAGATGTGCTGGGAACTCTGACCTAGTCCCAAGCCTTCATTTTGTAACTAATAATAATAGCAAACACATATAAGTATTTGCTTTGTGCCAGACAGTGTTCTCAGCACTTTACATGTCTTACCTCATTTAATCCCTAAATAACTCTATGAGGTAGAATACTATTATTATCTTCATTTTTGCAGATGAAGAGACTGAGGCAAAGGAAGGTAAAAAAACCTGACCACACAGCTAATAAGCAACTTAGCAGGGATTCAAACCTGCTAAGGTTTGGTCTGACAGAGAATCCATGTTCTTAACCACCAAACAGTGCTTCTGTGAAGTGAAGAAAGCAGGCCCAGGGATAAGAAGCAACAGACCTGAGCAGCCAGCTCCTTCTCCCTGTCTGCTGTCCTGAGGGAACAGCCTCCTGCACCTGACCTCCTGCACAGGGTGCTGCTGTGTCTAACTGCCAAGACGGAATACTGAGCTCACATGAGGTGCGGTACCAGGGCACTCACCTTGCAGGTCAGAGATCAGCAGAGGGAGGGGGTCCTGGGGAAAGGCAGCCCTGGTGCGGGGAAGTACAAGCAGGAGCACCAGCAGCAAGGGCATGAAGCAGGGGGTGCAGGGCATTCTGTGTGGGGCAGCTCAAGCCCCAGGGGGTGTCCCCTCACCCATACACTGGCCCTGAAAGAGGAGACAGAAAAGTGGGGGAAGATATCAGATTCCTTCCACCCTTCATGCAGGCAGGATCCTCCCTTGGTCTATCCCCAGAAGTCCCTGTGGAGTGGGATAAAGAACCCCCTTTCTGGCACTGCCTCAGCCCCAGCCGGCTGTCACTGTCACTTAAGGCCCTTCCCTCTTGGACTGGCCCAAACTGGCTGGTGTGAGGCCTGCCAGCATGACCCTAGGTAAGGACAGGACACACACACATCCTCCAAGCTTCCCACTCAGCCCTTCCTCCTCTCTCCTGGCTGAACCTGGGACACTCGGTAGGTGACACCTCCTGGTCCCTCTTGCTAACCCCTTCTTAGCTATAATTAGACACTGAAGCCTTAAAATTATAAATAGTGACTCCTTGGCACTGGGAGGAGGAAGAGGGCACCACTTCTGCCGCCTCCTCCCTCACAGACACCCACAGCACCAAGGGAGCAATGCAGGGGTGGTGCCCAGCCAGCATCATCTCCAGGGCTGAGGAAGAAGAGTGGGGAGGCAGCCCAGGGGTCGTTGTCCTGGTCTAAATTCATGCTTCAGAGGCCCTCCTGTGGCTAGGGAGAAGCCAGATAGGGAAGGGGGAATGCCTTCGCCAAAAATGAACCTGCATCAAAGCGGGAACAGAAGCTATATTTAGCTCTGGTTGCAGCTGTCTGCCCAACCACTGTGCCCCCTCCAAGCTTCCCTAGCCCCCTGTTCCCTCCCTGGCTCCGAAGAACCAGTGTATGAACTTGATAAGGGGAAGAGTGGACCCACCCACTCTGGGCAGCCAGGGATAGAAGGGGCTATACTAGTGAGGAGAAAAGGTTGAACGTGTCCTTCTTTCTTTTTCTTCACCCTTTGGGCTGCCTCGAAATGCTAATATAAATAATTCAATGACAGGTAGGCCAACTGTAGCCCAAAGTCCAGGAAAAGAAGGATATGGTGGAAGGAACAGTAAGACAGCTCTCATTCACACCCATCAGTCTCCCCCTGCCCCACTACCACCAGCTCACTCTGGCTGGGACCCACAGCAGGAGGCGTATACCACCTTCCTGCCTTGCTTCCCCTGAAACTAAGTGAGGGGCTGGGTAGGCTCAGGAAATCAGGTCAGGTCTTTCTGGGAACAGACAGCTATCATTTGCCAATCCTTAGTTGCCTATCCCACCCACCTCGTCCCCTAAAGAAGAGACCCTGGGTTTCCAGGCCCAGCTTATTCCATCTTTCCAACAATTCCAGACTTGGAGCAAGGACCCAAGTGTACCCCACCCCCAATCCAGCATCACTGGTGGGGAGGCTGACGTCAGATGGGGACCCAAGAGAGCTGGAGGGGTGTAAGGGGTATGAATGCCTAATGATAATCTCTCCTTCCCCAAGGGCAGAGCTAATGACCCTCTGGTACTGAAAGGCCAGGCCTCCCTCCCTGCCCCACCACCCCATGTTTCCGGATGCTGATACTCCCAAGGGAAAAGAAAGGAATGCAGCTTGTCTCCTGTCCTCCCCTTCTGCTCTCCCCCCCACCCCACCCCAAGTTGCCCTGGGCATGCCCTGGTATCTTCACCCAGGAAACAACTTTGGTCTCTGGAAGTTGGGAGAACAGCCTCTTCCTGCTACCAGGCATGCCAACTACCACCCTCTGCCCTCAGGAACTAGTGTCCTTTCCTTACCTAGGGTGGTGACTCCTGTGGGGGTTTGAGGGGGACAGGAGACTGCTGACCTAGTGGAAAAAGGGACAGAAGGAGGAAAGAAACTGAATTACACCACCTTATACATCCCTTAAAAATAAATGTGAAAATTAAGAAGTCTATGGAGGCTAGTTAGGGGAGATGCTGCCCTGGAATGAGGTGTGTGTGGGGTGTTGTCACTGAACTTGATTACAAAGGTGCTGGTGTCTACATGCCCAGAGAAGAGAGGGCAGGGGCTGGGGCTGGTCCCTAGCCAGAAACTCCTGGAACTGCAGGACTGGTCTTGGGAAAAAGGGTGACTGGGAAAGTTCATGGGGCATGACAAGCACTGTCACCTTAAAACCCTCAGAATTCAGCAGCCTTCTTAGCAGAAGTACCCAGGCTAGGGACAATAGAGGCCAATTTGCATCTCATTTATATGCTCTCATTTCACAAAATGCACCTATAGCAAGCTCCCCTAGCTCCTTCCCTTTTCCCTAAGACAGCAGGCCCTGACTCCCTCCCATCCAAACTCTCCACCCCACCCCCCACCTTAGGATAGGTTAGTCCAGCCTCCAAAAACAATTGATTGACCTTTGCAGGGGCCCCCTCTAACCTTAAGTTTATATCTTCAAGAGGGCTTCCCATAGCTGTTTTTTGGGGGGTGGGGAGCAGCATCTGAAGGCCCCCCTCCCATTCCTGGCCAGGGGAAAGGCTTACCCTGCTGGGACCAATACCAGCTGCTTCGTACCCCCACCTGAGACAAATGCAGGGGGCTGGTTGGCCTTGTACCCCTCTTAGGTCCTCCCCTTACTGAGAAGAGGAAACAGCCTTTCTTTCTCCTCCGGGCCTTGAAGCCACCTCTGGGGAGTGGCTGGGGTCACAGCCAGAGTCTAGTGGGAGCTGGGGAAAGAATGGAGAAGGGGAGACCAGGCTGGGGACAATAGCAGGAAGCCCTCGGGCTGGCTGCGCGAGCCAGTCCACCTTCCTCTGGGGGACCGGGGAGAAGGGGGCGGGAGGGGGCGCGCCGAAGATCCTCGAGGAATAGGCGTCTTCCCTTCTCCAAAACATTTCCCCACCCTCAATTCCAGGCTGGCACCTACCTTCCCACCAACCCAACCCCCAGTAAGGATAATCCAGGTGTCTGAAGTCTCTCATGAGGCGGGCCTGGGGCCAGGGGCTCGACGTGTCTCCCCCTCACTGGATCTGGGGCTCCGAGAGGGGCGGGAAGCAGAGTCTGGGCCGGGACCGGGTCCCAGAGCCACGTTAGCGGGAGGAGGGGCCGGAGGGGCCTGCAAGCTCAGGAGTGGGGACGGGAGCGGGAATGGGGAGCGGAGGCGGGTCTCCCAGGCCAGGGAAACAGGGCCAGAGGCAGGGGCCAACGCTGAGCGGGGTCCAGGGGCTCAGATGCAATCGCCTGCTCAGCTCTCCTCCTTGGAAGATCTCGGTCTAACAAAGCCCCGAAACGAGTGGGGTGCAGAAAAGAGATGTGCTTGAGGCTGACGTTTCTCGGTGCCCCTTCCCCGACTCTCGTGTCCAAGCCATCCCCAGGGAGGTGCTCAGACTCCCGCTTGCACAAGGACAGAGGTGCAGTTGTGACACCAAAGTCCGGAACGACGCGTCCCCCTTCCCATCACTGCAGGGGCATCGAGAGGGTCCGGTTCTCCGCGGGTCTCGGAGCCTTGGTTCCCCTGCTGGGGAGGCAAGGGACCAGGTTTTCAGTCTGTGTACAGTGGGGCGCCTCAAATAATCCCCTTTCGCGCTCCGCAATCCGGGAGACTCTGCTTGGAGAAGCCGTGTTCGAAGAGGCACCCAGGCCCAGCGCCCAGCAGTGCATTGAGGGGGCTCGGCCACGGTCCCCTACTCCCTCCGCACACCCCAACTCTGCTGACCCTCTCCGCCAGTCAGGCGCACAGCGCGCTGGCACCCTCCCGGGTCCCTCTTGCACTTCGGAAGCTTACCCGCAGCCTTCGGCGCCCCCCGTCCTCCCCGCCTCCCTGCAACCCCATCCCAGCTCTGGGGTACTTGCTCCGACATCCGGGGCAACGGGTCGAGACCCCAGCCGACAGGCAGCGGCCCTGAACTGCGCCGAGTTCGCAATCCGATGTTGGGGCTCTGGCGAGATGTGATGAGCATCCGCAATGGATGGAGCTTGGACCTGGGGTCCCGTGCACTGTCTGTTCGGGCGAACCCTGGGTCCCAGTCGCAAGCCCCGACTCCCGCCGGAGCTCCGCGGAGGAAAACAATGCGACCGCCCGGGGCTCTGGGACGAGTCCCTGTCGCCCCGCCCGCCTCCCGGCTGGGCCCGCCTAAGGCTCGCCGCAACGAATCCCGCTCTCCGAGGCCGGCTGGACACCGCCTTCTCCACGCCTCTCCGCCAGTAGTCCTCGGAGGAGGAGCGCGCCAGGCGCACCGCCCATTGAGAGGGCCGGGAGGGGAGGCAGGGCTGGAGACCGCAGCCCGGCGCGAGGCAGGCTGGTGGACGTTCGTTGAGACCGGGAGAGAGGGGTGGGGCGGGGGTCACACGCTCTAACATGGGGAGGCCGAAGGGAGAAACCGCACAGGAAAGAAAGCATGAGAAGCTGGGAGGAAAGACAGTAAACCCGGGGCCCTCGGCTGGGCTGGGCTGTCAGAGCCAGTGCATCTTCCCCGCCCCCCACCCGCTTCCTTCCCTCTCTTCAATGGCTCTGGCTACCTGCTCCCTGGGGAGTCTCCCTGCCTCTCCCCTATTCTGTCCCCAACCCTCTGTTCCTCCTCTTTACACTTTTTACCTCAACCCCTTGATTTCTCCCATGTACCTCCTCTGGCTTATCCTGACTTTAATAAGGGAGGCCTAGTGCGCACTTGAGGGCTTGAGACCTGGGAAGGGAAAGGAAGATGTCACCAGGAAGTCTCCCTTGTCTCCACCATCCCCTCCCCTCCCAATCCTTACTGTCAGAGCAGGGGGATGGCGGCCACTAGGCCAGGACCGGAGGAGCCGGGAAGCCAGGGGTGGCCGGCAGGCAGGCTGCTGGCTGATGGGAGAAGACAGGTAGGTGAGTGGGGCTGAAGCCAAGAGAGAGATGTGGAAACTGGGACAAACAGACTCAGGATCAGACAGGAGGCGGAGCAACACTGAGAACTGAAAGGGAGGGAAAAGGACCCGCTGTCCCCACCCGGCGGTGCCCTGCCCCTCCCACCCCAGGCAGGACCGTGATGCCCATCTTTCTTCCAAGGGCCCTGCACATCCTTTCAAATTGCAAAACGGCCCCTTCTCCATCCCCACCCTCCATAGAGACCCTTTGATTATGGGAATGTCAGCGAGGAGGAAGAATGAGCCTACTTGAGACAACAGTGCTTGGCTCCCACCTTGCTATTGCAACTAAGATTCTTCCCTGCGTGGGGGTTGGGACAAAAGACATTCTCAAAATTCCCAGGATAGTGGGTGGCCTGGGAGACACTGGCATTCTCAGATAGCTTCTCTGAGTGGGCACCTTCTTCCGCCTCCTCCACCCCCACGTCCTGGTTTCTGGACTGGAAGAAAGGAGAGGCAAGGGTTTGCTACTTTTGGCAAATCTTAAGTACTCAAATATATGCTCATTGAAGAGATTAGTGAATGGGGATTAAGGTGTAATTCACTTAAAGTTTTAGGACCCAACTAAAATCTCAGCTCAACCCAATAAGTATTAAGCACTTCAGGTACAAACCACTGTGGAATGTGGTCCCAGTCTTTAAGAAAATGACCAGCTATTTGAGTTAAAATAAGACTGACATGTACTAAATGATTAAAGAGCAATACCAAGTCTTAAAAAAAAAGCTACACTGAACACAATTCCTAAATGAAAGAAAGACAGTAAATACTCTTCATGCTGACTGCAGAGAGATGTTGGATACATTTTATCATGGGGAAAGGGAGAATTTTGGTAGGAGTTGCCCATGATGCAAAAGAATGAAGAAAATATTCCAAAGAGAAAAATGGCTTAAGCAAAAGCTTTTACTTGATGAGCATGAAGCATGGATAGCAAAAGGTCTTGCATGACTGGTAAGTAAGAAAGATACACTTGTTAGAAACAGGAAAGGGGAAGAGGGAGACAGATTATGGAAAGCCTGGAATGCCAAGGGAAGTAGGTTAAAATAACCTGATAGGAATAGGATGTGATTTTAAGTTCCTGAAAAAGGGTGTTACTTATCAAAATGCTTTATTTTAGGAAGGAGACCTACTAGTAAGAAAACAGGGAGATTAAGGATGAAGGGAGAGAGAAGTCAAACAAGGATGTCAGCATTGGGTACGGAAAGAAATGGATGAATCTGAGAGCTATTTCAAAGGACAAATCCAAATGACTCTATTCCTGCTCCCTGGGGTCTTCTGGAGAAAATCCCACAGTCCCACAGTTTGAAGCCTTTAATAGATTCAGGATCTCCAAGCTTGGAAAATCACCCTCTCCCAATCCATTTTTTTTTTTCAAATTTTTTGCCTCTTTTCTCAAGTTCCTTTCCATGCCACTTCCTTGCTCATCTTAGCAGAACGCACATCCATCTTCAGAGAAAAGAGGCAATAAAGTGAGAATTCCACAACTTTCTGCCCTCTACATGTGTACTTAGCTGTAGCCCCACATCTCTCTCATCCCAGATGAGGCAATTTTTATTGCCTGTCTAGGGTTCACCTTTCCACTTAACTATGAATTCCACACACACAAGGGCCTAGCTATTGTCAGTCTTGCTACCACTGCAACCCTTGCTTTTAGCACAGTGCCTGGCACATGGCAGGTGTTAACTGTTAACACATTGGTTGAATAAATCGGTACTCTATCTCCTGCTTAGGAGCTTTATTCCACATGTTCTCAAATCCTTTCTCCTTCCTCTATTTTTGACCATTTTCCTTTTTCTACATTTTCCCCTCAGCATATATACATGTTCAAGTATCTCTCATGATTAAAAGAACAAATGCTAAGCTATCCTTGTCTGTGTTTAGACACCACTCAATTTCTTCCCTTCGCAGCTGAACTCTAAGATCACCTGTACTTCCTGTATCTTTCCCCCCCTTCTCATTCTTTTCTTAATCGTTTTAGTTTTTGCCCCCATCGATCCACTGAGATTGTTCTCAAGGCCACTAATGACCTTTTGTCACATGCAATGAATAGCTCTTAGTCTTTATCCTTTTGACCCTACTGACCCCTCCTTCCTTGAAGTGCTGTTCTATTTTGGCTCCTGGGTCGTCCTTTCTCTTGACAGAGATTAGGGATTTAATAAATACATACATTTCTTAATGAACGAATGACTTCACTGCTATTAATATGGCCTCTTTCTCAGCTTTCTCTAACTTCTCTTTAAATGTTGCTGTTCCCCAGGGTCATGTCCTCAACCATCTCTTCTTGCTCTACACCTTCTCGATATGAGGTCAAGATAATCCAGATTACTAGGGCTGGTTATTCAGCAGTCCTGTGCTGCCACTCCCTCCCCACTCTGATTCTTTTCCTCCCTCCTGTGAGCTGGGGTGGGGGAAGCGCTCCGGTCCTGCTGGGTCGAGGCTTTGTACCTTACCCTTTTCGGGAGATGCTGAGTTCTTGCAGATGTAGATGTAACCTGGCTGTTGTGCTGTATCTTCTGGTCTCTCTGTTAGGCGTAGTTGTATTTGTTGTATTTTCAAATATATATGGTTTTGGGAGGAGATTTCTGCTGCCCTACTCACACCGCTATCTTGGCTCCTCCCCTGAGGTCAAAATAATCCACACCAACAGTTTCAATAACTACTTATGTGCTGTTCATCATAAAATCTAGGTATTCAACCTGAGTCTTTATCCTTAGTACTAAACTTACTTTTACAATTGTTTTTTGGATACTTCCATTTGGATTTTTCTTAGTCTAAAGACAGGAAACTTATCTTTTATCATATCCCAGCACTTGGTCATAATGCCTGGCATTTTGTAAGTTAGAGGAAGAAATAAATGCATCAAAGATGTGGAATACCTCTAGCTATTGCAGGCTGAAGTTTTGCTTGACTGCTTCAGATCCCACTGAACTTTCTCTCCCTGAACTGACAGGAGAGTACTGATCCTAACCTTGACTCAACCTTAGCTAAGCAGAAATGTAGGAATGCTGCAGTCTGCCTATTTTCCCAGATAACTGAAGTTTATCCAATGAAGTGCAAAACATTTTCACTTTAACTTTCAAATAGGGATTATTTGAAAATATATAATTTTATTTCCCGTGGATTATATAGTGGAAAGAGCACAGGTTGGAGTCATTAAAACCTAGATTAACCTCTGGAATATGGCATTGGATAAACCACTTATCTCTAAGGCTGAGTATGTCATCTATGACTGGAAATTTTACCTGCCTGCCTACCTACCTCACAGGCAGAGGATCAAGATAATTAGGTGAAATGTTTTGTAAATCTTAAAGTGTTTCACACATTTAAGATATTGTCATTTAACCAGTTTTTTGCTTACTCAGAACTTAATTGTACAGGAAAACAATGAGGACCCCAAAGTCTAGACTATTTATAGTTAATACTGTTTGCTCCTCCTCTACCTGGCCAAAAAAAATGCTACAATTTTCAATGGCCTGCTTTTTTGTTTACCTAGTCTTCCCTTTCTTTCTGTATTAATTCTCATTGTTATATTTTTCTAAAAGCTCCTCTTTCCTTTTAATTAGCTGCCAATTATGTGTTGTGAGTTTGGAGAAGATTACTAGAAATGGATATAAATTAAGAGAAAATAAAAGAAAGAGGGGCGGAGTCAAGATGGTCGCATGAGTAGGGCAGCGGAAATCTCCCAAAACCATATATATTTTTGAAAATACAACAAATACAACTATTCTTAAAAGAGAGACCAGAAGATTCAGGACAACAGCCAGGCTACATCTACATTTGCGAGAACCCAGCGCCTCACGAAGGGGGTAAGATACAAGCTGCTGCCCAGCGGGACCCGAGTGCCCCTCACCCCACTTCCCTGGTGGGAGGAAGGAGTCGGAGCGGGGAGGGAGAGGGAGCCCAGGACTGCTAAATAACCAGCCCTAATCATCCACACTGGGAGCGCAGACACACAGTGCGTGGTATGCTGGACACTCGGGAAACAGGACAGTAAAATCTGCAAGCGGGTTCTCACAGCTGGTGCCCCTGGGACAAAAGAAAAACGAGTGCTTTTTGAAAGTCTTAAAGGGACAGGGACCCCACAGCTGGACGGAAGCGTCCCGGGACACTTAGCCCAGCAGCTGGAAATCCCAGGGAACTCTGGGCACCCTAACCCCCTGGGTGGCAGTGCAGCTTGGAGGCCCCTCATGGTGATAAACAGCCTCCTGCCCCTTTCCCCCTCCGGCGTGGCCCCGCCATAGCGGAGCGGCAGCCTGAGACCGGCCACTTCCACAGCAGCCACGCAGAGCTTCCTCTGCAGCGGCCCAGCAAGATTCAGAGACTCCATCTGCGTGCAGCTGCTCAGCACAAGCTGCTAGGGGGTCACCATTCTCACAGGAGAGGAAGGCGAGGAGCAAGTGGGAAGGGACTTTGTTCTCCCAGCTGACACACATGCCAACTGCCCATGACTACCTCTATCACCATGAAAAGGCAGAAGAATTTGATCCAGACCAGAATCACACAGACATACTCCCCTGAGAGGGAACCTGGGGAGATAGACTTAACCAATCTTCCTGAAAAAGAATTCAAAATAAAGGTCTCGACTGAGCACAGGAAAATATGGAAGGAGAGCGAAAGAAACAGAGCATGGTGAGTACTGGAGGAACTGAGAGAATTACAGCATAACAAGAGCAGGGTGCCAGGGACAGATGAGAAGTAAAGCTGGGGAGGTTAACAGGTAAGAAGTTTGTAGCAGAATTCTGGCTTCAGGAGTTATTACTGTATTTGCTTCTTCTTGTATTTTCACTCTCCTTCTTATTTTCTGATTAGACTATATATTTCTTTTAAAAAGACCTCAGCTTTTCCTATGATATTGGTAGTGCCCCCTACTATTTATTGTCCGCAGAGTGCAGTAGTTGAATACTGCAATGCTTACAATGAGGTTAAAGTTATTACCTCATAACCTTGTGAGGTAAAATCAGAAAAGGCACAGGCTTGGGAATCACACAGTGTTCTCAGCCAGCCGTTTATTAGCTCTCTAATTTGGGGTTGGGTTATTTAACCTTTTGAAGCCTCAATCTTTTTCATCAACAAAAAGAATATGGTGACATTTAATTCATAAGTGTACTAGAGGATCAAATGAGATATTTACCTGACATCTAGCAGAGTACACTCAAAAAGCTGACTCCTATCTCTCCTCTCACCTCCCTCCCCTGGACTCAATCCATCCCTTTCATTTGCCCCCACACCTTGTTCTGTAACCATTCCTTCTCCTTTGCATTTTGTAAGCCTTTCCACTAGCTCCTTCCTTTCAGCTTATAAATGGCTTCAAACTCCAGACTAAAAATAGTCCCTCTCTCAATCCAGCTCCCCTCCCCCTTAAACTACCTTTCCATTTCTCTTCATCCCTTTACCACCACACTCCTTAAAGGCATTGTTAACATTTCCCAATCTAAGTTGTATCAAGGACCCTCAACTCTGGACCCTGGGGCGAGAGAGGTGGGGGTAAGAAGGAAGCCCCAGACCCAGCCACTGTCTCCAAGGGGAACCAATGGTTTTGGAGTCAGTGGTATTCAGACTGCGTCTACTTCTGAACTTTAATTTACTCTTCAACTTTTGACAACCAGCCAACTTTCCAATCCTTCCTCTTCTGATAGAACTTCTTTCTTGTAAAATTACCAAAATCCCAAGGTCCTCGTGAGTTCTTGTCCTGTGCTGAAGCAGCTACACCACTGATCACCCCCTCCTAAGCATGCCCTTCCTCAGCCAAACACTCACTGAAGCCTTTAACCCTTCCCCACTGCAGTGATTTCACTTCCTGGGTCAGAGAATTTTAATGTCTCCCCCTTGCCCACAGAAGCCTGAACTCCCAAGCAGCCCGTTTAAAGCCTATCATGAGCTGGTCATTTTGCTTTTTCACTTTCCTTTTCAACAGCCTATGCTCCACACATACGAACAGGTCCCCACTTCAGAGTCCACCCCAGGGTCGCCTTCACCTGCCGCACGGCTTATGCTTATTCCCGTATTCTGGGAGGCACCTCTTCCCTCTCCCTGCCTTCTAAATAAGTAATTGAACCCATCCTTCTGAGTCTACCTCTTCGGGTCTATCAGAAATACTCTAAACTCTTCACTTTCATAATTCTTTAAACTTCTCTTAAAGCTAATGATATCATTTAACTTGTATTATAGTTGTGTATGCCTAGGTTTACCTCCCTGATCAGGCTGTAAGAGTTTCTTTTTTTTGGTATCATTAATCTACAATTACATGAGGAACATCATGTTTACTAGACTCCATCCTTCACCAAGTCCCCCTACAAACCCCATTTCAGTCACTGTCCATCAGCGTAGTAACATGCTGTAGAATCACTACTTGTCTTCTCTGTGTTGCACAGCCCTCCCCGTGGCCCCCCCGACATTATACATGCTAATCGTAATGCCCCCTTTCTTCTTCAACCCTCTTATCCCTCCCTTCCCACCCATCCTCCCCAGTCCCTTTCCCTTTGGTAACTGTTAGTCCATTCTTGGGTTCTGCGATTCTGCTGCTGTTTTGTTCCTTTAGTTTTCCTTTGTTCTTATACTCCACACATATGAGTGAAATCATTTGGTACTTGTCTTTCTCCGCCTGCCTATTTTACTGAGCATAATACCCTCTAGCTCCATCCATGTTGTTGCAAATGGTAGGATTTGTTTTCTTCTTATGGCTGAATAACATTCCATTGTGTATATGTACCACATCTTCTTTATCCATTCATCTACTGATGGACACTTAGGTTGCGTCCATTTCTTGGCTATTGTAAATAGTGCTGCGATAAACATAGGGGTGCATCTGTCTTTTTCAAACTGTGCTGCTGTATTCTTAGGGTAAATTCCTAGAAGTGGAATTCCTGGGTGAAATGGTATTTCTATTTTGAGCTTTTGGAGGAACCTCCATATTGCTTTCCACAATGGTGGAACTAATTTACATTCCCACCAGCAGTGTAGGAGGGTTCCCCTTTCTCCACAACCTCGCCAACATTTGTTGTTTGTCTTTTGGATGGTGGCAATCCTTACTGGTGTGAGGTGGTATCTCATTGTGGTTTTAATTTCTCTGATGAATAGCGACGTGGAGCATCTTTTCGGGTGTCTGTTGGCCATCTGAATTTCTTCTTTGGAGAACTGTCTGTTCAGCTCCTCTGCCAGCCTGTAAGATTTTTGATGGTAACTGTTTTTGCCTCCTTCGGAAACTGTGACTTACATTCATTTTTGTGCAGCTACGACGTACAGCAAACAGACTTGTTTGCTGTTGTGGTTCAATGCCGTGCTGACACCTGCTGGTCATATATGGCTCAGCAACCCTGGCCCCAGCACTGTCCTCTCTCCAATATTACGGGTGGGGGACAGCCTGTCCCACTTTTCCCCAGCCAGACACTGGAAGCATATGCTTGTGGGAACGTTGTGCCATGGCACCACTCTTCCCTGGAGTCTCCAGGAGCACACTCAGACTTGCTGGTCTCTGGCTCGTCTCTGACATCTGCTGCCTAAATTCACTTCAATCTTTATGACTTTCCCAACTGACCCCCAACCCAGCAATTTATACTTTACATCCTTCCCAGTACCACAGAAATACAAGGAGGACAAGATCTGTAGGAACTGAGCAGCAAGAGAAGAAAGAAGCAGACAAACAATTTGAGAGCAGGGCATGTATAGTCCCTCCTCCTCACTCCACAGAATCAAGATTATTTCCTACAGAGTGTTATTCCTTTTGACCTCTGTCATATTTGTAGGAGGCTCTTCTAGCCATAGACCTTCTTGGTGACAGTGTGATGAACAGGAGGTTGAGCACAGAGTGGGTAGGCGGAGCGTGGGGGTGGGGCCAGGCCAAAGAGCCTCTCCCCGAGGAGCTGCTTCACTCTGTCAGCTCTCCCCGGACATCCAAGGCAAGACTGGCACCCAGCGCACAGCAGGTGAGGGGCCGGCAAGGACAGAAGGGTAAGCTTCAGGGGTGACAGTGGCAGAAAAGTCCCAGCTCTGTCAGCCTGAGCTTTCCATATTGTGAGACTCTTACTTGATAAAATTCTTGGGTCCCCAATGGAGAAATCTAGCTCAGTTTTCCCGGGGGGCAAGGCATCCTCAGAAAGAAAGACATGGTTTAGGATGGTGTGGAGGCAGGGCTGAGGCATGGGGGCGGATATGGATGTGTGACAAGAGTACTGAGAGATGCAAGGAAATCCTAGGAGACATGGAGAAAAACGTAAGGGCCAGAGGGAGAGCACCATCAGAGGATCACAGGGCAGAACCTGGACCAGAAAAAATCGGAGACAGAAACAGGGAGAGACGGAGAAGACAGCAGACCAAACATGAGATGGCCATGGGGGCAATGGAGAGCTGGGTAACAGGAAGGCCAAGGAGGAAGGAAGGCTCACATGGAGCAATCTCCTCTTCCGGCTGTGGAACACAGTCCAGAAAGCCCCACACAAAGCTGGGAGCAAAGCAAGGTTCCAGGTCCCTACTGGACTGACTCAGCTGGGAAAGAAACTTCCCCAGTTACCCATATTCCCTGCCTCTTCAGACTCCCATTTGGGTTTGGGGCAGAAGGTGAGGCTGCTCCTCACTGCGGTTACAGCCACATCCTGCAGAGCAGGGGAGGGGGAAGTAAGAAGCAAAACAGCCAGAAGAACCACAGGCAAAGACTGTGGGGAGAGAACCCTGGATGTGTGTGGCTGATGTGCCAGCCACTAGAAGGGCTGCCGGTTCACCTCCAGCAGAACACCTCAGACCTCTAAAACTGTCTGCCCCCCTTGAGGTGCTTGCTTCTTTCACGCTTCCTCAGTGAGCATCAACCTTATTGAGAGCATTCCAGAGAAGGAGGTTTCTTTGGATTATTTGGTTCAAAGTCCATTTTTATCATTTGCTAGTGACTTTGGCCAAGTTGTTTAATTTCTCTTAGTTTTAGTTTTCTTATTGCAAAATGGGGGTACCTACCTTACAAAGGGCTGGAAAGACAAATAATTCATATAAGGCACTTGGTCCATAGTAGGGTCTCAATAAATGTTAGTTTATTATTTTATCAGGACTTCTGGGACCCCTATATTTCTCACTTCTTTAGAGGCACACTAGCTGACGTGGGCTTTTGGAGTCAGAAAAAGAGTTGTGTTTGACCTTGGGTAAATTATGTACGTAAGCCTCCATTTGCTCAAGCTGTAAAACAAGGATAGTAACACCTACAACTCATAAATGTCTGGCACACAGTCAGTGTCCACGGCAGCCGTGAGAACTGTCTGCAGCAAGCTTACCTCCTCCACAGCAGCAGCGAAGTTTACGGCCCCCATTAAGACTTCACCTGCGGCAGGCTTGCCTCCCGCTTGCTCTCGGCCCTCCGGCTAAAGCTATCACCGCCCCAGGGCTCTTTTAGGGATCACCATTTCCTAAGGCACTACCAGAGGAGAATGGGAACAAGGCGCAAAGGACTGACAGGCCGGGGGAAAGATGACGAAGAGACAGGCGAAGGGAAAGCCAGTTCTCTCTTTCTAAGGAAACCGTGGCCTTATCCTCTGGTGACTGATCACACACTCACCCCCTTCCCCAGGAACTATGGAGTCCTTCAGCTCAAGGAGTCTGGCCCTGCAAGCAGAGAAGAAGCTGCTGAGTAAGATGGCAGGCCGGTCTGTGGCTCACCTCTTCATCGATGAGACAAGCAGTGAGGTGCTGGATGAGCTCTACCGTGTGTCCAAGGAGTACACGTGCAGCCGTGCGCAGGCCCAGAGAGTCATCAAGGACCTGATCAAGGTGGCTGTCAAGGTGGCGGTGCTGCACCGCAGCGGCAGCTTTGGCCCCGGTGAACTGGACCTGGCTGCCCGCTTCCGCCAAAAGCTGCGGCAGGGCGCCATGACGGCACTCAGCTTTGGCGAGGTGGCCTTCACCTTCGAGGCTGCTGTGCTGGCCGGCCTGCTGACCGAGTGCAGAGACGTGCTTCTGGAGCTGGTGCAGCACCACCTCACACCCAAGTCCCACGGCCGCATCCGCCGGGTGTTCGATCACTTCTCTGACCCAGGCCTGCTCACGGCCCTCTATGGGCCTGGCTTCACTCAGCACCTTGACAAGATCTGTGATGGGCTCAGGAAGCTGCTGGACGAGGGGAAGCTCTGAGGGCCCTGAGCTCAGCACATCCCACTTCGGCAAAATGGCTGACTGAGAGAACAACACATAACAGGCTTTCTGACCCTGCTCATCTGCACTAAAGCTTTTCAATCCTCAGGCACAGTCTTCCCCAAGAGTGTTTTTGACTCTGAGACCACCCCACCCCCAAACTGCGGGTAGAGGAGAAGCAATGCTGTGGGTTGGGGCCTCTTTCCCACTCCAGTCCCAGGACAGGAAACAAAGCTGCCTGAAAAAGATGAAGTGAAACCTGGATCTCTATTTCCCCAGTAAGGGACGTTTGAAGCAGGGAAGCCTCCTCCCCTACGAGCCAGGGAAGAGGGCATGGGCCCATCTAACCCCTCTGCAGAAACAAGGACAGAGGGTGGGAAGGGGGCCTTTAGAGACATCCTAAGACCTCCAGCTCCAGCCAGAGTCTGAACAAATAGCACAGGCTCAGTTCCAGAGTGCAGGAAGAAGGGGTAGGGCAAGGGAGATTCTCAGAGGGGGGAATAAAACTACCAAAACATGCATAGGACTCAGTGTTTAATCTCTCCAGCTTCTTATATCTTATAATCATCACAGAAGAAAGAGGTATTAACACCACTTATCTCACCTTTACCAATTCCATGCAGGAGACTGGGGCATATTTTCAGTTTCACTGGGGTTCCCTTGCCTACTTCTTCTGTTTAAGAAACTGAAAAAAAAACCTGTCCTGCAAAGCAGTGCTACACATTGCAAATGTACTTGCAGTGAGGAGCAAGGCATAGATCAATAGGGTCCGTGGGGAGGGGGTATAGCAGACTCCCACAGCTGCCCTCCTCTTCAAACACCAAGGCAGATCTTCCTCCATCCCTTAGCCTCATACAGGCTGAACAGAGGAGCAGCTCAGAAGGGTGAACTGGTGGCATGGAGAGTTCTGGTCCCTACATCACTGTTTTTTCTCAGAATAAGAGTTGTGAAAAAGTTATAGTGAACTGGTAAGTCAAGACTGAGCCCAAATTCTTTACTTTGAGGTTTGGGGAAAGGCTGGCACAGACTGCCATTCTCTGCAGCAGGGACAGGTCTGACTGCCCATCCTCAATAACATGCTTGGCTAAGAAGGTGGGGAAGGGGGGAAGCCAGCAGACACTGGCTCACTGCTCCTGGGGCCCTGTCACCCCAGAGCTACGAAATTCCATTTTTCAGCTAAGAGTGGGAAATAATAAGGTAGGGCAAATAAATATTACTTCAATATAGCACCAAATAAATTAAGTAACCGTTGGGAGATGGGGAGGAAGTTGGAGACTAGTTGGGGGGGTCCCTGTCTCCCTGCTCTAAGACAAAAGGAAAGGTGAAAGGGATGGGAAAGGCAGCAGGCATATAAAAAGAGCCTTGTGAATCCAAAGGACAACTCTAGATTCAGCCCAAGAACTGAGAAGGGGTCTATTCCCTATTCCCTATGCTTGCCAATAAAACTGCTCCAGGCCAAGGAACTCTTGGTGGACAGGGAGGCTGGGAGGTGGCAACAGTGAGGGAGGTGGGCCAGCCATGTTCTGGAGCCTCACCTCAGGCTCTTCTCCCCCTCAAGTTGCTTCTTCAACACCTTGCTTGTCTCAGTCAGTTCTGGGGACATCAGAGTTTAAAGATTTCATCCTCCTGGTCCCGAAGTGTCTGGGTCCGAGAGGTCTGGGTGAGTGGCACAGGGCCTAGGAGTGCTCGTTGCTGCATCCGAGGGGAGATCAGGTGAAGTCCTGAATCCTCCCCAGGTACTCTGCAGGTGAGGAAAGGGGGGAAAGGGTGACAGATGGAGAGAAGAGCCTGAGAATGGGCCAAGTGAGGAGGAACACGGAAAGCTGTCCTCCTTTCCTGATACACATGAGCTGGTTGCTCCAAGATGGAATCTAATACCCTCTGGATAAATCCTAACCCTAATGCTCTTTCACAGATCATCAGAGCAGTAGGAAAAGTCAACTATTTTACTCCAACACAAACCCAGAACTATTTCCCACTGCCTCTCCCCACTCCAGCAGCCATGGTTCTGCTCATTGTCTTGGGGCTGCCTGGGGGAAGGGCCTTACCTTGCTTCCACTGGCACTATGCTCACTTACCTGTGTGTCTGGTCAGGTAGGAAGGCTAGAAGAATGAAGTCTATGGCGGGGCTTAAAGAAACCAAGACTCACCTACTTTCTTTTTTCAGCTTCTGGGCAGCAGCCTTTTTTGACAGGCTGATTTGTGAATCAAGCTTCTTAAGAAAATCAGAGGCAGAGAGGTCATGGATGGGAGCAGGGGGTTCCTGGCCAGGTGTGGGAAGGACTTCGCCATTGCCATGTCCTGACCTCGTCTCTTGTTTCTCTGCTGAGGGTGGCCAAACTTCATCCTTACTTGATTGGATCTCTTCTTCTCCATCTTTCTCTTCCTCAGAATCCAAACCATTGAACAGGTCTCTGGGCTCTGTCAGGATGGGGATGTAGAGGGTTTTCTTCAGGAAGATGGAGTCATTAGTATAAAGGCGGTTTGCACGCTTAATCTGTTCCATCTTTAAAAAAAAGTCACAATTAATGACAGCAATAATGATCAATCTTCTATTGTATAGCTTCTCATGCCTTTTAAAGTAATTGTACAGAGTCTTATTTGATCCTAAACAACAAAGCTAAAGTACAAAGGGCTGATATTATACTTATTTTTATGATTAGTGGTTTTCATACCTTTTAGTCTTAGGGTCCATTTACATTTTAAAAAATTATTGAGGAAAAAATCTTTTTATTTATGTGGATTACAACTATCAGTATTTATAAGGTATTATAAATTGAAACTGAATTTTAAAACATGTATTTATTTAAAAATAACATACCCATTACATGTTAACATAAATATTTTAAGGAAAAATAACTATTTTCCAAAACAACAAAAATGTAGCAAGAAGAGAGGTGCTGTTTTATATTTTTGCAAATCACTTTAACTGTGTGATGTAATAGAAGACAACAGGACTCTCAGAGTAACTATCTCTACATTCAGTCTATTGTAATAGCACGTCATATAGCCTCTGGAAAATATAGTACACTCATGAGAATGAAAAAGGCAAAGTCTTACTATTACTATAAATAGAGTTCTGACCTTGTGGATCCCTAAAGAGTCTCACAGACCCTGAGGGGTCCCTGGACCTCACTTTGATAACTTCTGTTCAAGATGATGGAACCGAGGCTCAGAGAGGTTAAGCTTTGCTCTTAAGATTATCTAGCAAGTTAACAGCTAGAACTACAGTTAACTCTTGAATAACATGGGTTTGAACTGTGAGAGTCCATTTATATGTGAATTTTTTCAATAAATAACTTGCAGATGAACCATGTAGCCCAAAAATATTTTAAAATTTAAGAAAAAGTTAGGTATGTCATGAATGTATAAAATGTGTATAGATACTAGTCTATGTAATCATTTACTACCATAAAATCAACAGTAGGCCATTAGTAATTATGTTTTTGGGGAATCAAGAGTTATACATGGATTTTCAACTGTGTGAAGTGTTGGCGCCCCTGACATTGTTCAAGGGTCAACTGTAAAATTTTGGGCCTTTTGACTCTTTTCTGGGAATGCTTTTTACACAATAATATCAATATTTTCACTGATCAAAGAGCTGTTTAGTAGCTATGTAGTCATCCCTGAACATAGTGACTGGCATCAACATCTCCCTAACTCTCAAGGTAGATATCTCAGTCATCCTTACCTCATTGTTTTCTTTCACCACCCAAACCCAACTAGTCAACAAGACTGCTGCAAAAGCCCCTCACATCTGGTCTCATCTTCACATTTACTACCACCACTTTAGAACAGACTCAGCATTTCTCATCTGGTATTGTAACAGGTTTTTTTTAAATCACTCTTCTCTCCGTTTCTATTGATTCTCCACCCTGACGACATCTATTTCTCTAAAATAATTAATCTGATCAACCCACTACTCTGTTATTAAACCTCCTATGGCTCCCCATTGGCTCAGAGATAAAATCAGCATTCAAAACCAGGCAGAGACACCACAAAAAAAGAAAATTACAGACCAATATCCCTGATGAACAAAGATGCAAAAATAGTCAACAAAATATTAGCAAACTGAATTCAAAAATACATCAAAAAGATCATCCAACATGATCAAGTGGTATTCATCCCAGGGATGCAAAGATGGTACAACATTCGAAATTCCATCAACACTGTCCACCACATCAACAAAAAGGACAAAAACCACATGATAATCTCCATAGATGCTGAAAAAGCATTTGACAAAATTCAACATCCATTCATGATAAAAACACAGAAGAAAATGGGTATAGAAGGCAAGTACCTCAACATAATAAAGGCCACATATGACAAACCCACAGCCAACATTATACTTAACAGCAAAAAGCTGAAAGCTTTTCCTTTAAGATTGGGAACAAGACAAGGATGCCCAATCTCCCCACTTTTATTCAACATAGTTCTGGAGGTCCTAGCCACGGCAACCAGACAACACAATGAAATAAAAGGCATCCAGATTGGCAAGGAAGAAGTCAAACTGACCCTGTTTGCAGATGACATGATATAGTATATAAAAATCCCTAAAGAATCCACTCCAAAACTACTAGATCTAATATCTGAATTCAGCAAAGTTGCAGGATGCAAAATGAATACACAGAAATCTGTTGCATTCCTATACACTAATGATGAACTAGCAGAGAGAGAAATCAGGAAAACAATTCCATTCACAATCGCATCAAAAAGAATAAAATACCTAGGAATACACCTAAGCAAGGAAGTGAAAGACCTATACTCTAAAAACCACAAGACACTCATGAGAGAAATTAAAGATACCAATAAATGGAAACACATCCCATGATCATGCATAGGAAGAATCAATATTGTCAAAGTGGCCATCTTGCCTAAAGCAGTCTACAGATTCGATGCAATCCCAATCAAAATACCAACAGCACTCTTCAATGAACTAGAGCAAATAGTTCTAAAATTCATATACAACCACAAAAGACTGCAAATAGCCAAAGCAATCCTGAGAAGGAAGAATAAAGCAGGGCAAATTATGTTCCCTGACTTAAAGCTCTACTACAAAGCCACAGTAATCAAGACAATTTGGTACTGGCACAAGAACAGACCCATAGACCAATGGAACAAACTAGAGAGCCCAGATAAACCCAAGCATATATGGTCAATTAATATACAATAAAGGAGCCATGGTTATACAATGGGGAAATGACAGCCTCTTCAACAGCTGGTGTTGGCAAAACTGGACAGCTACATGTAAGAGAATGAAACTGGATCATTGTCTAACCCCAAACACAAAAGTAAACTCAAAATGGATCAAAGACCTGAATATAAGTCATGAAACCATAAAACTCTTAGGAAAAAACATAGGCAAAAATCTCTTGGACATAAACATGAGTGACTTCTTCATGAACATATCTCCCCGGGCAAGGGAAACAAAAGCAAAAATGAACAAGTGGGACTATATCAAATGAAAAAGCTTCTGCACAGCAAAGGACACCATCAGTAGAACAAAAAGACATCCTACAGTATGGGGGAATATATTCATAAATGACATATTCGATAAGGGGTTGACATCCAAGTTATATAAAGAGTTCACGCACTTCAACAAACAAAAAGCAAATAAGCCAATTAAAAAATGAGCAGAGGAACAGAACAGACACTTCTCCAAAGAGGAAATTCAGATGGACAACAGGCACATGAAAAGATGCTCCACATCGCTAGTTATCAGAGAAATACAAATTAAAAGCACAATGAGATATCACCTCACACCAGTTAGGATGGCCAACATCCAAAAGGCAAACAGCAACAAATGTTGGCGAGGATGTGGAGAAAGGGAAACCCTCCTACACTGCTGATGGGAATGTAAAATAGTTCAACCATTGTGGAAAGCAGTACTGAGGTTCTTCAAAAAACTCAAAATAGAAATACCATTTAACCCAGGAATTCCATTCCTAGGAATTTTCCCTAAGAATGCAGGAGCCCAGTTTGAAAAAGACATATGCACCCCTATGTTTATCGCAGCACTATTTACAATAGCCAAGAAATGGAAACAACCTAAGTGTCCATCAGTAGATGAATGGATAAAGATGTGGTACATATAGACAATGGAATATTATTCAGCCGTAAGAAGAAAACAAATCCTATCATTTGCAACAACATGGATGGAGCTAGAGGGTATTATGCTCAGTGAAATAAGCCAGGTGGAGATAGACAAGTATCAAATGATTTCATTCATCTGTGGAGTATAAGAACAAAGAAAAAACTGAAGGAACAAAACAACAGCAGACTCACAGAACCCAAGAATGGACTAACAGTTATCAAAGGGAAAGGGATTGGGGAGGATGGGTGGGAAGGGAGGGATAAGGGGGAAAAGGGGGCATTATGATTAGCACATTTAATGTAGCCTCAGGGGCAGGGGGGACACAGGGAAGGCAGTATAACACAGAGAAGACAAGTAGTGATTCTATAGAATCTTACTACACTGATGGACAGTGATTGTAATGGGGTATGTGGTGGGGACTTGATAATAGGGGGTCTAGTAACCATAATGTTGTTTGTGTAATTGTACATTAATGATAGCAAAAAAAAAATTGGCATTCAAGAGTCTTCTCAACTTAGTTCCTCTAGAATATCTAGCCTCACCTCCCTTCTGTCACCTACACATTTTGCCATTCTGAACCTTTCATTTTCTTTGAACATTTCATGATCTTTCCACTTTTGTGTCTTTATCTGCCTAGAATGTTTCTGCACTATCCCCTTCTCTGCCTGGAAGACTTCTACTCATCAACTATCACTCCCTTTGTGTTCCCTTCTTCAGGGTTCCCAGTGCACACTGTAAATATTGTCACAGTAATAGCTGCCATATTGTACTGTTGTTCACCTCTTTGCACATTTTTGTCTTGCCTAAACTCTGAGTCCTTTAAGGGCAGGGATGCTGTTTCTGTCTCCCTAAGGTGCTCCTCAGCATCGCACAAACTTGGCACACAGCAGGAGCTCACTAATGCTTTATGAACACATCAACTAGATAATAACATGTAGAAACCACAGATACAATATATCAGTATTTTATTATCAGAGGCCAGGCAGCCAGTTTTACTAAAAATTCATCCTAAACTGGTACCATTTTAGGAAATCCTATTTCTATATCTGTCAAATATCAAAGCTGTTTCTACCCTGGGGCAAGACTATTATAATAAACTTGACTAATAAAATCTTACTTTATAACATGTTTAAAAATAAAACAGAATTAATCTGAACAGTAAAAGAAGTTAAAATTGGCTTACAGTTTTGTACTTTTCTTTGCCAAGTGCTTGATGCTATTAATTTTATTTTGCCTAGATAATATCTAGGTCCCTTCTAGCTCCAAGATACTATGAATTAATCTGTGAACTTTCTGATGCTTTCATTATTTCCTCTAAGTACCATTTAAGGGGACTTCATTTCACTTTTAAAAAGCATGTAACCAAGGCCAAAGCCCAAAGGAGCCCTAGGCCATTGAGCCACAGTCTTTAAGGGACAGAAAGGCCATTAAAATCTCAGGGCAGTTCAAAGTGAGGATTTTGGAATGAGACAACCTGGAACCCCAGCTCTACTAATTAGACGAGCTGTATAGTCCAAGGCAAGTTATCTCCCTAAGTCTCAGTTTCCTTATTATATGGAAGAAAAAAAAACTATAGATTTTTTTAATGTTTCTATCTCCTAAGATGGTTACTACAGTGCTTTAAACATACTAAGCATAAAAATGTTGGTTAAATTCAATAGGATATGGAAGAAAAAAAAATAACTCACCCACTTTAATGCAAGTTTTATACCTATATAATATACATAATATATAGCATGACCCAAAATACTTGGCATAGAGAGTACTTGTCTTGCACAAAGAAGGCCATCTTACTGTAAAGACGACAGAACATGGAGGAGGAAAAAACAAAAAGATAAGACACTTCAGCAACTTAGAATTACAAAGAAGCTCTCCATTAATATTTAATCACTCTAAGTTTTAAAATTTTCTGTGTGATTTTTAAGTGGGAATAGTTACACCTACTTCATAAAGTCTTACAAAGATAATATGAGCTAATATAGAGAGCTTGGCACATATTAAGTGTTCCTTAAATGATAGGTAGGTAATAACTTAAGTAATTATCATTACCTTGTATGCTTCTTCGTCATTTTACAAATGGTGAGGAAACAGGCCCCAGACAGGGGAAGTCACTTATACAATCATTCAGCTAATCAGCAGCAGAATGAGGCCAGAATCTAGAACTCTTTACTAGACTATACAGCTTTTCTGTACTCAGAAGGGTACAAGGCTATAAGAAAACCTCAGTAAATAATTGTGGACTCACTCACTAGCAGCACAGTTCCCTTCTTTGCAGTTTCTGAGCTTCTGCCGGGATGGAGGGGCTGCTAAGTACTTTCCTATTCACATTCTTTGTTTAGGCCATGTGCTCTACGTGAAATGTTCACTTTCCTATACTCCCAATCTCCATGTGTGGAAATTTAGCCATACTTTCATTCATTTAAAAAACAGCTATTAAGCTTCTATGTGTTGGGGAGTATGCCAGACTCTAGAGATATAAAACTGAAAGGAAATAGTTCTGTCCCTTAAAGAGAATATAGGCTATTGGAAAGACAAAGATGTAAAAGGTGTAAAAAACTGGATTCCTTAAATTTGTAGAGAGGAACATAGAGGAAGGAACTTCTAAGTCTTTCAAGGCCCATGGTGATGGTTCCCTTAAAATCTGCACTGATGTCCATCCACTCCTGCCCCTTTCCAAATAAAAGTTAATCTTCTTTTCTGATTTTCCACCCTTTGCCAATACCTTTACTATCTCACCACATTCCACCATGTACAATCATTATTGGACTCCCTGTTCATTCCTTACTAGATTGTAAATTACATGAGGGCAGCAACTGTACATTTTTTAATGTTTCTATCTCCTAAGATGGTTACTACAGTGCTTTAAACATACTAAGCCTTAAAATGTTGGTTAAATTCAATAGAATATGGAAGAAAAAAACATAACTCACCCACTTTAATGCAATATATTTTTACACCTATCTAATATACATAATATATTGCATGACCCAAAATACTTGGCATAGAGAGTACTTGTCTTGCACAAAGAAAGCTATCTTACTGTAAAGAAGAGGACAGAACATTGAAGAGGAAAAAACAAAAAGATACGACACTTTAGCAACTTAGAATTACAAAGAAGCTCTCCATTAATATTTAATCACTCTAAGTTTAAAAAGTTTCTGTGTGATTAATAGTAAGGGCCTTGGTGTCAGATAGACCTGTTTGAATTCCCATTCTAATGCTCATTAGTTATTTGATTTCAGCCAAATTGGTTAACCAACCTAAGTCTCAGTTTATTTCATCTGTAAAAAGGGCAACAATAACTGCATGCTTGATAGGGAATCTGAGAATCAAATGGGCCTGCAGCCCATTTATGTGAAGCCTCCAGCATAATGACGGGCATAATAAACAGGAACAGTTCCTCTTCATTGAGATAGTGAGACAGGATTTGTCCCATCCAGACAGTGGAACACTAAGATGGGAAAACAAGCAAAAAGATAAAGGTGGATTGGATCACAACACAATCAGGAAAATTTTGGGGAAAATTGCCTAGAAAGGCCATTACATCTTTCTGAGGAATGAATGTCTTCTAAATGTTGTCTGCATCCCAGTCCTTCAAAACTCACCGTCACCCCATATTTGAGTGCTACTCCAGCCAGGGTGTCTCCTGGCGCCAACTGATGTTCCAGGCGTCTTTCTCTCACTGGGGAGCAGGCTGACTGCACCAAGCTTCCGTAAGAACGAGCCCGGCTCCCCTGAAGCAGTCCTGATTCCCCGAGGGGGAACTGTCTAGAGGGAGAAGCCATCTCCTCACTGTGCGGACCGCTGGGGTTGCAATTGAGGAAGGCCCGGCTAAATGACTGAGCCTGGGATCTGGGAATGGGTATCTAGGGGATTCTTTTCCCTCTCTCAGGTCTCTTCCAGCAATACGAGCCCCCTTCAGCCCTTGCTTCCCCTTCCTCCAAGCTCCTTTCCCACAAATCTGTACCCCGACTATTCAGTCCCTACCTGAGTCTATCCATAGTACCCCTCCGGGTTCCGACCCCCTACACTGGCCTCTGACCTCTGAATTCTAGTCTCCCTCCTCAATGCTCTCAGTTTTCCCCCAGGTCGGGCAGCGAGACCTCGGCCCCTACAGCACTGCCCCGCTCCGTCCCGGGGTTGGTCGCTAGCTGTCAAAAGCAGACCAGGCCGATGCCGGTGGGCTGTCGTTGCAGGCAGAGCGCGTGGTGACTGCGAGAGTTTGTCGTACACTTTCCACTCAGAGATCCTCAAACACCGCACCGCATCAGATCAGTCACACCCTCAAATTCTAGTATCTTGCCCCTCCAAACGCCTCGAATCTGCCGAGATGCAAGGGCCTGGATCCACCCGGGAGGCAAACTCTTTGAAAAAAAAAGACTTCATTTCCCAAAAGGCTCCGCGTTGGTGGGATGGCGGGGCACCTAGGATATGCAGTCCTCTGGGCGAGCTGGAGGCGGGCCTTCCGAGGGCGCTGTGCACGCACGGAAGCGCTTCCCGGGTCGTAAAGAGAGAAACCAGAAGGAAAGGAGGCATCCAATCTTGCTTCGGTGGCCTGAAGGGAGTGGTGTCTGCGGCGCGATAAAATTGATCATTTCTGGGACTACGTCGTCATGTCTTTCAAGAGGGAAGGGGACGACTGGAGTCAACTCAATGTGCTTAAAGTAAGCGTGGGAGGAGAGCGTCTGGAGCAGCTTCAGCTGCCCTCTGAAGGCTGCGAAGGAGCTGAGTTTTTGCTCCGGCAACAGCTGGGGCGGGAGGGAGCCAGGTGACTGGAGTTGAGTAGCGACCCCTTCGCTCTGTGATCTGTGTCCTCCCCATGGTCTTTATTCCCTTTGAATCCTCGTTCCTGCAGTTTCCCTCCCATGCCTCGCCCGATCCCACTGATTCCGTCCGGTTATCTTCCCCAACCCAATGCAGAAACGAAGGGTGGGGGACCTGCTGGCCAATTACATCCCAGAGGAAGAAGTGCTAATGCTGCGGGACGGACGGTGAGGGCAAGGAGTGGCTCGAGCCCCAGGGTGCCTTCGGTTAGAGGCTCAGGAAACTTCACTTATTAAAAACGTGAAGGGAAGAATCTAGGATTCTTTGAAGAGGAGTGAGGGACAGGGATGTGGATGGTGGAGACTGGGAGAACTGGGGAGTTGGGCTTTGGAAAGGACTACTAGGACAAGGTGGGACCTGGACCTACACGCTCCGGGGACCAACTGTCCTCTTCCCTCCTCTCCAGCCTTGCTTGTGCCGTCTGTCCCCACCGACCTGTACTGGATACCGTGGCCATGCTGACTGCCCACCGTGCAGGCAAGAAACATCTATCTAGTAAGTCTGAGGGAAGACGGGGGATAGAAACCACTCCTGGTGCTGTTTTTAATTCTCTTCCTCTTCTCTTCAGGTCTGCAGCTTTTCTATGGCAAGAAGCAGCCAGGAGAGGGAATGGAGCAGAATCCAAGACAACAGAATGAATTGAGGGAAGAGACCAAAACTGAGGTGATCAGAGAGGGGAAGGTGTGTTCAGGCAGGACCCTGCCGCACACTCTAGGACTGAAGGGCTTTGGCTTCTTTCTAGCTCGGAAGCCTCTGACTCCGTCTCCCATCTCTGCATCAGGCTCCACTGTTAGTCCGGACCCGACTCACCACCCAGAGTGCTCTGCACAGAGCCCCTGACTATGACAGTTGCTGCCGCCGCCGGAAGTGCAAGTCTGTGGGGCCGGAAAGCCACAGGTAGAAAGAGACAGGAGATAGATGACTCCAAAAGGATTGTTTTCCAAATCGTATTGAGAAATACTAGTGTTTCCAGGAAAAAGGGAATTTTGTAATTTAGAAAGAATGTTTGGGAAATGGTGCTTTGTGGTCCTACCCAAAGAATATTAGTGTATTTTAAGGACTCTACAGTCTTAGGACTTAAAAAATTTCAAACATTTTACCCTAGCCTTTCCTAAATTCGTTTGATTCCAGTGTCTTTTTTTATGAAGAACACTTACTAATATCGTGAGGAACCCAGCTGAAGAAGCACTGCTGTAAGAGGTTGGGAGTCACAGGAGAGTTGGCCTTTTCATCTACCACTTTTACAGACTTTTGCTTCTTCTCTACCCAGACAAGAAGCCCCTCGTCCCTCCGTCTCCTGTTCCCCTTTGCCACCCCCAGCGGTTGAACTCCAAAGTGGGCAGGTCAGCAGGGAACCTGGGCCTGGAGCTGGTCCACAGGCCAAGGAGTCAGCAACTGTCTCACCCTCTGCACCTATGAGCCCGATGAGAAGGCAAGCCCTGGACCATTACCTTACCCTTCGAAGGTGAGTATGCAGAATTACTTTCCTCAATTTTCTTTTCTTTCTGACCCTCCTTTTTTTAAATCTTGTTTTTTCTTATCCTCACTTGTTTTTTATTAAGGTACCATTGATATACACTCTTATGAAGGTTTCACATAAGCAACACTGTGGTTACTACATTCACCTATATTGAGTACCCCCCATACCCCATTGCAATCACTGCCTGTCAGTGTAGTAAGGTGCCACAATGTCACTACTTGTCTTCGCGCTACATTGTCTTCCCCGTGACCCCAACACCATGTGTCTTCCCCGTGACCCCACACACCATGTGTACCAATCATGATACCCCACAGTCCCCTTCTCCCTCCCTCCCCCACCCCACCCTTGGTAACTGCTAGTCCCTTCTTGGAGTCTGTTATCCTCACTGACTTCTTAAACCTCCTTCCCTGACTGATCCTATTTTTCTATGATATTTCCAGCTCTGGATGGATCCCAGATGGACAAGGTCGATGGGTAAAAGATCAGAATGTTGAATTTGACTCAGATGAAGAGGAACCCCCGGGTCTCCCCTTGGACTGACATCCTCTTTCCCCATTCAGTTCACAAATAAACTACAGTGGGTGCTGGGAGCCTAATTTTCCTAGAGTTTGGTTCCTTTTTCCATTTCAGGATTTCAAATCTGTTCATTCTTAGCCTGGCCAATCCTTCCTTGCATTGTACACAGCTCCCCATACTTCTAACCCCTCCCCCACCTTCTACCAAAGTCATGCCAAGCGTCAGCTGCATGCAGCCCAGTGCCCTATTAATAAGTCTGTCAGAAGGAGGTCTTTGCCCTTCATGTTGTCTGCCTTCTTCCCCACCTCCACTCAGAGCGCTTTCCTCCTTTAGTTCACATGAGACATGCATAGGCACTGAGGGGCCTGGCCACATCTGGAAACAGGGCCAGGGCTAGATACCCTGTGAGAGTAGAGAAACTAAAGCCATCGGCAGGGTTATGGGGAACACCAAGGGAGGGAGCTCTCCCGCCTCTTCCTAGTAACTTGAACCTCCCTGCCTGCTGATCCCCAGGGTATAAATAATCCCCTGATGAACTGGCAGTAACCCTTGGGGGTTAGTGCCAAGATTTCCACCCAAAGCCCAAGGCGGGAGGCAGACAGAGTGGACAGAAGGGCCTTTATTTACAGGAAAGGAGGGATAGATGAGGATTTAAGTATTCAGGGCTCCCAGTTCTAGTTGGTAAAGGAAAAGGCAGTGTTATCTCTTTTTTTGCTGGCGACCTGTAAAGGAAGAATAAACAAAAGTCTTCATTCCATCTCTTGCTTCTTGCAAAGGTGCTCTTCTCCTTTTCAGTTCCTTGGCCGATTCATAAAGAGGTGACATCTTAGGCCACCAAACATACCCACCCAACATTAACAGACCAAAGTTAAGAGACGACCAGACAAACAAAAATACCATGTATGCCTACAAACAGGTATGTCTAGCTTCCTTTTCACTTCTCTACTGATGGTACTTAGGGCAGGGGAATTTTTCTGTTTACTTTCTGATCACTTATGGGTCTTGAACTTCTCATGTGAGTATCGCTTTGGCAGCACCTCAGGCTTTTAGGAAGATCTACCAGCTTCTGCACCTATTTGCCCTCTCCCCACACCATGTCTCAGTTACTCACGTAGTTCATTGTTCCTGGTCATGGCCTGGGCTGCCCGAGCTCGTGGCCCCTGCTGTGTAAAGTGGTAGCCAAAGCGGACGATGGAGGGACATTGTTCAAGCACGGTGGCCATCTCCATCTCCACTGCATCGCCAGGCCACTGGCGCTGAGGGAGGAACATAAGAAAACTCAGCCACCCTCTGTTCACTGTGCCAGAGCACTGACCCTTAGGGAGGTCAAGAGGCATGTTTCTCCAGAGTGGGTGATGAGAGAGGTTTGACTTGGCTCCCCTCAGAGATAAAACGAAGAGACTTCAAACAAGACGAGAGGACATCCTCACCCAGTGGTACTTCATAGAGGAGACTCAGAGTACTAGCTGAATGCAAAGACTCAGGGGAAGGAATGCTGACCTGGTTGTCTACACGGAGCTCAGTGAGTGTGCCATTTTCCCGAACTGCCTTCAGAACAGCCATGAGCCCTGTGCTGCTAATGAAGTTGGATTCAATGTTCAGGCTCTGGAGGCTACGATTCTCACGCAACATGTCAGCCACCGCCTGGGTAGTAGGGACTTGGGTTAGGATTAGGGGACAGTTTCACAGATGACTGAGGAGAGAAAGAACAGGAGCAAGAGGGAAACAGCTCTCTGAGAAGAGTTCTTGAGCTGCAGGTGGGGCTAGAGGGAGATGGAAGAGAGGGTAGGTAGAGGGGAAGCAGGGAGATTGTGTGATGGAATTGGTGGCCATGATGGACAGGGTTGTGACTCTTTGGGAAGATGACCTGAGGATATCAGTGCTTGGAGCCATAGTACTGAGGGTAGGAGTCTCCATCAGGGCTACCCTAAGAGCACAATGGGAATAGCGCCCCCATTATGTCAGCCCTGCCAAAGGAGCATGTCAAGACTGGGGAGACAGCCAGGGATGTCAGCTGGTCTTACATTGGCAATGGGGTCACCACTCCTTGTGGCCACCAGGCTGAAGCTCCGGACATAGGTGTTTGTCTTCATTGCCTCACACAGCTTGGTTAGCATGGGTATCGGGATGTCCTGTCAGAGGGGAATCGGAGATGGTGGGCTGAGGGACCCACCTTTCAACAGTTATTGTTTGGAAGATAGGGGTTATATACCTGTATATTATTGAGGTTCACCTCCTCCAGCTCCTTGTCATTGCTTCGAACACTCTTTAGTATCTCCTCAATGTTTGTGGGATTTGGAGGTTCATCTGGCACTGGCTTATACTTATCAGGCTGTACCACACCTGATGGGTGAGGGCAGGAAGGAAACCCTAACACGTCCCCCACTAATCTCCTCCCCATAGGTTCTCTTATCACTTATGCACCATGGCCTCTTCCTGATTCACCTGTCTCACCCTTTGCTACCTTTCCTCAGACCTTGGGCATGCCTGCCAAGAGCCTTGGGGGCCCTGTTCCCAGACACACTCACTGCGAATGCCTTCAGTGTTGCAGATTTCCCCGCTGCAGATGGCGTCGTAGTATTGCTTGTTGCTCATCAGTGTGTACATGCCCAGAATTGCTGGAGAGAGTAAGCAGGTGGGAGACAGAATGAGAAGAAGGGACTTGTTCTAGCCTCCCCATGCCTCGTTCTAAATCTCTTGGGTGTTTAAATCCTGAATTCTCCCACTCTAGCAAAGAGGTTCCCACCTACCCTTGGCCCCAGGGGTTCCCCCTGTAAAGTGTTTTAAGGCAGTTTTTAAAACACTGAGACAGGACTACGGGGGAAGGTCCCTAAGGAGCCACTAGAAGGTGAGGAACTCTGTCAGACTTCCTTCTGTTTTCAGCCAGAATAGTTCTACTTTTATTTATAATCCCTGTAGTCCTTGAGAGATTAATTTATTAAACAATGAATACATAAGTAAGAAAAATTAAAAATCACTACCTAAGGCTTTCTCAAACATCCATGTCCTGGTTTATGGCCTTCCCCACTAGGCCCAAACCATGGCTGGACCCCCGTGTCCTTAATCTTCCTGCCCTCCTCGACTTCCCACAGCCGCTCACCTGCAATATCACACATTTCAGCGTCTGTGGCATGGGCCAGTGCCTCTTCCAGCTCAGGCTCCAGAGTGATCTGCTCCTGTGCTGGGATTTCCTTCTTGGGTTGAATATAGGGTTTCCCTGGTGGGAAGATGGATGGCTCAGGCAGAGGTCATTTCTCCTGTGATCCTGGCCTCCAGCTTCCTTCCCTTCTTCAGGAGGAGGAATGCTGCTGGATTACTAGGGGCCACTGTGAAGCCCAAGTCCTCTGTAAGCTCAGGACTCCTGGGTCCCCCAGTCTCTTGCAAGAGCTGAAGAGTACAAGCTGGCATGCAGGTTTTAGGGCAGCAGAGTCCCTGGGTAGGTAGGAGCTGGAAGGTAAGAGGGAAGCTGGTGGGGGACATGTGAGAGACAACCATTTGGGTTCTGGGAGGTATGGATGTTAGGGTTTCCATACCCTTCTTCTCGCCGGTGAAGGGCACCAAGTCGTCACGTTCTTTGACCTCTAGTGCCTGCTGCTCCAGGTACTGCAAAAGGGCCTCTCGGTCCAGTGGCCCTGTGGGGCTCTTCTTTGTCTGGTCACGTTGTCTTAGTCCAGCTGGCAGGAGCATGTTCTTAAGGATGAGTTTTGGGGATCAAGTCAGACCTCCCCTCTGATCTGGGGCACCTGCAGGGCTCCCTAAAACATCTCCAGATAAGCTTTTCCCTGGCCTTCTTGGGACTCCAGTCCCTGTAGGCAGCCCTGGTCTTAGACACCCAGGACTCTGCCACCCTTCCCAATGCCTGCAGAATGCCCCTGGTTCCATGTGCTGGAGCTCCTACCTCAGGGTCCATCTCCTGTAGCTCGCAGTCCAGCTGCTCTAGCTCCTCAGGGCTCAAGGTTCTTAGAATCTCATCTTCATCTATGTCTCTGTATTTCTCCAGTTCCTTCTGATATGATGACATGATGTCCCCCACCCCCTCCCCACTGTGTGGCACTCAGGGAGCCTGAGGGTTATGAGGAAGGTGGTTGGACAATGGAAAGATGTACAGGAACACAGTAGGGACACAAAGAGACCAGCCAAGGGGCAGACCATGAACTGGATGCCTTGAAGGTTAGAAATCTAGTTGGACATGGGAAGATGGGGGAAGGTTAGGCTGTTAGAACAAGAGACTTCTTCCTGCTTTCCCAGCTTCAGCCACTCTGGATGGGGATCCCAGGCATCCAAGATGGATTTGTCTTCCCGTCGTATGACAGAGGATCCTGACAGCACCCCTCCCTTATAACCTCTCCCGTCGGTGCCTCCTGCCCTAGCACAGCTGCCGGGGGCCCTGCCAATACAGCTAGCTGCATGCCCAGTTCCTACTGAAAAGGGGAGTGGGCAGAGAACTTCAGGGAAAATCCTCCTCTCTTCCCCATAATTCAATCCTTTTCTTAAATTGGTTTAAGAAAGCAAGGATCATGGGGGAAAAAGAGACTGTTCTTTTACCCTACCCTCATTTCCTCTTTTATTGTAGGGGATCAACATTTCACTTTCTATGTTTGCTAAAACTCTAAATCCTAAGGGAAAGCAAGGGCTCGGAGTAGTTGGGGAACTTCCAGGTTGGGGTAAGGGTCGTATGGCCTCAGAAGGGAATGAGTCCCCATAATTTGTCCCTGGCTTTGGACAGGAAGGTGACACCAGACCAATGGGTGGGAAATGTCTTCTAAATGGGATAAAGTTTCTCTAAAAACAGTGGGAGGATTAAATATGCACAATCTTTTACAATATGAAAAATACATACAAGCTACACATACACACCATGCTTAACCTGAAAGATCCAGAGTGTGAGATACTTACACTGGCAATATAAACTACACAGTTAAGGGATAGGACAGACAGTGGCAGAAACAGACACTGGGTGACAGAGACAGAGACACACTCCATTCCATATCATTCCCAATAGGAGACACTCTTGTCCTCCCATCTCCCACTGGGCTGATCCATAAGCCCCCTGCCTTCCCCACCTACCAGTCCTGGAGGCCACCTCCCTTCTCACCACCTCCCCTTCTGTCGGTCAGTCTGTTCTACTGGAGCACTGCCTCAGCAGCAGGAGGAGCCCGGGGCCAGGGAGAGGGTGGGGGAACAGTGAGCTCAGCATTTTATTATTTTAGCTCTGGCCAGGTGGGGGGTAGTGGGAGATCACATATACAGCCCCCATAACCTGCCCAGCCCTGAGAGCCTCTAGCGGCCACAAATAGCTATGGCACCTCCACCTCTTCCTATAAGCCTGAGGTCCTAGAAACTGGATCCCATAGTTCCTAATTATTTGGTGCCTGCTATACTCAAAGTAATGAATGTAAGGTAATAAAAAGGTAAGTATAAGGAATTTGTCTTAATGTCTACTTCAAAGGTGTTTATAATCTAGTTGGAGAAAATGTTTACAATTTAAAAAGGGCAGCTCATAATAATGGTATTAAGCAAATATGAAGATCTATATATACTCAAACATTTACAAGTATTTCTTGCTCCCAACTCTGTATTAGACACCATACAAAAGGGATCTTTCTATTTTATTAGATTAAAAAACACAAACAAAACCAATAGGAATAGGGGAAAGAAAAATAGAACAGGGCTGGGCAAAGATCAGAGATGGTAAAGGGGAGAAGCAGGGAAAAGAGGGGAAACATTAAGAGTCCCAAGTCAGGTTAAAAAAGAGGTTTCTAAGGACTACACATCTCTTCATTTGATGACAATTTTCTGGCGCAAAGCTCGGGGCCCAGAACCAGGGAGGGGCTCAGGTGGTGGTGGACCAGGGCCCAGGGCTGAGGCCGTGGGCGGCAATCCGTGGGCAGTGATGTACTTCTTGTAGGCCTCACGGATGATCTTGAAGGCTCGAGCAGTGGCATAAGGTATGTCTGTGATGGGGTCCCGGTATAGGGCAGGGCGATGGGTCACTGGGCAGACCTCCCGAACAGGGATCTTTGGGGGCCGCCCTTGGGGAAACCATTCCTCAAATGTCGCATCATCACTAAAAGTGATGAAGGTACGTGAGCAGCAAGCAGGAAGGATGACAGGTCCAGTCCCAGCACGGGGAGTCAATGCAGAAACCATGGGAGCCGAATCAAGTCTGAGGGTAGAGACAGAAAACAAAGAGCTGAAGATAGAAAACAACAGATAAAGAAAGAGAAGAGAGGTGAGGAAGGGGGCAAAGTGATGGCGACATTCTGACGGAGTCTATGAAGTGACAGGAAAAGAAAGGTGGACTGGATGGAAGAACAGAAAAGAGAGGTAGAAGAGAGGCTAAAAGAGAAAGGAGGAGGAACTGAAGGGAAAAGGGATCTGAAAAACATCCAGGTATTGTGTGAGGAAAGCAAATGAAATGTGGCTGAGAGAACACAAGCTGTACATGGAAGGGACCTCCTTTCTCTTCCCTTGAGATTCACTCACCCTTCTACATCGACATTCTCTTCTTTAGGGCCTGGCTCCCCAACAAGCGGCACCTTCACCGAATGGTAGGTGATTGTGGGCCCAGGGCACTTGCGCTTCTTATGAACCTGCTTCTTTTTATCAGCCTCAAGCCGCTCATACGTCTCTTCAGGGACCAAGGAAGAAATGAGGAGATGGTTGAGTTCCCCCTTTTCCATATGCCAGTTCTGTCCTACAATCTCTCAATTATCTTCCTGGCTGTCTAGTCTCTGTCTACACAAGCCAATTATGAGTCCTCTAAGGCCCTCTAGCACCTCCCATTTCATAAATTTTCTGCTTGCCTTTCTTGAAATCCTCTGCTCATCATTTCTCAAGTCCACTGGTTCCTCCCCCATTCAGAACTGTAGGACGTCAAGAGTTGGAATGGACCCTTTGATGAGGAACCCGCTTATTTCCCCAGATACTCCTCTACAATTGCCCTGTCAACTTTCTCCCATCCAAGGCAGCACATTACATATTTGGGCATCTATAGTCATTACAGAGTTCTTTCCTATTTTCAGGAAATATATCCTACATATCAGGAAATACACTTCCTGATGACACTGTTTTACCATTTCAGGGCATAAAGGACACAGGTTGACTCTTGTCTTCTACGTGAGTCTTTTAAATAGTTGAAATTAGCAGCCATGTCTCTCCAGACTGATAACAACACCCACTCCAACAAACCATTCCTCATATAACATGGATTGGAGTCACTTGCTCCTTTTGCTACCTGGTGCCTAGGACACTCTTCTATTACTATATTTATCATGGTATGGCAGAGGTTGCAAGCTGGCAGCCCACTTAAGTGTTTTGTTTGATGTGGATTGTATTTTAAGGATGAACTTGTATTAGTTGCTGACATTGACAAATGAGGAAATTACACTTAAATAGAAAGATTTCTGGTTCCTCTTCAAAAAATAAGAAAATCTGGCAACCCTGGGTATGTATTCTCACATGGCAACAATTAGCTGAACTAAGTAATCATTCCTCCTTTCAGGCACTTCAAATCCAGCACAATCCTCCTGCTGGACCCTATGACCCTGCTCTATAGCAGGTCATTGTTGGTGTATATGTCTCCAAGGGCAGTGGCTCTGATTCACATCACTTACATATCAGCAGGGTCATGTAGCATTCTGTACATTATAGGCACTCAATAAATATTTGTTCATGTATAAACAGATCAAAGTATTCCCGGTCCCCTTCCTATGAATGAATTCCAGATTTCTGTATCCTTCTTAAACACTGGTACTGTGAATACAATCCTATAGACCACAAAACCATGTTCTGGAATCCTCTCCAGTGAGGATTAACCTTTTTTGTACTTGAATTGTGGTTGCTAATATTGCTTTTTTGCCCTTGAGCAATATTCCAACTCTTCTTTCAAACACTTCCCTGTACCTGTGGGACTCCTGCTTTATAATCAGCCAACTCATCTACATCCTCTTGCTCCTCATTCAGCATTCCTTCCACAACTTGCCTTACTGAAACCCGGTCATCCCAAGGCCACAACTTCCCTGAAGCCCTGTGGTGGAGGCTGCTCACTTTCTTACATCCCATGCAGCATCTGCTTATGTCCTGTTGAGCCCCACACTGCAGCTTTCAGATCACTACTCCTCTACCCACTGCAAACTCGCTTCTCTTGTGAGACCTAGGCCGACAGTCAGGATTATCCTCTCCCCTTCCTAGTCATGGGCACTCCCTCAATCACTGAAGCCTTTAGCAATGGTTTCCACCCCATCTCCTATCATCTTAGGTCACTCTGGTGTCTTCAAAGTGCACTGGGGTAACCTCTTCAACACCCATCCCCAGTTTCTTTATCACCTCATGTCTTAACCTTCCTGTCGTGATACTTTAGTTACTCCATTTGGCTCTAGCTATGACCTAGACTTTGTCACTGCCTAAAACTGCCCAACTCTGAAATACCAAAAATTGTATATCCCAGGCTCTGACCACAATACACATCCATCAGGTCTGTCTGTTCCACTACTGTAGATATCTCTGTTCCTCTACTTCTTAGTAGATAGCTCCTCATTCCCTCATCTAGCAGCCCCTTCCAGCATTCGTTATCCTTTTTGAATCACACTGAAGTCCCTCATTTCAATCATTCTCTTGTCATAAACTCCCTCACCCAGACCTGGATTGCTGAGGGCTCTTAAGTCACCCAACAGGATAGACTGGCACCACTATAAATTCATGTCCCAGACTTCAATAGACACTCCCAACACCAGCAGATAATCCTATCTCAACAACTACTTCAGATACTCTTCACTCTCCTCAAGCTTCCGACTCTTTATCTCCAACACCCGAGGGAGAATAGTGCCTAAGAGACATCAGGTGAGAGCCACTGCAATGGCCTGCTCTGGATTTACAGACTTAACTATAAGCCATCCTTTATCCTAACTTAGGCCAATATTACTTGTGCTCCAGTGTTGACCTGTCCCTGCACCCCACTGTCACTTCCCACTTCTTCAAAACCTACACTATTAACTGTCCTTTCTTTCTTCTCTATCATTAAACTTTCAGTTTCTACTTACCAGATACATTGTCTCCAATCTTTGAATAAAACAAAACAAGGAAAACCTTGACCCAGACCCCTCTATAGCTTTTACTCCCTCTTCTACTCTTTACAGCCAAACTTAAAAAATTTGGCTTCCCAACCCATTTCAAAATGACTTGGTCTTCAAGAAGCGCTCCTTCAGTTCATCTCTGACCTCTAAGTCACCAAATAAATGAACATTTCTCAGTTTTCCTCTTTACTGGTGTCTCAGCAGCATTCAGCAGTTACTCTCACTTGAAACATTCTCTTTCCTTGGCACTCTGAAGACAGATTCTCCTGGAGTTCTCAAACTCTGGCCACTCCTCAGGTTCTTTTCTAAGCTCCTCTTGCATGAAGCCATTACATTTTAGCATCCACAGGGTTGTCTTGGGCCTGTCTTTTCTCATTCTATGCTTTCTCCCTGGGTGATCTGAGGCACTCCAATATCAATTACTACCCATTTATATTTCCAGCCCAGATCTCTTATCCAAGCACCAGATTTGTATATTTTACTGCCCTCTCAGCACCATATGAATTGCTCACAGACCCCTCAAATTCAACATGTTCAAAATAACCTTATCCCCTCTCCCGCCCCACTGAACCTGCTCCTCCAAGGTTTCCTGTCAGTTACTGAAGAAACCTGGGAGGCACCCTCCTTACAGTGGTGTGGTCAGAGGACAGACTGAAACAGTGACATCAAGGTGACTTTATTGTGATGGTGCTGTCACTTACATTTTGAGGGACAGCTACTGTTTTAAAGTTCTGAAGTGCCATTATATAGGTAAAGATTACATATCAGATTTTAAAGCCAATATAATGAAAAAATCATGAGAAAGATCCTGAAGATGTTGGAACTGAACTAAATCTTTTCTTAATCAGTGTGTTCTTTCGGAGTTACCTAAATTTCAAAAATATCATTTAACGGGAATGGGTTAGGTCCCAGATATTCTGGATAAACAATCTTCCACTCCACAGTGAAACTGCATTTGGATTATGCATGTTCAACTATATATGATTGGTCAGAAAAGAGAAAGATTCAGAGAGAGAGAAATAACAAATTGAATACTGCAGGTGAGTCTACCTGTTATTTCACTCAATGAAAGTATGCCCCAGATTAAGCGTGTGGTGGGAGATGTGAAATCTGCTGTTCCCTCATGTACCTTCCATGATCTGAGACTCTCACCACTCTATAAAGAAATGTATATTTTTGTACAATATATAATATTACTGTATAAGATTGTGTACTCAATAGCATATAAACTGAAGGGATTTTAAATAATTTTTACTTTAAAGCAATTCATCTCATGAACAGATTGATTCTACTGGATTTCTAATTCTCATGATTATCACTAAAGTAGACATTAACACCTCATTTTGTGAACAAGGAAAAGAAGATGCAAACAGGCTGAGTAATTTGTCTGCAGTCTTATAGTAAGTGAACTGAACTAGGATATGAATTCCATTCTGCCTATACAACCCTTACTGTATGCTAAAGTACTTCAACATAAACTCGTTCTTCAGGGCCCTCCTAACTGCCCAGCTCCTTGCTCCCAATCCCTTACTCTCCCCAATTCTTTCTTCTGATTTCCTTGGCCCAGATTTCCATCTCTCTAGTTCTTCAGGTCCTCCAGGTCTGTTTTTCTTATGCTCCTCAGCCCCTCTACCCACTGTTCTCAAAACCATAGACTGACCCAGTGACCGTAAGTTGAACTCCTCTGTGATCTTGGCCTCCCTGAGCAGCTCCTCCTGTGTCAGTGGCCGTTCACAGTGGGGCCCCTTTCGCCGCCGTGACTGGCCCTGCCTCTCCTGTACCCGAAGGAATGTTTGTCGTGTATGTTCAGCTGTAGATTGACGCATGGACTTCCGACCTGGGAAGGAAGTCGGAGAGGAAGAAATCTTTAAATTCATGTCCACATCCTTTATTTCCTTTTAAAAATTTTAAAACCTTTTATTTGTATGTCATTTCAAACTTACAAAAATGTTGCAAGAGTGGTATAAAGAACACCCATGTATCCTTTACCCAGATCACCTCCTGTTAACATTTTGCCACATTCATATTCTGTGTACTTGTATTTTTTTTCCTGAATGATCTGAGAGTTGAGCTGCACACATCATGGCTCTCCATCCCTAAATACTTCAGTGTATACTTCCTAAGAATAAGGATTTTCTATTCATAACCATAGTACAGTTATCGACTTCAGTAAACCTGACCCTGTACAATAGTTTATCATCACATTCCAATTTTGTCAATTGACCCACACATCCCCACTCACTGTCGGAGCCATCATCCTGCAGCTCTAGTGGTAGCAATGTCTTCTCTTCTCGGACCTTCTGAGAGCTACTAGTTGGGGTGCTGACCTTTCGGGGTCTCAAGCTCTTGAGAGGCTCCTGGGGACAGATTAGAATCAGATACCAGGGCACAGAAGAGATACAGAGAAAGAAAATAAGCATCTTAAGAGAATACTAGCACTGTAGGAAGTGCGAGTGGTGTGAGGAATACTGGGACCTGATGAGGGGAGAACAGGAATGAAGGAGTCCCAGGAAACCAGGATCTGCCCCGCACCTTGTATGCTTTGGTGACTACACGGCGCTTCCTTCTAGGCTCTTCTGCTTCCCCATCACTGGACGGTTCGTCCCCTTCGTCGATGTCAAAGTCCGAGTCTACCTCATCCTCTGTATCTGACTGGTCCCCTTGATACTCATCATCTCCTGATTCCTGAGGACACAGGGAAATGAAGTTCTCACTGGCACCAGAGTCACTAAATGCTCCACCAGGAGGAACAGGGTCTTTTTGCTTTTTCAATATGGGCTGCCCCACTGTCCCTCCCAAACTAGCATATTTTCCTCAGGCCAGAAGTCTTCCTTGCTGATGACCTTTGGTTCCAACACCACCCCTTCCAACAGTGATTGCCTTTTACCTAAAGCACAATGCATTAAGTGCTGAGGCACGAAAGGATATGGTTTGGTCTCTACCTTCAGGGATCTCACACTGTAGTAGAGGGCAGGGCATAACTATAAAAGGAAGTTTTAATACAAGGCAGTATATAAAGTCCCAAATGGCAATAAAATGTTACAATTCTAAGGAAGGCACATTTGCTGTGGACTAGTGTCCTGGGAAGGTCGAACTTTAGGCTATTCCTTTAGACCAGAGGTTGGCAAAATTTGCCTGTGAAGGGACAGAATAAAACAAGGTAGTGAGTCAGATTTAGCCAGTGGGTTGTGGTTTGCTGAACCCTGGTTTAGACTCTAAAGAATAAAAAGATCTTGAGCCATGGTTTAAAATACTGGTAATATTTAGACAGCCAAGGGGGAAGAGGGAATCATGGATAGATGTAACAGCACGAATAAAGGTGCAGAAGCAGGAATGTGTATAGCATACTTACAGAATAAGGATTTAGACCTAGGTAAAGCAGAAAGGTTATTTAGACAGTGGGTCTCCAAGCTAACTACCTTTGGCTCCAGTATTACTGACTGCCCTATAGGGCTCTAAGATTCGAAAAGAAGATTACATTCAGTCTACATAGACACTTAAATGTCAGGCTAATAAACATATGACTTTTTGACTTGCAGGCCACTGATTCTCAATCCTCTCCTCTCCTTACCTGTCCCAGCCCTGATAATCACTGTTGAGGCAGACTGAAGTCTCTGAGAAATGTGTCCAATACACAGGTGTGTTGGGATGGATAAACAGCTGGGTACTACTACTACTATGTATAATGGCAAGACAATGAAGATGTGGGGTGGGAGGGAAAACTGTACACAAGGGGGGTTTTGGAAAGCTCTGGAAGTGATTAGGTGGGCTGGAGTAGAGAATAGGGAATACAGTGTAGACCTGAGGTGATACAGGTTAGGGCCAGAATAGCAGCCACATTGGAAAGGAAAGGGGAACAAACTCTTGGGGGCAGGACAGTCAACTGGCAGGGTGGCAACTCAAACATGTGGTGGCTCTCTCTTCAATCAGTGATGCAGACTAATGGGCTAATCTTGGTACACATGCTGCCAAACCAAGCAAACAACACAGGGGGCTGACACTCCAAGCCAGACAGAGTTCAATCTTGCACTGATGCCCATCATTTCCTCCCAACTGACGTTTGTCAAAGACAGGCTGGGGACACATTAATCCCCTTAGCTCTAACCTGGTATTAAGTCATATCACCAGAGGGTAGTAGTTCAACTACACAAAGCTTAATGCCCAATCCAAATGCTTTCACTAAGTTACGGATTTACTGTCATTCCTCTAGCTATTATGAAGGGTCATTAGTAAACAAGACTAGATAAGAGAATGTTTGTACATCATCTACCAAATCTTTGTTACTTTATATGTTAGATAAGGATGCAATTCTCTCTAGGACTTAATGCTGAATACATCTGTCTCAAAGTATTTATCTGCTTCTTTCTTACTAAAAAAAGAAAGGGTTTGGCTGCCAGGAAGCTCACAGCTAAATTTAATTATCAATTGCTACTGCCATTTTAGCAGCAGCTCTGGGTACAATTACTTTTGATTTGTCTCTTTTTTTACTGTTCTTACTTTTTGTTTATATCTTAAGCCTCCTTAAATCCTTTTTGGAAGCATGAAGGGTACATATTAAATAACAACTCATAAAATGACAGGAATAGGCAAATGGCCTTTGGAGGAGGGATGACAAAGTTCTATTTTAAACTAATTGGTTAGGGCTGCGGAAGTGATGACTCTCAATCAGTTGCCAAGTCCTGTGGACTCTATTTCCTTCATTTCTCTTGAACCCTCCAGCCCATGTTTCTCTACTTCCACTGCCCCCTTCAAAACATTCTCCTTATTACAGAGTCATCTTTCTATAGTACAAATATGATCAGGGAACTTTGGTGAATCTTCCCAGTCCTGTGAATGAAGGGCAAAACTCCTGGTTCACAAGGCCTTACATGATCTGGTTCACACCTACTCCCTGCAGCCTTACCAAAGTTTATCATCTTTATTCTCCTTCACAGTCTGGGAGGATGAGAGTGGCTGCGCCTGCCCCAGGCCAAGATCTCTGTGCCTTCGCTTATTTCGCCCCTCCCCCTCTGTGGACTAACCTTTCTCCTACCCCTGCTCCCAGTCCTACTGCTCTTCACCCAGCAAAGACCTATTTTTCATACTGTCCTCAGCTTAATCATCATGTGCCCCATGGACGCTCATCGCAAACAAACAATTCTGGCTCCCATGTGTAACCAGAGCACCCAATGCTTACCACTTAGTTTACTCCTTATCACACAAAATTTTAATTGTTAACCCAGATAGTTCTCTCACGGGGGTCTGGGATACGTAGGACAAAACAGTGTTTTTAATTCTCTGTTTTTCTCCAGAGCCTATCAAAAGTTTGGCTTGTTCCAGGTGCTCAACACGTATTTAAAGAATGGAGGGTTCAACCAATACAAAATTAACAAGCTCCAAGTGCCAGACGCTGGACTAGGCACTGGACGTATACTGTTGAACAGAACAAACCATCTCTAACTTTACAGAGCTTACAATCTAATAGGACAGCATAAATCTAAGTAAACCAAATCTAGTTACAAATTGAAATAGATTCTATGGAGGAAATAAATGGGGACACTTTTTAGGTCAAGGAAAGGTTATCTAAGGAGACATTTACACTGAGACTTGAAAGCTGAAAAAGGAGTTGGCTAAGCCCCTCTATTTTTTGGAGAGGTTCCTTTCTACACTTCATGGGAATAACGAGGCAGTGGACCAACGAGTACATATCGCGTGAGGACGAAGTGCCTCGCGTACGCTACACGTCAAAAATGCGATGAAAGATTCAACTACAGAAGTACATAGGTTTCAGTCATACTCGGGGGTGCCTCCAGAGAGCTTCTCCAACCGTGGTCCCTCCAACCCCATCCAGGGTTCCCCCTTCTAGAGCTGCACAGTATCCCCTCGACTTGCCCACCCCGTCTCCAGTATCAACTACTGGGGCGCCTCTCTATTCCCCACCCCCGTCTTTTTCCAAGGTTTCTCCCTTCAGGACTCCTTTTAGCTTCCTCCCCTCCCGCCTCCTGGACCCGGCTCTTGCCTCTGTGAAACCCCCATAAGTCGTCTGGTAGAACTCATCTTCCTCCTCTGCCTCCAGGAGCCCAGAAAGCCGGTTCCCCGCGGTCTTCCGGGGGACCCGGCCCCCGGCTAAACTCATACCGCCTAAGCCAACCGCGCCGCCATCAGTCGCCCCTCAACGCAGCGCGGTTCTCGGCTCTCGGCGCTCGGCGCTCAACACTACTACCTGGGAGGGGCCTGGTGGCGGAGCCAACCGGTAGTCTGCAGGCAGAAGTAGCAGAGCGTCGAGAGCCTTCTTGCCCCGTCCTCTAAACCTGAACCCTTCAGCCCCGCCCACTCCTGCAGGAGACCGCCCCAAGCTCTGTGCATTGGCTCGCGCGGACCTTGGCTGTGGAATGATTCGACTTGGTGACACCGAAAGCCCTACTACCCTAAGTCCAGAATTTGGGAGTCAACAAATTTTCATTTAGAAGAGATCAGTCTCTCTCTGCTCCAGTCCGTTTTCCACTACGCTGCCAGGAGAAACCTTTGTAAAAATGCAGGCTTTGTACTCTTTTGCTCAAAAAATCTTTAATGGCGCCCTGTCATCTAAGGGATAAAGTCTAAAATCCTTTAGGTAGAATAGTAGTGTGGTTAAGAGCACAGCTTTTGAGCCAGCCAGACCTGAGTTTAAGTTTGAGCTTAACGTCTTCTAACTGTGGGACGTTGGACAAGTTGCTTTACTTCGCTGTATCTCAGTTTTCTCATCTGTAAAGTGGGACTAAAAATAATACCTACCTTTTAAGGTTATTGGGAAGATTAAGAGATATAATCCTTGTCCACTGCTTAGCACAGTATTTATCAAGCATATAGGTGTTTAGTAGGTGATAACTACTATTAACATGGCATTCAAGATTCTTCATAATTTATCCACTCCCTGCCTTTCTAACCTCACCTCTTGCCGCATCATCCTATTCAAGCATCACTTCCTAACATCCAATTCTCTGTCATACCTCATGTTTTTTCTTCTCCTTAGAAACCTGTTCTTTCATGTCTATCACAAAATTCTAATTCTATAGGACAGTGAAGTCTTCTTGCACACCAATTTCTCTTTTCCCAGGCACAGTTCCCATACCATGGTGATTTCGCCCCCTATATTCTCCGGAATAGTTCCAATCTCAAATAGTCTGTAGTACTGTCAAGACTCTGTTAATTTCTCCTCCCATTTTTTATTCTGCAAATATGGTTGTCAAACCATAATACCTGGACATACTCTATTATAGCGTCTATACATTTTATTCTAATGATTCATGTGTCTGTCTCTCATTAGTCTGTGGTCTTTTTGAGGGTAGGGACTTTATCTTCAACTACATATAGCAGGATCTCTCCTGGTGCATCTGCCATAGTTGGGGCTAAATAATGTTAATTAATGGGGCTTGGGGGAGGACTTAATATGGGTGAATGTAGTAACCACATTGTTTTTCATGTGAAACCTTCATAAGAGTGTATATATCAATGATACCTTAATTTAAAAAAGGAAAAAATGTTAATTCAATGAATGACTAACTGAATAACTAAGGTACCCATCTTCTTATTTTACTTTTGTGTTGATCTTGCCAGCCTATAGCCCTTCCATTCTGACCTTAGACCTGTTCAAAGACATGGAGGTTGCTTTAATAAAGCTGTGTGTGTGCCCCTATTTTGAGATCACCAGATTGCTCCCCTTTTCCGAAGTATATATTGGTGAATTCCCTTTTCCATTTCCTTGGGGGGCACCAAGCCAATGTATCCTGCTCTGCCCCTGCTTCCACACCCTGCCATGTCATTCCAATTTTACTATGCCAGGAATGTTACTGGGGAAGAGTGGCTCTATGACTCAGAGGGCACCCCAGGGATTGAGTGGAAGTGGGGGCAGAGACATGGTTTGGGGGGAAAAGATGGGAGATACTTCTATCTCCACTTTTTGAATTTTGCCTTCATCCATTTATGTATTCAGGAGACATGTATTGCCTATTCTGTGCCAAGCACTATTCTGGATACTTGGGATATAAAAATGATTAAGATATAATCTTTGCCCTGAAACGTTCAGTCTTATGGGAGACAAACAAGTAGATGGACATAACACAGGATAGTAGGAGTAATAATAGCCATTTTCTGGTACATAAAGGAAAAACAAAGACCCCTAAGAAGCTACAAAATAGGGATCTCTTCTTTCAGGAGGGCTAAAGTCCCAGATAAAATCCCAAGAAGAAGATCCCCGTTTGACCCACTGCCTTGGTGAGTCAGGGATTTATTGGTCTATTTCCAATTTTAAATCAGAAACAGCTTTACCTCTACACCAGCTGATTTCTAAAATAACTCAGGAAATGGTAGTAATGCCATGCCTTTTATGGAAACAAGGATAATTTATTCAGCAAATATTTATTTATAGAATACCTTATAAGCCAAATAGGTATTTGTGGTCAGTGTGTCCTTCTAGTTCTTGTACTATTTGTGTGGGGGGTGGGGGTGGGGATATTGTTTGAACCAATCATAAAATGCTTGAATGCTACACAATTACATTGCTATGGATTTACAAATGGAAATACAATCATTTGAAGTTTTGTTTGCCTTCAAGTACCCACAGGAGGATGAATAATCCAGCAAGTGGCAGCAGGGAAACAATTATTTCAGATTTTATTGAGAGGGGTAGAAGGCAGAGGTAAATGAATGGGGATATTCTCTAGATGTTTGGGTCCTAGGATCCCTTTCCAGGACCCAGGAGACATCCAGATAGGAGATAATCAGGCCATTTTGAAGGCTACAAAACCTATAGTTTTTCCCCATTCTTCATCTATTCATTCCACAAATAATTATTGAGCCTCTACTATGTGCATCATGGGGGGAGCTAGAGATGCAAGAGTGAACGCACAGTCCTTGCTCTCCATCAGGTTACAGTCTGTTCACAGAGGGACAGGTCGTCAAAGGCCCACCATGGTTCACAACATCCAGGGTACTTAGTTAAAACTGAGCAGGGTTAGAAGGAAAACTAGGCGAGAGTGGGGAATTTCTCTGTTTCTACGCCCTTTGGTGCATACGTAACTGAGAGAAGCTAAGGACTTGGATCGCGGGAAGATTGTGATATGTCTGATCGCCTTCCGTGACCCTTTTTGACAGGTTTCCATTCATTCATTTATCAAATATTTAGTAAACTCTGTAACTGCCCAGCACCGGTCTTGAGGCAAAGTGTAGACCCGTTTCCAATGTCATTCAGAGGAAGGCAAGACTTGGGCACGTGTTAAATAGTAAACAAGGTAGTAAAGCCGGAAGACTACTTGGTGGCATGCCATGTTTTGTGATATTCGACTGCTTAATGACAACAGCACTTCTGCTGAGGATTCTTCCCTGGGCTGTGAAATTGGGAGGGCCAGCCTGGGGCCCTCTTATCTCGAGCTCAGGCAACGGCAAACCGATCCTTTCAAAGAGCCGAACCTAAACTGACCCAGAGAGCCTCCGTAGAAACGATCTGCGGACCCAGACACGCCCGTCTCCAACAAGTGAATTCCTCAGGGCCTGAGGCCCGGCCCTGCCTCACGTGACCAGTAGCAGCCTCCCGATTGGCTCTGCTCCTCTCAAGGCCTCCCTCGGCTGGAACGCTGTGAAGGCTGGGAGTCTACGCGGTGCCCGGATTTCCCTGGCCACCCGGCGTGGAGCAGGGTGGTTGGGCGGTAAACACGCTGTGGCTTGCGAGGATGGGAAGGGGGCATTCACTCCGCCGGGACATTTAACGCCGCCTTATTCCTTCAGGTGGAATTGATCTGTATTCGGCGCCCCGTAGCAGGCTTGAGCCTACTCCCTTGTGAAGGGTGAAAGTAGCTCCCTCAGAAAGCGGTTAAAGTTGCGGAGAGGGTACGAGACGGCAGTTCTCCCCTGTGCCCGCTGAATGGTGCGGCCCTGAGCTGTTCCGGGAGCCGGCCCGACGCGTCTGACGGAAGCCTGGAAGGGGGGCGGGGAGGTGGCCAGCAGAACGCGGGTTCTGTGAAAAGACCTGGGGAACATTCGACTCCAAGAAGAGGAAGAGCCCGATTGAAAAGAGCGAGGCTTCTGAGGGGAAGGGGGCTGCCAAGATGGCGTCGGCCGCCTCGGCAGTCGGGTTTTCATCCGTGGATCCCGGGATCCCTACCTGCACCTCGTCCTCAGGTAACCAGGGCGGGCGTGGGCAGTGGGGGGATGACTGTTGGGCTGTAGGAGCAAAAAGCAAGACCTGGGAGGGCACCTGTAACTGGGATGTCCGAGTAGTTGCCGGTAAGGAGGACAGAGGGCCGGGCTTCCAATCGCACGGCTTTTCTGAGCGCGCAGAGGGATCTGAGGGAAGCGTTTATTTGAGAAAAGAGAAGCTGTCAAAAACGGCTGTTTTTCTGGAGATCGAGTTGGGGACTTGAAGGAATAATGTCAGGAAGGAGGGGGAGATTGAAGGTGGGGGTGGAAGGGAAACAGGGGAAACCAAAGGTTGTAGAGAAAAGCAGAATAAAGTAAATGGAGGAATCATAAATAGACAAGGAACAGTGTGAGAGGCCGGTAGAATCCATTTGATTGAGGGGTTAATTGGATAAAAATGTGGAAGAGAAAGCCATGGGACTTAAAAGATATTGAAGAGTTGTGGGACTCTTTCGATTGCTGGGAAGTTAGGGAATTGTGAGTTTTGTTGGGGGTGGGGGTTACTGGAGATGTTTTTCTTCATAGACTCCTCCCGATGGGTCATTCCTTCTCACTTCGTACCCCTCCAATCCCCCTCACACAAACACGGGTTTGCTTGCACATACATACATATTTTATTATACATCCTCCTTTCATGACTCCCGTCTCTAGACTAATCCAGTTTTGGAAAGGAATGGGAAGTTCTGAGGATAGCCTGAGGAATGTGGAAAACTGGGGTTAAAAGACCCTAAAAACAAATGGAGAAGATGAAATGATGGAGTCTTGAATTGCAGTAGAGGCTGAGAGAGGTGATGTTGGAAATTAGGCGTGAGAAGGATGGAGTGTAGGGTGGCTCTAAGTGCTATGGGGAGCATTGCATAATGGGAAACGAACTGGAAGAATGGTTAGGCTGTATCAGGAAATTGGCACTTGGAGAATGGAGGGGAGGATATAGCTCAAAGTAGTTAGAAACTGACAGAGACTGAGAGAGGGCTAAGGAACCCACAAGAAAAGCAACATACTGTGTGTAGGAGGGAAAATGTGTGTTGTTGGCGTGGGGGTTGGGTGTTGGAGTTTGAGCAAAAAGTATTCTAGAGATTCCATCAGAAATATCTGGTGTTCCAGTGACTCTTGCCTTTACACTGTGAACAGGAGAGGCTAGGCTGCCAGATGTGGGACGCTTCATTTGAGATGTCGACACTTCCTTAAGTCTGGGATTGCATCCTTGCCATTTTGAATTGGTTAAATAGAGGGTTCCACTTCCATATTCCAGCTGAGATGAGTGAATACATGGTCACAAATATCTTCTTCATAAACTAGTTTTATTTATGTACATCTATTTTTAGTTTTTGAGAGGTGATTTTTGCCTTTCTTATATAAAAACACTGGAGGGCCAAAACTTCTGTTGAATTCTAAGTCTGAAGAAGGATAAAGTGTAGTTTTTCATACAGTAGTTTTTTAATTTTAAACCTCTTCTCCCCCTCCCCAAATGAAGGAAGAATAGTTGTGTGTAATCCTTAAAACAAACTTAACTGTCAAGTCAAGTGTTCTATTAGAAACCAGGTAATGTTTGCCATGTGCTTATACCCCAAAATTTGATTCAGCCTCTATCTATGGAAGTAAGTATTGGCCAAGTGGATAGATTCAGGAATGACATTTACTGCTCATTGTCATTTACTTTGTCATTTACTGCTCCTTCTTCCTCTACCATCTCTTTCCACTTTGGATAGTCTTACTGTCTTTTTTAGCTGTCACTATTTGATCTTTTATATGTTTTCATGTTCTGCTAGATCCTCGTGTAAGCAGTTAATAATTCAGATTTTATAAATGTTTTTTCTTACTGTGTTGTCACCAGAAAGTCAAATATGTGGTTTCAGTGAACTTTACCGCTCCTTGACTCTACCATGTTCATATGTGAAGTTAATGTGTAAAAATGTCTAAAAATGAGTAGCTTTATATTACTTTTGTTTTTTACACTCTCCTCTGGTCCTTGGCAATTGTTGAAACAGTTGGATTAAGAAATAAAGAAAAATTCTATTCATAAATATTCCTGCAACCGTTATGTGGTTATTGTGTGTAGATACACAGTATTGACCTTTTTTTTGGGTATCTGCACTTTCACTGAGGTTTGGGCTTAGTAAATTTAATAGACTATTTCATTTCAAGAATATGCTTTTGAAGAGGATAAGGTATTTGATTCTGATGCAAAAAAGACTGTTAAGGTGAGTTTTATTCTTGATTGGGGGAGAGTAGTATTCTATCTGGATGGTACCAGGGGAATTTGGACTTTGGCAGGGATAAGCGATGCTTTATGATTTCCTAAATTGTTATTGTAGAAATTCAAGGTAGTGGGGGGTGAGAGAGAGAGAGAGAGATAGAGAGAGAGAGAGAGAGAGAGTGTGTGTGTGTGTGTGTGTGTGTGTGTGTGTGTGTGTGTTTTAATCCTAAATTGTTATAGGTAAGAAGGCTAGCCTTGTAGAAATTCAAGGTAGGAGTGTGTGTGTGTGTGTGTGTGTGTGTTTTAATCCTGAATTGTTATAGGTAAGAAGGCTAGCCTTGTAGAAATTCAAGGTAGGAGAGAGAGTGTGTGTGTGTGTGTGTGTGTGTGTGTTTTAAATACCCTAAAACCAGTTTATTATTCTTAGTTGTTTAACTGAACTCACCTAAATTTTGGTGAAACTCTGAAATCCTAAAGACAAAATTCTTTGGCAGTATTGAAAATGGATACAAAATTAAAATGCAGGATTAAGGAACAGATTGATTAATGGTTTAGATAAGCCACTCAAACTTTGGAAGCTCAGAATCTTTTGGTATTCAGATTAGGAAAGAAAGTGTATTAGAACAGTTGCTCCCTGCCAGTATTCAGTACCTGTCTAGGTTATTTTGCAATTAAGCGAGAGCTGGTCTTTTATGCTGCTGACAAGTGAAATACAGAAAGTAGATCAAACCCTATGCTCTAAGACATGTTTGACATCTTTTCCCATTGGAATAATTACCATGTTTGGATTTGGGGAGGCAATTATAAAGTACTATCAGTTTAGAGTAGCCATCACCATGTGCTTGTTCTTATACTTTTGTTGTTTGTAAAAGTTGATGGAGTTTGCTGCCATCAATGGTTGTTTTTGATTAACCATTTATTTTTGCTATGGCTGCCCAAGCTCAGTGTCATAATTACATAAATTTACCAGGTATCCAGTATCTGATGTTAATTGGTAATTTGGAGGTAACTTTACAGTTTCTTTCCTGATTTTTCCCCCTTAACTACTGAGGAAACCCTAAAAGGAACAGGATTGACAGTGTTGCTTGGGACATTTGTATGAGGGCCAGCTTCATCAGTCTTTTATTCTGGTGGCTTTGTTCTTCCCAGTAGAGCCCCACCAGTAAATTCTGCTGTAATCTGATAACTCCAGATGGTAGGGATTTTGTTGAGGGTTTTTTTGTCTGTTCTTTGTATACTGTTTAAGCCATCCGTAGGCTGATCCTTTTCCCTTCAATTCTTCCATACTAGTGAAAAGTCATGTAATTTAAGCCCCTTTTCTGGAGTGAGAAATTTGGAAATGTAAAGATAGAACAGAATGTCATATAGTCAGGATATTACCAGATACCAGTTTGGTTGCTATTTTATAGGGTAGGAGGGGACTAAATCTCCACTAGGGGATTACATAAACTTACCAGGTATCCAGTATCTGATGTTAATTGGTAATATGTACTTGTAAGTTAGCTTTGAATATCAAAGTACTATGCTTTGCTTGTTAATTCCTGTGTGTCGTTCTGTGTTGATATAAAACTTTTCTGATTAATAATTTTGCTCAAATATGTGCTAGCTACTAGCTATTACATATTTTATCAGCCTGTTTTTCTTTGGTGACATGGTGGAAACTATATAGCCTGTAAAGTGAACAATAGAGATAATACCAGGTCAAAGACAAAACTGAGGAGAAGGAAGGAAGGTGATTATTTTGTCCTTTAAGCTGGATGTTTTCTTTCCTAGAATTTTGGGACATAATTGACATAGGAAAGGAACAAGACCAAAGTTGTTAGTTTCTTCTCATTTGTCGTCTTTTTCCTGGGCGATTATTTTCTTGATGAAGGATAAAAGTATACTTAAGGAACTCTGCTATTTTCTGATAGCCTGGCATAGGGAATCTGTTTCTCTGTGTTCCAAACCCTAGCCACACCATTAGGTCTCAAAGAGGACTGATTCTAGAGGAAACCCGTTCCTAGCTTATTTCCCCTATTGCATTTCACTTCTCCACCCTTCCCTATCAAAAAAGAGCATTGTTTAGTCTTTACATATGTTGATCCTGTTTTGTTCATATCTTCTGTGAACTTCTTTTGTTTCTTTTACTGTTTCCTGTTTGAACTTTTTTTCCTCAACCCTCTTATCTTTTTAGACTTTGTCTCCAATTATTTTTCTTTTTCCTCTGAAATTCCAGTCTGGTTATTTTGTAATGGCTATATACAATATGTATTAACTGATAAACATCTGATACCCAAAAAGTCTCCTTAGTCTTGGAATCTGAGGAAGACTGGCAAAAAAAGAGAGGAGGGCATGTTCCTTGCAGGGTGTCCGATATATCTTATTAAATTTGCCTCATATACATACTTAACTGAAAAATATGGAATTAACCCAGAATAAGCACTATCCCAAAGGATCAGTGCTGTTGACCAGAAGTGGACTAAAGGAAGGTAAGCAAGGGAAGTTGGGGGAAGAGAATGGAAAGAGGTTCTTTGGGGTTCTTTTTAAAGATACATAATTAGCTAGAGTAGATTACACAGTGTAGGTAAATAAGCCTGGTAAACTTGAAGTTTTCATTCACAAGAACCTGGATAAAAGGGATGGCAGAGAAATAACTTGGCCATTTCTCTGATTTTCTTGCTTTGGGGATTGAGGAATAATTGCCTTGAAGTGCATTGTTGAGGCAATTAATGCTCATTATGGTACCATTAAAGTTAGACCTTCTCTGCTGAAACATGTACATTCCAGTCCAGCAAGATTCATTGCTTTTTCAAGATACAGCCAGGTTTGGAAATTGAATTAGGAAGTGGAATTCTAGAAATTAGAATTAGAAATATTAAATATGTTTTGGCCATGGGTTGGCTAATCCAGGACACTCAGGTCTTTCAAAGAAGTACTTGGATTTTTTTCATATTTTCAATCAAAGTTTTAGTGCTAAGAGATATATATTTGAGGCTAGAGAACAATGAAATTTACCTATAGAAGTAGAAGCAAAAGTTTATTGCTAGAGGGAAATGTAGAGGTATTTTAAGTTAACCTTATTTTTTAAATTAGGAAACAGAGGTAGGTTCATAAAGATTGTTACTAGTGACAAAGGTGTTGCATAAAGGCTGTATGTTACCAAGATGATTTTTAGTAAGTTTGTGGCCCATTCCTTGCTTTTTAGTTGGCTGTTAGCTGATATGACACCAAGACTGGTAGATCAAACTGCTTTTATTTTTAGGAGCATCCTTACCTTTTTGACTTTTTCCTAGAAGATATTTAGGAAAAATTGATGCCTAGTAGGAAACAAAATTTAGCTTTTCTTTGAGGTGTGGCTTGGTTATCTTAATTGGCTTGGTTAAATTTTTACTGCGGATGTAGTAATGGTACCTTTTTTTTTTTTAATGCCATCAGTTTTCCTGTGCTCGGCAATGTATCTCAGGAGGCAGGCTGACATTTCAGACATCATTCTGAGTATTTTTATTTGGAGAACTTATTGTACCTCTCACCTGAAGAGTACAGTTAAAATGACTTTCAGTATTTCAAGTTGATGAGGACCAGAGAGATTGCTTCAGATAGCCCAGCAAATAACTGGGCTGATTGTGATTTGGTTTTGTGTGGGTTTTTGCTTTTTTTTTCCTTTTAAAACCTGTGACTCTCAATCTTTATCAACTAAGAGACCCACCTAGAGTTAACAGTTTGTCTCCAAAAAGCTGCTTGTCTTTTCATGCTCTGTGTAGGAATTACTGACACCTTTATGTAGTAGTATTGGTAGGTCATTGAGCTGGATCTCTGGGATTGCTTTCTATGACCTGTTCAGGCAAAACTTAAGTCGTCTGAGGAATGCACATCCGGCTAACCTCTAGCATCCCCAAATTATATGTGTACTTCAAACATTGAAGTCAGTCACACACTGCCTCTTAGTTTCCATCTGGTAGATGATGTCATCTCCTCTCTGTCGGAAATGCTTCTGCTCTGTAAGCACAGGGAGAGGCTCTGGTATTAAGGCCAACTCTGTTTTGTTCCACACACTGCGGGGAGAAACAGCTCTTATTTTGGAGCTATATACTACCTGAAAATATCTTTGTCTCAGTTATCTTCCCTTTTAATGCTAATTCATTTCCCTCTTCGAAGTTTGCCTTTTTCACACTTCTCAAAAAAATTACATTGATGGTTTTTCTCTTCCTCTCCTTCCTTTCATTTTCTTCTTCCTGTCAATAGTGAATCTTAATCTCTGTGGTTCATAGTGGCAAGCAAATTTATGGGGAGTCACAGTGGTGGTTTGCTAGGGGACTAGAAAACCAGCCCCTCCAGTACCTTTTTCGCCACAAACACAACTTAGGGTGGGGCCAACGACCAAAACGGAGTGCTTCCTTAAGGCTAGTACAGAGTTACTCAGAAAAAGTTTCTGTAACATAGGGTGATGATTCAACTTCGTATTTTAGCAAGAATTGATTAGTTTGTTTCCACTTTGGCCCTTGACTTAGCTAGCTCAGATGCCTTGAAATTATATTCGTAACAGTAAGGATTTCCCAGCTTATTTTCATAAGAGGGAAGATCAAGTCTTGGCATGCAGGAGATAATGCTGAAATTAGGTATCCCTGTTTTATAAAGTGTATTGATATTCTGAAAGATATGAAAAATAAGCCTTCTTAGAGAAAACCTCTTAACCATATGTGCTGATGTAGGTTTGTTTGAGGTTGTATAGGCATCTTAAAGTAATATGTAGTAGAGAAAGAGGGAGTGTAAAGGAGTCATGCTTATTTGTGTTCAGGATTGTCAGCATGGCTAGGCATTTTCTTTTCATATTTTTCGTTCTAGTCTATCTCCACAGCAGCATAATGTGATTGTAATGAGCTTGAGTTAATGTGTGACGTGGGGAGTGATACTGGTCTGTATGTGGGAGACTGCTGAATAGTGGTCTCAAAGCAAAGAGAACTGCAGTAAAGCCATCCCTGTGTATCTCTTTCATTAACTGTTAAATTATCTATGTAATTATTTGTTATAGAAAATGTATATAAATAAGGAAAAGTAGAAGTCTAAAGTTAAAAATCAACCTAATCCCATTATCCATAGTAGTCATTTTTTTAACATTTTGGTATGTAATCTTTTGAGCCTTTTCTGTGTGTATTTGTAGGTAGTGTTTGACAAAAATGTACTATAAAAATTTTTGACCTTTTTTCCACTCAGCAGTTTGTGACATCTATCCATAAGTACACATAAAAACAATGGTTATATACTATTCCATTTTATGACTACACTGTGATTTATATCACCAGTTCCCTATTTTTCATTTAGATTCTTTCCAGTTGTAGTATCTTCCAATTAGAGTTATTGTATACAATGCTGCAGTAAATGTTTTTTTATATATACCTTTGTACACTTGACCACTTATTTCCTTAAGAATAAATTTCCATATCTGGGTCAAATTGTACATATTTGTTTGTAAGGCTTTTTGCTAGATATTGCCAAATTGCCCTCCAAGAGTGGAAAAGCCTCAAATAAAATGTACATACTTTTTTTTTAAAGGAGAGTATCCTGCATACAAAGGATATTTTTACCTGAAAATTTTTTACCAATCCGAAATCGCTCCAGAGTGAGATGATTTGGGTTACAAGTTTTGTGACCACTCCTAGAAATTTTCTGCCAGAACTCCTCTCATTTTTTGGACATTTACCTAGAACTGCAGAAAATCATCTCATTTCACAGAGAAGTAGAAGGCCAGGTCTAGTTCATAATTTTAAACCTTAGAGTTTTTTTTAAATGCCTATTCTGCTGTAATCGAGTAGAACCCCAGAAGTAAGTGATAACTTTCTTTTTTCCTCATTTAGGTTTCAACTTTCTGTGCTGTGGGGTCAACCGTAACAGAGGTAGATCTGATGTGTATCTTTGCTGAAGAAGCATGAGCTCTTTGCTGTAACTAGCAGCCAACTCCTCTTCCCCATTAACAATGATAGACTTTTTGCAGTGGTAATGCATGGTCTTCCTCTGGATAGGCTGTGGATGTCTTGCAAGCATTATTTGACTCTCTACCCTCTAAAAACAATTATTTTTTTTAACTATTAAAGTATCATTAATATACAATCTCCTGTTGGTTTCAGATGTACATCACAGTGATTCAGCAGTCCCCGTTAACTACTTATACTGTGATTGCAAATTATTATGCCCTTTTATGTCCCTCCCCTTTGCCCCCCCACCTCCGCATCCATCCCAACCCCTCCCCCTTGGTAACCACTAGTCACTTCTCAAGTGCCTGTGAGTCTACTGCTGTTCTGTTCCTTCTGTTTTGCTTTATTTTTATATTCCACAAATAAGTGAAGTCATACGGTATTTGTCTTTCTCTGCCTGGCTTATTTCACTGAGCATAATACCCTCTAGATCTATCCATGTTGTTGCAAATGGAAGATGATGCTATCTTAACACGGAAGTATCTTTTCTCACAGTTCCCACAATATAATTTGAGTCAGTCCAACTACTTTTTGTCTCCTTTGAAATCTTCCCATAATTTCATTTCCTTTTGTTTCAGTAAATTAGTCTCAGCTCTTTTTCTTTTCCCTCACTGCTACATCTCTCATTTTCCCTGACCCTTCCTATCCTGTAGATGGGTTTCATAAATCACAATAATAATTGCTAGTACTTATAGAACATTATATGTCTTTGTAATATCAACAACTTTAACAGAGGAAAGTAAGAACTCCATTCACCTTGGATTAGAGTTTTCTTTTTGGAGGATGCAGGATCATGAGTTAACTCTGATTAAAAGCATAAGGCTTATAATTACTGAATCGCAGTGGACAAAAAGAGGGCATCTGATAGGCAAACTTTTGTTTTATTTTAGGGTTCTTGGAATTGATTGCAGAGTCAGTTACCTAAGTACTATACACAATTTTTAAAATTCTCATAACAACCCTATGAGGTACATGTTGTTATTTCTCCATTTTATCGGTGAGGTAACCAAGTCCTAGAGAGTTTTAACCAACTTGTCCAAGGTTACCTAGTTAGTAGATAGTGGATCTGATATTCAAACCTAGCAAACAACCTTAGGTGTTCTGATTTTGGAGCTCACATTCCTACCCACTATGCTTTTATTGCTCTCACTAATCTGAAAGTCTGTGTGTGAACTCACTTGACCTTAAATCAGTTAAACATTTCTTGTTAATGGATACTGACTGAAGTAGGAGTCTGTGGTGAAAGAGAGAATAGTGCAGAAGGGAACTTCTGACCTTAACTCTCCTAAAAAAGTGATTAAACTCTCAGCTCTTCCGTGTATAGTATATTGAATTAGTGATCATTCTTTCAGAAAATATGTAGAAATGAATGTGGACTTAGGTAACTGACTCAAAAAGGTACTTTCTGCTACTAGTGAGTACCTTAACATCTGTGAAATGGCACTTTCAAGAAATCAGACTTGAAAGACTGTTTCCACTCCTCTAAAACACTGGCATTGTTCTATTCAGAACAAGGATAATCTCACCAAAAGAAGGGAAAGGTTCTTTCCTGCTCTTTTTGCCAGTGATATAGATGACTGTTGCCAGAGGAACAGTGTCCTTACTGTCAATGTCATTGAGTGGAACTGAAGGAGGAGGACTTGGCATTTAATCCTCTATCAATGAAAATGAAAAATAGATCTCCTTATCCCAAGGGAAGGGCAAACCTCAAGGGAAGGAAATACATGTTCATATTGTCCATTAGCAATTCAGAGATTAATTTAGTTTGTTAGAGCATTCTAGTTCCCTTGGTGCTTTCTTGTCCCACCTAAACTTTAGGTGGCCAGGAAATTGAAAACAAAGGATGATTTAGAAGAGGCTGAATTGGGGGTTAGGAATGTTGATTCCAATTCTGGCTCTGTCACTGCCTTTGCTCTGTGATCTTGAACACATCTCTTATGCTCTGTGTCTTACTTACAAAAAAGAGGATTAGACTAAAAAGGCCCTTTCTGAATTATTTTTTTGATAATATAAAGGGTTATTGATTTTTTAGCTTGAAAATGGGCAAATAGCTTCATTTGTGGCTGAAGGAGCTAAGTTCTCAATCCGTTCTATTTAAAACCCAACTTTTATTTATTTATTTATTTTTATTTATTATTATTTTTTTCACAAGCATGAATATATTTGCAGTCCCATGACCACTAAGCATGGCAGTTCTGAAATAACTTGTCTTTCCAACAGGAGCACGTTGTGTTCTAAAACCCAACTTTTAGTAACAGAGATTTAAGCTACACTGAGCATGCCCTGTACAGAATTAAAAAAAAAAAAAATGCCCAAAGTGACTATACCCTTGTCTCACTAGATCTTTTTTACATTTTCTTTTCTGCACAGGAACTAGGGCTCAAAATCGCTGTGGTTGGCTCTGTGTCTATTGACCCACTCAAAAATAAGTTTTGCTTGAACCATTATTTTTTCTGATGCTGACTGTCTTGACTTAATTTTTCACTTTTAGTATAGCAACATTAGCTAGTTGTTTTGAACGCTTCTTCGTCCAGGGCCTATTAATAAGTAGTCATGAAGAAACAAACTATAGACATGAATTGGGAAGTTAGTATAATATAAAAATAATTTCACTGTTAGAACTTCATCCTTGATGCTTGCTTTTCAGAAAGAAGCCACCTCAGATGAAGAGGCTTGATTATCTAGACTTGCTTTCTTCTGTGTTATTTTTTTCCTAAATTTTTATTAATTATATAATCTTTCAGACATACACACACACACACAAAGTAGAGACAGTAGTATGATGAACTTGCATGTACCCATCAGCTAGCTTCAGCAGCAGCATTTTGCCAATATTGTTGCATCTTCTCCATTCCCCTATCTCCACTCTCTGGAGTATTTTAAAGTAAACCCACCCTGCGTGTGATTTCAACCATTAATAGTTCAGAATGTATTTCTATGGATAAGGACTCTATTTTAGGGCAAAAGGAAGAGAGGGAGTTATAACATAACCACAGGAGCATTGTCAGATCTACAAAATTAACAATAGTTATTTGATTTCTTTTCTCAGGGCCCCTGTCTCAGAAATCTTTTCACTACTTTTCCAGTCAGCATCCAGACAAGTCCCACACATTGTATTTGGTGGATATATCTCTTACCTTCATTAAAACAGTTCTCACACCCTGTAGTATTGTTTTGAGGGCCAAACAAGGTATGTTTGTAAACTTTTAAAGTGCTATACAAATTAAAGTTGTTTAGTCAGTGGAGAGAAATAACCTTTTAAAAAAAACATATCAGGATTTCAGTTCTTATAGTCAGCCTTGTGGAGAAATAGGAGACTGTGGAGATGCCCAAGTGATGGAGAAAAAAGATACTATGAGCTCTTGTGGATCAGGAACATAGTGCTGAGCATAATTCCTAACATACAACCGATGATCCTTAGTTATTGAATAAATGGGGGGATCAGAAGTGATTCAACATTGAACTGGGGCTGAGATGTGTTAAAATTGAGCTAATGAGGAGAAGCTGGTCTAGGAACTTCTCTATAGCATTTATAGCCAACCTGTCAGCCTCTATAGCCGCACTTGGGCAACACACTCCCTCTCTACCAGAGAATACAAGTTTCCTATTGTGGACTGATTATAACGTAGGCATTTTAATGATAATGTTTCAGAGGTTTGGCTTAGATGGGGAGAGGCAGGACCCATATTCTTCAGGAGAAAGGTTTTTCCCTGAGAAAAGCAAATTTTAACATTGGAAATCTGCCCTATACTCAAGTTTTCCCACCCAAAAAGAGGATGACATATATCATGGATATGGATTATAAGGTGATAAATATATGCTCATCAGAGGGTGTTTTTCACAAAGATGCTAGAAAACAAACTTTCTGAACAACATCCTAGTTTATCCATAGGGATGAATCTTATTCTCCTTAAACAGTAGCTATCTGGCATTGTTACCAAGCTGGGTATTGCCATGATGAGTTGATCTCTCCCTCTCTGTCTCTCTCTTTTTTGTCTCTCACTTCTTTCCTTTCCCTTTGCTCCTCCTCTTCTTCCTTCTGTACTTAGAGAAGAGAAAGTTTAATTATGAGGTGGACAGGTATTATGCTGGTGACTCTACAGTCTCATGGACTTCCTCAGGAGACAGTTTCTCATTGGCAGAGCCTTGGGTTAGGTGGTCAAACCATAGCAGACAGTACCTGGTTCCCTGAAATGTCATTCTGCTCTTCATTAGGTTTCTGGACCAACCTGGGTGTTAAAGCAACACCGGTAAAAATCTCTAGGCATTTTTCTCTTCCTTCTATTCCAAAGGGTAGATTAGAGCTCTGACCTGTGTCCTAGAGACAAAACCAGAGAGTAAGTCTTAGGTCCTAATTTCCTTTTCCCTGTTACTTGTCTTGATTATTATTATTAAGACCCTAATATCTTTCTGACAGCTTCAGGTTTGGTGTTCTTGGGGTTAATCCTAGCTTTGAGTTGCAGATAAGTAGTTAGCATAAAAGTTTCACTGAGTGAAGTCCCTCCACCCTTACTCTGGGTACTTTTCAAGAGTGTAAGCAGCCCTAGAGCTACATGTTTGTGTGATAAAACTAGGAAAGGTAGCAAAGTAAAATTTTTTAGAAAGCCCAAGCCTATCTCTGTCTTGAAATCACTTAGCTTTTTTTCTTCTATTATTTAACTTTGTCAACTGACTCTCTGTGTACAGATGAGCTTAAACTAGGACTGATGTTGACTCTTCTTGGTTTTGCCAGATCCCTTCCAAACCCCCTCCTCTGGGGTAAAAGGAAAGGGATAAGCCAAACACTGACCAAGGAGTTCAGAATTGGTGTTTGTCTTCTCAGCTGGAAGCATACTGATTTCCTCATTGAGAATCACTGATTCCCTGCTTGCATTATGTGCACTTACAGGAGGGGGGACAGCTGAGGGGTTTGGGAGGAGCCAAGTGCTTTGAGATGATAATTAGAATTTCATTAAGGTCTAGGTAATTGAACATGAAATCTTGCTGTGGGTCAGCTTTGCTTTTGCATTAGAAATCATATAACAACGTATTTGTATAGTACTTTACAGTCCATAAAGTACTTTGGTTTAGTTTATCTAATATTTACTTAAAACGTGTAATATAGATTCCTTTTTTTCAGTTAAATATGGAGAACAATTTGCCTTTTGTAACAGGGATTTGAACCCAGGTCTTCTGATTTTTAAGTAGCTCAGCATGTTGACTTTTGGCTGAAAGGTGGTAATATATAAAACGTTTGATTTTTTGTTGTTGCTCATGAACAGCTTACATTTTTCAGTAAGTCCATAGCAGTGTTAATCATAAATCTGAGTCATTCTGGCTTATTGTTCTTGGAAGCTTTAGCTTAGGGTTCTAGTCCTAATTTATCCAGTCTTTCTACCCATCTGAAGTCAACCTGATTAAAGAAGAAGCATCTTACAAAAGGTAGATTATCACTCTCTGTTGTTTTTCCAGTTTTCTGGGTCATTTTCTGAAGCACATCTTCCTAACAGCTAGATGACATTTCCTTGCCTCCTTTTTGGGAAGAGGAATGAAAACCATCTGTTTCTCCGTTTTAGCCATGGTGCCTCACTAAGGGGAAGGAAATTTTGCTGCTATGCTTGCTGGTACCAGAAATACTTTGTCTGTGGCCTTTGTATTACTACCAAGGGCTATCACAACCTCTCCTCTAAGTCCAGATACATTCTGAAATTCTCAGGGCCCTTGATCATTTGTCTTAAACCATCATAACTAGAGCTTTACCTAATTGCCCTTAATCCCATATGTCTTTGTTGCTGCCTCACCATCAATCCTTGTATACTGACTGAAACTGGGGTCTTCCTACTTGGGCATTACATTTTTGAAGATTCATCCCATTTGGACTCTTCTTTCTGATTTTCCTTAATATGGCTAATCTTTATCTCCTTTGAATTCTTCAGAACTAGGTCAAAGTGATATATCAGTAAGGCCAACATTCTCCAATATGAAGGAGAGGGAGGTGTGTTTCCCTGAATTATCATGAGTCTCCAGTGTGATCATGGATGAAGATAATGGGAATGACAAACCCTTAAGAAGTGATATAACCTTGCAGAGTAGATTTGTCTATAGGTATGGTCTTTTAGTCACTTTCTAAACATACTTATTCTTGAAATCTTTCCTAAATTTAAATGAATAAAGGTCATAAATAATACTTAATGAGCACCTTAAGTATTACTCATATAATAATACTTATACATCTGCACCAATTAAATATTTAGTTAAGTAGAACTTAGTAAGTAAATGCCAACAAATTTCTGTTGAGTCTAGCAGAAATCAAAATGAGTATGTAGAGATGCAGAATCAGTTTCCTCCTGCACTGAATGCTTCTTCATGATTTTGACATTTCTCATCCTTAGCCTCCTCATAGACTGATTCTTTACCTTTTTTCTGAAATAATAAAGGAGTAAAACACCATAGATAATGTTCTGAAAGTTTTTACCTTTTTAGTTCTCCAGGAAAAAATTATGAATCAAGCCCCAGACTCTCCAGTGAATCCTGGGCATCTCTTATGCCCTTTCTCTTTCAGCCCTGGTATCAGAGAAACCTCTGACTGATTAAACATATCAAGAACAGGTAAAATTCCCAGAGTTAATATGAACCCTTGAGTAAGAAAAGAGAGGGGGAAGAGAAAGGGATATTTAAATCTCCCTGTGAAATGATCTTGTGTCAGAGTGCAAGAGGCAGGAGCTCATTGTCAGGTTTAGTTGACTCAAACCCTGATTATTTCAGTGTGCTTGATACAGATTATGTAAGTGTGTGTGTGTACACACTTAAGATTGTTTTTTTTTTTAACAGCATCTGGAATCAAGAGACCCATGGCATCTGAGGTGAGTTTCATGTTGATACAGTGGTTCTAAAACTTTAATTCTGGGATAGAAAGATATCTTGAATTTGGGGCTTTTCTCTTAGAGCATCTTCCAAGATCTGTGAGATTATATACTGAGGGTTTTCTGGCATTAAGGACCTTTAGCAAGAAGAATAGAACTTGAATATCAGTCCCTATGATCGTGAGATCCTACTTCCACTTGTCTTTTTGCCTACTGGCTTATTAACTTAATTAGTATTGCTGTCATTAAGAACACCTTTGTGTCTGTTGTGTTGGCATTTTTGGCTGTGGGGAATAGCCTTCTAGGCTCTGCTGTACTGGTTTTACTCCTTCCTTATTTTTGGGGCTGTCATGTGGATGGAAAACAGTCATTATCATGTTCTCAGGAATCTCTTTAAAACACTTAGGCCCCTATCTCAGAGGAGTCATTGCCTCAGCCTTTTAATTTCTGGGCTTACAATACTCGAATTTGTCAGTGGCTAGAACATTGTTGCTGGTGAATTCAGTTTGAGTAAATAGTGTTCAGGTTGGGTTAAAGGTTAGAGGGGTAGTAATTTCTGAAAGAAAGCTTGTGAGTAAAGAAGAGGTCTGTGGGACTCTACTTCAAACCTACCTTGCTTTTATGAACTGAGGTTTATCCTTTTTTGGGGGGTTGCTATTTCCTACTTTTCCTGTTTCTGTTTTTCTCTAATGGTAATCATTTTTATTTTCTGTGTCATCCTTCTGAGGACCAGGTGAAATATGTGTCCCTTGGAGTTTTCTTCTGAGTTGTTTTAGCCAGTCAATTCATTGGGAAGCAATGCTATAGCAGTGTTTGCATGGGATGGGTCTTTGAAGATTTTATAAAGTGTTCTTAATCTGAAAAGGGTGTAAGTGTTTTGTTTTGTTTTGTTTTGAGGTACCATCACTCGTGGTAGCCGTTTGGTGTTTTGTGTAGGAATCATATTAATCTTGACTCTTCTTTTTCTAGGTGCCTTATGCCTCTGGCATGTCTATCAAGAAAATAGGCCACAGAGGTGTTGATTCCTCCGGAGAGACAACATATAAAAAGGTGTGTCTGGGTGGAATCCTTTGATCTGACTTCAGGAAGGGATAATTCTATTCCCTTGATATTATTCTCCACATTCTATCCCATTTCTTGGTATCCTAAGCTTTTTCACAATAGCTCTCATACAACTTGGACTTTAGAATTTACTTCATAAAAGATGAATTATCTCCCATCTATATGTGTGTTTAAATGAGACTGTTCTTAATGAACAAATCTGGTGTTGGGTGCTATTTTGCTGAGCTGAAGAAATAGGGTTTCCCTTTTAGACAGAAACACATAACAAGTCCCCAGGCCTTGCCTTGCTGCCGGGAAGCATGTCTCTTGAAGTCTTTATATCTTTCCTCTGGTGCTGAATGTACACAAAGTAAAAGCTGGATCTTAAGTGTTTTTTTCTTTATTATTTATTCATTTATTTTAAGATTATAGTTTCAGCAGGTGAATTAAGGCCTAAAACATATGCTTTTGAGCTATTGACACCTAATGGATTGGAAAGATAGTAATAATAGCCAAGAATAAAAAATTGAGCTGGTGAAAGGAAAACAGGAAAGAAGCAACCTAGGATGATCCCAATTCTTTAGTTTTGGACTAATCTGGCTTCCCCAGAGACAGTGTTCAGCCTCCCATTAAGCATCTGTACCTTGTGTGCTATAGGGTGTGAAGATTTCTTAGAGTCCTATTTCTGGCCCACATAAATTTTTCCTTGTGTCTATTCTTTGCCATACTGCATTGTCCCAAGTAACAGAAGTGGATTGACTCTTTCTAAGGGATCTGACTCTCCCTGTGAATGGGTTCTGAGGGAGATTCAATTCAACAGACTTTTCTTGAGTTCTTTTGTATGTGCTGAACATTGAGATAAAAAGGTGAGTTTCTAGTCTAACTGGGGAGATAAACACTTAAAAAAACTATATAATTTTAATGCCCAATGAAGACTAAGTAGAAATACAAGTAATGTCTGGTCAGGGTTGGGGATGAGAAAAATCACTTAGAACAACACTGTCCAATACAATTTACTACAGTGATTGAAATGTGCTATATCAGAATTATCTAATATGGTAACCACTTGTCATATTTGAATATGTCTAGTAAGATTAAAGAAGTGAATTTTTAATTCAGTAATTTTAGTTGACTTAAAATTAAATTGTTACATATGGCTAGTAGCTACTGGTTTGGACAGCACAGATCTAGATGATGTGATATTTTCCCATGGGATTAGAATTGTGGATTGTATGAATGGGACTCTTGTATTTGTGTTTTGACCATAGTTTGATAATTTTATATCTAAATATTTATCTCAGAAATGATTTGAGTCTTTCAGGCTTCTCCTTCAGTTAGAAGCTTTTTTTGCCAGTGTGCTGTCCTTGGGACACAAGTCAGGCCCTCCCTTAGAGGACTGAAGCTTCTGTAGCTAGGTAGTCAATCAGAATATCCCTTAATTTTAGTTACATTTTCTATCAGATGAATAAAATGTTGGAGGACTCTAGAGGCAGGAACCTTTGGAATGAGACCTGAGATTGTTCTATCAAATACAGTGTATCTTCCAAATATAGATATGGATAGAAGAGAACATCTTGCCTAGCTGAGGATGGCCTGGACAGTCCCACTTTGCTATATTGTGTCTTCATGCGCTTCAAGTTTTGCCAGGCTTTACCTGCCATGGAAAGCATAGGGATGGGGAAACTAGGTTGCCCCAGTTGAGTCTGAACTACTAGAAGGGCATTTGCTTTTGAGTGTTTCTTCTGGCTCTTCCCTCCTGAGTTTTTATTGCTGTGATTAGATTTAATACTAGAACCTTTCTTATCATTTCTCAGACAACCTCATCAGCCTTGAAAGGTGCCATCCAGTTGGGCATTACCCACACTGTGGGGAGTCTGAGTACCAAACCAGAGCGGGATGTCCTCATGCAAGATTTCTATGTGGTGGAGAGTATCTTCTTCCCCAGGTACGGAGGTTAATATTCAGGGAAATGTCCTGGAAAATGTGATTTTTTTCATATCAACCTCAGGGCAGTTACAGGGGCTCAGGACTAATTTAGGTATGTGTCCAGTCCTTAACCTGATCCTTATCAAGTTGATATGGAACTGGAGAATTTGGAGAGCAGGTGCTGTTCCTTGGATACCTCCACGAGCCTCTGGCTGTGGGGTGAACCCTGAAAAACAATGTGTGATTGATTCCTCATGCCCCTGTGTTAATCCTCACATTGCATTTTTGTCCCAGTCAGTAACTGACTCATCCAGTCTGTCTGGTTCTCTCAGGAGGGATGTATTAACCTGCCTCTGGGTGGCTCTGGCATTCCAGGGTGGACTCCCTGGATGGCAGGCACTGGTCAGTTATGGCTTCTTCTGTTTAACCTGGCAGTGAAGGGAGCAACCTGACCCCTGCTCATCACTACAATGACTTTCGGTTCAAGACTTACGCACCTGTTGCCTTCCGCTACTTTCGGGAGTTGTTTGGTATCCGGCCTGATGATTACTTGGTAAGCTTCTGGATCTCTGGGACCTTGTGACTCCAGTTTCAGAAGTAGGCTGTCAAGAGGAGATCCTCTCTCTCCACAGTCTGGCTGTAGTTTCTCTTTAGAACAGAATTGTGCCTGTAATTGATTTCTGGTTGGGCAGGCCTTGGTATCTGAACTTTCTGCTCTGTTCTCTTTGGGCCCTAGTGCTCCCTGTGCAGTGAGCCCCTGATTGAACTCTGCAGCTCTGGGGCTAGTGGTTCCCTGTTCTATGTGTCCAGTGATGACGAGTTCATCATTAAAACAGTCCAACATAAAGAGGCGGAGTTTCTGCAGAAGCTGCTTCCAGGATACTACATGGTGAGAGGAAGAGGAGCACTGGTCACCTCCATTGCCAGCTCCACTCCTGGACAAGCTCGGGGGGGCTGTCTTCACAGCAAAACAGTGTCAGCACTTCTGCCTTAAGAACACAGTCCATTTTGTGCTTTTCGCCTCTCTGTGGCTAAAGGGGGTTTTGTTTATCTCTCCTATTTTAAATGTTACTTGGCTTAGACTGTCCCACCTAAAGACAAGATTCAATGATTTTGTCTTCTATTCTTAGTCCACCTCCTAGACTAGGGAATGAGGTTGATTAATTCCCTTGATAATACTCTGTTCCATCTTAGTCGGGCTGATTGCTCTTGGAGGTTCTGGAGAAGTTAGGGAACTCTTCCTTTGCCTCTCATCATACCTGCAAGAATATACTACACCGAGGGGCTAAGGGTTAAGTGTTTTTTCCGTGTTATCTTCTCTTAGACCTTTCTGAAGGAATATATCCATTATACATCCAGTATCCTGACTACTGTGTTAGGGGGTCTGTGGCTCACTGTGGTGGTGATACCATCATTCAGATAGATGGATTGGGAAGTTTTACACAAATAAGATGTGGACTATGGGCAGACAGATTCCCTGAATCTGAATTCAGAAACCTGAATCCCATGTAGCAGACAAAAGAAGGTGGGTGGCAAGTTTTGCCCTTGAGTTCACTGAAAATCAGCTAACTTGCTCTCCTACTTTTTTTTTACTTTTGTACTCTCAGAACCTCAACCAGAACCCTCGGACTTTGCTGCCTAAATTCTATGGACTGTACTGTGTGCAGGCAGGTGGTAAGAACATTAGAATTGTGGTAATGAACAATCTCTTACCAAGGTCAGTCAAAATGCATATCAAATATGACCTCAAGGGCTCAACCTATAAACGGCGGGCTTCCCAAAAAGAACGAGAGAAGCCTTTGCCCACCTTTAAAGACCTGGACTTCTTACAAGACATCCCTGATGGTCTCTTTCTGGATGCCGACATGTACAATGCTCTGTGTAAGACCCTGCAGCGTGACTGTTTGGTGAGTTTGTCATATTTCTTTCTCTCTCAGACACCAAAACTCTAAATCAGTAAAATAGGTTGGTTGTTCTTAGGTGTCAAATCTGTGGGAGATGGTACTCTGTTCCGTAGCTCAGTATGTCCCAGACTTCACGTAAAATAACTTTTACATTAGATCATAGCTATGCCTTTACGTTTTTACTTTCTCCCTGTTTATCCTTCCTGACCTGGCTTCATGTCCTTCTCTACCTATCTTGGGCCTTCTTATTTTCATACCAGCATCATTGTTCCTCAGTCTTGGTCCTGCCTGCCAAATCCAGGTTAGTATCTTAGATGCTGAGCACTGCTGAGGAAAATCACGCAATTGTGTGTGCCGGCATCCAAGTCCATGTGGGCCATCAGTATCGTTCATCAGTCTGTTCCCTGTTCCTCTCAGCAGAGATGTCAGATGATCTCTCTAAATTATTTTCTAACTCCCATCCCCCAGCTTGTTCATCAGCAAACTACCTCAGCTTTCTACTGTTCCATCTCTTTGTCCTGCTCCCATCACCAATTTCTCCATGGATTTACATTTAACCATCCTTCATCTCCTTACTTCCCAACTTGGTTTATTCCAGGTCAGTCCCTCTTGTGCTCTAGATCCATTTCCTCCTGTTCCTTTAGGATTCTGCTTCATAGTGTCTGCCCTTCCCTCTCCTAGCTTCAGCCTCTACTAACTGTTTCCTTTCAACATACAAACAAACTTATCTTTTCTACCTTAAGATTAGGAGAATTTTGTTTTTTCAGTGTCTCCATCTAGCGATGCTTCCATTTCTCCTTTTCCTTTCTCTTCTCCTATTCCCGTCTCAACCCACTGTGTCCTGGCTTTTGTTCTCACCACTTCAGTTAAACTGCTTTCCCCAGTGACCACCTAAATGCCAAATAGAGAGTACTTCTGTCCTTCCTTGAATTTTCTATGGCATTTTGACAGTTGGTTATTTCCACTTTCTTAACATCTTTTTTTGTTTTTGTTTTTTTATATCTTTCCCAACTGGTTTTTCTACATATTGGGTGTTTTTTTCTAAACCTGCTTTTTACACTATTGTCTTCTATACTTGATTTGTAATGTTGTCCATCCTTGCTCCTCTTTGCTTACTCTGCATCTCCTTTCAGGATAATGCCTGTTAGTGTAGCTCATTTGGTTGAAACTATACATAAAGACATAAGGATCAGTCCTAAGCTCTCTCCGTGCCTTACTCCACCCACCTACCAAAATACCCTTGGTTGAGCTGCACCACCAAATAATCTATTGGAACTGGTGGGCATATATTCTCACCCCGTTCTGGGGTGGAAAGAGGGTTGAGAGCTATACAATCCAGGCTCCTTAATAGGACACATCAGGCCTGTCATTGTCTTGCCCCACCAACCTCTCTAATCTGTCACACCTATTCCTTTGCATTTTATGTTCTAGCAGTACCAAATTATACCTCCCTGCACACAACATGCTGTTTCATGCTTCCAGGCCTTGCAATAGTCTTACCTTACTTTATTTACTTGGGTTTGTTTTCTCTCTAATTTATCCTTTATAAGCCTATTTATGTATCACTTCCTGACCTCCTCTATACCACTCCTCACTCATGTGAGCACTTCCATTGTTGCACATATTAGAATGTATTGTACTTATTTTTACACTTGTTTCCCTTTCTAAATTATAACATCCTTGAGAGTGGAAACTCTTAAGTGTCTTTGTATTCCCTTAAGCAGGCACAGTGCCTACAGATGGTAGGGATCCAGTAAATACTGAACTGAATTGAAGCCAGTTGTATAAAGTCCCGCAACAGATCTGCTTCATCACAAACTGTACTTTTACCAGACCACCTTGTGGATTCATTACCATACAAATATGTATTCCTTCTTCCTCTGAGAATAAAATGCTCTTTCATGAAGAGATACAAGAAAACAAAGAGGTACTTAGAGGGTAGGCAATGGCCTAATTTTTATTTACTCACATGAAAGAAAGCTGGTGGGATAGAAATAAAGAGCCAACCAGAGGAGGTTAATATCTTCAAGGAGTAGGAGGAGCAAAGGATAATCTTATGGTTAGCCCTGGAGGTTCACTATCAAGAATAACTGAGTTAGGAAAGCTATGAGATCCTGAAAGAAATCCTCAAACCTCCCAAAGTTCAGATCATGTTTTTTGCTTCCATTAGGTGCTGCAGAGCTTCAAGATAATGGATTATAGCCTCTTGATGTCAATCCATAACATAGATCATGCACAGCGAGAGCCCTCAGGCAATGAAGCACAATATGCTATTGATACTCGCAGACCGGCCCCCCAGAAGGCTCTCTATTCCACAGCCATGGAGTCTATCCAGGGCGAGGCTCGGCGAGGTGGCACCGTGGAGACCGATGACCAGTGAGTGGGCTCAAGGGCATCAGGAAGGAGAGCACAGGCCCCCAGCATTTTTCCTTGAGAAAGGGACCCAACTTCAGGGAAGAAGCAGCCTTGATTCAGCAGATAGGTCAACAGCATTAATACTTACAGAACTATAGAGTGAGCTTTCTGAAGAATAAAGAAGAAAAGGGAAATGTCTTAAATTTGGGACTTGTAGTATATCTGGAAGGAGAGCTATTTAAAAGTTTTTTTAAAAAACTACACTCAGAGTCTTAGACACATCATTGCAAATTATATTAGGATTTCATAAAAAATAATTTATTATAGGCTTATTTTATGGAAGATTTTTTCCTTACCGTCATGAATCTATCAAGGAAGTGTAGTTATTGAAGTTTCATAAGTATCTTTTCAGTGGTTTCATTTTTAAGGTTTCCTTTAGCATGACTCTCAAGGAGAGCAACTTAGGGCATAAATGAGAATGAGAGTACTGAGTGTGTTTAGAGTTAATTGGGGGAGTATTCCCAAAATGTTTAGTAGAGTGATTTTAGATTCTCTTTGGTGGAGTTGGAGTAGAAGATATAGGCAAGTGAGATTTGAAGAGAAAGAGGTTATAATGAAACATACTCCAGAGTGGTTCTTAGGATTGGAGGAAGGCTCTCACTCTTCCACTGTTTATGGAAGATGGGAACAGTTATGTTTATTTCTCAGTTCCATGTCCTGATTTGACTTGTAATTAGGAGAAGTTTCCTACCTGCTAGCCAAAAGATTTTCTTACTCGTTTCTTCTTCTCTTCCCCAGTATGGGTGGCATCCCTGCTCGGAATAGTAAAGGAGAAAGGCTGCTACTTTACATTGGGATCATTGACATTCTGCAGTCTTACAGGTGAGGAGCATATGGATCCCAAATTAGAGGGCAGAGTGGATGCAGATAACCACTCACATTTCTTTTTTAGTTGGGTTTGTTACCAAATTCTTCCTGAAGCAAGAACAATGAATTGCAGTAAGGCCTCTTACCTTGTTGGGTTTCAAATGGTGTTTTATTTCCTTGATTTTTCCTGTCTCCTGGCTTTCTTAACCTGCCCCTTCCCAGACATAACATCTACCTCTGTGGAAAGCTAAGTCAGTCTTCAGACTTACCAGGGTCTAATACACCATCTGTTTGGCTTTTTATGAAAAACCTGTGAGATGAGTCATCCTCCACATTGGGATACAGCTGGAAACATGGTCCCCTTTCCCATGGAGGAAGAACAAGAGGGTTGCTGTGTCCTGTGAAAAATACTAACTTGCAGAACTACAAGGCAGTGAAGTGGTGGTGAGGGAGGAGCTGGAAATGTTAGACCCCAGTTTTGCTCCTGTAAAGGTTTAGCTACTAATGAGAACTGAACAGTATTTGATTTACTGATTCACAGTATTATCATCCAGTTTTAACTCCACTCTTCCAGGCTTGCCCATCTATTCTTCCAGTTCTCCTTTTATAATAAATATTCTTACCCTTCACTTGCCAGGGACATACTAATTATCCTTTCCTGTGGGGGGATAATTGTCTTATCTAGAAACAACCTTGCTCTCCATGCTGAATAAGCACTATCATGTCTGTTTGGAAAGCCAGCTTAATAGTGGGAATGCTTTTCCAGCTTCTGTCTTTTTAAGGTTTTCTGTTCAGAACTATTTCTATTCCACTGACCCTTTAACTCCCTAAAATAGAAAACTATAAAGTGATTTATTTAAAAACTATGTAAATGTGTGATAAGCATTTTTCTTGGCAGGTTTGTTAAGAAGTTGGAGCACTCATGGAAAGCTCTGGTACATGATGGGGTGAGTAGCAGTCAGTGAGAGGCTTTCCTCCTTCTACTTCCCTCAGTTCCGATTTGCCCCCTCAATTTCTTCTTTCTTGCTTAGATCATTTGTGAGTTCTACTGCTAGGGTCTAAGCCAAGAGAAAAATGGTCCTTGAGCTGGAGGTCCTCTTGCTGGGCCTCCCCTTTTCTAACTCTGCAGCCAATTTTTCTGCTCCACAGGACACTGTATCAGTGCATCGCCCAGGCTTCTACGCTGAACGGTTCCAGCGCTTCATGTGCAACACGGTGTTCAAGAAGGTCCCCTGTAAGTGGCTCTGCCAGACCCCAAAGTGTCTCCCTTACTCCAAGAGATGGGGGGACAGGACACCTCTCTCAGGAAATTGCCAAAGCCAGAGGCCTCTCCTGCTCTACCCACATACTTTGAGAGCTGCTGCCCATCCTTATGTCAGTCACTGTGTCTGTCCCACTTGTTTCGTGGTTACAGCTTTCCCCATGGCTCTCCTTACATGTGTCCTTGAGGGGAGGGGCATTTCTGGGAAATTGGTGGGATTGCAAAAAATATGTAGTTGTTAGGTATAGGATCCATGCCACAGGATGAGATAGGCAGAGCCAGACTTATGGACAGAGATAAGTAAGGCTGTTACTAGTGTTGTTTTCTGTCCGTATTCCCAGTGCCAGGAGTTCTCAGACTAGGATTAAATGGTTGGAGAAGGATTTATTGGTTTCTGCTTAGCAGGTGTTCTCTTTACTCAAGTTTCTTGGTTGGGAAGTGTAATTCTTCTTCTTTCCAAACCTTACATGCTGCTGCCTTGGCAAATTCTAACTCTTTCCATCTCATCATAGGCATCAGTCATCCTTCAGTGAGCAGAGAGGACTTAGGCGTGCCAGACAATCTTCAGAAAAATGGGAAAATCCTTTTAAAGTATTTTCAAAGTGATATGTAAAGGAATGTAAAGTATCATCATAGTGATAAAGGGTCGACTTCATCAGGTTTGCCTGAAAGATAGTATTAAAGAACAAGGAAATTATGATACAGAGGACATCTCATCAAGTGGAAGCAAAGCCATCGAGTTTATGTGCAGGAGGGGAAAGATATATATATATATCTCCTTTCCTCTAGGTTTTCTGCTTCTTTGCAAAGTGAAGTAAACTGAGATGCCCTCTCTGAAGAGTAGTTCATAGAGCTCATCTTTGTTGATGTTAACCCTTCCTGCTTTGCAGAACAACTTTGGGTTTGTGTTGGGGATGCTAGAAGTTTGTCTGTGTCTTGGTGATGGTTTCTGAGGTGGGTGCTAAATAGGCTCTCTCTCTCCCTTTTTGAAGTGAAACCCTCTCCTTCCAAAAAGTCTCGGTCTGGCTCATCTTTCTCCCGGCGAGTAGGCCCCAGCGGCAACTCCTGCATTACTTCCCAGCCATCCGTCTCTGGGGAACACAAAGCACAAGTGACAACAAAGGCGGAGGTGGAGCCAGGTCAGCGCCAGGGCTGGGGCCCCCATGTGACTGAGCTCGCCCTCCCTTCCAAGCCCCCTCTTCCCTGTCTAGGACCCCTACTCCCACTTTTGGCTAGGAAGAGCTAAGTTGCTACACATTCTTCCCTGTATTTCCCCCACCCCATTTTCTCTTTTTTTTTTATTTATTGATTTTCTTCTCTTTTCTTTTTTCCAGGCGTCCACTTCGGTCGTCCTGATGTTTTACCTCAGACTCCACCTTTGGAGAAAGTCAGTGAGGCTTCAACTATTCCTGACCCCTATTTCTCACCTGTAGTTGGAGAGACTTTGCAAATGATAACTTCAAGGTTGGTTCCTAGGCCCCTTTCTCTGTATAATCCTCTCATCTTTCTTCAGGTTCTTGGGAACCTCCATAAATTTGTTTCTTTGAGAGATCATTGTTATTTGCTCTTCACTAGATTTTTGCAGGTTCACCTTCCTAAGGGCTCATTTTTAGTGATTGGGAAAGTGTATCAACATCTCTGCATCTTGAGGGGGTGGAAGGAGCCTTTGTGTGCAGTCTTCTCTGATACTCAAAATACCCCAGCTAATCCTTTCTGCCCTGGTGAGTTGAGAGAATCTCAGTTTAGGATTTAAGTCTGGAAAGATTCCCGGGCAGTGAAGACAGTGAACAGTAAATCTTTCAAAAGGATCCAGTGTAAATATTGTGATTATTGTGATTTAATTTTGTTACCAGGTGTGTTAATTGTTTATTCCATCATAATAAATTACCCCCAAAACTTAGTGGCTGAAAATAACAAACATATATTATAGTTTCTGTGGGTCCAGAATGTGGTTCAGTCCACTAGCTCAAGGTCTTTCATGAGGTGGTAGTCAAGATGTTTTCCAAGGCGGGGGTCTCATCTGAAGGCTCAAATGAGAGGCTGCACTTATAAACTCATTTATGTGGTCATTGGCAGGATTCAGTTTCCGTGCGGATTGCTGGACTGAGGACCTTAGTTCCTGGCTGGCTGTTGGCTGGCGGCTCCCTCAGTTCTTTGCCACAAGGGCCTCTCCATAAAACAACTCAGAACATGGCAGCTAGTTACCCTCAGAATGAGTGAGAGTGCATATGCTTAAGCAGAAGCTGGGTGTTTTTGTAACCTAATCTCAGAATTGACATCCTATCAGCTGTACTGCAATCTAGTCACTAATTCTAGCCCACACTCAATAGAAAGGAATTATACAATACTGTGAATACCAGGGAAGCAGAGGGCAGTGGTGGCCATCTTAGAAGCAGTCTGCTTTCTGTCCCCGAGTGAGTCACATCCCCACATGTGCAAAATACGTTTGTTCCCACCCATGGTCTCCAAAGTTTCATGATAGCATCAGTTCAAATTCCAGAATTTTGTCATCTAAATTGGGTCTGGGTTTGGATGAGCTCTCCAAGTGTCATTCCTTGAGTATAGTTGCTCTCAATCTGTGGACCTGTGAAACTAAAGAGACAAGCTGTCTTATTCCCACACACCTAGCATACAGTGGTGGGACAGACATTAGATAACCACTGTAAAAATTCCTAAACAGAAGGAGGAACGTGGGAGGCACAGAGGTGTCACAGATCTATAGCTAGTCCAGGGTCCAGCAGACTTTGAAGTTTCTTTCATTAGGTCTCAAAGCATGGGAATAATTCTCTGTGGCTTTTGGCTCCATCTTTTGAACTCTTGATTTTGTCTTCTGAGTCTTCCTTTTCAATGAAAGCTGAAGAATGTCTGCAGCTCCGTAGTTTTCTTAGCCTGCTTGTTGCCAGTAGAACTTTGGGGATCCAGTGGTCTCTATCTGTTCTTTTTCTGTCCCTTTCAGTCCAAGTAGGTAATGTTACAGCTGATAAAATACCTCAGAGATTTTGTGGGCCTCCTGTGAATCTCATTGGAATTCACCCATTAAACAAAAGCCACACCCATAAATATCTTCGTGATAAGCCCTGTGTATCTTAGAGACCCAATTGTTAAATTGAGAGGATCTATGAGGCATACCTTTAATCTTTTTGAATGGCCTTTTGTATGATTGAATAGTACTTTGAGGTACCAACTTTGTTTTTCTGAGATCTTAAAAAAATGTTTTACTATCACCCTTGACTTCATCTTTTTTTTTTTTTGGCAGTAAAATGTACATACATAAGGCTTTTACCACTTTCACTCTTTCCTTCTTTCTCTCTCTCTCTCTCTCTGCCTCATTAATGTACAATTACATGAGCAACATTATGGTTACTAGACTCCCCCATTGTCAAGTCCTCACTGAGCATAACACCCTTTAGCTCCAGCCATGTTGTTGCAAATGGTAGGATTTGTTTTCTCCTTATGGCTGAATACTATTGCATTGTGTATATGTACCACCTCTTCTTTATCCATTCATCTACTGATGGACACTTAGGTTGCTTCCGTTTCTTCACTACTGTAAATAGTGCTGCAATAAACATAGGGGTGCATATGTCTTTCAAAATGGGCTTCTGCATTCTTAGGGTAAATTCCTAGTAGTGGAATTCCTGGGTCAAATGGTATTTCTATTTTGAGCTTTTTGAGGAACCTCCATACTGCTTTCCACAATGGTTGAACTAATTTACATTCCCACCAGCAGTGTAGGAGGGTTCCCCTTTCTCCACAACCTCGCCAACATTTGTTGTTGTCTGTCTCTTGGATGGTGGCCATCCTAACTGGTGTGAGGTGATATCTCATTGTGGTTTTAATTTGCATTTCTCTGATGATTAGCAATGTGGAGCATCTTTTCATGTGCCTGTTGTCCATCTGAAATTCTTCTTTGGAGAAGTGTCTGTTCAGATCCTCTGCCCATTTTTTAATTGGATTATTTGCTTTTTGTTTGTTGAGGTGCATAAGCTCTTTATATATTTCGGATGTGAACCCCTTATCGGATATATCATTTATGAATATATTCTCCCATACTGTAGGATGCCTTTTTGTTCTACTGATGGTGTCTTTGCTGTACAGAAGCTTTTCAGCTTGATAGAGTTCCAATTGCTCATTTTTGCTTTTGTTTCCCTTGCCCGGGGAGATATGTTCATGAAAAAGTTGCTCATGTTTATGTCTAAGAGATTTTTGCCTATGTTTTCTTCCAAGAGTTTTATGGTTTCATGACTTCCATTCAGGTCTTTGATCCATTTTGAGTTTACTTTTCTGTATGGGATTAGACAAATAGTACAGTTTCATTCTCTTACATGTAGCTGTTCAGTTTTGCCAACACCAGTTGTTGAAGAGGCTGTCATTTCCCCATTGTATGTCCATGGCTCCTTTATCATCTATTAGTTGACCATATATGCTTAGGTTAATATCTGGACTCTCTATATTCTGTTCCGCTGGTCTATGGGTCTGCTCTTGTGCCAGTACCAAATTGTCTTGATTACTCTGGCTTTGTAGTAGAGCTTGAATTTAGGAAGCGAGACCCCCCCCCCGCTTTATTCTTCCTTCTCAGGATTGCTTTGACTATTCGGGGTCATTTGTGGTTCCATATGAATTTTAGAACTATTTGTTCCAGTTTATTGAAGAGTGCTGTTGGTATTTTGATAGGGATTGCACTGGATCTGTAGATTGCTTTAAGCAGGATGGCCATTTTGACAATATTAATTCATCCTACCCAAGAGCATGGCATGAATTTCCATTTATTAGTGTCCTCTTTAATTTCTCTTAAGAGTGTCTTGTAGTTTTCAGGGTATAGGTCTTTCACTTCCTTGGTTAGGTTTATTCTTAGGTATTTTATTCTTTTTGATGCAATTGTGAATGGAATTGTTTTCCTGATTTCTCTTTCTGCTAGTTCATCGTTAGTATATAGGAATGCAACAGATTTCTGTGTGTTAATTTTGTATCCTGCAACTTTGCTGAATTCAGATATTAGTTCTAGTAGTTTTGGAGTGGATTCTTTAGGGTTTTTTATGTACAGTATGATGTCAACTGCAAATAGTGACAGTTTGACTTCTTCCTTACCAGTCTGGATGCCTTTTATTTCTTTGTTTTGTCTGATTGCCGTGGCTAGGATCTCCAGTACTATGTTGAATAAAAGTGGGGTGAGTGGACATCCTTATGTTGTTCCCAATCTTAGGGGAAAAGCTTTCAGCTTCTCGCTGTTAAGTATAATGCTGGCTGTGGGTTTGTCATAAATGGCTTTTATTATGTTGAGGTACTTGCCCTCTATACCCATTTTGTTGAGATTTTTTTTTTTTTTTTGGTATCATTAATCTACAGTTACATGAAGAACATTATGTTTACTAGGCTCCCCCCTTCGCCAAGTCCCCCCCACATAACCCTTCACAGTCACTGTCCATCTGCTTAGTAATATGCTGTAAAATCACTACTTGTCTTCTCTGTGTTGCACAGCCCTCCCCATGCCCCCCATGCGCTATACCTGCTAATCGTAATGCCCTCTTTCTTTTTCCCTGCCCTTATCCCTCCCTTCCCACCCGTCCTCTCCAGTCCCTTTCCCTTTGGTAACTGTTAGTCCATTCTTAGGTTCTGTGATTCTGCTGCTGTTCTGTTCCTTCAGTTTTCATTTGTTCTTATACTCCACATATGAGTGAAATCATTTGGTACTTGTCTTTCTCCACCTGGCTTATTTCACTGAGCATAATACCCTCTAGCTCCATCCATGTTGTTGCGAATGGTAGGATCTGTTTTTTTCTTCTGGCTGAGTAATATTCCATTGCGTATATGCACCACATCTTCTTTATCCATTCATCTACGGATGGACATTTCGGTTGCTTCCATATCTTGGCTATTGTAAATAGTGCAGCGATAAACATAGGGGTGCATCTGTCTTTTTCAAACTGGAGTGCTGCATTCTTAGGATAAATTCCTAGAAGTGGAATTCCTGAATCAAATGGTATTTCTATTTTGAGCATTCTGAGGAACCTCCATATTGCTTTCCACAATGGTTGTACTAATTTACATTCCCACCAGCAGTGTAGGAGGTTACCCTTTCTCCACAAACTCGCCAACGTTTGTTGTTGTTTATCTTTTGTATGGTGGTGATCCTTACTGGTGTGAGATGATATCTCATTGTGGTTTTAATTTGCATTTCTCTGATGATTAGCGATGTGGAGCTTCTTTTCATGTGTCTGTTGGCCATCTGAATTTCTTCTTTAGAGAACTATCTATTCAGCTCCTCTGCCCATTTTTTAATTGGATTATTTGCTTTTTGTTTCTTGAGGTGTGTGAGCTGTTTATATATTTTGGATGTCAATCCTTTACCGGATTTGTCATTTATGAATATATTCTCCCATACTATAGGGTACCTTTTTGTTCTAGTGATGGTGTCCTTTGCTGTACAGAAGCTTTTTAGCTTTGTATAGTCCCACTTCTTCATTTTTGCTTTTGTTTCTTGCCCAGGGAGATATGTTCATGAAGAAGTCACTCGTGTTTATGTCCTTGAGATTTTTGCCTGTTTTCTTCTAAGAGTTTTATGGTTTCATGACTTACATTCAGGTCTTTGATCCATTTCGAATTTACTTTTGTGTATGGGGTTAGACAGTGATCCAGTTTCATTCTCTTACATGTAGCTGTCCAGTTTTGCCAGCACCATCTGTTGAAGAGACTGTCATTTCCCCATTGTATGTCCATGGCTCCTTTATCATATATTAATTGGCCGTATATGTTTGGGTTAATGTTTGGAGTCTCTATTCTGTTCCACTGGTCTGTGGCTCTGTTCTTGTGCCAGTACCAAATTGTCTTGATTACTGTGGCTTTGTAGTAGAGCTTGAAGTTGGGGAACGAGATCCCCCCTACTTTATTCTTCCTTTTCAGGATTGCTTTGGCTATTTGGGGTCTTTGATGTTTCCATATGAGTTTTTGAACTATTTGTTCCAGTTCGTTGAAGAATGCTGTTGGTAATTTGATAGGGATTGTATCAAATGTGTATATTGCTTTGGGCAGGATGGCCATTTTGACAATGTTAGTTCTTCCTAGCCAGGAGCATAGGATGAGTTTCCATTTGTTAGTGACCTCTTTAATTTCTCTTAAGAGTGTCTTGTAGTTTTCAGGGTATAGGTCTTTCACTTCCTTGGTTAGGTTTATTCCTAGGTATTTTATTCTTTTTGATGCTATTGTGAATGGAATTGTTTTCCTGATTTCTCTTTCTATTAGTTCATTGTTAGTGTATAGGAAAGCCACAGATTTCTGTGTGTTAATTTTGTATCCTGCAACTTTGCTGAATTCCAATATTAGTTCTAGTAGTTTTGGAGTGGAGTCTTTAGAGTTTTTTATGTACAATATCATGTCATCTGCAAATAGCGACAGTTTGACTTCTTTACCAATCTGGATTCCTTGTATTTCTTTGTTTTGTCTAATTGCCTTGGCTAGGACCTCCAGTACTATGTTGAATAACAGTGGGGTGTGTGGGCATCCCTGTCTTGTTCCTGATCTCAGAGGGAAAGCTTTCAGCCTCTCACTGTTCAGTATAATGTTGGCTGTGGGTTTGTCATATATGGCCTTTATTATGTTGAGGTACTTGCCCTCTATGCCCATTTTGTTGAGAGTTTTTATCATGAATGGATGTCGAATTTTGCCGAATGCTTTTTCATGCCTTCATCTTTAAGCCAAAATTTCCTGCTAGTGCCCTGATTTTATCCTTGCTCAGAATTCATTTCTTAATTTTACCATTGTTTGTTATCTGGCGAGGCTTAGAATTTTCAAAACCATCAAGTCCTGGCATCTTTTTCTTTAATAACCCTTCTCTTATTTTTCATTGTAATCATTAAGAAGAAAGCAGGTGGTACCATAAGACTTTGTTTAGAGTCTCCTTAGCTAGTCACCCAGTTCATTAGGCACATACTCTACTTCCCACATAACTGCAGATGACATTGTTGATAAAATTTTTTTCATTCCATTACAAGGATTCCCTTTCCTTCAGTTTCCAATAAGATTTTTCTCACTTTCCTTTAAGCTCACACTGGCACCACCACCACCATCCCCACCACTAAAATTCTATAGTATATTCATGGCATTTTTAAATTTTACTAAAACTCAAAGCCTGTTTCCTCTTCCAAAGCCACTTGTACATTTTAGGTGTTTTTACAGCAGCACTTCACCTCCAGGTACAAAAATCTGTGTTACCTATTGTTTAACAAATTACCCCAGAACTTGGCAGCTGAAAACAATAAATATTTATTTTATCAGATCTTATATGACTTGAGAATTTATATGTGGCTTAGCTGGGTACCATTGTCTCAAGGTCTCAGGAGGTTTTTGCCGCAGTTTTAGCCAGGGCAGTGGTCTCAACTGAAGGCTTTCTGGGGGAGGGTCGAGTTTCCAAGCTCACGTATATTGTTGGCAGGATTGAGTTTCTTGCTGGCTTTTGGCCAGTGGTACTCTCAGTTACTTGTCATATGGTCCTCTCAAACCAGATCACAGCATGGCAACTAGCTGCCCTCAGAGCAAACAAGTGAGAGAGTATGTGCCCAAGAGGAAGCTACAGTCTTTTTTGTAACCTGATCTCAGAATTGACACTCCATCACCTGTGCTGCATTTTGTTAATGAGAAGAAAGTTACTAAATCCAGCCCACACTCAGGAGAGCACCATGGCATGAATAGCAGGTGGCAGCAATCACTCGGTACCTACCACACCTGAGAATTCAAGACAGAAGAGGAGGATATTAGGAAGTATTTTGTATACTCAAGAAACTAAATAGTTAATAAAATAGTATGCTTCTAACTAAATTATGTTTTCTACCTTTATCTTGCATCTACCTACCACTTCAGCATTTTAGTAAAAAAAAAATAATAATAATAATAAGGGAGAAATGTGGGATTCACATATAAATCAAGTATAAAAATCAAACGAATAATCATATCTGACTTGACTGTTTATAGTTCATGATACATGATCAAAACCAAAAGTTTCTGTGATATGACTGCCCTTACACTGTTGGCCATGTAAGAACTTATTCACTATGTAAGAACTTGTTCACCATGTAAGAACTTGTTCGTTATGCTTCAGAAGATTGGAGACTGTTGAGAATTAGGCTTGGGGTTGATTAATGATTGTGCATTGAGTCCCCTATACAGAATTTTATTGTTGTTAACAACCATTTGATCAATAAATATGAGAGATGCCCTCTCAAAAAATAATAATAATAATAATATGCTTCTAAATCTAGTAGTTTTTTATCCTTTTCTTTATCAATCTTAATTTGATTCTGAAGTGAAATATGGAGAAGCAGTGTGAGATTTGTCTTGAGAGGAGAGTCCTTTCTTTTTATCTTCTAATTCTTCCTCCATTTTTTTTTTTCTATTAGTTCAACCCTCTTGGAAAAGCTTGAAATTGCAGAGTCAGAGTTCACCCATGTGAGTGTCTGGGATGTGGGGGAGGTGAATGCTTTGAGGGTATAAAGGGGATCACTGATGGAGTGGAACAAACAGTTACTCTGCAAGGTTAGAGGGACTGGGTGCCCTTGTCAATCTTGCTTTCTAAATTTTGTGTCTTTGGTACCTTGTACTTGGAAGCTGAGGCAAAAGGAAAAGAAAACATCTTAACTTTGCCTGCCAGGTTGAAAATAACTTGAATTCTATTCCTACATCCTTATCAAACTCCACATTCTTAACTTCACAACCCTTTTCCTTTTCAGTGAGCAGAAAATCTCAGAAGACCTGGAACAGGATTCTACCGTCTCTGTAATCCCGAGATGTCAGCCCTCCCCCCAGCAGTGCTGAGTTTTCTTCTTGGTCATCACAAAAGGAGTATAATAGAGACAGAGGGACTCTCCATGTCCTTCCTAAAGAACCTCTTCTCCTTCCCCTTCCTCATGAATGGGCTTTGGTGCCTTGGACGTTGAGGACAGCAGTGCAGCATCCTCTCCACTCCTGATTTGTGTGGGACAAGTTTTCAACTGGCCAACTTTGGCTTCCACAATTTGTTTTCAAACTCACATTCCTGCTGGAAGTGGGGTTGCTGGACCTGGTAGTTTTCTTCCCTTTCATCTGCCTTTCACCAGGAGCTGGACTCTTAATTAATTTCCTCAGGACAGACTGGCTGGCATATTACCCCACCTTAGCTCTTCCTCTCTGGACGAAGAGCCCTGTCATCTTTGTAAAGTGTTTGGGGGAGTAAGGATGTTTAACCACCTCCCAACCTTTTTTCCTTAAAAGAGGGAAAGAAAATAGTTCACAGCACACAATTTCAAGCCAGACAGTTTCAGATCAAAACTCCAGAAGTGTTGGAGAGAGGCCTATTCATAGGTTTCTCTCAGAAGAGTCCTAGTGTTTGAGAAACAAAAGTGTGGTGATTACTCTTCCAGGAGCAGCTCCTGTTTAGCTCCTCCTCTCTTGATGAATTTCTTAATAAGCTGAAGGAATGGAGAGAGTGGGACACAGGGTCATCTTTGACCCTTTTTTTCAAACAGAAGGGCAGTCAGTCATAGGCTAGAAGATTAGAGCCCTTCCTACGCAGGTCCTTATTCACTGTCAGGCCATAATTGTTAACTACTCTTTTGCCATTTGAAGTGTATTCTGGTAGTTTTTCTAAATACGAAGACTTATCAAATGAAATTTTTAAATCCTTTTCCAAAGGAGGCTTCTTTCTTGCTCTTCCCACCTTTTCCAATAGTGTTCTGTTCATGATGCTGAGGAGGAGGGAGGGACACCTGCGTCTGTTAACAGGCAGTCCATACCTATGCGGCCAGAGAATATTTACACTCATGGGGAGCCAGCAGATCCTTGCCTAGGTGAGGTAATTACTGTGCCACCTGCCCTGCCTCCTTTCTTCCTACCGAGAGTTCGGAGGTGGGGCTGTGTAATGCCGCTCCTTGGCATTTGCAGGAGTTGCCGTTCTCACTGATCCGCCTGCTCCTTCTAGGGGAAGAAGGAGGCCTGGCATCTCAGGCAAATTGTTGAGGTCCCATCGGCTCTGTCCCACCTGACCTTGATAGTAGGTTAGCTAATACCCCAAGTAACTGTCTATATTAGACACCCCCTGTCAGTTTCTGGCTGCCTGTCTTTGCTGCCATGTTCTTTTTTACAAGAAGGAAAGAAACAATTCTTGCTATTTTTTTTTTCATAATTTACTATTTATGATGTATTTAAGTATCTTACTCAGGACAGAGTTCTGTAGGGAGTGGGAGGGAATATTTGAGGGAGGCTGGGTCTTAGGGAAGGAAATGGAGAATCAACATTTTTATGAAGTGTCACTATTTGCCTTTACTTTGTGTTGTTCAGAAATGGCAAATGTGATATAAAAGTGGTAAATATCTGGTTTTAATGTATTAAAGTTTCATCAGTTATTTGGACCTTTTGTTTCTTCCAGGCTCTTTTTCATCTACCATCTGCTGCACCCTCCTGCCCCATCACCTGGACTCTGTTCTGTTTGCGGTGCCCTGAATGGATGCCATGTCTCTTCCTGTTTCCCTCACTCCAGTTTCAGTCTGACTCAGGCTGAGAGAAATGGCTTTATTCCCTACATTCTATCCATCCTCTCCACTGTAACAAGTTAAATTTGACGAGGGAAAGCTGCGAATGAATACAAAGGGAGTTACTGAAGTTACTGGTTGCAACCCACTTTCACCAAGGGATTTGGGGAGTCTTACTCCGGTTTTGGAGGACAGGAGAGGACAGTGGGAAAGCAAGCTTAACGTTGGTTGGCCCTAGGATTCCCTCGCGTTCCTAACCCCGACCTGTCCCTAAGATACCATTCTGAAAAGCGTAGAGACTACTTCCCTCAGCTCTGTTTTCCTCTTCTGTGAGGTTAAGCTTAGGCTCTTTTACTGTGATGGGAAACTAAACAAGGAGTGGGGTGGCGGCTTTGGAGAAAAGCAAGTTAACTATATTCCCTTTCTTGTTAAGATCATTCTACAAATACTTAGACAGCAGCTGATAAACAATGCACTGGGCAGTTAGAGGTCAAAGAAGTAATTGACCAAGAGTTCACAGTCGAGAGGGGAGCACAGTGCACACACACATACTTATACATAAAAACATATTAAATACGATACAGTAACAAGATATCAGTTCTCTGAGAGAGTGGTACAGAACAGTGGAAGAAAATGAGAGGTTCACTTGAGCATAAGGTCCTAGAGGTAGGAGAATGATTTGTTGGAGAGCAGAAGGAAGAGACTGTGGTGAAAGCAGTGGTGGAAGAAGACCTGAAAATAACTGGTATAGGGGAAGCACCACTGCAAACCCTAGCTGCTAGGCTGAGGAATTTTTATTTAAAACTAGACAGTGGGAAACCATAGAATGTTTTTTCCCCCTAGTTAGGACATGATCAAAGTAATTCAGAGACTAATCCGTTGGCAAAGTTCTATCAAAGTATTTAGAAAAAGCAGACTGGTTAGACTACATATAGTGACTGAGGTGTGAGGTGATGTGGGTCTAGGATGATGGTGATAACAATTGGAGAGGAAAAGAGAATTGAGATGGTGATAAAAACTATGATAGAACAAGTAATAGGAGTGAAGAGAGAATTGGGGATTGTCAAAAGTTTGGAATTTGAGTTTAAGCCACAAGCTCAGCCCTCCTTCAGACTGGACAAAGAGAGAACTTCTCCCTACAAGGAACTGAATCTGAACATGTTTTGGGCATAAATGGACTTTGTGCTACCCTCCATTTGTCGGTCCCTCTTCAACATAGTCTTCCAGCTGCTGAGTGGGTGCAGTAGATACCCTCTTCTGGTCAGAGGGTCCCTCTAGTGGTGATCAGTAGCTTCTACTTCATTCTAGGCCAAATTTTAAACTACATCCAAGTAGGGCCTAAGTGTAAAACTTCTCTATCTTAAAGAGAAATCAAAACCATAGGATAATAGGACCTGAACAGACATTTTCTCAAAGACATACAGATGATCAACAGGCACACAAAAAGTTGCTCCACACTGCTAACCATCAGGGAAATGCAAATCAAAACCACAGTGACATTTCACCTCACACCAGTCAGACTGGCCACCCCAAAAAACAAGAAAGAACAAGTGTTGGTGAGGGTGTAAAGAAAAGGGAACCCTCAAACTGTTGGTGGGAATGTAAATTGGTGCAGCCACTATGAAAGCAGTATAGCATTTCCTCAAAACACTAGAAATAGCAATACCATAATGACTCAATGATTCTACTTCCAAAGAAAAAAAAACCCTGATTCAAAAAGGTATCTGCACCCCTATGCTTACTGCTGCATTATTTACAATAGCCAAGATAATGAAGCAACCAAAATACCCATCAATGGATGGATAAAGATGTGGTACAAGTATACAATGGAATGTTTATTATTCAGTCATAAAAAATCCTGCTATTTTTGATAACATGGATAGACCTAGTGAAATAAACCAAGCAGAGAAAGATGCCATATGATTTCATTTGCTTGTAAAATTTAAAAACAAAATGAATAAAATAGCAGTACACAGATACTGAGAAGTGACTGGTGGTTACCATGGGGGAGGGTTTGGGATGAGTAGGTGGGAAGAGTGGAAGATGTAGGGGCACAAAAATTCTCAAAATGATGCTGGGGTTCTTGTTCAGAGAGTTAAAGAATGAACTTCGAAAACACTCAAAATAGGAGAGCAAGTGAGAGGCTTTTCTTTAGAGATTAAGAGAAAAGATCTGGCTTGCGCCAGGATGGGACAAGAGAGTCAGGGGTGGTGCGTTGTCTAGGGGATTTATACGGAGTTGAGAGACAAAGGGCTAGGGATGCAGACCTGTCAGATGGTCCCAAAATGTTTATTTTTGAAGAGACACTAAGTTTCTTATCAGTGGGTTATTCAAAGTTAGCTTAACACAAGAAATTTACTGCTTTGATTCTTTCCCAGGATAGCCACTTTTTTATCTGGGAGCATATCAATTAAGATTGCCTGCCTTCCTCCTATACTGCTGGTGGGAATGTAAACTAGTTCAACCATTGTGGAAAGCAATATGGAGGTTCCTCAAAAAACTAAATAGAAATACCATTTGACCCAGGAATTCCACTCCTAGGAATTTACCCAAAGAATACAACTTATCAGATTCAAAAAGACATATGCACCCCTATGTTTTCCACAGCACTATTTACAATAGCCAAGAAATGGAAGCAACCTAAGTGTCCATCAGTAGATGAATGGATAAAGAAAATGTGGTACATATACACAATGGAATACTATTCAGCCATAAGAAAGAAACAAATCCTACCATTTGCAACAACATGGATGGAGCTAGAGGGTATTATGCTCAGTGAAATAAGTCAGGCAGAGAAAGACAAGTACCAAATGATTTTTCCCTCATTTGTGGAATATAACAACGAAGCAAAACTGAAGGAACCAAAATAGCAGACTCACAGACTCCAAGAAGGGACTAGCGGTTACCAAAGGGGAGGGCTAGGGAGGGTAGGTGGGGAGTCAGGGAGATGGGGATTGTGGGGTATCATGATTGGTGCACATGGTGTGTGTGTGGTCACGGGGAAGACAGTGTAGCTCAGAGAAGACAAATAGGGACTCTGTGGCATCTTACTGTACTGATGGACAGTGACTGCAATGGGGTATGGGGGGGCTCTATAATAAGGGTGAATGTAATAACCTCGTTTTTCTTGTGAAACCTTCATCCTTCATAAGAGTGTATATCAATGATATCTTAATAAAAAACTGATGGAGAAAAAAAAATCAATTGACCATAAAAAAAAAAAAGACTGCCTGTCTTGCTTCCAAGATGGGCTGAGTTACTGTTTGATTAAAATGCAATCCTAGTTTAAGATAAAATTTTTTCTAAATAAACTGGGCCTTTGAACAGGCTACAGCAAATCTTACAATGTCTTAATTGACACAGTGAAAATATAGGCTATGCTGAGATACTTTTCTTTACCTGGGGAGTATTCGAACTTCTAGGCCAAGGTGCTCCTGGCTTTTCAGTTTTAACTAATCTCACTGAAGAATGCTTATATTCCTAGTTTGATATTTTTAGAGAATTAATGTGACTCTGGCTTTGGTTAATTGTTTAACATGGAGTTTGGGCAGAAGTATTTTTCCAGAGGCCCTCATCCTACTCTGTCTAAACCCACGGTCCCTGTCTCAATAATAAAATTCGGTCATGGGGATGGTAATACAGCATGAATACAGAATAGGTAGTACAGAATGTAACCAATGATGCTGTAACATCTTCGTATGTTGATGGATAGTAACTGCAGGGTAGGGATTTAGTAATGTGTGTAACTGGTGAACCACTGTGTTGTATACTTGAAACTAATATAAGATTGTATATCAACTGTACTTCAACTTAAAAAAACAAACAAACATGGAATAATAAAGCTGGCAGTCCTGGTCTAATAGTTTACTCAAGCCTGTCAATCTCAGCTATTATATAAATTAATTCACCAGAGTTGGAGTCTCATTCATTCTTTAAACAAAGACTGCCAGTTAAAATAGATTCCAAATTAGATTGTTTATTCTTCTGTTTATCAAGGACACAAAAAGCAGGTCAGTATCATCTCCTGTAAAATTATTTTTCAGAAGTCCATTATAAAGCATTTGTTTGCTGTTTCCAATTTCTCTTTCTCTCTCTTTTTAAAAAACTTTTTATTACGGAAATTTCCAAACCAAAAATAGAGTAATATAGTGAATGCCATGTACACATCACCCAGCTTCAACAATTATCAACATTTAATAAGGCTGATCTGTGCCATCTGTGCTTCATACCCCAACACCACTTTCTCTTTGCACCTCCAAAGGATTAAGCTGAAGTAAATCCCAGATGTATCCTTTCAAGAAATACTCTTTTTTAAAAAACAATTATAACAACATTATTATGGTTTAAAGAATTCCTTAGTAACATATCCAGTCAGTGGTCAAAGTTAACCAATTGTCTTATAAATGAACCTTTACAAATAGTTAATTTGATGCTAATCTCTCTTGAATTCACTCCAAGTTTGTCCCCACCACTCGACTGAAACATATTAAGGTCACTGACGACCTACAAGTTGTTAAATAAATCAATCCTCATCTTCCTTGACATGCCCACGGCATGTGACAGCTCACTACTCCCTCCCTGAAACATTTCCATCACTCAGCTTCTGTGATACTCCTTCAGGTCTTCCTTACCAGGCTGCTGCACTGCTCCATTTCCTTTCTCTTTTGTTTCCTCCTTTTCCCTCTCACCTCTAAATGTTGAAGTGACTCGCGGCTCAATCATAGGACCCCTTCTTTTAGTCTACATTCATTCCATAGGTAATTTTTAAAAATACTTACAGTGGCCTAAAGACACTAATTTGCCCAATTCCCTGTTACCTCATGATTTAAATATCACTAAAATCTCTCAAATTTCTATTTCCATCTCAGACCTCTTTTCTGAACTACAAACTCATATATCCATGGCTTACTTGACATCTCCATCTAGGTGTCTAATAGACGTCTTAAATCTAACGTCCAAAGCTAAATTTCTGGTTCTTGTGCTGACTAACCCATCTTTGGAAATAGTGATTCCATCCATGCTTTTAGTTGCTTAGAACCAACTCTGGCATCTTCCTCAACACTCCCTTCCCTTCCATCCACCATCAAGTCCACTGGCAAATTCTGTCAGTTTTGTGCCTTATGGTATACTCAAAATCCAACTATATATCACTATTTTCACCTCTTGTTAACCACCCTAGAATAAGCCACTATCATATCATCTGATCACTGAACTAGTGTCCTAACTGGTCTATCTCCTGCTCTTTTCCCCTAGAGTCTGTTCTCAACGCAGCAGCCAGAGTAAGCCTGTTAAAACATTAAGTCAGACCCTGTCAATCTTCTGTTTAAAACTTCCCAACAGCTCCTTATCTCACACAGAGTCCTTCAAATGATCTATCAGGCTCTACATGATCCAACCTCTATACATTTTTTGCCTCTCTGGTCTCATGTCTTTCCTCTCCCTCCACTCTAGCCTCTACTCACCTCCCGTTCATAAGTACACTCTTGCCTCAGGGCATTTGCACTTGCTATTTATGTAAAATAGAAACCATATCCACCCTGGTTTATTTTTCTCCTCAGTACTTACCATTATTTGATTATATATATATATATATACATATACATATGTATATACACACACATATATAAATATATAAATTGTACTATATGATATGATATGATATGATATACACCAATAAGTAAATATCGTTTATTGCCTGCCTTTCCCCATAGGATATAAGCTCCATAAGGGTAGGACTTTGTTTTGTTCCCTTCCATGTGTCCTCAACAGTGTCTGACCCACAGGTAAATGAATTAATGGGTTTGGCTTTGCTTTTTTCATTATAGAGCTCTTGTTTTACTTGAATATGACCCTAACAGATTTCATTTTTTGTGTGCATTGTTGCAAACTCACATATCTCTTAACTGAAAAACTTCTGATATAGTTCTAACAGGACATCTCTGAAGAGTATTAGTTCTCTGTTCTCCAAGTTGAATCAAATCAATCTTACAGGACTTATTTTTCACTACCTTATTTTTTTATAGTCACTATATTTGGTATTCTTTGCAATATCTCCATAGGCTTTAAAAAGTGTTAGTAACTAAAAACCGGTCACAGTCTATGAAATGTCTGAAGCTGAGAAAATGACACCTCCTTGCCCAGATACAGATCATGTTTTCCGGGAACAGTGGTAATGGTATTCACTAAGTTCTTAATACCTTTGTTTGGGTTCAATGTTTGTCTTTGTTTACTTCTACATTTAGAAGAATACTAATTTAAAGTCATACCTGATGTTCAACTTGCCTTTGGAGTTGCATTATCCTGATTGGATCAGAGCATTTATTTGTTGATGAGTTTTTTATTTTGTGAAATACTCTTTTCTTGATCTAATTTCATTTACTTGAGTTTATTTCTATTTTGTGTATTATTAATACAGATACACATGTTTTCATTTATTACTATCACATTATATATTGCTTTGTACTCTCCCTTTATTTATTTATTTATTTATTTTATTAAGGTATCATTGATAGACACTCTTATGAAGGTTTCACAAGAAAGACAATGTGGTTATTACATTCCCCCTTATTATCGAGTCCCTCCCCATACTCCATTGCAGTCACTGTCCATCAGTGTAGTAAAATGCCACAGTCTCCCACAGTCTCTATTTCTCTTCTCTGAGCTACACTGTCTTCCTTGTGACCCCCCACACCATGTGCACCAAACATGGTACCTCACAATCCCCTTCTCCCTCCCTACTGCCTCCACCTCTCCCCTTTGGTAACCACTAGTCCGTTTTTGGAGTCTCTGAGTCTGCTGCTATTTTGTTCTTTCAGTTTTGCTTCATTGTTATACTCCACAAATGGGGGAAATCATTTGGTACTTGTCTTTCTCCGCCTGGCTTATTTCACTGAGCATAATACCCTCTAGCTCCATCCATGTTGCTGCAAATGGTACGATTTGTTTCTTTCTTATGGCTGAATAGTATTCCATTGTGTATATGTACGACCTCTTCTTTATCCATTCATCTACTGATGGACACTTAGGTTGATTTCATATCTTGGCTATTGTAAATAGTGCTGCAGTGAATATAGGGGTGCATGTGTCTTTTTGGATCTGAGACCTTGTATTCTTTGGGTAAATTCCTAGGAGTGGAATTCCTGGGTCAAATGGTATTTCTATTTTTAGCTTTTTGAGGAATTTCCATATTGCTTTCCACAATGGTAGAACTAGCTTACATTCCCACCAGCTGCATAGGAGAGTTCCCCTTTCTCTGCATCCTCACCAGCACTTGTTGTTCCTAGTCTTTTCTATGTTGGCCATCCTAACTGGTGTGAGGTGATCTCATTGTGGTTTTAATTTGCATTTCCCTGATAATTAGCAATGTGGAGCATCTTTTCATGTGCCTGTTGGCCATCTGAATTTCTTCTTTGGAGAAGTGTCTGTTCATACCCTCCACCCATTTTTTAATCGGGTTATTTGCTTTTTGGGTGTTGAAGCATGTGAGTTCTTTATATATTTTGGAATGTTAACCCCTTGTCGGATATGTCATTTATAAATATATTCTCCCATACTATAGGATGCCTTTCTGTTCTGCTGATGGTGTCCTTTTCTGTACAGAAGCTTTTTAGCATGATGTAGTCCCATTTGTTCATTTTTTATTTTGTTTACCTTGCCTGAGGAGATGCATTCAGGAAAATGTTGCTCATGTTTATATTCAAGGGATTTTTGCCTGTCCAAGGGTTTTCTTCTAAGAGTTTTATGGTTTCATGACTGACATTCAGGTCTTTGATCCATTTTGAGTTCACTTTTGTGTATGGGGTTAGACAATAATATTGTTGAAGAGGCTGTCATTTCCCCATTGTATATCCATGGCTCCTTTATTGTATATTAATTCACCATATATGCTTGGGTTTATATCTGGGCTCACTAGTCTGTTCCAGTCATCTATGTATGGGTCTGTTCTTGTGCCAGTACCAAATTGTCTTGATTACTGTGGGTTTGTAGTAGAGCTTGAAATCGGGGAGCGTAATCCCCCCAGCTTTATTTTTCCTTCTCAGGATTGCTTTGGCTATTCGGGGTCTTTTGTGGTTCCATATGAATTTTAGAACTATTTGCTCTAGTTAGTTGAAGAATGCTGTTGATATTTTGATAGGGATTGCATTAAATGTGAAGATTGCTTTAGGCAGGATGGCCATTTTGACTACATTAAATTTTCCTATCCATGAGCGCGGGATGTGTTTCCATTTATTGGTATCTTCTTTAATTTCTCTTAGGGTTGTCTTGTAGTTTTCAGGGTATAGGTCTTTCACTTCCTTGGTTAGGTGTATTCCTAGGTATTTTACTCTTCTTGATGCAATTGTGAATGGAGTTGTTTTCCTGATTTCTCTTTCTGCTAGTTCATCATTAGTGTATAGAAATACAACAGGTTTCTGTGTATTAATTTTGTATCCTGCAACTGTGCTGAATTCAAATATTAGTTCTGGTACTGTTGGAGTGGATTCTTTAGGGTTTTTTTATGCACAGTATCATGTCATCTGCAAACAAGGACTGTTTAACTTCTACCTTGCCAATCTGGATGCCTTTTATTTCTTTGTGTTGTCTGATTGCCATGGCTAGGACCTCCAGAACTATGTTGAATAAAGTGGAGAGAGTGGGCATCCTTGTTTTGTTCCTCTCACTTTACTTTTACCTTTTGTCAGTTTGGTGCATCTATTTACATTATGTAGCTGTGTTTTTTTAAGAACATGATTTTTGTTTTGCTTTTAAAACACTTTTTTTATGTTTGATCTCAGTAATTATTTTTCTGTGCTTTCTTATTTTTTTTCTTTTTTCTGCCTATCATACTGACAGATTTTTTTCTTCTTTCTAGTGATATGGAGATTTTATTCCTAACAAGCTCTAATGCCTACTAATAACTTTTGAACATATTTGTTAAAACTTTGCCAACATCTAGGTAATATCTACAGTACTCCTCTGTCTCCAAGGATTGTTATGTAGCCATATCTGGCCCCTCCCTACTTTCCTTGTAACTTCTAAAATAGAAACCTGTAATATCCAGTATTGGTGGTGCGGATTGGTGGCAGAGGTTATCCAAAACATTTTTTATTTTTATTTTTATTTTATTTTATTTTGGTATCATTAATCTACAATTACATGAAGAACATTATGTTTACTAGGCTTCCCCCTTCACCAAGTCCCCCCCACATACCCCTTCACAGTCACTGTCCATCTGCGTAGTAAGATGCTGTACAATCACTACTTGTCTTCTCTGTGTTGCATAGCCCTCCCCATGCCCCCCCTCCACACTATACATGCTAATCGTAATGCCCTCTTTCTTTTCCCCCACCCTTATCCCTCCCTTCCCTCCCGTCCTCCCCAGTCCCTTTCCCTTTGGTAATTGTTAGTCCATTCTTGGTTCTGTGATTCTACTGCTGTTCTGTTCCTTCAGTTTTCATTTGTTCTTATACTCCACATATGAGTGAAATCATTTGGTACTTGTCTTTCTCCATCTGGCTTATTTCACTGAGCATAATACCCTCTAGCTCCATCCATGTTGTTGCGAATGGTAGGATCTGATTTTTTCTTCTGGCTGAGTAATATTCCATTGTGTATATGCACCACATCTTCTTTATCCATTCATCTACGGATGGACATTTCGGTTGCTTCCATATCTTGGCTATTGTAAATAGTGCAGCGATAAACATAGGGGTGCATCTGTCTTTTTCAAACCGGAGTGCTGCATTCTTAGGATAAATTCCTAGAAGTGGAATTCCTGAATCAAATGGTATTTCTATTTTGAGCATTCTGAGGAACCTGCATACTGCTTTCCACAATGGTTGAACTAATTTACATTCCCACCAGCAGTGTAGGAGGGTTCCCCTTTCTCCACAACCTCGCCAACATTTGTTGTTATTTGTCTTTTCGATGATGGCGATTCTTACTGGTGTGAGGTGATATCTCATTGTGGTTTTAATTTGCATTTCTCTGATGACAAGTGATGTGGAGCATCTTTTCATGTGTTTGTTGGCCATCTGAATTTCTTCTTTAGAGAACTGTCTATTCAGTTCCTCTGCCCATTTTTTAATTGGATTATTTGCTTTTTGTTTGTTGAGGTGTGTGAACTCTTTATATATTTTGGATGTCAATCCTTTATCGGATTTGTCATTTATGAATATATTCTCCCATACTGTAGGATACCTTTTTGTTCTAGTGATGGTGTCCTTTGCTGTACAGAAGCTTCTTAGCTTGATATAGTCCCACTTGTTCATTTTTGCTTTTGTTTCCCTTGCCCGGGGAGATATATTCATGAAGAAGTCACTCATGTTTATGTCCATGAGATTTTTGCCTATGTTTTTTACTAAGAGTTTTATGGTTTCATGACTTATATTCAGGTCTTTGATCCATTTCGAATTTATTTTTGTGTATGGGGTTAGACAATGATCCAGTTTCATTCTCTTATATGTACCTGTCCAGTTTTGCCAGCACCGTCTGTTGAAGAGACTGTCATTTCCCCATTGTATGTTCATGGCTCCTTTATTGTATATTAATTGGCCATATATGTTTGGGTTAATGTTTGGAGTCTCTATTCTGTTCCACTGGTCTGTGGCTCTGTTCTTGTGCCAGTACCAAATTGTCTTGATTACTGTGGCTTTGTAGTAGAGCTTGAAGTTGGGGAGCGAGATCCCCCCACTTTATTCTTCCTTCTCAGGATTGCTTTGGCTATTCGGGGTCTTTGGTGTTTCCATATGAATTTTTGAACTATTTGTTTCAGTTCATTGAAGAATGCTGTTGGTATTTTGATAGGGATTGCATCGAATGTGTATATTGCTTTGGGCAGGATGGCCATTTTGACAATATTAATTCTTCCTAGCCAGGAGCATGGGATGAGTTTCCATTTGTTCGTGACCTCTTTAATTTCTCTTAATACTGAAAACTTGTAGTTTCAATACTGTAAGTTTCAGTATTATGTTGAGGTCTTTCACTTCCTTGGTTAGGTTTATTCCTAGGTATTTTATTCTCTTTGATGCTATTGTGTGAATGGAGTTGTTTTCCTAATGTCTCTTTTTATTAGTTCATTGTTAGTGTATAGGAAAGCCACTGATTTCTGTGTGTTAGTTTTGTATCCTGCAACTTTGCTGAATTCCGATATTCGTTCTAGTAGTTTTGGAGTGGAGTCTTTAGGGTTTTTTATGTACAATATCATGTCATCTGCAAATAGTGACAGTTTGACTTCTTCTTTACCAATCTGGATTCCTTGTATTTCTTTGTTTTGTCTAATTGCCTTGGCTAGGACCTCCAGTACTATGTTGAATAACACTGGGTGGGGAGAGTGGGCATCTTTGTCTTGTTCCCGATCTCAGAGGAAAAAGCTTTCAGCCTTTCACTGTTCAGTAGGATTTTGGCTGTGGGTTTACCATATATGGCCTTTATTATGTTGAGGTACCTGCCCTCTATGCCCATTTTGTTGAGAGTTTTTATCATGAATGGATGTTTAATTTTGTCGAATGCTTTTTCAGCATCTATGGAGATGATCATGTGGTTTTTGTCCTTCTTTTTGTTGATGTGGTGGATGATGTTGATGGATTTTTGAATGTTGTACCATCCTTGCATCCCTGGGATGAATCCCACTTGGTCATGGTGTATGATCCTTTTGATGTATTTTTGAATTCGGTTTGCTAATGTTTTGTTGAGTATTTTTGCATCTACGTTCATCAGGGATATTGGCCTGTAGTTTTCTTTTTTGGTGGGGTCTTTTTCTGGTTTTGGTATTAGGGTGATGTTGGCTTCATAGAATGAGTTTGGAAGTATTCCCTCCTCTTCTATTTTTTGGAAAACTTTAAGGAGAATGGGTATTATGTCTTCTCTGTATGTCTGATAAAATTCTGAGGTAAATCCTTCTGGCCCGGGGGTTTTGTTCTTGGGTAGTTTTTTGATTACTGATTCAATCTTGTTGCTGGTAATTTGTCTGTTTAGATTTTCTGTTTCATTCTGGGTCAGTCTTGGAAGGTTGTATTTTTCTAGGAAGTTGTCCATTTCTCCTAGGTTTTCCAGCTTGTTAGCATATAGGTTTTCATAGTATTCTCTAAAAATTCTTTTGTATTTCTGTGTGGTCTGTCATGATTTTTTCTTTCTTGTTTCTGATTCTGTTGATGTGTGTTGTTTCTCTTTTTCTCTTAATAAGTCTGGCTAGAGGCTTATCTATTTTGTTTTTTTTCTCAAAGAACCAGCTCTTGGTTTCATTGATTTTTTCTATTGTTTTATTCTTCTCAATTTCATTTATTTCTTCTCTGATCTTTATTATGTCCCTCATTCTGCTTACCTTTGGCCTTATTTGTTCTTCTTTTCCAATTTCGATAATTGTGACATTAGACTATTCATCTGGGATTGTTCTTCCTCCTTTAAATATGCCTGGAGTGCTACATACTTTCCTCTTAAGACTGCTTTTGCTATGTCCCACAGAAGTTGGGGCTTTGTGTTGTTGTTGTCATTTGTTTCCATATATTGCTGGATCTCCATTTTAATTTGGTCATTGATCCATTGATTATTTAGGAGCATGTTGTTAAACCTCCACGTTTTTGTGAGCCTTTTTGCTTTCTTTGTACAATTTATTTCTAGTTTTATACCTTTGCGGTCTGAAAAGTTGGTTGGTAGGATTTCGATCTTTTGGAATTTACTGAGGCTCTTTTTGTGGCCTAGTATGTGGTCTATTCTGGAGAATGTTCCATGTGCACTTGAGAATGTGTATCCTGTTGCTTTTGGATGTAGAGTTCTGTAGATGTCTATTAGGTCCATCTGTTCTATTGTGTTGTTCAGTGCTTCTGTGTCCTTACTTATTTTCTGTCTGGTGAATCTAACCATTTGAGTGAGTGGTGTGTTGAAGTCTCCCAAAATGAATGCATTGCATTCTATTTCCTCCTTTAATTCTATTAGTATTTGTTTCACATATGCTGGTGCTCCTGTATTGGGTGCATATATATTTATAATGGTTATATCCTCTCATTGGACTGAGCCCTTTATCATTATGTAATGTCCTTCTTTATCTCTTGTTACTTTCTTTGTTTTGAATTCTATTTTGTTTGATACTAGTACTGCAACAACTGCTTTTTTCTTCCTGTTGTTTGCATGAAATATCTTTTTCCATCCCTTGACTTTTAATCTGTGCAAGTTTTGGGTTTGAGGTGAGTCTCTTATAAGCAGCGTATAGATGGTTCTTGCTTTTTTATCCATTCTATTACTCTGTGTCTTTTCATTGGTGCATTCAGTCCATTTACATTTTGGGTGATTATTAAAAGTTATGTACTTTTTGCCATTGGCAGCTTTAGGTTCGTCATTACCAAAGGTTCAAGATTAGCTTCTTTACTATCTTACTGTCTAACTTAACTCACTTATTGAGCTATTATAAACACTGTCTGGTGATTCTTTATTTCTCTCCCTTCTTATTCTTCCTCCTCCATTCTTCATATGTTGGGTGTTTTGTTCTGTGCTCTTTTTAGGAGTGCTCCCTTCTAGAGCAGTCCCTCTAAGATTCCCTGTAGAGGTGGTTTGTGGGAGGCAAATTCCCTCAACTTTTGCTTGTCTGGGAATTGTTTAATCCATCCTTCATATTTAAATGATAATCGTGCTGTATACAGTATCCTTGGTTAAAGGCCCTTCTGTTTTATTGCATTAAATATATTATGCCATTCTCTTCTGGCCTGTAAGGTTTCTGTTGAGAAGTCTGATGATAGCCTGATGGGTTTTCCTTTGTAGGTGACCTTTTTTCTCTCTCTGGCTGCCTTTAATACTCTGTCCTTGTCCTTGATCTTTGCCATTATAATTATTATGTGTCTTTGTGTTGTCCTCTTTGGGTCCCTTCTCTCGGGAGTTCTGTGTGCTTCTGTAGTCTGAGCAACTATTTCCTCCCCCAGTTTGGGGAAGTTCTCAGCAATTATTTCTTCAAAGACACTTTCTGTCCCTTTTTCTCTCTCTTCTTCTGGTACCCCTATAATACAGATATTGTTCCTTTTGGATTGGTCACACAGTTCTCTTAATATTGTTTAATTCTTGGAGATCCTTTTATCTCTCTCTGCGTCCCCCACTATGCACTCCTGTTCTCTGGCTTCTATTCCATCATTGACCTCTTGCATCTTATCCATTCTGCTTATAAACCCTTCCAGAGATTGTTTCACTTCCGTAATCTCCCTCCGGATGTCATCCCTTAGCTCTTGTATATTTCTCTGCAGCTCTGTCAGCATGTTTATGATTTTTATTTTGAATTCTTTTTCAGGGAGACTGGTTAGGTCTGTCTCTGCAGATCCTCTCTCAGGTGTTGTCTGAACTATCTTGGACTGGACTAAATTTTTTTGCCTTTTCATGGTGATAGTGGTGGCTGTAGGCAGGTTGCGGGTGTGTCAGCTGGAAGAAGAAAGTCCTTTCCTGCTTGTTGGATGCCTTGCCCTGCTCCGCTTCCTGTGTCAGTTACCCGCACTCCTGGAGCAGCCCCCGGGTTAATGCCCTAAGCTGCTGTGTGTGAGGTCTCCATCAGAGCAGCACGGAGCCCTGCGGGGAGTGGCAGGCACGCCAGGTGCGGTCCTCCACAATAGTGGTGCCCCTGCTGGGCAGCTGTGTGCCAGCAGTGGCCTTTGGGTCTGGCCCGGACGGCTGTGCATTGGGCTGGGATTCTGGTTGGCTGCTGATAGTGTGGCTGCTTCCTCTGGCACTGCTGCAGGTGTGTGCAGGCCTCTCCCGCACGGACCTCTCCCGGGCTCCTCTGGTGCCACTGACGCCAGCACGCGCGAGCCGCACCCGGGCTGTTCGGTCACCACCGTGGCAGGCTCGCACGAGCCTCTCCTGGTCCCCTCTGGCGCTGCTGGTAGACGCGGTCCACTCCCAGTCCCTTCCAGCGCCGCTGCCCCTGACACGTGTTGCCACTCTCCCACTACTGGGCCGGTGTGTCGGGGTCCGCGCCAGTTGGAGGAACGACTGGCAGGCTGCTTAGTGCCATGAGGGGCTTTAGAGCTGTGCTGCCTCCCCAGGGTTTAGGGCGCCCAAAGTTCCCCGGGATTCCCAGCTACTGGCTAAGTGTGCCAGGACAACTTCGTCCAGCTGTGGGGTCCCTGTCTCTTTAAGACTTGCAGAAAGCACTCGCTTTTCTTTTGTCTCAGGGGCGCCGGTTGCAGGGACCTGCTCACAGGTTTTGCTTTTCTGTTTCTCTAATATCCAGCACCCTGTGCGCTCTGGGTGTGGATTTCTAGAGCTGGTTGTTTAGTTAGTCCTGGGCTTTCACTCCCTTCCCGTTCCAACTCCTTTCTTCCTTCCAGGTTCTGGGGTTGGGGGGTGTTCAGGTCCCACCTGGCGGCTGCTTGTATCTTACCCCCTTCGTGTGATTTTGAGTTCTCGCAGATGTAGATGTATCCTGGCTGTTGTAGTGCATCCAGTGGTGTCTCCTTTAGGAATAGTTGTATTTTTGTATTTTCATAAATATGTATGTTTTGGGGAGGAGATTTCCACTGAACTACTCACACTGCCATCTTCCCGTGATCCCCAAAGCATTTTTTAATGCTTTTCTTGATTAACAAACTGTAATGGTTTGCCAGTTTGTCTCACAGTCTTTAGGATATTAGTTAAAATTATTGATTTATCAAACCTTTTATGAGCTGCTTCCATGTGTCAGACCCTTAGCGGGTTCAGGGATTGCAAAGATTAAGACACTTTTCTATTGTTAATTAAGTAGTATGAGATAAATAAATGCACATCAGGGGAATACGAGCTTGGAAGTTGAATGAACTAAGTAGTACAGGAGAGAGCTGGAACTTCATTGGTCATTCTGAGACAGGGACCATGGGTATAGTCAGAGTAGGTTGAGGGCCTCCAGAAAAAGCATGGCAGGATATTTGCAGTCAGAGCAATGTAACTACATGCAAGGAAACCCACTACTAAAACTCTGTGTTAAACATTCAGCTCTAGAGTCACTCTTCAGTGAAATCAGTTAATATACCCCAGATAAAGAAGAGTAGCACATGTTTTCATTATGGTAATCATTTATAATCATGTGTAAGATTCACTTTAACATGCTAAAAGGCCCGGGCCTATATGCTGTCTATCCTCCTTTATATCTGATGAAGTGATTTTGCAAACTGAGCAACTAATTTAGCATGCAGGCCCAGGCATAAACAACACAGTAAAAGGCAAGAAGGATTCCACCTTAAAGATAAGATTGCATTTTAATACCCAAGAAGTTAGACGTTAGAAATTCTTTACTATTTAGCAAACAATACCTCAGCCCACCTTGGGGGCTGAGCAGGTGGCTTTGTTTCATTTGCCGCCAGACCAAGATGCTGGTATCTCAGAGAGAAATCATCAGAGCAGGAAGTTGCTTGTGTTAATTCTAAATATTCAGGGACCACTTAATAAGTCCACACCCCTAAGCTTTTTTTAATGTTCTCGAAAATCCTCAGCTGCCTAGAAACGCACCACCCCGGACTCTCTTGTCCCCTCCTGGCGTGAGCCAGGAGCTCTGTCCTTTCACGTTATCTCTAAATACAAGCCTGTACCTTGCTCTCCCACCTCTAGTGTTTGTGAAGCTCATTCTTCGACTTCGTGAACAAGAACCCCGGCATCAATTTCACCACTTTTTAAAAATGACAGTGCTCGAAGAGACACAACCACAGAACTTCATAGTTTCCTCCACAGCTTCTCTTAGTTCCCGCCAGCAGGGAACTCCACCGAAGAACGTTAACTGTAAGAAAAGAGAAGGTGGGGCCTCTTTTTTTGTGTCTGATCTGGGTCTTCCACCGCCAAACATCGCTTTATTTGGGCTGCGCCTACAACTCCCAGAACACAAGGCGGAGCACGGAGGCAGAACCAGTCGGCCGAGCCAGGTCTGTGATTAGCGGTCAGCGCTGGGCCAATTGGAAGAGTCGTTGTTAGGCGGCCCAGGAGAACCGGTCGGGAGGAAGGAGGCAAGATGGTGTTGGAAAGCACTATGGTTTGGTGAGGAGCCAGCTAGGGGCCCCGCGGGGGGAGGAGCCTTGGTCGGGGGCGCGTGTTGCGCGGAGGCCGGGAGGGCCTGGGGTGGGGGCGACGTGCCGATGGACGAGGGGCGGCTTTGGGCGCGAAGGAAGGGGCCATGCCGACTCCCTGAGTCATCCCGGGGCCTGGGGGCGAGGACAGGCTGGGGTACCCCCCATTCGCCCTGAACCTGCGGACAGCCGGTGACCAGCCGATCTCCATTCCAGCGTCGGGCCTTAAGTAGACTAGTCCCAGGTTTGTCTTTAGCCAGAGTCCTGCTTCTTGGACTCGTCGTGCTTGTCTTCGGCCCTCCTCTCCTCCCAAAACAGTGGACGTTACGAAGAGAGGTTAGGTTATAAATCCCCATTAACTCGTCTCCCAACTCCATTACCTTTCCCTGTATCATCTTCAGTAGTGCTATTTACAGATTGCTTTCTGTGTGTTGGGCAGTAATTTAATTTACCTCACTTAAACCTCAGAACACTTCAAGGTAAATATCCCTCCATTTTACAGATAGGATACCGAGTCTCAGCAATTTTAAATGACTTAACCCAAATCACAGAGCTAGTTAAGTGTTGGAGTCAAGATTTAAATCCAGGGCTATCTGACACAAAGACTCTTCCTGTCGAGCTAGCTCTCTCCATCAGTCTCAGATTTGGCCTGAGTATCCATTATGAGTTGAATTAGAAGTTAAGGACACAAATTTTTGCAAGGTGTCAAGAGTTTCTTCTAAGAGTGAGCATAGAATGTAACACAAAATGGTACACAAACACACAAGTTGCCAATTGGATGAAACAGGCACCTCTAAGAATTTTCTCTTTAGGGGGAGAATAACTTTGCCAGATAAAGTATAAGATGGCCAGTTAAATTTGAATTTCAGATACATAGTAATTTTTAATATAAAAAATAGCTATAAGTATGTCCCAAATATTGCATGGGACATGTGACTTATACTAAAAAGTTATTTCTTATTTATCTGAAATTCAAATGTAGCTGGGAGGCCTGTATTTTTATTTGCTAAATCTGGCTGCCTCTAGGAGAGAGCATATAAGGATAGAAAGAAAACAGGATTTGGTATTCAAAAGCCTGTGTGTTTTGGTACTTAACCAGCTGCATGTTCTTGAGAATGTAGTAAATCACTATTTATAAAATGGGAATAATAGTAACATGCAGTTGCCTTATAATAGCACCAGTAGGTACAATGTTTGTGATGGTGCTCTCTGTAAGCTGTGCAGCACTAAATATATATTGAGTCCTCAAAAAATAGTTTAAGAGGGACTTTGAGGGGACTTAAAAAAATGTTGAGAAGGAGAGGCCGTTAGAGGAAGGGGAAGGCATAAACAAAGCTGCTGAAGTGTAAATGCCCAAGACATATTTAGGGATTAGAAAACAGATCGGTGTGACTTGATTGAAAGGTAGATGGGATCATGTAGAAGACCAAAAATGGTTAAGCTCAGGAGGTTGAATTCTGCCCTGTGCCCTTCAGTAAAAAACTATTGAAAAAGTTCTGAGGGTAATGAAGGCAGAGCTGTATACAAAATGGCATTTAAGAATATTGATCTGATTTTATATATAGGAGGAAAGATACAGCCCAGAGAAACATATTGGTGGCCTATTTTATTTTATTTTTTATTTCTTTTTTTAAAGGTATAATTGATGTACAGTCTTATAAAGGTTTCACATGAGCAACATTGTGTTTACTACATTCACCCATATTATCAAGTTCCCCCCACTCACCCCATTACAGTCATTGTCCATCAGCATAGTAAGATGCTATAGAATCATTACTACTCTTCTCTGTGCTGTACTTCCTCCCCCATGTCTCCCCTACATTATGTGTGCTAATCATAATACCCCTCAATCCCCTTCTCCCTACCTCCCCACCTGCCCTCCCCAACCTCTTCCCTTTGTTAACCCCTAGTACCTTCTTGGAGTCTGTGAGTCTGCTGCTGTTTTGTTCCTTCAGTATTTTGATACTTGTCTTTCTCCACCTGGCTTATTTCACTGAGCATAATAGTCTAGCTCCATCCATGTTGTTGCAAATGGTAGGATTTGATTTCTTATGACTGAATAATATTCCATTGTGTATATGTACCACCTCTTCTTTATCCATTCATCTGCTGATGGACGCTTAGGTTTCTTCCATTTCTTGGCTATTGTAAATAGTGCAGCGATAAACATAGCATTGCATATGTCTTTGTGAATCTGGGATCTTGTTTTCTTTGGGTAAATTCCTAGGAGTGGAATTCCAGGGTCAAATGGTATTTCTATTTTCAGTTCTTTAAGGAACTGCCATATTGCTTTCCACAATGGTTGAACTAATTACATTCCCATCAGCAGTGTAGGAGGGTTCCCCTTTCTCCACATCCTCGCCAGCATTTGTTGTTCCTATTCTTTTCTATGTTGGCCATCCTAACTGGCGTGAGGTGATATCTCATTGTGGTTTTAATTTGCATTTCCCTGATAATTAGCGATGTGGAGCATCTTTTCACGTGCCTGTTGGCCATCTGAATTTCTTCTTTGCAGACTTATCTGTTCATCTCCTCCACCCATTTTCTAATAGGCTTATTTGCTTTTTGGGTATTTATCTTCCAAGAGTTTTATGGTTTCATGACTTAGATTCAGGTCTTTGATCCATTTTGAGTTTACTTTGTGTATGGGTATAGACAATAATCCAGTTTCATTCTCTTGAATGTAGCTGTCCAGTTTTGCCAACACCATTTGTTGAAGAGGCTGTCATTTCCCCATTGTATGTCCATGGCTCCTTTATCATATATTAATTAACCATATATGGTTGGGTTTATATCAGGGCTCGGTAGTCTGTTCCATTGGTCTATGGGTCTGTTCTTGCACCACTACCAAATTGTCTTGATTACTGTGGCTTTGTAGAAGAGCTTGAAGTTGGGGAGCGTAATTCCCCCCACTTTATTCTTCCTTCTCAGAATTGCTTTGGCTATTTGGGGTCTTTTTTGGTTCCATATACATTTTAGAACTATTTGCTCTAGTTTGTTGAAGAGTGCTGTTGGTATTTTGATAGGGATTGCATTGAATCTGTAGATTGCTTTAGGCAGGATAGCCATTTTGACAATATTAATTCTTCCTATCCATGAGCACAGGATGTATTTCCATTTATTGGTATCTTTAGTTTCTCTCATAACTGTCTTGTAATTTTCAGTGTATAGGTCTTTTACTTCCTTTGTCGGTTTGTTCCTAGGTATTCTTTTTGATGCAATTTGTGAATGGAATTGTTTTTCTTATTTCTCTTTCTGTTAGTTCATTATTAGTGTAGATGAGTGCAACAGATTTCTCTGTATTAACTTTGTATCCTGCAACGCTGCTGAATTCAGATATTAGATCTAGTAGTTTTGGAGTGGATTCTTTAGAGTTTTTTATGTAAAACATCATATCATCTGCAAATAGTGGCAGTTTAACTTCTTCCTTACCAATCTGGATGCCTTTGATTTCTTTGTATTGTCTGATTGCCATGGTTAGGACCTCCAGTACTGTCTTGAATAAAAGTGGGGAGAGTGGGCATCTGTGTCTTGTTCCCTATCATAGAGGAAAAGCTTTCAGCTTCTCACTGTTACGTATGATGTTGACTGTGGGTTTGTCATATATGGCCTTTGTTATGTTGAGGTACTTGCCCTCTATACCCATTTTGTTGAGAGTTTTTATCATGAATGGATGTTGAATTTTGTCGAATGCTTTTTCAGCATCTATGGAGATGATCATGATTTTTCTCCTTTTTGTTGATGTGGTGTATGATGTTGATGGATTTTCGAATGTTGTACCATCTTTGCATCCTTGGTGTAAATCCTACCAGTTGATCATGATGGAGGATTTCTTTTTTAAGATACTGTTGATATACACTCTTATGAAGGTTCCACATGAAAAACAATGTGGTTACTACATTCACCCATATTATCAAGTCCTCCCCCGTACTCCATTGCAGTCACTGCCCATCAGTGTAGTAAGATGCCACAGAGTGACTATTTGCCTTCACTGGGCTACACTGTCTTCCCCATAACACCTCACACCATGTGTACTAAACATAGTACCCCTCAGTCCCCTTCTCCCTCCCTCAACACCCGCCCTCCCCAACCCTCACTTTGTAACCACTAGTCCCTTCTTGGAGTCTGTGAGTCTGCTGCTGTTTTGTTCCTTCAGTTTTGCTTCGTTGTTATACCCGACAAATGAGGGAAATTTTTTGGTATTTGTCTTTCTCCGCCTGGCTTATTTCACTGAGCATAATACCCTCTAGCTCCATCCATATTGTTGAGAATGGTAGGATTTGTTTTTGTCTTATCACTGAATAATATTCCATAGGGTATATGTACCGTATCTTCTTTATCCATTCATCTACTGATGGACACTTATGTTGCTTCCATTTCTTGGCAATTGTAAATAGTGCTGTGATAAACATAGGGGTGCATATGTCTTTTTGAAACTGGGCTTCTGCATTCTTAGGGCAAATTCCTAGGAGTGGAATTTCTTGGTCAAATGGTATTGCTGTTTTAAGTTTTTTGAGGAACTTCCATACTGCTTTCCATAATGGTTGAACGAATTTACATTCCCGCCAGCAGTGTAGGAGGGTTCCCCTTTCTATTCATCCTCGCCAACATTTGTTGTTGTTTGTCTTTTGGATGGTGGCACTCCTTACTGGTGTGAGGTGATATCTCATTGGGATTTAATTTGCATTTCTCTGTTGATTAGTGTTGTGGAGCATCTTTTCATGTGCCTGTTGGCCATCTGAATTTCTTCTTTGGAGAAGTGCCTGTTCAGATCATCTGCCCTTTTTTTTTTTTTTGGTATCATTAGTCTACAATTACATGAAGGCTCCCCCCTTCACCAAGTCCCCCCCAGAAACCCCATTACAGTCACTGTCCATCAGCGTAGTAAGATGCTGTAGAATCACTACTTCTCTGTGTTGTACAGCCCTCTCCATGCCCCCCACCCACCACATTATACATGCTAATCGTAATGCCCCCTTCTTTTTCCCTGCCCTTATCCCTCCCTTCTCACCCGTCATTCCCAGTCCCTTTCCCTTTGGTAACTGTTACTCCATTCTTGGGTTCTGTGATTCTGCTGCTGTTTTGTTCCTTCAGTTTTCCTTTGTGCTTATACTCCACATATGAGTGAAATCATTTGGTACTTGTCTTTCTCCGCCTGGCTTATTTCACTGAGCGTCATACCCTCTAGCTCCATCCATGTGGTTGCAAACGGTAGGATTTGTTTTCTTCTTATGGCTGAATAAGATTCCATTGTGTTTATGTACCACATCTTCTTTATCCATTCATCTATTGATAGACACTTAGGTTGCTTCCATTTCTTGGCTATTGTAAGTAGTGCTGGCGATAAACATAGGGGTGCATCTGTCTTTTTCAAACTGGGCTGCTGCATTCTTAGGTTAAATTCCTAGAAGTGGAATTCCTGGGTCAAATGGTATTTCTATTTTGAGCTTTTTGAGGAACCTCCATACTGTTTTCCACAATGGTTGAACTAATTTGCATTCCCACCAGCAGTGTAGGAGTATTCCCCTTTCTCCACAACCTTGCCAACATTTGTTGTTGTTTGTCTTTTGGATGGTGGCGAGCCTTACTGGTGTGAGGTGATATCTCATTGGGTTTTAATTTGTATTTCTCTGTTGATTAGTGATGTGGAGCATCTTTTCATGTGTCTGTTGGCCATCTGAATTTCTTCTTTAGAGAACTATCTATTCAGCTCCTCTGCCCATTTTCTAATTGGATTATTTGCTTTTTGTTTGTTGAGGTGCATGAGCTCTTTATATATTTTGGATGTCAACCCTTTATCGAATCTTTCATTTATGAATATATTCTCCCATACTGTAGGGTACCTTTTTGTTTTACTGATGGTGTCCTTTGCTGTACAGAAGCTTTTCAGCTTGATATAATCCCACTTGTTCATTTTTGCTGTTGTTTCCCTTGCCTGGGGAGATATGTTCATGAAGAAGTCAGTCTTGTTTATGTCTAAGAGATTTTTGCCTATGTTTTCTCCTAAGAGTTTTATGGTTTCATGACTTATTTTCAGGTCTTTGATCCATTTTGAATTTACTTTTGTGTATGGGGTTAGGCAATGATCCAGTTTCATTCTCTTACATGTAGCTGTCCAGTTTTGCCAGCACCATCTGTTGAAGAGACTGTCATTTGCCCATTGCATGTCCATGGCTCGTTTATCATATATTAATTGACCATATATGTTTGGGTTAATATTTGGAGTCTCTATTCTGTTCCACTGGTCTGTGGCTCTGTTCTTGTGCCAGTACCAAATTGTCTTGATTACTATGGCTTTGTAGTAGAGTTTGAAGTTGGGGAGCGAGATCCCCCCCCACTTTATTCTTCCTTCTCAGGATTGCTTTGGCTATTCGGGGTCTTTGGTGTTTCCATATGAATTTTTGAACTATTTGTTCCAGTTCATTGAAGAATGCTGTTGGTATTTTGATAGGGATTGCATCGAATGTGTATATTACTTTGGGCAGGATGGCCATTTTGGCAATATTAATTCTTCTTAGCCAGGAGCATGGAATGAGTTTCCATTTGTTAGTGTCGTCTTTAATTTCTCTTAAGACTGTCTTATAGTTTTCAGGGTATAGGTCTTTCACTTCCTTGGTTAGGTTTATTCCTGGGTATTTTATTCTTTTTGATGCTATTGTGAATGGAATTGTTTTCCTGATTTCTCTTTCTGTTAGTTTATTGTTAGTGTATAGGAAAGCCACTGATTTCTGTGTGTTAATTTTGTATCCTGCAACTTTGCTGAATTCCGATATTAGTTCCAGTAGTTTTGGAGTGGAGTCTTTAGGGTTTTTTATGTACAATATCATGTCATCTGCAAATAGTGACAGTTTAACTTCTTTACCAATCTGGATTCCTTGTATTTCTTTGTTTTGTCTAATTGCTGTTGCTAGGACCTCCAGTACTATGTTGAATAATGGTGGGGAGAGTGGGCATCCCTGTCTTGTTCCCAGTCTCAGAGGAAAAGCTTTCAGCTTCTTGCTGTTCAGTATGATGTTGGCTGTGGGTTTATCATATATGGCCTTTATTATGTTGAGGTACTTGCCCTCTATACCCATTTTGTTGAGAGTTTTTATCATGAATGGATGTTTAATTTTGTCGAATGCTTTTTCAGCATCTATGGAGATGATCATGTGGTTTTTGTCCTCCTTTTTTTGTTGATGTGGTAGATGATGTTGATGGACTTTCGAATGTTGTACCATCCTTGCATCCCTGGAATGAATCCCACTTGATCATGGTGTATGATCCTTTTGATGTATTTTTGAATTCGTTTTTCTAATATTTTGTTAAGTATTTTTGCATTTACGTTCATCAGGGATATTGGTCTGTAGTTTTCTTTTTTGGTGGGGTCTTTGCCTGGTTTTGGTATTAGGGTGATGTTGGCTTCATAGAATGAGTTTGGGAGTATTCCCTCCTCTTCTATTTTTTTGAAAACTTTAAGGAGAATGGGTATTAAGTCTTATCGGATAAAATTCTGAGGTAAATCCATCTCGCCCCGGGGTTGTGTTCTTGGGTAGTTTTTTGATTACCACTTCAATTTTGTTGCTGGTGATTAGTTTGTTTAGATTTTCTGTTTCTTCCTTGGTCAGTCTTGGAAGATTGTATTTTCGTAGGAAGTTGTCCGTTTCTCCTAGGTTTCCCAGCTTGTTAGCCTATAGGTTTTCATAGTATTGTCTAATAATTCTTTGTATTTCTGTGTTGTCTGTCGTGATTTTTCCTTTCTCGTTTCTGATTCTGTTGATGTGCGTTGTTTCTCTTTTTCTCTTAATAAGTCTGGCTAGAGACTCATCTATTTTGTTTATTTTCTCAGAGAACCAGCTCTTGGTTTCATTGATTTTTTTCTATTGTTTTATTCTTCTCAATTTTATTTATTTCTTCTGTGATCTTTACTGTGTCCCTCCTTCAGTTGACTTTAGTTCTCATTTGTTCTTCTTTTTCCAGTTTCGATAGTTGTGACGTTAGACTATTCATTTGGGATTGTTCTTCCTTCTTTAAATATGCCTGAATTGCTATATACTTTCCTCTGAAGACTGCTTTTGCTGCATCCCACAGAAGTTGGGGCTTTGTGTTGTTGTTGTCATTTGTTTCCATATATTGCTGGATCTCCATTTTAATTTGGTCATTGATCCATTGATTATTTAGGAGCATGTTGTTAAACCTCCACGTTTTTGTGAGCCTTTTTGCTTTCTTTGTACAATTTATTTCTAGTTTTATACCTTTGCGGTCTGAAAAGTTGGTTGGTAGGATTTCGATCTTTTGGAATTTACTGAGGCTCTTTTTGTGGCCTAGTATGTGGTCTATTCTGGAGAATGTTCCATGTGCACTTGAGAATGTGTATCCTGTTGCTTTTGGATGTAGAGTTCTGTAGATGTCTATTAGGTCCATCTGTTCTATTGTGTTGTTCAGTGCTTCTGTGTCCTTACTTATTTTCTGTCTGGTGAATCTAACCATTTGAGTGAGTGGTGTGTTGAAGTCTCCCAAAATGAATGCATTGCATTCTATTTCCTCCTTTAATTCTATTAGTATTTGTTTCACATATGCTGGTGCTCCTGTATTGGGTGCATATATATTTATAATGGTTATATCCTCTCATTGGACTGAGCCCTTTATCATTATGTAATGTCCTTCTTTATCTCTTGTTACTTTCTTTGTTTTGAATTCTATTTTGTTTGATACTAGTACTGCAACAACTGCTTTTTTCTTCCTGTTGTTTGCATGAAATATCTTTTTCCATCCCTTGACTTTTAATCTGTGCAAGTTTTGGGTTTGAGGTGAGTCTCTTATAAGCAGCGTATAGATGGTTCTTGCTTTTTTATCCATTCTATTACTCTGTGTCTTTTCATTGGTGCATTCAGTCCATTTACATTTTGGGTGATTATTAAAAGTTATGTACTTTTTGCCATTGGCAGCTTTAGGTTCGTCATTACCAAAGGTTCAAGATTAGCTTCTTTACTATCTTACTGTCTAACTTAACTCACTTATTGAGCTATTATAAACACTGTCTGGTGATTCTTTATTTCTCTCCCTTCTTATTCTTCCTCCTCCATTCTTCTTATGTTGGGTGCTTTGTTCTGTGCTCTTTTGTGTTTCCTTTGACTGCCTTTGTGGGTAGTTGATTTTATTTTTTGCCTTTAGTTAGTATTTGGTTGGTCTGCTTTCTTTGCTGTGGTTTTATTTTCTCTGGTGACATCTATTTAGCCGTAGGAGTGCTCCCATCTAGAGCATTCCGTCTAGAATACCCTGTAGTGGTGGTTTGTGGGAGGCAAATTCCCTCAACTTTTGCTTGTCTGGGAATTGTTTAATCCCTCCATATTTAAATGATAATCATGCTGCATACAATTTTCTTGGTTCAAGGCACTTCTGCTTCATTGCATTAAATGTCTCATGCCATTCTCTTCTGGCCTGTAAGGTTTCTGTTGAGAAGTCTGATTATAGCCTGATGGGTTTTCCTTTGTAGGTGACCTTTTCTCTCTCTCTGGCTGCCTTTAGTACTCTGTCTTTGTCCTTGATCTTTGCCATTTTAATTATTATGTGTCTTGGTGTTGTCCTCTGTGGGTCCCTTATGTTGGGAGTTCTGTGTGCTTCTGTGGTCTGAGCGACTATTTCCTCCCCCAGTTTGGGGAAGTTTTCAGGAATTATTTCTTCAAAGACACTTTCTATCCCTTTTTCTCTCTCTTCTTCTGATACTCCTATAATGCGAATATTGTTCTGTTTGAATTGGTCACACAGTTCTCTTAATATTCTTTAATTCCTGGAAATCCTTTTATCTCTCTCTGCTTCAGCTTCTCTGCATTCCTTTTCTCTGATTTCTATTCCATTAACGGCCTCTTGCACCTCGTCCAGTCTGCTTTGAGTTCTTCCAGAGATTGTTTTATATCTGTATTCTCCCTCTCTACATGCTCCTTTAGCCCTTGCATATTTCTCTGCAGATTCATCCGCATGGCTATGACCTTTATTTTGAATTCTTTTTCGGGCAGATTGGTTAGGTCCATGTCCCCAGGCCCTCCTCTAGAGGCCAGGGGTTGTCTGGACTATTTTGGACTGGACTAAATTCTTCTGCCTTTTCATGGCGATAGAGGTAGCTGTAGGCAGGTAGCGCATGTTTCAGCTGGTAGAAGAAAGTGCTTTCCTTCTTGCTGGTCGCCTTTCCCTTCTCTGCTGCCTGTGTCAGTTACCTGCATTCCTGGAGCAACCTCCGGGTTAATCCTCTAAGCTGCTGTTGGCAGGGTCTCTGTCAGAGTAGCGCAAAGCCCTGCTGGGAGTGGCAGGCACGCCGGGTGCGCTCTCCTGCAAAAGCAGTGCCCCTGCCAGGCAGCTGTGTGCTAGCAATGGCCTTTGGGTCTCGCCCGGGTGGCTGTGCGCCGGGCTTAGTTCTGGGTGGCTGCTGGTGGTGCGGCTGCTCCTGAGCTTCTCCTCCACCGCCACCACTGGCTCCCGTGGGCTGCTCCCAGGCCCCTCTGGTGCTGCTGCCAGTGGCGCGCGCGGGCTGCTTGGTTGCCGCCGCCGCAGGCTAGTACGGACCTCTCCTGGGCCCCTCTGGCGCCCCTGCCAGTGCGTGCAGGCTGCTCCCGGGCCACTCAGTTGCTGCCACTGCGGGCTTGCATGGGCTGCTCCTGGGCCCCTCTGGTGCCACTGCCGCTGGTGCGCACGGGCTCCCTGTCCCGTCTGGCACCGCCGCCGTGGGTTTGCGCGGGCCGCTTTGTTGCTGCTGCTGCCGGCTCACGCGTATTCGTCCTGGGCCACTAGGGCGCACCTGCCACAGGTTCGCGTGAGGCAGTCGGTCGCCACCACTGGCAGCTCACGCATGCCGGCCCTAGGCTGTTCGGCTGCAGCAGGCTTGCGCGGGCCACTCCCGGGCCACTCTGGCACCTCTGCCCCTGTTGCACGCTGCCACTCTCCCACTACTGGGCTGGTGTGTAGGGGTCCACGCTAGTTGGAGGAATGACTTGCAGGCTGCTTATCACCGTGAGGGGCTTCAGAGCTGCGCTGCCACCCTGGGGGTTATGTCGCCTAGAGTTTCCTGGGATTCCCAATTGCTGGGCTGGGTGTGCCAGGACACTTCGTCCAGCTGTGGGTCCCTGTCCCTTTAAGACTTGCAAAAAGCACTTGCTTTTCTTTTGTCTCAGGGTGCCGGTTGCGGGGACCTGCTCACAGGTTTTGCTTTTCCGTTTCTCTAATATCCAGCACCCCGTGAACCTTGTGTCTGCGCTCCAGGTACGGATTTCTAGAACTGGTTGTTTAGCAGTCCTTGGCTTTCACTCCCTCCCCGCTCCAACTCCTTTCTTCCCATCGGGGTCTGGGGTTGGGGGGCGTTCAGGTCCCTCTGGGCTGCGGGTTGTATCTTACCCCTTCGTGTGATGCTGAGTTCTCGCAGATGTAGATGTAGTCTGGCTCTTGTACTGTATCCACTGGTGTCTCTTTTAGGAATAGTTGTATTTGTTGTATTTTCAAAAATATGTATGTTTTTGGGAGGAGATTTCCACTGAACTACTCATGCCACCATCTTGGCTCCCCCTCCTTCTGCCCATTTTTAATTGGATTATTTGCTTTTTGTTTGTTGAGGTACGTAAGTTCTTTATATATTTTGGAAGTCAACCCCTTATCGTATCTGTCATTTATGAATATATTCTCCCATACTGTAGGATGCCTTTTTGTTCTACTGATGGTGTCTTTTGCTGTACAATAGCTTTTTAGTTTAACATAGTCCCACTTGTTCACTTTTCTTTCCCTTGCCAGGGGAGATATGTTCATGAAGAAGTTGCTTGTGTTCATGTCCAAGAGATTTTTGCCTATGTTTTTTTCTAAGAGTTTTATGGTTTCAGGACTTACGTTCAGGTCTTTGATCCATTTTGAGTTTACTTTTGTGTATGGGGTTAGACTTGTCCAGTTTCATTGTCTTACATGTAGCTGTCCAGTTTTGCCAACACCAGCTGTTGAAGGGGCTGTCATTTCCCCATTGTATATCCATGGCTCCTTTATCGTATATTAACTGACCATATATGCTTGGGTTAATATCTGGAGTCTCTGTTCTGTTCCACTGGTCTGTGGCTCTGTTCTTGTGCCAGTACCAAATTGTCTTGAGTACTGTGGCTTTGTAGTAGAGCTTGAAGTTGGGAGGCAACATCCCCCCTGCTTTATTCTTGCTTCTCAGGATTGCTTTGGCTATTCGGGGTCTTTTGTGGTTCCATATGAATTTTAGAACTATTTGCTCTAGATTGTTGAAGAGTGCTGTTCGTATTTTGATAGGGATTGCATTGAATCTGTAGATTGCTTTTGGCAGGATGGCCATTTTGACAATATTAATTCTTCCTATCCATGAGCATGGGATGTGTTTCCATTTATTGCTGTCTTCTTTAATTTCTCTCATGAGTGTCTTGTAGTTTTCAGAATATAGGTCTTTTACTTCCTTTGTTAGGTTTATTCCTAGGTGTTTTATTCTTTTTGATGCAATTGTGAATGGAATTATTCTCCTGATTTCTAATTTTTGCTAGTTCATCGTTAGTGTATAGGAATGCAAGATTTCTGTGTATTGTATCCTGCAGCTTTGCTGAATTCATATATTACATCTAGTAAGTTTGGAGTGGATTCTTTAGGGATGAATGATCTTTTTTATGTATTTTTGAATTTGGTTTTGCTAAATATTTTGTTGAGTATTTTTGCATGTATGTTCATCAGAGATGTTGGTCTCTTTTTTTTGTGGTGTCTTTGCTTGGTTTTGATATTAGAGTGATGTTGGCTTCATAGAATAAGTTTGGAAGTATTCCTTCCTCTTCTACTTTTTGGAAAACCTTAAGGAGGATGGGTATTAGGTCTTATCTAAAATATGTAATTCAGCAGTGAAGCCATCTGGTATGGGGGTATCGTTGGCCTATTTTAATAGCCTAGGCACAGAATAGTAATGAGAGTCACTCCTTTTTTCTTTAGGGCCTCATGCTTTGCTGTGCATCAGAATTTTATGGAGCAGTTTTTTAAAAATTCCATGTATTTGATTCTGTTTTTGATCTGCTGAGGCGGAATCTCAGCTAGGAAGTTGAGGCATCTGCATTCTTTGATTAGATGAAGACTTTATGGAATAGCTGTGTAATATTATAAGACTTTATTTTGATTTTCATTTTTGTTGGAGGAAAATTACATACCATCAAGGAAACAAATTCACAAGAAAAAAGTCCATTCGTAGAATTCAAAACTGGGAAAACTAAACATTGTGTTTTTTAGGGCTGCATACATGTTAAGGCGTCTGTGTTTTTACCACCACCGCCACTACCAGCACCCTCTCTGTGGTTCTGATGCACAAGAGTGTTAGAACTACTGCCGTGTTTGCCCCTGTCCCTTCTCCCTGCCTCTCAAGTCCCCTTTCTTACTCTGACATCTTTCTTCCAGCCTTCATCCATCTGCCGCTCTTGCCCACAACCCTTGTACTTAGTAGCCATTCCATCTGGACAATCCTCAGAGCCTCCCTTGTTCCTGTATTTGAACTCAACCACTGTATTTCAAAATGGAGAAGCAGTTACTTCCCTGCTGGGTGAATAAATGGAAACAGTGTATTAGGGGAAAAAGAATATAATGCAAGGTCAGCAGAGTCAGCCCTTGACCTCCTTTAATTTACATAGATTGTAAGAAAGTTAACTCAACTAGTTTGTATTTCATACTTACTGTTGTGCCCTGTGCTAAGTATACTTCCATGCATTTCATCCTCATAGCAATCCCTGTAGGAGTAAATACAATAAAACCCACTTTATGGATGAGGTAACTGGCCATTAGAGAAATGAAGCAACTTCTTCAGGATCATAGAATTAATAATTAGCAGAGTGGAAATTTGAACCAGAGCCTGAACACTGCCCTTTACTCCCTTATCTACTTATCTTTCAGTAGCTTCTTAATTACTTCTCTCATTATTTTTGGTTTGTATTTACTGCCAGGCAAAGCATAGTAAAGAAAAATTTGTCCCGAAGCCCATATTGTTGACTAATAGATGTCTCCGATAGGGCACTGCTTCCTTCCATCTCATTGGCTGTGAGAGTTCTAAGTGATCTCTGGTCATCAAGAACTGATCCTGTTCTGGGGCTTCATAACCTGTTCACTTAGCTGCCTTCTTTTGGTTTCTGGGAAGCTGGAGCTTGTATTTCATATTACCTGGGTTCTTGTAGACTGTGAGAAATTGCAGGGATAAAAGACATGAGATCTCAAATCCATGAAACCTCATTTTTGCAGTCGAGTCCAGCAGCCAAAGCTGTTATACATTTAACCAGATGGTGGTATTGTGCTTTCCTGCACATAGTGCTGCCAAGTGTGTGTTACTTTATAAATATTCCCTGCCTTTGGAGTACTCCTATTTTAATTGCAGACTTAGAATATTCATCCGTGACAGTGCTTAGTCACAGTTACATTCAGTTTATAAGAAGGTGATTGTGGTACATCAGTGAAGCACAACCTTCTGTGCTTATTACCAGAATCCCTTGTGGAGTGGAGGCTTAAAACTTTTTTACTCCTTTTGTCATTTTGAATCAGTAAGTCCAGGGTAAGGCTTGGCAACCTGTTTTTGTTTGTTTTTTAAGTTGCAGGAGATTTTATTTCATGAAGACTGAGAGCTGTTGCCCTACATGACAATGGCCCTCACAGGAGAGGGCTTGAAGGGGGATGGGAGTCCCTGGGATTGGAGAGAATGTCTCAGAGAGATCCTACACTATGTCTTCTCTTTCCTCCTCACTCCTAATCTACAGTGTGGACAACAGTGAGTATATGCGGAATGGGGACTTCTTACCTACCCGGCTGCAGGCCCAACAGGATGCCGTCAACATTGTATGTCACTCCAAGACCCGCAGTAACCCTGAGAACAACGTGGGCCTCATCACACTGGCCAAGTATATGGACAGGGTGGGTGGGGGCTTGGTAGGTGGGTCGGGGGTTTCCGACATGTGGCCTGCCTTATCCAGGCTGCTTTCCATTTGTAGATTCCACAAGGCTGCTTTTGCCTATCATCTTCCTAGACTACCTTGTTCACTATTCAGTATAAATATAAATAGCAACTTGTTTTTAATATTTACCCGAATTTAATGCAGTTTGAAGCTCTGTCAGGTAAAATTTCACAGTGTATTTTAAAGTCAGTGAAAAGTAATTTTGGATTAGAGCCCCAGGGCCTGTATCACACTTCCTGTTACCCCGGAAATGATTTGTTTTAGGGTCTGATCAAATGAGTAACCTCCCATTCCAGTATACATGTTGTTAGCTGGAAAATGGGTCTAGAAATGGAGAAGGTTGGGGAGTTCTAAAGCAGCATCCAGCTCTTGTGGAGGATACTCGGTCCTGGGAGCACGAACAAATGAGAGGGGGATGCTAAGGGGAATCTGGAGGAAGAGGACAAGTTTCTCAAAAAGTCAGCCACATATTTCCTGCTTTGTATACCAAACTCTAGGTGTTATTTTCAGTTTTACTGAGACATAATTGACATACACCTTTGTGTGAGTTTTAAGGTGTACATCATAATGATGTATGTATATATTGTGAAATGATCACCACAGTCAGTTTACTTAACATTCATGTCTCACATAGTTACAAGTGTTTTTTTCCTTGTGATGCAAACTTTTAAGGTCTACTCTCCAAACACTAAATGTTTGATTAAGAAAATTAGAGATTACAGTTATTATCCAGGTCTCTAAAGAAAAGATGATTCAAACACGGTTTGGAGGCACTTCTCCTGACCTGAACTCCATGTTCCAGTGACTGTGAAGTGCTGACCACCCTCACCCCTGACACTGGCCGCATCCTGTCCAAGCTCCACACTGTCCAACCCAAGGGCAAGATCACCTTCTGCACTGGCATCCGTGTGGCCCATGTGAGTCCTGGGACCCTCTGATTGCTCCCTCTCACTCTGAGGTTCTGCCTCCAATGTTATGCATTTCTTCCCTAGAATCTTGAGATAGAACCAGAGCAGAGGAGAGATGACCCAGAGAAAGGAGCAGAAAGGATGTGGTGGGATGGGTTCCTGGGATTGGTGAGGATTGTGAGGGGAAAAATGGACTTGAGAATGAACCCCCCTTCCTTATCCACAGGCAGATGCAGCAAGAAGGGAAGGCTGGAGGAGGGGGTTTAGACCTTGTGTGAGTACGACAGTAGACTTGAGGTACATAGAAACCATAAGAAAAAAAAAAAACAGTGATAGAGGAAAGAGCTGGGTGATTCCTCTGGCTGACCCTGAAAACTTCCTCCCCTTTATTAGCTGGCTCTGAAGCACCGACAAGGCAAGAATCACAAGATGCGCGTCATTGCCTTCGTGGGAAGCCCTGTGGAGGACAGTGAGAAGGAGGTGAGTCCAGGTGGCAGCTGGGGACTTGGGGCAACATGGGTTGGGAGTGGGGTGTTTCAGGTCTTAGGAGAGCCTGACAGAGGCCCTGGGTTCACCAGCTTGGAGAGGGGTGGATATGCAGCACTCAGTGTTTCTGTTGGGGACCTTGGGGAGGTCAGCCAGTTTCCGTATGCTTTTGTGAGATGTGTCATTTCCCTTAATAGTGTAGAACAGATTTCCTCATTTCTCTCCCCTTCTTCCCAGCTGGTGAAACTGGCTAAACGCCTCAAGAAGGAGAAAGTTAATGTTGACATTATCAATTTTGGGGAAGAGGTGAGTAAGGATTGGTTGAGGGCATTGACTTGATTTGGTTAAAAGCAGAAAACAGTCCTTACCCAGAGGAGTGCCTGCACTTTGAGAGTGTAGCTGCAGACAAGAACTGAAATGGCAACAAATGGGGAGCAAGGCAGGAAGGAGAGCCTCCTGTGTTCTTCTTCCCCCAGGAGGTGAACACAGAAAAGCTGACAGCCTTTGTAAACACACTGAATGGAAAAGATGGAACTGGTTCTCATCTGGTGACAGTACCTCCTGGGCCCAGTTTGGCTGACGCCCTCATTAGTTCTCCGATTCTGGCTGGTGAGGGTGGTGCCATACTGGGTCTTGGTGCCAGTGACTTTGAATTTGGAGTGGATCCCAGTGCCGATCCAGAGCTGGCCTTGGTGAGCAAACGTTGACCTCAGGTAGAGCCCAAGGGTCTGTCTTTGTCCTCCTCTACTGGTGCCCACACATCACATAGCTTCCCTTGGGCTAGACAGTCCCAAATCCCTCGCTCATTTTCCTAGACCCCCTTTTGGACCCTCTTCCCCAAAATTGTGATCTCCAGGGGTGCCAATGTCAGATTCTCTCGTTTGCACCCCCATATACGTAAATCATAAGTTGCCCCTTTCGATATCCCTTTTCCACCCCTCAGCCTACTTCCCCATTGCCCAGCAGCGGTGAGGGTAGGAGAAAGTCTGACCTTACCCTGCCCTTCGCCAGGCCCTTCGTGTTTCTATGGAAGAGCAGCGGCAGCGGCAGGAGGAGGAGGCGCGGCGGGCGGCTGCAGCCTCTGCTGCTGAGGCTGGGATCGTCACCCCTGGGACTGAAGGTACAAGAGGTGGAGTCTGCAGTTCTGGGGCCACAGGATGCTCGGTGGAAGCGGTACTGACTGGAGTGGGCACGGGGGGGTCTGGCAGCTGAGGAACCAGTTCGTGGGTGGGCCTGTGTGGGACATCCCATCAGCTCTACCCTGCCACCTCTTCCTTTTCGCAGACTCAGACGATGCCCTGCTGAAGATGACCATCAACCAGCAGGAGTTTGGCCGCACTGGGCTCCCCGACTTGAGCAGTATGACCGAGGAGGAGCAGATTGCATACGCCATGCAGATGTCCCTGCAGGGTGCAGGTGAGCCAGGGCCTGGGTGCTGGATCTCAGGCAGAGAGGTGGGCGTGGGGAAGTGGAACTGAACAGACCCACTTCTTTTCCTCAGAGTTTGGCCAGGCAGAAGCATCTGACATTGATGCCAGTTCCGCCATGGACACATCTGAGCCTGCCAAGGTGAGGGCTAGGGATGACTGCTGACCCCTGTTAGGCTTAAAATCCTCTTGTGTTTAGGTCGTTAGCCACTAGGCCTGGTACCAATCTTCTCAGGGTTTCATAAATGAGCTCTTTAAGGAGCAGAGGGAAAGAAACACATAGATGTACCTTCTGTGTAGGTAAACCCTGTTAAGGCAATGGAATGCTGATGGTCGGATTTGGAGCAGTGTCCTAGTATTCCATAGTTTCCCTTCCTGTGTGGTAGCAACAGTCTGGACAGTTCTTTAGAACTTCTTTCCAGGAGAGTGATAGCAGGAACTAAATGTGGTGGTGCTTCTTTTTACCCTCTGAGCTCAGGAAGCAGAGTTCCCAGTTTTCTTCTCTACTGGTCGGCAATAAGTGTTTGCATTCGTACCATGTAGAGGCCCTGGGTATTTTCCTGAATTGTCCTTCCTGCGCCCGGCCAGAGTTGCCCCCACCCCTGAACAGGTGAGGTGCAGAAACGGGCTCAGGTGGCAGCATGCTCTGCCTCCTCCTCACCCTTGCTGGATCCCTGCCTGGCTGCCCTCACCCCAAGCTGACACTACCCCATTCCAGGAAGAGGACGACTATGATGTGATGCAGGACCCTGAGTTCCTTCAGAGTGTCCTGGAGAATCTTCCTGGCGTGGATCCCAACAATGAGGCCATTCGGAATGCCATGGGCTCCCTGGCCTCCCAGGCCACCAAGGATGGCAAGAAGGAAAAGAAGGAGGAGGACAAGAAATGAGACTGGGCCTGCTTGGGTGGCTGCATGGGGTGGGGTGGGATGGAGGGTTAGATACATTATCTGTAACCATTACTGCCTAAATAAAGCTTGGCAACTTTTTTTTTTTTTTTTGCTTTTTTGCTTCTAACTGGTAGCTTTGATTGTTGAGAGTTGGGGAAGAAGAACATGGCGTGAAGGAGAGCATTCCCTCTCGAGTTCCGCGTTCCCTCTGATAGCTGGCCTCTCGATCCTGAATCGCTCCCCTGCTTCCCGTCTGCATCCATGACAGGCTCTGCTTGCATGTGTACTGCCCCGGGATTTCACTTTCTCATTACTTTGCTGAGATTCACTTAATTCACTGGGACCACAGAAGTGAATAGAAAACAGGCTTATAAGATGTGTCATTTGGGGACATATCTTTGTCTCTCCAAATGTGGCCTTTGGGGACTCAGCCTAGGGCTGGGCCCCCATATAAATGAGCGATCACAGACCAAAAAGTGCCCAGAGAACCACAAATGCACTGTGGGAACAGGACAAAGACCAAACTCACAGCCTCTGTGAAGGCTCCTGGAGGTGACATCTGAGCCCTCAGACAGGCAAAAAGTCCATCAGCTGCTGGAAGGGATGAGATGTTCCCAGTCAGTAGGCTCAGTGTGGGCTGATAGCAGAGAGGTGCTTTGGAGGAACCAAGTAGCTTTCTTGAACCCACCTCTACATCCTCAAGAGATAACTATCAACCAGATTTTACATTTATCACTTTTTCCCTTCATAGTTTTTCATGTACAGACTAAGCCAGAATTTGTTTAGTTGTGCTTGTTTTTGACCTTTATAAAATATAGTTGTATACTGTGAGACTTCTGGGACTTGCTTTTTTAACAAACATTTTATTTCTGAGGTTCCTCAAAATTGTTGCATGTAGCCGTTTTTCATTCATGTTTCATGGTTGTATAGTATTACATACTGTGAAAATACCAAAATCCGTGCATTTTCCTGTTGATGAGCTTTTGCATTGTTTCCCTTGATTTTTCTGTTCTCAATGGTTACAGTGGAGATTTTTGAACATCTCTCCTGGTGCACTTGGGCAAGGGGTTCTGTAGGCTTCTTTACAGGACTATGCTGAATAGTTGTTCCTAGTGGTGTACGAGTTTGTACTCCCTTCTACAGTCCCCATATAAATGGATTTGTTCTCTAGTTTCAGTTAGTATAATCAGTTGTCCGGAAGCAGATGATCATCCTGACTACTGTCAGGTAAATAGCAACACCGACACAAGGCCTACGTCATTCACCTTACTTCATCTCATCAGGTAGGCATTGTATTATCTCACATCATCAAAAGAAGGATGAGTAGAGTAGAGTAAGGTATTTTGAGAGGCCACATTCATATAACTTACTCCAGTATATTGTTACAACTTTTATTGTTAATTTCCTACTGTGCTGAATTTATAATTGAAATGTTATCATAGGTATGTATTGGAAAAAAACAGTGTATATAGGGTTTGGTACTATCCTTGGTTTCAGGTATCCACTGGGGGGCTTGTATAAGAATTCCTACTGACCACATCCTTTCCAGGCCTTGGTATCATTAAGACTTACTAATTTCTGCCAACCTAGTGAGGATAAAATAATAATGGATTGTTGTCTTGATCTGCATTTCCCTGAGTTCTAATGAGATGGATCATCTTTTCAAAATATGTAAGGTTTTCATAATAAGATATTTGTGTTTCAGTTTTTGTGAAATGTCTCTTCATGTCTTCTGTCCATTTTTCTATTGGGTTATCTTTACTGATGTTTTGTAGTTCTTATTCTTGATACCAAATCATCATTGGTTTTATATATATATATATATATATATATATATATATATAGGAAATATATTCTCCCTATTTATGGCTTCTTATTTTACTTTTCAAAAGGTGTCCTTCAGAGAACAAAGTTCTTAATTTAATGTCTAATACCTCAGTCTTTTCTTTCAAGGTTAAAGTTTTATGGTTTTTTTAAAAATCTAGAATCCATTTTTACATATATTGAGATAGGGATTCACTTTCAGTTCTGTAATGTGGAGCCATTGTTACAGCATTGTTTATTGGAAAACCCCTCTTTCCTCAGTGATCTTCACTATTACTTCTGCCTGGACCCACTTTCCATGAATTTCATTTCCAGCACCACAAAGTCAGACCTTAAAGCCTGAACATAAACAAGTTCCACAAAATGAAACTAGAAGATGTACTGTTTCTGAATAATGAATTTGTAGATTGTAGATAGTTGTGTCTAAATTTTTTGGGAGACTAATTATTAAAATATTACTTGAAAGAAGTGGCCCATCATCTAGGGCTTGGGAATCTTTTTATAGGTGTTAGTTATATAAAGGTATCGGTCACTGTGGCTTCCCTGGGCCTGGATGTGGCTGCCCAAGCAGAACCACATTCTGGCAGAGTCTGCTCATCAGGCTGTGGCAGGACTTAACATTCCAGTGTCCTAGTCCTCCGCATGCCAGCCAGGTGACCAGTGTTCAGGAGGACGCCGCCGCCAACACCTCGACCTCTTGTGTTAATCATCACATTCATTCATTCTGTCATCACAGCTTATTCTTTTACACTTACCCCCTGAATTGTGTCCAACTTCAGAAATGCTCCTCACTGAAGTCAAACACTCACTAGGCTTATAGACCCCTGTGTTGGCAGCTTTCCCACTTTGATATTCTCTACACACTTTCCAACAGTACTGTGAAGGAATATGATGCTCTGGCAATTCTACTGTAGGAATTTAAATAATCAAAAGAAGCACCAAAGACCTAAGTATAAAAGTATTGAAAAATTGGAAACAACCTGATATCAACAATTATGTTACATTAATACAGAATAATACACTATCATTAAATTTTGGAAGACCATTTAATGACATTAGATATATGATTATGATATTAGCAAATGCGTACATAACAATGTGCCAAGGACTGTCCTAAATGCTTTACATGTTTTAAATTACTTAGTTTTCACAGCAATCCTATGTTGTAGCTATAGCATTATTAATCCTATTTAACAAAAAAGAAACAAACCTGATGAAGCTAGGTAGCTTGATTCTGATGGTGTGGTCCACAAACCCCTGAGGATCCCCAAGACCCTTTCAGGTGTTTTGTGAGGTCGAGACTATCTTCATAATACTAAGATATTTGCTTCTTCTACCGTGTTGGCATTTGCACTGATGGAAAAGCGGTGGGGGTAAAACTGCTCATACCTTAGCATAATTTCAAGGCAAAGCACCAAATTATACCTGTGGTACTCTTCACCCCCATATACTCATGGTTTATAAAAACAAAAACAAAAAACTGTCCTTGCTGAAGCAGCAAAACATAACAATTTTATTAAATCAACCATTGAGTACATGTCTTAATATTTTCCAAGGTAAACTGGAAACTACGCAGAGCATTTTTGCTGTGTACTGGAGTACTTCATGCCTTCGTCTTACTCCCATCACTCTCAGCAGATGTCACTTCCTTTGCAGAGAGAGTCAAGGCCATTAGGCAGAAAGCCCTGAACCCCTTCCCTCCGGCCACCTCCAGCCCCTTCTGACGTCAGTCATGACGTCTCTCCTGAGTCTCCTGTCTTCAGCATCTGCTCGGCCAGTGCCTTCCTCTCAGCACACATGCGTTAAGTCCACGCTACCAAAAACCTTACCTGAGACTATACTTTACTGTTTGACATTTTATTTTACAATGAATATTTCCTTTATAATAACAAAAAATATAGGTTATTTATTGAAATGGAAAATGTTCATGATGTATGAAATGAAACAAGCATCCTTCAAAGTAGCCAATTTTTATTCAAATACACGTGGGTAATTTAAAGGACCATCATTTAAGGATGAACAGTTGTCACCTCTGGCAGCTGGGCTTATAGAATTGTCTATTCTTTGCCCTTTCTGTGCTTCCCAAGTTTTATGAAAAGAATATGTAACTACTTTTGTAATCAGAAAAACTCAAGATGGTCTTTAAAAAATAAAATAAAAATGGCCCCCTTTTTTTTTAGCCACCACCCTATCACTTTCTCTTTCACACTTAAGCCGTTCCAAAGAGTAGTCTGCTCTCCCTTCACCTCCTCACCTTCTTTCTGTTCATCCCAAAACCCATTATAATTGTTCTTCCTCCAGTCACTGCATCCCTGAAGAAATCTCTCTAGCCGCTGTCCTTGCTAAATCTAACCCTTATCTTGCTTGCCCTCTCCACCGCATTTGACATGGTTAAACATTCTCTTCTTGAAACTCATTTCTTCTGGCTTCTGTGATGTTTTTCTCTCTGTTCTTTCTATCCCTGACTTTTTGGCCTCTCTGTTTCAACTTTCTTCTCAGGCTTTCTTTTTCTGCTCTTTCCTTGAACATTAGTCCTGCCCCTTTTACTCCCTTAAAATACCCCAAATTCATCCTTTCCTGTCATCCCATCTAAGCATATCAGAGTGCAAGAAAGATAATCTACCAAAGAAAGAAGAAAAAAGAAAAATCAGGCTGATTTTTCAAACCCATAAAGCCATCCAGACACAGGAATTTTTACTTGGATGTCCTGTAGCTCCTCCTCACTGGACCTCAACACGCTGGGCCAATTCCTGCCTCAGGGCCTTTGCATGATCTTTCCTCTGCCTGGAACACTCTTCCCCAGCTATCATCAGGGCTGGTCCCTCTCCTGGTGGCCACAACCCAGTCTCTCTCCCTGAGTAGAGTCCCTGCACTCACCTGGGGTCTACAGCCAGAGCCTGAGCCAACCACCCTGGAGCCGCACACCAGCGGGGGCCTCCCTGGTTCCCCCCCTGGCTTGACACTGTCTTCCCGGGCCTCAAGCACCGCCCCGGCCTTCCGGCCACACCCCACACCAAGGGGTGACAAAGGACCGACAATAATGGGGCCTTTCCAGAGTCAGTCCACCAAAGACACTGAGGCACAGAGGGAATAAGTGATTCTCCCCCAGGGCTAAATCTTTAAGTGAAGTATGAGCTTTTCTTGTGGACATGAGTAAAATGGGGATAAAAAGAATTCCAAGCAGAACACCCAATGGGAGAAGGGTAGTCTCTGCAACAAATTGTGCTGGGAAAACTGGAGAAACACGGAGAACAATAAAACTGGACCCCCTACCTCATACTACTCACAAAAATTACATGTAAGACCTGATACCATAAAACCCCTAGAAGAAAAAAACATAGGGAAGCAACTCAAGATTGGTGTCAGCAAGGTTTTTTTTTTTACAGAATGCCAAAATCACAAACAACAAAAGCAAAAATCGACAAATGAGACAACATCAAACCCAGAAGCTTCTGCACGTCAAAAGAAACAGTCAACAAAATGAAATGGCAGCTGACACAATGGGAGAATATGTTTGGAAACCATATATTGGATAGGGATTAATATTCCAAATATGGAAAATACACAATGTAGTAACAAAAATAACCCATCTGATTTAAAAATGGGAAGAATATAGACATTTTTCCAAAGAGGACATCAAGATGGCCAACAGGCACATGAAAAGATGCTCAACATCAGGGAAATGCAAATCAAAACCACAAGGAGATACCACCTGACAACTGTTAGAATGGCCATTATCAAGAATGCAAGAGACAAGTGCTGGTGAGGATATGGTGAAAAGGGAACCATCATACACTGTTGGTGGGAACGTAAATTAGTCCAACCACTATGGAAAGCAATAGAGAGGTTCCTCAAAAGATTGAAAATAAATCTACCATATGGTCTAGTAATTCCACTTGTAGGTATGTACCTGAAAGAAATGAAACAGGATTTTAATGAGGTATCTACACTCCCATTTATCACAGCATTATTCACAATAGCCAAGATATGTAAACAGCCCAAATGCCCATCAAAGGATGAACGGATAAAAAAGACGTACACACACACAGTCGAATATTATGCAGCCATGAGACAGGACGATATCCTTCCATTTGTGATGACATGGATCGACCTAGAGGGCATTATGCTCAGTGAGACAAGTCAGAGAAAGACAAGTATTACACGATGTCACTCATATGTGGAATTTTTTATTTAAGTCAAATCTGTTAAAAAAAGAAAAAGTAAAATGGGGAGTGGGGAGATAAAATTGATGTTTAAGGGTACAAACAATTCGCAAAAAAAGCCATAGAGATCTCATCTAGAGTGTAATGAATATAGTCAATAATATTGCACTACAGTGTTGTAATGTGGTCAGTATTGCTCCAATGGCAATCATATTACAACATAAATATATCAGAGTAACACTGTACTGTACACCTTAAACTTACAAATTGTAACATGTCAAATTTGGCAAATAAAGAATAAATATTGAAAAACCAAATTGCAGGCAGAGGGAACAGTAAAAACAGAAGTTACAGAGGTAAGGGTCAGCATGGGTGTTTGCAGAACTCTGGAAGAAGGTAGAGAGACTTGCTCAGGAGTGCTGGTAGGAAAGATTCTGGAAGTGGTTCTGGGGTGAACAGATTGTAGGGTAGAGGAATGGGGGCCTGGAGACCAGGAAGGAGCCTAGATTATTAAGGAAGGCAGGTGGCCAGAACCAGTTTTGAGAAACCGAGGGACCTTAGCCTGGGGAACAGCGGCACCTCGTGGTCGTGGTATATGTGTGTAACCGCACCCTCCGTTAATTGTTTCATTGAACAAGACATTTTCTGAGAGTACATTTAGCGTTCCTAAGGTATTTGACACGCACGCAAAGGGGATCATTTTTAACACCTCCTTCCTATAAAATTAATTGCTTTCAGCAATAATCATACAATTAAGCTAATATAATGATGACCATAAAAGACATGCCAACAGTAAAAATGTTGTATTTCCCTTCTGATACAATATGTAATAATGTAACTAGTTGTCCAGTAACAAGTGAATTTCAATAAAACTGAAATATCTGCAAACAGTGCAATCTGGAAAGCCAAAAAAAAAAACCTGGATAATAAGTCCTTTACTTTTTAGTCTTTATTATTTCCTTTTTTGGTCAACCTTCACGTAGTTTTTATTTCTTTTATTATTATTTTTTTATTAGTTTTATTTTGGTATCATTAATCTACAATTACATGAAGGACATTATGTTTACTAGGCTCCCCCCTTCACCAAGTCCCCCCCACATACCCGTTCACAGTCACTGTCCATCAACATAGTATGATGCTGTAAAATCACTACTTGTCTTCTCTGTGTTGCACAGCCCTCCCCGTGCCCCCCGCACACTATACATGTTAATCATAATGCCCCCTTTCTTTTTTCCCGCCCTTATTCCTCCCTTCCCACCGTTCCTCCCCAGTCCCTTTCCCTTTGGTAACTGTTAGTCCATTCTTGGGTTCTGTGCTTCTGCTGCTGTTTTGTTCCTTCAGTTTTCTTTTGTTCTTATACTCCACATATGAGTGAAATCATCTGGTACTTGTCTTTCTCCGCCTGGCTTATTTCACTGAGCATAATACCCTCTAGCTCCATCCATGTTGTTGCAAATGGTAGGATCTGTTTTTTTCTTATAGCTGAGTAATATTCCATTGTGTATATGTACCACTTCTTCTTTATCCATTCATCTACTGATGGACATTTAGGTTGCTTCCATATCTTGACTATTGTAAATAGTGCAGCGATAAACATAGGGGTGCATCTGTCTTTTTCAAACTGGAGTGCTGCATTCTTGGGGTAAATTCCTAGAAGTGGAATTCCTGGGTCAAATGGTATTTCTATTTTGAACATTTTGAGGAACCTCCATACTGCTTTCCACAATGGTTGAACTAATTTACATTCCCACCAGCAGTGTAGGAGGGTTCCCCTTTCTCCACAACCTCACCAACATTTGTTGTTGTTTGTCTTTTGGATGGTAGCCATCCTTACTGGTGTGAGATGACATCTCATTGTGGTTTTAATTTGCATTTCTCTGATGACAAGCGATGTGGAGCATCTTTACATGTGTCTGTTGGCCGTCTGAATTTCTTCTTTAGAGAACTGTCTATTCAGCTCCTCTGCCCATTTTTTAATTGGATTATTTGCTTTTTGTTTGTTGAGGTGTATGAGCTCTTTATATATTTTGGATGTCAAGCCTTTATCAGATCTGTCATTTACAAATATATTCTCCCATACTGTAGGATACCTTTTTGTTCTATTGATGGTGTCCTTTGCTGTACAGAAGCTTTTCAGCTTGATATAGTCCCATTTATTCATTTTTGCTTTTGTTTCCCTTGCCCAGGGAGATATGTTCAAGAAGAGATCACTCATGTTTATGTCTAAGAGATTTTTGCCTATGTTTTTTTCTAAGAGTTTTATGGTTTCATGACTTACATTCAAGTCTTTGATCCATTTCGAATTTACTTTTGCGTATGGGGTTAGACAGTGATCCAGTTTCATTCTCTTACATGTAGCTGTCCAGTTTTGCCAGCACCATCTGTTGAAGAGACTGTCATTTCCCCATTGTATGTCCATGGCCCCTTTATCGAATATTAGTTGACCATATATGTTTGGGTTAATGTTGGGAGTCTCTATTCTGTCCCATTGGTCTCTGGCTCTGTTCTTGTGCCAGTACCAAATTGTCTTGATTACTCTTCACATAGTTTTTAAAAGTATATTTTCCCTCAGGTTTTATTTTATACTTCAATGTCATATTTTGACCAATTCTCGTGAGGTGTTCTTTTACTGATCTTCCTGAGAATGGAATGGAGGTAAAATACAAATAAAATACAAGGCCATTATCTGATAAGGAAGGGTAGAGAAACCAAAGTAATACAACAGATGAGTTAAGACTATAATGCTGAAACAACAGAATGAGGTATTATTTGAAAGGTGGGTAGAATCAACACCTTAGCACCTCAGAGCTATGAGAAAAAAGTAACTTCTTATCCTGAGAGGACAAATTTAATGTAAAATAAATTATTGTAGTTTAAAACACATTAGAGTAATCCAAGATGTATTTTTCAAGTAGATTTTATTAGGACACCTAAAGATCACTGAGGAATTCAGTCAAATATCACTTCGGATCCCAGAGATAAACCTTTTCAGTACATTTTGGGCAGGGTAATTAATCTGCATTTTTAACCATCAGGGAAAACTGACATAGATGTTTCAAAGATTATACTTTTTTCATATTATATGATATGAGAGAGGAATGGACAATTTCTGCACTTTTAATTAATGTTTTTAATGTACATAGAGACCTCTTTGAAATACTTCAATAAATGTACAAAATTTCAGTATTTTTTGAAGGAAAAATCTAAACCTATAGCTCATCAGAAATAAAATAAGTCCCTCTGACCTACTGCTTTTAGGAAATGTCACTCTGAAATGTTATCACAAATTTTGATAATACAATCAATAAAATCCTTAGTTTACTTAGTATACTTTTTACAATAGAAGATTAGGATTTAACTTTTTAAATACTCCACATGCAACACTTCAATAGTATACCCTAATTTTTTGATAAATTAGTACTTATTGTTTATATAGTTATGACTGGTAAGTTTTGTTCACAATTAAGCCACATGAGTATTATGGTTAAATTTGTGTCTTATGTATATTTCTGTTTCTCTTGGAATTTATAATTGCCTTCAGCTTTCTTTTTTGTTTCGTTTTTATTCCATCAGGAGTGTAAACCTCTCAAATTGGTCAAACACAGTAGGTAGCCTGTTAACCTCAAGTGATGGTCTTCTGGCCCAGTCTGGGTTGGCTGCATGAGACCTGCTGCAAATCTGTCTTGGCTTTTCCCTTTACCTTCAACTGGGGAATCCCTTTGTTTCTCTTCTTTGTGGATCTTCAGTTTCCAGGATACCATGTTTTGATTTTCCCTGGTTTCATGCTGTTTTAATGGAATTCATCTACTAGCTTCCTGAGAAATGGAGCACAGAAAGCAAATTTCCTGTCTTTGCATCCCCGAGTATAGAATTCTAGATTAAAAATAATGTTTGCTCAAAATTTTGAAGACATTGCCCCATGGTTTTCTATTTTTCAGGGTATTATTAAATCTGATGCCATTCTGAGCATGCAACTGAATATCCTTTGTATGCAACCTGATTTTCTCTCTGGAAGCCTTTAGAAATTCCTCTTAATATTTACTCTGAAATTTCATGGGTGATTTAAAAAAATTTTTGTTCATTTATTTGTTTAATTTACTGTGCTGGGCATTTAATGTGTCCTTTCAATCTGGAAACTCATGTCCTTCAGTTCAGGAAAAGGTTATTGAATTACTTTTTAAAATAATTTTCCCACCAACCGCTTTATTTGTTCTCTCTTTCCAAAACTCCTACTAGTCAGATATTCTATCTCCTAGATTGAACTTCTAATTTCTTATTTTCCATTTCTTTGTATTTTTATTCTACAGTCCAAGATATTTCCTCAACTTTATCTTAGAATCCTTTTATTAGAATCGCTACTTCCCTTTCCATTCCTTTAATTTCCAAGAAGTCTTTATTATTTTCTGAATGTTCCTTTAAAAAATAAATTTCTATCCTTGTATCATAGGTGCAACATCTTCTCTTATTTTTCTGAGGATATTATTTACAATTTTTCAGACATTTTCTTCTGGTTCCTTCATGATCTGTTACTCTCTTGGTTCACTTGTTTTTGGCTTCTGTCTTCTATGTTTGTGGCTTCCTTTAACTCTCTGATAACCCTTGGCTCTCTGTTCCTACTTAAACATGAGGTCCAAAGGAGCTGGGAGGAAGCCCCATGGAGGGGCCAGAGATTCAGCGGGTGGGTCTTAATGTGTGGTGGATGAGGGAGGGGCCAATTCTTAAGTTCCTCTAAACAATTTCTCCAGGGTCAGTCATTATCCCCAAAAAAGAATTTTCCAATCCTCCTGCCCCTGCTTTCAGAGAACTAAAAACTTCTAATTTTTAATGTCTTCACAAGGCCTAAGATGTTGATTATTTCATTGTTTTTGGGTTTTCCACTCTCCTATTAATGAGTAGAATGGAAAATATTCAAACTAGAATATTTAGAAGGTTACACATATGACTTTCCAGTTTTAAAAATTACATCCCTCGTTTGCTCTAGTCTTCTCTCTCTTTGTCCTTGTACTTTTTTTTATTATAAGGTATCATTGATGTACAATCTTATGAAGGTTTCATATGAACAACATTGTGGTTACTGCATTCACCCATATTGTCAAGTCCCCGCCACACCCCATTGCAGTCACTGTCCATCAGTGTAGTAAGATGCCACAGAGTCACTACTTGTCTTCTCTGTGCTCTACTGCCTTCCCTGTGTCCCCCCTATATTATGTGTGCTAATCGTAATGCCCCTTATTCCCCTTCTCCCTCCCTCCCCACCCCTCCCCTTTGGTAACCACTAGTCCCTTCTTTGAGTCTGTGAGTCTGCTGCTGTTTTGTTCTTTCAGTTTTTGCTTTGTTGTTATACTCCAGAAATGGGGAAAATCATTTGGTACTTGACTTTCTCCATCTGGCTTAATTCACTGAGCATAATACCCTCTAGCTCCATCCATATTGTTGCAAATAGTAGTATTTGATTTCTTCTTATGACTGAATAATCCATTGTGTATATGTACCACCTCTTCTTTATCCATTCATCTGCTGATGGGCGCTTAGGTTTTTCCATTTCTTGGCTATTGTAAATAGTGCAGCGATAAACATAGCATTGCATATGTCTTTGTGAATCTGGGATCTTGTTTTCTTTGGGTAAATTCCTAGGAGTGTAATTCCTGGGTCAAATGGTATTTCTATTTTCAGTTCTTTGAGGAACCGCCATACTCCTTTCCACAATGGTTGAAATAATTTACATTCCCACCAACAGTGTAGGAGGGTTCCCCTTTCTCCGCATCCTTGCCAGCATTGGTTGTCCCTGTCTTTTTGATGGTGGCCATCCTAACTGGTGTGAGGTGATATCTCATTGTAGTTTTAATTTGCATTTCCCTGATGATTAACAATGTGGAAAATCTCTTCATGTACCTGTGGCCATCTGAATTTCTTCTTTGGAGAAGTGTCTGTTCAGGTCCTCTGCCCATTTTTTAATTGGGTTGTTTGCTTTTTGGGTGTTGAGGCATGTGAGTTCTTTATATATTTTGGATGTTAACCCCTTGTCAGATATGTCGTTTTTTAATATATTCTCCCATACTGTAAGTTGTCTTTTGTTTTACTGATGGTGTCCTTTGCTGTACAGAAACTTTTTAGATTGCTGTAGTTCCATTTGTTCATCTATGCTTTTGTTTCCCTTGTGGGAAGAGATGTGATCAGGAAAAAGTTGCTCATGTTTGTATTCAACAGATTTTTTATTGCATTCCTATACACTAACAATGAAATGGATCCATTTCGAGTTAACTTTTGTGTATGGGGTTAGACAATAATTCAGTTTCATTCTTTTGAATGTAGCTGTCCAGTTTTGCCAACACCAGTTGTTGAAGAGGCTGTCATTTCCCCGTTGTATATCCATGGCTCCTTTATCATATATTACTTGACTATATATGCTTGGGTTTATATCTGGGCTCACTAGTCTGTTCCACTGGTCTGTGGCTCTGTCCTTGTGCCAGTACCAAATTGTCTTGATTACTGTGGATTTGTAGTAGAACTTGACGTCAGGGAGCATAACCCCCCCAGCTTTATTCTTGCTTCTCAGGATTGCTTTGGCTATTCGGGGCCTTTGGTGGTTCCATATGAATTTTAGAACTATTTGCTCTAGTTCGTTGAAGAATGCTGTTGGTATTTTGATAGATATTGCACTGAATCTGTAGATTGCTTTAGGCAGGATGGCCATTTTGACAATGTTAATTCTTCCTATCCATGAGCATGGGATGTGTTTCCATTTATTGGTATCTTTAATTTCTCTCATGAGTGTCTTGTTCTTTTCAGGATATAGGTCTTTCACTTCCTTGATTAGGTTTACTCCTAGATATTTTATTCTTTTTGATGCAATTGTGAATGGAATTGTTTTCCTGACTTCTCTTTCTGCTAGTTCATTGTTAACATATAGAAATGCAAGAGATTTCTGTGTATTAATTTTGTATCCTGAAACTTTGCTGAATTCAGTTATTAGTTCTGGTAGTTTTGGGGTGGATTCTTTAGGGTTTTCTATGTACAATATCATGTCATCTGCAAACAGTGACAGTATTAACTTCCTCCTTACCAATCTGGATGCCTTTTATTTCTTTGTGTTGTCTGATTGCCGTGGCAAGGACCTCCAGAACTATGTTGAATTAAAGTGGGGAGAGTGGGCATTTTTGTCTTGTTCCCTATCATAGAGGAAAAACTTTCAGCTTTTTGCTGTTATGTATGATGTTGCCTGTGGGTTTGTCATATGTGGCCTTTATTATGTTGAGGTACTTGCCCTCTATACCCATTTTGTTGAGAGTTTTTATCATGAATAGATGTTGAATTTTGTCGAATGCTTTTTCAACATCTGTAGAGATGGTCGTGTGGTTTTTGTCCTTTTTGTTGACATATATGTTGTTGATGGATTTTCTAATATTGTACCATCCCTGCATCCCTGGAATAAATCCTTATTGATCATGATGTATGATCCTTTTGATGTATTTTTGAATTCAGTTTGCTAATATTTTGTTGAGTATTTTTGCATCTATGTTCATCAGGGATATTGGTCTGTAATTTTCTTTTTGTGTGTGTGTGTGGTGTCTTTGCCTGGTTTCGGTATTAGAATGATGCTGGCTTCATAGAATGAGTTTGGAAGTATTTCTTCCTTTTCTACTTTTTGGAAAAGTTTAGGGAGGATGGGTATTAGATCTTCTCTAAATGTCTGATAAAATTCAGCAGTGAGGCTATCTGATCTGATAGTTTTGTTCTTAGGTAGTTTTTAATTACTAATTAAATTTCATTGCTGGTAATTGGTCTGTTTAGATTTTCTGTTTCTTGCTGGGTCAGTCTTGGAAGGTTGTATTTTTCTAGAAAGTTGTCCATTTCTTCTAGATTATCCAATTTGTTAACATGTAATTTTTCATAGTATTCTCTAATAATTATTTTTATTTCTGTGGTGTCTGTAGTTATTTTTCCTTTCCCATTTCTGATTCTGTTTATATGTGTAGACTCTTTTTTTCTTGATAAGTCTTTTTAGGGATTTTTAAATTAATTAATTGATTGATTAATTAATTAATATTTTTATTAAGGTATGATTGATATGCACTCTTATGAAGGTTTCACATGAAAAAACAATATGGTTACTACATTACCAATATTATCAAACTCCCACCCGTTCCCCAGTGCAGTCATTGTCCATCAGTGTAGTGAGATCTTGCTAGGGATTTATCTGTTTTCTTTATTTTCTCAAAGAACCAGCTCTCAGTTTCATTAATTCTATTGTTTTATTCTTCTCAATTTTATATATTTCTGCTCTAATCTTTACTATATCCCTCCTTCTACTGAGTTTGGGCCTCATTTGTTCTTCTTTTTCTAGTTTCATTAACTGTGAGTTTAGACTATTCATTTGGGATTGTTCTTTTGAGATAGGCCTGTATTGCTATATAGTTTCCTCTTAGATCTGCCTTTGCTGTGTCTTCACAGCGAAAGCTGTCAAATTGGTGTGTTGAGCTGTTGTTTTCATTTGTCTCCATATATTGCTTGATCTCTGTTTTAATTTGGTCACTGATCCATTGATTATTTAGGAGCATGTCATTAAGCTTCCATGTGTTTGTGGGCTTTTTTGTTTTCTTTGCACAATTTATTTCTAGTTTCATACCTTGGTGGTCTGAGAAGTTGGTCAGTACAATCAATTTCAATCTTTTTAAATTTACTGAGGTGCTTTTTGTGGCCTAGTAGGTGATCTATTCTTGAAAATGTTCCATGTGCGCTTGAGAAGAATGTGTATCCTGTTGCATTTGAATGGAGTGTTCTGTAGATGTCCATTAGGTCCATCTGTTCCAATATGTTATTTAGTGCCTCTGTCTCCTTACTTATTTTCTGACTGGTTGATCTGTCTTTTGGAGTGAGTGGTGTGTTGAAGTCTCCTAAAATGAATACATTGTGTTCTATTTCCCCCTTTAATTATATTAGTATTTGTTTCACATATTTGTGTGCTCCTATGTTGGGTGCATAGATATTTATAATGGTTATATCGTCTTGCTGGACTGACCCCTTTATCATTGTGTAATGTCCTTCTTTGTCTCTTGTTACTTTCTTTGTTTGGAAGTCTGATTTGTCTGATACAAGTACTGCAACTTCTGCTTTTTTCTCCCTATTAGTTGCATGAAATATCTTTTCCATCCCTCTACTTTCAGTCTGTGTATGTCTTTGGGTTTGAAGTGAGTCTCTTGTAAGCAGCATATAGATGGATCTTGCTTTTTTATCCATTCTGTAACTCTATGTCTTTTGATTGTTGAATTCAGTCCATTTACACTGAGCGTGATTATCGATGGACAGGTATTCATTGCCACTGCAGGCTTAGGATTCATGATTACCACAGGTTCACGGGCAGCTTCTTCACTATCTAACAGTTTTACTTAAGTTGCTTATTACGCTATTACAAACACAGTCTAAAGATTCTTTCTTTTTTCTCCCTTATTTTTCTTTCTCCTTCACTCTTTATATGTTAGGTGTCATATTCTGTACTCTTTGTGCATCCCTTGAATGATTTTATAGATAGCTGATTTAATTTTGCATTTGCTTAGTAATTAATTGGTCTACTTCCTTTACTGCAGTTTTATTTTCTCTGGTGACAGCCTTAGGAGCATTTCTATCTAGAGCAGTCCCTTTAAAATGCACCGTAGAGATGGTTTGTGGGAAGTAAATTAGCTCAACTTTTGCTTATCTGGAAATCATTTAATCCCCCCTTCCAATGTAAATAATAATATTTCTGAGCAGAGTATTCTTGGTTTGAGGCCTTTTTGTTTCATTGCATTAAATGTATCATGCCACTCCCTTCTGTCCTGTAAGGTTTCTGCTGAGAAGTCTGATGATAGCCTGATGGCTTTTCCTTTGTAGGTGATCTTTTTACTCTCACTGGATGCTTTTAATAGTCTGTCCTTATCCTTGATCTTTGCCATCTTAATTATTATATGTCTTGGTGTTGTCTTCCTTGGGTCCCTTGTGTTGGGAGATCTGTGCAGCTCCATGGCCAGAGAGACTATCTCCTTCTCCACACTGGGGAGTTTTGAGCATTATGTTTTCAAAGACACTTCTATATCTTTTTCTCTCTTCTTCTTCTGGTACCCCTATAATGCAAATATTGTTCTCTTTGGATTGGTCACAGAGTCATCTTATTATTCTTTAATTCCTAGAGATCCTTTTTTCTCTCTCTGCTTCAGCTTCTTTGTATTCCTGTTCTCTAAATTCTGTTCCATTTACCATCTCTTCTAGGCTGCTTTTAAATCCCTCCATTGTATGTTTCATTTCAGATACTGTACTTTCTTTCTCTTTCTTGAATTTGTCCCTGAGATATTGAATATTTTTCTGTAGCTCCATTAGCACATTTATGATTTTTATTTTGAAATCTTTATCAGGAACATTGGTGACTTCAGTTTCACTGAGCCCTCTTTCTGGTGTTTGAGGGATTTTGGATTTAACAAAGTTCTTCTGCCTTTTCATAACCCTATGGAATAGTGTGGAATAATAGCTTTGTGTAGGCAGCATCATCTAGTGCCCAGAAGCTCTACTCTCTGGAGCTGCCCAGCACCTGGAGTGATGGCAGGGGTCACAGGTGAGTTGTGCTGGTGCCTGCCAGTATGATAGAACTCTTTTCTGCTTCTCAGCTGCACTGTCTACCTCCATTGTCATGGCCAGTGGGCCAAGCCTGCAGTGAGCAGCCTCTGCTATATGCCCCTGTAGCTGCCATAGGCAGGGTTGCCCTCTGGCTGGCCTGGAGCAATGGTGGGGGTCACAGGTTTGCAAGCAGTGCCAGCCAGGAGGAAGGAGAAGCAGGCTGTGTATTGCATGGGGGACCTTGAGGCTGTATGGCCAGCCAGGGGAATGGAGCACCTGAAGCTCCCAAAAGTTTCCAACCTTCTGGGGTGAGTGTGTCGGGAAGATTTTGTCTACCTTTCCTTTCTCCTGAGCAGCAAGCTCTGTGTAATCCTTGCCCCTTTAGCAGCCCTCTTGCTGTTGGGAAGTCTTTCAAAGTGCCCACCTTTCTTTTGCCCCAGAGCAGCCAGTTGTGGGTACCTGTTTTCCACAAGTGGCTGGAATCTCCGTCTCTCTGAGTATTCTGCCTGCCTTAGCTTTCCAACCACATTAATCTCCAGAGCACCATGCAATGTGGGTTTCTTCCCCCAGAGTAGATCTACAGGGCTGGGTGTTCAGCAGTTCTGGGCTTCTATTCCCTTGACACTCTGTTTCTCTTCCTCCCACTGGTGAGCTGGAATTGGGAAAGGGCTTGGGTTCTGTGGATTGCGGCTTTGTTACTTTACCCTTTTCTGTGAGATCTTCTCTTTTCCCCAGATGTAGGCTGTCTGTTGCAGTCTTCCTTCTGGTCACTCTTTTAGGATTAGTTGTATTTGCTGTATTTTCATGTTGTATGTGGTTTTGGGAGGAGATTTCTGCCTCATTCTCATACCACTATCTTTTCCCCTGTATCTTTCTTTGTACTTATGTTTTGTTATTTCCTTCTTTTCATTTTGAGATGGTTTCTGGAGGGAGCAGAGATAAATGTCTGTATTCAATCCCCCATATTTAACCAGAAGCTCCTTACTTCCTTAAGTCTTAGTTATCTCATTTTTATAACCCATAATTTGAAAAATAAAGGTGATAGTGCAAGGGTAACAGCATGTTGAAAGAGATTTTTTTTTGTTTTGGAGTCTGAACTGAGTCCTCAAGGAAAGAAGAGCATGTAGGTACCCCAGAATGTGAAGAAAGACTTTATTGGACAGACAAGAGAACAACTCCTCCAACAATGATGGTCTCTATCATCATCTTCAGCCTATAGAACATGAGAAATTTGATAAGGGAATGAAGAGTTGTGGAAATAAAGTTGCCAGTTTGCTCTGGAGTGCTTTTATTCCCCTTTCTCATTTTTAGGGAGGTGAGCAGAGGTTACACACCAAATAAGGAGGGGTAGCTTGCACTTCAGGCATCTGGCATGGTAAGGATGTGGGAGTTTCCTATGGACCAAGAGGTCATTGTGGAAAATACCTGGTCTTGAGCCATCTAGATGGGACCTTGCAGGGAGAGAAGATCCTGATGGTGAGGTACGGTGGGCTAGGGGTTCAGGGTACTGTGCAAGAGGTCAGCTGGAGTGTGCACACCAACCACTGGAGGACTGTGCAGTGTGGAGGGCCCTGAGAGTCTCCTCAATTATCCCCCACCTCCTCATAACCAAAAGAAAAATCAGGATTTAGGCACCTTTCATACAGAAGGTCCTAAGAGCACCAGTCATATAAAACTTTACCCCCTTTCCTTCCTCCCACCATTTCAATCCTGGAAAAATCCAGAAGCAGGAGTGGAGGGAAGGCAGGCAGTCACAGAGCTTCATGGAGCCGGGGATGTGGGATTTAACCCTCCCTAAAGATTTTCAAAAAATTGTCCTGTTTTCCACCCACCTTTATCACCCCTTCAGAGGTACCTGGTGCTGATAATTCCTGATAATCCCAGAAGTTCTGCACTTGCAGTGTTATTGGCTTGATTTTCAACTTTGCCCACAGACTTAGAATTCAGTTTTCTTTGGTCTACCTACTGAGTTACACACATTCATCTGCTTCCTAGCATCTGAGATTTCCCTGTGTTGTCTTCTCCATTCTTTGTGAGTTTATGTCTTTTTAAAAATCCCTTTATTGTCATTTCAGATTTCAGGAGAGAACAAAAATAAAAGTGTATAAAATGCATCCTCTACACCCAAAGGTATGTCTCGCTGTGAAACCCTGTACATCAGATATCACCACTAATTCATATACAAGCAGTGCTGATTTAGCTTTACCCACAAGTTTAGTAATGTTTTTCCTAATTTTTGCTTCACAGACCTTCTTTCTGGGATAATTTTTTTTTGCAGTGTATGTTTTTTTTTGTATCATTAATATACAATCACAAGAAGCAACATTGAGCTTACTAGATTCCCCCCATTATCAAGTCCCCACCACATACCCCATTACAGTCACTGTCCATCAGTGTAGTAAGATGCTATAGAGTCACTACTTGTCTTCTCTGTGCTATACTGCCTTCTCCGTGCCCCCTCCTTTATTCTATGTGCTAATCGTAATGCACCTTAGTCCCTTCTCCCTCCCTTCCCACCCACCCTCCCCAAACCCTTTCCCTTTGGTAACTATTAGTCCATTCTTGGGTTTTGTGAGTCTGCTGTTTTGTTCCTTCAGTTTTTTCTTTGTTCTTATACTCCACACATGAGTGAAATCATTTGGTACTTGTCATTCTCCGTCTGGCTTATTTCACTGAGCGTAATACCGTCTAGCTCCATCCATGTTGTTGCAAATGGTAGGATTTGTTTTCTTCTTATGGCTGAATAATATTCCATTGTGTATATGTACCACATCTTCTTTATCCATTCATCTACTGATGGACACTTAGGTTGCTTCCATTTCTTGGCTATTGTAAATAGTGCTGTGATAAACATAATAAGGGTGCATATGTCTTTTTCAAACTGGGCTTCTGCATTCTTAGGCTAAATTCCTAGGAGTGGAATTCCTGGGTCAAATGGTATTTCTATTTTTAGTTTTTTGAGGAACCTCCATACTGCTTTCCACAATGGTTGAACTAGCTTACATTCTCACCAGCAGTGTAGGAGGGGTCCCCTTTCTCCGCATCCTCACCAACATTTGTTGTACCTATTCTTTTCTATGTTGTCCATCCTAACTGGTGTGAGGTGATATCTCATTGTGGTTTTAATTTGCATTTCTCTGATGATGAGCAATGTGGAGCATCTTTTCATGTGCCTGTTGGCCATTTGAATTTCTTCTTTGAAGAAGTGTCTGTTCATATCCTCCACCCATTTATTCATTGGCTTATTTGCTTTTTGGGTTTTGAGGTGTGTGAGTTCTTTATATATTTTTGATGTTAACCCCTTGTCGGATTTGTCATTGATGAATATACTCTCCCATACTGTAGGATGCCTTTTCATTCTGTTGATGGTGTCCTTTGCTGTACAGAGCTGTTTAACATGATGTAGTCCCATTTGTTCATTTTAAATTTTGTTTCCCTTGCCCAAGGGGATGCGTTCAGGAAAAAGTTGCTCGTGTTTATGTTCAAGAGATTTTTGCCTATGTTTTCTTCTAAGAGTTTTATGGTTTCATGACTTACATTCAGGTCTTTTTTTTTTATTTCTTTGACATATCTTCTTGTAGAGTAACATAAGCATGTATAGGTTTTAAACTACTAATTAAATTGCATACACACATTAACATAATAGGAATACAGCTACATAACAAAAGCAGACCCACAATTACCAGCCATATCCAGTGAAACCAAGAAAACCAGTTAGGTACCCTAGGCATTTGTGAAAACTTATCAATGATATGATGGATATTGTCTAACTGAATTTGAATAGTTTGAGAAAAATCAGACAAATTAAAACAACACATTCCTGGGAACTGTTCACATCCCATATGTTCTTTTAACAGTAGATAGTCTATAGTTGCACAATTTTGGAGCACTGCAACTTGCACCTCTCCTAATTCTTGGTTGAGTTCCGACAGTATAGATCCAGTCAAATTTGTTGTTTTACTGTATGCACAGGCCAGCTTAGATATCTCCTTCTTCTTTCCAATGGCAAATCCAGGAACTGGTGGGATGAACTGCAACAACATGGGATGAACAACTGCAACAGTGCCAGGATCTTTGTTGAAGTTTTTTGATGATCATCTTCTGGAATGACTCTTCCAGAGGATGTTGATGTTGGAATTTCTTCTTCATATCGTATCTTAATTCGTTTCCTGGGTAGCCAAATTAGGCTTTGATCCTCTGTTAGTCCATTCTTGGGTTCTTTGATTCTGCTGCTGTTTTGTTCCTTCAGTTTTTCCTTTGTTCTTATACTCCACAGATGAGTGAAATCATTTGGTATTTGTCTTTCTCCACTTGGCTTATTTCACTGAGCATAATACCATCTAGCTCCATCCATGTTGTTGCAAATGGTAGGATTCGTTTTCTTCTTATGGCTGAATAATATTCCATTGTATATATGTACCACATCTTCTTTATCCATTCATCTACTTATGGACACTTAGGTTGCTTCCATTTCTTGGCTATTGTAAATAGTGCTGTGATAAACATAGGGGTGCATCTGTCTTTTTCAAACTGGAGTGCTGCATTCTTAGGTTAAATTACTAGAAGTGGAATTCCTGGGTCAAATGGTAAGTCTATTTTGAGCATTTTGAGGAACCTCCATACTGCTTTTCACAATGGGTGAACTAATTTACATTCCCACCAGCAGTGTAGGAGGGTCCCCCTTTCTGCACAACCTTGCCAACATTTGTTGTTGTTTTTCTTTTGGATGGTAGCCATCCTTACTGGTGTGAGGTGATATCTTATTGTGGTTTTAATTTGCATTTCTTTGATGACAAGCGATGTGGAGCATCTTTTCATGTGTCTGTTGGCCATCTGAATTTCTTTTTTGGAGAACTGTCTGTTCAGTTCCTCTGCCCATTTTTTAATTGGATTATTTGTTTTTTGTTTGTTGAGGTGTGTGAGCTCTTTATATATTTTGGATGTCAAGCCTTTATCGGATCTTTCATTTACAAATATATTCTCCCATACTGTAGGATACCTTTTTGTACTATTGATGGTGTTTTTTGCTGTACAGAAGCTTTTCAGCTTAATATAGTCCCACTTGTTCATTTTTGCTTTTGTTTTCCTTGCCCAGGGACATATGTTCAATAAGAGGTCACTCATGTTTATGTCTAAGAGATTTTTGCCTGCGTTTTTTTCTAAAAGTCTTATGGTGTCATGACTTACATTCCGGTCTTTGATCCATTTCGAATTTACTTTTGTGTATGGGGTTAAACAATGCTCCAGTTTCATTCTCTTACATGTAGCTGTCCAGTTTTGCCAGGACCATCTGTTGAAGAGACTGTCATTTCCCCATTGTAGGTCCATGGCTCCTTTATCAAATATTAATTGACCATATATGTTTGGGTTAATGTCTGGAGTCTCTAATCTGTTCCACTTGGTCTGTGGCTCTGTTCTTGTGCCAGTACCAAATTGTCTTGATTACTATGGCTTTGTAGTAGAGCTTGAAGTTGGGGAGCGAGATCCCCCCCCCCACTTTATTCTTCTTTCTCGGGATTGCTTTAGCTATTCGGGGTCTTTGGTGTTTCCATATGAATTTTTGAACTATTTGTTCCAGTTCGTTGAAGAATGTTGCTGGTAGTTTCATAGGGATTGCATCAAATCTGTATATTGCTTTGGGCAGGATGGCCATTTTGACGATATTAATTCTTCCTAGCCACGAGCATGGGATGAGTTTCCATCTGTTAGTGTCGCCTTTAATTTCTTTTAAGAGTGTCTTGTAGTTTTCAGGGTATAGGTCTTTCACTTCTTTGGTTAGGTTTATTCCTAGGTATTTTTTTCTTTTTTTTTTTTTTTTTTTCTTAAATAATTATTTTTTATTGAAGGGTAGTTGACGCACAGTATTACATTACATTAGTTTCAAGTGTACAACACAGTGGTAGAACATTTATATACATAATTCTAGGTTCCAGCTATCACCCTACCAAGCTGTTACAATATCTTGACTATATTCCTTATGTTATACATTACATCCCGGTTACTTATTTATTTTACCATTGGAAGTCTGACCTTTTTTTTTTTTCTTTTTTTTTTTTTGTGAGGGCATCTCTCATATTTATTGATCAAACGGTTGTTAACGACAATAAAATTCTGTATAGGGGAGTCAATGCTCAATGCACAATCATTAATCCACCCAAAGCCTAATTTTTGTCAGTCTCCAATCTTCTGAGGCATAACAAACAAGTTCTTACATGTAGAACAAATTCTTACATAATGAATAAGTTACATAGTGAACAGTACAAGGGCCGTCATCACAGAAACTTTCGGTTTTGCTCATGCATTATGAACTCTAAACAGTCAGTTCAAATATGAATACTCATTTGGTTTTTATACTTGATTTATATGTGGATACCACATTTCTCTCTTTATTATTATTATTTTTAATAAAATGCTGAAGTGGTAGGTAGATACAAGATAAAGGTAGAAAACATAGTTTAGTGTTGTAAGAGAGCAAATGTAGATGATCAGGTGTGTGCCTGTAGACTATGTGTTAATCCAAGCTAGACCAGGGCAATAAAACATCCACGTATGCAGAAGATTTCTCTCAGAACAGGGGGGGTGAGGTTCTAAGCCTCACCTCTGTTGATCCCCAATTTCTCACCTGATGGCCCCCCTGCGACTGTGCCTGTCTTAGGTTGTTCCTCCCTTGAGGAATCTTACCCGTCTCTGGCTAACCAGTCATCTTCCGGGGCCATACAGGGAAATGTGAAGTTGGTAAGTGAGAGGGAAGCCTTATTGTTTGAAAAGGTTAGCTTTTTACTCCTTTGCATATTTATGCCCTGTGGCTTCTATGCCCAGCATTTGTCTTGAGGTATCTTTACCACTTGGAGGAGTTATGATACTCGGTAAATTTGATATGAGGCACGAATTCTATTTAAGGGTTGTAATTAGGAAGGAAGAAGAAAAGCTATAGAAGTAGCAGACGGAAGAAAACATGGGAAGATTGATTATTTCTTTGACATATCTTCTTGTAGAGTAACTTCAGCATATATAGGTTTTAAGCTACTACTTAAATTGCACACACACATTAACATAATAGGAGTATAGTTACATAACCAAAGCATATCTGTAATTACCAGCCATCTCCAGTGAAACCAAGAAAACCATTAAGGCACCTTAGGCATTTGTGAAAACTTATCTATGATATGGTGGATATTGTCCAACTGAACTTGAACAGTCTGAGAGAAATCAGACAAATTAAAACAACCCATTCCTGGGGACTGTTCACATGCCATATGTTCTTTTAACAGTAAATAGTCTGTAGTTGTAAGAGTTTGGAGCGCTACAATTTGCACTTCTCCAAATTCTTGGTTGAGTTCCAACAGTATAGATCCAGTCAAATTTGTTGTTTTACTGTATGCACAGGCCAGCTTAGATATCTCCTTCCTCATTCCCATGGCAAGTCCAGGAACTGGTGGGATGAGTGCATCTACAGCTGTAGCAGTGCGTGGATCTTTGTTGGGGTTTTTTGATGATCATCTTCTGGCATGAGTCTTCCAGAGAGTGCAGATGTTGGAAGTTCTTTTTCATATTGTATCTTAGTTCATTTTCGGGGTAGCCCATTTAGGCTTTGATCCTCTGTATAAACACAAACAGACCCTTTGCCTACACTTTTATATGCCCTTTATACCCTTGTGTAGAACTCGTTGGAGGTTACCACACAGGAACTGCCCTTTTTTTTTTTTTTTGCTTTGTTTTTGGTATCACTAATCTACACTTACATGACGAATATTATGTTTACTAGGCTCTCCCCTATACCAGGTCCCCCCTATAAACCCCTTTACAGTCACTGTCCATCAGCATAGCAAAATGTTGTAGAATCCCTACTTGCCTTCTCTGTGTTGTACAGCCCCCCCTTTTCTCCTACCCCCCCATGTATGTTAATCTTAATACCCCCCTACTTCTCCCCCCCTTATCCCTCCCTACCCACCCATCCTCCCCAGTCCCTTTCCCTTTGGTACCTGTTAGTCCATTCTTGAGTTCTGTGATTCTGCTGCTGTTTTGTTCCTTCAGTTTTTCCTTTGTTCTTATATTCCACAGATAAGTGAAATCATTTGGTATTTCTCTTTCTCCGCTTGGCTTGTTTCACTGAGCATAATACCCTCCAGCTCCATCCATGTTGCTGCAAATGATTGGATTTGCCCTTTTCTTATGGCTGAGTAGTATTCCATTGTGTATATGTACCACATCTTCTTTATCCATTCATCTATTGATGGACATTTAGGTTGCTTCCAATTCTTGGCTATTGTAAATAGTGCTGCAATAAACATAGGGGTGCATCTGTCTTTCTCAAACTTGATTGCTGCATTCTTAGGGTAAATTCCTAGGAGTGCAATTCCTGGGTCAAATGGTAAGTCTGTTTTGAGCATTTTGATATACCTCCATACTGCTTTCCACAATGGTTGAACTAGTTTACATTCCCACCAGCAGTGTAGGAGGGTTCCCTTTTCTCCACAGCCTCGCCAACATTTGTTGTTGTTTGTCTTTTGGATGGCAGCCATCCTTACTGGTGTGAGGTGATACCTCATTGTAGTTTTAATTTGCATTTCTCTGATAATTAGCGATGTGGAGCATCTTTTCATGTGTCTGTTGGCCATCTGTATTTCTTTTTTGGAGAACTGTCTGTTCAGTTCCTCTGCCCATTTTTTAATTGGATTATTTGTTTTTTGTTTGTTGAGGCGTGTGAGCTCCTTATATATTCTGGACGTCAAGCCTTTATCGGATGTGTCATTTTCAAATATATTCTCCCATACTGTAGGGATCCTTCTTGTTCTATTGATGGTGTCTTTTGCTGTACAGAAGCTTTTCAGCTTAATATAGTCCCACTTACTCATTTTTGCTGTTGTTTTCCTTGCCCGTGGAGATATGTTCAAGAAGAGGTCACTCATGTTTATGTCTAAGAGGTTTTCGCCTATGTTTTCTTCCAAGAGTTTAATGGTTTCATGGCTTACATTCAGGTCTTTGATCCATTTTGAGTTTACTTTTTTATATGGGGTTAGACAATGGTCCAGTTTCATTCTCCTACATGTAGCTGTCCAGTTTTGCCAGCACCACCTGTTGAAGAGACTGTCATTTCGCCATTGTATGTCCATGGCTCCTTTATCAAATATTAATTGACCATATATGTCTGGGTTAATGTCTGGATTCTCTAGTCTGTTCCATTGGTCTGTGGCTCTGCTCTTGTGCCAGTACCAAATTGTCTTGATTACTATGGCTTTATAGTAGAGCTTGAAGTTGGGGAGTGAGATCCCCCCTACTTTATTCTTCTTTCTCAGGATTGCTTTGGCTATTCGGGGTCTTTGGTGTTTCCATATGAATTTTTGAATTATTTGTTCCAGTTCATTGAAGAATGTTGCTGTTAGTTTCATAGGGATTGCATCAAATCTGTATATTGCTTTGGGCAGGATGGCCATTTTAACGATATTAATTCTTCCTAGCCATGAGCATGGGATGAGTTTCCATCTGTTAGTGTCCCCTTTAATTTCTCTTAAGAGTGACTTGTAGTTTTCAGAGTATAAGTCTTTCACTTCTTTGGTTAGGTTTATTCCTAGGTATTTTATTTTTTTTGATGCAATTGTGAATGGAGTTGTTTTCCTGATTTCTCTTTCTGTTGGTTCATTGTTAGTATATAGGAAAGCCACAGATTTCTGTGTGTTGATTTTGTATCCTGCAACTTTGCTGTATTCCGATATCAGTTCTAGTAGTTTTGGGGTGGAGTCTTTAGGGTTTTTTATGTACAGTATCATGTCATCTGCAGATAGTGACAGTTTAACTTCTTCTTTACCAATCTGGATTCCTTGTATTTCTTTGTTTTGTCTGATTGCCATCGCTAGGACCTCCAGTACTATGTTAAATAACAGTGGGGAGAGTGGGCATCCCTGTCTTGTTCCCGATCTCAGAGGAAAAGCTTTCAGCTTCTCGCTGTTCAGTATGATGTTGGCTGTGGGTTTATCACATATGGCCTTTATTATATTGAGGTACCTACCCTCTATATCCATTTTGCTGAGAGTTTTTATCATGAATGGATGTTGAATTTTGTCAAATGCCTTTTCAGCATCTATGGAGATGATCATGTGGTTTTTGTCCTTCTTTTTGTTGATGTGGTGGATGATGTTGATGGATTTTCGAATGTTGTACCATCCTTGCATCCCTGGGATGAATCCCACTTGGTCATGGTGTTTGATCCTTTTGATGTATTTTTGAATTCGGTTTGCTAATATTTTGTTGAGTATTTTTGCATCTACGCTCATCAGGGATATTGGTCTGTAGTTTTCTTTTTTGGTGGGGTCTTTGCCTGGTTTTGGTATTAGGGTGATGTTGGCTTCATAGAATGAGTTTGGGAGTATTCCCTCCTCTTCTATTTTTTGGAAAACTTTAAGGAGAATGGGTATTATGTCTTCTCTGTATGTCTGATAAAATTCTGAGGTAAATCCATCTGGCCTGGGGGTTTTGTTCTTGGGTAGTTTTTTGATTACCGTTTCAATTTCTTTGCTTGTAATTAGTTTGTTTAACTTTTGTGTTTCTTCCTTGGTCAGTCTTGGAAGGTTGTATTTTTCTAGGAAGTTGTCCATTTCTTCTAGGTTTTCCAGCTTGTTAGCATATAGGTTTTCATAGTAGTCTTTAATAATTCTTTGTATTTCTGTGGAGTCTGTCATGATTTTTCCATTCTCATTTCTGATTCTGTTGATGTGTGTTAATTCTTTTTTTCTCTTAATAAGTTTGGCTAGAGGCTTATCTATTTTGTTTTTTTTCTCAAAGAACCAGCTCTTGGTTTCATTGATGTTTTCTATTGTTTCATTCTTCTCAATTTTATTTATTTCTTCTCTGATATTTATTATGTCCCTCCTTCTGCTGACTTTAGGCCTCATTTGTTCTTCTTTTTCCAGTTTCGATAATTGTGATGTCAGACTATTTATTTGGGATTGTTCTTCCTTCTTTAAGTGTGCCTGGATTGCTGTATTCTTTCCTCTTAAGACTGCTTTCACTGCGTCCCACAGAAGTTGGGGCTTTGTGTTGTTGTTGTCATTTGTTTCCATATATTCCTTGATCTCTATTTTAATTTGTTCGTTGATCCATTGATTATTTAGGAGCATGTTGTTAAGCCTCCATATGTTTGTGAACCTTTTTGTTTTCTTTGTAAAATTTATTTCTAGTTTTATACCTTTGTGGTCTGAAAAGTTGGTTGGTAGAATTTCAATCTTTTGGAATTTACTGAGGCTCTTTTTGTGAGCTAGTATGTGGTCTATTCTGGAGAATGTTCCATGTGCACTTGATAAGAATGTATATCCTGTTGCTTTTGGATGTAGAGTTCTATAGATGTCTATTAGATCCATCTGTTCTAGTGTGTTGTTCAGTGCCTCCGTGCCCTTACTTATTTTCTGCCTGGTTGATCTATCCTTTGGGGTGAGTGGCGTGTTGAATTCTCCTAAAATGAATGCGTTGTATTCCATTTCCCCCTTTATTTCTGTTAGTATTTGTTTCACATATGCTGGTGCTCCTGTGTTCGGTGCATATATATTTAGAATGGTTATATCCTCTTGTTGGACTGAGCCCTTTATCATTATGTAATGTCCTTCTTTATCTCTTGTTACTTTCTTTGTTTTGAAGTCTATTTTGTCTGATACTAGTCCTGCAACCCCTGCTTTCTTCTCTCTGTTGTTTGCCTGAAATATGTTTTTCCATCCCTTGACTTTTAGTCTGTGCATGTCTTTGGGTTTGAGGTGAGTTTCTTGTAAGCAGCATACAGATGGGTCTTGCTTTTTTTAATCTATTCTATTACTTTGTGTCTTTTTATTGGTGCATTCAGTCCATTTACATTTAGGGTAACTGTTGAAAGATATCTACTTATTGCCATTGCAGGCTTTAGACTCGTGGTTACCAAAGGTTCAAGGTTAGCTTCTTTAGTATCTTACTACCTAACTTAGCTCGCTTATTGAGCTGTTATATACACTGTCTGGAGATTCCTTTCTTCTCTCCCTTCTTATTCCTCCTCCTCCATTCTTTATATGTTGGTTGTTTTATTCTGTGCTCTTTTGTGTTTCTTTTAACTGCTTTTAGTGAGTAGTTGATTTTATTTTTTGCCTTTAGTTAGTATTTGGTTGGTCTGCTTTCTTTGCTGTGATTTTATTTTCTCTGGTGACATCTGTTTAGTCTTAGGAGTGCTCCTGTCTAGAACAGTCCCTCTAAAATACCCTGTAGAGGTGGTTTGTGGGAGCCAGTTCCCTCAACTTTTGCTCGTCTGGGAATTAATCCCTCCTTCATATTTAAATGATAATCGTCCTGGATACAGTATCCTTGGTTCAAGGCCCTTCCGTTTCATTGCATTAAATATATCATGTCATTCTCTTCTGGCCTGTAAGGTTTCTGTTGAGAAGTCTGATGATAGCCTGATGGGTTTTCCTTTATAGGTGACCTTTTTCTCTCTAGCTGCCTTTAAAACTCTTTCCTTGTCCTTGATCTTTGCCATTTTAATTATTATGTGTCTTGGTGTTGTCCTCCTTGGGTCCTTTCTGTTGGGAGTTCTATGTATTTCCATGGTCTATTCAATTATTTCCTCCCCTAGTTTGGGGAAGTTTTCAGGAATTATTTCTTCAAAGACACTTTCTATCCCTTTTTCTCTCTCTTCTTCTTCTGGTACCCCTATAATACAGATATTTTTCCTTTTGGATTGTTCACACAGTTCTCTTAATATTCTTTCATTCCTGGAGATCCTTTTATCTCTCTCTGTGTCAGCTTCTATGCGTTCCTGTTCTCTGGTTTCTATTCCATCAGTGGCCTCTTGCATCTTATCCATTCTGCTTATAAATCCTTCCAGAGTTTGTTTCACTTCTGTAATCTCTCTCCGGGTGTCTGTAATCTCCCTCCGGACTTCATCCCTTAGCTCTTGTATATTCTCTGCATCTCCGTCAGAATGTTTATGATTTTTATTTTGAATTCTTTTTCAGGAAGACTGGTTAGGTCTGTCTCCTTCTCAGGTGTTGTCTCTGTTATCTTGGTCTGCCTGAAATTTTGCCTTTTCATGGTGATAGAGATAGTTTGCAGAGCTGGCACGAGTGACGGCTGGAAGAACTTCCCTTCTTATTGGTTTGTGGCTTCCCTCTCCTGGGAGAACAGCGACCTCTGGTGGCTTGTGCTGGGCGCAGACGGGGCTTCTGATTCTTGCCCGGCCGCTATGGAGTTTATCTCCATTGTTGCTGTGGGTGTGGCCTGCCTTGGGCTCCTGCTCTGATATGGTGGAGCCACATTGGAGGGGGAACAGCCGGGAGGCTATTTATCTCTGTGAGGGGCCTCCGTGCTCCCTGCTGCCCAGGGGGTTAGAGTGCCCAGAGTTCCCTAGATTCCCTGCTGCTGGACTAAGTGTCCCAGGACACTTCCATCCAGCGGTGGGGTCCTTGTCCTTTTAAGACTTCCAAAAAAGCACTCGCTTTTCTTTTTCCCCAGGGTACCAGCTGCAGGGACCTGCGCACAGCTCTTAATGTCCTGTTTCCCTAGTATCCAGGACCCCACGCATGCACTGTGTCTGCGCTCTGGTGGAGATGGCTAGGGCTGGCTATTTAGCAGTCCTGGGCTCCCTCTCCCTCCCCACTCTGACTCCTCTCCTCCCGCCCGGAGCTGGGGTGTGGGGCGCTCAGGTCCTGCCGGGCCGGGGCTTGTATCTTATCCCCTTCGTGAGGCACTGGGTTCTCACAGGTGTGGATGTGGTCTGGCTATTGTCCTGTGTCTTCTGGTCTCTCTTTTAGGAAGAGTTGTCTTTGTTGTATTTTCAAAAATATATGTGGTTTTGGGAGATTTCCGCTGCTCTACTCACGCTGCCACTTGGCTCTGCCTCCTCTAAAATGCAATCTTACATTCAAGTCTTTGATCCATTTTGAATTTACTTTTGTGTATGGGGTTAGACAATGATCCAGTTTCATTCTCTTGCATGTAGCTGCCCAGTTTTGCCAACACCAGTTGTTGAAGAAGCTGTCATTTCCCCCACTGTGTATTCATGGCTCCTTTATCATATATTAATGGACCATATATGCTTGGTGTGGGTAAAATTGTAATATTTCCAGAATATCTCACCTGGCTTTAGTACATCTGCATATCAGCAGGTGTTCAGAGGTGGAAAGAAGTATGGCTGGAAAGAAGTATGGCTTTAGTGCATTTGCATCATTCCTCAGGGGTGGAGAGAAGTTCATCTCCATATCAACGAGTAATTACCTGGGTAACAGAGGGCTTATCTGTCTGTTTCTGAGAGGTGAGGGAGATGGATCCTTTTGCTTCTGCTGGTGCAGGAAAGAGACAGCCTGGGACTGTAGTTTGTGAGCAATAAACAGATTTTAAACTTTATTTCTCCCTTTGACTGATTTCTGTTTTTAGAAGTATTTTGCCCCGGGATTTCCTTTCCCTGGACTTACACTTGGGTTTATATCCGGGCTCTCTAGTCTGTTCCATTGATCCATGGATCTGTTCTTATGTTGATTACTGTGGCTTTGTAGCAGAGCTTGAAGTTGGGAATCTGGGATAATTTTTATTCTTCCTTAAGTAAATCCTGTAGAAGTTCTTATAGTGAAGATATATTGGTTGTAAACTCTGTTTCTGTTAGTGTAAAAATGTCCTTATTTTGCTCTCACACATGGCAAGAAGTTTGGACTTTATCATGCAGGCAATTGGAGAGAATGAAGGGTTCTAAGCATCCAAATAGGATTAGTTTTGTTTCATAGAAAAAAATTCTCAACTGGGGTGAGGTGGGATGAAGAATCCATTACAAACAACCAGGCTTGATGGTGGCTAGAGCAAGGATTGTGATCATGGGCTTACAGAGTGATTTGAGACACAGAAGGAGGTGGAATTGGCAAGCCTTGCTCATCATGTGTGATAAGGAGGATGGATGAGTAAAAGGTCCCTCCCACTTTTCTGTGTGGGTTAGTGTTGGTAGCTATCCCTGAGATGTAAGTCCAGGAACAGGAGAATGTTTGGCAGAAAGCAGTGAATTTGGTTCTCATCCTGAACCAAATTATGAGCCTTGGGAGTGTCTGTGGCATTTCCAGGTGGCATTCTGGCACTCAGGTGGAAGCTCTGAGCGAGTGACACATGCAGAGTCGTTAGGCCAAGGTGGCAGATGTTTATGGATGAGGTCACCCATGGAGAGGGTGGCTTGAAGAGGGAGTTGGGCTCAGGGGTATGAGGACTTCTAGTTTTTGAAGAGTGATTCTTTGTCGGGGAGTTGTGTATTTTCCTCGGTTCTAGTCCCCCCCGCAACAAAGAACTGAAGGGCAGAGACACAGTAGTGAAGCAGAGTAAAAGTTTTATTTAAAGTTACATACTTAAAGAGAGAAAAAGTGCAGGCGACCTCAGGGAGGAGAGGCGCCCTGAAAGGTTCAAGTTTTATTTAAAGAGAGAAAGTGCACTCTCGGAGAAAGGGGAGTTTGAGCTACCTCATAGAAGAGGCGCTGAAAGATTGGGAAAGTTTTGTTAAAGTTACACAGTTAGAAAGTGCAGGGGACCTCAGAGAGAGGAGTGCACTGAAAGGTTTAGGGTCTGGGGTTTTATAGGCAGTTGAGGATTTTCAGGAAAGCAACAAAGGGCCTGGTGTGGACCTGCCAGATGGTTCCAGAATGTTCATCTTTGATAAGATGTTAAGTTTCTTCTTTTAACTTAACAATAAATTTTCTTCTTTGATTCCTTTCCAGGATATCAGTTTCTGTCTGGAAGCATATCAATCAAGATTGTCTGCCCTGCCTCCAAGGTGGGTTGGGCCACTGTCCGTTTGATTAAAATGCAGTCTTAGCTCTAAGATAGAATTCTTCCTGAATAAGCTGGGCCTTTTAGCAGGTGCTAAAGTATATCTTACAATGGTATGTTCTAATTGACACAGTGAAAATATAGGCTATGATGAAATACTTTTCTTCATCTGGGGAGTATTCAAACTTCTAGGCCAAGTTGCTCCTGGCCTTCTGAGCTTTCTATTTTTAACTGGTTAACTCTTTGAGCCCTTTCTAGTGGGCTTTACTGGCCTTATTCTCTTCCCACCCTGCTTATATCTATTTTCCTGCCTAACAAGTCTACCTGGTGAGAGTGGTGTGGCGAGGGGAGGCTGAGGCTGAAGGGACATGGTGCTGGACTCTATATGCTCATGTATGGTGGTTTCAGTGGCTCACTTTTCCCTTAAAGGGCAACAACCTAAAATAAACCACAGGAAAACTTCTTTGTTACCCTAGTCTCACCTACACTACAACAAAGAAGTTGCTGGGGAAATACGAGAAGTTCAAGCTCCAGGCAATGATATATGCCACCAACAGCAATGGGGACAAGCCATATAACCCCACACCTGGGCACATACACAACTCTGAAGGCTTGAGTGGTCAGAGCTCAGTGCATGGAACAAACCCAGTCTTGGTATTTTAAGCGGAAAGTATTACATTTATTGAATTAGATGTTTACAAAGTTATTGGCAGGGCTGTAGGAGAGGGCTCTAGTCTGGGCTTCTAAGAGTGATTCTCAGGACATGGCAGAACCATTATGCTAGGGAGGCTGCTATTTTTGTCGTGAGCAGGAAACTGGGAGGATCCCAGGAGGCATCCATCTACTGCTCCCACCCTGCTCTGTCAGTCGCTCCTACACTACTTCTATCATAATTACTGACTTCAATATCCTTGTAAATGAGCCTTCCACACCTCTGGCCTCCAGTCCCTTGATCTCTCCTGGTCCATTCCTCTCTCCTGAGCCTATATCCTGCCTTCTGTCTCATCAAACCTCTAGCTCTTCCACCATCCTCACTCTTAGGGGTGGATCTTGTTTTTTACACTGTGACAATAAAAGCAACTGGAGAGATCGTTGACAGCCTTGTCATGTCCGCTTACTCTGACTTCTCTCCTGGTATTTGTGAACCAGACCCCCACCCCTCACCTTTTGAAACATTTGGCTCCAGGAACTTTTCTCTGTTTCTTTGCTGCAACATCACTGTTTCCTCTCTACACGGTCTTTCGCACCAGTATACTAACATAACACAATTTCGTCTTGAAGTACTCCTTTCTTTACCCCCTCTGACTCACCCAGTTATCTTCCCATGTCTCTCCTCTTTTTTGAAAGAAGCCTATATAGTTACTGTCTCCTTTTTCTCCACCTCCCCCATCCAATTCTTTTGAACCTACTACACGCAAGCTTTTGTCGATGCCAGTCTACCTAATCTACCCTTATCATGATCACCCATGGCCTCCATTTGGCTTAATCTATCGGTCAGTTTTCAGGCTTCATCTTACTTGATCTTGTAGTGGCTCCTACAGTTCAGAATTCTTTCCCCCTCCTCCATGAAGAACTTTCCTTATCTGCCTTCAAGGACGAAAGCCTTCTCCTGGCTCCCTTCTTCCTCTCTCTGATCTTCTTTCCTTTACTGGCTCCTCTCACTTCCCTGACCTTTAAACTCTGGAGTTCCCCATGGCTCAGTCCTCCGTCTTCTTCCCCTTCTATCTTCATACATTCCTTTGGTGATCTCACCCTTTTTGACCTGGATTTCAGACAGTCTATAAGCTGTTGACACCCAAGTTTATATCTCCACTTATATGTGTAATATGACTGAACATGACTCAAGTTGAACTACTGATCTTTCCCCGGAACCTGCTTCTTCTGTAGTCTTCCCAGCTCCATAAATAATACTACTATTATTCTACTTCTTCAGATTCCAAGCTTTTGAGTTTTTTTTTTCCCTCATGACTCACATCCAACCATTTTAAAAGATAAGTCAGGCCACAATTGGTCTCTTTTCCATCCCACTCTGATAAAAAGTCTAAGTCCTTCCAATAGTCTCCAAAACATCCCATGACCTGACTCACTCTTCCCACGCCCTTACCTCTCTGGAGCACACTCCCATCTTGCATTTGTTCCTTCTTCCTGAATATTCTTGCAGATCACTATGCAGATTGCTATATGGCTTACTCACCAAACTTCAGCCTTTATGCCACATTCTCAGAAGCCTTCACTGTCCTATCTAAAATTGCAACCCTCCCCACACTTTGTCCTCGTTCCCTGCTTTATTTTATTTACATTAAAAAAATTAATAGACTTTCTTACAGCGGTTTTAGGTTTATAGAAAAATTGAGCAGAAATTGAGTTCCCCATACACTTCTTCTGCTTAGTTTCACCTATTATTAACATCTTGTATTAGTGTGGTACACTTGTTACAATTAATGAGCCACTATTGATACATTATTTATTATTAACTAATGTCCACCGCTTACATTAGGGCTTTTGACAAATGATAAGTGTCATGTACCTGCGAGCACAGCATCATACAGTAGAGTTGCACTGCCTTGATGTTTCCCTGTGCTCCACCAACTTGTCCCTCCCTCCATCTGAATGCTTGGCAACCACTTTTTACTATCTTTTTACTATCTCCATAGTTTTTCCTTTTCCAGAGTGTCATGTAGTTGGAATCATACAGCATATAACCCTTTCAGATTGGCTTCTTTCACTTAGCAATCAATGTGCACTTAGTTTCTCCATGTCTTTTTGTAGCATGTTAGCCTTGCTTAATTTTCTCCTTGGAAATTATCATTTCTAACATGTTTCTATGTATTTTACTTATTTATCATATTTACTGCTTGTCTTCTCCACAGGAATGTATGTTTCATGAGGGTAGGGATTCTTGTTCACTTTGTTCACTGCTGTATCCTCAGTGCCTGTGACAGAGTTTTACTCATTGATGGTGCTCAAGAAATACTGAATTAGAATATTCCTTAAATGAATGAACAGTGCACTTAATTGAAGAACAAACTTCTATTTAGAACTGTCCTGGCAAGGGAATCTGTGAAATACAGTGATTAGCTTTCTGGACCATTTCAACTCCATTGCCTTTGACCTTGGTTAAGTCACCTGACTTAACTTGTCTGTGCAAAAGTTTCCTTCTCAGTAAAATGGAGGTAATAATAGTACCTCCTTCACAGGGCTGTGGTAAGGAATGAGTTAATATAATATAATTAAGTTCCCACACATAGTAGTGTATAGCAGTAGTAATTATTATTCCATACAGAAAGACTAAGAAGGAGGTGGGAATGGACTGCGGGTTGGCTACATCCGATATGCGACTCTAGTTAGTTGCTCAGTGATGGAAGAGCGCTGTGAGCTGCAGCAACTGCAGGCAACCAAGAAAAAGAAGGTGGCGGAGTGCGGGATACTAATTCCACTTGTCCATCACTTTACAAAGCACTTTTACATTATAAACGCTTCTAATCCTCACAAAACAACGTCAATAGTTATTACAATGCCAATTTTACCCATGAGAAAACTGGTTCAGGGAGGTTGAGTGACTTGCCCAAGGGAACCATATGGTAAGTGGTGGCCCCAAGAGTCCCATCCAGAAGTGCCACTTCACACCTCAGTACAGTTGCTATTATCCCCACAACTTTCAGGGCATACGGAGTATCCTGGGTACAGAGGTCCAGTGACCCCAGGGCAGGGTAACAGAACCACTTTTAATACCCACGTGCCTGCTGTGAGGGGCTGGGTGCGCTGCAGGCTGCAGAGGCTCGCCGCCGGGGTATTGTTTGAGGAGCGGTGGTTCGCAGACGACTTCTGAAATTCTGCGTGCTGATGAGAATGTCAGGGCAAGTTTTCAGAATATTCCCTCCCCTTCCCCCGCCTCCAGGGGGCGGGGCAATGAAGCGCGGGAAAATCGGCCTAGACTCCACCCCTACCGCGTGCTGGGGGCGGGGAAAGAAGAGCTATTAAATGGGAAATGGACGTGGGCGGGGTTTCCACTCCCCCAAACCCCGTGTTTAGGAAGGCTACCAGCACGCCGCTTTAAGATCCCGTTGGAAATGGCCCAGGCCACGCCAGCACTCTGACGTCACCTCTTCCCTGTTTCCGGCCTGCTAGCTCCTCCTGGGCGTCAGGTGTCCGTTTCGTCCCTACTCCAAGTCCCGGTCCCGCTCCAAGTCCTCTCGGGGAACGTATGGGTGACGCCACTCTCCCAGGAGCTGGCCCGCGCGAGGACTCCCTACAGCCAGACTATAGGACGATTTAGACAGTGTGAAAACCAAGAGGAAATGGTCAGCCAGACGACGTAACGTTTTGGGTGACGTTACATTCTGTACTTTTGCACGGCATGACTGACATTGGGGTTTAGCTTGAGAAAACAGCAAACGAATCTACACACCTGGGCTCTCACAGTGAACGAGGTTCTCCTCAAAGTGGCCATCAAATGGAAGCTGAGAGTTCTTTAAATTTGCATAGAGAACTGCGGGTTTCGAGGACTGCGGCCAATTGGGAGTGAGGGGGGCGGAGACGCACCGGGATAGTCACTGCCTCCGGTAGGAAAGCGGGGAATCAGATCGGCTACTTTCTGAGCCACAGTGGCGGAGGCCAATCGCTTTTGAGCTGCACAAATGGGGCAGGTTTTGAGCTGCACACCCAGACACAACCAATAGGGAGAGGTATCTTCAGAAGGCCTAGGCTCCTTGCCCAATGAAGCTGGGAAGTCCGCTGGGCTTGTTCCGAACGGCAGTACATAAAGCCAACCCCGTGCGCGGCTGGGAGGGGCGCAGTACTGAACGACGCGGGTACTGGCCAATGGCGAGTGCGAAAGAGGGCAGCTCAGCCCGGCAACGCGGAGGGAGCCGAAGGAGGGGGAGGCCGAAGCGGGGAGAAGCAGGAAGTAGCGGCGGCCGCAGAGAGGGCAGCCGTGGCAGCGGACGCGGCGGCGGCAGCGGCTGAAGCAGGGGAGAGACGGCCGAGTCCCGGCCTGCAGTAGGAGCGGAACGAGTAAGCGTGCATGGAGAAAAAACACGCGCCCCTGGCCCCGCCCCCGGGGGGGGCGGGTGAATACCCCGCCCCTCCCCCACTTGGTCAACTACCCCCTTCTCCGCGCCGCCCCCCTGGGGCGGCTTCTAGGAAGGCCCGGACGCAACCTCAGTCCGTTGGGGCAGATGGAGGAAACTCCCAGCTTGTTGAAAGCACAACCCCTAGCAGGGTAAACGTGGGAGGGTCGGGGTTTCCAAGCACTACCGACTCCAGCCCCAAAGGTGTCTGGAGCGCGGCGGCGTGACTGGAGGCTGCGGATGTCGCGACCTAAAATGGTGTCTATGTCCGGGGATGGGGGCGGGGTAACCGGGCCCGGCCGGAGCGGAGCCTCAACGTCCGGGCCCGGACAGGACTCAGACGCTCCAAGCTGCCGCGCCCCCTCGGATCACTCCCCAATCTCAAGAGAACCTTGGGAGTCTGCGGGAGGGGCGGTGTGCTGCGCTCTGCAGGGAGGGGAGGAGGTCGGAGTCGGGACGACCCCCAGCTGGAGAACTGCGAGTAAACGCAAGACGGTCCCCTCTGCACTCCTCTTTCCACGCGCCTCCCTACTCCCGTGTAGTTCTGGGCTGGGAGGGGCTGCGCGGCGGTACCCCAAGGCTCTGGCTGAGGCCCAGCCTTCCCTTCTCATGCCGGTGGGAGGGAGAGAAGCGCTGCGCGTCTCAGTTTCCCCTCTGGCTTTTCCTGTATACACACCGCCCCCTCTCCTCAACCCCGGACATGCTCCCCGCGCCGGGCCTCGGCAGATGGTAGGGACTTACTACCGCCCGCTCGCCAGCTTGGCGGCAGCCTAATTGTCTCCGGCTGCTGGCCCCTCGCCGTCCTCTGCACTGCAGGCTCCAGGTCAGGGAAAGGGAAAGGGCAGTGGACACCGACCCAATCCAGGCCAGTTCTCCCTCTTCCTGCTCAGCCCCCTTCCTTTAGCTTTTGGGGAAGAACAGAGGGAAAGAGGGGTGGGGGCAGAGCCCAAGAGACAGGGCGCAGCAGCCTCGGAAAGGCCTGGGTCGGGTCGGGGGAAGTCTTTTCTTGCTGGAGCTTTACTGCTTGGGGGACTTCTGCTGGCTCTCCGACGACCTCTAAGTCACTTGGACGCCAAAGGGGGAGTTGCTTGGGGAAGACGAGTTGGCAGATGTTTTCTTATAGTCCCCACAGCTCTGTGCTCCATCAGCCCACTTTTCTGAGTGCTTTTCGGAGAGAGCCATGCCGAGGAGGGCCCTAGCGGTCCATCAAGGCAGCCACAGAGGGTTGAAGGGCTTTGTCGAAATCCCAAACCTGCGGAATGACTTGAGGTGATGAGGGGAGCACTCCCTTTCTTCCTCTGGTTGGTATCTTCTCCTCCCACCCACACCTTGGTCCCAGCAGTGCCACTGGCCGCTTGCTGGAGTAGCTCCAGTTACAGTCTAAAGGCTGGCAAGAGGTGAGAGAATTGGCCCTGAAAAATGACTTGCATCCCGAGCAGGCAATGTATGAGGACAGAGACTACTTCAGTGCTTCTTCCTAGATACAGAAACACTTGTGGGAAGAAACTGGTAAAGGACAGACTTGGGTACCCACGAGCTCTGGGCTGGCTTTCTTGTTTAAGTGCCACATAAGTCTTGTGGGACTTTTTGTGTGTGTGTGTGTGTGTGTGCTGGGCCATGTTGGGGCTGGGTGGGACTTCTTGAGCTACTTGTTGCCAAGTGAAGATGAAAAGGGTGAGGAGTGTGAGTTAGGAGCTCAGAGCAGAAATGACAGTGGGGAGCAGGCCCAGCTTTCCCCGTGGTGGCAGCTGTGCTGGTGAGGCTGGTGCCCTGGGGTTATAGCCCTGAGAGAGTACTAGAGGGAGGGGGAGGGGCCGGGGCGCTCTGGGGAAGGTAGGTGAGCAAGGCAGCAGGTGTTTGTGCCCCGGAGAGGCCTCGGCTAGGGCCCTTGTGACCAGGCTGCTGTCACGGCTTTCCCCTCTGTCTAGTCTCTTTATCTCTTTCTGTTCTGTGTTTTATTCTTTCTGTCTTGGTCTTTTGGGTGATTTCCCTGAGTCCACTTCTCCCTGTTAACCAAGCTGGATTTCCAGGTGTCGGGGATGACCCCACGTGCCCCAGATGGCCTTACATGGCCCTTGACTCTTGTCTCTGACCCCACCACAGATTTACAGTGCTTACTCCTTCCCAACTCCTCCTTCACCTGAGATGTCCTTGTTTGTCCTAGCGGGAATAGGTTCTAGATTCTGACTCTCATGTTTGCAGTATCATGCTCAGAATAACCCTGATATATGGATTACTTGCCCCCCCTTGCAAACAGCAAATGTAAGGTAGTGGAATAACGGTTTATCCAGCAGGCCATTGATAAAGCTGGAACTAGAATAATTTCTTAAGTCTTAGTTTAAGTCACTGCCTCTTTGTACTCATGGCCTTTCAGATCTCTGCGAACCTCCAGAAGATCCATGAAGAATTATGAATGGGTCCCATGCTGCCATGAATGAGCCCTTTGACCCACAGCATCGTGTACATCCTCCTCATTAATAGTAGTTCTGATTAATTGATTGATTCTGTGCTGGGCACAGGAGGGACCGAGGTGGTTTCGACCAAGATCCTCACTGAACTCCCTCTGCCTCTATTACCGTTTTGTCTTACCTGTATTTCTGAGCAGTCTCTTTCCCTTAGCTTTCTCTGGATCTTGGTGTCTTCCTTGGAATGTGCATATTACCTCCCCTTTCAGTGTTAGGGTCTGGCCGACCAGATGCCCTCACCGGCTCTCCAGGGCTTGCGCTGTGGTAGAGGGGCGCCCAAGTTGAGTGCATGTGGTTCTGACACAGAATGAAGAAGGTCCTGAGGGAGGAGGTACAGAGTTCCTGCTTCCAGAGGTCTCAGCTTCTCTTCTTGTTTTCATCAGGTCTGGAGCCCACTGCCATGGGGGATATGAAGACTCCTGATTTTGATGACCTCCTTGCGGCCTTTGACATTCCCGACATTGATGCAAATGAAGCCATTCACACTGGGCCAGAAGAAAATGAGGGGTCAGGAGGCTCAGGGAAGTCAGAACCTAGTATAAGAGGTGAATCTGGAGAAGCAGCAGCAGCTGCTGGTGATGACCCTGGGGCTCTAGCCCAGGCCTGTGACCATGGCTCGCCACCATCAGATATCTCGGCAGTCAGCGTCATTGTCAAGAACACTGTGTGCCCTGAGCAGTCTGAGTCCCCACCTGGGAGTTCAGGAAGGGAAGGGGCCCTGGCTGAAGGGGTGACTAAGGAAGGGCCTAGGGGAGTTCGTCTGATGCAAAATGGTTTTGGGGGCCCTGAGCCCCCTCTCCTAGGAACACCCCAGTCTCTACCTTCTCCTAGCGGGGGATCCTGGAAAGAAAAGGCCATGGAAGGCAAAGCTCCCTTGGACCTCTTTGCTAATTTTGGGCCTAAGCCAGGGGTGCATCCTGATCCCCTGCTTCCCTCTGCGCCCTCCCCACCTCAGGAAGGGGCTGTGACCCCACCTCCTTTTTCCTCTCCCTTTGAGCTGGCCCGGGAGAATGGCCCGGCCCTCCTGCCACCGGGTTCTTCACCCCGGTTGGAGGCCTCGCAGCAGGGCAGCTGCAGCCCCCTTCATCCCCAGAGCCTAGCCCAGCTAGGCTCAGGCTCTAGCCCTAAGGCCACAGGCATCCCTGCCAGCACCTTGCTTCCTCGAGTTGCTCAGGGGCCTTTTTTCAAGCAGTCTCCAGGGCACCAGAGCCCTCTTACCTCCGCTAAAGTGCCCGGCTGTCAGCCCCTAAAAGAAGAGGATGAGGGGTTGGTGGACAAGTCTCCCCTGGGAAGCCCCCGGAGTCACTCTAGTGGAGCTGAGGCTGCAGATGAGGACAGCAATGACTCCCCTGCCTCCTCCAGCTCCTCTAGGCCCCTCAAGGTGCGGATCAAGACGATTAAAACGTCCTGTGGGGGTATCACAAGGACTGTAACCCGGGTCCCTTCAGACCCCGATCCCCCTGCCCCCATGGCTGAGGGGTCCTTCCTGGCTGAGGCTAGCCTCCTGAAACTGTCCCCCGCAACCCCAACACCTGAGGGTCCAAAGGTGGTGAGTGTCCAACTGGGTGATGGCACAAGGCTGAAGGGCACTGTGCTTCCTGTGGCCACCATCCAGAATGCAAGTACTGCCATGCTTATGGCGGCTAGCGTGGCCCGCAAAGCTGTGGTTCTGCCTGGGGGCACTGCCACTAGCCCTAAGACAATGGCTAAGAGCGTGCTAGGTCTGGTACCCCAAGCTCTGCCCAAGGCTGAGGGGCGAGCAGGGCTGGGAACAGGGGGGCAGAAGGTGAACGGTGCCTCAGTGGTGATGGTGCAGCCTTCTAAGCCAGCCACCGGGGCTGGTGCAGGGGGCGGCACAGTCATCTCACGGACCCAGTCCAGCCTAGTGGAAGCCTTCAACAAGATCCTTAACAGCAAGAACTTGCTACCTGCCTACCGGCCAAACCTGAGTCCACCGGCTGAGGCTGGGCTTGCCTTGCCTCCAGCGGGCTACCGCTGCCTTGAGTGTGGAGATGCCTTCTCATTGGAGAAGAGCCTGGCACGACACTATGACCGCCGGAGCATGCGCATCGAGGTCACCTGTAACCACTGCGCCCGCCGCCTGGTTTTCTTCAATAAGTGCAGCCTGCTGCTACATGCCCGTGAGCACAAGGACAAGGGGCTCGTCATGCAGTGTTCGCACCTGGTCATGAGGCCTGTTGCCCTTGACCAGATGGTGGGGCAGCCGGACATCACACCCCTGCTGGCTGTCCCACCTGCTCTTGGCCCTCCAGCCTTGCCTTCGTTGGGCAAGGGTGATGCGGCCATCACCTCCACCATTACAACAGTTGCTGCTGAGACCCCTGTCCTGCCACTCTCAACTGAGCCCCCTGCTGCCCCTGTGACCTCTGCTTACACGTGCTTTCGCTGCCTGGAGTGCAAGGACCAGTGCCGGGACAAGGCTGGCATGGCGGCCCACTTCCAGCAGCTTGGGCCTCCTGCTCCTGGGGCCACCAGCAATGTGAGTTGCCTTTCACAGCCTTTCCCTGAGAAGGGGACAGCCAGTTGCCATGGGGATAGGATCTAGGAGGGTATTGAGGGCTTGGCTAGTAGTAGTAATGGGGGCAGGCCACTCCTCACTGACTCACCTTTTCTCACCGCCCCCTTTACAGGTGTGCTCAACCTGCCCCATGATGCTCCCGAATCGCTGCAGCTTTAGTGCCCACCAGCGCATGCATAAGAACCGATCTCCCCACGTCTGCCCTGAGTGCGGGGGCAACTTCCTACAAGCCAATTTTCAGACTCATCTCCGGGAGGCCTGTCTGCATTTCTCACGCCGTGTAGGATACAGGTGCCTCACACCTCTCTTCCCCCCAGTGTGTCAGCACTTTTCCCCGTGCACTTTGTGGTCTCATGTTGCCCATCCCCAGCCTTTTAGATGGCCTCTCCAGGAGAGCCCCATTTCTCCAGCTGAAGCCCTCAGGGTTCGTGCAGGCACGTGCAGCCTGGCGTCTGTCTGCCTTCCCACCCTTTTCCTCGGAGTGGGGGACGAGCAGGGCCACCTCTGGAGCCCCAGCTCTGCCTCAGCAGGCATCCCTCAGGGAGTCCAGTCTCTGGAGCTCCCTCCTTTCTCCACCGTGCTCGTGTTTCACTGCTGATGAACTTTCCAGAGTCCCCCCAGTTCCTGAGAGAGTGTACAGTGGACAAATGGGCATGGCGCTTTCCCCGCCTCACCACAGCACCTCCCACTTTCTCCCCAAGGTGCCCCAGCTGTGCAGTGGTGTTTGGGGGTGTGAACTCCATCAAGTCCCACATCCAGACATCACACTGCGAGGTTTTCCACAAGTGCCCCATCTGCCCCATGGCCTTCAAGTCTGCACCCAGCGCTCACGCCCACCTCTACACCCAGCATCCTAGCTTCCACACGCAGCAGGCCAAGTGAGACCTGGGGAGGGAGCATGAGGAGAGATGAGCTGGAGGGGGGCTTGGTCCTTGATGGGGTTGGGTGTCTACACTGTTCTCTCTGTCCACACAGGATGATCTACAAGTGCGCCATGTGTGACACAGTCTTCACTCACAAACCCCTCCTCTCCTCACACTTCGACCAGCACTTGCTGCCCCAGCGTGTCAGTGTTTTTAAGTGTCCATCTTGTCCTCTGCTTTTTGCCCAAAAAAGGACCATGCTGGAACATCTCAAGGTACAGGAGTCAAGGGATATAGGCAGGGTGCTCAGCTATGTTGACCCAAGGCTGGGGTCACATAACCCTTAGGAAGTGGGGGCCGGGGAGAAACGAGGATCTGGCAAAGCCAGGCCCAAGCCCCCAACTACCATCTGCCTTGTCTCCTTACAGAACACCCACCAGTCAGGGCTCCTAGGGGAGGAGACTGCCGGGAAAGGGGCCGGGGCTGCCCTTCTGACCCCCAAAACTGAGCCTGAGGAGCTAGCTGTGTCTCGGGAAGGAGTAGCTCCCCCTACTGAGGAATCATCATCATCCTCAGAAGAGGAAGAGCTCCCCAGCTCCCCAGACCCCCCTCGACCAACCAAACGGCCCCGGCGGGAATTGGGGAGCAAAGGCATCAAGGGTGGGGGTGGGGGCCCTGGAGGCTGGACCTGTGGCCTTTGTCACTCCTGGTTCCCTGAGCGTGATGAATATGTGGCTCACATGAAGAAGGAGCATGGCAAGGTGAGTGGGGCTCGCCCAGGGGAGCAAGATGGGCTGGAGGGGCAGCATTGGGGTGACCTGTGTGGAAGTGGGAATGGGGTCCTGATGGAGCCTGGCTTCTAGTTTCCCCACTCCTTTCTCTCCTAGTCAGTGAAAAAGTTCCCTTGTCGCCTGTGTGAACGCTCCTTCTGCTCTGCCCCAAGCCTGAGACGTCACGTCAGGGTCAATCATGAGGGTATCAAGCGAGTTTATCCATGCAGGTAACCCTTGTCCCTTGCCCACTTCCTTTTTCTGCCCAGCAGGTGACCCTCACTCCCATGACCCCATGTCTTCTGAAGTACCTTTCCACCTGCCTCTTGTCTGAGTGGACTTGAGACCTCCCTCCATTCCAACAGCCCACCTCCTCTCAAGTCACGGGCCTTGGTCTTGGGCTGTGCCTCTGGCACCAGTCCTGCCCCCTCTTCTCCTCTAGGTATTGCACAGAAGGAAAACGCACCTTCAGCAGCCGCCTGATCCTGGAGAAACACGTCCAGGTCCGGCATGGCTTGCCACTCGGGGCCCAGTCCCCTAGCCGAGGGAGTGCCCTGGTTCGGGGCCCTGGTGCCAGAGCCCAGGTAGGCAGAGGCCCAACCTGCTGTCCCGCTTTTTGGGCCATGATTATGGGAAAATGCAGGTTACTGACCCTGGCCTTAGGAAGCCAGGTGGGGTGCCAGGGGCAGTGGGGGCTGATGTGGGCACCCAATTTCTTCACTCTTCTCCAGGGGCCGGGACGGAAACACCGCCAGTCCTCTGATTCTTGCAGTGAGGAGCCTGACAGCACAACACCTCCAGCCAAGTCCCCCAGGGGTGGACCCGGGTCGGGAGGCCACGGCCCCCTGCGTTACCGGAGCAGCAGCTCAGTGGAGCAGAGCCTCCTGGTGGGGCTGAGGGTGGATGGTGGTGCCCAGCAGTGCCTCGACTGTGGCTTGTGCTTTGCCTCTCCTGGCTCCCTGAGCCGGCACCGTTTCATCAGCCACAGGAAGAAACGGGGTGTGGGTAGTGCCAGTGGCTTGGGCCTGGGGGATGGGGAAGAGGAGGCCCCACCTCCATCGAGGTCTGATCCAGAGGGTGGAGAGTCACCCCTGCCTGCTGCTGGAGGCCCACTGACCTGTAAAGTCTGTGGCAAGAGCTGTGATAGCCCCCTCAACCTCAAGACCCATTTCCGCACACACGGCATGGCGTTCATCAGGGCTAGGCAAGGCGGCAGCGGGGACAACTAGGCCCCAGGCCTGGACTGGCGGTCCCCCACTTCCCTAGGAGCCTGGGCTACTGCTGCTTGCCTGGCCTCTGGGCTGAGGGGTGTTGTCATCCATGTTTTGTTCAGTCCTCCTCCAGCCCCCAAAGATAAGCTTTTGAGGATTATAGTTACTTGCAGTCTCCACTTTGGGTTTGGTCCTTGGCCCTACTAGAGTGGGCCCTCCATTCTTCTTCCTAAGCCCAACACTAATTCTCCTGCTGCAGAGCGCTGTGTGCAACTGGGGATGTGAGGTGGGACGTTCCTAGGCCTGCCTGACAGGCCCAAGGAAGGACCACTGCTGGGGCAGTCAGGACATGCTCCTCAACCCGTGGGCCTGGCCCTGCCCCAGTGCCACCCCTCAGGCTCCCTGGCACTCAAGGACTGCCCCTGTCCCCTACAGTGCCTTTTATTCCCCTCCCCCCAGAAATCAGGGTGGGGATGAGTCCTGTCAAGGGGGCCCAGGAAGAGGAGGGGACTGGGTCTCAGGAATCCTTTATTCTTGTAGTAGTAATACTAACAATGGGGAAAACGGGAGGGAAAAAAACATCATTAAAACTGCTAACAGTTTAATCCCATCCAGGCTTCTCTTTTCATGTGACTTGACAATGTGGACTTGACAGGCAGGGGGTAAGAGTCAAAAATGTATTGACTGAGCTAGGCAGGACAAGGCAGTCTTCCTCCTCATTCTGGGTGGTGCACCTTGGATCCTAGACACTGAGGCATCTGTTCACTAATCACCTACCCCCCAAAATACAACTCAGAAATGACACACATGGCTAAGGACTTTATTTCAGATAAAAATTAAGAAGTTGAGAGCTATTTCCCTGGATGTGGGGAAGGGATCAGGGCAAAGAATTCCCCATGGCCAGGCCAATACCCTCATGTACTGGAGGGGTGGTAATTCCCTTCCTTGCCCCTGGGGACCTCAGCAAGTGCAGGACTTTGCCAGAGCCCACCTACCAAAGGGAACCTGGAAGGGGACAGTCGGGCAGCAGCATGGCCACAGGCCAACCACAGGGTCAAGTCTTAAGTACCAAGAACCCATTCTTCCTCCCCTCTGGGGACTAAGAGGATGGCCAGTGGAAAGAACCTCTTGGACCCAAGTGAGGAGAGGAAAGGCCCCAATGTCCCTCACATTTATTACCTCTTCCCTGGAGGGCTGTGAGTCCTGGAGTCTGTCAGGTGGTAATACTGACACAGCCGAGGGTGGGTAGGTGGCAAGGAAGGCCCAGCAATTCTGGACCCCACATCTGGCCCTCCCACCCCTGGCAAGCTCTATGGTTACATGATCCTTTGTATCTCTTGCCTTCCATTTCCCTTGGGTGGATGGTTGGGTGTGTGGGGTTTCCTGGTTTGGGTTTCTTAAGGGCCCTCCCAGGGAGGGTCCCCTAAATCCCCCCCCCACGGGGCCTGAGAAGGAGGGTGTCACATGATGCCATTGGTGAGGTACTGGAAGCCGTCGTAGAGTTTGGTGGTGATGGACCGCATGCTGCCATCTACCATCTGTTCCACCAGTAGCTGGAGCTGCTCCTCAGTCATGCTCATGTGGAACCTCTCTTTGAGGTTGCGGATGGTGCTGGAGCCATGGAAGCAAGGGAGCTGAGAACCTGGGGGAAGCAGCGAGGGCACTGAGTCATGGATGGAAAGGAGCGACAGGCAGTGGTAATGGCCAGAGCAAACACAGAGCTGGGGTATCTGAAGTGCCCCTTCCCTACCCCTCAGATCTCCCTCACAGTACGGATCCAATTCTGCTGGGCCAGAGGAGGGAAAATTGGCAGAAGGCCCTGTCCTGAGCCCATCTTCGCCCCACGCTCCTAAGCCCCTCTGGGTGAGGGCAGAGGAGGGAAGAGAGCCGACAACACACCTTCCCTGTGGTGGCCGAGGGAGCAGAGTCTCGACCCCGGGGGGAGGCCGGGGAGAGGCTCTGGAGTGGGCCCTAGGCTGGGCACTTATCTGGTTGTAGGCCTCTGCCTGTGCTATGTCTGACACTCACAGGTGACCTGGGCCACCATCACCACGGGGCCAGACGTGGACGCTCCTGAGCAACGATGGCAACCTGGGGGTGGGGACGGGGAGGAGGCGGAGGAGACAGGCAGCTTAGACTGGGTGTACACTCAGCCCTGAGGAGGGGGATGGGGACGAGGGCCCAGAGGAGCCAGGAGAGGAGGGATGCTGGACAGAAGGCAGTAGGTGGCGAGGCAGTGAGGAGAAGCACCGTGAGCAGGTAAAGATGGGAGATGGAGGAAAGACCTCTCAGCTCAGAGCAGGAGTGAGTTTTGGGATAGGGAAGGGACCTGAGGACAGGGCGTTCAGAGGTTAAAGGCCAATGGGTAGGAAAGTGGTGACTGGAAGCACCTGAGTTGGTAAAGAGCTGAGTGATGGAAGGAAGAGACAGAACTCAAGAGCTGGACAAGGGATAGGTAGATGGGAAGGGACCAGGAGGCTGGAGATGAGACTATTATGTCCTTAACCCCACACTCCCAGGACCCAGCTCTGCCAGGAGTCAGTAAGAGTGTCTCTGAGGAGAAACAGGGTACTAGACCAGAGCTAGAACCCTGGGAACTCCCACCCCTAGTCCTGAGGTGCTATCAACATTCTGGAAATTCCTTGCTCCAGGGACACAATAGAAGTGGGAATCCTGTGGCACTATGGGCAGTGCCCTACCCACAAACACCTGGCTTCCCCTCAACCCACCTTGCTGCATGATCTCCACGATTTGCACCACCTTATCCATGTGTTTCCGAGCAGCGATCAGCCCCTGCAGCATCAGCATCTTATAGTAGTTGAACATGTCCCCATCCAGGCCGCCCATCACCTGAGAAGGGAGCAGAGTTGTGTGTGCAAGGGGGGCTTAACAGCCTACAAGCCGGCCAGAACTCCTTCCTCCACCCGGGCAAACACACCAAACTGTTACTTCCCCACTCTCTTATCAGGCAGGAAGCCCCCCCAGGACACCCCGCCTCACACTGTCAATTCTGTTCTGCTCATCCCTATTGCAGGGGGAGCCCATTAGCTCCCCTTCCCAAGACAGGAAGAACCCAGGGAGGCACCTCTCCCTCCTGACTCACGTCCACAAACTCTGTGGTCAGCTTAAAGGCTGATGTCTCAAAGCCCAGGTTTCGGGGTGAGCTGGACAGGATGAAACCAAAGTCGATGTGGATGATGTGGCCTTCTGCGTCCAAAAGGATGTTCCCATTGTGTCTGAGGAGTGGGCAGAGGAGAGGAAGCGGCAGTAGTTAAGTCTGACTGAGGTGGGAGTCTCAAGCTGCAATGCACTGGCCATGTGATACCAGGCAGGGGAGTCCCTTGCCATGTTTCCTGCTGCCAAGAACTCTTGGTCTAACCTCCTAAAACCTTAAGCTAGTAGTGGAAAGAAGGAAAATCAGAAAAGTAAACTGTTACCAAATGCTGTGGGGTCTGAAATTGCCATTATTAACAATTGCAAAAAATAGTTTTAAGGTCATCCCCATTTTCCAAAAATCGTACTTTTTGCATCCAAACTGATCCCAATCTAGCAGAGAACTCAAAAGCAAGAAAAGGCAGCCTTTTTTTTTTTCCTTCTGTCACAAAGGCCAAACCCCTGGCTCAGTGAGAGGCCTCCAATCTGAACCTATTTACACCTGTGTTTCATGTGCAATTCCTCATCAGCCCACTGCAGATTGGAACCCCACCAGATGGGAGCAGCGATTTGAGGCATGCATATTGAGTGTTTAAATGTAGAACAATGTAATGTAAAATAGGGCTTCTTCGGGTAAGGCTTAACTATCTGATAAAATCACTTATGTAAACAAAAAAGCTCAGGAAGCATTTACTACAGGCTAGCTGCCGGAAGAAGAGTTAAAGGGAAGTAAATCCAAGCTTTGTGATTCCCACATGAATGGCCAGTGGGAGGAGTAACAATCAACATGCTAAGCCTGTAAGGCCTGGCCCATTCAGCATAACTGACCTCAGTGTCAACAGAAGCTTTGTGAGGCTAAAAGCTCACAGGCTGAGGGCCACCTGCTCCAGGTTTGGTCTGACTGGCCAAAAGTGAGCGACCAGAGGGAAAACCAAGATCCACCTGAGTCCTTCCCGCTCTGGGAAGCGTTACCAATTTAGCAACACAGGCACAATTTTGAGAGCCAGAAAGTTTCTGGTTGATGTCCTAGTGCAACCTCTCATTTTAAAGGTGATGAAACAGAGGCTCTGAGAGGAGAAGTGACTTTTGTGCCCAAGGTGCCAAAGCTAGGGAAGGGAAATTTCTATTTTTTCTTAACTGCGGGAGCTGCTCTCAGCTGCAAGGACGTTCTGGACTCATTCGGTGCAGTTAAAAAGACCTTAAACCTGCTTCTAATTTTGGGTCTGCTTACTGTTGCTATTTCTTTCCAGTAGCTGATTCCATTCACGGCTTGACTACATCTATTGATACTTTTTTGGGTTGTTATGAAAGATTTATCAGCTGCCTGACCCCTCCCCCACTTTTACAGGATGGACTCTAATCCTCCAAACGTACTGGTTTCCTAAAGGAAAGTCTAGAAACTGGACTAGCACCTACCTCCCTGGCACCCATTTACTCAGTCCCCAGGGCTCAGCTCTAGGATCTCTGGGTCTTGGGTTCAAAATCCTAACTCTTCAGGGACAGGCAAAAGCTTGCAACCAAACTCCTGATAAATCACCAGATTTCCCTTCAGCCCTTACATGCAGACCCTCTGCAGGATGCATTTGTAAGGCTAGCAGGGTGGAATGAGCATAGGTTCTGAAAGCTCCCTGACCCTATTTCCCTCATGAGGAAACACCTGTTTGACGGGGCTTTCATTTGATTTCAATATAAGAATGTCAGGCCATGGCAGGCATTTAATAGATGCTAGATTTCTGATAAGCCACCTTGTTAGCTAAATCTTAATGTGCCATCATGTCATTGGGAGCCCTGGAAACAGAGGCCACTGAATTTCCGTTTCTGCATTCCCAGGACAGCTGCCCTATGTGTCCAGAGAGAGGTGCAACTCACAGGAGCATTCGGAGTACTGACCCCTAGTCACTGTCTGCAGATAGTCTTAGAAAGCAGGGCCTTGGTGGTGTAATTATCTTTGTATGATCTGTAGTTTGCCTATATGTGAACTTAGGTTTCATAAAGGTCATAGGATTTTGGAAGAATGACAGCCCTGGGCAAAACAGATACTTAAAAAAGTTTTGAAGTCATATGTTGGAACAAGAAGGAGAATTCAGCTGGGAGTTCAACTTGATCTCCAACATGTCTCTCATATCCTCCTTGTCCTTTCTACTCTCAGTCACCACCCCTGCCCTCAGCCAGGCCTCATGATCTCCTGCTTTGTTGCTACACCCAACAATGCCCCATCTATATCCAATATCACCTTTGGCACCACGGGGTGCATTCATTAATCACAGACTGGACTGTGTCATTCTTCCACATGCGAAATACAACCTCTCAGCCTCATCAGGAAGGCCCTTTGAATCTGCCCTAAATCTCATGTCTGATGTCAGCACCTACTATTGCCATGTGGGGTAGCCCAAACTTTAATTACATTGAGTTGTTCCTCTACCTGGAGCATCCTTCCCTCACAGCGTTCTCTGTCCTCATTTCCTTTATTCTCCAAGACCCTGCTCACTCAACCCTTGCTTAAATCCTTCCCATAAATCCTTTACTTCTTTGTCCCTTTACCCTACCACTTGTCAGTATGCCTCCTCGGCTTAATGGCACATCAACACATCTTCCTCCGCTTAAGATATGTTGTTTCACCTTTCCATCTTGGCCAAGGAAAGTGGTGATGAACGAGTGAAAACTGCACACATGAAGGGATGGAGGGAACCCTGGAGAAAAGGTTAGGATGAGGGGCAGGAATTTACCTACCTGTCCTTCACTTGCAACAGGTAGCAGACCAAGCAGTAACCAGCGCAACTTTGTACAAAATTGCGCTGGGCACTGAGGAATGCCTCGGTGGTGTGACTGCCGTGCTCCTGCAGGAAGTAATCAAGCAAGGAGAGCTGGGACTGTTTCTTCACCTGATGGATGGACACAGCGTTGACCACTGGTTCAATCATGCCACTGTCAGCCGAAATCACAAGAATCTTATACGGCTTGATCCACAGGGGGACTCGCTCCTGTTCCCAAATGGACTGTGAGGAGACAGAGGTATTGGGACTATCATCTTTGTCTGAACTAGGGGAAGAGGTTAAAATACCCCTGTTACCAATCCTGGTTTCTAGGCCAAAAAGTCAGTAGAACCTGCTGATCCCACTGAGGGCTAAGGAGTTTTGAAAGGAAGTCCAGGGTCTGCCAAGACACAGGGAGGTATGTGGTTAAATGCATCTTCTAGGTAGAAAGCCCCCCAGAAGCAGGAAGAACAGGAAACTACACTGTCACCTCACAAGCAGGGAGAGTAGGAGATATTAATCCAAGTTCAGAGAAAAGGGGTAAAAGTCAGAAAAGGATTTAGATCAGTGAAGCCTTCTCTAGAAAATGAAAATATGAACTAACTGGATCAAGCAGGTGAAGCAACCAACCCAGAGGCCCATGAGATCAACATCTCAGCACACCGCAGCCCGCCTGCTGCAGACCAGGGGAGTTTCAACCAAAGGGCAAACCCAGCACCCCCGAAGTTCAGTTTTCAGAGCACGTGCAGGTCACAAAGGGCCACAAGAGGGCACTGTGGGGCTGTTCCTGGGCGTGCTCCTGGGGAAGTACACTGAGGAAGGAGCACCAGCTTTAGTGCAAACTGCATCTAATTTAAACCTGGGCAGGAAGCTGGTCCCCAGCCGCAGCTCCTGGCAGAATGACATGTGTAGTTGTCCCTTCTCTTACCTGCAGTTGCTTCAACACCTGGAAGGCTAGCAGCTCCTGCCGAAGGTCATCCCCACACTTGACAATGACTGACAGGAGTCGCCAATTGGGGAGATGGCCATAAGGGGAGCCCTCTCTGATCCGCCTGTGAAGAGAGAAGCCAAGAGGTGTCAAAGGGTGATGCCAGTGTGAGGTGTGAGGAGAGAGACAGAGCTTCCACCAAAACTCCAGATCAAACTCCCCAGAGGGCAAGGCCTCAGACCACCTGGGAGCCTGATGGGCCCCCGGGGGGTGCAGTGAGTACCTGCAGTTACTTCCAGGCTTTGAGAGTAGAGACCACCCCGTGACCTGACTCACCGCACTTTCTCCTGCCAGGGCTCTTTGAGAGCAACTGCAGAAGGGTCTTCTGGGTCTCGTTTAAAGGCTGTAGGGGTCTGAGCCAGCTGCTCCGAAAGGCGCCGTCTAGCAGGAAGAAACTATATCATTTGCTTGGAGGAGTTACCCTAGAGTCTCATGTCCCTGTCTATGCCAGCATTTCCTGCACTGTTCCCTTGATTCTGGGCACACAGAGATAGAAACCTCGGCTGAGAGGGACTCATGGAAGGCAACACACCACTGGTGTCTTGCTAACCAGGTGGCTTGGAATCACATTAAAATGCAGATTACCAGGCCCTCACCATTCTTCTATGAAGATTCTGATTCAGAACAGGTGTGGTTCCACCATCCATTCACATTTCCAACAATATCTCCTCCCTCTCCTTTGATTCTGACACATGTAGTTCTCAGGCCTACTCTGAGAAATGCTGCTCTAAGTCCTTCCTCTGGTGTTTTCATCCCTCTGAAGTCCTTTTCAAATTTAATTTCCATGTGTAGTAGTCCAGTACTCTCAACCTGCACCTTCACTGCTTCAAGTCTGGGGGCCTCAGGACAAGGACACCAGCTGACAGAGAAGAAGGGGACACAGCGACAGGCAGGGCCTGAAAGAGGGATGGAAAAATGAGGGGCCACTTGAGTTGGCCATACCGGATGTCCCCTGCTGCGATGAACATAGGCTCTTTGCTCTCTTGGCTGGTGATGCTGTCCACGGAGAACTGGGAGATGTTGTCACAGCTGTTGGTGTGCACTTCAGGAAGCTGGGGAGAGTGGGGAGTGCCAGTTGGAAGTGATCAGCACAGGTCTTGCTTCTTTCACTTCCTATTCACACTGCCCTGTGGGCTTGCCGTCTCCATGTCATACTCCTCCTCACTTTTAAACTGCTCCAAAAGGCCTCCCCTGCTCATGTATCTCCTCAAATTGCCTAGGCACTCACAGAGGTCATACAGCAGTGTTTCCCAAAGTATGAACTACCTGCATCAGAACTGCCTGGAATGCTGCTAAAATGGAGATTCCCATACCCCACCACTGATCTGAGTTAGAATTACCAGAAATGGGATCTGGAAGTCTAAATTTTTAATAAGTTTTCCAGAAGACTCTCAACATGCTGAAGTTTATAAACCACTGCATGACCATCACAGCAAGCTGAACTTTCAGGGTTACACTAGAAGCTCCCCAAGGGGAGGGATGCATTCTCCCTCAGAGTACAGAGCAGAGCCTCTCCAAAACCAGGCTCCTCTGACCATGTCTCAGCCTAAGGTATTCAATTTTATCTCCCCATCTCTCTCAAACTATAAAATACTCTACCAGACCCCAAGGCTCATATCAAGTCCTTTCCCTTGTACCAGATCATTTATCCTAAACTCCACTCGTCATATATTGCACACTGCCTTATACATCTTATAGATTTTTTTCATAAATGTTTGTGTCCAATCTCCCTAATCTGACTCTAAATCCAAGGACAGAGAGTCTGTCTTCACAAAGTGAAATCTGGTTGTGTCACAGCCCTACATGTAATCCTGCTCTGGCTCCTTACAACCTCAGAATAAAGTCTAACTTTCTTTCCATCATGTATGGGATCCTTCCTACAAATCTGACATATGACATTTCCAGTCTCATTCTTCACCAATTCTCACCCATGCTCACACATTACAGCCATACAAATTTCAGCTCCAAAACCAGGCCAAGGTCTCTTGTCTTCGAGTCTTTGCACATGTTATTCCCTTGAACTAGAATACTCTGTCCAGCTAATCCCTACCCAATCTTCAGGCCCAGCTGGATTATTACTTCCTCCAGGAAACCGTTTGGAGTGTGTCAACCCCCAAGTCTGGAATAAATATCCCCATGCACAGGTGCTCCCATAGCGCCCCATCCTCTCCAGCATGACTTGGAGCCCACCGTACTACCACTACCTGCTGACTGGTCTCATTCTCTCTCCTATTAGGTCTTAAGCTCCTTGCAGGCAGGGCCAAGATCACAGCACTCACTGCTGCCACAGAGACCCTCCATCAGGACTTCTTGAAATATTTATTAAACTATGAATTACTATTCTCTACTTTCCTGAGACTTTATTTAGCAGATGTTCAATAAATATTTTGATTAAATTTCCCTCACTCCACTGGGCTTTGAATTTCCTCCTTACATTTAACCTAAATTCCTCCTGCAGTAAAATGAACTCCACGCAAATCTATTCCACCCTAGGGCTGGTCAGAACTTTTCCCTCTCATACCTGTTCCTACCTGCCCTGGTCACCTGGGCCCCTGCCTAAGCCCTTCTCAGCATGTGGTCTTGTCTCTAGTATACTGGAAGCTCCTGCGGAAGAGTGCTGGCCCAGAGCTGCCTCTCCGGAGCCCCTCACCTCCACCTGCAGCTCGCCTATGTCATCCACTGACCAGGCCTCATCGTCGTTGTCGCAGTTGGGCACCGTGCTGAAGCTGCCTGCCCGCTGCTCATGGCTAACGCCACACTCGGGCAGGTTCTCCACGGACCGTGTGCTTCGAATGCGGTTTTCGGGGATCCGGGCAGGGACACTGGCGGTGTCGAAGTTCTCACATTCAAGGACTTCCACATAGATCAGATAGGGAGCCTGGGTTGAGGGGTGGATAGTATTTGCAGCTTACCTTCACCATTGCCCCCACATCTTAGCTCCATTCACACAACTTTTCCTGCTGCCCAGTCCTAGCTCCAACCTCATCAATCAGTCCCTGGACACTATAAACACCACGTTTAGGGCAGAAACTTGTCCTCTACACCTATATGAAGAATTTGGATGAGAGAGTACCCAAGTCTTCAAAATGTCTCAGCTGAGCTTCAAAAAGTATAAAGAATGCCCCAGGGCAAAACCATTCCAAACTATCGATTAACACTAATCAGAGAGGCCTGTCAGCTTCTGGAGGCTTGTCCTAAAGACAGACAGAAAGGGAAAAAGCTGGGCACTGTTCCAAGCAGGGTTCTAATTGTCCATACTTTCTCTGGAAGAAGAATCTGATCTATCAGTACTCATTACAACCAGCAGATAAATTCAGCTAATTCTCTTCAATGTGAATTGGGCATCCTAATCCCTGCCCACTCTGATCAAAAAAGGTCTTAGAAACAAAGTATTTCTCTATTCTCACTGTTGCTGTCCCTGGAAAGCCTAAGAGTTACAGAAGGGCTGAGGAAGAGCTACCAAAATCTATGAAGGGAAGGGAGAGTGACTCCCTCCTAAGAGGGCAAGAGGCAAGCTGAAATCAGGCCTCTTTGGTCCAGAAAGACAGGCCTGAGAAGGGGACAAGGCCTTTAGAATCACAACAGAACTGAAGTAGATCTAAGTTGACAGGTGTACATGGACTATGAAGGAGTCTGGGATTTTGGTGGGGCATTCCAGGGCATATATGTAAACCCCAGACAATCATGGAATAGAGTCAGCTGTGTGGTAGGGTTTGGGCCACAGCCCACCTACCTTGTCCTTGGAGTTGAGGACAACAGCCTGGGTGTGGGGCACACGGACCACGTGGTGCTCAAAGCCAGCAGTGGGCAGCCAGACTCGGGCAGGGAGCTTATGGTTGAGCAGGGAGAGCTCTGAGATCAGCCGCTGTGTTTTCTGCTCCTTTGTGGGGAGCGTGGCCAGCCGCTTGCCAATTGCCATCAGGGACTTGATGAATTCTCGCTCAGGAGCCAGTCTGACAGGCTACAAGGGGTTGGGGAAAAGCAAAGATAGTGAAGAAACCATAGAAAAAGGTGGCCCACCCACTCAGTCACTCCAGGCCATGCAGGCCAGAGATCCAGTGTCTGGAGAACACCAGGGAAGGAGCTACCTTTCAGCCTTAGTAGGAGATGCCCCCACCCCCCAATTCCTGTCAGCTTGAATTGGAAACATTCCTTTTCTACAGGCTGTTTCTTGAAGGTAAGGGGAACATGACTCCAGGTCATTGGGAAGCACCCTTCTTAATTTGACTTGAGTTTTTCAGGAACTATCCCAAGGCTTCAAGATGGGCCAGGGACAACATCCAAAGAGGTTGGCCAGGGCCCCAGAGAGAAGAGTTGCTTATACCTGAAGTGTTTCACCCATCTCAACAACAGGGTTGTCCCTCTCCCCACCTGGATCCTTGGGCTGGCACTCTGCTGAGGGGCTCTGTCAGGGCCTACAAGGCCAGGGAGGGGAGCTTGGAGTCAATATTTCCCCTTTCAAAATAAGGACTCATTCCATTCAAATGGTTTTTGCTGCTTTCCATGGCATCCCTCTGTCCACCCTATTATCTCTTATAAGGGGTCAGTGCACATGCCGGGGATGAGAAGATGAGCAGACTTTGCATTAATGGAGGAACGATCAACGGGGAGAGAAAAAGCAGGTGGAGGGGAGGTAGATGTAGGTAGGTAGGCAGGTCGAGAAAGCAGCTCCTTTCAGCCCATGACGCTGGCCTTGAAGGCCTGCCTCTCTGTGGTTCCTCCTTGGGTCCTCTTCCCCTACCTCTCAGGGACTAAGTTCCCATACTGCTGCCTGCTGTGCGCTTGGCTCCTTGTGCTGGGCTCCTCAGTCATTCCCAGAAAGGGCACAGTCAGTCTCCAGAGTAAGGCAGAGGTGGGGAAAAAAATGGACTGAGCTAGACATGAAGAAGGGCTTTTTTCCCCAAAGTCCTTGTACCAAAAGGGGCATTTTATCAAGATAGCCAGCCAACTCCCCATCCCAACTCCCCTCAGGTGGAGAAGAGCAGTATCTTCTCCTCTTCTAGAAACAGTATTTCACTCACCAGGCTTTTCTCTGTGTGTGTCTCACGCAATTTCCTGAGAATTGAGAATTTCTACCCTCACTCCCTCACACTGCAAAAAAGAGCTTTTTTTGAAAGCTAGGCAATACCAGCCCACCTCTGCATGTGCACAGAGCGCTCAAAGCCTCTCAGCCTCTATCCCACAGGGGGCTGGCTCAGGGCCTCACACAAAATAATACAGGGGGTCTGAATCAGTCAGGGGTTGGTTCAACCCTGGAAGGCAGGGTTGAAAAGTGACAGAGATAGGAAGACAACAGTACTAGGGTTCTGTGGTCCCTGGAGATGTCCCACGGCCTAATAGAGAAAGAAAGGAAGAAGAAATTTGGAGACTCAGCCTTTGTTTGCCCTGATCTCCTAAGTACATCCACTCAGATGACAAATGTTTACTGCCCCAAGGACCCTCCACTCCAACTAACTCAGTCATCTCAGATCAGAAAAGGCAGAATTCCTTCCCATCCTCAAATTAGCATTTGGGTTGGGCACCCCTAAGTTACGGGAGCATGGTGGAAATGTTACCCCAAGCCTTGAGAGGAAGGCTCTGCCACATGGGAGGAGACAGGAATCATGACTGCAAGGGGATCAGCACAGAAAAGAGAAAACTGATTGGATAGACAAATTAAAAATAAAACGTAGAAAAATCATCCAAACTCCCAGAGGGTCCAGCATTTCCTCTCATGTCTCTGCCCAGCAACAAGGCCCTAGACCCTGTGGGGCCAGAGGGAACAGGAAAGGAGAGTGAGGATTAAGGAACATTCTGGGCAGCAAGCTGGGAAAGGGAAGAGCTCAGACCTGGAAGAAACACGGTTGAAGAGCAAAAGAAAACCAGCTATGGGCAGGTAACTTTCTTTAGGCCAAATCCTGTTTGCTTTTAGAGTCAGCCCCAGCATAGGGCCTACCTTTCAGAAGACAGAGAATAAATATTTGATGGTCTGATGGCAGAAGCCACGGGGAAAAGGTTCTGGGTGGGAGAAACAGGATCCTGGGGGTTTCTGCCAAGTGGTTCTTGGCTCCAATCCAGGAGGAAATTCCACCTCTCTCCCAGCTGTCTGTTCTGGAGACCCAGCAACTGGAGGCCGAGTCTCAGGGCATCCCAGCTGTCTCCAGAAGGACCAAGTGAACTCTACTCTGCCTGGGCTCAGGGCACTGGCAACAAAGGGCAGGGTACTCCTCCAGGTCTGGGAGCCAGGGACTGATTTCCCAGGAAGAAAAGGCACCATTTAACTCCAGCCTTGGCCTGGGGACAGAGAGGAAATGCGGCCATGGGGGGAGCCTGCCACCCAGCCCCAGCCTGGCCCCACTTACGGAACTGAATGAATTATCAATACTCTCGGTGCTGGAGGAGAGCTCCTGGGAAAGGGCCAGAGGGCAAGAGGAGCAGGAGGGGCGGGGATGGAGGGAGAGAGACAAAAGGCAAAGAATTTAGCTCCAATTTGGATTATAACCACTTCTCTTGTGTAGCTCTACCTTTATGCTTTAATGAAAGAAAGTCAATCCAGAAAAGCCACTTGTCTAAATTCTTGACACTTTGGGAGATGCTTGCAGACTATCTCAGACCTTGAGGTCAGAAGGGTGGAAGAGACAGAGGCCTCTGCTTTTCAGTTTCTTCTCTTCTCTTCTTGATTGCACCAAGTCTGTCTTCTGGACAAAACCCTAAGGCTGGGTCCCTGAGGGAGGTAGCTCTGTACTGTCCAGTATCCCTGCTTTCTCTTTACCCACCCACGTGCTCTCAACCAAAGCCTTCTCTGTGGAGAGCACCACAGAAAAACTGAATTTAACAAGTTGCATGGCCCCCACACTGGAAGCCTCACATCCCTCCATCATCTTGGAAATGTGTGGAAGCAGAAGAGCTAAACTTTGTATGCCATGCTAGGTGCATCTCCACTCTATTCAGCCTCAGTTATCACCCTGGGAAGCCTAATCCCGACCTTCAATCATGTGACAAGGGGCACCACAGACTCATGAGCATCAGACCTCTGTGCCAGATACTGCTGGGAGTAAAGGACGAATAACTCTTCTCTCTACCAAACCTCTGTGGGCTTGCTTTCAGACTATTTCACATGACACCCAATAAATTACAATTTTTTGACATAAGGGAGTTAGGTCCTAGATGAGTCCATCTGAGAAAGCTGAGTAGTTGAGCAGCAGCTGTCCTAGCCCCAGCTCATGGGATTTATCTCAACCTCACCCCACTCCTGTGTTCCCTGGTGTCTGTGAACAGAACAGGGGAAAGCTCTGGTGGTCATGCTCTCCCTCAGCAGCTCTGCTGCAGCTGGTGCACAGGCCCATCCTGGGTTCTGCCCTCCATGGCCTCCCAGGGCAGGAAGAAGGGGCACCAGTGTGTACAAACCTCTAGGAAGGGAGAGGCCTGGACTTAAAGAGACAAAGTCCTGGGAGCATCCAGGGCAGAAGAGCAGTAGTTGCTGCTCTTATACATGCAATCAGCATGTCAAGTATCTACTTAATTCAATGTCATGGTGTAAGTTCTATTCTAGCTGGAGGTATTACACTCAGGTCCTTCCCTGAAGAATCTGGGGAGAGGGACACTTTGAGGAAGCCAAGCCAAATACTATCCCAAGGCTCTTCTGCACTGGGTAGAAATGGGAGGGACATTGAAGTAGTGAGGGTGCCAGTGTCCATTATGACCTAGTAGTTCAAGGCCCACACATGAGCTGGTTGGAGAAGGAACAGCAGGCAGATATTAGCTCCAGGAGCAATGCTCCAGCTGATTCTTCCACAGACAGGTCCTCTCTGCCTCATTTACAGTCTTGGGGGAAGGGAAGGTATACTATGACCTGCTCGTCTCTCCTCCTCTGTAGGCTTGAGTCACTCATACTGACTCAGCTCCAAGGGGAAAAGTTGAGGCCAAGAAGCTGACATGACACCCTATCAGGCTTGAAGGCCTACTGGGGCTTCTAGTGGGACATGCCACAGATTTCTCTGTACAAAGGCTGCAGTTCTGAGAAGACAAAGCTGATTTACTACAAGTGTCATTCTGTGGATGGTACCTAAATCACTCGTTGCTCTCTGTGCCCCCAACCTATGCCAAAGTATTTATTTACCATTTGATTACAAATGGGAAGAAAAACTACATGAGCAGAATTCCTTGACTAGGCTGATAAAAGTTGCTTTGAAGGGGTGGGCTTTGGGGTGGAAATGGTGGGAGATGGGAGCAATCAGTGCTACAGCCCTTTGATAGTAAGGAAGAGTGTAAAGGATGCCTCATTAAAAGAAAATAGAACCTTCTGTGAGAGCTGGGCAGAGAACTCTGCAGGGAGACCCAGGCAGAAAGAGGCCTGTACAAGCAGCCTTTGAGCCTCTTCTCTGAGACCTCACTTCACCCTCCAAAGTTTCTCAACTGGTGGTAGGAATGGAGGATTAAACTCAAAACCTACAGGGGAAGAAAGAGATGGGGAGCAGTGTGTCAGGTCCCACCTAGAAAGTCTCTGCTCAGACCTTAGATAATAATGGGCTTTGTTTTAGTAAGTGGGAAGCTTTTCTTGTTATATGCAGGAAAAGAGAGACACAAACATCACCAAAAAACTGTTGGAACTAATAAATTCAGTCAAGTTTCAGGATACAAAAACCAAGAGTGACAAACTAAAGTGTCCCAGAAAATGGGGTCTCCATATCACACTTTAAGTCACCCTTCATCCTCCACTACCCCTAACACAGGGCTTTGCACAGTGCAGTGACTATTTGCTGAGTGATTGAGTGCTGCATGACAAGGGAGCAGAGGGAGCAAAAGAGGAAAAAAAGTGATTCCCTTGGTATCTGGGGGACAAAGGCCTTAAGAAGTGTATCCTCAAAATGCCAAAGGTGTTTGGAGAGACCTCTGGGCTGAAAGCTCCAATGCCTGGCCTCCTAGTGAATTCATATTTATTCTTTCTCACTCTTGTTCTCACATTTTCTGAGGAGGTGCAGCAGATTCACCATGTCTTAACTCTGCCAGCATCAGCTAACCTAGGAGTGCCTGGGGACATGGTATCTCCTTCCTTTCCTGAATCCAGTGACTCAAGGTAAAGGAGCCACGTTGGGAAGAATGACAGCTAGAGAAGCCACCCTAGAGGATTTAAGTACTCACAGAAATGCCTGCATACCATAACCCTTCCTGGGCAGGGATTAGATGTAAGGAAGAGGGACCAAGGACCAGCACAGAGTAAGAGAAGTCCTGAGGCCTCATCTCTTCTGGTGCTAAGAAGAGGACTACAAAATGAATACAAGAGAAAAGCCAAGCCTGATAACAGGCACCAAGGGATTCACTTCCAGCTGCTCATACTCATGCTACAGGCTTGACCGCAAGAGAAGGAACTCCCAAAGCCTTTGTGACCTCAGTCTCACCAGATTTGGATGATTCTTCTTGCTCTGCAACAACCTCCCTTCAATGACCCTTGGCTGCTAAGCTCAACCAGCAACAAAAATGGCCCATTCTGGCTCTGAGAACAGCTGGGCTCTGCCTATACACAGATGTGCAAACCTAGATTGCTAAGACCAAGGCCATTCTTCCACAAATGGACACCAACAGCTGAGGACTTGGGAAAGTAGATGCTGAGAAATAACCAAGACAGCTCAGCTGAATGATTAGGGGTGCCAGCTATGGTCTGATTCCAGCCCTCAGATCATTTACCAGCTGAGAGACCTCGGGTAACTCATCTAACCTCTCTAAGCCTGTTTCCTCAATGACAAAATCATACCTGTAACTTAGGGTTGTTGTGAAGATTAAATGTGAAATACTTGACATGATGCTTGGTGCATAATAAATGCTCAATAAATGTTAGTTCTTTTAGCTTCACTATTATTAAATTACCATGATAAAATACTGAACCTCCAGAGAGATCAGGCTCTATAGTCTCTCTCCCTCCTGACTTTTCCCTTATCTGGTCACCCTGACCTCTCTCTAGTTGAAAGAAAGTCCCACTGTATAAAAAATGTGGGTGGCTTATGTGCCCTGCAGAGGCAGATGCCAGCACCATAGCTACATGCATTTTCCAACAAGTGCAAATTCCTTGTTCTTTTCTCCCTTCTTTCCTAGGCTGGGCTGGTGGCCAGAAGGAGCTGGGCTGGTGGTGAGAGGTGGGACTGGGGCACTACTGGCTGGCCAGGACAGCAGGCCACTGACCTTTGGTTGTCCACTGGGTAACTTCCCCTGCTATCTGTCCAGATGTGGGACGGACAGTGGGTGTAACCAACTGATCCCCTCCCTGCTCTGCATCCTGAATTGGATACCTTCAACTGCTATTGTAGTTTTCCCTTCTTTCTAGCCTTCAGGTCCTTGATTAGACACTGGGTATGCTCAAGATTTACTCTGAACTGAATTTGCTTCCTTCTTTCCTTTGTGCTTCTCCCAAGTGATATGGAAAAGAGACCAGCAAGACATCTCTTCCCCCAAGGAAAGGCAGGCAGGCAGAACATTCTGCAGATGCCTCAGTGATAGGGGATGAGCCCTAACCCTCATGTCAACAAAAAGCAGGGTGTTCAGGGTGTGAAGGAGAGGGATTATGAGGAGGGGCCAGGAAAATGAAGCTGAATGAAGCTATTTAACATCTCAGCTCTCCCAGCACACACAAAATTCACACACATTCACCCTTCTCCTTTTCAAAGGCTGCTGCTTTGAGAGGTTCTTGTAGATACCCCTTGTCTCAGGCCAAGGCAGGGAGGGTCTTTGCCATGGTTCTCAGTAAAGAACCACTTGGGCCAGAGTCAGGAGTACCAGCCTACTGTATTGGCTACATGACCGAAGCAAGTCCCTTCATCTCTTTGGGTTCTTCCTTTAGAAAATGAGGCTGTTGGAATATATGAATACTCAGGACTTGTTCCATTCTGATGTTCCATGTTTTTATCAGTGAAATGAAAACAGAGGGGAGGAGAGAAAAGGACAGAGTATGTCAGACATCCTGTCTCCATGGCTCCTTGCCCCTTTGTCCCTCCCAGGAATTTTACCTCATCCTCATTCTCCACTTTAGGATTGCTGGCTGTTCGTTTCAGGTTGCTGCTGAGACTTATGCTGGCTGTTGCATCTGACTTAGAGCGCTGGTGAGTCCTTTTAGAGGGAGACAGCCCTGTGTCAGGGGCTGGGCTCAAGGAGGGCAGCTCCCTCTTTCGGTGAGCTGGCTTCAGCTCGTCTGAGAGGATCAGCTTCCGCAGCTTGGTTCCACGGGAGTGTCGTTGAGTGGAAATGTGCATGTCTGAAGAGTAGGCTCCTAGCAACAGGGCACACTGGAGGGAAAAGTTAATGCTCTGGCGGCAACGGTGGACTATGTAGGGCTTGATGGCATCACCCACGTCCTCATCCATGTGAATGTACATGTTAAGCAACTGAGGCAGATAGAAGTCCACGTCCTCATTGCGAAAGCAGAATAGCCGGTTGCCAATGTAGGCTTGCACTCCAGGCTCCTTGGAGTTGTACAGGTATGAGATGGCCATGGAGATGTCAAAGAGTTTGGACTCAAATAGCCTCAGCAGCCACGACTGTTTGGCCGAGTTATTCTGCCGCCGCCTTGCTCCACGGGCTGTGCCCGAGGCCACAGTGGCTCCCATTTCATCTTCCTCCTCCCTTATTTGGGCAGGAGGATCGTCCAGGCAACGGATCTCACTATCCAGACCATCCCCATTGACCAACTCCAGCGGGGTGCCTCTGCTAGAGATGGCCACACCTCCATGCAAAAGCTTGACTTTCTCCAATACCTCCTGGCAGGCCTTCTGGGCCACCTCAGGGTCAATCACTGAGAGTTCCCCGACCCCCTCCGTGATGACACTTAGCAAGGAGCCCCCATTATTCCCTGGTGGGCCAGGAGTGGGCTCAGAAGTTGGCTTCAGGAGGGCAGGCTCCACTACCATGTCTCCCATGGCCACAGCCACACTTGGAGCTTTCAAGCTACAAGAGGAAGGAGGGAGAAAGAACAGAAAGGGAGACATATAAACACTGGTTAGCAGCGCCACTCTCAGGTCTTCCCTTTGCCACAGAACTTTCCCAGGGACCTCCTCCATACTGTCTTCCTGGACTTCTTAAAAATCATATGAAAAGTCATCTCCTCCCAGGAAGCTTTCCCTGACTACCTCCACTTCTGATCACTACATTACTCTTCATTCCTTCTGCACTGGTTACTTGGCTTAGCCTCTGTTCCTAACTTGTATTTGCAAAATGTTGCTTTGTATGTGTTATGTTTATATAGGTATACTCTTCCCATGCCCACCTTTAAATGTTTGCCAATAACATTTTCCTTTTCCTCTTTAAACTCTATTTCCTTACACATATAATACTCTATACACAAGTCCTAAGCATTTCAATTTTATTTAATACTAAAACCTTGATGTATTTTTCTAGTTACAGATACTTTCTTACCTTCCCTTTTAGTCTCAAAGCTCCCAAGGAATAAGGGCCAGCAAATAAATCCAGGCTTCACATAGAAGAAAACAGCTCTAAAACAACTGTCATAAACCCTGCTGAAGTACGACACTTTGCTTGTCTGACTTCTTAACATCATTCCCTCTTCCTCCAGTGCTGTGGCAGCTGAGGTATGGAAGTGGAAAAGACTCTTGAATTTGGAGTCAAATAGGCTGGGGTTCAAAATCCTGGCTCTGCCATTATGAGATGTGTAAACTTATGCAAACCACATATCGTCTGAGTTTAATTTTCTTCAACTGCAAAATGGGAAAAACATACCTACTTATCATTGTTGCTGAGTGGAATAACTAACTTCATGTACAAGCACCCAGAACAATCCTGGCACACAGTAGTACTCAATAACACTAGTTGAATCTCAATCACGTAAAAAAAGGTTAGCAAACTGTATACAAGTGTGTGTGCACACACATATACTGTTTATAAGGTAAGTGAATCACAGTTACATTCATTGTGTGACAGAGCCCTCTCCTATCCCAACACTACTTTTTCCATTATCATACACACACTCCAAGAACTGGAGTGACTGTGAGAAGGCAAAAAGAAATCAAGCCACAACTCATGGGTCTAGAATGTCCAAAGAACAGGGAGGAAGAGGGATCACATTGCCAAGAATCCCTTTCTGGAGGGACTCTTGAAAGGAAATTCGGTGATGGAACACTGCTGACAAAAGCCACTGCCCTTCTAGAATGATTCTTCAGAGCCTCTGCAAATCCAGACCAGCAGGATCAGTGCAGAACGGAAGAAATTTCAAAGCAAGGACTGGGACAGGCACACTGTTAATGTCAGATCAACCCAGTTCCAGCCCTTGTCAGCAATGGGTTCAGAGGCCTCTTTATAAAATCGCAAATAGAGTGAGTCGAAGACACTCAAGAGTGTAAGCAAGAGAAAAGCAGAGTCTATTGTAGAGCTGGAATGCAGGTAATTTCAAACTATTAATGATATCACCTTTGACAGTAGGGAAACTGGGCACATATACTTTAGGTAGGTGTAAGAGGCTGGAGATACAGATTCTCTAATCACTCTGGGAAGCTCTGTTTCCCACCACCACCTGTTTCCAGTGCCTCTTCTTGCACCTCTAAAATGTTAAGGTAACTTTGATCTGCTCAATATTTCATAGTCTAGTTCCCTGCCTCCCAGCAGTCAAAACTAAAAGCCTTACAGGAAGACAGATGGGGAACTCTTCTGTTCTTGGAGATCACCAAAAAAGGCTACTTCAGTTTATCTTTCTCCCAACTCTGTCAAGCAAGAAGTTCATCCCTCGATTTAAGTTCACTGATGCAGCTTGAGCTTAGTATCAGTAAAAAGGTGGAAACTCTTTCACTGTGCTCTCTCCCAAATCTAGGCAGTGCCCTGAGCAGTATAACCAGCATGGCTGCATGAGTATGTCTGTCTCTACTTGTAACTATGGGATGCACAGGAATAATAAAAAGAAAGTTTTTATTCATTCTCTGACACACCTTTGTAGGGTATTCTGCACCACAGTGTCATTCTAATTTAGCTGAGACCACTACTTTTAGGTCTGCTTAAATATTCACATGGATAGATGGTCAGGAGGGAGGAGCCAAGATGGTGGCGTGAGTAGGGCAGTGGAAATCTCCTCCCAAAACCATATATATTTTTGAAAATACAACTATTCCTGAAAGAGAGGCCAGAAGATACAGCACAACAGTCAGGCTACATCTCCAAGAACTCAGCACCTCACGAAGGGGGTAAGATACAAGCCGTGGCTGGGTGGGACCCGAGTGCTCCCCCGACCCCAGCTCACTGGCGGGAGGAAAGGAGTCGGAGCGGGGAGGGAGAGGGAGCCCAGGACTGCTAAATAACCAGCCCTAGTCATCTGCACCGGGAGCACAGACACACAGTGCATGGTGTGCTGGATATTAGGGAAACGGAACAGTAAAACCTGTGAGTGGGTCCCTGCACCCAGCGCCCTTGGGACAAAAGAAAAGCAACTGCTTTTTGAAAGTCTTAAAGAGACAGGGGCTTCACAGCTGGATGGAACCATCCCAGCACACTCAGCCTAGCAGCTGGGAATCCCGGGGAATTTCAGGTGCTGCAGCCACCTGGGAGGCAATGCAGCTCTGAACCTCCTCACGGCAATAAACAGCCTCCCCTCCATTCCCCCTCCCAAACGGCCCCGCCACAGCAGGGAGCAGCCCGAGAGCGGCCGCACCTACAGCGGCCACCCAGAGCCTCCTTCGCAGTCGCCCGGGCCAGACTCAGACTCCCTGCCAGTGTGCAGCAGCCCAGCATAGACAGAGGAAGCCGGGACAGGGCAGGAAGGGTCGCCGTCCTCACAGGAGAGCACACCCAGTGCGCCTGCCTCTCCCCGCGGGGCTCTGGGCTGCCCCGACGGCTGGCCCGCCTGCGACGGCTCAGAAAATAAAACTGGAAGCTGCTTCCTGTGTGTGGGTAACTGGCACAGGCAGCGAAGAAGGGCAAGGTGCAGGAAGGGATGTTGTTCTCCCAGCTGACACATGCACCAACTGCCTACAATTACCTCTATCGCCATGAAAAGGCAGAAGAATGTGATCCAGTCAAGAATTACCCAGACAACCACTGAGAGGGAGCCTGAGGAGATAGATTTAACCAATCTTTCTGAAAAAGAATTCAAAATGTAGGTCATAACCATGCTGATGGACCTGCAGAGAAATATGCAAGAGCTAAAGGATCAAGTTAGGAGGGAGAATACAGAAATAAAAGAATCTCTGGAAGGACTTAAGAGCAGATTGGATGAGGTGTAAGAGGCCGTTAATGGAATAGAGATCAGAGGACAGGAACACAGAGAAGCGGATGCAGAGAGAGTTAAAAGGATCTCCAGGAATGAAAGAATATTAAGAGAATTGTGTGACCAAGCCAAACGGAACAATATTCACATTATAGGGGTACCAGAAGAAGAAGAGAGAGAAAAAGGGATAGAAAGAGTCTTTGAAGAAATAATTCCTGAAAACTTCCCCAAACTGGGGGAGGAAATAGTCACTCAGACCACGGAAGCACACAGATCTCCCAACACAAGGGACCCAAGGAGGATAACACCAAGACACATAATAATTAAAATGGCAAAGATCAAGGACAAGGACAGAGTATTAAAGGCAGCCAGAGAGAGAAAAAAGGTCACCTACAAAGGAAAACCCATCAGGCTATCATCAGACTTCTCAACAGAAACCTTACAGGCCAGAAGAGAATGGCATGATATATTTAATGCAATGAAACAGAAGGGCCTTGAACCAAGAATACTGTATCCAGCACGATTATCATTAAAATAAAAGGAGGGATTAAACAATTCCCAGACAAGCAAAAGTTGAGGGAATCTGCCTCCCACAAACAACCTCTACAGGATATTTTAAAGGGACTGCTCTAGATGCAAGCACTCCTAAGGCTAAATAGATGTCTCCAGAGAAAATAAAATCACAGCAAAGAAAGCAGACCAAACAAATACTAACTAAAGGCAAAAAATAAAATCAACTACTTGCAAAAGCAGTCAAAGGAAACACAAAAGAGTACAGAATAAAACACCTAACATATAAAGAATGGAGGAGGAGGAATAAGAAGGGAGAGAAATAAAGAATCATCAGACTGTGTCTATAATAGCTTAATAAGCGAGTTAAGTTAGACACTTAGATAGTAAAGAAGCTACCCTTGAACCTTTGGTAACCATGAATCTAAAGCCTGCAATGGCAATCAGTACATATCTTTCAATAATCACCCTAAATGTAAATGGACTGAATGCACCAATCAAAAGACACAGAGTAATAGAATGGATAAAAAAGCAAGACCCATCTATATGCTGCTTACAAGAGACCAACCTCAAACCCAAAGACATACACAGACTAAAAGTCAAGGGATGGAAAAAGATATTTCATGCAAACAATAGGGAGAAAAAAGCAGGTGTTGCAGTACTTGTATCAGACGAAATAGACTTCAAAACAAAGAAAGTAACAAGAGATAAAGAAGGACATTACATAATGATAAAGGGGGCAGTCCAACAAGAGGATATAACCATTATAAATATCTATGCACCCAACACAGGGGCACCGACATATGTGAAACAAATACTAACAGAATTAAAGGAGGAAATAGAATACAATGCATTCAATTTATCAGACTTCAACACACCACTCACTCCAAAGGACAGATCCACCAGACAGAAAATAAGTAAGGACACAGAGTCACTGAACAACACACCTAACAGACATCTACAGAACTCTACCACCCAAAAGCACCAGGAAACACATTCTTCTCAAGTGCACATGGAACATTTTCCAGAATAGACCACATACTAGGCCACAAAAAGAGCCTCAGTAAATTCCAAAAGACTGAAATTTTATCAACCAACTTCTCAGACCACAAAGATATAATACTAGAAATAAATTGTACAAAGAAAACAAAAAGGCTCACAAACACGTGGAGGTTTAATAACATGCTCCTAAATCATCAATGGATCAATGACCAAAATAATATAGAGATCAAGCAATATATGGAGTCAAATGACAACAACAGCACAAAGCCCCAACTTCTGTGGGATGCAGCAAAAGCAGTCTTAAGAGGAAAGTATATAGCAATCCAAGCATATTTAAAAAAGGAAGAACAATCCCAAATGAATGGTCTAATGTCACAATAATCGAAATCGGAAAAAGAACAAATGAGGCCTAAGGTCAGCAGAAGGAGGGACATAATAAAGATCAGAGAAGAAATAAATAAAATTGAGAAGAATAAAACAATAGCAAAAATCAATGAAACCAAGAGCTGGTTCTTCGAGAAAATAAACAAAATAGATAAGCCTCTAGCCAGACTTATTAAGAAGAAAAGAGAGTCAACACAAATCAACAGTATCAGAAACGAGAAAGGAAAAATCACGAAGGACCCCACAGAAATACAAAGAATTATTAGAGAATACTATGAAAACCTATATGCTAACAAGCTGGGAAACCTAGGAGAAATGGACAACTTCCTAGAAAAATACAACCTTCCACGACTGACCCAGAAAGAAACAAAATCTAAACAGACCAATTACCAGCAACGAAATTGAAGCGGTAATCAAAAAACTACCAAAGAACAAAACCCCCGGGCCAGATGGATTTACCTCGGAATTTTATCAGACATACAGGGAAGACATAATACCCATTCTCCTTAGAGTTTTCCAAAAAATAGAGGAGGAGAGGATACTCCCAAACTCATTCTATGAAGCTAACATCACCCTAATACCAAAACCAGGCAAAGACCCCACCAAAAAAGAAAACTACAGACCAATATCCCTGATGAACGTAGATGCAAAAATACTCAACAAAATATTAGCAAACCGAATTCAAAAATACATCAAAAGGATCATACACCATGACCAAGTGGGATTCATCCCAGAGATGCAAGGATGGTACAACATTCGAAAGTCCATCAACATCATCCACCACATCAACAAAAAGAAAGACAAAAACCACATGATCATCTCCATAGATCCTGAAAAAGCATTTGACAAAGTTCAACATCCATTCATGATAAAAACTCTCAGCAAAATGGGAATAGAGGGCAAGTACCTCAACATAATAAAGGCTATCTATGATAAACCCACAGTCAACATTATATTGAACAGCGAGAAGCTGAAAGCATTTCCTCTGAGATCGGGAACTAGACAGGGATGCCCACTCTCCCCACTGTTATTTAACATAGTACTGGAGGTCCTAGCCATGGCAATCAGACAAAACAAAGAAATACAAGGAATCCAGATTGGTAAAGAAGAAGTTAAACTGTCACTATTTGCAGATGACATGATACTGTACATAAAACACCCTAAAGACTCCACCCCAAAACTACTAGAACTGATATTGGAATACAGCAAAGTTGCAGGATACAAAATCAACACACAGAAATCTGTGGCTTTCCTATACACTAACAATGAACCAACAGAAAGAGAAATCAGGAAAACAACTCCATTCACAATTGCATCAAAAAAAAAAATACCTAGGAATAAACCTAACCAAAGAAGTGAAAGACTTATACTCTGAAAACTACAAGTCACTCTTAAGAGAAATTAAAGGGGACACTAACAGATGGAAACTCATCCCATGCTCGTGGCTAGGAAGAATTAATATCGTTAAAATGGCCATCCTGCCCAAAGCAATACACAGATTTGATGCAATCCCTATGAAACTACCAGCAACATTCTTCAATGAACTGGAACAAATAATTCAAAAATTCATATGGAAACACCAAAGACCCCAAATAGCCAAAGCAATCCTGAGAAAGAAGAATAAAGTAGGGGGGATCTCACTCCCCAACTTCAAGCTCTACTATAAAGCCATAGTAATCAAGACAATTTGGTACTGGCACAAGAGCAGAGCCACAGATCAATGGAATAGACTAGAGAATCCAGACATTAACCCAGACATATATGGTCAATTAATATTTGATAAAGGAGCCGTGGACATACAATGGCGAAATGACAGTCTCTTCAACAGATGGTGCTGGCAAAATTGGACAGCTACATGTAGGAGAATGAAACTGGACCATTGTCTAACCCCATATACAAAAGTAAACTCAAAATGGATCAAAGACCTGAATGTAAGTCATGAAACCATTAAACTCTTGGAAGAAAACATAGGCAAAAACCTCTTAGACATAAACATGAGTGACCTCTTCTTGAACATATCTCCCCGGACAAGGAAAACAACAGCAAAAAAGAATAAGTGGGACTATATTAAGCAGAAAAGCTTCTGTACAGCAAAAGACACCATCAATAGAATAAACAGGAACCCTACAGTATGGGAGAATATATTAGAAAATGACACATCCGATAAAGGCTTGACGTCCAGAATATATAAAGAGCTCACATGCCTCAACAAACAAAAAACAAATAATCCAATTAAAAAATGGGCAGAGGAACTGAACAGACAGTTCTCCAAAAAAGAAATACAGATGGCCAACAGACACATGAAAAGATGCTCCACATCGCTAATTATCAGAGAAATGCAATTAAAACTACAATGAGGTATCACCTCACACCAGTAAGGATGGCTGCCATCCAAAAGACAAACAACAACAAATGTTGGCGAGGCTGTGGAGAAAGGGGAACCCTCCTACACTGCTGGCGGGAATGTAAGTTAGTTCAACCATTGTGGAAAGCAGTATGGAGGTACAACAAAATGCTCAAAACAGACCTACCATTTGACCCAGGAATTGCACTCCTAGGAATTTACCCTAAGAATGCAGCAATCAAGTATGAGAAAGATCAGTGCACCCCTATGTTTATCGCAGCACTATTTACAATAGCCAAGAATTGGAAGCAACCTAAATGTCCATCGATAGATGAATGGATAAAGAAGATGTGGTACATATACACAATGGAATACTACTCAGCCATAAGAAAAGGGCAAATCCAACCATTTGCAGCAACATGGATGGAGCTGGAGGGTATTATGCTCAGTGAAACAAGCCAAGCGGAGAAAGAGAAATATCAAATGATTTCACTTATCTGTGGAATATAAGAACAAAGGAGAAACTCAAGGAACAAAACAGCAGCAGAATCACAGAACTCAAGAATGGACTAACAGGTACCAAAGGGAAAGGGACTGGGGAGGATGGGTGGGTATGGAGGGATAAGGGGGGGAGAAGTAGGGGGGTATTAAGATTAGCATGCATGGGGGTGTAGGAGAAAAGGGAGGGCTGTACAACACAGAGAAGGCAAGTAGGGATTCTACAACATTTTGCTATGCTGATGGACAGTGACTGTAAAGGGGTTTATAGGGGGGACCTGGTATAGGGGAGAGCCTAGTAAACATAATATTCGTCATGTAAGTGTAGATTAGTGATACCAAAAAAAAAAAAAAAAAGGGCAGTTCCTGTGTGGTAACCTCCAATGTGTTCTACACAAGAGTATAAAGGGCATATAAAAGTGTAGGCAAAGGGTCTGTTTGTGTTTATACAGAGGATCAAAGCCTAAATGGGCTACCCCGAAAATGAACTAAGATACGATATGAAAAAGAACTTCCAACATCAGCACTCTCTGGAAGACTCATGCCAGAAGATGATCATCAAAAAACCCAACAAAGATCCACGCACTGCTACAGCTGTAGATGCACTCATCCCACCAGTTCCTGGACTTGCCATGGGAATGAGGAAGGAGATATCTAGCTGGCCTGTGCATACAGTAAAACAACAAATTTGACTGGATCTATACTGTTGGAACTCAACCAAGAATTAGGAGAAGTGCAAATTGTAGCGCTCCAAAATCTTACAACTACAGACTATTTACTGTTAAAAGAACATAAGGGATGTGAACATTCCCCAGGAATGGGTTGTTTTAATTTGTCTGATTTCTCTCAGACTGTTCAAGTTCAGTTGGACAATATCCACCATATCATAGATAAGTTTTCACAAATGCCTAAGGTGCCTAACTGGTTTTCTTGATTTCACTGGAGATGGCTGGTAATTACAGGTATGCTTTGGTTATGTAACTATACTCCTATTATGTTAATGTGTGTGCGCAATTTAAGTAGTAGCTTAAAACCTATACATGCTGAAGTTACTCTACAAGAAGATATGTCAAAGAAATAATCAATCTTCCCATGTTTTCTGCCGCCTGCTACTTCTATAGCTTTTCTTCTTCCTTCCTAATTACAACCCTTAAATAGAATTCGTGCCTCATATCAAATTTACCGAGTATCATAATTCTTCCAAGTGGTAACGATACCTCAAGACAAATGCTGGGCATAGAAGCTACAGGGCATAAATATGCAAAGAAATAAAAAGCTAACCATTTCAAACAATAAGGCTTCTCTCTCACTTACCAACTTTTCATTTCCCTGTATGGCCCTGGAAGATGACTGGTTAGCCAGAGACGGGTAAGATTCCTCAAGGAAGGAACAACCTAAGACAGGCACAGTCGCAGGGGGGTCATCAGGTGAGAAATTGGGGATCAACAGAGGTGAGGCTTAGAACCTCACCCTCCCTGTTCTGAGAGAAATCTTCTGCATACGTGGATGTTTTATTGCCCTTGTCTAGCTTGGATTAACACATAGTCTACAGGCACACACCTGATCATCTACGTTTGCTCTCTTACAACACTAAACTATGTTTTCTACCTTTATCTTGTATCTACCTACCACTTCAGCATTTTATTAAAAATAATAATAATAAAGAGAGAAATGTGGTATCCACATATAAATTAAGTATAAAAATCAAATGAGTATTCATATTTGAACTGACTGTTTATAGTTCATAATGCATGAGCAAAACCGAAGGTTTCTGTGATGGCTGCCCTTGTACTGTTCACCATGTAAGAACTTATTCACTATGTAAGAATTTGTTCTCCATGTAAGAACTTGTTTTTTATGCCTCAGAAGATTGGAGACTGATGAAAATTAGGCTTTGGGTGGATTAATGATTGTGCATTGAGCACTGACTCCCCTATACAGAATTTTATTGTTGTTAACAACCATTTGATCAATAAATATGAGAGATGCCCTCACAAAAAAAAAAAAAAAAGTACACACTTCCAATGGTAAAATAATAAGTAACCGGGATGTAATGAGTATAGTCAAGATATTCTAACAGCTTGGTATGGTGATAGCTGGTACCTAGAATTGTCATGTATATAAATGTTGAATCACTATGTTGTACACCTGAAACTAATGTAATGTAATACTGTGTGTCAACTACCCTTCAATAAAAAATAATTATCTATAAAAAAAAAAAAAAGACATAATAAAACATAGTTTGGGGAGAAAACTGCTTTAATATGTTACATATTTTTGTAGTCATCAGAGAGCTCAAATACCAACTGCTTGGTTCCAAACAAGACACCTGGAAACTCTACGGCTGACTCTTTCCCCAGGCAATGAAAGGCTGTACTTCAAAAGCTAATGCTTCCTAACAGAACTTCCAGCAAATTACTATTTCTGGCCCAAGGATTCACTCTGCTTTAAGCTCCTTTGCTGATTTGCTTATTTGTAGTAGACACTCACTATTAGTGTCTGTAGTTCAGCCTTGACCAATCTTACCTTCACTCAGAGGAATTCATGCCTGCTAGTTTCATTTTACATTCAAAGTAAATTTAAACATGTATTATTATGAAATTTTAGGAAAAACAAATATTAATAAGTACCTACAACAATAAATCTTATTTTGCTTCAAAAAAAAAAAAAAAAGCTCAAAATAGAAATACCATTTGACCCAGGAATTCCACTTCTAGGGATTTACCTTAAGAATGCAGCAGCCCAGTTTGAAAAAGACATATGTACCCCTAAGTTTATTGCAGCACTATTTACAATAGCCATGAAATGGAAGCAACCTAAGTGTCCATCAGTAGATGAATGGATAAAGAAGATATGGTACATACACACAATGGAATCTTATTCAGCCATAAGAAGAAAACAAATCCTACCATTTGCAACAATGGATGGAGTTGGGTATTATGCTCAGTGAAATAAGCCATGCGGAGAAATACGAGTACCAAATGATTTCACTCGTCTGTGGAGTATAAGAACAAAGAAAAAACTGAAGGAATAAAACAGGAGCAGACTCACAGAACCCAAGAATGGACTAACAGTTACCAAAGGGAAAGGGACTGGGAAGGATGGGCGGGAAGGGAGGGATAAGGGGGGGGGGAAAGAAAGGGGGCATTATGATTGGCATCTATAATGTTGGTGGGGGGCACAGGGAGGGCTGCATAGCACAGAGAAGACAAATACTGATTCTACAGCATCTTACTATGCTGATGGACAGTGATTGTAATGGGGTTTGTGGTGGGGGACTTGGTGATGGGGGAGTCTAGTAAACATAATGTTCTTCATGTAATTGTAGGTTAATGATACCAAAAAAAAAATTCACATGACAGCTTCAATTGTTTCATAAAACCAACTTACTTTTTTTCCTCAATGTCTCTATGCTTGGCCCATCTTTTCCTTTCCCTCTTTTCCAGAGATTTCTAATTCACTAAAAGCTCCTAAAAATCCACCATTCAAAACTTCCAAGGAAATGGCGTTCCAACATTCCCCCATATACAGCATCTCAGATCTCACTAGGAAATGCAGATGACTGCCTCAACTGCTCACAACTGGGATTATGACTGGCACCAGGAAGGGAGGTAAGGATACTATTATTTCTTATATACCAGGGCACAGCTAGGAATTCCGCAGTAGAGTGAGTATTCAGGGGGCTTACCCACTGAACAGAGAGTCCCCATTTGGCAGCCTTTCCTCCCTATGAAATAAGACATTGTCAAGAGGTGCAGGAAAACCAGACTCCTCTCTTATATAGGCAGCTCTGCCACTAGAAACTACCAAACTGAAGTTGAACCTCCCTTGGCCTCTCTGAGCCTCTGAGACTGCCTACAGCTGAAGCAAGCCATTGGGGGAAGGAGGTGTTGAAAGGAATTTAGGCTGTCTTGGCAATTTAGACAAGAAATAGGAATGGGATTCTCTAAAACCTAAATCCAGAAATGCTCCTAAACATCAATTTATTTTCAGATGTAAAGAAAATACTACTTTGATAAGTGAATCATTCTAATAAAGTGAAAGGCCTAGAAAGTAAAAGAGAAAAGGAAGGAGCAGATCCTATATTCATCACTCTTCCTGTTTTAAGTCAGAGAACAAGAGAAGTAAGAGAAGAAAAGCCAAACTTTTAATATCAAATGACTCCTCTGGCCCTCAAGGACCTTCAAATAACTGAAGCTCCACATTTCACACTGGAGCCTAAACTGGACTTCCAGTTAGACTGGAAGGGAACCAGAGGCCTTCTCTGCTCCAGCCTAGCAGCTGGCTTCCAGGAAGAGACGGTGGAATGGGGGAGTGCAGCCGATTGACTGGGCTCCACAGCTTATGTCTGGGCAATGTAGGGAATCCTCCTCTGAGCATCAGAGGGGTTGTTCAGGGCAAGGCAGAGCAGAGCAGCAGCTGTAGAGGACAGAGAGGGTATACATGTACGTGTTCTGTGTGACTGAGCATTTAAATAAATGTCTGCAAGAGGACTTTGGAGGGAAGGGATGCTATCACTTGACCTGGCTTCCCACTTATCATCTTCAAAGATTCTAGGCAAACAATCCTTCACTGGCCTTCACTAAAGGACTTACTGGATTAGACTTGGCTAGGATAAGATGGCAAAGAGGCACAAATCAATCCCCTTGACCAATTAATCACCATTCCCTTCTCTGAATCCTTTTCCATGGGGTAGATAAATATGGACTAGTTCAGACTGATCCTCATGTTTTTACATGTTCCTGTATTTCTGTAGAATGAATGGCCTTTAACAGATATCTGATTTAGTGCCTCCAAGCAGACAGGGGAGCTCAATTTTCTTCCTCCTTTTAAAAGACCCCTTTGAGATGGATCATGTGAAGTGGAAAAAAGGATAGTGTATCTTTATTCTACAAGGTGGGTAGTTAAGAGAGACTGTTTAAAAGTTAATGGAAAAGAAAGGGAGGTTCAAATATGTTATTTAAAGTTCCACAGGCTTCCAGTGGAAATAAAAATGATATAAACAAGAGGTGTAAATCTTCTAAAAGCTAAATCCTCTTTTGTAACAGTAAGTCAATAAATAGAGGCGCAATAATTTTATCTAAAGCTATTGTGATAACTTTCAGAAATAAACACTGAGGTAATTAAGAGGCTAACTCTGTGGGAGTTAAGAGTAAGGATGAATGGAAAGGGACTTGATTGTCATCATAAATCCTTAAGTACCATTGGATTTGTTATCAAGGCACATATGACTCTAATAATAATTTTTTAAAAGATGCTGCTTTTCAAGAGACTCCCCATCATGATAGGCTGCCTGTTCTGCTGTTAAGAAGTTCTTCCTCATGTCTTAAGATCTAACTCAGTGGTTAAGGTGGTGACTGAGAACTACTTTTTCTTCTAGAAGAACCTCAGGGCTAAGCAGTCAAGCAGGTTCAAGGCCTAGCAAGAAACACATAAATACTTACCCAAAACTGGGGCAGGGAATGGGGGAGCATCAGGGGAGAGGGCATTCTCAAGCTACTAGAGAAAGGGTAGGGAGGACAGTGGTCTAAGGGTAGTTAAGTCAATATTGAATCAGGCTGAGAATTCTCTGTGCAAACCCATGGGGCTGGTATAAGCAGATTCCAGCCAGATAGCCCAAGCCAGCTGTGGGAGCCCCTGGTGAAACTGACAGATGGCAGAGAAAGCAACCTGTTTGCTCACCTCTCCCTGAACTATTTCTCCCTGTTGCATGCCCCAAATGTGCTTGGACTGGGTCGCTAGCCTCACGCCAATTACTGAAAGGTTCCTCCCAAACTTCTTCCCCAAATCAAAGGATCTCAATTTGCTGCTTTGGATGGTGTTCAGCAAACATGTTCTTATGCAGTGTGGACCCAGCTGAGAAGAAAGCAGAGAAACTAGGAGAAACGATTTCTCTTTAGGTTTGCTTCCAAGGAGTGAAGCTGCTCCTAAAAAGGGGGATTATGAGGAGATTACACTCTGGCTAGCAAACAAGGAAGGAGACGAGGGAGAAGTGGGATAAGATTGCATGATTACTTTTAAATAGGCCTAGAGTCGGAAGATGAATGAAACTTCACAAGCACTCTTCATTAACATGGGCTAAAAGAAAGACATGGTGTAAAAGACAGCAACTAGTTTCCCAACTCCAAGTTCTTTTCCAGCCAGCTTCCTCAAAGGGCTTTCCTACAAACAAATTTTCCACCTATAGAATCTGGGAGTTAGGGAACAAGTACAACAGGCACAGCACAGGTGGTCAGGAACTTAATGCAGTGGGGAAAAAAGCAAGGCAAAGAAACAGGTCTGGAGCTTGTCTTTCAAACTGACTTACTCCCATGGTTGTAGACTAGAAAGACCCAGCAGAGAGACCAAGATGAAGGAAAATTCTCAGGACAACTAAATCACTATTAAAAAATACTTTTGTCTGAGGAACCCAGAATGTTTTGTAAACAAGTTAACCCAAGTTTAATTCCCCCCACCCTCAACTCACATCCTGCTATTAGCCTATTACTACACTAATGCCTATAGAGTGGGCCATTTTCCCGAAAAGGTCACCCTAGAGGTCAAGTGAGGAAGTTACAGAAGTCATGATTCTGAATGTACAAGCTCTTTCCTTTTCCCAGTTAACTCTCCACCATCACCCCAGGCCTAAGCTGTTATGGAATCAACCAAAACTGTTCTAGTAAACAGCAAACTGACTCCTCTTATATCTGGAGAAGGGTGGAAAACACTATTCTTTAAGACAAGCCTAAAATTAAATAATCCGAAGCAAAATTTCTCACAACCGCTTTCAGTTTCCATGCGGGCCTATTCTTCCCTGATAGTGGCTGATCATGAGTAATCAACAAAGTGTAATCTAATAGGGATTTCTTACTTGCTCCATCTTTCAGAAACACCCTTCTGTCCAGAAAAACCTGAGGCTCCCCCTCCTCCTAACACTCTTCTTAGTTCAGCTGATCATGAAATAGTGGCATGTATAGATAGTGTGACAGAGAACACATAAAAAGACCACAGGGAAAACAGAACCAAGTATCACAAGGATCAGCAAAATCCTTGAAACTTGGAGTAGGCGTCAAAGTTGGAAATCCTGAAGAGGGAGGGGCACTGTCATCTTTTCTATAGAAACAAACCTCTAGAGGTTGGGGGAGGGAAGGGAAGCTAAAGAGAAGTTACAGGGATCATAAGGGACTCCAGTGAAGAAGGATAAGGATTACTTGGGGAATGATGATTCCTTAAGGAGCGGGGAACAGGCAATTCTTGGAAGCGAGGAATGGGTGGGAGGCGGTGAGATAATGGAATCAACATCAGAGGAAAAAAGGGCCACGCTCAGGGAAATGGGAACCCAGCACAGAGACAACGGAGGAAAGGGGCAAGACAGGAAAAGGGATAAAGACGGAGACTATGGGAAAGGTTTGGGACAGGAACACAGACGACGAGGAAGGACAGGCAAGACTGGGCATTATAAAAGGCGTCCTGATGTAGAGAGGTTCAAGACTTAGACAGTAATTCGGGACGGAGGCCACAGGGATAAGAAGGAGGTAGGGGGGAGTCCCCGGGGCAGAGGGAGGAGCTAAACAGAAGAGGAAGCCAAAAAACAGAGGAGGACCCTAGGATTGAGAGGAAAGGGTGAAGGGACCCGTGGTGCAGCTGCCACCGGGAGGGCAGTTTTGTAGTGGAAACCAGCTGTGGTGATGGGGCGAGGCTGTGCGGGACAGAGTGGGAGAAGGACGCTCCCACATACATAGGGCTTGGGAACCTCACGGCGTAGGAGTCGCTTACCTCCGGGGGGCCCCCACGGAGGGGGTACGGGCGGTCGGGGTCGGGCTACCGACACCGATGCCTCAGCAGCAGCGGCTGCTCCCTAAATCCATTGGCCGCCTGCGCTTCCCTGACAGCGGCCGCGGCAGAGGCACCAGGCCCCGGCGAAGGGGCTGCCCTCGGCGCCGCCTGAGGGGGCCTTCGCGCTGCCTCAAGTTTGCCTCGGCTGCACAATCCTCTTCCTCTACACAGCCACGACCAAAAGAAATAGAAGAAAAAAAAAATCCCCAGCCGGGCTCTATTCTTCTGAGTCCAAGCCCTCTTGGGATATGTCTTCCGGCTTCTCCGACGCTCTGGACCCTATGGTTCCTACAGTAATCTAAGGAGTCGAGTGAGCTGCCTGGAACATGCCTGTTTAAAAATAGAAGGGGGCGGGGAGAAGACATTAAGAAACTGAGGAGGGAGGAGAGCACGGAAGGAGGGGCCTACGGGTGGAAGGAGAGGCCAAATCTTCAGAGGCTTAGAGCGTCTGCTAAGGAACAGAAAACGAAGTAAAATTTGCTGGATGGGGGCCAGGGCTCCGGGCCTAGTGAGCAGCCGGCAGGCAGGAGGGCGTGGATTCCCTTTACTTCGATCGGTACGTGACGTGCAAATTATATGTAAATGAGCCCGTTTGAGTTAACAACAGAGTTACCGTAATTGCAATTAGTGGCTTTTCCCTCTCCCCTATTCCACACAACTCCCTTAGTAAATCAGGCCGTGGAATAGACGCTGGGGCGCGGCGGGGATAGGAGAAAAATAGGGCGGGCAGAGAAGATAGTCACCGTCACTATCGTTCTCCTATTCACCTTAAAGGACTATGCCAAGAAGGCACCCCTTCTCGCTTTGGGAATGGCGCGGTTCAACCGCGTCAATCTGTCGCGGTTAGCGGAGCGGCTAGAGGCTGCGGTTCTGCCTCCGAGGTCATCAGCTGCCTGGACAGCGTTTGTCCTCCAGCCTCCAGACGTCGATCCTCCAGAAAGGGGCTGGACAGGGCCAGGTTGAGAGAGGTGAGTGAAATGATAAAGGCTTGGAGGGTATAATCTCTCCTTCCAAACGAAACAAAACCGTATAAAACTAAACAGAAACACGCCCCGCAGATGGACCACGCCACCAAAAAGTATTGGTTTTGTGTATTTGTCAGCATTGATTGGGATCCTTCTCCCTCAGAACCTCTTTCCCAACCGTCAATAAGCCCTTACTTAATATTCTACATTAAGGCCAGATCTTGGATGCCATCTTTCCTTGGGATGACTTATTTGACCTCTTTGAACGTCAGTTCTATGTCTGCAGAGTTGATCCAGGAATATTAACACTTTGCAAAATTCTATGAGAATTAAGAGAGTAGAGATTACTACTATAGTAGCCTATTACTATTATTGGGACAATAATACAGGATAGATGATGAAAGAAAAGAGGGTCACTGCTTCAGTGTTGAATTGGGAGGCAGAATAAAAGAATAGCTTGAAAATACCTATGTAAAACATGAAATATGTACAAAAGTAGAGCAAATGGGGTACCTGATTGCTGAAGGAACATAGTTAATGTGGAAGGCCCAGCCACTCAGTATATGGAGAAAGAATGAATGGAAGGCTTCTCAAAATATTGTGAGCCAGGTCTTAGAAGAGATATTGGATATGATCCATCAAAGCAAAAAAGAGAGAACATTCTGAAGGGTAAAAAATTATATGTTGAAGAATGGAAATGGTAATTTGCTTAAATCACGAGGAAAGGGCAAGACGATAAGCTAGTTTAAAACAGGAGTACAGTAATAAAACATGAGGAGAGAAAGAGGCTGAGTGCCAAAGATAGTTTAAATTTGTCAACACTAGTGGAGTGGGGAATCACCAGTCCACCTGTCAGGCCCCTCAGCTCTTGGTTAGCTCCCAGTCAGCTGTCAGGCAAGTATCAAGAGGTGATGACCCTGCTTTAGCCTAAAGTTAAAATGTCACACATCCATCCCTTCCAGGGAAAGGGTTCCAAAGGGCCAGAAGTCTTTTTGAAACATTGTAAAAAGAGATGTGACAGCCTTACTTTTTATAGTAGGAAGTGTATTTTCCAGTGACAAAAGATTTCAGGAATATTTCTGATCAAACCTTCTTTCTTCTCCTTTTCTTATTGAAGTATAGTTGATACACATTATTATATTGGCTTCAAGCATATAACATAGTGATTTGACAGTTATCTGTGTCATAAAAAGTTGGGATAGAACCAGAAGGATGATCTAGGCAAAGGAGTAGATCTACTGAGGAACCATACATGTGACAAACACTTAAGATAAATACATAATGAAGTAATTCCCCTGGTTAGTATGAGTGAATGTGTCATCTGGTTTGATTTCTAAAGAAAGCTGATACTTGTCCATAAAAATTACAGTTTGAAAAAACTGGATCAAATAAATGTTGTTATATGGACCCCATTAAGTGTAGTTACTATCTCATTCCAACTTTAGTAACTTTTTATAGCTATAGGCAGTTATAAGTGCTTTATTAACCAAATGAGACCCTGTTCTACACACGTACACACACACCCCAGTATCAAGTAGAGTTTGTTTCAAGTTTTCTGTTTGTAGTTTTAAGAGCTCATGTGTAAATTTCTTTCCATGTTTATGACTTTGTCTTTCTGACTTCTGTGTTTTTAAAGGATTTATCTTTGTATTCTAGCTGTATCCTTAGTTTCTATGATGGGTGTTGGTGGTGGGAATTATATTTGTTGATATATATATGTTGAACAGACTGAATGCAGAAACAGGTATGAGAATCAAGTCAGGCATTAAAGAGTTTTCCAAAAATGTAAAATAGAATTGTCTCACTGATTTTTTTTGGGAAAATAGAGTTAGTTTTCATAAGTAAATTAATAAATTAAAAATATTTAAAATATTTTGACCATATTTTCTTCCCCTTTTAGTTTTCAGTCTCCCTGTCAAGTTTTAAAACTGAATGCTATTTTTACTATATTAAATTTGGAAGTATAGTATATATATAATAGTCTTTAAAATTCTTCACCACACTGAACCTATTTTTCTAAAATTCTCTTCTGATAGAAAAATACCTGTATGTTAAGTCCCAGGAAGCTGCTGCAGGTACACATGGTTGCACATGGATGACATGTGACCCAGTGGGAATCCATACTATCCTGTGGGCGGCATGTGAAGCCTCTTGCATGGGAATGTATGCATGCATGTGGCACCTCGAGGAATGGGGAAAAAGGAAAGTACCAACGGGGTCAGTTAATGTCATTTATTTATCATATTTAATTTCCTAAAAGTAGGGAAAGAAGTTGGCTTATTCATCAACAGTTGGTAAAGCTAGTGGACCCAGGTCATAATACAACTCCAGTTATATAGGAAACACTCCTGTGGTTAAAGAAGATACAAAGTGATTTTTTTCCCTGAACCTTAGATGTTATGGGCTTTCTTCCAGAGAAAGGCTAGCAGTTACTGCTTGAGCCCCTACTCTGCATGAATATAAACATTACCTCATTTATTCCTCATTACAACCCTGTGAAAGAGATTTTTATCCCATTTTATGGAAACTGAGCTTTCAGAATGGTTGTCATTGTTTTTCAAAATTGTTTTACTTCAACCCACAATAAATACATTTTATATCATGACTACCTGAAGAACACATAGACATGTCTTCACTGAAATGTTTCATAAAATGGTAGTTACCCCTTACTATGTGCAATGTACAGGGATATTTTCTGTTTCGCTTCTTTAAAAGCTGCATTCTGCTAAATCAGTTTCACAATCCACTAAGGGGTTGCAATTTACAGTTTGAAAAAATTGGATCAAATAAATGTTCTGTGTTATATGGAAAGTAGTAAAGCTAATATGTGACCTGAGTTCATGCTCTTTCCAGTGAACAAATGCCTCCTTATGGACATTTAAGAAATACTGCATTATGTATATGTTGTTTTAACTTTCTCTTGTGGGATAGAGCCAGAAGGATGATCTAGGCAAAGGAGTAGATCTACTAGGAACCATACATGTGACAAACACTTAAGATAAATACATAATGAAGTAATTCCCCTGGTTAGTATGAGTGAATGTGTCATCTGCTTTAATTTCTAAAGAAAGCTGATTCTTGTCCATAAAAATAAGTTCATTTATTTGAGGTCACAGACTAGACATGTAGTTTGTCTTGGTTAAATAGCGAAAGATTATCTCAAATTTTAGTACATTATAAATTATCTTTAAGATAGGGCTAAAATGAAAAAAGACAACACTATGGGGGAAATGGGAGTGGGGAATAGAGTTTTTAGGAGAGAATAAGGAATGGTAAGAGAACAAGCAGTGGGCAGTCCCCCAAATTTTAATTTGGCCCATCATCTAGTAAACTGAAGACTGCTTGAACTACAGAAGAATAACTTGTTTTATGTTAGTTTTTAAAATTGGCTACTTAAAAGCCCCTTAATTGTGTAAATCTCAAAAATCATCCTATGGTCTGAGCTCCCAGAGTGCATGGATACATCACCATTCATGGTGAGAACAGTATTTCCTTTGAAGCTTCTATCTTTCCATCACCAGTGGTTTTATTTTTCCATGTACCTGTCACCTCTCTCAGCAGCGACAGGTCCAGTCCCTCATCTCCTCCCACATGGATAACAGCTGCTTCCTTTTGATTTCAGTTCCTCTGTCCTCTCTTGCAAACTTCATACCTTTCAATCAGTAGGTAACTATAATAGTTGTGTGTTCTTCTGGTTTATTTCTTATTATTGTTCATACACATCCCTTCTGCTTGACAGGTTTCTTTGCTGGGTTGTACTGCCACGCCTTTATTCACATTCCATATCCCTAACCCCCTGCTTTTCCTGGAATACCTTCTTCTTTTTCACCTATCTAAACTCTACTTACCTAAAGACTTAACTCAAGCCTACCCTTTCCATGTAGCCCTACCAAATTACTCAGCCCAAAGTGGTCTCTGAATTTACAGCTCTTGTGCAGTAGAATCAGTATCATGATTTAGTTCTTTTTACCACATCTTATTCTGTCCTTGCTTTATGAGTTAGACATGTCCAGCTAACTTCTAACTCGTCTTTACTGGGAAGTCATTTCTGATCTCTGTCTGACATACTCTGTTCCTCTGGGCTCCTATAGCTCTGTTTACTGCAAACATTAACTCATGCTGTGCTGTGAACATTATTGACTTGAAGACAGATCCTAAGTCAACTAGCTTCTAACAAGTGCCTACTACTTAAAAAACAAGAAGGAAAATATCAAAACTACAGTAATGGGTTCCTAATTCTGGCAGCATGGATAACACAAGAACTCTCCCATTACAATACAACTAGATCCTGGGTAAATTAGCAATGTTTAGCATATTGCTGGGCTAATTAGAAAGTAAGAGAACTCACTAAAGGAAGAAACAATAACATTAAGCTGACACCTATATGAAGAAGAACATGCAGTAGAAAACCAGGTTTGCCCTGTGGACAAATGCCAGTATTAGTATTCTGAACAGAGGATAAACCTTGAGTCTAATCAAGGGAGGGAAGAAAACTTGGGACTCATTAATTACACTGGGACTCTTGAAGGGGCTAACACAGGTCCAGGAGCACTGCTCCTGGTAGAAGCAAATGCAAATCTTCTCTGGAGGAAATTACCTCCAACTTAGACACTCTGGATTCCCACAGAATAAGTTTTAACAAAATATGAGCTGAAATATCCAAAATACACAATATATAAGGAAACAAATTACCATGGGCAAGATTCAGTGAAAACAACAAAACAAGATTTAGACATCCAAGGTTACAGAATATACAGTAACAATCCCAACAAATTTTAAAGACTTGGTATCACAAAGACTACATCTCTGAGCACAAATGATTAAGCTGAAAATGAATTATCAAAGAGAAATTTTAAAAAATCCATAAATTTGGAAAAACGTAATTTATAAATTTAAAAAGTCACAAAGGTAATTTAAATATCCTTGGAATTAAATAATTAAAATATTTACAACAGAAAAACTTGGGGAATATAGAAAAGCAAGTCCTTGAAAACTTAACAATAGAAAACTTGAAAATTAATAGGTGTTAAAGTTCAGATGTTATACAAGAACATGAAATTATAGTTGGCCCTTACACAACAAATTTGAACTATGCAGGTCCACTTAATGCATGGAATATTTTAATAAATACATTGAAAAATGTTTTGGAAATTTGTGACTTATTTTCTCTAGCTTACTTTATTGTACAACATATAGTACATATAATGTACAAAGTATGTGTTGCTTACCTGTTTATGTTATCAGTAAGACTTCAGGCTAACAGTAGGCTATTGGTAGTTAAGTTTGGGGAGTCAGAGTTATACACAGATTATCAACTGTGCTGGGGGTCAGCACCCTTAGCCCCCACATTGTTCAGGGGTCAACTGTAAATCTAAAGAAAGCGGATGGAACTACTGTATTTAAAATTCATAATTAATGAAATGGAAAAAAATTACTTAAGGGAGATCAACAAAGCCTAGTGTGGTAGCTGAAAGTAGACATGTAAAATAACACATTTCTCGTGCAATTGACTAAGGGTAAAAAGAAGGCACAAATAAACAGTAGGCATGAAAAGGGAGATATGACTACAAGCAGGGAGAGGCAAAAGAAGGAAATAGAAGAAATTTCATTTCTTAAAAACTAAATGAAATGCACAAAATTCTAGGAAAACACTTTACCTAAATTGACTCAAGAAGAAATAGCCCAAATAGCCTATAATTAAAGAAACTCAATCAATGGTTAAAATATTTCTCACAAAGGAACACCAGGCTCAGATGGCCTAACAGGTTTTACCAGACTTCCAAGGGACAGTTCATTTCAATATGATGAAAACTCTTTCACAGAATAAGAGGCATCAGTCCCCAACTTAAGATGTACGGACCAAAAGATCCATCCTAGAAGCCTTTTTAGATATCTTACTAAAAACAAAGACACTAACATGAATGAGAATGTTCATAGAAGCATTGTTTGCAGGAGCAAAAAATTAGAACTAACCAAATGTCCATTAATGGGTGAATGAGTAAGTAACTTGTGGTTTATGCACTTAGTGGAATATTATACACATGAAAATGAAGAATCATAGCTGTCTACAACATGGACGAATCTTTGAAATAATGTTAAGTGAAAAAAACTGTGGGGGACTATTAGAGCATAAAATTTTTTTAAAGCTAAAAAGCAAAACTGAACATCCTATATATAAACATAAAATTAAGAACAGTGGTTACCTCTAGGGGATAGGACAGGGGAGGAACACAAGAAATTCAATGGTATTTCTGTTTTAATGTGTGAGGTGATGGGTCATAGGTACTTATTTAATTAGTATGCTTCTTCATAATTTATTCATGTTAAATACATTCCTTATAGATATCAAATATTACACAGTATCGCTTTAAAAAATTTGCTGTGGTGGAAACAAATGAAATGAAGTCTCCCTGGAAGAAAATCTGTATTTCTTGGGAAGAACCATGGTTTCCTGACAGAAGCTACCCTATGCAGAAGACAAGTGAATCCTCAATAAATACTGATTGGTTTACTACTTTTCCCAAGGATACACCTGGAGGGTCTGGATTCCCTTCCTGCTGGTGCTTCCTGATATGCAGGGCTACCTCCTTCCATATGCCTATCCTGAAATCCATAATCCTGGCTAAGTCCTGACACATGTATGACAAGAGACTGACACCTGGTGGATACAGAATGAATTTAACAAAATGACTAGGAAGTAAATCACTTGGTGAAAATGACAGTAGGGTTGGGGATAGCAAAGCAGGAATGGGGAGAAAGCTAAAACTGGGAAACAGGAAAAAGAATAATCTCCATCTCTGAGATGTAGGTGAAAAAAAAAAAGGGATTGTCACCTAAATGAAACTAAAGATTTAGTCCCTAAAGGAGAATGACTTCCCTCTCATTCTTTATGGGACTGAAACAAGAGGAATGCAGTTATAGCTCTACTAAGGAAAACAGAAGACTATGAGGGAAAAAGGAAGCAGGTAAAGCTGATTTTAACCTAGCAAGCTAAAACCAAATGTACTTTATACTAGTGACGAGGGGTCAGGTATGTGACTGAGGAGGCTCATCCCACCCTTTTCCCCAAAAGTGAAGTCCATAATGTAGAATAAGCAAAAGAGCAACACACCATTCTCCTGGCCACAGTGACAAGTTAGGGGTGAGCATGTGACCCAGGCTGGCCTCAGAGTTAATCTTAGGGCTTTTGCTAGGGTTCCTGGCACAAAGATGCCTTCTCTTTACGGTTGGACATAAATGAGGAAGCATGTAAACACCCAGGAGTGCTAACAGCCACAAGGCAACCCAGGCTTCAGACGACCTTAGGGAAGGCAGAGGCTAGGGGACAGGGGAGGATCAACCAGGTATTTAGAAACATGCTGAGCCATGATCACCTTTACCTGGTGCCAGTGCTACCTCTGGGCTTACCACTTACATGAGCCAATAAATCTTTAAGCCAGTTTGAGTAGTTTCTATTGATTTAAAGCCGAAAAATACCTAAGTTTTATGTTCTTCATACTTACTCCATCTCTACCTTCCCACAGGATAGCACAGGGAGCCAGGTAAGGAAGCCACTACAGATTTATTAGTGACTCTAAATCCAAGAGTATCGAGCTGGAAAGGTCAGAGGCAGGAACCAGGCAGTACGTAAGACAGGGTGCCTTAGATAACCATATAAAAGAGAATGAATTCTCTTAGGAAAAGAGCCAAATGAGAAGCAAGTGCAGAGAAGGGCCTCTACAAGGCAGACAGGTAGAGTTCACACATGGATATAAACACTCTTCTTCATAAACCTACCATGGGGGTGTTGCTTTGGGGTCTTAACCCTCATGGGACAAGGAATTTTGAAGCACATGCCCCTTTGAGTCTTTATTACCCTGTGCTGTAGTGTCTACCTCTCCCTTTACCAAAGGAAGATCCTCCTTCTGGCTTCTGCTACCCTTGATGACACACACTTTTGGGGTGGCAAGAGGAATTTTACTTTCTGCTTCTTTGGCATGTCGGAAACTGGGGCCCCTACCTCCCCTGGCAACAGCATCAACTTCCTGACCTTGGGCAAGTACCATCCCCTTCTCGGCCTCTCTCACTGCCTCTGGCCTCTCTGGCCCTCCAGCTGAGTTGCTTTCCCCTCCAGAGGCCCGTGACTCCCGTGGTAACCTTGAGGATTGGGCAGAGTCTGTGGCAGCTGCTGTCCTGTCAGGAGTAGAATTCCTCTCCCTACTTCCACCTGATTTTTTCCGAGGGCGCCCCCGTTTCCTTTTGGCATCACTTCTGGTATCCTCTGTATGCTGCTTTGCTGCTTTAGCTGGTAGGTCCTGCCCAGTGGCCTCTCTCACAGGAACTTCGGCTGTCCTCTTGACACCTTTGTCATAGGGTCCCAGGTCCCGACCTGTGCCCACTTCTCTGTTCTCTGTGCCCCAAGACTGAGTGAACCCCCCAGGTGCAGCTTTCCCAGGCCCAGGCAAAGCAGGAACAGTTGGTAAGATCATGTTAATGATGGGCACAGCTGCCTGGGGCCCCCCAGCCCCACTGGGCAGGGGCAGCGTAGCCACTTTCAGAGCACCTGAAGAAAGCTTGGGGGCCAGGATGGGCGGAGAGACTCGGATTGGTGGAATAAGTGAGCAAGGGGCCCGGGGGAGGAGCAGAGGCAGCCGGGCCACTAGGGCATTAACTTGCGGGTTATTAGCTGCTGGGGCCAGGCTCTCCACTACACTCTTCTTCCGCTCTCCACGTGCTGTAGGGCCAGCCCCAGCCCTGGGTTCCAGCTCCTTAGAAGGCTAAAAAGTAAAGAGAGGAATACAGTACATTGGAAGACTGGACATTGGAGGAAACATAGGCACAGGAGGTGAACACGTATAGGACTCACCAGGGGAATGGCATACTAAACTCAGCCCAGGACTGCAAAGTTGGGGGCATCAACTTCCTTACCTGGGCTGGTCTCTCTGATTTCTTATGGGCTCCACCCTCTAGGTTCTCTACACCATTCTTGGATTTTGATGACCGTTCTTGAGGGGCATGTTCATCTTCCTCTGCAGAGGTGCCAGAAAAGGTAATAAGGTTGGGTGAAGAGACAGAATGGAGTGACCCAATTCTGATTGACTGGTAGAAGCAGGGGAAAGAAGATGGTCTAAGGCATGTCCTAGAAGGGTCTCTCTAGCAATGGAGGGCAAGCCCAAGGTGTTCATCCTAGCATATAGGAGGGCTTTTGATATTGAAAGTGGCTGAGGACTTCTCAGGACATGAGACAGGGTCCACCCACCAGCAAGCCCCATGGCCTTGAGCACATGGGCATGTGCAGACCGGGCAGAGATGAGATGCTGCTGTAGCAGGAAGCGGGCGACCTCAACGATGGAACTGAAGGATCGTTTCAGGATTCGTTCTGCCCAATCACAGGTCAGGGCACAGGCTGCCTCGACCAGTTCATCCCGAGGGGCTGGGGTTACTTCTGGCCCCATTTCTGGCTGCAGTGGGGAAGGACATGTCTAATCACATTCCAAACTACAGGATCCTTGGCCCCTGTTGGACACCAATACTGACTATGGTAAGCCCAGACTTGGACAGGAGTAGCCTCTATCACCTGACCCTAGAAAGCCAGAAATGTCTTCACCTCTGCCTCAGTCGTAGGGTAGGTACAAGGGCATATGCTATAAAGCTAGGAGCTAGAATGGCGTAGGCTGTGTTAACCCTCAAACCATGTCCCAAAGACCTCTGCCTTCTCCCTCGGAGAGAAGAGTGCAACTAGAGGGCTGTTTGTTACTTACACTCTCAGAGCCCTTTAGGTCAGGTCCAGGCAAGGGTGGCATAGATACCAAGGTCTTCCTTCGTATGCCACTGTAGCAATATCTGATTCAAGTTAAAGAGTAGCCAACATGTGAGGGTCTCCAAGCCCCTTGGGAAGTTTCGGCTGTTTCCAACCCTGGCTCTCCACATCCTAAGTTTCCCTCCCCAGGTCGTCCAGCCCCAACCTCTCCATTCAAGGATACTTGGACTGGCCCCGGCCACCTAGCCTTCGGGCTTTGATGTCAGGGAAAATTTCTCTGATGATCTTGCCAAAGTTAGCTGTGCTGAGTGGGCGACAACAGGCGAGGCTCTCACAGTACTTCCTGAGTGGGTGGGGGGCAGAGTTGGAAGACACTCAGTGGAGGAGGTCATTGATGGGTTCAGAGGCTCCCGGGGATTAAGCTTGGGAAACCCTTTAAAAAGTCAGGCTCTTTCAAGGTAGGGAGCTCTCCAGGGGTGAAGGGGCAGTCCTGTGCCTACTGTCCCTCCACTCAACCCCATCCACCCACCGATAGGCATCATAAACACTTTGCTTTGGCAGACAGGTATCAGTATGCTCTTCTAGGTGGTTGCGGATCCACCTGTAGGCATACATGTACTCCTCATTGCTGAGTGTACTTGGCTCTGAGCTGTAAGAGAAGTAGAAAGGACAGGCATTACTAAGATCCTAACAGTTGTCCTGGTATTATCCAGCCTACTACAGTATTGCTGGACCAAATCACCAGAATCCTCCTGTCCCTGGTAAAACATGACAGAACAAGGACTTTTCTTCTTGATCAGAGACAGCTGTTATGAGTAATCCTATTCACATGCCCCTTCCCAGCAGGCCATTTTTTAGGAGTCAAAATCTCTCACACCGAAAACTCTAGCACCAAACCTACCTTTTGTCTCCAGTACTGGGCCCTGAGGGTAGCTGAAGGTAGAGATACAGCTTGTCGTTGTCTGAGAATTTCTGCACATCTTGCTGAAGTAGGAACAGAGGCGGGAGAAATAATAAAGCCAAGAAGAAACTAAGGCAGGGCCCTCTGATCCTTACAGAAATGTCTAGCTGACTTAGCAACTGTCAGATTGAAAAAGGACCTTGAAATGATTTGAGGTTGGGTGCTCACTGTGTCTGAGGAGCCCTTGTGGACCATAGTGGCTGGGGGATCTGTGGGGATCGGCTCTGGTTTTATTTCTGCTGGGCTACATGGGAGGTCGCAGAGATGAAATGAGATGTTCAAGGTTAAATTGGTAGCAAATTGCAAAGTCAATTATCTTCTGACAGGGTAGACAACACTGCCTCTCCCCCATAAGCCTTTCATGTACCCATTATCCTCATTATCCTGATCCCCTACCAATTGCATCTCTTAATTGCCCTCTTCCCCAAAACACTTACCAGGATTCCCTCTACTTTGTTCTGCACGGCCTTGCTGTGGACAAGAGGAGAAAGCTGGAGGTCATACACCAGATTATCCCCCATCCCTGTGTCTGATTGCTAGGGAGAAGAGGGCTGAAATGCCTATCAGGTGTTCACAACTGCTACCATGATGAAGAGTCTCCCCCTGGTCAGATGCACTTGCACAGGGAGCAGCAGCTCATCTACAGAGGAAGTGAAACGCTGCAAGGATCTCTACCCAGGTCTGGAACAATATTTAGAGGTGATGGTGAGTACTTACGAAATGGTACCTTGGAGCCTCTGCAGGAGGGTGGTAGGTTCCCCCGCCTCAGCACTACCTGAGGGGGCCCTCCCCCCAGTCTTGGGGCTCTTAGCATCAGGTTCATCTTCTGCCATCGTGGCATGAGGGTTAGAGTTGAGAGGAGACAGGACTCGAAGACTTAACTTCCCTTCCTCGGGAGGACCCAGAGCACTCATCTCTCTACCCAGAAAAACAGAGAAACAGAAAGCAAGCCTCTGAATTTCCCTCGTGGCCTTTTTCTCACCACTTGCCTTCTCCAAAAACTAGAAATCATCCCATTTCTTCTCCAGGCCCATATATACCCAAAAAGATCTTTGCCATCTCTATTCTATCTGCCCCACTTTTCTGCAGTCTCCTAAATGTGAAAAACTGTAAAGGAAGAGATAGGGCGACTGGGAATTCACGTTAGAAATAAATTTGCATTTCTGCCTCTGACCCCATACTGCCCTCTTCCCCTGAAGAAACGATAATCACCATAAAACAGTTTTCTAATTCTCTAATATACTCCTCACCATTGAATTTGCCTGGGAAGTCAAAGGATACGAACATATCCTGCCCTTCCAGGCTTGGAAAAAGCTGGGCCCAAGTTCTCATTACTTAACCTCGAAACGGCTCTCCATCCCCCCGCCCCCGCGCTGCTTCCCTCCTCTCGTCGCCGGCCCCTACGTCATCTCCCTCTACATCCCATCCTCATGTGCGCCCCCGCCTCCCTCCCTTCCTCCTCTATTCAATCCCTGGTTGCTGCAGAGTAGGGGGTCCTGGGTTACGGTACTCTTGGGCTAGGTGTAAAAAAACCCGGTTGGAGGAACGGGGTCCCAGATTCGGGTACGTGCACATGGGTGAAGAAGCTGTTGAAAATAAGGCCAAATATTTTTCTGCTCTCCTCCCAGCTCACAGTGTCCCCTCCCTACCTTTAAACAGTCGCCTTCCAACACAAGTAACAATAAAGGTACGGGAGAAAGAGAAACTACCGCGTAGGCACCTTCACTCCAGCCCAGCCCTACGGTCGGGCCCAGAAGGCTAGTGCGTTGCTTTATTTTCTTTTTTCTGAGTGGCTGGGACAGCCCCGATCTGCCTAGATACTCGGACGGCCTGCTTTATCATTGGTCGTTGCTGCTACGGAGGCAGAAGGCGCCGGGCACCCACTGGCGGCAGCTAAAGTCTGCCTAGTAACAGGATCTGATTGGTCAGTAGAGGAGGGAAAATCCAAAATTGGTCTTATTTGAGTCAAGAGGGGAAGTCCGGTTTAGGTTTCGGTTGAAACGGGGGTGGGTTGAGAGGGCCGTTCCCAAAAGGTTCTTCTCTTAAAGGGACCGCAGGACAAAAGATCCGGCCCCGGGCTCCCTTTGGAGCTTTCTTTTCAAAATTTGCCCTCTCCTTCCGTGTTTCAGGTTTGCCTTCGGTCGTCAGAGCTAATGGAGGAAAAGATTCAATGGATGATGAATAACTAGAAAATGATGAGTAGTGTTAGCATGAGATCCGCCATCTTAACACCATCTCCATTTTGTGAAGAACGGAAATTTCCCGCCTGAGCTCAAGCCAGGAGACTATCCTGCTTGGCCCCTATCAACCCGACTTAAAAAGTTACCTCCATAGCAACCTCTAGCAACAGCTATCAAGCCGGCTTCAAAAGTTACATTCTTAGTTAAGGTTTTAGATTAGGAAAGAAAATACAGGAGGCAGGCTCGACAACACTGGAGATAAACGTGCAGAGGGTGTCTCCAGCAAAGGGCTGAAGTCCCCTCTGTTTACAGGCTGGGGTAGATATATAGGGCACAGGGAGGAGATATTTTGGGAGGCAGAAAATTTTGCTGTTACTGTTGCTAGGGAAGGAGCTTTTACAGCTGGGTTGATAATTGCTGCTAGGGTTGCTAGGGAGGTAACTTTTGAAGTCAGGTTGATAGGGGCCGAGCAGGATATTCTCCTGGCTTGAGCTCAGGCAGGAGTTTGCCATCTTCACAAAAATGGAGACAGTGTTAAAGATGGGGAATCTCATGCTAACATTCCTACCATTTTGTCATGGTCTTAAAGAAGGGAGGAAGGGCTGCTTCCTGTTGTGTGGGGGTGCAGTCTGGGTTGGAAGGGCCAAGTAGGTTTTTGAGGAGCTGGTGTCAGTGGTGTTGGAGCAGCAGGATGCTGGTGACATGCTTTTGTGTGGTTGTCTGGATGAATGAATCTAGGCATTAGGACAAAAATTTTGTTAATAGATTTAGGATACAGGGGCCAAAGGTTATGAGGAGGTAATCATTATGATGGGTATACAACCCATGGGACCTATTTTATGAGATCGGACCAGGGCTCCCAAGAGCTTTTGCTATCACCTGTGCAGTCTGATGGCTTCATCTCAAGAGTTTCTGTACAGTGCCCTGTACAGTGCTGACTGATTGATGTAGAAACAGAATTCTTCTTGGAGAAAGAGGCAGAGGCCTCCTTTTTCAGCAGTAAGGAGGTCTAGCCCTAGTCTGTTCTGAAGGATGACTCTAGGTAGGGAGTCAAGCTGGGTTTGGAAGGCTGAGATACTGTGTGCCATTTGGTCTAGGGCTTTTGTGTGTTCTTGGGAGAATTTCTGAAAGTAGAAAGCTGATGTGGTTACTCTTGCGACTCTGGCGCCTAGGACTGCAGAGATGCTTAGACCTGTGAGAAATGGGATGAGATGCAATGGCTCGTTTGGACTAAACAGCTGATGAGGAGCTGGACTGAAGGAGCGTAATGGTGATTGTGTGGTTACTGGGCATGATGTCTGTCTGGGGGATTTGCTCTATTAAGGTACAAATTCCGGTCCAATTGGCTGGGAGGCAGCAATAGAAGTGTAAGATAAATTCTAACTGAAATAAGCAGGTAACGAGAGGCAAAAAAGGCCAGGCAGTTTATTTGAGCACAATCCTGGGTGAGGTTCACCAGTCTGCACAAATGCAGGCTGGAGAAGTCGCGCCCAGCAGGGCAGGCAGTGAGTTTTTAAAAAACGTAGGGGGAGGCAGAGCATAGATTTACAGCGGCACGAGGATTGGCTAGCCCAAGGCACATTTTTCAGGTTGGGAGGGGGCAGCAGCCAGGGACTTTGGCACGTCATCAGTGTCCGACGTGCTCACCCCTCCCTCCCGTGCCTCCAGCCTTACAAGGAGGAGGAGCAGCAAAAAAAGGGCAGCTCCTGGGTGCTGAGACAGAACTCAAATTTTAGTGAGGCTAGCCAGGAAAACGAGGAAGGACTGTCATAGTTTGGTTTCTCTGTTCCTCAGGTGGAAGGCCAACTAGGAAGGGGGCTATTATATATCCAGTGGGGGAAGGATTTAAGTTTGGCTGCAGTAGGGGTGGTAAGGATGACTTGATATAGACCTTTCCACTTGGGTTTTAAAGGGGAGGGGGAGTTAGTAACCCATATCCAATCCTTGGGTTGGAGGAGTGGGGAGTCTTGAGTTGGGATGGGTTTTGGAATGGCTGATTCAGTGTATTGTTGAGGGTCTGTCTTCTAGGGTGGGCAAATGCAAGTAAGCCTCAAGGAGATGGAGAAGTGGGAGATACCCCATGTGCAAGCGGCCACAAACAGTGGACAGGATTTTTTTTTTGCTCTTGGGGGAGGATGAGCTTGTCATCACGGAGGAACCATCCGTTTCTCCTGGGGGTATTTGTCTGGGTAAACTGTTGTATTTCTTTGTCAGAGTATAAGGGGGAAAAGGAGGGGAAGATGGGGAGAAGGGATTATGTTTGGATATCTTGATGGGTGGTGGTGTTGATGGACTGGTTAGAGATTATATTTGTAGCTCTCTTAGCTGTTGATTCAGCGAGGGCATTACCAATTGAGATGGGTCTGCTGACCCTTGGTGTCCTTTGCAGTGGATGACAGCTGACTTTTGGGGTAGCTGTGCGGCTTTGAGCAGTTTATGGATCAGTTTTCCATTAATGATGGGGGATCCTTGAATGGTGAGGAATCCTTGTTCTTGCCATATTAGAGCATGGGAATGGAATGTATGGACTGCAGGTTTGGAGTCAGTGTATATGTTAATTTGCTTGTTTTGGGCTAGGGTCAGTGCTCTAATTAAGATGACTAATTCAGCTTATTGAGATGTGGTGTGGGGGGCTAGGGAGTCTAATTCAGCAATCCAGTTTAGAGTGACAGTGGCATATCCTGCTCTAGGACAAGGGTATTTAAAGAAACTGCTGTCAATAAACCAAGGAAGGGGCTGTGGGTATTGGGGTTTTGGAAATATGGGAAGAGGTAATAGGAGATAATCTAGGAGGTCAAGGTAAGAATGGGGATTATCAGCTGAGGGATCACCCGGAGGGGGCAGGAGGGTGGCTGGATTGAGGGCTTTACAGTGTTGGAAGGAGATGAGAGGGTTTTCTACACAGAGGGTTTGAATCTGTTGCAGGTGGGAGAGAGAGAAAGATAAGAGAGAGCAGTGGCTGGTGAGCTCTTGGAGGCCGTGTGAAGAAAGGATGGTGAGTGTTGATAAAGTGTGAATTTGTGAGCTTCAGGGGCTAGAAGGGTGGTGGCTCCCAGTAACTTCAGGCATGAGTGATCCTTGTATTGCCGTGTCTAGTTGTTCAGAGAGATGCGCTATTGCTTGGGGGATGTTGCCATAGGTTTGGCAGAGGCATCCTAAGGCTAGGTCTTGTGTGGCAGTGAGAAGGAGAAAGGGTCTGGTGGGATCAGGGGTCCTAGGGCCAGTGCTTGGAAGAGGTCCTCCTTTATTTTTGTAAAATAAGAAGTGAAGGGGAGGATTGGGTCTGGGCATCTGGCAGGGTTTCCTTTAGCAGCTTCATATAGGGGTTTGGCTAGAAAGCTGAAGTTGGGGTCCCAGAGGCAGAAATAGCTCGCTAACCTGAGAAAGGAAAGGAGGTCTCTTTGGTTTTGTGGAATGGGGAGTTCTTATATTAGCCTTTTCTGGGCAGTGGGGATAGCTTGGGACTGGGGGTGTTAGGGTTGGTCCTAAATAAATGACTTTGGACTGGCCTATGGGCTTTATCAGGGGAGACTTTGGTATCCTCAGTCATGGAGAAAATTCAGGAGCTGAGTGGTATGGAGAAGCAGATCATGTATGTATTGCAGGAGACTGCTGGGGAGGAAAAATCCTGTGACAGGGCTTGTCCAAAAAAGGTGGGGGCTGTCTCTAAACCCTTGAAGTAAGACTGTCCCTGTAATTTGGGAGGATGTGTTTGTGTCAGGATCGGTTCAGGTAAATGCAAACAGCTTCTGGCAGGAGGTTTTGAGAGGAATGGTGAAAAAGGCATCTTTGAGGTCAAGGACAGAAAAATGCGTGATGGTTGGGGGAATATGGGATAAAAGGGTGTAAGGGTTGGGGATTATTGGATGGATGGGGATAACAGCTTGATTGAAGAGGTGCATATCTTGAACTGGGCAGAAATAGCCATTAAGTATTTTTACAGCTAAGATGGGGGGTGTTGTGAGGGGAGTGGGTGGGCTTGAGAATATTGCCTTGGAAGAGTTGAGAGATGATAGGTTTGAGTCCCTTTAGCCCTTTGAGGGGTTTAGTGGGAACTGTGACTGTGTAATGAAGGAGGTTGGGTCTCAGAGGTGAATGACAATTGGGTTGTGATGAGAAGCTATAAGGGGTGTGAGGTGTCCCATACAGCAGGGTTTATGTGGAGCAGGAAGGTAGTTAGAGGGAGAGGGCTAGAGGGCAAGGGAAGTTGTGTCTGGATGGTGCAGGAGAATAAATGGAGAATGAGAGTGGGGCAGGGGAGAGAGTTGAATGGAGGCATTAAATTTGGTTAGGATGTCTCTTCCTAAAATTGGAGTGGGGCACTGGGAAATTATTAGAAAGGAGTATGTAAAAGTTGTGTCTAACAGACTGCAGAACAGTGGACCTGTTTGTTTTGGGGTAGAGGGAGTTCTATGAATGCCAACAATAAAGAGAGAGGAATTAAGAGGTCAGGGGAAGCTGGGCAGACTGTGTACGTAGCCCCCACATCTAGTAAAAAGGAGATTGGCTTCCTGAGACAGCATCACCCCAGGGTCAGCAGACATGACAGTGGTGTGGGCAGCAAGCCCTGGGCCCCTTTGGTTTTCTGTGGCCAGGCCAAGTAGGTCTGCCAGTTCTGGATTTGGGTCTGAGGTCCTGTTTGGGGCAGAAGCAACCGAGTGAGGACAATCTCTCGTTGCTGGACTGACTTCCAGCAACCTTTAAGACCACAGATGCGGCATCACCTCAGTGAGGGCAGTTTGGGATTAGGGCAGGCACTTGCCCAGTGGCCAGGCTGGCCCCATTTAAAGCACACACTCATAGTGGACTGCTGGCCTGAGGATCTGTTTAGGGGTTTTTTAGGCCCCTATGAATGGGGATAGTTCCTGCCAGCATCTGGTATTGAGCCTGATCTCTTTTTAATTCATAGGTTTTTGTTCTTCCTCACTATTGTTAAAGATCTTAAAGGTGGCTTTTACTAATTCTCTTTGAGGCATTTGGGGGCCCTCTTCTAGCCTCTAGCTTTTTTCTGATGTTGGGCCTGACTGGAGATAAAATGGAGGTGAAGATAGATTTTGCCTTCATCTGATTTGGGATTGAGTGGTGTGTTTGGTTACTGCCTTGGACAGGTGGGAGAGAAAGAGGGTGGGGTTTTCATCTGGCCCTTGGGTGGTTTCTTTAAGTTTTTCATAATTTACAGTTTAAGGGCGGCTTTCTCCATTCCTGCCACTAGGTAGGTAATCATGCGGCCTCTCCGTTCTCTATCGCGGGAGGCAGTTTGGTAATCCCACTCTCGGTCTTGACTGGGAATGGCTGCTGCCATTCCGGGCAAGGGCGTTTAATTGGGTCTTGTGTATGCGGAAGATCTGCGTGGGCTTCAGATACGCTTCTTATCCTCTGAAGAGAGGCAAGGGTGACATAAATGTCATGCCAGGTGAGGTCATAGGACTGCATTATAAATGTAGGTGAATTCTTTTTGGAACGTGGTTGGGTTTGCTGAAAAGGAGCCTAGAAGTTTTTCAATTTGGGAAAGATCAACAAAGGAGAAAGGGACATGGATGCGGACAATTCCTGTAGCCCCAGCTACTACTGGCAAGGGAAGGACGGTGGAGGGAGGTAGTGATTCTGGGGAATTCTAGCCCAGCAGGGGTCGGGGGATTGGCAGGGAGGACTCTGCCCCAGCGGGTGTGAGGTGGAGAAGGGAGTGGGGATGGAGAGCGGGAATAGGGAGGGGGAAGCTTCTGGGGAAGAAGTCAGGCAAAGGTGGTTGATAGGGGCCAGCAGGATATTCTCATGGCTTGAGTTCAAGCGGCAATTTCCCATTCTTCACAAAAATGGAGATGGTGTTAAGGTGGCGAATCTCAAGCTAACCCCCAGCAACCCCTAGCAACAGCTATCAGCCCGACTTTAAAAGTTACCTCTCTAGCAACCCCTAGCGACAGTAAACGTAAAATGTCCTGCCTCCCAAAGTACCTCCTCCCTCTGCCCTGTACCTACCCCAGCCTGTAATCAGACAGGGGCTTCAGTCCTTTGCTGGAGACCCCCTCCACAGTTTTATCTCCAATAAACATGTGTTGTCATCCAGACTTGCCCGCTCTATTTTCTTTCCTGACCTAAAAAACCTTACAGGTAGTTGTAATGGAAGTTCACTGTAAGCTCACATAACCCCTTTTTGATGAAAAACAAGTTGATCTCCCACCTCCACCCTGCGGGAGCGCACCATAAACACTCCTGTGTGCAAGCTCAGAATGAACCAGCAAACGGGCTCACGTTCCTCATTAATGGAGGCCTCAAGACCTCAGCAGCTATATACCACGTTCAGCTAAAATACCAAGTATTCCTTGGTTTCTCCTGTGTATTTTATTTCCTTCCAAAGAGTTGCTAATATATCTGCTTCTCCATAATTCTGCACTCAGTCAACACTGGGATTCTGACTGGCTCCCCCAGGGTGTGCTGAATGCCCACATGAACTTTTTACTCTCAGAGAGCATTATACTTAATAAGTCATGGGTTCTTAACCTTTTTAGTTAAAGCTTTTTTTTAGGTCCTGAATCAAATGAAAACAGTGGATCCCCCACCATGAAAAATGCACATACAGACAGACCAAATTTTGCATCTAATCTCAGAGGTAAGGAGGCAGGTTAACAACTTTTGAGTGGTGTATTTTGTTTTGCTCATCAGATTGTTACCTCAAAACCCTATCTGCAGTTCTGACTTCTAACATGTTCTCTAGGCTCCTCATTAATGTACTTTTGTAAAGAGGACAGCAGCGCTACCTCATCTCATCACCTTTGCCCTTTAGAGCCTCCATTTCCCTGCTAGTAGCTTCTGTGGGTACTGGGAGAAGCCAGGGAATTACAGAGTTGAGGGAATAAGGATATACTGGCAAGAAAATTTTCTAATAACAGCGAAAATATATTTGGTGTTTACTGTGTGCAGACACCATACCAAAATCTTAACACCTTATTCAAGGCAGATCTTTGAAGTAGGTACTGTTATTGTCTCCATTTTACCGACAAAGAAACTGAGATTTGGAGAGGCTACATATGTAGAAATGCTGGAATCAGTATCCAGAGGCAGCCAAGTGGGCTGCCTTCAGAGTCCATTCTCTTGAACATAGCCTAGGCAGCATATACACATGTTTGTAGATACTGATAGAAATATGGATATAGAGGGCTAGAAAGATACCTCAGATGCCACTGTTTAGTAGGGAAATATAGAGCACAGTGATTGGAAAAGAGTTTGGAGTAAATTCTGCTGGCTCAGGAACTTGCGGGTGGCAGGGAAAAACAGGAAACTGTAAAGGGAGAAAAAGTATAGCTGTGTAAAAGGGATTATTTTGACAGCACTGTAGAAAGTAAATTGAATGGGGGAAAGGCTGGAGATGGGAAAAACAGGTAAATATTCCTTTATGCTGGGCATTGTGCTAAGAGCTGGGAAACAAAGCTGAATAAGGTATGATGGTCCTTGGCTTGAGTATAACAAAAAAAATTGTCAAATAAGCATCATCATCTTAATGGCAAGTATTTATATACAGCTTAATATGTGCTGAGGATTTTTCTAAAGGCCTCACAGATATTACTGCTTTAATATCGTAGCAACTCTACCAAATATTATGATTATCTCCGTTTTACAGATGAGAAGACTAAGGTATTGAGAGGTTAATAATTTGACCAGTGTTACACAGTAAGTGATGGAGCCAAGATCTGAACCTTGGCTGTCTGGATTCAGATTTGCTCTTTATACAGTGCTTACGATTGTGTATTACACAATGTTCCAGTATTGGGAGTCATCTCTTAAACAAACATGTGAATGCAAACCATAAAAGAAAATATTAATACATTTAAATACATTAATATTTAAAACTTGAATTTATTTTAAAAACCACTTTGAAAAGAATACAAAATCAAGCTACAAATTCGGAGAAGATATTTTCAAGGCATATAACTGACAAAAGATCATTATCTGGAAGTTATAAAGACCTCCTGCAAATAAAAGAATAAACAACCAAATAGAAAAATAGAGAAAATGAACAGGAATGTCACCAAATAAGAGAAATTACTTATACATATGAAAAGTTGTTCACTCTTTATAGTAATCAAGAAAATACAAATTTAAACCACAATAAGATGCTATTTCATACTCACTGAATTGGCAAAAACTAAAAAGGCTGCCAATATTGATAGTTGACATGGTATGCATTAACAGGGACTTTCATCCACTGCTGGTGGAAATGTAATTTGGTATAACCATTTTGGAATAATACATTGTGGTATATTAATATGAGGGAATGTCAGACAGCAATGGACATGAATGAGCCATAGCTACATGCATCCAAATAGATGAACTTTATAGAGAAAGAACTACAACACAGAAGAAAACATAGAGTGCAATACAATTTATCAATATCTCATGTCAGGCAAAACTGACCAATATATTGCTTATGGATAGATAAATATGTTGTAAAACATAAACAAAAGGTAATAGAATTACTACCATAAAATCAAAGATATAAGTTACTTCTAGTGGGCAATGGAAAAGAGGTTTGGGAATGGTTGTTCAGCAGCCAATCAATAGTGTCTTCCATAGGATCTAAGTTAATTTGTTTTCCAAATCTATGGCCAGTCATTTCAAAACCTTTATCATTTCCTTCTTATTATAGCTGTTTCCTTTTATAGTTTTATCATATACTCAGTTCTCTTTTATAGTTGGGTCTGTTTCTAGACTTCATTCTCTTCTGTTGCCTTAATTTGTCTATTCCTCAACCCATAACACATTTTAAATTAATATAATTATAAACTCTTTTTGATATCTAATGCTGAATGTTTTCCATTATTAGTTTTGCTAAGTAGAAAAAAAAATTTCTACACATGGAAGATTGTATTTTCCAAATATGGCCATAACAGCATTTCTGGTTCCACACAGAATTCTAGAACCTCGCTACTTGCCCATCAAGAGGTGGAATATATTTCCTCTCCCTTTGAACCTGGGAAGGTCTTTGTCCTTTTTTTTTTTTTTTTTTTTTTTTTTTTTTTGTGAGGGCATCTCTCATATTTATTGATCAAATGGTTGTTAACGACAATAAAATTCTGTATAGGGGAGTCAATGCTCAATGCACAATCATTAATCCACCCAAAGCCTAATTTTCGTCAGTCTCCAATCTTCTGAGGCATAACAAACAAGTTCTTACATGGAGAACAAATTCTTACATAATGAATAAGTTACATAGTGAACAGTACAAGGGCAGCCATCACAGAAACCTTCGGTTTTGCTCATGCATTATGAACTATAAACAGTCAGTTCAAATATGAATACTCATTTGGTTTTTATACTTGATTTATAAGTGGATACCACATTTCTCTCTTTATTATTATTATTTTTAATAAAATGCTGAAGTGGTAGGTAGATACAAGATAAAGGTAGAAAACATAGTTTAGTGTTGTAAGAGAGCAAATGTAGATGATCAGGTGTGTGCCTGTAGACTATGTGTTAATCCAAGCTAGACAACGGCAATAAAACATCCACGTATGCAGAAGATTTCTCTCAGAACGGGGGGGGTGAGGTTCTAAGCCTCACCTCTGTTGATCCCCAATTTCTCACCTGATGACCCCCCTGCGACTGTGCCTGTCTTAGGTTGTTCCTCCCTTGAGGAATCTTACCCGTCTCTGGCTAACCAGTCATCTTCCGGGGCCATACAGGGAAATGTAAAGTTGGTAAGTGAGAGAGAAGCCTTATTGTTTGAAAAGGTTAGCTTTTTACTTCTTTGCATATTAATGCCCTGTGGCTTCTATGCCCAGCATTTGTCTTGAGGTATCTTTACCACTTGGAAGAATTATGATACTCGGTAAATTTGATATGAGGCACGAATTCTATTTAAGGGTTGTAATTAGGAAGGAAGAAGAAAAGCTATAGAAGTAGCAGGCGGAAGAAAACATGGGAAGATTGATTATTTCTTTGACATATCTTCTTGTAGAGTAACTTCAGCATGTATAGGTTTTAAGCTACTACTTAAATTGCGCACACACATTAACATAATAGGAGTATAGTTACATAACCAAAGCATATCTGTAATTACCAGCCATCTCCAGTGAAACCAATAAAACCAGTTAGGCACCTTAGGCATTTGTGAAAACTTATCTATGATATGGTGGATATTGTCCAACTGAACTTGAACAGTCTGAGAGAAATCAGACAAATTAAAACAACCCATTCCTGGGGAATGTTCACATCCCTTATGTTCTTTTAACAGTAAATAGTCTGTAGTTGTAAGATTTTGGAGCGCTACAATTTGCACTTCTCCTAATTCTTGGTTGAGTTCCAACAGTATAGATCCAGTCAAATTTGTTGTTTTACTGTATGCACAGGCCAGCTTAGATATCTCCTTCATTCCCATGGCAAGTCCAGGAGCTGGTGGGATGAGTGCATCTACAGCTGTAGCAGTGCGTGGATCTTTGTTGGGGTTTTTTGATGATCATCTTCTGGGATGAGTCTTCCAGAGAGTGCTGATGTTGGAAGTTCTCTTTCATATCGTATCTTAGTTCATTTTCGGGGTAGCCCAGTTAGGCTTTGATCTTCTGTATAAAAGCAAACAGACCCTTTGCCTACACTTTTATATGCCCTTTATACTCTTGTGTAGAACTCATTGGAGGTTACCACACAGGAACTGCGCTTTTTTTTTGTTTGTTTGTTTTGTTTTGATTTTGGTATCACTAATCTACACTTACATGACGAATATTATGTTTACTAGGCTCTCCCCTATACCAGGTCTCCCCTATAAACCCCTTTACAGTCACTGTCCATCAGCATAGCAAAATGTTGTAGAATCACTACTTGCCTTCTCTGTGTTGCACAGCCCTCCCTTTTCTCCTACCCCCCCATGCATGTTAATCTTAATACCCCCCTACATCTCCCCCCCCTTATCCCTCCCTACCCACCCATCCTCCCCAGTCCCTTTCCCTTTGGTACCTGTTAGTCCATTCTTGAGTTCTGTGATTCTGGTGCTGTTTTGTTCCTTCAGTTTTTCCTTTGTTCTTATATTCCACAGATAAGTGAAATCATTTGGTATTTCTCTTTCTCCGCTTGGCTTGTTTCACTGAGCATAATACCCTCCAGCTCCATCCATGTTGCTGCAAATGATTGGATTTGCCCTTTTCTTATGGCTGAGTAGTATTCCATTGTGTATATGTACCACATCTTCTTTATCCATTCATCTACCGATGGACATTTAGGTTGCTTCCAATTCTTGGCTATTGTAAATAGTGCTGCGATAAACATAGGGGTGCACTGATCTTTCTCATACTTGATTGCTGCATTCTTAGGGTAAATTCCTAGGAGTGCAATTCCTGGGTCAAATGGTAAGTCTGTTTTGAGCATTTTGATGTACCTCCATACTGCTTTCCACAATGGTTGAACTAACTTACATTCCCACCAGCAGTGTAGGAGGGTTCCCTTTTCTCCACAGCCTCGCCAACATTTGTTGTTGTTTGTCTTTTGGATGGCAGCCATCCTTACTGGTGTGAGGTGGTACCTCATTGTAGCTTTAATTTGCATTTCTCTGATAATTAGCGATGTGGAGCATCTTTTCATGTGTCTGTTGGCCATCTGTATTTCTTTTTTGGAGAACTGTCTGTTCAGTTCCTCTGCCCATTTTTTAATTGGGTTATTTGTTTTCTGTTTGTTGAGGCGTGTGAGCTCTTTATATATTCTGGACTTCAAGCCTTTATCAGATGTGTCATTTTCAAATATATTCTCCCATACTGTAGGGATCCTTTTTGTTCTATTGATGGTGTCTTTTGCTGTACAGAAGCTTTTCAGCTTAATATAGTCCCACTTACTCATTTTTGCTGTTGTTTTCCTTGCCCGGGGAGATATGTTCAAGAAGAGGTCACTCATGTTTATGTCTAAGAGGTTTTTGCCTATGTTTTCTTCCAAGAGTTTAATGGTTTCATGGCTTACATTCAGGTCTTTGATCCATTTTGAGTTTACTTTTGTATATGAGGTTAGACAATGGTCCAGTTTCATTCTCCTACATGTAGCTGTCCAGTTTTGCCAGCACCACCTGTTGAAGAGACTGTCATTTCGCCATTGTATGTCCATGGCTCCTTTATCAAATATTAATTGACCATATATGTCTGGGTTAATGTCTGGATTCTCTAGTCTGTTCCATTGATCTGTGGCTCTGCTCTTGTGCCAGTACCAAATTGTCTTGATTACTATGGCTTTATAGTAGAGCTTGAAGTTGGGGAGTGAGATCCCCCCTACTTTATTTTTCTTTCTCAGGATTGCTTTGACTATTTGGGGTCTTTGGTGTTTCCATATGAATTTTTGAATTATTTGTTCCAGTTCATTGAAGAATGTTGCTGGTAGTTTCATAGGGATTGCATCAAATCTGTATATTGCTTTGGGCAGGATGGCCATTTTGACGATATTAATTCTTCCTAGCCACGAGCATGGGATGAATTTCCATCTGTTAGTGTCCCCTTTAATTTCTCTTAAGAGTGACTTGTAGTTTTCAGAGTATAAGTCTTTCACTTCTTTGGTTAGGTTTATTCCTAGGTATTTTATTTTTTTTGATGCAATTGTGAATGGAGTTGTTTTCCTGATTTCTCTTTCTGTTGGTTCATTGCTAGTGTGTAGGAAAGCCACAGATTTCTGTGTGTTGATTTTGTATCCTGCAACTTTGCTGTATTCCAATATCAGTTCTAGTAGTTTTGGGGTGGAGTCTTTAGGGTTTTTTATGTACAGTATCATGTCATCTGCAAATAGTGACAGTTTAACTTCTTCTTTACCAATCTGGATTCCTTGTATTTCTTTATTTTGTCTGATTGCCATGGCTAGGACCTCCAGTACTATGTTAAATAACAGTGGATAGAGTGGGCATCCCTGTCTAGTTTCCGATCTCAGAGGAAATGCTTTCAGCTTCTCGCTGTTCAATATAATGTTGGCTGTCGGTTTATCATAGATGGGCTTTATTATGTTGAGGTACTTGCCCTCTATTCCCATTTTGCTGAGAGTTTTTAACATGAATGGATGTTGAACTTTGTCAAATGCTTTTTCAGCATCTATGGAGATGATCATGTGGTTTTTGTCTTTCTTTTTGTTGATGTGGTGGATGATGTTGATGGACTTTCGAATGTTGTACCATCCTTGCATCCCTGGGATGAATCCCACTTGGTCATGGTGTATGATCCTTTTGATGTATTTTTGAATTCGGTTTGCTAATATTTTGTTGAGTATTTTTGCATCTACGTTCATCAGGGATATTGGTCTGTAGTTTTCTTTTTTGGTGGGGTCTTTGCCTGGTTTTGGTATTAGGGTGATGTTAGCTTCATAGAATGAGTTTGGGAGTATCCCCTCCTCCTCTATTTTTTGGAAAACTTTAAGGAGAATGGGTATTATGTCTTCTCTGTATGTCTGATAAAATTCCGAGGTAAATCCATCTGGCCTTGGGGTTTTGTTCTTTGGTAGTTTTTTTATTACTGCTTCAATTTCGTTGCTGGTAATTGTTCTGTTTAGATTTTCTGTTTCTTCCTGGGTCAATCTTGGAAGGTTGTATTTTTCTAGGAAGTTGTCCATTTCTCCTAGGTTTCCCAGCTTGTTAGCATATAGGTTTTCATAGTACTCTCCAATAGTTCTTTGCATTTCCGTGGGGTCCGTCATGATTTTTCCTTTCTCGTTTCTGATACTGTTAATTTGTGTTGACTCTCTTTTCTTCTTAATAAGTCTGGCTAGAGGCTTATCTATTTTGTTTATTTTCTCGAAGAACCAGCTCCTGGCTTCATTGATTTTTGCTATTGTTTTATTCTTCTCAATTTTATTTATTTCTTCTCTGATCTTTATTATGTCCCTCCTTCTGCTGACCTTAGGCCTCATCTGTTCTTCTTTTTCCAATTTCGATAATTGTGACATTAGACCATTCATTTGGGATTGCTCTTCCTTTTTTAAATATGCTTGGATTGTTATATACTTTCCTCTTAAGACTGCTTTTGCTGTGTCCCACAGAAGTTGGGGCTTAGTGTTGTTGTTGTCATTTGTTTCCATATATTGCTGGATCTCCATTTTGATTTGGTCATTGATCCATTGATTATTTAGGAGCGTGTTGTTAAGCCTCCATGTGTTTGTGAGCCTCTTTGCTTTCTTTGTACAGTTTATTTCTAGTTTTATGCCTTTGTGGTCTGAAAAGTTGGTTGGTAGGATTTCAATCTTTTGGAATTTTCTCAGGCTCTTTTTGTGGCCTAGTATGTGGTCTATTCTGGAGAATGTTCCATGTGCACTTGAGAAGAATGCACATCCCACTGCTTTTGGATGTAGAGTTCTATAGATGTCTATTAGGTCCATCTGCTCTACTGTGTTGTTCAGTGCTTCCGTGTCCTTACTTATTTTCTGCCCGGTGGATCTATGCTTTGGGGTGAGTGGTGTGTTGAAGTCTCCTAGAATGAATGCATTGCAGTCTATATCCCCCTTTAGTTCTGTTAGTATTTGTTTCACATATGCTGGTGCTCCTGTGTTCGGTGCATATATATGTAGAATGGTTACATCCTCCTGCTTGACTGAGCCCTTTATCATTATGTAGTGTCCTTCTTTACCTCTTGTTACTTTCTTTGTTTTGAAGTCCATTTTGTCTGATATTAGTACTGCAACCCCCACTTTCCTCTCACTGTTGTTTGCTTGAAATATGTTTTTCCATCCCTTGACTTTTAGTCTATACATGTCTTTGGGTTTGAGGTGAGCTTCTTGTAAGCAGCATATAGATGGGTCTTGCTTTTTTATCCATTCTGTTAGTCTGTGTCTTTTGATTGGTGCATTCAACCCATTAACATTTAGGGTGACTATTGAAAGATATGTACTTATTGCCATTGCAGGCTTTAAATTCGTGGTTACCAAAGGTTCAAGGTTAGCCTCTTCAGCATCTCACTGCCCAACTTAGCTTGCTCATTGAGCTGTCATATACACTGTCTGGAGATTCTTTTCTTCTCTCCCTTCCTGTTCCTCCTCCTCGACTCTTCATATGTTGGGTGTTTTGTGCTGTGCTCCTTCTAGGAGTGCTCCCATCTAGAGCAGTCCCTGTAAGATGTTCTGTAGAGGTGGTTTGTGGAAAGCAAATTCCCTCAGCCTTTGTTTGTCTGGGAATTGTTCAATCCCACCGTCACATTTGAATGATAGTCGTGCTGGATACAGTATCCTTGGTTCAAGGCCCTTCTGTTTCATTGTACCAAATATATCATGCCATTCTCTTCTGGCCTGTAGGGTTTCTGTTGAGAAATCTGATGTTAGCCTGATGGGTTTCCCTTTGTAGGTGACCTTTTTCTCTCTAGCTGCCTTTAACACTCTTTCCTTGTCCTTGATCTTTGCCATTTTAATTATTATGTGTCTTGGTGTTGTCCCTCTTGGATCCTTTCTGTTGGGGGCTCTGTGTATTTCTGTGGTCTGTTCGATTATTTCCTCCCCCAGTTTGGGGAAGTTTTCAGCAATTATTTCTTCTAAGATACTTTCCATCCCTTTTCCTCTCTTCTTCTTCTGGGACCCCTATAATACGGATATTGTTCCTTTTGGATTGGTCACACAGTTCTCTTAATATTGTTTCATTCCTGGAGATCCCTTTGTCTCTCTCTATGTCAGCCTCTATGTGTTCCTGTTCTCTGATTTCAATTCCATCAATGGCCTCTTGCATCCTATCCATTCTGCTTATAAACCCTTCCAGAGTTTGTTTCATTTCTGCGATCTCCTTTCTGGCATCTGTGATCTCCCTCCGGACTTCATCCCATTTCTCTTGCGTATTTCTCTGCATCTCTGTCAGCATGTTTATGATTCTTATTTTGAATTCTTTTTCAGGAAGACTGGTTAGGTCTGTCTCCCTCTCTGGTGTTGTCTCTGTGATCCTTGTCTGCCTGTAGCTTTGCCTTTTCATGGTGATAGGAATAGTTTGCAGAGCTGGGACGAGTGATGGCTGGAAGGACTTCCCTTCTTGTTGGTTTGTGGCCCTCCTCTCCTGGGAGAATAGCGACCTCTAGTGGTTTGTGCTGCGCAGCTGCGCGCAGACAGGGTTTCTGCTTCCTGCCCGGCTGCTATGGAGTTAATCTCCGCTGTTGCTGTGGGCGTGGCCTAGCTCGGGCAGCTACTCCAAAATGGTGGAGTCGCGTTGGAGCAGGAGCAGCTGGGAGGCTATTTATCTCTGTAAGGGGCCTCCCTGCTCCCTGCAGCCCAGGGGTTAGGGTGCCCAGAGATCCCCGGATTCCCTACTTCTGGATTAAGTGACCCGCCCTGCCCCTTTAAGACTTCCAAAAAGCATCCGCCAAAACAAAACAACGACCACCAAAAAAAAAAAAGAAAAAAAAATTTTTTTTAATTAAAAAAAAAAAGGTGGTCGCTCGTTTTTCTTTATTCTCCGGTGCCAGCCTCAGGCCTCTGCTCACCGGTCTTGCTGCCCTGTTTCCCTAGTATTGGGTTCCCTATCCCTTTAAGACTTCCAAAAAGCGGTCGCCAAAACAAAACAACAAAAAAGAAAAAAAAAAAAAAAGAAAAAAAAAATGGTCGCGCGTTTTTCTTATATCCTCCGGCGCCCGGCCTCCAGTGCCCGCTCACTGTTCTTGCTGCCCTGTTTTCCTAGTATCGAGGGCCCTGCACTCTGGCCCGGATGGCGGGGGCTGGGTGTTCGGCAGTCCTGGGCTCCGTCTCCCTCCCGCTCTGCCTATTCTCCCGCCGGGAGCTGGGGGGAGGGGCGCTCGGCTCCCGCCGGGCCGGGGCTTGCACCTTACCCCCTTCGCGAGGCGCTGGGTTCTCTCAGGTGCGGATGTGGTCTGGATATTGTCCTGTGTCCTCTGGTCTTTATTCTAGGAAGGGTTGTCTTTGTTATATTTTCATAGATATATGTGGTTTTGGGAGGAGATTTCCGCTGCTCTACTCACGCCGCCATCCTCTGCCCCTCCTGGGAAGGTCTTTGTAACCGTCTCAATGCATGGATGCTATGGAAGTGATGCTTTGTGACTTCCAAATCTAGATTAGAATAAGTGATACAATTTCCTTTTGTTTTGTTGGGATACTTCCCTTGGAACCCAGCCACCGTATTGTGAAGAGGCCAACCAGCCACATGAAAGGCTGTGTGTAGGCCACAGGCCCAGCTGAAGTCCCATGTGACACCAACATCAATCATTAGACATGTGAGTGAGTGAGTCATCAGATGATTCTAGTGCCTAGACTTTACACAACTTCTGATGCCAAGTGGAATAGAATAAGTTGTTCCCATAAAGCCCTGTACAAATCACAGATTTGTGAGCAAAATAATGTTACCATTCCTTTAAGCCACTAAGTTTTGGGGTAGTTTGTTATATAGCAATAGATAACTGGAACAATATGCATTTACATTTCCAGATTAGTTTTAGAAACAGATTGCGAAATTTCATAGAAAACCCTCACCCCTCTGAGGTAACATGTTCTGGTAAGTATCCTCCCACACCCATTTCCACATTCTTACAAACACAAGGCTACCTAAGTAGAGATTTTTGTTTAATTTCTTCTTAAAAATGGGAACTATACTATTGTATATATATTATATATTGTGTAATAGAATAGTTATGTAATAATATATATAAATATATAAAATAGTAATATATAATAAAATCACAACAAAGAATGCATACCAACCAAGTACTAACTAAAGGCAAAAAATAAAATCAACTATCCACAAAAACAGTCAAAGGAAACAAAAAAGAGTACAGAATAAAACACCTAACATATAAAGAATGGAGGAGGAAGAATAAGAAGGGAGAGAAATAAAGAATCATCAGACTGTGTTTATAATAGCTTAACAAGAGAGTTAAGTTAGATGGTTAGATAGTAAAGAAGCTACCCTTGAACCTTTGGTAACCACGAATCTAAAGCCTGCAATGGCAATAAGTACATATCTATTGATAATCACCCTAAATGTAAATAGACTGAATGCACCAATCAAAAGACACACAGTAATAGAATGGATAAAGAAAGCAAGACCCATCTAAATGCTGCTTACAAGAGACTCATCTGAAACCCAAAGATATACACAGACAAAAAGTGAAGGGATGGAAAAAGATATTTCATGCAAACAATAGGAAGAAAAAAGCAGGTGTTGCAGTACTTGTATCAGACAAAATAGACTTCAAAACAAAGAAAGTAACAAGAGATAAAGAAGGACATTACATAATGATAAAGGGGGTAGTCCAACAAGAGGATATAACCATTATAAATATCTATGCACCCAACACAGGAGCACTGACATATGTGAAACAAATACTAACAGAATTAAAGAAGGAAATAGAATGCAATGCATTCATTTTAGGAGACTTCAACACACCACTCACTCCAAAGGAAAGATCCACCAGACAGAAAATAAGTAAGGACACAGAGGCACTGAACAACGTATTAGAACAGGTGGACCTAACAGACATCTACAGAACTCTACCACCCAAAAGCAGCAGAAAACACATTCTTCTCAACTGCACACGGAACATTTTCCAGAATAGACCACATACTAGGCCACAAAAAGAGCCTTAGTAAATTCAAAAAGACTGAAATTCTACCAACCAACTTCTCAGATCACAAAGGTATAAAACTAGAAATAAATTGTACAAAGAAAACAAAAAAGCTCACAAACACGTGGAGGCTTAACAACATGCTCCTAAATAATCAGTGGATCAATGACCAGATTAAAACAGAGATCAAGCAATATATGGAGACAAATGACAACAACAGCATAAAGCCCCAGCTCCTGTGGGACTCAGCAAAGGCAGTTCTAAGAGGAAAGTATATAGCAATCCAGGCATATTTAAATAAGGAAGAACAATCCCAAATGAATAGTCTAAAGTCACAATTATTGAAACTGTAAAAAGAAGAACAAATGAGGCTCAAAGTGAGCAGAAGGAGGGGCATAATAAAGATCAGAGAAGAAATAAATAAAATTGAGAAGAATAAAACAATAGAAAAAATTAATGAAACCAAGAGCTAGTTCTTTGAGAAAATAAACTAAACAGATAAGCCCCTAGTCAGACTTATTAAGAGAAAAATAGAATCTACACACATCAACAGAATCAGAAATGAGAAAGGAAAAATCATGATGGATCCCACAGAAATACAAAGAATTATTAGAGAATACTATGAAAATCTATATGCTAACAAGCTGGAAAACCTAGAAGAAATGGACAACTTCCTAGAAAAATACAACCTTTCAAGACTGACCAAGGAAGAAACAGAAAATCTGAACAGACCAATTACCAGCAACGAAATTGAATTGTTAATTAAAAAGCTACCCAAGAACAAAACCCCCAGGCGAAGTGGATTCACCACTGAATATTATCAGACATATAGAGAAGACATAATACCCATTCTCCTTAAAGTTTTCCAAAAAATAGAAGAGGGAATACTTCCAAATTCATTCTATGAAGCCAACATCACTCTAATACCAAAACCAGGCAAAGACCTGACCAAAAAAGAAAATTACAGACCAATATCCCTGACGAACATAGATGCAAAAATACTCAACAAAATATTAGCAAACCGAATTCAAAAATACATTGAAAGGATCATACATGATCAAGTGGGATTCATCGCGGGATGCAAGGATGTTACAACATTTGAAAATCCATCAACATCATCCACCACATCAACAAAAAGAAGGACAAAAACCACATAATTATCTCCAGAGACACTGAAAAAGCATTCAACAAAATTCAATATCCATTCATGATAAAAGCTCTCAACAAAATGGGTATAGAGGGCAAGTACCTCACCATAATAAAGGCCATATATGACACACCCACAGGCAACATCATACTCAACAGTGAGAAGCTGAAAGCTTTTCCTCTAAGATGGGGAACAAGACAAGGATGCCCACTCTCCCCACTGTTATTCAACATAGTACTGGAGGTTCTAGCCTTGGCAATCAGACAAAACAAAGAAATACAAAGCATCCAGAGTGGTAAAGAAGAAGTCAAACTGTCACTATTTACAGATGACATGATATTGTACATAAAAAATCCTAAAGACTTGGCTCCCAAACTGCTAGAACTAATATCTGAATTCAGCAAAGTTGCAGGATACAAAATTAATACACAGAAATCTGTTGCTTTCAGAAAGAGAAATCTGGAAAACAATTCCATTCACAATTGCATCAAAAAGAATAAAATACCTAGGAATAAACCTAGGTAAAGGAAGTGAAAGACCTATACCCTGAAAACTACAAGACACTCTTAACAGAAATTAAAGAGGACATTAACAAATGGAGACTCATCCCTGCTCTTGGCTAGGAAGAATTAATATTGTCAAAATGGCCATCCTTCCTAAAGCAATCTATAGATTCAATGCAATCCCTATCAAAATACTAACAGCATTCTTCAAAAAACTGGAACAAATAGTTCTAAAATTCATATGGAACCGCAAAAGACCCAGAATAGGCAAAACAATCCTGAGAAGGAAGTATAGCCCAGCGGGGATCTTGCTTCCCAGTTTCAAGCTCTACTACAAAGCCACAGTATTCAAGATAATTTGGTACTGGCACAAGAACAGAGCCACAGACCAGTGGAACCGGATAGAGAGTCCAGATATTAACCAAACATATATGGTCAATTAATATACGATAAAGGAGCCATGGACATACAATGGGGGAAATGACAGCCTCTTGAACAGCTGGTGTTGGCAAAACTGGACAGCTACATGTAAGGGAATGAAACTGGATCATTGTCTAACCTCATACACAAAAGTAAATTCAAAATGGATCAAAGACCTGAATGTAAGTCATGAAACCATAAAACTCTTAGAAAAAAACATAGGCAAAAATCTCTTGGACATATACATGAGCGACCTCTTCATGAACATATCTCCCTGGGCAAGGGAAACAAAAGCAAAAATGAACAAGTGGGACTATATCAAGCTGAAAAGCTTCTATACAGCAAAGGACACCACCAATAGAACAAAAAGACATCCTACAGTATGGGAGACTATATTCGTAAATGACAGATCTGATAAAGGGTTGACATCCAAAATATATAAAGAGCTCATGCACCTCAACAAACAAAAAGCAAATAGTCCAATTAAAAAATGGGCAGAGGAGCTGATGAGACAGTTTTCCAAAGAAGAAATTCAGATGGCCAACAGACACATGAAAAGATGCTCCACATCACTAGTCATCAGAGAAATGCAAATTAAAGCCACAATGAGATATCACCTCACACTAGTAAGGATCGCCACCGTCCAAAAGACAAACACCAAAAAATGTTGGCGAGATTGTGGAGAAAGTGAAACCCTCATACACTGCTGGTGAGAATGTAAATTAGTTCAACCATTGTGGAAAGCATTATGGAGGTTCCTCAAAAAGCTAAAAATAGAAATAACATTTGACCCAGGAATTCCACTCCTAGGAATTTACCCTAAGAATACAACATTCCAGTTTGAAAAGACATATGCACCCCTATGTTTATCGCAGCATTATTTACAGTAGCCAAGAAATGGAAGCAACCTAATTGTCCATCAGTAGATGAATGGGTAAAGAAGATGTGGTACATATACACAATGGAATATTATTCAGCCACAATAGGAAAATAGATCCTACCATTTGCAACAACATGGATGGAGCTAGAGGGTATTATCCTCAGTGAAATAAGCCAGGCAGAGAAAGACAAGTATCAGATGATTTCACTCATATGTGGAGTATAAGAACAAAGAAAAAACTGAAGGAACAAAACAGTAGCAGACTCACAGAACCCAAGAATGGGCTAACAGTTACCAAAGGGAAAGGGACTGGGGAGGATATGTGCGAAGGGAGGGATAAGGGGGAGAAAGGGGTAGTATGGTTAGCACACATAATGTAGTGGTGAGTGTGGGGGATATGGGAAGGCACTATAACAAGGAAGACAAGTAGTGATTCTATAGCATTTTACTATGCTGATGGACAGTGACTGTAATGGGGTATGTGGTGGAGACTTGATGATGGGGGAAGTCAAGTAACCATAATGTTGCTCATGTAATTGTAGATTAATGATACCAAAATTTAAAAATTATATAAAAATTAAAAAATGCAATATATATAATAGTATATTATATGTAGAAAATATATATATATATATCTGTATTTGTTAATTAACAAAATGTATGTTTTTCTCTAAGTCACATGGTGGTGAGAGCAGAGAGTCTGCTAGGCATCAAAATCAGTAAGTCCAGGAAGGGACTCCTGATGGCGTGCCAAAGAATGGGCAGGAGCAGATATTTAGAGCATGTGGTCAGGCAATCAAACAATTGGAAGATACAAGGAGGAGGATGATCCTCACTAAGCTTTTAAATGAGTACAGTTACCAGAAGTTGCTTTTAAAGACTTACCCAATTGCAGTATGTAGGAGGGCTAATCAAGTTGAAAGGACCAGTGGTGGAATGGACACCTCCCAGTACTCTCTCACATCCTTTGTCATGGTGTACTGTGTCTACAGCTTTTCCAGGGGTGTCTCTGAGCTCAGTAAACCCTCTGGTACCTTGCACATGGCCTCCCAGGCCATCTTTGTGGAGCTGACTGTGGTGCTGGCAGAAGATCCCTAGGAGATACACTAGCCTTTCTACATGGCAAGCCTAGCTTTGCCATTCTTGCTCACCTATCCAAGTGCTGGGGCATGGTGTAGAATTTTTGTGAGTATAATACACAAAGGTCTTGTCAGGGCTGGGGTACATAGGGTTTCAGGAAGTCTGGGTCATAGAGTGCTGGTGGCTGGGTCATCTGTGACAGGAGGGCTTCTCTTGTTTTTGGATTGTCTATTTCAATGATGTAGGGTCAGAAATAGTGAGATGTGGCCAGAATCAAGATGCAAATGAAAAGGTAAATTTTTTTCAACAAATATATTAACAATCAATTTATTTATTTATTTTTACTTTTGTAGTTTATTTTGTTTATTCACCAGTTGATGGACATTTTGATTGTTTCTACATTTCAGCTAATATAAATAATGCCACATGAACATTTGCATACAAGTCTTTGTAGATATATGCTTTCATTTCTTTTAGACAGATACCTAGGAGTGGAATTGCTAGATCATGTGGCTCATGTTTATCTTTTTAAAGAAACTGTTGAAAGATGGTGGCATGAGAGGTGAGACAGAGATCTCCTCCTAAAACCACATATAATATGAAAATATAATTAATACAACTAATCCTGAAAGGGCAACAAGAAAGAAGACTGCACCAGACTGCATATACCTGGAGAGAAGAGCAGACCTCACGGAACAGGGTTGGGAGCTTAAATGATCTTCAGGTGCTCCATCCCCCTGGCTGGTTATGCAGCTCCAAGGCCCCCCACTGTGATACGCAGCCTGCTGTGTCTTCCTCCTGGCTAGCCTGCACCTGGCTCAGGCTCGCAAACCGCAAGCCCTGCTCTGCCGTCAGGCCAGCCAGAAGGAAGCCCCTTCTATGGCATCTACAAACACAAAGCATAGAGGATCACACGTGTGTACGGCCCACTGATTCTGGCAGTGGAGACAGGCATAGCAGCCTGGAAGCAGGAAACAGCTCTTTTGTCCCCACAAGCACCAATGCCGCTCCCCTCTGACCCCTGACATTGCTTCAGGGGCTGAGCAGCTCCAGAGACTAGAGCATCTGGGCACTAGAGGGCACCACAGACAAATTATGAAACATCAAAGGAACCTGGTTCAAAGCAAAATTATGAATACACCTGAGAAAGATTCAAGTGAAATGGACCTCATGAATCTTCCTCAAAGAGATTTCAAAATAAAAATCATTAACATGCTCATGGAGGTACAGAAAAATATTCAAGAACTAAGGAATTAATTTAGGAAGGAGATCCAATAATTGAAGAACACAATGGAGGGCATTAAAGCAGGTTGGATATGGTGGAGGAGATGATAAATGGAATATAAATTAGAGAAGAGGAATACAAAGAAGCTGAGGCACAGAGAGAAAAAGGATCTTTTAGAATGAAAGAATATCGAGAGAACTGTGTGACCAATCCAATGGAACAATATTTGTTTATAGGGGTATTAGAAGAAGAAGAGAGAGTAAAAGGGATAGAGAGTGTCTTTGAGGAAATAATTGCTGAAAACTTCCCCAATCTGGGGAAGGAAATAGTCTCTCAGAGGTGCACAGATCTCCCAACACAAGGGACCCAAGGAAGACAACAGCAAGACATATAATAATTAAATGGCAAAGATCAAGGATAAGGACAGAGTATTAAATGCAGCCAGAGAGAGAAATAAAATCACATACAAGGGAAAATCCATCAGGCTATCATCAGCCTTTTCAGCAGAAACCTTACAGGCCAGAAGGGAGTGGCATGATATATTTCATGCAATGAAGCAGAAGGACCTCGAACCAAGAATACTTATCCAGCAAGATTATCATTTAAATTTGAAGGAGGGATTAAACAATATCCAGATAAGCAAAAGCTGAGAGAATTTAGCTCCCACAAACCATCTCTACAGTGTATTTTGGAGGGACTGCTATAGATGGAAGCGTTCCTAAGGTTAAATAGCTGTCACCAGAGGTAATAAAAAGGGATAGACAAAGAGTACAGAATATGATACCTAATATATAAATAATGGAGGAGGAAGAAAAGGAGGGAAAAAAAGAACCTTTAGATTGTGTTTGTAATAGCATACTAAGTGAGTTAAGTTAGACTCTTAGATAGTAAGGAAGTTACCCTTGAAACTTTCATAACCACGAATATAAAGCCTGTGATGGCAGTAAGTACATACCTATTGATAATCACTGTAAATGTAAATAGTCTGAATGCACCAATCAAAAGACATAGAGCCACTGAATGGATAAAAAAAAACAGGACCCAACTATATGCTGCCTCCAAGACACTTCAAACCCAAAGACATACACAGACTAAAAGAGAAGGGATGGAAAAAGATATTCATACAATTAATAGGGACAAAAATGCAGGTGTTGCAGTACTTGTATCGACAAAAAAGAGACTTCAAAACAAAGTCACAAGAAACAAACGACATTACATAATGATAATGGGGTCAATCCAACAAGAGGATATAACCATTATAAATATCTATGCACCCAACACAGGAGCACCGACATATGTGAAACAAATACTAACAGAATTAAAAGGGGAAATAGAATGCAATGCATTCATTCTAGGAGGCTTCAACACTCCACTCACTCCAAAGGACAGATCCACCAGAAAGAAAATAAGTAAGGACACAGAGGCATTGAACAACACATTAGAACAGATGGACCTAACAGACATCTACAGAATTCTCCACAAAAAAGCAGCAGGATACACATTCTTTTCATGCGTGCATGGAACATTTTCCAGAATAGACCACATACAAGGCCACAAAAAGAACCTCAGTAAATAAAAAAGGTTGAAATTCTACCAACCAAATTCTCAGATCACAAAGGTATAAAACTAGAAATAAATTGTACAAAGAAAACAAAAAGGCACAAAAACACATGGAGGCTTAACAACATGCTCCTAAATAATCACTGGATTAATGACCAAATTAAAACAGATCAAGTAATATATGGAGACAAATGAAAACAACAGCACAAAACCCCAACTTCTGTGGGATGCAGTGAGGGCAGTTCTAAGAGGGAAGTATATAGCAATCCAGGCCTATTTAAAGAAGGAAGAACAATCCCAAATAAATAGTTTAAATTCACAATTATTGAAGCTGTAAAAAGAACAAATGAGGCCCAAAGTGAGCAGAAGGAGGGGCATAATAAAGATCAGAGAAGAAATAAATAAAATTGAGAAGAATAAAACAATAGAAAAAATTAATGAAACCAAGAGCTGGTTCTTTGAGAAAATAAACAGATAATCCCCTAGCAAGACTTATTAAGAGAAAAAGAGAATCTACACACATCAACAGAATCAGAAACGAGAACAGAAAAATCATGATGGACTGCACAGAAATACAAAGAATCAGAGAATACTATGAGAATCTATATGCTAACAAGCTGGAAAACCTATAAGAAATGGACAACTTCCTAGAAAAATACAACCTTCCAAGACTGACCAAGGAAGAAACAGAGAATCTAAACAGACCAATTACCAGCAACAAAACTGAATCGGTAATCAAAACACTACCTAAGAACAAAACCCCCATGCCAGATGGATTCACTGCTGAATTTTATCACATTTAGAGAAGACATAAAACCCATTCTCCTTAAAGTTTTCCAAAAAACAGAAAAGGAGGGAATACTTCCAAACTCATTTTATAAAGCCAGCATTACTCTAAAACCCAAACCAGGCAAAGACACTACAAAAAAAGAAAACTACAGACCAATATCCCTCATAAACATAAATGCAAAAATACTCAAAATATTAGCAAACCAAATTAAAAAATACATCAAGAGGATCATACACCATGATCAAGTGGCATTTATCCCAGGGATGCAAGGATAGTAAAACATTCAAAAATCCATCAACATCATCCACCACATCAGCAAAAAGGTCAAAAACTACATGATGATTTCCATAGATGCTGAAAAAGCATTCAACAAAATTCAACATCCGTTCACGATAAAAACTCTCAACAAAATGGGTATAGAGGGCAAATATCTCAACATAATAAAGGCCATAAATGAGAAACCCACAGCCAACATCATATTTAACAGTGAGAACCTGAAAGCTTTTCCCCTAAGATTGTGAACAAGACATGGATGTCCACTCTCCCCACTTTCATTCAACATAGTTCTGGAGGTCCTAGCCACGGCAATCAGACAACACAAAGAAACAAAAGGCATCCAGATTGGTAAGGAAGAGGTCAAACTGTCACTGTTTGCAGATGACATGATATTGTATATAACAAACCCTAAAGAATCCACTCCAAAACTACTAGACCTAATATCTGAATTCAGCAAAGTTGCAGGATACAAATTTATACACAGAAATCTGTTACATTCCTACACATGAATGATGAACTAGCAGAAAGAGAAATCAGGAAAACATTTCCATTCACAAATACATCAGAAAGAATAAAATATCTAGGAATAAACCTAACCAAGGAAGTGAAAGACCTATTCACTGAAAACGACAAGACACTCCTAAGAGAAATTAAAGAGGATACTAATAAATAGAAATTCATCCCATGTTTTTGGGTAGGAAGAATTAATATTGTGAAAATGGCCATCCTGCCTAAAGCAATTTACAGATTCAATGCAATCCCTATCAAAATACCAACAGCATTCTTCAGCAAACTGGAACAAATAGTTCTAAAATTCATATGGAACCACAAAAGACCCCAGATAGTCAAAGCAATCCTGTGAAGGAAGAATAAAGTTGGAGTGATTATGCTCCCCGACTTCAAGCTCTACTACAAAGCTGCAGTAATCAAGACAATTTGATACTGGCACAAGAACAGACCCACAGACCAGTGGAACAGAATAGACAGTCCAGATATTAACCCAAACATATATGCTCAATTAATATACAATAAAGGAGCCATGGATATACAATGGGGAAATGACAGCCTCTACAACAACTGGTGTTGGTAAAACTGGACAGCTCTATGCAAGAGAAAGAAACTGGATTATTGTGTAACTCCATACACAAAAGTAAATTCAAAATGGATCAAAGACCTGAATATAAGTCATGAAACCATAAAACTCTTAGAAAAAAACATAGGCAAAAATCTCTTGGACATAAACATGAGCAACTTCTTCATGAACATACCCCCCGGTCAAGGGAAACAAAAGCAAAGATGAACAAGTGGGACTTTATCAAGCTGAAAAGCTTTTGTACAGCAAAGGACATCATCAATAGAACAAAAAGACATCCTAAAGTATGGGAGAATATAGTAATAAATGACAGATCCAATAAAGGATTGACATCCAAAATATATAAAGAGCTCATGCACCTCAACAAACATAAAGCAAATAATCCAATTAAAAAATGGGCAGAGGAGCTGAACAGACAGTTCTCCAAAGAAGAAATTCAGATGGCCAACAGACACATGAAAAGATGCTCCACATCGCTAATCATCAGAGAAATGCAAATTAAAACCACAATGAGGTATCACCTCACACCAGTCAGGATGGCCACCATCCAAAAGACAAACAACAACAAATGTTGGTGAGGATGTGGAGAAAGCGGAACCCTCCTACACTGCTGGTGGTAATGTAAATTAGTTCAACCATTGTGGAAAGCAGTATGGAGGTTCCTCAAAAACCTAAAAATAGAAATACCATTTGACCCAGGAATTCCACTCCTTGGAATTTACCCAAAGAAATCTAGATCCCTTATTCAAAAAGATGTATGCACCCCTCTGTTTATCACAGCATTATTTGCAATAGCTAAGACATGGAAGCAACCCAAGTGTCCATCAGTAGCTGAATGGATGAAGAAGAGGTGGTATATATACACAATGGAACATTATTCAGCCATAAGAAGAAAACAAATCCTACCATTTGCAACAACATGGATGGAGCTAGAGGGTATTATGCTCAGTGAAATAAGCCAGGTGGAGAAAGACAGGTATTGAATGATTTCACTCATCTGTGGAGTATAAGAACAAAGAAAAAAATGAAGGAACAAAATAGCAGCAGACTCACAGAACCCAAGAATGGACTAACAGTTACCAAAGGTAAAGGGACTGGGGAGGATGGGTGGGAAGGGAGGGATAAGGGGGAAAAAGGGGCATTATGATTAGCACACATAATGTAGGGGAGGGGCATGGGGAAGGCAGCAGGATATGCAGAGAAGACAAGTAGTGACTCTATAGCATCTTACTACACTGATGGACAGTGACTGTAATGGGGTATGTCGGGGGGGACTTGATGATGGGGGGAATCTAGTAACCACAATGTTGTTCATGTAAGTGTATATCAATGATACAAAAAAATGGCTAATGAAGTTGACCATCTTTTTATGTGCTTATTTGCCATCTGTATGTCCTCTTTGGTGCAGTATCTGTTCATGTCTTTTGCCTATTTCCCTGTTGGAATGTTTGCTTTTTTTTACTGGAGTTTTGAGCGTTTTTCATGTATTTTAGTACATGTCTTTCATCACATAAGGCATGTGTCCTTTAGTTATAACCCCTGTAGTCTTTACTAGTTTCCTTGCTTTCTGATATGAGAAGTGTTCGAAAGTCATCCTCTTGAATGGAATTTTAAGCTTTTAAAAATACGCAGAAATGATATAGAACCATATGATCCTTTCTCTTTCTGAAGAAGTTTTATTATTGAAAAGGACAGGTCAGAAACCTAGGAGAGAAACCTCAGGTAAGACCAGTAAATTCCAAGGCTCCCTATAACTCAGTCATTGTGAGCACCTCCTTTATATTAATTTATTCATTAAAGTATACTACGTGCTCACTTCCAAGCCAGGTAGTGAGAATAAGCAGAGAGTTCTAATATAGTGTGACATTTCTTCATGCTGAGGTTAAGTGCAGGAGGCCCCTAATCTGGAGAGTTCAGGGGAGGAAGCTTTCCAAAGGATATGATAACCTGGTTAAGGCAAGGGGAGAGAATTAGGACTCAAGCTGCGGGAGGTGTTTCAAGGAGGATGTTTAAGACCTTAAAGGGAGAGGTGTGATACAGCCTGGGGGTAGCCTGGTCATCTTGGGGGCCCTAGACTGCTCCAATGTTTAAAACAAAGAGCCTTTGCGGAAGACTGAAAAGAATGCAGGCTTATACCTGAATGTTGCTTGGTATTATCTTGGGTAGGGAATAAAGGAGTCAGTAGATTTACTGCCTGACTGCTGCCTCTTAGGTTCCTGAAACTTCTATCTCATTTCTTTTATAAAGAATTAAAGACCTAGAGCAGAGAAAGAAGACATGTCTGATTTGGGCAAGATTCTAAAACACCACCCAGGTAAGGAAGCAAGTCTGTTGTATTCTCTCACCTTGATGTCCTAGCCCTCCTGCCCTGTCATTTCCTGTCTTCTAGGAGGTGACACACCTAACCTCTAGCAACACTGTGTTCTCCAAGTGGTCTTGCAGCAGTGGAAACTGATCACACTATCTATGTCAGGGTCTGTGTGAGGGGGCACATTCATTCTCCTAGGGGTGGTGGGTGAGATTTTAGGTTCATTAAAAGAAAACATGGATTAAAAAAAAAAGTTTAGAACATCAAATGACATTTTCTCTTCCAAGGTCTCCCTATCATAACCAGCTCCAAAATTCTTTCTGGCCATAAGAGTGAGATTTTGGAGCATTGTGTTGTAATCACTGGTAGGAACCAGTCACCATAATGCCCTGGAGTCGTCTTCTGTGAGATACAAAGGGTCAGCAGAAGGTGAGTCATAGCATGGGCACAGGGGATCTGGGATGAGTACTCAGCCCATGGATGTGACCAGGTCTTGGAAGTTCTTTGAGCTGTACACTTCAACATGTGTACTTTCCTCTATGTATGGTTTCCTAAATTATACCATATTAAAGAGTTTATTTACAAAAAAAAAAAAAAGGTGAGTCATAGGTGCTGTGCCCCCAAAGACAATGTGATCTGAAGAAGTTTACCAGTTTATTTGGTGAAATAATTTCCAAGAACTCATGTAAAAACAGCAGTGAGCAACATGCAACAGTGGTCAGTAAATGGAGACACCACTCAATATGTCTCAACAGCCTCAATTTGGCTTTGGAAGGCAAAGTTGCCAAGAGTTGGGAGCCAAGAGAGCAGAGTGAAGCCAGGTCCCTGCAGAGGTGAGGGCTCAGAAGGAGGGGTGGGGCCGTGAGGGATGGGCTTCAGAGCCAGATGTCGGAGCTGCAGTCTCCCCCAGGGTAGCGGAGCTCATGGGCCAGGGCTGGGCCGAGAGGCTCCTTCCCAAAGTCCACCAGGAAGTTAGGGTTCAACTTCAGCCCTCCCTTTACTGTGTCTACATTGATCTGCAGCATCACGGAGCCTTCCCTTGTGGAAAAGAGGAGGGAATGAAAGAGAGGTCAGATGTGGCTGTCCCCTTTCCCCAAGAGTTTGTGAGTACAAGGGTGGGTTCTTAAGGAGGGAGCAGAGTCTGTAGGGTGGGGGCAGCTGGGGTGCCCAAGGAGTTTTCAGAAAGCCAGAGCCCTCCGGGAGAGGAGGCTGGGGAGGGAACCCATCTGCTTCTCACCTGATGAGATCAGGGTAAAACTGCTTGTCCCAGGCACTGTATAGCGATGTTGTGACATAGAGACGCTTCCCGTCTAGGCTAAGCTGGATCATCTGCGGGCCTCCGACCACCCGTTTCCCCTTAGGAAAACCAGGGGTCAGATTCCAGAGTAACTCACGGGCCCCTGGAGGGGATCATGGAGCATGCCCCCTCCCCATACTTCTCTAGCGTGGATCTGAGGGATAAAGGGGCGCCACAGGATGGGTAGAGATCTCACCTTGACCACCAGGGGCTCTGGCTGGGATTTTAGCTCCTGGTCCTCCAGCACTTGCACAGGGCCTCCCTTAACAATGCTGCCCCCAAGGAAGAGCTGGATAGGGAGGGGCAGAGCATAAAGGAGGATAACCGTGGGTGGTGAGGACATTTCAGGAGGAGTGGCTTGCCTCTACCAGGATCCCTCACTCCCTCACCCTGCAGGGCTAGCTGTGGCTCCTCGCAGTCCTGGCCTGCACCATCCCTCAGCCCCTATCTTTTTCCTTTTCCTGCACCTCCCTTATTATCCCCCAGCCACTTCATTCCTTCTACCTCATCCTCAGACTTCCCTCCCTTTCTCCCTATATTGCTAGGGCCCCACCTGTCCTGTGAGGCAGGGCCGCTGTGGGTCAGAGATGTCATACTGCCGCAGGTCCCCGTGTAGCCAGTTGCTGAAGTAGAGGAAGCGGTCATCCAGGGACAGCAGGATGTCAGTGATCAGGCCTGGGATGGGTGCAGTTCAGAGGCTTTAAAGATTCAGTCTCCCCAGGCCAGAAGTGAACCTTCTGATTCCTATCCTTCCTTGGGCACTCACCTGGCATTTCTGGCAGCATCCAGCCCTTCACTTTCTTGGGGGGCACCTGGATCACTTTCTCCACTGACCAAGTGCCTCCCTGCATTGAGAGGTGAAGAGTGGGGTTAGGAGGCAGAGACGTGAGCCTGGCAGAGGTGGTGGGTGGGAGTCAGATCTGGCTCTCCCAGGTACTGTCTGCAGGGAGACTGTAGATACAGGGGCTTCCTGCCACTAGGGTTGAACTCCTGTGCAGGCTCCTTACGGCTGGACTATGTCTGCTTCACCACTGTATTCCCAGCACTTAGCACTGTGCCTAACATAGACGCTCACAAATATTTTTGAATTAATGACTGAATATAGCCAGTTTAGTAGAGAAGAGAGGAAGGGCAAATGGCCTTGCTTTTTTGTTCCTGGCAAAGTCTGGGCTGGTGCAGCCAGGTGGAGGGGGCCTAGGGAGAGGGAGCATCATGGCTACAGAGGCCTGGGCAGAGTCACTGGCAGGACTGCTGAGAGGACAGGGCCAAAGGGTGCAGTCACCTCATTCTTGTAGAATCGTTGGATGTTGGAGCTGAGGGCACAGCCTACGAAGCCCTGAGTGGCGTCTGGGTTGTGCAGGAAGCGGATCTCCAGGGGGATGAGCCCATCCTGTAGAGTCAGGGTCTGCACCATCTCATGGCGTTGCCAGTCCCAGACATGTAAGTGGCTTCCGTACAGCCCTGGGTGGGGATGGGACCGGAGGATGGGCTCAGGACCAGGGCAGGAGGGCATGGGCAAAGGCTGGGGCATGGCCTAGGGCAGAACGTGAAAAACGGGTTGGAGGTATCAGAAGGACCCTTGAGCACATCAGAGCACTCAGCATATCCTATACAATCGAGTCTGGGGTCTACATGAGAGAAGTAAGAGAGCTGGACAGTGGGGTTTTCAAGCAAAAAATAGGGGTGTGTATGTGCCCAGGGTCCTGCTGACTCATGTGGGGAATTCTCACCAGCCTCTACATCAGCAGGGTTGAAGCCATTTTGAAAGACATTGGGAGCCGCCCATTCGGTGCTGATCATGACATTGTGTCGTGGTTGGTACCAGAAGTCATAGCCCATAGGTGCAGAACCCCCAGGCCGTTCCCATGTCCCCTTCACCTCGAATGTCTCGCCATCCAGCAGCACGAAACCCCCTGAGTAGGGAATGAAGTAAGGTGTCAGGCAGAGGCCCTAGAGACATCACCCCAATGCAGCCCTCACCCCCAGGCATGTCCAAGAGGCTCCAAGTCCATTGCCTGGCTCCAGCCCTGCCCTCACCGCCACCCCCCCCCCACCCCATAATGAGACTTGCCAGCTCCTTAAATTTCAGGTATCCAAAAGGTCTGGGGTAGGAGGTGGAGACTTTCTCTGGCATCCCCACCTCCTGTCAACGTCGTCCCTGTCCCAGACCACAGAGGAAATTTTCCTCTCCTTGAGTCCAGAGACCTTCTGGGACTCAGCGCCCTGTGCTTCTCTTGCCCAGCCTCCCACTCTCAGTGTGGGATTCCTCCCAGAGCCTAAGCTCTGTTCTGTTCACTACAATTTGGGGGGAGAGGGTACATAGGTTGTATTTATTTGTAATTCAACATGAATGCTCAACGTGTTTTCTCCATGCTCAGTATGTTATGACACTGATACTTCTTTACAACTAGATCGCCACTCTTGAGTGTTATTAAATCTTGAAGGTCACACTCCTTCTGTTTCCTGGAAAAAGCAGTTCGAGTCTAGTGCAGTAACCTTAACTGTATGACCTTAACTGATCCTACTCCAAGCCTTTGATTGAGGGCTCTGATGAAATCGGTAAGGCTCTGAGAAAAGCAGCACAGGAATCAGGACAGAGCCTCTGCAGCCAGATTGCTGGGTTTGAGTTCGAGCCCAACAGCTTATTAGCTGTATGACTTAGGGTAAGTTACTTATCCAGTCCGTGCCCTAGTTTTCTCATCTGTAAAACAGGGATCATAGTAGCATCTATCTCATAGATTGTCCAGCTCATGGTAGATGTTTTAGAAGTGTCAGCTCATACCATAAGTGAGATAGCAAATGTGAAGATTAAGGATTTCAAGGACTGTGAGATTTGCTCATGAATTTTCAAAGGCTAATATTAAATGTATGTTTGCTGAGGCCATATCTGTGCTCATATCCACAGCTGACTTTCTGACTATAACTTTTAAGTGAATTCACCAGTCAAGGCTCATTTTCATAGAAATAACAGAAAAAACTGTAGTTATAAATACTGGATGAGAGCCAACCCCTGGCCTTCCCCAGAAGGTCATTCCATCCCTCCTCCAGTTTGGGATCTGCCTTACTGGCAGATACCTTTGCCATTGCCGTCAGGGTCTCCCAGGGTGCTGACCATCACCTCCCCACTGGCCAGGCAGTGGCTGGTGTGGAGGTAGCCCAGGCCACACTTGGTATGGATGTCCTTGGACTCAACAACCTGGAGAGGGTAAGGAATGACATCAGAATCTTACAGGGCCCGGAGTCCCCACTCACTACTCCCATACTCCCTCTCTTCTATCTGCTGATACCATCCTCTTTGCCTTCAAAACATGGACAAATTTTCCCTGCAGGATATGGCAGAGACTGGCAGGGCAGCAAGGGAGAGCCAGGGAACCGCTAACTCTCCAGGCAGAAAGCACCGACTTCTTTCCACCTGTCTGTCTTTTGAAGACACTCACAGCCCAGTGAGGCCATAAGCTCCTCCCAGCCTGGGCCAATGCCAGCAACAGTCTACTTTATACCTCCAGCAGCAAGCAGCAAGTGCCTGGCAGGAAGAGGGAAAACTGTATGCAACAAAGTATTGAGAGGAAGGTTTGGAGGCTCCTGCCTAAGGGAAACCCTGGGCTCATAACTGACTAGAAAAGATGGCTCCTTCCCTCTGTCTTGGAGCAAAAACAAGAAGAGGCCTCCCATGCCTCTGGCACCGTAGCCCCGTGGTGCCGGATGGTGAGTGCTCAGCCCTTGGTAACTCTCCTCTGTAGCCTAGTGCCTCCCCACTGCTGAGCCCAGACCCCGCACAAGAGCTAGAGGCAGCAGGTCTAGGGGTGACTTCCTGCCCATAGGCTGCCCAGGGAAGCTGGCATATCAGGGTCTCTGGGTGTGCAGGGCAGAGAACATGCCTTGTATAGCTTCGGGGCACGGGGCTCAGAGCCCACGTCTACCACATAGATGCAGGAGGAGATTAGAGCCGGCAGCACCAACTTGTTGCGCGACTTGGTGCTGTCCCCGAAGCAGCTGCTGCAGGTGTTCCAGCCCGAGTGGTGCAGCTCGTCCTTCAGGCCGGGCATGGGCAGCCGGTGGATGACCTGGGGAGGGGGAGGTGTTGGGGGGCTTGCTCAAGCCATACCTCTGCATCAGTACTGCTCCCGGACCTCGGGGCCCTTGTTTGGTGAACGGGTGGTACAGTCATACTCAGGGAAGTCAAAGAAGGACAGAGTTCAGGAAGCGCATTGCTGGGCCAGAGATAAGCCCTGAGGGGTCTCAGGGTACTCTGGGCCCAAGCCCCACCTCACCTGACAATACTGGGGAGACTTGGGGTCAATGTCCACAGTGGCCAGGTAATCTGGAGCCTCAATGCCTGTGTTCCGGTAGATACAGGGCAGGTAGACAATCTCCTCCCTGGGGCCTGGAGGGGAGAAAGCAGTCAGAGGGTATGGCAGGGTGGGGAGGAACAGCAGGGCAGCCCCGGGTGTGCCTGAGGGCGGAGGCGGCGTCTGAGGTCTCCCACCCCCGCCAGCAGTGGCATCAGTGGAAGGTGCTGTCTTGCAGTTTCTTCCTGGGGTGCTGGCTCTCAGACTTACCTTTCATGGCCTCCAGAGGGGTAGCATAGCCAGGTCCACACTTCCCACATTTCGTAGCTGTGGAAACAATGGGACGTGCTGGCTGGACCATGCTCTGGAGGGCGGAAGCTCTTCCCCACACACTGTAACACCCTCCCCCCCACAAGCCAGGCAGAAACATTGTCCCAAGTCACATCTTCAGCCTCCCTATGCCTACCATCCTCCCCGCCCCTCAAAGCCCTGCTGAGTGTGTGGGTATGGCGGAAGAACCGCAGAGATATGACCCAAAGGTGGAAGACACTCAAGCAGGACCCAGGGGAAGGCAGGAGAAGAGTGAGTGCAGCAGACACGGTGCCCTGTGGTGTTTATGACGTTGACTTGGGCCCCAATTCCAGCAGGTCACTGACTAGCCAATGGTCCTTGGGCAAATTATCCCACCTCCCTGGGCTCAATTCCCATACCATTTGTAAAAAGAAGGCAATAAGAATACCACAGTGGACTTCTATGAGAAGTAAACAAGGCAGTACAATCAAGTGTGCAGCTCTGTGCTTTCCTGGAGGTGGCCAGTAACCCTGGCTGTTCTTGAGAAAGAGCCTTCGAAGAGCAAAGGTGATGCCTGTTCAGCAACCTTCACTGAAAAGTAGCTATACCAGCATCCAGGACACTTCCTGCTTTTCTCCGCTCTGGGTCCTTGCCCCCAGTCTGCAAAAGCCTGGGTTACATCACTGAGGGTCTGGTAAGAGATAAAAGGCTGAAGCTCAAGGCCACGGGGCTGATACCGGGGATGTCCTTAGACCAGTTTCTACCTTTAGGCAGAAGGCTCTACTTCCTTTATCTGTAAAGTAAGGTGTTTGACCCAACTCTGGGGAGCTCAGAGGCCCACCTATCAGAGCTACAGGGAGTGTCCCTCCTTATTCCCTGAAGTCTGACAAGAGAAGCCACATGGATCTATGGGACCAAAGTCAGTGGCTGAGCCATGTCAGGCCTCAGGGTTTGGGACGTGACCTGGAGGAAGGCTGAGGAGTAGCACAGAGGGAGCTGCAGGCTAGAAGAGGTCCTGGAGCGGGAATGACAGGACTGTCCCATGGCCGGCTGGGGGCTGCAAGTGGGGAGCCAGGAGTAGCCAGAGTTGTCTCAGGCCTTCAGCCAGGGAGCCAGGGCCCCTCCCAAGCAGCCAAGTGACTCAGAAGGCAGGCAGCAACAGCATGTTACAGTCCAGAAACCTGGTTTTAAGCTCCATGTTGATATCTGTTCTCCACCTTCTTCCCTTCATTTGCTGAAAGGTGGTAATAATATCCTACCTTCTTCTCTGAGTGGCTATGAAGGTCAAATAAGACAATGTATTCAGAAGTACTTCTTGTTTTATAGGGAGACATGTTTTATAAATATGGGTAGGGCTACACCAGAAGGGGTGGGGTGTGGGGGAGTCCCAGCCATGCTTGGTGTCCGGAGTGGGCTGGGGTTGGGGTGGGGCAGGGTGAGAAAGGCCCAGGTCAATCAAGGAGACCTGTTCTTCTCCACACCCATGCTGTGTCAGGACTTGGCACAGGAGGCCGGGGGAGGGGAAGGAGGCTGTTGAACACAACAGAAGGAGACTCAAAATGTGAAAACATCAAGACGGGTACAAGAACTACAAAGCCCAACAGAGACTGAGATAAAAATAAAGCTGTAAAGGAAGTGTTATCAGCTGCATGCCTACATCGTCTGCCCACCCGCCTCCCTCCCGTCCCCCAGGCATTTCTTAGAGGCCCTGCATACTGCCCAGGCCGGCTCCTTTGCTGTGCATCAGTTCTCTTTCTAAGGAACACTCCCTTGTTTCAAGCATCTCAAGCAAAATGTCTGAACATCCTGGGGGGCAAGATGAACCCAGAGAAAGCTCATTAAGTTTTCCCCATGCCAGGCTGGCCGCTGGACATTCTGCCAGCTCAGGAAAGAGCCAGATCCAAGAGAGCAAGGACCTTAATGTGCCCAACCAGACCAAATAAACTGCCTCCACTTGACACCCAGGAGACAGACAATCCTGATTTCAGCCCTGGGTCAAAGTCTTACTCCAGGGAGTAGGGAACTCAGCATTGATTGGCCAGGCTGCTCTCTAGCTACCCCACACCACCAGTCACTCTGGGAGGGAAATCACAAAGCCCCCACTCTCTCACCAGGGGCCTGTTTCAGTGCTTTCCACCCTCTCAATGTCCAAAGTCCTCCTCTTACCCCAGCTGTGACAGCAGAGACATAGAGATTCCCCCTACTAACCCACACCCGATAATCTCAGCTGCAGAGAGGTCCCTGAGCCCCAGCCTGCAGCAGGGGAGCTGGATGGGAGCCCAGGATCACCCTTCCCAGCACTCCCTCTGCCTTCCTTCGCTTGCTCTACCAGAAATTTTGGCTAATCTGGGAACTGCAAGGGTGGCAGTAGGGTGGGGACGGTGGAGCAGAGTCCAGGGGTCCTTACCCTAGCCAGCTCCCCCACAGGTTTTCTGTCACTTCCTGTAGGGCAGGCCAGGAGATGAGCAGGCATGGTGTTGGGTCAGAAACTTCCCTGCTTACCCATGCTTCTAGCTGGCAGGCTTTGGTCCTGACGGGTCTGCCAGGAGTGGGCAGAGACAGAAAGCTGGTGTCAGAGGCAGGTTGTGCCGGAGGAGGCAAAGGGAGATTTATACAACCAACTGGGAGTGGGGCGGGGCAGGGGGAGGGCCTGGACGGCAGCCCAGGGCCAATGACGAAAGGCAGCTGGCCAGGACACTCTCAAACAGTCTGGGCGGCTGATGTTTGAGTTACAGTGTTGTCAGGCAGCTGCATCTGTGGGGGTTTCTCCCTGCGCACTAGGTAAAACTTCAGCCTGGATGGAGAGAGGGTTCTTGACTCGGAACCAGAAATAAATCTCGAACAGGTCGGACAAGTGTAGGTAAGGAAGGAATTCATTAAAGCAATAGTAGTGGTGAATGGCAGCAGCTGTGGAGGCAGTAGAGAGCAAGGAAGAACAGGAGAAACGGGAAGCTCACTGAACTGCTCAGCATGGAGCAAATCTGCTCCTAAAGCCAGGCTCACCTGGTGTCCAGTGTCCGCTCAAATCTGCACAGTGTGGGAGCTAAGCCCCTATCATCCCAGCATTTGGGGGAGCCTCAGAGCACTGGATGAAGTGAGATTATGTTCTGAGAACTTCCCAAGGGCAAAGAAAGATTTTTGGGCAAGCTACTAAAGAGCATGATCATACAGCTGCAGTCCTGTCCGGGTCACCCAGGTGACAGGAGCTTGCAGACCCAAATCTGAGATTTCAGTAGCCCTTCCCTACTTGTCTGAAGTAGAACAGAGAGAGAGAAGACTAGTATTTAAGTTTAGAAAACAGAGTGAAATAGGAAAGTAACAAAGACACTACCAGTGGAAGAGCACACTGACAAAGTGCCGTAAGTTGAGCAGTGAGAAGTCTAAAGCAAAAAATATACACTCAGAGAAAGGGGAGCTCAGGCAACCTCAGAGAGGAGGCGTGCTTAGAGGCATAGGATCCTGTCTTTTAAGGTTTCAAGAATGGGGCAAAGGTAGGGGGGTGGAACATAGGCTTGACGTGTGGTCTCATAGTCTACATGATGCCTATCTCCTGTGAGAGAGATTGTGTCACCATCCATAGTCTGTCCTCTAGATACTCTGTAAGATAAACTTAATACAAGGAATTTCTTGATCCTGTTCTTCTCCAAAATAATGGTTACCCTCAAGCAATGGGGACATATAATTTAAGATTATCTGCCCTGCCTTAAGATAGGGTCAGTTATTGGCTGATTACCATAAAATACGTTAGGAGTCTTACCTCCTAATGCCCTGGTTTTTAAAATGGAATCTCAGTCTTAAGATAGAATTCCTCTTGTTCTTACTATACTGTTTATATCTCAGCATTTTTAGGAAAATTCATCATTATGCTACTCCCATGTCTGCCCTACCTCAACAGGGTATGCGGTTGCAAGTGTGTGTACAAGCCTGTGCATATACAGATACCGTGTTATGTTGTGCATGTATCTCTTTAATGGGTGCCTGGGCATGTGTGATTCTTCACGTCTGTGTAAGTGCATGCTCCTGTATGCCTATGTGTGTTTGTGTATTTGCTGGTATTAGTGTGCATCTGTGTGTGGGAATATGTGCCTGTGTGTGTGCCCATGTGTGCACATCTGTGCTTGTATAGGATGTGTGTGCCTGTATGTGTGCCTATGTGAGTCTGTCTGCCAGAATATTTATGCCTGTGTGGATGAGGGTGTGTATTTTTGTGAGCATGTGTGTGCACATGTTCCTGGACCTCTAAATGCTCATCTCTGTATTTATACCTGTCTGGTGGCATTTAAGGGCACCGAGGCCCATGGGCCCAATTTACTCCTACATCCACAGCCAGGATCAGCTCTCTCCTAAGACTGCCCTCTTATTCTGGACATCCACGCTCCAAAAGGCAAAGTCCTACCCACCCAAGGACTGCTCACCCATGTCTTCCTGCCACAGGAACCAGGGCTGAATAGTGTGTCCAGGTTCCACTCTCCCCAGACTCGTCATTTTCCTTGAGCTTTGAAATGAAAGAAAAGTCTCATTATTATCCTCATTAACCTCAGGAGGTAGAAGTAGAGGGCCTCCTCCTCATCTCCCAACCTGGTGCTTCAACAGCTCCCTAGTGCTGGGAAGCAGGACCCAAGGGCAACCCAGCCCAGTACCACTGTCCCTAGCTGACATGTGATAATCATACAACTCTCAGAGTCTCCATCTATCCAGAAAGGAGTCCTCCAGCTGCAGGACTGAAGACAGCTGGGGCTCCTGAACCTGCTAATATAGTGTCCCAGGAACATGCCATGGCCCCCAGGCAAATGACAACTGCTTACTGAAGAACCAAAGCAGGGTTGGGGCCTGTCTATTAACTCTCCCTGGAGCTGCCATCATCCAGAGAAGCCAGGGTTTGAAGGGCTGGACAAGGGATCACACCCAGATTGCTCTCCATCTTGAAGCCAAGGACCTCCTCTTCTCTCAGAGTTGGCTGCCTGACCTCTGCCTCACTCTTCTAGGAGCCTACTGACTCCTGACTCTGTCTACAGAAGCCACTTTCATTTCTTTGGATGAAAGTTCTGGGGTGAAGTTATTACATAGTGAAAGGAACAAAGTTTGGGCTTTAGCTTGCCAGCAGAGAGAGTGACAGGTTTTCAAACCAGAGTACAGGGAAGGAGAGCAAAACGGCTTCATTGTGATGAGTGCCTGTGTTCCTGGTTCTCTTGGGTGAGGGATCATGTGCCCACAAAGAAAGATGCTCTGTGAGTGCCCAGGGCAGGGGTCCTTTCTAATCCCCTTATCTCCAACATCACTCAACCCCTCTTGGCTTTCTCCTGCATCTGCATCCTCACCATTGCACTGTCAGCTGGGCACACGTCATGATAAAACCTGTGGGTGCAGTTACCCCACAGTGGGCAGCCCCTGCAGTCTGCTGCTTCCCCTTGGCCAGCTTCCTTGTCTCCTGGCTGCCTCCATTCATCCTGCCTTCATCTTGCCCCTCTGATCTTGCTTCTCCTGCTGAGGTCTCCATCTCCCCACTCCTCTAGAGAGTAGGCTCCCCTGCTTTTTGGTCTGAGTTAGCCCAATATCCAAGATCGAAAGAGAAAGAAACCCCATCTGTCCTATTCTCAGAAGTTTTGAGTCAGTAACTCCAAAGAAGCTGTTACTTTGCTTGTTCTAGACAAGAACCATTAAGTACTGTTCTGTCTTTGGTTGCAAGTTTCTTCAAGCCCTGCCCTGTGACCTGGTGGTCTCTGCAGCTCCTTCGTAACACCCCTACCTTCTACCTGCTGCTTTGTCCCAGGGTTCTTGCTCCAGGGCCTGCAATGAGAGGTAAGTCATCCCTATCCAGGCTGCAGGTGGAGGCAATCCAGACAGAGGGCCCAGGCTGAGGAGAGAAGCACCTGTGGCCCATGGAGTCTTTGCTGCTTCTGACACGGACAGGGTTTGGGTTTCCATGGTGAAGACCTGTACTGTACCTCCATCAGCATAATTGTCACCTGAGCATCCCTAATGTTGCTTCTCAGGAACTGAGGGCATCCTTCCCTGTCAGATCTGCCCTTTCCCAGCCTGAGTCCAACCAGAGCTGGTGACTTCCAGATTCCCATGAAGGAACACTGGGAGGGCCTTGAGCTTTTTGCCCTGGGCAGTCCCTGGGACGGTCAGACTTCACCTGGGTCTGCTGACCCTGGGAAGCCCATGCATGACCCTGAAGGAGAGTGTGTGGGAAGGCCACTGGGGTGGGTGTGACCCACTTTCCTTCCTGTTGTTTTAAACCCTAGAAAAGCACAGTAAATATTAGAGCAGGTAGGTTATTTGGCTGACAGCTGGACACTCAGGCTATGTAAATGCTGCCTGAACTTTAGCCTGTTGGGCCTCCAAAGACAGGAAGTGAATTCTGTGGCTGCTAGTTCCCCCTTTTCTTCCACCCTCAGCCAGATTTCTTTGGACCTCATTAAATAGGTCCTGACATTGAAGAGCAAGATAGAGAAGTGAGGTAAGAGATAAAATCCAGTAAAGGGAAGGGAGAGGAGATGAAGTTGGAGTCTCTAAGAATAATTTAATGTAAAAAATGAAAACAAAAAAACCCCACAAAACCTTGGTGTTCTTTAACTCCAGCAAAACAAAAATGACAGGGAAGCAGTCAAAGACTGGCCAGGGGAGATCCAGGGAGAGAGGAGAGCGACCCTGCGCCAAGCGCCCCGTCTCACGCTCACCACGGCCAGTCTTGTAGGCAAACCACTCTCTTTTCACTTATGAAGAAACAAGCTCAGAGGGACCAAGGCTGCTGGTAGGTGGCCAAGGAGGATTTCCCGGATCCATCTGGCGCCGGGGCTGCCAGTGCTTCCAATCGCGCCACGCCAGCCTAGTGTTGTGTTTCTCTTTGTTTGGATTTGGGGGGAGGGTGGGGAGGCAGAAAAACCGGAGGGAATGTGGGAAGCTGTGGTATTTTGTTTTTTGGACATCTCGGGATAGAGACTTTTTTTCTGAGATGGGGAGAGGAGTGAGGACGCGGATGTCTCCTGATTGGAGCAGTGAGGTCACATGGGGGAGGGAGTGGGGTGGGCTGGGGGTGGGGAGGGAGGTGAGGCCACATGGGGGAGGGAGGGGGTGGGGTGGGGAAGGGTGGGGGGGAGGGGGGAGGGAGGTGAGGCCACATGGGGAAGGGAGTGGGGTGGGGTGGGGTCGGGCCGGGAGGGAGGGGGTGGGGGGTTGACGGAGACCCTCTGTGCTGCAGCTGGACTGAAGGCTGCACATCCAGGTGCTGACCATCACTACCTCAGGGTAGAGGAAATGGTTTATACACTTATGATTTTTAAAAATAATCATGTATTATTACTTTTGTATCCAAAGCCCCAAGCAAAGGTATTGAATATCTATCATCTGTCTATTATCTACCTATCATCTATCTATCATCTATCTATCTATCTATCTATCATCTATCTCTCTACCAATCTTCTATCTATCTATCATCTATCATCTATCATCTATCTATCATCTATCTATCATCATCTATCATCTATCTACCATCTATCTATCTATCTATATCTATCTATCTATCTATCTATCTATCATCTATCTATCTATCATCTATCTATCTATCATCTATCTATATCTAAATAGAGAAAAGGATGACGACCCCACCGTGCAGGCGGGCCTGTGGTGGGAGAAGGGCTCGGAGAAGGGCTGGAAGGGCCGGCTCTGGCCCCTCTCACCTTGCCCTGTCCCACCAACCCGACTGCCTCGCCTTTGGAAGACACACATTCAAAAGTGATCATTTGTTCATTCATACAGTCTTGTACTCCACAAACATTTCTGGAGTACCTGCTTTGGTACACAAAATGGTGAATGAGGCAAAGCTTATGCCTTCAGTGAGATGACTTTCTAAGGGAGACAGCCAATCATCAAGTGAATATGTAAATAAATAACATTATTTCCAGTGAGTGTTTTACGAAGGAAGTATGATAATGTAAGGGTGACTGAGAGTGCGGCATTAGATAGGCTTATCTGTCATAGACAGGTACAGAACAGCACAAACTGAAAGACTCCAACAATACACAAATATACACAAAATGCCTGGAGTGTGTAAGGTAGACCTGTGGAGGCCTGAAGCAGGACTGGCTGGACAGGTTGAGGTTTTTACCAGCTAAGCAGAGTTTCTGACCCCTGTCCCTGTCATTTCTTCTCATTTAACACAGCCTCCCAGGAAAGCAGCAGCACTGACTGAGAGCCTGTTACCACGTGTGACTGGTGCCGGCAGGGCCCAGTGTCCTAGCAGGCTGCCCAGGACTGACCACAGTAAACCTAGGGGGAAGTAAATCTTCTTCATCTCACATCAAGGAAACACTAATTCATCTAGCTGCTCCCACTCATCTTGCAGCACCTCCCTGTCTCTGAACAATGCTGAGTACAGAGCCTGCGACTCACAGCAACAAGGCTCAGAGAAGAGAAATAAAAAATAGCAATCACCCCTGCCAGAGCTCCCTACAAAGGGCATGATTTGGGAGGCACTGAGAGGGCTTCTTCTTCACCTCCAGTCTACTCAGAAATAGCCTCCCTTCCAGCCTGCCACTGATGCTTGCAACTTCACACTACCTGCCTGCTTCCTTTGTGTTTACCCCTGGGCTGTTGAGCTCCCAGGACCCCGGCAGGACCCAGTTCTATCAGATGTCTGTGGGTCACGCTGGTGGCTACTGGCCTAATGACAGGAGTAAGGGAGGCACTGAAGAGGATGAGAAGGTGTGTGAGCAGCAGCTGCTGCCTTTTTGACATTTTATCCCCATCTCTTGAGAGAGAAGAAAAGAATAGAGTGGAAATTTTCAATATCTACCAAAGTAGAGAGAGTAGTATAATGAACCCACGGGCACACCACCCACCTTCAATAAAAACACTCACCACCCAGCTTGTTTTAATTATACCTGACAGCTTCCTTCCACCATGGGTGTTTTTGAAGCAAACCCTAGACATTATTATTTCTTGCATTAATGTTTCAATATGCATCCCTTCAAGATAAGAATTGTATTTTAAAACCACTATGTTATAATTACAGCTAAACAAATTAATGTCTTTACTATTATTAAATATTCAACTAGTGTTCAAGTTTCCCCTATTGTCCCTGTTGTCACATAAAATTTTGTTTGCAGTTTTTTATTTGGATCAAGACCTAAAGAGGGTCTATACATTTAATAAATCTCTTAAATCTTTTTAATCTGCAGGTGAGAAAGGGAGGTACCTTGAAGACTGATTTTCTGTTCAAGTGAAGAAGGGTCCAACTAGAACAGAAATGATATATCTTGTTACACATCTAATCCAGAAGAAGAAACGGTGAAGTGGGTTTGAAAACCAATCATGTTGTCTAGAAGAGGTGGCAAGTTACAGGGACACAAGTGAAAGTTTGCCACCAACCCCCACCCTCCTTTAGCTTTCCTCCTGTGCCAAGCCTGGCTCCAGAAAAGCTGAGACAAGAGTCATAAAATGACTTTTATGCAATCACCTCCACCTTTACAGGGGCTCACTTGGCTTGCACCCTCTCAGTTAAGAGCCCTGGGAAGAAAGAATTGCATCAGTCTTGGTTAATGGACCAAATTAAATCATCAAAACCCCTAATCAAGCCTCCATTTTGGACATGTTACAATACTGTAAATAAAATATCCAAAGGAAAATAAAGCCCTTTTATTTGAGGCAGGAAGTACCTTTGGTCCCTGGAGTCATATCCCTGAGTCACAGTTTCTCTACTGAGGCTCAGGACGGGCAGGAACAAATCCGTCCTTCCCTGGGGAGCCCAGGGCCTCCTCTTTCTCACCTCAGCACCAAGCACTCCCTGGGAGGAAGGTGGGGAATTCTTCTCTCAGTGTCCCAGAAAAACAAAAGTCCCAAGGCTTTGGGAAATTTGTCTTCAGTTCTACATGGAATTAGAGGAAGGCCTGGGAAAGAGCTTCATTACCTGTCCCAGATTCTCTGTCTTCCACATACCATGTCTACCCTGCTGTTTCTGCCAGGGTCTCCCCAGGGTCACACCTATGGGTAGCAGTGTGGGACGTGCTATCCAGGAGAGGGATAGTTTGAAGTTTGTTGTCAGCTTATTAAAAAGCTGCTGAGAAACCAGTTTAAAAAGGAATAAACGAAAAATAATGATTGCTCCTACTATAAAAAGATCTCCAACAAATCAACTGGAAAGAGGCAACACAATAGACAAATAGTCCAAGTATATGAAAATGAAAGATAAATGGCAAATAAACATAAGAAAAGGTAGCCAATCTCATCAGCAATAGAGAAATGCTTATTAAAACAACACTATGTGGAGAAATGACAGCCTCTTCAACAACTGGTGTTGGCAAAACTGGACAGCTACATGTAAGAGAATGAAACTGGATTATTGTCTAACTCCATACACAAAAGCAAACTTAAGACTTGAATGTAAGTCATGAACCATAAAACTCTTAGAAGAAAACATAGGCAAAACTCTCATGAATATAAACATGGGCAACTTTTCAGAAACACATCTCCTTGGGCAAGGGAAACAAAAGCAAAAATGAACACATGAGACTACATCAAACTAAAAACTTCTGTACAGCAAAGGACACCATCAGTAGAACAAAAGGCATCCTACAGTATAGGAGAATATATTCATAAATGACATATCCAATAAGGGATTAACATACAAAATATATAAAGAGCTCAGACACCTCAACACCCAAAAAGCAAATAACCTGATTAAAAAAATGGGCAGAGGATATGAACAGACACTTTTCCAAGGAAGAAATTCAGATGGCCAACAGACACATGAAAAGATGCTCCACCTCGCTAATCATCAGGGAAATTCAAATTAAAACCACAATGAGTTATCACCTCACACCAGTAAGGATCGCCACCATCCAAAAGACAGGGAACACCCAATGCTGGCAAGGATGCAGAGAAAGGGGAACCCTCCTACACTGCTGGTGGGAATGTAAATTAGTTCAACCATTGTGGAAAGCAGTATGGAGGTTCCTCAAAAAACTAAAAATAGAAATACCATTTGACCCAGGAATTCCACTCCTAGGAATTCACCCAAAGAAATCAAGATCCCTGATTCAAAAAGACGTATGCACCCCTATGTTTATCACAGCACTATTTACAATAGCCAAGATATGGAAGCAACCTAAGTGTCCATCAGTAGATGAATGGATAAAGAAGATGTGGTACATTATACAATAGAATATTATTCAGCCATAAGAAGAAAACAAATCCAATCATTTGCAACAACGTGGATGGAGCTAGAGAGTATTATGCTCAGTGAAATAAGCCAGGCAGAGAAAGACAAGTACCAAATGATTTCACTCATCTGTGGAGTATAACAATAAAGCAAAAACTGAAGGAACAAAACAGCAGCAGACTCACAGAACCCAGGAATGGACTAACGGTTACCAAAGGGAAAGGGACTGGGGAGGATGGGAGGGATAAGGGGGATATGGGGATCAAGGGGTACTATGATTAGCACACATAATGTAGGGAGGGGCATGGGGAAGGCAGTATAGCACAGAGAAGACAAGTGGTGACTCCATAGCATCTTACTACACTGATGGCCAGTGACTGTAATGGGGTGTGTGGTGGGGACTTGATAATGGGGGGAATCTAGTAACCACAGTGCTGCTCATGTGAAACCTGAGCATAAGGTTGTATATCAATGATACCTTAATAAAAAAAAAACACTATGATAGGATTTTTGAAAATAAAAAGATTGGTAACATTCAGGAGAGTGGTTAAAAGGACACTTGTATTTTATTGGGAAGAGTATAAAATGGTGGGAGAGTATTAAATGATTTTTTTGGTATCATTAATCTACAATTACATGAGGAACATTATGTCCCACATCTTCTTTATCCATTCATCTACTGATGGACACTTAGGTTGCTTCCATTTCTTGGCTATTCTAAATAGTGCTGCCATAAACATAGAGGTGCATATCTTTTACAAACTGGGCTGCTGCTTTCTTAGGGTAAATTCCTAGGAGTGGAATTCCTGGGTCAAATAGTATTTCTATTTTTAGCTTTTTGAGGAACCTCCATACTGCTTTCCACAATGGTTGAACTAATTTACATTCCCACCAGCAGTGTAGGAGGGTTCCCCTTTCTCCACATCCTCGCCAACATTTGTTGTTGTTTGTCTTTTGGATGGTGGCCATCCTAACTGGTGTGAGATGATATCTCACTGTGGTTTTAATTTGCACTTCCCTGATGATTAGCGATGTGGAGCATCTTTTCATGTGTCTGTTGGCCATCTAAATTTCTTCTTTGGAGAACTGTCTCTTCAGCTCCTCTGCCCATTTTTTATTTGGATTATTTGCTTTTTGTTTGTTGAGGTGTGTGAGCTCTTTATGTATTTTGGATGTCAACCCTTTATCGGATCTGTCACTTATGAATATATTCTCCCATACTGTAGGATGCCTTTTTGTTCTATTGATGGTGTCCTTTGCTGTACAGAAGCTTTTTAGCTTGATATAGTCCCACTTGTTATTTTTGCTTTTGTTTCCCTTGCACTTAAATGATTTTAAAAAGGCAATTTAGCAACACCTAGCAGCATTTAAATGGAAATTCACTTCTAGTGATCTATGCCATGGACATAGACAAGTATTCAAATACATGAATAGGATATTCATTGCACCACTGTTCATAATACTGAAAAATTGGAAAAAAACAATAGAGGAGTGGTTGAATATATTGTGAATATTCATAATATGGAGCACAAAGCAACTGTAATGTATAATTGTGTCTATACTAACATGGAAGGATACCTAAGAAATATGGTTGCGGGAAAAAAGAGGAAAATAGTATGATCCCATTGAATTAAACTGATATATAAAATTAGTTAAAGCATACAGTTTTAATTAACTTGATTATACATTAAACAAATAAATATACATTATAAATGTATATGGTTATATGTTCATAGGGAAGGATATGTAGGGATAAAGCTTCTTTTATCATACCATGTGTACTAAATGCAACTAAAGTGGTTACCTCTGAGGACTTAGAATATAGGGAGCAATTTTTATTTTTCACATTATGTATCAGTTATGTATTGTTAAATTTTATAGTAAGCTTGCAATACATGCATAATTTAAAAGCTGAAGTAGTGAAAGAACACAACGACACTGTTGTCTACTAGCTGAGCAAAAATTTAAAAGGTTACAATCCAGTATTGGTGAGAATATGAGGAAAAGGGCCTGTTCATTCAAGATTGGTGACAGTGCCAACTGGTTCTTTATTACTGAATGTAGTTTGTTAATACCCATGAAAACTCAAGCTGTGCCTACCATTTCACCCAGGTGTTCCCCTTCTAGGATGCAGTCCATAGAAAAACCTGGGCAAGTGGGCAGGAAACTGTTAATAATGACAATGGCAAGAAGAGCCACAGCTCATTCCGTACTGAGTGTGTCCTTGGCACCGTCCTAGCTCTGAAGGACAAAGAAGGAAATGAACCGCACACTCTCACAGAAAACCATACTTTGTGCAGGTACTTTTCTAAGCTCTTTGCATGCTCTGTCTTGTTTAATCCTTATCACAACACTATGAAGTGGGCCCTGTTACTATTCCCATTTTTCAGACAAGGAAATTACAGCATTCAAAAGGGAAGTAACTCACGAAAAGTCATACAGCCAGTGAGTAGCAGAAGCTAAGATTTGAATCCAGGCAATGGGCTTCAGACACTGTGCCTGTAACCCTTACCCTGTACTGCAGTAAATCATATAACCTTCACAACAGCTCCTTGAGATAGGTTGTTCTGTGTTTTATTGTTAGGGGCTAGCCAGCACATACAGTCCTTTTCATGCCTGGTTGGGAGACAGACGACAGGTTTTGACCACTATAGGAACCAGAAAGGCCAGACACTTTCCCAGGTCCCCTTGCAGCTAGGAGCAAGCATGTTGCTCAGTCTTGGACAGCCAGGTGTGCCCAAGGAGGACTCTGGCACAAAAAAGTTGAGACAGTGGGGAGTGCACTTTGCCTGACTGGACAAGCAAGTGTGGGAGCAGCTACTAGAGCCTCAGGAACCCCCAGGGTCCACACTGCCGTGGTGCCAGGGCAGCATTTGGAATTTGAGGGGCAGAGGCAGTGTCCTGAGAGTGGAGGGTGTCCGATGAGGCTCCATGGCTGTTTCTGGCTGCAATGTGAGCGCATCTTCCACTGGGCCCTCATGACTTGGTGGGTCCACGGTGCTCGACCAACTGGGGTTATCCGTGAGGTGGGGTCAAACAAGCCTCAGAAGGGAAGTACCCAGGGTGGCCCAAAGGGTTGTATGAGCCCAGCCCACTTCAGCAAGTTACAGTTCTTCTCTCGATAAATAACCTCTTGTGAGTATCTTCTGGGTCCCAACAGAAACCAAACACGGGACCATGGGGCACTAGGTGACTGTGACCCAAGCCCCTCCATGAACTGAGGATTATTTGATCCACCAAGCTGACCCAGGGTCTCACAGGCCCCAGTGCTCCTTGTCTTCAAGTAGAGAGCTGAATTGAGCCTGAGAATACGGTGAAGACAGAAAGAAGCCACAAAATGCCCTCTTGTGCCCTTTAGCTTGCCCTGTCTTGCTGGAAAGCCTCTCCCTCCACAGTCTGCTCCAGTGGCTTCAGAAGAAGTTATACAGGAGAAGTATGGAGAAGCATAAACATTCTAGCTTGGATTATAGGTAGCTGGCTCTGCACTGTATACCATTCAGCCTATTATTAAGAGATTAACAGCAAGAATTCTAGAACCATTTGCCTGTGCTTAAATTCTGGTTCCACCAGTTCCTGGCTGTAGGAATTTGGGCAAGTTATTTAACTTCTCCGTACCTCAGTTTCTTCCTCTTTAAAAGAAAGATAGACCTACCCTCATAGGTTGTTCTGAAAATTAAATGGCTTAATATATGTAAAGGTCTTAGAATAGCACTTACCATGCACTAAGCATTATTGTTATTATTGCAGCAATAAAGCCCTTCTGAGAAAAAGTTCTAGAGATCTGTTGCATGAATCCACAACTGACTGTATACTTAAAAATGGTTAACATTCTAAGTTTAATGTTGAAGGTTTTTTTTGAACATAGAATTTTATAATTAAGATACTTTCAAATCTAGAGAATCAGTGGTCCTTTCCTTAAATTGCACATAATTAATAAATGCCTCTTTATTAAAATAAAAAAAGTACCCTTCTGAGAGATGGTCCTGGAAGTTAGTGGAGAAGGAAAAAATCCTCCAGTGGATAAAATTTCAAGTAGAATCTGTTATTGGCTCTGTTGGGAGGAGAAATAGTCTGACGATCTGTATTGATTTATGTGCAAGGCTTTGGCTGGATGGGCAGACTTGGATAGAACAAAATCAGAGGGCTGGGGACAGGGGGGTTAAGGCTTGTGGATGAACCACACAGGAGGGTTCCAGGATATGAGACTATTTGTGTCTGGTATAGCCAGTCACCATCACAGGCCCTCTCCCTGGAAGCTGCTGCTGGTGATCAGATGAGTGATTTGAATGTTAGGTGAATGAATGGATGTCATTCCATTTCCTCCCCAGACCTTCCATGGACTCTGTGGCTGTAGAGGCCGGGATGCTGGCAGCACGGGGCCTTCTCAGGACAGCCGCCCTCACCATGCCCAACCCCACAAGCCATCACCGAAGGTCCACTTGGCCCACAAAGCTACCAAACCAGCCCACCCACCAGTCTAGGGTGGTTATGTTAGTTCTCTTCCAAGAAGGAGGGGCAGAAATCTGCTCTCTCTAGAAAATTTGGATTTATTTTCCCTACTTCCATATGTCTACCATCTGAGGACATCCCAGATGCCTCATACACTCTCATGGTGCATTACAAAACATAGCTTCTAACCAAAGCTCCCACTGTACAGTGATAGAGTGCTAAAAATGTCTGGTGTGCCGAATGCTATGCAAATATTAACTCATCTAATCTTTACAGCAGCCATATTGAGCAAGATACTATTACTATCTCCATTTTATAGGTAAGGAAACTGAGTCAAAGAGAAGTTTTGTAAATTGCTCAAAGTAGGTAAGTGAGTGCTGAGGCATGTATCTGGATGCAGACGCTGTGGCTCTAGAGCCCGTGCTCTTGCCCACCCCATGAAGACCTTGGGGGTTGTGGATGTTATCATGTACCCATCCTTCAGCATTTGGCCTCATAGAAGACTCAGCTATGGCAGAACCTGAGATTGGAGTGCTGACCACAGAGTGCATTTTGTGCTCTAAACCAGCAACCATTCGATGGCAGCATTTGTCTCTCAGCCAGAATACATGAGGGCACAACAACAGAGACCCAGAGGCGGGAGTGGGGCTGCTCATCATTACACCTGATAACCCCGTCACAGCGTTTTTTGCTTGCGGTTCCACAACTCTGGTTTAGAGGTTTTGTATCTCAAGATTTGCTTCCCCAAAGAGGAGACACCAATAGCTCCAGTGAACTGGAACCTGAGACAGCCTGGCTATTTTGGGCTTTTTATGCCATTGAGTGAGCAAGCAGAAAAGAGAACAGGATGTTAGCTGAGGTGATTAATCCTGATGATTTAGAGAAAATAGAGTTGCTGTCCCACAGAAGGTCGGGAGTGTGGGTGCAGCCCAGGGCCCCACAGGGGCACCTCTGCCACCACACCCAGCAGCTAGAACTAACAGAAAGAAGCCAGATCACTGGGAGCTCAGGTCCTCAAGTAAACATGTAGTACACTCTATAAAGAAAGAGCCTGGCCATCTTAGATCCTGGATGTATGACTTTGTGGTTTAGAGGCTGTGTTCTGGTACCAACTACCTGGATTTAAATCTGAGCATTAACACATGCTGGCTGTGTACCTTCTCTAGTTTTCACACCTATAAAATGGGGATAATAATAGTTCATATATCGAATGGTTATTTGGAGAGTTAAGTGAGTAATACTTGTAAAGCATTTGGGACAGGGTCTGGCATGTAGTAAACACTCTATAAATGTGAGCTATTATTAAGTCAAAGGAATGAGAAGTAACAGGAAAGCCATAAATTCTGGCGACAGCCTCAGGATCAGTTGTGAAAATGAGAACAGTATACACAAAAACCTGTACAGGAATGTTTATACCAGTTTTATTCATAATAGTAAAAAACTAAAAAGAAACAATCCAGATGTCCTTCAACATGCAGATTATTAAGCAAACTGATAGTCCATACCATGGTAGATTACTCACCAATAAAAAGAAATGAACCATTGAACAGCAAAGGTAATCATCAACAAAATGAAAAGGCAACCTACCAAATGGGAGAAAATATTTGCAAATCATCTATCTGATAAAGCATTAATATATGAAATACATAAGGAACTCATACAACCCAACAGCAAAAAAACACATAGCCTAATTAGAAAATGGGAGAGGAACTGAACAGATATTTTTTCCCAAAGAAGACATACAGGGGACTGACACATGAAAGATGCTCAATAACACTAATCATCAGGGAAAGGTGAATCAAAACCACAGTGGGATGTCACCTCACACCTGTAGGAATAGATGTTATCAAAACGAAAAGAAATAACAAGTGTTGGCAAGGATGTGGAGAAAAGAGAACCCTTGGGCACTGTTGATGGGAATGTAAATTGGTGCAGCCACTGTGGAAAAGAATAACTCAAAAAATTAAAATTAAAAATAAAACAATCATGTGACCCAGCAATTCCACTTCAGGGTATTTATCTGAAGAGAATGAAAATGCTAACTCAAAATATATATGCACCCCCATGTTCACTACAACACTCTTTCCAATAGCCAAGACATGGAAGCAACCTAAGTGTCCCTCGATGGCTGAATGGGTGAAGAAATTGTGATATATGTATGATACACACACACACACACACACACACACACACACACACACACACACACACACACACCAAAATATTATTCAGCCATAAAAAGAAAGAAATCTTGCCATTTGTGACAACATGGACAGATTTTGAGTATTTGAAATAAGTCAGACCAAGAAAGACAAACACCATATAATCTTACTTAGATATGGGATCTAAACCCAAACCAAAACAACCTATACTCACACCTACAGAGAACAGACTGGTGGTTGACAGATGTGGAGATGGGGAGTGGGGGGTAAAATGGGTCAAAAGGTACAAACTTCCAGTTTAAAATAAATAAGTCAGAGGGATGTAGTGTACAGCATGATGAATATAGTTAATAATACTGTATTGCTTATTTAAAAGTTGCTAAGAGAGTAGATCTTAAAAGTCCTTATCACAAGAAAGAAAAATATTCTAACTATGGCAATGGACCGTAACTAGACTTATTGTGATTATTTTATAATATATACAAGTATCAAATTATGTTGTACACTTGAAACTAACTTAATGTTGTATGTCAATTATATGTCAATTAAAAAAAATGAACTATTGTTAAACACGACAAGCTGGATGAATCCCCAGAGAATCATGCTAAGTGAAAACACCCATCACAAAAGGTTACATACTGTATGATTCAATCTTTATAACATTCTGGAAATGATAAATTATAGAAATGGGGAGCAGATTAATGGTTACCAGGTATCAAGGTGGGGATGGAGTGGGAGGGAAGTGGGTGTGGCTGTGCGAGGGTACCATGAGGGATCCTTGTGGTGGTGGAAATGCTCTGTGTCTTGACTATACAATTTCAATTTCCTGGTTGTGATATCCGTGCTACTGTTTACCAAGATGTGTCACTGGGGCAAACTGAGTTAAGAGTACACAGAATATTTCTGTATTATTTCTTACAACTGCATGTGAATCTATAATTATCTCAAAACTGAAAAATCCAATTAAAAATAAGAACAGTAATTTCTACTCATATTTCTGTCCTTGTTTTGTGTATGTATGTGTGTATTTTAATCTATAGCACTTGCAAATTTTGTACTGTAAATACAGTTGGCTCTTGACAACTTGAGGGTTAGGGCACCAACCTCTGTGCAGTTAAAAATCTTTGTGTCTCTTTTGACTTCTCCAAAACTTAACTACTAGTAGCCTACTGTTAACGGAAGCCGTACTGATAACATAAACAGTCAATTAACACCTATTTTGCATATGTATTATATACTGTATTGTTACAATAAAGTAAGCTACAGAGAAGAAAATGTTTTTCAAATTGCCACATATCTCCAAAGAATTTTCCAATATATTTTTTGAAAAAATTCACATGTAAGTGGACCTGCACAGTTAGTCAAACCCATGTTGTTCAAGGGTCAACTGAACTACTGATTTCAAACTACCAATGTGCTATCACTAAGTATGGAAATGGAAAGAAATGTGTACTACCTGGTTTTACAAGTCATTGTGGTCCAGCAAAACTTATTTGCCCTACTAGTTACAAGGGTTGATAATATCCTGTGTTGGAGAGATGTGAGAGGATACTCATGCAGTTAATGAGAGTGTACATTAAGAGGCTAATTTTTGGAGGGCAATGTTGTTAGTATCTTTAAAAATGTTACATATCAACTTTTTAATCCAAAATTCAATTTTATAGAAATACTTGAACAAGTGCATAAATATATAAAAATAACTGTCCATGGCAGCATTATTTGTAATAGTGAAAACAGTAGACTTTTCAGGAACAAGAGAGTGCGTAAACAAATCATGATATGTCTGTACTATGGAAGTAATTACAACAAAAAAAGTTAGACCATACATTTGGACATGGAAGGGAAGTCAACCTATTTGAGGGCAAAAAGCAGCTGTTGACATGTGCATAAAAAGTCTGAAAAGACACAACAAAATGTAAATGAAGGTTACTACTTGCGAAAAGAGTGAAATTGGATGGTTTTCCTTTGTATATTTGTGTATTTAAATTTTTTTCCCATAATAAACAAGCATTGTTCATATACTTCCTAAAACTAATTTTTGGAACCAAGCAGGAACAGGGAACATTTCATAAAATTCATAGTGTTCTGTTCAAGGCCAGGGACCCTGGAAGAGAGGGTGAGTTAGAAGAGAAGGATAGAATTTGAAGACAAGCCTGGCAATTAGATCTTAAATTATCTTAGTGAGAATGAAAATAGTAAAGGGACCAAAAAGGCCAATGTTGTAGAGACAAGTTCTCTAAAGTAGGATTTTTAAAGCCTTTGTTTCAAACATGAAAGTAGGAGGGCTGAACTTTCCTCCTTTGCCCTCCAGTATCTTGGTTTCCTCTTAGATCAGTTTTTAAAACAGATTTATTGAGATATAGTTCACATACCATAAAATTCTCCCATTTACAGCATGCAGTTCAGTGGTTTGTAGTATGCTCACAAAGTTATGCAACCATCAATACAATCTAATTTTTGAATATTTTGTTCATCTCAAAACAAAACTAGTATCCATTAGTAGCCACTTCCCATTTCCCACTCTCAGCCCTAGGGAACCACTAATCTATAGATTTTCCTTTTCGGGACATTTTATTTCAATGGAATCATATAATATATGGCCTTTGTGTACAGCTTCTTTTAGCATGATGACTTCAAGGTCCACCCATGTTGTAATACATAGTAGTATTTCATTCCATTTTATGGCCAAATAACATTTCATTGCTTGGATATACCCCATTTTGTTTATCCATTCCATTCAGTTTATTGATATGTGAGTTGTTTCCACTTTTTGGCTGTTATGAATAATGCTACTATGAATATTTTTGTACTAGTTTTCCTGTTGACATACATTTTTGTTTCTCCTGGGTGTATACTTGGGAGTGGTGAGATAACTTTTTCTGTTTGATTGAAGAGGGGGAGTTCTTTCTCTTTTATGTTGGAGGGTTTCCTCAAATAGCTAATGATCCTTGGGGATACTGTTTATATTTAAATCTGAATTTTCAGCACCTCGACCTCAGCCCATCTTTTCAAGTTACCCAATGCCTCCAAATTCTGAGATTTTTTTCAAGATGATAGTGAGGAAAGACATCTTTGCTTTACTATTCTAAAACCAAAAGTCTCATGTACACCTTAAAAAATAACTACACAAGCAATGATTATATACAGTCATTGAAAAAATTATACAAAGATAAAATCCCATTATAACCTCTCCCAATCCCTTTCCTCTCCAGGAGCCAAGTTACTCCCCTCACTCCAGCAAAGCATACTTCCGACTTTAATTCCATTTCGATTGGCAGATTTTCTTCATTTTTTTGTTGCTGAGAATTTTTTCTGAGTTCCCTTGATTTTTTCTCCACAGGATGTCATTGTAAGTAATATTACACAAAACTCACTTTCAACCACCATCATGAGTCTATTAGCCCATTGTATATGCTGCGTACCTAGTGTTGTTTTGAGTATTTAAATTAACATGAATGAGGGGGACTTGGTGAAGGAGGGAACCTAGTAAACATAATGTTCTTTCTGTAATCGTAGATTAATGATACAAAAAAAAATTAACATGAATGATATCATATCGTCAGTATCATTCTATGGTTTGCCCTTCCCACTGAACAATGTGTTATATGTTAGGTTCTTTCTTTTTAGCAACCTTGTAGTATTCCTTTGTAATAATATATTGCATTATATGTATTCATTCTCCCTTTGATGGATATTTTGACTGTTTCTGATTTTTTGCTATTACAAATAATGCTCCAGTGAACATTCTTGAACCGGTTTCCTTATGCATCATATATGAGTATCTCTAGGTCATAGGTTTACTGGGTCATTTAGCATGTATATTTTTCAACTTCATTAGGTGCTATCAAGTTGTTTTCAAAGTGCCTGCACCCCACGCTCCCATCAGCAGTCTACAAAAAAATACTTTTCCTTGTATCTATCTTCTCCAAGAGTTGATACTGCCAAATAGTTCATTTCTGATATCTCATTAGTGAAAAATAGTATTCTCTGCCAAGAAATACGAAAAGATGCTTAAATACGCAGGTACTCTAGCAAATGCAGTCTAAAGCAGCAATGAGATGTCACAAAAAGGGAAAGAGCTATTTAACTATTGCTGGCAAGGATGTGGAGAAAGAACACTTTCATTTTCAACTTTTGACAAAAGATAGTGAACCCAGAAAAAAAGTCCTTGCAGGTCTCTCACTAGACCACTTTGTTGAGCTTTATGGTCTACTTTCATTAATTTTAATTCAGACTCAAGTACTAGTTCTCATAATAATTTTATTCCTCAATATTTGTATGCTTTTCTGAGTGGCATTCTATATTCCAAGTACATTTTAATAGTGTGTTCATTTGGTCTCTTGGATTTTCTATATAGGCAATATTACAGCCTGTCCACAATTTTTCTCCTTTCTCAATCCCTGTCTCATTTTCTTCTTTCTTTCCTCCTTTCTTGCCTTCTGTCTTTTCTGCCTTCCTTCCTTCTGTTTTATTTATGAGGCTAGGATTTCCAGTCCATCTGATGCAGTGATAATGGTCTTCTTTATCTTGTTCTTTACTTTAATGAGTTTATGGGACTGACTACATCTAAAGTTTTGTCACTATTTATTGTAGGATTTTTGGTGTCAGGTTAAAGAAATTCCCCTCTATTCTTACTTTGTTAAAAGATTTTTATGTTCTTTTCATGGATGGCTATTAAATGTTATCCAATTCTCTTTCTGCTTCCATTGAAATAATTATATATTCTCTCTTCTTTAATCTTGTGAATTACATTGAAAAATTTCCTAATAGTGAATTAACCTTGAAGTCCTAAGGTAGACCCTACGTGCTCATAATGTATTATTTAATATGCCATTGGATTCAATATGCTAATATTTTTACAAAATATTAATTAACATACTAATATGTTTAATAAGCCTGAACTTTTATTGCTTCAAGCCTCAGTGACCTTCATATAGAGGTGTACAATTTGAATCTTAATTTGTTCTGATTATTCATATAACAATGTATTGACAGTGACTCTGGGGCACACTTTTGGCAAGAAGCTGGTTAGAATTATCCTTCTCATCTCCAATCTCTGTTTTTTTCTTGATTTAGGAAGGGTTGGGGAAAAATGTGAATACTTGAAACCAGACAGGATTCACTGGCATGGGAGGGGTATGGAGGTTGAACATGAGATTTCCTCTACCCCTTCTAGAAAGAGTCATGCAATTCAGTGAATCTATGAATGTGAATAAAAACATTATAGTAAGTGGGTTATTTTAATCATGTCTACTTCAAACTGGTCATTGCTTCTATAAAGAAAAGTTTGTAAATATTTATCTTTTTAATCTACCACTTTATTAAATTCTCTTATAAACTTTTATTAAATTCTCTTTTAAAGGTGGAATGTAAGAGTATGATGAAGCCATTTTGAGTTGCTGCCTAAGCAATTGACAGTGTGACAACCCTGCTCACTCCGAGTCTGGACATTTAGACAAGGACCTGAGCTTAGGATTCCTGCTCCAAGTTCCCACTCTGCTTTTCCCAGGACACCTTTAAGATAACCACTGAGAGCTGAGCCTGGGAAAAGTTAATGATTTTGGCTCCCACCACGTTGTAAGTAATAAATGCTTGCTACCCTGCTCTCTCTGTGGTATGCTCTGGAGGCCAGGGTTGGGAACTGCCCTTCCCCAGCTCATTCTTCCACCCACCTCCATTTCTGAGAGTAAGTAATAAGTCTTGTGACTTTACTTCCTTTATGTGGGCGTATTGAAACTGTGCCTTCAATCAAAATGACCCTTGGGGTTTTCACTTCCCCAAAATGGGAGCTTAGAGAGCTACTGGGAGCTGAGGAAGCTACCTGCTGATACCATGTGGGTGGCTTGTGCCTCCTCATTCTGCAGGTCATAATCTGTGTATTTTTAAGTTAATCCACCAGCTATGGGGGTGTTGGTGGTGGGTGTTGCAGTGATGGTGAGGCCAACACAAAGGGGAACAGAACTGCATGTGTAAACACTTGGTTTTTCTTCCAGGTTTCCTGGCTGTGAGCTTCCACAACATGAGAGGTGCTCAGAATGGTACAGGTCTGACAGGGGAGTTCAGTGGGGAGTATGTGTGTGAACATCTTCTTGCCCTTTTAAACTTCAGGACTCTACAAATTAGTATGGAACCATAAAAGACCCTGAACAGACAAAACAATCTTGAGAAAGACCAACAAAACTGGAGGTATCACTCTTCCTGACTTCAAACTATACTACAGTATAAAAAAAAAGCTACAGTAAAAAGAGTATGATATTGGCACAAAAATACACACAGAGATCAGTGGAAAAGATTAGACAGCCCAAAAATAAACCCTATATAGTCAATTAATCTATAACAGAGGAGGCAAGAATGTTCTATGATTAAAAGACAGTCATAAACGGTGCTGGGAAAACTGGATAGCTACATGCAGAAGAATGAAACTGGATCACTGTCTTCACTCATACACCAAAATAAACTCAAAATAGATTAAAGACCTAAAGATAAGAATTGAAACCATAAAACTCCTGGAGGAAAACATGGGGGGGGGGGGAGGAAATGGGTGAAATAAGTGAAGGGGATAAAGAGGTACAAAATTCCAATTAGAAAATAAACTGGTCATGGGGATGAAAGTACAGCATAGGGAATACAATCAATAATATTGTAATATCTTTGAATGTTGACAGTTGTAACTACACTTACCATAGTGATAATTTAGTAGTGCATATAATTGTCAAATCACTATGTTGTATACCTGAAGCCAATGCAATATTGTATATAAACTGTATGTCAATTAAAGAAATAAACTTAAATCAAATAAATAGAAGTCAACAGAGAAAATAAAACCACAGCAAAGAAAGTAGACCAATCAAATACTAACTAAATGCAAAATAAAATCAGCTACTCGCAAAAGCAGTCAAAGGAAACACAAAAGAGTACAGAATAAAACACCTAACATATAGAGTGGAGAAGGAAGAAAAAGAAGGGAGAGAAATAAAGAATCATGAGACTGTGTTTATAATAGCATAATAAGTGAGTCAAGTTAAACTCAACAAAGAAGCTACCCTTGAATCTTTGGTAACCATGAATCCAAAGCCTGCAATGGCAATAAGTACATATCTTTCAGTAATTACCCTAAATGTAAATAGACTGAATGCACCAATCAAAAGACACAGAGTAATAGAATGGACAAAAAAACAAGACCCATCTACATGCTGCCTACAAGACACTCACCTCAAACCCAAACACATACACAGACTAAAAGTGAAGGGATAGAAAAAGATATTTCATGCAAACAATAGGGAGAAAAAAGCAGGTGTTGCAGTACTTGTATCAGACAAAACAGACTTCAAAACAAAGAAAGTAACAAGAGATAAAGAAGGACATTACATAATGATAAAGAGGTCAGTCGAACAAGAGGATATAACCATTATAAATATATATATGTACCCAATACAGGAGCACCAATATATGTGAAACAAATACTAACAGAACTAAAGGAATAAATAGAATGCAATGCATTCACTTTAGGAGACTTCAACACACCACTCACTCCAAAGGATAAATCCACCAGATAGAAAATAAGTAAGGACACAGAGGCACTGAACAACATATGAGAACAGGTGAACCTAACAGACATCTACAGAACTCTACCACCCAAAAGCAGCAGGATACACTTTCTTCTCAAGTGCACATGGAACATTTTCCACAATATACCACATACTAGGCCACAAAAAGAGCCTCAGTAAATTAAAAAAGATTGAAATTCTACCAACCAACCTCAAAGGTATAAAACTAGAAATAAATTGTACAAAGAAAACAAAAAAGCTCACAAACACGTGGAGGCTTAACAACATGCTCCTAAATAATCAATGGATCAATGACCAAATTAAAACAAAGATCAAGCAATATATGGAGACAAATGAAAATGACTCCACAACACCACAACTTCTGTGGGATGCAGCGAAGGCAGTTCTAAGAGGAAAGGATATAGTTATCCAAGCCTATTTAAAGAAGGAAGAACAATCCCAAATGAATAGTTTAAATTCACAGTTACTGAAACTGGAAAAAGAAGAATAAATGAGACCCAAAGTCAGCAGAAGAAGGGACATAATAAAGATCAGAGAAGAAACAAATTAAATTGAGAAGAATAAAACAATAGAAAAAATTAGTGAAACCAAGAGCTGGTTCTTTGAGAAAATAAACAGATAAACCCTTAGCCAGACTTATTAAGAGAAAAAGAGATCTACACACATAAACAAAATCAGAAATGAGAAAGGAAAAATCATGATGGACCCTACAGAAATACAAAGAATTATTACAGAATACAATGAAAATCTACATGCTAACAAACTGGATAACCTAGAAGAAATGGACAACTTTCTAGAAAAATATAATCTTCCAAGTCTGACCAAGGAAGAAACATAAAATCTAAACACACCAGTTACCAGCAATGAAACTGAATTGGTAATCAAAAAACCACCCAAGAACAAAATTCCCACACCAGATGGATTCACCGTGGAATTTTATCAGACATTTACAGAAGACACAATACCCATTCTCCTTAAAGTTTTCCAAAAAATAGAAGAGGAGTGAATACTTCCAAACTCATTTTATGAAGCCAGCATCACTCTAATACCAAAACCAGGCAAAGACAACACACAAAAAAAGAAAATTACAGACCAATATCCCAGATGAACATAGGGCAAAAATACTCAGCAAACTATTAGCAAACCAAATTCAACAATACAGCAAAAGGATCATACACCATGACCAAGTGGGATTCATCCCAGGGATGCAAGGATGGTACAACATTTGAAAATCCATCAACATCATCTGCCACATCAACAAAAAGAAGGACAAAAACCACATGATCATCTCCATAGATGCTGAAAAAGCATTGAACAAAATTCAACATCCATTCATGATAAAAACTCTCAACAAAATGGGTATAGAGGGCAAGTACTTCAAAATAATAAAGGTCATATATGACAAACCCTGTGGGATTAATGGGCTTAATATAGAAATCAAGTAATATATAAATCAAATGTATGAAGATATGTGACTTGATTATCTCTCCTATGACCTCTGATGTTTGGTCAAGGACAGAAAGATTAAAGCCACAAAAAGTTCCTACAGCTCGTGACTGCCCTCACATGGTTTTGGTGTCCCTGAGGAGTGTCCCACCCTTCGGCTGGACTCAAGGGTAGGTAATGGTCATGTGCTGAACCCCCTATTCAGATTTCTTCAGATGTTCATTTACTCAATAAATATGAGGAGTGCCTTCTTGGCATTACTCTTGAGCTGTTATGCCTTCAGTCCCCTGGCTGGTCCATTCAGGTCTTTGATACCTCATTGCATCGCCTCCTTAATCTGTGGATCGGAGACAGGGAGGAGGCCGACAAACCCATAGCCAACATTATACTTAACAGAGAGAAGCTGAAACTTTTCCCCTAAGATCTGGAACAAGACAAGAATGCCCATTCTCCCCACTTTTATTCAACATAGTACTGGAGGTCCCAGCCATGGCAATCAGAGAACACCAAGAAATTACATGTGTCTGGATTGTTAAGGAAGAAGTCAAGCTGTCCCTGTTTACAGATGACATGATATTGTACATAAAAAACCCCAAAGAATCCACTCCAAAACAACTAGATCTAATATTTGAATTCAGCAAAGTTGCAGGATACAAAATTAATACATACAAATCTGTTGCATTCCTATACACTGAAGATGAACTAGCAGGAAGAGAAATCAGGAAAACAATTCCATTCACAATTGCATCAGGAAGAATAAAATACCTAGGAATAAACCTAACCAAGGAAGTGAAAGACCTGTACCAGGAAAACCACAAGACACTCTTCAGAGAAATTAAAGAGGACACTAACAAATGGAAATTCATCCCATGCTTCTGGGTAGGAAGAATTAATATTGTGAAAATGGCCACCCTGCCCAAAGCAATCTACAGATTCAATGCATTCCCCATCAAAATACCAACAGCATTCTTCAACGAACTGGAACAAATAGTTCTAAAATTCATATGGAACCACAAAAGACCCCAGATAGTCAAAGCAATCCTGTGAAGGAAGAATAAAGTTGGAGTGATTATGCTCCCTGACTTCAAGTTCTACTGCTAAGCCACAGTAATCAGGACAATTTGATACTGGCACAAGAACAGACCCACAGACCAGTGGAATAGAGAGTTCAGATATTAACCCCAGCATATATGGTCAATTAATATACGATAAAGGAGCCATGAACATACAATGGGGAAATGATAGCCTCTTCAACAACTGGTGTTGGCAAAACTGGACAGCTACATGTAAGAGTATGAAACTGGATTATTGTCTAACCACGTACAGTAAAGTAAACTCAAAATGGATCAAAGACCTGAATGGAAGTCATGAAACCATAAAACTCAGAAAAAAATAGGCAAAATCTCTTGGACATAAACATGAGCAACTTCTTCATGAACATACCTCCACAGGCAAGGGAAACAAAAGCAGAAATGAACAAGTGGGACTATATCAAACTAAAAAGCTTCTGTACAGCAAAGGACACCATCAGTAGAACAAAAAGGCATCCTACAGTATTGGAGAATATATTCATAAATGACATGTCCGATAAGGGGTTGACATCCAAATTATATAAAGAGCTCATGCACCTCAACAAACAAAAAGCAAATAAGGCAATTAAAAAATGGGCAGAGGAGCTGAGCAGACACTTCTCCAAAGAAGAAATTCAGATGGCCAAAAGGCACATGAAAAGATGCTCCACATTGCTAATCATCAGAGAAATGCAAATTAAAACCACAATGAGATATCAGCTCACACCAGTTAGGATGGCCACCATCCAAAAGACAAACAACAACAAATGTTGGCAAGGATGTGGAGAAAGGGGAACCCTCTTACACTGCTGGTGGGAATGTAAATTAGTCCAACCATTGTATAAAGCTGTATGGAAGTTCCTCAAAAACCTAAAAATAGAAATATCATTTGACCCAGGAATTCCACTCCTAGGAATTTACCCTAAGAATGCAGCAGCCCAGTTTTAAAAAGATATATGCACCTCTATGTTTATTGCAGCACCATTTACTATAGCCAAAAAATGGAAGCAACCTAAGTGTCCATCAGTAGATGAATGGATAAAGGGGTGGTACATATACACAATGGAATATTATTCAGCCATAAGAAGAAAACAAATCCTACCATTTGCAACAACATAGATGGAGCTAGAGGGTATTATGCTCAGTGAATATAAGCCCGGTGGAGAAAGACAAGTATCAGATGATTTCCCTCATCTGTGGAGTATAAGAACAAAGCAAAAAGTGAAGGAACAAAATAGCAGCTGACTCACAGAACCCAAGAATTTACTAACAGTTGCCAAAGGGAAAGCAACTTGGGGGAGGGGGAAAGGGAGGGTGAAGGGGAATATTGGGCATTATGATTAGCACACATAATGTAGGGGGGAGCACGAGAAGACAGTATAGCACAGAGAAGACAAGTAGTGACTCTATAGCATCTTACTATGCTGATGGACAGTGACTGTAATGGGGACTTGATAATGGGGGGAATCTAGTAACCACAATGTTGCCCATGTGACTTTTTATTAATGGTACCAAAATAAAATAAAAAAAGAATGCATGGCCAAATGTGAGGATTAGGAATAGTAAGATTTTTAATTGAGATAGCAGAAAGCTGGGAACATTTGGAGAGTCATAGATATCTATTTGAGGAAACCAGAATTTAGGATTTAGTTTATTTCACAATGACTAGTATTAGAATCTAGTATAGATGAAGCTGCATTATTGAAATAATACTTTTTAAAGTTATCCTCGTTTTTATTAGAGGTAACTATATTAAGAAAATAAGTTTAGCTTCAGAACATTTGGCTTGATTATTTACATAAGTGCAGCAAGAAGAACAATTGATCACATAGGATCTTTTAAATGTGCTCTGCTGGAACTTTTCATAAGGAATTTCAGATTGAGCTTTTAAAGGCCTCTTGAGGCTAGGAAGCCCAAGCCAGACTCGCCATCAGGTTTTCCCTCAGTACCTGTAGATTTGGGTGAATTCCTCTTTTCTCGAGGTCCCCAAGACATCCTGAGGTTCCTGCATCTGCCAGGAAGTGACCTTCCTTACTCACCTGGTAAGGCTGCTGGGAACCCTGTAAGCAAGGTACCAGGCCAGTTCTTCCAAGGAGCTTTGTTGGCTTTATAATGTCAACCTTAGTTCCTTAAAGCTGTCTGGTCATATATGAGTCTATGCATGTGTCTCTAATATGACATTCCAGTGAAAGCCTTCATAACATAACCAGTGTCTTCAATTGTGTCCTGTTACAAGGGGAGCAGAGTCTTATTGAACTTCTGCAAATAATAATGTTGCCAAAAAATATGAAAATAGTTACTGAGAGTTTCTAAATTCTGGAGGAATCAGATAGAGTAAGATAAATGTTTCAATTGTGCCTCAAAGGTATAATTTACTAAACTGTTGTAAGCTAGATTAAGAGAAAAAGTTTGAAATACACTTTTTCTGTTTAAGAGATTAGCAACATTTGAAACAAAATGTCATGAAAATAAAAATTATCCTCTTTAGTTTACTCAGTCTTGGGTAATTAATTCTTGCTTTGCTTGATTCTAGGCATTTTACTAGTTTTGGAATAAACAGCAATTATAAATGATAAAAGACTTAGAAATGTCTATGCCTAACACAACTGACAATGAAATTTGGTTATTTCTGTAATGTGTAACAGTTTAATCTAAAGTTTAGTGTCATTCATTTGACAGTGGTTCCCAAGTAATTACATATTAAATATATAAGCTGAATTAGCTAAGTTTTCCTGTATGAGGAGAAAATTTTCTGACCTCTGGAAAATCTTGGAGTTAACTAGAGGTAAAAGTACCTTTTTAATTTGATTTTGAGAAGAAAGCTTTTAAGGCAATTACTTAAAATAAGATTGTAAGTCATTAAGAAATAATATTTAGTTATTTATTTAACCAAAGTAACAATAAAAGATTTTAAATGAAGATACAGAAGGTTACACAGTTGGAAAACTTAGCTCTTTTAATATTAAGACTTTTGTCTTTTCGAGTATGGAAACATATTACTGAGACATTAGCACAAGAGTAAGCTGTTGTAAACTGTTACACTACGTTCTTTAGACCTGTCTTTATGCACAGGAGAAGTTTTTTTTTTTTCCACAGAGCATCTTTGTCATAACTTCAGTTAGGATCTACTGAGGGAACAGCAGTCTTTCCAATGGGAAACTTAGTATCAGACAAGTGAAGGCTGCTAGTAGACTTACAAGCTTCTATAACTCTTTTGCTTAGCTAAGTTTAGTTGTAAGCTCACATTGCAGCATAAGTAAAGTAGGGAGAGGAGCAAGGAGAGGACTGTATCAAGTTTGCAAGCTCAGCAGAGTTCTTTCTGGCTTCTGAGATAGAAGCAAGCCTGAACTTAAGGGACCTCTGTTCAATTGCCCACCCACTTACAGTTTAAGAGCCTCAGGGTTGAATTGGGATTAGTGGGAGAGAACGCAGTCTGACAGTGTGGCTTATCTAGGAAGAAAGGAAATTTCACTCTTCCTGTCCCGGAGGTCTTCGAGAGCAGGACAGAAGACTGCAGTCCTGAGGAATGGGTTAGAGAGCCCAGCCTCCCAGGGTCTATCCCAGAGGTCTTGGCACAGTCGGTTGCCCAGGACCTAACAAATCCCACCTCAGACATCTCTGAGTGGGACATGGAGGACTAGAGACTCATGGTTTCCTAGCAAAGGGATAGAGGAGGCTTACCACAGGTGGTCCATGAGATGTGGCAGGTGTTGACAAAGGCTGACAGCAAGGTCTTATGGGAGCCTGAAAGAGGCTCAACCAAGCCAGGCAGATAGCTAGAAAGCTGACTTGTAATAAGCAGGTGAAGGGAAAGGCTTATGAGAGGAGAACAGTGAAGCAGGTGCACGTGCAGAGGAAATGGGAAAATAAGATTCTAGGGTAGGGATTTTTAAGGAAACTTTGGCCTTTATACTTGCTGAGTCTTAATTGGTTACGGTTTTAGTAGTCATTGCAGGTGCCAGGATAAGGATGCGTGAAGGAAAGAGCGTCAGCTCTTAACTGAGCTTTTAGGGTCAGCAAAGGGCATAAAGAAATATTCTGGTCAGGCAAGACTACCCGAGATCTGAGAGCCTCCTCAGGGGACCATAAGAGGTCAAGGTCCCTGGGGAGGCCACTAAACTAGTTAGGAAAGATCATCTTCTGGTTGCCTGGGCTGAGCCAGGCAGCTGTGAGGGAAAAAAACCCTGCTGTGTTGAGGAGATGTTTTGGCCCTAGGCTGTGGCACTCTTGCAGGCTGCAGGCTAGGCTGGATGAGTCCTAAATGGGAGGTCAGTTAAGTCAGACCTGCAGATCCTGTCAGAGTAAAAGTCTGTTTCCCTCTAAATGGAAAATAGAGAAAATAGAGAAGATATGACGATAGAAAGAACTTAGCACAAAAGGGACAGAGGGTCATAGAATAAAGGTGAGTGATGATAATAAGAGTGAATGTCATATCCACATTGTTTTTTCTTGTGAAACCTTCATGAAGAGTGTATATCAATGATAACTTAATAAAAATAAAAAGAATAAAGGTGAGTGAGAAGGCTCTTAGTTCCTGCAGGGAGCCGATGAAGAACAGAGTAAAGGGAGAAATCTCCTGGATGCTCTGGGTGACATTCCCTAAACCCAATCATGACCTGCCTCCTAGGGAGGGGCTCCCCACAAGGTGAGCATAACTGGGTGCTGCCTCCAGCCGGGTCTGGTGGACATCTCATGGCTGAGGGATCATGAGATGGGGGTCCTTGGGGTTTGCCCCAATTAGCTGACCAGCAGATAACACAAAAAGCTTGGAGGAGGGAAGAAAAGAAATGCAGCAAGTAGGAGAAACCTGAGAACACAGAAAAGGAAGTCTCTATGTGGACATATTAAACCTTGTGTAAGGTAAACGAAACCAGACCAGGCAAGCGGCAACAAAGGAGCCCCCAAAAATTTATTAGCGCAATCCTGGCTGAGGTTCACTGGTCTGCCACAGGCCAGGGAAGTCGCACCGAGCAGGAGGGGTGACAGCCTTATCAAGGGAGCTGGGAGAGCCCTGAGGGTATTGTAAACAGAACTAATTGGCTGGTGTGGGTGTCGTAATTGTAAGATAAATTCTAACCGAAATAAGCAGGCGACAGAAGCAACAAAGGGCCAGGCAGTTTATTTAAGCGCAATCCCGGGCGAGGTTCACCAGTCTTCACTGGGACAGGCTGGGGAAGTTGCGCTCAGCAGGACAGGCAGCGAGTTTTTAAAGAAGGTAGGGGGAGGCAGAGCTTAGATTTACAGCAGCACAAGGATTGGCTAGCCTAAGGCACATTTTTCAGGTTGGGAGGGGGCAGCAGCCAGGGACTTTGGCACGTCATCAGTGTCCAACGTGCTCACCCCGCCCTCCTGTGCCTCCAACCTTACAGTAATCACTGATGATTGGTCATGCTGGGTTGCTGGGGAGAGAGTACTACGACGCGTGTTCTAGGTGGGACCTGTGGCTAGGGACCTTCCGTTGAATCATTTGAGTGACATTCGCTGTTCTCTTCCTTACTTGGCTCGATTCAGGTTCCTCCAGTGAGACCCGTCTCTTCCTCCGGTACCTCCAGTCTTACACCTTGCATGGGAACTTGCCATGGAATTGGAAGTGGGCACTTTTACAGTGGGCCTCTGTTGCATGGACATTGTCTTGCAGTTGGCACGGTGCCTAATGCAATCTTCCCTGGTCCACAACCAACTTATTCTGTCATGGGAGTCTTCTGGCGAGCGTCCTATGGCCTTTACTGCTCAACCCGTGCCCAGAGTGCAGCTATTTTTGGTCCATGAGAGAAAGAGAACGGAGGGAAGGATTCCCAGAGAAGAGGTAGATAGCGAGTGAGTGAGTAGTGCCTCCAGCCAGGGGGCAAGGCACATGCGGCTTACCGGGGGTTGGAAATCCATCCAAGCTGTGCAGCACTAAATCCGTTGGTGGGAGAGGTTGGTTCAGCTTAACAGGGATGGAAATCCATCTGAGTGGTGGCACCGAATATGTTGGGGGAGAGGCATTGTGTATTTTCCTTGGTTCTTGTCCCTGCCGTGACAAAGAATTGAAGGGCAGAGACACAGTAGTGAAGCAGAGTAAGAGTTTTATTTAAAGTTACTTAGAAAGTGCAGGGGACCTCAGAGAGAGAGAGGAGTTCCCTGAAAGGTTGGGGAAGAAGAGTTTTTAAGATTGAAGGTCATACACTTAGAAAGTGTGGGCGACCTCAGAGAGAGGAGTGCACTGAAAGGTTGGGGGTTCCCCCTTTTAAGGATTTTTTCAGGAATGTGACAGAGGCTAGGGTGTGGGCTTGTTAAGTGGTCTCAAGTATCTTTGATGAGACATTAAGTTTCTTTTCAGTCCTCTAGGTAATTCTGCAAAATTAGCTTAACATAAGAAATTTACTGCTCTGGTCCCCTCCCAGGATAGCAGCTTCCTGGTTTGGGAGCATATCAGTCAAGACTGTCTGCCCTTCCTCCAAGGTCGGCAGAGTTATTTGTTTGCTAAAGAGTATGTTAAGAACCTTTCTTCTTAAACTTTCTGGGTTTTCTTCAAAATGCGATTTTGGGGACTCTCTTGTCTCCTCCTGGCATGAGCTGGGAGCTCTGTCCCTTCACTTTATCTCTAAATAAAAGCCTGTACCTTGCTCTCCTACCTTGACTGTTTGTGAAGCTCATTCTTCGGCTCCACAAACAAGAACCCCAGCATCATTTCTGGGGGCTTTTCTGGGATTACTTTGGAGGTGAGTATTGGCATCCAAGCCTGCCTTTTCTTTCACTGTCCTTATAGAAAGAAGCTGTCTATGGCGCACAACATCCGGTGCTCATCAGCCACTTAAATGGGACTAGCCTGGCTGCCGATCTCAAAGACTCAAGCGACAGGTTCCCCTGCGTCTCCCTCAGTGGATCCCCCATCTCCCTTGGGAGGTGGGAATGTCAGCTGAGTGGAGGCCAGGATTCCCTTTCAGAGGCATCTCCCTGGATGAGAGGGACTGAGGAAAGCCATGGGCAACTGCGAGAGTCTAGGCTGAGGCTACACTTCAGCGGCTTCTCAAAGGCCCATGTGTCTGGAATCATACCCCGATAGCCCAACTGGGTATCCATGGGGAGCATCTCTCTTTCTCTGTCTCTGACTTCCAGCCTGCTTCAGGCTGCCCTGGCCTCAATGAGGCAGGGGGTGTTCCTAAGTCTCTCCTAACTTCATCAATTTCATGGAACCCAATGCTCACCACCGCAAGGTAGGAGATCCACGCTCCACACTTATTCCTAACTAAATGCTGTACTTTTTATCTCATAAAAATGTGTCTGGGCACCCATTAGCCACTTAAAAGATGATTAGCGTTGGCCACCAGTCTTAAGTCTTGGGTGAAAGGTTTCCTGGTGTCTGCCGCTCCTTGATCCCCCGCCTCCTGATGGACGGGAATGTCGGGGAGTGGCTGAGCCGATTTCCTACTTTCCTATCCTAATCTGCGGACTCTGAGGGCAGACCAGACTAGTAGACAGTGGTCCTTGGATCTCAGCTCCGGCCGATTGATCCAATGGCGCTGAGTGAACCTCCGGCTAGGCTGCTGCCTATGCAAGAGCCGCAGATGACCCCTGACCTCTTGTCTCAGTGATCAGATTTCTTATAGTGGGTGACTGGCAAGATAATTTCCAGGCAATGGCAGAAACTGGTGTTTGAGAGTGTAGACCCCCCCGTAAATGTCTGTGGCAGCCCCTGAATTTTATTTCTAGCCTTAGCAAAAAGCTCCCTTGCTCCCCATTCGAAGCAGTCCTCTTAGGCCTGCGCCACTTTCTCCTGTGTAATGTAAATGAAGTCTGTAAAGTAATCAAGCTGAAATCAGAGACCAACATGTAAATGGCTCTATTCTGTTGATCTCCTTTCCTTAAAGGCAGTCGTCCTGGGGCTAGGCATTTCCTTTTCTGCAGCCCCAGGAAAGCAAAACAGGCTTGTGACTTAGATCAGGACTCTGGCAGCAAGAAGTCACACAGTCCCTGCACTTATCAGACAGGCAGGAAGCACTCAAGGAAAGCTCGTGCAGAGAAAACTAGGAAAACTCCCAAAAGGCATAAGTAGGAGCACACTGGTAAGGTCCCACTAAATCCAGAGCTCAGAGGCGACTCTTGCTTAGTGGGAAGGCAAGAGGGGAATTAAGGCAAGGTGCAGGCCATGCTGGTAAGGAGTGGTTAAGTCCAGTATGCCTGGCAGAGGGGGTGATTGACCACTGTCACCTAAGCTCCAAGGTGAGGGGACGCCCTCACAGAGAGAGAGGCTGACCAGGTGCTGGACACCCGTCTTTCTCTCTCTCTCTTTCAGATGGGAGCATCCTCTTCAAGGTTAAAGCCAGACACGCCTCTGGCATGCATTCTGAGAAACTGGGAGCAATTCGATCCCCAAATCCTGAGAAAGAAGTGCCTCATCTTCTTCTGCCCACAAGCCTGGCCTCAATACAAACTCTCTGATGGAGAGGTTTGGCCCTCTGAGGGAAGTATACTATATAATACAGTTATGCAGCTAGATTTATTTTGCCTCAAAGAAGGAAAATGGTCAGAAGTTCCATAAGTACAAGCTTTCTTTGCCCTTAGAGAAAGTATTTGGCTAATTTAGCTTATTTATCTGATATATAATTACCTGCTTAATTACCTGGAAAGCACTGTTAAAGGGAACGATGCTAAACTTTGTTACTGAATGTTTTGTGTTACAGAAATGTCAGAATTTCCTTATGTCAACTGTCTTACAGTAAGCTCTCATCAGATCTTTAAACATTGTCATTTATAAGTTTTTTGTCATTTACAGTCACTGTTTTATTACTCCTAAGCTAGTAAAGAACTAGATTTCAGCAGAACAAGTATTGGTTACATAAGATTAAGTAAACCAAAAGATGATTTTATAGCTTTTTGTTTCAAATGTTGCTGATAGTGTTTTAAGCTTTTTCTCTTAAGCTAACAACAGTTTAGTAAATGACTAATCTTTATAAGCAGAATTGAAACTTATCTTTCTCTCTACCTGATCCCTCCAGACTGTAAAAACTTTCATTGACTATTTTTATATTTCATGGCAGTATGTTTATTTGCATAAGTTCAATAAGAACCTGCTTTCCTTGTAAGAAGACCAATTAAAAACAGATTATACTACCAAGGCTTTGACTGGAATGTCATACCTGAGAGACATGTGCATAAAGCTCAGATATGAACAGATTTAAGGAACTAAGGTTGACTTTATATAGCCAACAAAGCCCCTTGGAAGAACTGGCCTGGTACCTTGCTTACAGAATTCCCAGCAGCCTTACCAGGTGAGTAAGGAAGGTCACTTCCTGGCAGGTGCAGGAATCTCAAGATGTCTTGGAGACCTGGAGAAAAGAAGAATTCCACCCAAATCTACAGGTACTGCAGGCAAAACCTGAAAGCAAGTCTTACTTAGCTTTCTGGCCTCAAGAGGCCTTTAAAAGTTCAATCTGAAATTCCTTACAAAACGTTTCAGCAAAGCACATTTAAAAGAACCTATGTAATCAATTGCTCTTCTTGCTGCACTTATGCAAATAATCAAGCCAAGTGTTAATTATTTTCTTAATCTGGTTACTTTAATACAAATGAGGGTGATTTAGAGAAAAGTTTTATTTCAATAATGCAGCCTTGTCCATACTAAATCCTAGTACTAGTCATTGAGACATAAACTAGATTCAGAATTCTAGATTCTTCAAAATATCTAGCTATGATTTCCCAGAGGTTTTAGTTTTCTCCTATCATTTCAATTAAAGTTTTACTATTTCTGAAGGGCCCCCACCCATAAGATGGCGAACTTCCTGCTTCTCTTCTGAGTCCTCAGTTCCCGCCGGCGCCACCTGAAGCCCAATCACCCCTCACTCCCCTCCCAATCCCAGCACCTAGCCAATAGCCACCAGCCCCATAGAAGTGACACCTCAATCAAATCATGCCCTTCCTATATAACCCAGCACCTTTTCCTAATAAAGCGGAATTCTCCGGTGAATTGCTGCTGTGTGTCGCTCCTTTCCTTTCATTGGTGCCGAAACCCGGGAGACAGGACACCCCAACTGGGCCCCGTCTTCCCCCGACACCAGCAGCAGCTTGCCCTCGTCCTCTTTTTCCGGCGCTGGCTCCTCACACTCACCACTCCTCTCTGGCCTTTGGGTAAGTTTTCCCCAGGAGTGGGCCACTCTTCCTGAGCTATCGCAGCGCCATTGACTGTGATCGTCCGGCAAGGCCCTGACGCTCGAGGACGAGGAGGGAACTCTCCCCACGTCAGGCCTTCACGGCTGCGGCGGACCCTCAGGCCCCTCCTCCAACAGCCATAAACGAGGTGACTCCTTTGCGGATGAGAACACTCCCTTCCCCCCCTCCTCCTTCCGTTCCTTCCGACGAAAATTCCTAGTACTAGGTACCTCGGACTCCAGCACTCTGCCTTCTTAGAGAAGTCTGGGTGATGACCCACACTTCCTAAGAAACCGACTCGTATACGAGTTTCCGCAGACCACCAAGGATCATCGGGGACGCCCTTTGTCTCCTTGCGGTCTGCTCCCAGTCCGAGGGTCTCCGTTCGTCTTCCCCTGTTTGTCTCTTCTGTCCTTTAGCCATGGGAGCCTCCTCATCCCTCCCTGAAAGTTCACCTCTTGAATGCCTGCTCAAGTATCTAGCCACCCTCTCCCTGACACCTGATATAAAACCAAAACTTCTCCGCAAATACTGCTCCCAAGATTGGCCGACATACCCCTAGACAATAACAACCAATGGCCCGCAGGGGGAACTCTTGATCCTAACATCACTCACGATCTCTTTAACTACTGCCAGTGACTGAAAAACGAAGGAGATTCCCTATACGGAACCTTTCCGCCTCCTCCCCCCGCCTCCCCCCAAGTTCTCCTAGCCTGCAAGCCGTCTCCGCTGCAAAAGCCTCCCTTTCACTCCCTTCCCCCTCCTACAACCCCTCCGCCCTCTTCCGCTGCGGCCGCCGCCTCCCCCTCCTCTCCCACAACAGCCCCTCCCCCTTCCTCCACCACCATTTCCTCCCCCACCTCACCCCCCTTGTAGTTCAAGCCTGAGCTTTTCAGCCCCCCTCCAACTAATTTCCAGGAGCCTCCTCTGTCTTTGCTCCTGTCACCTGTTTCTCCCCCACAGACTGAGCCAGAACCCTTCAGTCCCCCTCAGACCTGGTCCCGAGGGCCTCCCAAAATTATTGCCCCCCTTCGAGAAGTAGCAGGATCCGAAGGCATCGTGCGCGTTCACGTCCCTTTCTCCTTAGGAGATTTAGCCCAACTGGAGAAACGCCTAGGTTCCTTTTCCACTGATCCCACGACATATATCAAGGAGTTTCAATGGACCCTCCAGTCATACAGCCTCACACATCATGACATTTTCATGCTCCTGGCCAATACCCTCCTTCCTGAAGAGCGTAGACGAGTTTGGGACTTCGCCCAAACGCACGCCACCAAAACCCACAGGACTGACCCCACCTATCCCCCTGGCCCCACCACTGTCCCCGAACAAGACCCACACTGGGATTATAACACCGCTGTGGGTCTCCGCTCTCGAGATATTTTTGCCTCCTGCTTAATAACAGGTCTGAAAAAGGCAGCTCGTAAAGTAGTCAATTTTCAAAAGCTCCAAGACATAATTCAAAGGAGGGAAGAAACGCCCTCCGAGTTCTTAGACTCACTCAAGCCCTATTACAGTATACCAGCCTAGACCCAGAAATGCCTGATGGGAGACATGTCCTTATGACATACTTCCTGGCTCAAAGCTACCCCGACATTAAAGCTAAACTCAAAAAGTTAGAACAGGGCCCCGCTACCCCACAGACTGAGATCCTAACAGTGGCCTTTAAAGTCTTCCATAACCGGGAGGAGGAGAAAGAACGCCGTAAACAAAAGGCTGATCAGGCCAATTTCCAAATGTTGGCCCAGCTGATAAAACCACAACCTGGACGCCCTTCTACAAACAAGCCCCCCACAGGAGCTTGTTTCAAGTGCGGACAAGAAGGACATTAGTCAAGGGCTACCACCCCATGCCCCAGATGCCACAAAAAGGGCCACTGGGAGTCTGATTGCCCAGCCACCCGAAGGGGAGGCTGGACGAACAACCCCCATCCTAAGCCCGCCATAGTGGGGCTGGTAGAAGAAGATTGACGGGGCCCGGGGCCTTCTCGTCCGACCATTTCCATCACCAAACAGGAGCCCAGGGTTACCTTAATAGTAGACGGTCACCCCATCTCCTTCCTCCTAGACACAGGAGCCACCTTCTCAGTCTTGCGGTAATACTGGGGCCCTACCATGCCTGCCATTACTCCTATAGTCGGGGTAGGAGATAAACAGATTTTCCCATTAAACCCCCCCCTTTTATGCACAATCCAAGACAATCCCATACCTTTCTCCCACTCCTTCCAGGTTATGCCCCAGTGTCCCATCCCCTTACTAGGACGAGACATCCTTTCTCTCCTCCATGTTTCCATAACTATATCCACTCCCACAGCCCCCAGTACTCCCTTTCTCATGGCCCTCATAGCTGACAACCCCCCTCTACCCAATGAAAGCTCCAGTTCCGCCCTCATACACCCTGTAAATCCCAAAGTTTGGGACATTACAAGCCCCTCCATGGCTCTATGTCCTCCTGCCTCTATCAAATTACGTAACCCCTCTCAGTATATCTGTCAGGCCCAATACCCCCCAACCACTTCAGCCCTCATAGGCCTCCAACCCATCATTCAAAATCTTTTAAACAAAAATTACCTCAGACCCACTCACTCCCCATTTAATACCCCCATATTAGCTGTTAAAAAAACCAACGGATCTTTCCGCCTTGTCGAAGACCTTCGCCTCATTAACATGGCCATAGTCCCTATCCATCCCTTAGTCCCAATTCCATATACCCTTTTATCGCAGATCCCTGCCTCAGCCTCCCACTTCTCAGTCCTAGATCTCAAGGACGCATTTTTTTTCTATCCCTCTGGACCCCTCCCAAGATTTTTTCGCCTTCACCTGGACGGACCCATACACAAGACATTCTGAACAACTCACTTGGACAGTTTTGCCACAAGGCTTCCGAGTCCACCTTATTACAATACATGGACGATCTTCTACTCTGCAGTCCCTTGTGGGAACAGTCTCAACTTGACACTGCCTCCCTACTTAACCTTCTAGCTTCCAGAGGTTACCGGGTATCCCCTGTCAGAGCTCAAATCTCTTCCCCTTCTGTCATTTACCTCAGATTTCTTCTATCTCAACAAAGAAAGTCCATTACCTTAGAAAACGGCTCCTCTCTGACCTGCCCGTTCCCAAAACCAAGACAGAAATCCTTTCCTTTCTAAGCCTGGCTGGGTATTTTAGAGCGTGGATCCCTAACTTCTCCCTGTTGGCAAGACCCCTATACGACCTCAGCAAGGGCCCTCCTGAAGAACCATTATCCTCCTCACCCCGACACTCCTTCATTAAGCTCCATCAAACCCTTGTAGAAGCCCCAGCTCTCCATCTTCCTGATTTGTCGAAGCCCTTCTCATTATACATTCATGAGAGGTCCAGTCAAGCTCTAGGAGTCCTAGGCCAATATTATGGCCCATCCTTTGCCCCAGTAGCTTATCTTTCCAAGCAATTAGACCCCACAGTTCAGGGATGGGCCCCCTGCCTATGGGCATTAGCCGCTGGACAGCTCTTGCAGAAGGAAGCTCATAAACTGACATTCGGGGCGCCCCTTACCATTCTGTCCCCACATCACCTAAAGGATCTCTTAACCTACAAAAGTTTACAGACTCTCCCTCCCTCCAGACTCCTGACCTTACTGTCCTCTTTCCTCCAAAATCCTGTTCACCCCCTTTGCCATCCATACCTGAATCATGACTTTTTCCTCCTTTACTGCTCCCTCGCTCTCTCTCGCTTTTTTTCCTCATTCCTATTGTCTTCCCCGCCACCCCAGCGATTCAAAGTCAGACAGACTTACACACAGCATCAAACAAAAATGACTGCCCTCATTGCCACATCAGACTGCCCTCTGAAAGGCTGCTCCGAGCCTTTATACCTCCACTTTCCTCCCTCCACCAAAGTGTTCACTAGCAGCTACCTTTATTCTCCCTACCTCTGCTTCCTCTATGACCAAAAACAAGCCTGTTGCAGGTGATGATCAGACACCTACGAAGAATGTCCCTACAAGTCTTGCATCATTCACTACATGGGTAACTCCCAGTACCCACAGTATTACTCCTTCAACCCATTCTCTTCAATACTAACAAACCCCTTCCTTACCTGGCTTTAGCCCATTGCAGGCCCTATAATAATCATTCTTCTCGCCTGTCTCTTCTTACCTTGTATAGTAAAGTTTGTCAAATCCCAAGTCGGTAAAATCTCTAATCAAACTTTCAACCAGCTTTTACTCAGGAACTACCAGCTTTTAGCCACAGAAGATCCCTCACCCTCACGTAACCTCCTCACCACACGCTGAGATAGACCCGTCTCTCCGCTGGAAACTGTTCCTGGAAACAATGGCCGCAGACGCCTGGCTTCTGGCACCCATATCCTTTTGGCACCATTAGAATCAAGTCCTTGACCTATGGTTACAGGGAACCTTCATTGATTTCCAACCTGAAGAAGTTCACATCTACTCGTCCTTACTGTGGGGCGTCCTATCAACCCTTTCCTCCCAGTCTTCAAGCCCTCACTCCCTTCTCTGGCCCCGTTCAGCAGGAAGCAGTCAGAGAGAAAGCAACATCCACAACCCCATAGAGGAGAAAGGGGGGAATGAAGGGCCCCCACCCATAAGATGGCGAACTTCCTGCTTCTCTTCTGAGTCCTCAGTTCCCGCCGGCGCCACCTGAAGCCCAATCACCCCTTGCTCCCCTCCCAATCCCAGCACCTAGCCAATAGCCACCAGCCCCGTAGAAGTGACACCTCAATCAAATCATGCCCCTTCCTATATAACCCAGCACCTTTTCCTAATAAAGCGGAATTCTCCGGTGAATTGCTGCAGTGTGTTGCTCCTTTCCTTTCAATTTCTAGTTCTCATATTCAACCATGCATTCTTAATCTCATCAAGTTTGACCTTCCAGAGTGGAAAATCCAATTCCACATATCGCTACTTAACTTAATAACATGATTCGTTCTATCTTGCCTAGAAGCCACAAAACTGCAAATAGTAATAGAAATGGAACCTGGAATAGAAGTGCCCATCTTCCAAGGCCCTCTCAGCCGTCCACTGATGGAGACCTAGCTGCACTCCTTACTGCACCCCCTCTCAGCATGAAGCAGCCAGAGAGGTCATCGCCCCCTTTCCCTAGCAGCTGCTAGGGTCTCTATCTGTAGAGGGGGGAATAAGACAGGGACCATATATGTAGTCAGAGTAGAGTGAGGGCCTCTGGAGGGGGGCAGGGCCGGATATTTGCAGTCAGAGCAATGTAACTACATGCAAGGAACTCCCCCCTCCCCACCCGCTAAAACTCTATGTTAAACTTTGAGCTCTGGAATCATTCTTCAGTGAGATCAGTTAATGTTCCCCAGATAAAGAAGAGTAGCACATGTTTTATTATGCTAATCATTTGTAGCCATGTGTAGGATTCACTTTAGCATGCTAAAAGGCCTAGGCCTATGTGCTGTCTTTCCTCCTTCAGACCTGACAAGGTGATTTTGCAAACTGAGCAACTAACTTAGCATGCAGACCCAGCTGTAACCGGCATAGTAAAGGGCAGGAAGAATTCCATCTTAAAGATAAGATTGCATTTTAACACCCAGGAAGTTCAAGAGGCAAGATTCTTTAGCAAGTAGACAATACCTCAGCCCACCTTGAGGGCTGGGCAGGCAGCCTTTTGATATGCTTCCAGACCAAGGCCCCGGTGTCCCAGAGAGAAATCAAGGCAGGAAATTCCTTGCTGTTAAGTTAATTTTTAATATTCAGCGACCACTTAACAAGTCCCCACCCCTAAGTTTTTTCATGTTCTCGAAAATCCTCAACTGCCTATAAAACCCCCTAGACAACGCACCACTACGGACTCTTGGACTCTCTTGTCCCCTCCTGGCGTGAGCCGGGAGCTCTGTCCTTTCACTGTATGTCTAAATAAAAGCCTGTACCTTGCTCTCAAAAAAAAAAATGCAATTTTGGCTTTAAGGTGGGATCTCCCCTGTCTTTATTATGATGTTTATAGGTGGGCTTTTTAGCAGGCTAGAGTAAATCTTACAATGATCTAATTGACACAATGAAGACATGGGCTGTGCTCAGATACTTTTCCTTATCTAGGGAATATTCAAACACTCAAGGCCAAGTTGCTCTTGACCTTTTGAGCTTTAACTGATTAACTCATTAACTCTGAATCTTTTCTGGATTTCAAGTTTTAACTGGTTAACTGAGTCCCTTCTAGGGGGCTTTACTGACCTTGTTTTCTTTCCACCCGGCTCATATCTATTTTCCTGCCTAACAATTTTATTTCTTCTTTTCAAATATTTCTGCTATTATTTCCACCTTATTGTATTATTCCTACACCTATAAGCTCCAAAAAGGCAAAGATTGTATTTGCTGCTATATAGAGTGTTGTATATGAAACAGTTCATAAAGAACACTCAAAAAATATTTGTTGAAGAATAAGTAAGTCAGATGAAATCTTCAACAGTAATGTTGAATATTTATGGTAATAGTGGAATTCCTTGTCTAGTTCCTGATTGGAATACTTCACCAGTAAATATGCTTGTTATTGGTTTTTGGAAAACAGGCATTGCTATTTTTCTAACTTCTATCTCTATACCTATTTTTCATAGAGTTTCATTAGGAATGGGTACTGACTTTCATACAGTGCTTCTTTAGAGGCATATGTTGATACAATCAAATGGGTTCTCTTCTTTATTAATATAGTGTCTTATTTGAGAAAATTAATAAAAATTAACAAATTTGAAGTCCATAATCTATGTGAGGAAAAAGAAAAACTCTTAAAGATCAAGAAATAACTCTGTGGAAAGGTAAATCTTATTTCTACATGGGAAAATTTAATATAAAAATGTCAACCCTTTCCCAACACAGGATCACCTACATATGTGAAACAAATACTAACTGAATTGAAGGGGGAAATAGAATTCAATGCATTCATTTTAGGAGACTTCAACACACCACTCACTCCAAAGGACAGATCCACCAGACATAAAATAAGTAAGGACACAGAGTCACTTAACAACATATTAGAACAGATGGACCTAACGGACATCTACAGAACACTCCATCCAAAAGCAACAGGATACACATTCTTCTCAAGTGCACATGGAACATTTTCAAGAACAGATCATATATTAGACACAAGAAGAACCTCAGTAAATTAAAAAAGATTGAAATTGTACCAACGAGCTTCTCATATCACAAAGGTATGAAACTAGAAATAAATTACACAAAGAAAATGAAAAAGCCCACACACACATGGAGGATTAATAACATGCTCCTAAATAATCAATGGATCAATGACCAAATAAAAACAGAGATGAAGCAATATATGGAGACAAATGACAACAATAATTCAACACTGCAAAATCTGTGCTGTGCAGCAAAGGCTGTGAGAAGAGGGAGGTATATTCCAATACAGGCTTCCTCAGGAAAGAAGAACAATCCCAAATGAACAGTCTAAACTCACAATTAAAAAAACTAGAAAAGGAAGAACAAATGAGGACCAAAGTCAGTAGAAGGAATGACATAATAAAGATCAGAGCAGAGATAAGTAAAATCGAGAAGAATAAAACAATAGAAAGAATCAATGAAAGCAAGAGCTGGTTCTCTGAGAAACAAAATAGATGAACTTCAAGCTAGACTTATCAAGAAAAAAAGAGAGTCTGCACACATAAACAGAATCAGAAATGAGAAAGGAAAAATCACTACAGACACCACAGAAATACAAAGAATTATGAGAGAATACTGTGAAAAATTATATGCTAACAAAGTGGATAACCTAGAAGAAATGGACAACTTTCTAGAAAAATACAACCTTCCAAGGCTCACCGAGGAAGAAACAGAAAATCTGAACAGATCAATTACCAGCAAGGAAATTGAATTGGTAATCAAAAAACTACCTAAGAACAAAATTCCTGGACCAGATGGTTTCAATACTGAATTTTATCAAACATTTAGTGAAGACCTAATACCCATCCTCCTTAAAGTTTTCCAAAAAGGAGAAGAGAAGGGAATACTCCCAAACTCATTCTATGAGGCCAGCATCACTCTAATACCAAAACAAGGCAAAGACACCACAAGAAAAAGAAAATTACAGACCAATATCCCCGATGAACATAGATTCAAAAATACTCAACAAAATATTAGCAAACCAAATTAAAAAATACATAAAAAAGATAATCTATCATGATCAAGTGGGATTCATCCCAGGTATGCAAGACTGGTGCCTTCAAAAATCCATCAACATCATCCACTACATCAACAAAAAGAAGGACAAAAACCACATGATCATCTCCATAGATGCTGAAAAAGCATTCGACAAAATTCAACATCCATTCATGATAAAAACTCTCAACAAAATGGATATAGAGGGCAAGCACCTCAACATAATAGAGGCCATATATGACAAACCCATAGCCAACATCATACTTAATAGTGAGAAGCTTAAAGCTTTTCATTTAAGATTGGGAACAAAACAAGGATGTCCACTCTCCCCACTTTTATTCAACATAGTTCTGGAGGTCCAAGCCACAGCAATCAGACAATGCAAAGAAATAAAAGGCATCGAGACTGGCAAGGAAGATGTCAAACTGTCCCTGTCTGCAGAGACATGATATTTCACATAAAAAACCCTAAAGAATCCACTCCAAAACTACTAGATCTAATATCTGAATTCCCCAAAGTTGTGGGATACAAAATTAATACACAGAAATCTGTGGCATTCCTATACACTAATGATGAACTAGCAGAAAGAAATCAGGAAAACAGTTCCATTGAGAATTGCAACAAAAAAATAAAATACCGAGGAATAAATCTAACCAAGGAAATGAAAGACCTATACCCTGAAATCTACAAGACACTCTTAAAAGAAATTAAAGAGGACACTAATAAATGGAAATTCATCCCATGCTATTGGCTAGGAAGAATTAATATTGTCAAAATGGCCATCCTGCCTAAAGCAATCTACAGATTCAATGCAATCCCTATCAAAATACCAACAGCATTCTTCAAAGAAATAGAGCAAATCATTCTAAAATTCATATGGAAATACAAAAGACCCCGAATAGCCAAAGCAAACTTGAGAAGGAAAAATAAAGCTGGGGGTATTAGGCTCCCCAACTTCAACCTCTACTACAAAGCCACAGTAATCAAGACAATTTGGTATGGGCACAAGAACAGACCCATAGACCAGTGGAACAGACTAGAGATCCCAGATATAAACCCAACCATATATGGTCAATTAATATATGATGAAGGAGCCATGGATATACAATGGGGAAATGACAGCCTCTTCTACAGCTGGTGTTGGCAAAACTGGACAGCTACATATAAGAGAATGTAACTGGAATATTGTCTAACCCCATAAACAAAAGCAGAGTCCAAATGGATCAAAGACCTGAATGTAAGTCATGAAACTATAAAACTCTTAGAAAAAAACATTGGCAAAAATCCCTTGGACATAAACATGAGCAATTCCTTCATGAACCTATCTCCCTGGGCAAGGGAAACAAAAGCAGAAATGAACAAGTGGGACTATATCAAACTAAAAAGGTTCTGTACAGCAAAGCACACCATCTGTAGAACATTAAGACATCCTACAGCATGGGAGAATATATTCATAAATGACATTTCTGATAAGGGGGTGACATCCAAATTATATAAAGAGCTCATGCACCTCAACAAACAAAAAGCAAATAAGGCAATTAAAAAATGGGCAGAGGAGCTGAGCAGACCCTTCCCCAAAGGAGAAATTCAGATGGCCAACAGGCACATGAAATGATGCTCTACATTGCAAACCACCAGATAAATTCAAATTAAAACCACAATGAGATATCACCTCACATCAGTGAGGATGGCCAACATCCAAAAGACAAACAAAAGTGTTGGCGAGGATGTGGAGAAAGGGGAAACCTCGTACACTGCTGGTGGGAATGTAAACTAGTTCAACCATTGTGGAAAGCAGTATGGATGTTCCTCAAAAACTCAAAATAGAAATACCATTTGTCCCAGGAATTCCACTCCTAGGAATTTACCCTAAGAATGCAGAAGCCCAGTTTGAAAAAGACATATGCACCCCTATGTTTATCACAGCACTTTTTGAAATAGGCAAGATATGGAAGCAACCTAAGTGTCCATCAGATGAATCGATAATGAAGATGTTGTACATATACAATGGAATATTATTCTGCCATAAGAAGAAAACAAATCCTACCATTTACAACAACATGGATGGAGCTAGAGGGTATTATGCTCAGTGAAATAAGCCAGGTGGAGAAAGACAAGTACCAAATGATTTCACTCATCTGTGGAGTATAAGAACAAAGAAAAAACTGAAGGAACAAAACAGCAGCAGACTCACAGAACCAAAGAATGGACCAACGGTTACGAAAGGGAAAGGGACTGGGGAGGATGGGTAGGAAGCGAGGGATAAATGGGAAAAGGGGGCATTATGATTAGCACACATAATGTAGTGGGGAGGGGACATGGGAAAGGCAGTTTAGACAGAGAAGACAATAACTAACAGTTCTATAGCATCTTACTACACTGATGGATTGTGATTGTAATGTGGGGGGGGCACTTAATAATAGGAGGAGTCTAGTAACCATAATGTTGTTCAAGTAATTGTACATTAATGATACCAAAAAAAGTCAACCCTTTACAAATTAATAATTATTTTAGTAACTATATTCCATTAAGTATCAAAATGGAAGCAATTAATTTGAAGGTCATATAGAAGAATAAATGCATGGAAATTGTCAGTAAAATTCTTTCTTTTTTTATTAAGGTATGATTGATATACACTCTTATGAAGGCTTCACATGAAAAAACAATGTGGTTACTACATTTACCCATATTATCAAGTCCCCAGCCATACCCCAATGCAGGCACTGTCCATCAGTGTAGTAAGATGCCACAGATACACTATGTGCCTTCTCTGTGCTCTGTCTTCCCCATGACCCTCACACCATGTGTATTAAACATAATACCCCTCAATCCCCTTCTGCCTCCCTCCCTACCCTCCCTCCCTCATCTCTCGCCTTTGGTAACCACTAGTTCCTTCTTGGAGTCTGTGAGTCTGTGGCTGTTTTGTTCCTTCAGTTTTGCTTCATTGTTATACTCCACAAATGAGGGAAATCATTTTTCACTTGTCTTTCTCCACCTGGCTTATTTCACTGAGCATAATATCCTCCAGCTCCATTCATGCTGTTGCAAATGGTCAGATTTGTTTTGTTCTTATGGCTGAATAGTATTTCATTGTGTATATGTACCACCTCTTCTTTATCCATTCATCTACTGATGGACACTTAGGTTGCTTCCATATCTTGGCTATTGTAAATAGTGCTGTAACAAACATAGAGGTGCATATGTCTTTTCGAATCTGAGAACTTGTATTCTTTGGGTAAATTCCTAGAAGTGGGATTCCTGGGTGAAATAGTACTTCTATTTTTAGTTCTTTGAGGAACCTCCATATTGCTTTCCACAGTGGTTGAACTAGCATACATTCCCACCAGCTGTGTAGGAGGGTTCCCCTTTCTCCGTACCCTTGCCAGCATTGGTTATTCTTAGTCTTTTCGATACTGGCCATCCTTACTGGTGTGAGGTGATATCTCATTGTGGTTTTAATTGAATTTCCCTGGTGATTAGTGATGTGGAGGATCTTTTCGTGTGCCTGTTGGCCATTTGAATTTCTTCTTTGGAGAATTGTGTCTTCACATCCTCTGCCCATTTTTTAATTGGGTTATTTGCTTTTTGAGTGTTGAGGTGTGTGAGTTCCTTATATATTTTGGATATTAACCCCTTGTCAGACATGCTATTTACAAATATATTCTCCCATACTGTAGGATGCCTTTTTGTTCTGTTGCTGGTGTGCTTTGCTGTACAGAAGCTTTTTAGTTTGATGTAGTACCACGTGTTAATTTTTGCTTTTGTTTCCCTTGCCCAAGGAGATGCATTCAGGAATTTGCTCATGTTTATATTCAGGAGATTTTTGCCTATGTTGTCTTCTAAGAGTTTTATGGTTTTATGACTTACATTCAGGTCTTTGATCCATTTCGAGTTTACTTTTGTGTATGGGGTTAGACAATAATCCCATTTCATTCTTCTGCATGTAGCTGTCCAGTTTTGCCAACACCAGCTGTTGAAGAGGCTGTCATTTCCCCATTGTATGTCCATGGCTCCTTTATCGTATATTAATTGACCACATATGGTTGGGTTTATATCTGGGCTCTCTAGTCTGTTCCATTGGTCTATTGTTCTGTTCTTGTGCCCATACAAAATTGTCTTGATTACTGTGGCTTTGTAGTAGAGGTTGAAGTTGGGGAGCATAATCCCCCCAGCTTTATTTTTCCTTCTCAAGATTGCTTTGGCTATTCGGGGTCTTTTGTATTTCCATATGAATTTTAGAATGATTTGCTCTATGTCATTGAAGAATGCTGTTGGTATTCTGATAGGGATTGCATTGAATCTGTAGATTGCTTTAGGCAGGATGGCCATTTTAACAATATTAATTCTTCCTTTCCATGAGCACGGGATGTTTCCATTTATTGTTTCCTTCTTTAACTTCTCTCATGAGTCCCTTGTAGTTTTCAAAGTATAGGTCTTTCACTTCCTTGTTTAGGTTTATTCCTAGGTATATCAGCTCCCCCCTGCCTATGACCCACAGATTTGGAGGGAACACAATGGAATGCTGAAATCTGAAAGGCCAGCCAGGGGACTCAAGATGTTGCAGCACAAGAGTAATGCTGAAAAGGCACTCCTCATATTTATTGAGCAAATGAACTTAAACATCTAAAGAATTCTGAGTAGGAGGTTCAACACATGATCAACACACAATCATCATCTGGCTTTGAATCTAGCCCAAGGGCGTGATGCTCCTCAAGGACACCGAAACCATGTGAGGGTGGTCACGAGTTGTAGGAACTGTTTTGGCTCTAATCATTCTGTTTTTGATCACGCAGCAAGAGTTGTAGGAAAAACAATCAAGTCATTTGTATTTGTACATTTGATTTCTATTACTTGATTTATGTATTAATCCCATTAATCCCACATTTCCCCCCCTTTCCTTTAAGTAGTAGATAGGTATAATAAAGAATATAGTAAGTAGACAGTTTCTAACAGAAGACTTTTAACATAGTTTACTTCTCCATATTCTGCAGTATAAAGTAAAAGTCTAGTTCTTGAATTTACATGATGTAAAATAAAGACAGAAAATAGATTTAGTGCAATTAGAAGGTAATTGCCAGTGAGCAGGTCTATGCCTATAGACTGAATTTTGATCTGAGCTGGGAAAGGGCAACAAAACAGCCAGGTGCAGAAGCTTTCTCTCAAAACTGGGGGTGGGGGGTGAGGTTCTAAGCCTCAGCTCTGTTGACCCCCAATTTCTCACCTGATGGCCCCTCTGCTACTGTGCCTGTCTTAAGTTGTACCTCCTTTGAAGAATCTTAACCATCTCAGGCTAACCAGCCATCTTCCAGGGCTATACAGGGAGATGTAAAGTTGGTAAGTGAGAGAGAAGTAGTATTCTTTGAAAAGGTTAGCATTCTGCCTTTTTGAAAATTTGTGCTTCATGGCTACTAGGCCCAGCACTTGTCTTGAGGTATCCTCATTAGCGGGAAAGTCTTTGATACACTACAATTCTAGTATGAGACACAAACTCTAGAAAAAGGGTTGTATTCAGGAAGGGAGAAGAAATGCTATAGAAGTAGCAAACAGAAGAAAAATGTGAGAGAATTGATTATTTCTATGACATAACTTCTTGCAGAGTAGCATAAGCCTGTATAGGTTTTAACAGACTATTAATTAAATTACATACACACATTAACAGAACAGGAATACAGATACATAACAAAAGCAGACCTACAATTATGGGCCATTCCCAATGAAACCAGTTAAGTAACCCAGGCATTTGTGAGAACTTATTAATAGTATTATGAATACTGCCTAGCTGATTTTGAATGGTTTGAGAGAAGTCAGACAAATTAAAACACCACATTCCTGGAAATTGTTCACATCCCATATGTTCTCTTAACAGCAGACAGTCTACAGTAGCACGATTTTGAAGTACTGCAATTCACACTTCTCCTAGCTCTTGATTGAGTTCATATAATATGGAAGCAGTCAAATTCGATGTCTTATTGTATACACAGGCCAGCTTAGATATTTCCTTTTGCATTCCACTGACAAGTCCAGGAACTGGCAGGATGAATGCAGCTGCAAGTGCAACAGAGGTGGGGTCTAAAAGCTTCAAGTTGTCACAGTCAGATGGCAGAGCTTGGAGAAATCTTTCATGACTATTTCTGGGATAATCTATTAGAGCAGGAAGGATGCATCCCACACCACTTATGCTTTGATAACGTGAAGAGAGGGCTTAGGGTGTGGACTTGTACCACCTGCCCTGCCCCTATGGTGGGCTGGGTGGTTGTCTCTTTGCCAGGGCTGTTTGCAGTGAAGTCACAGGTTATGCTGAGATACCCTTCTTTATTTGTGAAACACTCAAACATTCCAGGTCAAGTTGCTCCTGGCCTTTTAAGCTTTAACTGATCTCACTGAAGATGTCTATGTTCCTAGTCTGGTATCTTTACCCTAGAGAATTAGTGTTACCTTGACATTGAATGATGCTTAACACAGAGTTTCCATAGGGACTTCTTTGCCCATTGTTACATTGCTCTGACTGTAAATATCCTGCCTTGCTTTTTCCAGAGGCCCTCACCCTACTCTGACTACACCCATGGTCCCTGTCTCATTCCCCCCTCTACAGATGGAGACCCTAGCTGCTGCTAGGGAAAGGGGGCAATGACCACTCCGGCTGCTTCATGCTGAGAGGGGGCACAGTAAGGGGTGCAGCTAGGGCTCCATCAGTGGTCAGTCAAGAGGGCCTCGGAAGATTGGCGCTTCCATTTTGGATTCCATTTCTATTATTATTTGCAGTTTTATGGCTTCTAGGCAACATAGAACAAATTGTGTTATTAGGTTAAGTAGCAACATCTGGAGTTGGATTCTTGATTCTGGAAGGACAAACTTGATGAGATTAAGAATGCATGGCTGAACATGAGAACTAGAAATAGTAAAACTTTAATTGAAATGATAAGACAAAACTAAAACATCTGGAGAATTCATAGCCAGATATTTTGGGGAAACTAGAATTTTGGATATAATCTATGTCCCAATGACTAGTATTAGGATTCCGTATAGACAAGGCTACACTATTGAAACAATACTTTTCTCTAAAATCACCTTCATTTTTATTAGAAGTAACAAGATTAAGAAAAAAACACTTGGCTTGATTATTTGCATAAATGCAGCAAGAAGAGCAATTGATTACATAGGCTCTTTTAAATGTGTTTTGCTGGTACTTTTTTAAAAAATATTTTTATTCTGAATCCTTTAATCTTTTAACCTGAAATAACAGTTTTTTATTATAAGAAAAAAATTTATAATATAATGGGTATTTTTTTTTTGAGAGGGCATCTCTCATATTTATTGATCAAATGGTTGTTAACAACAATGAAATTCTGTATAGGGGACTCAATGCACAATCATTAATCAACCCCAAGCCTAATTCTCAACAGTCTCCAATCTTCTGAAGCATAACGAACAAGTTCTTACATGGTGAACAAATTCTTACGTAGTGAGTAAGTTCTTACATGGTGAATAGTGCAAGGGCAGTCATCACAGAAACTTTCAGTTTTGATCACACATTATGAACTATAAACAATCAGGTCAAATATGAATATTCGTTTGATTTTTATACTTGATTTATATGTGAATCCCACATTTCTCCGTTATTATTATTATTATTATTATTATTATTATGTTTAATAAAATGCTGAAGTGGTAGGTAGATGCAGAAGATTTCTCTCAGAACAGGGGGCGGGTGAGGTTCTAAGCCTCACCTCTGATGATCCCCAATTTCTCACCTGATGACCCCCCTGTGACTGTGCCTGTCTTAGGTTGTTCCTCCCTTGAGGAATCTTACCCGTCTCTGGCTAACCAGTCATCTTCTGGGGCCATACAGGGAAATGTAAAGCTGGTAAGTGAGAGAGAAGCAATATTTTTTGAAAAGGTTAGCTTTTTACTTCTTTGCTTATTTATGCCCTGTGGCTTTTATGCCCAGCATTTGTCTTGAGGTATCTTTACCACTTGGAAGAATTATGATACTCAGTAATTTTGATATGAGGCACGAATTCTACTTAAGGGTTATAATTAGGAAGGAAAAAGAAAAGCTATAGAAGTAGCAGACAGAAGAAAACATGGGAAGATTGATTATTTCTTTGACATATCTTCTTGTAGAGTTGCTGGTACTTTTTATAAGGAATTTCAGATTGGACTTTCAAAGGCCTCTCGAGGCCAGAAAGCCAAGCCAGACTTGCCATCAGGTTTTGCCTGCAGTACCTGTAGATTTGGGTGAATTCCTCTCTTCTTGAGGTCCCCAAGACATCCTGAGTTTCCTGCACCTGCCAGGAAGTGACCTTCCTTACTCACCTGGCAAGGCTGCTGGGAACCCTGTAAGCAAGGTACCAGGCCAGTACTTCTAAGGGGCTTTGTTGGCTTTATAAAGTCAACCTTAGTTCTTTAAAGTTGTTCATATCTGAGTTTATGCACGTGTCTCTCAAGTATGCCATTCCAGTCAAAGCCTTGGTAATATAACCTGTGTTTTTAATTGGTCCTCTTACAAGAAAAGCAGATTCTTATTGAACTGATGCAAATAAACATGCTGCTATGAAATATGAAAATAGTCACTGAGAGTTTTTCAAATTCGGAGGGATTAGGTAGAGAGAAAGATAAATGTTTCAATTCTGCTTATAAAGATATTGCCATTTACTAAACTGTTTTCAGCTTAAGAGAAAAAGCATAAAACAGTCACTATAAAGGACAAAAGACTTATAAATGACAGTGGCTAAAGATCTGATGAGAGCTTACTGTAAGACAGTTGACATAAGGACATTTGGATATTTCTGTAACACAAAATATTTAGTAAATGTTTAGCATCATTTCTTTTCATAGTGCTTTCCAGGTAATTAAGCAGGTAATTATATATTAGATAAATAAGCCAAATTAGCCATATACTTTCCCCAATGAGAAAAAATTCCTCTGACATGTTCCAGGGGCCCTCTGGAAAATATCAGAGTTAACTAGAGGTAAAAGCACCTTTTTGAGTTTGATTTTGGGAAGTTGTTGGAAGAAAGTTTCTTTGGCACTTGCTTAAATAAGATTATAGGTTGCCATGAAGCAATACTTATCCATTTAACCAGAATGACAACAAAGTACCTCAAAGACAAATACAGAAGGTACACAGTTGTTAGCAAAGTTTAGCTATTAGTCCTTTTAATATTAAGATCTCATTTTCTTAAATACTCAGACAACTCATTGACACTTTAAGCATAAGAAACTGCTTTGATAAAACAATTAGAAAACCTTTTGCAATTTTTCTACATTAAGAGCAGACTAACAGTTTAAGAAAATGTTGTCCTTTCAACTGAAACAAAATTCGAATTTGCTGTGTACTTGATATCGAGACTCATTTGCTTTAATTTTACATAACTTGACCATATCAATTCTTCCACAAAGTTTCTACAATTTTTTTTTTTTACATTTAGAGTTCTTCCTCTTTAAATAAACAGCTGTACTTTAGGACTAAATTACTTTCTTTTATCAAAAGACACATTCTTTAGCATGCAGAAAGAAATGTTTTCCTTATTATTTTAAGTAGCTTTAATTAGAACTTAAAACCATTAGGAACTTTAATTTTCAGTGAACACTGAGAAGTAGGCTATTGCAAACTTACACTAGCATTCTTTAGATTGAGAGATTTATGAACACATTTCATAATTTCTGGAACTATGTGCTTTACAGTGCAATCTCTAAGCATAAATTATGTCTACTTAACTTAGCAAAACTTTAAGATTTTAGGTTACCACAAAGATTCTCAGGCTGTTTGTAGGTATACACACTGTATCAAACAATTATTAAGATGTTTACTTGCTACCCTTATTTAGTTTACTCATTCCTAACAACTATGCTCACAAGAATTTTACCAAGCATTAGACAAAGTCAAGCCTCTTTTAGAGCATTTTTTCTTGAAAGATTTAACAGATAACATCAATGTAAGTAACTTTAGGTAAACTTAGGCAGCTGAAAACCATAAGGACATGTCCATTTCAGTTTAACTTAAATTAGCATTAATGCTTAATATCATTTATTAGAATTTTCTGTGAGTTTTAGAATGCCCACTTTTTACAAGCACTTGTTTCTAAATCAATTCTTATTAATACCATCCGGAGGTAGAAAAATATTTTTCATTTACACACTTAGACACACAAACAGACTGAGGTGTAATGACTAGTTAGCAACTTTTCATAAAAGTGTTTCCATTCACTGGAAAGCACAACAGGCTAATTTGAACACTAGTTAAAACAGAGACAGGCTCGTTGTTTTGTTTTGGCGGGTGCTTTATGGAAGTCTTAAAGGGGCAGGGAGGGACACTTAATCCAGAGGTAGAGAATCCGGGGATCTCTGGGCACCCTAATCCCCTGGGCTGCAGGGAACTCGGAGGCCCCTTACGGAGATAAATAGCCTCCAGGCCGCTCCCGCTCCAACGGGACTCCACCATTTTGGAGCAGCAGCCCGAGCCAGACCACGCCCACAGCAACAGCGGAGATTAACTCCATAGCAGCCGGGCAGGAAGCAGAAGCCCTGTCTGCGTGCAGCTGCGCAGCACAAGCCACTAGAGGTCGCTGTTCTCCCAGGAGAGGAGGGCCACAAACCAACAAGAAAGGAAGTCCTTCCAGCCGTCACTCGTCCCAGTTCTGCAGACTATTCCTATCACCATGAAAAGGCAAAGCTACAGGCAGACAAAGATCACAGAGACAACACCAGAGAAGGAGACAGACCTAACCAGTCTTCCTGACAAAGAATTCAAAATAAGAATCATAAACATGCTGACAGAGATGCAGAGAAATACGCAAGAGATATGGGATGAAGTCCAGAGGGAGATCACAGATGCCTGAAAGGAGATTACAGAAATGAAACAAACTCTGGAAGGGTTTATAAGCAGAATGGATAGGATGCAAGAGGCCATTGATGGAATTGAAACCAGAGAACAGGAACACATAGAAGCTGACATAGAGAGAGATAAAAGGATCTCCAGGAATGAAACAATGTTAAGAGAACTGTGTGACCAATCCAAAAGGAACAATATCCGTATTATAGGGGTCCCAGAAGAAGAAGAGAGAGGAAAAGAGATGGAAAGTATCTTAGAAGAAATAATTGCTGAAAACTTCCCCAAATTGGGGGAGGAAATAATCGAACAGACCACGGAAACACACAGAACCCCCAACAGAAAGGACCCAAGGAGGACAACACCAAGACACATAATAATTAAAATGGCAAAGATCAAGGACAAGGAAAGAGTTTTAAAGGCAGCTAGAGAGAAAAAGGTCACCTATAAAGGAAAACCCATCAGGCTATCATCAGACTTCTCAACAGAAACCTTACAGGCCAGAAGAGAATGGCATGATATATTAAATGCAATGAAACAGAAGGGCCTTGAACCAAGGATACTGTATCCAGCACAACTATCATTCAAATATGATGGTGGGATTAAACAATTCCCAGACAAACAAAAGCTGAGGGAATTTGCTTCCCACAAACCACCTCTACAGGACATCTTACAGGGACTGCTCTAGATGGGAGCACTCGTAGAAAGAGCACAGAACAAAACACCCAACATATGAAGAATCGTGGAGGAAGAAAAAGAAGGGAGAGAAGAAAAGAATCTCCAGACAGTGTATATAACAGCTCAATAAGCGAGCTAAGTTAGGCAGTAAGATACTAAAGAAGTTAACCTTGAACCTTTGGTAACCACGAATTTAAAGCCTGCAATGGCAATAAGTACATATCTTTCAATAGTCACCCTAAATGTTTATGGACTGAATGCACCAATCAAAAGACACAGAGTAATAGAATGGATAAAAAAGCAAGACCCATCTATATGCTGCTTACAAGAAACTCACCTCAAACACAAAGACATGTACAGACTAAAAGTCAAGGGATGGAAAAACATATTTCAGGCAAAAAACAGCGAGAAGAAAGCAGGGGTTGCAGTACTAATATCAGACAAAATAGACTTCAAAACAAAGAAAGTAACAAGAGATAAAGAACGACACTACATTATGATAAAGGGCTCAGTCCAACAAGAGGATATAACCATTCTAAATATATATGCACCCAACACAGGAGCACCAGCATATGTGAAACTAATACTAACAGAACTAAAGGGGGAGATAGACTGCAATGCATTCATTTTAGGAGACTTCAACACACCACTCACCACAAAGGATAGATCCACCTGGCAGAAAATAAGTAAGGACACGGAAGCACTGAACAACACAGTAGAGCAGATGGACCTAATAGACATCTATAGAACTCTACATCCAAAAGCAACAGGATATACATTCTTCTCAAGTGCACATGGAACATTCTCCAGAATAGACCACATACTAGGCCACAAAAAGAGCCTCAGTAAATTCCAAAACATTGAAATCCTACCAACCAACTTTTAAGACCAAAAAGGCATAAAACTAGAAATAAACTGTACAAAGAAAGCAAAGAGGCTCACAAACACATGGAGGCTTAACAACACGCTCCTAAATAATCAATGGATCAATGACCAAATCAAAATGGAGATCCAGCAATATATGGAAACAAATGACAACAACAACACTAAGCCCCAACTTCTGTGGGACACAGCAAAAGCAGTCTTAAGAGTAAAGTATATAGCAATCCAAGCATATTTTTAAAAGGAAGAACAATCCCAAATGAATGGTCTAATGTCACAATTATCAAAATTGGAAAAAGAAGAACAGATGAGGCTTAAGGTCAGCAGAAGGAGGGACATAATAAAGATCAGAGAAGAAATAAATAAAATTGAGAAGAATAAAACAATAGCAAAAATCAATGAAACCAAGAGCTGGTTCTTTGAGAAAATAAACAAAATAGATAAGCCTCTAGCCAGACTTATTAAGAGGAAAAGAGAGTCAACACAAATCAACAGTATCAGAAAGGAGAAAGGAAAAATCATGACGGACCCCGCAGAAATACAAAGAATTATTAGAGAATACTATGAAAACCTATATGCTAACAAGCTGGGAAACCTAGGAGAAATGGACAACTTCCTAGAAAAATACAACCTTCCAAGACTGACCCAGAAAGAAACAAAAAATCTAAATAGACCAATTACCAGAAACGAAATTGAAGTGGTGATCAAAAAACTACCAAAGAATAAAACCCCTGGGCCAGATGGATTTACCTCGGAATTTTATCAGACATACAGGGAAGACATAATACCCATTCTCCTTAGAGTTTTCCAAAAAATAGAGGAGAGGGGGATACTCCCAAACTCATTCTATAAAGCTAACATCACCCTAATACCAAAACCAGGCAAAGACCCCACCAAAAAAGAAAACTACAGACCAATATCCCTGATGAACGTAGATGCAAAAATACTCAACAAAATATTAGCAAACCGAATTCAAAAATACATCAAAAGGATCATACACCATGACCAAGTGGGATTCATCCCAGAGATGCAAGGATGGTACAACATTCGAAAGTCCATCAACATCATCCACCACATCAACAAAAAGAAAGACAAAAACCACATGATCATCTCCATAGATCCTGAAAAAGCATTTGACAAAGTTCAACATCCATTCATGATAAAAACTCTCAGCAAAATGGGAATAGAGGGCAAGTACCTCAACATAATAAAGCCCATCTATGATAAACCCACAGCCAACATTATATTGAACAGCGAGAAGCTGAAAACTTTTCCTCTGAGACTGGGAACTAGACAGGGATGCCCACTCTCCCCACTGTTATTTAACATAGTACTGGAGGTCCTAGCCACGGCAATCAGACAAAATAAAGAAATACAAGGAATCCAGATTGGTAAAGAAGAAGTTAAACTGTTACTATTTGCAGATGACATGATACTGTACATAAAAAACCCTAAAGACTCCACCCCAAAACTACTAGAACTGATATTGGAATACAGCAAAGTTGCAGGATACAAAATCAACACACAGAAATCTGTGGCTTTCCTACACACTAGCAATGAACCAACAGAAAGAGAAATCAGGAAAACAACTCCATTCACAATTGCATCAAAAAAAATAAAATACCTAGGAATAAACCTAACCAAAGAAGTGAAAGACTTATACTCTGAAAACTACAAGTCACTCTTAAGAGAAATTAAAGGGGACACTAACAGATGGAAACTCATCCCATGCTCGTGGCTAGGAAGAATTAATATCGTCAAAATGGCCATCCTGCCCAAAGCAATACACAGATTTGATGCAATCTCTATGAAACTACCAGCAACATTCTTCAATGAACTAGAACAAATAATTCAAAAATTCTTATGGAAACACCAAAAACCCCGAATAGCCAAAGCAATCCTGAGAAAGAAGAATAAAGTAGGGGGGATCTCGCTCCCCAACTTCAAGCTCTACTATAAAGCCATAGTAATCAAGACAATTTGGTACTGGCTCAAGAACAGAGCCACAGACCAGTGGAACAGATTAGAGACTCCAGACATTAACCCAAACATATATGCTCAATTAATATTTGATAAAGGAGCCATGGACATACAATGGTTAAATGACAGTCTCTTCAACAGATGGTGCTGGCAAAACTGGACAGCTACATGTAGGAGAATGAAACTGGACCATTGTCTAACCCCATATACAAAAGTAAACTCAAAATGGATCAAAGACCTGAATGTAAGTCATGAAACCATTAAACTCTTGGAAGAAAACATAGGCAAAAACCTCTTAGACATAAACATGAGTGACCTCTTCTTGAACATATCTCCCCAGGCAAGGAAAACAACAGCAAAAATGAACAAGTGGGACTATATTAAGCTGAAAACTTCTGTACAGCAAAAGACACCATCAATAGAACAAAAAGGAACCCTACAGTATGGGAGAATATATTCGAAAATGACACATCCGATAAAGGCTTGATGTCCAGAATATATAAAGAGCTCACACGCCTCAACAAACAAAAAACAAATAACCCAATTAAAAAATGGGTTCTTCCCAAAACAGAAATACAGATGGCCAACAGACACATGAAAAGATGCTCCACATCGCTAATTATCAGAGAAATGCATATTAAAACCACAATGAGGTATCACCTCACACCAGTAAGGATGGCTGCCATCCAAAAGACAAACAACAACAAATGTTTGCAAGGCTGTGGAGAAAGGGGAACCCTCCTACACTGCTGGTGGGAATGTAAATTAGTTCAACCATTGTGGAAAGCAGTATGGAGGTACATCAAAATGCTCAAAACAGGAATTGCACTCCTAGGAATTTACCCTAAGAATGCAGCAATCAAGTATGAGAAAGACCAATGCACCCCTATGTTTATCGCAGCACTATTTACAATAGCCAAGAATTGGAAGCAACCTAAATGTCCATCGGTAGATGAATGGATAAAGAAGATGTGGTACATATACACAATGGAATACTACTCAGCCATAAGAAAAGGGCAAATCCTACCATTTGCAGCAGCATGGATGGAGCTGGAGGGTATTGTGCTCAGTGAAACAAGCCAAGTGGAGAAAGAGAAATACCAAATGATTTCACTCATCTGTGGAATATAAGAACAAAGGAAAAACTGAAGGAACAAAACAGCAGCAGAATCACAGAACTCAAGAATGGACTAACAGGTACCAAAGGTAAAGGGACTGGGGGGGATGGGTGGGTAGGGAGGGATAAGAGGGGGGGAAAGAAGGAGGGTTTTAAGATTAGCATGCATGGGGGGGTGGGAGAAAGGGGAAGGCTGTACAACACAGAGAAGGCAAGTAGTGATTCTACAACATTTGCTATGCTAATGGACAGTGACTGTAAAGGGGTTTATAGGGGGGACCTGGTATAGGGGAGAGCCTAGTAAACATAATATTCGTCATGTAAGTGTAGATTAATGACACCAAAAAAATAAAAAAGCAGTTCCTGTGTGGTGACCTCCAATGAGTTCTACACAATGGTATAAAAGGCATATAAAAGTGTAGGCAAAGGGTCTGTTTGTGTTTATACAGAGGATCAAAGCCTAATTGCCTAATTTGGCTACCCCAAAAATGAACTAAGGTACGATATGAAAAAGAACTTCCAACATCAGCACTCTCTAGAAGACTCATGCCAGAAGATGATCATCAAAAAACCCCAACAAAGATCCACGCACTGCTACAGCTGTAGATGCACTCATCCCACCAGCTCCTGGACTTGCCATGGGAATGAAGGAGATATCTAAGCTGGCCTGTGCATACAGAAAAACAACAAATTTGACTGGATCTATACTGTTGGAACTCAACCAAGAATTATGAGAAGTGCAAATTGTAGCACTCCAAAATCTTACAACTACAGACTATTTACTGTTAAAAGAACATAAGGGATGTGAACATTCCCCAGGAATGGGTTGTTTTAATTTGTCTGATTTCTCTCAGACTGTTCAAGTTCAGTTGGACAATATCCACCATATCATAGATAAGTTTTCACAAATGCTTAAGGTGCCTAACTGGTTTTCTTGGTTTCACTGGACATGGCTGGTAATTACAGGTATGCTTTGGTTATGTAACTATACTCCTATTATGTTAGTGTGTGTGTTCAATTTAATTAGTATTTCAAAACCTATACATGCTGAAGTTACTCTACAAGAAGATTTGTCAAAGAAATAATCAATCTTCCCATGTTTTCTTCCACCTGCTACTTCTATAGCTTTTCTTCTTCCTTCCTAATTACAACCCTTAAATAGAATTCGTGCCTCATATCAAATTTACCGAGTATCATAATTCTTCCAAGTGGTAAAGATACCTCAAGACAAATGCTGGGCATAGAAGCCACAGGGCATAAATATGCAAAGAAGTAAAAAGCTAACCTTTTCAAACAATAAGGCTTCTCTCTCACTTACCAGCTTTACATTTCCCTGTATGGCCCCAGAAGATTACTGGTTAGCCAGAGATGGGTAAGATTCCTCAAGGGAGGAACAACCTAAGACAGGCACAGTTGCAGGGAGGCCATCAGGTGAGAAATTGGGGATCAACAGAGGTGAGGCTTAGAACCTCACCCGCCCCCTGTTCTGAGAGAAATCTTCTGCATACGTGGATATTTTATTGCCCTCGTCTAGCTTGGATTAACACATAGTCTACAGGCACACACCTGATCATCTACATTTGCTCTCTTCGAACACTAAACTATGTTTTCTACCTTTATCTTGTATCTACCTACCACTTCAGCATTTTATTAAAAATAATAATAATAAAGAGAGAAATGTGGTATCCACATATAAATCAAGTATAAAAATCAAATGAGTATTCATATTTGAACTGACTGTTTAGAGTTCATAATGCATGAGCAAAACCGAAAGTTTCTGTGATGACTGCCCTTGTACTGCTCACCATGTAACTTATTCAATATGTAAGAATTTGTTCTCCATGTAAGAACTTGTTCGTTATGCTTCAGAAGTTTGGAGACTGACGAAAATTAGGCTTTGGGTGGATTAATGATTGTGCATTGAGCATTGACTCCCCTATACAGAATTTTATTGTTGTTAACAACCATTTGATCAATAAATATGAGAGATGCCCTCACAACAACAACAACAAAAAAAATGTACACACTTCCAATTGTAAAATAAATAAGTAACCAGGATGTAATGTATAGCATAAGGAATATAGTAAAATATGGTAACAACTTGATATGGTGATAGCTGGTACCTAGAATTATCATGTATATAAGTGTTGAATCACTGTGTTGTACACCTGAAACTAATGTAATGTAATACTGTGTGTCAACTACCCTTCAATAAAAAATAATTATCTACAAAAAAAAAAACAAAAAACAAAAAACACAGACAGGCTTTGACCACTCACACAGCTGAGGTAAGGTCTGAAGGTGCTGGAGTTGTCTAGGTCTCCAGGACTCTTGAACTGACCAGCAGTTCTCCATTCAAGGACAGAGTTCCACAATGAGGAGAAACTACTGGAAATAGAATAAAAATTAACCAGAACAGAAGCAAAGAGAAGGTCTAGACAAAACCCCTCCTCCTGGAGCCACATTCTATGAGTATAAAAGAAAGAGTGGAAAGATGCCAAATTGCCAAATTCCGCAACAAAAGTGTTCACTTTTCTGGTAACACTTTGTCTTGACTGAGGGGGGTTGCCCCAGAACAAGTGCTCTCTGGATTTGGGGAGACTGAACAATAACAAGGGAACCTGAATGATAGGGGTAAAAGAGTTTATGCCAAGCTTTATTCTCATGGTAGCAGGTCAAGTGTTGGAATCATGTCTGCCTCTGAGGCAGTCTGTGGGCAGCAAGCCTGTCTCTGTCTCTGCCTCCAGGCAGAGCACTGGGCAGAGCTCTTTATGTAATATTGCCAACATTGGCTCATTGCCGACTGGTGTGGAAGCATTAGCCTAGCAGTAGGCCAATTACATCATCAAGTAGTTTAGGGTCAGGTGAGGATCCTAGCATAGGAACTTTCATTCTCCCTACACACTTAAAATCAAGTTTGTTGAGGTATAATTTATGTACACTAAAGTTCACTAATGGGTGAGTTTCTTTGTACTGTATGCTTTTCTTTATTTGCACATTATAAAAATGAATCACAGAATTATGGGACAATGGTGGTGGCATAATGTTTTAATCTCACTGAATTCTCTCACAGAAACAAAACAACTAAACAGCAAAGCTCAAATCCCATCATCAGCATTTCCAGTGATTACAAAATTAGGTAATTGTAAAACAAGCTGCTTGGGGACAAACCACCAATAACTAAGAGACCTGTATGGCATTGCCACTTGTGTGGGAGAGGGCAGAGTGAAACAAAAGGGCATCTGACACACTGGAGAACAGGAAGCCCCCAAAGAGCCAACAGGCATTCACTGGAAAGCACAACAGGCTAATTTGAAAACTAGTTAAAACAGAGACAGGCTTTGACACAGCTGAGGTAAGGTCTGAAGGTGCTGGAGTTGTCTAGGTCTCCAGGACTCTTGAACAGACCAGCAGCGCTCCCTTCGAAGACAGAGCTCCACAATGAGGAGAAACTACTGGAAATAGAATAAAAATTAACCAGAACAGAGGCAAAGAGAAGGTCTAGATAAAAGTGGAGAAGGGGAACAAAGGGAGGAAGCCAGAGAGCAAGCAGCCAAGTTTCTTGAAACATCACACAAAAGCAACAGCAAGAGGGAGCTCTGTGAAGTTCGAAAAGGTATCCTTGGACCACACCTCCTAAAAGTTCAGGAAAACAAATTATTTCCAAAAGACGTGAACCACAGAAAAGGATTGAGGGCAAATCTCATACAAAATTATTTTAAGAAGGAAAAGGGTAAGGAGGAGAATAACGTCCCTCCTGACTGATAATGAAAGCATGACCGACAGGCTGATGAGGGAAACAGACTGTAATCTACTATTTCAAAATGAGCTGAAAGATATCGCGAAAATAATAGAAGAAATAAAAGAACAATATACGTCGGAATTTGAAACATGCAGCTATGAGGTGATAAACTCAGGAGGGAATTGTATATTAAAGAAATACATCTTTTCAGAAATTAAGACTAAACTAGAAGGAATATGAGTGATAAATGCAAAGATAATGCCTTAGGAGAAAGAGAAGATAAATATTTTTAGTTGAAAGTAAGTAAAGAGATATTAAGGATTCAAGAGAATGACAAATACTAAGCATAAGTAAAGAAGATCAGAGGCTCTAACATACAAATAATAGCAGTTCTAAAGAAGAAAATTAAAGCAAGGTAAGAGAAGAAATACCAAAAGCTGTAAATTGAGAGAAAAAAAACCTTATTGAAATAACACACAACTTATAAAAGAACACTGACTCAGATACATGTACATATTACTTTTAGAACTAATAATAAATGGAGATTAGAAGGAAAAGAGTATGGCATAATGGCTGTATGATCTGACAATATGGATATAGTATATTTATTAAAATAGGGGAGGGAAAGAATACAAAAAATATTTTAACTGTTTTTAGAAATGATGTTCTTTCTAATAGTATTGTTATCTGACACTGTTGTATGTGTAATGTGGGATAAAATAATAATCATGGGATATTTTATTCTATAAACCCTTTAATCCTTGAGAAAACAGATTATCTTCTCATTCTGGAAGAAAAGAGATACAGATATAGTATAGACTAGGTTAAGTAAAAGGCCTGTAGCATTTTATTTGAAGTGTAAGTATCAGTATAATCCACATATATACAAACACACGTACACACAGATGTAAAACAAAAATACATATATCTACATGCAATATATATTTTCCTTCTATCTATATCTATCATCTATCTATCATCTATCTATCTATCTATCTATCTATCTATCTATCTATCTATCTATCTATCTATCATCAATTATCATCTATCTATATCACCTTTCTAGATCTTCCTCTTCCCCATTCCTTCTTTTTGCAAACAGTTCAGTCCAAAAGCCATTAGGTGGATCCAGGCAAGGTGGGCATTCATGTGAAGCAGACATGGGTGCATAGCCATGGTGGGCCAGCATAAGATGGACATTTAAGCAGGAAGGCCATAGTGTCAGTGACCTGGAGTGGGCTGTTGGAGTCACAGTAGGATAAACAGGATGTACATTTGGAGAGATATACATTTGGAGAGATAGCTCATATCTTCATGAGGGAATGGTCCAGTGCAGGCTGTTGGAGCTAGAGAAGGGGAGGAGGGTGTTGGTGTATGGGTAGGGCAGTGCAGCAATGGAACACTGAAGAGTACTGAAGCCTGGGAAAGATGTGGAGGGCACTGGCACAGGGACAGAGATGGTAGCAGTGAGGGGAGATAGGTGACACATAAGAGCTCATTTTTAAAAACATATATTTAGGATAAAGCCAGGTTTTTCATTTCAGAAGAGACTTACAAATATAGAAAGGGAGAAAATTACAGTATACCCAGTGGTGCTGGGTTGGAATTGGATATATTGGTGTAAATGCCACCTCAATAAGTAATGAGTTCACCAAGGGGCCAAAGCTTGGTTTCCAAATGCTAGTCTCCTCTTAAAGGAATCAAGACTTCTTGGAGAAATGACTGACTCCAGGGCTGGTGTGGAGAAGTATCAGATGATCTTGGAACATTTTGTTTTGCCAGAATGCAATGATGGGCTCAAATCATGTTAAAGGGGCCCAGAAGTCAGCTTCAAAGGGTTCTCACTAGCCAAATCTGGAATGATCTGAGCATCAAAATGAATAACGTTTAAATCCATGAGTTAAAGAAAATGCAAAAAATTCCTAACTGGTCACATTTAGATAATCATAGGGGCAAAAGCATCTTAAAAGTCATTAGAAAGAAAGAATTAAACACTTATCCTGTATTTCCTATATCAAGGTAACACTAGGTAACCACAAAGTAAATGACAGAAAGTGCCTTTTTATGGAAATACTCAAGCTAGTGAATGAAAATGAAATTATAGAATTAGAATATCATTATTTTGCAACAACAAATGAATAGCTGTATAGAAACAATTGTTAACATCACAAAAAAAGACAACCAGACACTGGGTCTCCTGATGAAAGAATATAGCACTGTCTATAGTCTTGTTGTCCAGCTTGAGTCTGACAGGGCCTCTGGACTGAGCTACCCACATGTAGGAAAAACAGAGGACAGAGGAACATATTAGTATAAAATCAACAAAACTTAGATTGTGAAATAATTACTCTCAGAGAGAACCAAGATGGAGGCGTGAGTAGAGCAGTGGAAATCTCCTCCCAAAACCATATATATTTTTGAAAATACAACAAATACAACTAATCCTAAAAGAGAGACCAGAAGACACAGGACAACATCCAGACTACATCTACACCCATGAGAACCCAGCAGCTGGCAAAGGGGGTAAGATACAAGCTGCGGACAGGAGGAACCCGAGCATCCTTCACCCCAGCTCCCAGTGGGAGGAGAGGAGTCAGAGTGGGGAGGGAGAGGGAGTCCAGGACTGCTGAACACCCAGCCCCAGCCATCCGTACCGGAGCGCAGACACAGTGGGTGCATGGAGTGCTGGAAACTAGGGTAACAGGACAGTAAGACCGGTGAGTGGGTCCCTGCAGCTGGCGCACCCAGGAAAAAGAAAAGCAAGTGCTTTTTGAAAGTCTTAAAGGGACAGGGACCCCACAGATGGATGGAAGTGCCCCGGGACACTTAGCCCAGCAGCTGGGAATCACAGGGAACTCTGGGCACCTGAACCCCTGCAACACAGCGTGGAGACCCCTCACCACGATAAACAGCCTCCCGCCTGTTCCCCCTCCAACGCGGCTCTGCCATATTAGAGAAGCAGCCTGAGGCTGGCCACGCCCACAGCAACTGCAACGCTAAACTCCATAGCGGCCCGGCAAGATCAGAAGCCCCGTCTGCACACAGCTGCCCAGCACAAGCCGCTAGAGGCTGCTGTTCTCCCAGGAGAGGAAGGCCACAAACTGGCAAGAAGGGACTTTCTCTTACCCAACACATGCACCAGCTCCCCACAAATATATCTGTCGCCATGAAAAGGCAGAAGAAATTGATACAGACCAAGAACACAGAGACAAACCCTGAGAAGGAGATAGCCCTAACCAGTCTTACTGAAAAAGAATTAAAAATAAAGCTCATAACCATGCTTATGGAGCTGCAGAGAAATATGCAAGAGCTAAGGGATGATGTCAGGAAGGACATTACAGAAATGAAACAATCTCTGGAAGGATTTATAAACAGAATGGATGAGATGCAAGAGGCCATTGATGGAATAGAAACAAGAGAACAGGAACGCATAGAAGCTGATGCAGAGAGAGACAAAAGGATCTCCAGGAATGAAACAATATTAAGAGAATTGTGTGACCAATCCAAAAGGAACAATATCTACATTATAGGGGTACCAGAAGAAGAAGAAGAGAGAAAAAGGGATAGAAAGTGTATTTGAAGAAATAATTGCTGAAAACTTTCCCAAACTGGGGAAGGAAATAATCGATCAGACCATGGAAGTGTACAGAACTCCCAACAGAAAGGACCCAAGGAGGACAACACCAAGACACATAATAATTAAAATGGCAAAGATTAAGGACAAGGACAGAGTTTTAAAGGCAGCTAGAGAGAGGAAAAAGGTCACCTACAAAGGAAAACCCATCAGGCTATCATCAGACTTCTCAACAGAAACCTTACAGGCCAGAAGACAATGGCATGATATATTTAATGCAATGAAACAGAAGGGCCTTGAACCAAGAATACTGTATCCAGCACGACTATCATTTAAATACGAAGGAGGGATTAAACAATTCCAAGAAAAGCAAAAGTTGAGGGAATTTGCCTCCCACAAACCACCTCTACGTGGTATTTTAGAGGGACTGCTCTAAATGGGAGCACTCCTAAGACTAAACAGATGTCTCCAGAGAAAATAAAATCACAGCAAAGAAAGCAGACCAACCAAATACTAACTAAAGGCAAAAAATAAAACCAACTACCCACAAAAACAGTTAAAGGAAGCACAAAAGAGCACAGAATAAAACAACCAACATATAAGGAACAGAGGAGGAGGAATAAGAAGGGAGAAAAATAAAGAATGACCAGACTAGTGTTTAAAATAGCTCAATAAGTGAGTTAAGTTAGACAGTAAGATACTAAAGAAGCTAACCCTGAACCTTTGGCAACCATGAATCTAAAGCCTGCAATGGCAATAAGTACATATCTTTCAATAATCACCCTAAATGTAAATGGACTGAATGCACCAATCAAAAGACACAGAATAATAGAATGGATAAAAAAGCAAGACCCATCTCTATGCTGCTTACAAGAGACTCACCTCAAACCCAAAGACTATAGGAACAAAAAAAGACTGAAGGAACAAAACAGCAGCAGAATCATAGAACCCAAGAATGGACTATCAGTTACCAAAAGGAAAGGGACTGGGGAGAAATGGAATGAACGGAGGGATAAGGGTGGCAAAAAAGAAAGGGGACATTATGATTAGCATGTTTAATGTGGGGGGGGGCATGGGGAGGGCTGTGCAACACAGAGAAGACAAGTAGTGATTCTACAGCATCTTACTACGCTGATGGACAGTACTGGAATGGGGTTTGTGGGGGGGGATTTGGTGAAGGGGGGACCCTAGTAAACATAATATTCTTCATGTAATTGTAGATTAATGACAACAAAATAAATTGATTAATTAATTTAAAAAAAACTTAGATTGTGGGCAGAAGATAAGATGCACAGGTCAGATATCCTGGGGTCTTCAACAGATAAATTGTTATGAAAAGAGAGGGATGGAAGAAGAAATGTGTAGATTTAGAAGCTCAATTTGTCAAATCAAATAAATGGGAAAGACTGAAGTATAGTGTCCAAGGAAGCACAATTTGTTGATAAAATTATAAAGAAATGCAAGGGAGTGATTATCATAAAAGTCAGGATAGTGGCTACTTTTTAGGGGAGGAAGAAAATTGTGATTGGGACTGGGGTAGCTGGAGAACTTCCATTTTTTGATCTAGGTGGTAGCTTCAAGGATATTTGCTCAAAAAATTAATTTTGTGTGATCTTCTGCATATATGTTTTACTTTTCAATTATAAAGGTAGAAAAACAAATATGAACTTCTGATTCCAAATGTGGTATAGACATATCTACACCCTAATCCCTGGAACTCGTGAATGTTACCTTCTTTGCAAAAAGGATTTTTGTAGATGTAATTAAATTAAAGGCATTTGGATGAAAAGATTATAATAAAATATCTGGATGGGTCCTTGTCTCACTTGAGGGGGACAGGTCCATTCTGGATTTGGTGAGACCTAAAAATGACAACAGAACTGTTCTTGGGGTAAGGGGGTTTATACTCATATTTATTCTCATGGTGGCAGATCAAGCATTAGAATCCCATCTGCCTCCAGGGCAGTCTGCATGGAGTAAGCCAGTCTCTGCCTCTGGGACCCTCTGCTGCCTCACAGCCCTAAAGCACTGGGTTGAACTCTTTATATAGAGTCATATATTATATGCTCACTGCCAACAGGTATGCATGCATGCACCTGTGAGCATTTCATGTGCACAGTGGGCAAGTATATCAGGGTCAGATGAGGATCCTCGCCATAGGAACTTCCATTTTCCCAGCAGTCTTAAATGTATTCACAAGTGTTCTTATAAGACAAAAGAAGAGTGGGATTTGATCTAGAGGAGTTGGTGATGTGAAGATGAAAGCAAAGAGTGGATGATGTACCCACAAGTCAAAGAACACCATGTAATACCAAGACCCACGAGAAGCTAGAAGAGACAAGGAGTGAATTCTTCTCCAGATCCACCAGGAGCATGGCCCTGTTGGTGCCTTGATTTGAGAGAATGAATTTCTCTTTGTTTTAAGGCAGTAAGATTGTGGTTATTTGTTACAGCATCCAAAGGAAACTAACACACCAGGTAACTGTAGGTCATAGCAGGTCAGTCCTCCTACTGCAATAAGCAGCAGTTAGATAAATTACAAAAACATATTTTTAAAAAAGGTACCAAAGTTCAGTGGAAGAAATGAGGACTAGATTAACTAAAATTCCAGAGATGGGACAACTTTTCTGAGGTGAGCTGAGCACAGGATGAGACTCGGGCTTAATCCAGGTAGAATGCCTCTGACTGGGGAAGAAAAATCACTAAAGTTTTAGGTGGTCATCCAAAGCTGGGGTGACACGTTTAGGAGCCTCTAACAATGGCCAGTTTATCCATGGAACATTTGCTGAATCCTTGGAATGTGCAAGAGGCTGCAAAGTCAGGCTAAAAGCTTCTAACAAACAGACTGAATCTCCCACAGCCTGGCATTATTGATTAGGAAATGAAGACCTGCTTGAAGCAGGGGAAGAAGAGTCATAACTACTCAACTGGTCACTTCAAGATTTGGCCAGACTTTGAGGCTGCACAGAGCTAGTTCAATCTTCTTCAGTATTTCAGGGCTAAGGAGGTGAATAGTTGCCTAGTTTTCAGTCAGAAGATTGTGAGGAACCTGTCCAAAGAATATATTGCTGAGATAGCACCCCAACACTGACATAGTCCAATCCCTGACTAGATCGAGGTGACCAGCCCCTCACCCTATTTTCCCTTTGGTAGAAAAGAACATGATACAGAGACTCTAGAGTTATATATAATTTCTGGTAAATAATAAAAAAAAGATTAAATTTGCAAAAAGATAAGAGACATGACCAAAATGAAAAGAAAAGAAGAAGGAAAGAAGACCCATAGATAATCAAGATTTTAGAGTCAGTATAAAAGAATGTAAAAGTAACCATGCTTAATATGTCAAGGAAAATACTGGAAATGATGGACAGATAGATGAAAATATGGATAATTTAAACAGAGAACTGGAATCTATAAAGTAAAAGTCAAAAGAACATTCTAGAACTGAAAAAAATACAAAATCTGAAATGAAGAATTTAGTGTAAGGGGTTAACAGCAGATTGGGCATATCAGAGCAGAAGATCAGTGAATTCGAAGGCAGGTCAATAGAAAATACTTATACTGAAGTACAGAGATAAAAAGTAATGAAAAAAATAAATAAAAAGTAGGCAGGACATGCTCAAATATCTGGAACTGGAGTCTTAAAAGGAGAAAAGAGAAAATTGGATAAAAGCAGTATTAGAAGAGATAATGGCTGAGAATTTTCCTAACCTAATTAAAGACATCAACCCACAGATTCAAGAAGTTCAGTGCAATACAAATAAAACCATACTTAGGTATGTCCTAGTAACACTGTGGAACATCAAAGGCACTGCTGAACATCCTAAAGGAAGTCAGAAGTAGAAAATCCACATTAACTTCAAAGAAACAACAGTATGACAAACAGGTGACTTCCCAAAACAATGAATGGAAGACAGAAGACAGTGAAACAATATTTTGACATTCCAAAAGAAAATAGCTGTCAATCCAGATTTCTATCTCAAAGGGAAAACATGCCACAGAAATAAAAGTTTAACAAAGGAAGTTTTACCAAAACAATTTGAAAAGGAATAATAAAGTTGGAGGTCTTAAATGTCCTGATTTCAAAGCTTACTATAAATCTACAGTAATCAGAGTTGGATTCAAGATGGCAGTGTGAGAGGTGAGACAGAAGCTTCCTCCTAATACAGCATATAATATGAAAATATAATTAATACAACTAATCATGAAAGAGCAACAGGAAAGAGGACTGCACCAGACTGCATACACCTGGAGAAAAGAGCAGACCTCACAGAACAGGGTAATGTACCAAAGCTGTGGCCTGGCAGGACCCAAGCCCTCCCCCCACCACAGCTCACTGGTGGGAGTAAGAGAAAAGGAGCAGGGAGTGGAGGCCTGGGACTGCTGAATACCTATCTCTGGAGATCTGCTCTGGGAGCACAAACCTACACTTCATGATGCTTTCATGATACTCTTCTGATTACAGAGTTGGAAAGATGGGGCAGGCAGAGTTCCTGGGGAGACTGGGATTCTGGCCTCTTGTGAAAAGCAGGGATCCATACCCAGCTACTCTGGGACAAAAGTTTATACCTGTGTGCTCGGCCCATTGGTTCAGGCAGTGGAGGCAGGCATAGCAGCCGGGGAGCAGGAAACAGCTCTCTCCTCTGCCCAGGCACCAATTCCACTCCCCTGCAACCCCTGACATTGCTTCAGGGGCTGAGCAGCTCCAGAGAGTAGAGCTTCTGGACCCTAGAGGGCGCCATATACAAATATGAAATGCCAAAGGAACCTGGAACAGAGTAAAATTATTAATATAACTCCAGAGAAAGGCTTAAATGACATGGACCTCATGACTCTTCCTGAAAGGGAGTTCAAAATAAAATCATCAACATACTAATGGAGGTACAGAAAGATATCCAAGAACTCAGGAATGAATTCTGGTCAGAGATCCAATTGTTGAAGAGCACAATGGAGGGTATTCAAAGGAGGTTGGATACAGTGGAGGAGACGATAAATAAAATTGAAACTAGAGAAGAGGAATACAAAGAAGCTGGGGCACAGAGAGAAAAAAGGATCTCTAAGAATGAAAGAATATTGAGAGAACTGTGTGACCAATCCAAGCAGAACAATATTTGCATTATAGGGATAACAGAAGAAGAAGAAGAGAGAGAAAGGGATAGAAAGTGTCTTTGAGGAGGTAGTTGCTGAAAACTTCCCCAATCTGGGGAAGGAGATAGTCTCTCAGGCCATGGAGCTCCACAGATCTCGCAACACAAGGGACCCAAGGAAGACAACACCAAGACATATAGTAATTAAAATGGCAAAGATCAAGAATAAGGACAGACTATTAAAAGCAGCCAGAGACAGAAATAAGATCATATACAAAGGAAAGCCCATCAGGCTAACATCAGACTTCTCAGCAGAAACCCTACAGGCCAGAGGGGAGTAGCATGATGTATTTAATGCAATGAAGCAGAAGGGCCTGGAAACAAGATTACTTTATCTGGGAAGATTATCATTTAAATTTGAAGGAGAGATTAAACAATTTCCAGATAAGCAAAAGCTGAGAGAATTTAGTTTCCACACACAATCTCTATAGTTTATTTTGGAGGGACTGCTATAGATGGAAGTGTTCCTAAGGTTTAATAGCTGTCAACAGAGGAAATAAAACCACAGTAAAGAAAGCAGAACAGCTAATTACTAAGCAAATGCAAAATTAAATTAACTAACCCCAGAGTCAATCAAGGGATAGACAAACAGTACAGAATATGATACCTAATATATAAAGCATGGAGAAAGAAGAAAAAGGAGGAGAAAAAAAAGAACATTGAGATTGTATTTGTAATAGCATATTAAGTGAGTTAAGTTAGACCCTTAGATAGTAAGGAAGTTAACCTTGAACCTTTGGTAACCACGAATCTAAAGTCTGTGATGGCAGTAAGTACATACCTATCAATAATCACACTAAATGTAAATGGACTGAATGCACCAATCAAAAGACAAAGAGTCACTGAATGGATAAAAAAACAAGACCCATCTATGTGTTGCTTACAAGAGACTCACTTTAAACCCAAAGACATATACAGACTAAAAGTGAAGGGATGGAAAAGGATATTTCATGCAACTAATAGAAAAAAGCAGGAGTTGCAGTACTTGTATCAGACAAAATAGACTTCAAAACAAAGAAAGTCACAAGAGACAAAGAAGGACATTCCATAATGATAAAGGGGTCAATCCAACAAGAAGATATAACCATTATAAATATCTATGCTCCCAACACAGGAGCACCTACGTATGTGAAACAAATAGTAGCAGAATTAAAAGAGGAAATAGAATGCAATGCATTCATTCTAGGAAACTTCAACACTCCACTCACTGTGAGGGACAGATCAACCAGACAGAAAATAAGTAAGGACATAGAAGCACTGAACAACACATTAGAACAGATGGACCTGACAGACATCGACAGAACTCTACATCCAAATGCAGCACAGTACAGATTCTTCTCAAGTGCACATGGAACATTTTCAAGAATAGATCATATACTAGGCCACAAAAAGAGCCTCAGTAAATTTAAAAAGTTTGAAATTGTACCAATCAGTTCATTAGACCACAAAGGTATGAAACTAGAAATAAATTATGCAAAGAAAATGAAAACAATCCCAGAAACACGTGGAGGCTTCACAACATGCTCCTAAATAACCAGTGGATCAATGACGAAATAAAAACAGAGATCAAGCAATATAAGGAGACAAATGACAACATCAATTCGACACCAAAAAATCTGTGGGATGCAGCCAAGGCTGCGCTAAGAGGAAAGTATATTGCAATACAGCCCTACCTCAGGAAAGAAGAATCCCATATAAGCAGTCTAAACTCTCAATTAATGAAACTAGAAAAAGAAGAACAAATGAGGCCCAAAGTCAGTAGAAGGAGGGAAATAATAAAGATTAGAGCAGAAATAAATAAAATCAAGAAGAATAAAACAATAGAAAGAATCAATGAAAGCAAGAGCTGGTTCTCTGTGAAAATAAACAAAATAGATAAACCCCTGGCCAGAGTTATCAAGAAAAAAAAAAGAGTCTATACACATAAACAGAATCAGAAATGAGAAATGAAAAATCACTATGGACACCACAGAAATACAAAGAATTATTAGAGAATACTATGAAAAATTATATGCAAACAAACTGTGTAACCTGGAAGAAACTGACAACTCTATAGAAAAATACAACCTTCCAAGACTGACCAAGGAAGAAACAGAAAATCTGAACAGACCAATTACCAGCCATGAAATGGAACTGGTAATCAAAAAACTGTCTAAGAACAAAACCCCTGGACCAGATGGCTTCACTGCTGAATTTTATCAATAATTTAGCGAAGACCTAATACCCATCCTCCTTAAAGTTTTCCAAAGAGCAGAAGAAGACAGAATACTTCTAAACTCATTCTATGACTCTATGACATCACTCTAAAACCAAACCCAGGCAAAGACACCACAAAAAAAGAAAATTACAGACCAACATCCCTGATGAACATAGAAGCAAAAATGCTCAACAAAATATAGGTATACCAAGTTCAGAAACACATCAAAAAGGTCATCCATCATGAACAAGTAGGATTTATTCCAGACATGCAAGGATGGTACAACATTTGAAAATCCATCAACATCATCCACAACATCAACAAAAAGGATAAAAACCACACAATCATCTCCATAGACAATGAAAAAGCATTTGACAAAATTCAACATCCATTCATGATAAAAACTATCAACAAAATAGGTATAGAGGACAAGTACCTTAACATAATAAAGGCCATATATGACAAATCCACAGCCAACATCATATTTAATAGCGACAAGCTGAAAGCTTTTCCCCTAAGATTGGGAACAAGACAAGGATGCCCACTCTCCCCACTTCTATTATAGTACCAGAGGTCCTAGCCATGGCAATCAGACAACACAAAGAAATAAAAGGCATCCAGATTGGCAAGGGAGAAGTCAAACTGTCCCTCTTTGCAGATGACATGATAGTGTATATAAAAAACCCTAAAGAATCCAACCCCTAAACTACTAGATCTATTATCTGAGTTCAGCAAAGTTGCAGGATACAAAATTAATACACAGAAATCTGTGGCATTCTTATACACTAACAATGAACTAACAGGTAGATAAATCAAGAAAACAATTCCATTCACATTTGCACCAAAAAGAATAAAATACCTAGGAATAAACCTAAAAAGGAAGTGAAAGACCTATACCCTGAAAACTACAAGACACTCCTAAGAGAAATTAAAGAAGATACCAATAAATGGAAACACCACCCATGCTCATGGATAGGAAGAATTAATATTGTCAAAATGGCTATCCTGCCTAATGTAATCTACAGATTCAATGCAATCCCTATCAAAATACCAACAGCATTCTTCAACAAACCAGAGAAAATCATTCTAAAATTCATATGGAACCACAAAAGACCTCGAATAGCCAAAGCAATTCTGAGAAGGAAGAATAAAGTTGGGGGCATTACACTCCCCAACTTCAAGCTCTACTACAAAGCCACGGTAACCAAGACAATTTGGTACTGGCACAAGAACAGATCCATAGACCAATGGAACAGACTGGAGAGCCCATATATAAACCCTACCACATATGGTCAATTAATATATAATAAAGGAGCAATGGATATACAATGGGGAAATGACAGCCTCTTCAACAGCTGGTGTTGGCAAAACTGGACAGCTACATGCAAAAGAATAAAACTGGATTATTGTTTAACCATACACACAAAAGTAAACTTGAAAATGGTCAAATACTTGAACATAAGTCATGAAACCATAAAACACTGAGAAGATAACATAGGCAAACATATCCTGAATATAAGCATGAGCAACTTCTTCCTGAATGCATCTCCTTGAGCAAGGGAAACAAAAGCAGAAATGAACTCATGGGACTACATCAAACTAAAAAGTTACTGTACAGCAAAGAACACCATCCACAGAACAAAAAGGCATCCTACAGTATGGGAGAATATATTTGCAAACGACATATCTGACAAGGGATTAACATCCAAAATATATAAAGAACTTACATGCCTCAATACCCAAAAAGCAAATAACCCAATTAAAAAATGGGCAGAGGATATGAAGAGACATTTCTCCAAAGAAGAAATTCAGATGGCCAAGAGTCACATGAAAAGATGCTCATCATCACTAATCATCAGGGAAATTAAAATTAAAACCACAATGAGATATCACCTCACACCAGTAAGGATGGCCAGCATTGAGAAGACTAAGAACAACAAATGCTGGGGAGGATGCAGAGAAAGGGGAACCCTCCTACACTGCTGATGGGAATGTAAGCTAGCTCAGTTATTGTGGAAAGCAATATGGAGGTTTGTCAAAAAACTAAAAATAGAAATACCATTTCACCCAGGAATCCCACTCCTTGGAATTTACCCAAAGAATACAACCTCTCATATTCAAAAAGACATATGCACCCCTATGTTTATTGCAGCACTTTTTACAATAGCCAAGATATGGAAGCAACCTAAGTGTCCATCAGTAGATGAATGGATAAAGGATATGTGGTACATATACACAATGGAATACTATTTGGCCATAAGAAAGAAACAAATTCTACCATTTGCAACAACATGGATGGAGCTGGAGGTCATTATGCTCAATGAAATGAACCAGGTGGAGAAAGACAAGTGCCAAATGATTTCCCTCATTTGTAGAGTTTAACAATGAGGCAAAACTGAAGGAACAAAATAGCAGCAGACTCAGAGACTCCAAGAAGGGACTAGTGGTTACCAAAGAGGAGGGGTGGGGTAGGGTGGGTGGGGAGGGATGGAGAAGGGGACTGAGGGGTATTATGTTTACTACACATGGTGTGGGGTATCATGGGGAGAACAGTGTAGCACAGAGAAGGGACATAGTGGATCTGTGGCACCTTACTACACTGACGGAGATTGACTACATTGGGGTATGGGTGGGGACTCGATAATATGGGTAAATGTAGTAACCACATTGCTTTATCATGTGAAAACTTCATAAGAGTGTATATCAATTATACCTTAATAAAAATAAATATTTAAATAAATAAAATAAAGGAAATAAAGCTGCATGAATAAGGGGGAAAAAAATCCTAAAGAACTTACTTTGAAAGTACTAGATCTAATATCTGAATTCCTCAAATTTGTAGGATACAAAATTAATACACAGAAATCTGTGGCATTCCTATACACTAACAATGAACTAGCAGAAAGAGAAATCAGGAAAACAATTCCATTCACAATTGCATCAAAATGAATAAACTACCTAGGAATAAAACTAACCAAGGAAGTGAAAGACCTATTCCCTGAAAACTACAAGACACTCTTAAGAGAAATTAAAGAGGTCACTAACAAATGGAAACTCATCCCATGCTCCTGGCTAGGAAGAATTAATATAATCAAAATAGCCTTTCTGCCCAAAGCAATATGCAGATTCGATGCAATCCCTGTCAAATTACCAACAGTATTCTTCAATGAACTGGAACAAATAGTTCAAAAATTCATATGGAACCACCAAAGATCCCGAATAAACAAAGCAATCCTGAGAACGAAGAATAAAGTGGGGGGGATCTCGCTCCCCAAGTTCAAGCTCTACTACAAAGCCACAGTAATCAAGACAATTTGGTACTGGCAGAAGAACAGAGCTACAGACCAGTGGAACAGAATAGAGACTCCAGACATTAACCCAAACATATATGGCCAATTAATATAAGATAAAGGAGCCATGGACATACAATGGGGAAATGACAGTCTCTTCAACAGATGGTGCTGGCAAAACTGGACAGCTACATGTAAGAGAATGAAACTGGATCACTGTCTAACCCCATACACAAAAGTAAATTCGAAATGGATCAAAGACCTGAATGTAAGTCATGAAACCATAAAACTCTTAGAAAAAAACATAGGCAAAAATCTCATGGACATAAACATGAGTGACTTCTTCATGAAAATATCTCCCTAGGCAAGGGAAACAAAGGCAAAAATGAACAAGTGGGACTATATCAAGCTAAAAAGATTCTGTACCCCAAAGGACACCATCAATAGACCAAAAAGGTATCCTACAGTATGGGAGAATATATTCATAAATGACAGATCCGATAAAGGATTGACACCCAAAATATATAAAGAGCTCACACACTTCAACAAACAAATAGCAAATAATCCAATTAAAAAATGGGCAGAGGAGCTGAATAGACAGTTCTCTAAAGAAGAATTTCAGATGGCCAACAGACACATGAAAAGATGCTCCACATCGCTAATCATCAGAGAAATGCAAATTAAAACCACAATGAGATATCATCTCACACCAGTAAGGATGGCTACCATCCAAAAGACAAACAACAACAAGTGTTGCAAGGTTGTGGAGAAAGGGGAACCCTCCTACACTGCTGGTGGGAATGTAAATTAGTTCAACCACTGTGGGAAGCAGTATGGAGGTTCCTCAGAATGCTCAAAATAGAAATACCATTTGACCCAGGAATTCCACTTCTAGGAATTTACCCTAAGAATGCAGCACTCCAGTTTGAAAAAGACAGATGCACCCCTATGTTTATCGCTGCACTATTTACAATAGCCAAGGTATGGAAGCAACCTAAATGTCCATCAGTAGATGAATGGGTAAAGAAGATGTGGTATATATACAGAATGGAATATTACTAAGACATAAGAAAAAACAGATCCTACCATTCGCAACAACATGGATGGAGCTAGAGAGTATTATGCTCAGTGAAATAAGCCAGGCGGAGAAAGACAAGTACCAAATGATTTCACTCATCTGTGGAGTATAAGAACAAAGGAAAACTGAAGGTATAAAAGAGCAGCAGAATCACAGAACCCAAGAATGGACTAGCAGTTACCAAAGGGAAAGGAACTGGGGAGGATGGGTGGGAAGGGAGGGATAAGAGTGGGGAAAAAGAAAGAGGACATTACGATTAGCATGTATAGTGTGTAGGGGGCATGGGGAGGGCTGTGCAACACAGAGAAAACAAGTAGTGATTTTACAGCATCTTACTACACAGGTGGACAGTGACTGTGAAGGGGTATGTGGGGGGGACTTGGTGAAGGTGGGAGCCTAGTAAACATAATGTTCTTTATGTACTTGTTGATTAATGATAAAAAAAAAAGAATAAAATACCTAGGAATAAACCTTACTGAGGAAGTGAAAGGCCTATACTCTGAAAACTGCAAGACATTCATGAGAGAAATTAAAGAAGATACCAATAAATGGAAACACATCCCATGCTCATGGATAGGAAGAATTAATATTGTCAAAATGGCCATCCTGCATAAAGCAATCTATAGATTCAATGCAATCCCTTTCAAAATACCCATAGCATTCCTCAATGAACTTGAGCAAATCATTCTAAAATTCATATGGAACCACAAAAGACCCCAAATAGCCAAAGCAATTCTGAGAAGGAAGAATAAAGCGGAGGGAATTATGCTCCCTGACTTCAAGCTCTACTACAAAGCCACAGTAATCAAGACGATTTGGTACAGGCAAAAGAACAGATCCATAAACAAATGGAACAGACTAGAGAGCCCAGATATAAACCCAAGTATATATGGTCAATTAGTGTACAATAAAGGAGTCATGGATATACAATGGGGAAATGACAGCCTCTTCAACAGCTGGTGTTGGAAAACTGTACAGCTACCTGGAAGAGAATGAGACTGGGTTTATTGTCTAACCCCATACACAAAAGTAAACTTGAAATGGATGAAAGACCTGAATGAAAGTCATGAAACCATAAAAGTCTTAGAAAAAAACATAGGCAAAAATCTCTTGGAAATAAACATGAACAACTTCTTCATGAACATATCTTCCCAGGCAAGGGAAAGAAAAGCAAAAATGAAGAAGTGGGACCATATCAGACTAAAAAGCTTCTGTACAGCAAAGGACACCATCAGTAGAACAAAAAGACATCCTGCAGTATGGGAGAATATATTCATAAATGACATATCCGATAAAGGGTTGACATCCAAATTATATAAAGAGCTCACACACCTCAACAAACAAAATGCAAATAAGCCAATTAAAAAATGGGCAGAGGAGCTAAACAGACACTTCTCCAAAGAAGAAATTCAGATGGCCAACAGGCACATGAAAAGATGCTCCGCATCCCTAATATTCAGAGAAATGAAAATTAAAAGCACAATGAGATATCACCTTATACCAGTACGGATGGCCATCATCCAAAAGACAAACAACAACAAATGTTGGCGAGGCTGTGGAGAAAGGGGAACCCTCCTACACTGCTGGTGGGAATGTAAATTAGTTCAACCATTATGGAAAGCAGTATGGAGGTTCCTCAAAAAACTAAAAATAGAAATACCATTTGACTCAGGAATTCCACCCCTAGGAATTTACCTTAAGAATGCAGCAGCCCAGTTTGAAAAAGACATATGCACCCCTAGGTTTATTGCAGCAGTATTTACAATAGCCAAGAAATGGATGCAACCTAAGTGTCCATCAGTAGATGAATGGATAAAAATGTGGTACATATATACTATGGAATATTATTCAGTCGTAAGAAGAAAACAAATCCTACTGTTTGCAACAACATGGATGGAACTAGAAGGTATTATGCTCAGTGAAATAAGCTGGGTGGAGAAAGACAAGTATCATACGATTTCACTCATCTGTGGAATATAAGAACAAAGCAAAAACTGAAGGAACAAAACAGCAGCAGACTCACAGAACCCAAGAATGGACTAATAGTTACCAAAGGGAAAGGGCCTGGAGAAGATGGGTGAGAAGGGAGAGATAAGCGGGAAAAAGGGGCATCATGATTAGCACATTTAATGTAGGGGGGACACGGGGAAGGCAGTATAACCGAGAGAAGACAAGTAGTGTCTCTATAGCATCTTTCTATGCTGATGGACAGTGACTGTAATGGGGTATGTGGTGGGGACTTGATAATAGGGGGAGTCTAGTAACCCTAATGCTTTCATGTAATTGTACATTAATGATAGGAAAATAAAAATAAATTTAAAAATTTTAAAAACTACAGTAATCAACATAGTCTGGTACTGTGATAAAGACAGACTTATAGTGTAATGGAATAAAATGGAGAAGTGAGAATTAAACCCTCACACATAGGATCATTGATTTTCACAATTGGTACCAAGACCACACAGTGTGGTTCTTGCTCGTGAAGCCGAAGAATGAGCTTCACAAACACTCAAGGTAGGAGAGCAAGGTAACAGGCTTTTATTTAGAAATAAAGTGAGAGAATAGAGCTCTTGGCTCACGCTAAGAGGGGACAAGAGAGCCCGTAGTGGTGCGTTGTCTAGGGGGTTTTATTGGCAGTTGAGGATTTTTCAAGAACATGAAAAAAATTTAGGGGTGTGGACTTGCATCACCTGCCCTGTCCTCAAGGTGAGCTGGGTCACAGTCTGATTGTTAGGGCTGACAGCGGAGTCACGGGTTATGCTGATACCCTTGCGGAACACTCAAACATTCTAGGCTAAGTTGCTTCTGGCCTTTTGATTTTCAGCTGATCTCACTGAAGATGTCTATATTCTTAGGTATCTTTCTCTAGAGAATTAGTGTGATTTTGACTTTGCATAATGCTTAACAGAGTTTTAATGGGGACTTCTTTGCCCATTGTTACATTGCTCTGACTGTAAATATTCCACCTTGCTTTACTTGGAGGCTCTCACCCTACTCTGACTACACACATGGTCACTGTCTCATTCCCCCCTCTACTGTCTACAGCTGCTGCTAGGGAAAGGGGGTGATGACCGCTCTGGCTGCTTCATGCTGAGAAGGGGCACAGTAAAGGGTGCAGTTAGGTCTCTATCAGTGGTTATTCGAGAGAGCCTCGGAAGATGGGCACTTCTATTCTAGGTTCTATTTCTATTACTATTTGCAGTTTTGTGGCTTCTAGGCAAAATAGAACTAATTGTGTTATTAGGTTAAGTAGTAACATCTGGAGTTGGATTTTTTATTTTGGAAGGACAAACTTGATGAAATTATGAATGCATGTTTGAATATGAGCATTAGAAATAGTAAAACTTTAATTGCAACGATAGGAGAAAACTAAAACATTTGGAAAATCATAGCTAGATATTTTGAAGAAATTAGAATTCTGGCTCTATATGTCTCAATGACTAGTACTAGGATTTAGTATGGGTAAGGCTGCATTATTGAAACAATACTTTTCTCTAAAATCACTCTCACTTTTATTAGAAGTAACTAGATTAAGAAAATAATTAACACTTGGCTTGATTACTTGCATAAGTGCAGTAAGAAGAGCAATTGATTACACAGGCTTTTTTAAATGTGCTTTGCTGGAACTTTTTATAAGGAATTTCAGATTGGACTTTCAAAGGCCTCTTGAGGCCAGAAAGCCAAGCCCGACTTGCCATCAGGTTTTGCCTGCAGTACCTGTAGATTTGGGCAAATTCCTCTTTTCTTGAGTTCCTCAAGACATTCTGAGGTTCTTGTACCTGCCAGGAAGTGACCTTCCTTACTCACCTGGTAAGGCTGCTGGGAACCCTGTAAGCAAGGTACCAGGCCAGTTCTTCTAAGGGGTTTTTTTGGCTCTATAATGTCAGCCTTAGTTCCTTAAAGCTGTTCATATCTGAGTTTACGCACGTGTCTCTCAGGTATGACATTCCAGTCCAAGACTTAGTAGAATAACTTGTGTTTTTAATTGGTCCTCTTACAAGGAAAGCAGGTTTTTATTGAAATTATGCAAATAAACATACTGCTATGAAATATGAAAATAGTCACTGAAAGTTTTTAAATTTTGGAGGGATCAGGTAGAGAGAAAGATAAGTTTCAATTCTGCTTATAAAGATTAGTCAGTTAATAAACTGTTGTCAGCTTAAGAGAAAAAGCTTAAAACACTTTATCAGCAACATTTGAAACAAAAAGCTACAAAATCATTTTCTTTAGTTTACTTAATTCTATGTAACCAATACCTGTTCTGCTCAAATCTAGTTCTTTACTAGTTTAGGAGTAATAAAACAGTGACTATAAATGACAAAAGACTTACAAATGACAATGGTTAAAGATCTGATGAGAGCTTACTACAAGACAGTTGACATAAGGAAATTCAGAAATTTCTGTATTACAAAACATTTGGTAACAGAGTTTAGCATCATTCCCTTTGACAGTGCTTTCCAGGTAATTATATATCAGATAAAAAAGCCAAATTAGCAAAATAACTTTCCTCAATGAGAAAAAATTCTTCTGACATGTTTTAGGGGCTTTTTGGAAAATATCAGAGTTAACTAGCGGTAAAAGCACTTTTTTGAATTTGATTTTGGGAAGTTGTCAGAAGAAAGTTTCTTTGGCACTTGCTTAAATAGGATTATAGGTTGCCATGAAGCAATACTTATCTGTTTAACTAGGATGACAACAAAATACTTCAAAGGCAAATAAAGAAGGTTACACGGTTGTTAGCAAAGTTTAGCTTTTAGTCTTAATATTAAGATTTCATTTTCTTGAATACTCTGGCAACTCATTGAGACTGTAAATATGAGAAACTGCTTTGATAAAACAATTAGAGAACTCTTTGCAATCAGACTAACAGTTAAGAAAACTTTGTCTTTTTAACTGAAAACAAAATTCTAATTTTGCTGTGTACTTGATACTGAGACTCATTTGCTTTAATTTTATATAGCATAACTATATTAAATTTTTCTAAAACTTTCTACAACCTTCTTTTTACATTTAGATTTTTCTTTCTAAATAAACAGCTGTACTTTAGAACAAAGTTACTTTCTTTTATCAAAAGACATATTCTTTAGCATGCAGAAATGTTTTCTTTATTACTTTAAGTAGTTTTAATTAGAACTTAAAACTATTAGGTTCTTTAGTTTTTAGTGAACACTGAGAAGCAGGCTATTGTAAACTGTTACACTAGCATTCTTTGTATTGAAGTCTATTTTGTCTGATACTAGTACTGCAACACCTGCTTTTTTCTCCCTGTTGTTTGCATGAAATATCTTTTTCCATCTCTTGACTTTTAGTCTGTGCATGTCTTTGGGTTTTAGGTGAGTCTCTTGTAAGCAGCACATAGATGGGTCTTGCTTTTTTTTATCCAATCTATTACTCTGTGTCTTTTGGTTGGTGCATTCAGTCCTTTTATATTTAGGGTGATTATTGAAAGATATGTACTTATTGCCATTGCAGGCTTTAGATTTGTGGTTACCAAAGGTTCAAAGTTAATTTCCTTACTATCTAAGAGTCTAACTTAACTCACTTAATATGCTGTTACAAACACAGTCTAAAGGTTCTTTTTCTTTTTCTCCTCCTTTACCTTCCTCTTCCATTCTTTATATATTAGGTATCATATTCTGTATTCTTTGTCTATCCCTTGATTTATCTTGGGGATAGTTATTTTAATTTTGCATTTGCTTAGTAATTAGCTGTTCTACTTTCTTTACTGTGGTTTTATTTCCTCTGGTGACAGCTATTAAACCTTAGGAACACTTCCATCTATAGCAGTCCCTTCAAAATAGACTGTAGAGACGGTTTGTGGGAGGTAAATTCTCTCAGCTTTTGCTTATCTGGAAATTGTTTAATCCCTCCTTCAAATGTAAATGATAATCTTGCCGGATAAAGTAATCTTGGTTCCAGGCCCTTCTGCTTCATTGCATTAAATACGTCATGCCGCTCCCTTCTGGCCTATAAGGTTTCTGCTGAGAAGTCTGATGTTGGCCTGATGGGCTTTCCTTTGTATGTGATCTTATTTCTCTCTCTGGCTGCTTTTAATAGTCTGTACTTATCCTTGATCTTTCCCATTTTAATTACTATGTGTCTTGGTGTTGTCTTCCTTGGGTCCCTTGTGTTGGGAGATCTGTGGATCTCCATGGCCTGAGAGACTATCTCCTTCCCCAGACTGGGGAAGTTTTCAGCAACTACCTCCTCAAAGATACTTTCTATCCCTTTCTCTCTCTTCTTCTTCTGGTACCTCTATAATGTGAATATTGTTCCGTTTGGATTGGTCACACAGTTCTCTCAATATTCTTTCATTCTTAGAGATCCTTTTTTCTCTCTGTGCCTCAGCTTCTTTTTATTCCTCTTCTCTAGTTTCGATTTCATTTATTGTCTCCTCCACCATATCTAACCTGCTTTTAATACCCTCCATCATGCTCTTCAATGATTGGATCTCTGACCTGAATTCATTCCTGAGTTCTTGGATGTCTTTCCGTACCTCCATTAGCATGTTGATGATTTTTATTTTGAACTCCTTTTCAGGAAGAGTCACAAGGTCCATGTCATTTAAATCTTTCTTGGGAGTTGTATTAATAATTTTACTCTGGACCAGGTTACTTTTCATATTTGTATATGGCTCCCTCTCATGTCCAGAATCTCTACTCTCTGGAGCTGCTCAGCCCCTGAAGCATTGTCAGGGGTCACAGGGGAGCAGTATTGGTGCCTGGGGGTTGGAAAGAGCTGTTTCCTCCTTCCCAGCTGCTATGCCTGTCTCCACTGCCTGAACCAGTGGGCCATGCACTCAGGAGAAGCTTTTGTCCCAAAGCAGCCAGATATGGATCCCTGCTTTCCACAAGTGGCTGAAAGCTCAGTCTCTCCAGGAATTCTGCCTATATTAGCTTTCCAACCCCATAATCACACAAGTATCATGAAAGCACCATGAAATGTAGGTTTATGCTCCCAGAGCAGATCTCCAGAGCTAGGTATTCAGCAGTCCCAGGCCTTCCACTACCTCCCTGTTCTCTTTCCTGTTGCTCTCTTAGGATTAGCTGCACCAACTATATTTTCTAATTGTATACGGTTTTAGGAGGAAGCCTCTGTCTCTCCTCTCATGCCACCATCTTTAATACCTTCTACACTAGCATTCTTTAGATTGACAAATTTATGAACATTTTATAATTTCTGTAACTATGAGCTTTACAGCACAATCTCTCACTAAGCACAAAGTATATTTTCTTAACTTTGCAAAACTTTAAGGTTTTAGGTTACTACAAAGATTCTCAGGCTGTAGGTAGGTATACACACTGTAACATACAATTATCATTAAGAAGTTCACTTGCTATGTTTAGTTTACTCATTCTTAACTATGCTAGATTACTTACAAAACCTTTACTGAATATTAGGCAAAGTCAAGCTTCTAAGCATTTTATTCTTGAAAGATTTAGCAGATAACATTAACTTAAATGACTTTAGGTAAACTTAGGCAGCTGATAACTATAAGGACATGTCTGTTTCAGTTCAACTTAAATTCACATTAATACTTAATATTTTCTATTAGAATTTTCTGGAAGTTTTAGAATGCCTAATTTTCACAAGTGCTTGTCTTTAAATCAATCTTATTAATACTATCTGGAGGTAGAAAAAATTTTCATTTACACGCTTAGACACACAGACAGATTGAGACATAATGACTACAGTTAGCAACACTTTTCATAAAAGAACATATACACAGACAGATAAACTGATACAGAGATTTGAGTTACTGGTATCTAAGTGCCTTTCTTTTTAGCTTATTTGACTAAAAGTATCTCAGTTTTCAAGAACACACTCTACAGGCGAGCAGTTTCTATAACTGGGTTAAGGTTTAGATGGCCCCAGACTAACAGGGCCAACGAAGGCTCTGAACTGATAGGGACTGTGTGTGTCCAGGGGGTGGAAATGAAATGCAAGTACAATTCTAGCTCCAGTCATTTAAAGCCAGGCTGTATTGCAGAAGATACATTTCTTCTGTTTCAGGGAGTCCAGTTTAAAAACCTCTCAATTTTTTTAGGATAATAATTAACCCAGTAAGTAGAATAGAGTTCCACCAAAATAGTTTAGAAAACTAGTTCTATATTGTATTATTTCACTGGACTTTTGACTATTTTCTTTCCTTGCATCAATAAATTTAGCTGCATAACCTTACTATATTGTATACTGTTCTCAGGGACTAAGCCTCTCTCTCAGAGAGTTTGTATTGAGGCCAGGCTTGTGTGCAGAAGATAAAGCACTTTTTCAGGGTCTGGGGATCAAAATTGCTCCAAGTTCTTTAGAATGTAGGCTAGAGGCGTGTCTGGCTTTAAACTTGAAGAGGAAGCTCCCACCTGGAAGAGAGAAAGACAGGTGTGCAACACCTGGTCAGCCTTTGTCTGTGAGGGCATCCCCTTGCCTTGGAGCCTGGGTGACAGTGGTCAATCACCCCCTCTGCCAGGCCTACTGGATTTAACCACTCCTTACTAGCATGGCCTGCACCTTGCCTTGATTCCCCTTTTGCTTTCTCACTAAGCAAGAGTTGCTTCAGAGCCCTGGATCTAGTGGGAACCTCACCAGTATGCTCTTACTTTATGCCTCTGGGAGTCCTGATTCAGACCCTAGTCTCTCTGCACAGGTTTTAGCACAGTACACTCAGGTTGCAGATAAGGAAATGCCATAGCCCCGGGAAGACTGCCTCTAAGGAAGGGAGATCAATAGAATAGAGCCATGGCTAGAGTTTAAATGGGGCCATTTACATGTACAGTTATGGAGGGGGGTGTCTATACTCAAACACCAGTTTATGCCACTGCCTGGGATTTAGCCAGTCACCCAATATAACAAATCTGATCTGTGAAACAATAAGTCGGGGGTCATCTGCAACTCTCGCATAGGCAGCAGCCTAGCTGGAGGTTCACTCAGCACCATGGGATCAATTGGCCGGAGCTGAGATCCAGGAGCACTGTCTACTAGTCCGGTTTGCCCTTGGAGTCCACAGATAAGGAGAGGAAAGTAGGAAATTGGCTCAGCCACTCCCCAACATTCCTGTCCATTCAGAGGCAGGGGATCAAGGAGCGGCAGACACTGGGAAACCTTTCACCCGAGTCTTAAGACTGGTAGCTGATGCTAATCGTCTTTTAAGTGGCTAATGGGTGCCCAGACACATTTTTATGGGATAAAAAGTACAGCATTTAGTCAGGAATAAGAGCGAAGCATAGGTCTCCTACCTTGTTGGGGTGAGCATCGGGTTCTGTGAAACTGATGAAATTAGGAGAGAGTTAGGAATGCCCCCTGCCTCACTCAGAGGCCAGGGCGGCCTAAAGAAGCAGGCTGGAAGTCAGAGACAGAGAAAGAGAGACGCTCCTCATGGATACCCAGTTGGGCTGTCGGGGTCTGATTCTAGACATGTGGGCCTTTGAGGAGCTGCTGAAGTGTGGCCTCAGCCTAGACTCTCGCAGGTGTCTACGGCTTTCCTCAGTCCCTCGCATCCTAGGAGATGCCTCTGAAATGGAATCCTGGCCTCCACTCAGGTGATGTTCCCAGCTCCCAAGCGAGATGGGGGATCCACTGAGGGAGATGCAGGGGAACCTGTCGCTTGAGACTTTGAGATCAGCAGCCGGGCTAGTCCCATTTAAGTGGCTGACGAGCGCCTGATGTTGTGTGCCACAGACGGCTTCCTTCTATAAGGACAGTGAAAGAAAAGGCAGGCTTGGATGCTGATACTCACCTCCGAAGTTATCCTGGAGGAACCCCCAAAGATGATGCCAGGGTTCTTGTTCACAGAGCCGAAGAATGAGCTTCACAAACACTCAAGATAGGAACTCAGGGTACAGGCTTTTATTTAGAGATAAAGTGAAAGGACAGAGCTCCCGGGTCACGCGAGGAGGGGACAAGAGGGTCCGTGGTGGTGTGTTGTTTAGGGGTTTTATAGGCAGTTGAGGGTTTTTCAAGAACATGAGAAAAACTTAGGGGTGTGGACTTGTTAAGTGGTTCCTGAATATTTAGAACTAACTTAACACAAGCAACTTCCTGCTCTGATGATTCCTCCCTGAGATACCAGCATCTTGGTCTGGGGGCATATGAAACAAGGCCACCTGCTCAGCCCCCAAGGTGGGCCGAAGTATTGTTAGCTAAAGAGTAAGTTAAGAATTTCTAACGTCTTAACTTCTTGGGTATTAAAATGTAATCTTATTTTTAAGGTGAAATCTTTTTTGCTTTTTATTGTGTTGTTTACGCCTGGGCTTATTTGCTAAATTAGTTGCTCAGTTTGAAAAATTACTTCATCAGATCTGAAGGAGGAAAGACAGCACATAGGCCTAGGCTTTTTAGTATGCTAAAGTGAATCTTACACATGAGTATAAATGGTTAGCATAATAAAACATTGCTACTCTTCTTTATCTGGGGAACATTAACTGATCTCACTGAAGAATGATTCTAGAGCTTAATGTTTAACATAGAGTTTTAGTAGGGGGGTTTCTTTGCATGTAGTTACATTGCTCTGACTGCATATATCTCACCCTGCCCCCTCTGGAGGCCTTCACCTTACTCTGACTACACCTACCGCCCCGTCTCATTTTCAATAGACGGTATGAGGGAAATTGGACATCTACATGCAAAAGAATGAAGTTGGACCACTATAGCACAAGACAAAGTGGATGAGATTTAAATATAACAGCTAAAACTATACAATTCTTAGGAGAAAATGGCAAAAACTTCAGGACATTGCATTTGAGGATAATTTCTTGGATATGATTAATATGATACATCAAAATTATAAACTTCTGCACATTAAGACAATCTCAGTTCCTGCCTTTAGGAGACTTGTAGTTTAGTAAGGCAGACAATTTTCAGACAAGTGACACATACTGTAAGGGAGATATTATAGAACTGACTTATAGAGGATGTAAAACTGCAAAAATCCTCAGGGGAGACCCACAGAGTTGTGCTGACATGGACAAGCTGGATATGTTTTATTTCTCTTCTTTCTGTTATAGCCCCTTGAATCAGGCCCTGAGCAAGTCAGGATATGATCCTTAACTCTTTTGGAGTTGAAAGTTCAAATTGTCATTTTTCCTAAAAAGCCGGAGCAGCAAAAATGTTTCTGAGGTGGTGATTATGGTGGTTATTATTAATTCCAATTTAGTCAGTTTTATTTATTTTCTGAGAACTTCAGGATATTCCCTGTAATCAAGGATATCCTGACATGTTAGAAAAGTAGTTTGGGGATTACTGACTTAAAAGCTTGAATTTGGTGGGAGGTAAATGCTGATTAAGCTTAAGGTAATAGCCAACCGTAGAAAACTGGGCACACTAAAAAAGGATTTTCCAGATAATACCAGACCTGTTTTAAAAAGAGAACAAAACTTCCTAAATTTCCTTGTTTCACTTTAACATATGTCTTGTTTTCCCCTTAGAATAGATAATGCTGGTCACCTTCTTTTGAATGTTGCATCACCAAATGTTAGTGGTTTGCTTTCCCTGTCATCCTACTCTTAGGCTGGACGATTCCGGATCCTTTCACTTTTCTTCTTTTAGACCCTATTGGACTTTGACTACCAGCCTTATCTCTGGAACTGGTATGGCCCTTACCAGAGGCTCCATCTAGGGACTTAAAAAGGAGTGAGATCAGAAACCAGCAAGCCATCTCAGACCACTTCTAAGCAAGGAAATTGCCAGTTAATTGCTGACTGGTTAATTTAAAGTTCATGTGATAATGGCTGTGGTAGTTACAAATAGTGAGGTATTCCAAAGATTTTGGAGGAATCCAAGCAAGCCCATCACAACTGAGCACCTATTTGTCTACGTAGGCCTCTGAGTGGCCCAAGAAGCACCTGGAATATGGAGTGTGGGGACCAGGTGGCTGTTAATTAGAGGAAAAATGGCATACCTATTTTTTAAGACCAAAGGGTGTTACAAAGGGTGTGTCAGTTGGTGCCTCTAACACAAGATCTTGACCTTTCCTTTCCAGGATTTTATGACCTTAATAAAAATATTTTGTTATTTCAATTAGGTTAAAATTCCATGCATTGCTTAGGTTCAGATTAATTCGGGGAATTTTAAAAACAAAATTGGTTTCCTGCTGAGTAAAACATTTAAATTCAAGTTGTGTAGGGAGGAGTGGTTAAGTAGTGGTTTCAAGCTTACCAGTTTGATTCTAGACACTGCTTCTAGCCTCTACTACAGAATCGTTGAGAAGAGAACCCCTGGAATTTAGTTTCACTTGGGCAGTGAATGGAATTTTTCTGCTGCCTAAGAGGAAGGCAAGAGTATTTGACAGTAAGAAAACTTTCAGAGATTTGTCCAACGTACTACAGAGTAATCCACCTGATATATCGTAAACCTCAAAGTATTCATAATTGTATGATTGCTTTTTAAAATTTGGGTTTGAAGAGTCAGATCTATCATTATTTGCTGTGTGATCAGGTAAATCACTGCACCATAAGCCCTGGTTTCTCATCTATAAATAGGACGACCTGCACGTCTTTTTGCTTTAAGGAGTATAGGTCTAAGAGATCCTGGGTTCACTATGTAAGTCCAGGAGAAGAAATCCTGGGGCAAAATACTTCTAAAAACTGAAATCAGTCAAAGCAAAGGGAGAAATAAAGTTTAAAATCCGTTTATTGCTCACGAACTGCAGTCCGGGGCCATTTCTTTCCTGCTCCAGCAGAAGCCAAAAAACCCCCTCCCTTCCCCTCCCCTCTTGGGTACAGATAAGCCCTCCTTGACCAGGTAATTATCCATTGATATGGAGATGTACTTCTCTTCACCCCTGAGGAATGATGCAAATGCACTAAAGCCATACTTCTTTCCACCTCTGAATGCCTATTGATATGCAGATAGATGTACTAAAGCCTGGTGAGATATTCTGGAACTATTACAATTTTACCCACAGCTATTAGTTTCATGCGGGGCTTTTTGATAAAGTTCTAAAAAGGACACGAGTATTTCAGCCTCCTAGCTCAGGGATAGCGTCTTGAAGGGCCCTCACATATCTACCTCCCACACCACCCTTCACTTCCTTGAATTTGTGGGTCGTAACATTCTGATCTAGGTCAGACTCGCGGCTAAGAGACGCAACCTCGGGCAATTCCAGCTTTCCGGCTCTTGGTCGCCACCAGCAACGAAAGTACATGCGCCTGGACCCCATCAATACGGATGCTGGAGGTGGTTTGCCGGAAAAAGAAACGCGTGGCGCTGAGGGACCACTTCCGCTTCCGTCGGCGTAAGTGTTTCACTTCTGCTGCTGCCGTGGTTAAGATGGAAGTCTTCTCGGAGTCGCGAGCCGGACACTGGGCCGGGGGTCCGGCCCTGGGGCAGTTTTACTGCGTCCCGCCTACGGTCGGGCCCTTCGCGGGCGCGGCGCCTGCGCTGCAAGGGTGTCCGCTCACACGCACCCAGTAAGCTCCTCGGGGCGGGCCTGTGGGCCTGGAGCTGCCTGCCGGCACCGGGGCAGCCGTGGAAGGCGGGCGGGCCCCCCGCGGCGCCAACTCCGGAGCGGGGCCGTGGCGCTCGGGCTCGGAGCCCCCTGCGCGGAGGAGGGCTCAGGCTCTGACCCCGCGCCGCCCTTCGCCGGACCTTTTTCTCTCTCCTCAGGAGCCCCATGGTGACCGGGACCTCGGTACTGGGAGTTAAGTTTGAGGGCGGAGTGGTGATTGCAGCAGACATGCTGGGCTCCTACGGCTCCTTGGCTCGTTTCCGCAACATATCTCGCATTATGCAAGTCAACAAGAGCACCATGCTGGGGGCTTCCGGAGACTACGCTGATTTCCAGTATTTGAAGCAAGTTCTCGGCCAGATGGTGTAAGTCATCTGGACAATAGGAAATAATTCCCAACCGAGGAGGGGAATCCACTAGGCCTTTAAAATCCCCTTAGCTCTGGGATGGAGGAACTTGAGGCTGCTGCAGAGGTTAGGGAGAATCGTTAGGGGTGAAAGATGTATTTACAGTAAGTTTTTGGCGTGTAGGGGGTTTAAAATGGGGAAGATTGTGGTAACTTGGGGGTGGATGGAAATCCCGACTTACATTCTCCACATTTTCTCACAACTAATTCTTCCTAAGGATTGATGAGGAGCTGTTGGGAGACGGACACAGCTATAGCCCTAGAGCTATTCACTCGTGGCTGACCAGGGCCATGTACAGTCGACGCTCCAAGATGAACCCCTTGTGGAACACCATGGTCATTGGAGGCTATGCCAATGGAGAGAGGTTGATTTGAATACAGATAATTTATTTCTTTGACCACCCAACACCTGGTGTCTGTCCCCGAGTGAATCCCACTTCTCAGACCCCATGGTCCCATACAAGATACGGAAACCTAAGATGAAATGAGTTCTTCGATCTGTTGTGTCATTTTAGCTTCCTTGGTTATGTGGACATGCTAGGTGTTGCCTATGAAGCCCCTTCTCTGGCCACTGGTTATGGTGCGTACTTGGCCCAGGTAAGCAGTCAGTTGAGAGATGGGAGAGAGGGGAAGTTCTGACCGGGGAAACAGGCTAGGATCCCTGCTGCTGGGCAGGTGGTTTTCTTTGTAATCCAGAGGCTGTATGTGTTGGCATTTACATTCCGATGACAAGGTGGTTTGTCAGGAAGTCAGTAGACATGTACAAAGAGAGGATCCCCTAGAGAACCTCGCCTTCGAGTGGGTCTTAGCACAAGCAAGCAGAATTCATTCTGGTGAGGCAGCAGGTGGAATGTCACTTTTACTTGTTTATGCTTAAATTGTCTATGTGAGACAGCCTCGTATTTAGCCCATTATCTCCCACGTTTTTTTCCCCATCTCTAGCCTCTGCTGCGAGAAATTCTGGAGAAGCAGCCAGTGCTGAGCCAGACTGAGGCTCGAGAGCTAGTGGAACGCTGCATGCGAGTGCTGTACTACCGAGATGCCCGTTCTTATAATAGGGTGAGGAGGCGTGTGAATAAATGGAGATGATGGACATCTACTTGGCAGGCTCCGGATTGTTGTAGGTCTCTATGCTTTGAAGAACACCTTGCCTCGTTTCTTACTTTCAGATTATGGGTAGACTCTCTACTTTACCTTTGACCATACCCTGTGGACTTTTTGTTGGGGTGGGTGTTTTCATTGGGAGCTGTTTTTTTTTCAGTTTCAAATCGCCACTGTAACTGAAAAAGGTGTTGAAATAGATGGACCACTGTCTGCAGAGACCAACTGGGATATTGCCCACATGATCAGGTGAATTACATCAATATTACAGTAGAAAAAAATGTGGTAGGAGTTGGGAGGCCCCTTAACTTGATTTTTCTGGGGGTCTCAACCAAAAAAATAATCTGAGTGGAGAGGGTTTGGGTTGGAGGATAGATCCACTTTTAGGAACTGATTTCTCTGTGGTGTCACAGTTTTATTACGCTGTCTTCCTTTTTAGTGGCTTTGAATGAAATAGATGAGTTATCCAGAACTGAAGGTGTGTCCTCCTCCTGACTTTGAACTCAGCTGGTTCAAAGGTAGACCTTGCTTTTGTAAAATCAATAAATTCTTTGAAATGCTTGCTGAGTGGTTGTACTGTCTGGGTCACACAAAGAGTGAAACTGCTTAGAGTACTGCCATATGACATCTTCACTGGTCAAAAACATTTGATTGTTGCTTCTTTACAGCAAATACAGGTAGAATTTTTATGCATGACAGTAGTATGAGACCTGCTACTTCATTAGTACGTGTGCTAAAAGCAGCTGTATGGAAGCCAGGCTTAATTTTTGTGTGATGGCATAATAGGCTTTGCAAATGCGTTTTTCTCCTACATTTCTGTCCATGTATACACTAGATTCTAAGAGATTTTTCTGGCTAATGTTGGCTACCAATGGGATATTAGCTAAGACACCATTTCAGAGATAGAACCCCAAGCTAGAACTGATGGCCTCAATCCTCATCCATGCAACCTCCTCACCCCCTCAAAGGGAATACTAAGTAATTCCAACATTTAACCTAAATGTCTATTGCCCAAATAGGTCAGAAAACCTCTTAAAGGTACTATATGTTATTAAAAGTTATCAAGTATAGCTATAAGTCAAATCAGTTGAAGTATTAGTCAAATTACACTTAAAACTCCTTCTTTTAAGCCAATTGACCACCGTAGGTGATTCCGATGCATATCCTCTTTGAGAAACTAACATAGGTTGCAAACCCAAAATCTATTAACAGAAATTTAGTGAGGAGAGCTGAGGGTGAATCCAAACATCCCTCCATTTGTATCATCCATTATTACATCAAACTAGAATTTAAGTAAAAACTGTGAGTTTACAATCTGATTCTTCCACACATTCAGTCTCAACACAGAGTAGTCAATAAATACTTGTTTATTGATTAAACTGATTTATAAAAAACAAAAAAATTTCCTTCTACTACTAAGCCATGCGGGCAGAATCCACAAAGGTAACTTCCTGGCCAAAACCCAGCCAATCCACTGTTGGTATTATGGTCTTAAAAAAACTACCCACCAATGAAGTCATAGTGTGCAAAAACCAGGGATCCAGCTCAGCTAAGGCTGGGGCTGCTGCAGAGACTACCAGAGAAGGATGAGGTTGTAGATAGAGTTGACCATAGTTGAATATTCTCAAAGGTTTGAAGTCCATATTCTGTCAAAATGGCATCAGGCAAAAAGCTGGGGAAGAGAAGCCCAGGTGGATCCTCAGTTCTCTTTTCAGATGCCATGGGTTCACAAGGCTGGCCAGGCTGCTTATGGGAGGGATCACTCCAGTTCACTACTTTAGAGTGTGCTGGGGGTTAAAAAGGTGGGAGTGAGGACAAATAGGTGGTAACATCACACCTGTACCACCAGGCCCATCACATCAACGTCTCCCAGCCTGAAAGCCTATTAAAATATGGTCACCTAAAAAAAAAACAAAAACCACATTGCTTATAAATCCACTTCCCCTCATTTACTGTATGTTCCACTTATGTACATTTTAAGGATGACCGATTTACAAGCTTGTGCACGTTGCCTCCTTGGCTCACAGGAGTGAAATGTTGCTGAAAGCCTCAGGATGGACAGAAGCATGGTGTAGCTGAGGGAAAGGTGGACTTGGATTTTTTGCTTCTTTTTTTCTGTACGTTCGAGTACATTTCAGTTTATAACCATGAGAACATACAATTTAAAAATATCCCTCATGCAAACTGTAGAAAAATTTTCTTCCTTGAAGCTGGCAGTGAAAAATAAAGATTCATGTCTTTTTCTTTGTGCACACCCCTGTGTTTCTTCTGGTTAGATTCTTCCCTAAGCATTAAGAGAGGGGAAAGCCAGAGTAATCAGGATTTCAACAAGGGGTCTGGTTTGTTAAAGTTTAACACTTCTTGCACAATTAGCTCCTGGCTGCATGACGTGCTCTCTCAAACAGGCATGCTGTCCACTTACAGGATGGAGTTCAACAAAGCAGGGAATTGCCCCTGGGGTCTGCAGGATGAAGACCCATATGCTGGGAATGCTTCCCACCCTGACACTCTCTTGCCAATGACACATGCATGACCCTTTGTCCAGAGGGATGGTGTGAGAATGGGAAGGGTGGCCAAGGATCCCAAGTGCAAAGGATAGTTTTTTTGTGTGTGTTTTTGCTGGACGGAGGGTGGTAAGGAAAAACAAATCTACTCATCATTCTGGATGATTAAGGTGGTTTCATGCATTTTTTAAAGCCACAATTTTGTATCTAGAGTTGCTGTAGAAACCAACATCTCTGGAGAGGGGAGGAAAGGAGAAGGAAGAGAGAGTTCAGTGGGATTTTTTTCCATTTTCATTTTTATATAAAAGTGTTAAGACCACAATGAAAAAGGTTTTTTATCCATATATATAATAAACCAGCTTGTGAGCTACACATTTTTGCCTTTCCCATCTTCAGAAATGCTCTCACATTGACAATGGTTGGACAGCATCATGCCCGAAGACATTGGCCGCACAGTACAACAACCAGAAAACCCACATGTACTACGGTACAGTTGAGGTAAAAGGGGAAAATTTAACATTCACCCACAAAGAATTTTTTTTTCTTCCTTGATTTTGTCAGAAAAATACCAAACAGTGATTAAAAAAAAAAAAAAGTCACAAAAACCTGTTTTTAGCATAAGTGAATGACCAGTGGGCCAGCTCCTTGGCTCAGATGTGATCACTACTGGTATTAATAATCCACAAATCCAGAGGGAAGTGTAAGTCACCATGTGGGGGGAATGGTGGCATAAAATTAAAAAATATAAACCAAATACCCCACCTGGTATACCCCCTTTTCCCTAAATCCCTCTACCCACCCTCACACTTTCCCACCCCCACTTCACACCAGCTCATGACCCCAACACTCAGATCTCCATCAGATCTAGGTCAGCTTCTTCAAAGCCATAGAAGGACTCGGTCTCGCTTTCACCCTCAAAGAGCTGGTGAAGGTTTTCAGGCTCAACTGTCTCTTCAGGAGATGACCTGGGTCGGGGAGTAGATGCTGAGGGCTCCTCGGACTGTTCCCCACTCAGCTTCAGCTGCTCCTCTAGGGAGGCAATTAGCTCCTCCTGCATGTCAGCATTTCTTATAGGTGAGTTGATGTTGCCATCAGGGCCAGGCAGAACGCTAGCCACAAGGAAGGATCGCTGAACTAGCTCTGGACAGTCCCCAACGACACCAAGTACCTCAGCCAGCCAGACCAGCACCAGTTGAAGCAGGACATCAGAATCACATGCAGTATCTGCCATTTCCCGAGCCTGCTCCTTCCACTTTTTGTGCAGGAAGTTCTTGACACTTCGTTTGATGCATACATCTAATGGCTGAATTTTGGAGCTACAGCCTGCTGGGACCACTGCAGGCAAAGTGCTAGAGGCACTGAGCATAGCCATCACCTCTTCTGACAAGTGAGTGCGATGACAGTCCATCACGAGCATGCCTTTGCTGCGCTGGCAAGCTGTGTGCTTCTGCCACACTCGGGCTGACCACAGCTCCATGATCTCGTCATCACTGTAGCCACTCTCCTTCACTTCTAGCAATATAGAGTCTGGCACACTAGCAGGCTGATCCACTTGTCCCCGGTAGAAAACCAGGGTGGGGAGAACAGTGCCATCTGCCAGAATAGCCAGGACTACATCACACCAAGGTTCCCCTGTACCCACTGTCTGCAGGGCATTCTCCTTTCGGTCTTCACTGCTCAGCACCTCTGTATCCAGAAACAAGGAGATCTCATCAACAGCCACAATCATAGACAAGGGGAGGTCCTGGTTGTGAATCTGCCGTTGGACAAATTCGATGAAGAGTCCTGCGTTCTCTGCCACACCCTTAGGTAAAGCGTGGGCCACAGCTCGCCGGGCCTGGGGAGTCAGCTGGTGCCGTAGCATGAAACGGACAGCCCATTCATAAGAGATCTTAAATCCCCCCTCCAAAGAACGTCCTATTTTGGTGGCTTTCTGGAACAAGGTCTCCTCATTTACAGGTAGCTGCTGCTCCCGCTGGGTTAGCACCCACTCAGCCAGTTTCTCTTCAGCTTCTAAGCTCAGATATTTGCCCTCCAGATTCTCCACCTGGGAGGCTTGGAAGCGCCGAAGCCAACGCCGGATACGCCGCTGGGGGTTTCGGAAGTGTTCAGCTGCCTGTTCTGTATTGCAGCATAGGGCAAACAGTACCACTCGAAGCTTCTTCACTGACAGCTGCTCCTTCTTGCCAATCCCACTGCTACTACCACCCCCTGATGCTTGCTCAGGTTCCTGGGTGACTGGGCTCCCTTCATCCTGGTCATCAACATTCAGACATTCGGTCCCCTCTCTGGCCAAGGGTGGAAGGGCCAGGGGCTGGGGGTGAGTTGGGGCTGGCGGGGTTGCAGTTGAAGCTGGTGATGGGAGTGCCCGGGCCACGGGAGTTGGAAGCTCTTCAGGCTCAGCAGGGGTGGCCCCTGCAGATTTCACAGTGGCAGCTTTATTAGAGAGGAAGGAAGGAGGAGGGTATATATTCTTCAAGCTCCGGTCATGCACTCGGTCACGAGTCTGGCCATGTCTAAAGGGTAAGCAAAGAAACAAAAAGCTACTTAAACCAGGAAAATGAAAATTAACAGTAGTAGTAGTAATAATAAAGACCAAACACAATGCAAAATAGAAATCAAGGCATGAAGGGAGTTTCTGTTACCTTGAGTGAGCTATCCAGGTGAGTCCTATGGGAAATGAGACAATAAAAACATGTTAACTCAGCAAAGAAATAAGTCCTCCAAAGATAGTGTCTTGGGATTACAACTAAAAAGCAAACCCACTTTCATAGTCCCATATAAACTTCAGTTTAGAATGCTTCCAGTTTGGTGAAGTCTGTCTAAACACAGTTAATGGGCTGGTCAGCAAGAGACGCTCTTGACTCATGTAGTATGATGATTTGTATCCTTACCTTTTTTCTTGTCCTACTAACCCCCGTCCCTCCTACTTACCCTGTGGCAGGATGCTACTGGATCTGTGAGAGGGGTTGAACACCAAATGCTTGGCCATGGCATCTCCCACAGAGGTAACAAAGGTGCATGAAGTGCAGGCCAGCTTGACTCCACTAAGAGAGAGAGTCAGGAGTATGTAAGACCAACATAGCAATGAACCAGAGAGAGTTAAGCTATAAGGCTTAATGAAGGAGTGTCCTTTCTCCTCTCTCTCACACTAATTCACACACCCACTCTCTAAAGTAATTAAAGCATTTAATGTAAAAACTTGAAAAATTAAAAGACCATCAGTAAGTTTCTCCTTACCTCATAGAATTTTTAAACAAAGCCAAATACTTGGGGCTCTTCCGTGGAACATGATTGCTGAGAAGACAAAGAAAAGTGGTATGATTTAGGGGTCCTGCTTGCTAAATTAGAGATCACCAGCCACTAACAATGCCCCAGTAAGAGATGCTGTTTCAATCCATCCTAACCTCAACCCAAGTTTTCCTATCATAATAGTATGCATGTAAATCCCTGGGGGATCCGTTAGATGCACATTCTGATCAAGTAGGTCGTGGGCAGGGCCCAGAGGCTGCCATTTCTAACAAGCTCCCATGCTGCACTTATTTGCACCACACTTTGAGTAGCAAGGTCCTACAAAATCTGAGCACAGATTATAAAGCCAAATGAACATGGATTTGTCTAGGAGAGAGACTGACGACTCTGAGAGGTGAAGGAGGAACAGTCAGAAGCAGGAGGGGATGCAGTAAGTTCTGGGGAATGTGAACCCCCCCACAGGAACACTGGTTTAATTGTGACTTACTTGATCATGTGGTTGGCATAAGCACGAGAGCAGCAGGTGCTGTAGCGGCACAGAGAGCAGTGAACGTAAGTAGGAAAATGATTAGGGAAATCTGGGATCTCAAAGCTGCACTCCAGACACGTTTGTCGGCCCATGACACTCCTGTCAAGAAACAAGGAAAATTCTCACTGCCTCAGGGTCCTGAAATTGTAGGGGTTTTAGACAACAGATCCTGCTAAAAGGCTACCAGATTACACTGGCTGTCATGAATAATCATGCCCACCCAGCCCCCAGCCTCCAGAAGGCACTGACATTTTCCTAACAGCTCTCTTCTGGATGTTGCGCTGGACAGGAGGGTAAAGGAGGACAGGCAGAGGGTCTGTTGAGGAGGTCAGTGGTGCTGCCTCCTGCAAAGTGCTGGGAGGGGCATCACTGGAGGATACAGGAACAGTTCGTGGCTGTCCTCGGGAAGCCCGGATTGTCACCTGTAAGCAAGGGAAGGAACAGTTAGAAACCACCCATGATAAATGTCAGAATATGGAAAATATTCCTCCCCTCTTAGATCTGTACAAGAAATGCTGACAAACCCTTTACCTTGGTGCCTGGCTTCAAGCCTTCCAGCTGCTTGGGTTTACGGAAGGTTTTATGGTGCTGAAGCTTGTGTTCAATTTTGTCCTTGGCAAAGAGAAACTGCAGGCGGCATTTGTTGCAGTGATAAACATTCCTTTTCTGAAGGGGGAGAAAAAAGAGAATCTCTTGAAGGTTCCCAATGAGTTTTCTTCCCTGAAGAAAAGGGAGATCAATATTATTTGTCCCACCTTTCTGTTGATAATTTAAGAGAGTAAGAAGGAAATATACAACACCAAAACATACCACAAGAATCACTTCCACACTCCCAAAGAAAGGCGGACTCAAAGCCAGGACTACAAGGTCCTCAAACCATCTTTTCCTGACTTGTTTTAACAATTTGGAGTGATTTCAGCTTTACTTGTCCCTATTTTATCTTTACAATGCAGACAGTGCTACCTACTTCTGGGCATTCTTATTTTTACAAATACAATAAAATGTACATGGTTAAAAAAAATCATATTTTTTATTCTGTACTCCTTCATGTTGTGAGTTTGCCTTCAACTCTGACCCTCAGTCCCTTTCCACAGAAACAGCTTGTTACCAGTATATTGGATATTCTTTCATGGGCAGTCTATGCATATAACCAAATAAACACGTCTCCAACCACCTCCCTTTATTTCCTTTCTTATTCTTTTTAACACAAATGATATTTTTCTATACCTTGCTGTTTTTCCTCTTAACACATCTACATATGTATATAAATATGCCTCCTATAAATCTATTTTGGGGATTCAGACTGACTAATATTAAAGTACCTCAAAAATAGGACCCACGTCTATGATTTCTTTCCTTAAGATGGCAAGGCTCTTCTCACCGCAGCTGAGTTACAAGTGACACTTCTCATGCCATTATTTGGAAATACATTCATGGTGGACTATTAGCAGTCATTACTGTGCAAATGAGTGTGTGAGCCTAAGAGGGTGCTTACAAGTGAGGGTGCGGGCATCTGTGCACGCCCGCGTGTGAACACCAAGCACAGGCACACCCATCGTCTTCCCCACTGTGGGCCCCCTCTATGTGCCTTCACACCCCTCTTCCGGTGGCTCCTTTCTTGTAGCATTTTAAAACAAGGTCCTATCTATTCCATCTCAAAAACAAAACAACAAAAGCCACAACAGTAACAAATTCTCCCTTGTACCTCTTCCCCTGCATCTACCACCCTTGGTTCTCCCCTCGTAAACAAACTTCTTTAAATAAGCTGTCTCTGTCTCCTTACCTCTTATTCATTTGTCTTACTGAAATATGACTTCTATCCTACTAACGAACAAAACAGCCCCCATAGATGTTGCTAAATTAAAGGTCATCCTCTGTTTCTATCTTGCATGGCACTTTCCTGCAGCATTCTGATCACATCCTTTTCTTCAAAACACCTGCCTTGACACCAAGACTCTTCTGTTTTTTTCTCCTAAGACGATGGTCCAGGCTTTGTAGAGATTTCAAAAGTTTTAATCCTTCACCTTATTCTCAACCTGGCACTTAAAAATTAAAAATCTACTGGATTTATATAACGATGATTCCTAAGTATCTTTTCCATAGCCCAGGCTTCAGACCTATATATCCAACCATCTGTTTAATAGATAATTACACGTGATATCCACACACACTGCTAACTCAGAATATCCTAACTTTAACAACCCCCCCAACCAAACTTATTTCCAATGATTCTCTCTCAATAAACAGTGTCACCATCCATCCAGTTTCCTGAGAGAATCTTAGGTACATTCTTCCCTCACTACCTGCACCAAATGTATATCTAAATCACAAACGCCACTTATCTTCTCAGTATCTCCCAACTCTATCCTCTTTTTCTTCATTTCTCCACTATATTGTCTCACCTAAACTACTGAAAAAGCCTTTAGTTAGTCTCCTCAATTCTAACTTCAATTCTCCATTCTTTCTTAGTATGGACAGTGTAACCACTGCTAAAAGCAAATCTGAACATTCAATTGAAGGACTTAAAAATTCCTTCAATGGCTCCCCAGAAACTTACTATAAAGTTGAAACTCCTTTTCATGACTTACAAGATTCTCCATGGTTTATTCCCTAACCTCACCCTTGGTCCCTACACTCCAAACACACTGAACTTCTTTCAATCCTTTGAGTGTCCATATGTGTTCTCACTCTACTTCAAGCACACCGTTCTTCTGTCCCACTTCACCTGGCTCATCCTTACTCCTCCTTTAACTCTTGCACACCCTTCAGCCTAGAAGCTGCACTAGGCTTCTAGAATAGCTATATGTTTTTCTATTTCCTATATTTCCCTAACACAATGTTCTTCGTGTTTTATTATGCTGTTTCTTTTATTCACTAAATCTCTTAACACCTAGTCTAGTGCTAGGCACATAACAGTAATTCAATAAATTTTTGCAAACACATGCATATTATCTTCTCTACCAAAATTATTTGCTTAACTCAACCCTGGTCTCAGCATCCATAAATTTAAAAAATGAGAATATGGGACCTGCTCGGGGACTGGTACCTGGTGCCTCATGTAGTGCTGCTGGAATGCATTGCCGTTCTTGAAGACCTTGAGGCAGTAAGGGCAGAGCAGATGCCGGGTGTCCTCGTGAATCATCCGGAAATGGACGTCCACCTCTGAGTAGAGGGAGGAGCGGTACTGACACACCTGAGCCACGTAAGAGGAGAAAAAACCAACAGTGAGGTGAATAACCGAGGCCTTGAAAAAGAGGTCAAATGTCTTTATATGGGGAAAATGTCAAATATCTCAATAATGTCAAAATATGGGGAAAAAAATTTTCCTAAATGTACAGAAATCAATTTTTTCTGACTCTGTAATGCATAGCTGTATTTGTGATAAATTGAGCTTTGAATTAAGATAAAAATGGGGAAGGACAGGGAAGTTTGAGAATAATCCATACTCTATTATGACTAAGAGGAATAAGGTTTTCTCTGTCCACCTCCAAAGGGCAGTTTAGGAGACAGACACTCCCTTAATACATGCCCATGTTCCCTGACTGGGTTACCTGGCTGGGGACATGCATACTTTCCTTTATATTTTTCTCCTGCATGGAAAATTCTGAAAAAACAAACTGTGTTTATTATTTCTTCTCTATCTCCTCAGTGTTCCAAACTGAGTGTGTGCACTAGATGCATTCAGCAATGCTCATTAGTAGATTCTTTGTACTCAGCCTGAGAACAAAATGTCTACAGCTCCCTGGAGAAAAAGGCAGTACCTGGCAAACATAAGGCATCTCCCCAGGCTTATGAGTGTCCTTCATATGCTGGAGAAATAGTGGCTCGCTCTCAAACGCCCACTCACAGATCTTGCACTTGGCTGTAATTAGAAAAATAATCAATAAATCCACATGAAAACAAGACCAACATCCTGCTGACTCAATCATTATTTTCTCTGACTTCCATACCTTCATTTAAATAAATCATTAAGTCTCTTCTTTCTTTAAAATGGTTCCATCTTGACATATGTGTTGCTGATCTAACAATGAACCTTATGTTTCTAGCTCAGACTTCTTACCAAAACTGCAGTCTAGGTTTTGAACTGTGAGATATTTTTAACTGGATATTCTACCATCAACTCAAACTTAATTTAGCATCTCCTGCTTCCCATTGTTTCCTTTTCACTTCTCTACCTCCTTTTGAGATCAAAACTTAGGCATTATCTCTGACTCCAAAACCCGTGCTGTCACCATTTCAAAATGCTTCAAGGAATTGTCACTTCTCTACTCTCACAGGCAAAAACTTGGTAGAAGCTCTTATGATTTCTTACTGTCAATCAGTTGGCTTCCAATATTCCCACCTCTCTAATAAATATAGTATCTATTCTTTACATATCATTGCCAAATGAATTCTTTTAGACAGTATTACATCATTTGCTTAAAGATAGGCAGATTATCCCCTATGAATAATTCAACAAATATTCACTCAGTAAGTACAAATAAGAATTTGTCCTCAAAAGACTGATAATATGAACAGAAGTTGTTGCCTTGTTATGAGTTATTGTGTTTAGTATTAATAAATCTGAGATAATTAAACTTTGAAATTGGTCATTTCGCTAAGCTGACAAGTTAGGCTGCAATTCTGAATCTCTGGTGAAAATTTTAATTGCTACATATTTTGAATTACAGAGGCAAAATGAAGAGAGATATTTGTATTTTTCTTAACTATCAATGGAATTATTTTCAAGTTTTTGTAAATATGGAAATTGTGAATTTGAAGCTTTTAGCATTTACTGGACAATGTCCAGTCTCTGCCCCCAAAAAAGAATGAAGTTGAAATAATTCTTGAAAATTAAACAAAAACAAGGGTTCTTAATCTGGTGTCCATAGAAGAGGTCTCAGGGCCTGAAATTACTGGCAAAAGATATCTATTGGAAAATAAGTTTACTTTGGGGGGAAGATGGTTCACAAGTTTTGTGTTTATTCTCAAAGGGGTCTGCAACCCATTTAGAACCACTTCCAAGAGGGACATTAGGAGCTACAAGGATAAAAATACAGATAAAGAAATAAAAATTTTGCCTAGAGGAATGAGGAAAAGCTGTAAGACATATAAGCTGTACCTTGAAATGACAGATTTGCCAGACAGAGGAGACAAGAACAGAGCAAAGACAGGGATGTCTGGAATACATGAACTGTTTGGGAAATATAACTAGTGACATGACAGTATTTTCTCCTGTTTTTTTCCCCTTCACCTTTCAATTCAATTTGCTCCTGTCCTTTAATTACCTTTTTTCTTTTCTGGAACACCTTTAAGCATTGGTTCAAGCCCTTCTTATTCTATGTCTTCCCTGGGGAATCTCATTCAACCTTAAAGGCTTTGAATACAACCTATGTATCAGTTCTGTTGTTATAGCTGTCACACATCAAAAATAAAAACGGTAAGCAGTTTTAAAGCACAAATACCATGCTAAGATTTCTATGTATTATCCTCTATCAATAAAACCAGTGAGATAGGTGCCTAAGATATCAGTGGATTTAAGACATCCTGAGTAACCTTCCAGATCTGTTCTTATAGGGAAAGGAGCTGGTATGGAAAATGATTCAAGAGGGAAAATTAATTGACTTTTCAAATTGGTTATCATAACGTGGTCCCTCCCACCACCACTACCCTCACCTTCTTAACCTAACATAGTCTCTTACTTTGAGAAAACAGGCATGAACTATTACAGCTTCTGCTGTAGGGAAGGGATAAGGAAAGGTAGATAGATCCTTATGCCTTTCTAAGGCATATTCAACCTCACCATTCATCCCAAGACTTTATCAAGCAATTAGTTCTCTCTCTCTCTCTCTCTCTCTCCATACTGTTACAGTAAAATATAATGATCCACTGTATTATGGGAACAATTCAGGAAATTTGAAAACGAACTAGCTAATAGATGGTATTAAAGATTTATGGTTAAATTACGATAGGTTTTGACAAAAGTACTATAACTATATATAGAAAAAGTGTCCTTATGGTTTAGAGATACATACTGAAGTATTTAGGGGTGAAATGTCATTATGCCTATAATTTAACTTAAGAACACTCCAGAAAATATAACCTTTTTTTCCCCAAAATTAAAAAGAAAGCAATGGGTCCCAAAATAATAAATCAAAATATAACCTCCTTTCAGGCAGTCTGCCATGAGTGCAAAAAAAAAGGAGTTACAAAATAATATAAAAATAAAATTAATATATATTCTAAAGTATAGAAAAGATAGTTACCTATCTGGGTCAACAATTTCTCAGGTTTTTGATCAGTGTAAATTTTAAGTCATAAGATAGTTGGAAATTAAGTCAGGTATAACAAGAGTGTCTAGCTGAGAAAGAAGGACTGATGGGGTTCTGCACTATTTTATCCCCCTTAAGAAAAAACTTATCTTTCCTATGAACAGTCCACATAATTGGAATAACAAAAACTCACCCACCAGATTCTGTATAAAAATGAGTTAGGTGTTTTCACTGGGAGGTGTAGATGAGTTATTAGAACTTTCCACCACTGACAGTGAAGAATTTTGGATCCTAAACTAGACCAAGCTGGCTACTCTGCCACTATACTGTATAAGTGCCATGATGGTTGCTTCTGGTATCTATTCTTCTCCCAAATGCTTAGTCTATGCTACACACTGTCCATATGCTAACCAAAAGTAACATGGGGCTAGTGAACACTTGATATGTGGTGAGCCCAAACTGATTTCAAAAAATCTTTTTAATGGGAAAAAAGAATGTTAAATATCTAACTTTAAATTTTTGATTACATGCTGAAGTATCTTAGATAAAATGAGTTAAATATACTATTAAAATTAATTTCACTTTTAACTTTAAAATGGCTACCAGAAAAATTAAAATTATATAGATAGCTCACATCATTCCTCTATTGACCAGCACTAGTCATGGCAACTGCCAATTGACCCTTGCCAATATGACCAAGGCCAAGGAGACAGAAAGGGAAAGCAATTCTGCCTTGTAAGAAACTGATATTGTCAAGACAGGAAGGTCTCCTTCACCTGCTCAAATTTGTGTCTGAATGTAATGCCTGAGACTAACACACCCACCCTGCTGTGACCCAGGGTGAACTGTTAAAAAGTAGAACACTCAAGGTTCTGGGCCCGAAGTATACTCCACCTTGAGTCCTCTCAGTTAAATGATATAATAGATATCTTTATTGCTTAATTCATTTTTAGTCAATGTTTTAAATTTGTAGCAAAAGCAACCAGGTAACAAGTATATTCCTATGAGTCTGCTCATGATGTTACCCATCACCTACACACTCTTCTTACTACTTTCCATTCATCTAAATCCTTCTTGTATTACTTTTATTATAATAAAAATACTGTCTTATTCTCACATTTTCCTATATTTACTTAATTTTGGTCTTTTCAACAAAACTAAAAATCCCTTATAGGACATAGGAAATTTTCTAGGAAGACTGGGCTCAAATCCTCACAGTACTGGAGGTGCATGATTTTAAGCAAATGGCTTAATTTTTCTGAGCTTATATTCAGACTGTGTACTTTAAGATGTCTTTAAGATGTACATGGAGATAACACTTCAATTCATCTTAAATATCATTGAAAGCACTGTCTCAATGGCAAAGCACTTTATGTTATCTTTTATCCTATATAAAACCTGTCAGGGTACTGACTAAAGTGGAGGTTCAAATACAGATGACTCTACTTCTATAAAAAGACCTAGGTAATAAACACACATACTGATATCTCTACAGTGGTCCTGAATCAAAGCCCTCAATAATTCAGGATCTAGAACTGAACTCAAGTCATGCTTGAACAGAAGTCAAGCTTGTAAGGTAGGGTAAGAGAAGTAAGGAACTGACTACAAACATGCAGAGAACTTCCTCTACACTGTTACCCACATATAAATAAATATAATGGGCTCCCCCCTAGGGCCATTCAATGAAGAACAAAGCATACCCCTAGAGTTTAAGAGTTTCCACTTACTAGTCGATTCATAGGGACTATGAACATTTTCCAAGTGGCATTGGAGCTGGAAGGGAGTGGAAAACTGGCGATAACAGTGTTGGCAGATAGTATGACCATCCACCTCACCATTCTGTTGATCGAGTTCTACATGGTGTTTCATATGGTTCATGAATCTGTAGCACAGCACAAAGGGAAAGTACAGAACATATATCAGTAGCATCAGAGATTTAACACCAGAATCACAGAACAGACTTTATGTGTCCTCTGCCCCCGTTTGGGAGTCCTTCTCCGAGCCCAAAAAAGGGTTTTTGAAACTAAGAGTTCTGTGGAAGGAGATGAACTGGTCTCCCTTAGTCTACCCAGCTATCTTTCATTTACTACCACAACACCTCTATCAGGTATAATAATAGTTACTGATTTAATGATAATCCTTAAGCAGAATGAATAACAGGACCACTCTCCAAAGAGAAAGACTTAAACAAGTAAGAACACTTCAGTCTTCTCCTGTCCAAAGTAACCTCTAAGGCTCTTCAACACTCACCGAATGTTGTTTTTTAGCCTTTTGGTACAATGGGGGCATCGGAAAGATGTGGCGACTTTAGGGAAGTTTGTGAGTTGGGTTACTTTGCCACCATCCCGTCCATAGTAGAAGTCATCTACTAGCATAATGAGCTTGGTCTGGACAGCATCACCCACATTCTCATTTGGCTCTGGTACTTTGGTAGGTGGTGACAGAGCAGGAATAGGTGTAGAAGAAGGTGTGGAAGCAATAGGAGCCGTTTTCTCAGGGGATGGGGGCTTTGCTGCTGATGGGACAATGGGTTCTGAATCCAGAGACTTTCCTTTCTTCTGGTATTCAATCATTTCTGGGCAACAGTACTATAGAGAAAGAAGACATCTGATCATTTTGGTTATTCTAGGAGCCAAGATGTGCTAACACCCTAACTTCACTAACATTCCTTGGTCACAGTTTGGTTCCAGGTATTCTCACCCAGCTTTCACCCTTCAGTTTTCTACAGCGTTTCCAGGTTTCACTCTTTTCCTAGTGCGTATATGTTTACAGTCATACGCCACTCCAAATAACATACCTGGTACTTCTCCTTCCTGACTTCAATCCTTTAATCACTTGCTAGCATAACTGGCTCTGAGCTGCTTGGCAAGAAGTAGTTCCAAACTTTGCATCTGGACTAATACCAAAAAATTGAAAAGGCTAGAAATCGGAATTGGTTGATGACTCTTGATTCATCCAATGACAGAATAAATAGAAAATGAGCTGAGGCCAACTTGGTTTGAGTTCTGATAATCTAACAAACACCTGTCCTCCTGTGCAGTACCAAAATCTACCACAACTAAGGAGTTAAGGTTCACATATGTTCCTACCTATCTGAGGGTCTTTAAAGTGTATCCTATCACATTCTAAAGTATGTAACAGTTCTGAAACAGGCCAGAAGAGAGAGTAACTCTTTAAAAAGCTTCCAAGTCATTTTGAAGCCCTTGCTTCACCAAACTCCCAATACTACAGGAGGCAGATACAGTGGTAGCTAGCCACGTAAGCTGGATCCCCATCGCAGGTGACATCACTTACACACATGTGACCTCTCAAAGCTTCAGTAACACGGAATTGAGCGTTACACCGTGGACATACTTTCCGTCCGCCATCCTGAAGGTCAAACACTGGGATGGAAGAGGTCACTGGAAGAAGTGAGAAGCACTGGTAAGATTAATAAGATGATACTGGAAAAAGATTATTGGCTTTTTCGGAGAAGATTAAACAGTCTCTGAGGGGAATATTAAGATCGGTATGCAACCACAAGAGATCACTATGAGGCACATTCCTTTTATCATTTTTCTAACTCTATGGCAGGCCGGGGTCAGCAAATCATGGCTCATAGACCAAATCCATCCAGCTGACAGTTCTGTTTGACCCTTGAGCAAAGAATGGCTTTTACATTTTCTTTGTTATATTAATTTTTTCTTTAATTGTGGTACTATATACATAAAATTTACCTGTTAACCATTTTTAAGTATACAGTGAAGCAATCACCAGAGTATTTTTCGCCTTACAAAACTGAAACTCTCTAACTGTTGAATAATTCCCTATACCCCTTCCTAATCCCTGGCAACACCATTCTACTTTTGTGTCTATGAATTTGACTACTATAGGTACCTCATATAAGTGTAATCATACAGCATTTGTCCTCTCATGACTGGCTGACTTCAATACTTAGCAAAATGTCCTCAAAGTTCATGACATACATACCGTATGTCAGGATTTTCTTCCTTTTTTAAGGCTGAACAATGTACCATATTTTATTTATCTATACATAGTTGATGGACATTTAGGATGCTTCCACTTTTGGCTATTATGAATTATGCTGTTTTGAATATGGGAATACAAATATCTGGATCCCTACTTTCAATTCTTTTGGGTATATGCCCAGAAGTGTAACTGCGGGATCATAAGGTAATTTTATGTTCTATTTTTTGAAGGACCATCATACCATTTGGTATCTCACCAACAATGCACAAGGATTCCAATTTCTCTACATTCTCACCGACACTTGTTATTTTCTATTTTTTGGATAACAGCCATTCTAATGGGTGTGAAGTGTTATCTCATTGTGGTTTTGTTATGCATTTTCCTAATGATTAGTGATGTTTATCATTTTTTCGTGTGCTTAATGAATATTTGTTTATCTTCTTTGGAGAAATGTCTATTCAACTCCTTTGCCCATTTTTTAATGAAGTTGTTTGTTCTGTTACTGTTGAGTTATAGAATTTCTTTATATGTTCTGGATATTAGGCTCTTATCAGATATATGATCTGCAAATATTTTCTTCCATTCAGTGGGTTGCTTTTTCATTTGGTTGATGACATCGTTTGATGCCTTAAAGTTTTCAATTTTGATGTAGTCCCACTTAATAATTTTTTTCTTTTATTGCCCTTGTTTTTGATGTCATATGCAAAAATAATTGCCAAATCCAATGTCATAAAGCTTTACCCCTAGTTTTCTTATGAGAGTTTTATAGTTTTAGTTCTTAGGTTTAGGTCTTCGATTCATTGAGTTAATTTTTGTATATGGTGAACAGTAAGGGTCCAGCTTCATTTTTTTGCATGTGGATATCCAGTTTCCCCAAAACAAACATTTGTTAAAGGTTAAATGGTTGAAATCTTATAATTTCACGCAAGAATATGATTTTCTGATACATGAAAATTATATGAAACTCAAACTTCAGAGTCCACAAGTAATTTTAGTGGAGCAGTCATGCTCATTCATTTATATACTGTGTGTGGCTGTTTTTGCATCACAGTGACAGAGTTGAGTAGCTGTGACACAGAACACATTATGCATAAAGGCTTAAATATTTACTATCTGGTCCTTCACAGAGGAAGTTTGCTAACTCCTGCTCTAGACTATTGAAAACCTTCACGCTCATATTCTTCTATACTTGACAACCTCTACCAAATCCCAACTTTAAAAACTTATTTCAGAAATCCACCTTTTCCATGAAGGTATCTTTTGATTATCCCACCCATCTCTGTTCAATCAACCTATTTCACTAATATCCAAAGCACAACAGACATAGAATTAATTCTTTATGCTTAATTCATGTATACTTTTCAGAAATGGCTATTATCCCCTTTACTAAATTCCTATTAGAACGATGGTAGCAACTATATTTTATTTCTCTATTTCATAGTACAGAGCTCTGATACAACGAACTCTTTATTAATGTTTCTGAATGCCTGTATGCTCAGAGTCTTTAAGGTTATTGTACCTTTCACTGAAGACTCAGGTCCACCGGTTCGTTGAGAGCCATGGGCAGAGCTGTTGTTGGGTACCACCACTGGCCCAGGACTATGGCCCAGGGAAGGGATGGTGTTAAGGGTATTCACCAGTTTGGCCACTTCATTGTTATTTTCACCTGTAACCCCAGGTCGCTTCACAGTGACAAAGCTGGCAATGCTCACTGCAGGTGGAGAGGGGAAGGAGGGAGCTATGTTGGCCAAGTGATAATCATCTGTTCTCCACCCACCACCACATCCCAGCTCTGCCCGCTCTTCTTTCCAAGTCTCACCTAGCTTGGGATTTGGGGTCTGGTTAGATTGGCCTGGCGGCTGAACAGCTAGTTGCCCCAGTGAGGTCGGCTGTGTGGCAGTAGGAGCGGTGGAAGTGCTGGGAGTGGACTTGGTCTGCTGGGACTGAGACTGTGGGACGGTGCTTCGAATAGTGAGAGTGGCTGGGATGACGGTGGTAAAGGTGTTGGTGGTAGGCCGCACAGGCATTGTGGAGCCTGGCCTCACTGGGGTCATCTGAGAGAACACTTGTGGGACTCCAACTGTCGGCTTAACAAACTGGGTACCTGGGGCTTCAAAAGAGAGACAAAGAAGAGTACCAAACTTGGTCGATGAGCTCACCTATAATACATTCCCCTTGTCTTTATTGGAAATACTTGAATAGGAAAAGATTATTTACCCAAACTGATTGGTGACCGCCAGAGGTTACCAAGAGCACAGATTCTAATGTCTAGATAATAGGTGTCCAGGCTGATCAAATAAATTAGCCTAGGTAACTAGCCCTAACATTGTTAAATTCAAGAAAGAAGATTCCCATTAACTCCTCCCCAAACACCTTATCATACTGCTTTTTCTATTCCAAGAGTACCATCAGGAGTAGCCTGACCTTGGTATTGGAAGAGAAGATGGGTGAAGAGTGGGAGGCAGTATGGGCATATATGGGCCAAACAGTAGACTTCTGAAAAAAAAAACAATCTTTCTTTCTCAGAATACCAAAGGAGTCTTCCATTCTTTTATATAAACTCAAACGGAAGACTGGCTATGCCATTCTACTAGGAAGTCTCAAAGGTGAGTCTCCTGGCTCAGCCAGAGACAACTCCACTGACAAATACTTTAAGAAATAGTAGACTAGATACGAAAAGCTCCTTACACTGAAAGCCAAAAAAACCAGTGTGGGCTCTGAGAACAACAAAGACTTAGGAAGACAAGCTACGGATATACCCTTACAACAACTAAATTATTCTTTTTTTTTTGGCCTGAACTGTACTAAACTTTTAGATAGTAATAAAGAACTGGGGTAAAATTACAAGATTTAAAAAAATTATCTTTCGATTCAGTTTCTTTAAAAAAAAAAGTCATTGGCAATATTTATCACCAAAGAGTATGTCATTTGTTTAATTTATATCCAAAATCTATGCTATAAACTTAAAGCAAAATAAAGTATACAGAACAATCCCACCATGTAAGTGAGTAGACTTACAAGGAATATGGAATTGGGGAGTTTGCATTAAAATATTCCTTCATGATGACAAAGTTAATAGCTAAGACACCAGACATAGAAAACTGACTATATAAACCTTGTTTTACTACCTCATGAAGGAGCGTAAAAAGCTAAATGAATGAATGAATGAATAAATAAATAAGTAAGTAAGTAAATAAATAAATAAATAAGTGGAACCACCAACCTGGCCAAAGGTTAGAAACAGTTTTTTTTTTTAACTTGGCTTAAGTCATTTGGACACAGATGACTTGTATATTTTTAGATTTTCCTTAAATGCACTTAAAAAATGTCCTAGAGTATTTTGAGACAGTAACAACAAATCTTTCGGATGCGAGTTTATTTCAAGTGGATAGACATTTTTCTTACCTGGAACTAGTGTAATTGGTCTAACTGTTTGGCCTTGCTGTACGTTGAGCACAATCCCAACCTGATTCATTGCATTTTGTACAGGCCGGACATTTCTTACAGGAAACCCCTGCATTAAAAAGCAAAATGATCTTTAACATGGAGATCAGTTAACACTAGCAGAGATTGCAGTGAGACCTATGTCCACAAAAATTCCCACATTCTTACCTAGTGGTTCTCTTTCTAGAATTAAATGACTGAGATGGACAAACTCAGGAATTCTGGCAAACTTCTGAGTGACAAAATACCAAAACTGGAGAATAAGCATTGGTACATAGGAGCAAAAATAAAAACCTACTTCCTGTCTTAAGAGAACCTCAGCTTAAAATAATTAAAAAAAACAACTCATCCACAGAATGGTCCCTCAATTGCCAAAGGCACAGGAGAATAAAAATGACACTAACAGTATTTGTTGGAATGATTCAACATACAAACAGTTTCAATTGTTCCCACAGTAGTCCACTTCAAAGGCCAAAAACCACTGGCACATTTGTCAGAGAAGAGTTTGTAGCTCAGGAAGCCCCAGGCAAAGAGGAGTGTTTGCCTTTACAACACACATTCAACACTAGGCTTTCAATTCAACTCACATTATGTATCAAGTAAGTCCTCTTCCTTCTCTTCCAGAGATTTCCCTGTACTTCAACAATTTCACACACAATTTCCAAAAGTCAACTAACTTAACCCGTTTTAAGAAAAACAGCCCAAGCAAAGGGCCAGAAGCCTCGAGGACCAAGTGTTAAGGCTTCCTAATGCAAGCTTTCCCACTGATTTCAACCCAGACCTCAATCAATTCACTTAATAGCCCTCAAGGGGTATGAAGAGAAAATTACCCAGCTATATGTTATGTTGGGCTTTCTGCAAGTCAGCATCAACTTACAAAACAGCAAATGCAAAAGCCTTGTCAAAAGACAGGACTTAGAAACATTTTTAATTATGTTAACCTAAAGACTCTGAGTCAGAACTTCCAAAGGTTCACATGGTCTTTTCCTTCTCTGCCAAGTCCCAAAATTCAGAGTCCTACTCACCTGTGTAGTGATAAATATTGGTTGTGAGGCTACAGGGGAACTAGTCACATGATTGGCATTCTGCATGACTTGGACAGGTCTCAATACTGGTTGAGTAACCATTGTGCTCAGACCTGGGGTTGGATTCTGAGTTAGGATGAGTGGCTGTCCACCTTGTTGGACCAAAGAATTGCCAGCTAAAGGGTAAAAGGAAGAAGAAAAAGGAAAAAAAAAAAGGAATGTAAAAGAAAACAAATCCACACTTTATATGAAACATTATGGTCTTAGATAAGAAATGGTATACCACATATCAAAATGTCTAAGCCTGTCATCCACCTTGGGTTTAATGTTACCAAACTCACCAAAAATTTGAGTTCCACCCAAATCTACAATTAAGATAAAAACGGGTAGGTAGGGGAGGTTCACCAACATCTACCCCATATGTCTTAACATAGTAAGAGTTCTACATGACTATCACTTTGACTCTGATTTAAGTGACCACATATAATCTCCCCATACCATAAGTAAAACCTATTTTGTCAGAATGTAATTTCTTAGCTAACACACCTTCATCTTTTTAAAAGAGGACTATTCAAAGCCAGGCAGAGAAAGACAAGTATCAAATGATTTCACTCATCTGTGGAGTATAAGAACAAAGCAAAAACTGAAGGAACAAAACAGTAGCAGATTCACAGAACCCAAGAATGGACTAACAGTTACCAAAGGGAAAGGGACTGGGGAGGGAGAGGATTAAGGGGCATTACGATTAGCACACATATTATAGGAAGGGCATGGGGAAGGAAGTACAGCACAGAGAAGACAAGCAGTGACTCTATAGCATCTTTCTATGCTGATGGACAGTGACTGTAATGGGGTATATGGTGGGGACTTGATAATAGGGAGAGTAGTAACCACAATGTTGCTCATGTGAAATCTGAGCATAAGTTATATATCAATGATACCTTAATAAATAAAAATAATAATAAAATAAATAAAAGAGGACTATTCATCAGTAAACATTAATTCAGCAAATACATAGAGTCTAAAGAATGACATCTCCATTAAGTGAGTCAAATTTCAGAAATGGAACAAATTCTCTAAACAACCATTGTCTTTTACAGGTATGGAAACACAGACATTGACAGGCCACCTTCTTTCTCTTCATGTCATCCAAACTGATAAAGACCTGGTCAAAAACTAACCAACACCAAAGAAAAATGATGACTTCAGAAGGTAATGATTCATATTTCATTTCAACTATTAATATCATAAGCCAAAATTTAAAGTCTTTTTCATTTCTGAGAAAAGTAGTTTTTTAAGTGTTTTTAAGTCCTACATTTACTTACTACATTTGGCTAAAAAATAATCAATACTATTTCCTGATTTAGAAAGAATACTCAGAAATCAGAAAATTTCAGAGACCCAATGTATGTAAATTAAAGATTACAGTAAAGTATTGACTCAACTTTTTACCTCATATCATCAGAATGGTATGGACTCCTCTGAACTGTATGTTCCACTTGACAGATGGAGACACTGTAGTTAACTACAATGCCAGACCAGAGTGGCTATACAGGTGGCTATTAATTGGCCAACAGTGGCTTGTCTCACATTCTTTCAGAAATTGAGAGCCCATCAGTGGACTACACCCCTCATAGTTACTGGGCCAGCAGACTAGCGATTATAGATTATAGATTGACAGATAAACAAAATTTCCAAGTTCTAAAGGCTAATTATACTGGCAATTTAGAGTGTGTGTGTGTATGTGTGTGTGTGTGTATACATATACATAAAATTCATTGTATTTATACACATGTATTACATATATATTATATAAATACATACACATTAGCTGTTTAATTATGGAGAAGTTCAAATATACATAAAAATAGAACACAATGAATCCCCATGTATCACCACTAAGCTTCAACAGTTATCAACTATAAAACTCATGGCCAATCTTGTTACATCTAATATCTCCCACCCACTTAGCAGCTCCCATATTGTTTGGAAACAAGCTCCAGACCATATCATTTCATCTATAACTATTTCAATATGTATCTCTAAAAGATAAAGACTTGAAGAGAGAGAATATCAACACCATTATCGCTCCTAAAAAACACTATAATTGTGTGACTATAGTTGATTATACTGCATTACATAACTGAAATTTGCTGAGAACTTAGACGTTCATACCACCTTCTGACCCTCTGCCAAAAAAAAATAATGTCAAGTGATGGTTATATTAATTAACTAGATGGTGGGATCCTTGCACAATGTATTATTAAACACCAGGATATAAACTTTAAATATCTTACAATTTTGTCAACTATACTTCAAACTTAAATACGTAATTCTTTAATATCAAATATCCAGTCAAAATTCAAACTGACAATTATCAATTTGATATATATATATAATTTAGTTTGAATCAGCTTACAGATGGACATATCTCAGGTCTTTTAATCTACAGGTTTCCCCATCCATCTCTTTTCACCTATTTGTAATTATGGTTGAAAAATGTTGACTAAGCATAAAGATATTTTCCATTCATTATTTTAACTGCTAGGGTAAAAGAAAATAAATGATCTGTTCTTTATCTAAGCCTAAACATTTTTAAGATAATCACTGACTCAACATACCAACTGAATATAGGAAGGGAAGGGGTAAAGCTTTTTGCATTATGTGAAATCAACCAGCATTAACAAATCTCAAAAGACAGGCCTGGTTCCCATGAAATCTGCACACACTCTACTATTATAAATAATGTTAACAGGATTTTCTTCAGTCTCTCTAACATCTAGGTCATGTTTGAATTTTGGTGGATTGTTAGGACTTTTCCAGAAAAATAGTGCAAAACAAAAAAGTGGGTTTCTAAGCCCAGATTAGGTTCACAGTTCAACTAAAAGCAAAAGCCAACATAATGGCAAGTCACACTGGGTAAATTATACCTATTTATTTATATTCTTCAATGAATTCTATGAATTAGTTCTAATAAGTTCTAATACTTCTAATGAATAAATTATTTTAAGTAATTTCTGCATTCTTATTAAGTACTTCCTCAAAGTCTGACAATTCAAAGGTCTTACAAAGTTCCATTTCCAGAGGATGAAAGACGCAGTCAGAATCCCAAGGCTTAAATAAGTCTTTACAAGAATTATCCAACTAGTACCCTGCCTCTAAGTTTGCTCTCAAATAAACTAGGCACCTTAGTCATAAACTGATTAAGTTAGGGAAGGAGATTCAGCAGCTTGTCCCACATGTTTTGTTCATTTTACAAATCTGAGGGTCATGATTTTTCCCTTCATTCTTCTAAGTTTACTTACATAGCCTTAAAACAATGAGATAAGAGGGCTAAGTGGAGTTGGAATGGACTAAAAAGAAGTAGAAAATCACAGTTATAGTAAGAAATTATAACATTCAATTCACATCATTCACAGCTCAGACTTAAGTGTGGTTTATTTTACTTCATGTTTCTTTCCAATGCAAACATGTAACTCTATCGGAGCAATAGAAATAATTTCTAAATGCTGAGTGGTAGATTCTGAAGAACAGCAAAAAGGAACAGTAAAACCGCTCCAAAATTTTATTCCTGACACTTCAAAGAAAAAGCTTTGAGATATAATACATATACTGTACACATTACCCAGCTGAAGTACAAGTCAGAGGATTTTAGTATATTCACAGGGTTTATGTATTCATCAACACTATTTAATTCCAGAACATTTTCATCACCCCAAAAAGAAACCTTTATACCTGTTAGTAGTCATTCCCCATTCTCCTCTCCACAGCCCTGACCACCACTGATCTACTTTCTATCTCTGTGAATTTACCTATTCTGGGTATTTCTTATAAATGGGAGTTATACAATAAATGGCCAATTCTGTATCTGACTCACTTTTTTCATTTAGCGTTATGTTTTCAAGGTTCATGCATGTTGTAGCATACATCAGTATTAGTCTTTCATTCCTTTTAATGGCTTAATAATATTCCATTGTATGGATATACTATACTATATTTTGTTCATCCATTCAACAGCTTAGGCTGTTCCCACTTTTGGGCTATAATGAATAATGTTGCTATGAACGTTTGTGCACGAGACTGTGCAACTGTAGAACTGATGGGTCATATGACAACTCTATTTTTAACTTTTTAAGAAACTGCCAAATTATTTTCCAAAGTGGCCACACCACTTTATATTCTCACCAACAGTGTATGAGAGTTCCAGTTTCTCCATATTCTCACCAATACGTGTTATTGTCCATCTTTCTGATTACAGCCATCCTAGCGGATGTGAAGTGGTATCTCACTATGGTTTTGATGTATACTTCCTTATGACTAATGACACTGAAAATCTTTTCACTGCTTATTGGCCATTTGTATCTCTCTTTGGAGAAATGGCTATTCACATCCTTTGCCCATTTAAAAAATCTTCTCAGTATTTAGATTGTACTAGTTCTTTAGTTCTTTATATACTCTAGGTACATGTTCTTATCAGATATGCTATCTGCAAAATTTTTCTCCCATTTATGGATTATCTTCATTTTTTAGTATTACACTGTAGTAAGTAGTTCTTTATATATTCTAGGTACATGTCCTTTATCAGACATGTTATTTACAAAATTTTTCTCCCATTCTACAGGTTATATTTTCATTTTCTTGATGTGCCCTTTGAAGCATAAAAGGTTTTCATTTTTCTAAAATCCAATTTATCTATTTTTTCTGTGGTCACTTATGTTTTGGTGTCCTATTTAAGAAACTACTGCCTAAAACAAGGTCATAATGATTATGCCTGTGTTTGCTTCTAAAAGTTTTACAGTTTTAGTTCTTACACTGAGGTCTTTGGCCATTTAGAGTTGTTTGTAAAAGGTGTGAGATGGACAATGCTGTTCATGTGAAACCTTCATAAGATTGTGTATCAATGATACTTTAATTTAAAAAAAAAGGTATGAGGTGGAAATTCCACATTCTTTTCTTTGTGGAAGAAGTATCCAGTTGTCCCAATATCATTTGCTGCAAAAACTATTTCTTCATTGACCAGGAAAGGATTAAATTTTTTTTAACCATGTATCTCTCTCCATGAACCACAGCTATGTTGGAGTATAGGAAAAACTGTTTGCATACACCTTCCCCTCCCCCCGTTCACTTTTTAAAAACAATCTTTATCTTAATTATATTTTAACATTTGATCCATATAAAATGTTACACGCATTTAAGTTATAAAATATAATGATGAACCTAAATGTCCGTCAGTAGATGAATGGATAAAGAAGATGTGGTACATATACACAATGGAATATTACTCAGCCATAAGAATAAAACAGATCCTACCATTCACAAAAACATGGATGGAGCTAGAGGGTATTATGCTCAGTGAAATAAGCCAGGCAGAGAAAGACAAGTACCAAATGATTTCACTCATATGTGGAGTATAAGAACAAAGGAAAACTGAAGGAACAAAACAGCAGCAGAATCACAGAACCCAAGAATGGACTAATAGTTACCAAAGGGAAAGGGACTGGGGACGATGGGTGGGAAGGGAGGGATAAGGGTGGGGAAAAAGAAAGAGGGCATTACGATTAGCATGTATAGTGCGTGAGGGGCACGGGGAGGGCTGTGCAACACAGAGAAGACAAGTAGTGATTTTACAGCATCTTACTAAGCAGATGGACAGTGACTGTGAAGGGGTATGTGGGGGGGACTTGGTGAAGGGGGGAACCTAGTAAACATAATGTTCTTTCTGTAATTGTAGATGAATGATACCAAAATTTAAAAAAATATATATATATAATGATGAAACACCCTCAAATGGACCACAATTTGAGGTCCATTTGGACTAGACATTGTAAACATAAATTATCAATGTGCTCCTACTCTTTCCCAACCTCTGGCCTCCCTCCCACATATATAAAAATGTTCCTTTAAATCAAGAGTCAAGGAAATGGTTTTTATGTAGAGAGGACAAGGAAAAGCATAGAAACAGGTAAATTATAAAAGAATTATAAAAGTCAAATCAATGCCCCAAAAAAGGACAATCTTTTTAAAGATATAATTATTGGAGGAGGTAACTATTGATAACCAGGAGGAGCCTGACTGGTTTTGAAACTACTTTAAAACAGAGGGGAGTGGGGAGTAGGGGAAGAAAAGACAACTTTGTAACTTTCTAAAGAACTTCATCACTATATGAAATGATACTGAATTGCTTAGAAGTTATTCTCCCTTCCTATGTTACTTGTTTAATTAGTAGACAATATTCCAATACAATTAAACTGAAGGCTTATAGGGAAACTGGGTTTCATTCACTCTATTCTGAAGTATCATCCCTGTACCCAGGCTAGCATTTCAAGAGTATCTGATAAAAAAAAGATACAGAACTGTTTATATTACACACACACACACACACACACACACATGTCTAGACAAATTCAATCTATTAATGTGTGCTTATTTGTGCATGAAAATTTTTTGGAAGAATACATAAGACATATATAATTGTGGTTGCCAGTCTATGTTCATTTTTTTAAGACCATGAATATGGGTTAACATTTTAATTTGAATACTAGAGGCTTCTTAAGTACTTTATATCTATATATAATATATGTGTATGTATATATGTGTGTGTGTATATATATATATATATATAAATACATACATACTAATATATATATATAAGTTTGTACACAGGCCATAGGCGGGCTCAGGAGTCAAGGGTTCATTTGAGAAGTTACAGAGACTAGGTTATGTCAGTTATAAGATGTTCATCATGGGCCTTTGAATTCTGGGTTCAAAGAAAAATTTAGCTAAACTGGTTGCTAAAAGCACTTTAACAGAGTAAGAGAAACAAAGGAAAGCAGTATGTACAAGGGCCACAAACTTTGAAGTCTAGGTAATTCGTAAGGACATTATTTAGACTCTCTAGGCCTTGGTTTCTACATCTATAAAATGAGAAAATTCTCTACATAAGGGCTCCTACTTATAAGTTTCAAAAAAATTCTAAGGATTTTGCATGTGATAAAAACCATATTTTCAGTACCCAAAGATTGAAAAAAATACCTATGGAAACTAAAGATTTAAATTTGATATACCTAAAGTTCGCAACAATATGGGGAAAGAGCTACTGGTGGGCACTTATTTAGAGCAATCTATTAGGGCAATTTGACATTATCTATCACATTTTAAATGCCTGATCCCACAATCTCATTTCACACTTCAGATATGCTTACAGTGGGCACTGACACAATGCCTGAAGGTGTTCACCATTGTACTGTTTGTAATCACAAAAAATTGGGACTGTAACAAACATCTAGCAATAGGGGAGTAAATGACTATATCCAAACATAAGAATATCATATGCACTTCCAATGGAAATATAAGCAGACACAACATTTCTAGAAGGCCAATCCAGGAAAAAATATCCATCAAAACCCTTAAAAATTGTGATGACCTTTGATCTAACAATTTGACATTTAGAAATACATTCTCAGAGCAAAGGATGTGAAAAAAGAGACAGAGATGTTCACAACTCTTTAAAGTAGCAATATACACTTTATAACCTATTAATAAGTTACCCAAACAATGAGAAATACGGTCATCAAAAATGTTACAAATAAATATTTATTAAAATGAGAAAATATCCACTACATATTAAGGAAAAAAAAGCAGGCAAAGAGTAATGTAGAGTCTATATTAACCCTTTTTTGTAAAAAGTTAATAATTACATATAGCATATAAAAGTATATAAAAGTACATATATGTACAGAGTAAGAGTTACAAATGGTTATCTTCAGGTGGTGGGACTACAGTTAACAGTTTTTTCTTCCTTTTATTTTTACTGTCTACTTTTTCTATAATGCACATATTATTCTTGTACTAATTAAGCTATTTTATTTTTTAAAGGAAATAAAATAATTAAAAATAAGTTTTTTGTAGCAGTACAAGCATTCTATGAAGGTGCTTATTTTGGATATGCATCTTGAAACAACTTGCCAGTAACTCATATTCAGAGTGTAGAACCAGTCATCAAAAATGAAACAGAAACCAATACCATATAGCTTCTCTAGTCAGTAAATACACCAAAAAAACTATTCTTTCACCATTCTCCTTCAGGTGGACAACAATCCTATTCTATTTACCATACCCAGGAACCAATAACCAAATGAATCTGCCAGAGAAAATAACAAAACAAAGCTGCCCTGGGAGTGTTCTTCCCAAACTAGCAGGGCTCTCCTAATAAAAAAAAAAAACAGAAACAATAAAACAAAAACAAAAAACGCTCCAGATCTCTTTAATAGTTAGGAGTATTGGGTTTACATTTTCTGTCCTAGAAATTATCAGGCAAGAATCAGCTACCCTTTGACTTGAAACACCAGTGTCAGTTCAGTACTAATTCAGAAGGAACAGCACCATCTACTGAATCACCTCCATGTAAGAGCATCATTACTAAATTAATTCCAACTAGTAGAACGACATCAGTATCTAAAACTAAACAAGTACAGCTGTTCCTAAGACCTTTTTTATTCTCTCACCCCACTAGCCCAGAAAGAATTTCCCAATAATCCCACTTACCATTGTTGTTGGCAATTAGTGTGACAAGAGTCTTCTTTGTACTGTCACTGTTCTGTGCCCCGCTGCTACTAACAGTGGTAGATGTAGAGAGGTGCCCAGCAACAGAAGCATGGGCAGCGATGGGCACTGGAGCCGAGACTGGCTGCTGGTTCACAGAAACTGTGGGGAAGGGGAGGCACAGTCACTTGGAAACAGAGGCAGATGACACTAAAGGATTCTGTTCTAATCTTTCCTTTTCATTTTGTGGGTCTCTATAGACAAAAAGTTTCCTGCTTTTATTTGTAAGTCCAACTGTTCACCTGATTTTTCCTTCCACTTGTCCCTCACTCCACCAATGAGACACAATGCTTTCTCTGTCTCACATTTCATGGTTAAGTTAGATCACAAGCTTACTGAACCAGGATTTCATGTTTTTCATAGTACAAGCCAAACTCCCAGGACTCAAAGGTTTATTATGATCACTACTGGTATTCATACCATACATAGTAAGCCACCCACGAGACCCTCAACTGTGTCCTGTTTCAGCCCAAACCAATGTCATCTTCAGATCTCAAGGCAGGCAAGATAGAAAACAGAGCAAGAGATACAATTTTGGGGGAAAAGAACTACCACCCAGTTTCTGAATTCAGGACAATCTAGAATTTGACCCTGTAACATCACCTTTTTGAAAGAGAAGCTAACAAGCCTAAGTTTGTAAACTGTCCATGAAAGCAGACACAAAGAAAATTCTACTTAGCTCTCAAAGAAAACCATGTTCAAGTAAAACAAAGAAAAAAAACACAAGACTATGGGATCCAGTTTTGACTGGGTTACATAAATGAACACTGACATGCACCACCAGTTCACAGTCTCATTCATACATCATTTGGTAAGAGGAATGTTAGATGTTTGATAAACACTGGTTAATAATCCAACTCTCAATGCTTTAAATGAGTTAAATACAGTGTTTCTAACTTTATGTGTAAGGAAACTGAGGCATTTACAGACTAGAACATAGGAAAAAAAGGCAGCATCAGTGACACAATGAGACATCTCTGGATTCTTAAAGCCCTCTTTCCACTTCACACTTTCTTATAAAATATGCCATTCATTTGAGTCAATTGAGTCAATTCAAATAATAATCTAAGATCAAGAGTCTTTGTTACCTGTAGTAGTTTTTTCCACTGAATTATAATCTTCAACTACAGAATCCTCAATCACATCACTGATTTTCTGCCATGGCTCCAGCTCCTCCTCCTCACATTCCATGAACAGGTCAGTGTCCGCCATGCTGTAAGAAAAAAGATCAAATAATATATTGACCTCAGAATGGGAGAAATAATTTTATACAAAATATGGAATCAGATTCTTTAATCTATTATTAATCTACCCCTTGGGATCGCTCTACCACTTGCCCTAACCACCCCCCATTTTCAAGGGTCTGGAATTATAACTCCTATTCTGGAAAAAAAAATTTATTGTGAAAGAGTTCATGGCAAATTACTTAATAATTAGGATTACAAAAGTTTAATCTGTACTACCCAGGGCTGGCATTAGTGAGGCAAATCATGCTTTATTTAAAATTGATTATTTTGCTCATTATAAAATGTTTTTGCATCAATATAGATCTTTTAACAATGATACATCAAAATACTATTTATTTTGATTACTGAGCTTTTTTTACAACCCTTTAAATTCTGTACCCAAGATGAGAACCTCACTTGTCACCCTCTAGCGCAGCCCTATTACCTTGTACTCCACTATTTTAGGGTTAGCCTTTAATTTGAAAACATGCATAAACTACATGCTTTTAAAAATAAAGCCTACATTTTTGCAATGCAAACAGGAACTACTGCTATTTTGCCCTCCAATATTAGCTGACTGAAGGTCTATTTCTTTATCTTGGAATGGGAACAGTATTACTGCTCAATGTTCAAAGCCTTTACTGCAAAGGTTCTCAGTGGCCTTAGGATCTCAGAAACTTTTTCACAACACCCTTAAACCTTCCAAACCTAAATAACCAACCTAACCATTGTGTTTTAAGTAGTTAGGTCCATACAATTTGATACTATTTGCAAGATGCCCAACAAATGGCGTTGTTCCCTTGAAAATTTAAAATACCTGGGCAATGTCCCAGTGAGTTAGCTATAGCCAAGTGCCCAATGTTTTTAAAGGATAAAGTGCTTAACTTAATTCTAACTGGTCTCCAATATCCTACTTTAAGTATGTCTTCCTAAAACAAAACCACAGAGGGGAGAAGGTATGAGCAAAGAAAGAAAAAGATCTAAGGTATCAACTTAAATTTCCTTAGTTTCATATTTAATTTATACATAACAGCAGGCAATGGTAGCCAGAAATTGAATTAATATGAAACCAAACCCCTATCACAGGCAGTCTCTGAGCCGTGACTACACAACACATACTTCTGTATTTTCCAGTATAGTTCCACTGAAAAAGATAACACTTTCAAGAACTTTTTTTCTGCTTAATTTTATACCATTGTTCTTTGCTGGATTAACTTTTCTTAGAGCCCATAGCCAACAGATAATTAATCATAAACATCAAACACCCAGCAGAACGAATATAAACTGCATGACAGCTTCCACAGATGGTTTTCAAGGACCTTCTTTCAGCTGTGACCAAGCTGTAAGCAAACTGTATACATATGCTGAGCAATCCGCAGACTTTCCTCCAGAATAATTACAACTACCTGTATATATATATATATATATATACACACACAACAATATATATATTGTTTTTTATCAAAGTAAAAAGAACATTTAGTTTCCATTTTAGTCTGTATATTTTAATAGCCTATTCAAGAGGATGGTCTTTTATCTCAACTATTTATAGCGTCTTAAGAGACGGAGTGCATGCTTTATTTTGTGAAACAATGAATTTTAGTAAGAATACTGAAAATTTCTCCCATATGATCAAAGTCAGATTATGCTATTACTCCCTAGAAAAAAGTACTCTGAAAAACAGAAAGTGAGAAAGGCAGATCTGAAAAGACAGCAAAGAAAGATGTTTGTGTCCTAACTACTTATCAAGTGAGCAAGAAAACTTAGGTATATTCTCTGCCAAGACAACCAATCTAAGTTAAAAGACTAAAATATGGATAGAAAACTCAACTTAGAAAATACTTTTCAAGTTTTTCATAGTGAGCAAGATAGAATTAACCAATAAGGCTTGTCAATGCAGAAAATAATCTGCTCACTGAGCATACTTCAGATTTACAACCCCCTCCCCAAAAAGTCTCTTAAAGACACTGAAACAATTTTTCAAAGAGCCCTCAATTCCTTTTTCTAAAAAATTGAGGTATACAATAAAATGTAAAAATCTCAGTTACAGCTTGACTTCTGACATGTGTACACACTGTTACCGTGCCCAAATGGGAACAAGAAGCACTCTCGCTACATTTTCCCCTTTGCCTATTCCACCCATCTCCTACCTCTTCCCCTATATAACCACTGTCTGTTTTTTATTTGTTCATTTGTTTTTTAGATTCCACATGTAAGTGAAATCAGATGGTATTTGTCTTTCTCTAACTTATTTCACTTAGCATAATACCTTCCAGGTTTATCTGCGTTGTCTCAAATGGCAAGATTTCATTTTTTATAGCTGAGTAATATCCCATTGTGTATATGTACCACATCTTTCTCCATCCATCCACTGATGGATACTTAGTTGCTTCCATACCTTGGCTATTGCAAATAATGCTGTGATAAACATAGGAGTGCATGTAACTTTTCAAATTAGTGATTCTGTTTTCTTGGGGTAAATTCCCAGAAGTGGAATTACTGCATCATTTGGAAATCCTATTTTTCTGAGAACCCTCCATACTGCTTTCCATAGAAGCTGTGCCAATTTACATTCCTACCAACAGTGTATGAGGTTTGTTTTCTCCACATCCTTGCCAGTATTTGTTATTTCTGGTCTTGCTGTTAGCCTTCTGACTGGCGTGAGGTGATACCTCACTGTGGTTTTGATGTGTATTTTCCTGATCGACCATCAGCGGTGTTGGGCATCTTTTCAAGTGCCTTTGGTCATCTGTATGTCTTCTTTGCAAGAATATCTCTTGAGGTCCTCTAACTATTTTTGTTGTTGTTGTTGTTATCATAAATCTACAATTACATGCAGACCATTATGTTTACTGGGCTCCCCCCTTCACCAAGTCCCCCCACAATCCCCATTACGGTCACTGTCCATCAGCGTAGTAAGATGCTGTAGAGTCACTATTTGTCTTCTCTGTGTTGTACAGCCCTCCCCATGCCCCCCCAACACATTATACATGATAATCGTAATGCCCCCTTTCTTTTTTCCCTGCCCTTATCCCTCCCTTCCCACCCATCCTCCCCAGTCCCTTTCCCTTTGGTAACTGTTAGTCTCCATTCTTGCGTTCTGTGATTCTGCTGGTGTTTTGTTCCTTCAGTTTTTCTTTGTTCTTATACTCCACAAATGAGTAAAATTATTTGGTACTTGTCTTTCTCCGCCTGGCTTATTTCACTGAGCATAATACTCTCTAGCTCCATCCATGTTGTTGCAAATGGTAGGATTTCTTTTCTTCCTATGGCTGAATAATATTCCACTGTGTATATGTACCACATCTTCCCCATCCATTCATCTACTGATGGACACTTAGGTTGCTTCCATTTCTTGGCTACTGTAAATAGTGGCTTTTGGATGTAGAGTTCTATGGATGTCTATTAGGTCCATCTGTTCTAGGGTGTTGTTCAGTGCCTCTGTGTCCTTACTTATTTTCTGTCCGGTGGATCTATCCTTTGCAGTGAGTGGCGTGTTGAAGTCCCCTAAAATGAATGCATTGCATTCTCTTTCCTCCTTTAGTTCTGTTAGTATTTGTTTAACATATGTTGGTGCTCCTGTGATAGGTGCATAGATATTTATAATGGTTATATTCTCTTGCTGGACTGCCCCCTTTATCATTATGTAATGTCCTTCTTTATCTTTTGTTACTTTCTTTCTTTTGAGGTCTATTTTGTCTGATACTACTGGAACACCTGCTCTTTTCTCCCTGTTGTTTGCATGAAATATCTTTTTCCATCCCTTGGCTTTTAGTCTGTGCATGTCTTTGGGTTTGAGGTGAGTCTCTTGTAAGCAGCATAGAGATGGGTCTTGCTTTTTTATCCATTCTATTACTCTGTGTCTTTTGATTGGTGCATTCAGTCCATTTACATTTAGGGTGATTATTGAAAGATATGTACTTATTGCCATTGAAGGGTTTAGATTCGTGGTTAGCAAAGGTTCAAGGTTATCTTCTTTAGTATCTTACTGTCTAACTTAACTCGCTGATTGAGCTATTTTAAACACTGTCTGGTGATTCTTCATTTTTCTCCCTTCTTATTCCTCCTCCTCCGTTCTTTATATGTTGGTTGTTTTATTCTGTGCTCTTTTGTGTTTCCTTTAACTGCTTTTGTGGGTAGTTTTTATTTTTTGCCTTTAGTTAGTATTTGGTTGGTCTGCTTTCTTTGCTGTGATTTTATTTTCTCTGGTGACATCTATTTAGCCTTAGGAGTGCTCCCATCTAGAGCAGTCCCTCTAAAATACCCTGTAGAGGTGTTTTGTGGGAGGCAAATTCCCTCAACTTTTGCTTGTCTGGGAATTGTTTAATCCCTCCTTCATATTTAAATGATAATTGTGCTGGATACAGTATTCTTGGTTCAAGGCCCTTCTGTTTCATTGCATTAAATATATCACGCCATTCTCTTCTGGCCTGTAAGGTTTCCGTTGAGAAGTCTGATGATAGCCTGATGGGTTTTCCTTTGTAGGTGACCTTTTCCCTCTCTCAAGCTGCCTTTAAAACTCTGTCCTTGTCCTTGATCTTTGTCATTTTAATTATTATGTGTCTTGGTGTTGTCCTCCTTGGGTCCCTTCTGTTGGGGGTTCTGTGCACTTCCATCGTCTGATCGATTATTTCCTTCCCCAGTTTGAGCAAGTTTACAGCAATTATTTCTTCAGATACACTTTCTATCCCTTTTTCTCTCTTCTTCTTCTTCTTCTTCTGGTATCCCTGTAATGCGGATATTGTTCCTTTTGGATTGGTCACACAGTTCTCTTAACATTGTTTCATTCCTGTAGATCCTTTTATCTCCCTCTGCGTCTGCTTCTATGCGTTCCTATTCTCTGGTTTCTATTCCATCAATGGCCTCTTGCATCTTATTCATTCTTATAAATCCTTTGAGATTGTTTCATTTCTGTAATCTCCTTCCAGACATCATCCCTTAGCTCTTGTATATTTCTCTGCAGCTCCATCAGCATGGTTATGAGCTTTATTTTTAATTCTTTTTCAGGGAGATTGGTTAGGTCTATCTCCTTCTCAGGGTTTGCCTCTGTGATCTTGGTCTGTATCAAATTCTTCTGCCTTTTCAAGGTGATAGAGGTATTTGTGGGGAGCTGGCGCGTGTGTTGGCTAAGAAAAAGTCCCTTCTTGCTGGTTTGTGGCCTTCCTCTCCTGGGAGAACAGCGACCCCCAGTGGCTTGTGCTGGGTAGCTGTGTGCAGACGGGGTTTCTAATTCCTGCCCCGCCACTGTGGAGCTCTGCGGTTGCTGTGGGCGTGGCCAGCCTCAGGCTGCTGCTCCAATATGGCAGAGCCGCGTCAGAGGGGGAACGGGGAGGCTGTTTATCACAGTGAGGCGCCTCTGAGCTGCACTGCTGCCCAGGGGGTAAGGGTGCCCAGAGTTCCCTGGGATTCCCAGCTGCTCGGCTAAGTGTCCCGGGACGCTTCCGTCCAGCGGCGGGGTCCCTGTCCCTTTAAGACTTTCAAAAAGCACTCGCTTTTCTTTGTCCCAGGTGCGCTGGCTGCGGGGACCCACTCACAGGTCTTAATGTCCTGTTTCCCTAGTATCCAGCACACCACGCACGCACTGTGTCTGCGCTCTGGTGTGGATGGCTGGGGCTGGGTGTTTAGCAGTCCTGGGCTCCCTCTCCCTTCCCGCTCCGACTCCTCTCCTCCCGCCGGGAGCTAGGGTGATGGGGTCCTTGGGTCCTGCCGGGCTGCGGCTTGCATCTTACCCCCTTCCTGAGGCACTGGGTTCTCGCAGGTGTGGATGTAGTCTGACTGCTGTTCTGTGTCTTCTGGTCTCTCTTTTAGGAATAGTTGTATTTGTTGTATTTTCAAAAACATATATGGTTTTGGGAGGAGATTTCCGCTGCTCTACTCACACTGCCATCTTGGTTCTCCTCTCCTGCATAATATTTTGAAGGTAGTTACTACTATCATATTCATAAGTATTTTGGTATATAGCTCTAAAAGATAAGGACTTGAAAAGACTACATATCAAAAAGAAAAAAAAATCATGGTATCATTACATGCCTAAAAAATTGATATTCCCTTAATATCAAATATCTAGTCAACATTCAAATTTCAAATTCTCTCAAATACCATACTTTAAGAAGACTGAATTAGTATCCAAATAAAGTCCATATATTCTGATTATTTGATAAGTTTTAAACATTTCTTTTAATTTACAGGTCTTTCTTCACCTTATTTTCTTCTCTCTTGCAATTTATTTGCTGAAGAATCAGATCACCTCTTGTGGTTTCTATATTCTGGATCACATACACATGGCATTTAATAATACATGCCCCTGTCCTCTGTATATCCTGAAATTGAAAGTTGGATCTAGAAGCATGTTTAGAATGACGCTTAACTTTTTTTCCACCAAGACTACTGATAAGGGAGGAGTTTTCTTCCATGAGGAGGCATGCTCAATGACTGGGTCTGGTCATTCTAAATCAAGTATTCCTTCTTCATTTATTAACTATAACACTTCTATTTAAAAAAACAAAAAACAAAACTTAATCTACTATTTGGTTAATCTAATCCAGTAGCACAGCAAATATAGAAAAAGTCTTGATTCTTTCTATCTTGCTTTTTTTTCTTATTTACCAGTTTTCAAAATTTTAACAGTATTTCCCTGAAATGACCAATAAGCCTGTTCTTAAACTATTGTTATGATTTCACAGATGCAAACATATTTGATGTATTTTGATCCACTACAGTTATCTTTATTGACACAAAGTGTTCTATTTTGGCCAGTGGGAACTTCTTCAGTTGGCTCCAAAGTCTTTTTGACATAAGCCTTAGTTGTGTTTGATAAAATCCTTGCTATCTGATAGAAGAAACCTAAGTGTCCATCAATAGATAAATGGATAAAGATGATGTGGTAATATACATAGTGGAATATTATTCAGCCATAAAAAGAAATCCTGCCATTTGCAACAACATGGATGTTTGATCCAGGCTATTGTGGTCAGTGAAATAAGTCAGGTGGAGAAAGACAAATACCGTATGATGTCACTTATTTGTAGAATACAAAACCAAAGCAAAACAGAAGGAACAAAACAACAGTAGACTCACAGACACTTGAGTAGTGACTAGTGGTTACCAAGGGGGAGGGGTTGGAGTAAGAGGGGAGGGAGATAAAGGGGTACAATAATTCACAACCACAATATAAGGTGGTCATGGGGATGGTAGCACAGCATGGAGAATACACTGAATGATTTTGTAACATATTTCTACATTGATAGATAGTAACCACACTAGAGAGGGTGAGGATTTAATAATATGGGTGACCTTTATTGTTGAACCACTGTGTTGTACATTGGAAACCAACATAAAATTGTGTATCAATGATACTTCAATTAAAAAAAAATCCTTACTATCTGAGGGTAAGATGTACCATGTTCATCTCATATATTTCCTGCCCCAGACCTAGAATCAGCTATTTCTCCAAGAAGCTCTGGTTCCTTTTGGTGAGGAATAATATTCCAAGACCACAGTCTAGATGCTAGGGACCTTTCTGCTCATTTCAAATACAAAATTATCTCCGTATTGACTCCAACTATTAGTCAGCTATCTTCAATTTCACTCCTATGTCATTTGGCAGAAAAATTCCACATCCACAAATAATGTCTTGGAATCTTAGAACAAAAATTCTATTTACCCGTGAAATTCTTACATGAGATGTTTCATTCTTAAATTTATTAAACAATTTTCATAACTTCCACTTACCCTGTCCCACTTGTGTACAGTCCCTTTCCCTTCCCCTAAAAAGATGCCTAGATTCTGTTCCTGATTGGTAGAACTTACATATGGTTAAAAAACTTTAAGGAGAAGCAAAGGGTAACAAAGGGGACACATTTAGTTTAATCTAGCCCTTTAGTAAGTAACTCTTTTTTGAAAGACTGTCTTTCTCAAATACCACAATATATAGGCAGATCACCTCAAAAATACTAAATTTCTCAACTATTTCTAACAAAAACTTTGTCCATAGCACATACGAGTAAGGTTCTTTCCCAAGCAAACCAGAAGTTGGATGGGGGATTAGATACAGCAAAGGCCTACATCCAACTTTTAAGAGCTCATTTCTACCTTCAATAAACTTTCCAACAGAGCTAAAAAGAAATGTGATAATTTTCCAGTGTTTTCTAAGCCATGTAGCATATCTGCAAAAGGGACTTGGGTTCAACTACTGTGCGTATGCATACAAAGGGAAAACAGGGGCATGAAGGACATCATTAAGGACTCTTCATATATGCCAGTGAGATTCAAACATGGATAATTTGGCCCCCTGTACTCCCAAGACATTTGGCAATGTCTGGAGATATTCTTGGTAGTCATAACTGGAGGTTGGGGCTGGGGAAGGGTGTTGTCCAGCACCTCTCAGGCATCTATTTAGTGGATAGTGATGGAGGGTGCTCTTAAACACCCTACAAGGCACAGGACAGTGAAAGACTCAGCCAGTCTGATTTCAATAGTACCAAGACTGAGAAGGAACACTGATCAAACTGAATCCATGCTCTGAAGGGGAAATTAAAAAAAAAACAAACAAAACCAAAAAACACTACATTTTATGCAATAAGAACTATCATTTATTTTTAAAATATTTATCCTCTCTACAAAAGAGAATACAAGCAAAGCAGAACAAGAATCCAATGAATTGTTCAAATGGTTACATATTTCACATTTTTATACAACTCATATGCATCTAGTTTGTTTCGCACTATAATCTTCTACCTTTGAAACTTGATTTTCTCTTCATATTCATCTGACAGCTTCTATGCCATTCTTACTCTTGCCCAAGCACATAATTTTTCCTCCTAAAACTGGAGCATCATATATTAATCCTCTAAAATTATGGTTACTCTCAGTATTTGTTATTAGTACTGACTGGTGAATAATTTTTGTGAAAATAATTTCCCAAAGTTCTTTAATCTCCATTTCTAATTTTTCTGGGTTTGAACCTCTTTACACAATTCCTCTATGGGTTTTTTTGCTAAATATATCACTTTTCTTGCCTCTTCAACTTCAGAATCATTTTCTCAGAGGGTAGTGAACCAAAATTACATGAAGCAAACCTATTTCTGTGTTCTTTCTCAAAGTCTTACTGTTATACATGAATTTACAAGCTTTGTATCTTAAAAACCAAAGGTTATAATTGAAATAGAAAAAGTCAGCCAATAATCCAAACTGTCATCAGCTGTTTAGTGTGTGGCTTGTTCTTTTGTAAAGAAAAAGAAAAGCCATTGATAATTATATTTAACCTAAATCAAATCAAGCATTTAACTTTAATTTCCAATTGACAGGAAATTGATAACAACAGAGGAATAAGTAGCACCACAGGGAATTTGAGATAAATCCAGGAGGGACATTCTACAAGGAAATAATCAGACAAATGCAGAATATGGAATATGCTATAAAATTACTAACATGGTTCTCTTTAAAAATGTCAGTGTCACACACACACACACAGAAGACCAAACTAGATTAAAAGAACTAAAGAGACATAACAAAATGCAACATGTGAACCATTATTGGCTTCTGGTTCCTAAAAGAGCTATTAAAGATTTTGGGAGAACAAATGGAACATATGAATGTAGACTAGAAAACTAGGTATTTGGGAATTACTTTTAATTTTCTTAGAAAGGATAGTGGTATTAGAGTTATCTAGGAAAACGTATTTATTCTTTTTTTTTGGTATCATTAATATACGATCACATGGGCAACACTGTGGTTACTAAATTCCCCCCATTATCAAGCCCCCACCACATACCCCATTACAGTCACTGTCCATCAGAGTAGTAAGATGCTATAGAGTCGAAAATGTATTTATTTTTAGCAAATACATGAAATATTTAGTGGAAGCGTTATGACTATGACCTTCAAGTGGTATGGCAAATAGATACTTTGGCATTTTCTTAAAGACATCAAATATGCTAGCATCTAAAAATCATGTCTAGGCAGTGGGTTCATTATAGATATTCCTTATCGTATTCTTTCACCTTTTTTACATGCATGAAATTTTCTTAATAAAAGCTGGGGGGGGTGGAGAAAGGGGAACCCTCCTACACTGCTGGTGGGGATGTAAATTAGTTCAACAATTGTGGAAAGCAGTATGGAGGTTCCTCAAAAAGCTCAAAATAGAAATACCATTTGACCCAGGAATTCCACTCCTAGGAATTCACCCTAAGAATGCAGCAGCCCAGTTTGAAAAATACATATGCACCCCTATGTTTATCGCAGTATTATTTACAATAGGCAAGAATTGGAAGCAACCTAAGTGTCCATCAGTAGATGAATGGATAAAGAAGATGTGGTACATATACACAATGGAATATCATTCAGCCATAAGAAGAAAACAAATCCTACCATTTGCAACAACAATGGATGGAGCTAGAGGGTATTATGCTCAGTGAAATAAGCCAGCTGGAGAAAGACAAGTATCAAATGATATCACTCTGTGGAGTACAAGAACAAAGAAAAAACTGAAGGAGCAAACAGCAGCAGACACACAGAACCCAAGAATGGACTAAAAGTTACCAAAGGGAAAGGGACTGGGGAGGATGGGTGGGAAGGGAGGGAGATGGGGGGGGAAGAAAGGGGGCATTATTAGCATGTATAATGAGGGGGGGCACAGGGAGGGCTGTACAACACAGAGAAGACAAGTAGTGACTCTATAGCATCTTACTATGCTGATGGACAGAAACTGTAATGGGGTATGTGAGGGGACTTGGTGATGGGGGAAGTCTAGTAAACATAATGTTCCTCATGTAATTGTAGATTAATGATACCAAAGAAAAAAAAAAGCTGGGGGGATCAGATGAGTAAAGTCTGAAGATCTAATGTAAAAAATGGTGACAGCAGTTGATAACACTCCATCATATAATTGAAATTTGTTAAGAGAGTAGACCTTCAGTGCTCTCTCTCACACAAAGACATGAGATGATGGGTATGTTGATTAACTGGATGGGGAGAGTCCTTTCACAATGCGTATGTATATTAAATCACCATGATGTATACTTTAAAGACCTTACAATTTCTTAATGTCAATTACCTCAATAAACCTGAAATTTAAAAAATGATTTTGGGGAAAACTATTTTGGTTGTGAGATTTCTGTACTACTATATTCTGCCATTCTTATTGCCATTTACTAAATCAAAGTGTTACCCTTGTTGATTGAATTTTCTGTTAACTTATTCTTATTCCTAGGAGCAATCTTCACATAGATTGCATATACACTTTCTCAAGATGTAGCACAATTAAAGAATATTAGAAAAAAGAAATGAATCTAAAAAGGCTACCAAGGAGGTAGAGTAAGGTGAACACAACCATCTTTCATTAATCCAATCCATTACTTGACACCTGGGCAACCTAGTTTCTGTATTTCATAGTAGTAGTTGTGCTAATAATGTAATTACTGTGCACTTAGGCATTATTCAACACTGCAGCTCACACAGAACTATTAGCAATTCCCACTATTAGCAAATCTTTTAAGACTCTGACATTCATCTTTCCATCCACAAAATGGGTATTATCAGATACATATCTTTCAGGGGAGGAGTGGATTTTATCTTAAATGCTGGCAATTATGGTAGTCTTACTTTATAGTCAGGTCCTATCTAATCAGTAAAAGCCTACATAATTGAAAAGGCAAAATATAAAGACTCTTTACAAATCATCTCTTATTTAAAAGCAGCAAAAGAATTCTGCAGATACACCTGTCAGTGTACTTTTGAGGTATTTCTTGGGTAGCAAATATCTACCTATCTCCCTCTCAAGTAAGATTAGGAAAACATCTGTTTTCTACTAAAGCTCTCTAGACACATTTGGCTCTTGAAGTTTTGAATTCCTTTGTCTGGTTCTTTCATAGGTGTAAATTCCAGGAATGAAGAATTCATAATCTAACATTTTCAATTCATTGCTAGTACATATCCACCCATAAATCAAGATAAGAACATCTAGAACAGTAAAAATGTTTTAAAAATCAAAAGAATTTTAGAAATATCAGTCTCTCTTAATCTGGGGTGAGAAATAAACAATAATAATTCTCAAACCAACTGGTATTTGTTATCTAGTAACCTCAGTTTTAGGCTTAAAAAATAATTTCCGAAGACCAATAGGGCCGAATATTTAATGTGGTTATAAAACTAATTACTGTTAAACCTATAAGTTTTTATTTATTTACTATTCTGCATGGCTCCTTTTGTCCCTCACAGGACCTAACCATTGTAGAACCTCATATATAATATCACAATGGGTTCTTAAATAGTCTTGGTAATCAACATCCAAAATATATAAAGAACTCACATGCCTCAACACACAAAAAGTAAATAACCCGATTAAAAAATGGGTGGAGGATATGAACAGACAATTCCCCAAATAAGAAATTCAAATGGCCAACAGACACATGAAAAAATGCTCCACATCACTAATCATCAGTGAAATGCAAATTAAAACCATAACGAGGTATCACCTCACACCAGTAAGGATGGCCAGTATTGAAAAGACTAAGAACAAATGCTGGCAAGGATGTGGAGAAAGGGGAACCCTCCTACACTGCTGGTAGGAATGTAAGCTAGTTCAACCATTGTGGAAAGCAATATGGAGGTTCCTCAAAAAACTAAAAATAGAAATACCATTTTACCCAGAAATCGCACTCCTTGGAATTTACCCAAAGAATACAAGTTTTCAGATTCAAAAAGACATATGCACTCCTATGTTTATTGCAGCACTATTTACAATAGTCAAAATATGGAAGGAACCTAAGTGTCCATCAGTAGATGAATGGATAAAGAAGAGGTGGTACATATACACAATGGAATACTACTATTCAGCCATAAGAACGAAACAAATCCTACGATTTGCAATAACATGGATGGAGCTGGAGGACATTATGCTCAGTGAAATAAGCCAGGCAGAGAGACAAGTGCCAAATGATTTCCCTCATGTGTGGAGTATAACAACGAAGCAAAACTGAAGGAACAAAACAGCAGCAGACTCACAGACTCCAAAGGGGAGGGGTGAGGGAGGGCGGGTGGGGAGGAAGAAGGGGATTGAGGGATATTTTGTTTAGTACACATGGTGTGAGGGGTCACGGGGAAGACAGTGTAGCACAGAGGAAATTGTAAATCTGTGGCATCTTAGTACACTGATGTACAATGACTGCAATGGGGTATGGATGGGGACTTGATAATATGGGTAAATGTAGTAACCACATTGTTTTTTCATGTGAAACCTTCATGAGTGTATATCAATAATACTGTAATTTTAAAAAAAAGTCTTGGTAACCTAATATTCCCAAACAAAATACTTTCTTACTTATCTGACAGCAAATCTCCTATCAAGAAGTACCCAAATATTAGTTACATGCTTCACTAAAACAACTAAAGTGAGCAATAAGTTCCCCATTTTTAAAGGGTTCAATGTTCATGAGTCCCTCTCCTAAGAACTACTCTTCACTGTTGTCTAAATTCCATTTCTACCCCCTCAGTTTCATTTAACTCTGCTGAATACTAGCAATACGTTAGCAATACCACAATGGTATGACAAAGGCACCAACCAGCTTTTAATTTAAATCAGAAATATCCACCTTCAATAAAAAAAAATGTGGAGAATAAAGACTGAAAGATTATCTGGAATATATTTTACTGTGCTATGACCAGGCATTATTGTGCAACTTACATTCATGAGCTCAATGAATTCTCACAATTATGATGTCCTAAGTACTACATTTACAAATGAGGCCAAAATACAGGTTAAGTAATTTGCTGAAGATTACAGTTAGTAAATATCCTAGTCAGGCCTCAACCAAGCTTTTTGTTCTAGAATTTTTCAAGCCACTGACACTTTCATTATTAACTTCAACTAACATTTGTAAATTCTCCAGAAGTTCCTAAATGGAAGCAGATTGGGATGACCTCAGCAGTGTAGGAAAGACCAAGTCACTCAAATTTTTTGGTTTGGGACCCCTTTACCTTCTTAGAATTATTAAGGACCCCGAAGAGCTTTTATGTATGTGGATTAAAGCTTTTAGTATTTATGCATTAGAATTTAAAACAGAAAAAATTTAAATACCAATACATTTAAACCAACAAACCCATTACATGTTAACATAAATAACATTTTCAATTAAAAATTACTATTTCCACCCCCAAAGAGAAGAGTAACATTGTTTTACATTTTGCCAATCTTTTATGTCTAGCTTAATAGAAGGTAGTTGAATTCTTACAACTGTTTCTGCATTCAGTCTGTTGCTCCAAGTTTTGGTTAAGTATATAAAGGAACATCTGGCTTCACACAGGACAGGAGGAAAAGAAATAGTAGTCTAAAAACCTTTTCAGATAGCTCTTATATTTTATATAATACTAAAACGCATCAAAAGGTCCTTTCTAAAAGGAAAAACATGTTGGAAGTTACATGTTGGAATCTGAAAACCTATCAATGAACTTTTTCATATTTCGTACATTAAAAGCCATTGAGGTATCTTGCATTTTGAAAGGATCTCTTTACTCACAGTGGTTTTTAAAATAGCATGCATTGGTCATTTGGAAAATAACAGATTTACTGAGTTATGCTCAGGTACCAAATGTTGACAAATTTTATTATACAACATTAAAAAGAAAAGTCTTTAACACTGATACTTTAAGAAAACCCTTTTAAGTATTGGGAAGCTGTCAAACCTGAGATAGCAACTTTTTAAACATTTTGATTTTCATTTCAAATTTTAATCACTGGTAACAAATACCATCAACTGTTTACCTCAAAGTGACGAGCTCACTTCATACATTTTCAAGAAAACATCTGACAAACATTCAAGTGTAAAAAATTGTAGTTTGTTCCTTCATGTAAAAATGCTGTTACATAAAATAAGCAGTCCAACTCAATCTTAAAGCGTTTCTACGACAAGGATCATACCTCAGAAGGCAGTCTAAGTGTTTTATGCCTATTTCCCATTTGGTCAAAGATCTAAAAATTAAGACATGTACAGAAGCGCTGAGATTTAATCATTTTTACTGCTTCATCAAGGACATTTCTCAGGTAGGTATAGTAGAGGTTCATGGAACCGCATTACTTTGTGCTAAGGCACCACCAGTAGTTGTACCCAACATTTGCTTTTGGACCATCAGTGCAAATGCCAGTGAAAAAGAGACACAGCGTCTTAGTATTATTTTGAAAGTAGTTACGACCTCGCAGCTCCCCTGAAAGGGTCTGAAGGGACCCCCAGGCGTCAGCAGACCACACTTTGAGAAATGATTTCCTAGATTATACCACTGGTTCAAGGTGGGGATGGAAACTCTTTTAACAAAATCCTTTTCATCCCGAGAGTCTTTTTCCTTCAGTTTGAGATACACCACCAATATAGCCGGTATGTAATAACCATAACATAGGAAATGAGGATATCAACGGCATAGATTGCCATTTGTTTTGGGAGTATATTCTGAGCATCTTTATGCTAGACCAGTTAATTCTCAACGTGGTGGTTACCTTAATCAGTCTCAGTTGAAGGACTGTGGGTCCTCCCCGTTCCAGAGTAAGATTTGGAGATGAAGTCCCCAAAATTGCACTTTTAGTTATCTCCAAGGTACTTTCTATGCACCCCGAAGTTAAAAACGATTGTGCTAAGTAGTTCTAATTCAGAGTCCAATTCCCTGTCCCAAGAGCCGCGGATCTCGAAATTCAATGTCGTTCGCCAAAAAGCAGCCTTCCCTGCCCCGCCATTTCCCCTTCATCTAGATGCGAAATTCCTTTACAAGTAACACTCCATTTCTGAGGGGTTTTGACCTGCGGTGGGGGGTGTAAGAGCTTTAGATGGCTGGGTTTCAGTCTGCAACAAGACTACTGTTCTGAGATAGTACACCTGCATTTCCATTTCTCTCTCTACAGTAAGATTAGGCTTCATGACTTTCAAGACTCTCTTCTGCTCTACCTTTTTTTGAGCTAAGGGTGTCCAAGACAAGCGAGCAAAAAGCGTTCAGCATTGTTAACATTTTGAGGGAATCCGCATCTGACGGGAGAGGAAATTAGGACAACTCGCAGGAACCAGGCAAAGCAGGTGTATCAATGGCACCACTCCTTTTCGGTAGATGCTAAAAATCCAGAGAAAATAGTCCCTGGGATAAACATGGCGCCCACCGCGGCAGGATATAACCAGAAAAATAAATATTTTCATCCCCATCCCATTTCACAAATCACGGCGCCTACCCAAAGAAAATGTAGGGCCGAGGGAGGAGACTTCGTAATCTAACTGCAGTGCACTAAAGCTTGGGATGTACTATTGGACCGAGTGGGGATTACATAACACAAGGGAGAGGCAAAGCCATCACTAATTTTCCTCCTCGCGCTCAAAACAGCGCCCCACTCCCTCCTTCCCTGGCTGGGGCGGGCGGAAGGCCCGGGCACTGCCCCCACGGGGACGTCACCCGCCGTCCCGGCGCAGCCGCGCCCCCTCCTCCTGCTGCGCGAACCACTCGCGCCCCCACCCCTTGCCCAGCGGGCCTCCGCCCGCACCCGCGGCCGCCCACTCCTCCGAGACGCCTGGCGCAGGGCGTGCGTGCGGACGTCGGATGTGTGCGGAGCAGTGGGACGTGAGTGCGCGTGCGCGCGCGCCGGAGGGTGGGGGTGGCCGGCCGGTAGGCTGGCAGGGCCCTCCGCGGCCCAGCCCTCCGCGCGGCTCCCGGGGCACACGCACTCAAACGCGCTCGCGCGCCGCACCCCACGCCCGCCGCCGCCGGCCGCGCCGCCACTCGCGGGGGGGGGGAGGACGCGCGCCACCGGGCCCCCGCCCCCACTCCTCGCGTACCCGCCCCATCCCCCCTCTCATTGTTTCTCATCCGAACGCCTCGCCGGGCGAAAAGATAACGGAACCCCCGGGAGAAGTGGGTGGGGAGAGAGAAGGCTCGCTCGCTCACTCACCTCCCGTGGTCGTCGCCGCCGGTAGTCTGACCCGAAGAAGGCGCCGTCGCCTTAAAGGGACCTTGCACCCGGCGCCGGGAGAAGGGGGTGGGAGCAGGGGAGGGGACCGGGGCTTGGGGGGAGACGAACAAGAGGGAACCGTTGAAAGCTCGTCTCCCCGAGGGTGAGAGGATGCCTCCCTCGGGTTCGAGTGAGTTGGAATGGATTTTTTTCTCGAGGGGGGCGGGGGGGCCCCGAGGGAGGGGGGTGGGGGGGCCGAGGAATGCGCCTCCGAGTACGGGAGCTGGCGCGGGGGAGAGAAACGTCGACTCCCCCCACCGACCCTCTCGCCCCGCGGAGGGATACGGCTCGTCACTTCCGCCCTCCCCATTTGTGGCTTTTCAATTGGTTGGAGCTCGTGACACGTCATGGGATCACCCTAACCCCTGCCCGGGTCTCTTTTCTAGTCAAGTTTGTCTGGGCCTATAAATAAATAAATAAATAAAAACATCTCTTTTTTTTTTTTTAATGAAATAAAGAATAATTCAGAAGCAATACCCAAATTTTGGTGAGAAAAATGGGATTTCCAAAGAAAATATTTCCCAATGCACTTGCCTGGACTTTACAGGGAAATTTTGGGAATCACCCTACTTTCCATTCAAGGCTTACACCTGACCAAGAGGGGAACCTCATGCCACAAAACAGATGGTGAGGCCTAATGTCACCAGAAATAGTCATTGGAACAAAGGCAGCAAAATGTCACTCACTTCTTCCTCAGGAGACATTCAACCAAGTAGCTTTATGGCAGTAGCCTTAAGTGAAGAATTTTAAAAGCCTTTTTTATGCTGAACCCTTCTGGATCCTAGAAAGAAGTACATGTGACTGCTTACCAAGGTGATTCATGTATGGAAACTGCTTTGAAACCATTGTGAAGAGACTCAGCAGAGATCCTCAGTTCTAAGATACCAGTCTCTACATCTGTGCTTCTTGCTTCAGTCAAGGCTGAGATGGATTGGCCCAAAGAAATTAGTCCATTCAAGACTATCCACCTGTTATTTTATCCCAAACAAAAACTAACCTCTTTTCCAGTCAGCTAACAATTCTGTCCTTTACCACCTCCTGAGATAATGATAAGATTTTATATTTTGCTTGGGTATTTGAGGATCTTGCTAAACAATAGACAAATATTTTCCAAACTAAATGCTAAGTCGAAGCACTTGGTGCAAGACTGGGGGATCAAGAACCATAGTTACCCCTTCTCTTTATATACATGCTCCGTGCAAACCACCAGTCTACAAAAATAGGCAGTGGAAGCAGGCATTCCAGATAGTGCCCCCACACACATGAATGCATTCATTGCTTCCCATTTGCATTTCACCTCGTCCCATTTCATACTCAGAACATGAGTGATTTAAACTAGTCATTCTTAGGAACAACTTCATTATTTGAATTGAAAGAATCACTAATCCTTATGAAAATACTTCTGAAGCCTTTCCAGACCTGATTTGGAAAAATCCACGGTGGGATTATGGAATCAACTACCAGAAGACAAATTCTACATGAAGCTCTAATCTCATTTTATACTTTCCTGCAATAATTATTTTAAATCATTATAATGTTTTTTGCCTCTGAGATATTCTTGTTGAAACATATTCTGCCACGCTGTAAGTGCCAAATTATGCTCTCTCCCAATGAGGTCTAGCTCAGCAGGCTGTACCATGTATTGTTGACCAATAACCATCACAGCATGCCATACTGAAAATGCATCATTCTTCCATTTATTCACTTAACAAATATTTATTCAGCATTTGTCATATGCCAAGCACTGTTCTAGGTGCTGGAAATACAGTAATAGCCCCAAGTCCCTGAATTCATGGATTTTATACTCTAGGGGAGAGACATACAGTATACACACAAGCAAATTGTTCCAGTATATATTGCTGAATAACAAATGGCCCCAAAACTTAGTGGTTTAGAAGAACAACAATTTTATTATTATTCCTCATGTTTCTGGAGGTTATTAAGCTAAACTAAGTGGTTCTCACTTGGAGTCTCATGCAGTGGCTGGGACTAAAATGATCTCAAAAGCTTCCTCAAAAGTCTGGAAGTTGATGATGACTGTTGGTTTGGATTGCAGCTGGGGCTGTTGGACTCTCCATGCAGCCTGGGCTTCTGCATATCACAATGGCCAAGTTCCAAGACTGAGTGCCCCAAGAAGACCAGGCAGAGGTTGTATGGCTTTTTGTGACCTAGCGTCAGAGGTCACAGCATCACTTCCATCACAGTTACTGGCTCCCCTCGATTCAAGGGCAGGTGGGGAATCTCTCTCAAAGGGAGTAGTAGAAAGTAGAAATATCACATTGTAAGAAGTATGTGGGATGGAAAGTCTTGTGGCTGTCTTGGAAAATGCAATCTGCCACATATATAAATAAATATATGTGATATGATGATAGGTGCTATGGATGGAGAAAGGGGCAGGATAGGGAGAATTTAGAGCATGGTGCAGGGGTAGGGATGGGAAAATTATTTTATGTGGGTTGGTTGGAGAAGGCTTTATTAAAGTGACTTTATTAAAGTGACATTTGAGCAGAGACCTGAAGAAAGTGAAGCCAAGTTCAGGTTTTACTTTTAGTAAAAGTGAAGTCACTGGACGATTTTGAGCTGAGGAGTGATATGACCTGACTAACGTTTTTAAAGGAACACTCAGGCTGCTTGTAGGAAATAGCTGGTAGGGGCAAGGGTGGGTGCAGGGAGATGAGTTAGGAGGCCATTGCAATAGTCTAGGTGAGAGATGACAGTGGCATGGAGCAGGTGGGAGCTGTAGAGCTACTGCCTCAACTGAGTTCTACAGTGTGTTGTCTACTTCTCTGTGACTTATTTTTCTGTAATGTAGTTTGTGCCCTAGGAGACAGTTTTGACCCATAATGGCTAACAAAATGTGTGTGAGTGATGGTGCAATGTCTACCACAAAGAAATATAGGAAGAATACCATGCTGAATGTTAAAATCAGAGTTTTGCAGGGACTGGAGGCACCTTTGAGGGAAGAGTTCAGGAAACAAGGGTAAGGGTAAAGATTAACAATGAGGAAATGGAGTAAGCTCTTTGACATTACAAAAGGTGTCCTACCTATGCCACAGCCTGGGAGGACTGATCAACAGTTGAGTGACTGATAGCTGGAAGAAATTAGGGGCAGAGACTTTTTATGACTTAAGAGGATTTGAACAAAACTCTATTACCTTGCAACACTGAAACAACATCTCTAAAAGGACTATATAGTAAGCACCCCCATTTCCAGATACATATTCCCTGTGCTAAAGAGGGAATGCCCATATTAATTTGGACAGTGTTGGAGCATTTTGCTGTCATCAGTTAACACACACATTTCTAGAGTGAAGTAACAGAACTGATAGCTGTGGTTCTCTCTTATGTTTGAACCATGTTGATAACCATGGGAAACCAAAAGAACAGAACAAATAACTGGATGGAATCTTCTAGAATTCAATTCACATGTGCCTTTATAATATATTGGGGAGGGTCTGACAGCCAGTCCAGTTTGGTATATTGAAGAAATTGGACCCTAATACTGCTGCTAAAAAGCTGCTCAATCTTCAGTTGTCAACTTAGAAAAATTGAATCCTCTTCATATAGGTTTCAAAGAAAGGAAGTCAAAAGTTAATGGAAGTCCCAAGTTGGGCACTTCACAAGGAACAGGAGAGTGTTTCTTTTCTATGGTTATAGAAACACTTATTTGCTTCCTTGGCTTATGGTTTCTCCCACGAGTTGAGAATTGGAACCACCTGTAATTTGGAGAGTGTCAAAGTAGAGACAAATGATTTCAATATGTCTTCAAAAGCAGTGAGCCATGGGTGCCCCTCCACTGTCATTTTGCTAATATACAGACCCAATCACTAACTGCTTAAGTTCAGTGTGAGGCTGACCAGTATGTGTTAGGGTGGGGAGTGGAGAAGATTGTGAGGTCAGTCCAGGGAGAAAGCAGCTTCCTGTGGGACAATGCCAAGTTTCTTTAAAAACAAACATCCCACTCCCTATAAAACACACTCAGGTTGGTCAAAACCAGGAGCTCAAAGGGAGCTACTCATTTTGGAATACATAAGAGCTAGAAAAACAGTGGAGCTCTCCCAGTGCAAAAAGATTGACAGCTGATTGCACTGAGCCAGGGAGTCAAGAGAAGCCAGCATGTAAAGGTGGAAAGGAGGACAAGGATGCATAATTTGACAGGGAAAGCATTGTGAAATAAAGGGCAAGTGAAGATCTCTGACCAATGTCAGAAAATGGGGAACTTGGAGGCTGCTGCTATGAGGTTTTTAAAGAATATTATTTGTTACTGTGGATAAAATGAAGGTCCTGTGCCAGGATTCTCACCTGGCCCTGGCTGGCTAGCTCACTACATATGTGTGGGCAATATGTTGTTACTGACTCTATATAAAGAGCCCTACCCAGTGCTCTGGGCAACACGGTGGTATGGCTGCAAAGTTGCAGGAGAGCAAAGCAGAGGCTGGAGTGGTGGCAGTGCCAAGGACAGAGGCCCAGAGGCGGAGACTGGCTTGCTGCATGCAGACTTACTCTGAATGAATGGAATTTTAGTGATTGATCTGCCACAGTGGAAATAAAGTTGGGTATAACCCTTTCACTTAGGAACGTTCTACTGTCATTTTGGTCACACTGAAACCGTAGTAAACTTGTCCAGGGCTGAAACCCATTCTCAAGACAGTTTCCTCCTTATATTTAAAGCAGCTGAGGACTTTCCTAGGGGCCCAGAAAATTCTCAGGAGGTGAGAAATAACAGGAGGCAGTTTTCAGACCCGGTTTCTAAAAGAGGCGTTCCTCATTAGCCTTCAGTAGAAACAATTGAAGGTCTCTGTCTTCAGAATATATTTTGCAAGAAAAGCATGAGCAGCAACTTCATCAGTAATCAAAACTTCTCTGTGAGTTGCTGTATGATTTCATGGAAGATAATAATGTAGTTAAATCTTGAATTAAATTAGTATTATATAAGAAACAACGAGAAGCAAAGCTTTACTTGTTTCATCTAGACTGGCGCTATGGAGTCAAGCAGGTATGATTATCAAATAATTAAGCTAATTCCATAAAGCTTCATGGAAAAATGAATTGGAATACTTTATAGATATACTTGTTCTGTGGTTTGTTTATTGTAATAGATTGCAAAGTAAAGTTTAATTAAAACTTCCTTTTTTCACTAGAATACACTCTTTTCTAATTCAGCAGTATTTGTATTTTAGTATAGTCACGGATATTTTCCAGAATGTAACTGTGGACATTAAACAACTTGTTTTGTTCTCTTGAAGGACATGAAGTACCTCCAGAATTAAGTTTTGAAGTTTTCTGGTGTAGATAAGTGGTCAGATCCTTTGGGGTCTCTTCTTTCCATTGCAGAGTAAGAGTTAGAGGTAGCAAGTTGGCCATCAACTATGACAGCCAAGGATTCATTTTTAATGCCTTTTCTGTTGTCTGAAACATAAAGGCTATAAAAATCTAAAAATGTGGAAGTACTAAGACTCACCAATTTAAATCATTTATAGGAGGAAAATGATTTAACCTTCACTCATCCAGGAAATAATTCTCATTTCTAGGTTTGTGTGTAAATGCATTGGTATGTAAATGCTGTGAGTCAGGTGTGAATATGACTTTCCTCTTATCCACCCTCCTTCCTGGCAGCCTCTGATCTCTGCTTCCCCTATTCAGAGATCTTATTCCTAATCTAGAAAAGTGAATCTTAACCTTTTCTAATTAAGAACCCCTTGAAAATCTCTCTGAAAGTTAGGGTCATCTCCCTTAGAGAAATACACATTTGTACATGTACACAAAAATTTGCAATCGTTTTCAGGCCTGAAACCATTCCTGTGCCTGTGCATGAACTCTTGGAAAAGAACTTTGGGCTCTGGGCTCACTGGATACTATGCTTCACTCCTTATATTTCCAGAGAAATGATGTATCATTCAGTAAGGAAAGAAACACATGTGTCCAAAGAATTACAGATTCTTCTAACTCTGACAAGTGGCTGCTGCTTCTCCTTCCTATTACTAAGTACTTATTATTGCTACTTGTTTTATTTCTTCCTTTATCTTTGCCCAAAATGTTCTTCAATGATCTCGGAAAGTCCAGGAACCTCTAAGCCTGAAAGACAATCTGGTGTAGCTACCTCAGCCAGTTGAACTGATACAATTGGATTCTCCAACCCTGCAAATAAAGTAACCCTCCTGGGATGCCTGGCCCTGCTTCACCTGATTCATTGACTGTGGCTTAGTGAATATTCATGTGCTCACCACATTTCCCTGCCTCCCTTGCATCTGTATTAGGTAGGACCTCAAATTTGAGTCCTGGCAAATGGGAATATGAGTAAGTGATGGGTTATTTCCAGCCCAGAGCACTTAGAGTTTGGTGTGGCTCCTCTCTTCCCATTTAGTGAGATGGTAGAACCACAAAAATGGAAGTAGCCTGGATCCCTGTGTCACCCCAAGAAGGACAGCTGAACTAGTGGCTTGTCCAAAATACGTGGGACTTTACCAGAACAACAGCAAATCTTTATTGAGCCAAGCTGTTGAAATTCCAGGATTAACTTGTTAATTCAGCCTAGTGTAACTATACCAACTACTGCATCAGTATAATGATGGGACTGAAAAAGAAATTATCCCAGAACACTTTTATGGCTAAAAATGGGAGTCAGTATGGCCAACTGGTTAGAGCTTGATATACTTACATTGTGGGGTTATTGTATTAGAGATATAAGTCAGGTACCATCCTAGGCATTTTATATAAGTTACTCCATAAATGATGGCTTTTATTATTTTTTAAGATATCCTATACCATCATAAAGTTATTTTATGGGACATGATAAAATGTGACTATACTCATGGACGACAGGCTCTCTATTCTGATTCTTTCTTAGATATGTCACCTTCAGGTATCTCTTCTAAAGAGCTGAAGCATCTTTTATAAAATCGCAGGAAGTAATACTTCCAAGAAATAAGTAATTTATTGTTTCTAATCAGCCATATATTTAGTAAAAGCCTATTATTTCTTGCACATGTTAATTAACAAAACAGCGTAACATGTAACATAATATTGCCAAGTGCTAATTTATGTGGTCCAGACAGTTAAAGAATATGACATATAAAACAATGCTAATGGTAGAAGACAGTACATTCTAGAAGAGACAGCAAAGCTCTATGAAGACTCAAGTTTCTTCAGTGGAAACTTCTGGAAAGGAGTAGGACTCAGATCTGGAGCATGAGTAGGATGTGGAGAAATGAGAGAAAGGAAGAAAGGCATTTCAAGTGGGCAACAGAAAAATCAAGGTACTGATCAAACCCATAAAGGCTAAATAAAATATTAGGTTGAATCTTATAAAATTGCTGGAGTTTTTTGTAGGTAAAAACAATCTAATATTGGCAACAAATTGTTCAACCTAATACAGTGGCCTTTGTGGGGTCAAGCTTAAATTGTATTGGTAATGTTTTATTTTTTATACTGAGTGGTAGGTAATAAGTTCCTTATATTCTTATTTCTTGTGGTTCTTACATACTTCATAATTATTTTATTAAAATAATATTTTTTAAGCCAAAAATAAAGTTAAGTCTCATCAAATAATTTAAACAATCTCTTTAGGTAACACTCATTTGCTTTAGGAAAATAACACTTGGTTTTCTCAGCATTCTCAGATTTGCATCCCTATCCCTAGCTTTTTTCCGGGTCTGTCAGGATAAGCATGGCTTCTTGAAACCACATGACAAAGGAGAGAATTCAGAGCCTCCCAAGCGCTGTGTTCTTTGGCTCCTCTTGCTTTTGGGGACAATGTCCCTTCTACACTTGGCCATTCCTTGCCCTACTGGTGTTTGCAGCTGAAATTTGTGATTTAAGACCATATGGATATAACATGTGAGCTGGCCTTCCTTAGGTTCAGGCCTCATGGCTCTCTCTCAACTCCCCTTAGCTCTCTGGCTCCATAGGCCCTTCGACAGTTTGTCCATGTGGCCTATTTGGCCCTCATCCTGGGGTGGCGGAGTGCCTGGTTCACTGCAGTGTTCACTACAGTGTCTGTCTTGCCCCACTAAGGTCACTCATCCAGCAAGCTCCTCAGCCAGACGTTCGGCCGCTGTGGCTCTCACCTCAGGCTATCTAGACCTCAGGGCCTCCTGCCTGAATATATTTTCACCTGATGTGCTACGCCAGAGGAGAGGCCCAACTGGGAGCAGGTTCCTCTATTCCCCCGAATTATATGATGAACCTTGCCATCTCTAGACAGAAACCTGGAGAGGAGAAATCAGGACATACATCTGACAGTTTTCCCTTTCCCCCTTTTTCTCTCTTTCTCTTATTCTTCCCATTATCCTCTAGGACCAAAAAACACGTTTCCCACCTTCCTCCACTTGATGTCCTTCTACCCTGAGCAGCAGGCACCGTGGCCTGGCAGTTGTGCTCTTTGGGAGAACTCCCTCAGTTAAGTCCTCCAAGTTGGGCTTTTCAGAATTACAGAAAAATCTTTCCAATCTTGAAAGGAATTTAGGAAAAATTTTAAACTATTAACCTGGCTTAGAAAGTTTTTGTCTGGCTATAAAATCTTATGTTGAATGTCAGAGCTGAATATCTCAGCATTTTTTCCCCACTCCTTCTGTAACAAATCCTTATCTCCCCCGGCAGATGGATGCCAAGTGCCAACTAAATATAAAGTCATTTATCTAGAAAGGAAAAAAAGGGAAGCATGCTATTTTTTAAAATATTACTTTTCTAATTGTACTAAATTCTCCTCATACCCTATTCTTCTCTTTCATGTATCTCCAACTGCCCTGTGACCCCCATAGGTCAAACTCCAAGATTTATTGCCAGGGTTGATACTCAAAATGTTGAACAACTAGCTGAGTAACAACCCTGACCCAAGATAGACATGTAGAGGAAATAAAAACAGTTAAATAAGTTCACAGTGTTTGCTTTTCTCTCTCCCAAAACACAATAGTATACAGTTTTGTGAATGTTTTATCCAGGTCTCCCCTTCATCAATCCGTATCTGCAATGACCCCGTCCTGCCTTGTAGGCAACATCTGCAGAATGTGCACAGTACACTTCAGATGTCAGCTAACAAAGCATGACTTCCAAGGGACACCAAAATACCTCATGGATATCCCAACTGCCTTTTAAGCAGGAGGTGTTTAGGAGAAATGCCCAGTATTCAGGGAGTCAGTGAAAAAAGTGGAAGGAGAGTCTAGCAGTGGTGGAGTCCTGTCAAGCACTAACTAGCACATTACTTAATCCTGTCTGAGCTCAGTGTCTTCAACTCTGAGTTAGGGTTATTAGGATGGTTCACTAAGCTAATGCATATAAGATGCTTGGCACAGAAAAGTGTGGAGTAAATATTAGTTATTAATATAACTGTGAATGATAATGATAATAATTTTATTGTTTTACTGGGTCAATGGCCCACTACTGACCATGAGGAGTGTTTCCTTACCATCACCACCCTCACCCACATAAACATGTGGGCCTTCTGATCCAAATGTTGAATAAAATGAAAATGCAATGAAGTGAATGTGTGTAATCAAGGCAAAGGAATAGTAAAGAAAGAAAATTCAGTCACAGCCGGCAGCCCTGGTTAGCACAAAAAGAGAGCTTCCCCTACTGACAAGGGACAAAGTCAAATTCAAGCACTTTAGGCTTTCATGTTACCTATATAGGAGGATATTTCTAAAATAACTTGATAATGGGGGGAGTCTAGTAACCATATTGTTGCTCATGTAATTTTACATTAATGAGACTAAAATGAAATAAAATCTCTAAAATAAGCAATAAGGGAAAAGAGAAAAATATTTAAAAATATAAATATAAATGAAATAGATCTAGAGGAGTACTTGATTATACAATATTCCAGCAACCCAGGGTCTTGGGACTGCATTGGAGATAGTGTGTTTGCATACATTTGGAATACGTCCATGGCTCCAGGTCACACGGTAGAAGAGGAGCCACAGAAAGACGGGGAGCTTGGCAAAATTACCTTCATATTTACAGTTATAGCTCTCTACTGAAATAATAGCTTTAAAGAGATAAAATGCAAATCATTAATAGCAGATGTTGAAACGGGAAGATGATAGGAAAGACAAATTAAAGTTTGCACTATTCTTTAAATGAAATACCAAGTATAGAGGAGTAAAAGACTTTTCCAAACCTTTCTAATCTAAGCATCCTCAATAACTCTGTCTAGTGCAGTGATTTTCAAACATTTTTTGACAGCAACCCATATTAACGTTCATCTCGACTGGATACATGTAAACACATACAGTATTCTCTTCTAATACATGTTTCAAGAGAGAATATTGATCCTTACCATGTAATTTTTTCTTTTCAGGTGAGTATTCCGGCTACTCCCTCCCTAACACTCCTTGTGAAAGTGATTCTGCCACTCAATTTGAAAAATACAGGTCTAGTGGGTTTTCCTAATCATTAAATCTCTTTTCAGGTTAGTTTACCTATTCAGAATACAGACAGAATTCACCACACTTTTCAAAAAAATAGGTTTCTCGGTTTGACTTTTGTCTGTAGGATTTAAGATGTCTTTCTCAGGGAACCTTGTTTTCCCTACAGCTGAACAGGATTTGGGAGCCGGTGTAGGCAGGGAGAACGTGGTGGGGCGGGGAGACGATAACAGAATCAACAGAATGTATTGAAAAGTCTGAAGACATGACTCATTTGTTCAGTGTAATCTATTTTACATTATGTTTTTTTAAACCTCCATCTTAAAGATTTAGCATCACTGTGCACCTTTTACAACTAACCCAACAAACCTGTAGTCTGGAGCCTCAACTATTTCATAGAGAAGAGACTTCTGGAAATGCCAGGCTCCCGCGAGTACTCAGCGCCCCAACCCTTCTCCTGCCTCGGGGAACTTTTCCCTCCAGTTGGTGGAAGGTTACATTCGGAGGAAATAGTCCCTAGATGAGGTAGCACGGTTCGGACTGCCGCGGAGCGAACGCCCGGGGCGGGGCGGCGGTGGGTGCGGAGTCTCAGGCGGCGGGGGCGGCTGCGGGGAAGCAAGCGGCGATGGCCGGCGCTCTGCTGTAGCGCGCCCGCCGCCCGGGAGGGGGCGCTGGCGGCCGGGGACTTGAGGATGGGGCCTGAGGTCTCCTGAGCCCTGGACTGGGTTTGGGTTATCAAGAGCTCCTTTTCCTTCTTGATAATTTCTTTCGTCATCATAATCTCTTGGCCTCAGAGTTAAGGGAGCCATATTTAGAAGGCAGAAAATGAAGTGTCCTGGAGAAAAAATTAAAGTACGATTTAAAGCATAGAGTTTTTCCTGCTTATTTTTTCTTCTCTCCAATTTAGATGTAAATAACATTTTAAAGGCCCCAGGATCAGGGTCCAAGTCTGTCTTCCGCCCTCATCTGTCACTCAGAGTAAGATTTTGGGGTGGTAGTAATTTTGCGAAATGGAGGTTGACTCCCCAAAGCATCATCCTGCTGAGTAAGGAATGCTTCTGTGGGTGAGGACTGACTTACTGTTTTACTTCATTCTAATACACATCCCTTCTTCACCTGGGTAAGATTATACCTAGCTCAACTCAAGTTTAATTCAGATTGTTTTTTTAAAAAATCTCGATGGTAGGTAATTTACCCAGTTTCTTCTTGTTCAGATTTAGGAAATTTTGCTTTATTGCTACATGCATTTTAAACATTTTTTGCCATGCTGTCCTTAGTGTAGCTAGAAAACAGCCTGTCTCTGTCTCCTGGTTGGCACTGACAACAAACGTTTGGGGAGTGCTTAGTTCAGATGCTTTTGGGTACTACAGACTAAACAATCTGAGAACCCTTTTAATTTAATGAGAAACAACATTTATGATTTTGTATACATAAAAGTCTGTATCACTCTGTATTCCAGAAAATCTTTGTGAAATGTAAACTCCTTCAATGTAGGGACCCGGTTTTATTCTGCAGTGAAATGGAGTTAATCTTGCAGTATTGTATATTTTAAAGGGTCTAGAATGCAATAGGGACTCATTAAATGACAGCTTGGTACCCTCCAAAGTGCTTTGCACATGGCAAACACTCAATAAATCTTGGTTTAATGAATGAGCATGTCATGTCCCATATTATACACATAGGGAAAATACCAGGATGGGGGACCCTCTAGCACAATGACTTCATTTCATAAGTGAAACTTAGTGTGGTGGGGCAACCATCCTTACTACCCTTTTACCAGATGCAGGCTCTCTTGACCTGAATGTGGACCACTTAAAAATTTCAGGGGAAAAATAGTGTGCCTAATTAACTAGAAGGGCCTACCCTTCAAAATGGCTTGTCAGTATGGAACTTGAGAAGTTTGTTTAAATATGGAAAAACTAAGTTCTCTTAACACAGGTCAGGGAAAAACAGGTTTCTACATGTTATTCAAGTTATTCATGTCAAAAATCATGGGCCTCAGCTTCCATTACCTCATTCATTAGGAGACTGGGCTGGGAGCTCTTCAAGTCACATGATTTGATGGAGGAATTAAGATTGAATTTTCTTTGTGTTTCTGTCCTTAGCCATATTCAGTTTTTAGTATGTTTGGAAGGTTAAAGCAGAACATCAAGATCTAGTTTATTTTAATGCTGTCAGACTGCTAAGCAGTAGAAACTTGTTGAAGAGATTTACAGAGCTGCTTCCTTAGATTAAAGACTTTAGTGAGTTAATTAAATTAAAAAGGTTTTGAGAGATACAACATGCCAGACCCCTACTGGCTCATAAAATTTTCTTTCCAATTGATGTGACATGATAGCTGAGCACAGTGCATGTAAAGCCGCAGGAAAGTAACCGAACACTGCATATGTGTGCAAAGACTGTAAGTGTTTGACTTGAACTGGCGTGACAATGGAATCAGCTGGGTGCCTTGCTCATTTCCTTTTGCTCAAGCACCTGAGTGCAATAGAAGCACAGATTTTGGCCAGGTGCTGAATTATTTGGTGAAAATTAAGTCACAACTTCAGAAGAGCTTCACAGATTTTGATGTGTAGGTATTATGCTTCACATTTTAGTCATTGCTTTTAGAATACACACCTTAAGATGATCCTCAACTATTAAGCCTTACTATTATTATTTTTATTTTGTTGTCATTAATATACAATTACATTAAGAACATTATGTTTACTAGGCTCCCCCCTTCACCAAGTCCCCCCCACATACCCCTTCACAGTCACTGTCCATCAGTGTAGTAAGATCCTGTAGAATCACTACTTGTCTTCTCTGTGTTGCACAGCCCTCCCCATGCCCCCCCCCACATTATACATGCTAATTGTAATACCCCCTTTCTTTTTCCCCACCCTTATCCCTCCCATTCTCCCCAGTCCCTTTCCCTTTGGTAACTGTTAGTCAATTATTAGGTTCTGTGATTCTGCTGCTGTTTTGTTCCTTCAGTCTTTCCTTGTTTCCTATACTGCACATATGAGTGAAATCATTTGGTTTTTGTCTTTCTCTGCCTGGCTTATTTATACCCTCTAGCTCCATCCATGCTGTTGCAAATGGTAGGATCTGTTTTCTTCTTATGGCTGAATAATATTCCATTTGTATATGTACCACATCTTCCCCATCCATTCATCTACTGATGGACACTTAGGTTGCTTCCAATTCTTGGCTACTGTAAATAGTGGCTTTTGGATGTAGAGTTCTATAATGTCTATTACATTCATCTGTTCTAGTGTGTTGTTCAGTGTCTCTGTGTCCTTACTTATTTTCTGTCCAGTGGATCTATCCTTTGGAGTGAGTGGCGTGTTGAAGTCTCCTAAAATAAATGCATTGCATTCTCTTCCCTCCTTTAGTTCTGTTAGTATTTGTTTAACATATGTTGGTGCTCCTGTGTTGGGTGCATATATATTTATAATGGTTATATCCTCTTGTTGGACTGCCCCCTTTATCATTATGTAATGTCCTTCTTTATCTTTTGTTACATTCTTTGTTTTGAGGTCTATTTTGTCTGATACTACTGCAACACCTGCTCTTTTCTCCCTGTTGTTTGCATGAAATATCCTTTTCCATCCCTTGGCTTTTAGTCTGTTCATGTCTTTGGGTTTGAGGTGAGTCTCTTGTAAGCAGCATAGAGATGGGTCTTGCTTTTTTATCCATTCTATTACTCTGTGTCTTTTGATTGGTGCATTCAGTCCATTTACATTAGGGTGATTATTGAAAGATACGTACTTATTGCCATTGAAGGGTTTAGATTCGTGGTTACCAAAGGTTCAAGGTTATCTTCTTTAGTATCTTGCTGTCTAACTTAACTCGCTGATTGAGCTATTTTAAACACTGTCTGGTGCTCTTCATTTTTCTCCCTTCTTATTCCTCCTCCTCCGTTCTTTATATGTTGGTTGTTTTATTCTGTGCTCTTTTGTGTTTCCTTTAACTGCTTTTGTGGGTAGTTGATTTTATTTTTTGCCTTTAGTTAGTATTTGGTTGGTCTGCTTTCTTTGCTGTGATTTTATTTTCTCTGGTGACATCTATTTAGCCTTAGGAGTGCTCCCATCTAGAGCAGTCCCTCTAAAATACCCTGTAGAGGTGTTTTGTGGGAGGCAAATTCCCTCAACTTTTGCTTGTCTGGGAATTGTTTAATCCCTCCTTCATATTTAAATGATAATTGTGCTGGATACAGTATTCTTGGTTCAAGGCCCTTCTGTTTCATTGCATTAAATATATCATGCCATTGTCTTCTGGCCTGTAAGGTTTCTGTTGAGAAGTCTGATGATAGCCTGATGGGTTTTCCTTTTAGGTGACCTTTTTCCTCTCTCTAGCTGCCTTTAAAACTCTGTTCTTGTCCTTGATCTTTGTCATTTTAATTATTATGTGTCTTGATGTTGTCCTCTTTGGGTCCCTTCTGTTGGGGGTTCTGTGCACTTCCTTCGTCTGATCGATTATTCCCTTCCCCAGTTTGGGGAAGTTTTCAGCAATTATTTCTTCAAATATACTTTCTATCCCTTTTTCTCTCTTTTCTTCTTCTGGTACCCCTATAATGCGGATATTGTTCCTTTTGGATTGGTCACACAGTTCTCTTAATATTGTTTCATTCCTGTAGATCCTTTTATCTCTCTCTGCGTCTGCTTCTATGCGTTCCTGTTCTCTGGTTTCTATTCCATCAATGGCCTCTTGCATCTTATCTATTCTGCTTATAAATCCTTCCAGAGATTGTTTCATTTCTGTAATCTCCTTCCAGACATAATCCCTTAGCTCCTGTGTATTTCTCTGCAGCTCCATCAGCATGGTTATGAACTTTATTTTTAATTCTTTTTCAGGGAGATTGATTAGGTCTATCTCCTTCTCAGGGTTTGCCTCTGTGATCTTGGTCTGTATCAAATTCTTCTGCCTTTTCAAGGCGATAGAGGTATTTGTGGGGAGCTGACGCGTGTGTTGGCTAAGAGAAAGTCCCTTCTTGCTGGTTTGTGGCCTTCCTCTCCTGGGAGAACAGCAACCCCTAACGGCTTATGCTGGGTAGCTGCATGCAGACGGGGTTTCTAATTCTTGCCTGGTAGCTGTGGAGCTCTCCCATTGCTGTGGGCGTGGCCAGCCTCAGGCTGCTTCTCCACTATGGTGGAGCCACGTCGGAGGGGGAATGGGCAGAAAGCTGTTTATCTCCATGAGAGGCCTCTGAGCTGTGCTGCTGCCCAGGGTGTTACGGCTCCTGGAGTTCCCTGGGATTCCCAGCTGCTGGGCTGAGTATGCCGGGGTGCTTCTGTCCAGCGGTGGGGTCCCTGTCCCTTTAAGTCTTTCAAAAAGCACTCGCTTTTCTTTGTCCCAGGGGCGCTGGCTGTGGGGACCCGCTCACAGGTCTTACTGTCCCATTTCCCTAGTATCCAGCACCCCACGCACTGTGTCTGCGCTCCAGTGCAGATGGCTAGGGCTGGCTATTTAGCAGTCCTGGGCTCCCTCTCCCTCCCTGCTCCGACTCCTCTCCTCCCACCAGGAGCTGGGGTGAGGGGCACTTGGGTCCCGCCGGGCAGTTGGCTTGTATCTTACCCCCTTCGCGATGTGCTGGGTTCCCGCAGGTGTAGATGTATTCTGGCTGTCGTCCTGTGTCTTCTGGTCTCTCTTTTAGGAATAGTTGCATTTGTTGTATTTTCAAAAATATATAAGGTTTTGGGAGGAGATTTCTGCTGCTCTACTCATGCTGCCATCTTGGTTCTTTCTCCCTTACTATTATTATTAATAAAATATTAACTACTCAATTTTCCAAGTGATTGAGCTAAAGTGAACACGTCCGTAAGGAGACAGATGTCCCTGTACTTTTTGAGACAAGTAGATTGTCTTGCCAATGGGTTTCAGCCCCAGGCAAGTTTGCTATGGATTCAGTGTGACCAAAGAAAATGACAGCAAAATGTTCTTGGGGTGAAAGGGTTATACCCAACTTTATTTCCAGGTGGCAGGTCAGTCACTAAAATCCCATTCACTCAGAGCAAGTCTGCATGCAGCAAGCCAGTCTCTGCCTCTGGGCCCCTCTGTCCACACAGGCGTCCCACACAGCTGTCCTCCAGGTCTCTCTGCACAGTTGTCCTGCACAGCGGTCCTCTGGGCCTCTGTCCTCAGGCGCTGCCACCACTCCAGCCTCTGCTCTGCTCTCCTGCAGCCTTGCAGCCCTGCAACCATGGCGTGCCCAGAGCACTGGCCAGAGCTCTTTTTATAGAGTCAACAGCCATGTGTTGCCCACAGGTCTGCAGTGAGCTAATCAACCAGGGCCAGGTGAGAATCCTGGCCACAGGAACTCTCATTTTATCCATATAGATAAATATCATAAATAGTAAAAAAATTTTGCCAAATTCTGGGCAATGTTTGGGTCTACCTGGTTTAGAAAGTACATTCTTTTTCACCCAACAGGAAGTCAACATTGTCAAAAATGTCAGCCAACACAGGCACTTAAAAGGGTCATCATTAGTACATGCCTGTAGTTAGAAATTGAATGTGCCCTGTCTGAATATACTGTATTCATTCATTCAATGCATATTTATTAATTGCTAGGCTTGGAGGTACCTTGGTGCTTATAGCATATAATAGAGCTGTCCAACAGGGATAAAATTTGAGCCACATATGTAATTTTAGATATTCTAGTAGCACATTAAGAAATTTAAAAGAAACCAATAAAATTAATTTTAATAATGTATTTTATTTCACCAAATATGTCTAAACTATTATTTTAATATATAATCAAGATAGGAAGTATTAATAAAAATATTTTATGTTCTCTGTTTTGAATAAAGTTTTTCTAATTTAGTGTGTATTTACACTTAGAGAACATCTCTCATTGTGCTAGTCACATTTCATGTACTCAAAAGCCACATATGGCTAATGGTTACCATACTGGGCAACCCAGGTAGAAGGAAACACATAAGTAAACAGGTAATTTCAATAATATATAATAGAAGCTATGATGAGAGAACTATAAGGTATAATGAGAACATATAAAAAGGGCTTGGTTCCTTCAGTTTGTCCTCCTAAAATTCCCGTGATTCTGTTTCTCTGCATCCTTCCTACCACCAGTCTCATCCCAGCCAGCATTATCTTTTTCCCGGACTTCCACAACAGCCTCCGAAATTTCCCACCTGCATCCACCTGTGCCCCTCTCTGCAGCTAGACTGACCTTTTAAAATGCTGTCTTGCCAATGGGTTTCAGCCCCGGGCAAGTTCGCTATAGAATCAATGTGACCAAAGGAATTGACAGCAAAACGTTCTTGAGGTGAAAGGGTTTATTACCTGGCTTGTTCGCCGGCTGTACGTCGAGCACTAGCATCTCTACCTCCACCCAGAGCACTGGGCCGAGCTCTCTATATAGTACAATAATAGCTTATTGCCTACAGGTGTGGAAGCGGCAGCCCAGCAACAGGCCAGTTAGATTATCAGGTGGTTTAAGTTCAGTGAGGATCCTGGCCATAGGAACCCCAACTTCCCCACAAATGCACATTTGATCATGTCACTTCCCTGTTTAAACATTAAATATATGAGTTTATTTTTTAATGAGTACTTGCTGAACAAATGTGAAATGATGGACATAAAGCACCTGGCACAGTTTTGCTCATCTAGTTTAATTCTGCCCCCTTTTCCTTTTCACTCTCTTGTTTCTGCCTTTGTCTTCCCTTTGGTTCTTTTTGCCACCTGCTTCTCAGTCCCTTCTTCCTCTTATCACCTATCAATTTCTTGTCATCTGAACTTTTTTTCTTGCCTTCCACTTCCTTTCCGTTTTATTCCTTCTTTACTTTTCTCATTACAACTTTAGTTTAATATAGAATTTAAGTAGATTTAAAATTTTGTGCTATAGCTACTTACTTCTGTGGTTCAAGTTCTTCATTTAAAAATCAAAAGAGCTTGCCTATGTATCAGGATTAAATTAAAATGCTTTTTATTTTAGCATGATCTTTAGTTGAATTTTCTTGTGAGATTAGAGAGCTTCTAGAAAAATATGTATTATCTTCTTCTTCTGGGAGAAGATGAGACCCTTTCCCATTTTGTAAACAAGAACGTGTAGCTTCTTACACAGAATCTTCTAGTGATTTGAAACAAGTCAGAAGAATAATCAGCTGCCTGCCCACAACTGTGCCTGCCTCTCTTGGGTAGATCACTGCTGGCTCCTGGAAGTTGGCAGTGAGGCAAGGTAACTTCAGTTTTTGTGGAGGTCAATACATAAATGAAATACCTCACTAAATAAACCTTTGGGGTGCTGAGAGCTGCAGTTTCCTTAACTTTGCATACTTTCTTTGGAGGACCAGTTCTCCTGACTGAAGGAACAGCCAGCCTAGGCATACAGGCTGTTCCCTTTTACCTCTGGGAAAGGGGAATTATGGCAATCTGTGTATTCATCCTTCTGTTTATGTCTCTGACATAGACAACTCTGCCTATTGCCAACACTTTTTCTACCTCCACTGAGAGCAAGGAGAGATCCTGCAATTACAGAAGGAAGAGAGGAAGTTAGAATTCAAAAAGGACTTCCTGCTGTCAAGGCATGGTAGACATCAACACCAAACAAAAGAGGTAGGGTCTTACCCTAGAAAAGGTATTTCTGTATAGAAGAGATCTCCCCAGGAAGGCCTGGGTGTTCAGATTCAGAATCAGCAAACATTTGTTGAGTAGATACTACATAAAAGGCAGCTCCATAGACATCTCTCTACCATACCATTTTAATGTTTGAACCTAAGAAACCTTCTAACTTTTTCAGATGGAATTTTATCCTGATACAAGATCCTGCAGAGGAAGGACCAACTATAGAAATACTTGAGTATTAAGGTACCTCCACCACCTAAGATGTTTTTCCTACTTTTGACCTTTGCTCCAAGAACATCCAGACACTGTGTACCATATTCCATTCTAACAGTTTGTTCTTTACCTCTCACTACAAAGATTTATTGAGGATTTCCTTCTAATTAGAGTTACTCTTTATGAAAGAAATAAGAAATAGAAGCATTTTGTATTAGTTAGGTTAATTGCTGTAACAAATAGATCCAAAAAAGGAAAATGGCTCAAAATACAAAAGTTTATTTCTTGCTTCTTGGGCAGCAGAGCAGCTCTCTTCCACACAGTCATTTAGGAACTCTGATTAATGAAGGTCTACAAAAGGCATGAGAAGCATATGTGGGAAGTTTTTATGGGCCTACAAGTAGGATACAGTCCCCCAAAAAGGGCTCCATGGACTGGTGGTGCACACAGTCTGTGACTGGTGCATGACAAGGTAAGGAGAAAAATAGAAATTACACCTTTAGAAAGTTTTATAGCCATTTTGATAGAGTAATTCTAGGTCTGCTGAATTTAGTAAAAAATTGGGGCTTAATTTATGTTTTTTTTTTCCAGTAATTCATTTGTAGGGTATTTTATAAAGGTTTTAGTCCACAATAGCTTAGAAAAAAGTAACATATTTTGCCACATATGGTTTGAGAAGCACTAGTGTACATTACTTCCTTTCACATTCCTTCAGCTAGAATTTAGTCTCATGGTCACATTTAACCATAGTGGAGGTTGGAAATGTCTAGTTATGCAAAAGAAAAGGGAGAGCACAGATGTTGGTGAGCATTAGAAGTCTCTGGAACACTCAGCGTGCACACCGAAAACATAACCTAAAGTCTGAAATGTAAGAAAGTCCTAAGTCCCCAGGGTGAGGTTGAGCTGTGGGAGGTATACCACCCTACTTTCTCCAGCCTGGAGACTGTGCTGGCCACTGGCATTAGTAACAATCCAGAAGGATTTGGCTGCTAAGGCCAGAAGAAGAAATGTCTTTATTTACTATACTCATTTATTTTGCACTCTAACTTTTCTTTCCATTCTCCCCACCAAGCCTTAGTTCATCATTTCTTAAACTATCAAAATAGCCTCTGCCTCAAGCCTCTCCCATCTAGCATGTGAATCTCATCAAGTTACTCTTCAATAGTTCCCCATCTCTTACAGGCCTGAGTTAAAGTTTTGTTATAGAAACCCCATAAGGCCATTCACTTTCCAGTCCCTTCCTACCTCTTAGGCCTCATCTCCCAGCCCTGTGCCCAGGGCATTCTGTATCCCAGTCTCACAGGCCTGCTCTCCCAGCGTCCTCCACACCCTGGCACTCTGCCTTGCCTGGCGCCTGTGTGCCCTCCCTGTGCCTGCTTCCACCAGTCCTTCGGCTCTCAGTTCAGTGTTACTTCATCTGTGAAAAACTGCCCTGAGTCTCCTCAATTTGGGGAAACATCCCTTTCTGCATGAGAATCATAGCTATTTGGTAAAGAATAGCTATATCCTCAAAGAATGTATTTGTCATATACCAATGTTTTACATCTTGGGGGGAAAAAAGTGTTTATTCCTCTTAGACTATAAGCTAAATGAGGCCTGCAAACATGACTTTTCACTTATGTTTCTCAAATGCCTTGTGTGGTTTCTGGCCAATAGTTGGTACTTGGTGAAGATTTGTCAACTGAATGAATGAATGTTTTTCAACTCTGGAACCATCCAGATGATGAAGAGTCTCTGTTTTTTCTGTCCCTGTCCAAGAATAAAGGGTTTAAGGAAAACAGGAAAATAAGTTGACACAAAAGCAGAAGACAGTAAAGTTAGATCTCAGAAAGACTGTCAAATGAGAAGACTCTGAAATGTAAGAGTCTAGGATTGGGCGTGACATCTCAGTGCCCAGATAGGGGAAACTGCTCGTTACCCACTCAATATCCAATCTTTCATGCTTCCTTACTAATAGAGCCCTTATATTATTGAAAGTGAGAATGTGCCTAGTTGAAAACTACATCTCTTGGAGTCCACTGTAGATGGAAGGAGGACTGAGAAGCAGATGGGAACATTTGGATAGGGCTTGGGGAAGTTCTTTAAAGACAACTGACTTAGCTGAGGGGCGTTCCTTTTTGTCTTTACCTCATCCTCATTGCTGCTGCCTGGAGTATGGATGTGGTGTTTGCAACTGTACATCTTGCTACCAGGAGGTGACTTTGAAGAGGGAAACCATGAGCTAAGGATAGCAGAGCAGAGATCTAGGAGAAGCTTGAGTCTCTCTGGGATGGAGCCACCCTACTAGTCCTGTCCTGCCTATTATGAACTTGTTTCACATAAGAGAGAAAGTTTTAGTTCCTTTAAATAATTCTAGATTTTATATTTTATGTAACCAAACCTTCTGGAGTCCAGCTCCAGTGAGTCCAGGAGTCCCTGAAGGATGAATGGCGTCGGCCACTGAATGAATGAATGAGGACACAGACACTGGCCAAAACTGAGCCTGACCTTTAATGAAAAGTAGCAGCTTGATTATATACTCTTTGATTACATAAATTAAAGTACAGATATTGATCATTTAATTGACACATAGCGTGGTTACATGAGTTTGGAGAATGAGATAAAGTCATTTGGCAGGTCTTAGCAGTTAACTTGTTTCTAAGTAAGCTTTGTTCTTAGTTATTGCAGCCAGAAAATCTCACAAAGGTTAGGTAGGTGCCAGATTCTTGGTTTCCTTAAAGATGACTATCTAAAGTTCACTATTCTATTGTTTTTATGTAGGGCCCTCATTCTTTCATAGCTATGCTCCCATTCCTCATCTCCGGTAGGACAGAAAGAGGCTCTCTCTAAAAGAACATGGTGACTTTTTGGCAGGCAGGGACAAATTTTATGGACTGTGCCTTGGACCCATTTTCAGTAAGACTTAAAATGGAGATTTTTCAGATTTGGAGTTAGGTAATGCCCTGTTCTCATTTGTTTTATAGTTTGCCAGGCTGTTCTCTGGCTGGCTCACCACAGAATATCATTTGTTTTCTGTACCCACCTGTTGCCATTAATCATTGAATATGTCATTTGGAAGCCACGTAGGGGCAGGGGAAGGAACCTCAACCCAGGTAAATTTTCCATATCTTTTTTCCCATAAATTTGGATCCAATACTCATGGGGTCTCACTTTTCCATCATTGGGGGTAGTCACAGGGCAGTAGTGGTTTTTTCCAATTTCCTTTAAGGCCAGTACCTAAAATTTTCAGGGAGAATTGGAAATGGCCTCTTCCCTGAAGGGGCAGCTTGAATTGAAACCAAAATAAGCAAATTTATTTGGAGGGGCATTTTGAGCAGGAGGGATATCAGGGTTGCTTCTCTGGGAAGGCTGCTGTGGAGTCCCTTCCATCCGACTGCCCGGGCTGTGTCATCAGGCTGGCAGTTCCGACCAGCTCCTGACACAAACCCAATCTTAATTAATACAAGAGAGATATTTACAGAGTGCCTTCATATGTCAGATATTTTATACCTATTACCTCTTCATAACTTCATGACAATGCTGTAAAGGTTGGCTAGATTGCTCCTTGCTACCTATGTGTCACTGGTGAAGTCTCCTCATTCTATGTGCCTCAATTTCTTCATCTGTAAAATGAAGATAAATGATAGCACCTCCTCATAGAATTGTGAAGATTGGACAAGTCCATACATGTAAAGTACTTAGAACTGTGCTACGCATCAGTGAGTGCTCACTGTTAGCCATTACTGTATTTGAAATAACAGAATCATATTCAGAGGCCTGCCCACAACTCAGAAGCTTCAGTAACTTGCTTAAGGTGACACAGTTAACAAGTGCTGGAGTCAAGGTTCAAATCCAAGCCCACATGAATCTTAAAATTGTGTATTTCTTGATGCGTCCTGGAAGGACCAACGTGGATAGGCTGCAGGATGGAAGGGCCAGAGGCGGGATGGATGAGTGAAATCCTGCCTTTTGTTCTTCTGTGACTCAGTACCCTCCCTATGGGGCAGACATCCATCTCTCCCTCTTGTGGCCACAGGACTCTCAGTGAGCTCCTTGCAAGGAGGGAGGAGGAAGCCAGAGGGAAGGGCTAAGGTCAGCAAAAGGCTTAGCTCAGCCCATCTGTAGGAGAAAAATGGGGTATTCAAGGAGAAAGAAGGCAGCTAGCAAGCTTAGGGGAAGCATGCTTAGCTCAATGCCTAACTTCCCACTCCCAAGTCCATTCCCAAGCTGGGAATGCCAGCCTCCCATAAAAATGAGGCCCAGAAAACTCAAGGCAGTTGAAAGGCTTTCTTAGCCTGAGATGGGGCTCTCAAGAGAAGAAATGGAAGATACAGTCCCTTCCCTTAAGGAACTCATCATGCAATTTCCATTTTAGTAGTCAGCCAACAGAATTATTGATGTTTAAGAGCCTCACTCTAGAGTCAGACTGTGGATATAAATTCTGGATCTGCTACTTACTGTGTGACCTTGGGCAACTTAGTTAACCTCTCTGTGCTTCAGTTTCTACCTTAAAATAGGGGTGGTAATACTACCTATCTCATAAAATCAAGATTAAATTAGGTAATATTTATAAAATAATTAGAATAGTGTCTGGTATATGGTAAGTGCCTAAGTGTTTTTTAAATAAACATATATGTATATATGTACAATTAGAGATTTATAGATAACATATAAAGGAAACATTCATAGTATTGTTTAGCTGTGTAAGAATTTAGAAATGGGAAACGTTTTTAGGAAAGAAGAAATTAAGGGTTTCACTGAAGTAGTGAAACTAATAATGGTCAGGATTTGAGAAGACACAGAGGTGTGGCCCAGGTCCAGAGGCATAAGGTGGCCTGGTATAGGGGCAGATGAGGTGGGGAGGGAGAAGAGACGGCCAGAAAGTAGAATTAGAAGTAGTAGAATTAAGGCTGAGACCTAATATTATTTAAGACTCTGAAAGCTAGTTTTGCTGTAATAGGCATTGGAGAATTGTTGACACTTTTCAGAGAGAAATGACATGATGAAAGTGGTACTTTTGGAAGATTCATCTGACAGTGGTTTCTGGAAAGACTGGAAAAGAAAAAAGATTAGAAGAAGGAAGGACAGTTAGGAGGTAGTTACAGTAATTCTGGCTTGAGGTGGTGAGGACCTAATTTAATGTTGCCCTAGACATGGAGAAGATGAGGGGAATTTGTGAGATACACGATTTTAAATTTATTTTCAGAAAATAGAAGTAAAATATGCTTGGACTTAAAAAACGTTGAATAGAACATGAAGTTATAATTTGAAAAGTAAAGTCTCCCTTCTCTTCCCCACCCCCAGTCTGGTTTTACAAAGGTAACCACTTTTAAAGATTTCTGTATTTTAATTAAGTTTTAAGCATATACCTATATATATATAAGCACTTTGTTGTTTTTCACCATAGTTATGTTCTATAAACACCAACACTGAATACAGAACCATTGCTCCTGGGGAAATACAGGGTTATGTTCTTGCAAGCCTCTGATCATAGCATTTTCAACTGATCAATACATAATCTTACTTTATGTGTGTTTCTGTTTAAAGACACTTTATTTGATATATATTGTTGAGCCGCTAACATTGAACTCATGACCAACAGCACTATAACTTAGGCCTGAAGGAAGCCTATCTAATGCATATCTTCTCTGTAAGACATTTCTCAGCTTTCTTGTGCTTAGCGGTATAAGATAGCATGGCAGCACTACACTATGGGGCCATTTTAAACACCAAGATCACCAACAAAAAGAAAAAAAATGTGAAACACATGGCACCAAATAGATCATGAACAGGACACTTGTTTGCAGAATGATAGCTGAAGTAAGAAGGTAGAGCCTTGCCTTGCTGGACCTTAGCTGGGAATGTACCTGACCCGTGACTCAAATGTTTTGCTTCTCTGTCTGTATCTGTGGATGACTATTAAAGCATTGTGCATGTTGATTGGGGTGGGGGTGGGGGGGAGGCCGGTTACAAATAAATTTTAGCAAATAGGAAAATTAGCAAATACAGAATCTGCAAAAAATGAATGAACTGTGTATAGAGAGAGGACCAGCTTCATGGCCTTATAGTCATACAGCGCCCACTTTCAGAAGGGCCAAGGGCATGTAATGCTCAGCTGATGTGACTGTCTTGAAATTCTTAACTTTTGAATAAGGGGCCCACATCATTATTGCACTGGGCTACAAATTATATAGCTGGTTCTGTGTGTATGTGTATTTAATTTTATAAATAAGATCATGTTATACATTTTTTCTTTCCTCCCTCCTTGCCTCCCTCCCTCCCTCCTTCCTTTCTTTCTCTGGTTCTTTCTCCTCTCCTTCCCTCCCCTCCTCTCCTTTCCTTCCTGCTTTCTTTCTTCTTTTCTCCTTCCTTCCTACCTTCCTTCCTTTTTTCCATCTTCCTTTTTAAAAAACTTAATATTCTGTCTTTGGAGATCTTTTCATATTGATATATACAAATTTACTTTCTTCCCTCTAATTTCTGTAGGATTTTTAATTTATTTTCAGAAAATAAAATATGCTTTATTTGTCGAGTTTCCTATTAATGACCATTCCTTTGTTTATGGCTTTTGCTTTTAGAAATTATGCTGAAAAGACCATCCTTGTTTTACACATGCACACACGCACATACTTTAGCATATCTTGACATTAAATTCATGCACTATATTAGCAGTAGAATTGCTCCTATGTCAAAGGATATTTATATTTCAAATAATGATCATTATTGCCTTATTTTCCAGGAACTTGTATTGGTTTTCTCCTACCAACAATATTTGAGAATGCCTATTTTCTCATAGTTTGCCAACTCTGTAAGTTTCCAAATTTAAAAAAATTTGCCAATATGATTGGCAAAAAATGGCATCTTGTAGTTGTTCTAATTTGCATTTATTTAATCATGTGTGAAGTTGAACATTTTTTTCTATTTATTAGTCATTTTTCTTTTTCTGTTTTTGTGAATTGCCTGTTGTTTTTCTTTGTTCATTTTTCTATTAGGTTGTTTGTCTTTAGTATTTCTTTATATAAATTGAATTAATTAGCCCTTTGCTTAAATATGAATTATAAATACTATCCATGACTTACGAGTCTTTTGATTTTATTTGCAGCATTCCCCCTCCATACAGAAACAAAGCTTTTAATGTTATACACTTAAATTTCTAGATGAGAGGAATTTTAAATTTCTATCAGCAGCACTTGATGACAGATTAGAGGTAGAAAGCCTGGGAGAGGAAGACAGTGTTTCTAGGTTTGGGGAATAATAATAGTGTCCTTACCAGGCTCTTCCAGCAGGGATCCTCCCCATGACACCTCCTTTCTTGTGAGCTTAGGGAGTCACAGTTTCAAAACCAATAACTTATTAGTTTACTGCCTTTACTTTTTGTAATAAATGATTTAGGAATAGTTTCAGATTTACAGAAAAGTTGTAAAGACAGAGGGTTCTCGTATATCCTACCTACACCGTTTTTCCTATTATGAACATCTTACATTAGTTTGGCACATTTATCACAATTAATGAACCAATATTGATATATTATTATTAACTACAGTCCAAACTTGATCACATGCCCTCAGTGTCCCCCTCACGCCCTTGTCTCTGGGCGCCGTGCCGTCTTCCTGGGCTCCTCTTGGCTTTGATGGCTGAGTTTCCTGTTGTCATGGTCACCCCCCGTCTGACTAATGGGAGCAAAGCCCTATCTGAACTAGTCATGTCCAGGGGACAGAATCAGCAAATAGCTGACTCTAGATCCTTACCTGACCCGCCCTCTTGCTTCCAATCCCCCTTCTCTGGGCTCTCAGGCCCCCTTTTCTTCCCGCCCATTTACACCAGGGCCCTGCACATCCCTTCTTTGCCCTCTGACTTAAACCTAGCAATTTTGAAGTTAGAAGCTGCTTTCTAACCCTCTTTGCCAGAGGTTGGGATTACCCCTACATATTCCATAAACTTGCTGTATTTAATATTTGTTTGCCCCCTTAATCAGGGTAGCTGGTGAGTTTTCTTGCTAGCCAGTCTCTAGTACAATTCTAAGCAATATACTTCAAAACAATTGCTCCTTCTGATATTGGAGAGATTAAGAACTACAATTAATACCGACAGGGAAGTTAGAAAGGAGAGCTGATGTACCAAGGAAGTTATTTATGTAACTTGGTTTATGTGTGTCCTAAGTAGAGGTGAGACACACACATGCAGCAATCAAAGTTAGACATACAGCTTTTGTAACTGATGAGAAATCAGTGTTCAAAATAAAGATCTGAAAGTTGTCTTCTTTTGGGAGTGGCAGTAGAAAGCATGGGCATGAGGGAGAGCACGGAGGGCAGAGGAGAGCCACACCCAGTTAGGGGGAGGGGAGAAACCCTGCGGAGAAGGTTGGGGGTGAGGAGCTGGAACTACAGAAGGTCTTAAATAGACTGGTGGTGGTATAGAAACCCAAGGAGGAAAGAGTGTGGACAACTAGGGAGTGCAGGAACAAGACACGTTCAGTAGAGGGGGAACTGAGAAAAGGTCTTTGGTGTCTGAGGTCAAGAAGGAGGGACAAGAAGACTTTGACATATTTATGTGTCAAAACTACAAAATTGTACATTTACGTTTGTGCAGCCATTACATTTGAGCCATTGGGTGTAAACTGATTCAGATAGCAACAAATAGAAGGGGAAAAACAACAACAGCTACTAGTTGCAAAAGGACGAGGATAAGGTTCTGCTATGTATCTTTGAAGGCAGAAGAAAAGTAACTCAGAGAGGGAGTTATTGAAGATGATAGAGAATAAAGGAAGATTGGTGGAGGTTAGGTTCTAGCTTTTAGTTTTCCCACTTCACGAGGACGTAATTGTCTGTTTTGACTTCTGACATGTTCCAGGAGCCTAGAACAATGTCTGGTACCTGGTAGGTATTCAACAAGTATTGCTGGGTATTGGAGAAAAAAAATTACTAAGTCTAGGCACCAGGAGGAGAGGCTGACTCTAGAACGAAGGATAAATAAATATGTCTATCTCTTGGCCCATTGGGAAGATTGAGAAGCTAGAGGTAGAGAAGGCATATCATGCCTGAAACCGTGGGCTGAATAATGCAGCACCCAGTGAGGATGAGCTGCAGGAGGTCAGGCTTGTCAGGGGACTGAGGGCAAAAACCCCCTCCTGCTCCCACACAGGACAGCCAAGAGCTGGCCTGCGACCCCAGCTGGGCACTTTTCCCAGCTCTTTGCATTCCAGCTGAGTCCCATGCACAATGATGAAAGGGAACTGACAGTGTAGTAACATGATTTAGGCTAATGAACTACTGACCACTCATCAAGTGTGTGGGAAGTTGTTTTTCTTTCTGCCCACTTTTGCAGAAAGAAAACATTAATGAATGATTCATCCTCATTGCTCAGAGTACAAATCTGTGAGCTGATAACTTGAGGTTAAACAGGGAGAACATAACCACCCCACTCCACTCCTACCCCCACTTTTTTGTGAATGGTTATGTTTACTATCTTGATTGTGGTGAGGATCTCATGGATGTATTTATATGTCAAAACTACAAAATTGTACATTTACATTTGTGCAGTTTACTGTATGTCAATTATACCTCAATAAAGCTGTTTAGAAAAAGGAAAAAATCTTGTTATGTAGTACAATTTTTATAATCATGGAGTTTGGATATTAAATTTATATATGCTTGCTTGCATATATAAATTTATCTCATTCATCTTTATATATAAACTTATTTCATTCATCTTTATAATCAAAGAGAAAATAATTTTGAAATAAAATAAAATAATTCTTTAGTGGGGAAAAAAGGACAACCCAGGGAGAAAAGACACAAAGAGTGTCCTTGTAGGGCTCCCAGCCACATGCCAGGACAAACTAGCCACCAGGGGAACTGAGGATTGGTTAGCTGGGATGAGAATGTTGTGTTCTTTCTGTAAACTTTTTGTGATTCCTTTTTTAGCTGGTTGACTCTCTCCTTGAGACCATGTTCTCCTTGTCCCCTTCTTGCTACAAAAAACCATCCCTTTTGCAGCCTGGAGAAAAAGATAGTCTTTCTCATAGGGAAACCAGCTGCTCTGCCAAGCCTTTGGCCTCATGGTGCCATGTCTTAGTCATCCTGATGCACTACAGAGACACCAGTATAACTCACAGAATGGGTGGATCCGGAAGCTTGTTCCCCTGCCCCTGGACTCAGCAATGAACAACATCCTTGCTGAGGCCAGCCCACTTTAAACTTTTCTGAAGAGGTTTTAGAAATTATTTTCAAAGAAATTAAATTTAAGTAGCTAAGGAAAGGATTTAAAGTGCTGTCCAATGATGTCTGCTATTGCATAGTACTCTCAGGGCTTTCATGCTGGACAATGTGCAGGAAGTAGTGCTCGGTGCTTTTCTTCATCCTAAGGAGAACAGGGTTGGTTCTTGATCTTGACTTGAAATTCAGAAAAGCTAGAGACTAAAATTCCTAATGCAGGGGTAATAAATAAATGTTTACTTTGTGAGTCAGATCTGGTCTGCTTATTTATAGAGCTCATTCATGAGTGGGGAGGGTAAAAGTCAATGCACTTCTTGACTTAACAGGCCCCAAATTTACCAAAACTCTCCATAAGATTCCAGGTGGAGCAGAGCCCAGGGTGCTAGGAGTTGGTTTCTGATCCACTGGGTTTTGGCTCAAAGGCTATCTCCTCAGAGAGACTTCTCCAACCACTCTCCATACCTAGTCACCATCATAATGCCCTTTTAAAATTGTCTTAAAACACTTAACGGCTTCTTATCAATTAATTCACCTCTTTACCCTCTGTCTCTCCTACACTGGAAGAGACTCTCCATGGGAACAGGGATTTTTACCTCCTGTATTCACCACAACAATGCAGAATAATGACTTTCCAAAGAGGCCCACATCCCAATCCTAGGAACCTGAATGTGTTAACCTTACATAGCAAGAGGGACTTTGCAGATATTATTAGATTAAGGGTGGGTGGGGCTTTAAAGATAGGGAAAGTCTCCTAGATTATGCAGTTGGGCCCAATGTAATCACATGGATCTTTGTAAGAGAGAAGAAGAGCAATCAGAGTTGGAGAAGTTGTGACAGCAGAAGCAGTAGCCAGAAAGTGGGAGGAGATTTGATGATGCTATGCTGCTGGCTTTGAAGATGGAAAGGGTCATGAGCTAAGGAATCCAGGCAGTTTCTAGAGGTTGGAAAAGACAAGGAATTAGATTCTCTCCTAGAGCCTTTAGAAGGAATGCAGCCCTACTAACATGATTTTAGGATTTCTGATTTCCAGAACAGTGAGATGATAAAATTGTGTTGTTTTAAGCCACTAAATTTGTGGTAATTTGTTATAGCAGCCATAGAAAACTAATACGAATGGTATGCAGTGCATAGTAGATGCTCAATAAACATTTGTTGATTGGCCAATTTCCTTATATCTAGGAAGCCAAACTATAATAAAAATAATACCTTGCACTTCAGAGTGTTGTACCATAGCAAAGAGTGTTCATATTCTTAATATTTTATTTTCACAATTATTACCCTTATTTTATAGACAAAGAAATGAAAACGTAGTTGTCCAAAGCCTCATAGCTTTTAGGAAACAGAAAATGGATTCAGAGTCAATATCCTTTTTTTCTCCTTATTTTCAGGTAATGTATAAGCAATATTATGTCAACAGTAAAGGACAGGTTAAAAAATTCACTCACAATCCTTTTATTCTAATAAAGCAATCAATTTTATTTTTCTGTCTTCTAGGTCTTATCTTTATAAACACACATTTAAAAAGTCTTTATGGTATGTGTGTGTGTGTGTATACACACACACATATATGTAGTTTTAATTTTTCTGTTTAACATTATTTTACTGCCTGGGTTTGTCGGTTTGGGTCCTTTGTGAAACACATGTTAAGAGAAAGTTAGGGATGTAAGAAATTATTGGGGGAAATGCCTGTGAAAGATAAACAGAAGGAAAATGATCAGGCAAGGAGTGCCTCAAGTCACCATGCAGCTTTGAGAGCCAGACCAACGGGGAGACCTGGGACACGGATTGCCAGTTAGAGGAGTCCCGTGTTGAGCAGAAATGGTCAGGTCCTCGTTACTTACATCCTGCTCAGTCATTGGCTGGGGGCTGCCTGGGAAGAGTGTGGTCCACTTGAACACAACAGTGAATCCTGAAGGTGCTGCAGATGGAAAGGGTGAGATCACTTGCACTCCTGGAACTGAACAGAAAGTACTTTCTTGAAGGGGATCCAAGTGGGCACCTCCATGGCTGCTACAGTCCATCCCTGACATCACATGGATTCACTTATCCATACATATTTGTTAAGGGTTCCATGAACCTCTCTTTCTGAATGGAAATTGAGAGGGAGGTTAGTGGAATGAAGTACAGCCACCCCATTGCTACAGTTAGTCTCAGGGCTGAAACTGTACTCATTGTTTCCTTCCTCTACTCCAAATCCCCCTTGTCGTCAGCCATTACCTCTACTGGTCACAGTGGTTTACCTGGTCATGTGTCCCAAACCCTAATTCCTGAGGGTCTGAAGCCCCTCCTCAGGTCAGAGCATCTGTACTTGTCTATTCATGGTCACAACTAGGCAAGGGAGTAGCAAGAAGTGCCCAGATGGGTTACCACACATTCTTTCCTGCCCCAACTATGTAACAGCAGTCCTATTTCCTCTCTGATCAGGGCCAGTTACCCCTGACAACATGGCAATTTCTCTTCTTACCTGTTGCTTCCTATATAGCAGGAGTCCAAAGTGCTCAGGTGGCAGCCATAGTATGTACTGTAATGTGACTTCTGTGGAAAGAGAATGTCCCTTTGGGGATTAGAAGTTATAACCCTGCAGAGCCCAGAGTTGCAGGAGTGGGGAGCACAAAGTCTCCCAGTAGGTCACTGAGTGTCACAGTAAGTGGGTTGCTATAGTCTGAATGTTTGTGTTCCTCCAAAATTCCTATGTTGAAATCCCAATGTCAATGTGATGGTGTTAGGAGGTAGGGCTTTTGGGAGGTGATTAAGCCCAAAGGGCAAAGCTGTCATGAATTGGATTGGTGTCCTTACAAATGAGGCCCATGAGAGAGCCCTCCTTCCTTCTGCCATGTGAGGACACAGTAAAAAGACAGCCATGAACTAGGAAGCTTTTTTCAAACACCAAATTTGCCAGCAATAAGATCCTGGACTTCCCAGGCTCCAGAACTATGAGAAATAAATGTTTGCTGTTTATAAGCTGCCCAGTTGGTGCCATTTTGTTATAGCAGCATGAGCTTACTAAGACTCCTTTCTTGCTCCAGGCACCACTCACAGTTAGCAGTCTTTTGTGTCACCTCGTACGTGGGCCAGAACAGCAGTCCTAGTGTGGAAAGTATTGCTTTCACAACCTGAAGAGGGCTCCCAAGTACGGTGATTCCTTCTTTGTGGTAAGGGATGAAAGAGGCAGCAATTTGTCCTTTATTATGGAAGGAATGTCCTGCCATGCTCTTAAACATAGGACTCCTAAAAACTTTGTTGGTGTAGTAGGCCCTGGATCTTTTTTTTTTTTTTGCTATCATTAATCTACAATTACATGAGCAACATCATGGTTACTAGACTCCCCTCATCATCAAGTCCCCACCACATACCCCGTAACAGTCACTGTCCATCAGCGTAGTAAGATGCTATAGAGTCACTACTTGTCTTCTCTGTACTGTACAGCCCTCCCCATGCCCCCCTACATATTATGTGTGCGAATCCTAATGTTCCTTTATCCCCCTTATCCCTCTCTTCCCACCCATCCTCCCCAGTCCCTTTCCCTTAGGTAACTGTTAGTCCATTCTCGGGTTATGTGAGTCTGCTACTGTTTTGTTCCTTCAGTTTTTTTCTTTGTTCTTATACTCCACATATGAGGGAAATCATTTGATACTTGGCTTTCTCCACCTGCCTTGTCACTGAGCATAATACCCTCTAGCTCCATCCATGTTGTTGCAAATGGTAGGATTTGTTTTATTCTTATGGCTGAATAATATTCCATTTGTATATGTACCACATCTTCTTTATCCAGTCATCTACTGACGGACACTTAGGTTGCTTCCATTTCTTGGCTATTGTAAATAGTGCTGCGATAAACATAGGGGTGCATCTGTCTTTTTCAAACTGGGCTGCTGCATTCTTAGGGTAAATTCCTAGGAGTGGAATTCCAGGGTCAAATGGTTTTTCTATTTTTTGAGGAACTTCCATACTGCTTTCCACAAAGGTTGAACTAATCTACATTCCCACTAGCAGTATAGGAGGGTTCCCTGTTCTCTATATCCTCGAAAACATTTGTTGTTGTTTGTCTTTTGGATGGTGGCCATCCGTACTGGTGTGAGGTGATATCTCACTGTGGTTTTAATTTGCATTTCTCTGATGATTAGCGATGTGGAGCATCTTCTCATGTGCTGGATGACTATCTGAATTTCTTCTTTGGAGAGGTGTCTGTTTGGCTCCTCTGCCCGTTTTTTAATTGGATTATTTGCTTTTTGTTTGTTGAGGTGCATGAGCTCTTTATATATTTTGGATGTCAACCCTTTATCAAATATGTCATTTATGAATATATTCTCCCATACTGTAGGATGTCTTTTTGTTCTACTGATGGTGTCCTTTGCTGTACAGAAGCTTTTCAGGTTGATATAGTCCCACTTGTTCATTTTTGCTTTTGTTTCCCTTGCCCAGGGAGATATGTTCATGAAGAAGTTGCTCATGTTTATTTTGAATAAATTTTTGCCTGTGTTTTTTCTAAGAGTTTTATGGTTTCATGGCTTACTTTCAGGTCTTTGATCCATTTTGAATTTACTTTTGTGTATGAGTTTAGGCAATGATCCAGTTTCATTCTCTTACATGTAGCTATCCAGTTTTCCCAACACCAGCTGTTGAAGAGGCTGTCATTTCCCCATTATATGTCCATGGCTCCTTTATCTTATATTAATTGACCATATAGTTTGGGTTAATATCTGGACTCTCTATTCTGTTCCACTGGTCTGTGGGTCTGTTCTTGTGCCAGTACCAAATTGTCTTGATTACTGTGGCTTTGTAGTAGAGCTTGAAGTTGGGAAGTGAGATGCCCCCTGCTTTATCCTTGCTTCTCAGGATTGCTTTGGCTATTCGGGGTCTTTTGTGGTTCCATATGAATTTTAGAACTGTTTGTTTCAGTTCATTGTAGAATGCTGTTGGTGTTCTGATAGGGATTGCATTGAATCTGTAGATTGCTTCAGGCAGGATGGCCATTTTGACAATATTAATTCTTCCAACCCAAGAGCATGGGATGAGTTTCCATTTGTTAGTGTCCTCTTTAATTTCTCTCAAGAGTGTCTTGTAGTTTTCAGGGTATAGGTCTTTCACTTCCTCGGTTAGGTTTATTCCTAGGTATTTAATTCTTTTTGATGCAATAGTGGATGGAATTGTTTTCCTGATTTCTCCCTCTGCTAGTTCATCATTACTGTATAGGAAAGCAGCAGATTTCTGTGTATTAATTTTGTATCCTGCAACTTTGCTAAATTCAGATATTAGTTCTGGTAGTTTTAGGGTGGAGACTTAAGGGTTTTTTTCTGTACAATATCATGTCATCTGCAAATAGTGACAGTTTTTCTTCTTTACCAATCTGGATGCCTTGTATTTCTTTGTTTTGTCTGATTGCTGTGGCCAGGACCTCCAGTAATATGCTGAATAACAGTGGAGAGAGGGGGCATCCCTGTCTTGTTCCCAATCTTAGGTGAATAGCTTCCAGCTTCTCGCTGTTAAGTGTAATGTTGGCTACGGGTTTGTCAAATATGGCCTTTATTATGTTGAGGTACTTGCCCTCTATACCCATTTTGTTGAGAGTTTTTATCATGAATGGATGTTGAATTTTGTCAAATGTTTTTTCAGCATCTATGGAAATCATGTGGTTTTTGTCCTTTTTGTTGATGTGGTGGATGATGTTGATGGATTTTCAAAAGTTATATGTATCCCTGAGATGAATCCCAGTTGATCATGGTGTATGATCCTTTTGATGTATTTTTGAATTCGGTTTGCTAATATTTTGTTGAGTATTTTTGCATCTATGTTCATCAGGGATATTCTCTGTAATTTTTGGGGGGGGTCTTTGCCTGGTTTTGGTATTAGAGTGATGCTGCCTTCATAGAATGAGTTTGGAAGTATTCCCTCCTCTTCTATTTTTTGGAAAACTTTAAGGAGAATGGTTATTATGTCTTCTCTGTATGTCTGATAAAATTCAATGGTGAATCCTTCTGGCCCAGGGGTTTTGTTCTTGGGTAGTTTTTTGATTACTGCTTCAATTTCGTTGCTGGTAATTGGTCTGTTTAGATTTTCTGTTTCTTCCTTGGTCAGTCTTGGATGGTTGTATTTTTCTAGGAAGTTGTCCATTTCTTCTAGGTTTTCCAGCTTGTTAGCATATACATTTTCATAGTGTTCTCTAATAATTCTTTGTATTTCTGTTGGGTCCGTCGTGATTTTTCCTTTCTCATTTCTGATTCTTTTCATGTACGCAGATTCTCTTTTTATCTTAACAAGTCTGTCTACAGGTTATCTATTTTGTTTATTTTCTCAAAGAAACAGCTCTTGGTTTCATTAATTTTTTCTATTGTTTTATTCTTCTCAATTTTATTTATTTCTTGTCTGATCTTTATTATGTCCCTCCTTCTGCTGACTTTGGGCCTCATTTGTTCTTTCTTTTACAGTTTCAATAATTGTGACTTTAGACTATTCATTTGGGATTGTTCTTCCTTCTTTAAATGGGCCTGGATTGCTATATACTTTCCTCTTAGAACTGCTTTCGCTGAGTCCTACAGAAGTTGGGGCTTTGTGCTGTTGTTGTCATTTGTTAGCACATATTGCTTGATCTCTTTTAATTTGGTCATTGATCCATTGATTATTTAGGAGCATGTTGTTAAGCTTCCATGTGTTTGTGAGCCTTTTTGTTTTCTTTGTACAATTTATTCCTAGTTTTATACCTTTGTGATCTGAGAAGTTGGTTGGTAGAATTTCAATCTTCTTGAATTTACTGAGGCTCTTTTTGTGGCCTAGTATGTGGTCTATTCTGGAAAATGTTCCATGTGTGCTTGAGAGGAATTTGTATCCTGATACTTTTGGGTATAGAGTTCTGTAGATGTCTGTTAGGTCCATCTGTTCTAGTGTGTTGTTCAGTGCCTCTGTGTTCTTACTTATTTTCTGTCTGGTTGATCTGTCCTTTGGAGTGAGTGGTGTGTTGAAGTCTCCTAAAATGGATGCATTGCATTCTATTTCCTTCTTTAATTCTGTTAGTATTTGTTTCACATATATGGGTGCTCCTATGTTGGGTGCATAAATATTTATAATGGTTATATCCTCTTGTTGGACTGTCCCCTTTATCATTATGTAATGTCCTTCTTTATGTCTTGTTACTTTCTTTGTTTTGAAGTCTATTTTGTCTGATACCAGTACTGCTACACCTGCTTTTTTCTCCCTATTGTTTTCATCAAATATCTTTTTCCATCCCTTCACTTTTAGTCTGTGTATGTATTTGGGTTTCAGGTGAGTCTCTTGTAGGCGGTGTATAGATGGGTCTTGCTTTTTTATCCATTCTATTACTCTGTGTCTTTTGATTGGTGCATTCAATCCACTTACATTTAGGGTGATTATCGATAGATATGTACTTATTGTCATTGCAGGCTTTGGATTCATCCTTACCAAAGTTTCAAGGGTATCTTCTTTACTATCTAACCATCTAACTTAACTCTCTTATTAAGCTATTATAAACACAGTCTGATGATTCTTTATTTCTCTCTCTTCTTATTCTTCCTCCTCCATTCTTTATATGTTAGGTGTTTTATTCTGTACTCTTTTGTGTTTCCTCTGACTGCTTTTCTGGATAGTTTATTTTATTTTTTGCCTTTAGTTAGTATTTGGTTGGTCTGCCTTCTTTGGTCTGATTTCATTTCCTCTGGTGACAGCTATTTAGCCTTAGGAGGGCTTCCATCTAGAGCAGTCCCTTTAAAGTATCCTGTAGGGGTGGTTTGTGGGAGGCGAATTCCCTCAATTTTTGCTTGTCTGGATATTGTTTAATCCCTCCTTCAAATTTAAATGGTAGTCTTGCTGGATACAGTATTCTTGGTTCAAGGCCCTTCTGTTTCATTGCATGAAATATACCATGCCATTCTCTTCTGGCCTGTAAGGTTTCTCTTGAGAAGTCTGATGATAGCCTGATGGGTTTTCCTTTGTAGGTGATCTTTTTCTCTCTCTGGCTACCTTTAATACTCTGTCCTTGTCTTTGGTCTTTGTCATTTTAATTATTATGTGTCTTGGTGTTGTCCTCCTTGGGTCCCTTCTGTTGGGAGGTCTGTGGGCTTCCATGGTCTGAGAGACTGTTTCCTTCCCCACATTGGGGAAGTTTTCAGTAATTAATTCTTCAAAGACACTTTGTACCCTTTTTTCTCTCTCTTCTTCTTCTGGTACCCCTATTATGTGGATATTGTTCCTTTTGGATTGGTCATACAGTTCTCTTAATATTCTTTCACTCCTAGAGATCCTTTTATCTCTCTGTGCCTCAGCTTCTCTGTATTCCTGTTCTCTGCTTTCTATTCTATTAACAGTCTCTTGCACCTCATCCAGTCTGCTCTTAAGACCTTCTATTGATTGCTTCATTTCTGTTATCTCCCTCTGGACTTCATCCCTTAGCTCTTGCATATTTCTCTGCAGGTCCATCAGCATGGTTATGACTTTTATTTTGAATTCTTTTTCAGGAAGATTGGTTATATCTATCTCACCAGGCCCTCTCTCTGGGGTTGTCTGAGTGATTTTTGACTGGACCAGATTCTTCTGCCTTTTCATGGTGATAGAAGTGGTCACAGGCAAGTGGCATGTGTGTCAGCTGGGAAAACAAAGTCCCTCCTTGCTTGCTGGTTGCCTTGCCCTTCTCTACTGCCTGTGCCCATTACCCACACACCGGGAGCTGTTTCTGGGATAATCTCCTCATCTGCCATGGGCAGGGTGGCTCTCGGGATAGTCTAGGGCCCCACGGGGGGTTGCAGACATGCCGGCTGTGTTCTCCTGTGAGAGTGGTGCCCCTTCATGGCTTCCAGACTTTGCTCCGGCTTCCTCTGTCTGTGCTGGGTAGCTGTGCATGGGCTGCAACCTCTGGGTCTGTCCCAGTTAGCTGCATGGTGGGAGAAGACTCTGTGTGGTTTCTGTGGGTGGGGCTTTTCTTGGCTGCTCCACAGCTGTCATGGGGTCAGCTGGTTTGCTTGCAGCACTGGCTGGGGGGAATGAATGTCAGGCTGCTTATTGCCATGAGGGGCTTCGGGGATGCATTACCCCCCAGGGGGTTAGGGTGCCTGAAGTTCCTTAAGATTCCCAGCCTGCTGGGCTGAGTGTGCCGGGATGATTTTGTCCAGCTGTTAAGCCCTTGTTCCTTTAACACTTTTAAAAAGTGCCTGCTTTTCTTTTGTCCCAGGGAAGCCAGCTATGGGGACCTTCTCGCAGTCTACATCTAGGGATTTTTCTTTTCCATTTCTCTAATATCCAGTACACCATGCAATGTGTGTCTGTGCTCCCAGTGCAGATTTCTAGGGCTGGTTATTCAGCAGTCCTGTGCTTCCACTCCCTCCTGACTTTGATTCTTTTCCTCCCATGGGTGAGCTGGGGTTGGGGGAGTGCTCGGGTTCCGTCGGGTCACGGCTTTGTATCTTACCCTTTTCGTGAGTTGCTGAGTTCTCGCAGATGTAGATGTAGCCTGGCTGTTGTACTGTATCTTCTGGTCCCTCCTCTAGGAATAGTTGTATTTGTTGTATTTTCAAAAATGTATATAGTTTTGGGAGGAGATTTCTGCTGCCCTACTCATGTCGCCATCTTGAGCCCCTCCGTTGTTAGGCCCCTGATGACTGTAGGGATTATATTCTACACTCAAGAGCACAAGTACCAAGGCTTATAATATGCTACCTACTGTTGGTCATCCTGACTGATCTGCATGACATGAATGTAATGGATCAAAAGGATGTTCTGCAGGATGTCCAAACAGTTTAGATTGCTTCTGACTAGATGGGGGTAGAAATACTGTAAGCTGGACTTGGGGCAGGACTTTATTTATAATTACCTGACTCTCATGAGCTCTTGCTCCAACAGGGGGGTGAAGATCACGCCTTGGGTTTCTCAGTGTCAAGTGCAACTCAGATCTTGTGTCCAACACTGCTTTTACCATCTCCCCCTCTACTTAGAGTCAACCTAAGTAAATAGTCATAAGTTCCTTTCTGGAAGGACTGGGGAGTCATTACTGCATATAATTATTATGGCATTGCCAGTCTTGGTGACCAGCCACCTCTTAATAAGTGAATTTCTGTGTGAAAACTGACTCAGTTTGGGGAACTCGATAAGGGATCATGATGTTTTACTGGGAGCCCCATCCTTGGGTTCTTGCTCATCTAGTTTTGCTTTCTTTTGATTACATGTATTCAGCAATACCCTTGCTTTGACTGCCCATTATTTTGCCCCTAGGGATGCCATGTTCTGTTAACCACCTTTATAACTCATGTGTCAAGCTCCCTGGCCTGTCACTCTGACCTTGCCAGTCAGAATAATTGTCACCCCCAGGCTTCTGGCAGTTCAGTTGAAGTGCTGCCCCTTGGCCTCTACTGCTTTGGGATCCCCATTACCCCTTTTGCTATGAAAGAGCCAAGCTGTGACAGCACCCCGTTAGCTCTGGCTTGCAGAAGAAAGCTGCCACCAAGTGTCATCGTGATGCTGGCACTCCTCTCACTAGCCCATTCCTGCTGGCCCTGGTAAATGGGGTTCCTCAAGGCCTTCTATGGAACATCTTTTGGTAGGGTTTCTGGCCTTTTATAATTGACTTTAGCATACTCACTTCATGAGCAATTTAATTCTTTCTTTCCTCAATTGCCATGGCAATTCAGGCAGTTAAACTTCACTCAGCAAAGGTTATTACTTCCTCTACATTTCTCAGAGCCACTTGAGCAAGACCTTATTAGGAAGTTAAATTCTATCCCAAGAGTGTAGGCTCCAGTCAATAAACCCTCTCTTATCCAGTCTTGTATTTCAGCCCCTTTGATTAAGCACCACCAAAGCCCAGGCTCACAGATACTCCCCAAATCTTACAAGTACATGTTCTTTAATTCCTGCCACTGCTTTGGGGGTATAGTCCTTTTCTCCCTCATCAGGACTATGTTCTCACTGGGGTCTGCTGTAAATTAACCCTAATGAAGATCCTAGCAGTCAGGAGAAGAGGTCGAGGCAGATCTGAGGGGAAGAGGCCTCTGCAGTGTCTTCCCACATGGGAAGAGTGCCGGCTTTAATAGGGAGGTGTGGGCCCCCTCTTAAGGCTTTGAGGGTTTAGAAGACCCAAACCTTTGGGAGCACCACCTAGATATTTCCATTTCATGTGTTAGGGTCCCCAGTTTTCCCAACCAGGGCCCTCACCTTGATCAGAGATCCGCCTCCTGGAACTCTGTTAAGTCCTGAGTCTCGTATTCAACTTTTTTTGCTCTTCCACTGTTGTAGATAAGGGCCTTTTCTTGTAACCCATCAAAGAGGCTCTCTGGCCTTCACAGTTAATTTTCAGAATTTGTAACTGCTCTCAGCTCTCCATTATCTCTTGACAGGGCTCAATGCAACTTAACACAGCCAGCCAACTCCACTGTCCCTGTGTTCACTGCCCTCCCTCCACCTAACCCGGTATGTCCGAATTGTGGAACCCACGTCACCATTAATGAATGTAATTTAGTTGCTCAGAGCATTTGAGGTGGGGCAGCTGGAATGAGAAAGGGTAAGGGTGTGGAACAATTTGAGGAGCTTTGCGATGAGTCTTCCCCTTGTCAGTGAGTGACTCTGACCTGGCTGAAAAGGTTGCTTGGAATTCTTTGTCCCTGAAATACCCGTTACCTTGTTACTATCAGACATGGTTACATTTAACTCCTATTCCCAGATAATGATAAAAGGAGGAGCTGAAAGACAGAACATAACTTTTTATCCCCAAGAAGCCCAAAGGACACAATGTAATTCTGGAATCTGGGATTATTTTCCTAATTTCTCTGAGGAAACTGAGTCCTAGAGATTTTAGGATACATGGCAATGATTACGTATTTCCCAAAAGTAAAATGAGAATACAGATTTCTTGACTCCTGATTCAGTGCTCTCTGCCTCAGTGATGTCCACTCAAAATCTCTGTCAAAAGAGTAGAGGACGTGGGTCAGAAAGAATGAAGTATCTTTTGGGGATTCTTGGAGATCTCGAACCCAAAAGTTGGAAGAGTATATCAAATAAGTATACAAAGTGACCTTTTTTTTAAAATTGTATTTCCCAACAACATTCATAATAGAAATTTTACTCTACTAGGAAAAGCCCCAAGCATTAGTATAATTACATGTTATTACTGCTGTTTAAAAACGAAGTGCTCATAAACAAGGCTTGAGAAAGCTGGTGAAATCTGGTGAATTGAAGTTATCCGACTCGCCTTCCTCGACTCCTGACTCCATACTTGGCCTTACAATCTAAACTCCAGACTCGACCTTCTCCTCTAGGTCCACGCTTTCTCTGTTCTCTCTCTCATCTGTGAATCTTGCTCACTTTTCTGGTTTATTCCAAAAATATAACCAAGTTTCTCAATCTTGCTCCCTTTTCCGGTTTATTCCAAAAATATAACCAAGTTTCTCCTTCCTAAAACAAGACAAAACAAACACAAAACTTTTCTTTTCATTCACCCTGTTTTCCTTTAAGTCAAGATAACTTTTTCCCTTCCCTTGATATACATTTATTGCAGTCTGAGCTGAGGGTTTATGACGCTGCTGAAACTGACATCTGGAAGATCAACCCTAACTTCTAAATGCCAAATTCCAGTTTCTTCTGCTCAGACAACTCTCTTCCGTGGACTTTTTCACCTACTTCTCTAAATACTCCATTACTGGTTTTTGTTTTTTCCCCATCTGTCCCATATTTCTCAAGATTTGTTCTTTGGTCCTCTTGCAAATGTTTACATATATAAGGATGATTTCTGGATCTGTCTGTAGCCCTAACTTCTCTTCTAAGCTTCATTTCCAGGTGTGACTAGATTGTGTGTGTGTGTGTGTGTGTGTATGTCCTACCTAATTCTCCAACATGAAAGTTCCAAGGTTATTTTATTATACTCTTTCTTTTCTAAATCCTCCCAAGATCCCTTATATCCCCTGTCCTTTCAGTCTTGCAATAACATCACCTCCTCTCAGTTATTTATCTTTACTCTTCCTGTGTGGCCCTCCCTGCTGCTCCATTTAGGAATTGGCCACAGATTAACAGGTGATCTTTGGATAACAGTTATAGCAGAGTTGTTAGTGGTGATGGTCAAAGTCTTGATGAATTTAGGAAAGAATTGTAGATCAGGAATTTAGCTCCAAATTCACTTTGATGAAACCTCCAAGTTATCTAGAACTTTCCCTTTTATACCATTCCATGGAAGAAAAATTATCCTCTTGATATTTATTTCTTCTTCCTGTATATGTGCTGTAATATTTTACCTCTGACATATTTATAAACTGGCTAATTTTGCCAAATTGCAACACTTCTTCAGGAGAGGACCACAAACTCTGGAAAAGACCTTGGTGTCACCTTTGCTGCCTGTCCCAGATGCTAGTGTCCCTGTGAGACTGAGTGCTTCCTTGAGGAACAGATGACGATGATGACGATGATGAGGATGATGACTGATGACTGTGACTCAGAGGCTTCCTGGTTTTTCCTTGTAATCTGTGTTCAGAGTGCGGGGGTGGGGTGTCTCCTTTATTAACTTATCTTAGTATTTACTACAAATACACTAAGTAGCCTAATTGTGAAGGTGCTACCCAGGAGGGTTTAGGCTAGTTTCCACATTTTCAGTATTTGGGTCAGTTAAACAATCTCACCTTCCAAAAAAATCTCTTTAAAGAACCACCCCAGTGGTCTGGAGATGACTCCGTCCAGGAGGGACACTTCCTCTTAGGACCCCCACCCCCACACCTTTTCTGCTGTCCCTCCCCAGGGCACGGGCTGGTTGATGACTCTAATCCTTACATAAAGCTTGTAGGTGGACTTTACCCTCCAGATCTCCACATCTACCTTCCGAAGGACGAAGGACTGCGGGAGTCAGGGTCGGGGAGGAAATGAGCTTTAGATAAGACCTGATTGTCAGCTGCGTTTAAGGTTCTTCTTCAAAAAATATATCTCAATGGTTAAAATCTAGGTTAACAAAGCTAGTGTTTCAGCAGAGTGCCTGTAGATTGTTGAACACCACTGATTTTATTCTTCTGGGACGGCTCTATTCCACTGTCCTTGAAAGGCTAAACTCTAACCTATATTTACAGTTGAGGCTTGAATCCCCTTCCGTTTAGAATGAGGGTCATTTCTATTCATTGTAAAATTATGTTCCCCATTCCCATTCATTCAACCAATATTTATTATGCCCCTAATATGTGCCTGTCCCTGTTGTAGGCGTTTGGGATGGCAGCGAACGAAACGAGATCCTTTCCCTCGTGGAGCTTAGCGTAGGACGAGAGCTAAACGATGAATATGATTTTTTAAATGATATAATTTGGAAGGTGGTAAGTAATACGGAGAAAAAGGTACCAGGCTGGAAAATGTGTGGAGGTAGGGTGATAGGGGAAGAAAACCCAGGGTTGGGGTTCTGGATCAGGTGGGGGAAGAGGGAGACGAGGTGAAGTGCTGGAGGTGAAGTGAAGTCGGGGGACCCGGCAGCTATCTTCTGCAGAAAGCGACAGAAGAGTAATTCGGTTTATGCGGAGTAGGTGAGGGGCAGAAGGGGGTCTGGGCACAGGTCCCGCAGAGAACACCTGAGACCGGAAGATACTCAGGCGGGAGGCAGCCACGGGCGGCGGATCACTCTGCCCCCAAAATGGCCTCTCGGACCCCTCGCCGCCGCGCCCAGTCCCCGGCGCTCCACCGCCCGCCCACGTGACCGGCCCGCTCCTCCCGCCCACCGGCTGGCGACTCCGGGTCCGAGTCCCTGCGGCGGCGGCCCCACCCCTCGCGGGAAACGGACCAACCGGAGGAAGGGTAAGGCGGGGCGGATGGTGGCGGCCAATGGGGGTGGAGCTCCGGAGGGGAGTAGCAGGTTGTATGGGGGAGAAAGAAAGGGGGACGCCGACGGACAGAGTGGGAGGGCCCCTGGCGCCGCTCGTGCTGCCCTGCCGGAGCGCGAGCCCGAGCCCGAGCTCGACCCCGAACCCGGAGCGCCGAGCCTGGCTGGGGTGAGTGACCCGAGTGCTAGGGCACCTCAGAGGCAAGCGGGCCCTCAGGTGTAGCCCTGGGGTCAGAGGTCCAGGCGGTCAGAGATACCCAACTGCTGGTACAGGTGCTGAGTCGGGGAGAGGAGCAGGGGAGGTCAAGGAAGGGTAGGAGTACCGAGTGAGAGCTGGCTCCTATTCTAAGGTGCCAGAGGCAGGTGCCTGGGAAGGTAGCAGGTGAGGGGTACCGGGCTCTAAGACTATTCCCAGGGTACAAAAGCGCTTCAGGGCCAGGATGTCTCTGGAGTCAGCCTCTGGTCCCAGGAGCAGAATTTCTCTTGGAGACAATAATTTCTTGGTTGGTGCGGGGAAGGGGTTAGTCTCAGGTGGGCGAAGAGAACTGTCTGAGGTTCGGAGACATAGTGGGAAGGGCATGGAGAGGCACTGTTTCCGCGAGGTTCTTGCCAGGGACTGCCAGTCTGAACTGTCTTGTACACCTCTCTTCTGGCTTTGAGATGGCTCTGAGGTGTGGAATCTTTCCCTAACCATTCACCTACAGATGAAGACAGTTGCAAATAAGAGAAACTGAGGGGCAGAACAAGAGGACACCCCCATTTCTTTGCTAGGTGTGAAATGATTTAAGGCTGTTAGTTTGTGTCCTCTGCTTTCATGCCAAGGAGAATTTTTCCTTCTTCCTCCTGAGAGAGTGCTCTCTAAGAGAGGGACATGACGAAGCATAGATCCCTAGGTCTACAAAACATGTAGAAATACTTCTTTGTAAAAGGGCCTCTTTTTGGGGGCTAAACCCTCCCCCCAAGCACACGTACTTCCTTCTGTGGTTCTAGATGGGGCCATTGGGTGAGGTTTGGGAGCCTAACCAATTTCTTTGATGCCTCTCAGAAGATACTTATTATTCCCTGAAACCTCACCAGGCACTCCTGACAGCTGGATCATGATGGCTGACAGGCAGCGGGCACCAGTGGTGCAGGAAATAGGCAGGACTCCTCAGGAGACCACAGGACTAGGGGAGTTAGCACCTCCAAGTCTCCAGGCTGGATGAGAGGCACACACTGGGGCCCAGAAAAAACTTCTGAGAAGATTTCCTTGCCTTAGGCAGGTAAGGGAACCAGAGTCAGCCTTAGCTGACCCTTTGATGCCCTGCCTGAAGAAAGTTGTTGTAATTAGGAAATAATTAGCAACCACTATATTGTTGACAGTCTGCTTACACGTGCCTCTGCGCCTCTTCTTTCATCCTTGATATTTGGTATTTTGGGGGCTGGCTGTAAGGGACTGCTTACCCAGAGATTTGCCTAACCCTAAAAGGATTCTAGCTTCCTAGAACCCTTTGTGCTTTCCCCAGACTGACCTGCTTGCCATCGCCACTGTGGGAGGTGGAAAGGGGGCAGACTGCTTCTCTTCATGCATGGGAGGCAATGAAGACAAATGTGGGATTGGGAATGCAACTTTGGGAACTTGAGAGGGAGGGATAGAGGGAGACCAAGTTCCTGTCACACACTGGCCAGTCACTCACCAGGTTCTTTGTGCATCTGTTCCCTCTCCACCTTCTGCCTCCTTCAGAGCATTGGCCTGGACATCTAGGTTGGACAGAGTCCCTGCCCATGGTTTTGCGCCCTGCCTCCTCTATAGTGTGGAATTTCTCAGGTCTGCTTTATAAGCTGCTAGTGGAGCCTCCTTGGCCTTCCCGCTTCCCCTTAGCTCTCAAACCAGTCCAGCCAGTTTGCAGGGGCCCAGTTCCTCACTGTGTTTGTTTCTCCACTGGCCAAGCAGCTCTAGCCTGGCTCTCAGGTTTCGGTGTTTTCAGTGGACCGAGCCAGGAGTCCACTTGGGGGGGTTCTTTTTGGATCCTCAGGGAACCTTCTTATCTTTGTAACTCTTTATGAGAAAATGGGAGCTGAATGATTAAGGTCACTGAGCTGTCCTTTCTATCTTGACCATTTGCTTTCTGAGGGAAGTCTAATCTTGATATCTCTAATTCTCCCATTTTCTAAATCTGCCAGTTACATAGCATTGAGCATATTGCTGGGCCTGCTGGATATCAGTTTTTCCTCTGCACAACAGAAACCACCCACCCCCACTTCTTCCCTGAGTCCAGAGACCCTGCCACTTCTAGTTGGAAGCCACCTGCTTACAGCTAGGCCAGAGGTGATGGAATTGGGGCAGGGCTGGCTAATGAATAACTCGGGAAAGTGGCTGTCTGGCACAGGTGCATAGTGTCCTCCTCCTTGCAGGCAGGAGTGGCAGAGACAGGCAGATGAAGCTGAATTAACTTATGGCCTGGTCCCTTACCAGAGTGCAGTTGGGGAGGAGTGACCTGGGTACATGCCAGGGGAGGGAAAAGCAGGGCCAGGCACCGGCTGAGAGCTAAGCCTCTGGACTCTTACGTTGCCTGGTACTAAAGTACTGTTTACCTGCCCCTGGGGCTTACGCAAGTCCTTGGAGCTGCCCTGCTCCACTGGCCCCGCCCCATTGTCCCTTGTAACTGAAGGCAGATAGGTTTCGGGTTTTCCATGTTGAATCATTTAAAGCCCTGCTTTCTGACCCACCCCAAAGATCTCTCCAGTCCTCCTGGCCCCTGACCCACATGTCCTGGGAATGAAGGTGATTGAGGCTAAGGAGTCATTGGGACCTGGGTGTGTGCTTAATGCTGCCTTGTTCTTGGGTGGAGCGGGGGTCTGTGTACTCTGCTAAGCCTAGCCTGGGATCTCCTTGACCTGGGTCTGGCAGATTGGTAGATGTACTGACATGGTAGGGCTGCAGCATGAATAAATCATGTGACTTCTGAGAGCTGGCAATCTAGGCACATCTGGTTGCAAGATTATGACTGAGTAGGGCAGGGAGTGCAGGCCAGGAAGAGGTCCTGTTGCTAGGGCAAATGAGAAATGACTGTGAGGCATCCTTGGGCCTGTCTCCCCTCTGCTGTAGGAGTCTGCCTTGGTTCAGGATACAATTTTTAACAAGTATTTATCGACATCTACCATATGCCAGGCCCTGGGGACACAGAAGTCAGCTGAGAGCCATGGTCTTTGCCCTCCAGGAGTTTATAATCTAGTGGGGAAGACAGACAAGAAACAAATCATCACCCTGATAAATATATAAAAATAAACAAGCAAATTCACTGAAGGACAACTATAGAACACATAACGTGATTCTGATGTAGTTTGTGGGAGATGGTGGCTGGGAAGGCTTCTCTGAAGAAGTGACATTCTTCTGTGAACCAGGTGCAGCCAGGAAATTCTTTTGGAAGGAGTAATGTATGCGCAGGGTAACATTTGTTGTCAGCTTTGTGACAGGCATATGCTTTTAGGTATGTTCACATTTAATGTTTTGTCATTTTCCCTCTTTTTATTAAAGTGGAACCTAAGTAAATCGCAACAATCTAAAGTGCATAACTTGGTAAAATTTTTACAGTTGTTTACACTCATGTTATTGTCAAATTCTCATAGGTAATCACCTCATGAGGTATTATCATTATACCGATTTAACAGATTAATAACTGAGGCTCAGAAAATTTGTGATTTGCCCAAGGTTATATATAATCAAGTGAAGAGCAGGGCTAGGATTCCAAGCCGGATCTTGACTCTAGTCCACTGCCTTTTCTACTAGATGAGTGGTTTAGAGAACTTACCCCTCTTCCTTGTAACTTCTTTTCTGTTCCCATTGCTTACTTCAATTCTAACACAGGAGCCTGCCAACTAAATATCTTGCTGTTTGGAGTATCTCAGTCAGAGGTTGGTTAAAGTCCTATGCAATGCCTAAGTGGAAGGACAAGGGTCCTCTGGTTCAGGGTGAACAGATTCTGTAGAAGTCTGGGTGGGCTGTCTCCTGAAGGGAGGGTTCATTGCTTGCATCATTTTCTTGAATGGAGTCTCAACATGGTGCCCCTCCCTCCCTGTTCCTTTCTCAGGAGAAGGGTTGGGAATGCTAGGAATGCTCTTGCTCCAACAGGAGGCTGTTTCCTTCACCAAGACCTGTTTCACCTGTGCTCAGCCCCTTTCCCCATTCCCTTCTCACCCCAGTTTCCTGGGCTTACTGGCACTTCTACAACCCCTGAAAGGGGCCTTGCCAAGCTTCCTTGGCTCAGAGCTCCATTGGGAGGTCGAGCGAGGGTATGTTTGTGACTCTGTCTGGCACATCAGAGGCTCCTCTCCCAGTCTGGTGCTAGGCTCTGGTGGAGATTAGCAGACGGGGTGGAAAATTTGGATTTTTTATTTGCTTGGAAGAGAACCTTACCTCCCCAAGTTCCTGGAGCCAGAGTATACCTGGCATTTATTCCAGCTGCTAGCTCTGATCTGGGGAGCTGGCCTGTGGGTGGCCTTGGCTCTGGCCCTCAGGTGGGACAGAGCTGCCTGTCCTGGGGCCACTTGGACTGGCAACCTTAGAATGTTATTAAGTTTTCTCTTGAATAGGCAATACATCTACATGGTTCCAAATTCAAAGAAATACAGTAGAAAGCCAGTCACTCTCCCATCTCTGTCCTCAGCCCTCAGTTCCCCCAACCCAGAGGCATCATTGCTATCAGTTTCTTGAGTATTCTCCCAGAAATAGGATGGCAAACCTTGGCGATCTTCTGTATTTTAAATGAGATCCGGGAGTAGAGGCCTCCTGTTCTCCCTTGGGATGGAGGTGTCTGTTAGGGAGGCTTGGGTTCTGCCTTCCAGGGGTGGGTGGAGGCTCATGGTGGTTTATGGGTATGTGTGAAGATCAAGCAAAATCTTTAAACTCTTGACAAAGCCAAGTTCCCCAGGACTGTATCAGAGTAAATAGATTTTTCTAGGTCAGTAGATCTCAAAGTGTGGAATGATCAGCTGAATCAGCGTTACCTGGGAACTTGTTAAAAGTGTGAATTCTCAGGCCCCACCCCAGACTTACTAAATCAGAAAATGGGGGTAGGGTCAGGTAATCTGTGCTTTAAAAGGCCCTTTGGGTGCTTCTGCTGCTCAGATAAAGTATGAAAACCACTGTTCTACCAGAAAGAACAGACAAGGCCATAAACCACACAAAAGTTGGGCAGGTGAAGGTTTCTGAGATTCTACTTCGGTCTGTCTCTTTTCTTCATCTTCTAGGACCTGTCCCACACATGAAGTAGGCATCCACCATGGCTGAGCCCTGGGGCCCTGTAGACCACGGAGTCCAAATTCGCTTCATCACAGAGCCAATGGGTGATGCAGAGATGGGCACCCTGCGTCGTAGTGGGCAACGTCCAACTAAGAATGCAAGAGCCAGTACCTATGGGGTTGCTGTGCGTGTGCAGGGCATTGCTGGGCAGCCCTTTGTGGTACTCAACAGTGGGGAGAAAGGTGGTGATTCTTTTGGTGTCCAAATCAAAGGGGCCAACAATAGAGGGGCCCCAGGAACTTTGAGTTCTGATTCAGAACTCCCTGAGAGTTCCTACCCTTGGGCCAAGGAGGCTCCTGCCCCCTTTCAGGGCAGCATGTCTGATGAGGAGCCGGGGGCCTGCAGGAAAGGAAGGCTACTCCGCTCACAGTCCCAGGCCTCACTGGCAGTCCCTGCCCCTCTGGGTCCAAATGACAGGAGCACCAGCCTGCGGGAGCTAGCCCACCAAGGAGCCTCCGGTGGGAGCACCATTGACACTGCTCCCCTGTCTTCAGTGGACTCACTCATCAACAAGTTTGACAGTCACCATGGGGGTCAGGCCCGGGGCCGGACTGGCCGCCGCACAAGGACGCTGCCCCGTGAACAACGCAAGCGGAGCCAGAGCCTGGACAGTCGGCTTCCTCGAGACACCCTTCAGGAACGGGAGCGCCAGTCACCGAACCACTGGACCCCTAGTGCAAAGCATGACCACCATGTTGGCAGATTGAAACAGCCAGCCCAGATCCAGGGCCCTCTCAGTAGCTTTAGCCATTCACGTCAGACCCAGGACTGGGTTCTTCAGAGTTCTGAGGAGCCAGCGGGGAGAGCACAGGACCCTGCCATGCTGCAGGTCAGATCCCACTTCTCTGTGACTTCCAACCTCTGGCCCCTTCTCGCTGGGACCTACCAGCCCTGGGGTCCCTTGCTGAGTCAAATAACCTAAGGCAGAAAGTCTCTACCTTTTGTTCTCCACTTTATCCCTCCACTTAGTAGATGATATTCACATGTACAAGATATTTCTGTGGGCAAGATTCGAAAGGAAATGGAACTATGAAGTCACCCTTCATAAGAATTACTTATCATTGCTTGACCATTAACTTTGCTTCAGTCACTAGCATTTATTAGGTCTATGGCCTCTGTAAGGCAGGCTTGGAGGATAGGAGTGGCTCTCTGCTGCTCTTGCTAAAACTCCCACCTTTGTCTCCCACTCAGGAATGCAAGTGAGTGGAGGAGTGACTTTACTCTGAGACAAAGTTAAACCCATTCTAAAAGAAAATCATTTACAAATTCTACTACATTAACCATCATGAGTGACAATAACTTGTGACAGCTCACAACTGGTTGAGATCTACTTGTTGAGGAAAATCTGGTTTGCAACAAGAGTTGGAAGTGTATCCTGCTTGGACCTCTCCTCGGCCTGTCGCTTAGGCCTCAGCAGTTTTGCCTCTTCAGCCCACTTCGGGCTTGTGCAGTGTGCTTGAAGGGCCTGTCTCCCGACTGCCACTCCTACTCCATCCAAAACCCCCCAGTGCTCCAGGCTTATTCATCCTACTTCTTTGGGTTTACATTTTTGCAGTTCAAATCAACTCCAGATCTTCTCCGAGACCAGCAGGAGGCAGCCCCACCAGGCAGTGTGGACCATGTGAAAGCCACCATCTATGGCATCCTGAGGGAGGGGTGAGTGGCGGCCTGCCCAGCAGTGGAGCCACTCACCTCCCTTCTAGCTTTGTTCCCTTTCTTCCCTACTATTAACCCCTCCTTCCCTCGTGTTCAGCTGTTTTCCTCTCCTAACCTTTGCTTCTGTCCTTGTATCCTCCAGAAACTCAGAAAGTGAAATCTCTGTAAGGAGAAAGGTCAGTTTGGTCTTGGAGCAGATGCAGCTTCTGGTGGTGAGTGGCCTTTTCACCAGGAGCAAGGGTCAGGGTTTGGGCCTTTTGGGCCTCAGGATCTGGATGGGGATTCACTTCTTTCCCCCTGTGTCTCTGGCAGGTGGCTTCTCCTGTTTCTGCTAAGACCCTGGCAGGGCAGGGTGAACTCACCCAAAAAGTGGAAGAGCTGCAGCAGAAGCTGGACGAAGAGATGAAGGTGAGGTCAGATTAGAGGTGCAGGAGGGTTGGAAGACCACAGGGGAGAAACCTTGGCTTGGGTTGGCTCTTCCAAGTGATGGAACAAGCACCTGTTTGTCCTGGGAGGTGAGAGATAAGAATGTGTGCTAGTCTCAGCAAGGACTTCTGGGGCTCTTGGAGGCTCGGAGAGGAAGAACGCATTCAGCATGGGCCCACCTACTTTCTGTTCCTTTTCCTTTAGTAGTTCCCATCTTGGTTCTGCCATTCACTGGCTGTGTAAGTCTTGAGCAAATTACTTATTTCAGTTCTTTTAATCATGATGGCAGTAATTAGTAGCTGTCATTTACTGAGAATAATTTTTGTTGTAGGTACTGTCCTAGGCAATACATAAAATTATAGCAATTCTGTAAAGTAGGCATCAGAGACCCTTTTATGATGAGAAAATTGAAGATCAGAAAGGTTCAGTGAATTACTTAAGGTAGTAAGTTGCAGAGAAGGAATGTTAACGTTCACATTGGTCTTATGTAAAGCCTATGCACTTTTTTTTTAAATACTACTTCCACCTCTCTTATTATTGCCTTATATGTAGTTCTCTCAGTGAGTATCAGACTGTAACTCCCTTTGTTTCCTGGAAAGCCATGTAGTGTACTGGTTAAGTGGTAGGCTGTGGAGTCAAACTGAGTTCAAATCCTGGTACCCTTACTTTTTGGCTGAATACACTGACCTTGGGCAAATTCTTTAAGTTTTCTAAACTTCTGTTTCCTAAAGTGTAAAGTGGGGATAATAATGTGACTGTATTGATTTGCCTATTGCTTTGTAACAAATTACCTCAAAATTTACCAGCTTAAACAAACACCTTTGAGGGCCCAGCTTAGCTGGTCATTCTGGCTCAGGATCTGTTACGAGGTTTTAGTCAAGGTATTGGCTGGGGCTATAGTCGTTAGAAGACTTGACTGGGAGTTGGACGATCTGCCTCTAAAATGGCTTCATCAGTGCCTGTTGGTCGGCAGCCTCAGTGCCTTGTTATGCGGACCTCTGCACAGGGCTGCTAGAGTGTCCTCACAAGGTGGCAGCTGCCTGCTCCCAGAGGGAGGGATCCAAGAGAGAAGGTAGGCAGAAGCTGCAGTGCCTTTTTACGACCGTCTCAGAAGCTATACTCCACTTTCCCCTTTTTCTATTTGTTAGAGAGAGTCTCTAAGTTCAGCCCATACTCAAGGGGAGAGGCTTCACTTTTTGGAAGGAATGTCTAAGAATTTGTGGACATCTTTTGAACCACCACAAGCACCAAGGCTTGTTAAGAGGATTCAATGCAGATAATATGCATGAGGTCCCTAGTAGAGTGCCTATCACATAGTGAGTATCAGTAACTGTTAGACATTTCCATTATTCCTGGTCCTTCTAAGAGGCTTTCCCTACTCTCCACCTGCTTTACTTTTCCAGAAGTGGCAGAAGCTAGAGCCATCCTGGGCCAGGCTGGAACGGCAGCTGGAGGAGAAGGCAGAGGAGTGCTGCCGGCTGCAGGAGCTGCTGGAGAGGAGGAATGGGGAGGCCCAGCAGAGCACCAAGGAGTGAGTGCAGCTGATGGTGACCTGTGGCTGCTGGAGGGCTGGGTCACAGTTAGAGGCTGCCCTCAGGGCTGAGGGACACACAGGGATATTTCCAGAAGCTAATAGGAGCAGACAGAGATGGTATAAAGAGAGGACCTTTCTTTTTACCTTCTTTCTTGGTAATGGTGATAGTGCGCGAGTTAGCTCCTTAGGTTTGCCTCTGTGTCTCAGGTTCTTAATCTGTAAAGTGGAGATTATAGTATCTGTCACAGGATCATGGTGAGGATTCAATTATTCAGTAGATGTTTTTGCAATGAATACTGTGCAGCAGGCACTGATCTAGATTCCTGGGGTGTGTCAGTGAACCGTGCAGATGAAGAGTCCTGCTCTCCAGAAGCATAGTTTCTAGTGAGTGCAACAGACAGTAAACAATAGACGTTCCATAAGTAAGTTTGTAACATGTGAGTAGGTGATGAGTAGGATAGATTAAAGCAGGTCAGGAGGGCCTGGTTGTAGGGGTGGCAGGTTACAGTATTAATTAAGTAAGGTAGTCAGGGGAGGCCTCATTAAGATTTGAACAAAGACTTGAAGGAGGTTTAAACGAATTAGTATATGTAAAGGGCTTAGAAAACTGCTTGACACATAGCGCTCAATGAAGTTACCTGTTATTGATTATTAGGCTCCAGAACATGAAGCTCCTCCTGGACCAGGGTGAAAGGGCACGGCACAGGCTGGAGACCCAGGTGGGGGAGCTGCAGGACAAGCTGAAACAAGCCCGGGGTTCTGAGCCTGCTAAGGAAATGCTAATGAAGGTAGGGAGCAGGGTTGGGAACCCGTCTGTTCTTCCTTTCAGCTAGAGCTTCCTGAAGTTGGCTCACCTGCAGTTTCCCCAGAGTATGGGGAGCAGGTAGTTTGATTATGGGTACCCCTTAGTGTGCTTTCAGACAGATTCAGTAGTGGGGTGGGGTAGAGCCCAGAATGGTGGGTGTCATGTATCCTAACCAGGCATCTTGGAGGGCAGAGAGCACCTGGTACCATGCCTACACAGATACAAGGTACTCAATAAATATTTTTTGATTGACTGAATGAGTGAATGGACAGGTGCATCCCAATCTGGCCACATTTGTACTTCCACCTTCACTTTCCCCAGGACCTGTTAGAGACCCGGGAGCTTCTAGAAGAGGTTTTGGAGGGGAAACAGCGGATAGAGGAGCAGCTGAGGCTGCGGGAGCGAGAGCTGACAGCTCTGAAGGGGGCCCTGAAGGAGGAGGTGGCTTCCCGTGACCAGGAGGTGGAGCATGTTCGGCAGCAGTACCAGCGAGATGCAGAGCAACTTCGACGGAGCATGCAAGATGCAACCCAGGCATGTGACAAGAGCAGGGGCTGGGGGAAGAGAGCACCCCCAGAGAAGGGGCTGCTTTGAGGTCTTGGTATTTTTGGTGTTTTCATGATCGTAACTGGAACTCTCCCTCAAAGACATACATGAGGTATAATGAAAATTTTGATCAGAAAACCTACAAGGGCAGAGGGAGGAAGTGCAAGCCAGAGGTTCCGTGGGGAGATAACTTGGGGAGGCTTCTTGTAGATGACAGGGGGTGGACCATGACTTGGGGAGAGCGCCTTCTGCCCCAGGTACCCCTGGGGTGTCAGGGTGTGCAGCTGGCATGATGCCCTCTGGGCTTGAGCCTTCCCTTATACACACTTTACTTGGGAGTGAGCTCTTTCCTCTGAGCTTCCTGGTCCCCAACTCTCCCCTTCCCTAGGACCACGCAGCATTGGAAGCTGAGAGGCAGAAGATGTCAGCTCTGGTGCGAGGGCTGCAGAGGGAGCTGGAGGAGACCTCAGAGGAGACAGGGCATTGGCAGAGCATGTTCCAGAAGAACAAGGAGGAGCTTAAAGCCGCCAAGCAGGAGTGAGGACCCTGTCCCTCTCTCAGGAATATTTGCGCGTGATTCTTATATCCCACTTCCTTTCTACTCATGCTCTGCTCTTGACTCTCCCAGTTCTCAAATTGTCCTTCTCTATATCCACCTTTGTTTCTCCTGTGAGTGGGTACCCAGTGTATTGGCCTCCAGGGAGGTGGTTTACATTGTCCTGTTCTTCCAGGTGGGTGGCCTCACCTTGTTCCCTTTCCCTTTCCCTTTTATTCACTTCGCTGGGCTCAGACTCCTACAGCTGCGGATGGAGAAGGAGGAGATGGAAGAGGAGCTTGGGGAGAAGATAGAGGTTTTGCAGAGGGAATTAGGGCAGGCCCGAGCTGGGGCTGTGGCTGCTCGCCAGGTGGAGGAGCTCAAGAAGGTACTTGGAGGTTGGGGCATGAGGGCAGACTGGGGTGATGGGCACCTCCCTCACCTATCTAAGAGCCTCCACACTAGCGTGGCTGTCTCTTGTGTGCTTGGTTTTCACGCCCCGTCTTGCTCAGCCTTATCTCTTCCCAGCTGGGAATACCAAGACCTCAAAGCACCCCCTTCTTTTTAATCCAGCTGGGCTGCTTTAATTGAGTATGGAAGTTTCTAGTGGAAAGACCTCTCAGTGGCCAGGTTGGGTTATAGCCAGAGGCTGCTGACTGCCTCCTAAGACCTCATGACTAGAAGCATTTAGGTGGATTTGTGAAACTCCAGGGTCACTTTTGCAAGCATGGTGTTTGGTCAGATAGCAAGAGTTGCTCTGTCTCTCAGGTGAGACTCAACTACATTTATGAAACAAACATTTACAGTTAGAATATCAGTTTATTTACTTAAGTGAGAAGTGTTTTCACGTGGACTGGAGTACTTGTATAGCCAGCTGACCTATAAGGGAACCCAAACTATAATCTGAAGGCTGCCTAGACATTATAGTATCTAGACACAGGGAATTAAATGTTTTAACATGCATGGATATTTTATCAGTTATAAGGTCATAAAACTGAAGTAAACACACAAATAATTTCTTCATATTCCTGGTTTATTAGTTCATGAAGAACAAAAAAAGCAATTTATTATTTTCGATGATTAAGAAACTTAGAAAATAGTTTCATTAATTATAGGGAACTGGCATTGATGGCTTCCTAAGGCCCCTTATAGGTCTACATTTCTTTGATTCACTATGCTGGATATGTAGTAGGTGCTCAGTTAACAAGTATTAATTAATCAATGCCTGTTTTTCATGCCTTTGTCACTAATCAAGGGAATCATATTTTTAAATAAGTAAAGAAATATAACTCTAAATGATGATTTTCCAGATAAACAAAAGCCTGAGCTTACACAGAATTATTTGTTGGAGAAATAAATGTTAACCAAATATACTTTGGTAGTTGTGAAATGAAAAATACTCTTACATTTTTACTATACTGAGAGTATAACAAGTATCAAGGATAGTTTCAAGTCTCTTCACCTTATTAATTGATTTAGTGAACTTGTAATCTTTAGATTATGTAATCTTTCAGCCTAATTATGGTACTTTCTGAATTTCGGAAGTGGCTAATATCTAAAGAATTAGAAGCAGAACTCATATTTTAATTTTTTAAAAAAGAAATCAGAGCAACACCACTATTATGTCATATATTTTGTTTTTCAACCTATTTTTTTTTTTTTAATAGCTAATCCGGCTCTACTCTCATACTAGTTTTTTTTGTTATGGAGATTAGTTTCACATACTATGAAATTCACCCTTTGAAATTGTGTAATTTAATGGTTTTTAGTACATTCACAAAGTTATTCAACTATCACCACTATCTAATTACAGAACATTTTTATCACCCCCAAAAGAACCTTGTATCCATTAGCAGTCACTCTCCCTACCTGCTGGCAGCCAGATTTCTGTCTCCATGGATTTGCCTGTTCTGGATATATATTGAATTCCTGTAATATGTGGCCTTTCATGTCTGGTTTCTTTTGCAAAGTATAATATTTTTTAAGGTTTACCCATGTTGTAGCAAGTATCCATATTTCATTACATTTTATGGCAGAATAATATTCCACTATATGGATATACCACTTTTTGGTCATCAGTTGGTGGACATTTGGGTCATTTCTATATTTTAGCTATAATGAATAATGCTACCGTGAACAATCATGTTTGCGTTTTTTTGTGAACATGTTTTCTCTCTTGTGTATATACCTAGGAATGGAATTGCTGAGTCATATGGTAACTCAGTGGTTAGCTTTGAGAAACTGCCAAACCACTTTCCCAAGTAGCCACACCATTTTACATTCCCCCAGCAATGTACAGTGAGTTCCAGGTTCTTCATATTCTGGTATCCCAGGCTGCTTCTCTCTGCCCTTTTACCATTACCCTTTCCTTCAAGGAGCTGTGCCAGACACAGGAAGACCTGAAGGAGCTGCAGGCAGAGCGGCAGAGCCAGGAGGTGTCTAGGCGACAGCGGGAGCGGGAGTTAGAGAAGCAGCTGAAGGTCGAGGCCGATCGAGGCCGGGAGCTGGAACAGCAGAACCTCCAGCTACAAAAGACTCTCCAGCAACTGAGACAGGACTGTGAAGAGGCTTCCAAGGCAAGGGGAGTGGGCACAGGGCTTAGGAGGTGGAGGCTGAGGGGTCTGGAGGGCCGAGGAGCCAGAGGGCGTGGAAAATTACCTATCATGGGTATGTACAGACCAAATCCTTAGTCCTGGGTGTATGGTTAAAAACAGCCAGGATTTAACGGGGGAGGTGGGGCTGTACAACGTGACACTCATTGCATCTCTGTAGGGATGGGAAACCTGGCTGGCAGCACTGCCCCTCTTGAAGTCTGGGTCTTGTGAGCATGCTCTGGGGTGGCTTCCCTGGGAGTAGTCAGTGACCTCGGAGCCCTGGGGTCTGAGCCGCTGCTCCTTGAACCGCGCAGGCTCAGATGGCAGCAGAGGCGCAGGCGGCGGTGCTGGGGCAGCGTCGGGCAGCCATGGAAACGACGCTTCGGGAGACCCAGGAGGAAAACGACCAGTTCCGAGGGCACATCCTGGGTCTGGAGCAGCAGCTGATGGACGCACGGGGCCTGGCAGAGGGTGGGGAAGTGGCGGAGGCGCGACTTCGGGACAAGGTGCAGCGGCTAGAGGTGAGTGCTCCTGCTGACATCTGTCGTTTCCTGCGGGCCCTCTCTCCTCTCATCCCTGGCTAACCACTCCCCAAGTAAATACTCAGCCATCGGTTTTATTTTGCTCTTAGTATGCTTTTGTTTGTCTTTCCAACCCTTTCTTAACCTTGGGTTTATTTCCTGGATTGTGCTTTGGTGTGAATGTCTCAACCTTTGCACTGGTATTTTTGTCTCTTATCTCCCACTATTCACTTGTTCTCCATGTCTTGATTTCTTCTGGTTTCTCTGAGTCTGTTTTCATTGCCTGCCTTTTTCATAAATATCTCTTACTACTCCCTCCCATCTACTCACCTCCCCAGAGCTTGAGCCCAAACTTTGCTTACTCCATCTTACTCCACCCCCCTTACCTTGCCCCTCTCCCAGACAGAAAAACAGCAGCTACAGGGGGCCCTGAATGCAGCTCAGGAAGAGGAGGGGAGCCTGGCAGCTGCCAAGCGAGCCCTTGAGGCGCGGCTCGAGGAGGCCCAGCGCGGACTGGCCCATCTGGGGCAGGAGCAGCAGGCACTGAGCAGAGCCCTGGAGGAGGAGGGGAAGCAGCAGGAGGCTCTCCGGCGGGGCAAGGCCGAGCTAGAGGAACAGAAGCGTTTGCTGGACAGGACAGTGGACCGACTGAACAAGGAGGTGGGCACAGGGTGGCCTGGGCTCTTAGGAAGAGGCCTGACTTACAGAAACTTGTCTCGGGGGCGAGGGTGGGACAGGGGGTCAGGATGTGTGGTATTTGCTTTCTTCAAGTCCATTGCTGGGGAGGCCAAGACCAAATCCTCAATGAGTGGCACCCTTCCTATCTCCCCTCTGTTTTTGCCCTTTTCCTCATATGCCATTTCTTTATGATCTTGAACCTTGGTGAATGTCTCCTGAGAGTCTCCCTTAGAAGTCTATAAGACCTAAGCACAAGTATCTTCATTGGTAGAATTTTATGTTTGGGGTAGAGAAAGGAGAGATCTTTAATCCCTCCTTAGATATCTATAAGACCTAAACACAGGAATTTTCTTGGTAGAAATTTTATATTTGGAGGAGGAGAAGAGAAAGGAAGAAAGGGCGGTAGATGATTTTTGGGGGGGGTTCTCCTAATCTCTTATTTTATAAAAGTAGAGCAAACACCTAATGTATTTCAATTCTAAAATGCACATTCTATCATCTCTGAAATTAATTTGCATTTTATAATTGATAGTATGTTGTAGTTCAGCTGGCAGATTTTTCTTTCTTAGTGACATATAATCATTGGCATCTTGGGTTTGCTGAAATATGGTTATTATAGTTTAGTTTGTATCAGGCACTGTTGTAAGTACTTTACATAATTAACTAAGGTAATTCTCACAACAATTTGTGGTGTAGGACTATTATTATCCCATTTTACAGATGGGGAACTGAGACACAGAGAGAATAAGTAAGCTGCGTATGTCACACAGCTAATAAGTGGTAGAGGTAGGATTTGAACCCATGCAGTCTGGGTTATTACTAGCCATACCCTACTACGGGACCTAGGCCCAGGAAAAAGCAAGAGAGGGCTGCTTTGGTAGAGAGGTAGTTCTGGTTGAGTCTTGGGAATGTGGGCCCAGAGAAGGAACAGAAGCACTTGTTAAAGAGATGCAGTGCCGAAAACGCCCTTTTCTCTCTGTCTCAGCTGGAGCAGATCAGGAACGACTCCAAGAAAGGCCTGCAGCAGCTCCAGGCCCAGCTGGAGGATTACAAGGAAAAGGCTCGGTGGGAAGTAGCAGATGCCCAGCGCCAGGCCAAGGAGTGGGCCAGTGAGGCTGAGAAGGCCTCTGGGGGGCTGGGCCGGCTTCAGGAAGAGGTAGGAGCCTAAATGGCAGGAAGGTGGGAACCCTCCCAGTGTCTTTGGGTTGAAGATCATTGCTCTGAACTAAGCCTGTGGCTGAGGGATCCTGGTACCCAAGTTTATGTCTGACCGCTTCGAGGGATATACTGAAGTGGGCGAGGAAAGGGGCAGTTGTCCACCCTGGGTACAGACAAGAGTGGATGCATTGAGTGTACAGCAGTGATTTTCAAACTTTGCTGCACAGTATAGTCACCTGGGCAGATTTTTAAAAATCCCAATACCCTAGCTGCACCATGTACTACTTAATTCATAATCCCTAGTGCTGGGACCCAGGATTCAGTAGTCTAAAAACTTCTCAGGTGATTCTAATTTGTGTAGAGAATTTTAAAACATAAATAGACCAAAAGTCAGTTTGCTTTTTATTATCACCAGGCTCTGGCAGTTCTAAAGAATGTCAGTGATGAACTACTTCTCCCTGCAGGGGTGGACTGCTCCGCCTGCTCAACTCTCACCTTATTTCTCTGGGATACTGCATTTTTCCCTTCTGCACAGACCCAGAGGCTGCGGCAGGCCCTGCAGGCATCCCAGGCTGATTGGGACACAGCCCGGCTGGACAAAGAACTGCTGGTCCAGCGACTGCAGGGGCTGGAGCAAGAGGCAGAGAACAAAAAGCGCTCCCAGGATGACAGGACCCGGCAACTCAAGGGCCTTGAGGTGAGCACATTGCCCGGGCGCAGGGTGAGGGATGGGAGGCAATGCTGGGCTCTAACACAGGTGGGAATTCTGTGGGGAGAGGAGCCAGGATGCTCTGAGCCTTTATCTATACTAGAATTTGAAACTGGTAGCCTACAGCTGATGGGTTTTGTTTGACTACAGTGTTTTAAGCCATGTTGAATCAGTTGCCATAATTTAGAAAGTTATAGATGTTATATAAAACTTGGAAAGTTATATAAAGATTTGGATTTCTGGCTTCTTCTATACATTTGGAAAATAATGGTAACACTGCACTTCTAGGGCTGAATTGTCTGCCTTGAAGCAGCTGGCTAGGGCTGAGCTGCTGTGTCTCCCTGCAGAGTGAACAGGAGCCTTTAGTTTGCTGTATTAGCAATAATAGCAGCAATAGTGGCCGTGATGTATATTATGCAGTGTGGCACTTAAGACCCATTTAATCCTTAGAATAACCTTTGGGGTAGGTAGTTTTCTCCATTTATAGATGAGGAAAATTGAGACAGAGGTTAAGCAGCCTGTCCATGACCCTTTGCTAAGAAGTGGTAGATCTGATTTTCAAACCAGGCAATCTGGCCCAGAGCCCTTACTCAGCCTCGAAAAGGTACTGCCTGGCTGAAGTATGCTTCCCCAGCCTGTACACTTCAGTTTCAGCACTCTCCAACTCAGCCTTGGCTTAGGCACTTTGGTTTCTGTCTGTTTTCCCATCAGGATAATAGGGCTATCCCAGTGAGGAATAGATTCTGGGGCTTGTCATCCTGCAAAGTGGCCAAGACCAGAGCAGGCCCCACCCTTTCCCCTTGTCCCTCTGCCACAGGAAAAAGTCTCACAGCTGGAGGCAGAGTTAGACGAGGAGAGGAACACTGTGGAGCTGCTGACCGACCGGATGAATCGTGGACGGGACCAGGTAACCCCTTCCTTACCCCTCATCTGTGCCTACCCCTGACTACAGAACCTTTAGGCTCTCTCAGAAAACAACCCCACCATCCCATGTTTAATAATCTGGAGAGCTCTGGATGCAGAATTGATGCATGGCTGGCTCTACTTTAGGCTTTCTTCTGCTTCAGAAAGGGTTGGCAGGTCTCTGGTAGAAAGAAGCCAGAAATTTGAGTGGAGAAAGGAATTATCTCTGATCTGATCTGCTTCCATTCAGAAGGGATGCTATATCTTGGTGTGACTGAGGAGGCCCTGTTTAAATTTTGTGGCTCCTCCCATTTAAATAGGCTGTGATTTCTTATTGCCTGGGAATTGTGGGGATTCAGAGAGCATCCTACAGTTACTCTGCCTTATGTGGTTCAGCTTGCTGGTTCATTACTAGCCTTCCTCAAGTCTGGTTCCTCTCACCCATCCCCACTAGGTGGACAACCTGAGGTCAGAGCTCATGCAGGAGAGGTCTGCTCGGCAGGACCTGGAGTGTGACAAAATCTCTCTGGAGAGACAGGTGAGGGGAAGGAATGGGGAGTTTTGGGGCTAGACCCCAGGAGGAAGGTAGAATGACCAGGGAAAGGATTGGAAGTGGGGTACTAACTACAGAGGCTTCCTGTCCCTCTCAGAACAAGGACTTGAAGAGCCGGTTGGTTAGCTCAGAAGGCTTCCAGAAGCCCAATGCCAGCCTTTCTCAGCTTGAATCCCAGAATCGGGGGTTGCAGGAGCGGCTGCATGCTGAAGAGAGGTGACATGAGCCCATCCTCCCTCTCTTCCTCTGGGCTTTTCTTTGTGGGGGCCCCTTCATCTTCTGCCTTAGACCTGGCCGACTTGGCCTGATAGTCAGGGGATCCTTTTCTCTTGATAGAGAGCAGAGTTGCAGAAATTCTAAAATGTGAATGACCTCCATCTCCCAGGTTCTTTGGGTCTGCCTTGGACCCTTCCCAGCCTGATGGTGGGGCTTATGACTGGGAGGAGTCCTCGGAGGCAGTCAGGGGCCATGCTGGGGTTCCTGGGTTCCTTTAGAAATGGTGACAGCCATAGGCATCCCCCACCCCACCCTCTTAGGGAGAAGACAGTTCTGCAGTCCAACAACCGAAAACTGGAGCGGAGAGTTAAAGAACTGTCCATCCAGATAGATGATGAGCGGCAGCATGTCCATGACCAGAAAGACCAGGTAAGGACAGCAGCTGGCACTAAGTAACCATATGGCAAGTCTATAATGTGTGTCTCTTGAAGGCCAAGGGAGGCTCCACCTCACAGGTCTTCTGAGTTTAGACTGAAGGGACTGGATTAGAGCTGTCACAATAAGCCCATGTATTAAGGGCCTATGATGTGTTAGGTTCTCTTTCTAAGTGTTATATGTGTATGAACTCATTTAATCCCTAGGACAAACCTATGAGGTTAGGGAACTTGTCCATAGTCATAATATTTTTCTAGGGGCAATGATCCTTTGTCAAGATTGCTAGTGAGGTTGGTGTGTGTGTGTGTGTCCCAGGCCATGGTAGCAGCAGATGCTTTTCTAATGTGGGGACTTGGTATCTTGCCCAGCTAAGCCTGAGGGTGAAGGCTTTGAAGCGGCAGGTGGATGAAGCAGAAGAGGAAATTGAGCGACTGGATGGCCTGAGGAAGAAGGCCCAGCGTGAGCTGGAGGAGCAGCATGAGGTCAATGAACAGCTGCAAGCCCGGATCAAAGCCCTAGAGGACTCCTGGTATGGGCTGCTCTTCTGCTCCCTGATCCATTGGGATAGTAGAGCAGGAAAGGAATGGGCTCTTCTGAGCAAGAGAAGGAGGAGTACCTCTAAGATGAGAATTCATAGTCACTCATTCCTGGCTGGAAGCCAGTATGATTATCTTCTAGTATCTCAGTCCCCATTTCCCCAAATCTCTTGATTGGTGAGGGATCTTGTGAATAGTTTTAGGACTTAGAAGAATTGAGTTTCCTTAATATGAAGAGTATCTATCTCAATCTTTCTATTTCCCTCTATTACCAGTATTCCTCTCTCTGACTCAGGCGCAAAGCTTCACGTTCAGCTGCTGAGTCGAAACTCCAACATGAAGGGCTGAGCTCAGATGAGGAATTTGACAGTGTATATGATCCTTCCTCCATTGCATCACTGCTCATGGAAAGCAACCTGCAGACCAGCTCCTGTTAGCTCATGGTCCACGAGGGCCCAGAAACCATGCCTGAGGCCTTTCCCGGCCAGCCCTGCTCTGCCCTGCCAAGCCTCAGATTCCTCATTCCTGTGGGGGACCCAATTATTCAGACCTAAGACAGGGAAGGGTGTGTGAGTGGTGGTGATAAAAAAGCATCAGTGCCAAGCTTGGTAGACAGACTTTCCCTTTCCTCTAGAGGAGTAGTTATTTTAGGCCAGCTGAGCCCTTCCCTTAAGTGCCGACCCATCCCTCACAGAGGCAGAATGATCAGCATATAGGCTGAAGGGGATTGATCAGGGTAGGAAGGGACAGAAATTGCCATGTATATAAAGCTTTATTTCTTTAGCCCTTAATCCTCAGGCTCAGGGAAATACTCTGTGTGATTTTGCTGCCTTGACTCCTACAAACTGTTTTCCTCTCTGGATCAGGGTGAGGGGAACATTATGGGTAGTGGACATGCTGGCATGGCTCTACCCAGTTCTTAGATGCTCATCTTTGCACAGCCATGGGTCTCATGGGGTATTCCCCATGCCCCTCCATTCCTATATATTTTTTTGTCTTCCCCAAGCTAGTGGATCCAAGGGATCCCTCCACCATCCCTTCCCATTCTCACCATTCCTACCTTCCTTCTTCCCATTCAGTGCCTTGGCTAGGGTGAGGAGATATGGATGCTCTTCTTGCTGTTCACACCTGTACATTTGTTCCTCTCCAAGAACCAGCCATTCCCCAGTTGGGGCCCTTAGCGTTCCTTGCAGCCCCATTGAGTGGTTGAGAGAGCTACTGGCCTCTCTGCTGATAAGCTCCTAGGGGAAGGGCCTTTGGGAAGGCTGTCATAAGTTGGTGGGGCCTGGTTTTGTTCAGGGTTTCCATCCTTCCTCCTTTCTCTTGTGGCTATGGATGAGTTTATAAAACGGTTACACCTGGAAACACTGACAGCTGTGTACACAAGGTCGGAAAGCAAAGGTCTTCCTCATGGTGTCTCTGACCAGATGTGCCCAATCTCAGCAGGGATCTGAGGGACCTTCATTATATCAGGAGCTTGGGGCTGATACAGGGCTTACTGCCTGGGGCTGGCATCTGGCTCTTGGTAGAAATGGGAAGAGATGATGGAGGATTTATTCCTCCTTTGGGTTTTTTGGGAGAACCAAGTTCTGGTGGGGAGGAGGTAAGGGAGATAATTCACCTCCCTTATTTGCTAAGCAGACTCTGTAAGGAGCCTCGGGAAGGAAGAAGCTTGTTCTCACCAATGACTTATAATTTCATGATTAAAAAATAATTCCTGTTATGTAAATCAGGTATTTCCTCCCAAACCAATCCAGCCTTGATTTTATTTTAAATTAAATATTAAAATTATGTATCTATACTGAAATCCTTCATTTGTGTTCTCATTCTTTTTTCCTGGCACATTTGGAGGTCCACATTTTATGAAGAAACCATTTTAACTGTTTAACCATTTTAACAACTTAGAAGCTGAAGCTGGGATTTTAAAATTTTCTTTACATCACTTCTTAGAGGCCCTTTAGAACAGATCAGATGGAACCTAGGGAAACTGGAAGTGTACAGCACCTCCATTCTCTTCTCCACAACCTTTTAGGACTATCAAGGCCAGTAAATACCTGCTCTGAGAGTTACAGGAGAGAGGTTACAAGTGGGTTTTATTCCTTTGGGGCACAGGGATATGCCTAGCATTCACCTCTAAGGTACAAAGACACTCCTCCATTCCTACCTGGGAGGCAGGGAAGTTTCTGTCATCCCTGCCATTGTGTTACCTTGAAGAGGGAGCTAGCTGTTTGCCAGAGCCTATTGCCAGATTTAGGGGTACTGCCCATTCCAGAGTGGGTCAGATCTGCCTGATTTCCATGTGGACCACAGCCTGGTGAAGCAGCCATCTGCAGAGAGCAGCTGGGCTGGAAGAGGCTTCAAGGTCCTGCTTGGCCATTCTTTTAGGCCCTAGGATGCTAACCTGGGCTTGGGGAGCAAATGTCATCGGAGAAGTTGAGGTTCATCTTTTCTCAAGAATACAAATACCTTTAAAGGCAATGTGTCCCACCTCTCCTAACCATGTAAGGGAAGCATTGGTATAATAGCGTCTGCAAAATAAGTCCCACCCAGAGCCAAACTGGCTTTGACTTTGGCCTGGGCCTCCTGCCAGGTAAGAGCACCTGCCAGACTCGCTTAGGCCAGTCTGAGTGAGCTGGCCCTTACTGCCTGCATTTCTACGCTGGAGGAAGGGTTTGCCCGGCTCCACAAAGTCTACAGGCTGGCCTACGTATAGGAAGAGGACAGTACGTGGAAGCTTTTTTTCCAACCCATTGTCTAGGGTCAGGCAGGGTGATGCTCTTAACTACCACTGATCTTGCAGTTGAAAGGGGTAAACGAACGACTAAAGAAGAGAATGTTTGAGGTGCAACCACACACGCTAGACAAAATTTCGGAATACCAGGCTCACTTAGATCCCGGGCTCCGCCTTAATGTAAAATCTAGGCAGGCGCAGACGGGCGTGGCCTTAAGCTCTAGGCCACGCCCTCCCCGATCTCCCGCTCACCCTCGTTGGCGAATGGCGTCTTTGGGGCGTGTCCCGCGCGCCTATACAAGGGGGCGGTTCCACGCGCGCCAGCGTAGTAGGTGCTAGTCTGCTGGCCGGACGTTCACGCTCTATGCTGCAGCATCCTCGGGAAATGAACGGGACGGGGAGTTGGTGTTCCCTGGTGGACGTACACCCAGAGGAACGGACCGCGGTAAGAAAAAGAGGCCGCACCGCCTCTTTTATTCTTGGCTTCCAATTCCGCCCCTCCCGTGCCCCGCGCCTAGTTCGCTGACATCGCCTGGCTCCGCGACGCTTGTTTTTCTTTTTTTCTACCAGCCGGCTGCGGGCAGGGTGAGTCGTGGGACGAGGGCGCCTGTGAGACTCAGGGCGTCCCTGCCCTTTCGGAGGACACTGCGTCTCCTGCCCGGGACCTGGCGCCCATTTCCCGTGCTCTTTGCTCAGGCGTCCTGTGGGTAGTAGATTGTGTCGGAGGAGAATAAGTTCCAGGGATGGAATCTCTGCTCTCGTTTGGACTTTGGGTCGCCGATAGAGGGGAGTTAGGCTTTTCTGTGGGTCCTAGTGACCTCAGAGGCCCTTCAAAGAACTTCATGGTGCTTTGGGTTATCAGTGTGACAAGACAAAGGGTAGGGTGAAATCCTACAGCTCGGACTGGAGGGTGGAGGCGCTAGGACTCCAAGAACGCCGAGATTGGCCAGGAACTCTACCTTTCGGATTTCTCCGCATTTGCAGTTCTCCTGCTTCCCTCCCCCTGTCGGACAACCGATAGCTTTCTGGGACGGTTTTTGTTGGTTTTGCTTCTGTCTCCCGCCTCCAAGCCCCGGACAAGTGGATCAAGGAGCTGCCAGGGGCTGAGAAGGAAAGGGAAATGATCTATTCGAGGGTTTCTGTAGGGAGTAAGGGTCGGGGAGAGAGGGGCGTTCTCTAGGGCTAACCGATCTGCCCTGCTGCCCTCACTCCTTGCCTCCCTGACCCTGTTCTCCTCCCCACCCCAGCTGACCATATGATTTTTCTCCTCCAGAGGCAGAGGCGGCTAACTTGTGGCCGAGTGTTTTCTCCCTTTACTCTGTCCAGTCCTCTCGTCCAGTCTCAGCATGCCCCTGAGGTAGCTAACCCAACTGCACCTGGATTACAGCACATCTTCAAAGATATTTGTAGAATGGTTCCTCATTTCACGTTTAGGAATAGAGGTGGTCACTTAATTCTGTTCACAGTTCCCTCTCTATTTCTGTTTAAGTTGCGAGTGTTCCGACCACATTGCAGTACAGGTCTTGCTGCTACCCAACCCCAGGCCCCCAGTCCCTCATCTACTGTAGCCTGCCAGTTCCTCAGCTACAGGACTCTGAAGAAATGGGAAAAATCCATCCTCTATTGTGTCAGCCCCAAGTCCTATTCCATGCTCTTGCTCACGGTTTTGGAATGGTGAGGCAGGGAAAAAGGTATGAGGAAAGCAAAGGAGAGGGGATTTTGGCTTCTTTTGTGCTTGTTGTAGAAAAGAGATCCTGAAAGGTCTTAAGACTAAGGCATTGGCAGTGTTGAGAATTCGTATTGACACCATCTTCTATTCTTGATGTTCCTCTTCTATTCTTCGGTCTGGTGGGACAGAAAGAGTGGGTAGGAAAATTGAGAGCAGTCTCCAGTCATAGGTTAGTTTGAAGCTAATCAGACACCTGTAGAACAAAGGGGAGGCAAATTCCCTTTTATTCTTTCTTTATAGGCTGGGCTTGAGAGTTATTTTACTTAAAAGCTGGGAATGAACTAACCATTGCCCTAATCTGTTTTTGGAGACATTCCTGATCTCTTAAGGAGGGGGAGGAGATGGTAAACAGTCAGTCAGGAGACAGGCTTTGTCCTGGATTCTTCTCTTCTGAGCCATCCTGCAGAGAAAATTTAAGCTCTGGACAGTCCTCAGGGATTTGTCATATATTCGCCCCATTGAGTGAGTGCTTAGTGCGGGTGCAAAGTGAGTGAGTGAATAAATAACCAGATGTTTCTTATGGTGTCAGCAGCATAGACAATTTCACAAAACTGGTGTGTCCTAGTGGAAGTCAGGACCCTGGGACCCTGTTGGTGTTTCCCTACCAGCCACACCATATGCTTTAGTACACTACACATGGACATGGAAATACGAGTAACACTCTCTGGGTTGCTTTTACTGTTGGAGGCAGATGCAGCAGGTCCAAGGGAACCAGTTTTTCAAACTGTAAGTCTTAACCACCAGTGGGTCTGCAATCAACTTATGAATTAGAACCAGCATTAGAAAAGAAATAGTTTCCAATTATATGACATTCTGGAAAAGGAAAAACTATGGAGTTAAATACAATGATTAGTAAAAAGCAGAGTTACCAGGAGTTTAGGGCACAGGGTGGAGAGATGAACAGACAGAGCATAGATTTTGGGGGGCAGTGAAAATACTCTGTATGATATAATGGTGGATATATGTCATTATACTTCTGTCCAAACCCATAGATTGTATGACACCATTTACTTCTTAGAGTGAACCTTAAGGTGAACTATGGATTTTGGGTGATCATGGTGTGAGTGTATGTTCATCCTTGGTAACAAATGTACCACTCTAGTGAATGATGTAAATAATAGAGGCTGTGCATGTGTTGGGGTGGGGGGGTATATGGGAAATACCTTCTTGTTGATTTTGTTGTAAACCTAGAACTGCTCTTAAAAAAAAAAAAAGTTAACATTCTCAGACTGGGTGGACATTTTTGGCAAAACCTTTGTGTCAGTAATATATATATGTATACATATATGTGTGTGTGTGCGCACACTTATTGGATCATTACCTAAGATGTATTTTTTTTTATTTTGGTATCATTAATGTACAGTTACATGAGTAACATTATGGTTACTAGACTCACCTTATTATCAAGTCCCCACCACATACCCCATTACAGTCACTGTCCACTAGGATGTATTTTTTAGGTCAAAAAAAGTACAAGCCATAGTAGTAAGTTATACTGGCAAATAGAAGCACAAATGAACCTCAAAAAATTTTTATTACACATTCTCTTTAAGGTTCTTTGGATTATAAGCAGCAGAAAGTGACTCCAGCTAACTTAAACAGAAGAGGAATTTATTAGAACGAAATTGGGCAGCTCACAGAATTTAAGGGAAAGATAAAAAGTATGAACCACAGGAGTCCTGGGGTCTGGGTAGGTGGAAAAAAACTAATGGAGGGTTTCTACTTCTGGGTGAATTGATTCCAGCTGTTTTAGGTCTTTTACCTTTCTGCTCAAGATTCCAGGGAGCCCCTGACTCTCCCTTGGCCAGGGCAGGGGGCTTCCTTGATTGACAGGCCCACTGGATTACTCAGTGAAGGAGGGAGATTCCCCAAAGCAAAACCCAAATACTATTACTGGTGGAGGAGGATGGAAGCCATGTGGCAAAAGCAAAAGATGTTCATTACATTAGACTCTGGTTTGAATGATCTCTGATTTTCTTTTTCTTTTTAAATCTTTTTTTTTTTACCCAAGGAATAAATCTGCATGACTTTAAAAAGATCTAATAATAACAAAAGGCCTTTAAAAGAAGATAGCAAGCAGTTCCCTATCCCAAGTCCTGTCCAATGGCAGTAACCACTTTAAATTGTTTTAGCCCTTTGTCTGGTGTTTACTGTCATGCTTCTAAATAATATGCTTGTAGTGATACTGATTTATCAGTTTTAGACGTGTATTGACTTCCTGTTGTAGGAATTTTAGGTAGGTTTATACTTCTGCCCCTTACATGTTCCCTTTCCCGTCTCCCATCCTTCCAAAGTAATTACATCACAGTTTTTGGCTAAACTGTGATTTCTGTTAATAGCATTGCAGTTAAGAGCTTGGCCCTGGGAATCTGATCCAGTGGGCTGTAGTCAGATCTTTGATGTTTGCCTTGCCCAAGATCATTTTAGGAAATTACTTAATTTCCTCAGTCTTAGTTTCCTTATCTGTTAAATGGGGATATTAATTACACCCTGCTCATAAGGTTGTTGTGCGGATTAAATAGGACAATGCTCTTGAAACGTTAAGCACAGTGCCTGGCACATGGTAAATACTCAGATGTTAGCTGTTATTTTCAATTTGCTACTTACCAGCTTACACTAGACTGTTTTAGCCTTCCCTGAGACCCTTGGCCAAGGGATGGAGGAAGAGTCTGGGAACTTTCTGGTCTGGTCAAGGTTTGAGCCTTCTCCGTGTTGACAGTTGTTCTTATATGTTCCTTTTCCCCTGGAAGGTCTTGAGGATGAGAAGGGGTCTAGAGATAGACCTAGGGTGGAGAGCTAAGTAACTTTAGCTTGTCCCAACTCAGCCAGGACTGGTCTTAGAGTGATGTCAGAGTTTATATTTTGGCATCCCTCTCTGGGTATCTTTCCTCTTCTTCCTTTTTGTGATGTCATGGCCAAGGCAGCTTGTGTCCCATGATGCGCTGGGCTCTTTGATAAGGTGATTACCATTAAATAATCTGTCAGTGTTACTTTTCCTTAAAATACTTACATTTTTTTTTTTCATTCTCTCTAATTTTTACCTTGATCAGTCTTGTCCAGAGAGGTCCTCTCAGTGCCTGGGTGGATTTGGAATTTTTCATCAGCTGTAGTTTGAGCCTTTGTCCTGGAACAGGTGTTACTCCTTTAGGACCTCAGAAGCTGAATTATTTAATACCAAGTCTTTCTTGAGCCCGATTCCTTTATTTATTTATTTTTAAACTAAAGCTGTGGTTTATTCAAAGGCTTACTATAGGCTTTATTATTTTTTAACAACAGCCTTGCTGAGATATTATTCAGATACCATACAAATAACCCATTTAATTTAACAGTTTTTAGTATATTCACAGAGTTGTGCAGTCATCAACACAATGATTTTAGAACATTTTCATCACCCCATAAAGAAACCCTGATCCATTAGCAGTCATTCCCATCCCAACTCCCTGCCCCGCCACCACCCCTAGCTATAGGCAATCACCAGTCTACTTTCTTTCTCTATGATTTGCCTATTCTAGATATTTATATAAATGCAGTCATATAATATGTGATCCTTTATGACTGGCTTCTTTCAAGTAGCATTATGTTTTTAAGTCAATTTATGTTGTTGCATGAATGAGCACTTCATATGGCTGAATAATATTCTATTGTATGGATATATTATCACATATGTTCATGAAAAAATGTTGGTGGAATTTTGGGTAGTTCCTACTTTTTGTCTATTATGAAAATTGTATAGTTTCTCCTTTTTCTCTGCTATGAACATTTGTTTACATGTTTTTGTATGGACATATATTTTCATTTCTTTTGGAGAGAAATACCTAGGAGTGGAACTGCTAGGTCAGAATATTTACATTTTAAAAGAGGATTCATCTGGAGTCATTGATGCTTACTCCTCAGGAATGAATGAATTCTAAAATTGTAGAAGCCCTGGCTCTGTGATACCTGGGTGGGGAAGACACTCCTGGGCAGAGGAACCTTTCAAGTTGATGACTGCCTATTCCTTCCACTCATGAGACTTGTCACAAGTTCAGCCCACAAATTCTTTCTCACACCATTCCATCTCCCTCATTCATTGCCAGGTTCTTACTTTCAGGAGCACTACAGCTCATATTTCCAAGTCTGCCAGGAATTTGGGGAATCCTGGGCTCTGCCATAGGATCTGGGAGAGGAGGTTTACCCAGTCACCAGGCACTGGTGGCAGCCTTTGCCTATATTTCCCTGGGGTGGGGGTAGGGGGTGTTCACCCACACGGTTTCGGTTCCAGACACGTGTGTTCAGAGCAGGTGAGACAAGCTTCCCAGCCTGATGGTAATTATGGTGTGACCTCTTTGGGTCACAACACAGAGCCTTGTGAAATACCTTTGTTTCCTAGGGGTGGGGAGTTTAGTTGGAGAATAGGTATGTGCCTGGGAGGCTGGTGACCTAGATTTAAGCCTGGCCAGCAGGGAAAGGAGGATAAAATATAGAGGTAGGATGGGGATGGGTAGATGAAGGAAGAAAAAGGAAATGGTCTTCTAGGGTCTGGGTGCACAAAAGCAAAAATCACAAAGCAAAATAATCAGAGACTAGAGTTGGGAGGGGGTGCTGAGGCATTGCCCCTTCATTTCAGGCTGGCTGGGCACTAGGCAAGTTTTCTGGAGAGAGATCTTCAGAGTTGAGAGTTCAGGAGCCCACCTCCCTCTACACACTCTCACTGTCAGGCCCCAGCATTTTCCTGTGCCAGGTCTCAAGATAATGAGAAGGGTTGCGCTATTTAGGGTGCCACCCTAAATCCCCTTTTCTCATTTCACCTCCCAATCATCCAGTCAGCCTAGAGCTTGACCAGCCCATGCCTCTGGGCAGGTAGCCAGACAAAAAGCAGACACCTGTTTTGTTGGCTAATCTATGAGGAGGAGCGGGAATTATTCTTTGTGTCCTACTCAGCAAAGGGCCATTCTCTGGCCTAGAGGACCCTGCAGAAAGCAGGACTAAGGGAACCCAAAACCTGCAAGCTGAGTGGCTTTGGGAGTCCCAGTCATGAGAGGGTAGGCTGCAACCATCTCATCTGGCCCTCTTCTGTGATTTTATTGGGACTTCCCTCATCCTGGCCTCTGGGAGCCAGTCTTTCAAGTGGCTGGCAATTCCTATTTCTCAGAGGGGGAGAGTTGAGGTGGCTGCTGCTGTAGTGGCTTGAGAGACCATGTACATTTTGAGTGGGAGAGGAGACAGGATTGAGGGACAAAGTGATGGAGAAATAGCTTATAGGATTTGAAGGTAAATTAAGGATGCTGGTTTCTAGCTTAGGGGCACTCTCCCCTTCCTTTACTTTCTCTTAGAAGGACCCTTACCCTCCCCCACCACCCAGTCTTCATGGCCCCCATAGTAACCTGGGGACCGAGAGTTGGAGAAACATATTTTCCCATACATCTTTCCTTTATCCATGTGAGCTTATAGTGTGAGAAGCTCTGGAGCCTCCCTGTTTATCTCCCGATCATTTCTCCTCAGCTTCCTGATCTCTAACCCTTTAGCTATGTGTTTACCCCCTCCCTGTTCTTAGGAATGAGTCACGGTTGCAGATTTGTTTGAACAGAGTGGAGAGGCTGCCTGTAATTTGGAGGTGGCTGGGTTTCTCCCCAAGAATGTTTATGATGTTGGAGGCTGCTTACCTTGTGATTAGCTCCATTTCTTTTTCCCTGGAGAAGAAGGCTCCACTTCCTTTTTCCCGGAAGAAGAAGGGATCTTCCTATCTTGCCTGTCCTAGAGCTCCCAGTAGGGACCACCCTGCTAGGTATTTTGGGACCTTCCTAAAGCCCTCTGGAGCCTGCTCACAGCCCTGAAGTACAGCAGTTCTAGAGAACAACCAATGGCACCGAGGAGGGAGGGCCCCAGGGCTCCTTCCACAGCTCTGGGGTGGGGTTGTAAAGTGAGGTCTGTGGCCTTGCAGACTGGATTCTCTGGTTCTGGAGGATGAGGTGCCAGAGAGAACCCTAGATTTATTCACAGGCTCCATTTGAACAATTTGTCTCACCCACTCTCCTCCCTTGTAGTCTTTCCAGAGTTCTTTGGGCAAGTAATGCTGTCTCACCTTGGTGATTTATGTCTTGCAAAGCTCTTTCACACAACCGGACATGTACCTGCCCGGCCCAGATATGTGTAGTGAACACCCAACTTCAGAAATAGAACATTACCCATACTTTTGAAGCCCCTGGGATCCCTCTTACTTTATAACCCTTTCTTTCCTCAACAGAAGAGATTACCGTCTTGAATTTTGTGTTTATTTCCTTGCTTTTTGTTATATTTTTCCTACATGCTTTCAAGTAATATATCGCTTAGTTTGGCATGTTTTGAGCTTTATATACATGGTATTATCTATATTCTATAGCTTACTTTGTAACATTAATTTTGGGATTCATGTTGATGCATTTTCATAGCTGAATAGTAGTAGTTCATTGTACTAACACACCAGTTTATTCATCCATTTTCTTGTTGGTGTTCCCATTGTTTTGCCATTGTGAGCAGTGCTACTGTGAGCGTACTTCTACTTGTCTTTACACTTGTTAAATCTATAAGCTTAATAAAATCTGGGCTCCTCCCTGCCGCCACCATCAAATGATAAGTCTTTATTGTTTTAACTTCCATTTCCCTGATTGCTGGTGAGGTCCATATATCCATTAGCCACTTAATTCCTTCCTTGAGTTGCCTTTCTTAGTCTTTGCCTGTTTTTGTTCTTGTTTTCTCCCTTTTCCATGTCTGTCTGTTTCCAGTATTTCTTACTGCTTCTTTAACTGAGGAGTGTGAATTTCTCAAAAGGAGAATTGGGAAAAATCCCTGACCACATCACTTGGAATTGATGCAGCACGTATTTGCTTTGAGAACCCATTCTAGGACAGGCACTATGTTAAATAAGCCATCCATGTCGTCAAGGCTTGCAGTTTTATTGGGGGAGATGCACAAATAAATAGTTATGAAGGAATGGGGCATTACAGTTAGGGTATGTAGGGTGCAGTGGTGCAGGGAGCAGGCTCTGACCTAATAGTGCTAGGGTAGGACCTGCAGAGAAAGGATGCCCAAGCTGAGCCTTGAAGGCTAAGGAAGATTGGATTTGGATGCCTTCCCACAGTTGGAGCAGGAGAGTTTCATATAGAGCATGGGGTACAAGTGGGATTCTGGTGGGTGTCAAGACATTATGTAGGATAGACAGTGGTAGGCATGATCATGAGAGGACTTTAATGCCATGTTAAGGAGTTAAAAAAAATTCTTTTAAGGTTTTACTTAACAATAGCATACATACATAGATTGTAAATGTACATTCCAGTAATCTCACAAACCGGACACACTCCTCTAACCAGTACCCAGGTCAAGAAACAAACCATTACTAGCACCACAGAAGCCTCCTCTTGTCCCCTTCTAGTCATTACCTGTTCTCCCTCAAGGATAGTCACTACCCTGACTTGTAAAACATATATTTATTTTGCTTGTTTTTATTCTTTTTATATAAGTGGAATTGAGACAGGGAGGCAGCAGGACATAACTCCTGCCCAGTTAGAGTAGGCGTGGGGCTCTGGAAAAGGACAAAGTCTTACAAAACAGGTTGCTTGAAATTGAAACAATGTAACAATTTATTCCCCATCGGGACCCAGTGGTATAGAACAGCTCATCGCTCATAGTCGCAAAGGCCCATTAGCTTACAATAGGGTATCTGGGAAACCTTCACAGACATAGCTTAAAATATAACTAGCATTCTGGCTGTATCTATAGAAAACTCCTGCTGCAGCAAGCATAAAACCCTAGACACTGAGACCCCAAACAGCAACTTTGCCCCTCCCTGCACCTGAGGGGAGTTCCATACTTTCTCGTTGGGTCCGTGCAATCGACCTCCAAATAACTGGGAGACGCGTGGATGCAAAAGCAAGAGTGTTTATTGAGTAGCCAGCATGCTGGGGTCTCATACTCGCAGGTGGAGACCCAAAGTACAAGTTCATTCTTCTTTTATACATAAGAATGGGGGTTGTGTGTAGAGCGGGCCGTGTGCAGAGCAGAACGGGCCGTGCGCAGACCGGGCCCAGATATGATCTGATCCTCACCACAACCAACCCACTCACCAACCACCTGGACTGGTTCCTTCCAGGTGGAGTGACACTCCCGACCTCCGGGTGGGCGAGCCATCCACCTTCCACTGGCTGGGAGCATCTGGCCAGCCCTGGCAACTGTGTTGGCCAAATCCCTGCAACTCCTGCAACCTCCCCCCAATGTGACCCGTCTCTCACAAAATAAAGTCACCTACAAAATGGAGCAGCATTAGTCAGGACTCTTCATTCCCCACTTGAGTTTTATTCTACTTCAAATCTTTGAAGTAACGAAATAGGGTCTTCCTCACTCAAGGGCCTGTACTGAGATCTAAGGACCATGAGTTGGACGGTGGAGATCCGTTTCTGTACAAATTTGAGGAGGGCATTGATAAGGCAGGGGCCACATGTAAGAGCCAGTATCCGAAGTAAGAGGGGACCTGCCACTGCTGATAATAAAGTTGTTAGCCATGGGGACCAACTGAAAAGGCATCTTGGACCTGAAACAAAGCTTGTAGGGAGGAAAGAAAGTTTTTATCATTTTGCTCAGTTAACAGATCAGCTTGCAAATTGGGAAGGATTGGGGGAGGCCTGCCAAACAGGATTTCAAACGGGGTTATGCCCAATCTATAGGGAGTGTTCCTGACCCTGAAGAGAACAAAGGGGAGGAGAGTCACCCAGTCACTGCCAGTTTCTAGGGTTAATTTGGTTAAAATCTCCTTAATGGTCTAATTCATCCTTTCTACTTGACCTGAGCTTTGGGGATGATATGCACAGTGTAACTTCCAATTAGTCCCCAATATATGACTCAGCCCTTGTGTTACCTGACAGACAAAAGCTGGTCCGTTGTCTGACCCAATAAAAGCAGGAAGGCCATACCTTGGAATAATGTCCTCTAGGAATTTCTTGGCAACTACTACAGCAATAGTTTCTCTTTTGGTTGGAAAGGCTTCTACCCATCCGGAAAAGGTATCTACCTAGTTCGGCGAAGCCAGGAATCCAGAGGCGACAGACAGAACCCCGCTGTCCCCAACAACTTTCTGACAGCCCGTCTACAGTCTGGCCTTGGTAGCTGGAAAATAGTCTCTTTTCTGGCCTGGGGTAGCCATTGGCATCCCCCGTTGAGTTTATATCCCAAGTAGGTGACTTCTTCTAAACAGAGTTGAGCTTTTTTAGCAGACGCTGGGTACCCTTGTTTTCCCAGTGTCATAAGTAAATCTTTAGTGGTTGCCTGACATTCTGTTTCTGTCCGGGCAGCTATTAGTAAATCATCTACATATTGAAGCAGGCTCACGTCTGGGTGGAAACGCCGGTACTCACTCAGATCTTCGTGGAGGGCCTTGTCGAAGATGTTCGGTGAGTTCTTGAATCCCTGAGGCAACCTGGTCCACGTTAGTTGACCATTCAATCTGTCCTCTGGATCTCTCCATTCAAAAGCAAACAGCAGTTGACTCGAGGCGGCTAGCGGTAAGCTTTGCTTCTTAGGGGATCAGGTACTGCCGCACACGGACAGGGGTGGCAGTGGCCTTTAGTTAGACCACTATTGGTGCCCGATGCTTTGCCCATCCAGTGCCTCCCGTCTTGGCCCATACTTCTGGGATCTCTTTTAGCCACTTATGGAGGAGCTTGTAGTTGTCTTTTTCTCTTCTCAGGTTAGTGTAAAGTCTGTGTTCATCATTAAGCAATAAGGTAAGAATGCTGATGGGGGCTCCACTCTGGTCGTTTATGGAAACCGAGTCACCCTCAGAGTGGATGTGGGCTCCCACCTTGGATAGCAAATCTCTCCCCAGAAGTGGGTAGGGGCACTCAGGGATAACCATGAATGAGTGGGATACCCGTCCCAATTTTAGGTCTACAGATCTTCGGGTAGTCCATGAATATCAGTTAGATCCTGTGGCTCCCTGTACCCTGGACTGTTTGGGAGAAAGGGGCCCCATGGGGTTCTTAAGGATTGAATGTTCTGCTCCAGTGTCAACCATAAAAGTCACTGGCTTCCCCTCCACATTCAGGGTTACCCAAGGCTCGGGGAGGGGGGCCGAACCCTGTCCTCCTCAGTCGTCTAAGCCTTCTATCTGGAGGACCTTGGGTTGTTCCCTGGCTTCTCTTTTGGGGCATTCATTTTTCCAGTGGCTTCTCTCTTTGCAGTAGGCACACTGGTCTTTCTGCAGCGGGTTCTGGCCCTTGGGGGAGGCTTTGGGATCTCAAGGGCCCCGTTGTTCAGTCAGCCTTTTTAATTCTCAGTTCCGGGCAGGACCTTCTAATGAATTAGCCAACAAAATCTTAGTTAACCCGTGGGTCTGTCGCTCTTCTGGGGTGTCTCGGTTATTGAACACTTTCTCAGCCACTGCCAAAAGTTCAGCTAGCCTTTTTCCCTCAAAACCTTCTAATCTTTGTAACTTCCGCCTGATGTCTGGGGCTGATTGATTAACAAAGGCCAAACTTACCGTGGACCAGTTTTCAGCAGCTTCTGGGTCCAAGGGAGTGTAGGTCCTGTAGGCTTCCAGCAGTCTCTCAAGGAAAGCTTCAGGAGGTTCTGTGGGCTCCTGTTTCACCTAACTTACTTTAAGCAAATTGGTGGGACAGTGTGCCACTGCCCAGAGACCCCCCATCAGAAGAATCTGGCGGTAGACAGTGAGCCTCTCCTTACCTTCGTCTGTATTGAAGTCCCAGTCAGGCCTACTCGAGGGGAATCTGATGTTTATGATATCTAAATCCGTGGTTGGTTTCCCATCAACCCCTGGGACTAGTTTCCGAGCTTCAGTGAGGACTCTCTCTTTCTTCAGTAGTGAAGAGAACCTGTAAAAGCTGATGGCAGTCATCCCAGGTGGGCTGGTGGGTGAAAAGTACTGAGTCCAACAAGTCTATAAGTTTACTGGATTTCTCAGAGAAGGGGGGGTTCTGCATTTTCCAATTATACAAGTCACTGGTAGAGAAAGGTCAATGAACTAAGAACTGTTGGCCATCGGGGCCCAGTGGGCCGCTGCCTGCAAAGGTAGGGCCACGGTGCCTGGGGTGTTCTCAGGAGCTCGTCGGTCTCGAGAGTGAGTATGGGGAGGACTAATCAACATGGGTGGGTTCTCTGGGTCAGGTTCCTCTTCCATAGGTAAAGGTTCAGGAGGATTGGGGAGAGGAGTGTGTCCATATGGGGGCAGGTGGGGAAAGGATGGATCTTCTGAAGAGGGGTCTGAAGGGGGAAGACAGGATAAAGAGGTGGGGCTGAAGGAACCAAGGGATTGGGATTCGACTTGCGGGGTGCCTTAGAAGAGCTTGAAGCTTTAGAGGAGACAGTGGCCACGAGGGTCACCTTTAAAGGTGGAAGAAGGGAGCCAGCCATTTAGGTCGACTTTCCACTAGAGCCTGCCAAGTGGTGATGTAAGGAACCTGGTCGGGGTGCCCAGGATGTCCATATACAAGGTCCTTGACCCTGAAAATGGTGGGGAGGTCAAACGTGCCCTCCTCAGGCCACCCGACTTCGAACTTAGGCCATTCGTTCCTGCAAAAGATAGAAAGTTTACCCTTTTTGACAGCAAGACCAAGGTTTTTAGCCTGGGTTCGAAAGTCACTGAAGCAAGATGTGTAGATAGAGGAGTAGAGGGAGTAGAGTGCGACTGGCCCATGCTGAAAAGAAACAAGAAGACAAGACAAATATGAGTACACATACAGAGAACACAATGCTAGGGTGCCTTTTTCCAAAAAGAAACCAGATGAAAAGGGACGGCCTCTCCCGTAAAAGGGCTCCGTCAGGCTCTCCAAACAGAAACCAGGTGTGGGAGGACGGCCCCTCCCGTAAAAGGGCTCCGTCAGGGAGCAACCTCCCGTCTCCCACCAGACTGAAAAACAAAAGTCCAAAAAACAGAAGTGAGTGAGGGACGTCTCCGTGCTCAACAAGGTGCGGGGAAAAACAGTGTGTCCACCTAGTCCCTGGACCGCCAGATCAGGTTTCCACCAATAAACAGCACAAATACAAGGAAACACGGCACATAAACAGGCAATCAAACATTGTAGTCACACTCACACTTACCCACACACTCCGCACGGTCGCCGGTTATGGGAGCATGATCCCGGACGGGCCCCCAAATGTTGGGTCCGTGCAATCAACCTCCAAAAAAACCCAAGAGACATGTGGATGCAAAAGCAAGAGCGTTTATTGGGTAGCCAGCATGCTGGGGTCTTGCACTCGCAGGTGGAGACCCCAAAGTACAAGTTCATTCTTCTTTTATACATAGGAATGGGGTCGTGTGTAGAGCGGGCCTTGCGCAGAGCAGAACAGGCCATGCGCAGACGGCCGGGCCGTGCACAGACCAGTCCCAGATATGACCTGACCCTCACCACAACCAACCCACTCACCAACCACCTGGACTGGTTCCCTCCAGGTGGAGCGACACTTCCGACCACCGGGTGAGCAAGCCGTCACCTTCCACTGGCCGGGAGCATCTGGCCAGCCCTGGCAACTATGTTGGCCAAATCCCTGCAACTCCTGCAACCTCCCCCCGATGTGACCCGTCTCTCACAAAATAAAGTCACCTACAAAAATGGAGCAGCATTAGTCAGGACTCTTCACTCGTATACTGAATAAAGCTCTCTCTCTCTCTGTATCTGAATAAAAACTCTCTCTAAATCTCCTGCCTTGTCTGTTCATGAAGTTCATTCTTTGACTCTGCCAGCAAGAACCCGGGCATCAGAATCGTATAATATACTTTTGTCTCACAATTGTTTTCTGTAACATTTCCCTGAGGTTCATCCTGTTGCATGTACAGTACTTCATTCTTTTATCATTGTTGTGCAAGGTTCCACTGTATGACTATCACAATTAATGTATATTCTACTCTTGATGAACATTTGGGTGATTTCTAGTTTTTGACTATGATAAAAAATGCTGCTATGAACATTCTATTATCAACTTTTTTATGGGGGGGGGGGTTTAAAATAGGGAACATGTACGCATGTCTGTTGAGTAGATAACCAGAAGTGGAATTGCTGTGTTAAAGAGTATACACATGGTGGATCCTTTCGTGGCTATGTCAAATCTTTAGTAGATATCTCCAAAGTGATTGTGATAATGAGCAATTTCACCATCAGTGTATAAGAGTTCTGATTTTTACACAGCTCCTAAAGTTTGTTTTTTGTTTTCATTTTAGCATTCGGATGGGTATTTGGTGGTATTGCCTTGTGCTTTTAGTTTCCAGTTTTTTAATAACAATGAGGTTAAACTCTTTTCATATGTTTATTGACCATTTACATATCCTGTTTGACGTGTCTATTGATGTCTTCTGCCCATTTTTTTTGTTGGGTGCCCATTCTCTGTCCCTCTCCCTTCCTCCCTTCCTCTATTTCTTTGTTTAAATAAATATACTTTTATTTTAGAATGATTTTAGATTTACAGAAAAGTTGCAGATGGTACAGAGAATTCTCATATACTCTTCACCCAGTTTCCCCCAGTGTTAATATCTTATGTAACCTCGGTACATTTGTCATAACTAAGAAGTTAATGTTAATACAATATTGTTAGCTAAATTATAGACCTTACTGGGATTCTACTATTGTCCTTTTTCTGATCCAGGAGCCAGTCCAGGGTATCACAGTGTATTTAGTCTTTTGTTTTGTAGGAATCCTTAATGTGTTCTATCCTTTGTCAGATATATGTAGAGTGAATATCTTCTCCTCTGTGGATTGCTGTGTACTCTCGTAGTGGTGTTTTTGAGGAGCAAAAGTTCAACATTTTAATGTAGTCCAAATTATCGTTTTTTGTGTGTAGGGAGAATTTTGTGTGTGTGTGCCATATTAAGAAAAATTTTTGCCCTTTGCAGGGTCATAAAGATGTTCTCCTGTGTTTTCCCATAAAACCTTTATTGCTTTGCTTTTTACATTTAAATCTGCAACCCACTTGAAACTGATGTTTGTATATGGCATGATGTAAGGAATTCACATACATGTTTTTCCATAACAAGGAATTTTTACTTTGACTTATAAGCTTATAGAATATGCTTTTAGAAAATATTTTGAAGAGGGGCATTATGTCAGATTTTGAGGAACTGACATTTTTGTGTATCTACATGTATTAGTCACTGTGTTCTCACTTAAGTGTTGTACACTATCCATCTGACCAACCAATAAGCTAAGGCAGAGGGAGAATATGATCTTAACAACAAATGAAAGCCAGAGCCAGTGTTTGAGCTAAGATCTAATTCCCAAATGCTATTCTTTTTCTGCAAAGAAGAGAGAAAGTCAAGTTGGGTGTGAGGGATAATGGATCAGACAGTACATCTGTGATCTGGTTATATTGTGTATCATTTCATTCTCACTATTAAAATAAAATATATTTTGTAAAATAAATAATTTCTTTTTTTCTTTTTCTTTTTTATGTAGTTAACAGTAACCTATGGGGGGGGTGGTAGGTTATGTTGAGTAAATCAGTTTAATCCATTTAATTGAGTGCTAGTGGCTGTTCAAAGTCAGTTTTGAAGACTGTTTAAAGTGATAGAAATTAATGATGAAATATTAAAGGGGGAAAAAAACAAGTACATAACTGTGTGCAAAAGTATCCCTTTAAAAAATATCATAGAAAATTTGTAAGGAATATACTTACATTTTAATAGTGGCTATTTTTGGGTACTAGAATTGTAACTGTTTATCTTCTTCATTATATTCTTTAATTTTTGTTCCTGAAAATGTTACTTAAAAAAAAAAGATAATTGTAGATTCATACGGAGCTATAAGAAATAATAGAGATGCTCTGTGTGTTTAGTTTTCCTCAGTGGAAACATCTTGCAAAACTATAGTTCACTATCACAACCAGGACAGTGACATCAATACAGTCAAGATGCAGAACATTTCCATAACCCCAGGATATTTCAGGTTGCGCCTTAGAGCTGTACCTTCTGCCCCCATCTTCTAACTCCTTACAACCACTACTAATCTGTTCTCCATTTCTATAATTTTGTCACTGCAAGAATGTTTCATAGATGGAATCATACAGTATGTAACCTTTTGGGATTGGCTTCTTTCACTTCATATAATTCTCTGAAAATTGTTGTTGCAGGCACCAATAATTTGTTAATTTTTATTGCTGAGTAGTAAGTTTTCTGTGACTGTTTAGCTATTCACCTATTGAAGGGTATCTGAGGTTGTTTCTAGTTTGGCAGTATTACAAATAAAGCTGCTATAAATATTAATGTACAAGTTTTTGCATGAACATAAGCTTTCATACTCTGGAATAAATGCCCAGAAATACATATAGTACTTGTGTGTTTTGTTTTTAAAGAAACTGTCAAATTGTTTTTCAGAGTGTCTATGTCACTTTACATTCCCACCAATACTGTGTGAGTGATCCAGTTTCTCCACATTCTTGCTAGCTTTGAGTGTTGTCACTAATTTTTGTCTTAGCTATTCTGATAGGTGTGTAGTGGTACCTCACTAATGATATTAGTGGCACAATGACACTGAGTATATTTTAACTGCTTCTTTGCCATCTGTATATCTTCTTCAGTAAAATGTCTTTTCATGTCTTTTACTTATGTTCTAACAAAATATTAGGGAATAGAATCTCTGTGTTCATGAGGGATATTGGTCTATAGTTTTTTATTCCTTCTCTTTCTTTTTTAAAAATTGTCTTTGTCTGGTTTTGGTACCAGGGTAAGACGATCTTCATAAAATGGGGTGGGAAATGTTCTCTCCACTTCTGTGTTCTGGATGAGAAATGTAGAATCAGTGCTAATTTTTTTAAATGTTTGGTAGAATTCTCCAGTGGAACCATCTGGGATTTGATATTTCTTTTTAGACGATTTAAAAATTATGAATTTAATTTCCTTAATACTTAGAATATCCATGTTATCTATTTCATATTAGCTAAATTATGGTAGTTTGTCTTTTTTGAGGAATTGGTCTATTTTGTCTAAACTTTCAAATTTATGCCAATGTAATTGCTCATGGTACCACTTTTTGATATCTGCAAGGATCTGTAGAAATATCGTGTTTCATTCCTGATATTAATAATATGTGTTTCTTTCCTTTATTTTTTGTCAGTCTTGCTAGAAGTTTATCAGCTTCATTAATCTTTTCAAAGAACCAGCTCTTTGTTTCACTGACTTTTCTCTACTGTTTTTCTTTGTTAAATTTTATTTGTTTTCTCTATTAATTCCCTCTTCCTGGTTGCTTTGGGTTTAATTTGTTCTTCTTTTTCTAAATTCTTCTACTGGGACCTTAAATTACTGAGTTGAGATCTTCTTCTCTAATGTGTATATTTAGTGCCATGAATTTCCCTCTCAGAACTGCTTTAGTTGTGTCCCACAAAGTTTAACATTTCATTTTTTCATTTTCACTCAGTTCAATGATGTTTAAAATTTCTCTTGAGACTTATTTTTTGACTCAAGGATTACTTAGAAACCTGTTGTTTAGTTTCCTAGTGTTTGGAAATTTTCCAGTTATTTTTTTGTTATTCTTGTTTGATTCCATTGTGGTCAGATAACAGACTCCATATAATTTTAGTTCTTTCAAGTTTGTTGGTTTGTTTTACGGTTCAGATTATGATCTACCTTAATATGTGTTCTGTAGGTACATGAAAAGAATGTGTATTCTGCTGTTGTTGACTGGGATGTTCTATAAATGTTCTTTAAGTCTTGTGGGTTGGGGATGTTGTTGAATTCCTATATATCCTTGCTGACTTTTTGTCTAGTTCTATCAGTTGTTGAGAGATGGGTGTCCAATCTCTAACTATTTGTGGATTTTTGTATTTCTCTTTTCAGTTCTATTAGTTTTTGCTTCACATAGTTTGTAGGTTTGTTGTTTGGTAGATATATATTTGGTCTTGCTATATTATTCCTTGTGGACTGACCCTTTAACATTACATAATGTCCCTCTGTCTCTGGTAATTCCCTTTGCTCTGAAGTCTACTTTATATATTAATATAGCCACTCTTGCTTTCCTTAGAATAATGTTGATAATACACCTTTCCCCATCCTTTTACTTTCAACCTGCTTATACCTTTATATTTGAAGTATTTATCTTGTAGATAGCATATATAGAGCCATTTAAAAAAATCTATTATGCCAATCTCTGTTTTTTAATTGGTATATTTAGACCACTTACATTTACTGTTATTATTAGTATGGTAAGTCTTCCCTTTAATTTTTTGTTTTTTGTTTGTTTTTTCCCTGCCTTTCTATGGGTTATGTGACAACTTCTTAAGAGTTCCATCCATCGTGTATTGTTTCTGAGTGTTACCTGTTTGTACAGACTTTTTAGTGATTGCTCTAGGTATTACCTTATATATACACAATTTATCAGTCTACTGATGTCACTTTACCAGTTTGAGTGAAGTGTAGAAACTTTACCTTCCTTTATATCCATTTATTTATACTATAAGTAATTTAAATATTTCCTCTGTCTACATTTAGAACTACATCAGAGAGTGCCGTAATTTTAGCTTGAACCATCAAACATAATTTAGAAAAACCAAGAGGAGAGGGAAAGCCTTTTGTATTTAGCCATATATTTGTTATCTGTGTTGTTTCTGTCTTCCTGATGTTTCTGTTAATTGCTTCCTTTCTGTCTAAAAACTTTTTAAAGCCATTCTTTTAGTGTAGGTTCTACTGGTAAGAAATTCTCTTAATTTTCCTTTACCTGAGAATGTCTTCATTTCCCCCTGTTTCCTGAAGGATATTTTCCCTGGATATAGAATTCTTGATTGAGACTTTTTTTCCCAGCACTTGAAAATAGTGTGGTATTTCCGTCTGGCCTTCATGTTTCTGATGAAAACTCTGTTATTCAAGTTGTTTTCCCCTTGTAGGTAAGGTATGATTTTTGTCTGGCTGCTTTCAAGATTTTCTTTGTCTTTACTTATTAGAACTTTAATTATGATGTGTCTTGACATTATTTTGGGTTTATCCTGTTTGGGATTTGCTCAGCTTCTTGAATCTGTAGGTTTAATGTCTTTTGCCAAATTTGGGAAGTTTTAAGCCATTATTTGGGAACTTTTTTAACTTGCCCCCTTTCTTTTCTCTTTTTGGAATTCTGATAACATGAATGGATGAGATGACCTCTCAAGGCCCTAATCCAGCCTAGTTGTCTCTTCTTCCAGTTAGAATGCCTGGGTTCATGGAATAAACCAGACTTGATGATTTTCATTGGCTAATATGCCTGTGTCCTGGGGAAAAAGAGTTGGCAGCCACACTGACTATTTTGAAATCGTTTTCTCTTCTTTCTTTTGTAATGTTCCCTCGATCTAGTTGTCTTGAAACACTGTATACAGTCAGAAAATACTGTGTTAAAGGCGTGGCAGACAGCAGCCCACAAGGAATTAACCATTAGGAGGGGTGATTCCTCTTGGAACACAAATAACTGAGGAGGCCCTGTGATGCTGAGGGAGCTCAGGGAGGAGAGAATGTATTTCCCACAGGATGTAGGGAAGCGTCATGGAATGTGTGGCATTTGAATCTGAACTCTTGAGGGACTTGCAGGTGCTCTGGATGAAAGTGGGTATTTTTAAAAGTACATTTAAAGCAAAGGAAATGATGTAAGTTAAAGACAGTGAAGTGGGAAAGCCTAGGATGTATTGGATGTTCGTGGGGGTAAAGGAGCAATGAGGAGCAGTAACAGGGGAGGTGAACTGGCCCAGACTGTGGAGGGCCCGAAATGCCACATTAAGGATCTGGCTTTTATTTAGTAGGAATTAATAGTTTTTATAAAACCAGCTATATTGCCAGGATTGGGAAGGGTTAAAGGCCACATGGGAGTGTCTTCTGTCTTTCCTAAATTTGGGTTCATTCCAAGAAGTGTAAGGAGACTAATATTTGAGTACTTCCCTCTTAAGTGGCAAAGAACAATCTCCATACATTTTCAGTTAATGTTCAGCAAAAAACCCTCAGTTGGATGGTAGTAGTCACATTTTACAGTGAGAACACTAAGAGTTAATTATCTCCACAGAAGCTGATTTCTTTTCTACCAAATTGCTCTTTCTTGCGTAGGAAGGACTATTGTCTGCCCAGAGATGCCTCTTCCAACTCCCTAGGCAGAGTCCATCCTTTCTTCCTCCTTTCCTTCCAGTAGACATTTGGAACTTAGGAGAATTCCTTAAAACCTGCTAAGAGTCAGGTGGCATTTATACTTCTGGACTGCAAGGCAGGGGATGACCAAATGACCGCAAGGTCACTTTCAACCTTGAGTAACTCAGTACCCATCTTCCCTTTGTTGCCTGCGAGAGGCATATACTTCCCTTTTATGCCACCACAGTAATGAAGCTGCAGGGAGCCTTAGAGATACTTAGTCCAACCTCTTATTTTTCTAGGGAGACCAGAGGCCCATAATAGTTAAGCCTGTTGTCCACCTCTACACAAAACACAGGTAATTGGCAGGGTTTGGTCCACTCTGCCTTGGAGTCTCTCAATGTTATCTCCCCAAATCTCCAGCACCCTACTTTACCTTTTTACCACATATTTTTCCCCTCAGGTTTTCTATTTTCCCTCATGATATGTTTTAAAATTGAAGTGTCATTAATATACAATCTTATGTTGGTTTCACATGTATATCACAGTAGTTCAGCAGTCCCTGTGATCAACTTATATTGTGATGTGAATTACTGTGCCCCTTTATCCCCCTTACCCCTCACCCAACCCCATCACCTGCTCCAAACCCTCCCCCTTGGTAACTACTAGTCACTTCTCAGTGTCTGTGAGTCTTTGGTTGTTTTGTTCCTTCTGTTTTGGTTTGTTTTTAGATTCCACAAATAAGTGAAAAAATATGGTTTTTGTCTTTCCCCACCTGGCTTATTCCACTGAGCATAATACCCTCTAGATCCTTCCGTGTTATTGCAAATGGCAGTATTTCTTTTCTTTTCTTTCTTTTTTTTTTGGTCTTAATGGGGCACAGTCAGCTGATGTTTTTATTTAACTACAAATGATGAAGCAGAGAAATTCAAGTTAAACTATACAGGATGCCGGATGAGAAAAAACCATTAATTAGAGGGAGGGAGAGCATTTCTTTTCTTTTCTTTTGGTATCATTAATGTACAATTACATGAGCAACATTATGGTTACTAGAATCCACCCATCATCAAGACCACCCCACATACCCCATTACAGTCACTGTCCATCAGCATAGTAAGATGCTATACAGTCACTGCTTGTCTTCTCTGTGTTGTACAGCCCTCCATGTGCCCTCCCCGCACATTATGTCTGCTAATTGTAATGCCCCTTTTTACCCCTTATCCCTCCCTTCCCACCCATCCTCCCCAGTCCCTTTCCCTTTGGCAACTGTTAGTCCATTCTTGAGTTCTGTGGTTCTGCTGCTGTTTTGTTACTTCAGTTTTTCTTTGTTCTTATACTCCACATATGAGTGAAATCATTTGGTACTTGTTTTTCACCACCTGGCTTATTTCACTGAGCATAATACCCTCTAGCTTCATCCATGTTGTTGCAAATGGTAGGATTTGTTTTCTTCTTATGGCTGAATAATACACCATTGTGTATATGTACCACATCTTCTTTATCCATTCATCTACTGATGGACACTTAGGTTGCTTCCATTTCTTGGCTAATGTAAATAGTGCTGTGATAAACATAGGGGTGCATCTCTCTTTTTCAAACTGGGCTGCTGTATTCTTAGGGTAAATTCCTAGAAGTGGAATCCCTGGGTCAAATGGTATTTCTATTTTGAGCTCTTTGAGGAACCTCCATATTGCTTTCCGTAGTGGTTGAACTAATTTACATTCTCACCAGCAGTGTAGGAGGGTTCCCCTTTCTCCACAACATTGCCAACATTTGTTGTTGTCTTTCGAATTTACTTTTGTATATGGGGTTAGAGAGTAATCCAGTTTCATTCTCTTACATATAGCTGTCCAGTTTTGCCAGCACCAACTGTTGAAGAGACTGTCATTTCCCCATTGTATGTCCATGACTCCTTTATCGTATATTAATTCACCATATATGTTTGGGTTAATGTCTGGAATCTCTATTCTGTTCCACTGGTCTGTGGCTCTGTTCTTGTGCCAGTACCAAATTGTCTTGATTACTGTGGCTTTGTGGTAGAGCTTGAAGTTGGGGAGCGAGATCCCCCCCACTTTATTCTTCCTTCTCAGGGTTGCTTTGGCTACTCAGGGTCTTTGGTGGTTCCATATGAATTTTTGAACTATTTGTTCCAGTTCGCTGAAGAATGCTGTTGGTAATGTGATAGGGATTGCATCGAATCTGTATATTGCTTTGGGCAGGATGGCCATTTTGACTATATTAATTCTTCCTAGCCAAGAGCATGGGATGAGTTTCCATTTGTTAGTGTCCTCTTTAATTTCTCTTAAGAGTGTCTTATAGTTTTCAGGGTATAGGTCTTTCACTTCCTTGGTTAGGTTTATTCCTAGGTATTTTATTCTTTTTGATGCAATAGTGAATGGAATTGTTTTCCTGATTTCCTATTAGTTCATTGTTAGCGTATAGGAAAGCCACAGATTTCTGTGTATTAATTTTGTGTCCTGCAACTTTGCTGAATTCTGATATTAGTTCTAGTAGTTTTGGAGTGGAGTCTTTAGGGTTCTTATGTACAATATCATGTCATCTGCAAATAGTGACAGTTTGACTTCTTTACCAATCTGGATGCCTTGTATTTCTTTGTTTTGTCTAATTGCCATGTCTAGGACCTCCAGTACTATGTTGAATAACAGTGGGGAGAGTGGGCATCCCTGTCTTGTTCCCAATCTCAGAGGAAAAGCTTTCAACTTCTTGCTGTTCAGTATGATGTTGGCTGTGGGTTTATCATATATGGCCTTTATTATGTTGAGGTACTTGCCCTGTTTACCCATTTTGTTGAGAGTTTTTATCATGAATGGATGTTGAATTTCATTGAATGGTTTTTCAGCATCTATGGAGATGATCATGTGGTTTTTGTCCTTATTTTTGTTGATGTGGTGGATGATGTTGATGGACTTTCGAATGTTGTACCATCCTTGCATCCCTGGGATGAATCCCACTTGGTCATGGTGTATGATCCTTTTGGTGCATTTTTGAATTCAGTTTGCTAATATTCTGTTGAGTATTTTTGCATCTACGTTCATCAGGGATATTTGTCTGTAATTTTCTTTTTTGGTGGGGTCTTTGCCTGGTTTTGGTATTAGATTGATGTTGGCTTCATAGAATGAGTTTGGGAGTATTCCCTCCTCTTCTATTTTTTGGAAAATGTTAAGGAGAATGGGTATTATGTCTTCTCTTTATGTCTGATAAAATCCTGAGGTAAATCCATCTGGCCCGGGGGTTTTGTTCTTGGGTAGTTTTTCTCATTACCATTTCAATTTTGTTTCTGGTAATTGGTCTGTTTAGATTTTCTGTTTCTTCCTTGGTCAGTCTTGGAAGGTTGTATTTTTCTAGGAAGGTGTCCATTTCTTCTAGATTTTCCAGCTTATTAGCATATGGGTTTTCATAGTATTCTCTAATAATTCTTTGTATTTCTGTGTGGTCCATCATGATTTTTCCTTTGTCATTTCTGATTCTGTTGATGTGTGTTGATTCTCTTTTTCTCTTAATAAGTCTGACTAGAGGCTTATCTATTTTGTTTATTTTCTCAAAGAACCAGCTCTTGGTTTCATTGATTTTTGCTATTGTTTTATTCTTCTCAATTTTATTTATTTCTTCTCTGACCTTTATTATGTCCCTCCTTCTGCTGACTTTAGGCCTCATTTGTTCTTCCTTTTCCAATTTCGATAATTGTGACATTAGACTATTCATTTGGGATTGTTCTTCCTTCTTTAAATATGCCTGGATTGCTATATACTTTCCTCTTAAGACTGCTTTCGCTGTGTCCCACAGAAGTTGGGGCTTTGTGTTGTTGTTGTCATTTGTTTCCATATATTGCTTGATCTCTATTTTAATTTGGTCATTGATCCACTGATTATTTAGGAGCATGTTGTTAAGCCTCCATGTGTTTGTCAGCCATTTTGCTTTCTTTGTACAATTTATTTCTAGTTTTACACCTTTGTGGTCTGAAAAGTTGGTTGGTAGAATTTCAGTCTTTTGGAATTTACTGAGGCTTTTTTTGTGGCCTAGTATGTGGTCTAGTCTGGAGAATGTTCCATGTGCACTTGAGAAGAATGTGTATCCTGTTGCTTTTGGATGTAGAGTTCTGTAGATGTCTATTAGGTCCATCGCTTAGTGTGTTGTTCAGTGCCTCTGTGTCCTTACTTATTTTCTGTCTGGTGGATCTATCCTTTGGAGTGAGTGGTGTATTGAAGTCTCCTAAAATGACTGCATTGCATTCTATTTCCTCCTTTAATTCTGTTAGTATTTGTTTCACATATGCTGGTGCTCCTGTATTGGGAGCATATATATTTATAATGGTTATATCCTCTTGTTGGACTGAGCCCTTTACCATTATGTAATGTTCTTCTTTATCACTTGTTACTTTCTTTGTTTTGAAGTCTATTTTGTCTGATACTAGTACTGCCACACCTGTGTTTTTCTCCCTGTTGTTTGCATGAAATATCTTTTTCCATCCTTTGTCTTTTAGTCTGTTCATGTCTTTGGGTTTGAGGTGAGTCTCTTGTAAGCAGCATGGGTCTTGCTTTTTTTATCCATCCTATTACTCTGTGTCTTTTGTTTGGTGCATTCAGTCCATTTACATTTAGGGTGATTATTGAAAGATATGTAATTATTGCCATTTCAGGCTTTAGGTTCGTGGTTACCAATGGTTCAAGGTTAGCTTCTTTACTACCTTACTGTCTAACTTAATTCACTTATTGAACTATTATAAACACAGTCTTATGATTCTTTATTTCCTCTCCCTTTTTATTCCTCCTCCTCCATTCTTCATATGTTAGGTGTTTTATTCTGTACTCTTTTGTGTTTCCTTTCCTGCTTTTGTGGGTAGTTGATTTTATTTTTTGCCTTTAGTTAGTATTTGGTTGGTCTGCTTTCTTTGCTGTGATTTTATTTTCTCTGGTGACATCTATTTAGCCTTAGGAGTGCTCCCATCTAGAGCAGTCCCTCTAAAATACCCTGTAGAGTTGTTTTGTGGGAGGCAAATTCCCTTAACTTTTGCTTGTCTGGGAATTGTTTAATCCCTCCTTCATATTTAAATGATAATCGTGCTGGATATAGTATTCTTGTTTCAAGGCCCTTCTGTTTCATTGCATTAAATACGTCATGCCATTCTCTTCTGGCCTGTAAGGTTTCCGTTGAGAAGTCTGATGATTGCCTGATGGGTTTTCCTTTGTAGGTGACCTTTATTCTCTTTCTAGCTGCCTTTAATACTCTGTCCTTGTCCTTGATCTTTGCCATTTTAATTATTTTGTGTCTTGATGTTGTCCTCCTTGGTTCCCTTGTGTTAGGAGTTCTGTGTGCTTCCCTGGTCTGAGTGACTATTTCCTCCCCCTGTTTGGGGAAGTTTTCAGCAATTATTTCTTCAAATACACTTTCTATGCCTTTTTCTCTCTCTTTTTCTTCTGGAACCCCTATAATGCGCATATTGTTCCTTTTGGATTGGTCACACAGTTCTCTTAATATTCTTTCATTTCTGGAGATCGTTTTATCTCTCTCTGCATCAGTTTCTCTGCGTTCCTGTTCTCTGGTTTCTTTTCCATTAACAGCCTCTCGCATCTCATCCATTCTTTTAAGTACTTCCAGAGATTGTTTTATTTCTGTACTCTCCCTCCCTATTTTGTCCATTAGCTCCTGCATTTTTCTCTGCAGCTCCATCAGCATGGTTATGACCTTTATTTTGAATTCTTTTTCAGGAAGATTGGTTAGGTCTGTCTCCCCAAGCTCCTTCTCAGGGGTTGTCTCTGTTAGTCTGGTCTGGATCAAATTCTTCGGCCTTTTCATGGAGATAGAGGTAGTTGTTGAGAGCTGGCGCATGTGTCAGCTGGGAGAAAGTCCCTTCTTGCTTGTTTGTGTCCTTCCTCTCCTGTGAGAACGGTGACCCCTAGCGGCTTGTGCTGGGCAGCTGCATGCAGACAGGGCCTCTAAGTCTGGCCCGGGCGGCTGCTGTGGGCGTGGCCGGCCTCAGGCTGCTGCTCTGCTACGGCGGAGCCATGCAGGAGGGGAAACAGGCAGAAGGCTGTTTATCCCCGTGAGGGGCCTCAGAGCTCCACTGCCACCTAGGAGGTTAGGGTTCCCGGAGTTCCCTGGGATTCCCAGCCTCTGGGCTGAGTGCGCCGGGACACTTCTGTCCAGCTGTGAGGCCCCTGTCTCTTTAAGACTTTCAAAAAACACTTGCTTTTCTTTTGTCCCAGGGGCGCTGGCTGTGGGGACCCAATCACAGAATTTACTGTCCCGTTTCCCTAGTCCCCAGCACCCCATGCACTGTGTGTCTGAGCTCCTGGTGCGGATGGCTATGGCTGGGTGTTTAGCAGTCCTGGGCTCCCTCTCCCTCCCCACTCCGACTCCTCTCATCCTGCCAGGAGCTGGGGTTGGGGGCACTCGGTTCCCACCAGGCCGCGGCTTGTATCTCACCCCGTTTGTGAGGCGCTGGGTTCTTGCAGATGTAGATGTAGCCTGGGTAATTTACTGTATCTTCTGGTCTCTCTTTTAGGGATAGTTGTATTTGTTGTATTTTCAAAAATATATATGGTTTTGGGAGGAGATTTCCACTGCTCTACTCATGCTGCCATCTTGGCTCCTCCCCACTGTTCCTTCAGTTTTTTCTTTGTTCTTATACTCCACATATGAGTGAAATCATTTGGTACTTGTCTTTTTCCACCTGGCTTATTTCACTGAGCATAATATCCTCTAGCTCCATCCATGTTGCAGTATTTCTTTTCTTTTTATGGCTGAATAATATTCCATTGTGTATATGTACCACATCTTCTTTTTCCATTCATCTATTTATGGACACTTAGGTTGCGTCCATGTCTTGGCTATTGCAAATAGTGCAGTCATACACAAAGGGGTGCATATATCTTTTGGAATCAGGTATTTTGTTTTCTTTGGGTAAGTTCTGAGGGGTGGAATTACTGGGTCAAATGGTATTTCTATTTTGAGCTTTTTGAGGAACCTCCATACTGCTCTCCAGAGCAGTTGCACCAATTTACATTCCCACCAGGAGTGTAGGAGGGTTCCTATTTTCTCCTCATCCTTGTCAGCATTTGTTGTTTCTTTTCTTTTGGATAGTGGCCATGTTAACTGGTGTGAGGTGGAATCTCACTGTGGTTTTAATTTGTATTTCCCTGATGATTAGCGATGTGGAGCGTCTTTTCATGTGCCTGTTGGCAAATTGTATTTCTTCTTTGGGGAAGTGTCTTTTCATGTCCTGCACCCATTTTTTAATTGGATTATTTGTTTTTTTGGGTGTTGAGGTGTATGAGTTCTTTATATACTTTGGGTGAATCATTTCCAAATGTATTTTCCCATATTGCAGGGTGCCTTTCTGTTCTGCTGATTGTGTCCTTTGTTGTAGAAGCTTTTTAGTTTGATGGAGTCCCACTTGTTCATTTTTTATTTTGTTTCCCTTGTCCAAGGAGATGTGTCCAAGAAAAAGCTGCTCACGCTTATTTTTAAGAGCTTTTTGCCAGTGTTTTTTTTCCTGATTTATGTCTTCATGTCTTATGTGTAGGTCTTTAATCCATTTCATGTTTATATTTATGTATGGAGTTAGACAGTTTCATTCTCTTACATGTAGCTGTCCAGTTTTCCCAACACAATTTACTGAAGAGACTGTCATTTCCCCATTGTATATCCATGGCTCCTTTTGTCATATATTAATTGAGCATATATGTGTGGGTTATTTCTTGCTTCTCTGTTCTGTTCCAGTACTCTAGAATCTGTTCTTGTGCCAGTTCCATCCTGTTTTGATTACTTTAGCTATGTAGTATAACTTGAAGTTAGGGCGTGAAATACCTGCAGCTTTGGTCTTCTTTCTCAGAATTGCTTTGGCTATTGGAGTCTTTTGTGGTTCCATATGAGTTTTAGGATTATCTGCTCTAGTTGGATGAAAAATCCTATTGGTATTTTCATAGATACTGCACTAAATCTAAATTGCTTTGGGCAGGATGGCCATTTTGACAATATTAATTCTTACTATCCATGAGCATGGGATAGATTTCCATTTATTGGTGTCTTCTTTAGTTTTTCTCATGAGTGTCTTGTAGTTTTCAGAGTATAGGTCTTTCAGCTTCTTGGTTAGGTTTATTCCTTGTTGAGGCAACTGTAAATGGAGTTATTTTCCTGATTTCTCTTCTGCTAGTTCGTTGTTAGTGTATGGGAATGCAACAGATTTCTGTGTATTCATTTTGTGTCCTGCAGCTTTGCTGAATTCAGTTATTAGTTCTAGTAGTTTTTTGGGGGATTCTTTAGGGTTTTCTGTGTATAATATGTCATCTGAAAATAGTGACAGTTTAACTTCTTCCTCACCAGTTTGGATGCCTTTATCTCTTTGTGTTGTCTGATTGCCGTGGCTCCCTTGATATGTTTTTTTTTTTTAAACCTTCTTTGAGTAAGAAAGGAAACCTGTTTCTTCCTTTGAAATTAGGCTGAGTGCTCGGTAAGTACCTTATTGTCTTGCCTGCATTGGTTTGGATAATTTCTGCGTGGCTCTTAGAATATGGGGTTTGGATTCAAGGACCTTTGTATAATTTGGTTCAGGAAATATATCCTAGTCTTATAAAGTGTGTCAATAACTTCCTCGTTGGCTGTCAGGTACAGGAATTCTGGACTGGGAATGACCAATCCAGGGATGCCCTCTTCAAAGTTGGGAAAAGGGGAATACATGGAACGTGCTTCTTGTAATCTGAGGACCAGGGTAGCCCGTCTGGATCTGCATGGAACAGTGTGCACTGTCAGAATCCTCAGAGACATCCTATCACCTAGGAGTGACCTGCTCTCAGGAAAGGTAGTACCACCTCTCCAGACTGTAGCTGTGCTTATTTGTGAAATGGTGATAATAAGGCCCATTCCACAGGGCTCGTAAAAGTGCACCTATATCAGTAGTAGACCATAAAGGGGAGGGGTTATTGTTGCTGTCATTGTCATTATTAGGGCAGTGGACATTCTCAGGCTGACTTTCCAGAGTGAACTAACAGGACATGCACTGGAACACATAGCTCAGAAGGTATTGGGGTTTCTGGCAGGTTGAGGTCTGCTCTCGTTAGCCAGTTTCCTTGCTGCTGACCCCTCATCCCAGTGCCACCTGAAACCATCTCTGCTGCTGCTCTGGAGCATCTCCTTCCAGACACTTTGTATATTTGTTACTTTGGGGGATGGGGAGTTTGTCATGATTTCTGAGCTGATTTCTCTCTCTTTTTTTCTCTGGTAGGCGGGCAGGAAGACCTATGCCATGGTGTCCAGCTGCTCAACCAGCCATTCTCTGGCCTCAGAACTCATGGAGTCCAATGATGGGCATGAAGAGATCATTAAGGTAAGCTTAGTTCACCTCCACTTTTTCTCCCTACAGGCATGTAAGAGGGAGCAGCTTAATTTGCCAAAGGGAGCTTGTGGTTTGGTTAGGAAAAATCTGACCCATGATGTGGCTTCCCAGTCACCTCCTGGAAAGATCTTAGTTAACAACACTGCCAGTCGGTAGTGACTTTGGAGCAACCCAGCTGCGGGCATGGAGAAGGATGGGATGACCTTTCTAGGTGCCTATCTGTTGTCCATATTTAACTGTTGGAAGTTGTGGAGACAGGTGGGAGGTGTTTATGGGACTTATTTTATAAATTTAAATACTTCTGTTATTTTTTTTAAAAATAGCTTTTTTGAGATATAATTCATATATCATACAGTCGGCTCAGTTAAAGTGTAAAATTCAGTGGTTTATAGTCCATTCACAGAATTGTGCAGCCATCACCACTATTAATTCCAGAACATTTTTATTTATTCACTCCTTCCAGATCCTGGCAATCACCAATCTTATTTCTGTCTCTATGGATTTCCCTCTTCCAGACATTTCATATAAGTGGAATCATTCAACACGAGGCCTTTTGTGTCTGCCTTCTTTCACTTAGCATATTTTCAGGGTTCGGCCGTGTTGTAAATCATAAGTCAGTACTTATTCCTTTTAATGGTTAAATAATACTCTCTTAGATGCTACCCAGTCATCAACTGATGAATGTTTGGGTTGTTCCCACTTTCTGGCTTTTATGAATAATGTGGTATAAACATTCATATACAAATTTTTGTGTGAACATGTTTTCAATTCTCTTGGTATATACCTAGGAATGGAATTGCTAGGTTATATGGTGACTATAGTTAATCCTTTGAGAAACTACCAGACTTTTTTCTAAAGCATCTGCTCCATTTTATATTCCCACCAGCATGTATGAAAATTCCAGTTTCTCTACATCTTCACTACACTTGTTATTACTTGTTTGGTTTGTGTTTGTTTGTTTGTTTTTTGTTATAACCACCCTAATAGATGGGAAGTGGCATCTAGTTGTGGTTTTAATTTGCATCTTCCTAATGACATCTTACTGTATGCTTATTGCCCATTTGTGTATCTTCTTTGAAGAAATATTTATTCAAATCCTTGGCCCATTTAAAAATTCAATTAATTCTTCAGCAGTTAAATTTAATTATTGATATGTAAGGGTTCTTTGTATATTGTAGATACTTGATCCTTATCTGATATATAATTTGGAAATATTAAAAAAAATTTTTCCCATCTCATGGAGTTTTTTTCTTTTTTTAATGATGTCCTTTGAAACAGAAGTTTTTAATTTGGTGAAATCCAATTTACTTTTTTTTTCCTCTTGTCATTTATACTTTTGATGTTGTATCTAAGAGGGCTTTCCCTAACCCAGATCACAAATACTTATCCTTATATTTCTTCAAAGAGTTGTAGTTTTAGTTCTTATGAGTATGTCATGAACCATTTTGGGTGAATTCTTGTTGTGTATGATGTGAGGAACGGGTCCAGCTTCATTTGCATGTGGATGTACATTTTTACTAGCATCATTTATTGAAAAGACTGTTCTTTCCCCCATTGAATTGTCTTGGAATCCTTGTCAAAAATCAGTTGAGTGTATTATTTTTATATTATTATTGTTTCAGTCATATACCATGGATCTGTGTGTCTATCTTTATGCCACTCCCACACTATCTTATTATTGCTTTGTAGTAACTTGGTTCTTTGTCAAGATCATTTTAGCTATTTAGGGAACTTTGCACTTCCATGTGAATTTTAGGGTCAGTTTGTCAGTTTTTTCAAGGAAGCCAGCTTCGATTTTTATAGAAATTGTGCTGAATCTGTAGGTCGATTTGGGGAGTGTTGCCATCTTAATAATATTGTTTTGCAATCTACGAAAATGGATGTTTGTTCATTTTTTTAGTTCCTTTATTTCTTTCAACAATGTTCTGTAATTTTCAGAATACAAATTTTGAAATTTGTTAAATTTATTTCTAAGTATTTTTTTCTTTATGTTGTTATTACAAATAGAATTGTTTTCTTAATTTCATTTTTGGATTGTTCATTGATAGTGTATAGAGACACAGCTATTTTTTATATATTGATCTTGTATCTTACAACCTTGCTGAACTCATTTATTTGTTCTAAGAGTTTTTAGTGGATTCCTTAGGATAATCTATCTACATGATATGTCATCTGCAAATAGAGATAGTTTTACCTCTTCCTTTCCAGTCTGGATGCCTTTAATTAATTTCTTTTTCTTACTGAAAGTCGTTGCAAGGCCCTTGATTGTGTATCCTCTCATTTTACTATACACAGGTACTTTTTCAAAAAATAAAATTGTATTATACACTGTATTCTGCCATTTGCTTGCCTCTCCACTTTAATGGTGGTTTGTAACATTTGTTGTCCATAAATGTAAATGTCTAGCATTCTAATGGCTGCATAGTATTCTATTGTAGACATATCATAAGTTGGACATTTTGTATGTTTCCATTTTTTTAGACATAAATAATATTTTGCTGAACATACATGTTACTAAACTGTGTATTTCATAAGTAATAAGGAAATATTAATTGTAAAAGATCCAAACATGGTATACACAGAAAAATTTGTAGGTCTGTTTTACAATCCCCTTTCTATGTATTTGTGTTTGTGTGTGTGTGTGTGTGTGTGTGTGTGTGTTTATTCTAGCTTAGCTAAATTAATTTCATTAGGAAAATTTCTAAAAGTAGATTTGGTATGTCAAAGACTACTGAGTAGATTTATAGTTTTAAGTCTTCTGACCTGAAATTGCCACCCAGAAAGCTCATAATAACAGTTTATGCACCTGCCAGCAGTATATGAGACTGCTTGTATGGAATTAATTTAACTGGAGGTTTCTTAACTAAACAGTGTTGTCTTCTTTATTTCAGGTGTACTTGAAGGGGAGGTCTGGAGACAAGGTGATCCATGAAAAGAATATTAACCAGCTGAAGAGTGAAGTTCAGTATATCCAGGAGGTGGGTACCCTTTCCCTCTGTACAAATGACCTAAGTAATTTTTCTAAATCTCACATTTTTAGGGGCTCCCTTCTTTTGTGGGTTCTGATTTTCTCCTTTCTGCTCCCTTCATGTCTCCAAAGGGCCACCAAGTGCCCTCATGTATCGGATGTCATTTGGGACCCTTCCATTAATCAACCAAGCTATTAATCAACAAATACTTATTAAGCACCACGTGCCTAATGCTATCCCCCTGCCATCCTTTCTAACATTGCTAGCTCTGCACCCCTAACTTTTCCTTACCCTCACTCTGGCTCATGTTTTTCCTAGGCACTTGTTGCCACATAACATATTACATGTTTTACTTATTTGCCTTTTGTGTTGTCCCCCCAACTAGAATGTTAGCTCCTCCAGGGGCAGGAAGTGTGTTTATTTTATTGCTTGTGTAGCAGGAACTGGGCTGCAGCCCCACTTGACTAGGTCCTTTCTGCCCCCAGCCAGTGCTCAGGACAGTACTGACTCACAGGAGTACAAGTTGGGGACAGGCACAAAGGTGGGTGAGATAGTGTGCTGTCGTTCCGTATCCAAAGCTAAAGTTTCTTGCCCTGCCCTCCCCTCCCAGGCCAGGAACTGCCTACAGAAGCTCCGGGAGGATATAAGTAGCAAGCTTGACAGAGACCCCGGAGATTCTCTCCATGGACAGGACACACAGGTAATAGGAAACGGTCCAGGGTTGGGTCCCCACCAAGGAGGTGGGGTTGTGCCAGGCAGTCCCATTTGTGTGTCACCTAGTGGGTGCTGCATATGACGCCAGTGCCAGGAAGGGAGAGCATACAGGTGGTGCTAGCTTCTCTGAGCACTCACAAGCCTTGTTAGGGCTCCCCAGCAGATGAGCACTTGGCATTTACACATATCAGCTTGTATGTAAGTATACCTCCTGAAACACTGTACAAAAGTTGAATATATGTAAATAAAATGATCATTAGGTTGTTGGTGAAACCTCTTATCTATAAGGATTCTGTGATCAGTCTTCTTGTAATACAAAGTCTTTTAAAACAATCATCTTTAAATCCAAACTTCTCATAAATTGATCTTGCCTAATTTGAGTTGATACCTGTAGTGTAAATTGGAAGTCTTGGTCCTTTTCTGTTATTTATCTGTGTATATAACTACCTCTGCCCTGGAACTGGAAGCTCCTGGAGGTAGGTTTCACCCACCCAGCTCTGTCCCTACACCTAGCACAGGGTCTGGGATGCAGAAGTTCATTAGTGAATGCTTGTTATACTGAACTGCTTGGAGAAGCCTTCTTGGGGTGGACAATCCTGGGATCCTGCTTTACAGCTTTTCCAAAATTTGAGGATAGAAATGTCCTCAGGAGAGCAGAACTGTCTCCGCCATGAGTTTGCCCTCATTCTCCTTAGATTCTGAGTTGTATCTCCATTTGCTTTTGGTTTGGGTGGGGTAGTCTTTCACCACTGACCTCTGCCCTCATTCTCCTGAGGGAAACAGTGACCTAGCAGCTAGGGCCAGTGCAGTTCCTCTTTGGCCTGGGTGTGTTCTAGGCTTGTGTATCAGACTCCCCCGATTCATTTTGTTTTGGCTGAAAATAGGACTCTGACTTTCTGGCTGGTGGGAGGTGCTTTCACAGGTGACTAAGAGCCTAATGTCCTCAGAGACTGGCCCCAGAGCCCAGGCCCCTTGTTTGTAGGAACCAGCAGCCCTATGATGAGTAATCAGGCTTTGGGCTGGAAAGAATTGCAGCAAAGGCTGCTTCCCCTTTTGACTTATGCTTTGTCAAACCCTGTCTCTGGATCCCTGAGGGGCAAGGAAGACTGTTTGTGGCAGGCAGCTGCTTGTATTCTCTGGGCCATGGGGGCTGGGCCTGCATATATTCCAGTCTGCTGAAAGGCTTGTAGCCTGAGGTCTCCATCATCCTCTCTACAAGGCTTGAGCATTTCCTGTCAAGGTCGCACACGTTGCTCCATTACCTTTCCTTTCCATTTTCCAATAGAGCACTGGAAGTATTTTCTCTCCCCTTCTCTCCCCTCCCTTCCCTTCTCCTCTTTTCTTTCTTTCCCTCCCTCCCTTCCTCCCTCCCTCCTTCTCTCCTTCCTTTCCTTCCCTCCTTCCTTCCTTCCTTCCTTCCTTCCCTCCTTCCCTCCCTCCCTCCTTCCCTCCTTCCCTCCTTCCCTCCTTCCCTCCCTCCCTACCTCCTTCCCTCCTCCCTCCTTCCCTCCTCCCTCCTTCCCTCCTTCCCTCCTTCCCTCCCTCCTTCCCTCCTTCCCTCCCTCCCTACCTCCCTGCCTCCTTCCTTCCTTCCCTCCTTCCCTCCTCCCTCCTTCCCTCCTTCCTTCCTTCCTTCCTTCCTTCCTTCCTTCCTTCCTTCCTTCCTTCCTTCCTTCCCTCCCTCCCTCCTTCCTTCCCTCCTTCCTTCCCTCCTTCTTTCCTTCCTTCCTTCCTTCCTTCCTTCCTTCCTTCCTTCCTTCCTTCCTTCCTTCCCTCCCTCCCTCCCTCCTTCCTTCCTTCCCTCCCTCCCTCCCTCCTTCCTTCCTTCCCTCCCTCCTTTCCTCCTTTCCAAGATTTGAGATCTTAGGAGAATAATGTTCAAAGTTGGTTATTTGGGACTCTTAAGTACCAATTTTATTTTTCTTTGAACAGGTGATGTTAGAAAAGCCAAATGTCTTTAGTCAAAGTCCCACAACCCTATATAGCAGCCCACCTGAGGTAGGTAACAGGGAAACAATGCTAATTACTGCTTAGCCAGGAGGCAAGACAGCCTCCTCCCTGGTCCCATTTTTTTCTCTCTCACTAAATATAAGAGTAATACTTGCTGTAAGAATTCAGTTTGAAAAAAACACTCAAACAGTGGAGAAACACAGAGAGCGGCAGTTCCTCCGCCATTCCCACCCCTGGGTGTGCCCACTGTCAGCACGCTGGAGCAGGTGGGCTCTTTCCGAGCAGCATTTCTCAGCCTTCACTGACCGCTGGCCTTGGGAGCTTCTGAGGATGGGATTACCGTGAGCCACCCCTAGAGACTGTAATCGTTCTCAGATGTGGCTGCAGCACTGCAACTTTTAAAAGCTCTTTGGGTGATTCTAAGGTTTAGCCAAACTACCAGTATTTAGAGTGTTTTCTTATACACAGGCAACCATTTTTAAATACCAGATGTATGTATATGTAATATGTACAGATTATAAATATGTTACTCCTTGCTTGCTTTTTAGACTTCTTTCCATGTTAGTACATGCAGATCTACCTCATTTTTTGAATAATGTATATTTCCTTCTGTGGGTGTCCTTTTTAAAAAAAATTGTCTCTAGCTTATTGAGGTATAATTGATAAACATGGCTGTACTTTTTACAAAATGACATTTGTTATTACATTTTTCCGTGATTATATAATAATAGAAGACATGATTCTTATAGAAAATTTGAGGAATTCAGACACAGAAAAGTAAAAGAAGAAAAAATGTCAATTGTGGTCTATGCAGATTAAAAACAGCTTGGTGAAATTTCCTTTGTCTCTCCACAAATATGTATTTACCATACTGAGATTATACTATGTGTAGCATTTTTTTGTATTTGTTTTTTTATTTGGGTGGGTATGTTTCTGGATTGGGTTTTTTGATCCTCTTGTGCAGGATTGAAGCAGCCCTACCCATTGGTTCAGGGCACATTGTTATCATTGATCCCGTAAAGTCCTTTCACTGGTTTCCTTTGGGTTTTGTTTTTTGTTTTTTTTTTTGCCTGTCCTGTCCCTCACTGAAAAGTTCTCATTCTAACATATTCAATATACAATTTAAATATGCCTTTTAAATTTGTTCAATTTTCATAATTAACTTGTGCTATATATCTATTTTTTCCTTTTTTATCCCACACCATGTTTTTAGGATCTGTGTTGCTGTGTTAAAATCTTGTTTGTTGTTTCTGACTCCTAGATGTCATTTTATAGCTCCCTTTTTTCTCTTCACACTGTATCATAAAAATTTTACATGTCATTAGATACCCTTATGAAAATACCATTTGAAATGAACACATACTAGTTATGCTGCAGGAGCCTTTTAAATCATTCTCACCTGCCCAGCAGCTTAGGTGCAGACCCTGCAGAACTGACCTGATAACTAACTGGCAGCTAGATTTGGAGTATTGTGATTCTGGCTGCACACTTTCAATGGGCAGTTTCCCTTCCCCCAAACCTCCATATTTGGCAATCATGCTGCTGGCAACACGTTTTAGTAATGACTGGTGTTACTTGTTTGGCCTCTTTCTTCTCAAAAACCCCAAGTGCTACCAGATAATATCTTACTTATTTCTGAGGTAGCCTGTAAGGCAGGGCATGGTGAGCAGTCTCCTCACGGCCTCACAGAGGAGAAATGAGGCCCACAAGACTCAGTAATGACGCAGTGCCTGGGAGCTAGTGCTCTTCCTCCCACTGGGAGCTCTGTGCTCCAGCTGGAAGGCGCTGCTGCTTCTCACTGGGCAAGACAGGGAAAGGTTTTCTATCAGACTCCCAGGGAGCTGGTGACTGAAGTGTCTGGTGCTGGGTGGCAGAGATGGGGGCAAGACCCTACATGCCAGCTCACCCTACCCACCAACCCACGATCGGCTGTGCAGGGGCAAGCCTCAGAGGAGCCTTGATGACACAGCCTTTCCCTACAACAGGTCAGATTCCTGGGCTCCTTGGGCACTTTTGCCCTGACCCTGCCCATCCATCAGTAACTCTTTATTTGCTGACCTCTGAGCTAGGTGCAGAGAACAACAGAAGGAAGGTGTGCCTTTGGGGTGCGCCCCTCCTGATGGGTGTGGCACGGTCCCTGCCCTTGGGGAACCATAGTCCAAAGGGGAACTGGCTCCCTGGTCTCAGGGAGCTCTAGTCTGATGGAAGAAGGACACACACAAGGAAGGCATAAACATACCTGTTAATCAGTCAGTTAATATATGTATACAAATTACCGAGTGTGTCCTAAAATAATCATGTGCTTTGAGACTAGCTGAGTTTTTATGGTTTTGAAGAGAGTGTATAAATAATTCAGAACTCCCGGGTGCCTAAGAACTAAATCTCCCCTCTTGTAGTATGAATTCTTTTGTGAGCGTGGTCAGGATAAGATGTTCTAAACAAGTGTGTGTTGTAGGAGGACCTTTTTTTTAACCAAGTCCCAAACAGTGGCTTCACCCGCCTTCCCTGCTCCGGCTGTAGGTAGACGCCTCCGCAGATGGGGATGTTGAGAGCCTAAGGAAGACTGTGCGGGACTTGCTTGGTAAGCTGCAGGAGGCTGAGTGGCAGCGCCAGTCAGACCGTACGAATTTTGAGGTGAGATTGGGATCTGGGGAGAAGGTGCCCCAAGGGCTGGGTCACTGGATTCGGGTGCCAGTGACTTTGCATGGACTTCATGTTTTTCTGGCTGGGTGCCACCAACTGGAAAGGCTCGGCTCTGAGGCCGAGGGGCCCTTCCTGTCTGCTTTTCTGTTTCCTGGATATTTACAGTTTTTGCTGCCTAAGGCTGACCCACAGTTCTCAGATCAGCTCTTGATTCTCTGCTGTGCTAAGGTTGAATGGTGGTGTTGGTCTTGTAATTCAGAAGTTGTTTCTGTAAGTACCATGATCAGAATTACTGGGCTCTAGGTACCATGTAGGCAAGGACTGTTGCTGTCAAGTTCACCACTCTATCCCCAAGTATCTGGCACAATACCTTTTGTAAGGTGGGAACCTCTTAAGTGTGGATTGGGTGAGTGGATAAATCAGTATGGTTGTAGAAAGAGCTGTGCCCATGGACTTAGATCAAGTCTTGGCTTTATAAGCAGAGCTTTGTGTTCTTCAATGAGTGTGTCAATTATTGTTATAAAAATAATACAGGACTACAGAAGATTAAAAAATTATATTAGTCTATAGAGACAGTGAAAGCCCCCCACTATTAACAGTGTCTGGAAATACTTTCTAGACAATTCTCTGAGTATAAAATGAGGTACACTGGGCAGTTTTTCTAACTACTCTGTGTGGGACAGTTATCTGCTATTATTCACCCACATGTAAAGTATTTATGTCATATATATGTAATGATTGGATTATGCCCTGCCCAAGCATGCTGGGATTTGGTAGAGAGAGGAAGGCCAGTCTGAACTCTTCTTTTTCATGGGACTAAGAGAGAATTTTTGAGAAGAACATCGAAGGTGAGGAAGAAGTACACTGAGAATGACCAACTGCCTTGAGAGTAGGTGAAGCAGTATTTGAGCAAGTAATTTCACCTTTCTAATTTCAACTTTTGTGAAAAGGGGTCATGAACTCCACCTCACAAGTTTGGTGTATGGATTGAGTGAGGTGTTATGTGTAAATATATTTAATACTCTAGAGAGTTTAGAAATACAAGATATGCTACCTTTTCCTTAGTGATCAATTTAACAAGTGGGTTTTCCTATCCTAAATTGTCTGGACTTAGGGTAATACTTAGTCTGGTGTGAACAGGTTTTCAGTAAAAGAGTTTGCTACATCTATTTTGGACTGCACAATTTGGATAATTTGTTTGGCAGTGTACCAGTTTGGTGACCAGCTGTTTCCCAGCTTTTTGGAGCAGAACAGGAAGAAGCAGAGGTTAAGGCTGTAGCATGGAACAGATTGTGAATTTTGGAAAGGCATTACTTCATAGTGCCTCTCAATGTAGAACTAGGTTGGTTTTGGCTACAAATGGAGGGTTCTGCTAGCCCTGGGTTTCAAAGCTTGAGCAAAGTGTCCTGAGTAAAAGCCTGAAAGCTAGAAAGTCCCTGACAGCTGTAGCCACATGCCTGTGGTTTCTTGGAAGAGGCGATCCTTTGGCCCCCATGGCATGTGGCACCAACCTGCAATAGGAGGTGCTCTGTGGGTTGTTCCCACTGGGGGGGTAGGTTGGCATATCCTTTTATGACTAAGAGGTTCCTTTAGGACAGGGGTGGCTGGAGCTACAGGAACAGATGTGGCAGGGGAGTGTGGTTTTTTTCCCCTTTATGATTCTACAGCAGGGTGTGAAGATCAGTCTGTGACCTGTTAATATTCTCCACGCACACATCAGCCTGGGTGCATTATTTATGTACAGAAATGAGAGGCCTTGTTTTTATGTTCCTGCCCATGAGGCTGGCCTGTTACAGGCTAATATGAGAGATTTAAAGGCTTTTCTCAATCTTTACTAGTGAATTAGAATCTCTAGTCTACTTTTCTGAACCTGGAAGTAGGAAGGGCAAGATTGTCAGTACCATGAAAACCACCTGCCATTAAGCATGGGTTTTCCGTGCTGCTGGCTATTTTCTGTCCCAAGGATTTGCAGTGAGTTTGCTCTGGATGGGGCTGGTGTGCAGATGGACACGTCCTTTCACACATCATCCTGTGCTTTGCTTTTACCTCCATGATTGTGACTTTGGGAGGAGCTGGACAAACTGGCTGCTGTTCCCAGGGCTGTTTAGGCTTCCCAGAAAATACCTGGATTCTTTTTAAGTCAGTGTGGGGTAACTAGGAAGCATTGAAATGGATGATGAAGTAACTGGCTTCCAGCACTGGCTCTGTAATTGAATAGCTGTGTAACCTTGAATAGGTCAGTTGACCTTTAATTGTGAAAGGAGAGGGCTAGACTAGATGAACACTAATTCCATTCATAAAGTTATCGAGCAGTGACTGTGTGCCAGGTACTGTGCTGGGCTCTGGTTATGTAATGGTGCTCAAGGTCTCTGCCATCATGAAGCTGATAGTCTACTGGGGGTGCACACGAGTGACTGGGCAAAACCCCCTCAGTGCTGTAAGAGGAAAGGGCTATGTGCCCTCTGTGGCACACAACAGGGCTCCTCACCTGGGCTTGGAGCTCCCTGGGAAAAGGAGTATCTAAGCGAGACCTGAAGGAAAATTAAGAGTTGTCAAAATGCATGTGGGAGGAAAGGAGGCAAGTTCTTACTTTTCTTTTTTATTTTAAAGTTCTGCTTCTATCCTTTCCAAATTGGCTTATCATCTTTGAAAAAGAGCAAATTCTTCCTTGTGCTTAGTAGCCCTTCCAGATGCCATTTGGCCTTTGTATGCAGGCTGCAATATTGCTTGAAGTGAGAGTGAGGAAGAGTGGGGGGCCAGAAGGAAGAACATGGAGATGTTCTCCTCTGGATGCTTTGTGTTTGCGTCAGTAGGAAAGCCACACTGGGCTCAGCTGGAGTGGCATTGGAGGGCTGGTGGGAATAGTAAAGAAGTCAGCCATCTGGAGAGTGGTCTTACGGGTTCCAGTGTCACTCCAAAGTAGAGCTCAATCAACCATGGGCCAATTAACCCTGAAAACGGAGTTAACCTGCTAGTCTCACTGGTGGTCCTAGAGTAGCGGAGGATGGTGGTGTGTTTATCAGCTGCCTCCCCTCACCCATCACTGCACCCAGAGTGCTGGGTTTTGTTTTAAGGTCTTTATCCACGTTTGCTCTCCCTGGCCCAGTCATCTCCACTTCACACATCCCCTTCCTGTGTCATAGGTCACACTGAGCCAGTACCAGAGAGAAGCAGAACAGAGTCACGTGGCTCTTCAGAGAACAGAGGGCAGAGTGGAGCAGAAAGATGCTGAAGTTGGGGAGCTGCAGAGGCGCTTGCTAGGCATGCAGATGGTAATTGCTGGGGTCTTGCTTTTCAGTACCTGGATGCTCAGGCCGGAGGGTGTTCTGGGACTGGCTGAGCCTTGCCTTCTCCTAGCAGCTCCAGGAAATGACACTTCACAGCTTCACCTGGCAAATACCTCTCAGTACCTTTTAGCCTTTAAGGATCCAGGTCTTTCCCAACTAACTTCAGCCTTCACTGACTGGAGTTGAACCCATTTCCATTTTAGTCCGACTCTTGCATAACTGCCCATTATGGGCTTTGGCAGGCTGTAAGATTCCACTCAGCCTGGTTTCTTGGGGATTGACATCTGGCAGGTGGGCCTGGATAACACAGGGCCAGGCTCTCCCTCGGATAGCTGGGTGAGGCTGGGAAATATCTGTGTGCTGAGGGTGGGAAGGGTTCTCCCAGACAGTGGGGGGTGCCACATCAAACCTGCTGGGCCTGCTGCTCCTTATCAGCCACCCCAGGCTCAGTAGGGGCTGAGCCCCAGCCTAGTGCCCATCTCTCTCCTGTAGAAACAAGTGCCATCTCCTCATCTGAGGTTTTCTTTCCTTTGGCCTATCCAGGAACAGCAGGCCTTACTGGTGAAGGTCAGAGAAGGGGAGACAGCCCTGGAGGAACTCCAGAGTGAGAATGCTGACTGCAGAGCAGAACAAGAAAAGTAAGGGCCCTTGTGAGTTGAGGGGCAGGGAGTGAGGCAGGCCATGCAGCCTGCAGCTCACGTGTGGCCACACTGGAGAGGTAGCTGGCACTGATGTCAGATCTTCCAGCTCTGACTCACAGTGAGCCTGCTCATGGAGGGCCCCACCCAGGGAGATGCTGTTTGGGAGGCTGCCATCTCTGGATAGCTCATATTCCATAGAGCAATAACCTAAAGAAGAAGCTTTTAAGGTTTCAGAGGTAAGGTCAAGTGAGAGCTGGTGACACATCTGCTGTTGTAGCACATTGCTACACAAGTTGTTACCCTGCTTGTATATGTGGTACTGTGACAGCAGAGTGTCCTCACCCCAAACCAAAAGCCAACTGGAAAGTGTTTGAGGGTAAAATCAAATAACTTCCCCACAAGTTGTGCTGACAGAAAAATACAATGTGCAGCTTTGTGAAGAGATACTGAACTTGCTGTCACTTGGAGTGACTCAGACTGGGAACCACCTGTCAGCAGGGTCATTCAGATCTCTGGGATCCTTTCTACTCCAAGGCTAGAGAGTTTTTCAAACTCCCTCTTATCAGAGGGAACCAGAGGCCCCAGATCAGTGAGCAAATATCAGGCCATTCTGGACCTTCAAGAATTTGGAAATTCTTTATATTATTGGCAGTTAAATAAGGTCTCAAATGGTAAATCAAATTTATCATCACCACATTGGGTCTGATCTGTTGTATAAGTTGGACCTTTTTAAGTTCAACTGGCATCACCCAGAAGGCCTTCTAAGAACTACCAAGATCATGAGGCACAGTCCTTCCCTTCTTGGACCCCTCAGTTGGCTCTGGACATTTCCTCTCTTTTGGGATAACCTTGATTTAGGCATATCTGCCATACTATTGCAGGCCCTTTCTCTCAACTTCATAGCAGAATTGCTTTACATCACTCAGCATACCCACTTCCTCCATAGTGGAGGTGCTCATGGGCAGGTGACTGATAGAGGAGGTAGCAGGTGAAACGAAGACCAGATAATTAAAAACGGAGGCTTGGAAGTGGCAAGTTATAGCTATGCACCATAAATGCTGATTTTCTAAATAAAAGAAGAGAAATAGGGCATTGGAGAACTCAGGGGACTTAGAATGTTTGAAGTTTAGGAAGGATATTGGGGGGCTCAGATCGTATTGTATCCCACCCTCACCTTCACCTGGAGCAATGCCCACCTTCTAGCAATGGACACTTGTCTGCTTCCTTTGGCAGAACTGGAGAACAATGGGTATGAGCAATTCTTCAGAGGAGGTCTGAATGCCTTGACACTTTTCCCAGTCACCTGACCTTAGGTGATCTTGGCCCAGGTTGCTTAGAAGGTGCAGAGGAAGCATCAGTCTCTGGGAATCCAGAGACTAACAGACTTGTGAAGAGGCTTTGAGGATCCTCAGATCTTACCTCCTTCTTGATATAAATTCCCTGCCAATAGCGTGATGGTGTTGGGTATCATAATGCCAGCTCCTACTTGAATGGAAGTACAAGGAGCTCATTATTCATGTGATAGTCTACTTTCTGATGATTTTAGTACTGAGAAAGTCTTTCCCATGTTAGCAAAAGAACCACTTCCTTGGAACATATATCTGTTGGTTCTGGTCTTATTCTCTAGTCCTATCCAGAACAACTTACCCCTTCTGACCTTCCTGAGCCTCTGTTCCCTCATTTGGACTAAATGATTTCTAGTGATGCTTCCGATGTGATGTTCTAAGGGCAGACCACTGGGGAATCAGGCAGAGGGAGTCATACCTGATAGAGCCTAAGGCTCTTCCTGTGACTGGGTAGAGAAAGCATCTCTTCACCTTGCCTCAGCCTTCTGGTCTTAATCCTCAGGGCTGCTAACCTGGAAAAGGAAGTGGCTGGCTTGCGAGAGAAGATCCACCATTTGGATGACATGCTTAAGAGCCAGCAGCGGAAAGTCCGGCAAATGATAGAGCAGGTAAGCAGGGTCGGATCTGGCCCTGCTTTGGGTCACCACCTCTGGAAGTCCCTTTGTTAGTCTAAACCTATTTTTATGCCAAGTCTTTGCTTTTATTATTTATTCTTCTGGGGAACTTGGCTTATATTTCTGAGTGTCCCATAAAACATCTGTGGTTCCCACTGCTGGGTTTGGATGATTGGGATTCGCTTTTCTCCCATCTTTCCCCTAAATCTGTGGTCATTTGCCTTCTGCTTTCCAATGGAAAATGAAGGAAAAGGTTAGTCTCTCTTACATTAACATTTATCAGAGTGCTGGTAAATGAGTAAATAAGTGACCATAACTCACTTATCTGTGTGCAGGTTATCAACCATTTTACCTCATGGCAGATATTCTGCCTTCTCCCACCTGAACTTTAGGGTAGCATGTTCAGGATTTGCTGACTTGTAGAACTGTTTTGAGAACTTAAGACCTTAAACTTGGAAGGGCATATTTTTTAACTTTTTGCATTTCAGCTCTGTGAGGACTGACTTTTTCCTGGTTTGTTTATTGCTGTTTCCCATTGTGTAGAATAGAGCCTGTCATATAGTATGCACTCAAGAAATATTTCCTGAATGAGTAAATAATTTGTATCTCCCAAATTCAAGTGGAATGATTTTTGAATTATCCATTATTTTGGATTATCAGGGTGCTGTTTTCCCCACACCTGGGATAATCAAGAGTTTAATATTGACTGAAACAAAGTTTTAATAGAGAAGCTAAGCAAGTGAGAGGTGCAAACCTCTGCCTTTTGTCTGTGCTGGCTTCCCTGGCAGCAGGGCACAATTTGGTAATGTGTAATGAGGCATTTCAAAATGAGCTCCAGTGTCTCCCACATCTTTGCAGCTCCAGAATTCAAAAACTGTGATCCAGTCAAAGGATACCACCATCCAGGAGCTCAAGGAGAAAATTGCCTACCTGGAAGCAGAGGTGTGTGTGCTGGGAAGCCCTGGGAAAGGAGCAGGCTTTTAAAGGGAAGATTGGACATAAGGGAGGGAGAGGTTCTAGAGGGAGCCTTGGTCCTGTCTAGCTGCTGCTTATAAGTGAGTGTCTGGGATGGTTGGTTAATCTTCGTTTAAGGTGAGCAAATGTTTTTTTTGAGAACTTTCAGGGAGTTGCTAACAATGGAAAGACCTTTCCGCACTCTGAAGGAATATATCATCCTGGTGCAAGCCCCATGCCATGGCAGCATGGAGGCGTCCCTTCATTCTGATATGTGGGCTTAGCAGAGGAGCTGACAGTGGAGCTGGGCTTCGAAGGAGGAGGCATTCTGTAGGTGGAGTCTTCTCCATGGCTAAGGTGATAGGCTCAGTTAGCTAACAATTTCTTCTTAGTGTAACTTCCAACCTTCCTCAGAGCTCTCCCTGTCCATTGACTATCTGAAGACTGCTTTGTACCTACTATGTGAAGATCCCTTGTAGTGGGGGAGATAAAAAGAAGTGGGAAACAGGGTTGTTTATCTCCAGGAGTTTGCAGTCTAAATTTAGAGAGAAAATGCATTAAAAGAAAAAAAGAAGACCTAAGAATACTTTATAAAAAAGAATGTCAACAAAGGCAAGTGGCAAGTGAGTATCTCCACTGACTGCAAGAAATTTTATACATGAAGTATATAGAGAGGATATACAGGAAATTATCAGTGTTGTACAGAATTATTGAGAAAACAGATCCTCTGGAAAGGAAGCTGGGGCAAGTACTGGAGGAGGAGAGCAATCAGGAATGGTGGAGATGGGAGGAGAGGACATCCTGGGGGTGGCACATGTTAGGGGTGGGGATGACAGCAGCATAAACAGGTGGAGAGACCAAGAATTGAGCCAGTTAAATGTAACAAACGGCAAACTAATTCTAATCTCATAATTATATTATAGAATTTAGAGATGCATGACCGTATGGAACACCTGATAGAAAAACAAATCAGTCATGGCAACTTCAGCACCCAGACCTGGGCCAAGACAGAGAACCCGGGCAGGTCAGTGAGTATGCATGGAGTGGGGCTCCGCGAGGAAGAGAAGGAAACAGCTATGGAAAAAAACTTACTGCTAAGAGAGGGGCAAAGCTCTTTTAAGTCTAATTTTATTCTCTCAGTATCTAATCTGGCCCAGTCTCCACCTGCATAATTTTCCAACTGGGTTAGAGTGGAGCCTGATACCACACAACCCCGAGGAGGCCCATGAACAGCTATTAGAGGTGTATGAACCCCCTGAAATTGTGTGCAAAAACTGTGAATGTGTAATAAGTGCATATTTCTAGGGAGAGGGCCTTTTGTAACCCAGAGCTTCATAAAAAAGGTCTAATACTTTGCAAAAATCCAGAATACAGCTCTGCCCACTTCTCAGTTGTTTAACTGCCCTTCTCTTTTCATCACCTCTACCACCAAAGTACCTCTTCCCTAATCGTCTCTTAAGTGTCCCTGACAAGCACTGTTTCAAAGCATTAGAACCAAGAGGTCAGGTGGCACTAAGGATACAATTCCAGAGGCAAACGTGGAGGGGCGGCTCTGTGAAGGGTGGGCAACCACGGTGCACTCAAGTGTTTCTAACTTTCTTTTCAGCATTAGGATAGCCAAGCCCCCCAGCCCTAAGCCCATGCCTCTCATCCGAGTGGTGGAAACATGAGCTGAAGGAGAGGGACGTCGCCGTTTGCTGCTGCCTCTCGCCTGTGGAGGAGCCCGCCTCCCCTGGAGGCTGTCAGCACCGACTTGATTTCCTTACCCATCCCTGGCTGCACTCGGGGCTTGGGGCCCATGTGTCGTCGCTTCCAAACTCCTGTCCTCTGTGTGCTGGGTGGATGGAGGACGAGCACCTCCCCTGGACGCTGTAGCCTTGTTGGGGGTGTTGTCCTGTGGGCAGGAGCCAGGGCAGTATCCTTATTCTCATAGTAGTTTTCTCTGTAGCAGAGCCCCCCTCCTGTTACAGCCTGGAGTTCAGCGGCCCCAGAATCCAGGCCCTCATCGGGTTGGGAGAGATGACGAGATGTGTCTCAGCCCTAGAAGCTGGAGGCACAGGTGTCCACAGTGATTGAAGAATGTCCTGGGGGAGCAGAGTTCCTTCCACAAACACAGCTCAGTTCTTAGCAGCACATTTTGTTTTTCTACTTGCTTCACCCTCAGCCCATGCTGACCCGGACCTCCTACTGATAGGACAGTGGGACCACCTGTCACGGCCTGGTCAGAGTCAGTGAGCCTCAATTTGGACTGGCCAGCTCTGTCTGTCAAGGGAATGTACAATCAGGGAGTAGCTTTTAGTAGAAAGATTTTGTTGGGCCACAGACAGTTATGTGTGACCTCTCTGCTGTGAAGACTTCCAGGATCTCTTAGGGTTTTCCCCTGAGATGCAATGCAAGGTTCACCTCAATTTTCTTGACTCAGAACCTAAAAACTCTTTTCACTGGGTTACATCCATCTCGGTGAAACTCTCATTGTATTTATTTTGCTAAGTTATTGGTGTTTTTGCTTGTATCTCACAACTGAATTAATACCGGAGTTCTACAACCTTCTCTCAGTGTTTGGATTTGCTTTATACTGGGAAAAGTGTATTCCCACTAGACTGGTTGACTTCAGAAGTAAACCTTTTTTTTTTTTCTTTCCTCTATCTGCTTCTTTCCTTTCCTCCTCCACCTCCTCCAAACCTGATCTGTACCTCTGGAAGGTACAGATGCCCTGAGGCATTGGGTCTGAGTGTATAAGGTTTGGAGGAAGAGGATAATCAAGAATCTTTTGGGGAGGGATGGGATTCTTCCCCTAAATCCTCTGCACCCCTCTGCTCCATAGTGATCTGCTATCCTGGATCTGGATGACCTTGCCACTAATCATATTTTCTTCAGGGCTCTGTCTGCAGCCTCAAGAAGGAGATAAGCATCAGAATGTGATACTACAGGACACAGAAAAATAAAAAATAAATATGGATTAAGTCTTTAGGTTCTACTTGGCTCAAAACCATAAGGTTTAAGTCTGTGTGTTTCTGTGTATGAGGACTGGACTCATGTGCTGGCTCTCTCCATGATGGTGTACTGGTGGCCTTCATTCCGTCTTCTTATCTGTAAAATAAGAAGGTCAGACCAGATCATCTCCACGGACCCTTTCAGTTCAGATATTTTTTCCTGTGGCATGTTCTTTGTGTGGTGAATTTAATAAATTATGTTAATGTGTCCCTTTGAGTTCCTGGCCTGGGTTTTTTTCCCCCTACCTTTCAGGAAGGATGAAAGAACATAATTTTAGTGCCTCTTGAAGATGGGCACTTTATTGTCCACATCTGGAAACTGTGGCCCAGACATTCCAAACACTGTGATATGCGGACTTTGTGGCATTCACAAGAATTAGAATGTCCCTCTTAAGCAGCTCTGCTCCATGGTCTGAGTCCACATTGTAGGAGGTGGCCCCTAACTTTGACCCTGTCAGGGGTTGTGGCTTTATAGGACCTCTAAGCTTGACCAGTGTGTGTCCTCACCTGGAAGAGAACTGCCAGAGGGAAGGGTCCTGGAATCACTCAGGAAACCAACCAATCAGCACTGGAGTCAGGTGAGCAACTCCGTGTCCTCGGTAGAAATGAAAAGCACTTTGGAAATGCTGACTGCAGCTGTTTAAGGGTTTAGTTTTTGGCTATCTCTAGGCATCATTCAGTTAGTTCAATGGTCTTTATTTTCATTTTTGCCAAGAATGCAGCTGATGGTGGGGCCCACATGGACATAGTGAACTTACATGAATCTTTTCTGTACCAAAGAAACTAGAAGTGCAACCCCCTTCATCCCTGGTCATTTCCTTCTAGTTCTCCTTTCTCCTTCCACTGAAAGAATGTAAATTTTTCTCTATGACTTTTCTTCCGTCCTCTGTTTTGTCAGCTAATTCACATCCAGGTTTCAGAATGTATTGGAAACCACCTTCCATTCCAGACCTGGGTTTGTCTTCTGACAGTCTGTGGTTCTCTTCTTTCTCTGGCAGTCTTGCTTGGCATGGATATATCTAGACTGTGCTTGTTCTCAGAATATTAAGAAGGTGAAAGCAGGGTGGGGTTGCCTAAGGTGCTAAGAAGACTTGCAAGGCTGGAGGAAGACAGGAGTGAGTATACTGCCATACAGCAAAGGGAGACCTGGGTCTCGAGGGCTTGGTGAGGGCAGGGGGTGGTAAGTAGAGATTTGAGTTGGGAGATGATGAAGTGGTCTTGAGACTAGAACCAGATCTCTAAGAGATTTCTTGGACAAAGAAGTGCGTTCGGTGGATGTTTGCCAGTGTCTGGTTGTATTCCCACTGAAAGGAGCAGGGGCTTGCCACAGAGGCTAAGGAGGGTCGATGGGAAGAGAACATAGTCAAAGGGAAGGTAATTTATATTTTGGCAATCTTTTCAATTAGACATGGAGAATGGGGACTGGAGGAGAATGAGACAGAGCCAGAACCTGAGAAAGGGTATGGTAAGTAAGCTGTTCCTGACTGCAGCTGCCTGTTTATCGCCTTTGTGTATCATCTGTAAGCCAGCTCGTCTGTGCTTGAATATTTTGTGGAGGGAAGATTGAGTCTGAGTCCCTGGGATTTTTGCCATGAAGGTCTGTTGCATTGAGCTGAGTGTTGCGAGCTGCCCAGACACGCAGCCATCATCAACAGCCTCCTGTAAACGTGAAGCATCAGCCCCAGTGTGGGAAAGAACCTGCAGGAGCACTGTGCCTGGACAGCTGCCCCCGCCTTCACTCCTCTTCATTTGTCCCCTTCTCTGAACAGAAAGCCTTGATGGGGACATAGCATTTCAACCAAATGGTGCATTGGAACTTTTTTAAAAGTTAAGTTTCTAAAGCCAAAAATTGCTCATTTTAATCTCTATTTAAAAGAACCTTTCACTATGAAGTGTTCCAAGATTTACTCTGGAAGGATACTTTGACATGACACTTAGAGCTTAAAGCAAACTTTGAGGAGGGTAATAATGTCCCTTGGGATAGAAAAGCAGGTTTTCCTCTTTAATCAGCTCTTCAATATGTATTGCTGTTTTTTGTGGGGCCTCTAATCATCTCCTGGGCTCCCTCATTCTCAGAGCCAAGCATTGCAGAACTTGGGCCTGATGTTGTTTAAGCTCTAACCCAACAGCAGATGTGAGCCTGGGGCCCATGGCCTCTTTTCCGTGCTTCATTAGAATTCTAGCTTTGCAAGAAATTGTCCCATTTCTAAGCACCATGGCCTTGAAACTCAAAGTTGGAGACCTAAATATTCTCTAGCTCCTCTTTCTCTAAGGAAAATCCTTATCCAGGCTGAGAATAAAGGAGATGTTTTTTAAAGGACAGTAATTTCTGGCTCCACGTGATCTGTGGGTTGGCAGTGAGACTTACTTTGAACTCTAAAATGTGTGTGGCCTTTCTGCTGGAATCTCTTTTCCCCTGGAGCCCTCTAGGACATGAGATTGAGGGTAGATGATGGCAGGATAATTAGTTTTCCCGGCAGGGTGTTGGTCACCAAGTCTTAGACTGCGGGCTCTCAGACAGCAAAGGGGAAGAAAGTCATTTGTTCTCATGACTTAATCTGTCAGTTGAGTGTTGATTACATACCTAGGCGTTTCCTCCCCCTCACTAGTGTCCTGGGACCAAACGCTCATATGTCTGCAGGAGTATGGGGACCCTTATATCTGTTTTCTATCTGTCTATATGTGTATGTGAACTGGACTGCTGTGTACAATATATTATTGTGGAAAAAATGGAAAAACATTGGTGTTGAGGAATAACTTGGTTTGCCGCCTGTGTTTCCCCTGTACTTGTGCAGGACACTTTGCTTTGGTCACCAAGTGTGTGGAGAATTTTCTCCACATCAGCCAACTCTATGACACCAGCTGGGTGTCTACAATTTAACTCTATTTTGACACTATCTAGAGAGAGTGTCAAATCCGACACGCTAAGGGCTGTCCCACAGGACTGCTGTCATCCCACTTCAGACTCACATCACAGGTACCCCAGGTCACCCACGACTTCTGTCCATCTTGGATACAAATCGGAGGTTCCCATGAGCCCCTCCTTAGGTTCCATTAATTTGTTAGAGTGGCTCACAGAACTCAGGGAAACACTTATTTTTACCCGTTTAGTAAAGGATATGATAAAGGTCACGGATGAACAGCCAGATGAAGAGATATAAAGGTCTGGGAGGGTCCTGAGCCCAAGAGCTTCTGTCCCTGTGGAGTTGGAGTGTGTGACCCTCCCAGTGTGGATGTTCATGTGCTTGGAAGCCCTTCAAACCCCATGTGATTGGGATCATATGAAGGCTTTGTCAGGTGGAATTTCAATAAGCTCTACTTCATTTTTCAATTAACTGCTCTCTCTGAAGGTGGGTGGGAGCTGAAAATCCAAAGCTTCTAATCATGGCTTGCTCTTACTAATTACCAGCCCCCATCGAACAGCCATCCTACAGCTCACCCAGAGACGCCTCATTAGAACAAAAGATGCTCCTAGTACCCTTATCACTTGGGAATTTACAAAGGTTTCAGGAACCTTGGTCAGGAACTGGGGTCAAAGACCAAATATTAGAACAAAAGATGTTCCTAGTGCTGTCATCACTTAGGAAATTAGAAGGGTTTTAGAAGCTCTGCCAGAAACTGGGCAGAGACTGACATGTTTTTTTCTATTACCTTAGAGTATGTCTATAAGGACAAGACCTCTCAGATATATTGTACTGTCAGGGTGAGGAAGACAGAAATTGACTTCCTTCTGAACTATCTCCCCTATTCAATCTCTCACACTTTCTCTTAGTCCAATCACATTCTTCAGTGATTCAGGCTAGAAATTTTAAAGCCATCTTTCACACTTCTTCTCCATTCCTTTACCCTTACATCCAGTTGGTCAACATGTCCTAATGTTTGCTCTTTTGAAATATCTCTCAAACTTACCCCTTTCTATGTTCACAGCTTTGTTTTAGTCAGCCTTTAAGCCTGGATTACTGCAGAAGGCAGTCCCCCCTTGTCCTCCACCTTTTAGTCTAAACTACCACAAATCCACCTTTCTCACCCATTTGAATATTTGGGTGAGATACTACTTTCATCTTATCAGTTGGGGTTATTTAGCCAGAACAAAAGAAGGCTGATGGGAGACATGGCAGTCTCCAAAAGAGATGAAAGTCTGCCCTGTGTGAGGCGAAGTGTCTTTATCCCACCTGGCTCCAGAGGGCAGAGCTCAGGTCTGGGCGCGGTACTTGGAGGGAGAGAGCTAAAAAAAATGAAAGAATGTGTTGGCAAGTAGAGTGTCAGTTGGGCCGTCAAATTAGCAGGTTTCCCTACATGAACCAGTAATATCCCAATTAGACAACACTAAAATATAAAATACCTAGAAATAACCTTTATTTGAAATATCAATGATCTATGTGAAAAAAAAAATGACCAAATTTTGCTGAGAAATATGGAAAAGCTTAGCATCCTAGATGGCAAAGTTAAATTTGGGAAGATGTTAATTTGTCCGTGTAAGTCTGGGGAGAGGAAATCCTGGGGCAAAATACCTCTAAAAACCGAAATCAGTCAAAGGGAGAAATAAAGTTTAAAACCCCTTTATTTCTTACAAACTGCGGTCCCGGGCCTTTCTCCTCTGCTCCTGAAGAAGGAAGCAAGCACAGCCCCCTCTCCTTAACTTCTCAGGTTCAGACACGCCCTCGGTTGCCCAGGTAATTACCCACTGACATGGAGATGAACTTCTCTCCACCTTTGAACGCCTATTGATATGCAGATGTACTAAAGCCAGGCAAGACATTGTGGAAATTTTACCCACAGTACATAATTTATTTTTAGGCTTTGTGTAATTACAGTGAAAATCCCCACAGAGTCCTTTTAGAATTGTATATAATTGTTGTAAAATTCAGCTGGAAGAATAAACAGGGGAGATGGCAAAGAAAATTTTGAAGACAAAGAAAATTAATTGGGAGGCATATTAGCTTTGGCAGATACTAAAGCATAGCTTGTACATCAGTTTGACAGATTAGCTAGGCAGAATCAGGCCTGAATTTATGCAAGCATTTAGAGAGGACAAGAGCAGCACTGCAACTCTGGGGAAAAAGGCATTTGGATAGTTGGTGAAAATTTTGAAGGAAAAAGAAAAGACTGTAACCTTAAACAGTGTACCTAAATAAATTACAGGTAAATGTTACAACCTAAGGATAGAAAAACTAGAAGAAAACACAATTGAATATCAATTCTGAGAGGAGATCCATTTAGAAAATTGGTACTACAAATCATGAAGATACATATTAATTATAGCTCAATAAAAAAATAAGGTCTTGAAAATATTTTAGTTCATAAAAATGTAAAACTTCTGAATTAGGAAACTAAGAAGGCCAAAAGAATGAGGAAGAATGAGCAAATATGATGAAGATGCAACATTTTTATTGGTAAGTTCAAATAAATTGATAAAAATACTAAGATCCTTGTAGATCACTGGCCAAGAATGGATAGTTCATACAAAAGTTCATATTTTTTCTGTATATATTTAAAAGTTCCTACTCTGTGCAAGCCACTGTGGATTCAGTGTAGGATTACAGCAGTGAGACAAGGTTGTGCCCTTGGAGCCCTTACGTTAGGTGGGATAATGTGAGTTGCAAAAATGTGACTCCAATTGGAAGCAATAAAGAATCAGTTTTATTGGCTCAGGTGACGGAAAAGTCCAGAGATGCTTTAGACTCAGGTGAGCCTTTATAGAGCACTTTGAGGTCTCACCAAAGACCTGGTTTCATTCCATTTCTCTTCATGAGAGGCTTGTTGCAGTGCTTGTTACAATGGTGAAAAAAACGGGAAACAGCATGCGTCCAACAATAGAGAAATGGGTAAGTACATTAGGATGCAGCCACTCTGGAAGATTATGCATTTACTACAAGTAGCCTTTATGAAGACTATGCCACATTAGGGAACAGTGCTTAGAATGTTAAGTGAAACAAGTAGGACACAAAATTTTATGAATACTTATTAAAGCTTTTCAAAAGAAAAAAATGTTTCTAAAAAGGCAGAAATGCACTTAACTGCTAACCATGTTAGTGAAGCAGGATTTGTTTTTGTTATTACCTTTATTCTTCATTTTCCAAATTTTCTAGTGTTTGCTCTTTCTTTCCAGCAGGGCTGTGTTCCTTCATCTGTGTTCTGCTTATGCTGGGATCATTCCTGCCTTTCATGCTTTTGCTAGTGTAATTTCCTTCACCTGGAATGTCTTCCTGTTTTGACCTATTAACCATTAAATATTCATTGATAATTGATACAAGGGTATTACAGCTAATGGAAGATAATGTATATGACAACATTTTGTAAAGTGCTTTACAGATGTTAGTTGTTACTGTTAGAAAAGAGGAGGAAGAGAAAAATCTGTTATTTGCATAATACTGTGCCAGGTGCTAAAGGAGGTCCAGATGGAAAACAGAACAGGGTTGTAGACCTCCAGAAGTTTACCATTTTGTCAGGTGGGTAGAGGAGAAACAACATGTAGGGTAGGTGAATGATAACAGGACATGTGAAATGCTAATCTGAGAGAGGCGAATAATGCCATAAGAGGTCAACTCAGGGTGGGAGGGATGTGGAGCTTGAACTAGGCCCTGGAGGATTTGGGCAGGTATATCCAAGGAGGAAAGGACAAAGGAAGTTGGGAATGTTAATTCTTTATCAGAAGAATGAGGGAACAGAGATAGTATGTTTCTTAGCATATTAACATATATTATATTAATAGTTATTTATTAGTATATTTAAAAATGCTATGTGCCAAGCATTATGTCAGGTGTTTTCCACTTATTAGTCATCTGATCCCCACCACATCCCTGTGCAGTAGGTATTACAAGCCACCGACGGACCTTTCCTGGACTAACAGGAAGGCCCTTGTTGAGCTCCTTCTCCTGTCCCTCTCACTCTGATGAAAGGACAAGCCATGTACGAAAAGTTCCTTGTTTTCAAGAAGCTTTTGTTCAGATTGGAAAGGTAAGTCTCAACTAGATATTAAATTGTTATGGTCTAAACTGAGTGGCATTGAGCATAAATGCACCAGGAGTTATATTTGTTATCTACTGCCCTGTAACAAATCACCACAAATTTAGCAGCTAAAAAACAATACACTGTTGTTATCTCACAGTGTTTGTGGGCCATGAGTCTGGGCTCAGTTTAGCTGGGTTCTCTGCAGGGGCTCACAAACCCACAAGCAAGGTGTTGGCTGGGCCAGGTTCCTCAGGGGAGCCCAGGATCCTCCTCCAAGCTCATCTGGTTGCTGGCAGAACTTCTTGCAGGTGCAGGTGTGTGACTGAGGGCCCTGGTTTCCTGCTCTCAGCTGGTGGCAGCTCTCAGGCCCTCAAGGCGCCTACAGCTCCCTGCCAGGGTCCTTCTGCCTAGGCAGTTCACAGTACAGCAGCTTATTTTCCCAAGGCCTGCAGGAGACTCTCACTCCAGTCAGCTAAGGAGTGTTATATAAGTGTACTCCTGGGAGTGACACATAGCACCTTTGCCATATTCTATTGCCTAGAAGCAAGTCACAGGTCCTGCCCACATTCAAGGGAAGGGGATTACACAAGTGTGCGACTCACTGTTGGTGGGGGGGAAGGTGTATTTGCAATAGGAATTTAGCAAAGAGATGTCTGAGTGAATTGGAATCCTCAGGGAAGGCTTTATGAAGGGACTTAAGCTACAGCTTGCAGGATTGGTAGAATTTAGAACAGCAAAGAAGGAAAGAAAGAGGCAGGGCATCAAGGACCAAAGGACTACACGGGCACAGATGTGGAGGTGGGGTTTGCATCTAAGTAATTCCTGCACCAAAAGCTAATGGAAATCTGCTGACTTTGTACTTCGCAGAGGGTAGAGGAACTTTTTCTCCTTAACTAAAGGAAGCTGGATAGTAGACTCCTGGCCCGGATGTCAGAAAATCTGGGTTCAAGGTTCAACTCTGCTATTAACTCACAGTATTACTGGGGCCTGCTGTTATCTGAGCCTAGTTTCTTGCTAATGCATCTGTGTACATTGCTATTGTGGGGACTAAAGTTCTTGGATGGGAAGTGCTCTACAGACTGTCCAGGTTCTATTTCAAAAGGCAATTTCATCAACTTCCAAGACCTCACTTGCTTTTGGGACCTCAACTCTCTGACTCCTCTTTTTCAGTCTCTCACTTGATCACCTCCCTCAAGCCTCCTAAATGGGGTGAGGGGGCGTCCTTCAGGCCCCAGCCTTGGGTCCCCTCTCACAGTGCTACTTTCTCTACCTTAGAGCTCTCATCCGCTGTCACTCACCACCCACAGCCAATGACTCCCTTTCCCAGGGCCACAGTTGTGTCCAAACAATTACTGATTAGCTCCTCTTGAGCTCCTGCAGGCCTCTCAAATCCAACATATGCCAAACTGAAGTCAGTATCTTCACCACAAACCTCTTCCTCTTCCTTTCCTGTCTGGCCTTGGGGACTCATACCACCAGGACAGGAATGTTATGTTATTCTTTCCTCTCCAATCCTCACACCTGAGATCCAAGTGGTCACTGAGTCCTTTCACTCCTGCGAATCCTCCTCCCACCATCACTGCCCTAGCCTGAATCTCTTCTCACCTGAATTGCTGCCGCTGCTGCTTAACTGATCTCATTTTGTTCTCCATACTTCCTTCAGAATGAATTTCTGAGGTATAAATTCAATAATACTGCTGCTCTACTTAAAAGCATTCAGAGCCTCCTTAATACTTAGGAATGAAATTCAAACTCCTGGGCATGATATTTAGTATGTGAACTGCCTGCAGTTCTCACACACCATGTTCTTTCAAATCTCTGTTTGACTACACTGTTCCCCAGGTCAGAAATGCTTTTCCACTACTATCCGTCTCTGCCTTGCTAACTCTTCTCACCTATAGTTTGATTCCTCAGCTTCTCAGTTTAAGGCCCCCTCCTCTGTGTACTGTAGCAGCTCGTGCAGGCCTGTATCACAGCTCTCATTACTTAGGAGTGGCAAGGCCTTTATTATACTTGTTCTTTCTTTTGATGTGTCTCTTGCCACACTGTGGGCTCCTGAGAGCTGTAATGTTGTCTTATTTTATTTTCTCATTTTGATGCTCTGATCACCTTTTCTTCCAATCTGATCCTAAGTATTTTATGTATTTATTTTTTGAATAGACAACATATTCATCCATCTGTCTAAAAATTTGGAAGTTATTAAAAGGTATATAATGAAAAGTCTCCTTCCTATCTCCCTTCCCAGAGGCAATCAGTTATCAGTTTCTTGTGACTACTTACAGAGCTATAAGTGTTATCTATGGTTCCTCTTTTTAACGAAATGTTCTACAGACTGTGCTGCAACTTGTTTTCACTTAATTATGTACAGTATCCATGAGATCATTCCACCTCAGCACATAAAGAGCTTCCTTATTTTTTATTTACAATTACTCAGGTTTCCATTGTGAATGTATCATAATTTGACCAACAAGCATTAGGTTATTTCCAATCTTTTGTGGATACAAACAATACTGCAATGACTAACTTCACAAAAATGTCATTTCACACATGTGCAAATGTGACAGGAGAATGAACTCTTAGAAGTGGAACTGCCAGATCAAGGAGTATGTGCATTTGTAATTTTGATCATGTCATACTGCCGCCCTTCATGGAGTTTGTAGCTATCTTCTTATTTTTCTTTGTATCCCTAGGCCTATTACAGAGCCCAGAACAGAGTGAGTCTTCAGTACTTAAAAAAAAAAAATAAGTAAAAAAAAAATAGCTCTTTTAGTGGGAGCTCGCTTTTCCTTTCTCTGATTCCTTGCTTTAGTGGATAAGTTCCTTCCCATCCAGCACTCAGTTCAAACCATGATTAAGGTCTCATCCAAATGCCATTATTAGTTTGGAGCAAAATTCTTACTCCAACATGTATTGATTTCTACATCTCTGTAACTAATCAAGACCATTCCTCATTTGCTTGGTTATAAAATAAGATGACATTAATTTTTATGTTCTACTATAATAACTTTGAGTCCTGACTGCACATTTGTGAGATGCTTTAATTATTCTAATGTTTTTATTCCCCCCTGAGCAATTCCTGTAAAAACCTTACGTAGTTGACAGATTTTTTTCAGGGAGTTGCTTATTGCTTTTGTAAGTCATAAGACCTTTGGCAAGTTAACTTTTACTGTCTTTTGACTACATATTCTTGTTGCATCTCCTGGATTTGCTGCTTAGTAGCTGTGTGAGCTCTCTATCCCTGTTTATTCATCCATAAAATAGGAGACACTATAGGGTTGTGATAATTAAGTGATACTGTAGATGTAAAATGCTTAGAATAGTGTTTGGCACATAGTAATGTTAAGAGAGATAGCCCTTAATGGGTCTTCCATGTTTGTACCCTTCCTCATGGGTGTACCAAGAATGCAAGGCCCTGACTGCTCATTACCAGGGTTTTTTCTCAGGATTGTTTACAGTGAGTAACTTAATGTCTCCATCCAGGACAAAGAACAGGTTTGCTTACTGCTTCCTGTAAAATGGCAGATGCCCCAAGCTCAGTGCTCCTCAACTCTGATGCAAATCCACCAAATTCACAGCATTCACCTGAGCCCTTCATGTCGTCACCGTGAGGCAGGGGCAAGAGGAATCAAACACAAACCTGCTGAAGCTCACATTGTTTCCTGTGTGGTAATAGTCCTTTGTCTCTGACCCACAATCTTGTGTCTTTTATCAGCATCCATGAAACAGTTAGCAGACTAACTTATTAGCCTATCAGTAGGGTAAAATCAAATACCAGACTTGAGTACTTAGTGCTTTTGTAAGTTATTTTCATTATTTTTGCTCTTGCTCTTCTTAGTTGCTTTTGCCAGGTGTTCTGCTCAGTATCTGTAAGTTTGTATTTGGGTGGGTAGCCAGAAACATCAAATTGCTGTCATTTGCAAAGAATTCCACTGTGCTACTGGGGGAAACAAAACGAATTAGAAATTAAGGTAACTTCAAAATCATTGCTCAATTGAAATTATTACTTGGCCACTCTAATACCCAGTTCCAAATCACTGAGATCATAGTTTCCTTTACATATACTTTTTGGATAGTTGCTGCATAGTTTTCATGTGCAGTTGAACCTTAAAGAACATTATTGCATGAATGCGGTATATAGTACATAACATGTGGAATATGTGTTCATCTATTTTGTGGGAAAGGCTTCTGGTCAACAGTAAGCTATTAGTAGTTAGGTTTTGGGGGAGTCAAAAGTTATACATGATAACAACGAAGCAAAACTAAAGGAACAAAACAGCAGGAGACTCTCAGACTCCAAGAAGGGACTAGCGGTTACCAAAGGGGGAGGAGGAGTGGGGAGGGATAAGGGGATTGTGGGGTATCATTGATGCCAGGGTTCTTGTTTGCCAAGTCGAAGAATTAACTTAGCAAACAGTCAAGGTAGGAGAGCCAGAGAGACTTTTATTGAGAGAGAGAGTGAGAAGACAGACAGAGAGCTCCTGGCGTGAGCCAGGAGGGGACAAGAGAGCCTGTAGTGGTGCATTGTCTAGGGGTTTTATAGGCAGTTGAGGATATTTGGGAACATGAAAAAAGGCTAGGGGTGTGGACTTGTTAAGTAGTCCCTGAATATTAAAAATTAACATAAGGAATTTCCAGCCTTGCTTTCTCTCTGGGATACCTGTGTTTTGGTCTGGGAGCACATCAAAAGGCTGCCTGCCCAGCTCCCAAGTTGGGCTGAGGTATTGTCTGTTTGCTAAACAGTAAAGTTAAGAATCTTACTTGTTAAACTTCCTGAGTGTTAAAATGCAATCTTATCTTTAAGGTGGAATCCTTCCTGCCTTTTACTATGTTGTTTACAGCTGGGCTTGTATGCTAAGTTAGTTGCCCAGTTTGCAAAATCACCTCATCAGATCTGAAGGAGGAAAGACAGCACATAGGCCTGGGCCTTTTAGCATGTTAAAGTAACACTTACACATGATTACAAATGATTAGCATAATAAAAACATGTACTACTCTTCTTTACCTGGGGAATATTAACTGATGTCACTGAAGAATGACTCTAGAGCTTAATGTTTAACACAGAGTTTTGGTAAGGGGTTTCCTTGCATGTAGTTACATTGCTCTGACTGTAAATAACCTGCCTTGCTTTGTCCAGAGCCCTCACCGTATTCTGTCTAAGCCCATGGTCCCTGTCTCATCATGATTAGTACACACGGTGTGTGTGGGGTCACGGGGAAGACAGTGTAGAACAGAGAAGACAAGTAGTGACTCTGTGGCATCTTACTACATTGATGGACAGTGACTTCAATGGGGTATGGGGGAGGGACTTGATAATATTGGTGAATGTAGTATCTGTTAGGAAAATAGGTATGAGTGGGGGTGGAAAAGAGAAAAAGACCCAAAATTAATCAATTAAAGCTCAAAAAGCCAAGAGCAACTTTGCCTGGAATGTTTATTTCCCAGGTACAGGTAGGTACCAGCACAGCCCATGTCTTTATTGTGTTAATCATGCAGGTCCAGCTTACTTTTTTTACCTTTACCTATATGCTATTTTCTTCTCCTTCAGGCCCTAATTAAGTAGTTTATAACCTAGACAACTAATTTAGCATGCAGAACCAGCCGTAAACAACACAGTAAGAGGGAAGAAGGATTCCATCTTAAAGATTGTATTTTAATACCCAGGAAGTTAGTTAAAAATGTAAGATTCTTAACTTACTCTTTAGCAAACAGACAATAACTCAGTCCACCTTAGGGCCTGGGCAAGCAAGCTGTTTGATACGCTCCCAGACCAAGACGCCGGGATCCCAGGGAGAAATCAGAGCAGGAACTTCCTTGTGTTAAGTTAGTTCTAAGTATTCAGGGACCACTTAACAAGTCTGCACCCCCAGCCCTTAGTCACATTCGTAAAGAATCCTTAAAAGGGGGAGCCCCCGGCCTTTCAGGGGGCGCCCCTCTCTCTGGAGTCGTCCGCACTAAGTGCATAACATTTTAACTTTAAACTCTCTCTTTTCAACCTTTCAGGGGCCGCTCCTCTCTCTGGGGTCCCCGCACTTTCTAGGTGCGTATCCTTGTAATCTTTTCCCAACCTTTCAGGGACGCCTCTTTTCTGGGGCAGTCCACACTCCCCTTTCCCCAAATGTGCTCCTTTTGCCTTAAACTACTCACTTAGACGCCTAGTCTCTGTGCCTTTCCAGTAGTGTTTTATTACTTCGCTTTGTCATTCTAATCCTCCGAATTCTGGCTTTAACTCCTATCTCAGACAAGTAAGGAGGGGCTGCTGAGAGCTCACACCTGGGCTTGCAAATTACCGTCGCCTGGGTGACCGGGAACTGCAGTTTACAGTCATGCTCTTTAGTAACCTGCCTGAAAGTCTCCCTTCTTTACCTATAGGAAGTTCGCAGAACAGAATCTCACTCCATCCAATGCTCTGCGGCTCCCCCAAAGCCTGGAGGTGGTAGGCACGCAGATCCAAGCAGATGCTGGACGCCAGGTGACCTGGTTTAAGGAGTTGGCAGGGGTCGTGCCCCATTGCTGAGTAGCTGGTTCAATGAACTTCCTTTATTAGTCTATTCTGTCATTCCCTAACACTCTTACTTTAATGAATTCCTTCCTCACTTTGTCATCTGACTTTTCTGCGTCACTGAACCGAACTCTCCCTAACAGTAGCCACAATGTTTTTCATGTGAAACCTTCTTAAGGTATCAATGATACCTTAACTTAAAAAATGGCAAAAAGAAAAAGTTATACATGAATTTTTCACTTGCGTGGGAGGTCAGACCCCCCACCAATACCCCCTCACTATTCAAGGGTCAACCGTAGTTGTAAAAAGGAGAAGAATATTGCACAAAAATAACGGGGGCCTTAGTTCCTGTTACCTAATAGCTGAATGACTTTGGGCACTGTAAGGTATCAGCTTCCTAATATGTGAAATACAGAAACTAACTCATGACACAATTGTCTCACACTGTTGTTGGGGCCATGGAATAAAATAATGTGTGTGACCACATAAGGTAGTGAGCAAATTTGTTATAATTTAAGACTGATGAATCACGAATGTCAAATTTTCCTAATCTTACTGTTTTTAGAGGCTAAGAAATGACAGTGGTATGAAATGAAAGAAAAAGAAAACTTGCCCCACGTCAACAGCTGAATTGCCGGCCACGCTCCTTCCCCCCCACTTAACTGCCACCATCTAACAAGAAATTCCTCGTAAGACCATAAAAGACAAACTACAATTCCCAGCAAGCTTTGCTCCAGAACTGCGTCATCTAACCTCAGCTCCGGGCTCCTCCCCGGCCCCACCGTCCAGAAACTACAACTCCCAAGAGGCTTCACGGTAGCCAACCTCCCGCTTCCCCCCCGCCCTCCGCCGCCTCCTTACCCCTCTAGCAGCCTTGTGGCCAGCTCGGGTCCCGCGGGCGGCGGAGTGGGCGCTGGCGCGTGGGGTGGCTCGGTCTCTGAGGACGGCGAGCTCGCGCGGGGAAGGAGTGGAGACCTAGGGGGGCGGGGGCACGGCTCTCTTGCTCGCAAGATGGCGGACGAAGACGGGGAAGGGATTCACCCCTCAGCCCCTCAGAGGAACGGAGGCGGTGGTGGCGGCGGTGGGGGGTCTGGGCTGCGCTGCGGCGGGGTTGGCGGCGGTCCGCGGGTCGTGCGCATCGTCAAGTCCGAGTCCGGCTACGGCTTCAACGTGCGGGGCCAAGTGAGCGAGGGCGGGCAGCTGCGGAGCATCAACGGGGAGCTGTACGCGCCTCTGCAGCATGTGAGCGCCGTGCTGCCCGGGGGGGCGGCCGATCGGGCCGGGGTGCGCAAGGGAGACCGCATTCTGGAGGTGTGAGTACCGGGGCCGCCGCCACCCTATCACCCCCTTCCCCTCCGCCAGTCCCCGCTTCTTTCCTCTGTCACCCTCAGGCCGCGCCTCCCCCCCAGCCCCGAACCAGCCCTGTGGCCCCCGCCCCCTCCGCAGGACCCGCAGTGCGTTGGGGTTGACCCTTTTACCTACCCACACCCTGAATTTGGGAGTCCCCCACCTCCATACCTGGAATCTCCTGGGCATGTTCCTGCGCCCCTACTGCTTTTACCCCTGCCTTCATTCTTTTGGCTTCTTTTTTGCCCCTTTGCCTTCTCCTTTGGCATGCTGTTTTCTGCTCCTTCCTGCCCCTTGCTTTCCTCGTAGTAACCCTCTTGTGCTCTGACTGACAGCATCTCCTTTTCTGACACAACCACTGTCTGTCCTCCCCAAGTTAGCGTCTTTGGCATCATAGCTTCTTGTTCACCGCCCCCTTCAGCCCCCGTGGACCGTGTCTTCTGCCCTCTAGACCGAGTAGTAAGGACCTCTGGTCTGCTCCTGCTTTTCCTCCGGAAACATCATCCTCACACCGCACTTCTTTTTACTTCTTTAGTTACTCTCTCCTTGTGGTTAAGCATCCCCTGTATTTTTCTGTCCTACTGTGTGTCGCTCTCCTCCCCTCCCTTTTGTATCCATGCTCCAATGAGCGTTTACCTTCTTTTCTGACGCGTGCATGCCTTTTTTGGGGGGGGAGGGAGGTTTGGTGGGGTCTTTGACTCTAGTTTCTCTTCACAGAAGTCCCCATATTACATGAGGATTTTGTATCTAGTGTCTCCATCACCACATCCCTCTGAGAGCATACCCATTCTCACCCGTCTTCATTCCTGCACCATACTCATACTTCCTTTCTGTAAGGTTTATGGTAGGGCTCTTTTTAGCTCCTACTTCCCCCAAACTACAACCCCTGCTTTGGGTCATTGACGTCCCTACTTTTTCAGGGCATGCCATTTCCATTTTTTCTCCTGCTTTATCCTCTTGTGATTGCACGCTTGACTTTTATCCTGTTTCCTCTTCTAGGTTGCTTTCCCTTCTCTTTTTAGTCCCCTTCTGCAGCTGCAACCTATCCTCTCCCTGCTGCAGATCCTCCCCCTTTGTACTCCTTCATCCTCATTTCCCCCACTTCATCCCTTAAAAGCACTGGCAGGATGCTGCCTTATCTTGCAATTTCAGTGCAGACCTCCTCCACTACTCTAATCCAGGTGTTACATTTGTGTTTTTGTATTACAGTTTATATAGTGATTGCTGGTCGACTGACAGGTGGTGTATGCTCTCATATTTCCATTTACCTCAGCAGTCATCAATCCTGTATCTTCTTACTGAATCTATCTTGGGTATTCTTTCCCCCCACCCCTCACACTTTTGCCTTCTTCAGTGCTTGGATTTGCTCTCATGTAGCATTTCTCATTTATTAAATTAATGTTATTTTAATAATAATTTCCACAACTTTCAGTTAATGTTTTAAAGGGGATAATATGTTGAAGGTCTGGCCTATAGTGGAGTCCACCCTTCTTATTCACCTTAAGCTTCCTGCCCTTATCCTTGACATTCTTACTCTTGGTATCAGCTGATTCTATTTCCTCCTACCTTCCATGTCAAGAAAGAGTAGCTCACCAAAACAAGTGTTCAGAGCTATTATTCCTTTCCTCTGACCTTCCTGTAAATGATGCTTTCTTTTTTCCATTATTGTGCTACATACTCTTTTCTGGTATTCTCTGGCATATATTCTTAATCTTTTGGGGGTCAGGGCATTCAGATATAGGATGCAATAGGGACCTTTTGCTTTGTACCTGGGCATCTAATTCTTTTAACTCAAAATAACTCAGAATCTATCTCTAATGTTTCCTTCTGATAGAAGTTCTTTGAACTGTCATTTTCCTTTCCCTTTGGAAATTAACTTTTGGATCCAGCTGTTTATCTTAAAATTTAAAACTAAGGTATTGATTTCAAATTACAAGTTTATCACAGAATTCTAAATCACTTTTTACAGGAGTAAGGAAACTAAACAGTTCTATAGAGGACTACAGCTAATGTAATCAACCATTTCAAATATATGTATGCCAACTAACGTAGTTGGTGGCTTCTTGCCTTTGTTGTGGTTTTTGCAGTAGAGTCCAGATAGAAACTAGGTATTGTAAAGGAGGCCTCAGATGGTCCCCTAGGACAGGGAGAAGGACTTGCCTCAGGACCAGGTCCTAGTCTAGGTGCATTCCTCCTTCTAGAGAAGACATTACATTTTGGCACATCACTGGTGCTGAATAGAGAACTTTGTCTCTTTTAGTGGGCAGCGTGGAAGAGCATTCTGCTTAGAGAACCTTTCCCTGGAAGGTCGTGATGATCAGACATCTTCCTGGCATTGGTTTCTCACTTTCTAACTGTATTTTGATTTCCTCATTCTTTGAAGCCGCTCTGCTGCTATAGTGGAAATAGTTGCAACACAGAGCCAAGCTAGTTAATAAATTAGATTCCGAGACCTCCACTATCCAATTTCTTTCTCTCTCCTTCCCTCCTTCCAAAGTCTGCATCTTCTTGGTTTTCAAGTGAAAGGAGGAAATCAGTGACGAAACAGATCTGATTCTTTGTGTGTGTTTGTGTGTGTGTGTGTGTGTGTGTGTGTGTTTCAATAAAACTTTATTTACAATAACAGAGACAGATCTGGGGGCATAGATGGCCAAGTCCAGGTTTAGTCCAAGGAAACACGTACCTCCGGTATCCTTCTGCCCGTCAGCCCACAAGTACACTCAGTCACACATATGTACTCAACTTCATACATTGTTCTGTTTCTCTGTGAGATGCCCAAGTCAACAGAGAAAATTCTTTCACTAGCTAAAATTAGTTTCCACCTGAAATTTACAAGGTGGTGAAACTACAATGAAACAGACCTGATTCTTGAGGGATAAGTGTCTGCTACTTCTTTTGATCTTGGTAGGTTGGTTCTAATTTTCCTAAAAGCTTTGCATGTTGATGAAATGTCAAGTGAGGTCAGGGTAGATGATGATTATGCAGATGTAGTTTGTAGAAGTTATAGGTGGATGTCTGGGTCTTATTAATTGCTGCTTACTAAGTAAGACTTTTAGACACTTTACTCCTATACACAATTTGTTTTATTCCAATTTTCATATACGGCTGTTGTTTGGACAACTGATAGAGATGTGGAAGAAACTATCTTTGAGGTTTAAGGGAATACAAGCTTGGACAAAATTAAGAGCATTATTAGTTTCTTTGTATTTTTTTAAAAAGTCTGCTGAGGCCCTGTCCTTATTGAATCTTGGAACAGTTAAAACTTCAGTATGGTTCAGTTTGTCCTTACTCCCTTCAAAACTGACTAGATTCTAACTGGTTTGGGAAGGAGTCATGTTGCAGGATGTGGTACTGGAGTATAAACAAGCCCTCTGGACTCTAAATTTTACTGCAGATGGAAATTTTTTTGACTAGCAATGTTAGTCTCCACCTTGTAATTTTTCCCGTGTAACAAATATTGAGTGTTTTCATTTTGATGTGTATATACCTGGAGGCTAATAAGTGAAGGATGCTTTCAACAAATAGAACCAAAATAAATATGTCTTTGCATTAATTATATAGTATGTGAAGAACATTTCACTTCAGGATAATTTTCTTAAGGTTAAAGTAGTTCCAAGGGCTCTTGATTGATTTCATGAGAGATGCCCATAGGAGGGTTAAAGCATGTGGTGGATATGGATAGTTTTGAGGGATTAGGTCTGTCTGTTGGCTAGTTTGTTTTGTCTCTTTGGTATTTGGGTAGTGTGGTCTTTAATAAGTGTAGACCCCCTAAGGTTGGCTTTCAAGCACTCAAAATCATGATATATTTATTCTAGGCAGAGACTTTATGCTTTCCTCCTCGACAGCTAATGATAAGGTACCCATCAACATTCCCTTGTTAAAATCATAAGAAATTAATATTAAATATATATATTTATATAAATATTTGTATATATATTTGTTTATTGAGAGATAATCTTAATAACTTAGGAATATCTTGTGGGCATTTTGGTGGGGTATTATTTTATGTGAAAATTTGAAAATCATTGAATGAAAAGAGAATACAAGAAGTATTTTTACTAGTTGAGTGTGAGTCATAGAACATCAACTGTTAAGTACCTTCTGAAGAGCTGTTTTCTCAATTGTAGCTGAATTATATTTGGCTCAGATTTTTCAGGTAGACTTTGGAAATGGTGTTTGAAATCATGGTAATTGATCAAATGAAATTTTTATGGCAATGATTCTCAAACTTTAGTGAATATTATCACTGGGTGTGCTTGTCAAAAGTTTAGATTCTCAGGCTTCTCACCCCTTAAGGGTTATAATTCAATAGGTCTTGAATGGGGTCTAGAAATCTTTATTTTTACTCTCTTGCTAGGTGTGGGTAATGCAACCCACATATCCAGCCCATAGCTGGAGCTACACCAAAGACTATCAGCCTTGAATTCACATTCATTTTATCTTCATGATTATACTGAGAGTCATGAGCTAACTCTATACTAGCAAATAGTGGTACGTTAGGCACCTGAGTTCCAGCCCTTAGGAAAGTCAGTTTAGTAGATAGTGGACAATAGCTGATCTATTATACTTTGTTGAATCTTGATAAGCTGTTTTAATAAAGATGGGTGGTTAAGTGGTAGTACAAGTTAATAATAAAAATGATTATACTGTTTTGCAGTTTGTGTAGTGTGTTACTATTTGCCCAGGGATTAAAAAAAATTTTTTTTATTTTTAATTAAAAATTTTTAAATTTTGGTATCATTAATCTACAATTACATGAGGAACATTATGTTTACTAGGCTCCCCCCTTCACCAAGTCCCCCCCACAAACCCCATTACAGTCACTGTCCATCAGCATAGTAGGACACTGTAGAGTCACTACCTGTCTTCTCTGTGTTGCACAGCCCTCCCTGTACCTCCCCCCAGATTATACATGCTAATTTAATGCCCCCTTTCCCCCCACCCCCTTATCCCTCCCTTCCCACCCATCCGCCCCAGTCCCTTTCCCTTTGGTAACTGTTAGTCTATTCTTGGGTTCTGTGATTCTGCTACTATTTTGTTCCTTCAGTTTTTTCTTTGTTCTTATACTCCACAGATGAGTGAAATCATTTGGTACTTGTCTTTCTCTGCTTGGCTTATTTCACTGAGCATAATACCCTCTAGCTCCATCCATGTTGTTGCAAATGGTAGGATTTGTTTTCTTCTTATTTGCCCAGGGTTTTTAAATTTGATTTCACAGCATCCTTGAGAGGGAAAAATATAAGCTCCTTGAGGGCAAGGATTACATCTGTTGTTTCCCTAGTCAAATTCTAATGGCACATAGGAGATATTCAAAAAATGCTTGCTTAATGAATGTTTGGTTACTGTCCCTATTTCATAAGAGAGGAAACTAGGTGTTACACTAGAATTAAACCCAGGTCTTTGGATTCTAAATCCAGTGTATTTTCTTTTCCTTTGTTTTCTCAATTATTCTTGACTGAACAGTCACTTCAGATTCTTAAAATTCACTCCCATCCCTTTATACTTCGATAGCAGTTGAGCTTTAGTTTCATTCTTGTGAAATATAAGTGTCTTAAATCTTTATTTACCCTGTATTTCTTACTGTTAAATTGGGTGGGAGATAGAGGACCAAATCAGTCATTCTTTTCTGTATTTACTGCTATCTTTATTCATCATCAGTGAAAAGTGTCTGATAATCATAATTGCAACCCTGAGAAATACTTTTAATTCCATAGGTAGCTGAGGTGGCAAACAAATAAAACTAAATTTGAAAATAGCATTATCTTCCTCTCAGAAATCAGATACACAACAGAAAAGATCTTTTGTTAGTAACTTGAAGATTCAGTTCTCTTTTCAGTCCCCATTGACTAGCTTGTTCCAGTGAGGGTTTGTAACCATGCTCTCAAGGATAATCATTTTTTAAGGTGAGTCCTGTTGGGACTAATTCTTTATGATCGGGTAGATAAGAGACTCCATGACAAGCAAACACAATTTATGATCACAGCACGGTGCCTTGGAGCAGGACCTGTTGTGAGTTCATTCTTTAGGTGACAGCATTACTGACACAAAGGTATTGTGGTTTAGGTTAGAGCCAGTTAGGATCATTCTGTGTTTTAGCTGTCAGCTATGTAGATGATTTCTGTGCTTCACTCAGGCAGTCCAGTAAGAACCTATGTATGGATGGTACAATTCCAGCCCCATGTTTGAAGAAAAAATATTTAGGTTGTCTAAAAAAAATTTTTTTAATTGCAACTCATAGTAAAGGATACATTTTATATTACAAGCCAATATAAATACAAAAAAAACACCTGAAACAAGTTTCACAAAATTGGGTTTACTGATATCATACACCCTGGTATTTTTTAAATATTTTAGTCTGGTCAGTATTTTGGGGCTTTTTGTTTTAGTTTGGTTTTTAAATGCTGATAGTGGCCCACTGCATTAATTTCATGACTAATTAAGTTGTGATCCATTGTTTTAAAAACAATGATTTATTAGGTCATCACTCTGCTGATAGCACTTTAAATTCAGCCTGGTTCCACAATTAAGCACCAGCAATGTGTAAGGCACTGTTAGGCTCGGATGAGTCACAGAGTTCCTGTATCCCTGCCCTTGAGAAGCTTATACTGCAGTGGGCAGGTAAATGTAAACACTTACTGTGTGTGAAGCAGATTGAAAATAAGGAGATAAACAAAAAACACCCTGGGAATTTAGAGGGAAGAGTGAAATGCCTGAGGAGATTGGTGGGTAGATAGGTCCTAGAAGGCTGTGAAAGAGAAATACAATTTGAGTAGGCAGAGAAGGGAGAAGGGTTTTATAGGCTGAGGAAACTGACCAAAGGGAGGAAGATGTGAAAAGATTTTAGGATAACAAGGAATCAAGAGTTGATGTTTTGTCTATTTTGGCAATTTTACTTGAAGTTAGATCATAAAGAGCTTTGAATGTAGTGCTACGAGGTTTGGATTTTATTCTGTTTTTGAGGTCAGAAGGTAGTTGAATGTGCATGAATACTCAGGGCTCTCTATGAATTTAGTTTTTTTTATTTAAGTATTTACTTAAAGAGGTTGAATATGTTTTCCAAGGCCAAAGAGGAAAATCACTATTAGAATTAGAAGAATTTCAGAGCATCTAGTCTCTTGGGCTGCCTTGTACTATATAAAGAAGGGAACTAAGAACAACTAAGCTCCAACAGCAGAGCTGGGAACAGCTGGTAAAAGGAGCTGGTTGCCTATAACTGGAACATATATTTTACCTCAGAGTCCAGTTCAGCTTCTCAAATATCTTTCTTATGTTATAAATGACTATACTTACTGTGTTTACAGTTGTTAAGTTTGATCCTTAATATGCTGCAGGCCTTTGTATGTTCTGTCCTACCTATGATGTTCCGTTTAGCAGTACTTTCCTCCAGGTCTGCTCCTCTGATTTGAAGATGCCTACTTTTAATTTCAGTCTTTTATAGCAGTATACAGTATGCTGTTGGCAGTTGAGGGTAATGAAGATGGGGATCATAGTGTAGTACTGAGATTTGTACCTGCAATCTACCTTCAAAACAAAAATTCATATGAGGATTCTTTGGATAAGTTTAAAAATTGGTGGTGACCACAAACTGAACTTTTGCTTTCTCTCAGTAATGTGAGGGATACTTCAGGATTAAATCCTGTGGTAGGGTATCAGTCAAATGCTACGTAGTATGTATGTAGTCTCTTTCATTTATTATTTATTATTCCCTGCTAACCAAATTAGGTTCTCATAACAATTGAGGAAATACACCTATTGCAAGGTATTAAAGTTGCAGGGTGAGGAACTGTGTTTGAGTATTTTTGTGTGTAGTTCCTGCCAAGAATTTCCATTGTTATGAAAACCTCATAGAAAAATGATTTGTTTGTGCTTCAGTTATCTGAAACTGCAGATTCTTTGTTAGACCTCAAACTAAGACTAGAATGACAGATTTATGTATTCTGGTGGACTTCAAACTCAAGTAATTGGTTTACTTCTCTTTGGAGAAGTACAGAGCTATGAGCACGCTGAGTCAGCTGCTCATGTGGATATTCTCCCAGCTGCGTTCAAGAGTCTGATTACTCTTACAGAATTATTCAGTGAGATTAAGAAATTGTCTTCCCTCCACCCCCAGTACTGCAGTACTTTTATATTTGTGTGTCTATCTAGTTCTAGTTATGTTTATTTAGTATGTTTTAAAAATCAGGAGATTGATCAAATGAGTATTTGGAGATCTTGGAAAATGTGAAGACCTCTGTGAAAGTTTTGGAAGCATCTTCCACTTCTTTTTGCTGGTCAATTTAATCAAGTAAAAAGTCTGTAATGTGTAAAGTGTATAATTTATCTACTGAATGTACCATGCAGGTAGGTTACTTAATATTTTTAATCCAGTATTATGGTCATTTGAATTCTGGTAGGGTTAAGAACTACTTTCTGGATCTGTTTTCTCAAGGTATATAACCTGCTGCATTGGAAACAGTACTGAGTTTTGTTCTCTCTACCTGGTGTTTTGAATCCAAGGAAATGTGACGCGAATGTTTTCCTCTGTGTTATGTGCTGATAGGTTGTTTTAGACTTCCCTGTTCCACCTGGTCATCCTTTATATTGCTGATTCAAGAAAGGTCTTATTGTACCTTTCTTCTTTTTCAGTATGTTGAAACTACAGACTACAACTATAGAAACTAATCTGTGTTCCTCAGCTTCCAAAAGAAATTGCCCAAATTTAATTTGGATTAAAGGATGGTAGGTATCTGATTGCTTAAGGGCCATATCCCTTCCATAGTGCATCTCTTGTTATTAATTTTAAAGGCTGTCTTTCATAGATGAAGGTATTTTGAACTATTTTTCGGTGTTAGTGATGGATTTACACTTCTGTTCACTCATGTACAGTACCTCTTGAGACTGTTTGATTCAGGAAGTAGGAATTAGGTTTCAGGGTACAGGGTGTCATCCCAGAACAAAAACTAGATCACACAAGGAAGCGTGCTTTTAGTCACATCATGTAGTGATCCAGAAATACTAGTGCAATAGAACTTTAAAAATATTAAGATTCTGTCTTTGGTAATTCACCTGACTTGCAAACTAAGATTGTTGATAAAGCAAGTATATTTTATTCTTTAATTAACCTTCACTGTGGTCATAAACCAAAATAAAAACATATGGTGGTTGCCTTTAGGCAGTGGCTCAAAAAGTAGCAGATCTCAGACTCTGAGTTGGTGTTGGGAAATGATTTAGGACTGATTATGTTTGTTTTGCTGGTGAATAACTGAATGAGGGGTCCTCAGAAATAGTGTACATAGGAAGAAAATAAGTTAGGAAGAAAATAAGTTAGTCAGGCTAGGAAAACCATTATTGCTATTGCAAACTTTCTTCCCCATGTCTAACTTTTATTATCCCAATGTGAAGAAGTAACCCATTTTCACATCCAGACTTACATTTGAATAGAATCATAAGGTTATTGTATGCTGATCAAGTTTTTAAAGACAAATTGAAAAACAAATACTAGCAAAACAAAATAAGTCAGTGTTGTGTATTTTTATAGTTTCAGTTGAGAACTTCAAGACCTTACTGTTAAGTTAATTAATTCTTCATCCTCTAGCATGTGAAGGGATTCCATTGTGTATAAATTTTTTCATACAAAGTGTGGTACATTTAGTTTTCATGACATTAAACAGTAATTCAATAGATTATTCCCAGAATTCACATGAAATAAAGACTTGGTTTTTAAATGTCAACATTTTTATTTCTTTTTCCTTCTCCTTACCTTGTTTTGCTATCCTTGGAATCGATGTTTATATTTAAAAATTAATAAAAACAATTGATTTTTATTTTCAACATATTTGAATAAAACAAAACATAGCTTTACTTTGAAATTGCTTACATAATTGCATGCCATATTTTACTCTGAAGTGTTTTTGTACTACTTCCCAAAATAAAAAGGAAAATGATCACTAATACTAAAGTTTGAAAAATATATAGCTTGTGTAAATTTGTAGCACTTCCCCCTAAACAGTGAAACCAGTGTAAGTTAAAAATAAGGAATGAAATTATAGAAGTTTACAAAAGAAAACCATTACAGCATTTTTTGTGTGTGCTAGCCTTAATAATTTTTTAAAATTCATTCAGGGAAAAATTTTAATGAGCACTTACTGCAAGATAAACATGCAGTTAGACAGTGGGGATAGAAGTGAATAACATGTAGTCCTTGCCCTTAGGAAATTTATGGTCTGATGGGGAATCTGGCATATTAACAGAAAATTTCAATCCTGGAGTAAACCCAGGGAGGTTAAGAAAGTAAAGATGGCACCTGACCAGACTGGAGTTCGCTAGGGAGGCAAGGATAGAAGCTTCAGGTCATGTCTTAAGCCCAGCTGACCTGAGGTCTCATCCCTCTTCATCTCTCCTCTCACCCCCGATCAGATGAACAAACCCAGAGCAGTTCTTCCAAGTCTCAGTAAGTACCTTCCTACCCTTAGTTATCTAAACTAGTAATTGCAAGTGGTAAGGGACTGTGTGCATCTTAACAGGAATCTCACAGACACAACAATGTACTATAACTAGAGAACTGAATAGTTTGTCATCCAACCAAGACACTTTTGAAAATGAAAAGGACCTGTTAGTTATATCAGGACAGTAGGTATAAAGTTAGGTGTGTCCTGGAAACCTGGAACACAGGTTTATAGTCTTAATGATTTTAACATAGGAAACGGTTTAAAAGTCTATTACAGCAGTTTTGTTTTCTGTTAGGAAGGAAATGAACAAGTTTGTTTTTATTCTTGGTGACATTGATCTTAACAGGTAATTATTAAATAACAAATGAACTTTTCTTCTGAATAGCTTGATTATGACTTTATATTTATTTTTTAAATATCTTAAAGCCTTAAGCCTTATTATACTTTTTTCCTGAATGACAAATATGATTCATTTATTCAGAAATAAATCTTCCTACATAGATTATATTTGTGTATTGATTGCCTTGGAAGTAGAAGGTTTGAGGAATCTATTACTCCTCCTCAAGTAATAAACTTGTTACTTCTGGCTGGAGGTATTAAGGTTGAAAAACAGATGGACTTTATTTGTACTTTTCTTCCCTCAAGCAGCATTCTTTGTGAATAGGACACCCAGCCAAGGGTAAAAAGTCCCAGTACACTGGTAAGGAGCTCATTTAACAAGTTACTCTTTTTTTCCCCTCTTTGGAAATGCAGCTTCAGATGCTGATTGAAAGACATACTTGTCAGTTTCTCAAGCCTGCCAAGGCCATTCTTTATTGTTATTAATACTCTGTCCAGTATTAAATTTCTGGGTGTAGGTGCTTTAAGATATTTATATAAATAATTGAATTTTGCTTTTGGTACTTAAAAAAGGCATCAAAGGATTTGTGAACTAGGGTTCTCATTAGAACACTGGAAATCGTTTAATTTGGTCTATATGTAGTTGACATTTGTTGTTTTCCCCCTTATTTACCAAAGATGAAGCTTAGAATAAGGGGTATTTTTGTTTTTATTTTTGGCTATAGTCAAGACACTTTACTTTTTTTTTTTTTTAAGACACTTTACATTTATATTCTCTTTTCCTAGTAAAGAATAATCTGTCAGAATTATTGCATTATATGACAATGTCCTTAAAAATCAAGAAGAGAAAACAAATTATAATTTTGAGACCCTGTAATTTTGTGATGTAGTAGTTTTTTGCTCAGTTGTATTTAGCAGTTGTTCAGGCTGGAAAATTGTTATGTTAAATTATAACTGAAGAGAAGCAAGATAGTTTGTATTTGGTTTTTTGACTGGTGGGCAGGAAAAGAAGGATAAGTGGCAATCGGAAATTTTTAATGGATCTAGCTTCCTAAGTGAAAGTAAAATACTGTTTAACTCTTTAAATCATGACATTTTTCTGATTTGAAGATTTGATTTTGGTTTGTTTTTCAGGGCAGACAATGTAATAGCTAGTGACTCCATCTTGTTATTGAACTACAAAGAAATTGTGATTCTCTTGGTCTGATCAGGAATTTTAGTTTTTGACAACAGAGGTCAGATCTACTCTGATAAATATATTTTTTTGAGGTTGCTCTCAATTTTTAAAACTCAGTACAAAAATTTAATAGGCTTTCTTTTTCAGAGTTGTTTTAGGCTCACAGCTAAATTTGAGCAGAAAGTACAGAGATTTCCCATGTACCTCCTGCCCCCATACATGCATAGCCTCCCCCATTATAAACATCACCTACTAGAGGTGTACATTTGTTAGAATTGATGAACGTACACTGACACATTATTGTCACCCGGAGTCCATGTTTGCTTCAGGATTCACTCTGGGTGTTTACATTCTATGGGTTTAGGCATATTTATAATGACATGTATCTATCTACATTATACTGCCCTAAAAATCTTCTGTGCTCTGCATATTCATTCCTCTCTTTCCCAAGCCCTGGAATCTCTTTCCCAGGCCACTACTGATCTTTTCACTGTCTCCTTCATTTTGCCTCTTCCAGATTATTGTATCTTTAGAGTCATACAGTATAGAGCTTTTCACACTGTCTTCTTTCACTTAGTAACAAAAATTTAACTTCCCTTCATGTCTTTTCATGGGTTGATAGCTCATTTCTTCCTACTGCTGAATAATATTCCATTGTCTAGGTCAGCTACAGTTCATTTATCCTTTGCTCTACTGAGGGGTATCTTGGTTGCTTCCAAGTTGTGGCAATAATGAAAAAAAAATGCTATAAATATCTGTGTGCAGGTTTTTGTGTGGACATAAGTTTTCAGCTCCTTTGGGTAAATACCAAGGAACACAATTGCTGAATCACATGGTAAGAGTATGTTAGTTTTGTAAGAAACCAGTAAACTCTTTCAAAGTGGCCGTACCTTTTTGCATCCCCACCAGCAATGAATGAGTGTTCCTGTTAATCCATATCCTTGTCAGCATTCGGTGTTGTCAAGTGTTTTTGAAGTATGGCCATTCTAGTCGATGTGTAGTGTATAGTATTCATTTTTTAAATTATAAAAGTAATGTAAATGTGTTAGAGAAAACTTGGAGAAATTTAAAGGAAAGAAAAAGAAATCAACAATCATCTTATCCTAAGATAGCTACTTTTGGTATTTTGGCTGTATTTTATTTGTGCATTAAAAAATTTTTTTTTATCTTCTTGTGTTTCTTTTTGTTTATTTTATTAAGGTATGATTGATATACACTCTTATGAAGGTTTCACATGAAAAAGCAATGTGGTTACTACATTTCCCCATATTATCAAGTCCCCACCCATACCCCAATGTAGTCACTGTCCATCACTGTAGTAAGATACCACAGATCCACTGTGTGCCTTCTCTGTGCTACACTGTTCTTCCTGTGCTGCCCCACACCATGTGTACTAAACATAATACCCCTCAGTCCCCTTCTCCCTCCCTTCTCACCCACCCTCTCACACCCTTCCCCTTGGGTAACCATTAGTTCATTCTTGGAGTCTCTGAGTCGGCTGCTATTTTGTTCCTTCAGTTTTGCTTCATTGTTATACTCCACAAACGAGGGAAATCATTTGGCACTTGTCTTTCTCCACCTGGCTTATTTCACTGAGCATAATGTCCTCCCGCTCTACCCATGTTGTTGCAAATGGTAGGATTTGTTTCTTTCTTATGGCCGAATAGTATTCCATTGTGTATATATACCACATCTTCTTTATCCATTCATCTACTGATGGACACTTACGGTGCTTCCATATCTTGGCTGTTGTAAAAAGTGCTGCAATAAACATAGGGGTGCATATGTCTTTTTGAATCTGAGAAGTTGTATTCTTTGGGTAAATTCCAAGAAGTGGGATTCCCGGCAAATGGTATTTCTATTTTTAGTTTTTTGAGGAACCTCCATATTGCTTTCCACAGTGGTTGAACTAGCTTACATTCCCACCAGCAGTGTAGGAGGGTTCCCCTTTCTCCGCATCCTCGCCAGCATTTGTTGTTCTTAGTCTTTTCGATGCTGGCCATCCTTACTGGTGTGAGGTGATATCTCATTGTGGTTTTAATTTGCATTTCCCTGATAATTAGTGATGTGGAGCATCTTTTCATGTGACTGCTGGCTATCTGAATTTCTTCTTTGGAGAACTGTCTCTTCATATCCTCTGCCCATTTGTTAATTGGGTTATTTGCTTTTTGGTTGTTGAGGCATGTGAGTTCTTTGTATATTTTGGATGTTAACCCCTTGTCAGATATGTCATTTACAAATGTATTCTCCCATACTGTAGGATGCCTTTTTGTTCTGTTGATGGTGTCCTTTGCTGTACAGAAACTTTTTAGTTTGATGTAGTCCCATGAGTTCATTTTTGCTTTTGTTTCCCTTGCTCGAGGAGATGCGTTCAGGAAGAAGTTGCTCATGATTATATTCAGAAGATGTTTGCCTATGTTTTTTTCTAAGAGTTTTATGGTTTCGTGACTTACATTCAAGTCTTTAATCCATTTCGAGCTTACTTTTGTTTATGGGGTTAAACAATAATCCAGTTTCATTCTCTTGCATGTAGCTGTCCAGTTTTTCCAACACCAGCTGTTGAAGAGGCTGTCATTTCCCCATTGTATATCCATGGCACCTTTATCGTATATTAATTGACCATATATGGTTGGGTTTATATCAGGGCTCTCTAGTTTGTTCCATTGGTCTATGGGTCTATTCTTGTGCCAGTACCAAACTGTCTTGATTACTGTGGCTTTGCACTAGAGCTTGAAGTTAGGGAGCATAATGCCCCCAGTTTTATTCTTCCTTCTCAGAATTGCTTTGGCTATTCGAGGTCTTTTGTGGTTCCATATGAATTTTAGAATGATTTTCTCTAGTTCGTTGAAGAATGCTGTTGGTATTTTTTTTTTTGGTATCATTAATGTACAATTACATGAAGAATATTATGTTTACTAGGCACCCCCCTTCACCAAGTCCCCCCCAACAAACCCCATTACAGTGACTGTCCATCAGCGTAGTAAGATGCTGTAGAATCACTACTTGTCTTTGTGTTGCACAGCCCTCCCTGTGCCCCACCCCACTTTATACATGCTAATCGTAATGCCTCCTTTCTTTTTCCCCACCCTTATCCCTCCCTTCTCACCCATCCTCCCCAGTCCCTTTCCCTATGGTAACTGTTAGTCCATTCTTGGGTTCTGTGATTCTGCTGCTGTTTTGTTCCTTCAGTTTTTCTTTGTTCTTATACTCCACATATGAGTGAAATCATTTGGTACCTGTCTTTCTCTGCCTGGCTTATTTCACTGAGCATAATACCCTCTAGCTCCATCCATGTTGTAGCAAATGGTAAGATTTGTTTTCTTCTTATGGCTGAATAATATTCCATTGTGTATATGTACCACATCTTCTTTATCCATTCATCTACTGATGGACACTTAGGTTGCTTCCTTTTCTTGGCTATTGTAAATAGTGCTGTGATAAACATAGGGGTGCATGTGTCTTTTTCAAACTGGGCTGCTGTATTCTTAGGGTAAATTCCTAGAAGTAGAATTCCTGGGTCAAATGGTATTTCTATTGCTGTTGGTATTTTGATAGGAATTGCATTGAAATCTGTAGATTGCTTTAGGCAGGATGGCCATTTTGACAATATTAATTCATCCTATCCATGAGCATGGGATGAGTTTCCATTTATTGGTATCTTCTTTAATTTCTCTTAAGAGTGTCTTGTAGTTTTCAGGGTATAGGTCTTTCACTTCCTTGGTTAGGTTTATTCCTAGGTATTTTATTCTTTTTGATGCAACTGTGAATGATATTGTTTTCCTGATTTCATTCTCTGCTAGTTCATTGTTAGTGTATAGGAATGCCACAGATTTCTGTGTGTATTAATTTTGTATCCTGCAACTTTGCTGAATTCAGATACTAGATCTGGTAGTTTTGGAGTGGATTCTTTTGAGTTTTTTATGTACAATATCATGTCATCTGCAAACAGGGACAGTTTAACTTCTTCCTTGCCAATCTGGATGCCTTTTATTTCTTTGTGTTGTCTGATTGCCATGGCTAGGACCACCAGTACTATGTTGAAAAGAAGTGGGGAAAGTGGGCATCCTTGTCTTGTTCCCAATCTTAAAGGAAAAGCTTTCAGCTTCTTGCTGTTAAGTATGATGTTGGCTATGGGTTTGTCTTATATGGCCTTTATTATGTTGAGGTACTTGCCATCTATACCCATTTTGTTGAGATTTTTTATCATGAATGGATGTTGAATTTTGTCAAATGCTTTTTCAGCATCTATGGAGATGATCATGTGGTTTTTGTCTTTCTTTTTGTTGATGTGGTGGATGATGATGATGGATTTTCGAATGTTGTCCCATCCTTGCATCCCTGGAATAAATCCTACTTGGTAACAGTGTTTTTGATGTATTTTTGAATTCAGTTTGCTTATATTTTATTGAGTATTTTTGCATCTATGTTCATTCAGGGATATTGGTCTGTAATTTTCTTTTTTTGTGGTGTTTTTGCCTGGTTTTGGTATTAAAGTGATGCTGGCCTCATAGAACGAGTTTGGAAGTATTCCCTCTTCTACTCTCTGGAAAACTTTAAGGATGAAGGGTATTAGGTCTTCACTAAATGTTTGATAAAATTCAGTGGTGAAGCCATCTGGTCCAGGTGTTTTGTTCTTAGGTAATTTTTTGATTACCAGTTCAGTTTCGTTGGTGGTAATTGGTCTGTTCAGATTTTCTGTTTCTTCCTTGTTCAGCCTTGGAAGGTTGTATTTTTCTAGAAAGTTGTCCATTTCTTCTAGGTTATCCAGTTTGTTAGCATATAATTTTTCATTGTATTCTCTATTAATCGTTTGTATTTCTCTGGTGTCCGTAGTGATTTTTCCTTTCTCATTTCTGATTCTGTTTATGTGTGTAGACTTTCTTTTTTATTGACAAGTCTGGCTAGGGTTTATCTATCTTATTTATTTTCTTGAAGAACCTGCTCTTGCTTTCATTGATTCTTTCTATTGTTTTATTCTTTTTTATTTTATTTATTTCTGCTCTAATCTTTATTATGTCCCTCGTTCTACTGACTTTGGGCCTCATTTGATCTTCTTTTTCTAGTTTCATTAACTGTGAGTTTAGACTGCTTATATGGGATTGTTCTTCTTTCCTGAGGTAGGCCTGTATTGCTATTTACTTTCCTCTTGGCATGGCCTTGGCTGCATTCCACCGATTTTGCGGTGTTGAATTATTGTCGTCATCTGTCTCCATATTGATCTCTATTTTTATTTGGTCATTGATCCGTTGGTCATTTAGGAGCATGTTGTGAAGCCTCCATGTGTTTTTGGGATTTTTCATTTTCTTTGCATAATTTATTTCTAGTTTCTTATATTTGTGGTCTGAGAAACTGGTTGGTACAATTTCAATCTTTTTGAATTTACCAAGGCTCTTTTTGTGGCCTAGTATATAATCTATTCTTGAAAATGTTCCATGTGCACTTGAGAAGAATGTGTATTCTGCTGCTTTTGACTGTAGAGTTCTGTACATGTCTGTTAGGTCCATCTGTTCTAATGTGTTGTCCAGTGTGTCTGTGTCCTTACTTAATTTCAGTCTGGTTGATCTGTCCTTCAGAGTGAGTGGAGTGTTGAAGTCTCCTAGAATGAATGCATTGCATTCTATTTCCCCTTTTAATTCAGTTAGTATTTGTGCAACTCCTGCTTTTTTCTCTCTTTTTCCATCCCTTCACTTTTAGTTTGTGTATGTCGTTGGGTTTAAAGTGAGTCTCTTGTAGGCAGCATATAGATGGGTCTTGTTTTTTTATCCATCCAGTGACTCTATGTCTTTTGATTGGTGCATTCAGTCTATTTACATTTAGGGTGAATATCGGTAGGTATGTACTTATTCCCATTGCACACTTTAAATTTGTGGTTGATTACTAAAGGTTCAAGGTTAACTTCTTTATTATCTAAGAGTCTAAGTTAACTTACATAATATGCAATTACAAACACAATCTAAGGATTCTTTTCTTTTCTCCTCCTTTTTCTTCCTCCTCCATTCTTTATATATTAGGTATCATATTGTGTACTCTTTGTTTATCCCTTGAGTGACTTTGGGGGTAGTTAATTTAATTTTGCATTTGCTTAGCAATTAGCTGTTTACCATGGTTTATTACCTCTGGTGAGAGCTGTTAAACCTTAGGAAGACTTCCATCTATAGCAGGCCCTCCAAAATACACTGTAAAGATCATTTGTGGGAGCTAAATTCTCTCAGCTTTTGCTTATCTGGAAATTGTTTAATCCCTCCTTCAAATTTAAATGATAATCTTGCCGGATAAAGTAATCTTGGTTCCAGGCCCTTCTGCTTCATTGCATTAAATACATCATGCCACTCCCTTCTGGTCTGTAAGGTTTCTGCTGAGAAGTCTGATGTTAGCCTGATGGACTTTCCTTTGTATGTGATCTTATTTCTCTCTCTGGCTGCTTTTAACTGTCCTTATCCTTGATCTTGGCCATTTTAATTTCTGTATGTCTTGGTGTTGTCTTCCTTGGGTCCTTTGTGTTGGGAGATCTGTGGATCTCCATGGCCTGAGAGACTATCTCCTTTCCCAGATTAGGGAAGTTTTCAGCAATTACTTCCTCAAAGACACTTTCTATCCCTTTTTCTCTCTCTTCTTCTGGTACCCCTGTAATGCGAATATCGTTCCATTTGGATTGGTCACACAGTTCTCACAATATTCTTTCATTCTTAGAGATCCTTTTTTCTCTCTGTGCCTCAGCTTCTTTGTATTCCTCTTCTCCAGTTTCTATTTCATTTATCGTTTCCTCCACCGTATCCAATCTGCTTTTAATACCCTCCATTGTGCTCTTCAATGATTGGATATCCAACCGGAATTCATTTCTGTGTTCTTGGATATCTTTCTCTACCTTCATTAGCATGTTAATGATTTTTATTTTGAACTCCCTTTCAGGAAGAGTCATGAGGTCCATGTCATCTTTCTCAAGGGTTATATTAATTTTACTCTGTACCAAGTACCTTTGGCTTTTCATATTTGTGTATGGATCCCTCTAGTGTCCAGAAGCTCTACTCTCTGGAGCTGCTTAGCCCCTGAAGCAATGTTGGTGGTCGCAGGGGAGTAGGATTGGTGCCTGGTGGGAGGAAAGAGCTGTTTCCTGCATCCCTGCTGCTATTCCTGTCTCCACTGCCTGAACCAGTCAGCTGAGCACACAGATGTAAGCTTTTGTCCCAGAGCAGCTGGATATGGATCCCCACTTTCCACAAGCTGCTGGAATCTCAGTCTCTCCAGGAATTCTCCCTGTCTTAGCTTTCCAACCCCATAATCACAAGACTATCATGAAAGCACCATGAAATGTAGGTTTGTGCTCCCAGAGCAGATCTCCGGAGTTAGGTATTCAGCAGTCCCAGGCCTCCACTCTTACCTGCTCAGTTTCTCTTCCTCCTGCGGGTGAGCTGGGGTGGGGGAAGGGCTTGGGCCCACCGGGCCTCAGCTTTGGTAGGTTACCCTGTTCCATGAGGTTTGCTCTTTTCCCCAGGTGTATGCAATCTGGCACAGTCCTCTTTCCTGTCGCACTCTCAGGATTAGTTGTATTAATTGTATTTTCGTATTATATGCAGTTTTAGGAGGAAGCCTCTGTTTCACCTCTCACACTGCCATTTTTAATCCTCTATTTGTGCATTTTTATGAAATTGAAATCATACTTTCATATACAATTTGTAATCTCATTTTTTAAAGTTAATACACTATTTCCTAGAAGTTTCAGATTTACAGAAAAATTGAACAGATAGAGAGTTCCAGTATATTCCTATACCACTTCTGCCATATATAGCTTCTCTTGTTTTAAATATCTTCCATTGATATGGTATCTTTACTATTAAATTAGTGAACCAGTGTTGATACATTATTAATAACTAACACCCACAGTTTATTCCGATCTCCTCAGTTTTAACCTAATATCTTTCTGTTCCAGGATACCACATTACGTTTAGTTGTCATGTCTCCTTAGACTCACTTTGGCCGTGACAGTTGCTCAGCCTTTCCATGTTTTTGATGACTTTGACAATTTTGAGTATTGGTCTGGTGTATTACAGGATGGCTGACTATTGGAATTTGCCTCTTTTGGTTTTTTTAATAATTAGACTGGTGTTTTGTTTTTTGGGGGAGAAATATCAACAGAAGTAAAGTACCATTTTCATCAGTTCATATCAAGGGTACATACTGTCATCATGATTTATGACTGTTGCTGTTGACCTTGATCATCCTGTCAAAGTAGTGTTTGTCAGGTTTCTCTACTGTAAAGTTATTCTCCTCATCCTCTTCCCCTTTCCATACTGTGTCCTTTGGCTAGGAGTCACTGGTGCAGCCCATGGTTAAGGAGAGCGGAGTTATGTCCCCCTCCTATAGAGTATAGTAACCGTTTAATTTATTTGGAATTTTTCTGTATAGGAGAAGAATATCTCTTCTCTTCCCTGTATTAATTTAGTCATTTATTTACATCAGTGTGGCTCATGGATATTTATTTTATACTTTGCATTATATATCCAATACTACTACTTTATTTTGTTGCTCCAGTTGTTTCAGCTTTGGCCATTAGTAGCTCTTTCACTGGGCTACAGGGCCCTTTTGCCATACCCTCATCAATGTGTGTTTCGGTTTGAAGTACTTCTTTACTTTCTGGCACTACAAAAATCTCTAGGCTCATCTTGTGTATTACTTTTCTTTTCCTTTTTTTTTTTAATTTTGTTATCATTAATATACAATTACATGAGCTACATTGTGGTTACTAGATTCTCCCCATTATCAAGTCCCCACCACATACCCCATTACAGTCACTGTCCATCAGTGTACTAAGATGCTGTAGAACCACTACTTGTCTTCTCTGTGCTATACTGCCCTCCAGGTGCCCCCTACCCCCCATTATGTGTGCTAATCGTAATGCCCTTTCTTCCCTTTCTCCCTCCCCAGTCCCCTTTGGTAACTGTTAGTCCATTCCTAGGTTCTGTGAGTCTGCTGTTGTTTTGTTCCTTCAGTTTTTGCTTTGTTCTTATACTCCACAGATGAGTGAAATCATTTGGTACTTGTCTTTCTCCGCCTGGCTTATTTCACTGAGCATAATACCCTCTAGTTCCATCCAAGTTGTTGCAAATTGTAGGATTTGTTTTCTTCTTATGGCCATATAATATTCCATTGTGTATATGTACCACATCATCTTTATCCATCTACTGATGGATGCTTAGGTTGCTTCTATTTCTTGGCTCTTAAATAGTGCTGTGATAAACATAGGGGTGCATATGTCTTTTTCAAACTGAGCTCTTGCATTCTTAGGGAAAATTCCTAGGAGTGGAATTTCTGGGTCAAATGGTATTTCTATTTTTAGTTTTTTGAGGAACCTCCGTACTGCTTTCCACAATGGTTGAACTAATTTACATTCCCACCAGCAGTGTAGGAGGGTTCCCCCTTCTCCACATCCCCACCAACATTTGTTGTATGTCTTTTGGATGGTGGCCATCCTAACTGGTGTGAGGTGATATCTCATTGTGATTTTAATTTGCATTTCTCTGATGATAAGGATGTGGAGCATCTTTCTTTGTGCCTGTTGGCCATCTGAATTTCTTTGGAGAAGTGTCTGTTCGGCTCCTCTGCCCATTTTTTAATTGGATTATTTGCCTTTTGTTTGTTGAGGTGCATAAGCTTTTTGTATATTTTGGATGTCAACCCCTTATTGAATATATCATTTATGAATATGTTCTTCCATACTGTAGGATGCCTTTTTGTTCTACAGATGGTGTCCTTTGCTGTACAGAAGCTTTTTAGTTTGACATAATCCCACTTGTTCATTTTGCTTTTGTTTCCCTTGCCCGTGGCGATATGTTCATGAAGTTGTTTGTGTTTATATTCAAGAGAGTTTTGCCTGTGTTTTCTTCTAAGAGTTTTATGGTTTCATGACTTAGATTCAGGTCTTAGATCCATTTTGAGTTTACTTTTGTGTATGGGGTTAGACAATCCAGTTTCATTTTCTTACATGTAGCTGTCCAGTTTTGCCAGCACGAGCTGTTGAAGAGGCTGTCATTTCCCCATTGTATATCCATGGCTCATTTATTGTATGTTAATTGACCATATATGCTTGGCTTAATATCTGGGCTCTTTATTCTGTTCCACTGGTCTATGGGTCTGTTCTTATATGAGTACCAATTGTCTTGATTACTGTGGCTTTGTAGTAGAGGTTGAAATTAGGAAGCGAGATCCCCCTGGCTTATTCTTCCTTCTCAGGATTGCTTTGGCTATTTGGGGTCTTTTGTGATTCCATATGAATTTTAGAACTATTTGCTGTAGTTTATTGAAGAATGCTGTTGGTATTTTGATAGGGATTGCATTGAATCTGTGGATTGCTTTAGGCAGGATGGCCATTTCGACAGTATTAATTGTTACTACCCAAGAGCATGGGATGAATTTCCTTTTCTTAGTGTACTCTTTAATTTCTCTTAAGAGTGTCTTGTAGTTTTCAGGGTATAGGTCTTTCACTTCCTTCGTTAGGTTTATTCTGAGGTATTTTATTCTTTTTGATGCAATTGTGAATGGAAATGTTTTCCTGATTTCTCTTTCTGCTAGTTCATCGTTAGTGTATAGGAATGCAACAGATTTCTGTGTATTAATTTTGTGTCCTGCAACTTTGCTGAATTCAGATATTAGACCTAGTTGTTTTGGAGTGGAGTCTTTAGGGTTTGTTACGTACAATATCACGTCATTTGGAAATAGTGACAGTTCCAGTTCCTCCTTACCAATCTAGATTCCTTTTATTTCTTTGTGTTGTCTGATTGCCATGGCTAGGACCTCCAGAACTATGTTGAATAAAAGTGGAGAGAGTGGGCATCCTTGTCTTTTCCTGATCTTAGGGGAAAAGCTTTCAGCTTCTCACTGTTACGTATAATGTTGGCTGTGGTTTTGTCATATATGGCATTTATTATGTTGAGGTACTTGCCCTCTATACCCATTTTGTTGAGAGTTTTTATCATGAATGGCTGTTGAATTTCATTGAATGCTTTTTCAGCATCTATGGAGATGATCATGTGGTTTCTGTCCTTCTTTTTGTTGATGTGGCGGATGATGTTGATGGATTTTCGAATGTTGTATCATCCTTGCATCTCTGAGATGAATCCCATTTTATGATGTATGATCCTCTTGATGTATTTTTGAATTTGGTTTGCTAATATTTTGTTGCATATTTTTGCATCTGTGTTGATCAGGGCTATTGATCTGTAATTTCCTTTTTTTGTGGGGTCTTTGCCTGTTTTTTTTGTTATAGTGACACTGGCTTCATAGAATGAGTTTGGAAGTATTTCTTCCTCTTCTATTTTTGGAAAACTTTAAGGAGAATGGGTAGTATGTCTTATCTAAATGTCTGATAAAATTCAGCGGTGAATCTGTTCCGGGATTTTTGTTTTGGGGTAGTTTTTTGATTACTGATTCAATTTCTTTGCTGGTAATTGGTGTATTTAGATTTTTTGTTTCTTCCTTGGTCAGTCTTGGAAGGTTGTATTTTTCTAGGAAGTTGTCCATTTCTTCTAGGTTATTCAGTTTGTTAGCATATAGATTTTCATAGTATTCTCTGATAATTCTTTGTATTTCTGTGGTGTCTGTAGTGATTTTTCCTTTCTCATTTCTGATTCTGTTTATGTGTGTAGATTCTCTTTTTTTGTTAATAAGTCTGGCTAGGGGTTTATCTATTTTATTTTCTCAAAGAACTAGCTCCTGGTTTCATTAATTTTTTCTATTATTTTATTCTTCTCAATTTATTTATTTCTTGTCTGATCTTTATTATATCCCTCCTTCTGCATCTTGTGTATTTCTTACCCCAGCCCTATAATCAGCTGTTTCTTCAAGGTGCCCTTGTTCTTTTTATTAGGGAATGGTACTAGAATGAAGATCTGGGTGCGTAAGCGTGGTCATTGCTTCTCGGGTGTAGTTTCTTTCTGGCCCTTTCAGCTGACAGAACACATATATGTGTGTATATTAACTCTGGTGTATGTACATATTTCTGTATGCAACCATCTGTATTATAAAGTTAAACATGAATTCTTCCTGATATCTCTAACTTTACTCCATTACCATATGGATCTTTTGTCCCCCTCCCCTTGTTGATCTGTACATTTCTACTCCAATAGTGAAAAACCTTGCTCTCTACATTGACTATTCATATACTTAATTGTTCAGTTCCCATATATATGTATAGCAATATTGGAATTCTTAACCTGTACCCCTGTGGGAAACTATTGATTAGAATACAGTATTTATATGCAGTCCCTTCTGTACTTTTGTCTTAAATTCATTCATTTCCAGTTACTTAGGTCTTTTCTTTTCTCCCTCTGTCTTTCAGTCAGATGTTTGAAATACATTTGAAATACTTTATCTTAGCATATATTAATTAGATTAGTTAGATTCTCATGTCACAGTCTGGGATACCCCAACCTAGTAATTTTTTTAAAAATTTCTTTAAAGTTTACTCTTTGTGTTGTTAAGTTCTGTAGGTTTTCACAAATACATTATGTCATGTATGCACCATTATAGTATCATACACAATAGTTTCATTGCCCTAAAAAATCCCCTGTGCTCTGGTGTTGGCAAAACTGGACAGCTTCATGCAAGAGAATGAAACTGGATTATTGTCTAACCCCACACATAAAAGTAAACCAAAATGGATCAAAGACCTGAATGTAATTCATGAAACAATAAAACTCTTAGAAGAAAACATTGGCAAAAATCTCTTGAATATAAACATGAGCAACTTTTTCCTGAACACATCTCCTCAAGCAAGGGAAACAAAATAAAAAAACAAATGGGACTACATCATGCTAAAAAGCTTCTGTACAGCAAAGGACACCATCAGCAGAACAAAAAGGCATCCTACAGTATGGGAGAATATATTTGTAAATGACATATTTGGCAAGGGGTTAACATCCAAAATATATAAAGAACTCACACGCCTCAACACCCAAAAAGCAAATATTCCATTTAAATAATGGGCAGAGGATCTGAAGAGACTCTTCTCCAAAGAAGAAATTCAGATGGCCAACAGGCACATGAAAAGGTGCTCTACATCACTAATTATCAGGGAAATGCAAATTAAAACCACAATGAGATATCACCTCACACCACTTACGTTGGCCATCATAGAAAAGACTAGGAACAACAGATGCTGGTGAGGATGTGGAGAATGGGGAACCCTTCTACACTGCTGGTGGGAATATAAGCTGGTTCAACCATTGTGGAAAGCAATATGGAGGTTCCTCAAAAAACTAAAAATAGAATACCATTTGACCCAGGAATTACACTCCTAGGAATTTACTGTAAGAATGCAGGAGCTCAGTTTGAAAAAGACACATGCACCGCTATGTTTATCGCAGCACTATTTTTTTTTTTAGGTAGGTTTCTTTTTTGATATCATTAATATATGATTACATGAGCAACATTGTGGTTACTAGATTCCCTCCATTATCAAGTCCCCACCACATACCCCATTACAGTCACTGTCCATCAGTGTAGTAAGATGCTAGAGTCACTACTTGTCTTCTCTGTGCTGTACTGCCTTCTCCGTGTTCCACCCAACATTATGTGTGCTAATTATAATACCCCTTATTCCCCTTCTCCCTCCCTTCCCACCTGCTCTCCCCAGTCCCTTTCCCTTTGGTAACTGTAAGTCCATTCTTGGGTTCTGTGAGTCTGCTATCGCAGCACTATTTACAGTAGCCAAGAAATGGAGGCAACCTAAATGTCTATCAGTAGATGAATGGATAAAGAAGATGTGGTACATATATGCAGTGGAATATTATTCAGCCATAAAAAGAAAAGAAATCCTATCATTTGCAACAACGTAGATGGAGCTAAAGGGTATTGTCCTCAGTGAAATAAGCCAGGCAGAGAAAGACAAGTACCAAATGATTTCACTCATCTGTGGAGCATAAGAACAAAGCAAAAACTGAAGGAACAAAACAGCAGCAGACTCACAGAACCCAAGAATGGACTAAGAGTTACCAAAGGAAAAGGGACTGGGTGGGGGGGCGGGTGGGAAGGGAGGGAGAAGGGGAATAAGGGGCATTATGATTAGCACACATAATATAGCAAGAGGACACAGGGAAGGCAGTACAGCACAGAGAAGACAAGTAGTGACTCTATAGCATCTTACTACGCTGATGAACAGTGACTGTAATGGGGTATGTGGGGGGGGTCTTGATAATGGGGGGAATCTAATAACCATAGTGTTGCTCATGTGATTGTATATTAATGATACCCAAATGGAAAAAAATAAAAGAGGTAATCTACAGTGTGAGAGAATATGGAAAAAAAAATCCTCTGTGCTTCATTGAATTCATCCCTCTCCTCCCTCCAGGGCTCTGGCAAAATGGTGATCTTTTCCTTTTCCAGAATGTCATACAATTGAAATCATACAGTATGTAGTCATTTTAGTTTGGCTTCTTTCCTTTAGCAATACGCAGTTGTTTCCCCCTTGTCTTTTTGTTACTTGATAGCTCAGTTTTAAAAATAGCTGAATAATATTCCATTGTCTGGATGTACCACAGTTTTGTTTATGCATTCACTTATAAAGGACAACTTGGTTGTTTCCAGGTTTGGGCAGTTATGAACAAAGCTGGTGTAAACATTTGTGGGCAGGTTTTTGTGTGAATGTTTCCAACTCGATTGGGTAAATACTTGGGAGTGTGATTCCTGGATCTTATGGTAAGACTATGTTTAGCTTTTTAAGAAACTTTCAAACTGTCTTCCGTCATGGCTATACCATTTTGTGTTCCCATGATGGGAAGAATCTTGCTACACATCTTCACCAGCATTTGGTATTACCAGTTTTTTTTAATTTTAACCATTCAAATAGGTGTTTGGTGGTATCTGTTTTGATTTCCAGTTCTCTAATGATAAATGATGTTGAGAAACTTTTCATATGCTCATTTGCCATCTATATATCTTTGGTGAAGTGTCCAGATCTTTTGTTTGGGTTGTTTGCTTGTTGAATTTTAAGAGTTCTTTGTATATTGTGAATCTAAAACCTTTATCAAATGTGTGTTTTCCAAGTATTTTCTCCAAATCTATGGCTTGTATTTTCATGCTCTTAATAATGTCTTTGACAGATCAGAAGTTTTTCATTTTAATACAGTTCAACTTAGTAATTTTCTCTTTCATGGAATGTGTTTTTATTGTATCTAAAATCAAATTGCTGTACCCTATATCACCTAGATATTTTCCCTTGTTATCTTTTAACAATTGTATTTTTAGAATCCGCTTTTTAACTTAACATTGGCTCAGATATGTTCCTAGATTATTTTCATCTCTATAATTTTAAATGATTTCTTTGTAGTTAATCAAATTGTGCTATAATTTTCTTGACCACTTATCCCTCTATTGTTGACTTCTTATAAGAACAGAAATTTGGAAACAACCTAAATAATAGTGAATATGTTTGCATCTAACTTTTTGTGTGTTCAAGGATATTCAGTCTTTTTTCCAACAAATACTTGAGTGCTCTATATGCCACTGTAAAATTCTTGCCCTTTAGAAAAAGCTCAAGCATTTTAGAAACCTTTGGCCATTTACTTTCTCTAGTTGTACTTCTCTTATTCTACTAATAAATTAGGTGTTCTAAAACATAAGATGCAAAATGTTTTTGAAACAGAATTCCAAAAAGTACTTGACATTTAGTGGTCTGAAATAGTAATTTTTTTTTATTGAGGTATTGTTAATATACAATCTTATATTGGTTTCAAGTATACAACCCAATGGTTCATTAGTCACCTATATTATTAAATCCTCACTATCCCCATGACCAACTTATATTATGATTGAGAATTTTTATCAAAATTCTTTGCCCCTTTATCCTCCTCACCCTTCCTACCCACCCACCCCAACCCCTCCCTCATGGTAACCACCAGTCACTTCTTAGTGTCTGTGAAACTACTGCTATTTTGTTCATTTTGTTTTGTTTTTATCAGAATAGTTATTTTGTGCAGACACATTCAAGCTTCATTTCTTTTGGCTATGTTCATGCTTAGGTATATTTGAATATCTTAGCTCAAGAAGGGCAAAAGTACAGCACAATTGAGAAAACAATTAGTCAATGAAAATATTCTCTGACTTGATTGTTTGCCTAAGAAATAATGAAAAGGAGTCAGTCTAAGCTAGTCAGATGATTTAACTGCAGAATTAGAAAGGACAATTTTCCCATTTCAATAGAGTAGTTCTTGTTTTGTAATCTAGTGCCTAGTGTAGCTGTATCCAACTACTGGACAACGAACCAGTGAAAAGTCAAAAGAAGTGTCTCTCTCCTAATGTGTCAGGCATCTGTTTTCTCTGACTTGTGAAGTCTTCAACCGATTTCCAAGAAAATAGATTGTGGAGAAGGTAAGGGGATTGTTTAAAAAGCTTTGTGTTAATTGTTTAATTAATGTAGTAATAATCACATCGTTTTTTCATGTGAAACCTTCAGAAGAGTGTAAAAAAAACCTTTGTGTAATTGAAAAGATATAACAACTATGTTAAATTTAAAAAATTACCCTTAGTTCCAGTCATCCTAACTCAACTATTTTCATACTTTATATATTATATCTTTTTAAATGGGCAAAAATATTTTACATGCTCATAATCACAGTGGACAATATTTTAATATTTAAATGCAACTTCCCCCCCAAAAAAACAGTTTTTAGTCTGTTTTTTGCACTTAACTTAAGGATTTTTCTATTTTTGCATATAGTCTTCATAAATATTTTTAAGAATTGTATGGTCCATTTGCTTAAGGTACTTCGATGTCCTTAAAGGTTCCCTAATAGAAATTTGGCTGAACAAATCCTTTTTCAGATACTGTCAGAAGAAAATGCTTTACAGTCTTGAATGCTTAAAAATCTAACAAGAGGAATCTAGGACTCCTAAAAAATCTGAGATATTTGTAATACAGTGTTAGTGAATTTGACTTTTGTCTCTCAGATTTAGCTTTAATACACTTGAGAGAGATGCTGTTGGTTTTGGCTCAACTTTAGAATAATCATTGGTGGCTGAGGTTCTTGGTTATACTAGGCTTGAAATAAATGTGTGTCCTGTTGTTTATAGGAGATTAGGACAAAAACTAAAGTAGTTGTAGGGGTAAACTAGCTCTGACTTAAATTTTCTCTTCATTTGTTCCATGAAATAGGCTTGTGAGACTTGTAAGTATTGACAGTTTGGCTTATTTTCCATGAAGAAAAGGCAGGTAAAGAAAAAAGGATGTGTTTTACCCATTAAGTAGTTTCATGCTGCAGATATGTGTACAGATTCATATGCTAGGATCTTCATTACAACATTGTTAACAGCAAAAAATTCAGAGTAATCTAATAGTAAAAGTGGGTTATGTTTCAGTCTGTTGAAAGACTACTATTTCATATTTATAAACGAGGATATTATGTAATTTTCATTTTTAAATAAAACTTTATTGAGGTTTAATTTATATATAGTTAAATGCACACATTTTAGTGTAGAGTTTGACTTTTGACAAAAGTATAGACCCATTTAACCACAATCCCAGTTAAGCTGTAGAACACTTCTGTCACTTCAGAATACTTCCTTGTGTTCCTTTGCTTTCAATACTTATCCTCTTCCCCTTGCCCCGCTTCCCCCACATCCTCCAATAAGAGAAACACTGATGTGATTTCTACCACTATAGAATAGTTTTGCCTATTCTGAACTTCAAATAAATGGAATGAAATCAATCAGACTCCTTTCTGTCTTATTTCTTTTGCTCTGTACTTTTGAGATTCATCCAAGTTGTTATAACTCTCAGTAGTTTAGTCCTTTTTATTACTCCATTGCATGAATATGCCACAATTTATCTGTTCACCTTTTGATAGACATTTGGCTATTTTCAGTCTTGGAATTTTATGAATAAACCTGCACTGAACATTCAGCTACAGTTTGTGTGGACGTGCTTTCATTTCCCTTGGGTAAATACCTAGGAGTAGAATTGTTAGGTCATATAGTGAATATGTGTTTAACATCAAGATAAACTGCCAGATTGTTTTTGCTTTATGTTCTCATCAGCAGTGTATTGAGAATCCATTTCTTCCACATCCTTGGAAAAACTTGGTTTTGGCAGTTTTTTATTTTAACCGTTCTTGTGGGAATGTATCCATTTGTGTTTTAATCTACAAAATTGAAAAGTATATCTTACTGCTTGCAGTTACAGGAATTTATTGTGTATTTTTTACAGGCTGTCTCCTGGGGGTCTAATTGTGCTTTAATTATTTTATTGAATGTCACATATTCTGCTTACCACATAGAATGGTTCCTTCCTGTGGTTACATGTAGTGATGGGCTCTATTATATTTCCATCCATATACAGCTTTTATTATACAGATCTTCCTGGACTTACAGTGGGGTTAAACCCATAGTAAGTTGAAAATGCTTTTAATACACTTAATCTACAGAACATCATAGCTTACTTACCTACCTTAATTTGCTCAGAAAACTTAGATTAGCCTATACAGTTGGGCAAAATCATCTAACACAAAGCCTATTTTATAGTAAAATGTTAAATATCTCATGCAATTTATTGAATACTGTACCAAAAAGTAAGCAGAATGGTTGTATGGGGTACAGATGGTTGAAAGTGTATTGGTTGTTTACCTTCATGATTTTGTGGTTGACTGGGAGCTGTCTTGCTGCCAAACCCAGAATCACAAGAGAGTGTCATACTGCATATCTCAACTTTAGCTATAGATATTACTAGCCCCATTTTATATGGATTATAAAATTGAGGCTTAGTGAGATTGAATAATGTCTCATGTTAAATGGCACAATTGGTATTCAAACCTGTCTGTCTGACTTAAAACCTATGCTTCAAGCCAAATTTATACTGCTGAAAGTTTCCTTTATTGCAGAATTTATAGTGCGAATTCCCTTATTTCTTCAGAATTGCCCAAATCGGGCTACACCTAATTTGAGCCTGGTATAGTAGCATTCTTGTGGAAAAGAGGATGCCATGTACACATTTTTATGACTGTGAAGGTGTTAGGGAGAGTTTGGTTCGGTGACAGCAGGGAAGTCAGAGGACAAAGTGAGGAAGGAATTCATTAAAGTAAGAGTGTTAGGGAATGACAGAATAGACTAATAAAGGAAGTTCATTGAACCAGCTACTCAGCAATGGGGCACGACCCCTGCCAACTCCTTAAGCCAGGGTCACCTGGCGTCCAGCATCTGCTTGGATCTGCATGGCGTGGGATCTGAGTGCCTACCACCTCCAGGCTTTGGGGGAGCCGCAGAGCATTGGATGGAGTGAGATTCTGTTCTGCGAACTTCCTATAGGTAAAGAAGGGAGACTTCAGGCGAGTTACTAAAGAGCATGACTGTAAGCTACAGTTCCCAGTCACCCAGGCGACAGTAATTTGCAAGCCCAGGTGTGAGCTCTCAGCAGCCCCTCCTTACTTATCTGAGATAGGAGAGTGAAGGTTAAAGCCAGAATTCGGAGGATTAGAATGACAAAGCGAAGTAATAAAACACTACTGGAAAGGCACAGAGACTAGGCGTCTAAGTGAGAAGTTTATTTAAGGCAAAAGGAGCACACTTGGAGAAAGGGGAGTGTGAGCTGCCCCAGAGAAGAGGCGTCCCTGAAAGGTTGGGAAAAGATTACAAGGATACGCACCTAGAAAGTGCGGGGACCCCAGAGAGAGGAGCACCCCCTGAAAGGTTGAAAAGAGAGAGTTTAAAGTTAAAATGTTATGCACTTAGAAAGTGCGGACGACTCCAGAGAGAGGAGCGCCCCCTGAAAGGCCGGGGGCTCCCCCTTTTAAGGATTCTTTACGAATGTGACTAAGGGCTGGGGGTGCAGACTTGTTAAGTGGTCCCTGAATACTTAGAACTAACTTAACACAAGGAAGTTCCTGCTCTGATTTCTCCCTGGGATCCCGGCGTCTTGGTCTGGGAGCGTATCAAACAGCTTGCTTGCCCAGCCCCTAAGGTGGACTGAGTTATTGTCTGTTTGCTAAAGAGTAAGTTAAGAATCTTACATTTTTAACTAACTTCCTGGGTATTAAAATACAATCTTTAAGATCTAATCCTTCTTCCCTTTTACTGTGTTGTTTACGGCTGGGTCTGCATGCTAAATTAGTTGTCCAGGTTATAAACTACTTAATTAGGGCCTGAAGGAGAAGAAAATAGCATATAGGTAAAGGTAAAAAAAGTAAGCTGGACCTGCATGATTAACACAATAAAGACATGGGCTGTGCTGGTACCTACCTGTACCTGGGAAATAAACATTCCAGGCCAAGTTGCTCTTAGCTTTTTGAGCTTTAATTGATTAATTTTGGGTCTTTTTCTCTTTTCCACCCCGTTTGTATCTATTTTCCTGCCTAACAAAGGCCTCTTAATTCTTGAGGATGGAGGGCCCTTTTTAAAATCAGACTTCCTGGGGTTTTTATTGACTTCATTTTTTTCTGAAGAATAAAGGAATTGCCAGCTTTGTATTTTAAAAAGTGTATGCTTTTGTATATATTTTGTGGAAAGTATAGCTTCCCTTCTATAGTTGAACCAAATAAATATTAGCAAGTATGTTTAGGATGTGACACTGGTAGTTCTTTCTTGGGTTTTTTTGAGACTTTTGGCTGATAGCCAGTTTGAAGCTTGGTTTTACTAGTAAAGAAGTCAAACCTAATAAGCAAGCTCCCTTGCTCCCTGGCTGATCTTGGAGTAAGCCTCACTTAAGTTTCTCTGACAGTTTTCAGGGTTTGTTTCTGTGAGTCCCTAAGGAGCAGTGTATTCTAACTTGAAAACTGAATGGGTGGAAGTGTGCATTGAAAGCACATAGTTCTTAACCTTTCTGATTATATACTCCTTTTTGGAGCTGTTGCATGTTTGCACACAAAGACAATTTTACATGGAAATTCTACAGGTTTTTACTGATCCCAAGCCTATTGACAGAGTACCCAGATTACAAATCTGGGAGGGGAAAAAAAGTAGGGAGCTGAAAAGTGAAATTTGAATATCAGTTCTTAAACCTTTTTCACAAATGTGTATCTCACAACATTTATTTTACTGTGTAACATAGAAATCTTGCTTTGGTATCCAGGATGTTTTATTTAGTCTCTAGTGTTAGTTTTCCCCACGTTGTTAAAAAATATTAGCCAGGATATTCCTGATAAGCTAAGATTCCTCTTAGGATAGATGAAAAACATGGATGTTGACTTGTGACTTTTGCTTTTTCAATTTTATTTCTTCTACCAGCAAAACATTTTCTCAGACTAGTAATATGGCCAAAGATTTAGATGAAATCCCTTGCCAACCCCCAACTTTAGGTTTCCATTTCTTCTTTAACCAAAAAGTTTATCATAACCAACCAGCTTCTTTCCTTATACTTTCGGATGTGAGTGTTCAGGCATTGCTTTTGGCAAGTTACATGTTTTATTACATTTATTACACAACAGCCTTGTTAAGGACTTACTGTCCCCATGTTACAGAGGTCGAAAGCCACTCCAAGAGGTTAAGTAACTTGACCAAGACCAGTTCTGATACTAAGGGGCAGCGTCAGGATTTGAACCCATGTGGATCTAGCTCCAAAGCCCATTTTCCTTCTGTCTTACCACCCTACTCTGTGATCACAGAGTTGACCATTTTTTTCTAATCACTAGCTGACCTGATGTGAATTTTTAAAGCCCAAATTTCCATTAGTGGAAGGGGCTCTTTTTTCTTCTACAGCTAGCCAATTGTTAAATTACTGAATTTTTGTGTATTAAGTTAGACTTGAGGTTGTAAAATGTCAAGAGTGCTGAATTTAGGGGCTGTATTGTTAAACCCAAAATAAGGAAGGGGGCTTAGCTGGGTATTTTTCTGCCTGTTCTGTTTATAGAAATGGATGTTTTAATTACCAGAGTCTGACAGAGATAATTCCAGTGACTGAAAAGTTTGTGGAAAGTTTTGTTAATAAACTTAGCATCATTTTCAGGAAGGCAAAACCCTAATGGTTTGAAACAACTGAAAAAGCGCTTAACTCTAAAGAGCAGATAAGCTTTTATCAAATTGACTAGAGGCCAGATGTGTATTTAACTCTCTTGTGATAGCCATGGGAAACCTCCAGGTCAGCTAGCTGCTTAGTGGTTTTTGCTGAGACAAGGGGCAGGGTCAGCATTCTGGGAAGGTAGTTTGGTTTGCTGCAGAGTTTTGTGCAACTCAGCATCTTTCTTGACAGTTATTGTTTTTCCAAACCTTGTACTTTTCGTAGTTTCAGCCTTTTTATACACAATGAAGCAGGAAGAATGAGTATGTTGATTTACTAAATAACCTTAGAGGTACGTTTTTAAGCAAGACAGCACAGAGCAGAAAAAAGTGGATAGACTTCAAAGAGATAAATTGAAGTGATAGGGAGAATGAAGTTGGATCAGATAATGAAACTTTATAAGAGAGTTTATCTCCTTGCCTTTTTAAAAATACAATGATGGAAGAAACAAGTGTGTGTAAAGATATATACCATTTAACTCCCACAATGATGAAACTTGGTATAAAGGAAAATTGAGTTGACTAATTTGAAGATAGGGGAAGACATCAGATGTCAATGTAGGAGAATTATCCTAAGACATACTTTTTGAGTCTTTGCAAATTAAAGGAATGTGTTTTGTGAAATAATTTAACAGAATTCTCAGGAGGTTTCGAAAGGACAAAGTTCAGTTTGAATAATAGGGTTGTTAGAAGCCTCTGCTTGTATTGTATACGTGCAGAGTTAGAATGAGGAAATTGGACTGTTTACCTTTAAAGCTTTGTTTCCTCCTCAGCTTCACCCTCCTTTCCCCTGTGTTTTCCTAAAGCTGTGTGGGGGGCTCTAGAATAGAGGAAGAATAGGTCCTCTCACCTGTTTCCATTTTTTCTCCTTAACCACAAGTTCACAAATGCATTTTCACATTATGATGATCTGTAAAAACAAACAGCTTTTCTGGAACCAAATTAATCTTTGACTTTATGGTTCATACTGTGTGACACAGGAGTGGGGGCAAGAAGGTGGAGATACAAGGTGTTTGGACCCTTCTGGCTTATGGGATTGTCTTTTTCCCTTTTCCCTCAGGAACGGCGTGAATGTTGAGGGGGCAACACACAAGCAGGTTGTGGACCTGATCCGAGCAGGCGAGAAGGAACTGATCTTGACTGTGTTATCTGTACCTCCTCATGAGGCAGATAACCTAGATCCCAGTGACGACTCGTTGGGACAATCATTTTATGATTACACAGAAAAGCAAGCAGTGCCCATATCGGTCCCCACATACAAACATGTGGAGCAGAATGGTGAGAAGTTTGTGGTGAGTGTCAGCCCAACTCCATCCTCAAACATCTAGCTTTTGTTTTCCCCTATCTCATTTATTACATATATATTAGAGCACTAAATGACTGCAACTGAGGCCAGTTGGTCTACCAGAGATTGGTTTACACATAAATAAAAATCACCGACCCTGATTTATTACAGGAGGTGGACTACAGAAATGAAGAATTCTATTTCTGCTGAAGAATGATTCCATTTTATTTCCAGACAGTTTAAGTTTGCATTCTGGTCTGTTGTAAACATGTGTGAGTTTATTTCTTTAATTTCATTTTGTTTGTTCTTTTATTGGTTGCCATATCTCTTGCTAATAACAGTCTCTCCTTGTTAACTCTGTAGAGCTATAGAGCAAGATTAATTTTAAAAGGTGGTATATTTCAAAACGTGGGTTATAAACAGTTTGTCCACATCAGAACCTACAAGTGCCCTACACTCCTCTTCACATCTTGTTGTTTTTCATTTTCTTGGGAGATACCTGTGCAAATGACTAATTCTGGTTTTCCCCAAGGTCCTAATTATATTCTGAATGCAATTCACATAAACTGTATAAACATATACATTTCCCATCTGCTGGTAGTGTAGACATCAGGAGAACCCGTCTGGAATCCTGGGAGATCTGTGCCTGCCCCTGTCCTGAATGCTTGTTCTTCAGAACCTGATTGCCATTGATAGCCCTATCTGCTTAATTTTTCTCTTGGTTGCGGTATGCTTTATTTGCTTTCAGTTATTTTGAGAGTGTTGATATAATAAGAAATTCATTATTCTTTGTAGAAAATGCAATAGGTTCTATTAGATATTAGCAAAGAGGCTGCATGTGTTTAAAGCTGACCTGCTGACTAAAGCTTCAGTCTTTGAAACTGAGATTTGTCCCCTGTATAGGAATGAACCACTACATGTGTTTAATTATTTTTAGTGAGAAGATGAGAAAAGCAAGCAAGGGAGCCAGAAAAGTTTCGATTAAATAATGTTTAACTGCATCTGTAATTTAGCTGGAGATGATAGCACAAAGGTTTCATGTCAGCCTGGTCTGTGTGTTCCTCTGGGTATTATGTTTCAGAGGTACTATACTTTGAATCATAAAGCATGTAAGAAATAGAAACCAAGTCAGGTCCTAAAATTAGAGCAGATTGGATGTTGAGACCTTTTTGAAATTACCTAAGACCTTAGGAGTCTCTGTAGACTTGAGAAAAGGAATGAAAATGTAGTAGTAATTTTCCTTTTTTAAAAAAATCAACTTTATTGAGCATAAGTTACCTACAATAACATTCATCCATGTTAAATGTCCAGGTTCCTGAGTTTTGAAAAATGCAGTTTTAGCATCACTTCCACTGCAGTCAAGATACAGAACACTTTTGTCACCCCAGAAATCCCCTCATGCCCTGTTGTACTCAAGTGCTCCCCCACCATTGCCCCTGTCAGCTACTGATCAGCTAGCTGTCACTATATTTTGCCTTTTCTAGATGTCAAATAAATGGAATCATACAATATGTAGTCTTGTGTATCTGGGTTTGTTCACTTAGTTGTAGTCCTTTTAAGATTGATACAATAGTTTGTTACTTTTTAATTGCTAATAGTATTCCACTGGATGGATTTACTACAATCTGTTTATCCATTCACTTGTTGATGCATGTTTGGGTTGCTTCTAGTTTAGGGATCTTATGACTAAAGAAATAACATTAATGTACAGGTCTCTATGTAAATATGTTTTCATTTCTCTTGAGTATGTACATAGCTAGAAGTGGAATTGTAAGATTGTATGTAAGTGAAAGTTTGACGTTATTAGAAATCATCAAACTGTTTTCCAAAGAGGCTTTACTATTTTTGCATCTCTCCAAAACTTCTTGAACACTTGATATTTTCTTTTTTTTAAATTCTAGCCATTCTAGTGGGGATAGTGGGATCTCACTCTGGTTTAATTTGCATTTGCCTCATTTCGTGATGATGAGTTTATTTTCACAAACTTACTGGCCATTCTTATACTTCATTAGTGAAGTGTTTGTTCAACTCTTTGGCCCATTTTAAAAACTGGGTTGTCTTATTTTGTTGTAAGAATTCTTTATGTGTTCTGGATATAAGTCCTGTATTAGATAGATGCTTTGTAAAATATTTTGTCAGTCTGTGGCTTGCCTGTTTATTTATTTGTTTATTTATTTGTTTACTTTATTTTTAACAGTGTCTTTCAAAGAACAGAAAATGTCCATCAAATTTTGATGAAGTTCAGTTTCTCAGGTTTTTTTTTCATTTATGGATAATGCTTTTGTGTTCTAAGAAATCTAACCCAAGAACAAAAATCCTTTATGTTTTGTTGTAAAAGTGTTAGTTTAGTGAGGTATGATTCACATACCATAAATTCAACCATTTAAAGTGTAGAATTCAGTGGCTCTTAGTATACTCAAAGTTGGGCAGTCATAACCACAGTCAGTCTTAGAACATTTCATCACCCCAAAAAGAAACCCCATACTCCTTAGCCATCATCCTCCAAACCTCCCATTCCTTCCCTACTTATTTATGTCTCCATAGATTTGCTTGTTCTGGACAGTTCATAGACATGAAATCATACATGTGTTCAGGGTTTATCCATGTTGGGGCATATGTCAGCCAAATACAATTACATTCTCTGGATATACCACATTTAATTTATCTGTTCTTCAGTTGATGGGCATTTAGGTTATTTCTACTTTTTGGCTATTATGAATAATGCTGTTAAGAGCATTGTGTGTACAATTTTTTATGTGGCTTTGTTTTCATTCTCTTAGATATGTATCTAGGAGTAGAATATTGGGTCATATGGTTACTCTTATATTTAACCTTTTGAGGAAATATCAAACTTTTCCAAAGTGGCTGCACCATTGTTTTCACACTTATGTTTAGGTCTGTGTTCCATTTTGAATTGATTTCATGTACAATACTGTATGACACAAGGGCCAAGGTTCTTTTTTTCCCCCATATGGCTATCCAGTTGTTCAGCAACCTGTGTTGAAAAGAATATCCTTTCCCCATTGAAATAACTTGGCATTATTGTTGAAAATCAATTGAGCATGTATGTACATTTTTATTTTTGTACTCTTATTCTGTTCTGTTGATTATATGTCTGAGCACTTCAGTATTTACATCATTTTGAGGTTGTCCTCTGTTTAGTGTCTTTTCCCTTGAGAATGGGTCATATTCTTCTGGTTCTTTTGTACAGTGAGTAATTTTGGATTGTATCCTGAATATTGTGAGTGTTACATGGTGTAAACCCTGGGTTCTGGGATACTCCTCTGAGGATTGTTGATGTCTTTGTTTACCTGGCAATTAACTGTAGACTGTGTCACTTCCTGTGAGTTGTACTTCAAGTCTCAGTCCAATTAGTTCAGCCTTTGACCTGCTACTTTGAGTCTGTCCTGCATGTTTATCATTCATGGAGGAATCATCCTGAGATATATGTGGTATTCATTCACAGAATTAAGGCATCCTTTTATATGGTTCTCTCTCCTCTTGAATTCTTCACACATTCTGGTGACACCCATAGTTGCCCGAATTTTTTCTCTCTCCTGCAGTCAGATTTCTCTTAGAGTTTTAGTTGCTTAAGTTATGCTACTTTGTGACTAAGGCCACTATCAGTGCAAATCCCCTTCAAAGCAGGAAACTCCCCCACCTGTGGGGTGCTTCATGCTTTGACTTAGCTCTCTAGCTTAATGTATTATTCAGAATCCTTAGGTATTTGGTTTTTGTACTTTGTCTGAAGTTTATGTCTTACTACTGACCCAAGGGTTAATCTGTAGGGTTTATACAGTAATACCTGAAACACAATCTTCAGTTCTGTTAGTTTTTTCCTTATGTTTTTTGAAGCCATTATGTTTTCCTGATGAATTGATCCTTTAACATTATGAAAAATCTTTCTTTATCCCTTGTAATATTCTCTGACCTTACATACTTCACTGATTCTTACATATAGCCACTAATAGCCACTTCAACTTTCTTTTGATTATTGTTTTTATTGGATATCTTTTCCATCCCTTTACTTTCTTTTTATGATTTTTTTTGTATCATTAATATACAATCACATGAGCAACATTGTGGTTACTAGATTCCCCCCATTATCAAGTCCCCACAAAATACCCCATTACAGTTACTGTCTATCAGCGTAGTAAGATGCTATAGAGTCACTACTTGTTTTCTCTGTGCTATACTGCTTTCCCTGTGCCCCTTCACCACTTATGTGTGCTAACTGTAGTGCCCCTTATTCCCCTTCTCCCTCCCTTTCAACCCTCCCTCACCAAACCCTTTCCCTTTGGTAACTGTTTAGTCCATTCTTGGGTTCTGTGAGTCTGCTGCTATTTTGTACCTTCAATTTTTGCTTTGTTCTTATGCTCCACAGATGAGTGAAATCATTTGGTACTTGTCTTTCTCCGCCTGGCTTATTTTACTGAGCATAATACCCTCTAGCTCCATCCATGTTGTTGCAAATGGTAGGTTTATTTTCTTCTTATGGCTGAATAATATTCCATTGTATATATGTACCACATCTTTATCCATTCATCTACTGATGGACACTTAGGTTGCTTCCATTTCATGGCTACTTTAAATAGTTCTGCGATAAACATAGCGGTGCATATGTCTTTTTGAAACTGGACTTCTGCATTCTTAGGGTAAATTCCTAGGAGTGGAATTCCTGGGTCAAATGGTATTTCTATTTTGAGCTCTTTGAGGAACCTCCATACTGCTTTCCACAATGGTTGAACTAATTTACATTCCCACCAGCAGTGTAGGAGGATTCCCCTTTCTCCACTTCCTCACTAGCATTTGTCATTCCGAGTCTTTTTTATGTTGGCCATCCTACCTGGTGTGAGGTGATATCTCATTGTGGTTTTAATTTGCATTTCCCTGATAATCAGTGATATAGAGCATCTTTTCATGTGCCTGTTGGCCATCTGAATTTCTTCTTTGGAGAAGTGTCTCTTCAGATCCTCTGCCCATTTTTTTTTTTTTTTAAATAATTATTTTTTATTGAAGGGTAGTTGATGCACAGTATTACATTACATTAGTTTCAAGTGTACAACACAGTGATAAAACATTTATATACATAATTCTAGGTTCCAGCTATCACCCTACCAAGCTGTTACAATATCTTGACTATATTCCTTATGCTATACATTACATCCCAGTTACTTATTTATTTTACCATTGGAAGTCTGTCCTTTTTTTTTTTTTTTTTTTTTTTTTGTGAGGGCATTTCTCATATTTATTGATCAAATGGTTGTTAATGACAATAAAATTCTGTATAGGGGAGTCAATGCTCAATGCACAATCATTAATCCACCCCAAGCCTAATTTTCGTCAGTCTCCAATCTTCTGAGGCATAACAAACAAGTTCTTACATGGAGAACAAATTCTTACATAATGAATGAGTTACATAGTGAACAGTACAAGGGCAGTCATCACAGAAACTTTCGGTTTTGCTCATGCATTATGAACTATAAACAGTCAGTTCAAATATGAATACTCATTTGGTTTTTATACTTGATTTATATGTGGATACCACATTTCTCTCTTTATTATTATTATTTTTAATAAAATGCTGAAGTGGTAGGTAGATACAAGATAAAGGTAGAAAACATAGTTTAGTGTTGTAAGAGAGCAAATGTAGATGATCAGGTGTGTGCCTGTAGACTATGTGTTAATCCAAGCTAGACCAGGGCAATAAAACATCCACGTATGCAGAAGATTTCTCTCAGAACGGGGGGGTGAGGTTCTAAGCCTCACCTCTGTTGATCCCCAATTTCTCACCTGATGACCCCCCTGCGACTGTGCCTGTCTTAGGTTGTTCCTCCCTTGAGGAATCTTACCCGTCTCTGGCTAACCAGTCATCTTCCGGGGCCATACAGGGAAATGTAAAGTTGGTAAGTGAGAGAGAAGCCTTATTGTTTGAAATGGTTAGCTTTTTATTTCTTTGCATATTTATGCCCTGTAGCTTCTATGCCCAGCATTTGTCTTGAGGTATCTTTACCACTTGGAAGAATTATGATACTCAGTAAATTTGATATGAGGCACGAATTCTATTTAAGGGTTGTAATTAGGAAGGAAGAAGAAAACCTATAGAAGTAGCAGGCGGAAGAAAACATGGGAAGATTGATTATTTCTTTGACAAATCTTCTTGTAGAGTAACTTCAGCATGTATAGGTTTTGAAATACTAATTAAATTGAACACACACACTAACATAATAGGAGTATAGTTACATAACCAAAGCATACCTGTAATTACCAGCCATGTCCAGTGAAACCAAGAAAACCAGTTAGGCATCTTAGGCATTTGTGAAAAGTTATCTATGATATGGTGGATATTGTCCAACTGAACTTGAACAGTCTGAGAGAAATCAGACAAATTAAAACAACCCATTCCTGGGGAATGTTCACATCCCTTATGTTCTTTTAACAGTAAATAGTCTGTAGTTGTAAGATTTTGGAGTGCTACAATTTGCACTTCTCCTAATTCTTGGTTGAGTTCCAACAGTATAGATCCAGTCAAATTTGTTGTTTTACTGTATGCACAGGCCAGCTTAGATATCTCCTTCATTCCCATGGCAAGTCCAGGAGCTGGTGGGATGAGTGCATCTACAGCTGTAGCAGTGCGTGGATCTTTGTTGGGGTTTTTTGATGAGCATCTTCTGGCATGAGTCTTCCAGAGAGTGCTGATGTTGGAAGTTCTCTTTCATATCGTATCTTAGTTCATTTTCGGGGTAGCCCAATTAGGCTTTGATCTTCTGTATAAACGCAAACAGACCCTTTGCCTACACTTTTATATGCCCTTTATACCCTTGAGTAGAACTCATTGGAGGTTACCACACAGTAACTGCCCTTTTTGTTTTGTTTTGTTTTGTTTTTGGTATCACTAATCTACACTTGACGAATATTATGTTTACTAGGCTCTCCCCTATACCAGGTCTCCCCTATAAACCCCTTTACAGTCACTGTCCATTAGTATAGCAAAATATTGTAGAATCACTACTTGCCTTCTCTGTGTTGTACAGCCCTCCCTTTTCTCCTACCCCGCCATGCATGCTAATCTTAATACCCCCTTACTTCTCCCCCCCCTTATCCCTCCCTACCCACCCATCCTCCCCAGTCCCTTTCCCTTTGGTACCTGTTAGTCCATTCTTGAGTTCTGTGATTCTGCTGCTGTTTTGTTCCTTCAGTTTTTCCTTTGTTCTTATATTCCACAGATAAGTGAAATCATTTGGTATTTCTCTTTCTCCGCTTGGCTTGTTTCACTGAGCATAATACCCTCCAGCTCCATCCATGTTGCTGCGAATGGTTGGATTTGCCCTTTTCTTATGTCTGAGTAGTATTCCATTGTATATATGTACCACATCTTCTTTATCCATTCATCTATCGATGGACATTTAGGTTGCTTCCAATTCTTGGCTATTGTAAATAGTGCTGCGATGAACATAGGGGTGCATCTGTCTTTCTCAAACTTGATTGCTGCGTTCTTAGGGTAAATTCCTAGGAGTGCAATTCCTGGGTCAAATGGTAGGTCTGTTTTGAGCATTTTGATGTACCTCCATACTGCTTTCCACAATGGTTGAACTAACTTACATTCCCACCAGCAGTGTAGGAGGGTTCCCCTTTCTCCACAGCCTCGCCAACATTTGTTGTTGTTTGTCTTTTGGATGGCAGCCATCCTTACTGGTGTGAGGTGATACCTCATTGTAGTTTTAATTTGCATTTCTCTGATAATTAGTGATGTGGAGCATCTTTTCATGTGTCTGTTGGCCATCTGTATTTCTTTTTTGGAGAACCGTCTGTTCAGTTCCTCTGCCCATTTTTTAATTGGGTTATTTGTTTTTTATTTGTTGAGGCGTGTGAGCTCTTTATATATTCTGGACGTCAAGCCTTTATCGGATGTGTCATTTTCAAATATATTCTCCCATACTGTAGGGATCCTTTTTGTTCTATTGATGGTGTCTTTTGCTGTACAGAAGCTTTTCAGCTTAATATAGTCCCACTTAGTCATTTTTGCTGTTGTTTTCCTTGCCCGGGGAGATATGTTCAAGAAGAGGTCACTCATGTTTATGTCTAAGAGGTTTTTTTTTTTTTTTTTTTTTTTTTTTTTTTTAAATAATTATTTTTTATTGAGGGGTAGTTGACACACAGTATTACATTACATGAGTTTCAAGTGTACAACACAGTGGTAGAACATTTATATACATAATTCTAGGTTCCAGCTATCACCCTACCAGGCTGTTACAATATCTTGACTATATTCCTTATGCTATACATTACATCCCGGTTACTTATTTATTTTACCATTGGAAGTCTGTCCTTTTTTTTTTTTTTTTTTTTTTTTTTTTTTTTTGTGAGGGCATCTCTCATATTTATTGATCAAATGGTTGTTAACGACAATAAAATTCTGTATAGGGGAGTCAATGCTCAATGCACAATCATTAATCCACCCCAAGCCTAATTTTTGTCAGTCTCCAATCTTCTGAGGCATAACAAACAAGTTTTTACATGTAGAACAAATTCTTACATAATGAATAAGTTACATAGTGAACAGTACAAGGGCAGTCATCACAGAAACTTTCGGTTTTGCTCATGCATTATGAACTATAAACAGTCAGTTCAAATATGAATACTCATTTGGTTTTTATACTTGATTTATATGTGGATACCACATTTCTCTCTTTATTATTATTATTTTTAATAAAATGCTGAAGTGGTAGGTAGATACAAGATAAAGGTAGAAAACATAGTTTAGTGTTGTAAGAGAGCACATGTAGATGATCAGGTGTGTGCCTGTAGACTATGTGTTAATCCAAGCTAGACCAGGGCAATAAACATCCATGTATGCAGAAGATTTCTCTCAGAACGGGGGGGTGAGGTTCTAAGCCTCACCTCTGTTGATCCCCAATTTCTCACCTGATGGCTCCCCTGCGACTGTGCCTGTCTTAGGTTGTTCCTCCCTTGAGGAATCTTACCCGTCTCTGGCTAACCAGTCATCTTCCGGGGCCATACAGGGAAATGTGAAGTTGGTAAGTGAGAGAGAAGCCTTATTGTTTGAAAAAGTTAGCTTTTTACTTCTTTGCATATTTATGCCCTGTGGCTTCTATGCCCAGCATTTGTCTTGAGGTATCTTTACCACTTGGAAGAATTATGATACTCGGTAAATTTGATATGAGGCACGAATTCTATTTAAGGGTTGTAATTAGGAAGGAAGAAGAAAAGCTATAGAAGTAGCAGGCGGAAGAAAACATGGGAAGATTGATTATTTCTTTGATATATCTTCTTGTAGAGTAACTTCAGCATGTATAGGTTTTAAGCTACTACTTAAATTGCACACACACATTAACATAATAGGAGTATAGTTACATAACCAAAGCATATCTGTAATTACCAGCCATCTGCAGTGAAACCAAGAAAACCAGTTAGGCACCTTAGGCATTTGTGAAAACTTATCTATGATATAGTGGATATTGTCCAAATGAACTTGAACAGTCTGAGAGAAATCAGACAAATTAAAACAACCCATTCCTGGGGACTGTTCACATGCCATATGTTCTTTTAACAATAAATAGTTTGTAGTTGTAAGACTTTGGAGCGCTACAATTTGCACTTCTCCAAATTCTTGGTTGAGTTCCAACAGTATAGATCCAGTCCAATTTTGTTGTTTTACTGTATGCACAGGCCAGCTTAGATATCTCCTTCCTCATTCCCATGGCAGGTCCAGGAACTGGTGGGATGAGTGCATCTACAGCTGTAGCAGTGCGTGGATCTTTGTTGGGGTTTTTTGATGATCATCTTCTGGCATGAGTCTTCCAGAGGGTGCAGATGTTGGAAGTTCTTTTTCATATCGTATCTTAGTTCATTTTCGGGGTAGCCCAATTAGGCTTTGATCCTCTGTATAAACACAAACAGACCCTTTGCCTACACTTTTATATGCCCTTTATACCCTTGTGTAGAACTCGTTGGAGGTTACCACACAGGAACTGCCCTTTTTTTTTTTTTTTTTTTTTTTTGCTATCACTAATCTACACTTACATGACGAATATTATGTTTACTAGGCTCTCCCCTATACCAGGTCTCCCCTATAAACCCCTTTACAGTCACTGTCTATCAGCATAGCAAAATGTTGTAGAATCACTACTTGCCTTCTCTGTGTTGTACAGCCCTCCCTTTTCTCCTACCCCCCCATGCATGTTAATCTTAATACCCCCCTACTTCTCCCCCCCTTATCCCTCCCTACCCACCCATCCTCCCCAGTCCCTTTCCCTTTGGTACCTGTTAGTCCATTCTTGAGTTCTGTGATTCTGCTGCTGTTTTGTTCCTTCAGTTTTTCCTTTGTTCTTATATTCCACAGATAAGTGAAATCATTTGGTATTTCTCTTTCTCCGCTTGGCTTGTTTTACTGAGCATAATACCCTCCAGCTCCATCCATGTTGCTGCAAATGATTGGATTTGCCCTTTTCTTATGTCTGAGTAGTATTCCATTGTGTATATGTACCACATGTTCTTTATCCATTCATCTATTGATGGACATTTAGGTTGCTTCCAATTCTTGGCTATTGTAAATAGTGCTGCAATAAACATAGGGGTGCATCTATCTTTCTCAAACTTGATTGCTGCATTCTTAGGGTAAATTCCTAGGAGTGGAATTCCTGGGTCAAATGGTAAGTCTGTTTTGAGCATTTTGATGTACCTCCATACTGCTTTCCACAATGGTTGAACTAACTTACATTCCCACCAGCAGTGTAGGAGGGTTCCCCTTTCTCCACAGCCTCGCCAACATTTGTTGTTGTTTGTCTTTTGGATGGCAGCCATCCTTACTGGTGTGAGGTGATACCTCATTGTAGTTTTAATTTGCATTTCTCTGATAATTAGCGATGTGGAGCATCTTTTCATGTGTCTGTTGGCCATCTGTATTTCTTTTTTGGAGAACTGTCTGTTCAGATCCTCTGCCCATTTTTTAATTGGGTTATTTGTTTTTTGTTTGTTGAGGCGTGTGAGCTCCTTATATATTCTGGACGTCAAGCCTTTATCGGATGTGTCATTTTCAAATATATTCTCCCATACTGTAGGGATCCTTCTTGTTCTATTGATGGTGTCTTTTGCTGTACAGAAGCTTTTCAGCTTAATATAGTCCCACTTACTCATTTTTGCTGTTGTTTTCCTTGCCCGGGGAGATATGTTCAAGAAGAGGTCACTCATGTTTATGTCTAAGAGGTTTTCGCCTATGTTTTCTTCCAAGAGTTTAATGGTTTCATGGCTTACATTCAGGTCTTTGATCCATTTTGAGTTTACTTTTGTATATGGGGTTAGACAATGGTCCAGTTTCATTCTCCTACATGTAGCTGTCCAGTTTTGCCAGCACCACCTGTTGAAGAGACTGTCATTTCGCCATTGTATGTCCATGGCTCCTTTATCAAATATTAATTGACCATATATGTCTGGGTTAATGTCTGGATTCTCTAGTCTGTTCCATTGGTCTGTGGCTCTGCTCTTGTGCCAGTACCAAATTGTCTTGATTACTATGGCTTTATAGTAGAGCTTGAAGTTGGGGAGTGAGATCCCCCCTACTTTATTCTTCTTTCTCAGGATTGCTTTGGCTATTTGGGGTCTTTGGTGTTTCCATATGAATTTTTGAATTATTTGTTCCAGTTCATTGAAGAATGTTGCTGGTAGTTTCATAGGGATTGCATCAAATCTGTATATTGCTTTGGGCAGGATGGCCATTTTAACGATATTAATTCTTCCTAGCCACGAGCATGGGATGAGTTTCCATCTGTTAGTGTCCCCTTTAATTTCTCTTAAGAGTGACTTGTAGTTTTCAGAGTATAAGTCTTTCACTTCTTTGGTTAGGTTTATTCCTAGGTATTTTATTTTTTTTGATGCAATTGTGAATGGAGTTGTTTTCCTGATTTCTCTTTCTGTTGGTTCATTGCTAGTGTGTAGGAAAGCCACAGATTTCTGTGTGTTGATTTTGTATCCTGCAACTTTGCTGTATTCCGATATCAGTTCTAGTAGTTTTGGGGTGGAGTCTTTAGGGTTTTTTATGTACAGTATCATGTCATCTGCAAATAGTGACAGTTTAACTTCTTCTTTACCAATCTTGATTCCTTGTATTTCTTTATTTTGTCTGATTGCCGTGGCTAGGACCTCCAGTACTATGTTAAATAACAGTGGAGAGAGTGGGCATCCCTGTCTAGTTCCCGATCTCAGAGGAAATGCTTTCAGCTTCTCGCTGTTCAATATAATGTTGGCTGTGGGTTTATCATAGATGGCCTTTATTATGTTGAGGTACTTGCCCTCTATTCCCATTTTGCTGAGAGTTTTTAACATGAATGGATGTTGAACTTTGTCAAATGCTTTTTCAGCATCTATGGAGATGATCATGTGGTTTTTGTCTTTCTTTTTGTTGATGTGGTGGATGATGTTGATGGACTTTCGAATGTTGTACCATCCTTGCATCCCTGGGATGAATCCCACTTGGTCATGGTGTATGATCCTTTTGATGTATTTTTGAATTCGGTTTGCTAATATTTTGTTGAGTATTTTTGCATCTACGTTCATCAGGGATATTGGTCTGTAGTTTTCTTTTTTGGTGGGGTCTTTGCCTGGTTTTGGTATTAGGGTGATGTTAGCTTCATAGAATGAGTTTGGGAGTATCCCCTCCTCCTCTATTTTTTGGAAAACTCTAAGGAGAATGGGTATTATGTCTTCCCTGTATGTCTGATAAAATTCCGAGGTAAATCCATCTGGCCTGGGGGTTTTGTTCTTTGGTAGTTTTTTGATTACTGCTTCAATTTCGTTGCTGGTAATTGGTCGGTTTAGTTTTTCTGTTTCTTTCTGGGTCAGTCTTGGAAGGTTGTATTTTTCTAGGAAGTTGTCCATTTCTCCTAGGTTTTCCAGCTTGTTAGCATATAGGTTTTCATAGTGTTCTCTAATAATTCTTTGTATTTCTGTGGGGTCCGTCGTGATTTTTCCTTTCTCGTTTCTGATACTGTTGATTTGTGTTGACTCTCTTTTCTTCTTAATAAGTCTGGCTAGAGGCTTATCTATTTTGTTTATTTTCTCGAAGAACCAGCTCTTGGTTTCATTGATTTTTGCTATTCTTTTATTCTTCTCAATTTTATTTATTTCTTCTCTGATCTTTATTATGTCCCTCCTTCTGCTGACCTTAGGCCTCATTTGTTCTTCTTTTTCCAATTTCGATAATTGTGACATTAGACCATTCATTTGGGATTGCTCTTCCTTTTTTAAATATGCTTGGATTGCTATAATTTCCTCTTAAGACTGCTTTTGCTGTGTCCCACAGAAGTTGGGACTTAGTGTTGTTGTTGTCATTTGTTTCCATATATTGCTGGATCTCCATTTTGATTTGGTCATTGATCCATTGATTATTTAGGAGTGTGTTGTTAAGCCTCCATGTGTTTGTGAGCCTCTTTGCTTTCTTTGTACAGTTTATTTCTAGTTTTATGCCTTTGTGGTCTGAAAAGGTGGTTGGTAGGATTTCAATCTTTTGGAATTTTCTGAGGCTCTTTTTGTGGCCTAGTATGTGGTCTATTCTGGAGAATGTTCCATGTGCACTTGAGAAGAATGTATATCCTGTTGCTTTTGGGTGTAGAGTTCTACAGATGTCTATTAGGTCCATCTGCTCTACTGTGTTGTTCAGTGCTTCCGTGTCCTTACTTATTTTCTGCCCGGTGGATCTATCCTTTGGGGTGAGTGGTGTGTTGAAGTCTCCTAGAATGAATGCATTGCAGTCTATATCCCCCTTTAGTTCTGTTAGTATTTGTTTCACATATGCTGCTGCTCCTGTGTTGGGTGCATGTATATTTAGAATGGTTATATCCTCTTGTTTGACTGAGCCCTTTATCATTATGTAGTGTCCTTCTTTATCTCTTGTTATTTGCTTTGTTTTGAAGTCTATTTTGTCTGATATTAGTACTGCAACCCCTGCTTTCTTCTCACTGTTGTTTGCTTGAAATATGTTTTTCCATCCCTTGACTTTTAGTCTGTACATGTCTTTGGATTTGAGGTGAGTTTCTTGTAAGCAGCATATAGATGGGTCTTGCTTTTTTATCCGTTCTTTTACTCTGTGTCTTTTGATTGGTGCATTCAACCCATTAACATTTAGGGTGACTATTGAAAGATATGTACTTATTGCCATTGCAGGCTTTAAATTCGTGGTTACCAAAGGTTCAAGGTTAGCCTCTTTAGTATCTTACTGCCTAACTTAGCTCGCTTACTGAGCTGTTATATACAATTTCTGGAGATTCTTTTCTTCTCTCCCTTCTTGTTCCTCCTCCTCCATTCTTCATATGTTGGGTGTTTTGTGCTGTGCTCTTTCTAGGACTGCTCCCATCTAGAGCAGTCCCTGTAAGATGTCCTGTAGAGGTGGTTTGTGGGAAGCAAATTCCCTCAGCCTTTGTTTGTCTGGGAATTGTTCAATCCCACCGTCACATTTGAATGATAGTCGTGCTGGATACAGTATCCTTGGTTCAAGGCCCTTCTGTTTCATTGTATTAAATATATCATGCCATTCTCTTCTGGCCTGTAGGGTTTCTGTTGAGAAATCTGATGTTAGCCTGATGGGTTTCCCTTTATAGGTGACCTTTTTCTCTCTAGCTGCCTTTAAAACTCTTTCCTTGTCCTTGATCTTTGCCATTTTAATTATTATGTGTCTTGGTGTTGTCCTCCTTGGATCCTTTCTGTTGGGGGTTCTGTGTATTTCCGTGGTCTGTTTGATTATTTCCTCCCCCAGTTTGGGGAAGTTTTCAGCAATTATTTCTTCTAAGATACTTTCCATCTCTTTTCCTCTCTCTTCTTCTTCTGGGACCCCTATAATACAGATATTTTTCCTTTTGGATTGGTCACACATTTCTCTTAATATTGTTTCATTCCTGGAGATCCTTTTGTCTCTCTCTATGTCAGCTTCTATGCGTTCCTGTTCTCTGATTTCAGTTCCATCAATGGCCTCTTGCATTCTATCCATTCTGCTTATAAACCCTTCCAGAGTTTGTTTCATTTCTGCGATCCCCTTTCTGGCATCTGTGATCTCCCTCCGGACTTCATCCCATTTCTCTTGCGTATTTCTCTGCATCTCTGTCAGCATGTTTATGATTCTTATTTTGAATTCTTTTTCAGGAAAACTGGTTAGGTCTGTCTCCTTCTCTGGTGTTGTCTCTGTGATCTTTGTCTGCCTGTAGCTTTGCCTTTTCATGGTTATAGGAATAGTTTGCAGAGCTGGGACGAGTGACGGCTGGAAGAACTTCCTTTCTTGTTGGTTTGTGGCCCTCCTCTCCTGGGAGAACAGCGACCTCTAGTGGCTTGTGCTGGGCAGCTGCCCGCAAACAGGGCTTCTGCTTCCTGCCGGGCTGCTATGGAGTTCATCTCCGCTGTTGCTGTGGGCGTGGCCTGGCTTGGGCCTCTGCTCCAAAGTGGTGGAGTCGCGTTGGAGCAGGAGCGGCTGGGAGGCTATTTATCTCCGTAAGGGGCCTCCCTTCCCCCTGCAGCCCAGGGGTTAGGGTGCCCAGAGATCCCCGGATTCCCTACCTCTGGATTAAGTGTCCTGCCCTGCCCGTTTAAGACTTCCAAAAAGCACCCGTTAAAACAAAACAACGACCACCAAAAAAAAAAAAAAAAAAATTTTTTAAATTAAAAAAAAAAATTTTTTTTTAAATTAAAAAATAAAGGTGGTTGCTCGTTTTTCTTTATTCTCCGGTGCCAGCCTCAGGCCTCTGCTCACTGGTCTCGCTGCCCTGTTTCCCTAGTATTGGGGTCCCTGTCCCTTTAAGACTACCAAAAAGCGCTTGCCAAAACAAAACAGCAAAAAATAAATAAAATGGACGCTCGCTTTTCTGGGGTCCTCGTGCGCCAGGCCACCAGTGCCCCCTCACTGTTCTTGCTGCCCTCTTTCCCTAGTATTGGGGTCCCTATCCCTTTAAGACTTCCAAAAAGCACTCGCCAAAACAAAACAGCAAAAAAGCAAAAAAAAAAAAAAAAATGGTTGCGTGCTTTTCTCATGTCCTCCGGCACCCGGCCTCCAGTGCCCGCTCACTGTTCTTGCTGCCCTGTTTCCCTAGCATCCGGGGCCCCCTGGGCACGTACTGTGTCTGCACTCTGGCCCGGATGGCTGGGGCTGGGTGTTCGGCAGTCCTGGGCTCCGTCTCCCTCCCGTTCTGCCTATTCCTCTCCCGCCGGGAGCTGGGGGGAGGGGCCCTCGGCTCCCGCCGGGCCGGGGCTTGTATCTTACCCCCTTCGCGAGGTGCTGGGTTCTCTCAGGTGCGGATGTGGTCTGGATATTGTCCTGTGTCCTCTGGTCTTTATTCTAGGAAGGGTTGTCTTTGTTATATTTTCATAGATAAATGTTGTTTTGGGAGGAGATTTCCGCTGCTCTACTCACGCCGCCATCTTCCGCCCCTCCCCCTCTCCCCATTTTTTAAACAGGATATTTGCTTTTTGGGTGTTGAGGTGTGTGAGTTCTTTATATATTTTGGATGTTAACCCCTTTTCGGATACATCATGTACAAATATATTCTCCCATACTGTAGGATGCCTTTTTGTTCTGATGATGGTGTCCTTTGCTGTACAGAAGCTTTTTAGCATGATGTAGTCCCATTTGTTCATTTTTTATTTTGTTTCCCTTGCCCGAGGAAATGCGTTCAGGAAAAAGTTGCTCATGTTTATATTGAAGAGATTTTTGCCTATGTTACCTTGTAAGAGTTTTATGGTTTCATGACTTACATTCAGGTCTTTGATCCATTTTGAGTTTACTTTTATGTGTGGGGTTAGACAATAATCCAGTTTCATTCTTTTGCATGTAGCTGTCCTGTTTTGCGAACACCAGTTATTGAAGAGGCTGTCATTTCTCCGTTGTATGTCTGTGGCTCTTTTATTGTATATTAATTGACCATATACTTGGTTTATATCTGGGCTCTCTAGTCTGTTCCATTGGTCTGTGGCTCTGTTCTTGTGCCAGTAACAAATTCTCTTGACTACTTTGGCATCGTAGTATAGCTTGAAGTCAGGGAGCATAATCCCCCCAGCTTTATTCTTCCTTCTCAGGATTGCTTTGGCTATTCGGGGTCTTTTGTGGTACCATATGTATTGTATGATTATTTTCTCCAGTTCGTTGAAGAATGCTGTAGGTATTTTGATAGGGATTGCATTGAATCTGTAGATTGCTTTAGGCAGGATGGCCATTTTGACAGTATTAATTCTTCCTATCCATGAGCATGGGATGTGTTTCCATTTATTGCTTTCTTCTTTAATTTCTCTCATGAGTGTCTTGTAATATTCAGTGTATATAGGTCTTTCACTTCCTTAGTTAGGTTTATTCCTAGATATTTTATTCTTTTTGATGCAATTGTGAATGGAATTGTTCTCCTGATTTCTCTTTCTGTTAGTTCATCATTAGTGTATAGGAATGGAACAGATTTCTGTGTATAAATTTGTATCCTGCAACTCTGCTGAATTCGGATATTAGTTCTAGTAGTTTTGGAGTGCATTCTTTAGGGTTTTTTTATGTACAGTATCATGTCATCTGCAAACAGTGACAGTGTAAGTTCTTCTTTACCAATCTGGATGCCTTTTATTTCTTTGTGTTGTATGATTGCCGTGGCTAGGACCTCCAGAACTATGTTGAATAAAAGTGGATAGAGTGGTCATCTTTGTCTTATTCCTGTTCTTAAAGGAAAGGCTTTCAGCTTCTCACTGTTAAGTATGATGTTGGCTGTGGGTTTGTCATATATGGCTTTTATTATATTGAGGTACTTGCCCTCTGTACCCATTTTGTTGAGAGTTTTTTTCATGAATGGATGTTGAATATTGTCAAATACTTTTTCAGCATCTGTGGAGATAATCATGTGGTTTTTGTCCTTCTTTTTGTTGATGTGGTGGGTGATGTTGATGGATTTTCTAATATTGTACCATCCTTGCATTCCTTCAATAAAACCTACTTGATCATGATGGATGATCTTTTTTTGTTGTTGTTGTTGTTATCATTAGTCTATAATTACATGAAGAACATTATGTTTACTAGGCTCCCCCCTTCACCAAGTCCTCCACACACCCCATTACAGTCACTGTCATAATGGATGATCTTTTTGATGTATTTTTTAGTTCAGTGTGCTAATATTTTGTTGAGTATTTTTACATCTATGTTCATCAGGGATATCGGTCTTTAATTTTCTTTTCATGTGGTGTCTTTGCCTGGTTTTGGTATTAGGGTGATGCTGGCCTCATAGAGTGAGTTTGGAGGTATTCCTTCCTCTTCTACTTTTCTGAAAACTTTAAGGAGAATGGGTATTAGATCTTCACTAAATGTTTGATAAAATTCAGCAGTGAAGCCATCTGGTCCAGGCATTTTGTACTTAGGTAGTTTTTTGATTAGCAGTTCAACTTCTTTGCTGGTAGTTGATCTGTTCAGATTTTCTGTTTCTTTCTGGGTCAGCCTTGGAAGGTTGTATTTTTCTAGAAAGTTGTCCATATCTTCTAGGTTATCCAGTTTGTTAGCATGCAGTTTTTCATAGTATTCTCTAACAATTCTTTGTAATTCTGCCGTGTCCATAGTGATATTTCCTTTCTCATTCCTGATTCTGTTTATGTGTGCAGACTCTTTTTTTTTTTCTTGATAAGTTTGGCTAGGGGTTTATGTATTTTGTTTATTTTCTCGAAGAACCAGTTCTGTTTTCATTGATTGTTTCTATTGTTTTATTCCTCTTGATTTTATTTATTTCTGCTCTAATCTTTATTATGTCCCTCCTTCTACTGACTTTGGCCTCATTTTTTCTTCTTTTTCTAGTTTCGTTAATTGTGAGGTTAGACTGTTCATATGGGATGGTTTTTTGCTGACATAGGCCTGTATTGCAATATACTTCTCTCTTAGCATGGCCTTCGCTGCGTCCCACAGATTTTTAATTGTTGAATTGCTGTTGTCATTTGTCTCCATATATTGCTTGATCTCTCTATTTATTTGGTCATTGATCCATTGGTTATTTAGGAGCATACCATTAAGCTTCCATGTGTTTGTAGGGTTTTTCATTTTCTTTGTGTAATCTATTTCTAGTTTCATACCCTTGTGGTCTGAGAAGCTGGTTGGTGCAATTTCAATCTTTTTTATTTTACTGAGGCTCTTTTTGTGGCCTAGTGTATGATCTATTCTTGAAAATGTTCTATGTGCCCTTGAGATGAATGTGTTTCCTGCTGCTTTTGGGTGGAGAGTTCTGTAGATGTCTGTTAGGTCCATCTGTCTCCTTACTTATTTTCTGTCTGTTTGATCTGTCCTTTGGAGTAAGTGAGGAGTGTTGAAGTCTCCTAGAATGAGTGCATTGCATTGTAGTTCCCCTTTTAATTCTGTCAGTATTTGTTTCACATATGTAGGTGCTCCTGTGTTTGGTGCATAGATATTTATAATGGTTATATCCTCTTGTTGGTTTCGCCCCTTTATCATTATGTAATGTCCATCTTTGTCTCTTGTGACTTTCTTTGTTTTGAAGTCAATTTGGCTGATACAAGTACTGCAACACCTGCTTTTTTCTCCCTATTAATTGCATGAAATATCTGTTTCCATCCCCTCACTTTTAGTCTGTGTGTCTTTGGGTTTGAAGTGAGTCTCTTGTAGGCAGCATATACTTGGGTCTTTTTTTTTTTAATCCATTCATTGACTTTATGTCTTTTGATTGGCACCTTCAGACCATTTACATTTAGGGTGATTATCAATAGGTATGTACTTATTGCCAATGCAGGCTTTAGATTTGTGGTTACCAAAAGTTTAAGGGTAACTTCCTTGCTCTCTAAGAGTCTAACTTAACTCACTTAGTATGCTAGTACAAACACAATCTAAAGGTTCTTTTTTTTTTCCTCCTCCTTTTTCTCCTCCTCCAATCTTTATATATTACGTATCATATTCTGTACTCTTTGTCCATCCCTTTTTATTACTTCTGGTGACAGCTATTTAACCTTAGAAACACTTCCATCTATAGCAGTCTCTCCAGAATACACTGTAGAGATGGTTTGCGGGAGGTAAATTCTCTCAGCTTTTGCTTATCTGGAAATTGTTTAATCCCTCCTTCAAATTTAAATGATAATATTGCCGGATAAAGTATTCTTGGTTTGAGGCCCTTATGTTTCATTATATTAAATATATCATGCCACTCCCCTCTGGCCTGTAAGGTTTCTGCTGAGAAGTCTGATGATAGCCTGATGGATTTTCCTTTGTATGTGATCTTATTTCTCTCTCTGGCTGCTTTTAATAGTGTGTCTTTATCCCTGATCTTTGCCATTTTCATTATTGTATGTCTTGGTGGTGTCCTCCTTGGGTCCCTTGTGTTGGGAGATCTGTGCACCTCCATGGCTTGAGAGACTCTCTCCTTCTCCAGAGTGGGGAAGTTTTCAGCAATTACCTCCTCAAAGACACTTTCTATCCCTTTTTCTCTCCTTCTTCTGGTACCCCTATAATATGAATATCGTTCTGTTTAGATTGGTCACACGGTGTTCTCAGTATTCTTTGATTTCTAGAGATACTTTTTTATCTGTGTGCCGCACCTTGTTTTCCTCTTCCCTAATTTCTGTTTCATTTTTTGTCTCCTCCACCGTATCTAATCTGCCTTTTATACGCTCCATTGTGCTCTTCATTGATTGGATCTCCATTGTAAATTCGTTCCTGATTTCTTGAATATTGTTCTATACCTCCATGAGCACGTTTATGATTTTTATTTTGAAATCTCTTTCAGTAAGATTTATTAATTCAGTCTTACTCAGTCCTTTCTCTGGTGTTGAGATTTTTGTTTGAACCAGGTTCGTTTGATGTTTCATATTTGTATGTGGTGCTCTCTAGTGCCCAGAAGCTCTACTCTCTAGAGCTGCTCAGCCCCTGGAGTGATGTCGGGGTTGCAGTGGAGTGGTGCTGGTTTCTGGGGGAAGGAAAGAGCTGTTTCCTGCTTCCTGGCTGCTATGCCTGTCTCCACTGCCAGAACCAGTTGGCAGACCACACAGGTGTAAGCCTCTATGCTTTGTGTTTGTAGCTGCTGCGGGGCTTCCCTCTGGCTGTCCTGACACCGGGGCAGGGGCTGCCAGTTTGCGAACAAGGCGCAGGCTAGCTGGGAGGAACACACAGTCGGCTGCTTATCACGGTGAGGGGCCTTGGAGCTGCATAGCCAGCCATGGGGATTGAGTGCCTGCAGATCAAGTTCCCAAACTGCTGGGCAGAGTGCACCCAGACAATTTTGTCTACCTGTCCTTTTTCCTGAGCAGTAAGCTCTGTGTAATCCTTGCCCCTTTAGCAACCCTCTTGCTGTCAGGAAGTCTCTCAGACTGTCCGTCCAGATCAGCTGGAAATGAATTCCTGTTTTCCACAAGCAGCTGGAATTTCCATCTCTCCAGGTATTCTGCCTGTCTTAGCTTTTCAACCCCACTGATCACGAGAGCACCATGCAATGTAGGTTCGTGCTTCCAGAGCAGATCTCCAGGGCTAGGTGTTCAGCAGTCCCAGGCCTCCACTCCCTCCCCGCTCTGTTTCTCTTCTTCCCAGCATTGAACTGGGTTGGTGGAAGGGCTTGGGTCCCACTGGGTCAGAGCTTTGATACGTTATCCTGTTCTGTGAGGTGTGCTCTTTTCTCCATGTGAATGCAATCTCGTGCAGCCTTCTTTCCTGTTGCTCTTTCAGGATTAGTTGTATTAATTGCATTTTCATATTATATGTGGTTTTAGGAGGAGGTCTCTGTCTCACCTCTCATGCTGTCATCTTTAATCCCTAGTCCTGGTCTTTTATTTGTCATGTGTACAGAGTTTACATTTAGTATAATTGTTGATATATTACGTTTAAATCTGTCATCTTGTATCCTTTGTTATCTATGTCTCATCTGTTCTTTATTCCTCTTTTTCTTCTTTCCTGCCTTATTTTCAATTCACAGAGTATTTTTTAATGATCCCATTTTATCTCCACCATTGTATTATTAAATATAATTTGTTATTTTATTTTCTTAATGGTAGTTTTGGATTTACAGTATTCATCTTTAATTTGGAAGTATTACGTTTAAATAATGCATTATTACCACTCACATAGTGTAGAAATTTACAACAGTATTTTTTATTTCCTCTTATCCTTTGTTCTGTTGTTACATACATTTTACTTCTCTATGTGTTACAAATTCTATGATAGTTTGTTGTCTTTGCTTTAAACAGTGAAAGAGGTTAAAAATGAGAAAAGAATTCATTTATATTTTATTTACTATTCCTGATGTCCTTCATACCTTTGTGTAAATCCAGTTTCCATTTGTGTAAATCCAGTTTCCATTTGGTGTCATATTTCTTCTGCTTAAAGAACTTCCATTAATATTCTTTTGGTGTGCAATCTGTGGTCAGTGTATTCTGCTAATTTTTGTTGGTCTGAGAAAGTATTTCATCGTTATGTTTGAAAGGTATTTTTACAAGATACAGAATTTTGGGTTGATGGTGTTTTCTTTCAGTAGTTTAAAAATGTCACTCCAGGCTTCTGACTTGTATAGGTTCTGATGAGAAGCCTGCTGCTTTTAGTTTTTGTTCCTGTCTGTATAATGTTTTAAACCCCTGCAGCTGCCTTCAAAGTCTTCTTTCTATCTTTGACTTTTCAAAGTTTGATTTTTTTTATGTGTGGGTGCATGTTTTTTGGTATTTTTCCTGCTTGGGGTTTTCTAAACTTTGTATATAATTTGTTATTTGATACTATAATTTTCAAAAATTCTCAACCAGTATGTCATCTAATATTTCTTCAGACATGTTCTTTTTCTCTTGTCCTTCAGTGACTCCAATTACATGTATGCTAGACTATTTATTATTGTCCTATAGCTTTTGGATCATCTGTTCTTTTTTTTTTATTTTATTAGATTATTTTTATTATCCTGTTTTCGAATTCACTGATTCTTTCTTCACCTGTGTCCAGTCTACTAATATGAGCCTGTCAGAGAATTCTTCATCTCTGGTATCATGTTTTTATTTCTATCATTTTCATTTGGTGTTTTCTTTTAGTTTTATATTTCCTGAAATTCCCCATCTATTCACACATGTTGTCTGTCTTTCCCATTAGATCTTTTAACATATTAATCATACTTATTTTTAAGTCCCTGTCTGATAGTTTCAACATCTGGATATCTCTGAGACCATTTTATTTCTTGACATAAGTGATTGGCTTTCTTTTTGTCTTGCTTTTTTGTTCTATAATATTTGATTGAATGTGAAGCATCATGTATAACAGTAGAGACTGAAGTAAATAGTATTTGAACGTGAGAATGTACAAGCGTTTTCTATTAGGGGACTGAGTTAGCTTGATTTGTGTTTTGTTGTGTCTATCAGTACCTTTACTTTGCCATAGGCTTCAAATCCCTCTAACAGTGGGCTCACTTGTGCATACAGTGGGGGCTCAGTGTTCTGCTCTTCACTTCCTCTAAGCTTTTAGCCATCCTGGCATGCCTCTACCACAGAGAGGTACTCTCCAACCTCTTGCTCCTCCTGCACTGGTAGACTACTCTTTCTTTGTACTTGGGCTAGACTCATGGTAGAGGTAGATGGTTTCTGTGTTTTCTGGTCCAGCCTTAACTTTTATTTTTTAATGGAAGTATAGTTGATATACAATCTTATATTGGTTTCAAGTATACAGCACAGTGGTTCGGCAGTTACCCACATATTAAATCCTCACCCCAGCTAGTGTGGTTACTATCTGACAACATAGGAAGATGTTACAGAGTCATTGACTGTATTGTCCATGCTGTATTACCATCCCATGACCAACTTATATTATGATTGAGAATTTTTGTGCCACTTTATCCCCCTCACCCTCCCTATCCACCCACCCCAATCCCTCCCCCATTGTAACCACCAGTCACTTTTCAGTGTCTTTGAGTCCACTGGGTCCAGCCTTAGTCTTAGTGCCTGTGTTTTGGGGGTGAGGCTTTCTTATTTCTCTGTCCTTCTTCCTTATCACAGCTAAATTCTACCTGTATCTCTAATTAATCTGTCCCTCCCCTAGCTGTGGCAGACCTCTACTTAGTATAGGAATCTGGCCCGAAGATTGTTTCCTGTCTCTCCCCAGAAGTAGAGGGTTTTTTGCTTTTACTCTTTACACAGAAGCAGTAGATCTTTGTTCATGTTTTCTGAATGAGTGGGTTTTCTGCCCATCCCCAAGGACTTAAGGCCTTTGCTTAGTAGAAAAGAAGGGACTAGGTGAAGTGGGTGGGGCCTTGCGTTATTTGCTAACAACTGCCAATGACTTCGTGCCTAGACTGACACAAGAGACTGTCTCTAGTCACCTGCCTTGTTGTTTCTTATGAGCACAAGAGGTCCATGTTGGCACAAAAGGCCTCTGATCCTTTGAAGTTTTGTTTTTAAGCTCTTTTAGGGTTAGTTTCGAATAGCTTTTACTCTACAACTTATTTAGCCCTGCTCCGAAAGCCTGGATCTTTTGAGTTCTCTTCTGAATGCCTTGTAGATTCAAGGGGGGTCTCTCTAATCTGGCTGGAGGGAAGTCAAATGATTCCAGACCCTCTTTGAACTTCAGGAATTGTTAATTTTTCAGCTCACCCTTATATTTGAGTTGTTGATCAGCCAAAATTCAAGGAGATCCTGTGTAGATTTCTAGAGCTGTGTCTCTTATCTCTCTGCTCTTGTATAGTTTGTCCTACAAATTCCAGCTGCTTTGGCCTTCCTAAACTCCAGTCTCTGTCTCTCAACTCAGTGAAGTTACTGAACTCCTTTTGGGTTCCCCTGTCTGAGCTGCTGTGTTACCTTTAGGCATAAAGCCTAGGTTATGGTAGGGCTCATCCTCTCTGTTTTCCTTTTCTCAGGGATTGTAGTTCTTAGCTGCCTGTTGTCAAGCTTCTGAAAATAGTTGTTTCCTATATTTTATCCAGTTTTCTAATTTTTTACAATGGGAGATTAGTTACAGACCAACCAGAAGTTCCTAAATTGTCCTTAAAAGCAGAATATTTTTACTTATAGGTAATTCAATTAAAACTTGATTTTTAATATTCTTGGCTTTAAAAAAAACACCAATGAAACTTTACTTCTTAGTACATAGAAAAATAACTTTCAGATGGATTAAGCACTTAAATGGTGAAATAAAAAATTAAAAGCTCTTAGTAGAAAGTATAGGTAAATAGCTTTAGATCCTGGGGATAGCAGAAAGTTTCTTAAGACACAGAAAGCATTGGTTACAAAAATATTAATAAATTGGACTCTTCTAAAACTGAGGAATTTTTAAAAATCAAGATACTTTAAATAAAGTGAAAAGACAAATGGTATACTAGAAGACTGCACAATACACACAAATGAAAAAGATTATGTCAAGAACATACTAAGTGCTCTACAAATCAATGAGGAAAGCACCAAAACTCAGTATAACAGTGGGCAAAGCAAATGAATAGGTATTTTACAGAAGCAGACACTCACATTATAAATAAATATATGAAGAGACCATCAACATCATTAGTAGTTAGGGAAATGTATATTAGGACTACAGTGAGAGATCTTTTCACACCCATTCCATTGGTAAAAATTAAGAGGATCTTTTTATATATTACTTAAAGGAACAGAAATCATTGTAACCAGTTTAGCTTACAGTTTGGCATTGTTTCTTTAGGTTGAATATTCACATACCTTATAACCCAGCAATTCTACTCTAGGTATATACCTAGGAGAATCTCTTACACATGTACAAGGGGCATGTATACAAATGTTCATAGCAGCATTGTTCGCAATAGCTAAAACCCAGAAATAACTAAAATTCAGGAACAACCCAAATGCCCCTCAGTAGGAGAACAGATTTTTAAAAAGCAAAACACCAAAGTGTTATATACAGCAGAAAAAAACACAAAGATAGGTAACACTGTGGAAAAATAAGTCCCAAAGGTCTTATTCTGCATGATAAGCTTTTTGTAAAACTAAAATGTCCTTTAACAATTAGAATAAAAAATAAAAATTTAAGGATTACATGTAAATGCAGGAAACAAACTATAAAAGGAAAAGGAAATGATCAACATGGTTGAGTATGATAATTTTGGGGAGTCAGAGAAGCAGAGAGATGGAATGAAGGAGATAGAGACTATATGGTTAGAAATGTTGTTAAGGTCTTAGCTTTTAGTTTACTTTTTACAAGATTAAAAATAACTAAATATCTAAACAAAGAGCTTACCATAATGACACTGTTATGAACCAAGGATTAGGACTAACCCAGTTTTGTACCCTTGAGGCCCAAATAAAGAAAATAGAGACCTTGTAAATAATACCAACATTAGGGAAAACACAAATGTACACACAATAAACCTTTGTTATGGAAGAGTATGTTGTTGACATATTTTTTTCTTTACAAGAGGGAGCCTAAATACTTCATTTGGGAAGAATTCCTTAGTTAAGGATCTCATGCATTTCACCCAGAAATCAAATAGAGTGTTGTAATCTTTTGCTATTATAAATAGCATCTTGTGAATGGAAAATGAAGTATTCTTTTAGAGATGTTTTCAGTTAAAAGTAAAACTAAGTGACAGGGTGGCCTTGGAAACAATTTGTTGGTCATAATATACATCGAAGATTTATCTAGATCAATAACATGAACCAGTTCAGTACCATTTGGAAGCTGAACTTGGGTGATAGTGCCATGGCCAAAATGTCATCATTCTTTTTTTCTAATCACCTTGTATAAGGAGAGTCTCTTCTGCGCGGTTAGTAGTGCAGTTCCTGTGAATTACTAGAGGTCTGAGAAAATGAAAACATTTCTTTCAGATCCTACATAGGATGAGATGTTAACCATTTAAAAGTCTTAAGTCTGTAGGTGGGACTGAAGGAACCAACAAAACAAAGATCTCTGATACCTGGAATTTGGGTTTTTGCTATTGAATACAGAGCCCAGATATTACTAGACTTGCTTTCCCTACAGAGGTTTGTGTTCATTGTAAGAATTTATTAGTTACCATCTTTGGGCATTCATTCCACTGAACTGAGTTATGAGGATAGAGAAGAGGCAAGATAAGGATTTTCAGCATGTACATATTGAGAAATTTAGAAATTATTTTGAAACTTTGACTTACAGAATCCAGAAAGACAAAATTAGGTCATTGATCACATAAGTTTTACATTTTCCTCACACACAGTTAATCCTTTTTCTCTTATTGGGGTCTAACTCAGCAAAGTGTATCCTAAGAGGTCTGAAATTTGTTACCTTCAGACAGCTGCTTTGCAGTCTGAACATTCCATCTTGAAATCTTGTAGGATATGGTCAGTTGGAGAAGAGAATGACCAGTTTTCATTAAGTTCAGTGTATATCACAAGCTAGACTAACTTCGTCTAATTCTATGTATGAGCCAACCAGTCTGAGGGTTTAAATTAAGATAAGATCACAGAAGCACTGCTTTCCTATGTGTATCTTTAGTTCCTATTTGATTATGTTCCCCTTCAAGTCCAGAAAATATTTTCTGATGGATATTCTCATTTGTAATGAGACCTGGTCGTTTCTCATGTACCATGGACATTCACGAGTTTTAGGCAGAAGACCTCACCAGGAATTAAGACAGTCAGTCAGTTTTTTTGCAAATGATTGTGTCCACACAAGGGAAATGAATACTAATGGATCTTGGTTAATTTTAAGAACAAGTGAAGAACAAAAAAGTCTCTGTTGCGGTCTCTCTTGCTACGTTTCTCAGTAGTTAAACACAGTTAATTTTAAAATGGTTTGGCTCTTTTGGAAGCCATTATTACCTTTGTGAAAGTATTACTGAACTGTCAGTCATCCTATTTATATTTCTGTTCCCTTTACCTTCACATTATGGGGGAAGAGGTAGGTGAGAGGCTTGATGTTACTCTTACCACCTTATGAAGAAACTAAAATTGAATCCAGTGTTAGGGTTTCTTGTTGGAATTGTCACAAAGGCCTCTCAAGTTGTAGGATTCTTTCTACCCTGGGCAATGTTTTACTGGACTTGAGATCACTCAAGTGACCGCCATTGAGGAGATGGTGTCACAGTCTTCCTGTGCATTGTCAAAGACCTGCTGTACTCTTTGCACAAGGTAACAGACAGGGTGTATATCTTTGAATCAGCAATGCCACAAGCTAGTTTTAACTCCCTCCCTTCTTGTGGGAGGAACTCAGGCTGATTTATAACATTAATAGTGTGTGGACTTGCCTTTTAAGCAAAGGACTGGTGATGTTAATTGAGAAATTTGGGAAGTTTCGTTTGAAAAAAATATATACAAGACCATTTAAATGGATAAGACTTGAAATTGCCTGCCCTTAAGAAAATATGTGGTCTTGTCTGAAGGGAAGGCCGTTTTCTTTTTTATGCTTTTGTACTTCAGAAGGCAGTGATGGGAATACTTGGTAATATGTGTGATTGATTATCATCAGTTACAAATTTGAGCGATAATCACAGGAGGAAAGCTCATTGACCAGGATCATACACATTCCTGGAGGCTGTTTGATAGTGATTAGACGTTTTGCTTTTAATTGGGGTAAGGATCATAGGAGGAGAGTTGTGGGAGAGGAGTTTTGAATTTCTAAAATTAAAATCCACCCTTTAAAGCTGATAATTGCCTTTAAAGATACTTTAAACTGTGTTGGAGGCAATTTTGATAGCAAAAAACAAGACCATGGCCCCTTGAAGGGAGTACCCTTTTATACATATAATTTCTGGCATGGTTATTAAAAGTAAGTCTTATTTTACAGTAATCTTGATTCTCTGATTCTCTGTTGAGTACATACCAATCTGAGCCTGATGATTTTGTGATTTAATTTGTAGTAAGAAGGCTTTTTAAAAATTCTTCTCCTCACCAGGTATACAATGTTTACATGGCAGGGAGGCAGCTGTGTTCTAAGCGGTACCGCGAGTTTGCTGTCCTACACCAGAACCTGAAGAGAGAGTTTGCCAACTTTACATTTCCCCGACTTCCAGGGAAGTGGCCATTTTCTTTATCAGAGCAGCAATTAGATGCCCGACGTCGGGGGTTGGAAGAATATCTAGAAAAAGGTAAGCTGGCCTATCTTGAGTAGACATGAAGTCTTAGGTATATATCACAATACCTAAAATGAATAGCTAAGTTTCCTAAAACTCAATAGTGAAAGTAAGTCAAGTTTCTGACCTTAAATGTTGAATGATCTGAGCTTTGAAGCCAAGACTGAAATGTCTGGTTCAAGGATTAATAGTTAATTTTATTGACTAGCTGAGCACTTAACAACAGCAAAATGAGTTGTTGATGCTTTAAGGATCTTTATACATAGGGTTATGTTATTTGCCAACAAATACATGTGGATATGGACAGACTCATCAACATGTTGAAATGATTTGGGAACTAAGTGGGAATTATTTAAGATATATTTTTTAAATGATTCTTGGTTCACTGGCATATCCTACTTGAAAACTCGTTATTCCTCTTACAGGTGTCCATGGATAGGTTTGCTGAGTTGTAGGTAGTAAAAAGTCCCTTTGTTCTAAGCAGCTTATAGGTAGAAGTATTGAAACTTGTTACCTCAGGACTCCCAAATAATACATTAAGAGTTTGTGGGCGTGGATGCTGAAATATGTGTTTTATCTAGAAAGGCATGGGGGAATTACACAGATCTCCTGAATAAGATAGTTCGTTTTGTGGCTCTTGCTTTGCTTCATTATAGAGCAGTGCAGTAGGCTTTTCTTTAAAATATTAATTTCATAGAATAGTGGTCTTACATAGTATTTGGTAATTCTGTGTCCTTGTGTCTTTATATAAGAACTAATTGACCCAGTGGAAATTTTTTAAAACTTTGATGGAGAGCCTTATCCCTGAAGAAAAACCATTTTCCCTTGTAGAAAGTAGTGAAACTTCCTCATCCGTTTTTAGCTTTTTTTTTTTTCTTAATAACATGGATGGCCTCTAAACATACCCCTTGGGAAATGAGAAAGGGTATGATTTTTTTAATAAAATGAAGTGAGATCATCAGTATAACTTAACCATCCTCATGAGAGTATCAGAAAATTAACTTTCTTGGATTTAGACCATTAGCTACCTACTTACCTGCCTACTTTCTTCTCTTTTTTTTTTTGGTTGTTACTGTTGAAGGTAAGGTGGGAAGATGTGCTCAGCTTACTTACTACTCAGTTAATACTTAACTACTACCCATTTTTTTCAAAGTGTCTTTAAAGGCTTATGTTCTCTGACTGGGCTATTCCTAAGCCAAATAGATATTTTTCCTTTTGTGTTTCAATTTTGTATTTCATTTATTCCTAATTGACCTTATTCCTGCTCTGTCGTCTATCTTGTCAGTAGCTCACACAAGATTGCAAAGTTAGATTTACTTCCATTGGCTATATTTAATGTTTTTAGCAAGCTGCATCTTTGTACATCCTATTATTCCTCTGTTCTAGTTCACGTTTATAAAAACATTTGTTGTGCCTTAAAATCTCGTATGTCAGGGATGGCATATTACCTCAGCATTGCCTGCTACTGATGATTTCCTCTTAAATCTTGTTACGTTTTTGACTTTATATTCTTGATTTTAGGGCCTCATGCCAGCTTCTATCTTTGTTTTCTACAGTGTGCTCAATACGAGTCATTGGTGAGAGTGACATTATGCAGGAATTCCTATCAGAATCAGATGAGGTAGGTGAATACACCCTATAGAGACTGTTTGCCTTATAGAGGAACATAATTAAAGATGTCAGTTATGGGTTCAGTTGCCATAAATTCTCCAAGACTTTTTTTAACATCCTTTTCTTAATGTATCCTTATCCTTAAAGACTTAGTGCTAGGTCTGCTTTGTCTTTGAAGCCTTCTTTGATACTCATCAATTTGTCATTCCACTAAGAACTATTACAGTCAGTATTACTTAATTATCACCTTGTTGCTGTCATACTGTATTTTTTATTCATATAGTTAGATTATCAATTTATATTTTTAGCTTACTAGAGTGTGAGCTACCTGTAAGCTGAATCTTCTTTTTTTCCAGCTCTATTGAAGTAGAATGATAAATAGGAATTGTATATATTTGAGATGTATAACTTGATGTTTTAATACATGTTTACATTGTGAAAAATCACCACAATCCAATCAAGCTAATGAACATATCCATTACCTTACGTAGTTACCATTTCCTTCCTTCCTTCCTCCGACCCTCCCTCCCTCCCTTCCTTCCTTCCTTCCTTCCTTTCTTTTTCCTTTCTTCCTTTGTTTTTGTGGTAAGAATAAGATCTACCCTCTTAATAAATTTCATGTGTATAATACAAAATCGTTAACTGTGGTCACCATGCTGTCCATTAGATTTCCAGAACAAGAGCTAAATCTTGATTATTTTTATAGTCCCAGTGCCTTACCACGTTAAGCATATTGTAGGTGCTTAATAAATAGGGTTGAGTAGAAGAATGATTATGTAATGCTACTATATTAAATAATGTGTTATCCTCTATTTTATGTCTTATTTTTTCAACTAGGTTATAAGTTTCTTGCAGACAAGGACTTACAATGTAATAGGCTTAGGATGATTTTAGACAATGAATAGTACTTTTTAAAAAAGTGGTAAATGAAGATAGATTTGTTCTACATAGTTATTTCTAACAGATTAAAAGGTCAAAAATCTGTTAGAAGAATGTGTTCATCATCAAAAGGAATAAAAAAGAAGGATTTCTTTTGAATTAAGGAGGATGAGAATTGTTTACTCTTTACTAGAAGAAAATTGGACATCAGACTAACTCAGATTTCTGAGTTTGATCCATTTTTCCTTTTAAAGGTATCATGATTAGGAACTTTGAATACTACTTAAGCCAGTCTAGCATACTTAACCGTTTAAAACCAGAGAGTATTTGTTGAAACTACTGCTTTCAGTTGTTTTCTTTTCTAATTTGTGAGTTTTGAATGTTTAGAAGTCAGCCAAAAATCTCATATGTGTTTGACCTAGACTGTTTCACACAAGTTTTTTGTTTTGAAATGTGCACAGATTGGCTACAACATGTTTCTTTCCTCCCTGTTCATCCTAAAGGTTAATTTCTGTTGTAGCCTAAAGTCAGCTTTATGACTAAATAAAATGTATTGATTATAAGGTGTCTTTTTCTCTTTCTCATTGGAACTCACTTTTTCTCTTTCATATATTTAGGTTGTTATTCAGCTAGCATGTTTCACGGAGAGTAAAGATATACTGGGCCATAAATTCTTTCTTGTGCCTTTTCCCCCAGAACTACAATGGTGTGTCCGACGTAGAGCTGAGAGTAGCATTACCAGATGGAACAACAGTCACAGTCAGGGTTAAAAAGAACAGTACTACAGATCAAGTATATCAGGTAAATTAAACTTGAATAAATAGATTTGACATTGGATAGTATAAAACTAAGGAGAATAGATTAAATAAGTTAATATATATAAAGTGCTTGGAATATCTGGCATATAATAAGCTTATTAAATATTTGCTACTATTGTTGATGCAGTTATTAATGTGAAAGTACTTTGCCCTCCTTTAAAGAAAGGTATGATAAATATCCCAGGTTGTAGTGGTTGTGATTAGCACCCTTTCTTTTTAATTGTAAAAACTTTATAACATATATGAAAACAGAAAAGTACAATGAACCCCCAATTATTCATCACTCGTATTTAATAATCAAGATTTTGCCATATTCTGTTATGTTCCTGTTTTCATTTTTCTTTGTTTAAATATTGAAAGCAAATTCCATGTTATGGATTTGTGTATATTTCAGTATACATCTCTAAAAAATATGGACATTCTTCTTAGATAACCACAAAACCATTATCAAACCTAAAAAATTAACAATACTTCCGTGGTGTTAACTAATAACAAAACCCATAGTCAAATTTTCCAGTTGTCTAAATATGATTTTTTTATAGTTGGCTTGTTAAAATCTGGATTTAAACAAGTACTCACATCATGTTTGGTTTTTACATTTTTAAAAAAAATATAAAGCTGTCTCTTCCATTCCCTAGCTTTTTTTTCCATGTTACTATTACAGAAGTTGGGTCTGTGCCTTATGGAATATCCCACGTTCTTCATTTATCTGTTTGTTTTTTCTCTGTATCATTTAACAATGTCCTCCTAGCTCCTTAAATTTTCTATAAATGGAGACTTGCTCTAAAGCCTTGATTAGATTTAGGTTCAGCCTTTTTGATAGGAATACTTGATAATTGGTGCTATTTATTTCACATTGCTTTCTAACAGGAGGCATATAATATCTGGTTAATCCCACTTTTAGTGATACTAAGATCAGTCAGTAGGTTTAGGTGGTGATAACCTAAGCTCTCTGTTTTAAAGTCCCCCATCGATCTTTAATCAAATGAGTCTAGCACTGATGATTGCTGCCTTAACCAGTGATTTCATTAAGGGTTGCAAAGTGCTGATTTTCTAATTCTCTCATTTCTTCACATTTATTAGCTAGAATTCTTCTGTAAAGAACTTTTCCTTATCAACTAAGGCTATTTAGTTATTCTGAATGACAGTTTGTACAAAAGGGAGGGGGATAAACATTTCTTTCCTTTAATTGCCAATTTTCAGAATGAGGAATTGATGCCCTACTTAATTCAGGTAATGTCCAATGAGATAATTATTTGGTTTGATTTGGTTGTTTTTAGTATCATGTGAGTTTTTAGATATTCAATGTGATTTAATCAATAGCATGGATTTTTTTTTTTGATGCTCAAATTATTCCATCTTTAGCCAGTGGAAGCTCCTTCATGTCTGTTCCTACATTCTTTTATTTTCCCTCTGGGGTCACAGGGAAGTACTTTTATTTTTTTAATTTTTATTGAAGTATTGTTGACATAAAATCTTATATTAGTTTCAAATATACAACACAGTGGTTCAACAGTTACCTGTATTATTAAATCCTCACTCCCTCTAGTGAGGTTACTAGCTGTCAACATAGAAAGATGTTACAGAATCATTGACTATATTCTCCATGCTATACTGCTCCTGTATTCTTTTGATGCTACACATTTGTTTATGATAGCATCCTTGCTTTTTGATACAAGATGTTCTCACCTCTATGTATATTTCCTACCCTAGAGTGATAATCAGCCATTTTCCCCAAGGGGTCCTGGTCCCTTTCAGTGAGAAATTGTATTTAAGATTATGATCTGGGTTCTGGGTATAATTGTTGCTTTTAGGCCTTTTCACTGGTCTTTAATCCTGATTTGATTTTTTCAGGGAGACCAGCAGTTTTCTGAATATTAACATTTGTTTCTCCTTTGTAGCAAACAAAAATCTATTCCCCATGCATTTACTCATATACTGTATACCATGGAAAGGATATATGCAGGATTTGAGGTATTTTTGAAATTATAAAATGGTGGAGTGGATGCGAGGAAAATGTTAATTTTGCAACTTACTGATGTTTTCTTTGTTTTTCCCAATATTTCTCTAGCAAGGCCTAATTTTTCCCCCTTGTCAAACTTCTCCAGACCTTGAGAGCATTTAAGTTTCTCTCCAGTGCAGTATAGAATGGTAACTAGAAAACTTATATCTCCAGTTCTTACCTCATACCAAAGAGGAACCTAGGTCTGATGTGTGAGCAGATGTAGGAAGAGGGATAGAATCATATTTGGTTTACTCTAAGACACTAATACTCAATAATTTTATCTTGTTTAATGCCTTATTTATATTGGGGTTGATCTTGAAATGTTACTACTAGTTTGTTTTTTGCTTTGTGTTTTATTACTTGTATATAACCTTGATTTTCATATATTTGCACATGCAGTCTTTCAATGTCTTTTTGTCATATTAGAACTTTAGTTCCTAGAGAAAAGGACTAATACTTGTTTAGTGTGCCTCTGCTATGCCAACATTTTGCTGTTTTCATGTGGATACTGATGATGGTAATTCTTAGGAAATGGTGGCCCCCAGCCTGAGACATGGATCATCTGAAAAATAAAAGTAATTTGGGAAGCATGAACAAAGTTGGCAAACAGTATTCTAAACTTAAGAACCAAAGATATCTTGTGTCAGCAGCCTATATTAAATGTAGGCTAAATGTGTGAGACTGGATATTTAAGAATTTTTCTTCTTCAGATCTGTCCTTCTTATCGAGCGTATTTCTTGTAAGTGCTGTTAAAAAAGACCCTCGTGGGCTGAAGTCATAGTTCATAGAGGAAAGCTGATTTTTTAAAATTAAGGTATCATTGATATACAATCTTTGGAAGGTTTCACATGAACACCATTGTAGTTTCAACATTCACCCATCTTTTCAAGTCCCCCCATCCCATCCCATCCCATTGCAGTCACTATTTATCAGCGTAGTAAGAAGCTATAGAGTCGTTACTTGGCTCTGACTAGTTCTTTAGTGCACCACAGAATCGGCCAGATGTCCATGTGACATACTTCATTACCTCCTTCAGGTCTTGATTTAAATGTCATCTCAGTGGGCCTTTCCTGACCACCCTATTTAAAATTGCACACACATATACCTGTGTTTCCAATTCCTCTTTCCTGCCTTGTATTTATCCAAAAAACTTATCACCATCTAACATAATATATTTTGTACTGTAGGAAAGCTGATATTTAAGGAGAGACTATTAAATTGGAGGGGAGAAACTCACATTTAGAGATGATAGCTGTTTGGGTCAAATACAGATATTTTTCCCATTTATGTCATGGGTGCACGTGTGCATGTACATAGACACACAAAGAAGGATGGCTGTGGGCCATGTATTTAGTTTACATGAAACCAAGATGGCAAAATTCCTCCCTTTCTCCTCTCCACATGCTTACACCTGTCTTTTCCCACAGGATTGTCTGATTTAGTTTCCCTGGAACTAATCTATTCTGGTTACACTTTAGGCTATTGCAGCAAAAGTTGGCATGGACAGCACAACAGTGAATTACTTTGCCTTATTTGAAGTGATCAATCATTCCTTTGGTAAGTGCCAGTAGCTAATATTAAGTTTTGTTTAGGGGCATTTTATTTTAATACTGTCAGACTAAAGAATCCAGAAGCTGTCAGGTGAAACTGCCCAGAGAAGAATGGCTTAAAGACAAGGGGAAATCCCATTCACTAGGACTGTCTCCAACAAGCAGACCAGGCAGACTCCATTAATCCCAAGTCAAAAGGGTATCTGATCACTGTTGATCCTTTTTCCTCTTTTGTAAGTATAAGTTACACCAGTGCTGAAGCAGATAATTCATGAGGTTCTTTCAAATCAGAGGTTCAGAATTTATGTATTCCAATGAAACAGCCTTAAAAAGAGAGAATTTTCTCTTTAGCCACAATTTGTTTTAGTGTACTTTATGCTTTTTGTACATTTCTAAGAATAGCTTTTGTGTTCAGGAGTTAGAGATACATTGCTTAAAAGCCATTGCTTTAATGCATATATTTAAGTTTCTATGTAAATAAATATCCTCTTCTTAATAAATTTTATTTCATGGTGACAGGAAGTTTCTCATATATATTATTTTATAAAAGCTAGGACTGGTGGTCACATTAGTTGTATTGAGACCACAAAAGAGAGGAAGTCTGAGGGCTTGCTCTGAATCACATAGATTTCCCACAGTTTGTGGGTCTTTTCCATATCATGTATATACAGAGCTAATGTAAGAAATGATAGAAAATACTGATTGATCAGACCTTCATCCCAGGAAGAGTGAGAGTGATAGATTTGGGTCACTTGCTATCCCAGGTCATGGTAGAACAACTTTGATAATCCCCCTGAAGCAGCCATCTCCCTGTTACTCTTTATATTCCCAACTCCCTATAGTCTAACTTGGCAGACATAAATGTTAGAAAGGATTGCTGGGGAACCAGGACCCTTGGATTCTAATCTTATCCTTCTTTTTTAAGCTTTAGTTAATACATAAAATGAGAAATGTTAAATCCGTCTTTTGCAGTGTTATAAGGCCAAGAGAAGAAAACTCTGAGCCTTTCCAAAGGGAAAGCAATATAGAAATTAGGAGTGGTATTAGTAATAGTGGTTAGTAGAAATTAGTAGTGTTTTATCCTTATTGTGCATTGTTAGGGAGAGGAAGTAACATTAACTTGAAGATACTTTTCACTTTGATTAATGTATGAGAGTTGCAGATGGGGAGTCTTTCAGCACTTAATAAAAGCAGTTCTTTGAGAATTGCCACATGCAGGACTCTGAATGCACCATAGCCGGGTTAGAGGAGAGGCTTGCTTTAAGGATATTCTGTGGATGTCACTGTAACTTATCAGAAAATGGGTCACATATTTTAATTGACTTTGGAGTGGGTGCTTTCTGCAGAGTCAGCAGGTTAACTGTAGGGTGTTAACTCAGGTGATAGATTTCAGTCCGTTTGAGGCTTGACTGGCCATAGTCGAGGTTAGCAGAGGTAGATTCGGCCAAACAGTTATTTTGTGGTCCCAAGGCAGAGCCCCGTGATGGATCTAAGCTGATGTCCTGGTTAATGAAAACCTGCCATGCTGGATCTTCCCTACACAGTTTATACTAGGAAGAATCCTTATATATCTTTTCACTCTAGCTTTCTTTGTTTTGTCTTCTCTTCAGTACGTAAGCTGGCACCTAATGAATTTCCTCATAAACTATACGTCCAGAATTACACATCAGCTGTGCCAGGCACGTGCCTGACTATTCGAAAGTGGCTTTTTACCACAGAAGAAGAAATCCTCTTAAATGACAATGATCTTGCTGTTACCTACTTCTTTCATCAGGTGATTGAGTTGATCTTCCTAGAAAGGTCTGATTTCTTTTTCTGTTTGTATGTGGTGGGTAATTTGCCAATCCAGTGAGAATCCTTGGGTAAGCTACTTTGCATCATGGATCTTGGTTAAATTCTTAAAATGTTCTATCCCATTCATAAAAGATAAGTATGTTTAAGAAGTAAAGATCTCCTAGAGTTGAAAATGTATTTATTAGTATTTTTTTAAACAACAGAAAATGAGCATTATGGCTATGTACCATTTCAAAAATTTTTCATCAAAATCATATATACATAGAGTTTAAGGCATCAGATAGTTCTGCACAGGTTATGGAAAAATATTAGTTGCCCCCACTTACCTTCATCTCCCTCTACAGGCAACCACTTAAACCTCTTTTAGCTTTGTTTTTTGTTGTTTTGTTTTCTATTTATTTCCATGTCTCTTTTTTATAACTTGGCTATATTGCTTCTACTTGATTTCTCAGGTTCAAGAAGTATCTTTTCATTTTCCACTATAGAAGATGAGAGTCTAGCTCTATTTCCTTCCCCATTCCTACTATAGTCCCATACCCATACTCAAGTGCACATTGGTAGGTGACAGAGCTGGAAGTTGAGTAAGTCTTTTGACTTCAATCCTGAACTCATTCTGTTATGCACATATCTTCCCTTAAAAGACTATGGGGAATGATTTCTACCTTAGGGAAATCAGCAGTCTTCTGATAAAGGTTTAAGTGAACTCGCTTGTGTCTACATAGAATTGTCCTTGTAGCGACTCACTGAGGTTAGATTCTGAATGCCCTGGACAGATGATTGTGTTTGCTCTTTTTCTTTTTTTCTCCCAAAGATCAGTTTCCTTTACTATTAGATTTTTAAAGTTTTTCTTGGAGTGGAGGAGGGGTGGAATGAAGTTGAGAAGAAGAGGGGGTGGGGATGCATATTTCATATAGCTAAACCAGGAATAGTTTAGAATTGGCATATTATATCAGGTACCTTCATGTCTGTATCAAGTTCTATCAGGGATTTTTTTCCACTCGTGGCCTCAGATTTATCACTTTCTCTCTTCCAGTTGCTACTACTATAGTTCAAAGTCTTGTTTCACTTCATGCTTACAGTACTACAACATCATTGGTCTCCCTTAGTTTATTCTCTCCTTAGCTTTAATGCATTTGGCACTCATATACAAGCCAATTTTTCTTTAGAAAAAATTTTTTATTGCTTATTTTATGTTCCTTCTCTCCTTAAGTCTAAATTCTTGTGCCTACCTTTTAGAGTCCTTCATAATCTGTTAACCTGCCCATGCAGCATTATCATTCATTGTCCCCTACCATGGATCCTTTATCCAAATCAGGCAAGTCTGTCTCCTGAATGTATTTAAGTTTAAACCCATTCTTGTTTTCTGACTTTAGCAAATAGTTTCTTCTATTCATCCTATCCTTTGGGGTCTGACCAAGGCTTCCCTGGTGACAATTTGCAGTAAGCTCTCCTGTTCTGATTGCATATATCAGTATCTATACCACACATTTTTGTTACTTTGTTGTTACTTTTAATACAGTATTATATGCTGTCTTTCAGTGTTCTCTGATTCTTTCATCTATGAATTAACCAGAATTTAAATATCTTAGCATGAAAAACCAGATCCCTCATGTGCCTATAACAATCCTTGAGCACATGTCAGATGCTCTTTAGATGCTTCTCATTCCAATAAATATACCCATGTGGCAATTAACTGGTGATGATGATGATGGTCCAGATGGACAAGAGTTATTCTGAAAATAAATCAGTGTCTCTTTTATTTTTACCACAACTGTGTTTGATAGTAATGATTTTTACATTTCTTTCTTCCCTGCCTTTGTTTTGGTGACAGGCTGTTGATGATGTGAAAAAAGGTTACATCAAAGCAGAGGAAAAGTCTTACCAGTTACAGAAGTTGTATGAACAGAGGAAAATGGTCATGGTAGGTTTATGTCCCCATAATCTCTTTACAAAATAACCCTTCTTATCTCTTAAACCTGTTGTTCCTGTCATTTTTGAAGATATTGCAACCTGGTCAGTGGCTTAACTAAAAAAAAAAGGAGGGGGATATAGATCTTGATATAAAGTCCATTTCATTCTTCCACGTAGCACACAAAGAGGTTATTTTGCTATATACAGGTGTATATATAACTTTATTATTAATAATCTAACATTTTGTTGGTAAAAAAGTTCTAAAATAAAAGCTGTGTAAAACATTTAATATGATAAAGATAAGATTCTCTAAGAATTGATATTAAGATTTTTAACACTAGAAATTTTTTTGTGATTTAGCAGTCCCCATATCATTTGTTTTTAAAACTTCCATCTCTTTGCAGTTGCTTAAACATTATGGTCAGTGGTGCTTGTGATTAGTGTGATATCCTAGAGCTGTGCTGTTCTGTTCAGTAGCTGCTAGCCTCCTGTAGCTATTTAAATTTAATTTTAAATTCAGTTAAATTAAATAAAATTTAAAATTCAATTTCTGAGAAGCACTAGCCATATTTCAAGTGTTGAGTAGCCCCAAATGTAACTACCTTATTGGACAGCTCAGGTATAGAACATTTTCATCATCACAGAAAGTTCTGTTGGAGAGGGCTGCCTAGAATATTCCTTAAATGTTTTAAAATGAGTTTTCAATTTGTATCTGCCATAAATACAGGGATGGAAATTGTCAAAAATAAAATTTGTGAAGAACACTTAGAAAAACTTCCACTGATGACATCTTAAAATTTCTTGGCAAATTCATGTACAGTTGAAACTTTTCCAATTATAATATTCATGATTTCACACAAGGCAGTAATTGCATTGGTAATGATTCTGATAGGTCACTTGAATTTCTTTTGTACTTTCTGTGCATTTTTTTTGTGAGGGAATATTCATCTCTCTAAATTAATTGGGTTTGAATAAGATTGCAAACAAGTCAGCTATTGAACTTAGCCTGTAAATTTTATGTCTAGCTGAGATAGTTATTTTGTCACTTACATGACCAAAAGTAGTAAATTTTCTTGCCTTAGAAAATTGCCAAAGATGAGGGAACCATGTACCAGTGTTCTGCATACCAAAAGGCTGAAATAGACAATACAAAAATTTTTTTTAAATAGAATTAAGTCTTGGCAGAATTTTACTGTATGGGAGACAGGATTTTAAAACTCAGCTTCTCCTTGTTCTTTAACATAATGGCATTGTTTTCTGTGTATTAATACATGATTCTGACCAACAGGCCTGCATCTTGTTGATGAGAAGGACCATCAACCTCTGCAATAGTTCTCTGCCTTTGTCAAAGCCAAGAGAATCCAAGTGTTTCATAAGGGCTTCTGATAATACCCATATGGAATATATATTGTTTCTTTGCACATATAGTACTCCAAACACACTATCTTCCATTTATGGATTCAACAGAAAACATTTGTTGAACACCAAGCGTATGCCAGGCATAGTGCAAGTTGTTAGAGAAATAAATAGGTTGGGGTTGTTCCATGGAAACAATTTTCTATAATTTAACAAGCATAGTAATCTATTATGAAATCATTTTAGACTCAAGTTTGTGTCTTGCAATCACCCAGTTAAGAACTCAAGTGCAGTTGGTACATTTATTGATATGTTTCCCCATTGGTCATCAGAATTTAGTATAAAATACATTTAAACATTTATGGAATTCTAATTGCCTTGAAAACCTAGTGCCAACATCTAAGTATGTACTAGCCCCATCAACTGCAATCACGTTTTAAAGAAAATCCCACAAAAGTTTGAATTTTATTCAAGTATAATTTCTTATGTTCAAGTATTAGTGTTTAAAGACATTAGCCTAGCCAATGATTATGGTCAGTACACTGAAACTTCCAACACAGATATGCCTGTCAGAGCCCACAAATCTTGATACCGTTATCTATAGCAACTTAATGTGGTTAATAGGCCTAAGATTAGGCCAAATCTCTAAGATTAGTTGCCTGGTCACTGTGTGACCTTCAGCAATTCAACAAACTTCTCAGTTTTCATTTCTTTTCTGTAAAATGAGGATGTTCAGATTGCTAGCTATCAAGTAGAATCTTGACAAAATATCCAAAGTTCTTGGTAGATAAATAAGCTTTGTGTTCTCCACAAATAAGTTCCCTTGTTTTCATACAGAGGACAGCTTATATCTTTGCCATAGTTTGTAATACTTACCCAGTATGATAAAAAATGTTTTTGTCTTCTGCTTATTTATGTAGAGTGAATCCAAAATTTGGATGGTTGAGAATATAAGGTATAAGAGAGATGTTATTTTTTCTATTCTTCTTTCTTTAACTCACGTGAATAGTAGACATGTGTAAGTAATTTATATCTTTCTTATGTTGGAATGGCCTAATTTTGCCATTGTTGAACTGACAAATTTCTTGTTAGTGTTTCTTAACATAATTTGTATTGATTTCATACAAGGCAGTATGTGTGAAAGTCAGTATTTCTTAAAGTGTAGTCTTCAGCTCAATTAAAAGGGAATCACTTGTGAAGCCTGCTTAAGTGTAGATTTCTGGACTTCCACCACACATTTACTAAACAAGAGTCTCTGGGAATATGATCTAGGAATCTTTGTAAAGATTTTTAATGAAGCACCCTGGTGATTATGAAACTTTCAGTGCTTCAAAATTGCTACTCTAGGGGTTTGATAGAGTTGGCTCCAAATGTTCCTATCAAGCCCTTATTTCAGTTTTAGACCTGTCTTGGCATGTTGTTTGGGAAAACAGAATGTTCTCCAGAATGGAGCTCATCCCACTCATTGAAAGTGTTTTGCTCTGTTAAGTACTGAGTCTCTGCTTTAATAACTGTCTTATATCTGTATTTGCCAATCTTGCTGAATATTGGATGAATATAAAATGTCCCATGCTATACTTTTCTTCTTCTCTAGCCTAATGTGGGCCATCATCTAGTTGGTGTGTAAAGAATCAAGGAAGATAATTTAGGAAATATATTTAGCTACATAAAATTTAATATGAAAGGAGAACGGACAGGATAATTTTGTTTTAATTATATAGCTACACCCTTATGTAATATATTTGAAAACAGACATTCACTTTTCAAATTTTTGGATGTATAGAAAATGTTACATGTTTCTTCTCTTCGTGCTTTGTGCAAATCCAGCATTGTAGAGATTGTCCATTTAAAGCTGTGAAATACTACCTGACATGAGAATCTCTGAAAACCTTAAGTTTCCCCAATGAGACTTTACCCATCTCGTCTCACTGAGGCCATAGGTGCCCTTAGTTTTCACTCAGGTTATTTTTATAACTTATGCTATTAGGAAGTCACCTGAAGGTCCTTTCCTTTCAAGGACTACATTCTTGAGTATGGAGGAATAAATCAGCCTTTTGATTCAAAGGGGAGGGAGAGGGACACATACTATGTGCCTGGTATTGTTGTAGGCAGTATTGTACATTCGCATTCCTTCTTTTATGACAATGCAGTTGTCACCGGACTTTATAGAGGAGAGGTGAGATCTGAGAGATGAAGATTCTGACCTAAGATCATAATAGCTTGTCAGAAGTGGAACTATGTTTTTAACCCATTCCTGTCTGGCTGAGTGGTAGTCATGGCCTTTATTTCCAGGTGGCAAAGGGTTATCCCCCAGGTTGAGTAATGTACACCAGGTCACAAAGAGAGAGTTCAGGATATTCAGAGCTTCATGTTTCTTCTTTCACTAATCCCTCACTTTGCACATTTCTTTTTCTAAAAAAAATCTGTACAACTCCCAGGTAGGAATATGGCAGAACTATTTTCTTATTAAATAGTAGTAGTGCCTCTCAAAGAAGAGAACTCTCAGAAAATATGTTATATGTAAGCCATTTTGTTGAAGGACACAAGCAGAAGTAAGGTCAAGGCTGCATGATGCCCACTGGCATTTGCAGATGTCTTAAGGATTTTCAAGCAGAATTTGCTGCTTATTGAGCATGGAGAAAGCTTCTATGACTGTGTTAGGAGGATGACTTGGATTGAGTGCTGGAGGTTTGGATGCAGGGCACTCTTCTTTCTCTTTAACATTTTATTGTAGACATTTTCACATATATAAGGAAGTTGAAAGAATAGTACATTTAGCCCCCATGTACCCTACCCAACTTCAGCAGCCTTCAACTTTCTGCTGTTCATGCTTCATCTATCTCACATGCTTTTATCCTCTGGACTTTTAAAAAGTAATTTATATACACATCATTTCACAGGGCAGTCTTTTACTTTTTTTTTTTAAGTATCGTTAATATACAATCGTGTTTAGGTTTCACATGAGCAACATTGTGGTTACTACATTCCCCCTATTATCAAGTCCCCACCACATACCCCATTATAGTCATTGTCCATGCACCCCCCTACATTATGTGTGCTAATCGTAATGCCCTTTAATCCCCTTATATCTCCCTTCCTAGCCACCTTCCCCAGTCCCTTTCCCTTTCGTAACTGTTAGTCCATTTTTGGATTCTGTGAGTCTGCTGCTGTTTTGTTCCTTCAGTTTTCACTTTGTTGTTGTACTCCACAGATGAGTGAAATCATTTGGTACTTGTCTTTCCACCTGGCTTATTTGAGAGCATAATACCCTCTAGCTCCATCCATCTTCTTTCAAATGGTAGGATTAGTTTTCTTCTTATGGCTAAATAATATTCCATTGTGTATATGCACCACATCTTCTTTATCCATTCACCTACTGATGGACACTTAGGTTGCTTCCATATCTTGGCTATAGTAAATAGTGCTACCATAAACATAGGGGTGCATATGTCTTTTTGAATCTGTGATCCTATTTTCTCAGGGTAAATTCCTAGGAGTGGAATTCCTGGGTCAAATGGTATTTCTATTTTTGGTATTTTAAGGAAACTCCATACTGCTTTCCACAATGGTTGAACTAATTTGCATTCCCACCAGCAGTGTAGGAAGGGTTCCCCTTTCTCCACATCCTCACCAACATTTGTTGTTCCCTATTTTTTGGATATTGGCCATCCTAACTGGAGTGAGGTGATATCTCATTGTGTTTTTAATTTGCATTTCTCTAATGCATACCAATGTGGAGCATCTCTTCTTGTGCCTGTTGGTGATCTGAATTTCTTCTTTGGAGAAGTGTCTGTTCAGATCCTCTGCCCATTTTTTAATCAGGTTATTTGCTTTTTGTTTTTTGAGGCATGTGAGCTCTTTATATATTTTGGATGTCAACCCCTTATCAGATATGTCATTTATGACTATATTCTCCCATACGGTAGGATACTTTTTGTTCTACTTTTTGTCCTTTGCTGTACTCACAGAGTATGCTTTTTTTTTATCCTATCATTAATGTACAATTATATGAACAACATTATGGTTACTAGGCTCCCCCTATTATCAAGTTGCCACCACATACCCCATTACAGTCACTGTCCATCAGCGTAGTAAGATGCTACAGAATCACTACTTGTCTTCTCTGTGTTATACTGCCTTCCGTGGGTCCCCCCACCTACGTTATACATACTAATCGTGATGCCTCTGTTTCCCCCTTATCCCTCTCTTCCCACCCATCCTTCCCAGTCCCTTTCTTTCCCTTTTGTAACTGTTAGTCCATTCTTGGGTTCTGTGAGTCTCCTGCTGTTGTTCCTTCGGTTTTTGCTTTGTTCTTATACTCCACAGATGAGTGAAATCATTTGATATGTGTCTTTCTCCGCCTAGGTTATTTCACTGAGCATAATACCCTCTAGCTCCATCCATGTTTTTGCAAATGGTAGGATTTGTTTTCTTTTTATGGCCGAATAGTATTTCACTGTATATGTACCACATCTTCTTTATCCGTTCATATACTGATGGACACTTAAGTTGTTTCCAATTCTTGGTTATTGTAAATAGTGCTGTGATAAACATAGGGGTATACATGTCTTTTTCAAACTGGGCTGTTGCATTCTTAGAGTAAATTCCTAGGAGTGGAATTCCTGGGTCAAATGGTATTTCTGTTTTTAATTTTTGAGGAACCTCCACACTCCTTTCCACAGTGGTTGAACTATTTTACATTCCCACCAGCAGTGTAGGAGGGTTCCTCTTTCTTCACATCCTCACCAACATTTGTTGTTTTTCTTTTGGATGTTGGCCATTCTAACTGGTGTGAGGTGATATCTCATTGTGGTTTTAATTTGCATTTCACTGATGGTTAGTGATGTGGAGCATCTTGTCATGTGCCTGTTGGTCATCTGAATTTCTTCTTTGGAGAAGTGTCTGTTCAGCTCCTCTGCCCATTTTTTAATTGGATTATTTGCTTTTTGTTTGTTGAGGTGTGTGAGCTCTTTATATAATTTGAATGTCAACCACTTATCAGATATGTCATTTATGAATATATTCTCCCATACTGTAGGATGTCTTTTTGTTCTACTGATGGTGTCCCTTGCTGTACAGAAGCTTTTTAGTTTGATACAGTCCCACTTATTCATTTTTGCTTTTGTTTCCCTTGCCTGGGGAGATATGTTCATGAAGAAGTTGCTCATGTTTATGTTCAAGAGATTTTTGCCTATGTTTTTTTCTAAGAGTTTTATGGTTTCATGACTTCCATTCAGGTCTTTGATCCATTTTGAGTTTACTTTTGTGTATGGGGTTAGGCAATAATCTAGTTTCATTCTCTTCCATGTAGCTGTCCAGTTTTGCCAACACCAGCTGTTGAAGGGGCTGTCATTTCCCCATTGTATGTGCATGGCTCCTTTTTCGTATATTAATTGATCATATATGGTTGGGTTTATATCTGGACTCTCTAGTCTGTTCCATTGGTCTATGGGTCTGTTCCTGTGCCACTACCAAATTGTCTTGATTACCGTGGCTTTGTAGTAGAGATTGAATTCAGGGAGTGTAAATCCCCCGCTTTATTCTTCCATCTCAGGATTGCTTTGGCTATTTGGGGTCTTTTGTGGTTCCATATGAATTTAGAAATATTTGCTCTAGTTCATTGAAGAATTTGTTGGTATTTTGATAGGGGTTGCATTGAGTCTGTAGATTGCCTTATGCAGGATGGCCATTTTGACGGTATTAATTCTTCCTATCCATGAGCATGGGATGTGTTTCCATTTATCGGTATCTTCTTTAATTTCTCTCATGAGTGTCTTGTAGTTTTCACAGTGTAGATCTTTCACTTCCTTGATTAGATTTATTTCTAGGTGTTTTACTCTTTTTGATGCAGTTGTGAATGGAATTGTTTTCCTGATTTCTCTTTCTGCTAGTTCATCATTAGTGTATAGGAATGCAACAGATTTCTATGTAATAATTTTGTATCCCACAAGTTTGCTGAATTCAGATATTAGATCTAGTGGTTTTGGCATAGATTCTTTAGAGTTTTTTATCTACAATATCATGTCATCTGCAAACAGGGACAGTTTGACTTCTTCCTTATCAATCTGGATGCCTTTTATTTCTTTGTGTTGTCTGATTGCCTTGCCTAGGACCTCTAGAAGTATGTTGAATAAAAGTGGGGAGAGTGGGCCTCCTTGTCTTGTTCCTGATCTTAGGGGAAAAGCTTTCAGCTTCTCCCTATTAAGTATGATGTTGGCTGTGGGTTTGTCATGTATGTGGCCTTCATTATGTTGAGGTACTTGCCCTCTATACCCATTTTGTTGAGAGTTTTTATCATGAATGGATGTCATTTTGTCAAATGCTTTTTCAGCATCTATGGAGGTAATCATGTGGTTTTTGTCCTTCTTTTTGTGATGTGATGGATGATGTTGATGGATTTTCTAATATTTTACCATCCTTGCATCCCTAGGATGAATGCCAGTTGATCATGGTGGATGATCTTTGTGATGTATTTTTGAATTCAGTTTGCTAGTATTTTGTTGAGTATTTTTGCATCTGTGTTCATCAGGGATATGGGTCAATAATTTTCTTTTTTTCGTGTCTTTGTCTGGTTTTGGTATTAGAGTGATGTTGGCCTTGTAGAGTGAGTTTGGGAGTATTCCATTCTCTTCTACTTTTTGGAAAAGTTTAAGGAGGATGAGTATTAGATCTTCACTAAATGTTTGATAAAATTCAGCAGTGAAACCATCTGCTGCAGGCATTTTGTTCTTAGGTAGTTTTTAAATTACCAGTTCAATTTCCTTGCTGGTAATTGGTCTATTCAGATTGTCTGTTTCTTCCTGGGTCAGCCTTGGAAGATTGTATTTTTATAGAAAGTTATTAATTTCTTCTAGGTTATCCATTTTGTTACCATATAATTTTTTATAGCATTCTCTTATAATTATTTGTATTTCTATGGTGTCTGTAGTGATTTTTCCTTTCTCATTTCTGATTCTGTTTATGTGCATAGACTCTCTTTTTTTTGTTGATAAGTCTGGCTAGTGGGTTATCTATTTTGTGTATTTTCTCACAGAACCAGCTCTTGCTTTCATTGTTTCTTTCTGTTGTTTTATTCTTCTCGATTTTATTTATTTCTGCTCTAATCTTTAGTATGTCCCTCCTTCTACTGACTTTGGGCCTCATTTGTTCTTCCTTTTCTAGTTTCGTTAGTTGTGAGTTTAGACTGTTCATTTGGGATTGTTTTCCCTCCTGAGGTAGGCCTGTACTGCAATATACTTCCTTCTTCGCAAGGCCTTTGCTGTGTCCCACAGATTTTGCATTGTTGAATTATTGTTGTCATTTGTCTCTATATATTGCTTTATCTCTTTTTATTTGGCCATTGATCCATTGATTAGTTAGGAGCATGTTATTAAGCCTCCATGTGTTTGTGGGATTTTTCATTTTCTTTGTGTAATTTATTTCTAGTTTCATACCTTTGTGATCTGAGAAGGTGGTTGGTACAATTTCAATCTTTTTTGAATTTACTCAGGCTCTTTTTGTGACCTAGTATATAATCTATTCTTGAAAGTGATTCCTGTGCACTTGAGAAGAATGTGTATCCTGTTGCTTTTGGATGAAGTGTTCTGTAGATGTCCGTTAGATCCATCTGTTCTAATACGTTGTTCAGTGCTTCTGTCTCTCTACTTATTTTCTGTCTGGTTGATCTGTCCTTTGGAGTGAGTGGTGTGATGAAGTCTCCTAAAATGAATGCATTGCATTCTATTTCCCCCTTTTATTCTGTTACTATTTGTTTCACATACGTAGGTGATCCTATGTTGGGTGGATAGATATTTATAGTAGTTATATCCTCTTGTTGGACTGACCCCTTTATCATTCTGTAATGTCCTTCTTTGTGTCTTGTTACTTTCTTTGTTTTGAAGTCTGATTTGTCTGATACAAGTACTGCAACTTCTGCTTTTTTCTCCCTATTAGTTGCGTGAAGTATCTTTTTCCATCCCTTTACTTTCAGTCTGTGTATGTCTTTGGGTTTGAAGTGAGTCTCTTGTAGGCAGAGTTGTTTTATACATTCAGTGGCTCTATGTCTTTCGATTGGTGCATTCAGGCCGTTTACATTTAGGGTGATATCGATAGGCATGTATTTCATGTATTTTTTGCCATCGCAGGCTTTAGATTCATGGTTACCAAAGGTTCAAGGGTAATTCCCTTACTATCTAACAGTCTAATTTAACTCACTTTGTATGCTATTACAAACACAAACTAAAGGTTCTTTTTTTCCCCCTCCTTTTCCTTCCTCCTTCATTTTTTATATGGTAGGTATCATATTGTTTACTCTTTGTCTATCCCTTCATTGACTTTGGGGGTAGTTGATTTGATTTTGCATCTGCTTAGTTATTAACTGTTCTACTTTGCTGTAGTTTTATTTCCCCTGGTGACATCTATTTAGCCTTAGGAATACTTGCATGTATAGCAGTCCCTCCAAAATGCACTGTAGAGGTGGTTTGTGGGAGATAAATTCTCTCGGCTTTTGCTTATCTGAAAATTGTTTAATCCCTCCTTCAAATTTGAATTATAACCTTGCCAGGTAGAGTATTCTTGGTTCACGGCCCTTCTGCTTCATTGCATTAAATATATCATTCCACTCTCTTCTGGCCTTTAAGGTTTCTGTTGAAAAATATGATAGCCTGATGGCTTTTCCTTTGTATGTGATCTTTTTCCTCTCTCTAGCTGCTTTTAAAAGTCTATCTTTATCCTTGATCTTTGCCATTTTAATTATTATATGTCTTGATGTTGTCTTCCTTGGGTCCCTTGTGTTGGGAGGTCTGTGCACATCCATGGCTTGAGAGACTATCTCCTTCTCCAGATTGGGGAAGTTTTCAGCAATTACCTCCTCAATAACACTTTTCTATCCCTTTTTTTCTCTCTCTTCTTCTTCTGGTACCACTATAATGCAGATATTTTTCCGTTTGGATTGGTCACACAGTTCTTTCAATATTTTTTCATTCTTAGAGATCCTTTTATCTCTCTGTGCCTCAGTTTCATTGTATTCCTCTTCTCTATTCCTATTCCATTTACCATCTCTTGTACTGCATCTAATCTGCTTTTAAATCCCTCCATTGTATGTTTCATTTCAGATATGGAATTTCTTTATAATTGAATCTCCATCCGTGAGTTCTTGAATATTTTTCTGTACCTCTATGAGTATGTTTATGATTTTTATTTTAAACTCTCTTTCAGGAAAATTTGTGAGTTTTTTTCTGTACTTCTATGAGCATGTTTATGATTTTTATTTTAAACTCTCTTTCAGGAAGATTTGGCCCTTTTTCTGGGGTTTGTGAGATTTTGGTCTGAACCAGGTTCCTTTGATGTTTCATAATTCTATGTGGTGCCCTCTAGTGCCCAGAAGCTCCAGTCTCTGGAGATTTTCAGCTCCTAGAGTGAGGTTGGGGGTCGTTGGGGAGCGGTGCTGGTGCCGGGGGGAAGGAAAGAGCTGTTTCCTGATTCCCGGCTGCAGTGCCTGTCTCCAGTATCAGAGCCAGTGGGCCGAGCACACAGGTGTAAGCCTCTGTGCTTGGCGTCTCTAGCTGTTGTAGGCGGGGCCTCTCTCTGGCTGGCTTGATGCCAGCACAGTGACTGCCAGTTTGCGAGCAGGTGCCAACATGCCAGAGGGAAGGTGCAGCAGGCTGCATGTCACAGTGGGGAGCCTCAGAGTTTAGTAGGCAGCCAGGGAGATGGAGCACTTGACACTCCTAAAAGTTCCCAACCTGCTGGGCAGAGTGCACCCAGACAACCTTGTCCACCTATCCCTTCTCCCTTACAGCAAGCTCCGTGCATTAGCAGCCCTCTAGCTGCTAGGAAGCTTCTCAGACTGCCTGCCTTTCCTTTGTCCAATAGTGGCCAGATGTGGATGCCACCCTCCACAAATGGCCGCAATTCTCAAGCACTCTGCCTGTCCCAGCTCCCCAATGCCACCAACCTCCAGAGCACCACACAATATAGGATTATGTTCCAAAGCAGACCTGCAGGGCTGGGTATTCAGTGGTCCTAGGCTTCCACCCTGTCCCAGCCTCGTTTCTCTTCCTCCCACCCCTGAGCTGGGGTCGGGGAAGGGCCTGGGTCCCACCAGTTCAAGGCTTTCATATGTTACCCTGTTTCGTGAGGTCTGCTCTGCTCGTGAGGTCTGTATGCAGTCTGGTGCAGCCTTCTTTCCTGTTGCTGTTTTAGGGCTAGTCGTATTAACTATATTTTCACACTGTATTTGGGTTTGGGAGGAATTCTCTGTCTCACCTCTCATGCCACCATCTTGAATCTCTCACAGAGCATTCTTGAGAGAAAACAGTTGAGCCCTCTGGCTAAGGATAATGGAGACTTTAAAATTATATTTCAAGCTATCATTTTTTGAATACCTAATTATGTCTTAAACACTATGCTACATATTTTAATGCTTGCAAATAACTGTATGATATAGGTACTGTTATTATTTTCCTTTTTAAAAGGAAACTAATGCTCCTGGGATTTAGTCAATTGCCTGCATTCAAATAACTTGCCCGAGGGTGCACAGTTAGGAAATGATAGGGCCAGGATTCCAGCCCTGGACAGTCTTGGCCCAGGCTCTTGATCACTCCTGTGTGTACTGCTTCCTGTTTGAATCTTTGCTTCTCATTGTAACCCCAGAAGAGTTCTCTTCTGTAACACTGCCTGTCACAGTTACCACAGTAATATAATGGCCATGGATTTCTCTTTGTTCATAATGCCAATAGCAGGGCTAAGCAATGTCCACTTTTATCATTGATAAAAGAAGGATGATGATGATAAAGGGGGATGGAGTAGTGTGACAGAAGGAAGGAGAGATGAGAGAAGAAAAATGATGCAAATGGAATCTTGTGGCACTTCTGAATCAACCTGTCCCTGTATTCTTGCATAACTTTTCCCCTTCAGATTTGCTATTATTTTACCCAAGCAGAAATAAATTCAGATCATTTAGGGAAGGGAACACGTGGTGTGGCTTTTCTCTGAACTGTTTCAGTCTTCCCAGACAGTCCCTAGCGGCAGTAGCAGTGACCTCAGGTGCTGTGCACTGGTATTGGAGCCAGAGGCTGCCTAGGGTCCTTTTTGTGCCTGTGTCCCTTTTTTTCTCTCTTGGTAAAAACGAAGGCAACTGTCCAGTGTACTCTCACTTCCTGCCCATCTAGCTGAAACAACTAGGGTTTTGTGCCTTTGTCTTCTCTCCAACTCAGCACACATTACCAGTGTGCCCTGTTCCTATGTGGCATGCAGTTGGGGTGTGGAGGCTCAAGGTTGTTGCTTATTTCTGAGACAGTACCTGAGAGGAAACCAGGTCAGAGTCCATGAGTTGTCTTTTTTTTTTTCATCATTGTCCCCCTATTTCTCTTCTACTCTCCATCCTGTTCATCTTTTACTCTCTCCCCTTTCAACTCAAAATAGTAAGTTGAGTAAAAAAGAGGTCATCCTTTATTGTAGAGGAGAAAGGACACAAAGCTGAGTTAGAGTCAGTAGTTCAGGCAGCTCTCTGGATTAGTCTTGTAGCATTGTACCTGTAAGGGTCACATATGTCATTGGATTTTGGTCCACATGCTTTAAAGGAGGCATATATCCTAGAGCCCCAGGGTCTGGTGGGGCTGACTGGGGGACTAGTTAGTGATAGAGAAAAGATCAGTGGCCTGGAAGCCTGGCTTCTGACTGGTTGTATCACTTACTATTACCTGTGACCATAAGCAAGTTTCATACTATTGTGGGTTCCTCTAAAATTACTAATTTTTAAGGACTCTTTCAGCTTAAACATTTTATGAATACGAGATGTGGGATGGCTTAATCCTCATCACTGGGATCATTGTAACTTTTGATTGAAGAAGAAATGGGGTGAAGCATTAGTTCCTTTCCTTAATTATAAGGCCATCCCTTCAGTGCAGTGAAAGTAGAGGGCCAGACTAAATGGCTTGTGAGTTCCCTTCTAATCCTAGGAGTCTTGGTTGCAGTGTTCCTTCTGACTTCATTTGTATATTTGTTGAGAGAGGAAGCAGGGTTGAAATATGGAGGTGGAAGTTGGACAAAAAACCATTTGGATTCTTGTCTCAACTTAGGGATGGGTGTGAGACCAGAAGCAAGGTCTTCAGATTGCTGGGCTAGAGGATTCTCTTCGTTCTTTCTCTTGTGCCATCTCATTCACTCTTCGTGGTGGTTTAGTTCCCTAGTAATGCTGTTTCCACTTCCTTTTTTCCCCCTAGTATCTCAACATGCTAAGAACTTGTGAGGGCTACAATGAAATCATCTTCCCCCACTGTGCCTGCGACTCCAGGAGGAAGGGGCATGTTATCACAGCAATCAGCATCATGCACTTTAAGCTGCATGCCTGCACTGAAGAAGGGCAGCTGGAGGTGAGGGTACAGTTGGGGGCACTGGGTCTTGGGGCACTGGGGGACTTTCATTTTCACTCACCTGCTGTGCTTTAGTTCTTTATGGGACGGTGGGGATGAAATCAAAACTGTTCGACTGGGGTAGATAATAAATAGGCCCTGGATTCACACTGATCCTCACTTCCCTCAGCTACTTGTACTGACTTGTACTCTTCTGTCGCAGTCTTCCCTCAAGTGACGCGCACATCGTCGTTCCTCTTCTGCTGCCTGGTTCAGAAGCACCTTGCCTAAGATACCCAGCATTCTCACACTTACTCTCTTGATTTTGGTTGTTTAGAACCAGGTAATAGCATTTGAGTGGGATGAGATGCAGCGATGGGATACAGATGAAGAAGGAATGGCCTTCTGTTTTGAATATGCACGAGGAGAGAAGAAGCCTCGATGGGTTAAAATCTTCACACCATATGTGAGTGGTAGAGGAAGAAGCGTGCTTGGGGAAAGTAGATTGGGCTTAAAGTTCTCCTTAAACTAAATGCATACATGGAGAGAGCTATAGAGATAGCAGCTGTCTTGAGATCAGAACCTGTTTGAATCCTAGAGCCCCTGGTTCTAGTCTTTCCTGGAGGCCCAACTAGGATTGGCAGTTTCACATCTCTCTTCAGTCACACTTACCACTAGCAGGAGCCAGAGAATAGTAGATGAGCTAGGCCTGGGTTTTGTGCTGCTTATCAGGGTTACTCCCTAGGTTGAGCAAGTTTAGAAGGTAGGGTGATGGGGGCTGGGAGCCGTGGCAGGAGCTGAGACTCAAGGCCCTGTGGTGCCTGGTCTTGAAAAGTCAGTGAATGTTGCTATTGTGTGATTTTTTTTTTCCAGTTTAATTATATGCATGAATGTTTCGAGAGGGTGTTCTGCGAGCTCAAGTGGAGAAAAGAGGTAATTCTAAACAATCATAAATTGACTTTTTCATCTTTTTTGTTTGTTTGAAATTTATAGGCCTCTGGCCAAATACCTGGGATCCTCACTTCCATCTCTGTTTTTATAGGAGTAACAGAGAGACTGTTATCCCATGTGAGCCAGGGATTATTAGCCTTCCAGAGAAGTTAGCCTTTTGATGCTGGACTGTGCAAAAAAAGCCCTTATTCCCTTGTCTAGAGAGTGGCCATTGGCTGTATAGGCTGTTTCATCTCTCATAACTTCATGGACCCTCCTCTCCTATTTTTTATCAAATCACGTTGCATGTTGTTCCTGACCCAGAGGGGCGGCCGTCCTCAGTTTTAGCTGTTCTGACTGAATGAGTGATGACAGAGTCTGTTTAGGCTGACCAAGAACGTGTACGTGTGGGAAGGTTTTGCTTCTGCTTTACTTTACTGCTGTACTGTCTGTGTATGCCAATGCTGGCGCAGAATTTCAAGATTCTGAATAACTAGCTACCTACTCTCAAAGAAAATGTTTCCAAAGTTTAGAAAGTAAAGTCAGGAACATGAACATTTATATTCTCTGCAGAGTAGATTCTCTGGGCTCTGAAAACCAGATCTGGATTCTCTTCCAGCTTTTTTTCTCTGTGATTTTGGGCAAATCAGCCTCCTCACATCTCAGTTTTCTCATCTATGAAACAGGAAGGCTGAACCAGACAATTAAAATCCAAGGTCCCTTGCAGGTCTAAAAGGCTGTGATTTTACATGGGAAGTTAAAAGGGGCAGGGCCCAATCAGGTTGAGTCATCCAGTCATACATTTTATGTTTCTGTTTGTGGGATTTTCTCCAGATGAGAAGAAATGTGGACACCTAAGGCTTCCCAATAACTCTTTTCTTTTTTTTTCTTTCAGAACATTTTCCAGATGGCGAGGTCACAGCAAAGGGATGTGGCCACCTAGCCTTCCCTTATCCGCTTCCTTTCTCTTCACCCTCATTCTCTTACCCCTTTTGTCTCCCATGTCAGACAGAGTTAACCATTAACATAAAAGACAAGGAAAAGGAAAAAAGTCATTATATTCAAAAGCCCTAAACTAAATATTATTAATAATCCATCTGAATTTCATGTCTCTGGAATTGAGCTTGTAAAGAACAACAGATTGGTCAGCACCAGGAGTCAACTGAGTTAAGACAGGAAAAGAAATAAGCCCAACCAACTTGCCAAAGGTATCTCTGTCCCTTCACCTGGGCCTCATACCAACAGACTCTCCTTGTACTATATTTTTAAAACTGGAACTATGAATTTCATCCATTTGCATGGTTCAGACATATATATGTATGTATGTAAAAATTATATATATACAAATTAGTTGCACGTATATACATATATATATTTCTTTTTAAATTTCATATTGATAGCAGTACCTTTTTTAGCTTGTGTTTTTACACACCTTTCACTAGAATTCATGACTTCTTTCTTGCTCTCTTTATTTTGAAACAAACTTTAAAAAGGAAAAAAAATTTACAGGGAAAATACCTCTCCTCATGAAGGACTCAAAAAGTTTACAACCCTGCTCCCCCGCTTTTGTATTGAGTGAAGATTCTGGTTAATGGGTTGCCATAGAGTCTGAAGAGCAAGGAGTGTAATTTCTTTATCTTCAAAGAGACTGCTTAGGGAGGAGAAAGAGGTGTGTTTTTCAAGGGCAACAAAGCTACAAAGCTGCAGGGAGAGTCTAAAGACTTGCTGTGGTCTCTGGATTCCAAGAAAATTATCCTAGTCCATCTCACTCTCTCCCACTCCTGGCTTCCTAGCCACATTCCATGTCTCCTTTCTGCTTCCCGAGGGCTCCTTGTATGCTTTCCCCTTGACTGGCTGAGAATGGAGGGGAGGGTGGGCTCCGGAGGTTGACGCCACAGGAACCTGAAATACCTCGTGGTCGTAATTTTCCATTTCCCTGCCATTTCTGAAGCAGGAATAGTACTAGGCACCAGAGTTAAAGCTGATACCTTTAGGCACAAAGATTGGACTTAGGTAGGGTAAAGAAAGGAAGAAATGTCTCATGTATATAAGCTTTCCCCTACTTCATTCCTGACCAGTAAACACCTATAGCTATTACATTTTCTGTGACTTCCTTAAAGAGCAGTACTGGGGGAGGATCCGACTATATCCCCAAGGCCTTGGGGAAGCTTGGAATGGGTCAGTGGTCTATGCCTACCAAACCATAGCCCATCCAAGTCAGCTGAGGACCCAGGAAGGAGCAGCAGGTATATGGTTGATTTGGGTTGGATCTCAACTTTTAATTAAGAAGAGACTGAAGGAAAATCTCGTGGTCCCTCAAAGAGCTCCTCGTCTGACCTTGCTGTTAGACCATTTGAGGTCTGAGAGCTACATGCATGATCTGGGGCCAGGGCTGACTGGGGTAGGTCAACATTCTCCCCGCAAGCCCCATGGATAACTGTACTGGGAGCACCAAGTCAGGCTGTGATGTAACTGAGTACATCTATGAGCCTTCTTTTCTTTTTCCCTTCTCTACCTTCAAGACAAAAAGTGCCAGGGGGGCATCTTTGGCTTTAAGTGGGAGGAAGCATAGTTGGTTTTAGTCAACCTCACTGAGCAGTGTTAGGGTGGTTTGAAGTTTCTTTTCTTGTAGCTTAGTTTGCAGATCATTGTGAGGCCACTTTACTTGCTCTCTCACTGTTATTCTGGTGGCCACTTGCCCCAGGGAGTGTGGGATCTATAGGACTTCCTGTCTTCCCTCCCTTTCTCCAGACCTAGGTGGAGTCACAGAGTGTGAAATGTAAGAATGCCGAATGCTTATTAAAGTTGCAGAGAGCGATCCCTGATTTGAAGGATTTGACACAGGGTTGGCTTAAATGAATTTAATTATTTGGAAAGAAGGCAATTGATTTCCCACTCCAAGATGCTAAAGAGGCTTTTGGCACCAGCTGTGTTCAAACTGTAAAAGTAGCAATTTGCCCCTCTTTCCTCAGAGTGTCAGAGAAAGGAACAAATCCAGGAGCATGTGACAGTACAAATGCTGACCTCTGGGTGTGAGGTTCAGGGGGATGCTCTTGGGACAAAAGCCCCTTAGAGTGGCACCATCCCCTTTCTGACCTGACATTCACTTGGTGCTTTGGAGACTGGGTGAGGGCCCCATAGGGAGTTGGTCCATTGGCAGAATCTGTTTAGGAATAGCCCCTGCTTGAGGCTGTACCACTAACAAATTCCAGCTACAGCAAGGAGCAGGGAAGGAGGGAGGTCCTGGGGGACAGCACCTTCTCCTCCACCCGCAGCAGGCTTCCTGCAATGGCTGCAGAGCTCACTGTGGCTGTGGAGCTCCTCAGGACCAAGCTCTTACTTGCATGAAGCAGTGTTAGAGTAACATTCCCTTTCCCCCTAGCTCTGCACTTGCTCTCCCTAATCTCTACTACCTTTCTTTGTCCTGGGTTCTGCCCAGGGAGGCTTCTACCCAGTCTTCTTTGGCAGTTTGTCTCTGAGAAATTGAAGGGTTCGCCCTTCCCCCTGGATCTTTCTAGTCTCCTCTTTACCTCCCCTTCATACTCAGTTTCTGTCCTCTTTGGAGTTTTTTGTGGATTAGGAGAAAATGCAGGCCCTGAGAAACCTGTGCCTGTAGAAAGGTTCTCTTGGGCCATGCTTTGGGCTCTCTGCTCTTAATGTTTTTATTCTACTCTTCATTTTTCTGCCCTCACCTTGCCCTAGTCTTTAAGCTCAGCATAGGTGAATGCTCAGGGCAGCTCCCAGGCCTGGACAGAGCTCTCAGGGAGCAATTAGATGTTTAACATCTCCATGCCTGGCCCATCTACTGTCATCCTTTAGTTACCCAGGCCAGTAACTTTGAGTTATCGCCTCTTGTAGCTCCAAACCCAATGCTTGAAGGAGCAGGATAGGTCACTGACAGGAAGTGACACCTCTGTCTCTCATCTCAGATTTTGCCAACTTGTGTGCCTGGCTCCTCGGCGGCAGTTTTCATAAAGGGAACTGCATCCTGGTTGATCTAAAGTCTCCACACCTGGAGGGACTACTGTGCCCTCCTTTCTCTCCATTGTGCTCTCTGGCTGGACTGATTCAGTATAGAAACCATTTGGGCTGTTGGACCCCAAATAATGCTAGGTTCCTTTCCCAGATTACTGAGTCACATTAGCTTCCTTTTGGAGGGAGGATGATGTGGTTGAATACTCAGGAGAGGCTCTAGGTGTGCTGCTCTAGGTCCCCATCTTCCAGTTCCTCCTTCTCCCTTTCTTTTCCCTTTGACCTGAGCACATCATGCCAGGCCTCATACCAGGAGAGCATCAGCTCACTCCTCAGCAATAATCTAGGGTGTGTGGGAAGTTTAAAGCTCCAGGGAAGAACAGAATCAAAGAGGGAAGTGATAAGGGATGGAGCCACTTGGCCAACTGCTAATCTTGGACACCAGTTTTATATCATGCCCCCTTTTTAAGCTGTTGAGCCTGGGCTTCAGTTTTCCCCAGGCCATGCACACTTTTAATTTATTTGAGAGAAACTCTAATTGTATTTTCACTGCAGTATCTTGTATTTTTTATTTGTGATTTAAGAAATGTGAAGAGAAAATAACATTAGACACATAATGGCTAACAGTGTTTCTTTCCTTGTTCTAGAGCTAACCACTCTAAAATTGTTTGGTAATGTCACTTAGTGTAATTAAATGTAACATATTCTTTTAAATAAATCGATTTATTGATGAAACTATTCTTTGGCTTCCTAGACCTCAAATCGTTTTTGGTTGTGTGGGAAGAAGTGAAGAAGGGACCTTTGAGATTTGACTTAGAATGGTCTGTCTGAAAATGGGAAGGAGTATCTAACCAGTTCTCCCAAGTCACTCATGAGGCAGTCTTTTGAGTGCAGGAGATGGGGGAGGGTTGGAAAAGGAGAAGCTGGGAGGCCCCTGATCTGTTTCCAGTAGCTTCTTTGAAAACTCCTCATTTCTCAGAGTTGATTGTGCCCATCTGCACAAAATCCATGTTAAGACTCAAAAGACTCGTCTCCATCAGTCTTGTCTAGATAGAGCCTGGCAGAGCCCTTGGAACAGATCTTAGCACTGTCTCCCTACCCTAGCAGCATGTATATACTTTTACATTTTTCAGGTAACTCAGGAAACTTCTCTCTGGAATCTGAACAGAAAGGTACATGTTACCCTTAATGAATATCAGCACAATGCTAGGTACTCTGGGTGGTTACATTCCCTTCTCTGCTCACACCCCTGAGAGTAAGGGGGGTCCTGGATGTTCTTTGTTGTTACCGAGGAATATCAATGCTATGGTCTAATTACATACTCCTAAGAGTACCTGCTCCTCTGTCTTCGTGTGCCGAAGCTGCTCTGAAAAGCTCAGCATTTGTGTTGAGTTGGATATTTTTATTTTTGTAACCCCTGACCATGTGCTTTTTGCTCCTTGATTGAAGACCATAAGAACAAGGACTAGTTTGACATTTTGTGTGGCAGATTTGTAGAGAGAGATTGTTCTGGGCCTCATCATTTGCCTTCAGTGTTGAATAATTAGAATCTGATCAAAAAAAATTTTTCTTTAATAATGAAAGGATCTGTAGTAAAGCAGAAATTGGAATTCAGAATTGAATTATGGAAGTCAAAGTCAACGAATATTTATTGAATGTCTACTAAGTGCAGGGCAACAGATACAAAAGCAAAGTAAGAAACATACTTCTGGGTTTCAGCCTTGCAGAAGAATGAAAGATTCACAACTGGCCAAGATACACAGCAGTGGAAAATTTAAGTACTGCAAAGACTAGAAAAAAAGGAAAAACCCTTTAGATGAAGGCAGTTAAGGAAATCTTCATGGAAAAAGAAAATGGTTTAAGGTGAGCTGTGTAGGATGAGGAAGATTTTAACAAGAAGGCATTCAACAAACTACTGAGCCATTGTGTACCAGACACTAGTAATTGGGAATGAAAACCTGCAATGATGTGGGGGTCAGAAATAAAAATTGTTCAGATGAATGTATTGGTTTTTTAATTAGCTGTAGTTAGAAACATTGATATTTCAAAATACAGAAGGATCAATTAGGAGACTGCTATGATTAGTTAATAAGTGGAGGCAGAATAAACAACATGGTGGTGTGAGAATTGAACCAGAAACCTCCTCCCAAAATCACATATAGCATGAAAATAGACCAAATACAACTAATCCTGAAAGACAGGAAAGAAGACAGCAACAGATGGCCTACATCTTGGGAAAAGAGAAGATCTCAATGGAAAAGGGTAAAGTAGCAAAACCACAATCCGGCAGGAACTCCAGCCCTCCCCACAACCCAGCTCACTGACTGGAGGAAGAGAAACGGAGCGGGGAGGGAGTGGAGGCCCAGGACTGCTAAACACCCACCCCTGGAGATCTGCTCTGGGAGCACGAATGCACATTACATGGTGCCCTGGAGATTAGACGGGTTGGAAAGCAAAGAGGCAGAATACTCAAGAGGGACTGAGATCCCAGCCACTTGTGGAAAACGGATTCCCACAACCAGCCACTGGGGCATAAAAGAAAGGCAGGCACTTTGAAAGACTTCCCAATAGTGAGAGGGCTGCTAAAGGGGCAAGGATTGCACAGAACTTCCTGCTCAGGACAGGTGGACAAAATAGTCCCAGTGCACTCAGCCCAACAGGTTGGGAACTTTCAGGAGCTTCACACACTCCATCCCCCTGGCTGGCAATGCAGTGCCAAGGCCCCCCATTGTGGTATGCAGCTGGCAGGCACTGGTTTGCAAACCTGCTGCCCCCACAATCGCACCAGGCCAGCCTGAGGGTGCCCCTGGCTATGGCAGCTACAGTGGCATAGCATAGAGGCTCCTCCCTGGCAGTGGAGGCAGACACTGTGGCCAGGAAGTAGGAAAGAGCTCTTTCCGCCTAGCAGGCACAGGCGCAGGGCAACTGAGACCACCACCATTGCTCCAGGGGCTGGGCAGCTCCAGAGAATAGAGCTTCTGGGTATGAGAGGGCACTGCCTACACAAAGTTATTCCATAGGAATCATTAAAAATATGAAATGGCAAAAAAACCTGGTACAAACCCAAATCCCTCAAACACCAGAAAGAGGGCTAAGTAAAACTGAAATCACCAATCTTCCTGATAAAGATTTGAAAATAATGATAAACATGCTCATGGAACTACAGAAATTCAAGACCTCAGGGAGGACTTCAAGGAAGAGATAGAAACTTAGAAAATACAGTATCTGAAGTGAACCATACAGTGGAGGGATTTGAAAGGAGATTAGATGAGGTGGAGGAGATGGCAAATGAAATAGACATTAGAGAAGAGGAATACAAAGAAGCTGAGGCACAGAGAGAAGAAAGGATCTCTAGGAATAGAAGAATATTAAGAGAACTGTGTGGCCAATCCAAATGGAACAATATTCACATTATAGAGATACCAGAAGATGAAGAGAGAGAAAATGGGATAGAAAGTGTCTGTGAGGAAATAATTGCTGAAAAATTCCCAATTCTGGGGAAGGAAATAGTCTCTCAGGCCACGGAGATGCACAGATCTCCCCACACAAGGGACCCATGGAAGACAACACCAAGACACATAATAATTAAAATGCCAAAGATCAAGGACAACAACAGAGTATTAAAGGCAGCCAGAGAGAGAAAAAAGGTCACCTACAAAGGAAAACCCATCAGGCTATCATCAGACTTCTCAGCAGAAACCTTACAGGCCAGAAAAGAATGACATGATATATTTAATGCAATGAAACAGAAGGGCCTTGAACCAAGAATACTCTACCTGGCAAGATTATCATTTAAATTTGAAGCAGGGATTAAACAATTTCCATATAACCAAAAATTGAGGAAATTTACCTCTCACAAAAAAATACAATGTATTTTAGAAGGACTGCTATAGATGAAAATGCTCCGAAGGCTAGATAGATGTCACCAGGGGAAATAAAACCACAGTAGAGGAAGGAAACCTGTTAATTACTAAGCAAATGCAAAATTAAATAAACTATCAACAAAGTCAGTCAAGGGATACACAAAGAGTACAGAATATGAGACCTAATGTATAAAGAGTGGGGGAGGAAGAAAAAGGGAGGGGGAGAAAAGAACCTTTTGATTGTGCTTGAAATAGCATAATAAGCAACTTAAATTAGACTTAGATAGTAAAGAAGCTGCCCTTGAACCTTTGGTAGCCACAAATCTAAAGCCTGCAATGGCATTAAGTACATATCTATTGATAATCACCCTAAATATAAATGGACTAAATACACCAATCAAAAGACATAAAGTTACATAATGGATAAAAAAAAGACCCATCTATATGCTGCCTGCAAAAGACTCACTTCAAACCCGAAGACATACACAGACTAAAAGTGAAAGGATGAAAAAAGATATTTCATGCAAATAATAGGGAGAACAAAACAGGAGCTGCAGTATTTTTATCAAACAAAATATTTCAAAACAAAGTAATGAGACAAAGAAGGACGTTACATAATGATAAAGGGCTCAGTCCAACAAGAGGATACAACCATTATAAATATATATACACCCAACTTGGGAGTACCTACATATGTGAAACAAATACTAACAGAATTAAAGGGGAAATAGAATGCAATGCATTCGTTTTAGGAGACTTCAACACACCAAGGACTCCAAAGGACAGATCAACCAGACAGAAAATAAGGACACAGAGGCACTGAACAACACACTAGAACAGATGGACCTAACAGACATCTACAGAACACTCCACCCAAAAGCAGCAGGATACACATTCCTCTCAAGTGCATATGGAACATTTTCCAGAATGGATCACATACGAGGATACAAAAAGAGCCTCAGTAAATTCAGAAGGACTGAAATTGTACCAACCAGCTTCTCAGACCACAAAGGTATGAAACTAGAAATAAGTTATTCAAAGAAAACAAAAAAGTCCACAAACATATGGAGGCTTAACAACATGCTCCTAAATAATCAATGGATCAATGGCCAAGTAAAAACAGAGATCAAGCAATATATGGAGATATGAAAACAGTAACTCACTACTGCAAAATCTGTGGGACGCAACAAAGACTGTGCTAAGAGGGAAGTATATTGCAGTACAGACCCACCTCAGGAAAGAAGAACAATCCCAAATGAATAGTCTAAACTCACAATTAATGAAACCAGAAAATGAAGAACAAATGAGGCCCAAAGTCAGTAGAAGGAGGGACATAATAAAGATTAGAGCATAAATAAATTAAATTGAGAAGAATAAAACAGTAGAAATAATAAAACCAGGAGCTGGTTCTTCAGGAAAATAAAATAGTTACACCCCTAGCCAGACTTATAAAGAAAAAGGAGAGTCTACACACATAAACAGAATCAGAAATGAGAAAGGAAAAATCACAACAGACATCACAGAAATATAAGACATTATTAGAGAATACTATGAAAAATTATATGCTAACAGATAACCTAGAAGAAATGGAGAAACTTCTAGACAAATACAATCTTCTAAGACTGACCCAGGAAAAAACAGAAAATGTGAATAGACCAATTATCAGCAATGAAATTGAATTGGTAATCAAAAAACTACCTAAGGACAAAATACCTCGACCGCATGACTTCACCGCTGAATTTTATCAGACATTTAGAAAAGACCTAATACCCATCCTCCTTAAAGTTTTCCAAAAAGTAGAAGAGGAGGGAATACTTCCAAACTCATTCTATGAATCCAGCATCACTCTAATATGAAAATCAGGCAAAGACACCCCAAAGAAAGAAAATTACAGACCAATATCCCTGATGAACATAGATGCAAAAATACTCAACAAAATATTAGCAAACCAAATTCAAAGATACATCAAAAAGGTCATCCATCATGACCAAATGGGATTTATTCCAGGGATACAAGGATGATACAATATTCATAACTCAATCAATATCATACACCACATTAATAAAAAGGATAAAAACCACATGATAATCCCAACAGATGCTAAAAAAGCATTTGACAAAATTGAACATCCATTCATGATAAAAACTCTCAGCAAAATGGGTATAGAGGGCAAGTACCTCAACATAATAAAGGCCATATAAAATCAACCCACAGCCAACAAAAGGAAAGCTTTTCCTCTTAAGATCAGGAACAAGACAAGGATGCCCACTCTCCCCACTTTTATTCAACATAGTTCTGGAGGTCCTAGCCATGGCAATCAGACAACACAAAGAAAGAAAAGGCATCCACATAGATAAGGAAGAAACTAAACTGTCACTGTTTGCAGATGACATGATATTCTATATTAAAAACCCTAAAGAATCCACACCAAAACTACTAGAACTAATAACTAAATTTGGCAAAGTTGCAGGATACAAAATTAATCCACAGGAATCTGTTGCATTCCTATACATTAACAATGAACTAGCAGAGAAATCAGGAAAACAGTTCCATTTACAATTGCATCATAAAGAATAAAATACCTAGGAATAAACTTAACCAAGGAGGTGAAAGACCTTTACCCTGAAAAGTACAAGACACTCATGAGAGAAAGAAGACACCAATAAATGGAAAAACATCCCGTCCTCATGCATAGGAAGAATTAATATTTTCAAAACGGCCATCCTGCCTAAAGCAATCTACAGATTCAATGCAATCCCTACTAAATACCAGCAGCATTCTTCAACAAACTAGAGAAAATCATTCTAAAATTTATATGGAACCACAAAAGACCCCAAATAGCCAAAACAATCCTGAGAAGGAAGAATAAAGCTGGGGGTGGTTACACTTCCCAACTTCAAGCTCTACTACAAAGCTGCAGTAATCAAAACAATTTGGTACTGGCACAAGAACAGAACCATAGATCAATGGAACAGAATAGAGAGCCCTGATATAAACGCAAACATATTCAGCTAATTAATATATGGTAAAGGAGCCATGGATATACAATGGGAAAATGACAGCCTCTTCAACAGCTGGTGTTGGCAAAACTGGACAGCTACATGTAAGAGAATGAAACTGGATTATTGTCTAACTCCATACACAAAAGTAAACTCAAAATGGATCAAAGACCTGAAAGTAAGTCATGAAACCATAAAACTCTTAGAAGAAAACATAGGCAAAAACCTTTTGAATATAAACATGAACAACTTTTTCCTGAATACATGTCCTTGAGCAAGGGAAACAAAAGCAAAATGAACAAATGGGACTTCATCAAACTAAAAAGCTTCTGTACAGCAAAGGACACCATCAGTAGAACAAAAAGGCATCCTACAGTATGGGAGAATATATTCATAAATGACGTATCTAATAAGGGGTTGACATCCAAAATACACAAAGAGCTCACGCACCTCAACAAACAAAAAGCAAATAATCCAATTAAAAAATGGGCAGAGGATTTGAGCAGACACTTCTCCAAAGAAGAAATTCAGATGGCCAACAGGCACAGATGGCCACATCACTAATTATCAGGGAAATGCAAATTAAAACTACAATGAGATATCACCTCACACCAATGAGGATGGTCAACATCCAAAAGACAAGGAACAACAAATGCTGGCAAGGATGTGGAGAAAGGGAAACCCTCCTACACTGCTGGTGGGAATGTAAATTAGTTCAACCATTGTGGAAAGCAATATGGAGGTTCCTCAAAAAACGAAAAATAGAAATACCATTTGACTCAGGAATTCCACTCCTAGAAATTTACCCAAAGAAAACAAGATCACAGATTCAAAAAGACATATGCACCCCTATGTTTATCGCAGCACTATTTACAATGGCCAAGATAATGGAAGCAAACTAATTGTCCATCAGTAGTTGAGTGGATAACGAAGAGGTGGTACATATACACAATGGAATATTATTCAGCCATAAGAAGAAAACAAATCTTACCATTTGCAACAGCATGGATGGAGCCAGAGGGTATTATGCTCAGTGAAATAAGCCAGGTGGAGAAATGCGTGAGAGAAAAATTATTTCACTCATTTGTGAAGTATAACAACGAACCAAAACTGAAGGAACAAAACAGCAGCAAACTCACAGACTCCAAGGGACTAGAGGTTAGAAAAGGGGAGGGATGGGGGAGGGAAGGTGGGAGGGAGGGAGAAGTGGATTAAGGGGTATTATGATTAGCACACATAATGTGGGGGATCACGGGGAAGGCAGTATAGCACAGAGAAGACAATTAGTGACTTTATAGCATCTTACTATGCTGATGGACTGACTGCAATGGGATGTGGGGGGCACTTGATAATATCAGTGAATGTAATAACCACAGTGGTGCTCAAGTGAAACCTTCATAAGATTGTATATCAATAATACATTACTTTTAAGAAGTATTAAAAAATAATTGGAGGCAGTGATAACTGAAAGCAGAGAAATGAGTGTGAGAAGAATTGTGAAACTAAAATCTTTTGTGACTTAAAAACATTGAATTTATGTAAGAGGTGTAAAAGAGTCCCAAAGTTTCATGTCTAGGTGACTGGAAAATAGAAATATTAAAGAGTTAAAACTTGAGGGGAGAAAGTGTTTTAGCTTTGTACCTATTAGGATTTCTGTAAGTGTGAGAAATCTAGGTGGAGATGTCCAGCAGTTCTTTCTTAATTATTTGCTGAGCACCTTTTAATGTTCTGGGCACTGTTTAGGGTGATGGGGATACAGTGGTGAACGAGGCACATACATCATTCAATATCTGTGAGTGAATTTGTAGAAGCTAACTGCCTTCTATGGAGCACAGGTTTTAAGGGAGGGTGGAGAGGGGGGAAAGCAGAGGCAGATGAGGACACTGCAGGCCTCCAGTGGGGCTGGGCAGACTTGGGCAGTGTTGTTGGCAGTGGAGGTGGAGAGTAGACCAAACATATATTTTGGAGAGACAGCCAGCAGGGATTTGCAGTTGGCTTGGATGTGAGATGGGAGAGAAAGGTTATACTCAAAGTTTTGGCTTGAGTGGGTACATAGTGGTGCTATTTACTAGTGAGGAAGACTGAGGGAGGAAGATTCCACTGAGATGGTGGCAGGAGAAAAGTCAGGTTAGATAGCTGGGAGTCATTTTCATAGAGCGGGTGAGAGAATATGGTATATTGGGGGTCAGGGGGAAGCCTCATTTATGAGGAGCAGGAGGAAGGTAACTGGCTACTCAGGGAAGCAGGCTGAAAGAGGGGCCCTTGCAATCAAATCACAAGAAGCCTAGGCTGTGAAAAGCTTTGAAATTTTAGCAGAAGAATTAAAAGACCCTGAAGCTGGAGATGCTATTACTGCATGGTGTGACCCAAAGGAAGTGGAGACACCTAGCATGATATTTGTCCATCTCAAATCTCCAAAAATATGGATGGATGGAAATCACTGAAGGTATTCTCTGGGGCTACCTCCACCCGCCAAGCCCTTCCCCTGCCACATTCTCATCATAGTCCCCCTGGCTGAGGATGTTTTCTAAATGTTTTCATTTCTGTAGATGGAAGGCTTCTCCCAATCCCTGCTATTAACCTGTCAGCCCCACTCTTCTGCCTCAAGAAGTTATTTTCCTTCTCTCTTCTCTTTATGCTACCATTAACATTTGAACAGTAACGTGATTATTTTAGAAAAAGAAAGTGGTGCTGAGTGTCACTTTGTGCAGTCTGAAGGTAGGAGACCTTATTGTCATTATTTCCTGCTTCTGCTGGCCTCTTCTATTCAGAAAAGGTATTAATGAACTTCAGTAGTTAACAGAACTGCCCCCTCTTTATGCCCTTCCTACTGTATTTGAAGCCCATATAATGTTTGTAAAATCTGGGTTTATACAAGAATCAAGTTTCTGCCTCGGATGGGCTCCTGCACTTTGCCATCAAAGGACTTGGAGAATCCCTCCCCAAAAGTTGTTTGGTTTCCCCAGAAAGACTTTTCTGTGTCTCCTTCATCCCCATCATCCAGTCTTACTTTCTTCTCTCACTGCTTCTCTGGAAAGAATCTCCCCTCTGGGGAGAGGGGACAGCAGTGAACAGTGACAATGAATGTAACCTCCAGCGTTTATGTGAGGGGCTGCCTGAGATCTGGGAAGATGCCTGGAAGGAGACTTCCTGGTCCTCTTTCCTCCCAAACCCCACATCCTGGGAGGACACCCCAGTCACTCTGGGAGATGGCTTTATCGAAAACCCACCTTCTATCTTTGTCCTAACCTAGAAACTGTTAGGAAGCCACAGTGAGACAGCTCAAGGGAAAAATCCTGTCAGCACCAAGTCCTGTTGTCCTCAACACACTTCTTCCCATCTCTAGCCCCGCCTCCGGCACCACACACAAAAGGCTCTCTGTTTAATTGAGATTTTGGATGCTTTGTGCTTGGCTGGGAATCCCGACTGGGTCCTCCTTCTGAGTGAGGCCCCTCCTCTCTCTACCGATCCAAGAGACTTTTTTTCTGAGACATTGTCCTGAAGCAGTCCTCATCTCTATAGTACTTACACGTGTTGCTCCTCTTTTTTTTTTTTTTAACTATCCTGACTTTGGGGCAGTTTAAGAGGAGGCAGAAATATGAGCTGTGGGGATTTACTCGTCTCTGTACTTTGTAGGAACAGCCCTGACTTGAGGCCAGATCTGGGCTGGAAGGTGATCAAGTTTATAAGCAGAGACATAATGCTAGTGGAAGAGCGGGTAGCTGCCTGCGTGCAACGAAGTCAAAGGCCACCCCTGCGTGAGCCCCAGGACTCAGCCCTAAGGCAGCTCTCAGAGATCTAGGAACGGGGGTGGGCGTGGGGACCTTAGTGCTTATGAAGCAGTCCGTCTTCTGCTTGATGGGGACATTGCTGCAGCCTGCTTGACGCTTCATGGGATCTTTGCCTTAGGTCAGAGAACAGGTAACCGAGCCTGTGAGAGGAGTGCTTCCCGGACTTTGAGTCTAACAAACTGGGCTCAGCCCCTGCAGCCAGCCCCTAGCAGGTTCATGCCTCCGGGCAAGCCTCTGTTTCCCCAACTGTAAAATTATGTCTGCCTCACAGGACTGTTGGGAGGTTAGATGAAGAAATGTACTCTAAGGGCTAGAACAGAATAACAGACAGAGCAAAAGCTTAATAAATGGTAGTGGTGCAGTTACCTCCCAGTACCCCACTGACCAGGGGTAGGGGCAGCTCAGCTGCCCAAGTGGGGGAGAAGTGGAGCTCTGGATTGACACTGGGGGACACGGATGGACACAGGAGAGAGCCCTGCTGACCTGCTTGCTTCCCTGTTTGCCCAGCTCCACAGAGTATTCCAGAATTAAGTCCCAAAAAAGGGCAGTTAAGAGGAGGATCATGAAGCTGTGATCAAGGCCCAGTGCTGCTCCAAGGCAAGGGCTGGCTGGGCCTTCCTGATGGTTTTCTCTTCCAAACTTCACTCTTTACTTCCCTCCCTTGTCCTCCCCAGTATGCATGATCCAGTGCCCTCAACCTTCCAACACGCTAATTTGGTACTTTTAAACTTTTTTCTTTATTTAAACAGAAAAGACCAACTCTTTAAAAGTAAAATGCAATAAATAAATAAGTTAAGCATAGAGAAGTGTCTGAAACTGACTCCTGTCTCCCCTTACCACTCCCACCCCCACCCCATTTTTTTCTCCTAAAACCTCTTCCTAAAGAAAATGATCATGTAATAAACCCCTTTAGCCCTCCCCAACCCCCACCTCCCAAATACCCAATTACCCTCCAAAACAAAGGGAGAAATCAAGAGAGAAAAAATCCAAGGGAAACATTGTCTAAACTCCCAGAAAGAGAGATGGCAGCATCCGGGCCAGGCCAGGCTTGATAACGCACGGGTGGTAGTGGTATTTACAAGGAGGGGACCAGCAGAGACTGTAAACATTTTTAGGGGTTTGGGAGAGGTCTTTTCCTCATGAAAGGAGGAGGGTCTCTGTGGCTGACTGGCAGAAGGGCAGCCTTCAGGGCTCCCCAGCACCCTCCTTAGAGGGGGCCCTTGGGGGAGGCAGTTGAGTTTCAGGGCTGGGAGCCCGGGGTTCAGGGATATCCTACCTCTAGCTGAGGGTGGTGGGGAGGAGGAACCACCTTCTGAGATACCCCTAATGTGTGGAAGAGGCTGGGGTTGATAGTGTGATGGGGAACGTGTCGGAGGCCCCTGTTGCCCTTCCAGGGCCACAGAGGAAGAACAGGCCGGCTGTGGGGGAAGGCCGGTGCAAAGGCCTGCCACAGGAGCTCCAGCAGAAGGCAGATGCTCCAGAGCCTTCAAGCCTGTCCCTTGCTCCCTCACAGAAGCCAAAAGGGCACCTGGGAGCAAACAGGCCTCTCAGGAAAGGAGGGGTGGTAGGAGTGGGCTGGTGTCCTGTGCCGCCAGGGCCATGAAGCAGCTTTTGCCCGAGAGCCCAATCAAGGCCTGGGCAGATGTGCAGAGAGGGCTGGGGCCAGTCATGGGGAAGGGAGAAGTGCCCCTTCCTCTTGTCTCCAGACCTGTGAAGGAAGGAAACACACCGGTGACACTGTGGGCGAGACAGCAGCAGGTGCAGGTCACAGGCTCTGGGGGCAGAGGTAGCTGGATGGCTGACATGGTACAGGATGGAGCTGCCTAGGGGGAGATGGTTCCAAAGTGAACCATCTGCTCCCCAGCCATTCGACAAGGGTCAGGGATGGAGGAGATGGATGTTGGGGGAGAGGGAAAGTGATACCAGAAACCGAAGGACATTAGGAAGGAAATGTTCAAACAGCCCCTGAGAAAGAGAAAGACTAGTAGATACATAGAGAGGGACTAGAGGGGGAGAGAAGCCAAGAGACGAGACAGCAAACAGGCAGGCAGTAAGAACTAGAGGACAGGGGAAGGGGCACAGTGTTTGGGCAGACACTCGGAGAAAGAGCACGGCGGTGTCGGCAAAGGGACAGCAGAGCTGGGCAACGTAGGGCCCAGGGCTGGAGTCTCATGGAGTGAGACACCCCAGCCCCAAGGGGGTGCTCAGTCCTTTTTGGAAAGGAACAAAGAAAGTAAGAGAGAAATACACAGAACACAGACTACAGTCACCAACCACTGTTGACCAAGCACATCCCGCGAGCTGCCCCTGCCCTGACCCTGGGCTGGGGGGCGCTTCCCTCCTCAGACCCCTCCCCAAATAACAAACAATTGGCTCCAAAGACAACACGCTCGTTCCATGCAACTTACAGGGGCCCGGAGCAGGGGTCCGGGGATGGGGGCTTCAGCCGACAATTGACACGGGCCCTGGGCTGGAGGGCCCCCAAGGTGGGGGGAGTTAAGCAGCCAGGATTGGAGGGGAAAGGGGAGAAACAGAAAATGTGTGTATTGTTCTTGGGTTGTGTTTTTCCAGAGGTTTGGTCCAAAAAAGATTAAACAACACAAAAGTAACCAGCTTAGCTCAGCGCTCTGTGGCCATGAGGTGGGGTGGGGGTGGGCAATGGGTGTGGGGACCTGTTTAAGTGAAATTCCCAGGCAGTCCAGCTTTGCAGCCAGCCTCCTGCACCTGAACCAAAGCTGCTCCTGAGAGGTCTGGGGCTTGGACTGCCCCCAGTCTGTTTTGTGCACGCTCTGGTGCCCCACTGGTTTGCTGCTACATAAGAGAAATCACCTGCGTCCAGGAGGACCTGTATCCCTAGTTCCCAGAAGAGCAGAAACTCCAGGAGCCAAGATTCTAGGACCCCCACCCCCACCAGTATCCTAAACCAGCCAAATTGTACTTCCCTAATTCCACTCCAGCCCAAAGGAAAACCAGAAAGAGAGAGAAACACACAGACACATGGACACTGACCAGACAAACAAGACCAGGTACTGGGCAAGATCTGAGGAGTGGACAGAGGTGTGTACAGACTTGGCTATCTCTGGGGTCACAGGGTGTGTATGTGTGTGTGTGTGTGTGAGAGAGAGAGAGAGAGAGACAAGGAGGGACAGACAGAATGGCCTGGATGACTGGGAATCAGCCGAGGGAGCTGCTGCAAATCCCAGCTTCAGGCGCCCAGAGAGACAGGGCTGGGTGGGGGCGGGCCTCCCCAAGGGTGGTAGGAGAGAGGGTGTGGGAAGCCCAAGTGAGGGCACTGGCTGCCAGGTGCAGAGGCTGGGGAGTTCACAGGATGGGAGGGGGACCCACCTGGGGCCCTCAGTAGGGCCGGTTGGCATCCTTAGGCCGCTTTAGCTGGACTTTGAGGCGCTTCATGCCAATCTGGAAACCATTCATGGCTTGGATGGCAGCCTGGGCACTGGCCGGATTGTCAAAACTCACAAAGCCTGAGGTGAGAGTGGCATGAGGCCTGGCTCAGCCCCACCTCACCCTCCTGTGCTTAAAGCCATGGCCTGCTCTTTGGCTGACCAGCACCACCCTGCTTCTCCAGGTATTCCAAAAACTGGGAAAACTGCTGGGCACACATTAGGCATCCAGTAAGTAGTTGTGGATGGGCCGGTTGAGCGAATGAATCCAGTCCAGCCACCCACACACACTGAGACATTCTTTCCAACATTCTTTGAGAGGCAGCCCCTTCTTCAGCCTGGATAACTCTGAACTTGCCTTTTGAAAATATCACTTCCAGCCCTAAATGACTTCTGAAGTAGGAGGACAAGAGCACCCCCTTCTCCTCTGTGGCAGCCTTTCAGAGACATGAAGGCACCTAACCCCAACTCCCTAAGCCTGCCTTTGAAAACCAAATATTTCTGCTGCTGGGCCCATCCCACACTTCACAGAGAATAAATACGAACAGTTCTTACAGAGGAAAAATGGAGCTGTAGTTTTCTGAAGGAAGAGATGGGACTGGGCAGCAGCGGGTATGGGATGTCAGGTATGTAAAAAATTTTTCTTTCTGATTCTTGGACAGTCTGGATTTCAAATACTGGACCCACTGCAATCTAAGTGCCTTCAAAGTATCAGACCTCGTCATCATTTGGAGTTTGGTAAAAGTGTGCCATATTTTTCTTTCGGATCATAATATTCTTACCAAAACACTTGCTCTGATTGGTAGCCCGGTCAACAAAGACTTTGGCTGAGATGACATGGCCAAAGGGGACAAACATCTGGAGGATTTCTGAGTCAGTGAACTCCTGGGGCAGGTGGTAGATGAAGATGTTGCAGCCATCAGGGCCTGGGTGGCAGCAGAGACAGAAAGGAGAGCTCAGTGACCAGGAGACAGACTCAGGGGGCAAGGCCCCCACGAGAGCAGGTCCTGGGAGGACCCTTCAATCCCAGCTCCCAGAATGTGGGCCAGAGCACCAGTCACCTCACCCCACTTGCTTTCTTCTGCACAGGGGGCCAGAGCTGGGCTTGGAGTGGGCACAGGGATTCCCTGAGCCCCAGACAAGGGCACCCTATCCCAGAAGGCCCTTGCCAGCAGGACCCTGCCCAGGCACACCTTCCCGCTGCTGCGGCTGGGGCTGCTGCGGCTGCTGCTGCTGGGGGGCCGGCGGGGGCTGCTGGGTGACCAGGGCAGGAGGCTGCGGGAACGCAGGTGCCACCAGGCTGTAGGTTGTGGGGTAGGCTGCTGCCGTGGGGAGAACAGAGAAAGCCGATGGGGCCCCGGAGATGCCCCTGGTCCCAGGCCCTTCCAGCCAGTCCTGTCTCCCTTCCCCTAGCCCAGGCCTATGGAGCTGACTGGGCTGGGAGTGGTCAGAGAGGAGCTGCCTGGGAGTCTGGGGGCACCGCCAGGTCTCATTGCGCATCCTCACAGGTAAGGCCTGACAGTAAGCCTGAGGGGTGGGTGGTGGGGAGCCTGCATCTCTTTTCCTCTTGCCGTTCCTCCCATCTAGACCAGGGCCTGGGCTGAGGCTCCTCACCTGTATAGTGCTGCATCCCCGCGTAGGCCTGCTGCAGGGGGTCCACGGGGGCCGCGGGGCTCTGGGCTGGGAAGAGCAGCACCCATTGTGAGAGTGGGGCTGGGGCGCAGCCGGAGCCCCACCATGCCCTTCTGAGTGAAGGCCAGGCAGGTGGGGAGGAGAGCCTCATCTGGGCATGGGGTGTGAAATGAGAGGGTAGGAATGCACAGAGCAGTGGTGATGGGGGAGAGCCTGACATTGGCAAGACTTGAGTTTATGACTGGTTACGCAGCTCTGGACAGCTCCCTTAGCCTCTGAGAGCCTCAGCTTCCTAGCTGAGGACGGGAAGGAGCATCTCTGCGCAGGGCTCCCAGGCAGGCACAGCACCTTAGAACCCCAGAGACTGGGGAGGGCCATGGCTCCTGCCAGGGGGAGCAGTGGCTTGGCTAGTTGCTGGGAAGGGGATGGGTAGGCAGAGACCCCCACCTGGGTAGGGGTGAACCCCGTTGGGATACAGAGCATCAGTGGCAGGCTGCCCAGCAGGCTGGGTGGGCACTGGGCTGTAGCCGTTGACACCCAGGGCAGCAGGGATTGCAGACACTGGTGTGGCAGCGATGGCTGGAGGGGTGCTGGTTCCTAGGGAGGTGAAAGGAGCAGAGGCAGAGGAGAGAAGCAGACATACTCAAGCGAATGCAGGGAACCAGTCAGCAAGTCTGAGGGCACAGGGGAGGAAGCAGGCTACTCTCCAAACCCTGAGCCCCTTCTCAACCCCACAGATTCCCTGAGCAGGGCCTGTTCCCCACCCCCATGCCGCCACAACCTGTGGTAGCTCCCCTGACTGGTCCCAGTCATGCCTGGCCCAGCCTGCCTGGCGTGGACCTTACCTGAGGAGGGGGTGATGGGGGTGGCGATGAGGCCATTGGCGTTGATGGCAGCCATGTGCTGCATCTGCACAGCAGCCATGGTGGCCATGGGGCTGAGGTAGGCGCTGTGCGCTGCCACCAGCGCTGCCTGCTGCTGTATCAGCTGGGGGCAACAGAGGAGAGGAGAGTGGGACCAAGCCCCCTTTTCCCTAGCCTGGCCCCCCTCCCACTCCTGGGCCTCTGCTCTGGGAGGGAGGGCACAGGACGTAGGAGGCCAGGAGAGGTGAGGCAGACCAGACCCAGCACCAGGGCAGTGCTCACAGCCTGGGTGTAGGCGCTGTAGGCTCCGAACTGGAGGGCGATGGGGCTGAACATGCCTAGCTGGCTCGCCACCTGCTGCATTCTGCGGAGACCTCGCTCCTTCTCGGTGTCAGCAAACTTCACCACCAGGCTGGATGAGGCACCCTGGGCGTAGGCCCCACATGCAGTCAGAGGGATGGAGTCGGGGCCCTAAGGACCTGGCCTCAGTCCCACTGCTCATGGCTTGGCCTCTTTGAAGGACAGCCATCACTGCACCTCTGTCGGATGGGGAGCTTTCAATCCCACCCTCCCCCTGTGCCAAGATGCACATGAGACTAGAAGAAGTTGAGGAATGTGAAGTCATGTGCTTGCAAAGGGAAAGCCCTACCAGAATGCCAAGGATATCCTGGCTTCTCTGTGAGGACTCTGAGCTGAAGTCATCCCCAGGGTGGATTGGCCACAGCAAATGTTCTACCTCGGGTTGGTCTTGCCTTATAGCTGCCCTACCCCCTTACCATGATTCCTGCCTCACACCCCAGTCCTCATGGTGTGCTCGGGGAATGCAGCCTCAAATTTTAATACCAGCCTGTACCAAATAAAGGCCAAGCTGGAACATTCACAGGATTTCTGTGGAATCCTAGAGTCTGAAGGCAGTGCCCTATCTGACGCTGTACCTCTTTGCCAAGCTTCTGTTGAGTGCTTGCCCAGCCTCTGCTGGAGGAGCTCGAGTTCTGGGAGGCCCGCCTTCTCCAGCCGCCCCGCTGGGAGCCCTCCACCAATGCAGGTTGGTGTCCCGCTGCTAATGTGCAGGGCAGCAGCATGAATGTGTGGAGGGCACAGCGGGCCTCTAAGCAAGTGTCCTGATGTCTGGCCAGTGAGGGTGGGAGAGAGGGGAAGGTGGGAGAAGTGGCGGGAGACGAAGGAGAGGGCTGAGAGACAGAGAAGGCAGGTGAGGAGGGGAGGGCATATGGGACAGGGGCAGAGGGCATGAGGGAGGAGAAGGTATTTGAAATGGGAAGGTGTCCCTGAGGAATTTGGTTCTTGTGCTGGAAAATTCTTTTGAATAAATTTAAAGACCCTCTCTGGGATGGACTGCCCCAGCCCCTGCACTAGGGCCTGGCAGCAGGCCAGGTGGGGCCCAGGGAGCAGGCTCACCGGCAGGGTCCGGCTGTTGTGGAGGGTGTGGATGGCGGCTTGGGCCTCAGCATGGGTCTGGAACTTCACAAAGGCACAGCCTAGAGAGTTCGAGAAGGAGGAGGGAAGGGTGAGTGCCCACTCTTGAAGGCCCCACAATCCCCATTGCCCAGAGGACCAGTGGGATAAGGGCAGGGAGGTCAGAGGTCCCTGGTGGGGAACAGGTAGTGCATAGTGGGTACCTTTGCTGGTGCCATCTGGTCCTCGGAGCACAGTGCACTCGTCTATGGTCCCGAAAGGCTCGAACATCTTCCTAACATCCTCATCTGTCTGCTGCTTCCCTAGCATCCCCACAAAGAGCTTCCGGTCTTCTGGGGGGTAGGGCACAGGAGGAAGGGCATGTTCAGGGCCACCTGGCTGCTTTCACAGCCCCATTCCAGCTTGGAAGAGGCAGGAAGCCTGCCCCTTCCCCTTCAGCACTTCCCTGGTACTCCAGACACTCTCCTCACCCTGGGGACCAGTGGTTCTAGACTGTGAAAGGGATGGTGGCTGGGGGATGGTGTACAATTACATGGAATGCTCATCCCAGTTCTGAAGGATTGCACTCCACTTCGGGCCTCAGTTTTGCCATCTCTGCAATGGGCCAGATCATATCATCCAGCCACAATGACTTCTCTCCCCACCTTGACTGGGAACCCTTTGGAATCCTCAGACTTTCTTCATCAGGAGAGGTTGCCTCTCAGATACTCTAAGGCCTGGGTCTGTGGGCTGGTGGGGAGGGACTGAGTCCGAAGGTACAGAACCTACCTCCTCGACTCTCGCTGTCGGCTGGCTTGACCTGAATGGGCCTGTTCATCTAAAGGACAAAAGAGAAGGCAACTGCTGGGGACCTCCTCTGAAAACCCCAAAAGCCCTCCTCAAGCCAGGACCTGCAAAAAGGCTGGAGGGAGTAAGCCCTAGGCCCAGGTGACTTCCCCAGCCTTCCGAGTTGCTGATGGGAAGGAAGGAGCTTGTTTAGGCTTAGGACCTGAGGGGCTTAGAGGCAGTGGAAGGAGAGTATGTAGAGGAGGATGCTCTAGCCTCAGGTGGGGACCCAGACAACTTGGCCAGGGAGAGGTGCTGCTCTCATTAGAGGGAGAAGGGGGCTCCCAGTAAGACCCGAATCTGGAGACAGAGCCCCGGCCAAGGGCTATTTAACAAGAGCTGCCTCAATTCTACAAAGCAAGAGCAGCAGAGGCCACCTCATCAAGCAGCCCCAAGGAAGACTCTAGACTGAGGGAGACTCCCACAGATGCACCGACTTCCTGCTGACCCCTAGAGGTGTGTCTACCTCTCTTTTTGTCCCCCAAAACCCCTTGACCCCAGGGGGAAGGCACTTGGGCAGCACAAAGGGAGCAGATGCCCAGTCTCCCTGGCAACGGGAGAATGCACGCCATGGCAACCGCCCACTCAGCCTGATTTATCCGTCCTGTCGCCCTGGCGACCATGGTGATGTCATCATTTCTGCTGCTCAGCTCACCCAGAGAAGGAGTGGGGAGAGGGTGGGAACAGGGTATGCTGGGGTGTGGAGGGTTTGATGGGGGCTGGGACATGGGGGAGGGGCCCAGTGGAGCTTCCTGATTCTGGAGGGAGGAGGGCTGAACAAGCCCTGCAGGGGCCATACTGTCCCTTCTTCCTTCCTCTTCCAGATCTCATGGCCCAGAGGGTGCTAAAGGAGGAGTTGCTGTCCTGTGCTCTTGCTTGATTCGCCAGCTACCAGGAAGTCCCCCAGAGCTCTCTCCTCTTCCCCACCCCTGGAGTATGTCCCTTTGTTCATCGTCCTGTAGGAACGCAGACCTCCCCAGTTCCACTCTCCATGTTCTTAACTGGTGAGAGGGCTTGGAAATGACTCCTGCAGGTTGAGTTCCTTACCAAGGGTGAGGAGTGATCTAAGGAACTGGGGGGAAGGAGAGGGATCAGTATTTAGTGTCTGAAAATATTTGCTATTGAGGACTTTGCAACTGGAGCCACACTTGGTCATCTGCCTTATCTGATGGTGGAGAAATCCTGGTTCCAGTGACCAAAATAAATAAGTAAACAAAAGAAACCATTCATCTACACTCTGAGGGGGGCTAAAGCTACCCTCAGGAAAGTCACTGGCCTGGACATCCGGAGACCTGGGTTCTCACTAGTTGGGTGACCTTGAACAAGTCACTTGTCTCCTCAGGGCCTCAACTTCATCTGTAAAACAGCAGGGTGGGTCAGCTGGTTGTGAAGGCAGGGCATTTGGAGATCTTATGTGTCATCACAACACAGAAGGGCAGAAGTGATGGCTGTCCCCTTCCCACACTGGACTCTTTTCCCAGGTTTCAGACCATGCCAGTCAGTCTGACTAGACTATTCCTGAGGTATTCCCAGCCCTGGATCAAATCTAAGCCCCACCTCAACCCACAGACCTTCTCCGCCCCACCCCCACCTCTGGGTCTGAGAGCAGCTGGTTGGGGAGGGGATGACAGTCACACAAATCCTCCAGCTTTATCCTCCGCCAGTCTGGGATTATCCCATCCCAGGTCCAATCTCCTCAGAAGAGTGTGTTTGTAGCAAGGGGCGGGGGGTCAGGTACTGAGGGCTCTTGGCCTCTACTCTCCCTGTCTCCTGTGCTCTGGCCAAAGCAACGAAGAGGGCCTCACAGGCACCCCAGCAGCTGGCCGGAAAGGCAGAATCACAGCCAGGTGTGTGATTCGCTATTCTGGTCGGGGACAGGAGCCCTGGGACCCGGAAAGGATGCCGCCCCTCTCTTCTTAGGCTCCCAGGCACAAAAACAGCATCTTGATAAACATCTGCCACTGATATGGACACACACAAAGCCCCACAGACCACAGCACGGATCTTGGCGATGGGAGGCCCCCCCGACTCCCTCCTAGACAGCCTAGACTCCCTCTCTGGCCCCCAGCGCCCCAGCTCCGTCCTTTCTTTCTTGGCTTGGCACTTCCTGTGGGAAGCTCAGTCCTTGTTAGCTCAGCTCCGGCACACCTGCCTGCTCCTCTGGGCCCAGCTGAGCCCTGTTTACCCAGCAGCCCAGCTCCCGGGCCTTTCCCCCCTCTCCGCCAGCCTCCAGGTGACAAGCCCTCCCAAGGGCCTTCCAGAGAAGAGGAGGCTATTCGTGCCCCAGCTGCGCGTCACTGGGATACTTGTACACGGCACTTGCACAGCCCTCATCCTTTTCACCAATAGCAAAGGCCCCACTTCCAAAGGCTCATCATTCCCACAAAACCTCATTCTCCTGAGGAGACAGGCCTGGGGCCCTGCTTCTCCCGGTTCCAGACTTGGGCCTGGGGTCCCAGACCACACACGTTCTCTCCATGGGGCCAGAATCCCCCAGCCTGACAGCAGGCTGACAGGGAGAGGGGGGGAGGCCAGGACAGGCAGATGGAGTCTGTCACATTACCACCTCCGGGAGGCCAGCCCCTGCTCGCAGGAAGAATTCAGGGACGCCTGGCAGAGCCACTCCAGGAACTCCCAGGGGGAAAGGAAAGGAACAGGGGCTCAGTAGCTGCAGGCCCAACCCCCATTCTTTCTTCAGCCTGAAGCATTGCCCTAATGCGATGGCCCTTTCCAGATTCTGGGTGGCAAAGATGGACAGAGAAGAGAGAAGGCTAAAACAAGACCCTGCATTAGGCTGGCCTGGAGGTTAGACAATAGGAAGAACTTCCCACAGAGCTGGCACACTGTGTACACATTTGCATACACATTCACACACTCAACTGTCTGAGGGAAACGATGCTGCCCGGAAGGCAGGTGGCAGAGAGAAGACCTGGGCTTAGGCAGAGCTTGGCCACAGACATTTACCTGCTCCCCGGATGCCCTGGACCCCAGCAGGGGCCCCCCTTGGAGCCCTTCATTTCCTATTGGAGGCTCTGTGAGGTCTCTGGATTCTGTCCTCTGGGGCAAGGGCCAAAGCGGAGAACAGCATCACCTGGAGCTCAGGGGCAGGGCTGGACAATCATTAACTGGGGTGCCCTTCTCCCTCGCCTCCCACCCGGGCCTGATTTCCCCAGGAAGGGGAGGCAGCGCCTTTCCACACCTAGGACAGAGCCCTGCTTAAGCCTTACAGGCAGCTGGAGGGGGACAGACGCAGGACAGGTGTCCCCAGCTGGCACAGGCAGCCCCGGGGCCCATGCCCACCTCCAGACTGTCTCTCTCACCCGAGTCCCCACTCCAGTCTCCCTTCTTCTCTCTGCCTGCTCCCTTGCCCCACTCCTGCTCCTGCAGGGCCTCTGAGAGCTATGGAGACAACAGAAAGACGGAGCAACTCCTATGGACATGGGAACTTGATTTGTGAGGGGCCTCCACAGAGGGAAGAGAGAGAAGGGAAAGTAGCAATGTGATGTGATGGGAACCAGACTTCTTAGGGATGTGTGTGCGCACACAAAACTGTACCCTAAACACATCCCACACACCCCCATGCCCACAGCCCCCCCACATGCACTCATACACACCACATGCACACACCCCCACCCACTCATCCACAAGCCCACATACCCACACACACCTCTCACCCCCACCTCCCCACCCATGCTAACCCCACCACAAGCATGCTCACACACACCTACACCCACACACACACACCACACTCATCCCCACCCCCACACCCCACACATGCCCACACCCACCCACATACATGTATACACCCACACAACCACACAACCCACATTCCCCACACACTCCCCATACCACAGCCATCTGCACACACCACACTCACCACACACCCCCACACACACCTGTACACACTCAGAGTACACCCCCATCACACCCCCACACCACACTCACTGACACATATGCCCCCACACACACACTCACACCCCCACCCCACCCACACACTGCATAAACCCACATTAACACACTCACCCCAGCACACCCACCCTCACCACACACACGTGCGCCTGTGCGCACACTCCTTGGAGACCAAGCCTGCTCACACACATGCACAGATCCCTAACTCTATGGGCAATGGCTGTGCTGAGCTGCCTTGCCACCAACTGGGATAAGATAGTGGGGTGGAATGGGGAGCTGGTGTTTGGATTTGCTTTTCTAGCCATATCAAGGTTTCAGGGCTGCAGAGCGGGTGGGTCACAGGCCTATGGAAGGTTTGAAGTTGGAAGTGGTTGAAGCCAGCCTAATTTTCCTAGATTCCCCATCTTTCCCCATCTGTTTTGTTTATTTCCTTCCCAGGGAAAGACGGAGAATCAGCCTCGCTCTCCAACCCCCCCACTGGGGCAGGAGTGCAGGCTGTGACAGGTGTGTTTCCAGCATCCAGACCACGCTCAGCAAATGTTTGCTAAAGGGATGGAGGGGGTTAGCTCTCAGGAAGTACTTCCTGGGGCTCCTGGGGTGGGGGACAACAGGAGCAGACACAGCAAAAGGGAATAGCACATCATTTCCTCCCAGGTGGGGTGATTGGGGGCAGTCTGACATTCTTTATTCCTGTCCTCAGTTGCCAGCAGGGCGGGGACAATCTACAAGGCTGGCTGAGAAGAAGAGACCAAGACCTCTGGCCTTGCAGGAGGGAGGCCACTCCTCCTTCCCTGGGCACACTGGCTGGGGAGAGGAGGTCAGGACTAACCCTCCACAGTGGTCTGTCTCTGCTTTCCTTCCAGCGTACTCCCAGCTCGGGCCTACCCAGGCCCTGCCCCACCCTGATGCCCTGTGGCTCTTATTCCTGCTGGCCTTTCCTGGGAGACACCAGCTGAACCTGTCCGGGCTCAGAAGCCAGCCCAGAGATCCCAGTCTAGCAGGCAACAGCTAGCTGCCCATCTCAGGCTGCAGTGACCTCTTTCCCATCTCACAGCCAGACTTCCTCCTCGGAGCCAGAGGAGAGCGCCTAGGTGCCTTCTGTTCACCGTGCCCCACACTTGGTGTCCAAAGTCTTGTCCCCATGCCTCCCAACCAGCTAAGTCCTTCCTTGCCGGCCAGCCGGGAAGTGGGGAACAGACAGCATCTGCTCCCTGCAAAGGGGACATTCACTCTGCTAATCCCTGTTTTCCTTCTCTCCAGGTGAGAAGAAATGCATGCATTTGCAGCAAGAAAGAGGGATGTTAGAAGGAAACATGGGGACTTCCTGGTGATGTGAGGAGGTAGAAAAAGAGCTCCCTGTCTTGGGAAGCTGGTGAGCGGCCTGCCCCTTCTAAGACCCTTCTTAGCCCCCTGGCCCTGCAAAGGCCAGGACTCACCCCTGGAAGCGTCTTCTGTTCGTGCAGGGCGCTCTGGGCCTTCAGGGCTGAATCGCGGGCACAGTATGTCAGGAAGGCACATCCTGAGGAGGCGCAGGGGCAGAGAGACCGGGTTGGCGGGTGTGAGTCCTCGGTCTCCTCTTCCTGAAAAGCTTCCCACCACAAGACTGAGGACTGGGAGGTGCTTCCCCCCTTGGCACCTTCTGCCTGCTGGGGAGGTGGGTGTCTGGGAGGGGGTAGACATTCTCCCCAGGGAGTCTTTGGGCCAGTGACTCCAAGCAGAGACCCCAAGACCAGGACTGGAGGGCTTAAATTATAGTGGTGATGGAAGGGGGAGCAGGCTTGGGCTGCTGGGAGCTGGGGCTTTGTGTCGGGGGAGGTGAAGGGGCATGTGATCCCCAGACAAGTGTGTGGTGTGGTTTTCTCTTCCTTAGCTGGTCTCACCCCCCTTTCTCCTTTGCCTCCACTTCCCTCCATCTTGGCCATCCTCACCCCTCTCCTCTCCATTTTCCCTATTTCTTCATCTCTCTCCAACTCTACAGGAGGCAGGTGGAGAGCGGAACAGAGAGGAAAAGGAAGAGCCATCACCGGAAGTCCCTGGGCCGGAGAAGGGGGAGGCAGTGTGGCCCCTCAGACCCCCAGCGCCTGGTGCGCCCAAATCCTGACTGGGGCTTGCACCTGCTTAGCCCCCAGCCTTTGGACGGGCCGGAGGAACGTCCTCTTTCACCCCCAGCTCTCTAAACTTCCATCCGCACACTTCCGGATCTCCGTCCTTCATACCCTGTGTCCCAGGCCCCTCTCTGGAGTCCTGGAGCTGCCCTGTCCACCCCATATCCACTCTTTCCAGGTTGAGCAACTGATCCTCTGTCCTGACCCTCATTCCAATAGCATCTGAGGCTACTAAGATTCTCAATCTTGTGTGCTCCTGTGTGCTTGTGCGTGCGCGCGCACCCCCCCCTCACATACACCCCTGCCAGCTCCTTATCTCCCAAACCAGCTCTCTTGCTCCTCCAATCTTCCTTGAGTTCATCCATGACATCACCCCCTTATCTCTGGGACCCACATGTCTGCCGCCCCCTTGACAACTCTTCCCGCAAAGAGGCCCTCCTGGCCAGCCATCTGGGGTCCATGCTGACCCTCCGCGAGTTCCAGCCCCTCCATACACACTGGCCAACCCCTGAACACTTTCTTTCCATGTTGGCCCTTTTCAGCCACTCCATCCCCCCAGCCTGGCTGTCCGCTCCTCCCAGCCTCCCCGCCCACCCCTGGACACCTCTTCAGCCTGGTCTGACCCCTCACCCTTGTGCAGCCCAGTGTACTTGTCCTTGATGACAGTCAGCTCGAAGATCCGACCAAACTGTTCAAAGATGGGCTTCAGGTCCTTTTCCTCCAGATGCCTCGGAATCTGCCCCACAAACAGCTTGATGGCATCCGGCTCCTTCATTGGGACGGCCCAGGAGGAGGGGCCGAGGGGAGCAGGGAGAGGCCCAAGGGCCAGGGGGAGCTGCCCGGCAAGGAGGCGGGTGGTGGGGGCCGGGGCCCAGCCGGAGCTGGCTCTCCCGTCGGCCCCCAACCACAGTGCTGAGCAGAGGGGCAGTTTTTCACACAAAGGAGGCCCAGGGAGTTGAGGGCTGGGGGTCAGGGGTCTAGACCCACACTGTCATGCCACCAGGGGGCATAGCCCAAACAAACGATCTCCCTCCCAGAGGCCCGGCAAATATCCCAGGATGGGGGTCAGTGTGGCCCAGACCTGGTCGGTTAGGGCGGTAGCAGGGGTGCTGGTAAGTGGGGGAAAGGGTTTGAAGGGGGGCGATCGGGTGGAAGCTTAGGGGCTGGGGGCCTGGTCTGGTTGCCAGCAGCGTCAGTGGTTGGGGCGGGGGCCACTCCTGGTGCGGGGCGGGTGGAGCTCTCGTTGGCTTCCCCAGGAGGACACCTCCCCTGTGGCTGATCCTTCTCCTGGGTCCGAAGATCCCTGATGCCAGATGCTTGATCTCTGATGGCGGCAGGGCTGCGGGGCTCCCTTGGCCCCGCTACCCCCTTCAGGCGCTCCCCTCAGCTCCCCTCCCACCCCCGCCCTGTTCCCGCTGCTGGGGCTGCCTGCTTTCCCGGTCACCTGGGTCCCGAAGCTCTGCTCTCCGGCCGCGCTCTCCTCAACAAAAACCTCCCCCCTCCACACACCCCTCCCCGCTCCCGCCTCCTTTCCCCCGACAGCAGTGATGTCAGTCTCAGGGGTGGAATACAAATTCTCTGCCCCGGAGAGGGACGCACGATCCAGACAGGAGCCACGCCCTCTTTCTGTCGCTTTCCTCCCTGACTCCCTTCCCATCCCCAGAAGAGCAGCTGGTCCTGTTGATAATAACCCATCTGGAGGATAATCTTACTCCCCCATCACAAGCTGGGCAAGGTACTAAGATGGAGAATTTGTAGAGGAGCCCTAAGGTGGGGTCCATTGTTCCGGGGGTCGGAGCTGTCCCCGGTGCTGAAAGAGAAGACCCAGGAGAGGGGAGGAGGGGGAGAAAAAGAGGGGAGCCAGCATCTGGGGAGACCGATAGTGGGGAGACAGGGAGAAAAAACAGGGAAAAGTAAATGGCATAGGAACAGTTGGGAAGGTTGGGGGTGGGGGAAAGAGAGGGGTGTAGCTGGGAAGGGAATCAGGTCGCAGAGCCTTGAGGTAAGTGCAGAAGGGACCCAGAGAGGAAAGATGGAAAGGAGAGCCAGGAAGGAGAGAGGTGGGTGAGTTGAGTGCAGAAAGAGAACTGTGCATTTTCCAAGAAAAATATATCTTGCTGGTATTTGCCGACACTCCCTTCTCTCCCTCTAGGGTGCTGTGTGTATAAATGCATGGGCAGGGAGCCCGCAAGAGCTCCCGCTTGTAAGCTCCTTGAAGACCAGGACACGATTTAATTCAGCATTTTGCTGTTCACAGTGTGTATCTAGCACAGTGTCTTGCTCATACATAGTAGCGCTTAACAAATATTTCTCAAGCAAACGGTTGATGCAAAGAACTTCTGACAAGAGTAGATTTCTGATTTCTTCAGTGGGAAGAACCATAGCTGTCAAGCTCCCCTTTAGGGAAGAGGAAATCCAAGTACTCCTCCCTTGCCTGCAGCGCCACCATCCCCACCCCTTAGGTGCCTTGAGTGGTACTCTCTGTTTGAGTAAGGCAGCAAAAAGGGGGTAGGGAGCACATTTGGGGGCCATTTCTCCCCTAAACAACTATACTTGTGTAGATGATCAGTTTGCTCCATCTCCATGGAGCTTGACCTCCCTGCAACCCTGTGCACTGGGCCCACTCACAACTCCCTCTCAATGCAGTGGGGGAGCTCCTCAAACCTCCAAGAAGGGGCAGTCCTTGCCTGCCATCAGGTGCTCACCAGCTGGGGCTCACAACTTTGATAGAATACCCTCCTTCTGGTCATTCCCTTCTTTACCCCTGAGTGGGGCCTGATGTCTTCACAGTGGCGCTAGTGACTCTGTAATATGTCCCAGTAGTCCCATACCCCAGCTATCATGGTAGGCAGCCTTCTCTTCTGGAAGGGAAGTGATAGTAATGGTCAGCTCTTAGCTGGCACTTTCCAAGTCCCAGGCATTGCTCCAAGTGCTTTATGTTTACTGGCCTGTTTAAACCTTTGCATCACCCTATAGTGTAGGTTCTATTATTATTTCCCAATATAGAAAACTAAGGCACAGAGAGATTAAATGAGCTGCCTAAGGTCACACAGCTAGAAAGAGGTCTAGCTGAGAGTGGAGCCTGCTCAGTCTGGCTTCTGAGTCCATAAATTTGACTCCCACATCGAATGCTCCCTGTGGGCATGGGGGAGTGTCCAGCCTGGCTGAAACCTCCTATGTCTCCATTTGAGCCCTGGGTGAGAGATATCCCTCTTTGTTTGACTTGATGCTCCATTGACCACCTTCCATCCTTCCTGGGTCTCTGTGGCCTGAAACCACATTCAGGCAGGTGTGTATGACTGAGTGCGTGCATGCATGTGTGTGTGTATAGACATGATTGCATTTCATCATGTGGATGCCCACGTCCTCCCAGTAGGTCCGTCTGTGGTGGATGGGTTGGGGGAGGTGGCAGAGGACCCAGTGCCAGTGGTTAGAATATGTGACAGCAGTGCCAGGGAACCAAGAGTGCAAACACATCTGGAAAGTGACTTTCCACTCCCCTACCCCACCCTCACTGTTCCTTTTCTGCTTTCTAATCTGATCTTGGTCTTTATAGAGATGCTAAACAGATCACGCCTCTGAGCACAGAGCCTAGAAAGACCCCAAGCCCTGGGCCCTGTTGATCTCATTACTCTGTGTCTTGTCAGCAGATCTGCCGCCCTGCTGCTCATTCAGGCTTGGGGCTAATCATATTAATTGAAATATTAAACATTTACAGAAATGAATTATAATGAACCCCCCTCACTCCTCCTCCCAGCCAGCAATTGGGGAGACAGCTGCAGGCAGCAAAACACCTCCAATCCTTCGCTTAGGCTGTGGTCCCCAGATAGAAGATTTCACACTGAGTGGAGAGGCAGGGTTTAAGGGAGAAGAGGTAGAAGCTCTGGCCAAACCCTCCCTGCAGGGGGACTGTGGGCACATGTCTGTTTTCCTTCAGGCCCTGTGGGAGGGAACCCCTGTGAGGTAAAGACTAGGGTGACAACCCTGTGACTCCAAGCCCATTCTGGGGAGTTGCTCTCCAGGAGGAAAAGGCTTCCAGGCCTTGTTCCTCCACAGTGCTTTCTCTGCCCACCATCCCCAAGCTCATCCTCTTTCTTATTCCTCTGCACTGAATGCATAAAACCCTACATAAAAGGATTTTTGACCTTATGAAGGGAGAGCTCTACTCCTGGTTTTAGGTTCTTAAATGAGAAATGCTGAATAATTGGAATTTTTTTCAGAAAGGGCAAAATGAAGTTGTGATATGTGTGGGCAGAGTGGCTAGACACCAAATACTTGCTGGTCTCACTAAAAACAGTGAAGCTGTCTACAGCAGAATCTATGAGAATGCACAAAAAGTTGATTACAATGTAACCTTCTTTCCTTCAAGTGTCGTCTACCTCAAGTGGAGAGGTAAGATAGGCCAACACAATGTGCAATAGTGAGGACTGAGATGCTGTTAATAAAATAAAAGGAGCCTCTCTCATTTACACATCCAGGTATTTGGGATTTGGGCCATGGGATGTGATCAGTCAAAAAAGGCTTAATTGATTCTCAAAGCACGAGCAGATCAGACTGGCAGAAGGAAGACATTAATTATTTTATGCATGGGGGTGAGGTGTCTGAGGGAACTGTGCATACATGTGCATGTGTGTGTGTGTGTGCACACAAGTGCATGTATATATAGATTTGCAAGACTAGACCAGCACTGTTTGATATAATACAAACCATTTATATAATTTAAAATTTTCTAGTAGCGCACAAGTGCATGTATATATAGATTTGCAAGACTAGACCAGCACTGTTTGATATAATACAAACCATTTATATAATTTAAAATTTTCTAGTAGCTATATTAAAAAAGTAAAGAAACAAGTGAAATTAGTTTTACTAATATATTTTATTTAACTGATTTATACAAATTGTTATTCAATGCATTTATATGATATATTCAAATTTTCAATGTGTAATCAATATAAAGATTATTAATGAGATAATTCATAGTATTTTTTAAATAAGGTATCATTGATATACACTCTTATGAAGGTTTCACAAGAAAAACACTGTGGTTGCTACATTTACAGTAATTTTTTATACTGTTTTCAAAATCCAGTGTATATTTTACCCTCACATTTGACACTTTCAGCAAATTTCAAGTGCTCAAGATCCATAAGTGGCTCATGGTGACCTTATTGGACAGTGCAGCTCTAGAAGTTCCATCACTAGCTCCTCTGGGGGGAGGAGGGGTGGGAAGAGACAGGTCTTGGCCATCAAAACTATCACCTCTGATTAACCTCTGCTCCCGCCTGAAAAAATCACTTCTGACAGATGGCAGCTTATCCACCTCTTACTCTATTAGCTCTCCTTAAAAACGACCAACCCAAATGATCACTAACCCAAATGGGGCTCCTGGCAAGAGGCTTGGAGCCCACTACCTAATCTACCTCTGTGGTTGTTTCCTGGCTTGGGAACTGCCAACATTTTCACTTCTTTTCCTCAGTCTTTGCTGAGGATAGAAGCAGACCACCTAGAGGCCCCTCCAGGGCCATAACCTGCTGCTGGGTTTGCTTCTCATGCACTTTACCTGCAGTTGTTTACAAATCTGAAAAGACAGGCTCTCTTCTCTGCCCCTCCGAAGGCCTCTGCTGGGCATGATCTCTGGAGGTGTAGAAACTCAGCACGTGTGAACTGACAGAAAGGCTCCTGCCCTTTCCAAGACACTATTTTCAGCATTCTGGCTTTACGTTTCACTTTCCTTTCTTAATTAGATACTAGAAGAACACATCTTGAAGACCAACTGCCTTTCTCCGTCCCCTACTCAATCAGTAGTGGGAGAAATAATTTAGAATTTATGAGGAGCAAATTAATCTACACAAGATAGTCAGTCCAAGAAGGGAAACTTCTGGCAGGATGTCCCTGCAGGTCCTTTCCAGCATCTTTAGTCTGAGATCTGCATAATTTGGTTCACTACAGTCTGTGAGGTTCTTTCATGTACTTTAAAGAATCTAGAACTTAAAACAATGTACAGCGTCTACAGGACAGACGGCGGGGTTTGGCTTCCAGGCGGTGGGGATGGAAGAAACCTGGATTCGCTTTCCCTACTCCTGGGCTTCATCCATCTTCCACCCAAGTGAAACGGCAAGGAACCAGTCTGCGAGCTTCTGCCCTTAGTTTTGCTCTAGAGCTAAGACAATAACTATTTGAGGTTGGGTTGGGTCAAAAAGAAGGGCTCATTCCATATACAATCAAGCCAGGAAATCAGTCCCCCAACCTGGGAGGCAGACCTTTAGAGCCCCGTCGGAGTTCACGCCTACGCTTCCAGGCGCCGCGTGCGGCTCCCTCAGCTCCTCCCCTTTGCCGGAGTGGGCCGGGCTCCGGGGTGGGGCCTCAGCTTCGCAAGGCCCGTTGCCCTGACGACCACGACAAAATGGCGACTCTGCAGGGCGGGCTTCTGGGGCCCCTCCCGGACCCCGGGGCCCTGAGCCCCGCGCAGGTAGAGCAGCTGCGCAACTTAAAGGTGGGTGCATCCCCCACCTCCGCCTCCACCAAAGTGCAGCTCCCCCGGGACAAGGACCCAGACTGGCGAGAAGAGACCCGAGAGAAGGGGGCGGTAGCCTGTCCCCATTTGGGGGCGCGGAAGGCCCTCGGAGACCCCCGGCTGATCCTTGGGCTTCTGGGGCTCAGAACAGAGCCCGACAGGCGCCTGAAAGTTCAGGAAGGACCAAAACTGGGGGTCTGGCCGGAGAAACTGACCGAAATTACCGTCGATACTTTAGCTTAGATTCAGACAAGGACTTTCCAACGACGGAGATCGAACCTTAGTTAAAGGCCCTAAGCCTGAGCAGGGGGCAGCATGGAAATGCTGATCTAAAAGAAGATAGACTACTTAAATTTTCAAACATTCTGGGAAAAGACCGGGCTTAAGTGCACACGTTGCTTCCCCAAGCCCTTCACACACACCTCCAGGGCTTGGACCTGAAATATGTCTCACAGAGTTGTGATTCTTTGCTCTGTGCCCCAGATTCAGACTCGGATTGCTAATGAAAAGTATCTAAGGACGCACAGAGAAGTGGACTTGCTCATAAGTGGTTTCCTCCGGTAGGTGGTTTTCTAGATCGGCCTTGAGCAATCAGTAGAAAACAGTACCAAATCATGAGTGTGAATGACCCCTTGTTTCCTAAACACCCCCTATTGCTTCCTTTAGGGTTGGAAAGTTAGAAAATATCCGAAGATTAAATTTTTCTAACTCTGGGATTGTGGCACCCCGAGTTTCTTGACTTACCTCTTAGAGGTTTCCTTCAGTTGTCTCTAAATTCTTTTAACATGTTAATATTCATTCATTTTAGCTGTAAGGGTAAATATATACCTCTGACACGTGAAAGAATGAACTTGGCATTGAAAAACTTGGCAGCCAGCCATTGGGTATAGAACACTGTTCTCCATCAGAGTATCTTAATGAGATCACTAGAACTTAAGAAGAATTCAGATGTCTGGCCCTTCTCTAGCTGAGGACATTGTTGTAGAAAGACTCCAAAGTTCGATTCCACTCCCTTGTAAGTTTTGGGGAAAAGACCATTTTCCACCATGCCTTGGAGCATATTTACCTTCCCTACATTGCCTTCAGCATGCCATTTGCCTGAATGGAAAATTCTCCTAATGGGATGACAAAGAACTGAGGGGGAAAAAATATCATGGAGCAGCAATGGATGGAAACAATAGAGCTATGTCAAATACTGTTTGGCTACAGACAAATAGGCAAGGTTTAAATAATAATAATGGCTTCCATTTCCAGGCACCATGTTGGTTTCCTGCCTTAGCAATCACCATACTGTATTGTAATTGCGTTGTCCATCTGCTGATTCTCTCCCTGGCCCAAAGCTCCAAGCTGGTAGAGCATGTTTGTGTCCCCAATGCCTATACAGTGTAGGGCATCTTGGTACACTTTTGCTGATCCTCCCTGCAACTACAGAAGATAGCCTACTGTCACTTCCATTTTACAGGCTACAAGCTGAAGTACCTTCCCCAAGTTGCTGAACCAGAACCCAAAACCCCGTTTTTTCAACTGCGTTGCTTTGTAAGAACATGGGAGCTGGGGAGGCAGATGTGGGGCTTTCCTTTGTCTTAAAAATAGAACTGGAAGGGTATCTTTTTTCCAGGCCCTTTTGTTTTTCCTTGATCTTACTAATCTTCATATTTAGCTGTTTCTCCAAGTGGCAGCAGATTCTCAGTGGGCAGATAGGGGAAGGAGAAAGGGAAAACTGAAATTCGTACGTGAAGGTTGGTTTTATTTGGTCCAGGGGTAAGGCTTGGCAATAGACAGTTTGGGGGTCCTCTGTCAGTGCCAGCCCTGGGGATCAGGCCATCACTTTTTTGCACCTTTTCTTCTAAAGGGAAATAAAGGATGACATTGCTCCTATCCTGGAGAGCTTGCAATCCAAGTTAGGAATTATTGCAGCAGGGAGATTGGGGATAGATGTTAAAAACCTGAACTAAATCACCACTTGCTTTGTTTATAAACAAAAGGACTTGAATCCTTAGGGGTGGTAAGTGAAGAGTGCTTTGTTTTAATCACATGTCAGAAATTGCCCTGCTTCTCTGTCCAGGAACAGTTTCCAGGGGGAGCTGGGTGTCTGTGCCCGGCTATTGCAAGGAATGCTCAAGGTGTCTTCCATTTCTTCCTTATCATTCCTCTCCATAGGCGAGGCAGGCCACTGGGCTTTTCCTTTTGCTATCCCTGGAGCTACCCAGCATGAAGCCCTTCTGGCCTCTTTTAGGTCTTTCTCTTTCTGGAGTGGAGATGTTAGAGGGAGAGGAATTGTTTTGAAGTTTGAGGATTTGCTTTTGGTTGCTTTTTTGGTATTAACTATTGTTTCCCTTGGATCATCCCAGGATGAACCAGTATCAGCCAGAAACAGAACCAGAATCTGTACTGGATGCTCTGATGGTCCTTGTATAAAAGAGGAAGGGTGAAGAGGGGCCAGAATCCTGAGCGGAATGCCTGACCTTCCCTGTTGGGCAGGTCTCTGCTCTAGACTCATTCTAAGCCATGCGAAGCTCCAAACTGTTTTTGTTGGGAAGTTAATTCACCACTTGGGTTTTCCAGATCCGAATGATTTATGCCCATTCAGCCACAGCTCTCCAGTCTATACTCATACATACAGTGTATGAAACTCTTCATACTTTGAATTTTGGAACTGAGAAATGGAAAGAGTAGGGATCTAACTTATTTCGGGTACCCAGAGATCTCAGGTTTTAGGCTGGAGATACAATAGCAAAGTGTGAAATTGTAGAGAGGCTTTATTTTATATTTCTGTAAATACCCAGGCAGATGAGTCTTACCAAAATATAACACTGATCATATCATTCCTTGGCTGGAAAACCTTCATGGATCCACAACATTGCCTTAAAAAAAATTCTATTGAAATATAATGTACAGAAAAATGGCATATTCTAAGATATGGGAGCAACTTAAATGCCCATCATTAGATGAATGGATAAAAAAGAAGTGATACATATACACAATGGAATATTACTCAGCCAAAAAAAGAAGGAAATCTTGCCATTTGCAACAATGTGGATGGACCTAGAGGGTATCATGCTAAGTGAAATGAGTCAGAGAAAAAGAAATACCATATGATTTCACTTATATGTGGAATCTAAAAAACAAACCAAACAAATAAAAAAAGAAATAGACCCATAAATACTGACAATAGACTGTTGGTTACCATAGGGAAGAGGGTAGGAGGATACGTGAAATAGGCAAGGGGGATAAAGAAGTACAAACTTCAAATCTGTAAAATAAATCTTTCATAGGAACGGAAGTACAGCATAGAGGACACAACCAATAATATTGTAGTATCTTGGTATGGTAAAAGAGGGTAACTATACTTACTGTGGTGAGCATTTAGTAATGTATACAATTATGCAGTCATTATGTTGTACATCTGAAGCCAATATAATAGTTTATATCAACAATATTCCAATAAAAATACTTATTGCTAAAAAAAGTGACATATGCTAGACTGGATGAACTGTCACAAGCTTTAGAATACATAATATTAGTGTCCACGTTAGGAAACAGAGTCTTCCACCTCAGACCCTTTGTGGCCCCTTCCATTTACTTTCTCCCAAAGGGTAATCAGTATCCTGACTTCTAATAGCACAGGTTAATTTGCCTTTGTTGTACTTTTTAAAAAATAAATGCAAAGCAGTTTAATATCCTTAAGGTACTAAACTTTAAAGCTTGGAGTTATCTTTTTTTTTTACTTTTTAAACATTTTGATATCATTAATATGCAATTACATGAGCAACATTGTGGTTATTAGATTCCCCCTATTATCAAGTCCCCACCACATACCCCATTGCAGTCACTGTCCATCAGCGTAGTAAGATGCTATAGAGTCACTACTTGTCTTCTATGTGCTATACTGCCTTCCCCATGTCCCCCCTACATTATGTGTGCTAATCATAATGCCCCCTTTTCCCCTTATCCCTGCTTCCCATCCACCCTCCCCAGTCTGTTTCCCTTTGGTAACTGTTAGTCCATTCTTGGATTCTGTGAGTCTGCTGCTGTTTTGTTCCTTTTTTTTTCTTTGTCCTTATATTCCACAGATGAGTGAAATCATCTGGTACTTGTCTTTCTCCACCTGGCTTATTTCACTGAGCATAATACCCTCTAGCTCCATCCATGTTGTTGCAAATGGTAGGATTTGTTTCCTTCTTATGGCTGAATAATATTCCATTATGTATATATACATCATCTTTATCCATTCATCTATTGATGGACACCTAGGTTGCTTCCATTTCTTGGTTATTGTAAATAGTGCTGCGATAAACATAAGGGTGCATATATCTTTTTGAAAGCTCCTACATTCTTAGGGTAAATTCCTAGGAGTGGAATTCCTGGGTCAACCTTTGTTGTACTTTTTATAAATGGAATGCTATAGTACATGGTCTTTCATGCCTGGCTTCTTTTTGCTCAGTAGTATCTTGTGGATCTTCCATTCTTATTGCTGTGTAGTATTCTACTATATGAATATACCACACTTTATATATCCATTCCTGTTTTTTGAATTGAGTATGCGTGTCTCTCACTGGACTTTAAGGCCTTTCCTTTGCTTCCTACTACTATACTTGCCTACCACTTCAACCAGTTGGAAAGTCTCTGATCATACCACTCACCTTGTGGAGGGGGCACTGACTCTCCTTGAGTGCCTTTTGAACCTCGGTGAGTTCAGAGGTGGATATGACCCAATTCCTGCTCTCAAGAAGTTCACTCAATATAGAACATGGACTTTCATTTCTGGGCCTTTGCTCTTGCTGCTTCCCTGGGTCTGGATTGCTCTTGTCCTGCCTACTGAAATCCCATGTGTACCTCAAGGGTCGTCTCACATATCAGCTGTTCTTTGAAAATTTTCAGGGCCCTGTCAGTAACCTTTCCCTCTCCTCTGATCTCCCAGTGCCCTACTTAATACCCTTCTCATAGCACTTTCGAAATGTACTTGGCCTTTTGGACATTTGGGAAGTTACCCATTCCCTTTTACTTGACTGTAATTTCTTTGAGGTGGGGCTGTATTTTATCTTTTTTTAAAATTCAATCCCTCATATCTAGTAACATTACTTACACATAATTTGTGTTCCATAGTTATCAAATTAAATTGAAGGAGAAGGGAAGCAAAGTTCATGAAGCTTGGGAGGCAGGGGTTTCCTGGGCAGGTGAGGCCTTCTCCTAGGCTGGTGGGGCAGGGCAGCCGTGGCTAAGGGATCATGTTGTAGAGAATATCGGCCCGAGAATCACAAGACCTGGGCCCTTTCTCACTTATTTGCTTGCTTTATGAACCTGGGCAAATGATTAACCTTTTGAAGGCTTGGTTTCTTCATATGTAAAATGGGGCACAGTCACTGCCATTTCACAGGGTTGTTGTAAAGTGAGATAATGTTTGTGAACATACTTTATGCACCATAAAACTCTATGTGATAGAAGGCATTTTCAACTCCTCAGTGGCACCAGCACTGTTGGTGTTGTTAGTGTCCCTGTCCTGCAGGGCCAACAGCCATCCTAAGTCTATCTTCTTAGCCTTGTTTATTGCATTCTTTGCCAACCTCTATGGAAATTCATGGTTAAACTTACTCAGCAGGTTGTGGGGCTGAATATGTGTCCCACCACACAGGAGCTCTGTCTTGCCTGAGGGTTTCAGCCCCAGGCAAGTTCACTCTGGATTTGGTGGGCCCCCAAAATTACAATGGAACATTCCTGGCTTAAAAGGATTTATACCCAGCTTTATTCACATGGTGGCAACTCGAGCACTAGAATCCTGTCTGCCTTGGGGTAACTGCAGGCAGCAAGCCGGTCTCTGTCTCCAGGCTCTTCACTGCCTCACAGCCCTTGCCTCCACCTCTGGCTCTCCCTTGCTCTCTGCTCCAGGCTCTGCCTTCACCTCCAGCCCCTGCTCTCCCCAAGCACTGGGCAGGGCTCTTTATATAGCAACATAGGTAATAGTGACTTATTGCCAACAGTGTGTAAATATTAGCCTAGCAGTAGGCCAATTACATCATCAGGTAGACTAGGGTCTGTTGAGGATCCTGGCCATGGGAACTTTCATTTTTCCTATACTCTACCTTTCCAGGATTCTCACCTTACAATCTACACACCCTCAATCTTCCCTGATCGTTCCTGTGTGAGAAGGCTGGAGCACTGTAAACAGTTTCCACAACAGCAAGAGAGACTACAACATACTTATAACAACAAAAATTATAATACAGATAGCAGCAGAAATTATGATAGTCCTAAAGCCTGAGGAGATCGATTGCCACCAACTGATCATTCCAGTTGTATTCAAACCAGTTCTCAGATGAGTTCATGATTTACACTTTCCACACTCACCCAGCAAGCAGCAGTTTTTGCTAGGGGGTGTGTGCCCAATCCACACAGACATTAGAGGAGATTAACCTTAAGGGCAATAAGACACATGTTTTAGTGACACCAATATAGGCAAATCTTGTCCTCCAGGTAGGATGCATGTAAGAGAGTGGTTATGTGATAGGACTGTGGCAGGAAGGGGATCCTGTCTGGGTCTAGTATACCACACCTTTACCCTTCTCCCTGTGGGGGCTACTGAGGGGTCTATGTATGGAGCTATTAGAGGCATATGCATTGGCCATAAAGATAAAACAGAACTCCTGGTAAGGTGCTCTTAACTGCCAGCCATTTAAGGTACACTACCGTGGTCTTTGGGGGCCACTCTTCTGTTACACCAGAAACACGCAGGAGGGCAGCCTCCAGGCCTTGTCCCCAGGAGGGCCAACTATCACTGGTCCATGTGTCAAAACATGCAAGACCACATCCACTGAACAGAGTCTCCAGGTTGCTGTGGAACTTGGTCACACAATGCACTCTTGCTGGCTCTGTTGACTTCTTCAAAGGTCAAAGGCAGGCCCCACTGGTGGGTTATAACCCACATCGTCTTCTGCCCCACATGCAACAAATGTTGATGGAATCATTGTGCCACATCAGAGGCAGGCTTTCCTGCTAGCCACCACACCTGGGCCAATATGTCTACTTCATTTGATGGGCTCCATAGTCAGCAAGGCATGGTACACGACAGCCAATTGCTTCTCTATTAAGGTGTACCAGACCTCTGCTCCTTCCCACAGTTGCAACCAGAATCCAGTAGGTTGATGAGCTTATTCAAGCCACTGCCAGAGGCCCCAGCCATAACTGTCTTCGGTTACATGAACATCCAGCTCCCAATTGAGGTCTATCATACTCAAGGCCTACATGGCATTGACTGTCCATTTTCCAATGGCAAAGATAATTGCACATTTCATTCCCAGCTCCATCTGACAAATGGTATAAAGGCTTCCGAATTTGTGCCAAGTGCAGGATAAACACTCTCCAATAGCCTAAAAGACCCAAAACCTCTTGCAATAATGCCACATTGTCTGTAAGAGGATCAGAAGTAAGCATAACATCATACACAGTATTAGATGCCCTATTCCCAATGGTATTTGGGCTTGTTTTGCTCTGATAGCCTTACCTTTGTTTCCATCTATAACAGTGGGTGTCTGAGGAAATCGCTCAGGGTTGCTGTAAATCAGTGAGCATTCAGCTCTGGTGTCTACCAGAGCCAGGACATGTACATTCACTGGGGACCAATGAATTGATATTTCAACATGTGGTCCCCCAAGGCGGGTGCTTTGACCCTCCCCTCAGTCAAACGGTATTCCAATCATCTTCCTGTGAGGGTCTAGACGGGGTCCATAGGGGCAGCCTGCTGAAGTATCCCTTACATGAGGGCAGCTTGTTCTGGTTTTTTTTTTTGGTCTGCAGTGAATCCTATCAACAAGGCCAAATATCTCACCTGAGGGTTTCAGCTTTGGGCAAGTTCTCTCTGGATTTGGTGAGACCAAAAAATGACAACAGAAAGTTATTGGGGCAAAAGGGTTTATACCCAGTTTTATTCTCATGGTGGCAGGTCAAGTGTTAGAATCCCATCTGCCTCAGAGTGAGTCTGCAGGTGGCAGGCTGGCTTCTGCCCCTGGGCCTCTCTGCCGGTGCACAGCCCTTGCTCTGCTCCTCACTCTCCCTTCACCTCCAGCATCTGCTCTCCGCAAGCACTTTATATAGCAACATAAGTAATATCAGCTTATTGCCAATGGGTATGGAAGCATTAGCCTAGCAGTGGGCCAGTTACATCATCAAGTAGGTTAGGGTCAGGTGAGGATCCGGGCCATGGGAACTTCCATTTTTCCCTACAAGCCCCTTGAGGACTAGGCAACATGCTCTTCATCTTTACCACCTGCCTCTGGCTTAGACTGGTTCTGTGAAAATGTTTGTTGTATGAGTGACAATCTTTACCTGGCTAGCTGTCCTGTGTTGTGAGCAATACCTAGGCTTATTGCTATTTAGAACTGTTTTGCCAATGGGTTGCAGCCCTGGGCAAGTTCACTATGGATTCAATGAGGCTGAAAAAATGACAATGGAACATTCCTGGGGTGAAAGGGTTTATACCCAACTTTATTCCCATGGGGGCAGGTCAATCACTAGAATCCATCTACTCAGAGCGAGTCTGCACGCAGCAAGCCGGTCTCTGCCTCTGGGCCTCTCTGCCCCCGCAGCCGTCTCAGCCTCTGTCCTCAGCACTGCCACCACTACAGCCTCTACTCTCCTGCCCAGCGCACTGGGCGGAGCTCTTTATATAGAGTCAATACCAACATATTGCCCACAGGTGTGCAGTGAGCTAGCCAGCCAGGGCCAGCTGAGAATCCTGGCCATAGGAACCTTCCCTTTCTCCACAAGAATATTTTGCTTCTTGCCTCAGATCCTGACTTTAAGGAAAAGAAAGAGCAAAAGGGTCTTTTCCAGGAGTCCCCTGACTTACTGACTCCCAAGGTAGATGTCCCAGGTCAGCAGGCTCCCTGAAAGCACAGGGCCTCCGGTGGGGCACAGCCATCCTAAGAGCCTGCTTCTCTTCCTCCTCTGAGCCCTCCATGTTTTCCAGAGAAATGTTTTTGAAGAGACCAGACAACATCGAAGAATTTGCTGCAGGTGAGTAGGGCAGTGTCTGTTTGGGGTGTTTGATAAACAAGTACAAGGAATATTATTGTGAATTTAGACTCACACAAGCCCAGGATTCCCCCTGCAGAGTCTGGGGTACTTCTTTACCTGATGTCCCCCAAGGGAGCTTTTTTCCGAAGGCTCTTTCTCCATTGTCATTTCCTCAAAATGAGGACAGGTAAGAAATGAGGCAGAGCTCCTTCTTGGTGAGGATTGTTAAGACTTTTGAGATTTCCAAAAGAACATACTGGCAGATCTTTCCCTGGGAATCTTAAAGTAGAGTTCTCAATCCTGGATGCACATTAGAATCACCTGGGGAGCTTTTAAAAATCCCGATGCTCAGGCCTACCCCCAAAGATTTTTATTTAATTAGTCCATGATGGGGCCCAGCAGCCAGAGTTTTAAAGGCTCCCTAGGTGATTCTAATGGGCTCTGCTGCCCGAGATGGCTTAAGGTCAATGGTACTTCAAGGGAAGGGGCTGTGTTGGATGATTTCATGAGTCCTAAATGCCCTGGGAGTCGGTTACAGCCTCAACCCATTTTTAGCTGAATCTAAGTATGTCTTTGCTGCCACAGCAGATGCTGCCTCTGATTCACATTATGCTGGGTGTATAAAAACCCTCTTCTGTCGTCATCCTGTGAGAGCCTGGCTCTCCTCTAAAGGGATATTCTCAGAGAGGGCGTGATATCTCAGAGACAGAAGCTGGCAAGCTGCATTGAGACAAGAATAATACTTGGTATTTATTTGGGCTAAAAGGAGGGCTGGAAGCAGAAAACACAGAGACTCCCTCAGCCCTCTGATGGCTCCCTGTGCATCAGCAAGCCAATGAACAGGGCAGTGCAGAGGGGACAGAGCCACCCTGTGTAAGCCCTTCCTGGGAACACTTGAGTTGGAAGGCTCAGAACTGCCCAGGCAGGGGATAGTGACCATGGGGTTTGTTGTGACATCTCATATTACATTGTAAAGCAGGGCCACCAATAACAGTTCTGCTAACACTGAGCCATCCTAACTTTTTAGTAGAATAAATTGTCTCCCTCCTGGTCTTTTTTCCCTTGGGTTGAGATGATTTCTTCTTTTGATTCTTATCCCAGACTATTTCACGGATCCAAGACTTCCCAACAAGATTCACATGCAGCTAATTAAGGAGAAGAAAGTAGCTAATTAGCAAAATCATGATGTTCAGCTGTTGAGAGAGACCAGAAAGAATCCAGCCTCAGGGTGGGTGTTAAACTTCATGTACAGACAGAGGCTTCTGTACTCGTGTGAAAGTAAGCACTGGCTTCTTGGCCCAGGGTGTGAAAGAAACCAAATGGAAAGCTGAAGAGGAGTTCCATGCAAGTGTTTAGCTTTCTTGACACTATTTTGGGGAGTTAGGGACTGAAGAGAGGCCCAGGGTTTGTCTAGTGTGTCTATGGAGGGAAGAGACATCTGCCTTCTCAGTGAAATGATTGAGAGAACGGAAGCAGGAGTAGTTGCTGAGTAAGGAGCGTGACCAGGAGATGGGGGTGGGGGGTGGCGCCTGTCAGTCTCATGGCCTGGCCTCAGATTGCAGAATTCCAGAGTGCCCTTGCAGATGGCCTTTCCTTGTGTCCTTGGTGAGGGAGTGGAGGGGCTTACCCATGGCGGGAAATGGTGGAAGCAGCTTCCCTCGCCACTTCTTGGCCTGGCCACCTTCCTGTTGCTGTCTTCAAACCAGGTTATGCCATTATGACCATCACACATTTTTCAGGCAAAATGATTTCTGAACTGAATTTGAAGGTTGCAATTTTAAAAATTTGAGGTAGGAAAAAGGCACACTCCGATTTAGCAGCACCGTTTGTGTTTTTCAGGGTCATCTGGAAACAAGAGAGCCTTGTTGCCGTCAGTGTGGGTTTCCAAGCTGCCTTGGGCTGTGTCTACTACTGTAAAGGCTTATAAAGATTCTCATTAAAAACAGACCTTCCTGCTCTCTCTGCTTTATTTCAGTCAGAAGGAGAAAGACATCTTTCATAGGAGAGCTGCTTTGGCCTCATGGACAGCAGAACTGTTTTTCTGTCTGTGGCGGCCTGTGGGCTTCCAGCTGGGTGGGCAACCTGTTTGTGCGTGTGCCTCGGTGCTGTGTACCCGCTGCCAGAGCGGAGACTAGGCAAAGGAATGGGTGGGGGCCCCGAGAGGATCACAGCTGGCTGTGGTGGCGCTGAAACAAGACGGGGCTGCACTTCATGGGGCTTGGGTTTTTCCCTTCTCTGCCTCCGGGGTCACTGTACGGAGTGTACGAGTGCTGATTGACTTTTATTTCCATATAAGCAATAATAAGAGGAATTGGGCTGGAAGGATAGCAAGAGAGAAAGAGATTGAACAAAGAAAACCCATTCAGGGTCAGGGATATTGTGAAATATGAGCCTAACAGGTGACTCAGAGAGGTGGTGGACTCTGTTCTTCAGGATTTTTAGGAACAAACTGCCCATCCACTTGGTTTTCAACTAAGAGGCAGGGAAGTGGATCACTTGGCCTTATTAAGTCCTGTCCAGGCCTAGGAGACATGGAAGCCTTCCGTCTTTATGTCCTACCTCTCTGGCCTCCACAGCCCAGTGGCTCTACTGTATGAAGGACATTGCACCTGTGTGTCACGTGTCAACATCACTATGGCAACAGAAGCATAGCCCAAAGCAGGGGCAGTATTATTATTTTCCTTGTCTGCTTGTCTGTTCCCAGCTGCCAACACTAACAGTAGTAGAAGGGCAACAAAACAGGGTGCTTAGAAAACTATTAAAACTACACATAACAAGCTATGGAACAGGAACCTGAGGAGTTATTTTAAGGGCTTTCAGAATCACACTTTAGCAGCTATGGCTCTGACAATGAGGTGTCCCTGTTTAAAAAATCCAAACAAAATCTTCAGCAAGAAACACACATCTAGTAAGGACCTCTGATGTGAAGTGTTACATTAAACCCTCCTGGAAACTTTCCTGAAAGAGGAGACCTACAACAATTTGGGGAGAGAGCAAAGTGTTTTCAAGATGTTTGAGTGAATGATTTAATACTGTGAGTGTACAGTGGCTCATTCCTTGGAGGGGTGGTTTTCTGGTAGAAATAAGAAATGCATTTCATTTAAAGTGCATTTCAAAGCCTTTCTGAGAAAAGAATGTATTTAACATGGTCACAGTGCATCTGCTTTGTGTGAGATAATGTGCTAGGTCCTCGGGTAAGGTGGGGATACTGTCCCTGCAGTGCAGTGGTTTATGGTCTGGGAGATGTATTGCTTTCCTCCCCAAACCTTAACTGCCTGAATATCTCACCTTTTAGATTGAAAGCTCCCTCAGGGCAGGACCAATTCGAAAAATCAAACTTGTTCACTGTTAAATTCCTGACTTTTAGCATAGTGTCTGGCAAATAGGAAGTGCTCAGTAAACATTTACAGAGAATGAATGTTTGTGTAAGTGAATGAGAATCACATTATAACAGTGGTTATAAAGACAATTATATACCTGTGATGGAATTAGGTACTTATATAGGACGAGGTAGAAGAAAGAACACCACGTCTGCCTGCAGAAGTGAGGGAAGCCTCACAGAAACTAGCATGTGGTGGGTAAGAAAGAATTTGCCAGGCAGAGGTGGAAAGAGGCATGGGGTAGTCGGGGTGCTGCAGTGTTTCCGTCTTGCTGTGCAAGGTGGTGCTGGCAGACCCTATTTGTCACCTGTTCATCCTCATTGCCCTTTTCTTCTTTGCTAATAGAATGCCCATTTTGTGAGGGCAGCAGTGAGCTCAGCCCCAAGTAGTGGATGGCATTTATTCTAAGGCAACCACAACAGTCACATTCCCTGATTTCCCAGCCTTCCTCACAGCTAAGGGCAGCCTGTGTTCATGAGCTGTAGGTAAAAGTGTGCTGGGGTTTCTAGGTAAGCTTTTGTTTTCCTTAACGAAAAAAAAAAAAGGATCAGGGTAGAGAGGATATGACAGGTTGAACTGGTAGAGCCCTCCTTTTTCTCACTTGTCTTCCCACTTGAGCCTGAATATGACGTCTAGAGATGAACAGCAATTGTAAGGTCATGAAGCAACAAACAAGAGTCTGCCAGTCCTCTGAAGTGGCAGAGAGGAAAGATCAGAAGCCTCCGAGGTCCTGATAGTGTCTTTGAGACCTGAACAGCCCAGCAAACACCTACCTTCAGACTTCTTGGCAAGTGAGAAAGATAAATCTCTAATTTGTTCTGAAATTGGACCAGAGATAAATCCTGACCCACCACTTCCTAGATGTGTGGCCTTGACCAGACCTAATGCTTGACCAGAAGCATTAGGTTTCTCTATAAACTAAGATGTATGATATCCACCTCTCAGGGCTATTGAATCAGGGATAAAGCATGGGCAGTGACTGGCACATGGGAGGTATTCACCAGGAGTGTGTTTTACTGGAGATGTGTAGACTGCAAGGGTGGGAGTCATGGGAGAAGATGCCAGGCAAGAGGGTGGGGACAAGGTGTGCAGTAGGCAAAAGGGGTTAGTTTTATCATGTAGGCAATGGAGAGCTAGCAAAGAATTTTAAGCCAAGAGAAATTTGTGATATTTGCATTTAGAAAATGTCATAGTGTGGAAGACAAACTAAAGGAACTAAAACTAGAAATGGAAAGACCCACAGTCTAAGCCACCGTCATCTCTCACGTGCACTGTCTCACTGAGTCTTAGCTAGCCTCTGTCAACTCTCCTGCCCAATGCATCTGTTGAAAGTTATTTAGCTGTGTGTAACAGAAAAGCCTTATAGTGATTTATAGTGGTTTGCACAAATAGGGGGCAGTAAGCCCCCTATAATTTTCTCACCTAATAAGAAGTCTGGCAGTGAGCAAGATTCAAGTTTTAGTGATGTCAACAAGTACCCAGACCAGACTTCCATCTTTTCACACTACCAGCCTTAGCCTGTGGCCTCAGAGTTTCAAGAGGGCTCCTGCACTCCCATTGATGGTTACCTGTCTTTGCTGGAAAGCAAAAGCTTTCCCAGAACACCCCTTCCAACCCTGCCAAGCTTCACCAACAACTCTTTGGCCAGAACTGTGTACATAGCTCCCTCTTTAACGGAGGCTGGGAAACTGAATATTTAAGCCTGCCAACAGTGCCCTAGATAGCTTCTTGTCACTTTCTCAGGATTCTTCCCTAGGGATCCAACTGAAGTAGCCTCTTTCAGACATTTTTAATACTTAATTAAAAAAATATTCACCCCACCCCCTGCATTCTCTTCCTATCACTCCTTTTTGTTTTCTTCACACCTATCCCTGTTCGATGTCATCTTGTTTACTTTCTCATTCCCCATCTTGTTAGCTTACTTTCACATTTCCCAAGAATGTGAGCTCCAGTGAGAGCAGATCTCATCAGTCTTGTCATCTCTCCAAGGCCAGCACCCACAACTGTGCCTGGAATGTAGCTGCTCAGCTCATACTTGCCAAAATGATTGCATAGATGGATGGATGGCAGTTAGAAGACTGAACTCCAGGATGAGAGCTTGAACTGTTCGATGTCATGAAAACAGGAGGTGAATTCTAGACATATTTAGGAGAAATTGGTGGAACTTGTGATTTGAATGGGGTAGAGTTATATGGGGCTATAGATTCTAGAATGACTTTCAGGTTTCTTGCATAGTCAAGGAGAGATATGATGGGATGATTAGTAATACAGAAGGGAAGTAGCTAGGAGCAGGGGAAATGGGGAGATGAATTTAGACAAAAAGGTTTCCACTGAATTTGTAATTGGGTCATGGATAATATTAATATGAATCACTTCAGTGGGGTTGGCAGAAGTCAGACTGCAGCAGATTTAGTAGCAATTGTGAGAGGAGGATATGGAATTAGATGCACATTGCCTGTGACGATGACCTAGAAGTACAGCTGTAAGTGGAAATGGGAGGGGTAGTAGTTAGAAGGGGAAGAAGGGTCTAGGGCAGGCTTTATAATGGGAGATGCTTGAGCATCCAGACCTGACATTTTTCATCTCTTCAGATCCTATTTTATTTTACTTGTAGGCTGAAAACATTAGGAGCTTCTGGAAATATCCTGAGTGGACCTGATTTCCAGAAGTAACGGGAACTAATAGGCAGGCCTAATTGTGTCACCACATGACCTAGAGTGACCTCTCTGTGCCAGGTTCTTCATCCTCACAATTGGAGCAGTGGCTCTTCTGAAAGGCTGGCAGTGAGGTTTCACTCAGTCTTGCTGTTCATGGGGTGGGAAGGATGGACTGCCTGTAGAAAGCAAGGTGCTCTCCTTCTAGCTGGACAGGCCTCTACTGCCCTCTCCTGGGCATGGCTGCAGAACTCAGACCCCACTTGGAGAATGCCTGTTCCAGGCCTGAATGGAAAGTCAGCAGGAGGGAGAGAAACAGGGCTAAGAGTGGGAAAATATTCACAAATTTACAGATTTCTTGTAGTAGAAAGTTTCTTCAGAAGTTACAAAATCCAAGGCTTTATCTCTGGCAACGCTGCTTCATGAGCTCCTTAGATGTTTCCTTCCTAAAAGTGTTGGAAGAAAACCTTGCATGGTTGATTATTCATTTACTTATTCACTCAATTATTCAACAAATATTAGGGTCCATTATATACTCAGGATGCAAAGTTTGGGGAATAAAACACACTCTTTCCTAAGGAACACATGATCTAGTGAGTGAAGACAATACATAATTTTTTTAAATTGAAGTATTAATACACAATCTTATATCTGTTTCAAATATACAACACAGTGGTTCAGCAGTTACCCATATTATTAAATCCTCAACCCCGCTAGTGTGGTTACTATCTGTCAACATAAGAAGATGTTATAGAATCATTTGCTATATTCTCCATGGTTTACTACTATGCCTCTGACCAACTTGTATTATGATTGAGAGTTTTTGTGCCTCTTTATCCCCCTCACCCTCCCCACACACCCACCCCAACTCCTCCTCCTTGGTAACCACTTGTCATTTCTCAGTGTCTATAAATCTATTGCTGTTTCATTCCTTCTGTTTTGCTTTGTTTTGATACTCCACAAATAAGTGAAGTAATATGGTATTTGTCTTTCTCCACCTGGCTTATTTCACTGAGCACAATACCCTCTAGATCCATCCATGTTGTAGCACATCGCAGGATTTCTTTTCTTTTTACGGCTGAATAATATTCCATTGTGTATATGTACCACATCTTCTTTATCCATTCATCTACTGATGGACACTTAGGTTGCTTCCATAACTCAGCTATTGTAAATATTGCCGCAATAAATGTAGGGGTCCATATATGTTTTTGAATCAGGGATCTTGTTTTCTTCAGGTAAATTCTCAGAAGTGGAAATACTGCATCAAATGGTATTTCTATTTTTAGTTTTTTGAGGAACTTCCATACTGCTTTCCAAAGTGATTGTACTGATTTACATTCCTACCAGCAGTGTAGGAGGGTTCCCCTTTCTCCACATCCTCACCAACACTTGTTGTTGTCTTTTGGATGGTGGCCATTCTAACAGATGTGAGGTGCTATCTCATTGTGGTTTTAATTTGCATTTCCCTGATGATCAGTGATGTGGAGCTTTTCTTCATGTGTCTGTTGGTCATCCATAGTTCTCCTTTGGAGAAATGTCTGTTCAGGTCCTCCACCCATTTTTTAATTGAGTTATTTGGGTTTTTTTGGTGTAGGTGTATGAACTCTTTATATATTTTGGATGTTAACACCTTATTGGTTAAATTGTTTACAAATATATTCTTCCATACTGTAGTTGCCTTTTTATTCTGCTGATGGTGTCCTTTGCTTTATATAGAAGGTTTCTTAGTTTGATGTAGTCCCACTGGTTCATTTTTTACTTTGTTTCCTTGCCCAAGGAGATGTGTCCAGGAAAAAATTGCTCATACTTACATTCAAGAGATTTTTGCTTACTTTTTCTTCTAAGTTTTATGGTTTCATGTCTTACATTCAGGTCTTTGATCCATTTTGAGTTTACTTTTTTATTTATTTATTTATTTATTTTTTTTATTGAAGGGTAGTTGACACACAGTATTACATTACATTAGTTTCAGGTGTACAACACAGTGATTCAACATTTATATACATGATAATTCTAGGTACCAGCTATCACCATACCAAGTTGTTACAATATTTTGACTATATTCCTTATGCTATACATTACATCCCGGTTACTTATTTATTTTACAATTGGAAGTGTGTACTTTTTTTTGGTTGTTGTTGTTAGGGCATCTCTCATATTTATTGATCAAATGGTTGTTAACAACAATAAAATTCTGTATAGGGGAGTCAATGCTCAATGCACAATCATTAATCCACCCCAAGCCTAATTTTCGTCAGTCTCCAATCTTCTGAAGCATAACGAACAAGTTCTTACATGGAGAACAAATTCTTACATAGTGAATAAGTTACATGGTGAACAGTACAAGGGCAGTCATCACAGAAATTGAGTTTACTTTTATATATGGAGTTAGACAGTATTCCAGTTTCATTCTCTTACATGTAGCTCTCCAGTTTCCTAACACCATTAGGAAGAGTCTGTCTTTTCCCCACTGTTTATTTATGGCTGCTTTATTGACCATATATGCATGGGTTTATATCTGGGCTTTCTATTCTGTTCCATTTGATCTCTGGGTCTCTTCTTGTGCCAGTACCATACTGTTTTGATTACTGTAGCTTTGTAGTATAGCTGGAAGACAGGGGGCATAAACCCCCCACCCCCCCAGCTTTGTTCTTTCTCAGGATTACTTTGGCTATTTGGGGTCTTTTGTAGTTCCATGTGAATTTGAGAACTATTTGGTTTTTTTTTTGTTGTTTCTTTGTTTTTAATTAATTAATTTTTTATTTTGGTATCATTAATCTACAATTACATGAAGAACATTATGTTTACTAGGCTCCCCCCTTCACCAAGTCCCCCCCACATACCCCTTCACAGTCACTGTCCATCTGCGTAGTAAGATGCTATAAAATCACTACTTGTCTTTGTGTTGCACAGCCCTCCCCAAGCCCCCCACGCACTATACATGCTAATTGTATGCCACATTTCTTTTTTTCCGCTCTTATCCCTCCCTTCCCTCCCATCCTCCCCAGTCCCTTTCCCTTTGGTAACTATTAGTCCATTCTTGGGTTCTATGACTCTGCTGCTGTTTTGTTCCTTCAGTTTTCCTTTGTTCTTATACTCCACAGATGAGTGAAATCATTTGGTACTTGTCTTTCTCCGCCTGGCTTATTTCACTGAGCATAATACCCTCTAGCTCCATTCATGTTGTTGCAAATGGTAGGATCTGGTTTTTTCTTATGGCTGAGTAGTATTCCATTGTGTATATGTACCACATCTTCTTTATCCATTCATCTACTGATGGACATTTAGGTTGCTTCCATATCTTGGCTATTGTAAATAGTGCACCGATAAACATAGGGGTGCATCTGTCTTTTTCAAAACTGGAGTGCTACATTCTTAGGGTAAATTCCTAGAAGTGGAATTCCTGGGTCAAATAGTAAGTCTATTTTGAGCATTCTGAGGAACCTCCATACTGCTTTCCACAATGGTTGAACTAATTCACATTCCCACCAGCAGTGTAGGAGGGTTCCCCTTTCTCCACAACCTCGCCAACATTAGTTGTGGTTTGTCTTTTCGATGATGGCAATCCTTACTGGTGTGAGGTGATATCTCATTGTGGTTTTAATTTGCATTTCTCTGATAACTAGTGATGTGGAGCATCTTTTCATGTGTCTGTTGGCCATCTGGATTTCCTCTTTAGAAAACTGTCTATTTAGCTCCTCTGCCCATTTTTTAATTGGATTATTTGCTTTTTGTTTGTTGAGGCATGTGAGCTCTTTATATACTATGGATGTCAATCCTTTATCGGATCTGTCATTTATGAATATGTTCTCCCATACTGTAGGATACCTTTTTGTTCTATTGATGGTGTCCTTTGGGGTACAGAAGCTTTTTAGCTTGATATCCCACTTGTTCATTTTTGCCTTTGTTTCTCTTGCCCAGGGAGATATGTTCATGAAGAAGTCACTCATGTTTATGTCCATGAGATTTTTGCCTATGTTTTCTTCTAAGAGTTTTATAGTTTCATGACTTACATTCAGGTCTTTGATCCATTTGGAGTTTATTTTTGTGTATGGGGTTAGACAGTGATCCAGTTTCATTCTCTAACATGTAGCTGTCCAGTTTTGCCAGCACCATGTGTTGAAGAGACTGTCATTTCCCCATTGTATGTCCATGGCTCCTTTATCGTATATTAATTGGCCATATATGTTTGAGTTAATGCCTGGAGTCTCTATTCTGTTCCACTGGTCTGTGGCTCTGTTCTTGTGCCAGTACCAAATTGTTTTGATTTCTGTGGCTTTGTAGTAGAGCTTGAAGTTGTGGAGTGAGATCCCCCCCACTTTATTCTTCCTTCTCAGGATTGCTTTGGCTATTCGGGGTCTTTGGTGTTTCTATATGAATTTTTGAACTATTTGTTCCAGTTCATTGAAGAATGCTGTTGGTATTTTGATAGGGATTGCATCAAATCTTTATATTGCTTTGGGCAGGATGGCCATTTTGATGATATTAATTCTTCCTAGCCAGGAGCATGGGATGAGTTTCCATTTGTTAGTGACCACTTTAATTTCTCTTAAGAGTGTCTTGTAGTTTTCAGGGTATAGGTCTTTTACTTCCTTGGTTAGATTTATTCCTAGGTATTTTATTCTTTTTGATGCTACTGTGAATGGAATTGTTTTCCTGATTTCTCTTTCTATTAGTTCATTGTTAGTGTATAGGAAAGCTACAGATTTCTGTGTGTTAATTTTGTACCCTGCAACTTTGCTGAATTCCGATATTAGTTCTAGTAGTTTTGGAGTGGAGTCTTTAGGGTTTTTTATGTACAATATCCTGTCATCTGCCAATAGTGATAGTTTAACTTCTTCTTTACCAATCTTGATTCCTTGTATTTCTTTGTTTTGTCTGATTGCTGTGGCTAGGACCTCCAATACCACGTTGAATAACAGTGGGGAGAGTGGGCATCCCTGTCTTTTCTTGATCTCAGAGGAAAAGCTTTCAGCCTCTCGCTGTTCAGTATGATGATAGCTGTGGGTTTATCATATATGGCCTTTATTAAGTTGAGGTACTTGCCCTCTATGCCCATTTTGTTGAGAGTTTTTATCATGAATGGATGTTGAATTTTGTCGAATGCTTTTTCAGCGTCTATGGAGATGATCATGTGGCTTTTGTCCTTTTTATTGATATGGTGGATGATGATGAATTTTTGAATGTTATACCATCCTTGCATCCCTGGGATGAATCCCACTTGGTCATGGTGTATGATCCTCTTGATGTATTTTTGAATTCGGTTTGCTAATATTCTGTTGAGTATTTTTGCATCTATGTTCATCAGGGATATTGGTTGGTAGTTTTCTTTTTTGGTGGGGTCTTTGCCTGGTTGTGGTATTACGGTGATGTTGGCTTCATAGAATGAGTTTGGGAGTATTCCCTCCTCTTCTATTTTTTGGAAAACTTTAAGGAGAATGGGTATTATGTCTTCCCTGTATGTCTGATAAAATTCTGAGGTAAATCCATCTGGCCCAGGGGTCTTGTTCTTGGGTAGTTTTTTGATTACTGATTCAATTTCGTTGCTGGTAATTGGTCTGTTTAGATTTTCTGTTTCTTTCTGGGTCAGTCTTGGAAGGTTGTATTTTTCTAGGAAGTTGTCCATTTCTCCTAGGTTTTCCAGCTTGTTAGCATATAGGTTTTCATAGTATTCTCTAATAATTCTTTGTATTTCTGTGGGGTCCGTCGTGATTTTTCCTTTCTCGTTTCTGATACTGTTGATTTGTGTTGACTCTCTTTTCTTCTTAATAAGTCTGGCTAGAGGCTTATCTATTTTGTTTATTTTCTCAAAGAACCAGCTCTTGGTTTCATTGATTTTTCCTATTGTTTTATTCTTCTCAATTTTATTTATTTCTCCTCTCATCTTTACTATGTCCCTCCATCTGCTGACCTTAGGCATCATTTGTTCTTCTTTTTCCAATTTCCATAATTGTGACATTAGACTATTCATATGGGATTGTTCTTCCTTCTTTAAATATGCCTGGATTGCTATATACTTTCCTCTTAAGACTGCTTTTGCTGCGTCCCATAGAAGTTGGGGCTTTGTGTTGTTCTTGTCATGTTTCCATATATTGCTGGATCTCCATTTTAATTTGGTCATTGATCCATTGATTATTTAGGAGCATGTTGTTAGGCCTCCATGTGTTTGTGAGCATTTTTGTTTTCTTTGTACAATTTATTTCTAGTTTTATACCTTTGTGGTCTGAAAAGTTGGTTGGTAGGATTTCAATCTTTTGGAATTTACTGAGGCTCTTTTTGTGGCCTAGTATGTGGTCTATTCTGGAGAATGTTCCATGTGCACTTGATAGGAATGTGTATCCTGTTGCTTTTGGATGTAGAGTTCTATAGATGTCTATTAGGTCCATCTGTTCTAGTGTGTTGTTCAGTGCCTCTCTGTCCTTACTTATTTTCTGTCTGGTGGATCTGTCCTTTGGAGTGAGTGGTGTGTTAAAGTCTCCCAAAATGAATGCATTGCAGTCTATTTCCTCCTTAAGTTTTGATAGTATTTGTTGCACATATGCTAGTGTTCCTGTATTGGGTGCATATATGTTTATAATGGTTATATCCTCTTGTTGGACTGAGCCCTTTATCATTATGTAATGTCCTTCTTTATCTCTTCTTACTTTCTTTATTTTGAAGTCTATTTTGTCTGATACTAGTATTGCAACACCTGATTTTTCTCCCTGTTGTTTGCATGAAATATCTTTCTCCATCCCTTGACTTTTAATCCATGCATGTCTTTGGGTTTGAGGTGAGTCTCTTGTAAGCAGCATATAGATGGTTCTTGCTTTTTTATCCATTCTATTACTCTGTGTCTTTTGATTGGTGCATTCCGTCCATTTACATTTAGGGTGATTATTGAAAGATATGTACTTATTGCCATTGCAGGCTTTAGATTCGTGGTTACCAAAGGTTCAAGGTTAGCTTGTTTACTACCTTACTGTCTGACTTACCTCGCTTATTGAGCTATTATAAACACAGTCTGATGATTATTTCTTTCCCTTCTTTTTCCTCCTCCTCCATTCTTCATATGTTGGGTGTTTTGTTCTGTGCTCTTTTTAGGAGTGCTCCCATCTAGAGCAATCCCTGTAAGATACCCTGTAGAGGTGGTTTGTGGGAGGCAAATTCCCTCAACTTTTGCTTGTCTGGGAATTGTTTAATCCCTCCTTCATATTTAAATGATAATCGTGCTGGATACAGTATCCTTGGTTCAAGGTCCTTCTGTTTCATTGCATTAAATATATCATGCCATTCTCTTCTGGCCTGTAAGGTTTCTGTTGAGAAGTCTGATGATAGCCTGATGGGTTTTCCTTTGTAGGTGACCTTTTTTCTCTCTCTGGCTGCCTTTAATACTCTGTCCTTGTCCTTGATCTTTGCCATTTTAATTATTATGTGTCTCGGTGTTGTCCTCTTTGGGTCCCATCTCTCGGGAGTTCTGTGTGCCTCCGTAGTCTGAGCAACTATTTCCTCCCCCAGTTTGGGGAAGTTCTAAGCAATTATTTCTTCAAAGACACTTTCTATCTTCTTCCTCTGGTACCCCTATAATGTGTATATTGTTCCTTTTGGATTGGTCACACAGTTCTCTTAATATTGTTTCATTCCTGGAGATCCTTTCATGTCTCTCTGCATCAGCTTCTATACATTCCTGTTCTCTGGTTTCTATTCCATCAATGGCCTCTTGCATCTTATCTATTCTGCTTATAAATCCTTCCAGAGTTTGTTTCACTTCTGTAATCTCCCTCCAGACGTCTGTAATCTCCCTCTGGGCTTCATCCCTTAGCTCTTGCATATTTCTCTGCAGCTCTGTCAGCATGTTTATGATTTTTATTTTGAATTCTTTTTCAGGGAGACTGGTTAGGTCTGCCTCTGCAGATCCTTTCTCAGGTGTTATTTAAACTATCTTGAACTGGACTAAATTTTTTTGCCTTTTCATGGTGATAGCAGTGGCTGTAGGCAAGTTGCAGGTGTGTCAGCTGGGAGAAGAAAGTCCTTTCCTGCTTGCTGGATGCCTTGCCCTTCTCCGCTGCCTGTGACGGTTACCTGCACTCCTGGGGCAGCTACCAGGTTAGTCCCCTAAGCTGCTGTGTGCGGGGTCTCCGTCAGAGCAGCACGGAGCCCTGTGGGGAGTGGCAGGCACGCCAGGTGCGCTCCTCCATGCTAGCGCCGCCCCTGCCGGGAAGCTCTGTGCCAGCAGCAGCCTTTGGGTCTGGGCCGGGTGGCTGTGCCTTGGGCTGGGATTCTGGTCAGCTGCTGGGAGCACACCTGCTCCCTCTGGCTCCGCTGCAGGTGCACGCGGGCCTCTACCAGGCTCCTCTGGCTCCACTGCCGCTGGTGCGTGCGAGCCACGCCCGGGCTGTTCGGTCGCACCGCTGTGGGCTCGCACAAGCCTCTCCTGGTCTCCTCTGGCACTGTTGGCGCATGGATCTGCTCCTGGTCCCTTCCGGTGCCTCCGCTCCCGGCATGCACTGCACCTCTCCCGCTACTGGGCCGGTCTGTCTGGGTCCGCACCAGTTGGAGGAACGACTGGTAGGCTGCTTATTGCCATGAGGGGCTTCAGAGCTGCACTGCCTCCCCGGGATTTAGGACGCCTAAGTTTCCCCGGGATTCCCAGCTGCTGGCTAATTGTGCCAGGACAACTTCATCCAGCTGTGGGGTCCCTGTCTCTTTAAGACTTGCAGAAAGCACTTGCTTTTCTTTTGTCTCAAGGGTGCTGGTTGCGGGGAACTGCCCACAGGTTTTGCTTTTCTGTTTCTCTAATATCTAGCACCCCGTGCACCTTGTGTCTGCGTTCTGGGTGCGGATTTCTAGAGCTGGTTGTTTAGCAGTCATGGGCTTTCACTCCCTCCCCGTTCTGACTCCTTTCTTCCCGCCAGGTTTTCGGGTGGGGGAGTGTTCGGGTCCCGCCTGGCCGCAGCTTGTATCTTACCCCCTTCATGTGATGTTGGGGTCTCACAGATGTAGATGTATCCTGGCTGTTATACTGCATCCACTGGTGTCTCTGTTAGGAATAGTTGTATTTATTGTATTTTCATAAATACATATGTTTTGGGGAGGAGATTTCCTCTGAACTACTCATGCCGCCATCTTCCCGTGATCCCCTGAATTTTAGAACTATTTGTTCTGGTTCACTGAAAAATGCTGTTGCTATTTTGACAGGGATTGCATTAAATCTGTAGATTGCTTTGGGCAGGATAGTCATTTTGACATTATTAATTCTTCCTATCCATGAGCACAGGATAGATTTCCATTTATTGGTGTCTTCTTTTATAGTTTCTCTCATGAGTATCTTATAGATTGCAGAGTACAGGTCTTTCACTTCGTTGGATAGGTTTATGCCTAAGTATTGTATTCTTTTTGATGCAATTGTAAATGGAATTGTTTTCCTGGTTTCTCTTTCTGCTAGTTCATTGTTAGTATATAGGAACACAACAGACCTCTGTGTTGTAATTTTGTATTCTGCAGCTTTGCTGAATCCAGTTATTCATTTTTTTTGTGTGTGTGGAGGCTTTAGGGTTTTCTACGTATAATATGTCATCTGCAAATAGTGACAATTTAACTTCTTCCTTACTAATTCGGATGCCTTTTATCTCTTTGTGTTGTCTGATTACCATGGCTAGGATCTCCAATACTATGTTGAATAAAAGTGGTGAGAGTGGACATTCTTGTTTTGTTCCTGAACTGAAAGGAAAAGCTTTCAGCCTTTTGCTCTTCAGAATGATGTTAGTTGTGGGTTTGTTGTATATGGCCTTTGTTATGTTGAGGTATGTTCTCTTTATACCCATTTTGTTGGGAGTTTCTATCATGAATGGATGTTGAATTTTGTCAAATGCTTTTTCAGCATCTATTGAGATGATCATGTGGTTTTTATTCTTCCTTTTGTTAATGTGGTTTATGATATTGATTGATTTATAAATATTATACCATCCCTGAAATAAATCCCACTTAGTCATGATGGATGATCTTTTTGATGTATTTTTAAATTTGTTAGCTAATATTTTGTTGAGGATTTTTGCATCTATGTTCATCAGAGATATTGGTCTCTCATTTTTTTTTGTAGTGTCTTTGCCTGGTTTTGATATTAGAGTGATGCTGGCCTCATAGAATGAGCTTGGAAGTAATTCCCTCTCCTTTTTGGAATACTTTAAGAAGAATGGGTACTAGCTTGTCTTTAAATGTTTGGTAGAATTCAGCTGTGAAGCCATTGGTCCTCAGATTTTGTTTCTTGGGAGTTTTTTGATTATCAGTTTAATTTCATTGCTGGTAATTGGTCTGCTCAGATTCTCTGTTTCTTCCTGTGTCAATTTGGAAGGTTACAGTTTTCTAGGAATTTGTCCATTTCTTCTAGGTTGTCCAACTTATTGGCATATAATTTTTCATAGTATTCACTAATCTTGTATTTCTTGGTATCTGTTGTGACTATTCTGTCTTTGTTTCTGATTTTCTTTGTGTACTCTTTCTCTTTTCTTGATAAGTCTGGCTAGGGGTTTTATCCATTTTGTTATTTTCTCAAAGAACCAATTCGTGGTTCCATTGATTTTTCTATTGTTTTATTCTTCTCTATTTTATTCATTTCTGCTCTGATCTTTATAATGTCTCTCCTTCTATTAACTTTGGGTTTAATTTGTTCTTGTTTTCCTAGTTTCTTTTATTGTGAGTTTAGACTCTTTATTTGGGATTGTTCTTGTTTCTTGAGGTAGGCCTATTGCTATGTACTTCCCTCTTAGAACAGCTTGTGTGGCATCCCACAGATTTTGAACTGTTGGATTTTTATTTTCATTTGTATGCATCCTTTTATTTGTTTTAATTTGTTTATTGATCCATTGATTATTTGGGAGCATGTTTTCTAGCCTTCGTGTTTGTGGGCTTGTTTTCTTTGTGTAATTTATTTCTAGTTTCATGCCACTGTGGTCTGAGAAGCTGCTTGATACAATTTCAATCTTTTTAAATTTATTGAGGCTCTTCTTGTGGCCTAGTATGTGATCTATTCTGGAGAATGTTCCATGTACAGTTGAGAAAAATGTGTATCCTGCTGCTTTTGGGTAGAAAGTTCTGTAGGTATCTGTTAAGTCCATCTGATCTAATGTATTGTTCAATGCCTCTGTTTCCTTATTTATTTTATGTCTGGTTGATCTATGGATGTGAGTGGTGTGTTAAAGTCTCCTAAAATGAATGTGTTGCAACCTATTTCCCCTGTTAATTCTGTATTTGTTTTACATATTTAGGTGCTCCTATGTTGGGTACAAAGATATTTATAATGGTTATATCCTTTGTTGGGCTGACCCCTTTATCATTATATAATGTCCTTTTTTGCCTCTTGTTATTTTGTTTTGAAATCTATTTTGTCTAAGTACTGCTAATCCTGCTTTTTTTCTATTATTTGCATGAAATATATCTTTCCATTCCTTCACTTTTAGTCTGTGTAGGTCTTTGGGTCTGAAATGAGTCTCTTGTAGGCAGCATATAGATGGATCTTTTTTTATCCATTCTGCTGCTCTATATCTTTTGATTGGTGTGTTCAGTACATTTACATTTAAGGTAATTATTAATAGATATATACTTATTGCTATTTTATTGTTTTCTGGTTGTTTTTGTATCTCCTCTCTGTTCCTTTCTTCTTCTCTTTTAATCTTCACTTATTATTTTATGGTTTTCTTTAGCATTGTGATAGGATTCCTTTTTAATTTTTTGTGTATCTATTATATGCTTTAGGCTTGTGGTTGCCATAAGGTTCAAGTATAACTTCCTGACTAGATAGCAGTCTATATTAAGTTGATGATTGCTCTATTTCAAACACAATCTAAAAGTACTTCATTTTTCTTCTTCCTCCTCCACACATCATGTATTAGATGTCATAAATTGCATTTTTTGTGTATCCCTTGACTGATTTTGTGTATAGTTGGTTTTACTACTTTTTTTGTATGTTTTTATTTCATACTTGCTTGGTAATGAACTGGTCTACTACCTTTACTGTGGGTTTATTTTCACTGGTGAAAACTATTTAGCCTTAGGAACATTTCCATCTGCAGAAGTCCCTTTAACATATCCTGTAAGCTGGTTTAGTGGTTATAAATTCTTCGAGCCTTTATTTATCTGGGATTTGTTTAATCTATGTTTCAAATTTGAATGATAATCTAGCCAGGTAGAGGATTCTTGGTTGAAGGTCCTTCTCTTTCAGTACGTTAAATATTTCATGCCACTCCCTTTTGGACTGTAAAGTTTCTGCTTAGAAGTCTGCCAATAGCCTGATGGGGTTTCCCGTATAAGTGATCTTTTTTCTTTCTCTGGCTGCTTCTAATACTCTCTGCTTATCCTTAATCCTTGTCATTTAAATTATTTTGTCTTCCAGGGGTTCCTTTTGTTAGGGCTCTCTGAACTTTTGTGACCAACATATCTATTTCTTTCCCCAGATTGGGGACATTTTCAATAATTATTTCCTCAAAGATACTTTCTATCCCTTTGTCTCTTCTCCCTCTGGTACCCCTATTATGTGAATATTGTTTGTTTGGAGTTGTCACAGCTCTCTTAGCATTTTTTTGTTCCTGGAGATTCATTTTTCTCTGTTCCTCAGCTTCGTTGTTTTCCTATTCTCTAATTTCTATCTCATTCATTGTCTCCTCTACTTGCAGCAGTCTATTAATTATTCATTCCACCCATTGTATATTTCATTTGTTACTGTATTCTTCAGCTCTGAGTAGCTCTTTTTCAGTTCTTGTATCTTTTTGTTGAAGTCCTCCCTGAGATCCTCAATATTTTTCTGCTGATCAGTGAGCATATTTATGACTTTTACTTTGAAATCTTTATCAAGAAGATTGGTAATCTGTTTCATGTAGTGTCTTATCCTGTAGTTCTGTTTGAAACATATTCCTCTGCCTCTTCATCAGGGTTTCTGTATTTCTTCCTTTGTATTAGATGGATTTGATATGCTTCCTGGTCTAGAAAGTAATGACTTTATGAAGAAGGTGTCCTGTGGTGCCCATAAGGTCAAGACTCTTTTCTCTCCAGTTCCTAGCTCTCCTTTGTGGTTGAACCCAGGTTGCTTTTGGTGGGCAATAGGTGGGGCTGCCTTTCTTTCTGTCTTCCAGCAGTGGTCTCAGTCCCTGCTGTGATCAAGCTGTGGCTTCTGCTGAGATCAGTGTGGGCATGGCTGCCCTCTGCTTGCCCTGCAGCAATGATAGGGATGCAGGGTTAATAAGATAGGTTGGGTGGTTATTCTGGGGTAGGGTGGGGCAGGGAAAGTCATGAGGTGGCAGGGCTCCCTGCTGCAGTGAGTTGTACAGGTGCCCCCAGCATAGCATGGCATGCAGCATGGGCTTGGCCACCTGTGGTGAGAAAGGAGCTCTTGGCGCTGGCTACTCCAGGCCCCTCTGCAGTTGGGCTGAGACAGACTGAGAAAGCTGGAAGAGCCTCTCTGCCTGCCAGGCAGCAAGGTCTGATGTTGCTGGGATGAGTGGGCTGGTGTGCCCGTGGTGCACAGAGAAGCACCTTGGGACTGAGCCAATAGTGAGCAGGGTGGAATGTCTGGGGCTCCTGAGAGCTCCCAACTTGCTGGCCTGAGGAAGGGCTTGGGTGATATTGTCCACCTGCCATTTTTCCTGCAGAGAGAGGCTCTATCCAATCCTTGCCTTTCTGGCACTCTTCCCACTGTTGACTAGTCTTTAAAATTGCTGCCTCTGCTTTGGGCCTCAGGACCAGCAGAGAATGTCCACCACAAGCAGCTGGAGTCTCAGCTTCCCAGTGTTCCAACTGTCCTTGCTGTCTAACTCCACTAATCACCAGAACACAATGCAATGTGGACTTGTGTTTTCAGAGCAGATCTCCAAGGTCAGGTATGCAGAGTTCCTGGGCACCTATCCCCTCCCCACTCCATTCCTCTTCCTCCTGCCTGTGGGCTGGGATGGGGAAAGGGCCTGGGTCCCATTCCATCAGGGCTCTGCCACTTTACCTTTTTCTGTGTTGTTCTCTCTTCTTCCCCAGGTGTAGGTGGTCTGTTCTGCAGTCTTCAGGTTGGTTTCAGGTTTAGTTCTGTTTGCTGTAGTTGCTTCCTTGGTTTGTTTGTCGGAGGAATTCCACCTTGCTTTCCTACTTTGCTATCTTTTTTCTTGTCACTAATATATTGATAATTATTATACAGTTTCAAAGTGAAATGATGAGTGCACAGAGGGGGGTCACCTAACTGGCACTGTGGTGGCAGGGTTGGGGCACGACTTGGAGGTGGTCAGGACATAATTCCCAATATCGGAGCTGAATGCTAAAAGCTGAATCAGAATTATAGCACCAGGTTACTATCTCATGCCATATCTCCCCAGTTTTAAATCTCAAAGGCAACTCGTATTTCCTTCAAGAAAAGTTCTTCCTAAGGTCTTCCCTCACTTTTGTCTATGTGTTTAAGTGTTTTAGGGTCTTTGGTTTTTGTATCTGTAAAAAGAGGGGAGAGCTATTAGATGTTACTTTTGAGCATTGTTGACATATCTCTTAATGAATGTGAAAACATTTGATTGGTAAAAACATCTCCCTGGGAACAGATTAGCATGTGCATATGGACATGCAAACTCTGAAGTTTTTCAGCATTCATGGGAAAATTCAACATTTTAATTTAAAAGAACCAAATGTGCTTTGCATATAATAGCTGCTCACTAAATGCTTGTTGAATAAGAACAGGTTCTGGGCATTCTTCTTTTTTAAGTCTTAAGATGTTACTTCCTGTTTTAAAATTTTTTTTATTTTTTATTTTGCTATCATTAATCTACAATTACATGAAGAACCATTATGTTTACTAGGCTCTCCCCTACCCCAAGTCCCCCCGACAAACCCCATTACAGTTACTGTCCATCAGCGTAGTAAGGTGTTGTAGAATCACTACTTGTCTTCTCTGTGTTGCACAGCCCTCCCCTTTCCCCACCCCCCCATTATACATGCTAATCATAATACCCCCTTTCTTCCCCACCCTTATCCCTCCCTACCCTCCCATTCTCCCCAGTCTCTTTCCCTTTGGTAACTGTTAGTCCATTCTTGGGTTCTGTGATTCTGCTGCTGTTTTGTTCCTTCAGTTTTTCTTTTGTTCTTATACTCCACAGATGAGTGAAATCATTTGGTATTTGTCTTTCTCCGTGTAGCTTATTTCACTGAGCATAATACCCTCTAGCTCCATCCATGTTGATGCAAATGGTAGGATTTGTTTTCTTCTTATGGCTGAATAATATTCCATTGTTTATATGTATCACATCTTCTTTATCCATTCATCTACTGATGGACACTTAGGTTGCTTCCATTTCTTGGCTATTGTAAATAGTGCTGCGATAAACATAGGGGTGCATCTATCTTTTTCAAACTGGAGTGCTGCATCCTTGGGGTAAATTCCTAGAAGTGGAATTCCTGGGTCAAATGGTAAGTCTATTTTGAGCATTTGGAGGAACCTCCATATTGCTTTCCACAATGGTTGAACTAATTTACATTCCCACCAGCAGTGTAGGAGGGTTCCCCTTTCTCCACAACCTCACCAACATTTGTTGTTGTTTGTCTTTTGGATGATAGCCATCCTTACTGGTGTGAGGTGATATCTCATTGTGGTTTTAATTTGCATTTCTCTGATAACTAGCGATGTGGAGCATCTTTTCATGTGTCTGTTGGCCATCTGAATTTCTTCTTTGGAGAACTGTCTGTTCAGCTTCTCTGCCCATTTTTTAATTGGATTATTTGCTTTTTGTATGTTGAGGTGCGTGAGCTCTTTATATATTTTGGATGTCAAGCTTTTTTCAGATCTGTCATTTATGAATATATTCTCCCATACTGTAGGGTACCCTTTTGTTCTATTGATGGTGTCCTTTGCTGTACAGAAGCTTTTCAGCTTGATATGGTCTCACTTGTTAATTTTTTCTTTTGTTTTCCTTGCCCAGGGAGATATATTCATGAAGAAGTCACTCATGTTTATGTCCAAGAGATTTTTGCCTATGTTTTTTTCTAAGAGTTTCATGGTTTCATGACTCACATTCAGATCTTTGATCCATTTCGAATTTACTTTTGTGTATGGGGTTAGACAATGGTCCAGTTTTGCCAGCACCATCTGTTGAAGAGACTGTCATTTAACCATTGTATGTCCATGGCTCCTTTATCAAATATTAATTGACCATATATGTTTGGGTTAATGTCTGGAGTCTCTAATCTGTTCCACTGGTCTGTGGCTCTGTTCTTGTGCCAGTACCAAATTGTCTTGATTTCTGTGGCTTTGTAGTAGAGCTTAAAGTTGGGGAGCGAGATCCCCCCCACTTTACTCTTCTTTCTCAGGATTGCTTTGGCTATTTGGAGTCTTTGGTGTTTCCATATGAATTTTTGAACTATTTGTTCCAGTTCATTGAAGAATGTTGCTGGTAATTTGATAGGGATTGCATCAAATCTGTATATTGCTTTGGACAGGATGGCCATTTTGACTATATTAATTCTTCCTAGCCAGGAGCATGGGATGAGTTTCCATTTATTAGTGTCCCTTTTAATTTCTCTTAAGAGTGTCTTGTAGTTTTCAGGGTATAGGTCTTTCACTTCTTTGGTTAGGTTTATTCCTAGGTATTTTATTCTTTTTGATGCAATTGTGAATGGAGTTGTTTTCCTGATTTCTCTTTCTATTAGTTCATTGTTAGTGTATAGAAAAGCCACAGATGTCTGTGTGTTAATTTTGTGTCCTGCAACTTTGCTGTATTCTGATATCAGTTCTAGTAGTTATGGAGTTGAGTCTTTAGGGTTTTTTATGTACAATATCATGTCATCTGCAAATAGTGACAGTTTAACTTCTTCTTTACCAATCTGGATTCCTTGTATTTCTTTGTTTTGTCTAATTGCCATGGCTAGGACCTCCAGTACTATGTTAAATAACAGTGGGGAGAGTGGGCACCCCTGTCTTGTTCCCGATCTCAGAGGAAAAGCTTTCAGCTTCTCGCTGTTCAGTATGATGTTGGCTGCGGTTTATTGTATATGGCCTTTATTATGTTGAGGTACTTGCCCTCTATACCCATTTTGCTGAGAGTTTTTATCATGAATGGATGTTGAATTTTGTCAAATGCTTTTTCAGCATCTGTGGAGATGATCGTGTGGTTTTTGTCTTTCTTTTTGTTTATGTGGTGGATGATGTTGATGGACTTTCGAATGTTGTACCATCCTTGCATCCCTGGGATGAATCCCACTTTGTCATGGGGTATGATCCTTTTGATATATTTTTGAATTCGGTTTGCTAATATTTTATTGAGTATTTTTGCATCTACGTTCATCAGGGATATTGGTCTGTAATTTTCTTTTTTGGTGGGGTCTTTGCCTGGTTTTGGTATTAGGGTGATGTTGGCTTCATAGAATGAGTTTGGGAGTATTCCCTCCTCTTCTATTTTTTGGAAAAATTTAAGGAGAATGGGTATTATATCTTCTCTGTATGTCTGATAAACTTCTGAGGTAAATCCATCTGGCCCAGCTGTTTTTTTCTTGGGCCGTTTTTTTATTACCACTTCAATTTCTTTGCTGGTAATTGGTTTGTTAAGATTTTGTGTTTCTTCCTTGGTCAGTTTTGGAAGGTTGTGTTTTTCTAGGAAGTTGTCCATTTCTTCTAGGTTTTCCAGCTTCTAAGCATATAGGTTTTCATAGTAGTCTCTAATAAGTCTTTGTATTTCTGTTGGGTCCATTGTGATGTTCCTTTCTCATTTCTGATTCTGTTGATGTGTGTTGATTCTCTTTTTCTCTTAATAAGTCTGGCTAGAGGCTTATCTATTTTGTTTATTTTCTGAAAGAACCAGCTCTTGGTTTCATTGATTTTTTCTATTGTTTTATTCTTCTCAATTTTGTTTATTTCTTCTCTGATCTTTATTATGTCCCTCCTTCTGCTGATTTTAGGCCTCATTTGTTCTTTTTCCAATTTTGATAATTGTGACATTAGACCGTTCATTTGGGTTTGTTCTTCCTTCTTTGAATATGCCTGGATTGCTATATACTTTCCTCTTAAGACTGCTTTCACTGCGTCCCACAGAAGTTGGGGCTTTGTGTTGTTGTTGTCATTTATTTCCATATATTGCTGGATCTCCATTTTAATTTGGTCGTTGATCCATTGACTATTTAGAAGCATGTTGTTAAGCCTCCATATGTTTGTGAGCCTTTTTGCTTTCTTGGTACAATTTATTTCTAGTGTTATACCTTTGTGGTCTGAAAAGTTGGTTGGTAGGATTTCAATCTTTTTTAATTTAGTGAGGCTCTTTTTGTGGCCTAGTATGTGGTCTATTCTGGAGAATGTTCCATGTGCACTTGATAGGAATGTGTATCCTGTTGCTTTTGGATGTAGAGTTCTATAGATGTCTATTAGGTCCATCTGTTCTAGTGTGTGTTGTTCAGTGCCTCTCTGTCCTTACTTATTTTCTGTCTGGTGGATCTGCCCTTTGGAGTGAGTTGTGTGTTAAAGTCTCCCAAAATGAATGCATTGCAGTCTATTTCCTCCTTTAGTTCTGTTAGTATTTGTTTCACACAGGGTGCACCTGTGTTGGGTGCATATATATTTATAATGGTTATATCCTCTTGTTCGACTGAGCCCTTTATCATTATGTAATGTCCTTCTTTATCTCTTGTTACTTTTTTTGTTTTGAAGTCTATTTTGTCTGATACTAGTACTGCAACACCTGCTTTTTTCTCCCTATTTTTTGCATGAAATATCTTTTTCCATTCCTTGACTTTTAGTCTGTGCATGTCTTTGGGTTTGAGGTGAGTCTCTTGTAAGCAGTGTATAGATGGTTCTTGCTTTTTTATCCATTCTATTATTCTGTGTCTTTTGATTGGTGCATTCAGTCCATTTACATTTAGGGTGATTATCGATAGGTATGTAGTTATTGCCATTTCAAGTTTTAGATTCGTGGTTACCAAAGGTTCCAGATTACTTTCCTTACTATCTAAGAGTTGCTGGAGTCCAGCTCCAGCGGGGGGGTGTGAAGCCCAAAAGGATGAGATGGAGTCGGCGCGTGGAGAGACAGGACACGGAGTCAGATGGAGGTGGTCTCTTGACAAAGTGTCGATGACAGCTTTATTTATACCATTTTGCACAAGGATATGATTATTTTTTATTATTCTGATGATTCAGTAGTATAGGCAGTTGGTTAATAAGCATAGGCAAGCTTTTTTCTTCCTTTTCCTTTCTAATCTATTCATGGTTGGTCAAGTGTTAGACAGGTGATTGTTTTTCTGTTCCTTGACCAAAACTTTTCCTATCAACATTTACTCTATTGTATTTTACGTTTCTGTGCAACACAGTTTTTAAGTAGAGCATGTGACCGTAGGAGCATGCAGTATGTAGCAGCGACTATGGAGTCTATCAGCTCAGGGTGAATTACAGGTCACTTAGTGCCACAATTAGCTAGGATTCTTTCCCACAAAAATATTCTTAGAGGCTTTAATAAATTTATAATCAATCTAAAATCATAAACTTATATCTTCACCTTATACCCCTTTATATAGGGCACAGTAGGCAGCAAACTAAATTTCCCCTTCTTATCTACATTTCTCTTTCTTCTGTGTGGATACCAAAATCTCCTTTACATATGCTACACAGGTCCCCATGACTCTACTACTGCAGGGACTAAACAAGTTCTTACATGGTGAACAATGCAAGGGCATTCATATCACAGAAACTGTTTCTGTTTTAACTACAAACCTTAAACTATAAACAATCACGTCAAATATAATGTATGATTATTCATTTGATTTTTATACTTTATATGTGAATCTAATAAAATGTTAATGTAGTAGGTAAATGCAAGATATAGACACAAAGCATGATTTAGAACTGTAAGAAGGCAGGTGTAGATGATCAGGTTTGTGCCTACAGACCAGGTCTTAATCCAAGCTGAATAAGGGCAACAAAACATCCACAGGTGTAGAAGATTTCTCTCAAAACTGCGGGGGTGAAGTTCTAAGCCTCACCTCTGTTGGTCCCCTTTTTCTCACCTGATGGCCCCCCTGTGACTGTGCCTGTCTTAGGTTGTTCCTCCCTTGTGGAATCTTACCCGTCTCTGGCTAACCAGCCATCTTCCAGGGCCATACAGGGACATGTAAAGCTGGCAAGTGAGAGAGAAGTAAAGTTCTTTGAAAATGTTAGTTTTTTACTTCTTTGCAGATTTATGCTCTGTGGCTTCTATGCCCAGCACTTGTTTTGAGGTATCTTTACTTTCTGGAAAATTATGGTGCTTGGTAATTTCATGTATGAGGCACAAATTCTAGTAAAGGGCTGTAATTAGGAAAGAAGAAAAACAAACTATAGAAGTAGTAGAGGGAAGAAACATGAGATGATTAGTTAAGTGTCAACAGGGTTATTCTATTCAATATTTTCTCATGACTCTATTTCTATAAAACTTTCCATCACTAGTTTCACTAGCATTGTAAACAAGGGGGGCATTCTCAGTGGAAATGGGGTGGTTAATGTTTGACTAACTAACAGCAGGTTTCGGTACTTTATGCTAAGATCACCATTTGGCCCCTGCGTGTTCTATTCTTCAGGAGCACTGTCCTGAAAAGCTTTTGGGAAGTTTATGTTCTCATCTTTTCCGTGCTGCTTAGCAAAGGTTAGCTTCGTCTTTGGCAACAATGCAAGTAAAAACAAAGCTAATAGTATAATGGAAAATAACAAAATCAAGGTGGGTAATAGAGGGAGCCAGCTGCGAAGGCCCCTGATTTGTGGGGGTCTTCCTCCAGCCTGAGCTTTGCTACACAGCTTGAGTAGCATGGCTCCCGGCAAAGAGTCTAACTTAACTCACTTAGTATGCTGTTACAAACACAATCTAAAGGTTCTTTTCTATTTCTCCTCCTTTTTCTTCCTACTTCATTCTTTATGTATTAGGTATCAAATTCTGTACTTTTTGTCTATCCCTTGATTGACTTTGGGGATAGTCAATTTAATTTTGCATTTGCCTTGCAATCAGCTGCTCCACCCTCCCTACCGTGATTTTACTACCTCTGGTGACAGCTATCCACCCCTAGGAACACTTCCATCTATAGCAGTCCCTCCAAAATAGACTGCAGAGATGGTTTGTGGGAGGTAAGCTCTCTCAGTTGTTGCTTATCTGGAAATTGTTTAATCCCTCCTTCAAATTTAAATGATAATCTTGCTGGATAAAGTAATCTTGGTTCCAGGCCCTTCTGCTTCATGGCATTTAATACATCATGTCACTCCCTTCTGGCCTGTAAGGTTTCTGCTGAGAAGTCTGATGTTAGTCTGATGGGCTTTCCTTTGTATGTGATCTTATTTCTGCCTCTGGCTGCTTTTCACAGTCTGTCCTTATCCTTGATCTTTCCCATTTTAATTACTATGTGTCTTGGTGTTGTCTTCCTTGGGTCCCTTGTGTTGGGGGATCTGTGGATCTCCATGGCCTGACAGACTATGTCCTTCCCCAGATTGGGGAAGTTTTCAGCAACTACCTCCTCAAAGACACTTTCTATCCCTTTCTCTCTCTTCTTCTTCTTCTGGTATCCCTATAATGCGAATATTGTTCCGCTTGGATTGGTCACACAATTCTCTCAATATTCTTTCATTTTTAGAGATCCTTTTCTCTCTCTGTGCCTCAGCTTCTTTGTATTCCTCTTCTCTAGTTTCTATTTCATTTATTATCTCCTCCACCATATCCAACCTGCTTTTAATACCCTCCATCGTGTTCTTTAACGATTGGATCTCTGACCTGAATTCATTCCTGAGTTCTTGGATGTCTTTCCGTACCTCCATTAGGATGTTGATGATTTTTATTTTGAACTCCCTTTCAGGAAGAGTCACGAGGTCCATATCATTTAAATCTTTCTCGGGAGTTGTATTAACAATTTTACTCTGGACAAGGTTCCTTTGGCATTTCGTGTTTGTATATGGTGCCCTCTAGTGTCCAGAAGCTCTATTCTGGAGCTGCTGAGCCCCTGAAGCAATGTCGGGGGTCACAGGGGAGTGGTACTGGTGCCTGGGGGTAGGAAAGAGCTGTTCCCCGCCTCCTGGCTGCTGTGCCTGTTTCGACTGCCTGAGCCAGTGGGCTGGTCACACAGGTATAAGTTTTTGTCCCAGAGCAGCCAGATATGGATCCCTGCTTTCCACAAGCAGCCGGAATCCCAGTCTCCCCAGGAACTCTGCCTGTATTAACTTTCCAACCCAGTAGTCATGCGAGTCTCAAGAAAGCACCATGAAATGTAGGTTTGTGCTCCCAGAGCAGATCTCCGGAGCTAGGTATTCAGCAGTCCCAAGCATTCCACTCCCTCCCTGCTCTGTTTCTCTTCCTCCCGCTGGTGAGCTGGGGTGGGGGAGGGGCTCGGGTCCCACAGAGCCACAGCTCTGGTACGTTACCCCGTTCGCTGAGGTCTGCTGTTTTCTCCAGGTGTGTGCAGTCTGATGCCATCCTCTTTTCTGTTGTTCTCTCAGGATTAGTTGCGCCAATTAAATTTTCTAATGGTATCCAGTTTTAGGAGGAAACCTCTGTCTCTCCTCTCATGCCGCCATCTTTAATCCTTCCCTGGTTCTGAGCATTCTTAAGCCATTCCTGTTTCCTTGGGTTGCTGAGTTTCTTCATCTATAAAGTGGGATAACATGCCCCTTGTGGATTTATTGTGAAGGTTGTCATTACATACCCAGGCACCATACCTATGTCTGGCCCATACTAGACCTTCATAGGTAGCAGCTGTTATTTCAGTGAAGTAGCAGAATCAGTGAATTATTTTCCCAGGACCAATTTAACCTGGCACAGGGAATAGTCACCGAGGAGAGAGTCACAAGGGTTGGGGACCCTTATAAGAAAAGGTTGTAGACTAAAATTAAATGCAAGTGTGATGTTTAGGGCTATTTAGTGTAAGACTGAAGACATATTTCTCAAAAAAGCTTCTTCAAGTTGCAACACTATGATTCAGTAGTCACACTTCTGACCCTGTGTCTATAGGGTCACCTGGAATCAGAGGCAGGTCCTTCAGGAATAGGACTTCACTGTTCTTTGGTCATTGGGTTGGAGAAATGATAACACAAAGCTCTCAAAAAATGACAGTGATGAGTGAATCTCTGGGGACTGGCAAAACAAATCCCAATAGTTGTCTAGTAGTTGTAGGGTGGGTTAATTGTACAATTAACATGTACCTGAAACTATAATCTGATGGAAAGAGGCTAAATGGGTTACTGCATTTCATTTCCATATTCTATGCCTAGAAAAGAGAAAACCAAATGCCAAAGGGGAGAACTGAATCATACAATTTCTTCAAGTAGAAATTGCCTTAGAGATGCAAATCCAATCTCATTTTACAGATGAAGAAACTTGCCCACAGAGGACAGAGCCACAGTGAGGGGGCTACCACTCTCCTAATTTCCAATCTAATGTGATTCCAGTATTTCATGCTAGGAAAAAAAATACCTAGAGTTATTTACCTTGGAGGAAAAAGTGGCTGGATAATAATTCAGGAAACTGAATGTATTTTACTTCTGGGTAGTTAACCTATTATTCTTACTGTAGGTGAGGACAAAATCCATTTGTTTATTCAACATTTGAGTGTCAACTATACCTCACTCAAGGTCATTTCCTGGTCCATAATTTTCATGACTTCACTATTTGGTACACTGATTTGAACTAGATGTTATGGGAACACCTACTGAGTGTAAAGAAAGGCAGAACACTCCTTAAGGAGGAAGGCAAGTGTTAGGACTAAACTACAATAAAATCCAAACAGTGTCTAAATCATTTTGGAATACATCACTTTGTGTTTTTTTCCCCCTCAGCTGATGTCTTCCAATAGTAAAACAGTGAGAACCCCAGACACCAAAATATCTAAGAGTTGTCTATAGATGTCCTAGGTAAAATGTACATTAAAAAATGTATTCCATTTTCATATTTAAGGTACTATAGTTGATGCTCTGTCAGCATGGGAGGATCTATATCCAGATACCCCCATTCAGGACTGAAGCACTCATCTCTGCGCCTTCCCTCTTGCTCAAGCTCCTGGAACTTTGGGGGCTAACAGTTCTCAGCTGAAACCCTTTTAAGAATTGCCCTTAACTTAAGTCATCCAAGGTCATGCCCCATCCTGAGACATCCTGCACCCGCTGGCCACTGTGGCAGTATGAAGGTCTGATTCTGTGTTCTATGGGGGACAACTATGAAGGAGCACAAAAGCTTCAGAGCATCTGTCTAATCCTGTGGCCTTCACTTTCTCACAGCTGTTGTTGATCCTGACAGTACACCTTAATGGACTTCCTTTAATGAAATCTCCATCTCAAAGTATATTTCCCAGAGAACCCAACCTGGTGCCAAGAATAATGAGGAAACCAATTCTAAAATGGGATTTTTAAGCTGAATCACTTGCTGGTAACTGGCAGTGAGGACCACTGGTGGTAGGTAGAGCATGGATGACTTGTGGCACACTGGATCATTGCAATTATTCAAACTTTCACTAGTGGTAAACTAGGATAGGGTCTTGGCAGAAGGGAATGTATTAGTGGGAGAAATACATCAGGTTTGAGGCTATGACAGTGGAAGTGGATAGCTGCTGCTGCTGCTGCTAGCTATCAATATACTGGAGAAAGATAGAGGCTGAGGGTGATTAATCACCAGTTCAAGCTAATGTGAAGGTCTTAGGCCCTCTATGGTAATTTATAAAGAGACTTTTATGTTCTGTGTCAGGAGGACCTCAAAAGCTGAAAATAAGGTCCAGTATTTAATTATAAAAGTAGTAGAATTCCAGAGAAGTTTGAATTCTTAACTCTGGCAGGTCTATTGGGAAGGAGTGAGACCTTGAGACATGGGTTGGGGCATCTCGGTTAATGCTTTAAAAAAATCTTGAATCCTGAAATTCTTCTGAATCCCTTGGGCCTGCAAAAGTGCCCACTTCCTCTTGTTAAGGGCTATCATTCCTCCCTTGCTTAAAGATGATGTAGAGGCCTCTGCCTTGCAAGACAATGCATGCTCCCTTCAAGATCTGCACCCCCTCTCCTATGGCCTCCAGACCAATAACTAGGAAAGTCCCATGAAAACCCAGCTAAGATTTCCCTAATGGAAGACTATGCTTTGGAAGCACTAGAAGGCCTGGCCAGCATGTACTGGCTGGAGATGGGAAGGACATGTGGGATTGGATTCTGAGGGTACTGGATTAAGGAAGGTGGGACCTAAAGTTTGATGCAGGTGAGTATATGGCTATGGGAGCACTTTCTCATGATACAGAACTTAAAACTCTCTCAAGAGATGATGCTTCTCTCACTTACCAACTTAACATTTCCCTGTATGGCCCCGGAAGATGACTGGTTAGCCAGAGACGGGTAAGATTCCTCAAGGGAGGAACAACCTAAGACAGGCACAGTCGCAGGGGGGGTCATCAGGTGAGAAATTGGGGATCAACAGAGGTGAGGCTTAGAACCTCCCCCCCTCTGTTCTGAGAGAAATCTTCTGCATACGTGAATGTTTTATTGCCCGTGTCTAGCTTGGATTAACACATAGTCTACAGGCACACACCTGATCATCTACATTTGCTCTCTTACAACACTAAACTATGTTTTCTACCTTTATCTCGTATCTACCTACCACTTCAGCATTTTATTAAAAATAATAATAAAGAGAGAAATGTGGTATCCACATATAAATCAAGTATAAAAATCAAATGAATATTCATATTTGAACTGTTTATAGTTCATAATGCATGAGCAAAACCGAAAGCTTCTGTGATGACTGCCCTTGTAATGTTCACCATGTAACTTATTCACTATGTAAGAATTTGTACTCCATTTAAGAACTTGTTTATTATGCTTCAGAAGATTCGAGACTGATGAAAATTAGGCTTGGGGTGGATTAATGACTGTGCATTGAGCATTGACCCCCCTATACAGAATTTTATTTTTGTTAACAACCATTTGATCAATAAATGTGAGAGATGCCCTCACAAAAAAAAAAAACAAAACAAAAACAAACAACAACAACAAAATATATATATATATATACACACTTCCAATTGTAAAATAAATAAGTAACCGGATGTAATGTATAGCATAAGGAATATAGTCAAAATATTTTAACAACTTGGTATGGTGATAGCTGGTACCTAGAATTATCATGTATATAAATGTTGAATCACTGTGTTGTACACCTGAAACTAATGTAATACTGTGTGTCAACTACCCTTCAATAAAAAATAATTATCCAGAAAAAAAAAAAAAGAGATGATGCTAACACTCTGATAGGGTGGCCCTTGGAAAGTTGGAGAAAGCCACAACTCACATTAAGTGTAGAAGGAATGCCAGAACTTCCATGGTATTTGGTGAAGAAGCATGAAAGGGCTCAAAACAGTGTGTACGTTAGAGTGAATATGCTAAGTAAAGGTACAAAACTTACCAAATGATTATGTTCCATCAGAGAGCCCAAAGGATATTGTCTTTACTGAAGTGATAAAGAATGTACTGGTTAGATGAGCACCAGTTTCATTGAGAAGCTCAAGGATGGCCTTGCTCTGAAGGCCAGGTCTCAACTGCTGTAGACCTTGGCTCACTGAAAGCAATGGGAATGAGAGGACACTGAAATGGGCAGGTGGTGAGTGTCTAACCTTTGGAATTGAAGTGGCTGAATTATTGTACTGAGGAGAAAGGCTTGGAAGAGGCAGCCAGGGTCTGACTGGCAAGAGTTCTGGAGATCATTAGAAGAACATGGCTTTCTGAGAACAAGACTCAACAAGGATACTGTTCAAATTGTACAATAAAAAGAAATTAAGGATGGATGATCAGGAGGCTGAAGGCAGCCATTCTGATACAAAATTACAAAATTTCTTAGTGTTTCTACACCTGAGCCAGTTTAAAAAAATAAATATTGAGGTATAATTTATATTGAAATTTGCCAATTAAAATGTACACTTTAGTAAGTTTTCCAAATGCATATGGTTGTTTAACCATCACAAGACATGTAACATTTCCACCATCCCACAACATTCCTTTATGCCCAGTGGTGTGCTGGAGCCAATTTATACTCCTTAGATCCAACTTTTAGCTAACATCTCTTCCCTACTCAATGTTCAGTGATGTCACATTGCTAATGTGAAACCAGCAATGGAAGGGGTATTTACACCATAGAAATTGGCAAATGCTACAAATCAAGGCTCCTAATCCACTGAAAGCTGGTGGTTAAACGCTTACTAGGCCATCACTGCTTATATCCCTTTGTAGTCAATTCCCATCCAAAACTCTGGCTTCTAGCCACCACTGATATGTGTCATTAGTTTTGCCTTTTTATGAATTTCACATAAATGGAATCATACATGTAGTCTTTTGTGTCCCAACTTCAATACAGCATATTTTAGATTTATCAATGTTGTGTGTATCATTAGTTATTTTATCTTGCTGAGTAAGTATTCCGCTGTTTATACACAGTCGACAGCTATTTGGGTTGTTTCCATTTGGGGGAATAAAGCTCCTAGGAACATTATCATTTCTCTTTAGTAGGTATGTGAGAATAGGGCTGCTGAGTTAAATGGTGTGTGTTTAATGTTGAAGGAATTGCCGAACTGTCTTCCAAAGCAGCTACCCCATTCTGCAGTCCTAACAGCAATGTCGGAGCAGTTTCTCTGTATTCTTACCAGCACTTGTCAGAATTTTTAATTTTAGCCATTCTGATAGTTGTGTAATAATACTTCATTGTGGTTTAAACTTGCGTTTCTCTGATGACTACCTGAAATCTTTTCATGGGCATGTTTTCCCTCTATATATCCTTTTTGGTGAGATATATGTTCAGGTCTTTCATCCATTTTCTGATTGGATTTTTTGTAAATTTTTTTTAAGTTTTAGTTTTTCTTTTTATATTCAAGATACTGCCCCTTGGTTAGATATATGGTTTCCAAATACTGTTTCCCAGTAACTTGTCTTCTCATCTTCTTCATATGGGCTAAGAACAAAAGTTTTAAATTTTCATGGGGTCCAAATTCTTCATTTTTCCTTTTGTGGACAATGCTTTTGCTGTCAAATTTAAGAACTCTTTATCTATTCATAGATCTTTAAGATTTTCTACTTAAATTAAAGGTTTATAGTTTTACTTAATACATTTAAGTCTGGGCCATTTTGAGTTAATTTTTGACTTAGGTTGAGATTAATTTATTTTGCCTATGGATGTCCAGTTGCTCCAGCATCATTTGTTGCAAAGGCTATTGTTCCTCCATTGAATTGCTTTAGTACTTTTATTAAAAAAAAAGTTGGGCATATTTGTATGGTCTATTTCTGGGGTCTCTATTCTGTTCCACTATCTCTGTTCTATCCCTCCACCTATAATACACAATGCTGATTACTGCAGCTACCTGTCTTAAAACCAGGTAGACTGATTTCTCAGTTTATTCACCTTTTCCAAAATTATTTTAGCTATCCTAGTTCCTTTGCTTTCCATATATTTTAGAATTATCTTCTATATATGCACAAAATTTTAGGGAGATTTTGACTAAGTACATTAAAACTGCATATCAATTTGGGGAAAAAATTATATTGTAATCGTGAATTACTGTGCTCATTTATCCCCTTCACCCTACCTCCTTACCTAACCCAATCCCTCCCCCATTTCCCTTCTTCCTCTACACTTTATGTATTAAATGTCATAATCCACACTTTTTGTGTATCCCTTGACTTATTTTGTGAATAGTTGATTATGCTCTAATTTTGTACTTGCTTGGTAATTATTTGGTCTACTACTTTTACTATGGGTTACTTTTACTGGTGAAAGCTATTTAGCCTTACAAGACTTCCATCTACAGGGGTCTGTAGATACCCCAGCAGTTAATCTTGCTGTGATTTAGTTCCTGCCTAAGCTTAATCTACAGCCTAAACTAATCTAAGAGAGAAGAATAATAGGTGCTGGGTCTTGGAATCTGTTGTGAGTCATGAGTGGTGTGACAATGACTGCAAACAGTTCTTGTGGTCCTTTCTAAGGCAAATCCAGATAAGGAACACACCATGAGACTCACATGGCCAGATAACTTCACGAGACATAAGAGAAACTTTTAAGAGGTGATTAGTTTGCAATTGTTGAGCTCGGTGAAAAAAATCATACTATAATCATTAATCGATGCCTGTCTTTTTACTTGCTGTAATTTAATAAAAGAGCAGGGGAGCGCTGACTTGGTGCTTAGTCTCCAAGGAAGTCTAAGCCCTCTGCATTAAATGTCATTCTGACTCGGTTCCTCATTTTTGTGGTGAATTCCTTCAACTTTTATTTGGAAATTATATAATACTTGCTTCAAATTTCAATGATAATCTTGCCAGGTAGAGGATTCTTGGTTGGAGGTTCCTCTGTTTCAGTACACTGGATATATCATGCCACTCCCTTCTGGCCTGTAAAGTTTCTGGTGTGAAGTCAGCTGATGGCCTGATAGGATTTCCCTTAAAAGTAATCTTTTTCTCTCTGGTTGCTTTCAATACTTCCTCCTTATCCTTTATCTTTGCCATTTTAATTATTATTATTTTTTGCATTTTATTTTATTTTTTAAATTATTTATTTTATTAAGGTATGATTGATATACACTCTTACGAAGGTTTCACATGAAAAAATAATGTGGTTACTACATTCACCCCTGTTATAATGTCCCCCCCATACCCCATTGCAGTCACTGCCCATCAGTGTAGTAGGAAGCCAGAGTCACTATTTCCCTTTTCTGCGCTACACTGTCTTCCCCCCGATCCCCACCACACCATGTGTGCCAATCATAATACCCCTGAATCCCCTTCTCCCTCCCTCCCCACCTGCCTTGCCTCACCCCTCCCCTTTGGTAACCGCTAGTCCCTTCTTGGAGTCTCTGAGTCTGTTGTTTTGTTCCTTAGTTTTGCTTCACTGTTATACTCCACAAATGAGGGAAATCTTTGGTACTTGTCTTTCTCCACCTGGCTTATTTCACTGAGCATAATATCCTCCAGCTCCATCCATGTTGTTGCAAACTGTAGAATTTGTTTCTTATGGCTGAGTAGTATTCCATTGTGTATGTGTACCACATCTTCTTTATCTATTCATCTGATGGACACTTAGGTTGCTTCCATATCTTAGCTATTGTAAATAATGCTGCAATAAACATAGGAGTGCATATATCTTTTTAAATCTGAGAAATTATATTCTTTGGGTTAATTCCTAGGAGTGGAATTCCCGGGTCAAATGGTATTTCTATTTTTAGTTTTTTGACAAACCTCCATATTGCTTCCCACAATGGTTGAACCATCTTACATTCCCACCAGCAGTGTGGGAGGGCTCCCCTTTCTCCACATCCTCACCAGTATTTATTGTTCTTAGTCTTTTCAATACTGGACATCCTAAGTGGTGTGAGATATCTCATTGTGGTTTTAATTTGCATTTCCCTGATGATTAGTGATATGGAGCATCTATTCATGTGCCTGTTGGCCATCTGAATTTCTTCTTTGGAGAACTGTCTCTTCATATCCTCCGCCCATTTTTTCATTCAGGTTATTTGCTTTTTGGGTGTTGAGGCATGTGAGTTCTTTATATATTTTGAATGTTAACCCCTTGTCAGATATGTCATTTACAAATATATTCTTCCATACTGTAGGATACCTTTTGGTTCTACTGATGGTGTCCTTTGCTGTACAGAAGCTTTTAAGTTTGATGTAGTCCCATGTATTCATTTTTGCTTTTGTTTCCCTTGCTTGAGGAGATGCACTCAGAAATAAAGTTGCCCATGTTTATATATATATTTTTTTGCTTAGGTTATCTTCTAAGAGTTTTATGGTTTCATGACTTACAATCAGGTCTTTGATCCATTTTCAGTTTACTTTTGTGTATGGGGATAGGCAATAATCCAGTTTCATCCTCTTGCAGATAGCTGTCCAGTTTTGCCAACACCAGTTGTTGAAGAAGCTGTCATTTCCCCATTGTATGTCCATGGCTCCTTTATCATATATTAATTGACCATATATATTGGGTGTATATCTGGGCTCTCTAGTCTGTTCCATTGGTCTATGGGTCTGTTCTTGTGCCAGTACCAAATTATCTTGATTCTGTGGCTTTGTAATAGAGCTTGAAGTTGGGGAACATAATCCTCCCAGCTTTAGTCTTCCTTCTCAGGATTGCTTTGGCTGTCTGGGGTCTTTTGTTGTTCCATATGTTTAGAATTACTTTCTCTAGTTCGTAGAAGAATGCTGTTAGTATTTTGATAAGGATTGCATTGAATCTGTAGATTGCTTTAGGCAGGATGGCCATTTTGAAAATATTAATTCTTCCTATCCACAAGCAAGCACAGGATGTGTTTCCATTTATTGGTATCTTCTTTCTCTTATGAGTGTCTTGTAATTTTCAGTGTATAGGTCTTTCACTTGCTTGGTTAGGTTTATTCCTAGGTATTTTATTCTATTTGATGCAATTGTGAATGGAACTGTTTTCCTGATTTCTCTTTCTTCTAGTTCGTTAGTGTATAGGAATGCAAGAGATTTCTGTGTAGTAATTTTGTATCCCACAACTTTGCTGAATTCAGATATTAGTTCTAGTAGTTTTGGGGTGGATTCTTTAGGGTTTTTTATGTACAGTATCATGTCATCTGCAAACAGTGTCAGTTTTTCTTCTTTATCAATCTGGATGTTTTATTTCTTTGTGTTGTATGATTGCCATGGTGAGGACCTCCAGCACTATGTTGAATAGAAGTGAAGAGTGTGGGCATCCTTGTCTTGTTCCCAATCTTAGGTGAAAAGCTTTCAGCTTCTCACTGTTAATTATGATGTTGGCTGTGGGTTAATATATACAGCCTTTATTATGTTGAGGTACTTGCCCTCTATACCCATTTTGTTGAGAGTTTTTATCATGAATGGATGTTGAATTTTGTCAAATGCTTTTTCAGCATCTATGGAGGTGATCATGTGGTTTTTGTCCTCTTTGTTGATATGGTGGATGATGTTGATGGATTTTCGAATGCTGTACCATCCTTGCATCCCTGAGATTAATCCCACTTGATCATGATGTATTATCCTCTTGATGTATTTTTGAATTCGATTTGCTAATATTTTGTTGAGTATTTTTGCATCTGTGTTCATCAGGGATATTGGTTTGTAATTTTCTTTTTTTGTGGTGTCTTTGGCTGGTTTTGGTATTAGGGTGATACTGGCCTCATAGAATGAGTTTGGAGGTATTCCTTCCTTGTCTACTTTTTGGAAAAATTTAAGGAGGATGGTTATTGGATCTTCAATAAATGTTTGATAAAATTCAGCCATGGAGCCATCTGGTTCAGGCATTTTGTTCTTAGTTTTTTGATTATCAATTCAATTTCATTGCTAGTAATTGGTCTGTTCAGATTTTCTGTTTCTTTCTGTGTCAGCCTTGGAGGGTTGTATTTTTCTAGAAAGTTGTCCATTTCTTCTAGGTTGTCCAGTTGGTTAGCATATAATTTTTCATAGTATTCTCTCTTAATTCTTTGTATTTCTGTGGTGTCCATAGTGATTTTTCCTTTTTCATTTCTGATTGTTTATGTGTGTAGACTCTCTTTTTTTCTTGGTAAGTCTGGCTAGGGGGATATCTATTTTGTTAATTTTCTCAAAGAACCAGCTCCTGCTTTCATTGATTCTTTCTAATGTTTTATTCTTCTTGATTTTATTTCTGCTCTCATCTTTATTATGTCCCTCCTTCTACTGACTTTGGGCCTCATTTGTTCTCTTTCTAGTTTCATTAATTGTGTTTAGACTGTTCATTTGGATTGTTCTTCTTTCCTGAGGTAGGCCTGTATTGCAATATACTTCCCTCTTAGCACCACCCTCGCTGCATTCCACAGATTTTGCATTGCTGAATCATTGTTGTCATTTGTCTCCATATATTGCTTGATCTCTGTTTTTATTTGGTCATTGATCCATTGATTATTTAGAAGCATGTTGTCAAGCCTCCATGTGTTTGTAGGCTTTTTGGTTTTCTTTGCGTAATTTATTTCTAGTGTCATACCCTTGTGGTCTGAGAAGCTTGTTGGTACAATTTCAATCTCTTCGAATTTACTGAGGTTCCTTTCGTGGCCTAGTATGTGATCTACTCTGGAAAATGTTCCATGTGCACTTGAGAGAAATGTGTATCCTGCTGCTTTTGGGTGGAAAGTTCTGTAGATGTCTGTTAGGTCCATCTGTTCTAATGTGTTGTCCAGTGCCTCTGTCTTATTTTCTGTCTGGCTGATCTGTCCTTTGGAGTTAGTGGAGTATTGAAGTATCCTAGAATGAATGCATTGCATTCTATTTCCCCTTTAATTCTGTTAGTATTTGTTTCACATATGTAGGTGCTCCTGTGTTGCCATAGGTATTTATAATGGTTATATCCTCTTGTTGGATTGACCCCTTTATCGTTATGTAATTTCCATCTTTGTCTCTTGTGACTTTCTTTGTTTTAAAGTGTATTTTGTCTGATACAAGTACTTCAACACCTGCTTTCTTATCCCTATTAGTTGCATGAAATATCTTTTTCCATCCCTTCACTTTTAGTCTGTGTATGTCTTTGGGTTTGAAGTGAGTCTCTTGTAGGCAGTGTATAAGTGGTTCTCATTTTTTTTTTATCTATTCAGTGACTCTATGTCTTTTGATTGGTGCATTCAGAGCATTTATATTTAGGGTGATTATCAATAGGTATGTTCTTATTGCCATTGCAGGCTTTAGATTCGTGGTTACCAAAGGTTAAAGGTTAACTTCCTTACTACCTGTCTTAGCTCACTTAGTATGCTATTACAAACACAATCTAAAGGTTCTTTTTTTTCCCCCTCCTCCATTCTTTATATATTAGGTCTTATATTCTGTACTCTTTGTCTAACCCTTTTTATTACCTCTGGTGACAGCTATTTAACCTTAGGAACACTTCCATGTACAGCAGTCCCTCCAAAATACACTGTAGAGATGGTTTGTGGGAGCTAAATTCTCTCAGCTTTTGCTTATCTGGAAATCGTTTAGTCCCTCCTTCAAATTTAAATGATAATCTTGCTGGATAAAGTATTCTTGGCTCAAGGCCCTTCTGCTTCATTGCATTAAATATGTCAAGCCACTCCCTTCTGGCCTGTAAGGTTTCTGCTGAGAAGTCTGATGATAGCCTGATGTGTTTTCCTTTGTATGTGATCTTATTTCTCTCTGGCTGCTTTTAATAGTCTGTTGTTATCCTTGCTCTTTGCCATTTTCATTATTGTATGTCCGTGTCATCTTCCTTGGGTCCCTTGTGTTGGGAGATCTGTGGACCTCCATGGTCTGAGAGACTATCTCCTTCCCCAGACTGGGGAAGTTTTCAGCAATTACCACCTCAAAGACACTTTCTATCCCTTTTTCTCTCTTCTTCTTCTGGTACTTGCATAATATGAATATTGTTCGGCTTGGATTGGTCACAGTTCTCTCAGTATTCTTTCATTCTTAGAGATCTTTTTCTCTCTGTGCCTCAGCTTCTTTGTATTCCTCTTCCCTAATTTCTATTTCATTTATCGTCTCCTCCACTGTATCGGATCTGCTTTTAATACCCTCCATTGTGCTCTTCAACCATTGGATCTCCATCCTAAATTTGTTCCTGAGTTCTTGAATATTGTTCTGTACCTCCATGAGCATGTTAATGATTTTTATTTTGAAATCTCTTTCAGGAAGATTTGTTAATTCAGTCTTACTTGGTCCTTTCTCTGGTGATGAGATTTTGAACCAGGTTCCTTTGATGTTTCATATTTGTATGTGGCGCCCTCTGGTGCCCAGAAGCTCTACTGTTTGGAGCTGCTCAGCCCCTGGAGCTACATCAGGGGTTGCAGGGGAGTGCTGCTGATACCTAGGGGGAGGAAAGAGCTGGTTCCTGTTTCCCGGCTGTTTTGCCTGTCTCCACTGCCAGAACCAGTGAACCAAACACACAGGTATAAACCTCTATGGTTTGTGTGTGTAGCTGCCATAGGCAGGGCTTCCCTCTGTCCTGACACCAGGGCAGCAGCGGCAGGTTTGTGAGCCAGGTGCAGGCTGGCTGGAAGGAAGACACAGCAGGCTGCGTATCATAGTGGGGGGCCTTGGAGCTGCATAGACAGCCAGGGGGATGGAGCAACTGATGATTGTTTAAGTTCCCAACCTGCTGGGCAGAGTGCACCCCAACAATTTTGTCTACCTGTCCTTTCTCCTGTGCACTAAGCTCTGTGCAATCCTTGCCCCTTTAGAAGCTCTCTAGCTGTCAGGAAGTCTCTCAGATTGCCTGCCCAGCTTAGCCGCATGTGAATTCCTGTTTTCCACAAGTAGTTGGAATATCCGTCTCTCCAGGTATTCCACCTGTCTTAGCTTTCTCACCCCACTAATCACAAGAGCACCATGCAATGTAGGTTCGTGCTCCCAAAGCAGACCTCCAAGGGTAGGTGTTCAGCAGTCCCAGGCCTCCACTCCCCACTGTTTCTCTTCCTTCCACCAGTGATGTGGGGTGGGGGAAGGGTTTGGGTCCTCCCAGGTCACAGCTTTGGTATGTTACCCTGTTCCGTGAAGTCTGCTCTTTTCTCCATGTGTATGCAGTCTGGTGCAGCCTTCTTTCCTGTTACTCTTTCAGGATTAGCTCTATTAATTATATTTTTGTATTATATGTTGTTTTAGGAGTAGATCGCTGTCTCACCTCTCATGCAGCCATCTTTAATCCTGTTCTGCCATTTAAATTATTTTTGTGTCTTGGTGTTGTCTTCCTGGGGTTCCTTTTGTTAGGGGCTCCCTGAACTTCCATGACCTGAGTGTCTACTTTCTTCCCCAGATTGGGGAAGTTTTCAACAATTATTTCCTAAGAGACTTTCTAACCATGTCTCCCTCTTCTACTTCTGGCACCCCTAGTATGTGAATATTGTTAAATTTAGATTGGTCACACAGCTCTTATTATTCTTTCTTTCCTAGAGATCCTTTTCTGTTCTTCAGCTTGTTTTCCTGTTCCCTAATTTCCACTTCATTCACAGCTTCTTCAACCCATAATAATCTATTCTAAAATCCCTCCATTGTACATTTCATTTCAGATACTGTATTCTTCAGCTTTGAGTGCTGTTTTCTGGTCTTTTCTTTGTTGAAGTCCTCCCTAAAATCTTGAATATTTTTCTGTAGATCTGTGAGCATATTTATGACTTTACTTTGAAGTCTTTATCAAGAAGATTGGTGATGTTTCATGTAGCCCTCTTTGTGGTGTCTTGTAGTTTTGTTTGGAACATATCCTTCTGCCTTCTCATTTCGTTAGGGTTTCTGTTTGTTTGTATTAGATGGCTCTGCTATGCTTCCCAGCCTACGGAGTAATAGCTTTATGAAGGTGTCCTCTGGTGCCCAAAAGCTCAAAACTCTTTACTCTCCAGTGTGGGAGCCCCAGCTGTTGGCATGCAGTGGGTGGGGCCGCCATTCTGTCTGGCTTCTGTAGTGGTCTGTCTGGGTGGGCAGTTTGCTTTGGCTGTGCCTTTGTGATCAGTGCACAAGTTTATGCTGGAATTGCTGTGGGCATGGCCACCCTCTGCTTGGCCTGCAGCAATAGCAGGGCTGTAGACTTAATAGGGTGGATGGGCTGATGTGTGGCTTTGCCTGGGCCTGATGCACAGCACCGGGCTTGGATACCTGTGGGTTGGGAGCTCTTGGGACTGGTTCCTGCAGGCACCTCTGTGGTTGGGCTAAAACAGAGCTGAGGAATCTGGGAGAGGCTCCCTCTGCCTGCTATGCAGCAAATGCAGGGAGGAGCCTCGGGGCTGTGTGCCTGCGAGCGGGGTGGATCATTTCAGGCTCCCGAGTTCCCAACCTGTTGGGCTGAGGGAGGGCTGGGGAGGTATTGTCCACCTGCCCTTTCTCCTGAAAAGAGAGCTCCACCCAATAGTTGCCCCTCTGGCACTCCTCCCATTTCTGGGAAGTCTTTCAATTTGCCTGCTTTTCTTTCTTCTCAGGGGATTGGTAGAGCATGCCTGTTCTCCACAAGCAGGTGGATTTCAGCCTCCCAGTGTTCCACCTGTCCTTGATGTTCAGCCTCACCAGTCACCAGAACCCCATGTCATGGGGGCTCATGCTCCCAGAGCAGATCTCCAGGACCAGCTGTTCAGAATCCTGGGCTCCTAGCTCCTCCCCACTCCGTTCCTCTTTCTTCTGCCTGTAGGCTGGAGTGACGGAAGGCTTGGGTCCCGCTTGATCTCAGCTTTGCCACTTTACCCTTTGCATGTGGTCTTCTTTTCTTCCCCAGATGTAGGTAGTCTGTTTTGCAGTCTTCAAGTCTAGTTGTATTTGCTGTATTTTTGTGTTTTATGCATTTAGGGGAGGTTTCTGCCTTGCCTTTCAACCCATAATAATCTATTCTAAAATCCCTCCATTGTACATTTCATTTCACATACTGTATTCTTCAGCTTTGAGTGCCTTTTTCTGGTCTTTTCTTTGTTGAAGTCCTCCCTGAAATCTTGAATATTTTTCTGTAGATCTGTGAGCATGTTTACTCTGCCATCTTTTTCTTCCAGAATGCAAATGTCTTTCTTCTTTCTTCCTTTTTAGCATGAAACCCCAGTGGCTCAAGAGGACTTCCCACATGGATGTCCAGTCCCATCTACTCAAGCCCAGTAAATAACACCTAAAAAGAATACAATCTCTTTATTTCTTCTCGAAATAGAAATGTTCAGATTGGGTGACAAGACAGAGCCAAATAGTGGAGACAATGGCTGGTTCTTCAATTTGTTCTAATGAATTGCAATGGAGAAAGAGGCTAAAAAGGATCTAGACCATTTTGGTCTATTAATATTCAGCTTATCAAATATACAACCTGGTACTTCTTCAGTGCCCTAGAAGGCCAGATACACTAACAGTTGAAGCTGGAGATGGCAAATAGGAGAATTCAACATGTACACGCAGTTTAGTCTGATGTCTCCATATGCTCTCTAAAATTTCATATTTGATTAAAGCAAGGTGTGACATCAGGATGTTCACCCATCTTTGCTCCACTGTTCCTTTGATTCTTCTTTGCTGCTTTTCAGGGAGAATAGGGTCAGATCATCTGGGAGCCAGTGGGGAACATTCCTTTGGCAGCTTGCTGGGCTAACCAGTACTTGTATCTTTTGGTCTTGGGCCTCTCAAAGTTCACCACAGACATTGGTACTCTCACAGTGTCAAGCCCATTTACCTGTACATAAAACAACAGGAATCCTCAGAGATCAGTTGGGCAGATAAGGGCTACCACCACCCAAGTGCAGCTTTTAACCCAGTCAAAAAAAGGAGCCAGTACATGAAACACTCACCGTCACCTCACACCAGTACTCGCCCCATTGTGTAATGGGCCCTTCTGGTAACTTTAATGCATGTGTGGCGACCACAACACCAAGCTGCAAAACATTACAGTCAAAAGGAGCTGTTTACATGGTTGCTACTGCAGGCAACCTTAAAGTTCTAGACTTTCTTGTAGTGGCATAAATAAAACTGGGGAGTTTACCCTGGGTGATTTCATGAAAGGGCACAGACTTCCAAAGATCATGCCAGAGAAACTGTCCTAATTTCTCAGAGAGGAAGGTGATTCACAAAGAGAAATAGGGCTTGAAACCAAAATCACTTCATTTACAAAAGTAAAAATTCTCTGGCAGGTCACATTTCCTCAGTTTTCCTCTCTCTCTAGTGAGAAAATAAATGATACCACAATCTTTTCCTATCCGTCTTCAAATTCTATATGACCACACTTAGTCCTTAGGCATTTCTTTCCCACACCCCTGCAAACCAACAAAGAACACTTTCCATAACTCCAGCTGGATGATCATACCCTTTCCTAACAAAAAGATCAATCCTGGGCATCCTTCCCAGGGGTAGCTTCTACCCTCAGGGGTCCAGTGGTGTTTGGGAAAACTCACATTTTTGAAGAAGTGGCGGGCAACTATTTCAGGGTTTAGCTCCCATTTGACATTGTTCTTCATCCCCACCTTCAGGTGACAGCTTCTCAGAAATTTCACTGTCTGAGAGGAATTATAAACAAGATAGGTTAGACTTGGAACCAAAGGACAGGAAACATGTTAGCAAGAGGCACAAGGTCTGAGAGTTAAGGCAAGGGGCACAATTTCTGCCTCACAGCCAAGATAGATGATAAGATGAACACTCTTATTTTGTCAAGGTAGATACTGTGAAGATGTTTCAGTGATACTTTAGAAGGGAATGTCACTTATACCTGGATGGCTGTTCCTAAGCAAGGAGGAACAGGCCATGTCAAAGTTACATTTATCAATGGTGACCAGTGGTACATCTCAGGATAGAATGACATTTATAGACCATTGTAACCTAATACTCTGGCCCTTCAATCCTACCCATACTCCATTAATTATACCTCCTGTTTATAGAATGAAGGATAAATTAAATAGCTATGGATTCAAGATATTTTGTAAATCTTGCTCCAATCCTTTATGTTTTAGCAAGACTGTTCAACTTTCTTTGTTAAAACATGCTTTAATTATCCACTTACATTTTTTTCCCTCAAGAATACCTTTCCCACCTTTCTGGCCTATCCAAAGCCTACTAATCCCATGAGTCCTAATTCAATCCCTTCTGAAAAAAAGACCTCCCCAATCACCCTCACCCATTTTAGTCCATGACATTCTTATAATCTATTGCCTTGATCACTTTCTAGTTTCTTTATGTTTTCTCCAACTTATCTGTGAATATCCCTAGAGGCAGAGCCCTTATTTCACTTTTCCATGGGTCTCCCTGGTGTTCACGTTGGGGCTTCCCTCTAAAAGCTAGGGCACTTCATCCAACAAGTCAGGATCTCCTGGGAGACCTCAATACCAGTATGACAGCCACAACACTTCCCCTTTCCCCTATCCTTGTGCCTGCAATCAGGAGACTTAAAGGAAATCAAGGAGCCTATCAGGAAGAGATTATTGGTGATACCTACAGGCGACCAATAAATAAGGACTTTCTATGTTTCTACTCACCGCTTCACCTGCCTTGGTCTGGATCTTCTCTAACTTTCCTTCTTGTCTCAGCTAGAAAAGAAAGTTCCACATGAAAAAAAGTAAAAGAAAAATGAGTCCATGACAAATATCAAATTCTTCCTATGCTGAGAATAAGCTGGGCCTCTAGGTTCCTGTTCTTCTAGTCCCTATCTCATATTTAAATTAAATAAATCAAAGACAAAGTTACTAGAGGAAATCTTAAGGTTTTATTCTTCCAAGTGCCTCTGCCTTTCTTTGAGCTCACCAATTTCTCCTCTTCAAACAGCTTCTTGTTTTCAGGGGATGCATATACAGCCAGTCCTTGAGGAAGTAGTTGATTTCGGCCCATGGATTTCTTCACTGAGATGAGGTCACCCCTCACTCCAAGTTCTGCCAAGAACACAGACACTGGATCAGAACTATCTAGGAAGCCCTAAGGATAAGGTAACCCAAGTAAGAATCCTCTTATTCTCTCTCACAGTATTCTTCCTAGGAAAAATGTTAATTAATATTCATTAAGTACAACACTTATGAGACTTCTAATTAGTTTCTTTAGGGTCTGACTTGGAAACTTAGTATTTAATCCCCGTACCAAGTGTGGTGTCATCCTATCACAGGATTTCTGAATCTGTGGCACATGCTGTCAGGCATCTCTCCCCACACACTATTAAAGATGTTGATGCATTCATGTACTAATTTTCCAAGCAAGCAACCAATGGCACAGTAATTTTTATGGTTTCCTCTTCTCAAATATAGAGCTGATCATTTCCACAAAGTAGAGAAAGGCCAGCAAACAGCTGAGGGGGAAAAGTTGATGACAAACTGGGCCAGCCTGAGATGGGAAGTACCTCTGCCAGGCCTTACCTTCCACTGACTGAGTGAGGATTAGCTCCAGGTTGTCTTTGGGCCGGTGTTTTGTGTCCTCCACCAGCTTGTAGACGCGGTGTCGCCGGTGCAGGCGCGGCTTCCGACCTTCTCCGGCCAGCGGCACCTTCCACCAGCGCTCTACGATGACCGTCCCCTGGCGGCCAGGAGGGCCGGGGTGAGCAAATGGCCACGGAGCGAGCCCTCCTGTTCCCGCCGCAGCCAGCTCACGGACCGCACGTTACTCCAGCAGGTCCCAGCGCGCCCCCAGAGACAACACTCGGGTGTCAGTAACCCCACCACAGGCAAGAACTCCCGTGACTCGGAGCCGGCCCTTACCCGACCGTGGGAGAGGCTGAAGTCGCGCTCCCGGCCGGAGATGCCCCCCTCATGCCGTGGCGCCAGTAGCTCCCGGACTCCCCCTCTCAGCAGCCGTTCAGCGCCCGCCCGCAGAACTCGGCCGCGAGCGCCGACAGCGACAGCAGCCATGTTTCGGCGCGCGGAGAGAGAGTAGGAGGTGGCGCTCGGCGCCGGGCGGCGGGGAAGGCCCCCACGGGCTGCCCCCGGCGCGCCTGAGGGGGCGAGGCTGGGTCCTGGCTGAGCCCCGGGCGCGCCTCAGGCTCACTGGGGCGCTGCCGCCGCGAGGAGAAAGATCTGGGTTAACGCTCCGGGATTCAGCCTGTTCCTCACTCCCTTCTACTTATTTTCGGGGGAGGGACGCCAGCAGTTTTTGCTAGATAGTGGAATGAGTGTCAGGTGGACTGACGGAAAAGACACTCTATCTCCCTGATGGCTTCACTTTAGAATGCGGCGTTGGTTTAGCTCTAGCAGCTGAGGTCGCTTCCAAATCTGACATTCTAAGATAACTGGATACTGTGGGAAGAGGGATACTGCTCTCACTTCTCCTTCCTTAAATCTACCTAAAAGTGGTGTAAGGATGGAATCCTTTGGAAAACTATGCCAACCCCAGGAGGAGTCTAACTCTTAAAATACAATGCGGTATTTAAAGAACAATTCCAAATCACGAGGGAGCCACACAAAAAGGAAACTGTTAGGGCCCTGATGGTTCCTTGGTGGAGGGTCTCAGTGCTGAACATACAAATGGAATGAATAGGGTATGTTTGGCAGAGAATATTATGTAAAGATGCTCTAGGCATGTTATTTGACACATAAATAGCCTTTGACCAGTCGTCTTTCCTAATTACACTTTCTTTACCTATCTTACAATACACCAGTTTTCTTCCCAGTCTCCTTTACTAATACCTCCATTTCTGCCCACTTCCTGCAGTACCCCCAAGGGCTCAGCCTTAGGATCTTTACTCTTCTGAGTAAGCACACTCACTCTTGATCTCATTCAGTCACAGGGCTTATAGTGTTTACATGCCAATGACTTCCAAATTCCTATCTCCATCCTAGACTTTAAACTCCAGACTTGACTATTCAACTGCTTGTTTGTCATCTTCCCCTTATATGTGTAATGGACAAGTCAAAGTTAACATGTCCAAACTAAACTGATCTGTTAGCCTGCACCAAACTGCCTCACCTGTAGCCTTCCGTATTTAAATAAACTCTACAGTTTATTTACAAGTCAGGATCTTTTTAAAAATATAAATCAGATCATGCCACTCTTCTGCCCAAAACTTGGCAATGACTTCCCCCTTTACTCAAAAGAAAAAGGCCATACAGTCGTCTACAAGCATCTATACAAACTGGCCCATTCTTTCTCTAACCTCATCTCCTTCTACTCTCCCTATAGCTTACATTGCTCCAACCACAGTGGCCTCCTTGCTGTTACTTGAAAACACCAGGCATTTTCTTCCTAGGGCTTTTGCACTGGATGTTGCTTGGGCACAAAAAGCCCCAGATGTTGATTTGGCTAACTCTCATCTCCTTCAAGTCTTTGATTAAATGTCACCTGTTCAGTGAGGCCTAGTTGGATCACCCTATTTCTGCAACCTGCCCCATCCTGCCCCCTTCACACTCCTTTTATTCTGCTCTAGTTTTCTCCATAGCATCTATGATCTTATAACACAATTATGTTTATTGTTTAGGCTTATTCTCAAAAGTTCCATTGGGCAGGGATCTTTGTTGTGTTTATTGGTGTATCCCAATCACCTAAAATAGTGCCTGACTTGTAGTAGGCCTTCAATAAATATTTGTTGAGTGGATAAATTAATGCATATGCAGAGGTCTCAAACTGGTGGCCCTGAAGGAGCCACAGTTTTTGCTTACAATGTTGTTTTTTTTTTAATCAAGTTTTTATTTTTTAAATTAATAGCCAACATTTTTTAAATGTGGAGAAATTTACCACAAAAATCTCTTTCCAGTTTCTGGTGAAAAATCATACAAAATATCACTGAATTTACATTCCTGCAACTGGATGGAGTTGTGTAGCCTTCTTTTATACATGGTATGAACTTTTCATTTTGCTACAGCCCCACCCAGAAGCTCCCTAATTTCCATTATTTGTGCAGGTCCCTGGAGGCAGTTTGCAATTCCTACCCTACAAGGAAATGAGAAAGTTCAATAACATGTAGCACCCCCGGGTTACAGAAAGCAGGGATAGTGAAAATATTGAACTGATAAGAACCAGGAACCAACCAATTAGGCCAGCCACTGAATTAAGGCCTTGGAAGCGTCCTGCAGTGTCAGACACCAACCCTTTAGTTGCTGAAGTGGGGTGTGTGTATGCATATGTGGGGAGTGGGCAGGTCGGATGGGCACAGCATATACTCTACAGAGGCTTAAGATTTTTAATGACTTGAAACAGCTGTGAAGTGCATACTAGTTGAATAGGGGCCTTGGTTAAGGGGGTAGAGTTGGGCAGGGCAGTGGCAGAGTAGTGAAGTAACATAAGGGCTGATCCCTCGTCCATGTCATAGTGCCCACCAGCGTCACAATGCCATTAAGTTGCCTAAACTCCTGCCACCCATCTCTGAACCTCACTTTGCCACAGAGAGGCACTGAACTGAGAAACTGCCTTGTAACAGGTCATACCCCTGTGTCTGTTCCCTTTCTTTTATCAAGAGGGGAAAAGCACAGAACTACCTCCACCCATCTGGTCTCCATATGTCAATTATCTTTACTGTTACAAATACCGGATCACCCTCTGAGAGAGGATGCTGCCTTGTTATAAAAGGTGCTTTTTTTTCATTTCTACTTAAGGTGGTTTATATAAACTGTAAGTAAAAATATAAGAATTTGAGTGAACTTCCCAAGTGTCAAAAGAGATGATAAGAGCAAAATAGGGTGGAAAGCTTGTATGGAACTTTACTTTTTACATCTGGCTGGCTTGAGAAAATATAAACAGGCTGGTCCATAGAAAATACAGAAGACAGTGCCAGAGCCTGGTCCTGTGTAGCTGGAAGTTATGAACCTTTCCCTATCTCAGACTCAGAGAAACTAATTTAGGCCTCTTCTTCCCAACTAGCATCACTTATAAAGAACGGGAGGACTTGACACTCCAGCCCCGTTCCTGCCTTCAGTGCTCCTGAGTCCCTAGCAGGCCTCCAGGTGGTCAGAAGCACCAAGCAGGGTGATCCCGACCAGCTGAAAGAATTGTATTCGGTAAGTGGACTTCTGCGTTGCAACAGGGAAGCCCCTTGTTGCTGTAGAGATATCTTGCAGAGGAGGTATAATTAGCTAGTTGGGAAATAAATCACAGGTTAGACCTAGAAGAGACCTTGGAGCTCATGTGTGAGGGCTACTTGCATTATAAACAAGGCTTCTGGCTCTGAGACCTCAAGTCAAGGTCATAGAGCTGGCAGTGATGAGTAGGATGGGAGAAGAGCAAATGGCAGCAAAAATAGAGCAGACTACATTAAGACTTCGGGGACCTAAAGTTGTTAAGATGTTAAGCTGGGACTAGAACCCAGAACTGCATCGCCTTGTGTCACATTGCAATACAATGGCTGTGTGTAATCTGCATTTTAAATGAGTAATGGTGGACTTCAGAGAAAACCCATATTATGGGGAAAAGGTGAAAGAGTATTATCGGTGAGACAGCAAATAGATGGCACAGCTTTGTTTAAAGAATAAGCTCTGATGTGAATGTTTCTCAAGAGTTAGTGTATCCCTGGGGTGAGATTAGTAGGCAGTAATACTATACTGACTCCAGATTCCAGACTGATATCGAGAAGAGTTCTGTGTTAGGGGTGGAATTAGGTCCTAGGACTAATGGGTATGTTAAGACTTTGGCTCCAGTTCCCCCAGGGCTTCCCATTAGGCCCCTCTTTGCTCCCACAGACACACCCAAATCAGCCTGAGATCTGACTTGAGGACTAGATGAGTGCACAGGCAGATTATTACTCTCATTTTCTCTTTTTCCAGGCTGGGAACCTGACAGTGCTGGCTACTGCCTGCCTGCTCCATCAGGACCCAGTGCAGGTAGACTTCCACTTTAACCTCACTCCCCAGACCTCCGCTCATTGGCACGGCCTGCTCTGTGACCATCAACTCTTCCTGGATATCCCATATCGAGCCTTGGACCAAGGCAACCGGGAAAGGTGACTAAGCCTGGCAGGGAAAGTAGGGAGGGGAGATAGGGGACTTTACTCTTTTTATCATGGCATCATCAGGTAGTGGGTGTGCTAACCACTGAGGACTGATACAGAGCTGGATACCTTCAAACCACTGAACTGGCATGCAGACCAACCTAGCTAAGTTAGGATGTGGGGTTCAAGGAATAACTGTCCATGGAAGGTTGCTGGACTCAGAATCACAAACACAGAAATGGGGATCCATAGAGTTGAATGAGTGCTTTCCAGCTGTTTGTCTTTATAGAGTAATCCCTTCTCCCCAGACCCCTTCCGTGGCATGGGTGTCAATCCAGTGGTGTGCAATCCCCTGGCTTCAGAGAAAAGTCAATAGACTAGTAACTTTCATTTTCTGGCTTGGGTCAGGAAAAACTGACCAAGATTTCTTTGTCCCAGGTAGGCATCTTTCTAGATTCTGAGTTCACTAGACATTACATTAACCATGATTTTTTCTCTGGCCTCTAGTTTGACTGCAACACTGGAGTATGTGGAGGAGAAGACCAATGTGGACTCCGTGTTTGTAAACTTCCAAAACAACCGGAATGATAGAGGTGAGGATCTGCTCTGTCCTTCCGGGATGTTGGTGCTTGTGTTTAAGCAGCTAACAGCAACTTTCCATTTAGGATATGGAAAGTTTCCCTTTAGGAGACCCTCTTTCCCTCACTCTTTAAAAAAGGGCATGCCCAGGCACTTCATGAATTCAACTCCCTCAAATTTCCCCCAAAGAAATTAAGGCCCCTAAGCATTCTGTTCATTCAGGTCACAACTGTATTATCAGGATGGCCGTGCAGGTAGATTTCAGAAGCTAGACTGAAGGACCACTGGTGAAGTTACACAGAATCCATTCAAAGGATGTGGCTGGTAGGACAGAAAGGGCCTCAAATTGATTAAGCACCTACAGTGTGAAAGGGCCAAGCATGAGGCCAAGAGGATAGGAATATATTTAAACAAATGCTGGAGCACATGTTATAGGAGCCACTTCTTCCCTCAAGGAGAATATACTCTGTTGGATATGAAAGAAGATGGTCAGGAGTTTATTAAACCACTGTTAGGAAGTTCATAAACATTTCATTTAATCGTAAATTCTGTGAGGAAGGTTCTATGATCCCCATTTTACAAATGTAAAAAACAAGTTCAAAGGGTTAACTGGAATGTTACAGAGTTAAGTAAATGTTAAAGCCAGGGTTAGAGTCTAGGTCTGTTTGGCTTCAAAGCACATCATCCTAATGCCTGCACCACACTGCTTACCCCACAGCCATCCCCTAGTGGAATCTGTGCCGAGCTTCAAAAGACTGTTCTTTCTTTCCTTTCACAGGTACCCTGCTACAGGCCTTCAGCTACATGGGCTTTGAAGTTGTCAGACCAGATCACCCTGCCCTCCCTCCCTGGGACAATGTCATCTTTATGGTGTATTCCCTTGACAGGGACCTTGGCCACCTGCCCAGTGAGCCTTCCTGAATGTGCTTATTACTATTATGTTAGGTGTTGGAAACCTTGATAAGTGGAAACCAGGGACCCAGGATGTGATTTAGGATACCTTTTTCCATCCTAGGAATAAAGGGTAGTGCAATAAAGGGTAGTTCACTGGTTTTGGGGGCAAAGGTGGGGTTGGCTGGAGTGAAACATGAACCTTATGGAGCTGAATTCACTGTAGAATAAATGTTTAATGATTGAGTAGATCAGAGGGACCTGGACCAGAAGGGGAGGGGACCCAAAGATTATAGGCTCTTCCTGCCTTTCTCCCACCCCTCCCAGTCATTTACCAGCATTCTAACCATTTTCTGAGAGCCTGAGAGAACCAAGCACTAAGGAATTCAGAAAGAAAAGCCTTTTCGGGAGACTTCATTCATATATTCCAGCTCAAACTGGATGCAAGTACTAATTCCTTCTCTTTGAATGTGGAGGAAATCAGAGAAGGTATGTGGATCCTGTAGTTTTGGTTCAAGGTGACGATTTCGACAAAATAAGTAGGAAGCATAAAAGAGGGCATTCCAGGCAGCAAGAAATTACAGGTTTGTATTGGAAGAATAACCCATGAGAATGGGATGTAAACCGACTAGACATAAAGGCTATATTCCATAGACTGCTATGCACACTAACAAACTGCAGCTAGGAGTGAGTACTCATATTCCAGAGCAAGTCCTATGATTTATAACAGGGGACCTCTTAAGAATAAAGGCTGAGGAGCCGAGGAAACTGGGGACCAACTGGCCTCATTACTCAGTTGTAGAGCAGCTCCAATTCCAAGGCCAAGCCAGCTTCAGTGAATTAGTTCACTGCAGCCAAAATTTGAAGTGTCCAGTCAATAGCAGCCCTGCACTGATTCCTCCATGACTACATGAGCTACTCATCAGAAATGCTCCTTCACTGGAAGCTTTCTAATTGGTACTGAGATTTTTCTGAGAAAATAAATTTTGAAAATTGTGGATATGGGAAAATATAGTTGTTATGTAGTATATGGGTAGATCTAATTTCTAGATTTAAAAAAATCTGCATAAAGTATCCTTATGTGCTAATTTTACCTTGCTGATCCTTTAAAAAAAAAGAGTCCACTTGCTATTATTCTACCACCCACATTGATAATATTTACTTTCAAGTATGGTTCCTGTTCTCATTGGGTCCTCATGATACTGTCAGAAATGGAGAGATGCTGTAAGGATAACAGGCTCTCTAAAGTCTCACAGGAAGTTTATGGTGAAGATAAATTTCTAGAACCCAGGTTTCCAGAATCAATCTAGGCCTTTTCTTCCCAGTAGTTTAGGTGGGGTCTTATTTACATAATTGAAACCCAGATTGGTCCTGTTCTTAGTGAATGGTTAATTCTGAAATTAAGGGGAAAGACTATGATTTGTGCATGAGAGGGACGCTTGCTTCATAGATGAGCCCCTCTGAGACATTTGGCAATTTTCACCAGATTTAGGTTCAGAAGGTACCCAAAAGGCCCGCTTTCACCTTGTAATTCAATCAACATTTAACTTTAGATAGTTTTCTTGAGAACTTTATTCAACAAAGAATCCCTCAAGTGACTTAAAGAACTATTTACATTCTCTTTCTCTCAATGGATATGTGTGTATATCTGTATTATAGATACTATACTAACAGTTTGGAGTATTTCCTGAGTTACTCTCTCCTTGTCTACATGTATTTTAACTAAAGTTTACAGGGAAATTGCTGGAGCAGTTTAAAAAACCTGTCTCCAATAACATCAGTAGTTGAGGCTGGGAGACAGTATGCTCTTCCCACTTCCTGAGGCCTTTTAATGTGATTATGTTGATTTTTGCCTTTGTCTTAACTGCAGTCTTCGAGTTTACCACTCAAAATCTTCCCTTTGCCAGAGTTGCCTGATGAAGTGAGTTAGCCATCTGCAGTCATCACTTACAGTGACCAAACCCTGGCTGTTTCCTAGCCTCACAAAGGACACAGCCTAGCAGTAGTGTACTTTATGACTGAAGGGAACAAGATGGATGCTGAGTAGCCTGAAGTAACACAGAAATACCCAAACACTAGAAGGGGGATGTGGGATGGAGTAGGGGCATATATTTGTCTTCCTCTACCCCACACTCTTTCTTGTAGTCCAGTGGAAGGAGAAAAATGCATTTGGTCCACGGCAAGCCAGATCATGTGTATAATAATAACTGCATAGATCTCTATCATAGGCTCCTCTCTCCAGGCACCAAATCCTGCCAAAGACACAAAAAGACAAAGACAAAAAGCTTAGAATTGAAATCAGAATCCCAGAGCCAGAAGGGCTCACTCTGAGAACAAGTTAACCTGCAGAACAGTAGTATTAAGGTAGCTACAGGAAGAGAGAGTAAAGGCCCCTGTTGTCACCCTTATTACTTTCATGTTGCTACAGACAGATAACTCCACTCACACAGCAGATGGCTGAAGCTGACTTCAGAGCAAGTAGTCATCTTCAAGGTTATCATCACCAGACATAGAGGCAGATTCTACTTAGCAGAAAAGAGAAGGAAAAAGTTAGACACTGTCCTAAGCTAGCAGGCACTGCCACTGAGACCCAGGGAGAAAATGGGTTTCCTGGTGCTCAAAGACCACCTTGGTGAAGGGTCAGGTCCTAACAATCTCCCTAGTTTGGAGAGACTTGACTGAGAAATGATAGCTTCCAAAGATGCTCTAGGAAGGACATGCTGTTTGTTACCTGATAAGCTGAGGCAGGACAGGGTATTTGCTATCTCTCCAGAGCTCTTCTTGGTTTCAGTGCGCATACTGCTAAGAGAGACATCTGTTTCTGTAGCCTGAAGGGATGAAAATGAGGAAAAGGAAGAATGTGTAGGCTGGTGAGAAAGGTAAGGCCACCCTATCATATCACTTGCAGTATTTGGTTAAGGCAATTGAGTTTGGCTGATGAGAAGGACACACTGTCTCCCCTTTGATCAACTAGTACGGTAAGTCAGAGTCCTTAGGAAGGCTCTCTACAAAATGTCATGCATAACTAGAAGCCTTCATGTCTCGAGGCACCAAGTTTGCCCCCAGGAAATGGCTACAATGGTTCACTTACCACATCCTGCAACACAGCAGCTCTGTTTTCTTCCATGTCGTCAGGAAGCTCAACTGCATATCCTTTACGAACTAATTCTAACCCAATATCAAGTTTCTGGAAAGAAAGGGAATGATGCTCTCTCTGTAAGGAAGGATAAATAAAATCTAAGGAAATAGGGCAGAAGTTCTAGTACTGATTAAAGCTATTCCTTTGGTGGGATGCTAAGCAGAATCTTACTAGGTAGAAGTAACATCAAATAAGAGTTCCTGGGAAAGAAAAAGTAAATGAGATTATAAATGTACTGAAGAGATAGTGAGGAATTAATGAACCCCAATCTTACCTTCCCATTGCTAGTATCATATAAATATATCTTGGGCCAAGTTGAGATCCCAGTCTGGACATAGCTGGAGATCTTGGCCACGAGGGGCTTCCAGTCAGCACAGTGAGTGAGTCTGTCAAACTCATCCAAAGCGTCCTCTTCCCACTGTTCACCTGGCAAATGATTGTAGGGAGGGCATTAGGAAGAAGTCAGTGCTGATGGGGAGGATTATACCCTGGAGGAAAACAGGAACTACCTCTTTCTACTCTGGAAGGTACCTTTGTTGACTGCCAGGCAAGTTTTTGGCTGCTGCTTTCTAACACTGGTGAGGAAAAGACACCTGTGCCCCCACAACTCAGAAAGCCTGGGAAAGTGGGAACCCCCTCATGTGCTGTGTGGGAGTCACTCTATTTGGAGGCAAGATCAATAAATAGTAATATGACCAATTTACCTGAGGGGGCAATCCGTGCCAGACTGCACTCTATTGCTTGAAACGGAAGGCTTAGGAAGTCACTCCTAAAGGGAAAGAAATTGTAATTAGAATCCCAGAGCCAGAAGGGCTTTCTTACATTCCTCACTTCTACACAGCACCAATTAAGCCAGTGGGAGAAGATAATCATCTGCTCCTGATAAACAGGTTCTCTTCCAATCCCTCTGGTAATGAGCTCACCACCCTATGGCCAGGAATCAGTCAACAGCTGGGATTCTAGTCTGACTCTACCCTTGCCTCCACACTGACCTGAGTGCCCTGAGGTCCCTCAGTGGGCAATCTCCATTATCTCCAAAGTCAACAAAGTAAAGGTCCAGGTTCCCATTTTCCAAGGTGCCAAGGACCCGGGCTCGATACCAGGAACCATTTGTAGGTAAAGGTGCTGCTACGATGTCTCCTACATGTACAGTCAAGTCTTCAGGCTATACATGGGGATGAGGATCAGGATGGGGGAGAGTTAGGGAAGGGGTGGGCTAAAAAACAGATATATAGGGAATACCAGAAAGAAGAAAGAACGAGCAGTTGCTCCATAGAAAGAGAAGAGAATATATCACAGTGAAAAAGATATGCCCCTTTTAATCAAACCCCAGCTCTATCCCCATGGCAACTCACCAGACTGTTCTCATAGTGTTGGGTCATCTCATTGACAAGCTTATCCAACTGCAGGCTGCGGGAACCAATGATTTGGATCCAGAAGTGGTTAGGATGTTCAGAAGCAGAGACATAGACTTCTAGGAACTCATCAGCATGGAAACTGAAGTCTGGACTGGGGACTAAACACATGGATAAGCAGGTGAGGCTTAAGAATCATCACCATCTAATATGATGACCATACCAGAATCATCTCTGGTTGAAATGGGGAGACTGCATGGGGAGAGGGTGAGAGATACAAACGGCTATTACTACTTAAAAAATGATTGGAGGGACAACTGGATAAATCATGAAAGTACATCTGAAGAAAGGTACTAAGTTATGTCCTGTATCTTTCTGTAACTGCAGTAAGAGTTTACATTCTTAGTCATCTGCCACGTACTCAAATCAGTCACCAATTATAATGAAGGTAAATCCTCCATGTGCTAGCTGTAGCATGGACCAGTGAAAAGGCACATAGACAGATGAGGGCTTATTCCAGATCCCATTCTACTACTGACTCATTATGTGGCCCTGGACAAGTCTGTGAACCTCTTAGGGGCCCTGGTCTTTCCTGCTCTTTCTAGTGCCTATGCATATAAGAGAAAGCTCACAGCCTTTTCATTCTTCTTGAATGGTGATGGTTTTTAAAAACAGTAATGAGACAGGGGAAAAAAAATCAGTCTGAGTATTTTCCTGTTGCTTGGGAAAGAATATCATGTAAATGATATGATGTATTACAGACTAGTTTCCTATGAACTAGCATATTTCTGTAACATTCTCCATCATTCAGACAAATATTACTCATTTTTCATACTAATCCAAGTAAAATATTACCAGGGCTTATCTGTGATGAGAGACTTGTAAGTCTAGTCAAGAAAAAAATAAAGTATTTTTAATTGCTTCCTATTTGGGATTATGGGTTTCCTTTGTTACTTACTTTCAAACATGGACATCTCTGGATTGGTCTGGGCTCCAGACTTATGAAAGTTGTCACCATCAGGTTTCTCCCAGGAATCCTCTTCTGGCCCTACAACAGCCACGTCACCACCTCCTTTGCAGGGAGGAACCGCCAGCAGTACAACCGGCTCCACACTACTAACAGTTTTTTCCCATAAAGCTGGTTCTCCAGTTCCATCAGACTCTGTTACTTCCTCTCTTCTTACACTGATGGGTTGCTTGCGTGGGACTCTGGTTTCTGCAGAATGGGTAATTCTCTTCCGAAGTTCTTCATCTTCTGAAACTTTCTCCAGGATCAAATGCTATGGAAAATAAGAGAAGGGATATCTATGTATTTTGGGCCAGGATGGAGTAAGGGTTTCTTCTCATTCACAGACACAAGTCAATCAGCTCCTTGCCTTGGCTGCTGTCACTTCCTTCTGTGTTCCTGAGATTTTTATAAGTCTTGATAGTAGTAACATCCCCTCTGGTTCTTTGTCACAGGTAATTTTGGCTCCAGAGGCTTTACAGATAGAACGAATTGTCTCGCCACCTCTCCCTGCATTGAACAACACATGAAAACCTGTCCTTACCTCCTAACCAAACTTAACTAGAGATATCACTGTTTTATAGATTCTGGGAGAGAGTCAGTTCTTATTTCCAAATTGAAGAGAATGTAAGATATTGAATGGAAATCAGGAGCTACTTTAATCCTTACTGTATGAAGGGAAATATTGGACCATTTGCTCTTCGCATGTCATTTAAATTCTACACATTGGCCAGGTTAACTTTGTCATTTCCATTTTTTAGACACTTGGCCTTTATCTCTTCAGTAGAAGATAACCTACACTGGTGTGTGGAACACTGGACCAGCAACAGGACATTTCTCAGCTGCTAACAGCAGCACAAGGAATGCTCTACAGTTCTACACCTTGAATGATTTGGGATAACATGAGAAGGCTTAGCTGCCCTTTAAAAATCTATGAGGTAAATACATTTACCTGAACCCTTCCGGAATCTATTTGTAAGGTTCAGATCATACAACTTCTTGAGGTAATGCATTTTGCTTTACCACTGGTTCTGTAAAAAAGTAAAGCTCTGGCTCCACATCCCTATCCTTTTATTCTCAGCAAAGTGAGGGGAAGAAGGCTAGGAAAAACCCCTGGGACGGTGTCAAAGTAAGGCAAATATACAGAAAAAGGAAACAGAGGAAGTGGTCCCATGGTACCTATGATTCTGCCCACAGATCTCTGGGGAACTGAAAGCTGCTCAGACACTGGGGTGTTCTCGGTCAGGATCTGATGGATTGCTGCTTTGGCCTTGCACACCTGAACAGGAAAACCACTGAGGAGCAGCACTCGCTCATTGCCTACATCCTCTGTGTCCACATCAATCCGGGCACCCGTCTGTTTCTGCAGCTGCAGAGAGAAGGATACATGGCAGTATGCTCTGGAAGAGCTCCCATTTGGGTCAGCTAAGGACACTCTCAACCTAACCCTGGAGGTACATGGAATTGGACAGTTATCAGCTAAATCAGGATGCTATAAGTAGTCTTCAACTACTTGTACTTATGGAAGGAGATTAGCAACAAAGTAACCCCAAATAGCAGTTAACTCAAAAGTTTCTCTTTGTGTTTTGAACTCTTTCCCCCTAATTTTATTTGGATTAGAGAAAATTTTGTTTTTTTGACATTCCAACTGAACAGTGAAGATGGTAGCAATTCAGTATTTACTGTCAATTCCACAGAAAATGACAGTTCAAACTATACCACGCTGAGAATCATCCAATCAAAAACCCACTGTTTCAAGCTAAGTCATCCATTCTCCAGGGAGTACTCATCTTTAGAAGGAAAATAGCATAGTTAGCTGAAAAGTTTCTGTATTTCTTTGAAAAATATACATAGTAAGGATGGGTTCTGTGGGATGGGGTGGAGGAGGAAATAAGTCAAAAAGTAGACTCAACCCCTGGGAAAGCCAATTGCCTGCTTGCACATTTACCTGCTTGATATTGGCTCCTTGCCGGCCAATGATGAGCTTCACAGCCTCCTGGGGAACTCGCATCTCTATCTCGATGTCATCTTCCCCAACAAAAGTCAGCCGCTCTTCTGCACAGACATAACTTATTAGATCAAACTTAGGTATAACACCAAAAGATACTACCAGCCCTCCCCTGAATCTGTAAAAAGACACTGATTCAAAAGATAAACTGAGCATCTCTATATAACAAGAAGTAGCATCTGAGTGGAAATTAAAGGTCCCAAAAGGCCAGAAGAGGGGCATTCTCTCTGGGATATTTCAGATGCTAAAACAGCTAAAGCATTTGGCTCTTCAAGGAAGGGGTGCTGGATTTCGGGCAAACTACTTCTTCCAAAACATGACTCATGGAGAAGAATGAAGGTTAGAAGTTGTCTGAGGAGTCAATTAGGCTCAGAGCTTCTGTTTGTATGTAAATCATTTCTCTAGGTCCTATTTTCTAAGACCAGCCTGTGGGGAAACTGGATACCCCAGTTACCTTCTAAAACCTAAATGGAAGGAGCCTATGAACAAGATAAGAGTGGAGATATTAAAAAAAAGAAAAAGAACCTATTGCAGTGCTGATGTTGCTGAAGTGAACACATCAACAGAATTACAAAATGAGTTCATTTCATAGACTAGCTTCACACTAAGAACATAGAAAGGGAGAAACCAAACAGTTTCAAAGATCCCTCAGAAAAAGCCAGTTAATTCCCAACGAACATACCAGGTCTGGCAAGGGAAGTTTTCTGTAGTTTTGATCTAACAAGGCCAGAAGATAGTCTGAACATTTCTGTATGTACAGCTGTGGGGTTCACATACCTCTGCTTTCCCTGTATCTGCGGTATAGGATATATGCAACTGTTGCACTGGCTGGGATCCCGAGGCCCAGTGCTATTTTCTGAACAGTGGACAAACTTGTACAAGAAGTTGGTTCAGTAGACATTTTTCTGCTGTACTCTTACATCCTGAAATAAGCAAATGAGGGAAAAGAAGCTTTCATCACCTTTACGACTGGCAGAGAGGCATGGGAACACATTACAATTCTATTAAAAAGACTACTACTATGAAAACAATAGCACCAAGCCTCAACTTCTGTGGGATGCAGCAAAGGCAGTTCTAAGAGGAAAGTATATAGCAATCCAGGCATATTTAAAGAAGGAAGAACAATCTCAAATGAATAGTCTAAATTGACAATTATTGAAACTGGAAAAAGAACAATAAATGAAGCCCAAAGTCAGTAGGAGGAGGAACATAATAAAGATCAGAGAAGAAATAAATAGAGAAGAAAAAAACAATAGGAAAAAAAAATCAGTGAAACCAAGAGCTGGTTCATTGAGAAAATAAAATAGATAAACCTCTAGCCAGACTTATTAAGACAAAAAGAGAAACTGCATACATGAACAGAATCAGAAATGAGAAAGGAAAAATCACGATGGACACCACAGAAAGACAAATTATTATTAGAGAATACTATGAAAATCTATATGCTAACAAACTGTACAACCTAGCAGAATGGACAACTTTCTAGAAAAACACAACCTTCCAAGAGTGACCAAGGAAGAAACAGAAAATCTAAATAGACCAATTACCAGCAATGAAATTGAATTGGTAATCAAAAAACTACCCAAGAACAAAACTCCTGGACCAGATGGATTCACTGCAGAATTTTATCACACATTTAGAGAAGACATAATACTCATTCTCCTTAAAAGTTTTCCAAAAAATAGAAGAGGAGGGAATACTTCCAAACTCATTCCATGAAGCCAGCATCACTCTAATACCAAAACCAGGCAAAGACATCACAAAAAAAGAAAACTACACACCAATATCCCTGATGAACACAGATGCAAAAATACTAAACAAAATATTAGCAAACCGAATTCAAAAATACATCAGGAGAATCATACACCATGATCAAGTAGGATTCATCATTTGAAAATCCATCAACATCATCCACCACCACAACAAAAAGAAGGACAAAAATCACAGGATCATCTCCATAGATGCTGAAAAAGCATTCGACAAAATTCAACATCCATTCATGACAAAAACTCTCAACAAAATGGGTATAGAGGGCACATACCTCAACATAATAAAGGCCATATATACGACAAACCCACAGCCAACATTATACTTAACAGCAAGAAACTGAAAGCTTTTCCCCTAAGATTGGGAACAAGACAAGGATGCCCACTCTCTCCATTTTTATTCAACATACTTCTACAGGTTCTAGGCAAGGCAATCAGACAACACAAAGAAATAAAAGGCATCCAGATTGGTAAGGAAGAAGTCAAAAACTGTCCCTGTTTGCAGATGACATGATATTGTATATAAAAAACTCTAAAGGATCTATGCGAAAACTACTGGATCTAATATCTGAATTCAGCAAACTTGCGGGATACAAAATTACTATATAGAAATCTGTTGCATTCCTATACACTAATGATGAACTAGCAGAAAGAGAAATCAGGAAAACAATTCCATTCACAGTTGCATCAAAAAGAATAAAATACCTAGAAATAAACTTAACCAAGGAAGTGAAAGACATGTACCATGAAAACTACAAGATACTCTTCAGAGAAATTAAAGAGGACACTAACAAATGGAAATTCATACCATGCTTTTGGGTAGGAAGAATTAATATTGTCAAAATGGACATCCTATCTAAAGCAATCCACAGATTCAATGCAATCCCTATCAAAATACTGACAGCACTCTTCAACAAACTAGAGAAAATCATTCTAAAATTTATATGAAACCACAAAAGACCCCGAATAGCCAAAGCAATCCTGAGAAGGAAGAATAAAGCAGGGGGCGGGGGGGTCTCACTTCTCAACTTCAAGCTCTACTACAAAGCCACAGCAATCAAGACAATTTGGTACTGGCACAAGAACAGACCCACAGACCAGGGGAACAGAATAGAGAGTCCAGATATTAACCCAAGCATTTATGGTCAATTAATACATGATGAAGGAGCCATGGATATACAATGGGGAAATGACAGCCTCTTCAACAGCTGGTGTTGGCAAAACTGGACAGCTACATGTAAGAGAATGAAACTGGATCACTGTCTAACCCCATACACAAAAGTAAACTCAAAATGGACCAAAGACCTGAATATAAGTCATTAAACCATAAAACTCTTAGAAAAAAACATAGGCAAAAATTTCTTGGAAATAAACATGAGCAACTTCTTCATGAACATATCTCCCTGGGCAAGGGAAACAAAAGCAAAAATGAACAAGTGGGACTATATCAAGCTGAAAAGCTTCTGTACAGTAAAGGACACCATCAATAAAACAAAAAGGCATCCTACAGTATGGGAGAATATATTCATAAATGATATAACCGATAAAGGGTTGACATCCAAAATATATAAACAGCTCACGCACCTCAACAAACAAGAAGCAAATAATCCAATTAAAAAATGGGCAGAGGATTTGAACAGATGCTTCTCCAAAGAAGAAATTCAGATGGGGTGGATGAAAGATGGCAGCATGAATGATGAGACAGAGGCTTCCTCCTAAAACCGCATATAGTATGCAAATATAATTAATACAACTAATCCTGAAAGAGCAACAGGAAAGAGGACTGCACCAGACTGCATACACCTGGAGAAAAGAGTAGACATCATGGAACAGGGTAATGTACCAAAGTTGTGGCCTTGCAGGACCCAAACCCCTCCCCCACCCCAGCTCACTGGCAGGAGGAAGAGAAACAGAGTAGGGAGGGAGTGGAGGCCTGGGACTGCTGAACCTCTAACTCTGGAGATCTGCTCTGGGAGCACAAACCTACATTTCATGGTGCCTGCATTGTACTCAGGATTAGGGGGCTGGAAAGCTAAGACAGGCCGAATTCCTGGAGAGACTGAGACTCCAGTCACTTGTGGAAAGCAGGAATCAATATCTGGCTGCTCTGGAACAAAAGAAAGGCGGGCAGTCTGAGAGACTTCCTAACAAGGAAACCCTTAGCAAGAGGGCTGCTAAAGGGACAAGGACTGCACAGAGCTTACTGCTCAGCAGAAAGGACAGGTAGACAAAATTGTCCAGGTGCACTCTGCCCAGCAGGTTGGGAGCTTTCACGATTTTCAGGTTCTCCAGCTCCCTGGCTGGCAACACAGCTCCAGGGACCCCCTCCATGATATGCAGCCTACTAAGCCTTTCTCTCGGCCAGCCCCACCTGGCTCGCAAACCAGCAAACCCTACCCTGGCATTAGGCCAGCCAGAGGGAAGATCTGTGTACAGCACCTTCAAACGCAAAGCACAGAGGCTTGCACTTGTGTGCTCAGCCCACTGGTTCAGGCAGTGGAGACATGCACAGAAGCCGGGAAGCAGGAAACAGCTCTTTCCTCCCCTGAGGCACCAATACCACTCCCCTGGAACCCCGACATTGCTTCAGGGGCTGAGCAGCTCCAGGGAGTAGAGCTTCTGGGCACTAGAGGGTGCCATAAACAAATATGAAATGCCAAAGGAACCTGGTTCAAAGTAAAATTATTAATACAACTTCTGAAAAAGATTTCAATGACATTGACCTCATGAATCTTCCAGAAAAGGAGTTCAAAATAAAAATCATTAACATGCTCATGGAGGTATGGAAAGATATTCAAGAACTCAAGAATGAATTCCGGTCAGAGATCCAATTGTTGTAGAGCACAATGGAGGGTATTAAAAGCAGATTAGATATGGTAGAGGAAATGATAAATGAAATAGAAACAAGAGAAGAGGAATACAAAGAAGCTGAGGCACAGAGAGAAAAAAGGATCTCTAAGAATGTAAGAATATTGAGAGAACTGTGTGACCAATCCAAACAGAACAATATTCATATTATAGGGGTACCAGAAGAAAAAGAGATAGAAAAAGGGATAGAAAGTGTCTTTGAGGAGGTAATTTCTGAAAACTTCCCCAATCTGGGGAAGGACATAGTCTCTCAGGCCATGGAGATGCACAGATCTCCCAACACAAGGGATCCAAGGAAGATGAGGCACCAATACCACATACAATAATGAAAATGGCAAAGATCAAGGATAAGGACAGACTATTAAAGGCAGCCAGGGAGAGAAATAAGATCACATACAAAGGAAAGCCCATTAGGCTATCATCAGACTTCTAGGCAGAAACCTTACAGGCCAGAAAGGACTGGAATGATGTATTTAATGCAATGAAGCAGAAGGGCCTTGAGCCAAGATTACCTTATCTGGCAAGATTATCATTTAAATTTGAAGGAGGGATTAAACAATTTTCAGATAAGCAAAAGCTGAGAGAATTTACCTCCCACAAACCATCTCTACAGTCTATTTTGGAGGGACTGCTATAGATGGAAGTGTTCCTAAGGTTTAATAGCTGTCACCGTACATAATAAAACCACAGTAAAGAAAGTAGAACAGCTAATTACTTAGCAAATGCAAAATTAAATTAACTATCCCCAAAGTCAATCAAGGGATAGACAGAGTACAGAATATGATGCCTAATATATAAAGAATGAAGGAGGAAGAAAAAGGAGGAGAGAGAGAGAGAAAAAAAGAACCTTTAGAGTGTGTTTGTAATAGCATATAAAGTGAGTTAAGTTAGACTCTTAGATAGTAAGGAAGTTAACCTTGAACGTTTGGTAACCACGAATCTAAAGCCTGCAATGGCAATAAGTACATACCTATCGATAATCACCCTAAATGTAAATGGTCTGAATGCACCAATCAAAAGACACAGAGTCACTGAATGGATAAAACAACAAGACCCATCTATAAGCTGCCAATAAGAGACTCACCTTAAACCCAATGACATACACAGACTAAAAGTGAAGAGATGGAAAAAGATATTTCATACAACTAGTAGGGAGAAAAAAGCAGGAGTTGAAGTACTTGTATCAGACAAAACAGACTTCAAAACAAAGAAAGTCACAAGAGACAAAGAAAGACATTACATAATGATAAAAGGGTCAATCCAACAAGAAGATATAACTATTATAAATATCTATGTGAACAACACAGGAGCACCTACATATATGAAACAAATAGTAACAGAATTAAAAGGGGAAGTAGAATGCAATGCATTCATTCTAGACTTCAACACTCCACTAACAAAGAAAATAAGTAAGGAGACAGAGGCACTGAAAAACACATTAGAACAGATGGACCTAAAAGACATCTGCAGAACTCTAAACCCCAAAGCAGCAGAATACACATTCTTGTCAAGTGCACATGGAACATTTTCAAGAATATATTATATACTAGACCACAAAAAGAGGCTCTGTAAATTCAAGAAGATTGAAATTGTACCAACCAGTTTATCAGACCACAAAGGTATGAAACTAGAAATAAATTACTCAAGGTAAATGAAAAAGCCCACAAAAACATGGAGGCTTAATAACATGCCCCTAAATAATCAATGGATCAATGACCAAATAAAAACAGAGATCAAGCAATATGTGGAGACAAATGACAACAGTAATTCAACACCACAAAATCTGTGGGATGCAGCGAAGGCCGTGCTAAGAGGAAAGTATACTGCAATACAGGCCTACCTCAGGAAAGAAGAACAATCCCATATGAGCAGTCTAAACTCACAATTAATGAAACTAGAAAAAAGAGGAACAAATAAGGCCTGAAGTCAGTAGAAGGAGGGACATAATAAAGATGAGAGCAGAAATAAATAAAATCAAGAAGACTAAAACAATAGAAAGAATCAATGAAAGCAAGAGCTGGTTCTTCAAGAAAATAAACAAAATAGATAAACCCCTAGCCAGACTTATCAAGAAAAAAAGAGTCTACCCACATAAACAAGAAAGGAAAACTCACTATGGACACCACAGAAATACAAAGAATTATGAGAGAATACTAGGAAAAATTATACGCTAACAAACTGGATAACCTAGAAGAAATGGACAACTTTCAAGAAAAATACAACTTTCCAAGGTTGAGCCAGAAAAAAACAGAAAATCTGAACAGACCAATTACCAGCAACGAAATTCTTTGGTAATCAAAAACCTTCCAAAGAACAAAATGCCTGGACCAGATGACTTCACGGCTGAATTTTATCAAAAATTTAGTGAAGATCTAATACCCATCCTCCTTAAAGGTTTCCAAAGAGTAGAAGAAGAGGGAATACTTCCAAACTCATTCTATGAGGCCAGCATCACTCTAATACCAAAACCAGGCAAAGACACCACAAAAAAAGAAAATTACAGACCAATATCCCTGATGAACATAGATGCAAAAATACTCAACAAAATATTAGCACACTGAATTCAAAAATACATCAAAAAGAATATCCATCATGATTAAGTAGATATTCAAGGGATGCAAGGATGGTACAACATTTGAAAATCCATCAACATTATCCACCACTTCAAGAAAAAGAAGGACAAAAAACACAGGATCATCTCCATAGATGCTGAAAAAGCATCTGACAAAATTCAACATCCATTCATGATAAAAACTCTCAACAAAATGGGTATAGAGGGCACGTACCTCAACATAATAAATGCCATATATGACAAACCAACAGCCAACATTATACTTAACAGCAAGAGCTGAAAGCTTTTCCCCCAAGATCGGGAACAAGACAAGGATGCCCACTCCCCCCCACTTCTATTCAACATAGTACTGGAGGTCCTAGCCATGGAATCAGACAACACAAAGAAATAGAAGGTGCACAGATTGGCAAGGAAGAAGTTAAACTGTCCTTATTTGCAGATGACATGATATTGTACATAAAAAACCCTACAGTATCCACTCCAAAACTACTAGCAAAGTTGCAGGATACCTAATTAATACACACAGAAACCTGTGGCATTCCTATACACTAACAATGAAGTAGCAGAGAGAGAAATCAGGAAAACAATATCATTCACAGTTGCATTGAAAAGAATAAAATACCTAGGAATAAACCTAACCAAGGAAGTGAAAGAACTATACCCTGAAAGCTACAAGACACTCTTAAGAGAAATTAAAGAAGATACCAATAAATGGAAACTCATCCCATGCTCATGGAAAGTAAGAATTAATATTGTCAAAACGGCCATCCTGCCTAAAACAATCTACAGATTCAATGCAATTCCTATCAAAATACTACAGCATTATTCAACGAACTAGAGAAAATCATTCTAAAATTTAGCCAAAGCAATACTGAGAAGGAAGAATAATGCTGGGGGAATTATGCTCCCCAACTTCAAGCTCTACTACAAAGCCACAGTAATCAAGACAATTTTGTACTGGCACAAGAACAGACCCATAGACCAATAGAACAGATTAGAGAGCCCAGATATAAACCCAACCATATATGGTCAATTAATATATGATAAAGTAGCCATGGTCATACAATGGGGAAATGACAGCTTCTTCAAGAGCTGGTGTTGGCAAAACTGGACTGCTACACACAAGAGAATGAAACTGGAATATTGTTTAACCCCATACACAAAAGTAAACTGGAAATGGATCAAAGACCTGAATGTAAGTCATGAACCATAAAATTCTTAGAGGACAACATAGGCAAAAATCTGAATATAAATATGAGCACCTTCTTCCTGAACGCATCTCCTCGAGCAAGGGAAACAAAAGCAAAAATGAGCACATGGGAGTACATCAAACTAAAAAGCTTCTGTACAGCAAAGGATACCATCAACAGAACAAAAAGGCATCCTCCAGTATGGGAGAATATATCTGTAAATGACGTATTTGACAAGAGGTTATCATCCAAAATATATAAAGAACTTAAATGCCTTAACACCCAAAAAGCAAATAACATGATTATAAAACATGCACAGGATATGAAGAGACAGTTCTCCAAAGAAGACATTCAGATGGCCAACAGACACATGAATAGATCCACATCACTAATCATCAGGGAAATGCAAATTAAAACCACAATGACATATCACCTCACACCAGTAAGGATGGCCAGCATCAAAAAGACGAAGAACAACAAATGCTGGCGAGGATGCTGAGAAAGGGGAACTCTCCTACACTGCTGGTGGGAATGTAAGCTAGTTCAACCATTGTGGAAAGCAATATGGAGGTTCATCAAAAAATTAAAAATAGAAATACCATTTGACCCGGGAATCGCACTCCTAGGAATTTACCCAAAGAATACAACTTCTCAGATTCAAAAAGACATATGCACCACTATGTTTATTGCAGTACTTTTTACAATAGCCAAGATATGGAAGCAACCTAAGTGTCTATCAGTAGATGAATGGATAAAGAAGAGGTGGTACATATACACAATCGAATACTATTCAGCCATAAGAAACAAAGAAATCCTAGCATTTGCAACAACATGTATGGAGCTGGAGGATATTATGCTCAGTGAAATAAGCCAGGCAGAGAAAGACAAGTGCCAAATGATTTTCTTCATTTGTGGAGTATATCAATGAAGGAAAACTGAAGGAACAAAATAGCAGCAGACTCAGAGACTCCAAGAAGGAACTAGTGATTACCAAAGGGGAGGGGTGTGGGAGGGCAGAAGAAGGGGATTGAGGGGTATTATGTTTAGTATACATGGTGTGGGGTATAATGGGGAGAACAGTGTAGCACAGAGAAGGCACATAGTGGATCTGTGGCATCTTACTACACTGATGGACAGTGACTGCATTGGGGTATGGGTGGGGGAACTTGATAATACGGGTAAATGTAGTAACCACATTTTTTTTCCATGTGAAACCTTCATAAGAGTGTATATCAATACCTTAATAAAAAAAATTAAAAAATAAAACAAAAAAAGAGAAGAAATTCAGATGGCCAATAGGCACATGAAAAGATGCTCCATATCGCTAATCATCAGAGAAATGCAAATTAGAACCACAATGAAATATCACCTGACATCGGTTAGGATGGCCAACATCCAAAAGACAGACAACAACAAATGTTGGTGAGTATGTGGAGAAAGGGGAACCCTCCTACACTGCTGGTGGGAATGTAAATTAGTTCAAACTTTGTGGAAAGCAGCATGGAGGTTCCTCAAAAACTAAAAATAGAAATACCATTTGACCCAGGAATTCCACTCCTTGGAATTTACCCAAAGAAATCTAGATCCCTTATTCAAAAAGATGTATGCACCCCTCTGTTTATCACAGCATTATTTGCAATAGCTAAGACATGGAAGCAACCCAAGTGTCCATCAGTAGATGAAGGGATGAAGAAGAGGTGGTATATATACACAATGGAACATTATTCAGCCATAAGAAGAAAACATAAGAAGAAATCCTACCATTTCCAACAACACAGATGGAGCTAGAGCGTATTATGCTCAGTGAAATAAGCCAGGCAGAGAAAGACAAGTATCAAATTATTTCACTCATCTGGAGTATAAGAACAAAGAAAAAACTGAAGGAACAAAACAGCAGCAGACTCACAGAACCCAAGAATGGACTAACAGTTACCAAAGGGGAAGGGACTGGGGAGGATGGGTGGGAAGGGAGGGATAAGGGAGAAAAAGGGGCATTACGTGTAGCACACATAATGTAGGGGGGTGGGCACTGGGAAAGCCGTACAACACAAAGAAAACAAGTATGTGGTGGGGACTTGGTAATGGGGGAAGTCTAGTAACCATAATGTTGCTCATCTAATTGTAAATTAATACCACCAAAAAAAAAGGCTACTACTGCCTACTTTGCCATTTTGAGAACTTAAGCAGTCTCAAAATTTTCAAATAATAGGTTTCAGGGCATTTTTAAAGAGTTAGCTAACCTAAGTCCTAAACAGAAGCATACTTCATCCCCCTCAAGAACTATACATTGCTTGTAGTTTTATAAAAGACAAAGGAACAAAACATTATTAAATGAATCAAATATTTTAAAAACATATATTTAGATTTCATATCAAACTACTTAAAATTCCTTGTCTGTGTCCTATTCTTCCAAGCCTTCCAGTTGCTATTGTCCCTGCAAGGAATGGCTTTCCAGGTCTAATTTTGGAATTTGCTACTTTGACTTCTCTTCCTTCTTTTATTTACTGTCTGTACTCCTGATTTCTATTTATTCCTCAACTTACAGTGAACAGAAGTTCTGCTCTGCTCCTTCACCAGAACTATAGCTTTCCAGATAATCAGCCTAGATGGTACATATAAGCCTTATGTAATCTTACCTCTGTGCCTCTGGTTTCTCCTGTTTTACTGCAGGGGCCTTCGGAGTTTTGGACTTGTCTTCCGAAGGCCTCTATCCACTGTAGCTGTCACTCTGCCCTGTTTGGACAATTTCATCCACACCTGCAGTAGCAACTATACCTATACGCTAATGACTCAACAACACTGCACCTGGATTGATTCTGAAGCTCATCAAATCTCATTTAGACCATTGCAATGGCCTTCTCACTACTAGTCTCTGACAACTGTATCTTCATTTTGTTGCCAAGCAAATCTTAACATGTCCCTCACTATATTTCCATATTTCATATTCTTTCCCATCCTCCCAATTATTTCATTCCTTCTCTTCTCAAACCTCTAGTGCTTCCTTCTCCATCCTATTGATGTCCTTGCTTTCTATTCCACTGAGAAAGTAGAGCATTCAGATAAAAAAATTAACAAACTTCTATTACATTTACCCAGCAATATCCTATCTTCTCACTTGTGGCCCTGGATGAACTGTCTCTGCTCCTAGTGTTAGAGTAGGTAGTTATCTAGACACAAACCGGGTGAGGAAGGGAGACTTAGGCTGGTGTTTACTTTGGCTAGATGCTTGCTTACATTCTACACTGTTGAAAGTTTCTCTTAAGAAAAGTTGGAAATAATACAATGGAAATAGGGATAACTATAATACTGAATACTAGCTTGTGTTTGACTTTATTACTTCAAATTGATTTTGAGAAGGAGACTAAAGCAAGGTCACAGCTCCTAAGGGTAGCTGGGTAAAGGAAAGAAATGTGAATTATTTCATGGTGACAAATGTACCTAGAAAATGTTTTTTAATAAAACCCAGCTTCGAAGTTTCTTCACATTTGTATTAAAACAGTTGCTAACAACTGACATGTATAACTAAGGCTTACTTTTATATTATCATTAAAAAACATAGGTAGGAGTCAAGTCACATTGTGAGTTCCATTCAGTTAAGGGTCTTTCATTCCAGTGTCTCCTAATAACCAGAACCTAGAAAGTACATAAAACATGGTGACAGGCTTGTTGAATTGAAGCAGTTTATTCAATTTTCTTATCCTTGCTACATTTGTTTTTAAACCAGTGAGTGAAAAAAGCCTCAACCCATTTCTCTCAAGCTGAGAAGAAAGTCTAAAAATGTAGACTTTGACGTGGGAGTCTTGTCAAAACCCACAATGCTTTAAGAAGGAGGAAAACTGGAAAAACAAAAAATCCAACTTATTCTGACTACTATGAATAGTCATCCTTTGAGAGATAAAGAAAAAGTTGGGGAAAATGAAATGCAAACTGATAAAATGATGGTGGTTCTCTCAAAAAGGACCGGTGGAAGAGCCCACGCTCGCTTGGGTAAACCCTCCCGCCCCGTCTCGGTCATGGCTTAACCCCGCGACCAGAGCATTCTTTCGGATACGGTTACCAGCCCCTGGGGTGAAGCTGCCCCCCAGAGCTGCGCCCCACCACCCGGGGACCTACATTTCCGCCTCCCTGTCGCGGGGGTGCCCCCGGCCCAGCCTCTCCCGCTCCCCAAACCTCTTCTCCGGGTCCCGCCTTTACCGTTCCCAGTCGGCCGTCCCGCGCTCAGCGCCCCACCTTACCCCTGCCGTCTCGGCCACCTTCCATTCGTACGGAAGTCGGAGCCCCTCCCGCCTCGCTCCTTCCGCCGCGTGCCCGCCCCCGCAGCCCGCCCGCACCAATCACCACCCGGCCGGCAGTCAGACCACTCGCCTTTCCCGCCACAACCAATCCTAACCGCGGGCTGCCCTTGAGAGACCGCGCTGCGGGGTGCTGATTCCCCATTACCCGGATGGAATTCGAAGCCTCCACCATGCCAGCCAATAGGATCCAGGGAAATCAGACACTGTTAATTGACATTGCACCTGCTGAGAATTAACAGCCAATTAGAGGCTTCACTGAGTCCCGCCTCTAGGCCAATTAGCGAGGAAGCTTCCTCCTCCCACGCCATGAGAAATCAGAGCCCCCGACAAAGGGACCAAGGTGCTGGAGGAGTGATTGAATCATTAGTGCGTATCACCGTTCGCACAAAATTAGGGACTTCCTACAAAACCAGTGTCATTCCACAACTCAGCGACTATTGAGAAAACAGCCTCATGATGGGCAATGCTTTATCACTTGTTTCCTCTGCAATCTTTGCCTCGATCGGTCTTCATACTGTGACAGGGACTCAGGAGCTAGGGAAAACATTTTTGGGGGGAGAAAACAAAACAAAAAATAGGCTCCGTGGAGACGGAGAGACCGGGGAGGAGCTGCGCAGCGGAGAGCAAGGACCCACTCTATTTCTCCGTCGAGGAATAAGCAGACGTGACGAGGGCCGCATGGCAGGAGAGACGGAGAGGGACCCGAGTTCCGTGCACACCGTGGTAAGGGAGCTTCGGGTCGTGCGGGTGTCAGGGGCCCGCCCTTCCCTAGGGACTGGGGGAAGCGGGTCGGGCGACTGGCGCGAAGTCCCCAAGGAGGACGTTTCTTTGGGAAACGGGGAAAGGTGAAAGGAGGTGGGTGGCTGCAGGCGACGGTTGGCTTTTTAAGAGAGCGTTCCAGCCGCCGTCTGGGTCCCTGGACCGTTAAAGACGATTGGGCTCTGCGTGGAGGGGAGCGTTACGTGCACCCGGCTCCATACCGCGCCTCGCTGTAGGGACTCACTTGGGTAAGGGGTTGGGCGCTTATTTTAAGAGATCGTTCGTGCTAGCTTCTATTACAATGACTGGCACAGGATAAGCACTCAGTGAATGTTGAATGAATCCAAGATTGTATTTTTGGTCAACTAAAGAGATACCTTTGGGTCTCAGTTTTTCGTTTTTTATTAATTTTTAAAATATGCATGTTTTTAATAAGTCATACATGCCCATTCTACAAAATGCAAAAAGATAAAAGGTTGTTAAAGTGAATGGTAACTCGTTTCCCTCAGAGTCAGCCAATTTTACCAGATTCTTGAGACTTTTTCACAAGATATTCTATAATAAACATGCATATATATATATATTTTTTTTACACAGTTGACTGCTTGTTACATAATTTTACAGTTTCCTGTCTTACAGCCTAGATACCTTACCATAGCAAAATGTATATCTGCCTCATACGTTTCATAGCAGCTTGAGTATTAAGATATATTCAACCAATCCTTTAACATTGTATTGATATCCAAGTACCCTTCCTAAGATTTTTCTCATTTTCATTCCACCAGCAATTTTTGAAAAGTATTGTATTGCCAAAATGCCTTCCACAGAAATTTGACCAATTTTCTCTCTCATCAGCAATGTATGAAAAGGACCTGTGTGTTATACAGTGTTATCAAACTTTATTTTTTGATAATCTCATAAGATAAATGGTGTCTGATTGTAATTTTAATTTCTTCTATTATAAGTAAGGCTGAGCATCTTTTAATATATTTAAGTGGAAGTTCATATTTTTATTGTTTATTAGGGCTTAATATTTGCCCTTTGTTCATATATAAATTGAAAGTAGTTTTTCCTTTTCTCAGTTTGCCCTAGATCTTTTTGCTTTACTATTTGCTATGCAAATGAATATTTTTTCATTTTATGTAGTTGAATTTGTCAACCTTTTCCTTGATAACTTGAGTTTTCTATTTTATCATATTTAGACTCCTACTACCTAAGATTATTAAATTGTTTACTTTTATAGTGGCTTTTTGTATGTGCAAATATTTGCTTCACCTGGAATTAATTTTGGTGTTAAAGTGTGAGGTAGAGATCCAACTTAATTTTTTTTTTTCAGACAGGATCAGACATTTATGAAACAAGTGAATATTACAACTTAATTTTGCTTTATCCAGGCCTACTTACTGAATAGCCCACATTTCCTCCATTGTTTTTGAATGCTGCCTTTATAAGACCAAACTGCCATATGTATTTGGTTCTCTTTCTGGCTTTTTCATTCCATTGATCTCTTTATTCATACTGTTAAAATTGTTCATTTTAAAAGAAAAAATAAAGAACACAACATAAAAAAAATTGTACAGTTTTTTACCACAATTTTAAAAATTGATGTACAGTATACATACAGAAAAATGCACAAGTGAAAAGTATACATCTTGATGAATTTTCAAAAATCTAACACATTTATGTAACACCCAGATCAAGACACAGAACATCACTAGCATGTCCAGTGTTGCTCTCATATTCCTTCCCTGTCATTACTCCTCTCAAGGGTAAACCTTTCTTCCAACTCCTAATAGCTCAAACTAGTTTTGTCTGTTTTTGTTTTTCATACAAGGAGAATCATGAAGTATATTCTCTTTTGTGCCTGGCTTCTTTTGTTTAACATATTTTTGTAAGATTCAGCCATATTTTTGTGTGTGGTTTTAGTTAATTCATTCTCATTACTGTGTAGTATTGTGGGGATATATCACAATTTACTTTTTGATTATACTGTTAATGTTATTTTGATTAGAATCACCTAGTTTTAGATTACCTAAGGCAGAATTATTGTATTTATGATATAGAATCTTCCTGTATACATGTTTAAGTCACTGATGGCACATCAGTAGCATTTTATAGTTTTTGTCATAGAAAATTTATATATTTCTCATTAAGATTATTCCTAGGAATTTGAGTACCTTGATTGCTATAGTTTTATCTTTAAAAAGATAAAAGAGTAGTCAGACCCAAGGAAGAATATCCACTGTTGCTATAAAAAACACAGGCCTACTTTATGGGCCCATCTTCCAGCTCCAATGGAAGATGGTGGGCAAAAAAGAGGAAATGAAGTGGAAGTCCAGAAAGAGGGATTAAGAATTAAAGATTATACCTCAGATGGAATTTCTTAGGGTGCCAAAAAGCCAGGTGTAATCACTTTTCCCAGAAATTTTTCAGAGGATTGACTTGTACTTGGCTTGGTAGGGAGGTTGGGGACTAGAAGGAATAACTTTAGGTGAGATGATTCCAAACTCACTCTCAAATCACTGTGTATTTGGGATTTGTCATCTCATTCCTCTTCAGGAGCCCAAATCAGGATCGAAAGATTGAGTTGTGAGAGGCCAGGATTGCGGGAATTGAGATTTTTTTATTCTAATTTCCAGTTGTGAAGAGTCTGTTCTCTTTCTCTTGCAGGGTGTTCTGGGAGTAGGTGAAACTAGTTAACATAAGGCCTCAGCTGCCCAGAGAGCTCAGTGATCGGTGTTCCCACTTAATAAAAAAAGCAGGAAAATCTTACTACACTGAAGGTCAGTGACTGCAATGGAGTATGGGGGGGGACTCGAGAATATGGGTGAATGTAGTAACCACATTGTTTTTCTTGTGAAACCTTCATAAGAGGTTTCACATAAGCCTTATCATGATACCTTAAAAAAAAAAAAACAGGAAAGTAGACTTTCACTGGAGGGCTGGGCAGTCCAGGGTTCAAACATAGTAGTCTGGTTCCAAGGCCTTGGCTGCTCAGAATTCCCTTTCTGGACAACATGCAGTCTATTCAAACTACATTCAGCCATCCGAGTTTTTGGGAACCAGCCCTCATATCTCCCTTTGCCTATTATAGGAGTTACCCTTCTCCCCCCCATTACTCAAGGCTTTTCACCAGAAACCAGCAACTGGGAGTATAGGCCTCAGTATCAGCTTTAATGCTGGTGCTACTGTTAAATCTTTAGGTTAGATTGGTGAATTGGGGCAGGTGTCCTAGGAGAGGGATTCTCCTCAGCTTCTCTGGCCACCACCACACAGCTCTACATCTTCCTTCTTAATTCCCCTTACAAAGAAGTTTGGGGGAAGAGGACTCAGGAGTCCCTGGTGTCAAATGCCCTCTAGCTGAATCACCACCATGCTCACTTCTCAGAGCAAAAGTCCCATGCAAAGTCTCCTGCCTCTCCCTGGGATGTGGATGCTGGAGGAAAAGGGATGGGGAAGTGAGAACCTCAAAGCAATATTGTGTTTTTCACAGGGCTTGTCCTGTCACCAGCCCTTACCTGTGCTAACATCTGCTTGCACTATAGTCCTTCCCAGCCTCTTCTCCTTGCCTCTAATTGGTCCTGGGGAGACTAATGCTCATCTTTCCCCTTGCCAACTGATGCTTCTCACAGCAGAGGTTCTTAACCTGCATTCCATAGCTTTAGGATGACTGGACAATGTATAAACATTTTTGTTCATATCTGGGAACAGATATTCTCAGAGGGGCCTGTGACTCAAAAAGTTGAGGATCATTGCCTTGCAGAGCCTTCATCCCTTGAATCAGGGATCCAACACAGCAAAGGAAATAGAGAAATTAGAATATAATGGGGACCAAAATGGGGCGTGCCAAAATGCTGTCAGAGTATCTTTGGGACCAAACTTCTCAGCCTAGGTGAGACCATGTCTGAAATGGAGGAAAGAAGGGGTAGAAGGAGGTCAAAATGGGATAACCCGAGGTAGGTTCTGTCATGCCGAGGTAGGCAGAAGGCAGGAAAATTCCCCTTGAATTGGAACAGCTCATGGGTTGTTCCACCATACTAGAAATTCCTGTAACCTAAGAGGTCATTGAGGTTAGAACCCAGAAAAGAACCCAGGAAATATGAACCCTCCATTTTTAATCATGAGAGGCTCTATTGCTGGAAGTCAGGCATTTCAGTTCAGTCCATCTGAGCCCTGTAATATCTGCCCCTTTCTGATGGTCCCAGGGGCAGAGACAGCAAGGACACTGGGAGAGGGGGCTGAGAAGAAAAAGTAAAACCAACCAACCTACCTCAGCTTCCTGAACCAGGTGCCTTCAAGTTAACCAATGACTGATCCCTGCCTCCCTAAAAGTGTTGTTCAGAGTTGGCGAAGTGGAAGCTGACCCTAGGTTTTCCTTTCTCACAGGTCAGGTTCTGTGAGAGTCCTGGGGAAGGGACTTAGGAGAGGAGCAGGCACTGACTAGAGCAGTGTGGCAGGATGTGAAAGGCATTTGGATTTTGAGCCAGACAGCCCTAAGTTCAAAAGCAGCTCTCCCACTGACTGCTCTGTGTACTTGAGCGAATTACTTGATCTCTTTGACCTTTAGTTCCATCAGTTAAGATGCCCTATCTTATAGGGTTGATCTAAGGATTAAATAAGAAAGCATATATAAAGCCACTGACATAGAATGGGCCCTCAATAACTGTCATTTTCCTTCTCTCTCCACTACTGTCCCGCCCTGGGGAGAGACTCCATTGGATTGCCCCCATGATGTGGGCCATAACAGCGTTACACATGCTCACACACCACCTGCACGTGTCCCTGGTTGCAGTTACACACTGGTACATGCACACATACACATAGCCTGTATACTTGCACCTGAGCTAAGGGCAGCCTTCCCAGGCACGTGCCATAAGGGACTGGCTTATGGATGACTGAACAAGCTGAGGGGGTGTCAGCACAGTACCCTTGTTTCATTAAAGGGCTTCTCGCAGAGAAGGTATTCTGGAGAAGCTGTGCAAGAAGAGTAAGAAGTTGCAGTGGGGGTAAGCCCACAGGTGTTTTCCCTAGGTTGAATGTGCTTCTTGAGGGATACTTTGTCCACCTTGTAGAGACCAGAGTTGTAGTGTCTGGAGCTATGTTGTCCAGGATGGTAGCACTGGCCACATGTGGCTCTTGAGCACTTGAAAAATGGCTAGTGTGACTGAGGAGTGGAATTTTAAATTTATTTGATTTTAATGTAAATGTTAAAAGTGATACTGGAAAAATTCTAATATGTTTGGAACAACTTGAATATGTGAATCTACTTTTTCAACAGTGAATTGTATGAAACCTAAGTACAGATCGGGTATTTCTGGTGAAAATGTAGTGATCAAATTGAGATGTGCTCTAAGCACAAAATGTACACTGGATTTCAAAGATACAGTATGAAAAATAATGTAAAATACTCATTACTATTTTTTATATTAGTAACATGTTGAAATGGTAGTAGTTTGGAATACTGAGTTAATAAAACATAGTATTAAAATTAATTGTGTCTGTTTCTTTTTGCTTTTTTTAAATGTAATACTAGAAAATTTGAGATTACATATGTGATTTGTATTCTGTTTCTCTTGGCCAGCACTGCTCTGGAGATGTTGGGGCAGCAGCATCTTCTGCTCCAGATGCATCACCTGTTCCCCACTGCTTCAGGGGTTTCCCAGAGAAGATTTCTCTGAAGAGCCATGCAGCTTCCACCCTTTTTGCATTGCAAAGTAGGCAACTAGAGTGAGAAACCCTAGCGCCTGATCCCTAAGTCCCAACCTCCTAAGTTCTTGGTGGAAGATTTTGGAGAAGAGGGAAGGGGCTGTGCCCCGGGGAACCTTTCCATCTTATAAACTGGACAGGGGAGGTTGCTGGAAAGCTAAGAGAATTGTATGGGGCAGGGGGAGGGGAGGGTTGGAGGCTCAGGGATACCCTTTTCTACAGATTGTCTTATTCTCCAGCCTTACTCCCCAAACTGCTAAATTCTCATATTCAGTCTGGCTCCACCCTACATTCCCACCTCTGCCCACCGAAGAGCTCACCTGCTGGTGCGGTCCGGCTGCCTCCTTAGAAGCGCCTGCTCCTCTCCCCCGTCAGGGCCAGAGACCACGCAAGGGCGGTGGAAGTGAGCGAGGCAGGCAGTTTCTCCCTCTGCTTTTCACTCCTCCCTTGTTCTTCCAAGCCTAGTCCTGATGTGTTCTGGGTCTTTGACAACTGCAGATTCTTGCTTTTGTTAGTCATTTCTAGCAGTTCATTTCTTACTTTCCCACAAGGACACAGGGATCTGTGACATAGGAATGATAGGAGGTTCCATCAAGGATGAGAAAGAACGGAAGGAGCTGGGTGTCCTAGGTTGGAATTTCTGCAGAGGGATCCATTGGAAGGTGGAGGATCTCTCCTTCTGCAGCTCCAGAGACAGAGTGTACAAGGGAAAGGGCTGAAACTGAACTAGGAAATGAAGTGCTCATTTCTCCAGATTATCTCCTGGTCTCCTTTTCCATAAAGCCTATTGGTCAGGCTGTGTTACATTCAGGTAAGGCCACTGGGATACATGCTCAATGTGCAGGGAGGAAGGGGGAGATCTGACAGAAATGAGGGGTGGAAAAAAACAAGTAAAACTCCAGAGATCACATTTAGCCATGGCTGCTACTGTCTTGGCCTTTTGGCAGCAGGTTTAATGTGACACACAGAGGCAGGTGTTGGAGATTCATGCAGACACAGTGTCAGTGCGTAGCCTGTCCTCCCCATCACACTTTCATATCCTCTTCTCCTTAGCCTGAGGCCCTTGGCCCTAGTTCCTTGCACCTGGGGAGGGGACAGAGCAGAAAAGAAGAGGGAGACCACTTGGTTGAGTAGCAGAGACTCCAAGAAGCAAGTGGCACTTCCCAGCCCCACCTCTGAAATAATCTTACAACTGTGATTGGCAAAAGTTATTAAAGGGTGTAAGTGTGTGTGAACTAACAGACTAGAGTCTTGGTTATGTTTCCTGCTCTGTGTGTGTGTGGCGGGGGCTGCTGGGCTGACTACAAGGTCTACATCTTCAGCTCCTTAATACTCTCAGGGTATGGTTATCTTTTGATGATAATTTTATCCTCAAACTGCAAAACCATGGAGAGGCAGACTCTCTATTGGGAGGCTTCATTAGCTGTTGGCACAGTGTGGGCGGAACGTGTGAGAAGTCCGTGCAGCTTGGGACTAGGTTTTTAGCCCAAGTGGTCTTGGTTCTCTTCCCCTTTGATATCTGAAGCTGGCATGTCTAGGTCCCCAGTGTGGAAGCAGAGGTCAGAAGAGCTTGGCAGTGACCCGGTTACCCCCAGAGTTCTTATCCCCAGACGGCCGAGGTGCCACAAAGTCAGAGGTCATGTGATGTTTGACCTGGCCTTTGCTCTTGCTCCAAAGGGCAATGAGAACAAAGCAGAAGGTCACCGAGGTGAGGAAGGGGAGGAAGCCAACTGCCAGCACCACAGCTATGCCTCTGCTATCCATGAAGAAAGGCTCTGGGATCTGTGGCATGGTGATGTTGGCATCAGAGAGAGTGCCCTTTGCTGGCTCAGTTTGGATTACTTCCAGCCAGGTCCTCAGGGAGTCATTCCCGGCTACATTGCTGACCACACAGACATAGGCCCCTCTATCTTGTAGCTGCACTGAGCGGATCTCCAGCGTCCATTCCCCATGGACCCTTACTCTCCCAGCCCTTCCCAGCCAAGCCCCTTGAGGCCTCATCCAGGAAATGGTGGGGGCTGGGTTTCCATCTCCAGAGCAGGAGAAAACGGCATGCCCCCCCTCCTCTGCTGTGACCCATCGGGGCCCAGACCTTCGGATCAGAGCTGGTTGGCAAGTGAAATGCCCTGGGGGTAGGATATCTGAGAACTCCCTCAGGCTCTTACCCTGGACATGCTGGGGGCCAGCGCAAGCAGGGGGTGATGTGCCAAAGTCCAGGTGGCGGCGGAGCCAGAACAGCCAGAGGAGGCGGCAGTCACAGGTCAGGGGGTTGCCAGACAGCCTCAGGGTGACCAGTTTGTCTGGAGAAGGGAAGGCTGTTTCCTCCAAGGTCTGAAGAGCATTATCTGCCACGTCCAAGAGGTGGAAGGCAGTCAAGCCATGGAAGGCATGGGCAGCGATGGAGGTGAGGCATGCCCCTGACAGACGCAGCTCCTGGAGCTGCACCAGGGAACTGAGCCTTCGTGGTGGGATGGCTGAGATGGGGTTCTGAGATAGATCCAGGACCCTGAGGATGCTCAGGTGGTGCAGAGCCTGGAAGGGCACCGAGCTCAGATTGCAGTGGGTGATGGCCAGGCTGCTGAGATTGAGCCCAACCAGGCTCCCAGACTCCAGAGCCTCCAGAGATGGCCAGTGGTGGATTTCCAGCTCCTTTAACTGCCCAAGGCCCCGGAGCACCCCTGCAGGCAGGCTCCCAATGTCCAGTTTCCGAAGCCTTAAGACCACTAGGGCTGGGAGATGGGCCAGAGCCAGGCCAGGTACTGTGCTGAGGTTACAGCGCTCTAGGGTGAGGGTGCTCAACTTGGCCAGCCCTGCAAAAGCCCCTGGGGCCACAAACACCAGGTGATTGTCCCCAACCTCCAGCTGCTGGAGGCTGCCCAGCTTCCCAAAAGCTCCATCAAGGAAGAGGACAATCTGGTTAAAGCGGAGGTCCAGCAGTGTGAGGGCAGACAGGCCTGAGAAGACCTCAGGCCCCATTACTCGCAGCCGATTGCTCTGCAGCCTCAGAGTGAGCAGGCTTTGTAGTCCATGGAAGGCCCCGGGCTCAAGGGTGGACAGCCGGTTATAGCTGAGGTCCAGTTCTTGGAGCAGGCGCAGGTGGGAGAGCCTTCCCCGCTGAAGCCCCCACAGGTGATTGCCACTTAGGTCCAGGAGCTCAGTGTCCAGTGGGAATCCCCCAGGGACAGCCTCCAGTTGCCGATGGGCACAGAGTACTGCCCGGAGCTGAGAGGTACAATCACACACAGCCGGGCACCTGCCACTGTTCCTTCCAGACAGGAGGAGTAGGAAAAGGAGAGGGGGCCATAGGGGCCAGGCTTGCTTTGGAGCTGTGACCACAGCCATCCCCTCTTCAGTCCTGGAATAGATGATGACAGGGCACTTTTTGGAAAGTGACTTCAGATGATGGTAACTCTGGATTTTCCTGGACCTCCATAAAGGAGAGGTCGAGCTGTCCATCTCAGCACTGCCAGCAGATAGGGTGCAGAACTAGGAGGAATCCTGCTGCACCACCCTCCTGGGGCCTCCTGGGTCTCCTCTTTGGGGAATCTACTTTCCTCCCTTTCCTGCCCCGGGTAACAGGCCAAGTGTTTACTGGAGAAGCTGGAGGGCAGCATCAAGCTGGGCACTACATTTGTCCAGGGCTGGGGGCCGTCCCATTGGAGCTGCACCTCAGCCTAGTCAAGCCTGATTTCTGTGGGGAAAGCTTTATGGGAATGGGACAGGAAACAGCAGGGAAGTAACTCTTGAGTCTCTGAGAGTCTCCCTGTGATGGGTTTTTCACAGGAACACCTCAGGTCCCTCTTCTCTGACACCTGCTCTCCCAGAGCTCCGCTCTGTCCCTCTGTCCCTATCTACCCACCCTCGTTCTCCTATGTTATCTAGGCATATATTTGCCTCAGGCCGAGGGACATCACATCCTTGGCTCCTGACTGGAGAGAGGCCCTTATCTTGACTAAGTCACTCAAGGCTAAGCAACATGCTGACTTTAGCTCTGCCCCCAAGTCTCCACCTACTGGCCCCTGCCCTTCTGCAGCCTGGCTCAGGACCTGTGGCCCTGGGCTAGCAAGATCCAAATCTTCCCAGAATGCCTGTGTGGACAACAGCCAAATGGCACATTAGTCATGGCACAGGATGCAGGGGGCACTTTCATCCCTTCCAAGAACCCCAAGGGCAACCCCTCCACCCATATAAGTGACGTTGGGCTGTGTGAGAGACCCAAGGGATGCCCAAGCTTTGAGTTTTGTTGCTTGGTTCTCAGTCTTAAGCTTATCTTGTAACCCTCCTTTATGGTGTTTTGATTCAAGTTCAGTGTGAATCTGAGAGACATCTCTTGTACCCTTTGGCCTCAGCTGCCTAAGCAATACACAAGAGACACTGTGAGCCAGGGAGGCATAGACAAATGAGGAGAGACAGCACCTAACCAGTCGCTGTGGGTGGGGAGGTAGGGAGACCTTGGCTGGTGCAGCAGATCCCTGGGCATAAGCAGCGTGCACAGCCTGTCAACTTAAAGTGGTTCTCCAGGCACCAGAGGCCTGGCAAAATCTGAAGATGGCGGCTGTGACGACCACTGAGACTGGTTGGGATGGTGGAGGAGAAGGGGTCCCACAGCAGGTGAGAGCCCTCCACTCACCCTGTTCAGTGTCAGCAGGGACCCGAGGGAGGGGAGGTACTGAAACTGACAAGGGATGGCTAAAGGGATAGGGCAAGAGGCAAGTGATGCTCCCTTTGGAGGCAAGCTGCCTGAGTTTCTTTCTGGCTGCAGATCCTGATCACCTTTGGGCTTTCAGACGTCAGGCTGTCTGAGCCCTACAGGGCCAACTTTCTACTACATGCCCCATTTTCTACCACGTGGAACTTAAGAGAGAGAGAGTTTAAGAGATACTGTGATTTCCTCCCCTTTCCTTGCATGCTCCACCCTCCTCTAGGAGGACTCTCTGGTGGCTCTCCTATACACACTTCAGAGCACTGGAGTAGTTGAGAAACTGAAGATCAAAGAGGCCAAAAGAACAGAGGGAGGCAGGACACCATTCTGAGGCTTGAAGATGAGAAAGAGTAGCATGAGGCAAGCAAAGGCTGCTGGCCAGGCCCCTCCTGTCCCTGTCCCAAACTCACAGGTCTCTGCGGCTAAGCATCCTCCAGGAGGGAGATGTCCTGGTCCCCTCATTCCCTCTGTGCCTGTTCTGGCAAGTCCACCTGACATGACAGCCAGCTCTTTATCACTACCGCTGCAATTCCTGCTTATCTTTCTGGCTCTGCATTCGGCAAAAAGGCAGTGAAGCATGTAACCCAGCTTCCCTCCTTCCCACCCCTGTGAGTTCCCTCTTAGTTCCCAGAGTGTACTGGGCCAGGGGCTGGGGGATCTGGAATCATCCTCTTTCTTTAATTTTGGAGTGGCTGATTTAATCACAAATTTCCCTTGCCAATCTCCATGGCTACATGATTGGCTTCACGCCACTTTGCAGGAAGAGAAAGTTTTAAAACCACTTCTTTCTTTAAATGGGGTGGGGTCTGGGGCATTATCCCCTCAAGGAATAGGGAGCTTTCTTCTTCTTATCTGTATGTGACAGTCCAGAGACACATTTGCACCTGGACATCCTTTTTAAAGTTGACCTGACTAAAGCATGGGGACTTGTGTGGTGAGAGGCACTTGAAGGAAAGATTTTCGGAATGTCTACACTGATTGCAGAAAAAACCCTTCCTAAAGGTAGAGGGACCACTTGGGAGATTGAGGGAGGTTGCCCTGGAGTCCTTTGCCACAGGGGCCATCAGGACATTTCAGTTTTCCTGTCAAAGTCCTGTGGGGCCTGGATCAATGGTTGGCTGGGGGAAGGGGACACAACCCCTCTAGCACTGATGGACACCCTGGTCTGGCCTTGCCTCTGAGTATGTGAAGGAGAAGGGCAGCTGCAGTTTCGGATCGGAGGTAGGGGCACTTACCGGAGAAGCTGGAGGGCAGCATCAAGTTGGGCACTGCATTTATCCGGGGCTGGGGGCCGTCCCATTGGAGCTGCACCTCAGCCGGCAGCCTGCACCTCCCCCGTTTGCCTCACTCCCTGCCTGTCTGCTTGCCTGCTGTTGCCACTGTGGCGGCTACTGCCAAGATCAAGGTAGAGAAAAGAGCCAGAAAGCATTTCTCCTTTTTTTTTTAACTCTCTCTCTTTAAAACCCGGCAAGAATGAGTCTGCAGCAACCCCGCTGCTGCAGCAAGCACCACTACAGGATGGCAAGTCGGGGGAGGAAGTTCAGAGGGAGGCTCTGGAGTCCCAGGAGGAGTTAGGAGGTAGAGGCTGCTGGGCCACCTAAAAGGGTCTCTGGGACATCTTGATTCCCCTTTGGGGTGCTCTGGGGCCAAGCACTTCCTTTAGGTTGTCTTTTGGTTCCCCAGATGTGGGGCAATTCTGTGCAACAACTCAGTCTAAGTGTCCCCTGTGGGTATCATCTGTAGGGAAAGTTCTCAGTCCAGAGCATCTGCCCTGGAGCTAAGTTGGAGACTCTGGTGGGGGTTCCTTTGGATAAGCTCCAAGCCTCATTGGGGAACTGCTCAGAGCCAGTGCTAGAATCTTTATGCTCTTGCAATGGATGGATTGCTGGATTGGCAACCTAGGTCTCTCCACACAGGAATGAGACTGGAGGGCAGCATGTAGGTAATCCTATTTAAGGCTCCCATGACCCTCAGACATATCACTTCTGGCCTTTAAAATCATTTTATAAGGAATGGCACAAGTTGGGGTTTATGTTCACCCAACTAAACCCCTCCTCCTACAGGAGCATACTCTCTCCCTACCATCTGCTGTTTATCCCTCAGAAGAGGGCTCACAGCTATTTATAAAGCCAAGAGAAGTTCTGGGGTGGGATCGCAGGTCTCTGCCCTGCTTGTTGGTCTCCTTCTCCCTGCTGGTGCCCAGCCACAGAGCAGTGGGATTACATCTGCCTCTTTTCTCCATGAAAGCAAGGCTGGAAGGCAGGGCCCAGACAGTCCTCTGAGGGTCTGTCCTTGGCCTTTTTGACTGAGCAGTGTCCAGACATTTCTGCGTCTCTCTGGGTTTCTCATGATGGGAGGCAGCTGGGGCTGGGATAGAGTTTGGACCACCCCAGGGGCACCATGGAAGTATTCTGAGGCCCCCTCAGAATTGGGACTCTTCCCTGAGGCCACTAAACTTCTCTGAGCTGTGTCCTCAAGGAAATCAGAGATTGTAAGATTAAATGTGGATCTATAGAACCACATAGTTGCAGGTTGAGTCTGTGAATATGTGTTTCCATCTGTAATGTGGACATGTATCTCTGATCAGATTTGTGCTAACCCCTAAAGTTGATTTTTAAAGTGCACATAAGAGGTTTGAGTTCTAACTCTCTTTGTCTGCCTGTGATGCTCTTGACCTTCATTGTACCCTGTCGCTATACCCAAACCCCATAAAAAATTATCCCCAGCCCTTTACCCCTACCCCATCCTTACCCTCCATAAATCCAGTTTGTTTTTAGGCCCCAGGAAGAGGACAGGGTACCCAACCACTTCCTTGCTGAGCTGGGAGGAAGGGGGAAGGCAGAAAATCTAAAGATCCTGATTCATGTTACACACAAGTCCTTCTGGGCTCCAGAGGCCAGTCTCTGAGCTTGATGCATCTACCTCAGCTGAAGCCCACAGGGAAATGCAATGAGGTATTTCAAAGGCCTATTCTTAGCTTCTGAGCCCAAAGATGAGTTCCATTCATCCAGTGTGTCCCAGATCCTCCTGTTGCCCTAAGGACAACTTGGTCCTCCTAGAGGTCCTTATATCCACCCCAGGCCTCCCAGAAGCTGGGGGTGATGGAGCATGGGAAAGGAGACAGAGCAAAGTGAAGGCAGGAGATGGGGTTCCTCCACCCCAGCCTCTGGCTCGGCCCACTGCCAGGAAAGCTATGGGCAGAAAGCCAGTCTCAGCATTTGCTCACCCCCAAAGACTAGACAGGGACCACCCTCCTGGGGGCACAGGAAAGGAAAAGGCTGAGGGTGAGAGGGGGTCCAGGGAGGTGGCCCAGCAGGCTCTAGGAAGGGGAAAGGAGTCCATCCTCAGTCACTTGGACAGCCCCTCAGGCAACTCAGTTTCAGCGCTGAAGAGTTCCTTGTAGAGTGGGGGAAAAGCATCTTGGACCACGATGGGGTGGAGATGCTGGAAGGTCTGAAGCTTCTCCACATGCTGGCTACACAGACTCTGAAGCTTCCCCTTGGGTGGCAGCTGGAAATGGGTTAACGGGGAAGGAGGGTCAGTACCTCAGCTCTCTCCCCAGAGTAAAGAAGTCCTTTCATCCTTTCTGGGCTACAGCAGACCTCCTTGCTTTCTCCCTATGCACTTGGCACTTGTGGATCAGCCAGATCCCATTGGTCGGGGGAGGAATGCGTTCAGAAAACTGGAAGCAAGTGAGAGCTGATGAAGGACAGGTGACTGTTGACTGAGTGAAACCCAAAATCACATTCCTACTACTCCTAAAATTAACCCTGTTAAAGACTCTCATGGCTTTATGCTCTTATCATAGTGAAATTCTGCAACCCCTTGTGTTATATAGTGTCACATGCGTCTTTGCCCTTGTTGATGCTGTTCCCTTCACATTGAATGCCTTTCCAGTTCTTTGCCTAGCTAATCCTTGCTCATCTTCAAGTACCACCTCCTCCAGGAATATTTCCCTAACTACCCCCACCTGGATTAAAGGCTCTTCCTTTGGGGTTCCTTCTGTGTAGCACTTAAACCCCATTTGAGGAAAAACAATTGAATTTGCCTTACCACAGTAGGTTTAGCTCCTTAAGTAGGGCCTCTCTCTCTCTATCCTCTGTACCTATCATAATGCTTGGCACATGGCAAATGCTCAGTTTGAACCAAACACTTTCTAAGCAGGTACTCAGCACTGCCAGCACTCAGCTGGAGGGGAATGAAAGAGAACCAGGGGCCCACAAGGACGCAGAGGCAGAGAGACCTCACTGAGAAAGGCTGAGCAAACTGTTTATCTTCTGCATTTCCTGTATAACCAAGTGAGGCTTGAATATACCTCTCACCAGCCACCCCTCCCCCCTTATAGCCAGTTTAGTTTCCTAGGAAAAGAGCAGGCAGCATGGGATATCTTGATATCTCTTCACTTCACCCTCTTTTCATTTCTACTGGTTTCCTTTGAGTTTGGGCCATTGCAATAGCTTCATTCGTTCAACAAATATTTGTTGAGAATCTATTCAGCTGTGCACTGTGATGTGCTGTGCTCATATATCAGTGAATAAAAATATCTACCTTTATTAAATGTATATTCTAGTGAGCGAGACAGAAAATAAGCAAATACAGAATATGTAGGAGGATTCCTTTAAAGAACAGCAAAGCAGGGTGAGGGGTAGAGGGCTTTTTGTAATGGGTAGTCAGGGAAAGCCTCTCCAGAATGAAGGGATGGAGCAAGCCATCTGGAAAACTAGAGGAAGAACCTTCCAGGCAGCTGAAACAGCAGGTGCCAAAGCCCTGAGCTACAATTATGTGTTCAAGGAGTAAGGAGCAGGGAGGCCAGTGTTGCTGGGATGGGTGACTGAGGGGGAAGAAGAAGGAGATGAGGTGAGAAGAGAAGTCGGGTCATATCATGAGGCCAGTTGACCACGACAGACTGTAGATGGGCAGGTGCAGGAGGACTGAGACCAGCACTGTGGCTGCTGTAGGACAGACAAGGGTGGAACAGGAGTCCAATTAGGAGGGCTCTCTAGTAGTCCAGTGGGAACTGACTGCTGGGGGAGGGGTGACAGTGGGGAGGTGATATATTCTGAAGGTGGATCCAACCAGATCCACTTTCCAACTGTTCTCGCAATTTCTCCTCCTTCTTTTCTATCCTACCAGATTTGGGCAGAGACTGTTACTTAAGGCATTTCTATATCCTCAGCACCTAGCACTATGCCTGGCATATGGCAAGGGCCTGTTGCTTGACTGATTACATAAATGGTCCCTTTTCACTGGTGCCAAATTAAATTGCCTAAATAATAGCTCTGATGACATCACTCCTCTAGACTTTGAGGCTGCCCATTGTTTAGAAATAAAGCCTTAACTCTTTAATATGACATTGAAGGTCCTCCTCTGATTACTACCTGACCTAATTTTCAAGCTTATCTTCTGCTACTCCCCTGCCCTGATCAATCTATCCCAGCTCCTGATCTTATACTTAAGCCAAAATGTACCATGAGTAAAATACTATGCACTATTTTCTTCCTTATTTTTGCTCATATTGTTCCCTAAGCCTGGAATTCCTCTCCCACTCCCATGAACGTCTGTTAAAATCTGACATATTTCATGGCCTAGTTTATATGTCACCTTCTCTGGGAAGCATTTATGATCTACTCCTTTTACCTCCAAGTTATCTTTAATCCCTGTTCTAAGCCTTCATAATATTTCCCCAATATCTCTTGCTAGAGTAATATATAAGGGTACAGGGATATGGGGGAAAGAGCACTGGGATTAAATGTTGCATTTATCACTTACCAATCATGTAAACTTGGGCAAGTCGCTTTAGTCTCCTTATCACTACAGGGAGATTTGATACCTGTCCTACTAAGTTGTCCTGAGGGTGAGAGAGCACTTCTGTGAGAGCATTTTGTTAATCACATCATTATTATATCATATACCGAATTCTACTCTACACTAGAATTACTGGTGTGAATCTCTTCTTCATACCAGATGAAAATCTTGGTGGAGGCATTTCTCTGTCTTTCCATTCCACAGTGCCTTGTACAAGTGCTGGGGAAGTGTTGGCTTTATGAAACTGAATTATTCCCTAGAGATCCCTCCCATTTCCAGGCTCTTTTACTTTCTGTTGTTACACACACAGAAGTAACTGTTCACTGCCTTAGTTCCCATGCTGTTGCAAGTCCTCTAACACAATTTGCACTGACACACGCCCTCTGCAGGACCCTCACAAGCCCTGATGTCACAGAGCTGGCGCTGGGCCTGACCTCTTCCAAGTCAGACACTGCTCCTACCTTTGCCAGGATGCCTTGGCGCTGAGTCTTGTGGAGATGATGATGGAAGGCCAGCTCCAGGTTGTACTGCAGCTGTTCTACTTTCCTTTTCTCCTGGAGCCCTGGTCGGTCTGAAGGAGGGGACCGGACCACAGCAAGAACAAGAAAGAACATAGATGTTAACTTCCACCAAAAGGTGTACCATTTTGGACATCTATGCTGGATAGAGGTTTTCTTAGTTGAAGTGTGTGTGTGTGTGTGTGTGTGTGTGCACGTGCGTGTGCATGTTTGTTTGATAATGATAAGCTCTGGGACCTTGGGCTTGGGTTGTTGTGTAAAAGGGAAACTGGGGAGAGATGAAAGTGGTAAATACTTCCAGTCTCCCAACTCTAAGCTGACTTCCTTGTATGCACCCTGATATTTCACATAGTCCATGCAGTACTAGGCACTAGGATTCTGCTGTGGGGAAAAAAAGAAACTGGAAGAAAGCTCCCAGCCTTTGGCTAACAATGACCCCAGGTAGGAGATGGCCTTTGTGAAGCCATGGGCACTGGCATCAGGGCCTCTGCAATAGTCTGTAGCTAATTTTAACAGACAAACCACCACCTTTTGCCCTGGCTTCATAAAATAGCCAGACACCATCTTTAAGGTCTTTTTCTAGTTCAGGGGATGTATTTAGGTCTCTACTCATCGGCAAAGCCTGAAGACTGATAACCTTGATCTGCAAACTCAGGTTTAGCAGCTCATCCCACTTTCCCAGTTTCTCCAAATACCTTGCATTCAGCAGGCTCAGCCCAGCCTACTCCATTCTAGCAGGGTGGGTATCCAGAGTCCTGCCATGATGGCACATGGTTTTAAAGTTAATTCACATAGACTGGTTTCTCTCAAGCTTGTTGGCACATTACAGTCACTGGTGGGAGGCTGTTAAAAATCCTGGTGCTCCAGCTGCACCCCAGATCAACAAGTTCAGAGTCTCCGGGACTGGTGCCCAGGTACCAATCACGTTTAGAGCTCCCAGGTGATTCCAGTGCGCGAGCACAGTGGAATCACTGACACGGACTCACAAGCACTAACTTCTCTCGGGGAAGTGTCTCACTTCCTCCCACGCTCGCGTCTTCCTACTTCTTTGACTCCATCTACACTGCTCTTGTCCTTCTCTCAGCTCCTCTGAATCTTAATTTTAAGTCATCTTATTTTATGGCAACACTGGGTTCAGGCTCTTCAGTATCTGTTGCGCACCCACCACCTGCATGCCCTTTACCCAAGCCCAGTGACACTCACTGGCATTAATAAGGACAAGGGCTGTGTAGAGGGCGATCTCATCCTCGGAAAAGTGCAAGGCACTCAGGGAACGGGAGAAGTCAAAGATGGAGCTGATGAGCTCGCTGCAGCCTGGCGGAGTGGAGATGAAAGAGTGAGTGAGGTGGGTGAGGCCACAGGGTGCAAGGACACCCACCCACTTGGTGTTTGGAGCAGAGGTGGCAGTATGCCCTGAGAAGAGGGTACGCTGAGTCTTGAGGCTTTAGAAGGATCTGCCAGAGGACTCCACTCTCTCATTTCCCCTGCCCCTCACCCAAGGCGCGGAACAGCTCCATGCCACCGTATTTGCCTTCAAAAAAGACTGTGTGGTTGTCAGCATTGTAGGCCCGGCACATCCTGACCAGCACCACTTCCATCGCTCCTGGGGAGTGAGGAGAAAAGGTGCAGACACAGCATTAGGCAAAGCCAGGAATCCATCTCTGTTCCCCTCAGTGTCCTGGTTTCTTCAAGCCACCTCCCACCATTCAGCCCTGCCCCGTTCTGTGCCCTGTCTCCCCTCCCCCCAGGCCTGCCCACTGTCCCTGGGCACCTGCTTTGAGTAGCACGATCTGATCATTCTGGCAGAGCTCCATAAAGCCTGAGAGCCTCTTTGCGAACTCCACCACGTACTGAATGGCCTCTGTGAGGTGGTGGGCACAGCGTTCCCACATCTCCCACATGGACTGCAAGGAAGGAGGAGGGGCCCGCTGGAGCTGTTGGTTGACCCCGTGAGCATCCCAAGGCCCTGGAAGCCCAGATTGATAAACTTGCCGGGGTCAATTAAAAAAATACCGGTGCTTTTTGCATATTCTTAGCACAAATGCACACTCAGAGTCAATTCCTGTCATTTGGTGGCACTTATGGAGCATCCATCGGCCACTGGCACTGAGTTAGCTGCTGGGGTAGAATAGAAAACTGTCTAAGATGCAGTTTTGCCTTCGAAGAATTTGCATCTTGTTGCGGCCAAAAGGACATACTGACCCTCCCCAAGAGGACATGCCCAAAGTTCTCCATATCGTAGGGAAGCATAAGTTCAGTGCCAAATACGTGTTTTTAGGTCGAATGGTGTTGTCAGAGTGTGACAGAGGAGAGACCCTCAGCTCTGGACCGTACGGACCTGCGTTTGCCTTTGGCCCCACTACTTTGTCACCTGGAGTAAGCCCATTAACCTCTCTGAGCTCAAGTTTCTTAGTCCATTAAAAATAGAAATAAATGCTAGCCTCATAGGTTGGCTGAGGATAAGTTATATAAAGCTTTTAGTACAGTGCCTGGCAGAGAAGGTGATCACCATTTAACAAATGGTGATCAGGATTCTGATCATTGTTATCACTGACAGAGGAGGAGGACAGCATACTGAGGTCTGGGGGTGGGGGATGTAAGGTGAAGGCTGGGTATATTGTTAACAGGCAGGAGCTAAGGGGAAACTCTCATTCATTTCCTAGGGTGTAGAACCCCCCATACTTAAAAGTGGGCACACACTTGTGTATCTTGATGATACCCTGCCTTGCCCCAGTCACTTGCATGTGCAAGTAGCCAGCTCTGGATTCCCGCAGTGGTGGTGGAATGTACCCCCACCCAGTCTCCTGGCCTCACCTTCCTCTGGTAGCCAGCCACCTCCTCCCGGGAGAAGACGTTGGTGCGCTGACACAAAAGGTCCTGCAGCCGCAGCTGACATGTCTCTCGGTAGGACTTGCAAACGTTCTGCACCAGGTGCTCTAGGGTCAGAGGACGAAGGCACTGGCTTGCTTTCACCCAGCTCCTACCCTGCCCATCCAAATGGCACTCCTCCGTCTGGCCTACCCCTGCTCTGCTTCCCTGCTCAAACCCTTGTCCAGGACCCCTCAACTCTCTTGGGCTCATGTCTGGTTCACATGGCATGCTGACCAGGGCCCCTCTCTTGGAAGCCCCTCCTTCAACCTTCCCCCCACTCCACCTCCCCAGCTGCTCACCTGTCTCTGTCAGGGAGGCATAAGGTGCCCCTGGGGTGCTGTGGAAACTGGGGCTACAGTAGCTGTCTGGTCCCTGTCCTGGTTCCCCAAGCCCAGGATGCCTGGGGCCCTCAAAATGAAGTCCACATCTGACAGGCACCAGCTGGCTGCCTGTGCTATGGAAGCTCTCTGTGCCCTCAGCCTTGCCCCGCTCAGGGCTGTATTCGAGGTGGTATGAGGCCCTGTTGAGCTTGGCCTTGGCCAAGCTGTTGCAGAAGGAGGGCCCGGAGCCTGGGGCTCTCAGGAGACCAGGAGGACAGGCAGAGGCCTCAGGTAGGTCAGGTGAGGAGCCCAGGGGCAGCTGCCCGTCGGGTAGCCCCAAGGGGCAAGTGAGGGCGTCAGCTCCTTGGCCCCCGGCACGTAGGGTCTTGGCCACTTGCTCCTGCCGCTGCTGCTGCAGCTGTTTCTGCACTTCAGCATGCAGGCTGTCCCTTTGCTTCTTGGACATTCGGCCAAACTTGACAGCTGCAAGAGATTCAGGGATCAGCAAGTGTTTGGGCGGGAGGACCGGGTACAGGGCAGAGTCAAGAGGCATTTTGATCATCACAGAATCAGCTTGCTGTTCGCTGCATAGCTGACTCCTGGCAGGGCTTCTCCTTTAGAGGAACCTCCCTTCAGGGGACTTTTGTTCCAGACCCCTCCCTCCTCTCTAGTTTGCTTCAAGCCTCTGTCCAGCCCAGACATTTTGGACGTCTGAGCAAACGCTCCTAGCCTGAAACCAGCTTCTAAAAGTGGCAGAATTCAAGCAACGAGTCTGGACTGAGGATTCTGGTCTCCTGATATTGGGTTTTGGGGGTAGCCGAGTAGGGGGCCTCCATCTGTATTGGGGTCACGTTGCCTGTCTAGGAGGGTTGGAGGAAGAGGAGAGCTGAGAACACAGGTCTCCCTGTGGTCAGGCCTGCAGGCTCCCTGGTGACCTAGATATTCACCACAGCCCAACCCAGGCTCCGCGGCTTGTTTCTGAACATCCTCTTCTGCCCTCTCTTTCCTGCCTTTTCACTCCCCACTACCCCTCCCAGGTGTGGGGGCACAGCCCCTCGCCCCGCCTGCCCCTTTGCACCCCTCTGTGTTTCCTTTCACTTTGTTATTTTGGGCGCTAAAAAGTGCTGACAGGCTCCTTTTGGCTCCCCATCACCTCGTGCTTCCCCAGCCCTGCTGGGGGCTCCTCCTGTGGTTGGGGGTGGGTGGGGGAGAGGAAGGTGGAGAAAGTCCCAGGAGCAGCAGACCTGCCCTCCCCCACCCTCATGCCTCCTGCATCTCATTCCCAGCCCATGGTCCTGTGTCCTAGGATGGGCCTGGGGACCTGGAAGGGAGATGGGGCTAGAACTACAGAGACAGGGCAGAATGTGGAACGTGGCTGGTATCTGGGCGCCAGAGGAAAGTAGAATGGGGAGAATCCATTCTGAAGAAGAACAGAATGAGGCATCTGGAACCTTGGGGAAAAAAGGGCTGTTCTAGCAGAGACTGAAGCTGGGCACCGTGAAGGCCTTTGATGAGGGTGGCCTGCCTGGGTGGTGAGTGGAGGAGACTAGGGCCCGTCCGAGGGACGAATGGAGAGCAGACCTTCAGAAGGGCGTTTTTACAGATTAGCCCCTGTGCAGCGCAGCAGGCCCGGCTGCCCCTCCACAGACTCCAGGGAAACCCCAGGGGACTGCCTGCTTGGCCTCACCATCTCGAGACATGCCCAGTGCTAGGCACTTCTGCAGACGGCAGTGCTGGCAGCGGTTTCGGCTAGTGCGATCGATGGGGCAGTTCTGCTGGCGGGTGCAGGAGTAGGCCGCATTACACTGCTGGCTCCGGCGGAAGAAGCCCTGGGGGAAGCATGAGGAGACTGATCCTGGCTAGGCTCAGCTCAGCCCTGAGCCCCAGGTTTCCACGCCCTAAGACCAGGTGGTTTTCTCTGCTCCATTTCTAGCGTGATTGCAGGGCATCCCCAGCTCAAGGTAAGTCTCTCCTGTGAATAGGGCCTTTCAGGTAGGGCTCCCCCCAGGCAGTACCCTGTGGCCTCAGGAGACCAAACCTGGAGTCAGGACAAAGACTACTGAGCCTTTTCCTCATCTCTAAAGAGACTGTGTGTATGTGTGCACTCACCTTACACCCCTCACACGTGATAACCCCATAGTGGATCCCAGACGACTTGTCCCCGCAGATTTTGCAAGGGATCACTTCAATTTGTGCTGGAAGAGAGAAAGAGTAGGAGATCAGCCCAGGAGACTTTTTCCAAATCCTCCCCTGTGTCCCTGGGCTATAGATACAGGGACACAATGCTTCTCCACCCTGCTCCAGCTTGCTGTTTCCTTCTTGCAAAATGGAAGAAGTGAAGTGCCAAATGCTGCTCAGCAAAGGGTCTGTGGAGGCTGTTTTTTGTTTGGTGGGGCAGCCAGGAGTTGTATCTGCTCTATAGGGTCACAGAAAGCAGCTGCAGAGAGGCCACCTGCTCAGTCTTTCAAGTTGAAAAGCTCCAGTTGCTTTCCTCCTGCCTGGGGACCTAGGAGTCCTCACTGCTTTGCAGCACCTGTTTCCCGCCCAGGGGGCTTCCTCTGTACTGCCCTCCCCCAGTAGGGCTCAGTTCCTATGGGCAGAGCATGGGGCCTGGTGGGAAGATGTGGTGCACCATGTGAGAGGCACCTGGGGGCCACGTAAAGAGCCACCCATCCTCAGCCAGGCAGTGAAAGCTCAGGGAAGGGCTGTGCAGACCAGGGGCCGAGGCATGAAGGTCCACTGACTAGGGCCCCAAAGAGGAGGGAGAAGCTGAGATGAAGCCCAGGAGAGTGCATCTGGAGGATGCCCAAGAGCTAGGGAGAGACAGAGCTCCAGGTCCCTGGTCCCAGAGCAGAGAGAGGGTGGCTCTGTGTTTACCAGCATGCAAGAGTATGTGTGCTTATGTGTTTATGGGGATCTGGGCCGCCAAATATATAGGCACAGATTATGAATGTTAACACTGCCTGGACTACAGACCATTTCGTTCAACCTCTTTCCTTTCCTTTACAGACGAAGGAATAGGCTGGATGAAGTAAGGTGGTTGGCCCAGGTTCATACAGCTAGTTTGCCCCAGAGCTGGGTCTACATCCCAGTTCCCACGACCTGTTCCGTGTATATAGCTTTTGGGGTACACATATCAGTAGGCATCTTTGAAGGTGTGTGTGTACACATGAAAGGTACACTTGGTGTGTGAGCCAGTGGGCATGTCCGTTTGAGCCAGCATTCACAAGTGGCTGTTTGAACGTTAGTGTCTGTTCATTGGGTGAGAAGACCCTCACCCCCTCTATTGAGCTCCCTATAACCTGCGCCTGCCCCTCTCCCTTCACTGTGGTTTGTTCTGGCTTCAGGTTCATCTCCTCTACTTTGCCTTGTCCCTGTCAATGCCCGTAGCTCTCCACTGAGTTTCGGGGACCAGCAGTTGGCTTTCCCCCAGCTCATCTTTGAAGGGGAACTGGGCAGAATTGAGATCCCTGCTCTGTCATGTATTTTCCTCACTTCTGAGGGCATGTGGGTCTCTCCTCTGCCATCACTGACTTGCTGCCTGCCCTCTGAGCAAGCCAGAAAATGTAACATAAGGTGGGAAAGATGACCATGGTTCATCTACTGCTCCCTGAAATGTTGTTCCCGTCATCCTTAAACCGTCATCTCCTTAGGCCAGCCTTGAGTTGAGTCAGGAGCAAGCAGCTGTCTCTTCATGGGGACAGGGCCACCACAGGTGTCTGAAGTCCTTCCATTAAAATCCAATTCTCTCTCCTGCCCCAACCTGCCCAACACCCACACAATAAGCTGTCATCCAGGACAGACGGAAAGTGAGCTTTTCTGATTCGTTTCAGTAAATTAAGAGCAGATTGGAATGGGGAAAAGGGAAGAAGAGGGGATCGGGCATCTGGAAAAGGGGCAGAAAATGTGGGGCCCCTGCATATCAAGTCATATAGATTCCCTAGGCCTCAATTTCCTTGTCAGTAAAATCAGGATAAAAAGAACAATTGTCTGTCTTTGGGGTGACTGTAGGTACCACAGAAGTTAAATTACATCTCCTGTGGAAGGTACTGTGCACAAGATGAAGCTTCATGTACGCTGGATACTACTGAGCAGAGCCAAGAGCCAGAGGTGCAGCGGGCTTTGGAGGCCGGGCACAAGCCCTTGTGTCCCATGCAGTCTGCTCCCGCCTCAACACCTTCCTCACCAACACTGTAGTATCTCTTTCCTCGGTAGCCCTCAGTCCAGAAAGGGGATAAACCAACGTGGGTCACCCAGAAAGGTAAGTGGGAGGAGATCAGGCCAAGCCACAGTGGGAACTCGGACTCCAGCCCAGCCGCCAACCACAGGCCTCCCTGCTTCTTCCCTTCTCCAAGAGCCACATCCGTGTGCGTGTGTGCGCCAACCACATGAGTAACCCAGACAGACCTCCCTGCCTCACGTCCGACCCATGGCTAGTCCCAGGGCTGGGGGCCTCACAGAGGTGTCGCTGAGCCCTTGCTCTTCTCATGGGATGGCATGGCCGGCCATGGACTCCCTTCACAAATACCCATGTTTGGCAGATGCCAGGGTTTAGAACTCAGCCACCAGGCTGGCCACCCCCCTGTGCCTCCCAACCAAAGTCCAAGACAGAGGTGTGCAGTAAGACAGGCACAGAGAGTCAAGGGTTCTGAGCTAGAGGTTCTCAGACCCTCTACCCTCAGAGCTAGAGAGAGACAGCAAGAAATTCAGGACTGGGACACAACAGAGACTTAGACCCAGAGTTGGGAGAGAGCTGCAGAAACACAGAAAATCCCCTACTCATGTCCTGGCACCATGCCAGACCCCTGGCTCCGTCAGCATTGTCAGGCCTGTTTACCCTACTCCTCCCTCCTTCCCCTGCGAACTGTGCCCAAGTGAATACCATCTACCAGAAACCTCCAAGAGAAAATACTGATGCACTGCATGTGAGTGTGACTTGTGGAGGAGGGGAGGGGAGGGCAGGGGAAGGGGACTGGTAGAGGTGGTAATGGGATCAGCAGGAGCTGCAGAATACCTCGAAACCTGTCCCCTGAGCCAGTCCTTGAAGCAGCAGGCGATGGGAACCCAGATTGGGGAGGGGGAGCTGAGTAATCACAGGATTACTCAAACTGTTGCCTGGGAGCCTGGCCTGCCAGGAACTTAACATCTAAGGGCCTGCTGGTGCCAGGAACTAGAACCAAGCAAAGGTCAGGACCTCTAGGCCAGGCCCTGCAGGCCGGCTCCCACAGCCGCCCTGATGGGCCTGCAACCATGTCACATCTGCTGCTTCAGGGAAATTCTGTGTCTCACCCCTCTTCTTTCACAGTAGCCATAGTCACCTCAAGGAAACCCACTCATTCCAAGGAGAAATGCCCACATGCACACCATATCTCCTGAAAGCATCCAGTGGCTGGAAGGCTCTAGTCCATTGCTCTCAAACGAGATCACCTAGGGATCTTGGAAAATGCCGGTCCCTCCTCAGAAGGTGTGAGGGGCACATGTTTTGGATTGGAACAAGCTCCTGGTTGGTGCCCAAGTTTGCTGGTCCTCAGCCTACACTTTGGTGTAGCAATAATTGAACCCCTCTTCTTGTTCCTGTGCCAGGCTGCTCCTCCTGGGGGATGAGAATGGGGTTGGTAGTCTCCTTCCCAGCTCATTCTTGAATTTTCCCTGCCATAAGTGTGACCTCTAAAACTTAATTCTCATATAGTGTTAGGAAAGGAAAATGAATCTCTCCTGGATTGCTTCCTAGATCGAAGTATCACCAGAGAGCTTCCTATGAGCACCTTCTTTGTAGGGAAACATGGTGGAGACAAAGCAGTCTGTCCTCCCCCACCACCTCCTCTAATCTCACCCCTCTCCCAGCTGCAAGATTCATTGATAGGTTCTTTGAACGCATCCGCAGCTTGGCCCTGTGCCACCCTTAGGAAGCCAGCCCCGGGCCCTGCCCAGGTGCCCTAACCACAGAAGAAGTGGCAGAACACAGGAGGGGATATCTTCCCTCAAGTTCAGAGCCACCCCAGCCCTGGGGGAGGATGCGTGAAGGCAGAGGAGCCCTTCATCCTGGGGTGCCCCATCCCCCTGGGGCACCATCAGTCCAGGGCTGGGCTTTCCCTCTCTTGTCTTTCTCCTTTTCCCTCTCGTGGACATGGATCAGGGGGAATAATAATGGGAGACATAAGCATTGGCTGGATTCTTACCCTGTGTCAGACTTTAAATACATTTTTTCATTTAATGATCACAACAACCCTGCAAAGTAGGTACTACTTGTATTGTTCTCATTTTACACATGAGAAAACTGAGTCCAGGAGAGTGCAAGTGGCTTGACTAACATCACACAGCCAGAAGTCGCAGGTCTGGCATTTGAACTTAGGTCTCTGTAACTCAAGAGCCAGTATCCTGAACCATTTAGTTGTATACCCTGTAAAGAAGAGAGGCCCAAATGCAACAAGGAGAATGGGAAAGCGGGCAGAGTTACTGACTGCAGGGAAAAGTATGAAGTGGGGGAAGGAGGGGGTGGAACAGAATTCAGAGAGGATGCCCACGGAACTAAAGCCAGGATTTGTATCTAGAATAAAGATTGAGAGAGACATTATTCCCTCTTGTCCCAGCTCTTCCACCATGGTGCCAGCCTCCTCTTGCCTTTACTCATTTCTCAGGAACAGGCTTCTAAAGCCAAGGTAGAACAGCTCACCCATCTCAACAGAGCTCCTGACTTGGGGCTCCTCTGGAAGGTCTCGGCTCCTTTGGAGCATAGACTGGCTTTCCTACATCTTGGTAGGCCTCTCTGCGGAAGTGAATGAGTGAATGGGAAAGAGGAATGCATCTTTTTTTCTTAGCTTAGCCCCCTTCTCCCCACAGCCAAAACTCTCAGTCCCTCTCCCCACGGAGACCACAGCTCCAGCCAGGGGTCCCTGGGAGCGCCAGCCTGTCACCAGCCTCCCTCCTTTCTCAGCTTTCAGTTCCCGCAGCTTCTGGGAAGCTGGAAACCACCGTGGTGGGTGCCACCACAGGGGAGCAGGAGGGCAATGCTGGGTGGTGGTCAGGAGAGAAGCAACTCTCTACCTGGTAAGCTCTCCTTCCAGCTCATGGCAAGAATTTTCTGCTGATACATCCAGATCCCAGGGCTGAGAAAGTAGTGAAGCTAAAACTCAGGTGGGCGAGGAAGAGTCTGGGGTTTTGAAAAGCCACGAAAGCCAGCCAGCCACCTGAAACCCCCTCCTGGTGCCCCCGCCACCCCCACAGTCTGGGACAGGAGAAAGGAGGGGAAACAAAGAATTGAGTGAAAACAACCGGTGATTGGGGGAAGGGGATGAATCACTGGGAGGAAGCTCTGGGGAGTGGGACCCTGGATGTCACAGCTAGTGGCCTTCCCTGCCTCCAGGGTTGTGTATCCTTTCCAGAACACCTCTGCTACTCCAGGGGCCAGCGGACCCAAAAAGACCCTGGCTCTGGTCCTGAGGCTCTGCCCTGTTACTGTCCCTCCCCCAAAGTAGACACCTCCGTTCTTTTGAGCCCAGAGTCCCAGGGAAGGGGCAGTCGCTGCAGTGGGAGGAGGGAGATTAGACCTCAGAAACGACTAGCTACAGAGGACAGGAGACCTCAGGGCTTGCCTCCTTGCTGAGCTCTTAGCACCAGCAAGTCCCTGCTGCCTGTCTGAGTCGGTACAGAGGCAGAGGAGGAGGACCCATGCTCCACTGCAATGGGTCGGGCTGGGGCGCTCCGACTTCCAGTGCCTTGGGCTGGCTGGGCGTGTTTGTGATTCCTGTTAGGAAGGGGAAGAGAGGAAAAGGTGAAGGTGCAGGAGTGAAGCAAGGAAGGAGGGACCCTTTGTAAAGTCCCCAGATGGTCCTGCACTCTCAGAGTGAGATCTGTGGCACCCTGGGGACTGAGACTCCTTTCTGGCCCACTGCCCTCATCATCATGACCAGAATGGAGACAGATCAGGGCCCAGCAAAGACAAGCATGTGGCCTCGTACCCCTCATCCTCCCACCTCCCCATCCAGGCCCAATGCCTGGCCTCAGGACTGTTGGCCCCACACTGGCCATGCCCTCACAGTGAGATAACTGGGCCACCCTCCCTCTGGCTGGCTGGGGAGTCTTTCTGGGTAATGGACATTTCCTCTCTACTTAGTAGCAGGTCACTATGGTAGGGAGCCTGTACTGTCCTTTCAGGATCTCCAGAAAACCCATGCCACCCACTTTCTACCTTGCAAGACCCTATCAATGCTCAGTGCCTCCCCTCTATGCCAGTCTTCTCTCACCTCCCTGGGTCTGTGTGCCCACCCATCTTCTGGACTCCGGTTCTGTCTGAGGCTTCCTGCCTCAATGTTTTGGCTCTCCTGGTGTTTCTCCGTTTATAACTCCATCTAGACATTCTCTCCCCATGTGTTTCATTAATTTTCTGTCCTTTGGGTTTGGCCTCTGCATCTTTCTATTTCTTGGTCTGTTTCTGCTCCTTGTGCATGTGGCCCTTGGTCTTTGGGTGTGCCATGGTCCCAAGACCCCAGTGCCATGTGTTGCGCCAGCTATGGTCAAAGGGCATGGTGCTGGCTGGCACCTCACTAGGGTGTGTGGTGGTGGTGGGCGGGGGGAGTTAGACAACCTGGGGCTGTGAGAGGCCCAGAACTATCAAGTGAGAAGGACTAGTGGCACTTACCCCCAGACTAGAATTAGATGACACCTCTCCTACCTGGCAGCCTGGATGGAGCTGTGGGGAGATACCATGCAGAACCAACCAAGTTTCTCCCTCATCTAGTCTGGGAACTCCTACCCTCCTTCCAGGTTCTGTGGCATACCCAGTTATTGTTTCCTGGGGTGAATTTGCTGATTTGGGACCATTTCTGGAAAGTCTGGTCTGCTAACCATTGCTGCTAGTGGGAAGAAAGTAGATGAGACTCTGAAACTCCAAGGCGCCCTTCTGCCTGTGAAAGTGTTTGGCTCTTCTCCTGACACCCCCTCATCCATTCCTGCTCATACACTTGCACCAGAGCCTCTGTCCCAAGCATGGACGTGGAGCTCTTTTCTTTCCTTGGACTCTCTACATCCACACTCTGGGAAAGCTGAGTTTACTTCACTGCCCTTGGCTGTGCCCAACTTGGAGACCAGGGCTCTCTCCTTGGTTCAGGGCCCTTAGACCTGGGAGCCTCTCTGAAGCTGGTTTTGTTTGTAAATTCACCTTCAGCTCTCTTGTTTTATTGAGGATTCCAGGGTCCAGTGACTTGCTAACACAGCTAGTCTGTGACAGAGTTGATGCCAGAACCTGGTCTTAGACTATCAGGCCATGGGTCTTTCCAGGACCCAATATGGCCTCCCTTCTGTGGCTCTGGGAAGAACAGGCTGGGGCTGCCTCAGGCCTCAGGGTCATGGCGCTTGCCTTTTCCTCCTTTGCGCTGTGCATTGAGAGGGTCTCTGGCTTCCTTATGGGAACCTGGGGACCATTGGATTTGGCACCCTTTGCTCTGCTAGAAGGCACAGAAACCCTAAACATCTGCCCACCAGCTGTTGGTCCATGGCTTCAAGCCAGGCAGGGGGTGAATCTGAAGGCTTTCTACTCCCATCTCCACTACCAGATCCCCCTCATCAAATGGGTCACTGAAACTGGACATACGCACACACACACAGACACACATAGGCAGCAGGCTAGCTGGATTCCACTCGGTCCTCATGTACCTGGATTGGGCAGAAAGCACGGTGTGGCTCCAAGGCCTGGGTGCTGGGGCGCTGACTCCTCTATCCACCAACCGCACTCAACTCCTACTGCTGTGCTTCAGGGCACAACAATCCTCTGGCCTCCTTTTTCACCCCACTCTCAGGCAGGTTGGAGGCAAGGAGGGAAGCACTGCAGTGGGACTGGGAGAGTGAGCTTCGGCTGCCTGTGGATTAGCAGCCTCTATCTACTACAGCCATGTGATCTGCGCTGAAGCACTTGACCTGTCTGCGTCTCAGTCTCTTTTTGTAAAAGGAGGGGGCAGGTTACCTCAGATACTCTTGGAGACTGTTTCCGGAATTCATGACGGAGGATTCCCTCAACAGTCCCCTTAGTACCACTGTTCTACGAGTGTTGCCTGGGGAGCAAGACTCCTCAGCTACTCCATCCATCTACTAAGAGCCCATCTCTTTGACCAGGACACACCCTGCCAGGGAAAGCACTCAGCCTCACTCACATTGCCCCCAAGACACCCCTCCTTTCCAGACGACCTGGGGGTGACAACTGGATCCAGGCTTCCCCACTCCCAGGTGTCCCCATTCACTTACTTCTCATGACTGAGCTGTGGGCTTTGCCGCTCCCTGTCCTTCTCAGCAGGGGGTGGTCCAGGGATGGGGTGCAGCTGGTAGCCGGGTTGGGGGCAAGGCCTTCTTAGCAGAGCCTTAGCCTGCAGCTCTGCACCTAGTTCTCCCCCAGGGCTTCTGGGCAAGGGGGTTTAAGCTCCACACCACACAGGTGGCCAAGTGACAACCCCCCACTCCCCACACCACCGCCCCTGGGGCGCAGCGGGTAGGATGACAGGCGCCCCATGTGGCCAATCTGAACCTGGGGCAGGGTGTGAGGGGCGGGGCAGTCAGTTGCAGGGGGCGTTGGAAAATTCCAAAACCACATGCGACAAGCCACACGTGGTAAACGCTGTTTCCACCCGCCAGGGTAGTTCTGGCTGGGGAGCTGGAATGGAGCTCACATGAGCCAGAGGCCAGGTTCCTACTCCTCCTCCCCCTGAGGATCCCAGAGCCTGACCCTCTTTGCCAGGTGACTCCAAGGACAGGGATGTTTCTAGAGGTAAGTCACAGGATGTCTGCCCAGGGAGGTGGCATCTGCCACCTGACACCCTGTATACTGCCAACAGTCGTGCCTAGTGAAGTGCAGTCTGGGAGACTGCCCCATCAACCCACCATGCTCATGCTCTCCCTTAGAGACACAGTGAAGGCCCTGGGCTAGGGAATAAATGGTAATCATTAATAATCATCAGACAGATGCCCATTATCTGCAGGAGGGGCTAGTCTGTCAGAAATTTCCTCAGGAGCAAAAATGCCGATATTGGAATGCAGATAATAGTGATAATGGTGATGGTGATGATGATGGGTTTACTATGTACCATAAATGGTTCTTCATGTTGTATGTGGATTATCGAATCCTCACAAAATATTTTATAGGTAGGTACCATTATTCCCATTTCAAAGATGAGGAAAGTTAGACAGAGAGGTTAAGTAACTTGCCCAAAGTCACACAGCTAGTAAGAGGTAGTGTCAGGATTCAAACTTGGGCAGTTTGGCCCCAGATTCCACTTGAGGAATGGAAGGATTTCTGTGGTTTAAGTCTTCCCTTGAAGGTGGTTCAGCCTGCCTGAGAGGTCTCCTGGCATGTGAATCTCTATAGAGTTTCTTGGTCTGGGGGTCCTTCTGAAGGACTAGTACATTTTAGAGACCCTTTTAGCCTCATATCTCCTCTATAGGATACCTTAGTCTGTGGGTTCCCTCTTCAGGGCCCTCAGTAATCGGTCCCCTTTTGGTCTGGGGGAGTCCTTTCTGGGTTCCTCCCTCCTTGGGTTGTCTCAATTTGGGGCCCATTTTTCCAAGCCTGTCAGCCTGGAGGAGGCATTAATCTCTTTTAGCTTCTCTAGGCCAAATCTCTTAAGAGGCCTTTGATCTTGCTGAGGCTCCAGCAGCTTCTCAGCCTGGTGCAGGCTTTTGCCTGCTGGCCTTCCTCGGGCTCTCTGGAGCTGGACAGAGGATTCGGGGAAGGGATGGCAGCCTGCTTTCTAAAGGGGACATTCTTGGTGGGTGTGAGTATGGCTGCACAGGACCAGTGGGTTGGGAAGGGGAAAAGGCGTGGTCTTGGCCAAGGTTTCTGTGCTAAGGGGTTAAGGGTTGGAATGGAGTTTAGCCTCTTCCAGTTCCAGCTGCTCCAAAAGTCCCCCTTTTCTCCCCACCCACACATGGTCCCTGGCTCCCCCTCCCCCAGCTCACTCGCGTCACTCCTTGACCCGTTTTCCTCCCAGGGCCCTGCTCAGCATTTCCGTGGGGCCCTGTGGCTAGGGGCAGGTGAGGACCGATCAGGATTGTGCTGAGCAAAGCAACCCCCTACCCAGGAGGATGTAGCATCCTAGATGCCCCCCCAGTCCCTGTCTGTCCAGCTCAGGGAGGAGGAGGAGGCTATTGCACCCTGAGATTTATCTGTTTGGAACAGGGGGCCTCTAGGCAATTTTGGCAGCAGGAAGGGCGGTGGTGAACAATCAAAAGGAGCAGGTAGGCCGTCCAAGGGAGGGCCATGGAGAAATGCATGTGGCTGCTCCTGCCCCAGAGTGATCCTCATCAGTTCAGAGACCCATGCTTATGGAGGCCTTCTCCATAGTGTCCTCAGGTTAAAGGCATGCATGGCCCAGTGAGACATAAGCCTTGAGACTGAGGTGGAGTGGGTGCATTTTCTGGGGGAGTAGCCTCTCCTACAAATATGATGTGCTGAGAGGTCCCTAGAGATGTTTGCTTGCTAGAATCCACTGGGAAGTCCTTCTTGAACTCTAGACCACTGCTCACATGCTGTAGTCTCAGTCTTTCAGAGACCCAGGACTTAGAATGTCCCTGTTCACTGTGTTTCCTACAGAGATGAAGGCTTTCCTGCTCCCTAGCCCTGCATGCCTGGCCCCAGGCTTGTTCACACCTCAGAATGTGTTAACCACAGAGATGAACGCTAAACCTGGCTTTGCTGCCACCAAGCCTGGTGCTGGCTCCCTGAGTTCCTGAGGCCACCCCCCACTCCCCGTGCTCCATCTCCCTCCCATCTCCCGCCCAGCAGCTTGCCCCACCTGCTTCCACCTCCAGTGCTTGCCTGGGATCTCTCCTCCCCTTTTCCTATGGCTCCCTTGTAATTGTTCTTTTCTTGTTTCTTTGGATGTTCCCTGTCATCCTTCAGGCTTCTTCCTTATCTGCTCCCCTTGCCTTGATCTTGAGGTGTCTTCACCCCTCCCCCTCCTGTCCTCATCTCCCCATTTTCCCTGTGTTTCTAGGCTCCACCTCTCTTTAGGTTCATCCCTCTCTGTGCAAAGTTCATGCCTTTCTTTCATGGGAACCTCCCAGGGCCCTTGCTGAAATCTTGGCCATCTCTCCACACCTAAGCACCAGTTCTTGCCCCGACCTTTTACTCACAGGTGTGAGTCTTCTTTGCAGCCAACAGCTCTGTAAAGAGAAGAGGGGGATGGGTAGGGGCCAAAAGTTGAGGACCATGGGGGACCAAGAGACCCTTTTCCCACTCAAAGGCCCCCATCGCCACCCCTTCCTTCCCAGCAGAACCTGGCATCTGGGGAGGGGGAACCACCCTCTGTGGCATCCCTCTCTTCATTCTCTGCCCTTCAGTCATGTTGGGTTCTCTTCCAGGTCCTCAAAAGCACCAGGCTCCTCACTATGTCTGGGGTTTCCTCAAGCTGTTCTTTCTGCCCAGAATGCCCTTCTCTCTGTACCCCCTCAATCTAGTCAACTTCTCATCCCTCAAATTTCTGATTATGCCTCTGCCTTGGAGAAGCTGTACAGTCCCCTCTCCCCTGCACTCACTCTTGCTTACACACTCAAGACCTTGCATTTGATTTCCTGGCACTTACCATATTCCCCAGGTGCTATAATTGTGTCATGATCTATGAAACCAGGCTTTCCTACTAGACAGTAAGCCCTGTGGAGGCAGGGACTGTGTCTGTCTTGTTCACATTGTTATTCCCAGAGCCTTCCATAGTGCCTGGCCCATTGGAGGTGCACAATGAACATTCTGCTTCCACAGGTAAATCTCTGTGGGAGTTAAATCTCTTGGTTGATTATCCGTGCCTGAAAGTGCCTGGGAATTCCAGAGGCGTGGGGGTGGGGAGTCGGGCAGTGAGGCAGTCTAGAGAGGACGGGGAGTGTGCTGCAAGCACTGCCCTGCTTGTACTCCGCAGGCCGCCAGCCTGCAGAGGGAGGATCCTTTCCTGCAGCTGCTGTAGGGCTGGTCTGGGGGGAGGGCAGGCAGTAGGGAGTACAGTGGGTTGTTGTGGGGTGGGCAAGGATTCACAGACCACCATGGGGTAACTGCTGAGGGGAAAGCCTGGAGCATCTTTGTGAAGGGGTAGGGGGTTCCTTCATATGGTTAGCATTTATTAAACACCTACCAAGGGAGCCCCTGGGAAGAGGCTTCCCCTGGCAGACCTTTGTCCATTTTCTACATCCATGCAGCAGCTCCTCATAGAACCCAGGGCCAGTCTTTTGTCCCAGAAAACCCTGCAGCCCTCCCTTCCTTATGCCCTTTATAGTTTCCTTAACCTCTGAATGTGCTCTTCTGTTTTTTCCTTCTGCTGTCCAATCCTGGACACCTCTTCCCTGCCTCTCGGCCCTGCTTCTTGCTTCCACTGTTCCTCTGCCTGCCCAGGAGATGCTCTGCACTGGCAACCTTTTGCCACTGGGCTGAGTGGGGGCAACTGGACTTGAAGGTCTGGGCTCTGCTGTGGTGGGTGGACTGCCCAGAAGGGGAGTGGCTTCATCTGGTCCCTCTCTGCTCCCCTGCTGGCCTGGCCTGGGCCCACCCAGTTTTCCTCCCTGACGCGGCACCTTCTCTCTGGCTTCCAGCCTTGCACCTCAGAGCACTGCTGGGGGAGTGGCGCTCCTTGCTTGTCCAGGCAGTGGAGTTCTTTGTCCACCAGGTGGCCCTGGAGCTCTGACGCTGTGGCACTCGCGCTTTCCCCTCAGTGCGCACAGCTGCCCAAGCATGTGGCCATGGGATCCTGCTCTGAGAGGATCTCTGAGTCAAACCATTGGTGGGGCCAGGGACTGCCCGAGTCTCTGTCCCCTGCTGCCCCTGGCCTGATGCCCCACCTTCTCTGCAGAAATGAAACCCCATTCCCCTGAACTAATGGGGAGGAAAGTGCAGTGGGCATGGGCAGCTGACAGGGCGTGGTTACTTCTTCCCCCCATTTGTTTGTCATCCTTGAAGGCAAGACAGCTTTCTCCACGGGTAAATGAACAGAAGGTGGAGTGGCCAGCCTTCCAGCCACTGCTGCCCAGGGTCCCAGCCAGCCAAGCAATCTCCCTGTCAGTAAAGCCGTGTCCCTGCCGCCTTCCAGGGGGCACTCACACCTGGGAGGCCTGTCCACGTTCTGGCCCTTCATTTCACGGAGCTCCCCGGCCCCACCCTTCTCTCCTCCCCCAGCTCCACCTGTCTCTTCCTTCACTTCTCCCTTTCTTCCTCGTTAATGAGTTTCCTGTTTCTCCCTTTTCCCGATTTCTCCTCCTCTGTGGTGTCCCAGCCTCTCTTCCCATTTCTCCTTCAGTTTCTGTCAGTATGTGTCCTGTCTCCTGGCCTGCCCTGCCTTGCCAATCCACCTCTCTCTCCTTCTCTCTTCTCTTGTCCCTCCTCCCTCCTCCCCTCTTGACCAGTCTCTTCCCAGCCTGCCTTCTCCTTTGAACCTCCTGACATTCCCTTCCACCTGCCCGTAGGGCTATAAGGCCTCTTACCCTGTGAAGCTTGGTGGCATCTCTGTGGAGTCCTGTCCATGGGGCAGCTCCCTGGGCACCGTCCTTGCTGCCCTGGCTGCCCAGGAGGGCAGGGAGCAGGGCCCAGGGGAGGGAGGAGGGGGAAGGGAGGGTGCGCCTGGCCTGCCTGTGGGCAGGGGAAAGGAGTGGCTGGCAGAGCATGCTGGCACCACAAGGGGACAAGGGGAGAGACCAGAGGAACAGAGTTTGGTGTCTTGAGGAGAAATAGGTTAGGTGAAGGGATGGGAACTAGCTTTTATTGATCACCTACTATGTTCTGGGCCCTTTGCAAGGCACATTATGTAAACCTGTGATTTTCTTTGATCCTCACAACTTCCCCCATGAGGGAAGCATAATTATTCCAGATTTACCCACAAGCTAAGTGATAAAGATACTAATGACTTTCCCAAGGACAGTATGCAGCTGAGCTGCGATTTGAATACAGGTCTTTGTGACTTCAGAATCATGTACTTTCTACCTGACCAGGACATGCGACAGGAACAAGGGAGATGGAGAGGGAGGAGATGGAGGAGAGATGGCCTATTTGGAGAGGTGGGAGTGGAGATTGTACCTCTTCTCCAAGATGAGGTCAGATTCAACCCAGTGGTTCCTTGGTTCCTTGAGGTCTCTGCCTGCTTAGCCCCTGCACCTTGCTGCCTTTTCCTAGATTTCCTTGACTCCCCAATGCCTCCGTATCTTCCTGTTTATTGGGGGCCAGAGGACTGGCCTGGAGGAGTGTGCAGAGGCAGAGGAGCAATGGGAGGGGAGAGGGGAGGAGAGACCCTGTACTGCACTAGCTGGGGGAAGGAGATCCCCCAGGCCAGGTGGATGCACAGCTGGGGCCTGCACCAAGGAAGGGTTCTGCAGAGAGCAGAGGGACAAGACTTCCACAGGTCCTGGATGCCACTTCTTTCCTGCACAGCCTCAGCCCAGAGTTTGATTAGCTGGGCCTAGTTCTCCTGGTTACCCAACAGGCCAGCTGGCCAGGAGCCAGGCTGCAGTGGGGAGGCTCTCTGGCACCTCCTCTTGCTCCCTCTCCCAGCTGGTAAACAGCAGAGCAGGAGCCAGCCATGCCACGGCACGTGGCACCTGGCGTGGAGAGAGCAGGCAGCTGTCCCTTCCCTCTCTTGCCCTCTTATTTCCCCATCCTCCACTTCTGCTCCACCCTGGGGCTTCACCCTCTGCTGCCATCAGCACCTCCATTCCTGGGGAGCTCCCAGAGCTTCCCAATGGCTGCAGCTTGAGAGACAAATGTTAGAAGTAGAGAAGGACTTTCCATCTACTACAATAGTTGACAAGGGGGTAGGGAGTGAAGCAGGGGTGGAGTGGAAACTTTGGGGACCTTCTTGTACTGGGTGTCTGAGAGTATGTTTCTGTGCCTTGATTATCCACAGGTTCAGATTATCCCTGTGTCTTTTTGGCAAATGCATGGCCTTTATCCAATGGCCCACGTGCTTATGTATACTTTTCTGCACAGAACAGGATGTTGGTCTGTTTGGGGTTCTGCCCCTTGGGCAGGCTTGGAGTAAGAAGCAAAGCTCTCTGAAGCACCACCTACCCAGTACCATTTGGCAGACAAGTAGGGCCAGCAAGAGGTAGAGGGATGAGAGCAGGGGGTGCTGGGGCAGCGTTCTGCTCTCCCTTTCCTGCTCCTGTGATTGGCTTTTCTCCCACTCAGTGTCATCTCTCTGTGTCTCTCTCTGCCAGCCCCCTCCCTGGTGAGGGCTCTTCTGGTTTTTTTTTTTCTGCCTCTCCAGTTCTTCCCTCTTTCTTCTCTTTAAGTCTCTCTTCCTCTGTCACTCTGGGTCTCCCAGGGCCCTTCCTGACCTCCAAATCGTGAGCACAGAATGGAGACCATGCAGACTGCCTGGGAATAGGCACTTGGCCATGGTACCTTGCCAGGCAGCCCTGCCTGCTCCATATGCCACAGGTATGGCTGCCTCACCTAGCCATGCCATTCGGTGCCACTCTGCAGGTTGGGGAGGGAGTGGCTGAGGGCTGGAAAGGTGGGGTCCTGGCCTCTAACAGCCTTCAGTCACAAGCTTCCTAGACTTTCTCTTGTCTCTCTACCCCTGCCTTGCTCTTAGTGTGGATGGCTGGGGTTCTTTCTCCCTAGGGCAGGAAAGTACTGTGCTCATTCTTTTGGGAAGTCTCCCCTTATACCTAACCTTCCTCTCTCCTGCTCTGATCATAGCCCCTTTTCTGGAAGGAACCAGTCCTTTCAAAGCAGAGCAATGGTTATTTCCTCCTCAAATATATTCTTACATTCTTATACAAGGAAGAAGCTGATAGGGATCAAAGAATCATTTCACCCCCCACTGCCCAAGTTCCCCTATCAGGCTGGGGAATCTCAATGCAGGGGGCAAGCAGCCTGGGGTGAGGGAGGATGGTGGGTGGTGGTGGTGGCTTGGAACTGGGGAGCAGTCACCAACTTCTCTTTCCCTCTGTCCCCATCCCCTAAACTACAGAAACCACTCAAAACTCAATGTAAGCCTGCCCTTCCAGGGAGGGCTTGGGGCTGTGAAGGTGGAAAGTACATGGGCCCTGGGCAACCTTCCTGCCACATACCACCCCAGCCCTATCCCTATTGGGTCACCCCTTGGGGGAGCCTGATCAAGTGACCAGGACCACCTCTCTTTGGGTCCTCCCTAGGAGGTCCATGCCTGGGGACTTCTCAAACCACTGGAGCAACTTAAGGAGGGGGCTGTACCTCCACCTCCCTCAGCCATTAAAAAAGGGACAAACTAGGCTCTATAAACATCTGTAGATCTTACAGTCTCCCCCCTCCACCATCTTCCCATTCTGGTCACAGAAGCCGCTGTGGCTGGAGGGAATAGTGGGAGTTTGACCCCAGCTCCTGGCCCTGAACTTTCCATGATGACCCTGATTATGCCACTTATCTTTCAATTAGCATTCGTGGCATTTAGGCTTGGGTGCAATAAGGAGGGTCAAAAAGCAGGAACTCTGATTTTTGGAGCCAAAGACTTGGATAAGAATGTGGCCTGACTTTTATTAGTCCTCAATTACCACATCAGTAAAAAGGGACAATAATAACTGTCCTGACTTGTGTTTGTGTACTTTTTCTGAGACCAGAGCAGTCTGCATGCAGGAGTGGTTCTTAGGACCTTATTCACATTCGCAAGTTTCTATGGCTTTATCTAGCCGGGAAGTTCCAACACGGGGGGACAGTTCACAGCTGTGTACACTGAGTGAGCTGCTTTTGAGTGGAGTGGACTTGAAATCCCCCGCACAACTACCTCTGAGTGGTAGGGCAGGGTGGGGGACCTTGGAGGAGTCACAGTCCCAAAGTACCCCTGCAGCTAGCACTGCTCCCCAGGCAAGTTCAGTTAACCCCAATGATCTATCTCCTCAGTAAAATGGGAATAATACCTATCTTAATGAGTGGTTGGGCTGATTAACTGGGATAGCACAGGTAAAGTACAGGACTTGGTACAAAGTACTGTGGTTAGAAAAAAATGTTTCACTCCCTCCCTTCTTCCCATTACTATAATCTTTTCTTCTTTTTATCTGACTCCCTTTTTCCTGTGCTCTTTCCTGCCTTCTTTTCTCTGTAATATCTTAAAAAGTAACTTTTTTTTTTACATTTTACTTATTCATTTTGTAACTTGTCTGATCACATTTCTGTTTTGATCACTGCTGTACCAATGCCTGGCATCTCACAGGCCCTTCCTAAGTATTTGTTGAAAGAATGCATAAATGAAGGTTAAACGCCCTCTGTGCTTCTTTCCAGCTACTTTCAAATGGGCACTGATCCAGTTGCTCACCAAAGGTTATGGGAGGATTTGGGGCTGAAGTAGAAAGACAGTACTAGGGATAGAGTTAAACATATGGGTCGACTTCACAGACTGAAAAGACTGGAGCGCTATCATCCTAGGGAAGGAGGAGACCCATTTTAGTGACCTGGCTGGGAGGCAGCAGCAGGCACTTAGGGATATAATAGTGAGGTGATAAAGAGCCCAGGCTCTGGAGCCAGACTCTGTGGGTTCTAATCCTAGTTCTACTTCTCCTAAAATGAGTAAAGCCCAAGGTCGCATTGGATAACAGTAGTACTTAACCCTCATGGCAGTTGCAGGGAGGAATAAATGATAACCGTGGGAACAGTTCCTTGTCTGGTACTAATAGTGCGGCCGTTAGCTCTTATTATTATTTGGTCAATGCTACCACCTGGTGGACATCTGGAGCAGGATTTCCCTGACCTAGGGCTGGGAAGAGAGTACCTTATCAGGAGGAGGAGGATGGAGGACCTGGGATATGTGTTGCATCTACACTACACATGTTGAGGTTTACTGGGATCTAGTGGGCTAGGCCCTGGTTCTTGGCACTGTGAATATGAGAACCGGCCCAAGGGGGGCAGGGAGAGAAGCTGGGTTGGCTTAGTGCCTCCCTCCTTTTCTCTTTCCCTTCCTCCCTCCCTTCCTTCGTCCTTCCCTCCCTCCCTCCCTCCTCCCCTCCTCCAAGCTTGGCCTGAGCCAAGAGGAATCAGCTCCAAGGAAGGTAGAGAGAGAGAAGAAGGTCACTGTTGACGTCAGGGACATTCAGGTAAATATAATCTGACCTACATTTATCTGCCTTCAATACCTTCCCCCTACTCACCAGGATAGCCTTTTCTAGGCATCTCTGATAGCAGCTCTCACACTCTGGTAGGACCCCCTCCTCCCCCGAGATCGCCATCCCTGGGACTTTATATCTAGGTTATTCAGTACCAAGTCCCGCTCTGGCTCTTGGCTCCAGCTTTGCCTCCTAGGGTGCACAAGCATAGAAGGGATAGGCGAGAGAGGACACCTAGAGGCACCATGGGCTAATCTGACAACCCCTGACCCTCTCCCAAGGCACACAAATTTCATCCCGTCAGGGCAGATGTGAGTGTGAGTGGGGAGGTGGATAGGTGGGGGGAAGTGTATCCCAAAAACAACCTCAGGGGAAGGCTTCCGTTGGCTTCAGTCACAGAGCCTTTTCTGGAGTGACTCAGTGATTGGAGGGTCTCCTGAAGGGGTGGACAGGGACACCTTGTGGGACAGGGACCCTAGGACCTACCCAGCCTGGACCCTAGGACCTACCCAGCCTAAACCTACTGGACTAGCGTCCAGAGTGTCTTGGGGATGAAGCCCAGGATTCTGCATGTTTAACGAGCTCATCCAGGATTTCCATTGTCTGGTTATTCTGATGGCCCTTCAGGTTTGAGAACCACTGCTTAAAAGTGTGCTCTAACTCAGACAATGTGAATGAGCTGCCTCTATCCCTCGGATGGCCAGAGCAGGGGAGGAGGGTAGGCTGCAGATCGCAGAGCGTAGGGTGCCGACAAGGGGATGGGCATTTTATTAGCAAAAATAAATACAAGCTGGGCAGGCGGAAAGGATGAAGACTGTAGAGCCAGTGATCTCTTAAGGAAGACTGTCTCCGTCTACAGGCTGAGATGCGCAGGCGCTGCGGAGGCCCCCGGCCCTGGCCCCCCACCCAGGGGAGGCAGCAGGGCAGTAAGGGGCGCCTCGCACTCCCCCAGCAGCTCGTCCCTGCGGAGTCCCGCTCCCCGGTCCAGCACTTTGGCTCTCAGACTGCGCGCCGCAAGGTCCGGAGGGCCCAGGCCGTCGAAAAAGAAGTCCTCGTTGAAGATGGGGTTGGCGCTGCATTTGACCGCGCGGCTCCGCTGGCCCCGTTGCTGGACGCGCGGCCGCAGCCTCAGCACCACGCAGCAGCCGCCGCCGCCGCTGCCCGCGCCGACCCGCGGCCTGGGCAGGCCCTCGGCGCTCACCAGCCGCAGCCGCAGCCTGCGGGGCCCGGCCTGGTACTCCGCAGAGAGCCGCAGCTGCCCGCCGCGGGGCCCCAGACGCAGCACGCTCTCCTTGGTTGGCCGCAGCTGGCGGCACAAGAAGTCGAGGTGGAAGAGCGGCGGCGTGGGCGGCCCCGAGCGGCGCGGCGCGTACGGGCTGGTGTCGGCGGAGCTCGCCTCCTCCGGGGACAGCGAGTGCGGCCGGAGCGGCCGGCGCCGGCCGGGGCCCGGCCGCGGCGAGCCGAAGGGTGAAGAATCCGGCGACGACGCCGTGTCGCTGTCGGGGGCCCTGCACAGGCGCAGGTCCGGCGCGGAGGCGTGCAGCCGGGCCTGCGCCGGCGGAAGCCCTCCAGCGGGGGCGGGCGGCGGGGGGTGGAACAGTGACTCCCGCCGGCGTGTGTGCGGGCTCTCGGGCAGGAAGGCCCAGCCTTCGCGGCCCGCCAGGTGAGGCAGCGAACAGACCGAGGGGAGGCAGCGCCCGGCCAGGGCCTCGGCCGCGCCTGGGTCCGGGAGCCGAGGCGGGATGAAGAACTGCGGGATGCGGTCGGGGGTGAGGACGTTGGGGCAGGCGCGCGCGAGCGGGCCCTCGGAGCGGCGCTTAGAGAAGAGGCTGGAGGGCGCCCACCAAGCCCTGGGCTCCGCGGTCCCTACCCTGCAGCCAGCTTTCTCCAAGAGCCACATGCGGTGGGTGGGGGTGTGGAAGTCCAAATTCCGCGGGGCCGAGAGGGTGCAGATCCAGCGTCTCGGATGGAGGCCTGGGAGGAGCTGGTCTGGTCTGGAGAGAAGAGGAGCCAGAGCAGGGTGATGATGCGAACGCACCCCGGGTGGACTGACGTCGCGCCGTTCTCCCCTGGCCCGCGGGGCGACCGGGCCCCTGCTTGAGCAGGAAAAACCAAGGGTGCCAAGTCTGGGACCCCGGGGAGAAATGGAGGGAGCCCAGGACTATACAGTCACATTTTCAGATGCAGACCTCGAATATACACAGATTCCTCCATTTGTACTCAAGACTGCCTACTCATTTCAGAGTGAGAGAGCCCATCTCTCCCACTAGGCTACTTACTGTTGGGGGACTACAGTAACAATACCAAAAGGTCTGTAGTCACAAACACGGACCTGGGTCCCAAACCCCACTCATATACCCCGCTCCCGCTTAAGAGACACGGTGGCACTAGGCGGGCTCACTCCTTCATCCCAGCCCATTTCGAAAACTCGGACTTTCCTCCACGATCGGGTCTGGCGCCCCTTGGGCTGTCCCCACCCCGTCCGGGCGTAAGCTTCTCCAGACTGAGCCGTCTTTCAGCCCTAGCCCCACCTGCCTCCTCTTGCTCCTCCCTCGCCTTCTCGAGTCGCTCCAGGCCAGCAGCGGACTCGCTGCATTTCTGGCTGCTAGCCTCGAGCACCCAGGGATAGTCCAAGGAGACGCACCTCTCGCGGGGCACATATCCTACCCGCTGAAGCCCCAACTGTCCCGCTCCGCCGCCCAGCCCTACCGCACCCCGAATATGCAGGGCGGGGCCCAGCCGTTGGGCAGCCCCTCCCACTCTCCACTCCTCTTCTCGCTACGGAACTACTGAGCACAAAGGCAGCATTGATTCTTCGCCACCCCCAGAGCCGGCTCAGGCAAGCCCCGCCACCGCGCGCTCACCGCACCCCGGCGCCGCACTCCCGGGAACGCGATGTTCCCACCGGTCGGCCTGGCAGTCCGAGCCCACAGCGGGCTCCGTACGACGCCCAGAGTGCAGGCCTCACCTGTGGGCAGCTGCTGAGTCCAGGCCTCTGGCCGGAAGGGGTTCAGAGCCAGGAGGGCAGCAGCTTCCTCTCCAGCTTGCTCCCCGAACCCAGTCCTTCTGGGAGGAGCTGGCAGGGGCCTCCGTTGCCTACGTACGACCTCTTTTCCTGGATAAACACAGCTCTGTCTCTGCGGCCATCAGCCCGGCCTTCTTAACTCCTTCCTCCAGGCAATCCTGTGTCCCGGGCTCCTCTACTAGGCCCAGGGAGACCTGCAACGAAGAGGGAGACCGCCATCAGTGGGCGGTGGCTTCCAACCTTCTGTGCTGCCCTGATCCCATCCAGCCCTCCTAGGTGAAGCCCGTAGCCGTGACCACAAAATCTATGTGCTCTGTAGAGCCCTCCTCGCTGGGCTTTGGCCTTGGCCCCACTGTCCCATTCTGGAACAATTCCAACAGCTCCCAGACAGGGCGATTTGCAGGAATTAGTTCTCTGAATTACACTGGCCCAAGAAAAAGTGACCACGCTCAAGGTTTCTGGACATAGAGACACTGAGGACAGAGCTGGTTCCTTCAGTGGTCAAGGAGAGGACGCCTGTGCCCCCTATCCTTGCAGAAATCTGTTAAACTCCAGTCATGGAGGATGTCTTCCCCTTCCCACCCCTTCCCTGCAGGCAGATCCTAGGGAGCACAGACCACCACTGACAAGATAAGGCACTCCAGGCACACCCACCATCCCTGTCTCTCAAAGGCATCAGGCTCATTTCCTCCTTAGGACCTTTGCATAGGCTATTTTCTCTCCTAGGACCATTCCTCCCTTTATCCTTCAGATCCTGAGGCCCTCAGTGACACCCTCCCATCTAACATAGGGGCTTCTGTTGTATACCTTCACAGCACCCCATACTTTTCCTTTATGGCACTGACCAAAGTTTTTTCTGTGATTTATGTATGTGATTATTTATTTAACATCTTACTAGACTATAAGCACTAACAGTGCTTAGCATGAGATAGGTGTTCAGTCAGGATTTGTTGAATGAATTAATGATCTTAAGCAGAATTGTACCTGAATCTGTTCATTGATCCATTTACTTTACTAGGTAATGGGGATGCATAGAATGGGGAGCAATCTAAGGAGAGAGGCAGACAAAAGTGCAAACAACAACAGGACAAGGCTCACTCAGCTCAGTGGTGGTTCTGGGGATGGTGGAGTCCTGTAGCTAAGAACTCACAGCTTTGGTGTCTGTCAGGTGAGTTCGGGATCTGCGCTCTGCAATTTCCTAGCTGTGTGAACTCTGGCATGTAACTTAATCTCTCTGGGGCCCACCTTTCCCATCTGAGAAATGGAAAGAATATACCCAACTCTCAGAGTTGGCATGAAAATAAAATAAGGAAACTCGTGGGCATCAGGCAAACTTCTGCTGAAAGTACAAGAAAACAAAAATCCTAATTCAGTCAGACTTGACAATAGGACATGTTTGGTTTCTGCAGTAAGAAAAGACCAGAGGTAGGGCATGTGTCATTCAAGGAAGATTGATTGTGTGTGGTTTCATTCATTCATTCATTCATTCATAGTTAGTGACTACCAGCTATATGCCAGGCTCTGTGCCATACTCTGGGGATATAGCAGTGAGAAAATAAATCTCCTGGCCAGATGGACTTTATGTTTCAGTAGGGGAAGAAAGATAATAGACAAAAATAAATTAGTAAAAAATACAGTTTATTAGATGGAAATCAGTGATGGAGAGAAAATTAAAGTAGCAAAGTTATCATAGACAGGAGAGCAATTTTAAATAGGGTGGTCAGGGATGGCCACCTTTAGAATATAATGTTGCAGTAATGATGTGAGGGAGGGATGAAAGATTTCTGAGGGAAAAGCAGTCTAGGCAGAAGGAATTATAAATGAAAGACCCTGAGGCCAAAGCATGCCTGGAGTGTTGAAGGAGGCAAAGAAGACAGTGTAGCTAGCCCAAAATGAGTGAAGGGAAGAGGAGGTCAGGATTGTAGTAGTCAGTTTCTGGATACATTGTGAAGATAGAGTTAATAGGATTTCCTAGGAGGCATCCACATCTAAAGGGAAATAATGATTCAAGGGTTTTTACCTGAGCAACTAGAGGAATGGAGTTACCATTTGAGAGGGGAATATCAGGAACTCAGTTTGGGATCTAATAAATTTGAGATGTCTGTTAATCATCTAAATGGAGAGGTTGAGGAAGCAGTTGAATATATGAATCTGCAACTTAGAGAAGAAGTTCAGACTGGACGTATAAATGTGGGTACCATGAGAAATGTAGAAGGGATTCAAAGTCAGGAGGCTTGATGAAGTGTAGGTAGAGAAGACTAAGGATCCAAAGACTGAGTCCTGGGTGCGCCAACATTTAAAGGGGGAGGGGAGAAGGGACCAGACATGCTAGATGCTGTCGCAAGGTCTGGCAAGATGATGACTGAGGATTGACCACTGGACTTAGCAATGCAAACCAGATGTGCTAGATGCTGTTGCAAGGGCTGGCAAGGTGACGACTGAGGGTTGACCAACTTGACAAGGGCAGTTTTGGTTGACGGGTAGAAGCAAAAACTTGCTTGCAGTGGGCTTGAGAAAGCCTTCGAGAAAGAGAGAGACTAAAGACAACTCTCTTGAGGAGTTTCCTGAAAGCAGAGGGAAGGGGAGGAGTGGCCATGAGGAAAGTGGCATCAAGAGAGAAATTTCTTTTTTTTTTGTCTTTTAAAAATATTTTTATTTGGTATTATTAATGTACAATTACGTGAGCAACATTATGGTTACTAGATTCCCCCTATTATCAAGTCCCCACCACATAGCCCATTACAGTCACTGTCCATCAGCATAGTAAGATGCTTTAGAATCATAACTTGTCTTCTCTGTGCTATATACTGCCTTCCCATATCCCCCTCACTCGCTGCTACATTATGTGTGCTAATCGTGATGCCCCTTTCCCCCCTTATCCCTCCCTTCCCACCCATCTTCCCCAGACCCTTTCCCTTTGGTAACTTTTAGTCCATTCTAGGGTTCTGTGAGTCTGCTGCTGTTTTGTTCTGTCAGTTTTTTCTTTGATCTTATCTTCACAGATGAGTGAAATGATTTGGTACTTGTCTTTCTCCACCTGGCTTATTTCACTGAGCATAATACCCTCTAGCTCCATCCATGTTGTTGCAAATGGGAGGATTTGTTTTCTTCTTATTGCTGAATAATACTCTATTGTGTATATGTACCACATCTTCTTTATCCATTCATCTACTGATGGACACTTAGGTTGCTTCCATTTCTTGGCTATTGTAAATAGTGCTGCAATAAAAACATAGGGGTGCATCTGTCTTTTTCAAACTGGGCTCCTGCATTCTTAGGGTAAATACCTAGGAGTGGAATTCCTGGGTCAAATGGTATTTCTATTTTGAGCTTTTTGAGGAACCTCCATATTGCTTTCCACAATGGTTGAACTAATTTACATTCCCACCAGAAGTGTAGGAGGGTTCCCCTTTCTCCACATCCTCGCCAATATTTGTTGTTGTTTGTCTTTTGGATGGTGGCAATCCTTACTGGTGTGAGGTGATATCTCATTGTGGTTTTAATTTGCATTTCTCATATGATTAGCGATGTGGAGCATCTTTTCATGTGCCTGTTGGCCATCTGAATTTCTTCTTTGGAGAAGTGTCTGTTCAGTTCCTCTGCCCATTTTTTAATTGGCTTATTTGCTTTTTGTTTGTTGAGGTGCGTGAACTCTTTATATAATTTGGATGTCAACCCCTTATCAGATATGTCATTTATGAATATATTCTCCCATACTGTAGGATGTCTTTATGTTCTACTGATGGTGTCCTTTGCTGTACAGAAGCTCTTTAGCTTGATATAGTCCCACTTGTTCATTTTTGCTTTTGTTTCCCTTGCCTGGGGAGATATGTTCATGAAGAAGTTGCTGATGTTTATGTCCAAGAGATTTTTGCCTATGTTTTTTTCTAAGAGTTTTATGGTTTCATGACTTACATTCAGGTCTTTGATCCATGTTGAGTTTGCTGTTGTGTATAGGGTTAGACAATAATCCAGTTTCATTCTCTTCCATGTAGCTGTCCAGTTTTGCCAACACCAGCCATTGAAGAGGCTGTCATTTCCCCACTGTATATCCATGGCTCCTTAATCATATATTAATTGACCATATATACTTGGATTCATATCTGGACTCACTAGTCTGTTCCACTGGTCTATGGGTCTGTTCTTGTGCCAGTACCGAATTGTTCGGATTACTATGGCTTTGTAGTAGAGCTTGAAGTCAGGGAGCGGAATTCCCCCTGCTTTATTCTTCCTTTGCAGGATTATTTCCTTGCTTTGGCAATTTGGGGTCTTTTGTGGTTCCATATGAATTTTAGAGCTATTTGGTCTAGTTCATTGAAGAATGCTGTTGGCATTTTGATAGGGTTTGCATTGAATCTGTAGATTGCTTTAGGCAGGATGGCCATTTTGACAATATTCTTCCTATCCATGAGCACGGGATGTGTTTCCATTTACTCGTTTCTTCTTTAATTTCTCTCATGAGTGTCTTGTAGTTTTCAGAGTATAGGTTTTTCACATCCTTGGTTAGGTTTATACCTAGGTATTTTATTCTTTTTGATGCAATTGTGAATGGAATTGTTTTCCTGATTTCTCTTTCTGCTAGTTCATCATTAGTGTATAGGAATGTGACAGATTTCTGTGTATTAATTTTGTATCCCGCAACTTTGCTGAATTTAGATATTAGATCTAGTAGATATGGAGTGGATTGCTTAGGGTTTTTTTTTATGTACAATACCATGTCATCTTCAAACAGGGACAGTTTGACTTCTTCCTTACCAATCTGGACGCCTTTTATTTCTTTGTGTTGTCTGATTGCCATGCCTAGGACCTCCAGAACTATGTTGAATAAAAGCGGGGAGAGTGGGCATCCTTGTCTTGTTCCTGATCTTAAAGGAAAAGCTTTCAGCTTCTCGCTGTTAAGTATGATGTTGGCTGTGGGTTTGTCTTTTATGGCCTTTATTATGTTGAGCTACTTGCCCTCCATACCCATTTTGTTGAGAGTTTTCAATCATGAATGGATGTTGAATTTTGTTGAATGCTTTTTCAGCATCTATGGAGATGATCATGTGGTTTTTGTCCTTCTTTCTGTTGATGTAGTGGATGATATTGATGGATTTTTGAATGTTGCACCATCCTTGCATCCCTGGGATGAATCTCACTTGATCATGATGGATGATCTTTTTGATGTATTTTGTGAATTTTGTTTGCTAATATTTTGTTGAGTATTTTTGCATCTATGTTCATCAAGGGTATTGGTCTGTAATTTTCTTTTTTTGTGGTGTCTTTGCCTGGTTTTGGAATTAGAGTGGTGTTGACCTCATAGAATGAGTTTGGGAGTCTTCCCTCATCTTCTACTTTTTGGAAAACTTTAGGGAGGATGGGTATTATTTCTTCACTAAATGTTTTGTAAAATGCAGCAGTGAAACTGTCTAGTCCAAGAAATTTTGTTCTTAGATAGTTTTTTGATTACCAATTCAATTTCTTTGCTGGTAATTGGTCTGTTCATATTTTCTGTTTCTTCCTGGGTTAGCCTTGGAAGGTTGTATTTTCTTGAAAGTTGTCCATTTCTACTAGGTTATCTATTTTGTTACCATATAATTTTTCATAGTATTCTCTCATAATTCTTTGCATTTCTGTGGTGTCTGTAGTGATTTTTCCTTTCTCATTTCTGATTTTGTTTCTGTGTGTAGACTTTCTTTTTTGTTGACAAGTCTGGCTAGGGTTTATCTATTTTATTTATTTTCTCGAAGAACCTGCTCTTGCTTTCATTGATTCTTTCTATTGTTTTATTCTTTTTGATTTTATTTATTTCTACTCTAATCTTTATTATGTCCCTCGTTCTACTGACTTTGGGCCTCGTTTGTTCTTCATCTTCTAGTTTCATTAATTGTGAGTTTAGACTGTTCATTTGGAATTGTCTTCTTTCCTGAGGTAGTCCTGTATTGCAGTATATTTCCCTCTTAGCACAGCCTTCACTGCATCCCACAGATTTTGCGGTGTTGAATTATTGTTGTCGTTTGTCTCCATATATTGCTTGACCTCTGTTTTTATTTGGTCATTGATCTATTGATTATTTAGAAGCATGTTATTAAGCCTCCATGTTTTTGTGGGCTTTTTCATTTTCTTTGTGTAATTTATTTCTAGTTTCATACCTTTGTGATCTGAGAAGCTGGTTGGTACAATTTCAATCTTTTTGAATTTACTGAGGTTCTTTTTGTAGTCTAGTATATGATCTATTATTGAAAATGTTCCATGTGCACTTGAGAAGAATGTGTATTGTGTTGTTTTTGGATAGAGTGTTCTGTAGATATCTGTTAGGTCCATTTGTTGAAATACTTTGTTCAGTGCCTCTGTTTCTTTCCTTATTTTCTGTCTGGTTGATCTGTCCTTTGGAGTGAGTGGTGTGTTGAAGACTTGTAAAATGAATGCATTGCATTGTATTTTGCTCTTTAATTCTGTTAGTATTTGTTTCACATATGTAGGTGATCCTGTGTTGGGTGCATAGATATTTATAATAGTTATATCCTCTTGTTGGACTGACCCCTTTATCATTGTGTAATATCCTTCTTTGTCTCTTGTTACTTACTTTGTTTTGAAGTCTATTTTGTTTGATACAAGTACTGCAACTCTTGCTTTTTTTCTCCTATTAGTTGCATGAAATATCTTTTTCCATTCCTTTACTTTCAGTCTGTGTATGTCTTTGGGTTTGAAGTGAGTCTCTTGCAGGCAGCATATAGATGGGTCTTGTTTTTTTGTCTATTCAGTGACTCCATGTGTTTTGATTGGTGCATTCAGACCATTTACATTTAGGGTGATTATCAATAGGTATGTACTTATTGCCATTGCAGGCTTTACATTCATGGTTTCCAAAGGTTCAAGTATAATTCCCTTACTATTTAACAGTCTAATTTAATACACTTTGTATGCTATTACAACCGCAACCTAAAGATTGTTTATCTTTCCCTCCTTTTTCTTCCTCTTCCATTCTTTGTATGTTATGAATCATATTCTGTACTCTTTGTCTATCCCTTGGGTGATGTCTATTTAGCCTTAGGAATACTTTCATCTATAGCTGTCCCTCCAAAATGCACTGTAGAAGTGGGTTCTGAGAGGTAAATTCTCTCAGCTTTTGCTTATCTGAAAATTGATTAATCCCTCCTTCAAATTTAAATGATAACCTTGCTGGGTAGAGTATTCTTGGTTCAAGGCCCTTCTGCTTCATTGCATTAAATACATCATGCCACTCCCTTCTGGCCTGTAAGGTTTCTGTTGAGAAATCTGATGATAGCCTGATGGGTTTTCCTTTGTATGTGATCTTACTTCTCTCTCTGGTTGCTTTTAATAGTCTGTCCTTATCCTTGGTCTTTGCCATTTTAATTATTATATGCCTTGATGTTGTCTTCCTTGGGTCCCTTATGTTGGGAGATCTGTGCATCTCCATCGCTTGAGAGACTATCTCCTTCCCCAGATTGGGGAGGTTTTCAGCAATTACCTCCTTAATGACACTTTCTATCCCTTTTTCTCTCTCTTCTTCTTCTGGTACCCCTGTAATATGACTATTGTTCCATTTGGATTCATCACACAATTATTTCAATATTCTTTTGTTCTTATGGATTCTTTTTTCTCTGTGTGCCTCAGCTTCTGTGTATTCCTCGTCTCTAATTTCTATTCCATTTACCATCTCTTCTATTACATCTAATCTGCTTTTAAATCCCTCCATTGTATGTTTCATTTCAGATATGGAATTTCTTAATGATTGAATCTCCATCTTAAATTTGTCCCTGAGTTCTTGAATATTTTTCTGTACCTCTTTCAGGAAGATTGGTGAGTTCAGTTTCATTTGGCCCTTTTTCTGGGGTTTGTGACATTTTGGTCTGAAGCATGTTCTTTTTTTTTTTTGCTCAATAAAGGATATTTATAAACATGGTATATTAGCCAGCTTGGGCTGCCATAACAAATACCACAAACTGGGGGGCTTAACAACAGAAATTCATTTCTCACAGTTCTGGAGACTGGAAGTCCAAGATCAAGATGCCAAGCAGGGTTGGTTTCTCATTAGGCCTCTCTGGGTTGTAGATAGCTGCTTTCTCACTGGCTTCTCATATGTCCCTTCCTCTGTGCACATGTGCACACACCCAAGCACATACACTCCTGCTGTCTTGAAGCATGTTCTTTTGATGTTTCATATTTCTGTGCGGTGCCCTCTAGTGCCCAGAAACTCTAGTCTTTCTGGAACTGCTCAGCCCCTAGAGTGAGGCTGGGGGTCATAGACAGTGGAGCTGGTGCCTGGGGGGAGGAAAGGTCTGTTTCCTGATTCCTGTCTGTTGTGCCTGTCTCCATATCAGAGCCAGTGGACTGAGCACACAGGTGTAAGCCTCTGTGCTTAGTGACTCTAGGTGTTGTAGGTGGGGCCTCCCTTGGACTGGCCTGACACCAGCACAGTGACTGCTGGTTTGTGAGCCAGCGCTGTGAGGCCAGGAGGAAGGCTTGGCAGGCTGCGTATCACAGCTGGGGGGGCCTCGGAGCTGAGTAGCCAGCCAGGGGGATGGAGCACCTGAAGCTCCTCAAAGTTCCCAATCTACTGGGGGGGCGTGCCCCCAGACAACCTTGTCCAGCACTCCCTTCTCCCATGCAGCAAGCTCCTTGCAAACCCTGCTCCTTCAGCAGCCCTCTTGCTGCGCAGAAGCCTCTCAGACCACCTGCCTTTCCCTTGGCCCAGAGCAGCCAGATGTGGATCCCTGTCCTCCACAAACCACCAGAATCTGTCTCTCAAGCACTATGCCTGTCCCAGCTCCCCATCCTCCAGAGCACCACACAATGTAGGTTTCCGCTCTCAAATCAGACCTCCAGGGCTGGGTGTTCAGCAGTCCCAGGCTTCCACCCCATCCCCCACTCTGTTTCTCTTCTTCCCGCTGGTGAACTGGGGTGAGGGAAGGGCCTGGGTCCTGCCGGTTCAAGGCTTTGGTACATTACCCTGTTTTGTGAGGTCTGCTCTGTTTGTGAGGTCTGTATGCAGTCTGGTGCAGCCTTTTTTCCTGTTACTGTTTTAGGGTTAGTTGTGCTAACTATATTTTCACACTATCTGTGGTTTTGGGAGGAGTTCTCTGTCTCAACTCTCACGCTGCCATCTTGAATCTCCTCTAAGGGAGAACTTTTTAAGTGACAGAAATAATGGTAAGTTTGTATGCTGATGGGCAAGAGCCAATAAAAAAGGGAAAATTGATCATGCAGAAGAGAGAAAGGAGAATTATTTGAATGTTGTTCTTGTGTGTTTTTCCTAAAGCTGTGTTCAGCTGTACAGCATTCAGGGGAAAATGCACAGAGATATGGATTTAACCAGGATTGTGCTTAATCTTTGACAGTTCACTTTCCTGTTCCTTCTCCCCTTCCATTTCCTTCTCTTGATCAATAAAATTAAGGGTGCATAAAAGAGTGCACACCTCCTGGTCTATACAGGAGTGAGACTGAAAACTGACTGCAGATAATCCACAGCTTGGCCGTAGTAGTCAGGGGCTGGTGAGACAAACAGCACTTGCTGTTGCTAGGTGCTTCAACAAAGAGAATTTCACACAGGGAACTTGTTACAAAGATCTTGGAAGAGCTCAAAAAGCAAACAGGATGGTGAGGGCTCTCTTGAATTGCCTTCCAAAGCAGAGAAAAGGAGAAATACCCCTACTTCTCCCTACTTCCCACCTTCCAATCTGCCACCAGAGCCTTTCAAAGCCAGATCACAAAGACAAAGGAGACTGGGAGATGTAGTTTGTAGGCACTAGCCCCTCGCCCCTCCCAGCCCCCATGGCAATCTAGGGTAGAGTATGGGAAGGATGGGGGTGTGAGAGCAATCAAGCAAATGACTGGCACACTGGGTAGCCAAAAGTTGATTTAATTAGAACAATAAGATATCAGACCTGGAAGGATCTTGAAGATTACCTTATCTACCCTCTCATTTCTATAGATCAGGAAATAGGCCCAGAAAGAGATCATGTGCCAGACAGCAGCAGAGTTGAGACTAGAACCCAGATTCTCTATATCAAGGAGCATTGTTATTTTGTACGTTAGGGGTCTTTGAATTTGTGCAAAGCTGCTCCCTTGAATGAGGACCCAAAGTGCTGCCTCTTCAGCTCTTCCAGCACCACTGCTGCCACTCTGAGAACTTCGTAGGGGACAGAGGGCCCTGGCCTCCTTTTTCTTGCTGGTACACTTAGAGGACTGGGCTGTACAGAATGCTTTCCTGGATTCAAGTCAGACGAAAGGGCTGAGAGGGGTCCAGCCATTCCTTCAGGGAGGTGGGAAGCTGCTATAGACTCCCTGGGCTTTTGGATCTCATTAAGCTCTCTGTCCCATGGCCTTGAGCAGGGGCCCCAGGTTGTATGACTTGGCTGCCAGTGTTCAACTATGGGTGATGGGGTTGGTGATAAACAGTGTTTTAGACCTTTGGCTCTTCCCCCAGGACCTCTGGTGAATGGCCTAGCTCTGCAGTCTTAGTTCCAGGAAGGCGTAGGGCCCCTACTTTAAGGTAGCTGGTATGAGCTAGTGATGTTCCCTGCCTTCTTGAACTGTTTGTTCTTATAATTGCCTTATTCACTCTGGTTTCTCTTGGCACTTGACTCAGGCATCTGGAGAACACATCCTCTACTTCAAGCAGAATAAGCTGCCCTATTTGCCTGGATGGCCTATTGGATTTGACCCCATCTGCCTCTGTAGTTGTTGCATTCCAGATGAATGCACTACACATGGGAATGGGCTTTTAAAGTGTGAAAGCAGCAGTTCCCCTTGTTTCTACCTAGAAAGCAATACTTGGTGTCCTGGGAGAGGAGAGGCATCTATCAAAGGCCTAGCCACTAGAGAAGTGTTCAGCAGCTGATCACTTTGTTTTCCGTTCAAGATCCCTGCCAGCCCACTGGCCTCATCCAGTCAAGGCTGACACTCCCAGCCTGACTGTGGGGACTTGATTGAGAGCCTTCCACCTCTGTAGATTTTGAACTTATGCCTGTTTCTATTAGATACTGGCCCCAGCAGAGAATTGCCAGGATGCATTGAACCTGTTTTAATATGGAAATTCAAATACAACTGTTTTGTTTTTCTTCCTTTTCTTGACTGCATAGGAAGGATGGAATACATTTCCCTTCTTCTCTTGGGAGTGTTTAGATGAAGATTAGGCTCTTCTTGACCATGAATGAAGGACAGTTGTGGTATACAGTGACTCTCGGTTCATAAATTATCTTGGTCAACTGTGGAAGCACAAGAGGAGAAAGAGGAAAAACTCTCTAAGTATATGGGGAAGGGAATAATTTGTTGGCACAAGATTTCTGGCTATTGCCTCTAGTATGTCTCCAGCTTTTGAAGGACACTGGGTCAAGGCCCTTCAAATCTATGTTTATCAATCCTTTGTCCATTGTTCAAGATTGATGGCTTAGGAGTGTGTGGTCTAGTTACTAGAAAAAGAACCTAATCCACCTACCTCCCACCACTGCTGAATTTGTGTCTAACTCTCTGACCCTGTTCCATGCCACAAAGGCTTTCATTCTCTCTGATGCCCTAAATCTCCAATCCCAGCCCCAGATCCTGGAAACTCAGCTTAGGACTGAATTAGAATTCTTTGCTTGCCAGGGTAAGGGTTTGGACATAGATTCTTCCTTCCTCTGCTGATCCTACTCTCAAACTGAGGCAGTGGCTGCTAGCTATTCAACAAACCCAGTTCCCTCTTTACTGCAATTAGACTGTATTTTCCAACCAATCTCTCTTGTGATTGAATTCTGATAAATGGAAATACTTTGAGACTTGGCCTAAAAACACATCCCTTGTGATTCTCTCTTCTCTTATCTGGCACCTGGATGTCAATACCCAGGATGACTTTGGAAACTATGTGCTGAAGATGGCAGAGCTTTTCTCAGCCAGTTCCCTGAGTGGTTCCTCGAGGCCCACAATTGGACTTTATGTGATGAGAAGTACATTCTGATTAATATACGGGCTAGGCAATGGAGGTGTAGTGGTTTATCTGTTTCAACATGTGGTTTTACCATTCCTAATAATAAAATCCTTTATGATATGTCCCCTGGAGCTCTCATTCTTTGGTAAAACAATTCTAATCCTTCATGGCCTCATGGACATTCCCTCCACCTATTTGCCTCAGTGGAATCCTGCCTGTCCCTGTTTCCCAAAAGCTTCCTACACCATCCTCTGCAGGCCTAGAGGGTGGCTTCTCGTGGATGGCCACTGCCTCCTCTAGTCTGTGTTCTCCTCCTTCATGTCAATGTCAAGTGAGCATTGTATTATGTTTTTTCCTCCTGTATTATGCTAAGTGAAATAAGTCAGACAGAGAAGGACAGATAGCATATGATTTCACATATATGGAATCTAAAAAAATAAAGCAAATAAAATAGAAATAAACCAACAAACACAGAGAACAGACTGGTGATTGCCACAGGGTAGGGGAGTGAGGGGAGGTGAAATAAGTGAAAGGAAAAAATTAGTGAGAATGTTTGATATCATGATCTGGGTGATGGTTACATAAGTATACACATGTCAAAACTCATCAAACTGTGCACTAAGATTTGTATGTTTTATTGTATGTTCCTCAAATTAAAAAGTAAAAATAAAAAAATAAAAAATAAACAAAAACCAAAAATCTTTTTTTCCATAGAAATGTGTACCAGTCATGTTACCCTTTCCTCCCTCACCACCATTCTCACCTGTCTTATCTGCCATTGCCCCTCTAGATTTCCAGCTGGCTCATACCTTCCTCTTACTCCAGGTTGGTGCCACTCCAGATACGTGTTTTCCACTAGCAGCTGGCCCTTCAGCATGCCTTGACCCACATGTACTCAGCCACTTTATTTCCTGATCCCCACAGTGGCTTATTCAAATCATTGTCCTTCCTCAAGACCTTTTTCCCCACTGATGGCCTTCCCTCATATTTCACCAAGGAAGACAAAGCACTCTGGCATCAAGCCCTTCAAGTTCTTGTCCTGCTCTGCACTGCCCCTTTCCTATTGGTCTCAGAGTCATGTTGATGCTGCCATGACCCCGGTGTCCACTTATGCTCTTGACCCATCTCTAAGACCAGAGAGCAGGTCTTCTGCATCTCTCTCTCTCTTAGAGTTTCAGCCTCTCTCCACTGGCTTATTCCAAAGCAAATTATAAATATACTCAAGCATCTTTCTTTAAATAACAGTAACAACAATGAAATCCCTAGAAAGAATCATCTAGATTCACTTTGTCATTTCCATTCATTTTTTTCATCCACCATAATCTGGATTTTGCTTCAATCTCCTGGCAAAGAAGACCATCACCTTCCTTGTCACCAAATCCAAAGACCTCCTTTTAGTTCTAGTCTGCCATGCCTTCTCTTCAGCATTTGACACCACAGACATTGCCCTCTTAAGGACAGTCACTCCTGTCCTGTTCCTGGCCTCCTTGGTGGGTCTTTGGTCCTCTGTCCCGGCCTTAAGCCTTAGTGTGAATGAAGGCTCTGTCTCTGGCCCCCTTCCTTGCCCTTCCTTTTTCTCCCCTCCCCTTGCCTCCTCACTCACTCTGCACAATCCACTCCCAGGGGTTCTAGGTTAGTTTTTATACTGATGACTTACAAATTGGGTCAGTAGTTCATCAGTCTTGAACTCCAGATCACAATATTCCTTTCTGCTGGAGCTTACCATGTGGTGGAAGTGCCATGAGCATTTCAAGCTCAATGCAAGTGAAAGCTCAATGCATGTGAAACTGAGCTAAATATCTACATGCACCTCAAACCTACTCCTTTATATTATCAGTGATGCCATCTAGAATTCCCAAGCCAGAAATTTGGAGTCATCCTTGCAAGCTCCTCTTCATAGATCCACTATATACAATCAGTGACAAAGTCCTGCATCTCTTGTTTGTAACATTTCCCACATTTCCTATCATCATGGTTCTGACCAGTGCTGGCCCTTACTATCTCTAGTTTGGAGCCCAACAGGGGTCTCCTAACCAGTGCTCCACCTTCAGTCTTGTTGACCAGTTAATGCCACCAGAGCCATCTTTCTAAAAAACAAAACTATATGTCATTCCCTACCCCAAACCCTTCAAGGGCTCCCAGTTGCCTAGAAGACAAAGTTCAAGCTCCAAAGCAGGGTTTATGAAGCCTTCCATGGCCTGTTCCCGCTCCTCTCCCTTCTCTTTCCCTAAGCTCCTGCCCCACCCAGCACTTTGCTCTTCTCCGAGGTCACTGTGCTCTTTCACCCTCTGAGCCTTAGCTCTTATCATCCCTCTGCCTGGAGTCCTTCCCCTCCCTTGCCTACCTGCTGAACACCACCTAACTTTTGAGACTTGTTTCAAACACAGCTTCCTCTAGAAAGTCTTTTTATCAGTTTCATAGAGTTAAATTGGTCCTTTCTCTCTTTGTGTCCATAGCAGGAGCTGGGGGTGGGGTGGGAGGAGCTGGTGGGATGCTCTGTTCCTGGCCAGCAACTGTGCAACTCAAGGCCAGGGGCCCTGCCTTTCATTGCTGTGAGCTTGATGCCTCAGCTGGTGCCTGGTACCTGGCAGGTGCTCTGCCAGTCTCTTCTGTTGGCAATGAATGAGAAGGTGGGATTGTGTGTGGCCCTGGTCGGATTTTGATTTCCCACTACAGAAGGGTTTGGGCTGAAATTGGGGCTGTGAAACTTTATCTACTCAGAGACTTTATTTACCCTCTCCTTCACTTTGCCAGTCACTCTCTGGAGACCCCTCCCTACTCTGCAGAGGCTCCTGGGCGGTCAGCGTGGGCTCTCCTGAAGGTGTATTGACTGTTACTGGGATGACTCTTCTTCCAGCTGCAGCTGAAGGAAAACAGCTGCAAGAGAAGGGCAACCTGAGAGGTACGATTGGGCAGAGATGGCTGGAGCCCGATGGGCACTCTGAACACATGCTTGGAGGTCTCAATCACTCGGTACCTGGATCACATCCTTGTACAGATTGTCCACTCATACATAGAAAAAAAGGCCTGGTTAGGTTCTCCCTCACTTCATCTGTGTCTATAGCAGGTGCTCAGTCCCACTCTAAAAAGTTGTACCTCAGCTTGGGACTGGACCCTTAACTCTGGGGGTGGGGGTGGCAGGACAGGGCCTGGGGCTGAGACTGAGGGTGTCTTTACCTGAGGACTTGGCATAGACTGTCTGCTGGTCACTGCTCTGGGTGATGCAGGACATGTGAATCTTCTGGTGCTCAATCTTTTCCACGTCAACATTCAGTATAGCCAGAGAGCCCACGGGGATCAAGCTGGGAGAGCAAGTGGCTTAGCCCACCCCTTATGTGAACTTCTGCCCCCAAAGCCCTTCACTCCACCTCCCATCCTTTTCTTCGTCCCACCCTGTCTCAAGGAATTAACTCTGGGCTCAGAGCCCATTTGCTGGCTCCCAGAGTTGGACAGCAGAGGTTGTGTTCTCAACAAGGACTGGAGGAACTGCTTGGCTGTAGACTGGGAAAAGAGGTGGCAGGCAGGTCTCCTGTACCCCAGCTGCTGAGGATAGCAACCCCCTCCATGATAAAAAGGACTGTGATTTTGGCCAACATCCCAAGGATCTGTACTTACTTTTTGAATCTGATGTTAAGGCTTATTGTGAACAGTCCCTCTCCAGCCAGGTATGCAGTTTTAGAAAAGGTCTCATCCATCATGGCTGCCAGGGACCCTCCGTGGGCAAATCTGGAGTCAGGGCAGAAAGCAAGGCCAAGACTGCAGCCTGGGCAGACTGTCCCCTTGGCCTTCCCCCAGTCCGGAGGCAAAACCACCACAGCCTCTACTTTTCTCCAGGAAAAGAAAGGAAACAGAGCTGAATCCTGTCTGCTCAAACCCTTCAAAATCAACTGAACTTTTCTCCCATGCTGTTTCAGTATGTGTTAGCAACCATTGTTAGAATTATTTTACCAGGAAAACATTTTTTCTGATAGAGCTAATAGAAAAGTGTTTTTTTGATTCATCACCTAATTGCTGGCAGCAATTGCCATGATTTGGAAAGGTGCACTTAGAGAGTGGAAAAGTCCTTAAACTTTTTGACTGAGTCTCTAAGGCTCTAACCTTACCAGTTGCTATGGCCAGTGCTGATGCCACATTTTCAAGGCAGGTGAAGTGAAACATAACTCATGACCTATAAAGTGCCAACAAGATGGACTCCTAAGCAGTGCTGCTTTCAGAAAGCTAAGAACCAACTTCAGCAGAATACCTGCAAAAACTTGTTTTATTTTAAATGAGTAAAATTCTCATCCTCACTTGTGTAAGCTACTTTTGTGCCAAAGCTACTTCATTGTTACGTAAGTTGAAGAAAATAGAAGGGCACCTGCAACATCTCTGACACCAAATGCATGGTGTATTTCTTCCTTATATTCATGTGTAACAGTTTACACATAGCAGTAATAGTAGTGTAACTTCATTCAGGTACCTGGACCTGATTCCAATGTGTGTATGTGGGAGGGGGGTCTTCCCACACATACTTAGACCAAGCAGTTCTCAAACACTAGCAGGGTGTTCAAGAATTCAACTCAATTCCTATGCTATCTGCCCACAGACAGTACCAGATTCCCAGGTTAAGGGCTCTGTCCTACAAGACTAGCCCCCACCTCCCCCAAACACACTCCAGATGCCTGTCGCAAGCCCCAGTGGCTACAGACTGGAGGTTCCCACGACCTCCCCCATAGGTTTGGTTAATTTGCCTCCCCCTTAGGTTTGGTTAATTTGCTAGAGCGGTTCACAGAACTCAGGAAAACACTTACGTTTATCAGTTTAATAAAGGATACAAGTTAACAGCCAGATGAAGAGAGACATAGGGCAAGTTCCCAAAGGAGTGTCTATTCTCGTGGAGCTTGGGGCCTGCCTGGGTGGCACATGGAGGTGTTCTGGTTCCCCAAGCGTAGAAGCTTTCTCCGACCAAGAACCAGGTTCCAAAACAGCAGAGCAGGAAAAGCAGAGCGCAGAGCAGAGCAAAGAGCTCTTCTTGCAGGTTTTGTGAGGGCTTCATTGCATAGTCCTGATTGACTAAACTATTGGCCATTGGCTGATCCAACCTCCAGGCCCCGGCCCTCGGTGGGGGGGTCCAAAAGTCCCTCATTAACATGACAAAACACCCGCTTCACCTTTAAGACTGCCGGGTTTTCAGAAACTGTGGATGAGGACAAATGTACCTTACAACTCATTATATTACAGCACCCAATTTTGGAATGCAGATAACACAAAACAGATTCAAGTTTCTTAATCTGCTTCTCCTGATCTGATGCTCCAGGAACCAGATTAGCTGTCCCTCTGTGTTATAGTGGGTTACCCTCCTGCTGCTGCCACCAATGGTCTTTCTTCCTGGGCCCTAGCTTCCCCTTTCCTTTGTGGAAAGAGCTGAAGGCCATGGAACCACACTTACCTGGTTTGACAATTTGCTCCACCACATGCTACCACATGTTTGAGCTTGAGCAAATTGCTAAACCTCTCTGAGTCCCAGTTCTTCTACTATGAATTGTAAATAAAAATAATTTCTAAACCATAAAATTAAATGAGGTAATGTTTACAAAAGCTCACATACATTTCCAGTCACTTCCTTCCACATATTGCCTGAAAGAGGGGAAAAGGAGTTGGTGCTAAAGAACCCTAAATCTGCTCTTTCCCCCTTACCCTCACTGGCCAGGCATTGACAAATGCCTAGATTCTGCAGGGTAGCCTTTGGCCACTAGTAACCCACCCCTCCTCAGTGTAAGGGGCAGAGTGGGTACTTGTCAAAGAATAGAAAAAAAAATATATATATATATATATATATATATATATATATATTAATTTTTTTAACCTTAATTCCTGGCACAGAGTTCCTAAAACCCTTGTAATTTCCTGGGTGATAGGAATGTCTTTTGTTCTAATGAGGCAAGTCTGGGTGGGCTCCTGGATGAGGGCTGGTCACCAGAAAGACCAATACGTGATTAGAAGATTGGGATTTTTAGTCTCATCCCCCATACTTTAGGAAGAGGATAGGGGCTGGAGATTGAGTAAATGATCCATCATGCCTACATGAGGAAACCTCCATAAAAATATCAATAGTATGGGGTTCAGATGGCTTCCAGGCTGGTGATCATCCACATTGGGAGGGGGACACACTCTACCCCCACAGGGACAGAGAAGCTCCTGGGCTCAGGACCCTCCCAGACCTCATCTTTTGTATCTCTTCATCTGGCTGTTCTTCTGTGTCCTTTATTATATCCTTTACTAAACTGGTAAACATAAGTGTTTCCCTGAGTTCTGTGAGCCACTTTAGCAAATTAATGGAACCTAAGGAGGGGGTCATGAGAACCTCCAATTTGTATCCAAGATGGACAGAAGTCGTGGGTCACCTGGGGTACCTGTGACTGGAGTCTGAAGTGGGATGAAAGCAGTCCTGTGGGACAGCCCTTAGCCTGTGGGATTTGACACTTCCTCCAGGTAGGTGATGTTAGAATTGAGTTAAGTTGTAGGACACCCAGCTGGTGTCATGGAGAATCGCTTGGTGGGGAAAACTTCCACACACTGGATGACCAGAATTGTCATAAGTAGTAAAGGAGACACACTACTAGTAAAGGAGAGAAAGACATGACAGAGAAGAACTAGGTTTTTCCATGCAGGGGAAAGACTGAACTGGGCATTTCTAATTCAGTACTAATCTATTCTCTGCACCCCTCAGTCCACTGGCCTCCGTGCTGAATGGTCCTCCCTTGCCTCTCCTGCCCTGCCTCTATGAACCATAAATAAAAGTCAGCCACATTTCATTCCCATTCCTGCCTCCCGGGGTTTTCCTCTTCAGAAGGAAGGGATTCCTTGGCCTGCACAGGGCTCTGACTTAGTCTCCCAGTGTCTCCATGTGTGAGTGTGGGGATCAGTGTTCCCATGGAAGGTGCCGTGGAATGGCCAAGGCGAGCAAGGGCTGCAGTCTGAGTCTGTGACCTGGGGAGGTGCTGACGTCTGGTGACCTCTTTCTGGCCCTGAGTTTCTCCTGGGCCTTGGGACCTGAAACCTGTTTCTGTCCCCTTTTTCCTCTCTCTCTTTCAGGGACTCTGGCGCCACGCACAGACCTCAGTGGCTGTCTAAAGCAGGAACAGAGATGAAAGAGAAGGCAGACAACCATGGACTTGGTGGCCCAGGGGCCTTAGGCAAGATGCTCAGGACCAGGCTAACTTCCTTGAGTTCCTTCCTGGGTCTTTACCAGGTTTGGAGGCAGTGGAGTACAGTAGACAGAGCAATGGACTTGGAGGCCCAACTTCTAGGTTAGAGTTCTTGATCTGGTCATGAGTGCCTGTGTCACCCGGGCAAGTCACTGTGCCTCTGTGTGCCTCGGTTTGCCTGTGCATAAAGCATGAAGTTTGGATAGTGGTATCTGATAGCTGTATTGTGCATTATGTTTTATATTCAGCACACAGGCCCCAAATATCGTATCTCTCAGTGGCTCTGGCAGGTAGATATTATTATCCAGTTATTATTATATATATTATTAATTAATTAATAAAAAATAATAATGTTATTCCCGGTTTTCAGGGAAGGAAACTGAAAGCTAGAGGTTAAATTGCTAGCATGGGTCCCAAGGCTAGTAGCAGCAAAGTGGGCTGGAAGCCTACTTCCTAATTCTAGATCTTATCATTTCTCAAATTCACCACATCCTTCTCAAAGTGGTGACCAAGGCCTCTTCTTATTGGAAAATTCCCAGACCTCCATGAGGAGGCTCCCCCTAATCTGCACAATGGAAGCCAGATCAGATGACGCAGGATGGCATCCGTGGCATGATACCGTTGAGACTGAAGCCCAGTGCTCTGCACGCTTGACTGGGCTCCTTCAGGGGAGTCCGAGCCCCAGGGCCTGGTGCGTGCTGAACCAAGCCAAGGATGCAGCCCATGAGAGCCCATTTGGCTCTGCCTGGGGTCTTACCCTGGAGCCCCCTCCAGGTAGGGACCTGGTTGGAAAAGACAGATGGACTTCTTCTTGGATGGGTGGAAAAAGATGACGTACTCGTAGCCTTGTCCTTCCACTTGGATGCACCTAGTGAAGATGCGCCAGTCGCTTATGTCTGGGGAGAGAGGGGTAGTGTTGTAGCTAGAGAATAGAGTCTGTGAGGGTGCGGGGGCCAGTCAGGATGCAGGGCCTGTCATTCAGCACCAGGGGTTGAGCCCTGCCTCAGGCTCTGCCCTTGTCTCAGGGAGTCCTCAGCCTAGAGGGAGAAACACTCAGCAAATTCACTGGCTGAGGGTGCAGACAGGATCAGGGTCAGGGCAAGACTTTAGCAGATCTTAAACATGGAAAATTAAAAATATAACTCATGTAATTCAAAGTAACAACAATACTAAACAGTAAAATAAGTGCAGAAAAGGCCACTAAAGTTCTGATTTTTTCCCAAGACAACTATAACAACTATACCCTTTTTGGATAAATACCAAATTCTTGTAAAAAACATTATTTTGGTGTCCCTACTTTGTGTCATAAACCTTTGTGTCTGCCTACTCTACCACACATTCATCACTGGCCAGAAAAACCACAAAAATGAATGAGAAAGACTGCGCGCGCACACGTGCGTGCACACACACACACACACACACACACACACACACACACACACAACACACACAAACACAGAAAGCTGAAGGTGGAAAGCCCTATTAATCTGACCTGGTAGCAGTTTGGGGAGAGCCACTCTGGGCCTGTGGGCAGAGGATGCATTCTCAAAGGCCTTCATGGGATAGGGGAGGAGGATCTGGAAGAGGCTTGACAGTAAGGGAAGAACAACCCGTGAGAAGGCAGAAGGGCCGGGAGCTGAGCTGCAGTTCTCCGGTGGGGACACTCTTGGCTGGGAGCAGAGGCGGGCCACTAGGGGATACTCTCTTCAGGTGGGAGGAGAGGAGCCAGAGACCCAAGAGAAAACCCTTCTCATCCACCTGCCTGGGACAGCAGCAGGAGGGGTGCAGTGAGTCATTAGAAAGACCTGGCTGGGGAGCTTGTGAATTTCCTTCCTGAGAGCCCTGAACACAGGGAAAGGGGCTGGCTGACCAGACCCATGGGGGCAGAGGCATGTGTGTACTGATGGGCCCTCTCAGGCCAAGCCTTACCCGAGGTAACTGCTAGCCCAAATGGGAGCTTGAGCCCTTGGATGTGCTCTCTGTTGGACTTGAAGGACGGCAGTTTGATCCAGCCATTGGTCTTGGTCTTCTCCAGAAATTCCTGGTACAGGCTTAGCATGTCTGGACACCAGCTGGCATTAGGAAGGGCTAAATCCTTCAACTCTGTTTTCTCCAGACAGAATCTTGAGATCTGGGCAGTAAAAATCAGGGAGACTAGATAGCTTCTTGATGGGCAGGGGTTGCTGCTTGTGCTGTGGGGCCTCTAGGTAGGGTTCTTGGGCTCTTCAGTCCCTCCTATCAGTGTTGATTTGGCCCATCTACCTTACCAAGTATTTGGGGACTTCTGTGGGTGACTGGGCAGGGGCGTGCTAAAGTGCCAAGGAAGGAAAGGAAGGAATTGGGGCTGCAGTTAGAAGCATGCTGCTTTGTGGTGTTGAATTACAATTGTGTCCTGTTTTAAAATCTGTGAGCTGTTCTTTGAGGCTGAGAGCTGCTAGTATTAGCCCCACTGAATAAATGGGAAAACAGGAAATATGGCTAAGGCTGCCAAGCATGTGAGGGTGACAACTGATGGTCAGACTAGAGCCCTTTCTGAGACACTGTTTACCCTGTGGTTGCACCACAGTGGGTGAGGACCATTGTTACTGCCCTCTCACTTTCTGGGGCTACTCCAGCTCTGTCCACAGCTGTGGGTATGCCTGGGCAGTGTGGTTCCTTTGAAACATGTGTTGGTCACCCACAGAGGTGGGGTACCATCTGTGGGACGAGGGGAAGTCCTCTATGGCACCAAATGCTCATGTACTAATCACAGTTGTGGGCAATAAGCCAGCTGCTTGCTAAGATCACACACAGCGTCCTCCACCTATCAATGCCCAAACTCAGCTGCAACTGCCTGAGTCCCATAATAGCACAGTGATTCATTGGTGACCACTCTATTTCAGACTAGGACCAAAGTGTCCTGGTGGACTTAGTGTTGGATGTGGGCTACTTGGTATCCCAAGAACACCTCATTGCCAAATCAAATAGCTCCCGGACACACTGCCCACCTGCTCCAGTCATGATCTGGGAAGAAGAGAATTGGGGTGCTCCTTATGGTCTAGGTCAGGAGAAGGGCTGCCTGTCTGGCTGAGCTGGTACCTCACTCACCAGGGAGTCCGTGGACGATCCAAATGCTGAGGCAGGGCTGAGTCTGGGCAAAATGCAGGGAGCACCAGGAAAGGCTCTATGGTGGCCAAGTCTTGCTGCTGCCTGGAAGCCTCTCCTTATCATGGCTGAGGCCGGGATGGGAGTTGGCAGGGCTGCTAGCTGACTTCTGAGGAAGCAGAAAAGAGAATGAGAGCTTTTTAGCTGCACCTTGGGTCTATAGGTGCAGCCAACGCTCAGAGAAACCTCTCTCCTCTCTGTCCCAGGGTTTTCAGCCCCAAGCTTCCTCTGTTAATGACTAGGCAAGGCTGGGCTGGTTTGATGCAACAACCCAAAGGTGCTTGGGGCCTTTAGCTAATGCTGGGCCCCACCCAGCATTTAGGGAGGGACAGACGCTGCTTGGGCATGAATTCATAACAGCAATGGCCTGAGTCCAAAAAGAAAAATTTGTTAAAGAAGCAAAAATGGTGCATGAAGAAGTAGTTACATGGGTACATAGAGTACATGGAACTGCCCTGGAACTTATGGGGGAGAACCCAAGAAAATTCCCTGAAAGGTAAGAGAGGTCTGCCTTTTGAAAGGAGGGGTTGGTGGAGTGTCTGTTTATTGGTGGAGCAGTCGTGGCATGTGCTCTGCAGCAGGACTCTGCAAGCTCTGATACAATGCTGGGACTCAGAAAATCAGCTGGAACTCCAGGGAGAGGAAATCCTGGGGCAAAATGCCTCTAAAATCGGTATCAGTCAAAGGGAGAAATAAAGTTTAAAACTCGTTTATTGCTTACAAACTGTACTCCAAGGCCGTCTCTTTCCTGCTCTGACAGAAACCAGCAAGACTTCTCCCTCACCTCTCAGGTTCAGAAAAGCCCTCAGTCACCCAGGTAATTGCCCACTGATATGAAGACGAATTGCTCTCCACCCTGAGGAATGCCTGTGGATATGCAGATACACTAACACAAGGCAAAATATTCTGGAAATACTACAATTTTACCCACACCAGCCCACAGCCCTTGGCCACCCATTTCTTTTATTCCAGACAAAGGGTAGCACAGAGGAGCCTCTGCTTGCTGATCCCCAGCAGAGAAAGGGGTAGGGAGGTGAAGACAGAAAATCAGAGGAGGCAGCTTAGCAAGGTACTTCCTTTTGGGGGAGTGCAGGATGAGCAGGGAGTGTGAGCTTTGTCTCTGGTGAAGCTCCATGAGATGCATCTTTGACTGGTGGAGCCTGTGTTTGCAAGGTTGTGGCTTTTTTTCTACTGGATTAAAGCTGCCAATTTTCAACTGAAAGTCCCAGTTTTTAATGGACTAGAATAAAGCCTGTTCTAAAGATCAGAGCCATATAAAGGTGGAATCATAATGGTGATGATGACAATGACGATGGTCCTGATGGTGATGGTGATATTTTGATATTTTGACATGTCCTGAAAGATCAGATTGATTTAATATGGAAATTTAAAAATTTTGTCCTACCTTCTGTATTTGGCTACCCTAGAAGACTACAGTATAAATATATTTTCCTCAACTCTTGTTGAGGTTTAAATTAAAAACTTCCTCAAGGACTAAGAGAACCAGTTTTAAAAAAATTGATTCATTCTCTAGGTCTAACAAAAAAATATTTGAATTAGTTGCCAACACTTAAAAACAGGGAGTTTTAGACAAAGCTGAAGGCCAAGTATCTCCAGGGAAAATGTGTCAACAGGGCATCTTCATTCCCATGTGGCATCAGCTGGCTGGTGCTGATGCCCGGTGCCCTCTGGCTTGCCCCAGGTCTCCCTCAGGACTGAGCATTCTCTCACTCCCTTTGCCAGCCTTTATGTGTAATTTGGAAGATGGGGCACAAGGAAGAGATAAAAGAGAAAGGAGGAATCTTAGAAATTGTCAGTGGACTAAAGAGGAGTCCAAGGGAAAGGGAGTGGGGAAAAGGAGAGCCTTGGCAGGGGGCCCCGAATGCTGGGGGCTAAGCCCAGGAAGGATGCCCCAGGAAGAGGCTGAGGCTATCCTGCCAAGAAGAGCAAAGAGTGGGACCTGGGAAAGGAAATCGTTGTTCCATTGCCTGAGAGTCATTGCGGGCTAGGTCATCACCCTGCACACCTAGGCTTTCCTTGTAGATTGCACATCCCAAGGGCATCTGCATCTCTTGTTGTCTGACTAGAGGCACCTTCTGTGAAGTCATAGAAAACATCTCTGCCCCCTGGTTCCTGACACAGAGCTCCTAAATCCTTTGGAATTTCTTGGTGGTAGTGTTGGGGGGTTGAATTCATTCTCCTCTTTCTGTCCCTGCTGCAACAAAGAACTGAAGGACAGAGACACAGCAGTGAAGCGGAGCTAAAGGTTTATTTGAATGCACTCCAAGGGAGGAGCAGGTCAGACTCAAGGCAGACAAAGGCAGGTTTGCTTGAATAAAGTGGAGAGGAAGGGGAAGCTCATTGATGGGAACTTGCAAGCTCAAATCAGAGCTCTTAGTAACCCCTCCCTACTTATCTGAAGTTGGACAGAAACAGTGAAGACTTGTGCTTAAAATCTGGAAAATGGAATGAAGTAGCAAAGTGACAAAGACACCACTATAAGAGCACAGAGACGAAGTGTAGTAAGTTGAGCAGTAACAAATCTTATAAAAATACACACTCCAAGAATGGGGAGTGCGAGCAACTTCAGAAAGGAGGTGCACTTAAGGCCTTAGGATTCTGTATTTTAAAGCTTTCAAGAATTGGGTAAAGGTAAAGAATTGCGGGGGCGGGGTGGTCTAGGCTTGTCATGCAGTCTCATGATATCTCTTTCTGGTGAAAAACAATATGTCGTTATCAATAGTCAGTCCTCGAGATAATTCTGTAGGATAAACTTTGTTTCTATCCAAGATATTGGCTACCCCCAAGCACTGGGAACATCATTAGTTAAGACTGTTTGCCCTGCCTTAAGATACATTGTTGGCTGATTACCGAAGAACATGCCAGGAATCTAACTTCCAATTTTCTTTTTTTTTTTTAGTGCCATCTTTCTACTTCTTTTATTTAAATACATATATATCTTAAAACATAGTTAATTTTTCACATTTTAATTATACAAATAATACATTTTCAATGTAGGAAAACTGAAAGACACAGATAAGTAATGGTCTTATTTCCTTCCAGATTTTTTTCCTTTGACCACACATATGTATATTTTGTTACAATAATTCCTGCCCCTCCAAAGTCTTTAAAAATAACAAAATCAGTAAAAATAAAGGTAAACTGATCTTAACTGTTCCATGGGTGTGGTGTTATATACAAATATATATGCATTCATTTCAACCTCTAATATCTAAATTGATGCTGTTAAAATAATATTAAAAGATTCCACTTTAAACAGCAGCAGCCTCAGAATAATTAAGAACTTGATTCAAGACATGTTGCTGATAAAGAGCCATGTACTAATATTTTTCATTAAAGTAGCTTTTCAGTATTGTAGCCTTTGAAAAGAAGAATGTTCTGCTGGTTCAGCCACAAGCTTTTCACATATACAGTTACTTTTTAATAAATTCTTCATTCATTCTGATGCTCTTGAAAATATTCGTCAAACACTGAAGAAGATTCATCTTCATGTTCCTTTGGTTCTTTGAATTCTAAGTCCTCTCCATACTGAATGGCAAAATCAATATGCTGTAATACAATGTTCATGCTTTCTTCATCTGACTGATCATAAGGCAAAAATCGAACCATGCTGTAGTCATCAATCAGTACACATATAGCTTTAGTCAATTTTTTGAATTTTTTGCTTCTTAAGTCACTTGCAGAATCATCTAGTAAGGAATACATGTCTGGGTCTAGAAACTTCTCAATTTCCTTTTTGGCTTTCTTACTCAGCAGATCCATTTTTGTCATTATATTAACCTGTGGAATTTCTAGGGAGATCATAGCACTCAGGGCTGCCAGGACGCCAGAAATAAACTTGAATGACTCCACCATGAACTGAGAATCAACCAGGAAAACTCCACAGACTCGGAACTCCCACTGTTCTAGCTGCTGGACCAGCTGTTTCATCACAGGTAAATGTGTGTACAACTCAATCTGACCTGGACAGTCAAAAAGGTTGTAGTCGTCTTCTACGTGGCCAAGACAGTTCTCTAGCCAGTCGAAATTATTGGCAAATACTCCATGCAAAATACCAATCCTCCATTGGGGCCAAAGCGCAGAGAGTTGTCCTCCATCACATCGTCTACCTCAATCAGTTCCCGGATGTCTTCCCGCTGCCGGCGGGGCCCATGACCAGCTGCGCGTACCGAGGCATATCGCCTCTGGGTTCCCGGCACCGCCAGCCGCGCAGCACGGAGAGCCTGACCCCAATTTTCTTTTAAGATGGAATCTTAGCCTTAAGATGAGTCCCTCCTGTTCTCATTATGCCATTCATATATCAGCATTTTTAGGAAAATTAATCATGGTGCTTGTCCCATGTCTCTGCTCTGTCTCACCTGCATTAGCTAGAGCAAGTCTCAGCGTCAGCCCAGATTTAGAGCATGTGGAATAAAGTCACATTGCAAAGGGTGTTAACTCTGTGGGTTCTTTCTGACTCTGGCTTTATCTGATTCTCGGTGAGCCCCACCCTCTTTTCATCCTGCTCATATATGTTTTTCTGCCTAACAGTAGAGTGTCTTTTGTTTTAATGAGGCAATTCTGGGTGGGCTCTGGATGACGGCTGGTCACCAGAAAGGCTACGTCATGATTAGAAGCCTGGAATTTTTAGTTCCCATTTTTCAGGAAGGAGAAAGGGGCTGGAGATTGAGGTAGTTAGTTATCCATAATGCCTATATGATGAAGCCTCCATAAAAATACGAAAAATATGGAGTTTGGAGACCTTCCAGGATGACAAACACACACACACATTGCAAGGGTGGCACACCCTAGCTCCACAGGAATGGAAGCCCCTATGCTCAGGATCCTCCAGGTATCATCCTATGTATTTATTCATCTGGCTATTCATCTGCATCCTTTATTATATCCCTTATTATGCAATAATCCAGTAAATGTAAGTAAGTGTTTTCCTGAGTTTTTGGGAGCTGTTGTAATCAGTGGTCAAATCCAAGGAGAGGGGTCATAGGAACCTCTGACTCAATGCCAAATAGACAGAAGTTGTGGGTTAACCTGGGACTAATGTTGGGATTCGGAAAACCAACTTGCAGACCTTAGTCACACATTTCTTCTTACTCAGACAAAGGGTAGCACAGAGAGCTTCCATCTGCTGGCCCTTCTCCACCTGCAGGGATAAGGGTGGGGAGGTGAAGACTGGCATCTGAAGTGGGGGGCAGTCTGGTGGGACTAGGCCCTTAACCTGTGGTGTCTACACCTAACTGTCAGAATTGAATTGTAGGACATTAGCTGGTGTTGTAGAGAATTGCTTGGTTTAACTTTGGGGCAAAAATCCCAGGGCAAAATACCTTTGAAACTGAAATCAGTCAAAGGGAGAAATAAAGAGGGAGAAACCTGTTTATTTCTTACCAGCAGTCATCTCATGTCTCTCTAAACCCAGCCGCAGAAGAAGAGACCCCCACCCAACCTCTCCAGTCCAGATATGCCCTCGTTCACCCATGGAATTACCTTTGATACAGAGCTGGGCTAAGGCCAGGCAAGAGATTCTGGAAATATTGCAAATTTACCCACACTTGATATATGGGAAGCCCCACACCTCTGGTGTCTGAAGTGTTGTGTGTGATAGTAAAGAAGAAACACAGGGAATTTTTCCTATAGATACACTCATACTTTAGTTGTTTCAGTTTTTGGTTAAATCAGCTTTCAAATACTTGCAACATCATGATTGTGTAAATTTTGCTCTCAGTCTTGCTATATACTATAATTAGGTTTCCTTTTTTGTATAACTTTTATTTTCCTTGAGTTGATAATTACCAAGATAATTAGTGGGGGACTGAAGGAGTTAACCAGTGGTTGAGATGATCAACCTTCATTCCCCAGCTGGGAGGGAAGAGAGTCCAGGAGAAAGAAAAAAAATGAATATCTAGCAATGCCTCTGATATTTAAGAACAGAAATAATGGGATCAAGGTATGACAGATTGAAGGTAATTAAAGAGAAAGATATCTAAGGAGAACATCAATGCTGATGGCAAAACTATGGGTGTGGCTCCTCTTTTCCATTCTACACTTCTGCAGATTTGTTCTGCAACACTAAGCCCTTCTTAGGTGTGGGCTGGGAGCTCAGCTATCCAGGTAGGTGGAAAGGTGCATGGCACTAACTTGAATGGTTTTTGTTACCACATGAACTTTGGCCCCAATCCGTTTTCTTTGTGAACTCAGTTCAGAGAGAACAAAGAAAACTCAGTTTAGAGAAAAGAAAGCTTCTCCCCAGACCTAGATCTTCTGGAGAAGCAAATAGAAAAAAGAGGGAGGTCACTGAAGATTCAGTATGATTCAGAACTCCTGTTGGATTCTGATTTAGCTTGTGTACTGCCTGGTTCATTTCCAGTTTGGGATCTCTGGGACATGTTGAGTTCGGGTGCTTCTCTCACTGTGACATGTCATCAGAAGCACATCCTGGACCCGACTGGGCCGGCAGTCCAGAGAACCAGCAGTAGTGTGCTGGTAAAGATTAGCAACACGTTCTTGGGCAGTTGGGAGGGGAGCTCTGATTAGTAGCATTTGTCAGAAACGGCATAAAACTAAATGTGATTCATTCCCAGAGGAATTAATGTTTAAAAAAAGTATTAACAAGAAGCCCACATGTCAGAACATGAACCAGAGAGTCACTCTGGCTAGGAGGGGGAGGGAAGATTAAGGTAACAAAGAGAGGGCTGTGCATCTCTTTGAAAAAAGCAATGCAGAAAAAGTTTCAAACCAGCCAATGAAATTAAGATCAATGTATAAAAAGCCTAATACAGATATAACTTGGTTAGATGACATCTGGGAAAGAATGTGAACCTGTAGTACTCAGTTAATGAAGGACCAGGGGAGGGACTCACGTGCTAAGGAACAAGTTGATTGTTGTAACCACCCTGAGTGTGCCTGCTTACCAGACACCCAGTCTTGCAAGACCACACTTAAAGCCTCGCTCTGCTGTTCTCTTTGACTAAATTTGGACCAGTGAGCATGTTTCTCACAAATTGGGGGCTCCTCTGGGATCCTCTTGCCAGGGGGAGGTTGGGGCCCAAGCAGAGTGGGAAGATGTGACCTGCCTGACTTTGGGTTGCCCACTCTGTCTGGGTGTTTCACCTTCCCACAGAAGCCGAGAGAAGACCCAAGACTGTTGTGAGGAGACAGCGTGACTGGCAGAGAGGAAGTCCCTCAGGCACTGTGGCAACCAGGCAAACTTGTCCATGAACCAAGGCAGGAAAATTGGGCTGTAAGTACTGCCTTGGTGGTTGGGCATTTTTCAGAGGTCGAGTGTGTGACTGAGACATATCCTAGTTACAAAGTGAGCGTGGAGTCCCAATCCGAGGTTCTATTCTCCCACGAGGGAACCAGCTGGAGATGGATGAAGCAAATCTCGGGGCGTGTGCAAGAAACCTTCATTATGGGGGGTTGAGTACACAGGGAACTCAGACTCAGGGACCTCTTGAAAGATGGGAAATAGAAATTCTAGGCCCAGGGAAACGGAGAATGAAACAGAAGAGCTCCCTTGAGATCCCTCCACATAGTCCACTGGGGTGAAGGTTATGGCACTGGGGGCACACCTCCTGTACCAGGGTTCAGGGCAGACAGAAGATAATACAATTTTCCTGTTTTATCTAGATTAAAGAACTGATCCTTAAGTTGTCAGTTTTCTGGCCAAAGTTTGGATTGGATGAAAACTGGCTTTGCCAGGTTTAAATTCTTTTTGAGAGTAATAAAGCCTCCAGTTCACTGGAGGAAAGGGCCTATGCCCGCTGCTAGTTACCAAGGTGCTTTCCAGGGGCCTTTGGCCCCTACCAGGCCCCCTACATAAACACCCACCAGGCCATGGTGTCCAGCCAGCAGAACAGAAGTTACTAAATATAGATCCTGGGTAGGATAATAATGATCCAGGGGATGGAATTAGAATGCAGGGTCTTTGAGGATAATTGCCGAGGGACTCAGAGAATCAGCCCCTATATCTCAAAATGTTACTAAGGCATTTGTAGTCCAACAGGAGAAGGAAGAGACCCCAACTGCATTTTTAGAGAGACTTGGGACCCAAAAAGCTTTAAGTTTCTGGGATCAAAAACTGTAATCAGGTTAAAAAATGAGATTACAGAGAGATCATTCTTGTGTGTTCTGAAGCAGAAACTAATCTCTTGGGAAGAGATATAATCATTCAATTAGGCCTGGGTCTAGGAATAAAAAAGGCCAAATAAAGGTTTTAATGACCTATCTCACAGAGGAGGAAGAAAAGAAAATAGGCCCTAGAGTATGGGTGTAAGTCCTGGGAGAGGAAATCCTGGGGCAAAATACCTCTAAAAACCGAAATCAGTCAAAGGGAGAAATTAAGTTTAAAACCCGTTTTTTGCCTACAAACTGCAGTCCAGGGCCATCTCTCTCCTCTGCTCCTGAAGAAGCAAGCCAGCAAGCAAGCGAGCCCATGCCTTTAAACTCTGTTTCAGACATGCCCTCGGTTGCCCAGGTAATTACCCACTGACATGAACTTCTCTCCACCCCTGAGGATATGGAAATGCATTAAAGCCAGGGGAGATACTTTGGAAATGTTGCAATTTTACCCACAGGCCACCCCTCCAGAAACCTCGCCTTACAATCTACTCGTTCCCCTTCTTCCGCAATGGTCCCTGGGTGAAAAAACTGGAGTATTGTGACCAGACTAATGACATAACAATAGCAACAGCAATAAAATTATGACAGTTCTCAAACTGGAGGATTCAGCTAGGTTCTTATGCAGATTAAATCCACAGCTTGTCTCTTCCATAGGCAGGCAGTAGCTGAGGGTTCAGAACAATCATCATGCAGCAGCTGCATCCAGGGGGTGCATACAGGCCACAAGGACTGTAGGAGAAAATAAACTTGAGGGCAATAAGATATGTGTTTTAATGACATAAGCATAGGCAAATCAAATCTTGTCCATCAGGTAGGATACATACAAGAGAGTGGTCTTGTGATTAAACAGTAGCGGGAATGGGATCTCGTCCTGGTCTAGTATACCAGACTTTCACCCTCTGCCATGTGGGGGTTACAGATGGGTCGATATATAGGGCTATGGGAGGTACATGCACTGGCCATAAAGATAAAACAAAACTCCCCCTCAAGATGCTCTCACCTCCTGGATATTTTGGGTACACTACTGTGACCTTTGGGGGCCATTCAGCTGTTACTCCAGGAATACACATGAGACCAGCTTCCAGGGCTTTCCCCCAAGGTACCAGAAGCCTTTGCTGGTCCATGTGTCAAAATGTCCAGGGCCACGTCCATTCAACAGTGTCTCCAGGGCTTAATGCAGTTGGGGTTGGCAGCAGGATGTTGCTCTGCTGGCCATATCCTGGCTTCAATAGCTCTTCTTTGGTTTGGATGTACAATTGTATAGGAGAGGCAGCAAGGTGTGTGAGCATATCCACAGGGCTCAAAGCTCCTTTATATGGCTATTCATTCAAACGCTGCAGCACTGTAGATAGGGGAACTGACCAACTCCATAGACTATTGGTGTCTGACTTCAGGTCAGATTTCAACAAACCGTTGTACCTCTATATCATGCCTGCCCCAGTAGGATTATATGGTACATGAAATTTCCACTTTATTCCTAATTGCTGCACCCATTCTTGTAACACATGTACAGTAATGTGGGTGCCTTGATCGCTCTCAATCACCTGCGGCCGGCCATAGACTGCAAAGAGAAGCTCCAGGCCCCTCTAGGTGGTTTGCTGATCTGCACAACGTGCAGGAAAAGCAACCAATAGTCCAGTAGCCGTGTCCACACAAGTCATGGCATACCGATGTCTGTCTGATATGGGCAGAGGCCCAATATAGTCTATTTGCCACCTGCCAAGAGGTATTGGCCCCCTTACTATTGTCCCATGTTGCTGTGGGACTCAGTGTAAGTCCCTCTTAGAGCACACAAGGCACTCCTTCTGGGCTCAGCTGACTTCTTCAAAGGTCAATGGCAAGCCCCACTGATGGGCTACAGCCCACATTGTTTTTTGCCCTGTGTGCAACGAACGCTGGTGCAGCTGTTGGGCCACATCAGAGGCAGGCTTTCCTTCTAGCCAGCGCACCTGGGCCAATGTGTCTGCTTCATCATACCCTGGGGATGCCAAAGGCAAATGGCCAATCACATGATATACAGTAACAGTCTTAGTCTGACCAGAGGCCCGTAGGTCTTGCCACAACTCTTGCCCCAAAAGGGACAGGTGACCAACCATCCAGCTGGCATGGTACCATGTCAGTAGCCACAGGGTCAAGCCCCGATAGACAGCCCAGCTGTCAGTGCAGACAACTATGGGTAAAAGCTCCTGGGTGATCACGGGCCATACTGCCCACAACTCAGCCCATTGACTGCTCTTCCCCTCTCCATCCTCCATCCTTACTCAGTCTTAGGATGGAAAGCCACAGCCTCCACTTTGAGGGCTGACCATGACTGGAGCTATCTGTGTACCAAGCATCTTCAGGTTTAGGGGCTTTTCCCTCTTGATGAGGAGTCTTGGCTACTAAAGGCTGAAAAGCAAGTTCTTCCTGCTTCCCACTGGTATAGGTCACTGGCCCCAATAAGCATTGGAGTTCTCTACTGAAGGGGCCAGTAGAGAGGGCACTGCACTGCTGTAATTATATGCCCCATTTGGCCCGTGTAGGTGTCTGTGCCACATCACTCTGTGGCTGTTGGGTACAGTCTCTCACCCACCCTGCAATGGGATAGGTAGTTACTACCTTGGTTGGAGCTGTTCCAGCGATGGGCTCCGTAGCCAGCAAGGCATGGTACACAGCAGCCAGTTGTTTCTCTATCAAGGTGTACTTGACTTCTGCTCCTCTGCATAGTTGTGACCAGAATCCAATAGGTTGGTGTGTCCATACAAGCTGCTGCCAAAGACCCCATCCATAGCCATCTTCGGTTACATGAACATCTAGTTCACAGGGCCTTGATGAGTCCATTACATTCAAGGCCTGTATGGCCTTGACTGCCTGCTTGGCAGCAGTAAAAGCAGCTGCACATGTCCCATTCCAATCCCAACTGATGCTCTTTCGTACCAACTGGTATAAGGGCTTCAGAATTTGTGCCAAGTGTGGTATAAACACTCTCTAGTAGCCCAAAAGATGCAAAATCTCTTGTAATACTGCCACAGTGGTAGGGGTGAGGAAAGCCTGGACCTTGTCTATAACTGCTTCAGGAACAACTTTAGTTTGACCTGACCAGACAACCCCAAGAATTTCACAGACAAACCAGGTCCCTGAACCTTGGTGCTGTTCACAGCCCATCCTTTTTCCTGTAGACATTGCAGCAGTCTAGGAACTGCCCCTTCTAAATCTGCAAGACAATCAGATGTGAGCATTATATCATCAATGTAGTGATACAACCACACTGTTTGTGGTTTCCTCCATGTGGCCAAGTCCTGGGCTACGAGTCCATGACAGATGGTGGGACTGTGGAGATATCCCTGTGGAAGGACAGTGAATGTCCACTGCTGGCTTTCCTATGTGAAGGCAAACTGTTCCTGGCTTTCCTGTGCTATGTCAATAGAGAAGAAAGCATTAGCAAGGTCTACTACATAATGATACATTCCCAGCTCATGGCTGAGGGTGTCCAGAGTGTCTGCTATAGAGGGGACAGCAGCATGCAAAGGGGGTGTGACTTTATTCAATTCCCTGTAGTCTACAGTCATATGCCAGGAGTCATCTGGCTTTCTCACTGGTTACACTGGGGAATTAAAAGGACTATGAGTGGGCTTTATGATGCCCACCCTCTCCAACTCCTTTAGAGTTTCTCCAATTTCCTTGTGCCCCCCAGGCAGTTTATACTGCTTAATATTTGTCACCCGCTGAGGTACAGGCAGAGCTACAGGTGGGTGCTTAGTCCCCTCAGAACTGCCTTTACCACACGCACTCTCAGTCTGAACTCGCTTGCAATGGTATGTAACCACAGGACTGCAGGATATCTACCCCCAAAATATACTCAGGGATGGGAGAAATGTACACAATATACTCCTTTGGGGGTAAACACCCTATCCCCAAAGGGATTTGGGCTTTCTTCACTCTAATTGCCTTACCCCCATAGCCATCTATTACAGCAGGGGTCCCGGGAAAATGTTCAGGGTTGCCATGAATCAAAGAACACTTAGCTCTTGTGTTCAAGGTGCCATTGAAGAAGTCCACCAGCACCAGGACATGTTGTACATTCACAGGGGACCAATGAATTGCTAATTCTACATATGGCCTCTTGTCCCCAACATGTCCCTCAAGGTGGGGTCTTTGATGGCACTCTCAGTTGAACCATGATGCCCAATCATCGTTCTGTGGGGGTGAGGGCCCAGGCAAATCCTGAGTACTGTCTCCCATGAAGTTTTGCAGGGACCCAGGCCAGGCATGAGGCCTTGACTCTGGTTTCCATGTCCTGGACCTCAGTGGCTGGAACTGCTGGCTTTAATTGGTGCTACAGTTCTAACAATATTCTATTGGGCTGCCCATCGAGTTTTTCTTTCACTACCCCAGCCTTTATCAAATCAACCCACATATGGGTCCTCGAGACCTTCATGGGGCCTTTTACACTTCTCCTTCCAGTCATGGCCCATACTTCCCTCTGTGCCTTATTATTTCAACTTCCCCCAGATTTGCTAAAGTATGAGTAGCATCACTTATGGGTTGCCCTAGGAGGGACCTGTGGGGGAAGTTGGGGTTCCTATGGCCAGGATTCTCACTGAACTTAAATCACCTGATGTAACTGGCCTGTTGTTAGGCTACCACTTCCACACCTTTAGGCAATAAACTATTATTGCACTATATAGAAAGCTTGGCCCAGGGCTCTGGGTTGAGGCAGAGATTCTAGTGCTCGACCTACCGCTGGGAGAATGAGCCAGGTAATAAATTCACCAAGGAACATTTTGCTGAAACCCATTGGCAAGACATTTGGTGAAGCCAGCAGGATTCATTGTTGACCAAGGAAAAAGACAGGCTGCCCTTATGGGAGGGTTGCTTCAGTGGGCTGCCTCAGTGAATGAGGAGACAGTGGAATGTCCCCCAATGGGTGGGTGGTCTGAGGTGGCTTGCCTCCTAGAGGACTGCGCCCCACCCCAGGACTGGAGGCAAGTGGAGGTGATACCAGAGGCAGTAGGGGTGTCCCTTGGTATAGTAAGTAGGTCTTTGGAGACACAGAGTGCCCATGAGGCAGCGGGGACTGTGGGTTGGCTGCTTCTCACAGTATTAAAAACATCTACAGAAGAGAAGGACATGCTCCTGAAAAAGATGCAAGAAATGGTGGCATGAGAACACGAGTTGCAAACTTCTGTGGATTTCCTGAAGAAGGAAATGACATTGTTGAAAGAGGAGGCAGCAGGAGAACACTGGCAGCAAGGTGCCATTGAAGAGGTAAAATATTCCTTACAGAATGAGATGGCAGTGCTGCCAGGTGCTCTGAAGGAGGAAAAGACCATCAAGGAAAAAGACAAACTCCTGAAGGAAGCACAGGCCGAGTTGGCACAAGAACGCCAGCTGCGAAGCATTGAGGTGGAGGTAGGAGAGCTGCTGAAGACTGAGCTAGCATTGGTGCAGGCATGGTAGAAAAGGTAAAGGTTGTAGCAGAGGAGGCACTTAGCGGAGGGGAGAGAAAGGTGCCATCAGCCCCAGAAATGGAGGAGCTGGGGAAGGATGAAGGGGTGGTGCTGGAGGTACTGGTGCCTCCTGTATTGAAAGCATGCCCAGTGGTTGTCAAGAAAATGAAAGTTCCCCAAGGAGAGGAGCAGCCGCCTCCCCAGGTCATGGAGCACTCTATTCTCTGCCCCTATACTCAGGCTAAGCTGGTGGATTTGGGCTCCTGGTTTAGGCAGAAGCCCTTGGAGTCAATATCAGCTTGGTTTCTGCGTCTATGAGACTTAGGGGTGGATGGAATTGTTCTGTCAGGATCAGATATGGGAAAGCTGTCTTCCCTGACAGTGCAGCCTGACTTGAGGCAGTGATTACAAAATGCACATCAGACCCCAGGGAGTTACTCCCTCCTTGATTGGCTTATGGCTGCACTTCATGCTGTATGGCCCAATCCAGGTGATCTACCATCCTCTCCTGTTGGATGGCAGACATAAGCTGAGCTCCAACAGGTGTTACGAGAGCTAGGCATAAGAAATGCCATCTATAGTCCAGAGAATTATGACCCAGATGAAGATATTTTCACTACTGGGATGAGAAATATTGTGCTTTAAATGGCTCCCACATCCCTCTTTGGGTTTCTAGTGGCCATTCTTTCCCCTCACCTAGGGCATCCTATAAGCAAGGTGACATGTGCAGTAGCAGACTTAGGAGAGGCTGAAGCAATGAGTACACAGAAAGAAATAAGGTCTGCTACTCACAAGAAGAACTTAAAGGGCCCCTTGGAGGTTACAAGGACACAGATGTGGGTTGATTTAAAATGGGCAGACAGGGCCGTGCAGGCCTTGAGTGTGATAAACCCATCAAGGCCCTTTGAGCTGCATGTTTATGTGACTGAAGACAGTTATGGCTGGGGTCTCTGGCAGCGGCTTGAATGAACTTGCCAACCTATTGGATTCTGGTCACAACACTGGAAAGGGGCAGAGGTATAATACACCTTGATAGAAAAACAACTGGCTGCCATGTATCGCACCTTGCTGGCTACAGAACTCATCACTGGAATGGCCCCAATAAAGGTAATAACCACCTCCCATCTTGGCATGGGTACAAGACTGGACCCAAAAGCCAAGGAGTGGTGTGGCACAAATGGCCACACTGGCCAAGTGGGGTGCTTACCTACAGCAGTGTAGTGCCCTCTCTAGTAGCCCCTTGAGTGAAGAACTCCAACATTTATTGGGCCTGGTGAAATATACTAGTGAAAAGCAGGAAGAACTTTCTTTGAACCATTAGTAGCAGAGAGCCCCTATCAGGAGGGAAGAGCCCCTATACCTGAAGATGCATGGTACACAGATGGCTCCAGCCATGGGCAGTCCCCAAAATACAGGGCTATAGCTTTCCATCCTAAGAGTGAGACAATATGGATGGAAGATTGTGAGGGGAAAAGCAGCCAATGGGCAGAGTTGCTGGCTGTGTGGCTTGTGATCAGCCAGGAGCCCTCCTCTGTAGTTGTCTGCACTGACAGCTGGGCTGTCTATCGGGGCTTGACCCTGTGGCTACCAACCTGGTACCATGCCAACTGGCTGGTTGGTTACCGGCCCCTTTGGGGGCAAGAATTGTGGCAAGACTTATGGGCCTGCGGTCAGACCAAAATAATTACAGTATATCATGTGACAGGTCATTTGCCACTGGCATCCTCAGGAAATGATGAAACAGATAAATTGATATAGATACATTGGTTAGAAGGAAAGCCTGCCTCTGATACAGCCCAATGGTTACATCAGCATTTGCTGCATGTGGTGCAAAAGACAATGTGGGCTGTAGCCTGTTGGTGGGGTTTTCCTTTGACCTTTGAAGAAGTTAGTAGAGCCTGGCAGGAGTGTGTCATGTGCTCCAAAAGAGACTTACACTGACTTCCACAGCAACATGGGACAATAGCTAAGGGGCCTATACCCCTCATCAGGTGGCAGATAGACAATATTGGGCCTCTACTTGTGTCAGAAGGATATCGGTACACAATGACTTGTGTGGACACAGCTACTGGACTTCTGGTTGCTTTTCCTACCCATTGTGCAGACCAGCAGATTACCAAAAGAGGCCTGGAGCATCTCTTTGCCACCTTTGGCCAACCACAGGTAATTGAGAATGATCAAGGCACCCACTTTACTGGACATGCACTGCAAGAATGGGTGCGACAGCTGGGAATCAAATGGAAGTTTCATGTGCCATACAATCCTACCGCAGCAGGCATGATAGAGAGGCACAATGGCTTGTTAAATTCTGGACTCAAGTCAGATACCAATAGTCTGTGGGGATGGTCAGTCTGCTTATGGACTGTACTATGGCAATTGAATGAGAGACTCTGATAGGGAGCCCTGAGCTCCATAAACATGTTAACACATATGGCTGCCTCTCCTATACAACTGCAAGTACAAACCAAGGAAAAATCACTGAAGTCGAGACTCAGCCACCAGAATAATATCCTGCTGCCAGCACCAACTGCATTGAACTCCGTTGAGTGGACATGTCCTTGGACCTTTCTACACATGGACCAATAATGGGTGGCTCTCCTGGCACCTTGGGGACAAGGCCTGGAAGCTGGCCTCCTGTGTATTCCTGGAAAAACAGCAGAGTGACCCCCAAAGGTCATAGTAGTATATCCTGAATGGTAGGAGAATCTTACCAGGGAGTTTGGTTTTATCATTATGGCCAATGCATGTACCTCCAGTAGCACTATATATAGACCCTTCAGTAACCCCCATGGGGAGAGAAGTAAAAGTATGTTATACTAGACCTGTAATAGACCCCTTTTCTGCCACAGTCCTAGCACAGGACAACTCTCTTGCATGCATCCTACCTGATGGACAAGATTTGCCTATGTTGGCGTTATTAAAACATGTGTTTTGTCACCCTTAAGGTCTTTGTGGATTGGGAACTTCCTCTATCTTGAAGATTATTATAATTTTTTGTTATTTGGAACCTCTTCTGGCTTGAGGATTATTATAATTTTTGTTACCTGTATCAAAATCTTATTATATCTTAATTTTTGTTATTATCTCTAAGTTGTTGTTATCCTCTGTTGCTGTTGTGGAATCTGGTTACAGTGCTCCAGCTTTCTTGCACAGGGACCATTGCAGAAGATTGAAAGCATGTAGATTGTAAGGCAAGAATCCTGGAGGGGTGGAGTGTGGGGAAGTTGGGGTTCCTATGGCCAGGATCCTTGCTGAACTTAAACTACCTGATGATGTAACTGGCCTGTTGCTAGGCTACCACTTCCACACCTTTAGGCAATAAGCTATTATTGCACTATATAGAGAGCTCGACCTACCCCCTGGGAGAACAAGCCAGGTAATAAACTCTTTCATCCTAAAGAATGTTTTGCTGTCAATTTCTTTGGTCACATTGAATCCATAGTGAACTTGCCCGGGGCTGAAACACATTGGCAAGACAGGACTCAAAGACAGATGTGGGAGCTGTATGCTGCAGCAGGTTTCTCATTCCTATAGTGAACACTTCCTCACCAGGGCCCTGGGGATTTATAGATGAGGTTTTCCATACCCAATTCCCACAGTACCTGTTGGAGCTCTGCATACATTTTCCAACTACTGGGAGAATATGGTAAATCATCCTGATTAGGCCAAACTATCCTGATGGCAGCTGTCAGCCAGTCCAGGAGTGTCTGATTCCCTGAGGTGTGATGGGCATTTTACAACCGCTGCTGGAGGGAAGGGTGAGTCATCAGGGAAGCCATCCTACTCATCTCAGTACCTGACACAACTTTTTCCACCCCCATATCCCAGAGACATAAAAGCCATGTAGGCAGAGATTCCCATGGCCTTTGACTATACCGGATGCTCATGTCCACCGGCTCATCCTGGGTATAAGGGAGGAGCATGGAGTGCTCCACAACCTGGGGAGGGGGCTGCTCCTCCCCCTGAGGAGCCCACAGTTGTTTCATTTTTGTTTTCTTAATTACAGCTGGGCGGGCCTTTAAAACAGGAGAAGATGGTACCTCTGGTGGTGTCCTGGGTAACAGATCTGCCAGTGACCCTGCCTCCTTCTCTTCTCCCTCAGGCTTCTCCACCACCAGCTCCTCCTCCACCATTTCTGGGGCTGAAGGCACTACTCTTTCCTCCCTCTCCTCCATGGCCTCCTGTAATGCGGCTTTTCCTGCCGTTTCCCCCTTCATCTCTGCTGAAGAATCTTTTAGGAGCATGAGCTGCCTTTTCAGTAACTGTCTCTCTTCTTTAACAGCATCCCATAGGTTATTGCCCAGCTCCTCCAAGTGATGCTGAAGTGTGTTTCTCTCCCACCTCAGTCCATTGATAATCCTGTCTTTCTCCTGTATAACATTTTCCACTATCTGGATGAAAAGAGACCCTACAAGTCCAGCTGCTACACAGCCCTCTAAGGTCTCCAAGCAATCTTCCAACACACAGAGGGCGAATTCTGCAGCTTCCAGTGTTTCCACCCTTCCCCAGTTCTGGGGAAAGCCCCTCCCCTCTAAGAGGCACTTTACCCTAGACCAATTCCACACTAGGGGTTCCCATCTTGGAAGCTGGGGGGATAATAACAGGTGAAGTGGCACCCTCTGCCACTGCATCCACTGGGGCCTCCCCACCATCCACAGGAGCAGCCCTCCCAAAGGTCACACCTGTTATGACAGATTTCGGGTTCAGAGGCACCCTGCCAACTTCCACCAGATGTAAGTCCAGGGAAAGAAAATCCTGGGGCAAAATACATCTAAAAACCAAAATCAGTCAAAGGGAGAAATAAAGTTTAAAACCCGTTTATTGCTTACAAACTGCAGTCCAGGGCCGTCTCTCTCCTCTGCTCCTGAAGAAGCAAGCCAGCCTCTCCCTTTAAACTCTGAGGTTCAGACACAACCTCGGCTGCCCAGGTAATTACCCCTTGACATGGAGATGAACTTCTCTCCAACCCTGAGGATATGCAAATGCAGTATAAAGCTAGGCGAGATACTCTGGAAAGTTACAATTTTACCCACAATGGGTTAAGGAAGAAAATAGGAGAGGTTTACAAGTTCCCCCAATGAAAGTAACTTTTAAACAACCAGGTAAAATAATTTTCAGGAGACAATATCCAATTTCCTTTGTAGAGAGAAAAGGTCTTGCCTTGGACTAAATGTCTTCCTATAGCACTCCTCAGGATTAGAACTGCTCCCAAAAGGATTTAGGACTTTCCTGTTATGAATTATTATGTGGGTTGCCATACCTAGGAAGAGCATCGGACTTGCCCACCATGGAAACAAAAGATCAATTTCTAAGGGAATATGTGCTGGCCATGTCTTCTATCTTATCTTCTCTCATGCTGAAAGGATTCCTCACCAAAGACTCCCCCACTTAAATTCTTTGCTTGCTGCTTCCAGCCTGGAGACCTGGTCCAGCCCATCTGGAAAGGCTGCTACCAAGGGCTCCTGACCATGGAAGCCGCAGTGAGGATGGCTGCAAAGGGTTGGATTTGTTACCCTAAAATCAAGAAACTGGTTGAAGGATCTGGGGGCAAAAACAGAGAATTGGAAGGTGTCCCAAGTGGCTGACCAACCCTTGAGGCTAAAACTAAAAAGGACCTAAAGTGTTAATCTTTATCCTTCTAACTCTGTATTTTAGCAAGCAAATTGCAGGGAGCCCTTGAATGGGAAGGAACTCCTGGTTATCCTGTCAAACTGGTGATATTAAACAGTTACTGTAACAGAGGTAAACAATCTAAAACAGACTCTTGAAATCACGACAGGTCATGGAGACACCAGTGCCTGGGTAGGAACGGTTAAATTTTCAGCACTAGCTTTGAATAAAAGCAATTGTTGTGCATGTGCTGCAGGACAGCAATAGGTGCGGGTGGTCCTGTTCCCTCTCAGACACAGACCCCACTGGGATGAACTGCATGTTGGCCCTGGGTCAGGACAAGGACACTTGGGGAAATGAGACTTGCAAGGGCTTGTCTCTACACTTTCCCACACTAAAGAAGCCAGACCCAAGGGCAATCACCTCTTCTTACATAGGGGGATGATGAATCACTCCTCATGTCTCTCTAGGCAAGAGGAAGGTTTCACAACTCCTGTGAAGAACTGGCTGACTTGTACCCATGTCCTGAAAGTCTCTGAAGACAGCAGCTTCTTGAGCATACATATTCCCTGAGCAGATGTTTGGTGGTACTGTGGAAAGAGGAACCTGTACAACTTGTTGCCATCCGACCGGACTTGGACTGGTGCTTTAGTCCAAGTGGCTATTCCATTTACCCTGGCATTTCTCTGCACACACAAAGGGGAAAGGATTTCTCACAGAAATCGGAGCGCATTACAAGGATCCTTTGATTCAAATGTACATGCACTGACTCAATGGTTGAACCATAGGAGAACCACTCATGAATGTAAAGCTAGAAACCAAAGAGCTGCAGGGTTTGACTCAGCACTCATCTGGTGGCCCACCATCAACACAAGTGTAGAGGAGCCGCTGGCCAATTGGATGCTACCAGCAGGATGGCCGGGGAGAGCAGGATAGTGTTGGACTCGATGTTAGCAGAGCAAAGGGGAGTCTCTGTTATGCTGGGAGGAAAATGTAATTTTTATTCCAAATAATGCTGCCCCTGATGGTACTATTACTAAAGCTCTGTAGGGATCACCACTTTAGCGATGAATTAGCTGAAAATTCTGGCATCAATTATCCTTTTACAGACTGGTTAGAAGGGTGTTTTGGAAAATGGAAAGGTATGGTTGGTTGCCTCTGTTTTAACATCCCTTGTTATAGCTGCAGGAACTGCTGTAGGATGCTGTATCATCCCTTGTGTGAGAGGCCTGACCCAGAGGCTTATAAAGGTAACCATAAACAAACAAATACTTATGGCATACACCCAAAACAATCTTATATTCTTGCAAGATAAATTTGACTATGGAGAAGAGAGCAACAATATGTTAGAAAACTTTTTAAAGAACTGGGCATAAATTGAGGTATATTACTAGAAATAAAATAAAAAATTCTTAAATAAAAAGAGGGATACTGTTAGAAATGGCATAAAACTAAATGTGATTTATTCCCAGAGGAATTAATATTTTTTAAAAAAGGGTATTAACAAGAAGCCTATGTGTCAGAATATTCAGGTAGTCACTCCAGCTGGGAGGGGGAGGGAAATTAAGATAAGAGAGGGCTGTGCATCTCTTTGGGGAAAAGAGTGCAGAAAAAGTTTCAAACCAGCCAATGAAATTAAGACAAATGTAAAAAAAAAGCCTAAAATAGATATAACTTGCTTAGGCAACATCCAGGAAACAATGTGAACCCTGTAGTACTCAGCCAGTGAGGAACCAGGCGAGGGACTCACGTGCCAAGGAATAAATTGCTTGTACCCGCCCTGAGTGTGCCTGCTCACGAGACACCCGATCTTGCAAGACCACCATTAAAGCATTGCTCTGCTGTTCTCTTTGACTAAGTTTGGACCAGTGAGCACGTTTCTCACATTTTCCAACTTCTGTGGTACAAATATTCCCACAGTGGCTGATTTCAAGCTACCAATATGAAGCCACTGACCTTAACTGTAGAGCTGGGAAGAGGGCTCCTGCAAGCTGGTGGGAACATGCCCCAGCACACTACTGAACTAGTGACTTCTCTGGCTTGGTGTGGAGCAAGGGGCATAACCAAAGCCTTGGTAGGTTCAGCAGATCACTTCGTGGTCCCTGGCTCTTTCTTCCTCTTAGCAGGCTCCCAAACCTAAAGTCACACCCACTTCTGTATCTTCTGGAGTTCCCATCCCTCCCAAGACTGAGTATGCAGTAGCACTTAGTGTTCCCTGCCTGCCCTCCTCCCTTGATGCCCACCAAACAAGTTCACAGGACATTTTTTGTTCATTTGTTTAAAGATATTTACTGTTAATTACTGAGAGAAAATAGGGAAACTATGACATTTCTATGAACCTTACAAAGTCCCCCTCAGGTTGCTGGGCCTGGGTCGTTCTGAGCATGTCGTGAAGCTCCCTTCCTGTAGGCTGGCTGGCTCTGTGCCATGACAGTGAGGTTCCCAGCACTGTGGGGTGCTTCTCTCAGAATGAACCCCATCTGGCCCTTCTGGATGAGAAAGAACTTCCCTAGTGGTCTTTCCAGAAGCCTTTGCTATTCAGTTCTCTGTGAACTCAATCCAACCTGAAGATGTGGCTTTGTAGGCTCACCAGGCCAATTTCTGGAGGGCTCCGAGACCACCTGTTTCGCTAAGAGTGGCTGGTTCTTAGACTCTGCTCAGGTCAGCCCTGCCCTCAGGGAAGCTTGTTTTCTTGATCTTACTCTGAATTAAGGGTCAGGAGCTAGGCTGGCACAACAGAGAATGCTGGGCAGACCTGAGGATGCTCAGGGAGGGCCACCTGGCTCCACTCAACTCCATAATTGCTATGATTGAATGCAGGTCCTGTTGCCAGTTCTTCTAATTTTTCAAGAAAAGGAAGCGGAAATTTAGACTTTTGTGTGAGATCTTCTAACTTTAAATGTTGCAGCTAACATATAGATATACTGCATGGGTTAAACCAAACATCTCTGATTGGATCTCGTCCTGCAGACTGCTGACCATGCCACCTGGTTCTAGGCTCATTCCTGGGCCCTTCTCACATTGCTCTTCCAGAAGTCTATTGCTTGTCTGCTCCAAATCTAGTCTCTCTGACTACCCCCAGATCAGCCACCTTTTACTGGTTCCCTCTGGAGAACCTTACTGAGACCTTACTAACCTTACTGAGACTCATTTTATACTCCGGATGCCCACAGCGGGTCCTTTGGAAAGGAAAATGTTGAAACTGATGAGTCAGTTGGCTCTGTGCTGCCTCAGGGGTCTTGCATCATCCAGTGTCTAAGGTTCTGAGTCTTCTCTGTGGGTTGAGAGTGTTAATGGGCACCATGGGGAAAGGCAGCATCTCTGCTTCAGATGAGGGGTCTTTCCCTCCAGACTGGGGGAAAGGCTGTCTTCACCAACCTGAGGCATGCATGATGGAACTAGAAGAAGTGGTTGCTGAGCACTCTGCCCAGAGGGCCCCTGGGTGCATGGGCTACTGGAGTGCCACCAGGAGAAGAATAACACAGGGTGGGCAGGGCTGCAGCAGAGGCCTTGAGCCCACAGGAGCTGGGCAGCTGGTGAGCAAGTGTTTGCTTCAGGTGCCACTGCCTGGTATGGTCATGGAGCTAATGGAGGCTGTCCCAGCAGAGCACAGGAATAGGCACTGAGGGGCACCTGAGTTCTCCACCCAAAATGTGATAGGTCCTACCACAGCTCAACTGGAGATGAGTTCCTGTTTGTGAAACACTGAGAGGCAGAGGCACAGGACCTCTAAGCTCAGAAAGTGAAGAACTGGGAAGGCATTATGTGTGAGTGTGTATGCACACTCAGAGTGGAGCTCATAGGCCCTGGTCAGGTCGGTACCTGAAACCCCCTCTTCCTCAGACAATCACTGGAGAGATGAAAATTTCAAAGTAATGGGACAGCCACATGGTACCACTAGCATACATGCTTTACTAGCTTGGGGTATAAATTAAGGCCATGTTCCTTTCAAAAAGCATATTATACTCTTAATATTGCCCTATGACATCCTGAACCCTTTTATCCCCAGAAAACCCTAAAAACAGGGGTCTCACTGACTGTTGAATGAATTCAGGGGCCACACTTGTGAGACCTCCAAGAACAGGAGAAGGTAATGTGACCAGCTAGTGCTGAGTGCCCAGGACTCCTGACCCTTTTCCTCAGGGCCATGGGCATCCTGGGGGTGGAGGGTATGTTCACACAAGATAATCAGATGGGAATGGAGCGAAGTCCCATGGCCCTATCGAGGCATCATGTCCACTGATGTGTTTCAGGAGAAGCTGGGTGGGGTAAGGGCCGTGAAGGCACGTCCTCTGCAGGCCGCAAGGAGGAACCACTGCCAGGCCTTGGGAGTGTGTGGAGGGAGATGCTCGCTAGGTGATTCAGCCCCCAAGTGGCTCCCAGAGGAGCTCTTGAGCACTGTCCCTCACATGAGAGCCTCCCAACATTCTCCTACCTCTGGCCCTCACCTCTGTACTTCCCAAGTGAGGAGCCTTCTTTCAGGGGCACTTTTCCCTGCTACCCCTCTGGTAACCACCCATCTCCACCTCTCCTCTCCCCAGCCAGTCCTCAGACCTCTACTTAGGTGAGGTGGGGGAACCTCCTTTCCTCTCCAAATTCTTCCCATTTTTCTCAAGAGTTCCCAGAAACCATGAAAACCAGGCCAGCTTAGCATCTGAAAAACTTTCTTGTCTTTAGGGGCTGGTAGGGCTCTATCTTCATAACCTCTGGGAGGTCTTGGAATTCCACTCTTTGAGTGCCATAAAAAGATATATGCTTCATATTGTTGTGAGGGAGCATTGTGTTGGGGAAGAATGCAGTGCAATGGTGTGGCCCATCTAGGAAGAAAGGAAATTTAACTCTTTCTGTCCCAGACATCTCTGAGAGCAGGACAGAAGACTGCAGTCCTGAGGAATGGGTTAGAGAGCCCACCCTCCCAGGGTCTATCCCAGAGGTCTTGGCACAGCTGGCTGTCCAGGACCTAACACATCCCACCTCAGACATCTCCAAGTGGGACATGGAGGACTAGAGTCTCATGGCTTCCTAGCAAAGGGTTAGAGGGGGCTTACCACACGTGGTCCATGAGACGTGGCAGGTGTTGACAAAGGCTGACAGTGAGGTCTTCAGGGAAGCCTGAAGGAGGCTCAACAAAGCAAGGCAGATAGCTAGAAAGCTGAAGGTGAGGTGAAAGGCATGCTAAGCTTAAGAATCCCAGGGCGCTGGCTTCTATTATGAGCATCTCAGAGGTTTAGAAACTTCTCTTCCAGTTCTGTCTCTCTGGCCAGAAGTGTGTGTGCCAAGGAGAGACAGCAAAAGGGAAGAAGGGGAGTCACAGGCAATGGAGCCTTGGTCTATGATGAAAAGGGAGATAAGGATTGAAGGATGAAAAGACCTTGAGTGGACTTGTAATAAGCAGGTGAGGGAGAAAGCCCTGAGAGGAGAACAGGGAAGGAGGTGTGCAGTGCAGAGGAAATGGGAGAACAGGATTCTAGGATGGAGATTAGGATGGAGATTTTCAAAGAAACTTTGGTCTCTATACTTGCTGAGTCTCAGTTGGTTAAGGTTTTGGCAGTAACTAAAGGTGCCAGGGTAAAGGTGGAAGAAGGGGAGGGAGGCGGCTTTCAACTGAGCTTTTAGAGTCAGCAAAAGGCACAAAGGGAGTGTCTGGCCAGGCCAGTCTCAAGATCTGAGTGCCTTATCAGGGGATAATAGGAAGTTAAGTTCCCTGTGTGGGCTACTAAGCTAGTTAGGAAAGATCATCTCCTGGTTTCCTGGGCTGAGCCAGGCAGCTGTGAGGAAAAAAAACCCTGCTGTGCTAAGGAAGAGGTTTTAGCCCTAGGCTGTGGCACTCTTGCAGGCTGCAGGCTAGGCCGGATGAGTCCTGAATGGGAGGTCAGTTAAGTCAGACCTGCAGATCCCGTCAGAGTAAAAGTCTGTTTCCCTCTAAATGGAAAATAGAGAAAATAGAGCAGATATGACGATAGAAAGAACTTAGCACAAAAGGGACAGAGGGTCATAGAATAAAGGCGAGTGATAATAAGGGTGAATGTCATATCCACATTGTTTTTCTTGTGAAACCTTCATAAAGAGTGTATATCAATGATAACTTATTAAAAAAAAATAAAGGGGAGTGAGAAGGCACTTAGCTCCTGCAGGGAGATGAAGAAGAGAGTAAAGGGAGAAATCTCCTGGCTGCTCTGGGTGACATTCCCTAGACCCAATCATGACCTGCCTCCTAGGGAAGGACTCTCTGCAAGGCCAGCATAACTGGGTGCTGCCTCCAGCAGGGTCTGGTGGACATCTCAGGGCCGAGGGATCATGAGATGGGGATCCTTGGGGTTTGCCCCAATTAGCTGGTCTATGATGAAAAGGGAGGTAAGGATCGAAGGATGAAAAGACCTTGAGTGGACTTGTAATAAGCAGGTGAGGGAGAAAGCCTCGGGAGGGAGAAAGAGGGAGATAACACAAAAAACTTGGAGGAGGGAAGAAAAGAAACGCAGTGAGTAGGAGAAACCTGAGAACACAGAAAGGGAAGTCTCTGCATGGACGTATTAAATCCTACTTGGGAATTTGCCACAGGGTTGGAAGTGGGCGCTTTACAGTGTGCCTCTGCTGCATGGACATTGTCTTGCGGTCGGCAGGGTGCCTGATGCAATCTTCCCCTGTCCACGACCAACTTATCCTGTCCCAGGAGTCTTCCGGCGAGCATCCTGTGGCCTATATGGCTCCACCCGTGCCCAGAGTGCGGCTGCTTTGGTCCACGAGAGACAGAGAAGGAAGGGAAGGATACCCAGAGAAGAGGCAGATAGTGAGTGAGTGAGTGAGTGCCTACAGCCAGGGGGCGAGGCACCTGTGGCTTACCTATGGCACCAAATACGTTGGTGGGGAGCATTGTGTATTTTCCTCGGTTCTAGTCCCCGCCGCAACAATTGAATTGAAGGGCAGACACAGTAGTGAAGCAGAGCAAAAGTTTATTTAAAGTTACTTAAAGAGAGAAAAAGTGCGGACGACCTCAGGGAGGAGAGGCGCCCTGAAAGGTTTAAGCTTTATTTAAAGAGAGCAAGTGCACACTTGGAGAAAGTGGAGTGTGAGCTACCTCACAGAAGAGGCGCTGAAAGGTTGAGATAAATTTTTAAGGCTACGCACGTAGAAAGTACAGGTGACCTCAGAGAGAGGAGCGCGCTGAAAGGTTTAGGGTCTGGGGTTTTATAGGTTGTTCAGGATTTTCAGGAAAGCGAAAGGGTCCAGGGGCAGACTGGCCAGATTGTCCCAGAACGTTCATCTTGGATAAGACATTAAGTTTCTTCTTTTTTAACTTACCACAAGAAATATACTGCTTTGATTCCTTTCCAGGATACCAGCTTTTGTCTGGAAGCATGTCAATCAAGACTGTCTGCCCTGCCTCCAAGGTGGGCTGAGCCACCGTCCATTTGATTAAAATGCAGTCTCACCTTTAAGACAGAACTCTTCCTGAATAAGCTGGGCCTTTTAGCAGGTGCTAAAGTAAATCTTACGATGGTATGTTCTAACTGACACAGTGAAAACAGGCTATGATGAGATACTTTTCCTTATCTGGGGAGTATTCAAACTTCTAGACCAAGTTGCTCCTGACCTTTGAGCTTTTTATTTTTAACTGGTTAACTCTTTGAGTCCCTTCTAATGGGTTTACTGGCCTTATTCTCTTTCCACCTCACTCATATCTATTTTCCTGCCTAACAATTTTAAATAAGCCTGACCCTGGATTCCCTCTAAGAAGCTGGGCTGTTTCATAATGTCTAGCTCTGGGGCTTTGCCCTGGGTTCTGTCTATGAGGACAGGGAAAGAACATTGGGAGGTCCCTTCCTTCCTGTGGCTATGGCTCCAGGCCTTTGGTGGGACAGGGGAGCTCAGGAGATGTGACCTCCTTAGAGGGGCAGATCTTGTCCGTGGCTAGGCACTGGGCACACAGGATCGGCACTGTGCCTTGGTGGCCCCATCAGTAAAGAACAATGCTATCACTGCTCTGGTGTAGAGTTCTTGGTACAAAGATTTGTTCTCTCTGGCTTGGCTCCCAGACACTGTAGACCCCAGTGCTTTATTCTCCACCCCTCACACTCACACATATACAGAAGTAGCCATACACACTCAGAAACAATATACACATGCATAAACGTGCATACAAGTGCACACATCTATATACTCACACACATGCATTCATACTTATACACACAGATGCACACATGCTCTCTCACAAACATACACTGATATGGGCAGCACTCACACATATGTACACTTACAGAGACACAAATACATGTGGATGTATGCATGGCATTGGTATGCACACTCACATATGTACATGCTCACTCATGTGCTGACTCAAGTACCATACACACATTCACATATATGCACACACACACACACACATATACCCATTTGCATGTCATGATATTTGAGAGTCATTGCATCGCTCATCATAACTTCAAGTTTTGTTTCTTTTAAAAGGTAAGTATTCCCCCAAAGAATCACAATGTAAACAGTTATTAGTTATTTTATGCTTAGTTTAGGTGGGAACCCAAAAGTAGGTTTTGATAAGGAAAAAGGGGACCACCTTGAGTTTGAGATAATGGAAGTGAAATTTCCCTAGATGCACAATTTTGCCAGGTACCCTCTCCCTGTAAGGCCGTAGCTGGACCAGACAGACTGACTTCTTCATAAGTGAATGTCCACAGAACCCTCAGCCTGTCTGAGTCTGGAGGTGCCTCCAAGAGCCTTTGGGCCAAGTTTATCAAGGTAATCGAGGTGAATGAAGCCTCAGCGATTTTATTTCTAAAATATATCTCAATCTATCCACTTCCTTCACCTGTCATATCCACATAAAATCCCAGGGAAAGACTAGTTAGGTTATGTACCCTGTCCTTGGACTAATGTCTGTGGTCGAGGCAAAGAAGAGCTATGGTTGACTAAGGCTGGCCAAATGCCTACCTGGTGCCAGGGCTGTGAGTGGCAGTCCCTCAACCCCCACCAGAATCAAATGCAACCTGAAAAGGCTGTCTGTCTTTAGCAAAGTTCTGTTACCAGATGACATGGAGGAAAGGATGGTGGAGAGACAAAAGAACCCTGCTATGACTGTATCTTAGCAATAGTCCAGAAGTTTCTGCCCCAGAGGTGAATAGAAATAAACAAAAAGTCAGTCATGAAGTGGGAGGGGTGGTGGAGGAGGCGTGTATATTATGTGTGAAGATTGTGTTTAGGGAGAGAAGGGATGAAATGGAGACAAAGTAAGAGAAAATGAGGAGTAAAACCTGCACTCTCTGCTAAGGTTCATTTTAGAAGTGTTACAGTTCAGAGTTTTTAAAAACTCTACTTCTTCAGAAATTTGGGGAAGTTTGTGGGGCATGTTACAAATGGACTGAGGACTTGGGTAACTTTATGGAGACATTTTTTTTTCATATGTTAGATGTGGGTGAGGTGGGTATTATTCCTGATCTTGTTTCCAGTACTTTTTAGTTTGTCACATTTATCCTTACCTGCATTTGTGGGGTTGTTTTTCTGAGAACAATAATGTACTTCAGAGGGAACCAGTGGCCCAAGTGTAGTCTCCTTACTTAAAATGTATTTCATTTTCCTGATTCAGGTAATGTATTTCTACATTAGCTACAACTCTGTAACATCCATCTCCATCCTTCACACTTTTACTTACTTATTATTGGTATTACTTCAGAGTTTTTTGTCTGATCTTAAAAGGGACACTAATGATATATCACTATCAAATTTTGCCTTATTATTAAAACTTTGTCAGTTCCTTGATTGGGGTACCATTCTTTATAAAATCTAATGTTTTCAAAATTCAAGTTTGAAAACTCTGGCCTTAAGTCAGTGATGAAGGAAATGTCCATTCCACCTCTGCCTTCTCCAAGCTCTCTCTTCATTGCCCAGCACTAAATCCATCACACTTCCATACACCTCTGTGCTGGAATCTGTGTCAAGAGCACAGTAAACCTGGTGTTGGAAGCTTGGGATCTAGAGTCAGGAGGATCCAGACAAAAATCCCAGGTTTGCCCCAGCTTCTTCATCTCTAAATTGGGAATAATCGGACTATCTACTTCATAGAGTGGTTGTGTGATTTTGGGCAATTTACTTAACCTCACACAGTTTGTTCACCTGTATAATAAGGCCATCAACTGTATCAAAGAAGTAAAAGAGCTAATGCAAATGATGTGTTTACACAATGCCTGGAAAGTTGTAATTTTAAGTAGTAGCTATAATTTTTTTTTCACATACTTGTACTGCAGTAGATTCGAGCCACTCTAGAGAAGGCTTATGTGCCAATTTATCTTTGTTTCACTTATGAAAGGACACAACCTCTCTATAAACAGCTTCTGCAGGTGCTTCTTTCCTGTGAGAACTCAAAACACCATCACACAAGGAAGGCAAAAAGCCTTGCATTAAATCTATTGCACATGTGCTGTCAAGAAGATTCTTGAAGGTTAATGTCATCACTGCCCTGGGAAGTTGACAGCCACTATAGGCCCTCTCCCTTCTCTCTCCCCTCTGCCCTCAGTTGAATTGCCATGCTCAGGAATCACCACACCGAGGGCAGGAGAGGGCTTAACTAGAGGTGAGCAAACTGCCACAGCTCACAGCTGGCCATGTGTTCACAAGGCGGAGCCAGCTGGGACTCTCATTTTTACTGTCATTCATAATTGTGCACAGACCATTCAGAGTGTGAACAGTGGTCTAACAGAATGTGCCCCAACTTCAACACGTGAGCTGTAAGAGCCGCCCCCAACCTGTGCAGGCAAGTGAGTTATACTCTTCCCCATCCCAGGGTTGCTCCTCTGTCCTACTGCAGAGAGTCCAAGAAGCCAGAAGCCATGTAGGACCAAGAGGGCAACCCTAGTTCCTACCATAGAAAACAGTGGGGGCGGGATGCTGAGGGACCCAGTCTCAAGCTGGTGCTCTGTGTCTCCAATGGACCCTCAATTCACTGTGGTGACTGAGACATGTCCCCCACTGACCCTGTTTTCCTTTCACTGTTACTATGGCCACCCAGGCACACCTTGCTTCCATGGTGAGAGCCTTCACTGCTTTCTAAGGGGTGGGGGAGAAGAGGAAGTTCCTCTCCCAAGAGTGAGGCTCACTGCTGGGTGCTCCCTCTGTGCAGGCCTGGGTTCCCACTGCTGTGGTGCTCGGACACCATTGTTTGGCTGTGGTCACACATATGGCCACTTCTGGGCATGCAGATTCCTGTCACCCAAAGGGCTGGAGGGTGCCAATTTTGGAGTGTGGCTATGTCATGGCCTTGACTTCCCAAACCCCCTTCCCTTCCTACTATTCTTGCCCACTGCTCCTCCCCTCCACTGCACCTCCACCCATGCCACTTTGAATCTTAGAAAGACTCCAGGACCCTTATGCAAATGACCTCTCCTACCTTCTCACTGACTCCCTAGGCTCAACATACTAGCAATTGAAGGGGGTAAGTGTGTGAAAGGGTGGAAAGAAAGGAGATCTGGCTTCACCTGTCTTGCCAGCCTGTCACAAATGGAGGCAGAAAAGAGGTGATATGTCAACCAGAAATGGCTACTTTTCTTGGAAAAATGTTTTTTTTGTATTACCTCACAAGACACTTCTCTATTGATTATATGTTGAGCTTATCTCCTGCTGGCTTACAAGTTCCTTGATCATGCTTATTTAATATTTAAGCCCCAAACACTGAACACATTTGCTATGTCTTGTGGCTCAAAAGTGTGCTGATATGACTCCCAAACAACGTGGGCAAAGGTAAGAGTGAAATGACAGCAAACATGAGTTTTACATTCATTAACTCACTTAAGCCCAAGGACATTCCTAGGAAATAGGAACTAACATCACCTCCATTTCACTGATGAAGAAATGAGGGGCATTCCGAGGCTACCTATTTAACTTGCCCAAAGGTACACAGTCAGGATTTGAACCCAGGCTGTTTAGGCTCTGACTTTCTTTCACTGGGACAAAACCCAACAGGTCATGGGATGCCAGAGGACTTTTTTTTTTAGGCAGTGGGGGCAGATGAGAACCACCAGAGAGAGGACCACAGTCATCAAGCTCTCCTGCCAGCCATAGGCTATAAACCATGGTTTAGGCATCTCCTAAGATAAGCATAGAGCCCAGCCTGACAACAGAAGCCCAGTTTCGACGAGGTCTGTAAGGGCAAAGGTGTCCTCATCTGGTCCTTTAAGACAAACTTCGTGGACTTCTGCCCTTTTTAAATAACAGAACTGACTATGTAGAGCTGCAAAAGACATTTAAAAAAACCCAAAAGACCAGTTTGTTCCTATTTCATATTTCCTTTCCTTTATGGATAGGATTTTGGTGTTTTTATTAAGAATTTGAGGTTAAAACATTAATGGGGGGAACTTTCAAGTTTCTATAAATTTGTTAGATAATTAGGCAATTAGGTAAGATTTAGGTCATTGGACTGTAAGGTTTTTGAGAGTTAAAGATAAGTGGACTGAGTTTGAAAATAAGTTCTGCTAATGGGAATGGATGGTGCCTAGGAAGAACCTGGCTGAGAAGGAAGGAGTGAAAGAAAATGTACTTTTCAAAGTTTCTAGCTTGGGCAATATTAGTTTCTCTTAATAAAATAAACAAGATCTACAAAGTAAACCACTTATCACAAAGACAGGATTGATATATTTTCCAGCACACTTAATTTTTTTAACAATTAAAATAAATTTTATTTTACTTAGTATCAATACAAATCGTATTTTTGCTTTTACTAGAAAAATTTTATTTTAATAGTATTTTAAGTGAGATCAGTGAAACCAAGTATCTCAGTTATTGTTTTATCCTTGTAACATGGCTGATAAAGGACATCTGGTAAAACAAGTGACAGCTCTGCCATTTTCTTGTATGTGCTTGTACTTGCATTTTTAGTATTATTTTTAAAACAGCTTAATTGAGATAACATTTATGTAACACTTTAAATGTACGATTCAATGGCTTTTTTGGTATATTACATTAATTTTTAAAGTTGTGGTGAAAATATAATTTTTTATTTATAAAACTGGCCATTTTCACCATTTTCAGTGGCATTAATCACATTCACGATATTGTGTAACTATCACCACTACTTACAAAACTTTTCATCATCCCAACAAAACTTCTGTACCTATGAAACAATAGCTCATCGTTCCTCTCTCCCCAGCCCCTGGTAACCTCTCGTCTACTTTTTGTCCCTATAAATTTGCTATTTGAGATATTTCATACAAGTAGAATACAACTGTTCTTTTGAGTCTCGCTAATTTCACATAGCCTAATGTTTCTTTTTCTTCCTTTCTTTCTTTCTTTCTTCTTTCTTTCTTTCTTTCTTTCTTTCTTTCTTTCTTTCTTTCTTTCTTTCTTTCTTTCTTTCTTTCTTTTTTTTAACTTATTTTTAATAAGGTATGATTGACATATACTCTTATGAAGGTTTCACATGAAAAACAATGTGGTTACTACATTCACGCATATTATCAAGACCCCACCATACCCTAATGCAGTCACTGTCCATCAGTGCAGCAAGATGCCACAGATCCATTATGAGCCTTCTCTGTGCTACACTGTTCTCCCCGTGATCCCCCACACCATGGGTACTAAACATAATACCCTTCAATCCCCTTCTCCCTCCCTCCCCACCCACCTTCCCACACCCCTCCTCTTTGGTAACCAATAGTTCATTCTTGGAGTCTCTGAGTCTGCTGCTATTTTGTTCCTTCAGTTTTGCTTCATTGTTATACTCCACAAATGAGGGAAATCATTTGGCATTTGTCTTTCTCCACCTGGCTTATTTCACTGAGCATAATGTCCTCCAGCTCCATCCATGTGGTTGCAAATGGTAGAATCTGTTTCTTTCTTATGGCCAAGTAGTATCCCATTGTGTATATGTACCACATCTTCTTTATCCATTCATCTACTGATGGACACTTAGGTTGCTTCCATATCTTGGCTATTGTAAAAAGTGCTGCAATAAACATAGGGGTGCATCTGTCTTTTTGAATCTGAGAAGTTGTATTCTTTGGGTAAATTCCCAGGAGTGGAATTCCTGGGTCAAATGGTATTTCTATTTTTAGTTTTTTGAGGAACCTCCATATTGCTTTCCACAATGACTGAACTAGCTTACATTGTCACCAGCAGTGTAGGAGGGTTCCCCTTTCTCGGCATCCTTGCCAGCATTTGTTATTTTTACTCTTTTCAATGCTGGCCATCCTTACTGGTGTGAGGTGATATCTCATTGTGGTTTTAATTTGCATTTCCCCGATGATTAGTGATGTGGAGTGTCTTTTCATGTGTCTGTTGGCCATCTGAATTTCTTCTTTGGAGAACTGTCTCTTCATATCCTCTGCCCATTTGTTAGTCAGGTTATTTGCTTTTTGGGTGTTGAGGTGTGTAAGTTCTTTATATATTTTGGATGTTAACCCCTTGTTGGATATGTCATTTACAAATATATTCTCCCATACTGTAGGATTCCTTTTTGTTCTGTTGATGGTGTCCTTTGCTGTACAGAAACTTTTTAGTTTGATGTAGTCTCATGAGTTCATTTTTGCTTTTGTTTCCTTCTCGAGGAGATACATTCAGGAAGAAGTTGCTCATGTTTATATTCAGGAGATGTTTGCCTATGTTGTCTTCTAAGAGTTTTATGGTTTCATGACTTACAGTCAAGTCTTTGATCCATTTTGAGTTTACTTTTGTGTATGGGGTTAAACAATAATCCAGTTTCATTCTCTTGCATGTAGTTGTCCAGTTTTGCCAACGCCAGCTGTTGAGGAGGCTGTCATTTCCCCACTGTATATCATTGCTCCTTTATTGTATATTAATCGACCATATATGGTTGGGTTTATATCTGGGCTGTCTAGTCTGGTAATTGGTCTGTTCAGATTTTCTGTTTCTTCCCTGTTCAGCCTTGGAAGGTTGTATTTTTCTAGAAAGTTGTCCATTTCTTTTAGGTTATCCAGTTTGTTACCATATAATTTTTCATAGTATTCTCTCATAATTCTTTGTATTTCTGTGGTGTCCATAGTGATTTTTCCTTTCTCATTTCTGATTCTGTTTATGTGTGTATACTCTCTTTTTTTCTTGATAAGTCTGGCTAGGGGTTTATTTATTTTGTTTATTTTCTTGAAGAACCAGCTCTTGTTTTCATTGATTCTTTCTATTGTTTTATTCTTCTCAATTTTATTTATGTCTCCTCTAATCTTTATTATTTACCTCCTTCTACTGACTTTGGGCCTCATTTATTCTTCTTTTTCTGGCTTCATTAATTGTGAGTTTAGACTGCTTATATGGGATTGTTCTGCTTTCTTGAGGTAGGCCTGTATTGCAATATACTTTCCTCTTAGCACAGACTTGGCTGTGTCCCACAGATTTTGTGGTGTTGAATTGTTGTTGTCATTTGTCTCCATATACTGCTTGATCTCTGTTTTTATTTGGTTATTGATCCATTGGTTACTTAGGAACATGTTGTCAAGCTTCCATGAGTTTGTGGGATTTTTCATTTTCTTTGTATAATTTATTTCTAGTTTCATACCTCTGTGGTCTGAGTAACTGGTTGGTATAATTTCAATCTTTGTGAATCTACTGAGGCTCATTTGTGGCCTAGTATATGATCTATTCTTGAACATGTTCCATGTGCACTTGAGAAGAATGTATATTCTGCTGCATTTGGGTGTAGAGTTCTGTAGATGTCGGCTAGGTCCATCTGTTCTAATGTGTTGTTCAGTGCCTCTGTGTCTTTATTTATTTTCTGTCTGGTTGATCTGTCTTACAGAGTGAGTGGAGTGTTGAAGTCTCCTAAAATGAATGCATTGCATTCTATTTCACCTTTTAACTCAGTTAGTATTTGTTTCACATATGTAGATGCTCCTGTGTTGGGAGCATAGATATTTATAATGGTTACATCTTCTTGTTGGATTGACCCCTTTATCATTATGTAATATCCTTCCTTGTCTCTTGTGACTTTCTTTGTTTTGAAGTCTATTTTGTCTGATACAAGTACTGCAACTCCTGCTTTTTTCTCTTTATTAGTTGCATGAAGTATATATTTCCATCCCTTCACTTTTAGTCTGTGTATGTCATTGGGTTTAAAGTGAGTCTCTTGTAGGCAGCATATAGATGTGTCTTGTTTTTTTATCCATTCAGTGACTCTATGTCTTTTGATTGGCGTGTTCAGTCCATTTACATTTAGGGTGATTATCAATAGGTATGTACCTATTGCCATTGCAGGCTTTAGATTCATGATTACCAAAGGTTCAAGGTTAACTTCCTTACTATCTAAGGGTCTAACTTAACTCACTTAATGTGCTATTACAAACACATTCTAAAGGTTCTTTTCTTTTTCTCCTCCTTTTTCTTCCTCCTCCATGCTTTATATATTAGGTATCATATTCTGTACTGTTTGTCTATCCCTTGATTGACTCTGGGAATAGTTAATTTAATTTTGCATTTGCTTAGTAATTAGCTGTTCTACTTTCTTTACTATGGTTTTATTACCTCTGGTGACAGCTATTAAACCTTAGGAACACTTCCATCTACAGCAGTCCCTCCAAAATAGACTGTAGAGATGGTTGCATGGGTGTAGAGTTCTGTAGATGTCGGCTACATCTACAGCTTGTGCTTATCTGGAAATTGTTTAATCCCTCCTTCAAATTTAAATGATAATCTTGCCAGATAAAGTAATCTTGGTTCCAGGCCCTTCTGCTTCACTGAATTAAGGACATCATGCCACTCCCTTCTAGCCTGTAAGGTTTCTGCTGAGAAGTCTGATGTTGGCCTGATGGGCTTTCCTTTGTATGTGATTTTATTTCTCTCTCTGACTGCTTTTAATAATCTGTATTTATACTTGATCTTTGCCATTTTAATTACTATATGTCTTGGTGTTGTCCTCCTTGGGTCCTTTGTGTTGGGAGATCTGTGCACCTCCATGGCCTGAGAGACTATCTTCTTCCCCAGATTGGGGAGGTTTCCAGCAATTATCTCCTCAAAGACACTTTATATCCCTTTCTCTCTTCTTCTTCTTCTGGTACCCCTATAATGCGAATATTGTTCCGTTTGGATTGGTCACACAGTTCTTTCAATGTTCTTTCATTCTTAGAGATCCTTTTTTCTCTCTGTGCCTCAGCTTCTTTGTATTCCTTTTCTCTAGTTTCTATTTCATTTATCATCTCCTCCACCATATCCAACCTGCTTTTAATACCCTCCATTGTGCTCTTCAACGATTGGATCTCCAACCTGAATTCATTCCTGAGTTCTTGGATACCTTTCCATACCTCCATTAGCATGTTAATGATTTTTATTTTGAACTACCTTTCAGGAAGAGTCATGAGGTCCATGTCATTTAAATCTTTCTCTGGAGTTGTATTAATAATTTTACTCTGGACCAGGTTCCTTTGGCATTTCATGGTTCTATATGGTGCCCCCTAGTGTCCAGAAGCTCTACTCTTTGGAGCTGCTTATCCCCTAAAGCAGTGTCAGGGGTTGTAGGGGAGTGGTATTGATGCCTGGGGGGTAGGAAAGAGTCCTGCTTCCCAGCTGCTATGCCTGCCTCCACTGCCTGAGCCAGTGGGCCAGGCACACAGGTATAAGCTTTTGTCCCAGAGCAGCCGGATATGGATCCCTGCTTTCCACAAGCAGCCAGAATCCCAGTCTCCCCAGGAACTCTGCCTGTCCTAGCTTTCCAACCCTGTAATCATGAGAATCTCATGAAAGTGCCATGAAATGTAGGTTTGTGCTCCCAGAGCAGATCTCCGGAGTTAGGTATTCAGGTGTCCCAAGCCTTCCACTCTCTCCCTGCTCAGTTTCTCTTCCTTCCACTGGTGAGATGGGGTGGGGGAGGGGCTTGGGTCCCACCAGGCCACTGCTTTGGTATGTTACCCTGTTCTGTGAAGTCTGCTCTTTTCTCCAAGTGTATGCAGTCTGGCGCAGTCCTCTTTCCTGTTGTTCTCTCAGGGTTAGTTGTATTAATTATATTTTTGTATTATATGCAGTTTTAGGAGGAAGCCTCTGTCTCACCTCTCACACCGCCATCTTTAATCCTCTCCTGCCTTAAGAGTCTTATAAAGGAAAGCTACAATAGAATAATAATGAAACTGTCTCTGTATGAGGTATTAAATTCCTTGAGGAGATCAAGTATAAGTTAATTCTTTTTTTAAAATGTCATAGCAACTTTATCCATAATAGCCCCAAACTGGAAAAAACCAAAATGTCTATTAGCAGGTATATGTACAGATTAACTGGTGGTATCTGCATGCCATAGCACACCAAACCACACATCAATAAAGAGAGTGAGCCACTGACAGAGGCAAAACTACCTGAATTTCCAAAACATCATGTCTGGTGAAAGTAGTCAGACACAAACATCTTCATTCCATATGATTCAGCTTATGCAAAATTCTAAACAAGGGACACCAAGTTCATAGAAGCAGAAAGCAGATCAATGGTTGCCTGGTGGAGGGCCAGAGGGAGGGAGGACTGACCATAGAAGGAAAGAGGGAAATTTGGGGGTGACAGAAATGTCCCACAGCTGGATTTTGGTGGTGTTAATAAGAACATATACATCTACCAAAACCTACCATACTATACACAAAATAGATTATACTGTATGTAATTTATCAATAGAGTCTGATGCAAAAAATAAAAGTATACAACCCAAAAATTTTACCATAGCCTCTAAACCCTGCATGGCCTGGCCTTTGCTTGTCTTGCCACCTCCCTGAACATCTGCCCCACCACTTCCCACTCAGCACTGGCCTGCTTCCTGCACCTTTGGAGGCTCCCACAGCAGGTCCTGCAGTGGTGGGATCTGGGCTCAGGGACCAATTCTGGGTTTGAAGTGCAATGATCAGAGGGAATTGGTGACATTTCCTGAGTCCTTTTACCACTGTTTCCTTATCTTCTGCCTGTAGCAGGCCACTGGCACAGCTGATCAGATCCTATCAGCTGGTCAAGTGCTCCTATGGCATTGGTAGGGATGGGGTGGGGAGGCAGTCCTTGTCGGCCCTCTGTGAATTAATTCTTGTGAGGCTGTAGGGAAAATTGAAATTCCATGGCCAGGATTTTCACTTGATTCTACTGTCACCCATTGTATACATGTGATGAGGCAATACTTAGCCTGTTGCCCAGGCACCTACTTGTCTATCCATTGGCAGTAAGCTATTTGCAGCTGGTATTGCTTTAAGAAGAGCTCTGCCCAGTACTAGAGTGGAGCTGGAAGCAGAAGCAGAGAGCTTGGGAAGCAAGAGAGTGGAGCCCAGAGCAGAGGGAAGCAGCAGAGCACTGTGCTAATAAGAGAAGGAAGGAGTGAGAACTGGGGACCCACAAGCAGAGCCTGGAGACAAGGCAGAGATGAAAATGGATTTGCTGCTTATAGACAGCCCAGTGACTGCCATAAGAATAAAACTTGGTATGAGCCCCTTTTTACCCCCAGTGTTCTGTTGTGGTTATTTGGTTTCACTGAATCCATAGTAGACTTGTCTGGAGCTAGGAATCCTCTCTGGAGCTATGGGGGTATAACTTGGGGTGTGGAGGAGGGAAATATGCTCCCACCCTGGGGCAAATAACCTTTGAAGCCAAAATCAGTCAAAGGGAGAAAAATTCAGGAACTTAAGAGAAAGACCTGAAAACATGCTTTTGTTTTCTCACATAGTGCAAACCAGTCAAAGGGCAAATAGAAGTTGGCCCAGCAAATGAGGCAGGAGTGGACATTGCAGATGTAGGGTATCCAGGACAACATGGAGTTGCTGGGCAAGTTCATGGAACTACCAATGGTTTCTGTGGGATTTGAGCCTTAGTTGGGAGGAGGTTATAGGGAGAAATGAGGTTGGAGCAGCATGCAGGACCTTCAAGAGCCTGAGGACCATTATCATCCACACTAATGTACTGGGGGTTCACTCTGAAGGCAGTGGGGAGCCACAGCAGAACTATCAGTAGAGGAGGGACATCTGATCTGTATTTTAGAAAGATTGTGTTAAAATTCATATATTTTCATATTATATGTGGTTTTAGGAGGAGATCTCTATTTCACCTCTCATGCTGCCATCTTTAATGCAATCACCTCTTTTTCACTCACTTCTGTTGGATATCTGCCTAGGAGTAAAATTGCTGGGTCATAGGGAATATGTTCAGCCTTAAAAATATTGCCAGTTGACAGAGGGGGGATTAAAGATGGCGGCATGAGAGGTGAGACAGAGGAGGAGGCCTCCTCCTCTGTCTCACCTCTCATATAATACAAAACTGCATATAATATGAAAATATAATTAATACAACTAATCCTGAAAGAGCAACAGGAAAGAGGGCTGCACCAGACTGCATACACCTGGAGAAAAGAGAAGACCTCATAGAACAGAATAAAGTACAAAAACTGTGATCCAGCAGGGCCCAAGCCCTTCCCCAATGCCAGCTCACCAGCGGGAGTAAGAGAAATGGAGCAGGGAGGGAGTGGAGGCATGGGAACGCTGAACACCCAGCCCTGGAGATCTGCTCTGGGAGCATGAACCTGTATTGCATGGTGCTCTGGTGATTTAGTGGGGTTGGGAAGCTAAGACAGGTGGAATACCTGGAGAGACAGAGATTCCAGTTGCTTGTAGAAAACAAGGATTCATATACGGCTGATCTGGGTGTGCAGTCTGAGAGACTTCCTAAAAGTGAGAGGGCTGCTAAAGGGGCAAGGATTGCACAGAGCTTACTGCTCAGGAAAAAGGACAGGTAGACAAAAATTGCCCAGGTTCACTCTGCTCAGCAGGTTGGGAACTTAAATGATCTTCAGGCACTCCATCCCTCTGCCTAGCTACACAGCTCCAAGGCCTCCCACTGTGATACACAGCCTGCTGTGTCTTCATCCCGGGTAGCCTCACCTGACTCAGGCTCGCAAACTTGGCAAACCCTGCCCTGGTGTCAGGCCAGCCAGAGGGAAGCCCTGCCTATGGAAGCTACAAACAAAAAGAATAGAGGCCTGCACCTGTGTGTTTGGCCTACTGGTCCTGACAGTGGAGACAGGCATAGCAGCCAGGAAGCAGGAAACAGCTCTTTCCTACCTTGAAGCACCAACACCATTCCCCTGTGACCCCCTGACATTGCTCCAGGGGCTGAGCAGCTCCTGAGAGTAGAGCTTCTGGGCACTAGAGGCCACTAAAGACAAATTATGAAATGTCAAAGAAACCTGGTTCAAAGCAAAATTATGAATACACCTGAGAAAGACTCAAATGAAATTGATCTTATGAACCTTCCTGAAAGAGATTTCAAAATAAAAATAAAAAACATGCTCATGGAGGTACAGAAAAATATTCAATCACTCAGGTATGAATTTAGGATGGAGATCCAATCATTGAATAACACAATGGAGGGTATTAAAAGCAGATTAGATATGGTGGAGGAGATAATAATGAAATAGCAATTAAGGAAGAGAAATTTAAAGAGTCTGAGGCACAAAGAGTAAAATGATGTCTAAGAATGAAAGAATATTGAGAGAACTGTGTGACCAATCCAAACAGAACAATATTCATATTATAGGGATACCAGAAGAAGAAGAGAGAGAAAAAGGGATAGAAAATGTGTTTGGGAGATAATCGCTGAAAACTTCCCCAATCTAGGGAAGGAGATAGTCTCTCAGACCATGGAGATGCACAGATCTCCCAACACAAAGAACCCAAGGAAGACATATAATAATTAAAATGGCAAAGACCAAGGATAAGGACAGACTATTAAAAGCAGCCAGAGAGAGAAATAAGATCACATACAAAGGAAAACCTATCAGGCTATCATCAGATTTCTCAACAGAAACCTTACAGGCCAGAGGGAGTGGCATGATATATTTAATGTAATGAAACAGAAGGGCCTTGAACCAAGAATGCTTTATCTGGCAAGATTGTCATTTAAATTTGAAGGAGGGATTAAACAATTTCCAGATAAGCACAAGCTGAGAGAATTTACCTCCCACAAACCATCTCTACAGTCTATTTTGGAGGGACTGCTATAGATGGAAGTGTTCCTAAGGTTAAACAGCCATCACCAGAGGTAATAAAAAGCGAGAGACAAAGAGTAAAGAACACGATACCTAATATATAAAGAATGGAGGAGGAAGAAAGGGAGGGGGAAAAAAAGAACCTTTAGATTGTGTTTGTAATAGAATACTAAGTGAGTTAAGTTAGACTCTTAGATAGTAAGGAAGTTACCCTTGAACCTTTGGTAATCATGAATCTAAAGCCTGCAATGGCAATAGGTACATACCTATTGATAATCACCCTAAATGTAAATGGTGTGAATGCACCAATCAAAAGACACAGAGTCACTGAATGGATAAAAAAACAAGACCCAACTATAGGCTGCCTACAAGAGACTCACTTCAAACCCAAAGACATACACAGAGTAAAAGTGAAGGAATGGAAAAATATATTTCATGCAACTACTAGGGAGAAAAAAGCAGGAGTGGCAGTACTTGTATAAGACAAAATAGACTTTAAAACAAAGAAAGTCACAAGAGACAAAGAAGGATATTACATAACGATAGAAGGGTCAATCCAACAAGAAGATATAACCATTATAAATATCTATGCTCCCAACACAGGAGCACCTACATATGTGAAACAAATACTAACTGAATTAAAAGGGGAAATAGAATATAATGCATTCATTCTAGGAAACTTCAACACTCCACTCACTCTGAAGGACAGATCAACCAGACAGAAAATAAGTAAGGAGAGAGAGGCATTGAACAACAGTTACAACAGATGGACCTAACAGACATCTACAACTCTACACCCCAAAGCAGAAGGATACACATTCTTTTCAAGTGCACATGGAACATTTTCCACAATAGACCACATGCTAGGCCACAAAAAGGGGCTCAGTAAATTCAAAAGGAATGAAATTGTACCGGCACACTTCTCAGATCACTAGGGTATAAAACTAGAAATAAATTGTACAAAGAAAACAAAAGAATCACAAACACATGGAAGCTTATCAACATGCTCCTAAATAATCAATGGATCAACGAACAAATTAAAACAGAGATCAAGCAATATATGGAGACAAATGAAAACAACAGCACAATTCCCCAACTTCTGTGGGATGCAACGAAGGCAGTTCTATGAAGAAAGTATATAGCAATCTAGGCCCATTTAAACAAGGAAGAATAATCCCAAATGAATAGTCTAAATTCAGAATTATTAAAACTGGAAAGAGAAGAATAAATGAGGCTCAAAGTCAGCAGAAGTTGGGGCATAATAAAGATCAGAGAAGAAATAAATCAAATTGAGAAGAATAAAGCAATAGAAAAAATTAATGGAACCAAGAGCTGGTTCTTTGAGAAAATAAACAGAATAGATAAACCCCTATCCAAACTTATTAAGAAAAAAAGAGAATCTACAGACATAAACAGAATCAGAAATGAAAAAGGAAAAATGATGGACACCACAGAAATACAAAGAATTATTAGAGAATACTATGAAAATGTATGTGCTAACAAACTGAATAACCTAGAAGAAATGGACAGCTTTCTAGAAAAAACAACCTTCAAAGACTGACACAGGAAGGAACAGAAAATCTGAAGAGACCAAATACCAGCAATGAAATTGAATTGGTAATCAAACAACTACCCAAGTACTAAACCCCCGGACCAGATCACTTCACCACTGAATTTTATCAGATTTTCAAAAAATAGAAGCGGGGGGAATACTTCCAAACTCATTCTATCAAGCCAGCATCACTCTAATATCAAAACCAGGCAAAGACACAACAAAAAAAGAAAACTACAGACCAATATCCCTGATGAACATAGATACAAAAATACTCAACAAAATATTAGCAAAGTGAATTAAAAAATACATCAAGGGGCTCATACACCATGATCAAGTGGGATTCATTCCAGGGATGCAAGAATGGTACAACATTCAAAAATCCATCAACATCATTCACCATATCAACAAAAAGAAGGAGAAAAGCCACGTGATCATTTCCACAGATGCCAAAAAGGCATTCAACAAATTCAACATCCATTCATGATAAAAACTCTCAACAAAATGGGTGTAGAGGACAAGTACCTCAACATAATAAAGGCCGTATATGACAAACCCATAGCTAACATCATACTTAACAGTGAGAAGCTGAAAGCTTTTCCTCTAAGTTCGGGAACAGACAAGGATGTCCAGTCTCCCCACTTTTATTCAACATAGTTCTGGAGGTCCTAGGCACAGCAATCAGACAACACAAAGAAATAAAAGGCAACCAGATTGGTAAGAAAGAAGTCAAACTGTCCCTATTTGCAGATGACATGATATTGTACATAAAAAACCCTAAAGAATCCACTCCAAAACTACTAGATCTAATATCTGAATTCAGCAAAGTTGCAGGATACAAAATTAATACACAGAAATCTGTTGCATTCTTTACACTAATGATGAAATAGCAGAAAGAGAAATCAGCAAAACAATTCCATTCACAACTGCATTAAAAAGAATAAAATAGGTAGGAATAAACCCAACCAAGAAGGTGAAAGACTTATACCCTGAAAACTACAAGACACACCTAAGAGAAATTAAAGAGGACACTAATAAATGGAAATTCATCCCATAATCTTGGGTAGGAAGAATTTATATTGTTAACATGGCCATCCTGCCTAAAGCAATCTACAGACTCAATGCAATCCCTATCAAAATACCTACAGCATTCTTCAACAAACTGGAACAAATAGTTCTAAAATTCAAATGGAACCACAAAAGACCCTGAATAGCCAAAGCAATCCTAAAAAGGTAGAATAAAGCAGGGGGAATCTCACTTCTCAACTTCAAGCTCTACTACAAAGCCACAGTAACCCAGACAATTTGGTAGTGGCACAAGAACAGACCCATAGACCAGTGGAACCGAATCGAGGGTCCAGATATTAACCCAAGCATATATGGTAAATTAATATATGATAAGGAGCCATGGATATACAATGGGGAAATGACAGCCTCTTTAACAGTTGGTGTTGGAAAAACTGGACAGCTACATGTAAGAGAATAAAACTGGATTATTGTCTGAAACCCATGCACAAATGTAAACTAAAAATGGATCAAAGACCTGAATATAAGTCATGAAACCATAAAACTCTTAGAAAAAAACATAAGCAAAAATCTCTTAGACATAAACATCAGCAACTTCATGAACATATCACCCTGGGCAGGGGAAACAAAAGCAAAAATGAACAAGTGGGACTATATCAAACTAAGACGCTTCTGTACAGCAAAGGACAGCATCAATAGAACAAAAAGACATCCTACAGTATGGGAGAATATATTCATAAATGACATATCTGATAAGGGGTTGACATCCAAATTATATAAAGAGCTCACACACCTCAACAAACAAAAAGCAAATAAGCCAATTAAAAAATGGGCAGAGGAGATGAACAGACACTTCTCCAAAGAAGAAATTCAGATGGCCAAAAGGCACATGAAAAGATGCTCCACATTGCTAATCATCAGAGAAATGCAAATTAAAACCACAATGAGATATCACCTCACACCAGTTAGGATGGCCAACATCCAAAAGACAAATGACAACAAATGTTGGCGAGGATGTGGAGAATGGGGAATCCTCTTACGCTGCTGGTGGGAATGTATGTGGAAAGCAGTATGGAGGTTCCTCAAAAAACTGAAAATAAAAATACTATTTGACCCAGGAATTCCACTGCTAGGAATTTACCCTAAGAATGCAGGAGCCCAATTTGAAAAAGACAGATGCACCCCTATGTTTATCTCAGCACTATTTACAATTAACCAAGAAATGGAAGCAACCTAAGTGTCCATCGGTAGATGAATGGATAAAGAAGAGGTGGTACATATACATAGTGAAATACTATTCAGCCATAAGAAGAAAACAAATCCTACCTGTTGGGAGCCGGTCAGAACCCCAACCTGATGACACAGTCCAGGCAGTCGGATGGAAGGAACTCCACAGTGGCCTTCCCAGAGGAGCAACCCCGATATCCCTCCTGCTCAAAATGCCCCTCCTAATAAATTTTCTTATTTTGGTTTCAATTCAAACTGCCCCTTCAGGGAAGAGGCCATATCTAATTCTCCCTGAAAATTTTAGTTACTGGCCCTAAAGGATAATGGGGAAAACCACTACTGCCCCTGTGACTACCCCCGATGATGGGAACGTGAGACCCCATGAAAACTGAACCCTAAGTTTATTGGAAAAAGATATGAAAAATTTACCTGGGTCGACGTTCCCTCCCTATGTGGCTTCCAAATGACATATTCAATGATTAATGGCGACAGGTGTGAACAGAGAACAAATGATATTCTTTGGCTAGCCAGCTAGAGAACAACCTGGCAAACTATAAAACAAATGAGAACAGGGCATTGCCTAACTCCAGATCAGAAAAATCTCCATTGTAAGTCTTACTGAAAATGGATCCAAGGCACAGTCCATAAAATTTGTCCCTGCCTGCCAAAAAGTCACCGTGTTCTTTTAGAGAGAGCCTCCTTCTGTCCTACCCGAGATGAGGAATGGGAGCAGAGCTATGAAAGAATGAAGGCCCTACATAAAAACAATAGAATAGTGAACTTTAGATAGTCATCTGTAAAGAAACCAAGAGTCTGGCACCTAGCTAACCTTTGTGAGATTTTCTGGCCACAATGACTAAAAACCAAGCTTACTTAGAAACAAGTTATCGTCTAAGACTTGCCAAATGATGTAATCTCATTGTCCAAACTCATATAACCATGCTATGTGTCAATTATATGATTAATATCTGTACTTTACTTTATGTAATCAAAGAGTATATAATCAAACTGCTACTTTTCATTAGAGGCCAGGCTCAGCTTTTGCTAGTGTCCATGTCCTCATTCAAAAGTCGCCCATGCCGTCCATTCTTCAGGGACTCCTGGACTCACTGGAGCTGGACTCCAGCAAGTGGCGCCCAAACAGGGACCTGAAGGTAAGCCCCCTTGATATGGGATGACTAGAATTTCATACTAGGGTGCTACAGACCCCCCTGCAGAGATATACAGGGTGAGAGACAGCGTGTAGGTCAGAACTATAGGTTGAGAAGCAATGGGCCATACTGAGTCTAAAGAAAGAGGACTCTTTATTGAAGTTTTAATGAATATTCTTGTAGGTAGAGGTATAAAAGTCACCAATGGACAATTAGCAAAATTCTTACATTTTGTCCAGGAATGTTGTCCTTGGTTTCCTGACCAAGGCACAGTGGGTCTCGCAACCTGGCAGAAGGTTGGAGAAGAGATAAGAGAACACTGTGCCAGCCACGGACCTGAGAAGGTCCCTACAGATGCCTTTGCATTGTGGAATTTAATCAAAGAAGTTTTAGAACCTAAACAACAGGTAGAGACCCTCCTGCAAAAACCACCCATCTCCAGGTCTCAAGAAGAAAGCAATAAGCAGAAAACAAAAGGTAATAAGAAAGGATATGGCACTAATAAAGAAAGAGACAAAAAGGAAGCTCCCCTTGGGGAAGGTGATGAGGATACTCCTTTGATTCCCAAAAAGGAGAGGCAAACAACATAAAAAGTCATGCTGGCATCAGCTCCTCCAGATGATGATGACATCCTTGATCCCACAGATGAGGCAGATTTGGAGGAGGAAGCTGCCAAATATAATAATGAGAATTATTCACCTAAATTAGTTGCCCCTGCTTAAAGGAAAAATCCTTCCCCTAGGAACCCCTTTGTAGGACTGTCTAGGTCTATTCTGTTAACAAAACTCAGAAACCACCACCGTTTCAGCCTCCTCCCCCATATTTGATCAGAAGACTCCTACTGGAGTAAGGGCTGCCTTAAAGCAAACAGAACTAGAAGAAGACACAGAATTTATGTGTTACCCAATTATTTTTGGAGGAGAATTTGATGATGAAAGTGTCTCCTGGGAGCCCATCCCATATAAATTATTAAAAGAATTAAAGATTGCCTGTAAAGACTGTGGTCCCTTGGCACCTTACACTTTGACATTGTTAGAGGCCTTATCTAATAGATGGATGACACCATATGATTGGACTCAAGTAGCTAGGGCTTGTCTTACAGGTGGAAATGACCTTCCATGGAGAACTAAATATGAGGATAGAGTTAAAAACAGGCATCAGAAAATAAACATAGAAGAGGGAAAGCCCATATTGTAAAAGATATGCTATTGGGTGAAGGGGATTATGATACAGCTCAGGGACAAATGTACTTAGAAAAGGAGGCACTGACACAGGCCACGGCTTGTACAGTTAATGCCTAGAGAGCACTTCCTATCACTATTGAAAAGACAGCAACATTAGGGGAGGTGAGACAGAGAGCGGATGAAAACTATGAGGATTTTGTCTCCAGACTGATATTAGCAGTTGGAAGAGTAATTACTAATGAAGAGGCCGCTGCTATACTAATTAAACAATTGGCTTTTGAAAATGCTAATTCTATATGCCAGGCATTACTTCGAGGTATCAGAAAAACCGGTTCCTTAATGGACTATGTCAAACAATGTGCTGATGTAACTCCAGCTTTTATCCAGGGAATAGCTATGGCAGCTGCCTTGAAAGGAGAGACATATACTCAATTTATGCAAGGAGTCTTGGATAAAAAACCTAATGCAAGACCCCTAAATAGCAGAAATTGTTTCACTTGTGGGCACTTAGGGCATTTTAGTAGAACTTGCCCTAAAAAATTTAAGCCCCCTCCAATAAATCAAAAAGCTCCTTCTGCACCAGAGACGTTTCCTGCTTTAGCAGGAGGTGGTAATCAGCCACAAATCCTTTGTCCTAGGTGCCAGAAGGGATACCATTGGGCTAGAGATTGCAGATCCAAATTTCATAAAAATGGGACTCCTTTAACTATTGTATTAGAAAAACGTGCTGCACAGCCTTCGGGAAATGGCCAGCAGGGCCTGCCCCAGGCCCAGACAATAATGGGGGCATCATCTCTGAATTCCTTCACCCCCTTTGTTCCATCTCAGAACTCAGCTGAGCGACCCCAGGCAGTGCAGGACTGGACTTGCATTCCTCCACCACAACAATATCAACACCTGATGCAGCTGTTACCCCAATACCTACAGGGGTCAAAGGACCAGAGGGAATAGTTGGATTAATTTTGGGGAGAAGTTCCTTAGCCCTACAAGGCATTTTTGTAATACCGGGAGTTATAGATTCTGATTATTTGGGAGAGTTGCAAGTATTAGTAGGTAACCTCCTCATAAAACAATTCAAATACATGAAGGACAAAGAATTGCTCAGATATTACTTTTACCTTATCATAACATGGGGAAAGCAGCTACTCAAGAGGCCAGGGGTCCTAAGGGTTTTGACCTGAGTGATCTACAATTCTGGGTTCAGGAAGTTACTGCCTCACGACTGTTAAAAGAATTAACTGTTCAAGGAAAAAAGATTCAGGGTCTCTTAGATACTGAAGCAGATTATCTCCTGTATAGCTGGAAAACATTGGCCATCCTCCTGGCCATCCCAGTCGTCCCCTACAGGATTGACTGGTATCGGGAGAGCACCATCCGTTGTTAAAAGTGTTTTCTCCTTGCCCTGGACTAATTCAGAAGGACAGTCAGGCACCTTTTGCCCCTACATTATTCCTACCTTGCCTTTTACATTATGGGGCAGAGATATATTGTCACAAATGGGAATGTTGATATACAGCCCTGATGAGAAGGTGACATCCCAAATGCTAAAAATGAATTATGATCTGGATAAAGGGTTAGGAAAAGAGGGACAGGGCATTAAAGAACCAGTTAAGTCATCTCAAAAATTTGACAGGCATGGTTTAGGCTATCCAATTTTATCTTAGGGGCCATTGCTCTTAAGGCTGCAGATCCCATAACTTGGAAGACTGACTCCCTGGTATGGGTTAAGCAACGGCCATTAACTTCTGAGAAACTTATTGCAGCCAGAGAATTAATAAAGCATCAATTATTAGCAGGGCATATAGAACCAACAAACAGCCCTTGGAACACTCCTATATTTGTGATAAAGAAAAAGTCAGGAAAGTGGAGATTACTGCAAGATTTAAGAGCTATTAATGCCACTATGGAAGACATGGGGGCTTTACAGCCAGGTCTCCCTTCCCCTGTAGCTATACCAGTCAATTATAATATTATAGTAGTAGATCTGCAAGATTTTTTTTTTTACCATTTCTTTAAGTGCCGCAGATTGCAAGTATTTGCTTTTGGTTTGCCTTCTGAAAATTTAAAACAACCTTATCAGAAATATCAGTGGAAAGTTTTACCACAAGGTATGAAGAACAGCCCCACACTTTGTCAAAAATTTGTTGATGCAAAATAGCAGCACACTCAGAGACTCCAAGAATGAACTAGTGGTTACCAAAGGGAAGGGGTGTGGGAGGGCTGGTGGGGAGGAAGGGAGAGAGAAGGGTATTGAGGGGTATTATGTTTAGTACACGTGGTGTGGGGGATCACAGGGAGAACAGTGTAGCACAGAGAAGGGACATAGTGGATCTCTGGCAGCTTGCTGTACTGATGGACAGCGGCTGCATTGGGGTGTGGGTGGGGACTTGATAATGTGGGTAAATGTAGCGACCACATTTTTCTTTTCATGTGAAGCCTTCATGGGAGTGTATATCAATCATACCTTAATAAAAAAAATTTTTTTAAATTTGTTGATGCAGCACTACAAGAAATTAGAGACCTATACCATGACCTTTATATGATACATTACACGGATGACATTTTATTAGCACATTCAGACCATGCCTTATTGCAAGAAATACTAAACAAAACCATAACTGCCCTTAAAAGTCGCGGGTTACAAATAGCTCCAGAAAAAATCCAAATCAACCCCCTTATGATTATTTAGGTAGGATTATACATACTCAAACAGTTTCTTCTCAACCTTTACAATTACGTAAAGCCCATCTACAGACTTTGAATGACTTTCAAAAATTATTAGGAGATATTAATTGGATTAGGCTCTTTCTACAGTTAACCTCAACAGACTTAAAGCCATTATTTGAGATATTGCAAGGAGACCCTAACCCTTTATCTAAACGGGAACTTACTAAAGAAGCAGCCTTAGCCTTAGAATTAGTAGAAAAGGCCATAAGTAACCAAAAAAAACAAAGACTAGATTATTCTAAGCCAGAAGATTTAATTATATTGCAGACACCCCAGACCCCTACCGGGTGCCTATGGCAAGACGGGCCTCTTGAATGGATCCATCTCCCAGTAACAGCAAAGAAAATTTTAATAGCATATCCTGAATTAGTTGCTTTATTACTAAGTAAAGGAAGAAAAAGAGGCCGAGAGCTGTTTGGAAGAGAACCAGCTAATATAATTATTCCTTATACTAAAGATCAGTTCGAAACTTTGTAAAATAGTAATGAAGAATGGCAGGTATCTCTGAGTGGTTTTAGTGGACAAATATCCTATCACCTGCCAAAAAACTTGCATTTACAATTCCAGCAGAGACATCCATGTATATTTCCTAAAAGGTGCAGTTCTGAACCACTCGATAATGCCTTTTTAGTATTTACAGATGGGTCATTTAATGGGAGGGCTACAACTGTAATTAATGGAGAACCTTATGTGCAACGAACTGCAGAAACTTCTGCACAGAAAGCGGAATTACAGGCAGTACTATTAGCCTTTACCAAATTACCGACTCAAAAATTTAATTTGTATACAAATTCAAATTACATAGCAAAATTATTTCCTCAAATAGAAATGGCTGTAATTGCAAAAAATAAAATCTCTATATTCCTTCTTTTAGAACAATTGCAGCTATTAATATATCAAAGGACAGAACCATTTTTTATTGGCCATATTAGAGCCCATTCAAAGTTACCTGGACCTCTCCATGAAGGAAATGCATTTGCTGACTCTCTAACTAAGCCTCCCTTGATAGGAGATGCTATAGAAGAGGACCAGCAATCCCACCATATTCATCATCAAAATGCTACTGCATTAAGACTTCAATATCATATACCTAGAGAGTCAGCAAGACAAATAATAAGAAACTGTCCTGTCCAAAACATATCTCCTCCCCACCTATGGGTGTAAACCCTCGAGGACTTAAACCTAATGCCCTTTGGCAAATGGATGTCATTTTTCCTCATTTGGAAAGCTTTCTTTTGTTCATGTTACTGTTGATACATTTTCTCATGCAACTGTAGCCACGACTCGTACGGGAGAGGCTTTTAAAGATATAATACAACACTGATTTACTTGCTTTTCTTATCTTGGCTTGCCTCGCCACATTAAGACAGATAATGCTCCAGCTTATATTTCTAAGGCCTTCAAAAATTTCTGCTGAGCTTTTAAAATAGAACACACAACAGGCATGCCATATAATCCTCAAGGCGAAACCACGAAGCCATTGTGGAGAGAGCTCATCAAACCTTAAAAAATCAATTGATAAAATTACAAGATGGAGAATTTAAATATAGCTCTCCACATCATATTTTAAATCATGCTTTATTCGTTATTAATAACCTAAATTTAGATACTTATGGACACACAGCCATGGAAAAGCATTGGAATCCTGATTTAACAAAAATAAGACCTTTTGTAAAGTGGAAAGATCTTTCCGGACAATGGAGAGGACCAGACTTGCTAATAACATTTGGGAGAGGATATGCTTGTATTTTTCCACAGGACGCGGACGCCCCCGTGTGGGTTCCTGATGGATTGATTCGATATGTCACAACCACCACCAGCCTTGCCGCCGTTTCTGCCGACGAGGAGCCCCTATGAGGAACATCCAATGTTGATGCCACCTGATAGCCCACATCCAAGGCACAGGAGTCCGAGTCTCTTGGATGAAGACCTTCTAATTCACCACGTACAATCTCTCACTCTCCGAGAAACGTATGACCCGTCGCGGCCAAGAATTATGCCACCACCTTCTCGTCGCTGAACCGCTCATGCAACCAAAGAAAGTGATCCTCCAACCTGGGGCCAGATTAAGCGGATGTCAGAGGAAGCGGAAAGAACCGTGCATCGTCAAGGCCTGCCAGTCACCAGTATACTGAACCCTTTTCATTGCTATGCTTGCAATCATTACTTGTCAGGTAACCTGCGGAGAGCCCACTAAATCCTATTGGGCCTTTTTACCTAATCCTCCTACTTTCCAGCTGGTGACTTGGGAAAATGAAGATATTCCTGTATTTACTAATCTCCCTCAACTCCTTGGTGGCAGTACTTCTTTAAATCTTCAATCCGGACCTTCTAGTCATAACTTTTCCTTCACAGGCTTGGCAAGCAGCCCTCCCATTTGATTTTCCATAAACCTGATTGAAATTCCTGGAGGCCTACCTATAAACTATAAGGGTCTTTTAACTGACTCTCCTGCTTCTAACCCTTCTGAAAGAGAGATGTGGTCTCTTCTCATCTTTTACCCTGGCGGACCTGATCCTAATACTAAAGTTACTGGACAGCACTCACCATCCTTTTCCACTCGTCCTTCCTATAGCAATCGTGTAAAGTTTGACAACGATTGGTTAATTATTAATAGGGAAATTGGCTTTCCCATTTGGAGAAAATATATGTACTCCTCTCAAATAGAAAGACCCATTCCAAAATTAAATTTGTCCATATACAGTTGGAGTTCTTCAGATCCCAGTTTTGATTATAGATTATATGTTAATGCCAAAGCTGAACTTATTCCTAAATCTTTACCTGTGAACCATTGGCACGGTACCTGGGTCCCACCTATATTAACTACATCCCTAAATGAAAATTTTTTCCTACAATCTGAATTATGGCGAGTTGTAGCTTCTGCTGGACCCGTAACACTGCATATGCCCACAGGAAAAACTGTCTATCAATCCCAAGCTTGCTTGCAAACTCCATATACCTTTTTCTATCTCAGAATTATGTATCTATGAATATTAGTAAAACTATAGATAAGTTTATTAAAAGTTGTAAAAATTTTACTCTTTCTAATTGTATTTATGCTAAGAATAATGCAAAAGTGATTTCTATTATACGTCCCCCTCCTTATCTTATGGTGCCAGTTACTTTAAACTCCTCATGGTTCGATAACTATGAATTACAAGCTTTAAAAGAGACCAGCAGCCTGCTATTCAGAGGCACATTTCGTGGCTGCCCCTGTTCCTGGTATTACCACACTCTTTACATTAGCCACTTCTCTTTCCCTTTTGACTGAGGCCCTAGTGAAAGAAACCCATACCGCTGCCTTTACTGATCAATTATCTAGAAATGTATCTTTAGCTTTAGCAACACAAGAAATTATTGACCAAAAATTAGAATCCAAAGTTAATGCTTTAGAAGAAGCTATATTAACCATTGGAAGAGAGTTAATGACACTAAAAGTGCAATTGGCTCTTCGCTGCCATGCTGATTATCATTGGATATGTGTCACACCTCTGCAAGTAAATGAGTCTATTCACTCTTGGGAAAAGGTTAAAAATCATATTATGGGTATTTGAAACCATTCTGACCTTAGTTTTGATATATCTAAATTATATCAAGAGATTCATGATATCAGCCAAGCAGAAAAATAATTTTCCCCCTCTAGCATTTCCAGCACCTTTTTTGATAATCTTTCATCTTATATTAACAAAAGAAACTTTACCTCCCTGTTAATCAACGTTGGAATTTGTGGAGTAATAATATTTTCACTTTTTATTTTCTTTCCAGTCATCATCTCGCTCTTAAAGAACAGTATCTAGAAGGTGGCAGCAGAACTTCATATTTTTCAATTAAAAAATAAAAAAGGGGGAGATGTTGGGAGCCAGTCCGAACTACCAGCCTGATGACACAGCCCGGGCAGTCTGATGGAAGGGACTGCAAAGCGACCTTCCCAGAGGAGCAACCCCGATATCCCTCCTGCTCAAAATGCCCCTCCTAATAAATTTGCTTATTATGGTTTCAATTCAAGCTGCCTCTTCAGGGAAGAGGCCATATCCAATTCTCCCTGAAAATTTTAGGTACTGGCCTTAAAGGAAATTGGAAAAAACCACTACTGCCCCTGTGACTACCCCCAATGATGGGAAAGTGAGACCTCATGAGAAATGAACCCAAGTTTATTGGAAAAAAATATGAGAAATTGACCTGGGTCAAGGTTCCTTCCCCCGCCCCTATGTGGCCTCCAAATAACATATTCAATGATTAATGGCGACAGGTGGGTACAGAGAACAAATGATATTCTGTGGTTAGCCAGCCAGAGAACAGCCTGATAAACTATAAAACAAATGAGAACAGGGCATTACCTATCTGTACTTTACTTTATGTAATCAAAGGGTATATAATCAAGCTGCTACTTTTCATTAGAGGCCAGGCTCAGCTTTGGCTAGTGTCTGTGTCCTCATTCAAAAGTTGCTGACACCGTCCACCCTTCACCCTTCAGGAACTCCTGGACTCGCTGGAGGTGGACTCCAGCACCTACCATTTGCAACAGCATGGATGGGGCTAGAGGGTATTATGCTCAGTGAAATAAGCCAGGTGGAGAAAGACAAATGCCAAATGATTTCACTCATCTGTGGAGTAGAAGAAAAAAGAAAAAACTGAAGGAACAAAACAGCAGCAGACTCACAGAACCCAAGAATGGACTAACAGTTACCAAAGGGAAAGGGACTGGGTAGGATGGGTGGGAAGGGAGGGATAAGGGGGAAAATGGGGATTATGATTTGCACACATAATGTAGGAGGAAGGGCATGTGGAAAGCAGTATAGCACAGAGGAGACACATAGTGATTCTATAGCATCTTACTACGCTGATGGACAGTGAGTGTAATGGGGTAGTGGTGGAGACTTGATTATGGGGGGAGTCTAGTAACCATAATGTTGCTCATGTAAGTGTATATTAATGATACCAAAAAAAAAAAAGGAAGTGAGTGAAAGAGACAAGGGAGAGAAGGTCCACAGTGGTTCTATAATAGTGGGGAAGTGGAAGGAACCCAGATATCCATTAGCAGTAAGACATGTAAGTGTGGTGAAATCATACAATTTCTTCACTGCAATAATGAAGAATGGACTAGGCCTCACACAACAGCCTGGTGAATCTTACAAACACAATATTGAGTGAAAAGCCAGGCATACAAGAAATATTTAAGTTTCATTTATACAACCTTAAAGAACAGACAAAATGAATTTAAAATGATAGAGGTCAATATGGTGTTACCTTTCCGGAGGGGCTTTTTGATAAGGAGGGGGCCCAAGGGAACCTATAAGAGTCTTTGGTATTGCTCCAGTTCTTGAAATGGATAGTGTTTACATGGATATATCCATTTGCATAAAGCCATTGAGCTACACTTAATGTCTTTTAGCTCATTTTGAAATAATAGGTTACAGTTTTGATCTCTTCTGTGGGCATGTCTTTTTGGCATGCTCTATTTTTCATAGGGATGTTATTTTGTTCCTTACTCTTAAAAAAAATATTATTACAATTTTGTTGGGATTTGACTAAATCCTTTTTTGTTGCTCATTTTTATGTGAAAATAGTTTTCCTGAACTTTTAGAATAAGGCAAGAAAGTTTTTCTAATTTCAGAGCTTCCTCTGATGTCTGGTGTAATGTTAAAAATATGAAGCCTGCTGTCTGAGATTTCTGGGCTCTGTTCTCCTTCCTGACCTTGATCAAGATCTTTGCCTCCTCTGTCTCATCTCTGTCCTGCTCTATTTTTATTCCACTCCTGCATTTTTCTCTCCATCATGCAGCCCTGTCCTGGAAGGAAGCCCTGGGAGATGAGATCCAAGAATTCACTGCGGGAAGACTGTGTCAGCCTCCGTGGTCCTTCTCCTTAGGCCCGCCTGATGCCGAAGAGACCAGCAGCTCTCTGTCTCAGCTGTGCCTTCTGTGCCTGCTTAGGGGCTCTTCTGTTCTCCCTTCTTCCTATACTGATGCTGATACTATGAGGTTTTGTGACTGTTGATTTGTCTCCACTTGCTTTAATTTGGGGTTCATTGGGATTTTTATTGTCTATTTTAATTGTGAATGTCCATAAGGTTTTGGTTTTGCTATCTAGGTGCTTGTCCATTGTTATGTGAGGGTGCAGAGAGATTTAAAAATTGTGCTGCTGCCATTTTTCCAGAATCCCCTACACTACAGATATGTGTACCTTGCAGTATATATATTTTAGATAGACTTTATTTTTTAGAGCAGTTTCAGGTTCACAGAAAGACTGAATAGAAAATAGAGAGTTCCCATATACTCCTTCTCCCCATTTCCTACATAATTAACATCTTTCATCTTTCATTAGTGATACATTTGTTACAATTGATGAACCATTAGTGATGTGTTAGCTAAAGACCACAATATACATTAGGACTCAGTTTAATGCTGTATTTTTTTGTATACTTTCATGTATGTTATATTTCAATAAGTTGAAAAGAACCACTCTTGTTTTAGAAACAGCTTACCTGTTTCTGGTACTAAGACCTTAAGACATGGATTTACATAGGAGTTCTCATGGAGAGGGCTCTATATAATGCAATGAATAACATCCTCAATGACATCTTTACTGAAAGACAACAAAAAATCTCACAGGGCTTCATGTAATGTCTCTCAATACAAGATGATGATACCGAAGTCCAGTGGAAGACCTCATGGGGAATGAAGAGACTCAGCAGGGAAGGTAAAACAGTATAGCTATACAGCTTTCTGAACATCTAGCCTGATTCGTTGAAAACATGGACTCTGACTTGTATATACTTCAGATAATCCTACATAAAAATTTTGATACTGAGAAGCAACACGAATAATATAGATCTGTTTGTTCACTAGACATTCTTTCTCAAATGCATATGCCATTGTTTGGTTTGAGAAATTGTAAATCTGGGATTTTAAGGCTGATATTCCATATGAGGAGAGGTGGGCTTTAAGCATGGTTAACTGTCCACTGACAACTGTGACATCTTACCAGCTGGTGGAGAAATGCATTAAGAATCACACCAGATTTCTTGTAGCTTTTTATTAACCCTTTCTGTGTCTGTGTGGCACTGTTTGCGGCTATATGTTCCATAAAGTTTGTGGTTTTAATCCTTCCAGTTATACTGTGATAACTATTTCTCCCATTTATTTCTTTAAAATTTTTTCCTTCCATTTCTTTTGAAATTACCTTACAGTACCAATGAGTACGCACAAAAGGAATATCACAGAAATTGTTCATAATTTTGATCAATATGTTCTTATCAAAACTGCACATTAACTTAAAATAGCCAAGATAATGTGTAAAAAAAAAATAGTTTCCTCTTGCTTCTGTAACAAATTACCAACCACAAGCTGTAGTGGCCTAAAATAACCCCAATTTATTATCTTATCATTCTGGAGGTCGGAAGCTCTAAATGGTTCTCTTTGGATTAAAATCGAGGTGTTAGCAGGGACAGAGGATTTAAGGGGCGAGTTGTTTCCTTGGTTTTTACAGCCACTAGAGGGCGCCCTCATCCCTTGGTCCTGGGCCCCAAGCCAGCACTATCACTCCAGCCTCTGCTTCTCTAATCGTATCTTTGACTTTTCTGCCTGCTTTCTTCCATATTTAAGGACCCTTGTGACTACGTTGGGCCCATCCAGACAATCCAGAATAATCTACTCTTTCAAGGTCCTTAGCTCAGTAACATTTGGCAAAATCCTTTTTGCCATGAGAGATAACAGATTCATAGATTCTGGGGACTAAGATGTGGACATCTTGGGGGACCTACTATTTTGCCTACAAGTGTAATTAGTTAATTGTTTATTTCTTTCATTGACATTTCTCCAGAATCTTCAGAATTTGTGGTCGTAGGTACAATTTTTGGTTATTATAAACATACTTTGAGTAACTAGGAAGAGTTTATACGTCTTTATTTCCTAATACACTTTTATGCTCATTTCACTCAGCAAGCTATGTTATATCTATCTCAGTACCTAATAGTTTGTACGTTTAACCGATGATTACTGTCTTATTAGGGGCTTAGAAAAACTTCAGAACTTATTCTGCTAAGCCTTACACAGTGATAACTTGCTCTATTATTTAACATTTTTGGTTTCCAAATTGGGGATAAAAGAGCCAACAGATACATAAAATGAGATCTCAGGGACCGTTTTCTGTTAAAAGAGGGGTAAGATGCTCCCTTCCCCTTTCTCCAGTTCTTACATCCATGGCAGGACTAAATAAATGCCTAGAAGACAATGAAGTATGTTCAGTGGTCCGTACCACCTCAGAAATCGCCACCACGAATGCCCGCCCTAGCTCTTCTTGAGACTGAGACTGCAAAGCTGGTCGTCATCACATCTTACGCAATAGCAGAGGGAACAGATTTGGTACTGTTGATTTATGGGTACTCAGCCAGGGAGTACTGTACATCAGGAACACTGAGAGAGGCTAATGAGCATTATCAGTGTCCTCCCCTGAGTGGGATTAAGGTCAGAGAAAGCAGGTTCCAAGGCATGGAAACCTGTCCTGTGTAAAGTCTGTAGTTGAAAGTTCCACCCAGTTTTTAGGGCTGCAAGATAAAAGTACTATAGTTCTAAGGGTGGTCCTGGAAAATGAGGTGTGAGTCCTACTGAGGATAGCACTTCTCACAGGGATGCTGGTGGTTCCAGGAAGCACGGGCTCTATCTGCAGGGTTTCTTACTCCAGGACAGAAAGCACAGAAACTGCAATTATTTTCAGCATGGCACAATAGGCAAGAGAGAGCCAGACAGAGAGAATGAGAAGAGAGAGAGAAAGAAAAAATAAAGAACATAAGATTATTATTATTTTTTAAAATTAAGGTATCATTGATACACAATCTTATGAAGGTTTCACATGAGCAATATTGTGGTTACTACATTCACCCATATTATTAAGTACCCCCCCATACCCCATTGCAGCCACTGTCCATCAGTGTAGTAAGATACTACAGAGTCCCTACTTGTCTTCTCTGTGCTATACTGCCTTCCCTCTGACCCCCCTACATTATGTGTGTCAATCATAATACCACTTAATCCCCTTCTCCCTCCCTCCCCACCCACCCTTTCCAACCCCTTCCCTTTGGTAACTGCTGGTCCCTTCTTGGAATCTGTGAGTCTGCTGCTGTTTGCTTTGGGTAAATTCCTAGGAGTGGAATTCCCGCTTGAAATGGTATTTCTATTTTTAGTTTTTTGAGGAACCTCCATATTGCTTTCCAAAGCAGTTGAACCAATTTACATACCAACCAACAGTGTAGGAGGGTTCCACTTTCTCATCCTTGTCAGCATTTGTTGTTTCTTATCTTTTGAATGTTGGCCATCCTAACTGGTGTGAGGTGATATATCATTGAGATGTTTTTTTAATTTTTTAATTTTGATGTCATTAATGTACAATTTCTTGAACATTATAGTTACTACACTTCCCCCATTATCAAGTCCCCACCACATACCCATTACAGTCACTGTCCATCAGTGTAGTAAGATGCTATAGAATCATTACTTGTCCTCTCTGTAAATACTGCCTTCCCTGTGTCCTCCCCACCACATTATGTGTGCTGATCGTAATGCCCCATTTACCTCCTTATCCCTCCCTTCCCGCCCATCCTACCCAGTCCCTTTCCCTTTGGTAACTGATAGTCCATTCTTGGGTTCTGTGAGTCTGCTGCTGTTTTGTTCCTTCAGGTTTTTTTCTTTGTTCTTATACTCCACAGATAAGTGAAATCATTTGATACTTGTCTTTCTCTGCCTGGCTTATTTCACTGAGCATAATACTCTCTAGCTCCATCCATGTTGTTGCAAATGGTAGGATTTGTTTGCTTCTTATGGCTGAATAGTATTCCATTGTGTATATGTACCACATCTTTATCCATTCATCTACTGATGGACACTTAGGTTGCTTCCATTTCTTGGCTATTGTAAATAGTGCTGCAATAAACATAGGAGTGCATCTGTCTTTTTCAAACTGGGCTGTTGCATTCTTAGGGTAAATTCCTAGGAGTGGAATTCCTGGGTCAAATGGTGTTTCTATTTTAAGTTTTTTGAGGAACCTCCATACTGCTTTCCACAATGGTTGAACTAGTTTACATTCCCACCAGCAGTGTAGGAAGGTTCCCTTTCTCCACATCCTTTTATTAATTCTTTCTATTGTTTTATTCTTCTTGATTTTATTTATTTCTGCTTTAATCTTTATTATGTCCCTCCTTATGCTGACTTTGGGCCTCATTTGTTCTTTGCTTTCTTGTTTCATTAATTGTGAGTTTAGACTGTTCATTTGGGATTGTTCTTCTTTCCTGAGGTAGGCCTGTATTGCAATATATTTCCCTCTTAGCACTGCCTTTGCTGCGTCCCACAAATTTTGTGTTGTTGAGTCATTGTTGTCATTTGTCTCCATGTATTGCTTGATCTCTGTTTTCATTTGGTCATTGATCCATTGATTATTTAGGAGCATGTTTTTAAGCTTCCATGTGGTTGTGGGCTTTTTCATTTTCTTTGTGTAATTTATTTCCAGTTTCATACCTTTGTGGTCTGAGAAGCTGGTTGGTACAATTTCAGTCTTTTTGAATTTACTGAGGCTCTTTTTGTGACCTAGTATATGATCTATTCTTGAAAATGTTCCATGTGCACTTGAAAAGAATGTGTATCCTGTTGCTTTTGGATGTAGTGTTCTGTAGATGTCCATTAGGTCCATCTGTTCTAATACTTTGTTCAGTGCCTCTGCCTCTTTGCTTATTTTCTGTCTGGTTGATCTGTCCTTTGGAGTGAGTGGTGTGTTGAAGTCTCCTAGAATGAATGCATTCTATTTCTCCCTTTAATTCTGTTAGTATTTGTTTCACATACATAGGTGATCCTGTGTTGGTTGTATAGATATTTATAACAGTTATATTATCTTGTTGGACTGACCCCTTTATCATTATGTAATGTCCTTCTTTGTCTCTTGTTACTTACTTTGTTTTGAAGTCTATTTTCTCTGATACAAGTACTGCAACTCCTGCTTTTTTCTCCCTGTTAGTTGCATGAAATATCTTTTTCCATCCCTTGACTTTCAGAATGTCTTTGTGTTTGAAGTGAGTCTCCTGTAGGCAGCATATAGATGGGTCTTGTTCTTTAATCCATTCAGCGACTCTATATCTTTTGATTGGTGCATTCAGACCATTTACATTTAGGGTGATTATTGATAGGTATGTACTTATTGACATTGCAGGCTTTAGATTCATAGTTACCAAAGGTTAAAGGGTAATTCCCTTACTATCTAACAGTCTAATTTAACTCACTTTGTGTGCTGTTACAAACACCACCTAAAGGTTCTCTCTCTCTTTTTCTCTCCTTATTCTTCCTCCTCCATTCTTTGTATGTTATGAATCATATTCTGTACTCTTTGTCTATCCCTTGGGTGATATCTATTTAGCCTTAGGAACACTTCCATCTATAGGAGTTCCTCCAAAATGCACTGTAGAGGTGGTTTGTGGGAGGTAAATTCTCTCAACTTTTTTGTATCTTATAATTGTTTAATCCCTCCTTCATATTTAAATGATAACCTTGCCGGACATAGTATTCTTGGTTCAAGGCCCTTCTGCTTTATTGCATTAAATATATCATGCCACTCCCTTCTGGCCTGTAAGGTTTCTGTTGAGAAATCTGATGATAGCCTGATGGGTTTTCCTTTATATGTGATCTTTTTTTCTCTCTCTAGCTGCTTTTATTTTTTATTTTATTTTATTTTATTTTTTATTCATTTTATTATCATTAATCTACAATTACATGAAGAACATTATGGTTACTAGACTCCCCCCTTCACCAAGTCCCCCCCACAAACCCCATTACAGTCACTGTCCATCAGCGTAATAAGATGCTGTAGAATCACTTGTCTTCTCTGTGTTGCACAGCCCTCCCCATGCCCCCCCACATTATACATGCTAATCGTAAGGCCCCCTTTCTTTTTCCCTGCCCTTATCCCTCTCTTCCCACCCATCCTCCCTAGTCCCTTTCCTTTTGGTAACTGTTAGTCCATTCTTGGATTCTGTGATTCTGCTGCTATTTTGTTCCTTCAGTTTTCCTTTGTTCTTATACTCCACATATGAGTGAAATCATTTGGCATATGTCTTTCTCCGCCTGGCTTATTTCACTGAGCATAATACCCTCTAGCTCCATCCATCTTGTTGCAAAAGTAGGATTTGTTTTCTTCTTATGGCTGAATAATATTCCATTGTGTATATGTACCACATCTTCTTTATCCATTCATTTATTGATGGACACTTAGGTTGCTTCCATTTATTGGCTATTGTAAATAGTGCTGTGATAAACATAGGGGTGCATCTGTCTTTTTCAAACTGGGCTGCTGCATTCTTAGGGTAAATCTTAGGAGTGGAATTCCTGGGTCAAATGGTATTTCTATTTTGAGCTTTTTGAGGAACCTCCATACTGCTTTCCACAATGCTTGAACTAATTTGCATTCCCACCAGCAGTGTAGGAGGGTTCCCCTTTCTCTGCAACCTCACCAACATTTGTTGTTGTTTGTGTTTTGGATGGTGGCAATCCTTACTGGTGTGAGGTGATACCTCATTGTGGTTTTAATTTGCATTTCTCTAATGACAAGCGATGTGGAACATCTTTTCATGTGTCTGTTGACCATCTGAATTTCTTTTTTGGAGAACTGTCTGTTCAGCTCCTCTGCCCATTTTTTATTGGCTTATTTGCTTTTTGTTTATTGAGGTGCATGAGCTCTTTATATATTTTGGATTTCAAGCCTTTATCGGATCTGTCATTTATGAATATATTCTCCCATACTGTAAGGTATTTTTTTGTTTTATTGATGGTGTCCTTTGTTTTACAGAAGCTTTTCAGCCTGATATAGTCCCACTTGTTCATTTTTGCTTTGGTTTCCCTTGCCCAGGGAGATATGTTCATGAAGAAGTCACTCATGCATATGTCCAAGAGATTTTTGCCTATGTTTTTTTCTAAGAGTTTTATGGATTCATGACTTACATTCAGGTCTTTGATCCATTTCTAATTTACTTTTGTGTATGGGGTTAGACAGTGATCCAGTTCCATTCTCTTACATGCAGCTGTCCAGTCTTGCCAGCACCATCTGTTGAAGAGACTGTCATTTCCCCATTGTATGTCCATGGCTCCTTTATCATATATTAATTGACCATATATGTTTGGGATAATATCTGGGGTCTCTATTCTGTTCCACTGGTCTGTGGCTCTGTTCTTGTGCCAGTACCAAATTGTCTTGATTACTGTGGCTTTGTAGTAGAGGATGAAGTTGGGGAGTGAGATCGCCCCCACTTTATTCTTCCTTCTCAGGATTGCTTTGGCTATTCGGGGTCTTTGGTGTTTCTATATGAATTTTTGAACTATTTGTTGTAGTTCGTTGAAGAATGTTGTTGGTAATTTGATAGGGATTGCATCAAATTTGTATATTGGGCATATTTGGGCAGGATGGCCATTTTGACAATATTAATTCTTCCTAGCCAAGAGCATGGGATAAGTTTCCATTTGTTAATGACCTCTTTAATTTCTCTTAAGAGTGTCTTGTAGTTTTCAGGGTATAGGTCTTTCACTTCCTTGGTTAGGTTTATTCCTAAGTATTTTATTCTTTTTGATGCAATTGTGAATGGAATTGTTTTCCTGATTTCTCTTTCTTGTTAGTGTATAGGAAAGCCACAGATGTCTGTGTGTTAATTTTGTATCCTGCAACTTTGCTGTATTCTGATATCAGTTCTAGTAGTTTTGGAGTGGAGTCTTTAGAGTTTTTGATGTACAATATCATGTCATCTGCAAATAGTGACAGTTTGACTTCTTCTTTACCAATTTGGATTATTTGTATTTCTTTGTTTTGTCTAATTGCCATGTCTAGGACCTCCAGTACTATGTTGAATAACAGTGGGGAGAGTGGGCATCCCTGTCTTGTTCCCGGTCTCAGAGGAAAAGCTTTCAGATTTTCACTGTTCAGTATGATGTTGGATTTCTAGCTGCTTTTAAAAGTCTGTCTTTATCCTTGATCTTTCCCATTTTAGTTATTATATGTCCTGATGTTGTCTTCCTTGGATCCCCTGTATTGGGAGATCTGTGCATCTCCATTGCTTGAGAGACTATCTCCTTCCCCAGATTGGGGAAGTTTTCAGCAATTACCTCCTTAATGACACTTTCTATCCCTTTTTCTCTCTCTTCTTCTTCTGGTACCCCTGTAATATGACTATTGTTCCATTTGGATTCATCACACAATTCTTTCAATATTCTTTTGTTCTTATGGATTCTTTTTTTCTCTGTGTGCCTCAGCTTCTGTGTATTCCTTGTCTCTAATTTCTATTCCATTTACTGTCTCTTCTATTACATCTAATCTGCTTTTAAATCCCTCCATTGTATGTTTCATTTCAGATATGGAATTTCTTAATGATTGAATCTCCATCTTAAATTCATTCCTGAGTTCTTGAAGATTTTTCTGTACCTCCATAAGCATGTTTATGATTTTTATTTTAAATTCTCTTTCAGGCAGATTGGTGAGTTCAGTTTCATTTGACCATTTTTCTGGGGTTTGTGAGATTTTGGTCTGAACCATGTTCTTTTGATGTTTCATATTTCTCTGTGGTGCCCACTAGTGCCCAGAAGCTCCAGTCTCTGGAGCTGCTCAGCCCCTAGAGTGAGGTTGGGGATCATAGGGGAGCAGAGCTGGTGCCTGGGGTGAGGGAAAATCTGTTTCCTGATTCCCATCTGCAGTGCCTGTCTCCAGTGTCAGAGCCAGTGGGCCAAGCACACAGGTGTAAGCCTCTGTGCTTTGCATCTCTAGCTGTTGTAGGTAGGGCCTCCCTCTGGCTGGCCTGATGCCAGCAAAGTGACTGCAGGTTTGTGAACTGGTGTTGGCAGGCCAGGAGGAAGGTGCAGCAGGCTGTGTGTCACAGTAGGGTCCTCAGAGCTGAGTAGGCAGCCAGGGGGATGGGGCACCTGAAGCTCCTCAAAGTTCCCAACCAGCAGGGCAGAGCATGCCCAGACAACCTTGTTCAGCTCTCCCCTCCCCTGCATAGCAAGCTTTGTGTAAACCCCGCTCCTTCAGCAGCCCTCTTGCTGCTAGGAAGCATCTCAGACCCCCCCACCTTACCCTTCTACCAGAGTGGCCAGGTGTGGATCCCCTCCTTCACAAATGGCTGGAATCTGTCTCTCAAGCACTCCATGTGTCTGAGCTCCCCAACGTCCAGAGCACCACACAGTGTAGGTTTCTGCTCCCAAAGCAGACCTCCAGGTCTGGGCGTTCAGCAGTCCCAGGCTTCAACCCCCTCCCCCACTCTGTTTCTCTTCTTCCCACAGGTGAGCTGGGGAGAGGGAAGGGCCTTGGTTCCGCCTGATTAATGCTTTTGTACGTTACCCTGATTCGTGAGGTCTGCTCTGTCCATGAGGTCTGTGTGCAGTCTGGTTCAGCCTTCTTTCTTGTTGTTTTAGGGTTAGTTATAGCAATTAACTATATTTACATACTATCTGTCATTTTGGGACGAATTCTCCATCTCACCTCTCACACCACTATCTTGAATTCCCCCTTCTCATTGAGATTTTTATTTGCATTTCCCTGATGATTAGCAGTGTGGAGCATCTTTTCATGTGCCTGTTGGCCATCAGAATTTCTTTGGAGAAGTGTCTGTTCAGGTCCTCTGGCCATTTTTTAATCAGGTTATTTGTTTTCTGGATGTTGAGGCTCATGGAAGCTCCATGAGAGAATTTTGTTTTTTTGCCATTTCCAGCTTCTGGAGGCCACTCACATTCATTCGCTCATGGCCTCCCCCTTCCATCTTCAAAGCCAGCACATTGCAGCTCTCTGTACGTTTATTTTATGATCATATCTTCCTCTGATGCTCAGTCTTCTACCTCCTCTTCCACTTTTAAGGCCTCTTGTAATTATAACAGGTACATCTGGATAATTCCTAGTTTAAGATCAGCTAGTTATTAACCTTAATTCCATCTGCAACAATACTTCCCCTTTGTCATGTTATGTAACATATTCATAGATTCTGGGGAGTAGGACATGGACATATTTGGGAGGGTCATAATTCTGCCTACCACATCAGGTGCCAACATAGTTGACATATTTAATATCTATTTATCTAGTTAAAGGATTTTTTTGTTTGCATAATCTGGCAGTTAATGAGTTTCCTTTTAACTGTGGGCTCTGAATATGGTCTTCCATCACTATGGTCCAAAACTCATTTAATAACCAACTACTTTGAAATGCTCCTTTAGCTGTCCTGAAACAAAATTTATAGATAATATAGCATTTATGCATATAACTTAACAGACCAATTTAATGCCCAAACAATCATGTAAAGGAGAAATGAAAGGGAAGTAATTTATAAAAGACCCACTATAAATTCCAATTTTTTTAAATGTAAGCATAGTATGATTTATTTATTTATTTATTTATTGTAGATAATTATTTTTTATTGAAGGGTAGTTGACGCACAGTATTACATTACATTAGTTTCAGGTGTACAACACAGTGATTCAACATTTATATACATGATAATTCTAGGTACCAGCTATCACCATACCAAGTTGTTACCATATTTTGACTATATTCCCTATGCTATACATTACATCCTGGTTACTTATTTATTTTACAATTGGAAGTGTATACTTTTTTTGTGTGTGTGTGAGGGCATCTCTCATATTTATTGATCAAATGGTTGTTAACAAAAATAAAATTCTGTATAGGGGAGTCAATGCTCAATGTACAATCATTAATCCACCCCAAGCCTAATTTTCGTCAGTCTCCAATCTTCTGAAGCATAACGAACAAGTTCTTACATGGAGAACAAACTCTTACATATTGAATAAGTTACATGGTGAGCAGTACAAGGGCAGTCATCACAGAAACTTTTGGTTTTGCTCATGCATTATGAACTATAAACAGTCAGTTCAAATATGAATACTCATTTGATTTTTATACTTGATTTATATGTGGATACCACATTTCTCTCTTTATTATTATTATTTTTAATAAAATGCTGAAGTGGTAGGTATATACAAGTTAAAGGTAGAAAACAAAGTTTAGTGTTGTAAGAGAGCAAATGTAGATGATCAGGTGTGTGCCTGTAGACTATGTGTTAATCCAAGCTAGACAAGGGCAATAAAACATCCACGTATGCAGAAGATTTCTCTCAGAACAGGGGGGGTGAGGTTCTAAGCCTCACCTCTGTTGATCCCCAATTTCTCACCTGATGGCCCCCTGTGACTGTGCCTGTCTTAGGTTGTTCCTCCCTTGAGGAATCTTACCTGTCTCTGGCTAACCAGTCATCTTCCGGGGCCATATGGGGAAATGTAAAGTTGGTAAATGAGAGAGAAACCTTATTGTTTGAAAAGGTTAGCTTTTTACTTCTTTGCATATTTACGCCCTGTGGCTTCTATGCCCAGCATTTGTCTTGAGGTGTCTTTACCACTTGGAAGAATTATGATACTCGGTAAATTTGATATGAGGCACGAATTCTATTTAAGGGTTGTAATTAGGAAGGAAGAAGAAAAGCTATATAAGTAGCAGGCAGAAGAAAACATGGGAAGATTGATTATTTCTTTGACATATCTTCTTGTAGAGTAACATAAGCATGTATAGGTTTTAAACTACTAATTAAATTGTGCACACACATTCACATAATAGGAGTGTAGTTACATAACCAAAGCATACCTGTAATTACCAGCCATCTCCAGTGAAACCAAGAAAACCAGTTAGGCACCTTAGGCATCTGTGAAAACTTATCTATGATATGGTGGATATTGTCCAGCTGAACTTGAACAGTCTGAGAGAAATCAGACAAATTAAAACAACCCATTCCTGGGGACTAGTCACATCCCATATGTTCTTTTAACAGTAAATAGTCTGTAGTTGTAAGATTTTGGAGTGCTACAATTTGCACTTCTCCTAATTCTTGGTTGAGTTCCAACAGTATAGATCCAGGCAAATTTGTTGTTTTACTGTATGCACAGGCCAGCTTAGATATCTCCTTCCTCATTCCCATGGCAAGTCCAGGAACTGGTGGGATGAGTGCATCTACAGCTGTAGCAGTGCGTGGATCTTTGTTGGGGTTTTTTGATGATCATCTTCTGGCATGAGTCTTCCAGATAGTGCAGATGTTGGAAGTTCTCTTTCATATCGTATCTTAGTTCATTTTCAGGGTAGCCCAATTAGGCTTTGATCCTCTGTATAAACACAAACAGACCCTTTGCCTACACTTTTATATGCCCTTTATACACTTGTGTAGAACTCATTGGAGGTCTCCACACAGGAACAGTCTTTTTTTTTTTCGTGTCATTAATCTACACTTACATGACGAATATTATGTTTACTAGGCTCTCCCCTATACCAGGTTCCCCCTATAAACCCCTTCACAGTCACTGTCCATTAGCATAGCAAATGTTGTAGAATCACTACTTGCCTTCTCTGTGTTGTACAGCCTTCCCCTTTCTCCCACCCCCATGCATGCTAATCTTAATACCCCCTTCTTCTCCCCCCCTTATCCCTCCCTACCCACCCATCCTCCCCAGTCCCTTTCCCTTTGGTACCTGTTAGTCCATTCTTGAGTTCTGTGATTCTGCTGCTGTTTTCTTCCTTCAGTTTTTCCTTTGTTCTTATACTCCACAGATGAGTGAAATCATTTGGTATTTCTCTTTCTCCACTTGGCTTGTTTCACTGAGCATAATACCCTCCAGCTTCATCCATGTTGCTGCAAATGGTAGGATTTGCCCTTTTCTTATGGCTGAGTAGTATTCCATTGTGTATATGTACCACATCTTCTTTATCCGTTCATCTATCAATGGACATTTAGGTTGCTTCCAATTCTTGGCTATTGTAAATAGTGCTGCGATAAACATAGGGGTGCATTGGTCTTTCTCATACTTGATTGCTGCGTTCTTAGGGTAAATTCCTAGGAGTGCAATTCCTGGGTCAAATGGTATGTCTGTTTTGAGCATTTTGATGTACCTCCATACTTCTTTCCACAATGGTTGAACTAATTTATATTCCCACCAGCAGTGTTGGAGGGTTCCCCTTTCTCCACAGCCTCACCAACATTTGTTGTTGTTTGTCTTCTGGATGGCAGCCATCCTTACTGGTGTGAGGTGATACCTCATTGTAGTTTTAATTTGCATTTCTCTGATAATTAGCGATGTGGAGCATCTTTTCATGTGTCTGTTGGCCATCTGTATTTCTTTTTTGGAGAACTGTCTCTTCAGTTCCTCTGCCCATTTTTTAATTGGGTTATTTCTTTTTTGTTTGTTGAGGCGTGTGAGCTCTTTATATATTCTGGACGTCAAGCCTTTATCAGATCTGTCATTTTCAAATATATTCTCCCATACTGTAGGGTTCCTTTTTTTTCTATTGATGGTGTCTTTTGCTGTAAAGAAGCTTTTCAGCTTTATATAGTCCCACTTACTCATTTTTGCTGTTGTTTTCCTTGCCCGGGGAGATATGTTCAAGAAGAGGTCACTCATGTTTATGTCTAAGAGGTTTTTGCCTATGTTTTCTTCCAAGAGTTTAATGGTTTCATGACTTACATTCAGGTCTTTGATCCATTTTGAGTTTACTTTTGTATATGGGGTTAGACAGTGGTCCAGTTTCATTCTCCTACATGTAGCTGTCCAGTTTTGCCAGCACCACCTGTTGAAGAGACTGTCATTTCGCCATTGTATGTCCATGGCTCCTTTATCAAATATTAATTGACTATATATGTCTGGGTTAATGTCTGGATTCTCTAGTCTGTTCCATTGGTCTGTGGCTCTGCTCTTGTGCCAGTACCAAATTGTCTTGATTATTATGGCTTTATAGTAGAGCTTGAAGTTGGGGAGTGAGATCCCCCTACTTTATTCTTCTTTCTCAGGATTGCTTTGGCTATTCGGGGTTTTTGGCGTTTCCATATGAATTTTTGAATTATTTGTTCTAGTTCATTGAAGAATGCTGCTGGTAGTTTCATAGGGATTGCAGCAAATCTATATATTGCTTTGGGCAGGATGGCCATTTTGACGATATTAATTCTTCCTAGCCATGAGCATGGGATGAGTTTCCATCTGTTAGTGTCCCCTTTAATTTCTCTTAAGAGTGACTTGTAGTTTTCAGAGTATAAGTCTTTCACTTCTTTGGTTAGGTTTATTCCTAGGTATTTTATTTTTTTTGATGCAATTGTGAATGGAGTTGTTTTCCTGATTTCTCTTTCTGTTGGTTCATTGTTAGTTTATAGGAAAGCCACAGATTTCTGTGTGTTGATTTTGTATCCTGCAACTTTGCTGTATTCCGATATCAGTTCTAGTAGTTTTGGGGTGGAGTCTTTAGGGTTTTTTATGTACAGTATCATGTCATCTGCAAATAGTGACAGTTTAACTTCTTCTTTACCAATCTGGATTTCTTGTATTTCTTTGTTTTGTCTAATTGCCGTGGCTAGGCCCTCCAGTACTATGTTGAATAACAGTGGGCAGGGTGGGCATCCCTGTCTAGTTCCCGACATCAGAGGAAATGCTTTCAGCTTTTCGCTGTTCAATATAATGTTGGCTGTGGGTTTATCATAGATGGCCTTTATTATGTTGAGGTACTTGCCCTCTATTCCCATTTTGCTGGGAGTTTTTATCATGAATTAATGTTGAACTTTGTCAAATGCTTTTTCAGCATCTATGAAGATGATCATGTGGTTTTTGTCTTTCTTTTTGTTGATGTGGTGGATGATGTTGATGGACTTTCGAATGTTGTGCCATCCTTGCATCCCTGGGATGAATCCCACTTGGTCATGGTGTATGATCCTTTTGATGTATTTCTGAATTTGGTTTGCTAATATTTTGTTGAGTATTTTTGCATCTATGTTCATCAGGGATATTGGTCTGTAGTTTTCTTTTTTGCTGGGGTCTTTGCCTGGTTTTGGTATTAGGGTGATGTTAGCTTCATAGAATGAGTTTGGGAGTATCCCCTCCTCTTCTATTTTTTGGAAAACTTTAAGGAGAATGGGTATTATGTCTTCCCTGTATGTCTGATAAAATTCCAAGGTAAATCCATCTGGCCCGGGGGTTTTGTTTTTTGGTAGTTTTTTGATTACCGCTTCAATTTTGTTGCTGGTAATTGGTCTGTTTAGATTTTCTGTTTCTTTCTGGGTCAGTCTTGGAAGGTTGTATTTTTCTAGGAAGTTGTCCATTTCTCCTAGGTTTTCCAGCTTGTTAGCATATAGGTTTTCGTAGTATTCTCTAATAATTCTTTGTATTTCTGTGGGGTCCAGTGTGATTTTTCCTTTCTCGTTTCTGATACTGTTGATTTGTGTTGACTCTCTTTTCCTCTTAATAAGTCTGGCTAGAGGCTTATCTATTTTGTTTATTTTCTCAAAGAACCAGCTCTTGGTTTCATTGATTTTTGCTATTGTTTTATTCTTCTCAATTTTATTTATTTCTTCTCTGATCTTTATTATGTCCCTCCTTCTGCTGACCTTAGGCCTCATTTGTTCTTCTTTTTCCAATTTTGATAATTGTGACATTGGACCATTCATTTGGGAGTGTTCTTCCTTTTTTAAATGTCCTTGGATTGCTATATACTTTCCTCTTAAGACTGCTTTTGCTGTGTCCCACAGAAGTTGGGGCTTAGTGCTGTTGTTGTCATTTCTTTCCATATATTGCTGGATCTCCATTTTGATTTGGTCATTGATCCATTGATTATTTAGGAGCGTGTTACGAAGCCTCCATGTATTTGTGAGCCTTTTTGCTTTCTTTGTACAGTTTATTTCTAGTTTTATGCCTTTGTGGTCTGAAAAGTTGGTTGGTAGGATTTCAATGTTTTGGAATTTACTGAGGCTCTTTTTGTGGCCTAGTATGTGGTCTATTCTGGAGAATGTTCCATGTGCACTTGAGAAGAATGTATATTCTGTTGCTTTTGGATATAGAGTTCTATAGATGTCTATTAGGTTCATCTGCTCTACTGTGTTGTTCAGTGCTTCTGTGTCCTTACTTATTTTCTGCCTGGTGGATCTATCCTTTGGGGTGAGTGGTGTGTTGAAGTCTCCTAAAATGATTGCATTGCATTCTAGTTCCTCTTTTAGTTCTGTTAGTATTTGTTTCACATATGCTGGTGCTCCTGTGTTGGGTGCATATATATTTAGAATGGTTATATCCTCTTGTTGGACTGAGCCCGTTATCATTATGTAGTGTCCTTCTTTATCTCTTGTTACTTTCTTTGTTTTGAAGTCTGTTTTGTCTGATATTAGTACTGCAACCCCTGCTTTCTTCTTGCTGTTGTTTGCCTGAAATATGTTTTTCCATCTCTTGACTTTTAGTCTGTACATGTCTTTGGGTTTGAGGTGAGTTTCTTGGAAGCAGCATAGAGATGGGTCTTGCTTTTTTATCCATTCTTTTACTCTGTGTCTTTTGATTGGTGCATTCAGTCCATTAACATTTAGGGTGACTATTGAAAGATATGTACTTATTGCCATTGCAGGCTTTAAATTCGTGGTTACGAAAGGTTCAAGGTTAGCCTCTTTAGTATCTTACTGCCTAACTTAGCTCGCTTATTGAGCTGTTATATACACTGTCTGGAGATTCTTTTCTTCTCTCCCTTCTTATTCCTCCTCCTCGATTCTTCATATGTTGGGTGTTTCGTGCTGTGCTCTTTCTATGAGTGCTCCCATCCAGAGCAGTCCCTGTAAGATGTCCTGTAGAGGTGGTTTGTGGGAAGCAAATTCCCTCAGCTTTTGTTTGTCTGGGAATTGTTTAATCCCACCATCATATTTGAATGATAGTCGTGCTGGACACAGTATCCTTGGTTCAAGGCCCTTCTGTTTCATTGCATTTAATATATCATGCCATTCTCTTCTGGCCTGTAAGGTTTCTGTCGAGAAGTCTGATGTTAGCCTGGTTAGTTTTCCTTTATGGGTGACCTTTTTCTCTCTAGTTGTCTTTAAAACTCTTTCCTTGTCCTTGATCTTTGCCATTTTAATTATTATGTGTCTTGGTGTTGTTCTCTTTGGATCCTTTCTGTTGGGGGTTCTTTGTATTTTCGTGGTCTGTTCGATTATTTCCTCCCCCAGTTTGGGGAAGTTTTCAGCAATTATTTCTTCCAAGATACTTTCCATCCCTTTTCCCCTCTCTTCTTCTTCTGGTACCCCTATAATACAGATATTTTTCCTTTTGGATTGGTCACACTGTTCTCTTAACATTGTTTCATTCCTGTAGATCGTTTTATCTCTCTCTATGTCAGCTTCTATGTGTTCCTGTTCTCTGGTTTCAATTCCATCAATGGCCTCTTGCATCCTATCCATTCTGCTTATAAACCCTTCCGGAGTTTGTTTCATTTCTGTAATCTCCTTTCTGGCATCTGTGATCTCCCTCCTGACTTCATCCCATATCTCTTGCGTATTTCTCTGCATCTCTGTCAGCATGTTTATGATTCTTATTTTGAATTCTTTGTCAGGAAGACTGGTTAGGTCTGTCTCCTTCTCTGGTGTTGTCTCTGTGATCTTTGTCTGTCTGTAGTTTTGCCTTTTCATGGTTGTAGGAATAGTTTGCAGAGCTTGGACAAGTGACGGCTGGAAGAACTTCCCTTCTTGTTGGTTTGTGGCCCTCCTCTCCTGGGAGAACAGCGACCTCTAGTGGCTTGTGCTGCATAGCTGCACACAGACAGGGTTTCTGCTTTCTGCCTTTCTGCTATGGAGTTTATCTCTGCTGTTGCTGTTGGCGTGTCCTCGCTCGGGCAGCTGCTCCAAAATGGTGGAGTCCCGTTGGAGGGGGAGTGGCCTGGAGGCTATTTATCTCCGTAAGGGGCCTCCGAGCTCCCTGCAGCCCAGTGGATTAGGGTGCCCAGAGATCCCCGGCTTCTCTACCTCTGGATTAAGTGTCCTGCCCTGCCCCTTTAAGACTTCCAAAAAGCACCCACCAAAACAACGACCACAAAAAGAGAAAAAAAAAGAATTTTAAAAATGGCCGCTCGTTTTTCTTTATTCTCTGGTGCCAGTGTCAGGTATCTGCTCACCGGTCTTGCTGCCCTGTTTCCCTAGTATTGGGTTCCCTATCCCTTTAAGACTTCCAAAAAGCGCTCGCCAATACAAAACAGCAAAAAAAAAAAAAAAAGGCCGCTCGCTTTTCTTATGTCCTCCGGCGCCAGGCTTCTGGTACCCGCTCACTGTTCTTGCTGCCCTGTTTCCCTAGTATCCAGGGCCCCCCGCGCACACACTGTGTCTGCGCCCTGGTCCGGATGGCTGGGGCTGGGTGTTCAGCAGTTCTGGGCTCCGTCTCCCTCCCGCTCTGCCTACTGTTCTCCCGCCAGGAGCTGGGGGGAAGGGTGCTCGGTTCCCGCCATGCCGGGGCTTGTATCTTACCCCCTTTATGAGGCACTGGGTTCTCACAGATGTGGATGTGGTCTGGATGGTGTCCTGTTTCCTCTGGTCTTTTTTCTAGGAAGAGTTGTCTTTCTTATATTTTCATAGATATATGTGGTTTTGGTAGGAGATTTCCGCTGCTCTACTCATGCTGCCATCTTGGCTCCAGCTTTTATCAATTCCAATTTGTAATTGCTCAGGCATAGCTATCTTAGGAGACATAATGATGCAATAAGAATCTTGCGTGAACACATAGAATCACACAGCTGTGATTCGCAGTAGCTAAGATCTTGTCTCATACAAGTATGCTGGTGACTCAGATTTGTTGTTAGTCATCTAATTAAAAAATGTGAACAATCCTTGGGAAGGTTTCAAACGTGAAGTTTAGTTCACAGATTTGTTGTTAGTCATCTAATTAAAAAATGTGAACAATGCTTGGGAAGGTTTCAAACGTGAAGTTTAGTTCACAGATTTGTTGTTAGTCATCTAATTAAAAAATGTGAACAATGCTTGGGAAGGTTTCAAATGTGAAGTTTAGTTCACTTGATTTACATGAAAGTTGCATTCCTGGAAAATCCAGTAGTACTCAAGCTTTGTGAAAAATGCCTTGTGTTTCTATGCAACATGGATTTAGGTTCCAGTTTCAGATAATCATAAAGTTTTTCCCCATATGAAGACTGGGAAGATATGTAAAGTTGTGTAGGACATGGGCAATTTACCATCGTATCAACCCATGAACTATAGAATGTCTAGCATCTAACCTCAAGCCCACCCACTCACTGGGTGCTGGCAATGCCTGCTGATCATACTGACTACCAGAAAAACGCACTAGTAAATGCCCCCAGACACTTTCTGGAGGTGACATCATCCTTGTTGAGAATCACTGGTCAAAGGGGTCAGCATTTTGAGTTACCTGTGATTTTCATTGGGAAATATAATAATAATAAAAAACATTTGCTGAGTACTAATTATGTGCCATCCACTCTTCTAAACATTTGTTTTAACTGATTTAATCCTCAGAACTACTCTACAATGTAGGTCTGTTATTATCCCCAATTTACAGATGGGTAAATTGAAGCTTATCAAGATTAGACAATTCATCCAAGAAAACATAGCTAATTAGTAAAGAAATTGAAATTCACACCTAGGCAGTGATGCTGGAGCCCATGTGAAGAACCATTGCACCCCACTGTCTTATGGTATAACCTGGTCATTTTCCCCCAGTAGTGAGTCTACTAAAATGTATCTGAGTGCCCAAAAATAATCTGACTAACCCTGTTGCTGGGGAAATTGACCAAGATCAGTTGACCCTTTCTAGTTGCCCTGCCCCGTTTCTCTCCCCCCTCATCCAAGTACTAACCAGGCCCTGCCCCTTTTCTCACTGACATGCACACATCCCACTCACATTATTTCTTTCCCTCAGGCTCACTGGAGGAAATGGTGATATCATAGCTCCTGCAGATCTGTGAACAGTGATATTGAGGACTGGTGAAAATGAGTCAGGCACCATTCCTTGGAAAGATCATGTGTGTGTGTATTGTATTTTCACCACTGATGTAGTAACTTGGTTACACTTGCTTGGCAACTATACACTGTTATGGGTAATTTTTAAAACTTGAAACTGGCTATGGTAAAAGTCCTTTCAAAAATTTCCACCGCTTTTACTGTCTCTAGTTCTCACTATTGTCACGGAAAACAAAAACCCGAGAGTTATCCATGCTTTACCTTTCTCCTTACTCCTCCCTGGTGTTTGGCACTCATTCATAATACTCTTTTGCCAACTTTTACAAGTTCAGACATTTGAATCTATATCATGAGATTGCTTCACAAGTTTTAAATTGCTATTTTTAGATATTTATTGGCAAAACTCTAACACTGCTCTCCTTCACTAAAGGAGAAGAATTAAATAAATTTTGTATTTTGAGTGGTTGACATCTGACCACACTGAGTTTGAATGTACTCATACCCCTAGTCTGAGAGGATTCAATGGAATTCCAGGATATCAGGCCCAAGGTGCCAGTGGAGTCCCACCCCCCAGGCAGAGAGCGTGGCTGCCTAGGGTGGCCACATGCCCCTGCTGCTCTTGGTCTGCCACCTTAGGCAAGTTACTCAAATTCTTTAAGGCTCATTTTTTTCATCTGTAGATGGGGACAGTACTAGTCCCCAACTAGACAGATGAAATGAGATAGTGGGTATACAACAACCAGGTTGGTGGACCCCCCAAGCAAGTAATAACATGGCACCCTGACTTAATGAATACTCCAAGGCCACTTTGGCTCTTTGGCTTCCTGAACAAGAACACCAGCATGAGTAGGAACTATTACTATCCCCTTTCCATGAATAAGGAAACTGAGGGACAGAGAGGCATGTAACTTGTGATGCCGGGGTTCTTGTTTGTGGAGCCAAAGAATGAGCTTCACAGTCAAGGTAGGAGAGCAAGGTACAGGCTTTTATTTAGAGATACAGTGAAAGGACAGAGCTTTCAGCTCACGCCAGGAGGGGACAAGAGAGTCCATAGTGGTGCGCTGTCTAGGGGGTTTTATAGGCAGCTGAGGATTTTCCGAGAACATGAAAAAAGCTTAGGGGTGTAGACTTGTTAAGTGGTCTCTGAATATTTAGAGTTAACACAAGCAACTTCCTCTGATTTCTTTCTGAGATACCAGCATCTTGGTCTGGGAGCATATGAAACAAGGCCACCTGCTCAGCCCCCCCAAGGTGAGCTGAGGTATTGTTTGCTAAAGAGTAAGTTAATGTCTTAACTTCTTGGGAATTAAAATGCAATCTTATCTTTAAGGGGGAATCCTTCCTGCCTTCTACTGTGTTGTTTATGCCTGGGCTTACCTGCTAAATTAGTTGCCCAGTTTGCAAAATCATTTCATCAGATCTGAAGGAGGAAAGACAGCACATAGGCCTGGGCCTTTTAGTATGCTAAAGAGAACCTTACACATGATTATAAATGGTTAGCATAATAAAACATGTGCTACTCTTCTTTATCTGGGGAAACATTAACTGATTTTACTAAGGAATGATTCTAGAGCTCAATGTTTAACATAGAGTTTTAGCAGGGGGTTTTCCTTGCATGTAGTTACATTGCTCTGACTGCAAATATCCCGCTCTGCCCCCTCCGGAGGCCCTCACCCTACTCTGACTACATCCACGGTCCCTGTCTAACTTGCCCAGTCTCAGTCTTACTGTTGACAAACAGCAGAGGTGGAGTGAGGGCATAGACAGGCCAGTTGCAGAGACTGGATTCTGATGATAAGAAGAATTTCTGTCAATCACATTTTGCTGTCCTTTCCACAGCAGGCCTGACATGGTGACACAACCTAATACACTTGCATATTGTGGCACAAGATTTTGCATCAAGACACAGCACAATGCAGTAAACCCAGAGGAACTTCAATTTACCTTTAATGACCCAGATTAGACCTAAGAAAACTAGCCAACAATGACAGAATACTTAATTCACCTTAAAGAGTGGTTAAATTTAATTCTCAGTTTGCTTTTGAATTTAGGTTCAACCAAACTGTAAGACCCAACGGCCTTATTCTGGTCTGCGCTTCCCCCCCAGTGAGGAGACGAAGGCCACGGCAGATCGATGCAACAAGCAAGAGATTTATTGTTATTCCAGCTAGCTGGGATCCAAGTGTCTGCCTGACACAGCGGGTTTCAACAAGGACCCCGAGCACTCAGAGTCAAGAGTTTATATAGCATTTTCAAAGCACTTAACTCATAGTAATTTTCCACAGCTATACATTATTCTTGCAAGACATACATCCTGGGGTTAGGCAAGATAAGACCATTCTTCAATTGTCAGGGCGGACATACATCCTGGGGTTAAGCAAGAGGTCAGGGCGGACATACATCCTGGGGTTAGGCAAGAGCAGGATAAGACCATCCCTCAATTGTCAGGGCGGTTCTGCACGATAAGCTTGGTATGTAGGATTTACTGACCAAGGTTAGCTGACCAAGGGTCACCCCTGCCTTATTCCGGTGTTCATGATTTATTATCTTGTTTTTCTAGGCCTTACCCAGCTCCAGTTTTTCTTTCTAAGTCACAACCTCAGAAAACGGCTTCTAGGCCCTTAAAATGGCTACTCTTATGCTAACATTTCTATTCTTACACAAACCTCCACCTTTAGCTGTGCATTAAATGAATGTGGTCATTGCCTACTTTTTCATCTTGAGTTTCAAATATTGGCTCTGGACCCACAGAGCTAATGGCACTTCATGAGTTCAAGCAATTCAAGCAGTTGAGGGTGTGTCCTGGCCTATGAGGACATTTCTTCAGGGCATAAGGCTGCCCTGGGTGTCCCTGATGGCCCTCTGTCAATAGATTAGGGTCTATGAATTGTTACCAGCAACAGTGGTGGACTTGGGCAGATCTGTCTCCAGCAGAACCTTCCTTGTGATGAGCTTGGTATTTGTGAGATGCTGGCCAAGATGAGCAGAACCTGTGGCTGTGAAAGAGAGTGTAGTTACCAGATGTAAGGAGGAATTTTGGTTAACTGGCATGAAACAGAACTTCCTCCATGCATCTATGAGTGAAACATATCCATCCTAGTAGCCAGGTCTCTACAATACCACTTCTTCAGTTTTTTCATATCTAGCAGTTAACTGTCTGCAATTCATGGGGCAAAAATGTGATCCCACCTTGGGGCAAAAAACGTTTGAAGCCAAAATCAATCAAAGGGAAAAATAAAATGGGGAAAACCTGTTTATTGCTTACAAGCAGTCGTCTACTTCTTGCCCATGTCTTTCCTGACCTGGCTGCAAAATGACTCCACCCAACCTCTCTCCTCCATATATGCCCTCACCCCCCCTCATAATTATCTATTGATATGGAGATAGGCTACTTCTCTCCACCTCTTGGAAACACCTGTTGATATGGAGATGCACTAAGGCCGGTGAGAGATTCTGGAAATATTGCAATTTTACCCACACTGTCAAATTAGAAGTCCATCTTGTTTTAGTCTTTAAAGCCTTGATATAATTTTTCAGTTGGCAAAAATAAAAAACAATCGAACCACACTCTTAACAGCTGTACCTGATTACCTCTTCTATAATCTGAGGTAATCAGGTACAGCTGTTAAGAGTGTGGGTCCTTGAAATCATATTGCTTGAGTGTAGGTAAAATTGTAATATTTCCAGAATATCTCACCTGGCTTTAGTATATCTGCATATTAATAGGCGTTCAGAGATGGAGAGAAGTTTGGTTTTAGTGCATTTGCATCATTCCTCAGGGGTGAAGAGAAGTTCATCTCCATATTAATGGGTAATTACCTAGGCAAGGGAGGGCTTATCTGTACCTAAGAGATGGAAGGAGGGCCAGTTTTGCTTCTGCTGGAGCAGGAAAGAGAGAAGGCCTGGACTGTAGTTTGTAAGCAATAAACAGGTTTTAAATTTGATTTCTTCCTTTGACTGATTTCAGTTTTAGAGGTATTTTGCCCTGGAATTTCCTTTCCCTGGACTTACACTGAGTCTGAATCCTGGCTCTGTTACTTACCAGTTGTGTAACATAAGCTCTTGGTGTCTCAGTTTCTTCATTTGTGAGATAGGAATAATAATAAGTGGAGCTGTGAGGGTTAAGGGTGCCTCATAATCCTACCTCAACAACTATCTTTAACCCTACTTCCCATCATCCTCAGTTAATTTAGTGTTGTGAGTAACTGAAATTGCAGCAGAGACATAAATGGAATAATCACTGTTAGCAAAAAGTTAATTATTTATTTTGGATCTCCCTTATTCTCTTTGCTTCTTGCACTGCCATGTCACAGCTCTCTCTTCTCTGTGCCAAATGGCCTCTTCCTTTGATTAATATTTTAAGTTAATTATAAGTCAAACTATAGATACCAAAAGAAAAAAAAGTAGTAATACTTAGCCCAACCACACTCAAATGAGGCAGATACTGGGCTGTGGTGGTGTGGAGTATTTTGTAAAACACTTGGCCTTGGGGACAGATTATGAGTCATCCTCATGCTGGGTGGGAAAAGGGCAACTGTTGTCAATCAGCAGACCAGTAGTTGAGTTGGGAGACTCCTCTCATTCTTGCAGTAAATCAGAGCCATCTCAGGTCAGAGGGTTTGGTTGTACTTTTCATTCATTTGTTGTGTGGATATTTTCTTCTATTTCCTCCTCTGGTAGAGGGAGCTATAAATACCCTTTGCTCTTTCATGTACATCAAGAAACTAGAAGTGTAGTTCTGGTAAAATTAAGGTCTGTTTTCCTGTGAAATCTTGGTACAACTACTTAGCTAAAGGAACTTTGTGAGTATCATCTGCCATCCCCTGTCTCTTCACACACATACATTGTCCATAAATAGGGCATGCTGAAACATATTATTTAGCATTTTCTAATTAGCTGGTGCTAAGCACATGGGAGGCCATTTTTCAGATAGAAGAGTTTAACAACTATAGGCATCATAATTTCAGGATGGAAAATTTGTACTAGATATGTGTCCTCTGGACTTTACTAGCTGGTTGAAATTGTTGGGGGAGAGGCATTGTGTATTTTTCTTGGTTCTTGTCCCCACCGTGACAAAGAATTGAAGGGCAGAGATACAGTAGTGAAGCAGAGTAAAAGTTTTATTTAAAGTTACTTAGAAAGTGCAGGTGACCTCAGAGAGAGAGGAGCACCCTGAAAGGTTGGAGAGAAAGAGTTTAAAAGTTTACACACTTAGAAAGAGTGGGCAACCTCAGAGAGAGTGCCCTGAAAGGTTGGGAGTTCCCCCTTTTAAGGATTTTTTAGGAACGTGACAAAGGGCTAGAGGTGTGAGCTTGTTAAGTGGTCTCAAGCATTGTTGATGAGACATTAAGTTTCTTATCAGTCCTCTAGGTAATTCTGCAAAATTAGCTTAACACAAGAAATTTACTGCTTTGGTCCCCTCCCAGGATAGCAGCTTCCTAGTTTGGGAGCATATCAGCCAAGACTGTCTGCTCTTCCTCCAAGGTGGGCAGAGTTATTTGTTTGTTGTTTGCTAAAGAGTATGTTAATAATCTTTCTTTTTAAACTTCCTGGTTTTTTTCAAAATGCAATTTTGGCTTTAAGGTGGGATCTCCCTGTCTTTATTATGCTGTTTATAGGTGGGCCTTTTGGCAGGCTAGAGTTAAATCTTACAATGATCTAATTGATACAATGAAGACAAGGGCTGGCTCAGATATTTTTCCTTATCTGGGGAATATTCAAACATTCTAGGCCAAGTTGCTCCTGACCTTTTGAGCTTTAACTGATTAACTCATTATCTCTGAGACTTTTCTGGATTTCTAGTTTTAACTGGTTAACTGAGTCCTTTCTAAGGGGCTTTACTGACCTTGTTCTCTTTCCACCCAGCTCATATCTATTTTCCTGCCTAAAAAAATCAGTAAATCTGCATCAAGCAACTGAGAAGCAGAGTTATATGCTCTCTCCTGATAGGATATGCCATAGCCTCAAATGGTTAGTTTGGATTAATAGTACTTGGTCATCATTAACTATGCACAGCATATTGGGCAGGAGCAGAATTTAGACATGCCCTCTAAGAAAGACATGTTAATAAAAGTCAGCCACTCCATCACCTAACTCTGTCTTTTTGTCAACATGCCCAAGGCATCATGTTAGGCTTTAAGCAGGGATATAGACACACTAAAACACAATTCCTGCCTTCTAAGAGTTTCAAAATCTAGGTGAGAGGAGATGAAAAAAGGCAGAACAAAATAACTAGCAAAGACATAATGCACAAGATAATATAAAATGAATAGTATCAGCAAAGAGCAACATGTGTGTGGATGTGAGAGAAATCACCATGGGCTTTGTGAAGGAAGAGGGGTTTGAGATGAGCCTTGAAGGATGGGTAGACAAGAGGGAGTATGAAAGGGTATCTCGCTGCGACCCTCCTTACCCAGAATGACTCAGGAGACACAGCCCGCAAAAGAGATTTTATAATCTGAAAGAAAAAGTGGCTGCCCCCAGAGGGGGAGGGGGAGGGGGAGAGAGGGAGAGAGAGAGAGAGAGGGAGGGAGGAGGGAGGGAGCAGCGTGGTGCGGAGCATTGTGCCTTTTATTGTGGAGGATCCACTTGGCTGGTTATCTTGGGGGTGGGTCGGGATGTTTAGAGATAAGGTGGGGTAAGCCCAGGCAAGCTCCAGGCAAGCCCAGGCATGATTCTCACCAGCTTATGTGCTTGGGACCATGGGGCAAATGGGGGATAAATTACTATTTTCTTATATTCCTCCCTTTTCTGTTTTATAAGTGGTAGAGGATTTGGGAAGGGGTGAAGGTCAGTCTTCAGTAACTGCTTCCTGCTGATTAGGGGCGATGAAGTTCATTTTTGTATTGATGGGGGACAGTCCTTAGATGAGCCCTTGGTCTGAAGTGGTGATGTCATGTTCCAGGTTTAATAAGGATTGTCATCTTTGGAGAGGGGTTGGTAATCCTGTAATACAAGCTGGTTAAAGGTTTGGTTAGAAATTTTTTGCATTTGGGCTGATTTCTATGTTTACAAAGGGTGGCTGAATTATAGCATTCTTTGGGGACATATGTGTAGGCAGAAAGAGAAGAAAGGGCTGGTGTTGGGAATATAGGTCTGGTGGGAGAGTAAGTTGAGAACAGGGCTAATAATCCTGAGGCATGACACATGGTGGTTGTAAGGGAGGTGTTAGGACTCGGTGCTGGCAGAAACTTCTTCAGTGATGAGTGGAAGTGGAGATGAGCGCCGTGAAATGCAGAGTAAGAGGTCTCATCAGGGTGGAGGAGTAGGAACTTGTGGGAGATTTGGTGGGAGGGGAATAAGGAGAGAGAAATGGCTTAAGGTGGGAGTTGTGTATCTAATGGGGAAGACCCTGGAGTTTAACTGCAGTTGGCGTGGAAAGGATTACTGTGTATGGTCCTTGCCATTTGGGAATTAAGGATGGTGTCTTTGTTGTTTGGAATGGGCATGGTTTGGAGAAGTTTTTTCCTGTCTATGGTAATGGCCTTGTAGCCCAGGGAGAGCTGAAGTCCCAGGTATGTGACCTGAGTGGCAGGCAGCTGAACTTTGGAGCATGAAACCCGATAGCCGTGTTCTGAGAGAAAGTTTAAAAGGAGAATACTATCTTTTTTTTTTTTTAGGAGAGCCAGGGAGGCTTTTATTGAGAGAGACAGTGAGGACAGAGAAAGCTCCTGGCTCATGCCAGGAGGGGGCAAGAGAGCCCCAAGGAGAACAGTACCCTGTTGAGAGGTTTGTAGGGAGGGATTGCACTGGAGAAGATCATCTACATATTGAAGGAGGGTGGAGCTCGAGAGAGTAAGGGATTTGGGGTCTTGTGCTAGAGCCTGTCCAAAAAGGTGGGGACTATCTCTAAAGACTTGGAGAAGGACTTGTTAAGTGTTCTCAGAATATTAAAAACTAACTTAACGTAAGGAATTTCATGCCTTGATTTTTCTCTGGGACACCACTGCCTTGGTCCGGGAGCACATCAAAAGGCTGCCTGCCCAGCCCCCAAGGTGGGCTGAGGTATTGTCTATTTGCTAAAGAATCCTGTCTCTTAAACTTCCTGGGTGTTAAAATGCAATCTTATCTTTAAGATGTGAAAGGGCAAGCTCCCAGATTCCATTTCAGCCAATTGGGACACGGATCCTACCTCAGCCAGTCGGGACCTGGATCCTATTTCACTCAATCAGAGCTTGGTCTCTCTCCTCTCCAGTCAGCAAAGAGCTCACCCACCACCCTTAGACCCTGCCAATTGAGCAGAGCCACGACCTATCACCCCACCAACTACCACTAGATCCAGCCAATCAGCCAGAGCCACAACCATCACCCCACCAACTGCCCTAGAACCCCATAAAACCTTTGTGGTATAGAAACTTGCTCTTTTTCTCTGGCATCTTGCCACTGCATTGGTGTAGATTGAGCTCGAGCTAGCTCGAATAACGGCTCTTTGCTTTTGCATCGGTGTTGGCTCCTTGGTGGTGTTCTGAGATTCACGACTTTGGGCACAACATTTGGGGGCTCATCCGGGATCCCAGAGACCCCCAGGACTCCTGACCTGGAGGGCCCTGTGCCGGCTGGTGAGTGCACTCATTTATTGTCTACCTGTGTCTCACTCTGTCTTTATCTGTGTCTCACTGTTTTTGTTCATGAACAAGCCTGTATAAGCCTGTAGGAGCTCTAATCTGTATCTGGGTTGGCATTGACTTAGGCGGACATGCTGGTGGGTCACCGACCAGGGGTCTTGGGAGACGTCCCTTGCCCCCGTCTGGAGGACGAGGTCCTCATCTGTGAGGAAAGTCGGCTGCCGCTGCAGTCCGACAGGCCCTCAACTTTCAGTTTTGCCTCCGCGGCTGCGGCAGATTCTTCTCTGTAGGTGATTGTTTGTTGTTTGTCGTGTTTGTCTTAGTCTTGTTGCTGACAGAAGAAATGGGACAGACGCAGACGACCCCCTTGTCTCTCATGACAGACCATTTTTCTCAGACGTTAAGGAGAGAGCTCACAATTTGAGCACGGATGTCAGGAAGGGAAAATTTCATGTTTTCTGCACCTCGAGTGGCTGTCCTTTAATGTTGGCTGGCATCTGGAGGGAACATTTAATCCAACCACTCTTTTACAGGTTAAAGATATCAGGGGAAGAGCTAACAACCTCAGTGTGGAAGTCCAGAAGGGTCGGTGGCAGACTTTTTTCAATGTCGGATGGCTGCCAGAGGGAACCTTATCATTATGTCTCAGTCTGTATGTTTGTGTGTCTAAGTGTGTAAATGAAAATATCTTTCTATCTCCGGATGGTATTAATGAAATTGATTTAAAAACAAGCGCTTGTGAAAATTGGGCATTCCAAAACTTCCAGAAAACCTAATAAAAAATGTTAAGCATTAATGCTAATTTGAGTTTGGCTGAGGTGTGCATGTCCTTGTAGATATCAGCTGCCTAAGTTTACCTCAGGTCATTTAAGTCATGTTATCTGCTAAATCTTTTAAGAATAAAATGCTTAAAGGCTTGGCTTTGTCTAATATTCAGTAAAGGTCTTGTAAGTAATCTAGCATAGTTGTTACCAATGAGTGAACTAAGTGAGTGTGGCGAGTGAACACCTTTTTAATTGTGTGTTACAGTGTGTATACCTACCTGCAGCCTGAGAATCTTTGTAGTAACCTAAAATCTTAAAGTTTTGCTAAGTTGATATACTTTATGTTTAATGAGAGATTGTGCTGTAAAGCTCATAGTTACAGAAATTATAAAATGTTCATAAATTTGTCAATCTAAAGAATGCTAGTGTAACAGTTTGCATAGCCTGCTTCTCAGTGTTCACTAGAAATTAAGGTACCTAATGGTTTTAAGTTCTAATTAAAACTACTTAAAGTAATAAGGAAAACATTTCTGCATGCTAAAGAATGTGTCTTTTGATAATAGAAAGTAACTGTTCTAAAGTACAGCTGTTTATTTAGAGGGAGAAGTCTAAATATAAGAAGAAGGTTGTAGAAAGTTTTGGAAGAATTTAATATGGTCATGCTATATAAAATCAAAGCAAATGAGTCTTGGTATCAAGTACACAGCAAAATTAGAATTTTGTTTTCAGTTAAAAAGACAAAGTTTTCTTAAACTGTTAGTCTGCTCTTCATGTTGAAAGATTGCAAAAGGCTTTCTAATTGTTTGATCAAAGAAGTTTCTCATGCTTAAAGTCTCAATGAGTTGTCTGAGTATTTAAGGAAATGACATCTTAATATTAAAAAGACTAAAAGCTAAAGTTTGCTAACAACTGTGTAAACTTCTTTATTTGCCTTTGAGGTATTTTGTCATTCTGGTTAAATGGATAAGTATTGCTTCAAAGCAACCTATAATACTATTTAAGCAAGTGCCAAATAAACTTTCTTCTGACAACTTCCCAAAATCAAATTCAAAAAGGTACTTTTACCTCTAGTTCACTCTGATATTTTCCAGAGGGCCCCTGGAACATGTCAGAGGAATTTTTTTCTCATTGGAGAAAGTATTTGACTAATTTGGCTTATTTATCTGGTATATACTTACCTGCTTAATTACCTGGAAAGCACTGTCAAAGGGAATGATGCTAAACTTTTTTACTGAATGTTTTGTTACAAAAATATCCAAATTTCCTTATGTCAACTGTCTTATAGTAAGCTCTCACCAGATCTTTAACCATTGTCATTTGTAAGTCTTTTGCCGTTTATAGTCAGTGTTTTATTACTCCTACACTAGTAAAGAACTAGATTTCAGCAGAACAGGTATTTGTTACAGAGGATTAAGTGAACTAAGGAAGATGGTTTGGTAACTTTTTGTTTCAGATGTTGCTGATAAAGTGTTTTAAGCTTTCTCTTAAGCTGACAACAGTTTAGTAAATGACTATCTTTATAAGCTGAATTGAAACATTTATCTTTCTCTCTACCTGACCCCTCAAGAATTTAAAAGCTTTCAGTGATTATTTTTATGTTTCATGGCAGTATGTTTATTTGCATAAGTTCAATAAGAACCTGCATTCCTTGTAAGAGGACCAATTAAAAACAGGTTATACTACCAAGGCTTTGTTTGACTGGAATGTCATACCTGAGAGACACGTGCATAAACTCAGATATGGACAGCTTTAAGGAACTAAGGTTGACTTTATAAAGCCAACAAAGCCCCTTGGAAGAACTGGCCTGGTACCTTGCTTACAGGGTTCCCAGCAGCCTTACCAGGTGAGTAAGGAAGGTCACTTCCTGGCAGGTTCAGGAACCTCAAGATGTCTCAGGGACCTCGAGAAGAGAGGAATTCACCCAAATCTACAGGTACTGCAGGCAAAACCTGATGGCAAGTCTGGCTTGGCTGTCTGGCCTCAAGAGGCCTTTAAAAGTTCAATCTGAAATTCCTTACAAAAAGTTCCAGCAAAGCACATTTAAAAGAGCCTATGTAATCAATTGCTCTTCTTGCTGCACTTATGCAAATAATCACGCCAACTGTTAATTGTTTTCTTAATCTGCCTAATTCTAATAAAAATAAGGGTGATTTTAGAGAAAAGTGTTGTTTCAATAATGCTGTCTTATCTATACTAAATCCTAATATCCAGAATTCTAGTTTCCCCATAATACCTGACTATGATTCTCAATTAGAGTCTTCATATTTCTAGTTCTCATATTCAGCCATGCATTCTTAACCTCTCAAGTTTGTCCTCCAGAATAGAAAATCCAACTCCAGATGTTGCTACTTAACCTAATAACACAATTTGTTTTATCTTGCCTAGAAGCCACAAAACTGCAAATAGTAATAGAAATGAAACCCAGAATAGAAGCGCCAACCTTCCGAGGCCCTCTCAACTGACCAGAGATGGAGACCTAGCTGCACCCTTTACTGTGCCCCCTTCTCAGCACGAAGCATCCAGAGCGGTCATCACCCCTTTTCCCTAGCAGCAGCTAGGGTCTCTATCTGTAGAGGGGAGAATGAGACAGGGACCATAGGCTTAGACAGAATAAGGTGAGAGCCTCTGGAGAAAGTAAGGCAGGATATTTGCAATCAGAGCAATGTAACTACATGCTGGAAACCCCCGCTACTAAAACTATGTTGAACATTAAGCTCTAGAGTCATTCTTCAGTGAGATCGGTTAATGTTCCCCAGATAAAGAAGAGTAGCACATGTTTTATTATGTTAATCATTTGTAGTCATGTATAAGATTCACTTTAGCATACTAAAAGGTCCAGGCCTATGTGCTGTCTTTCCTCCTTCAGATCTGACTAGGTAATTTTGCAAGCTGAGCAACTGACTTAGCATGCAGACCCAGCTGTAGATGGCATAGTAAAAGGCAGGATTCTTTAGCAAATAGACAATATCTCAGCCCACCTTAGAGGCTGGGCATGCAGTCTTTTGTTGTGCACCCGAAACAAGGCGCCAGTGTCCCAGAGAGAAATCAAGGCAGGAAATTACCTTTAATATTCAAGGACCCCTTGCCATCCTACTCCTTTTACTAACCCTTGGGCCCTGTATCATCAACGGGCTGGTCCAGATTGTCAGAGACCACATGGGGGCCATCCAACTGATAGTCCTCCGTGCTCAATATAAGCCCCTAGTAATCTTGTTACCTTTAGACCATGTATCCTCAATAAACTGATAACTTTAATTAAAGATAGAATTAATACAGTCCAGCTAATGGTGCTAAGACAACAGTATCAGCCTTTATCACCTTACAACTGCAAAACCTTATTTGACCTATGATTGGGTCCCTTCTTAGGATCCAGAGAAAGGGGGGAGTGAAAGGGCAAGCTCCCAGATTCTATTTCAGCCAATTGGGACCTGGATCCTACCTCAGCCAATCGGGACCTGGATCGTATTTCACCCAGTCGGAGCTTGGTCTCTCTCCTCTCCAGTCAGCCAAGAGCTCACCCACCACCCTTAGACCCTGCCAATTGACCAGTGCCACGACCTATCACCCCACCAACTACCCCTAGATCCATCCAATCAGCCAGAGCCTCGACCACCCGACCAACTGCCCTAGAACCCCATAAAACCTTTGTGGTATTGAAACTCGCTCTTTTTCTCTGGCATCTTGCCACCGCGTTGGTGTAGATGAGAGATTGAGCTCGAGCTAGCTCGAATAAAGGCTCTTTGCTTTTGCATCGGTGTTGGCTCCTTGGTGGTCTTCTGGGATTCCTGACTTTGGGCACAACAGATGGAATTCTTCCTGCTTTTTACCATGCTGTCTACAGCTGGGTCTGCATGGTAAGTTAGTTGCTGAGTTTGCAGAATCACCTCATCAGATCTGAAGGAGGAAAGACAGCACATAGGCCTGGGCCTTTTAGTATGCTAAAGTGAATCTTACACATGATTACAAATGATTAGTATAATAAAACATGTGCTACTCTTCTTTATCTGGGGAACATTAACTGATCTCACTGAAAAATGATTCTAGGGCTTACTGTTCAACGTAGTTTTAGTAGGGGAGGGTTTCCTACTATGTAGTTACATGGCTCTGATTGCAAATATCCTGCCTTGCTTTTTCTGGAGGCTCTCACCCTATTCTGTCTGAGCTCATGTCCCTGTCTTATTCCCCCCTCTACAGATAGAGACCCTAGCTGCTGCTAGGGAAAGGAGGCAACAACCGCTCTGGATGCTTGATGCTGAGAGGGGCCACAGTACAGGGTGAAGTTAGGTCTCCATCACTGGTCAGTTGAGAGTGCCTTGGAAGATTCGAGCTTCTATTCTGGGTTCCATTTCTATTACTATTACTATTTGCAGTTTTATTGCTTCTAAGCAAGATAGAACAAATCGTGTTATTAGTTTAAGTAGCAACATCTGGAGCTGGATTTTCCATTCTGGAAGGACAAACTGACAAGATTAAGAATGCATGACTGAATATGAGAACTAGAAATATGAAGAATCTAATTGAGACTCATAGCCAGGTATCATGGGGACACTAGAATTCTGGATCGAGTTTATATCTCAATGACTAGTATTAGGATTTAATATAGATAAGACTGCATTATTGAAACAATACTTTTCTCTAAAGTCATCCTCATTTTTATTAGAAGTAGCCAGATTAAGAAAATAATTAACATTTGGCTTGATTATTTGCATAAGTGCAGCAAGAAGAGTAATTGATTACATAGGATCTAATAATGTGCTTTGCTGTAACTTTTTATAAGGAATTTCAGATTGGACTTTTAAAGGCTTCTCGAGGCCAGAAAGCCAAGCCAGACCTGCCATCAGGTTTTGCCTGCAGTACCTGTAGATTTGGGTGAATTCCTCTCTCCTTGAGTTTCCCAAGACATTCTGAGGTTCCTGCCCCCCTGCCAGTAAGTGACCTTCCTTACTCACCTGGTAAGGCTGCTGGGAACCCTGTAAGCAAGGCACCAGGCCAGTTCTTCCAAGGGGCTTTGTTGGCTTTATAAAGTCAACCTTAGTTCCTTAAAGCTGTCTGTTCATATCTGAGTTTACGCATGTGTCTCTCAGGTATTACATTCCAGTCAAAGCCTTGGTAATATAAAGAGTGTCTTTAATTGGTCTTGTTACAAGGAAAGCAGACTCTTACTGAGCTTATTGAAATAAATATACTGCCATGAAATATAAAAAAGTACTCACTGAAACTTTTAAAATTCTGGAAGGGTCAGGTAGAGAGAAAGATAAATGTTTCAATTCTGCTTATAAAGGTATTATTATTTATTAAACTGCTCTCAGCTTAAGAGAAAAAATTTAAAACACTTTATCAACAACATTTGAAACAAAAAGCCGCAAAATCATTTTCTTCAGTTTACTTAATCTTATGTAACTAATACCTGCTCTGTTGAAATCTAGTTTTTACTAGTTTAGAATATTTGTTCTGCTGGAATTTAGTTTTTTACTAGTTTAAGTGTAATAAAACAGTGACTATAAGTGACAAAAGACAAATGACAATGGTTAAAGATCTGATGAGAGCTTACTGTAAGGCAGTTGATGTAAGGAAATTAGGATATTTCTGTAAAATAAAACATTCAGTAACAAAGTTTAGCATCATTTTAAACAAAGTTTAGCAACAAACTTTGACAGTGCTTTCCAGGTAATTAAGCAGGTAAGTATATATCAGATAAATAATCCAAATTAGCCAAGTAACTTTCCTCAATGAGAAAAAATTCTTCTGACATGTTCCAGGGGCCCTCTGGAAAATATCAGAATTAACTAGAGGTAAAAAGCACCTTTCTGAATTTGATTTTGGGAAGCTGTTAATGTTTTTAAGGCAGTTGCCTAAGTAGAATCATAAGTCACTATGAAACAATACTTATCTATTTAACCAGAATGACAAAAGATTTCAAAGGCAAATACAGAAGATTACAGTTATTAGCAAAGCTTAGCTTTTAGTCCTTTTAATATTAAGATCTCATTTTCTTAAATACTAAGACAACTCATTGAGACTTTAAGCATGAGAAACTTTTGATAAAACAATTAGAAAACCCTTTGTAATCTTTCAGCATTAACGGTTGACTAATAAATCTTTGTTCTTTTAACAAAGAATTCTACTTTTGCTTTGTACTTGATATTGAGAATTATTTGCTTTAGTTTCACATAGCAGCATTACTATATCAATTTTCCACAAACTTTCTACAACTTTCTTTTTACATTCAGGGTTCTCCCTCTTAATAAACAGCTGTACTTAAGAAAAAATTCTGGAATTTTACTTTCTTTTATCAAAAGACACATTCTTTAGCATATAGAAATGTTTTCCTTATTACTTTTAGTTGTTTTAATTAGAACTTAAAACTATTAGGTACCTTAATTTTCAGTGAACACTGAGAAGTAGGCTATTGTAAACTGTTACACTAGCATTCTTTTATTTTTTTTTTTTAGATAATTATTTTTTATTGAAGGGTAGTTGACACACAGTATTACATTACATTAGTTTCAAGTGTACAACACAGTGATAAAACATTTATATACATAATTCTAGGTTCCAGCTATCATCCTACCAAGCTGTTACAATATCTTGACTATATTCCTTATGCTATACATTACATCCTGGTTACTTATTTATTTTACCATTGGAAGTCTGTCCATTTTTTTTTTTTTTTTGTGAGGGCATCTCTCATATTTATTGATCAAATGGTTGTTAACAACAATAAAATTCTGTATAGGGGAGTCAGTGCTCAATGCACAATCATTAATCCACCCCAAGCCTAATTTTCGTCAGTCTCCAATCTTCTGAGGCATAACAAACAAGTTCTTACATGGAGAACAAATTCTTACATAATGAATAAGTTACATAGTGAACAGTACAAGGGCAGTCATCACAGAAACTTTCGGTTTTGCTCATGCATTATGAACTATAAACAGTCAGTTCAAATATGAATACTCATTTGGTTTTTATACTTGATTTATATGTGGATACCACATTTCTCTCTTTATTATTATTATTTTTAATAAAATGCTGAAGTGGTAGGTAGATACAAGATAAAGGTAGAAAACATAGTTTAGTGTTGTAAGAGAGCACATGTAGATGATCAGGTGTGTGCCTGTAGACTATGTGTTAATCCAAGCTAGACCAGGGCAATAAAACATCCACGTATGCAGAAGATTTCTCTCAGAACGGGGGGGTGAGGTTCTAAGCCTCACCTCTGTTGATCCCCAATTTCTCACCTGATGGCCCCCCTGCGACTGTGCCTGTCTTAGGTTGTTCCTCCCTTGAGGAATCTTACCCGTCTCTGGCTAACCAGTCATCTTCCGGGGCCATACAGGGAAATGTGAAGTTGGTAAGTGAGAGAGAAGCCTTATTGTTTGAAAAAGTTAGCTTTTTACTTCTTTGCATATTTATGCCCTGTGGCTTCTGTGCCCAGCATTTGTCTTGAGGTATCTTTACCACTTGGAAGAATTATGATACTCGGTAAATTTGATATGAGGCACGAATTCTATTTAAGGGTTGTAATTAGGAAGGAAGAAGAAAAGCTATAGAAGTAGCAGGCGGAAGAAAACATGGGAAGATTGATTATTTCTTTGATATATCTTCTTGTAGAGTAACTTCAGCATGTATAGGTTTTACGCTACTACTTAAATTGCACACACACATTAACATAATAGGAGTATAGTTACATAACCAAAGCATATCTGTAATTACCAGCCATCTCCAGTGAAACCAAGAAAACCAGTTAGGCACCTTAGGCATTTGTGAAAACTTATCTATGATATGGTGGATATTGTCCAACTGAACTTGAACAGTCTGAGAGAAATCAGACAAATTAAAACAACCCATTCCTGGGGACTGTTCACATGCCATATGTTCTTTTAACAATAAATAGTTTGTAGTTGTAAGACTTTGGAGCGCTACAATTTGCACTTCTCCAAATTCTTGGTTGAGTTCCAACAGTATAGATCCAGTCCAATTTTGTTGTTTTACTGTATGCACAGGCCAGCTTAGATATCTCCTTCCTCATTCCCATGGCAGGTCCAGGAACTGGTGGGATGAGTGCATCTACAGCTGTAGCAGTGCGTGGATCTTTGTTGGGGTTTTTTGATGATCATCTTCTGGCATGAGTCTTCCAGAGGGTGCAGATGTTGGAAGTTCTTTTTCATATCGTATCTTAGTTCATTTTCGGGGTAGCCCAATTAGGCTTTGATCCTCTGTATAAACACAAACAGACCCTTTGCCTACACTTTTATATGCCCTTTATACCCTTGTGTAGAACTCGTTGGAGGTTACCACACAGGAACTGCCCTTTTTTTTTTTTTTTTTTTTTTGCTATCACTAATCTACACTTACATGACGAATATTATGCTTACTAGGCTCTCCCCTATACCAGGTCTCCCCTATAAACCCCTTTACAGTCACTGTCCATCAGCATAGCAAAATGTTGTAGAATCACTACTTGCCTTCTCTGTGTTGTACAGCCCTCCCTTTTCTCCTACCCCCCCATGCATGTTAATCTTAATACCCCCCTACTTCTCCCCCCCTTATCCCTCCCTACCCACCCATCCTCCCCAGTCCCTTTCCCTTTGGTACCTGTTAGTCCATTCTTGAGTTCTGTGATTCTGCCGCTGCTTTGCTCCCCCAGTTCTTCCTTTGTTCTTACACTCCACAGACAAGTGAAATCATCTGGCACTTCTCTCTCTCTGCTTGGCTTGTTTCACTGAGCATAATACCCTCCAGCTCCATCCATGTTGCTGCAAATGGTTGGATTTGCCCCTTTCCCATGGCTGAGTAGTATTCCATTGTGTATATGCACCACACCTTCTTTATCCATTCATCCACTGATGGACATTTAGGTTGCTTCCAATTCCTGGCTATTGTAAACAGTGCCGCAACAAACACAGGGGTGCACCCGTCCTTCTCAAACTTGATTGCTGCATTCTTAGGGTAAATTCCCAGGAGTGGAACTCCCGGGTCAAACGGTAAGTCCGTTTTGAGCATTTTGATGTACCTCCATACTGCTCTCCACAATGGCCGAACCAACCCACACTCCCACCAGCAGTGCAGGAGGGCCCCCCCCCTCCACAGCCCCGCCAACACCTGCCGCTCTCTGTCCCTTGGATGGCAGCCATCCCCACCGGTGCGAGGCGATACCCCACCGTAGTTCCAACCCGCACCTCTCCGACAACCAGCGATGCGGAGCATCCCCTCACGTGCCCGCCGGCCACCTGCACCTCCTTTTTGGAGAACTGTCTGCTCAGCTCCTCCGCCCATCCTCCAATTGGGTTACCTGTTTTTTGTTTGTCGAGGCGTGAGAGCTCCCTATATATTCTGGACGTCAAGCCCCCACCGGATGCGTCATTCTCAAATACATTCTCCCATACTGCAGGGATCCTTCCTGCTCTATTGATGGTGTCCCCCGCTGCACAGAAGCCCTTCAGCTTAATACAGTCCCACTTGTTCACTTCTGCTGTTGTTCTCCTCACCCGGGGAGATATGTTCAAGAAGAGGTCACTCATGTTTATGTCTAAGAGGCCTTCGCCTATGTTTTCTTCCAGGAGTTTTAATGGTTCCATGGCCTACACCCAGGTCCCCGATCCACTTTGAGTCTACCCTTGTACATGGGGCTAGACAACGGTCCAGCTCCATTCTCCCACATGCAGCCGTCCAGCCCTGCCAGCACCACCCGCCGAAGAGACTGTCATCTCGCCACCGCACGTCCATGGCTCCTCCATCAAATACTAACCGACCATATATGTCTGGGCTAACGTCTGGACTCTCTAGTCTGCCCCACCGGTCCGCGGCTCTGCTCCTGCGCCAGCACCAAACTGTCTCGACCACTATGGCCCTATAGCAGAGCCCGAAGCCGGGGAGCGAGATCCCCCCTACCCTACTCCTCCCTCCCAGGACCGCCCTGGCCACCCGGGGCCCCCGGTGTCTCCACACGAACCCTTGAACTACCTGCTCCAGCTCATTGAAGAATGCCGCCGGTAGCCCCATAGGGACTGCATCAAATCTGCACACTGCTCCGGGCAGGATGGCCACCCTAACGATACTAACTCCTCCCAGCCACGAGCACGGAATGAGCCTCCATCCGCTAGTGTCCCCTCCAATCTCTCTCAAGAGTGACCCGCAGCCCCCAGAGTACAAGTCCCTCACCTCCCTGGCCAGGCCCATTCCCAGGCACTCTACTTTCTTTGATGCAATTGTGAATGGAACCGCCCCCCCGATTTCCCTCTCCGCCGGTTCACCGTCAGTACACAGGAAAGCCACAGATCTCTGTGTGTTGATTTTGCATCCTGCAACTCCGCTGCACTCCAACACCAGCTCCAGCAGTCCCGGGGCGGAGTCTCCAGGGTCCTCCATGTACAGCATCATGTCACCCGCAAACAGCGACAGCCCAACTTCCTCTTCACCAATCTGGATTCCCTGTACCTCCCTATTTCGTCTGATTGCCGTGGCCAGGACCCCCAGCACCATGCCAAATAACAGTGGAGAGAGTGGGCATCCCCGTCCAGTTCCCGACCTCAGAGGAAATGCCCTCAGCCCCTCGCTGCTCAATATAATGTTGGCTGTGGGTTCATCACAGATGGCCCCTATTACGTTGAGGTACTTGCCCTCTATTCCCATTTTGCTGAGAGTTTTTAACATGAATGGACGTCGAACCCTGTCAAACGCTTCCTCAGCATCCATGGAGATGACCATGTGGCCTCCGTCCCTCCCCCCGTTGATGTGGTGGATGACGTCGATGGACCTTCGAACGCTGCACCATCCTTGCATCCCCGGAACGAATCCCACCCGGTCATGGTGTATGATCCTTCTGACGCATCTTTGAACTCGGCCCGCTAACATTCTGCCGAGCACCTCCGCATCTACGCTCATCAGGGACACCGGCCCGCAGCTTTCTTTTTTGGTGGGGTCTTTGCCTGGTTTCGGCACCAGGGCGATGCTAGCCTCACAGAATGAGCCTGGGAGCATCCCCCCCTCCTCCATCCCTTGGAAAACTTTAAGGAGAATGGGCACTATGTCCCCCCCGTATGTCTGATAAAATTCCGAGGCAAATCCATCCGGCCCGGGGGCCCTGCCCTCTGGCAGCCCCTTGACTACCTCTTCAACCTCGTTGCTGGTAATTGGCCTGCCCAGACTTTCTGCCCCTTCCTGGGTCAATCCTGGACTCATTTGGTTTTTATACTTGATTTATATGTGGATACCACATTTCTCTCTTTATTATTATTTTTAATAAAATGCTGAAGTGGTAGGTAGATACAAGATAAAGGTAGAAAACATAGTTTAGTGTTCGAAGAGAGCACATGTAGATGATCAGGTGTGTGCCTGTAGACTATGTGTTAATCCAAGCTAGACAAGGGCAATAAAACATCCACGTATGCAGAAGATTTCTCTCAGAATGGGGGGGGTGAGATTCTAAGCCTCACCTCTGTTGATCCCCAATTTCTCACCTGATGACCCCCATGCTACTGTGCCTGTCTTAGGTTGTTCCTCCCTTGAGGAATCTTACCCGTCTCTGGCTAAGCAGTCATCTTCCGGGGCCATACAGGGAAATGTAAAGTTGGTAAGTGAGAGAGAAGCCTTATTGTTTGAAATGGTTAGCTTTTTATTTCTTTGCATATTTATGCCCTGTAGCTTCTATGCCCAGCATTTGTCTTGAGGTATCTTTACCACTTGGAAGAATTATGATACTCGGTAAATTTGATATGAGGCACGAATTCTATTTAAGGGTTGTAATTAGGAAGGAAGAAGAAAAGCTATAGAAGTAGCAGGCGGAAGAAAACAAGGGAAGATTGATTATTTCTTTGACATATCTTCTTGTAGAGTAACTTCAGCATGTATAGGTTTTAAGCTACTACTTAAATTGCACACACACATTAACATAATAGGAGTATAGTTACATAACCAAAGCATATCTGTAATTACCAGCCATCTCCAGTGAAACCAAGAAAACCAGTTAGGCACCTTAGGCATCTGTGAAAACTTATCTATGATATGGTGGATATTGTCCAACTGAACTTGAACAGTCTGGGAGAAATCAGACAAATTAAAACAACCCATTCCTGGGGAATGTTCACATCCCTTATGTTCTTTTAACAGTAAATAGTCTGTAGTTGTAAGATTTTGGAGCGCTACAATTTGCACTTCTCCTAATTCTTGGTTGAGTTCCAACAGTATAGATCCAGTCAAATTTGTTTTACTGTATGCACAGGCCAGCTTAGATATCTCCTTCATTCCCATGGCAAGTCCAGGAGCTGGTGGGATGAGTGCATCTACAGCTATAGCAGTGCGTGGATCTTTGTTGGGGTTTTTTGATGATCATCTTCTGGCATGAGTCTTCCAGAGAGTGCTGTTGTTGGAAGTTCTCTTTCATATCGTATCTTAGTTCATTTTTGGGGTAGCCCAATTAGGCTTTGATCTTCTGTATAAACGCAAACAGACCCTTTGCCTACACTTTTATATGCCCTTTATACCCTTTACACTAGCATTCTTTAGATTGGCAAAGTTATGAACACATTTTATAATTTCTGGAACCATGTGCTTTGCAGCCCAATCTCTAAGCACAAAATATGTTTAAACTTAGCAATTATTAAGATGTTCAGTTGCTACACTTAGTTTACTCATAGCTAACAACTATGCTGAATATTAGACAAAGTCAAGCCTCTAAGCATTTTATTCTTGAAAGATTTAACAGATAACATTTACTAAAATGACTTTAGGTAAACTTAGGCAGTTGATAACTATAAGGACATGAATATTTAAGTTCAACTTAAATTAGCATTAATGCTTAGTATCTTTTATTTTAATTTTCTGGAAGTTTTAGAATGCCCAATTTTCATGAGCGCTTGTCTCTAAATCAATTTTTATTAATACCATCCGGAGGTAGAAAAATATTTTTCTTTGACACACTTAGACACACAAACATACAGATTGAGATGTAATGATACAGTGAGAGGACAGACAGGTCTCCTGGCATGAGCCAGGAGGGGACAAGAGGGCCCATGGTGGTGCATTGTCTAGGGATTTTATAGGCAGTTGAGGATAATTGGGAACATCAAAAAAGCTTAGGGGTGTGGACTTTAAGGCAAGTAGTAGGTATTTAGGATTGCAGGGGAGACAGAGAGAGCTTGGTTTGGAGGTAGGAGAAAGCCTGGATATATGGGATCTCTTTCCATTTGCCTGTGTGCTCACAGAAGTTGTATAAGTTGCAGAGAATTTTAGGATCTAAAGAGCCATTGGGAGGCCATTTAGACTGATTGTCCAAGGAATTTTGTGGCCAGATCTCAGTACAGTAGCAAAAAGGTTTGAGGTCTGGAGTGAGGTGAAGGGGTTTTAAATTATTGAGTAAGCACCCTAGCTGTCAATCTGTGGGAACAGAGGGGCCAGATCCCATGGTGAGAACGAGACCATTCAGAAGCCGCTGAGGTGTCCCAGAGCGATTGAGGTCATGGAGAAGACCAGACACAGTAAGGGGGTCATCACCACCTCTAACTGAGGGGTCGAGGCTAAAACGCCGAGAAGGCTAGGTACCTGGTACCAGGAGTTTATGAGTAGATATGTAAAGGGAGACTGGGCCTAAGTGAATGAGGATTCTCACCATGGGGAGGCAGAGAAGGATCGACTATGGGGATCAACTGTGACTCTGAAAGTCATAGTGAGACAGGGACCATGGGCTTAGTCAGAGTAGGGTGAGGGCCTCCGGAGAAAAAGCAGAGCAAGATAATTACAGTCAGAACAATGTAGCAATGTGCAAAGAAGTCCCTATCAAAACTCTGTGTTAAGCATTATGCAAAGTCAGAGTCCCACTAATTTTCTAGGGTAAAGATTTGTATACATAACTAGGAATATAGACATTCTTCAGTGAAATCGCTTAAAGCTCAAGGGCCAGGAGCAACTTGGCCTGGAATGTTTGAGTGTTCTGCAGATAAAGAAAGGTATCTCAGCACAAACCATCACTTTATTGTATCAATTACAATGTAAAATTTACTTTATCCTGCTAAAAGGCCCAGTTATTATTTTAACTGTAACTATGTGCTATTTCCCTTCTCTATTCATAATCTGCAACCTAGGCAAAATACTACTTTGGTAAGCAATCTCAACTATAAACAACCCAAGCAAACAGACAATAACCCAGTCCACCTTGGGGGCAGGGCAGGTGGTCTTACAAGTCTGCACTCCTAACCCTTTACCCTCATTCCTGAAAATCCTCAATCAAGCATAAAATCCCTAGACAATGAGCCAACCAGGGACTCTCTTGTCCCCTCTTGGTGTGAGCTGGGAGATCTGTCCTCTCACTTTATCTCTAAATAAAAGCTTGCACCTTGTTCTCCTACCTTGAGTGTTTGTGAAGCTCATTCTTTGGCTTAATGAACAACAACTCTGGCATCAATAGTTGGGGGTGCCCCTGTCCCAGAGGAGCCCTTGGGGGTGCTAGACACTCAATGGTCACTTCCAGGTTCCATTTAAGTCATTCTATTAGGACACTCAATGGTCACTTCCAGGTTCCATTAAGTCAAAAGGGACATTTAAGTCAACCATGAAGGGAAAACTCACCAAATCGAAGGCTGGTGTTGGGCGAGAAGACAAGTGACTGGGGAAATGGACAGTGAGCCTGTGGAGGAGGATCGGGCAGTGAGGTTTCCCAGAGCAGCTCAGGTTCCCAGAGGAAGAGCAAAGTCAATGGGAGAGCCTCATCTGAGTCATGGCACCAAGGAAAGGGTATCTTGCTGCAACCCTCCTTACCCAGAATGACTCAGGAGACACGGGCCATGCAAGATATTTTATTATCTGAAAGAGAAAGTGGCTGCTGAGAGAGAGAGAGCGAGAGAGCGAGAGAGAGAGAGAGAGAGAGACCCCAGGCAGGTCCAGGCATGATTCTCACTGGCTTATGTGCTTGGGACCATGGGGCAAATGGAGGATAAATTACTATTTTCTTATAGAGAGGACATTTAGAAAGGGGAAAAGATGAGAGCAACAGTACAGAGGATGGGTCTCAGCACTGGACTTGGTCTCTGAAGGGATTTAGGGTCTGCCAAGATAGGCCAGAAACTGGGGACAAGACAAGGCCTTGGTGTGGGATGATGCTGTTTAGCATCATGGTGAGACAGGGACCGTTGATGTAGTCAGAGTAGGGTGAGGGACTCCGGAGGGGGCAGGGCGGGATATTTGCAGTCAGAGCAATGTAACTACATGCAAGGAAACCCCCCTACTAAAATTCTATGTTGAACATTAAGCTCTAGAATCATTCTTCAGTGAGATCAGTTAATGTTCCCCAGATAAAGAAGAGTAGCACATGTTTTATTATGCTAATCATCTGTAATGGTGTGTAAGATTCACTTTAGTATACTAAAAGGCCCAGGCCTATGTGCTGTCTTCCCTCCTTCAGATCTGATGAGGTGATTTTGCAAACTGAGCAACTAACTTAGCATGCAGACCCAGCTGTAGATGGCATGGTAAAAGGCAGGAAGAATTCCATCTTAAAGATAAGATTGCATTTTAACATCCAGGAAGTTCAAGAGGTAAGATTCTTTAGCAAGAAGACAATACCTCAGCCCACCTTGGGGGCTGGGCAGGCAGCCTTTTGATTTGCTCCCAGAACAAGGCAGTGGTGTCCCAGAGAGAAATCAAGGCAGGAAATTCCTTATGTTAAGTTAGTTTTTAATATTCAGGGACCGTTTAACAAGTCCACACCCCTAAACTCTTTTTCATGTTCCCAAATATCCTCAATTGCCTATAAAACCCCTAGACAATGCACCACCATGGACTCTCTTGTCCCCTCCTGGTGTGAGCTGGGAGCTCTGTCCTTTCACTTTACCTCTAAATAAAAGCCTGTACCTTGCTCTCATACGTTGAGTGTTTTTGAAGCTCATTCTTTGGCTTTGTGAACAAGAACCCTGGCATCAATGGGGGGTCATTAGCACAGAGTGTACTGTTTGTGGAGCCAAGCAAAACCAAGAATCTAATGGGGGTTATTTAAAAATTTGTGAGTTATGGCCCTGACAAGTGAGGAAAAGATGAGAACAATGCTGAATTTGGTCAAACCAGATCATGTAATATTATCCAGGTTTGCAATGTCATTCCACTAAGTGTGAAGGAGCTGAAGAATTGGTATTAAGTGTAAGATAAATTCTAGCTGAAATAAGCAGGCAACGAGAGGCAACAAAGGGCCAGGTAGTTTATTTGAGTGCAAATCCCGGGCAAAGTTCACCAGTCTACGTAAATGGAGGCTGGGGAAGTTGTGCCCGGTCAGGGAGGTGGGGGCTTATAAGGAGTTAGGAGGGGGAGGAGTGGGCAAGCTATCCTAGGGGATGTGGAGAGGTATGATTGGCTAAAGGTGAAATGATAGACAACTAGAAACTTTTTTTCCTTCCAAGAGAGACAAGGCTGACATCCGGTCCCCGGTGGCAGCAGTTCCCATCAGTTTTTTTCAGACTATACCAGTAAATTCTCATGAGAAAGACTGTGGCCTTCTCCTAGGTGAAATACCAATGTGGAAGATGAGCCTTAAGCCCGAGACTCAATGTAGACCCAGGACCACAGAGAAACAGCTCAAGAAAGCATCTTCCTCTCTGACTTGCTACTTGACCCAATGCTCCAACATCTTGGGGCTACCAATAAGAAACCAATGCCGGCAATGAGTGACAGTAGACACTCTAATTTCTCTTCAAGGGGGCAGGTTCTTCTGATACAATAATACACTTACCCAATGCATCAACAGCACCACGGTAGGACCCTGTTTTTCGGTGATGCTGGTGCCCCAACTAACATTGTACAGCAAATCTGAGGTAAGACAGGCACTGGATGAATGGTCTATATATCAAAACACTAGACAAAAGAGGGCAGTTTTTCCACCTGTGCTAGTGGGAGTGAGCCTAGTTACTGCAGTGGTCGCAGCTGCCACAGGCAGGAGCATTAGGCCATAACATAGCTCTCAGGGTCTAGCAAGTCAATTGGTGGCATTAGACGATAGAGTGAGCCTAACCTTGGGAGAAACCTCGACCTCCCTCATCTCCCTCCAGTGACAACTTACTTCCCTTGCCCAGGTCACCCTTCAAAATTGGCGGGCCTTAGATAGATCTACTTACCACAGAAAAGGGTGGAACCTGTATTGTCTTGCAGGAAGAATGCTGCTACTATATCAATGAGACTGGGGTCATGGAACAAAGCGTAAAAAAACTACAGGAACTACAAAGAGACCTCCACAAAGCGCAAGTACCTGAGGGCAACTCTTATGAATGGCTTCAGTCCCCCATAATGGCCTGGCTAATGCCCCTACTGGGTCCCTTAATAACAGTTTGTGGTTTACTCTTAGTTGCCCGTGTGTCCTCAGTTTCCTCCAGCATGACCCAGATGACCCAGGTTGCCACCAACCAGATGTTACTTCACCATTACACACCTCTTCCCACTGAATCCCTTCCTTTGGCCTAATACCAGCCTCAAACCCCCATGACACCCCTTGTCAGCCAGAAGTAGCCAGATCGAGTCATCACCCATTATGACCAAAAGGCTGGAGGAAGGAAAAACAAGGACATGTAAACAGAACAGAGAGATACCATAAAAAGAGAACAGACCAGACCCCAAGGTCCATGCCTTATATGGAAAGGGGACAGCTCTTCCTGAATTCCATCCTTCTGATGTGCCAACTAAGACCCGGATGTCAGCATCCTCCCTCTTGGAAGGAAAAAAGTTTCTAGTTGTCTATTATGTCACCTTTAGCCAATCATACCTCTCCACATCCCCTAGGATAGCTTGCCCACTCCTCCCCCTCCTAACCCCTTATAAGCCTCCACCTCCCTGACCGGGTGTGACTTCCCCAGCCTCCATTTACATAGACTGGTGAACCTCACCCAGGAATTACGCTCAAATAAACTGCCTGGCCCTTTGTTGCCTCTCATCACCTGCTTATTTTGGCTAGAATTTATCTTACATTAAGGACCTTGAGAGCCAAAGGTCTTTCTATTCAGAAAAAATAAAAAGAAAAGGAAATATAGTAAATCTATAGAATCAGTTTTCAAATATTTAAGGGCATTTAATTAACTTTGAGAAAGCACTCCTTGAAAAAGACTGTTATGTTTTAGTTGATAACTAGAATATGAAGATTTATACTAGGAATGCTGAGTTTTAAAATTTGACTTTAATAAATCAAATATTAGTCTTAAAAATAAAAACATCTGAAAATACTTTTTTTCTTGTGAACAGCTGCATCTTTGGAGAACACCACCAACCTCACTTTGATGTGGAGCAGGTTTTAGTAGCAGACCTATAGGGCAGGAAGGCCATGGCTGCCACTGAACAGCAGAAATGGCTATGGGCCAAGCACAGCTCAGAGGATGTCCATGTGTGGGTAAAATTGTAATGTTTCCAGAATCTCTCACCTGGCTTTAGTGCATCTGCATATCAAGAGGTGTTTCCAAGGAGTGGAGAGAAGTATCCATCTACATATCAATAGGTAAATACAAGGGCCTCGTGAATGTTTATCTGGACCAGAGAGGTTGGGTGGAGCTCTCTTCTGCTACAGCCAGGTCAAGAGAGATGGGGATGACTGCTCGTAAGAAATAAAAGGGTTTCTTAACTTTATTTCTCCCTTTGGCTGATTTTGGCCTTAGAGGTATTTCACCCTGGGATTTCCCCCCAGCGGTACATCTGGCAGTAGTTGGCAGGACCTCTGAACCCGAAATCTGTCTAAATGGGTGAGACATTTGAGCGGGCTGACTCTAGCAATGATGGGGAGGCCCTAGTGGCTGCAGTGGTAGAGAGTGCAGCTTTATTTGAGAATCCCCTACACATGGGGCTTTCAACTGGGGAGCCCCTAGTGGGGAACTGGTCTAGGGTAAAGCACCTCCTACAGGGATGGGGCCTTACCCAGAATTGGGGAGGGGTGGAGACACCGGAAGCTTCAGAATTAACCCTCCATCAGGTAGAAGATTGCTTAGAGCCCCTGAGTGGCTGTGTAGCAGCTGGCATTGTAGGATCTCTTTTAGTCGAGATAGTGGAAAGTGTTATTGAGGAGAGAGAGAGAGAGACTTTGGCAGGAGAGAGACACACTTCAGCATCGCTTGGAGGAGCTGGGATGCACTTAAGGAATAGAGACAGTTATTGAGAAAATGGATCACGCTCCTGGAAGATTCCTTAGCAGCAGTGAGGGGGGAGGCAGCAGGAAAGTCTACATTGCAGGAGCCCATGTGGGAAGGGCAAGAAAGAGCAGTGCCTTCAGCTCCCGAGATGATGGAGAGGTGTCGGGAGAGGATGAGGGGGTAGGGCTCAGCACTGATGTGTTGCTGAGGACACTGCCTGTTACCGCGTTCGCCCCTTGTTGCGGTGACGACAGCGATACGTACACAGACCTGGTTCACTTCAGTTCTTTATTGTTGCTCGGAAGGCCGGGAGAAGGCGAGTGAGAAGAAGCAACAGCCGGGGGGAGCGAATGAGAAGAAGAATGAGGGGAGAGAGGGAGACAGAGATTGAGAGAGTGGGAAAGAGAGTGAGTGAGAGAGTGAGAAAGAGAGAGAGTGAGAGAGTGAGTGAGTGAGTGAGTGCTTCTCTTTCCTGCTTATGCCTTATATAAAGGAAGCTGGCCTATGGTGATCAAGATCATGCAAGCCTATAGGAGCAACTTCCTTATGCTAATGCCACCTAACCAGGCAGGGTGGCGCCCATTAAGCGGGTGCCATCTTAGGGCATTGGTCAACTAGAGTGGAAAGGCGGTGTTCAGCCATAGTGGGACTCAGCCTCGGCCGTAGGCCGGCCCCTACATCTCCCCCTTTTTTGTTTTTTAGCACAATGAGGCTCGGGGACCATGCCTGTCTTAGGTTGTCAGGGAGGTGCAGCATCCTTACCCGTCATAAGGCAACAGACAGCTAAGGTCTGCGCCCTGTCTTAGGTTGGTATGCGTACCTCCTGATCTTACCCGTCTTTGACTACTGGTCCAACATATTGTGCTACACCCTAGGGGAGATGCCTTCTTCTATAGCTGCCATGGCCTGCACCAGAGCCATCTGCACTTTCCGATGTTGCCATTGCATGGAACAGAACACCCATGTCTGACCAGGCTTTGGTGGCATTTAGCATGGCTTCAGCAAACTGAGCTACAGACAGCACCTCTAACTTTTGGGGACTAACATTCAATTTTTCTTGCCATAGCTGAGTGGTGAGCACATCAAACTCACTGGACCAATTGGTGGATAACATCTTGCCTAATTTCCTGGACAGATTGGCAGCTTTAGAGAGGTTATGAAAGGAATGCCAGTAACACATAGAGCTGTCAAAAGGCAGATATGGGAGATTAAGTGTACTATAGGTAGAGAAAAAGGCAGGAAAGGTATGTGCAGTTTCAGTCACCGGGAGTGGAATAGGCCAAGCCTTCACCAGACCCCATAGTTCTCTGGGTTCCGCTATCGCCTGCTGAAGAATCAGTAGCAGGATGAGCATCAGTGGCATCGGCATCTCGCACTTCCGGTTCTGGTCTTGCCACTCTCCGTGTCAGGCGTTCAGGCACCCAGATGGGATTGTTTTGGTCCTGTGGGAAAACACAAACAGAGCCTCGGCTCCAGATTAACACTGGATCCGGGCCTTTCCATGATCCTTCCAATACATCCTTCCACATAACTGCGGGCATGTCTTTAGGCCTGGAACGGCGATTATGCCGCTCTGCTGCACTGTGGCCATCTTTGTCCAATGTCAAAAAATTTAAAATGAACAATATAATGTTAAGTTTGTCTCTGGGGGATCTGAAGTCTGCCCCTATTCCCCCTTTTTGTTTATAGAGAACATTTTTAAGGGTCAGGTTGGCGCGCTCTACCACGCCTTGCCCTTGAGGGTTATAGGGAATGCCCGTGGTGTGGGTGATATCCATTGTTTTTAAAAAGCTGAGGAGCGACTGGGATGTATATGCTGGCCCATTGTCAGTTTTTAAATGTTTGGGCTTTCCCCAGGCCGAAAATGCCTGGAGGCAGTGAGATATGACATCTCTAGATTTTTCTCCTGTATGGCAAGAGGCAAAAATGATGCCTGAGCAGGTGTCTACAGACACATGGACATATTTCATCTTACCGAATTCTGGAATATGGGTAACATCCATTTGCCAAATGTGATTGGGGAGTAGCCCCTTTGGATTAACTCCTTCTGAGATGGAGGGTAGGAGTGTGACACACCATTTGCAACTGACTACTATGGCTCTTGCTTGGTCTCTAGTAATATTATATTTTAGGCGAAGGGTATGTGCATTGACATGGAATTGTTTGTGAAATTGAGCAGCTTGTTCTACATTGTCAAAAAGAGATTCTCTAAGATGTACACAGCATTCACTACATACTGACTATCTGCTAAAAGGTTAAAAGGTTCCTGTGAGAAAAGCGTAAAGGCTTGTGCTACAGCCAACAGCTCTGTTTGCTGGGCTGAAGTGGTTGGAAAACTGAATGTCCAAGATTGGTCACCAGTGACCACAGTCCCAATGCCATTCTTTGACCCATCAGTGAACACCACCTTGGCTTTGGGTATGGGATTACATCTTGTGTTTTTAGGAAAGATGACGGGATTAGAGAGGCAGAACTGTAGCCAAGGATGTTTTGGGTAGTGGTTGTCAAAGGAAGCATTGGTGATGGTGTAAGCAACAGCCCATGCATCACAGCATGCAGTAAGACATTCAATCTGCTCAGCAGTATAAGGCGTTATTATTATGTTTGGGGGAATCCCAAATGTTTTTATAGCTGTCCTGATTCCCTTGATGATCAAATCAGCTATACTCTGAGGATACCATCTTAATGTTTTTCCTGGAGAGTGGGCCAGATATACCCAGAGAATTGGCCCTTCCTGCCAAAGTACCCCTGTTGGGCTATTATTACTGGGTATCACTATAAGGAATAGCAATTTGCCATAGTCTATTCTATCTACCTGGGCAAGCTGCAAGCGGGATTGGACTAGGCTCAAGGCTTCCTTGGCTTGCTTACTGAGAGAGCGCGGAGATGATAAATCAGAATCGCCCTTCAGTGTCTCATATAATGGACTGAGCTCTTCATCTGTAAGCTTTAGGAATGGCCTTACCCAATTTATATCTCCAAGTAGTTTTTGAAAATCATTAAGGGTTTTTAATTGATCTGTTGTTATGGTCATTTTTAATGGCCTAGCAATAGTATCTTCCAATTTAATTCCTAAATACTGTTTGGTGCAAGTTGCCTGTATTTTCTCTGGTGCTAGTTCCAGACCCCATATCTTAAAGTGTGCTTGCAAGAAGCAGAGGGCTTCTTCTACTTTACTATTCTTTTCATGACATAAGAGAATATCATCCATATAATGATAGATAATTACATCAGGGAACTTTTTTCTAACTTCTGCCAGGGCCTCATGCACATACAACTGGCACATAGTAGGGCTATTTGCCATGCCTTGTGGCAACACTTTCCACTCATACCGCTCATCTGGGCAATCATGGTTGATGGCTGGTACAGTGAAGGCAAACCTTTTACAGTCCTCAGAATGAAGAGGGATGGAAAAGAAACAATCTTTGATATCTATTACAATTGATTTCCAATCTTTTGGCAGGGCCATAGGCAATGGTAAACCTAATTGCACTGATCCCATGAGAATCATCTGATTATTTACAGCTCTTAAATCATGCAGCAATCTCCATTTTCCTGACTTCTTTCTTATGACAAATATGGGTGTATTCCATGGGGAAGTAGAACTTTGAAGATGCCCTGCGGCAATTTGCTCTTGCACTAATGTGTGGGCTGCTTCTTTTTTCTCTCTGGTAAGGGGCCACTGAGGAACCCACACGGGCTCCTCTGATCGCCATTGTATTTTTAATTGCTGTCTTCCCTCAATGGCCCCGAGGGAAAACCCAGTCCTGGGCCTCCAACCCTACTGGGTACCACTCCTGAAAGTGGGATAGGTGTCTCTCTGCCAGTCAGGTTTTTTCCTATGCCTCCGGCTCCTGTATAGCCCTGCTTCCTCATAATGGACTTTGCCTGATTACTATAGAAGGTTTCTGTTGTTAGTTTAAGATTCATCTGGGTTAGTATGTCTCTTCCCCAGAGAGACACCGGTATGTTCAGCACATAAGGTTGAATTACTCCCTCATGTCCCTCCGGGTCCTTCCAGGGGAGTGTGGCAGCACTACATAATGGGGCTTGGGCTATGCCTAGCCCTCTTAAAGTCTGAGCAGCTCGGTTTAAAGGCCAATCTTTTGGCCACTCATCTTCCCTTATAATGCTGCGATCTGCTCCTGTGTCTAATAGTCCTAAGAAGTTCCTATCTCTAATCTTTAGGACAAGCATAGGCCTGTCTCCCAGCTCTAATGTGAGACAGGTCAGAGGGGCCCCAGATGATCCAAATCCTGATTGACCTCTTTTCATGTTGTTATTCCCATATTGTCTATGCTTACTAGGAAGCATAAGAATTTGAGCAATGCGGTCTCCAGAATTAATGGCTGTAACGCCTCTTGGGGAGGAGACCATAATCTTTACTACTCCCTCATAATCTGGTTCAATAACTCCTGGGTGTACTATTAATCCTGCTTTAGTTGTGGAACTCCGGCCCAATAGAAGTCCCACTGTCTCTTTAGGCAATGGTCCTTTAAAGTCTGACTCTACTAACTGGACTCCCATCTCGGGAGTCAGTACGAGTCTGGTGGTGGCACGGATGTCCACTCCTGCGCTCCCTGAGGTGGCTCTCCTTGGTTCTTCAACTCCAAGCTGGATCCTTGATCTGTCAGATGAAAATGTGTCCTGGGAATTTGTTGGATCACCCCATACATTTGAGGGCCCTGAGGTGGGGGGCCCAGCCTCCCGTTTTTTGCCTGTTGCGGGGGTAGTGGGCGTCCCTCCACATCTACTACTGATCTGCACTCTCTTGCCCAATGGTTTCCTTTTCTACATCTGGGACATAATCTCGGTTGTGGTTGGATGTTGGTTACACTGGCTCCTCCTCCGCCTAATTTCGGGCAATCTCGCTTTAAATGACCCATCTGCTTGCAATAGAAGCATGCCCTGGGAGGGGTAGCCCTGCTGCACGCATTTTGCAGTCCCTGAGTTATGGCTGCAGCCATTACCTGTCCTTGCACTACAGTGTCATTGATGTCCCTGCAAACTTTGAGGTACACATTTAAATCTTTATTTTTCCAAGGTCTGATAGCCTCTTTACACCATTTATTTGCTTGCTCATAGGCCAACTGTTTTACTAGGGGCATTGCTGTGAAAACATCTCCAAATATACGGCCTGCAGTTTGCATCAACCTTGCCAAGAAGTCTGCATAAGGCTCATTTGGTCCTTGGAGTACTTTAGATAATTGACCCTGTAAATCACCAATGCCCTGGAGTGTTTTCCAGGCCTTGACAGCTGCTGTAGCTATTTGCATATACACAGCAGGAGGGTAATTTATCTGATTATGCTGTCCTAGGTAAGGTCCTGTGCCCATTAGCATCTCCAGGTTCCACTGATTGTTCCCTGCGGCAGCGTTGCGCCGGGCAGTGTCTTGAGAAAGCTCTGCCCATGCAGTTTTGAATAGCAGGTACTGACCTCCAGTAAGGCATGCTCTGGCTACATTAGCCCAATCATCTGGTGTTAGATTCTGAGTGGCTAATGACTCCACTATGGCCACAGTGAACGCTGCTTGCACTCCATAGGTGATGGCAGCTTCCTTTAGGCTTTTAACAAGCTTAAAATCTAGGGCTTGATGGTATCTTTGCTGGGTGTTTGGATCTTCTATTACTGGGAAGACTGCATTCCCCTCCATGGTTAGCCATTCCCTCCATCTATCCTTGCCCAATTGTTCTTGGCACCCCTGGCCACCACAATATGAGTAACTCTGGTAAAGGGGTGGCTCTGCTCTATAGGTTGGAGAGCAAAATGGATAATTTGGGGCGGTTGGCACAATCTCCTCTACCTTACTGCTCTTATTGGGGCGAGGGGCTGAGCTAGTCTCTCCTTCCTCTCTGCTTATTCTCAGTCGGCTCAGTGAGGAGCACAATGTGGGCCGATGTCCTCTCTGAGCAGCCTTAGCCTCTAACTCTTCTCCTGATAATTCTTGGTCCTCTTCCTCATCAGAGGACCCCCCCCCTGTGTCAGAGGCTCTTTCTTCTTTCAAGAACCTCCTCAAGAATCTCTTCTCCCTCCCTTATGGCTTCTCTACAACTAGGTTTATTCTCCTTTAGGCAGCTCTTAACCAGCCCCCATATGGGGAGCGTCCCAGCCGGGAGCGGCTCCCTGCGATCTGCGCTGCGCAGATCCTCGCCTAACTTTTCCCACACGGGGGTAGTGATTCTTCCTGCATCTAGGAACCACGGAGCATGCTTCTCCACTGTGTGGAGGAAAGCCCTTGCGGTTTTTGTTTTTAATGAGGTTCCGTTGGCCCTCAGGAGTGCTCTCAAAGGCTCTTCTACTCTAATTCGAGACTCTTCAGATCCCATGTTAGCGATTAAAGGATAAAAGGCTACTTCTAAGTTTATGGGTAAAGGGAACTCTTATCGCTAACCTGCATTCGTCGCTATACCGCGAACTTTCCTTGCTTCGTCGCTTTCCCGCGAACTTTCCTGGCTTCGTCGCTTTCCCGCGAACTTTCCTGGCTTCGTCGCTATCCCGCGAACTTTCACTGGCGCCCTAACTTTTCATAACATTTTTGACAAAACAAAACAGTACAACAAAGAACACTATGACGGACAGACAAAACAGAAATCCCCACCACAGCCGCTTGCTATCTCCTTTCCTACTCCTACATTTGCTTTGCTCGTTGGTCCACTCACCCTTCTCATCTGAGGCGCCTTCCCGAGCAATCCTTCCGAACGGGGTCCACAGGTACTGCTTCAGGGTAAGAAGCTCTATGGCGTCTGCGTCCACTAGTTTCTCCTCTGGGTGGTTGGAGAAAAACTCCCGGGTTTCGGCACCAGATACCGCGTTCGCCCCTTGTTGCGGTGACGACAGCGATACGTACACAGACCTGGTTCACTTCAGTTCTTTATTGTTGCTCGGAAGGCCGGGAGAAGGCGAGTGAGAAGAAGCAACAGCCGGGGGGAGCGAATGAGAAGAAGAATGAGGGGAGAGAGGGAGACAGAGATTGAGAGAGTGGGAAAGAGAGTGAGTGAGAGAGTGAGAAAGAGAGAGAGAGAGAGAGTGAGAGAGTGAGTGAGTGAGTGAGTGCTTCTCTTTCCTGCTTATGCCTTATATAAAGGAAGCTGGCCTATGGTGATCAAGATCATGCAAGCCTATAGGAGCAACTTCCTTATGCTAATGCCACCTAACCAGGCAGGGTGGCGCCCATTAAGCGGGTGCCATCTTAGGGCATTGGTCAACTAGAGTGGAAAGGCGGTGTTCAGCCATAGTGGGACTCAGCCTCGGCCGTAGGCCGGCCCCTACAGCCTGTGGCACCAGCCCCTCCTTTATTTTTAAAGGTCCGCCCTGTTGTAATTAAGAAAGTAAAAAACACAACCACCTCGGGCCCCTGAGGGAGAGGAACCACCCCCTCCACATGTTGTGGGGCACTCCATGCTCCGCCCCTATACTCAGGATGAGCTGGTGGACCTGAGAACCTAGTATTGGCAGAAGCCAAAGGAACCTCTGCGTACATGGCTTTTGCACCTCTGGGATATAGGGGTGGAATTAACAATTCATTGGCCCCCTGTGAATACACAACATGTCCTGGCACCGGAGGACATAGGAGCTGAATGTTCTCTGAGTTATGGCAACCCTGAGCATTTTCCCGGGACCCCTGCTGTGATAGATGGCTATGGGGGTAAGGCAGTTAGAGTGAGGAAAGCCCAAATCCCACTGGGGATAGGGCGTTTACCCCCAAAGGAGTATACTGTGTACATCTCTCCCATCCCTGAGTATATTTTGCGTGTGGATATCCTGCAGGGCCTGTGGTTACAGACCACTGCAGGTGAGTTCAGATTGAGGGTACATGCTAAGCACCCATCTGTAGCTTCTCCTGTACCTCAGTGGGTGACAAATACTAAGCAGTGTAAATTGCCTGGGGGCACAAGGAAATTGGAGAAACTGTACAGGAGTTGGAGAAGGTGGGCATCATAAAGCTCACTCATAGTCCTTTTAATTCCCCAGTGTGGACAGTGAAAAAGCTATATGGCTCCTGGCGTATGACTGTGGACTACAGGGAATTGAATAAAGTCACACACCCTCTTTGTATGATGCTGTCCCCTCAATAGCAGCCCTATGGACACACTAAGTCAGGAAGTGGGCACATGTCATATGTCTGAACCTTGCTAATGCTTTCTTCTCTATTGACATAGCACAGGAAAGCCAGGAACAGTTTGCCTTCATGTGAGAAGGCCGGCAGTGGACATTCACTGTCCTTCCACAGGGATACCTCCACAGTCCCACCATTTATCACAGATTTGTAGCCCAGGACTTGACCACATGAAAGAAACTGCAAACAGTACAGCTGTATCACTACATTGATAATATTATGCTCATGTCTGATTCTCTTGCAGATTTAGAAGGGGCAGTTCCTAGACTGCTGCAATGTCTACAGGAGAATGGATGGGCTGTGAACAGTCAAGGTTTAGGGACTTTGTTTGTCTGTGAAATTCTTGGGGTTGTCTGGTCGGGTAAAACTAAAGTTGTTCCTTAAGCAGTTATACACAAGCTCCAGGCTTTCCCCACCCCTACCACTGTGGCAGTCTTACAAGAGATTTTGCATCTTTTGGGCTACTGAAGAGTGTTTATCCTGCACTTGGCACAAATTCTAAAGCCCTTATACTAGTCGGTATGAAAAGGCATGAGGTGGGACTGGGATGAGACATGTGCAGCTGCTTTCACTGCTGCTAAGCAGGCAGTCAAGGCCATACAGGTCTTGAATGTAATGGATTCATCAAGGCCCTGTGAACTAGATGTTCACGTAACTGTGGATGGTTATGGATAGGGCCTTTGGCAGTGGCTTGAACAGACACGCCAATGCTTTAGATTCTGTTCACAACTATTAAAAGGAGCAGAGGTCTGGTACACCTTGATAGAGAAGCAACTGGCTGCTGTGTACCACACCTGCTGCCTATGGAGCCCATCACGGAACAGTTCTGAACAAGGTAATAACCCCTATCCCAGCACGGTGCTGGAGTCCAGCTTCAGAGAGTCCAGGAGTCCCTGAAGGATGAATGGCGTCGGCCACTGAATGAATGAGTGAGAACACAGACACTAGCCAAAGCTGAGCCTGGCCTCTAATGAAAAGTAGCAGCTTGATTATATACCCTTTGATTACATAAAGTAAAGTACAGATATTAATCATATAATTGACACATAGCATGGTTACATGAGTTTGGGAAATGAGATTAAGTCATTTGGCAGGTCTTAGCAGTTAACTTATTTCTAAGTAAGCTTGGTTTTTAGTTATTGTGGCCAGAAAATCTCACAAAGGTTAGCTAGGTGCCAGACTCTTGGTTTCTTTACAGATGACTATCTAAAGTTCACTATTCTATTGTTTTTATGTAGGGCCCTCATTCTTTCATAGCTATACTCCCATTCTTAATCGCTGGTAGGACAGAAGGAGGCTCTTTCTAAAAGAACACGGTGACTTTTTGGCAGGCAGGGACAAATTCTATGGACTGTGCCTCGGACCCGTTTTCAGGAAGACTTAAAATGGAGATTTTTCTGATCTGGAGTTAGGTAATGCCCTGTTCTCATTTGTTTTATAGTTTGCCAGGTTGTTCTCTGGCTGGCTAACCACAGAATAGCATTTGTACTCTGTACCCACCTGTTGCCATTAATCATTGAATATGTTATCTGGAGGCCATGTAGGGGCGGGGTAAGGAACCTCAACCCAGGTAAATTTTCCATGTCTTTTTTCCCATAAACTTGGGTTCAGTTCTCATGGGGTCTCACTTTCCCATCATCGGGGGTAGTCACAGGGCAGTAGTGGTTTTTTCCAATTTCCTTTAAGGCCAGTACCTAAAATTTTCAGGGAGAATTAGATATGACTTCTTCCCTGAAGGGGCAGCTTGAATTGAATCCAAAATAAGCAAATTTATTAGGAGGGGCATTTTGAGCAGGAGGGATATCGGGGTTGCTCCTCTGGGAAGGCCACTGTGGAGTCCTTTCCATCCAACTGCCTGGACTGTGTCATCAGGCTGGGGGTTTAGACTGGCTCCCGACATCATGGGGTGGGTGAGAGCCTGGACCCAGAGGCCATGGAGTGGCATGTCACAGATGCCTACACTGGCCACATGGGGCACATATTTACAGTAGCATAGTGTCCTCTCTACTAGGCCCTTAAGTGGAGAACTCCAACGCTTATTGAGGCCAGTGACCTACATCAGTGGAAAGCAGGAAGAACTTGCTTTTGAGCCATTGGTAGCCAAGAGTCCTTATCAGCAGGGAAAAGCCCCTATACCTGAAGATGCTTGGTACACAGATGGCTCCAGTTGTGGGCAGCCCCTGAAGTAGAGGGCTGTGGCTTTCCATTCTAAGACTGAAACAATATGGATGGAGGATGGAGAGGGGAAGAGCAGTCAATGGGCTGAGTTGTGAAAAGTAGAACTCATGATCACCCATAAGCCCTCCCCAATAGTTTTCTGTACTGAAAGCTGGACCATCTATCAGGGTTTGACCCTGTGGCTACTGACATGGTACCATGCCAACTGCATGGTTGGTCACCTGTCCCTTTGGGGTCAAGAGTTGTGGCAAGACCTATGGGCCTCTGGTCAGACTAACACTATTACTGCCTATCATGTGACTGGCCACTTGCCTTTGGCATCCCCAGGGAATGATGAAGCAGACAGATTGGCCCAGGTATGCTGACTAGAAGGAAAGCCTGCCTCTGATGTGGCCCAATGGCTATATCAGCATTTGTTGCACACAGGGCAAAAGACAATGTACGGTGTAGCCCATTGGTGGGGCTTGCCACTGACCTTTGAAAAAGTCAGCCAAGCCCAGAAAGAGTGTCTTGTGTGCTCTAAGAGGGACTTATACTGAGTTCCTCAGCAACATGCGACAATAGTAAGGGGGCTGATACCCCTTATCAGGTGGCAGATAGACTATATTGGGCCTTTGCCCATATCAGAAGGATATCTCTATGCCATGACTTGTGTGGACACGGCTACTGGACTATTGGTTGCTTTTCCTCCGACTTGAGGATTATCATTATTTTATGTTATTAGTCTGGTCACAATGCTCCAGTTTTCTCACAAAAGGGCCATTGTGGAAGATGGAATGTGTAGATTGTGAGGCAAGATTTCTGGAGGTGTGGGCTGTGGGTAAAATTGTAACATTTCCAGAATCTCTTGTCTGGCTTTGTGTATCTGCATATCAATAGGTGTTTCCAAGGGGTGGAGAGATTTAGTCCATCTACCCATCAACAGGTAATTACAAAGGCCTGTGAGAATTTATCTGGATTGGAGAGGTTGGGTGGCACTCTCTTCTGCTGCAGTCTGGTCAAGAGAGAGAGACAGATGACTGCTTGTAAGAAATAAAAGGTTTTCTTAACTTTATTTCTCCCTTTGACTGATTTCTATTTTAGAGGTATTTTGCTGTGGAATTTTCCCCCCAGAGTTACACCACAGTAGGTGAAAGGTGGCTTAGGCAGGCAGGTAGGGAGCACCAGGTAGAGAGCTGTTAGCTGTTGGGATTGAGGTGTGGAGAGGGGCTTCAGGCATAAAGAGGAAAAAGAACATAGACAACATAGGACCTGGGGCAGGAAATGGAGTCAGAAATCAGAAATTCTAAGTGGTAAAAGGTTCTCTCACAAGGTAAACAAGCAGAGGGAAAGAATGTCTTTTAGGGCAGAACATGTGGAAAGACAATTAAATATTTTGGCTGCTTTGCATCAAATGAAAGCCTATGGTAACAAGGAATAAAACTAGTATTTGTGTCTTATTATATTGAACACTAATTATCATTAATCTGAACATTTAAATAGAACTCAGCATGTTCTGAGAGCAGGCCAAAATTCAGAGGCCTAGTGTAAAGCACATTAAAAGAAGAGAACTTTTATAAATAATGCTGAATTGGTCTCAATCTAGAAAAATTGATTCAGAATCTTGGGGGTGGGGCTGGGCATCAGTGTGTTTCTTTTTAAAGCTCCTCACTGAGTCTATGGCACATCCAGGGCTGGGAACTCCCAGTGTGGTGGAAAACAAGTCCTGAATTGGAAGCCAAAAGATTGAATTTAGAGTCTCAGCTCTGAAATAGCTCACTGTGTGTTTTTGCAGAAGTCATTTTAGCTCTCCGGACATCTGTTTCCTTCACAACAGAGTAAGATTGGAGCAGATGACCTCAAGACCCCTAACTAGCTCCAATAGTCAGTGACTCATTTTCTGGAGAAATGCCTTCTTTATTAGCTCAGATACTGACCTGCCCACAACCACACCCCAGTAGCCCACTCATTCTGGGGGAATTTCACACAGGAAAGAAGCAGCTAAAAGTCAATCCAGAGAGACAGGCAAGGATTTCTATGGCTGGTCAGGAAAACAAGTGAGAAAACAAATGAACAACAGAAGCACCAAAAGGCTTACTTCCCTTGGCTTGTTTCTAAAGTAGACTTAAATAAGCAGAGAATAACTCACTGGAGGCTTATCTTGTATTAGTTTTCTATTGTTGCCATAACAAATTATCACAAATGTGGCAGTTTAAACAACACAAATGTATTATCATACAGTTCTGTAGATCAGAAGTTCCACATGGTCTCACTGGGCTCAAACCCAGGTGTCCACAGGCTGTGTTCCTTTCTAGAGGTTGTGTGTGTATCAGGGGTGGGGATTCAGCTCCCTTGCTCATTTCAGTGGTTAGCAGAATTCTGTTCCTTGCTGTTGTAGGACTGTAATCCCTGATTTCTTTGCTGGCTGCCAGCTGAAGACTGTTCTAGAGATGACCCAACATTCCTTGACCCATGGCCCACTTCCTCCATCTTCAAAGCCAGCAACAATAGCTTGAGTTCCCCTCACCTTTCCAGTCTTCTCCCTTCTCAATTCTCTAACCCACCAGGAAAGTTTTTCTGCCTTTAAAGACTAATGTGATAAAATTGGGTTTACGCAGATCCAGTATAACCTCTGTGTCCTTCACCTTGATCACATCTGCACAGTTTTTTTTGCCACGTAAGATAAGATATTTACAGGTTCCAAGGATTAGGATGGGGACTTGGGGTTGTTGCAGGAGGAAGCCATTATTCTGCCTACCGTAGGCCTCCAGGTAAATGTTTTTTTAAAGATCAGAAACAGGAGTAGGAGCTTGTGCTGCAGAGTAGGTCTTAGGTTTATCTTCAGAGTTACTGAATGTTGATCCTGGAAGGGATGAAAATATTTATCTGATATAAGTGGGTTTTGAATCATGGACACTGAGAATGCTAGGTCTTGCCTTTCTTTTTTGTTCAGGGGTAAAAATATAGCATGTCTAATTCTATTAGTGTATGTTCTTTGAGAGCAGGCATCAATGGCTGAAAACACTCTCCCTTTTGGGCCAGAGCTTTTCATTCTTGTCCCATGGAATTCTCAGCTTCTCTAGGATCCTTTAGAAAGAAAGTCTGGCCCTGTTATTCAACTTAGTTTGCTCCTGGCTCGTCTTCTTGAGCACTGACATTGGGGAACAGAATTTAGGGCATTAACAAAAGTCAATGAAAGAAGACTCTATAGCCTTAAAAAAGATGAAAATAAATCCTGTTTTTCAGATCTTCTATTGAAATTTAGGATCTGAACTCAAGTAAGATGGCTCTGAACACCCATAATACAGGAATGGTGAAGATTTGTTCATTCAATATTTATTGGACATCCACTGTGTGCAAGATAATGAGCAGTTCAAAGATGTCTGAGAGGAAGAGACAGGGTGCTGTTTTAATCAAAAACAGTCATTGAGCCAACTTCATGTTGTGAAAGGGTTGGCCTTGTTGGTTTGGAGTTTGTTTACCTCCCACAACTACTTAATGATAGACAGGAAAATCTGAGTCTTCCTGGAGTTATGTCCCTTTAGTCAATTAATCATTCAAAAGATTGTTCCCACTTTATAGGAGGAGAAAAAAAGAAAGCCTTTTTCTTTTTGAGGAACAACATTTTTTTCTGGCATGGTCTGGCAAAGAAAGGAAACAGATTTTATTCTGAGAAGATGGAAGTATTGCATTCTAGTGCTTTCTACTCTGGTGGTTGATTCTGATAAGCAGAATTTGGGAAACATTTCTGGAAAAAAAGACTTTTCCTAATGTTCCATTAAAATGTTGTGAATGATCTTTCTCTGTTAATTTAACAGCATTTTTGGGTTGAGAAGTTTTCCTTACTGGAGGGAAACATTTCAGTTCTGGATATTGCTGTGTGCTAGAGTGGAGAAAGCACAGACAAGAGACAAACAGACCTGGATCCAAACCCAGCCCTGCCTGTTCTTATTTATGTCTTATTTTGTGGGTCACTTAACCTCCCTAAAGTTTTGGTTTCCATATGGAAAATGAGATAATATCCACTTGTATCAAAGTTCTTAGTGTATAACAACAAAAACCAACTACACATTTAATTGCACACTTAAGCAGAAAAGGAACTTAATGAAAGGATACTGAATAGTTCACCAAACCTCAAGAAAAGAAAATGTGTAGATACAGGGAGGTCAGCCATGGCCAGGACCAAAGTGGAAGCATGTTATAAAGCCAGGCTGGTGGAGATAGGGATGACTGGGAGCTGGCCCTGGGCCCTGAACACTAGCTGGCACTGTTAATTCATGGTGACTCAGGATTGCTTCCCTCCTGCCCTGCCTGATGGTGCAGTGGATTCTCTGCAGTCTTTGCTTTTTAGCATCACTAATTTTCAAGTCAGCATTTGGGGCAAAGTGTGCTGTTTGGAGAACTTAGGTCACTTGCTATTCCCTAGCAGTAAAGAAGTTTGGGAAAGCAACTATGTAGTACATTAGCTTCTATAAAGAGAGATGGGCTCTTCCCATGCACCACAACTCTTAGGGCTGGAAAATTTCCAGACATAGGAAGGAGATTTAGATGCTAGGTAGCCAAAAAATAAAACAAAAAACTACTATAGTCCATCTCTTTGGCGGTCCAACATTGACCTATTTCTTCTTTCCCTTATTTAGCACTTCCAAAATAAAATATTTCTCCCATACAACCTAATGCAACTATACTTTGTATAATATGCTCTCACCCCTACCCCAAGAGGCATACACCAGTCTCATCAGTTACTGTGATCAGCTCTAAATTCAGGATCTCTAGATAGTGTTCACTCCTTCAGTTCTGACATGATCCTGTAGGGAAAATGGAAATTTCATGGCCAGGATTCTCACTTGATCCTCTCACCTCACCCATTGTACATGTTTGATGAGGTAATACTTAGCCTACTTCACAGGTGCGTACTCACATACCTGTTGGCAATAAGCCATTACTGCAGGTACTGATGTAAGAAGAGTTCCGCCCTGTGCTAGGGGCCAAGGAAAGCAGGAGAGTGGAGCCTAGAGAACAGAGCAGAAACTGGAGCCTGGAGTGGAGGCAATGCTTGGGCAGAGATGGAGACGGGCTTACAACTTGTAGACAGCCGGGTGACCACCATGAGAATAAAACTTGGTATGAACCCCTTTATACCCTCAACATTCAGTTATTAGTCTCACCAAATCTATAGCAAACTTGCCTGGGGCTGAAACCGTCTTTTGGCCCAGAGCTACAGTCCCATATCAATGTTTGTAATATATAGACTGAGTTGTAAAGTTAATTACCACTAGCATAGCCTATGTAAAATAAAGGAATAAATTAGTTTAAGTATGTATTTACATATAAGACACAGCAAGGAAAAAAAAGGGTAGATGTTATTATATTCCATTCTTCTGCATCAGCTCACAAGGCCAAAGTAAATATTTTTGACTTTTTGCCTTGGCTGACTAATGTTCTTCATACAATGGTATAACTAAACCTCTACTCCCAGCATATCTAAGCCCTTGGCAATCTATATATTTTTTTCATTCTGACCTTTCACTCTGACAGGACTAGGATTTACCCAGGATCTCCTGGATCCAGCCATCCTCTTCCCAGCCTCATTCTGTGGTAACACCCCTATTTCCTCATGATGTCCAGGATCAATCATCTCAAACAAGACTGTAACAGGCACAAAGTCTGTTTCACCAGGATCATCAGGGGTCTGACCTTGTAATTGGCTCTTCAGGGCATGCTGAGATCTGCTCTAGTTAAAGGCTCAGAGACAGTCAGTGTCTGTGTGGGTAGAGTAGGAGTTGAACTGGCTTCACCTTGCACATGGCCTCCTTCAGCTAGCAGGTTCTCAGGGCAAACTGAGGCAATCTCATCTGACAAGGAGGGAGTGGCAGTTTGGGTTGATGAGGATGACTCACTGAGAGTGAGGTTTTTGGATGCTCTGAGTTGGCTGAATGTTTTATTTCCAGATTCTAGTACATCAGGTTAAATTCTTTCTGCTCAGTACTATAAATCTTACACAAAAGATCTTGGAAGGCTGTGGATTGAACATATAACTTGTTGACCCACAGAATTAAACTTTGTGTTGTTTTTTGACTATCTCAGTCTTGTGGCCCTGAAAAGATAAAGAGTTTGAGCTTTATTTTTTTAAATGCTTTTTTATTTTTAAATTGTGGGAAACTACACAGATGAGACCTCTATTTTTTCAGTTATATAAAGTTTTGGATTTCAGTCCATGCTGTAAGTGTAAAATGTAAGTATTTGAGTTTATTATCATCTTTCTTTATTCTGTCCAGTGACACTAGGATAAAAACATTCTACTCCATAGTCCTTGAATTCCCCATACTGTTCATACTGGTATATGACTATTTTATTCCTCAAATCTTCTCTTCAGTGGGTTACTTACTCCCTATGACCACAGGTAAGAATTTAATTAGCAGGATTCTTAATAGTTCCTGCTTTTCTGGGTTGTTACCTTCTGATTCAAGTCTGGATCAGTCTGAAAGGTGGCCTAGTCCTTTGTAAACTTCCTAGTTATAAGGGAGTCTTGGAGAGTGAGTACCTGGCTTATGAGCATTTACGGAGGGAGGGTGACTGCTTCCAGCAAGACTCATAAGACAGGGAATTTCCCCAAGGTATGTAGGGAGTTCAGATGCTGAGCAGCCTGGAGCCTGCCCAGGGCCTACTGTGCTTCCTTAGGAGGGTGTTAGGGGTATTCAAAAAGATGAGACCCATGACACAGCTAGTAGAGTAACTGGCACATTCCTAGCATTTTCCTGGTTAACAAAATTAGTAGGCCTGAGCCATGAAGAATGGAACTATGAATATATAGTTAAACTTAAGCATTGAAATTTGACATGATTTAGATCAAAGATTTAATAGGCAGACTAGGAAATGTTATATTAAGTCATTATCTTCTGATACTTAGAAAACTTCTATTTTTGGGAAGAAAAATGACATTTTAGTTGAGAAAAAGTGTGAATATTCAACTTAAAAAAAGTTCTTTAAAAACCAGCTTAACTATTCTTACCTGGTTCTTGTTATAAAAAGGAAATTTAAACAATTAAGCAAAATTTGAATCCATCTTCATCCATACAAAGTTGTTTAGAATGGGTGTAAGTTCTCTACGGTGTTGATTTCTCATTGGACAGGAACTTGCTCCTGCTTGCTGTTTCATCTGGGTTTTTAGTTAGTTTTGCATGTTTGGCTTAAACTTATGGATATGTATAAACAGATCAACAGAAATGAGAAAATACTGTTTTGACTTCCCAGATGAATCTGAAATCAGAATGATATTGTTCATGAATATTTAGTCATAAGCTCCATTGAAATTAGAGGCCCCAAAGGCATATTTATTGGCTTGGAAATATTATCCTCATCTGTTGGCTTCCAAAAGAAAGAAAAGAATGTCACCACTCAAGATTCACTCTAAATGACTTGTGATTCCATTGCTTATATACACATGCATTAATTAATTTGTCAAACATGTGTGAGTTCCTAGTACATATTGGGTATTATGTTAGCCCTCTGAAAACACAGCAATGAAAAAAAACTTGGTCCCTGAATTTAGAGCTCATGGTCTAATGGAATAGGTAAGAAAGATGTATAAGGAAGTAATTGTAGTATAATGTGACAAGTATGATAATCAATGTATGTACAAAGAAAAGTGGTGGCTCAGAGGAGAACATGGTTAACTATAGTTGGGCAGGTGGATGAATTCAAAGAAGGCTTCACAGAGAGGGAGAGATGAGCTGAATCTTGCAAGATAACTTAAATGTTCCCTAGGGGAAGGGAGAGGGCATTTCAGATTGAGAAATGGCCTGTGCATAGGCATGAGGGCATGAGAGCCTGATGCTTTGGGGAACTGCAGGTAGCTTGGAGTATAGAGTGGGAGAGGGATTGGCAGGAGATGAGATTGGAGGGGTAAGCTAAAACCAGAACATGGTGAGTCTTTTATGCCATGCTGAGGAATGTGTACTTCATCCTAAAGGTGCTAAAGACCATTGATCTGCTTTAAATGGGGCAGGTTTGAATTTAGAACAATTATTCTGAAAGCAAACTGTTTGATAATTGAAAGTGGAGGTGAAAGTGGAACAGGGTGAAATTAGAAGGTGAAAGTGGAACAGGGTGAAATTAGAGCCAGGGAAACCAATGAGATTAGAGAATATTGCAGATGTGCCTGTGAGAGAGGCTAGCAATGTCCATCTTCATTTGATATGATGAAGCTATTGTAAGTGTACTGATAAGGAATCCCAATTCTTATCATACTTATAATACTTACAGCAGGGTAGCAGAGCCAGCTAGATGACCCCCAAAGATTTGTGTTCCCCTTCCATGATGTAGAGCAGCTGTTGAGTGGCAGATGCCCAGCCAGGAGCTACATTAGCAGGCCCCCCACCTCACAGCCTGGTGGGGCTGTGTGTCTAGTCCTCAGCAGAGGAATCAAAATGGGAGGGACGGGTTTACTTCAGGGTTAAGGTGGTTGAATATCAGGTGTGAACTTCTTCATACTCTGTCCTCTGTCTTTACTGATTGCAAGTTCCTGAATCACCACTTGAAGGATAGCTACCAGACATAATTGGACTTTACTGTGCTATTGGACTCAGCAGTTAACCTACTCTGATACAGCCTGTCTGTTCTGTTGCCATATTACAGAAATTTGTCATTAGACTTTGAGTACTTGCTGCTGAATTATTAAGGCTTAACTCTAAATCAGTTCATTAATTATTTTGACAGTGACACTATCCATAGACCTCCATAGTTTGTGTTCTTTTTATTGAAAGCTTTCTCCATGACTTCTGGCCTTGGAGGCCAATCCAGTCTGTGTTCCACAGAATGACTCAGGTGAGAGCCAGAAGGAAGCTGACCAATACCATCTCATGCTCCTCCTGTCAGGTTGGCCTGGTGATGCTGTCATGTGTTTTGGGTACTGTTTCAGTTCTTCTTTCCTTTAATTTCCACAAGTATTTTTTGGCACCTATTGTCAGGCCTATTCATTAAGTTTTACTTTGTGCCTAGAACTGTGCTACATTGTGCTGGTGCAATAATGAACTAGAAAGAGATGGTCTCTGCCCTCCTGAAACTTAGAGTACTGGTGGGCACAGAGAATTAAGAAAACTTCTATAAAATGATATGCTAAATTCTATGGGGAATAACAGGATGCCTTGAGTGCAGATAGAAGGAACACAAAACCTAAACTTGGGAATTCAGGAAGGCTTGCTGGGAGAAGTGACTTTTAAGCAGATATATCAGGGTTGAATAGGAGTTAGTCAGATGAAGAGTAGGAGACAGTATTTTAGGAGGAGAAAGTATGTGCAAAGTCCTCGAGGAGGGAGAGCATGAAAGGAGCTAGAAGTTCTATGCTCCTGGAATTTGGGAAGTGGCAACAGCTAATGTTGGAAAAGGAAACAGGAACCTGATGATGAAGAGTCTTATAAACCTTATGAAAGGACTGTCTTAGATTGGGGTGCCCCAAAAGCAGAACTGGAGGCAAGGGTTTGGAAGGAAGTAATTTATTTGGAAGTTAGTTTCAGGAAGCATGGTGAAGGAAAGGGGAAGTAAGACACAGAAAGGAACCCTATAAAATCTGTGTTAACCAGCAGGGCACTGCTCTCAGCAGCTGAAGTTCAGTGCCGCCGAAGGCCGCTGAGAGAGCGTGCGGGGCATGGGTCTGAGTTGTCACCGGGGCTCGGAGGAGGGACATTTATCCAGCATGTTCATTCCTCACTGACTGGAGGTTATCCTTGGGCCTTTAACTCCCTCCACTTCTGGTCTGACCTGAGCTTCTGAGAGAATGCCAGTGTCTCTACGCTGGAAACCATTGCTCATATGGGACAGTCTGTAGGTGATATCCAGGTTGGGCCAAGGGGATGTGGGCAGGGTACATCTGCATCTCCCAAGAGTCTAAACTTTCATCTAAAAATAAATGGAATCTATTGCAGGGTTTTCAAGAATGCATTTTAGAAAGCTCACTTTGGCAGAATGGAGAGGGTAGATTAGAGTGGGGGAAAACTGATGCGTTAAGAGTTATTTTTTAAAAATTTCCTTTCTGTTTGAATAAGCCTGAGTGAATTTTGTGTGAAACCAAGAATCCTGAAAAGGTCAGCTTTTTTTATTTGTAGAGTAGGGGAGAGTAAGGAAGATAATGAGTATAGCTTTTTAAAAAATAGGTTTTATTTTAGAGCATTTTAAGTTCACAGCAAAAATGAGTAGAAAGTATAGAGATTTCCCATACACCCCCACACAGGCATAACCTCCCCCATGACTAACATCCCTCTACCATCAAGATGGTGTACTACTGGCAAAACAATAATGGTGGAATAGATCAATGGAACAGAATAGTGAGCCCAGAAATACACCACATTGCTGTACCAGAGTGGGGCATTTGTTATGACTGAACCTGCAGTGATGCATCATTATCACTTAGAGTCCAAAAGTTAATATTATGGTTCACTTCTGGTGTTGTACATTCTATAGGTTTGGATTTATAATGACATGCATCCACCATTGTAGTATCATGCAGAGTAGTTTCTCTGCCCTAAAAATCCTCTGTGCACTGCCTGCTTATCCCCTCCCTACCTCTTAACTCCTGGAAACCACTGATCTTTTTACTGTCTCCATATTTTTGTTTAAAATGTTGTCATATAGTTGGAATCAGATAGTGTGTGGCCTTCCCAGATTGGCTTTTTTCATTTGGTAATATGCATTTAAGTTTCCTCCATGTCTTTTCTTTTTAGAACTGAATAATAGTCTATAGTTTGAATATACCACAGTTTATCCATTCATACACTGAAGGACATATTGGTTGCTTCCAAGTTTGGGCAATTATGAATAAAGCTGCTATAAACATATTAGGTAGGTTTTTGTGTGGATATAAGTTTTTCAACTCCTTTCGGAAAATACCAAGGAACATGTTTGCCAAATTATATGGTAAAAGCATGCTTAGTTTTATAAGAAATCTCTAAACTGTCTTCCGAAGTAGTTGTGCCATTTTTCATTACCATCAGCAATGAAAGAGAGTTCCTGTTGCTCTACATTCTTGGGTTCCAATTTTGGCCATTCTAATAGATGTGTAGTGGTATTTATTGTTCGAATTTGCATTTCTCTGATGACATATGATGTGAAGACATATGATGACACATCTTTTCATATGCTTATTTGCTATGTGTGTATCTTCTTTGGTGAGTTAAGTTCTTTAGCTCATTTTTAGTGTGTTATTGTTGAGTTTTAAGAGCTCTTTGTATATTTTAGATAATAGTCTTTTATCAGAAGTGTCTTTTGTGAATATTTTTTCCCAGTCTGTGGCTTGCCTTTTCCTTTTCTTTACAGTGTCTCCTTGGACACAGAAAATTTCAATTTTAATGAAGTCCAGCTAATCAGTTTTTTTCTTTCATGGATCCTGCCTTTGGTATTATATCTGAAAAGTCACTGCTAAACTTTAGTTCATGTAGATTTTCTCCTATGTTATCTTCTAGTTTTGTAGTTTTTCATTTTACATTTAGGTTTGTGATCCATTTTGAGTTGATTTTTGTGAAAGGTGTAAGGCCTGTGTTTAGATTCATTGTTTTGCATGTGGATGTCTGGTTGTTCTAGTCCCATTTGTTAAAAAGACAATCTTTGCTCCATTGTGTTTCCTTTGTTCCTTTGACTCAGTTGACTATATTTATGTGGTCTATTTATGGGCTCTCTATTCTGTTCCATTGATCTATTCCACCATTATTGTTTTGCCAGTACTACACCATCTTGATTACTGTAGCTTTTAGTAAGCTTTGAAGTTGGATACTGTCACTCTAACTTTGTTCTCCTTCAATGTTGTGTTGGCTAATCTGAGTCTTTGCCTCTCCCTATAAACTTAAGAATAACTTTTTTGAAAAGAAAATCAGTTTGTTTTGTGCACAAAACAACTCATTGGAAGTTTGACTGGGATTGCATTAAATCTATCAAGTTGGAAAGAACTGCTATCTTGACAATACTGAGTCTTCTTAGGTATGAATGTGGGATATTTTTCCATTTAGTTAGTTATTCTTTGATCAGAGTTATATAGATTTCCTCATATAGATCTTACACATATTTTGTTAGATTTATACCTAAGTGTTTCATTTTTAGAGGTGCTATTGTGAAAATAGTATTGTATTTTAAATTTCAAATTCTGCTTTTTCATTGCTAGGAAAGCAAATGGCTTTTGTATATTAACATTATATCCTGAAACCTTGCTATAATCACTTATTCTAGAAGATTTTTGGTCAGTACTTTAGGATTTTCTACATAAATGATTATGTCCTTTGTGAACAAAGACAGTTTTATTTCTTCCTTCCCACTCTGTACACATCTTGTTTCCTTATAGCATTAGCTAGGACTTCTGTTATGACGTGGAAAAGCAGTGGTGAGAGGGGACCTCCTTGACTTTTTCCTGATCTCAGGGGGAAAGCTGCTAGTTTCTCAGAACTAAGTGTGATGTTAGGTGTAGGCTTTTTGGAGATTTTTTTTATGAAGTTGAGGAAATTCACCTCTATTCCTAATTCACTGAAGAATTCATTTATAATAAATGAGTATTGGATTTTGTCAAATGCTTTTTCAAGATCTATTGATGTGATCATGTGACTTTTCTTCTTTAGGCTTTGATTTAATAGATGACATTAATTGATTTATGCTTGTTGAATCAGCCTTGCATATCTGGGATAAGTCTCACTTTCTCAGAGTGTATATTATTTTTATACATTATTGGATTTGATTTACTACTATTTTGCTGAAGATTTTTACATCTATGTTCATGAGCATATTGGTCTGTAGTTTTTATTTCTCTTGTAATGCCTTTGTCTAGTTTTGTTATTAGGGTAATAATAGCTTCATAGAATGAGTTAGGAAGTATTCCCTCTGCTTCTTTCTTCTGAAGGAGATTGTAAAGAATTGGTATAAATTCTTAAATGTTTGGTAGAACTCACCAGTAAACTCATCTGGCCCTAGTACTTTCTGTTTTGGAAGGTTATGGTTAGTGATTCAATTTCTATAACAGATATAGGCCTATTTGATTGTCTAATTCTTCTTGTGTGAGTTTTGGCAGATTGTGTCTTTCAAGGAACTGGTACATTTCAACTAGGTCATCAAATTTGTGGACATAAAGCTCTTTAGAGTATTCCTTTATTATTTTTTTAATGTTCATAGCATCTGTAGTGATGTCCCCTCTTTCATTTCTGATACTAATAATTTGTATTCTTCCTCTTTTTAATTTTATTGGTATTTTCAAAGAACCAGCTTTTGGTTTCATTAACTTTCTGAAGTGATTTGCTGCTCTAATTTTTATTATTTCTTTTCTTCTGCTTACTTTGGATTTAATTTGCTTTTCTTTTTCTAGTTTCCTAAAGTGGAGGTATAAATTATTTATTTTAGATCTTTCTTCTTTTTTAGTGTGTGCATTTAATGCTGTAAGTTTCCCTCTAAGCACTGCTTTCACTGCAACTCAGAACTGTGATAAGTTGTGTTTTAAGTTTCATGTAGTTGAAATTATTTTGAAGTTTTGCTTCATAATTCTTCTTTAACATGTGTGTTACTTAGAAGAGTGTCAATCTTCAAATATTTAGGAATTTTCCAGCTACCTTTCCGTTATTGATTTCTAGTTGAATTCCATTGTGGTCTGACAGCATACATTGTATAATTTCTATTCTTTTAAATTTGTTACGGTATGTTTTATGGCTCCAAATGTGGTCTATCTTTGTGAATGTTCTACATGAGCTCAAGAAGAATGTGTAATCTGCCTTTGTTGGATGAAGTAGCCTACAGTTGTCGATTATATACAGTTAATTGATGGTACTGTTGAGTTCGACTGTGTCCTTGCTGATTTTCTTCCTGCTGCATAATTGAATACATTTTACTATTATTATTTTGAACAACCCAGCATCTGTTACATCAATTTTGAAAAAGAAAAATAAAAGTTTTAATTTTACCTTCATTTATTCCTTTTCTGATGCTCACCATTTGTTTATGTAGATCTAAGTTTCTGACCTATGTAATTTTCCTTCACTCCAAAGAATTTTTAAAAATATTTCTTGAAAGACAGGTCTACTGGCAACAAATTCCTTCAATATTTATTTGTTTGAGAAAATCTTTCTCCTTCACTTTCAAAGGTAATTTCACCGGGATGGTGATTCTTTTTCTCTGAACACTTTAAATATTTCACTCCACTGTCTTCTTGCTTGCATGGTTTCTGAGGAGAAGATGGATGTAATACTTATCTTTGCTCCTCTACAGGTAAGGTGTTTCTTCCCTGTGACTTCTTTCAGAATTTTTTCTTATCTTGATTTCTGTAGTTTGAAAATGAAAATGATAGTATAATTTTTTAATTTTGTTAACATTAATCTACAATTACATGAAGAACATTATGTTTACTAGGCTCCCCCCTTCACCAAGTACCCCCACAAACCCCATCACAGTCACTGTCCATCAGCATAGTAAGATGTTGTAGAATCACTACTTGTCTTCTCTGTGTTGCACAGCCCTCCCCATTCCCCCACCTCCCATATTATACATGCTAATCATAATACCCCCTTTCTTCTTCCCCGCCCTTATCCCTCCCTTCCCTCCCATTCTCCCCAGTACCTTTCCCTTTGGTAACTGTTAGTCCATTCTTGGGTTATGTGATTCTGCTGCTGTTTTGTTCCTTCAGTTTTTCCTTGTTCTTATACTCCACATATGAGTGAAATCATTTGGTATTTGTCTTTCTCCGCTTGGCTTATTTCACTGAGCATTATACCCCCTAGCTCCATCCATGTTGTTGCAAATGGTAGGATTTGTTTTCTTCTTAAGGCTGAATAATATGTGTATATTTTGTGTATATGTACCACATCTTTATCCATTCATCTACTGATGGACACTTAAGTTGCTTCCATTTCTTGGCTATTGTAAATAGTGCTGTGATAAACATAGGGGTGCATCTGTCTTTTTCAAACTGGGCTGCTACATTCTTAGGGTAAATTCCTAGAAGTGGAAATCCTGGGTCAAATGGTATGTCTATTTTGAGCATTTTGAGGAACCTCCATAGTGCTTTCCACAATGGTTGAACTAATTTACATTCCCACCAGCAGTGTAGGAGGGTTCCCCTTTCTCCACAACCTCGCCAACATTTGTTGTTGTTTGTCTTTTGGATAGTAGCCATCCTTACTGGTGTGGGGTGATATCTCATTGTGGTTTTAATTTGTATTTCTCTGATAACTAGTGATGTGGAGCATCTTTTCATGTGTCTGTGGGCCATCTGAATTTCTTCTTTGGAGAATTGTCTGCTCATCTCCTCTGTCCATTTTTTAATTGGATTATTTGCTTTTTGTTTGTTGAGGTGTGTGAGCTCTTATATATTTTGGATGTCAAGCCTTCATTGTATCTGTCATTTATGAATGTATTCTCTCATACTGTAGGGTATCTTTTTGTTCTATTGATGGTGTCCTTTGCTGTACAGAAGGTTTTCTGCTTGATGTAGTCCCACTTGTTCATTTCTGCTTTTGTTTTCCTTGCCCGGGGAGATATGCTCATGAAGAAGTCGCTCATGTTTATGTCCAAGAGATTTTTGCCTATGTTTTTTTCTAAGAGGTTCATGGTTTCATGACTTACATTCAGGTCTTTGATCCATTTCGAATTTACTTTTGTGTATGGGGTTCGACAGTGATCCAGTTTCATTCTCTTACATGTAGCTGTCCAGTTTTGTTAGCACCATCTGTTGAAGAGGTTGTCATTTCCCCATTGTATATCCATGGCTCCTTTATTGTATATTAATTGACCATATATGTTTGGGTTAATGTCTGGAGTCTCTATTCTGTTTCACTGGTCTGTGGCTCTGTTCTTGTGCTGGTACCAAATTGTCTTGATTACTATGGCTTTGTAGTAGAGCTTGAAGTTGGGGAGCAAGATCCCCCCACTTTATTCTTCCTTCTCAGGATTGCTCTGGCTATTCGGGGTCTTTGGTGGTTCCATTATGAATTTTTGAGCTATTTGTTCCAGTTTGCAGAAGAAAGTTGTTGGTAATTTGATAGGGATTGCATCAAATCTGTATATTGCTTTGGGCAGGATGGCCATTTTGACAATATTAATTCTTCCTAGCCAAGAGCATGGGATGAGTTTCCATTTGTTAGTGTCCTCTTTAATTTCTCTTAAGAGTGTCTTGTAGTTTTCAGGATATAGGTCTTTCACTTCCTTGGTTAGGTTTATTCCTGGGTATTTTATTCTTTTTGATGCAATTGTGAATGGAATTGCTTTCCTGATTTCTCTTTCTATTGGTTCATTGTTAGTGTATAGGAAAGCCACAGATGTCTGTGTGTTAATTTTGTATCCTGCAACTTTGCTGTATTCTGATACTAGTTCTAGTAGTTTTGGAGTGGAGTCTTTAGGGATTTTTATGTACAATGTCATGTCATCTGCAAATAGTGACAGTTTAACTTCTTCTTTACCAATCTGGATTCCCTGTATTTCTTTGTTTTGTCTAATTGCCTTGGCTAGGACCTCCAGTACCATGTTAAATAACAGTGGGGAGAGCAGGCATCCCTGTCTGGTTCCCGATCTCAGAGAGAAAGCTTTCAGCTTCTCACTGTTCAGTATGATGTTAGCTGTGGGTTTATCATATATGGCCTTTATTATGTTGAGGTACTTGCCCTCTATACCCATTTTGCTGAGAGTTTTTATCATGAATGGATGTTGAATTTTGTTAAATGCTTTTTCAGCATCTATGGAGATGATCATATGGATTTTGTCCTTTTTGTTGATATGTTGGATGATGTTGATGAATTTTCGAATGTTGTACCATCCTTGCATCCCTGGGATGAATCCCACTTGGTCATGGTGTATGATCCTTTTGATGTATTTTTGAATTCGGTTTGCTAATATTTTGTTGAGTATTTTTGCATCTATGTTCATCAGGGATATTGGTCTGTAATTTTCATTTTTGGTGGGGTCTTTGCCTGGTTTTGGTATTAGGGTGAGTTTGGGAGTATTCCCTCCTCTTCTATTTTTTGGAAAACTTTAAGGAGAATGTGTATTATGTGTTCTCTGTATGTCTGATAAAATTCCGAGGTAAATCCATCTGGCCCAGGGGTTTTGTTCTTGGGTAGTTTTTTGATTACCACTTGAATTTCTTTGCTCATAATTGGTTTGTTTAAATTTTGTGTTTCTTCCTTGGTCAGTCTTGGAAGGTTGTATTTTTCTAGGAAGTAGTCCATTTCTTCTAGGTTTTCCAGCTTGTTAGCTTATAGGATCTCATAGAATTCTCTAATAATTCTTTGTATTTCTGTGGAGTCTGTCATGATTTTTCCTTTCTCATTTTTGATTCTGTTGATGTGTGTTGACTCTCTTTTTTCCCTTAATAAGTTTGGCTAGAGGCTTATCTATTTTGTTTATTTTCTCAAAGAACCAGCTCTTGGTTTCATTGATTTTTTTCTATTGTTTTATTCTCAATTTTATTTATTTCTTCTCTGATCTTCATTATGTCCCTCCTTCTGCTGACTTTAGGCCTCATTTGTTCTTCTTTTTCCAATTTTGATAATTGTGACATTAGATTATTCATTTGGGATTGTTCTTCCTTCTTTAAGTATGCCTGGATTGCTATATACTTTCCTCTTAAGACTGCTTTTGCTGTGTTCCACAGAATTTGGAGCTTTGTGTTGTTGTTATTTGGTTCCATATATTCCTTGATCTCTATTTTAATTTGTTTGTTGATCCATTGATTATTTAGGAACATGTTGTTAAGCCTCCATGTGTTTGTGAGCCTTTTTGTTTTCTTTGTACAATTTATTTCTAGTTTCATACCATTGTGGTCTGAGTAGCTGCTTGATACAATTTCAATCTTTTTGAATTTATTGAGGCTCTTCTTGTGGCCTAGTAGGTGATCTATTCTGTAGAACATTCCATGTACACTTGAGAAAAATGTGTATCCTGCTGCTTTTGGATGGAGTGTTCTGTAGATATCTGTTATGTCCATTTGATCTAATGTATTGTTCAGTGACTCTGTTTCTTTTCTTATTTTCTGCATAGTTGATCTCTCTATTGATGTGAGTGGTGTGTTAAAGTCTCCTAAAATGAATGTGTTGTAATTGATTTCCTCCTTTAATTCTGTTAGTATTTGTTTTACATACTTAGGTGCTCCTATGTTGGGTGCATAGATATTTATGATGGTTATAAGTACTGCTGCTCCTGCTTTTCTCTCCTTATATTATTTGCATTAAATATCTTTTTCCATTCTTCACTGTTAGTCTGTGTATATCTTGGGTCTGAAATGAGTCTCTTGTAGGAGCATATAGATGGGCCTTGTATTTTTATCCATTCTGCCACTCTATGTATTTTGATTCATGCATTCAGTCCATTTACATTTAAGATGTTTATTGATAAATTTGTACTTACTGCCATTTTATTGTTTTCTGCTTTTTTTTTGTATCTCCTCTCTGTTCCTTTCTTTGTTTCTTATATTCTTCTCTTGTTATTGATGGTTTTCTTCAATGTTGTAATTGGATTTCTCTCTTTTTTTAAAGTTTATTTTTGTGCATATGGTATACCTTTTTAGTTGTCTCACAGTTTGTTGACATTCTGTCCTTTTTTCCCCTGTCTCTTTTTCTTTCCTTTTCAGTTTTTGAGGTTTCTACTGTGATATCCTCAAGCTCAGAGATTCTTTCCTCAGCCATGTTCAGTCTACTAATGAGCCCATCAAAAGCATTCTTCATTTCTTACAGTGTTTTTGACCACTAACATTTTGGTTCTTTCTTAGAATTTCCTTCTCTCTGCTTACATTTCCAATCTGTTCTTGCATGCTATTTTATGAGAGCCCTTAGTGTATTAATCATAGTTGTTTTAAATTCCCAGTTTGGTAATTCTAATATCCCTGCTATATCTGAGTCTGGTTCTGATACTTGTTCTGTCTTTTCAAACTGTGTTTTATTTTTTGCCTTTTAATATATCTTGTAATTTCTTCCTGATAGCCAGGTGCGATGTACTGGGTAAATGGAACTGCTGTAAATAAGCTTTAGTACATAGTGGTAAGGTGGGAGGCTATGATTAGTTGTCATTTGTCTTTGAGTAGCCTGTGACTCCAGACTGTGAACTTTACACAGGCTTCTCAGGCTCCCTCTTCCCACTTTATGTGGAACAGGATGCCTAGAGTTGACTGGAGTTGGGCATTTCCCCCAGGTCAGTTAGGGTTTGATTTAATAGTTTCTTCTGAGGGTAGAACTTGTTAAGAGCAGAATGCTCTGAAGTATTTCAAAATAGTTCTCATTCTCCTCCCCCTGCTGAAGCACTTAGGGATTTTTTTCTCTGTTATTCCCTGTGACAACCTAGTAGAGCTTCAGGACTTAAAACTTTCAGAAGTGTGAGGGCCTCCCTGGAGTTTTTTATCTCTCAGGGGTGCCCACATGGAGCCTCCAGCAAGTTGTCAATTACAGTTCAACTTTTCCTACGTTGATACTCTTGGAGGTTTCTGTTTCAGCTGTGATTCTCTGCAGTCTCCTGTTGATCTCTCTACCTTTGAGTGCAGTGGTTTGCCTTGTGACCTAACTTCTCTGGTGGATATCCAAGAAAAGTGATCTTTCAGTTTGTTCAGTTTTTTACTCGTTGTTACGGCAAAGAGGTGACTTCCAAACTTCTTACACGATGGACTAGAAAAACCATGACTGTAGTTTTTATGTTGAGTTTGAGAGGTCTGTAGAGCATCCAATGGGGTTGTTACTATATCGATGGTAATTGAATGGGGGTGGGGGGTGATAAATGAGATTACCCAGGGATAGAGTTAATGTGAGAAGAGAAGAGAACCTAGGAAATATACTTGAAAAAGGTCAACATTTAAGGAAGAAGAAGAGATGCTAACAAGGGAGAATAAGAATAAACTTGAGAGGCTGGAGGAAAATCAGAAGAATTAGAATTTATGGAACCAAAGGGAAGAATGTTTTAAAAAAGGGAATAACCAACAAGGCGAATCCTGCCAAAAGATCAAATAAATCAAGGGTTAAAAATTTTCTATTGGAGGGAGCTTTTTGCCAGTTTGGGGTAAACCATTTTCAGTGGAATGATAGGGCATAATACAGATCAGAAAGAACTGAGAAGGGGATGAGGACATGGAGAAAGATGAGATTAATTTTTTCAAGAAATTTGTAGCACATGGATTTGAGGGAATGTTCTTTTCTTCTAATAGGAGAGACTTAGGCAAGTATAAAGGTTGATGGGAATGAGTGGAATGACTGGTAGAAGGAGTGATAGAAAGAAAATACAAAAGAGAGATGACTGTTGGACTGAAATTTCTTAGAAGGTAGGGAGGAGATGAGAACCAGAGCACAGGGAGAGCAATTAGCCTTTGAGAGGGAGAGTGATGTTTCATTTTAGCAGGCACAAAGCAGTTAGCAGCTTTGGGGCCAGATATTGTTTTCCCCAACTTTTAAGTGGCATAATTACTTTTCAAGTAAAGTAACTTGCCCAGTCATAAAGGAGAACCTAGGTTTTCTGCCCCCAAGATTGCTTTGGGCCCCAGCTATAATATTTTTTGCCTGAATTATTTGAAAAGCTTTAATTCCCCATAGGAAGTGCCCTGAAAATGGATGAAATTTAGTTGTTTCCTTGTTTTATGACTTGATAAGCCAGAATACAAAGAGTTTTTGCTAGAACAAATGTGTGGTGCCATTGGTAGAGATCTAGTAAAAGAGGCTGCCCCAAATTAATGTTTGACCAACTCAGTATCAAAGGTCTAACTTTTCTTCCTGAGCAAGACTGCTAGAATTAAACAACCTTCCTTCTGCCTCTGTGTGGCTGAGAAGCACCAACATGCCTATCTTATATGATTATCTCCTTAATTTTCCCAACAATCTTACCATGTGGATATGATTGAGTCTGTGTCACAAATGAGAAAACTGAGCATTAAAGAGATCAAGTAGCTTATTAAAGACCACAGAGTAGGTGGTGAAGCAAGAATTTAAATCCAAGTCTTTTTTATTCCAAAACTCTTGTTCTTTCAGCTCTTGTTTCTTTGGGTGTAGATTAGAAGGTGAACTATATGGCTTTATAATATCCACTGGCATATAACCTGTCTACCAGGATTTTGTCTTTCTCCTTTCAACTTCCTTAAATTGAGAAGGAGATGCAGGACTAATAGTAATCAATATTTATAAAGTGCCAGCTAAGTGTTAAGCATTGTTCTAGGTGCTATAGTTATAGTAGCTTAATCCTAGAGCAATCTTATGAGGCAGGTTCTATTATTGTCTCCACTTTACATAGGAGAAACTGAGGCACAAAGTGGCATAAACTTGTTCTAGGTCACATAGCCTGTAAGTTTGCAATGCCAGAATTTGATCACAGAAAATCTGGCTCCTGAGTATGGGCTTGTAAATAATTATGCTATTGCCTTTCAGGCAGGGATGTTGGTCTTTAATGAGAAGAATGACTGGACTTCATTCTCAAATCTGACCTGGGTATGACTCACAGCTCTACCACTTAAAAAGGTAAGTAATTTGACCTGGGAAAAATTTCTTACCTTTTCTACAACTCAGTTTCTTCTTCTATAAAATGATACTCAACTCAAAAGAATTACTGTGAGGATTAAATGTGAGGATAACATGTTAAGAGCTTATGCCTGGTAATAGAAAATGGACAATAGATTGTTCTTATTCTTACCCATGCATCATACAGTTGACATTAACAGGCAGGATTTGAGCACAGGTCTGCTTGACTCCAGAGTCCCCTCATGAACTACTGTCCCAACTACCTCCCAAGTGTCCTCATCAAAGTGTGCAGCAAGACCCGTCTCCAGACTTTTGTGATGTTGTCAATGGCTCTCTCAACCTTCTGCCCACACCAGTGGCCTCTCTGGCTCCTCCTCCCTCCTTCCTGTCCCACTGTGATAAGCAGTCAGTGCTGAGAAGGCAGAACCAGACTGGGAGGTGAAGGCCAGTGGGTCAGGGATAGGAAGCCAAGGCATAGTCCATGAAGTGTATGTGAAAGCCATAGGAATGGCCAGGATCACACACCTGACCCACAGTGTTGCTGACAGATCCCAGTGGGACTGTGCAAAGTCTATGGGCTAATGCCAGGCCAAAGTCAGGATTTGGGTTATATATCATTAAATCTGGGCTTCTTTTGGAAGTCTGCCACCTCAGCACACCTCAGCACACACCTCAGAATTATGGGGTCAAGCTTGCATAAATTTTGAAAGTGCATCTGATACTTCTGTTCTCTATCCATTTGTAATCAGTCACTGAGTCCTGTTATATTTTTAAAAAGTTTTGTGTCCTGGCCACTTGTTCTGTGACCTGAGAATGCCCTGAGGGAGTGCTGTTCCCTAGAAGTGTGCAGTAGTGTAGAAGATTCTAGATTTCTCAGAGTGGTCTAAGAAAACATAGATTAGGGAGAATTTATGTTAAGGAGAGAAGTCAGGATTGTTAGCATGTAAACTGAGTGTGCATTTTAGGTCCTAAAGGTGAAGTAGGGCCATAAATAAAAGCATGAAAAGAGAGGTCAGATGCTGGGAGGATGGGAGCTGCTCTGAAAGTGTAGAGCCCAGAGGGTAGGGGTAAATGATAGCCTAAGTGCTGAAGTGTGTGGGGATGCTGGAAGCTTGCACTGTAGGGCTGTTTGCATGGCATAGGATGATACTGACTACCTAATGCACACTTCTCAACTGGGTCCTCCAAAGTGCTGCTCAGAGGAGAGGAAAGTGAACACTGCCTGTGTGTGTGTGGGGTGGGATGGGGGGCAGGTGTCCAAAAGGTGCAGCCAAAAGGGACACAGGGGATTAAATGTGTAGGAGCGGATTTTCTTGGAGATCCTATTTTTTTTAACGGAAGATTTGTTTGTTTTAATATAAAACTACTTTGAATGACACCATCAAAGTGGGTACTCCAGGAAAGGGCTCCCTATTTATACAGTAACTTGAGTAAATTCTGTCACTGCCCTTCACCCCCAAACCCCTAGCCACAGGGTCAGAAGCACAGGCTTAAATGGTTGTGGGGAAGTGCCCTCATTCTTACATTGTTTCTCCACTACTCTAGTCCAAAACTTAACTTCTCTTACTTGGATTATTTCAATATGCACTTAAAATCTTAAAAAATAGGAGAGGAGGAGCCAAGATGGTGGCGTGAGTAGGGCAGCAGAAATCTCCTCCCAAAACCATATATATATTTGAAAATACAACAAATACAACTATTCCTAAAAGAGAGACCAGAAGATACAGTACAACAGCCAGGCCACGTCTACACCTGCGAGAACCCAGCACCTCACAAAGGGGGTAAGGTACAAGCCACGGCCCAGCGGGACCCGAGTACGCCCCTGACCCCAGCTCCCCGGCAGGAGGAGAGGAGTTGGAGCGGGGAGGGAGAGGGAGCCCAGGACTACTAAATACTGAGACCTAGACATTTGCACCAGGAGTTTAGACACACAGTGTGTGGTGTGCTGGATACTAGGGAAATGGAACAGTAAAACCTGCGAGCGGGTTCCCACAGCCGGCGCCCCTGGGACAAAAGAAAAGCGAGTGCTTTCTGAAAGTCTTAAAGGGACAGGGACCCCACAGCTGGACGGAAGCGTCGTGGCACACTCAGCCCAGCAGCTGGGAATCCTGGGGAACTCTGGGCACCTAAACAACCTGGGCGGCAGCGCAGTTCTGAGACCCCTCACAGTGAGAAATAGCCTTCTGCCCGTTCCCCCTCTGTAGTGGCCCCGCCATAGTGGAGCAGCAGGCTGAGACTGGCCACGTCCACAGCAGCGGTGCAGAGCCACCTCCGCAGCCGCCTGGGCCAGACCCAGAGGCCCTGTCGGCATGCAGCTGCCCAGCGCAAGCCGCTAGGGTCGCCATTCTCACAGAAAGGGAAGGCGACAGGCAAGCAGGAAGGGACTTTGCTCTCCCAGCTGACACACGCCCCAACTGCCTATGACTAACTCTACCACCATGAAAAGGCAGAATTTGATACAGACAAGAATAGCCCAGATATCCCCTGAGAGGGAACCTGTGGAGATAGATTTAACCAATCTTCCTGAAAAAGAATTCAAAATAAATGTCATAACCAAGATGATGGAGATGCACAGAAAAATGCAAGAGCTAACGGATAAAGTTGGGAGGGAGAATACAGAACTTAAACAATCTCTGGAAGGATGTAAAAGCAGAATGGAAGAGGTGCAAGAGGATGTTAATAGAATAGAGATCAGAGAACAGGAACGCAGAGAAGCTGATGCAGAGAGAGATAAAAGGATCTCCAGGAATGAAAGAATATTAAGAGAACTGTGTGATCAATCCAAAAGGAACAATATCTTCATTATAGGGGTACCAGAAGAAGAGAGAGAAAAAGGGATAGAAAGTGTATTTGAAGAAATAATGGCTGAAAACTTCCCCAAACTGGGGGAGGAAATAGTTGCTCAGAAAATGGAAGCACACAGAACTCCCAAAAGAAGGGACCCAAGGAGGACAACACCAAGACACATAATAATTAAAATGGCAAAGATCAAGGACAAGGACAGAGTATTAAAGGCAGCCAGAGAGAGAAAAAAGGTCACCTACAAAGGAAAAGCCATCAGGCTATCATCAGACTTCTCAACAGAAACCTTACAGGCCAGAAGAGGATGACATGATATATTTAATGCAATGAAACAGAAGGGCCTTGAACCAAGAATACTGTATACACCACGATTATCATTTAAATATGAAGGAGGGATTAAACAATTCCCAGACAAGCAAAAGTTGAGGGAATTTGCCTCCCACAAACCACCTCTACAGGGTATGTTAGAGGGACTGCTCTAGATGGGAGCACTCCTAAGGCTAAATAGAAAATAAACTCACAGCAAAGAAAGCAGACCAACCAAATAATAACTAAAGGCAAAAAATAAAATCAACTACCCACAAAAGCAGTTAAAGGAAACACAAAAGGGCACAAAATAAAACACCTAACATATAAAGAATGGAGGAGGAGGAATAAGAAGGGAGAGAAATAAAGAATCATCAGACTGTGTTTATAATAGCTCAATAAGTGAGTTAAGTTAGACAGTAAGATGCTAAAGAAGCTAACCTTGAATCTTTGGTAACCACAAATCGAAAGCCTGCAATGGCAATAAGTACATATCTTTCAATAATCACCCTAAATGTAAATGGACTGAATGCACCAATCAAAAGACAGAGAGTAATAGAATGGATAAAAAAGCAAGACCCATCTATATGCTGCTTAAAAGAGACGCACCTCAAACCCAAAGACATGCACAGACTAAAAGTCAAGGGATGGGAACAGATATTTCATGCAAACAACAGCGAGAAAAAAGCAGGTGTTGCAGTACTAGTATCAGACAAAATAGACTTCAAAACAAAGAAAGTAACGAGGAATAAAGAAGGACATTACATAAAGAGCTCAGTCCAACAAGAGGATATAACCATTATAAATATATATGCACCCAATACAGGAGCACCAACATATGTAAAACAAATACTAACAGAACTAAAGGAGGAACTAGAATGCAATGCATTCATTTTAGGAGACTTCAACACTCCACTCACTCCAAAGGATAGATCCACCAGACAGAAAATCAGTAAGGGCACGGAGGCACTGAACAACACACTAGAACAGATGGACCTAATAGACATCTATAGAACTCTACAACCAAAAGCAATAGGATACACATTCTTCTCAAGTGCACATGGAACATTCTCCCAAATAGACCACATACTAGGCCACAAAAAGAGCCTCAGTAAATTCAAGAAGATTGAAATTCTACCAACCAACTTCTAAGACCACAAACATATAAAACTAGAAATAAATAGTACAAAGAAAACAAAAAGGCTCACAAACACACGGAGGCTTAACAACATGCTCCTAAATAATCAATGGATCAATGACCAAATTAAAATAGAGATCAAGCAATATATGGAAACAAATGACAGCAAGAACAACACAAAGCCCCAAATTCTGTGGGATGCAGCGAAAGCAGTTTTAAGAGGAAAGTATATAGCAATCCAGGCATAGTTAAAGATAGAAGAACAATCGCAAATGAACAGTCTAAAGTCAAAATTATTGAAATTGGAAAAAGAAGAACAAATGAGGCCTAAGGTCAGCAGAAGGAGCGATATAGTAACAAACAGAGAAGAAATAAATAAAACTGAGAAGAATAAAACAATAGAAAAAATTAATGAAACCAAGAGCAGGTTCTTTGAGAAAATAAACAAAATAGATAAATCCCTAGCCAGACTTAGTAAGAAAAAAAGATAATCTACACACATAAACAGAATCAGAAATGAGTACGGAAAAATCACAACAGACATCACAGAAATACAAAGAACTATTAGAGAATACTATGAAAATCTATATGCTCACAAACTGGATAACCTAGAAGAAATGGACAACTTCCTAGAAAAATACAACCTTCCAAGAGTGACCAAGCAAGAAACAGAAAATCTAAATGTACCAATTACCAGCAACAAAATTGAAGCAGTAATAAAAAAACTACCCAAAGCAAAACCCCGGGACCAGATGAACTTACCATGGAATTTAATCAGACTTTCAGAGAAGACATAATATACATTCTCCTTAAAGTTTTCCAAAAAAATAGTAGAGGAGGGAATACTCCCAAACTCATTCTTTGAAGCCAGCATCACCCTAATACCAAAACCAGGCAAAGAACCCACCAAAAAAGAAAATTACAGACCAATATCCCTGATGAACGTAGGTGCAAAAATACACAACAAAATATTAGCAAACCGAATTCAAAAATACATCAAGGATCATACACCATGACCAAGTGAGATTCATCTAGGGATGCAAGGATGGTACAACATGTGAAAATCCATCAACATCATCCACCACATAAACAAAAAGGACAAAAATCACATGATCATCTCCATAGACTCTGAAAAAGCATTTGACAAATTTCAACATCCTTTCAAGATAAAAACTCTCAACAAAATGGGTACAGAGGGCATGTATCTCAGCATAATAAAGGCCATATATGGCCTAAGATCTGGAACAAGATAGGGACGCCCACTCTCCCCACTGTTATTCAACATAGTACTGGAGGTCCTAGCCACGGCAATTAGACAAAACAAGGAAATACAAGGAATCCAGATTGATAAAGAAGTCAAACTGTCACTATTTGCAGATGACATGATATTGTACATAAAAAACCCTAAAGACTTGACTCCAAAACTACTAGAACTAATACTGTAATTCAGCAAAGTTGCAGGATACAAAATTAATACACAGAAATCTGTGGCTTTCCTATGCACTAACAATGAACTAATAGAAAGTGAAATCAGGAAAAGAATTCCATTCACAATTGCATCAAAAAGAATAAAATACCTAGGAATAAACCTAACCAAGATTGTGAAAGACCTATACCCTGAAAACTACAAGACACTCTTAAGAGAGATTAAGGAGGTCACTAACAAATGGAAACTCATCCCATGCTCTTGGCTAGGAAGAATTAATATTGTCAAAATGGCCATCCTGCCCAAAGCAATATACAGATTTGATGCAATCCCTATCAAATTACCAACAACTTTCTTCTGCAAACTGGAACAAATAGCTCAAAAATTCATAATGGAACCACCAAAGACCCCGAATAGCCAGAGCAATCCTGAGAAGGAAGAATAAAATGGGGGGATCTTGCTCCCCAACTTCAAGCTCTACTATAAAGCCATAGTAATCAAGACAATTTGGTACTGGCACAAGAACAGAGCCACAGACCAGTGGAACAGAATAGAGACTCCAGACATTAACCCAAACATATATGGTCAATTAATATATGATAAAGGATCCATGGACATACAATGGGGAAATGACAGCCTCTTCAACAGTTGGTGTTGGCAAAACTGAACAGCTATATGTAAGAGAATGAAACTGGATCACTGTCTAACCCCATACACAAAAGTAAATTCGAAATGGATCAAAGACCTGAATGTAAGTCATGAAACCATGAACCTCTTAGAAAAAAACATAGGCAAAAATCTCTTGGACATAAACATGAGCGACTTCTTCATGAGCATATCTCCCCGGGCAAGGAAAACAAAAGCAGAAATGAACAAGTGGGACTACATCAAGCTGAAAAGCTTCTGTACAGCAAAGGACACCACCAGTAAAACAAAAAGGCATCCTATAGTATGGGAGAATATATTCATAAATGACAGATCCGATAAAGGGTTCACATCAAAAATATACAAAGAGGTCACACACCTCAACAAACAAAAAGCAAATAAGCCAATAAAAAATGGGCAGAGGAGCTGAATAGACAGTTCTCCAAAGAAGAAATTCAGATGGGCAACAGACACATGAAAAGATGCTCCACATTGCTTGTCATCAGAGAAATGCAAATTAAAACCACAATGAGATATCACCTCACACCAGTAAGGATCGCCACCATCCAAAAGATAAACAACAACAAATGTTGCCAAGGTTGTGGAGGAAGGGGAACCCTCCTACACTGCTGGTGGGAATGTAAATTAGTTCAGCCATTGTGGAAAGCGGTATGGAGGTTCCTCAAAAAGCTCAAAATAGAAATACCATTTGACCCCGGAATTCCACTTCTAGGAATTTACCCTAAGAATACAGCAGCCCAGTTTGAAAAAGACATATGCACCCCTATGTTTATCAGAGCACTATTTACAATAGCCAAGAAATGGAAGCAACCTGTGTCCATCAGTAGGTGAATGGATAAAGAAGAAGTGGTACATATACACAATGGAATATTATTCAGCCATAAGAAGAAAACAAAATCTATGATTTGCAAGAACACAAATGGGGCTAGAGGGTATTATGCTCAGTAAAATAAGCCAGGCAGAGAAAGACAAGTACCAAATGATTTCACTCATCTGTGGAGTATAAGAACAAGGAAAAAACTGCAGGAACAAAACAGCAGCAGAATCACAGAACCCAAGAATGGACTGACAGTTACCAAAGGGAAAGGGTCTGGGGAGGATGGGTGGGAAGGGAGGGAGAAGGGGTGGGGGGAAGAAAGGGGGCATTACGATTAGCATGTATAATTAGCACATGGAGGGCTGTGCAACACAGAGAGGACAAGTAGTGATTCTACAGCATCTTACTATGCTGATGGACAGTGACTGTAATGGGGTTTGTGGGGGGGACTTGGTGAAGGGGTGAGCCTAGTAAACATAATGTTCCTCGTGTAACTGTAGATTAATGATACAAAAAAAAATCTTAAAAAATAAAAATAACATTGAGATGCAATTATTAAAATAATACATGTTTATTAAAGATAGGAAAATTATTAAAATATTTAAAAAGTAATGAAGTATTTTTTAAAGTAAAATTAAAAAAAATTTTTTTTGTATTTTTACATGGATTCAAATTCTAAAGATATAAAAGGACACTAAATATTCTCCTTCCCACTTCCTGTTCCCCCTGCCATGTTGATCCTTCTGGGAAGCATCCAGTTTTATCAGTTTCTTATATATTTAAGTATTTAGGCACATATATTCCTCATTATCACTTCCCCCCAAATGGTAGTTTAATAGACATACTTACTGACAGACACACTATTCTGTACTTTTTCAGTCTAACATTGTGTCTTGGAGATGGATGCAAATTGAGATCTTCCTGTTTTTTTCATGACTGCCCAGTGAGCAGTCGACTCTTAATTAGCAGGCCTTTCTCTAGTCTCTTCCAAGTCTGTCATTTTGTGTCAGATTTATTGTGCTTAAATGTCACTCCCTTGATCAAACATCTTGCTCAGACTGACCTGTGCTCCCTGCCTGCAGCCATGAGAAGCCCATGCGCGCTCCGTGTCTGACAGCGTGCCTGTCCCACTGTCCCTCTGTGCACTGGGCTCTGCTCATTTCTGCCTTTCCACTTGTTCCTCTCCAGTCTTCCTGTACTGCCCTGACCAAATTCTTTCTCCACGAAACTCCCAGCTCTCAGAACCAACACCAGGTTCACCACTCGCCCCCTGTGCTACTTCTCTACCTCAGGTACTGTCATGGACATGTTAACTCCTTTGGTATGCAAGGCTCTTATCCCACCAGACTGTAAAGTCTGTGCAGAACACTGACCACATTTCTGTGTCATTTGCTACTTCCTGCAGTGCTTTAAATCACCTCATTGAAAGGAAATTTCAATGTTTGTAAAATCTGCAAGGCCAAGAAACCTGGCTCTGTGTGCCAACTCACCCAGAATGGGGTAGGACAGGGCAAAGTCACTCTGCAGAGAACAAAGCTGAATCATCTTCCTCCTTCTAGAAAAACAGGCTTGAGGCTAAGTGCTTTTAGTGCTCATCAGAGCCTTGATGGAAGTGCCTAGAAGAGGTTGAAGGGAACAGGCTGAGCCTTCACGGGGATCACACACAACGTAGGGGCTGCTCCCTGATTAGTTGCTTTGGGTAACATAAGATTTTTACATTGAACAATACAAGTTCTACATTTAGAGAGCTAACTGAAATTATTTTTCCCTCTTTGGTCAATCTTATTGAAAGGGTAATGTAATAATATTAAAGAAAAGTTTAATAATATGACAATTTTACTTTTACATAACCCCTTCCAAACTTTGCCTACTTTCATGGATTTAAAAAAATACAGGACAGCTACAGTCAGAGTAAACATACCATTTTGCAAATAAGTGGAAATCTTGGATGGAACAGAGAATAAATATTCCATGGAGGCGTCTTTCTCACCTAGACCTTCCAGCCCCTCTCATCTTGATTTTCTCCCTCTCTTGGTTTTGGCATGACTTGCCAGAGGGCAATTTCTTTTCTCCCTTTTCTGTTCTCAGTGTTTCTTAGAAAGATAAATATGAATCACCACCATGTGTTATCTTTCGTAAGCTGGAATGTGATGGAATGTGAACACTGGGAAAGCAGGTAGACCATTCATAAGAACATATTTACTGTCAGTTACCTCCTTTTAGGCAAGAGGGTCATCTCTGTCTCCCAAGAGTAGAAATAACTGAAACCTCAGATGAGTTTTTAATCTAGTCATTTCACCCACCACACTTCACATGTCATTTACTATTTCCCTGTTCATCATTCACTTATCACCTCCTACCCTTCCTGTCCTATCTACATGCACTTTCTCATGTGAATACTCTCCACTCTAGCCTGCTGGACTACACATAGCCTCCTATGTCCTGCACATCCCTTTGTGCCATCATTACCATGTCTGGGGAAGCAGCAAGAAAGTGTGGTTAGAACCTTAGATGATCTAGATTCAAACTCCACCTGCACCACTTGTTCACTCTGCAAATCACCAGTAAAGTGGGAACTGTAACAGTACCTACCTCATAGGTTGCTGGGAGGAGCAAATGAGTTAACACTTGCAAAACACTAGAAAAGAACCTGGAACATAAGAACTGAAGAAATATAAGCTACTATCTGCATTTCTTCTAATCTTCACAGACCAAACAACATCCTACCTCCTAACCTAGAATCTCTCAGTGGTCTTGCCACAATGATTGCTCTACTCTAAAAGTATGACAAGTTTGATACTTAATTTACCAAGTAACACATTGAGACAGCTTCAGAATAGAAAGAAACACAGTATCTAAGTTCAAATCTTGACATTGCCATTTACTGTGGGTCTTGATGGAATTACTTGAGTTTTAGTTTTGTCTTCTGTAAAATGGATATTATAATATGTTAACAGTCATTGTGAGGGCTAAAAAAGGTAATGCTTAAGTATCTCATGCTGATCCTGATTTGTGGTGCATCCTCAATAAATATGCATGGTCTTTTTAAAAATATTATTTAGAGTTTTGTTTTCCAGACTGTAAAAATGAGTCACTGTAGAAAATGTAGATAACATAGCAGTGTAAAGAAAAGAAAATTAAAACAACCCCATACACTTTTTCCTGGAGACATTTCCCCAACCAGTAACTCCTACCTTGGAAACTAAAACACAGCTGGGTATACTATTACCTTTAGTCTTTTTCTGTGTGTGTGTGCAAATACGCATATTTTAAAAAGAAAGGAATTCCATTACACCAATTTTGCAATCTGCTTTACTTCTCATAGACATTGCCCTCTCTTATTTAATATTCTTCAAAATCATGGTTTTCATGAGTTACATAGTATCCCATGTACATGTATATTTAATTTATTTAACCATAACCCTATTGTTAGTCATTTAGGTTGTACTCAGATTTTGGCTAGTCTAAAGAATGCTGATTCAAATATCTTTGTATATGAATTTTGTAACTACCTTTGACTACTTTGTTAAGATAAATTCTCCTAGGAATAGAAATATTGGGTCAAAGAAAACACATTAAAGGATTCTGATACATATTGACAACTTCTGTCTCCTCCAAAGGTTGTATAAATTACAGTCCTATCAACAGTGACTAAGGGTATCCCTCACATCTTACCCCTGCCAATGCTCTGTTGTGTTGTTATTTAAGTTTTTGTTTGCTTTATCTGTTATCTTTCAACCAGATTATAATCTCTTTGAGCAGCGCTGTCAGCATTTGCGTCTTTATATCCGCCACAGAACTTTGCTTGGTGTCATTTATACAGTAGACTATAAACATTTGCCAAATTAATGAATTTATCTTTACTTCTATCCTTCCAGGGTTAAAAGCTGGAGAAGGTACTTGAACCATCACTTTTAAATTGGTCAGACTGAGCAAAAATGACGTTTTTATATTTGTCCTTGGTCTTCCACTGAGGTAAACTGAGTAGACAAGTATTAAATCACAGGTGATTGGCTCATGTTCAGAGGACCTGGATGAGGCAGTGTCCAAGAGAAAAAATGAGGTGTTTTTCAGGGTCAGCTCTGCAGTGTTTGAAACCGACATTCTGCACTGTTATCCATTCTTCCTTCATAACTGGGTGTGAAGAGGGGAGGCATCTGCTTTTACAACTCAGCCATTTAGCAGAATAAGTGGAATTTTCCAGATGGTTCTTGATGGCTATTGGCATAACTGTGGCGTTGCCCTCTGAGAGCCTCTAGGCTGCAGCCCTAAAGCCTAGACGCTGTTTCATCTGGCCAGATTGTGACATCTATGTGCTTTTCTTGGTACGGAGAGCCATGCAGGATTTCTAACTAGAAATGCCATTTTTATCTTCCTTTTACTAGCTCCCTACTAAATGTTTTGAGCAATGAGGCTAAAGTGAGGAAAGTGTTTCTTACTCTCCCTTTTCCCTCCCAACACACACACACACACACACACACACACACACACACATAAAGCTCTCAAATACAGCAGCCCACATGATTCCCTGGCACTGGGCACCTTTCTGAATGCCAGAGTCTGGGGGTTATCTTCTGGGAGTAACACACAACTTTAGAATATTTTTGAATCTATATACTCACTAAGATGAATTGATACTTTCTCTTCTCTGCCTCCAGAGCCCTCTCCTGTGATAATTCTGTTTCCAGGTAAAAACTTGGAGTGTGAAAGTTTGCTATGGATTTGGAGACTGAATCCATTATAGTGTTACAATTTCACCTGCTGCTTGTGAATTGAACACCAATTTTACAATATCCAGTAAACAGTTGCCCCAGGAAGCAGGTGGTATAAACCAAAGGGGTAATTCTGGATTGATGCACATTCTCATGGGCAGAGAGGTCGTTTGCCTGACCATAATGGGCCAGTTTGCCTCTCTATTCCCTGTAGCTGTCAGAGGTTATCTTTTAAAGCCTCCTTTCCTTACAGCCAGTTTCTTTAAATTACAATTTGAAGATTTCTCTGAGAATTATCACTGTGGCAGTTATGGTGAATCAGCCTGCCAACTTCTGGCATGCAAAGGTTGGAAAATGTGAAACTATTTCCCAGACTCCCTTGCTGGGAGTGAAGGGCCCCCACCCATAAGATGGTGAACTTCCTGCTTCTCTTCCAGGTCCTCAGTTCCCGCCGGTGCCACCTGGAGCCCAATCACCCCTCGCCCCCCTAATCCCAGCACCTAGCCAATAGCCACCAGCCCCGTAGAAGTGACACCTCAATCAGCTCAGGCTCCTTCCTATATAACCCAGCACCTTTCCCTAATAAAGCGGAATTCTCCGGTGAATTGCTGCTGTGTGTCGCTCCCTTCCTTTCATTGGTGCTGAAACCCGGGAGATGGGACACCCCAACTGGGCCCCGTCTTCCCCCTGACATCAGCAGCAGCTTGCCCTCGTCCTCTTTTTCTGGCGCTGGCTCATCACACTCACCACTCCTCTCTGGCCTTTGGGTAAGTTTTCCCCAGGGTGGGCCGCTCTTCCTGAGCTATCGCAGCGCTATTGACCGTGATCGTCTGGCAAGGCCCTGAAGCTCGGGGACGAGGGGGAACTCTCCCTGCCTCAGGCCTTCACGGCTGCGGCGGACCCTCAGGCCCCTCCTCCAACAGCCATAAACGAGGTGACTCCTTTGCGGATGAGAACACTCCCTTTCCCCCCCACCCTCCTTCCGTTCCTTCCAACGAAAATTACTAGTACTAGGTTCCTCGTGACTCTGACACTCTGCCTTCTTAGAGAAGTCTGGGTGACGACCCACACTTCCTAAGATATTCCGACTCGTATACGAGTTTCCTCAGACCACCAAGGATCACTGGGGACGCCCTTTGTCTCCTTGTGGTCTGTTCCCAGTCCGAGGATCTCTGTTCGTCTTCCCCTGTTTGTCTCCTTCTCTGTCCTTTAGCCATGGGAGCCTCCTCATCCCTCCCTGAAAGTTCACCTCTTGAATGCCTGCTCAAGTATCTAGCCACCCTCTCCCTGACACCTGATATAAAACCAAAACTTCTCCGCAAATACTGCTCCCAAGATTGGCCGACATACCTCCTAGACAATAACAACCAATGGCTCGCAGGGGGAACTCTTAATCCTAACATCACTCGCGATCTCTTTAACTAAACTGGAAGGAGATTCCTTATACCGAAGCTTTCCACCTCCTCCTCCCGCCTCCCTCGCCGCCGCCGCCTCCTCCTCCCCCCACCTCCCCCCAAGTTCTCCTAGCCTGCAAGCCATCTCTCCCCCGCAGAAGCCTCCCGTTCACTCCCTTCCCCCTCCTCTCCTACAACAGCCCCTCCCCCTTCCTCCACCACCATCTCCTCCCCCACCTCACACCCCCCTGCAGATCAAGCCTGAGCCTTTCAGCCCCCCTCTAAGTCCCAGGAGCCTCCTCCGTCTTTGCCCCCATCACCTGTTTCTCCCCCACAGACTGAGCCAGAACCCTTCAGTCCCCCACCACCGTGGGTCTCCGCTCTCGAGATATCTTTGCCTGCTGCTTAATAGCAGGTCTGAAAAATGCAGCTTGTAAAGTAGTCAATTTTCAAAAGCTCCAAGACATAATTCAAAGGAGGGAGGAAGCTCCCTCCGAGTTCTTAGACAGACTCACTCAAGCCCTATTACAGTATACCAGCCTGGACCCAGAAACGCCTGATGGAAGACATGTCCTTATGACATACTTCCTAGCTCAGAGCTACCCCAACATTAAAGCTAAACTCAAAAAGTTAGAACAGGGCCCCGCTACCCCGCAGACTGAGATCCTAACAGTAGCCTCTAAAGTCTTCCATAACGGGGAGGAGGAGAAAGAACGCTGTAGACAAAAGGCTGATCAGGCCAATTTCCAAATGTTGGCCCAGCTGATAAAACCACAACCTGGGCGCCCTTCTACAAACAAGCCCCCCCCAGGAGCTTGTTTCAAGTGCGGACAAGAAGGACATTGGTCAAGGGTGTGCCCCTCCCCCAGATCTCCTACCACCCCATGCCCCAGATGCCACAAAAAGGGCCACTGGGGGTCTGATTGCCCAGCCACCCGAAGGGGAGGCTGGACGAACAACCCCCATCCTAAGCCCTCCGTAGTGGGGCTGGCAGAAGAAGATTGACGGGGCCCGGGGGCTTCTCGCCCGACCATTTCCATCACCAAACAGGAGCCCAGGGTTACTCTAATAGTAGACGGTCGCCCCATCTCCTTCCTCCTAGATACAGGAGCCACCTTCTCAGTCTTGCGAGAATACCGGGGCCCTACCAAGCCTGCCATTACTCCTGTAGTCGGGGTAGGAGGTAAACAGATTTTCCCATTAAACCCCCCCCCTTTTATGCACAATCCAAGATAATCCCATACCTTTCTCCCATTCCTTCCTGGTTATGCCCCAGTGTCCCATCCCTTTACTAGGACGGGACATCCTTTCTCTCCATGTTTCCATAACTATATCCACTCCCACAGCCCCCAGTACTCCCTTTCTAATGGCCCTCATAGCCGACGACCCCCCTCTACCCAATGAAAGCTCCAGTTCCGTCCTCATACACCCTGTAAATCCCAAAGTTTGGGATATTACAAGCCCCTCCGTGGCTCTATGTCCTCCTGCCTCTATCAAATTACGTGACTCCTCTCAGTATATCTGTCAGGCCCAATACCCCCTAACCACTTCAGCCCTCATAGGCCTCCAACCCATCATTCAAGATCTTTTAAACAAAAAGTACTTCAGACCCACTCACTCCCCATTTAATACCCCCATATTAGCTGTTAAAAAAACCAACAGATCTTTCCGCCTTAGTTCCAAATCCATACACCCTTTTATCGTGGATCCCTGCCTCGGCCTCCCACTTCTCAGTCCTAGATCTCAAGGATGCAATTTTTTCTATCCCTCTGGACCTCCCAAGATTTTTTACAGAAAATGGCTCCTCTCTGACCTGCCCGTTCCCAAAACCAAGACAGAAATCCTTTCCTTTCTAGGCCTGGCTAGGTATTTTAGAGTGTGGATCCCTAACTTCTCCCTGTCGGCAAAACCCCTATACGACCTCAGCAAGGGCCCCCCTGAAGAACCATTATCCTCCTCACCCCGACACTCCTTCATTAAGCTCCATCAAGCCCTTGTTGAAGCCCCAGCTCTTCATCTTCCTGATTTGTCAAAGCCCTTCTCATTGTACATTCATGAGAGGTCCAGTCAAGCTCCAGGAGTCCTAGACCAACATTATGGCCCATCCTTTGCCCCAGTAGCTTATCTTTCCAAGCAATTAGACCCCACAGTTCGGGGATGGGCCCCCTACCTATGGGCATTAGCCGCTGGACAGTTCTTGCAGAAGGAAGCTCATAAACTGACATTCGGGGTGCCCCTTACCATTCTGTCCCCACATCACCTAAAGGATCTCTTAACCTACAAAAGTTTACAGACTCTCCCTCCAGACTCCTGACCTTACTGTCCTCTTTCCTCCAAAATCCCATTCACCCCCTTTGCCATCCATACTGGAATCATGACTTTTTCCTCCTTTACTGCTCCCTCGCTCTCTCTCGCTTTTTTTCCTCATTCCTATTGTCTTCCCCACCACCCCAGCCTCCTTTGTATGGCGATTCAAAGTCAGACAGACTTACACACAGCATCAAACAAAAATTACTGCCCTCATTGCCACATCAGACTGCCCTCTGAAAGGCTGCTCCGAGCCTTTATACCTCTACTTTCCTCCCTCCACCGAAGTGTTCACTAGCAGCTACCTTTATTCTCCCTACCTCTGCTTCCTCTATGACCAAAAACAAGCCTGTTGCAGGCGATGGCCAGACACCTACAGGGGATGTCCCTACTGGTCTTGCGCCATTCACTACATGGGTAACTCCTGGTACCCACAGTATTACTCCTCCAACCCATTCTCTTCAATACTAACAAACCCCTTCCTTACCTAGCTTTGGCCCATTGCAGGCCCTATAATAATAATTCTCCTCGCCTGTCTCTTCTTGCCTTGTAAAGTTTTTCAAATCCCAAGTTGGTAAAATCTCTAATCAAACTTTCAACCAGCTTTCACTCAGGAACTACCAGCTTTTAGCCACAGAAGATCCCTCACCCTCACGTAACCTCCTCACCACACGCTGAGATGGACCCCTCTCTCCGCTGGAAACTGTTCCTGGAAACAATGGCCGCAGACGCCTGGCTTCTGGCACCCGTATCCTCTTGGCACCATTAGAATCAACAAGTCCTCGATCTATGGTTACAGGGAACCTTCATTGATTTCCAACCTGAAGAAGTCCACATCTACTCATCCTTACTGTGCGGAGTCCTATCAACCCTTTCCTCCCAGTCCTCAAGCCCTCACTCCCTTCTCCGCCCCCATTCAGCAGGAAGCAGTCAGAGAGAAAGCAACGTCCACAACCCCATAGAGGAGAAAGAGGGGAATGAAGGGCCCCCACCCATAAGATGGTGGACTTCCTGCTTCTCTTCCAGGTCCTTGGTTCCTGCCGGCGCCACCTGAAGCCCAATCACCCCTCGCCCCCGTAATCCCAGCACCTAGCCAATAGCCACCAGCCCTGTAGAAGTGACACCTATATCAGCTCATGCTCCTTCCTATATAACCCAGCACCTTTCCCTAATAAAGCAGAATTCTCCGGTGAATTGCTGCTGTGTGTTGCTCCCTTCCTTTCAGGGAGGACTTTGATGTGATTAAGGTTCTGCTAATTAGAGGCACTTCCTTGAGATTTGGACCTGGTTCCCAGGTCCTTTGTGGAAACAGGAGAGAAATGGCTGTTATTTGCTAGTGTGGCCTGTACTGAGTTGTGTGGTTCTGGAGCTACGAGCTGTAGGAATGGTTTACTAGTTCAGCAAGAGCCAGGTCCGAGCCAGCAGCTCCCTTATGGCATGGACTTCAGTCATCTCTAGAGTCCGTTTCTTTAGCTAACCAACTGCCCTCCTCTAGTTAGTGATACTAAATCCTTCTCTTCGCTGCAAAGCTAGTTGTCTTACCTTGTTCATTTGCTGGTTGAGACAAAATGACTAGAATCTTAACTTTAACCTTGATCTCAGATTCCTTTCCCCCAAAACTAGTTTTAGACTATCCTGTTCACTTTTTTGTTTTTATGTGTGATTGATAGATTACCTTATATTGAACTTTACCCCAGAATTATGTTGGTGTCTAGTCATAAAAACTACTTCCATCTTCATTGATCTATTTAATTATTGATAATTATTGACATATGAATTGGCACATGAATAAGCATGTAACATGTAAAACATATATCCTGATGGTCTAATAGTCACAGAAAGGGCTGAAACATTTTGCTATTTATCAAAACATCAGTAACTGGTACTTCCTTTTCAACGAAAAGGCAGCAGTATCCCATTATGTAAGTCATGCTAGCCTGTATTTCCTGACATCTCGTGACTACTCAATGTTAATGTGGTGTTAACTGAGGTGTCACTATAGACTCTTTTCTGATTGTCTTCTGGACTTATTTTTACCCTAGAGTTTGCTGAAACTCTGCTATGAAAAATGGATTCAGACATTTCAGGCATTCTGAGTGCCAGATGGAGAGGCACTGATTTAACTGGGCAAGACTGTGCTCAGTAATTCTAAAATTAGGATATATTCCTCAAACGCCTTCTCTCAGCCCTTAAGAGTTTTGGCCCCTTGGCTAGATACAGCCACAAGGGCAGAGCAACTAAAGAAGTCAGACTCTGAGCCTTGGTGGAGAGTGCATTTCCATTCTGCCGGTTCTGTGCAAAGAGCTCACGGCGAACTCACTGCCCAACAGCACACAGGCTCCTCATGAAGTGAAGCAGGGAGCACCCACTTCGGAAGAAGTAACAAACATTCTGTCTCAGATTACGAACTGAAAGAGGAATTTGTTTATTGAGGGAAAAAGGATGCAAGCAATATAAAAATCAGAAGCTTATCTGGCTTTGGCTTTTCTTTATGTTTGTCTAATGGGGGTTTGACTTTATTTGTACATATTCTAGGGTCCTCATCAGCTCAAGAAGTCGTTATACAGGGGGAAGCTGTGGGGCAGATCCTTAAGTGACCCTTTGGGAGAACTCTTATCAGGGAGGGAGTACTGTTCAATGCTGCCTACTTCTTTCCCTTCTGCTTCATGTGTAGTACAAAATAGTCATTGCACGCAATGGTGAGCCCAGCAATTAGTGAAAAGAAGCTCTGGAAGCCCACTCTGCCATCTCGGCATTGGTCCAGGTCCTTCATTATTTTGTCCACCGCTAGAGGGTCTTTTTGATTCTAAAAAGAAATAAAGAACAAATACAAAAAATATCAGTCAATGGCTGCAACGATGAACTTCTCTGATAAGTACTGATAACCACCCAACTATTTGAACTCTTATTTTAGGTCATAAGTAACCTTTGGAGGTCATCTCAATGTATTTTTCTGCCTTGAAGGAAAATTTCAGTAAATTCACATTTGTTCTAAGCTAGAAAAGATGTTTCCATGGTATTCTTTCATATAACTATAGGGAACCTTAGAAACTGCCTACTTCTAGAAAGAGGAGATTCAGGGCCAAAGAGGCTGGACCCAGACCTGTGAATTCTCAGTCCACTGCTCTTGCCACTTAGAACCCAGTATGGCCTTCTGACCTGCTCTGCTTCCAGTTCAACTGTTTCCTAAGTTCTTAAAATCCCAAGATTCTGCCTAAGAACACCCTAAACTCCCCATTTTGTAATTTAAACTTACAGTTTAAAAAAAAATGTTTATTCAAATGTTACTGATAGCATGGCCAGATCTTTTATAAAAAGGAAACTCCTTATGGAAATGCCTCCTAAGATTATTTAGGGAGTAAGTTTCAAATCATTCCTTTTCCTGATGATGGTTAGAAGTGGGAAAGTGTGGCTTCTCCATAGGATCAACTAGGGAGGGAAATATGACCCTTTAGAAGTGTTCAAGGGTTCAATGAATTCCATTGATTGTATACATGAGTGAGGGAACTGACACTCTGTGGTCACAAGTGTTCTAGTTGTTTACAACTGCACTCAGAAATCCCTCAAGGTAAAGGCAGTAGCATTTCCTACACGAGGACTGCAAAGTCCTATCCTAAGCAATCAACTAAAACCTACTCTGCAGCTGCCTCCACTTTTGGTGAGTTTCAGTTAATTCTGGCTTCACCCATAGCTTCCTGGCTGTGGTCAGGAGTGAAATTTAGATGACATAAGGGGTCAACTTTAGAAACAAAATGTTCTGTCAAAGCAGAGTGTGGGTGTGCCTGGAATAAATGCCACACTATGTGTGGTGCTCTGTGCTACAGCACACTCTACATCTCTCATGCCAGAGCTTCTAGGGAGGAAGGGTCTGTGTCTCACATGATGTTCATCCTGGCCTCTAACTTAATGCAACAGCGTAATTGACTGTATTTAGTGTAACGAGGACGACTTTTTGTTGGAGTGATAGGTAGGTTTACAATGAGCTTGTTTTGTCTTGCATTTTATGTTTGTCTGGAAGGATCTGCAATAGTGAAAATGACCTTGGGGACACCCACGTGGAGCTCTTTCATTCACATTGGAGGGCACTGAGGCCCAGAAAGCTGAAGCAGCCTGCCCAGCAGCAGGGCGGAGCCACAGTTAACTTGTGGCCTGTGATTGTATCACAGGACTATATAAAAGCAGAGCAAAGGCATATTCTAACTCACCTTGGCATAGCACTGCGGTAACTGTGGATCTGAGGTCACAGTTAGGCTGTTTCTGTCGATTTAACCGAGACTGATGATATGTAAATCATAGTGTAGTATAAAACCCCATGTTTACTGAGTCAGGGTCAGGGGCTTAACGAATGTGCTATCTACACCAGGCAGATGACAAGATGCCTTTACCATCATCTCCCTTTACCTGTGAGAGGCCAAGACATTATTCCACACCAAGCACAGTGATAATCCTTTCACGTGACTACAGTTGTGGCAGGGAAAGATGGACTTGCATTTCAATCTAACATCTTGTCCAGCAATGTTTCACCTTCAGTTAAATACAACAACCATCTCCTGAGGGGCTACGATGTAAAAGAACAACTGTGCCTGTGGCCTAATGTCTGGGTGATGTGTTGGAGCTGATGGCAGAGTCCTCCTCTAGTCTTCATGGATTCCTCAGTCTGTCAAAGGTGAGGCATAAACTCAAGCTGTGTTCCTGTGTTCTCACAGCATTTTCAATGTGAAAAGCAGTTATTTCTGGAGTACTGCCTGGCTCTCACTCAACAGATGCCTGACACCATTCCTTTACAGATTGGAGTAGGAAAATATTTTTTTAAAGCCTTTTTCTGAAGGGATTTAAAAAGGGAGATTCAAGTTGCTCAAAGTGGATGTGGACAGAATGTGACCTGACGTGGCCCTTCTCTGGTTGATGACTCTGTGACTCTGTGGTGAAAGGCCTTTTTCCCACAACTCTCAATGGATGCAGATGACTCTAAATGGAATCTAACACCTTGTCTTGTGATTATCTGTAGTTTTATCTCACCTCCAAACTGTAAACTCCTTGACAGCAGGGGCTACATCTTCTCTACCTTCTGCTTCCCTTGCAGTACCTTACAAATAGCAGGCACTCAATGTTTAATAAATAAACGAAGACACCTTCCCAGTAGTGACCTCCACAGGGAAAGGATGGAAAGAGGAAGGGAAAACAGCCAAGACCTAGGAGCATTGTTTTTTTTTTTTTATGTCTTTTTTTCTGAGCTTTCAGTACTTACTTCCAAAAATCCAGGGAACTCCTTTTCCATGAGTACTCTCAGGTCCTCCTTTGTTAAGTAACCTTTCTCCCCAGCAAATTTGTGAAATGTGAACATCATGGTTTCCATGGCGTGTTCCATCTGAGATGGCATTTTGGTGAGGTCTGCTGAAACCTTTTAAAGGATGTAAAGAAACAGACTTTCCTTTAACTTTTGAGCCACATGGATCGCCAGTTCTTTGTGGATAACTGGAAGGAAGATGATTAGATCATGCATTTTATCCTTTCCTGCTCTAAAATTCAATAAACCTAAGGACTAATTCACCCCAGGTTTTGGATCTCCTGCTGATGGGAATGGGCACCTAAGTGATCTGAATGTGAGGGATTTGTCTACTTGCCTGCTAACTGTCTACAGCACCTACTGAGGAACAAAAACTCCAATCATTTGGAAAAGCAACAGCAGTGTCCCCCTTTTTAACTGACAAAGCACCTACTGAAAGAAACATAATTTCTCTTGGCACTCATAAATGGGACTCTCAGATATGGCTGAATCACACCCAGTTAATATGAAAACTTAAACCTCCAACCTTAACTAGGCAACCTGGTTCAGTCTAATTCTAAGGTTTAGAAGTCTGCTTACAAGTGTATTTTGTCTGTTGGGTATGTATTCTTTACTAAAGTTCTGAACTTTTTATTGATTACAATAAAGACATTTGCATCTTTGGTAGTAAAATGCAGTTGCCCTACCTTAGTGAAAGATACCCAAAGCTCATTATCTAGTTTCTTGAAAAGAAACAAGAGTATATCCTAATTCCCTTAGGGACCTGATATATTTTTGGCAGCAAGGACAGAAGAGCCACTCTCCAGTCTGGGGTGCAGCAGCACAGCAAGAGCTTTTCATCAGGAAGAGCATACACGAAGGCAAGGAGACACATCAGAGCACTATATTCAGGTGTGATGATCTGGGGACTCATGTCTCATAAAGACCCATGCTTGGGACTTAACAGGAGGTCATGGATTTTGGTTTAATTGGAAGGAATGCTTTGGCCAGAACACAGTAACTTTGACTAACATCACCTAAAATCACTTCTGGATAGAAGACAGGTGAACTTAAAATGAAGACTGTAATATACCACTCGAAGAAAAAAAAAAGCACAATAGGTTTTGAGCAAAGGTTGTTTGAAGGAGAGACTGGCACCATGCCCTGCTGGACAGTACCAACAGGAACCAGGGACATGGTTTTGGTCTGGTTCTTGCTGCTGATAGATCCATATTCAACACAGATTCCTAAGTGCTATCTCTTACAGAGGAGAAGGTGGAGTAAGCTGGTGACCACGAAAATTGAGCAATTACACTTAAGAATCATAAATTCCATCCCGAGTCCCCAGAAAAGTACAGGAATCAACATGCCAAAGAATATGCTACTCTAGAGAATGCTATAAACCAAAATCTGGAAGGCAGTTCTCCTGGAGACAGCAGCAAATTAATGCGACGAATTCCACAGGACCACACCCTTTCCCCTCTCCTACAGATCTGGCTTGTCCTCATCCCCGATAAGGTTTCAGATGGCAGTGGGCTTAGAGTGATTGGTTCTGGAAGGCCAGCAATTTAAGAGAACAAAACTGAATGAGTCACCTATGACAGAAGGATGTGGGATCCCACTCCAATTCTGAAATAACTCACGTAAGGGGTCAGTGGGCAGAGGTTTAAAAATATCTGTGCCCAAGCTAAGAGTGGCAGGGCACTTCATGAGCAATTAATTCCCAAATCCCAGGAACTGGCACTGGCTGTAGGACACTTGGTTCACTGTCTTCACAAGGCAGAGCAGAAGGCAAGTACACAGCAAAGCCAGAGGAGAAGGAAAGGGAGTGCACCAAGGGAAGGACCCCTGAAGTAGGAGAGTGGGCTAGCTTAGCAACTTGTAAGACATAAAAGTCATACACTGAGGTGATCATGGCCACCCCTGAAGGTCTACTTAAAGGGCGTGAAGCCAGCCCTTCCTGAGTGAGTGCTCAGGGCACTGCGGTCCCACCCTCTTCCTGCCCACACTCATGAAGTCACCGAGCTTTGTGCTCTGGAGACACATCCCTGCCCTGCTGGCTCCCCACTCCTCCTCCACCTCACTGTTTTATTTAACAAATGGGTTGTGACTACAGCAGCCAGCTGATTCCCTATTTGTCTTGTAGACCTTCTGCAGTAAGAATGTAGAAGAAGGGCTAGCCAGGAGATTGAAGGTTGGGAAGGCAAAAACAGCTTTGAAAACCAGGAGAGATGACCTTGGTCTCATCAGTGACGCATGCTCTAGAGGGCCCTGGCCCAGGCTGTGAGCAAGTTATTCTGTTATGAAGGAGGGTGAAGCCAAAGGAAAAGGGGAGAAATGTGATTAAAATTGTTCTCGTGGCTAATGGATGAATCGTGTTGCTCTTCTCCTTGTGCAGTCCCCAAGTCAGCCTAGGCAAGGTTTGCCTGGGTGGGGCTGATTGCAGTACCAACGCCATGATTCTGGGTGGTTCTGGGCAATGGTGGGGCTGGGACCCAGATACCCTTCTGTTGGAGAGTCTGGGCCTGGGGCCGAGAGGCAGCAGTGCTTCCTCTGTGCCCTGACAGCTTACTTCTGCACCTGAACACTCAATCCATTGAAACATTTACCTGGCTCTCTACCTTAAAGTTCCTCTAGGTTAAGAACTGTGAATCATTTTGTTTTATTCATAAACCATTAATGCTAAATGAGTGAAATGAATCAAACAATCCCCATGGCAGAAGCTGAGGTGCAAGTTTGACTACCAGGTCTGGGCTGAAAACCTTGAGGCTCAGAGCTCAGTGGGGAGATGTGAGAGCCGGGCAGGGCTAGGTAATGGGCCTCAAAGGGGCTATGCATGAATGGAACAGTACAGTGCAAAGGAAAGCATGTTCCATAAGCAGCAGCAGAAGTATAGTCCTGCTAAACAGGTCTGGTCAGACCCTGACATGACTTCTCTGTTTCTCTTCTCACTCTTGCCATTTTCTCATGTTTTTTGGTTCATACCCGTCTATTCCGTGCTCCTCTAGCTCTGCCCTCAATACAAGAAAGGATTGTTTGTGGGCAATACAAGATCTAACTACCTCACTGTTCACTCACTTTTTAATCAATTTATTCTGGTATCTGTATATCCGCTGTATGTTTGCCTGGGCAACAGGCCTCAAGAATGGAGGCTCAGGAGTCCATAGTCTTTATGTATATAGTTTTGTCTATAGTAAAGAATTCTGAACTTGACAAATTTAGTCACAGTGGTGGGAATTCAACTTTTCCATTTTGGTTCTCCAACACTGAACACTGCTGCTTCTCAGCCCACTAGGCTGTGGGCTCCTTAAGAAGGGTCCCAGTAGCTAGGACCCTACCTCTTCATAGACAATGCTTAATGAATTGGTAAGAATGATATTGACAATAATATAAATTTCAATGTTCCTGGGAGTAGCAGGGAAGCTGTAGGCTTTCTTCAAAAAGTGTCTGCTTGTGACCCATTTCAAATGTTTGTTCTGGACCTATGTCCAGATCCATGCCCTAATTTGAAAAAGTACACTTGTGAAGAGCAAGAGGTCTGATTTACTTTGCTCATCTGTGTCTTGTCCATACCCTAATTTTCTTGTAGCCCACCAAGGAAATAATTGGCAGGATATCAGTAAAAACAAGTATCTGTTATTATAACAAAACTACAACTGTTATTTATAATGTGTTTGAGGTTTCTTTTGGGGATTTTGAAAAGAAAAAAAAATTTTTTTAACTGAACCCAGAAGGCATTCTTGAATTTGATCCCTATAGAAAATTTAGAAGAAATAAGTTGAGGCAATGGATCTGGATCCAGGCTGACTCTCCCACCTTTCCCCAAACAAAACTTGTCCACTAAAAAAGTGGGCAACAAAGGAAAAGTTCCAGATGCAATCCAATAGGAAGAAAGATCTCAGAAGTCTTTTCTACCCCAATGAGCACATCTATTTTTCCTTGAAGAGTTGTCAGGTATTAGTCTGAATTGGCAAACCAAAGCTACTGTGACAACTGCTATTAAATCCATTGATGAGTTGGGCTAAGAATCAAGGACCAGGAAGAGTGCTGAAAATTGTTAAAAATAAGTAAATTAGCTCTTTTTGCTTTTGATGTGAGATTCCTAAATTGTTGAGTCCTCAGGAAAATGAGCTTAAAAAAATACTAAAACTCTAGTACATTCTTCTCAGTATTCTGCCTGCTAATTTATACACTGTAATCCTGAACAGATCCCATTGTTTCCCTCAACTTTAAAAGACTGGACTGTGTCCAAGGGCATACCAAGTGGGTAGTGCTCTAAAAAAGTCACGTTTTTGGAACTGTCGTGGAAAGCAAGGAGGCACCCAGTCTCAGCTCTACCCAACCCAGTCTCAGGCTTGAGAGGGGGTCTCAAACCTGACCGCACTGGGGTGGCTGCTTGAGAGGCTGGTCAGAAGCCAGACATGGAAGGAAAAGGACCCATGTGATATTGTATGCAAAAAAAGCCAGGGAAGAGCATCACCTAGAAATCAGGGTGCTTTATATACCAAGTATACTCTCAAGAAAATTTGAAGAACTGAAATAAGAAACTCCAGATGGTGGATCAAGGACCACATTGAAGAAAGTAGCTTCTGGCGAACAAGAAAGGTACGTACCGTTCAGAAGAGATCATTAAACAGAAACTGCCCCAACCTCTGGTATTACCTTTTGCAATTGTGCTGCAACACACTGGAGGCAAAGATCACTAAGAGGGTGTTCGACTGAACCTTGCCTCACCTGAAGAGCAGAATATATAAATCCACTGCTGTAGGCTGAAACTCAAGCTGCAGGGGAAAAAAAAAAATCTGCCTCTACTGCAGAGCCTTTAACGGGAAAAGCTACCTCCCGGGCCGAGCGGACGCAGCGCGTGGGCAGGCTTACCTAGATATGCCACAGTGGATCTACCACAGCCCTGCCAATCTAATGGCTGCCCTCCCCACAGTTCACTCAAGAAAACCTCTCTTTCAGTTGCCAGCCAGTCTTGGTGTGACTCATTTCCTCTGGAAAAATGCCCTCTAAGAGGGTACAGTTTCCCCTTTTCTTAAGGGAGTGTTCTGCCGGAACCATCTGCAGAGGTATCCGGAACCATCAGAGCCACACCCACATGCTCTCACAGCTGAGTCATAGGCCTCCACTAGGAGAATCTGGGAGCCCTTTGTGCTAACCACACCCTGCAGATTGCTCCCGGCTCCCTTTGGGAGAGAAGGGCTGGGCTTAATATATTCCAGAGGCTGGCCTAGGGCTCTGCTCTGCCTGGCCTGTAGCTGCTCAGCTTTCCTCACCACCCCCGCCCAACTTGGCAGAATCCTGGTTTCAAGTACATGGAACCTGGCCGAGGCTGGAAGGTGCAGTGCCCAGGGCTGGAGAAAGCACCATTCCTTCGGCCAAGCTCAAGTTGTGACCGGGTGCCAACCGCACTTCTATCTGTTCCACTGCACTGGGCCAGGTTTATCTGGGTTGGAAAGTCACCAAGACAGCTCTACCTCTACCTCATTATAGTTCCAATTGTTTAAGATAGCAAGTAGGGAACACTTTCAATGGTGAAATCTCTTCATATAGTGCCCTCTCCCCCACTGCCCCTAGAAAAACTGCTTTATAAAGAAACTAAAAACCCCCTCTCCCCTCTCAGTGGTATGACCTTCCCGCCCAGCAAACAACAAAAAGCTTGACCTACAGCATCTGGGCGAAGGTCTGACGAGTATCCTTTAGAAAGGGAATCCGACCGCCAACTGCCAGCGGCTGCCCCACCCAACCTCCCCGGCCCTCCCGGAGCCCCCTGGGAGGGAGCTACGAATACTGGACAGAGGTCAACCTGCAGCCAGGAGCCTACGAAGAAACACGCTGGCCAGGCCAGGGGGCGACAAACGGGGCTTCGGCTGACTCGCGGGGCTAGTCGCAAAGTAGGAAAGTGGAGTAAAGAATGATAAACAGAAAGGGAGGAGAGCGAGCAGAGACCTCGGGGAAACAACACCCGGGTCCTGTAGTAAAGGACCCGTGTCCCCTCGTTCCGCCCGCTAGGATCTAAGGAGGGCGCTGCTGGCCTTGCCCATGTGTGGCTCAGAGCGCCCAGCAGCCGATATCCCCAGCCCAGCCTCCCTCCGCGGCCAGGACACCACGCCACGAAGCCAGGCCTGCCGCGCCGGAGCAGCCGATGCCGGGGTCTCCCTGAGCGCCGCGCCGGGGCCGGGGCTGCGGAACTCACCTTGGCCGGTGGCGTGACTGGGACGCTCGGCTGGGTGGGACGCGCAGCCAGGGAGGAGAGCTGGGCCGGCCGCGCGCCTTAGTACGTGGAGCGGGGAGCGGAGGCGGGAGGAGTCTGGGCGGGAATCGGGGCTCCGCTCACCCCACCCCTTCCCCTCCCTGCTCTTCCTGTGCCCCCTGCACACGCACTCCCTCCCTCCGCGTGCGCGTACACGCCCTTGTTTTGCTGTGCGGAGGCGCCTGATGCCTGGTCTCCACCCGCCGCCCGTTTTTGCATTATTGTAAACTTTTCTTACTACTCGAACGCAGTCGAATATTTCAGGACATCCCCACCCTCGGCCGTGCCATTTCTCTTGGGTTTGTTTTTCGAGAGTGAGGGAATGTGGAAGTCAAAAGATGCGGCCGTTCTGCGGGTGGGGCCCGCTGGCCCAGACCCAGACGTGAGCGGATTTCGTTACCTATGGGTCTAGAATTCTTTTCTAGATAACACTGCAGGGAGGGGCTCGTGGAGTCCTAAGAACCGCGAAGGGTTACACTCGGTTCTCAGAATAGGCCCAGGGGGTCAATGCAGACGCCTCTGCTGCCTGAGGGCCCTCCGTCCTCCGGCAGAACTGAGAGAATGAGTTCCCTGCCCGCGGCTGTCCCGCGGGGGAGGTGGAGGGAAGGTGCTGTGTGGCTGCTCAGTTTCACGGGCGTTACAAATCCTTTGTTGAACGAGGGATTTACTTCTTTCAGTGTGTCTGATTCACTTGATTGATAGTTGAACTTTAGTTATAGTTGATATTGTTAAAGCCTAAATTTCAGAGCCTCCTACTTTTTGTTTTGTAGTTGGCCCGTTTGAAGAAGCTCTTTGGAAGAAATTTCTGGAAAAAATTTGTGTTTCTTAGCGGATGCATATCTCCACTCCCTCCTGGGCCCAGTTTAACTGTGGTTGAATTAAATGCAGGCTACCGTCAGCTGTTGGAAAAGGGCCCAGTCTCAAGTGCTGGGTTTTCCTTTTTTCCCAGGGGAGGTCCTAGGAGGAGTGAGTGATCCCAAAGGAATGAGCATTCTCGGGAATCCTTTTAGCGCCACCATGTGACTAATCTAGGCTCTCTTGCCAGGAAAACCCAATTTGAATTTCACCTCTCCTGCTGGATTCCTGCAACCCTAGTGCTGACTGTTAAGGGGGCACTTTTTCCCAGGCCCCAGGTTACAGTCAAGAATGGAGAAAATCCTGGATCTCTTTCGCCCCAGGGAAGACGCAGCCGGTTTTGGAGTGAGAACACCTGAGTTTGTATATTCCTATTTACTTAATTTGATTCAAAAGCCTTAGGAACGCTTAGTGTATGTGGCAGGCCTTGCGGTTTCAGAGATTAAAGATTGAGTCCCTTCCCTCAAAGAACTTCAAGTCTTTTTTAGTGTTAGATAAACAAACAATTAAAATCCAGCGTGCTCCGTGCTAGAGGACCCTGCCAGACCCTGAGAATGGTGAGGAGGACTTCCCACCCCCACTTCCCCTTGGAGTGGTCACAGAACAATTCCTGGGGGAGGCAACATTTGGTAAGCATTTACAAATTAACTATGACACTTATTGTTACTTTTAAATCTGATAGAAAAAAGGTTATATTCTTGTAGGTTTGGAAAATATTAGAAACGTATAGAAAAGAAAATACAATTATTTATAAACTCATAAACCAAAGATAAAACACTTTCATGTCTTCCCTTATACTCTTTTTATGCATACATAATATATATTTTTTGGGATGGGGGTGTTAAATTGAACCCAGAAGGCATTCTTGAATTTGATTCCTAAAGAAAATTCAGAAAAAATCAGTTGAGGCAATGGATCTGGGTCCAAGCCGGCTCTCCCACCTTTACCCAAACATAAAACTTGCCTACTAAAAAAGTGCACAACAAAGGAAAAGTTCCAGATGCAATCCAATAGGAAGAAAGAACTCAGAAGCCTTCTCTACCCCAATGAGCACATACATTTTTCCTTGAATAGTTGTCAGACATTAGCCTGAATTGGCAAACTATAGCTATTGTGACAACTGCTATTAAATCCACTGGTGGGTTGTGCTAGAAATCAAGGACTAAGAACTGCTGTGAATTGTTAAAAATAATTCATTCTTTTTGCTTTTGGTGTAAGATTTCTAAATTGTGATCACACTAATTATAAAATTAAATATTAAATTTTTATCCCATAATGCTTTATTTTCTGTCATTAAATATCCAGAGCATGAGGGTGTACATTCACTCACTCATTCATAAAGAAATTATTCAGCTGCACTGTAGCTTCTCTACTGTCTTCTCCAACCTGACTGTCAGGTTCTCAGGTCTTAGTGGCTGCAGCTCCACAAAAAGAAGGGACCTGGGTTTCTGAAACATTGTGCTGAGTACTGAGGAAACTGGTGAAAATTGTCAGTAGGATGGACACTATCCTTCTGTGGCTTTTTATGACTCTATGTACTGGTAAGTCCATAAAGCTCTAAGTACCTTCCATGCCCCAAATCTCTGTATCCCAGGCAGTTCTTCAATCAGAAAGCAGTTATGCTTTGTAAACGCCAGGCATACCATGGAGCTAACTCCATTTCCGTAGTGACAATGGATTGTACCAGTGACCAGCACCTGAGCCAGAGCTGCCCATCAAAGAAGGTGGAGTAATGGAGTGAAGGGAGATGTGCCAACAGGAGCAGACTGAATGGCCATCAAAGGAATGGCAACAGAGGGCCCAGACAGTATAGTCCTTGGAACAAAGAGAAGGCAGTGTTCAGGTTGTCCCCTGGACCTATGATACATTCCAGTGTACAGAATAGTAGAAGCAGGGAGCATTGTTCCCAGTGAAGCAATGTTGGGTATTTTCCCACTTCTCCCTGTGGAAACAAAACCTGTTACCCGTGGCTCTCAATTTTTGGGGGTCTGTGGCTGCAGCAAGAAGGGTGCACTATCTACCAGAAATGTCCGTTCTTCCCATCATAGTTTGGAGGTGTTGGTGGGCAATGGCTGCATAACCCCACCCTAGGGATTATGTTCCCAGTACCTTTTGCACCTAGGTGGGACTATGAGTGGGAACCCACAGAGTGGAACTAGAAGTGATATGTGTCACTTGCAGGCCAGGTTGGTTACGAGGTGACTTTTCCATGTTTTTTTCTCCACCTGCCAGATTCTGAGGCTCTAGGGGTAGAAGAGCCACAGTTGGAAGGAGCATGAGTCCCTGAATCACTGAGTGGAAGAAAACCAACTGCTGACCAAGAACATCCTTACTGGATGTGGGTGAGAAAGAATCCTGGAATTTGGGAGTTTATTTGCTACAGCATAATACTTAATGAATAGAACGGCATTCTTTTCAGTGCTAGTATTTTTAGAAGCATGCTCAAAAAAGATGAAGTTTCATGGTTGCATGTATAGGAATTAACATTATTATACTGATCACATTTCACATGTGGCACTGTTTGAGTAGATTTACTGCCCTGATCACTCACCCTCTCTTAGATACTCATGAGGCAAGGTTCTTGGAGGCAAATATATAGTGTCATTGTTTCTTCATGTGTATCAAGTTGTAACCTGTACCACTCAGAAACTATGTGTGGCATAGTTCAACATTCTGTCTACTCAGAGTTGTGTTAGTGATGTGAATCACAATTGTAGCAAAAGAAAACTTTATCCATAAGTTGCAGAGCCCTAGTGAGGAGTCACAATAGTCCCCCTTGCCACTTCAGTTGAAAGCCACCTTTTGCAGTTGCCTGGTCAGGACTTGTTGCCGGCTGTTGTGCCCAAAGTCGTGAATCCCAGAAGACCATCAAGGAGCCAACACTGATGCAAAAGCAAAGAGCCTTTATTCGAGCTAGCTCGAGCTCAATCTCTCATCTACACCAACACAGTGGCAAGATGCCAGAGAAAGAGAGCGAGTTTCAATACCACAAAGGTTTTATGGGGTTCTAAGGAAGTTGGTGGGGTGATAGGTCATGGCTCTGGTCAATTGGCAGGGTCTAAGGGTGGTGGGTGAGCTCTTGGCTGACTGGAGGGGAGAGAGACCAAGCTCCGATTGGGTGAAATAGGATCCAGGTCCCGATAGGCTGAGGTAGGATCCGGGTCCCAATTGGCTGAAATAGAATCTGGGAGCTTGCCCTTTCACTCCCCCCTTTCTCTGGATCCTAAGAAGGGACCCAATCATAGGTCAAATAAGGTTTTGCAGTTGTAAGGTGATAAAGGCTGATACTGTTGTCTTAGCACCATTAGCTGGACTGTATTAATTCTATCTTTAATTAAAGTTATCAGTTTATTGAGGATACATGGTCTAAAGGTAACAAGATTACTAGGGGCTTGTATTGAGCACGGAGGACTATCAGTTGGATGGCCCCCATGTGGTCTCTGACAATCTGGACACCAGCCCGTTGATGATACAGGGCCCAAGGGTTAGTAAAAGGAGTAGGATGGCAAGGGATCCTTGAATATTAAAGGTAATTTCCTGCCTTGATTTCTCTCTGGGACACTGGCGCCTTGTTTCGGGTGCACAACAAAAGACTGCATGCCCAGCCTCTAAGGTGGGCTGAGATATTGTCTATTTGCTAAAGAATCCTGCCTTTTACTATGCCATCTACAGCTGGGTCTGCATGCTAAGTCAGTTGCTCAGCTTGCAAAATTACCTAGTCAGATCTGAAGGAGGAAAGACAGCACATAGGCCTGGACCTTTTAGTATGCTAAAGTGAATCTTATACATGACTACAAATGATTAACATAATAAAACATGTGCTACTCTTCTTTATCTGGGGAACATTAACCGATCTCACTGAAGAATGATTCTAGAGCTTAATGTTCAACATAGTTTTAGTAGCAGGGGTTTCCAGCATGTAGTTACATTGCTCTGATTGCAAATATCCTGCCTTACTTTCTCCAGAGGCTCTCACCTTATTCTGTCTAAGCCTATGGTCCCTGTCTCATTCTCCCCTCTACAGATAGAGACCCTAGCTGCTGCTAGGGAAAAGGGGTGATGACCGCTCTGGATGCTTCGTGCTGAGAAGGGGGCACAGTAAAGGGTGCAGCTAGGTCTCCATCTCTGGTCAGTTGAGAGGGCCTCGGAAGGTTGGCGCTTCTATTCTGGGTTTCATTTCTATTACTATTTGCAGTTTTGTGGCTTCTAGGCAAGATAAAACAAATTGTGTTATTAGGTTAAGTAGCAACATCTGGAGTTGGATTTTCTATTCTGGAGGACAAACTTGAGAGGTTAAGAATGCATGGCTGAATATGAGAACTAGAAATATGAAGACTCTAATTGAGAATCATAGTCAGGTATTATGGGGAAACTAGAATTCTGGATATTAGGATTTAGTATAGATAAGACAGCATTATTGAAACAACACTTTTCTCTAAAATCACCCTTATTTTTATTAGAATTAGGCAGATTAAGAAAACAATTAACAGTTGGCGTGATTATTTGCATAAGTGCAGCAAGAAGAGCAATTGATTACATAGGCTCTTTTAAATGTGCTTTGCTGGAACTTTTTGTAAGGAATTTCAGATTGAACTTTTAAAGGCCTCTTGAGGCCAGACAGCCAAGCCAGACTTGCCATCAGGTTTTGCCTGCAGTACCTGTAGATTTGGGTGAATTCCTCTCTTCTCGAGGTCCCTGAGACATCTTGAGGTTCCTGAACCTGCCAGGAAGTGACCTTCCTTACTCACCTGGTAAGGCTGCTGGGAACCCTGTAAGCAAGGTACCAGGCCAGTTCTTCCAAGGGGCTTTGTTGGCTTTATAAAGTCAACCTTAGTTCCTTAAAGCTGTCCATATCTGAGTTTATGCACGTGTCTCTCAGGTATGACATTCCAGTCAAAGCCTTGGTAGTATAACCTGTGTTTTTAATTGGTCCTCTTACAAGGAATGCAGGTTCTTATTGAACTTATGCAAATAAACATACTGCCATGAAACATAAAAATAATCACTGAAAGTTTTAAAATTCTGGAGAGATCAAGTAGAGAGAAAGATAAATGTTTCTTTCTGCTTGTAAAGATAGTCATTTACTAAACTGTTGTCAGCTTAAGAAAAAGCTTAAAGCACTTTATCAGCAACATCTGAAACAAAAGTCACAAAACCATCTTCCTTAGTTCACTTAATCTTATGTAACCAATGCCTGTTCTGCTGAAATCTAGTTCTTTACTAGTAGTTTAGGAGTAATAAAACAGTGACTATAAATGACAAAAGACTTACAAATGACAATAGCTAAAGATCTGATGAGAGCTTACTATAAGACAGTTGACATAAGGAAATTTGGATATTTTTGTAACAAAACATTCAGTAAAAAAGTTTAGCATCATTCCCTTTGACAGTGCTTTCCAGGTAATTAAGCAGGTAAGTATATACCAGATAAATAAGCCAAATTAGTCAAATACTTTCTCCCATGAGAAAAAAATTCCTCTGACATGTTCCAGGGGCCCTCTGGAAAATATCAGAGTGAACTAGAGGTAAAAATACCTTTTTGAATTTGATTTTGGGAAGTTGTCAGAAGAAAGTTTATTTGGCACTTGCTTAAATAGTATTATAGGTTGCTTTGAAGCAATACTTATCCATTTAACCAGAATGACAAAATACCTCAAAGGCAAATAAAGAAGTTTACACAGTTGTTAGCAAACTTTAGCTTTTAGTCTTTTTAATATTAAGATGTCATTTCCTTAAATACTCAGACAACTCATTGAGACTTTAAGCATGAGAAACTTCTTTGATCAAACAATTAGAAAGCCTTTTGCAATCTTTCAACATGAAGAGCAGACTAACAGTTTAAGAAAACTTTGTCTTTTTAACTGAAAACAAAATTCTAATTTTGCTGTGTACTTGATACCAAGACTCATTTGCTTTAATTTTATATAGCATGACCATATTAAATTCTTCCAAAACTTTCTACAACCTTCTTCTTATATTTAGACTTCTCCCTCTAAATAAACAGCTGTACTTTAGAACAGTTACTTTCTATTATCAAAAGACACATTCTTTAGCATGCAGAAATGTTTTCCTTATTACTTTAAGTAGTTTTAATTAGAACTTAAAACCATTAGGTACCTTAATTTCTAGTGAACACTGAGAAGCAGGCTATGTAAACTGTTACACTAGCATTCTTTAGATTGACAAATTTATGAACATTTTATAATTTCTGTAACTATGAGCTTTACAGCACAATCACTAAACATAAAGTATATCAACTTAGCAAAACTTTAAGATTTTAGGTTACTACAAAGATTCTCAGGCTGCAGGTAGGTATACACACTGTAACACACAATTAAAAAGGTGTTCACTCGCCACACTCACTTAGTTCACTCATTGGTAACAACTATGCTAGATTACTTACAAGACCTTTACTGAATATTAGACAAAGCCAAGCCTTTAAGCATTTTATTCTTAAAAGATTTAGCAGATAACATGACTTAAATGACCTGAGGTAAACTTAGCTGATAACTACATGGACATGCACACCTCAGCCAAACCCAAATTAGCATTAATGCTTAACATTTTTTATCAGATTTTCTGGAAGTTTTGGAATGCCCAATTTTCACAAGCGCTTGTCTTTAAATCAATTTCATTAATACCATCTGGAGGTAGAAAGATATTTTCATTTACACACTTAGACACACAAACATACAGACTGAGACATAATGATAAGGTTCCTTCTGGCAGCCATCCGACATTGAAAACTGGCTACTCACTAGAACAAAAAGTTTGCCACCAACCCTTCTGGACTTCCACACTAAGGTTGTTAGCTTTTCCCCTGATATCTTTAACCTGTAAAAAGTGGTTAGATTAAATGTTCCCTCTGGCAGCCAGCCAACATTAAAGGATGGCCACTTGGAGGTGCAGAAAATACGAAATTTTCCCTTCCTCACGTCCATGCTCAAATTGTGAGCTCTCTCCGTAATGTCTGAGAAAAATGGTCTGTCATGAGAGACAAGGGGGTCGTCTGCATCTGTCCCATTTCTTCTGTCAACAACAAGACTAAGACAAACACTACAACAAACAGGCGCCTACAGCGAAGTGTCTGCCGCAGCTGCGGAGGCAAAACTGAAAGTTGAGGGCCTGTCGGACTGCAGCGGCAGCTGACTTTCCTCACAGATGAGGACCTCGTCCTCCAGACGGGGGCAAGGGACGTCTCCCAAGACTCCTGGTCGGTGACCTGCCAGCGCGTCCGCCTAAGTCAATGCCGACCCAGATACAGATTGGAGCTCCTACAGGCTTATACAGGCTTGTTCGTGAACAAAAACAGTGAGACACAGATAAAGACAGAGTGAGACACAGGTAGAGAAGGACAGATAACTGAGTGCACTCACCAGCCAGCACAGGGCCCTCTGGGTCAGGAGTCTTGGGGGTCTCTGGGATCCTGGATGAGCCCCCAAATGTTGTGTCCAAAGTCACGAATCCCAGAAGACCATCAAGGAGCCAACACTGATGCAAAAGCAAAAAGCCTTTATTCGAGCTATCGAGCTCAATCTCTCATCTACACCAATGCAGTGGCAAGATGCCAGAGAAAAAGAGTGAGTTTCAATACCACAAAGGTTTTATGGGGTTCTAGGGCAGTTGGTGGGGTGATGGTCGTGGCTCTGGCTGATTGGCTGGATCTAGGGGTAGTTGGTGGGGTGATAGGTTGTGGCTCTGGTCAATTGGCAGGGTCTAAGGGTGGTGGGTGAGCTCTTTGCTGACTGGAGAGGAGAGAGACCAAGCTCCGATTGGGTGAAATAGGATCCAGGTCACGATTGGCTGAGGTAGGATCCGGGTCCCAATTGGCTGAAATAGAATCTGGGAGCTTGCCCTTTCACCGGCAATCCAGAAAACAACAAAGGCCAGATGTGGCTGTACTAGTACACTCTGCATTAGGAAATATAATTTATTAAACATTTCCCATATTTTTTGAAAATTTAGGTTATTACCAATTCTTACAGTCATAAATAATTATATATAAAGGACTACTTTTTTTTTTTTAATAATTATTTTTTATTGAAGGGTAGTTGACACACAGTATTACATTACATGAGTTTCAAGTGTACAACACAGTGGTAGAACATTTATATACATAATTCTAGGTTCCAGCTATCACCCTACCAGGCTGTTACAATATCTTGACTATATTCCTTATGCTATACATTACATCCCGGTTACTAATTCATTTTACCATTGGAAGTCTGTCCTTTTTTTTTTTTTTTTTTTGTGAGGGCATCTCTCATATTTATTGATCAAATGGTTGTTAACGACAATAAAATTCTGTATAGGGGAGTCAATGCTCAATGCACAATCATTAATCCACCCCAAGCCTAATTTTTGTCAGTCTCCAATCTTCTGAGGCATAACAAACAAGTTTTTACATGTAGAACAAATTCTTACATAATGAATAAGTTACATGGTGAACAGTACAAGGGCAGTCATCACAGAAACTTTCGGTTTTGCTCATGCATTATGAACTATAAACAGTCAGTTCAAATATGAATACTCATTTGGTTTTTATACTTGATTTATATGTGGATACCACATTTCTCTATTATTATTATTTTTAATAAAATGCTGAAGTGGTAGGTAGATACAAGATAAAGGTAGAAAACATAGTTTAGTGTTGTAAGAGAGCACATGTAGATGATCAGGTGTGTGCCTGTAGACTATGTGTTAATCCAAGCTAGACCAGGGCAATAAAACATCCACGTATGCAGAAGATTTCTCTCAGAACGGGGGGGTGAGGTTCTAAGCCTCACCTCTGTTGATCCCCAATTTCTCACCTGATGGCCCTCCTGCGACTGTGCCTGTCTTAGGTTGTTCCTCCCTTGAGGAATCTTACCCGTCTCTGGCTAACCAGTCATCTTCCGGGGCCATACAGGGAAATGTGAAGTTGGTAAGTGAGAGAGAAGCCTTATTGTTTGAAAAAGTTAGCTTTTTACTTCTTTGCATATTTATGCCCTGTGGCTTCTATGCCCAGCATTTGTCTTGAGGTATCTTTACCACTTGGAAGAATTATGATGCTCGGTAAATTTGATATGAGGCACGAATTCTATTTAAGGGTTGTAATTAGGAAGGAAGAAGAAAAGCTATAGAAGTAGCAGGCGGAAGAAAACATGGGAAGATTGATTATTTCTTTGATATATCTTCTTGTAGAGTAACTTCAGCATGTATAGGTTTTAAGCTACTACTTAAATTGCACACACACATTAACATAATAGGAGTATAGTTACATAACCAAAGCATATCTGTAATTACCAGCCATCTGCAGTGAAACCAAGAAAACCAGTTAGGCACCTTAGGCATTTGTGAAAACTTATCTATGATATGGTGGATATTGTCCAACTGAACTTGAACAGTCTGAGAGAAATCAGACAAATTAAAACAACCCATTCCTGGGGACTGTTCACATGCCATATGTTCTTTTAACAGTAAATAGTTTGTAGTTGTAAGACTTTGGAGCGCTACAATTTGCACTTCTCCAAATTCTTGGTTGAGTTCCAACAGTATAGATCCAGTCCAATTTTGTTGTTTTACTGTATGCACAGGCCAGCTTAGATATCTCCTTCCTCATTCCCATGGCAAGTCCAGGAACTGGTGGGATGAGTGCATCTACAGCTGTAGCAGTGGGTGGATCTTTGTTGGGGTTTTTTGATGATCATCTTCTGGCATGAGTCTTCCAGAGAGTGCAGATGTTGGAAGTTCTTTTTCATATCGTATCTTAGTTCATTTTCGGGGTAGCCCAATTAGGCTTTGATCCTCTGTATAAACACAAACAGACCCTTTGCCTACACTTTTATATGCCCTTTATACCCTTGTGTAGAACTCGTTGGAGGTTACCACACAGAAACTGCCCTTTTTTTTTTTTTCCTATCACTAATCTACACTTACATGACGAGTATTATGTTTACTAGGCTCTCCCCTATAAACCCCTTTACAGTCACTGTCCATCAGCATAGCAAAATGTTGTAGAATCACTACTTGCCTTCTCTGTGTTGTACAGCCCTCCCTTTTCTCCTATCCCCCCATGCATGTTAATCTTAATACCCCCCTACTTCTCCCCCCCTTATCCCTCCCTACCCACCCATCCTCCCCAGTCCCTTTCCCTTTGGTACCTGTTAGTCCATTCTTGAGTTCTGTGATTCTGCTGCTGTTTTCTTCCTTCAGTTTTTCCTTTGTTCTTATATTCCACAGATAAGTGAAATCATTTGGTATTTCTCTTTCTCCGCTTGGCTTGTTTCACTGAGCATAATACCCTCCAGCTCCATCCATGTTGCTGCAAATGATTGGATTTGCCCTTTTCTTATGGCTGAGTAGTATTCCATTGTGTATATGTACCACATCTTCTTTATCCATTCATCTATCGATGGACATTTAGGTTGCTTCCAATTCTTGGCTATTGTAAATAGTGCTGCAATAAACATAGGGGTGCATCTGTCTTTCTCAAACTTGATTGCTGCGTTCTTAGGGTAAATTCCTAGGAGTGGAATTCCTGGGTCAAATGGTAAGTCTGTTTTGAGCATTTTGATGTACCTCCATACTGCTTTCCACAATGGTTGAACTAACTTACATTCCCACCAGCAGTGTAGGAGGGTTCCCCTTTCTCCACAGCCTCGCCAACATTTGTTGTTGTTTGTCTTCTGGATGGCAGCCATCCTTACTGGTGTGAGGTGATACCTCATTGTAGTTTTAATTTGCATTTCTCTGATAATTAGCGATGTGGAGCATCTTTTCATGTGTCTGTTGGCCATCTGTATTTCTTTTTTGGAGAACTGTCTCTTCAGTTCCTCTGCCCATTTTTTAATTGGGTTATTTGTTTTTTGTTTGTTGAGGTGTGTGAGGTCTTTATATATTCTGGACGTCAAGCCTTTATCGGATGTGTCATTTTCAAATATATTCTCCCATACTGTAGGGATCCTTCTTGTTCTATTGATGGTGTCTTTTGCTGTACAGAAGCTTTTCAGCTTAATATAGTCCCACTTACTCATTTTTGCTGTTGTTTTCCTTGCCCGGGGAGATATGTTCAAGAAGAGGTCACTCATGTTTATGTCTAAGAGGTTTGTGCCTATGTTTTCTTCCAAGAGTTTAATGGTTTCATGGCTTACATTCAGGTCTTTGATCCATTTTGAGTTTACTTTTGTATATGGGGTTAGACAATGGTCCAGTTTCATTCTCCTACATGTAGCTGTCCAGTTTTGCCAGCACCACCTGTTGAAGAGACTGTCATTTTGCCATTGTATGTCCATGGCTCCTTTATCAAATATTAATTGACCATATATGTCTGGGTTAATGTCTGGATTCTCTAGTCTGTTCCATTGGTCTGTGGCTCTGCTCTTGTGCCAGTACCAAATTGTCTTGATTACTATGGCTTTATAGTAGAGCTTGAAGTTGGGGAGTGAGATCCCCCCTACTTTATTCTTCTTTCTCAGGATTGCTTTGGCTATTCGGGGTCTTTGGTGTTTCCATATGAATTTTTGAATTATTTGTTCCAGTTCATTGAAGAATGTTGCTGGTAGTTTCATAGGGATTGCATCAAATCTGTATATTGCTTTGGGCAGGATGGCCATTTTAACGATATTAAGTCTTCCTAGCCACGAGCATGGGATGAGTTTCCATCTGTTAGTGTCCCCTTTAATTTCTCTTAAGAGTGACTTGTAGTTTTCAGAGTATAAGTCTTTCACTTCTTTGGTTAGGTTTATTCCTAGGTATTTTATTTTTTTTGATGCAATTGTGAATGGAGTTGTTTTCCTGATTTCTCTTTCTGTTGGTTCATTGTTAGTATATAGGAAAGCCACAGATTTCTGTGTGTTGATTTTGTATCCTGCAACTTTGCTGTATTCCGATATCAGTTCTAGTAGTTTTGGGGTGGAGTCTTTAGGGTTTTTTATGTACAGTATCATGTCATCTGCAAATAGTGACAGTTTAACTTCTTCTTTACCAATCTGGATTCCTTGTATTTCTTTATTTTGTCTGATTGCCGTGGCTAGGACCTCCAGTACTATGTTAAATAACAGTGGAGAGAGTGGGCATCCCTGTCTAGTTCCCGATCTCAGCGGAAATGCTTTCAGCTTCTCGCTATTCAAGATAATGTTGGCTGTGGGTTTATAATAGATGGCCTCTATTATGTTGAGGTACTTGCCCTCTATTCCCATTTTGCTGAGAGTTTTTAACATGAATGTATGTTGAACTTTGTCAAATGCTTTTTCAGCATCTATGGAGATGATCATGTGGTTTTTGTCTTTCTTTTTGTTGATGTGGTGGATGATGTTGATGGACTTTCGAATGTTGTACCATCCTTGCATCCCTGGGATGAATCCCACTTGGTCATGGTGTACGATCCTTTTGATGTATTTTTGAATTCGGTTTGCTAATATTTTGTTGAGTATTTTTGCATCTACGTTCATCAGGGATATTGGTCTGTAGTTTTCTTTTTTGGTGGGGTCTTTGCCTGGTTTTGGTATTAGGGTGATGTTAGCTTCATAGAATGAGTTTGGGAGTATCCCCTCCTCCTCTATTTTTTGGAAAACTCTAAGGAGAAGGGTATTATGTCTTCCCTGTATGTCTGATAAAATTCCGAGGTAAATCCATCTGGCCCGGGGGTTTTGTTTTTTGGTAGTTTTTTGATTACCGCTTCAATTTCGTTGCTTGTAATTGGTCTGTTTAGATTTTCTGTTTCTTCCTGGGTCAATCTTGGAAGGTTATATTTTTCTAGGAAGTTGTCCATTTCTCCTAGGTTTCCCAACTTGTTAGCATATAGGTTTTCATAGTATTCTCCAATAATTTTTTGCATTTCCGTGGGGTCCATCGTGATTTTTCCTTTCTCGTTTCTGATACTGTTGATTTGTGTTGACTCTCTTTTCTTCTTAATAAGTCTGGCTAGAGGCTTATCTATTTTGTTTATTTTCTCGAGGAACCAGCTCTTGGTTTCATTGATTTTTGCTATTCTTTTATTCTTCTCAATTTTATTTATTTCTTCTCTGATCTTTATTATGTCCCTCCTTCTGCTGACCTTAGGCCTCATCTGTTCTTCTTTTTCCAATTTTGATAATTGTGACATTAGACCATTCATTTGGGATTGCTCTTCTTTTTAAATATGCTTGGATTGCTATATACTTTCCTCTTAAGACTGCTTTTGCTGTGTCCCACAGAAGTTGGGGCTTAGTGTTGTTGTTGTCATTTGTTTCCATATATTGCTGGATCTCCATTTTGATTTGGTCATTGATCCATTGATTATTTAGGAGCGTGTTGTTAAGCCTCCATGTGTTTGTGAGCCTCTTTGCTTTCTCTGTACAGTTTATTTCTAGTTTTATGCCTTTGTGGTCTGAAAAGTTGGTTGATAGGATTTCAATCTTTTGGAATTTTCTGAGGCTCTTTTTGTGGCCTAGTATGTGGTCTATTCTGGAGAATGTTCCATGTGCACTTGAGAAGAATGTATATCCCGCTGCTTTTGGATGTAGAGTTCTATAGATGTCTATTAGGTCCATCTGCTCTAATGTGTTGTTCAGTGCTTCCGTGTCCTTACTTATTTTCTGCCCAGTGGATCTATGCTTTGGGGTGAGTGGTGTGTTGAAGTCTCCTAGAATGAATGCATTGCAGTCTATATCCCACTTTAGTTCTGTTAGTATTAGTTTCACATATGCTGGTGCTCTTGTGTTGGGTGCATATATATTTAGAATGGTTATATCCTCTTGTTTGACTGAGCCCTTTATCATTATGTAGTGTCCTTCTTTATCTCTTGTTACTTTCTTTATTTTGAAGTCTATTTTGTCTGATATTAGTACTGCAACCCCTGCTTTCTTCTCACTGTTGTTTGCTTGAAATATGTTTTTCCATCCCTTGACTTTTAGTCTGTACATGTCTTTGGGTTTGAGGTGAGTTTCTTGTAAGCAGCATATAGATGGGTCTTGCTTTTTTATCCATTCTGTTACTCTGTGTCTTTTGATTGGTGCATTCAACCCATTAATATTTAGGGTGACTATTGAAAGATATGTACTTATTGCCATTGCAGGCTTTAAATTCGTGGTTACCAAAGGTTCAAGGTTAGCCTCTTTAGTATCTTACTGCCTAACTTAGCTCGCTTATTGAGCTGTTATATACACTGTCTGGAGATTCTTTTCTTCTCTCCCTTCTTGTTCCTCCTCCTCGATTCTTCATATGTTGGGTGTTTTGTGCTGTGCTCTTTCTAGGAGTGCTCCCATCTAGAGCAGTCCCTGTAAGATGTTCTGTAGAGGTGGTTTGTGGAAAGCAAATTCCCACAGCTTTTGTTTGTCTGGGAATTGTTTAATCCCACCGTCATATTTGAATGATAGTCGTGCTGGATACAGTATCCTTGGTTCAAGGCCCTTCTGTTTCATTGTATTAAATATATCATGCCATTCTCTTCTGGCCTGTAGGGTTTCTGTTGAGAAATCTGACGTTAGCCTGATGGGTTTCCCTTTATAGGTGACCTTTTTCTCTCTAGCTGCCTTTAACACTCTTTCCTTGTCCTTGATCTTTGCCATTTTAATTATTATGTGTCTTGGTGTTGCCCTTCTTGGATCCTTTCTGTTGGGGGTTCTGTGTATTTCCATGGTCTGTTCGATTACTTCCTCCCCCAGTGTGGGGAAGTTTTCAGCAATTATTTCTTCTAAGATACTTTCCATCTCTTTTCCTCTCTCTTCTTCTTCTGAGACCCCTATAATACGGATATTGTTCCTTTTGGATTGGTCACACAGTTCTCTTAATATTGTTTCATTCCTGGAGATCCTTTTGTCTCTCTCTATGTCAGCTTCTATGCGTTCCTGTTCTCTGATTTCAATTCCATCAGTGGCCTCTTGCATCCTATCCATTCTGCTTATAAACCCTTCCAGAGTTTGTTTCATTTCTGCGATCTCCTTTCTGGCATCTGTGATCTCCTTCCGGACTTCATCCCATTTCTCTTGCGTATTTCTCTGCATCTCTGTCAGCATGTTTATGATTCTTATTTTGAATTCTTTTTCAGGAAGACTGGTTAGGTCTGTCTCCTTCTCTGGTGTTGTCTCTGTGATCTTTGTCTGCCTGTAGCTTTGCCTTTTCATGGTGATAGGAATAGTCTGCAGAACTGGGACGAGTGACGGCTGGAAGGACTTCCTTTCTTGTTGGTTTGTGGCACTCCTCTCCTGGGAGAACAGCGACCTCTAGTGGCTTGTGCTGTGCAGCTGCGCGCAGACAGGGTTTCTGCTTCCTGCCCGGCTGCTATGGAGTTAATCTCCGCTGTTGCTGTGGGCGTGGCCTGGCTCGGGCAGCTACTCCAAAATGGTGGAGTCGCGTTGGAGCAGGAGCTTCTGGGAGGCTATTTATCTCCGTAAGAGGCCTCCCTGCTCCCTGCAGCCCAGGGGTTAGGGTGCCCAGAGATCCCAGATTCCCTACCTCTGGATTAAGTGACCCGCCCTGCCCCTTTAAGACTTCCAAAAAGCACCTGCCAAAACAAAACAACGACCACAAAAAAAAAAAGAAAAAAAAATTTTTAAATTAAAAAAAAAAAAAAAAAGTTTTTAATTAAAGAAAAAAAAAGGTGGTTGTTCGTTTTTCTTTATTCTCCGGTGCCAGCCTCAGGCCTCTGCTCACCGGTCTTTCTGCCCTGTTTCCCTAGTATTGGGGTCCCTATCCCTTTAAGACTTCCAAAAAGCGCTCGCCAAAACAAAACAGCAAAAAAGAAAAAAAAGAATGGTCACACGCTTTTCTTATGTCCTCTGGCACCCAGCCTCCAGTGCCCGCTCACTGTTCTTGCTGCCCTGTTTTCCTAGTATCGAGCGCCCTGCACTCTGGCCCGGATGGCGGGGGCTGGGTGTTCAGCAGTCCTGGGCTCCGTCTCCCTCCCGCTCTGCCTGCTCTTCTCCCGCCGGCAGCTGGGGGGAGGGGCGCTCGGCTCCCGCGGGGCCGGGGCTTGTATCTTACCCCCTTCGTGAGGCGCTGGGTTCTCGCAGGTGCGGATGTGGTCTGGATATTGTCCTGTGTCCTCTGGTCTTTATTCTAGGAAGGGTTGTCTTTGTTATATTTTCATAGATATATGTTGTTTTGGGAGGAGATTTCCGCTGCTCTACTCACGCCGCCATCTTCCGCCCCTTGATTTTTTTTTTCAAAAGCACAGGCAATAATATACAAAATAGATAAATTTGGCTTCATCAAAATTAAAGACATTTGTGCATCAAAGGATACTACCAACAGAGTGAGAAGACAACCTATAGAATGTGAAAATTCATGTAACTGATAAGGGATTAATATCCACATTATATAAAGAACTGCTATATTCAATAACAAAAAAACAAATAACCTAGTTAAAAAATGGGCAAAATTACCAAATTGTATACATAAATTATATGCAATTTTTCCATACCAATTATACCTCAATAAAGTTGGGGAAAAATGGGCAAAGGACTCAGACAGAATTTTTTTCCAATGAAATACAAATGGCTGATAAGGGTATGAAAAAAGGCTCAACATCACTAATTATTAGGGAAATGCAAATAAAAAAACTGAGCTACCACTTCGTGCCCTTTAGGATGATCATTACTCAAAAAACAAAAATAACAACTGTTTGTGAGCATGTGGAAAAATTGGAACCTTTGTGCATTATCGTGGGAATGTAAAATGGTGCAGCTGCTCTGGAAAATGGTATGGCAGTTTCTAAAATTTAAACATAAGGAAGTATCTGTTCTTATCAGTTTAATACCTGATATGTCCTCTATACTAAAGGACAATATACTAAATGGATTTTTGGAGCAGGGAGATGGAATAGGAGCTTGCTCTGTCCACTCTATGCATCATCCTGGTATTTCAGGACCTCTGGGAACAATGCACCGGTTTGAGGGGAGAAGAAAAAGAAAAAAAATTAAACAGGGTATTTCCATATGATACTGCAATTCCACTTCCAGGTATGTATCCAAAAGAAATGAAAGCAGGGACTTGAACAGATACTTGTACAGCCATGTTCACAGCAACACTGTTTATAGTAACCAAATGTGTGGAAGCAACCCAAGTGTCCATCAAGGGATGAATGGATAAACAAGAGGTGGTATACATACACAGTGGAATATTATTCAGCCTTAAAAAGGGACTTCTGACATGTTACAACATGAATGAACTTTGAGAAAATGACGCTACATGAAATAAGCAGCTACAAAAGGACAAATAGTGTATGATTTCACTTACATGAGATACCTGCAGTAGTTAAATTCACAGAGATGGAAAGTCGAATGTTGGTTGATAGGGATGGGAAAGGGGGAAAATGAGGTAATTGTTTAATGAGTTTCAGTTGGGAAAGATGAAAAAATTTCTGGAGATGGATAGGTGAGGGTTGCACAACAATGTGAATGTACTTAATCCTTCTGAACTGTACACTTAAAATGTTAAATTTTTCTTATATATATATTTACCCACAATTTAAAAAAGAAAAAAAACCATTTCAATAAATTTAGAATACATAATAAAAAGAAAACATCTACTTGCATTAGTGTTGCCAATTGATTCTCTGCTTCTCCCTGTGTCAGGAGTACAGTGTGGTACTGTCAGGGAGATACTGATCTCACCTTCCAATGTGCTGGATATTCTCTCTGCCCCTCCAGGTCCACCTTCTATGCTTCTGTGTCCTGCTCAGCCTTCCAATGGCAGGCACTGGCAGGAGATCAGAAGGCGCAAGGGAAAACTGCTATTTATTGTCCTGGTTCCCTCCTGTCTCCTATGGCCTGAGAGTGGCTGCTCTATATGTAAAACCACAGCATCTTTAGGAATCCCTCTCTCTTGCCTTGCCTAGTCAGGCCCTAGTGGTGGTAATAGCTCCTAATTTCACTAGTCCCTCGTGCTTTGCCATTCCTTGTTTGTTCTCTTATCACTGCCCACATATTTGTAATAGTTTTCTTCATTAAACTTTTCATCAGTGACCCTGTTGAATGTTCATGTGCTTCATGTGAGGACCCTGATACACACAGTGTCCCAAGTCTGATTTTATAACATAAATACATATTTTCAGACTTTATCTATAGGGGATCATTCTAATACCCTCAATGGATGTCTGAAACATGGATAGTACCAAACCCTATAAACATAACTATGTTTTTTCCTATACATACATAATTATGATAAAGTTTAATTAATAAGGCACAGTGCTTAACAATAATAAAATAGAATAATAATATGCTGTAGTACAAATTATGTGAATTTGGTCTCTCAAAATATCTTGTACTGTATTCACCCTTCTTCTTAAGGTGTGAGAGGATAAAATGTCTATGTAATGAGATGAAGTGAGGTGAAAGGCATAGGCACTATGATGTAGCACTAGAGTATAATAAGCCAGGAGGAGGATCATCTGCCTCTGGACCAAGGTTGACCTCAGATAAATGAAACTGTGGAGAACAATTCTGCAGAGAAGTGGGGGACTACTGTATACGCTGGACACCACATTAAGTACTAGTGATACAAAGATGCATGTAACTAGGTTCCTGTTCTTGAATTCAAGTTCAAGTTGGAGAAAACAGACACACAAAATCACTGTTACAATACAGAGTGATAAGTGCTATGATAGAGGTAAGAACAGAGAGTGCTGTGGATGCATAGAGTAAGGGCATTAAAATCAGTCTTGGGTAGGGGTGGGTGTAAGGAAGGCTTCCTGGGGAGATGACACTTGCGTTGCTCTGTGGGACAAGTAGGAAGAGGTGGAAAAGGGGCAGAGAGCTCTCAGGGCAGCAAGAAGAGATTACAAAGGCATGACACTTAGCTGTTCAGGAGTGTTTGGCAAGGCTAGAGGGAAGAACTGGTCATGATGAAAGCGGGAAATAAGACTGGAGTTTGAGGGACAGGGGCATGACCTTGAAGGCTCTTGAGTGCCCCCAAAGGAGTTTGAATTCCATCCTGCATGCTAAGAGGGACCAATGCCCAGTTTTAACCACAGGAATCATAATGATTTTCAGTTCATTTTTTTAAATGGAGAATTTAAAGATACTTTTGGGACAATCTGAGTGAAAGATCCTTTTAGATTTTTATGATTTTTTTCCTAATTTGTTTATAGTTGTCTCAGCTATACCTACATCACGACAGTGATCTTCAGTGAATTTTCCTAATCAAGTCTTTGAATTCAATTTGGCTTTCATAAATACAACAATTATCCTTTTACATTCATATTTTATGGTTTATGGACTATTTAAATTGCAGGATACAAGAACAAGTACAATGATATAAACAGATAGGGAATAACCACAAATACAGTTAAAAGAGAGTCTGAGATAAAGCAATGAGGGTGGGGAAGAGGAGATGAGTATGCAAGAGGTAAACCCCAAGAAATGAGGACTGGAGTTGTGAGAAATAGAAGTCTAGATTATCCTCAGGTTCTTAGTTTGAACAGTTAGGTGGAAGGTGGTGCTATGTACTGAAATCGGGTGTGAAACAAGAGGATCAGGTTTGGGGTGGATGTAGAATCCAGTTTAGAACATGTGTTGTTTGAGGTGTATGTTCCTTATGTGTTTGTTTGCAGCATCTATTTCCCATGCCTGATCCACTCTCCCCAACTCTCACATCCAATCAAATCCCCAAGTTCATCTGATTCTCCACCCAAATATCCCTTCAGTCTGCCCCAGCCTTCCCCTGGCCTAGGCCACCATCACCTTTGCAGGATCATCTGGATTCTGCAGCAGCTTCAGTAGTTTGGGTTAGGGGTCCATCCCAGTTTTAAGCGTTAAGTATGCAGCCGGGGCCTGTTATTCAGAGCACTGCATACTTTCAGACCACTGATTGGCCTAGGGGTGATCATGATCTAAACTGGTCCAAACAGGGCATCTTAGTAATTTTGAGAACTGGGGGATAAAGGCAATTGTTTCCCCCACATCAGTGGATTGTCTTCAAATTTAGAGACACCAGCTCCTAGAGCTGTCTAAAGCTAAAACTGTCCCTTGACTATTCAGTTACATGAGTCAATAAATTCCTGCTTTGCTTACAACTTAAATGGAGTTTTATATTACCTGCAACAACAAGAATCCTAGTTGTGGTTCAGCCAGGAAGAGATGATAAGTTAAATGGATGACAGTTCTAGAGGGATTTGGGCCGGGGATAGAAATATAGTCACTGGCATGCAGATCATGAGTTTGGAGGTTACCCAGGGAAGATGCAGTGTACAGCCAATCAGTGTAAGTGCTTTGAAAGGGGAGGTATGGGGCATGTATACCTAATGAGTTCAGTGAGGTTTTCTGGAGGAAAAATAGCTGTGTAGGCCAAGACAGGAAGGCTAAGAGGGATGTATGCATGAATTGGTGTGGTGAGGTGGGAGAGTGCTCCAGGCAGAGTGAGAGAAGCCCACTGTGTTGAGGGGACTAAACAAGTTCACTATGGCAGGAATTTAGAGGGTGCATGTGTGAGGGTGGAGGCAAAGAGGGGGAGTCAGATAAGTAGGGGTGCATTGTGGCTGGCCTTATATGCCCAAGAGCATTGCAGAGCCCTCTGAAAGGCTTTAAGATGGAGAGCAACCAGATCAGAGACTTCAGGAAGGAAAAAGGAGTGGATAGGGTCAAGGCTGGAGGAATGGGGCCAGTGAGGGGGCTGCTGCAGTATCCAGACGAGCAGTGGCGGTGGCCTGGGCCAGGGGAAGGCTTGAGGTGGACTGAAGGGATATCTGGGTGATCAGATGAACTTGGGGATTTGGTTGGATGTGAGGAATAAGGGGAAAGGAGTCAAAGCTGCCTTAACATTTTCTGGGCAGAGCAACTAGGTGGGTGGAGGTGTCATTTCCTGAGATGGGAACAGTGGAGGTTGGGAAGATGCTAAGGTCAGTTCGGGATATGATGAACCTAGGACAAGAATCTTGTCTGCTTCATTCATTCCCCTATGCCTGCCCCGCAGAACAGTGTCTTACACAGTATAAGTAAATCTTTGTTCAATACATGCATACACAAAAGATACTGGTATTATTATATGTGGAGAAACCTAGGAGGCAGTTTTGAAGCTCAGGAGCTAGAACTGGGTTGAGGAGGTAGATGTGAGTGATCATTTTCCTAGTAAATGAAGACACAGGAGTGGATGAGATCCACAGGGAGAATATGAAGCATGCGAAGGAAGCATTGCATGTGGACTAAAGGAGCATCAGCTTTTAAAGATAGTAACTGTCACTAATAATGCTTTCTTAACCATGATCTTCCATTAGCTCTGCTCCCTCTCCCTCATGTCATTAGCAGTTCTACTTCATTCTCCTTTGCTAAGTCTTCTTGTTGCCCTCCCCACCCCAGGTGAGGGAACACCCTCAGGCCCTCCTCTCTCTCTACTTCTCAAGCTAGGTAGCCTTTCCAAACTTCCAGATGCCCATTGGGCATTCCCAGCTGGATCTCTAACCACACCTCAAATACAACACACCTCCTCCCCAAACCAATGTCTCCTGATCTCTCTCTCCATCACTCACCTTGCATATGAGACACCCCAGAGAGTTGATTTGAATCTTGAATTAGCTTAGTACTTATTAGATCTTATCAAATCAAAGATAAAAACTTCCAGTTATAAATAAGACATGGGGATACGATGTACAGCATAGGGAACTATAGTTAATGTTTAACAACTACTTGGTGACAGATGATAGTTAGATTTACCATGATCATTTTGTCATGTATGCAGATATTAAATCACTACGTTGTGAAAATAATATTGTATGTCAACTACATTTCAAATAAAACAAACAAAAAACTCCATGAAAAACAACTTGAAAATATCAAGCAAGTGGAGATTTCCTGGTTGGTTCCTTGAGCCTGTTTTAGAGCCAGGGCTAGTGATTTCTTGGTAGAATAGCAAATGGGCCAGTGACTCTAGGGTACCTGGTGTTTTTCCATCTTTTCCCTGCCTCAGTGTTCTTTGGGACAGAACCACTTTTCACTTTAAAAAAATTTTTATGTAGGGCATACCTACCTGGCAAGGGAATAATATGGATAGTTTCATGACTACAGTTTCTTACCCCCCCACCCTGGTTGCTAATGAATTAAAGAACTCATCCAAGAAGTAGCAACAGTTCTACTTGGAAAATCTGGGGACTTGCGAACCTGAGGCACTGGTCTTCATTCTGGAATGTCAGAGCCAAAAAACTCCAAAACAGAGCAAAAAAGCAGTCTCAGAAATAGTCTGATTAGTTCTATTAATTTATGAAGAAACTGTGATCCAGAAAGATTTTTACTAGGAAGTTAAAACTCAACATAACTGGATAAAGAATCAGAGGTTGTGTGTGCTGCTTAGGGATGGGCGCGCACTGCTAACACCTGCTCCTCTATTCTATTGTTTAACCCTGGGTCAGACTTCAAATCCTTTCTAGGCTTTTCCCCTGCTGCTTCATCAGTGTGCTTAGAAAATTAAAACTGATGTTTAACCTAGGCCAAGCCAAACATAAAGACCTTAGTATTAAGACTCCTTGCTATTCCTCCAGCACCCCACTCCTCACCTCAGGACCTTTGTCCTTGTTCCTTCTGAAATGCCCTCCCCACCTTTCTGAATGCTTGTTCCTTCTTACCCGTAAGATCTCAGCACAAATGTTACCTCCTCAGAATGCCTTCTTCCAGGCCCTGTTATTCTGTAACAGACCACCTCATCTTTCCTCCATAGGATTCCTCACATTCGTGGAGTCCTTTATTTGTTCATTCTTTTTTTTTCTCCCCAACCAGAAAGTAAGCTCAGTGAAGGAAGGACCTTGTCTTGCTGACTGTATCCTCAGAGCTCATGACAGTGCCTGTAGCAGGGGTAAACAATGCCAAGTGACACCTCTTCATCAGTGTAATTTAGAGATGATTCTGTGATGTTAAGTTATGATTACAGATACACCCAAGATGTATTTTTACTATTTACTATGCAGCTTCTGAGAACTGCTTCCATCAATTGAATTTACATTCTTCCCATTCCTTCCCTCCCTGGCACAAATGTACTGACTTTCTAATGGGTGCTTTAAAAAAATGATATAGTTTTATTACTGCCAGCAGGAGTGGCCTGCAAGGGGTGGCAGGTGTGCCAGGCTTCGGGTACATAGGGTGTGAAGAGTAGGTGATGATTGGGAGGCTGAAAGGAAAGGGGTAATCTGGATGCCATGCCCAAGGGCTTGCTCCTCAGATTTACTTCTGGAAACGGGCAGACATGATAAAGGAGTCATGGCAAGCTATAGCCATGCCTCCAATAAGATTGAGAAATTCTTGGAAATCTAGCTGCCCATCACAGTTGAGGTCCAGTTTCTTCATCATACGGTCAAGGACACCAGGGTCCTTCTGGTTCTGCAAAGACAGTAACGATAATAATGAACCTATTAGTAGTACCTTTATACTGTACAAAGCCTTCAAATATGTTGCTACATTTTATTCTCACAAGAGTATGTGGAACAGGGTAGGGGTTACTAATATTCCCACTTGTCAGACACAGATACAGATTGAAAGAGGTGAAGCAACTTGCCTATGGGGAAGACCTAGGACTTGAACCCAGGTTTTGTGGCTCCTAGTCCAGAAATCAGGTTATTCAGTTTTATAAAAGCAACAAAACACTTTTCACAGTGTTGCATGCAACTCTAATATATAAATGTTACAAAAGTGAAGTGATTTGAGGTGGAAAGAGGATGCTGGTCTTGCTTAATTAGCCTTATCTTCCACACATCTAAGCCCCCAACACATACACTTACTTACAGCCACGGGCTACATGTGGCTACTGAAATTGATTAATTAAGAAAGTCAGTCCTTTAGTTGTACATGTGGCTAGCGGCTACCATATCAGATAATGTAAACATAGAACATGATTCCTATCATTGCAGAAAGTTCTTTTGGACAGGGCTGCCCTAGAGGTTTGGGATGGAGGAATAAAATTTGAAAGCTATTAAGCTATTTACGATTTCATATGCCCCCTCCTAAATGGAAAAAAAACCCTCCTAAATGGAAAAAAGCAAATTGCCATTCTCTGTGTCATGTAGTTTGTTAACTCTGATCTTTAAAACACACCTTATTCAAAGAAAATGAGAAGAGAGGTTTCCTTTAATAGTCCCTCAGAGCTCCCTCTGAGGCCTAGGAACTCAGCAGAGGCTGTGTGGACCCCTGGTTGGAGTAAACGAAAAGGAGGCAGGAGCATGGGGGCGTTGGCCGGTCCTTCATTCCCAGCTGTTCTGCCAGGCTCGTTTCCTGCTTTAGGTGGTTTTGGGAGGGTTGGGGTGGGAGCTGGGACTAGTACCTTTGTGAAGGCTGCCAGTTCTGTGTTCATGAAGGTTAGGAACTCGGTTTTGGAGAGTTTGCAGTTGTTACCATCCTTTCCAGCATACTTCTGGAAAACAGCAATCAGAGACTCGATGCACCGCTCAGTCTCTGTAGGGCCAGACATTTTTGCCTTTGGAGGAAAGAATTCAAGGCTCAGAAAGGGCAAGATGTCAAGGGCTGGACGCTAGAGACTCACTTTGGCTCACAGCATTTTTTAAAAGACTGGGTCATATTTTATAGGACTAATGGGCCCAAGTCGAGAAAGTCACATTCTGTGAGCTTCTGCCCACAGCACCTCACAAATTTATGCTAGGTGAAATATGAACAACGTAGGTATGTGTGAAAGCAGTAGACGGTCTAAGAGAGCGAAGGTGACTGGGTTTACTGACGTTTTTAGGATCTGTGGTTAAATGTATGTATAACTGTACACCTACAAATCCATATGCATGCCAAGCCCTGTCTATGGATTAAACGATTTTTTTTTCAAGAAGTGATGAATAAGTTTTTTTTTTTAAAGCAATACTGAATTCCCGACTCTTGTATTTTTCTAGAAGAAAACTAAAAGCATAGTTATTGTGTGAGGGGCTGGAGAACAGAACTTTCTGGATGTTCATAAACAGTTTTCATACTTGAAAGTGAAGAATCATTAATTTCACATGTGAGGAAACTGAGGGAACAGACGTGGCAGAACCGCCCTGGAATCTCAGCCTCCAGGTCCCTGTCTGCAGTCTCTGGCATTTGTTCCTCCTGCTTCCAGATGACACTAATTCCCACAGGAATGGCTGGCAGAACTTCTCCAGTCACTTCAAACCAGAAAGGTTGATATGGAGGCTCCCACAGCATCTGTAGAGCTGAACCACAGCTGTGGGTGCACCAGGAGGTGCAGGAGATTCAAATCCTGGGCTGGGCTCTGCTTTCCTTACGACAGAATTCTTCAAGGTAATTTGTTAACGCTGTGTCAGCCCATTATTCCCGCCAGCAAATGCAGGGAACTGGTGGGCTCCTCCTGGTGGAAAAGAGCCGCAACTGCAGAGGTTTTCTGAAAAACTTGCCAGGCTGCACCCTTCCTCTGAGACTTTATCTCTGTGTGGCAACAGTGTTGTCTGTTTGGACGGTGTCATTTGCAACTTAGCTTTTAGCCATTGATTTGTTCCTGAGACGGGTTTCCTGGAGCTCGTACCTGGAGGTTTCTGGCTATGATGAACTGATCTGACCTGTTACTGATCTGAGCGCTTAGTCACATGGCTGCCCACCTTGTTCCGGCAGCCTTTTAACCTCTCACTCTCTAGTGCTTCTCCAGCCTAGCTCAGGTGCCTGCAGCCCACTGCATCTTGAATATCTACAAAGCCACTTCAGTAAGTGGGTTCCGGTGGACTCTTCCACAGGTGGATTCTTTCCCAGAGCCAAACTGCTGTAATTTTTTTTTCTCAAAGAGAACTTTTTCTAAAGGAAAGAAAAGTGTTGGTAGGGTCAGGGTTGGGGGTGAGGGTGGCAAACTTAATACCATAGCCTAGAAACAGATGTGTTTGCTCAACAGCTTTTCTTATCAGGACTAAAATCACAGTTTTACTAATTCATCAGATGACAGGAAGGTTGGCTTGGGAGGGCACACTAGATAGGGTAGAAGATTCCAGGCTGAGAAGCAAGGGCTTTCTAACCTTTTTCTAGACCTAAAGAGCTTCCTCTACTCCTTAAATAATTCAGATTGCTTTGCTTTTCTGGTTTCCTTTTTTTCTCCTAAACATCAGCCTTGACTATGATTTAGACTATTTTTTCCCCCTCCTGAAAACTGGTGCTGTCAGCCACACAGAGAGAATGAAGAACTCAGTGTTTCTCTCCACAGGTAATTTTACAGAGCGAAAGAAACACAATTACCAAATTACTGAATGGGATGCAAAATTTGTAGAGCTGGAGAGGACTGTGGAAATGGTTCCTGAGAGGGAAGCCCAGAGCTGGGAGGTGAAGCGGGAGCTTAAACTGAGGAGAACCGCTTCTACTTGAAGGCCAATGCCCCCAACACCTCACTGCATCCTGGGAATTGTATTTGGTGGAACCATGATAGGAAGGAGACAAATGGTTTGATAAATGGACACTGTGAAAGAACTTATAAAAATGCATGCTACTCCACATTTGAGGAAAGTAAAGTAATGTAAAAAGAAGTAACACTTGACAAAGACTCAAGGATTACAGCTTGTCATTCTCAACCAACCTCCCTTTTCCTCCCAAGGATCCATGGAGGCATCTGCCTTTCTCCAGGGCAATCAGTCCAGGTCTTCACCACTGGGAGGTGGCAAGTCTGCCTTTTTCAGGTTCCTTGTGACACTGATTCTTCGTTTTCACATGGAAAGGCTATGAGTTAAACTGCAGGCTGGGATAAAGACTGACACACCAAGCAGGGGTTGGGAACACGTTTTGTAAAGGGCCAGATAGTAAATATTTTAGGCCAATGTGGCCTATATGGTATCTGTCATTCTGCTTTTGAGGCAAGACAGCTACAGACAACTGGTAAATTAATGGGTGTGGCCATGAGCCAATAAAACTTTATAGACGCTTAAGTTTGCTATTCACAGAACTTTCACACGTCACAAAGTAGTATTACTCTTTTGATTTTCTTTCAGCCATTTAAAAATGTAAAATCCATTCCTAGCTTGTGGGGGGAACAGAAACCCCATTAGGCCTGTGGCAGCTGTTTTCTGATTCCCTTCACCAAAGAAGGAAGGGCCAAGAACGAGGTGGACTTGGGAGGTGGCTTCATGGACAAGAGGAAGAAGGTTGGGAGGAGAAAAACAGGTGACCGAGCGAGGACCTAAAAGACGGTGCGTCAAAAGGAAAAGGAAAGGAGGGGGCCTCTGGACCGGCTCCTCCCACATTCTTGGCTGTGGTTCCGCTTTCTGGGATAGGCTTCGCTTTCAGCCTTGGTGCGTCGGCCGTTTGCCCGGGGCTTACTGGGACTCGGTTTTCCCCTGGGCTCAGACGACTAGGTTCCGAAATGTACCATTTGAGGTCCACAGAAAAAGCTAGTGCCGCGGGACAGAATTCCACGCGGACTCCAGCTTGTCTCCCAGGCTTCCCGAGCCTGTGGCGAGGGGCTTCCAGCACAAGCAGGGCGGGCGCTTCGCGCCCGTCTAGGCCCAGGGGGCGATCGGGGGCGGCCACCCCCGCGGCGCTCCAGTGCGCGGCGCTCGCTCTTCCCCAGCCCCGCGCCTATCGTTGCCGGATACAAAAGCACCTCCCGCGGGCTGATTACAAGCACAACTTTAGGCCTGTGTCTTCCGTCCCCTCTTCCCGAATTCCCGCCCAGATTAATTTTTCCTGTTCTTCTTCCAGCGACGCCCACATTTAACCCAAAGATCAAGCCGGGGGGAAGCATGCTGTTGCTCTTTTCATTTCATTTCAGAGGAAGACAAAAACCTGGGCTTACCGTGTCGGAGTGGAGCGAGGCGAGTTGGCTGCGACCCGGGGGCGGCGCGGCAAGCTTTACGCAGGAAGCTCGGGCTTCCGCTTCTGCCCCGCCAGAGCCCAGAGCCCCACGCCCTGCTCCCCGCCCCTCCCCAAGCCCCGCCCCGCGTCCCTCCCCGTGGCCCCCCAAACCCCCCTCGTCCTCTCTACACCGTCTGACTCACGCCTCCCCTTCCTCCGCCTGCCGTGCAGATACGGACTTGTCAGACCTCCGCCCTCTGCCAAACGACCTCACCTTAAAACTCAGTAAAAGCCGTTGTCTTCTCTGAGCCTCGTCTCACTCTTCTTGTCCTGTTGACTTTTCTTATTTAAACGTGCTGCATAGCGGTCTTCGGCAGGAAGCCTCTCTCTGTGTCGGTGGGTGTTTTCCATGTATGAGCCCATTTTGCTCATTCAGGCTGGATAGGGAGAAAGACCCCTTTTAAAAACGTGCAACACGCAGTGGGCCCCCGTTGCAGAGTGATTTCTGCCAAGTGGAGCTCCGTTGTCTCGTTGGTTTAGAGCGCAGTTCTCTCTAAACCAACAGCAGTAAAAAAAAAAAAAAAAAGAACCAAAAACCCCCAAACAGCAACAAAACCCCCACAAACCCCAAACCATAAACCACTGCAATTAAACACTGACCCATGCAAGTTGGGCATTTACCTGTGTGCATCGGCAGCGAAGTTGGGCGTTGTGGGTTCTAATCCTAGGTCTATTACTTTATTGAAGTACTTCCGGCAAAACCCCTCACTCCTCAGCCTCCTTATACTTACCTGTTGAAGTAGGTGGTATTGCCTTTTCCTACTTCAAGATTGTTATGACTGTTAAGTAAAATGTTGGCTTTGAGAGGACTTCAAAAAGTGGAGTAGATGTGAATGAAAAAGGGCTTGCATTGTGCACTACTTGGCATCTGCAGCTTCTCACCTCAGCTGCCCACTTGTGAGCAAATCTTCATCTTTACTCAGCTACTCCAGATACACATTTTCCGTTGTTCTTCAATCCACCTGAAAGTCTCACCTGTGCTGCAGACTCAGTAATTGAAGAAATAACTTGTTTTCCCTAGACCTACTTTCCCCCCCATCTTCCCCATATCAGCTAATAATACTGCCTTTTTCTATTCTTCTTTTCTCCCAGCTTGAGAACTTTGGAGCCAGGTTTTGACTCTAAATCCCTCTCATACCCCCAAATTGTATCAAGTGCCAAGTACTATCAGTTTTATTTTTACATCCTTTCTGGATCTGTCCCTTATATTTTCTATTCCCACCTTCAGTGTTCTAGTTTAGATTTTCATTACTTCTTTCTTCCAGTTTCCTAACTGGTCTCTTGCCCTTGAATCTCTTCTACTGACTGTTAAAAACACATTTTCCTAATGTACAGCTCTGATTAATTGCCTACTTAAAAACACAACAAAAGAACCAAACAAAATGGTTCCCCAGTGTCTTTTATATCAAACTTATTAGCTTCTTTCTGGATTTGAAAAACCTTTAACCTTAATTAATGAATGAATTCTTAAATTTATTTATTCAACAAATATTTTTGGAAATCTATGTGCCAAGCCCAGTGCTAGACACAAGAAACACAAAAATGAATGTGATACACTGCCTGTATTTGAGGTGCTCCATGGGTAGGCTTTAGACCTAGTGATTGGGAGGTGTTCCATGGATGGCTGCTAGGGTCTATAAATACCCTAAAGTTGTATGTGAAATTTTCTGTATAAGAATTCTTTTTTTCTCGGAAAGGATCTATAGATTTTATCTGATTCTCAGAAAAATCTATCAAAAAATATTAAAGAATCATTAGTCTAAATTACTCCATACCTGAATCATGGGACCTCCTATATACCACAATCCTCTTTAAGGGAAAATGTCTCACTTTGTAGACTCTGCTGCAGGGCCAGGCCAGTTGGTGAATTTTTGCATGATTTTATTCTGTGCCCACTGTCACAGCTGATTAGATTGAAGTTAACCCTGGACTCAAGGATTGCCAATCCATAAAATGGACAGTAGTATATGTTTAATGACATGACATGGAAAGGTGAACTGGGGCCATTCATCTTCTTGTTCTTGAGAAATGGAAATTAGAAACACATAGAAAATTAGGTCTTCAGAAGAGTTAAAGCTGAATATTTGCATGGAGAGCATCATGTGGCCATGGCAGGTTAAAATTACAAAGAAGCAAACACCATGAATAGGTAGAAGCTCTGAAGTTTGGAAAGAATGTGCAGAAAATCAATTGCTATCTGGAAATAAAAGAAATAGCTACTAGGATATTAGCTGAGTTGCATAAATGGTGAAGCACTGAGAGTGAATAGCCTGTGGTTCAATTTTACTAGTGTTTTTGTTCTTCTTAAATCTGGTTGTTTAGTTTTCCTGATTTTTTGTAAGACATTTATTCTTTCAATAACCTCTGCCCCATGAGGTGGCTTCAGTGAAACCAAAGGAACATCTAAGCCAAATAAACATGAATTTTTCAGAACCTGGTTGGGGGATCGGCCCCTTCCAATTAAGGCTGCCTGTGGTGGCACTTACCAGGGTCATGTTGAAATGGGGTCATTGCTAGGTTTTCAGTCAAAGGAGGGAGAGTTCAGGAAAGGTGGCGGGCAAGGGTAGATTTGGCAAAGTAGGTAAGCGATGTGTCAAATTAAAGGACAAGGAGCTGAGAATGAGTAAATTGATATCAAGAAACTAAAATGAGGTACAGATGAATAAAAGAGCTATTCGGGAGATAAAGGTGGGGACTTCCACAGTGCAGGGTAATTCTTATGTGCAACTGGGAACTCTATGCAGGGTTGGGTAGGTTCATAAGTGGACACTAAGCAGAATGTGACAAACATAATAATGGGTATGACCAAGGTACAGTGACGATGCTGGGAAGGAAATGAGTGGTTAACTCTGGAGGAATAGGGAGACCATCATGGAGAAAGTGAGGCTTGAGTTCTGTGGAAGGAAGAGAAAGAATTCTCCAGGCAGATGGGCATGGTGGTGAAGTGAGATGAAGTCCCAAGCATAGCGCAGTGCTTATGATGACAGATCCTAGAGCCAGTGTGGGGTTAAAGCCCTGTGCTTCAACATGCTGTCTATATGAGCTCCAGCATTTATCCGCTCTGTGCCTCAATTTCCTCATCTAAAAGTGGAGAGAATAGTAGTGCTTACTTCATATCGTTGTTGTGAGGATTAAGATATAATTCATAGAAAATGTTTAAAATGTAAAGCAGTGTCTTCAGAGGAAGCCTTACATAAATGGCTTGTGCAAAAGTCAAGAGGGATGAAACATATGTGTGTTCTTAGTATGTGCAGGTGGTTTGGTATGGAGTGATGGTAAATGTGAGGCCAAAGCTGTGGGATATGAACCTGGAGAGATAGGGTCAGAGCATTAAGGGCTATGCTTAAAAATTCAGATTGTTTCCTGAAGGTTATCTCAAGAACCCTGATGATTTGTAAACAGGAGAGTGATGTGATCCCCTTTACCTTCTGAGAAGGAACATAAGAAGATATTGTTATGATAACCAAGGTGAGTTGGTCATGGAGATGGGGGAGGGAATTGTCAAGTACTGAGAAGGCACAAACAATTGAATCTGGCTTCTGCTTGGATGTAAGGAGTGTGGAAAAGGAATGAAATTACTTTCAGACAGAATAGGACTGAGAACAGTCACATTTACTTACAGTATCTCTCTCTCACCTCAGCACCTTTGCACATCTGTCTGATCTGTCTGAAAATGTCTCTCATTCTTCTACTCATCTGTCTTAGTCTGCTTGGAATGCCACAACAAAATACCAAAGACATGATGGTTTAAACAACAGAAATATTTTTTCTCACAATTCTGTAGGCTTGAAGTCCAAGATCAGGTACTTAGCCAATCCAGTTCCTGGTTAGACTGTCTTCTTGGCTTGCACATGGCTACTTTCTTGCTGTGTCTTCAAATGGTGGAAAGAGATGGAAAGATCTCTCCCTCTTATAAGGCCACCGTCCTATTGAATTAGGGCCCCTCTCCTATGACCTTTAATCATTTAAACATAATTACCTCCTAAAGACCTGTCTCCAGAAACAGTCACATTAGGGGTTAGAGCTTCAACGTATGAATATTGGGTGGTTTGTATAAGTGTGTGAGGGGGAGCTTTGCTGTGTGTATGTGGGGGATTGGGATGGAGACACAGTTAAGTCCATAGCATCATCCTTCATACAACTTAGAAATCATCTTCCCTAAGCCTTCCTCATCCTCTAAGACTGGGCTAGATAGCTATACAAAAAAAGGAAAAAGTTAACATAGCAGCCCTGAGACTGCTATCCTTAGAAAGGCCTGCTTGCAAGGTTGGGAACTTGGATTTCAGGAGGTTTCCCTCCATTCCCTTGTGTGCCTCATGTGCCTAGGAGTGGCTCACTGTGCATGCACTGTTAGTACAAACAGTTTATGCTGCACACCTGCTTGGGAGTTTGGAATTTTGGTACATGCTAGACAGGGTGTACCTATGTGACAAGCCTCTAATAAAAATCTTAGGCACCAAATCTCTAATGAGGTTCCCTAGTAGATAGAACTTCATGTGTTGTCACAGTTTGATGCTGTAGAAATTAAGCATGTCCCGTACCCATCATATGTTCTCCCATAGCTCCTTGTATCATAATCTTTACCACACTCTACTATCATTTTCTGCTTACTTATTTGTCTTTCTCACTACACTTCAAGTTATGTGAGGGCAGAGGTGGTTCCCTGCTTACTGCAATGCTCCCGACATCTAGTACATGACAGAAGGAAAGTCCCCTGTGTGGGAGGAACTGTAAGTGCTGGGGGGCTACAATGGTCAACAAGGCTGGTGAAGTCTCTGTTCTCATAGTGCCCGACCAAGCTTTTGTGAACAAACCAAGATTTAATGAACAAGGAGGAAAATGATCCAGCATAAGAGAAAAAAAGAGAAATGGTCGAGGGGCAGGAGGAGACCCAAAGACTTCTTTGGTGTCATGAAGTCCATGGAAGAGAGATTTCCAAGATGGAGGAAATGGTCTACGAGGTAGAAGTCTTCAGAGAGACAGAGTATGATGAGCCCTGAGATGTGTGCACTGTATTTGGCAGTTTTATCTTTAGAGAACTTTGCCCAAGCAGCTTTAGCATAGTGGTAGGGAGGAAGGCAACTGACAGTGGATGTGGAGTGAGTGGGGGATGAGGAGTCGGGGCAGGGGCTGTGAGGGGGAGACAAGAGATGGGGTGGCGGTCAGAAGGGATCTGGCACCAGGCAAGGATCAAAGACATGCAGTGGAGGCTTGAGTCAGTTCACAGGCTGTGAAGGAGTTCTTGGAGTCAGAAGGCAAACAGATCCAGGGCTGAAGGTGTAGTGATGATAGAGCAGGGTATGGGAGGCACTGTAGGTGGGTGGGAGCACCCCACAGAGGTGGAAAAGGAGGAAGCCAGGAGCGAGCCTGCAGATGGTGCATAGGTTTGGGAGGGCTTTGGAGGGGCGCCTCCCTGATGCCACTGTTGAGGCTATGAGACAAGAGGTGAGGACATCTGAGACAGTGGCTATTGGACTAGAAGTTTTCAATGGTCTCAGAGGAAAATGGAAAGGGCAGTTGACTGAGAATGGCTGAGTGGTGTAAAAGCTTAGGAAATTATAATTTTGCAGTTACGCTAATCCATCTAGTTGGGTGATTGTGTAGCTGTATGACTTTCTCCAGGTGTGCTTAGAAATTTAGTCATTGCATCCAATGAAGAGGAGTAGATTCAGAGTTAAGGTTTCACAGGATGGGTGTAGCAGGAGGATAAGACAGTGGAGTTGCAGGTGTGGGTGAGGAAGTAATCCATTTGATTGGGCATTGAGTACAGGACAAAAAAAGACACAGAAGAAGCAGGGACATGGATAATGGGTGGGCAAAAAGCCTCCATGAAATCAAAGAACAAGTTAAGTGGAATAGGGGGATGAAGAGAGCTGGGGATGTAAGGAGTTATTGGTATAATATAATCTTCCAGTGATCTATTATTGTGTAGATAGAGCCTTATGAATGATGGCAAAAACCAAGCATGGCTGGTTCCAGTTTAAGTGGAGTGAGCATGAAGGAGGTCAACAAGCTCTGGGGGTGAGGGTCAGTTGGGTCATGTGCATCAATGCCGAGCTCATCCAGGTGATGAGAGGAGTTGGAGCGGAGTGCAAGACTGTGCAGCAGGTTACAACGTCTGATGTGAAACTGGTATGTGACACTGATAAGTGGTGGCGAAGGGTCTCAAAGTGTCATCAGCCACTTTTCCTTATATAGTATATGTTTTAAACTAATGGAATCACTGATTATCACCAAAGAACAAAAACAAAAAAACCTTCTGTACTTTCATTGCTTTGCCATTGTTCAAGCTTTCTCTGTTTTTGAAACATCCTTAATTTCAGTTCCCTCTGATGAAATTCTATGGCTCCTTCAATGAAACTGCTTCTTCATGAAGCTTTCCTGCTTGCTACCACCCTTTCTTTGTCCTCCCATAACATTTTGTAAATATTTTGGGGGAAAGGATTTTAATATTCTGCTATATATTAAGTAGATTTATGTTTATAGATGTCTTATCTTTTGTGATAGCATGTGACAGCATTCCTTCAAATTTTGTGATCTCTTTTGTTCATCTTTGTGTCATTCATAGAAATCTGCACATAATAAAACCCAGTGAACATTCCTGGAATTGAACAAATAACAGGAGTTCGGAGCAGGGCCTGTATCTGGTTTAATTTGGTATGATTTAACATTCATGACTTAATGTTAAATAATTTGTTGCTCCAAGAAGTATTTTTTGACTCTTTGTGTTGTTTTCCTTTGTTGGGGAAGGATCTCAAGATATTTCTGTTAAGGGTCTTAAAATTTATATTCATTAAGTTATTCAACAAGTATTTATTGAGTACCAGATCCTGTGTAGGGTCTAAGGATGCAAAGAAACAAGGCACAATTCCTGCTTTTCAGGAAAAAATTAGATTTCCCCAAATCTAATGTGATTAATAAAACCAGAATGGAATCTTCCAGAAACTGAGCCTTATGCATCAGAAGGTTTTCACTCAGTCTCTAGGGTGAGGCTCCTTCCAGTTAAGTCCTGGGCTAGAAAGCTTATTTCTTAAAGATAAGAACTATAAGGGGAGATAATTAGGTTTCTCTCATAATGTATAGTTCTTGTCCAGAGCTGCATTTGCAATATTAAGGAATGATCCTGCAATCTCTGAGGCCACTGCAGTATATAAGTGGGAATGCTGGACGAGAAACCTAAAGAGTTGAGTTTGAGTTCTAGCCCTCTCCCTTACTAGAAATGCTGTTTTTTATTTCTTATCTTCAGTTTTCTCACATTCAAAATGGGAATAATAATTAAGGAGATAATAAATATAAAAGGGCTCTGTAAGTGGTGAGGTGTAATACAGATGTAATTACTACTTGCATTACTGCTATGTGGATTAAATGAAAGTGTGCTTTGTAAACTGTGCTTTGCAGATAGATATTGGCTGTCATTATGGTTATTCCTCCAGGCCCCTCCCTCCTCTCATTTCCCATTGCCCTGATTGTTGGCCTTCATTAATTTCCTCACTTGTACCGCTGTGGTAACATCTTCAGAGCCACAGAGTCCCTGTGCAATCTGCTGGGAGTTAACTGCTTTCCTCCATTATCTGCACACATTTACATTCTCTTTCACATTCTTCTAGACATCTTTCATGGGTGGAAACCATTAAAATCCTCCACAAAATTGGTTGCATGGCTTCAACTGTTGTTAGGCAGAGTTGATACATTTTCTCTTTCACAATGACCCACAGCAAATTGTCACATGTACATTAAATTTCTATTTCGAGGAGGCCACACTATATTAGATCCACATCCAATCCATTGTGATCTGAATGTGTCATCTAAATATTCTTAGTGGGTCTGTGTTGCTTAATTTTTAATCCAAATTCTTCATCTTGGAATTCAAGGTCCTTTATGGTTTAATCCTAGCTATTTTTTCATTATTTCCCTTCATTCACTCTAGCCATGTGTAACTTTTCACTGTTGCCTGTAGGCAGGGTTAATCTTCTAGCTCGTTCTCACTGGTAAGGCCACATTAGTTGTTTAAATATTGAAATTCTTCTCTCCCAGTTGCTCAATGGCCTCTCTTCTTGCCAGAATCCCTGAGTACTGTACACTTGAAGCTCAACCAGTCCAGTCCCCTCCTAGGCCACATGATTCCCATACTTAAGTAATTTAAGGGTTAATGCTTGGCATGGAGAAGGTCTCTGGGACTTGGCTTGAGGGCAGCCTGGCCACTATTCTGACTGGTCAGTGCTAGGTCACATTTTTAATATCTTCCAGTCATTAGGAGCCCCACAATTTCCCACTGAATGTTTTTTGTTCTCATTATTCCTCCCTTTCATCTGGAATGTTTTCCCCATTTCCTCATGTCCAAATTCTACCTAAATGAAGACCCAGCTCAAAAAGAACCTTCTCCATGAAGCTTTCACTTATCTCTTCCAACTAAAAAGGCCTATCTCTTCATTAATCTACCACAGCCCTTTATTGGCACTTTTCTTGTGGCATGTGTTACAGCCTATCTTGTAGCTATTTAAGAATGTGGCATTTTTTTCTGTTAGACTGTCAGCAAATTGGGGACTGGATTGATTCTACCTTTTGTTTGTGGCACCACCAGCCTTCCAGAGGGCATTCAAAATCCTTCTCCTTACTCATACTCTGGGTCTAAGACAAGGATCAGTTAATGATAAGCATGAAGACTTTTACGTGGCAAATGAAGAATTTAAAGGTTTCTTGTGGTCTGTACTGTGGTCTTTCTTGATGGCTTAACACTTTTGTACAGTAAGACTTCCTCCAGTTTCACCTCTCTCTGGCTTCCATACTCCCAACCCCCAGTTTTTGGAAGGCCTAAGAATGGACAGTTCAGCTCAGCTCTGTTCCTAGAATTTAGGGATGAATTAGGGCACTTTTGGGTGAAATCAATAGAAAGTTGATTCACGCTGGTTTAAGTAATCATGAAATTATTATTTATTATCTCTGTAACAGGAGGCCCTGAGACAAGAAGTTTCCAAGGCTTATTGGAAAAGCAGCAGCTCAGTGATGTCATTAGGAAAAGGTTCTTCTTTTTATCTCATGGTCCACATTACCCTTGTAATCATAGGATGACTACCAGCAGCAGGTGGCACACGTGGGGCAAGTATTTCCTTGTTCATATTCAGTGGGAGAGACTTGCTTCTCTTTCCCAGAAACCCTGAGCAAGCTTCTTTTAAACTTCATTGCCCAAAATGGTTTCAGCTTGCCTATCCCTGAACCAGTTGCTGTCCAAAGGGGAACTACCTCATTAGCTGAGACAAATTATTTGGGGTAGAATAGGTGTTGGGGAGCTGAGGAAGACTGTATTTTCCAAAAATGGCCAATCTGCTGTCCAACATGTTCTTCTTACAATATGACCTTCACACTCCTCCCATCAGGAGGTGGGATCTATGTTTCCTCTTCTTTTTTTTCTTTTTAATTTTGGTATCATTAATGTACAATTACATGAGCAACATTATGGTTACTAGACTCCCTCCATTATCAAGTCCCCCCCACATAACCCATTACAGTCACTGTCCATCAGCATAGTAAGATGCTATAGAATCACTGCTCGTCTTCTCTGTTACACTGCCTTCCCCGTGCCCTCCCCACTATATTATGTGTACTAATTGTAATGCCCCCCTTTTCCCCCTTATCCCTCCCTCCCTTCCCACCCATTCTCCCCATTCCCTTTCCCTTTGGTAACTGTTAGTCCATTCTTGGGTTCTGTGAGTCTGCTGCTGTTTTGTTCCTTCAGTTTTTCCTTTGTTCTTATATTCCACAGATAAGTGAAATCATTTGGTATTTCTCTTTCTCCGCTTGGCTTGTTTCACTGAGCATAATACCCTCTAGCTCCATCCATGTTGTTGCAAATGATAGGATTTGTTTCCTTCTTATGGCTGAGTAATGCTCCATTGTGTATATGTACCACATCTTCTTTATCCATTCATCTACTGATAGACACTTAGGTTGCTTCCATTTCTTGGCTATTGTAAATACTGCTGTGGTAAACATAGGGATGCATATGTCTTTTTCAAACTAGGCTGCTGCATTCTTAGGGTAAATTCCTAGGAGTGGAATTCCTGGGTCAAATGGTATTTCTACTTTAGTTTTTTGAGGAACCTCCATACTGCTTTCCACAAAGGTTGAACTAATTTACATTCCCACCAGCAGTGTAGGAGGTTTCCCCTTTCTCCACATCCTCGCCAACATTTGTTTTTGTTTGTCTTTTGGATGTTGGCCATCTTAACTGGTGTGAGGTGATATCTTGTTGTAGTTTTAATTTGAATTTCTCTGATGATTAGCGATGTGGAGCATCTTTCCATGTGTCTGTTGGCCATCTGAATTTCTTCTTTGGAGAAGTTTCTGTTCAGATCCTCTGCCCATATTTTAATTGGATTATTTGCTGTTTGTTGATGTACATGAGTTCTTTATATATTTTGGATGTCAACCCTTTATTGGATATGTCATTTATGAATATATTCATCCATACTGTAGGATGTGTTTTTGTTCTGTTGATGGTGTCCTTTGCTATACAGAAGGTTTTCAGGTTGATATAGTCCCACTTGTTCATTTTTGCTTTTGTTTCCCTTGCCTGGGGAGATATGTTCATGTGTTCCCTCTTCTTGAATCTGGTGGGCTTATATCCAGTTTGGAAGTGACACAATATGATTTCTGAGATTACATGTTAAAGGGTGATATGGAGTCTACTTGGTTCCCTCTTGGGAAGCTTACTCTAGGAACCCAGGCACCATGCTATGAGAAGGCTCAAGCTGCCTAGTGAACAGACCCATATTAGAACAACCAGTAGTGGAGCGGTGTTTTTTAAATTCTGAGGTAGATTGTCATGCAGCAGTGTATAACTGGAACAAGTGCCCACCATAGAAATAATTGTGTTTCCTAAGTGCTTTCTTACCATTATTGTCATTGGGTTGGCTAGATAATCAAGGGCAAGGCCTAAGGTAAGGGCCTTGCGGAAAGACTTGAATCCTGAAAGGAATTTTATTGTTTAAATAAAACAAACTTATTCAAGTATTCACTATTTATATAGTGAATTCCCTTATGTTCTATAATACAAACTTATCCCAACTTATTCACTAAGTCTGGAAATTCTAATGGGATTTTGGGCTCAAGCTGTATAATAATAAACTGTGAGTTTGCACATCTCCTTCAAGAAGTTACAGTGGGAGATGGCTGGTTGTCATTTGGATGTTTGAGATGCAAGGAAAATAATCATGACTAATATCTAACTCCCTTTTTAGTTAAAGAGTGGCCCCTGGAGGGAGTAAGTTTAGCTAAGGCATATTTCTCTCAGAGGCCCTTCTTACCTGTTCTACCTACTCCAGGAACCAAGATCTTGACTGACTGTCAGAATGATTCACTCAATTAGAGTAACTATTCCCCAAAGGAATTTATTTATTTTAACTGAGAAAGAGAATGACTGCATTCACACGTTGGAAAATCTACATATAGTTTTTTAAACTGCTAACTCCATTATAAATATGTAATAGAGTAATAATATGTGGGGTGACTTTGATGGTAACAAATTTTGTCTCTCAAGGATATGACTGAAGTCCTTAACTAGGTGTGGGTGAAGGAATTATCACAAGAACAAAAGCACTCACTGGGAAATTGTGGGACTCCTAATGAGTGGAACATATTCAAAATGTGACCTGGCACTGACAGATCAGAAGTATTGCCCCCCAGAAGATGGGCGGTGCCACAAACAAAAGGAATTAATGCTCTATTTTGTCATCTGGGTTTGCTTATTTCCCTGAACTTTTATGTACCTGCCCTTTGCCTTGTTGACCCCCCCTGTCAAATGATCCAGATTACTCATTTCCTGATATTCAAAGCTCTTCCAGTTTTTGCAGAGAAGTCTTGGAATCTGTCTACAGTTTCTTAAAGTTCACACTTCGAGCACTATTTTCACCAACTAATTTGCAGCTGCAGGTTTGGATACTGTTGAAACATAGTTTGTCCTCTCTGTTGACTACATTTTGCAAAGTGAAGTGGCCTATTCCTGGACCTGACTTTCCTTTCTCTGCAGGTCCTTCGCCCTGCAAACTGGCAACAGTTGGGCTTAGGTGGAATATCTGAAACTTTGGCAGAAAAACAACTTACAGATTCCAGAGGAGAGAATCTCTCCTCTCTTTTCTCCACTGACCAAATATAGAGGTGGCTTTCGTTGCTTCCTGAATTACATGGCCAGAAATCCCTGTGACTTTGCTTCCTTTAGGATTTTATTATTTCAAGGTTTCTGTTATTCCAACCACTGAGGCACTCAATAAGTACTTGTTGGGTGAGTGAGTGATTTTATATGGTTTGCAATGTTGGAGCTATCCATTAGAGATAAAGAAACTAAAGCCCAGAGAGGTTGTAGGACTTGGCAAGGAGCAGAGGCCGGCTTAGAACTAGGTCTCTTGGCTTTATTGTAAATACTTGTTTATCCTGAGACTCAGCAGAACACCCTTTCTTTCTGAAAGCTTTCCTGCTGGCCTCTCCTGCTCTTGCCCCATCCTGCAGAGGTGACCACTGCCTCCATGGTACCCTGTACAGATGTCCTCCACTGCTTCAGGCAGTTTTTCATCTACAGGTGTATCGCTTCCTACAGAAACAGCAAGCTCCTCGAAGACAGAGGCCATATCTTAGTTTTTAAAAACATTCAAGCCCTAGCACAGTTTTGGCCTTCAGGATACAAATAAATGAATCTTTGAATGAAGTACTGAGTAAATATAGTGACTGCTTATCTTAGATTTGTCATCTCTGATAGTAAACTTCAAACTCTCTACTCTTCCTCTCTGTGATCATACCTGTCAGATCAAGTGCCTCAACACTTTATAATAGAAATATTTTCCTTAGACATTGTATATATGTCTCTATATGTGTGTTTAAATTTTTTTCTCTTTAAACTAATTATTAAAAAAGAAATATAGGCTTATTGTATAAAAGAGATTCAAACAGTGCAGAGGGTTTAAAGCAAAAAGCAGAAGCTTCTCATTCCCCCTAGACCCATTACCCTCTGTAATCAACTTTCTTGTGGTGTTTTCAGTAATTGTTTTCTTTCACTTACATATATGAAGTCATACATGAAGTATACACTCATTTCCCATTTGTTTTGTTTTCATTTAATGATCCATTTTGGTCATCTTTTCATATTAGTGCATCTATTTCCACCTTACTCTTCTTAATGACTACATAGTATTCTATAATAACAGGTACAGTATCAAAAGTCTAATAATGTTTTTTTGTTGAAAGACAATTAGATGGCTTCATTTTTTTCCCTAATAAATGTTCCAGAAATCCTATGCATGTACAGGCCTATGTGAGGAGAAACTCTTTGAAGTAGAACCAATGGTTTCCAGAATATGAGCATTTACGATTTTGACAGATATTGTAAAATTGTCTCTCAAGGCTTAATAGTTTTGACAGATAAAACAAGTTACTTATTAGGTCTGTGAATCAGCATGTCTGCTGAGACACATACACCAAGTGGACACAAAGGCGTTAAATGCTGTGGTACTGTCTTGTCAATGGGTTTCAGCCCTGGGCAAGTTTGCTATGGATTCAGTGTGACCAGAGAAATGGACAGCAAAATGTTCTTGGGGTGAAAGGGTTATACCCAACTTTATTTCCAGGTGGCAGGTCAGTCACTAAAATCCCGTTCACTCAGAGTGAGTCTGCATGCGGTAAGCCAGTCTCTGCCTCTGGGCCTCTTTGTCTGCACAGCCATCCTCTGGCACCTCTGTCTGCACAGCCATCCTGCACAGCCATCCTCTGGGACTCTCTGCACAGTCGTCCTGCACAGCCGTCCTCTGGGCCTCTGTCCTTGGCACTGCCACCACTCCAGCCTCTGCTCTGCTCTCCTGAAGCCTTGCAGCCCTGCCACCGTGTCGTGCCCAGAGCACTGGTTGGAGCTCTTTTTATAGAGTCAACAGCCATGCATTACCCACAGATGTGCAGTGAGTTAGCCAACCACAGCCAGGTGAGAATCCTGGCCACAGGAACTCTCATTTTTTTTTTTTCGGTAATTATTTTTTATTGAAGGGTAGTTGACACACAGTATTACATTAGTTTCAGGTGTACAACACAGTGATTCAACATTTATATACATGATAATTCTAGGTACCAGCTATCACCATAACCAGTTGTTACAATATTTTGACTATATTCCTTATGCTATACATTACATCCCGGTTACTTATTTATTTTACAATTGGAAGTGTGTATTTTTTTTTTTTTTTGTGAGGGGATCTCTCATATTTATTGATCAAATGGTTGTTAACAACAATAAAATTCTGTATAGGGGGGTCAATGCTCAATGCACAATCATTAATCCACCCCAAGCCTAATTTTCATCAGTCTCCAATCTTCTGAAGCATAACGAACAAGTTCTTACATGGAGAACAAATTCTTACATAGTGAATAAGTTACATGGTGAACAGAACAAGGGCAGTCATCACAGAAGCTTTTGGTTTTGCTCATGCATTATGAACTATAAACAGTCAGTTCAAATATGAATACTCATTTGGTTTTTATACTGGATTTATATGTGGATACCACATTTCTCTATTATTATTATTTTTAATAAAATGCTGAAGTGGTAGGTAGATACAAGATAAAGGTAGAAAACATAGTTTAGTGTTGTAAGAGAGCAAATGTAGATGATCAGGTGTGTGCCTGTAGACTATGTGTTAATCCAAGCTAGACCAGGGCAATAAAACATCCACGTATGCAGAAGATTTCTCTCAGAAGGAGGGGGGGGGAGGATCTAAGCCTCACCTCTGTTGATCCCCGTTTTCTCACCTGATGGCCCCCCTGCGACTGTGCCTGTCTTAGGTTGTTCCTCCCTTGAGGAATCTTACCTGTCTCTGGCTAAGCAGTCATCTTCCGGGGCCATACAGGGAAATGTAAAGTTGGTAAGTGAGAGAGAAGCCTTATTGTTTGAAAAGGTTAGCTTTTTACTTCTTTGCATATTTATGCCCTGTGGCTTCTATGCCCAGCATTTGCCTTGAGGTATCTTTACCACTTGGAAGAATTATGATACTCGGTAAATTTGATATGAGGCACGAATTCTATTTAAGGGTTGTAATTAGGAAGGAAGAAGAAAAGCTATAGAAGTAGCAGGCGGAAGAAAACATGGGAAGATTGATTATTTCTTTGACATATGTTCTTGTAGAGTAACTATAGCATGTATAGGTTTTAAACTACTAATTAAATTGCACACACACATTAACATAATAGGAGTACAGTTATGTAACCAAAGCATACCTGTAATTACCAGCCATCTCCAGTGAAACCAAGAAAACCAGTTAGGCACCTTAGGCATTTGTGAAAACTTATCTATGATATGGTGGATATTGTCCAACTGAACTTGAACAGTCTGAGAGAAATCAGACAAATTAAAACAACCTGGGGACTGTTCACATCCCATATGTTCTTTTAACAGTAAATAGTCTGTAGTTGTAAGATTTTGGAGCGCTACAATTTGCACTTCTCCTAATTCTTGGTTGAGTTCCAACAGTATAGCTCCAGTCAAATTTGTTGTTTTACTGTATGCACAGGCCAGCTTAGATATCTCCTTCTTCATTCCCATGGCAAGTCCAGGAACTGGTGGGATGAGTGCATCTACACCTGTAGCAGTGCATGGATCTTTGTTGGGGTTTTTTGATGATCATCTTCTGGCATGAGTCTTTCAGAGAGTGCAGATGTTGGAAGTTCTTTTTCATATCGTATCTTAGTTCATTTTTGGGGTAGCCAAATTAGGCTTTGATCCTCTGTATAAACACAAACAGACCCTTTGCCTACACTTTTATATGCCCTTTATATCATTATGTAGAACTCATTGGAGGTCACCACACAGGAACTGCTTTTTTTTTTATCATTAATCTACACTTACATGATGAATATTTTGTTTACTAGACTCTCCCCTATACCAGGTCCCCCCTATATACCCATTTACAGTCACTGTCCATCAGCGTAGCAAAATGTTGTAGAATCCCTACTTGCCTTCTCTGTGTTGTACAGCCCTCCCTTTTCTCCTACGCCCCCATGCATGCTAATCTTAATACTCCCCTATTTCTCCCCCCCTTATCCCTCCCTACCCAACCATCCTCCCCAGTCCCTTTCCCTTTGGTACCTGTTAGTCCATTCTTGAGTTCTGTGATTCTGCTGCTGTTTTCTTCCTTCAGTTTTTCCTTTGTTCTTATACTCCACAGAGGAGTGAAATCATTTGGTATTTCTCTTTCTCCGCTTGGCTTGTTTCACTGAGCATAATACCCTCCAGCTCCATCCATGTTGCTGCAAATGGTAGGATTTGCCCTTTTCTTATTGTTTAGTAGTATTCCATTGTGTATATGTACCACATGTTCTTTATCCATTCATCTACTGATGGACATTTAAGTTGCTTCCAATTCTTGGCTATTGTAAATAGTGCTGCGATAAACATAGGGGTGCATTGGTCTTTCTCATACTTGATTGCTGCGTTCTTGGGGTAAATTCCTAGGAGTGCAATTCCTGGGTCAAATGGTATGTCTGTTTTGAGCGTTTTGATGTATCTCCATACTGCTTTCCACAATGGTTGAACCAATTTATATTCCCACCAGCAGTGTAGGAGGGTTCCCCTTTCTCCACAGCCTCACCAACATTTGTTGTTTGTATTTTGGATGGCAGCAATCCTTACTGGTGTGAGGTGATACCTCATTGTAGTTTTAATTTGCATTTCTCTGATAATTAGCGATGTGGAGCATCTTTTCATGTGTTTGTTGGCCATCTGTATTTCTTTTTTGGAGAACCATCTGTTCAGTTCCTCTGCCCATTTTTTAATTGGGTTATTTGTTTTTTGTTTGTTGAGGTGTGTGAGGTCTTTATATATTCTGAACGTCAAGCCTTTATCAGATGTGTCATTTTCAAATAAATTCTCCCGTACTGTAGGGTTCCTTTTTGTTCTATTGATGGTGTCTTTTGCTGTACAGAAGCTTTTCAGCTTAATATGGTCCCACTTGTTCATTTTTGCTGTTGTTTTCCTTGCCCGGGGAGATATGTTCAAGAAGAGGTCATTCATGTTTATGTCTAAGAGGTTTTTGCCTATGTTTTCTTCCAAGAGTTTAATGGTTTCATGACTTACATTCAGGTCTTTGATCCATTTTGAGTTTACTTTTGTATATGGGGTTAGACAATTGTCCAGTTTCATTCTCCTACATGTAGCTGTCCAGTTATGCCAGCACCATCTGTTGAAGAGACTGTCATTTCCCCATTGTATGTCCATGGCTCCTTTATCAAATATTAATTGACCATATATGTCTGGGTTAATGTCTGGATTCTCTAGTCTGTTCCACTGGTCTGTGGCTCTGTTCTTATGCCAGTACCAAATTGTCTTGATTACTATGGCTTTATAGTAGAGCTTGAAGTTGGGGAGTGAGATCCCCCCTACTTTATTCTTCTTTCTCAGGATTGCTTTGGCTATTCGGGGTGTTTGGATTTTCCATATGAATTTTTGAATTATTTGTTCCAGTTCATTGAAGAATGTTGCTGGTAGTTTCATAGGGATTGCATCAAATCTGTATATTGCTTTGGGCACGATGGCCATTTTGATGATATTAATTCTTCCTAGCCACGAGGATGGGATGAGTTTCCATCTGTTAGTGTTCCCTTTAATTTCTCTTAAGAGTGACTTGTAGTTTTCAGAGTATAAGTCTTTCACTTGTTTTGTTAGGTTTATTCCTAGGTATTTTATTTTTTTTGATGCAATTGTGAATGGAGTTGTTTTCCTGATTTCTCTTTCTGTTGGTTCATTGTTAGTGTATAGGAAAGTCACAGATTTCTGTGTGTTGATTTTGTATTCTGCAATTTTGCTGTATTTCGATATCAGTTCTAGTAGTTTTGGGGTAGAGTCTTTAGGGTTTTTTATGTACAGTATCATGTCATCTGCAAATAGTGACAGTTTGACTTCTTTACCAATCTGGATTCCCTGTATTTCTTTGTTTTGTCTGATTGCTGTGGCTAGGACCTCCAGTACCACGATGAATAACAGTGGGGAGAGTGGGCATCCCTGTCTTGTTCCCGATCTGAGAGGAAAAGGTTTCAGCCTCTCGCTGTTCACTATGATGTTTGCTGTGGGTTTATCATATGTGGCCTTTATTATGTTGAGGTACTTGCCCTCTATGCCCATTTTGTTGAGAGATTTTATCATGAATGGATGTTGAACTTTGTCAAATGCTTTTTCAGCATCTATGGAGATGATCATGTGGTTTTTGTCTTTCTTTTTGTTGATGTGGTGGATGATGTTGATGGACTTTCGAATGTTGTACCATCCTTGCATCCCTGGGATGAATCCCACTTGGTCATGGTGTACGATCCTTTTGATGTATTTTTGAATTCGGTTTGCTAATATTTTGTTGAGTATTTTTGCATCAACGTTCATCAGGGATATTGGTCTGTAGTTTTCTTTTTTGGTGGGGTCTTTGCCTGGTTTTGGTATTAGGGTGATGTTAGCTTCATAGAATGAGTTTGGGAGTATCCCCTCCTCTTCTATTTTTTGGAAAACTTTAAGGAGAATGGGTATTATGTCTTCCCTGTATGTCTGATAAAATTCCGAGGTAAATCCATCTGGCCCGGGGGTTTTGTTCTTTGGTAGTTTTTTGATTACCGCTTCAATTTCGTTGCTGGTAATTGGTCTGTTTAGATTTTCTGTTTCTTTCTGGGTCAGTCTTGGAAGGTTGTATTTTTCTAGGAAGTTGTCCATTTCTCCTAGGTTTTCCAGCTTGTTAGCATATAGGTTTTCATAGTATTCTCTAATAATTCTTTGTATTTCTGTGGGGTCCAGTGTGATTTTTCCTTTCTCGTTTCTGGTACTGTTGATTTGTGTTGACTCTCTTTTCCTGTTGATAAGTCTGGCTAGAGGCTTATCTATTTTGTTTATTTTCTCGAAGAACCAGCTCTTGGTTTCATTGATTTTTGCTATTGTTTTATTATTCTCAATTTTTTAAATTTCTTCTCTGATCTTTCTTATGTCCCTCCTTCTGCTGACCTTAGGCCTCATTTGTTCTTCTTTTTCCAATTTCGATAATTGTGACATTAGACCATTCATTTGGGAGTGTTCTTCCTTTTTAAAATATGCTTGGATTGCTATATACTTTCCTCTTAAGACTGCTTTTGCTGTGTCCCACAGAAGTTGGGGCTTAGTGTTGTTGTTGTCGTTTGTTTCCATATATTGATGCATCTCCATTTTGATTTGGTCATTGATCCACTGGTTATTTAGGAGCGTGTTGTTAAGCCTCCATGTGTTTGTGGGCCTTTTTGCTTTCTTTGTACAGTTTATTTCTAGTTTTATGCCTTTGTGGTCTGAAAAGTTGGTTGGTAGGATTTCAATCTTTTTGAATTTACTGAGGCTCTTTTTGTGGCCTAGTGTGTGGTCTATTCTGGAGAATGTTCCATGTGCACTTGAGAAGAATGTGTATCCTGTTGCTTTTGGTTGTAGAATTCTATAGGTGTCTATTAGGTCCATCTGTTCTAGTGTGTTGTTCAGTGCCTCTGTGTCCTTACTTATTTTCTGTCTGGTGGATCTGTCCTTTGGAGTGAGTGTTGTGTTGAAGTCTCCTAGAATGAATGTATTGCATTCTATTTCCTCCTTTAGTTCTGTTAGTATTTGTTTCAGGTATGTTGGTGCTCCTGTATTGGGTGCATATATATTTGTAATTGTTATATCCTCTTGTTGGACTGAGCCCTTTATCATTATGTAATGTCCTTCTTTGTCTTTTGTTACTTTCTTTATTTTGAAGTCTGTTTTGTCTGATACCAGAATTGCAACACCTGCTTTCTTCTCTCTGTTGTTTGCATGAAATATCTTTTTCCATCCCTTGACTTTAAGTCTGTGCATGTCTTTGGGTTTAAGGTGAGTCTCTTGTAAGCAGCATATGGATGGATCTTGCTTTTTTATCTATTCTATTTCTCTGTGTCTTTTGATTGGTGCATTCAGTCTGTTTACATTTAGGGTGATTATCGAAAGGTATGAACTTATTGCCATTGCAGGCTTTAAGTTTGTGGTTATGAAAGGTTCAGGGTTAGCTTCTTTACTATCTTACTGTCTAACTTAACTTGCTTGTTGAGCTATTATATACACGGTCTGATGATTCTTTATTTCTCTCCCTTCTTATTCCTCCTCCTCCCTTCTTCATATGTTGGGTGCTTTGTTCTGTGCTCTTTTTAGGAGTTTTCCCATCTAGAGCAGTCCCTGTAAGAAGCCCTGTAGAGGTGGTTTGTGGGAGGCAAATTCCCTCAACTTTTGCTTGTCTTGGAATTGTTTAATCCCTCCTTCGTATTTAAATGATATTCATGCTGGATACAGTAGTGTTGGTTCGAGGCCCTTCTGTTTCATTGCATTACGTATATCATGCCATTCTCTTCTGGCCTGTAGGGTTTCTGTTGAGAAATCTGATGATAGCCTGATGGGTTTTCCTTTGTAGGTAACCTTTTTTTTCTCTCTGGCTGCCTTTAGTACTTTGTCCTTGTCTTTAATCTTTGCCATTTTAATTATTATGTGTCTTGGTGTTGCCCTCCTTGGATCCCTTGTCATGGGAGTTCTGTGTACCTCTGTGGTCTGAGAGGCCATTTCTTCCCCTAGTTTGGGGAAGTTTTCGACAATTATTTATTCAAAGATACTTTCTATCCCTTTTTCTCTCTCTTCTTCTTCTGATACCCCTATAATGCAGATATTGTTCCATTTCGATTGGTCACTCAGCTCTCTTAAAATTCTTTCATTCCTGGAGATCCTTTTATCTCTCTCTGCATCAGCTTCTCTGTGTTCCTGTTCTCTGTTTTCTAGTCCATTAATGGTCTCTTGCATCTCGTCCATTCTATTTTGAAGTCCTTCCAGAGCTTGTTTTATTTCTGTATTCTCCTTCCTTAGTTCTTGCATATTTCTCTGCAAGTCCATCAGCATGGTTATGACTTTTGTTTTGAATTGTTTTTCGGAAGACTGGTTAAATCTATCTCCCCAGGTTCCTTCTCAGGGGAAGATGTAGCAGATGCCGAAGCTGTCTGGGTTAGTCTTGTCTGGATCATATTTTTTTGCCTTTTCATGTTGACAGGTGCTGTTGACTGTCAGCTGGGAGGGCCAAACTTTTCACTTTCTACTGGCCTTTCTTTACTGGGACAACTGCGACCCCTAGTGGCTTGTGTTGGGTAATTGCGTGTAGGCTGCGTCTTTGTGTCTTGCCCAGCCGAAGTGTGGGAATTTTCCTTTCTGTGCGCGTGGTTTGCCTTAGGCTGTTTCTCTTCTTTCGCAGCGCCCGGAGGGGTAATGGACGGTGGGGGGGAGGGCCTATTTGGCTGTTTACCTCCGTGAGGGGTCTCAGAGATGTTTCCCAGGGGGTTAGTGCGCCTGGTTTTCCCTGTAATTTCCAGCCACTGGTCTGTGACCTGTGTTGTTTCCATCTAGCTGTTAAATCCCTGTCCCTTTAAGACTTTCAAAAAGCACTCGCTTTTCTTTGTCACAAGGGCATCGGCTTCGGAACCCACTCAGAGGTCTTGCTGCCCTATTTCCCTAGTTTCCAGCCCTCCACGCATGCACTGTGTCTGCGCTCTGGTGCGGGTGGCTGGGGCTGGGTGTTTAGCAGTCCTGGGCTCCCTCTCCCTCCCGCCGGGAGCTGGGGGGAGGTGTGCTCAGGTCCCGCCGGGCCGGGGGTTGTATCTTATCCCTTTCACCAGGCGCTGGGCTCTCGCACGTGTGGATGTAGTCAGGCTGTTTTCCTGTGTCTTCTGGTCTCTCTTTTAGTTTTAGTTGTATTTGTTGTATTTTCAAAAATACATATGTTTTTGGGAGGAGATTCCCACTGTCCTACTCACGCTGCCATGTTGGCTCCGCCCCCAGGAACTCTCATTTTATCCACACTCCACTCCTCCAGGATTCTCTCCTCTCAATCTATGTGTCCTTAGTCCTCTGCAATGGTCCCTGTGCAGGGAAGCTCGAACATTGTTCTCCAGCCTCTCCAGCAAAAAGTCCTGCAGACAAACAGGCGCCTCTCATGGCTCAGTCTCTGACCTCTGCCTCTTTGGTCTTAATGGCTGGAACTGCTGCTCTGTTTTCAGTTGTTGCCATAGCTCCAGTGAGATCCTATTTGGCTTCCCGTCTAATTTCCTTCCATCTACTCCTGCCTGTATCAAATTAATCCACACCTGGGTCCTCATAACCCTTACAAGGCCCCTCAAATTCCTCCTCTGAATAACAGGTTTTATTTCTTTACAGGTTCTCATTCCTTTAGCTTCTGTACATGTCACCTCACATTTTGTAATCACTGCCTCAAGGTGGGCTGCACTGTCAGGGAAGACAGCTTTCCCATCCCTGATCCTGACAGAACAATTCCATCCACCCCTAAGTCCCACAGCCACCGGCTCAGCCTGAGTATAGGGGCAGACCATAGAGTGCTCCACGACCTGGGGAGGTTAGCTGCTCCTCTCCTTGGGGAACTTTCAGCTGCTGGGTCTTTATTTTCTTTACAACCACTGGGCATGCTTTCAATACAAGAGGGGCCAGTGGCTCCAGCACCGCCCCATCATCCTTCCCCAGCTCCTCCATTTCTGGGGCTGATGGCACCTTTCTATCCACTCCCCCAAGTGTCTCCTCTGCTATAGTGCCTCATAACAATGCCAGCTCAGTCTTCAGAATCTCTCTTACCTTCACCTCAATGCTTTGCAGCTGACGTTCTTGCGCCACCTCTGCCTGTGCTTCCCTCAGGAGTTCATCTTTTTCCTTGATGGCCTCTTTCCCCTTCAGAACACCTGGCAGCAATGCTGTCTTGTGCCGGGAGCCATGCTACTCAAGCTGTGTAGCAAATCTTAGGCTGGAAGAAGACCCCATAAGGCAGGGGCCGTCGCAGCTGGCTCCCTCTATTACCCATCTTGATTTTGTTTTTCTCCATTATACTGTTGGTTTTGTTTTTTGCTTGCATTATTGCTAAGAGCTAAGCTAACCTTTGCTGAGCAGTGTGGAAAGAATGAGAACATAAACTTCCCCAAAGCTTTTCAGGACAGTGCTCCTGAAGAATAAAACACGCAGGGGCCAAATGGTGATCTTAGCATAAAGTACCGAAACCTGCTGTTAGTTAGTCAAACATTGACCACCCCATTTCCACTGAGAATGCCCCCCTTGTTTACAATGTTAGTGAAACTAGTGATGGAAAGTTTTATAGAAATAGAGTCATGAGAAAATATTGAATAGAATAACCCTGTTGACACTTAATCATCTCATGTTTTCTTCCCTCTACTACTTCTATAGTTTGTTTTTCTTCTTTCCTAATTACGGCCCTTTACTAGAATTTGTGCCTCATACGTGAAATTACCAAGTACCATAATTTTCCAGGAAGTAAAGATACCTCAAAACAAGTGCTGGGCATAGAAGCCATGGAGCATAAATCTGCAAAGAAGTGAAAAACTAACCTTTTCAAAGAATATTACTTCTCTCTCACTTACCAGCTTTACATCTCCCTGTATGGCCCCATAAGATGGCTGGTTAGCCAGAGACGGGCAAGATTCCTCAAGGGAGGAACAACCTAAGACAGGCACAGTCACAGGGGGGCCATCAGGTGAGAAAAAGGGGGCCAACAGAGGTGAGGCTTAGAACCTCACCCCCCCGGTCTTGAGAGAAATCTACACCTGTGGATGTTTTGTTGCCCTTGTTCAGCTTGGATTAAGACCTGGTCTGTAGGCACAAACTTGATCATCTACACCTGCCTTCTTACAGTTCTAAATCATGCTTTCTATCTATATCTTGCATTTACCTACTACATTAACATTTTATTAGATTCACATATAAAGTATAAAAATCAAATGAATAATCATACATTTGACATGATTGTTTATAGTTTAAGGTTTGTAGTTAAAACAGAAAAGTTTCTATGATATGAATGCTCTTGCATTGTTCACCATGTAAGAACTTGTTTAGTCCCTGCAGTAGTAGAGTCATGGAGACCTGTGTAGCATATGTCAGGGAGATTTTAGTATCCACACAGAAGAAAGAGAAATGTAGATAAGAAGAATAAATTTAGTTTGCTGCCTACTGTGCCCTATAAAGGGGTAAAGGTGAAAATATGAGTTTATAAATTTATTAAAGCCTCTATCTAAAATCATAATCAAAGAATATTTTTTGTGGGAAAGAATCCTAGCTAACTGTGGCACTAGGTGACCTGTATTTCACCCTGAGCTGATAGACTCCATAGTCACTGTTACATACTGCACGCCCCTACGGTCACATGCACTTCTAAGAAACTGCGTTGCATAGAAACGTAAAACACAATAGAGTACATGTTGACAGGAAAAGTTTTGGTCAAGGAACAGAAAAACAATCACCTAACACTTGACCAACCATGAATAGATTAAAAAGTAAAAGAAAAATGCTTGCCTATACTTATTAACCAACTGTCTATACTAATTGATCATCAGAAAAATAAAAAATAATCATATCCTTGTGCAAAATAGTATAAATAAAGCTGTCATCGGCACTTTGTCAAGAGACCACCTCCATCTGACTCCGTGTCCTGTCTCTCCATACGCCAACTCCGTCTCATCCTTTTGGGCTTCACCCCCCCTCCCCCGCTGGAGCTGGACTCCTGCAGTCTCGTCTCCAATGGCACCTTCCTGCTGGCGATCTCGTGCTGCCGCCTCCCACATCAAGGCCATCTCCTTCTTCAGGGAATCCACAGAAGTTTGCAGCTCGCATTCTCATGCCACCATTTCTTGGGTCTCCTCTGTAGACCTTTTTAAGTCTGGGAGAAGCAGCCAACCCACAGTCCCCACTGCCTCACGGGCACTCTGCTTCTCAAAGGATCTGCTTACTATACCAAGGGCCACCCCCAGAGCCTCAGGTGTCACCTCCACTTCCCTCCAGTCCTAGGGTGGGGCCCAGTCCTCTAGGAGGCAAGCCACCTCAGGCCACATACCCACTGGGGGACAATCCACTGTCTCTCCATTCACAGGGGTAGCCTGCTGAAGCACCCCTCCCATAAGGGCAGCCTGTCTTTTTCCTTGGTTAACAATGAACCCTGCCCACTTTTGCCAATTGTCTTGCCAATGGGTTTCAGCCCTGGGCAAGTTCACTGTGGATTCAGTGTGACCAAAGAAATTGACAGCAAAACCTTCTTGGGGTGAAAGGGTTATACCCAAATGCATTTCCAGGTGGCAGTTCAGTCACTAGAATCCCGTTCACTCAGAGCGAGTCTGTATGCAGCAAACCGGTCTCTGCCTCTGGGACCCTCTGTCTGCACAGCCATCTTCTGGGCCTCTATCCTTAGCACTGCCACCACTCCAGCCTCTGCTCTGCTCTCCTGCAGCCTTGCAGCCCTACCACCGTGTCATGCCCAGAGCACTGGTTGGAGCTCTTTTTATAGAGTCAACAGCCATGCATTGCCCACAGGTGTGCAGTGAGCTAGTCAACCACAGCCAGGTGAGAATCCTGGCCACAGGAACTCTCATTTTATCCACAGGTACATTCTTGCATTTCAGCCTAGATGTAAGGCCTTTCTGGAGCACATTGCCTCTGGAATGTTCCTTTGGTTCTGGCTAGCTCATTTAGCTGCCCTCTCCTCATTTCCCAGCTGGTTCGCGGAGCACCCCTTGTTCCACTTTGAGTCACTCAGCACCTTGAAAAATCCCCTTCTGTTGCTTAATCATCCCTTGAATGGGAGGCACAGCAAAAAAAAAACAGCCCCCAAAACAGGAATTACCTGTTTCTTAGTCAACTCCCTCCTGCTCACTCTACTCCCCACCCCTTCTTGCTGTGAGAGTGGTTTGTGATCTACAGTTATTATCCAGGGTATGGCCTCTCCTTGTGGTTTGGTGGGTGCTGTTTAGAGGAAGAGAGAAAAGCAAAAGCTCTGCTCAAGCAAGGCAGTTTGAACTTTAAGTGGCAAACTTAAAACACAGAAGAAAGCAAGTTAAAGATGCTCATGACCAGGTTTTCTTCTGCCTGCTACTTCTATAGCTTTTCTTCTTCCTACCTAATCACAACCTTTAAATAGAACTCGTGCCACATGTCGAATTTACCGAGTATCATAATTCTTCCAAGTGGTAAAGACACCTCAAGACAAATGCTGGGCATAGAAGCCACAGGGCATAAATATGTAAAGAAGTAAAAAGCTAACCTTTTCAAACAATAAGGCTTCTCTCTCACTTACCAACTTAACATTTCCTTGTATGGCCCCGGAAGATGACTGGTTAGCCAGAGACGGGTAAGATTCCTCAAGGGAGGAACAACCTAAGACAGGCACAGTCGCAGGGGGCCATCTGGTGAGAAAATGGGGAGCAGCAGAGGTGAGGCTTAGAACCTCCCTCCTCATGTTCTGAGAGAAATCTTCTGCATACGTGGATGTTTTATTGCCCTCGTCTAGCTTGGATTAACACATAGTCTACAGGCACACACCTGATCATCTACATTTGCTCTCTTACAACACTAAACTCTGTTTTCTACCTTTATCTCGTATCTACCTACCACTTCCGCATTTTATTAAAAATAATAATAATAGAGAAATGTGGTATCCACATATAAATCAAGTTTAAAAATCAAATGAATATTCATATTTGAACTGACTGTGTATAGTTCATAATGCATGAACAAAACCGAAAGCTTCTGTGATTACTGCCCTTGCACTGTTCACCATGTAACTTATTCACTATGTAAGAATTTGTACTCCATGTAAGAATTTGTTCGTTATGCAACAGAAGATTGGAGACTGACGAAAATTAGGCTTGGGGTGGATTAATGATTGTGCATTGAGTATTGACCCCCCTATACAGAAATTTATTGTGGTTAACAACTATTTGATCAATAAATATGAGAGATGCCCTCACAATATATATATATATAAACACACTTCCAATTGTAAAATAAATAAGTAACCGGGATGTAATGTATAGCATAAGGAATATAGTCAAAATATTGTAACAACTTGGTATGGTGATAGCTGGTACCTAGAATTATCATGTATATAAATGTTGAATCACTATGTTGTACACCTGAAACTAATGTAATGTAATACTGTTGTTAACTACCCTTCAATAAAAAATAAAAATAAAAAAAAAGATGCTCATGATATGGAAGGAGAGATTATTTATTCAGTAAATATTTACTGAGCACCTGCCCTGTGCCAGTTCAAGGCATGAAGTGGGTGTGTGTAGAATGAAGGGTTGCTGAGCATTAGTAGGGCCGAGTATCCACCCTGGCCTCCTATACCAGCCCCACTTATCAGGAATAGAGAGAAGCCTCTGTTTGTGTCATAGTCTTCCGATTTTATTCCTCATGGAGAAAGGCTCACTGCTCTGCGCCTCTCCTCTAACCCAGGCTGATCCGTAATAGATGTAGCTGTGAACAGGAAATTGTAGTGGTTTTGATGATCTGAGTGTAAAAAATTACTGCCAGGATATCTGGAGACAGCTGGAGGTTAAGAGCTGCAACCCAGAGAATGACTCAGAGACATGTGGTGTCTGACTTGCCATTTCTTTGTCTTGCAGGAGAGCTTGTGGGTGGATCCCTGAATTCAGGCACTGTGGGCTTATAGTTTCCAGTCCCAGGGGTCCAGCCCCTTTAGGCTGTACTCTTATTTACTGACCTCAACGCTTTAGTAGCCAGAACTTGAATTTAGAGATATTGAGTAAGATACTCTTACCCAGTGCCCACTCTGCTCACACTGGGAAACAGATAGCCTCCCACAGTCATGCAGCAGGGAAGCTGGGCTTCAATCCAGGTCTGCTTTGTGCCGGGGCCCACAATTTTTCCATTACCCATACTGCCTCTTCTATGAAGAGGACATTTTCTGACCTAGATTTCAAGGCCAAAAGGTGTTAGAATGACTTCTGTGACAACTTTCTCATGTGATCAAGGCCCCAAAACATCAAGGTCTGTCTGTGGCACTACCTGGGAGAACCTCTCAGGGGCCCACAAGTCATGGTACAGTTGAGAGGACACCACCAGGTCATTTCCAGGCATCAAGCCATCAGTAGGAGAAGCTTGGTGATCAGAGAAGTCACTGCTGAGGGTGGCTTCCTAGTGCACATTTCCAACTCTGCCTAGCATGCAAACTCAGACAGCTTAGAAAATCTCTCAGAGCCTCAGCAGCCAGGTCAGGTGGGCGGTCATCATGTCCTGTGTGTGTCACTAGGACACTGTGAGGTTCAAGAAAATGCTGTGTTGTGGTGAGGAAAAACTCTGTACAAATCCCAGTTGCTATAAGTTATTATATTATGGGGTCCAGCATGATTAACCATGAAGCATTTGTTCCATCTGAATGAGGCTCCCTTAAGTGCACTTGGGCCAGTAATTACAGAACTTTAAGACTTCCCCCAAGCATGTTCACAATTAGGAAGGATTATAACTGAATGAACTAGGGCACAAAGGTGGGCTCCAAGATCCCTGAGATATTTTTGCTCAGCTCAGTCAAGCTTTCCTTGATAAGAAAATAGAAAAAACCCAGAACACTTTTGTCCTTTGTGTCTCCTTGGAAGGTAATAAACTCAATAACCAAAGAACAGTGACATTTAGCTTACTTGCCTTATATATCAGAACCTTTTTATGAAGCTATGCTCGTTAAGACTTTAAATAAGACTCAAATTAGTATGGGTATGATTTTCTTTCTTATGATTCAAACATTCTGATATAATTGTTCATCTCAAAGTGCAGGGTTTGTTATTCTTGCCTAAGTGCTTTCTAAAAAGCTCCCAAGAAATTAAGGATTATTTTTCTCACAGGCCTCTCCTCAAGCTCTCTAGTGTTTGCCCACATCTGCAATCCAATTGACTTCATACTCTAGACTCTCTGGGCATCATACCCTTCCTGCGCTCTTCCTTCCCTCCAAGCCTTCGCTCATGGCATTCCCTTTGGCCTGAGAGGAACCAGCCAGATTCCCTCCTGGTTGAACCTCATCTCCTCCCAGGAGCCTTTGCTGGTGATCTGATCGAGTCTGAACAGCCTCTGGCCTCATCTTCTTCCACTGTGCCCGTCATGTGCACTCTTCCTGTCACACTGCTCTCCTTGCTCCTTGAGCATGCCGGGCATGCCCTTCTCGGGGCCTGTGCACCCCCCTGCTGCTCCCTCTGCTGAAATGCTCTTCTTGTGACCATTGTGTGGCTTCCTTCCTTACCTCCTGCAGTTGTCTGCCAAGTGTTATCTGACCCCCCTGTCTTAAATGCCAGCACACCTCCCGGTGACCGTCCACCACTGTCCCGCTCACTCTGCTTTTCACTCTCCCTAACATTGAACCCATTGGACACATTGTATAGTTGCTCATTTATATTCTGTTTTCCCCACTAAAATGTAGGATCCTGGAGGGCTGGGGATTTGTCTATTTTGTCCACTGGTCTGTTCCCAACACCTAGCAAATGCCTGCCCTACAGTCTGAATATATTTGTTGAAGGAATAAATCAGTGACTTTAAGTATCATAATCTTGTTCTCTTTAATAGTTTCTATACTAATTATCTGTCATGCCCAGCAAGGCCTGTACTGAGGCACTTGTACAGGAAAGAGCTGCCTTATTCAGGCCTTCACCAACTAAACTGCATATTCTCCAATTGTTTTATGCATACATCTAATCTCCTCAATTATATTGTAAGCTACTTGGATGTAGAGATCAAACTTTACTATTCTTCATAACAACTTAATACTAGAAATGGTGTTGGATTCCATTAATAATTACTTGTTTGTTTATACCCTTCATATTCCATGAAAGGATTAAATGTTGCTAATGGTGGAATAACAGCGTGTGGTCAATAACTGCTTATTTACTGGCTGATGAGTGATAGCAACTCATGGTGGGGTCAAGCGACCCTAAGAACAGAGTGAATTTGTCTGTTGGAAGTTGCATTTGGGTCCTTTATGTGAAAATTTCAGGGTCCTGCTTGCAGCAGTGAGGCATCTTGGCTCTGATGCCTTAGCATCCTTGGATCTTCCTTCCTCCACCCTAATTTATAGTCTGAAAAATGTATTTCATTCTGATAAACACATGTCATTAAGAACAGTTGTAAAACTGGAAAAATACTACCGTATGTAAACCAAAGTATGTCTTTACTATGTATAAGGTTATCTTTGAGGGAAGACATATTCTTCCTTTTTGCAGTGTTTTGACAGGAAAAACAGTGATGAGTTTCACATTTCTACTTCTTGTAGTTATGAAGGAAATCAAGGATATTAGTTAATAGGTCTGCAAAATTTGGGTATGTTACTTTAAAGTAATGTAGTGAAGGCAGTTCTGGAGTGCAGATTAATTTGGCCCCTTTACATGGCCCTCCTGTGTTTTAGCTCAGGCCAGTGATAGAGCCTAGGCTCTCTGAGGAGTGAGGACTTAGCCTTTGTACGTGATCACCCGTAACCACTACTCCCTACGCAGGAGTGTCAGGCTGGGGAGCAGAAGCAGTCTTCTCGCCTGGATAAAAGCCCATGCCAGCTGTACAGAGAAGAGCCAAAAGGGCAAATTGTCTCTTTAATTAATAGAATCCTCGACCTACTGCACTCTGGGTACAATCAGTGTCAGGAGTGACTGAAAGCAGCGAGCACTTTTGTGTGGATAAGCAGGCAGGTGGAATGAGTATTCAATTTACTTAAGAGGTGACTCTGATCGGCTTTGGGAAGCTGGTTCAGCCTGCTTGTTTGGGGCTTTTATCAGGGACCCCTGTTCACCGCACTGGTGCCTCGCGGACCTGTCAAACCCCTGGCAGTACTCCTTGACCTGGCATGGTCTCTCCTGAGGAATGCTGGGCTGGAAGGAAAAGGCGGTTTTCTTTAGACAGACAACTCTGCCTTTTGGTTTGTGTTCTGTTTAGATTTATGGACCCAGAACCTGAATGCTCTCCCAGGGTTGTAGCAGTGACATAAGGTAATGTATCCTGTGCCCAGGGAGCCAACATCAGAGATCTGCAATGAGCCGAGGTTGGGATCTCAGGAGATAAGTGGACCAGCCCTGGCTCTGGCAGTCAATGTAAGGCTGTTGTCCTGCATGAGCTCCTCCTGTCCGCTCCTCACAGGAAGCAGGTATAGCAGTGGGCCAGGTGGCATATGATGCACATGCTTAAGCAGAACAATGGGGTACATACTGCATGTGAAACAGGGAAAGACAGTCCCATGTAAGGTGCTAAATCCAGCACAGGCTATGTGGACTTTTCATCTGTTGGTGAGGAAGTGATCCAGGCCCAAGGCCCATTCTTATGTAGCCAACTGGAGGTTGAAAAACGGCATGCATGGAACAGCCTTTTCCATCAGGGCCTCCATGATGTTGCTTCCCTCCTCTTCTGAAGTCCAAGAATCCCTAGAAAGACACTCCTTACCTACGTCCAGAACTAGTTGGTGAACTTCTGAGATTTTATGCTACATATTTAACAGATGCACAAATAGAAGCACAGGGAAATTAAATAATTTGCCCAAAGACACACTGTAAGTGAGCAAGAGAACAAGGATTGGTTGTAACCTGGGTAGTCTGACTCTTGAACTCATGTTCTTAACAACTACCCCATTCTGCCTTTGTTCCTCATTTCCTTACTTCTTAGATACTTCTCTCTGGGCATTTTGAGGAGGAAGCGTGGATTTTTATTCACCATTGCTACCATAACTAGTAGAAGCAATGTTCCTTGAATGGCATAGACAAACTTTCAAGTGCTTTGTGGGGCCTTGACCTCCAAAGGCTGATCCTCTCAACCTTGCTGTCCTGGAATTCACCAATCAATCATGAAGACATGCTACTTTCTCATAGAGGTCTTCTATGATACCTCAACTTAAATTAGATCTCTTTATTGGTTTTTTCTCATAGAACTTATTGCAGTTTGTAATTATGCATGGTTTTTATGTTAATTTTTAAAATAACTCTCTTTCCTCTTCCTTCATCAGACTATATGCTCCATGAGGTCAGGAATTATGGAAAATAATAAGCACGTATGTATTGAGAACTTGCTAGTGCCAGGCAGTTTGCTGTATACTTTCATGTATACTATTCCATTTAGTCTTTTTAAGCAAATTTTCTTATTGAAGCATAATATCCAAATCATAAGTGTACATTTGATAAATTATCATAAAATAGACACTCTCACGTAACCACCACCCAAATTGAGAAACAGAGCATTAACCAGTGCCCCAGAAGTCCCTCTCCTGCTCATACTCTGCCTTCCCTCTACCCTGGTCATTGGCAATTTATTATTGATTTCTAATACCACAGATTAGTTCTTTTCTGTTTGAAATTTAGATAAATGTAATCATTCATTATGAATTCTTTTATAATAGACACATGATGCTTATGAAGTTCTTCTATGCTATTGTGAGTAACTGTGGTTCTTTTTCTTATTGAGATTTAATTGACATATAACATTTTATTAACTTCAGGTGTACAATGATTTGATAGTTGTATATATTATAAAATGATCACCATAATAATTCTAGTTAACATCCATCACCACACATAGCTACAGATTTTTTTCTTGTGATGAGAACTTTTAAGAGCTACTCTTAACAACTTACAATACAGTTTATTAACTGTAGTCACTATGGTGAACTTCACTGGCCATAGTTCTTTTAGTCTCCTTGCTATATAATAGTCCTTTATATGAGTATAGTACAAATTATTGGTTCATTCTCAGTTGATGGACCTTTGGGTTATCTTCTCTATGGGGGTGTTACAAACAATACTGCTATTAATATTTTAGAACATGTCTTTTGGTGTATTTCTGTTGGGATAGAATTACTTATGATAGAATTACTTGGACAAATTATTTGCACATGTTCAGCTTTAGTAAATATTGCCATACAGTTCTCCAAAATTACTATTACATCAATTTATGCTTCTGCTACCAGTGTGGTTGAATTTGGGCTTACCTGATATCTGATGAGATTGAACACCTTTTCATTGGCTTTTTAGATATCTCCTTTTCTGAAGCGCATGTTCATGCCTTTTACTTTTTTTTTTACTTTTTATTTTGGTATCATTAATATACAATTACATGAGCAACATTGTGGTTACTAGATTTCCCCCATTATCAAGTCCCCACCACATACCCCATTACAGTCACTGTCCATCAGCATAGTAAGATGCTATAGAGTCACTACTTGTCTTCTCTGTGCTATACTGCCTTCCCTGTGCCCCCCCTACATTATGGGTGCTAATCATAATGCCCCTTACTCCCCTTACCACCCACCCTCCCCAGTCCCTTTCCCTTTGGCAACTGTTAGTCCATTCTTGGGTTCTGTGATTCTGCTGCTGTTTTGTTCCTAGTTTTTTCTTTGTTCTTATACTCCACAGATGAGTGAAATCATTTAATACTTGTCTTTCTCTGTCTGGATTATTTCAGAGCATAATACCCTCTACCTCCATCCATCTTGTCACAAATGGTAGGATTTGTTTTCTTCTTATAGATGAATAATATTCCATTGTGTATATGCACCACATCTTCTTATCCATTCATCTACTGATGGACACTTAGGTTGCTTCCATTTCTTGGCTATTGTAAATAGTGCTATGATAAACAGAGGGGTGCATACATCTTTTTGAAACTGGGCTCCTGCATTCTTAGGGTAAATTCCTAGGAGTGGAATTCCTGGGTCAAATGGTATTTCTATTTTGAGTTTTTTGAGGAACATCCATACTGCTTTCCACAATGTTTGAACTAGCTTACATTCCCACCAGCAGTGTAGGAGGGAGGGGTCCCCTTTCTCTGCATCCTGGCTAGCATTTGTTGTTCCTATGCTTTTCTTTGTTGTCCATCCTAACTGGTGTGAGGTGATATCTCATTGTGGTTTTAATTTGCATTTCCCTGATAATTAACAATGTGGAGCATCTTTTCATGTGCCTGTTGGCTATCTGAATTTCGTCTTTGGAGAATTGTCTGTTCATATCCTCCACCCATTTTTGAATAGGGTTATTTGCTTTTTGGGTATTGTGGTGTATGAGTTCTTTATATATTTTGGATGTTAACCCCTTGTCAGATATGTCATTTACAAATATATTCTCCCATACTGTAGGATGCCTTTTTGTTCTGCTGATAGTGTCCTTTGCTGTACAGAAACATTTTAGCATGATGTAGTCACATTAGTTCATTTTTTATTTTGTTTCCCTTGCTCAAGGATATGCATGTGTTCTGGAAAAAGTTGCTCATGTTTATATTCAAGAGATTTTTGCCTATGTTTTCTTCTAACAGTTTTATGGTTTCATGATTTACATTCAGGTCTTTGATCCATTTTGAGTTTACTTTTGTGTATGGGGTTAGACAATAATCCAGTTTCATTCTCTTGCATGTAGCTGTCCAGTTTTGCCAACACCAACTGTTGAAGAGGCTGTCATTTCCCCATTGTACATCCATGGCTCCTTTCTCATATATTAATTGACCATATATGCTTGGGTTCATATCTGGGCTCTCTATTCTATTCCACTGGTCTATGGGTCTGTTCTTGTGCCAGTACCAAATTGTCTTGATTACTGTGGCTTTGTATGCTTTTACTTTTTATTTCTTTTTTTAAAAAATTAGGTTGTCTTTTACTTGTGGGCATTCTTTGTATATTCTGGCTACAAGCTCTATTTCTTTTTTCTTCACAATAGCCCTGTGAGTTACTGACATTTTACACAGGCAGATATGAGGTGAGAGAGTTTAAGTAACTTGCTAAAGGACATGTGGGGTATTAGAATCTAGTAATTTATAATCTAGTTAGGGAAATAACACTCAGAGAACAATTAATGAGTAAGACTACCAGTAAGTATTAATATATTAATCTGGGTTATGCAGTCTATGATGATACAGTGATTAAAGGATCCATGTGAACTTCCTGGTGGAGGTAGGATTTAGTCTATGACAGTAAGGCCATGTATAATTGAGAATTTGATCAGCTTAGACTTGATGTGGTACACAGGAAAGTGTAAGGTGTCACTGAGAGGTCTTGAACAGAGAAAGATACTTAGTATTAGAATTATCTTTTTTTTTTTTAGAGGGCATCTCTCATATTTATTGATCAAATGGTTGTTAACAACAATAAAATTCTGTATAGGGGACTCAATGCACAATCATTAATCAACCCCAAGCCTAATTCTCAACAGTCTCCAATCTTCTGAAGCACAACAAACAAGTTCTTACATGGTGAACAAGTTCTTACATAGTGAATAAGTTCTTACATGGTGAACAGTGCAAGGGCAGTCATATCACAGAAACTTTCAGTTTTGATCATGCATCCTGAACTATGAACGATCAAGTCAGATATGATTATCCATTTGATTTTTATACTTGATTTATATGTGAATCTTATTGTATTTGTTTGTTGTTTTCACCCTCCTCTCTCACTAAGTACAAGCTCCAGAGTAAAGAGTTCTTATTTATTTTGTCACTGCTGTATCCCTAATGCTTCACCCAGTATTTGGAACTAACGTGGATTTTTTCAATAAAATTTTGGAATGAATGAAGTGGCATTGGGTTGGATTCCATAGGATGGGCAGTATCTGGGCATTGAATAAAAGGGGAGGGAGAGATGTTCTTTTAGGAGGGTACTTGAAGTCCTATATGGATTGGAAAATGAAAGTGGAACTGTGTGGGTAAAATTGTAATATTTCCAGAATATTTCACCTGGCTTTAGTACATCTGCATATCAATAGGCATTTAGAGGTGGAAAGAAGTATGGTTTTAGTGTATTTGCATCATTCCTCAGGGCTGGAGAGTAGTTCATCTCCATATCAATGGGTAATTACCTGGACAACAGAGGGCTTATCTGTGCCTGAGAGGTGAGGGGGAGGGCCAGCTTTTCTTCTGCTAGGGCAGGAAAGGAGAGATGGCCCCAGACCGCAGTTTGTGAGCAATAAACGGATTTTAAACTTTATTTCTCCCTTTGACTGATTTTGGTTTTTAGAGGTATTTTGCCCCAGGATTTCCTCTCCCCAGACTTACAAACTGGAAAATGGGTTTATGGAAGACTTTACTGAGATATTATAGTGGATTAGATATGGAGAATAAAAGAGACAAGGCAAATGATGATTCCAAAGTTTGTGCCTTTGAAGCCTGATATTATGGGAATAGAAGGAATGCTAAAATAAGGGAAACTGAGATGACAAGTCAGTTTATTGGGGAGTGGTTGGCAATGTCAGGGGTAATATTGTATGAGCATTTGCATAGACTGGATTGAAGTGCATAGGCAAGTCTAAACAAGGTAAACTGAGACTCATCACTGTAAAGGAGATAGTAGTAACTCAGGCTAAGGATAGATTCTTAGAGGAGAAAGTCCAGAAAAAGAAAAGCCCTTGGAAAAAGTCCTCAGTATGGGGAACTGGATGAGAAGGATCCACAAGAGAAGTGGGAAAGGACCAGCGATGTGAGCATTTCAGGAGTGGGAGTCATTAGTGTCAACTGCCACAAAGATGTCCAAAAATATGGAAGTTAGAGGTCTTAAGGCTTGTCAGATGGAGGTAAATGTCATCTTCAAAGGAAGAATTTTTATAGGATGGTGGGAAAAAACTGCTGTGTTAGGGATAGTTGGAGGGCAGGAAGAGGGAGAGAAAAGTTGAATGATTGCTAGAATGTGAAGTGAATGTTTAAAAACGTAGTGTTTTTTCAACTATAAAATAACATGTGCTCAATACAGAAAATAAAAAAGAAATTTGTAAAGAAGGAAAAAGTCACTTATAACTTTATTACCAAGAGATGAACATTGTAGATACTTGTATTTCCTCTCTCTCTTTTAGATGCACATTGAATATAGTTGTATCGTGCTGTAAGCACAGAATAGTAGTACCATGCTTTTCCACATAAGGAGTTTTCCATATGAGTGTTGATGCTTCATAAATGAACATTTTAGAGGTTATATAATAACCATCAAGGGGATACTTAATAATTTTCATAATGTATTCCCCTATTATTAGAAATTTGATTTTCTGTATTTTTTATTATTATAAATAATGGTGTAAACATCTTTGTGAAGAAATTTTTTTTCTATTTTCAATGATTTCCTGATGCTCAAGTTGAAGGCTATTAATTATTAAAATGTATCATTAATTTTTTTGACTGCAACAGTATCACATTTTCATTATGGAAAATTTGGAAAAATGAAGAAAATCTCAAAACTGCAAGTAAATGTCATTTATATTTCACCTACTTAGAGATAACTACTGTTAAGATTTTGATCTTGGAGAACAGATTAGTGGTTTCCAGGGATTAGGGACAGTGGAGAGGGAGAGCGGTGAATGTGACCATAAAGAGTAGCACAGGAGAGATCTCCTAGTTCTGTACTTTTTGTTGGTAGTTAAGTAAATCTGCAAATGATCAAACAACACAGAATTACACACACCCATTGTGCTGATGTCAATTTATGGTTTGATACTCCACCATAGTTAAGTAAGATGTAACCAATGGGGGAAAGGTACATGGGTCATTTCTGTACCATCTTTGCAACTTCCTGTGAATCTTACTTCAAAATAAAGTTAAAAAAATTTTTAAAAATATTCTGATCTCATACTTTGCCTATTTATTCATCTACTACTCTTTAAATGGAATCATACTGTATCTACCATTTTATAATCATTCAAATCTTAGTATCTTTGTGTGCATCTCCATACAATGAGTGTTTCCTGGGGGTGGAGAGGAGTAGTCCATCACCATATCAACAGGTAATTACAAGGGCAAGTAAGGGCTTATCTGGAACCTAGAGATTGTGTGGTGTTTTCTTCTGCAGCCGGGTTGCGAGAGACATGGGACAGCAGAAGTGGACTGCTTGTAAGAAAAAGTGGGTTTCATAACTTTATTTCTTCCTTTGACTAATTTCGGTTTCAAATGTATTTACCCTGGGATTTTACCGCCGGAGTTACACTTATGAATCCTTCTTCATTTTATTAGATAATATCTTACATCATAATTTCTAATGTTTGATATTCCACAGTATCTGGTAACCATAATTTAGTTAATCATTCCAGATGTATTTCAGGTTCTGTTTCCCACACTTCATCTCACTGTGTGGTTATTAAAAGCAAACAAACAACCTTTACTAATTTGATAAAGTGAAAAACTATTTTTAATTTGCATTTAGTGAGTATTTCATCTGTTTAAAGTCTAGTGAGGATTTCATGTATTTATTGGCCACCTATATAGCTTCTTATGTGAATTTATTATTCATGACCTCGGTTACGTTTATGGTCTGATATATATTGCCAAGTTGCTTGCCAAAAGGGCTGATTAGTTTATGCTGCATAGTATATATTTTTTCCATTTTTGTGAATTCTCATGTCTCTTGCTCATTTAAGAGAATTTTAAAGATTTCAATCATGTTTTAATGAAGAAAGTGTAAGACCCAACGGCCTTATTCCGGTCTGCACTTCTCCCCCAGTGAGGAGACGAAGGCCACAGCAGATCGATGCAACAAGCAAGAGGTTTATTGTTATTCCAGCTAGCTGGGGTCCAAGTGTCTGCCCGACACAGCGGGTTTCAACAAGGACCTCGAGCACTCAAAACCAAGGGTTTATATAGCATTTTCAAAACACTTAACTCTTAGTAATTTTCCACAGCTGCACATTATCTTTGCAAGACATACATCCTGGGGTTAAGCGAGAGCAAGGTAAGGCCACTCCTCAATTGTTAGGGAGGTTCTGCACGATAAGCTTGGTATGTAGGATTAACTGACCAAGGTTAGCTGACTGAAGGCCACAGCTGCCCCCATCCCGGTGTTCATGATTAACTTGTTTTCCAAGGCCTTACCCAGTTCCAGTTTTTTTTCTTTTAAGTCACAACTTCAGAAAACTGCTTCTAGGCCCTTAAGATGGCTACTCTTATGCTAACTTATTCTCATTCTTACATTCCCCTCTTCTTCTTGTAACTATTTCAATCATGAAATTAGAGGTCATCTGTTTGGTAGTGCAATAGGGGAAAGGCACAATATGAATGGCGCAGTCTTAGCTTTTGAAGGTTGTCTTTGTCCAGCTGACGTGGTTATCTTGGAATAGTTTTTGAGAACGGTGTGTGGGTCAGCTAAACAGCGTTGGTGTCTCTGGACGCGCACCTGGTCACTTTAGGGGTCTTCTGGTGATTTTTAAGCTGGAGAGGATTCTCAGTAGGTTGGGCTCTCCACGTGAGATGGTCGTCAGCTGTCTCGGCTGAGACAACGGGTTTCACATGAGATGCGTGGATCTAGGTGGCAATTTTACTAACTTTGACTGCTGTTGGGGTGGTCAGTAACACTAAGTAGGGTCTTTTCTACCGTGGCTCAAGGGTCTGCGCTCGGTGTCGCCTTACAAACACAAAGTCTTTAACTTGGAACAGGTGGGCTGCTTCTGAAGTGCCGGGCTCATAGACTGCTTTTATTTGGGTCTACACTTCTCTTTGGACTGCCTGAAGAGCTTTTAACTTATTATATAAATCGCGGTTGTCAGTTTGGGTAACGGGGAAGGGGTCTTTGAATATTAAAGATAATTTCTTTCCTTGATTTCTCTCTGGGACACTGGCGCCTTGGTTTGGGTGCACGTCAAAAAGATTGCATGCTCAGCCTCTAAGGTGGGCTGAGATATTGTCTATTTGCTAAAGAATCTTGCTTTTTACTATGCCGTCTACAGCTGGGTCTGCATGCTAAGTCAATTGCTCAGCTTGCAAGATTACTTAGTCAGATCTGAAGGAGGAAAGACAGCACACAGGCCTGGGCTCTCCAGTATGCTAAAGCGAATCTTATACACGATTACAAATGACTAGCATAACAAAACATGTGCTACTCCTCTCTATCTGGGGAATATTAACTGATCTCACTGAAGAATGATTCCAGAGTTCCATGTTCAACATAGTTCTAGTAGGGGGGAGTTCTAGCATGTAGTTACATTGCTCTGATTGCAAATATCCCGCCCCGCCTCTTCCAGAGGCTCTCACTTTATTCTGTCTAAGCCTATGGTCCCTGTCTCATTCTCTCTTCTACAGGTAGAGACTCTAGCTGCTGCTAGGGAAAAGGGGCGATGACCGCTCTGGCTGCTTCGTGCTGAGAAGGGGGCGCGGTAAAGGGTGCAGCTAGGTCTCTATCACTGGTCAGTTGAGAGGGCCTCAGAAGGCTGGCGCTTCTATTCTGGGTTTTGTTTCTATTACTATTTGCAGTTTTGTGGCTTCTAGGCAAGATAAAACAAATTGTGTTATTAGGTTATGTACCAACATCTGGAGTTGGATTTTCTATTCTGGAAGAAGGCTGCGTTATTGAAACAATACTTTAAAATCACTTCCATTTTTATTAGAAGTAACCAGGTTAAGAAAATAATTAACAGCTGGCTTGATTATTTGCACAAGTGCAGCAAGAAGAGCAATTGATTACACAGGCTCTTTTAAATATGCTTTGCTGGAACTTTTTGCAAGGAACTTCAGATTGAACTTTTAAAGGCCTCTTGAGGCTAGACAGCCAAGCCAGACCTGCCATCAGGCTTTGCCTGCAGTACCTGTAGATTTGGATGAATTCCTCTCTTCTCGAGGTCTCTGCACCTGCCAGGAAGCGACTTTCTTTACTCACCTGGTAAGGCTGCTGGGAACTCTGCAAGCAAGGTACCAGGCTAGTTCTTCCAAGGGGCTTTGTTGGCCCTATAAAGTCAATCTTAGTTCCTTAAAGTTGTTCACATCTGAGTCCATGCACATGTCTCTCAGGTATGACATTCCAGCCAAAGCCCTGGCAGTATAACCAGTGTTCTTAATTAGTCTTCTCACAAGGAAAGCAGATTCTTACTAAACTCGTGCAAATAAACATACTGCCATGGAATACAAAAACAGTCACTAAAAGTTTTTAAACTCTGTAGGGATCAGGTAGAGAGAAGGATGTCTCAATTCTGCTTATAAAGACAGCCATCTACTAAACTGTTGTCAGCTTAAGAGAACAAGCTCAAAACACTATCAGCAACATTCGAAACAAAAAGACACAAAACCATTTTCTTTAGTTTATGTAATCTTATGCAACTAATACCTGTTCTGCTGAAATCCAGTTCTTTACCAGTCCAGGAACAACAAAACAGTGACTATAAATGACAAAAAACTTACAAATGACAATGGTCAAAGATCTGACGAGAGCTCACTGTAAGACAGTTGACATAAGGAAATTCTGATATTTCTGTAATACAAAACATTCAGTAACAAAGTTTAGCATTATTCTCTTTGACAGTGCTTTCCTGGTAAATATATATATATATCAGATAAATAAGCCAAATTAGTCAAATACTTTCTCTAATGAGAAAAAATTCTTCTGACATGTTCCAGGGGCCCTCTGGAAAATATCAGAGTTAACTAGAGGTAAAAGCACTTTTTTTGCATTTAATTCTTTTAGAACTGTCTATCATTACACATTTATTGTCTATATACCCAGCACAGTAAACGAGATATCTTAAAAAGGTGGGGCAGCAGGGGAGACTGCTGCTGTCAGTTTTTAAAGACAATATATACAAAGTCAAAATAATCTATGTTACCAAGCATTCTTGAGAGAATGGTAGCAGATGGTAGATTTTTCTGCTTTCATCTTCAGGAGGGGAAAAAAGCTACAATAAGAATTCACATTTAGCTGAAAGAACTGTCCAAACTCAAGGCAGATTATAATATCACCAGGCATACAAAAGACCTGTTAGAGATACATACAAAGAATGAATATGGCTATAGTCAAATTCAACTTAAAAGTTTAAGCAGAATCTCAAATTTAAATGTCTCTTTCTTTCACACAGATATTCAGATTTGACCAGAAATATGCTTTGAGATGAAAGAGATCAGGCATCTTACTTCTTCATTTAGGGATTGAGAAATGATGACCTTTGGCTTTCTAACCAGCTATTTCATTCATGGCATCAATAGTGGGTTGTGGTGACATGGAAATGTATGCTGGATATTTGGATGGTTTAAAGATTATATACAATTAATAGCTTACAAACAGTGAAAATAATAAGAACATAACTCAGCATAAGTGTCCAAGACCAGATACAAAAAAGCAGAGAAAGTGCTTAAGTCTACAGGTCTTCCCTGAAGGCTTCAAGAATGTTTTACTCTTTAATAGTAGACAGAGCTTTTAATAGAATTTGCATAGCAACTTATAAGATCATTTGCATTAAAAAATATGGAGAGTCTTCTATGTTTTTTAAAACATACAAACATATCCACAGCATATAAATTAAACAAGAAGACCTGGTGGTTCTCAAAAAAATCTATTACAACTTTCCTCAAAAGTGGTCACACGTTTGCCCATCTAAACTTTTACAGTGAAACCTGTTTTTCTGGGAGAAACATAATCTTGTCCAAATTCTACACAATTTAATTTTTAAGAATAAATTTTGGTTTGTTAACTAAGTGCATTTAATCAGCTAAAAAAAAAAAGCTTTGTTACTATTCTGCTTAGGAGGATAAATTAAGAAAATAATCAGTAACAACTTTAATCATTTGTTGGTTAGAGAGATTTTTCTACTTGTAAAAATATAAGGAATAAATAATTCAATTTCTCATGCCATGCAATCGTTTTCAATAACAAAATATTTCAAAGGCAAATAAAGGTTACACAGTTGTTAACAAACTTTAGCTTTTAGTCTTTTTAATATTAAGATATCATTAAAAAAAAAATATTCTGGCAACTCACTGAGACTTTAAGCATGAGAAACTGCTTTGATAAAACAATTAGAGAACTCTTTGCAATCTTTCAACATTAAGAGCAGACTAACAATTAAAGAAAACTGTTTTTTGTTTTGTTTTTTTAACTGGAAACAAAATTCTAATTTTGCTGTGCACTTGATATCAAGACTCACTTGCTTTAATTTCACATAGCATGACTATATCTGTAAGAATATAGTAATTTATTCTTCATTTGCCCCATGGTCTCAAGCACATAAACGGGTGAGAATTATGCCTGGGCTTGCCGGGGTTTGTCCCGCCTTATCTCTAAACATCTTGACCTTCCTCCAAAGCAACAGGCTGAGCGGATCCGCTACAACAAAAGGCACCACGCTGCTGCACCACACTGCTCTCTCTTTGTCTCTGTTCTCCGTCCCTCTCTAACATAAACAGCTGCACTTTAGAACAAAGCCACTTTCTTTTATCAAAAAACACATTCTTTAGCATGCAGATGAGTTTCCATTCTTTATACCTTCTCTTATTAAAACATACATCTTTTAGCATAGAGAAATGTTTTCCTTATTTAAGTAGTTTTCATTAGAACTTAAAATCATTTGATACTTTAACTTTCAGTGAACACTGAAAAACAGGCCACCGTAAACTGTTACACTAGCATTCTTCATCTATGAACATATATTATCATTTTTGGAAATGTGCTTTACAACACAATTTCTCATTAGGCACAAAATATGTCTATATAACTTAGCAAACTTTAAAAATTTTGGTTACCACAAAAATTCTCAAGCTGTTTGCATACATACACACTGTTATACATTAATACAGTATTATTATTAAGGTGTTTATTTGCTACACTTGTTTACTTATTTTTAGCAACTATGCCAGATTACTTAGAAAACTTACTAAACATTAGACAAAGTCAAGCTTTCCTTCAAGCATTTTCTTGAAATGTTTAACTGGTAACATCAACTTAAATGACTTTAAGTAAACTTTGGCAGCTGATAACCACAATGACATGCCCGCCTCAGGCAAACCCAAATTAGCATTAATGCTTAACATTTTCCATCAGATTTTCTGGAAGTTTTAGAATGCCCAATTTTCACAAGCGCTTGTCTTTAAATCAATTTCATTAATACCATCCGGAGGTAGAAAGATATTTTCATTTACACACTTAGACACACAAACTTACAGACTGAGACATAATGATAAGGTTCCCTCCGGCAGCCAGCCAACATTAAAGGATGGCCACTTGAGGTGCAGAAAACACGAAATTTTCTCTTCCTGATGTCCGTGCTCAAATTGTGAGCTCTCTCCCTAACGTCTGAGAAAAATGGTCTGTCATGAGAGACAAGGGGGTCGTCTGCGTCTGTCCCATTTCTTCTGTCAAAAAGACTAAGACAAACACGACAAACAACAACCAGGCGCCTACAGAGAAGAATCTGCCGCGGCCGCGGAGACAAACCTGAAAGTTAAGTTGAGGGCCTGTCGGACTGCAGCGGCAGCCGACTTTCCTCACAGATGAGGACCTCGTCCTCCAGACGGGGGCAAGGGACGTCTCCCAAGACCCCTGGTCAGCGACCTGCCAGCGCGTCCACCTAAGTCAATGCTGACCCAGAAACAGATTGGAGCTCCCACAGGTTTGAGGGCCTGTCAGACTGCAGTGGCAGCCAACTTTCCTCACAGATGAGGACCTCGTCCTCCAGACGGGGGCAAGGGACGTCTCCCAAGACCCCTGGTCGGCGACCTGCCAGCGCGTCCGCCTAAGTCTATGCCGACCCAGACACAGATTGGAGCTCCCACAGGCTTTATACAGGTTTCAGGCTTGTTCGCGAACAAAAACACTGGGTACACTCACCAGCCGGCAAGGCACTTTCTGATTAAACACAGAACGTTCTTACAGGTTTGACAAGAGACACACGGACACAAACACAGTAATACCTGGCCAGGGCAAGCCTCCGATCCTTGGCTTGTCGTTCCTCCGGGGGGGGGCACGCGATCCCGGACGAGCCCCCAAATGTAAGACCCAACGGCCTTATTCCGGTCTGCACTTCTCCCCCAGTGAGGAGACGAAGGCCACAGCAGATCGATGCAACAAGCAAGAGGTTTATTGTTATTCCAGCTAGCTGGGGTCCAAGTGTCTGCCCGACACAGCGGGTTTCAACAAGGACCTCGAGCACTCAAAACCAAGGGTTTATATAGCATTTTCAAAACACTTAACTCTTAGTAATTTTCCACAGCTGCACATTATCTTTGCAAGACATACATCCTGGGGTTAAGCGAGAGCAAGGTAAGGCCACTCCTCAATTGTTAGGGAGGTTCTGCACGATAAGCTTGGTATGTAGGATTAACTGACCAAGGTTAGCTGACTGAAGGCCACAGCTGCCCCCATCCCGGTGTTCATGATTAACTTGTTTTCCAAGGCCTTACCCAGTTCCAGTTTTTTTTCTTTTAAGTCACAACTTCAGAAAACTGCTTCTAGGCCCTTAAGATGGCTACTCTTATGCTAACTTATTCTCATTCTTACAAAAGTTGAAAATGTTGGTTGCAGAGGAAATGTAGGAGAATTTTAGATTCTGGAAGAGGTGTGAATTAAAATGAAAGAAAACTGAGTCTCAGAGGCAGAACACAATGGGAGGTGGGATATTTTGGCTTCAGGAAACATTATGTGGTAACTATTTTATTCCTTTTCTGGGTCATTGCTAAGCTTTGAGAGCATAATCTTTAACTGTAATATTAAAAAACATAAATCATTATGATTATTTTGTTTCTGATCAGTGTCTCCAGGGCTAGATGGAGAATAAAGTAAAAAAACAAACCAACAAAAGATACTGATTGTCAGGTTATTTAATTGTTAATTTTAATGTAATGCCCTCATCAAACTATCGGAGTATAAGCTTTTCATGGACTTAGTGGATGGATGGTTATGAGAGTTTCTTATGGAATCACATATACTTTCTATTCTATTCTTTTTCTCTGTCATAATTATTGATTGTTTATTTGAACCAGAACCTATAAAAGGGCTGTATAAGGAGTGGGACTTAAAAAAAATTTGTTGAATGAATGAATAAATTAATGAATCTATGGCAAAGATTTAGTTGCATCTGTTATGGAAAAACCTGAAAAACCTGGACTGGATCACCGATAGAAGAACCAAGCAGCACTCAGAGGTTTCAGAGTGTTGAGGTTTTATTATTACACTGGCGGGCTCAGAGGGACTAATCTCCCAAGGTCTGAGCCCCAAACAAAGGCAAGGGGAGCAATATATATCTTTCTGCTTCCGTATCTGCAACATTTATTTCTATGTGCGCAGCAAATGAGCAAGCAAGGGGGAGTGAGCTTAGGGAGTAAGTGCCTGGCAGAACAGGGAGTGAAGGGGATGGGGAAGTGAAGGGAGTTTCTGTTGTCTTTGCTAAGAAGAGAAGCAGAAGGCAGCCATCTGGACTAGACTGCTATCCTTGTAAATTTTCCCTATCATATCTAGACATAGCAAAGAGCATGAATGTAATTGGGTGTAGAAAATCATGATTATTTTAAGTAATGGTGGTACTGAGATTATTTTGAGAGAAAAAATTTTAGGATAAACTTAAAATCTGTGTAAGAAATGTCACAAAGGAGAAGAATCTGCATCTATGAATTATGTATACTTTATAAAATAGTGTTGCAGAGTCTCATATTCCTATTGCTATATTTTAAAAAGCGAATGAATCAATTGAAGAAATTGGCATCTGCTAAAGATATGGAAGGGATTTTTCTAGCAGGTAAGTTGTGATAAACTACCTAATGAGCCTCAAGATGGCAGCATGAGTAGGGCAGCAGAAATCTCCTCCCAAAACCACATATATATATAATTTGAAAATACAGCAAATACAACTATTCCTAAAAGAGAGTCCAGAAGGTACAATACAACAGCCAGGCTACATCTACATCTGTGAGAACTCAGCATCTCATGAAAAGAGTAAGACACAAAGCCATGACCCAGCAGGACCCAAGCACTCCCCCCACCCCAGCTCACCAGTGGGAGGAAAAGAATGAGAGTGGGGAGGGAGTGGAAGCACAGGACTGCTAAATAACCAGCCCTAGTAATCTGCACTGGGAGCACAGACACACATTGCATGGTGTACTGGATATTAGAGAAACGGGAAAATAACATCAGAGACTGAGACTGTGAACACATCCCCACAGCTGGCTCCCCTGGGACAAAAGAAAAGGCGGCACTTTAAAAGTCTTAAAGGGGCAAGGGTTTAACAGGTGGACAAAATTGCCCTGACATACTCAGCCAAGCAGGCTGGGAATTTTAAAGAACTTCAGGGGCCCTAACCCCTTGGGTGGCAATGCAGCTCCAAAGATGCTCAGAGCAATAAGCAGCCTGCCATTCAGTCCCCCACTCTGACAATGCAAGCAAACTGGCTGACCTGCTACTGCTGTGGACCAGCAGGGGAGCAGCCCTGCCCACAGCAACCACACAGTCTTCTCCCAGCGTGCAGCTAACCGGGCCAGACCAGAGGCTGCCCCCTGCTCTCAGCTGCCTAGCACAGGCAGAGAAAGCTGGCACAAAGTCTGGAAGGCATGAATGGGTGCCATTCTTCCAGGAGAACACATGCCACTCATCTGTGACCCTTGCCAGTGCCCTAGGCTATCCTAAGGGTTGCCCCGCCCATGGCAGCTCAGAGGATTAACCCAGAGAAAAAATAATTGCTGAAAACTTCCCCAAGCTGGGAATGGAAATAGTCTCCCAGACCATGGAAGCCCACAGATCTCCCAACACAAGGGACCCAAGGAAGACAACACCAAGACATATAATAATTAAAATGACAAAGATCAAAGACAAGGACAGGGTATTAAAAGCAGCCAGAGAGAAAAAAAGATCACCTACAAAGGAAAACCCATCAAGCTATCATCAGAATTCTCAACAGAAACCTTAGAGGCCAGAAGAGAATGGCATGATATATTTAATGCAATGAAACAGAAGGGCCTTGACCCAAGAATACTGTATCCAGCAAGATAATCACTTAAATTTGAAGGAGGGATTAAACAATTTCCAGATAAGCAAAAGTTGAGGGAATTTGCCTCCCACAAACCACCTCTACAGGGTATTTTAGAGGGACTGCTCTAGATGGAAGCACTCCTAAGGCTAAATAGATGTCACCAGAGAAAATAAAATCACAGCAAAGAAAGCAGACCAACCAAGTAGTAACTCAAGACAAAAAATAAAATGAGCTATCCACAAAAATAGTCAAGGGAAACACAAAAAAGTACAGAATAAAACACCTAACATATAAAGAATGGAGGAGGAAGAATAAGAAGGGAGAGAAATAAAGAATCATCAGACTGTGCTTATAATAGCTCAATAAGTGAGTTAAGTTAGACAGTAAGATACTAACGAAGATAACCTTGAACCTTTGGTAACCACGAATCTAAACCCTTCAATGGCAATAAGTACATATCTTTCAATAATCACCCTAAATGTAAATGGACTGAATGCACCAATCAAAAGACACAGAGTAATAGAATGGATAAAAAAGCAAGACCCATCTATATGCTGCTTACAAGAGACTCACCTCAAACCCAAAGACATACACAGACTAAAACTCAAGGGATGGAAAAAGATATTTTATGCAAACAATAGGGAGAAAAAGCAGATGTTGCACAACTTGTATCAGACAATATAGACTTCAAAACAAAGAAAGTAACAACAGATAAAGAAGGACATTACTTAATGATAGAGGGGTTAGTCCAACAAGAGGATATAACCATTATAAACATCTATGGACCCAACACAGGAGCACTAACATATGTGAAACAAATACTAACAGAATTAAAGGTGGAAATAGAATGCAATGCAGTCACCTTAGGAGACTTCAACACACCACTCACCTCAAACGACAGATCCACCAGACAGAAAATAAGTAAGGACACAGAGGCACTGAACAACACACTGGAACAGATTGACCTAACAGACATATACAGAACTCTCCACAAAAAAACAGCAGGATACACATTCTTTTCGAGTGTGCATGGAACATTTTCCAGAATAGACCACATACTAGGCCACAAAAAGAGCCTCAGTAAATTCAAAAAGATTGAAATTGTACCAATCAACTTCTCAGATCACAAGGCATAACACTAGAAATAAATTGTACAAAGAAAACAAAAAGGCTGACAAACACATGGAGGCTTAACAGCATGCTCCTAAACAATCAGTGGATCAATGACCAAATTAAAACAGACATCAAGAAATACATGGAGACAAATGAAAACAACAGCACAAAGCCCCAAGTTTTGTGGGATGCAACAAAGGCAATTCTAAGAGGAAAGTATATAGCAATCCAGGCCTATTTAAAGAAGGAAGAACAATCCCAAATGAATAGTCTAACATCACAATTATTGAAACAGGGAAAAGAAAAACTAATGAAGCCCAAAGTCAGCAGAAGGAGAGAAATAATAAAGATCAGAAAATAAATAAATAAAATTGAGAAGAATAAAACAGTAGAAAATAATCAATGAAACCATGCGCTGGTTCTCTGAGAAAATAAACCAAATAGATAAGCCCCTACACAGACTTATTAAGAGAAAAAGAGATTCTACACACATAAACAGAATCAGAAATGAGAAAGGAAAAATCATGATGAACACCACAGAAATACAAAGAACTATTAGAGAATACGACAAAAATCTATATGCTAAAAAGCTGGATAACCTAGAAGAAATGGACAACTTTCTAGAAAAATAAAACCTTCCAAGACTGACCAAGGAAGAAACAGAAAATCTAAAGAGACTCATTACCAGCAACAAAATTGAATTGGTAATCAAAAAAATACCCAAGAACAAAACCCCCATGCCAGATGGATTCACTGCTGAATTTTATCAGACATTTAAAGAAGACATAATACCAATTCTCCTTAAAGTTTTCCAAACATAGAAGAGGAGGGAACACTTACAAACTCATTCTATGAAGCCATCATCACTCTAATAACCAAACCAAGCAAAGATGCCACCAAAAAAAGAAAATTGCTGACCAATATTGCTGATGAACATAGATGGAAAAATATTCAACAAAATGTTAGCAAACTGAATTCAACAATACATTAAGAGGATCATACACCATGACCAAGTGGGAATCATCCCAGGGATGCAAGGATGGTACAACATTCAAAAAATCCATCAACATCATCCACCACATCAACAAAAAGGACAGAAACCACATGATCATTTCCATAGATGCTGAAAAAGCATTTGACAAAATTCAACCTCCATTCATGATAAAAACTCTCAACAAAATGGGTAGAGAGGACAAGTACCTCAACATAATAAAGGCCATATATGACAAACCCACAGCCAACATCATACTTAACAGTGAGAAGCTGAAAGCTTTTCACCTAAGATTGGGAAGACAGGGATGCCCACTCTCCCCACTTTTATTCAACTGGAGATCCTAGCCACAGCAATCAGACAAAACAAAGAAATAAAAGGTATCCTGATTGGTAAGGAAGAAGTCAAACTGTCACTATTTGCAGATGACATGATATTGTATATAAAAATATCCTAAAGAATCCACTCCAAAACTACTAGAACTAATATCTGAATTCAGCAGTTTCAGGATACAAAATGAATAAGCAGAAATCTGTTGCATTCCTATACATTAATGATGAACTAGCAAAAAGAGAAACCAGGAAAACAATTCCATTCACAAAAAGAATAAAGTGCCTAGGAATAAACCTAACCAAGGAAGTGAAAGACCTATACATTGAAAACTACAAGACACTCCTAAGAGAAATTAAAGAGGACACTAACAAATGGAAATTCATCCCATGCTCTTGGGTAGGAAAAATTAATATTGTCAAAATAGCCATCCTGCCTAAATCAGTCAACAGATTCAATGCAATCCCTATCAAAATACCAACAGCATTCTCCATCGAACTGAAAGAAATAGTTCTAAAATTTATATGGAAACACAAAAGACCCTGAATAGACAAAGTAATCCTGAGAAGGAAAAATAAAGCAGGGATATCTCACTTCCCACCTTCAAGCTCTACTACAAAGCCACAGTAATCAAGACAATTTTGTACCGGTGCAAGAAGAGACCCATAGACCAGTGGAACAGAATACAGAGTCCAGATATTAACCCAAACATATATGGTCAATTAATATACAATAAAGGAGCCATGAATATGCAATGGGAAAATGACAGCCTCTTCAACAGCTGGTGTTGGCAAAACTGGACAGCTACATGTAAGAGAATGAAACTGGATCATTGTCTAACCCCATACACAAAAGTAAATTCGAAATGGATCAAAGACCTGAACGTAAGTCATGAAACCATAAAACTCTTACAAAAAAAATAGGCAAAAATCTCTTGGACGTAAACATGAGTGACTTCTTCATGAACATATCTCCCTGGGCAAGGGAATCAAAAGCTAATATGAACAAGTGGGACTATATCAACCTGAAAAGCTTCTGTACAGCAAAGGACACCTTCAATAGAATGAAAGGCATCCTACAGTATGGGAGAATCTATTAATAAGTGACATATCCGATAAAGGTTGACATCCAAAATATACAAAGAGCTCACACATCTCAACAAACAAAAAGCAAATAACCCTATTAAAAATGGGCAGAGGATCTGAACAGACACTTCTCAAAAGAAGAAATTCAGATTGCCAACAGACATATGAAAAAATGCTCCACATCATTAATCATCAGAGAAATGCAAATTAAAATCACAATGAGATATCACCTCACACCAGTTAGGATGGACAACATAGAAAAGAATAGGAACAACAAATGCTGGTGAGGATGCAGAGAAAGGGGACCCCTCCCTCCTACACTGCTGGTGGGAATGTAAGCTAGTTCAACCATTATGGAAAGCAGTATGGAGGTTCCTCAAAAAACTCAAAATAGAAATACCATTTGACCCAGGAATTCCACTCCTAGGAGTTTACCCTAAGAATGCACTTCCCCAGTTTGAAAAAGACATATGCACCTCTATGTTTATCATAGCACTATTTACAATAGCCAAGAAATGGAAGCAACCTAAGTATTCATCAGTAGATAAATGGATGAAGAAGATGTGGTACATATACACAATAGAGTACTATTTAGCCATAAGACGAAAACAGATCCTACCATTTGCAGCAACATGGATGAAACTAGAAGGTATTATTCTCAGTGAAATAAGCTGGCAGAAAAAGACAAGTATCAAATGATTTCACTTATCTGTGGAGTATAAGAACAAAGAAGAAACTAAAGGAACAAAACAGCAGCAGAATCACAGAACCCAAGAATGAACTAACAGTTACCAAAGGGAAGGATGGGTGGGAAGGGAGGGATAAGGGGGAACATGGGGCATTGCGATTAGCACACAGAATGTGTGTATGGGGAGCACAGGGAAGGTGTACATCACAGAGAAGAGAAGTAGTGATTCTATAGCATCTTAGTATACTGATGAACAGTGACTATAATGTGGTATGTGGTGGGGACTTGATAATGGGGGGAGTCTAGTAACCATAATGTTGCCCATGTAATTGTACATTAATGATAGCAAAAAAAAAAACCAACGGTATGAATGAAGAGTTCACAGGAGAAAAAAAATGCATAGGACCTTACATATCTTAAAATGTGTTCATTCTCACTTATTATAAGAGGAATACAAAATAAAATGACATTGAAATACTACTTCTCACCTTTTAGATGGGTAAATTCCAAAATTTTGATAGCATGCTGTATTGGATAGACTGCAAGGAAGTGGGTCATTCCAAATACTGAATGGGAACACAAATTGGTACAAGTCTTATGGAGGGGAAGGGAAATTTGGCAAGATCTATCACAATTACACATCTATTTTCACTTTGACTCAGTAAGCCTGTTCCCAAGGATACACTGGCAAAAATATGAAGACATACATATTCAACAAAGCTATTCATTGCAACTCTTTGTAGCGTAAGTCTGCAAATGCCTATAATTTCTCCCTATCAGTGGAAGAATGGCAGATGTTTGTCAGTATAGGACTGGTATCAACTATGATACATGCAGATCATAAAATATTAGGCTTCTCATAAAGGAATAGGGAATGTATTTATATACAGTTGACTATTGAACAACACAGAGTTTAGGGGTGCCTACCCCCACATAGTTGAAAATCTGTGTATAACATTTGACTCTCCAGAAACTTAACTACTATTGGCCAGAAGCCTTACTTAAACAGTAGACTAACACATATTTGTATGTTATATGTATTACATATTGTATCCTTATAATAAAGTAAGCTGGAGAAAATAAAATGGTTTTTAAAGTTTTCGCATCTCCAAAACTTTCTCCAATATATTTATTGAAAAAAAAATGTGTATGAGTAGATACAACATTTCAAACTGGTGTTGTTCAAAGTCTGCTGTACTACTACACAATGATATATTGTTAATTTAAGAAAACAAGGTTCAGTGATGTGTGTATAAAACTCTGCTTTTGGCTAAGAAAATGAGAGCAATAGGACTGTATAATGTAAAGAGACATTTTCCTTAAAAAATAAACACAACTACTGAAAAGATATACCAACATTTTAAAAGTTTACCTATGGGGAGGAGAATGGACATGGAGATGGAGGAGATATTGGCATGCAAAATAGCTAAACTTCTCTGCATGCATTTTGGAACCCCATAAATATTTTAGAAAATTATCAAATCAAATCAAATCAAAGTGAGAAAAAAAAGCAACACCTAAAAAAAAAAAGACCTAGAAACAGTAAACTAGTAGCAATGAGCACTTCTAGCTACACACTGTGGTCTCTTACTACCATTTAGCATAGAAAGGATCTAGGTTCCTTGAAGAAAATAGCTGATTCCATCTGTAGGGCAGGGAAGGTACAGGTGAGCCTGGACCATCTTATGCAATCAAAAAGTAAGAGGTTTTCTAGGGCTACTCAAGACTTGTGACAGAAGTGTTAAAAATTAATAACCTGGCCAAAGTCAGGATAATTTAAGCATTGGAAAAAAGCCCCCACAATGGTTTAAAATATATAAAACATGTTGAAATTGATGAATTCATTATATTAAAAATAGAAATATCATTTGCCATGTTTAGAAGATGTTGGAGAAATAATTCATTATCCTACAAAGTGATAAAGGGAAATAAGCATTTTCCAGACCTTTTCTGTGCAAATATGTACTTTAGCATAATCAAATAGCTGATAAGGGGCGGTTCTTCTTAGAATTCAAGCCGATGAATGTATTAGCACTGAATTATGTAGAAATTACCTTTTTGCAATCCCAAATAAAATAACATACCAGGCAATGATTATCAATGGCTACTAAAATTGGATTGTTAAAAACTCACAATTTCTGAGCCCCCCGGTCAGTGAGAACATCACAAAAAGAGAAGCAACCAGACATATTTAAGCCAAAAAATCAAACCTGAATCTGACCAAGTCTTTATTTCTAAGACTCTGTTTTATTAAAAATACAGGGGTCAGAGAAACATGTTAACATCACAGGAACAAAATCAACAATATCCAGAGTGTGGAAACTGCAGGAAAAAATGACCTTCAATAAATAAATAGCAAGGAAAATAAATGGGGAAGGAATGCTACAGAATGAAAGAGATTTAGAGCCATATAAGCTAAATGTAATTGGGAAACAAAATTTTTGGGAGAAGATAAAATGATTCATGACATATTGGGGAAATTTAAACACGATGGCATTTGGCAGTAAAATTAGCTATTTTTACATGTGAAAATAATATTGTGTTTATGCTGAACAAATCTTTATCTTTTGGAAGCATTTACAGTGGAAATAATAGGATGGGTCTAAAGTCCATCCATCCATTGTTTTGTCTGTGACACAAAAGAACAACTTGATGTCAAATTTGGAAGTTAGGAACTATTAGTGTCAATACAACAATATATCTATTTTTGTAAACTCATAGGAACTTGTTTTATAAATGATATGTTGTTGTTAGTGAATATAGCTAAACTTTCTTTGAATCACTTTATATTTTTAGATCATACTATGGGAAATAATGTAATTTTTACAGATATCAAATGAGATAATACATGCAAAAGACTATCCAAACTGTAAGCATTATGAAAACACAAATTCCTATTATTATGTGAAGTAGTAGATATTTTATTTTATATTTTTCTCTCTAAACCATTGAGATACTGCTCCTCATTCTAATATTTTGTATTTTCTGATGTGATAGAAAGAGCAGGGGTTTTAGATTCAGAGAAATCTTAGTCCTCATTCTAGTATAGGATTTAGTGACTATGGGAAACAGGCTACTTAAAAACCTTTTGAGTCCCAGTTTATTCACCTGTAAGCTAGACATAATCAAACCTATTATCTCAATATCATTTTAATTCTTCAGGGAAATCATACATGTGAGCCCATTAATACACAGTACATGTTCAATAAATGTTAGCCATCCTTTCTAACCCTTTAACAATCAAAGCCCTCAGTAATAATATATAAAAGAAGTAACCAATGTTTAGTCATTATTATAATTTAATAATTCATAATTAACATTACCTGTATGTATGAATATAAGGTGAGCTACCTTCTACTTATTTCTTGGAAAAGACAGAATGGCTTCACCTTTGAGTCTATAATTGCTTATATTATGGCATGCTATCTCAAATATTTTTTCCTAAACAATGCAGTATTTTTAACAGAAGACAAGTTATCCTTTAATCATTCCAATCAACAATACTTTGTGTTGCTTAGAGAAATCATCTGATGAAATTGTTAAAATAAAAGGTACAAATATATTTTGAAAAATTGTCTAACGAGAAAGACCATTTTGGCACACTTGCTAGTAGCATTATATGGAAGGACGTTTGGTGTGATATTTCTTTGGTGATAGCTCCTCCTGCTGAATCCTTCATTATTTTCTTATGTAGAAATTTAGGGAGGGAATTTAAAGGATTATTAATCTGCATCTGAATACATGCATGGAAGTATTGAGAGTGATTGGGAGGGAAGAAGTCTGGGGCATGTTGAGATGTGTAAAGTTCCTTGGAGTTTCTCCTTGGATAATAATAGTGATAATGATTCAATGCATTGTTGTGCTCATCTCCCTTTGTGGTACTGGTTCCTCCTTCTGAGGATGGCCCTGCTTATCTTCCAAGGCCTGGGGAGCTGATATGTGCTGTGCATCAGCAGGATCCTCATCAGACAGAAGTTGCCAAATGTACAGTTGTAATTCTTGGCTGTCATTGAAAAAGACAGGACAATCTGAGATTTCACTGCTGAGGGATATATCTAACTTGTTACAGAACTCTGGGTTTGATACTGTGGCTGGCTAAGCTTGATTTGATGCTCCTCTTGGGTTGTGTCTATTTACTGTGGTGCCTGAACAGTGGACTGCAGTAGACCACAGCCCTCTCCACAGAACAGGGTTCTTGTTCCCTCTGCATCCTCTCTTCAAGGCCTGAGGGGGGAACTGAAGCGTTGTGTCCTCTCTTGGCTGGAAGTTGTTGGTCACTACCTTCTCCTGCCAGCTCCTGGGGGCTCTCATCCTCCTCCAGTGTTGCAGGTTCCTCTGTTTCAAGGTGTGTCTTGGGAGAGGCTAAATTGCCCTTGTCCAGACTTTTCACTAGAACCTCTTGGTTCTCTGGTGCTTTACCTTCTCTTTCTTTAGTGCTTGGGCCCTGGACCTCTAGCTCTTTTCTTCTGTCTTCCTTATTGAGAATGGACCAGTGAAGCCTGCATCCAGGGCACCTGTGGTCTTTGACTCCTGTGCCTCTTGGTGTCCACCAGGCGTGCAGCTGGGTCCAAACCTTTGGGCCCCGAGCCCTCACTCTTGTGCTCTTCTCTGGCAGGCCACTCCAGTTTCCTAGTGAGCTACATTTCCTCTCCTCTGACTTCCAGCCCCACTACCTCCTGAGTTCTGTTTTTCTCACCCACTGCTACCTGTTTCCGGATGTATGGGTTATTATTATGACTTCTTTGTCCAGACTGTTTGAGTGGGTCTGCTTGGCTCTGGGAATTCCCTTGCACAGGTAGGTCAGTTGTATCTGAGCTGCTGTTACCATCCTCTAGAGTCAGGCTGTTGGGGGTTTTGGAAGACCCCTCATCATTCTATGTGACGGTTAGCTCAGGATCCTCCCCCTGGTAACCATTGTCCTCCTTGATTGGCTTGTCATGAGTCTTGGTGACCCTCTTACTCTTTTCCAAACAGGTTTTCAAGTGGTGCCATCTCCTTTATTCCTTCTGTCGCTCCTGGTGTCCCTTCTGCTGCAGGGGCATGCTTGCTGCCCACAAGTGCTTCTGCTATGCCTTCCTCACCGTGTCTGGCCTCTTCCCTTGGGGTGACTGTACCTTCAATATCAGGATGATTCTGCTCTCCTCCTCCCGAGTTTAACTCTTGTGTTATGGAACCTTCTTTGGCATCCCTTTCTTTTGATGATTCCTGGAGTTGCTGATACTTCCCGCTCTGTGTTTGGTCTCCCAGGGCTGGTGACTGGGTTTTCCTCTTGCTTTCTTCCTGTCCTGCTGTCCCATGGGTCCCAGAGCCCCTCCAGCCTTTCCTTTCAGCTCTAACACTGGGTGTTTCTGAAACATTTCTGCTGTCACGTCGGATTAGTAGGTCCTTCATTTCATGTTCTTTTTCTTGTTATGACAGTTCCTGGGTCTCAGGTGTTTTACCAACATCCTCAGGATCAGTTGATTTCTGTGCCTGGACTGGTTTCCAGGCACTACCTTGTTCTGGCAGGTCAGCATGCTCTGAACTGGACTCATCTTGCAGTGGTGGTGGTTGTATTTTAGAGTGTTCCTTAACACTCTTTTCTGCCACAACTTCCTGATCTGCAGACGGCCTCTGTGTTTTTTCTTCTGGTAAACTTTGGGTTCCCAGGTTCGCTTTCTGTTCTCCAAATTCTCTCTTGTCTTTGTGCCACTTTGCTCCGTGCGGGGCATATCTCCCTCCCTGGGGATCTCCTGTCCTGCCCCTCCCCCTTTATAGGACTGCCGGTCTATTCTGATCCTGCCATTGGCTTATTTATCTCAGGCTGGGCCCCGTGTCTCCTGTTGCTGATACAAACTGGGCCATGTCCTAGCTCTGTTTATCTCCTTCCAGGTGTCGGTTCTTAGGGTCATTGTGTTCAGATGCTTCTACTGGCAGTCTGTGAGCCTTGGTGTCTCCCTGTGGGTCTATCCTATGGTGTCCAACTGCTCCCCTTTCCTTAGGACTAAACTGAGCTGATGATGCCATTTCTGAAGGAAGCACCATTTTGTCCTGAGTTGGTGGAGTTTCCTCTGTCTGCTGGATAAGTTCCACTGAGTGGAGTTTCCTCTGTCTGCTGGATAAGTTCCACTGATTCCCTGAAGGTCAATATCATCTGGCTTGTGCTCTGGTTTAAACACTTTTCTTGGTTCTGAATTTAGTAATGAGTGTATGTCAAGATAACAGAGGTTCAACAAGTTAAAGATGGCAAGAGGAAATTCATCAAAATTGATGATGTTATCACTGTCAATATCCAGTAGATTCAAGTGTCTCTCGACAACATGAATGGCATGTGGTTACATGAAAACACAGTGAGAGAGCAATTTGTTTGTAGGTGGCTAAATGCCCTGAGTGTCTGCATATCTCCCAAGAATCCTTTTTTTCCCTATTCCTCAGGAACTGGTGAAATTTCTTCAAACAGTAAGAAAAAGTTGGTTCTGGAAGCCATTTTTCCTCTGAAGGCTGTGTCTAAGAAGGAGCATTTATATCACTTGAGAGTTGCATTTAAATCCATACTGGCTCATGACTGCTATCAGAAGCCTACTTTGCAGAAGCAATAGTCCCAGTGAAGAAAACCTCATTTTTCTCTATAGCTTTGGCTAAGCAATTGCACAAAGTAGGGAGCTGAGACTCTTCAAAAGCCAGTAAGTACTGAGAGCATGTTGCCAAGTATAAAATGGGCACAGATCATTTATGTCCACTTTGTTTGGATTATGGAGAAAGGGCAAGTGCAGAGGAATTTCTCCAGCTTTGTGAGTACCTCACCTGAAGAATGTCCCCAAACTCATTCTGAATTAGCTGTTTCAGCTTTCTGCAGGTCAGTGTTGCCTCTCCAACATACTCCCTGGCATACTTGTGGAATGTCTTGATTACACAGAGGATGTCTTTCAGTAGGCAAGGCATCTTTACTAACTCAAGAGACTGTGAGAAAAGAACAAACAAAGCTCCTTTCCTAGGATGGGTCCTTCAGGAAGGAGATGCCAAGATTGTAATTCTTTCTGTCCCTCTCCTAGTTCCAGTGGCATCATCTGCTCTATTCGATATCCTAAGATATTGTATTTGAACTACATGTCTGATTTAGTTTTCTACCAGACAGTATGGTGAGATCAGATATAATACAGGTGGGTATTAGAAGAGACGCTACACACCACCCTGTGGAAAACAGCAACACTCATGAGTTCAGAGAAAGCTTTATTGCACAAGAAGAGTGGGAAAAGGAACTCAAACATAAATACTGAAATATGCATATGAAGCCAACAGAGTGGGACCAATTCTTCCAGCCTCTTCTGAGAATGTCCACCTGTTTACTTCCTACCTCCTAGAAGTTCAGTCTGGCTTCTCTGCTTAGGAAAGTATAACTTTTAAAGTTAGTAAAGCTTCTAGAAGAAGAGAAATAACAGCACAAAAATCAACCCCTATGTATGTAGGCTGGAGTTAAAAGTTTTTACTAAGAAGACATAGCTTACTGAAATTACTGGTAAAACAGAGTCCCAACCCCTGTCATTACCCATCATTTAAATGATTCTACATTTTCATTTTAACATAGGTCTGAGTCCATGTCTTGTTAAATAACATTCATGACTATGTCATACAAACAGCTTATATATATAAACATATATAAACATATATAAACATATATAAACATATATAAACATTATGTTTACTAGGCTCCCCCCTTCACCAAGTCCCTTCCACATACCCCATTAGTAACTGTCCATCAGCGTAGTAAGATGCTATAGAGTCACTACTTGTCTTCTCTGTGTTGCACAGCCCTCCCCGTGCCTCCCCCCACATTATACATGCTAATGGTAATGCACCCTTTCTCTCCCCCCTCCCTTATGCCTCCCTTCCCACCCATCCTCCCCAGTCCCTTTCCCTTTGATAACTGTTAGTCCATTCTTGGGCTCTGTGATTCTGCTGCTGTTCTGTTCCTTAGGTTTTTTTCTTTGTTCTTATACTCCACATATGAGTGAAATCATTTGGTACTTGTCTTTCTAAACCTGGCTTATTTCACTGAGCTTAATACCCTCTAGCTCCATCCATGTGGTTGCAAATGGTAGGATTTGTTTTCTTCTTATGGCTGAATAATATTCTATTGTGCATACGTACCTCTTCCATTCTTTGTATGTTAGGTTTTTTTTGTTGCTGCTATAAATACTAAAAGGTGGGAGAAGAGATAATTCTCCTTTATTCATTCATCTACTGATGGACACTTAGGTTGCTTCCATTTCTTGGCTATTGTAAATAGTGCTGAGATAAACATAGGGGTGCATCTGTCCTTTTCAAACTGGGCTGCTGCATTCTTAAGGTAAATTCCCACAAGTGGTATGCCTCGGTCAAATGGTATTGCTATTTTGAGTTTTTTGAGGAAACTCCATACTGCTTTTCACAATGGTTGAACTAATTTACATTCCCACCAGCAGTGTAGGAGGGTTCCCCTTTCTCCACAACCTCTCTGACATTTGTTGTTGTTTGTCTTTTGGATGGTGGCCATCCTTACTGGTGTGAGGTGATATCTTATTGTGGTTTTAATTTGCATTTCTCTGATGACTAGCGATGTGGAGCATCTTTTCATGTGTCTTTTGGCCATCTGAATTTCTTCTTTGGAGAACTGTCTGTTCAGCTCCTCTGCCCATTTTTTAATTGGATTATTTGCTTTTTGTTTGTTGAGGTGTGTGAGCTCTGATCTTGTTGATGTGTGTGGATTCTTTTTTTCTCTTAATAAGTCTGGCTAGAAGCTTATCTATTTGGTTTATTTTCTCAAGGAACCAGCTGTTAGTTTCATTGATTTTTTCTATTGTTTTATTCTTCTCAATGTTATTTATTTCTTCTCTGAACTTTATTATGTCCCTCCTTCTGCTGACTTTAGGCCTCATTTGTTCTTCTTTTTCCAGTTTCGATAATTGTGACTTCAGACTATTCATTTGGGATTGTTCTTCCTTCTTTAAATATGCCTGGATTGCTGCATACTTTCCTCTTAGAACTGCTTTCGCTGCGTCCCACAGAAGTTGGGTCTTTGTGTTGTTACTTGTTTCCATATATTCCTTGATCTCTATTTTAATTTGGTCGTTTATCCATTGATTACTTAAGAGCATGTTGTTAAGCCTCCATGTGTTTGTGAGCCTTTTTGCTTTCTTTGTGCAATTTATTTCTAGTTTTATACCTTTGTGGTCCAAGAAGCTGGTTGGTAGAATTTCAATCTTCTTGAATTTACTGAGGCTCTTTTTGTGGCCTAGTATGTGGTCTATTGTGGAGATTGTTCCATGTGCACTTGAGAAGAATGTGTATCCTGTTGCTTTTGGTTGTAGAATTCTATAGGTGTCTATTAGGTCCATCTGTTCTAGTGTGTTGTTCAGTACCTCTGTGTCCTTACATATTTTCTGTCTGGTGGATCTGTCCTTTGGAGTGAGTGGTGTGTTGAAGTCTCCTAGAATGAATGCATTGCATTCTATTTCCTCCTTTAGTTCTGTTAGTATTTGTTTCACATGTGTTGGTACTCCTGTATTGGGTGCATATATATTTATAATGGTTATATCCTCTTGTTGGACTGAGCCCTTTATCATTATGTAATGTCCTTCTTTATCTATTGTTACTTTCTTTGTTTTGAGGTCTATTTTGTCTGATACTAGTATTGCAACACCTGCTTTTTTCTCGCTATTGTTTGCATGAAATATCTGTTTCCATCCCTTGACTTTTAGTCTGTGCATGCCTTTGGGTTTGAGGAGTCTCTTGTAAGCAGCTTATAGATGGGTCTTGCTTTTTTATCCATTCTATTACTCTGTGTCTTTTGATTGGTGCATTCAGTCCATTTACATATAGGGTGATTATTGAAAGATATGTACTTGTTGCCATTGTAGGCTTTAGATTCGTGGTTACCAAAGGTTCAAGGTTAGCTTCTTTACTATCTTACTGTGTAGCTTAACTCACTTATTGAGCTATTATAAACACAGTCTGATGATTCTTTATTTCTCTCCCTTCTTATTTCCTCCTCTTCCATTCTTTGTATGTTAGGTTTTTTTTGTTGTTGTTGTTCTCTTTTGTGTTTCCTTTGACTGCTTTTGTTGGTTGTTGATTTTATTTTTTACCTTTAGTTAGTATTTGATTGTTCCACTTTCTTTGCTGTGATTTTATTTTCTCTGGTAACATCTGTTTAGCCTTAGGAATGCTTTCTTCTAGAGAAGTTCCTCTAAAATACCCTGTAGAGGTGGTTTGTGGGAGGCAAATTCCCTCAAATTTTCCTTGTATGGGAATTGTTTAATCCTCCTTCATATTTAAATGATAATCATGCTGGATACAGTATTCTTGGTTCAAGGCCATTCTGTTTCATTGCATTAAATATATCATGCCTTTCTCTTCTGGCCTGTAAGGTTTCTGTTGAGGAGTCTGATGATTGCCTGATTGTAGGTGACCTTTTTTTCTCTCTCTGGCTGCCTGTAATACTCTGTCCTTGTCCTTGATGTTTGCCATTTTAATTATTATGTGTCTTGGTGTTGTCCTCCTTGAGTCCCTTCTGTTGGGAGTTCTGTGTGCTTCCATGGTCTGAGTGACTATTTCTTCCCCCAGTTTGGTGAAGTTTTCAGCAATTATTTCTTCAAATGCACTTTCTGTCCCCTTTGTCTCTGTATTCTTCTTCTGGTATCCCTATAATGTGGATATTGTTCCATTTGGATTGGTCACACACTTCTCTTAATATTGTTTCATTCCTGGAGATCCTTTTATCTCTCTCTGCATCAGCTTCTCTGTGTTCCTGGTCTCTGATTTCTATTCCATTAATGGCTTCTTGCATCTTGTCCATTCTGCTTTTAAGTCCCTCCAGAGATTGTTTTATTTCTGTATTCTCCCTCCCAGCTTTGTCCATTAGCTCTTGCATATTTCTCTGCAGGTCCATCAGCATGGTTAAGACCTTTATTTTAAATTCTTTTTCAGTAAGATTGGTTAAATCTCCAGGTTCCCTCTCATGGGATGTCTGGGTTATTCTGGTCTGTATCAAATTCTTCTGCCTTTTCATGGCAATAGAGGTAGTTGTGGGGAGTTGGCACATGTGTCAGCTGTGAGAACAATGTCCCTTCCCGCTTGCACATTACCTTCCTCTCCTGTGAGAATGTCAACCCCTAGTGGCTTGTGCTGGGCAGCTGTGTGCTGACAGGGTCTCTGGGTCTGGCCCCGGCAGCTGTGGAGGTGGCTCTGCATGGCTGCTGTGGGCATGGCCAGTCTCAGGCTGCTGCTCTGCTATTGTGGGGCTGCACTGAAGGGGCAACAGGCAGGAGGCTGTTTATCGCTGTGAGGGTCCTCAGAGCTGTGCTGCCACCCAGGGGGTAGGGCATTCGGAGTTTCCCAGGATTCCCTGCTTCTGGGCTGAGTGTACAGGGATGCTGTCATCCAGCTGTGAGGCTCCTGTCCCTTCAAGACTTTCAAAAAGCACTCGCTTTTCTTTTGTCCCAGGGGTGCTGGCTGTGGGAACCCACTTGCAGGTTTTATTGTTCTGTTCCCCTAGTACCCAGCACACCATGCACTGTGTGTCTGCGCTCCCAGTGCAGATGACTCGGGCTGGGTATTTATCATTCCTGGGCTCCCTCTACCTCCCTGCTCTGGCTCCTCTCCTCCCACCAGGGATCTGGGGTTGGGGGTGCACTCAGGTCCCTCTGGGCTGTGGCTTGTATCTTACCCCCTTCATGAGGTGCTGGGGTCTCGCAGGTGTAGATGTATCTTGGCTGTTGTACTTTATCTTCTGGTCTCTATTTTAGGAATTGTTGTATTTGTTGTATTTTCAAAAATATACATGGTTTTGGGAGGAGACTTCTGCTGCCCTATTCATGCCTCCATCTTGGCTCCTCCTCAAACTGCTTATATTTTTTAAAAAAGAAAATGATCAAATGAGTTCCAAGTGCAAAGAATACATTTGGGTGGCTGAAGCTCCCAATTCAGAATCATTAATAGTGGTTGTCTTAGAGTGTTTCCTCTGAAATCCTTAAATAGTCTCACATATAAGCAAAGCAGCAGCCAAAACCCTAGGTATGCTAAGCAGATATCTATGAAACTTACCTTGTTCACAAGTGAGAGAAAGTGAAATGTGGGGCAGTGGGCTGTAAGCCGACAGTAAGTGCTGAAACCTTTTATTGAGTCCCTAATTACACAGTTAGGAAGGAGACAGCCTCTGGGTCTAATGCCCCAATTCATCACCACCAAACCAAGTCTCCTCTCCTCTACTGTTAGCTGTCTTCTTTTTATTTCCTTCTTTAGGCAGCTTCAGTTAAATCTTGGCTTCAGTCTCATCCATCCAATGGAATGGGAGGGAGTATTTTATTTCATTTACTGGCTTTTGCAGGTTATGGTTTTGAGGAATCTTCTGGGTTGTGTTGGCTTTTATTTTTTCACCTAAAGACACATTTACATTTCTGTTTGAGAAATCATAGGGCTGGCAGAGACCTCAGAAGTAATCTGATTCTTTTTTCTGTCCACAGGATTGATTGTATTTGACCTAGCCTGGAAAGATGTGTGTTAATCATGTATTTAAAAATAGAGGGCCCATTTAGGCATGTGACAAAAGTGGAGATACTGATTGATTCAGGTGTTTCAATGTGCTGCTCTCCTTGCCTCCAGGCAGAGTTAGAAAAAAATCTCTTGCTGGTGTGTAGAACTTTGCTTACTTAAAATGTGTTATTTAAAAAATATGATGGACATCTGCTCTTTAAAGGCACTTTTATAAATCAAGGACCTTAGATATGAGCACTTGTATTATGTATTATTTCTGTAAGGGGGAAAGGGAGACAGGAACCATCAAGCTGCGGATAGGTGGGAGTGAGCCTGTGACGCTAAACTGGTAAATATTTTTATCATCTCCTAAATATGGGTCCCTCTTAGTAGAGAATATTTAATTAATAGGAAAATTAGATTCTTTTTTTAGATATCTAAAAAGAGTATAGAGTATATTTTAAAACACTTTGCCTGTTTATAAAAGGATGTAAGCAATAGATCCATGAAAATAAGTGTAAAAGACAAAAGACCAAGAAAATTGGAGGAATGGGATGGGGTATATGAGAACACTGAAGCTAAGGGAACCTCATTGAGCAAAACCTCATTGATCTTCCTGATAATCAAGACAAGTACAAGGGAACTGAATGCTGGGGTGGGGGTGGGGATGGAAGAAATCCACCTATAAAAAAATGTTCTCAGCATTCTCCTTAAAAAAAGGAAGAAGACAAGATCATGGGAAGATGGCGGCATGAGTAGTTCAGAGGAAATATCCTCCCCAAAACATACATATTTATGAAAATACAATAAATACAACTATTCCTAAAACAGACACTAGTGGATGCAGTACAACAGCCAGGATACATCTACATCTGCGAGAGCTCAGCATCACATGAAGGGGGTAAGATACACAAGCCATGGTCAGGCGGAACTCGAACACTCCCTGACACCAAAATCCGGCGGGAATAAAGGAGTTGGAATGGGGAGAGAGTGAAAGCCCAGGACTGCTAAACAACCAACTCTAGAAATCCACACCCAGAACGCAGACACAAGGTGCACGGAGTGCTGGATATTAGAGAAACGGAAAAGCAAAACCTGGGGGCAGGTCCCTGCAACCGGCGCCCCAGAGACGAAAGAAAAGGGAGTGCTTTCTACAAGTCTTAAAGAGACAGGGGCCCCATAGCAGGATGAAGCTGTCACAGCACACATAGCCAGCAACTGGGAATCTTGGGGAAACTTAGGTGCCCTAAACCCAGGGGAGGCAGTGCAGCTCAGAAGACCCTCATGGCACTAAGCAGCCTGCCAGTCATTCCTCCAACTGGTATGGACTCTGACACACTGGCCCAGTAGTGGGAGAGTGCCAGCGTGCACCAGAGGTGGAGGCACCTGAAGGGACCGGGAGCAGATCCGTGTGCCAAAGGCGCCAGAGGGGACCAGGACAGGCTTGTGCGAGCCAGCAGCGGCGCAACCGAACAGCCCAGGCATGGCTCACATGCACTGGTGGCAGGGGAGCCAGAGGAGCCTGGTAGAGGCCCGTGCACACCTGCAGTGGAGCCAGAGGGGGCAGGCGTGCTCCCAGCAACCGATCAGAATCCCAGCCCAAGGCACAGCCACTTGGGCCAGATCCAAAGGCCACTGTTGGTACAGAGCTGCCCGGCAGGGTCGCCACTAGCAAGGAGGAGCGCACCTGGCATGCTTGCCACTCCCCGCAGGGCTCCACGCTGCACTGATGGACACCCCATCCACAGCAGCTTAGGGGACTAACCCGGTGGCTGCTCCAGGAGTGCGGGTAACCATCACAGGCAGGGGAGAAGGGCAAGGAACCAGGAAGCAGGAAAGGACTTTCTTCTCCCAGCTGACACATATGCAACCTGCCTACAGCCACTGCTATCACCATAAAAAGGCAAAAAAATTTGGTCCAGACCAAGATACTTCAAACAACACCTGAGAAAGAAACTGCAGAGGCAGAACTAACCAGTCTCCCTGAAAAAGAATTCAAAATAAAAATCACAAACATGCTGACAGAGCTGCAGAGAAATATGCAAGAGCTAAGGGATGAAGCCCAGAGGGAGATTACAGAAGTGAAACAAACTCTGGAAGGATTTATAAGCAGAATGGATAAGATGCAAGAGGCCATTGATGGAATAGAAACCAGAGAACAAGAATGCATAGAAGCTGATGCAGAGAGAGATAAAAGGATCTCCAGGAATGAAAGAATATTAAGAGAACTGTGTGACCAATCCAAAAGGAACAATATCCTCCTTATAGGGGTACCAGAGGAAGAAGAGAGAGAAAAAAGGGATAGAAAGTGTCTTTGAAGAAATAATTGCTGAGAACTTCCCCAAACTGGGGAAGGAAATAGTTGCTCAGACTATGGAGGCACACAGAAATCCCGAGAGACGGGACCCAAAGAGGACAACACAAAGACACATAATAATTAAAATGGCAAAGATCAAGGATAAGGACAGAGTATTAAAGGCAGCCAGAGAGAGTAAAAAGGTCACCTACAAAGGAAAACCCATCAGGCTATCCTCAGACTTCTCAACAGAAACCTTACAGGCCAGAAGAGAATGGCATGATATATTTCATGCAATGAAACAGAAGGGCCTTGAACCAAGGATACTGTACCCAGCATGATTATCATTTAAATATGAAGGAGGGATTAAACAATTCCCAGACAAGCAAAAGTTGAGGGAATTTGCCTCCCACAAACCACCTCTACAGGGAAACTTAGAGGGACTGCGCTAGATGGGAGCACTCCTAAACAGAGCACAGAACAAAACACCCAACATATGAAGAATGGAGGAGGAGGAAAAAGAAGGGAAAGAAATAATCATCTGACTGTGCTTATAACAGCTCAATAAGTGAGTGAGTTCAGACAGTAAGGTAGTAAACAAGCTAACCTTGAACCTTTGATAACCACAAATCTGAAGACTGCAATGGCAATAAGTACTCATCTTTGAATAATCACCCTAAATGTAAATGGACTGAATGCACCAATCAAAAGACAAAGAGTAATAGAATGGATAAAAAAGAAGATCCATCTATATGCTGCTTACAAGAGGCTCACCTCAAATGCAAAGACATGCACAGATTAAAAGTCAAGGGATGGAGGAAGATATTTCATGCAAACAACAGAGAGAAAAAAGCAGGTGTTGCAATACTAGTATCAGACAAAATAGACTTCAAAATAAAGAAAGTAACGACATAAAGAAGGAAATTACATAATGATAAAGGGCTCAGTCCAACAAGGATATAACCATTATAAACATATATGCACCCAATACAGGAGCACCAACACATGTGAAACAAATACTAACAGAATTAAAGGAGGAAATAAAATGTAATGCATTCATTTTGGGAGGCTTTAACACACCACTCACTCCAAAGGATGATGCACCAGACAGAAAATAAGTAAGGACACAGAGGCACTGAACAACACGCAAGAAAAGATTGACCTAATAGACATCTATAGAGCTCTACATCCAAAAGCAACAGGATACACATTCATCTCAAGTGCACATGGAACATTATCCAGAATAGACCACATACTAGGCCACAAAAAGAACCTCAGTAAAGTCCAAAAGATTGAAATTCTACCAGCCAATTTTTAAGACCACAAAGGTATAAAACTAGAAATAAATTGTACAAAGAAAGCAAAAAGGCTCATAAACACATGGAGGCTTAACAACATGCTCCTAAATATTCAATGGATCAATGATCAAATTAAAATGGAGATCCAGCAATATATGGAAACAAATGACAACAACAACACAAAGCCCCAACTTCTGTGGGTCACAGCAAAAGCAGCCTTAAGAGGAATGTATATAGCAATCCAGGCATATTTAAAGAAGGAAAAAAATAGAAGAGGAGGGAATACTCCCAAACTCATTCTATGAAGTCAACATCACCCTAATACCAAAACCAGGCAAAGACCCCACCAAAAAAGAAAACTACAGACAAATAGTCCTGATGAACGTGGATGCAAAAATACTCAACAAAATATTAGCAAATCGAATTCAAAAATACATCAAGAGGATCATACACCATGACCAAGTGGGATTCATCCCAGGGATGCAAGGATGGTACAACATTCGAAAATCCATCAACATCATCCACCACATCAACAAAAAGAAGAACAAAAACCACATGATCATCTCCATACATGCTGAAAAAGCATTTGACAAAGTTCAACATCCATTCATGATAAAATCTCTCAACAAAATGGGCATAGAGGGCAAGTACCTCAACATAATAAAGGCCACATATGATAAACCCACAGCAAACATCATAGTGAACAGCGAGAGGCTGAAACCTTTTCCTCTGAGATCGGGAACAAGACAGGGATGCCCACTCTCCCCACTGTTATTCATCCTGGTACTGGAGGTCCTAGCCACAGCAATCAGACAAAACAAAGAAATACAGGGAATCCAGACTGGTAAAGAAGAAGTCAAACTGTCACTGCTTGCAGATGACATGATATTGTACATAAAAAACCTTAAAGACTCCACTGCAAAACTACTACAACTAATATCGGAATTCACCAAAGTTGCAGGATACAAAATTAACACACAGAAATCTGTAGCTTTCCTATACACTAACAATGAACTAATAGAAAGAGAAATTAGGAAAACAATTCCATTCACAATAGCATCCAAAAGAATAAAATACCTAGGAATAAACCTAACCAAGGAAGTGAAAGACCTATACCCTGAAAACTATAAAACACTCTTAAGAGAAATTAAAGAGGTCATTAACAAATGGAAACTAATCCCATGCTCCTGGCTGGGAAGAATTAATATCATCAAAATGGCCATCCTGCCCAAAGCAATATACAGATTCAATGCAATCCCTTTCAAATTACCAACAGCATTCTTCAATGAACTGGAACAAATAGTTCAAAATTTCATATGGAACCACCAAAGACCCTGAATAGCCAAAGCAATCCTGAGAAGGAAGAATAAAGTGGTGGGGTATCTCGCTCCCCAACTTCAAGCTCTACTACAAAGCCACAGTAATCAAAACAATTTGGTACTGGCACAGCAACAGAGCCACAGACCAGTGGAACAGAATAGAGACTCCAGACATTAACCCAAACATATATGGCCCATTAATATATGATAAAGGAGCCATGGACGTACAATGGGGAAAGGACAGTCTCTTCAACAGATGGTGCTGGCAAAACTGGACCCCTACATGTAAGAGAATGAAACTGGATCACTGTCTAACCCCATACAGAAAAGTAAATTCGAAATGGGTCAAAGACCTGAATGTAAGTCATGAAACCATAAAACTCTTAGAAAAAAACATAGGCAAAAATCTCATGGACATAAACATGAGTGACTTCTTCATGAACATATCTCCCTGGGCAAGGGAAACAAATGCAAAAATGAACAAGTGGGAGTATATCAAGCTAAAAAGCTTCTGTACAGCAAAGGACACCATCAATAGAACAAAGAGGTATCCTACAGTATGGGAGAACATATTCATAAATGACAGACCTGATAAAGGATTGACATCCAAAATATATAGAGCTCACACACCTCAACAAACAAAAAGCAAATAATCCAATTAAAAAATGGGCAGAGGAGCTGAATAGACAGTTCTCTAAAGAAGAAATCCAGATGGCCAACAGACACATGAAAAGATGCTCCACATCACTTGTCATCAGAGAAATGCAAATTAAAACCACAATGAGATATCATCTCATACCAGTAACGATGGCTAACATCCAAAAGACAAACAAGAACAAAGGTTGGCGGGGTTGTGGAGAAAGGGGAACCCTCCTACACTGCTGGTGGGAATGTAAATTAGTTCAACCATTATGGAAAGCAGTATGGAGGTTCCTCAAAATGTTCAAAATAAAAATACCATTTGACCCAGGAATTTCACTTCTAGGAATTTACCCTAAGAATGCAGTACTCCAGTTTGAAAAAGACAGATGCACCCCTATGTTTATCGCTGCACTATTTACAATAGCCGAGATATGGAAGCAACCTAAACATCCATCAGTAGATGAATGGATAAAGAAGATGTGGTACATATACACAATGAAATATTACTCAGCCATGAGAAAAAAACAGATCCTACCATTCGCAACAACATGGATGGAGCTAGAGGCTATTATGCTCAGTGAAATAAGCCAGGTGGAGAAAGACAAGTACCAAATGATTTCAGTCATATGTAGAGTATAAGAACAAAGGAAAACTGAAGGAATAAAACAGCAGCAGATCACAGAACCCAAGAATGGACTAATAGTTACCAAAGAGAAAGGGACTGTGGATGATGGGTGGCAAGGGAGGGAAAAGGGTGGGAATAAATAAAGAGGGCATTACAAATAGCATGTATAGTGTGTGTGGGCCACGGGGAGGGCTGTGCAACACAGAGAAGACTAGTAATTTTACAGCATCTTACTACGCAGATGGACAGTGACTGTCAAGGGTTATGTGGGGGCAACTTGGTGATAGGCGGAGACTTGTAAACATGATGTTCTTCAAAAAAAAAATAAAAAAATAATATCCATGATTAAAAAAAAAAAAAAGAACACCCACTGGGTCAGGGTGTCCAGCCAGTGGAACAAAGGTTCCCAAATGTAGATCCAAATGGGATAATAATAATCTAGGGGATAGAACTGAAATGCAGGATCTTCAAGGGCTAATTATAAAGGGAATTAGGGAATCAGCCCCAAGATCTCAAAATGTTACTAAGGCATTTGAAGTCCAACAGGAAAAGGAAGAGACCCCAACTGCATTTTCAGAGACTCAGGGACCAGTTGAGGAAGTATTCAGGACTTGTCACAGAAGATCAGGTAGGACAGGGTCTTTCAAAGGTCAATTTTGTAACCAAAAGTTGGCCAGATATTGCTAGAAAATTACAGAAGTTAGATGGTGTCTTGCCAGTGGGTTTCAGCCCCAGGTAAGTTTGCTGTGGATTCAATGTGACCAAAGAAATTGACAGCAAAACGTTCTATGGGGTGAAAGAGTTTATTATCCGGCTTGTTCTCCCGAGGTAGATCGAGCACTAGGGTCTCTGCCTCTGCCCAGAGCACTGGGCCAATCTCTCTATATAGCACAATAATAGCTTATTGCCTAAAGGTATGGAAGCGGTAGCCTAGCAACAGGCCAGTTACATCATCAGGTGGTTTAAGTTCAGTGAGGATCCTGGCCATAGGAACCCCAACTTCCCCACAGATGGATGGAATGAGAAACCTATAGATGAATTAGTGAAAGCAGCTCAGTAAGTGCTTGTTATAAGAGCAGAAGAGAGGTTTGAAGCTTGTATTTCAAATTGTTAGAGTGCCTGACTCTTTCCAAAGGACCCCAGATGAATTGCAAATTCTAGAGGAATTGAAAGCAATCCTTAGTCACCACCTAGATCCTGGCACTCTTGTCTTCATAGAAGCCATTTCAGTACTTTGTTACTGTTGAACAAGGTTCTGTTATAGGAGTTTTGACCCAAGCCTGGGGAGGAAAGAAACCAGCGGTGGCCTTTGTGTCTCAACTATTGGACCCTGTTTCTCAAGGATGGCCTGAGGGCATCCAGACCATCACAGCTATGGCCTTACTGGTAGAAGAGAGCAGGAAACTAACTTTAGGAGGAACCCTCTGGTCAGTACTCCTCACCAGGTTCAGGCCATACTTAATCAGTGGGCTACGCTCTGGCTAGCTGTCTTGCCAATGGGTTTCAGCCCCAGGCAAGTTCACTATGGATTCAGTGTGACCAAAGAAATTGACAGCAAAATGTTCTTTTGGGTGAAAGGGTTATACCCAGCTCTATTTCCAGGTGGCAGGTGAGTCACTAGAATCCCATTCACTCAGAGCGAGTCTGTATGCAGCAAGCCAGTCTCTGCTTCTGGGCCCCTCTGTCTGCACAGCCGTCCCACACAGCTGTTCTCTGTACCTCTCTTCACAGTCATCCCACACAGCCGTCCTCCAGGCTTCTGTCATCGGTACTGCCACCACTCCAGCCTCTGCTCTGCTCTCCTGCAGCCCTGCCACCATGTCACACCCACTTGGCGGAGCTCTTTTTATAGAGCCAACAGCCATGTACTGCCCGCAGGTGTGCAGTGAGCTAGTCAACCATGACCAGGTGAGAATCCTGGCCACAGGAACTCTCATTTTATCCACACTAACAGATTCTCAAATTTTAAAATATGAAGCAATTTTACTTGGAAAATATGACCTGATCTTAACCCCCGACACCTGTCTCAATCTGGCCAGCTTCCTATGTGCAGGGGAGGCTGAAGGCCAATCAGAATTGAGCCATAGGTGCATAGATCTCATAGAATATCAGACTATAGTCAGGCCTGATTTCAGGGAAACCTCTAAGGGGAGGTATGAAACTGTTTATAGATGGTTCCTCCCAGATAATAGAAGGCAAAAGACATAATGCTCATGCCATCATTAATGGAGACAAATTATCCATCTGTGAAAAGGGGAGATTACACAATAATTGGTCAGCACAAACCTGTGAGTTGTTTGCCCTTAATCAGTTGGGCCTAAAAACTACTTTTAGATAAGGAAGGCACAATTTATACAAACTCCAAATATGCCTTCAGCATAGTCCATCCATTTGGAAAATTTGGACAGAAAGAGGTCTCACAACAGTAAAGGAAAGGAATTAATTCATGGGGAATTAATCAGGGAGATTCTGGAAAGTCTTTTACTTCCTGCTGAAATATCTATAATGCATGTGAATGATCACGAGAAAGGAAATTCTTATGAAGCAACAGGTAATAGAATTGCTGATGCAGCCATTAAAGAGGCTGCATCTGAAGATGAAATTAGACTTTTAAATCTCACTCCTAATATCCCTAAAATTTCCTTATTCCCAAAGTTTTCTAAGAAAAAAAAAAGGAAATTAAGAAGCTACAGGAGGTGGGGGCGTTTCGAGATGAGAAAGGGTGGTGGACTTTTACCATTTCCCAGATGGGAGAGAAATGATCAGATGACCTATTATGAAAGAGCTGATGAACATGTTACATAGAGGGAGCCACTGGGGTCCCCAGGTGATGTGTGATGCTTTACTAAAGGTTTATGAGTGTGCTAGTATTACACTATTGCTAAACAGGTTTGTAGGAGTTGCATAACGTGCCAAAGAATTAAGAAGTGTATGAAAAAGCCAGTACCTGGAGGGAGACCCTCCAGGAATAAGACCACGCCAAAGTATTCAGATTGACTTTACTGATATGCCAAAAGTGGGGAAGCTTAAATATTTATTAGTGATTGTTGACCATCTCACTGGATGGGTAGAGGCCCACCCATTAACAACTGCAATGGCAGGATCAGTGATAAAGGTACTTTTAGAGCAAGTAATTCCTAGGTTTGGGTTAGTATAAAATGTTGATTCAGATAACATGAGTAATTTTACTTCAAAAATACTACAGGGAGTAATGATGGCACTCCAAGTACAGTGGGATTTCCATACTCCTTGGCATCCACCATCCTCTGAAAAGGTAGAAAGAATGAAACAGACTCTTAAAAAGCATTTAACCAAATTAATACTAGAAATCAAGTTGCCTTGGACTAAATGTCTTCCTATAGCACTCCTAAGGATTAGAACTGCTCCCCGAAAGGATTTAGGACTTTCTCCTTATGAATTATTACATGGGCTACCATATCTGGGAAGGGCAACAGACTTGCCCACTATGGAAACAAAAGATCAGTTTTTAAGGGAATATGTGCCAGCTGTGTCTTCTACCTTACCTTCTCTCAGGCTGAAAGGACTCCTGGCCCAGACTCTCTCACTTGAGTTCTTCACTCACTACTTCCAGCCTGGGGACTTGGTGTTAGTAAAATCCTGGAAAGATTGACTCCAGCCCAGCTGGGAAGGCCCCTACCAAGTGCTCCTGACCACAGAGACTGCAGTGAGGATGGCTGAAAAGGGTTGGACTCATTACACCAGAGTAAAGAAACTGACTGAGGGACCTGGGAACAAAACAGAGAATTGGCAGGTGTCCCAGGTGGCTAAACAACCCTTAAGGCTAAAACTAAAAAGTACCTAAAAATGTTAACTTTTGTCCTTCTAACTCTGTATTTCACAGACAAGTTGCAGGGAGCCCTAGAATGGGAAGGAACTCCAGGTTATCCTGTCAAGCTGGTGATCAATATTATTAAAACATCAAGCCCCCAAGCCATTAGGTTTGATGTCTGTAAGGTTCTCTCTTGTGGTGACCTAAATGACCAAAGACAGCTTTCTGGGGATAAGTATTTCTGTCCTGAATGGATGACTGTTAATAGAATAAAAAGGGCAAATTGGCCCCCATGTCCAGGGTGGAGCAATGTTTGGTGGACTACCCAGTTTCAAGGATGGGCGGCCCCTCATACAGCAGGAAAACCTTTGAAAGGAAGCTCCAGTTAAGTAAAGATATTCCTCTTGATAATTGCCAGGACAGACAGTGTAACCCTCTCATTAACTATACATAATCCTCAAGACTTAGACTCAGACCCTGTAATTGCTCCTCATGTTTATGGACTTGGTGCAGATGTCACTGGAGTAGATCCCATGGGAAGGTTTGGTCTTAATTTAATGAAAGACTAGACTTCACCCATAGTGACTGTAAGGCTGGAGGCACCAGGGGAAGGGGTGAGCCTGCTGGACAAGCTCAGGCCTCACCAAACAAGGCGAAGCGACCAACAGGTTCCGGTCTGACAACATTCCAGAGCTTGATCAGATAACATTCCTAACTAGAGCCCTTCCCCCAAGCTAGAAGAATAGTGGTAACTTTCCAGTACCTGGCTAAAGGCCAATGAGAGACCCCCACGTACCCTAGGTGAGCCAACCCTCATGCCACTGTAGACCTTTGCTCTCCCTCCCCCTGCCTTCTTTAAAAACTTGCTGCCTGCCCTGCTGAGTGTGACTTCCCTGGCCTGTGATAGCCAGACTGGGGAACATCACCTGGGAATTGCGCTCAAATAAACTGCCTGGCCCTTTGTTGCCTCTCGTCGCCTGCTTATTTTGGCTAGAATTTATCTTACATTTGGTGCCGAAATCCCGAGAAGGAGCATGAGCATGGGTCCCTGACTGGCCACTGGTGACCCTGCCCCCTCCTTCCCCAACCCGGGACCTCAGCCTGCTCTCTGCTGCATGGACCATTTTCTGGTGAGTCCCTCAGTTTCCCCTGGTCTGTTTCCCTTCCTAACTCCATTTCACCTGGTCCGTTCGAAATTGTAGCTACGTCCAAGTGGGGGCATCCAGCCCCTTGGGCATCCAGCCCACCCTCTGCGGGCATCTGGCCCACCCCTGGCCCTGCAGTGTGGGAGATGTCCCTCACCCAGGCTCCCAGGATGTCTTCCCTGACATGGCGTGCTTGGGATGCTGGGCGCTCCTCTCAGCGGGCTTAGTTGGGGAGTGACATAGACATGGGGAACCAGCTTTCAAAAGCAGAGGCTCAGAACCCATTGCGGTGTCTCATTTCTAATTTGGCTACTCTATATTTGTCCCAGGAAGTTTGCAAATGGAAGCTGGTCTTCCTTTGCTCTCAGGCCTGTCCTCAGTAACCCTTGGACAACCAATCTTGCTGGCCCTCTGAGGGAACTTTTGATTTTGGCCTCCTCACCAACTTAACTAATTATTGCCATCAGAGCAGAAAGTGGAGTGAAATCCCATATGTGCAGGCTTTTTGGACTCTGCACACCCACCCATATTTGTGTGTTAAGTGTACTCCTTCCCAAGTTTTGTTAGCCCAGGCCTCCGCCAAAGACCGCCGATCTCTACCCCTCCTATTACTGGGAGGCTCTTCTCTGATGGACTCAGTGGAGGATCTCGGCTACCCCCCTTCCCACTCCTCCAGGCCCACCGTGGGGGCCAGCTCCCTTCCTCAATGTATCTCTCCTCCATCTTGTTCCCTTTCTCTTCCGGTTTCTCCACCACCTCATTCTTCTTCTCTTCCATTTTCTCCACCATTTTGCTCCCCTTCTGGTTTCTCCACTATCTCCTTCTCCTTCTCTTCCGGTTTCTCTGCCATCTTGTTCTCCTTCTCTTCCAGTTTCTCCACCACCTTGTTCTCCTTCTCTTCTGGTTTCTCCACCATCTTGTTCCCCTTCTCTTCCAGTTGCACTGCCATCTTGCTCCACAGGTGCCGACTACACTTCAGATAAAGCAGATAAACCTCCCCCATACCCCAGTCCTCTAACTTCAAGTTCCGCATCGATTCCCAGGTTGTATCCCCCACTGCCAAGGTTGCCTTCTCCATCCCCTCCTTCAAACCTGCCACCATCTTACTCACCGCAGCTGGCGCCCAAATGGTCTAGCCCTCCTGTAACCCGCTCTAAGTCACAGTGGTCTCAAGCTCACATGATGACTCCTCTGAGGGAGGTAGTGGGGGCTGAAGCGGTAGTTCAGGTTCATGTTCCCTTTTCCCTGGCAGACGTCCCAAGTAGAACAGTGATTGGGGTCCTTTTCCTCCAACCCCATAATGTTTGCTAAACAGTTTAAATATCTCACTCGAGCTTACAAGCTCACCTGGCACAATGTACATGTAGTTCTCCAATCCACTCTAACCCCAGAACAATATGACCGTGTCATGGCGGTGGCACAGCACTGTGCCAATGAATCCCATGCCACAGATGAATGGGAACCTATGGGCAGAGAAGCTATTCCTTTACAAGAACCCATGTGGGATTACAATTCTCCCTAGGGTGAAGCATGCCGGGATTGCATGGTTCGCTACTTATTGGCAGGTATGAACTCAACTGCCCAAAAGGCTGTCAATTATGATAAGCTTAGAGAAATTACCCAGAAACTTGATGAAAACCCATCAGAATCTCTCAAGCGCCTAAAGGAAACTCTAGGAGCTTTTACTAAGATTGACCCGGTGTCAGTGTTAGGTTCCTCTCTCCTGGCCATGCATTTTATAACTCAGTCAGCTCCTGACATCAGGCAAAAGCTTAAAAAGGCTGAGGATGGTCCCCAGACCCCTCTAGGAGACCTGGTAGATATGGCATTTAAAGTTTTTCATGCCCGAGAGGACGAGAGTGAGAGGAGATCAGCTGCCCGAATGGCAGAACAGACTCGCGCCATAACAACTGCTCTGCAGCCGGCTCATGGAGATCGTCGGGGTGTCCCTGAAGATCGACTCGAACCTCTGGGCCCTTGCTTTCAGCACAGCAAAGAAGGGCACTGGGCACGGAAGTGCCCCAACCAACCACGCAGACTGACCAGACCGTGCCCCAGCTGCGGTAAGTGAGGTCATTGGAAAGTAGACTGTTCACTCGGGGGTGGTCCTCCTCCAGCGGCAGAGCCCCGCAGGGGGCAGACACCCTCAAAGGACTACCCTTCAGACCTGCTGGGCATCCTCAAAGATTGAAAACGCCTGACTCAGCACACCCCGATCACCCTCGCCGAGCCCAGGGCCAAGCTGTGGGTAGCAGGTAAGCCCATCTCCTTCTTGGTGGATATGGGGGCTACCTACTCTGTTCTCTCCTCCTTTAAAAGGCCTTTATACCCTGCCAGAGTCTCCGAAGTTGGGGCCATGGGAACCCTCTCCAGGCCTTTAGAGACAGGCCCGGTGACACGTACTTTCCAAGGCATCCCGTTTACCCATCCCTTTCTGGTCATGTCTTCCTGTCCTACCCCTCTGTTAGGACGGGATTTACTCTATAAGTTAGGAGCTTCTATTTCCCTCCCACCTTTTAAATGCTTACAGGACACCAGAAACTCCTTCATTGCTTTGGTTGGCGAAGGGGAGTTAGACGGCGGGAACCTGAGTCTCCCGACTTCCTGGACTGCTGTCAATCAGGTCGTGTTGGACATCTCCACCCTTGTGGTGGCAACCCACCACACCCCAGTTTTAATATGCCTTAAAGACCCATCCCGCTTCCCCTCTCGGCCTCAATTCCCTATTTCGCAGGCTCACTGAAGGGGACTACAGCCTATTGTTAAATGTCTACTCTCCCAGGGGCTTTTAGTACCGACTAACTCTCCATCCAATACTCCCATCTTGCCAGTAAAAAAGCCTTCTGGAGCATATTGCCTTGTTCAAGACCTCCGAATAATTAAGGAGGCTGTTATTCCCTTACACCCAATGTTGCCTAACCCATACACTCTTCTGTCTCAGGTCCCTTCCAGTATCTCTCATTTTACTGTACTGAACCTTAAAGATGCCTTTTTCACTATACCTCTCCACTCAGACTCACAGCTGCTATTTGCCTTTACATGGGAAGACCCTGACACCTGTCGATCTAGACAATTGACCTGGACAGTTCTACCTCAAGGTTTTAGAGATAGCCCCCATCTTTTTGGACAGGCCCTGGTGGAGGACCTCTTGCAATACGTGGATGATCTTTTACTTTGCAGCCCCTCAAAGGAGGCCTCAGTCCTGGACACCACATCCCTTCTTAATTTCCTGGCAGACATGGGATACAGGGTATCCCCTGCCAAAGCACAGCTGTCTCTACCTCAGGTTACATACCTCAGACTAACTCTAACTCCCACCACTAAAGCCCTGATGGTGGACCGAGTGGCTGTGATTAAAGCTCTCCTGCCACCTACTTCAGGAGCTGAGATACTATCCTTTCTAGGATTGGTGGGGTTTTTCAGACACTGGGTGCCTAACTTTGCCCTTCTGGCCAGACCACTCTATGCAGCTGCCACAGAGACTCCTACTGGGCTGCTAACTTCACCTGACGAGGTAGCTTCTGCTTTTAATCAATTGCGGGATGCGTTGCTCTCATCCCCCCCATTAATGCTCCCCAACTTAACTAAGCCCTTTACCCTATACACAGGAGAGAGGTCAGGGGTGGTCACCGGAGTGCTGGTACAGCCAGTGGGGCCAGGGTGCCATCCCGTTGCCTTTCTCTCCAAACAGTTGAATACTACCACCAGAGGGTGGCAGCCTTGCCTCCAAGTCCTGGCAGCTGCAGGAAGTCTGGCCCGAGAAGCCCTGAAATGAACTCTCCAACAGCCCATTACTGTGTATTCCCCACACCGGTTACAAGATCTTTTGAGTCATAAATCCCTGGCCTCCTTGAGTCCTTCAAGAGTACAAGAATTCCATCTTCTGTTCATTGAACATCCACAGGTAACCCTACAAGTCTCTCCACTCCTTAACCTAGCCTCCTTGCTTCCCATCAGTGATCAGGCAGATCAGCCCACTCATTCCTGTGTAGTGATTGTAGAGGCTCTTAGAAAACCTAGAGAGGGCCTACAAGACGTGCCCCTCGAGGACCCTGACGACCTTTTTCATAGATGGAAGCTCAGTGAAGGGGAGTGATGGGGTGTGAAGGGTGGCCTATGCAGTGGTGACTCTTTCACAGGTGATAGAACCAAACCTACTCCCATCTGGGACCACCTCCCAGAAAGCCGAATTAGTAGCTCTTACCCGGGCATTACAGCTGGCAGCTGGGAAGAGGGCCACAATTTATACTGACTCTAAATATGCCTTCCTAATTACACACGCTCATGCTGTGATTTGGAAAGAAAGAGGCTTCCTTACCACTAAGGGAACCCCGATCATCAATGGTAGGGCTATCAGCTGCCTGCTACAGGCCCTACAGGACCACAAAGAAGTGGCCATCATGCATTGTAAGGGACATCAGACTGGAAATGATCCAGTAACAAGAGGTAATGCGTTGGCAGATGCCACGGCCCGAAAATTAACATCCAGGTCTGGGCAACCCTCTGTGCTGTTTCTTTCCCCCTCTCTATTGCCCTAATACCCTGATGATGAATGGTGACTGCTTCTACATCAAGGGGGGACATTGGGAGATCAGGGATGGATATATCTCAGGGGATGAATTGCCCTCCCCCAAGCCCAAGACAGAGATATCATATCCAAAATTCATCAGTTTCTACACATTGGGCTGGAAGCCATGCACCGGTTTCTCTCCCCCATATTTGCTCCTTATGGTCTCTGCAAGGCCATAGATCAGGTGCACCAAGCCTGCACTACTTGTCATTGCATCTCATCTCAAGGTGCTCTGAAGATCCGGATGGCCCTCCACCAGATGAGAGCAACAATCCCCAGACAGGACTGGCAGGTAGATTTCACCCACATGCCTAAGCATAAAAAGCTCTGGTATTTACTAGTTCTGGTTGATACCTTTTCAGGGTGGATCGAAACCTTCTCCACCAGCCAGGAAACAGCTTCGGTAGTGGCACAGACATTGGTGGTGCATATCATCCCCCGCTTTGGCCTGCCTGCCTTGCTGCAGTCAGACAACAGGCCTGCTTTAGTCTCTTGGGTCGCTCAGCTAACAACCGAGGCTCTCAATATCACCTGGAACCTCCATATACCCTACCACCCCCAATTGTCAGGTAAGGTCAAAAGGGCTAACGGTCTCTTAAAGGACCAACTAACTAAGCTGTCTCTAGAGGTAAAGCTCTTGTGGCCTGATCTTCTCCCCATCGCTCTTGCTCAGCTGCGTGCTGCCCACCGGGGACAGGCTGGACCAAGCGCATTTGAGCTGATGTATGGCAGGTCCTTCTTACTGAACACAGGCCTGCCCGCTACCTCTCCTCTTTTGGCTTTCCTTCCTTTACACTGTTGACATATCTTCTTAGGGAACACGCAGACCAGCTCCTACCCCAACCTACATCATCCAACAACCCAGGAGACGTAGCAATCCTTCAGCCAGGAGACGAAGTACTCCTAAGAGAACTCCAGCCAAAATCTCTCCAAACCCGCTGGACAGGGCCTTATACAGTAATCCTCACTACGCCCTCAGCAGTCAAACTACACAGGCGTTCTTCCTGGCATCACCTTTCTAGGCTCAAACTGGCACCCAGATATGATGATTGGGTGTCTTGTGAGGTGGGTCCTCTTAAGCTGCGGGTTAGTTGTGTCAAGTACAACCAGCCAGATGAATAGCCCAGTGGTCTCCAGGCAGAGTTATTCTGCATGGAAGGTTAAGCTCCAACTAACTCTTTACAGAATCAACTGAGAAGTAGGCACCCAGAGTTGCCCATGTGTAGGTTGTCAGGCACCGATTCAAATACCTGTACAAACAGACATCTTAAACACTTTCTCAAACTCTACGTTGTGCTTTCCATATGACCAAATCTCTCATACATATATTTTCCAGTCCGACATGTATGGGGGATGTCATCCTGAGTTAGACACATGTAGAGTTCATGCAGTAGAAAAAACAGCAAGAAGAGTCTCTGACAACATGTTCTTCAGAATACAAGATAAGCTATACATTACCATTAGTGACCCATGGGATCCACGCTGGGAAAAAGAAGTACAGGGCAAGCTATATGATGGTTACTAATGGTCCCCACAGGGCACAGTATACATCAAGAGGGAATGGACCACTGTAAATCCCACTCTCACAGAAGTTCTAAACACCCAGGCACAAGTATCAAGTAATATTCTAAAAACAGAACAGGCACTAAAACAGAAGATTCAGTCGGACCCCTACCCTCACTCTCTATGACCAGCAGGAGCACCACTTTCCTGGGCCGGAGTCATTACAGAAACAGTGCAGTTTCTTAATGCTTCACATATCCTCAGCAATGTGTCTGATTGTTTCCTTTGCGCCTCCCTCCAACGCCCCCCAGTGGCAGCAGTTCCTGTTAGTTTTTTCCAGGCTCAACTAGTAAAGTCCTCTGAAAAAGACTGGCCTCCCTTTAAGTGAGGTACCGATGTGGAAAATGAACCTTAAGCCTGAAGCTTGATATAGGTCCAGGGCCACCAGAAAATGGCATGAAGAACCATCATCCCCACTGACCTGCTACCTGACCCAGCGTTCCACCATCTCGGAATTGTCGATCAGAAGCCAATGCCGATGATGGGTAACCATAGACACTCCAATCTCCCTTCAAGGGGGCGGGTTATTCTGGTGCAATAATACACTTATCCAATGCATCAACAGCACCATGGTAGGACCCTGCTTTTCGGTGATGCTGGTGCCCCAACTAACATTGTTCAGCAAACCTGAGGTAAGACAGGCACTAGATGAATGGTCTATATATCAAAACACTAGACAGAAGAGGGCGGTTTTTCTACCTGTGCTAGTGGGAGTGAGCCTAGTTACTGCAGTGGCCACGGCCACCACAGGGGCAGGAGCGTTAGGCCATAGCTTAGTCAGCTCTCAGGGTCTAGCAAGTCAATTGGTGGGATTAGATGATAGAGTGAGCCTAACCTTGGGAGAAACCTCGACCTCCTTTATCTCCCTCCAGCAACAACTTACTTCCCTTGCCCGGGTCACCTTTCAAAATCAGCAGGCCTTAGATCTGCTTACCACAGAAAAGGGAAGAACCCATATTTTCTTGCAGGAAGAATGCTGCTACTATATCAATGAGTCTGGAGTCGTAGAACAAAGCATAAAAAAACTACAAGAACTACAAAAAGACCTCCACAAAACATGAGTACCTGAAGGTGGCCCTTATGGGTGGCTTCAGTCCCCCATAATGGCCTGGCTAATGCCTTTGCTAGGCCCCTTAATAACAGTTTGTGGTTTACTATTAATTGCCCCATGTGTTTTCAAGTTCTTTCAACAGCACATGGCAGAAATTTCACACAAAAAAGTTAATCAACTGTTGCTACACAAGTACTTGCCCCTCCCGACTGAGCGTCCTCTGGCCATCAACCAGCCTTAAAACCCCCCCATGATGCCCCTTGTTAGCCAGAAGTAGCCAGATCGAGTTGTCACCCATTATGATCAAAAGGCTGGAATGTAAGGTTGGAGGCACCAGGGGAAGAGGTGAGCCTGCTGGACAAGCTCAGGCCTCACCAAACAAGGCAAAGAGACCAACAGGTTCCGGTCTGACAATATTCCAGAGCCTGATTGGATAACATTCCTAACTAGAGCCCTTCCCCCAAGCTGGAAAAGTAGTGGTAACTTTCCAGTACCTGGCTAAAGGCCAATGAGAGACACCCATGTACCCTAGGTGAGCCAATCCTCACGCCACTGTATACCTTTGCTCTCCCTCCCCCTGCCTTCTTTAAAAACTTGCTGCCTGCCCTGCGGAGCATGACTTCCCTGGCTTGTGATAGCCAGACCAGGGAACATCACCCGGGAATTGTGCTCAAATAAACTGCCTGGCCCTTTGTTGTCTCTCATCGCCTGCTTATTTCAGCTAGAATTTATCTTACAGTGACCACCCCAACTCTGAGGGACATAATGAGCCAGAGCTTCCCCATAGTGACCCTAAACTAGTTACTGGAACAGAGGTAAAGGATCGGTAACAGACTCTTGAAATCAAGACTGGTTATGGAGACACCAATACCTGGGTTAAATGGGTCAAATTTTCAGTAATAGCTTTGAACAAAAGTAATTGTTATGCATGTGCTGCTGGACAGCCACAGGCGCAGGTGGTCCTCTTTCCTCTCAGCTGTGACACAGACCCCACTGGGATGAACTTCACATTGGCCCTGTGTCAGGACAAGGATGCTTGGGGGAATGAGACTTGCAAGGGCTTGTCTCTACTCTTTCCTGCACTAAGGAAGTCAGAGCTGAGGGCAATCCCCACTTTTTCCATAGGGAAAATGAATTACTCTTCATGCCTCTCTAGGTAAGGGGGAGGTTTTACAACTCCATGGGGAACTTACTGACTTGTACCCACATCCTAAATGTCTCTAAAGTGGGCAACTTCTCAAAATTACACATCCCCGGAGTGGATGTTTGGTGCTGTTGTGAAAGAGAAACCTGAGCAACTCCTTGCCATCCAACTGGACTGGGACTTGTGCTTTAGTGCAATTGGCTATTCCATTTACCCTAGCATTTCTCTCCACATCCAATGAAAAAGAAATTTTTCATAGAAATCAGAGATCATTACAAAGATCCTTTGATTTGAATGTATACATTGACTCAATAGGAGTCTCTAGGGGAGTCCCTAATGAATTTAAAGCTAGAAACCAAATAGCTGTAGGGTTTAAATCAGCACTATTTTGGTGTTCACCATCAATAAAAGGTAAATTTAGTCAGTTGTATTTATTACAGTCAACAAAGGGTTACTATTAACTATGCTAGGCATGCTCTTCAAGGAGTAGGTAGCCAATTAGATGCTACCAGCAGGATGGCCTCAGAAAATAGGATAGCATTAATTGTGATGTTAGCAGAAAAAAGGAGGAATCTGTGTTATGTTGAGAGGAAAATGTTGTACTTTTATCCCAGATAATATTGCCCCTTATGGGTACATTATCTGATCCTTGGGTACTATTACTAAAGCTCTATAGGGTCTCACTACTTTAGCTAATGAATTAGCTGCAAACTTTGGCATCAATGACCCTTTTACAAACTGGTTAGAAGGATGGTTTGGAAGATGGAACAGTATGGTTGCATCTGTTTTAACATCCCTTGTTATGTTGCAGGAGTTGTAACTGCCATAAGATGTTGTATAATCCCTTGTATGAGAGGCCTGACTCAGAGGTTTATAGAGGCAGCCATCAACAAATACCTGACATACGTCCAAAATAATCTTCTGTTATTAGAAGGTAAATTTGATTATGAAGAAGAGAGTAAAAATCTATTAGAGAAATTTGAGGAAGGACCAAGTGTGAGTTGAAATACATTACTAGGAATAAAATCAGAAATTCTTAAACAATAAGAGGGGGAACTGTTAGAAGAAGCATAAAACCTAAATGTGATTTATTCCCACTGGGAAGTTTAAGCATTTTAACAGTAAGGTATTAACAAAGGGCCACATGATAGAAAATATGCCAGGAAGGTGCTCAGGCTGAGAGTGGGGGTGGGGTGGGTAATTGGTAAGGACCTGGCTATACCTGTTTGAGTTTTTTAAACCGACCAATCAAATTAGGACAAATGTAAGAGAAAGCTCAATGTGGATATAATTGGCTTAGGCGACATCCTGAAAAGAATGTGAACCCTTTAGTACTCGGCCAATGAGGAACCAGGGGAGAGACTTGCGTGCTAGGGAATAAATTACTTGGCGTCAATGGCCTCAGGTGTGCCTGCCCACCAGATACCCGATCTTGCAAGACTGTCATTAAAGCCTCACTCTGCTGTCCTCTTTGTCTCCGTGTCCACTTATTGAGTTTGGATCAGTGAGTGTGCTTCTCACAATAAGTATAGTAAGAACAGGAGGGACTCCATCTTAAGGCTAAGATTCCATTTTAAAAATCAGGGAGATAGGAGGTAAGATTCCTGACATATATTATGGTCATCAGCCAAAACCAATCCAATCTTAAGGCAGGGCAAGTAGTTCTAAATGGCATGCCCCCACTGCTTGAGGGTAACCACTATCTTGGAGAAGAGCAGGATCAAGAGATTTCTTGTGTTAAGTTTATCTTACAGAATATCTAGATAACAGACTATGGATGGTGATAAATTTCACTTATGGAGATAAACATCATGAGATCACATGTTAAGGCTACACACTCCCTGGCCCTTTGCCCCATTCTTGAAAGCCTTAAAAGACAGAAACAGAAGCCCTTAAGTGCACCTCCTCTCTGAGGTTGCCTGCATGCCCCTTTCTTCAAGTGTGTACTTTGCCTTAAATAAAGACTTCTTACTGCTCAGCTTGCTGTGTTTTGTCTCTGTGCTCTTCCAGTGGCGTCTTTGTTACTTTGTTATTTCATTCAGTTTTGTAGCCTTAAGCACAAGTCTTCACTCTGACTGTTCTACTTCAGACAAATAGAGAAGGGCTACTGAGATCTCCAATTTGGGCTTGCAAGTTCCCATCGCCTGGGTGACCCAGACAGGACTGCAGCTGTATGATCATGCTCTTTAGGAGTCTGCCTGAAACTCTTTGTGCTTCTCACAGTGACTGAGAAACTAAATTTTTAATTTTATTTAATATTCATTAAATTTAAATGAAAATAGCCACATTCACCCAGTGGCTATCTTACTGTACAATACAGTTTTAGAATATAAGCAAAAAGAGAAAGAAATGAGAGCAAAGATAAGAAACACACCTTAGCAACTTAGAAGATCCAAATTCCATCTAACAAGACCTTCAGAAAGATAAAACAGGAAAAAAATTAATTTATCAAAGAATTAATTGGAGATTTCCCAGAACTTCTGATTTTAAAAGGCCCACAAAATGTTCTCCTAGATAGATCCTTGGGAATTCCAGATGAGGAAAATGAAGGTCAGGCATCTTGCCCAAGGCTACAGAACGAGTAAGTGGAAAACCCAGCTTTTGCTCTTATGCCATCTTGTTTATGTGCTCATGTACTTACATAACAATGTAGATATTTATTGATTTCTTAGTATTAGAGTCTGTACACATAGAAAGTGTGGTAAAAGCTTCTGTACAGCAAAGGATACTGTCAGCAGAACAAAAAGGCATCCTACAGTATGGGAGAATATATTTGTAAGTGACATATCTGACAAGGGGTTAACATCCAATATATATATATAAAGAACTCATACACTTCAACACCCAAGAAGTGAATACCCTATTAAAAAATGGGCGGAGGTTATGAACAGACACTTCTCCAAAGAAGAAATTCAGATGGCCAACAGGCACATGAAAAGATGCTCCATATTGCTAATTATCAGAGAAATGCAAATTAAAACCACAATGAGATATCACCTCACACCAGTTAGGATGGCCAACACAGAAAAGAATGGGAACAAGAAATGTTGGCGAGGATGTAGAGAAAGGGGAACGCTCCTACACTGCTGGTGGGAATGCAAACTAGTTCGACCATTGTGCAAAGCAGTATGGAAGTTCCTCAAAAAACGCAAAATAGAAATAACATTTGACCCAGGAATTCCACTCCTAGGAGTTTACCCTAAAAATGCAGTTCCTCAGTCTCAAAAAGATATGCACCCGTGTATTTATCACAGCAATATTTACAATAGCCGAGAAATGGAAGCAACCTAAGTGTCCATCAGTAGACGAATGGATAAAGAAGATGTGGCACATATGCACAATAGAGTATTTAGCCATAAGAAGAAAACAAATCCTACCATTTGCAACAACATGGATGGAGCTAGAGCTATATGCTCAGTGAAATAAGCCAAGTGGAGAAAGATTTCACTCATCTGTGGAGCATAAGAACAAAGCAAAAACTGAAGGAAGCAAAACAGTAGCAGAGTCACAGAACCCAAGAATGGACTAACATTTGCCAAAGAGAAAGGGACTGGGGGGTGTGGGTGGGTAGAGAGAAGGAGAATAAGGGGCATTACTATTAGCACACATAATGCAGCAGGAGGGCACAGGGAAGGCAGTATAGCACAGAGAAGACAAGTAGTGACTCTATAGCATCTTACTACACTGATGGACAATGACTGTAATGGGGTATGTGGTGGGGACTTGATAATGGGGGGAATCTAGTAACCACAAAGTTGCTCATGTAATTGTATATTAATGATACCAAAATAAAAAAAATTTCAGTATCACACACACACACAAAAGAAAGTGTGGTATATTTGGATGTGGTTGGCTTCTTTGAAGTATTTGATAACTGCTTCCTCTTCCTTGCAGCATGTCCTTTCCTAGTGTTTGTGACACTAAAGTCCTGGTTTTCTTCATACCTCACTGACTTCTTTTAATTCATTTTTATTACACACACACACACACACACACATACACACTATAAATATACACATACATATCCTGGTTCTGTATGTTAACCTAATACAGATTAGTCCATTAGGACCACACCCATGGTCTATTACCTCAACACTGCCTTGACTTTCTTCCACCAAAATACAACTCACTGGCACCTGTTCACATTCATGTTTTCTTCCTGTTACATCAGAAAAGGTATCCATCTGACCTAATTCCTATTTTTTCCTGCCTTCTCAGGAAACTTGCTATGTTGATAATTCCTCCTCTTTTCTATACTACAATCTACTGGTTTGTTCCCATCAGCATTTACACATACTCAAGTCTCACATTTTATAAAATACTACCTTATATCCATAACCCCACTAAACATTTCTTCTCTTCTTCATAGTTAGTATTCTTGGAAAAGTTGCCTTTTTATGTTTCTGCTTACTTTCCTTGCATTCCTCAAGCCATTCCAGTGAGATAGGTGAGATCATCACTGATCACCATGTTACCAAATCATCAGGCATTTTTCAACACTTAACCTTGCTTGGCTTTTAAAAAAATATTTGTTAATGACTGCTTCCTCTTTCTTATATCTTGTTCTTTCATAGTTTTTGTGACACTACATACTCCTCACTTTCTTCCTACTTCACTGACTGCTCCTTTTAATCTACTTTTTAAGTTTTTCTCCTTTGCCTTTTCCTTAATATTGCTGTTCCTCAGGGTTCTGTCCTAGCCCAGTTCTTCATCTTTCTCTTTCTCCATGTCCTGAATAATCTTATCTACTCTTATGGCTTTGATCATTACCAATAGTAATCAAATAGTAGGGGCTGGTATTCTCCACTTATTTTTCAAATCCAAACCTCTCATCTGCACTCCAGACTTAGAAACAGCTGCTAGCTGGATAATGCTGCTTGGAAGCCTCAAACTCAATGTAAATAAAACTGAACTTGTCATCTTTCCTCATTACAAACCTGAGGCTCCCTTGTGCTCCCACCTCATTTATAGCACCACTATCCATCCAGTTTCTCCAGCTGTATACCTGATTTCATCTTCTGTTTTCTCCTATCACATCTTCAATATATCACCAACTCCTATTGATCCTAATTCTCAAATATCTCTCAAATATAGCGTAACCACTTTTCTAAGCCCCCACTTCCATTACCCTAGTTCAGGCTATCATTGTCTCTCACAGGGATTACTGTAATATCCTAATGTTCTCTGTGCTTCCATCTTGACCCTCTCCTACCTGTTCTCTACATTGCAGGCACAGGGATTCTTCCAAACTGTCAATCACTTTATTTATTGTAAAATGACAATAATTCTTTGTTGTCTTCAGGTAAACTTGATATGGCTTACTAGGCCCTGATAAGCTCTCTGATAGCCTTATAGCCTCATCTCTTAGTTCTCTGGTATTCTCGGCTGTAGTCAGATTTAATTTTGACTTCTTTGAACCCAATATGCTCTCTTGCTTCCAGTCTTTAATTATGAATTGCACTTTGCCTGGAAAGGTTTTTCTTTTCCTCTTCTCCAGGCCAATTTCCTACCTATACTCAGGTTTCAGCTTAAAGATAAGTTCCCTTGGGGAAAGTTTTCCCAGCCCTGTTTAATGGAGTTAGATGCTGCTGTTCACATAAACTCTGTGCTTATCTGACCATAGCACTTGTGTCAGGATTGCCAGAATTTGTCTCCCTCTACCACTTCTACCTATCCCCTCCCCAACCATGGTGAGAGATGAAGCCTGGAGTTTGATGGTTATGATGCACATGTGAATGTTAATGTGAAGACATTTTGAAAGGCACTCTGGGGAAAAAGGCAGGCATTTGCACTCTTAGTATAATAAGACCGGGATTATTTCAAAAGAAATAGGGTCATAAGGAATATAGTCAATAATATTGTAATAACTTTTTAAAAATTTTGGTATCATTAATCTACAATTACAGAAAGAACATTATGTTTACTAGGTTCCAGCCTTCACCAAGTGCCCCCCACATACCCCTTCACAGTCACTGTCCATCTGCGTAGTAAGATGCTGTAAAATCACTACTTGTCTTCTCTGTGTTGCACAGCCCTCCCCGTGCCCCCCACGCACTATACATGCTAATCGTAATGCCCTCTCTCTTTTTCCCCACCCTTATCCCTCCCTTCCAACCCATCGTCCCCAGTCAGTATCCCTTTGGTAACTATTAGTCCATTCTTGGGTTATGTGATTCTGCTGCTGTTTTGTTCCTTCAGTTTTCCTTTGTTCTTATACTCCACATATGACTGAAATCATTTGGTACTTGTCCTTCTCTGCCTGGCTTATTTCACTGAGCATAATAGCCTCTAGCTCCATCCATGTTATTGTGAATGGTAGGATCTGTTTTTTTCTTATGGCTGCATAATATTCCATTGTGTATATGTACCACATCTTCTTTATCCATTCATCTACTGATGGACATTTAGGTTGCTTCCAATTCTTGGCTATTGTAAATAGTGCAGTGATAAACATAGGGGTGCATCTGTCTTTTTCAAACTGGAGTGCTGCATTCTTAGGGTAAATTCCTAGAAGTGGAGTTCCTGGGTCAAATGGTATTTCTATTTTGAGCATTCTGAGGAACCTCCATAGTGATTTCCACAATGGTTGAACTAATTTACATTCCCACCAGCAGTGTAGGAGGGTTCCCCTTTCTCCACAACCTCGCCAACATTTGTTGTTATTTGTCTTTTCGATGATGGCGATCCTCACTGGTGTGAGGTGATATCTCATTGTGGTTTTAATTTGCATTTCTCTGATGATTAGCGATGTGGAGCATCTTTTCATGTGCCTGTTGGCCATCTGGATTTCTTCTTTAGAGAACTGTCTATTCAGCTCCTCTGCCCATTGTTTAATTGGATTATTTGCTTTTTGCTTGTTGAGGCATGTGAGCTCTTTATATATTTTGGATGTCAATCCTTTATTGGATCTGCCATTTATGAATATGTTCTCCCATCCTGTAGGATACCTTTTTGTTCTATTGATGGTGTCCTTTGCTGTACAGAATATTTAAGCTTGATATAGTCCCACTTGTTCATTTTTGCCTTTGTTTCCCTTGCCTGGGGAGATATGTTCATGAAGAAGTCACTCATGTTTATGTCCATGAGATTTTTGCCTATGTATTTTTCTAAGAGTTTTATGGTTTCATGACTTACATTCAGGTCTTTGATCCATTTGGAGTTTACTTTTGTGTATGGGGTTAGACAGTGATCCAGTTTCATTCTCTCACATGTAGCTCTCCAGTTTTGCCAGCACCATCTGTTGAAGAGACTGTCATTTCCCCATTGTATGTCCATGGCTCCTCTTTTGTATATCAATTGGCCATATATGTTTGGGTTAATGTAGTCTCTATTCTGTTCCACTGGTCTGTGGCTCTGTTGTGCCAGAACCAAATTGTCTTGATTACTGTGGCTTTGTAGTAGAGCTTGAAGTTGGGAAGCAAGATCCCCCCCACTTTATTCTTCCTTCTCAGGATTGCTTTGGCTATTCGGGGTCTTTGATGGTTCCATATGAATTTTTGAACTATTTGTTCCTTCATTGAAGAATGCTGTTGGTAATTTGATAGGGGTTGCATTGAATCTGTATATTGCTTTGGGCAGGATGGCCATTTTGACGATGTTAATTCTTCCTAGCTAGGAGCATGGGATGAATTTCCATTTGTTAGTAACCTCTTTAATTTCTCTTAGGAGTGTCTTGTAGTTTTGAGGGTATAGGTCTTTCACTTCCTTGATTAGGTTTATTCCTAGGTATTTTATTCTTTTGGATGCTATTGTGAATGGAATTGTTTTCCTGATTTCTCTTTCTATTAGTTCATTGTTAGTGTATAGGAAAGCCACAGATTTCTGTGTGTTAATTTTGTATCCTGCCGTTTTGCAGTGGAGTTTTTAGGGTTTTTTTTTGTACAATATCATGTCATCTGCAAATAGTGACAGTTTGACTTCTTCTTTACCAATCTGGATTCCTTGTATTTCTTTGTTTTGTCTAATTGCCATGGCTAGGACCTCCAGTATCATGATGAATAACAGTGGGGAGAGTGGGCATCCCTGTCTTGTTCCCGATCTCAGAGGAAAAGGTTTCAGCCTCTCGCTGTTCACTATGATGTTTGCTGTGGGTTTATCATATGTGGCCTTTATTATGTTGAGGTACTTGCCCTCTATGCCCATTTTGTTGAGAGATTTTATCATGAATGGATGTTGAATTTTGTCGAATGCTTTTTCAGCATGTATGGAGATGATCATGTGGTTTTTGTTCTTCTTTTTGTTGATGTGGTGGATGATGTTGATGGATTTTCGAATGTTGTACCATCCTTGCATCCCTGGGATGAATCCCACTTGGTCATGGTGTATGATCCTCTTGATGTATTTTTGAATTCAGTTTGCTAATATTTTGTTGAGTATTTTTGCATCCACGTTCATCAGGACTATTTGTCTGTAGTTTTCTTTTTTGGTGGCATCTTTGCCTGGTTTTGGTATTAGGGTGATGTTAGCTTCATAGAATGAGTTTGGGAGTATTCCCTCCTCTTCTATCTTTTGGAAAACTTTAAGGAGAATGGGTGTTATGTCTTCTCTATATGTCTGATAAAATTTCGAGGTAAATCCATCTGGCCCGGGGGTTTTGTTCTTGGGTAGTTTTTTGATTACCAATTCAATTTTGTTGCTGGTAATTGGTCTGTTAAGATTTTCTGTTTCTCTCTGGGTCAGTCTTGGAAGGTTTTTATTTTTCTAGGAAGTTGTCCATTTCTCCTAGGTTTTCCAGCTTGTTAGCATATAGGTTTTCATAGTATTCTCTTATAATTCTTTGTACTTCTATGGGGTCCATTATGATTTTTCCTTTCTCATTTCTGATTCTGTTGATGTGTGTTGACTGTCTTTTTCTCTAAATAAGTCTGGCTAGAGGCTGATCTATTTTATTTTCTCAAAGAACCAGCTCTTGGTTTCATTGACTTTTTCTATTGTTTTATTCTTCTCCATTTTATTTATTTATTCTCTGATCTTTATTATGTCTCTCCATCTGCTGACCTTAGGTCTCATTTGTTCTTTTTGCAATTTCGATAATTGTGACATTAGACTATTCATTTGGGATTGTTCTTCCTTCTTTAAATATGCCTGAATTGCTATATACTTTCCTCTTAAGTCTGCTTTTGCTGTGTCCCACCGAAGTTGTGGCTTTGTGTTGTTGTTGTCATTTGTTTCCATATATTGCTGGATCTCCATTTAAATTTGGTCATTGATCCATTGATTATTTAGGAGCATGTTGTTAAGCCTCCATGTGTTTGTGAGCCTTTTTTTCTTTGTACAATTTATTTCTAGTTTTATACCTTTGTGGTCTTAAAAGTTGGCTGGTAGGATTTCAATCTTTTGGACTTTACTGAGGTTCTTTTTGTGGCCTAGTATGTGGTCTATTCTGGAGAATGTTCCATGTGCACTTGAGAAGAATGTGTATCCTGTTGCTTTTGGATGTAGAGCTCTATAGTTGTCTATTAGGTCCATCTGTTCTAGCGTGTTGTTCAGTGCCTCTGTGTCCTTACTTATTTTCTGTCTGGTGGATCTGTCCTTTGGAGTGAGTGGTGTGTTAAAGTCTCCCAAAATGAATGCATTGCATTCTATTTCCTCCTTTAATTCTGTTAGTATTTGTTTCACATATATTGGTTCTCCTGTATTGGGTGCATATATGTTTATAATGATTATATCCTCTTGTTGGACTGAGCCCTTTATCATTATGTAATGTCCTTCTTTATCTCTTGTTACTTTCTTTGTTTTGAAGTCTATTTTGTCTGATACTAGTGTTGAAACACCTGCTTTTTTTCTCTGTTTGCATGAAATATCTTTCTCCATCCCTTGACTTTTAATCTGTGCATGTCTTTGGGTTTGAGGTGAGTCTCTTGTAAGGAGCATATAGATGGGTCTTACTTTTTTATCCATTCTATTACTCTGTGTCTTTTGATTGGTGCATTAAGTCCATTTACATTTAGGGTGATTATTGAAAGAGATGTACTTACTGCCATTGCAGGCTTCAGATTTGTGGTTACCAAAGGTTCAAGGTTAGCTTGTTTACTACTTTACTGTCTGACCTCATTCACTTACTGAGCTATTATAAGCACAGTCTGATGATTATTTCTTTCCCTTCTTTTTCCTCCTCCTCCATTCTTCATATGTTGGGTGTTTTGTTCTGTGCTCTGTTTAGGAGTGCTCCCATCTAGCGCAGTCCCTCTAATTTTCCCTGTAGAGGTGGTTTGTGGGAGGCAAATTCCCTCAACTTTTGCTTGTCTGGTAATTGTTTAATCCCTCCTTCATATTTAAATGATAATTATGCTGGGTACAGTATCCTTGGTTCAAGGCCCTTCTGTTTCATTGCATGAAATATATCATGCCATTCTCTTCTGGCCTGTAAGGTTTCTGTTGAGAAGTCTGAGGATAGCCTGATGGGTTTTCCTTTGTAGGTGACCTTTTTACTCTCTCTGGCTGCCTTTAATACTCTGTCATTATCCTTGATCTTTACCATTTTAATTATTATGTTTCATGGTGTTGTTCTCTTTGGATCCCTTCTCTTGGGAGTTCTGTGTGCCTCCGTAGTCTGAGCAACTATTTCCTCCCCCAGCTTGGGGAAGTTCTCAGCAATTATTTCTTCAAAGACACTTTATATCTCTTTTTCTCTCTCTTCTTCCTCTTGTATCCCTATAATGTGAACATTGTTCCTTTTGGATTGGTCACACAGTTCTCTTAATATTCTTTCATTCCTGGATATCCTTTTATCTCTCTCTGCATCAGCTTCTATGCGTTCCTGTTCTCTGGTTTCTTGCATCTTATCCATTCTGCTTATAAATCCTTCCAGAGTTTGTTTCACTTCTGTAATCTCCCTCTGGATGTCTGTTATCTCCCTCCAGACTTCATCCTTTAGCTCTTGCATATTTCTCTGCAGCTCTGTTAGCATGTTTATGGTTTTTATTTTGAATTCTTTTTCAGGGAGACTGGTTATGTCTGTCTCTGCAGATCCTTTCTCAGGTGTAACTATCTTGAAGTGGACCAGATTTTTTTGCCTTTTCATGTTGAAAGCAGTGGCTGTTGGCAGGTTGCGGTGTGTCAGCTGGGAGAAGAAAGTCCTTTCCTGCTTGCTGGATGCCTTGCCCTTCTCCGCTGCCTGTGATGGTTATCTGCACTCCTGGAGCAGCCACCAGGTTAGTCCCCTAAGCTGCTGTGGGCGGGGCATCTGTCAGAGCAGCGTGGAGCCCTGCGGCGAGTGGCAGGCATGCCAGGTGCACTTCTCTATGCTAGCAGCTACCCTATCGGGCAGCTGTGTAGCAGCAGCAGCCTTTGGGTCTGGCCTGGGTGGCTGTGCATTGGGCTGGGATTCCAGTTGGCTGCTAGGAGCGCGCCTGCTCCATCTGGCTCTGCTGCATGTGCGTGCGGGGCTCTTCTGTGCAGGCTTCTACCAGGTTCTGGCTTCACTGCCACTGGTGTGTGCAAGACACACCCAGGCTGTTCGGTCACGCTGCTGTGAGCTTGCACAAGCCTGTCCTGCAGCACATGGATCTGCTCTCAGTTCCTTCTGGCACTGCCATCCCCCGCGCGTGCTGTCACTCTCCTGCTACTGGGCCTGTGTGTCAGGGTCCCCGCCTGTTGTAGGCCAACTGGCAGGCTGCTTAGTGCCATGAGGGGCTTCAGAGCTGCACTGCCTCCATTTAGGGTGCCTGAGTTTCCCCGGTATTCCCAGGTGCTGGGACAACTTCGTCCAGCTATGGGGTCCCTGTCTCTTTTAGACTTGCAGAAAGCACTTGCTTTTGTTTTGTCTCAGGGGCCCCGGTTGCAGGAACCTGCCCACAGGTTTTGCTTTTCCATTTCTCTAATATCCAGCAACCCATGCACCTTGTGTCTGCGTTCTGGGTATTTCTATAGCTGGTTGTTTAGCAGTCCTGGGCTTTCAGTCCCTCCCCATTCCATCTCCTTTCTTCCCACCGGGTTTTGGGATAGGGGAGTGTTCTGGTCCCATCTGGCCATGGCTTGTATCTTACTCCCTTCGTGTGATGCTGAGGTTTTGCAGATGTAGATGTATCCTGGCTGTTGTACTGCATCCACTGGTGTCTCTTTTGGGAATGGTTGTATTTGTTGTATTTTCATAAATATATATGTATTGGGGAGGAGATTTCCTCTGAACTACTCATGCCACCATCTTCCCATGATCTTCCCCTGTAATGAATTTTTATGGGGGCAGATGGTAACTACACTTGTCATGGTGGGCATTTTGTAATGTATTTAATTATTGAATTATTATGTAAAAAAAGGGTCAAAGTAATGTTAATAGGAGAAATAAAACAGCCTCATATATACCTTTTAAAAGGAGGTGTTTAAAAAGTAAATAATCCTCATAATGATGAGTTGTGTATGAATTCAAATTCTTATGAGAAAACCAGCCACAGCCTGGAATGGAAATCTCACTGTTGCTTCTCACCAACCTCCCCTGCCACCAACCCCACAGTACATGAGACTGGAATCCATATTTCCCTTGACCTACCCCTGCATTCTCACCCTACTAAGGGCACAGACAGATACTAATACCAAAGCTTATTCCAGTTCCTAGCCAGAGCCAGAATAAATTGAACTAGAAGAATCACAAACATTCAGTAATGCCCAATACTGAGGAATTTTCAACATACAAGAAAGGACTTAGGGCCTCAATATTCAGAAGGGAAGGATGGCATGTTAGTTGAATAGTTGAATAGTAGAGGCCTTGAAAAAAAGAGCTATAAGTGTTATGTTGATTAACTAATTTGACAAATATTTTTTGAATTAGATGCTATGCATCTAATTCTCACAACTCAAGAGATTTCTTACAACTGCAGCCAGGTTTCTTAGGATGAAATTAAGAAGCCTTCGTAGAGACTAGGAATTTTGGAAACCCTAGGGAAAGTTTTTGAGTGTGTATATTTTTTTCTAGTGAGACAGTACACATTTCATCAGAATTTCTTAGGTCTTTATCACTTATTGTTTATCATGGTAGGAATATATAAATAAAGAATTCCAAGTTGTAGCCTGTGTTTTCTAAAAATAATAACAAAACATTAAAGATGGCAGTGTAAGAGGAGAGACAGAGGCTTCCTCCTAAAATTGGATACAATTAGAAAATACAGTTGGTGCAACTAATCCTGAGAGAGCAACAGGAAAGAGGATGGCACAGACTGCATACACGTGGAGAAAATAGCAGACGTCACTGAATGGGGTAACATACCAGGGTTGTGGCTCAGTGGGACCCAAGCCCTTCCCCCACCCCAACTCACTGGCAGGCAGAAGAGAAATGGAGCAGGGAGGGAGTGGAAGACTTGGGACTGCTGAATATCTAGCTCCAGAGATCTGTGCTGGGAGCACAAACCTACACTTCATGGTGCTTTCATCATACTCTACTGATTACGGGGTTGGAAACCTGGGACAGGCGGAGTTCCTGGGGAGACTGGAATTCCAGCCACTTGTGGAAAGCAGGGATCCACATCCGCCTGCTCTGGGACAAAAGCTTATATCTGTGTGCTTGGCTCACTAGTTCAGGCAGTGGAGATAGGCACAGCAGCTGGGAAGTGGGGAACAGCCCTTTCCTCCACCCAGGCACCAATACCGCTCCCCTGTGACCCCCGACATGGCTTCAGGGGCTGAGCAGCTCCAGAATAGAGCTTCTGGACACTAGAGGGCGCTATATACAAATATGAAACGCCCAAGAAACCTGGTCCAGAGTAAAATTATTAATACAACTCCCGAGAAAGACTTAAATGATATGGACCTCGTGACTCTTCCTGAAAGGGAGTTCAAAATAAAAATCATCAACATGCTAATTGGGGTACGGAAAGACATCCAAGAACTCAGGAATGAATTCAGGTCAGAGATCCAATCATTGAAGAGCACAATGGAGGGTATTAAAAGCAGATTGGATATGGTGGAGGAGACGATAAATGAAATAGAAGCTAGAGAAGAGGAATACAAAGAAGCTGAGGCACAGAGAGAAAAAAGGATCTCTAAGAATGAAAGAATATTGAGAGAACTGTGTGACCAATGCAAATGGAACAATATTTGCATTATAGGGGTACCAGAAGAAGAAGAGAAAGAGAAAGGGATAGAAAGTGTCTTTGAGGAGGTAGTTGCTGAAAACTTCCCCAATCTGGGGAAGGAGATAGTCTCTCAGGCCATGGAGATCCACAGATCCCCTACACAAGGGACCCAAGGAAGACAACACCAAGACACACAGTAATTAAAATGGGAAAGATCAAGAATAAGGACAGACTGTTAAAAGCAGCCAGAGACAGAAATAAGATCACATACAAAGGAAAGCCCATCAGACAAACAACAGACTTCTCAGCAGAAACCTTACAGGCCAGAAGTGAGTGACATGATGTATTTAATGCCATGAAGCAGAAGGGCCTGGAACCAAGATTACTTTATCCGGCAAGATTATCATTTAAATTTGAAGGAGGGATGAAACAATTTCCAGATAAGCAAAAGCTGACAGAATTTACCTCCCACAAACTATTTCTACAGTCAATTTTGGAGGGACTGCTATAGATGGAAGTGTTCCTAAGGTTGAATAGTTCTCACCAGAGGTAATAAAACAACAGTAAAGAAAGTAGAACAGATAATTACTAAGCAAACACAAAATTAAATTAACTATCCCCAAAGTCAATCAAGGGATAGACAAAAAGTACAGAATATGATACCTAAAATATAAAGAATGGAGGAGGAAGAAACAGGAGGAGAAACAGAAAAGAACCTTTAGATTGTGTTTGTAACAGCATACTAAGTGAGTTAAGTTAGACTCTTAGATAGTAAGGAAATTAACCTTGGACCTTTGGTAACCACAAATCTAAAGCCTGCAATGGCAATAAGTACATACCTATCGATAATCACCCTAAATGTAAATGGACTGAATGCACCAATCAAAAGACATAGAGTCACTGAATGGATAAAAAAACAAGGCCCATCTATATGCTGCTTACAAGAGACTAACCTCAAACCCAAAGACATGCACAGATTAAAAGTCAAGGGATGGAGAAAGATCTTTTATACAAACAACACGGAGAAAAAAGCAGGTGTTGCAGTACTTGTATCAGACAATATAGACTTCAAAACAAAGAAAGTAACAAGAGATAAAGAAGGACATTACATAATGATAAAGGGCTCAGTCCAACAAGAGGACATAACCATTATAAACATACATGCACTCAACACAGGAGCACCAGCATATGTGAAACAAATACTAACAGAACTAAAGGAGGAAATCGAATGCAATGCATTCATTTTGGGAGACTTTAACACACCACTCACTCCAAAGGACAGATCCACCAGACAGAAAATAAGTAAGGACACAGAGGCACTGAACAACACGCTAGAACAGATGGACCTAATAGACAACTATAGAGCTCTACATCCAAAAGCAACAGGATACACATTCTTCTCAAGTGCACATGGAACATTCTCCAGAATAGACCACATACTAGGCCACAAAAAGAACCTCAGTAAAGTCCAAAAGATTGAAATCCTACCAGCCAACTTTTAAGACCACAAAGGTATAAAACTAGAAATAAATTGTACAAAGAAAAAAAGGCTCACAAACACATGGAGGCTTAACAACATGCTCCTAAATAATCAATGGATCAATGACCAAATTAAAATGGAGATCCAGCAATATATGGAAACAAATGACAACAACAACACAAAGCCCCAACTTCTGTGGGACACAGCAAAAGCAGTCTTAAGGGGAAAGTATATAGCACTCCAGGCATATTTAAAGAAGGAAGAACAAACCCAAATGAATAGTCTAATGTCACAATTATTGAAATTGGAAAAAGAAGAACAAATGAGGCATAAAGTCAGCAGAAGGAGGGACATAATAAAGATAAGAGAAGAGATAAATAAAATTGAGAAGAATAAACAATAGAAAAAATCAATGAAATCAAGAGCTGGTTCTTTGAGAAAATAAACAAAATTGATCATCCTCTAGCCAGACTTATTAAGTGAAAAAGAGATTCAACACACATCAACAGAATCAGAAATGAGAAAGGAAACATCATGACGGACCCCACAGAAATACAGAGAATTATTAGAGACTACTATGAAAACCTATATGCTAACAAGCTGGAAAACCTAGAAGAAATGCACAAATTCCTAGAAAAATACAACCTTCCAAGACTGACTAAGGAAGACACACAAAATCTAAACAAACAAATTATGAGCAATGAAATTGAATCGGTAATCAAAACACTACCCTAGAACAAATCCCCCAGGCCAGATGGATTTACCTCAAAATTTTATCAGACATACAGAGAAGATATAATACCCATTCTCCTTAAAGTTTTCCAAAACATAGAAGAGGAGGGAATACTCCCAAACTCATTCTATGAAGCCAACATCACCCTAATACCAAAACCAGGCAAAGACCCAACCAAAAAGAAAATTACAGACCAATATCCCTGATGAACGTAGATGCAAAAATACTCAACAAAATATTAGCAAACCGAATTCAAAAATACATCAAAAGGATCATACTCCATGACCAAGTGGGATTCATCCCAGGGATGCAAGGATGGTACAACATTCGAAAATCCATTAACATCACCCACCACATCAACAAAAAAAGAACAAAACCCACAAGTTCATCTCCATAGATCCTGAAGAAGCATTCTACAAATTCAACATCCATTCATGATAAAAACTCTCAACAAAATGGGCATAGAGGGCAAGTACCTCAACACAATAAAAGCCATATATGATAAACCCACAGCCAACATTATACTGAACAAGTGAGAAGCTGAAAGCTTTTCCTCTGAGATTGGGAACAAGACAGGGATGCCCACTCTCCCCACTGTTATTCTACATAGCCCTGGAGATCCTAGCCATGGCAATTAGACAAAAGTAAGAAATATAACCAATACAAATTGGTAAAGAAGAAGTTAAACTGTCAGTATTTGCAGATGACATGATATTACACATAAAAACCCCTAAAGACTCCACTCCAAAACTACTAGAACTGATAATGGAATACAGCAAAGTTGCAGGATACAAAATTAACACACATAAATCTGTGGCTTTCCTATACACTAACAATGAACTAATAGAAAGAGAAATCAGGAAAACAGTTCCATTCACTATAGCATCAAAAAGCATAAAATACTTAGGAATAAACCTAACTAAGGAAGTGAAAGACCTATACCCTGAAAACTGTAAGACACTCTTAAGAGAAATTAAAGAGGACACTAACAAATGGAATCTCATCCCATGCTCTTGGCTAAGAAGAATTAATATAGTCAAAATGGCCATCCTGCCCAAAGCAATATATAGATTTGATGCAATCCCTATCAAATTACCAACAGCATTCTTCAATGAACTGGAACAAATTGCTCAAAAATTCATATGGAACCGCCAAAGACCCAGAATAGCCAAAGCAATCCAGAGAAGGAAGAATAAAGTAGTGGGGGATCTCACTCCCTAACTTCAAGCTCTACTACAAAACCACCATAAAGACAGTTTGGTACTGGCACAAGAACAGAGCCACAGACCAGTGGAACAGAATAGAGACTCCAGACATTAACCCAAACATATATGGCCGATTGATATACAAGAAAGGAGCCATGGACATACAATGGGGAAATGACAGTCTCTTCAACAGATGGTGCTGGCAAAACTGGAGAGCTACATGTGAGAGAATGAAACTGGATCACTGTCTAACCCCATACACAAAAGTAAACTCCAAATGGATCAAAGACCTGAATGTAAGTCATGAAACCATAAAACTCTTAGGAAAAAACATAGGCAAAAATCTCTTGGATATAAACACGAGCGACTTCTTCATGAACATATCTCCCTGGGCAAGGGAAACAAAAGCAAGAATGAACAAGTGGGACTATATAAAGCTGAAAAGCTTCTGTACAGCAAAGGATACCATCAATAGAACAAAAAGGTACCCTACAGTATAGGAGAAAGATTCATAAATGAGAGATCTGATAAAGGCTTGACATCCAAAATATATAAAGAGCTCACGCACCTCAACAAACAAAAACCAAATAAGGCAATTAAAAAATGGGCAGAGGAATTACGATTAGCATGTATCATGGGGGGCGGGGCACGGGGAGGGCTGTGCAACATAGAGAAGACAAGTAGTGATTTTACAGCATCTTACTATGCAGATGGAGAGTGACTGTGAAGGGGTACGTGGGGGGGGACTTGGTGAAGGGGGAAGCCTGGTAATCATAATGTTCTTCATGTAATTGTATATTAATGATACCAAAATTTAAAAAAAAATGGGCAGAGGAGCTGAACAGACAGTTCTCCAAAGAGGAAGTTCAAATGGCTAACAGACACATGAAAAGATGCTCCACATTGCTAGTCATCAGAGAAATGCAAATTAAAACCACATTGAGATATCACCTCACACCAGTAAGGATCGCCACCATCCAAAAGACAAACAACAACAAATGTTGGTGAGGTTGTGGAGAAAGGGGAACCCTCCAACACTGCTGGTGGGAAGGTAAATTAATTCAACCATTGTGGAAAGCAGTATGGAGGTTCCTCAAAAAGCTCAAAATAGAAATGCCATTTGACCCAGGAATTCCACTTTTAGAAATTTACCCTAACAGTGCAGCAGCCCAGTTTGAAAAGTAGATGCACCCCTATGTTTATTGCAGCACTATTTACAATAGCCAAGAAATGGAAGCCACCTAAGTGTCCATCAGTAGATGAATGGATAAAGAAGAGGTGGTACATATACACAATGGAATATTATTCAGCCAGAAGAAGAAAAAAAATCCTACAATTTGCAAGAGCATGGATGGAGCTAGAGGGTATTGTGCTCAGTGAAATAAGCCAGGCAGAGAAAGACAAGTACCAAATGATTTCACTCATATGTGGAGTATAAGAACAAAGGAAAACTGAAGGAACAAAACAGCAGCAGAATCACAGAACCCAAGAATGGAATAACAGTTACCAAAGCGAAAGGGACTGGGGAGGATGGGTGGGAAGGGAGGGGTAAGGGCGGGGAAAAAGAAAGGGTGCATTACGATTCACATGTATAATGTGTGGGGGGGGCAAGGGAGGGGTGTGCAACACAGAGAAGACAAGTAGTGATTCTATAGCATCTTACTACGCTGATGGACAGTGAATGTAATGGGGTTTGTGGGGGGGACTTGGTGAAGGGGGTAGTCTAGTAAACATAATGTTCTTCATGTAATTGTAGATAAATGATAACAAAATGAATTTAAAAAATCAGAAAACAAAATATTAGCAATGTGTAATTAGTGCAAAAGATGAAGCAGAGATGATTTCATACTTAACTAATGCCCACAGCCTTTTAGTTTGAATGGAACCAAGTTGTAGGACTTCATTTTCTCCTCCAAAAAGAATGGGAATGATTACTTGAATATGTGAAGTTCATAAATCAGAGGGGCAATGATCTTTAGTGAGGGTCACAGAAAATGGGGCAGGTTTAGGATCTCTCCCTCAATGAATAAACCTGGGATGACAGGAAGGTGTTCTGAAAAGGAGTTTGGGAGGCAAATGGAGGGAAATTCAGATTTGATTGGCTAGAAGGGAAAGATCTTTGAGGTTGGATATAGGCTCTGATAATCACCTTCATTAGTTAATTCTTGTCTGTTTTCTGTTAGCTAAAAGTAGAAGTTGGGGTGAAAGATTGAGTTGCTCTGAGAGTTTCAGTTTAATAAGCTGAATGGTAGAATTCAAGTACATTTTTTTCCAGTTCTGGGAATAACCTTGGTGATAGCTATCCCAGCTTTGTAGTTTTAAATATGAAACAATGGCAACCCAGAAAGATTAAGTGGCTTGCTTAGGACACACAGATAGTAAAGTGAAGGAACAGGCCAAAATTACTACTTCATCACTGAAAGCCTATTGCCTAGAATGCCTTGCACATAACAGGACCTCAATAATTTGCTGAATGAATGAGTGAACCTCAGGCTTCTAATTATTTCCATTGGACAATAGAACCTATGGCAGATTTAATAAAAAAATTGACTTTGTGCTACCAGGATGTGCTTGTACAATGTCAAAGGACAAAGATCATCACACAACAGGTTTCCCTAGAAACATAGCTCACTTTACATGGGATATTAGTATACTAGGACTGTCATAACAAAGTGCCACAGACTGGGTAGCTTAACCAACAGAAATTAATTTTCTCACAGTTCTGGAGGCTAAAAGTCTAAGATCAAGGTGTCAGTAGGGGTGGTTTTTTCTGTGGGCTGTAAGGACCATGTAGATGGTCATCTTCTTCCTGTGTTTTCACATCCTACTCCTCCTATTTGTGTCTGTGCACAAATTTCCTCTTCTTATAAGGATGCCAGTCATATTGGATTAGGGTCAACATAATGAGTTCTTTTTAATTTAATTATGTATTTAAATGCTCTGTCTCCAAATACAGTTACATTCTAAGGTACTGAGGGTTAGGACTTCAACATATAGATATTTAGCAGGGGATATAATTTAGCCCATAACATGTGGAAACCAGCTTTTCCATTACAGAGCACATTAAACCCTCAACCCTACTTTCCAGCAGGAGCCAAAGTGATGTTAGTACAGCTCCCAGTTTATAGTTAAGCAGCCAGTTGCTCAATAGCCTCAAAGCTCTGCCCATGTATGTACATTATCTAGTTGGAGCAGGAGGCTTGGCCTGCCAGCATGGTGAAAGAAGAGCCAAAGGGTGTGAACTGGCTGGCACATTTTTTTAAACTACATTTTATTGTAATGTGATGAAACAATAATTTCTTCTTTAGAAATTGGTTCTTCCTTCATCTTGTAAAGTGCTACAAGGAGTCTGAAGGGCTTTGATTGTTTTTACCATAATTGTTTTTGTTGAACTACATGTAGCTTAGATGATGAGTGTATATTTCAGGAGTATCCTAGGGCTGGCATTTATAAGGAGGCTCTGAAATGAATGCCCTTTAAGAGGATCCTGGGAAAAGCAAGTGAAGGTGTCTATGAAGATCCTTAATTAGTGAAAAGCATGCAGTTGCCTTAGGAGAAAAATAGTTTTGCAGTTAGAAATCATTTGAAAGAGATGGAAGTTCCAAGGTAATATCAGGGGATTCCCAGGTTTTGTTTTTGGTGGACATCTGCTGTTTGTGTTAAAGTGAGAGAGAGGCTTGTGTTCTTTGCACTTTGCTCTATCAGAATGATGCTCAGGACCTACAGGCTTAGCTTTCTCTTCTTCACCATTGACCAAAATGTTGAGTGTCTATACTTAGAACAAGTTCTCATCCATGACCTTCACAATTAGAAATGATGCTTTCTTGGATAAGAGCATTCTTGGACTTATTCCAAGTTACCATGGTGTGAATACTATTAAATATTGACTCCAGCAAGGTGGTACAGGGGTGTTTGGATTATTAGATGGTAATTTGATACTTTAGGCCTGATTACTATTGAGCACATTCTAAGTTATTTCATGGACTGTGTTGCTTATTTGAACAAGTCATCTATAATTTCTATAAGGCTGAGCTGAACTTTCAGGACATAGGTTCATCAAACATCAGAGACCAAGAAGCTGCTACATTCTCAGAAGGAAATATTAACAAATACTGGGGGCACCATTATTTGACGTGACCGGTGAGTCACTGCAAGAAAAAGTACAGAAAGATGTGGGGTCAAAAACATAGAGATTTGGAAAGAGAATTGTGAATTGGGGAAGGAAGTAATATAGGGTTTACCCTAACAAGGAAAAATGGTTGGGGAAAATAGTTTTTTTTTTCTTTCTGTTTTCATATGTAGACATAAATAGTAACCAAATACCCTTAAGTGATTGAGAACTTATGTTAGCTTACAGACTGTTAGATCTTGAGTTAACATTTGGTGCATAGTAAAAATAGAGAAAAATAATTGTTTGCCAAACATTTATTATTAATACTTCACACAGTCCTATTATTTCAACAAGAATGTCTCCAAGGTAGTATCAATAGGCCTCAAGTGATTGTGGGCTAATGGGTCTCGTCAAAAAGCCTCTAGGAACTTGTCCCTCTGTCCAGATTTTTCCCTTTCCCTGCCCAAAAATGCTCTCTGTACTGGCCCTAAAGCAAAAGAGATGTTTACAGGATTCTGAGCAGGTTCCCCCTCAGCTAAAATTAACAGAGGTAGCACTGTTCTCAAACTCGAAGACTGGGGGAAGAGAACTGAGCACTACAGAGTACAGCAGACATAGTTTTAAAATTTGAGCTCTGGAGTTGAGAAACACTTTGCTTTTGTTTAATGGGATTTTAAGTGTTTACTGAGTTAAGTGTAAGAAATGTCTAATTCAAATTCCAAGTCTTCAAGCTAAACCTTATTCTTAACAGGTATTTTTCCAGTTATGGGCTGATTTCACAGGGAGTTTTTCTGTATAAGTCACTCCCCATTAGCTATTCAAGGGTTGCTGTAAAAATTCAGCCCCCTTTAAGAACCTGTGCTAATTATTCCACAAAAGATGAGACGCTATTTGGAAGTAAAAATTAATGTAATTTAGACCCAAGAAGAAATGCCAATATTAAAAATATCGGAATTCTCCAGAGGATGGACCAACCTTTAAAAAAAAGACCCAATGTTTTTGAATTTCAAATTGTGATATTCTTACTTTTGAAAGCAACCAATTAACATGTTCCCCAAACCAATTAAATGATTTGTTTTTAAAAAAGCACACCGTATCTGCACCAAACACCTAAGACACCTCACAGTGAAGAACTACTTGAGGAAGAGTAAAAGGCAGGAGTACAAGGTACATGAAAAAGACATTCTAACATAAGAGAGTATTCCCACAACCAGAAACATTTGAGTCATTTGGTACCAAGTGTTTTTCATTTTCCTTTGCTCTCAGCTTTGGCGGGTGTCTTGGCAGCACCTCTTAAGGGCGGCATTGAGATCTCTGCTCTTGGATGTACTGGTACAGTGGGCTCGAGCGCACCGGGGCACGGGCAAACTGACGCTTTCTGGGCTCCAGCACGTGCCTATGGCCCTTGTCTTCTTCCTCCCAGCCATGGCCACGGCTCCGCTGGCGGTCGCGCTCTTGGTGGCGGAGCTTTTCTTCCAGCAATTTCCACTCCAGTTCCTCGCTGCGTCTCTGCTCTTCTTGTCGAAGTTCTTGCTCCGGACGACGCCTCTTTTCTTCCCCGGCAAACTTTTCCTTCGTCGGGTACTGCCGGTCTCGTTCCTGCCGGCTCCTCAGCTCTTCCTTCTCATGCTGCAGCTCCTTTTCCTCGCAGAACTCCCTGTCCTGCTCCCTGCCGCGTCGCTTTTCTTCTCGCTCCTGCTGGAGGCTCTGCTCTTCCTCTAGGAACTTGCTGCCTCTCTGCCGCAGGCGCCTCTGTTCTTCCTCTTGTTCTACGCGCCACAATTGTTCATCTTCGGAGAAGGCACCATTTCGATTCTGGCTGCGCAGTCGCTGCACCTCCTCACGGAACTTTCTATCTTCTTCCTGACATCGTCTTCTCTCTTTCCTTTCCTCTCTCAGCAGCTGCTCGTCCTCTAGGGGCTTCCTGTCTCGCCTTTTGGCTTCCGGTCGCTCTTCTTGCAGCACTTCGGCTCGGAATTGCGTTTCGTGCTGCTGCCAGCTCCTCGACTGCTCTCGTGCTCTCTCCTCTTCCTGGTCAGCCTGCAGGGGCCACCGATCCTGCAGGTATGGTCTCTCCCGCACCCGGGAATCTTCCAAATGCCGGATCTTTTCTTCATTCTCTCTGCGTTTGGGGTAAACTCTGTTACTACGAATTTCATTTTCTTTTCCTGGTTGCCACTGGCATTTCAGACCGCGGCGCTGATCCTCATCTCGGAATTGTCGCCTCCTGTCCAGCCGCTGCAGCGCCTCCTCCTCCAGATACTGCCTGTCTTGCTGCTGGTGCCTCCTCTCCCTCTGCAGTCGCTCTTCCTCCTGCTGCAGCTCTTCTTCCCGATATTGTCTCTCCGGCTCCTGCAGCCTCCCGTTTTCGCGGTCCTCTAGCTGCAGCTGCTCTTCCTCCCTATCTCGTCTCTCCCGCGAGTCGCGCCTCCTGTCCCTCTGCAGTTGCCCTTTCTCACGCTGCAGCTCCTCGTCCTGCAGATACTGTCTCTCTCGCTCCTGGCGCCTCTTCGCGAGTTCCTCGCTCTGCTGCTGCTCGTCCTCCCGATATTGCTGCTCCTGCTCCTGGCGCCTCTTCTCCCTCTGTAGCTGCTCGTCCTCCCTCAGCTGCTCGCGTTGAGCTGAATTGGCGTACGGCGTGCGGCGGCGTATCTGGCTTTCCTCCTTTAGTTGCCACCTCCATCTCTGGTCGCGGCGCAGCTCCTCGCGTCGACTCTTCTCATCCTCTTGCAGGCTGTCTTCCAAGCGGAACTGCTGCGCCAGCTCCCTCGGCACTAGCTGGCGGCGCTGCTCCTCCTCCTCCTCACCGAACAGCTGTTCCCATTCCTGGCGCTTCTCCGCCCTCAGCCGACGCTCCTTTTGCTGCACCAACGGGGGCCTGACCCACAGCGTCTGGCGGCGCCTCTCGCTCTCTTCCTTCTGCCACTGCCATTTGAGGTTGCGGCGCTGTTCTTTCTCCTCCTCCTTCAGGCGCGCCTGCTCCTCCCGACTCGGGGGCTGCTCGCGCTCCTCCGGGAGGGGCAGAGGCCGGGTCAGCCGCTGGGCGTCGTCCTCCGGTTCCTGCAGCAGCAGCTCGAGCTCCTGGCGCCGCCTCCTCTCCGCCTCCAGCCTCGAGTAGCCTTCACCGTGACGGGCGTCGGCTCTGCTTTCTGGCTGCCACTGCCGCCTCGGGGTGCGGCTTTCGGCCCGCTCGCCGGCCTCTTCCTGCTCCGACTCCCCCGCCAGCTCCTGCTCTTGCATCTCACGCTCCTCGCGACAGCGCCTCTGCCGTAACAGCTGCTGCTCCCCCTCCTGTCGCTTGTTCTTCAGCTCCTGGCTTTCTCTCTGCACCTGCCTCTCGAGTTTCAGCATCTGCTCCTCTTCCTCCTGAGGCGCCCTGTCGCCCTGTGCCTGACGTTCTCTCATTCGCTGTCGTTTCTCCCCGGGGCGCTCCCTCCTCAGCCCCTGCCGCTCCTGCCTTTGCAGTAGCTCTTCTTCCTGGCTTTCGCGCCGCTCCTCCTCCAGGCGCTGTCTCTCCCGCTGCTCCTGCCGCTTCTGCCTTTGCTTTTGGTCAGGAAATTCCTCAGGCTCCCGTCCCTTGGGCCTCCGCAGCTGCTCTTGCCTCCCACGGCGCTCTTCCCGTTCTCGCCTCTGCAGCTGCTGCTCACGTCTCTTTTGCAAATTTTCTCTCTGCTCCTCTTCCTCAGCAAGCTTCCTCTTCTCCCTGCGCTCTTCTTCCAGTCGTCTCTGGGGCTCCAATCCCCTTTGGTCTTCTTGCCCGCGATCTTGTAACAGGTTCACCTTTTCCTCACCCTTGGCTCCTTTCTCAGCCAGCCCCGAAGCCTGGCCAAGAGCGTAGTAACAAGCTTGAGCCATCTTGAAAATGAACAGGAGGAATTCATTGAAATCGACAGGTCCGTTACAGTCACGATCAAGAAGTTCCAGGATCAGATCAACAGTCTCAGGGTCATGTGGTCTCTGAAAAAAATGGAAACACGAATTTTAAATGCATTATTTACAGGTAATAAACTTTCACATGCAATGCATATTTTACGGTATGCTGACGCTCAAAAGACACTAAGAGCAATTATAAAAAGCGCCCAGGGATTATTGAGTCTTGTTCCCATGTAAAATGTGAACATCTCATTTTGAAGCATGCACAATTTTTTCATCTTCAAATTTATTGCTTTTATTGAAGTATAGTTGATAAACAATATTATATTGGTTTTAGGTGTACAATAGTGATACAACGATTATGTACATAATGAATTTACCATATTCCCTATGCTGTACTTTTCATCGCAGTCATTTATTTTATAACTGGAAATTTGTACCTCTCACTCTCTTCCCTGTTTCCTGTCCCCACCCCGTTCTTCCCTATGGCCAACCACCAGCATCTTGTGATTTAATGCTGATCAGAATAACCCAAGTTCTCTTTAGCTGGGGGAAAAGAATGAACTCATCCCCAAGAGAGCAATACAATGGAAATACATGAAGATTTGCAGCAGCCATTTCTGTCTGAAGTAATATCCCTGATTTGATTTATCCCATGTTTGAAAACAGAACAAAACATTTATGGCAACACCATTTTACTACAGGCCAGGTTGGTTCTAATTATTGCAATTTGAAAGTAAATTTAACTTAGAAATGAAATGTAATTTGGAAGTAAAGTTCCTCCCAAGTTTAGTTTGACCTGACATCTTTGGTGTAACTTCCCATGAACAGTTCACATTGCCATTGCCATCAAGTACATGAAAAACTTGCTAGCAACTTCTTTAAGACTATTCAGGCTACTCTGCCAATTAAGTACTTTCAGACTCAGAAATGAATGGATAATATCGTGTAGAACTTTCATGGCATAAAATGAATATGAAGTAACCATTCCTTGCTCTGGTCCCTCCCAAAAAGAAATTTCATAACCCCAAATCAATAGAGTGATTTCCTTTTCTTATTCTTACCTGAAGGACATCTCCAAATTCTCTTTCAAGGAGGTTCTTCAGGTTTTTCTTGGCTAGGGCTGCCCTATCACAGTCATGTGAGGCACACTGATTGAAAATTTTAGTGATATCGAAGATGCTTTTCAGAAGTGGAGACATTTTTTTTCCTTCAAGTTCAAGTAAACCTAGAACAATAAAATAGTGTCTAGAATCAGAACTCTGTTTCTGATCTTGGGGAGGTTTCACCTGTTCTGTTTCAGATAGATTCCTAAATAATTTGACTTTACAACAGTAGTTATTTTCAACCTGGGCTTTCAAAACATTTTATCTTTGAATATTGCACTTAGAAAGGGGAAGACAGATTTCAAACCAGGGAATTATTTTCCAACTATCTTGTAGTCAGCTCTGGATTGTTCACCAAATCTGGATTATCCATATTCTCTCCTTCAATCTCTTCCTGCTTGCTAATATATTTCAGATGAGACAGTGAAGAGAAGAATGTAGAAATTTAAATTTGATATGTTGCTCTCATAAGCATAATCCTCTAAAGTTGAACAAAGAGGATAGGTGAAAGACAAAGTGTAAAGGAAGATTTGAGAGTATCCTAAAATAAATAGAAGCCATGTACACATAACAGTGGCAGCAAAACTTTTGGTGGTAACTAAAACAATACAAAAATGTGGATTATTTCCCAACATTATAGTTTGTAAGAGATCTAGCAGTAATTGATAAGCCACCAGTTCTAAGATTAAGCACTAATTATTTCTAGTCAAAGGTGGTTTTGTGATATTCGGATATACCAATGCAGAAAACAGAGAGTGCATGTTATCTGCCTTAGCTCAGATATGTTACAAATACTCAATTATTGAAAGCTTCTGAGAGGTACTTCCTGACTGGCTTCCAGAGTCAGTGGGTCAAATTAAACTTGAAAACTGAATAATATTGGTCTATGGTTAGCTCTTATTAAGCCCAAATAAACCATTTGAATCTTGGCATTATAAAAAAAGGACTGAGCCAGCAGCAGATCCATGCTGAAAGAATACGTGGAAAGCTTTACTGATGAGGTAAGCACAATAGTTCATCTAAGTGACTTCTTTAATTACTTCTCAACTCCAGTACCTCAGATGCCATTACTACATGAAAATGGCCTATATTGAGTAGAACCAATATAAAAAGAACAGAGGGTTGGCAAACTTTTGAGATGGCAGTTTTTAGGAAGATGAGCCCCAACAGAGTCACACATGACCATCCAAAAACCCCTGATGTACAAACTTATAGAGTTCAGAGCCTTGGGAGAAGAATCATGTCTCCATTCCATAAGAAGATGGCATAGAGTTGGGAGTTATATGTCACTGTAAGATACTGATGCCTTCTAGCACATATGCCTTCCTCTCCTGCTACCCCCCAACATCTACAAGAGCTGGAAAATGAAGAACATGATCCCACTGAAGGGGACTTACCCACTTCGCCAGAGGAAAAAGTCGAGTGCTCACTGACACTTCTGGCAAGTGTACTGGGCAGCGGGAGCTGCAACCTTTTATAGGGATTTTAATTGTGCCCTGAAGAGCAGCTTGGGAAGGAGACACCCACTCTGTGTAATTACCTGATTCATTCCTAATCAAGCCCAGCTCCACCTTTGTCTCCAGGAAGGGCTTGTTTATCTTACTATTTGCTCATGTGTCTATTTGGTATGAGATTCACAGACCTTGCTTTCTGCAAGTTAGAGTATTTGGCCACGCATAACATGAAAGGATAGAATATTTGACAAAATTTCTGATTTTCTTTAATTGTTAAACTTAAATAAAACAATAAAACAAAGTTATTAATATTCAGAATTTTACTTATGACTTCATTAACAAAGTGGTAACCCTGAGCCAGTTACTTTATAAAAGATATAAGTTCTAGGTTGGGGTTAAACAGAAACTTTGACATAAACTGGTAAGAACCAATTAATTTCTCCCTAGGATGTGACAGTCCATGGGGACCTGCCTGAAGCAATTCTAGGACAATAGGTGGGTGTAAGAAATTGGTTTTAATTTCTTCTTTAAAATTGCAGGTAGGAATAAAGTTTGCATTTGTATTCTTGGGTTTAATGATGATTTTCTTATAGATTGGGAATTGCCTCCTTAGTAAACAATTATGGAGGGTACTTCAAAACTACATTTTCATTAAACTGTTCATAAGAGAACTTGAAATCTGTGAAATTTCATTCTTAGGGATATTTCATCTAAATGAAGTTTGCTCATTTCTTTTCATTAGCATATTAATGCCCCTGGAACAGAAGAGCTGGTGTAATGTGTTATTATAGATATAATCATCCTATGCGGCCTAAGTTACTAATGATTATGACACCTAAACACTTGAGTCTCCTTCTCCTGGAAGCACCTTAAGGTAACCAGTCATTCTAGCCCATTATATCTGTCAGGGCTTTCTCAACCCTCGTGATCATTTGCAAATCTCAGTGCTGTTTTATTGTAAGGAACTGGGTTTATCCCTTGTCAGTGATTCCCACTTACATTTCAAACTGCCTGAAACTTTGGTTCATAATAGGTTCATGGAGACAATGAAATGATTCAGTGGCTTTTGACATTTCTATTTCCTCCTTTGTCTAACCAGAGGCAAGTATTGGTTTTCTGAATTTTGAGGAGATTCTGTAGGGTCCATCAGTGGAAAGTGAAGATTGGGAACCTAAATCTCAATGGCTATGTCTTTATATGCAGATTGGTCCAAATGATAGTGGAGTTGAATTCTATTTGTCCCCTTACTTAGGCTGCCATTTCAGAGGTGAGGTAAAGAAGGAAATGGAAGTGATAGGCAATGGGAGGACAATTTTAAGCCTGGCTCACTTTCTCTGTCCTTAAGGACTCTTAGCACCAAGGTCTGTGATCTGGGACTTTTCCTAGAGCTGTCACTGTTTCTTGGGATAAGTTAGCACACTTGATATAACAGCTCCTTAGTGAAGAGTGAAGATTTCTTTTTTCCCTTCAATTTAGGGTTTTAAACAGTTAATCTTTGAATTCTAGGATAGGACCCTCATGAGTACTGTGTATACTGCAACTACAAATCATCAAGGAGCCTCTTTCCCTCAGAGAGGGTACTAGTCTTTTTTTATGGATATCCTTCATGGAATTCCCTGGGCAAACTCTGCCTTACATATGATTCTGTTTTTATCCATCTATGTGTGATCTGTTGGGGAAGCTCAGCCTGGGGTGGTATGCGTTTATGTGATTCCATTACCTGTCTATAGTCAGTACACCCAAAAGAGGACTGGATATTTGTTGGCTTCTGTAAGAATAAAGGGAAAACATTTATCATTCTAAAATCTTGGTTGAACAAGAACAAACAATACAGAGGCAAACTCAAAAGGAAGAGGCTTCTGAACAGCCTTGGAAAGTGATTGAAATTGCATTTATAGCAACAGAAACTCCTTCCCCACTCTAAACAAAGCTAGATCTTAAATCCATTGATGGCTTTCTTACTCACTCTTGTTTAAAGTCAGTTACAACATTAGAGAAAATATTTAAAAACCTGAATAAACCTAAGAGAATTAGCCTCTTTTCCTTGCTGCTCTTGGTCCATTATCAGAAAGATTATAAGTAGATTCAAATGCTAGATTATAAAATTAGGTCTGATAGTCTCCTAATGAAGTGGTTGTCATTGCTGTATGATGTTCTTTTACCTTAACAAAGTGTCATATTGAAAACTATCATTTTAAAAGGAGCTCCTGATACACTCTTTGGACAGGGAAATAGTTTTCATTGCTTTATAGTCCCAGTGTCCACTCACTGTGGTTCATCAAAAGGAATGATGTTTTTATAATCTGAGGATCTCCATATTCTTTAGAGACAAGATGTCTCGTTATCTTTCTTTGATAAGCCTGGAGACTGAGGCATTGAGAGGTCTGAGAATATTACTGACTGGCCCAGGAATGACCCAATTGCCCCTCCCTGCTCCATTCTGCCAGAATGTCCTTAATTAAGGGTTAAACCAGTGGATCCAGAGCACAGCTACAGAATTGTACTGTTACTTGGCTTTGAAACTTGAGCTTTTTATTACAGCAATTGAGAAAAGGAAATAAAATTTATATCATTCAGATGCATAAATGTCACATCAGTCATGAATCCTCATCTGTGCTGAAATCTTTGGAACTCTTCTGGATGAACAAACAAAACTAAGGAAGTATTCGGTTTTCCTGATCTTTATCTCATTCAAAGACTCATTTCTCATTTTCTCCTGTCAGAACCCAGAAAAAGTAGGCAATAGATTTGACATTTCTGTGGCATTCTACCAGGCCTAGGAAACCTCTAAAATAAAAATTTAGAAAAAGCGGAGTAGGTACCAGTGTCATCCTTCATCGAATGGGTTTTTCCAGAACCCAGTATGAGCCACGATGTGGAGCTCTGGGAAAATGTCCAAGTAGGATTATTTTATATGGCTTTTTAAAAAGTAGCGTTCTTTGGTAAACTCTCTCAACACTGCTACAGTGAAGACCTTTTCTTTAAAGTTAAACCTTTCAAGTTCTTCCATTGTATCTTCTTATTCATTGACCCACTCCATGGGATCCCTACCCCTGCCAGTCCCAAATCTATGTTTTCTTTGAGGTCCTACACAAGTTCTAATCCTCCCCAACCTTCCTTGACCCTCACACATGATGATCTTCCACTTAAAAATATTTCCACTGCATGAATAGTCAGCATAATACAACCTGGCACCAGTTAATGTGTAATTTCCATATTTTTCTCTAATTTAATGATTTGTCTTCTTGATTAGATTTCAAGTTCCTTGAAGGCAATGCTTGTCTTTTATTTCTTCTAGGTGTTTAGTAAAACCCTTGCTGATATGATTTAATTTTATTGCATTGTGGCAGTTTAAATGGCCAACAGGTCAGAATGAGATGAGCTGCTTGATCTGGGAGGGAGTTCTGTGGATTTGAGTGATGGCTTGGGGATGAGAGCATACACCGTCATGGGAGCCAGCCAGCCCTTCTGAGGCTTCTTTCTAGTTTTGCCACTTAAAAGGACAGATGATTCAGGAGGCATTACTCCACCCCTCTCTGCCTTGCCACTTGCCATTATTTTACCCTTCTGGTAAGTGAGGAGCTGTAAGATATGAATCCCTTCTTCTGAGGGGAGCTGTGATAATTATAGCTTGTAAAACATTTTGTGATTTTAAAATATAAAGGGCTAATAATTATGATCATTAAAAATCTTAATTTTCATCTTCTTCAAGGTAAATTATCCTTCCTTTAATTTTACCCCACCCTGGTGGTAATTATACATCTGAGAGTCAGCAGATACTTTGCTCTCACATCATGCCATACAGGGTGGCTGGGCATGGGTAGCACCTCTGCCTTCTGCCTGCCCCCACTTGTCACCCAGACTGGCAGAGGGCCTTGTCTTTCTTTGTCATTAAACTGGTCATAGATGTTCAGTGATTTGTTTTCTCTGTTCTGTAACGTTATCTCTACAGCTCCTCAATCTCACAGATCTTTGGGGTTTGTCGAAAGACACTGAATGGGAAAAATGAATTTAATTTTTATAATTTTATGAATACTGTGAATGAAGGAAGTAGACACCTTTGACATCTGCAATAGACTGAGTTATAAGAAGTATATATTTGTTCATTCATATGTTTGGTCCTTCTATGGTCTGTTTGGTCTGCATCCACAGTTCCTGAAAACACTGCAGTCTTAAAGGTGAAATGGTGTTTTGTCATGTTAATGAAAGATTTCTAGACTCCCACCCAAGGGCAGGGGCTGGAGGCTGCTGAATCAGCCAATGGCAATAATTTAGTCAGTCTTGACTATGCAATGGAACCCTCAAAAAACCCTTGAGAAGAGAGCTCTGCTCTGCTCAGTTAGATCTTGTTTCTCTGTCTGTTGCTCTGTCAGGGAGAGCATCTATGCTTGGGGAGCCAGGCAGGTCCCAAGCTCCACGAGGACAGAAGCTCCTTTATTTGGGGCCTTGCCCTATGTACCTCTTCATCTGGCTGTTAACTTGTATCCTTTGTTAAATTGGTAAACATAAGTGTTTTCCTGAGTTCTGTAAGCCACTCTGCAGATAAATCAAACCTAAGGGGGAGGTCGTGGGAACCTCCAGTTTGTAGCCGATAGGTCAGAGGCATAGGTAACTAACTGCCTAGGGCTTGTGACCAGTGTCTGGAGTCGGGGTTGGGAGCAGTCTTGTAGTACAGAGCCCTTAATCTGGGGAATCTGGTCCTATGTCTGGGCAGAGAGCATGGGAATTGAGTTGAGTTCTTGGACACCCTGCTGATGTTTGAGAACTGCTTGGTGTAAGTATGTGTGGGAAGGCTCTCCTCCCACATACACACATTGGAATTGGGTCCAGGAACCTGAATGGAGTTATACTACTATTACTGCTGTGTATAGTACTGTTACTGTTTTATATATATGTGAGAAAATGACTACACCATTACATTTGGTGTTAGAGGAGTGGGATTAACAGTATCTATTATAAAAAGTTCTCAGTTGCCATATTAAAGAGGGTCCATAGTGCTGTGTGACATTCTCTATTCTTCTCGGACTTAGATCTATTTCTAATGGAATGGTAAGTCACTCTTTGGGATGCAGTAAGAGGATTTGTATCTAAAGAACTAAACATTCTTTTTGAGAGAGGTTTTGCTTCTGATAAGTCATAACATAAAGGAGATTGGGAGCTGAGGCATCACACTTAAGAGATGCTTTGGTCTATGGGAGTAAAAGTCATGGCCCCCCAAATGTGGAGATGAGCACTGTCGGCATGGGCAGGCATGTGCCAGTCTGGCTTGGACTGCCTCCAGGCCCTGGGGTTTAAGGATCACCTCATATCATGGTACAGTTATTAAGCGTGAATCTTGGGTTTTTCAACAATATTTCCATGCCTGAAGTAAGGATGGAAGTGAAACAAGAGGTGGGGTTGGGGGTTTGTCAATGTTCAGAGTGTTTGGTGGCTTTCATTCTGGCCCTGCCCTTCCAGAGGAGTGTGCTCTTCTCTGGCTATCTCCTGCTGGTCCCCCAGCATCCTTCATATCAGTTGTCTTCCTTTCCTCATTTCCTCTTCTCTTTTCCTTTAAAAAATAATCCCTTTCCCATTCCCATCCTCAAAAACACTTGAAACTCAGGGGAAAAGGATAGAGTCAGAGGACTTTGGGTGGGAGGACCAGTCAAGGTCCTTGTCTCTTTGCTTCAAGTGAGAATCTGATTGAGTTCAAAGCATTCATGGAGAAGCAGAAGACAGGCTGTGCATTTCTGCATTCTTCCCACAGTCATCCATTTTTGGTCCACAGCCCTTACCATGTCCTTTATTCTATGCCAGGCATGGTGCAAGGCACTGATTCTCTTACCAGTAGGCCCTCCCACCCTGCCCCCTGATGATCTGGAGTAGAACATTTTAAACAAAAGTTTTAATTTCAAAAATAAGGCTATATATTAGTATTTGCTTAAATATGCTAAACATTTTTTTTCTAAGAACACACAAAGAATTAGTAATAGTGGTCACCTATAGGGAGACAGATGGGGAAAGTACCTTTTTACTGCATATAGTACTTTATTATACTTCTTGATATTTGAACCATGTGAATGTACTACCTATTCAAAAATTAAATACATTAAAGTTTAAAAACAAAAGCTTAATTCCAAGAGAAAAGAGATGAAACAAAGAGAAAATAACTAGCAGAATATCATCAGGAGCTAAAATTTTCATTCTAAGATACAAAAGAACAACAACAGGAGAATTTCTAGGAGTCAATGCTTCTAGAAGACAAGAATGCATTTAAATTACTCTATATTGTAATGGGCAGGGTACTCAGGAATTAAAAGAAAATTTAAGTACAATGAAACTAAATAGCCCTTAAAATTTTTAAAACTTAAAACTCACTAAAGTGTTTGCATAATAAACACTCATTTTAGACTTAGCTGTGTGGCAGATGTATAACTGGAACTTTTTAGGTACTTTTCCTTCAAGCTTTTCCTTACCTCCAAATGAGTGCTGTGGGCACTGCTGGATGTCTCACCAAGCCCTTCCTAGCTGCAGCCTCTCAGCCAGCTTGCGACCCACTCTTGGCAGAGGGCACATTATTACAGGCTCATCTATAACCAAATCTTTTACAAGCATATACCAAAATACAAGAAAAAGTGCTTTCACCAGCACCAATTGGATCTTTGAAGTGACCCACATCTAGTGTTGGTGTTATAAATGGAGAATGATAACAACTTCCCATAGGGCAAAAAATCTCTGATGTTAATAATCCCTCCTTTTAGTGCCAGTGTATTTCAAAATCAGATTTTGGTGCCTTTTGTTATGTTTCTTAAGATGTAAAACTCTTTGAAAATCTCTGAATACCAACCATTTCTATAATAGTGATTTATATATTTTCACCAGCCCCATGAATATCCACAGTGCCTTTCTACTCAGCTAATCAAGAACTTTTACTAAAGACCTATAAATGGAAGGTACTGCACTAGGTGAAAGGAAGGAGAATTTTGGCAAAGACCCCACCCTGGGCATTCAGAGACTGGGATATAATTGTGAAGGTTATAACACAAGCACTTTATAATTTAAAGAAGGAAGGCACCACTGCTGGCTAGAGTAGTTTGGGAAGGCTTCTGGGAGGAGTTAGAGCTTGTTCTAGACAGGAAGAGTGGGTTTCAGGCAGGCCAAGTAGAACAGGGAGGCATTGCTGACAGTGTGAGGAAAAGTAGGGAATAGGAATGGGCAAAATTGTATTTTGAGAGAAAGGTGGCTGACCAGTCAGACTAGAATGGAAAGCTCATCACTCTTTAATAAAGGGCTGTGTCTTCTTGGTCCTTTCAAGGGTTGACTTTACAGAAGAGGTATTGGTTTCAACCATCCATCATTTAGGAAGGACTTGAATAGGGTAAGACGTAGGTTCCATGAAAGCAGATTACATATTTGTTTTGTTTGCTGTTACATTCCCAGTGCCTGTTATAAGGCAGGCAATCGGAATATTTGTTGATTGAAAGAATTAATAGATTGTATAATGTGTCATATTCAAGACCATTTTAACTTACATGGTCAGAAAGTAGCCCTGTAAGAGTTCAGAAGAAGTCACTTTTTGATGGGAGATTTGGAGGAAGAGGAGGGATAGGAAAGGAACATGTGAGAGAAGTCACAGTGAACCATAAGACAGGAGGGGAGGCACAATTTAATGTTTTTAAATCTCACTGGGAGTATGGGATGGCTAGATTGTCAGGACACAAAGGGTGGGAGAGAGGCTAGGGAGTGCAAGAGTAGCAATATCCTAGTTCTTCCCACACTGGTCTGGTCAGTGCTTCCTTTTACAGATTAAAACAAAGGTTGAGGAGAAGAAATTATTTTTGCTGAGGGGCTGGTTTCATATCTGTATCTTAAAAACAATTCTAAGAGTATCACCTGAGCCATCCTGAGCTGGCTTTTCTTCTTCTGCTATTACAATTCAAATGAGGACTTGAATAAGCAGAATTGGCTGGCCTCAGTGAAGAGAACTGCCTGAGGCACCAGCTGGGCAAGGCTTAAGTGGACTGACTTTACCTATATTTTGACAATGGCTCATCAAGCATCTGCCATATTTCAGTCTAATCCCCTGCACTCAGCATCATATAGTCAATTCAGTCTAATCAAATTTATTGAACACTGGTCCAGGTACTGAGAACACAAAGATGGATAAGAGATACCTCTGTCCTACATCTCCAGTGTAGTGGAGTGAGTTTTGGCCTATATGACATAGTGATGGGAGTCTATTTTTTGTTTATGTGATCATCACCATCATCATCATTATCGCTGTAAGCCAGATACAATAATAAGTTTTGTCTCTTACTTAATTTTTGACTAATCCTATGTAGAAAGCTTGCTTGTTTTCATTTTACAAACGGGGAAATAGATTTTGAGATGTTAAGTGACTTACTTAAGGTCAAAGATGTTGGCAAGTGGCAGAGCTGAAATTTGAATCCTGATCTATATCTGACTCTAAAACTCATACTTCTTGCTATCAATACTGTTACTATTCAACACTACTACTTTAATTCTTTGCTACCTTTGATATGAAAATACCAGTTAAAAGATCTTCCCTTCACCACCTCAACCATAGTTCAACTAATGCTTTTGCTCCCTCTGATGTGGTTAAAGCAAACACTTGTTATAGAGTGGTCAGCCCTCTGCAGCAGCTGTCAGTTTCATGAAGGTGGTCCCCCAACCACAGGTATACAGGAGTTCATGATCTTTGTTAGGAGGCTGGGAGGATCTTGTCTCCAGTGAGACAGAGTGATGATTAGACCAGCATGACTAGACTTCAGCAATGTTTTTCCCTAGACAGGGTTGTGTGAAGAAACCAGACTTGACCAAGACCAGTTTGTGCAGCTAATGGAGGCACTGGGGCCAAGAACCTCCTGTTATCAGATACCAGTGCCATTGACTGCTGAGTGTCATGTGAGGACCTTGCAGGCTTACACCTATGGCTTGATTATAATCATTAAGATTTTAAAGAACACTGAATGTATTATAATGGGTTTTATGATCCTTTTATTAGTTGTTGCCATCCAGCTTGGCTGATGGAAGGGCTGCCACCTCCTCTTTCAAGGTGTGGAAATCGGGCCATGGTGAGGTTAAGTTTTCTGCCAGAGGTCACCCAGTGGCTGGGCTGGGGTTCCTATTTGCTGGATTGGCCAGATGTGGTGTGCTCCTTTGGGTCAATCTGTTGATGTAGCAACCATGGATATTTAGAGCTAATGAAATAATACCTAGAGGATCTGAAGATAGTAGGATGTGTTTTGTCTTTGGTGTCCAGAATTTGATGAATCAAAAGTAGAAGAGCTCAGTCATTCCTTTTCCTCTTTGGCTGTTCTCCCATTTTTATGTGTTATCTTTTTCTGTATTTTCCAAAAGAGGAGGTTGGTCTTGAATGAGTGATTCCAAGTTCCAGGCATTTAGAGTGTTATGGAAAATACTGAAAAAAAGCCTGGACTGGATCACCTACGGAAAACACCAAGGGGCACTCGGAGGTCCTGGAGTGTTAAGGCTTTATTTCACACTGGCAGGCTCAGAGGGGAGTAATCTCCCAAAAAGTCTGAGCCCTGAACAAAGGAAAAGGGAGCAATTTATACCTTTCTGCTTCCTTATCTGTAACATTCCCACGTGCAGAGCAAGTGAGCAGGCAAGGGGGAGGGAGTTTAGGGAGTGAACCTTGGGACCCAGTGCTCGGCAGCATGGGGAAACCAAGGGAGTGTTTTTTTTGTTTGGGTTGAGGAGGGGTTGAGGCAGAGGGGAGCCACTTCATAAATTACTGTCCTTGTAGTGTTGTTTATGTTGAGGAGGGAGGGGTGCGAGACCCGAGTGGAGCCTTGCTAGGTTGCTGTCCTTGTAAATTTTCCCTATCATTCCCCCCTCTGATGCCCCTTCAAACACTTCGTTTTAGGGGGCATCATCTCCCTGGCTTATGACAGGGTCATAGTGGCTCCACATATACAGGAGCTGTATGGAGGAAATGCATTCCTCGATAAAGTTAATGAGCCAGTTAAATATGCAGGGTTCCACTAATAGTTTAAGGAACAGCAGAATCGCTGGCCCAGCAAGGCCAGTTAGAAGAGCTGTTAGCCATGGATTCTATTCAAACTATCCCTGAAACTAAGACTTTTTATTTTCTAACATTTTATTCCTATGCTGGGTGTTTTTTTTTACTTTGGCTAGATAGCTCCTAACTATGCCAGACTTATTTGCATAAAAACATCAGTCTTCTTGAAGGGCTACACATAAGCTTCCCTGTGACATGAACAGGAGGTCCAGTCTTCTACAATTTTGCAACACCACTTTAGTCAGGGAATCAATCTGGTCTTGCAGCTGAATCATGGTGGTTTCAAGCTGCTCTAAATCTTGATCAAGCCTGTTCTGCCTAGGAAACCTCATGGGGGGAAAGGAGGTAGCTCCCTTTAGCCCACTACGCACTTTATAACTTTTGTACAATTAAACATTACAGAAAGGTAGTTTGGAAATGCAGGCTGAGACTTGGGTCCAGCTAGGAGAGACAGGTAAGCACAGTAAAACAACTTAATGATTACCCAATAGACAATAGAAAGGGCAACTTTTTTGAGGAATAGTCCAGTCCAGGGGTGCAACAGCACAGAGTCCAATGCCCAGAATAAAAGACACTACTCTGACGAGAGCCAGGATCTACAGCGCGCAGGTGTCTATTAGTCAGAGGGCAATATTCGGATGCAGAGGTGGAGAGGATCTGGAGGTCTGGCTGGGCCTCCTGCTGATGTGCTTCCTGGTCAGGATGACAGGCTTTTTTTCACTCTGGAATGATGGACTCTTGGAGTGATGCCTGCCACCTTGAGGGCAGTAGGAGTAAGAACAATAATGTGGGGGCCAGTCTACTGAAGTTTGAGGGGGTCTTCAGTGCAGTTTTTCCCAGGTGGGTGAGCTGGTGGTATTTGCTGACTAGTAGCCTCCCACTTGCAGCCGGAACAAAGATACGTCTGTCTGGCAACATCCACCATCCGTTGTCAGTTAAAGTGGCTCCAGTCTTTCTCCTTTTTGGTGTACCTGGGTGGAGGGGCCTCTACCCGGGGTGTTAGGGCCATAGTGAGGGAAGGAGCTCTCTCTGCCTCCTTACTGGCTGCTGCTTTGGCACCCTTATCTGCCATCCCATTTCCCTGTGCTGTAGGGTTGTTTTCTTTTTGATGTTCTTTGCAATGCAGAATTGCTACCTTTATTATGTAGCAAAGAGATTGAAGGGCCTTTTCATATCTGGCAGGCCAAGGGCTGGTGCCTGTTCTGAAGCAGTTTGTATTTCCAGGAAGTGGCTCTTGCCTCTTTTGTCCAGGCAGGGGCTTTCAGTCTGGCCCCCCAGGAGGTTGCAGAGGGGCCTTGCCATTGCTGAGAATCTGGGAATCCAGATTTTTGCAGAACCTGGCGGCCCCTAGGAACTTTAGCATGCCCCCCACCCCCCACCCCCCTGTCCTGGGCTGGGGCAAGTAGTTAACAACCTTTTTCTTCTCTAGCCTTGGTGCCCTTTCTCCCTGGGTGAGGAGAAAGCCTGAGTACCGGACTTGCTGTTGCAGATTTGTGCCCCCCACCCCTTTTTTATAAGGCTCGGTATCCTGAGTCTGAGAGGAGTTGCAGGAGGGCCTTTGTGCCTTTTGCACAATTTTCCTGGGTGTCACTGGCAAGGAGGAGGTCATCTATGTACCGCAGGAGGGCTCAGCATGTGGCATCTCTCAGAAAGCTGGCAAGGTCTGCAGTCAATGCCTCTCTAAAGAGAGTGAGTGAGTTCTTGAACTCTTGTGGAAGCCGTATCCATGTTAACTGCATCTGCCACCCTGTATCCAGTTCAGTCCATTCAAAGGCAAATAAGAGCTGGCTTTGGGGGCCAGCCAGAGATGGAGAAAGGCATCTTCATGTCTGTGCGAGTGAACTATTTGGCAGACTCTGAGATCTGGCTGAGGACAGTGTGCGGGTTTGGGACCACTGGGTGTAAAGAAACAGTCACTCTATTAATGGCTCACAGGTCTTGAACAGACCCTCCTCCTGGCCTTTTGACTGGCAGAAGCAGGGTGTTCCAGGGCGACAGACACTCGATTAGAATGCCTGCCTCTCTGAGTCTGATCAGGCGTTCCTGGATGCCTGTTCTCGCCTCTTGTGAGAGGGGTTACTGCGCTGTCTTTGTGGCTCTGAGTGTAAGAATATAGTAATTTATCTTCCATTTACTCCATGGTCTCAAGCACATAAGCTGGTGAGAATCATGCCTGGGCCTCTCCCACCTTATCTCTAAACATCCCGACCATCCCCAAGGCAACAGGCCAAGGGGATCTACCACAATAAAAGGCAGAACTCTCTGCACCATGCTGCTGCTCTCTCTGTCTCTCTGTCCCTCTGTCCCGCTGCTCTCTCTCTCTCTGCTCTCTCTGTCCCACTGCTCTCTTTGCTCTCTCTCTCTCACTGCTCTCTCTCTCTCTCTGTCTCTCTGTCCCTCTGTCCCGCTGCTCTCTCTGTCTCTCTGTCCCTCTGTCCTGCTGCTCTCTTTGCTCTCTCTCTCTCCATCTCTCTGTCCCACTGCTCTCTCTGCTCTCTCTGTCTCTCTGTCCCCCTCTCCCTCTTTCTCTGTCGGCCTGAACTTCTCTGTTTAGGTATATTTTATTGGCAATTTCAGTCATCTCAGTGAAGCACTCAAGCTTTTGGAACTTTCATTTGATGTCTGGGGCAGCTTGGGCTACAAATGAGGTGTTTACCATCTGCTGGCTTCCTGGTGACAGGGTCAAATGGGGGTGTAGTTGCGATAAGCTTCACACAGTCTCTCATAATAGTTACCAGGAGAGTCTTCTGGTTGTTGAGTGACTGAAGAAACTTTACTCATGTTCATAGGCTTTTTGGACCCGGCTTTGATCCTGTGGAGGAGGGCGTCCTGATATCAGTGGATCTGGTGCTGTCCCTCAGGGGTGGTGAAGTCCCTCTTGGGGTGCTCCTCAGGGACAGCAGTTTCAGCCTATGCACCCTGACCAAGAACCCCAGCTGCCTCTTCTCTTTTATTGTGAACAGGATACTGAGAAGCTGTTGACAGTTTTTTAAGTTGGCAGATTGATTTGGAAGAGGGATTACATAAGGTCAACCAGGGCTTATGGCTTTTCTGACGGGGTTTCAGTTGTGGAGAAGGGTTGATAGAAAAACATGGACTGGCTGGGCTGGATGGTCTCATGCTTATTATGTCTTTCAGGCCCTGCATTTCTTGCACTGGCATCTGAAGGGCATCTGCTCCCAGCTGAGGGTGCAGTCAGGCTGCTGTTCCAGGGGGAAGTGGGTTCACTGGTTCTGGAGTTGGCAGGGAGGCTGACGGCAATGAGGGACCAGGGGCTGGGTGCTGACGGCTTTGGAGGCACATAAGGCGGGGGCAATATTAGCTCTTCCTCTGGTCACCAGTAAAAATATGCGGAGGCTCAGGCTTCTGTTGTTTCTTTGCAGGCTTCTTTGTTGAGGCAATCTAAGACCCTACTCTGTCCTTGCCTGTTGGAAGCGAATTGCACCCAAGGGGGAAGAGTCTGGGCAGTTTCTAACCGGGAGTTAAAGTATGGAACTGATTAGGATGACCTGAATCTCTAGGGATGACCCACCAGGCTCAGCAGATTGTTGGGACATCTAAAGACCCTTCCGGAGGCCATTAAAGGTGGGCCATTCGGATTCACATAGGGCTTTCAACCTGCCAGGAGTTAATTTCACTCCGTGGTCTTCTGAAAATTCCTTCCTGAAATTCTTGATCATAGTATCGGGGACTGTGGGTTTACTATGCCCTGACCCCATGATGTATCCTTGGACGGTGCTGGGACAACAGACAAGGGAGGGGTGCCTCCTCTAGAGAGGAGACCAGTCAGATGCCCATCCATTTGCGCTCCTTGCGGAGACTTTGGCCAGTCTTGGCTAAGGTGCACCTGTATAAGTCCCAGGCCAGGTCAGCCGAAGCTGAATCACCGATATACCCTGATGGCTGGCCATGAAAGCAGATGAGGGCCCACTCAGATTCCATAGCACAGGCCGTGGAAATCACAGATTCAGTGCAGACCGAATGACTTCAGCTGCCCTGCACACTCACACACACACACCCAGGCAGACTAGAGTTTAAACATTCCCCCCCTGGGAATGTCTACCTGTGGGACTTCTAATAAGCCTCCCAGGAGGTGATCAGGCTCCCCTTCCACCCCAATGGGTGGGACTGGCTGGGTCAGGTGCCCTGGGGCCTTACCGAATTTGATGTCAGAACCAGGTCCTCACATGCCAAGCCTCCTTGAGTCCTGTGGGAACAGTGGAGCAGGGCTGGCCCAGGGTGACTGGGTGGGAGACTGCTGAAAGGTCAGGCAGGGTGCGCCTTCTCCGTTGAGATCTCCTGTTACATCACCGCCCCACCATTGCCCCACACCGGTGGCAACCAAGGGCCAGCACGGTGGGGTTTCCCAGTCAGGGAACCAAATGTTATGGAAAATACTGAAAAAACACCTGGACTGGATCACCGATGGAAAACACCAAGCGGCACTCGGAGGTCTTGGAGTGTTGAGTCTTTATTTCACACTGGTGGGCTCAGAGGGGAGTAATCTCTCAAAAAGTCTGAGCCCCAAACAAAGGAAAAGGGAGCAATTTATACCTTTCTGCTTCCTTATCTGTAACATTCCTATGTGCACAGCAAGTGAGCAGGCAAGGGGGAGGGAGTTTAGGGAGCGAACCTTGGGACCTGGTGCTCGGCAGCATGGGGAAACCAAGGGAGTGTTTTTTTTGTTTGGGTTGAGGAGGGGTTGAGGCAGAGGGGAGCCACCTTTGTAAATTACTGTCCTTGTAGTGTTGCTTATGTTGAGGAGGGAGCGGTGTGAGACCAAGTGGAGCCGTGCTAGGTTGCTGTCCTTGTAAATTTTCCCTATCAAGAGAAGGGCCCAGATGGTGGGTGGTTATGATCATGCTGATTGTAGGCCACACAAGAAGCTCAAGACAGCTCTCTTTTGCTTGGAGATAGCATTATATCTCTATTATGATAGCCTCTTATTGTCCATATAGGGTTTCTGGTTAAAGCTCTTGTTTAGTGGGATCTTTCTACATATTCAGATGCCTCAGGCTCTACCATAATTTAACAAAATTTGGGAACTTGGGTTAAGCAAATTCAAACACGTTGTTTACTTATTATTTTTGTGCAAAAGAACTTCTAATGTGTGTGTAAATTTCCAGAGGGGGACTCTAGTGTAAACCATATCTAAAACTTGTGAACCACTGACTCAATTTTGCCCCCTGATCTATCTTCTGACAATGACATTCCATAGAATACCCCTGAGGAAATTTAAGCTGAGAGATTCTCAAGTATGTGCCCTTAAGATGCATGTAATCCACTTTGAGCTTATAAGAAAAAAAGCAAGAAGAGAATTTTTAAGGTTCTCCATTTTCTTTTCCTTCCCTGGGCTTTTAAATGCAGAATCCTGTGAATAGATCCAAAGACAGAATGAGGTCAGGAAGGGATGCTTGTGTGTGGAACTGCTCAGGTGCCTTTGTCAGACTCCAGCTTTCACAAAGCGTGGCATGGAAAATTACCCTCCTTGAAAGCATTGTGGATGTTGTGAGAGTTGTGCTCTCTGCCCTTAATCTACTCAGTTGATAATCAGCTTCAGTTATTGTCTGGTGTTCAGTCTGATTATTTTATATTTCTGCATTAAATCTTTTTTCCTACTATGTGTCAGGATTCAGGCAAAGTCTCATTAAACTTTGCTAAATGCCCTTATGCTAAAATTTGGACATGTTTGCCAGATATTTGTCTTGTCATTGGCCTTTTCTTACCATGTGTCCAGGAAATCTAGGACTGGTGTATACACTATTCTTTTTTTTCTTTCCACTGTGTATATGTACCACATTCTTTTTTTATTGAAGTATCATTGATATACAGTCTCATGTTTTTTTCAAATATACAACACAGGGGTTCAACAGTTACTCATATGATTAAATTCCCATCCCTTCTAGTGTGGTTACTATCTATCAATGTAGAATGATGTTACAGACTGATTGACTATATTCTCCATGCTGTATTACCATCCCCATTACCAACTTATACTGTGATTGGAAACTATTGTGCCCCTTTATCCCCCTCACCCTTCTACCACACCTACACCAACTCTTCCCCCTTGGTAACACTAGTCACTTCTCAGTGTCTGTGACTCTACTGCTGTTTTGTTCCTTCTGTTTTGCTTTGTTTTTATATTCCACAAATAAATGAAGTCATATGGTATTTGTCTTTCTCCTCCTGGCTTATTCCACTAAGCACAATACTCTTTAGATCCTTTCATGTTGTTGCAAATGACAGGAATTCTTTTCCTTTTATGGCTGAGTTATATTCCATTGTGTATCTGTACCAGTCTTCTTTATCCATTCATCTACTGATGGACACTTAGGTTGCTTCCCTATCTTGGCTATTGCAAATAGTGCTGTGATAAACATAGGGGTGCATATATCTTTTTGAATCAGGGATTTTGCTTTATTTGGGTAAATTCCTAGGAGTGGGATTACTGAATCAAATGGTATCTCTATTTTTAGATTTTTGAAGAATCTCCGTATGGCTTTCCACAGCAGTTGCACCAATTTACATTCCCACCAACAGTGTTAGAATACTTTGAGAAGGATGGATATTAGCTCTTCTTTAAATGTTTGGAAGAATTCAGCTGTGAAGTCATCTGTATTTGGAATTTTGATTTTGGGGAGTTTTGTTATTACCTGGGTCAATCTTGGAAGGTTGTGTTTTTCTAGAAAGTTGTCCATTTCTTTTAGGTTGTCCAGACATAGTGATATCCATAGTGTTATTCCTTCTTCATTTCTGATTCTGTTTATGTGTGTACATTCCCTTTTTTTACTTGATAAATCTGGCTAGGGGTTTTGCTTATTTTCTCAAAGAACTAGCTCCTGGTTTTATTGCTTGTTTCTATTGTCTTATTCCTGTCTATTTTGTTTATTTCTGCTCTGCTCTTCATTATGTCCCTCCTTCTACTGACTTCGGGCTTTATTTGTTCTTTTTCTAATTTCTCTAATTGTGAGTTTAGATTGTTTGTTTGAGATTGTTCTTGTTTCTTGAGATAAGCCTGTATTCCTATGTCCTTTCCTCTTAGAACTGCCTTTGCTGCCTCCCAAAGATTTTGGGCTGTTGTGTTTTTGTTTTCATGTCTCCATGTATTGTTTGATTTCTGTTTTAATTTGTTCATTGGCCCATTGATTATTTAGAAGCATGTTGTTTAACCTCCATATATTTGCAGGGCTTTTTATTTTCTTTGTGTAATCTATTTCTAGTTTCATACCATTGTGGTCTGAGAATCTGCTTGATATAATTCCAGTTTTTTTGAATTTATTGAAGCTCTTCTTGTGGCCTAGTATGTGATCTGTTCTGGAAAACATTCTATGTACACTTGAGAAGAATATATTTCTTGCCGCTTTTGGCTAGGATGTTCTCTAGATATCTGTTAAGTCCATCTGATCTAATGTATTGTTCAGTGCCTCTGTTTCCTTATTTATTTTCTGTTTTTTATCTGTCTATTGATGTGAGTGGTTTGTTAAATTCCCCTAAAATGAATGCAGTCTATTTCCTCTTTTAGTTCTGTTTTCTGTTAGTATTTGTTTTACATATGTAGGTGCTCCTATGTTGGGTGCATAGATATTTTTTTCCTAATTTTTTTATTAAGGTATCACTGACATATACTCTTATGAAGGTTTCACAAGAAAAACAACGTGGTTATTGCATTCACCCTTATTATCGAGTCCCCTCTCCGTACCCCATTGCAGTCACTTTACATAAGTATAGTAAGATGCCACATAGTCCCTATTTGTCTTCTCTGAGATACATTGTCTTCCCCATGGCCCCACATGCACCATGTGTGCACCAATCATGATACCCACAATTCCCTTCTCTGTCCCTCCCCACCTGCACTCCCTCAGCCCTCCCCTTTGGTAACCACTAGTCCCTTCTTCGAGTCTGTGAGTCTGCTGCTATTTTGTTCCTTCAGGTTTGCTTTGTTGTTATACTCCACAAATGAGGGAAATCATTTGATATTTGTCTTTCTCTGCCTCGCTTATTTCACTGAGCATAATACCCTCTAGCTCCAACCATGATGTTGCAAATGGTAGGATTTGTTTCTTTCTTATGGCTGAATAGTATTCCATTGCGTATATGTATCACATCTTCTTTATCTATTCATCTACTGATGGACACTTAGGTTGTTTCCATTTCTTGGCTATTGTAAATAGTGTTATGGTAAACACAGGGGTGCATACATCTTTTTGAATCTGAGAAGTTGTTTTCTTTGGGTAAATTCCCTAGGAATAGAATTCCCGGGTCAAATGGTATTTCAATTTTTATTTTTTTGAGGAACCTCCATATTGCTTTCTACAATGGTTGAACTAGTTTGCATTCCCTGCATAGATATTTATAATGGTTGTATGCTCTTATTGGACTGACCTGTTAATCATTGTGTAATATCCTTCTTTGTCTCTTGTTACTTTCTTTGTTTTGGAATCTATTTTGTCTGATGTAAATGCTACTACTCCTTTTCCCCCCCTATTATTTGCATGAAATATCTTTTTCCATCCTTTCACTTTCCATACACTAAAGTCTGTGTATGTCTTTGGGTTGAAATGAGTCTCTTGTAGGCAGCATATAGATGGGTCTTGTTTTTTTTTTTTTTATTCAGTCTGCCATTCTATGTCTTTTGATTGGTGCATTCAGTCCATTTACGTTTAAGGTGATTATTGATAGATATGTTCTTATTGCTATTTCATTAATTGTTTTCTGGTTGTTTTTATAGCTCCTCTGTGTTCCTTTCTTCCTCTCCTATACTCTTCTCTTGTTATTTGACAGTTTTCTTTAATGTTGTGATTGGATTTCTCTTTTTCTCTTTTTATTTTTTGTGTATCTATTGTTGGCTTTAGTTTTGTGGTTACCAAAAGTTCAAGGATAGCTTACTTACTATATAATCATCTGTCTTAAGTTGCTGATTACTCTATTTCAAACACAATCTAAAGGTACATTTCTTTTTCCTTCTTCTTTTTTTTCTTCCACACTTTATGTATTAGATGTCATAATCTGCATTATTTTGTGTGTCCCTTGACTGATTTTGTGAATAGTTGATTTTGCTTCTTTTGTTTTGTTTTAATTTTTTACTTGCTTGGTAATTGATTGCTCTACTATCTTTACTGTGGGTTTATTTTCACAGATAAAAGCTATATCTAACCTTAGAAATATTTCCATCTATACCAGTTCCTTTAACATATACTATAGGGCTGGCTTAGTGGTGGTGAATTCCTTCTACTTTCGCTTATCTGGAAACTGTTTAATCCTGCTTCAAATGTAAATGATAGTCTTGTCAGGTAGAGGATTCTTGTTTGGAAGTCCTTCTGTTTCATTACATTAAATATATCATTCCACTCTCTTCTGGCCTGTAAAGTTTCTGCTGAGAAGTCTGCTGATAGCCTGATGGGGTTTCCTTTATAAGTAATCTTTTTTTCTCTCTCTGTTTGCTTTCACTACTCTCTCCTTATCCTTGAACTTTGCCATTTTAATTACTTATCTTTGTGTTGTCTTCCTGGAGTTTCTTTTGTTTGGGGCTCTCTGTGCTTCCATGACCTGGGTGTCTATTTCCTTCCCCAGACTGGGGAAGTCTTCAACAATGGTTTCCTCAGAGAGACTTTTTATCCCTTTGTTTCCCTCTTCTCCTTCTGGTACCCCTATTAGGTGAATATTATTTCATTTGGATTAGTCACACAGCTCTTTTATTATTCTTTCATTCCTAGAGATCCTTTTTTCTCTCTTCTCCTCTGCTTTGTTGTGTTCCTGTTCTCAAATTTCCATCTCATTCATTGTCTCCTCTACTTGAAGCAATCCATTATTCATTCCCTCCATTGTATCTTTCCTTTCAGGTACTGTATTCTTCAGCTCTGAGTGGCTCTTTTTTCAGGTCTTCTATCTCTTTGTTGAAGTCCTCCCTGAGCTCTTGAATATTTTTCTCTAAACCCATGAGCACATTTATGACTTTTATTTTGAAATCTTTATCAAGAAGATTGATGATCTCCATTTCATTTAGCCCTCTTTCTAGTGTCTTGCCCTGTAGTTTTGTTTGGAACATATTCCTCTGCCTCCTCATTTTGTCATGGTTTCTATGTTTCTTCCTTTGTATTAAATGACTCTACTATGCTTCCTTGCCTATGGAGTAATAGCTTTATGAAGGAGGCATCCTCTGGTACCCAGAAGGTCATCACTCTTTTTTTTTTTCAAGGTAAACTTTTTTTTTTTGTAGATAATTATTTTTTATTGAAGGGTAGTTGACACACAGTATTACATTAGTTTCAGGTGTACAACACAGTGATTCAACATTTATATACATGATAATTCTAGGTACCAGCTATCACCATACCCAGTTGTTACAATATTTTGACTATATTCCTTGCGCTATACATTACATCCCAGTTACTTATTTATTTTACAATTGGAATTGTGTACTTCTTTTTCTTTGTGAGGGCATCTCTCATATTTATTGATCAAATGGTTGTTAACAACAATAAAATTCTGTATAGGGGAGTCAGTGTTCAATGCACAATCATTAATCCACCCCAAGCCTAATTTTCGTCAGTGTCCAATCTTCTGAAGCATAACGAACAAGTTCTTACATGGAGAACAAATTCTTACATAGTGAATAAGTTACATGGTGAACATTACAAGGGCAGTCATCACAGAAGCTATCGGTTTTGCTCATGCATTATGAACTCTAAACAGTCAGTTCAAATATGAATACTCATTTGATTTTTATACTTGATTTATATGTGGATCCCACATTTCTCTCTTTATTATTATTATTTTCAATAAAATGCTGAAGTGGTAGATAGATACAAGATAAAGGTAGAAAACATAGTTTAGTGTTGTAAGAGAGCAAATGTAGATGATCAGGTGTGTGCCTGTAGACTATGTGTTAATCCAAGCTAGACAAGGGCAATAAAACATCCATGGATGCAGAAGATTTCTCTCAGAACAGGGGGGGTGAGGTTCTAAGCCTCACCTCTGTTGATCCCCAATTTCTCACCTGATGGCCCCCCTGCAACTGTGCCTGTCTTAGGTTGTTCCTCCCTTGAGGAATCTTACCCATCTCTGGCTAACCAGTCATCTTCTGGGGCCATACAGGGAAATGTAAAGTTGGTAAGTGAGAGAGAAGCCTTATTGTTTGAAAAGGTTAGCTTTTTACTTCTTTGCATATTTATGCCCTGTGGCTTCTATGCCCAGCATTTGCCTTGAGGTATCTTTACCACTTGGAAGAATTATGGTACTCGGTAAATTTGATATGAGGCATGAATTCTATTTAAGGTTTGTAATTAGGAAGGAAGAAGAAAAGCTATAGAAGTAGCAGGTGGAAGAAAACATGGGAAGATTGATTATTTCTTTGACATATCTTCTTGTAGAGTAACTTCAGCATGTATAGGTTTTAAACTACTAATTAAATTGTGCACACACATTAACATAATAGGAGTACAGTTACATAACCAAAGCATACCTGTAATTACCAGCCATCTCCAGTGAAACCAAGAAAACCAGTTAGGCACCTTAGGCATTTGTGAAAACTTATCTATGATATGGTGGATATTATCCAACTGAACTTGAACAGTCTGAGAGAAATAAGACAAATTAAAACAACCCATTCCTGGGGACTGTTCACATCCCATATGTTCTTTTAACAGTAAATAGTCTGTAGTTGTAAGATTATGGAGCACTACAATTTGCACTTCTCCTAATTCTTGGTTGAGTTCCAACAGACTAGATCCAGTCAAATTTGTTGTTTTACTGTATGCACAGGCCAGCTTAGATATCTCCTTCTTCATTCCCATGGCAAGTTCAGGAACTGGTGGGATGAGTGCATCTACACCTGTAGCAGTGCATGGATCTTTGTTGAGGTATTTTGATGATCATCTTCTGGCATGAGTCTTCCAGAGAGTGCTGATGTTGGAAGTTCTTTTTCATATCGTATCTTAGTTCATTTTTTGGGTAGCCAAATTAGGCAATTAGGCTTGGATCCTCTGTATAAACACAAACAGACTCTTTGCCTACACTTTTATATGCCCTTTATAACACTGTGTAGAACTCATTGGAGGTCACCATACAGGAACTGCATTTTTTTTTGTTATCATTAATCTACACTTACATGATGAATATTATGTTTACTAGGCTCTCCCCTATACCAGGTCCCCCCTATAAACCCCTTTGCAGTCACTGTTCATCAGCATAGCAAAATGTTGTAGAATCAATACTTGTCTTCTCTGTGTTGTACAGCCCTCCCCTTTCTCCCACCCCCCCATGCATGCTAATCTTAATACCCCCCTTCTTCCCCCCCTTATCCCTCCCTACACACCCATCCTCCCCAGTCCCTTTCCCTTTGGTACCTGTTAGTCCATTCTTGAGTTCTGTGATTCTGCTGCTGTTTTGTTCCTTCAGTTTTTCCTTTGTTCTTATACTCCACAGATGAGTGAAATAATTTGGTATTTCTCTTTCTCCGCTTGGCTTGTTTCACTGAGCATAATACCCTCCAGCTCCATCCATGTTGCCGCAAATGGTAGAATTTTCCCTTTTCTTATGGCTGAGTAGTATTCCATTGTGTATATGTACCACATCTTCTTTATCCATTCATCTATCGATGGACATTTAGGTTGCTTCCAATTCTTGGCTATTGTAAATAGTGCTGTGATAAACATAGGGGTGCATTGGTCTTCCTCAAACTTGATTGCTGCATTCTTAGGGCAAATTCCTAGGAGTGCAATTCCTGGGTCAAATGGTAAGTCTGTTTTGAGTATTTTGAGGAACCTCCATTCTGCTTTCCACAATGGTTGAACTAATTTACATTCCCACCAGCAGTGTAGGAAGGTTCCCCTTTCTCCACAGCCTCGCCAACATTTGTTGTTATTTGTCTTTTGGATGGCAGCCATCCTTACTTGCGTGAGCTGATACCTCATTGTAGTTTTAATTTGCATTTCTCTGATAATTAGCGATGTGGAGCATCTTTTCATGTGTTTGTTGGCCATCTGTATTTCTTTTTTGGAGAACTATCTGTTCAGTTCCTCTGCCCATTTTTTAATTGGGTTATTTGTTTTTTGTTTGTTGAGGTGTGTGAGCTCTTTATATATTCTGGACGTCAAGCCTTTATCGGATGTGTCATTTTCAAATAAATTCTCCCATACTGTAGGGTTCCTTTTTGTTCTATTGATGTTGTCTTTTGCTGTACAGAAGCTTTTCAGCTTAATATGGTCCCACTTGTTCATTTTTGCTCTTGTTTTCCTTGCCCGGGGAGATATGTTCAAGAAGAGGTCACTCATGTTTATGTCTAAGAGGTTTTTGCCTATGTTTTCTTCCAAGAGTTTAATGGTTTCATGGCTTACATTCAGGTCTTTGATCCATTTTGAGTTTGCCTTTGTATATGGGGTAGACAATTGTCCAGTTTCATTCTCCTACATGTAGCTGTCCAGTTTTGCCAGCACCATCTGTTGAAGAGACTGTCATTTCCCCATTGTATGTCCATGGCTCCTTTATCAAATATTAATTGACCATATATGTCTGGGTTAATGTCTGGATTCTCTAGTGTGTTCCATTGGTCTGTGGCTCTGTTCTTGTGCCAGTACCAAATTGTCTTGATTACTATGGCTTTATAGTAGAGCTTGAAGTTGGGGAGTGAGATCCCCCCTACTTTATTCTTCTTTCTCAGGATTGCTTTGGCTATTCGGGGTCTTTGGTGTTTCCATATGAATTTTTGAATTATTTGTTCCAGTTCATTGAATAATGTTGCTGGTAGTTTCATAGGGATTGCATCAAATCTGTATATTGCTTTGGGCAGGATGGCCATTTTGACGATATTAATTCTTCCTAGCCACGAGCATGGGATGAGTTTCCATCTGTTAGTGTCCCCTTTAATTTCTCTTAAGAGTGACTTGTAGTTTTCAGAGTATAAGTCTTTCACTTGTTTTGTTAAGTTTATTCCTTGGTATTTTATATTTTTTGATGCAATTGAGAATGGAGTTGTTTTCCTGATTTCTCTTTCTGTTGGTACATTGTTAGTGTATAGGAAAGCCACAGATTTCTGTGTGTTGCTTTTGTATCCTGCAACTTTGCTGTATTCCGATATCAGTTCTAGTTGTTTTTGGGTGGAGTCTTTAGGGTTTTTTATGTACAGTATCATGTCATCTGCAAATAGTGACAGTTTAACTTCTTCTTTACCAATCTGGATTCCATGTATTTTTTTGTTTTGTCTGATTGCTGTGGCTAGGACCTCCAGCAGTATGTTAAATAACAGTGGGGAGAGTGTGCATCTCTGTCTAGTTCCTGATTTCAGAGGAAAAGCTTTCAGCTTCACGCTGTTCACTATAATGTTGGCTATGGCTTTATCATAGATGGCCTTTATTATGTTGAGGTACTTGCCCTCTATTTCCATTTTGCTGAGAGTTTTTATCATGAATGGATGTTGAACTTTGTCAAATGCTTTTTCAGCATCTATGGAGATGATCATGTGGTTTTTGTCTTTCTTTTTGTTGATGTGGTGGATGATGTTGATGGACTTTCGAATGTTGTACCATCCTTTCATCCCTGGGATGAATCCCACTTGGTCATGGTGTACGATCCTTTTGATGTATTTTTGAATTAGGTTTGCTAATATTTTGTTGAGTATTTTTGCATCAATGTTCATCAGGGATATTGGTCTGTAGTTTTCTTTTTTGGTGGGGTCTTTGCCTGGTTTTGGTATTAGGGTGATGCTAGCTTCATAGAATGAGTTTGGGAGTATCCCCTCCTCTTCTATGTTTTGGAAAAGTTTAAGGAGAATGGGTATTATGTCTTCCCTGTATGTCTGATAAAATTCCGAGGTAAATCCATCTGGCCCAGGGGTTTTGTTCTTTGGTAGTTTTTCGATTACTGCTTCAATTTCGTTTGCTGGTAATTGGTCTGTTTAGATTTTCTATTTCTTTCTGGGTCAGTCTTGGAAGGTTGTATTTTTCTAGGAAGTTGTCCATTTCTCCTAGGTTTCCCAGCTTGTTAGCATATAGGTTTTTATAGTACTCTCTAATAATTCTTTGTATTTCTGTGGGGTCCGTCATGATTTTTCCTTTCTCATTTCTAATTCTGTTGATTTGTGTTGTCTCTCTTTTCCTCTTAATAAGTCTGGCTAGAGGCTTATCTATTTTGTTTATTTTCTCAAAGAACCAGCTCTTGGTTTCATTGATTTTTGCTATTGTTTTATTCTTCTCAATTTTATTTATTTCTTCTCTGATCTTTCTTATGTCCCTCCTTCTGCTGACCTTAGGCCTCATTTGTTCTTCTTTTTCCAATTTCGATAGTTGTGACATTAGACCATTCATTTGGGAGTGTTCTTCCTTTTTAAAATATGCTTGGATTGCTATATACTTTCCTCTTAAGACTGCTTTTGCTGTGTCCCACAGAAGTTGGGGCTTAGTGTTGTTGTTGTCATTTGTTTCCATATATTGATGGATCTCCATTTTGATTTGGTCATTGATCCACTGATTATTTAGGAGCGTGTTGTTAAGCCTCCATGTGTTTGTGGGCCTTTTTGCTTTCTTTGTACAGTTTATTTCTAGTTTTATGCCTTTGTGGTCTGAAAAGTTGGTTGGTAGGATTTCAATCTTTTTGAATTTACTGAGGCTCTTTTTGTGGCCTAGTATGTGGTCTCTTCTGGAGAATGTTCCATGTGCACTTGAGAAGAATGTGTATCCTGTTGCTTTTGGATGTAGAGTTCTGTAGATGTCTATTAGGTCCATCTGTTCTAGTGTGTTGTTCAGTGCCTCTGTGTCCTTACTTATTTTCTGTCTGGTGGATCTGTCCTTTGGAGTGAGTGTTGTGTTGAAGTCTCCTAGAATGAATGCATTGCATTCTATTTCCTCCTTAAGTTCTGTTAGTATTTGTTTCAGGTATGTTGGTGCTCCTGTACTGGGTGCATATATATTTGTAATTGTTATATCCTCTTGTTGGACTGAGCCCTTTATCATTATGTAATGTCCTTCTTTGTCTTTTGTTACTTTCTTTATTTTGAAGTCTGTTTTGTCTGATACCAGAATTGCAACACCTGCTTTCTTCTCTCTGTTGTTTGCATGAAATATCTTTTTCCATCCCTTGACTTTTAGTCTGTGCATGTCTTTGGGTTTGAGGTGAGTCTCTTGTAAGCAGCATATGGATGGATCTTGCTTTTTTATCCATTCTATTACTCTGTGTCTTTTGATTGATGCATTCAGTCTATTTACATTTAGGGTGATTATTGAAAGGTATGAACTTATTGCCATTGCAGGCTTTAAGTTTGTGGTTATGAAAGGTTCAGGGTTAGCTTCTTTACTATCTTACTCTCTAACTTAACTCGCTTGTTGAGCTATTATAAACATGGTCTGATGATTCTTTATTTCTCTCCCTTCTTATTCTTCCTCCTCCCTTCTTCACATTTTGGGTGTTTTGTTCTGTGCTCTTTTTAGGAGTGCTACCAACTAGAGTAGTCCCTGTAGGATGCCCTGTAGAGGTGGTTTGTGGGAGGCAAATTCCCTCAACTTTTGCTTGTCTGGGAATTGTTTAATCCCTCCTTCATATTTAAATGATATTCGTGCTGGATACAGTAGTCTTGGTTCGAGGCCTTTCTGTTTAATTGCATTAAGTATATCATGCCATTCTCTTCTGGCCTGTAGGGTTTCTGTTGAGAAATCTGATGATAGCCTGATGGGTTTTCCTTTTTAGGTAACCTTTTTTTCTCTCTGGCTGCCTTTAATACTTTGTCCTTGTCTTTGATCTTTGCCATTTTAATTATTACATGCCTTTGTGTTGCCCTCCTTGGTTCCCTTGTCATGGGAGTTCTGTGTACCTCTGTGGTCTTAGAGGCCATTTCTTCACCTAGTTTGGGGAAGTTTTCAGCAATTATTTTTTCAAAGACACTTTCTATCCCTTTTCCTCTCTCTTCTTCTTCTGCTACCCCTATAATGCGGATGTTGTTGCATTTCTTTGGTCACTCAGCTCTCTGAGAATTCTTTCATTCCTGGAGATTCTTTTTTCTCTCTCTGCATCAGCTTCTCTGCGTTCCTGTTCTCTGTTTTCTAGTCCATTAATGGTCTCTTGCATCTCGTCCATTCTGTTTTGAAGTCCTTCCAGAGCTTGTTTTATTTCTGTATTCTCCTTCCTTAGTTCTTGCATATTTCTCTTCAAGTCCATCAGCATGTTAATGACTTTTGTTTTGAATTCTTTATCAGGAAGAGTGGTTAAATCTATCTCCCCAGGTTCCTTCTCAGGGGAAGATGTAGCAGATGCTGAAGCTGTCTGGCTTAGTCTTGTCTGGATCATATTTTTTTGCCTTTTCATGTTGACAGGTGCTATTGACTGTCAGCTGGGAGGGCCAAACTTTTCACTTGCTACTGGCCTTTCTTTACTGGGACAACTGCGACCCCTAGTGGCTTGTGTTGGGTAATTGCATGTAGGCTGCGTCTGTGTGTCTTGCCCGGCCGATATGGAGGGATCTCCCTTTCAGTGGGCGTGGTTTGCCTTATGCTGTCTCTGCTTTCACAGCACCTGGAGGGGTAATGGACCGGGGTGGGGGAGTTTGTGGGGGTGGTAGCTGTTTGGCTGTTTACCTCCATGAGTGGTCTCAGAGCTGTTGCCCAGGGTGTTAGTGCACCCAGTTTTCCCTGTAATTTCCAGCCACTGTGCTGTGACCTATGTTGTTTCCGTCTAGGTGTTAAGTCCCTGTCCCTTTAAGACTTTCAAAAAGCATTGGCTTTTCTTTGTCACAGGGGCATCGGCTTCGTAACCCGCTCAGAGGTCTTGCTCCCCTATTTCCCTAGTTTCCAGCCCTCCATGCATGCACTGTGTCTGCGCTCTGGTGCTGGTGTCTGGGGCTGGGTGTTTAGCAGTCCTGGTCTCCCTCTCCCTCCCACCGGGAGCTGGAGGGGGAGGTGTGCTCGGGTCCCGCCGGGCTGGGGGTTGTATCTTACCCCTTTCACCATGCACTGGGCTCTTGCACTTGTGGATGTAGTCTGGCTGTTGTCCTGTGTCTTCTGGTCTCTCTTTTAGGATTCGTTGTATTTATTGTATTTTCAAAAATATATATGTTTTTGGGAGGAGATTCCCACTGTCCTACTCACGTCGCCATGTTGGCTCTGCCCAAAGTCATCACTCTTTACTCTTCAGTGTCTGGTTCTACTCTACAGGAGCCCCAGTTTTTGGTGTGCATTGGGTGGGGCTGCCTTCCTGTCTGGTTTCTGTAATGGTCTGAATTTGTGCCTGCAGTTTGCTTTGGCTGCTGCCTTTGTGCTGAGTACAGAAGTTTCTGCTGGAATCACTGTGAGTTGGGCTGCCCTCTGCTTGCCCTGCAGCAATGGCAGGGCTGTAGGGTTATGGGTTGGGCAGGCCGATGTGTGTGGCTCTTCCCAGGCCTGATGTGCTTCAATGGGCTTGCACGCCTGTGGGGAAGAAGGAGCTCTGGGGGATGGCTATTGCAGGTACCTCTACAGTTGGGTTGAAAAAGAGTGGAGGAAGCTGGGAGAGTCTCCCTTTACCTGCCAGGCAGCAAAGTCTGATGCTGCTTCTGGGCCAACTGGGTTGGCTGACAATGCATGCATGGAGGAGCCTGGGGGCTGCATTACCAGTGAGGAGGATGGAGCATCTGGGGCTTCTGAGAGTTCCTGACCTGTTGGGTTGAGGGAGGGCTGGGGAGGTATCATCTACCTGCCCTTCCTCCTGAGGAGAGAGCCCTGCCAACCCTCACCCTTCTGGCACCCCTCCTGCTGCTGGCAAGTCTTTCAAACTGCCAACTTTGCTCTTGTCTCAGGGGAACCAGTGGTGCTTGCCTGTTCTCCACAAGTGGCTGGAGCCTCAGCCTCCCTGTGTGTTACACCTCTCTTTGTTGTCCAGCCCCACTAATCACCAGAACCCAATGTAATGTGGGTTTATGCTTTCAGAGCAGGTGTGCAGGGCCATGTGTTCAGTGATCCTGGGCTACTACACCCTCCTCACTCTCTTCCTATTTCTCCTGCCTATAGGCTGTGATGTGTGGAGGGCTTATGTCCCTCTCGATCATGGCTCTGCCATTTTATCATTTTCTGTGAGGTCTTCTCTTCTCCAAATGTATGTGGTCTGTTCTGCAGTCTTCAGGTCATTTTCAGGTTTAATTGTATTTGCTGTATTTTCTTCTTTTATGTGTATTTGGGAAGAGGTTTCTGCTTTGCCTTCCCACTCCACAATCTTTTCTCTACCCTTCTAGGCTGTTCTTGACCTCAGATTATGAGGACCTGGCTTCTTGTTGTCAGGAGCCCAAATCATTTCAGTTTCCACCATGTTTATTTTATTATGACACTCATTTTCCTGAAGATGAGATAGAGGCAGAGGTTGGAAGGACTTGTCTGATGCTACAGGTGACTTATGAGCACAAGGGGAAAAAATGGATATGAGTGAGGGATTCTTCTCCCCTGACCTCACTCCCAGACCCCTGAGCCATCTAAGCCCATTTTCTCCCAAGGACTTGCCTGCTTGGAAATTGGGTTCCAAAGCTATCTGGTTGCCTCCTGCCATCCATTATTAATCTTTGATATAACTCATTTATCTAAGGTATCATTTAGCCCATTATCTCCTGTGTTTCCCCTTGGTTGCAAAGAGTTTCCCACTTTGCATTCTACTTAAGTGCTAATACAAGTCTCAGTAAGTGCAGCTCTTCACCTCTCATACTTTGGCTCTAGTCCCTGTGTCAGAAGCTTGGTATAATATCTTACAGGGGTAAGTACAGAGTGGTTGCTTAGGAGGCTAGGGAAACTATAATTTATTGAATGCCTTCCATTTGTCATGCTCTATACTAGATACACAAATAACATAATAAACCTATGAGTGGTATTCACATTTTGGAATTGAGGAAAATGTGGCATAGAGAGGCCAGTGACCTGCCCAAGGTCACATGACAGTGAAGGAATGGGGATGACACACAGACCATGTTCTTTTTTTTAGATTGAGATATAATTGGACATGCAATATTATGTTAGTTTCAGGTGTACAGCATACTGATTTGGCATTTGTATACATTGTGGGATAATCACCAATGTCTAGTTACATCTGTCACCATACAAAGTTAATATAATATTATTAACTATATTCCCCATGCTGTATATTATATCCCCATGATTTAATTTATTTTATAACTGGAAGTTTGTATTTCTTTACCCATTTAACCCATTTTGCCCATATCTATGCATTTTGTTTTGTTTTTTAGGTTCCACATATAAACGCAGCCATGTGATATTTGTCTTTCTCTGCCTGACTTATTTCACTTAGCATAATACCCTGAAGGTCTATCCATAGTGTCACAAATGGCAAGATATCATTCTTTTTTAAGGCTGAATAGTATTCTTGTGTGTGTGTGTGTGTGTGTGTGTGTATGTGTATTACACATCTTTATCCATTCATCTCTCATCAATGAATGCTTAAGTTGTTTCCATATCTTGGCTTTTATAAATAATATGGCAGTGAGCATGTGTCTTTCCAAATTCAGTGTTTTCATTTTCTTTGGATAGATACCCAGTAATGGAATTGCTGGATCATATGGTAGTTCTATGTTTAATTTTTTAAATAAGTAATTAAAGATTTTAGTTGGTATACAATATTGTATTAGTTTCAGGTGTGCAACAGTGAGTCAGCAATTTTATACATTTTGAAATGCTCACCATGATAAATGTTACCACCTGTTAAATATGAGATTATTACAGTATTATTGGCTATATTTCCTATACTGTTCATTTCATTCCCCTGACTTATTTATTTCATAATTGGAAATTATTCCTCTGTATCTCCTTCACCTGTTTCACCTATCCCCCCATCCATCTCCCTTATGGAAACTACCATAACAAAACCACAACAGAGTTCTCTATATTTATGAATTTATTTCATTTCCATTTTATATTTTTAGATTCATCATATAAGTGAAATCATAGTATTTGTCTTTCTCTGTCTGACTTACTTCACTTAGCATAATAACCTCTAGTTGCTTCCATGTTATTACAAATGGCAAGATTTCGTTCTTTTTTATGGCTAATATTCCACTGTGTGTGTGTGTGTGTGTGTGTGTGTGTGTGTGTGTGTGTGTGTGTGTATCTCACATGTTCTTTATCCATTCAGCTGTTGTTGGGACACTTTGATTAATTTCATATCTTGGCTGTTGTAAATAGTGTGGCAATAAATATGGGAGTGCATATATTTTTATGAATTAGCATTTTTGTTTATTTCAAGTAAATACCCAAAAGTGGAATTACTGGGGTGTATAACACTTCTATTTTTAGCTTTTTGTGGAACCTCAATTCTGTTTTCCATAGTGCATACAGCTATATACATTCCCACCAATAGTGCATGAGGGTTTCCCTTTCTGCACATCCTTGCCAACACTTGTTATTTCTTGTCTTTTGATAAAAACCATTCTTATAGGTGTGAGGTGACATCTTTTGTGGCTTTGGTTTGCATTTCCCTGATGATTAGTGATGTGGAGCATCTTTTCCTGTGCCTGTTGGCTCTATGTGTCTTCTTTGGAGAAGTGTCTGTGCAGATCCTCTGCCCATTTTTTCAATCAGATTGTTTTTCTGTTACTGAGTTGTATGAGCTATTTATATACTTAAGAGTTAACCCCCAACAGATACATGATTTGCCAATATGCTCTCCCCCTCAGTAGGTCACCTTTATGATTTGTAGGTGGAGCCCCTCAGCATGCAGAAGCCCCTCAGTGTGCAGAAGCCCCTCAGTGTGGAGAAGACCCTCAGTGTGCAGGAGCCACTAGGTGTGCAGAAGCCCCTTAGTGTGTAGGTGCCCCTCAGCACGCAGACGCCCCTCAGTGTGCAGGAGGCCCTGTCTGCCACAGCCCCTCAGAGTGCAGGAGTCACTCAGCACACAGAAGCCTGGGGCTGCTGTGGCCCATCCCACAGTCTTTCCCACTGTGCTGTGATGCTTCAGGTTTTACTGAGAACCTGATGGTTGAAAGTCTTGCTACTCACATAATTTTAATGTCTTAAAGTTCTTACGGTGGTTTATGGCTTCAGAAATCTTTCACAAACTTGATATTATTTTATGTTTGCAACAGCCTTACAGAATAGTCATCACAGGTAATAGTATTCCGGTTTTTCTAGCTGAGGACGCTGATGCCCATAAAGTGTGGGGATTTGCCTAATGTCCCATATCTGCACCAATTCATGCTGTATAATCTGTTATCAAAATATTCTTCCTCAGTTACTATTTTCATTTTGCCCCCCTTCTGATTAAGAAGTTTACAGTGACAACCTGCTGCTAAATAAACACAGTTGGTAGCTGGCCTTCCCATTCCTTCCTTCATTTATTCAACAAACAAAACCTGACTAAACAGTTGTGATGTGCAAAGATCTGGGAATACAAAGAGTAATAATACATCGCCTGGCCCTTGAGGAGATTACAGTGTGGTCGGGGAGTCATGCAGGTCAACCCATAATTTTAATCCAGGCTGTGCTAGAGGCTTTCATGGGAGCACTTTGAAGGGGCTCCTCACCCAGACAGTGAGCTCAAGGAGGACAGCTTAGAGAAGATGGTGCTTGAGCTGAATCCTGTGGAACAAGTTGGGTGTAGGGTGTGAGATAGGGAGGAGTGAGAGATGAAATTGAGAAAGTTAAGCAGGGGAGATCATGAAGGACCTTGTGAGTAAAGGTAAGGACTTTATCCCATAGGCTATGGACAGCCATTATAAGATTCTAAGCAGATGAAATAATGACATAATTAGATTTGCATTTTTTGAGAGGTCACTGCAGCAGAATGATTGAGAATTGTTTGGAGGAGGAATAAATAGCAAATTCACGTAGGTATTCATTGCAGTAAAATAGATGAGAAATAAGAGGCCTGAACTAAACTGTATTTACAGTGGGGCTGGAGAAAATAATTTGAATCAGAAAGATTTTAAGAAGTAGAAACCAATAAGGCTTCTGAACATATTGGATGTAGAAGGTGAGGAAGAGGAAGGAATCATGGAGAAGTCTGGGTTTTTGTCCTGAGCAGCTGGGGAGACAGAGGGATGTTTACAGGGAGAGCGATGCAAGGGGAGGAGTTCCATTTTGAGCATGTTGAATTTGAGCCTGTGAGACTCCTGGATAAAGAGGTCCAAAAGGCAATGGGGTGAATAGGTCTGGCCTGGAACTACGAGAAAAATCTAAGCTGGAGGTATAGATTTTGAAGTAATCAGCAGGAATGAGATGATTGTAACCTCGCAAAGATGAAACTGACCAGGGGGAAGGCTGTGTTGCACAGAGGCGTCTCACCCTTGGCTTTACATTAGAACTACCTGGGGGAACTTTTAAGGTAATCTAGATAGCTTAGGCCATACCACAGACCTATAAAATTAGAATTTCTGGAACTGGGATCCATGCATCAGTGTTTTTAGATCTCTCCAGATGATAAACTGGCAGGCAAGGTAGAAAAAAACTTGGCATGGGGAGAGTGGGAAAAGCCTCATTAAAGGTGACAAAGGGAGGAGAGGCTGTCGAAGGAGTCTAAGATGTTTCCTGAGGAACAGGAGAGCCTGGAAGGAAGGGCGTTATGCATGCTAAGGGTGTGAGAAGCCAAGGAGAAAGGAGTGAACACCCCTCTAATACACAATCTTCAGTCTCTTCCTAAAATGGCCTTTTCCCACAGCACCTAATCTGTTTGCTATTCCTTTCATTTAACTTGGTAGATGCTCATCTGTGTCTCTACTCAAACTAATCCCGATGCCCCGGATTCCTACCCTTTTCCAGGATACCAGTCTGCATCTGTTCTGCGTATAATATTTGGCTCAAAGTTCCTCCTCCAAAGATCTGGTTAATTTTGCTAGATCCTGATTACTTCTCTTTATGTGGCTCTTACTCATTTAGTTGTTTGTCAAAGATGGCCCAGTTGTGGGGCAGTTCTGAGAGTTCTGGACTTAGACCCTGGAGATCTGGGCTCAAATCCTGGTTGTACTGCAAATTAATTATCTGGAGCTTTTGGGGAAAGTTGTTAAAGCTCATCACTTTCTTTACCTGTAAGATATCCATAGCTGTAACTACTTTTGAGGGTTGACATAAGATTTATGTGTGAGGATATAAGAAGTTTATACATGTGGTATAGTATTGGGTGGTGGCATTAAATTTTCCATTTGTTAGGATGCTTCACAGTCATTGCAAAGTCTCTCTCCCACTCCCTCATTTTTTCTCTCTGTGTGTATTTGTTTGATTTTCTTACTGGATTATAAACTCCTTAAAGATAGAAACTGTTTTATTTCCTTTCTAGCTCCTTAAAAGGGGGCTTATTGGGCTTTTGTGGTTCTTGTCAGCCACACATCTGTGAGCTCATGCTAGCTGACCAACTGAAACATTCCTGAGGATGCTGCTCCCAGGTGACAAGGACTTCAGGACCTTTCACCGGAACCAGGAGTCAGACGACAGCCTGTGCAGGGGTGGGATGTCATTTGGATCAGCTTCATCTAGTCCAGATCTGTAGGCTCCAAATGCATAAGGGAAAAAATCCTAAGTGTCTGCAGGTAAAGAGAAAGGATTTAGGCAAAACCATGTGATGCTCTACAGCTTGCTCTAAGGAAAATCCTAAATTCTTAAGCCTGCCAGACTCTGCATGATTAGAGGGTCTGCAGAGTGACCTTTCTAACCACTTCTCCAATGAGTCATCCCTTGCTCATTTTGTATCTACATGTCTTTTTTTCCTATTACCTTAACACACCTGGCATGCTACTGCCTTAGAGCCTTCGTAGGTGCTCTTCCCTCTGCTTAAATGCTCTTCTCCAGATATTCATTTCTTTCTTTCCCTTACCTTCTTCAGGTTTTATCTTCAGTGTTACTTTCTCAGGAGACCTACGTGGACTACCTAATTTAGAATTGTGACTCTCAACATTGCTTATCTTCTTTCATTGCTTTTTCTTTTCCTGTAGCACTTTTCATTATCTGATGTAATGTGTATTTCACTTATTTATTTATTGTTGCCTCTCCATCAGAATGTAAACTCTGCAAGGATCATGTTTTCTGTATATACCTTTAAATTACTGTATCTGTGGTGTCTGGATGGCTGTCAGAATGTCGTAGACACTCAGTATTTGTTAATGATGAAAAATGAGTAAACGAATGAATGAACGAAGTTTGCTTATCAATGGCCAAGGTATTTGAACTGGTAGAGACGCAGTAGGTCAAAGAATTGGGATCCTTTCTTCACTTGAGTTTCTGACTCATTTCTTTATAGGGTTTTATTTAATCAAATTATGATAAAAACTCATTAATTCCTGTGGGGAAATGCCTCTTTCATTTCCTGGCTTCTTTTGTTTCCTCTTAAAGCAAATAAGTCGTAGTGAGGAGAGGGCTTTGGTGGCTTACTGAATCTTTAAGTTTTCTCCTCTTACATCTCCTGAAGGTAGCTCTTAGTCCTCTGGAAATTCCTACCTTTCTTTGGAGGGAATTTTCTAAAAGTAGCATACCCTTTCTCTGAACTTTAAAGACAAATAAAGAGAGGAGAATTAGGACATTGCAGCTGGTAAATGTGTGGGATTAACTCTCTGATGAGGTTGATAGGGTTGGAAGTGCAAATGTTTTCCAAAAGAGCTCAGACGATTTTGCAGAAGCTAAAACACAGTGAGCTGCTTGTGAAGGACCATCCTAATGTACATGTACACCTTCTCTCCTTTGGCTTTTTTCAGAGTGAGCATATAAACAGCGGCTGCTTGGACCATTGGACTGACCCAGGAAAGCAATCGTGGTATGATTTACAAGCCCCTTGGTTCTCTGCTAAAAAAACACATGGAGAGATTAAATGTGAAGTGTGTCTTCTTTTATTTCTCATCTGACTCAGTGCAAACTCATCCAGCTGCACTATGGGGAAGTAAGGCATATGAATGAAAATATCCCAGAGCTTTATTAATTTAAAACCAGATTCTGAAAGAGGCTGGAAAGCCATTTGACAAGTATGCCCAAACAGAGATTTCTGGGTTATGTAGGAGGTTGTATAGGTGATATCTTTACATCATAGATTCATACAGTGGATCATCTTGTTCGATTTAGAATTCATCTAACTCAAATTTAGTTTATTGCAAAATTCCCTCTATGGTAATCCTGACTGATGTTCACATAGTCTCTTTTTAGGCAGGGCTAGTAATGAGAAGATCACTACCTCCTAAAGCAGTGGACTGTGTTTTAGAGCTGTTATAAGGAAATTTCTCCTTACATTGGGTAAAGTCATCTTCCTTTTAACTTCTACCTATTGGCTCTAGTCCTAATCTCTCAAACACAGTAGAATTTCTCCTTATTCTATGCAGCAGTCTTTGAGTACTTGCAAAGACCTCTAATATCCTCAAAGTTTTCTCTAGATTAGAAGTCCTCATCACTCACTGGAAGAACTCTAGATCTGGACCGAGCAAAGCAGGGCTGAGAGTTCTAGTTACTTCCCATCTGGATACTACTTCTGTTATTTTAACCTTAGGTTGGTTTAGGCTTAAAAAAAAATCATTTATTTATATATTTCTTTTTATTTCATGTTTTTTTATTAAAGTATAATTGATATACAATCTGATGAAGGTTTCACATGAAAGACAATGTGTTTACTACATTCACCCATATTATCAAGTCCCCCCCATACACCATTGCAGTCACTGTCCATCAGTGTAGTAAAATACCACAGAGTCACTATTTGCCTTCTCTGTGCTACACTGTCTTCCCTGTGCCCACCCCCACACAACATGTGCACCAATCATGATATCCCACAATCCCCTTCTCACTCCCTCCCCACCCACCTTCCCACACTCCTCCCCTTTGGTAACCACTAATCCCTTCTTGGAGTCTGAGTCGGCTGCTGTTTTGTTCCTTCAGTTTTGCTTCATTGTTATATTCCACAAATGAGGGAAATCATCTGGCACTTGTCTTTCTCCACCTGCCTTATTTCACTGAACATAATATTCTCCAGCTGCACCTATGTTGTTGCAAATGGTAAGATTTGTTTCTTTCTTATGGCTGAATAGTATTCCATTGTGTATATGTACCACCTGTTCTTTATCCATTCATCTACTGATCGACACGTAGGTTGCTTTCATATCTTGGCTATTGTAAATAGTGCTGCAATAAACATAGGGGTGCAGATGTCTTTTTGAATCTGAGAACTCGATTTCATCAGATATAATCTTTGAAGTAGAATTCCTGGGTCAAATGGTATTTCTATTTTTAGTTTTTTGAGGAACCTCCATACTGCTTTCCACAATGGTAAAACTAGTTTACATTCCCACCAGCAGTGTAGGAGGGTTTCCCTTTCTCCACTTCCTCACCAGCATTTGTTCCTAGTCTTTTCTATGTTGACCATCCTAACTGGTGTGAAGTGATGTCTCATTGTGGTTTTAATTTGCATTTCTCTGATGATTAGCAGTGTGGAGCATCTTTTCATGTGCCTATTGGCCATCTGAATTTCTTCTTTGGAGAAGTGTCTGTTCATATCCTCTGCCCATTTTTTAATAGGGTTATTTGCCTTTTGGGTGTTGAGGCATGTGAGTTCTTTATATATTTTGGATGTTAACCCCTTGTCAGATATGTCATTTACAAATATATTTTCCTATACTGTAGGATGCCTTTTTTTTCTGCTTATGGTGTCCTTTGCTGTACAGAAGCTTTTTAGCTTGATGTAGTCCCATTTGTTTATTTTTGCTTTAGTTTCCTTTACCCAAGGAGATGCATTCAGGAAAAAGTTGCTCATGTTTATATCCAGGATATTTTTGCCTATGTTTTCTTCTAAGAGTTTTATGGTTTCACGACTTACATTCAGGCCTTTGATCCATTTTGAGTTTACTTTTGTGTATATAGTTAGACAAGAATCCAGTTTCAGTCTCTTGTATGTAGGTGTCCAGTTGTGCCAACATCAGCTGTTGAAGAGGCTGTCATTTCCCCATTGTATGTCCATGGCTCCTTTATCATATACTAATTGACCACATATGCTTGGGTTTATATCTGGACTCTCTATTCTGTTCCACTGGTCTGTGGCTCTGTTCTTGTGCCAGTACCAAATTGTCTTGATTACTGTGGCTTTGTAGTAGAGCTTGAAGTCACGGAGTGTAATCCCCCCAGCTTTATTTTTCCTTCTCAGGATTGCTTTGGCTATTCAGGGTCTTTGGTATTTCCATATGAATTTTAGAACTATTTGTTCCAGTTTGATGAAGAATGCTGTTGGTATTTTGATAGGGATTGCATTGAATCTGTAGATTGCTTTAGGCAGGATGGCCATTTTGACAATATTGATTCTTCCTAGCCAAGAGCATGGGATGAGTTTCCATTTGTTAGTGTCCTCTTTAATTTCTCTTAAGAGTATCTTGTAGTTTTCAGGGTATAGGTCTTTCACTCCTTGGTTAGGTTTATTCCTAGGTCTTTTATTCTTTTTGATGCAATTGTGAATGGAATTGTTTTCCAGGATTCTCTTTCTGCTAGTTGGTCGTTAGTGTATAGGAATGCAACAGATTTCTGCATATTAACTTTGTATCCTGCAACTTTGCTGAATTCAGATATTAGTTCTAGTAGTTTTAGAGTGGATTTTTTAGTCTTTTTAATGTACAATATCACATCATCTGCAAATAGTGACAGTTTTATTTCTTCCTTACCAATCTGGATGCCTTTTATTTCTTTGTTTTGTCTGATTGCCATGCCTAGGTCCTCCAGTAATATGTTGAATAAAAGTGGGGAGAGTGGGCATCCCTGTCTTGTTCCCAATCTTAGGTGAAAAGCTTTCAGCTTCTCACTGTTAAGTATGATGTTGGCTGTGGGGTTGTCATATATGGTCTTTATTATGTTGAGTTACTTGCCCTCTATACCCATTTTGTTGAGAGTTTTTATCATGAATAGATGTTGAATTTTGTCAAATGTTTTCTCAGAATCTATGGAGATGATCACTGTGGTTTTTGTCCTTCTTTTTATTGATGTGGTGGATGATGTTGATGGATTTTCGAATGTTGTACCATCCTTGCATCCCTGAGATGAATCCCACTTGATCATGGTGTATTATCCTCTTAATGTATTTTTGAATTTGGTTTGCTAATATTTTGTTGAGTATTTTTGCATCTATGTTCATCAGGGATATTGGTCTGTAATTTTCTTTTTTTGTGAGATTTTTGCCTGGTTTTGGTATTAGGGTGATGCTGGCTTCATAGAATGAGTTTGGAAGTATTCCCTCCTATTCTATTTTTTGGAAAACTTTAAGGAGAATAGGTATTATGTCTTCTCTATATGTCTGATAAAATTTAGCCAAGAATCGATCTGGCCTAGAGGTTTTGTTCTTGGGTTGTTTTTTGATTACCGCTTCAATTTCTTTGCTGGTAATTGGTCTGTTTAGATTTTCTGTTTCTTCCTTGGTCAGTCTTGGAAGGTTGTATTTTTCTAGAAAGTTGTCCATTTCTTCAAGGTTTTCCGGCTTGTTAGCATATAGATATTCATAGTATTCTCTAATAATTGTTCATATTTCTGTGGGGCCTGTCGTGATTTTTCCTTTCTCATTTCTGATTCTGTTGATGTGTGTAGATTCTCTTTTTCTCTTAATGAGTCTGGCTAGTGGCTTATCTATTTTGTTTATTTTCTCAAAGAACCAGCTCTTGGTTTCATTGATTTTTTCTCATTTTATTCTTCTCCATTTGATTTATCTCTTCTCTTCTCTTTATTATGTCCCTCCTTCTGCTGACTTTGGGCCTCATTTGTTCTTCTTTTTCTAGTTTGGTTAATTGTGAGTTTAGACTGTTCATATGGCATTGTTCTTCTTTTCCTGAGGTAGGCCTGTATTGTAATATACTTCCCTGTTAGCATGGTCTTCATTGCTTTCCTGAGATTTTGTGGTATTGAATTATTGTTGTCATTTGTCTCCATATATTGCTTAATTTCTGTTTTTGTTTGTTCATTTATACATCGATTATTTTGGGGGAGCATGTTTTTAAGTCTCCATGTGTTTGAGGGCTTTTCATTTCTTTGCATAATTTATTTCTAGTTTCATACCTTTGTGGTCTGAGATGCTGGTTGTTACAATTTCAATCTTTTTAAATTTACTGAGGCTCTTTTTGTGGCCTAGTATATGATCTGTTCTTGAAACTGTTTCATGTGCACTTGAGGAGAATGTGTACCCTGCTGATTTTGGGTGTAGAGTTCTGTAGATGTCTATTAGGTCCATCTCTTCTAATGTGTTGTTCAGTGCCTCCGTGTCCTTACTTATTTTCTGTCTGGTTGATCTGTCCTTTGGAATGAGTGGTGTGTTGAAGTCTCCTAAAATAAATGCATTGCATTCTATTTTCCCCTTTAATTCTGTTAATATGTTTCATATATATAGGTGCTCCTGTGTTGGGTGCATAGATACTTATAATGGTAATATTCTCTTGTGACTGATGCCTTTATCATTATGTAATGTCCTTCTTTGTCTCTTGTTACTTTCTTTGTTTTGAAGACTAGCTGTGTGATACAAGTACTGCAAGTACTGATTTTTTCTCCCTATTAGTTGCATGAAATATCTGTTTTCATCCCTTCACTTTTAGTCTGTGTATGTCTTTGGCTTAGAAGTGAGTCTCTTAAGGCACATAGTGGATCTGTGACATCTTGCTGCAGTGATGGACAATGACTGTGTTGGGGTATGGGTGGGGACTTGATAATATGGGTAAATGTAGTTACCACATTGTTTTTTCATGTGAAACCTTCATAAGAGTGTATATTAATCATACCTTAAAAAAACAGGAAGTTAGTCTCTTACAGGCAGCATAAAGATGGGTCTTGGTTTTTTTTTTTATCCATTCAGTGACTCTGTGTCTTTTGATTAGTGCATTCAGACCATTTACATTTAGGGTGATTATCGATGGGTATGTACTTTTTGCCATTGCAGGCTTTAGATTCATGGTTACCAAAGGTTAAAGGTTAACTTCCTTACTATCTAAGAGTCTAATTTAACTCACTTATTATAGTATTACAAACACAATCTGAAGGTTCTTTTTTTTCTTCCTCCTCCATTCTTAATATATTAGGTATCATATTCTGTACTCTTTTTCTAACTGTGACTGACTTTTGGGATAGTTGATTTGATTTTGCATTTGCTAAGTAATTAATTGCTGTACTTACTTTACTGTGGTTTTATTTCCTCTGGTGACAGCTGTTTAGCCTTATGAACACTTCCACTCAGCTTTTGCTTATCTGGAAATTGTTTATTTTTAATTTTTTCATTGTTCTTTTTAAGGAGAGCAAGGCAGAGGCTTTTATTTACAGAGAAAATGGAAGGACAGAGCTCCTGGCTCAGGCCAGGAGGGGACAAGAGAGCCTAGGGGTTTTATAGGCAGTTGAGAGAGAAAGGGTTAGGGATGTACACCTGCTACGTGGTCCCAAAATGTTTATCTTTGAAGAGACATTAGGTTTATTATTAGTATTCCTGGTTATTTACAAGAACTTTACTGCTCTGAGTTTTTCCCAGGATAGCAGCTTCCTGGTCTGGGAACATATCACTCAAGACTGCCTGCTTTGCTCCCAAGGTGGGCTGAGTTATTGTCTGTTTGTTAAAGAGTATGTTCAGAAAGTTACTTTTTAACAATTTGGGTTTTAAAATACAATCTAATTTTCAAGATGGCATTCTTCTTCCTTTTACTACATTGTTTTGGGCTTGCTTGCTACATTGCCCAGGTTGCAAATCATTTGTTTATGGCTGGAGGAAGAAAAGCAGCATCTGGGTAGAGTCAGAAAAACAAGCTGGGCCCCCAGCAGGCTAAATCAAATCCCACAATGGGTTATCTTGGTTTCTTTTTTCCAGAGGCCTTCACCCTACTCTGTCTAAGCCCATGTTCCCTGTATTATTGCCCCCTCTACAGATGGAGACCCTAGCTGCTGCTAGGGGAAAGGGGGCAATGACCACTCTGGCTGCCTCATGCTGAGAGGGGATGCAGTAAAGGGTGCAGCTAGGGCTCCATCGCTGGTCAGTTGAAAAGGCCTCGGAAGATGGGCACTTCTATCTTGGGTTCCATTTCCATCACCATTTGCAGTTTTATAACTTAAAAAGGATTTTAAAAACCAGTTTCCTGCTGCAGTAGTCTATGGGACTTCTTGGGCTGACATGGCTTGGACTTGGTTTTGGAGGTCCTTTTTTCTTTCAGGGTTTGGGGATCAAATTGCTCCCAGTTCTTCAGAATGCATGCCAGAGGCATGTCTGGCTTTAAACTTGAAGAGGATGCTCCCATCTCTGAAGTTATCCTGGATGAGCCCTCAGAAATGATGCCGGGGTTCTTGTTCATGGAGTCAAATAATGAACTTTGCAAACACTCAATATAGGAGAGCAAGGCAGAGGCTTTCATTTAGAGAGAAAATGAAAGGACAGAGCTCCTGGCTCAGGGCAGGAGGGGACAAGAGAGTCCCCTGGAAATGTTTAATCCCTCCTACAAATTTAAATGATAATTTTGCTGGGTATAGTGTTTTTGGTTTGAGGCCCTTCTAGTTCATTGCATTCAATACATCATGCCACTCCCTTCTGGCCTATAAGGTTCCTGTTGAGAAATCTGATGATAGCCTGATGGGTTTTCCTTTGTATGTGATCTTTTTTCTTTCTTTGGCTGCTTTTAATATTCTGTCCTTATCCTTGATCTTTGCCATTTTAATTATTATATGTCTTGGTGCTGTCTTCCTTGGGTCCCTTGTGTTGGGACATCTATGCACTTCCATGGCTTGAGAGACTATCTCTTTCCCCAGATTGGGGAAGTTTTCAGCAATTACCTCCTCAAAGACACTTTCTATTCTTTTTTCTCTCTTCTTCTGGTACCCCAATAATGCAAATATTATTCCATTTGGATTGGTCACACAGTTCTCTCAATATTCTTTTATTCCTAGAGATCCTTTTTTCTCTCTATGCCTCAGCTTCCTTGTATTTCTGTTCTCTAATTTCTATTTCATTTACTGTTTCCTCTACTTCATCTAATCTGCTTTTAAATCCCTCCATTATGTTTCATTTCAGATATTATATTCTTTAATGATTGTATCTCACTCCTGAATTCATCCCTGAGTTCTTGATATTTTTCTGTATGTCCATGAGCATGTTTATGATTTTAATTTTGAAATCTCTTTCAGGAAGATAGATGAGTTCAGTTTCACTTGGCCGTCTTTCTGGTGTTTGTGGGATTTTGGTTTAAACCAGGTTCCTTTGAAGTTTCATATTTGTATATGGCGCCCTCTAGTGCCCAGAAACTCTACTCCCTGGAGCTGCTAAGGCCCTGGAGCGATGGTGGGGTTGCAGGGGAGCGGCGTTGGTGCCTGTTGGGAGGAAAGCTCTGTTTCCTGCTTCTCAGCTGCAGTGCCTGTTTCCACTGCCAGGGCCAGTGGGCCAAGCACACAGGTACAAGCCTCTATGCTTTGCACTTGTAGCTTACATAGGTGGGACCTTCTTCTGGCTGGCCTGGTGCAAGGGCAGGGGAAGCCTTTTTGTCAGCTGGTGCTGGCTGGGTGGAAGTTGCAGCAGACTTCATATCAGAGTATGGGGCCTTGGAGCTGCATAGCCAGCCAGAGGGAGTGAGCACCTGATGCTCCTAAAAGTTCCCACCCTGCTGGTCAAAGTGCACCTGGACAATTTTGTCCACTTGTCCTTTCTCCTGAGTAGCAAGCTCTGTGCACTCCTTGCCCCTTTAGCAGCCCTCTCACTGTTAGAAAGTCTCTCAGACTGCCCACCTTCTTTTGTCAGAGTGGCCGGATGTGGATCCCTGTTTCATACAAGCAGCTGGAATCTCAGTGTCTCCAAGTATTCTGCCTGTCTTAGCTTTCCAACCCCAATAATCTCCAGAGCACCAAGCAATGTAGGTTTGTGCTCCCAGAGCAGATCTCCAGGGCTGGGTGTTCAGCAGTCATAGGGCTCCACCCCCTCCCCACTCTGTTTCTCTTCTTCCCGCCCGTGAGCTAGGGTGGGGGAAGGGCTTGGATCCTGCCAGATCATGGCTTTGGTACGTTACCCTATTCCATGAGGTCTGTTCTTTTCTCCAGTTGTATGTAGTCTGGTGCAGCCTTTCCTGTTGCTATTTCAGGATTAGTTGTATTAACTGTATTTTCATATTATATGTGGTTTGGGGAGGAGGTTTCTTTCTCACTTCTCACATAGCCACCATTAATCCTCCTTTTTTTAAATTTAAAAATACTTTAAAATGTTTTAATTATGGAAAAATACACATAACATGAAAATTACCATTTTAACTATTTTTAAGTATAGAGTTCATTAGTGTAAAGTATATTCATATTGTCATGCAACCAATCTCCAGTATGCTCTTCATTCAGAGTATGCAAAACTGAAACTCTGTACTGATTAAACAACAATTTCCCATTTCCCTCTTCCCTGACTCCTGGCAACCACTATTCTACTTTCTGTATCTGTGAATTTGACTACTTTTGGTACCCCATATAAGTGCAATCATACAGTATTTGTCTTTCTGTGCTGCTTATTTCCTTAGCATAATGTCCTCAAGGTTGATTCATTTTTTTAATTAAGGTATCATTATATACAATCTTATGAAGGTTTCACATGAAAAACATTGCAGTTATTACATTCACCTTTATTGCCAAGTCCCTTCTCGTGCCCTAGTGCAGTCACTGTCCATCAGTGTAGTAAGATGCTGTAAAGTCATTACTTGTCTTCTCTGTGCTATACTGCCTTCCCTGTGATCCCCCTGTACTATGTGTGCCAATCATAATACCCCTTAATCCCCTTCTCCCTCTTTCCCCACACACCCTTGTCACCACTTCCCTTTGGTAACCACTGGTCTGTTCTTGGAGTCTGTGAGTCTGCTGTTTTGTTCCTTCAGTTCTGCTTTGTTGTTATACTCCACAAACGAGGGAAATCGTTTGGCACTTGTTTTTCTCTGCCTGGCTTATTTCACAGAGCATAATACCCTCTAGCTCCATCCATGTTGTTGCAAATGGTAGGATTTGTTTTCTTCTTATGGCTGAATAATATTCCATTGTGTATATGTACCACATCTTCTTTATCCATTCACCTACTGATGGACACTTAGGTTTCTTCCCTATCTTGGCTATTGTAAATAGTGTAGGGATAAACGTAGCAGTGCATATGTCTTTTTGAATCTGGGATCTTGTTTTCTTTGGGTAAATTTTTAGGAGTGGACTTCCTGGGTCACAAGGTTTATTCTTATTGCAGCATGTATCAGAATTTCCTTCCTTTCTAAGGCTGAATAATATTCCATTGTATGTATGTATCACATTTTGTTTATCCAGTCATTCATCAAGACACTTGGGTTTTTTACATCTTTTGGCTCTTGTGAATAATTTTGCTATAACATGAGTTACAATTATCTCTTTAAGATCCTGTTTTCAATTCTTTTGGGTGTAAACCCAAAAGTGCAATTTCTGGATCACGTGGTAATTCTATATTTAATTTTTTGAGGAACTACTGTACTGTTTTCCATAATGTCTGCACAATTTTACATGCACAATAACCATGCATAGGATTCCAATTTCCCCACATCCTTTTCAACATTTGTTATTTTCCATTTTTAAAAAGGTTGATTTAATTTTTATTATAGTAGCCATCCTAATGGGTGTGAGGTGGTATCTCATAGTGCTTTTGGTTTGCATTTCCCAAATGATTAGTGATCTCAAGCATTTTTTCATATGATTGTTGACTGTTTGTATACCTTCTTTGGAGAAATGTCTTTTCAAGTCCTTTGCATACTTTTTAATTGGATCTTTTTTTTTAAGTCCATAGCATACTATGTGATACATATACACTGCACAGTTAGGGATAATAGCTGCTGTAGTAGAAACTGGTGACCAGTTTATATGACAAAATCTCACTTGTTGACTCTGCAGAGAGTATAATACTGCAACTTATTCTCATCTCAACAGCATTTGTCATTTTTTTCTAGACATCTAAGGACACAAGGAATCCAGTGATCAGTAGGTGGCACCAGAACCCCAAGTAATATTTTTCTCCATTTGGCCTCCAAGGTGTTTTTCAGCCTCTCAAATATTTACTGTTCTTAAGCATTCTGACTGATTCATCTGGACATTTAGTTGTAAAACCATAGCATTATGACTTGAAGAAGACGTTATATTGTATTGTGCCAACTCCTCACTTGAAGGATGAGAAAACTGGGGCACAGTAAGGGAACAACATTTTCTCAAAGTCGTATGTGGCATTAATAACAGTGCCAGGTCTAGAACTCAAGTTTCCTGACCCCCGTTTCAGTGTCCTCTCTGTTAGACTGTTGCTGTCTGTTTAATAGTCATTCTTAGTATCTTTTCCTCTCAAGAATTCAAGTTGCTTGTATGAATAAGAGATTACATTTTGACAGTGGGTACTCAACAAATGTTCAATTTGAATTAGACTCCAACTGCTTGAGTAAGTCTCCTGGTAAGTCAGTCAACAGCAAAGACAGCCAATCCATTTGTGCTGGGCTCTCAAAGGAATAGGAATCTCATCAGCTTCTTGATGATTTGGTGAGAAAGGATGAACTGCAAAATTGAAGAGCCAGAAGAACATTTATATATGCTGCTATCAGAAAGCAGAATGCAACATTCTGGTGAAAATATGGCAGACTAGGATGGCAAGGCAAAAACTTCCCACATGCACAGCAAATACAACTAACTCTGAAAACAACTTGAAGACTCCAGAACAGACCACCTCCACCTTATGAAGAAAAGGGAACCACATTAAGAAGGGTAAAGTGGCAGAGCTGTGATCAATGGGGACCTAAGCACATCCTCCATCCCAGCCCATGAGCCAAGGGAGAGGAACGGAGTGGGGAGAGGATAAATGCTTAGGAATCTGGTTTTCCTCCGGGAACGCAAGCCCACATTGCATTGGGCTGTGGTGGTTAACGGGGTTGTACACCAAGTAGAGTTGTAGCGCTCTAGCGGGGCTGAGACTTCTGTCACTTCTGGAAGACAGGCATGCTCAGTAGATCCTGCTGAGACCCCACACAAAGGTGGCAGTTGAAAGATTTACCAGCCCCAGGAAGTGTATCAAAGGGATGGGAATGGAGAGAACTGTCTTTGGAGGAGAAAGGGCAGTTGGATGGTACTTCCCCAGCACCCCCTCAGCCCAGCTGTTCAGGTGCTTGTGGAATCCAGATCCAAAATGCTCCATCTTTCTTACTGGTGGCTCAACTCCAAATAGAGGTTTCCCAGCATACCTGCCCTACCTAGCCCACTCAGTCCAGCAGCTCTCCAATTTTGCTGACTGGCAGGCAGAGGGTGGCCAACACTATACATAAAGTGTGAATGGGAAGAAGAATAAAAAATCAGTATTTTACAATGTGTTTCAGCTCAACTGGCCAGACTCTCCATCTGCCACAGTGTCCCATGGTGTGCCCACCCTGTCCAACCCACCTGGCCCAACAGCAAGGCACCATTTCTGACCAGCTGGCAAAGGACAGCCATGCTCAAAATGAATTTCAGGAGAAGTGTTCCATATCACCCAAAGGGCATGCAGAGGTGAGCTGTGGGGATCAGCCACTTCTGGCAGAGAAGATGAAAGGCCCTGCTCACAGCCCACCACCAGCAACTGTGGCTCACCCCAAAAGACAACCAAGCACTAGTGAGCAAAGAGTCTTGAGTTCTGGGCACCACAGGTGCTCATTTCATAAAACTACTTTCTAGTCCAGGAGGCATAGCTGATGTATCTAATGCTAAGAAAGAAACACAGAAATGCAGACAAAATGAGGAGGTAGAAGAATATGTTCCAAAGAAAAGAACAAATAAGACACCAGAAAGAGGGCCAAATGAAACTGAGATTAGCAATCTTCTTGATAAAGATTTCAAAGTAACAGTCATAAAGGGGCTCACTGTACTGTGGAAAAGAATTGATGATCTCAGTAAGAATTTCAAGGAGGTAGAAAATGTGAAAAAGAGCCACTCAGAGAAGAATACAATAACTGAAATAGAAAATAGAATAGTGGGAATGAATAGTAGACTGCTGAAAGTAGACGAAAGAATCTGTGTGATGGAAGATAGAGAAAAGGAAAGTAGCCAAGCTGAGGAACAGAGAGAAAAAAAGTTTCTGAAAGTGAAAAGATACTAAGAGAGCTGTGTGACAACTCCAAACAAAGCAATATTTGCATAATAGCATCTCAGAAGGAGAAGATAGAGACAAAGGAGTAGAAAGTCTCTTTGAAGAAATAATAGCTGAAAAAATTTCCCAGTTTGGGAAAAAAAAAAGATGTCCAGGCCCTGGAAGTGCAGAGAGCCCCTAATTCAAGAAAGACAACACTGAGACATATAGTAATTAAAATAGCAAAATTAAAGATAAAGAGAGAATCTTAAAAGCAGCAAGAGAGAGGCAGACAGTTACCTATAACAGAAACTCCATGAAGCCATCAGCAGATTTCTCATGCAGAAACTTTATAGGCCAGAAGGAAGTAGTATGAAATACTCAAAATATTGAAAGGGTCTTCCCTACAATGAAGAACCTATATTCAGCAAGGTTATCATTCAGAATTGAAGGAGAGATTAGTTTCTCAGATAAACAAATGTTAAAAGAATTCACCACCACTGAAACAAGCTTACAGCATATGTTAAAGGAACTTCTTTAGATAGAAATGTTCTTAAGTTTAAATGTTTTTCAACAGTGAAAATAAACCTACAGTAATGGTAGTAGATCAGTTACTTACAATGCAAGTATGAAGTTAAAAAAACAAAAGTAATAAAATCAACTATACACAAAATAGTTGAGGAATACACAAGAGATGTAGATTATGACATCTTATACTTACAGTGTGAAGGAGAAGAATAAAAAGGCAGTATTTTAAAAGGTGTTTGAAATCAAGCAACCATCAACTTAGTATAGATGATTATATACTTAGGAAACTAAGTATGAACCTTATGGTAACCATAAACCTAAAGCCTAAATAGATACACAAAAATACTTTTAAAAAGGAATTTTTAAAATTTTAGAAAAGGTATCCAAACATAACACTAAAGAAAACCATCAAATAACAAAAGAATAAGAGAAAAAGATAAGACTAGAGGGGAACTGAGAACCAACCATAAAACAATAAAATGGCAATAATACTTGCCTATCAATAATTATCTTAACGTAAATGGTCTAAATGCACCAATCAAAAGATATGGAGTGGCAGATTGGATAAAGAAACATGATCATTTATATAAGACTGCTTACAAGAGACTCACCTTAGACTTAAAAACATATATAGCCTAAAAGTGAAAGGATGGAAAAAGATATTTCATTCAAATAAAAGAGAAAAAATCAGGAGTAGTAGTACTTATATCAGACAAAGTAGACTTCAAAACAAAGAGAAACAAGATACTGGACATTACATAATGATAAAGGAATCAGTCCAACAAGAGATTATAACAATTGTGAGTATCTATGTACCCAACATAGGAACACCTGAATTTATAAAATAAATACTAACAGACCTAAAGGGATAAATAGACAACAACACAGTCTTATTAGAGGATTTTTAACAGTCCACTTACTTCAATGGATAGATCATCCAGACAGAAAATAAACAGAGGCATTGAACAACACACAATGCCAGATGGACTTAACAGATATATATACAATATTCCACACAAAAGCGACAGGATACACATTTTTCTCAAGTGCACGTGGAATGTTTTCAAGAATAGATCATTTATTAGTACACAAAAGAGCCTCAATAAATTAGAAAAGACTGAAATTCTTTCAAACATCATTTCAGATCACAACAGTATGAAATGGAAAATCAGTTATCTGAAGAAAACCAAAAAAACCACAAACACATGGAGACTAAACAGCATGCTTCTAAATAATCAGTGGATCAATGAACTAATCAAAGAGGAAGTCAAACAATACATGGAGACAAGTGAAAGTAGAAACACAATGGTTCAAAATATGTGAGATGCCACAAAAGCGGTTCTAAGAGGGAAGTACATAGCAGTACAGGCCTACAACAAGAAACAAGAACAACTCAAAATAGTCTAAACTCACAACTAAAGAAACTAGAAAAAGAACAAATGAAACTCAAACTGACTAGAAGGAGGCATATAATAAAGATCAGAGCAGAAATAAATAAAATAGAGAATAAGAAAACAGTAGAAAAAAAATCAAGGAAACCAAGAGCTCATTCTTTGAGAAGATAAACACACAAGCCTCTGACAAACATCATGAAAAAAAGAGATGATACAAATAAACAAAATCAGAAATGAAACAGAAGTTACAACTGACACCACAGAAATACAAAGATTTATAAGAGAATTCTATGAAAAATTATATGCCAATAATTGGATGACCTAGATAAAATGGACAAATTCCTAGAAACATACAACATTCCAAGACTGACCTAAGAAGAAACAGAAAATCTGAACAGACCAATTACTAGTAACAAAACTGATTAAAAAACGTCCAACAAACAAAATTCCAGAACCAGATGGCTTCACAGCTGGATCCTATGAAACACTTAAAGAGCTAATACTTTAATCCTTCTTAAAGTATTCCAAAAAAATAGAAGAGCAGGGAATACTTTCAAATTCATTTTATAAAGATAGTATCACTCTAATCCCAAAACCAGACAAAGATATTTCAGAAAAAGAAAATTACAGACCAATATCCCTGATGAACATAGTTGTAAAAGTCCTCAACAAAGTATTAGCAAAATGAATTCAAACATACATCAAAAGGATCATCCATCATGACCAAGTGGGATTTTTTCCAGGGATGCAAGGATGGTACAATACTCATAAATCAATCAATGTGGCATACCATATTAACAAAAGATAGGATAAAAACCATATGCTTATATCAATAGATGCTGAAAAATCATTTGACAAAATTCAACATCCATCCATGAAAAATATTCTCAACAAAATGGATATAGAGGGCACATACATCAATATAATAAAGGCCATATATGACAAACCCACAGTAAACATCATGCTCAATGGTAAAAAGCATGAAAGCTTTTCCTCTAAGATCAGGAACAAGGCAAGGATGTCCACTCTCACCACTTTAGTTCAACATAGTACTGGAGGTCCTAGCCACGGCAATCAGACAAGAAAAAGAGATGAAAGGTATCCAAAATTGGTAAGGAAGACCAATTTTGTCTTCCTTCCAATAACTGTCATTATTTGCAGAAGACATGTTGTTTTACATAGAAAACCCTAAAGACTCCACCAAAAAACCATTAGAACTAATAACTGAATTCAGCAAATTTGCCAGATACAAAATCAATATACAGAAGTTTGTTGCATTCCTATATGCTAACAACCAACTAGCAGAAAGTGAAATCAGGAAAACAATTCCACTTACAATTGCATTAAAGAATAAAATACCTAGGAATAAACCTAACCAAGGAAGTGAAAGATCTATACTCTGAAAACTATCAGACACTCATGAGAAAAATTAAAGAAGACACAAATAAATGGAAATCTATCCCATGCTCATGGACAGGAAAAATTAATATTGTCAAAATGGTCATCTTGCCCAAAATAATTTATAGATTCAGTGCAATCCTTAACAAAATACCAATGGCATTTTTCAATGAACTAGAGCAAATAATCCTAAAATTTATATGGAACCACAAAAACCCCAAATAGCCAAGGCACTCTTGAGAAAGATCAATGCTGAGGTATCATGCTCCCTGACTTCAAGCTCTACTACAAAGTTACAGTAATCAAAACAGTATGGAACTGGGACAAGAACAGATCCATAGATCAATGGAACAAAATACAGATCCCTGAAATAAATTCATACTTAAATGGTCAAGTAATATATGACAAAAGAGTCAAAAATATACAATGGGGAAGAGACAGTCTCTTTAATAACTGGTCTTGGCAAAACTGGACAGCTACATGCAAGAGAATGAAACTGGATTACTCCCTAACACTGTACAGAAAAGTAAATTAAAAAATGGATTAAAATCCTGAATAGAAGACATGGAACTATAAAAGTCTTAAAAGAAAACAAAGGCAAAAATCTCTTGAAAATCAGTATGAGTACTTTTTTTTTTGAACACATCTCCCTGGTTAAGGGAAACAAAAGCAAAAATAAACAAGTGAGATATATTAAACTATAAAGTTTTTGTACAGCAAAGGATACAATAAACAAAACAAAAAGCTAACCTATAGTATGGGAAAATATATTCATAAATGATATATCTGGCAAGGGGTTGACAATAAGAATATATAAAGAATTCATACAACTTATCACCAAAAACAGAATAACCTGATTAAAAAATGGGCAGAGGACTTGAATAGACCTTTGTCCAAAGAAGACATACAGATGGCCAATGGGCACATAAAAAGATGCTCCACATCACTAATCGTCAGGAAAGTGCAACTCTAAACCACAGTAAGCTATTGCCTCACACCAGTCAGAATGGCCACTATCCAAAAGACAAGAAGTAACAAGTGTTGGTGAGTATGTGGAGAAAAGGGAGCCTTCCTACATTCTTGATGGAACTGTAAATTGGTTCAACCACAGTGGAAAGCAGTATGGAGTGTCCTCAAAAAACTGAAATAGCAATACCATACAACTCAGTAACTCTACTTCTAAAAATTTACCTTAAGAAAACAAAATCTCTGATTCAAAAAGATATATGCATGCACTGTTACATTGATTGCCACATTATTTATAATAGTCAAGACATGGAAGCAACCAGAGTGTCCATCGTAGATGAACAGATAAAGAGGAGGTGGTACATATACACACTGGAATATTATTAAGCCATAAAAAATAAGTCCTGCCATTTATGACATCATGGATGAACCTAGAGGGCATTATGGTAAGTGAAATAATCCAGGTGGAGAAAGACAAATATCATATGATTTCACTTATTTGTAGAATCTAAAGACAAAACAAAATGAATAAAATAGCAATAGACTCAGACACTGAGAAGTGACTGTTGGTTACCATGGTGGGGTGGTTTCAGTGGGTCGGAGAAATAGGTTAAGGGGCTAAAGAGACACAAACTCTTAATCATAATGTAAACTCATCATGGGGATGAAATTACATAGAATTATAGCATAGAGAATATAGTCAATGGTTGTGTATAATCTGTGTTGACAGATAGTAACTACACTAGTTGGGGTGAGCATTTAATAATGTAAATAACTGTGGAATCACTATGTTATATACTTGAAATCAATATTGTGTATCAACTATACTTAAATTAAAAATATACATCAAAGCAAAAAAGAAAATAGAACTAGAATGCACACAGGGAAACCTGAGTATAAAAAAAATCAATAGAACACTGTGGGGGGATTAGGAGAGTTAATTCTGGAACTGGCTTTTCAAAAAGTTAAAGGATAGGAATTGTTGGAGAATAAGAAAATAGAATGGCCACAGTCTGGAATACCAGAAATCATGGAAAGTGTTGTTGCTGAAGGGAAATTAGCAACCCCTCAGGAGTTCTATTTAAGTGGAGCTTTTATGTAGGAGCATAGGAAGTCTGAGAGAAAGGTTGATTCCTGGGTTGTGGGGGGAAGCAGGCAGACAAAAGTGCATTAATGACAGAACAAGACAATGGACAGAGTGGTGGCACCAGTCATGGAAGGAAAGAGTTGTGATGTAATGGAAGAGTCCAGTTGCATTAATTTAATTCAACAAGCACCCACCAAATACTTATTGTGAGGTATTCAGAGTGGTAACAATCATGTGAAGAATAAGCTGTTGATCTTTTTCTAAAGGAAGTTCTAATATAGTGAGGGAGTGAGATTGTCACTGATACCTACAGTAATGTAGGCCAGACTCTGATGTGGCCATGGAAGGTTTCCAAAGACACTGCTTGAAGACCAAGGAGTGGTTACTATTGTCTTGGGAAAGGTGGATCAAGGAAAGCTTCTTGGAGGATCTGGCACCTAAGCTGGGCTTTTCAATAATATGATAAGCATTTATTAAGCTTCTATTTAAAATGCAAAAGATAAAAAGATAATACCAGCTAAACAAGCAAAACGAAGAGATCAGATTATTAATCACTTTGCATATGTTATTTTTAAGCAACTATTAAAATTTTAACCACATTTTATAATGAGGAAACATATTTAAAGAGACAAAGATTTTTCTAAGATCTTAACATGAACAAGTGGTGGAACTAAGTATTAAATACAGTGTTTACTCTAATTTCCAGTCTCTTTCCATATAATTGTCCATCACTGTGCTTGGTGCTGAACATATAATTGTGAATAAAATGCAATTTCTGCCTTCTAGTGAGAGAGCAGGGAAATGGGACAAGGGTCATGCTGTTGTAAAATCTACTTAGCCTGTGAAAAAGACCTAGTTTATACTTTAACTTAATCTATGTGTTGTTCTTCTTCTTCCAGCCCCTTAATCAATTAAGTAACTTTGTAACCAGGATGAGAGACAGACTTCTGGAGTGTAAATGAACCTGCGTGGTTAAAGAATGCAGAGATCTGGATCAACACAGTCCGCTACATAACCCTATTCTTAAGACAAAACTTCAAAGGAATTATTAATCACCCATATATATTATACCTTATGCTGACCCCTAGCCAAAAGGCCCTATAAAATCCCCAAACTTAAACTCTTAAGTATTTCTCCTCTCTGAGATCACCCACACTTGGATCTGAGTGTGAACTGTCTTATCAAATAAACTTTATTGTTGCATAAGCCTATTGCCCTTGTCTCTGGACTCTTTTTTCATAAAGACAAGAACCTGCCAACCTCCACCTATGGTGGTGTCTTCCTCACTTTGCTATTTCATTCAGCTTTCTAGTCTTAACTCAATCCCTTTTATCTCTCCCTGTTTTATTTCAGACCAGTAGGGAAGTAGATGTAATTTCACTCCCTACAGTGCTCTCTACTCCCTCCATGGCGGCTGACATTTCCTACTATTTTTGTTTTAATGAATTCCTTTATTTCTGGCATTTGTTCTGCCTGATCATGAAATCTTTCCTGATCAGAGTCAAGAGACAGTTGAGGTTTTACCTAGTGTACAGGAAAAGACCTCCCCAAACGCAGCTGCCTGGTAACACTAGGAGCTCACAACTTGGTGTGAGAAACAGATGGGTTTGAGGTGGGAAAAGAACTGAATAGATGGCTAACCAGGGACATCATCAACAGGGTATGGTCACCAACCAGCCTAAACCAGCTGGTTCTAATATGGAGGACAGTTTGACCCTCAAGTCACCCTCAGAGCTCATTATATTCGCATTAGCATACTAAAAATCATGTCTCTTACTGCTACGATGGTTTCAAGATAGTCCATCCAAGGAAAAAAGGAGGGTGTCACCCTACTTCCCCCAAATCCCTTCTCTGTTTTGAGAAAACCCACCTATGAGTGTTCCATCCCCTGCTTAAACTCCAGCTGTAAGTCCACCCAACCTGAACTTCACCATGCTGCTCACCTCTTAAGCATGTGCACACTCCTTCATTGAGTGTGTAATTTTTGAAAACATTTAAATTAAGGTATTATTGATATACACTCTTATGAAGGTTTCACATGAAAAAACAATGTGGTTACTACATTTACCCATATTATCAAGTCCCCACCCCTACCACAATGCAGTCACTGTCCATCAGTGTAGGAAGATGCCACAGATACACTGTTTGACTTCTCTGTGCTACACTCTTTTCCCTGTGACCACCCCCCCGACCATGTATACTAAACATAATACACCTCAATCCCCATCTCCCTCCCTCCAGAACCGCCCTCCCACACCCCTGCCCTTTGGTAAGCACTAGTCCCTTCTTGGAGTCCGTGAGTCTGCTGCTATTTTGTCCCTTCAGTTTTGCTTCATTGTTCTACTCCACAAGTGAGGGAAATCATATGGCACTTGTCTTTCTCTGCCTGGCTTATTTCACTGAGCATAATATCCTCCAGCTCCATCCATGTTGTTGCAAATGGTAAGATTTGTTTCTTTCTTATGGCTGAATAGTATTCCATTGTGTATATGTACCACCTCTTCTTTATCCATTCATCTACTGATGGACACTTAGGTTGCTTCCATGTCTTGGCTACTGTAAAGAGTGTTGCAATAAACATAGGAGTGCATATGTGTTTTTGAGTCTGAGAAGTTGTATTCTTTGGGTAAATTCCAAGGAGTGGGATTCCCGGGTAAACAGTATGTCTATTTTTAGTTTTTTGAGGAACCTCCATACTGCTTTCCACAGTGGTTGAACTAGCTTACATTCCCACCAGCAGTGTGTTCCCCTATCTCCGCATCCTTGCCAGCATTTGTTGTTCTTAGTCTTTTCAATGCTGGCCATCCTTACTGGTGTGAGGTGATATCTCACTGTGGTTTTAATTTGCATTTCCCTGATGATTAGTGATGTGGAGCATCTTTTCATGTGTCTGTTGGCCATCTGAAATTCTTCTTTGGGGAATTGTCTCTTCATATCCTCTGCCCATTTCTTAATGGGGTTATTTGCTTTTTGGGTGTTGAGGCATGTGAGTTCTTTATATATTTTGGATGTTAATCCCTTGTTGGATATGTCATTTACAAATATATTCTCCCATACTGTAGGAGGACTTTTTGTTTTGTTGATGGTGTCCTTTGCCATACAAAAACTTTTTAGTTTGATGTAGTCCCATGTGTTCATTTTTGCTTTTGTTTCCCTTGCTCCAGGAGATGCATTCAGGAAGAAGTTGCTCATGCTTATATTCAGGAGATTTTTGCCTATGTTGCCTTCTAAGAGTTTTATGGTTTCATGACTTACATTAAGGTCTTTGATCCATTTCGAGTTTACTTTTGTGTATGGGATTAAACAGTAATCCATTTTCATTCTCTTGCATGTAGCTGTCCAGTTTTGCCAACACCAGTTGTTGAAGAGGCTGTCATTTCACCATTGTATATCCATGGCTCTTATATCATATACTAATTGACCATATATGGTTGGGTTTATATTAGGGCTCTCTAGTCTGTTCCATTGGTCTATGGTTCTGTTCTTGTGCTGGAACCAAACTGTCTTGATTCTTGTGGCTTTGTATTAAAGCTGGAAGTTTGGGAGCATAATACCTCCAGCTTTATTCTTCCTTCTCAGGATTGCTTTGGCTATTCAGGGTCTCTGTGGTTCCATATGAACTTTAGAATGATTTGCTCTAGTTCACTGAAGAATACTGTTGGTATTTTGATATGAATTGCATTGAATCTGTAGATTGCTTTAGGCAGGATGGCCATTTTGACAATATTAATTCTTCCTATCCATGAGCACAGGATGTGTTTCCATTTATTGGTATCTTCTTTAATTTCTCTCATGAGTGTCTTGTAGTTTTCAGAGTATAGGTCCTTGGTTAGGTTAATTCCTAGGTATTTTATTCTTTTTGATGCCATTGTGAATGGAATTGTCTTCCTCATTTCTCTTTCTGCTAGTTCATCATTAGTGTATAGGAATGCAATAGATTTCTGTGTATCCTGCAACTTTGCTGAATTCAGATATTAGATCTAGTAGTTTTGGAGTGGATTCTTTAGGGTTTTTTATGTACAATATCATGTCATCAGCAAATAGTGACAGTTTAACTTCTTTCTTGCCAATCTGGGTGCCTTTTGTTTCTTTGTGTTGTCCGATTGCCATGGCTAGGATCTTCAGTACTATGTTGATTAGAAGTGGGGAGAGTGGGCATCCTTGTCTTGTTCCCGATCTTAGAAGAAAAGCTTTCAGATTCTCGCTGTTAAGTATAATGTTGGCTGTAGGTTTATCATATATGGCCTCTATTATGTTGAAGTACTTGCCCTCTATACCCATTTTGTTGAGAGTTTTTATCATGAATGGATGTTGAATTTTGTCAAATGCTTTTTTTGGCATCTATGGAGATGGTCATGTGGTTTTTTGTCCTTTTCGTTGATGTGGTGGATGATGTTGATGGATTTTCGAATGTTGTGCCATCCTTGCATCCCTGGAATAAATTCTACTTGATCATGATTGATATATTTTTGAATTTGGTTTGCTAATATTTTGTTGAGTATTTTTACATCTGTGTTCATCAGGGATATTGGTTTGTAATTTTCTTTTTTGGTGGGGTCTTTGCATGGTTTTAGTATTAGAGTGATGCTGGCCTCATAGAATGAGTTTGAAAATATTCCCTCTTCTTCTACTCTTTGGAAAACTTTAATTAGGATGGGTATTAGGTCTTCACTAAATGTTTGATAAAATTCAGCCTTGAATCCATCTGGTCCAGGAGTTTTGTTCTTAGGTAGTTTTTTGATTATGAGTTCAATTTCTTTGCTGGTAATTGGTCTGTTCAGATTTTCTGTTTCTTTCTGGGTCAGCCCTGGAAGGTTGTATTTTTGTAGAAATTTGTCCATTTCTTCTAGGTTATCCAGTTTGTTGGCATATAATTTTTCATAGTATTCTCTAATAACTCTTTGTATTTCTGTGGTGTCCATAGTGATTTTTCCTTTCTCATTTCTGATTCTGTTTATGTGTGTTGGCTTTCTTTTTTTCTTGATAAGTCTGGCTAGTGGTTTATCTATTTTGTTTATTTTCTCAAAGAACCATCTGTTGCTTTCATTGATTCTTTCCATTGTTTTATTCTACTTGATTTTATTTCTTTCTACTCTAATCTTTATTATGTCCCTCCTTCTACTGACTTTGGGCCTCATTTGTTCTTCTTTTTCTAGTTTTGTTAATTGTTAGTTTAAACTGTTCATGTGGGATTGTTCTTCTTTCCTGAGGTAGGCCTGTATTGCAGTATACTTTCCTCTTAGCACGGCCTTCACTGAGTCCCACAGATTATGCAGTGTTGAATTATTATTATCATTTCTCTCCATATATTGCTTGATCTCTGTTTTTATTTGGTCATTGATCCATTGGTTATTTAGGAGCGTGTTGTGAAGCCTCCATGTGTTTGTAGGGTTTTTCATTTTCTTTGCATAATTTATTTCTAGTTTCATACCTTTATGGTCTGAGAAACTGGTTGCTACTATTTCAATCTTTTTAAATTTACCAAGGCCCTTTTGTGGCCTAGCATATGATCTATTCTTGAAAATGTTCCATGTGCACTTGAGAAGAATGTGTATTCTGCTGCTTTTGGGTGTAGTGTTCTGTAGATGTCTGTTAGATCCATCTATTCTAATGTGTTGTTCAGTGCCTCTGTGTCCTTACTTATTTTCTGTCTGGTTGATTTGTCCTTCAGAGTGAGTGGAGTGTTGAAGTCTCCTAGAATGAATGCATTGCATTCTATTTCCCCTTTTAATTCTGTCAGTATTTGTTTCGCATATGTAGGTGCTTCTGTTTTTGGTGCATAGATATTTATAATGGTTATATGTTTTTGTTGGATTGACCCCTTAATCAATATGTAATGTCCTTTGTCTCCTGTGATTTTCTTTGTTTTGAAGTCTATTTTGTCTGATACAAGTAATGCAACTCCTGCTTTTTTTCTCCCTATTAGTTGCATGAAATATCTTTTTCCATCCCTTCACTTTTAATCTGTGTATGTCTTTGGGTTTAAAGTGAGTGTCTTGTAGGCAATCTATAGTTGGGTCTTGTTTTTTCTTTATCCATTCAGTAACTCTGTGTCTTTTGATTAGTGCATTCAGTCCATTTACATTTAGGGTGATTATTGATAGGTATGTACTTATTGCCATTGCAGGCTTTAGATTCGTGGTTACCAAATATTCAAGGTTAGGTTCCTTACTATCTAACAGTCTAACAACTCACTTAATATGCTATTACAAACACAATCTAAAGGTTCTATTTTTCTCCTCCTTTCTCTTCCTCCTCCATTCATTATATGTTGCGTATCATATTGTGTACTCTTTGTCTATCCCTTGATTGACTTTGGGTGTATTTGATTTGATTTTGCCACTGCTTAGTAATTAATTGTTCTACTTTGCTGTGGTTTTATTTCCCCTGGTGACAGCTATTTAGCCTTAGGAATACTTCCATGTATAACAGTCCCTCCAAAATACACTGTAGAAGTGGTTTGTGGGCGGTAAATTCTCTCAGCTTTTGCTTACCTGAAATTTGTTTAATCCCGCCTTCAAATTTAAATGATAACCTTGCTGGGTAGAATATTTTTGGTTCAAGGCCCTTCTGCTTCATTGCATTAAATATAACATGCCACTCCCTTCTGGCCTGTAAGGTTTTTGCTGAGAAATCTGATGATAGCCTGATGGATTTTCTTTTTATGTGATCTTTTTTTCTCTAGCTGCTTTTAAAAGTCTGTCTTTATCCTTGATCTTTGCCATTTTAATTATTATATGTCTTGATATTGTCTTCCTTGAGACCCTTGTTTTGGGAGTTCTGTGCATCTCCATGGCCTGAGAGACTATTTCCTTCCCCAGATTGGGGAAGTTTTCAGCAATTACCTCCTCAAAGATGCTTTCTATCCCATTTTCTCTCTCTCCTTCTTCTGGTACCCCTATAATTCAAATATTGTTCCATTTGGATTGGTCACACAGTTTTCTCAATATTCTTTCATTCTTAGAGATCTGTTTTTCTCTCTGTGCCTCAGCTTCTTTGTATTCCTCTTCTCTAATTTCTGTTTCATTTATCTTCTCCTCCACCGTTTCTAATCTTCTTTTAATACCCTCCATTGTGCTCTTCAATGATTGGCTCTCTGATCGGAATTCATTCCTGAGTTCTTGAATATTTTTCTGTACCTCCATGAACATGTTAATGATTTTTATTTTGAAATCCCTTTCAGGAAGATTCATGAGGTCCATTTTATTTGAATCTCTCTGAGGTGTTGTATTCATAATTTTACTTTGAAACAGGTTTCTTTGGCATTTCATATTTGTATATGGCACCCTCTAATGCCAAGAAGCTCTACTCTCTGGAGCTGCTTAGCCCTGAAGGAATGTTGGGGGTTGCAGGGAGCGGTATTGGTGCCTGGGACTAGGAAATATCTCTTTCCTGCTTCCTGGTTGCTATGCCTGCCTCCACTGCCACAGTACTGTGGGCCAAGCACACAGGCATAAGCCTCTATGCTTTGCATTTGTAGTTGCTGTGGACAGAGCTTCCTTCTGACTGGCCTAATGCCAGGGTAGGGTTTGCTGGTTTGCAAGCCAGGTGGGGCTGGTCGGGAGAGAGGTACAGTAGGCTGCATATCACAGAGGGTATCCTTTGAGTTGTGTAGCCAGCCAGGGAGCTGGAGTGCCTGAAGATCAAGAAAGTTCCCAACCTGCTGGGCAGAGTGCCCCCAGACAATTTTGTCTACCTGTCCTTTCTCTTGAGCAGTAAGCTCTGTGTGATCCTTGCCCCTTAGCAGCCCTCTTGCTGTTAGGGAGTCTTTCAGACTGCCCACCTTTCTTTTTGTTGTTGTTGCACAGGGAAACCTCCCCAGATTGGATTTCCTGACAACAGGTTTAGAATTGACTTCAGTGCAATGTCATAGGTTTTATACTAGTGATAAATCCAGAAGATGTTGCCAATTAGGAGAATAGGTAGAGTTTTGACAGGTGAATATCAGGAGAGCATTTAAGTGGAGGAAATGGTATAAGCAAATATATGCAGGCTGGGAAGTTTTCCAGTTAAGTCAGAGTCTAGGTGGCAAATTGAGCTATTGCAGGGAACCAGGCTGGAAATATAGACTGAATACAAACCATGGGGGGCTTCTATGTTCATTCAGTTGACACATACACTTACTGGGCATGAGAAGCCACTATTTTCCATGCAGAGGGTATGATGGCAAACTAGAAAAAAAACCTCTTGTATTTATGGGCCTTAAGTTCTGGTGGGGAAGATGAAGTCAAAAACAAGTAACACACAAAAAAATATCAGATATGAAAAATGCTAACAACAAAAGGGAGTATGTGATAGAGTGTGGGGACTACTCTTTTACATTAGATATCAGAGAAAGTTTCTCTGAGAATGTTACTCTTTAGTTGAGAACTGAATGAAATAAAGAACCAGCCACACAAAAACCAGGGAGAAGATCATTCCAGGCAAGAAAAATAGCAGGTTCAGAGACTTTAAGGTGGGAACCAGCTTCTGCTAGAATCATGGAAAGAAGGCAAAATTGATTGGAAAATACTGAGTACAGAGGAGAGTGGTGTAAGATGAGTTCTGTCAGTGTCTCATCCTAGAAAGGCCCTGGGACGAATTTTGGATTTTATTTTCAGTAACGATGAGAAACTGTTAGGAATGTTAGGTAGAAAGACATGAGCGACTGGAAAAGGGGAAGATAAGGCTTAAAGATGAAGCTGCCCTAATAAGGTTCAAAGAAAAAGCCACCCAAACTCTGCTCAGGGAGGTGGTCTCATGTGGGGACAACAAAGGCTTTGCAGGGAGAGAACTTCCTCCTCAACCAGACCCCAGTGTACAGAACTAAGAACTGCCCTAATCACACCTTAGCATGGGAAAAAGACAGGCTCATTTTGAGGACTGACTACATAGAAAGATCTGTAAATCAAATAATTCCCACCTTGTCAATCAAATAGATTCCTCCAAACCAGAATGCAATATATAAGCTTTTGTCTACCTTGTCTCTGGCCCACTTCTCACTTGTAGTGTATTAAAATAAAAGTTTCACTCTGCTTTGCTATTGTTTCTCTCTTTCAATTCTTTGTTATTGCAGGAACAAGGACCAAGGAGAACAAACTTAACCCATAGCAAAACTATTGAGCATTTTAAGTAAGGAGTGCATGAGGTGGCTTGCATTTCACAAAGGAGTAGAGGGCCTGTCGTATAATGAGTTATAAGACATATATATTTGGTGATTTTCTCATATATTTGGTCTTCAGCCACAGTTCCTGAAAAAAGCTTCAGAGCCTTAAAAGTCAAATGGGTGTCTTATTATGTTAATGGAGAGTCTTTTGGATGCCACCCAAGGGACAGGGGCTGATTGTGGGGGAACAACAATGTGATCAGAGGGCTGGAACTCTCAGCCTCTAGCCCCCAACCTCTGGGAAGCGAAAGGGCAAGAGGTGCTGGGGTTGAATCAGATAATGGCCATGATAGTCAATCATTATTACAAAAACCCACGAGAAGAGCATTTTGTTCTCTCTTTTTCATCCTGCTACCCTGTCAGAGAGAACTCCTACCCTTGGGGAATGATGCTTTGGGAGGAGGTGATTCCCCACCCAGGGCAAGTTCTCTGTGAATTAGGTGAGACTGAATAAAGGCAAGAGCAAGATGTTGGGGGTTTTTAAAGGGGTTCATACCACATTTATTCTCACAGCAGTCACTCAGCTAAATATAAGCATATAGGTCTGGTGCTGCTCCTCCTTGCTCCCCAGCATGGGCTTAATATTTTCCTAGCACTGGGGCTCCATGGCTTCCCTCTGCCAGCAGCCATTGTCTCCTAGCTCTCCCTCTGGGCTCCCATTCCCAGCTCCCCAATCTCCTTGCTCTCACACTCACACCACTCTCCCTATTTTCACCACTCTCTCCATTTCCCCACTCCTAACACCAGGAGGAACTCTGTGGGCAGGTCTCTGGTGACTGGTGGATGCCTGACCAATTATGTACCAGGAACTGAGGAGCAGAAGAGAGGATGGGTGCTTCCTCTCCTCCCCTCCCCTGGGCTGGTACTCCTGTGAGTGACCAGCTGCTCTGTCCCCAGTAAACATTCCATAGGTGTGCAAACAGGTTTTTGTATATATACATAATAGGCACTATTAAGGCCAGGTGGGAATTGCGGTCAGAAATTTCCATTTTCTCAACAAAGAAACAGAATGCTTCTATGTGTCACTAAGCCAGGCCCCCAAGCTCCCTGAGGATAGAAGCTCCTTTATTTGTGACCTTGCCCTATGTATCTCTTCATCTGGCTAATAATTTGTATCCTTTATTAAACTGGTAAACATAAGTGTTCTCCTGAGTTCTGTGAGCTGCTCTAGCAAATTAATCAAACCTAAGAAGGAGGTCATTGGAACTTTGGATCTGTAGCCAGTTGTTCAGAACCATAGTTAATACCCTGGGGCTTGATACTGGTGTCTGGAGTCAGGGTTGTAGGGCAGTCTTGTAGGACAGAGCCCTTAACCTGGGTAGTCTGGTTCTGTTTCCAGGCAGATAGTGTCAGAATTGAGTTGAATTCTCTGACATCCTGCTGGTGTTGGAGAATTGCTTGGTGTATGTGGGAAGACCCTCTCCCCCCACCCCACACACCCATTGGAATTGGATCTGGGAACTTGAAAGGAGAGCCCCATCAGGAAGCTATTGTTTTATCCCAGGAGAGACATGATAGTGATAGGGATGATAGGAATACTGATGACAAGAATGGTAGATTTGCGCTACCCTGTATTTCAAGATAGAACAAAAAAAGGATTTTCTAATGTGCTTGATTTATGGGGAGGGAATGATTACAGTAAGGAATGTCTCCTAGGTTTTTTCCTGAGCAGTGTGGATGGTGCTACCAACTTACTGAAGTGGAGAAAACTGAGGGGAAAATAAGGCAAATCAAATGTTCTGTTAGGGAATGCTAAGATTGAGATGCTATTTGATGTCCATATGGAAATGCCAACTAGATAATTGGCTATAACAGTCTGGGATTTAGGAAAGAAGTAGGGTTGGTGATGAAGAATATGAGTATCTTAGAAACAGTCATGATACTGAAAGCCTTAGGACTAGATAAAATAATCTGCAGTTAGAAAAGAGAAGGCACCTGAGGAATAAGCCCCAAGGGGAAGATAGTTTGGCTGCAGTGAAATAAAGATCCCTTTTTCTAGAAGGGAATGACGTCTTTCTGATTTAGGCATAATTGAAGGAAGCATGTGAATTGGCTTCACAGTTGGTGAGATTGAGTTTGTGAATAGACAATGCTGGATGGTCTTATGTTTGGGCTTTTCAACTGAGGAAATTAGGAAAGTTGCTCTATGGCTTAGATCCAGAGAGATGCTTTTTTTCCAGCTACAGAGTTCAATTCTTGTCAGCCAGTATCATATTAGGTTGTTTCTCTCCTTCCTTTCAATACCTTCTTCAGGGTGAAACCCCCTCTTTCTGGTCCTTGACCTTTGGCCTTACAGCCTTGACAGCTCTCCCCAGTCTGCCATGTTTCAAGGTCTGCATGGGCTTTTGCTGTACCTGTGATAGGGAAGTTATACAGATCAAATTCACCCAACTTCATCCTTATGGTAGTTCTTTCTCTCCATTCCAAGCATCTCTCCTGTCAGTTTTCCTCTTATCTTCTCATTTAAAACTTTTGAGGTTCCTACTACTAACAGAAAAATTCTCGACTCTTCATGGTGGATTTTCAGATCCTCCACCAACTGGCTCAATTTGTCCTTTCAGTTTTGACTCTACTCTCACTTTTTAGTGTTCTATGTTTGTACCTTTTACTTCATTGAACACTCCTGGACTTTTCCATGTTTTATTCATGCTCTTCCCTCTGCCTAGAATACCTAAATCCCTCCTACCCTTCACTACTCAGCTGACATGCTGAGAGCCTCATGAACTCTGAGAAGCTGCCAGGTTTTGAGATGTCTTAACTTTGGGTTCATTCTCTATCCCCTAGTTTAATTTTCCTGGGGAGGGCCTAAGTTTTGGAGAACATTTGTAAGACCCACTGTACCAGTGAATATTTATGCCATTTGGATAGCAGGCAACATAGGGACATCCCCATCAAGCTTAAAGCCCAGGACAAACCATGGTCCCTACTTCCCCAGGGTGGACCTTGCTTAGATACTTTCCTCTATGAAAGTCTTTCTCAATCCTTCCAGGCAGTCACTTTCTTCTTGGTCCCATGACAGCAATTTTCTTGTATATATGACATGTTGCCATGTTTTTTGGTTGTTTGCTTACATGTATTTATTTTTATATTATAATATCCTTGAGGAAAGAGGTTGTTGTTATGGATTTTTACATCTTTCCTGTTGTGATCTGATGGCTCTCGACATCCATTCTTATCTCTGTTTATATTTACTAGACTCCCTTCTATGTTTATGGATGTGAATTATGTTTTCCAATTAGATGTGTTCACATGATATTTGGAAGGTATAGTGATTTTGCTATGTCTTGGCAAACAAGGTTATGGAGACATGGATGTTGACAGGCAGTTTGGGCAGCAAGGCTGGCAGCTTCTGGATCCTAGCTTTCTGACTCTTGGGTTGCAGCTCTAGTGATATCTTAAACTCAGTAGTTCCAGAGGTTGTTTGCTAGTTTCCAATAACTCAATTCATAATTCTAGGCAGTAAATCCCTTCTGCTTAAAATACCTTAAAAGGTTGCTGTTTCATTTGTTGAGCCGTGACTGAATAAGGGTCATAGTCTTTCCTTTCTGTTACTGTGTACCAGATGGTAGACGCCCAATAAATGTTCAGTTGAATTCTTTCTGAAGCCAGAACTAATTTCCTCCATCTACCCACGTATTCAACAGTTAATGAGTGCCACTAGACATCAGTGGCTATAATAACTGCTGAGCTGTACAAGGTTGAGTAAATATGGCTTATTCCCAGTTTGGTAGGGAGAGATACTCACAGTAGAGTATGTGGCAAATGATATAACAGAAATGACTAGGAACTTAGAGGTAAGAGTGCTTGTAGTATCCAGGAAGGCTGTCTAGAACATATGATGTTTTAGTTGGGATACAGAGGATGCCTAGGTTTTTGCCAGGATGTGGGGTGGTATGTTCAAAGATTTCAATTAATGAAAGACCATGGTAACCAAGAAAATGCCAAGTCCTTGGCATGGCTGGAGCACTGGATACTCCTGGAAGAGGCCTTTCACCAGATTAGGCTAGGTAGATCATCTATGTCAGATGATGAAGGGCCTATGTGCCATGCTAAGGAGTGTGAACTTTATTCTAACATCACTGGGAGCCACTGAAGAGAAGGGAGATTAAAGGCAGTGGAACTGGAGAATTGGGGAGAGATTTAAGAGGTATGGAGGATATAGAGTTTAGAAGACTTAGTAAACATTTGAATGTGGAAGTGAATGTGGTGGAAGGATCAAATTTGACTCCTCTGTGGGGAAGGAGATAAAAATGATATTTAGATAAGTTCTTTTTGATTTCTTGTTGTTTGTTTCACATTGATTCTGATTTTTTTTCAGTGCTCAGGAACTCAAAAGAACAAAGAGATCTTAGAACTCAAGAAATAAGGTCTTTTTCTTGGAAAATGGCCCACAAGGGAAGATAACACAGCCCATAGTGAAAAATGAAGAGAGTCATCAACATCCTTGCTCACCAATCATTTATTGGGTATTTTAATACAATTCCATACATTTTCTTTGAGAGGTTTTCAGGCTCCAGGAGCTATAGATCAATAGCTGTGGCTCATTATAATCTGAAAATAGATGTCATGCTTTCTCCATATTTTATGTGATCAGAAACCAGAAAGGTATGGAGCTGGAATTAGCTATCTGATCAGCTCTAGTGAAAGGAGCTCACTGGACAGTCCCTCTGGTGAGGGGTAGGAGACTGGGAGCAGAAGCTGTTGTGGATATCAGAGATGCCCTCTGCAGTCTCTGGCTCTCCTAGTAGCCTCTCACTATGTTTTATTTGAGTGTGGACTATGAGGCTTGGAATTCTTGATGTTTCATCCACAGGTGCCAAAGCTCACCAAAGCCCAGGGTCGCTTCTCTTCAAGCTGTAATGTATATCTTCATAACTCCTTACCTGTTTCTGAACTTTGGGGCAAAACTTCTACTTTCAATGATCCAATCATGTCTCATCTACATGAAAGACAAACCAGGAAATGATTTAAATCCCCAAATTAATAAAAATTGGGATCTGATTATGTCACCCAATTTACTACTCAAATTTCACCTAAACAAAACACCCTAGAACTGCGGCTCAAAGAACTGAAATGGCCTAAAAAGTGAATACAAGTCCTCAAAAGCATCCCTGCACATAGATAAGAGTCAAGGAGGGAAGGAAGCCATGTGTTTTCCCCTCTTGAACAGAAATAAGGACAAACTTGACACACAGATTTCTTGTTCAGCTTTGTATTTCTTCTGCACTGGTGTGTGCATGGCCTAGTGCCAATGGTTGGTTCTCTGCTCTTGTACATAGTCATAGAGGGGGGTGAGAGCAATGGCTGCACTGCCAGGGTGACTTTCACCTTGTTCTCTTCTTTGGGGCCTCCTGTCAATCTGGGCTGGGTTGAAGGCCGGCGCGCTGTGTCTCCCCTGGGAGCCCCGGCTCTGGCCATGTTCATTTAGGTGGGATTTTTCTCTGTTAACACAGCCTTGCTGGGCCCTGTGGGATCGTTGGTCCTGGTGCCCTGGATACCTTTCTTTCTCCTCATGGGTTGGCTTATCCCGTTGTTGCTGAGAGCTTTGATCTTCCGCATTGGCTTGTCTGCCCCTTGGCTGACGTCTCTGCTCCTCCTCATGGGTTTCCTTGCCCCATGTCTCACATGAAGCTTCCTGACCCTCGTGGCTGTGAGTGCCCCTGTTTTGGTGGTGGCCCTGTTCTTCCTCTGCGTGGTGGCTGCAGCCCTCATCACAGTTCTGCCCCGTTTGGGCCTGTCTGTTACCCTGCACACTACTGCTCAGCTGCCAGTCACTCCCTTTGTGACATACAGACCTTTCATGCTGGATCTGTGCCACAAGTTTATGTTGCTGAGATTGGTCATCTTCATCAGATTCCCACACCTGGGTGCTACTCTGCTGCCCTTCTCTAGAGTGGAGTCTCTGTCTCTGATTTCGGTTCCATTCCTGTCCTTGAGTCTCTTGTCTTGGTCTCCTTGAAATTCTTGCTTGCTGAATATATGAATCTCTGCATGTTTCCTCACTCCCTTGGAAGTACCTACTTTGCCTAGTTTCCCCAGTCTCTGACTGAGAGTTCAGGCCTTGTCTGTCTGTCTGACCAAAATGATTACTCTGGCCATGTCTGTCTGTCTGACCAAAATGATTACTCTGGCCTTGTCTGTCTGTCTGATCATAGTGGGAACTCTGAGCCTGTCTGTCTGTCTGACCATAGTGGGAACTCTGGCCCTGTCTGTCTGTCTGACCATAGTGGGAATTCTGACCCTGTCTGTCTGTCTGACCATAGTGGGAACTCTGGCCTCGTTTGTCTGTCTGATCATAGTGGGAACTCTGGCCTTGTCTGTCTGTCTGACCATAGTGGGAACTCTGGCCTTGTCTGTCTGTCTGATCATAGTGGGAACTCTGGCTCTGTCTGTCTGTCTGACCATAGTGGGAACTCTGACCTTGTCTGTCTGTCTCACCAGAGTGGGAACTCTGGCCTTGTCTGTCTGTCTCACCAGAGTGGGAATTCTGGCCTTGTCTGTCTGTCTGACCATAGTGGGAACTCTGGCCTCGTTTGTCTGTCTGATCATAGTGGGAACTCTGACCTTGTCTGTCTGTCTGATCATAGTGGGAACTCTGACCTTGTCTGTCTGTCTGATCATAGTGGGAACTCTGGCTCTGTCTGTCTGTCTGACCATAGTGGGAACTCTGACCTTGTCTGTCTGTCTCACCAGAGTGGGAATTCTGGCCTTGTCTGTCTGTCTCAGCAGAGTGGGAACTCTGGCCTTGTCTGTCTGTCTCACCAGAGTGGGAACTCTGGCCTTGTCTGTCTGTCTCACCAGAGTGGGAATTCTGGCCCTGTCTGTCTGTCTGATCATAGTGGGAACTCTGGCCCTGTCTGTCTGTCTGGTCATAGTGGGAACATTGGCGTCGTCTGTCTGTCTGACCAAAATGATTACTCTGACCTCGCCTGTCTGTCTGACCATAGTGGGAGCTCTGGCCTTGTCTCTCTGTCTGGCCATATTGGGAATCCAATTCTTGCCTATCTCTCTGACTCGATTCCAGGCCCAGCCTCCCAGACTGTCCAAAATAAGAGCCTGATTCCTGTTGGTTTATCTGGGTAGAGCAAGACTTTTCTCCATGTCTTCCTAACTGGCTACCACTTTCTTGTTGTCCAAACCTTGCAGACTGGCTATAATGAGAATCCTGAACTTGTTTCTCACAGTGATTTAAGGCAAAGGTATGTCCTTGTCTTTTAGGATGGCCACTGCTACATTTATGACTCAGTCTTTGACCAGAACTGGAGCCCCTATCTTGTCTCTCAGACTGATCCTGGTGGACATCCTGGTGTTGCCTCTCAGACTGACTACAGGGGGAGTCCTGCCTCTGCCTGTGTTGTCTGCCTGTATTTCCTGGAAACCTATGGTCTAGTATTTCCTCCTGTTCCCTTTCTTGCTGGGAGGTTCTGTCTCCACATGTCTCATTATCCATCTTATGATAGCAGGCTTGGGCCAATTGGAACACCAACAAGAGATATTCATGAAAATCAGCATGCCCATTTCTGTCTCTATCCAAGAGGCTGATAATGATTTCCACTGTCTCTGGATCATTTGGTCTCTGTGAGAAGATAAAACAAAGAGCAAAATCAGAAGTTCTGCTGTGACTTAGACTAAGATGTGTGCTAATGTCCATGCCCCGTCCATTTGTTCTGGTGAAAACCATTAGTATGAAGTGGCTTAGGCTTGGTTCTAGTCTTTGATCAGCTGGTTCTCAGAACCTCATCTCTTGCTAGACCAATGGGAGCATGACCATAGGGAGCAGGTATACTCTGCTCCATTAATAATTAATTTGGGACATTTGAGGAAGCTGTTGCATCCCATCACATGTTATATTGCAATTATTTGTTTATCTACTTCTTTCCAACTACATTGTGAGATCCAGGAGGGAGGAGAAAACTTGTTTAATTCATGTTCATATTCCCAGTGCCTAGGATGGTGCTGGTATGGAGTAGGTGCTCAACAACTCCTTATTGAATGAATGAATGAATGGGAAGACGTGTGTTCTTTATTGAATGAATGAATGAATGAATGAATGGGAAGATGTGTGGACACACTAAAATATGAATCTAGACTTTCTTCTGAGAATGATTTACAGTTTGAAGTTGTACTCCTTTCTCTTCATGTTCAGATACAAGGAGGTATGTGTTGTGTGTTTGTGTCTATGTCTATGTCTGAGCATGCCTGTGCACACATGTATGTGTGCTGAGAGAGAACTACTAAGGAGCTGCCCAAAATTCTTTTCGTTACAGGATGGCGCATGACCAAACAAAACAAAAAACATCAAGCCCTGGATGCAAGTGTCGGAGTCACATTGATTCCATGGGGCCCAGAGTCTGTGTATCTTACCCGGAGGATATCTCCAAACTCAGCCAAAAGCAGCTGCTTCAACTCCTTCTTACATAGTGAGGTACAGTCCCCATCCTGTTTAGCATATTTCTCAAACACCTCAATCACAGTGAATATGCTGTTCAGGAGTTGAGCCATTTTGGCCAAGATAGGTGAACCTTAAAGAAGAAACAAGATTTTGTCTATGTTTAGAATGAAGACCAGGAGATAGTATTTCCAGAGGGAAAGGGTCCTTCTTAGTCAGGGGCCATTTCTTATGAAGGTTAAGAAATGACAGAGCCTCTTCCTAGCCATAATCCCCATTCCCTTTGACCTTAGTCAGGCTCCAAATATGTGCTACAGTGGGATTGGGTATGAACTATGGGTCACCTGCTAGAAAAAGCAGAGATTTCCAAATACATGGCAGGTGTTCTATAAGCCTCATCCTCTTCTTGAGGTGGAATTTGCTTGATTCAAGCTCTCATATTAGACCAAATAGGAAGGGAGATCAGGAAGCCCACAGAGTCAGGGCCAGCAGACAGGATAATAAGGCATAATTTTCCACCAGTGATGAACATACTGAATGGGGCAAAGCGACCCCATGTAACAGGACTCACTCTTCCTATGGGCCTTGCTCAAGTGGGGAAGAAGGCTAGAGGTCTCTTGCTGTGGGCCAATGAAAGCTTTCTGGGAGGCTAAATTCTAGCAAGTGTTTCTGGCCTGGATGGTCATTTTGGAATATGCTTATAAAGTAGAATCAATTAATTCAAAAACTGTTAAAGGTAAAAATAGCAAGCCAAATTAACTGCATTGATAATAGGAAGTATATACAATCAGGTAGGTTCACACTGGCCATGTTGGGAGGCTGGAGTCTTTTGGGATTTATACCTCAATGGTATTTCTCCTTGTGGTGTGATAATTCCAGTTACTGGGTTTATAAACCTCCAAGAAGCCCCAACTGCAAAACACATTGAATTTCCAAAAGTGTGCAATGATGCCTAAAAGGGTAAGTGGTAAATAGTGAATTGCATAGGACAAGCTGAGTCCCTTGTGGCAATTCATTGCAATAAGAGTTGAATATTATTGTGGCCTTATGGTCTAGGGCCTTGGCCCTGATGAACTCTAAATTCTTGCATCTTGACTAACTTGCACAAAGGTAAGTGATCTACTGTGGATCTACTAGAGACTAAGCTATCCACCAATAGTTCTGGCCCTCAGTTTTGGGACACCTAGGACACACTGAAACAAAAGCATGTACTTTTTACAGGCTTAGAAGTAAGCTACCCCAGCTATCATCATATTCTGTGATAGAGCCAAGAAAGGAAAGCAGGAGGGTGCCCACAGCTATCACTCACAGGGAGTAGTCTTAGACCTCCCCAGCCCCAGCACATCATAGCTGCCAACAAGAGCCTCATAGATACTGCCATTGCTCCCCCATGCCTGTCTTACCTGCTTAAGGAAGAAGGAGCAGAAAATCAGAAGCCGGAGAGGATACTGGAGACCTGAAAACCCATCCTACTTATAAGGGTTTTAATTGTCCTACTAGACAATCCCAGGAGCCACCCATTCTGTGGAGGAATCTGAATCACTCTGGGTGCAGCCCAGCTCAGCCCAGCTTGACCTCTCCCTCTGCAGACCATTGGTTTATTTACTTCCCCCACTTACTCATGAACCTGTTTGTCATTAGAGTAGGTGACACTGTTCAAGACCCAGCCCCACTTAATTAGGGGAGTGTGTATATGCATGTATACTGTGGGGGTCCCAGAAGACAGAGGTATAGGCTGAGTTCATCCTTAATATGTGTCACCAAGGCTAATGGAAGACACATCATACCAAAGAAGGATATCAATATGGAAACTGTACAAAAATCTGTCAAAGTAGGGATTAGAGATTCTAGGTATATAGTCAGAATATATAGTTCCTGTAAGAGGTTTGTTTTAGATTGCTTTGCTTCTGTAGGTAGATATGTGTATTTTAATCTATTGACCTATTTTAAATTTTTTCTTTTTCATTTAACAGCTATGCAGGCTGGGGGAAAGTGGATGCATGACAAAATCTGGGAGGGAGGGAGGGGTGTGACTTTGGTGGAGATGCCAGCATTTGACCCTTTTAAGGTCTTACTGAAAAGTTAGAGTTGAGGGACAATGTGGAAGCTTTTTCTATCTGTGAATAGAGATGCTATCAGAGACCTGGGCCTCCATTCATTCCCCATCTCTTCTCCCATGTTATACCAGCAGTGTCTTTAGCATAAGAGATGCTCAGTAATTATTTGTGGAGTAAGTGAATTATTGAATTATGGAAGCATTTGAGAATCCTGTGTAAAGTGCCAAGAATTCTAGATTTACCTTTGCTTTCTTCTTCTGTCTCACATTGAGAGCCCTGGTTGGACTTTTTCCTATGTATCTATATGACAATCAATTGTTAGTGATGATACTTGCTATTATTGACTATTATTATTTACATTTGATATTATGTGTTCAGGATTCTGCAACGGAATCACAAAATGCAGAGAGTTTAGTCCAGTTGGAATAAGGAAGCTTCACATAGAAAAATATCTTGAACACCAAGAGCGGGACATGAGAAGTGCTAAATGTCAGAAAACCTGGGTACATGTGGAGTCTTCAAGGGCTAGGCTTAGGCTTCCCTTCAAAGGTGGGATTTGTGTTGGTCCTCAAAGAAGTCAAATGGGCAAAAAAGAAGCAGAGAAATCATGGTGTGGAGAAGGGAAAGATCAAAGGTACAAAGGTGAGAATTCATAGGGTGTGTTTGGATTGCAGGAAGTTGGTCAACCTGGCTAAAGCAGAGAGTATACAGAAGGATAGAATTAGAGAATTTTAGAGCTCAAAAGGAAATCGAGTTTTAGCCTCTTAATTTTTCAGATGAGGAAACTAAGTTCCATGTAGACTGAGTGTCTTGCCAAAGAACCCAAAGGGCCAGGTCTAGGATTCTTGTTTCCTGATTCCAATTCAACTTGCTTTCTCATACATTCTCTGAGGCAGATTTGGTGCTTGCTTTATGGTTTATTTTAATGAGAAGTGGGAATCAGGGAACATTTTGGTTAGGGGAAATCACACACATCAAAGAATTATTTGTGGGAAGATTTTAATCTGACTGGTAAGGTTGCCAGTTGTCTCAGTTTGTCTGGGACTAAGGGGTTTCCCAGCATATGAGACTTCCAGGGCTAAAATGGGGAGAGTTTTGGGCAACCTGGGACAAGTTGGCCACCCTAGACTGTGCTGTATAGAATGAATTGGAAAGAATAATATCTGGGCAGAGAGGTCATTTAGGAGTCTATTGTATGGCCCCTGTGGGAAGTGATAAAAACAAACAGGGTGCAGCAGTTTTCAAAATTGTAGGAAAGTAGCTTGATGATAGAAGGAAAGAAAGGATGGGATTTGATGACACATTTAGATGAAGGACTGGGAAGGTGGGGAAGTCAAGACAGACTCCAAGGCTTCAAGCCTAGATAACTAGGACTGTGGTATACTGAAGAAAAGTGACTTTGAAGAGGGCCTAATGAGGTCTAAGATTGAGCACCCCTACCAGCATTCTACCGGGTTTCTGCCTTTTGGAGTCTTGTCATCCTCCTTCCCACTTGTACCCTTGGCTGTTGTGGGTTTCCTAGTGCTGGTCAGGACTTGCTGAAGTTGTAAGAATAGAAATAGGTTAAATGTAAGAATAGAAATAAGTTAGCATAAGAGTAGCCATCTTAAAGGCCTAAAAGCCATTTCCTGAGTGTGTGTGAACTGGAACTGGGTAAGGCCGAGAAAAACAAGATAATCAATCATGAACACCGGAATAAGGCAGCGGTGACCCTTGGTCAGCTAACCTTGGTCAGTTAATCCTACATACCAAGCTTATTGTGCAGAACCTCCCTGACAATTGAAGAATAGTCTTATCTTGCTCTTGCCTAACCCCAGGATGTATATCTTGCAAGAATAATGTATAGCTGTGGAAAATTACTATGAGTTAAGTGCTTTGAAAATGCTATATAAACCCTTGGCTCTGAGTGCTCGGGGTCCTTGTTGAAACCCACTGCGCCGGGCAGACACTTGGACCCCAGCTAGCTGGAATAACAATAAACCTCTTGCTTGTTGCATCGATCTGCCATGGCCTTCGTCTCCTCACTGGGGCGGGGGGGGGGGAGTGCAGACCAGAATAAGGCCGTTGGGTCTTACAAAGTCTGTTTTTAAATCCTGAGATCTGGGTCATACTAAGATTCTCTTTCTGCTTTTGTATCTTGACTTCTGAACACTATTGTTACGTCTCTTCTTAACCTGCAAGAACCAAAAACCAAGAGAAGGTTTGGTGACCCCAATGGCAAGCAAGAGTGGGGTGGGTAGTGGGTCAAGACAACAGCTATTATGATAGACAGCAGCCAAGCTGTGGCTCCCAAGATGTTGACATCATCCAGGGCTCCCTAGCAACTGTTTATTTTGGTTAGATGGGCAGTTCTCTGCCTGATGCTGCAGTGGTGAGAGAGATTATGTTCTTAATAGTAGGGTCTGCCATAATGTGTATTCATTCAACATTTAGTAAATTCTATAATGTGAGCAGAGAACTGTGTAATGTATTGTTCAGTCAATGAGTTAATCAAGGGGGATTTTTGAGCATTTGGAGGTCCTTTTGTAGGCACTGAGATAAAAACACAGCCATTGTCCTTAAGGGACTTTCAATCTCACTGGGAGGTCTCCTTCTCAGCATTCAAATTGCTACTGTCATTGATAGGATATTGAAAGAGGTTGACTGGAGGGAAGAAGGGGAAGATGTAAGGGTTAGAAATAACATGTATTTGAAGGAAATCATGGGACAAAATTACTGGGTAATTTTGGGCATAGCACTTAACCTCTTGGTCTTGAGTTTCTTCATCTGTAGAAGGAGAGTGTTGGATTGATCTCTAAACTTTTTTTTGGCATTTTATAAGATTCTGTGATTCCAATTTTAGGTTTCGCAAGGGCACTACAAGGTAACATTTTTACTTCGCTCTATTCATGACTTTGATAAAGGCCTCAGAATTCCGTGCTTCTCCATTTTTCTCTGCGGAAAATAAGAGGGCAATTATGGGTGTTCTGTTACTTAGTTGGTATTTGTAATTGCCTAAGGACCCCGTGTTTTTTTCAAGTGTGTTTTGCTGCTCCTGTGGGAATGTGGTCTCAAAAGTCAAGGTGTTCTTAAGCTATATTGAGGTCTTACTGTGTGCCAGGCTTTATGTATGTATGTTTTCTTAGCTCCTACAACCCTATAAAACAGGGAATATTATGGTAATTTTTCAAACAAGGAAACTGAAGTTCAGAAAGGTGTAAAGAACTTGCTCAAGTCACTCAGCTTGCAGCAGCTGATCTGGGGATTGAACTCATATGTTCCTAATTTCAAAGCCCTTGTTGACAACCTCTGTGTTTTTATGTCTCTTTGGAATAGAACTGGTGCACAGTGAGAGAAATAGCTTTTCCACAAATGCTAAGGTAAGAATAAACCAACTTCCTAATGTCATGCTATGAAGGAACCAAACATTGAAATGAGAACCTTCTGGTGCTTAACCAGTCAAATACTTACTGTTTACAGTGCTTTTCCCTTGCCTAAATGGTTCTAACACTGAAGGAGCTTGTAATTTATTTGAGGAGACAAGACAGATGCTTATGCTTTATTTAAAAAAAAAAACCTACATAGAAAAGTAACCTTCTATCTTTACAATGGAAAGAATGAGATAGAAGAAGTTCCACTGGCTGCCCATTTCCTTTCCTTCTTGGCCTTATTGCCAGCCTTTTCTGTCCATTTCCAATGGGGTGCAGATGTGCCCAGTGGGTGTGACAGGTACTGTTTTGAGCTAATGGAGTTTCCAGGGAGTCTCCTTGCATATTTCGACGAAATCATTAAGGATAATTATCACAGAACTCTTAGACTTCCTTTTTCCTTCTGTTGAGATGTTGGGTGCCTTTTTAGTGAGATGAAATCTACAGGTCTCAGAGGATGGCTATTTGTATTACAAGGGAGGGCGCTTTGTAATCCTGGGGCAGGCTCTCCATTACTGCTTAGCTTTTTGGCCTTGAGCAGATAGATAAACTGCAGATGGGGCAAATGAACAATATCCCCTGGAGGGAAATGTAACTAATTAAGAGACATAAGACTCTGAGATTTCTTGTTATTAAAAGGTAATTTATTATCATCTGAATAAATAAGTTTTCATTTTAAAATCTTTCCTCGCAGATGAATTATCCTGCTGTATTATAGGCCATTTCCCTATAAATGAGAGTCAGTGGTTTTTGAAGGTAACAAAAGTTTCAGCAATATTTTAAACTTGTCATAAAAGTGTTCTGAGCCAAAAGAAGAAGCCCTAGGGTTCTTTGGGGTCTAATGCACAGGATTTAGTCAGGGACTGTGCTCCCCATAGCCAGTTTGTAGCCCAGCCTTTTCTACTATAGGCTTTTGTTTTCAATACAGGATCCTCAGTGTCTCAGGCATATTTTCCCCAATGAAATGAGCTAGAAAGTATCAGAAGTTATTGCTGAGCACACGCCATGGAATTTTAGGTAATTCCTAGAACACAGTGGCTAATGCTGCAGACCAAAATAGATGTCCTCAAAGTGGACCACATGTAGCTGAATTCGGATCATTTAAGTCAGGTTCCTGAGGGTTTTGTTGTTAATAAAAGAGCTTTATTGAGACATAATTCACGTAACATCCAATTCACCCATTTAAAGTATATAATTCAGTGTTTTTCAGTACTGTGCAACCATCACTAAAATACAGTCTTAGAATGTTTTTGTGCCCTTCGTGCAAGAGAAACCCTGTGCCCATTAGCAGTCATTACCTGTTCTGCCCTTGTCTGTTCAATGACAATTACTTATCAACTTTCTGTCTCTACAGATTTGCCTATTCTGGAAATTTCATATAAGTGCAATCATACAATATGTGGCCTTTTCTGCCTGACTTCTTACACTTAGCATAATGTTTTCAAGGCTCATGCATGTTGAAACATGTGTCAGTACTTCATTTCTTTTTAGGCTGAATAATATCCCATTGTATGGATAGAGCACATTTTGTTTATTCATCATTTGCTGAGAGGCATTTGGGTTGTTTCCACCTATTGACTATTATGAACAATGCCGCTGTGAACATTGATGTATAAGTTTTTGTTTAAGAGAAAGGCAATGCACCTAAGATTGGAGTTGCTGGGTAATTTGATGACTGTTTAACTTTCTGAGGAACTGTCAATCTTTTTGAGGTTTTTTTTTTGGTATCATTAATCTACAACTCCATGATGAACATTATGTTTACTAGACTCCCCCCTTCACCAAGTCCCCCCCATATACCCCATTAGTTACTGTTCATCAGTGTAGTAAGATGCTGTAAAATCACTACTTGTCTTCTTTGTGTTGCACAACCCTCCCTGTGCCCCTCCCCCACATTATACATGCTAATCGTAATGCCCCCTTTCATTTTCCCCACCCTTCTCCCTCCTTTCCCACCCATCCTCCCCAGTTCCTTTCCCTTTGGTTAACTGTTAGTCCTTTCTTGGGTTCTGTGATTCTGCTGCTGTTTTGTTCCTTCAGTTGTTCCTTTGTTCTTATATTCCACATATGAGTGAAATCATTTGGTACTTGTCTTTCCCTGCCTGGCTTATTTCAATGAGCATAATACCCTCTAGCTCCATCCATGCTGTTGCGAATGGTAGGATTTGTTTTTTTTCTTAGGGCTGCATAATATTCCATTGTGTATATGTACCACATCTTCTTTATCCAATCATCTACTGATGGATGTTTAGGTTGCTTCCATATCTTGGAATATGTGGAAATAGTGCAGCGATAAACACAGGGGTGCATCTGTCTTTTTCAAACTGGAGTACTGCATTCTTAGGGTAAATTCCTAGAAGTGAAATTCCTGGGTCAAATGGTATTTCTATTTTGAGCATTTTGAGGAACCTCCATACTGCTTTCCATAATGGTTGAACTAATTTACATTCCCACCAGCAGTGTTGGAGGGTTCCCCTTTCTCCACAACCTCACTAACATTTGTTGTTGTTTGTCTTTTGGATGGTGGTGAACCTTACTGGTGTGAGGTGATATCTCATTGTGGTTTTAATTTGCATTTCTCTGATGACTAGCAATGTGGAGCATCTTTACATGTGCCTGTTGGCCATCTGAATTTATTGTTTTGAGAAGTGTCTGTTCAGATCCTCTGCCCATTTTTTAATTGGATTATTTGCTTTTTGTTAGTTGAGGTGCATGAGCTCTTTATATATTTTGGATGTCAACCCTTTATTGGATCTGTCATTTATGAATATATTCGCCCATACTGTAGGATGCCTTTTTATTCTATTGATGGTGTCCTTTGCTGCACAGAAGCTTTTAAGCTTGATATAGTCACACTTGTTCATTTTTGCTTTGGTTTCCCTTGCCCAGGGAGATATGTTCATGAAGAAGTCACTCATGTTTATGTCCAAGAGATTTTTGCCTATGTTTTTTTCTAAGAGTTTTATGGTTTCATAACTCACATTCAGGTCTTTTATCCATTTCGAATTTACTTTTGTGTATGAGGTTAGACAATGATCCAGTTTCATACTCTTACATGTAGCTGTCCAGTTTTGCCAACACCAGCTGTTGAAGAGGCTGTCATTTCCCCATTGTATGTCCATGGCTCCTTTATCATATATTAATTGGCCATATATGTTTGGGTTAATGTCTGGAGACTCTATTCTGTTCCACTGGTCTATGGGTCTGTTCTTGTACCAGTACCAAATTGTCTTGATTACTGTGGCTTTGTAGTAGAGCTTGAAGTTGGGGAACGAGATCCCTCCCACTTTATTCTTCCTTCTCAGTATTGCTTTGGCTATTCGGGGTCTTTGGGGATTCCATATGAATTTTTGAACTATTTGTTCCAGTTCATCAAAGAATGCTGTTGGTAATTTGATAGGGATTACATTAAATCTGTAGATTGCTTTGGGCAGGATGGCCATTTTGACAATATTAATTCTTCCTAGTCAAGAGCATGGGATGAGTTTCCATTTGTTAGTGTCCTCTTTAATTTCTCTTAAGAATGTCTTGTAGTTTTCAGGGTATCAGTCTTTCACTTCCTTGGTTAGGTTTATTCCTAGGTATTTTTTTTTGATGCCATTGTGAATGGAATTGTTTTCCTGGTTTCTCTTTCTATTAGTTCATTGTTAGTGTGATAAAGCCTCATATTTCTGTGTATTAATTTTGTATCCTGTAACTTTGCTGGATTCTAATATTAGTTCTAGAAGTTTTGGAGTGGAGTCTTTAAGAATTTTTATGTATTATATCATGTCATCTGCAAATAGTGAGAGTTTAACTTCTTTACCAATCTGGATTCCTTGTATTTCTTTGTTTTGTCTAATTGCCGTGGCTAGGACCTCCAGTACTATGTTGAATAACAGTGGGGAGAGTGGGCATCCTTGCCTGTTAGTTTTTCATATATGGCCTTTATTATGTTGAGGTACTTGCCCTCTATACCCATTTTATTTAGAGTTTTTATCATGAATGGATGTTGAATTTTGTCGAATGTTTTTTCAGCATCTATGGAGATGATCATGTGATTTTTGTCCTTCTTTTTGTTTATGTGGTGGATGATGTTGATGGATTTTCGAATGTTGTACCATCATTGCATCCCTGGGATGAATCCCACTTGATCATGGTGTATGATCCTTTTTATGTACTTTTGAATTTGGTTTGCTAATCTTTTGTTGAGTATTTTTGCATGTACATTCATCAGGGATATTGGTCTGTAATTTTCTTTTTTGGTGGGGTCTTTGCCTGGATTTGGTATTAGGGTGATGCTGGCTTCATAGAATGAGCCTGGAAGTATTCCCTCTTCTTCTGTTTTTTGGAAAACTTTAAGAGAATGGGTATTATGTCTTCTCTGTATGTCTGATAGAACTCCATGGTAAATTCATCTGGCCCGGGGGTTTTGCTCTTGGGTAGTTTTTTGATTACTGCATCAATTTCGTTGCTGGTAATTGGTCTGTTTAGATTTTCTGTTTCTTCCTTGGTCAGTCCTGGAAGGTTGTATTTTCTAGGAAGTTGTGCATTTCTTCTACATTTTCCAGCTTGTTAGCATATAGTTTTCTGTAGTACTCTCTAATAATTCTTTGTATTTCTATGGGATCCATCATGATTTTTTCTTTCTCATTTCTGATTCTGTTGATGGGTGTAGATTCTCTTTTTCTTTTTAAACATCTGGCTAGGGGCTTATCTATTTTGTTTATTTTCTCAAAGGACCAGCTCTTGGTTTCATTGATTTTTTTCTATATTCTATATTATATTGTTTTATGCTTCTCAATTTTATTTATTTCTTCTCTGATCTTTACTATGTCCCTCCTTCTGCTGACTTTAGGCCTCATTTGTTCTTCTTTTTCTGATTTCGATAATTGTGTCTTTAGACTATTCATTTGGGATTGTTTTTCCTTCTTTAAATGTGCCTGGATTGCTATATACTTTCCTCTTAAAACTGCTTTCGCTGCATTCCACAGAATTTGGGGCTTTGTGTTATTGTTGTCATTTGTTACCATATATTGCTTGATACGTATTTTGATTTGGTCATTGATCCATTGATTATTTAGGAGCATGTTGTTAAGCCTCCATTTGTTTATGGGTCTCTTTGCTTTCTTTGTGCAATTTATTTCTAGTTTTTTACCTTTGTGGTCTGAGAATTTGGTTGGTAGAATTTCAATCTTTTTGAATTTACTGAGGCTCTTTTTGTGGCCTAGTATGTGGTCTATTCTGCAAAATGTTCAGGGTGCACTTGAGAAGAATGTGTATCCTGTTGCTTTTGGGTGTAGAGTTCTATAGATGTTTATTAGGTCCATCTGTCCTAGTGTGTTGTTCAGTGCATCTGTGTCCTTACTTCCTTTCTGTCTGGTGGATCTGTCCTTTAGAGTGACTGGTGTGTTGAAGTCTCCTAAAATAAATGCATTTCATTCTATTTCCTCCTTTAATTCTGTTAGTATTTGTTTCACATATGTTGGTGCTCCTGTATTGGTTGCATATAATGAGGATATAATGGTTATATCCTCTTGTTGGATTGACCCCTTTATCATTATATAATGTCCTTCTTTATCTCTTGTGACTTTCTTTGTTTTGAAGTCCATTTTGTTTGATACTAGTACTGCAACACCTGCTTTTTTCTCCTTGTTCACATGAAATATATTTTTCCATCCCTTGACTTTTAGTCTGTGCATGTCTTTGGGTTTGAGGTGAGTCTCTTGTAAGCAGCATATAGATGGTTCTTGCTATTTTATCCATTCTATCTGTGTGTCTTTTGATTGGTGCATTCAGTCCATTTACATTTAGGGTGGTTATTGAAATTTATGTACTTATTGCCATTGCAGGCTTTAGGTTCGTGGTTACCAAAGGTTCAGGGTTAGCTTCTTTACTATCTTACTGTGTAGCTTAACTCACTTATTGAGCTATTATAAACACAGTCTGATGATTCTTCATTTCTTTCCCTTCTTATTCCTCCTCTTCCAATCTTTGTATGTTAGGTGTTTTTTGTTGTTGTTGTTGTTCTCTTTTGTGTTTCCTTTGACTGCTTTTGTTGGTAGTTGATTTTATTTTTTACCTTTAGTTAGTATTTGATTGTTCCACTTTCTTTCCTGTGATTTTATTTTCTCTGGTGACATCTGTTTAGCCTTAGGAGTGCTCCCATCTAGAAAAGTCCCTCTAAGATACCCTGTAGAGGTGGTTTGTTGGAGGCAAATTCCCTCAACTTTTGTTTGTCTGGGAATTGTTTAATCCCTCCTTCATATTTAAATGTTAATCATGCTGGATACAGTATCCTTGGTTCAAGGCCCTTCTGTTTCATTGCATTAAATATATCTTGCCATTCTCTTCTGGCCTGTAAGGTTTCTGTTGAGAAGTCTGATGATTGCCTGATGGGTTTTCCTTTGTAGGTGACCTTTTCTCTCTCTCTGGCTGCCTTTAATACTCTGTCTTTGTCTTTGATCTTTGCCATTTTAACTATTATGTGTCTTGGTGTTTTCCTCCTTGGGTCCCTTCTGTTGGGAGTTCTGTGTGCTTCTGTGGTCTGAGAGGCTATTTCCTCCCCCAGTTTGGGGAAGTTCTCAGCAATTATTTCTTCAAAGACACTTTGTATCCCTTTTCTCTCTTTTCTTCTTCTGGTACCCCTATAATGCAAATATTGTTCCGTTTCAATTGGTCACACATTTCTCTTAATATTCTTTCATTCCTGTTGATCCTTTTATCTCTCTCTGCATCAACTTCTCTGTATTCCTGTTCTCTGATTTTATTCCATTAATGACCTCTTGCATCTCATCCATTCTGCTTTTAAGTCCTTCCGGAGATTGTTTTATTTCTGTATTCTCCCTCCTTAGCTCTTGCATATTTCTCTGCAAGTTCATCAGCATGGGTATGACCTTTATTTTGAATTCTTTTTCAGGAAGATTGTTTAAATCTATCTCCCCAAATTCCCTCTCAAGGGAGGATCTCTGGGTTAGTCTGTTCTGTATCAAATTCTTCTGCCTTTTCATGGCAATAGAGGTAGTCATAGGCAGTTGGCACATGTGTCAGCTGGGAGAACCAAGTCCCTTTCCACCTGCTCCTGGCCTTCCTTTCCTGGGAGAATGGCGACCCCTAGCAGTTTGTGCTGGTTAGTTGTGTACAGATGGGGTCTCTGATTCTTGCCCGGCCACTGTGGTGTAAGCTCTCCGCGGTTGCTGTGGGTGTGGCCACTTTCAGGCTGCTGCTCTGCTATTGTGGGGCTGTGCCATGGGGAAATGGGCAGGATGCTGTTTATTGCCATGAGGGTCCTCAGAGCTGTCTTGTTGCCCTGGAGGTTAGTGCACCCAGACTGCCCCGGGATTTCCAGCTGCTGGGCTGAGTATGCCGGGAAGCTTCCGTCCAGCTGTGAGGCCTCTGTCCCTCTAAGATTTTCAAAAAGCACTCACTCTTCTTTTGTCCCAGGGGTGCCAGATGTGGGAACCCGCTCGCAGATTTTACTGTCCCGTTTCCCTAGTATCCTTCACATGATGCACTGTATGTCTGTGCTCCCAGTGCACATGACTAGGGCTGGGTGTTTAGCAGTCCTGGGCTCCCTCTCCCTCCCTGCTCTGACTCCTCTTCTCCTGCTGGGGAGCTGTGGTGAGGGGCGCTCATGTCCTGCCAGGCCATGGCTTGTATCTTACCCCCTTTGTGAGGTGCTGGGTTCTCCCAGGTGTAGGTGTAGCCTGCCTGTTGTCCTGTATCTTCTGGTATCTCTTTTAGGAATAGTTGTATTTGTTGTATTTTCAAGAATATATATGTTTTTGAGAGAAGATTTCCACTGTCCTACTCATGCCACCATCTTGGCTCCTCGTTCTATTTTGAGTTGTTTTTAAGAAACTTTCTGGAAAGGGATAGTTGGTTTAAAGGCCTTAACTTGAGATGCCCAGAGACTAAAACCAGCCTGGGTGGGCAGAGCAAGGGATGGATGCCACTGTGTCTCTGTGCCTCCTGGAGGTCTTGTCCATCCTTGCAACCCAGCAGCCACCAAGAACTCACAATATAGGTACCTGATAAAGGTTTGTTGACCAAAAGAATGAATATGTCCTAAGGTAAAGTGGGTGTGGAGGAAGTGGGGAGAGGAAGATAGGTAAGTATGTGTTATAATCTGTGAAGTTTCAATTATGTTTTAAGTATTACTAGCAATTCATTTGGGTTCTCTACAATGTGTCTAATTCCTAGGCCTCCCCCTTCCAGTCTGGAGGCAACTCCATCAGAATGGGAAGAGGTGAATTTGGGGAATCTGAGTACATAAAAATCACTGTTCACGCATTTACCTGTTCTCTTTTCAAGAACAGTTGGCTATTCTCCTGGTTTTCTCTGCAGCTATTTCTGTCCCCTCGCCGTGGTGCTGCAGAGAGTCTTTGGATGGAGAATCGGAAGCCCTGGGTTCTCACTGGAGCACAGCAGTCACTTTCCCTGTGAATTTGGAAAAGGCATTTCCACTCTGTGACTCCATTCCTTCCTTCTCTCTAAACAAAGGAGGGGGTTTAAAGCAATGACTGGATGAACTGGATGGCAACCCATGTCTGCAAGTCCCTGATGTCTCTTGGCACTTGGGAGTTCTGTGCTAGCTCACTTCTTGTCTCTCTCCATTCCTCACCTTCCCTCCTACTACTGATCAGGAGAGGAATTCATCCCTGTTTCCTGGACTGTTGTGCAGCTGTCAATACATCTTCCCACCTCCAATCTTCCTTCCTAATTTATTTTTCACACTATCCCTAGAATTATTTTATCTTCTCAGTAAGTGTTACAGTTTACCATAAGAATAAAGGGTTACCATTTTTCTGTAAGAACCAAATAAAAAATTCTTAATGTGCCCTTCAGGGCCCTCCCACAGCTGGCAGACCTTGGTGGGCTTTGTGATCATCCCACTTCTCCCAGTCCCAATGGGCTTCTGGATGTCCTCTGACTAAACTCTGCATTTCTCTTTGCTGTTTCTATTTACACTGCTTCTTCCTCCTCACCCACTCCTCTCTATCTCTATCAAAATTCTACCCATTTTAAATACATTTAAATACTTACCTTTACTATGAAAACATTTCCAAGTCTTCCAAATTAGACTCTCTTCTCTCTTCTCTGTCCCTTTCCTATCCTCTGTAGCTCTCTCTTATAGTATTCTTTATAATGTTCTCTTTGGCATCCTTAGAAGGCTGTGTCCATGTCTGTCTATCTTACAGGACTTTGAGTTCTAGGAGGGAAGAGACAGTCTCTTAATTCCTCTTCCTGTCTCCTACAAGCTCTGTTTTGACATTCACAGGATAGTTGTTTTTTAAATGTGAGACTGAGTGGCTTTCTCTAGCTCCTATGTACTGGTAGAGTGAGATTTTGAACCATACAGCTAAGCTCTTATTTCATGCGGTCTTTTAGCAATTTCTGCTGTTTCCTGTGTGTAATTCTTACCTCTGAATTAGATGATGGATTCTCTGAGGGCAAGGATTTTGACTTCCCTTTTTCTGACCCCCCCCATGTCTCCTGCCAAGGTGCTAGTGAATGGCTGAAACAGATGACTTTCCACCCCTGCAAGTCTGTACTCTATGGGGAGTTCTGATTTAGGATTTAGAGCTTGTTTGTGGTTTGACTTTTGGAATAAAGGGAATACTTGTGGAAATTATAGCTCCTCTCAGAGTGGGGCAGGAAGACAGGTTTGTAAACTGGACCAGTAGTGGGCTGTGACAATTTCAGGAGGCCTGGGGAATAGCTACTAGTATCTTGAAGGATTTACACCAAGAAAGAACAGAGGGGCCAGTTTAGTGTATGCAGAAATAGCTGGATGCTACAGTTCCTAAGCCCAATTGCCTGGGATATGACTGTGATACTGGCCAGCATGTATGCAAGGAGTTCAGGAGCAGAAAAACTGAAAGCAGTGTTTTGTGAGAATCAGACTCACCGGGCCTCCAGAGGTCATCTTGCCCTGCCTTTGCCCAGTGGCCGGTCATCTTCAGCAGGTGTCAATCCTAAGGCTCCCCAGAGGACCAGATTACCTATTGTTCCAGGGAAGTTCATGCCTGTGTCTCATTCCCTTTGCTGTCTGGTGCAGTAGGATGCTGGATCCAGGGTCCTGAGAGAGTAGGGAGAGAAAAGCAGGTAATTTCAGAGAGTTATTGTAAAGGCTTCAGGAGGGGGGTAAACTTTCAGAGGCCTTTGCCAGCAGAGCACAGAAGTATTCAGTCATGAGGGGATGGCCTAGGAGCTTTGGTGTAGATTATCTGGGAGTGGGAAGAGGTGCTGTACCCCAAATGAGGACAGTTGATGCTTGAATTTTATATCCAACTTGTCACATTCACCTAACCAATTCTCAGTATAGTCAGGAAACAAGAAAGATTGAGGGGTTGGAGGGCAAGCCTGAGTTTTCTTCATTGATTGGCTGATACATTCATCCATTCATTCATTTATACTCTTGACAAATGTTAAGAAAGGAAGATGAACCCATTAACAATGAAAAGGATTCTAAGAGAGTTTATGGCAGAACTGGGAGCCAAGGTTGGGGGAAGACCAAATTTCATCACTAACTCCTTACCCACAGTGGGATCAGCCCAGACAGGCACCCTATCCCTTGGCTCATACCCCCAGTGCCTACGCCCTAGCAGCCTCACACCCTTCTGTGTGCCCCGGTTATGACTGGGCTCAATTAGCACACTACTTTGTCTACTCATCCCCCTTTAATCCCTAACCTCTTTATTGTGGTCACAAATGTTCCACATGGCCCCAGTCACCATGCAGGAAATAAACCATTAGCTTCTTGCAGCATCCAGAAACAGCAGAGGCTTCCCCCAGGAGCAGAGGGAAGGGTAGCCACAGTTCAGGGATAAAGTGGCAGCAGTGGGACAGGCTTGAGCAGGGTTTTGTTGCGACATCTTGCCTGGGCTGGTGAAAGTCAGTAGGAACTTCGCTGCTTATCTGAGCATCTTGCCTCCATTTATCTGCACAGCATTCTAGCCTGCCCCTGCTGGTATGTTAGAGGAGAGGCTGGTAGTCCCCTCAGCAGGGTGTTCTGGAGCCTGACTCTGCCAGGAAGAGGTGGGCTGATGAATGTGTGTGCAGGAAGCTTCCCAGCAATCTGGAAGGCCCAGAGCCCCTGCACCCTATGCCTCTCATGTTTCATAGAACAGGGAGCTTTGAGTATCCAGAGCCTTCCTGGTTTTAAAAAGGAGAAAATTAAAATGTGAATTTTACAAGGTCACAGAGAGTCACACAAAAAGTTAATAGTAAAGTTTTGGTTAGAAATCAGATGACTTAACACAAGTGTATGACATGGATCTTTCTTGTCCTGAGACTATATTCTGCTGTTTTATCTAGTCACATTTACTAATCCAATGCTAGACAGAAAGGACAAGGGTCTGAGGGTCAGAGGAAGGTCTGTTTGGGAATCCCAGTTCAGCTCAGGCTTGTAGGAATTAAATAAACTGTGGTGTGAGAATGTCTCACCCAGCACCAGGCATGGGGAGGGTGCAGTGAGTATGTGCCCTTCTTCCCTTCTGAGGTGATCTGTCCTTTGCCACCACTCTGGAAACTTGCCGGGCATCAGAGGTCCTGACTCCTTTGGACCACACTGTGGAGTTTATTTAGGTCTCCATTATTTACAGAATATGTCAGGAGCTCAAGCACTTTATGGGCAGAGATTAATTACTTTCATGACTGAATACATGAGCCACCCACAGTGGAGAGATGTCGCTCTAATCTACCCAATTTGAAGCAGTGGAGGAGCTCAGTGAAGCTATTAAGATCTGTGCTGTTGAGTTCGATCTTGAGGGTGTGGCCTATGGGAAGTAGGCCATTTTATATAGTATGTTTTAAGCTGCGCTCTCACGTTTGCCATAAGCTGGTCCTCACGATACATTCCCATAGCTACCTAACGTCACTGGTAAGGCTCTTTTTAGATGCTTCTTAGAGACTCATGCATCCCTCACAAGAGGAGGTGGGCAGTGTCTACAATGGAAGGATCATGAATAGGGAAAAGGGAGGACAGAGAGAAGCAAGGGGAGAGTATTTCCATTATTCATTCAGTGATGATTATGATTTTGAGTGACCATCTCTTTAGTCCAGAAAGTGAACCAGGACCATGATGTGAGTTTCATTTATGGGCTAATGCAAAATAACACATTTAGTGAAAAATACTTAAATACAGAGCACATGACCTACACAGGGGAGTGAAGTCAAGCCTGGGGTCAGAAGAACTGGCTTCCATTCCTGGGTCTGCAAACTATCCATCAAAAGTGAAGTATTCATTCTGAGACTGAGGAGGGAGGATTGATGTAAGTACTGCAGATGTGGCATGCCAACTCTTCAGTCTGTGTATACTGATTCAGATGAACTCAGCCGTCGACTTACTACACTCTCACATTTCCCCTGTCGCTGGGTCTAGGCTCTCCGTGAAGGTGACTTTTGTGCAATCAGCAGCTTTTGCTTTGTGTTGGGTCCTTTCTTTGGGAAACAAGTTTTGCTTGATTACTATTACTTTTTATCAAATCCTGGCCTGTGTCAATATCCTCAGTCTTTCCAGAATGCATGAAGTCTTGTTCATAATGGCTGTCCAGTACTTTTGTTCTAGGCTTATTTCAGCATCCTCCTTTTCCCTTCCTATCACTCAGGAGATGCCCACCTTTAGATTGTGAACACACAGATGCTGGGCTTAGTAATGTCACTTATTCCTGTTACAGCAATGAGTTGTAGTAAAGACAAAGTGCTTAGAATTCTGTTGCATATAGTTGGCATTCAAGAAATGTTAGTTGCTTTAAAAGTTGTTTTTCTGTATTCAAAAGGCTAAGCATGATATTCAGCACATGAACCACTTAACACTATTATAGTTATTTACTAAAACCAACCCAAATTATCCATCAGGAGCAGTGGACTCTGAGTTGTCCACATGACCCAGAAAGGGAGCTCAGGAATTATTGCCCTGCTTCTTAAGGAAGTGCCTCGGGGTGTGAATGTTCAGAAACCTCCTGTTTCTAAACTGTGTTGCCACCTCTTCTGCAGTGTTCAGCTTCTGTGCTGCACTCCAGCTGTCTGTAGGCTTATCTCTCCTCCCTGCTGAACTGCAGACCTCCCAAGGCTCTGTCTGCAGCATATTCATCTCCATGCCCCTTGCCTGAGGCTTAGTGCCAGGCACAGAGCATGCCTTGGGGATGACAGGAAAGGAGTCCCAAATAATGGATGCCACCAAGATGTGTACTACAAATGAACCAGAATACTCTCAGTTTCCCTGGCTCCAGAGCCAGGTGGCCTGGATTTGAATGCTGGCTTCAGTGCTTATGAGCTATATCAGCTTGGCAGTGATTGGTACATAGGGAGCACTCAATATAGGTAAGCTGTGATTATTTTTATCATCATTAATATTAAGAATCTTTAGTGGACCACTCCCTGAGTTAGCAAGTACAGTTTTGATCTCCACACCTTAGGTAAGAAATAATTGGAAAATTTTAGAGGAAGGTAACTAGGATGTGATCATGGAAAACTTCCTACCACAAGGTCTCTGCATTTGCTCTTTCCTGTGCCTGGAATGCTGTTCCCTCAGATAGTCACACATTTAATTCCTCATTTTATTTAGGTCTCCACTCAAATGTCAGAGAAGCCCTCTTAGCTGCTTGGTAGAAAATAGCAAGTCATCATTTTCTAACCCTCTGTCCCCTGTTTTCCTTCTTAGCACTTATTACCACCACCTAGTTAGTATGTATTTGCTCATTTATTATCTCTCTCCTCCACTAGAAAGTGAGAACCCTATAGCCTCAGTGCCTACAACAGCCCCTGGCATATGGCTGGGTGCTCTGTAAATTCTTGTTGACATGACTGAACGGCAAAGTGAAGTGTCTTTATTTAGAAAGGATGATGGCAAGGCAGGGGTTAAGTGAAAGAATATTAGATCAAGAAGGGTATATATTATATGAATATAGCTATGTCTACAAACACTGAAAGTAGAATAATGAAATCCCCATCCATTTAAAGCTTAAGAAAGGTAAGTGTAAGACAAAGAAAAGGAAGCTTTAATTATAAAACAGGTCACGATTTAGGGAAACTCCTTGCTCCGAGAAACAATACTAGCTGAAAAATAAGAAAGTGTTCATAGATTTTCAGAAGCTCTGGGTGCCATCATCTGTTCCCAAGAGTGTCCATGGCTTTCTTGCATGCCACCCCTGGGCACCTCTGTCAGCGGCAGGATCCTGGGTAAATTCACAGGGCTGGTTCCCTTCAGCCGTTTTAGAAGATTCTCTGTGCCAGAGTAATGAGAGAGAACAGTAACACGGCAAGGAAAAAGTGTTGTTGACAGCAAAGTAGAGGAATTGGGGGTTGGAAAGAGTGAGGAACAAGAGATTTCCATTTCCCTTGAGTCTTCAGGACAGGGAGACAGGGGAAGGAACCCTGGAGGAAGTATTTACATTTGAAAAGTTTGAGAGATTATCATAAATCTTGGGTTGGAGAATAGTTCATCCATTCCATGGTTCATTCATTGAATAAATATACTGATAAGTTACTATGCATCAGGCACTGTTCTAGAAACGAGGGCTACAGCAGTGAAATCCTGCCCTCATATAGCTTTACATTCTAGGATGGGGGAGACATATAATAAACCAGCAAGTAACATATGTAGTATGTCAGTTGGTGCCAAGTACTATGAAGAGAAAGAAACAGGGTCAGGGTGGGTAGGACTTCCAGGGATGATGGAATAGCATGCAAAGGGCAGGCTGTGATTTGTGATCGGGTGCCTGGGGAGGTCTGAGCTGAGAAGGTGACATTTGATAATGGCCTAAAGGGGTGAAGTTTTCTGTCTGAGCCCTGCAACCAGAGGCTCAGTCAGCTAGCTCTCAGCACCCTATTGGTATTGAACCTTGTGTTTCTGAGTTTTGTTTCTTCTGTACATTATCTACCAGTGTTTCCTTCCTTGACCCAGACCATCTAGTTTACCAGTAAATATTAAGCACTGGGGTCATACTGTGAACAAGACAGACAAAATCCATGCCTTTGTGGACTTTTCAGTATGAAAAAGGGACAAGCAAGTGGTTACCAACAGTGCAAGGGGTGCTGTATTAGAACATTTAGCAGGCTTCCCAGCTGGGATAGAAGTTTGAGTCCATGTTTGTCTTTTCTTCATTTCTGGTCCTTCTAGCCTTGCCTTCTGTCTACTCCTTTCCTTGTTGAATGTCTTTCCAAATTTTGAGTTCTTCCCCATCTCACATTTCTTGTTGTCTTAGGCATCATGACTTCCAATTAAATTAAGATAATAGCTGTTGCCGCCCATATTCTTACAGGAATGCAAGAGTGTTATTGGGGATTAATGGTATTTTAGGATTAAGGACACAATGGCTGTTTAAAAGCTTTTAGCTCCTAAATTAGGGGATCTACCTGACACAATGCATTGCTAAACCTCAAAGATTTCTGCATGGCAATGCTTCTGTTTCTCCATGGGCCCTCTACTGGCTACTGTTAGGGAGATCTGGGAACAGTTGCATTGGGAGTCATGTCCTTGTCTCTTGAACCCCACTTCTCTCCCATGTAGGGCCTTGTGACAGCAGGGTTCAGGTAGGTGTCACCTGCTGAACTTGTAAGGGATGTGGTAGGTGTCAGGGAAGTTTGCTGATGGTCACCCACAGCCACAGGGGAACACAGAGTAGATGCCTCAGTAGCTCCCTGTCCTCTGGGTCACAGACCTCACTGATTGGGTGGACACCAGGGGCCTTGTGGCAGGACACCTTTCTCTGTGTGGGTCTTCATAATCTCACCTAACTCCTATTTCTGACTCCCTCTCTCCTTCAAAACTCCCTGCTCCAGTTAAAATAGCGTCTTTGATGAGCACTGGTGCATCTCCACACCTTCACTCAGGCAATTTAAGTCCTCTGAAATGTGTTTCACTCTCTTCTCACTCTGTAAATCTACCTCCCCCCATGACATACTCTTTGAGCCCTTCTTGGATTTCTCTCTGAACTGAGCATCCAGGGCACATTTTATCTAGCATAGTACTTTGGATCAGAGCAACATCTACCACTGTAGAGAATCCTTAAGCCAGAACAGACCAGAACTGCATAGCCCTAACCTGGTGGTTTTCAAAACTGTGTTCCTCGGGACCTGTTAGGGGCTAAGGTGAGGAGACCTGGTGGAAAGGACTCTGCCACTTATGCCCATTCAACTAACTGTTTTTATCTTTGAAACATCCTAAGCTTTGCTTTGGGGAAGGGATACTGTAGTCAAGCAGTTTGAAAAGTACAGCATCAGATTTGTTTGTTTATAATGTGGAAATGGAGGTCCATAATGTATACAATGAAACACAGGCAGTGCTGGGATCAGAATGTCTGTCCTGAAGCCTATGCTTTCTATTACCAGAAAGTATTATTGGAGGTGTGACATGCTCTATTGTACTGTCAAAAGTAAAAAAACATCTCAGAGAAGGAGCCAAGATGGCAGCTTGAGTAGAGCAGCAGAAATCTCCTCCCAAAACCATATATATTTTTGAAAATACAACAAATACAACTATCCCTAAAATAGAGACCAGAAGACACAGGACAACAGCCAGACTACATCCACACTTGCGAGAGCCCAGTGCCTGGTGAAAGGGGTAAGATACAAGCCCCGGCCCAGCCGGACCCGAGCGCCCCTCACCACAGCTCCCTGCAGGAGGAGAGGAGTTGGAGTGGGGAGGGAGAGGGAGCCCAGGACTTCTAAACACCCAGCCCAAGCCATCTGCACTGGGAGCACAGATACACAGCATGTGGGGTGCTGGATACTAGGGAAATGGGACAGTAAAACCTGTGAGCAGGTCCCTGCAGCCAGTGACCCTGGGACAAAATTAAAGCGAGTGCTTTCTGAAAGTCTTAAAAGGACAGAGACCCCACCGCTGGATGGAAGCATCCCGGGACACTTAGCGCAGCAGCTGGGAATCCCAGGGAATTCTGGGTGCCATAACCTCATGGGCGGCAGTGCAGCTCTGAGGCTACTCACAGTGATAAACAGACATGGACACGGATCCGCCATAGTGGAGCAGCAGCCTGAGGTCGGCCACACCCACAGCAACCACGCGGAGCTTCCTTCACAGCAGCCGGGCAAGAATCAGAGACCCTATCTGTGTGCAGCTGATCAGCACAAGCCGCTAGGGGTCGCCATTCTCCCAGGAGAGGAAGGCCACAAACTAGCAAGAAGGGACGTTCTCCCAGCCGACACATGTGCCAGCTCAGCAAAACTACCTCTATCACCATGAAAAGGCAGAAGAATTTGATCCAGACCAAAATCACAGAGACAACCCCTGAGAAGGAGCTTGGAGAGAGAGACCTAACGAATCTCCCTGACAAAGAATTCAAAATAAAGGTTATAACCATGCTGATGGAACTGCAGAGAAAAATGCAAGAGCTAGCAGACAAAGTAGGGAAGGAGACTACAGAAATAAAACAATCTCTGGAAGGACTTAAAAGCATAATGGATGAGACGCAAGAGGCCATTGATGGAATAGAAACCAGAGAACAGGAACGCATAGAAGCTGACTCAGAGAGAGATAAAAGGATCTCCAGAAATGAAACAATATTAAGAGAACTTTGCGACCAATCCAAAAGAAAAAATATCCACATTATAGAGATACCAGAAGAAGAAGAGAGAGAAAAAGGGATAGCAAGTGTCTTTGAAGAAATAATTGCTGAAAATTTCCCCAAACTGGGGTAAGAAATAGTCACTCAGACCACAGAAGTACACAGAACTCCCAAAAGAAGGGACTCAAGGAGGGTCACACCAAGACACATAATAATTAAAGTGGCAAAGGTCAAGGACAGGGACAGAGTTTTAAAGGCAGCTAGAGAGAGGAAAATGGTCACCTACAAAGGAAAACCCATCAGGCTATCATCAGACTTCTCAACAGAAACCTTACAGGCCAGAAGAGAATGGCACAATATATTTAATGCAATGAAACAGAAGGGCCTTGAACCAAGAATACTATATCCAGCAAGATTATCATTTAAATATGAAGAAGGGATTTAAAATTTCCAGATAAGCAAAAGTTGAGGGAATTTGCCTCTCACAAACCAACTCCACAGGGTATTTTGGAGGGACTGCTCTAGATGGAGCACTCCTAAGGCTAAACAGATGTCACCAGAGAAAATAAAATCACAGCAAAGAAAACAGACCAACCAAATACTAACTAAAGGCAAAAAATAAAATCAACTACCAACAAAAGCAGTCAAAGGAAACACAGAAGAGCACAGAATAAAACACCTAACATATAAAGAATGGAGGAGGAGGAATAAGAAGGGAGAGAAATAAAGAATCATCAGACTCTTTATAATAGCTCAATAAGTGAGTTAAGTTAGACAGTGAGATAGTAAAGAAGCTAAACTTCAACCTTCAGTAACCATGAATGTAAAGCCTGCAATGGTAATAAGTACATATCTTTCAATAACCACCCTAAATGTAAATGGACTGAATGCACCAATCAAAAGACACACAGTAATAGAATGGATAAAAAAGCAAGACCCATCTATATGCTGCTTACAAGAGACTCACCTCAAACCCAAAGACATGCACAGACTAAAAGTCAAGGGATGGAAAAATATATTTCATGAAAACAACAGGGAGAAAAAAGCAGATGTCACAGTACTAGTATCAGACAAAACAGACATCAAAACAAAGAAAGTCACAAGGGATAAAGAAGGACATTACATAACAATAAAGGGTCAGTCCAACAAGCGGATTTATCCATTATCAATATATGTGCACCCAATAGAGAAGCACCAACATATGTGAAACAAATATTAACAGAATTAAAGGAGGAAATAGAATGCAATGCACTCATTTTAGGAGACTTCAACACACCAGTCACTATAAAGGGTAGATCCACCAGACAGAAAATCAGTAAGGACCCAGAGGCACTGAGCAACACACTAGAACAGATGGACCTAGTAGACATCTACAAAACTCTACATCCAAAAGCAACATCCAAATGCGTTCTTCTCAAGTGCACATGGAACATTCTCCAGAATAGACCACATACTAGGCCACAAAAAGAGCCTCAGTGAATTAAAAAAGATTGAAATTCCACCAACCAACTTTTCAGACCAGAAGGTATAAAACTAGAAATAAATTGTACAAAGAAAACAAAAAGGCTAAACATGGAGGCTTAACAACATGCTCCTAAATAATCAATGGATCAATGGCCGAATTAAAATAGAGATCAAGCAATGTATGGAAACTAACAACAACAACAACACAAAGCCCCAACTTCTGTGGGATGCAGCGAAAGCAGTCTTAAGAGGAAAGTACATAGCAATCTAGGCATATTTAAAGAAGGAAGAACAATCCCAAATGAATAGTCTAACATCACAATTATCAAAATTGGGAAAAGAAGATAAAATGAGGCCTAAAGTCTGCAGAAGGAGGGACATAATAAAGATCAGAGAAGAAATAAATAAAATGGAGAAGAATAAAACAATAGAAAAAATCAATGAAACCAAGAGCTGGTTCTTTGAGAAAACAAATAAAATAGACAAGCCTCTAGCCAGAGATATTAAGAGAAAAAGGGAATCAACACACATCAATAGAATCAGAAATGAGAAAGGAAAAATCACGATGGACCACACAGAAATACAAAGAATTATTAGAGAGTACTATGAAAACCTATATGCTAACAAGCTGGGAAACCTAGGAGAAACGGACAACTTCCTAGAAAAATACAACCTTCAAAGACTGACCAAGGAAGAAACAGAAAATCTAAACAGACCAATTACCAGCAACAAAATTGACGCAGTAATCAAAAAACTACCCAAGAGCAAAACCCCCGGACCAGATGAACTTACTGTGGAATTTAACCAGACTTACAGAGAAGACATAATACACATTCTCCTTAAAGTTTTCCAAAAAATAGAAGAGGAGGGAATACTCCCAAACTCATTCTATGAAGCCAACATCACCCTAATACCAAAACCAGGCAAAGACCCCACCAAAAAGAAAACTACAGATGAATATCCCTGATGAACATAGATGCGAAAATACTCAACAAAATATTAGCAAACCGAATTCAAAAATACATCAAAAGGCTCATACACCATGACCAAGTGGGATTCATCCCAGGGATGCAAGGATGGTACAACATTCGAAAATCCATCAACATCATCCACCACATCAACAAAAAGAAGGACAAAAACTACATGATCATCTCCATAGATGCTGAAAAGCATTTGACAAAATTCAACATCCATTCATGATAAAAACTCTCAACAAAATGGGTATAGAGGGCAAGTACCTCAACATAATAAAGGCCATATATGATAAACCCACAGCTAACATCATACTGAACAGCGAGAGGCTGAAAGCTTTTCCTCTCAGATCGGGAACAAGACAGGGATACCCACTCTCCCCACTGTTATTCAACATAGTACTGGAGGTCCTAGCGACAGCAATCAGACAAAACAAAGAAATACATGGAATGCAGATTGGTAAAGAAGAAGTTAAATCATCACTATTTAAGGATGATATGATATTGTGCATAAAAAACTCTAATGACTCCACTCCAAAACTTCTAGAACTAATATTGAAATTCAGCAAAGTTGCAGGATACAAAATTAACACACAGAAATATGTGGCTTTCCTATACACTAACAATGAACTAATAGAAAGAGAAAGCAGAAAAACAATTTCATTCACAATAGCATCAAAAAGAATAAAATACCTAGGAATAAACCTAACCAAGGAAGTTGAAGACCTATACCTTGAAAACCATAAGACACTCTTAAGAGAAATTAAAGAGGACACCAACAAATGGAAACTCATCCCATCTCTTGGCTAGGAAGAATTAATATAATCAAAATGGTCATCCTGCCCAAAAGCAATATACAGATTTGATGCAATCCCTATCAAATTACCAACAGCATTGTTCAACAAACTGGAGCAATAGTTCAAAAATTCATATGTAACCACCAAAGACCCCGAACAGCCAAAGCAATACTGAGAAGGAAGAATAAAGTGGGAGGGATCTCGTTCCCCAACTTCAAGCTCTACTACAAAGCCACAGTAATCAAGACAATTTGGTACTGGCACAAGAACGGAGCCACAGACCAGTGGAACAGAATAGAGTCTCCAGACTTTAATCCAAACATATATGGTCAATTAATATATGATAAAGGAGCCATGGACATACAATGGGGAATTGACAGTCTCTTCAACAGATGGTGCTGGCAAAACTGGACAGCTACATGTAAGAGGATGAAACTGGATCACTGTCTAACTCCATACACAAAAGTAAATTCGAAATGGATCAAAGTCCTGAATGTAAGTCATGAAACCATAAAACTCTTAGAAAAAACAGGCAAAAATCTCTTGGACATAAACATGAGTGACTTCTTCATGAACATATCTCTCTGGGCAAGGGAAACAAAAGCAAAAATGAACAAGTGGAACTATATCAAGCTGAAAACCTTCTGTACAGCAAAGGACACCATCAATAGAACAAAAAGGTACCCTACAGTATGGGAGAATATATTCATAAATGACAGATCCGATAAAGGGATGACAAACAAAATATATAAAGAGCTCATGAACCTCAATAAACAAAAAGTGAACAATCCAATTAAAAAGTGGGCAGAGGAGCTGAATAGACAATTCTCCAAAGAAGAAATTCAGATGGCCAACAGACACATGAAAAGATGCTCCACATCGCTAGTCATCAGAGAAATGTAAATTAAAATCACAATGAGATATCACCTCACACTAGTAAGGATCGCCACCATCCAGAAGAGAAGCAACAACAAATGTTGACGAGGTTGTGGAGAAAGGGGATCCCTCTTTCACTGCTGGTGGGAATGTAAATTAGTTCAACCATTGTGGAAAGCAGTATGGAGGTTCCTAAAAAAGCTCAAAATAAAAATACCACTTGACCCCGGAATTCAACTTCTAGGAATTTACCCTAAGAATGCAGAACTCCAGTTTGAAAAAGACAGATGCACACCTATGTTTATTGCAGCACTATTTACAATAGCCAAGAAATGGAAGCAACCTAAGTGTCCATCAGTAGATGAATGGTTAAAGATGATGTGGTACATATACACAAAAGCCATAAGAAGAAAACAAATCCTACCAATTGCAACAACATGGTTGGAGCTAGAGGGTATTATGCTCAGTGAAATAAGCCAGGTAGAGAAAGACAAGTACCAAATGATTTCAGTCATATGTGGGGTACAAAAACAAAGAAAAACTGAAGGAACAAAACAGCAGCAGAATCACAGAACCCAAGAATGTACGAAGAGTTACCAAATGGAAAGGGTCTGGGGATGTTGATGATGGGTGGGTAGGGAGGGATAAGAGCGGGGAAAAAGAAAGGGGTGCATTTTGATTAGCATGTATAATGTGTGGGGAGGCACAGGAGGGCTGTGCAACACAGAGAAGTCAAGTAGTGATTCTATAGCATCTTACTACACTGATGGACAGTGACTATAATGGGGTTTGTGGGGGGACTTGGTGAAGGGGGAGACTAGTAAACATAATGTTCTTAATGTAATTGTAGATTAATGATAACAAAAGTAAAAAAAAATCTCGTTGAAGTCATAAAATATCTTAAACTTGTTCCTTAGCATAACACCCTGCTTATAGATGCTCAACAAACACTGGCCTCTGCCATCAATGGTGTTGATAAATGACATACACATCTCATGAGCCCCCTAAGAGACCCTTTGCTGTCTACTCTGACTCTAGCCTCTCCAGTGCTGTGCCTATGTCAACGGTTGGGCCATAAATCTAGGCAGGGCCTCTCAGAGGGATCCTAATTGCTCTCCAAACTGTTCTTTTGATTCTAAGTTTAACACAAACCAACTCTGCCCTTATTTCTCACCCTTTCAGCATTGGCCTTAAGGCTGACTCACCAACTGAAGGCTTCCAATGTTCTCTGACAAAACCAGCTTCCAAGCTGTGTCCTTGTTCCCCCTGTGTGCCTCACCTTTCTCCTCTTCTGTACACATGTTCTTTTAACATCCACCTATTCCATGAAGCCTGCTCTAATCCCTCAGCCTCCCAGTATTCTTCCCTTCTCTAATAATACTTTCAGCTATTTTTTTCATCTTTATTGAGGTATAATAAAGAAAGCTATTTAAAGTAAACATGGGGGCAGAGCCAAGATGGCGGCATGAGTAGGACAGTGGGAATCTCCTCCCAAAAACATATATATTTTTGAAAATACAACAAATACAACTAATCCTAAAAGAGAGACCAGAAGGCACAGGACAACAGCCAGATTACATCCACACCTGCGAGAGCCCTGCGCCTGGTGAAAGGTGTAAGATACAAGCCCTGGCCCGGCGGGACCCCAGCGCCGCTCACCACAGCTCCCGGTGGGAGGAGAGGAGTTGGAGCGGGGAGGGAGAGGAAGCCCAAGACTGCTAAACACCCACCCCTAGCCATCCGCACCAGAGCGCAGACACAGTGCATGTGTGGGTGGCTGGAAACTAGGGAAACAGGGCAGCAAGACCTCTGAGTGGGTCCCGAAGCTGGTGCCCGTGTGACAAAGAAAAGCGAGTGCTTTTTGAAAGTCTTAAAGGGACAGGGATGCCACAGCTGGATGGAAACATCCCAGGTCACAGTACAACTGCTGGAAATTCCAGGGCACTCCGGGAGCACTAACCCCCTGGGCAACAGCTCTGAGACCCCTCAAGGAGGTAAACAGCAAAACAGCCCCCCGTCCATTACCCCTCTGGGGCCCTGCCATAGCAGATTAGCAGCCTGAAGCTGACCACACCCTCAACAAGGGAGCTTCCTCCATACCAGTTGGGCAAGATACAAAGACCCAGTCTACACGCAATTGCCCCACACGCCACTAGGGGTCGCAGTTGTCCCAGTAAAGAAAGGCCAGGAGCCAAGTGGAAAGCTGATAGATGCGTCAATAGCACTCCACTGCACATATCCACATGAAAAGGCAAAAAAATTTGATCCAGACAAGACTAACCCGGACAGCTTCGGCATCTGCTACATCTTCCCCTGAGAAGAAACCTGGGGAGATAGATTTAACCACTCTTCCTGAAAAAGAATTCAAAACAAAAGTCATAATCATGCTGATGGACTTGCAGAGAAATATGCAAGAACTAAGGAAGGAGAATACAGAAATAAAACAAGCTCTGGAAGGACTTCAAAACAGAATGGACGAGATGCAAGAGACCATTAATGGACTAGAAAACAGAGAACAGGAACGCAGAGAAGCTGATGCAGAGAGAGATAAAAGGATCTCCAGGAATGAAAGAATTCTCAGAGAGCTGAGTGACCAACGAAACGGAACAACATCCACATTATAGGGGTAGCAGAAGAAGAAGAAGAGAGAGGAAAAGGGATAGAAAGTGTCTTTGAAAAAATAATTGCTGAAAACTTCCCCAAACTTGGGGAGAAAATGGCCTCTCAGACCACAGAGGTACACAGAACTCCCATGACAAGGGATCCAAGGAGGGCAACACCAAGACACATAATAATTAAAATGGCAAAGATTAAAGACAAGGACAAAGTATTAAAGGCAGCCAGAGAGAAAAAAAAGGTCACCTACAAAGGAAAACCCATCAGGCTATCATCAGACTTCTCAACAGAAACCCTACAGGCCAGAAGAGAATGGCACGATATACTTAATGCAATGATACAGAAGGGCCTTGAACCCAGAATACTGTATCCAGCACGATTATCATTTAAATATGAAGGAGGGATTAAACAATTCCCAGACAAGCAAAAGTTGAGGGAATATGCCTCCCACAAACCACCTCTACAGGGCATCTTACAGGGACTGCTCTAGATGGGAGCACTCCTAAAAAGAGCACAGAACAAAACACCCAACATATGAAGAAGGGAGGAGGAGGAATAAGAAGGGAGAGAAATAAAGAATCATCAGACTGTGTTTATAATAGTTCAATAAGCGAGTTAAGTTGGAGAGTAAGATAGTAAAGAAGCTAACCCTGAACCTTTGGTAACCACAACTTAAAGCCTGCAATGGCAATAAGTACATACCTTTCAATAATCACCCTAAATGTAAATGGACTGAATGCACCAATCAAAAGACACAGAGTAATAGAATGGATAAAAAAGCAAGATCCATCCATATGCTGCTTACAAGAGACTCACCTCAAACCCAAAGACATGCACCGACTAAAGTCAAGGGATGGAAAAAGATATTTCATGCAAACAACAAACAGAAATAAGCAGGTGTTGCAATACTAGTATCAGACAAAACAGACTTCAAAATAAAGAAAGAAACAAGAGACAAAGAAGGACATTACATAATGATAAAGGGCTCAGTCCAACAAGAGGATATAACCATTATAAATATATATGCACCCAATACAGGAGCACCAACATATGTGAAACAAATACTAACAGAACTAAAGGAGGAAATATAATGCAATGCATTCATTCTGGGAGACTTCAACACATGACTCACTCCAAAGGACAGATCCACCAGACAGAAAATAAGTAGGGACACAGAGGCACTGAACAATACAGTAGAACAGATGGACCTAATAGACATCTACAGAACTCTACATCCAAAAGCAACAGGATACACATTCTTCTCAAGTGCACATTGAACATTCTCCAGAATAAACTACATACTAGGCCATAAAAAGAGCCTTAGTAAATACCAAAAGATTGAAATCCTACCAACCAACTTTTCAGACCACAAAGGCATAAAACTAGAAATAAACTGCACAAAGAAAGCAAAAAGGCTCACAAACACATGGAGACTTAACAACATGCTCCTAAATAATCAATGATCAATGACCAAATCAAAATGGAGATCCAGCAATATATGGAACCAAACGACGACAACAAAACAAAGCCCCAACTACTGTGGGATACAGCAGAAGCAGTCTTAAGAGGAAAGTATATAGCAATCCAGGCATATTTAAAGAAGGAAGAACAATCCCAAACGAATGGTCTAATGTCACAATTATCCAAATTGGAAAAAGAAGAACAAATGAGGCCTAAGGTCAGCAGACGGAGGGACATAATAAAGATCAGAGAAGAAATAAATAAAATGGAGAAGAATAAAACAATAGCAAAAAGCAATGAAACCAAGAGCTGGTTCTTTGAGAAAATAAACAAAATAGATAAGCCTCTAGCCAGACTTATTAAGAGGAAAAGAGAGTCAACACAAATCAACAGAATTAGAAATGAGAAAGGAAAAATCATGACGGACCCCACAGAAATACAAAGAATTATTAGAGAGTACTATGAAAACCTATATGCTAACAAGCTGGGAAACCTAGGAGAAATGGACAACCTCCTAGAAAAATACAACCTTCCAAGACTGACGCAGAAAGAAACAGAAAATCTAAACAGACCAATTACCAGCAACGAAATTGAAGCGGTAATCAAAAAACTACTCAAGAACAAAACCCCCGGGCTAGATGGATTTACCTCAGAATTTTATCAGACATACAGATAAGACTTAATACCCATTCTCCTTAAAGTTTTCCAAAAAAAAGAAGAGGAGGGAATACTCTCAAACTCATTCTATGAAGCCAACATCACCCTAATACCAAAACCAGGCAAAGACCCCACCAAAAAGAAAACTACAGACCAATATCCCTGATGAACGTAGATGCAAAAATACTGAACAAAATATTAGCAAACCGAATTCAAAAATACATCAAAAGGATCGTACACCATGACCAAGCGGGATTCATCCCAGGGATGCAAGGATGGTACAACATTCGAAAATCCATCAACATCATCCACCACATCAACAAAAAGAAAGACAAAAACCACATGATCATCTCCATAGATGCTGAAAAAGCATTCAATAAAATTCAACATCCATTCATGATAAAAACTCTCAACAAGATGGGTATAGAGGGCAAGTACCTCAACATAATAAAGGCCATATGTGATAAACCCACAGCCAACATCATACTGAACAGCGAAAAGCTGAAAGCTTGTCCTCTGCGATCAGGAACAAGACAGGGATGCCCACTATCCCCACTGTTATTCAACGTAGTACTGGAGGTCCTAGCCACAGCAATTAGACAAAACAAAGAAATACAAGGCATCCAGATTGGTAAAGAGGAAGTTAAACTGTCACTATTTGCAGATGACATGATATTGTACAAAGAAAACCCTAAAGACTCCACTCCGAAACTACTAGAGCTAATATCGGAATTCAGCAAAGTTGTAGGATACAAAATTAACACACAGAAATCTGTGGCTTTCCTATACACTAACAATAAACTAATAGAAAGAGAAGTCAGGAAGACAATTCCATTCACAATAGCATCAAAAAGAATAAACTACCTAGGAATAAACCTAACCAAGGAAGTGAAAGACCTATACCCTGAAAACTATAAGACACTCTTAAGAGAAATTAAAGAAGTCATGAACAAATGGAAACTCATCCCATGCTCTTGGCTAGGAAGAATTAATATCGTCAAAATGGCCATCCTGCCCAAAGCAATATACAGATTCGATGCAATCCCTATCAAATTACCAACAGCTTTCTTCAATGAACTGGAACAAATAGTTAAAAAATTCATATGGAAACACTGAAGACCCCAAATAGCTAAAGCAATCCTGAGAGGGAAGAATAAAGTGGGGGGGGGGATCTCACTCCCCAACTTCAAGCTCTACTACAAAGCCACAGTAATCAAGACAATTTGGTACTGGCACAAGAACAGAGCCACAGACCAATGGAACAGAATAGAGACTTCAAACATTAACCCAAACATATATGGTCAACTAATATTCGATAAAGGGGCCATGGACATACAATGGGGAAATGACAGTCTCTTCAACAGCTGATGTTGGCAAAACTGGACAGCTACACGTAAGAGAATGAAACTGGATCACTGTCTAACCCCATACACAAAAGTAAATTCGAAATGGATCAAAGACTTGAATGTAAGTCATGAAACCATAAAACTCTTAGAAAAAAACATAGGCAAAAATCTCTTAGACATAAACATGAGTGACCTCTTCTTGAACATATCTCCCTGGGCAAGGGAAACAAATGCATAAATGAACAAATGGGACTATATCAAGCCGAAAAGCTTCTGTACAGCAAAGGACACCATCAATAGAACAAAGAGGTATCCTACAGTATGGGAGAACATATTCATAAATGACAGACCCGATAAAGGATTGACATCCAAAATATATAGAGCTCACACACCTCAACAAACAAAAAGCAAATAATCCAATTAAAAAATGGGCAGAGGAGCTGAATAGACAGTTCTCTAAAGAAGAAATTCAGATGGCCAACAGGCACATGAAAAGATGCTCCACATCACTTGTCATCAGAGAAATGCAAATTAAAACCACAATGAGATATCTCACACCAGTAAGGATGGCTAACATCCAAAAGACAAACAACAACAAATGTTGGTGGGGTTGTGGAGAAAGGGGAACCCTCCTACACTGCTGGTGGGAATTGTAAATTAGTTCAACCATTATGGAAAGCAGTATGGAGGTTCCTCAAAATGCTCAAAATAGAAATACCATTTGACCCAGAAATTTCACTTCTAGGAATTTACCCTAAGAATGCAGTACTCCAGTTTGAAAAAGACAGATGCACCCCTATGTTTATCGCTGCACTATTTCCACATATTCCAAGATATGGAAGCAACCTAAACATCCATCAGTAGATGATTGGATAAAGAAGATGTGGTACATATACACAATGGAATATTACGCAGCCCTAAGAAAAAAAACAAATCCTACCATTCGCAACAGCATGGATGGAGCTAGAGGCTATTATGCTCAGTGAAATAAGCCAGGTGGAGAAAGACAAGTACCAAATGATCTCACTCATCTGTGGAGTATAAGAACAAAAGAAAACTGAAGGAACAGAACAGCAGCAGAAGCACAGAACCCAAGAATGGACTAAGAGTTACCAAAGGGAAAGGGACTGGGGAGGACGGGTGGGAAGGGAGGGATAAGGGTGGGAAAAAAAGAAAGGGGGCATTACAATTAGCATGTATAGTGTTGGGGGGGGCACGGGGAGGGCTGTGCAACACAGAGAAGACAAGTAGTGATTCTACAGCATCTTACTATGTTGAAGGACAGTTACTGTGAACTTGGTGAGAAGTAGTGATTTTGCAGCATCTTACTATGTTGATGGACAGTGACTGTGAACGGGGATGTGGGGGGTCTTGGTGAAGGGTAGAGGCTAGTAAACATAATGTCCTTCATGTAATTGTAGATTAATCATATGAAAATTTAAAAAAAATTAATGGAGAAAAAAAAAAGTACACGCAGAATAGAATGAGACCCATAACCAGATTTTGAGTTTAGAAATCTGACGTTCCTGGTTCCATGTGCTATAGTGACTACACATGAAAAACTTCTAAACCATAAAATGCTTTATAAATTTGAGGTATTGTCCTTGGCAACGAAATACTAAATGATTTCTTATAAATTTAGCTTTTATTTTAAACCTTTGAACAATGACCATGTCTGACTCTGGTGGCTACGTGACACATTGTATGGTGTGTGAAATTATTCTTATTTTCAGTACTGCTAACAGCTATAAAGTAACCATAAAACAGACCATAAATGTAATGCCTAGCCTCTGAGGAATATGGACGTGTAATTAATTGATAATTGCAAAGAGATTTGAGCTCTTTCAGTAGAGATAAATATGGAAAGGCAAAGTGTCCCAAGACTGATCATTGTGTTGGATATTGTTGGTATATATTTATGTCTATTAGGTTCAGTTTACAATTAAGTATATATAAATAAAAAAAAATAAAGTAAACATCATGATGGTTTGATATATGTACCTATTGTGAAAGGATTCTTTCCACCTAATTAATTAACACTTCCATCACCTCACATTGTGTGTGTGTGTGTGTGTGTGTGTGAGAGAGAGAACATTTAAATTCTAATATCTCAGCAGATTTAGATTACACAATACAGTGTTATCAACTATAGTAGCTATTATTTATTGAGCTCTCTAGGTTCTATGCTAAATGCTTTATATCTGTTATCTCATTTGATGCTCACAACAAGCTTATGAGATAGATACTATTATTACTTTCATTTTACAGATAGGAGAGTATGGCTAAAAGTCAAATGATTTGTCTAAGGGCATAGAGGTAGGTCATGATTTGAACCTAGGCAGTCAGACCCTAGAACCTATGTGTTTAACACTGCAACCATACTGAGGTCTTATTTGGTTTAGAGACAGCCATGTTTTGTATCATTTACTCACTGATTCCTTCACCAAATATTTATGAGGCATCAGCTATATTCCAGATGTGACATCCTCTCAGTGTCCATATGTGTCAGTCTGATTTTCCCAACTGGACAGCAAGTCCCTTGAGAATGATGTCTGTCTCTTCCTTCTCCTTTATCCCTGGCCTTCCTTTCTTGCCCCATTCAAGTGTCTAACAGACTGCTAGGACTAGATGCTCCCCCACCAGATGAACTTGATTGGATTACAGTGTCCAGAGTCTGCGACACATGCTACAGCTTCTCAGATTGGTAGGGAAGTTAGAAGTTTCTCTGACTCTAAAAGATGGAATATGTAAAATCTCATTATACATCAGGATTAGCAGATGAGCATTTGCAATTGATTCTGATAATAGGGAACAATAACCTTGAACCTCAATTAAATGAAACATTACTCCTTAAAAAATAATTTTATTTCTTCCTCACTGGTACACCTGCATTGCAAAAAAATTGTATTCAATTACTGTTATTACATTTAGAATTTTGTCAATAAAAATTGTGGAAATTTGTTTTCTCTCTTGTTATATATAAGTACATATGTAATACCTGCAGACCACAAATGTCTAAAATATTTATTATCTGGCCATTTACAGAAAAAATTTGTCCACCCCTGATTTAATCTTTACTGGAAATGTCCAGGGACAACACAAACAGACAGACAGACAGACAACAACTAAAGGATTCCATTTACTTTATAGCTCGTTTCTTGTGAGAAAATACATTCTTGAATCTCAGTTAAATCTTTAGCCCAGCAGTTTAGCTAATTTCTTTTTGTACTGTCATATCATTGGTGAAGGCTGAGGTCATCAGGTCATTGTGGAAATCAGTTTTGATTTGTTCTTAGTCAGTTCTGTGCAACTACTGAGGCCCTTTATTTGCAATAAAGGAACTTAAGGGTTTAGCTGCTTGAACCGGCTAAGCTGTTTTTTCAGTTATGGGAACTGTCTCCCTCTGCAGCAGGTAAATGCCACTTGAGATGGGAAGGGTGGAAGTTGAGGACATTGTCTGGAATGCGTCAAGTGGTCATGGAAGGGAGTGAGTTCAAGGGTCTTTGAGAATGCCTGGGCTGAAGGAGTGAGAACTACTACAGAGGAGCCTTCTGTGCTCAGGGGAAATCCAGGCTCCTGGCAGGGACCAGGTGTGGCCCAGAGCTTGTCTCATCCTCTTCTGGACTAGAGCAGCCTATTTCTCTGTGTTCTGCCCCCACCTCTTTTCCAGATCCTTTTGTATGTTGTGTTCAAGAAAGGGGACAGTAACCCTGTTTTGCAGATGAGGAAAATGAGGCTCAGAGAAGCTGAGTAATTAACCAAGATGACATGATGTATGGTGGAGCTAGTACTTAAACCCAAGATTTCTACCTTCCCATAGAGTTCCACCCTGCCTGCTGCCTAGCACTGTGCTGGACATGGAATAGGTTCTGAGCCCTTGTTGGCTGATTGATTGAAAACATCCCAGACTTTCTTATTCAAACGATACTTTGCTATAAACCCACCATTATATTTGCTCATTGCTTTCTTGAGACACCCTCTTTCAAAATGTGGATTGATGTCTTAAGGCATTAACTCTGTTAAGTGAGTTCTTTTCTTCACTTACATATAAGACAAGAAAGTTAGTGTTAGAAGTTTTGAGAGTAGAGAGAATATGTTTTCTGAAAAGGCAAGTGAAGGATGCTGAAGTCAGATTCTCCTTTTCATAGTTTTCCTCAGGGCCTCGCAGGACTATCACATGAAAACTAGTCCTTCAGTTCTGGGGTAGGGGAGAAATTAATCTGGACTCTTCCAGGTAATCTCAGTGCATGATCTTTTATCTGAACCGCTTATAAGGTGGAGGCCCATCTGTTTGTGCCTCCCTGTAGTGGTGTCCAGCCTCTGCTTGGCCATTCCCTCTGATAGAGGAGACCCTTCCCAGGAAGCAGCCTTTCCCACCCCTGGGTTGCTCTAGCCATGGGGAACATCCATCTGCTTGGAGCTACAATCTACCTGGGACCTCTGATCCTTGGTTCCCATTCTACCTTCTGGAACAATGTAAGCCAAAACTCACTGAATTCTTCCTCCATGTGACAATTGGGCAGTCTCCTTCCTATATCTCCTCTTCTCTGCCTCTGTTGCCTCTGTTCTTTTAACTTTTTCTCACATGATAAACACTCACAGTTTTGGCTGCCATCTCTGGATATGCCATAGTTTGTCAACTCCTTCCATAAATAAGACATGGTAGTCACAACAGATTGGTGCTCGTTCATTTATGTCTATTTATTCAACAGATGTTTATGTGAGCTTTCTCTATACCAAACCCTGGCAAGTGTCTGGGGTGGGGGATACAAAATACAATTCAGTTACTGACTTTGTGGTACTTGATTAATAATTAAATAATCACATATAAAAACAATATGCTGTCATAGATGCAGTAATGAAGTGCAGCATATGTGGGGAAGGTTCTTAGCTGCTGAAGTCAGCATTGAGGATGACCCTGGTACTGCCCATGGAAACATCTAGAGAACCCAGATCTAGAGAGTCCCTGTGGAAGATTCAAGATGGCCAATCCCGGTCATTCACAGAGGACCTGAACACATTTCTGACTACTCATTTGCAAGAAGTGAGGACTTTCAGGCATCTTCAGGTCTGGGTCTCCAGCCAGACCTATTCTCTTGCCTCTGGCTTCTCTGTCCCACCCCTTTTCTCTTTTGAGGAAGATACAGGCAGAGGCAGGCCAAAGTTCCACAGAAAAGTCTGGGAAAGGCTCTGGAGGGTTGTTTTTTTTTGTATCATTAATCTACAATTATTTGAGCAATATAATGTTTATTAGATCCCCCCTATCATCAAGTTCCACCCCACATACCCATTACAGTCACTGTCCATCAGCGTAATAAGATGCTATAGAATCACTACTTGTCTTCTCTGTGTTGCACAGCCCTCCCCGTGTTCCCCCTACATTATGTCTGCTAAATGTAATGCCCCCTTTTTCTCTCTTTTCCCTCCCTTTCTACCCATCCTCCCCAGTCCCTTTCCCTTTGGTAGCTGTTAGTCCATTCTTGGGCTCTGTGAGTCTGCTGATGTTTCATTCCTTTAGTTTTTTTCTTTGTTTCTTATACTCCACAGATGAGTGAAATCATTTGATACTTGTGTTTTTCTGCCTGGCTTATTTCACTGAGTATAATACCCTCTAGCTCCATCCATGTTCTTGCAAATGGTAGGATTTGTTTTCTTCTTGTGGCTGAAAAATATTCCATTGTGCATATGTACCATATCTTCTTTATCCATTTATCTACCTATGGACACTTAAGTTGCTTCCATTTCTTGGCTATTGTAAATAGTGCTGTGATACATAGGGGTGCATATGTCTTTTTTTCAAACTGGGCTGCTGCTTTCTTAGGGTAAATTCCTAGAAGTGGAATTCCTGGGTCAAATGTTATTTCTATTTTTAGTTTTTTGAGGAACCTCCAAACTACTTTCCACAATGGTTGAACTAATTTACATTCCCACCAGCAGTGTAGGAGGGTTCCTCTTTCTCCACATCCTTGCCAACATTTGTTGTTGTTTGTCTTTTGGATGGTGGCGATCCTTACTGGTGGGAGGTGATATCTCATTGTGGTTTTAATTTGCATTTCTCTGATGATTAGCAAAGTGGAGCATCTTTTCATGTGCCTGTTGGCCATCTGAATTTATTCTTTTGAGAAGTGTCTGTTCAGATCCTCTGCCCATTTTTTAATTGGATTATTTGCTCTTTGTTAGTTGAGGTGCATGAGCTCTTTATATATTTTGGATGTCAACCCTTTATCGGATCTGTCATTTATGAATATATTTTCCCATACTGTAGGATGCCTTTTTATTCTATTTATGGTGTCCTTTGCTGCACAGAAGCTTTTCAACTTGATATAGTCACACTTGTTCATTTTTGCTTTGGTTTCCCTTGCCCAGGGAGATGTGTTCATGAAGAAGTTGCCCATGTTTATATCCAAGAGATTTTTGCTTATGTTTATTTCTAAGAGTTTTATGGTTTCATGACTTACATTCAGGTCTTTGCTCCATTTTGAGTTTACTTTTCTGTATGGGGTTAGATAGTGATCCAGTTTAATTCTCTTGCATGTAGTTGTCCAGTTTTGCCAGCACCAGCTGTTGAAGAGGCTGTCTTTTCCCCACTGTATATCCACGGGTCCTTTATCATACATTAATTGACCATATATGTTTAGGTTAATATCTGGACTCTCTTTTCTGTTCCACTGGTCTGTGGCTCTGTTCTTGTGCCAGTACCAAATTGTCTTGATTACTGTGGCTTTATAGTAGAGCTTGAAGTTGGGGAGTGAAATCCCCCCCACTTTATTCTTCCTTCTCAGTATTACTTTGGCTATTTGGGGTCTTTGGTGGTTCCATATGAATTTTAGAACTATTTGTTCCAGTTTGTTGAAGAATGCTGTTGGTATTTTAATAGGGATTTCATTGAATATGTAGATTGCTTTAGGCAGGATGGCCATTTTGACAGTATTAATTCTTCTTAGCCAAGAGCATGGGATGAGTTTCCATTTGTTAGTGTCCTCTTTAATTTCTCTTAAGGGTGTCTTATAGTTTTCAGGGTATAGGTCTTTCACTTCCTTGGTTAGGTTTATTTCTAGGTATTTTATTCTTTTTGATGCAGTTGTGAATGGAATTGTTTTCCTGATTTCTCTATTGGTTCATTGTTAGTGTATAGGAAAGCCACATATTTCTGTGTGTTAATTTTGTATCCTGCAACTTTGCTGTATTCCGATATCAGTTCTAGTAGTTTTGGAGTGGCGTCTTTAGGGATTTTTATGTACAATATCATGTCATCTGCAAATAGTGACAGTTTAACTCCTTCTTTACCAATCTGGATGCCTTGTATTTCTTTCTTTTGTCTGATTGCTGTTACTAGGACCTCCAGTACTATGTTGAATAACAGTGGGGAGAGTTGGCATCCCTGTCTTGTTCCTCCTGATCTTAGAGGAAAAGCTTTCAGCTTCTCCCTGTTCAGTATGATGTTGGCTGTGGGTTTGTCATATATGGCCTTTATTATGTTGAGGTACTTGCCCTCTATACCCATTTTATTTAGAGTTTTTATCATGAATGGATGTTGAATTTTGTCAAATGCTTTTTCAGCATCTATGGAGATGATCATGTGGTTTTTGTTCTTCTTTTTGTTGATGTGGTGAATGATGTTGATAGATTTTCGATTGTTGTATCATCCTTGCATCCCTGAGATGAATCTCACTTGATTGTGGTGTATGATCCTATTGATATATTTTTAAATTTTGTTTGCTAATATTTTGTTGAGTATTTTTGCATCTATGTTCATCTATGTCCATAATTTTCTTTTTTTGTTGTGTCTTTGCCTGGTTTTGGTATTAGAGTAATGCTGGCTTCATAGAATGAGTTTGGAAGTATTCCCTCCTTTTCTGTTTTTTGGAAATCTTTAAGAAGAATGGGTATTATGTCTTCTCTATATGTTCGATAAAAGTCAGTGGTGAATCCATCTGGCCTGGTGGTTTTGTTCTTGGGTAGTTTTTTGATTGCTGATTCAATTTTGTTGCTGGTGATTAATCTGTTTAGATTCTCTGTTTCTTCCTTGGTTAGTCTTGGAAAGTTGTGTTTTTCTAGGAAGTTGTCCATTTATTCTAGGTTTTCCTGCTTGTTAGCATATAGGTTTTCATAGTATTCTCTAATAATTATTTGTATTTATGTAGGGTCCATCGTGATATTTCCTTTCTCATTTCTGATTCTGTTTATGTGTGTAGATTGTCTTTTCCCTTAATAAGTCTGGTGAGGGGTTTATTTATTTTGTTTATTTTCTCAAAGAATCAGCTCTTTGTTTCATTGATTTTTTTCTATTGTTTTATTCTTCTCAATTTTATTTATTTCTTCTCTGATCTTTATTCTGTCCCTCCTTCTGCTGACTTTGGGCCTCATTTGTTCTTCTTTTTCCAGTTTCAATAATTGTGAATTCAGGCTATTCATTCGGTATTGTTCTTCCTTCTTTAAATGTGCCTGGATTCCTATATACTTTCCTCTTAGAACTTCCTTCACTGCATCCCACAGAAGTTGGGGCTTTGTGCTCTTGTTGTCATTTGTCTCCATATTATTGCTTGATCTGTGTTTTAATTTGGTCATTGATCCATTGATTATTTCGGAACAGGTTGTTAAGCCTCCATGTGTTTGTGAGCCTTTTTGTTTTCTTTGTACAATTTATTTCTTGTTTTATACCTTTGTGATCTGTGAAGTTGATTGGTACAATTTCAATGTTTCTGAATTTACTGAGGCTATCTTTGTGGCTTAATATGTGGTCTATTCTGGAAAATGTTCCATGTGCCCTTGAGAAGAATGTGTATCCTGCTGCTTTTGGGTAGAGTTCTGTAGACATCTGTTAGGTCCATCTGTTCCAGTGTGTTGTTCAGTGCCTCTGTGTCCTTACTTATTTTCTGTCTGGTGGATCTGTCCTTTGGAGTGAGTGGTGTGTTGAAGTCTCCTAGAATGAATGCATTTCATTCTATTTCCTCCTTTAATTCTGTTAGTATTTGTTTCACATATGCTGGTGTTCCTGTATTGGGTGCATATATATTTATAATGGTTATATCCTCCTTTTGGACTGTCCCCTTCATCATTATGTAATGTCTTTCTTCATCTCTTGTTACTTTCTTTGTTTTGAAGTCCCTTTTGTCTCATACAAGTACTGCAACACCTGCTTTTTTTCTCCCTATTGTTTGCATGAAATATCTTTTTTCATCCCTTGACTTTTGTCTATGTATGTCTTTGGGTTTGAGGTGAATCTCTTGTAAGCAACATATAGATAGATAATGCTTTTGTTAATTCATTCTATTACTCTGTGTTTTTTCATTGGTGCATTCTGTCCATTTACATTTAGGGTGATTATCAAAAGATACGTACTTATTGCCATTGCAGGCTTTGAATTTGTGTTTACCAAATGTTCAACGGTAACTTCTTTACTGTGTAACTGTCTAACTTTACTCTCTTATTAAGCTATTATAAACACAGTCTGAAAATTCTTTGTATCTTTCCCTTCTTATTCTTCCTCCTGAATTCTTTAGATGTTAGGTGTTTTATTCTGTTCTCTTTTGGGATTCCTTTGACTTCTTTTTTGGATAGTTGATTTTATTTTTTGCCTTTAGTTAGTATTTGGTTGGTCTGTCTTCTTTGCTGTGATTTCATTTTCTCTGATGATATCTATTTAGCCTTAGGAGTGCTTCCATCTAGAGCAGTCCCTCTAAAATACCCTGTAGAGGTGGTTTGTGAGAGGTGAATTTCCTCAACTTTGGCTTGTCTGGGAATTGTTTAATTCCTCCTTCAAATTTAAATGATAATCGTGCTGGATACAGTATCCTTGGTTCAAGGCCCTTCTGCTTCATTGCGTTAAATATATCACACCAATCTCTTCTGGTCTGTAAGGTTTCTGTTGAGAAGTCTGATGGCCTGATGGGTTTTCCTTTGTAGGTGATCTTTTTTCTCTCTCTGGCTGCCTTTAATACTCTGTCCTTGTCTTTGATCTCTATTTTAATTATTATATGTATTGGTGTTGTCCTCCTTGGGTCCCTTGTGTTGGGAGATCTGTGGGCTTTCATGGTCTGAGAGATGATTTCCTTCCCCATCTTTGGGAAGTTTTCAGTAATTATTTCTTCAAAGACACTTTCTATCCCTTTTCTCTCTCTTCTTCTTCTGGTACCCTTATAATGTGAATATTGTTCCTTTTGGATTGGTCATACAGTTCTCTTAATATTCTTTCTCTCCTAGAGATCCTTTTATCTCTCTCTGCCACAGCTTCTCTGTGTTCCTGTTCTCGGATTTCTATTCCATTAACAGTCCCTTGTACCTCATCCAGTCTGCTCTTAAGTCCTTCTGTAGATTGTTTCATTTTTGTTATCTCCCTCTCAACTACATCCTTTAGCTCTTGCATATTTCTCTGCAGGTCCATCAGCATCATTGTGACTATGATTTTGAATTCTTTTTCAGGAAGATTGGCTAAATCTATCTCACCAGGCCCTCTCTCTGGAGTTGTCTAGGTTATTTTTAACTGGACCAGATTCTTCTGCCTTTTCATGGCAATAGAAGTGGTCACAGGCAGGTAGTGCATCATGTGTCAACTGGGAGAACAAAGTCCCTTCTTGCTTGCTGGCCCACTTGCCCTTCTCCACTGCTTGTGTCAGTTACCCGCACACCGGGAGCAGTCTCTGTGATAATCCCCTGAGCTGCCATGGGCAGTGTGGCCCTCAGGACAGCCTAAGACACTGCGGGATGTTGCCAGCACATCGGGTGTGTTCTCCTGTGAGAACGGCGCCCCCTTGTGTCTTCCCTTGTTCCAGCTTCCACTGCCTGCACTGGTTACCCGCCCACCAGGCGGCAGTCTCTGGGACAATCTCTGGAGCTGCCATGGGTGGGGAAGTCCCTGGGCCAGCCCAGAGCCCTGTGGGGTGTGGCAGATGCATAGGCTGTGTTCTCCTGCTTGACTGGCACCCTCCCGTGTCTTCTGGATCCCGCTCTGGCCTCCACCACCTGTGCCAGTCACCCGCACACAGGGACCAGTCTCTGGGATAATTTCTTGAGCTGCTGGGTGCAGGGCAGCCCTTGGACTAGCCTAGAGCCCTGTCGGGAGTGGCAGACATGTAAGGGGTGTTCTCCTGTGGGAACAGTGCCCTTTTGTGCCTTCTGGACATTGCTCTGGCTTCCCCTGTCTGTGCTGGGCAGCTACACACTGGCAGCAGCCTCTGGGTCTGTCCCAGTTAGTTGCATGCTGGGAGGAGACTCTGGGTGGTTGCCATAGGCAGGGTTGTTCTCTGGCTGCTCCAGAGCTGTGGCCGGTCAACCAGTCTCCTTGCAGCACCGGCCAGGGGGAATGAATGGAAGGCTGCTTATTGCCATGAGGGGCTTTGTTGCTGGGTTACCCTACCAGCAGTTTGGGGTACCTGAAGTTCCTTAGGATTCCCAGCCTGCTGGGCTGAGTGTGCCAGTATGATTTTGTCCAGCTGTTAAGCTCTTGTCCCTTTAAGACTTTTAAAAAGCACCCACTTTTTTTTGTCCCAGGGGAGCTGGCTGTGGGGACCCTGTCACAGTCTCCATGTCAGATTTTACTTTCCCGTTTCTCTAATATCCAGTACACCATGCAATGTGTGAGTGTGCTCCCAGTGCAGATTACTAGGGCTGGTTATTTAGCAGTCCTCTGCCTCCACTCCATCCCCACTCTGACTCTTTTCCTCCCACTGGAGAGTTTGGGTGGGGGGGGTGCTCAGGTCCCCTCAGGTCACAGCTTTGTATCTTACCCTTTTCATGAGATGCTGAGTTCTTGCAGATGTAGATGTAGCCAGGCTGTTATACTGTATCTTTTTGTCTCCCTTTTAGGAGTAGTTGTATTTGTTGTATTTTCAAAAATATATATGGTTTTGGGAGGAGATTTCAGCCACCCTACTCATGCCACCATCTTGAGCCCCACTCTCTGGAGGAGTTTTGAGACATGATTCCCTTGGCTCATCCAATCTGGGAAATGTTATATCTCTCTGGCTTTTATTTTTTATAGGCTTCAAGGGCTGCCCATAAGCAGAGGTGGAACTTATAGTTCCCTCTATTTTCTTTCCTGACCTTGGAACTTCAGTTTGGACCAAGGTTGGCTTTGTTGTGCCAGGCTTTCCACTGGCTGAGTCTTGAAGCTCAGAATGCCTAGTGTAGCAGGGAGAGTACTGGAAATCATGGAGGCTCCTCCCACAAGCCTGGGCAGACTGCATGGCACACAGCAATGGAGTGAGACCCTATGGGTAGAAACCTGGTCTCCTGCCTTCGGCTGATGTACCTATGAGGAAGGGAAATCCCAGGAAAAATACCCTTAAAACTGGAAACAGTCAAAGGGAGAAATAAAGTTTAAAATCCGTTTATTGCTTACAAACTGCAGTCCAGGGCCATCTTTCCTGCTCGGCAGAAGCAAAACCAGCACTACCCCTCACCTCTCAGGTTCAGATAAACCCTCTCTTTCCCAGGTAATCATGCACTGATATGGAGATGAACTACTGATCTCCACCCATGAGGAATGCCTGTTGATAATGCAGATGCATTAAAGCCAGGCAAGATATTCTGGAAATATTACAATTTTATCCACAGCTCATAAATGACAAGAGACCATCCAGTGACTGCTGTTGTTACTCTTGTTGCTCAAGTTGTCATTATTATTTTTATAACTCTGCACTGATTGCTCTAATCACTGCAAAATATAAAGAGGAGGTTAATCTCACCCAGACACCCTAGGGCCTGGAGCTCCCCCATGTCTAAAAGAGCCAGAGGGCATTATGAAAGGGCTTGTCATTAAGAGGAAGGCCTCCCTCAAGTGACAGAGCAGAAGCAGGAGCGGAGCTGGTGACATAGTTCTGACCTTGCAGAGGGTAGGCACATTGGGTTTAGAAGGTTGAATGGCCTCAGTCATGGAGTTGAAAGGAGTTTAATCTTAACCTTGTGGTGGGCCAGGGAGCAAGGGGCCTCAGTGTTTGTCCTGCCCTGGGCACTGAAGGCCTGAATTTGGTGTGACTTAACTATTGGAAGGGAAGTGGGATATGAGGCCCAAAGAGCTCAAGATCTAGGCCAAAATTAATAGAGGCAAAATGTTTGGAAGAGAACACAAGGCCCACATCAGTCTTTGGGGATAACCTGAAGTCACACATTATGGCAGGAGGTTAGCTGCTTGCTCTACTAAAAGCCTTCCCAGAAGTATTTATCCAGCTGTCCTTTGGGGAGAGTTTGGTGAGTTTACAGTGCCACCTTAAGGAAGCACCTGGAAACAACCACCCTTAAATGAAATTGTCCTGTAAGATGTTGTTAACGTGGTGGTATTAACATGGCGTGTTGGAGTGACAAAGGCCAACAGAGGTTACTGTGGTTTTCAAAAAACAGGAGAGTGGGAGAAGTTTGAATTTTTAGATTTCCTTTAGCAATAGGAAGTATTCCAGGAGTACTTTAATACTTTAAAAATCCTTTAACAGCATTCTAGGAGAGGGCATTCTGGTTCTTTAATTTAAAATACCTCTCAAGGTGAAAAACATTTTCTATGCTGACTCTCTGTTTCCTATAAACTTGTGATATGTTGTGGATGAAATTGTAATATTTCCAGCATACTCGCCTGGCTTTAGTACATCTGCATATCAACATACACTCAAGGGTGGAGAGAAGTATGGCTTTAGGGCATTTGCATCATTCCTCAGGGGTGGAGAGAAGTTCATCTCCATATCAGTGAGTAATTACCTAGGCAACTGAGGGCTTATGTGAACCTGAGAGGTTAGAGAGAGGGGTCTGGTTTGCTTCTTCCAGAGCAGAGGAGAGAGATGGCCCCAGACTGCAGTTGTTAAGCAATAAATGGATTTTAAACTTCATTTCTCCCTTTGACTGATTTCGATTTTTAGAGGTATTTTGCCCTGGGATTTCCTCTCCCTGGACTTACATCTGGCATAGTCAGTAGGATGTCTCTGAACCTGAAATCTGTCATAACAGGTACAACATTTGGGAGGGCTGCTCCTGTGGATGGTGGGGAGGCCCCAGTGGATGCAGGGCAGAGGGTACCACTTCACCTGTTATTAAGCCCACAGATGAGGGATTTGCAATTTGGGAGCTCCTAGTGGGGAATTGGTCTAGGGTAAAGTATCTCTTAGAGGGATGGGGCCTTCCTCAGAGCTGGGGAAGGGTGGAAACACTGGGAGCTGCAGAATTAGCCCTCCATGAGTTGGAAGACTGCTTGGACCTTAGGGGCCAGTGTAGCAGCTGGACTTGTAGGGCCTCTTTTCATCCAGATAGTGGAAAATGTTATACAGGAGAAAGAGGATTATCGAGAGGGTTAGCGAGGAGACAGTGGGATGTAGGCAGGAGAGAGACAAACTTCAGCATCGCTTGAAGGAGCTGTTTGATAACCTATGGGATGCCATTAAAGAGGAGAGACAGTTACTGAAAAGGCAGGTCACACTCCTAGAAGATTCCTTAGCAGTGGCGAGGGGGCAGACAGCAGGAAAAGCTGCATTGTAGGAGGACGTGGGGGAGGGGGATAAAAGAGTAGTGCCTTTGTAAGAATGAGAATAAGTTAGCATAAGAGTAGCCATCTTAAGGGCCTAGAAGCAGTTTTCTGAAGTTGTGACTTAAAAGAAAAAAACTGGAACTGGGTAAGGCCTTGGAAAACAAGTTAATCATGAACACCGGGATGGGGGCAGCTGTGGCCTTTGGTCAGCTAACCTTGGTCAGTTAATCCTACATACCAAGCTTATCGTGCAGAACCTCCCTAACAATTGAGGAGTAGTCTTATCTTGCTCTTGCTTAACCCTAGGATGTATGTCTTGCAAAGATAATGTGCAGCTGTAGAAAATTACTAAGAGTTAAGTGTTTTGAAAATGCTATATAAACCCTTGGTTTTGAGTGCTCGGGGTCCTTGTTGAAACCCGCTGTGTAGGGCAGACACTTAGACCCCAGCTAGCTGGAATAACAATAAACCTCTTGCTTGTTGCATCGATCTGCCGTGGCCTTCGTCTCCTCACTGGGGGGGAAGCGCAGACCGGAATAAGGCCATTGAGTCTTACATTTGGGGGCTCATCCGGGATCGCGTGCCCCCTCCGGAGGAATGACAAGCCAAGGATCGGAGGCTTGCCCTGGCCAGGTATTACTGTGTTTGTGTCTGTGTGTCTCTTGTCAAACCTGTAAGAACGTTCTGTGTTTAATCAGAAAGTTCCTTGCCGGATGGTGAGCGCACCCAGTGTTTTTGCTCGCGAACAAGCCTGAAACCTGTATAAAGCCTGTGGGAGCTCCAATCTGTGTCTAGGTCGGCATAGACTTAGGCGGACACGCTGGCAGGTCGCCGACCAGAAGTCTTGAGAGACGTCCCTTGCCCCCGTCTAGAGGACGAGGTCCTCATCTGTGAAGAAAGTCGGCTGCCGCTGCAGTCCAACAGGCCCTCAACCTGTGAGAGCTCCAATCTGTTTCTGAGTCGGCATTGACTTAGGCAGACGCGCTGGCAGGTCGCTGACCAGGGGTCTTGAGAGACGTCCCTTGCCCCCGTCTGGAGGACGAAGTCCTCATCTGTGAAGAAAGTCAGCTGCCGCTGCAGTCCCACAGGCCCTCAACTTAACTTTCAGGTTTGTCTCCGCGGCCACGGCAGATTCTTCTCTGTAAGCGCCTAGTTGTTGTTTGTCGTGTTTGTTTGTCTTAGTCTTTTTGACGGAAGAAATAGGACAGACGCAGACGACCCCCTTGTCTCTCATGACAGACCATTTTTCTCAGATGTTAGGGAGAGAGCTCACAATTTGAGCACGGACATCAGGAAGAGAAAATTTCGTGTTTTCTGCACCTCAAGTGGCCATCCTTTAACGTTGGCTGGCTGCCGGAAAGAACCTTGTCATTATGTCTCAGTCTGTATGTTTGTGTGTCTAAGTGTGTAAATGAAAGTATCTTTCTACCTCCGGGATAGTATTAATGAAATTGATTTAAAGACAAGCGCTTGTGAAAATTGGACATTCTTAAACTTCCAGAAAATCTGATAGAAAATGTTAAGCATTAATGCTAATTTAAGTTTGCCTGAGACGGGCATGTCCTTGTAGTTATCAGCTGCCAAAGTTTACTTAAAGTCATTTAAGTTGATGTTACCTGTTAAAGATTTCAAGAAGATGCTTGAAGAAAAGCTTGACTTTGTCTAATGTTTAGTAAAAGTTTTCTAAGTAATCTGGCATAGTTGCTAAAAATAAGTAAACAAGTGTAGCAAATAAACATCTTAATAATAATACTGTATTAATGTATAACAGTGTATATGTATGCAAACAGCTTGAGAATTTTTGTGGTAACCAAAATTTTTAAAGTTTGCTAAGTTATATAGACATATTTTGTGCCTAATGAGAAATTGTGTTGTAAAGCACATTTCCAAAAATAATAATATATGTTCATAGATGAAGAATACTAGTGTAACCGTTTACAGTGGCCTGTTTTTCAGTGTTCACTGAAAGTTAAAGTATCAAATGATTTTAAGTTCTAATGAAAACTACTTAAATAAAGAAAACATTTCTCTATGCTAAAAGATATATGTTTTAATAAGAGAAAGTATAAAGAATAGAAACTCGTCTGCATGCTAAAGAATGTGTTCTTTGATAAAAGAAAGTGGCTTTGTTCTAAAGTGCAGCTGTTTGTTAGAGAGGGACGGAGAGACAGAGACAAAGAGAGAGCAGTGTAGTGCAGCAGCGTAGTGCCTTTTGTAGCGGATCCGCTCAGCCTGTTGCTTTAGAAGAAAGTCAAGATGTTTAGAGATAAGGCGAGACAAACCCAGGCAAGCCCAGGCATAATTCTCACCCGTTTATGTGCTTGAGACCATGGAGCAAATGAAGAATAAATTACTATATTCTTACAGATATAGTCATGCTATGTGAAATTAAAGCAAGTAAGTCTTGATATCAAGTGCACAGCAAAATTAGAATTTTGTTTCCAGTTAAAAAAAAAACAAAACAGTTTTCTTTAACTGTTAGTCTGCTCTTAATGTTGAAAGATTGCAAAGAGTTCTCTAATTGTTTTATCAAAGCAGTTTCTCATACTTAAAGTCTCAGTGAGTTGCCAAAATATTTTTTAAAAAAATGAAATCTTAATATTAAAAAGACTAAAAGCTAAAGTTTATTAACAACTGTGTAACCTTTATTTGCCTTTGAAATATTTTGTTATTGAAAACGATTGCATAGCATGAGAAATTGAATTATTTATTCCTTATATTTTTACAAGTAGAAAAATCTCTCTAACCAACAAATGATTAAAGTTGTTACTGATTATTTGTTTTCTTAATTTATCCTCCTAAACAGAATAGTAACAAAGCTTTTTTTTAGCTGATTAAATGCACTTAGTTAACAAACCAAAATTTATTCTTAAAAATTAAACTGTGTAAAATCTGGACAAGATTATGTTTCTCCCAGAAAAACAGGTTTCACTGAAAAAGTTTAGATAGACAAACATGTGACCACTTTTGAGAAAAGTTGTAATAGATTTTTTTAAGAACCACCAGGTCTTCTTGTTTAATTTATATGCTGTAAATATGTTTGTATGTTTTAAAAAACATGGAGGACTCTCCATATTTTTTAATGCAATTGATCTTATAAGCTGCTCTGCAAATTCTATTAAAAGCTCTATCTACTATTAAAGAGTAAAACATTCTTGAAGCTTTCAGAGAAGACCTGTAGACTTAAGCACTTTCTCTGCTTTTTTGTATCTGGTCTTAGACACTTATGCTGAGTTATGTTCTTATTATTTTCACTGTTTATAGGCTATTGATTATATATGATCTTTAAACCATCCAAATATCCAGCATACATTTCCATGTCACCACAACCCACTATTAACGCCATGAATAAAATAGCTGGTTAGAAAGCCAAAAGTCATCATTTCTCAATCCCTAAATGAAGAAGTAAAATGCCTGATCTCTTTCATCTCAAAGCATATTTCTGGTCAAATCTGAATATCTGTGTGAAAGAAAGAGACATTTAAATTTGAGATTCTGCTTAAACTTTTAAGTTAAATTTGACTATAGCCATATTCATTCTTTGTATGTATCTCTAACAAGTCTTTTGTATGCCTAGTGATATTATAATCTGCCTTGAATTTAGACAGTTCTTTCAGCTAAATGTAAATTCTTATTGTAGCTTTTTTCCCCTCCTGAAGATGAAAGCAGGAAAATCTACCATCTGCTACCATTCTCTCAAGAATGCTTAGTAACCTAGATTATTTTGACTTTGTATATATTGTCTTTAAAAACTGACAGCAGCAGTCTCCCCTGCTGCCCCACCTTTTTAAAATATCTCGTTTACTGTGCTGGGTATATAGACAATAAATGTGTAATGATAGACAGTTCTAAAAGAATTAAATGCAAAAAAGTGCTTTTACCTCTAGTTAACTCTGATATTTTCCAGAAAGCCCCTGGAACATGTCAGAAGAATTTTTTCTCATTAGAGAAAGTATTTGACTAAATTGGCTTATTTATCTGATATATATATATATATATATATATATATATATATTACCAAGAAAGCACTGTCAAAGAGAATAATGCTAAACTTTGTTACTGAATGTTTTGTATTACAGAAATATCAGAATTTCCTTATATCAACTGTCTTACAGTGAGCTCTCGTCGGATCTTTGACCATTGTCATTTGTAAGTTTTTTGTCATTTATAATCACTGTTTTGTTGTTCCTGGACTAGTAAAGAACTAGATTTCAGCAGAACAGGTATTAGTTACATAAGATTACATAAACTAAAGAAAATAGTTTTGTGTCTTTTTGTTTTGAATGTTGCTGATAGAGTGTTTTAAGCTTGTTCTCTTAAGCTGACAACAATTTAGTAGATAGCTGTCTTTATAAGCAGAATTGAGACATCCTTCTCTCTACCTGATACCTACAGAGTTTAAAAACTTTCAGTGACTGTTTTTGTATTCCATGGCAGTATATTTATTTGCACGAGTTTAGTAAAAATCTGCTTTCCTTGTGAGAAGACTAATTAAGAACACTAGTTATACTGCCAGGGCTTTAGCTGAAATGTCATACCTGAGAGACATGTGCATAGACTCAGATGTGAACAACTTTAAAAAACTAAAATTGACTTTATAGAGCCAACAAAGCCCCTTAGAAAAACTAGCCTAGTACCTTGCTTGCAGAGTTTCCAGCAGCCTTACAAGGTGACTAAAAAAAGTCGCTTCCTGGCAGGTGCAGAGACCTCGAGAAGGGAAGAATTCATCCAAATCTACAGGTACTGCAGGCAAAGTCTGATAGCAGGTCTAGCTTAGCTGTCTAGCCTCAAGAAGCCTTTAAAAGTTCAATCTGAATTTCCTTGCAAAAAGTTCCAGCAAAGCATATTTAAAAGAGCCTGTGTAATCAATTGCTCTTCTTGCTGCACTTGTGCAAATAATCAAGCCAGCTGTTAATTATTTTCTTAACCTAGTTACTTCTAATAAAAATAAAAGTGATTTTAAAATATTGTTTCAATAATGCAGCCTCCTTCCAGAATAGAAAATCCAACTCCAGATGTTGCTACATAACCTAATAACACAATTTGTTTTATCTTGACTAGAAGCCACAAAACTGCAAATAATAATAGAAACAAAACCCAGAATAAAAGCGCCAGCCTTCTGAAGCCCTGTTAACTAACCAGTGATAGAGACCTAGCTGCACCCTTTACTGCGCCCCCTTCTCAGCACAAAGCAGCCAGAGCGGTCATCGCCCCTTTTCCCTAGCAGCAGCTAGAGTCTCTACCTGTAGAAAAAAGAATGAGACAAAGACCATAGGCTTAGACAGAATAAAGTGAAAGCCTCTAGAAGAAGTGAGGCGAGATATTTGCAATCAGAGCAATGTAACTACATGCTAGAACTCCCCCCTACTAGAACTATGTTGAACATAGAACTCTAGAATCATTCTTCAGTGAAATCAGTTAATGTTCCCCAGATAGAGAAGAGTAGCACATGTTTTATTATGCTAGTCATTTGTAATCGTGTATGAGATTCGCTTTAGCATACTGGAGGGCCCGGGCCTGTGTGCTGTCTTTCCTCCTTCAGATCTGACTAAGTAATTTTACAAGCTGAGCAATTGACTTAGCATGCAGACCCAGCTGTAGACGGCATAATAAAAAGCAAAATTCTTTAGCAAATAGACAATATCTCAGCCCACCTTAGAGACTGAGCATGCAATCTTTTGATGTGCACCCAAACCAAGGTGCCAGTGTCCCAGAGAGAAATCAAAGAAAAAAATTATCTTTAATATTCAAAGACCCCTTCCCCGTTACCCAGACTGACAACCGCGATTTATATAATAAGTTAAAAGCTCTCCAGGCAGTCCAAAGAAAAGTGTAGACCCAACTAAAAGCAGTCTATAAGCCCGGCACTTCAGAAGCAGCCCACCCGTTCCAAGTTAAAGACTTTGTGTTTGTAAAGCGACACCAAGCGCAGACCCTTGAGCCACGGTAGAAAAGACCCTACTTAGTGTTACTGACCACCCCAACAGCAGTCAAAGTTGATAAGATTGCCGCCTAGATCCACGCATCTCATGTGAAACCCGTTGTCTCAGCCGAGACAGCTGACGACCATCTCACGTAGACAGCCCAACCTACTGAGAATCCTCTCCAGCTTAAAAATCACCAGAAGACCCCTAAAGTGACCAAGTGCGCATCCAGAGACACCAACGCCATTTAGCTGACCCACGCACCATTCTCAAAAACTCTATTCCAAGATAACCACGTCAGCTAGACAAAGACAACCCTCAAAAGCTAAGACTGCGCCGTTCATATTGTGCCTTTCCCCTATTGCACTACCAAACAGATGACCTCTAATTTCATGATTGAAATAGTTACACCTTCAGCTCCACAAATGGTGGAAGAGGAGCCACTGGTGGAGGAGCCCAAGGGAGAAGAGAAGGAGGCGGGGCCATTGGCAGATCTGCTACCAAGGCCACTGCAGAGGTACCATCTCCTCCTGTTTTAAAGGCCCGCCCAGCTGTAATTAAGAAAATAAAAATGAAATAACCACAGGCTCCTCAGGGAGAGGAGCAGCCCCTCCCCAGGTTGTGGAGCACTCCATGCTCCGCCCCTATACCCAGGATGAGTTTGTATACATGAGCGTCTTGTATACGCAGAGGCCATCAGAATCTCTGCCTACATGGCTCTTATGTCTCTGGGATATGGGGGTGGAAAACATTCTTGTGTTGGGTACTGAGATGAGTAGAATGGCTTCCCTGATGACTCACCCTTCCCTCTGGCCATGGTTGCAAAATGCCTGTCACGCCTCAGGAAATCAGACACTCCTGGAATGGCTGACAACTGCCATCAGGGTAGTTTGGCCTAATCAGGGTGATTTATGGTATTTTCCCAGTAGTTGGAAAACGTATGCAGAGCTCCAGCAGGTAATGTGGGAATTGGGTATGAAAAATATCATCTATAATGTGGACCCTCAGGGTCCTGATGAGGAGTTGTTCACTATAAAAATGAATAACCTGGTGTTGGACACAGCTCCCACATCTCTCTTTGGGTCCCTAGAGAATACTCTTGCCCCCCCCCCCCACATAGGGCAACCCATAAGTGAGGCTACCCATACTTTAGCAGATCTGGGGGAGGTTGGAACAATAAGGGCACAGTGGGAAGGCCAGGCTATGACTGAAAGGAGAGGTGCAAAAGGCCCCAAGAAGGTCTCGAGGACCCAGATGTGGGTTGATTTGATATAGGCTGGGATGATGGGCAGCCCAACAGAATATTGTTAGAACTGTGGCACCAATTAAAGCCAGAGCAGCAGTTCCAGCCACTGAGGTCCAGGACATGGAAACCAGAGTCAAGGCCTCATGCCCAGCTTGTGTCCCTACAAAACTTCATGGGAGACAGTACTCAGAATTTGCCTGAGCCCTCACTCCCACAGGAGGATGATTGGGCATTGCAATTTGACTGAGGGAGTGGTGGTCAAAGTCCCCACCTTGGGACCAAGGCCACATGTAGAATTAGCAATTCATTGGTCCCCTGTGAATGTACAATGTGTCCTCACACTAGTGGACACAGGAGCTGAGTGTTCTCTGATTCATGGCAACCATGACCATTTTCCTGGGACCCCTGCTGTGATAGATGGCAATGGGGTATGGCAATTAGTGTGAAGAAAGCCCAAATCTCATTGGGAATAGGGCATTTACCCCCAAAGGAGTATACCGTGTACATTTTTCCCATCCCTGAATATATTTTTGGGATAGATATCAGGCAGGGCCTGTGCTTAACAGACCACTGCAGGTGATTTCAGACTGAGGGTGCTTGTGGTAAAGGCAGCTCTGAGGGGACATGCTAAGCATCCACCTGTAGCTCTGCCTGTACCTCGGCAGGTGACAAATACTAAGCAGTATAAATTGCCTGGGGGGCACAAGGAAATTAGAGAAACTTTACAGGAGTTGGAGAGGGTGGGCATAATAAAGCCCACTCATTGTCCTTTTAATTCCCCAGTGTGGCCAGTGACAAAGTCAGACGGCTCCTGGTGTATGACTGTAGACTATAGGGAATTGAATTAAGTCACACCCCCTTTGCATAGTCCTGTTTCCTCTACAGCAGACATTCTGGACACCGTCAGCCATGAACTGGGAATGTATCATTATGCAGTAGGCCTTGCTAATGCTTTCTTCTCTATTGACATAGCACAGGAAAGCCAGAAGCAGTTTGCCTTCATGTGGGAAGACCAGCAGTGGATATTCACCTGTCCTTCCACAGGGATATCTCCACAGTCCCACCATCTGTCATGGACTTGTAGCCCAGAACTTGGCCACATGGAAGAAACCACAAAACAGTACGGTTGTATCAGTACATTGCTGACATTATGCTCATATCTGATTCTCCTTCAGATTTAGAAAGGGCAGTTCCTAGACTGTTGCAACATCTACAGGAAAAGGGATGGGCTGTGAACAGCACCAAGGTTCATGGACCTTGTTTGTGAAATTCTTGGGGGTGGTCTGGTTGGGTAAGACTAAAGTTGTTCCTGAAGCAGTTATAGACAAGGTCCAGGCTTTCCCCACCCCTACCACTGTGGCAATATTACAAGAGTTTTTGGGTCTTTTAGGCTACTGGAGAGTGTTTATCCCACACTCAGCAGAAATTCTGAAGCCCTTATATTGGTTGGTATGAAAGGGCATCAGGTGGAACTGGGATGAGACATGTGCAGCTGCTTTTACTGTTGCCAAGTGGGCAGTCAAGGCTGTACAGGCCTTGAATGTAATGGATTCATCAAGGCCCTGTGAACTAGATGTTCATGTAACCGAAGATGATTATGGATGGTGTCTTTGGCAGCGGATTGAATGGACATGTCAACCTATTGGATTCTGGTAACAACTATGGAAGGGAGCAGAGGTCCGGTACACCTTAATGGAGAAGCAACTGGTTGCTGTGTACCATGCCTTGCTGGCTAGGGAGCCCATCACTGGAACAGCTCCAGCCAAGATAATAACCACCTATCCCATCGCAGGGTGGATGCGAGACAAGACCCAAAGGCCACAGAATGGCATGGCACAGACACCTACACTAGCAAATGGGGGGCATATTTACAGCAGTGCAGCACCCTCTAGCCCCTTAAGTGGAAAACTCCAGTGCTTATTGGGGCCAGTGACTGATACCAGTGGAAAGCAGGAAGAACTTGTTTTCAGCCCTTGGTAGCCAAGACTCCTTATCAGAAGGGAAAAGCCCCTATACCTGAAAATGCTTGGTACACAGATGGCTCCAGTCATGTGCAGCCCCCGAAGTGGAGGGCTGTGGCTTTCCATCCTAAGCCTGAGACAATATGGATGGACGATGGAGAGGGGAAGAGCAGTCAGTGGGATGAGTTGTGGATAGTATGGCTTGTGATCACCCTGGAGCCTTCCCCAATAGTTGTCTGCACTGACAGCTGGGTCATCTGTTGGGGCTTGACCCTGTACCTACCGACATGGTATAATGTCAACTGGATGGTTGGTCACCACCCCTTTGGTGGCAAGAGTTGTGGCAAGACCTTTGGGCCTCTGGTCAGACTAAGACTGTTTATGATGTGACTGGCCATTTGCCTTTGGCATCCCTAGGGAATGATGAAGCAGACAGATTAGCCCAGGTGTGCTGACTAGAAGGAAAGCCTGCTCTGATGTGGCCCAATGGCTGCACCAGCATATGTTGCACACGGTGGAAAAGACAATGCAGTGTGTAGCCCATAGGTGGGGCTTGCCATTGACCTTTGAAGAAGTCAGTGGAGCCTGGAAGGAGTGCCTTGTGTGCTCTAAGTGGGACATACACTGAGTCCCACAGCAACATGGGACAATAGTAAGGAGGCCAATACCCCTTGTCAGGTGGCAGATAAACTATATTGGGCCTCTGCACATATCAGAAAGATATCGGTATGCCATGACTTGTGTGGACGTGGCTACTGGACTATTGGTTGCTTTTCCTGCATGTTGTGCAGATCAGCAAACCACCAAGAGGGGCCTGGAGTGTCTCTTTCCAGCCTATGGCTGGCCGCAGGTGATTGAGAGGGATCAGGCCACCCACTTTACTGGACATACATTACAAGAATTAGGAATCAAGTGGAAATTTCATGTACCATATAATCCTACTGGGGCAGGTGTGATAGAGAGGTACAACAGTTTATTGAAATCTGGCCTGAAGTCGTACATCAATAGTTTATGGGGTTGGTCAGTTCGCCTACGGACAGCACTGTAGCACTTGTATGAAAAGCCACATAAAGGAGCTTTAAGCTCTGTGGATATGCTCACACCTTGCTGCCTCTCTTTTACAATTGTACACCCAAACCAAAGAAGAGATATTGAAGCCAGGATATGGCCAGCAGAGCAACATGCTGCTGCCAGCCCCAACTGCATTAAGCCCTGGAGACACTGTTGAATGGACCTGGCCCTGGACATTTTGACACATGGACCAGCAGTGGCTGGCCCTTCTGGCACCTTGGAGGAAAGGCCTGGAAGCTAGCCTTGCATATATTCCTGGAATAACAGCTGAATGGCCCCCAATGGTCAGGGTAGTGTACCCCAAAATTCCAGGAGGTGAGAGCATCTTGAGGGAAACTTTTGTTTTATCTTTATGGCCAGTGCATGTACCTCCCGTAGCCCTATATATTGACCCATCTGTAACTCCCACAGGGAGGGGGCTGAAAGTCTGGTATACTAGACCAAGACGAGATCCCATTCCTGCCACTGTTTTATCACAAGACCACTCTCTTGCATGTATCCTACCTGATGGACAAGATTTGCCTATGCTCGTGTCATTAAAACATGTATCTTATCACCTTTAAGATTATATTCTCCTATAGTCCTTGTGGCCTGAATGCAACCCCTGGCTGCAGCAGCCATATGATGATTGCTCTGAACCCTCAGCTACTGCCTGCCTATGGAATGGACGAGCTGTGGACTTAATCTGCATAAAACTTTGAATTTACCTGAATCCTCTGGCTTGAGGATTGTCATAATTTTATTGTTGTTTCTATTGTTATGTTATTAGTCTGGTCATAATGCTCCAGTTTTTTGGCCCAGGGACCACTGTGGAAGAAGGGGAATGAATAGATTGTAAGGCAAGATTTCTAGAGGGGTGGTCTGTGGTTAAAATTGTAACAGTTCCAGAATACCTCACCCGGCTTTAGTGCATTTGCATATCCTCAGGGGTGGAGAGAATTTCATATCCATATTGAGGGCAACCGAGGGCATGTCTGAACCCGAGAGGTTAAGGGGAGGGGCTTGCTTGTTGCTTCTTCTGGAGCAAAGGAGAGAAACAGCCCCAGACTGCAGTTTTTAAGCAATAAATGGATTTTAAACTTTATTTCTCCGTTTGACTGATTTAGGTTTTTGAGGTATTTTGCCCCAGGATTTCCTTTCCCTTGACTTACATTACCTTATCAGTCAGAGGACCTGAAAGTGGTTAGTGTGAATCAGACCCTTGGAGCCTCAAGACCCCATGAGGTGGCTCCTTAGCCATCAGCCTACCAGTGGAATAAATTCACTTCAGATTATTCCCCAGGGATGGTGGCTACTTTGTATGCTTTGCCTCTGGCTGTCCTGACCCCAGCTGAAATCTGCCACAAAATCACTGTACATTTGGCATTTGTAAGTTTCTTGTTATGGCAATAGGCCATCCAGTGAGAGAAAAACTGGGTTCACCTCCTAGTTCTTTAATTGATGAGTCATGAGGCATTGGCCAGACTGCTTTACTTTGCGTTCAAAACAGCTGAGCGCAGGAAGGAGAAAAGAGAGTTATCAGTCCCTTTTAACTCTATTGGTCTTGGCTCAAAGATGCTGTTCACCTGGTTTTGTTGGGAGGAAGTCTGTTTGGAGACACAGGGAAGTCAGAGTACAAGGTGAGGAAGGAATTTATTAAAGTGAGAGGGTCAGGGATTGACAGAACAGCATGATAAAGGAACTTCTCTGAACTGCTACCAGCATGGGGCACATCCCCTGCTAACTCCTTAAGCTGGTGTCACCTGGTGTCCAGTGCCTGCTTGGATCTGCACAGCATAGGAACTGAGTCCCTACCACCCCAGGAATTGGGAGAGTTGCAGAGAACTGGTTGGGGTGAGATTATGTTCTGTGAACTTCCTAGAGGCAAGGAAAGGAGACTGTCAGGCAGGCTACCAAAAAGCATGACTATAAGCTGCAGTTTTGTCCAGGTCTCCCAGTTGATGGTAATTTGGAAGCCCAGATCTGAGCTGTCAGCAGCCCCTCGCTACTTATCTGAAATAGGAGAGTGAAGGTTTGAGCTTAAATATGGAGGATTAAAATGGAAAAACAAAGTAATAAAGACACTTAACACTGGAAAAGGGCAGAGATAAAACATAAATTAATCAGTGAGAAGTTTATTTAAGGCAAAAAGGTGCACACTTAGAGAAAGGAGAGTGTGGGCTACCTCAGAGAAGGTTTAAGTTTTATTAAGGGGTATGCATTTAGAAAGTGCAGGCAACCTCAGACAGAGGTGTGCCCTGAAAGGGTGGGGGTTTACCCTTTTAAGGATTTTTCATAATGTGACAGGGGGTTAGGGAGTGTAGACTTGTTAAGTGGTCCCCAAATCTTCATCTTTGATGAAACAATAAGTCTCTTTTCTTATCAGTTGTCCTGCCAAAGGATTTCAGCCCAGGGCAGGTTCACTACGGGCTCAATGTGATCAAAGAAATTGACAGGAAAACGTTCTTTGGGGTGAAAGGGTTTATTACTTGGATTGTTCTGGCCGTAGGTCAAGCACTAGCATTTCTGCCTCTGCCCAGAGCACTGGGCTGAGCACTCTATATAGTGCAATAATAGCTTATTGCCTAAAAGTGTGGAAGCGGTAGCCTAGCAACAGGCCAGTTACATCATCAGGTGGTTTAAGTTCATTAAGGATGTTGGCCATAGGAACCCCAACCCACACTACACCCCTCCAGGATTCACCTTACAGTCTACATGCTTTCAAACTTCTGCAATGGCCCCTGGGCAAGAAAGTTGGAGAACTGTAACCAGATTCCACAACAGCAACAGAGGATAACAACAACAGAGACAATAACAAAAATTAAGATACAAGATTTTGATACAGGTAACAAAAATTATAATAATCCTCAAGCCAGAGGAAGTTTCCAATCCACAAAGACCTTAGGGGCGATAAGACATGTTTTAATGATACTAACATAGGCAAATCCTGTCTATCAGGTAGGATGCGTGCAAGAGAGTGGTCCCGTGATAGCACTGTAGCAGGAAGGGGGTCCCTTCCAGGTCTAGTATACCATACTTTTACTCCTTTCCCCATGGGGGTTACTGAAGAGTCTATATATAGTGCTACTGGAGGTGCTTGCAGTGGCCATAATGATAAAACAAAACTCCCGAGTAAGATGCTCCTACCTTCTGGTCGTTCAGGATATACAACTTTAACATTCTGTGGTCACTCTGCTGTTATTCCAGGAATACACAGGAGGCCAGCTTCCGGGCCTTGTCCCCAAGGTGCCAGGAGAGCAGGCCATCATTGGTCTGTGTGTCGTACGGTCCAAGGCCACTCAATGAAGTCTCCAGGGTTCAGAGCAGTTGGTGCTGGCAGCAAGATACTATTCTGTTGGCTGAACCTCAGCTTCAGTGATTCTTCCTTGGTTTGTACTCACAGTTGTATAGGAGAGGCAACCATATGTGTTGACATGTCTACAGGGCTCAGGGCTCCCTTTCAGGGTCTCTCTCATTCAAAAGCCGTAGCATGGTCCATAAGTGGACTGACCATCCCCGCAGACTATTGGTATCAGACTTTAGTCCAGAATTTAACAAGCCATTGTGCCTCTCTATCATGCCTGCTGTGGTAGGATTGTATGGCACATGAAACTTCCATTTGATTCCCAGCTGTTGCACCCATTCTTGCAGTGTATGTCCAGTAAAATGGGTGCCCTGATCACTCTCAATTATCTGTGGTCGGCCATAGGCAGCAAAGAGACACTCCAGGCCTCTTTTGTTCACCTACTGGTCTGCACAATGGGTAGGAAAAGCAACCGGAAGTCCAGTAGCTGTGTCCACACAACTCATTGTGTACTGATATCCTTCTGATACAGGTAGAGGCCCAATATAGTCTATCTGCCACCTGACAAGGGGTATAGGCCCCTTAGCTATTGTCCCATGTTGCTGTGGAACTCGGTGTAAGTCCTTTTTGGAGCACATGACACACTCCTGCCAGGTTCTACTAATATCTTCAAAGGTCAAAGGCAAGCCCCACCAATGGGCTACAGCCCAAATTGTCTTTTGCCCCACATGCAACAAACACTGATATAACCATTGAGCTACATCAGAGGCAGGCTTTTCTTCTAACCAATGTACCTAGGCCAATTTATCTGCTTCATCATTTCCTGGGGATGCCAGTGGCACATGACTGTCACATGGTATACTGTAAGTATTTTAGTCTGACCACAAGTCCATAAGTCTTGCCACAATTGTTGCCCCCAAAGGGGTCAATGACAAACCAGCCAGTTGGCATGGTACCAGGTTGGTAGCCACAGGATCAAGCCCTGATAGACAGCCCAGCTGTCAGTGCAGACAACTATGGGGGAGGGGTCCTGGCTGATCACAAGCCACACGGCCCACAACTCTGCCCATTAGCTGCTCTTCCCCTCATCATCTTCCATCCATATTGTCTCACTCTTAGGATGGAAAGCTATGGCCCTCCATTCTGGAGTTGCCCATGGCTGGAGTCATCTATGTACCATGCATCTTTGGGTATAGAGGATCTTCCCTCCAGATAGGGACTCTCTGCTACTAATGGTTCAAAAGCAAGTTCTTCCTGCTTTTCACTAGTATATGTCACCAGCCCCAATAAGTGTTGGAGTTCTTCACTCAAGGGGCTACTAGAGAGAGCACTACACTGCTGTAGGTAAGCATCCCTCTTGGCCAGTAGTGGACGCTTGTGCCACACCATTCCTTGGCTTTTGGGTCCAGTCTCATACGCACCCCAAGATGGGATAGGAGGTTATTACCTTTACTGAGGCCATTCCAGTGATGGGTTCTGTAGCCAGCAAGGTGTGGTACAGAGCAGTCAGTTGTTTTTCTATCAAAGTGTATTGCACCTCTGCCCCTTTACAGAGTTGTGACCAGAATCCAATAGGTTGACGAGTTTGTTCAAGCCACTGCCAGGGACCCCAGCCACAACTGTTTTCAACCACATGAACATCCAGCTCACAGGACCTTGATGGGTCTATCACACTCAAGGCCTGCACAGCCCTGACTGCCCATTTTGCTGTAGTAAAGGCAGTTGCACATGTCTCATCCCAGTCCCACCTGATGCCCTTTCACACCAACTGGTATAAGGGCTTCAGAATTTTTGCCAAGTATGGGATAAACACTCTCCAGTGGCCTAGAGGACCCAAAAACTCCTGTAGCAATGCTGCAGTTGTAGGATTAGGAAAGGCCTGAACTTTATCTATAACTGCTTCTGGTATAACTTTGGTCTTACCTGACCAGAAAACCCAAAGAATTTCAGACAAGCCAGGTTCCTGAACCTTGATACTGTTCACAGCCCATCCTTTCTCCTGTAAATGTTGCAGCAGTCTAGCTCCTTCACCTTCTAGATCTGAAAGAAAATCAGACATGAGCATGACATCATCAGTATAATGGTACAGCTGCATCATTGGCAATTTCTCCCATGTAGCCAAGTCCTGGACTATAAGTCCATGACAGATGGTGGGGCTGTGGAGGTATCCCTGTGGAAGGATGGTGTAAGTCCATTGCCATTCTTCCCACATGAAGGCAAACTGTTCCTGACTTTCCTGCTCAATGTCAGTGGAAAAGAAGGCATTATCAAGATCTACCACATAATGGTATGTTCCTAGTTCATAGCTGAGGGTATCCATCAGGCCTGAAATAGAGGAGACAGCAGCATGCTTTCAATACAGTGGTGGTCAGTGCCTCTGGCACCAGACCTTCATCCTTCCCCAGCTCCTCCAATTATGGGGCTGATGGCACTTTTCTCTCCCCTCCCCTGAGTGCCTCCTCTGCTACAACCGTTACCATTTCTACTGTGCCTTTTAGCAATGCTAGCTCAGTCTTCAGTAGCTCTCTTACCTTCATCTCAATGTGTCGCAGCCGGTATTCTCATGCCACCTCCACCTGTGCTTCCCTCGGGAGTTCATCTTTTTCCTTGATGGCCTTTTCCTCCTACAGAACACCTGGTAGCACTGCCATCTCATTCTGTAAGAATCTTTTACCTCTTTAATGGCACCTTACTGCTGGCATTCTCGTGCTGCCGCCTCTTGCATCAATGCCATTTCCTTCTTCAGGGAATCCACAGAAGTTTGCAGCTCATGTTCTCATGCTGCCATTTCTTGGGTCTTTTTCAGGAGCATGCCCTTCTCTTCTGTAGACATTTTTAATACTGTGAGAAGCAGCCAACCCACAGTCCCTGCTGCCCCAAGGGCACTCTGTCTCTCAAAAGACCTACTTACTATACTGAGGGGCACCCCTACTGCCTCAGGTGTCACCTCCACTTGCCTCCAGTCCTGTGGTAGGGTCCAGTCCTCTAGGAGGCAAGCCACCTCAGACCACATACCCATAGGGGTCAACCCACTCTCTCCCCATTCACAGGGGCTGCCCAATGACACACTCTTCCCTTAAGGGCAGCCTGTCTTTTCCCTTGTTCACAATGAACCCTGCTGACTTCACCAATTATCTTGCCAATGGATTTCAGCCATGGGCATGTTCACTATGGATTCAATGTGACTAAAGAAATTGACAGCAAAACGTTCTTTGGGATGAAATGGTTTATTACCCAGCTTGTTCTCCCAGTGGTAGGTCGAGCACTAGCATCTCTGCCTCTGCGCAGAGCACTGGGCCAAGCTCTCTATATAGTGCAATAATAGCATATTGCCTAAAGGTATGGAAGTGGTAGCCTAGCAACAGGCCAGTTACATCATCAGGTGGCTTTGTTCATTGAGGTCCCTGGCCATAGGAACCCCTACTTCCCCACACATGCTCTCATGTTATGCTTTATACGACTGGGTCTTCAAATAGAGCCAGTGTTGTCACTGAAGAGATGTCTGCCATTTTCTAGTTCCTCAGAGTAGAGAAGCAACAATCCAACATGGACATAAAATTCAACATCTAGGATTCAAACCTCTTAAGTTTGTAACCACTGGGGTCAATTCAACAAGCATTCAGTGAGCATCTACTATATATGTTACCATGTGTGGTACCAAGAGGAATAGAAGGCCAGTGTCTCTACCCTCAAGGAACTTATGATCCAGTAATAGTGATGGTGTGCCTTTGTGTACATAAAGCATATGCATAAAGAGCTGTGGTGCAAACCTGAACATACATGATGCTACAGATGGCCCCTGGGCTACAGGTACCAAATGTTTGTAGAGAAAAAAAATTATATGTCTATCTCTAGGTTTGTTGACAAGTAGAAATAAAAGGGGGGAAAGAGATGGATATTTGCACTTCGGGATCCCTGCTCTGCACTGAGCAATGCTAATGTGCTCTTGCACTCATGGGAAACAGGCCATAAAGACAGAAAGAAGTAAATCTATCTGGATCTGTTGGTACAGGCTGGACATTTCACTGCTGACATCTGAAGGCAGAGCCAAGAATAATTTATCAGTTGTGAAAAGTTGTCAGACCCTCTGATGGAGGCTCATGTAGATGAGGGAGAGGGGCTTTGTTTTTTTTTGGCTTCTACTGGGATGTTTTTTTTGGTATTATTATTAATCTACAATTATATGAAGAACATTATGTTTACTAGGCTCCTCCCTTCACCAGGTTGCCGACACAAAACCCATTACAGTAACTGTCCATCAGCATAGTAAGATGCTGTAGAATCACTACTTGTTTTCTCTGTGTTGCACAGCCCTCCCCACAAACCCCCCCACATTGTACATGCTAATCGTAAGGCCCCCATTCTTTTTCCCCACCCTTATCCCTCTCTTCCTACCCATCCTCCCCAGTCCCTTTCCCTTTGGTAACTGTCAGTCAATTCTTGGATTCTGTGAGTCAGCTGCTGATTTGTTCCTTCAGTTTTTCTTTGTTTTTATACTCCACATATGAGTGAAATCATTTGGTACTTGTCTTTCTCTGCCTGGCTTATTTCACTGAGCATAATACCCTCTAGCTCCATCCATGTTGTTGGAAATGGAAGGATTTGTTTACTTCTTATGGCTGAATAACATTCCATTGTGTATATGTACCACATCTTCTTTATCCATTCATCTACTGATGGACACTTAGGTTGCTTACATTTCTTGGCTATTGTTATAAGTAGTGCTGCAATAAACATAGGTGTGCATCTGTCTTTTTCAAACTGGGCTGGTATATTCCTATGGTAAATTCCTAGAAGTGAAATTCCTGGGTCAAATGGTATTTCTATTTTGAGCTTTTTGAGGAACCTCCATATTGCTTTCCACAATGGTTGAACTAATTTACATTCCCACCAGCAGTTTAGGAGGGTTCCCCTTACCCCACAACCTCACCAACAGTTGTTGTTTGTCTTTTGGATGGTGGCAATCCTTACTGGTGTGAGGAGATATCTCACTGTGGTTTTAATTTGCATTTCTCTGATGACTAGCGATGTGGAGCATCTTCTCACGTGTCTGTTGACCATCTGAATTTCTTCTTTGGAGAACTGTCTGCTCAGCTCCTTTGCCCATTTTTTAATTGGATTATTTGCTTTCTGTTTATTGAGGTGCATGAGCTCTTTATATATTTTGGATGTCATCCCTTTATCGGATCTGTCATTTATGAATATATTCTCCCACACTGTAGGGCACCTTTTTCTTCTATTGATGGTGTCCTTTGCATTTCAGCAAAAAGCAGATTTTTGTTGCTTTTTCAGCAGAGAAGCTTTTCAGTTTGATATAGTCACACTTGTTCATTTTTGCTTTGGTTTCCCTTGCCCGGGGAGATATGTTCATGAAGAAGTCACTCATGTTTATGTCCAAGAGATTTTTGCCTGCTTTTCTAAGAGTTTAATGGTTTAATGACTTACATTCAGGTCTTTAACCCATTTCGAATTTACCTTTGTGTATGGGGTTAGACAGTGATCCAGTTTCATTTTTCTACATGTAGCTGTCCAGTTTTGCCAGCACCATTTGTTGAAGAGACTGTTGTTTCCCTATTGTATGTCCATGGCTCCTTTATTGTATGTTAAATGACCATATATGTTTGGGTTAATGTCTGGAGACTCTATTCTGTTCCACTGGTCTGTGGCTCTGTTCTTGTGCCAGTACCAAATTGTCTTGATTACTGTGGCTTTGTAATAGAGCTAGAAGTTGGGAAGCAAGATCCCCCTCCCTCACTTTATTCTTCCTTCTCAGGATTTCTTTGGCTATTCAGGGTCTTTGGTGGTTCCATATGAATTTTTGAACTATTTGTTCCAGTTCATTGAAGAATGTTGTTGGTAATTTGATAGGGATTGCATCAAATCTGTATATTGCTTTGGGCAGGATGGCCATTTTCACAATATTAATTCTTCCCAGCCAAGAGATGGAATGAGTTTCCATTTGTTGGTGTCCTCTTTAATTTCTCTTAAAAGTGTCCTGTGGTTTTCAGGGTATAGTTTTTTCACTTTCTTGGTTAGGTTATTCCTAGGTGTTTTATTCTTTTTGATGCCATTGTGAATGGAATTGTTTTGCTGGTTTCTCTTTCTGTTGGTTCATTGTTAGTGTATAGGAAAGCCACAGATTTCTGTGTGTTAATTTTGTATCCTGCAACTTTGCTGAGTTCTGATATTAGGTCCAGTAGTTTTGGAGTGGAATCTTTAGGGTTTTTTATGTACAATATCATGTCATCTGCAAATAGTGACAGTTTAAGTTCTTCTTTATCAATCTGGTTTCCTTGTATTTCTTTCTTTTGTCTGATTGCTATTACTAGGACCTCCAGTACTATGTTGAATAACAGTGGCAAGAGTTGGCATCCCTGTCTTGTTCCTGATCTCAGAGGAAAAGCTTTCAGCTTCTCGCAGTTCAGTATGATGTTGGCTATGGGTTTATCATATATGGCCTTTATTACATTGAAGTACTTGCCCTCTATACCCATTTTGTTGACAGTTTTTATCATGAATGGATGTTGAATTTTGTCAAATGCTTTTTCAGCATCTATGGAGAGGATCATGTGGTTTTTGTCCTACTTTTTGTTGATGTGGTGAATGATGTTGATAGATTTTCGAATGTTGTGCCATCCTTGCATCCCTGAGATGAATCCCACTTGGTCATGGTGTATGATCTTTTTGATGTATTTTTGAGTTTAGTTCGCTAATATTTAGTTGAGTATTTTTGCATCTATGTTCATCAGGGATATTGGTCTGTAATTTTCTTTTTTAGTGGGGTCTTTGCCTGGTTTGATATTAGGGTGATATTGTCTTCATAGAATGAGTTTGGGAGTATTCCCTCCTGTTCTATTTTTTGTAAAACTTTAAGGAGAATGCTTATTATGTCTTCTCTGTATGTCTGTTAAAATTCTGAGGTAAATCAATAGATGAATGGATAAAGGAGATGTGTTACATATACACAATGGAATATTATTCAGCCATAAGAAGAAAACAAATCCCACCATTTGCAGTAACAGGGGTGGAGATAGAGGGTATTATGCTCAGTGAAAAAAGCCAAGCAGAGAAAGACAAGTATCCAATGATTTCACTCATATGTGGAGTATAAGAACAAAGAAAAACTGAAGGAACAAAACAGCAGCAGAATCACAGAACCCAGGAATGGTCTAACGGTTACCAAAGGGAAAGGGACTGGACAGGAGGCGTGGGAAGGGAGGGATAAGGGCAGGGAAAAAGAAAGGGGGCCTTACGATTAGCATGTATAATGTGGGGGGTTCATAGGGAGGCCTGTGCAACACAGAGAAAACAAGTAGTGAGTCTATAGCATCTTGCTATGCTGATGGACAGTGACTGTACTTGGGTTTGTTGGGGGGAACTTGATGAAAGGGGGAGTCTAGTAACCATAATGTTCTTCATGTAATTGTAGATTAATGATAATAAAATGAATTTTTATAAAAGGAAAAAAATCCAAGGTAAATCCATCTGGCCCGGGGGTTTTGTTCTTGGGTGGTTTTTTGATTATCACTTCAATTTCATTGCTAGTAATTGGTTTAATTAGATTTTGTCTTTCTTTCTAGGTCAGTCTTGTAAGGTTGTATTTTTCTAGGAAGTTGTCCTTTTTTTCTAGGTTTTCCTACCTGTTAGCATATAGGTTTTCATAGTATTCTCTAATAATTATTTGTATTTCGGTGGGGTCCATCATGATTTTTCCTTTCTCATTTCTGATTCTGTTGATCTGTGTTGATTCTCTTTTTCTCTTAATAAGCCTGGCTAGAGGCTTATCTATTTTGTTTATTTTCTCAAAGAACCACCTCTTGATTTCACTGAATTTTTCAATTGTTTTATTCTTCTCAATTTTATTTATTTCTTCTCTGATCTTTATTATGTCCCTCCTTCTGCTGTCTTTAGGCCTCATTTGTTTTTCTTTTTCCAGTTTCAGTAATTGTCACTTTAGACTATTCATTTGGGATTGTTCTTCCTTCTTTAAGTATGCCTGGATTGCTATATACTTTCCTCTTAAGACTGCTTTTGCTGCATCCCACAGAAGTTGGGGCTTTCTTTTGTTGTTGTCATTTGTTTCCATTTATTGCTTGATCTCTATTTTAATTTGTTCATAGATCCATTGATTATTTAGGAGCATGTTGTTATGTCTCCATGTGTTTGTGAGCCTTTTTGTTTTCTTTGTACAATTTATTTCTAGTTTTATACCTTTGTGGTCTGAGAAGTTGGTTGGCAGAATTTCAATCTTTTTGAATTTACTGAGGCTCTTTTTGGGCCTAGAGTGTGTCCTATTCTGGATAATGTTCCATGTGCACTTGAGAAGAATGTGTATACTGTTGCTTTTGGATGTAGAGTTCTATAAATGTCTATTAGGTCCATTTGTTGTAGTGTGTTGTTTATCACCTCTGTGTCCTTATTTATTTTCTGTGAGGTGGATCTATTCTTTGGAGTGAGTGGTGTGTTGAAGTCTCCTAAAATGAATGCATTGCATTCTATTTCCTCCTTTAATTCTGTTAGTATTTGTTTCACATATGCTTTTGTTCGTGTGTTGGGTACATATATATTTATAATGGTTACATCCTCTTGTTGGACTGCCCCCTTTATCATTATGTAATGTCCTTTATCTCTTGTTTCTTTCTTTGTTTTGATGTCTATTTTGTCTGATACTAGTACTGCAACACCTGCTTTTTTCTCCCTGTTGTTTGGATGAAATATCTTTTTCCATCTCTTGACTTTTAGTCTGTGCATGTCTTTGGGTTTGAGGTGAGTCTCTTGTAAGTGGCATATAGATGGGTCTTGCTTTTTTTTATCCATTCTGTTACTGTGTGTCTTTTTATTGGTGCATTCAGTCCATTTACATTTAAGGTAATTTTTGAAAGATACGTACTTATTGCCATTGCAGGCTTTAGGTTTGTTGTTACCAAAGGTTCAAGGTTAGCTTCTTTAGTATCTTACTGTCTAACTTAACTCGCTTATTGAGCTATTATAAACACTGTCTGATGATTCTTTTTTTCTCTTCCTTCTTATTCCTCCTCCTCCATTCTTTATATGTTGGTTGTTTTATTCTGTTCTCTTTTGTCTTTCCTTTGACTGCTTTTGTGAGTAGTTGATTTTATTTTTTGATGTTAGTTAATATTTTGTTGGTATGCTTTCTTTGCTGTGATTTTATTTTCTGTGGTGACATCTATTTAGCCTTAGGAGTGCTCCCATCTAGAGCAGTCCTTCTAAAATACCCTGTAGGGGTGGTTTATGGGAGGCAAGTTCCCTTAACTTTTGCTTGTCTGGGAATTGTTTAATCCCTCCTTCATATTTAAATGATAATCGTGCTGTATACAGTATTCTTGGTTCAAGGCCCTTCTGTTTCATTGCATTAAATATATCAAGGATTTCTCTTCTGGCCTGTAAGGTTTCTGTTGAGAAGTCTGATGATTGCCTGGTGGGTTTTCCATTGTAGGTGACCTTTTTCCTCTCTCTAGCTGCCTTTAAAACTCTGTCCTTGTCATTGATCTTTGCCATTTTAATTATTATGTGTCTTGGTGTTGTCCTTCTTGGGTCCCTTCTGTTGGGAGTTCTGTTTGCTTCCGTGGTCTGAGAGACTATTTCCTCCCCCAGTTTAGGGAATTTTTCAGCAATTATTCCTTCAAATACACTTTCTGTCCCTTTTGCTCTCTCTTCTTCTTCTGGTATCCCTATAACATGGATATTGTTCCTTTTGGATTGGTCACACAGTTCTCTTAATATAGTTTCATTTCTGGAGATCCCTTTATCTCTCTCTGCATCAGCTTGTATGCTTTCCTGTTCTCTGGTTTCTATTCTATTAATGTCCTCTTGCATCTTGTCCATTCTGCTTTTAAGTTCTTCCAGATATTGTTTTATTTCTGTAGTCTCTCTCCCTACTTTGTCGGTTAGCTCTTGCATTTTTCTCTGCAGCACCATTGGCATGGTTATGACCTTTATTTTGAATTCTTTTTCAGAAAGATTGGTTAGGTCTTTCTCTCCAGGTTCCCTCTGAGGGGAGGTTGTCTGTGTGATTCTTGTCTGGATCAAATTCTTCTGCCTTTTCATGGCATTAGAGGTAGTTGTGGGGAGTTGGCATGTGTGTCAGCTGGCCAAAAGTCCCTTCTTGCTAGTTTGTCGCCTTCCTCTCCTGTGAGAACGGCAACCCCCAGCGGCTTGTTCTGGGCAGCTGTGCACAGACGGGGTCTCTGATTCTTGCCTGGCCACTGTGGAAGAATCTCTGCCTGGCTGCTGTGGCCTTGGCTGGCCTCAGGCTTCTGCTCCACTATGGCAGGGCCATGTCGGTGAGGGAACTGGCAGGAATCTGTTTATCACTGTGAGGGCCCTCTGAGCTGTGCTGCCGCCCAAGGGTTTAGGGTACCCAGAGTTACCCACAATTCCCAACTGCTGGGCTGAGTGCACTGGGATGTCCGTCCAGCTGTGAGGACCCTGTCCCTTTAAGACTTTCAAAGAGCACTCGCTTTTATTTTTTCCCAGGGGCACTGGCTGCAGGGACCTGCTTGCAGGTTTTACTGTTCCATTTACCTGGTATCCAGCACACCATACACTGTGATTGCGCTCCTGGTGCAGATGGTTATGGCTGGGTATTTAGCAGTCCTGGGCTCCCTCTCCCTCCCCACTCCCACTCCCACTCCTCTCCTCCCACCAGGGCACTGGGAATGGGGGGGCTCTCGCGTTCCACTGGGCTGTGGCTTGTATCTTACCCCCTTAATGAGGTGCTGGGTTCTTGCAGATGTAGATGCAGTCTGGCTGTTGTCCTGTGTCTTCTGGTCTCTCTTTTAGGAGTAGTTGTATTTGTTGTATTTTCAAAAATATGTTTTTGGGAGGAGATTTCTGCTGCTCTACTCATGCCACCATCTTGGCTCCTCCCTTGAGGGGCTTTGTTTTTGTTAAATACCTTTTCTAGTGAATTCTTCTGTCATTAGGATGATAAATGTTATTCTAGGAAGTAGAGGGATAGGTAAGACCAGGCTCCTCCTGGGCCTGTTTCTTTCTTTGAAAACTTTGTCTTCCTATCTCTGGAGCACTTTGGAACTGGGGCCAAGCACTAACCAGCCACACAAGCCTGTGTTCTATAGGAGAGTCCACCACTAACAAACTGTGTGCCCTTGAGCTACTTATTTCCTTCTCTGTTCCTACTTCATTTGACTCTGGGGCCAAACAAGGAATGTATGAACGTCTGTAGGCACATGGTGGCAGTTTAGAGGAATTAAAGCCTGTACTACCAGAGAGGAAAGGCCCAGGTGTGTCTCAGGTGCCCAAAAGCACTTCCTGGGTTTGGAAGCTGAATTACTCAATCTGTTCTTAGTCTGAGAGATTCATCCTGGGAATACACTCCTGTTTTCTAAGTCAGGTTTTTCTAGAAAGTTTTCTTTGTTAATAGTCCATATGTACACGTTTGGTTTAATTTTATTCTGCCCACAACCTCTGCAATCAATTTCCTTTCTCTACATTTCGTTCTAGAGGCAAAGTGCTTGTGGGTGTAGGACTACCAGAATCTGAAACAGAAGTATTATGGTGCTTTATCAAGTGTCCTTCAAGTTCCTGCTATTATCCCCACTTCACAGGTGGAAAAACAGGCAAAGAGAGGTTAAATAATCTATCTAAGGTTATATAGCTAGTCAGGGAAAAAGGATTTGAACTGAGGCAGTCTAACTCCATAATCTATATTTTTAATTGTCAATAAACAGCTGTTGACTGATCGACAGGCATGTTTGTTACTTGAGGGACCCTGAAAAAGGTCTTACTCCAAAATATACTTTCCACTGCGGGGGGTATAGTTGTATAATATTTACCACTGGCATTGCCCTTCCTCAGTTTCTTATAGTGCTTTTTAAGGTGTAGATATCCTGTGAAGTGTTACATTAACCCACAGTGTGAATTTATTTATTACATGTTTTCATTGTCTTATTGAATGGAAATGCTAGAAGGAGGTAGAGGGAATTATTGGGTCATTCAAATGAATCTCAGTAAATAGCACTTTTTTTTCCTGCTTTTGTTCTCAACAGTGTTGAAAATTAAAAAGAAAGAAAATTTGGTAGCCAAAATGCTACCTTTTTTACTGATTGTGGTTAAATTATAGGCAGTGGCTTTAGGTCTGTTAGCCAGGGCCTATTCATAGTAGACCCCAGAATTGGGCAGTTATACCAACCCAAAGGCAGCCTTGGACTGGAGCAGGCCTCTCTGAAGAAGCCTGTGCCATCCTTCTGTGCCATCCTGTGATGGCATGGAGGATTTGTGCACTTCCTGAGCTGGACAGGGCAGACCTGAGCCAATTGTTCTTAACAAAATTTAACAATCAGTCAAGTCCTTCTGCCAACTCAGGGGTAAAGAGATGGAAGGGGTGGAAAAAAGGCCAGGAGTGGGGAAAATGTGCTCCCACCCAGCAGAGGCCCTAAACCTCATCTAGTCAAGCTCTCTCATCTTAAAGATGCAACAGAGTTCGAGAGGGAAAAGGACTTTGATAATCAAGTGTTGCAAGCTTGTGAGGGTGTTGCGACCTGCTGAGGTGTACTGGAAAGATAGACAGACAATGGCTGCAGCAGCCCCGATGTGGCGCAGCTCCTTTGTTTTTATACTGCCTGTCTGGGACCGCCAAATGCTGTATGTATCTTTCCCTACTCAGGGGGAACAGGCCAGAACATTCTGTTGATTCCTTAGAATCTGCCCAGTAAGCAGGGGCAGTGTTTTCACACGTCCCCAAGGCCGTCCTGTTTGCAGGGTAATGCATCTTGGCTCGTTTTCGAGGACAAGATATGCTTTTGTGGGCAAATAACTTCCAAGGACTGCACCAGTTGTTTTCAAGCTGGCGCTGCAGGTGCTTCCCCATTCTGCGTGCAGACATGGGGGAAAACAAAGGCCGTCCCTTTCAGAGGGAGATGAGCTAGGGCACCATATATTCTGACAGGTTCAGAGCTCCATCTACACTGCACTACATTGTTCTTCAGAAAAGTGAGCAATGGGAGTGCTCTAGGATCTGGTGCAAGGGAAAGGAGGACAGAAGTAGTGAAGCTAGGGTAAGTATGCCCAGTGAATAGGGCATAAGGTGACGCCATCAGCACTTCAGAGCATCAGCTTTTGGAGTCAAGCACTCTCTCCCCTGCTGTCCTCCTCACAGCTCCACCCAGTGTTAGAACTAGAATGACTACTTGAGATAACCCACTTTATTAACACATATATAAAGAGATTTATTAGATGGAATTGGCTAACACCATTATGGAGACTGGTAAACCCAAAATCTGCAGTGTGGCCTAGCAGACTAGAGACCCAGGAGAGCCAATGGTGCAGATGAAGTTGGAAGACAGCCTGCTAGAGAATTCCTTCTTGTTCAGGACAATGAATCTTTTTGTTCTATTCAGGCCTCAACTGTGGGTCTCACCCACCCACATTATGGAGGGTAATCTGCCTTCCTCAGAATTTACTGATTTAAATATTAATCTCATCCAAAAACACCCTGCAAATTGACACACAAAATTAACCATCACACCTACCTGTTTCCTTGATTTTCCTTCTGAGGTTGATAGTTTTCTCAAATTATAGTCATTTAAGTACCACTTTTATGATTGCAATATCTGTGTATTATTATTTTTCAGGTTCCATTTTTTGTTATTGATTTTAATTAAAATATAGTTGATATACAATATTATATTGGTTTTGAGTATACAACATATTTATTCAACAGTTATCCTCACCCCAATCAGTGTATGTGACTATATGTCGACATAGAAAGCTATTGCAGAACTATTGACTATATTCTCCATGCTGTACTTTCATCCCTGGGACTAATATGTTATCTGTGTGTTATTAATTTATTATTTTCTTTAAACCAACGTTAACTACTCATACACTACTCTCCACTGGAAAACACCAAGGGGGCTGTGTGGGGTAGGCGCCTGCGGCCCCGACCGGCCACCAGGAGGCGCAGCCGCTGTGCCGGCCGGAAGCCCCCGCTGCGGGGAACACGGGACCGCGCGGCGCGCGGATGGAACTCGCAGAGGGGCGCGCTCCCTGGGAGGCCCAGAGCAGAACCCTGCGGCGCCGAGCCCCTCTCTACCTGGGGCGCCTGGGCTCCTGGGCAGACGTCGTGGAGGTAAGGCCCCGGGCTGCGCGCGGGCCTCAGGACGTCACAGCGCCAAAGCATCGGATTCTCAGAGCGCCGTGCGGCGTGAAGGGAGGCCTGTCTGCTGCTTGTACTCGGGACAGTCCTTTGGAAAGAGCAAGAGGTCCTGGGCCCGGTGAGCGCAGTGGCGCTCGGTGCGGAGTGGAGGACAGCTGCTCTGCCCGGAAGGCGGGGTGGGGCGGTCCCCAGCCGGCTCAGCGCCTGTGGGAGCGTCGGGAGCGCAGAGAGCGCGTCCCGGCACAGAGCTCGACAGGGGCCCTCCGTATTCTGAGGTTCCCGGAACGAAATGGAGTGGCGCTTGGGATCCACAGCCCAGCACTGAGGTTGTATTTGGCTTGAGGGGCTCGGTCAGTACCCTGAAGCGTTGCTGGTTCTCTAGTTGAGTCACACCCGGCACACGTGCATTAGTACTCCCTGAGCTTCCTGTGCGCACCATGTCTTGGCCTTCTTAATATCTTTATTTAAATGGTTTCACTGCTTCACTTAAATGAAAACATTTATTTTAAAAACGAAACTTTCTTTTAATAAGTACTGGTAATAATTAGTACTTCCACTAAGGCCTAATGTGCCGATTAAAAAGAATAATACAGGAAAGTGCTTAAGGCAGTGCGTGACCTGTAGAGCTCAGTGCATGGTTCTTACGTTGTTGTATGTAGAACATGCGTTCTGGGAAACACTGGGACATATGGTCCTTCAGAGAAAAATTTAAGTCTTTCCTCCAGGAGCTTTTGGATACTTCTGATTTCCAGTCTAGCTTCCTTCTGTTTTTTAATTTTATTTATTTATTTTTATTTTTATTTTTTATTAATGTACAATTACATGAAGAACATTATGTTCACTAGGGTCCTCCCTTCACCAAGTGCCCCCCACAAACCCCATTACAGTCACTGTCCATCAGCATAGTAAGATATTGTAGAATCACTACTTGTCTTCTCTGTGTTGCACAGCCCTCCCCATTCCCCCTCCACATTATACATGCTAATCGTAATACCCCCTTTCTTCTTCCCCGCCCTTATCCCTCCCTTCCCACCCATCCTCCCCAGTTCCTTTCCCTTTGTTAACTGTTAGTCCATTCTTGGGTTCTGTGATTCTGCTGCTGTTTTGGGAGATATGTTCATGAAGAAGTCGCTCATGTTTATGTCCAAGAGATTTTTGCCTATGTTTTTTTCTAAGAGTTTTATGGTTTCAAGACTTGCATTCAGGTCTTTGATCCATTTCGAATTTACTTTTGTGTATGGGGTTAGACAGTGATCCAGTTTCATTCTCTTACATGTACCTGTCCAGTTTTGCCAGCATCATCTGTTGAAGAGACTGTCATTTCCCCATTGTATGTCCATGGCTCCTTTATCATATGTTAATTGATCATATATGTTTGGGTTAATGTCTGGAGTCTCTATTCTGTTCCACTGGTCTGTGGCTCTGTTCTTGTGCCAGTACCAAACTGTCTTGATTACTGTGGCTTTGTAGTAGAGCTTGAAGTTGGGGAGCATTCCCCCCGCTTTATTCTTCCTTCTCAGGATTGTGTTGGCTATTCGGGGTCTTTGGTGGTTCCATATGAATTTTTGAACTATTTGTTCCAGTTCATTGAAGAATGTTGTTGGTAATTTGATAGGGATTGCATCAAATCTGTATATTGCTTTGGGCAGGATGGCCATTTTGACGATATTAATTCTTCCTAGCCAAGAGTATGGGATGAGTTTCCATTTGTTCGTGACTTCTTTAATTTCTCTTAAGAGTGTCTTATAGTTTTCAGGATATAGGTCTTTCACTTCCTTGGTTAGGTTTATTCCTAGGTATTTTATTCTTTTTGATACAGTTGTGAATGGAATTGTTTTCCTGATTTCTCTTTATATTGGTTGATTGTTAGTGTATAGGAAAGCCACAGATTTCTGTGTGTTAATTTTGTATCCTGCAACTTTGCTGTATTCCGATATAAGTTCTAGTAGTTTTGATGTGGAGTCTTTAGGGTTTTTAATGTACAATATCATGTCATCTGCAAATAGTGACAGTTTGACTTCTTCTTTACCAATCTGGATTCTTTGTATTTCTTTGTTTTGTCTAATTGCCGTGGCTAGGACCTCCAGTACTATGTTAAATAACAGTGGGGAGAGTGGGCATCCTTGTCTTGTTCCTGATCTCAGAGGAAAAGCTTTCAGCTTCTTGCTGTTCAGTATGATGTTAGCTGTAGGTTTATCATTTATGGCCTTTATTATGTTGAGGTACTTGCCCTCTATACCCATTTTGTTGAGAGTTTTTATCATGAATGGATGTTGAATTTTGTTGAATGCTTTTTCAGCATCTATGGAGATGATCATGTGGATTTTGTCCTTCTTTTTGTTTATGTGATGGATGATGTTGATGGATTTTCGAATGTTGTACCATCCTTGCATCCCTGGGATGAATCCCACTTGGTTGTGGTGTATGATCCTTTTGATGTATTTTTGAATTCGGTTTGCTAATCTTTTGTTGAGTATTTTTGCATGTACATTCATCAGGGATATTGGTCTGTAATTTTCTTTTTTGATGGAGTCTTTGCCTGATTTTGGTATTACGGTGATGTTGGCTTCATAGAATGAGTGTGGGAGTATCCCCTCCTCTTCTATTTTTTGTAAAACTTTAAGGAGAATGGATATTATGTCTTCTCTGTATGTCTGATAAATTCCGAGGTAAATCCATCTGGCCTGGGGTTTTTGTTCTTGGGTAGTTTTTTGATTACCGCTTCAATTTCTTTGCTCATAATTGGTTTGTTTAAATTTTGTGTTTCTTCCTTGGTCAGTCTTGGAAGGTTGTATTTTTCTAGGAAGTTGTCCATTTCTTCTAGGTTTTCCAGCTTGTGAGCATATAGGTTTATATAGTAGTCTGTAATAATTTTTTGTGTTTCTGTGGAGTCTGTCGTGATTTTTCCTTTCTCATTTTTGATTCTGTTGATGTGTGTTGATTCTCTTTTTCTCTTAATAAGTTTGGCTAGAGGCTTATCTATTTTGTTTATTTTCTGAAAGAAACAGCTCTTGGTTTCATTGATTTTTCTATTGTTTTATTCTTCTCAATTTTGTTTATTTCTTCTCTGATCTTTATTATGTCCCTCATTCTGCTGACTTTAGGCCTCATTTATTCTTCTTTCTCCAATTTTTTAAATTGTGATGTTAGACTATTCATTTGGGATTGTTCTTCCTTCTTTAAGTATGCCTGGGTTGCTATATACTTTCCTCTCAAGACTGCTTTTGCTGCATCCCACAGAAGTTGGGGCTTTGTGGTGTTGTTGTCATTTGTTTCCATATATTCCTTGATCTCTATTTTAATTTGTTCATTGATCCATTGATTATTTAGGAGCATGTTGTTAAGCCTCCATGTGCTTGTGAGCCTTTTTGTTTTCTTTGTACAATATTTTTCTAGTTTTATACCTTTGTCATCTGAAAAGTTGGTTGGTAGAATTTCAGTATTTTTGAATTTACTGAGGCTCTTTTTGTGGCCTAATACGTGATCTGTTCTGGATAATGTTCCATGTGCACTTGAGAATAATGTGTATACTGTTGCTTTTGTATGTAGAGTTCTATAGATGTCTATTAGTTCCATCTGTTGTAGTGTGTTGTTCAGTGCCTCTGTGTCCTTACTTATTTTCTGTCCAGTGGATATATCCTTTGGAGTGAGTATCATGTTGAAGTCTCTGGAAATGAATGCATTGCATTCTATTTCCTCCTTTAGTTCTGTTAGTATTTGTTTCACATATATTCGTGCTCCTGTGTTGGGTGCATATATATTTATAATGGTTATATCCTCTTGTTGGACTGAGCCCTTTATCATTATGTAATGTCCTTCTTTATCTCTTGTTACTTTCTTTGTTTTGAAGTCTATTTTGTCTGATACTAGTACTGCAACACCTGCTTTTTTCTCGCTGTTGTTTGCATGAAATATGTTTTTCCATCTCTTGAGTTTTAGTCTGTGCATGTCTTTGGATTTGAGGTGAGTTTCTTGTAAGCAGCATATAGACGGGTCTTGCCTTTTTATCCATCACTCTGTGTCTTTTGATTGGTGCATTCAGTCCATTTACATTTAGGGTGATTATTGAAAGGTATGTACTTATTGCCATTGCAGGCTTTAGATTCGTGGTTACCAAAGTTTCAAGGTTAGCTTCTTTATTATCTTACTGTCTAACTTAACTCACTTATTGAGCTGTTATAAACACTCTCTGGTGATTCTTTATTTCTCTCCCTTCTTATTTCTCCTCCTCCATTCTTTATATGTTGGTTGTTTTATTCTGTGCTCTTTTGTGTTTCCTTTACTGCTTTTGTGGGTAGTTGATTTTGTTTTTGGCTTTAGTTAGTATTTGGTTGGTCTGCTTTCTTTGCTGTGATTTTATTTTCTGTGGTGACATCTATTTAGCCTTAGGAGTGCTCCCAACTAGAGCAGTCCTTCTAAAATACCCTGTAGGGGTGGTTTGTGGGAGGCAAGTTCCCTCAACTTTTGCTTGTCTGGAAATTGTTTAATCCCTCCATATTTAAATGATAATCGTGCTGTATACAGTATTCTTGGTTCAAGGCCCTCCTGTTTCATTGCATTAAATATATCATGGCATTCTCTTCTGGCCTGTAAGGTTTCTGTTGAGAAGTCTGATGATTGCCTGATGGGTTTTCCATTGTAGGTGACTTTTTCCTCTCTCTAGCTGCCTTTAAAACTCTGTCCTTGTTCTTGATCTTTGCCATTTTAACTATTATGTGTCTTGGTGTTGTCCTCCTTAGGTCCCTTCTGTTGGGAGTTCTGTGTACTTCCTTGGTCTGATCGAATATTTCCTCCCCCAGTTTGGGAATGTTTTCAGTCATTATTTCTTCAAAGACACTTTCTATCCCTTTTTCTCTCTCTTCTTCTTCTGGTACCCCTATAATGGAGGTATTGTTCCTTTTGGATTGGTCACACAGTTCTCTTAGTATTGTTTCATTCCTTTAGATCCTTTTATCTCTCTCTGTGTCAGCTTCTATGTGTTCCTGTTCTCTGGTTTCTATTCCATTAATGGCCTCTTGCATCTTATCCATTCTGCTTATAAATCCTTCCAGAGATTGTTAGATTGTTTCATTTCTGTAATCTCCCTCCAAACGTCATCCCTTAGCTCTTGCATATTTCTCTGCAGCTCCATCAGCATGGTTATGACCTTTATTTTGAATTCTTTTTCAGAAAGATTGGTTAGGTCTATCTCCTTCTCAGGGTTTGACTCTGTGATTTTGGTCTGTATCAAATTCTTCCCTTTTATGGCGATAGAGGTAGTTGTGTGGAGCTGGCGCGTGTGTCTGGGAGAATGTTCCTTCTTGCTTGTTTGTGGCCTTCCTCTCCTGGGAGAACAGTGACCTCTAGTGGCTTGTGTTGGGCAGCTGCCTGCAGATGGGGCCTCTGATTCTTGCCCGGCCGCTGTGGAGTTAAGCTCTGCGGTTGCTGTGGGCATGGGCAGCCTCAGTCTGCTGCTCCAATATGGCGGAGCCGCATCAGAGAGGAAACAGGTGGGAGGCTGTTTATCACCGTGAGGGGCCTCTGAGCTGCACTGCCGCCCAGGGGTTTAGGGCGCCTGGAGTTCCCTGGGATTCCCAGCTGCTGGGCTAAGTGTCCCGGGGCACTTCCATCCAGCTGTGGGGTCCCTGTCCCTTTAAAACTTTCAAAAAGCACTCGCTTTTCTTTGTCCCAGGGGCACTGGCTGCGGGGACCTGCTCACAGGTCTTACTGTCCTGTTTCCCTAGGACAGCAGCCCATGCACTGTGTGTCTGTGCTCCCAGTACAGATGGCTAGGGCTGGGTGTTTAGCAGTCCTGAGCTCCCTCTCCCTCCCTGCTCTGACTCCTTTCCTCCTGCCCGGAGCTGTGGTGAGGGGCACTCGGGTCCCGCCGGGCTGCAGCTCGTATCTTACCCCCTTCACGGGGCACTGAGTTCTCGCAGGTGTGGATGTAGTCTGGCTATTGTCCTGTGTCTTCTGGTCTTTCTTTTAGGAATAGTTGTATTTGTTGTATTTTCAAAAATATATATGTTTTTTTTGAGGAGATTTCCGCTGCTGTACTCACACCGCCATCTTTGCTCCACCTCTGGATATGAAGAAGTTTTGCTTCATTCTGTTTTTATGTGTAGTCTGTCCTCACGGCTGAAGGGATGTTGCCTGCACATTCACCACTGCAAATTCTTCAGTTTAATTGCATAGGTAGCTACTAAGTAGAGTTGACAGCAGGTGGCCCCAGAGCACTGTGGATGTGTTACCCTTTTGAGTCCCATAATTTCTTAAGGGCTTATTGAATACTTACCCCACACTATGGTACAGACTAAAGGGTGCAGAGTAAAGGAGAATATCAATGATTTATTATTCTTGTCTTTTTTTAACAAGATTTTGGCATTTATTTGATTCATTCGTATATTCATTCAACAAATACTTTTTGGATGCCTTCTGTGTTCCATCCAGGTGCTATTGAGAGACTTGGTATATATATCAGTGAACTAGAATAGACAAACATCATGGAGCTTACATTATAGCAGGCAGCAATAAAGATAATAAACAAGTTATATAGTATGTTAGAACTGTTATGAAAAAGAAAAGTATAAATTAAAGTGTGTGTGGACAGGCTTGTTGGAATGGGCAGGTTGCAGTATTGAATAGACTGGCTAGGATAGGCCTCATTAAGAAAGCAAGACTGAGCAGAGATTCAAAAGAAATGAAGGTAGCCATGCAGCTACCTGGGGGAAGAGTATTCTAGATACTATGAAAAATTTGCAGCAGTTACATGTACCCTTTTAGAGATGAGGTAACTGAGGCTCAGAGAAGTAAAATGACTTGTTTGGGATCTTTTAGGAGGTTGCTGGCAAAGTTGGTGTAGCTTCACCTTCTTGTTTCTATCCCTGTGTTCATTTGTCAGATCACATTACCACTTTGTTTGCCAAGATGATGGAGCCTTGCAATACATAGCCTGCCTAAGTGATGACTCAGGTTAGCTTGGCATCTCTGCCACCCCTCCATTGGGTAATACCAAAACTGTCTTTGATCTTTCTTTTTTACGTAATCAGTATTTACTTCTTTTGCTAAGTCCTGTGGAGAAATGAGGCATGGCCTAAGGTACTGCACCTAAGGGACCAATATTATATCCATGAACATTTTTGGCCTTCATTTTTCTCTCTTTAATTTACTCTCTGTTTCCCCCAAACAAGTCCACTGATTATCTTTACCTAGAGCTTAGAATTGAGTCAGGTTCTCAAACTTGGTCACCTCTTCTGTTTCTAGGTTCCTGAACTCTCCCCCAGATTCCTTTTGTTGCCAGTCAGTACATGGCATCCAAGTCACTCCTACCCTAATTGGGACCAGTCTATGAGACAAGGCTTATGCTTTGCCCTCTACTCTTAGGTTTCAGTTAGATATCTTACTTAGAGCCTTAGTTCCCATTTATAACTGGCTCTTGTCGCCTGTATTTGCAGTTGTTAAGACTTGTCCACTTGACTGGACTCTGTGTCCTCATATTTGGAAATTTTGCTCCTCAGATACTGGTTGGTCCCCTGGAGCTGCATCTCTGAGCCTGAGTCAGTTCTTTCAATCTCTGGCATGGAGAACTCTAGACATGTGCTAAAACCCCATCTTCCTGCCCACACTTTCTGGTATGCTGTGTTAAAGTCCTGGCTTGCAGTGCTTATGAGAAAGACAGAAGGCTGTATTTTTAGGTTAGTAAATGTCTGAGAGCTAGTAGTTTAGAAGAGAGGGGAGCTTGGCAAACTTGCAGTGGATAAGACTGAGGAAGACTGGTCTTGAAAGATGTGTAAGATGGGTAGAATTAATACATGTGGGCGAGAACCAGGTGGTAGTGAACTTGAGGGGTTCTGGGACAATGAGAAATTAGCCTAAATGGAATGGAGAGGGTGAGAGTAGTGGTCTGTGGTGGGAAGATGATAGATAGGGTGGGGCTGAAACAGATCCTGGAGCACCAGGTCAAAAAATTTACATTACAGCACCATAAACTATTGTTAAACATAGAAGTTCCTGGGAGTCTGGCATAAAGACATAATGACATTTCATTAAGAAATATACATCCGGTCGAGGGGCGGAAGATGGCGGCATGAGTAGAGCAGCGGAAATCTCCTCCCGAAACCACATATATCTATGAAAATATAACAAAGACAACCCTTCCTAGAATAAAGACCAGAGGACACAGGACAATATCCAGACCACATCTGCACCTGAGAGAACCCAGTGCCTCGCGAAGGGGGTAAGATACAAGCCCCGGCCCGGCGGGAGCCGAGTGCTCATCCCACCAGCTCCCGGCGGGAGAAGAATAGGCAGAGCGGGAGGGAGACGGAGCCCAGGACTGCCAAACACCCAGCCCCAGCCATCCGGGCCAGAGTGCAGACACAGTACGTGCCCAGGGGGCCCTGATTGCTAGGGAAACAGGGCAGCAAGAACAGTGAGCGGGCACTGGAGGCCAGGTGCTGGAGGACATAAGAAAAGTGTGCGACCATCTTTTTTTTTTTGCTGTTTTGTTCTGGCGAGCGCTTTTTGGAAGTCTCAAAGGGATAGGGCCCCCAATAATAGGGAAACAGGGCAGCAAGACCGGTGAGCAGATGCCTGAGGCTGGCGCCAGAGAATAAAGAAAAACGAGCGGCCACTGTTTTTTTTTTTTAATTAAAAAAAAAATTTTTTTTTTGATTTAATTTTTTTTTTTTTTTTTGTGGTCGTTTTGTTTTGGCGGGTGCTTTTTGGAAGTCTTAAAGGGGCAGGGTGGGACACTTAATCCAGAGGTAGGGAATCCAGGGATCTCTGGGCACCCTAACCCCTGGGCTGCAGGGAGCAGGGAGGCCCCTTACGGAGATAAATAGCCTCCAGGCCACTCCCCCTCCAACGCAACTCCACCAGTTTGGAGCAGAGGCCCGAACCAGGCCACACCCACAGCAACAGCGGAGATAAACTCCATAGCAGCCAGGCAGGAAGCAGAAACCCTGTCTGTGTGCAGCTGCCCAGCACAAGCCACTAGAGGTCGCTGTTCTCCCAGGACAGGAGGGCCACAAACCAACAAGAAGGGAAGTTCTTCCAGCCGTCACTTGTCCCAGCTCTGCAAACTATTCCTATCACCATGAAAAGGCAAAGCAACAGGCAGACAAAGATCACAGAGACAACACCAGAGAAGGAGACAGACCTAACCAGTCTTCCTGACAAAGAATTCAAAATAAGAATCATAAACATGCTGACAGAGATGCAGAGAAATACGCAAGAGAAATGGGATGAAGTCTGGAGGGAGATCACAGATGCCAGAAATGAGATCGCAGAAATGAAACAAACTCTGGAAGGGTTTATAAGCAGAATGGATAGGATGCAAGAGGCCATTGATGGAATTGAAACCAGAGAACAGGAACACATAGAAGCTGACATAGAGAGAGATAAAAGGATCTCCAGGAATGAAACAATGTTAAGACAACTGTGTGACCAATCCAAAAGGAACAATATCTGTATTATAGGGGTTCAAGAAGAAGAAGAGAGAGGAAAAGAGATGGAAAGTATCTTAGAAGAAATAATTGCTGAAAACTTCCCCAAACTGGGGGAGGAAATAATCGAACAGACCACGGAATTACACAGAACTCCCAACAGAAAGGATCCAAGGAGGACAACACCAAGACACATAATAATTAAAATGGCAAAGATCAAGGACAAAGAAAGAGTTTTAAAGGCAGCTAGAGAGAAAAAGGTCACCTATAAAGGAAAACCCATCAGGCTAACATCAGACTTCTTGACAGAAACCCTACAGGCCAGAAGAGAATGGCATGATATATTTAATACAATGAAACAGAAGGGCCTTGAACCAAGGATACTGTATCCAGCACGACTATCATTCAAATATGATGGTGGGATTAAACAATTCCCAGACAAACAAAAGCTGAGGGAATTTGCTTCCCACAAACCACCTCTACAGAACATCTTACAGGGACTGCTCTAGATGAAACACTCCTAGAAAGAGCACAACACAAAACACCCAACATATGAAGAATCGAGGAGGAGGAATAAGAAGGGAGAGAAGAAAAGAATCTCTAGACAGTGTATATAACAGCTCAATAAGCGAGCTAAGTTAGGCAGTAAGATACTAAAGAGGCTAACCTTGAACCTTTGGTAACCACGAATTTAAAGCCTGCAATGGCAATGAGTACATATCTTTCAATAGTCACCCTAAATGTTAATGGGCTGAATGCACCAATCAAAAGACATAGAGTAATAGAATGGATAAAAAGCAAGATCCATCTATATGCTGCTTACAAGAAACTCACCTCAAACCCAAAGACATGTACAGACTAAAAGTCAAGGGATGGAAAAACATATTTCAAGCAAACAACAGCGAGAAGAAAGCAGGGGTTGCAGTACTAATATCAGACAAAATAGACTTCAAAACAAAGAAAGTAACAAGAGATAAAGAAGGACACTACATAATGATAAAGGGCTCAGTCCAACAAGAGGATATAACCATTCTAAATATATATGCACCCAACACAGGAGCACCAGCATATGTAAAACAAATACTAATAGAACTAAAGGGGGAAATAGACTGCAATGCATTCATTCTAGGAGACTTCAACACACCACTCACCCCAAAGGATAGATCCACTGGGCAGAAAATAAGTAAGGACACGGAAGCACTGAACAACACAGTAGAGCAGATGGACCTAATAGACATCTATAGAACTCTACATCCAAAAGCAACAGGATATACATTCTTCTCAAGTGCACATGGAACATTCTCCAGAATAGACCACATACTAGGCCACAAAAAGAGCCTCAGAAAATTCCAAAAGATTGAAATCCTACCAACCAACTTTTCAGACCACAAAGGCATAAAACTAGAAATAAACTGTACAAAGAAAGCAAAGAGGCTCACAAACACATGGAGGCTTAACAACACGCTCCTAAATAATCAATGGATCAATGACCAAATCAAAATGGAGATCCAGCAATATATGGAAACAAATGACAACAACAACACTAAGCCCCAACTTCTGTGGGACACAGCAAAAGCAGTCTTAAGAGGAAAGTATATAGCAATCCAAGCATATTTAAAAAAGGAAGAGCAATCCCAAATGAATGGTCTAATGTCACAATTATCGAAATTGGAAAAAGAAGAACAAATGAGGCCTAAGGTCAGCAGAAGGAGGGACATAATAAAGATCAGAGAAGAAATAAATAAAATTGAGAAGAATAAAACAATAGCAAAAATCAATGAAACCAAGAGCTGGTTCTTCGAGAAAATAAACAAAATAGATAAGCCTCTAGCAAGACTTATTAAGAAGAAAAGAGAGTCAACACAAATCAACAGTATCAGAAACGAGAAAGGAAAAATCACGACGGACCCCACAGAAATACAAAGAATTATTAGAGAGTACTATGAAAACCTATATGCTAACAAGCTGGGAAACCTAGGAGAAATGGACAACTTCCTAGAAAAATACAACCTTCCACGATTGACCCAGAAAGAAACAGAAAATCTAAACAGACCAATTACCAGCAACGAAATTGAAGCAGTAATCAAAAAACTACCAAAGAACAAAACCCCCGGGCCAGATGGATTTACCTCGGAATTTTATCAGACATACAGGGAAGACATAGTACCCATTCTCCTTAGAGTTTTCCAAAAAATAGAGGAGGAGGGGATACTCCCAAACTCATTCTATGAAGCTAACATCACCCTAATACCAAAACCAGGCAAAGACCCCACCAAAAAAGAAAACTACAGACCAATATCCCTGATGAACGTAGATGCAAAAATACTCAACAAAATATTAGCAAACCGAATTCAGAAATACATCAAAAGGATCATACACCATGACCAAGTGGGATTCATCCCAGGGATGCAAGGATGGTACAACATTCGAAAGTCCATCAACATCATCCACCACATCAACAAAAAGACAAAAACCACATGATCATCTCCATAGATGCTGAAAAAGCATTTGACAAAGTTCAACATCCATTCATGATAAAAACTCTCAGCAAAATGGGAATAGAGGGCAAGTACCTCAACATAATAAAGGCCATCTATGATAAACCCACAGCCAACATTATATTGAACAGCGAGAATCTGAAAGCATTTCCTCTGAGATCGGGAACTAGACAGGGATGCCCACTCTCTCCACTGTTATTTAACATAGTACTGGAGGTCCTAGCCACGGCAATCAGACAAAACAAAGAAATACAAGGAATCCAGATTGGTAAAGAAGAAGTCAAACTGTCACTATTTGCAGATGACATGATACTGTACATAAAAACCCTAAAGACTCCACCCCAAAACTACTAGAAATGATATCGGAATACAGCAAAGTTGCAGGATACAAAATCAACACACAGAAATCTGTGGCTCTCCTATACACTAACAATGAACCAACAGAAAGAGAAATCAGGAAAACAACTCCATTCACAATTGCATCAAAAAAAATAAAATACCTAGGAATAAACCTAACCAAGGAAGTGAAAGACTTATACTCTGAAAACTACAAGTCACTCTTAAGAGAAATTAAAGGGGACACTAACAGATGGAAACTCATCCCATGCTCGTGGCTAGGAAGAATTAATATCATCAAAATGGCCATCGTGCCCAAAGCAATATACAGATTTGATGCAATCCCTATGAAACTACCAGCAACATTCTTCAATGAACTGGAACAAATAATTCAAAAATTCATATGGAAACACCAAACACCCCGAATAGCCAAAGCAATCCTGAGAAAGAAGAATAAAGTAGGGGGGATCTCACTCCCCAACTTCAAGCTCTACTATAAAGCCATAGTAATCAAGACAATTTGGTACTGGCACAAAAGCAGCGCCAGAGACCAATGGAACAGACTAGAGAATCCAGACATTAATCCAGACATATATGGTCAATTAATATTTGATCAAGGAGCCATGGACATACAATGGGGAAATGACAGTCTCTTCAACAGATGGTGCTGGCAAAACTGGATAGCTACATGTAGGAGAATGAAACTGGACCATTGTCTAACCCCATATACAAAGGCAAACTCAAAATGGATCAAAGACCTAAATGTAAGTCATGAAACCATTAAACTCTTGGAAGAAAACATAGGCAAAAACCTCTTAGAAATAAACATGAATGACCTCTTCTTGAACATATCTCCCCGGGCAAGGAAAACAACAGCAAAAATGAACAAGTGGGACCATATTAAGCTGAAAAGCTTCTATACAGCAAAAGACACCATCAATAGAACAAAAAGGAACCCTACAGTATGGGAGAATATATTTGAAAATGACACATCCGATAAAGGCTTGACGTCCAGAATATATAAAGAGCTCACACGCCTCAACAAAGAAAAAACAAATAACCCAATTAAAAAATGGGCAGAGGAACTGAACAGATAGTTCTCCAAAAAAGAAATACAGATGGCCAACAGACACATGAAAAGATGCTCCACATCGCTAGTTATCAGAGAAATGCAAATTAAATCTCCAATGAGGTATCACCTCACACCAGTAAGGATGGCTGCCATCCAAAAGACAGAGAACAACAAATGTTGACGAGGCTGTGGAGAAAGGGGAACCCTCCTACACTGCTGGTGGGAATGTAAGTTAGTTCAACCATTGTGGAAAGCAGTATGGAGGTACATCAAAATGCTCAAAACAGACATACCATTTGACCCAGGAATTGCACTCCTAGGAATTTACCCTAAGAATGCAGCAATCAAGTATGAGAAAGATCAGTGCACCCCTATGTTTATCGTAGCACTATTTACAATAGCCAAGAATTGGAAGCAACCTAAATGTCCATCGATAGATGAATGGATAAAGAAGATGTGGTACATATACACAATGGAATACTACTCAGCCATAAGAAAAGGGCAAATCCTACCATTTGCAGCAACATAGATGGAGCTGGAGGGTATTATGCTCAGTGAAACAAGCCAAGCGGAGAAAGAGAAGTACCAAATGATTTCACTTATCTGTGGAATATAAGAACAAAGGAAAAACTGAAGGAACAAAACAGCAGCAGAATCACAGAACTCAAGAATGGACTAACAGGTACCAAAGGGAAAGGGACTGGGGAGGATTGGTGGGTAGGGAGGGATAAGGGGGGGGAGAAATAGGGGAGTATTAAGATTAGCATGCATGGGGGGGAGGAGAAAAGGGAGGGCTGTACAACACAGAGAAGGCAAGTAGGGATTCTACAACATTTTGCTATGCTGATGGACAGTGACTGTAAAGGGGTTTATAGGGGGTACTGGTATAGGGGAGAGCCTAGTAAACATAATATTGGTCATGTAAGTGTAGATTAGTGATACCAAAAAAAAAAAAAAAGGGCAGTTCCTGTGTGGTAACCTCCAATGAGTTCTACACAAGAGTATAAAGGGCATATAAAAGTGTAGGCAAAGTGTCTGTTTGTGTTTATACAGAGGATCAAAGCCTAATTGGGCTACCCCGAAAATGAACTAAGATACAATATGAAAAAGAACTTCCAACATCAGCACTCTCTGGAAGACTCATGCCAGAAGATGATCATCAAAAAACCCCAACAAAGATCCACGCACTACTACAGCTGTAGATGCACTCATCCCACCAGTTCCTGTACTTGCCATGGGAATGAGGAAGGAGATATATAAGCTCGCCTGTGCATACAGTAAAACAGCAAATTTGACTGGAGCTATACTGTTGGAACTCAACCAAGAATTAGGAGAAGTGCAAATTGTAGCGCTCCAAAATCTTACAACTACAGACTATTTACTGTTAAGAGAACATGAGGGATGTGAACATTCCCCAGGAATGGGTTGTTTTAATTTGTCTGATTTCTCTCAGACTGTTCAAGTTCAGTTGGACAATATCCACCATATCATAGATAAGTTTTCACAAATGCCTAAGGTGCCTAACTGGTTTTCTTGGTTTCACTGGAGATGGCTGGTAATTACAGGTTTGCTTTGGTTATGTAACTATACTCCTATTATGTTAATGTGTGTGCGCAATTTAAGTAGTAGCTTAAAACCTATACATGCTGAAGTTACTCTACAAGAAGATATGTCAAAGAAATAATCAATGTTCCCATGTTTTCTTCCGCCTGCTACTTCTATAGCTTTTCTTCTTCCTTCCTAATTACAACCCTTAAATAGAAATCGTGCCTCATATCAAATTTACCGAGTATCATAATTCTTCCAAGTGGTAAAGATACCTCAAGACAAATGCTGGGCATAGAAGCTACAGGGCATAAATATGCAAAGAAATAAAAAGCTAACCATTTCAAACAATAAGGCTTCTCTCTCACTTACCAACTTTACATTTCCCTGTATGGCCCCGGAAGATGACTGGTTAGCCAGAGATGGGTAAGATTCTTCAAGGGAGGAACAACCTAAGACAGGCACAGTCGCAGGGGGGTCATCAGGTGAGAAATTGGGGATCAACAGAGGTGAGGCTTAGAACTTCACCCCCCCTGTTCTGAGAGAAATCTTCTGCATACGTGGATGTTTTATTGCCCTTGTCTAGCTTGGATTAACACATAGTCTACAGGCACACACTTGATCATCTACATTTGCTCTCTTACAACACTAAACTATGTTTTCTACCTTTATCTTGTATCTACCTACCACTTCAGCATTTTATTAAAAATAATAATAATAAAGAGAGAAATGTGGTATCCACATATATAAATCAAGTATAAAAATCAAATGAGTATTCATATTTGAACTGACTGTTTATAGTTCATAATGCATGAGCAAAGCTGAAGGTTTCTGTGATGGCTGCCCTTGTACTGTTCACCATGTAAGAACTTATTCACTATGTAAGAATTTGTTTCCATGTAAGAACTTGTTTGTTATGCCTCAGAAGATTGGAGACTGATGAAAATTAGGCTTGGGGTGGATTAATGATTGTGCATTGAGCATTGACTCCCCTATACAGAATTTTATTGTTGTTAACAACCATTTGATCAATAAATATGAGAGACGCCCTCACAAAAAAAAAAAAAAAAAGTATACACTTCCAATGGTAAAATAATAAGTAACCAGGATGTAATGAATATAGTCAAAATATTGCAACAGCTTGGTATGGTGATAGCTGGTTCCTAGAATTGTCATGTATATAAATGTTGAATCACTATGTTGTACACCTGAAACTAATGTAATGTAATACCGTGTGTCAACTATCCTTCAATAAAAAAATGATTATCTACAAAAAAGAAAAAAAAAGAAATATACATCCACTGTCTGTGAGCATCTCAAATTTACTGTGTTCCTGAATACCCCATATAAAAGAGGTTCCCTAGGTTATTTTGTCGTGGCATCCTGTTTCTTATGGTCTGCTTGGTTATTCTAAGACTTTTGTAGTGTATGTTAGAATGAATGCTGTGAGAGGGCAAGGATTCTGTCTGGTTCCCTGTGTATCCACAGAATCCCTCACAGTATCATATACTCAGTGCTCTAAAACTATTTGTTGACTGAGTGAAATATACCCTAAATGAAATATTTGTTTCTGCAAATCTGCTTTACCTTCTGAATCCTTGAATTCTGTTAGTGCAAAGCTGGAAGCATGGAATCAACCCTGATGACATGAGCACAGGGCTCTGACTGCTCCTGAACTTTATGTGGAGACTGAGACCTACTGAGACCTTGTTTTATACTCCATTATGACAAGATAATACAAGGTACCAGGTATTTTAGATATGAAGAATGAAATCATCAAATGCAAACACCAGGGGAAAAGTGAAAAGGAGAGCTTATTGGGAGGCAGAGCTGGTCACAAGCATAATTTATCTATTTCTAAATATAACCATCCAAAGAACTGTTCTGACCTCCTTCAAGGGGCAGAATTGCATAGTGATTGAGGAGTGGGCTCTGGAATCAAATTGTTGGTCTCAACTCCTGTTTATGCCATTTACTAGCTGTGTGTCTTTGGGAAAGCTGCATAACCTCTCTATGGCTCAGTTTCTTACCTATAAAATATGGTAAGAATAATACCTCACAGTTTTTGTGATTAAGTTATTGGGGCAGTGCCAGCACATAGTAAATGCTCAACAAGTGTTACATATTAATATTCAGCAGGTCATCGAGACTACATATGTTCTACTGCCATTTTGAGCTGCTGCTCTAAAACAGGTGGCCACACTTCATCAGGGAATGACCTTTGCAAGGTGTGACCAAAGGTGTGGTAGTGAAGGGAACTTGGAATTCGTTGTGTGAGGACCGAGTTGCTGAAGGAAATGAAAGTGGCCACAGAGGGAGGTACCGGTCCAGATGGGTTGTAGATTGGCCCTTCAGTGCTGTGGAGTAGAGAAAATGGCTTGGCCTGTCTTGGCATGGGTGTTGAGGAAACTCAGTTCCATGAGTTCCTCTTAGCCATAAAGTGGCATGACAGGGCATGTAAAAGTACCAATTATTCCTGTTCCCTCTCTGGATTCTTACTTGTTTTCCTCTTCACCATTCTGATCTAGTCACTTTCTAATTCTGTCTTGAAAAGGATTTAAGTCTTGGTATACTGGTTTTTCTCTGTCATATAGATCCATTTTGGACTTGAAATGCAAGGCTTTTCTTATGGGCCCCTCTCTCCATTCATTCCTTGGTACTATCCCAGAGCCGTTTCTAGAGCCAAAACCACCTCCTGAAGCAGAATCCTCTTCATTTTTTAATTTTTTAATTTTTTAAATTGAAGTATAGTTAATATACAATTTTATATTGGTTTCAAGTATATAACAGTGATTCAGCAGTTACCCATATTATTAAATCCTCACCCCCACTAGTGCAGTTATTCTCTGTCAACATAGGAAGATATTACAGAATCATTGGCTGTATTCTGCATGCTTTACTACCATTCCCAGAGTCATCTCACTTACAATACTCTGAAATTGCTCTATCTGCTCCCTCAGGTCATTTCATGCATTTAGTGCCAACTTGATTTCCCAAGACTGCACATTTTACTGATCCTTTGGCTCTGTGATAACCTCCTTCAGCACCCCTTCCTCCTTGGTGAGGCTGGCAGCTTTGTTTCTAGTATAAGAGGTTCCAGTTCTTCTCTTTGTTGGCAAAATCCACCATGTCTCTTTGAATCCATTGTTTTGGATCATTGAATTTACTAAGTTAAGGCTTCAGTAGGACCTCTTCACCTTAACTGAAACAGGGCTTTTCTTGAATGATACTGCTGTTCAGCAGTTCAGAGCAGGAAATTCTTCCTCCATCGTGTTGTGGCCTGGACATAGGCTGAGTAAGCTTTTAGCTCACCACCACAACTTCTTTGAACAACCACTTCTCCACTGATGCAGATACACTCCTCCCTCTTTCCATCCTCACTGTTACCTCAACTAATCTTCTTGCCTTATAACGATATCCAGTGAGGGCTTTGGCACCTGTCTCTTTCCACGTTGGCTTTTATCATCACCAACCATGTTGGTGACCCTTCTAGACCCTTCATTTCTTATACTCCGTTGATTTCCACCCACTCCGTATCAGCCACCCAAATGGCCACACCCTGGACTTCGTCATTACCCATAATTGCTCCATGACTGAAGCCATGAACCCTGAAATTCCACTTATTGATCATGCAGCGTGGCTTTCTAGCTCTCCTACTCCCAGGTTCCCACTAACCCTGTTCTTAAAAAATAATCTTTATTTTTACTTTGAGTAATTGCATGCCTGCCCAGTAATTGCATTCTGCCACCAGAATTGAGAGTAATAAATATTTTGTCATATTTGCTTCAAGTCTTACTAAAGTGAATAAAACATTGCACGTACAATTAAGTCTCCTATGCTGTTCCATCAAGTTCTAATCTCCTCTTTTTCTCAGAAGCAACCACTGTCAGAATTTGGTGAATGTATGTGTGTGTGTGTGCATAAAATGTAATGTCTTTTGTGCTTTAAAATTTACAGAGTGTACTGAATATAATTTGTAACTTTATTTTCACTCAATGTTATGTTTTTGAAATCTGTATTTACATAGTAAATAGTTCATTTCTTTTAAGTGCTCCACAGCATTCCAATATAAGAATATAACACAGTTTATTTCTCCTTTTTTCCTGTTTCACCACTACAACCAGTGCTGCATTAAACACCCTTGTAAATGTCTTCTCACACAGTCAGTGTAGTGCTATGGCTAAGGTAGGACCACAGTTAGACTCAGTGGCGTCTTTGTGTTAATTAGAAAGGCTTCCTCTTTGCATGGACCTAGTCCTCTGAGCACATAGCTTGGCAAATGGCAAAGATGAAAGTATGCAGACAAATTTAGCTTTGTGCTAGGGATGCATGGATTTTTAAGTGGATGTGAAATATTTTTTAGACTTGCTCCCTTTGAGCACCTCCTGACATGGACAAATTGCACCCATATGTGGTACCTTGGGTTAAGAACAAAAGCTTAGAGTCACAGCCCTTGAGTTGTGACCATAGCAACTCACTTAAACTGTCTCATTGTAGTCATCAAATGGGAATCTGGAATTATCTCTCTCATGGAGATATTAAGGGGCTTATATTTGTTAGTGTTTGACATATAGCAGGTTTTATAGAAACAGTAGATACTATTGTCATACATATGCAAATTCCTGTCAAATGTAATACCAGGAGTATAAGTGCTGGCTGGTAATCTTTAAATAAACCTGTTTTTTTATCCCATCTTTCTACTCAGACTCTATTCATCTGTCAGTCTCTCTCTTGCTTTCATAACTATCCTGGGTTTCATAAACACTTTTGAAATTGTGGGCCTCAGTCATGTTAGAATGCATTGTGATTGTGTCAGCAACAGATAAGCTTTGCAAAGAGGAGCAAAGCAAGTCTCCATGTCACTTTCCAAAGTGGGCAGAAGGAAAGGATTGGATTAAGGGTACAACACCAGTGACCTCCTCCTGCTAGGCATGATGACTCTCCTTATCAAGACAGGGCCTCTACCTCCTTTGAGAGATATCTTAGATATTGATGGTGAGTGGGCTAAGCTCATTTTCTCCCTTTTACTTCCTTCTACTCCCTGCTCTCTCTTCCACTCCCACCTTCTCCCAAGCTCATACTCCTTCAACCAGCAAACTGATATAGTATGTACTATCAGCAGCTACTTACTGCCTGTTAATTTGCTTTCATTTCACTGTGAACTCTCCCACATTATGCTTCTCTCATTTGCTTTAGTACCATTGCCAAGAAGTATCCCTGTAGTCTTAATTTTCTTTGAATACTTCCTGTAACTCCTTGTTCTATAAGAAATCTGGTTTTCCTTTGATGATCCTGTTTCCCTTTGCTTTTTGAAGTGGAACCTAGCTTTTCCTAGTGAAGTCAGTGTGGGCTATTGGGTTGAGAATGAGTTTTGTAGTCAGTCACCCTTTGAGTTCAAATCTGAACTACATCGCAGGTGAGCTGTGTGTCCTTGGACTCATGACAACTTCTAAAAAGGAATAGGGATACCTCATACTCCTGAGACAGAAATAAGTGAAGATATTTCCTTGGTGTTTCTGAAAAGGGCTCCTACGATGAGCTGCATTAGAATCATCTGAAGTAATTATTTAAAAAGTGAATTCTTGGACTCTATCCCAGATCCACTGAATCAGACTTTCTAGGAGATGGCCCCAGCAACCTGCATTTTAATGGTTTGTGATCCAATGGATTCCTTTGAGAAGAATGGGATTTAGGAGAATTTGCATCTATTGGCCCTTATATGTCTTCTTGATTCCATTTCTGTCATTTCTTCTAAGTCTTTGAGCCAGCAACAAATCCCTTTCTCTGGGATAGGCTGTCTCTTTCTTTTCATGATTTCCTTTCCCTTGGCTTATAAATAGCCACTCATTTGGTGAAATTTTATTGAGTGCCTCCTATGTGCCTAACACATACCTTAATTTTTTCTTTATAAAGGCTTCTTCCCTTTTTCTTTTACTACTTTCCTACTTTTCATTACTACCAAACTTCTTGAAAGAATATTTTCCATACTGTTTTTTCATAAAAATAATTACAACAAAAAAAATAGTAATAAGGAATCATACACCATGACCAAGTGGGATTCATCCCAGGAATGCAAGGATGGTACAACATTCGAAAATCCATCAACATCATCCACCATATCAACAAAAAGAAGGTCAAAAACCACATGATCATCTCCATAGATGCTGAAAAAGCATTTGACAAAAATTCAACATCCATTCATGATAAAAAATCTCAATAAAATGGGAATAGAGGGCAAGTACCTCAACATAATAAAGGCCATATATGATCAACCCACAGCTAACATCATACTGAACAGTGAGAGGCTGAAAGCTTTTCCTCTGAGATTGGGAACAAGACAGGGATGCCTACTCTCCCCACTGTTATTCAACGTGGTACTGGAGGTCCTAGCCACGGCAATCAGACAAAACAAAGAAATACAAGGAATCCAGATTGGTAAAGAAGAAGTCAAACTGTCACTATTTGCAGATGACATGATATTGTACATTAAAAACCCTAAAGACTCCAGTGCAAAACTACTAGAACTAATATCGGAATTCAGCAAAGTTGCAGGATACAAAATTAACACACAGAAATCTGTGGCTTTCCTATACAGTAAAAATAAACTAATAGAAATAGAAATCAGGAAAAGAATTCCATTCACAATAGCATCAAAAAGAATAAAATACCTAGGAATAAACCTAACCAAGGAAGTGAAAGACTGATACCCTGAAAACTACAAGACACTCTTAAGAGAAATTATAGAGGTCACTAACAAATGGAAACTCATCCCATGCTCCTGGCCAGGAAGAATTAATATCATCAAAATGGCCATTCTGCCCAAAGCAATATACAGATTCGATGCAATCCCTATCAAATTACCAACAGTATTCTTCAAGGAACTGAAACAAATAGTTCAAAAATTCATATGGAACCATCAAAGATCCCGAATAGCCAATGCAATCCTGTGAAGGAAGAATAAAGTGGGGGGAATGCTCCCCAACTTCAAGCTCTACTACAAAGCCACAGTAATCAAGACAATTTGATACTGGCACAAGAACAGAGCCACAGACCAGTGGAACAGAATAGAGACTCCAGACATTAACCCAAACATATAAGGCCAATTAATATTTGATAAAGGAGCCATGGACATACAATGGGGAAATGACAGTCTCTTCAACAGATGGTGCTGGCAAAACTGGACAGCTACATGTAAGAGAATGAAACTGGATCACTGTCTAACCCCATACACAAAAGTAAACTCCAAATGGATCAAAGACCTGAATATAAGTCATGAAACCATAAAACTCAGAAAGAAACAGGCAAAAATCTCATGGACATAAACATGAGTGACTTCTTCATGAACGTATCTCCCTGGGAAAGGGAAACAAAGGCAAAAATGAACAAGTGGGACTATATCAAGCTAAAAAGCTTCTGTACAGCAAAGGACACCATCAATAGAACAAAAACGTATCTTACAGGATGGGAGAATATATTCATAAATGACAGATCCTATAAAGGATTGACATCCAAAATATATAAAGAGCTCACATGCCTTAACAAACAAAAAGCAAATAATCCAATTAACAAATGGGCAGAGGAGCTGAATAGACAGTTCTCTAAAGAAGAAATCCAGATGGCCAACAGACACATGGAAAGATGCTCCACATCGCTGATCATCAGAGAAATGCAAATTAAAACCACAATGAGATATCACCTCACATCAGTAAGGATAGCCATCATCGAAAAGACAAACAACAACAAATGTTGGCGAGGTTGTGGAGAAAGGGGAACCCTCCTACACGGCTGGTGGGAATGTAAACTAGTTCAACCATTGTGGAAAGCAGTATGGAGGTTCCTCAGAATGCTCAAAATAGAAATACCATTTGACCCAGGAATTCCACTTCTAGAAGAATGCAGCCCTCCAATTTGAAATAGACAGATGCACCCCTATGTTTATCGCTACACTATTTACAATAGCCAAGATATGGAAGCAACCTAAATGTCCACCAGTAGATGAATGGATAAAGAAGATGTGATACATATACACAATGGAATATTATGCAGCCCTAAGAAAAAACAAACCCTACCATTCGCAACAACATGGATGGAGCTAGAGGGTATTATGCTCAGTGAAATAAGCCAGGCAGAGAAAGACAAGTACCAAATGATTTCACTCATATGTGGAGTATAAGAACAAAGGAAAACTGAAGGAACAAAACAGCAGCAGAATCACAGAACCCAAGAATGGACTAACAGTTACCAAAGGGAAAAGGACTGGGGACGATGGGTGGGAAGGGAGGGATAAGGGCGGGGAAAAAGAAAGAGGGCATTACGATTAGCATGTATAGTGCGTGGGGGCACAGGGAGGGCTGTGGAACACAGAGAAGACAAGTAGTGATTTTACAGCATCTTACTACGCAGATGGACAGTGACTGTGAAGGGGTATGTGGGGGGGACTTGGTGAAGGGGGGATCCTAGTAAACATAATGTTCTTTCTGTAATTGTAGATTAATGATACCAAAAAAAATAGTAATAAGGATTGCCACTAATATTTACTGGATGATTGTTGTGAGCCAGACACTTTTCTAAGTGCTTTACATATATGGACTATGTAGTTGATTATTCTGCATATCAATTAAAAAAATAGATTAGGATCTGTTTTGGGACTATTTATTTGGTTATGTTGATCTGTATTAATTACTCTTCTGCCAGTATTGTATGGTTTTATTTATTATAATTTTATACAAATACATTTTGTGTTCATGCCCATTACTTACTGGAATTCTTTTCTTTTGGCACCACTTTTCCCTGCTTCTCTTCCTGCTTTGATTGATCTTTTTCAATATCCTTCACTGACTTTTCTTCTCTTCCTACCACATACTCCATTTAAAGTCCATTACAGCTTGATTCCAACTTGGTTTTCTAGACATTTTAGGGGCCAAGAGCAAGGCTGCCTCAAAATGTGCCATTGTGATATGAGCTGAAAATAATTAAGGCCCAAGACTCAGAAAGAAACTTGGACCTCTTCCCCCATCCCACCCCCAGCAACTGCAGAAAAAGAATTTAGATGGTGCAACTGCTCCAGGAAGAGAGCTATCACCATAGATAATTATATTATAATGTAAACTAGGTGTGGTAGAAGGATGTGGCTAAGTCTGTTAAAATTCCTTTCTGTGCCCCATTGTTTCTGTGTGGCCCAGCAAACATTAGTTTACCAAACATTTACTCTTTCATATTCTGTGAATTGCTTCCTTTTTCCTTTGAAGTCTCAGACTCCTAACCTCTTCTCTTTCGTTCAGGATGACTTCTATACTTCATTTTCCCTGTCTGTCTTTTGTTGAAAAGGGAATCAGAGACCCAAAATTGGGTCACTTTTCCTAGGCCAGTTCACAAAATGGGCTGGTGCCTGACCTGACTGCAGTTTCAGTCTCTCCCAGGAGTGGGATTTTAAGCCAGTCAGTTTGAAACTTTCTGGTGAGGTCATCTGCATAAGACCCCATGCTCCTTCTAAGGGAGGGTGACCTTATTTGAAACAATCCCTAATCTCTTCTTTTGCTATTAACTTTTTACCCAACCTCCTGTCTACAAAAACCTTCCATTTTATACAATTCCTCAGAGCATTTCTCTACTTCCTAGATGAGATGCTAATTCACAAATAGCTTAAAAAATGAATTAGATCTTTACATTTATTTGATTTAACTTTGTTTTTTATGTAATTAGTTTTTTCTCCTGTTAATCTGTCTCATGTTACTTTGATTATTAGACCAGCTAGAAGTGATAGGGAAAATTTACAAGGACAGCAACCTAGTGGGTGGCTCCACTGTCTTGCCCCCCACCTCCTCAACACTCACCCCCCTCCTCAACACACACACACACACAAACACTCCCTTGGTTTCCCGCTCTGCCGAGCACCAGTTCCCATGGTTCACTCCCTAAACTCCCCCTCTCCCCCCTTGCCTGCTCGCTTGCTGTGCACGTAGGAATGTTACAGATACAGAAGCAGAAAGGTATAAATTGCTCCCTTTGCCTTTGTTTGGGGCTCAGACTTTTTGGGAGATTACTCCCCTCTGAGCCTGCTGGTGTGAAATAAAGCCTCAACACTCCAAGACCTCCGAGTGCCACTTGGTTTTCTGTCAGTGATCCAGTCCAGGCTTTTTTTCAGTATTTTCCATAATAGAAGAACCTCAAGGGTAGAGAAATTTCTTCCTCCCCAACAACTTCTACTCTTAGATCCCTGAACACACTATTTCCTTAATGTCTTTGTACATGGCATTGCCTTCTCTGTGTGTGAAGCACAGGAATATCACTGGGCAGGTGTGTCACAGCTATGTGCCTCAGAGTATCTGCTGATTTAAGGTCTTCAACATCTGGAATGCTCTGGACTTGGAGATGAGGATCAAGCAGGAAGCCAGGAGGATTGTTCAGGGATCTTTCATATATAGGGTAGAACACACAGGGTTGGGAGTTTGAGAGCACAGGAATAGGTAGGGAACAGGGCATTGACAGGGAATTTTGGCTATTGGGGGAATTGGATGTAGGATTTTTGTCTTTTAAGAGTACAGGAAGCATGTGGGTGGTTGTTTGGAATTAGTCCATAGTGGGCTTCAAATAAGGCATGCACTAAGGAGGATTAGGTCAGAAATGCCACCCTCTGGAATTGAAGCTAATGAGAACCATTAAATGTGATGAGATAAAATGTGAGGAGATGAGTTATATGCAGCAGGGATCCACCCTTCAAAATTATTCTTAAGTGTGTTGCTAATGAACAAAGGTGTTTCTCAAGTGTCCCTCAAGGCCTTTAAGTATAGTTGCATTGAGGTAGGAAAAGGAGAATCAAAAGATAAGTATTAGTTGGCAGGATCCCACTGAGGAGGCTGCTCTGGTCCTAGGTGTTTTGTTAGGCAGAAAGACAGATAGGAGCTGGATGAGAAGAGGGTGGGGCCACCAAGAACTCAGGGAGTTAATCAGACGAAGCTGGAGAGCCAGGAAGGACTCATAATGCCCTTTGCAGTGTGAGTACATGCCACATGCCCTGAATCTGGGCTGGCCTTGAGAGTTGCTCTAGCTAATAACCGGTGAGGTAGGGCAGAGACATGGCAGAAGCATTATGATGAACTTTTACTGCCTATGATGAAAAATGCCAAGCTTTAAACAGTATAGTTGATGCCAGTGTTCTTGTTTGCAGAGTTGAAGAATGAACTTAGCAAACACCTAAGGTAGGAGAGCCAGGGTAGAGGCTTTTATTTAGAGATAAAGTGAGAGGAAAGAGCTTCTGGCTCATGCCAGGAGGGGACAAGAGAGCCCTGGGTGGTGTGTTGTATAGGGGATTTATAGACAATTGAGGATTTTTGGGAACTGAGGGCTTAGGGTGTGGACTTGTATCACCTACCCTGCCCTCAAGGTGGGCTGGGTTGTCTGTTTGCTAGGGCTGTTTACAGTGAAGTCACCGGTTATGCTGAGATACCCTTGTGGAACATTCAAACATTCCAGGCCAAGTTGCTCCTGGCCTTTTGACCTTATTTTAAAAAAATTAATTATTTTAGACGGTGTCTTTTTTAAAAAAATTTTTATTAAGGTATGATTGACATACACTCTTATGAAGGTTTCACATGAAAAAACAATTTGGTTACTACATTTACCCATATTACAAGTCCCCACCCATACCCCAATGCAGTCACTGTCCATCAGTGCAGCAAGATGCCAGAGATCCATTATGTCCCTTCTCTGTGGTACACTGTTCTCCCTGTGATCCCCCACACCATGTGTACTAAACATAATACCCTTCAGTCCCCTTCTCCTTCCCTCACACCTGTCCTCCCACACCCCTCCCCTTTGGTAACCACTAGTTCATTCTTGGAGTCTGTGAGTCTGCTGCCATTTTGTTCCTTCAGTTTTGCTTCATTGTTTTACTCCACAAATGAGGGAAATCATTTGGCACTTGTCGTTCTCTGCCTGGCTTATTTCACTGAGCATAATACCCTCTAGCTCCATCCATGTTGTTGCAAATGGTAAGGTTTGTTTCTTATGGCTGAATAGTATTCCATTGTTTATATGTACCACATTTCCTTTATCCATTCATCTACTGATGGACACTTAGGTTGCTTCCATGTCTTGGCTACTGTAAATAGTGTTGCAATAAACATAGGAGTGCATATGTGTTTTTGAGTCTGAGAAGTTGTATTCTTTGGGTAAATTCCAAGGAGTGGGATTTCTATTTTTAGTTTTTTGAGGAACCTCCATATTGTTTTCCACAGTGGTTGAACTAGCTTACATTCCCACCAGCAGTGTAGGAGGATTCCCCTTTCTCTGCATCCTCACCAGCATTTGTTGTTCTTAGTTTTTTCAAAGCTGGCCATCCTTACTGGTATGAGGTGATATCTCACTGTGGTTTTAATTTGCATTGCCCTCATGATTAGTGATGTGGAGCATCTTTTCATGTGTCTGTTAGGCATCTGAATTTCTTCTTTGGAGAACTGTCTGTTCATATCCTCTGCCCATTTGTTAATCAGGTTATTTGCCTTTTGGGTGTTGAGGCATGTGAGTTCTCTATGTATTTTGGATGTTAACCCCTTGTCAGATATGTCTTTTACAAATATATTCTCCCATACTGTAGGATGCCTTTTTGTTTTGTTGATGATGTCCTTTGCAATACAAAAACTTTTTAGTTTGATGTAGTCACATGAGTTCATTTTTGCTTTTGTTTCCCATCTAGGAGATGGGTCCAGGAAAAAGTTGTTCATGCTTATATTCAGGAGATGTTTGCCTACTTTGTCTTCTAAGAGTTTTATGGTTTCATGACACATTCAAGTCTTTAATCCATTTCGAGTTTACTTTTGTGTATGGGGTTAAACAATAATCCAGTTTCATTCTATTACATGTAGCTGTCCAGTTTTGCCAGCACCATCTGTTGAAGAGACTGTTATTTCCCCATTGTATGTCCATGGCTCCTTTATTGTATATTAATTGACCATGTATGTTTGGGTTAATGTCTGGAGTCTCTATTCTGTTCCACTGGTCTGTGGCTCTGTTCTTGTGCCAGTACCAAATTGTCTTGATTACTATGGCTTTGTAGTAGAGCTTGAAGTTGGGGAGTGAGATTCCCCCCACTTTATTCTTCCTTCTCAGGATTGCTTTGGCTATTCGGGGTCTTTGGTGTTTCCATATGAATTTTTGAACTATTTTTTTCCAGTTCATTGAAGAATGTTGTTGGTAATTTGATAGGGATTGCATCAAATCTGTACATTGGTTTGGGCAGGATGGCCATTTTGACGATATTAATTCTTCCTAGCCAAGAGCATGGGATGAGTTTCCATTTGTTAGTGTCCTCTTCAATTTCTCTTCAGAGTGTCTTGTAGTTTTCAGAGTATAGGTCTTTCACTTCCTTGGTTAGGTTTATTCCTAGGTATTTTATTCTTTTTGATGCTATTGTGAATGGAATTGTTTTCCTGATTTCTCTTTCTGTTAGTTCATTGGTAGTGTATAGGAAAGCCACAGATTTCTGTGTGTTAATTTTGTATCCTGCAACTTTGCTGAATTCCAATATTAGTTCTTGTAGTTTTGGAGGGGAGTCTTTAGGGTTTTTTTTTATGCACAATATCATGTCATCTGCAAATAGTAACAGTTTAACTTCGTCTTTACCAATTTGGATTCCTTGTATTTCTTTGTTTTGTCTAATTGCTGTGGCTAGGACCTCCAGTACTATTTTGAATAACAGTTATTCAACAGGGGGAGTGGGCATCCCTTTCTTGTTCCCGATCTCAGAGGAAAAGCTTTCCACCTCTCACTGTTCAGTATGATGTTGGTGTGGGTTTGTCACATATGGCCTTTTTTATGTTGAGGTACTTGCCGTCTATACCCATTTTGTTGAGAGTTTTTACCATGAATGTATGTTGAATTTTGTTGAATGCTTTTTCAGCATCTATGGAGATGATCATGTGGTTTTTGTCCTTTTTGTTGATGTGGTGGATGATGTTGATGGAGTTTTGAATGCTGTACCATCCTTGAATCCCTGGAATAAATCCTACTTGATCATGGTGGATTATCTTTTTGATGTATTTTTGAATTCGGTTTGCTAATATTTTGTTGAGTATTTTTGCATCTATGTTCGTCAGGTATATTGGTCTGTAATTTTCTTTTTTGTAGTGTCTTTGCCTGGTTTTTGTATTAGAGTGATTCTGGCCTCATAGAATGAGTTTTGAAGTATTCCCTCATCTTCTATTTTTTAGAAAACTTTAAGGAGAATGGGTATTAGGTCTTCACTAAATGTTTGATAAAATTCAGCGGTGAAGACATCTGCTCCAGGAGTTTTGTTCTTAGGTTTTTGATTACCAGTTCAATTTTATTGCTGGTAATTGGTCTGTTCAGATTTTCTCTTCCTTCCTTGGTCAGCCTTGGAAGGTTGTATTTTTCTAGAAAGTTGTTCATTTCTTGTAGGTTATCCAGTTTGTTAGCATATAATTTTTCATAGTATTCTCTAATAATTCTTTGTGTTTCTGTGGTGTCTGTAGTGATTTTACCTTTCTCATTTATGATTCTGTTTATGTTAGTAGACTCTCTTTTTTTCTCGATCAGTCTGGCTAGGGGTTCATCTATTTTGTTTATTTTCTGAAGAATCAGCTCTTGCTTTCATTGATTCTTTCTATTGTTTTATTCTTCTCAATTTTATTTATTTATGCTCTAATCTTTATTATATCCCTCCTTCTCCTGACTTTGTGCCTCATTTGTTGTTCCTTTTCTAGTTTCATTAATTGTGAGTTTAGACTTCTTATATGGGATTGTTCTTCTTTCCTGAGGTAGGCCTATATTGCAATATACTTTCCTCTTAGCACAGCCTTGGTTGCATCCCACAGATTTGACGGTGTTGAATTATTGTTGTCATTTGTCCCGTATATTGCTTGATCTCTGTTTTTATTAGGTCATTGATCCATTGGTTATTTAGGATCATGTTGTGAAGCCTCCATGTGTTTGTGGGAGTTTTCATTTTCTTTGCATAATTTATTTCTAGTTTCATACCTTTATGGTCTGATACACTGGTTGGTACAATTTCAATCTTTTTGAATTTACTGAGACTCTTTTTGTGTCCTTGCATATTTTCTATTCTTAAAAATGTTCCATGTGCACTTGAGAAGAATGTGTATTTTGTTGCTTTTGGGTGTTGAGTACTGTAGATGTCTGTTAGGTCCATCTGTTCTGTTGTGTTGTTCAGTGCCTCTGTCTCCTTAGTTATCTTCTGTCTGGTTGATCTGATCTTCGGAGTGAGTGGAGTGTTGAAGTCTCCTAGTATGAGTGCATTGCATTGTATTTCCCCTTTTAATTTTGTTAGTATTTGTTTCACATATGTGGGTGCTCTTCTGTTGGGAGCATAGATATTTATAATGGTTATTTCTTCTTGTTGCATTGACCCCTTTATCATTATGTAATGTCCTTGTTTGTCTCTTGTGACTTTCTTTGTTTTGAAATCTATTTTGTCTGATACAAGTACTGCAACTCCTGCTTTTTTCTCTCTGTTAGTTGCATGAAATATCTTTTTCCATCCCTTCGCTTTTAGTCTGTGTATGTCTTTAGGTTTAAAGTGAGTCTCTTGTAGGCAGCATATAAATGGGTCTTGTTTTTTTATCCATTCTGTGTCTCTATGTGTTTTTACTGGTGCAGACCATTTACATTTAGGGTGATTATCGATAGGTATGTACTTATTGCCATTGCAAGCTTTAGATTCGTGGTTACCAAAGGTTAAAGATTAAATTCCTTACTATCTAAGAGTCTAACTTAACTCAATATGCTGTTACAAATAAAATCTAAAGGTTCTTTTCACTGTCTCCTCTTTTTTCTTCCTCCTCCATTCTTTATATATTAGGTATCATATTCTCTATTTTTTCTCTATCCCTTGATTGACTTTGGGATAGTTAACTTAATTTTGCATTTGCTTAGTAATTAGCTGTTCTAGTTTGTTTACTCTGGTTTTTTTTTACCTCTGGTGACAGTTATTAAACCTTAGGAGCACTTCCTTCTATACCAGTCCCCCCAAAATAAACTGTAGAGATGGTTTGTGGGAGGTAAATTCACTCAGCTTTTGCTTATCTGGAAATTGTTTAATCCCTCCTTCAAATTTAAATGATAATCTTTCTGGATAAAGTAATCTTGGTTCCAGGCCCTTCTGCTTCATTGCATTAAATACATCATGCTACTCCCTTCTACCTTGTAAGGTTTCTGCTGAGAAGTCTGATGTTAGCCTGATGGGCTTTCCTTTGTATGTAATCTTATTTGTTTCTCTGGCTGCTTTTAATAGTCTATCCTTATTTTTGATCTTTGCCAGTTTTATTACTATATATCTTGGTATTGTCTTTCTTGTGTCTCTTGTGTTGGGAGATCTGTGGATCTCCATGGCCTGAGAGACTATGTTTTCAGCAGTTACCTCCTCAAAGACACTTTCTATCCCTTTCTCTCTCTTCTTCTTCCAGTATCCCTATAATGCAAATATTGTTCCGTTTCGATTGGTCACACAGTTCTCTCAATATTCTTTTATTCTTAGAGATCCTTTTTTCTCATTGTGCCTCAGCTTCTTTGTATTCCTCATCTCTATTTTCTATTTCATTTATCATCTCCTACACCGTGTCCAACCTGCTTTTAATACCCTCCATTGTGCTCTTCAATGATTGGATCTCTGACCAGAATTCATTCCTGAGTTCTTGGATATCTTTCTGTACCTCCATTAGCATGTTTATGATTTTTATTTTGAGCTCACTTTCAGGAAGAGTCATAAGGTCCATGTCATTTAATCTTACTCCGGAGTTATATTAATTTTACTCTGAACCAGGTTTCTTTGGCATTTCATATTTGTATATGGCGCCCTCTAGTGTCCAGAAGCTCTACTCTCTGGAGCTGCTCAGCCCCTGAAGCAATGTCGGGGGTTGCAGGGGGGTGGTATTGGTGAGTGGGGGAGGAAAGAGCTGTTTCCTGCTTCCCAGCTGCTATTCCTGTCTCCACTGCCTGAGCCAGAGGGCCAAGCACACAACTATAAGCTTTTGTTCCAGAGCAGCCAGATATGGATCCCTGCTTTCCACAAGCAGCTGGAATCTCTGTCTCTCCAGGAATTCTGCCTGTATTAGTTTTCCAACCCTGTAATCACACAAGTATCATGAAAGCACCATGAAATGTAGGTTTGTGCTCCCAGAGCAGATCTCCTGAGTTAGGTATTCAGCAGTCACAGGCCTCCACTCCCTCCCTGCTCTGTTTCCCTTCCTCCCACCAGTGAGCTGGTGTGGGGGAAGGGATTGGGTCCCGCCAGGCCACAGTTTTGTTATGTTACCCTGTTCTGTGAGGTCTGCTCTTTTCTCCAGGTGTATGTAGTCTGGCACAGTCCTCTTTCCTGTTGCTCTCTCAGGATTAGTTGCACCAATTATATTCTCAAATTTTATGCGGTTAGGAGGAAGCCTCTGTCTCACCTCTCATGCCGCCATCTTTAATCCTCTCTTGTTCTGCCCCATTTTTGAAAGCCTTAAAAGACAGAATCCTAAGCCCTTAAGTGCACCTCATCTCTATGGGTGCTTGCACTCCCTCTTTTCCTTGCCTTAAGATAGTTTGGATTATTGTCTGACAACCAGCTAGCCATTTATTGGAAATTGTTTAAGAGACTTCTTACTGCTCAACTTACTATGTTTTGCTTCTGCTCTTCCAGTGGTGTTCTTTGTGACTCCACTATTTCATTCAATTTTTCAGACTTTAAGCACAAGACTCTCTCTGTATAGGGAGGGGCTACTGAGAGCTCTGATTTGAGCTTGCAAGTTCCCGTCAGTGAGCTTCCCCTTCCTCTCCACTTTATTCAAGCAAACCTGCCTTTGTCTGCCTTGAGTCTGGCCTGCTCCTCCCTTGGAGTGCATTCAAATAAACCTTTAGCTCTGCTTCACTATTGTGTCTCTGCCCTTCAGTTCTTTGTTGTGGCAGGGACAGAACAAGAACAAACTCACACCCCTAACAGTTGCAGCTGTTTAAAGAGAATTATCACTAGAGTGAAATGACTGTTGTAGTAACAACATGTGCATTTTGGAGTCAGATAGATTTGAGTCTAAAACCTGCCTCTACTAATGTAAACAAGTCAGTTTCCTCTTCAATAAAATGAGAATAACACCTTTAGTCACAGGGTTGCCCTAAGAATAAAATTAAGCAATAAATAATATAGTAAATAGTATACATAAAGCAAATAATTTAATACTCCCAGTTTCTAAAGTAGTCAATAAAAATTCTAGTTTCTTGCTCTCTTAGGACAAATCATTAAAGTCACCAGGTCACTACACTGGGGTAGAGCAAACCTCTGAGAATCAGACGCCTTTGCTCTAAAGCCCACCTAATGACCTCTGATATTTCTTACACGAATTTATTCAGTGAGAGGGAATATCCCATGATAGAAACTGATTCCTGTTCTCAATGTTTATTTCTTTTGTAGCTAATTGAATTTGACCCCTAAGACTTTGCTTAGTATGAATCTGTCTCCCAGAGCTTAATTATATCTGATTATATTTTTTACAGAAGAAAGTTGAGTTTTTTGATCTTCGAAAGGTATTGAGACCCTATAAGATCCTGCCTAAAAGTTATGCTACCCCTTCTGTTTTCTTTTAGTTGTGACACTATGGTTCTGTTACAGGCTGAGTTTGTTCTTTTCAGTTCTTGCCCCCACTGCAGCAAAGAATTGAAAGGCAGAGATACAGCAAAGCAGAATGGAAGTTTTATTTGAAAACATTCCAAGGGAGGAGCAGGCCAGAGTCAAGGTAGAAAAAGGCAGGGTGCTTACTGTGAGGCTTCTTTTATGGGGTTTTTGGCAGGGTAGAGGACATTGATTGACATTTGGCCTTACGGGCTTCATCTGATTGGAGGACTGAAGACAGAGGCTGTGCTCTGACAATTTTATCAGAAATTATTGTCATCTGGGGAGTGGCTGTCCTCTGAGGTTTCTTATCTGGGGAGTGTCTGTGCCCTTCAAGTAACTTTCTGTCCCTGTGATTTTATTTAATCTGTTTAATTAATCTTCTGAGTTATCTCTAGCTAGCTGGCTTTGTCTGATCAACTCCCTGAGTTTTTGGTGGGCTCCACCTTCTTTTCATCTTGCTCATCTCTCTCTGCCTAACAGTTCTTAGATTCTGGAGTCATACCAAGAAGAGATAGAAACAGGAAAAACTTGACTTAGTTATGCAACTAGGCATGTATTGGAAATTTCTTTGCTTTCTCTTACTAGAATAATTTTCTTGCTCCTGAACTCTTGAAATTTGGAAGAAGCAAAGAAGAAGGTTGGGATGTTGTCTGGGAAAAGGGCCAAGGTTTTGTCCTCATCCTTGTAGAATCAGACACACATTCATGTTTGTGTCCCAGAGTTGATTAGACTCAGGAAAGCTGTTTCTTCATTACTTAACTTACCAGGGACTGAAGAATAAAAATCAGAATGCCAGCTCATTAATTTCTAGTCAGAAATGTGCTGTCAGGAGCACTAAGTGTCTCTGTTAACCTAGCTAGTGAATGCTTTCTTCTTTTGGGAAAATTATAGGGAGCCAAACTTTTCAGAAGGCTCCCTGGTGAGTTTCAAGTTTGAGCCAGACAGTTGGTTGTGTAATTCAGATGAATATCTTTAGACCCTGATGGGCTGGTACATTTATTGCAACAACTGGGACATGCTGGGCCAGATGTGATAGTGGGCTAGCTTGTCAGGGCACCTTCTCTTATGAGTATTCATTAGTGGGCATCCTAACATTGATCTTTTTCTTGTGAAATAATTTGACGTTTATAAATAAGTGTAGGGAATAATAAATGTTACCTTGCTTAAGAAACCTTTTGGCTTTGTTTATTCTTTCAATCCCATTTTCTCTCCTCTCTCCAGAGGAAATCACTATCCAGAATTTGGTGTTTAACATTCCAATAAAGATCTTTATATTTACCAAATATATATTAACTACAAACAATATATGATATTATGATGTATATATGTTACTGTAGGGGAGGAAGAAATTTCCTCCACCCCTTGAGGTTCTTCTAGCTGGATTAAGAATCAAATTGATATAAGACAAATTAACAGGAGAAAAAAACCAGAAGTTTAATTATGTGCATACAAGGAATCCATAGACATAGATTCCGAAGACAGATAGGAAAATGAGGTATATATGTCATCCTGAACCAAGGAGAAGGGGGTAGGGGTCTGAGACTTAAAAGGAAAAGGGAAGCAATTCACAGAATATGAAAGAGTAAATGTTTGGTGAACAAGTGTTTGCTGGGTCACACAGAAAGAAGGAGGGGGCACAAAAAGGAATTTTAACAGATTTAGCCACATCCCTCCCTGTCTAGCACATCTAGTTTTACATTATAGTTATCTGTGGTGATAGCTCTTCCTAGAGTGGTTCCTCTTTTTAGATTCTATGCAGTTGTGGGGTGGGGGTGGGAGGGGTTTGGGAGGTCAAAGTTTCTTTCTGAGTCTTTTGGGCCTTGATTGTTTTCAACTCTGAAATAATTTGTATGTCACAATGGCACACCTTAGAGCAGCCTGCTCTTGGACCCTTACATACATTAAGTACATATGTATGTATGTATATTGCCAAACTATATAGATGGTATCATACCATATATACATGCTTTACAATTTTTTCACTCAGTATTATTTTTGGGGCCTTTTACATGTTGAGATATATCATAGGGGCAAAAGTTTTTTTTCTTTCTTCCCTCATACATTCTTTGGCTGGGCTAATAATTTAAATTGACAAAAACAAATTTAATTTTGCGTGTATGAAAGCCCCATAAAAATATGAAACTCAAATGCAGTCAGGCACTTTAGGCTTATATACCATCATGAGCTAAAGAGAATGGGGTGGTGCTCTGGGACTTCAAAGGGGAGGTAGACAATCCCAGGCAGAGGAAAAGAGCAAATGCTTGGTACACAAATGTTGCTGTATCATGCAGATAAGTCTTTCTGATATAAAAAGTTATTTCTGGTAATAATTTTCTTGTACAGGCCCCCTATCTAAATTCTTTTAGCCAATTAAGGGAGAGGTTGGAAAAGAAAATCTTCCTGAGAGTGCTAGGCCTTGATTGCCTTCAGCTCAAAATAATACATAGGCCAGAGTGGCACATTTTGGGGTGTTGTAATCTTCTCCCCTCAATATATCTTATTGTGGTTTTTTATAGTTCTTGTTTAAGAACTCCATTCTTTGAAGTCATAAAGGTATTCTCCTATATTTTCTTTAAAAAATTAAAAAGTTTGTCTTATTATACTTCAGATCTTTAGTTGGAATTAATTTTGTATATGGCATGAAATGGAGATTTTTTCTCTTGAGGAAGACCAATTTTCTTGGCACTATTTATTGAAAAGTTTGTGTTTCCCCACTGATATGCAAAGCCATTATTGTTATTTATCAGGTGTTCATGGATCTGTTTCTGATGTTCCATTGATCTTTATGTCTGTTCTTAGGACAATTCCACACTGTCTTAAATAATGTAACTTTGTAATATATTTTGATAACTGATGTAGCAATATGACATTCCTCTTCCTTATTTATCTTAAAAATTGTTCTGCCACCTTTAATTATTTTCTTTTATATAAATTTAGAATTGGCATGTCAGGTTTCACAAAAAGCCTTGTGGAGACTTTAAACAAAATCAACTTTATTGAGGTATAACTTATATATAATAAAATGTATGAATTGTAAGTATACAATTCTATGAGTTTTGACAAAAACATTAATCAGTATAGAATAATTCCATCACCCTAGAGTGTTCCCTTGCATTTCTCTTTCCAGTCAACTAATAAGTTTTTAAGTTCTACTCCTAGGCCTAGTCAACCACTGATCTACTTTCTGTTTTTTTACATTTCTATTTTATCTACAAATATTTTTATCTTTGTCTTTGAATTTCATATAAACAAAATCATATAGTATGTACTTTTTTGTATTTGGCCTCTTTTGATCAATATAAAGTTTTTGAGGTTCATCCATGTTATGTGTATCAGTCATCCTTTCCTCCTTGCTAAATAGTATTTCCTTGTATGGTTATACCACAATTTGTTTATTCATTCTTCAGTTGGTGGATATTTGTGTGGTTTCAGCTTTTGGGCTATTATCATTAAAGCTGCTATGAACATTCATGTAAAAATCTTTATGTGGACATGTTTTCATTTCATCCAAGAGTAGAATTGCTGGATCATATAGTGAAGTATATTTAACTTTACAAGAAATTGCCACACTGTTTTCCAAAGTGACTATATCACTTTATTTTTCCACCAGTAATACTTACAGTTGGTATTGACAGTATTTTTAATTTTGGCCATGCTAATGGGTGTTAATAATATCTCATTATGTTTTAATTTGCAATTTCCTGATGACTAATGACATAGAACAGCTTTTCATGTGCTTATCAGCCATTTGTACATCTTTTTTCGTGAGGTGTCCATTAAAATCTTTTGCTTATTTTTAAATTGAGTTATTTGTCTCATTACTGAGTTTTAAAAATTCTTTATATATTGTGGGTTGTTTGTGAAGGACACCTTAGAAAACAGTTACGAGTTAGTTGCTAGTCAGATTACCTGTGTGTGAAAAGTGACATGAAGCAGAGACAAGACAAACCTCAGTATTTGATCACCATTATTTATTGTCGAATTTAATGCAGCCCAGTTATTTGAACCCAAAGACTTGAAATATATGTTACAGTCAAACTGAGGAACTATACAGCAATGGAAGACAGTCTTCTTTTCTTTCTAGGTATAAATGATGTTTTTCTATGTGGAAAGGCCAGTGAACTACAAAAGTAGGTTGGAGCCATTATATTTCCATACTATTGCTCTCAAAAAGTTTTTCAACCTGGAGTAAATTCTTAGGGGTAGGGGTCAAGGTCTTGTGTGCTGAAATCAAGTCCACATTTGGATCCTTTAATCCTGAACTGATCCATCCCTGTTCTTTTGAAATAAAGTTCTCCCTTACCAGCTAGGGAGAAGCATCTGGTGCCACTTTTTAATGTCTGTCAGTTTACTGATTTATTACAGATGCATTCAAGAATACAGGCTTGGTGGTTTTAAAAGCAAATAAATTACCAATGCTGCATCTTTACCTTTAGGGCTTCCTCCCTTCTGCCACCATCTAATGTAGGGCACACCAAAAATTATGGTCCATGTTGCTGTAAGGAGGCTTTGGCTCCAAAACTGGTAGTGCATTTAATAAATTTTTGCTCTCTAGAGATGAAGGCTTAGCTTTGCCATCATATAATGAGCAATGAGCTCCCCAAAAGACACCTCACCTAAACCCCAATTCTTAAATGTTTTTCATTATTCTTCCAGATTTAGTCCCATTCAACTCAGTAGTTCCTAACAAAGTAACCCACATACCCTGTATTTTTTGGAAGGAACTCGGTAACAAGGAATAGAGGGCAGTTACACATTTAAAAGAAAAATATAGAAATACATATATCCACTTTTAGAAAGAAGTTTCATAATGAATTGCTTATCTGTATTTCTTACATTGCTTCTTGAGTTAATTTCATTTCTATTTATTATTCATCCCTAGAATTAGTATCTCTGCTCTTGGACATATTCACAGAGTGGAGAGCTACTATGTGGGAACTTAAGTTGGTACTTCCTCCTCCACATTTACCTCCTCCTCTCTGAGAGAGGTAGTTACTTTGTCTATTATCCTTTCAAATTAATGATGTGTTGGTAGTGTTGAGTCTAGACTATCCAGAGGAGGGTGTAAATTGTCCAAAGCCACAAGTTGAGGAGCTTTCTAGTTGTTAATAATTGCTTCTTGATTGCCCTTCATTACAATTTGAGTGGCTATAGCCAGATTCCCACTGACCCTAGCTCCATCCTTGGCTTTGGTGCTTACAAGTTCTTGATTGTCCATGAGCACTCTCATACCCATCAGACTCACCATCTGATAGGCCATAATCTCTACTTATTTCTTTTTGGCCATACAGTAATAATTCCTGGCTATTTCTTCTAGATTGATTGGGGCTTGAGCCTATTTTGAGTCTACTGTACTCATCATGAGTTCCACTTGAACTTGACCTACCTCTCCCTTGTAATTCATGTTGCTCATAGGTAGAATACTGACCAGATCTAGAACCACATTGTCCAGAACTAGATGATTGACATTGGCCAGACCCATATTGTTCAGAGCTAGAACACTGACCCAAGCCAGCCCCATGCTGGTTATGGCTAGAACACTGACCTGAAGCAGATCTGTGTTGACCATAGCTAGAAGACTGAGTCCATCCAGACTCAGATTGGCCATGACAAGAAGACTGACTGGAGCCAGACCCATATTGGCTATGGCCAGAAGATTGACTTGAGCCAGACCTGTGTTGGCCATAGCTGGAAGACTGACATGATCCAGATCCATGTTGGCCATAGTTGGGCAATTGACCTGAACCAGATGTGTACTGACCATGGCTTGGTAACTGTCCTAAAGCAGAACCATGTCCATAGCCAGAGGCTTGACTTAAACCAGATCCATGCTGACTAAAGCCAGAAGATTGACCTGATCCACACTCATGTTGACTGTAGCTAGAAGACTGACTTGAGCCAGATTCATGATGACCAGACCTAGAAGACTGACCTGAGCTAGACCTGTGTTGGCCATGGCTAGATTGACCTGAAGCAGAACTATGTTTTCCAGGGATGGAAGATTGACCATATCCAGACTCATGCTGTCTGCAGCTTGGTGACTGACCTGAACCAGACCAAGGCTGACCAGAGCCAGAAGGCTGACCTGAGCCTGACCCATGCTGACCATAGCTGGGAGACTGATCCAAGCTACAGCTATGTTGACCACAGCTTGATGACTGTCCTAAAGTAGAACCATGGTGCCCATAGCTAGAGGACTGACCTAAGCCAGATCTATGCTGACTAAATCCAGAAGATTCTCCTGAGCCAGATGCATGTTGCCCAAAGCCAGAAGACTGACTTGATATAGTCCCATGTTGGCCATCCCTCGAAGACTGACTTGATCTGGGCTCAAGTTGGCCATGGCTAAAAGCTTGGCCTGAACCAGACCTATGTTGGCCATAATTAGATGACTGACTTGAGCTACATCCATGTTGACCATAGCTAGAAGACTGACCTGAGCCAGATCCATGGTGTCCACAGCCTGATGATTGTCCTGAAGTAGAAATATTTTGTCCATAACTAGAAGATTGACCTAAGCCAGACCCATGTTGCTCAATGCCAGAAGACTGACCTGAGCCAGATCCATGGTGTCCATATCCAGAGGACTGGCCTGATCCAGAGCTAAGTTGGCCATGGCTGGAAGACTGACCTGGTATAGAGCTATGTTGACCCTGGCTAGACCATTGACCTGAGCCTGACCCATGTCGGCTGTGGCTAGAAGATCGGCTTGAGCCAGTCCTGTGTTGGCCATTTCTAGACCATTGTGAGACAGACTCATATTGGCTGTGGCTAGAAGATCTATGTGAGCTAGACCTATGTTGGCCAAAGCTAGAAGACTGACTTAAGCCAGACCCTTGTTGACCATAGCTGGAAGGTTGACCTGAGCCAAATCTATGTTGTCTATAGCCAGAGGACTGACCTGATCCAGAGCTAAGTTGACTATAGCTGGAAGACTGACCTGATCTAGAGCTATGTTGACCCTGGCTAGAAGATTGACTGGATCTAGACCCATGTTGGACATAGCTAGAAGACTGTCCTGAGCCTGACCTGTGTTGGCTATAGTTCAAGTGACCTGATCCAGATGTTTGTGGTCTAAAGCCAGAGGACTGACCTAAAGTAGAACCATGTTTTTCATAGCCATATGATTGACCATATCCAGATTCATGTTGTCCATAGCTTGATGACTGACTTAAGCCAGAACCTTGTGGCCCAAAGCCAGAAGATTGACCTGATCCAGACCCATATTGTCCGTATCTTGAAGAATGACCTGAGCCAGATCCATGTTTTTGTTTCTCCCAGCTCCCTGATTGACCACTTGAGCTAGAGTCATGTCTTTGACTAGAGGACAGGCCCGAGGTTGTCCTATATTTTCCATAACTGGATACCTCATTTGAATTAGAGTAGTATCCTTGTTCCTCACAGTTTCTTGATTGAGATCCTGCATTTGATTCATGCCATCTCTGTTGAGAGGGCTTACCAGAGCCACACCCTTGATCACAACCAGTGGGTTTATTTAAATTTGAACAGTAATCTTGTTCTCCACAACTTCCTGAGCTGAATGCATTATTCTGCTTACTAGCAGACTGGCTTGATTTCTTTTTGTGTCGTCTATTCCCTAAGGATTCATTTGATTCAGACCGGTGTTGGTCAGAACTGAAAGACTGAGCCTCTGAGTGACACACATGCCTTTCTTCTCCACGAGTGCCTGACTGATTTGCTGAGTTTGATCTTTTTCTATAGTTACTTGAATGAGTATAGCCAACTTCTTCACTTCCAGACCTTTCTTGCTGATGAGAGCCATGCTTGTTTTTCTTACTGTCCTTGAGGTGGCCAGGACTTGACTCTCTCTTTTCTCCAGAGCTTTGCCTGTGCTCAGAATGAGGTAAACTTCCTTGATGCCCCATTCTTCCAGAACTGGACCCAGACCTGTGTCTAATGCTTCTGCTGGAGCCCCTGGAATAGGAATAATTCTCTTCTGTACTCCACCTTGAACGAATGGAAGACAATTCTTGTCCTTTGTCCTCTTCTGTTTCTCTTTCTTCCTTTTGGTGCTTGTGACTATGGTCTCTCTGTTTTGACCCTGAAGCTTGGCAGTAATCTTTGCCAATGATTTTATTACAAGCCTGAGCCAACTTGAATATCATCAGAAGATATTCAGTAAAATCTACTTTTTTGTTATGATCTTGATCCAGGTTTTGCAGGATGATATCTACAGTGTCTGGATCATCTGGATTCTGTATGGGAGCAAGGTACAGAGGGCAACTCTGTCAGTAAGGACCATACACCCAGATAACCAATTGAAGGAAGGCTGTTGAAATGTGAATGCTTACTTAAATGGAGCTCAAACACATAGTTCTTTAGACTGTCCTATTCTGAACAGAAAGAGAAAGGAATATGCAGTAATTAATGCAGTGAGAAATATCTAGAAGAGGATGCAATTAGAAGGTGACAGGGAACAAGGGAATTATTTTTTTGTAAGAAATGTGTCAAGTATGAATGATTAGCTAATTTACAAATAATTTTTGATACTTGCATTAATTATCTATGACTTTCCTTTTTTTGTCCAGTTTTTAATTAACTAATTCAACAAATATTTATTGTGCATCTACTATCTGCACAGCATTGAGTTAGGTACAGGGGATAAAGCAGTGAACAAGTTTGTTTCCTGACAAAGAGGAACTTAAAGTTTTAATGGGTGAGATGCACAAACTTAAAGTTACAATATGTTGTGATAATATTTCTATGAGAGTACACCAGAGAAGAACCACTGGAATTAGCCAAATAAAGAGGTAGGAAAAAAGGGAGAGGGGAAAAATGATTATTCCAGGCTGAGGGAACAATATGAACAAAGGGAGGAGGCAAGAAATTCAGTATTGCTAAATTTAGTCTCAGTAGTCAAGAAATGTGACTAAAGAGATAAATAGGGACCAGAGTATGCCCTTTAAGTTGTGTTAAGGAACTTTGGACTTTAAGAGCTGGGAGATGTTGAAGGATTTTGAGTTGAATTGTGAAATGATTAAATTTGCACCTAAAGCTAAGATGGAAAGTAGGAGGTGGCATGAATCAGAGGACTATCAGTAATCATGGCAAGAAGTGGGCTATTTTGAGAAACTATTGATGAGTAAGATGGAGGTTGGAGGGTGGAGGTGCTTGCCAAGAGAGGAAGTCAGGAATGGCACAAGATATCTGCCTTGGGCAAATAGGAGGAGATAATTCAGAAGGAAGATGGTGAGTTTCATAACCGCCATACTGAATTTCAGACAGCCATAGGAATCCAAATAAAAATATTCAGAAATAAATATAAATAAAATAGAAAATAGAAATACTTATTTCTAGAGCTGACATTTTAAGGTAGTGGTCACTCTGTTCTATGATTTTAAGGAGTAAGATGCTAATTTCCTGAATTCACAGGCTTTATAGTGCTGGAACCACAGAAATGGGCAGTAGTCAGTATATATGTTGGCTGAAGAAAGACAAAGAAAGGGCAGAAAAACTACAGTTTTTCTGAGGATCATCTCAATGTCTATTCCATAAGAATTATGTGCATAGGTAGGACATTATTTATTCTATGGATTTTGTCTGTTGTTTAGTAGGATCATTTCCCTTGGTCATGTTATGGAAACTGTTAATGGGTCAGTTTTTGTCTGGTTTCAAGCTTCTACCAAACCCTGTCCTCTACAACCAAGGGAGAGTCCCCTAGGAGTTTGACATGTGTGATAGAAATGTCTGAAGGGGGTGAAAAAGGAATTAAAGGAGTCTTCAGTCCTGAAATGAAGTTTTTACCTTCAGAATTTGATGAAACTCATTTTCTAAAAGTTCTTTTAGTTCTGCCTTGTTCAACATGTCACACTCCCCATCTTGGATGGAATATTGATAGAAAAGATCAATGACAGTGACGATGCTTTGTAGGAGTTGAGGCATCTTTTTGTAAATTCAATTAACCTAAAAGAGAATAAAAGGAGAGAGAACCCACCTCTTACTAGATTTTTTATTGCTTAAGTACTAAATAGTTCCAATTATTTGTAGTAAAATTGTTCAGAATTAATCAGGCATGATTAATTTTATTGTAATCAAGAACCAATCCAGAGTTGAATGACATGTTTAAGCAAAGTAGCAAGAAATGTGATGAAATTAAGAACAGAATCTATAACTCTTATCCCTATACCTCTTATTTCCATTCCTGAATTAATGTAGAAGCAATGGCTTTCTGTTTGGGGCTCCCTGCCACTACCAGGGACAATTCTGAGTTCCTCTTTGGAGTTTTAGAAATCCTGGGTATGCCAATCCATCCACTCCATCCAATTGCTCTCTAGGTCTCAACCATCACACTAGGGAGAGACAGGTCCATCATCTACATGGCATATCTGACTCCAGCTAAGGGGCACCAGCGGCTAAACTGGACCCTCAAGATTTCTAGGCCAGAGAAAGTAGACAAAGTGGGCAAAGCCAACCAGAGGTGATAAGGAGTTGGGGCTAGCTGCTATCAGGTTTAACTTCTGTTTTCATTCTCCAAGCAGGAAGTGACCCTCAGGCTTTATTAATTGCACAGTACAGAGAAAAAGCTCAGTGTAAAGGAGCCAACCCATCTAGTGGATAATTACAACCCCATGATCTTTAAGGAAGTGACCCCAAAGAAAGGAGGTACTACTATCGGTCCCCATGATCTCCTCGTTTTCCTCCTCTGTATAGTTAAACTTATATCAGAGTCCCCAGAGTATATTAAATAGAAGCCTGATATCCAGTGCCTCTTTGCCTTAGAACACACCCCGGATTTAGATAATTTATAGCTCTTATTATTCCTGCTCACTTACCTAGTTTGTCAAAGGAACAAATAGGATGGAGACTGAAGCAGCTTACAGTGCTGCTAGTTGGGATTAGTGGCCTTTATATAGAGGGAATGATGGTCCATTTTAGGGAGGAGCTGCTCTCTTTGAGATGTCCTAATTCATTCCCAAACAAGCCTAGCTCCACCTCTCCCCAGCTACCAGGTGTTTACATTCTCACTTCCTTGCATGTTCACCTGGGATTGCATTAGTAGTTTCCATATCTGGGCTAGTACCAGCCCCACCTGCCAGAATCTCTGGAAACAGCATTGAGATCTCTGTGTATTCAACAAAGTATGTAGCATAATGCATTGATAACAAATTATGTAAACTTTAGTCAAAGTTTAATGGAATGTGTGCAGTGACATCAGGCACCAAATGTCAAAGAATCATGGAATCTGATGTTTCTAAAGAACTTTAAATATCTAATCAAACTCTTCCATTTTAAGCTATATTTTGTTATACAACATTTCAGCCAAGGTGTCACCCATGGAATGACTACCTCTTGGAATGGGTAATGGCTGCAGAAGTCCTTTTGTCTCTTTACTCTGTTTACCTTACTTACCTTAGTGACCATTCATTAATATAGCTTTCATTTCAACTACCACATAACCTTAGGGAGAAATCCACGCTCTTTAGTATGGGATCCAAGTTTCCTAATGATCTGAGCTGTGGCTTCTCTCCAGCCACATCTCTTCTTTCCCTATTCCTCTTTATTGTCCCCCAGGAGGTAATTACTTAAACCTTTCTGAATATACCATACTATTTTACATTTTTTTCTTGGAATATCTTTCCTCATTATCTGCCTAGTGAATTCTTGTTCATTCTTTAAAACCAACCTTAGAATCCCGTGGGAAATACTTCTTGAATACAGAAGAGAGAATTATAATTGTGTACCTTTTTGGGAGTTTTACTGTAATATCAATCTCATTATATTATGAACTTTCAAAAGTGTCTTACTGTGTAATTAACATTTAATATATAAGAAATCAGAAAATATAGGTAAGCAAAGCAAAGAAAATGAAAATACCTGTAATTACTACCCAGAAATAGTTATTGTTAATTATTTGATGTATATCCTTTCATACACACACATATGCATATGTGGGTCTATGTGCCTATATCACTTCTAGACTATGAGCTTCTTGAGACAATAGGGAATGGGCATTATTAATTCCTATGGCACTTGGAGACTCTAACACATTGCTTGGCACATAAATATCCTCAATTAATGTCTGTCGAATTGAATTGAAAGAGGAGTGAGGGTCATGACTACTGTGCTCTGCATTGGCCAACTGCTTTTTCACAGTACTAGGGTCTGCCCTCTGTCTTGCCATCTTCACTTCAGAGGACATGATTTTACCTGAATATAAATGGAATTTTAGTCCTGAGAATCAATGAGTGGCTTTTTCCTTATCCCTGATGACTTTGCTTTGCACTCCATCCATGGTGAGCATTCAGCACAAGCCTCCCTGAAGCTGGGTGAAGTCATGTAGACTTAAAGTTTGTGCAGCACAATCACCAGGTTTGGGAAGGAATGGTAGCAACTATTGGCAAATGATAACGTACATGATTCTAATTCAACATTATCAGGCTGTATATTTTCTTCTAAGAACTGCTCAGAGTACTGCATCCATTTTTCCTGCTGATGCCTGATTTGGACCAGGTTGTCATGATCCATCAGGGGTGAGCTTTTTAAAGGTGTGACTGACACTGTGGGAGTGTAGGAGAGGTGGAATTTGCTGTGTGAAGACTAATTTCCTTGAGGCTGACTGTTGCCACAGAGGAAATAGAGGGTTGTGGGTGAAGACTATTAAAGGTGAAACAGGCTCTTGGGCCAGTGTTCTCCTGAGTGAGGGGTCAGCAGACTTTTCCTGTAAAGGGACAGATAGTAAATGTTATAAGATTTGTATGGTCTTTGTTTCAACGATTCAATTCTGCTCTTGTAGCATGAAACATCCATAGATGATATATAAACAAGTGAGCATGGATGTGTTTCAGTAAAACTTATTTATCAACACTGACCTTTAAATTTCATAATTTTACATATCACAGTTTTTTCAACCACTTAAAAATGGAGAAAACATTATTAGCTTGGGGGGCCATACAAAAATTGGTATTATGCTAGATACGGCCTGTGGGTTGTAGTTTGCCATCCCCAGCCCTCTTCTGTATTTGCTTGTGAGGAAGATTGACCTGGAGAGGAGAATCTTAGAGAAAGAGAAGAATTGGAAAGTGTGGGACATCAGAACCACTAGTTTCGTGAGAGAGAAAAGTGTGCATATCTGTTTGTGAATATTGGTATGTGTGAGGTGGTAGGGAAGGAACATAACAAGGGGCCTTTGGGTGCTCATAGAAGGGAGATATATTTTGACCTGTTGTAAAGAAGAAATTTTTAACATATGTTGACTGAAAATGCAGTGAGCTCTTTGTGAAGTAATTGAATTTATTGTCAGGGGTATTAAAGGAACTTTCATATATCATGTAAGCAGTTTTAATTCTTTCAGTGCTTTATTTTCTGAGTATCCTCCAATGTCACCAGCCAGAGTTCTGTTGAGTTTTATTTTCTGGTTTGTGTTATGAAAACAAGAGGCATATTGAATGTGCATTTTAGCTTCTCTCTTCTTGAGAATTACTAATCTAACAGTTGGACTAGATTGTCACAAAAATCCTTTGAAAACTTGAGATTCATGATTTTACCAGGGTATGTGCTCCGTAGTAATAGGGTGGCCCTGAAAATTTCCCCATCATAAATTTGGTTAGTGGTTTTCCCCTCAATGGGGTTCAGGAAAAGAGATTTCTAATGGTATGTGTCATGTTCTAGGTTTTACAGCACTTCTGTGCATTGGCAGAAAAGAAATGATGTTCTCCTTTATGCCAAGCACAGTGCTCTGTGCGCTTATGTACATCATTTTATTAATCTTCACAACTGTATGATGTGGTATTATTACCTCCAATTTTCACATGAGAAAACTGAGGCTCAGAGAAATATGTAACTTGTTCAAGTCACTTAGCTATTAAGTGGAGAAGATAAGATTTGAACTAAAATCTGCTTCCTCCTGAGATAGCAAGGGAGTAGGGGGTTATTCGTGTCAGAAAAGCCAGGGTTTGGGGGACAGTTCTTGAGGAGCAGAGTGTTTGACCTAAGCACATAAACATACAAAAAACTAACAAAACTGGTGAGTGTCAACAGGGAAAATCTCTTAGCACCCCTGGGCACTCAGTCTTTAGCCCTTGCCTGGAAAGCAGTGTTCCTATAGCACCATCTGCTGGGTCTTAAGGAAATACTGCAGAAATTCTTTTTCTTGTCCTTTATCTCCTTTCCCCTCCCATATCCCATGCAATTTCTGAGAGTTCTTTGTAACTTAGTCTCTATGAATGAGGACACTACATGAAAAACAGGGACATAACAAGCAGAGAATCTTTATGGCCATGATTTTGTGGTGAGTGGAGTCAAAGAAATTAGCTATAATATAAATGTGGTCAAGCATTTCCCTCCATATCCTTCTCCCCAAGAACAAGAGTCATTTTTTTCTCCTATCACAAAAAATCAGAAATAGATCTGATAGAATTTTGTAGCTTAGCATATCTTCTCTATGGGGTAGTGCAGGCATGGTGATATATCCTTTCAACCCCAGCCCCAGCCCCTGGAATATACTCTGTTTCAGTATTGGTCTTCCTATTAAATTGTTTTTCTCTCTCTTAGTAGTCTTCCTTTTCTCTTCTAAGTCCTCAAAAATAGTCCAGATGCTGGGAATCCAGAGCTCATTCTGACTTGTATCCTCTTATGTTTCCTGTCAATAACTTTATCTGGTGTGTTTTCCACCTTTTTAACTTGCTGTTTTGATTCTCTTATTGGCATGGCCATTCATAGCCTGTATCCCTTAGTTCCTACCTACTTGAGGCTTTCTGGATGCAGGCCTGCTCCATCAGAGTGGACAGATGGAGAAAAGTGATTGGACATGCTCCTCAGGGACCCTCCAAGTGTTATATAAGTGATACAATAGACCTGCCAGTGTGGGAGATATCAGAGGGGCATCTAAGCTTCAGATATGGGAGGGGAAAGCTGAGACATGAAGACCTTGTTTGTTAGGAATCAGATCTCTCTAGAAGCTTTGTCTTTGTGTGTGTGTGTGTGTGTGTGTGTGTGTGTGTCAGAGAGAGATGTAGACTAGTTTAGTGTGAATGTAGTGAGTATAAAACGGATAGGGCCTCTGTTTCCTCTCTGCCTTGTCCTGCTACTCTCCCTCTTCTCACAGACCTCACTGAAGCCATACTGCTTGCTTGCCATTCTCCACACCTCTAGGCACACTCCTTCCTTAGGATTTTTTTTTTCAGGAATGCTTTCCTACCAAATATTCATTTGGCTTTATCCTTTATCTCCTTCAAGTCTTTGCTCAAATATCACTTTCTCAATAAGGCCTACCTTGACCCTCTATTTCATACATACTTCTAACATACTATATAGTTGGTTGGTTTATTATGTAGGGTTATCAGCAGAGGAGAGACATGATCTGACTCACTGTTATGTTTATGCTAGACCATAGGAAGATGAGGTCTAATAAGGAAGATAAGTTAGGTGGAAGATGAGGGACTAGAAGTAACTAAGGTTTCTTTCTTGGGTGACTTTTCTGGTAATAAAAGAGTAAAGGCTTGAGACAAAGGGAATGATGATGAACTGTTATCTAATTTATCTCCATCATCTAACTCTAACTCTTTCTGCTCCTTTATAATAAGCTAACTTCTTAAAAAAGCAGTGCGCACTTCTTGTCTCTTACTCCTTTATGTTCCATTTACTCTTCAGTCCTTTACAATATGATTTTCACATCCTCTTTCATGCTTTTTTGAGGGCTCCTCTTCCATGGCCTATGCTTAAATGTTTTTGTTCTCCAAAGCTCTATCCTTAGTTCTCTGCCTGTTTCCAGTCTAACTATTTATAAAGTAGAATAATGGGACAGGAAAGAGGCAAGACATATTGGTCATAAATTTTTATTGTCAATATTTATGCAATTAGTCTGAAACCAGAGACTTGATCTGATGATGCTGTACAACTGAACATTTCCTTTGAGAGACATGGGTAATATCAAATTATGCAGAAACTTCCAAATTTCAGCTCTCATATTTGACCCTCTAATTAAGCTCCACACAACCAAATATTTCTATAATATTGTTAAAATTTAAACTCATGGCACTAACATATGCTAATTGAGGACAAATACCCACTATACTTTAAAAGAAGATTAACAGTAGGATTAAAGTAGAACTACATTTTTAAAGAAGAGGATAGAGACCGTTTTCACAATAAATTCCTGTGTTTTATGGTTTTTTTTCATGTCTTCACTTAGTTTTTGAGTTACTGCCTCTTCTGTTGATTTTTCACTTATGATAATGGTCCCTCTGATTGTCACTTACAGAGTGGAGTTGGAAAATAGTAAAAACCTGTTTTTTGCTTGCTTTCATTGTTATCTGTTGTCTTAGAGCTGCCACTTAAACACTCTCATCCTGTACATACTTCCCACTGTCCCTCAGCTGACTGTGGTCAGACTCCTGTCTGTGCCTTGGTTTTGGTACTGAATGACCAGAGATAGTTGTATTCTCCTATTCTTTTTGTTTTTTTTTCTGTCACCATATTGGTAAGAACCAGAGACATTATTTCCACTTTTGGGAACTTGATTGTCCTTGTTTATACCATGATCACCTAGAGATGTCATTAGATTGGACATTATTATCCTGCTTCCTATTAAGTACTGGATTCAAGCTGATTGTAGATGTAACTTACTTGAATGGGTATTATTGTACTCCTGCCTTCCAGTATTGAGTTGAATCCTGATCTTTTGTGGCCAGAAGTCATCTGTCTATTAGTAGATGAGGATTTTCTGTCTGAGTATCCTGACTGAACTTTAGAGTTCCTAGAATGTCCATGCTAAATGCTTGTTTTCTAGTCAAAGTGTATGATAGGCCATGAGGGGTAGTAGATAAAAATGACAGATTTTAATTGTCTAAGTCAATCAAGGGACTGATTATAAGTGGTTGATAGTCTTACACCTTATACCTCTGCTGCATGCAGACTGACCATTGGTATCAAATGAAGTTTATAGCTTAACCTTGGGTATCCAAAATTAAATCTTTTCCCTTGTGCTCCTGCTGATCTGGATCCTGAATGTCCAGAAGTAGATTCTGACTGTTCAAGCCTAGCCTTGTTTGTATTTCTGTTTCCAGATTTCAGTGGATTGAAATCAAGGTTGAATGTTCTATTGTTTTCAGACCATTTGTAGTCATGTTCAGCACTTCCATAGTTGCCATGTTTGCACTATAACCCATCCTTGCCTTTGTCTCCATTACTGTCTGTTTATATATGATTAGACCCAAATTGACCTTGGGTTTGACTTGTCTGGCTTCTGAGTGTGCTGTCTCCTGCTAGATTATGACTATGGCTGCTGCTAGGGAAAAGGGGCGATGACTGCTCTGGCTGGTTCATGCTGAGAGGGGGCGCATAAAGGGTGCAGTTAGGTGTCTATCAGTAGTCAGTTGAGGGGGCCTCTGAAGGTTGGTGCTTCTATTCTGGGTTCCATTTCTATTACTATTACTATTTGCAGTTTTACGGCTTCTAGGCAAGAAAGGACAAATCGTGTTATTAGGTTAAGTAGCAACATCTGGAGTTGGATTTTCCTTTTGGAAGCAACTTGACAAGATTAAGAAAGTATGGCTGAATATGAGGACTAGAAACAGTAAAATTTTAACTGAAATGATGGGAGAGAACTAAAACATCTGGAGAATCATAGCTAGATATTTTGTGGAAACTAAAATTCTGGATCTAATTGATGTCCCAATGACTAGTATTAGGATTTAGTGTAGATAAGACTGCATTATTGAAACAATACTTTTCTCTAAAATCACCCTCATTTTTATTAGAAGTAACTAGATTAAGAAAATAATTAACACTTGGCTTGACTATTTGCATAAGTGCAGCAAGAAGAGCAATTGATTACATAGGATCTTTTAAATGTGCTTTGCTGGAACTTTTTATAAGGAATTTCAGGTTGGACTTTTAAAGGCCTCTAGAGGCCAGAAAGCCAAGCCAGATTTGCCATCAGGTTTTGCCTGCAGTATCTGTATATTTGGGTGAATTCCTCTCTTCTTGAGGTCTCCGAGACATTTTGAGGTTCCTGCACCTGCCAGGAAGTGACTTTCCTTACTCACCTGGTAAGGCTGCTGGGAACCCTGTAAGCAAGGTACCAGGCCAGTTCTTCTAAGGGGCTTTGTTGGCTTTATAACGTCAACCTTAGTTCCTTAAAGCTGTTCATATCTGAGTCAGGTATGACATTCTAGTCAAAGCCTTGGTAATATAACCTGTGTTTTTAATTGGTCCTCTTACAAGGAAAGCAGATTCTTATTGAACTTATGCAAATAAACATACTGCCATGAAATATGAAAATACTGAAAGCTTTTAAATTCTTGAGGGGTCAGGTAGAAAGATAAATGTTTCAATTCTGCTTATAAAGGTATTGTCATTTACAAAACTGTTGTCAGTCAGCTTAAGAGAAAAAGCTTAAAACAGTTTATCAGCAACATTTGAAACAAAAAGCCACAAAATCATATCCCTTAGTTTACTTAATCTTATGTAACCAATACCAGTTCTGCTGAGATCTAGTTCTTTACTAATTTAGGAGTAATAAAACAGTGACTATAAATAACAAAAGACTTAAAAGTGACAATGGTTAAAGACCTGATGAGTGCTTAATATAAGATAGTTGACATAAGAAAATTTGGATATTTCTGTAACATAAAACATTCAGTAACAAAGTTTAGCATCATTCCTTTGACAGTGCTGTCCAGGTAAATGTATATCAGATAAATAAGCCAAATTAGCCAAATATTTCCCGATGAGGAGAAAAAATTCCTCTGACGTTTCCAGGGGCCCTCTGGAAAATATCAGAATTAACTAGAGGTAAAAGCACCTTTTTGAATTTGACTTTGGAAAGTTGTCAGAAGAAAGTTTCTTTGGCATTTGCTTAAATGAGATTATAGGTTGCCATGAAGCAGTATTTATCCATTTAACTAGAATGACAACAAAATACTTGAAAGGCGGATGCAGAAGTTTACACAGTTGTTAGCAAAGTTTAACTTTTAGTCCTTTAATGTTAGGATCTCATTTTCTAAAATACTCAGACAATTCATTGAGACTTTAAGCATGAGAAACTATTTTGATAAAACAATTAGAAAATCTTTTACAATCTTTCAACATTAAGAGCAGACTGACAGTTTAAGAAAACTTTGTCTTATTAACTGAAAACAAAATTCTAATTTTGCTGTGTACTTGATATCGAGACTCAGTTGCTTTAATTTCACATAGCATGACTATATCAATTTTTCCACAAGCTTTCTACAACTTTCGTTTTACATTCAATGTTCTCCCTCTTTAAATAAACAGCTGTACTTTAGAACAATTACCTTCTTTTATCATCAACAAAATGAATCTCCATTCTTTATGCTTTCTCTTATTAAAACACACATCTTTTTTAGCAAGTAGAGATATTTTCTTCTTTAAGTAACTTTAATTAGACCTTAAAACCATTAGGAACTTTAATTTTCAGTGAACACTGAGAAGTGGGCTATTGTAAACCATTGCACTAGCATTCTTTAGATTAGCAAATTTATGAACACACTTTATAATTCCTGGAACCATGTGCTTTACAGCATAATCTCTAAGCACAAAATATGTCTACTTAACTTAGCCAAACCTTAAGGTTTTAGGTTACTACAAAGATTCTTAGGCTGTTTATACACAGTATACAGTAGGTATACACACTGTAACACACTGTACTACATTAACACACTATTATTAAGATGTTTATTCACTACACTTATTTAGTTTACTTATTCCTAACAACTATGCTCACAAAACTTTTACCAAACAATAGACAAAGTCAAGCCTCTCTTTAAGCATTTTTTCTTGAAAGATTTAACAGATAACATAAACTTCAATGACTTTAGGTAAACTTAGGCAGCTGATAACCATAAGGACATGTCCACTTAAGTTTAACTTAAATTAGCATTAATGCTTAGTATCTTTTATTATAATTCTCTGGAAGTTTTAGAGTGCCCAATTTTTATAAGTGCTTGTCTTTAAATCAATTTTATTAATACCATTTGGAGGTAGAAAAATATTTTTCTTTTACACACAGACACACAAACAGATTGAGACATAATGACTACAGTTGGCAACACTTTTCATAAAAGAACATATACACAGACAGATAAACTGATACAAAGATTTGAGTTACTAATATTCAGTTGCCTTCTTTCTTTTTAGCTTACTTGATTAAAGGTATCTCAATTTTCAAGAATACACTCTAAGGGTGAGTAGTTTACATAATTGGGTTAAGGTTTAGATGGCCCCAGACTGATAGGGCTGATGAAGGCTCTGAACTGATAGGGACTGTGTGCATCTCGGGGGGCTGGAAATGAAATGCAAGTACAATTCTAGCTCTAGTCATTTAAAGCCAGGCTGTATTGCAGAAGATACATTTCTTCCATTTCAGGGAGTCTAGTTTAAAAACCTCCCAAATTTTGAAGTTAACCAACTCAATAATAATAGATTTCCAGCAAAATAATTTAGAAAACTAGTTCCATATTGTAGTCTGTGGGATTTTTGACCATCTCCCTTCTTTGCATCAAAATATATTTAGCTGTATAATCTTATTATACTGTATACTTCTCTCAGGGGCCAATCCTTTCTAATCAGAGACTTAAGACTGGTAGCCAACTTTAATTGTCTTTTAGGTGGCTAACGGGTGCTTAGACACATTTTATGAGATAAAAGAGTACAGCATTTAGTCAGGAATATGATCAATCTCTTACCTTGTAGTGGTGGGCATCAGGTTCTGTGAAACTGATGAAGTTAGGAGAGAATTAGGAATATCCCCTGCCTCACTCAGAGGCCAGGGCTGCCTGAAGAAACAGGCTGGAAATCAGAGAGACAGAAAGAGAGACACACCTCATGGATACCCAGTCAGGCTGTCGGGGTCTGATTCCAGACACGCGGGCCTTTGAGAAGCCACTGAAGTGTAGCCTCAGCCTAGACTCTCGCAGTTGCCCACGGCCTTCCTCAGTCCCTCGCATCCAGGGAGATGCCTCTGAAAGGGAATCCTGGCCTCCACTCTGGAGACTTTCCTGGCTCCCAAGGGAGATGGGGTATCCACTAAGGGAGATGCAGGGGAGCCTGCCACTCGAGACTTTGAGATCAGCAGCCAGGCTAGACCCACTTAAGTGGCTGATGAGCACCCGATGCTGTGTGCCATAGATGGCTTCCTTCTATAAGGACAGTGAGTGAAAAGGCAGGCTTGGATGCTGATACTCACCTCCGAAGTTATCCTGGACGAGTCCCCAAAGATGATGCCGGGGTTCTTGTTTGCGGAGCTGATAAATGAACTTAGCAGTCAAGGTAGGAGAGCTAAGGGGAGGCTTTTATTTAGAGATACAGTGAGAGGACAGACAGCTCCTGGCTCATGCCAGGAGGGAACAGAGCCCTGTGCACATAATTTTGACAAATTGTAGGGCTGTTTAACTTTCCTTGAGGGAGTACTTTCTATTGGAATCCTTCTGAAAGAGCTTGTAAATTTAAGGAGGGTACAGTAAAAGCAAACGTTTCCCTATCTGCCACAGCTAAAGGAAATGTAAAAAAACAGTCTTTAAGATCAATGATAACCATGCTCCAGTCTTTCGGAATCATAGCTGGAGAAGGGAGGTAATCTTTTAAAGGACCCATATGTTTAAGGACTGCATTAATTTGTCTTAAGTAATGTAAGAGTTTCCATTTTCCGGACTCTATTTTATAACAAATACAGGGGAATTCCATGGGCTTGTGGAAAATTCTAATCTATCTAACTGAAGCTGTTCTTGAACTAATGTGTGTAAGGCTGCCAGTTTTTCTTTATTGAGGGATCATTGATCCACCCACACAGGTACAGGAATAATGTTTCCCTGTCTGTGAGCCTTTTTGAAATCTCTTAATACATTACTCCATTCAGCTTGTCTGAGGGTTACTTGTGGAGGCAACCAGTAACAATGTTTTTTAATGTATTTGTGAAGTTGAGCAAAGTCTTTTTTAGTTTTCGCTCCTGAGGTTTTTACGAGGGCACAGAGTAATTTTAAGCAATCCTCCAGTTTATGTTTCATGTTGGCCCATTATAGTGTCCCTGACGTCTCGACCCTGTCCCTACGTACGCTTTCCTGGGAGTCTTACCGAATCGACAATCTTCAGAGCTTCCCTGCTCTGAGTTTCAAGGGTCCCTGTTCGGGCGCCGCTTGTCAGTCCCTCCCTGCCTCTGACCCACAGAGAAGGGAAGAGATGCGATGAGATATCGAAGACCTGAAAGGACCAGCCAGGGAACTCAAGGCGTAACAGTTCAAAAGTAATGTGAAAAGGCACTCCTCATATTTATTGAGCAAATGAACCCAAACATCCAAGGAATTTGGAGTAGGGGGTTCCACACATGACCAACACACAATCATTATCTGACCCTAGGGCGTGATGCTCCTCAAGGACACCGAAACCACGTGAGAGCGGTCACAAGTTGTAGGAACTGTTTTGTCTTTACTCATTTTGTTATTGATCAAGCATCAGGAGTTGTAGGAGAAACAATCAGGTCATATGCATTTGTACATTTGATTTCTATATTACTTGATTTATGTATTAATCCCATGAATCCCACAGAGTGTCTGGAGCTATTTTCTGATTGTTGGTGACTGGATAAATACCTTCCTGTTGTGTCAGACCTAAATTCCTCATGCATAGACCCAGACTGTCCATTAGTGGATGTCTGGCCATGATGAGCTCCTGAGTACCCCGTGTATTCTCCTAGTTAGAGGCTTGTCTACTTTGTTAGGCTGAATCCTGACTATCCATGAGTTGCTTTCCAGCCCCAGTGAGATTATCTTCTTGTCGTCTTGTCTTCCTCTGTGCTAGACCCATATTTCATGTGTACATCTAGACTGTCTATGAGTTGATGGTGTTCTCTCTGAATCTTCATGTAAAATTGCTCATGAACATGTGCAGCTAAAGCTGGCTGCCAGCTGGGAGCTAAGCTAGGCTATTGCCTGGAGCATCTGTATGTTGCCTCTTCAGCATGGCAATCCCAAGGTAGTTGGAGGTCTTACATGATACCCAGCCTTCCCCAGAGCAGGCATGCAATTTTATATTTTTGATCCAGTATAGTATTTAGATTATTGAAACCCCAGTGACATCTGACTATAACTGCATGAGACACCCAAAGTAAGAACTGCTCAGCCAAGCCCTTCCAAATTCCTCACCTACAACATTATAAGCAAAACTGCTGGGAATGGCCAGCTGTTCCTGAGATGATGGATGGAAGATTACTCCATGCTTTACTGGATGAAAGATTACTCCACACTTTACAGCAAGAGAGGAGAAGGTGAGGGGGTCAGCGCTCAGAAGCGAAGACCCTTTTCTTCTGCTTGCCCTTGTATTTATTGGGGCTTTCTCATCTTTACATCTTGGTTAAAAATACTGCAGGTGCAGATCACAAGTGTGCAGAAAGTTACAGGTTATAATTAATATTAAGCCTTTCATATAATCAAAGGTTTTCATGTGTTGATTATTAGCAGAGACACAAAGCAGAGCTCTACATGTGCTATATGCTTGGTTAAACTAGAACTATGCTATGTATAAACAGCATTTGTGAAAAACACATTAAGGCTCATGGGAATAACAGGAGCAGGTGACTATTGCAGCTTTCCAATGGTAAAGTCTTTACACAGACCCCAGCATTCTGAGGGTCTATGCCCCATCCAGTAGTCCCATGACGCCCTCTGGAGATCCCTGTCTGTATCTTAGTAAGCCAAGCACTGTGCACAGCCCAGTCATTAAACATTTCCATCTCCCACACAAAACAAAAGATGATTTAAACTGCTAGATTTTAGAGGAATTTGTTACTAGTACTAACCAGAACACTTGGTAAAGCCAGAAATACATTTAAGTAATGAGGAACAAGAGGATAGTCCTCCATTTCTTCTTTCCTAAATACTGTTCTCTAACTGCAAGCAGGAGGAAATCACAAGCCCAAAGATCTGGGTCCACCCTTTCTCTTATACTTCAAACTAATCCATCAACAAGTTCAGTTGATTCTGTCTTTAAAATATATACTTACTACCCCTGTCATCCCTGCCCTGGTTCCAGCCAACTATAATGTTTTGCATTGACTGAAGATATAGGTCTTTTTCCTGTTACTCTGTTTCCACTCTTGCCTTTAATCTCAACTAAAATCTGTCCTCCATCAGGAAATTAGAATGATGTTTTAAAAATGAAAAATCAGATTGTGATCACTCCACTACAGAAAATTCTTCAAACACTTCCTATCAAATCAGTATAAACTCTAGCCTCCTGCACTGGCAACAAAACAAAAAACAGAAATATGGAACTACACCAAATTGAAAAACTTTTGTTCATCAATAGGCACAACAGAGTGAAAAGGCAAACTGTGGTATTGGAGGAAATATCTGCAAATTGTATATCTGATAAAGAATTAATGCCCAGTATATATAAAGGAATCTTACTATTCAACAATTAGAAAAAATTTATATTAAAATGGGCAGATGGCTTGAATAGATATTTATCCAAAAATGATATACAAATGGCCAGATGTTCAACATCTTAGAGAAATGCAAATCAAAACCACAAGGAGATCAAACTCATAACCATTAGGATAGCTACTATCAAAAGAACAGAAAACAAACAAGTGTTGGTAATGATGTGGAGAAACTGGAGCACTTGTGCACTGTTTGTGGGAGTATAAAATGGAACATGGAAAATGGTGTGGTTCCTCAAAATATTGAAAATAAAATGATCACATGTTCCAGCAATTGGGTATGTATCCAAAATAATTGAAAAGAGATATTATACCCATGGTCATAGCGGCATTATTTGAAATAGCCAAAGGTAGAAGAAACCCAAATGCCCATTGGCAAATGAATGAATAAACAAAATGTGTTATATACATATGATGGAATATTATTTGGCCTTAAAAAGGGACAAACTTCTGACACATGTCACAACATGGATGAACCTTGAGGATATTATGTTAAAGTCACAAAAAGACAAATGCTTTTTGATTCCACTTGTATAAGGTACCTAGAATAGTCAAATTAATAGAAACAGATGATAGAATGGTAGTTGCCAGGGGTTGGGAGAGGGGTAAATATGGAATTGCTTAATGGGATTAGAGCTTCAGATTTGCAAGATGAAAAAGGTCTAGAGATTGATTCACAACAGTGTGAATTACTTAAACTACTCAACATGGACTTTAAAATGGATAACATGATAAATTTTATGTTGTGTACTTTTTAATTTATTTTTAATTTATTTATTTTTTTCATTTTTTATTTTGGTATCATTAATCTACAATTACATGAGGAACATTAGGTTTACTAGATTCCCCCCATCACCAAGTCCACCCCACAAATCCCATTAGAGTCACTGTCCATGAGCATAGTAAAATACTGTAGTCACTACTTGTCTTCTCTGGGTTGCACAGCCCTCCCCGTGCCCCCCTAATTATACGTGCTAATCATAATGTCCCCTTTCTTTTTCCCACCTCTTATTCCTCCTTTCCCACCTATCATCCTACTGATGGACACTTAGGTTGCTTCCATTTCTTGGCTATTGTAAATAGTGCTGAACTAATTTACATTCCCATCAGCACTGTAGGAAGGTTCCCCTTTCTCCACAACCTCGCCAACACTTGTTGTTGTTTGTCTTTCAGATGGTGGTGATCCTTACTGGTGTGAGGTGATATCTCATTGTGGTTTTAATTTGCATTTCTCTGATGACTAGCGATGTGGAGCATCTTTTCATGTGTCTGTTGGCCATCTGAATTTCTTCTTTGGAGAAGTGTCTGTTCAGTTCCTCTGTCCATTTTTTAATTGGATTATTTGTTTTTTGTTTGTTGAGGTGCATGATCTCTTTATATATTTTGGATGTCAGCCCTTTATCAGATCTGTCATTTATGAATATATTCTCCCATACTGTAGGAGACCTTTTTGTTCTATTGATGGTGTCCTTTGCTGTACAGAAGCTTCTCAGCTTGATATAGTCACACTTGTTCATTTTTGCTTTTGTTTCCCTTGCCCGGAGAGATATGTTCATGAAGAACTCACTCATGTTTATGTCCAAGAGATTTTTGCCTATGTTTTTTCCTAAGAGTTTTATGGTTTTATGACTTACATTCAGGTCTTTGATCCATGTCGAATGTACTTTTGTTTATGGGGTTAGACAATGATCCAGTTTCATTCTCTTACATGTAGCTGTCCAGTTTTGCCAGCACCATCTGTTGAAGAGACTGTCATTTCCCCATTGTATGTCCATGGCTCCTTTATCATATATTAATTGACCATATATGTTTGGGTTAATGTCTGGAGTCTCTATTCTGTTCCACTGGTCTGTGGGTCTGTTCTTGTGCCAGTACCAAATTGTCTTGATTACTGTAGCTTTGTAGTAGAGCTTGAAGTTGGGAAGTGAGATCTCCCCTGCTTTTCTTCCTTCTCACATTGCTTTGGCTATTTGGGGTCTTTTGTGGTTCCATATAAATGTTAGAGCTGTTTGTTCTACTTCATTGAAGAATGCTGTTAGTATTTTGATAGAGATTGTATTGAATCTGTAGATTGCTTTAGGCAGCATGGCCATTTTGACAATATTAATTCTTCCTAGCCAAGAGCATGGGAGGAGTTTCCATTTGTTAGTGTCCTCTTCCATTTCTCTTAAGAGTGTCTTGTAGTTTTCAGGGTGTAGGTCTTTCACTTCCTTGGTTAGGTTTATTCCTAGGTATTTTATTCTTTTTGATGCAATTGTGAATGGAATTCTTTTCCTGTTTCCCTTTCTGCTAGTTCATCATTAGTGTATAGGAAAACAACAGATTTCTGTGTATTAATTTTCTATTCTGCAGTTTGCTGAATTCAGATATTTGTTCTAGTAGTTTTGGAGTGGATTCTTTAGGTTTTTTTATGTACAATATCATTTCATCTGCAAATAATGACAGTTTTGAGTTCTTCTTTACCAATCTTGATGTCTTGTATTTTTTTTGTTTTGTCTCATTGCCGTGGCTAGGACCTCCAGTACTATGTTGAATAAGAGTGGGGAGAGTGGGCATCCCTGTCTTGTTTGCCATTTTAGAGGAAAAGTCTTCAACTTCTTGCTGTTAAGTATGATGTTGGCTTTGGGTTTGCCCTATTTGGCCTTTATTATGTTGAGATACTTGCCCTCTATACCCATTTTCTTGAGAGTGTTTTTCATGAATGGATGTTGAAGTTGGTCAAGTGCTTTTTCACCATCTATGGAGATGATCATGTGGTTTTTCTCCTTTTTGTTGATGTGGTGGGTGATGTTGATGGCTTTTCGAATGTTGTACCATCCTTGCATCCCTGAGATGAATCCCACTTGGTCATGGTGTACGATCCTTTTGATGTATTTTTGAATTCGGTTTGCTAATATTTTGTTGAGTATTTTTGCATCAACGTTCATCAGGGATATTGGTCTGTAGTTTTCTTTTTTGGTGGGGTCTTAGCTTCATAGAATGAGTTTGGGAGTATTCCCTCCTCTTCTATTTTTTGGAAAACTTTAAGGAGAATGGGCATTATGTCTTCTCTACAAGTCTGATAAAATTCAGCAGTGAATCCATCTGTCCTGGGAGTTTTGTTCTTGGGTAGTTTTTGATTCCCGATTCAATTTTGTTGCTGGTAATTTGTCTGTTTATGTTTTGTTTTTTCCTTGGTCAGTCTTGGAAGATTGCATTTCTCTTAGGTTTTCCAGCTTGTTAACATATAGGTTTTCATAGTACTCTCTAAGAATTCTTTGCATTTCTTTGGGGTCCATCGTGATTTTTCCTTTCTCTTTTCTGATTCTATTGGTGTGTGTAGATTCTCTTTTTCTCTTAATAAGTCTGGATAGGAGCTTATCTATTTTGTTTATTTTCTCAAAGAGAAATAAACTTGGTTTCATTTATTTTTTCTATTGTTTTATTCTCAATTTTATTTATTTCTTCTCTGATCTTTATTATGTCCTTCCTTCTACTGACTTTGGCCTTATTTGTTCTTTTTTCCCAGTTTCAATAATTGTGACTTTAGACTATTTATTTGGGATTGTTCTTCCTTCTTTAAATAGACCTGGATTGCTATATACTTTCCTCTTGGAACTGCCTTTGTTGCATCCCACAGGAGTTGGGGCTTTGTGTTGTTGTCATTTGTCTCCATATATTGCTTGATCTCTATTTTAATTTAGTCATTGAACCATTGATTATTTAGGAGTATGTTGTTAAGCCTCCATGTGTTTGTGAGCCTTTTTGTTTTCTTTGTACCACTTATTTCTAGTTTTGTACCTTTGTGGTCTGAGAAGTTGGTAGGTAGAGTTTCAATCTTTCTGAATTTACCGAGGCTCTTTTTGTGGTCTAGTATGTGTTCTTTTCTGGAAAATGTTCCATGTGCACTTGAGAAGAATGTGTATCCTGCTGCTTTTGGGTGTAGAGTTCTGTAGATATCTGTTAGGTCCATCTGTTCTAGTGTGTTGTTCAGTGCCTCTGTGTCCTTACTTATTTTCTGACTGGTGGATCTGTCCTTTGGAGTGAGTAGAGTATTGAAGTCTCTTAGAATGAATGCGTTGCTTTCTATTTCCTCCTTTAATTCTGTTAGTATTTGTTTCCCATATGTTGGTCCTCCTGTGTTGGGTGCATATATATTTATAATGGTTATATCCTCTTGTTGGACTGACCCCTTTATCATTATGTAATGTCCTTTATCTCTTGTTACTTTCTTTGTTTTGAAGTCTATTTTATCTGATACATGTACTACAACACCTGCTTTTTTCTACCTGTTGTTTTCATGAAGTATCTTTTTCCATCCCTTGACTTTTAGTTTGAGTATGTCTTTGGGTTTGAGGTGAGTCTCTTGTAAGCAGCATGTAGATGGGTATTGATTTTTTGTCCTTTCTATTACTCTGTGTCTTTTGATTGGTGCATTGTCCATTTACATTTAGGGTGATTTTTGAAAGATATGTACTTATTGTCATTGCAGGCTTTATATTTGTGGTTGCCAAAGTTTCAAAGGTAGGTTCTTTTCTATCTAACTGTCTATTAAGCTATTATAACCAGTCTTATGATTCTTTATTTCCCTTCTTATTCCTCCTCTTCCATTCTTTATATGTTAGGTGTTTTATTCTGTGCTTATGTTTCCTTTGACTACTTTTGTGAATAGCTGATTTTATTTTTTGCCTTTAGTTAGTATTTGGTTGGTTTTCCTTCTTTGGTGTGATTTTATTTTCTCTAGTGACATCTATTTAGCCTTTGGTGTGCTTTCATCTAGAGCATTTCCTTTGAAATATACTGTAGAGATAGCTTGTGGGAGGCAAAGTCCCTCAACTTTTGTTTGTCTTGGAATTGTTTAATCCTTCCTTCATATTTAAATGATAATCATGCTGGATACAGTATTCTTGGTTCAAGGCCCTTGTGTTTCATTGCATTAAATATATCATGCCATTCTCTTCTTGTCTGTAAGGTTTCTGTTGAGAAACTGATGATAGCCTGCTGGGTTTTCCTTTGTAGGTGACCTTTTTTCTCTCTCTGGCTGCCTTTAATACTCTTCCCTTGTCTTTGATCTTTCCCATTTTAATTATTATATGTCTTGTTGTTGTCCTCCTTGGTTCCCTTATGTTGGTAGATCTATGGGCTTCCATGGTCTGAGAGACTATTTCATCCACCAGTTTGGGGAAGTTTTCAGCAAGTATTTCTTCAAATACACTTTCTATCCCTTTTTCTCTCTCTTCTTCTGGTACCCCTATAATGCAAATATTGTTCCATTTGGATTAGTCACACAGTTCTATTAATATTCTTTCATTCCTGGAGATCCTTTTATCTCTGCCTCAGCTTCTCTGTATTCCTGTTCTCTGATTTCTATTCCATTAACAGTCTCTTGCACCTCTTCCAGTCTGCTCTTAAGTTCTTCCAGAGATTGTTTTATTTCTGTATTCTCCCTCCTGACTTAGTCCTTCAGCTCTTGCATATTTCTCTGCCAGTCCATCAGCATGGTTATGGCCTTTATTTTGAATTCTTTTTCAGGAAGAATGTTTATATCTGTCTCCCCCGGTCCTCTGTCAGGGGTTGTCTGGGTAATTCTGGACTGGACAAAATTCTTCTGCCCTTTCATGGTGTGCTGGTATACTGTATGCTCTGGTCTCTCTTTTAGGATTAGTTGTATTTGTTGTATTTTCAGAAATATGTATGGTTTTGAGAGGAGATTTCCACTGCCCTACTCATGCCACCATTTTGGCTCCTGTCCCACATTGGGGAGATTTTAATTTTGAAGTTGCAATATAATGAGTCATAAGAAATACGTATTTGGACACTCATAAGACCAAGTACATTTTTCCCAGATACATTTGTTCTTCATCCACAGTTCCTGAAAACACTGCAGTCTTAGAGGTGAAATGGGTGTTTTGTCATGTTCATGAGAGACTTTTTTGGACACCCACCTAAGGTTGGGGGCTGAAGGCTGAATCAGCCAATGTCCAGTAATTTCGTTGGTCATGACTGCAATGAAGCCCTAACAAAAAGCCCTGAGAAGAACTTCTCATGCACCACTCTTCTCCATTGGATCTTGATTCTCTGTCGGGGAGAGCATCTATGCTTGGGGAGCCAGAAAGTTTCCGTGTGCCACTGAGCCAGGCCCCAAGCTCCACAAGGATAGAAGCTCTTTTATTTGGGACCTTGCTCTATGTATCTCTTCATCTGGCTGTTAACTTGTATCCTTAGTGGTATCCTTTAGTGAACTGGTAAATATGAGTGTTTTCCTGAGATCTGTGAGCTGCTCTAGCAAATTAATCAAGCCTAAAGGGGAGGTCATGGGAACCTCCAATCTGTAGCTGGTCAGAAGCACAAGTACCTGCCTGGGGCTTGCTACTGGCTTCTGGAGTGTGTGGTGGGGGGCAGTCTTGTAGGACAGGGCCCTTAACCTGGCAAATCTGGTGCTGTCTCTGGGCAGATAGCATCAGAATAGAGCTGAGTTCTTGGAATCCTTGCTGGTGTTCAAGAACTGCTTTGTGTTGTGTGTGTGGGACAATCCCCTCTCCCTCCCCACACATTGGAATTGGGTCCTGGAATCCAAAAAGAAATTACAATACTATTATACTTCTGTATAATATTGCTACTGTGTATAATACTATAATTGTTGTATATGTAGGAAAAAACCCAAACTCAAGTTAATTTCTCTTTGACTTGAGTAAATCAAAGACTCTTGTGAATGAAATAGCTTTTATAAGTACTTTTATAAAACCACTAAATGCAAAGTTAGAAGACGTGATCTAATTGCTATTTGGTATGCATTATTTGTATGATAGACTCATCTGCAAAATGTGAATACTGGCCTACATATTCTCTAAGTCCATTCCGATTTAATATTATGGAGGAGGAAACCGTGGGAATGATTATCACAGAGAGATATCTCTGCCAGTGGTAGAATCTTGTTCACATTTTTACTATATTTCTTTATCTCTTCATCCACTTGCATAAATCATAAAGTGTATATATATATATTTCTACGATAGGAAAACATTTTCTTTATTACTTCTCCTTTGTGAAGATACTTCACAATTTCTGTGTTATAATTAGTTTCCATTGGAAACATCTCCTAGTATCTTTGTAAGAACTATCTGTGATCAGCAATTCCTATTCCCTGATCTTGGTTTGATTTGGTTAATAGCCACTTGGGTTGATATTTTGATAATAATTGTGGTGTTACTCACAAGTGAGCTAACCGTTTTTACATTCTGAAGGTGACTATATGGTACAATGATTATGTTGGAGAAAAATACAAAATTTCATTGAATTATTTCTTGTTTGAAATACTAATTACTTTTGCATAGTGTAGAAGTAATATTTGGTCATGTAGTTTTTCAGTGAATGATAGAGAAAAAAGGTGTAATTCTGACCATCTGGAAGTATGTCTTTTATGGTCTATGAGAAATAAGCATAGAAGAGACAGAATATGATATATGACCAATTGTTTATTTTAAAATTTCATGCACTTTGCATTTTTTGAATTGTGTATTCCCAAGGTGATCTCAATAAATGCAGAATAATACAGAACAAAGCAATAAATCCAATTAAAGTGTAATAGAGGCATATGTCCTGAGTGCTTATATAAATACAGCAGCTTTGGCCTTCAGAACAATGACTTTGTATTTTTGGCGCCTGAGATGTTTTTGGGAAAGATGAAAGTTTCAGTTGGAGAGGTTCTAAAATTTAATCTCTTAAAAGAAAAATCCTTACTTGAATTCCTATCTCCCAAAATACTCATAATTTTCTATGATACTGATTTCTTCCATTCACCTTTTCTTAACTATAAACTTAAAAGCATCATAGCGAATAGAAAGAAACTATCACCAAAGTAAACAAATAGTATAACTTACTTTTTTTTAAGTGAAAAGATAACTTCCTGAAAGCATAATGAGAAGTTGCTTGATTCAGAGTTGTGTCGTGGCTATTCTCCTATTCTTGGGAAAATTACCTGTCTATTGGTTTCTCACTCATAATAATAGTATCTTAGAGACTGGCCAAACCCCAGCTGTTTTGAAATATCAGTTGAATGACCATATATTCCTGAGCATACATTACTGCTTCTTATATTGGAACTCATAAATTCTTCTCCATATTCACATTTGTCCATGCATCACACAGGCCTGGCATCATGACTGACTCTTTCATCTTGAGACTCTCCAAAGCCAGACTGTCCATAGTCATAATCGGCATTTCCATAGCTGCCATGTCACCAGCCATGACCTGAACTGTGAACTTGCCTTTCATTAACCATAGACTGAAAATTATTACTTGCAGATTAATGATGACTGCCAAATGATGGCATTCTTGAATTATAACCTAACTCCTGAGAAGGAGTATCAGAATGACCATGGACTGACCCTTCCCAACCTATTGACTTGAAACTAGATGTCCCATAGGGGGATGAGGTATATGCATGCTCAAACGGAGAATGTGGGCTGCAGTCACCTAATTGACACTGTGGAGATTCTTGCTTTTGCATTCTAATAGAACGTGACTGTTCCAGAAATGAGTCACACTGTCCATGAGTGGATATCCACTCAGGATGAAAATAAGAGTTACCAGGATTAGATGAGGAATACTGAGGAAAAACAGGTTTTGGGTTTCTTAAAATGGAATCTGAATGGACTGAAAATGACTGATTGAGAATCCTGAAAAACCTTCACCATCACTGGCACGAGAACTACTGGCACCCTGGCTTCTATTCTAACTGGATCCAGGTGAAAATTGTCCACGTCCAGTCCCTGAGTGTCTGCCGGTATCATCTGATTGGTCATCCTGGAGTTCTTGCCATTCCCTACTAGCAGATCCTACATGTCCATGGGAAGAGTCAGATTGCCTGTGGGTGGCTGTCTGTCTGTGATGGGACCCTGCGTGCCTAGAGCTGTCTCCTGATTGTGCCTGGCCAGATCTGTGCCCGCTTGCACTGCGGGATCCTGACTGACCACGTGCAGAATCGGACTGTCCCTGGAGGGCACTTTGGCGGTGACGCGACCCAGCGTGGCCAGAGCTGTCTCTCGCGTCCCCGTGGCGGGATCCTTGTCTCTCTCCAGTGCTGTGTCCGGGCTGTCTGTGGGAAGCCTCAGAGTCTTCCCCACTGGATGCCTCACCCTCATGGGAGCCTACATGTCTAGAGCTGTCCCTTGCCTGGTCATGGCGGGATCCTTGTCTCCCTCCACTGCTGTGCCTGGGCCATCCATGGGAAGCCTCAGAGTCTTCCCCATTGGACGCCTGACCCTCAGGGGAGCCGTCATGTCTAGAGCTGACTCTCCCCTGTTCCTGCCGGGATCCTTGTCTTACTCTGGTAGTGGATTGGGATTGTGTGTGGTCTGAATCCGACTGTTCATGGGAGGATAGCTGGTACACTTGAGACTCTGAGTTCACAGTCCTACCCCCTGACTGGACACGTGCAGACTCACGTTGGTTTGCTGTGCTGGACCCAGACTGTCTATACCCTGAGGCTGACTGATTGTCTGAAAATTCTGAGACTCCTTCACTATCACTGGCCCGGTTCCTAGTGGCTCCCTGGCTTCTGCTGTAAGCGGATCCAGATGAGTCTTGTCCACGTCCAGTCCCTGAGTGTCTGGCGGTATCTCCTGACTGGTCACGGTGGTGGTCTTGTCTTTCCCTAGGGTTGGATACTGCCCATCCATTGGCAGAGTCAGACTGCCTTTGGTTGGCTGTCTGTCCATGATGCGACCCTGTATGCCCTGAGGTGTCTCCTGATTGTTCCTGGCCCGATCTGTGCCCACTTGCACTGTGAGAACGTGACTGACCACGGGCAGAGTCCGACCGTCCCTGGGGGGCACTTTGGTGGTGTTGTGACCCTGCATGTCTTGAGCTGTCTCCCGCCTGCTCATGGTGGGATCCTTGTGTCTCTCCAGTGCTGAGTCCGTGCCGTCCTTGGGAAGACTCAGAGACTTCCCCACTGGCAGCCTGACCCTCATGGGAGCCGTCATGTCTAGAGCTGTCTCTTGCCTCCTCGTGGCGGGATCCTGGTCTCCTTCCAGGTGTGGATTCTGCACGTCCGTGGGCAAGGTCAGGCTCCCCCTGGGTGGCTGTCGTTCTGTGACGAGACCCTGAGTCCCTAGAGCTGTCTGCTGACTGGCCATGTCTGGACCCACGTTGTGTCCTGGAACCAGACGCAGGTGTTCTGTGGGTGACCGCGGATTGTGTACCTGCAACTTCTGATTGTCCTTCGCTGTCGTTGGCATGACTCTCACTGGATCCCCGGTGTCTCCTTGTCCCAGATCCTGAGGACGATTGCCCATGTCCAGCACCTGAGAGTCTGGAGCTCTCTGCTGACTGCTCATGCTGGGTTTCTTGTCTTCCTCTTGTGCTCCATCTGGACTGCCTGTCGGCTGAGTCACTGTGTCGTGGAAAGGATGTCTCTCCGTGATGAGAAACCAGTTTTCTATGGCTCTCCTCAGACTGCCGGTGAAGAGATCCTTGTCTTCTATTGGCACCAGAGTCTGACTGTCCGTGGACAGTCGCAGAGCGCCCACGAATGTCTGTCCGCTCTCGATGAGACCCAGTGTGTCCGGACCTGTCCTCTGACTGTTCGCGGCCGGATCCACGGTGGCTTCGTGCGCCAGAACCGTCTTGTCTCTCTGCCTCTTCCAACTGTCCTTCGCTATCACTGTGCTGACTAAGACTGGACCCTCGGTTTCTAGTTGTCCTGGATCCAGATGATCTGCGTCCATGCCCAGACCCTGAGTTTCTAGAGCCATCTACCTGAGAGGATGTTTGGTGGTGATGGGACCCTGCGTGCCTAGAGCTGTCTCCTGATTGTGCCTGGCCAGATCTGTGCCCGCTTGCACTGCGGGATCCTGACTGACCACGTGCAGAATCGGACTGTCCCTGGAGGGCACTTTGGCGGTGACGCGACCCAGCGTGGCCAGAGCTGTCTCTCGCGTCCCCGTGGCGGGATCCTTGTCTCTCTCCAGTGCTGTGTCCGGGCTGTCTGTGGGAAGCCTCAGAGTCTTCCCCACTGGATGCCTCACCCTCATGGGAGCCTACATGTCTAGAGCTGTCCCTTGCCTGGTCATGGCGGGATCCTTGTCTCCCTCCACTGCTGTGCCTGGGCCATCCATGGGAAGCCTCAGAGTCTTCCCCATTGGACGCCTGACCCTCAGGGGAGCCGTCATGTCTAGAGCTGACTCTCCCCTGTTCCTGCCGGGATCCTTGTCTTACTCTGGTAGTGGATTGGGATTGTGTGTGGTCTGAATCCGACTGTTCATGGGAGGATAGCTGGTACACTTGAGACTCTGAGTTCACAGTCCTACCCCCTGACTGGACACGTGCAGACTCACGTTGGTTTGCTGTGCTGGACCCAGACTGTCTATACCCTGAGGCTGACTGATTGTCTGAAAATTCTGAGACTCCTTCACTATCACTGGCCCGGTTCCTAGTGGCTCCCTGGCTTCTGCTGTAAGCGGATCCAGATGAGTCTTGTCCACGTCCAGTCCCTGAGTGTCTGGCGGTATCTCCTGACTGGTCACGGTGGTGGTCTTGTCTTTCCCTAGGGTTGGATACTGCCCATCCATTGGCAGAGTCAGACTGCCTTTGGTTGGCTATCTGTCCATGATGCGACCCTGTATGCCCTGAGGTGTCTCCTGATTGTTCCTGGCCCGATCTGTGCCCACTTGCACTGTGAGAACGTGACTGACCACGGGCAGAGTCCGACCGTCCCTGGGGGGCACTTTGGTGGTGTTGTGACCCTGCATGTCTTGAGCTGTCTCCCACCTGCTCATGGTGGGATCCTTGTGTCTCTCCAGTGCTGAGTCCGTGCCGTCCTTGGGAAGACTCAGAGACTACCCCACTGGCAGCCTGACCCTCATGGGAGCCGTCATGTCTAGAGCTGTCTCTTGCCTCCTCGTGGCGGGATCCTGGTCTCCTTCCAGGTCTGGATTCTGCACGTCCGTGGGCAAGGTCAGGCTCCCCCTGGGTGGCTGTCGTTCTGTGACGGGTCCCTGAGTCCCTAGAGCTGTCTGCTGACTGGCCATGTCTGGACCCACGTTGTGTCCTGGAACCAGACGCAGGTGTTCTGTGGGTGACCGCGGATTGTGTACCTGCAACTTCTGATTGTCCTTCGCTGTCGTTGGCCTGACTCTCACTGGATCCCCGGTGTCTCCTTGTCCCAGATCCTGAGGACGATTGCCCATGTCCAGCACCTGAGAGTCTGGAGCTCTCTGCTGACTGCTCATGCTGGGTTTCTTGTCTTCCTCTTGTGCTCCATCTGGACTGCCTGTCGGCTGAGTCACTGTGTTGTGGAAAGGATGTCTCTCCGTGATGAGAAACCAGTTTTCTATGGCTCTCCTCAGACTGCCGGTGAAGAGATCCTTGTCTTCTATTGGCACCAGAGTCTGACTGTCCGTGGACAGTCACAGAGCGCCCACGAATGTCTGTCCGCTCTCGATGAGACCCAGTGTGTCCGGACCTGTCCTCTGACTGTTCGCGGCCGGATCCACGGTGGCTTCGTGCGCCAGAACCGTCTTGTCTCTCTGCCTCTTCCAACTGTCCTTCGCTATCACTGTGCTGACTAAGACTGGACCCTCGGTTTCTAGTTGTCCTGGATCCAGATGATCTGCGTCCATGCCTAGACCCTGAGTTTCTAGAGCCATCTACCTGAGAGGATGTTTGGTGGTGATGGGACCCTGCGTGCCTAGAGCTGTCTCCTGATTGTGCCTGGCCAGATCTGTGCCCGCTTGCACTGCGGGATCCTGACTGACCACGTGCAGAATCGGACTGTCCCTGGAGGGCACTTTGGCGGTGACGCGACCCAGCGTGGCCAGAGCTGTCTCTCGCGTCCCCGTGGCGGGATCCTTGTCTCTCTCCAGTGCTGTGTCCGGGCTGTCTGTGGGAAGCCTCAGAGTCTTCCCCACTGGATGCCTCACCCTCATGGGAGCCTACATGTCTAGAGCTGTCCCTTGCCTGGTCATGGCGGGATCCTTGTCTCCCTCCACTGCTGTGCCTGGGCCATCCATGGGAAGCCTCAGAGTCTTCCCCATTGGACGCCTGACCCTCAGGGGAGCCGTCATGTCTAGAGCTGACTCTCCCCTGTTCCTGCCGGGATCCTTGTCTTACTCTGGTAGTGGATTGGGATTGTGTGTGGTCTGAATCCGACTGTTCATGGGAGGATAGCTGGTACACTTGAGACTCTGAGTTCACAGTCCTACCCCCTGACTGGACACGTGCAGACTCACGTTGGTTTGCTGTGCTGGACCCAGACTGTCTATACCCTGAGGCTGACTGATTGTCTGAAAATTCTGAGACTCCTTCACTATCACTGGCCCGGTTCCTAGTGGCTCCCTGGCTTCTGCTGTAAGCGGATCCAGATGAGTCTTGTCCACGTCCAGTCCCTGAGTGTCTGGCGGTATCTCCTGACTGGTCACGGTGGTGGTCTTGTCTTTCCCTAGGGTTGGATACTGCCCATCCATTGGCAGAGTCAGACTGCCTTTGGTTGGCTGTCTGTCCATGATGCGACCCTGTATGCCCTGAGGTGTCTCCTGATTGTTCCTGGCCCGATCTGTGCCCACTTGCACTGTGAGAACGTGACTGACCACGGGCAGAGTCCGACCGTCCCTGGGGGGCACTTTGGTGGTGTTGTGACCCTGCATGTCTTGAGCTGTCTCCCGCCTGCTCATGGTGGGATCCTTGTGTCTCTCCAGTGCTGAGTCCGTGCCGTCCTTGGGAAGACTCAGAGACTTCCCCACTGGCAGCCTGACCCTCATGGGAGCCGTCATGTCTAGAGCTGTCTCTTGCCTCCTCGTGGCGGGATCCTGGTCTCCTTCCAGGTCTGGATTCTGCACGTCCGTGGGCAAGGTCAGGCTCCCCCTGGGTGGCTGTCGTTCTGTGACGGGTCCCTGAGTCCCTAGAGCTGTCTGCTGACTGGCCATGTCTGGACCCACGTTGTGTCCTGGAACCAGACGCAGGTGTTCTGTGGGTGACCGCGGATTGTGTACCTGCAACTTCTGATTGTCCTTCGCTGTCGTTGGCCTGACTCTCACTGGATCCCCGGTGTCTCCTTGTCCCAGATCCTGAGGACGATTGCCCATGTCCAGCACCTGAGAGTCTGGAGCTCTCTGCTGACTGCTCATGCTGGGTTTCTTGTCTTCCTCTTGTGCTCCATCTGGACTGCCTGTCGGCTGAGTCACTGTGTTGTGGAAAGGATGTCTCTCCGTGATGAGAAACCAGTTTTCTATGGCTCTCCTCAGACTGCCGGTGAAGAGATCCTTGTCTTCTATTGGCACCAGAGTCTGACTGTCCGTGGACAGTCGCAGAGCGCCCACGAATGTCTGTCCGCTCTCGATGAGACCCAGTGTGTCCGGACCTGTCCTCTGACTGTTCGCGGCCGGATCCACGGTGGCTTCGTGCGCCAGAACCGTCTTGTCTCTCTGCCTCTTCCAACTGTCCTTCGCTATCACTGTGCTGACTAAGACTGGACCCTCGGTTTCTAGTTGTCCTGGATCCAGATGATCTGCGTCCATGCCCAGACCCTGAGTTTCTAGAGCCATCTACCTGAGAGGATGTTTGGTGGTGATGGGACCCTGCGTGCCTAGAGCTGTCTCCTGATTGTGCCTGGCCAGATCTGTGCCCGCTTGCACTGCGGGATCCTGACTGACCACGTGCAGAATCGGACTGTCCCTGGAGGGCACTTTGGCGGTGACGCGACCCAGCGTGGCCAGAGCTGTCTCTCGCGTCCCCGTGGCGGGATCCTTGTCTCTCTCCAGTGCTGTGTCCGGGCTGTCTGTGGGAAGCCTCAGAGTCTTCCCCACTGGATGCCTCACCCTCATGGGAGCCTACATGTCTAGAGCTGTCCCTTGCCTGGTCATGGCGGGATCCTTGTCTCCCTCCACTGCTGTGCCTGGGCCATCCATGGGAAGCCTCAGAGTCTTCCCCATTGGACGCCTGACCCTCAGGGGAGCCGTCATGTCTAGAGCTGACTCTCCCCTGTTCCTGCCGGGATCCTTGTCTTACTCTGGTAGTGGATTGGGATTGTGTGTGGTCTGAATCCGACTGTTCATGGGAGGATAGCTGGTACACTTGAGACTCTGAGTTCACAGTCCTACCCCCTGACTGGACACGTGCAGACTCACGTTGGTTTGCTGTGCTGGACCCAGACTGTCTATACCCTGAGGCTGACTGATTGTCTGAAAATTCTGAGACTCCTTCACTATCACTGGCCCGGTTCCTAGTGGCTCCCTGGCTTCTGCTGTAAGCGGATCCAGATGAGTCTTGTCCACGTCCAGTCCCTGAGTGTCTGGCGGTATCTCCTGACTGGTCACGGTGGTGGTCTTGTCTTTCCCTTGGGTTGGATACTGCCCATCCATTGGCAGAGTCAGACTGCCTTTGGTTGGCTGTCTGTCCATGATGCGACCCTGTATGCCCTGAGGTGTCTCCTGATTGTTCCTGGCCCGATCTGTGCCCACTTGCACTGTGAGAACGTGACTGACCACGGGCAGAGTCCGACCGTCCCTGGGGGGCACTTTGGTGGTGTTGTGACCCTGCATGTCTTGAGCTGTCTCCCACCTGCTCATGGTGGGATCCTTGTGTCTCTCCAGTGCTGAGTCCGTGCCGTCCTTGGGAAGACTCAGAGACTTCCCCACTGGCAGCCTGACCCTCATGGGAGCCGTCATGTCTAGAGCTGTCTCTTGCCTCCTCGTGGCGGGATCCTGGTCTCCTTCCAGGTCTGGATTCTGCACGTCCGTGGGCAAGGTCAGGCTCCCCCTGGGTGGCTGTCGTTCTGTGACGGGACCCTGAGTCCCTAGAGCTGTCTGCTGACTGGCCATGTCTGGACCCACGTTGTGTCCTGGAACCAGACGCAGGTGTTCTGTGGGTGACCGCGGATTGTGTACCTGCAACTTCTGATTGTCCTTCGCTGTCGTTGGCCTGACTCTCACTGGATCCCCGGTGTCTCCTTGTCCCAGATCCTGAGGACGATTGCCCATGTCCAGCACCTGAGAGTCTGGAGCTCTCTGCTGACTGCTCATGCTGGGTTTCTTGTCTTCCTCTTGTGCTCCATCTGGACTGCCTGTCGGCTGAGTCACTGTGTCGTGGAAAGGATGTCTCTCCGTGATGAGAAACCAGTTTTCTATGGCTCTCCTCAGACTGCCGGTGAAGAGATCCTTGTCTTCTATTGGCACCAGAGTCTGACTGTCCGTGGACAGTCGCAGAGCGCCCACGAATGTCTGTCCGCTCTCGATGAGACCCAGTGTGTCCGGACCTGTCCTCTGACTGTTCGCGGCCGGATCCACGGTGGCTTCGTGCGCCAGAACCGTCTTGTCTCTCTGCCTCTTCCAACTGTCCTTCGCTATCACTGTGCTGACTAAGACTGGACCCTCGGTTTCTAGTTGTCCTGGATCCAGATGATCTGCGTCCATGCCTAGACCCTGAGTTTCTAGAGCCATCTACCTGAGAGGATGTTTGGTGGTGATGGGACCCTGCGTGCCTAGAGCTGTCTCCTGATTGTGCCTGGCCAGATCTGTGCCCGCTTGCACTGCGGGATCCTGACTGACCACGTGCAGAATCGGACTGTCCCTGGAGGGCACTTTGGCGGTGACGCGACCCAGCGTGGCCAGAGCTGTCTCTCGCGTCCCCGTGGCGGGATCCTTGTCTCTCTCCAGTGCTGTGTCCGGGCTGTCTGTGGGAAGCCTCAGAGTCTTCCCCACTGGATGCCTCACCCTCATGGGAGCCTACATGTCTAGAGCTGTCCCTTGCCTGGTCATGGCGGGATCCTTGTCTCCCTCCACTGCTGTGCCTGGGCCATCCATGGGAAGCCTCAGAGTCTTCCCCATTGGACGCCTGACCCTCAGGGGAGCCGTCATGTCTAGAGCTGACTCTCCCCTGTTCCTGCCGGGATCCTTGTCTTACTCTGGTAGTGGATTGGGATTGTGTGTGGTCTGAATCCGACTGTTCATGGGAGGATAGCTGGTACACTTGAGACTCTGAGTTCACAGTCCTACCCCCTGACTGGACACGTGCAGACTCACGTTGGTTTGCTGTGCTGGACCCAGACTGTCTATACCCTGAGGCTGACTGATTGTCTGAAAATTCTGAGACTCCTTCACTATCACTGGCCCGGTTCCTAGTGGCTCCCTGGCTTCTGCTGTAAGCGGATCCAGATGAGTCTTGTCCACGTCCAGTCCCTGAGTGTCTGGCGGTATCTCCTGACTGGTCACGGTGGTGGTCTTGTCTTTCCCTAGGGTTGGATACTGCCCATCCATTGGCAGAGTCAGACTGCCTTTGGTTGGCTGTCTGTCCATGATGCGACCCTGTATGCCCTGAGGTGTCTCCTGATTGTTCCTGGCCCGATCTGTGCCCACTTGCACTGTGAGAACGTGACTGACCACGGGCAGAGTCCGACCGTCCCTGGGGGGCACTTTGGTGGTGTTGTGACCCTGCATGTCTTGAGCTGTCTCCCACCTGCTCATGGTGGGATCCTTGTGTCTCTCCAGTGCTGAGTCCGTGCCGTCCTTGGGAAGACTCAGAGACTTCCCCACTGGCAGCCTGACCCTCATGGGAGCCGTCATGTCTAGAGCTGTCTCTTGCCTCCTCGTGGCGGGATCCTGGTCTCCTTCCAGGTCTGGATTCTGCACGTCCGTGGGCAAGGTCAGGCTCCCCCTGGGTGGCTGTCGTTCTGTGATGGGACCCTGAGTCCCTAGAGCTGTCTGCTGACTGGCCATGTCTGGACCCACGTTGTGTCCTGGAACCAGACGCAGGTGTTCTGTGGGTGACCGCGGATTGTGTACCTGCAACTTCTGATTGTCCTTCGCTGTCGTTGGCCTGACTCTCACTGGATCCCCTTTGTCTCCTTGTCCCAGAGCCAGAGGACGATCGCCCATGTCTTGCACCTGAGAATCTGGAGCTCTCTGCTGCCTGCTCATTCCGTGTTTCTTGTATTACTCTTTTGCTTTGTCTGAACTTCCCATGGGCTGTGTCAGTGTGTCGTATAGAGGATGTCTCTTCCCGATTAGTACCCGATTGTGTATATCTCTCTTCAGTCTGTCCGTGAGTAAATCCTTGTCTTCTATTGACAAGAGAGTCTGACTGTCCATTGTCACTTGCACGGCGCCCATGAGTGTCTCTCTTCTCTTGAGTCCCAGTGTGCTTGGAGCTGTGTTGAGACTCTTCCTGTCCATATCCACTGTGGCTTCGTTTCCCATATCCATCTTGTCTCTCTGTCTCTTCTAAGTGTCTTTCGCTATCTCTGTGCTGACTAAGAGTGGGCCCTTGTTTTCTTGTTGTCCTGGATTCAGATGTTGCATTTTTATTTGACCTTTCTGAGACTTTCATTTGGTGATATGAATTTCCTTGTCTTTTCTCATTTTGTTCTGATAACATACCTGATTTTTCTAATTTTTCTTTTACCTGAATTTGATAATGTGTAGCACTAAGCAATGTTTCCTGGCTAGTGTTATATGAATCATCATTTTCTGTTTTTTTCCTTTTTTCACTCACTGGTTTTGTGTGTTCATAACAATATACATCTTCTGTATGTCTATTGTCTGTTGCATGTCTTATTACACTTGGCTTGTACCCTCTTTCTTGCACTTCATTGGAACTTGAAGCTTTGTTTTTTTTCCTTTGTGAGTCATGTTTTTTCTCAGACTCATGTTTGTGTCCAGTAGCAGATATTTCTTCTCTTTTCTTCTGATTCCTAGAAGTAGACCGTTTTTTGCCTTTTTGTTTTGGGCTCGTGAATCTTGGTTTATTCCCCTTTCTATCAGTTCTTGAATGAGTGTGTTTTCTTGTTCTTGTCTCCTCATCTTCATGTGTTTCTTCCTCTATATCATCTTCTTCATCTTGGTTATTGTATTCATACTTTTTCTGCTTTTGTCTTGGTGTTTGGAAATACTGCCTTTCATTAGAATGATAGTATGCTTGAGCTAACTTGAATACCATGAGAAAGAACTCTGTGAAGTCTATTTCCTTGTTGTGGTCTATGTCAAGGATATGCATCAGAATATCAGCTGTGTCTGGGTCATCCGGATTCTGTAACATTAGAAGGCAGAGTGCAGAGAGTATTTATAAGAATGGCTCACATGTTCTGGTAAATTATTTTAAGGCAATTTTGGAAATGTGAGTCTTTGAGTATAATTTGGAAGCAAAGTGTTTTTTTCCCCTTAATAATGTTTACCTTATTTTGACTTTGCAGGAATGTGTAGGTAGTGTACTAAAAGAAATTAATCTTGAACACTGGTATGGTGACACAAAATTTAATGGACAACTGCTTCTTTTTCCTACTCCAAATATCAATATTTTATAAAATCCATTGATTGAATTATCTTTTAAATACACCTTTTTAACATTCTTGATGTTAGGAAAAATATTATGGTGAACTATTTGGTCTTTATTTTTTGTCAGTGTAAATAAATATTATTTTTCATTCACAGAGTGTGTGTGTGTGTGTGTGTGTGTGTGTGTGTGTGTGTGTGTGTGTGTATGTGTGTTTGTGTTGTGGGCATACATGTCTTTTTACTGTGGTTATAAAAGGGAGGTAAAAAAAGTGTATATGTTTTTAAGTAATCTTAAGTGTGTTCCTATTCCAGAATAAATCCCCCCACTTATACAATTATCCTTTGTCCAATGATTGATGCAGAACAGAAATTCCATGCCCTTTAGATCTAGCAAGTATCTTTTACCTTTAGGATTGTCCGAAACTCTTTTTCCAGAAGTTCCTTCAGCTCTTTTTTGCTTAGAGAGTCCGTCTCGTTATCTGTTTTTGAGTATTGGTGGAATAAGTCAATGATGGCAATGATGTTTTCCAAGAGAGTAGACATCTTTTGGGAATGTAAGTGAACCTAGAAAGAATAAATAGAAGTTTACTTTCTTGTGTTTATTTTCTTTATTCTGGGTCATATAAATTATTACAGTGAATTTTCACATGTTTAAATCTTCATGTTCCCCTTTTTAGCTCCTCTTTAAAAATGGAATAGTCATTAAAAACTTCTGTCTCCCATCTCTGTAGTAAAAATCAATGCAGATTTTGACTAAATATTAAAACTGCCAATTTCTTTACATTGAATCCATTCACAGTAAGATTTAGATAGTTTCATAGACCTCATTATGTTCTAGAAAAGACCATCCTATTTGCTGATCTGGCCACTGCACATAGTAAGAGTTTAAAAGACCTGCTTCTTAGAAGCAGGAAGTTTCTCTAATACCAACTTACTAAAAATCAGTTCTCCAAAAACTAATTTGCTAACTGATCAGTGTGGCTGAATGTAAAAGGATTAAAAAAGACACACCATTCAAACACTAGAAGAAAGCTGTTGATATATTAATATTTATAGAGTAGACTTTAAGGCAAAAATCATTAGTATAAGTATATTCTACGACAATAAAAGTCAATTCACCAGAAAAATATAAAAAAATGTAAATTAATGTGTACCTTATAACAATCTCAAAATACATAAAAGAAAAAGTGACAGTTATATGGGGAAATGGGACAAATATGTAATCATAGTGGGTAATACACCTCTCCTAACAACTGATAGACAAGTGGACACAAAATTTTAAGGATATGTAAGACTTCCACAAAACTATGAATAAAAATATTAACCAATATATATTCAACATTGCACCTAACAACTCTGGAATACATGTCCTTTTGAAATGAACATAAAACATTAAAAATTTTACTATATGATGGGTCATAAAATAAGTTTCAACAAATTTTAAAGTATTAAAGTCATTAAGAATTTATTTTCCACCACAGTGGAATGAACCTATAATTCAGTAATAGAAAGATAACTAGAAAAATCTCTAAAAGTATGGAAATTAAGCTATAAGTTTTAAATAACAAATGGGTAATGGAATAAATTATAATGAAAATTAGATAATAATTTGAATTAAAATAAAAATAAGAAATAGCAATTGTTGTGGGATACATTAATTCCATGCCTGAAGAGAAATGTATAGTTTAAGTGCCTGTATTAAAAGCATATATTAAAAAGGCTGTATAACCTAAGGTTACATTTCAAAAAGTTTGAAAAAGAGCAAATTAGGCCCAAAGAAAGCATAATGAAGGAAATAATAAAGGTAAGAACTGATATTAATGAAATAGAAAACAAATTGAAAGAATCAAGAAACCCAATATTTTCAAAAAATCTAATAAAATTTATTAACCCTTAAAGATTAATCAAGGAAAGAAGAGCAAAGGCATAGGTAAGCAATAACTGGAAAGTAAAAGGTGATATTGCAATAAATTTTTCAGACATTAAAAAGATAAGAGCACATTCTGGAAACCTATATAATCAATTTGAAAATTTAAATGAAATGGAAACATTTCTAGAAAAATGCATCTTACCAAAACTGAATCAACAAGAGATAGAAAACCTAAATAGGCCTATATTTGTTAGAGAAATGAAATCTTAAATGTTAGAGAAATGAAATCACACATTTCCAATATGTGTGTGGTGGGAGACTGTAGGTCAGATGGCTTTTCTCCTGAATTTATTTAATGTGTAAGAGAGAATGCAAACATCATACAGCTTGTTCCAGAGAGATGAGAAAAATTCACCATGTTATGAATCCAGCATAACTTCAGTACTGAGAACCTGACAAGGATATTATAAGAAACAAAATTTTCAGGACAATTTCTTTCATAAGTATGGATATAAAAACTCTGAGAGAAAATAATAGTAAACTAAATCCAGTGTCAGTCACACCCAAGTAAATATTATTCCAAAATTCATTTGTTTCATCATTTGAGAACTGATCAATTAGCTACTCTAATACAATAATGGAGAAGAATTGTATGAACATCTTAATGGATGCAAAAACCCCATTTGATAAAATGCAACATTAATTTTGATTTATAATAAAATATATTAATTAAGTCTATGAAGATGTTATAGAACAGTGGAAATTTTCATCATACGTGAAATTCAGCTTTCATCTCTGAGTGTGGGAATGAGACTAATTCACCAGTTATCCTATTCAGCATTGTATTAAAGATCATAACCAGAGCAACAAGTGAAGAAGAAGAATTAGAAACAGAATAATTGTAAGGTAAGTAACAAAACTCTTATTACTTACAGAATGATATGACTTTTGCATGTGGAAAATCCAAAAACAATGTACAGCTAAACTATTAGAACAAATAAAATTAGCAATATTATTGGGATAAGATAGATACACAAAATCAATTGTATTTCTATACAAAAGCAATAATTAGAAAATGAAATAAGAATTGATGCTATTTACAAAAATATGAAAAAATGAAAAATTTCTATGACTAAATCTAATGAAAAACATGAAAGATCTGTACCAGAAAATTATGTTACTGAGATTAAAGAAGATTTAGATAAATAGAAGGTTATGCATTGCTCCTGAGTTGAAAATCTCAATATTGTTAAGATGTCAAATCTCCCCAAGTTCATTTATTCATGCAATAAAATCCTATTCAGGATCCCTGTTATTTTTAAAAATAAAGACTGATAAGGTGATTTCTAAGATTTATATGAAATTATAAGGGCTAAGAGTTAGCCAAGACAACAATCTTAAAGAAGACAAAGTTTGAGGATGTATCAGATGTCAAAGTATATTATAAAGGAAGAGAGCATGGTATTAGTGCAAGGTTAAGCAAATGGATCAATGAAAAAATAAATTAGTTCCCAGGTGGATTTTACATATAAAAGATAAAAGATGATAACATATGAGAATATCTTCAAGACCGTGGGGGTAGAGAAGTACTTCTCAAAAAGAACTCAAAAAGTATTAATCATAAAGAAAAGGATCAATAAAATGGACTTCATTAAAAGTAGGAATGTCTATTCATTCAAAGATGCTATTAAAGGAGAGAAGGGAAAGCCACAGAGTGGGCTAGCTAATAAAGAGCTCTATCCTAAATATAAAAATAATTCCTATATATCAATACAAAAAATACAGACAACCCAATAGAAACATGGGTAGAGATCATAAGACCTTAACAAAAAAGGATATCCAAATGACTAATAAACATACCAAAAGTTCTCAACCTTATTAATCATCAAGGAAATGCAAATTAAAATTACAGTGTGAGACCACAGTATACCCACCAAAATGACTAAAAAAACAGAAGGAAAAAGAAACTTTACAGTCTCAAATATTCATGGGGAGAAACTGGATTTTTCATATACTGTTAGAGGAGCATACACTGGCAGCAGTACTTTGGAAAATTATTTGCCTATATCTAAGACTCAGTAATTAATTCATGGAACATTCCCAACTGAATTATATACACACGTGTAACCAAAAACCATGTACAAAAATGTTCATAGCCCCCTTATTTGTAATACCCCCCCAAATAGAAACAATGCAAGTATCTATCATAGAAAAATGAATAAGTAAGTTGGAGTGTTTTCATATATTATAGTCAGAGCTGGGAGTGATAGATAGCCTGAACAAGGGTGGTAGTGATGGAGAGGGTGACAGATAGATTTGGCATGTCTTGTAGGTAGAGTTAACTGGACCTGGTAATGAATCAATGTGATAGAAGGGAAAGACAGGAATCAAGGATAACTTCTAGAATTTGGCTGGAGCAAAGAGTTAATTCTGTATGCCTGTCATCTCTCACCTAAACTGCAGTCCATGTCCTTGTTCCCACTGTTGCCCTCCTATTATCCTGTTTTCCACATAGCAGCAGCCCCTAACAATCTTTTAAAAACATATATTTAGGTTATCTTACTCTTCCTGCTTAATATTCTCCCATGACTTCTCATGTTCTTAAAATGATGTACAAACTCTACTATGCCCCTCTTTATATGGTTTACCCCATCTAGGTCTCTGATATCACATATATAATTGTTCCTCTGGTGAAATATGCTGTAGGCACATTAGCTTATTTTTGTTCTTTGTAATAAAAGTACTCCTGCTTTAGAATCTTGCCCCTTAACTTGACTGGTTTCTTTTGTCTTTAAGATCTCAGCTCAAAAGATAATTCCCTAGAAAGATCTTTTCTGACCATCCAATGTAAAGTACTCTCCCATTACTTTACTACATTTCTCTTATTTTCTTCATTGTTCTTACCACTATTTGAAACTCTTATTCATTTATTGTTTACTGGATGTCTCCTCATACTAAGAGTAGGAAGTTTCACTGCTGAGTAATCAGTCAAGAGCAGCCCTTGGCAAATAGAAGGTAGTTAATGTATATTTGTTGAATGAATGAATAAAAAGAAAACCCAGCTATATTAAGAAAATACTGAGTAGCCTAATAGAAAGAACATTATGTCCTATTTTCCTTCTATTTGAAATAAACTTATAGTAATGGTGCCACAAAAATAAAGAATCCCAAACATTCAGACATTTTGCCTTTCCACCCTGCTCAACACCAGGTAGGTAAAGTTAGATGTATTCCCTCTTACTTACTTCCTTGACCAGAGGAGCAAGTAGAATGTAGTCTGAAGGAGCTTGCTGGGTGCTGAAGCCTTGGATAATGGCCTTTTTATAGGAGGTCCATCCAGGGAGGAGCCGTCTTCTGGAGGATGGTCTGATTCATTCCTAACCAGATCCACCTGTGTCTCCACCTCTATTTCTCTAGCAGCGTGTTTACTTCCCAGTTTCCTCACGTACTCATCTCTACTTGTTTTACCAAGTTCCAAATTTAGGTTTTTACATAAACCCCACAGGTCAGAGGTTTTACGGCTATCACAGGTTTTTTGTGTGCAGGCCCACACCTTCTACTGCCTTTTCTGTGCCCCCACTTTGATTTGATAGGTGCTTGATGAATATCTATTGGTAAGTACACCTCCTTGTCCTTTCTTTAGAGGGATAGAATATACATTTATAAGAAATTCAAATTCAGTTTATGGTAGGAAACATCACAAGCACCACCTACCTTTTTATGTATGAATTCCATCTCTGGATACTGAGGACTTGACTGTTGATCTTCTGGAAATTATGATAAATGGAGAGAAGTTAGACAAACTTAATTTTGATGTTCCAAAAGATAGCAAGAAAGTGAGTTCTGAGTTAAAAGCAGTGAGTCTTTAGTAACAGTGCCAATAAAAATTAGGACTCCCAAGCATCCAAAACATTTTGCCTTGGAGTGCACATATATCCCGATTTCCACCCTGCTTAACACCATTTTGAGTTTATTAGGAGCTTGCATGAGTTTATGAGGCCAGAATCATTAGCCTGATTTTACCCTGTTTTCAAGCTTATTACATGGGGGTATCAGAAACATGTTCCACTTAATGCTTCCTGTGGGTAAACTGTGTGCTTTCTCATCTATTCTTGTAAATATACAGAAGACTCCTATCCTTGGCCTCTCTCTTGACTTCCAAACTGTATGTCAACAGACTATATCTCCATTTGGATATCCCCTAGTTTCCTCAGTGCATACTGTTAAAAACTGAATGCATTATCATGCCCTGTATCAAAAAGGACTATACTCCAGAAATCCATATACTGGTTAATGATATCTCCATCCACTGAGTGTCCCAAGCTACAAAAAAAGTCATTTTTCATTTCTCCCTTATGCTCATGTTACATTATGTCAGTTCTGTGTAGACTTATAGTCCTTATATGCAGGCCTATTCTCTATCTCTAGTGTTGCAATTTTAGCTCTGGATCTCATCATCTTTCAATTGGGTATTTGTAAAGAAGTATCATAACTAGCCCCTCTACTGTTAGGCTGCCTAATTCATCTTCTAATCTTATCATGTCATTCCCTCCACTGGTTGTTGTTTGCCTATAGAATTCCAAGTTTCTTTACTTGACATATAAGCCTCTTCACAATAGGCATGAATTTGTATCTTTCCAGCTCTCTCTCTTACCACCTGTATTCCATGGGGAAGTTACTCCAAACAACATTCCTTGGATGATCCTTCAGTGGCCCACTACTGTTGCATGCTGTCCTTAACTACCTTAGCTTCTCATCATCCTTCAAGACCCTCCAGAATCATCACCTCCTTTGCAAAGCCTTGCCTGACATTTCCAGATAGATTGCTGTTCCCTCACATACTCTTTATTTATGGTGACATTTAATTTTAATAATTTGTTTATGGGTCTGCACTCCCTACCTCAGTTTTGTTTTCCTTCTCACTCTGGCATTGACTGGTCTGACTTATCTTTTGTGTCCTTGGGCCCTAGAATAGTTCCTGGTACATGATCAAAGAAGAAAGGCAAGAGGGTGGCCAGTCTTGTTTTGTGTCAATGAGATGGAAATATCCCTGAGTTTTAAAAACTTTGATTAATACCTTCATTTTTACCCTATTAGACCATCAGTTATTTCTTCTTGTGAAACATTAGTTGATGTTCACAGAACACAGGTTTTCATTTTTTCCTCTTTTCTTCTTGCATTTGTCTTTTTGTGCTGGTCGTTTTCTGCTTTTGTCTTTATCTCACCATGCTATAATAATAATAGTAATCTGTATTGCATGCTCATTATGTGCCAAGAATGTGCTAAGATTTTGCAAGTATTAGTTCTATTCTTCAGAACAACCCTATGAGGTCATTATTATTGTCACTATTTTTGAGATGAGGGACCTGATAGTGTAGGATGCCCAAGGTTACCCAGCAAGTAATTTACAGAAGTAGGATTCAATTCCAGGTCATTCTGACTCCCAACTCCCATATTATTTCCACTCTACCACATTGCTCTGGGTGTGAACTTTTCTCCTTTTTTATTAGCTTTATTTATATTTTTAGTGTTTTAAACAGTAGTTTCTCTCAGGATGCCCTAAGTCCTTGTGAACTTAGTTATGGAAATTATTGCAGGGGCAGCAGAAAGACTAGAGTGTGGAGTTTGGCTGAGCTGACAAAGGTGGAATCCAGAAAGTAGCAAGGTTGGGACCTGACATTTCAATGGCCCAGGGACCCAAATCTTGCATATTCATAGCAGTATGGAGGGTAGTCTCTAGTAATATGCTGCAGGACTGTTTTCTTGACCATGTTATGGTCATTATATTTTTAATCATAACTTGGATGAAAATGTGGCAGATGGCAGACATTTTTAGGATAACATGATGATCCAAGAAGATTTTAGCATGTCACACCAGTAGCTCGAATCTAATAAAAATAAATCTTAATGAAATAAAAGTGAGATTCTAAATTTGGCTCTAGATTAACTTCACAGAGACAGTTTAGAAAACATGAGTAAAAGAAGGGATATTGTGGCATGGCAGTGTGATTGTGGTAGCCAAAAAGCTAATGGTATTTCAAGGTGCATTTAAAGAAACACATTAACTAGAATAAAAAATGGTGGTGTTCTTCATTGATATTTGTCAGATTATTTCTATAGCTTTTTGTTCATTTCATGACCACTTGTCAGTGGGTATGTGGACAACTTGTTATGTTTTCTGGGTAAAGTAAATAGGATGACTGGCTAATGAGGGAGGTAAAGGGAACTGAATGAGAAGCAGATGAATGGGAGATGAATATCTGTCTTTAATTGTATGAGTGACTTATGTAGAAGAAGGATTATACTTGGGTTGTATAAAACTGTCAGATAAATGAATAGAAACTGTGGGGAAGCATCTTTGGCTTTGTCTAAGGAAGAGCTTTTTAATAGTCAGAATTGTCCAAGCATGAAAAGAATTATCTTTGCTTATAGTGAGTTCCCTATCACTGCCTAGAGAATTTTGAATTGAGTGAGATGTTGGACATCAAATTAGTTTAGCCTCCTCATATTGTGGTTGATAACCAGGCAGTCCATTGTTGCATGGCTGACAAATAAAAGAGTCAGGACCCAAGCCTCCAGCTCAGGACTTTTCACTCTAAATCCTCTTTGCATTGTACAGGTTATGTAAATTACTGGGAGATGAGAATGAGATTGGAATATTTTGGAGAGGTGTTAAGGAAAGGAACATTGGGTTAGATGTCTGATAAATCTCTCATTCAAACTGAGAGCTATGATTCTATGATTCAAGTAACTTTCTTTGCCTGACTTGATTCAGCTCACTCCTGTGGCTGTTTGATCAGTATAGTTTAATAGCTGCAGGGGTAACAGGACTATCAATCCTACCTTATAGTGTGAACAGGAAGATAGCACTAGGATTTCCATACTCCACTTCCTGCCAGCTGATCTCTCTCATATTTTGCTTTTTACTTTTAGAAATCTCAAATAATTTTTTCTCGCTAACCCTTTTAAATTATTGACCATGGAATAGTGAACTCTGAGATGTAGGGCATCTTCTCTATCCTCAGAGGGAACTTACTCTTCATTTTGTTGTTACTAATGAAATAGTGTCAGAGGGATTTTAGGTGTCCACAGTTACATATTGTAGCTATCAGGATTTGTTAAGGGATGAAGAAAACTCCCCCAAAGTTAGGAGTTATTGACAAATCACAAATTACAGGATTTTAATTACAATCATTCAATCAGTAGTCCCTCCCTTTTCCTATCCAGTGGCATTATGTTGCCATATGGCCTCTGGCCTGCTGATGTGGGTCAGGTTGTCACGATTCAAGGGAACAGCCCTTTAAGTTGGGTGACTGAGACTGTAGGAGTGAAGGGGAGTTGGAATTTGTGGTTAAACAATTTCCTATAGGACCTGTAGTCATCTCCTGGGAGGTTCTGTTTTGGGTTCAAATTTTTCCAGGTTGAATATCCCCTTGGATTCCTTGGCATGATTGTGCTGATGCTCCTGCTTAGCCATTCAGTGGTTGAGCAGTATTTGGCAAGTATCTGATCTCTCTACTTGAAGCTTGTATTTTCCAGGACAATGATGAAGGAAATTAATGCTGATCCCAAGGAAAAATTTTAAGTTGCTTCTTTTTTTAGCTTATTCTGTGTGTGTGTGTGTGTGTGTGTGTGTGTGTGTGTATTACAAATCTAGCTACTGCAGGTACAGAAGTCACACACACACACACACACACAGACAAAATGAGAATATGTGTGAGAAAGACAGTCATAGAGGAAACAGTGATCAAAGACAAGTCTTTTGAATGGTGGGGAAATATTATCCAGGAAGTGCTTATATCAATCAGATGTTATTTTTCTAAAAATCATGTTGGTTTATTAAAATCCCTCAAGTATAGCTGCAGAGATGGTCAGAGGCATTCTGGGGTATTAAGGGAGTTGCATTTATCAGTAGCTGTATGATGTGAACATTTTCTCTAACAATTAGAACAGCAAAAATAATACAATAATAGAAAAGTAACCAATCATCCTATGTCATTAAGGAAAAAGCTTTCATGATTTAACTCTTGAGTGGTTATGAACAGAGAGATTATGATATTACAGTGGCCATAGTCACAATGAATAGTATCAGCAGCAAAGGATGGACCAGTCACCATTTCATGTCCCATAGAAACAGTTAAGTTTTGGTTGCAGAATGGTGCAGCATTAGGAAACTAGCCAAGACAGAGATAGTATAGCCATTTGACCAGACTTCACCAGTGTCATTTGTTCAGATAGATTGGGTCTTGAATAGGCCAGTAATTGTAGGAGAATGTGGAAGATCAGGAGTGTTAGAACTTGGAACAAGCTCCTACTTTCCTTTCTTACCTTTATATATAGGGACTTTATAGACAGATTAGAGTGTATTCTGGAGGGAAATGTTCTGCAGGTGTGTAAGGGAAGTTCAGTTTTAGACATAGGACACATAGTATTCAGGGATCATTCATTCATTCAACATTTATCAGCTGACTACTCACCAGTCACCATGCTTGTTACAGGACCATCAATGAAGAAGTCGTACTCCCAGCCCTCAAAGAGATGATAATATAATGAAGAAAGCAGACATTTAAAGAATGTGGCATGTGTTATAGTAAAGGTATTTATAAATTATTATGGAAAGACAAATGAGAAGCAATTCATTCTCTTCTGTTTTTTAATTTTCCTGAACTTTATTGAGGCATAATTAACAAATATATTGTATATATTTAAAATGTATAGTGTGGATCTGATATACTTTTTGGAATGATTACCAGACCAAGGTAATTAACATAAGCATGACCTCACAATAGTTGACTTTTTGTGTGTGTATGGTAAGAATGCTTAAGATCTACTATCAGCAACTTTCATGTCACCATGCTGTATGTTATACCCTCAAAACTTACTATTCTTTATATATATATTTTTTTAATTTTTAAAATTGAAGTGTCATTGATATGCAGTCTTACATTGGTTTCAAATATACATCACAGGGGTTCAACAGTTACCCATATTATTAAATCCTCACCCTCTATAGTATGGTTACTATCTGTCAACATAGAAAGATGTTACAGAATCATTGACTGTATTCTCATATTGAGCTATCCCTGTGACCAGCTTATATTATGACTGAGAATTTCTGTGCCCCTTTATCCCTCTCCCCCTTCCCATCTACTCACCCTAACTCCTCCCCCATTGTAACCACTAGTCACTTCTCAGTGTCTATGAAAACCTACTCTTCTTATAACTGAAAATTTGTAGCCTTTGACCTACATCTCCCTCTACTCCCCAGCTACTTGCAACTACCATTTTATTCTGTTTCTATGAAATTTACCTTTTTTAAAAAAGATCCTGCATATGTGATACCATACAGTATTTGTCTTTCTTTGACTTACTTCACTTAGGTTCATCCAGGGTATTAACAATAGCAGGATTTCCTTCCTTTTTAATGGCTGTGTAATATTCTATCATGTGTGGGGATATATATATATATTCACCCCCCCACCACTTTCTCTTGATCTGTTTAAGGACATTTAGGTTATTTCCATATCTTGACTGTTGTGAATAGTGCTGCCGTGAACACGGGAATGCAGATATCTCTCTGAGATACTGATTTCATTTCCTTCAGATAATATACCCAGGAGTGGGATTGCTGGATCATATGTTAGTTCTATTTTTAATTTTTTGAGGAATTTCCTACTGCTTTCATGATAGCTGCACCAATTTACATTCCTATCAATAGTGTATAAGGTTCCCTTTTCTCTACATCCTTGCCAACATTTTTATTTCTTGTCTTTTTTGTTGTTTTATTTATTTATTTTTATTTTGGTATCATTAATCTACAGTTACATGAGGAACATTATGTTTACTAGACTCCCCCCATCACCAAGTTCCCCCACTCTCTTGTCTTTCTGATAGCAGCCATCCTAACAGATGTGAGGTGGTATCTCTTCAGAGTTTTGATTTGCATCTGATGCTCCCTAATGATTAGTGATGCTGAGTGCCTTTTCATGTACCTGTTGGCTATTTGCATGTTTTTTGGAATAATGTTTATTCAGATCCTTTGCCCAATTTAAAATTGAATTTACCTTTTTTTGCCATTGAATTGTATGAGTTCTTTATGTATTTTATATATTAACTCATCAGATATGGTATACAGCTATTTTCTCCCATTCTGCAGATTGCCTTTTCAGTACATTGATTCTTTCCTTTGCTGTGCAGAAGCTCTTTAGTTTGATGTAGTCCCACTTGTTTCTGCTCATTCTCTTTTAGTGAGATCAAGAGAAGGTGACATCGAGGTGAGCTTTAAAGAATGTACTTACTGGATTATGTAGGAAAGAACAGGAGGAGATGGATCTGAAAGGCCATATGGAGAGGACTCAAAAGCCACATTCTAAGTGATGTGGATGTTACCGAACAACTGAAGAGTTTTGAAGCAGAAAAGTGATGGGATAAGAGTTTTATTAATAAAAATAACTCTACTAAGAATATGGATGGTGAGTTGAATTTGATACAGGCAAGGACGCATGCAGGCAGTATGAAGAAAAGAGGGGAAATAATGAGGTTTCAAACTAAGATATTAGTAGTGAGATTGAAGGGAATAGACATTTCAGAAGTAGAGCTTTAAAATGCATTGGACATGGATGTTGAGTGAAGGTATGGAACAAGAGACAATAGGTTAGAATCTTAGCAAGCAGCTGGGGTAGGTGAACAGGTTGGGGAGGGGCAACCTCAATAAAACAGGGTCTGGCAGTTGGACAGAACTCAATGATGGAGAAGCCAGGAATAGGAGATTTAGACAGGCAGGTAATGGGGAGTTGGTATAATAATCTCAGTTAGTGGGAAGCAATACCCCATGGCTCATCTTTCAGGCCAGGACTTTAATTTCAGAAATAGAGAAGCAGTTGTAACATGAGACATTCGAGGACAAGAAACCAGGCAGAGACCTTGTTGTAACAGAGGGATCAAAGCCAGATTACCAGTACAGGTGACCTGATGCTGATTCCTGGGCTTTGAGGAACTTCCACCCTTAAATTCCTTCTGCTGAAGGTCAGTACTTATTCTGGGGGACAGGAATCTCACTAAACTTCCAGTACCTGAAACCCCCTCTGTCTTCCCTGCACCCACTTATTACCAACTTGGACTTTAGTCCCCCTTTGCAAGTCTCCTGGTTATTCATCCATCATAATTCCCACTTACACCCTGAACATGAGGCAGATGTTTGACTAATCTCCATGATTATTTGTGTAGCCCAGCTCCATACTTTGACAATACCACACCCCTCTTACCCCCATATAGTCTGGGGAGGGCCCAGAATAGCATATGTGATTTATCTGTGGGGCCAGAAGGGTTGCACAGTCTAATAGTCTGGGAACTGATGGTTTCAGAAGGTGAATATCAAAACTACTCGAGTTATGCTGGCATACAGTTTCTCCTTATAGCAAAAGTTAAAAACAGTCATTCAGGACCTAAACTATTATATGTCCAAAAGAATCACAGAGACTCAAAGTGCTTAAAGAGTGACTTTATTAGACTAATGAAGCTCCTTTTGTTAACCTCATGGAGTTTCACATCAACAGTGATCTTGTGGAAGTTGGGGTGGACTCCTGCCCCCAACATTTCTACTTGTTTTATCAGCATTGGTTATATTTTCTCAGTTTTTTTAGGTCATTCATTTCAAGGTATTTTTCTTATTTCAGGATATCCAGACAACTTGGGGCAAAGTCCCCCAGGGCTGGGTCAGACAAATTTTTGTGGTATTGATTATCAAATCAATGTGTTAATCTAGAGCTCAGAATCTTGTCTTTGGCTTTTTTCAAGATGACTTTTCTGCACTTCTGTGGCAGTTCTTATGAAATTGAGGTAGTTATTTTCCCCCAATTTTTAAAATATAATTTTAATCCATATTTCTCAGATTTTTCTTTTAACTCATTCTATAATTTTTCTAACCAGCTCATCAGCTACTCTTACAGTGTCCTCTGGCAACATTTAATATATAGTTATGCTTAAAGCAGTTCACAGAAAATTATTTGCAGTTCTTTTTACAGTATAGATTTAATAATCACAACTAAATTTTTCCCTATGAAATTCATAATTATAAGAGCTTTCTAGGTATGGTACATGAAATGATTGAATTAACATAATACTATGGTCACAATATTAGCACCCTATTTGGTGTCAAGATCACAAAATCCATGGCATAGTGTTGAGAGCACAAACTCTTAAGTCTTACAGACTTGCCTTTGACTATTGGAACTTCCAGTTACCAGCTCTGTAATTTTGAGCCAATTTCTTGACCTTCCTGAGTCTGTTCCCTTATCTTTAAAGTAAGAATAATAATACATGTTTTGCATGGTTGTTGAAGTTATTGAATGAATTATTTCCAATAGTATGGTGCTTTGCCTGACATTAGAGCAAGTGTTCAATAAATGGTAATTATTAGTATTATGTAATTATGAAATCTTATAAAATGTAACCCAATATGAGGCAATATAAACCCAATTACTTTGTTTTAATTTTCATGTGTGTGTGTTTACATCAAGAGAAGAGCAGAAAATGTGTAACCTTCTTTTTCCTTTCTCAAAGACTTTTTCTTTGGCCCTGTCTCCCTGAGATTATGGATGCTATTGAAGGTCCTTTAGGGTGCATTGTGGTCTGCTGGATTCCTTTACTAACTCTAGGGGATTAGGGAGAAGGTTTTCTTCTGTTACAGAAAAAGTAGTTTTAGGGGAATAGTAAATGATAAATGTAAATATTAAAAGACGGTGAAAATTACTGTAAGGTAATTTATTGTTTGCCCCTCTTACATACATTCTCCCTTCTATAACAGCCCTTGATTTTCATGTGGGAAATCACCCACTGTGCATTCTTATCCATGTGGTTGGGGTGAGCTGGCGAGTCTGCTTTGACTCTGAGGGTAAAGAATGTTACTGGGCAGTGGTGGGTGGCATGTAACCTGATGACTAAGGTAGAGTGATCTCAGGATTTCTATGGGAACCACCAGTAAAGAGACATCATTCCATGTTTCCCCACCTCTTACACTTTGAGATTTGAGCCTGCAAGTATGTTGGCTAAGCTTCTGCAGCCATCAACAGTTTGTCTAGAAATGGAGTGAGCAGAGAGGAAAGCAGAGCTGAGAGATTGATTCAGTCAACCCTGATGATACCTTTGAACCTTGTATTGAGTACTGCCTGCAGGATCCATCTGGGGCTTTTCAATTACAAAAAATAGTAAGTTCCCCTTTTCATCTAATGAAGTTTGAATTGAGTTTTTCTGTTACTTCTGTTACTAAATGGAAGTAGAATTAACTGATACAATTGCTATTTGCTTTTTACTGTTCTACACAAACATAAATGTAAAAACATAAACTAAATTATATTTATAATAAATATATATAAAAAAGTGCAAGATAACCAGGGCATATTAAGAAAAGAGTGGTAATAGACAAAGGGGAGGAGAAGGAATAACAAGCCCTCACCCAATTCTTTCATGGCTCCTCTTTCCTTCCAAATCAGAGACAACCAATATCAGATACATTATATATATGTATTTAAGGACAAAGGCCCATTCTTTTTTTCATTTTCTCTATTTCTAGATTCTTTTTATTGAAGTATAATTGATGTATACAACATAGACATTCAACAGTTATATACATTTTTAAATGCTCACCCCAACTAGTGTAGTCACTATCTGTCAACACAGAAGGGATACACTCTTTTGGGAGCAAGAGCAGGAGTTGAAGGATGTTGGAGGCCTGTTTCCAGGAACTTCTGCAGAAAGAGGAATGTGTTTCTGTGATTCCAGCCCTGTTCAACATTGGAAAATACCTGGCAGTCTAAGCATGGTGGTTTGTTCCTCCTCTAGAAAATGATTTCATTTCCCCTGTCTGACTTGCCTTTTGTCTTCTGGAGGCAGAGATCCAGAGTCCATTTGTTCTTAGGTCTTCTATTCTTTCCTATGCCTTTACCTATTCCAAGGATATTTTGTGATCTTATGAAGTTAGCCATTCATAGACTTTTATTCCAAACTTTTTTGCTGAATTGAGACCATAAGCACCCAGACACCAAGGTGTATTTTTTTTAATTCTGGTTTTAGTGATTTGAGTTGATTCACATTCCTCACTTTAAGGCATATTATCCTTATTGGTCTATGCAGATTCCTTCTTGGAATGGTTGATGGATTGATTAACTTTTATTTCCATTATTCACTCCCATTCCTCTGTCCCTCCCCCACCAGAAAATTATTTAATGAGTTTACTGTGTATCTCTTAATTTATATGGTTCTCTAAAATATGCATTGTTATTTTTGTGTGTCTGTAGTTTTATGTACTGTTACATGATAGATTTCATTCTGTTTCTTACTTTTTTTGCAGTTAGCATCTGTCTTGCTCTGTGTGTATCTATGTAGTCCATTGCTCTGTGACTATCCATTGTGCACTTACTCAGTATGCCTAAGGACCCTTAGATTGCTTTCAGTTCCCCAACACTGGAAATGATGCCATGCTGAACATCCTCTGATATGGTCACTACAGGCCTCTGAGAGATGGTTTTGGGGGTCTATAAACACAGAAGTAGAGTTGCTGGGTAGTAGGGTATATATGACTTGATTTGACTAAATAGAGGGATCTTTGGAACAGCTGCATCACTTTATTTTCATTCCAGAAGTAGATGAGATTTCCTAAACTCATTCTTGTCAACACCTAGCATTATTTAGTCTATTTCACTGTTACTTTAATTTGTGTTTCTCTAATTAATAAGTTTAAGTTTCTCTATGGGGTATATTTCTAAACCATTTTGATTACCTATACCAAAAATTGCTTGTTCAAATACTTTTCCCAATTTTATGTTAATTTTTTCAACTTGAAGGAGTTCCAGTTCCTTGTGTTTCCTAGGTATTAGCCCATTGTTGGATTTAGATGTTGCAAATGTCTCCCAATCTGTTATCTGTCTCTTACCTTTGTTCATGATACCTTTTACTGAACAGAAACCTCTAATTATGATGTAATAAAAATAAAAACTTTTTGTGTTATGTGGTGTGCATGTAAAGTTCTTTCTACAGTGTCCTTTCTTGCCCTGAGATTACAAATTTTCCTGTATTTTCTTTAATTTACTTTATTGTTTCAGGTTTCACATTAATCTTTATTGCAATTAGAGTCTACCTTTGATATAATTTTAGGTCCAATAAAAGATTCAATTTTATTTTAATCTGTAACATGAGCTAGGATTGCAACTCCATCTATTAAATCCTTTGTCCTTTTCCTATTGATACGTGGTAACTACTTTATTGTATATTAAATTTCCAGTAAACGTGGGTATATTTCTAAGCTCTCCATTATATTTCACTGATCTATTTGTTGTTGCTCTTTTATTATTATGATAGTGTAGTATCTTTTAATGCCTAGTAGGACAAATTCCTCCTCTGCTCTTTTGAAATGTTGACTTACCTATTTATTAATCTTTATTCTTCCATAAACATTTTAGATTGTTTATCACCTTTCTCAAAAAATTAAACAAAAATATTTTAAAGTATTTGTGATTATATTGAATTTATAGATTAATTTGGGATGAACTGATCTATAATATGAAGTCACCCCAACTGAGAGATTGAATGTCTCTGCAGTTATTCAGGTGACTTCCTATGTTCTTTATTGGATTTAAAAATTTTCTCCATGAAGGTATTATGTATTGCCATTAATTCTAGTTGCTTTATATTTGGTTGATTTAGGCCATTTACATTTTTGAAATTATGGTAATATTAAGATTTATTGCTGCCATTTTATTCCATACTCTCCCTTTACTGTAGGGTTTATTTTTTTTTTTTAGGATAAAATGAATGGTTGCCCTTTTCTATTAACAGATGTAAACTTAGATTAGATGCATAAATAACCCATATTTAGCTATATCTTGCTTATTAGAAATATACCTAAGACAAAATTGAAAAAAAAAAATGAAAAGAGAGGGATGGAAAAGGTATGCCAGATAAACACTTAATAAAATTACTGTCAGATAAAATTAAGTCAAAGGTGAAACATATTGGTAATTACAGATATAGCATATTGATAAAAGGAAGATTCACAAAGAAACATCTGTGAAGAACTTTTAGTACCTTAATACTTTGTTTTTAGGTATATCAAATAAGAATTAATAGAAATAAAGAAAAAATGGACAAATGTACAATTATAGTAGGTGAACTTCACACTTGTTCGAAGTCAAAATGAAGTGAAAGAAGACTTGAATAATACAGTCAAGAATATATGTATATATAAATATATTAGTATATATATATTTGTATAAAACTCAGCTTTCAATAGAGACTACACACTCTTTGCAATAACACATGCAAAGTTAATAAAAGGTAACCATATTTTATGATACAAAGTAAGTGTTAACAAAGTACAAAAATTGGATCTCAGACATATGCCATAGTAACTGACTACAATGAAAGAGAATGGGAATCAATGATATAGGATAAATTAAAAAATCCAAATAATACTTATATCTGGAAATGTTAAAATCACACATACAGAAAACAATGTATTTCTAGGTAATTCTTGAGACAAAGAAGAAATAAAAATGGAGATTACAAAAATATTTGGAATAGAATGACAACTAAAGCAGTATATTTAAAATTTATGACATGTAGATAAAGCACTCAGAGGAAAATTTATAAGCTTAAATACATTTATTATTCCCAAAGAAAAATGTAAAAATATAAACTAAGCTTTCATGTAGACAAAGAATAGCAAAACAGATTCAGAAGAAATAGAATGAGGAAAATAATGATGAAAGCAGAAGTCGATAGAGAAAAATTACATTTCTCTCACAAACTATGAGCATTCTTTTGAAAGAATAACAACATAAATAGAAAAAGACTTAAAAGTTACTTTAAAGAACAGTAAAAAGATCTAATAGGAATAACTAAAGGTAAAATAATGATTTTAAAATAAGAGTATTATGAGCAAGTAAATACTAATAAAGATGAAAACAACATAAAACAGATACTTTTCTAAGAAAATGTAAAGCACCAAATTAGCTCAAGAAATCTGTTTCTGATTCTTTCTGACAATTTAAACCATGAAAGACCATTTCAAACTCTTCAAAGGCAGGAGGCCCAGTACTTTTTAAATTAGATCTGCTAAACCTTTAAGGAATCCACATTTTATATGAACTATACCAGTGCCCAGAGAATAATGAAATATTCCCAACCAACTTTATGTTTATGTATAATTATAAATATATTACGTATATATAATTTATATAGTATAAACCTTGATATAATTAGATCATAAAAGCCCAAGAAAAGAAAACTGTAGGTCAATCTCATTTATGAACACGGGTTCAAATACCCTACTAAATATTGGTATATCAAATCTAGGAGAGTATCAGACATGCTTCACAAAGATCAGATCAAGTTTACCATGAAATTGCAAGATCAGTTCAACCTTTAAAAGTCAATTAATATAGACAGGCACTCAAGATGGCGGCATGAGGAGGGTGGTGGAAATCTCCTACAAAAACCATATATATATATATATATATATATATATATATATCTTTTGTTAAATTTTATTTTGGTATCATTAATGTACAATTACAAAAACAACATCATGGTTACTAGACTCCCCCTATTATCAAGTCCCCATGACATACCCTATTACAGTCACTGTCCATCAGCATAGTAAGATGCTACACAGTCACTATTTGTCTTCTCTGTGTTATACTGCCTTCCCTGTGTCCCCCCGTACTACATTATGTGTGCTAATCATAATGTCCCCTTTTCACCCTTATCCCTCCCTTCCCATCCATCTTCCCTAGTCCCTTTCCCTTTGGTAACTGTTAGTACATTCTAGGGTTCTGTGAGTCTGCTGCTGTTTTGTTCATTCAGTTTTTTTCTTTGTTCTTATACTCCACAGATGAGTGAAATCATTTGATACTTGTCTTTCTCCACCTGCCCTATTTCAGTGAGCATAATACCCTCTAGCTCCATCCATGTTGTTGCAAATGGTAGGATTTGTTTTCTTCTTATGGCTGAATAATATTCCATTGTGTATATGTACCACTTCTTCTTTATCCATTCATCTACTGATGGACACTTAGGTTGCTTCCATTTCTTGGCTATTGTAAATAGTGCTGCAAAAAACATAGGGGTTCGTATGCCTTTTTCAAACTGGGCTGCTGCATTCTTAGGGTAAATTCCTAGGACTGGAATTCCTGGGTCAAATGGTATTTCTATTTTGAGTTTTTGAGGAACCTCCACACTGCTTTCCACAATGGTTGAACTAGTTTACATTCCCACCAGCAGTGTAAGAGGGTTCCCCTTTCTCCACATCCACATCCTCATCAACATTTGTTGTTGTTTGTCTTTTGGATGGTGGTAATCCTAACTGGTGTGAGGTGATATCATTGTGGTTTAAATTTGCATTTCTCTGATGATTAGGGATGTGGAGCATCATTTCATGTGCCTGTTGGCCATCTGAATTTCTTCTTTGGAGAAGTCTCTGTTCAGCCACTCTGCCCATTTTTTAATTGGCTTAATTGCTTTTTGTTTATTGAGGTGTGTGAACTATTTATATATTTTGGATGTCAACCCCTTATTGGATATGTCATTTACAAATATATTCTCCCATACCATAGGATGTATTTTTCTTCTACTGATGGTGTCCTTGTTGTACAGAAGCTTTTTAGTTTGATATAGTCCCACTTGTTCATTTTTGCTCTTGTTTCCCGTATCTGGGGAGATATGTTCATGAAGAAATTGCTCATGTTTATGTACAAGAGATTTTTGCCTATGTTTTCTTCTCAGAGTTTTATGGTTTCATGACTCTCATTCAGGTCTTTGATCCATTTAGAGTTTACTTTTGTGTATGGGGTTAGACAATAATCCAGTTTCATTCTCTTACATGTAGCTGTTCAATTTTGTGAACACCAGCTGTTGAAGAGGCTATCATTTCCCCATTGTATATCCATGGCTTCTTTATCATATATTAATTGACCATATATGCTTGGGTTTATATCGGGGTTCTCTAGTCTATTTGAAAGAATGATAACTAAAGCAATATATTTAAACTCCATGAGATGTAGATAAAGCAATAGGTCTGTTCTTGTGCCAGTACCAAATTGTCTTGATTACTGTGGCATTGTAGTAGAGCTTGAAGTCAGAGAGTGTAATTTCCCCCACTTTATTCTTCCTTCACAGGATTGCTTTGGCTACTCTAGGTCTTTTGTGGTTCCATATGAATTTTAGAATGATTTGCTCTAGTTCGTTGAAGAATGCTGTTGGTATTGTGATAAGGATTGCATTGAATCTGTAGATTGCTTTAGGCAGGATGGCCATTTTGACAATATTAATTCTTCCTAGCCAAGAGCATGGAAGGATTTTCCATTTATTCATATCTTCATTAATTTCTGTCATGAGTGTCTTGCAGTTTTCAGAGTATACATCTTTCACTTCCTTGGTTAGGTTTATTCCTAGATATTTTATTCTTTTTGATGCAATTTTGAATGGAATTGTTTCCTCATTTCTCTTTCTGCTAGTTCATCATTAGTGTATAGGAATGCAACAGATTTCTGTGTATTAGTCTTGTATCCCAAACTTTGCTGAATTCAGATATTAGATCTAGTAGTTTTGGAGTGGATACTTTAGGGTTTTTATGTACAATATCATGTCATCTTCAAACAGGGAAAATTTGACTTCTTCCTTGCCAATCTGGATGCTTTTATTTCTTTGTGTTGTCTGATTCCCATGGCTAGGACCTCCAAAACTAGTGGGCATCCATCCTTGTCTTGTTCCCGATCTTAAGGGAAAAGCTTTCAGCTTCTCACTGTTAAGTATAATGTTGGCTGTGGGTTTGTCATATATGGCCTTTTTTATGTTGAGGTACTTGCCCTCTATACCCATTTTGTTGAGAGTTTTTTCATGAATGGATGTTGAATTTTGTCAAATGCTTTTTCAGCATCTATGGAGATGATTATGTGGTTTTTTCTTTTGTAGATAATTATTTTTTATTGAAGGGTAGTTGACACACAGTATTACATTACATTAGTTTCAGGTGTACAACACAGTGATTCAACATTTATATACATGATAATTCTAGGCACCAGCTATCACCATACCAAGTTGTTACAATATTTTGACTATATTCCTTATGCTATACATTACATCCCGGTTACTTATTTATTTTACAATTGGAAGTGTGTACTTTTTTTTTGTGTGAGGGCATCTCTCATATTTATTGATCAAATGGTTGTTAACAACAACAAAATTCTGTATAGGGGAGTCAATGCTCAATGCACAATCATTACTCCACCCCAAGCCTAATTTTCGTCAGTCTCCAATCTTCTGAAGCATAACAAACAAGTTCTTACATGGAGAACAAATTCTTACATAGTGAATAAGTTACATGGTGAACAGTACAAGGGCAGTCATCACAGAAACTTTCAGTTTTGCTCATGCATTATGAACTATAAACAGTTCAAATATGAATACTCATTTGATTTTTATACTAGATTTATATGTGGATACATTTCTCCCTTTATTATTGTTATTTTTAATAAAATGCTGAAGTGGTAGGTAGATACAAGATAAAGGTAGAAAACATAGTTTAGTGTTGTAAGAGAGCAAATGTAGATGATCAGGTGTGTGCCTGTAGACTATGTGTTAATCCAAGCTAGACAAGGGCAATAAAACATCCACGTATGCAGAAGATTTCTCTCAGAACAGGGGGGTGAGGTTCTAAGCCTCACCTCTGTTGATCCCCAATTTCTCACCTGATGACCCCCCTGCAACTGTGCCTGTCTTAGGTTGTTCCTCCCTTGAGGAATCTTACCTGTCTCTGGCTAAGCAGTCATCTTCCAGGGCCACACAGGGAAATGTAAAGTTGATAAGTGAGAGAGAAGCCTTATTGTTTGAAATGGTTAGCTTTTTACTTCTTTGCATATTTATGCCGTGTAGCTTCTATGCCCAGCATTTGTCTTGAGGTATCTTTACCACTTGGAAGAATTATGATACTCAGTAAATTTGATATGAGGCAGGATTTCTATTTAAGGGTTGTAATTAGGAAGGAGAAGAAAAGCTATAGAAGTAGCAGGCTGAAGAAAACATGGGAAGATTGATTATTTCTTTGACAAATCTTCTTGTAGAGTAACTTCAGCATGTATAGGTTTTAAACTACTACTTAAATTGCACACACACATTAACATAATAGGGGTATAGTTACATAACCAAAGCATACCTGTAATTACCAGCCATCTGCAGTGAAACCAAGAAAACCAGTTAGGCACCTTAGGCATTTGTGAAAACTTATCTATGATATGGTGGATATTGTCCAACTGAACTTGAACAGTCTGAGAAAAATCAGACAAATTAAAACAACCCATTTCTGGGGACTGTTCACATCCCATATGTTCTTTTAACAGTAAATAGTCTGTAGTTGTAAGATTTTGGAGTGCTACAATTTGCACTTCTCCTAATTCTTGGTTGAGTTCCAACAGTATAGATCCAGTCAAATTTGTTGTTTTACTGTATGCACAGGCCAGCTTAGATATTTCCTTCTTCATTCCCATGACAAGTCCAGGAACCAGTGGGGTGAGTGCATCTACAGCTGTAGCAGTGCGTGGATCTTTGTTGGGGTTTTTGATGATCATCTTCTGGCATGAGTCTTCCAGAGAGTACTGATGTTGGAAGTTCTTTTTCATATCGTATCTTAGTTCATTTTAAGGGTAGCCCAATTAGGCTTTGATCCTCTGTATAAACACAAACAGACCCTTTGCCTACACTTTTATATGCCCTTTATACCCTTGTGTAGAACTCATTGGAGGTTATAACCCACACAGGAACTGCTTTTTTTTTTTTTGGTATCACTAATCTACACTTACATGACGAATATTATGTTTACTAGGCTCTCCTCTATACCAGGTCCCCCCATCAACCCCTTTACAGTCACTGTCCATCAGCATAGCAAAATGTTGTAGAATCACTACTTGCCTTCTCTGTGTTGTACAGCCCTCCCCTTTCTCCCACCCCCTCATGCATGCTAATCTTAATACCCCCCTACTTGTCCCCCCCTTATCCCTCCCTACCCACCCATCCTCCCCAGTCCCTTTCCCTTTGGTACCTGTTAGTCCATTCTTGAGTTCTGTGATTCGGCTGCTGTTTTGTTCCTTCAGTTTTTCCTTTGTTCTTATATTCCACAGATGAGTGAAATCATTTGGTATTTCTCTTTCTCTGCTTGGCTTGTTTCACTGAGCATAATACCCTCTAGCTCCATCCATGTTGCTGCAAATGGTAGGATTTGCCCTTTTCTTATGGCTGAGTAGTATTCCATTGTGTATATGTACCACATCTTCTTTATCCATTCATCTATCGATGGACATTTAGGTTGCTTCCAATTCTTGGCTATTGTAAATAGTGCTACGATAAACATAGGGGTGCACTGATCTTTCTCATACTTGATTGCTGCATTCTTAGGGTAAATTCCTAGGAGTGCAATTCCTGGGTCAAATGGTATGTCTGTTTTGAGCATTTTGATGTACCTCCATACTGCTTTCCACAATGGTTGAACTAACTTACATTCCCACCAGCAGTGTAGGAGGGTTCCCCTTTCTCCACAGCCTCGTCAACATTTGTTGTTCTCTGTCTTTTGGATGGCAGCCATCCTTACTGGTGTGAGGTGATACCTCATTGGAGATTTAATTTGCATTTCTCTGATAACTAGCGATGTGGAGCATCTTTTCATGTGTCTGTTGGCCATCTGTATTTCTTCTTTGGAAAACTGTCTGTTCAGTTCCTCTGCCCATTTTTTAGTTGGGTTATTTGTCTTTTGTTTGTTGAGGTGTGTGAGCTCTTTATATATTCTGGACGTCAAGCTTTTATCGGATATGTCATTTTCAAATATATTCTCCCATACTGTAGGGTTCCTTTTTGTTCTATTGATGGTGTCTTTTACTGTACAGAAGCTTTTCAGGTTGATATAGTCCCACTTGTTCATTGCTGCTTTTGTTTCCCTTGCCCGGGGAGATATGTTCATGAAGAACTTACTCATGTTTATGTCCAAGAGATTTTTGCCTGTGTTTTCTTCTAAGAGTTTTATGATTTCATGACTTACATTCAGGTCTTTGATCCATCTCAAATTTACTTTTGTGTATGAGGTTAGAGGTATGATCCAGTTTCATTCTCTTACATGTAGCTGTCCAATTTTGCCATCACCAGCTGTTGAAGAGGCTGTCATTTCCCCATTGTATGTCCAGGAATCCTTTATCATATATTAACTGACCACGTATGTTTTGGTTAATATCTGGACTCTCTATTCTGTTCCACTGGTCTGCAGCTTTGTTCTTGTGCCAGTATCAATTTGTCTTGATTACTGTGGTTTTGTAGTACAGCCTGAAGTTGGGAAGCATGAAGGAGTTTCCATTTCTTAGTGTCCTCTTTAATTTCTCTTAAGTGTGTCTTGTAGTTTTCAGGGTATATAAGTCTTTCACTTCCTTGGCTAGGTTTATTCCTAGGTATTTGAATCTTTTTGATGCAGTTGTGAATGGAATTGTTTTCCTGATTTCTTTTTCTGTCAATTCATCATTAGTGTATAGGGAAGCAACAGATTTCTGTGTATTAATTTTGTATCCTGAAACTTTGCTGAATTCAGATATTAGTTGTAGTAGTTTTGGAGTGGAATTTTTAGGGTTTTTTATGTACAATTTCATGTCATCTGGAAATTGTGACAGTTTGACTTCCTCTTTACCAATCTGGATGCCTTGTATTTCTTTATTTTGTCTGATTGCCATGGCTCAGACCTCAAGTACTATATTGAATAAGAGTGGGGAGAGTGGGCATCCCTTTCTTTTTCCTGATCTTAGAGGAAAAGGTTTCAGCTTCTCAGTGTTAAATATGATGTTGGTTGTGGGTTTGTCATATGTGGCCTTTATTATGTTGAGGTACTTCCCCTGTATTCCAAATTTGTTGAGAGATTTATCATGAATGGATGTTGAATTTTGTCGAATGCTTTTTCAGCATTTATGGAAATGATCGTGTGGTTTCTGTCCTTTTTGTTGATGTGGTGGATGATGTTGATTGTTTTTTGCATGTTGTACCATCCTTGCAACCCTGTGATGAGTCCCACTTGGTCATGATGTATGATCTTCTTGATGTATTTTTTAATTCGTTTTGCTAATATTTTGTTGAGTATTTTCACATCTATGTTCATCAGGGATATTGGTCTGTAATTTTCTTTTTTCATGGGATCTTTGCCTGGTTTTGATATTAGCATGATGCTGGCTTAATAGAATGAGTTTGGAAATATTCCCTCCTCTTCTATTTTTTGGAAAACTTTAAGGAGAATGGGTATTATGTCTTCTCTATATGTCTGATAAAATTCAGCAGTGAATCCTTCTGGCCCAGGGGTTTTGTTCTTGGGTAATTTTTGATTCCTGATTCAATTTCTTTGCTGGTAATTCGTCTGTTTAGATTTTCTGTTTCTTCCTTGGTCAGTCTTGGATGGTTGTATTTTTCTAGGAAGTTGTCGATTTCTTCTAGGTTTTGCAGCTTGTTAGTGTATAGATTTTCATAGTATTCTCTTATAATTTTTTGTATTTCTGCAGGCTCCATCATGATATTTCCTGTCTCATTTCTGATTCTGTTGATGTGTGTAGATTCTCTTTTTGTCTTAGTAAGTCTGTCTAGGGGCTTATCTATTTTGCTTATTTTCATTGACTTTTTCTATTGTTTTATTCTTCTCAATTTTATTTAATTCTTCTCTGATCTTTATTATGCCCCTCCTGCTGACTTTGGGCCTCTTTTGTTCTTTTCCCAGTTTCAATAATGTTGACTTTAGACTATTCATTCATGATTGTTCTTCCTTCTTTAGATAGGCCTGGATTGCTATATACTTTCCTCTTAGAAATGCCTTCACTGCATCCCAAAGAAATTGGAGCTTTATGCTGTCGGTATCATTTGTCTCCATATATTGCTTGATCTCTGTTTTAATTTGGTCATTGATCCATTGATTATTTAGGAGCATGTTCTTAAGCCTCCATGTTTTTGTTAGCCTTTTTGCTATCTTTGTACAATTTATTTCTAGTTTTATGCCTTTGTGGTCTGAGAATTTGGTTGGTATAATTTCAATCTTTTTGAAATTTACTGTGGCTCTTTTTGTGTCCTAGTATGTGGTCTATTCTGGAGAATGTTCCATGTGCACTTGAGAAGAATGTGTGTCCTGCTGCTTTTGGGTGTAGATTCTGTAGATGTCTGTTAAGTCCATCTGTTCTAGTGTGTTGTTCAGTGTCTGTGTGTCCTTACTTATTTTCTGTCTAGTGGATCTGTCCTTTGGAGTGAGTGGTGTGTTGAAGATTCCTAAAATGAATGTATTCCATTCTATTCCTCCTTTAATTCTGTTAGTATTTGTTTTACATATGTTGGTGCTCCTGTATTGGGTGCATATATATTATAATGGTTATATCCTCTTGTTGGACTGACCCTTTTATCATGATGTAATGTCCTTCTTTATCTCTTGTTACTTTCTTTGTTTTTTGAAGTCTATTTTGTCTTATACCAGTGCTGCTACACCTGCTTTTTTCTCCCTCTTGTTTGCATGAAATATTTTTTCCATTCCTTTACTTTTCATCTGTGTGTGTCTTTGGGTTTGAGATGAGTCTCTTGTAAGCAGCATATAGATGGGTCTTGCTTTTTTATCCATTCTGTTACTCTGTGTCTTTTGATTGGTACATTCAATCCATTTACATTCAGGGTGATTATTGAAAGATATGTACTTATTGCCATTGCAGGCTTTAGATTTGTGGTTACCAAAGGTTCAAGGTTAGCTGTTTTACTATCTACCTGTCTATGTTAACTTGCTTATTAAGCTATTATAAGCACAATCTGATTATTCTTTATTTCTCTCCCTCCTTATTCCTCCTCTTCCATTCTTTATATGTTAGGTGTTTTATTCTGTGTTCTTTTGTGTTTCCTTTCACTGCTTTTGTGAGTAGTTGATTTTATTTTTTGCCTTTATTTAGTATTTGGTTGGTCTGCTTTCTTTGGTGTGATTTTATTTTCTCTGGTGACTATTTAGCCTTAGGAGTGCTCTCATCTACAGCTGTCCCTCTAGAATATCCTGTAGAGGTGGTTTGTGGGAGGCAAATTCCCTCAAATTTTGCTTGTCTGGGAATTTTTAAATCCCTCCTTCATATTTAAATGATATTCGTGCTGGATACAGTATTCTTGGTTCAAATCCCTTCTGTTTCATTGCATTAAATATATCATGCCACTCCCTTCTGGCCTGTAAGGTTTCTATTGAGAAGTCTGATGATAGCCTAATGGGTTTTCCTTTGTAGGTGACCTTTTTTCTCTGACTGCCCTTAATACTCTGTCCTTGTCTTTGATCTTTGCCATTTTAAGTATTATATGTCTTGGTGTTGTCCTCCTTGGGTTCCTTGTGTTGGGAGTTCTGTGGTCCTCTGTGGTCTGAGAGACTATTTCTTCCCCCAGTTTCGGGAAGTTTTCAGTGATTATGTCTTCAAAGACACTTTCTACCCTTTTTTCTCTGTCTACTTCTTCTGGTGCCCCTATAATGTGAATATTATTCCGTTTGGATTGGTCACACAGTTCTCTTAATATTCTCTAATTCCCTGAGATCTTTTTATCTCTGTCTGCCTCACCTCTGCATTCCTGTTCTCTGATTTCTGTTACACTAATCGTCTCTTGAACTTCATCCAGTCTGCTCTTAAGTCCTTCCAGAGATTGTTTTATTTCTGTATTCTCCCTCCCAACTTTATCCTTTAACTCTTGCATATTTCTCTGCAGATCCATCAGCATGATTATGACCTTTATTTTGAATTCTTTTTGGGGGAGATTGGTTTAGTCTGTCTCCCCAGGCCCTCTCTTGTGGGTTGTCTGGGTAATTCTGGACAGGACCAAATTCTGCCTTTGTATGGTGATAGGGGTATTCATAGGGCAGTAGCACATGTGTCAGCTGGGAGAGCAAAGTCCTTTCCTACTTGCTAGTTGCTTTGCCCTTCTCCAATGCCTGTGTCAGTTACCCACACTTCTGTAGCATCCTCTGGGTTAATCCCCTAAGCTGCTGTGGGCAGGGTCTCCGTTAGTGTAGTGCAGAGCTCTGTGGGGCATGGCAGACACCCCAAGTGTGCTCTCCTGTGAGTGTGGCTCCCCCACCAGGCAGCTGCATGCTGGCAGTGGCCTTTGGGTCTGGCTTGGGTGGCTGTGTGCTGGGAGGAGATTCTTGGCAGCTGCTCGGGGCGTGGCTGCTCCTGGGCTTCTCTGCTGCTGCTGCTGTGGGCTCACGTGGGCTGCTCAGTTGCTGCCACTGCAGGCCCACACAGTCTGCTCTTCGGTTTCTTGGCTGCTGCTGCCACCACCTCACATGGGCCACTCCGAGGCCACTCGTTCTCTGCCACTGCCAGCTCACATGGGCCACTCCTTGGCTGCTCAGATGCTGTTGGCATGCGCGGGCCTATCCTGGGACCCTCTGGTGCTGCCACCGCTATTGCCATGAGGCACTTCCACCCAGGGGTTTAGGTCACCTAGAGTTCCCCAGGATTCCCACCTGCTGCGCTGAGTGTGCCAGGAATATTCTGTCCAGGTGTGAGGTCCCTGTCCCTTTAAGACTTTCAGAAAGCACTTGCTTTTCTTTTGTCCCAGGAAAGCTGTTTGCGGGGATCTGTTCACAGGTTTTGCTTTTCTGTTTCTCTAATATCCAGCTCACCATGCACTGTGTGTCTGTGCTCCCCATGCGGATTACTAGAGGTGGTTGTTTAGCAGTCTGGGCTCCCTCTCCCTCCCTGCTCCATCTCCTTTTATCCTGCCAGGGAGCTGGGTTGGGGGGGCACTTGGGTCTTACCCCCTTTGTGTGATGTTGAGTTCTTGCAGATGTAAATGTAGCCTGGCTGTTGTACTGTATCCACTGGTCTCTCTTTTAGGAATAGTTGTATCTGTTGTATTTTCAAAAATATATGTTTTTGGTGGGAGATTTCCACTGATCTACTCACGCTGACATTTGGGCTCCTCCCACTATTATCTTTTATCTGTGAAATACACGTCTCTCTGTTTTATGTGTGAAATCTCAACAAAACAAAAGAAAACAAAAACAAGAAATCCTGCAAACTCATAGATAACAGAGAACAGATTGGTGGGATTGGGAGAAATGGGTTAAGGACTTTAAAAGAAGAGATAAAAATGTGTTCATCTGTGGTCAAGCTCTGTGAGTAGTAACTGTTCAGGATTCCTGTATGTTTGGGATGACATGGTTTGCTTATTTATACCTAAGAATTGTTTGTAATTGCAAAAAAAAAAGAGAGAGAGGGGAAGAGAGGGAAGGAAGGAAAGAAAATCCAACAAGGCAATAAAATTTAGAAAAAAACACTGGTATTCAGAAAAATGTGAATTAAAATAATGATGATAGATGTTATTATTTACCCATAGGATTAGCAAAACTTCTAAAGTTGGTAATATGAACTTTTGGCCGAGTGTTGGGAAAGGGAACTTCTGTATACCTCTGATGGGTGTGTAAATTGATAGTTACCTTAGATGACAATTTGGCAATATCTATTAAATTTAAGATTGTACACACCCTATGTGCCAATAACTCCATTTCTAGATCTCCACCCTACAGAAATACTTACATGCATGAACAAGGAGACATGGGCAAGATATTCATTGCAGCATTCTTTGTAATACTGAAAAACTGAAAACAGCCTAAATGCCCAACAATAGATAAATGGCTGAATAAAGTTTGGTATATCCATATCACACAATTCTGTGTAGCAATTTAAAAAATGAATTAGATTTATATAAATCAACATATCCAAACATTCAGAGAAAAATGTATAATTCATGTAATGCAGAACAATAAGTACAATATGACATTTTACATAAAAATGTGCACTAAACATTAAATATGTTCTCTGTGTACCTGTTTGTATGTAAATTATCTTTAAGATATCTGGAAAGAATCAAGCTCACCTTCCCAGTGATTATTTTTGGGAAAGAGAGAAAAGGGATTGAATTTGTGATGAAGCTCAAAAGATACTGTAGCTTAATCTATGATTGTTCACATTTTTAAAAGGAAAAATGTACTCATTTATTATTTAATAATTAAAATTACCTTTCAAAGCACTTTCTATTACTCTGTGGTATGTTGTTGAAAGTGCACTGTATGATCTAAAATCATGTGTAATTTGTATGCATATGTTTAATAGAGTTAAGGATAATTTTGGTATGAATTTTACTTATAGTTAGTAAGTTGAATTACTGTACTGCCAGGCTTACATGTTTATGTAACATGCCAGTAAAAAAAAATAAGAAACAACGGTGAGACTACTTAAAAAGCTGGGCTCTCATGATGAGTTCTCTTTTAACTTCAGTGTACCCTTAACACAAATCTATTTCCCTTTGGTTCTCTTTCCAAAAGACAACAGAATATGGTAGAAAAAACACTGCACTGAGATATGGTCTGCAGCTTTGCTCTGATTGAACAGCTAATATTTTTAGTTGTGAGATTGGGATTCACGTTCCTCAAGTGAAAAATAAAGGGATAATCATCAAAGGTTAGGTAGTCCTAGCCTGGCAATATCTATGACTGGACTTCAGAGGGCCTGTGAAATCCCTGAAATTATGAAAAAATTTGAATATAGGTAAGTAGGTATGTGTTTGGTTTTTTTTTTTGATGGGGAAGGCATATGGGAGAGAGATGCTTAAATGGTTCTGAAATGAAAACAATAATAAAAGGTTTTGAGCCATTGACATAGATAATCTTCAGTGTCCTTTTGAGCTGTGAAATTCTGTTAAAGGTAATCATTGAAACTCTATAACATCCTTTCGTTTTTTTTCTCTCCACACGTCAAATTCTTAAACACAAAGACAAAAACAATTAACAAATTTCATCTGCTATAAAAGATAATAATACCTAATTCTCAAAGTTAATATGATTCTTAAATGGAATAATCCATGTAAAGCCCTTTACTGCTATCTGCACACAGTAACTCCACAACAGATGATTTTGCAAAGAGTGTAGTGAAATTTATTAGTGTTACGAAAGCAACTTTGACTGTCTATGCCAATAAATAGGTTAAGCCTGTGAATATTTACCTCCTTGGAGAACTGTGATCAACTTTGAAATGGTGATCAGGGCTGGGAAAGCTCTGAAAGTTGAACTCTGATATTAAGAAAATGAGTTGAAACCCAATAAAATGAGAGTTTTAGCTCTCTCCCAGAACTTGGAAAATGATAGGTATTCAACCAATGCTGGTTTTCCCCCAAATCTGATGTCATATTCCAAAGTTTCTTCTTTTTTTTTACTAGAGATTTCAAGGCCTAGAAGGCTTATTAAAAACCTAACAACAGAGAATAGAGTTATACTTTTTCAAGGGCTTACTAAAATTTCCTATGATAGTGGTTCTCAAAATGCAGTCTTGGGGTAGGTGTGAAGTCAGAGAATTATTTCATAATACAAAGACATTATTTGCTTTTTAATTCTCATTAATTTTTTAATTAATGTTTTAATTCTCACAAATGTATAGTAGAGTTTTCCAGATGTGTGATAACACAGCAGATTGAAGACAGAATTGTATACAGGAACTCAGCTGTCTTCTATTAAGCCAGTCATCAGTGAGATTTGCAGAAATTAAAACAATGCCACTCATCTTATTTTTTTTTTAGAAAAAGTTCTTTTTCAGAAAATATGTCATATTGACATGTGATGGACTTATTATTCTTATATGAATTTTTTTTTAATTACCAGTTTAAATTTCTTATATGGAAAATACAGATTGACACAATCCACATAAAGAAAGCTCTTTGGGTTAAAGGGGAAAAGACCTGAAACAGAAAAGTCTGAGAATCACTTATAGAAATAATTGTTCATTAAATGGATTTAAAAAGTCACTTGTAAAATAGATATGGAGAAAGTTATGGTTTACCTTCATCCTAAGCATAGTCATTATGCTGAATTGCTAGTTGTAAGTACTATGAAGAACCTTTAATTTTTTTTCACTCAGTAAGTAAAGTATATTTTCTTACAACCATATTCTCCAACAAGGAGGCTGAGAAAAGCCAAATCTATATCAGAGAACTGACCCTATAGGCTAGAAATGCTGATGAAAGCTTGGAGACCTGCTATACAAAATAGGCCTATTTGAGGGTGTTTTATAAATGTTTGGATCTCCTCCTGAGTTAGATCTACTTTTCCTATATTCCCTCATTGTGTAGGACTAGAGCATTGCCATTTGTCACCTACAGGAGGTAGAGTCAAACCTTTGTCCTCAAAATTATCCTGGCTTAATATAGTTTGTCCCATGGTTCCTAATTGCCAATCCTCAAAATAACAGAGAACTTTATTTCCTATATTCCCTGAAAGCTCATAGTCAGATCACTTTTCACCTCTAATCTTTAGGTTAAGGAGTTAATACTTAATCCTAAGGATTAAGGAGTTAACCTGGCCTCCTTTCAGCAAAATTATCCCTAAACTTGATTTAGGTCTCTGTTTTATGATCTTGATCCCATATCCTTTTTGATATGACGTTTCTTCTCTTGAGTGGCCTTGCTTTCCCAGGTACTTTGTCCATCTAGATCATGTCTCTGCACTCTCACTCAAATGAATGTGGTCTTCTACCTGTTCCTTTCACTTCACTTGTTTTTTAAATTGTTAAAGATGACTAATTTGTTTTGAAGCTTGGCAGTATGCTTTTCTATCAACTTGTTACCAGTTTGTGTTGTCTCATTAAAATTCATCAAGATCAAGGTTCTGAATCTCTCCAGCCCCTCCACTGCCATGCCTCACTTGGTCTGTTCTCTGTATGAAGCCACATCCAGAGAAGCAGAGTATAACAAACAAAAGCGATTCTAATTTCTGTTTGTGTCTCTCAGAGTACATTTAAACTATGAGTCACCATAATACCTCTTAAAAATTCCTTTTTTATGCTTTCCAGCAACTATATCCTATAGTTGCCTCAAAGTCTTTTTCTATCATACTTTGTGCTTGTGTGTAAACATGAGTTGTTTTCTATTTTATTTTGATACCTGTTTTATTTAAAAGAATGCATACATATTAGCTACAAAATATTCAAGCAATAGAGAAAATTACAAAAGAGAATGGAAACAAAACCATCACCAAACCCACCTTATAAAAATAATCTATGTGAGCTTTTGGAAAACATATTCCAGACATCTTTCTTTGTGTGTATACAGTTGGTGAAGTTAGACAAAATTCATTTCATGATACCATTTATACAATTTTAAGTAAAAACTTAACAATTTTACATAGTATCTTATTTTATTCATATTTGACTTGTGACATAATTTTCTGAATTGAAAACAAAGGAAAATAAGTTTCTTTGCCATACTAGTAATGTCTGTAAGATTCTCTAAGAATAAGGGGAATAGAGCATGAACAATATTGAGATTATAATAAGTGAGTTTTTCTAAATTAGATTTTCTGATCTTAGGTAATGTTAATTGACTCCCTACTGTGAGAAATGAAGAAATTAGTAGGCTTATAATCCTCTCTTACTCTTCCCCATTTTTAATGGATATTTTTTTTACTTTGTTAGGAGTTTAAAAAATGTATTTCTATTACATTTTGCATTTAAAATTCTCTCAGATTTTTGACCATGTTTTCTCCATCTCTGAGTTCTTTATTTTAATGCATGTCTGAGTTGCCTATATTTCTTTATTTTTATTAAGGTACTATTGATATACACTCTTATGAAGGTTTCATATGGTAAAACAACATCGTTAGTACATTCACCCATGTTATCATGTCCCCCCCATACTCCATTGCAGTCACTGCCCAACAGTATAGTAAGATGCCACAGAGTCACTATTTCCCTTCTCTGTGCTACACTGTCTTCCTTATGATCCCCCCAACAACATGTGAACCAACATAGTACACCTCAATCCCCTTTTCCCTCCCCCATGGCAACCACTAGTCCCTTCTTGGAGTCTGTGAGTCTGCTGCTGTTTTGTTCCTTCAGTTTTGCTTCATTGTTATATTCCACAAATGAGGGAAATCATTTGGTACTTGTCTTTCTCTGCCTGGCTTATTTCAGTGAGCATAATATCCTCCAGTTCCATCCATTTTGTTGCAAATAGTAGTATTTGTTTCTTTCTTATGCCTGAATTGTATTCCATTGTATATATGTACCACCTCTTCTTTATCCATTTATCTACTGATGGACACTTAGGTTGCTTCCATATCTTGACTATTGTAAATAGTGCTGCAAGAAACATAGGGGTGCATATGTCTTTTTGAATCTGAGAACTTGTATTCTTTGAGTAAATTCCTAGGAGTGGAATTCCCAGGTCAAATGGTATATCCATTTTTAGTTTTTTGAGGAACCTCCACATTGCTTTCCACAATGGTTGAACTAGTTTACATTCCCACCAGCAGTGTATGAAGGTTCTCCTTTCTCCACATCCTCACCAGCATTTGCTGTTCTTAGGCTTTTCAATACTGGCCATCCTAACTGGTGTGAGGTGATATCTCATTGTGGTTTTTATTTGCATCTCCCTGATAATTAGGGATGTGGAGCATCTTTTCATGTGCCTGTTGGCCATCTGAATTTCTTCTTTGAAGAAGTGTCTGTTCATATCCTCCACCCTTTTTTAAATTGGGTTATTTGCTTTTAGAGTGTTGAGGCATGTGAGTTCTTATATATTTTGGATGTTAACCCCTTGTCGGATATGTTTACAAATATATTCTCCCATACTGTAGGATGCCTTTTTGTTCTATTGATAGCATCCTTTGCTGTACAGAAGCTTTGTAGTTTAATGTAGTCCCATGTGTTAATTTTTGCTTTGGTTTTCCTTGCTCGAGGAGATACATTCAGAAAAAAGTTCCTCATGTTTATATTCAGGAGTTTTTTGCCAATGTTTCCTTCTAAGAGTTTTATGGTTTCATGACATTCAGGTCTTTGATCCATTTTGAGTTTACTTTTCTGTGGGGTTTAGACAATAATCCAGTTTCATTCTCTTATATGTAGCTGTCCAGTTTTTCCAACACCAGCTGTTGAAGAGGCTTTCCTTTCCCCCTTGTATATCCATGGCTCATTTATCATATATTAATTGACCATATATGCTTGGGTTTATATTTGGACTCTCTAGTCTGTTCCATTGGTCTATGGGTCTGTTCTTGTGCCAGTACCAAATTGTCTTGATTACTGTGGCTTTGTAGTAGATGTTGAAGTCAGGGAGCATAATCCCCCCCGCTTTATTCTTCCTTCTCAGGATCGCTTTAGCTGTTTGGGGTCTTTTGTGGCTCCATATGAATTTTAGAACTATTTTCTCTTGTTCTTTGAAGAATGCTGTTGGTATTTTGATAGGGATTGTATTGAATCTGTAGATTGCTTTAGGCAAGATGGCTCTGAGTTGCCTATATTTTATCTTTAAGAAGTTTTTTAATGGAGGCTGCTTCTGGGAAAACTTCGATAGTCTTGAATACATTTTGGTTAAATTTAAAGGCTTTGCTATGAGTAATTTTTTCTGCATTGGCTGTTCAAAGTGCTTTTCAGTGAATGACACATTCCAAAAATGAGTAATGAGAGTCATTAACAAGAATTATTTGTATTAAATACTTGAAAAAAAGATGTTTTTTGCATTCAGCATGTCATACTGATGCTATTTTTGCTGTCCTCTTAGGACTCTGCCTCCAGATCATTGTGAGGAAATTAAGTTAAAAAAATGATTTACTCTCCTGTTATAAATTATAAATTCAGACTGTCTCAGTAAAGGCCTAAATACACCCATTTTAATGTCATGTGTTGTCCTTAGAAATGTGTACAGAACAGGGAAATACCTTCATAAGTGTTAAAGGAGGCATCTGAAACATATATCGATGTGATCCCTTTGATGCTGGAGAGACTTCAGTAGGCTTGGGCAATGTACCATGTTAAGATTTGGAATAAGTAATTGACAGGCTTTTCTTTTGTTTGAGTGGAAGAAAGGCTTACTGTAAGTGCAGCCTCTGTTCTTAGAAAAATTTTAGGAAAAGTACATATAGAAGCTGAGAATTTTGGAAAAAGATTCCCTTTAAGACTATCCATGTCTGTCTACTGATATAAGTGAATGAAGCTGGCTTCAGTGTAGGGGAGACATTCAAGAATGATGGGAGCTCTCAAGAACTGGGTGGCAGATGTCCAGGATAAAATGAGATCACAACTAACTACTCAGATCTGGCTGATTATTGAAGAAGGGATGTTGGCCCAGGGTTGGTATTTGTCTTAAGAGAAAATACAAGTCCAGGGACGTGTGGTGTGTGTGTGTGTGTGTGTGTGTGTGTGTGTGTGTGTATGATCTCCAAATTTCTAAACATTGTTAACATTCCTATTTTAAATGGTGTGGACCAACTGGATGCTAGCTGATGAAACACATCAGTAGACTAGCTATGGCCTGCTAATCACTTTTGAACTTCTAGGTTTTGACCCAAATTTAATACCATCTAAAGAAAACAGCAACAAAGTTTACTCTATCGAAGTCTCATTGTTTTGTTCTCTTCTACATTTTATCTACTTGATGACTGAAGCCAGAAATCTAGCAGGTCATGTCAGACACATTTGTCTCTGTTACTATATGCCATCTAATCACAAATCTTTTTTTTAAATTTGTGTTCAGCCGGTCTTATGTACCCCAATGTCTGTCATCTTGAACCTGGGTTTTGTAGGAGGCTCCAAACTGGTCTCAACCTATCCAGACTTGCCACTCTGACACATACACAAAATTTTTTCTCATTTTATTTTATTCTGAATATATGATCATGTGATTTTTTAAAGCCTTTTGATAATTCTTCCTTGTTTATAGGTAAAGATTAAAGTTCTTAGCAAGACTTATAAGGTTCATTGTGATCTAACCTCTGCCTATTTTTCTGTTATTTCTTGATATGCTGCCACATACAACTTGTATCTTAGCTATGCTGAATTATTTTCAGATTCCCTGAGCTCACCATGGTCTTTCTTACTTTAAGACTTTACACACACTTAAAATATGTAGGTAGTAAAGTATATATTCCTGGTCTCCTAGCCATTTCTGGAGATGTACTACAAAATTGTCCTCTTCAAATTTCTTTGAATTCTATTTCTCCAGTTTTAATCAGAGTTAGCTGATCATTTTTCTGTGAACACAGACCCTTTATTATATCATGGCACCTACTGCAGTATTAATCTGTTGCTTTCTCATATGCTGGTCTCTTCAGTGAACATGTAACCTCCTAAAGGACAGGGAAGTTGTCTTTCTCATATTTGTGAGTTCAGTTTCTCAGTTAAGTGGTTATTAACTTCCCTCCAATGAATGACTGAATGAACAAGTGACCCTGATGTTGCATTGACAACACCCACATTATCTGGATCATCTGGATTCTGTCATCAAACTAATCAGAGAGGAATTGCTGATCAGCCTAGCCCACATTCTCAGATTACTTGTTGAAGGAGAGCTGTAGAAATGTGGGTATTTTGTCAAATATAGGTGGAGGTCAACCATTTTTTCTTCACAGGCTTGTATAGCTGAGTCTGAAAAAACTCTTCAGTAAAGGTAGTAGGAAGACCAAGGCAAGGATTTGGAAGAAAAGAGTGGTAGGAACTAGGCAGGAATGTTGCTGGAAAATAAAGGCTATTGAGAATTCTCCTACTCCAGATATTCAGATGTAGAGCCTATGTAGTATGCTTTGGAAGGAAACATGATCTTCATCCAGCCTCTGAAATTGCACCAGTTGGAAACACTGTTGGGCTCTAATGCATTTTTTTAAATTTTGGTATCATTAATCTACAATTACAGAAAGAACATTATGTTTACTAGGTTCCCACCTTTACCAAGTCCCCCCCACATACCCCTTCACAGTCACTGTCCATCTGCATAGTAAGATGCTATAAAATCACTACTTGTCTTCTCTGTATTGCACAGCTCTCCCCGTGCTCCCCACACACTATACATGCTAATCATAATGCCCTCTTTCTTCTTCCCCGCCCTTAATCCTCCCTTCCCACCCATCGACCCCAGTCCCTTTCCCTTTGGTATCTATTAGCCATTCTTGGGTTCTGTGATTCTGCTGCTGTTTTGTTCCTTCAGTTTTCCTTTGTTCTTATACTCCACAGATGAGTGAAATCATTTCATACTTGTCCTTCTCTGCCTGGCTTATTTCACTCAGCATAATACCCTCTAGATCCATCCATGTTGTTGTGAATGGTAGGATCTGTTTTTTTCTTATGGCTGAGTAATATTCCATTGTGTATATGTACCACATCTTCTTTATCCATTCATCTACTGATGGACATTTAGGTTGGTTCCATATCTTGGCTATTGTAAACAGTGCAGCGATAAACATAGGGGTGCATCAGTCTTTCTCAAACCGGAGTGCTGCATTCTTAGGGTAAGTTCCTAGAAGTGGAATTCCTGGGTCAAATGGTATTTCTATTTTGAGCATTCTGAGGAACTTCCATACTGCTTTCCACAATGGTTGAACTAGTTTACATTCCCACCAGCAGTGTAGGAGGGTTCCCCTTTCTCCACAACCTAGCCAACATTTGTTGTTGTTTGTCTTTTTGATGATGGCGATCCTTACTGGTGTGAGGTGATATCTCATTGTGGTTTTAATTTGCATTTCTCTGATGATTAGCAATGTGGAGCATCTTTTCATGTGCCTGTTGGCCATCTGGATTTCTTCTTTAAAGAACTGTCTATTCAGCTCCTCTGCCCATTTGTGAATTGGATTATTTGCTTTTTGTTTGTTGAGGCGTGTGAGCTCTCCATATATTTTGGATGTCAATCCTTTATTGGATCTTTAATTTATGAATATATTCTCCCATACTGTAGGATACCTCTTTGTTCTATTGATGGTGTCCTTTGCTGTACAGAAGCTTTTTAGCTTGATATAGTCCCACTTGTTCATTTTTGCGTTTGTTTTCCCTTGCCCGGGGAGATATGTTCATGAAGAAGTCACTCATGTTTATGTCCATGAGATTTTTGCCTATGTTTTTTCTAAGTTTTATGGTTTCATGACTTACATTCAGGTCTTTGATCCATTTGGAGTTTACTTTTGTGTATGGGGTTAGACAATGATCCAGTTTCATTCTTTTACATGTAGCTCTCCAGTTTTGCCAGCACTATCTGTTGAAGAGACTGTCATTTCCCCATTGTATGTCCATGGCTCCTTTATCATATATTAATTGGCCATATATGTTTGGATTAATGTGTGGAGTCTCTATTCTGTTCCACTGGTCTGTGGGTCTGCTCTTGTGCCAGTAGTACCAAATTGTCTTGATAACTGTGGCTTTGTAGTAGAGCTTGAAGTTCAGGAGTGAGATCCACCCCCCCAACTTTATTCTTCCTTATCAGGATTGCTTTGGCTATTCGGGGTCTTTGATGGTTCCATATGAATTTTTGAACTATTTGTTCCAGTTCATTGAAGAATGCTCTTGGTAGTTTGATAGGGATTGCATCAAATCTGTATATTGCTTTGGGCAGAATGGCCATTTTGACGATATTAATTCTTCCTAGCCAGGAGCATGGGACGAGTTTCCATTTGTTAGTGACCTCTTTAATTTCTCTTAAGAGAGCGAGGCGGAGCCAACATGGCGGCGTGAGTAGGACAGTGGGAATCTCCTCCCAAAAACATATATACTTTTGAAAATACAACAAACACAACTAGCCCTAAAAGAGAGACCAGAAGACGCAGGACAGTGGCCAGACTGCAGCTACACCAGCGAGAACCCAGCGCCTCGCGAAGGGGGTAAGATACAAGCCCCGGCCCTGCGGGACGCGAGCGCCCCTCCCCCCAGCTCCCGGCGGGAGAACAATAGGCAGAGCGGGAGGGAGTCGGAGCCCAGGACTGCCAAACACCCAGCCCCAGCCATCCGGGCCAGAGCGCAGACACAGTATATGCCCAGGGGGCCCTGGATACTGGGAGAACAGGGGGTAGACCTCGGAGCGGGTGCTGAAGCTGATGCCCCTGTGACAAAGAAAAGCGGGGGCTTTTTTGAAAGTCTTAAAGGGACAGGGACTTAACAGCTTGACGGAAACAACCCAGGTCACAGTACAGCAGCTGGAAATTACAGGGAAAACCGGGTGCACTAACCCCCTGGGCAACAGCTCTGAGACCCCTCACGGAGGCAAACAGTCAAGCAGCCCCCCCATCCATCACCCCACCGGGCGCTGCGAAAGCAGAGAAGCAGCCTGAGACAAATTCCGCCCACAGAAAGGGAAATTTCTCCCTTCCGGCCAGGCAAGACACAAAGACCCACTCTACACGCAATTACCCAACACAAGCCACTAGGGGTCGCAGTTGCCCCAGTAAAGAAAGGCCAGTAGTAAGTGAAAATTTTGGCCCTCCCAGCTGACAGTCAATAGCACCTGTCAACATGAAAAGGCAAAAAAATATGATTCAGACAAGACTAACCCAGACAGCTTCGGCATCTGCTACATCTTCCCCTGAGAAGGAATCTGGGGAGATAGATTTAGCCAGTCTACCTGAAAAAGAATTCAAAACAAAAGTCATAACCATGCTGATGGACTTGCAGAGAAATATGCAAGAACTAAGGAAGGAGAATTCAGAAATAAAACAAGCTCTGGAAGGACTTCAAAACAGAATGGACGAGATGCAAGAGACCATTAATGGACTAGAAAACAGAGAACAGGAACGCAGAGAAGCTGATGCAGAGAGAGATAAAAGGATCTCCAGGAATGAAAGAATTTTAAGAGAGCTGAGTGATCAATATAAAAGAAATAATTTAAGAATCATAGGCATTCCAGAAGAAGTAGAGAGAGAAAAGGGGATAGAAAATGTCTTTGAAGAAATAATTGCTGAAAATTTCCCCAAACTAGGGGAAGAAATGGCCTCTCAGACCACAGAGGTACACAGAACTCCCATGACAAGGGATCCAAGGAGGGCAACACCAAGACACATAATAATTAAAATGGCAAAGATCAAAGACAAGGACAAAGTATTACAAGCAGCCAGAGAGAAAAAAAAGGTTACCTACAAAGGAAAACCCATCAGGCTATCATCAGACTTCTCAACAGAAACCCTACAGGCCAGAAGAGAATGGCATGATATACTTAATGCAATGAAACAGAAAGGCCTCGAACCAAGACTACTGTATCCAGCACGAATATCATTTAAATATGAAGGAGGGATTAAACAATTCCCAGACAAGCAAAAGTTGAGGGAATTTGCCTCCCACAAACCACCTCTACAGGGCATCCTACAGGGACTGCTCTAGATGGGAGCACTCCTAAAAAGAGCACACAACAAAACACCCAACATATGAAGAAGGGAGGAGGAGGAATAAGAAGGGAGAGAAATAAAGAATCATCAGATTGTGTTTATAATAGCTCAACAAGCGAGTTAAGTTAGACAGTAAGACAGTAAAGAAGCTAACCCTAAACCTTTGGTAACCACAAACTTAAAGCCTGCAATGGCAATAAATTCATACCTTTCAATAATCACCCTAAATGTAAATGGACTGAATGCACCAATCAAAAGACACAGAGTAATAGAATGGATAAAAAAGCAAGATCCATCCATATGCTGCTTACAAGAGACTCACCTCAAACCCAAAGACGCGCACAGACTTAAAGTCAAGGGATGGAAAAAGATATTTCAAGCAAACAACAGAGAGAAGAAAGCAGGTGTTGCAATTCTGGTATCAGACAAAACAGACTTCAAAATAAAGAAAGTAAAAAAAGACAAAGAAGGACATTACATAATGATAAAGGGCTCAGTCCATCAAGAGGATATAACCATTATAAATATATATGCACCCAATACAGGAGCACCAACATACCTGAAACAAATATTAACAGAACTAAAGGAGGAAATAGAATGCAATGCATTCATTCTAGGAGACTTCAACACACCACTCACTCCAAAGGACAGATCCACCAGACAGAAAATAAGTAAGGACACAGAGGCACTGAACAACACACTAGAACAGATGGACCTAATAGACATCTACAGAACTCTACATCCAAAAGCAACAGGATACACGTTCTTCTCAAGTGCACATGGAACATTCTCCAGAATAGACCACATACTAGGACACAAAAAGAGCCTCAGTAAATTCCAAAAGATTGAAATCCTACCAACCAACTTTTCAGACCACAAAGGCATTAAACTAGAAATAAACTGTTCAAAGAAAGCAAAAAGGCTCACAAACACATGGAGGCTAAACAACACGCTCCTAAATAATCAATGGATCAATGACCAAATCAAAATGGAGATCTAGCAATATATGGAAACAAATGACAACAACAACACTAAGCCCCAACTTCTGTGGGACGCAGCAAAAGCAGTCTTAAGAGGAAAGTATATAGCACTCCAAGCATATTTAAAAAAGGAAGAGCAATCCCAAATGAACGGTCTAATGTCACAACTATCAAAATTGGAAAAAGAAGAACAAATGAGGCCTAAGGTCAGCAGAAGGAGGGACATAATAAAGATCAGAGAAGAAATAAATAAAATTGAGAAGAATAAAACAATAGCAAAAATCAATGAAACCAAGAGCTGGTTCTTCGAGAAAATAAACAAAATAGATAAGCCTCTAGCCAGACTTATTAAGAGGAAAAGAGAGTCAACACAAATCAACAGTATCAGAAATGAGAAAGGAAAAATCACAACAGATCCCGCAGAAATACAAAGAATTATTAGAGACTACTATGAAAACCTATATGCTAACAAGCTGGGAAACCTAGGAGAAATGGACAACTTCCTAGAAAAATACAACCTTCCAAGACTGACCCAAAAAGAAACAGAAAATCTAAACAGACCAATTACCAGCAACGAAATTGAAGCGGTAATCAAAAAACTACCAAAGAACAAAACCCCCGGGCCAGATGGATTTACCTCGGAATTTTATCAGACATACAGGGAAGACATAATACCCATTCTCCTTAAAGTTTTCCAAGAAATAGAAGAGGAGGGGATACTCCCAAACTCATTCTATGAAGCTAACATCACCCTAATACCAAAACCAGGCAAAGACACCACCAAAAAAGAAAACTATAGACCAATATCCCTGATGAACGTAGACGCAAAAATACTCAACAAAATTTTAGCAAACCGAATTCAAAAATACATCAAAACCATCGTACACCATGACCAAGTGGGATTCATCCCAGGGATGCAAGGATGGCACAACATTCGAAAGTCCATCAATATCATCCACCACATCAACAAAAAGAAAGACAAAAACCACATGATCATCTCCATAGATGCTGAAAAAGCATTTGACAAAGTTCAACATCCATTCATGATAAAAACTCTCAGCAAAATGGGAATAGAGGGCAAGTACCTCAACATAATAAAGGCCATCTATGAAAAACCCACAGCCAACATTATATTGAATAGCGAGAAGCTGAAAGCATTTCCGCTGAGATCGGGAACTAGACAGGAATGCCCACTCTCCCCACTGTTATTTAACATTGTACTAGAGGTCCTAGCCACGGCAATCAGACAAAACAAAAAAATACAAGGAATCCAGATTGGCAAAGAAGAAGTCAAACTGTCACTATTTGCAGATGACATGATACTGTACATAAAAAACCCTAAAGACTCCACCCCAGAACTACTAGAACTGATATCGGAATACAGCAAAGTTGCAGGATACAAAATCAACACACAGAAATCTGTGGCTTTCCTATATACTAACAATGAACCAACAGAGAGAGAAATCAGGAAAACAATTCCATTCACAATTGCATCAAAAAAAATAAAATACCTAGGAATAAACCTAACCAAAGAAGTGAAAGACTTATACTCTGAAAACTACAAGTCACTCTTAAGAGAAATTAAAGGGGACACTAACAGATGGAAACGCATCCCATGCTCATGGCTAGGAAGAATTAATATCGTCAAAATGGCCATCCTGCCCAAAGCAATATACAGATTTGATGCAATCCCAATGAAACTACCAGCAACATTCTTCAATGAACTGGATCAAATAATTCAAAAATTCATATGGAAGCACCAAAGACCCCGAATAGCCAAAGCAATCCTGAGAAAGAAGAATAAAGTAGGGGGGATCTCACTCCCCAACTTCAAGCTCTATTATAAAGCCATAGTAATCAAGACAATTTGGTACTGGCACAAGAACAGAGCCACAGACCAATGGAACAGACTAGAGAATCCAGACATTAACTCAGACATATATGGTCAATTAATATTTGATAAAGGAGCCATGGACATACAATGGCGAAATGACAGTCTCTTCAACAGATGGTGCTGGCAAAACTGGACAGCTACATGTAGGAGAATGAAACTGGACCATCGTCTAACCCCATATACAAAAGTAAACTCAAAATGGATCAAAGACCTGAATGTAAGTCATGAAACCATTAAACTCTTGGAAGAAAACATAGGCACAAACCTCTTAGACATAAACATGAGTGACCCCTTCTTGAACATATCTCCCCGGGCAAGGAAAACAACAGCAAAAATGAACAAGTGGGACTATATTAAGCTGAAAAGCTTCTGTACAGCAAAAGACACCATCAATAGAACAAAAAGAAACCCTACAGTATGGGAGAATATCTTTGAAAATGACACATCCGATAAAGGCTTGACGTCCAGAATATATAAAGAGCTCACACGCCTCAACAAACAAAAAACAAATAACCCAATTAAAAAATGGGCAAAGGAACTGAACAGACGGTTCTCCAAAAAAGAAATACAGATGGCCAACAGACACATGAAAAGATGCTCCACATCGCTAATTATCAGAGAAATGCAAATTAAAACTACAATGAGGTATCACCTCACACCAGTAAGGATGGCTGCCATCCAAAAGACAAACAACAACAAATGTTGGCGAGGCTGTGGAGAAAGGGGAACCCTCCTACACTGCTGGTGGGAATGTAAACTTGTTCAACCATTGTGGAAAGCAGTATGGAGGTACATCAAAATGCTCAAAACAGACTTACCATTTGACCCAGGAATTGCACTCCTAGGAATTTACCCTAAGAATGCAGCAATCAAGTATGAGAAAGATCAGTGCACCCCTATGTTTATCGCAGCACTATTTACAATAGCCAAGAATTGGAAGCAACCTAAATGTCCATCGATAGATGAATGGATAAAGAAGATGTGGTACATATACACAATGGAATACTACTCAGCCATAAGAAAAGGGCAAATCCAACCATTTGCAGCAACATGGATGGAGCTGGAGGGTATTTTGCTCAGTGAAACAAGCCAAGCAGAGAAAGAGAAATACCAAATGATTTCACTCATCTGTGGAATATAAGAACAAAGGAAAAACTGAAGGAACAAAACAGCAGCAGAATCACAGAACTCAAGAATGGACTAACAGGTACCAAAGGGAAAGGGACTGGGGAGGATGGGTGGGTAGGGAGGGATAAGGGGGGGAGAAGTAGGGGGGTATTAAGATTAGCATCCATAGCGGGGTGGGAGAAAGGGGAGGGCTGTACAACACAGAGAAGACAAGTAGTGATTCTACAACAGGTTGCTACGCTGATGGACAGTGACTGTAAAGGAGTATATAGGGGGGACCTGGTATAGGGGAGAGCCTAGTAAACAAAGTATTCGTAAGTATTCGTCATGTAAGTGTAGATTAATGATTAAAAAAAAAAAATGCAGTTCCTATGTGGTGACCTCTAATGAGTTCTACACAATAATATAAAGGACATATAAAAGTGTAGGCAAAGGGTCTGTTTGTGTTTATACAGAGGATCAAAGCCTAATTTGGCTACCCCGAAAATGAACTAAGAAACGATATGAAAGAGAACTTCCAACATCAGCACTCTCGGGAAGACTCATGCCAGAAGATGATCATCAAAAAACCCCAACAAAGATCCACGCACTGCTACAGCTGTAGATGCACTCATCCCACCAGCTCCTGGACTTGCCATGGGAATGAAGGAGATATCTAAGCTGGCCTGTGCATACAGTAAAACAACAAATTTGACTGGATCTATACTGTTGGAACTCAACCAAGAATTAGGAGAAGTGCAAATTGTAGCGCTCCAAAATCTTACAACTACAGACTATTTACTGTTAAAAGAACATATGGGATGTGAACAGTGCCCAGGAATGGGTTGTTTTAATTTGTCTGATTTTTCTCAAACTATTCAAATTCAGTTAGATAATAACCATCATATCATTGATAAGTTTTCACAAATGCCTAGGGTGCCTAACTGGTTTTCTTGGTTTCACTGGAGATGGCTGGTAATTACAGGTATGCTTTGGTTATGTAACTATACTCCTATTATGTTAATGTGTGTGCGCAATTTAAGTAGTAGCTTAAAATATATACATGCTGAAGTTACTCTACAAGAAGATATGTCAAAGAAATAATCAATCTTCCCATGTTTTCTCCCGCCTGCTACTTCTATAGCTTTTCTTCTTCCTTCCTAATTACAACGAATTCTTAAATAGAATTCGTGCCTCATATCAAATTTACCGAGTATCATAACTCCTCCAAGTGGTAAAGATACCTCAAGACAAATGCTGGGCATAGAAGCCACAGGGCATAAATATGCAAAGAAATAAAAAGCTAACCATTTCAAACAATAAGGCTTCTCTCTCACTTACCAACTTAACATTTCCCTGTGTGGCCCCGGAAGATGACTGGTTAGCCAGAGATGGGTAAGATTCCTCAAGGGAGGAACAACCTAAGACAGGCACAGTCGCTGGGGGGTCATCAGGTGAGAAATTGGGGATCAACAGAGGTGAGGCTTAGAACCTCACCCCCCCTGTACTGAGAGAAATCTTCTGCATATGTGGATGTTTTATTGCCCTTGTCTAGCTTGGATTAACACATAGTCTACAGGCACACACCTGATCATCTACATTTGCTCTCTTACAACACTAAACTATGTTTTCTACCTTTATGTTGTATCTACCTACCACTTCAGCATCTTATTAAAAATAATAAAGAGAGAAATGTGGTATCCACATATAAATCAAGTATAAAAATCAAATGTGTATTCATATTTGAACTGACTGTTTATAGTTCATAATGCATGAGCAAAACCAAAAGTTTCTGTGATGACTGCCCTTGTACTGTTCACCATGTAACTTATTCACTATGTAAGAATTTGTTCTCCATGTAAGAACTTGTTCGTTATGCTTCAGAAGATTGGAGACTGACGAAAATTAGGCTTGGGGTGGATTAATGATTGTGCATTGAGCATTGACTCCCCTATACAGAATTTTATTGTTGTTAACAACCATTTGATCAACAAATATGAGAGATGCCCTAACAACAACAACCAAGAAAAAGTACACACTTCCAATTGTAAAATAAATAAGCAACCGGGATGTAATGTATAGCATAAGGAATATAATCAAAATATTGTAACAACTTGGTATGGTGATAGCTGGTACTTAGAATTATCATGTATATAAATGTTGAATCACTGTGTTGTACACCTGAAACTAATGTAATGTAATACTGTGTGTCAACTACCCTTCAATAAAAAATAATTATCTAAAAAAAAAAAAAAAAAAAAAAAAAATTTCTCTTAAGAGTGTCTTGTAGTTTTCAGGGTTTAGGTCTTTCACTTCCTTGTTTAGGTTTATTTGTAGGTATTTTATTCTTTTTGATGCTATTGTGAATGGAATTGTTTTCCTGATTTCTCTTTCTATTAGTTCATTGTTAGTGTATAGGAAAGCCACAGATTTCTGTGTGTTAATTTTGTATCCTGCAACGTTGCTGAATTCCGATATTAGTTCTAGTAGTTTTGCAGTGGTGTCTTTAGGGTTTTTTTGTGTATAATATCATGTCATCTGCAAATAGTGACTGTTTGACTTCTTCTTTACCAATCTGGATTCTTTGTATTTCTTTGTTTTGTCTGATTGCCGTGGCCATGACCTCCAGTACCACGTTGAATAACAGTGGGTAGAGTGGGCATCCCTGTCTTGTTCCCTATCTCAGAGGTAAAGGTTTCAGCCTCTCGCTGTTCAGTATGATGTTAGCTGTGGGTTGATCATATATGGCCTTTATTATGTTGAGGTACTTGCCCTCTATGCCCATTTTGTTGAGAGTTTTTATCATGAATGGATGTTGAATTTTGTCGAATGCTTTTTCAGCATCTATGGAGATGATCATGAGGTTTTTGTCCTTCTTTTTGTTGATGTGGTGGATGATGTTGATGGATATTCGAATGTTGTACCATTCTTGCGTCCCTGGGATGAATCACACTTGGTCATGGTGTATGATCCTCTTGATGTATTTTTAAATTTAGTTTGCTAATATTTTGTTCGGTATTTTTGCACCTACATTCATCAGGGATATTGGTCTGTAGTTTTCTTTTTTGATGGGGTGTTTGCCTGGTTTGGGTATTAGGGTGATTTTGGCTTCATAGAATGAGTTTGGGAGTATTCCCTCCTCTTTTATTTTTTGGAAAACTTTAGGGAGAATGTGGGGTCCGTCATGATTTTTCCTTTCTCATTTCTGATTCTGTTGATGTGTGTTGACTCTCTTTTTCTCTAAATAAGTCTGGCTAGAGGCTTATCCATTTTGTTTATTTTCTCGAAGAACCAGCTCTTGGTTTCATTGATTTTTGCTTTTGTTTTATTCTTCTCAATTTTATTTATTTCTTCTCTGATCTTTATTATGTCCCTCCATCTGCTGACCTTAGGCCTCATTTGTTCTTCTTTTTCCAATTTCGATAATTGTGATATTAGACTATTCATTTGGGATTGTTCTTCCTTTTTTAACATGCCTGGATTGCTATATACTTTCCTCTTAAGACTGCTTTTGCTGCGTTCCACAGAAGTTGGGGCTTTGTGTTGTTGTTGTCATTTGTTTCCATATATTGCTGGATCTCCATTTTAATTTGGTCATTTATCCATTGATTATTTAGGAGCATGTTGTTAAGCCTCCATATGTTTGTTAGCCTTTTTGCTATCTTTGTGCAATTTATTTCTAGTTTTATTCCTTTGTGGTCTGAAAGTTGTTTGGTAGGATTTCAATCTTTCGGAATTTACTGAGGTTCTTTTTGTGGCCTAGTATGTGGTCTATTCTGGAGAATGTTCCATGTGCACTTGAGAAGAATGTGTATCCTGTTGCTTTTGGATGTAGGGTTCTATAGATGTCTATCAGGTCCATCTGTTCAGTGCCTCTGTGTCCTTACTTATTTTCTCTCTGGTGGATCTGTCCTTTGGAGTGAGTGGTGTGTTAAAGTCTCCCAAAATGAATGCATTGCATTCTATTTCCTCCTTTAGTTCTGTTAGTATTTGTTTCACATATATTGGTGCTCCTGTACTGAGTGCATATATGTTTATCATGGTTATATCCTCTTGTTGGACTGAGCCCTTTATCATTGTGTAATGTCCTTCTTAATCTCTTGTTACTTTCTTTATTTTGAAGTCTATTTTGTCTAATACTAGTATTGCAACACCTCCTTTTTTCTCTCTGTTGTTTGCATGAAATATCTTTCTCCATCCCTTGACTTTTAATCTTTGCATGTCTTTGGGTTTGAGGTGAGTCTTTTCTAAGCAGCATATATTTGGGTCTTGCTTTTTTATCCATTCTATTACTCTGTGTCTTTTGATTGGTGCATTCAGTCCATTTACATTTAGGGTGATTATTGATAGATATGTACTTATTGCCATTGCAGGCTTTAGATTTGTGGTTACCAAAGGTTCACGTTTAGCTTGTTTACTACCTTACTGTCTGACCTCACTCTCTTATTGAGCTGTTATAAACACATTCTGATGATTATTTCTTTCCCTTCTTTTTCTTCCTCCTCCATTCTTCATATATTGGGTGTTTTGTTCTGTGCTCTTTTTAGGAGTGCTCCCATCTGGAGCAGTCCCTCTAAGGTACCCTGTAGAGGCGATTTGTGGGAGGTAAATTCCCTCAACTTTTGTTTGTCTGGGAATTGTTTAATCCCTCCTTCATATTTAAATGATAATCGTGCTGAATACAATATGCTTGGTTCAAGGCCCTTCTGTTTCATTGCATTAAACATATCATGCCATTCCCTTCCGGCTTGTAAGGTTTCTGTTGAGAAGTCTGATGATAGCCTGATGGGTTTTCCTTTGTAGGTGACCTTTTTTCTCTCTCTGGCTGCCTTTAATACTCTGTTCTTGTCCTTGATCTTTGCCATTTTAATTATTATGTGTCTTGCTGTTGCCGTCTTTGGATCCCATCTCTCGGGAGTTCTGTGTGCCTCCGTAGTCTGAGCAACTATTTCCTCCCCCAGTTTGGGGAAGTTCTCAGTAATTATTTTTTCAAAGACACTTTCTATCCCTTTTTCTCTCTCTTCTTCCTCTAGTTCCCCTATAATGTGGATATTGTTCTGTTTGGATTGGTCACACAGTTCTCTTAATATTGTTTTATTCCTGGATATCCTTTTATCTCTCCCTGCATCACCTTCTATGCATTCCTCTTCTCTGGTTTCTATTCCATCAATGGCCTCTTACATCTGATCCATTCTGCTTATAAATCCTTCCAGAGTTTGTTTCACTTCTGTAATCTCCCTCCGGATGTCTGTAATCTCTCTCTGGACATCTATATTCTCCCTCTGGACTTTATCCCTTAGGTCTTGCATATTTCTCTGCAGCTCTGTTAGTATGTTTATGATTTTTATTTTGAATTCTTTTTCAGGGAGACTGGTTAGGTCTGCCTCTGCAGATCCTTTCTCAGGTGTACCTATCTTGGACTAGACCAAATTTTTTTGCCTTTTCATGGTGATAGCAGTGGCTGTAGGCAGGTTCCGGGTGTGTCAGCTGGGAGAAGAATGTCCTTTCCTGCTTGCTGAATGCCTTTCCCTTCTCCGCTTCCTGTGACTTTTACCTGCACTCCTGGAGCAGCCACTGGGTTAGTCCCCTAAGCTGCTGTCGGCGGGGTGTCCATCAGAGCAGCACAGAGCCCTGCAGGGCGTGGCAGGCACACCAGGTATGCTCCTCCATGCTACTGGCGACCATGCCGGACAGCTGTGTGGCAGCAGCGGCCTTTGGGTCTGGCCCGGGAGGCTGTGCATTGGGCTGGGATTCCGGTCAGCTGCTGGGAGTGCACCTGCTTCCTCTGGCTCCGCTGCAGGTGTGCACAGGGCTCTTCTGTGCAGGCTTCTACCGGGCTCTGGCTTCACTGCCGCCAGTTCACATGAGCTGCACCCAGGCTGTTCGGTCGTGCCACTGCGGGCTAGCACAATTGTCTCCTGTGGCACACAGATCTGCTTTCAGTTCCTTCTGGCGCTGCCATCCCTGACGCGCACTGCCACTCTCCTGCTACTGGGCCCATGTGTTGGGGTCCGTGCCAGTTTGAGGAATGACTGGCATGCTGCTTAGTGCCATGAGGGGCTTCAGAGCTGCACTGCCTCCATTTAGAGTGCCTACGTTTCCCCGGTATTCACAGCTACTGGGATGACTTCGCCCATCTATGGGGTCCCTGTCTCTTTAAGACTTGCAGAAAGCACTCGCTTTTCTTTTGTCTCAGGGGCGCCAGTTGCGGGGACCTGCCCACAGGTTTTGCTTTTCCTTCTCTCTAATATCCAGCACCCCGTGCACCTTGTGTCTGCGTTCCGGGTACGGATTTCTAGAGCTGGTTGTTTAGCAGTCCTGGGCTTTCACTCCCTCCCCATTCTGACTCTTTGTTCCCACCGGGTTTTGAGGTGGGGGAGCGTTCGGGTCCCGCCTGGCCACGGCTTGCATCTTACCCCCTTCATGTGATGCTGAGTTCTCACAGATGTAGATGTATCCTGGCTGTTGTACTGCATCCACTGGTGTCTCTTTTAGGAATAGTTGTATTTATTGTATTTTCATAAATATATATGTTTTGGGGAGGAGATTTCCTCTGAACTACTCATGCTGCCATGTTCCCATGATCCTCACTAATGCATTTTTTAATGCCCCTTGGAATAAATTAGTTAGAATGAGATGTGATTTTTTGTTGTTGTTTATTGGTTGATTGGTTTTTAAAACACCTAGCCAGCTGAGCAATTCAACAAACAATATAACAACTGACACAGTTCACCTAGAGAATCTGAAGAAGGGTTAATTACTATCTCATTAAAGCTCACTTGAAAAAAGGGAAACAAAGGCACTGCTGAGTGAGGTATGGATATTTTAACATTTAAAAACTCAAAAATCTATGTATGTATATATGTATCTAGGAGAGACATGGACTGATTTTTAGAGTAAAGAAAGTAAGAGAAACCAGCATTTTCTGTGTGCTCCCTGGGTGTTAGAGCTCTGTGTCAGGTAGCCTAAGAGTGTAGGAGACACATGAGCTTCTGTGTGAGTGGTGTCTGACCCTGAATCATCACTTTGCTGCTTACTAGCTATGTGGATTTGAGTAAGTTTTTTAACTTCTCTGACCCTCAGTTTTGTCTATAAAGTATGGATAATTTTTGATTTGCAAGGTTGTAGTGAAACTAAAATGTCTGAAATAGGCATTCAATAAATTTTAGTTTTCTTCCTTTTCCACAATGGAATAAATAATAACAGATTTTTGAATAATTCATATCAAGTCAAGTAACAGAGACTGGAACTCAGTTTTTTTATTTCCAGCCCTAGAGGAATCTTGAACTTTAAGCTGGGGGTAATCTGCTTATACTGATAGCTGAGCTCCTGAGCTCCTTAAGTCCTGTTTGTTTGTTTTTTTAAGCCCATTCAGATAATCTCATTTGTATATTCAGAGTCTCTCTACATTTTCTCTAATAGCCTCACTATAGGAAACTGCTACTCCTACCTTTCATGTCTGTATATTCTAATGAAGGACTGGTAACCAGTCAACCCTTAAAGCTTTAATCCTAGAGAAAGTTGGAAAAGCAAGAAACACATCTACATGATTTGGAACCAGAAGATAAACCTCCATTTCACCCTTTAACTAATTACTGTACTTTATTGTAGGCAGTAGGAAGACAAGATGTTCATCGATATATAGATGGAGAAGTGAAAAGAAATCAGTAATTTGAGACAATTTAATATATCTAAAAATCTTTTAAAAATGAATGCATTTCCCTTGCAAATACCATACTACTTTATGCTAGATGGTTACATAAGAAGATAAGAATACTTATAAACTACTGGTAACTGCGTACCTTTAAGCAGAGCTTCATTAACTTTCACTTACCATACTCCCCAAAGATTAGGTAAGATGTTACTTAAAATAGGTTTCAGAGTCTGGGTTAGTGGCCTTTTAATAGTGCCAAATGGTTTATCATTAGAGAGAGAATGATATTTGCCATCTGTTTGCTGGTAATTTCCAATCAAATCCAGCATTGCCTCAATTTTTACCTTTTTCGTCTGATTGCCCCCACAGCTTGCATACACACCTTTGATTACATTAGAGTGCTCAACGCAGGTTACACTCAGCATGTAGTATTATTTTAGAGGGTCCTTCCAGGTTATCAAAAGCTCTTGTAACACAGGGGACTATGACCTACCATCCAACAAAGTAAACCTTGTATGCAGTGTGTCTAGTACCAACTGACCCTCAATTCCCCACACCAATAGTTATCTTTAGAAAGTTTGGAGGAAGAAGAATTTTGCCTTTTTTTCTCCTAATTTGGCCACTCAGAGTTCCTCCTCAGTGTCTTGTGCTCCTCCTTGATAGTACAGCCAAAATACAGAATGCTTTGACATCACTTAGTATTCCTAGGCACAGAGATGCTTTATCTGTAGGATGCTGGCACACAGATGGTAGCAGAGGGGAAATCTCTAACTGTGCATGTCCTATGACTCTTTTATCTTCCCAGTAGAATTGCACTTAGAGATTCAACTGTGCACAGGGGTTCCACATGGGAACACCCCAATTTCTAATCTTTCCTTTTATCTTAAAAGTGGACTATGTAATGCTCTTTGAATTGTTTTAGAATACTTTTGGTGTAGTTTGTAAGGAACAATTGTCTTTTAATTTGATTAAAACAATTATTGAGGGTTTTAGCAGTCTGGAATACAAAATTTTTTTGTTGTATTTAAACTTCAAATGAGTGTGGTCAAGGGTTATGGGAAACACTCATAAATATTTTACCTCTATATTTATACATATACATATGCATATATAAACACGTATACATACAATAAAGGCAAATTAACATTGATTGGTGAAATTATATATACTCCTAAATTTATAGACATTAAAAAATATAGAATTATAGATGTATGGAATGAGTGCAGACCCCCTGGCAGAGTGGAAAGAACTTTGGTTTGAGAATCAGAAACCTATACTCTGGTCCCAGCAGCATTCTAATGAGCTGCATAATATCAGCAAGTTGCTCTCTTTAAGTCTCATTTACTTTATTTGCAATAGAAATTTTTTTGGATGAAATAAAACATACTACTTAAATTTCTAAAGATCCTTTGATGATTAGTGTTTTTTCAGTAAATGGGTAGTGAGATAGGTTTGTATAAATTGGTTACTATTTAGCAGTAACTATCATATACTCAGTTGCTTTTTAGGTATATCATTGGTAGTATAAAATAATTTTATTTTCTTTCATTAATAACTAATATAACTAGTGTTTTGTTGATAATATACCATGATTGAAAGTTGTGTAGTCCTTAAAATAAAATATTAATAACTCAATAGAATATGTTTTGAGTGTAAGTAGAAGAATGAGCCTATTTTTTATTTTTTCACATAACTTCTGCCCCCAATGGGGGTTTGAGATCTTGAGCAACCATTGAGGAATTTCCCTTTAAATTCCAAAGATGAAGGTAGAAGAAAAGTTGCCTACTTTTGGGGAAGGGGAGGAGGATGGTGGAGTATCAGAATGTAGGGAATTATCACCATTTTTAGTTAGATTAAATATGCTTTGCTTGGATTTTTTTCTTTTAATCTGTAAATTGAGATGATCTTTAAAGTCCTTATTGGTTCTGATATTCTGGATGTTTTCTTTAGGTTTTATAGTAGTAAACTACAGTAGGTATCTTTCGTACATACTTTCCTACTCCTTGTTAACTCTTTTGCTGTTCATAATAAATTCATGTATGTTTTCCTCCTGGGAGGAAGAATATTGTTAATTGTTTTTCTTTGACTGGAAACTTCGACCCCAATAACCTCCACTCCCACTAACATTCGTTGGTAGGTGTATTTCAGTTAATACCTTTGACAGAGAAAGACTGTGGGGCATAACTATTTCCAAAGCTTGGGCTGTCTCAGGAAACAACCACCTTTGGATTATGTTTGATAGAGATTGCTATGATGATGATGATTAAGCAAAGCAACTGAGGTCAACTTCTTGGTATAAAACATGTCTTCCTGTAAATGTTTTGGACAGTGATTAGACTGAGGAAAAGTCAGATATGGTTGAGTTTTGCCTTCTTTGGACTCCCCGTTATTGGTATCTGAGTGCTTTACAGTCATCTAGGTGTCCAGAGGTAGATGAAAGAAATGTACATGGCAGGGAGCTGTGTTAGTGTTTGTGAGGATGAAAGAGAAGAGAAACTATACCTTGATGGAAAGTTTATTGTCAATATTCAGGCAATACAACTTTCTGGATCCTATATCCTATAAATTTAGTAGTTCTAGTACAGAGTTCCAGTGGTGGCACAGATGTGAATATTCTGAATCTTCAGTGACTACAGCATTATTTGCTCAGGACAGTGACTGTATTAGAGCGTTATTAGAGAACTTTTGACTCCTAAACCATATCTTCAGTTCCCTGGATAGATTTGTTAGTAATAATTTTTTTAATCTGGAAAATCTGAAATTTGAGTCCTAGAAATTTTAGAACATGCTCATTTTCTCCCAGAGCACCCAGATCACTCTTACATACTGTTCTGGATATAGTCCCAAATGCTGTTTACTTCCTCCACTCACTATTTTCTAACCAAAGAGATCAATGATTATGGAGCCTTACAAAAAACCTTGCATCAAACAAAAGGAATAGAGTATAATGTTAAAGTTAAAATAAAAGAACAGGCATATACCCCAGCTAACAAAAGAAAGAATCATGTTAATATCGGGTTTTTTTGTATCATTAATATACACTTACACAAGCAATATTCTGCATACTAGATTACCCCCATTGCCAAGTCACCATAACATACCCCATTACAGTCACTGTCCATCAGAGTAGTAAGATGCTATAGAGTCACTAATTGTCCTCTCTGTGCGATACTGCCTTACCCATGCCCCCACCCTATATTATGTGTGCTAATTGTAATGCCCCTTATTCCCCTTCTCCCTCCCATGCAATGCAGCCACCCCCATCCCTTTCCCTTTGGCAACTGTTAGTCCGTTCTTGGGTTCTGTGAGTCTGCTGCTGTTTTGTTCCTTCAGTTTCACCTTTGTTCTTATGCTCCACAGATGAGTGAAATCATTTCGTACTTCTCTTTCTCTGCCTGGCTCATTTCACTGATCATAATACCTTCTAGCTCCGTCCATGTTGTTGCAAATGGTAGGATCTGTTTTTTTCATATGGCTGAGTAATATTCCATTGTGTATATGTATCACATCTTCTTTATCCATTCATCTACTGATTGACATTTAGGTTGCTTCCATATCTTAGCTATTGTAAATAGTGCAGCAATAAACACAGGGGTGCATCTGTCTTTTTCAAACTGGAGTGCTGCATTCTTAGGGTAAATTCCTAGAAGTGGAATTCCTGGGTCAAATGGTATTTCCATTTTGAGCACTTTGAGGAAACTCCATACTGCTTTCCACAATGGTTGAACTAGTTTACATTCCCACCAGCAGTGTAGGAGAGTTCCCCTTTCTCCACAACCTCGCCAACATTTGTTGTTGTTTGTCTTTTCAATGATGGCGATCTTACTGGTGTGAGGTGATATCTCATTGTGGTTTTAGTTTGCATTTCGCTGATGACAAGTGATGTGGAGCATCTTTTCATGTGTCTGTTGGCCATCTGAATTTCTTCTTTGGAGAATTGTCTATACAGCTCCTTTGCCCACTTTTTAATTGGATTATTTGCTTTTTGTTTGTTGAGGTGTGTGAGCTCTTTATATATATTGGATGTCAACCCTTTATCGGATCTGTCATTTATGAATATGTTCTCCCATACTGTAGGATACCTTTTTGTTCTATTGATGGTGTCCTTTCCTGTACAGAAGTTTTTTAGCTTGATACAAGCCCACTTGTTCATTTTTGCTTTTGTTTCCCTTGCCCGGGGAAATATGTTCATGAAGAAGTCACTCATGTTTATGTCCATGAGATTTTTGCCTATGTTTTTTTCTAAGAGTTTTATGGTTTCATGACTTACATTCAGGCCTTTGATCCATTTGGAGTTTACTTTTGTGTATGGGGTTAGACATGATCCAGTTTCATTCTCTTACATGTAGCTGTCCAGTTTTGCCAGCACCATCTGTTGAAGAGACTGTCATTTCCCCATTGTATGTCCATGGCTCCTTTATTGTATATTAATTGACCATATATGTTTGGGTTAATGTTTGGAGTCTCTATTCTGTTCCACTGGTCTGTGGCTCTGTTCTTGTGCCAGTACCAAATTGTCTTGATTACTGTGGCTTTGTAGTAGAGCTTGAAGTTGGGGAGTGAGATCCCCCCCAACTTTATTCTTCCTTCTCAGGATTGCTTTGGCTATTCGGGGTCCTTGGAGGTTCCATATGAATTTTTGAACTATTTGTTCTAGTTCATTGAAGAATACTGTTGGTAATTTGATAGGGATTGCAACGAATCTGTATATTGCTTTGAGCAGGATGGCCATTTTGACAATATTTATTCTTCCTAGCCAGGAGCATGGAATTAGTTTCCATTTGTTAGTGACCTCTTTAATTTCTCTTAAGAGTGTCTTGTAGTTTTCAGGGTTTAGGTCTTTCACTTCCTTGGTTAGGTTTATTCCAAGGTATTTTATTCTTTTTGATGCTATTGTGAATGGAATTGTTTTCCTGATTTCTCTTTCTATTAGTTCATTATTAGTGTATAGGAAAGCCACAGATTTCTGTGTGTTAATTTTGTATCCTGCAACTTTGCTGAATTCAGATATTAGTTCTAGTAGTTTTGCAGTGGAGTCTTTAGGGTCTTTTATGTACAATATCATGTCATCTGCAAATAGTGACAGTTTGACTTCTTCTTTACCAATCTGGATTCCTTGTATTTCTTTGTTTTGTCTGATTGCCGTGGCTAGGACCTCCAGTACTATGTTGAATAATAGTGGGGAGAGTGGGCATCCCTTTCTTTTTCCTGATTTCAGAGGAAAAGCTTTCAGCCTCTCGCTGTTCAGTATGATGTTAGCTGTGGGTTTATCATATATGGATTTTATTATGTTGAGGTACTTGCCCTGCATACCCATTTTGCTGAGAGTTTTTATCATGAATGGATGTTGAATTTTGTCGAATGCTTTTTCAGCACGTATAGAGATGATCATGTGGTTTTTGTCTTTCTTTTTGTTTATGTTGTGGATGATATTGATGGATTTTCAAATGTTGTACAATCCTTGCATCCTTGGGATGAATCCCACTTTGTCGTGGTGTATGATCCTTTTGATATATTTTTGAATTTGGTTTGCTAATATTTTACTGAGTATGTTTGCATCTACATTCATCAGGGATATTGGTCTGTAATTTTCTTTTTTGGTGGGGTCTTTACCTGGTTTTGGTATTAGGGTGATGTTGGTTTCATAGAATGAGTTTGGGAGTACTCCCTCATCTTCTATTTTTTGGAAAACATTAAGCAGAATGAGTATTGTGTCTTCTCTGTATGTCTGATAAAATTCCGAGGTAAATCCGTCAGGCCTGGGGGTTTTGTTCTTGGGTAGTTTTTTGATTACTGCTTCAGTGTCTTTGGTCATAATAGGTTTGTTTAACTTTTGTGTTTCTTCCTTGGTCAGTCTTAGAAGGTTGTATTTTTCTAGGAAGTCTGGCTAGAGGCTTATCTATTTTGTTTATTTTCTCGAAGAACCAGCTCTTGGTTTCATTGATTTTTTTTCTATTGTTTTACTCTTCTCAATTTTATTTATTTCTTCTCTGATCTTTATTATGTCCCTCCATCTGCTGACCCTCTGCCTCATTTATTCTTCTTTTTCCAATTTCGATAATTGTGACATTAGACTATTCATTTGGGATTGTTCTTCCTTCTTTTAACATGCCTGGATTGCTATATACTTTCCTATTAAGACTGCTTTTGCTGCGTCCCACAGAAGTTGGGGCTTTGTGTTGTTGTTGTCATTTGTTTCCATATATTGCTGGATCTCCATTTTAATTTGGTCATTGATCCATTGATTATTTAGGAGCATGTTGTTAAGCCTCCATGTGTTTGTGAACCTTTTTGCTTTCTTTGTACAATTTATTCTAGTTTTATACCTTAGTGGTCTGAAAAGTTGTTTGGTAGGATTTCAATCTTTTGGAATTTACTGAGGCTCTTTTTGTGGCCTAGTATGCGGTCTATTCTGGAGAATGTTCCATGTGCACTTGAGAAGAATGTGTATCCTGTTGCTTTAGGATGTAGAGTTCTATAGATATCTGTTAGGTCCATCTGTTCTAGCGTGTTGTTCAGTGTCTCTGTGTCCTTACTTATTTTCTGTCTGGTGGTTCTGTCCTTTAGAGTGAGTGGTGTGTTAAAGCCTCCCAAAATGAATGCATTGCATTCTATTTCCTCCTTTAATTCTGTTAGTATTTGTTTCACATATATTGGTGCTCCTGTATTGGTTGCATATATGTTTATCATGGTTATATCCTCTTGTTGGACTGAGCCCTTTATCATTATGTAATGTCCTTCTTTATCTCTTGTTACTTTCTTTGTTTTGAAGTCTATTTTGTCTGATACTAGTATTGCAACAACTGCTTTTTTCTCTCTGTTGTTTGCATGAAATATCTTTTTCCATCCCTTGACTTTTTATCTGTGTATGTCTTTGGGTTTGAGGTGAATCTCTTGTAAGCAGCATGTATATGGGTCTTGCTTTTTTATCCATTCTTTTACTCTGTGTCTTTTGATTGGTGCATTCAGTCCATTTACATTTAGGGTGGTTATTGATAGATATATACTTATTGCCATTGCAGGCTTTAGATTTGTGGTTTCCAAAGGTTCACGTTTAGCTTACTACCTTACTGTCTGACCTCACTCTCTTATTGAGCTGTTATAAACACAGTCTGATGATTATTTCTTTCCCTTCTTTTTCCTCCTCCTCCATTCTTCATATGTTGGGTGTTTTGTTCTGTGCTCTTTTTAGGAGTGCTCCCATCTGGAGCAGTACCTCTAAGGTACCCCGTGGAGGTGGTTTGTGGGAGGCAAATTCCCTCAACTTTTGCTTGTCTGGGAATTGTTTAATTCCTCCTTCATATTTAAATGATAATCATGCTGGATTCAGTATTCTTGGTTCAAGGCCCTTCTGTTTTATTACAGTAAATATATCATGCCATTCTCTTCTGGCCTGTAAGGTTTCTGTTGAGAAGTCTGATGATAGCCTGATGGGTTTTCCTTTGTAGGTGACCTTTTCTCTCTCTCTGGCTGCCTTTAATACTCTGTCTTTGTCCTTGATCTTTGCCAGTTTAATTATTATGTGTCTTGGTGTTGTCCTCTTTGGGTCCCTTCTGTTGGAAGTTCTGTGTGATTCCCTAGTCTGAGCAACTATTTCCTCCCCCATTTTGGGAAGTTTTCAGCAATTATTTCTTCAGAGACACTTTCTATCTCTTTTTCTGTCTCTTCTTCTTCTGGTACCCCTGTAATGCAGATTTTATTCCTTTTGGATTGGTCACACAGTTCTCTTAATGTTGTTTCATTCCTGGAGATTCTTTTATCTCTCTCCTGGTCCACTTCTATGCTTTCCTGTTCTCTGGTTTCTATTCCATCAATGGCCTCTCGCATCTTATCTGTTCTGCTTATAAATCCTTCCAGAGATTGTTTCATTTCTGTAGTCTTCCTCTAGACGTCATCCCTTAGCTCTTATTTCTCTGCAGATCTGTCAGCATGTTTATGATTTTTATTTTGAATTCTTTTTCAGGGAGGCTGGTTAGGTCTGTCCCTGCAGATCCTCTCTCAGGGGTTGTCTGAAATATTTTGGACGTGACTAAATTGTTTTGCCTTTTCGTGGTGATAGCAATGGCTGTAGGCATGTTGCAGGTGTGTCAACTGGGAAAAGAAAGTCCTTTCCTGCTTGCTGAATGCCTTGCCCTTCTCTGCTGCCTGTGTTGGTTTCCCACACTCCTGGAGCAGCCACTGGGTTAATCCCCTAAGCTGCTGTGGGCAGGGTCTCCATCAAAGCAGTGTGGAGCCCTGCGGGGAGTGGCAGGCATGCCAGGTGCACTCCTCCACAATAGCGGCACCCCTGCCAGGCACCTGTGTGTGAACAGCAGCCTTTGGATCCAGCCCAGGTGGCTATGCATTGGACTGCGATTCTGGTCGCCTCCTGGGAGCATGGCTGCTCCCTCTAGCACCGCTTTACAGGTGTGTGTGGGCCTCTCCCACAGGGACCTCTCCCAGGCTCCTCTAGCGCCACTGCCACCCAGTTCCCAGGCTGTTCAGTCACCGCCACAGTGGGCTCACACGAGCCACTCCTGGTCCCCAATGGCGCCACCACCACTGGCGCACACTGCCACTCTCCGACTACTGGGCAGGTGTGTCAGGATCCATGCCAGTTGGGGGAATGACTGGCAGGCTGCTTAGTGCCATGAGGGGTTCAGAGCTCTGCTGCCACCCAGGGGTTTAGAGCGCCTAAATTTCCCTGGGATGCCCAGCCGCTGGCTAAGTGTGCTGGGATGACTTCATCCAGCTGTGGGGTCCCTGTCTCTTTAAGACTTGCAGAAAGCACTTGCTTTTCTTTTGTCTTAGGGGCGCTGGTTGCGGGGACCTGCCCACAGGTATTGCTTTTCCGTTTCTCTAATATCCAGCACCCCATGCACCTTGTGTCTTTGCTCCAGGTGTGGATTTCTAGAGCTGGTTGTTTAGCAGTCCTGGGCTTTCACTCCCTCCCCATTCCAACTCCTTTCTTCCTGCCAGGTTCTGGGGTGTTGGAGTGTTCAGGTCCTGCCTGACTGTAGCTTGTATCTTACCCTCTTTGTGTGATGTTGAGTTCTCACAGATGTAGATGTATCCTGGCTGTTGTACTGTATCCACTGGTATCTCTTTTAGTTATAGTTGTATTTATTGTATTTTCAGAAGTATTTGTTTTGGGGAGGATATTTCCATTGAACTACTCATGTCACCATCTTCCCATGATCCCCCCTCTGTACCCATTTTATTGAGAGTTTTCATCATGAATGGATGTTGAATTTCGCCAAATCCTATTTCAGCATCTATGGGTATGATCATGTGGTTTTTGTTCTTCTTTTTGTTGATGTGGTGGATGATGTTGATGGATTTTCAAAAGTTCTACCATCCTTGCATCTCTGGGATGAATCCCACTTGATCATGGTGGATGATTTTTTAATGTATTTTTGCATTAAGGTTGCTAATATTTTGTTGAATATTTTTGTATCTATGTTCATCACGGATATTGGTCTGTAATTTTCTTTTTGTTGTTGTGTCTTTGCCTGGTTTTGATATTAGAGTGATGCTGGCATCATAGAATGAGTTTAGGAATATTCCCTCTTGTTTTACTTTTTGGAAAACTGTAAGGAGGGTGGGCATTAGGTCTTCACTAAATGTTTGATAAATTTCAGGAGCGAAACCATCTGGGATAGGAGTTTTGTTCTTAGGTAGTTTTTTTTTTATTACAAATTCAATTTCCTTGCTGGTAACTCATCTATTCAGACTTCATATTTCTTCATGGGTCATCCTTTGACAGTTGCATTTTTCTAGAAAGCTGTCCATTTCTTCTAGGTTATCCAGTTTGTTAGCATATAATTTTTCATAGTATTCTCTAATAATTCTTTGTATTTCTGTGGTGTCAGTAGTGATTTGTCCTTTCTCATTTCTGATTTTGTTTACATGTGTAGACCCTCCTTTTTTCTCAATAAGTCTGGCTAGGGGTTTATCTATTTTGTTTATTTTCTTGAAGAACCACCTCCTGCTTTCACAGATCCTTTCTATTGTTTTATTCTTGATTTTATGTATTTCTGCTCTAATCTTTATTATGTCCCTCCTTCTACTGACTTTGGGCCTCATTTGTTCTGCCTTTTCTAATTTCATTAATTGTGAGTTTTGACTGTTCATTTGAGACTGTTCTTTCCTGAGGTAGGCCTGTATTGCAATATATTTCCCTCTTAGCACAGCCTTCGCTGCATCCCACAGACACAAGTGTTCCATGTGCACTTGAAAAGAATGTGTATCCTGTTGACTTTGGATGGAGTGCCCTGTAAATGTCTGTTAGGTCCATCTGTTCTCATGCGTTGTTTAGTGCCTCTGCCTCCGTATTTATTTTCTGTCTCATTGATCTGTCCTTCAGAGTGAGTGGAGTGTTGAAGTCTCCTAGAATTAATGTGTTGCATTTTATTTGCACTTTAATTCTGCTAGTATTTGTTTCACATATGTCACTGCTCCTGTGTTGGCATCATAGATATTTATAATGGTATATATTCTTATTGTGTTGACCCTTTTATCATTATGTAATGTCCTTCTTTGTCTCTTGTTACTTTCTTTGTTTTGAAGTCTATTTTGTGTGATACAAGTGATACAACTACTGCTTTTTTCTCTCTATTAGTTGCATGAAATATGTTTTTCCATCCCTTCACTTTTAGTCTGTGTATGTCTTTGGGTTTAAAGTGAGTCTCTTGTAGGCAACATATAGACAGGTCTTGTTTTTTCATCCATTCAGTGACTCCATATCTTTTGATTGGTGCATTCAGTCCATTTACATTTAGGGTGATTATCAGTAGGTATGTACTTATTGCCATTGTAGGCTTAAGATTTGTGGTTACCAAAGGTTCAAGGTTAGCTTCCTTACTATCTAAGAGTTTATCTTAACTCACTCAATATGCTATTACAAACACAATCTAAAGGTTTTTTTCTCCTCCTTTTTCTTCCTCCTCCATTCTTTATATATTAACTATCATATTCTGTACTCTTTGTCTATCCCTTGATTGAACTTGAAGATAGTTAATTTTGCATTTGCTTAGTAATTAGCTATTCTACTTTGTTTACTGTAGTTTTATTGCCTCTGGTCACAGCTATTAAACTGTCTATAGCAGTCCCTCCAAAATACACCGTAGAGACATTTTGTGGGAGGTAAATTCTCTAAGCTTTTGCTTATCTGGAAATTGCTTAATCCCTTCTTCATATTTAAATGATAATTGTGCTGGATACAGTACTCTTGGTTCAAGACCTTTCTGTTTCATTGAATTAAATATATCATGCCATTCTCTTCTGGCCTGTAAGGTTTCTGTTGAGAAGTCTGATGATAGCCTGATGGGTTTTCCTTTGTAAGTGACCTTTTTTCTCTCTCTGGCTGCCTTTAATACTCTGTCCTTGTCCTTGATCTTTGCCAGTTTAATTATTATGTGTCTTGGTGTTGTCCTCTTTGGGTCCCTTCTGTTGGAAGTTCTGTGTGATTCCCTAGTCTGAGCAACTATTTCCTCCCCCATTTTGGGAAGTTCTCAGCAATTATTTCTTCAAAGACACTTTCTATCCCTTTCTCTCTCTCTTCTTCTTCTAGTACCCCTATAATGCGGATATTGTTCTGTTTCCATTCGTCACATAGTTCTCTGAATATTCTTTCATTCCTGTAGATCCCTTTATCTCTCTGTGTGTCAGCTTCTCTGCGTACCTGTTCTCTGATTTCTGTTCCATCAGTGGCCTCTTGCATCTTGTCCATTCTGCTTTTAAGTCCTTCCAGAGATTGTTTTATTTCTGTATTCTCCCTCCTTAGCTCTTGCATATATCTCTGCAAGTCCATCAGCATGGTTATGACCTTTATTTTGAATTCTTTTTCAGGAAGATTGGTTAAATCTATCTCCCCAGATTCCCTCTCAGGGGAGGATGTCTGGGTTAGTCTGGTCTGCATCAAATTCTTCTATCTTTTCATGGCGATAGAGGTAATTGTAGGCAGTTGGCACATGTGTCAGTTGGGAGAACCAAGTCCCTTTCCACTTGCTCCTGGCCTTCCTTTCCTGGGAGATTGGTGATCCCTAGTGGCTTGTGCTGAGCAGTTGCACACAGACGGTGTCTGATTCTTACCTGGCCGCTGTGGAGTAAGCTTCAATGGTTGCTCTGGGCGTGGCCGCTTTCAGACTGCTGCTCCCCTTTATGAGGCGCTGGTTCTCACAGGTTAGATGTAGCCTGGCTGTTGTCTTGTATCTTCTGGTCTCTCTTTTAGGAATAGTTTTATTTGTTGTATTTTCAAAAATATATATGTTTCTGGGAGGAGATTTCCACTGTCCTACTGATGGTGCCATCTTGGCTCCTGCTCCCTCTTGATGTATTTTTGAATTCAGTTTGCTAATATTTTGTTGAGTATTTTTGCATCTATGTTCATCAGGGGTATTGCTCTGTAATTTTCTATTTTTTGGTATCTTTGGCTGGTTTTTGTATTAGAGTGATACTGGCTTCATAGAATGAGTTTGGAAGTATTCCATCCTCTTCTCCTTTTTGAAAACTTTAAGGAGAACGGGTATTATATCTTCTGGGTATGTCTGATGAAATTCAGCTGTGAATCCATCTGGTCCTGGGATTTTGTTCTTGGGTAGTTTTTTGATTACTGATTCAATTTTGTTGCTGGAAATTGGCCTATGTGGATTTTCTGTTTCTTCCTTGGTCAGTCTTGGAACACTGTATTTTTCTAGAAAGTTGTCCATTTCTTCTAGGTTATCCAGCTTGTTAGCATATAGGTTTTCATAGTATTCTCTAATAATTCTTTGTATTTCTGTGGTGTCTGTTGTGAATTTTTCCTTTCTCGTTTCTGATTCAGTTTATGTGTGTGGATTATCTTTCTCTCTTAATGAGTCTGGCTGTGGCTTTATCTATTTTGTTTATTTCCTCAAAGAACCAGCTCTTGGTTTCATTGATTTTTTTTCTATTGTTTTATTCTTCTCAGTTGTATTTATTTCTTCTCTGATCTTTATTATGTTCCTCCTTCTGCTAACTTTGGGCCTCATTTGTTCTTCTTTTCCCAGCTTTAATAATTGTGACTTTAGTCTACTTATTTGGGATTGTTCTTCCTTCTTTAAATAGGCCTGGATTGCTATATACTTTTCTCTTAGAACTGCCTTTGCTGCATCCCACAGATTTTGTGGTGTTGAATTATTGTTGTCATTTGTCTCCATATATTGCTTGATCTCTGTTTTTATTTGGTCACTGATCCATTAGTTATTTAGGAGCATGTTGTGAAGCCTCCATGTGTTTGTGGGATTTTTCATTTTCTTTGCGTAATTTATTTCTAGTTTCATATCTTTGTGGTCTGAGAAACTGGTTGCTACAATTTCAATCTTTTTTTATTTACTGAGGATCTTTTTGTGGCCTTGTGTATGATCTATTTCTGAAAATGTTCCATGTGCACTTGGGAAGAATGTGTATTCTGCTGCTTTTGGTTGTAGAGTTCTGTAGATGTCTGTTAGGTCCATCTGTTCTAATGTGTTTTTCAGGACCTCTGTGTCCCTACTTATTTTCTGTCTGGTTGATCTGTCCTTTGGAGTAAGTGATGTGTTGAAGTCTCCTAAAATGAATGCCTTGCATTTGTTTTCCCCTTTAATTCTGTTAGTATTTGTTTCACTTATGCAGTTGATCCTGTGTTGGGTGCATAGATATTTATCATATTATATCCTCTTCCTGGATTGACCTCTTTATCATTATGTAATGTCCTTCTTTGTTGTTACTTTCTTTGTTTTGATGTCTATTTTGTGTGATACAAGTACTGCAACTCCTGCTTTTTTCTCCCTATTAGTTGCATGAGATATCTTTTTCTTTCCCTTTACTTTTAGTCTGTGTATATCTTTGGGTTTGAAGTGAGTCTCTTGTAGGTAGTATATATATGGTTCTTGGTTTTTTATCCATTCACTGACTGTGTGTCTTTTGATTTGTGCAGTCATACCATTTACATTTAGGGTGATTTTCGATAGGTATGTGTTTATTGCTATTGCAGGTTTTAGATTCATAGTTACCAAAGGTTCAAGGGTAATGCCCTTATTATCGAGCAGTCTAATTTAACTCACTTAGTATGCTATTACAAACTCAACCTAAAGGTTCTTTTCTTTTCCCTCTTTTTTCTTTCTCTTCCATTCTTCATATGTTAGGTATCATATTCTGTACTCTTTGTCTATCCCTTGACTGACTTTGGGGGTAGGTGATTTTTGTATCTGCTTAGTAATTAATTGTTTTACTTTGCTGTGATTTTATTTACTCTAGTGATGGCTATTCAGGCTTAGGAGTACTTCCATCTATAGCAGTGCATCCAAAATGCACTGTAGAGGTGGTTTGTGTGAGGTAAATTCTCTCAGCTTCTGCTTATCTGAAAATTGTTTAATCCATCCTTCAAATTGAAATGACAACCTTGCCAGGTAGAATATTCTTTGTTCAAGGCCCTTCTTTTCATTGCATTAAATATATCATGTCTCTCTGTTCTTTCCTATAAGGTTTCTGTTGAGAAATCTGATGGTACCTGATTGGATTTCCTTTGTATGTGATCTTTTTTCTTTCTTTAGCTCCTTTTAAAAGTCTGTCTCATCCTTGCTCTTTGCCATTTTAATTATTATATGTCTTGATGTTGTCTTCTTTTGTCCCTTGTGTTGGGAGATCTGTGCACCTCCATGACCTGAAAGACTATCTCCTTCCCCAGATTGGGGAAGTTTTCAGCAATTACCTCCTCAGAGACAGTTTCTATCTGTTTTTCTCTCTCTTCTTCTAGTACCCCTATAATGCATGTATTGTTCCATTTGAATTGGTCACACAGTTCTCTCAATATTGTTTCATTCTTAGAGAACCTTTTTTCTTTCTGTGCCTCAGCTTCTTTTTATTCCTCTTCTCTAATTTCTATTCCATTTGCCGTCTCTTCTACTATGTCTAATCTGCTTTTAAATCCCTCCATTGTATGTTTGATTTCAGATTCAGAATTTCTTAATGATTGAATCTCCATTTTAATTCGTTCCTGAGTTCTTGAATATTTTTCTGTACCTCCATGAGCATGTTTATGATTTTTATTTTGAGCTGTCTTTCAGGAAGATTTCTGAGTTCAGTTCCATTTGGCCCTTTTTCTGCGGTTTTGAGGTTTTGGTCTGAATGAGGTTCCTTTGACATTTCATATTTCTATGTGGCACCCTCTAGTACCCAGAACCTCTACTCTCTGGAGCTGCTCAGAGTGACATTGGTTCCTGGGGTAAGGAAAGAGCTGTTTCCTGTTTCCTGGCTGCAGCGTCTGTCTCCAGTGTCAGAGCCAGTGGGACGAGCACACAGTTGTAAGCCTCTGTGCTTTGCATCTCTACATGTCATAGGCAGGCCTCCATCTGGCTGGCCTGATGCCAGTGCAGTGACTGCTAGTTTGTGAGTATGTGGCCGAGCTGTTGCCAGCAGGCCAGGAGGATGGCACGGCCAGTTGCATGTCACAGTGGGTGGCCTCGGAGCTGAGTAGCTAGCCAGGGGGATGCAGTGCCTGAAGCTCCTCAAAGTTCCCAACCTGCTGGGCCAAGTGCACCCAGGCAACCTTGTCCACCTATCCCTTCTCTCACACAGCAAGGTCCATGCAGGCCCCACCCCTTCAGCTGCCATCTTGCTGCTAGGAAGCCTTTTAGACCGCCCACTTTTCCTTTGTCCCTGAGCAGCTTGATGTGGATCCCTGTCCTCCACAAATGGTCAGAATCTCTCATGCACTCTGCCTGTCCCAGCCCCCCAACCACACAACCTCCAGAGCACCACACAATGTTTGGAGCACACTTTGTGCAGATCTCCAGGGCTGGATGCTCAGCAGTCTTAGGCTTCCACCCCCTCCCTGCTCCATTTCTCTTCCTCCTGTTTGTGAGCTGGGGTGGGGGAAGGGCCTGTGTTCCACAGGATCAAGTCTTTGGTACATTACGTGTTTCATGAGGTCTGCTCTGTTCTCCAGGTGTATGCAGTCTGGTGCAGCCTTCTTTCTTGTTGCTGTTTTAGTATTAGTTGTGTTAACTCTATTTTCATACTGTATTTGGTTTTCAGAGGAGTTCTCTGTCTCACCTCTCATGCTGCCATCTTGAATCTATACCTCTCCTGAGTGACTTTTAAAATGAAAAATTAGAGGAGTCTGAAGAGTTGTGTGAAGTACTTTCCCAATATGGTATTAGTACGTGGGATAAAACATCTTCCTTCCTGATATGTGTCAGCAGGGAAATTTCATTAAGAATGGAAGTACGGAGGAATAGACTATTAACAAGTGAATGAACATCCTATGACAGATGGTGATAAATACTGTGGAGAAAAATAAAGCAGAATTTTATTAGGATTTATGAGTTGAGAGTGGGGGTATATTTTATATCAGGTGTTCAGGGCAGGCCTAACCGAGAAAGTGACATTTGGGCAAAGACCAGAAGGTAGCGAAGACTCAAACAACACCCAGGGGAAAAGTTTTCTAGATAGAAAGGGGAAGAAGGGTAAAGGGCCTGTGGTAGGAGCCACTTAGTGCATTTAAGGGAGAGCAAGAAATGAGTAAGGCTGAAGTACAGTGAGCAAGGGAACAATGGATAGAAGGCCATTTCATGATATGTATTATATTGTATGGAGGGGTATATAGTATGTCTGACAAGCCTAGGCTAAAGCATCCTTGTTTGCCCTATATTTAGGATAAAATAGATGGAATGGAAATAAGTAAACAACTATGAAGAGAAATCAGATTTTAGTGCAGAGCCAATAAAATTATGATTACTGTGTGCCTGGAAAATACTTAACACTTTAAATGCATTATTTCTTTAACCCTCAATATTTTCGTTATTTTGCACATGAGTTACAGAGGAGTTAAGCAGCTTTACCCACATCAAACCAGGATTTAACTTCAGACAGTCTGGTTGTAGAGTCTACACTCTTAATCACAACAGTAGGAAGACTTTCTGTTCATAAGAGAAAGGCACAGCTGGTTGCCAAAGAGGATTCAGAAACCCAGGTTCTGTATAGCTCAAGTAAATGAGGCCCCTAGTCTGTGCCCAGGACTATCTGTTAAGCTAAACAAAGTTGGCCCCTTTAATCTCTGCCACATCCTGGTAATTTGTTAAACTCTGTATACAATTGGCTTTGGAGCCTACACTACTGAGGCATGAGATTCTCAATGGTATTCCCTAAACAACTGGCTGAGTATGATCATGATAAATCACTACTTAGGAAGTTGTTAAGGAAGATCCAGGGTCAGCTCCATGATGTGTTAAAAAAAAAACCATAACCATTGCCTGGTGCCATGTTAATGAACACTGCCAAGAGTGCAAGGGTTTTGTCAAAGATGATAGCATCCAATTATGTGGGAGCATTGTGGGAATGATAGCACCAAGAAGAAGCCTGTTTTCAAGAATGCAGGAAGTACTTTAGGGTGATAGGATGCCAGAAGCCAAGGCAATAGAGTCTGAGTTGTTCACAAGGAAAATAAAGTTGAAGGGAGGTCAGAAAAATTAGATTTTCTTTTTCCCTTTTAAAGGAGAGTGAAGACAGCTATGTGAACATTAGGCTCAGATGTACCCATCTGGATTTGATTAGGGAAAGAGAGCCACTATGAGTATTATGGGACTGAGATTTAGTGTAGGATTCGAGGTTATGTGAATGTGTGAGGAGCTGAGAGTGAAAGACTCCAACAGACTGTAGAAAAAGTCACTGAAGGGAAGTTCTAAAAATTATGTCTGGCTGCCTGACTCCTTGAAATAATGGTTTCTTCTTTGCTTCCACCTTCCAAATTTCACATGTCCCTTTCATTGACAAACTGTAATCTGAAACTACACAGGAAGGGGTTCTGAGGAATGTTGTTCATAGACTTAGAAAGGCATGGTTGAAGATTGGATTAAAGATGGCGGTGTGAGAGGTGAGACAGAGGCCTCTTCCTAAAACAACATATAATATGAAAATACATTTAATAAAACTAATGCTGAAAGAGCAACAAGAAAGAAGGCTGCACCAGACTGAATACACCTGGAGAACAGAGCAGACCCCACAAAACAAGGTAACATACCAAAACTGTGACCCGGTGGGACCCAAGCCCTTCCCCCACCCCAGCTCACTGGTGGGAGGAAGAGAAACAGAGTGGGGAGGGAGTGGAGGCCTGGGACTGATGAACTCCTAACCCTGGAGATCTGCACTGGGAGCACAAACATACATTTCATGGTGCTCTCATGATTAGAGGGTTAGAAAGCTAAGACAGGCAGAAATCCTGGAGAGACTGAGATTCCAGCCACTTGTGGAAAGCAGGGATCCATATCTGGCTGCTCTGGGACAAAAAGGCAGACAGTCTGAGAGACTTACTAACAGCAAGAGGCCTGTCAAATGGGCAAGGATTGCATGGAGTTTACTCCTCAGGAGAAAGGACAGGTAGACATAATTGTCCATGTGCACTCTGCCCAGCAGATTGGGAACTTTCACAATCTTCAGGTGCTCCAGCTCCCTGGCTGGCAACACAGCTCCAAGAACCCCCTCCATGATATGCAGCCTACTGTGCTTTCCTCCTGGGAAGTTCCACCTGGATCACAAACCAGAAAACCCTACCTTAGCATTAGCCCAGCCAGAGGGAAGCCCTGCCTACTGCAACTACAAACCGAAAGCATAGAGGCTTATACCTGTGGCCTTGGCCCACTGGTTCTGGCAGTAGAGACAGGAATAATAGCTGTAAAGCAGGAAACAGCTCTTTCCTCCCCCAAGGCACCAACACCACTCCCATGTGACCCCCAATATTGATCCAGGAGCTGAGCAGCTCCAGAGAGTAGAGATTCTGGGCACTAGAGGGTGCCTCATACAAATATGAAATATCAAAGAAACCTGGTTCAAAGCAAAATTGTGAATACACCAGAGAAAGACTGAAATGAAAGGGACCTCATGAATCTCCCTGAAATATATTTCCAAATAAAAATCATTAACATGCTAATGGAGGAAAAGAAAAATATTCAAGAACTCAGGAATGAATTCTGGTCAGAGATCCAGTCATTGAAGAGCACAATGGAGGGTATTAAAAGCAAATTAGATATGGTGGAGGAGACAACAAATGACATACAAAGAGGAATACAAAGAAGGTGAGGCACAGAGAGAAAAAAGGATCTCTAAGAATGAAAGAATATTGAGAGAACTGTGTGACCAATTCAAACAGAATAATATTTGCATTAAAAGACTACCAGAAGAAGAAGAGAGAGAAAAAGGGATAGAAAGTGTCTTTGAGGAGGTAATTGCTGAAAACTTCAGCAGTCTTGGGAAGGAGATAGTCCTGTAGGCCATAAAGGTGCACAGATCTCCGAACACAAGGGACCTAAGGAAGACAACATGAAGACATATAGTAATTAAAAAGGCAAAGACCAAGGATAAGGACACACTATTAAAAGCGGCCAGATAGAGAAACAACATCACATACAAAGGATAGCCCATCAGACTATCAACAGACTTCTCAGCAGAAACCTTACAGGCCAGAAGGGTATGGAATGATGTATTTAATACAATGAAGCAGAAGGATCTGAAACCAATACTTTATCTGGCAACATTATCATTTAAGTTTGAAGGAGAGTTTAAATAATTTTCAGGTAAGCAAAAGCTTAGAATTTACCTCCCACAAACTGTCTCTACAGTGTATTTTGGAGGGACTGCTATAAATAGAAGTGTTCCTAAGGTTTAACAGCTGTGACCAGAGGCAATAAAACCACAGTAAACAAAGTAGAACAGTTAATTACTAAGCAAATGCAAAATTAAATCATCTACCCCCAAAGTCAATCAAGGGATAAACAAAGAGCCCAGACTATGACACCTAATATATAAAGAATGGAGGAGGAAGAAAAAGGAGGAGAAAAAAGAATATTTAGACTGTGTTTGTAATACCATACTAAGTGAGTTAAGTTTCACTCTTAGATAGTAAGGGAGCTGACCTTGAACCATTAGTAACCATGAATCTAAAGCCTGCAATGGCAATAAGTACATATCTATGATAATCACCCTAAATGTAAATGGACTGAATGCACCAATCAAAAGACATAGAGTCACTGAATGGATAAAAAAACAAAACCCATCTATGTGCTGCCTACAAGAGATTCACTTCAAACCCAAAGACATACACAGACTAAAAGTGAAGGATGGAAAAAAATATTTCATGCAACTAATAGGGATAAAAAAGCAGGAATTGCAGTACTTGTATCAGACAAAATATACTTCAAAACAAAGAAAGTAATGAGGCAAAGAAGGACATTACATAAAGATAAATGGGTCAGTCCAACAGGAAGATATACCCATTATAAATATCTATGCACCCAACATAGGAGTACCTACATATGAGAAACAAATACTAACAGAAATTAAAAAGGAAATAAAATGCAATGCATTCATTCTAGGAGACTTCAACACTCCACTCACTCTGAAGGACAGACCAACCAGACAGAAAATAAGTAATGACACAGAGGCACAGAACAACACATAAGAAGATATGGACTTAACAGACATTACAGAACTCTACATCCAAAAGCAGGAGAATACACATTCTTCTCAAGTGTACATGGAACATTTTCAAGAATAGACCATATACTAGGCCACAAAAAGAGCCTCAGTAAATTTAAAAAAAACTGAAATTGTACCAGCCAGTTTCTCAGACCACAAAAGTATGAAACTAAAAATAAATTACACAAAGAAAATTAAAAAGCCCACAGAAACATGGAGGCATAATAACATTCTCCTAAATAATCAATAGATCAATGACCAAATAAAAACAGTGATTAAGCAATAGATGGAGACAAATGACAACAATAATTCAACACCACAAAATCTGTGGTACACAGCAAAGGCCTTGCTAAGAGGAAAGCATATTGCAATACAGGCCTACCACAGGAAATAACAATGCCAAATGAGCAGTCTAAATTCACAATTAATAAAACTAGATAAGGAAGAACAAATGAGGCCCAAAGTCAGTAGAAGGAGGGACATAATAAAGATTAGAGCAGAAATAAATAAAATCAAGAAGAATAAAACAATAGAAAGAATCAATGAAAGCAAGAGCTGCTTCTTCGAGAAAATAAACAAAATAGATAAACCCCTAGCCAGACTTATCCAGAAAAAAGAGTCTACACACATAAACAGAATCAGAAATGAGAAAGGAAAAATCACTATGGACACCAGAGAAATACAAAGATTATGAGATAATACTATGAAAAATTAAATGCTACCAAACTGGATAGCCTAGAAGAAATGGACAACTTTCCAGAAAAATACAGTCTGCCAAGGCTGACCCAGAAAGAAAGAGAAAATCTGAACACACCTATTACCCACGACAAAATTGAATTGGTAATAAAAAAACTACTTGAGAACAAAAGCGTTGGACCAGATAGCCTCCCAGTTGAATTGTATCTAACATTTAGTGGAGACCTAATACCCATCCTCCTTAAAGTTTTCCCAAAATTAAAGAAGAGGAAATACTCCCAAACTCATTCTATGAGGCCAGCATCACTCTAATACCAAAACCAGGCAAAGGACACCACAAAAAAAGAAAATTACAGACCAATATCCTTGATGAACATAGATGCAAAAATACTCAACAAAATATTAGCAGACTGAATTCAAAAATACATCAAAAAGACGATCCATCACGATCTAGTAGGATTTATTCCAGGGATGCAAGGATGGTACAACATTAAAAAATCCATCATCATCCACCACATCAACAAAAAGGACAAAAACCACATGATTATCTCCATAGATGCTGAAAGAGCATTCAACAAAATTCAACATCTATTCATGATAAAAACTCTCAACAAAATGGGTATAGAGGGCAAGTACCTCAACATAATAAAGACCATAAATGACAAACCCACAGCCAACATTATACTTAAGAGAGAGAAGCTGAAAGCTTTTCCTTTAAGATTTTGAACAAGACAAAGATACCCACTCTCCCTGTTTTTATTCAACATAGTTCTGGATGTCCTAGCCATGGCAATTAGGCAACACAAAAAAATAAAAGGCATCCAGATTGGCAAGGAAGAAGTTAAACTGTCCCTGTTTGCAGATGACATGATATTGTACCTAAAACACCCTAAAGAAGCAACCTAAGTGTCCATCAGTAGATGAATGGATAAAGAAGATGTGGTACATATACACAATGGAATATTATTCAGCCATAAGAAGAAAACAAATACTACCATTTGCAACATGGATGGAGCTAGAGGGTATTATGCTCAGTGAAATAAGCCAGGCAGAGAAAGACAAATACCAAATGATTTCACTCATATGTGGAGTATAAGAACAAAGAAAAACTGAAGGAACAAAAGAGCAGCAGACTCACAGAACCCAAGAATGGACTAACAGTTACCAAAGGGAAAGGGACTGGGTAGGATGGGTGGGAAGGGAGGGATTGGGGTGGAGGGAAAGAAAGGACGCATTACAAATAGTATACATAATGTGGGCGGGGGCATGGGGAGGGTTGTGCAACAAGAGAAGACAAGTAGTGATTCCACAGCATCTTACTATGCTGTTGGACAGTGATTATAATGGGGTTTGTGGAGGGGACTTGGTGATGGGGTGAGTCTAGTGAACATAACGTTCCTCATGTAATTGTAGGTTAATTATCCAAAAAAATTCCTAAAGAATCCACTCCAAAACTACTGTATCTCATATCTGAATTCAGCAATGTTGAGGGATACAAATTAATACACAAAAATCTGTGGCATTCCTATACATTAACAATGAACTAGCAAAAAGAGAAATCAGGAAAATAATTCCATTCACAATTGCATCAGAAAGAATAAAATACCTTGGAATAAACCTAACCAAGGAAGTGAAAGACCTATACTCTGAAAACTACAGGACACTCATGAGAGAAATAAAAGAAGATACCAATAAATGGAAACACATCCTGTGCTCGTGGATAGGAAGAATTAATATTGTCAAAATGTCCATCCTGCCTAAAGCAATATACAGATTCAGTGCAATTCCTATCAAAATACCAACATCATTTTTCAATGAACTAGAACAAGCATTCTAAAATTCATATGGAACCACAAAGACCCTGAATAGCCAAAGCAGTCCTGAGAAGGAAGAATAAAACTGTGGGAATTATGCTCTCCAACTTCAAGCTCTACTACAAAGCCACAGTAATCAAGACAGTTTGGTACTGGCACAAGAAAAGACCCATAGACCAATGGAAAAGACTGGAGAGTGCAGATATAAACTCAAGGAAATATGGTCAATTAATATACGATAAAGGAGCCATGGATATACAACGGGGAAATGACAACAACTTCAACAATTGGTGTTGGCAAAACTGGGCAGCTACATGGCAAGAGAATGAAACTTGATTATTGCTTAACCCCATACACAAAGTAAACTCGAAATGGATCAAAGACCTTAGTGTAAGTTATGAAACCATAAACCTCTTAGAAGAAAACATAGGTAAAAATCTCCTGAATATAAGCAAGCTTCTTCTTCCTGAATGCATCTCCCCGAGCAAGGGAAACCAAAGCAAAAATTAACACACGGGACTACATCAAACCAAAAAGTTTCTGTACGGCAAAGGACTCCGTCAACAGAGCAAAAAGTTATCCTATAGTGTGGGAGAATATATTTGTAAATGGCATATCTGACAAAGAGGTAACATCCAAAATATATAAAGAACTCACATGGCTCAACACCCAAAGAGCAAATAACGTGATTAAAAAATGCACGCAGGATATGAAAAGACAAGTCTCCAAAGAAGAAATTCAGATGGCCAACAGACACATGAAAAGATGCTCCACATCACTAATCATCAGAGAAATTCAAATTAAAACCACAATGAGATATCACCTCACACCAGTATAAGGATGGCCAACATAGAAAACACTAAGAACATCAAATGCTGGTGAGGATGTGGAGAAAAGGGACCCCTCCTACACTGCTGGTGGGAATGTTAGCTAATTCAACCATTGTGGAAAGCAATATGGAGGTTCCTCAAAAAACTAAAAATAGAAATACCATTTGACCAAGGAATCCCACTCCTTGGAATTTACCCTAAGAATACAACTTCTCAGATTAAAAAAGACATATGCACAACTATGTTTATCACAGCACTATTTACAATAGCCAAGGTATGGAAGTAACCTAAGTGTCCATCAGTAGATGAATGGATAAAGAATAGGTCATACATATACACAATGGAATACTATTCAGTCATAACAAATTCTACCATTAGCAACAACATGTGTAGAGCTAGAGGATATTATGCTCAGTGAAATAAGCCAGGCAGAGAAAGATGAGTGCCAAATGATTTCCCTCATTTGTGGAATATAACAATGAAGCAAAACTGAAGGAACAAAACAGCATCAGACTCACAGGCTCCAAGAAGGAACTAGTGGTTACCAAAGTGGAGGGGTGTGGGAGGGCATGTCGGGAGGGAGGGAGATGGTGATTGAGGGGTATTATGTTTAGTACACATGGTGTGAGAGGTCATGGGGAAAACAGTGTAGCACAGTGAAGGCAAATATTGAATCTGTGGCATCTTACTGCACTGATGGACAGTGACTGCAATGGGGTATGCATGGGTACTTGATAATATGGGTAAGTATAGTAACCACATTGTTTTCTCATGTGAGACCCTCATAAGAGTGTATATCAATCATACCTTAGTAAAAAATTTTTTTTAATAAAAGAAAGGCATTGTGGTGGTGATGGCACCACGTTTGTGGAAGACAAGATGGCAACATGTAGAATCTCCAAAAATGTAAGGATCAAGTGATGAAGAGAAATTCACCAACTGTTCTCACCAATACAGTCTGCATTTTGATCTCCATCCTTAACACTTGCTACTTCAAATCCCTATTTTGGATTAGTCTTAACCATTTACATCTTTCTGTTGTCTACACACATAGGAAATTATTCAGCTCCAGCTTTACCCCAATGTCTTCTTTCAGTAGCTGTTCTAAATTATTACTACTTTCGTTGAGCTGTAAGTCCAACACCAACCTCACTCTCTACTTGAAGAGAATATAATGATCATTTCTTAATTTTTTGTGATACTTCCTTAAGTAATTTCAGAGTTACCTTCTCCTGCACTCCTCCTGATCTCATGTTCTCTTGCAGTGCAAAAGGTGTCCCAACTCTGGCATAAAGGTAATCCTTGGTGGGCCACATCCAGTCATCTCCCATATTCTCTTACATCCTTCAGCCTTTCTTCTTGCTCTATCTAATCTCTCTGAATATTTCCTTTTTCTCCTTAGCATAAAAATGTGCTAATGTCTTTGCCATCTTCAAAATAATTTCTCCCTTAATCTTGCCCCATTTCTTAATTTTCCTGCAGAGCAAAGCTTCTTGAAAGAGTAGTTTCCCCTTGACACTCCTCTTCCTCCTAATTTTACCCATCCATTTCAGTATGACTCTGACTCCTTTTCTGCCACACACCACTGTAATATTAAAATAAAGGCCAACCTAATTGCTAAATTCAATGGCTATTTTCAGTCTTGACATTTTCTTGGTCTCTCTCTAGCAATTGAATATTTGACAGCTCCATCCTTTATATTATCTCCTTTGTTGGCTTCTGTAATATAACACTATCCTCTAATTCTCTTATTATTCTTTCATTGTGATATTGATTTTTTTCCTCCATGAACACTTTAAAGATTATATTCCCCAGTGATCCATCTGAAGCCCTCTTCTTTTCCTTATCTGTATGTTTTTTGTGACCTCAATATATCCATGCTTTGACCTTAACCAATTTGATTATCTACGCTTGTGATTTGATGACTTTTTTGTAATGATATACTGTGATCATTTTCTTTTTATCTCATGTATCTTCTATAGGTTTTTTCTTTGTGGTTACTATGAAGCTTGCATAATACTTATTGTTGGGATAGTCTATTTTGAGCTCATAAGAACTTAACTTCAATTGCATACCAAAACTCTAAGCTATTATCATCTCCCTCAGCATACACTGTTATTGATGTATTTTTATATCATGTATTTGTTAACCAATTTTTGTGGTTATAGTTTTTCTTAATACTTTTTTGTCTTCTAACTTTTATACCAGAGTTAAAAATGATTTATACACCACTCTTAAGGTATTATGTTATTCTGTATTTGTCTATATACTTACCTTTAGCAATGAGATTTATACTTTCATATGCTTTGAGGTTGCTTCTCAAGCATTATTTATTTCAACTTGAAGAGCTCTATTTAGCACTTCTAATAAGGCAGGTGTTTTCATGATGAAACTCCCTCAGTTTTTGTTTGAGAAGTCTTCATCTCTCCTCCACTGTTAAAAAACATTTTTTCTGTGTACAGTATTTTTGGTTAGGAATTTTAATTCTTTCAACATTTTGAACATAACATTCCACTCTTGAATATATCATCTAAGGCCCTGTACAAAAGCCCTGCTGAGAAGCCCACTTGTAGTTTTAAGGTGGTTCCCTTCTTTGTGACAGATCACTTTTGCTGCTTTCAAAATTTTCTTTTCTTCAGTATATATATAATGTAATTCAAGATGGTGGCATGAGAGGTGAGACAGAGAATTCCTCCCAAAACCACATATAGTGTGAAAATATAGTTAATACAACTAGCCCTAAAACAGCAACAGGAAAGAAGGCTGCACCAGACTGCATACAGACCTCACGAGCAGAGCAGACCTCACGAAACAGTGTAAGATAAGAAAGCCTTGATCCAATGGGACCCAAGCTGTTCCCCCACCCCAGCTCACTGGTGGGAGGAAGAGAAACAGAGCAGGGAAGGGGGTGGAGGCCTGGGACTGCTGAACACCTAGCCCTGGAGGTCTGCTTTAGAGCCCAAACCTACATTCATTGGTGCTTTGGAGGTTGCTGGGGTTGGGGAGCTGGGACAGGAGAATGCTTGAGGGACTGAGATTATGGCCATTTGTGGAGGACAGGGATCCACATACAGCCACTCTGGGACAAAGGAAAGGCAGGTGGTCTGAGAGGCTTCCTAGCAGCAAGAGGGCAGCTGAAGGGGAGGGGTTTCCACGGAGCTTCCCATGCCAGAGAAGGTATAGGTAGATAAGGTTGTCTGGAAGTACTCTGCCCAACAGCTTGGGAACTTTTAGGAGTGTCAGGTGCTCCAGCCCCTTGGCTGCCTACTCAGCTCTGAGGCCCACCACTGTGACATGCAGCTTGCTGCACCTTCCTCCTGGCATGCCGGCACTGGCTCTTAAACCGGCAGTCACTGTGATGGTGTCAGTTCAGCCAGAGGGAGGCCCCACCTACAACAGCTAGAGATGCCAAGTACAGAGGCTTACACCACTGTGCTTGGCCCACTGACTCTGACCCTGGAGCCAGGCACTGCTGCCACTAAACAGGAAACAGCACTTTCCTCCCCCCCAGGCACCAGCGCCACTCCCCATGACACCGAACTTCACTCTAGGGGCTGAGCAGCTCCAGAGACTAGAGCTTCTGGGCACTAGAGGGCACCACATCGAATTATGAAATGTCAAGGGAAGCTGTTTCAGGCCAAAATCTCAGAAACCCAAGAAAAAGGACCACATGAAACTGAACTCACCAATCTTCCTGAAAGACAGTTTAAAATAAAAAGCATAAACATGCTCATGGAGATACAGAAAATTATTCAAGAACTCAGGGACGAATTTAAGACAGAGATTCAATCATTAAGAAATTCCATATCTGAAATGAAACATGCAATGGAAGGATTTAAAAGGAGATTAGACATACTAGAAGAGATAGTAGATAGAATAGAAATTAGAGAAGAGGAATAAAAAGAAGCTGAGGCACAGAAAGAAAAAAGGATCTCTAAGAATGAAACAATGTTGAGAGAACTGTGTGACCAATCCAAATGGAACAATACACTCATTATATGGGTACCACAAGAATAAGAGAGAGTAAAAGGGATAGAAACTGTCTTTGAGGAGGTAATTGCTGAAAATTTCCCCAATCTGGGGAAGGAGATAGTCTTTTAGGCCATGGAGATCCACAGATCTCCCAACACAAGGGACCCAAGGAAGACAACATCAAGACATATAATAATTAAAATGGCAAAGAGCAAGGATGAGACAGACTTTTAAAAGCAGCTAGAGAGAGAAAAAAGATCACATACAAAGGAAAACCAATCAGGCTATCATGAGATTTCTCAACAGAAACCTTACAGGCCAGAAGGGAGTGGCATGATGTATTTAATGCAATGAAGCAGAAGGGCCTCAAAACAAGAATATTCTACCTGGCAAGGTTATCATTTCAATTTGAAGGAGGGATTAAACAATTTTCAGATAATCAAAAGCTGAGAGACTTTACCTCCCACAAACCACCTCTACAGTGCATTTTGGATAGACTGCCATACATGGAAGTATTCTTAAGGCTAAATAGATGTCACCAGGGGAAATAAAACCACAGCAAAGTAGAACAATTAATTACTAAGCAGATGCAAAATCCAATGAACGACCCCCAAAGTCAATCAAGGGATAGACAAAGAGGCATAATATGAAAGCTAACATATAGAGAATGGAGGAGGAAGAACACAGAGTAAAAAAAAGAACCTTTAGGTTGTGTTTGTAATAGCATATGTAGTGAGTTAAATTAGACTGTTAGATAGTAAGGGAATTACCCTTGAACCTTTGGTACCATGAATCTAAAGCCTGCAATGGCAATAAGTACATACCTATTGATAATCACCCTAAATGTAAATGGTCTGAATGCACCAATCAAAAGACATACAGTCACTGAATGGATAAAAAAACAAGACTCATCTATATGCTGCCTACAAGAGTCTCCAAACCCAAAGACATATACAGACTGAAAGTAAAGGGATGGGAAAAGATATTTCATGCAACTAATAGGGGGAAAAAAGCAGGAGTTGCAGTACTTCTATCAGACAAAATAGATTTCAAAACAAAGAAAGTAACAAAAGACAAAGAAGGACATTACATAATGTTAAAGGGGTCAGTCCAACAAGAGGATATAACTATTATAAATATCTATGCACCCAACACAGGATCACCTACATATGTGAAACGAATACTAACAGAATTAAAGGGAGAAATAGAATACAATGCATTTATTTGAGGACACTTCAACACACCACTCTCTCCAAAGGACAGTTTAACCAGACAGAAAATAAGTAAAGAGACAGAGGCACTGAACAATGTATTAGAACAGATGGACCTAACGGACATCTACAGAACACTCCATCCAAAAGCAACAGGATACACATTCTTCTCAAGTGCACATGTATCATTTTCAAGAATAGATCATATACTAGGCCACAAAAAGAACCTCAGTAAATTCAAAAAGATTGAAATTGTACCAACCAGCTTCTCAGATCACATAGGTATGAAACTAGAAATCAATTACACAAAGAAAATGAAAAGCCCACAAACACATAGAGGCTTAATGACATGCTCCTAAGTAATCAATGGATCAATGACCAAGTAAAAACAGAGATCAAGCAATATATGGAGACAAATGACAACAATAATTCAACACCGCAAAGTCTGTGGGACGCAGCGAAGACCATGCTAAAAGGAAAGTATATTGCAATACAGGCCTACCTCAGGTAAGAACAATCCCAAATGAACAGTCTAAACTCACAATTAATGAAACTAGAGAAGGAAGAACAAATGAGACCCAAAGTCAGTAGGAGGAGGGATATAATAAAGATTAGAGCAGAAATAAAATTGAGAAGAATAAAACAATAGAAAGAATCAATGAAAGCAAGAGCTGGTTCTTTTAGAAAATAAACAAAATAGATAAACCCCTATTCAGACTTATCAAGAAAAAAAGAGAGTCTGCACACATAAACATAATCAGAAATGAGAAAGGAAAAATCACTACTGACACCACAGAAATACAAAGAATTATGAGAGAACACTATGAAAAATTATATGGTAACAAACCAAATAACCTAGAAGAAGTGGACAACTTCCTAGAGAAACACAACCTTCCAAGGCTGACCCAGGAAGAAACAGAAAATCTGAATAGACCAATTACCATCAAGGAAATTGAACTTGTAATCAAAAACCTACCTAAGAACAAACCACTGTACCAGATGGTTTCACTGCTGAATTTTATCAGACCTTTAGTAAAGTCTTAATATCAATCCTCCTTAACATTTTCCAAAAAGTAGAGTAAGGTATACTCCCAAATTCATTCTACAGGGCCAACATCACTCTAATACCAAAACCAGGAAAACATAACACTAAAAAAGAAAATTACAGACCAATATCCCTGATGAACATAGATGCAAAAATACTCAATAAAATATTAGCAAACTGAATGCAAAAATACATAAAAAAGATCATCCATCATGATCAAGTGGGATTCATCCCTGGAATACAAGGATGGTATAACATTCTAAAATCCATCAACAGCATCCACCACATAAACAAAAAGGACAAAAACCACATGATTATCTCCATAGATGCTGAAGAAGCATTTGACAAAATTCAACATCCATTCATGATAAAAACTCTCAACAAAATGGGTACACAGGGCAAGTACCTCAACATAATAAAGGCCACATATGACAGACCCACAGCCAACATCATACTTAACAGCAAGAAGGTGAAAGCTTTTCCTTCAAGATAGGGAACAAGACAAGGATGCACACTCTCCCCACTTTTATTCAACATAGTTGTGGAGGTTCTAGCCATGGCAATCAAAGAAATAAAAGGCATCCAAGTTGGCAAGGATGAAGTTAAACTTTCCCTATTTGCAGATGACATGATATTGTACATTAAAAATCCTAAACCATCCACTCCAAAACTACTAGAACTAATATCTGATTTCAGCAAAGTTGTAGAATACAAAATTAATACACACAAATCTGTTGCATTCCTATACACTAATGATGAACTAGCAGAAAGATAAATCAGGAAAACAATTCCATTCACAATTGCATCAAAAAGAATAAATTACCTAGGAATAAACCTAACCAAGGAAGTGAAAAATTTATACTCTGAAAACTACAAGACACTCATGAGAAAGTAAAGAAGATAGCAATAAATGGAAACAAATCCCATGCTCATGGATAGGAAGAATTATTATTATCAAAATGGCCATCCTGCCTAAAGCAATCTGTACATTCAATGCAATTCCTATCAAAATACCAACAGCATTCTTCAATGAACTGGCGCAAATCATTCTAAAATTCATATGGAACCACAAAAGACCCCAAATAGCCAAAGCAATCCTGAGAAGGAAGAATAAAGTGGGAGGAATTATGCTCCCTGACTTCAAGCTCTACTACAAAGCCACTGTAATCAAGACAATTTGGTACTGGCACAAGAAAATACCCATAGGCCAATGGAACAGACCTGAGAGCCCAGATATAAACCCAAGCATATATGGTCAATTAATTAATGATGCAGGAGCCATGGATATACAATGGGGAAATGGCAGCCTCTTCAACAGCTGGTGTTTGCAAAACTGGACACCTAGAGGGAAGAGAATGAACTGGATTATTGTCTAACCCCATACACAAAAGTAAACTCAAAATGGATCAAAGACCTGAATATAAGTCATAAAACCATAAAAGACTTAGGAAAAAACAGGCAAAAATCTCTTGGACATAAACATGAGCAACTTCTTCATGAACATATCTCCCCAGGCAAGGGAAACAAACGCAAAAATGAACAGGTGGGAATGGGTTGTTTTAATTTGTCTGATTTTTCTCAAACTATTCAAATTCAGTTAGATAATAACCATCATATCATTGATAAGTTTTCACAAATGCCTAGGGTGCCTAACTGGTTTTCTTGGTTTCACTGGAGATGGCTGGTAAGTACAGGTATGCTTTGGTTATGTAACTATACTCCTATTATGTTAATGTGTGTGCGCAATTTAAGTAGTAGCTTAAAATATATACATGCTGAAGTTACTCTACAAGAAGATATGTCAAAGAAATAATCAATCTTCCCATGTTTTCTCCCGCCTGCTACTTCTATAGCTTTTCTTCTTCCTTCCTAATTACAACGAATTCTTAAATAGAATTCATGCCTCATATCAAATTTACCGAGTATCATAACTCCTCCAAGTGGTAAAGATACCTCAAGACAAATGCTGGGCATAGAAGCCACAGGGCATAAATATGCAAAGAAATAAAAAGCTAACCATTTCAAACAATAAGGCTTCTCTCTCACTTACCAACTTAACATTTCCCTGTATGGCCCCGGAAGATGACTGGTTAGCCAGAGACGGGTAAGATTCCTCAAGGGAGGAACAACCTAAGACAGGCACAGTCGCAGGGGGGTCATCAGGTGAGAAATTGGGGATCAACAGAGGTGAGGCTTAGAACCTCACCCCCCCTGTTCTGAGAGAAATCTTCTGCATATGTGGATGTTTTATTGCCCTTGTCTAGCTTGGATTAACACATAGTCTACAGGCACACACCTGATCATCTACATTTGCTCTCTTACAACACTAAACTATGTTTTCTACCTTTATGTTGTATCTACCTACCACTTCAGCATCTTATTAAAAATAATAAAGAGAGAAATGTGGTATCCACATATAAATCAAGTATAAAAATCAAATGTGTATTCATATTTGAACTGACTGTTTATAGTTCATAATGCATGAGCAAAACCAAAAGTTTCTGTGATGACTGCCCTTGTACTGTTCACCATGTAACTTATTCACTATGTAAGAATTTGTTCTCCATGTAAGAACTTGTTCGTTATGCTTCAGAAGATTGGAGACTGACGAAAATTAGGCTTGGGGTGGATTAATGATTGTGCATTGAGCATTGACTCCCCTATACAGAATTTTATTGTTGTTAACAACCATTTGATCAACAAATATGAGAGATGCCCTAACAACAACCAAGAAAAAGTACACACTTCCAATTGTAAAATAAATAAGCAACCGGGATGTAATGTATAGCATAAGGAATATAGTCAAAATATTGTAACAACTTGGTATGGTGATAGCTGGTACTTAGAATTATCATGTATATAAATGTTGAATCACTGTGTTGTACACCTGAAACTAATGTAATGTAATACTGTGTGTCAACTACCCTTCAATAAAAAATAATTATCTCAAAAAAAAAAAAAAAATGAACAGGTGGGACTATATCAAACTAAAAAGCTTCTGTACAGCAACAGATCTCATTATTAGAACAAAAAGACATCCTACAGTATGGAAGAATTTGTTCATAAATGAGATATCTGATAAAGGGTTGACATCCTAATTATATAGAGCTCATGCACCTTAACAAACAAAAATCAAATAAGCCAATTAAAAAATGAGTAGAGGAGCTGAACAGACACTTCTCCAAAGAAGAAATTCATATAGCCAATAAGCACATGAAAAGATGCTCCACATCGCTAATCATCAGAGAAATGCAAATTAAAACCACAGTGAGATATCACCTCACACCAGTTAGGATGGCCACCACCCAAAAGACAAACAACAAATGTTGGCGAGGATGTCGAGAAAGGGGAACCCTCCTACACTGATGGTGGGAATGTAAATTAGTTCAACCTTTGTGGAAAGCAGTATGGAGGTTCCTCAAAAAGCAAAAAATAGAAATACCATTAAAAAAAAAAGAAATACACACGAATATTTTGCCAAGACTACATTTTAAATATTCATTTACACTCTAAGATCCGTATCTTGATTTTTGCTATCACATATGAATGGAGCCTTTTTATCTTGTTTTCTTTATCTAGCATTGTATTGAATCTTTAAAATTTGAGATTGCCTGTCTTGAGAGCAATAAGGAAAAGATAGAAGAATGCTGACTATCTCTTGATTGCTTTGTAAGTATTTCCATATTCAATGATGTTTCAGTAGGTAAACTAATTCCTAGAAATCTGAATTCTTTTATGGTAAATACTGTTAAGCAAGAATGTGGTACACAGTTTGCCAAAGTGTGAATTTCTTTAAATAAACTCAATTAAAAATGTTTACAGCTGTTTCTTTTTCACATTGTTATTAGGCAGTATGTTTTATTGACAATAGAAGTGAATTTTTTAGAAATTCACTTTTAAAGAAAATTCTGCTTTTAAAGAAATTAAACAGCAGCGAGTGAATATACTGCCTCAAAACCATCTACGCTTAAAGTGAGGATCTTTGCCAACAGAGGTGAGATGCTCTAAGTCACAAATGGTACTATGAAGAACTCCAATCTCCTCCTTTTCTTCTTGAAGATGTTAAAGCTTCCTTCTGTAGATACTCTGCGGCAAAACAGTAGAATTTGGATATGATTTTGATTCAGTTTGAACTCTTGCTAGTTTGGCATCTAACTCCAACTGTAGTCTTATTATTTCATTTTCCTTTTCCTTTTCTCGAGTTCTTTGCATGTAACTCAGAAATTTCCACCCTTTTCCTCTATCAGTTCTTAATGGTTTTCTTCATTTAATGCAACTTTTTCCTGCATATCCTGATAAAGTTTCTTTATTTCTTTCTTATATCCCTTCTCTTTGATTTTCATTTCATTCATGAGTTTGGCAATATTATTCTTATATTCCTGTTCATAAGATTTTAACTTTTCTTTTATAAGATCAGGATTTATTTGTAACTTCATTTTCACCTTTCAAATTATGTTGATATTCAATGGTCTGTTGTAGCCCTTTTATCATACTATGAAGAGTAGCACATTCTTCTTTAATAGAGATCTCCTTTGTTTGCATTACTTTTAATAAACAGTTAGCTCTTTCCAAATGCATATCCAATACACTGTTCTTTCCACTGGTTTCTATAAATTTCTTTTCTATATGTGAGAAGATTCATACTGCTCATTTTTTTCGTACATCCTTGGCTGCTCTGATTGATGTCTAAACTGCTGTCACTCCTGGTTCTCCACAATCTAGAAATACCATTTGACCCAGGAATTCCACTCCTAGGAATCTACCCTAGGAATGCAGCAGCCCAATTTGAAAAAGACATATGCACCTGTATGTTTATCGCAGCACTATTTACAATAGCCAAGAAATGGAAACAACCTAAGTGTCCATCAGTAGATGACTGGATAAAGAAGCTGTGGTACATATACACAAAGGAATATTATTCAGCCATAAGAATAAAACAAATCCTACCATTTGCAACAACATGGATGGAGCTAGAGGGTATTATGCTCAGTGAAATAAACCAGGTGGAGAAAGACAAGTATCAAATTATTTCACTCATCTGTGGAGTATAAGAACAAAGAAAAACTGAAGGAACCAAACAGTAGCAGACTCACAGAACCCTGAAATGGTGGACTAACAGTTACCAAAGGGAATGGGATTGGGGAGGATGGGTGGGAAGGGAGGGATAAGGGGGAAATAGGGGCATCACAATTAGCATGTATAATATAGGGGGTGGTGACATGGGGAAGGCAGTATAACACAGAGAAGGCAAGTACTGACTCTATAGCATCTTACTATGCTGATGGACAGTGACTGTAATGGGGTATGTGGTGGGGACTTGATAATAGGGGGAGTCTATTAACCATGGTATTGTTTATGTAATTATACATTAATGATAGCAAAATAAAAAAATTCTCTCTTCGTTTTTGACTTTTGGCAATTTAACTGTAATGTGTCTCAGTGCAGACCTCTTAAGATTCAACCTATTAGGATATTTTGGGCTCATGAATTCGAATGTTTATCTCCCTATATGAGTTCTATAGAGAGAAATTATAGAGTATTAAGGAGACAGTATAACAGGGACACCTAATTTTGATTAGGGGTTCAGGGGATAGGAAAAGTTTACCTGAGGGAATATATTTAAGCAGAAATCTGGAGCCTAATTTTGGTACTTCTGTGATCACTTTCTTACTTCCCATTTACTTCTTAATCCACTGCTTTACCTCCTGCCCTGGGTGTTTATGTGTACATTGTTCCTTTGCCTCAAATGACTTGCCCTGCTGATAGTAAAATCCTTGCCATTATCTTTCATGATTTAGTTTCAGCTCCTTCTTCTCTGTGAAAACTTTCCCAACTCCTCCAGGCAAATTTAGTCATTTCTTCCTTATTTTTAATCTGCCTCTGTTCCAAACTAATCACCTTGAATATGAGCTCCTTGATATGAGAACCTACCCTATATTTTCTGCATCCTGCTACTGTCTTCTTCCCTTAGAACCTATGGAATATTTTGCGCAGTCTAAAAATCCCTGCTTCCCCCAACTTTCCTCTATTACATGATTTAAAATCCTAATGATCTCCTTTTTAAATGTGTTTTGACTTACAATATGTTTCTTGAAAAGTGTCATCTTTATGACACAGTTATTCATTCAATCAAAAGGTGTGATCTAGCTACATAAATAGAGGAAGACCATCATCTCCATTATTCTAAAGCTAGTTCTAATATTGTACTGAGTTTTTTGGCATTTATAACAATATGAAATCATACTGAGTTGGCTGTGGGAGAGTGACTAGTGATAAATCAGTTTAGTCTTATTTTATACCCATGCAGCTGGTTTTTTTGGACTCAAGGTAAGGACTTTACATTTGCCCCCTTTACACTTCCTGTTTTATTCAGCCCATCAATACAGCCTGCTAAAGTTTTTTTTTTTTTGAAATTAATTCTGACTTTAAAGTCTTTATCATTCTTTCCAGCTTTCTGTCATCTGCAAATTTGATGAGTCTGTTTTAGAAATCATTGTCCAAATGATTAATTAAATATTAACTAGAATAGGATGTCAATAGAATGCTAGCATGATACTATAAGCTTTATTAATAAAGGTGCTATTTTATTAATCATCACTTTTATTTGTGGTGATTATATAATTGTCCAAGCATCCAAGAGTTCTCTAACTTGTCCACAGGATGTTATAAGCAATCTTGACTAATGCCCCACTGAAGTTCAATGACTTCATTGAACTGACTCCTGAGTACTTGTTGAGGACTTATGAGACGGGGACCGTTGATGTAGTCAGAGTAGGGTGAGGGCCTCCAGAGGGGGCAGGGCGGGTTATTTGCAGTCAGAGCAATGTAACTACATGCAGGGAAACCCCCCTACTAAAACTCTACGTTAAACATTAAGCTCTAGAATCATTCTTCAGTGAGATCAGTTAATGTTCCCCAGATAAAGAGGAGTAGCAATGTTTTATTATGCTAACCATTTATAATCATGTGTAAGATTCACTTTAGCATACTAAAAGGCCCAGGCCTATGTGGTCTTTCCTCCTTCAGATCTGATGAAGTAATTTTGTGAACTGGGCAACTAATTAGTAGGTAAGCCCAGGCATAAACAACACAGTAAAAGGCAAGAAAGATTCCACCTTAAAGATAAGATTGCATTTTAATACCCAAGAAGTTAAGACATCAGAAATTCTTAACTTACTCTTTAGCACACAATACCTCAGCCCACTTTGGGGGCTGAGCAGGTGGCCTTGTTTTATATGCTCCCAGACCAAGATGCTAGTATCTCAGGGAGAAATCATCAGAGGAATTTGCTTGTGTAAGTTAATTCTAAATATTCAGGGACCACTTAACAAGTCCACACCCCTAAGTTTTTTTCATGTTCTCGAAAAATCCTCAACTGCCTATAAAACCCCCTAGACAATGCACCACTACGAGCTCTCTTGTCCCCTCCTGGCATGAACCAGGAGCTCTATTCTCTCACTTTATTTCTAAATAAAAGCCTGTACCTTGCTCTCCTACCTTGAGTGTTTGTGAAGCTCATTCTTTGGCTTCGTGAACAAGAACCCTGGCATCACTTACATGAAAATCACTGAAGAAATTACATGCAAATCTTGGCTGTAACCTTTCAGCATAATAAAATAATTATGATGTAGATTTATGTTGAGAGTGAAAATAATAGTATTGATACAAGATGGTATGAACAAAGAACATCTATTTTATGCAAACATGACCAATGAAGTAGCACCAGAATCTCACATGTGTCACTTTTAGGAGGTAGGACTTTTAGAAGAAAAATTTGAAAGTAGAGAAATTAGGACAATGGGTAGCAATTCAAATGACTGTAGATGTGACCATGAAAAGAGATTTAAAAATGGGAATACAGAAAATAAAATTAAGGGAAGGTACTCAATAGAGTTTTGTTACATATCTTCCTTATTTAGGTGTGTATCCCCAAAGAAATATATTTTAAAGGCTTGAAGAGTTAGGTAACTTGTAGCCAGAGGTGGAGCTGTGATTTGAACCTAGATATCTCTGACTGTAAAAGACTAGGAGATTTTGCTATAAGAGACTGCTTAGTTAAGGGAGAGTACTTTCAGGGAAAATCTAGAGGGTTAATGGGTGGCTTTGGGGAGAACAATGCAGAATAGGCACAAAGGACAGATCTTGGACTCAGAGAGAGAGAGAGAGTATTGTTTTTCAATGAATAATAAAACTAAGCCTGAAATAATGTTAGCTTGACCTTCAAGAGCAAGTCAAGTTGAAAGCAGCAAGGAAGGGCTGAGACACACTTTAGGTCCAGGACTGAAAGAATCACCTTTCCAGCCAGGGAGAGAGCCTAATTAATAAATTAGTAACTAAAATTGAAGCTTTGGCTTGAGAGAGATGGTTCTTCATAGCAAGACAAGGTTGATGAGAAAGCAGATCATGCTGGACCCAGACCTGGGAGCATGTTCCATAGACAGACCCCGGAGACTGAGCTGTCTACAGAGGAGATTACTAAGTAGATATTCTTAGTATCACTCATTTTATAGATGATGAAATTGAGGGCCAAAGACATTAAATAACTTGCCCAAGGTTACATATCCAATGTATGGCAGAAACCTGATATGAACCCAGGCCATCTGGCTCCAAGAACCCACTTTAGCCACTGATACTGCATTACCTCTTCAGATGTTGTAAGACCCAACGGCCTTATTCCGGTCTGTGCTTCCCCCCCAGTGAGGAGACGAAGGCCACGGCAGATCGATGCAACAAGCAAGAGGTTTATTGTTATTCCAGCTAGCTGGGGTCCAAGTGTCTGCCCGACACAGCGGGTTTCAACAAGGACCCCGAGCACTCAGAACCAAGGGTTTATATAGCATTTTCAAAACACTTAACTCTTAGTAATTTTCTACAGCTGCACATTATCTTTGCAAGACATACATCCTGGGGTTAAGCAAGAGCAAGATAAGACCACTCCTCAATTGTTAGGGAGGTTCTGCACGATAAGCTTGGTATGTAGGATTAACTGACCAAGGTTAGCTGACTGAAGGCCACAGCTGCCCCCATCCCGGTGTTCATGATTAACTTGTTTTCCAAGGCCTTACCCAGTTCCAGTTTTTTTTCTTTTAAGTCACAACTTCAGAAAACTGCTTCTAGGCCCTTAAGATGGCTACTCTTATGCTAACTTATTCTCATTCTTACAATGTCACCTCTTCTGTGAAATCTTCTTAGACTTGCCATCTGGGTTTCCACAGAACTAAGTTATACTTTCATAAGTGTTCATGCTGTACCTTTAATTACCCTGCATTGTAGTCTTTTTTTCTTTTCTTTAATTTTGTGCAGATGTGAACTCCTTAAGAGCAGAATTGGAGCCTTTTATTCCACCTGCCTTTCTGTACCAGCACTCCCTGGAATTAAGTGACACTTGCTTGATAGATGCCTTATCAGATAAGATTATTGGTTGTATGCAGCATTCATCAATTCTGGCTTACTTAGGCAGAATAGCATTTTATAGGAAAGATATCTAGTGGTTCACAGAACCCATTAGAAGGCTTGAAGAATATGTTAAGAAAATAGTCAGGAAACTAAGGAAGTTATGCAGCAGGAAAAAATCTATTCAGGATGCAGCTGAAAAAGTGAGTTACTACTATTAAGACACATTGAGCTTTATTAGTCACCTAGTAAGGGATTGATAATGTTTGCTACTATTATGAGCTGGGTCTTGAAGTGTATCAAGTTCATCTGGAGGAGGAAGGACCAGCATATGCATAGACATCCCTGCCTAACAGGGCATGGTATGTTAAGGTAATTTATGGAAGTTTGATATAGCCAGGGGATAAGGTATACCAATGCAGGCAATGCAAAGGTAAAGCACAGCAAAAGCAGAGTTTGGCAAAGGACAGAAACCAGACCAAGTAAAGGCCCTGTGAATCTTCATCAGAATAAAGTCCTTGTTTAGAATTTTTTCTAAGGATAAAGGGGAACCAATAGTGACTTCTAAACAGGGTAAGTGATGTGCTCAGAATACATAGGGTCTGTTTGTGAGCTGCCTGAGACCCATTTAACTGTAAATGATTGAGATTCTATGCTGGGAATGAAAGGGCAGTTAAGATTGGAAGACTTTGGCTGACTCCTGAACACTTGTTGAGGACTTACATGAAAATCACTGAAGAAATTACATGCAAATCTTGGCTGTAACTTCATAGAGGCACATTTGAAGCCATGACTGCTACAGTGACCCTCAGAGTCTGGAGGTGTTCATCAGGGAGGGCTCCCTGGGGTGGGCAAGTTGTGAACTTGGCTTGAAGAAGAGGGTTTGCTTGATCCCCTCATCTTATCAATGAAGGAAGGAAGGGCCAGAGATGAATGTATGGCCAATGGCCACACTGCAGAATTTCGATGGCTGACTTCTGTGGCACATTTTCCAGTACTGTGTGGCTGCCCCCTGAAGCCTCCACATGACCCTTCTGGCTGTGAGTCAGGGAAAATGTTCTCCTCATAGCTTCAGGGGCCATTGGGAGGAATCCTTTGTGAAAACAGCCATCAATTCATCTGTAGGATTCAAAGTGACCTTGTAAATGCTCTTCAACAATGCGCATGACCTTGAGCTTTGCAGGCCTGAAACTACCTTGTAAAGACTAAGGGCAGGGCTTGGAGAGGAGTACTTCCCACTGTGGAACACACATGTGTCTACCTGTAGAGCCAGCCTCCTCCTTGGTCAAAGCAAAGGGTCCAATCAAGGAAACCTGAATGGATTTAAAGAAACACACTTTTTTCTACTATAAAAGTAATATATATCTGTAATTAAAAAAACATATATATATATAAAATGCAGAAAAATACAAAGTAAAAGTCTCTTATAATTTCACAATTGAAACTTCACAATTCACTGCTAACATTTGGTTCAGTGTTTTGTTTATATGTGTGTATGTATGTATATGTAGTATATAAATGTATATGTGTGTGCATGTATATATAATATATTTTTATTGTAGTAAAATATATACAACACAAAACTTACCATTTTAATGATTTTTAAGTGTCCAGTTCTATGGCATTAAGTGTATTCATACTGGTTTGCAACAATCATCACCATCTACCTCCAGAAAGTTTTTATCATCCCAGATTGAAACTCTGTACCCATTCCTTCCTCCCAAGTTCCTAGAAACCATCATTTTGCTTTCTGTCTCAATAATTTGACTACTCTTTGTATGTTGTGTATATAAGTGGAATTATACAGTATTTATCACTTTGTAATTGGCTTATGTAAAATAAGCATATTAGCATAATATCCTCAAGATTCATTCATGTTGTAACATGTGTCAGAGTTTCCCTCCTGTGGCTGACTAATATTCCGCTGTATGTAGATGCCCAAACTTGTTTATCCATTCAGCCACTGAAGAACGCTTTAGCTACTTCCACCCTTTGACTATTGTGAATAATGCTTTTCTGAATATGAGTTTACAAATACATTTGAGTCCCTGGATTTTTCCCCTTTTGTGTAAGGCCCAAAAGTGGAATTGTTGGATCAAATGGTAATTTTCTGTTTTATGTAATTTTAAAATTGACAATATATTCATAATTTTGTATCAAATTGTGAGAATTTTCCAATGTTATTGTAAACTCTTTCAAACCTGATTTTTAAGGACTTCCTAGTATTTACTCCATTATCTAAGTATTCTGTTCTTAGAGATTTTGATTATTTCCAATTTTCTCACTATTACAACACTGTAGTAAACATCCTATACACAAATATTGTGAGATATCTAACTATTTCCTTAATATATAAATTCCTAGAGGTGAAATCATTGAGTCAAAGGGATAAATAGTTCTAAAGCTCCTGATGTATATTTATAATTTTATTTTCATAAAATTTGCTCCAGTTTCCCAACCCTCCAGTAACATTTAGCCCATCTTACTCTAACATTTATTAAAAAATAAATTCACTCTTTTTACAATGGCATCCCAGGTGTCAGGCCCACCAACAACACATTTCAGGCCCTGGCTTCCCAAGAACTGCAACAAGCTGAGCTTGTGGGTACACAGATTAGAAAGAGGATTTGGGAAGGAGTGTTAAAGAAGAACAGATTCTAGCAGTTTCTCATGTGAGATAAAGGTAGCCTGGCAAGAGTGGTGGGGAAAGATGCAGCACAGGGTGCCCAGGCTTGCTGAGATCTCTACATGAAGGTGTTGTGCATAGAGATCACTCTCCCAGCAACTCTGTAACAGAGACATGCTGATCCTCATTTTCGTGGGAGGAAACACTTCAAGGAAGTTCAAGAAGAGCCTTAGTTCCAAGTTCACAGATGGTAAGGTGGCAGAGCCAAGATTCAACTCAGATTTATCTGACACTCTGGCAGGGACTGACACTGGCATCTTCCCACTGCACCAGAATGCTCTCAGAAGACCAGAACCTGAGACATAGGAGGGACAGAGATGGGCAGAGTTGCAAAGTCAAAACTGAAAATGCTTGGCATAGACAAATTTTATTGTTAATTCCTAGATCCAGGGAGAGGGGAAGCTTGTCACTGTAGTATGAAAGGTGCTTCCATTTGGTGGATGGTCAGATTCCCTATGAAGGTGTGTGGGTTTAGCCCTTGTGGCATGCCACTGAACTGGATAACTTGATTAATTTCAACAGATACCACAAATCACAGAAGAGCCACCTGTGGTCCACACATTCACCTAGGTGAGGTGCTTATATGGGTTTAGGAAAGAGTAATTCAGCAGCTTATTCTGATGGCAAAACTGTACAGGGAGGCAGGAGGCCAACTAAGTGAGAAAGACCAGATCATGGGTGGAAAAAACATAAATCTGCAGTTTACCTCAGATTACTGCATTTCTGCTTAATCTGGGGATAAATAATACCCTATGTTAAGGTGTGACTTAATCTTTGGATTGATGTGGGTAAGGAGGTGTAATCAAATTTTACAACACCTACTTATAAGAAAAAAAAACACTTTGATGATAGGTATGGCTACTGATCTTATCACAAAATAGATGGTAATTAGAACAGTGAGTTTCTGGCTGGTGTGTCATGGAAAACAGAAGTGGATTTTAGTTCTCTGTTTTATAAGGGCAACTCTGCATGTATGGTGAGTGGCACACAGTTGGAAAAGATCCCTGAAGAAACAATGGTATTTTGGGACGGGGAGGTTGCCATCATGCTGAATAAAATTACGCTACAAGCACATCACAGTCCGCACCAGAGAATGAGGCCCAAGGAGCCATTTTCAGATGGATGATGGCTGTAGTAAAGCCACTTGGATTCATACCTAGGATAAAGTTTTTAGGAGAGCCCACAGGGCATGAGCTTTTGGTTATTTCAATATAGTTTCCACTATATCTATTAACTTTATGTTTGCTCCTTGACAGGAAGACTAGGTCTGGTTTATTTTGTCATGTGCCCAGCACAGAATTGGTGCTCAGTAAATTCATAGTAATATACAGATCAGCATGTAGCATAACATCCATTTTTATTATTTGTGATTATTAGGATTAGGATTAAAAGAAAAGGTAGATCTCAGTTTGTTTATGGAAATTTTCTTCTGTGCTGGTGACTTTCCCTTAGAAGAAAAAGACAGAAACCTTATGATAAAATACATCATAAAACAAAAGATTAATTTTTCTGGTTAATGTGACCCGGATTGTTCTAGTTTGTTAACTGTAAGTCAGATGCAGTAGCTGAGGCGCTAGTGATTGACTATGCACTCCCATAAAACCCTCCATTTCTCTGCCTGAGTCTCATGGAAAATAAGCCAATTAGAGATCCACTCTTCTTAGATAACAGCCTAATAATCTTGAGGCAGAGAGATGGACCAGTGAGAAACTGATTTTGTCATGACAGACAGGACAAGGCTTGAGAGAGGAGGGGGGAAGGTTTGGTGTTACATGGGGTATATACAGAATAATACCCTGATATTCAGCCCCAATTCCTAGTTTTCTTGGAGGTGGAAATTCCAACAGTTGACCCATGATCTAGAGCAGCTGCTTGAAAGCCACAGTTACCCTCATTGGAAGAAAGCCCAGCCCCTGAGAATCTTCTGTAATAGGTCAAAGTCAGGCTAATTAGGACCATTTATATTTTCTTCTCCTCCTTCAAACATTCTTTGCTTTATAAGTGGCTGGCCTTAAAGAATGCTTCATTCAATTCTCAACACTTTTTGAGTGCTAATGATGCCATGTGCCAGGCATACAGATACCATTATTTTCTCCACTTTGCTGGTGAGACAACTACTGCAGGTTCCTTGATCATGGACATACCTCTTGTAAGGGGGACAGCTAAGATTTGATTCCTGACAACCTGGCTCCCTACGTGCAGTCTCAACCACCAAACTCTATCGACATGGGATGCTCTATGTAAATCACTGCAATAGTCTGTGAAGTCTGAAATAGTTCAGGCTATTCTGCAGTCACACATGTTTGTGTAATGTATACAGTTGACCCTTGAACAACATGGGAGTTGGGAGCCCACTCCCCATGTAGTCAAAAATCCATGCATAACTTTTGATTCTCACAAAATTTACTAATAGCCTACTGTGGACTTACTGATAACATAGTCAATTAACATACATTTTGTATATGTGTTATATACTATATTCCTACCATAAAGCTACAGAAAAGCAAATGATTTTTCAAACTATTGCAGAGCTCAAAATTTTTTGATACATTTATTTTTAAAAATCTGTGTATATAATATATAATAATAATCCGTGTATAAGTGGACCCATGCAACTCAAGCTTGTGTTGTTCCAGAGTCAGCTGTATAGGTGTTACATATAATTTTCCTGTAAGTATAATTTGTATATGTATGTTTTACATACAGATGTATAATTTTTAGATATATTTTGCATATACATTTGCACATATAATTATAGACATACATTTTCATGTAGATATTTATATGTTAATTTGCAATTAGGAGAGGATCTGGAAAGGATGAAATAACAATGGTTATTTTTGTGCAAGAGTACTGTTGGTGTTTTTTTGTATTTGTCTCTGTGTCTTATATGATTTTTCTATGAGAAACATACAAAGGTTTGTAACTAAATTTTCTTAATTCAAAAAAAGATTTTTTTTCTTTTTTGGGTCATTTAAAAACATGTATTGACTGAGTTCCTGCCTACTCAATACAGGATTATACAAAGCCCAGGCAAAACCCTGGACACAGAGCATCACCTGGATGGCTGGTTACCAAAACTGGTTTACTTTGTTTTCTGGACAGGAGAATGGAGACTTCTAATAGCATGCATTACTATATTGGCCCCTGGGACACCTCTCCAATAAGCACTCCTCTTAGAGTTGGCTCTTCGTGATGTCCACACTTTTCCAGAGTATCCACATACTAGAACCAGTGTTCCCTCCACATTTCATCCAGAGCCATTGGACTTAAAACTGCCTCAGCTACCCTGATATGATCCCCAGGGAATGGGGATCTTCTTTCACATCTGTTTAGTGCTGTAAGAAGTTGCAGGCCCCTGTCATTCATGGTAGGAGGTGATGCTGTCTTGAGAGTTTGCTTATCTGTTTCAACAGGCCCCAGCCCTCCTCCTCAACCCTCCTGAGAATACTCTGGAAAAGGGGCCTTACAGATCTTAAAGCCTCTCCCCTCTCAGGCAGACAACAGAAGCAAAGCAATTTGGATGCTTTGGTTTCTCTTTTCCCTCTGTTAAATGGAAATATGTAAGAATAGGATGTGCTCCCTCCACCCCAAACTCTGACCGCTACCCAGAGATGTGGAGAAGGGAACCACCACTTATTACTTGTAGCTCACGTGTACATAGAGAACACTGTGGATGCACTACACAGAGCTGAGTGGTCTACACCAGTCCTGGGAGATGAAGCCACAGTGCTCCTGTGAGTGGCCAGGACATGGGCAGGACACATCCTTGGTCTCAGGCCCCCAGAAAAAATTCACAGACTATTCTTTTCTGCCTTGTGAGGGAGAACCACAGGATGTTCACCTCCCTGTTTCTGCACAGGGACTGCTCCAGAAATGTACTTCTTCAGGTGAGATAAGTACCTATACTTGGTATCACTGTCCAGTGGAGCCAAAGCCCTGGCAAATATCTAGCTCCACAGAGGGTACAAGGCAGGGCCTGCACAAAACCAGATGCAGGGGACCCATTTGTCAGTGGGAGTTGCTCTGTGAAGCGCAAACCCCTCCAAACAATCACACACACATAAATGCCTACTATCAACCCTGTGGCTCAGAGCAGTTTGGTTGGGTAAGTATGGAGATATTCAGGGCCACTTCTTCCAGAGTGCTGCTGTGCCCAGTGTCACACTACTGAGCCTGTCCTGGCTTCTGATACCATCTTTATTTCAGTAAAAGCTGATTTCTTGCAGGAGCTCCTTTGCCGGCATCCATCTTCACTGCCACCTGGGGGCAGTAGTGTAGAATACCTGATCTCTGTATGAATGGAAATGACTGGTGGAAGAGATTCACTGGGCCTTGGGAGTGAGACTTCAGTCCTTGAGTATCTACAAGGATATGGCCACTTTACACACTACAGGCAATGTAACTAGGGCTTATGAGCTTTGCAGGAGCTGACAAAATGTTTAAAACAAAAATAAATAATGTCTTTCTATAGATATATATGTATGTCAACTCCAAAATTTAAAATGTGCAAAATTGAATTCTACAAATGTTTAAAGGTCTAGAAATAAAACTTCATGAACCTCATTCATTGTTATAATTAGTATTCATAAAACTTCTTACTTGTTAACCAATTTTTAAAAACAGATTTTTCTAAAGAATGTGTACTGTAATTGCAAAGAAACCATAGCTAAAATCTTATAAATTTACTATATATGTAAATAATTTAAAAAGCAAAATTATTAAAATTTTTCCATAAAATTTAAGTAATTATATTTAATATAATTAAATATAGGTCTGTAGGTACATTATAAATATTTGATATGATATGGAAGGATGATTTTTCTAGCCTTCAAAAAGAGTAAGAGTCCATGTCAGAGGCTGTGAACAAATCCACCCCATTCCCATCAAGCCCCTCTATATTTCATCAGTTTTCCCTCTTGGTTCTAAAATTGTTTGAAAGAAACATCTATATTGAAGAAAATGTAAGTGAAATACCTGTAGCCAAAGTGTCTCACTTTCCTATAGTAGAACAGAAGTTGATGCAAAGTTAAAGGTGCAAAAAACTAAGCCAATGTTTTAAGAAGTTGTCTTTTTTCCATTTAATGTACAGTTTAAAATATAGACATTGCTTATAGTTTGTCTCACATCCCACAGGAGCCCTGAGCTTTTTATAACAGATGGCAGAAAAGAGGGAAACATGGACACACGTTTTGGGGAAATACTGAGTTAGACAAAGTTTCACAGATTTTTTTTCATTTCAGGAACTCACATGTCCTTTGATATGCCTAATGTGAGCCACAAATACCAAGGAAGGTGTTTCTCAAAGTTACTTCTAGATAAATTTCATTAATGTAAGGTCCAGTTCAATGTACTCAAGTTCCTTGGGAATCTGAGCTAAGGAAACACTATCTCAGTCACACACTCACTGTTGCAAAGTGCTTATCATACCTTTCTCACTACAGAAGACCCATGGAGAACAAAATGTCATTTATCTGGTTCTAGCACAGCGACATTACCAAGTGGGTATTTAAAAAATGTGAGATGATGGCGGCATGAGAGGTGAGAGACCTCCTCCTAAAACCACATGTAATATGAAAATATAATGAATACAACTAATCCTGAAAGAGCAGCAGGAAAGAAGACTGCACCAGACTCCATACACCTGGAGAAAAGAACAGACCTCATGGAACAGGGTAATGTACCAAAGCTGTGACCCTGTGGGGCCCAAGTCCTTCTCCCATGCCATCTCATGGGCAGGAGGAAGAGAAACAGTAGGGAGGGAGTGGAAGCCTGGGACTACTGAATGCCTAGCCCTGGAGATCTGCTCTGGGAGAACAAACCTACATTGCATGGTGCTCTGGTGATTTAGTGGAGTTGGAAAGCTAAGACAGGCAGAATACCAGGAGAGATGGAGATTCCAGCTGCTTATGGAAAACAGGGATTCATATCTGGCTGATCTGGGAGGGCAGTCTGAGAGACTTCCTAAAAGTGAGAGAGCTGCTAAAGGGCTGCTAAAAGGATTGCACAGAGCTTACTACTCAGGAAACAGCACAGGTAGACAAAATTGTCCAGTGCAATCTGCCCAGCAGGTTGGGAACTTAAATGATCTTCAAGCACTCCATCCCCCTGCCTAGCTATGCAGCTCCAGGGCCCCCCTCTGTGATACACAGCCTGCTGTGTCTTCATCCCAGCTAGCCTGCACCTGGCTCAGGCTCACACACCGGCAACCCCTGCCCTGGAGTCAGGCCAGCCAGAGGGAAGCTCCACCTATGGCAGCTACAAACAAAGTATAGAAGCTAACAACATGTGTTTGGCCCACTGGTTCAAACAGTGGAGACAGGGATAGCAGCCCAGAAGCAAAAAACAGCTCTTTCCTACACCAAAACACCAACACTGCTCCCCACAAACCCCGACATTACTCCAGAGGCTGAGCAGCTCCAGACAGTAGAGCTTCTGGGCACTAGAGGGCACCACAGACAAATTATGAAACATCAAAGGAACCTGGATCAAAGCAAAATTATGAATAAATCTGAGAAAGATTCAAATGAAATCAACCTCATGAATCTTCCTGAAAGAGATTTCAAAATAAAAATCATTAACACGCCCATGGGGATACAGAAAAACATTCAAAAACTCAGGAACAAATTTACGATGGAGATACAATCATTGAAGAACACAATGGAGGGTATTAAAAGCAGATTAGATTTGGTGGAGGAGGCGATAAATGAAATAGAAACTAGAGAAGAGGAATACAAAGAAGATGAGGCACAGAGAGTAAAAGGATCTCTAAGAATGAAAGAATACTGAGAGAATTGTGTGACCGATCCAAAAGGAAAAATATTCACATTATAGGAGTACCAGAAGAAGAAGAAGAGAGAAAAAGATATAGAAAGTGTTTTTGAGGAAGTAATTGCTGAAAACTTCCCCAATCTGAGCAAGGAGATAGTCTCTCAAGCCATGCACAGATCTCTCAACACAAGGGACCCAAGGAGGACAACACAGAGATATATAATAAGTAAAATGCAAAGATCAAGGATAAGGACAGACTATTAAAAGCAGCCAGAGAGAGAAATAAGGTCACATACAAAGGAAAATCCATCAGGCTATCATCAGACTTCTCAGCAGAAATCCTACAGGCCAGAAGGGAGTGGCATGATATATTTAATGCAATGAAGCAGAAGAGCCTCAAACCAAGATTACTTTATCCAGCAACATTATCATTTAAATTTGAAGGAGGGATTAAACAATTTCCAGATAGGCAAAATGTTTCTAAGGTTAAATAGCTGTCACCAGCGGTAATAAAATGGTTCAGAATATGGTACCTAATATATAAAGAATGGAGGAGAAAGAAAAGGAGGGAAAAAAGGACCTTTAGATTGTGTTTGTAATAACATACTAAGTGAGTTAAGTTAGACTCTTAGATAATAAAGAAGTTAACCTTGAAACTTCGGCAACCACAAATCCAAAGCCTACAATGGCAATAAGTACATACCTATCAATAATCACCCTAAATGGAAATGGACTGAATGCACCCATCAAAAGACAGAGAGTCACAGAATGGATAAAAAAACAAAACTCAACTATATGCTACCCACAAGAGATTCACTTTCAAACCCAAAGACATACACACACTAAAAGTGAAGGGATGGAAAAAGATATTTCATACAACTAATAGGGAGAAAAAAGCAGGTGTTGAAGTACTTCTATCAGACAAAATAGACTTCAAAACAAAGAAAGTAACAAGGGACAAAGAAGGACATTACATAGCGATAAAGGGGTCAATCCAACAAAACAATATAACCATTATAAATATTCACCCAAGAGAGGACCACCTACATATGTGAAACAAATACTAACAAAACTAAAGAGGGAAATAGAATGTAATGCATTCATTCTAGGAGACTTCAACACTCCACTCACTCCAAAGGACAGATCAACCAGAGAAAATAAGTAAGAAGACAGAGGCATTGAACAACACATTAGAAAAGATGGATCTAACAGACATCTAAAGAACTCTCAACCCAAAAGCAGCAGGATACACATTCTTCTCAAATGCACATGGAACATTTTCCAAAATAGACCACATATTAGGCCACAAAAAGAGCCTCAGTAAATTTAAAAAGATTGAAATTTTACCAACCAACTTTCCAGATCACAAGGGTATAAAACTAGAAATAAATTTTACAAAGAAAATAAAGGCTCACAAACATATGGAAGCTTAACAACATGCACCTAAGTAAACAATGAATCAATGACCAAATTAAAACAAAGATCAAGCAATATATGGTGACAAATGACAACAGCACAAGGCCCCAAATTCTGTGGGATACAGCGAAGGCACTGCTAAGAGGGACGTATATAGCAATCCAGGCCTATTTAAAGAAGGAAGAAAAATCCCAAATGAATAGTCTAAATTCACAATTATTGAAAGTAATAAAAGAAGAACAAATGCCCAAAGTCAGCAGAAGAAGGGACATAATAAAGATCAGAGTAGAAATAAATAAAATTGAGAAGAATAAAACAATAGAAAAAATGAATGAAACCAAGGGCTGCTCTTTGAGAAAATTAACAATATAGATAAACCCCTAGACAGTCTTATTAAGAAAAAAGATAATCTAAACACGTTAACAGAATCAGAAATGAGAAAGGAAAGATCATGACAGACACCACAGAAATACAAACAATTACTAGACAATACTATGAAAATCTATATGCTAACATACTCGATAACCTAGAAGAAAAGGACAACTTTCTAGAAAAACACAACATTCCAAGACTGACCCAGGAAGAAACAAAAAATCTAAACAGATCAATTACCAGCAATGAAATTGAATCGGTAATCAAAAACTACCCAAGAACAAAACACCTGGACCAGATGGATTCATCGCTGAATTTAGCAGACATTTAGAGAAGAGGTAATATCCATTCTCCTTAAAGTTTTTGAAAAAATAGAAGAGGAAGGAACACTTCCAAATTCATTCTATGAAGCTAGCATCACTCAAACACCAAAAACAGGCAAAAGACACCAGGAAAAAAAGAAAACTACAGACCAATATCCCTGATGAACATAGATTCAAAAATACTCAACAAAATCTTAACAAACCAAATTCAAAAATACATCAAGAGGATCGTACACCATGATCAAGTGGGATTCATACCAGGAATGCAATGCTGATACCACATTTGAAAAATCCATCAACAGCATCCACCACATAAACAAAAAGAAGGAAAAAAACCACATGATCATTTCCATAGATGCTGAAAAAGAACTTGACAAAATGCAACATCCATTCATGATAAAAACTCAACAAAATGAGTATAGAGAGTAAGTACCTCAACATAATAAAGGCCATATATGACACACCCACAGCCAACATCATACTTAACAGTGAGAAGCTGAAAAATTTTCATCTAAGATCAGGAACAAGACAAAGATGCCCACTCTCTCCATTTTTATTCAACATAGTACTGGAGGTCCTAGCAATGGCAATCAGACAACACAAAAAAATAAAAGGCATCCAGATTAGTAAGGAAGAAGTCAAACTGTCACTGTTTGCAGATGGCATGATATTGTACATAAAAAACCCTAAAGAATCCACTCCAAAACTACTAGATCTAATATCTCAATTCAGCAAAGTTACAGGATACAAAATTAATATGCTAAATCTGTTGCCCTCCTAAACACTAACAATGAACAGGCAGAAAAGGAAATCAGGAAAACAATTTCATTCACAATTACATCAAAAAGAATAAAATACCTAGGAAAAAAACCTAACAAAGGGTGTGAAAGACCCTGAAAACTACAAGACACTCTTAAGAGAAACTAAAGAGGACACTAACAAATGGAAACTCGTCCCATGCTCTTGGCTAGGAAGAATTAATATTGTCAAAGTGGCCATCCTGCCTAAAGCAATCTGTAGATTCAATGCAATCCCTATAAAAATACCAACAGCATTCTTCAATGAACTGGAACAAATAGTTCTAAAATTTATATAGAAACACAAAAGACCCTGAATAGCCAAAGCAATCCTGAGAAGGAAGAATAAAGCAGGGGTATCTTGCTTCTCAACTTCAAGCTCTACTACAAAGCCACAGTAATCAAGACAATTTGGTACTGGCACAAGAACAGGCCAAGAGACCTATGAAATTGAATAGAGAGTCCAGATATTAAACTAAGCATATATGGTCAATTAATATACCATAAAGGAGCCGTGGATATACAATGGGGAAAAGACAGCATCTTCAACAGCTGGTGTTGGCAAAACTGGACAGCTACATGTAAGAGAATGAAACTGGATTACTGTCTAACTCCATACAAAAGAGTAAACTCAAAATGGATGAAAGACCTGAACGTAATTCATGAAGCCATAAAACTCTTAGAAAAAAACATAGGCAAAAAATCTCTTGGGCATAAACATGAGCAACTTCTGCATGAACATATCCCCCCGGGCAAAGGAAACAAAAGCAAAGATGAACAAGTGGGATTATATCAAGCTGAAAAGCTTCTGTACAACAAAGGACATCATCAACAGAGCAAAAAGGCATCCTGCAGTATGGGAGAATATATTCATAAATGACATATCCAATAAAGGATTGACATTAAAAATACATAAAGAGCTCATGCACCTCAACAAACAAAAAGCAAATAATCCAATTAAAAATGGGCAGAAGATCTGAACAGATACTTCTCCAAGGAAGAAACTCAAATGGTGAACAGTCACATGAAAAGAAGCTCCACATCGCTAATCATCAGAGAAATGCAAATTAAAACCATATGAGATATCACTTCACACCAGTAAGGATCGCCACCATCCAAAAGACAAACAACAACAAATGCTGGCAAACATACAGAGAAAGTGAAACCCTCTTATACTGCTGGTGAGAATGTATATTATTTCAACCATTGTGGAAAGCAGTATGGAGGTTCCTTAAGAAACTCAAAATAGAAATACCATTTGACCCAAGAATTCCACTCCTAGGAACTTACCTTAAGAATGCAGCAGCCCAGTTTGAAAAAGACATATGCACTCCTATGTTTATCACAGTACTATTTATAATAGCCAAGAAATGGATGCAACCTAAGTGTCCATCAGTGGATGAATGAATAAAGAAGATGTGGTACATATACACAATGGAATATTATTCAGCCATAAGAAGAAAACAAGTCCTACCATTTGCAACAACATGGATGGAGCTAGAGGGTATTATGCTCAGTGAAATAAGCCAGGCAGAGAAAGACAATTATCAAATGATTTCACTCATCTGTGGAGTATTAGAAGAAAGCAAAAACTGAAGGAACAAAACAGCAGCAGACTCACAGAACCCAAGAATGGGCTAAGAGTTACCAAAGGGAAAGGGACTGGGGAGGATAGGTGGGAAGGGAGGGAGAAGGGGGGAAAAGGGCATTATGATTAGCACACATAATGTAGGGGGGTCTCAGGGAAGGCAGTATAGCACAGAGACGACAAGTATTGATTCTATAGCATCTTACGACACTGCTGGACAGTGACTGTAATGGGGTATGTGGTGGGGACTTGATAATTGGGGGAATCTAGTAACCACAATGTTGTTCACGTAAGTGTATATTAATGATACCATAAAATTAAATAATTAAAAATAAATAAATAAACTGATTGTGAATGACTGATTTCATTGTAAGTACACATTCAACAAGACAAACAGGATATACACATACCTAATTTTCTTCTCCAAAAAAAAAGACATCTTTTTATACAGAGGAAATACTTTCCTTACCTGCTCCTCTTCATCTGTATTTGTTATGGCAAATGCATTGATCCCGCTCTTCAGTGTTTCTCATGTACAGGAAGGATCCTTATCATGGTTCAGTCTTATTCCCTTAGGAATGGAAGTGAATGATCTAGTCTTTTCTGCATGTTGTACAGCCAGAGGGACCTAAATCAAAAATTACAATTTTCTTTCACTTATCTCATGTAAGAAGTAAAGAACACCTATTAGTGTTGTTAGTAAAAAGCAAAACAAACCTGTATGCTGGATGTGCAAGTCTTTGAGCACTTTGTAAATAGTTTTCCACTAAAGCAACAGATACTCTATTGAACCTCCAAGAATGATTATCATTCGTATGTTCGTGCAGCACTTGGTGTGTCTCCTCTCACATTCTGTGCACATTGGAGAGCCATGAAGGCAGGCAGTGACCTAGAAATTCAATTTGCCATTGGTGGTCCCTCAGCTGTCAGTCCATAGTCACAAGGCCTCTCAGGCATATGAATGGGCTCCCTGGACCTTGGAAACCCTTTAACTGCATGTCAATATTTTGCTTCACTTAAATTTTAGGAAGGCAGCTACTTTGATCTTTGAAACTCAAGGCAATAAACTGCCTACTTTGTTTTGGGAGATAGGGAAGATTCTGTTTTATCAGTTGGTCTTTATTCATATCTGACTTCTAAATTACTACCTGCTTATTGCAGAATTTTTCAGACTATAAAGAGCACAAAGCAGGGGGAAAAATAGTCCATAATCCCAATACTTAGAGACAAATCACTTTAACAATTGGAGTAGCTCTTCCGGTAGTTGCTGCTAACATTTCCAAAGTTGTTGAGCACTTCCAGCATCAAATTCCTTGAACCAATTTTTCTAATTAATATGTAAACTGTTAAGTTTTATTTCCTCCAGGTTTGATTTAGAGACCTTATTTTGTGTATTTTTGTTTGCATTCCTGAGTAAACAAGCTAAAGTTTGTTCATTTGTTTGTTTTAAAAAATTAGACTTTTTCTTCAAATTTATTGTTTAGAGATGTAGAAAATTGTGCTTTTAAGGTTATAGAATTTTTTTCTTCAGTTCTGGAATGTCTTATTTTGATCTTGCTAATAATGCTTTAGGTTAAATAATTTTTAATTTTAAATTTGGACAAATAACAAAGCATTCAATATCATACGTCTGCTGTTAGAATCGATAGGATTTTTTATTTTAATGAAGTTTTCTTTCCCAGTGTAAAAATACATATACATTACAAAAATATGGAAACAGAAAGGAAAAGAAAGAATGCAGGGTATTTTTACTACCTAGAACTCCCTGTTTTGTTCCTGTCTTTCCTTCAAGTAATTGGAAATCTAAAGCTCTGCCAAATTATATAATTTTTTTAAATGCATGTTTTCATGCCCATACTAACTGAAGATTTACATACCATGGGAATCCCACCACCCATCAATGACACAGTGTTCATTTTCTAGTATATTCCCACTTAGTCTTGTTTAAAAACATAGTTTTAAAAGCAGAGTACATTGGAGAAAGACAAGTACCAAATGATTTCACTCATATGTGGAGTATAAGAACAAAGAAAAACTGAAGGAACAAAACAGCAGCAGAATCACAGAACCCAAGAATGGACTAACAGTTAGCAAAGGGAAAGGGACTGGGGAGGATGGGTAGGAAGGGAGGGATAAGGGCAGGGAAGAGAAAGGGGGCATTATGATTAGCATGAATAATGTGGGGGGGCATCATGGGGAGGGCTGTGCAACACAGAAAAAACAAGTAATGACTCTATAGCATCTTACTATGCTGATGGACAGTGACTGTAATAGGGTATGTAGGGGGGGACTTGGTGAAAGGGGGAGCCTAGTAAACATAATGTTCTTCATGTATTTGTAGACTAATGATACAAAAAAAAAGCAGAGTACATGTCAATTAAGCTCTGTTAAAGAGTATTTACAGGTCCTAGAGAAAGCTAATGTAAAAATAAAATTTAAAGCAAAAGGAAAAAAGGCTTAACTTTCTTTGTTATTTTTAATTTCTGAAGAATTGACAATTCAAGTATTCCAGAAATTATTATCTACTGAAACTCACCTGAATGGAGAAAAGTAATTCTTCTCCCTTTTGCTTTCTTGAATCTGAGACTTATTTTATTGTTATTCTGTTATCTTTCAATAAACCTTTAAGATGTTTGCATTAAAAAAAAGAAACATCTATGTGGAAACTTTAAAAGTTTGAGGAAGGCACTGCTGGTAAGAATGTAAATTACTTCAACCATTGTGGAAAGCAATATGGAAGTTCCTCCAAAAACTAAAAATAGAAATACCATTTGACCCAGAAATTCCACTCCTAGGAATTTACCCTAAGGATGCAGGAGCCCAGATTTAAAAAGACATCTCTATATTTATCTCAGCACTATTTACAATAGCCAAGAAATGGAAGCAACCTACATGTCCATCAGTAGATGAATGGATAAAGAAGAGGTGGTACATATATGCAATGGAATACTATTCAGCCATAAGAAGAAAACAAATCCTATCTCATTTGCAACAACATGGATGGAGCTAGAGGGTATCATACTCAGTGAAATAAGCCAGGCAGAGAAAGACAAGTGCCAAATGATTTCCCTCATTTGTGGACTATAACAATGAACCCAAACTGAAGGAACAAAACAGTGTCAGACTCACAGACTCCAAGAAGGGACTAGTGGTTACCAAAGAGGAGGGGTAGGGGAGGGCAGGTGAGGAGGGAGGGAAACGGCGATTGAGGGGCGGTATGATTGGTACACATGGTACTCGTGATGGGGTCACGAGTAGGACAGTGTAGCACAGAGAAGACAAGTAGTGACTCTGTGGCTGGCGGGAGCCATGCTACTCAAGCTGTGTAGCAAAGCTTAGGCTGGAGAAAGATCCCTGCAAAGCAGGGGCCTTTGCAGCTGACTCTCCCTATTACCCACCTTGATTTTGTTATTCTCCATTGTACTATTGGCTTTGCTTTTGCTTGCATTTTTGCCAAAGAATAAGCTAACCTCTGATAAGCAGCAAAGAAAAGATGAGAACATAAATTTCCCAGGAGCTTTTCAGGACAGTGCTCCTGAAGAATGGAAAATGCAGGGGCCAGATGGCGATCTTGGAATGGAATACCGAAACCTGCAGCTAGTTAGTCAAGCATTGACTACCCCATCTCCACCTAAGTGGGAATGCCCCCCATTTTTGCAATGATAGTGAAATTAGTGATGAAGAGTTTTATAGGAAAATTAGAGAAATAGAGTTATGGGGGAATACTGAATGGAATAACCCTGTCTGACACTTAATCAATCTTCTCATGTTTTCTTCCATCTGCTACTTCTATAGCTTTTCTTCTTCCTTCCTAATTACAGCCTTTTACTAGAATTTGTGCCTCATATGTAAAATTACCAAGTACCATAATTCTTCCGAGTGGTAAAGATACCTCAAGACAAGTGCTGGGCATAGAAGCCACGGGGCATAAATCTTCAAAGAAGTGAAAAGCTAACCTTTTTGAAGAATATTACTTCTCTCTCACTTATCAGCTTTACATCTCCCTGTATGGCCCCGGAAGACGGCTGGTTAGCCAGAGACGGGTAAGATTCCTCAAGGGAGGAACAACCTAAGACAGGCACAGTCATAGGGGGGCCATCAGGTGAGAAAATGGGGGCCAACAGACATGAGGCTTAGAACCTCACACCCTCAGTTTTGAGAGAAATTTTCAACACCCATGGATGTTTTATTGCCCTTGTCTAGCTTGGATTAGTACCTAGTCTATAGGCGCAGACCTGATCATCTACACTTACTTGCCTTCTTACTGCACTAAATCATGCTTTCTGTCTTTATCTTGCATTTACCTACTACTTCAGCATTTTATTTAAAGAAATAAGATAAGAAAATGTGGGATTCACATATAAAGTATAAAAATCAAATGAATAATCATATCTGACTTGATTGTTTATAGTTTATGATTCGTGATCAAAATGGAAACAGTTTCTGTGATATGAGTGCCCTTACATTGTTCACCATGTACGAATTTGTTTTGTCCCTACAGTGATGGGACCATGGGGCCCTGCATGTGATATATCAGGGAAATTGTGGTATCCGTCCAGAGGGAAGAGAAATATGGATAAGATAGAGAAATTTATTTTGCTGCCTACTGTGCCCTACGAAGAGGTGTGTGATAAAGATATGAATTTATGGTTTTGGACTGATTATAAATTTATTAAAGCCTCTAGAACATATTTGTAGGACAGAATAAAATGAAGAAAATGAGCATGGTGCCTGTAGATGAGGGCAGAACGAAGGGTTTGGAAGGCACAATAGAATAAATATTATGAGGGGATAAAATGTACCCATTGCATTAGAAATATAGATGATGATACCTGCCTAGCTAACTGTGTCAGTGGGTGACCAGTACTTCACCCAGAGTTGATAGACTCCATAGTCACTGCTACATGCTGCACACTTCTGCAGTCACATGCATTACTTAGAAACCACTTTGCATAGAAATGAGAAACACAATAGAGTACCTGTTGCTAAGAAAAGTTTAGGTCAAGGAACAGGAAAAGGTAACCTGTCTGACACTTGGTTAACCATGTATAGATTAGAAGGAAATAGAAAGAAAAGAGCTTGCCTATGCTTGTTAATCAAAAGAATAAATAAAAAATAATCATATATACAAAACGTATAAAGAAAGATGTCATTGGCACTTTGTCGAGAGACCTCCTCCAACTGACTCTGCGTCCTGTCTCTCTGTGTGCTGACTCTGTCTCATCCTTTCGGGCAACCCACCCCTCATGGGAGCTGGACTCCAGCATGTGGCATCTTACTACGCTGATTGACAGTGACAATGGTGGGGTGTTGGGGGGACTTGATAATATGGGTGAATGTAGTAACCACAATGTTTTTCATATGAAACCTTCATAAGAGAGTATATAAATGATACCTTAATAAAATAAATAAATAAAATACGCCTACCTAAATACAACAACAAAAAATGTTTGAGGAAGGCCAGTAAATCCTAAGAGGAGGAACGTGATCAGGATAGAGCATCTTGATTACCTCGGTGAATGCCCTGTGGTCACAGGGGTCAGGACCCTCTCACAGGTCCCCAGGCTCCGAACCACTGTGAGGGTAGATCCTCCTTGTGAGGGAGACTCATATCTGCCATGCCCAGAGACTGGGACTGGTAAGTCATGATTTCAGTTCATCAGTTCACAACAGAAAACGTAACTGTAGGAAGGAGTGGTCATGCGTGTCCACTGGGCTGTGCCTTTCCTCCCACATGGATGGCACGCCATGATCAGAGGCTGATGATTACAGACTCAGAGGAGGGTGTAGTCCTCTGCTTTGGGGGTGCTGGCTTCCAGGCTTTCACCTGCAGATCTCTGTCACCACCACAGAGCCCGCCAAGGGACTTGGTCCTCCTGCATAGACACAGGCTGCTGTTATGGATCCAGCCTCATTGGCCTCTGTGACACCCCTTTCCTACATTTGGATGAATAACCCCTCTCCCTTATGAATAAAAGGTTAGTATATTAAATTAAGGTTTCAGTCTTCATTCTGTTAGCTTGAACACTATTGTTTTTTTTAAGGTTGACTGTGAATATGTCTCTGATTTGATCCATTCCAACGTTTTACATTTATAAGGAATCTCTATTCATTTATACCTAGAACTTTGGGGGGAATCTCACTGTAGCTTCCAGATCCATCCAGCAAGATATGGGAGGTAAGAAGGGGTGGGCTGCCTGCTCTCACCTTTCCTTGGTTTCACTGTTGGTTGACTTCTCTTTCAGAGCCATGTATGCCTTCACATTCTTCCCCATTTTTACAAAGTAACCCCTTTCTCCATTCTGGAAGCTCCCTGGGAACAGTGGTCCTAAGAATAGTCTATTCCAAGGTGTCAATGGACGCCATGCTTCCACAGTTAGAATCTCCTGTTAGGGCCAGAGATGGGATTGGAAGGGCCACTCTCTGTGACTTCCTCCCAATCCCTTTGGGTAAATCCACACATGCCCTTTTTTCTCTTTGAGGTTTGATCAGTCACTAAGTTTATAGCCAAAAGATCTGGGTTTAGTCCTACTTCTGCCATTTTCTAACTGCATGACTTTTGCAATACTATAGAAACTCCATTTTTTTCTCTTGATATAAACTTGATTATATTTGCCTTTTGACAGAGTCTGTGCCTTATACTTATGAGGACCCTTGTGATTTACACTGGACCCACCCAGATAATCCAAAATAATCTCAAAATGCTTAATCATATCTGCCAAGTCCCTTTTATCATATAAGGTAACATACCCACAGGTTCCTGCGATTAGGACGTGGGCATCTTTTGGGGAGTTGTTATTCAGCCTAACACATTTTATTTTCTCCTTGGAGATTTTCCTTACTTCCTGTAAGACAAAAATGCAAAGAAAAATATGTTTTATGTGGAATCTAATTATTCTGTTGTGGGAGCCCCTTCAAAGTACCTAGTCTGCCATACTGCCAGAAGCAGAAGTCTTTATGAAGTTTCTAAACAGTTTTCATAAGCTCCACTCCAAACTTTTGGACTCAGCACCTCTAGAGTTATGTTTATAAGTCTGTATTTTAAAAAACACTCCTAAGGTGATTTTTTAAATAGGCCGGTGTTGTTTTACTCCCTAACTTATTCATATCCAGCAGATGAGACATCATGAGAAGTCAGAACTGACATGGATGAGGAGGTTGGGGAGGGAGACTCAGATCTCTTACTCCTGGCTCAGTTCCTGGGATCACATGCATTTCATCTATCCCCTGAAGGGCCCCTGCCAGCCTTCTTCCATGTAACCTTAAGTCAGCCTTCCTATGTGACCTTACAGGTAAACAGAGACTTAACACTCTAGAATTACATGTAATGAAAGATGGAGACTAGTTTACCTACCTAAAACCTACTTGTCCTTTAAGGCCATTATAAAAAAAGCCTCTTCTGCTGGAAACCTTTCCTGATCCATCTCTGCCATGTATAAAACTATAATGTCTCCCTTTTTTGACTCATTGCAACTCCTGGAATCCCATGAAATATTTTCTCAACTAGATGATCTTCAAAGGTAGGGACCATGTCCAGTTCATCATCACTGCCTTTAGCCCATTATGTCAATAGGGACTGAATGGGACACAGAGCCCAGTTACTTAGGAAGGTTTTATTGATGCATTAGATAGATGGGGCAATAGATAGATGCCAGGGATAAAAGTAAGTCTACAAATCCCCACAAGCTGAAGAGAATTTAGCACAAATGGATGGTTTGTTTCATGTCTTTCTATTTCTGAGAGAGTCCACAGAGCAAAACAGGTAAGAGATTTGAGGATAGAAAGCACCTTGTAGAAATGATTTCACTGAGAAAGACCTAAGAGAGAAGTATCATGATTAAGAGATGATGTCCAACATGCCAACTGGACTGGTCAGGGCCAAACAAGCCAACCCATCTCCAGCTGCCTGCTTCCAGTACTGGGAACTAGAGTCCATCCAGGGCTGGGACACTCATGGCTTGTTGCTTTTGAAGTAGGAATGCAGTGCTGTCACAGTGAGGCCTTGCTTAATTTCTGGCTGGGCTGCCCCTGGCCTTGTGCTGAATGCATGCTGCTGTTCAGGCTGCTATGTTCCTGCCTTGGGACCACTGTCTCCCTTGTGTGGCCATCTGTGGGCTCTCTGTCTCCACCCTCCTGTCATATGCACTGTGGGTGAGTGCTGCTCTGGGTCTGTCTGTCTGTCACAGTGTCTGCCCTCCCCTGGGCCTGTGCTCCCAGTATGGCCTCTCCTGCCTTGCAGTCACTCACTGGTGTCCAACTTTGACCATTTCTTGACTACTCTGGGTCTTTCCCTCTTCTTTATCCCATGCATGGCTTGCAATATGGCTTCTGTCCTGCTTTGTGGTCTGGGTGTGTGTGGGTAAAATTGTAACATTTCCAGAATATCTCTCCTGGCTTTAGTACATCTGCATATCAATAGGTATTCTGAGGTGGAAAGTGGTATGGCTTTAGTGCATTTGCATCATTCCTCAGGGGTGGAGAGAAGTTCATCTCCATATCAATGGATGATTAACCGGGCATGCAGGGCTTATCTGTACCTGAGAGGTGAGGGGAAAGGCTAGTATTGCTGCTGCTGGAGCAGTAGAGAGAGATGGGCCAGACTGCAGTTTTGTAAGCAATAAAGGAGTTTCAAACTTTATTTCTCCCTTTGACAGATTTTGGTTCTTAGAGGTATTTTGCCCTGGGCTTTCTTCTCTCTGGACTAACTCCTGGCACTGTTGGCAAGGTTCCTCTGAACCCAAAGTCTGTTATAATGGGTGTGACCTTTGGGAAGGCCGCCCCAAGAAATGATGGGGAGAAGTGGCGCTTGCACTGAGGGACACATGTCTACACTCGTGTGATCATGGAGGCACCACCACCGCTGCTGGCCATGCCAACCCTGGCCTGTGACTCAAGCCTAAGGCTACTGCTTCTGCTGCCAGCTGGAGCCTGGTCACAACTGTGGGAAGGAGCAAACTTTCAGTACATCTTGATAGAGAAGCAACTGCTGCTGTGTACCATGCCTTGCTGTCTACGGAGCCCATTGCCAGAACAGCTCCGACCAAGGTAATAACCACCTATTCCATCACAGGGTGGGTGAGAGACTGGACCCAAAGGCCACAGAGTGGCATGGCACAGACACCTACAGTATATCGTGTGTCTGGCCATTTGCCTTGGGCTTCCCCAAGAAATGATGAAGCAGACACATTGGCTCAGGTGCGCTGACTAGAAGGAAAGTAGGCCTCTGATGTGGCCCAATGGCTACATCAGCATCTGTTGCACGTGGGGCAAAAGACAATGTGGGCTGTAGCCCATTGGTGGGGCTTGTCATTGACCTTTGAAGAAGTCAACTAAGCCTGGAAGGAGTGCCCTGCACATTGTACAGATCAGCAAACCACCAAGGACCTAGAGCGTCTCTGCAGCCTATGGCCAGTTGCCAGTGCTTGAGAGCCCTGGGGAGGCAGCTTCCAGACTCTTGAGATCCACAGGCTCCCTCAGGACTCTCAGTCAGGGTCTTGAAACAGGCCTGGGCAACTTTAAACACCAACACCAGGAATTCCTTGAATTCCACAGTCCCTGAGTAGTCTTCATCCAGCAGGAGCAAAACTTCACCCACAGCGGCCAGAACATGGGGTTTCTGGGGAGAAGATGAGGCTAAGTCATCATCCCTCCAAGGAGGAGGATGTGGTTGGCTGGGTCCACTCAGATTCTAGGCTTCACAACCCCGAGACTCAGAGCCCACCTGCTTGGCCCCACACACTGCTTTTGCCTTCATTTTCAGTCCTGTCTCTCTCTCAAGGGTAAGAAGAACCTTTTGTTTTATATCTTCTGTACCTGGTCTGGTTTCTGGCTTATAGGAGAACTGGATAAATATTTAGTGAATGAATAAATGACTGAGGTCATAATGATTCTTTGGGCTGTCCTTGGCCCCTGGCCAGAGCCACCAAGCCCATATTCTCTCCAGAGAGCCCAACACCAAGAAAGCACAGTGGGAACTTGGCCCCATGGAAATTCGATGAGATTTTCACCCAGGCTTGTTTTCCAAGGGAGGGTGGTTGGAAGTCTGGTGGGAATGTGCTGAGCATTCAGAAGCAGCACCTGCTATGCTCACACAGTCCTATCCCTGAGACATCATCTGTAGGTACAAACCAAAGGCAGGGAGATGCAGGCAAGTGCATCAATGCCTTGGGTCTAGTTTGCCAGGGACAGCCTCCCACAGTCTCCCCATGGCTGTTGTCTACCTGCTCTCCAAAATTCATTTCTGATGTGTCCATTCAGCTAATATTTTTGAGCAGCTGCTTTATGCAAAGCACAGAGCTATGCTTCTAATGCATGTTTATTAATGATCAAATTTCTGATAGATACAGGAAATGGTTACTATATCAGATTTAAGAAGCAGCAGAAAACAGCAATAATTTTCATTTCTAGAATATTCAAAACTCTGTTCCTCCCTGAGCTGGCCCTTTCTAGTCCTTTACCATGTCTCAAATTAGAATTAATTGAAGTCAAGGTCTTTTCTCTAAGGACCAGGCCTGTGAGCTCTGTGACCATCTGTGTTCCTTTGCCTTCCCTTTCTCTGCCTGCCCAACTACCATGAGGACACGGACGAGGATGGGCAGGCCTGGATCTAGCGGCTGCCTTCTCAGGTTCCAGAGGCAAAATGTCTGTAGGCAAGCCTGTTTTCCCTCTCCTCCTCTACCCTTTCCCCATCTTGCTGGGCACATCATACCACAATGTATGCAAAATCCTACTGCAGGAGCCTTTTCAGCTCCCCCTGGGTAGGCACCTCGCAGTTGCCCTCTGTCCTGGTGTAGCCCTCAAAGGCTTCAATGATCCCATTAATGTTTTGCAGTAACTGAGGTATCTTCAGAATCAAGCTGGAGAAAAAAAGAGATGCCCCGTTGGGATTCTGTAATCCCCTCACTCCTGCCTCCAAGTCCTTTCCTTGCATTTCCTACTCTGCTTCTACTCTTAGAGTGCGTCCCTCCCACCTTTCCTACATAAATGGATTTCATGAATGGGAAAGAAGAGCATATGGTGGTTAGATGCAGGCTTCTGAATCCAGACTTCTATACCAGCCTCACCTCCTGCCTGGTAGGTGGCTTTGCCTCTCCAAGTTTCAGTTTATCTTTGTAAAATTAATGTAATTCTAGTGTTTATAGGATTATTGTGAAGAATAAAAGGATAATTCATATAAAACACTTGGCAGATGCTGGCTTATACTAGGTGCTAGCTATTAAACATCATTAAGTTTTATACACATATATAATTTTTGTACATCTATATATACTGTACTGCTCACAAATCCCTTTCATGTGCATACATACCTCTGGTAATCCCTATTGTCACCACTTTTTAAAGGTAAAGAAATGGGCTTGGAGAAATTAGGTGATTTTCCCAAGGTCACACAGCTTGGAAGGGCCAAGAAATCCTAGAACTCATATTTCCTGAAACTAAATGCAACAAGCTTTTTAGCCTGCACCTGCGGATAGTCTCTCTAGTCTACTGTCACCTATCATAGGGCTTTAGGGTCCTGATGGGCACACTAACAGGCAGGAAATACATATGTGAGTAAACCCTGGAGACCAAGCAGGAACCCTGAGGGCCTAACTCTGCCTTTTATTGCTGCCTTTGGGGAAGATGTTCAGGAAGAGGTGGGCTAGAGCTGTTGAGAATGTTTGTGGCAGGGATGGGGGCAGAGGGAACTTCCCTTGGTCTGAGGCTTTCCAATTCTCAGAGTCTAAGTTCCTCTGACTATGATCTTTGTCCTCAGCTCTGGGACCTCTGAGGAAAGTCATTCTGCCCACAAGCACGTGGCTTCTTCAAGCCCATAACCCTGGTGTCCTGTGAGAAATGGTTCCTAACTGAAGGGAGAGCTTTTCTTTCTCATTACCTGGGGATCTGCATGCAGTTGGAGTGAGTCCAGGGTGTGGCTGGATGGGCAAGAGGGAAAGAGACCCTGAGATGCATTAAGCAGAAGCATCAAGGAGACCCAAAATAGATGGTAGCAGAGAGGGCAAAGTTCAAATGCAGGGGGAGATGGAAGGCTGCAGAAGCTGGGAATGAGGGTTGGGGGTACTGTGGAGATGGAGAAGAGAAGGTCATGAGAAGAGGGAGGCCTGATTAGAGATGCAAGAGAGTGAAGTAAGGAAGGAAGGCACCCATTGCTAGAGAAAGCAGGTAAGTGTGGTAAGAAGGATTCAGAAACTACAGACCTCAGTGGGCTATTCTGGGAGGAGTGCCCTTTCTGTGATCTGATCCTGTAGCCAAAAATTTCAGGCAGACTTTTCCTTTTATGTATATCAAGATACAAAACTCAAAATGTTGCACCTACACAGAGACATGAAAAGACCCTTTTTTGTTCCTTTGTTTTCATTTTTTTGCCATTTGGAAGACCTTAACCACTGACCTATAAACAGTGAAAATATTCCTATTGTGTTAAGTCAAGTCATCCAGTTAGTGAGTTTCACAGCATGTTCCTCTTCTGGGTTTGCCGCAGAAGGATCACAGGAACCGTTTGCAGCTCCTATTCCGCACTGTTCATAACTCACACTGGATTCCAGGAATTAACACTTTGTTCTTTCTATTAGATAGGTTTCGGCTATTAATCAAACTTATGCAGTAAATATATTGTACCTTTTCCTTAGATTATGCCTGGTTATAAATCAAGCTTTAAAGAGAAACTAAACTAGCAGCAAAGTTAATTGCTGGAGTGTCTACATTCCCCCCTTTTTGTTTAGCTTGCATCTTTTGTAACATTAATGAGAAGACTGCTGATTGCTGTCGAGCACGTTGACATTTCCAGGTAGCTCTTCTCTAGATTATACAAAACACAAATAATAAACATAATACAATTATTGTAAGTGTAGCAGTGGAACCTCTAAAAATGTTTAAGTGTTTTATAGGGTCCAGATTACTTATTCCATCTGCAATGCTTTCCAATAGATTAGAACCACTTAAAACTTGTAATTATTTCTGGAAAGTATCAGTAATGTGCTGTTGAAGTTCTATTATTTCTTGAGTCATATTACCATGATTTAAAAAATGTTTTTTAACATTATCCCAGAGAAAATAAGTATGATTATAATGTATAGGAGTAACACAAAATCTAGTTGTATTCCAATCACATTTCATAGAAATTTGACATTGCAAACTAACAATTTGATCTCCTAGCATAATAACTGCTTGTTGCAAATCAGTCAGTTGTGCATTAATTTCACTATCTATCTGTCTTTGGGTGGTCCACATTTTTGACAAATTAGCATGCCAATTATTAACAAAGTCAACAGTCTGAACGCTTGTTGTAGCAGTTGCAGTTATGGCTATGATCCCCAGGACAGCTGCAATGATTAATTCAATCATTCATTTAGTTATCTGCAGAAGATTATCAAGAGTATATTGGAGAAGCATCATGCTTGGAGAATCTTGCCACTTTCAGTGTAGTTGAACTGGAAGCCAGAGACCTGTTCTAGCCTTAAGAATATAAAGACTGTCTTTGTGGAAAAAGGATCAGAGTTATTAATACAATATAGAATGAATAATTTGCACAGGAGACAGAATATCCAGATGAATTCCATGCTGTGTGACCAATCATAATTTAAAAAGGCAATCTGATGGCCAACAGACACATGAAAAGATGTTCCACATCACTAATCAGTAGGGAAATGCAAATTAAAACCACAATGAGATATCATCTCACACCAGTAAGGATGGCCAGCATTGATAAAACTAAGAACAACAAATGCTGGCAAGGATGGGGAGAAAAGGGACCCCTACTATGCTGCTGGTGAGAATGTAAGCTAGTTCAACCATTGTGGAAGGCAATATGGAGGTTCCTCAAAAAACTAAAAATAGAAATACCATTTGACCCAGAAATTCCACTCCTTGGAATTTACCCAAAGAATACAACTTCTCAGATTCAAAAAGACACATGCACCCCTATGTTTATCGCAGTATTTTTTACAATAGCCAAGATATGGAAGCAACCTAAGTGTCCATCAGTAGATGAATGGATAAAGAAGATGTGGTACATATACACAATGGAATACTATTCAGCCATAAGAAAGAAACAAATCCTATCATTTGCAACAACATGGATGGAGCTGGAGGATATTATGCTCAGTGAAATAAGCCAGGCAGAGAAAGACAAGTGCCAAATGATTTCCTTCATTTGTGGAGTATAACAATGAAGCAAAACTGAAGGAACAAAATAGCAGCAGACTCAGAGACTCCAAGAATGAACTAGTGGTTACCAAAGGGAAGGGGTGTGGGAGAGTGGGTGGGGAGAGAGGGAGAAGGGGACTGAGGGGTATTATGTATAGTAAACATGGTGTGGGGGATCATGGGGAGAACACTACAGCACAGAGAAGGGACGTAGTGGATCTGTGGCATCTTGCTGCAGTGATGGACAGTGACTGCTTTGGGGTATGGGTGGGGACTTGTTAATATGGGTAAATGTAGTAACCACATTGTTTTTTCATGTGAAACCTTCATAAGAGTGTGTATCAATCATACCTTAATAAAAATTTTTTTAAAATAAAATAAAATAACATCTCCACTGCCAAAAAAAAAAAAAAAGGCAATCTGACACAGGCTGTAATATAATGACTCTCATTTATTGTAAAACTCAATCAACTACTTTTTTGTGATGCTATCATTCCACATATGGTCTTTCCAAGCTATCAGACTATAAAGCTGAGGGAATTTTCCATAAGTGATATTGCAGGGGCCCAAAAGGTAAATGTAGGGTAGGAGGAGACATCCCACCTCTACGCCAATAAATGGTCTCATTAGAAGAAGTGACAATAGTGTTATTAATGCCACGAATGTATTTATGTCATTTCAAGTTAAGCCCCTGTCTTTTGGTCTGGGCAGAACCTTGAGGGGTCCAATCAATGATGCTTCCATAGGAAGTATTAAGTAAAACCCGACCTGTTTCTCCTCAACAATTCATTCAGTGCACCCATTCACTGATTTTCATAGCTATTGGCTGGGTGCAGATGGGCAAATCAGGGGGATAGTCTGTTGTGTCTTTTGTATTACCTTTTTTGTGGAATTTGAATGCTTAAAGAAGGAACAATTTTTTATTGGTATCATTTTTGACAATGAATAGCCATGCAGCTGGTTGTATTTTTAAGCAATGGTTTTCATGTCCAACACAATTGGGTATCCCCTCTACTCTCACTGTATAATTCTTAATGTTCATGCCCTCTTCTCCTGGCCTTAGTGGGCCATGAGTATCATAAGGTCCAGGAGTCCAGTTGGAATCATTAACATATATTGGGACCATTTCGGAGAGCCAATGAATAACTTGATTGATTGGGGGGTTAGGAATGTAAGCCCAACATGAATGCTTAATGCCATTAGCAGAACTTACCCCTATGGTGACCACAGCAATCAGAGCCAGTGTCTTGCCAATGGGTTTCAGCCTGGGCAAGTTCGCTATGGATTCAGTGTAACCAAAGAAATTGACTGTAAAATGCTCTTTGTGGTGAAAGGGTCTTACAAAACTGCTGTCTGGCCCATCTCTCTCTCCTGCTCAAACAGTAACCACACCTGCCCTCCCTCTCACCTCTCAGGTACAGATAAGCCCTCTGTTGCCCAGGTAATTACCCACTGATATGGAGATGAAAGATGCAAATGTACTAAAGCCCACTTCTTTACACCTCTGAGCACCTGTTGATATGCAGATGTACCAAAGCCAGGCGAGATATTCTGGAAATATTACAATTTACCCACACCAGGAACAAGTTTGAAGCATTGCGTGCCTGTCTGGTCTGTTGTATAATTTTTTCAGCTTCCTGTGTCATCTTTTCTAGTTGTCCCCATGTTGGGAGATTCACTTTTTGAGTTCTTGGTAATGGAACTTGAACTCTGGATCTTCCAATAATCATGGCTTGTATCTCATCAACTGGAGGTTCAACATCAAATCGAGGCCTTCTGTTCATTTTTGGGGTTTTATCTTCTGTTAGAAAACAGCATAAAACCTGAATGTGATTTATTCCCACCAGGAGGTTTAAAACGTTTTAACAGTAAGGTATTAACAAAGGGCCATGTGGTGGAAGCTGCTCAGGCTGAGAGTGGGGGTGGGAATTGATATGGGCCTGGCTATACCTGTTTGAGTTTTTTAAACCTACTAATTAGATTAAGACAAATGTAAGGGAAAGATATAACTAACTTGGTGAATTCTGGGAAAGAATGTGTACCCTGTAGTACTTGGTCAATGAGGAACCAGGGGAGGGACTCATGCACTAGGAGAAAAATTGTTGGTGCCAAACTCCCTGGGTGTGCCTGTTCACCAGACACCGGATCTTGCAAGACCACCATTAAAGCCTCGCTCCGCTGTTCTGTTTGTCTCCGTGTCCACTTATTGAATTTAGACCAGTGAGTGTGTTGCTCACAATTTGGGGGCTCATCCAGGATCCTCTTGCCTGTGCGAGGTGGGGGCACAAGCGGAGCAGGAAGACGAGTTCCCCTGGCTTTGGGAGGCCCGATCTCTCTGGGCATCTCACCTTCACACGGAAGCCGAGAGAAGACCTGAAACTGCTGTGCAGAGACACCTTGACCAAAGCAGGGGAGTAAACAAACGCAGGCACTACAGCAACCGGGCAACCTCATGCATGAGCCAGTAGGAAAATTGGGCTGTAACTACTGCCTCGGTGGTTGGGCATTTTTCAGAGATCGTGTGTGTGGCTGAGACGTGTCCTAGATATGAAGCGAGTCTGGGGTCCCGATCCGCGGTTCCATTTGTTAGGGTTCGGGACTCCGGGGCTTCTCCAGAGAACAAACCACACAGGCACGGAGATGTAAATCCAAGCAAAGTCTTTATTCAGCCAGCTAGCTGGGGCCGACAGCACCTCCCCTGACACGCAGGTCGAGTCCGAGCTGTCGACCCCCAAGCAACATTAGGTATAGATTATATAGGATTTTCACAGCCGTTGCACCAAAGCCCACACATTACCACAACCAATGAACTTAAAACACATCCCATACTTTAACCAATAAAGTTGAAACGGGGACCCGCCACTTGCTTGACCTTTGCACAAGCATTCCTTAACGTCTTGTCACGAGTTTCGTCCCCCTTAGCGTATGGAAACTGGGTGGCTCTCGCTCTAGGGTGTTTCCTGCATTCCTTTACACATTCTCCCGTGAGGGAAATGGCCAGAGACAGATGAAGTGAATCTTGGGGTGTGTGCAAGAAACTTCCATTATGGGGGTGTGAGTATACAGGGACCTCTTGAAAGATGGGGAATACAAATTCTAGACCTAGGGAAGCAGGGAAAGGGAACCAGAAGAGCTCCCTTGGAATTCCCCCAGATAGCCTTCTGGGGTGAAGGTTAAAGTCCTGGGGGGACACCTGTACCTGGTTAAGGACAAACAGAAGATAATCAAAGTTTGCTGTTTTGTCTGGATTAAAGTTGGATCTGATGAAAACTGGCTTTGCCAGGTTTGTTATTTTTTTGATAGTAAAAAGCCTCCAGTTTACCTGAGGAATCTATTGGTTACCAAGGGCGCCTCCCCTATTTCCCCTCAACACCAGAGAAGGTTACACTAAGAGGAGGAACCACAAGAGACTTCCCAGGACAAGTCCGGTGTTGGGGGAAGTGTGTGTGTCTTCCTTGCTCCGTGTCTCCACCACAGCGTAGCATTGAGGTGCAGAGATATGGCGGTGAGGGGGAAGTGAAAATTTTGCTTGGAGTTACTTGGGAGAGAGAAAGTGCTGGCCGCCTCAGCAGGGAGGGGCGCCCTGGGAGGCTGGAGAGAGAAAGCTTTAAGTTAAAAGGTTGTACACTTTGAGGGTGCCAGAGGCCTTGGAGAGAGGAGTGCCCCAGGGGTTGGGGGTTACCCTTGTTAAGGATTCTTTAGGAGTGTGGCTAGGGGCTGGGGGTGTAGACTTGTTAGGTGGTCTCAAGTATCTTTGATGAGACATTATATTTCTTATCAGTCCTCTAGGTAATTCTGCAAAATTAGCTTAACACAAGAAATTTACTGCTTTAGTCCCCTCCCAGGATAGCAGCTTCCTGGTTTGGAAGCCTATCAGGACTGTCTGCCCTTCTTCCAAGGGGGCAGAGTTATTGTCTGTTTGCTAATGAGTAAGCTGAGAGTCTTGCTTCTTGACCTCCTGGGTATTAAAATGCAATCTTTTGGATGAAATCCTTCCTGCCTTCTGCTATGTTGTTTACGGCTGCGCCTGCATACTGAATTGATTGCCTGGGTTGCAGACTATTTGGGGTCGGAGGAAAAAATAAAAAGAAAACAAAAAAAAATAGCATATAGGAAAAGTTAAAAATAAAAGAAGAAGAAGAAGCTGGGCCTGTATGACTAACATAATAAAGACAGGCTATCCTGAGGTTCCCTCCTGTATCTGAGGAATATTCAAACATTCCAGGCCAAGTTGTTCCTCTCTTTTTGAGCTTTAATTAAATAACTCTGGGTGTTTTTAGTGGACTTTCCTGGCCTTTTTCTCTTTCCACCCCACTCATATCTATTTAATTTTGGGACCCACTTTATGTCTCTTTCCCTCTGGGTAAAATTGTAACATTTCCAGAATATCTCACTTGGCTTTGGTACATCTGCATATCAAAAGGTGTTCAGAGGTGGAAAGAAGTATGGATTTAGTGCATCTGCAGCTTTCCTCAGGGGTGGAGAGAAATTCATCTCCATATCAATGGGCAACAGAGGGCTTGTCTGTACCTGAGAGGTGAGGGGGAGGGCCGGGTTTTGGCTGATGCTAGAGCCTGAAAGAGAAATGGCCCCAGACTGCAGCTTGTGAGTAGTAAATAGATTTTAAACTTTATTTCTCCCTTTGATTTCAGTTTTTAGAGGTATTTTGCCCCAGGATTTCCTCTCCCTGGACTTAACAAGGTAAGAGGGACATAGAGTTTCCTTGCCTTCTGGGGAGTCCACCAGGAATCCCAAGACATTTCCATGGAGAGACGTCCCACTAGGACAAGGGGAAATTTGTTAATGCTCCCCTCATGGGTACTGAGGTGAGAAATTTTAAGCATTGTGAGAAGATCCCCTTGGCCTAGTGGACCAACTAGATCAATTCCTGGGACCTAATGTATATACTTAGGTTGAACTGATGCCCATCATGAATATCCTTTTCCCTGGTGGTGAGAGGGGGTGATCAGGAGAGCTGCTGTGTCCATTTGGGAACAAAAACACCTACCAGGCCAGGGTGTCCAGTCAGTGGAACAAAAGTTCCCAAATGTAGATCCTAGTTGGGATAATAATCTAGGGAATAGAATTAAATGCAGGATATTCAAGGGCAAATTATAAAGGGAATTAGGGAATTGGCCCCAAGATCTCAAAATGTTTCTAAGGTGTTTGAAGTCCAATGGGAAAAGGAAGAAATCCTAACTGCATTTTCATAGAGACTCAGGGACCAGATGAGAAAGTATTCAGGACTTGACCCCGAAGCTCAGGTAGGACAGGATCTTTTAAAAGTCAATTTTGTAACCAAAAATTGGCCAGATATATCTAAGAAATTACATAATTTAGATAGATGGAATGGAAAACCTAGAGAAGAATTATTGAGAGAAGCTCAAAAAGTGTTAGAAGAGAGGCTAGAAGCTTGTATTTCAAATTTTTAGAGGGAGATCCAGACCCTCTCCAAAGGACCCAGTGGAACTGCAAATTCTAGAGGAATTAAAAGCAATTTTTAGTCACCACCCCAGTCCTGGCACTCCCATCGTTAGAGAAGCCGTTTCACTAGTTTGTTACTGTTCAACAAGGTTCTGTGTAGAGTTTTGACCCAATCCTGGGGAGGAAAGAAACAACCAGTGGCCTTTTTGTTTAAACTACTGGACCTGTCTCTTGAGGACGGACTAAATGTGTTCAGGCCATTGCAGCCACGGCCTTACTGGTGGAAGAAAGCAGGAAATTAACTTAGAAGAACCCTCATAGTCAGTACTCCTCACCAGGTTTGGATCATGCTTACTTAATCAGTGGGCTGGGCACTGGCTAATAGATTTTCAAATTTTAAAATATGAACAAGTTTACTTGAAAAAGATGGAATATGTGCTGGCCATGTCTTCTAACTTATCTTCTCTCAAGCTGAAAGGACTCCTCAACCAGATTCCTCCGCTTGAGTTCTTCGCTCACTGCTTCCAGCCTAGAGACCTGGTGTTAGTAAAATCCTGGAAAGAAGAGCGACTCCAGCCAGCTGGAAAGGCCCCTACCAAGTGCTCCTGATCACGGAGACTGCAGTGAGGATGGCTGAAAAGGGTTGGACTCATTACACCAGAGAAAGAAACTGACTGGGGGATCTGGGGACAAAACAGAGAATTGACCGGTGTCCCAGGTGGCTAACCAACCCTTAAGGCTGAAACTAAAAAGAACCTAAAAATGTTAATTTTTGTCATTCTAACTCTGTATTTCACAGGCTAGTCACAGGGGGTCCTAGAATGAGAAGGAACTCCTGGTTATCCTGTCAAACTGGTAATCAATATTACTAAAATATCAAGCCCCAAAAAATTAGGTTTGATGCTTGTCAGGTTCTCTCTTGTGGTGACCTAAATGATCAAAGACAGCTTTCTGAAGATAATAAGTATCTCTGTCCTGAATGAACAAATCTTAATAGAATAAAAAAAGGCAAGTAGGTCCCATGTCCAAGGTGGAGCAGTATTTGGTGGACTACCCAGTTTCAAGGGTGGACAGTCCCTCATGTAGTAGAAAAATCTTTTAAAAAAAAGCTCCACTTAGCTAAAGGAATTCCTCCTGATAATTGCCAGGACAGACAGTGTAACCCCCTCTTGTTAACTATACATAAACCTCAAGATGGACTCAGTGCAGATGTCATTGGAGTAGATCCTGTGGGAAGGTTTGGTCTTAATTTAATCAAAGGCAAGACTTCACCCATAGTGGCCACCCGCAATCCTGAGGGAAATATTGAACCAGAGCTTCCCCAAAATGACCATAGACTAGTTACTGTAACAGAGATAAAATATCTAAAACAGACTCTTGAAACAGGTTTATAGAGACACCAATGCCTGGGTAGAATGGGTTAAATTTTCAGTACTCGCTTTGAATAAAAGCGATTGTTACGCATGTGTTGCTGGATGGCCACAGGTGCAGGTGGTCCCATTCCCTCTCAGCTGGGACACAGACCCCACTAGGATGAACTGCACGTTAACCCTGTACCAGGACAATGATGGTTGGGGAAATGAGACTTCCAAGGTCTCTTTCATGCACTCAAGAAGTCAGATCCGAGGGCAATCCCCTCCTTTTCTATAGGGAAGATGAATCACTCCTCATGCCTCTCTATGCAAGGGGAAGGTTTCACAACTCCTGTGAGGAACTTACTGACTTGTACCCACATCCTAAATGTCTCTAAGAGGGAAACTTCTTGAAATTACGCCTCCCCCTGAGCGGATGTTTGGTGGTACTGTGGAAAGAAAGGAGAACCTGCGCTACTTGTTGCCACCCAACTGGACTGGGACTTGTGCTTTAGTCCAATTGGCCATTCCATGTACCCTGGCATTTCTCTCCACACTCAATGAAAAAAATGTTCATAGAAGTCAAATGTATACATTGACTCAATAGGAGTCCCTGATGAATTTAAAGCTATAAATCAAATAGGTGCAAGATTTGAGTCAGCACTATTTTGGTGGTCCACCATCAACAAAATTGTAGATTAGATCATGAACTATACCAGGGATGCTCTTCAAGGAGTAGCTAGTCAACTAGTTGCTACCAGCAGGATGGCCTGAGAACAGAATAGCATATGTTAGCAGAAAAAGGAGTCTGTTATGTTAGGAGGAAAATATACTTTTATCCCAAATAATACTGCCCCTGATGGTACTATTACTAAAGCCCTATAGGGACTCACCACTTTAGCTAATGAATTAGCTGAAAACTCTGGCATCAGTGACCCTTTTACAGACTGGTTGGAAAGGTAGTTTAAAAAAAATAGAAAGGCATGATTGCCTTTGTTTTAACATTCCTTGTTATAGTTGCCAGAGTTTTAACTGCTGTAGATGCTGTATCATCCCTTGTGTGCGAGGCTTGACTCAAAAGCTTATAGAGGCAGCCATAAACAACATTAGAGAAATTTGAGAAAGGACCAAGCGTAAATTAAAATACATTACTGGGAATAAAATCAGAAATTCTTAAATAAAAAGAGGGGGGAACTGTTAGAAAAGAGTATAAAATCTAAATGTGATTTATTCCCACTAGGATGTCTAAACATTTTAACAGTAAGGTATTAACAAAGGGCCACGTGGTGGAAGCTGCTCAGGCTGAGAGTGGGGGTGGGGGAATTGATAAGGGCCTGGCAATACCTGTTTGAGTTTTTTAAACCTACCAATAAGATTAAGACAAACGTAAAGGAAAGATATAACTGGCTTAGGCGACATCTGGGAAAGAATGTGAACCCTGTAGTACTCAGCCAGTGAGGAACCAGGGGAGGGACTCACGTACTAGGAGATAAATCATTGGCATCAAACTCCCCAGGTGTGCCTGCCTACCAGACACCTGATCTTGCAAGACTGTCATTAAAGCCTCGCTCTGCTGTTCTCTTTGTCCACTTATTGAATTTGGACCAGTGCGTGTTTCTCACAGCCTAGTGGACCAATTAGGTCAATTCCTGGGACCTAATATATATACATAGGTTGAACTGATGTCCCTCATGAATATCTTACTCCCTGGTTGTGAGAAGGGGTTGATCAGAGAGTTGCTGTGTCCATTTGGGAACAAAAACACCCATCGGGCCAGGGGGTCTAGTCAGCGGAACAAAAGTTCCCAAACGTGGATCCTACATGGGATAATAATAATCTAGGGGATAGAACTAAAATGCAGGATCTTCAAGGGCTAATTATAAAGGGAATTAGAGAATCAGCCCCAAGATCTCAAAGCGTTATAAGGAAGTTGAGGTCCAACAGGAAAAGGAAGAGACCCTAACTGCATTTTCATAGAGACTCAGGGGCCAGATGAGAAAGTTCAGGACTTGACCCAGAAGCTTAGGTAGGACAGGGTCTTTTAAAAGTCAATTTTGTAACCAAAAGTTGGTTGCTAAGAAATTACAGAGTTTAGATAGATGAAATGAGACATCTATATAGGAATTACTGCGAGAAGCTCGAAAAAGTGTTTGTTAGAAGAGAGGCTAGAAGTTTGTATTTCAAATAGAGGGAGAAGCAGACCCTCTCCAATGGGCTCCAGGGAAACTATGAATTCTAGGGGAATTGAAAGCAATCCTTAGAGCCCCAGTCCTGGCACTTCCATCTTTAGAGAAGCTGTTTCACTAGTTTGTTACTGTTTAACAAGGTTCCCTGTAGGGGTTTTCGTAAACCAGCAGGGGAAGGAGTGAGCCTGCTGGACAAGCTCAGGCCTCACCAAACAAGGCAAAGAGACCAACAGGTTCCAGTCTGACAACATTCCAGGGCCTGATAGGATAACATTCCTAACTAGAGTCCTTCCCCCAAGCTAGAAGAATAGTAACTTTCCAGTACCTGGCTAAAGGCCAATGAGAGACCCCCACATATGCTAGGTGAGCTAAACCTCATGCCATTGTATACCTTTGCTCTTCCCTTGCCTTCTTTAAAAACTTGCTGCCTGCCCTGCTGAGCATGACTTCCCTAGCCTGTGATACCCAAGACTGGGGAACATTACCCAGGAATTCACTCAAACTGCCTGGCCCTTTGTTGCCTCTTGTCACCTGCTTATTTTGGTTGGAATTTATCTTACATTTTAGAATTTATCTTACAGTTTTGACCCAAGCCTGAGGAGGAAAGAAACAACCAATGGCCTTTATGTCTGAACTGTTGGAACCTGTCTCTCAAGGATGGCCTGAATGCATTTATCTGAGTAATATTTAAACATTCTAGGCCAAGTTGCTCCTATCTTGGATCCTCGTGGTCAGTACTCCTCACCTGGTTCGGGCCATACCTATTTAATCAGTGGCCTTAGTGCTGGCTAGTAGATTCTCAAATTTTAAGATATGAAGACCTGACATTAACCACAGACACCTGTCTCAATCCCACCAGCTTCTTATGTGCAGGGGAGGCTGAAGGCCAATCAGAATTGAGCCATAATTACATAGACCTCATAGAATATCAGACTCGGAGTAGTCTATACCTTTGGAAAAATTTGGACAGAAAGAAGTCTCATAAACAGTAACAGAAAGGAATTAATTCATGGGGAATTAATGAAGGAGGTTCTGGAAAATCTTTTACTTCTAGCTGAAATATCTATAATGCATGTGAATGGTCACCAGAAAAGAAATTCTTAAGTAGCAACAGGTAATAGAATTGCTTATGCAGCCACTAAGGAAGCAGCATCTGAAGATGAAATTAGACTTTTAAATCACAACTAATATTCCTAAAATGTCCTTTATCCCAAAGTTTTCTTTAGAAAATGGAAATTAAGAAACTGCAGGAGGTGGGGACATCTCGAGATGAGAAAGGGAGGTGGACTTTACCAGATAGGAGAAAAATGATCAGCTGACCTATTATGAGAGAGCTGATGAACACATCTTAGAGGGAGCCACTGGGGTCCCCAGATGATGTGTGATGCTTTGACACCAATTCTAAAAAGGTTTGTAGCAGTTTCATAATGTGCCAAAGAATTAAAAAGTGTATGAAAAAGCCAGTACCTGGAGGGAGACCCCCCAGGAATAAGACCACTCCAAAGTATCCAAATTGACTTTACTGAGATGCCAAAAGTGGGGAAGCTTAAATATTTATTAGTGATTGTTGACCATCTCACTAGATGGGTGGAGGCCCACCCATTAACAATTGCAACTGCAGGATCAGTAATAAAGGTACTTTTAGAGCAAGTAATTTCTAGGTTTGGGTTAATATAAAATGTTGATTCAGATAACGGGAGTCGTTTTACTTCAAAAGTACTACAGCGAGTAATGATGGCACTCCAGGTACAGTGGGATTTCCATACTCCTTGGCATCCACCATCCTCTGGAAATGTAGAAAGAATGAATCAGACTCTTAAGAAGCATTTAACCAAATTAATATTAGAAACCAAGTTGCCTTGGACTAAATATCTTCCTATAGCACTCCTAAGGATTAGAACTGCTCCCCAAAAGGATTTAGGACTTTCTCCTTATGAATTATTATATGGGCTACCATATCTGGGAAGGGCAACAGACTTGCCCACTATGGAAACAAAAGATCATTTTTTAAGGGAACATGTGCTGGCCATGTCTTCAACCTTATCTTCTCTCAGGTTGAAAGGACTCTTCACCCAGACACCCCCACTTGAGTTCTTTGCTCACTGCTTCCAGCCTAGAGACCTAGTTGTTAGTAAAATCCTGGAAAGATCGACTCCAGCCCAGCTGGGAAGGCCCATACCAAGTGCTCCTGATCACGGAGACTGCAGTTTTAAGAATGAGAATAAGTTAGCATAAGAGTAGCCATCTTAAGGGCCTAGAAGCAGTTTTCTGAAGTTGTGACTTAAAAGAAAAAAAACTGGAACTGGGTAAGGCCTTGGAAAACAAGTTAATCATGAACACTGGGATGAGGGCAGCTGTAGCCTTCGGTCAGCTAACCTTGGTCAGTTAATCCTACATACCAAGCTTATCGTGCAGAACCTCCCTAACAATTGAAGAGTGGCCTTATCTTGCTCTTGCTTAACCCCAGGATGTATGTCTTGCAAAGATAATGTGCAGCTGTAGAAAATTACTAAGAGTTAAGTATTTTGAAAATGCCATATAAACCCTTGGTTTTGAGTGCTCGGGGTCCTTGTTGAGACCCGCTGCGTCGGGCTAACTTGGGCCCCAGCTAGCTGGTTCCTGAATAAATTCCTCTTGCTTGTTGCATCAAGAGACGCCTTTCATGAGTGATTTAGGGCGGCATCCTCCTCTGGGGGAATCCAACATTTGGGGGCTCGTCCGGGATCTGCGCTCACCCCGCTTCACTCCCGAAGTCGCTCTTGGAGGAAGAGGTAAGATTAGTAGCGCCTTGGGTTGTCTGTATTCTGTTTTCTGTTTTTCAGTGAGACCGGTCAGAATTCTGAAAGGGTACCCATTGTCTGGCAGCTGTCTCCATCCCGTAAAGGGGTCGAGACTGTGGTCGGTAGACGTACTAAGAGCACCGCAGGCTGCAACCCTGGAGGACGCCTCGGGGAGGTTGGGGGGCCAGAGACGCCTGGTAGCCTCCCGTCTGTTTTTCCGGCAAACTGAACCTGATGAGATAAGATTGATTTTTGGGCGCCGAGAGTATCAACCCTCTGATTCCTTTCGGTTTCTGTTTGAGACTCTGAAGAGAACTAAACGCGGCCGCTGTGTGTCTAATTTGTGTGTGTCTTTGTTTTTTGTGTCTTTTACATGTCTAATTATTGTTATACTGACAATGAGACAGACGCAGACGACCCCCTTGTCTCTCATGACAGACCATTTTTCTCAGACGTTAGGGAGAGAGCTCACAATTTGAGCACGGACATCAAGAAGAGAAAATTTCGTGTTTTCTGCACCTCAAGTGGCCATCCTTTAACGTTGGCTGACTGCCGGAGAGAACCTTATCATTATGTCTCAGTCTGTATGTTTGTGTGTCTAAGTGTGTAAATGAAAATATCTTTCTACCTCCGGATAGTATTAATGAAATTGATTTAAAGACAAGCGCTTGTGAAAATTGGGCATTCTAAAACTTCCAGAAAATCTGATGGAAAATGTTAAGCATTAATGCTAATTTGAGTTTGCCTGAGGCGGGCATGTCCTTGTAGTTATCAGCTGCCAAAGTTTACTTAAAGTCATTTAAGTTGATGTTACCAGTTAAACATTTCAAGAAAATGCTTGAAGGAAAGCTTGACTTTGTCTAATGTTTAGTAAAAGTTTTCTAAGTAATCTGGCATAGTTGCTAAAAATAAGTAAACAAGTGTAGCAAATAAACATCTTAATAATAATACTGTATTAATGTATAACAGTGTGTATGTATGCAAACAGCTTGAGAATTTTTGTGGTAAATTTTTAAAGTTTGCTAAGTTATATAGACATATTTTGTGCCTAATGAGAAATTGTGTTGTAAAGCACATTTCCAAAAATGATAATATATGTTCATAGATGAAGAATGCTAGTGTAACAGTTTATAGTAGCCTGTTTTTCAGTGTTCACTGAAAGTTAAAGTATCAAATGATTTTAAGTTCTAATGAAAACTACTTAAATAAGGAAAACATTTCTCTATGCTAAAAGATGTATGTTTTAATAAGAGAAGGTATAAAGAATGGAAACCCGTCTGCATGCTAAAGAATGTGTTTTTTGATAAAAGAAAGTGGCTTTGTTCTAAAGTGCAGCTGTTTGTTAGAGAGGGACGGAGAGACAGAGACAAAAAGAGAGCAGTGTAGTGCAGCAGCGTGGTGCCTTTTGTTGTAGCGGATCCTCTCAGCCTGTTGCTTTAGAAGAAGGTCAAGATGTTTAGAGATAAGGCGGGACAAACCCAGGCAAGCCCAGGCATAATTCTCACCCGTTTATGTGCTTGAGACCATGGGGCAAATGAAGAATAAATTACTATATTCTTACAGATATAGTCATGCTATGTGAAATTAAAGCAAGTGAGTCTTGATATCAAGTGCACAGCAAAATTAGAATTTTGTTTCCAGTTAAAAAAAAAAAACCAAAAAAACAAAAAACAGTTTTCTTTAACTGTTTGTCTGCTCTTAATGTTGAAAGATTGCAAAGAGTTCTCTAATTGTTTTATCAAAGCAGTTTCTCATGCTTAAAGTACGATTGCATGGCATGAGAAATTGAATTATTTATTCCTTATATTTTTACAAGTAGAAAAATCTCTCTAACCAACAAATGATTAAAGTTGTTACTGATTATTTGTTTTCTTAATTTATCCTCCTAAACAGAATAGTAACAAAGCTTTTTTTAGCTGATTAAATGCACTTAGTTAACAAACCAAAATTTATTCTTAAAAATTAAACTGTGTAAAATCTGGACAAGATTATGTTTCTCCCAGAAAAACAGGTTTCACTGTAAAAGTTTAGATAGACAAACATGTGACCACTTTTGAGAAAAGTTGTAATAGATTTTTTTGAGAACCACCAGGTCTTCTTGTTTAATTTATATGCTGTAAATATGTTTGTATGTTTTAAAAAACATGGAGGACTCTCCATATTTTTTAATGCAAATGATCTTATAAGCTGCTATGCAAATTCTATTAAAAGCTCTATCTACTATTAAAGAGTAAAACATTCTTGAAGCTTTCAGGGAAAACCTGTAGACTTAAGCACTATCTCTGCTTTTTTGTATCTGGTCTTAGACACTTATGCTGAGTTATATTCTTATTATTTTCACTGTTTGTAAGCTATTGATTGTATATAATCTTTAAACCATCCAAATATCCAGCATACATTTCCATGTCACCACAACCCACTATTGACGCCATGATTGAAATAGCTGGTTAGAAAGCCAAAAGTCATCATTTCTCAATCCCTAAATAAAGAGGTAAAATGCCTGATCTCTTTCATCTCAAAGCATATTTCTGGTCAAATCTGAATATCTGTGTGAAAGAAAGAGACATTTAAATTTGAGATTCTGCTTAAACTTTTAAGTTGAATTTGACTATAGCCATATTCATTCTTTGTATGTATCTCTAACAGGTCTTTTGTATGCCTGGTGATATTATAATCTGCCTTGAGTTTAGACAGTTCTTTCAGCTAAATGTGAATTCTTATTGTAGCTTTTTTCCCCTCCTGAAGATGAAAGCAGAAAAATCTACCATCTGCTACCATTCTCTCAAGAATGCTTGGTAACCTAGATTATTTTGACTTTGTATATATTGTCTTTAAAAACTGACAGCAGCAGTCTCCCCTGCTGCCCCACCTTTTTAAGATATCTCATTTACTGTGCTGAGTATATAGACAATAAATGTGTAATGATAGACAGTTCTAAAAAAATTAAATGCAAAAAAGTGCTTTTACCTCTAGTTAACTCTGATATTTTCCAGAGAGCCCCTGAAACATGTCAGAAAAATTTTTTCTCATTAGAGAAAATATTTGACTAATTTAGCTTATCTGATATATATATATTTACCAAGAAAGCACTGTCAAAGAGAATAATGCTAAACTCTGTTACTGAATGTTTTGTATTACAGAAATATCAGAATTTCCTTATGTCAACTGTCTTACAGTGAGCTCTTGTCGGATCTTTGACCATTGTCATTTGTAAATTTTTTGTCATTTATAGTCACTGTTTTGTTGTTCCTGGACTGGTAAAGAACTAGATTTCAGCAGAACAGGTATTAGTTACATAAGATTACATAAACTAGAGAAAATAGTTTTGTGTCTTTTTGTTTCAAATGTTGCTGATAGAGTGTTTTGAGCTTATTCTCTTGAGCTGACAACGGTTTAGTAGATGGCTGTCTTTATAAGCAGAATTGAGACATCCTCCTCTCTACCTGATCCCTACAGAGTTTAAAAACTTTCGGTGACTGTTTTTGTATTCCATGGCAGTATGTTTATTTGCACGAGTTTAGTAAGAATCTGCTTTCCTTGTGAGAAGACTAATTAAGAACACTGGTTATACTGCCAGGGCTTTGGCTGAAATGTCATACCTGAGAGACATGTGCGTGGACTCAGATGTGAACAACTTTAAGGAACTAAGATTGACTTTATAGAGCCAACAAAGCCCCGTGGAAGAACTAGCCTAGTACCTTGCTTGCAGAGTTCCCAGCAGCCTTCCCAAGTGAGTAAAAAAAGTCGCTTCCTGGCAGGTGCAGAGACCTCGAAAAAAGAAGAATTCATCCAAATCTACAGGTACTGCAGGCAAAGCCTGATGGCAGGTCTGGCTTAGCTGTCTAGCCTCAAGAGGCCTTTAAAAGTTCAATCTGAAGTTCCTTGCAAAAAGTTCCAGCAAAGCATATTTAAAAGAGCCTGTGTAATCAATTGCTCTTCTTGCTGCACTTGTGCAAATAATCAAGCCAGCTGTTAATTATTTTCTTAACCTGGTTACTTCTAATAAAAATGAAAGTGATTTTAAAATATTGTTTCAATAACGCAGCCTCCTTCCAGAATAGAAAATCCAACTCCAGATGTTGCTACATAACTTAATAACACAATTTGTTTTATCTTGCCTAGAAGCCACAAAACTGCAAATAGTAATAGAAACAAAACCCAGGATAGAAGCGCCAGCCTTCTGAGGCCCTCTCAACTGACCAGTGATAGAGACCTAGCTGCACCCTTTACTGTGCCCCCTTCTCAGCACGAAGCAGCCAGAGCAGTCATCGCCCCTTTTCCCTAGCAGCAGCTAGAGTCTCTACCTGTAGAGAAGAGAATGAGACAAGGACCATAAGCTTAGACAAAATAAAGTGAGAGCCTCTAGAAGAAGTGGGGCGGGATATTTGCAATCAGAGCAATGTAACTACATGCTAGAACTCCCCCTACTAGAACTATGTTGAACATAGAACTCTAGAATCATTCTTCAGTGAGATCAGTTAATGTTCCCCAGATAGAGAAGAGTAGCACATGTTTTGTTATGCTAGTCATCTGTAATCATGTATGAGATTCGCTTTAGCATACTGGAGGGCCCGGGCCTGTGTGCTGTCTTTCCTCCTTCAGATCTAAGTAATTTTACAAGCTGAGCAATTGACTTAGCATGCAGACACAGCTGTATACGGTATAGTAAAAAGCAAGATTCTTTAGCAAATAGACAATATCTCAGCCCAGCTTAGAGGCTGAGCATGCAATCTTTTGATGTGCACCCGAACCAAGGCGCCAGTGTCCCAGAGAAAAATCAAAGAAAGAAATTATCTTTAATATTCAAAGACCCCTTCCCCGTTACCCAGACTGACAACCGCGATTTATATAATAAGTTAAAAGCTCTCCAGGCAGTCCAAAGAAAAGTGTAGACCCAACTAAAAGCAGTCTATGAGCCCGGCACTTCAGAAGCAGCCCACCTGTTCCAAGTTAAAGACTTTGTGTTTGTAAGGCGACACCGAGCGCAGACCCTTGAGCCACGGTAGAAAAGACCCTACTTAGTGTTACTGACCACCCCAACAGCAGTCAAAATTAGTAAGATTGCCGCCTAGATCCACGCATCTCATGTGAAACCCGTTGCCTCAGCCGAGACAGCTGACAACCATCTCACGTGGAGAGCCCAACCTACTGAGAATCCTCTCCAGCTTAAAAATCACCAGAAGACCCCTAACGTGACCAGGTGCGCGTCCAGAGACACTAACGCCATTTAGCTGACCCACGCACCGTTCTCAAAAACTCTATTCCAAGATAACCACGTCAGCTAGACAAAGACAACCCTCAAAAGCTAAGACTGCACCGTTCATATTGTGCCTTTCCCCTATTGCACTACCAAACAGATAACCTCTAATTTCATGATTGAAATAGTTACAAGAAGAAGAGGGGAATGTAAGAATGAGAATAAGTTAGCATAAGAGTAGCCATCTTAAGGGCCTAGAAGCAGTTTTCTGAAGTTGTGACTTAAAAGAAAAAAAACTGGAACTGGGTAAGGCCTTGGAAAACAAGTTAATCATGAACACCGGGATGAAGGCAGCTGTAGCCTTCGGTCAGCTAACCTTGGTCAGTTAATCCTACATACCAAGCTTATCGTGCAGAACCTCCCTAACAATTGAAGAGTGACCTTATCTTGCTCTTGCTTAACCCCAGGATGTATGTCTTGCAAAGATAATGTGCAGCTGTAGAAAATTACTAAGAGTTAAGTATTTTGAAAATGCCATATAAACCCATGGTTTTGAGTGCTCGGGGTCCTTGTTGAGACCCGCTGCGTCGGGCTAACTTGGACCCCAGCTAGCTGGTTCCTGAATAAATTCCTCTTGCTTGTTGCATCAAGAGACGCCTTTCATGAGTGATTTAAGGCAGCGTCCTCCTCTGGGAAAATCCAACACAGTGAGGACAGGTGAGAAGGGCTGGACTCATTACACCAGAGTAAAGAAACTGACCTGGGGGTTCTGGGGACAAAACAGAGAATTGGCCGGTGTCCCGGGTGGCTAACCAATCCTTAAGGCTGAAACTAAAAAGAACTTAAAATGTTAAGTTTTATCCTTCTAACTCTGTATTTCACAGGCTAGTCACAGGGAGCCCTAGAATGAGAAGGAACTCCTGGTTACCCTGTCAAACTGGTGATCAATATTAGTAAAACATCAAGCCCCCAAGCCATTAGTTTTGATGTCTGTAAGGTTCTCTCTTGTGGTGACCTAAATGATCAAAGACAGCTTTCTGGAGATAATAAGTATCTCTGTCCTGAATGGAGAAGTTAATAGAATAAAAAAGGCAAGTGGGCCCCCATGTCCAGGGTGGAGCAATGTTTGGCACACTACCCAGTTTCAAGGGTGGACGGCCCCTCATGCAGCAGAAAAATCTTTAAAAAGAAAGCTTCACTTAGCTAACGGAATTCCTCCTGATAATTGCCAGGACAGACAGTGTAACCCCCTCTTATTAACTATACATAAACCTCAAGACTTAGACTCAGACCCTGTAATTGCTCCTCATGTTTACAGACTTGGTGCAGATGTCATTGGAGTAAATCCTGTGGGAAGGTTTGGTCTTAATTTAATCAAAGACAAGACTTCACCCATAGTAGCCACCCCTGATCCTGAGGGAAATAATGAGCCAGAGCTTCCCCATAATGACCCTAGACTAGTTACTGTAACAGAGATAAAATATCTAAAACAGAGACAGGTTATAGAGAAACCAATGCCTGGGTAGAATGGGTTAAATTTTCAGTACTCACTTTGAATAAAAGCGATTGTTACGCATGTGTTGCTGGATGGCCACAGGTGCAGGTGGTCCCATTCCCTCTCAGCTGGGACACAGACCCCACTAGGATGAACTGCACGTTAACCCTGTACCAGGACAATGATGGTTGGGGAAATGAGACTTCCAAGGTCTCTTTCATGCACTCAAGAAGTCAGATCCGAGGGCAATCCCCTCCTTTTCTATAGGGAAGATGAATCACTCCTCATGCCTCTCTATGCAAGGGGAAGGTTTCACAACTCCTGTGAGGAACTTACTGACTTGTACCCACATCCTAAATGTCTCTAAAGAGGGCAACTTCTCGAAATTATGTCTCCCCCTGAGCGGATGTTTGGTGGTACTGTGGAAAGGAGAACCTGCGCTACTTGTTGCCACCCAACTGGACTGGGACTTGTGCTTTAGTCCAATTGGCCATTTCATTTACCCTGGCATTTCTCTCCACACCCAATAAAAAATTTTTCATAAAAATGACAGATCATTACAAGGATCCTTTGATTTGAATGTGTACATTGAGTCAATAGGAGTCCCTAGGGGAGTCCCTAATGAATTTAAAGCTAGAAACCAAATAGCTGTAGGGCTTAAATCAGCACTCTTTTGGTGTCCACCATCAACAAAAGGTAAATTTGGTCTGTTGTATTTATGATAATTAACAAGGGGTTATTATTAACTATGCCAGGCATGCTCTTCAAGGAGTAGCTAGTCAATTAGACGCTACCAGCAGGATGGCCTGGGAAAATGGGATAGCATTAGATGTGATATTAGCAGAAAAAAGGAGGAATCTTATTTTGAGAAAAAAATGTATTTTTTATCCCAAATTATACTGGCCCTGATGGGTACTATTACTAAAGGCCTATAAGGGCTCACCACTTCAGCTAATGGATTAGCTGCAAACTCTGGCACCAATGACCCTTTTACGAACTGGTTAGAAGGGTGGTTTGGAAAATGGAAAGGTAAGGTTGCCTCTGTTTTAACATCCCTTGTTATAGTCGCAGGAGTTGTAACTGCTGTATAATCCCTTGTGTGAGAGGCCTGACTCAGCAGAGGCTTATAGAGGCAGCCATAAACAAATACCTATGACATACACCCAAAATAATCTTCTGTTATTAGAAGATAAATTTGATTATAAACAAGAGAGTAAAAATCTATTAGAGAAATTTGAAAAAAGACCGAGAGTGAGTTGAAATACATTCCTGAGATAAAAATCAGAAATCCTTAAATAAAAAGAGGGGGAACTGTTAGAAAACAGCATAAAACCTAAATGTGATTTATTCCCACTAGGAGGTTTAAAATGTTTTAACAGTAAGGTATTAACAAAGGGCCACATGATGGAAGCTGCTTGGGCTGAGAAGAGGGGTGGGAATTGATAAGGGCCTGGCTATACTGTTTGAGTTTTTTAAACCTACCAACAATATTAAGACAAATATAAGGGAAAGATAGAACTGTCCAAGGTGTCCTCTGGGAAAGAATGTGAACCCTGTAGTACTCAGCCAGTGAGGAACCAAGGGAGGAACTCACGCACTAGGAGAAAAATTATTGGTGCCAAACTCCCCAGGTGTACCTGCACACCAGACACTGGATCTTGCAAGACCGTCATTAAAGCCTCACTCTGCTGATCTCTTTGTCTCCGTGTCCACTTATTGAATTTAGACCAGAGTGTGTTTCTCACATCTTAGCCAGGATCCACACAGTTTCTCCTGTTTCTGTAATGACAGAAGCATATCCTTGGCCCCACCTCTGAACCATCCCTGATTCCCATTATCCCATGTCATTTTTATAAAAAACAGGCTGATTTATTTCAGGAGACTTTTCCTGTACCCAATGTCTGTTGGCTGTTGAACGTGTATCATTTAAATTAAAAAAATTAAGGGTAAATTATGCCCTATGTATTCATGCCACCATATCCCTCTTTTGTTTAAGCAACATTTCTTTTAATGTACAATTATGTCTTTCAATAGCTGTTTGTTCCTGAGGGTTATATGGAATTCGAGTAACATGTTTAATATCCCATTAGGAAAGAAACATAATTTTGCAGAAAGATAACTAGGGGCATTATCTGTTTTAATTCTAGCTAACAATCCCATAACATTAAAAGCTTCTAGTAAATGTTGAATTACATTATCAGGCTTCTCCTGGTAGTACAGGAGCCCATCTAATACCAGAATATGTATCCATTGAGCAATGAACAAAAGGTAATTTTCCAAATTCTGAAATATGGATGACATCCATTTGCCACAGTTCATTGGGGGTGAAATACTCTTGGATTAACCCCTGGGGTGTGAGGGTTACTTTGAATTTGGGTACATTGAGGGCATTGATGAATAATATTTTGAGCTTGTTCTTTAGTGAGGAGGAATTTAACTTGTAAACCTTTTCTGTTAACATGAGTTTGTTCATGCCACACCTTGGCAGTCAATAGGGATCCAGTAAGTAACTTATCGATATGTTAGCTTTAGCCATTGGTCCAGGGAGGGAAGTATGTCCTCGGGTAGGAGTAATAAAAAGATTATGATGTCTATCATACAATAATTGTTGCAAAGTACAAAATAATTGATGCAATTCAGTGCCATCATCAAAGAGTAACAGAGTAAACATATTTTACTGTATATTCAACATATTGTGTTGGTAACAATATTAAGGGGATTTGTAAGATCTTGTAGTAACAATAACAGCATATAATTCAGCTTTGTGTACTGAGTGATAAGAAGTTTGAACAATTTTTATAGTGTTTCCACTATATCCTGCTTTGCCTTCCTCATTATCATCTGTATAATAAGTATCAGCTTTTGGGATAGGATGAGTTTTAATAATGTCAGTACAAATCCATTGAGTTTTTAAGAAATTGAATATGTTTGTCTTTTGGAAAATGATTAATAATATTTCCTATATAGTTGTCAAAGTCTATTTGCCAGTTGTCATTCAATTTCCAGTTGACAGCTATTTGGATGTTAGTAAGGGTAACAATTTTGGAAGGGTCTTGTGCAATCAAGGCACACAGTTGTAAGCGCCCATGAATAATTAAATGATGAATTTTATGTATATGTGTAAGTAATTTCTTTGATGCTTTATGTGGTAAAAATATCCATTCTAAAATTTTTCCTTTTTGCCATAAAATACTGAGACAGGGACGGTGGGTGTAGTTAGAGTAGGGTGAAGTCCTCCAGGAAAAGCAGAGCAGAATATTTACAGTCAGAGCAATGTAACAATGGGCAAAGAAGTCCCCATTGAAACTCTGTTAAGCATTATGCAAAGTCAAGGGTACACTAATTCTCTAGGGAAAGGTACCTAAGAATATAGACATCTTCAGTGAGATCAGTCAAAGGTCAAAAGGCCAGAAGCAACTTGACCTGGAATGTTTGAGTGTTCTGCAAGGGTATCAGCATAACCCATGACTCCACTGTCAGCCCTGGCAATCAGACTATGACCCAGCCCACTTTGAGGACAGGGCAGGTGATGCAAGTCCACACCCCTAAGTTTTTTTCATGTTCTCAAAAAATCCTCAACTGCCTATAAAACCCCCTAGACAATGCACCACTACGGACTCTCTTGTCCCCTGCTGGTGTGAGCCAGGAGCTCTATTCTCTCACTTTATCTCTAAATGAAAGCCTGTACCTTGCTCTCCTACCTTGACTGTTTGTGAAGCTCATTCTTTGACTTCATGAACAAGGACCCCAGGATCATTTTTGGGGCCTCATCTGGGGTGACTTCGGAGGTGAGTATTGGCATCAAAGCCTGCCTTTTCTTTCACTGTCCTTATAGAAAGAAGCCATCTGTGGCACACAAAATCGGGCGCTTGTCAGCCACTTCAATGGGACTAGCCTGGCTGCTGATCTCAAAGTCTCAAGCGACAGGTTCCCCTGCGTTTCCCTCAGTGGATCCCCCTTCTCCCTTGGGAGGCGGGAATGTCACCTGAGTGGAGGCCAGGATTCCCTTTCAGAGGCATCTCCCTGGATGCGAGGGACTGAGGAAAGCCATGGGCAACTGCGAGAGTCTAGGCTGAGGCTACACTTCAATGGCTTCTCAAAGGCCCACATGTCTGGAATCAGACCCCGACAGCCCAACTGGGTATCTGTGAGGAGCATCTCTCTTTCTCTGTGTCTGACTCCCAGCCTGCTTATTCAGGCCGCCCTGGCCTCAATGAGGCAGGGGGCATTCCTAACTCTCTCCTAACTTCATCAATTTCATGGAACCTGATGCTTACCACCACAAGGTAGGAGACCTACACTCTGCTCTTATTCCTGACTAAATGCTGTACTTTTTATCTCATAAAAATGTGTCTGGGCACCCGTTAGCCACTTGAAAGATAATTAGCGCTGGCTACCAGTCTTGTCTTGGGTGAAATGTTTCCTGGTGTCTGCTGCTCCTTGATCCCCTGCCTCTGGACGGACGGGAATGTTGGGGAGTGGCTGAGCAGATTTCCTACTTTCCTATCTTAATCTGCGGACTCCGAGGGCAGATCAGATTAGTAGACAGTGGTCCTTGCAACTTGGCCCTGGCTGATTGATCCGACGGCGATGAGTGAACCTCCTGCTTGGCTGCTGCCTATGTAAGAGTCGCAGATGACCCCAGACCTCTTGTCTCAGTGATCAGATTTGTTATATTTGGTGACTGGTGAGATAATTTCCAGGCAGTGGCAGAAACTGGTGTTTGAGAGTATAGCTCCTCCCCATAAATGTCCATGGCAGCCCCTGAATTTTATTTCTGGCATTAGCAAAAAGTTCCCTTGCTCTCCATTCAAAGCAGTCCTCAGGCCTGTGCCACTTTCTCCTGTGTAATGTAAATGAAGTCTATGAAGTAATCAAGCTGAAACCTGAAACCAAAATGTAAATAGCTCTAGTCTGTTGATCTCCTTTCCTTAGAGGCAGTCATCCTGGGGCTAGGCATTTCCTTTTCTGCGGCCCCAGGAAAGCAAAACAGGCTTGTGACTTAGATCAGGGCTCTGACAGCAAGAAATCACACAGTCCCTGCACTTATCAGACAGGCAGGGGGTGCTCAAAGAAAGCTCGGGAAGAGAGAACTAGGGAACCTCCCAAAAGGCGTAAAGTGGGAGCACACTGGTAAGGTCCCACTAAACCCACAGCTCTGAGGCGATTCTTGCTTAGTTGGAAGGCAAGAGGGGAATCAAGGCAAAGTACAGGCCACGCTGATAAAGAGTGGTTAATTCCAGTAGGCTGGCAGAGGAGGTGACTGACCACTGTCACCTAGGCTCCAAAGTGAGGGGACACCCTCACAGAGAGGCTGATCAGGTGCTGGACACCCATCTTTCTCTCTCAGATTGGAGCATCCTCTTCAAGGTTAAAGCCAGACACACCTCTGGCATGCATTCTGAGGAACTGGGAGCAATTTTGATCCCCAGACCCTGAAAAAGTGCTTTATCTTCAGCACACAAGCCTGGCCTCCATACAAACTCTCTGATGGAGAGGCTTGGCCCCTGAGAGAAGTACACAATATAAGGTTATGCAGCTAAATTTATTTTAATGCAAGGAAGGAAAAGAGTCAAAAGTCCCATGAACTACTACAATATGGAACTAGTTTTGTAAATTATTTTGGTAGAAATCTATTCTACTTACTGGGTTCATTATCTTAAAAAATTGAGAGGTTTTAAACTAGACTCCCTGAAACAGAAGAAATGTACCTTCTGCAATACAGCCTGGCTTTAAACAACTGGAGTTAGAATTGTGCTTGCATTTCATTTCCAGCCCTCTGGACACACAGTCCCTATCACTTCAGAACCTCCATTGGCCCTGTTAGTCTGGGGCTGTCTAAACCTTACTTAACCCAGTTATATAAACTGCTTGCCTGTAGAGTGTATTCTTGAAAACTGAGATACTTTTAGTCAAATAAGCTAAAAGGAAAAGCAATTGGATATCAGTAACTCAAATCTCTATATCAGTTTATCTGTCTGTGTATATGTTCTTTTATGAAAAGTGTTGCTAACAGTAGTCATTATGTCTTAATCTGTATGTTTGTGTGTCTAAGCATGTAAATGAAAGATTTTTCTACCTTCGATGGTATTAATAAAACTGATTTAAAGACAAGCGCTTGTGAAAATTGGGCATTCTAAAATTTCCAGAAAATTCTAATAGAAAATATTAAGCATTGATGCTAATTTAAGTTGAACTGAAACAGACATGTCCTTATGATTATCAGCTACCTAAGTTTACCTAAAGTCATTTAAGTTGATGTTATCTGCTAAATCTTTCAAGAATAAAATGCTTAGAGGCTTGACTTTGTCTAATATTCAGTAAACATTTTGTAAGTAATCTAGCATAGTTGTTAAGAATGAGTAAACTAAATGTAGCAAGTGAACTTCTTAATAATAATTGTGTGTTATAGTGTGTATACCTACCTACAGCCTGAGAATCTTTGTGGTAACCTAAAACCTTAAAGTTTTGCTAAGTTAAGAAAGATATACTTTGTGTTTAGTGAGAAATTGTGTTGTAAAGCTCATGGTTACAGAAATTATAAAATGTTCATAAATTTGTCAATCTAAAGAATGCTAGTGTAACAGTTTACATAGCCTGCTTCTCAGTGTTCTCTAAAAATTAAGGTACCTAATGGTTTTAAGTTCTAATTAAAACAACTTAAAGTACTAAGGAAAACATTTCTGCATGCTAAAGAATGTGTCTTTTGATAAAAGAACGTAACTTTGTTCTAAAGTACAGCTGTTTATTTAGAGGGAGAACTCCAAATAAAAAGAAGGTTGTAGAAAGTTCTGGAAGAATTTAATGTGGTCATGCTATATAAAATTAAAGCAAATGAGTCTCAGTATCAAGTACACAGTAAAATTAGAATTTTGTTTTCAGTTAAAAAGACAGTTTTCTTAACTGTTAGTCTGCTCTTAATATTGAAAGATTGCAAAGAGTTCTCTAATTGTTTTATCAAAGCAGTTTCTCATGCTTAAAGTCTCAGTGAGTTGTTGGAGTATTTAAGAAAATGAGATCTTAATATTGAAAGGACTAAAAGCTGAACTTTGCTAACAACTGTGTAACCTTCTTTATTTGCCTTTGAGGTATTTTGTTGTCATTCTGGTTAAGTGGATAAGTATTGCTTCATGGCAACATATAATCCTATTTAAGCAAGTGCCAAAAAAAAAAAGATCAAATTCTAAAAGGTACTTTTACCTCTAGTTCACTCTGATATTTTCCAGAGGGTCCCTGGAACACGTCAGAGGAATTTTTTCTCTTTAGAGAAAGTATTTGGCTAATTTGGCTTATTTATCTGATATATAATTACCTGCTTAGTTACCTGGAAAGCACTGTCAAAAGGAATGATGCTAAACTTTGTTAGTGAATGTTTTGTTACAGAAATATCCGAATTTCCTTATGTCAACTGTCTTACAGTAAGCTCTCATCAGATCTTTAACCATTGTCGTTTCTAAGTCTTTTGTCATTTATAGTCACTGTTTTATTACTCCTAAACTAGTAAAGAACTAGATTTCAGCAGAACAGGTATTGGTTACATAGGATTAAGTAAACTGAGGAAGAGTATTTTGTGGCTTTTTGTTTCAAATGTTGCTGATAAAGTGTTTTAAGCTTTTTCTCTTAAACTGACAACAGCTTATTAAATGATTAATCTTTATGAGCAGAATTGAAACTTATCTTTCTCTCTACCTGATCTCTCCAGAATTTAAAAACTCTCAGTGACTATTTTTATATTTCATGGCAGTATGTTTATTTGCATAAGTTCAATAAGGACCTGCTTTCCTTGTAAGAGGACCAATTAAAAACAGGTTATACTACCAAGGCTTTGACTGGAATGTCATACCTGAAAGACATGTGCATAAACTCAGATATGAACAGCTTTAAGGAACTAAGGTTGAGTTTATGGAGCCAACAAAGCCCCTTGGAAGAACTGGCCTGGTACCTTGCTTACAGAGTTCACAGCAGCCTTACCAGGTGAGTAAGGAAGGTCACTTCTTGGCAGGTGCAGGAACCTCAGGAACATCTTGGGAACCTCAAGAAGAGAGGAATTTGCCCAAATCTACAGGTGCTGCAGGCAAAACCTGATGGCAAGTCTGGCTTGGCTGTTTGGCCTTGAGAGGCCTTTAAAAGTTCAATCTGAAATTCCTTACATAAAGTTCCAGCAAGGCATGTTTAAAAGAGCCTATGTAATCAATTGCTCTTCTTGCTGCACTTATACAAATAATAAAGCCAAGTGTTAATTATTTTCTTAACCTGGTTACTTCTAATACAAATGAGGGTGATTTTAGAGAAACGTATTGTTTCAATAATGCAGCCTTATCCATATTAAATCCTAATACTAGTCATTGGGACATAAACTTGATCCAGAATTCCAGTTTCTTCAAAATATCTGGCTATGATTTTCCAGATGTTTTAGTTTTCTTCTATCATTTAAATTAAAGTTTTACTATTTCTAGTCCTCATATTCAGCCATGTATTCTTAATCTCATCAAGTTTGTCCCTCCAGAATGGAAAATCCAACTCCAGATGTTGCTACTTAACTTAATAACACAATTTGTTCTATCTTGCCTAGAAGCCACAAAACTGCAAATAGTAATAGAAATGGAACCTGGAATAGAAGCACCAATCTTCTGAGGCCCTCTCAACTGACCACTGATGGAGACCTAACTGCACCCTTTAATGCATCCCTTCTCAGCATGAAGCAGCCAGAGAGGTCATCGCCCTCTTTCCCTAGCAGCAGTTAGGGTCTTCATCTGTAGAGGGGGGAATGAGACAGGGACGGTGGGTGTAGTCAGAGTAGGGTGAGGTCCTCTGGGAAAAGCAGGGCAGAATATTTACAGTCAGAGCAATGTAACAATGGGCAAAGAAGTCCCCATTGAAACTCTGTTAAGCATTATGCAAAGTCAAGGGTACACTAATTCTCTAGGGAAAGGTACCTAAGAATATAGACATCTTCAGTGAGATCAGTTAAAGGTCAAAGGGCCAGAAGCAACTTGACTTGGAATGTTTGAGTGTTCTGCAAGGGTATCAGCATAACCCGTGACTCTGCTGTCAGCCCTGGCAATCAGACTATGACCCAGCCCACCCTGAGGACAGGGCAGGTGATGCAAGTCCACACCCCTAAGTTTTTTTCATGTTCTCAAAAAATCCTCAACTGCCTATAAAACCCCCTAGACAATGCACCACTACGGACTCTCTTGTCCCCTGCTGGTGTGAGCCAGGAGCTCTATTCTCTCACTTTATCTCTAAATGAAAGCCTGTACCTTGCTCTCCTACCTTGACTGTTTGTGAAGCTAATTCTTCGGCTTCGTGAACAAGAACCCCGGGATCAATACCAGTAGGGGAATGCTCAGAAGGGAAGACTAAGAACTCTCATATTGTGTGTCAGTGTGATCTAAATAACTTTCTCTTATGTTCTTCTATCCATTCTAATTCTTGTTCAGGTTGAGGTGACAATTGTCTAGGACTATTTGATTCAGAATTCCCATTTAAAGTATTAAATAAATGCTTGAGTGAATAGGTTGGAATTCCTAATGAAGAGTGAAGCCAGTTAATATCACCTAAGGGCTTTTGAAAATAATTTAGAATTCTGAGACTATCTTTCCTAATTTGAATTTTTTGTGTAAGAATTTTTGTTCTTTCAGTTATACTTCCTAAATAGTTTTATGGGGTACTATCTTGTACCTTGTCAGAAGCAAAATAAGACCATAAGCAGTTAATTCTGTAGCAGCTCACTCATAAAGGGTTTGCAAGGTGGGCAAATTTTTATGAGCAATTAAAATATCCTTATAATGAATAACTAAGGAATCAGGAAATTTTCTCCTTAATTTTTCTAAAGGTCGATTAACAAAGTATTGGCATAATGTAGGGCTATTTAATATTCCTTGAGGTAAAACTTTCCATTGATATTGAGCAGTAGGTTTATAATTATTGGGAGATGGAATAGTAAAAGCAAAAATTTCACAATCAGAAGGTTGTAATGGAATGGTGAAAAAGCAATCTTTTAAATCAATTATTTTAGTATTCCAATCTACGGGAATCATAATGGGTTGTGGCAGTCCAGGTTGTAGAGGACCCATTGGTTGAATAACTTTATTTTTCTTAAATCTGTCCGCATTCTCCATTTTCCTCATTTTTTCTTAATAACAAAAATAGAATTCCATGGACTAACAGATTCTTCTATATGTTCAGCAGACAGCTGTTCTTGAATTAATTGCTCTAATGCTTGAAGCTTCTTTTTTGTTAAAGGCCACTGTTCTAGCTAATATATCCCAGTCATAAGGGATTAAGCAGTATTCTTGTGCTAATCCTTGTAACAGGCCTTTAAAATAATTAGATTGCATTCCATAAATAGTCCCGGCTTGTTTCAAGTCCTTTATAACTTTAAAAGATAAGGGAGTGTATTCGAATTGTTGACATTCTTGAGGATATTGATCATTAGCAAGCATTTGTTGCACAGTGATAGGAAACACAGAAGCTGAAATAGGCAGTGAGAAAACATCAATATCCTCCTCTCTTGCATTCAAGATTGATTGAGCTATTACTGAAACTTGAGAAATGGGAACAGTTAACTTAGGTGGAATTTCCTGATATGAAGATAAAGGAAGGGCTGAAGGGATGAGCTCCCTTTCTTATCAAACGTTTTTACTGGATAATAGTGTTTATCATCTTCCTTAACTAGAGGTGATTCAACTCTATTTCTCAAAGGAGTTAGTGTTGAAGTTAGTGATTCTAGTAATGTTGTTAAGGTAGATTTGTTTTTTAATAGAATGTTTAAAATAATTACTTAAAGGTGGAGTTTCTGTACTCAGCTGAGAAAAACTGTTTTGTATCCCTTTTTAGTTCCATTACAGAATCCTTTTCTATTATCTGATTCCTACTCAGGAAATAATGATTCAATATGTAAAGTCCCTAGACTTTCATATCGTCCTGTAGGAGATTCATGAGAATGAGGCCGCTCCCCCAATATTTTCCGGGTCTCCTCTTTATTTTCATTTTCATCATTAAGTTCAGCATTTACCGCTCTCACAGATTGTTCAGATTCAGATTGTAAAGGTTCCAGAGCTAAACTAATTAAATTACACACAGACCAGACAGACAAGGGAATTTGCTCCCCCTGCTGATGAGCTCGGCAGAGAGCTCTCAAAACCTGTCTCCAGTCTTTTAAGTTCAATACAGCTTTCCCTTGTGGATTAAAACAATAATGCTTACTAACCAAATCAAACAATTCTTTAACTTTTTACCTTTAACCCCAGAGCCTTTAAGTAAAGTATGCAATAAAACAACATATTGTTTTTGGGTGGTCTGGGAATTTCCCTTGACTCTGCAAAAATAATTCCGAAAGTTTCGCTTACCTCGGGGCATACAATTCCCTTTTGGATCTGACTGGCCTGAAGTCAATTGAAGCCTGTCACTTTCGAACCCCACGTTGGGCGCCAGATGTTGCAGTTGGCGACCATGAAAATGAGAGACCAAGTCAGAATGAGGTTTAATGCAGAGGGCTTAGACTTCCTTAGAGACTAAACAAGAAGTCAGAGTGCCCCTGGGTCTTTATTAGGTTACAGCAAGCAGTGAAACCATCGTTGGTTAAAATTATTGAATATACTTTCTCAACGAATCAACCAACCACAAACTAGATATGTTTTTATATTCCTATTGTGTTAAGTCTAGTCATACAGTTAGTGAGTTTCACAGCGTGTTCCTTGTCTGGGTTTGCTGGAGAAGGATCACAGGAACTGTTTGCAGCTTCTGTTCCAAACTGTTCATAACTCACACCAGCCTCCAGGAATTAACACTTTGTTCTTTCTATTAGATTGGTTTTGGCTATTAATCAAACTTAAGCAGTAAACATATTGTACTTTTCTCTTAGGTTAGTCTTGGTTATAAATCAAGCTTTAAGCAGAAACTAAACTACAGCAAAGTTAACTGCTGGGGTGTCTGCAGATGTTGCTGTTACTTGGAACATTCTTGGAATTCTTGTTTTGGAATTGCCTTTCATACCAAGTTAATGAGACTTGCAAGAACTCCAATCTCATTATTTTATGGTTGGGTCTTGTTTTTGAAAAATGTCAATATCTTTCCTCACCCTCATCCCATGGGTAGGTAGCATTTTTACAGTCAGCAGGAGAAGAGGCTTAAGATCACTATGTACAACTTCATACAGAGACAGGAAACTCAATCAGCAAATATTCATGGAAAGCTTGCTACATTTCAGACACAGGGCTAAGGCCTGGGGATACAATGTTGAACAGGATGGCAGCAGTTCCAACTCTTACAGAGTTTGAGCCTGGCAGTCCCAGGAGAAAGTCCCCAAGAGGTTGCAGGTAATGTCAGTTACTGTTTTATTTGGTTTAATTTGATTTTCATTACCACCTCAATTCACTGGATCCTCATAACAGCCTGTCAAGTTGTATGACTAAAACTCTTTTACAGAGAAGCCTCTGAAACTCCTCAGAGAAGTGGCCACTCAGTGCAGTGAGAACGGGGTGGGGGCTCTATAAAACCTCAACATCAGACCACAGTCCTCTCTATTTACAATGCAGACACTGACTCTTCTCACCATGACTTTTGGCACTTTACAGACATCAAATTTGTCCTCCATGGATGAAGAATAACCATCCTTGAGGATGTTGAGAAGGAGATACTCTGACCTCTGAAGCCAAGTCCCAATGGGTCTCTGAGTGACACTTTTATGGAAAGTACATGGAGCTTCTCTAGCAACTCTTTTGATGGGGAAAGGCATCTTTACAATCTTCCTTGTATGTCAGCATGCAGCACACGGGCACCACAGTCATAGTCTGGAAGGTGTAGCAAGGGCCTATAGAATATTGTTGAATGTTAAAAGAATCTGCTCACTGGACACCTTCACTGCAACCGTGAAACACAGAAGAGTGATATGACCTCGGGACTGGCAATGGGGAGTGATCAGAGGGTGGTTATTTAAGTCTAAAAAAGTCATAAAAGCAGGAGATAGATCCTTGGTTTTGTCCTTAGAAAAAAATGAACACAAGTCTGAAAGCCAGAGGCTGTTGCCTGGAGTTGGTCAGGTGATGGGCGAACTTACCTGCCCACCCACAGCCCACATGTCCTGACTGAGGGATAAGGTGGTAGGCATGGTTCTTAGAGGGAAAAAGAACAGTGTACAGTTCTGGGCATTGTTATCCTCTTGCTGCCTCAACTGGAGTCTCTTCCCTAGCCTGCCCCACCTAGGTCCTGATCAGAGCATCCTGCAGTGAAGATGCTCAAGTTCAGCCTTAGAAATTCCAGGAAGGATCGGACAGGTACCAGAGACATCCTGTTGACACAGTTCCCAGTGACATTCTGGTAGACATTCTGGGCCTAATCCCTGACTTGACAGATTGTGTTGGCCCCTCTGTTTCTTTGAGTCCCCATCCAGGCAGGAAGCACATAGCTAACATCATCACTAGCATCTTTGGTCTAGCCAGGAAAGCTGAAAGTTGCCATTTGAAAGGGTGTCTGAATTTCCTAGATCTAGCCCAAAGGCTAGAGCTTCTAGAACAAGCAATCTGGCATGTTCCAACTTCCTTCCCATTTTGAAAAAGAAGAAATATCATGGGAGGAGGGTAATCCATCCTTTTTCTGCATCACCAGTGCTCAGATCTCTACAAAGTCCTGGGGGTACCAAATGTTTGAAGTCCTACATGTACTGGAAGTAGGCATTTCCCAGTGTGCTCTCATTCTCATCATAATCTCTGGTCAAAAGTATGGAGCTGTCTTTCCCACAAAACCCCAATGTAACACTACCTTCTTGCCTTCGTGCCAGATCTTCTTGCCTGAATGAATCCCTTTACATCTCCACCATGCAAATGGCCTGCATCCATTCACAACTCAAACACGACTGATTTCACGTTTCCAGATTATGCCAACCAAATGCACTCTCTCTTCTGCTTCTTAGTCTGCCTGCAATAATCTTTTATTTTTTTATCAAGGTATCATTGATATACACACATGAATGTTTCACAAGAAAAATTAAGTGATTACTACATTCACACTTATTATTGAGTCCCCCCCATACCCCATTGAAGTCACTTTCCATCAGTGTAGTAAGATGCCAGAGTATCTATTTCTCTAAGCTACATTGCCTTCCATGTGTCCCCATACACACCATGTGCATCAATCATGACACCCCACAATATCCTTCTCTCTCCATACTCACTTTCCCCCACCCCTCCCCTTTCGTAACCACTAGACCCTTCTTCGAGTCTGTGAGTCTGCTACTGTTTTGTTCCTTCAGTTTTGCTTCATTGTTATATTCCAGAAATGAGGGAAATCATTTGGTATTTGTCTTTCTCTGCCTGACTTATTTCACTGAGCATAATACCCTCTAACTCCATCCATGTTGTTGCAAATGGTACCATTTGTTTCTTATGGCTGAATAGTATTCAATTGTGTATATGTACCACATCTTCTTTATCCATTCATCTACTGATAGACATTTAGGTTGCTTCTATATCCTGGCTATGGTAAATAGTGCTGTGATAAACATAGGGGTGCATGTCTTTTTGAATCAGAGAACTTGTATTCTTTGGGTAAATTCAAAGGAGTGGAATTCCTAGGTCAAATGGCATTTCTATTTTTAGTTTTTTGAGGAACCTCCAAATTGCTTTCCCAGTGGTTGAAATAGCTTACATTCCCACCAGCAGTGTAGGAGGGTTCTCCTTTCTCTGCATCTTGCTAACGTTTGTTGTCCCCATTCTTTTCTATGTTGGCCATCCTAACTGCTGTGAGGTGATACCTCATTATGGTTTTAATTTGCATTTCCATGATAATTAGCAATGTGGAAAATCTTTTCATGTGCCTGTTGGCCATCTGAATTTTTCTTTGGAGAAGTGTCTGTTCATATCCTCTGCCCATTTTTTAATAGGGTCATTTCCTTTTCAGGTGTTGAGGCGTGTGAGTTCTTTATATATTTTGGGTGGTAACACCTTGTCAGATATGTCATTTACAAATATATTCTCCCATACTGTAGGATGCCTTTTTGTTCTGCTGATGGTGTCCTTTGCTGTACAGAAGCTTTTTAGTTGGATATAGTCCCATGTGTTCATTTTTGCTTTTGTTTCCCTTTCCCAAGGAGATGTGTTCAGGAAAAAGTTGCTCATGTTTATACTCAAGATATTTTTGCCTATGTTTTCTTCTAAGAGTTTTATGGTTTCATGACATACATTTAAGTCTTTGATTCATTTTGAGTTTACTTTTGTATGTGAGGTTAGACAATAATCCAGTTTCATGCTCTTGCATGTAGCTATCCAGTTTTGCCAACACCATCTGTTGTAGAGGCTGTCATTTCCCCATGTATATCCATGGCTCCTTTATCGAATATTAATTAACTGTATATGCTTGGGTTTATATCTGGGCTCTCTAGTCTGTTCCATTGGTCTATGGGTCTGTTCTTGTGGCAGTACCAAATTGTCTTGATTACTGTGGCTTTGTAGTAGAGCTTGAAGTCGGGGAGCGTAATGCCCCCAGCTTTATTATTCCTTCTCAGGATTTCTTTGGCTATTCAGGGTCTTTTGTGGTTCCATATGAATTTTAGAACTATTTGCTCTAGTGTGTTGAAGAATGCTGTTGGTATTTTGATAGGGATTGCATTGAATCTATAGATTGTTTTAGGCAGGATGGCCATTTTGACAATATTATTTCTTCCTATCCATGAGTATGGGGTGTATTTCCATTTATTGGTATCTTCTTTAATTTCTCTCATTAGTATCTTGTAGTTTTCATGGTCTTTCACTTCCTTTATTAGGTTTATCCTAGGTATTTTATTCTTTTTGATGCAATTGTGAATGGAATTGTTTTCCTGATTTCCCTTTCTGCTTGTTCATCATTAGTGTGTAGGAATGCAAGATTTCTGCATATTAATTTTGTATCCTGCAACTTTGCTGAATTCAGATATTAGATATAGTAGTTTTGGAGTGGATTCTTTAGGGTTTTTAATGTACAATACCATGTCATCTGCAAACAGGGACAGTTTACCTTCCTCCTTGCCAGTCTAGATGCCTTTTATTTCTTTGTGTTGTCTGATTGCTATGGCTAGGACCTCCAGAACTATGTTGAATAAAAGCAGGGAGAGTGGGCATCCTTGTCTTGTTCCCAATCTTAAAGGAAAAGCTTTCAGCTTCTCGCTGTTAAGTATGATGTTGCCTGTGGGTTTGTCATATATGGCTTTTATTATGTTGAGGTACTTGCCCTCTATACCCATTTTGTTGAGAGTTTTTATCATGAATGGATGTTGAATTTTGTCAAATGCTTTTTCAACATCAATGGAGATTATTGTGTTTTTTGTCCTTCTTTTTGTTGATGTAGTGGATGATATTGATGAATATTCGAATTTTCTACCATCCTTGCATCCCTGGGATGAATCCCACTTGATCATGATGGATGATCTTTTTGATGTTTTTTTAAATTCAGTTTGCTAATATTTTGTTGAATATTTTTGCATCTATGTTCATTAAGGGTATTGGTCTGTAATGTTCTTTTTTGTGTGTGTCTTTGCCTGGTTTTGGTATTAGTGTGATATTGGCCTCATAGAATGAGTTTGAGAGTATTCCCTCCTCTTATACTTTTTGCAAAACTTTAAGGAGGATGGGTATTAGGTCTTCACTAAATGTTTGATAAAATTCAACAGTGAAACCATCCGGTCTGGATGTTTTGTTCTTGGGTACTTTTTCGATTACCAGTTCAATGTCCTTGCTGATAATTGGTCTATTCAGATTTCTGTTTCTTCCTTGGTCAGCCTTGTTAGGTTGTATTTTTCTAGAAAATTGTCCATTTCTTCTAGGTTATCCAGTTTGTTACCATATAATTTTTCATGGTATTCTATCATAATTCTTTGTATTTCTGTGGTGTCCATAGTGATTTTTCCATTCCCAATTGTGATTGTGTTTACATGTGTAGACTCTATTTTTTTCTTGATATGTCTGGCTAAGGGTTTATCTATTTTGTTTATATTCTTGAAGAACCAGCTCTTGCTTTCATTGATTCTTTCTATTGTTTTATTTTTTTTGATTTTATTTATTTCTGCTCTAATCTTTATTATGTCCCTCCATCTACTGACTTTCATCCTCATTTGTTCTTCTTTTTCTAGTTTCATTCATTGTGAGATTAGACTGTTCATTTGGGATTGTTATTCTTTCCTGAGGTTGTCCTGTATTGTAATATACTTACCTCTTAGTACAGCCTTCGCTGCATTCCACAGATATTGCAGTGTTGAATTATTGTCATTTGTCTGCATATATTGCTTGATCTCTGTTTTTATTTGGTCATTGATCCATTGGTTATTTAGGAGCATGTTATTAAGCCTCCATGTGTTTGTGGGCTTTTTCTTTTTTTGTGTGTAATTTATTTCTCATTTCATACCTTTGTGGTCTGAGAAGCTGGTTGGTACAATTTCAATCTTTTTAAATTTACTGAGGCTCTTTTTGTGGCCTAGTATATGATCTGTTCTTGAAAATGTTCCATGTGCACTTGAGAAGAATGTGTATCCTGTTGCTTTTGGATGGAGTGTTCTGTAGATGTCCATCTGTTGTAATATGTTTTTCAGTACCTGTGGCTCCTTTCTTATTTTCTGTCTGGTTGATCTGTCTGTTGGAGTGAGTGGATTGTTGACGTCTCCTAAAATGAATGCATTGCATTCTATTTCCCCCTTTAATTCTGTTAGTATTTGTTTCAAATATGTAGGTGGTCCTGTGTTGGGTGCATAGATATTTATAATAGTTATATCCTCTTGTTGGACTGATCCCTTTATCATTATGTAATGTCCTTCTTTGTCTCTTGTTATTTCTTTATTTTGAATTCTATTTTGTCTGATACAAGTACTGCAACTCCTGCTATTTTCTCCCTGTTCATTGCATGAAATATCTTTTTCCATCCCTTTACTTTCAGTTTGTGTATATCTTTGGGTTTGAAGTGAGTCTCTTGTAGGCAGTATATAGGCGGGTCTTCTTTTTTTATCCATTCAGTGACTCTATGTCTTTTGATTGGTGCATTCATACCATTTACATTTAGGGTAATTATCGATACTTATTGCATTTACAAGCTTTAAATTCGTGGTTACCAAAGGTTCAAGGGTAATTCCCTTACTATCTAACAGTCTAACTCACTTCATATGCTATTACAAACACAACCTAAAGGTTCTTTTTTCTCCTCCTCCATTCTTTATAAATTAGGTATCATATTCTGTACTCTTTGTCCCTTGATTGACATCGCGGTAAGTTGATTTGATTTTGCATCTGCTTAGTAATTAATTGTTCTACTTTCATTACTGTGGTTTTATTTTCCCTGGTGACAGCTATTTAGTCTTAGGAATACTTCCATTTAAAGCAGCCCCTCCAAAATACACTGTGGAGGTGGTTTGTGGGAGGTAAATTCTCTCAGCTTTTGCTTATTCGAAAATTGTTTAATCTACCCTTCTGATGTAAATCATAATCTTGCCAGGTAGAGTATTCTTGGTTCGAGGCCCTTCTGTTTCATTACATTAAATATATCATGCCAATCCCTTCTGGCCTGTAAGGTTTCTTTTGTGTAGTCTGATGATAGCTTGATGGGTTTTCCTTTGGGATCTTTTTTCTCTCTATAACTGCTTTTAAAGGTTTGTCCTTATCCTTGATCTTTGCCATTTTATTTATTATATATCTTGGTGTTGTTTTCCTTTGGGTACCTCATGTTGGGCGATCTGTTCAACTCTACGGCCTGAGAGACTATCTCCTTGCTCAGATTGGAGAAGTTTTCAGCAATTATCACCTCAAAGACACTTTCTATCCATTTTTCTCTCTTCTTTCTCTTCTTGTACCCCTATAAGATGAATATTGTTCCATTAGGATTGGTCACACAGTTCTCTCAATATTCTTTCATTCCAAGAGATCCTTTTTTCTCTCTGTGCCTCAGCTTGTTTGTATCCCTCTTACCTAATTTCTACTCTATTTACTGTCTCTTCTACTACATCTGATCTGCTTTTAAATCCTTCCATTGTATGTTTCATTTCAGATATGGAATTTCTTAATGATTGAATCTCTGTCCTAAATTCATCCATGAGTTCTTGATTATTTTTCTGTACCTCCGTGAGCATGTTTATTTTTATTTTGAACTCTCTTTCAGGAAGATCCATGAGTTGGGTTTCACTTGGCCCTTTTTCTGTTGTTTGTGAGATTTGGGTTTGAAACAGGTTCCTTTGCCATTTCATATTTGTATGTGGCACCATGTAGTGCCCAGAAACTCTAGTCTCTAGAGCTGCTCAGCCCCTGGAGTGATACCGGGGGTCACAGGTGAGTGGCGCTGTGCCCGGAGAGAGGAAAGAGCTATTTCCTGCTTCTCAGCTGCAGTACCTGTCTGCACTGTCAGAACCAGTGGGCCAAGCACACAGGTGTAAGCCTGTGTGCTTTGTGTTTGTAGCTGCCATATGTGGGGCCTCCCTCTGGCTGGCTTGATGCCAGGACAGGGACTGCCAGTTTACAAGCTGGTTCTGGCAAGCCAGGAGGAAGGTGCAGCAGGGTGCATATCACAGTAGGGTGCCTTGGAGCTGCCTAGCCAGCCAGGGGGATTGAGTGCCTGAAGCTCCTGAAAGTTTCCAACCTGCTGGGCAGAGCACACCCAGACAACCTTGTCCACCTATCCCTTCTCCCGAGCAAGCTCTGTGCAATCCCCACCCCTTCAGCAGCCCTCTCACTGCTAGGAAACCTCTCAGAATGCCTGCTTTTCCTTTCTCCTAGAGCAGCCAGATGTGGATACCTGTCCTCCACAAATGGCTGGAATCTCAGTCCCTCCAAGTGTTCCACCTGTCTTCGCTTTCCAACCCCACTAATCTCCAGATCACCATGCAATGTAGGATTGTGCTCCCATAGCAGTTCTCCAGGGCTGGGCGTTCAACAGTCCTAGGCTTCCACCAACTCCACACTCCATTTCTCTTCCTCCTGCCAGTGTGCTGGGGTGGAGGAAGGCCTTGGGTCCTGCTGGATCAAGGCTTTGGTATGTTACCCTGTTCTGTGAGGTCTGCTCTGTTCTCCAGGTATATGCAGTCTGGTGCAGCCTTCTTTCTTGTTGCTCTTTTAGGATTAGTTGTATTAACTATATTTTCATATTATATGTGGTTTTGGGAGGAGTTCCCTGTCTCACCTCTCACACTGCCATCTTTGATCCCTGCAATAACCTTTTGTTAGTGTATCTTTCACAGCACTTATTTTACTCTACTGTCATCATCATTGCTTGTTTATTTTCTTAATAATCTTTTCTTGATTCTTCCCCTCTTTGAAGATAAGTCTGCTTTGTAGTAAATGTGTGATTAGTTGATATGGAAGCCCTGTCCTATCCTCAGAAGACCACTGCTTTCCCCTGAAACTCTGAGTCCTGGGTGATAGGGCACACACACCATACCCAGCCCCATATTCTATTCCACTGGAGCTACTGGGCTTCAGATCTGGGTCTCATTGGGACACAGTGGGATAGCCCAACATCCACAGCTGTGGGGATCCCAGGACCAATCTGGGGAAAAGTTTTAATGCAGCTCCAGTCTGGATAGACTTGATTTGTGCTTGTCTCCTTTCAAAATCCTATAAACTTGTCTGTGCTGGTTTCCAGGTTTCCACTTGGGTTGGTCAGCTTTTAACTATTACCTTCTTCATTGACCAAAGCACCTATCCCTCCCAGGGAGGGAGCCAGGATTAAAAGGTGATAATAGGATGTTCTGAGTACACTGAAACAAATGGACAGCAAGGGTATACAGGGTTGTGAGCCATTAAGTGGGGAGTTACTTTTGGGGATTGGATGAACAGTCATTATTAATGGGAATGTGGCAAGGTGTGATGTGCTGTGGACCTCTGAGGCCACTCTAGGGTCCACTGGCTATTGGTAAATGTACACATTTATTGTCTTCAGACCACCTTGATGTTAGGAAAACAAGAAGGCACACAGGCATGGTTTTTATTCTCAGGCGTGGAAAGAGGCCAATGCAGTTCCACCACTTCACTGGCTCCGTGGCTAAGTTCCTTCCTCTCTGAGCCTCATTCCTTTATCTATAAAGTAGTGACAACCTCTGCTCAGACCCAATGGTCATCATGAGGTTAAAAGCACACAGTGGGCGTGAAAGAGCATTGTGACTGATGAACACTGAAGTGCACATGGGGTATTATTGCTACATCACTTACAGTCATGGTCATGAATAGTCTTTTTGCATACAGAAAGAGGAATGTACACAAGATTAATGTTCATATAGAACACTCATTCTACCCTTTTAAGAAGCATTACTCTATAAATAATAACACATGCAACTTGGAAAATCCAAATACAGAAATTGGAAAAAGGTGATTAAAGGTTCAGGTGATTAGTCCCTAACAGAGGTATGTTTATTTTCTCACGGGAGGATTTTCTGCAGACTTCCTTACGTTACTCTCATATTAGTTCACACATCATTAACTATTTCAGGACAAATGAATATAAAACTAATATTAGGGGGAGGAGATGGAGAGAGCACAAATGCCCACGAGTGGGCATGCAGCCTCTTCACAGCTGCATGAGTTATGTGGGAACAAGGACTTGAGTGGAAGGACACGTAAAGGAATACTGGCATGTGTCAGGGTAGCCCCACAGAAAGGAAAACCCTCAAAAGCAGCTTGAGGTATAGATATGAATGAGATTGCAGAGGTCAGACACTTTTAGCCTCTTCCTTTGCTGTCACTAGCCAAGAACTTGGAGTCTCCCTCTTTGCTTCTGAATCTCCTTTCTTAGCTTGTCCTTGGGCAGGCATGACCTTTTTTTGATTGTTGTTGAAATGAATACTAAGGCTTCACAGGCTGACTGATGTCAGAATATATCCTGGCACTTATAAGCACAGAGACTTAGGAAAAATCCCTTAACTTCTCTGAGCCTTGGCCTCTGCTTTAAAAATGGAGCTTATATAATGCTTCTTTCTTCGTGAATGATGTGTAGTTTAAATAAAATAATGAGTCCTAAATGTTTTTCCAGGTGACTGGCAAAAGGAGGCCCTAAGATAATAGATGTCTGATATCAATCATGAAGATGGGGCATGATGATAACGGAACACAGGCTATTTAGGACTGGGCTCAAAGTCCTGAGACAAGAGGAATTGATGTGGTGAAACAGAAAAACCCAAGGTTCCTGTGATCATCAGGAAAGTCTAGTTTCTAGACTTATGGGAAGTAATCGTTTCTAGAATGTAACACAGTTGAATTCTGAGTGTGTGTGTTCATCTGTAGAAGATAAATCTCCTTAACTTTCAATATGTGTCTCTCTGTTCAGTAGTAAAACAGGACCGGAAATAGTCTTGAGTTACAAACTGATGAAAATTCTGAACATTGAGTGACTGCAAATGGAAAGCCAGAACATCCTCTGTAATTTCTATAAAAACTTTTGGCACAAGGATATGACTATTTGGAGGTATGTTGACAAAGAAGAGGTTTGGTGGGTGACACAGAACCAGAACAGCACAAAAAGGAAATCCAGAGAGGACCATGCCTGCATGGTTCACCCATTCCTCAGTGAGGATGGATTCCACTTAATCCTGGAAACACTCTGCAAATTGTTTTGTAATTTGTTGTGAATACAATTTTGCCTAACTTAATATTTTTATCAAAGTTCAAATAACTTATATAATAATGTGAGTACCACTATTAAAAAAAAAATAAACGTTTTTCCTGCTCATTCAAAAGATCTGTGTTAAAAGAAGCCCTGCAATGTTTGCAAAGGATGGAGTCCTGAGCAGTGGGGGAGGAGGCATCTGGCTGTGCCTTCTAGACCTAGTGTCCAGACCTGGCATGCTACAGTCTACATCTTGCCTAGGGCTTGTTCTTTTATGGATGTGCCATGTGTTTCACAGGTGCTCCTCCTAAAATGCACCTTTTGCTTGACTTGTCTCTCTGATCCCACTGCTGCCAAGTGTGTAAAACCAAACACAGAACACAAGGTGTGAGGTGAAGTCCTCCAGAGGTGCCAGCAGGATAAGGGCCACCTCTGCTCCATTGAAGGGGTGTGGGTTTTTTTTGTTTCTTAAATGAGGTGTTCTTACATATGTCCAGGCACTAATAATACTCTGATTGTTTTTTTGAGCATAATCATAGCTGTGCCTATGGGAGGTAAAGAAGATATAGGCATTGGTTTTTGCAGGTTAGGTCACCACTCCTTGGGAGGCTGATAGATGGAGCATAGTGTGTGACTCATTCTCAGTGGTTTCTTTACATGGTCTGTGTTTTAGAGTTCTCCTGAAAAACAGAACCAATAGAGTTTAAGGAAATAGCTCACATGATTGTGGAGCCTGGTGAGTCTGAAATTCACAGGGCAGGCCAGCATCTGGAAGTACAAGAGTTGAAGTTGTAGTCTTGAGTCCAAAGACAGTCTAGAGAGAGAATTCCCTGTTCCTCAAGGGATTTAGTCTTTGTCTCTTAAGGCCATCCACTGATTAGATGAGGCCCACCCACATTATCAACTGTAATCAGTTTTATTCCAAGCCTATGGCTTTAAATCTTAAACACATCTAAAAGATACCTTCACAGTAACATCTAGGTTGATGTTTGACCAACTAACTGGGCACAATGGCTTAGTCAAGTTGACATGTTATATTAACCATCACATCGTCTGGGTCCTCTGGTTTCTGCAGTCCTGGCTTTCATAGTCTAGGGCTCCCTACCCCTGATTCCTTAGTAACTCACTTGTCTGGGCTTTCAGTCCTCATCTTTCTTATCTTTCTTCCCAACAAGTTTGTCCCAGATTTCTTTAATTTTAAGGAGTTTTTTCCTTATTAAAAGTACTATAGGTACATGAAAGAAAATATAGAAAACTGAGACATTAAAAGGAAGAATAAGCATTTCTATAATACTACCCATTAGAAACAATCATTAGATTTTATGTCCTTCCAGTCATTTTTTTCTGTGTTTGTACATAAGCAATGATAATAATGGCTAATGCATACAATTTACTATGTTCCAGTTATTAGTTATTAACTTATTCAGTCCTCCCAGCATCCTTGAAGTAGGTACTATTATTATGTCAGTATCTGATTAGGAAAACAAGGCATAGCAAAGTTAAGTGACTGGCCCAAGGTCACTCAGTTTGTGAAGGACAGTTTCAGGCAGAGTCAATGGTCAGTGAGGATAAGAGGGAGGAGTCTGGGGGATCCTGGCACCTGCAATGCCTGGTCTCTCCCCAGTTTTGTGTCTCTAAATCCTTATAAATACAGTCAATATATCAAGTGAAAACTAAAAGTGTGCTGGCCCCAGAGTTGGGACTTTTGATCACTTCCTTATAGCATCCCTGTGTACATATGTTTTTCTGTAATGTAGGGATTATTCTATATAGTGCACACTGTTTATTTTTGCCTGATTTCATAATTACCTTTTTTAAGGTCATTAAATAATCTTCAACTTTTCTACACCTTATTTAGTGGTAGCAAAGAATTCCACTAACGGAGATGCCATTACTTGTTTAATCATTTCTCTCTATGTAAAGCACTGAGATTAGCCATTGGCACCCAGTAAGAGTTTTATGCAAGAGTAACTCATTAAATCATCACACGATCCATTGAAGTAGGTACTATTTTATCCTTACTTTGCTGGAGAAAACAGGGACCAAGGGGGTCAGGTGGTCAGCCCAAAGTTGCACAGCTATTAAGTGGCTAAGCTAGGATATACATCTGGGCAGTATGGCTTGAGAGTCCTCAGTTTAACCACTGTGCTATACTGCTGCTATACTACTTTGGGATGGGGAGAAAAGGTGGGTAAGAAGGAAAAGAAGCCTAGTTTTTCCCTCCCATAAGATAACAGACAGGCCTCCTTCATGCTTCTCAGCCCCTCCTTGCACAGCTTCCTCCAGCCACACGTCCTCCAGGAAGTCTTCACAGAAGAGCTCCACCCATACAGTCACTCCTATTTTTCCTATCTACTTGGAAATTGGAAACCTAGTTGTCTGCATGGTGCTTTGTAATGCTTTGAAAATTATTTTTCAATTCAATGGACATTTATCAAATAAATGTATAGAACACAGGACTAGAACTATGGGGTACGCAGATATGAGCAAAACATAGTTCTTCCCTGCCAGGCATTTATAATGTTGTCAGGGACATAGACAAAGACAGCCATATGAAATAATAATGGAAGAGAAATTGAGGCCAGTGTTGTAAAAGAAATACGAAGTGTACCACAAAAGTAGGGGGAAAATAATGGTTAATTCAGAGTTGGGGTCAGCTGCTTTAGGAAATCTCCACAGATCATGCATTCATACTGGGTCTTGAAGGATGGTGAAGGATTTAGGAGGCAGGATGGCATGAGAGCAATCAGAGAAAAGGGCTCTAGCCTGTAATGGAAGGCAATACTATCAGCACTATTGTAGCCATTTAGTGGTTATTATTAATAGGAGGAGGAAGTCTGTCCTTAAGACTTGTTCATGTGTTTGCATCTTGTTTAAATTGTCTATAGGAGCCCTGCCTTCTGTGCCCTTGTTCTGGATTTCCCCAAGCTGACATGTTGCTCAGAACTCTCTTTCGCAGGGGACAAACTGAAAACAAATTGGTTGTGTCCTCTGACCAAGTGCTTCCCTACACAGCTCCCATCCATCTTCCTGGTCTGGCAGAAGCACCCTCGGGCCAAAGTGAGAATGGAGTTGGATCTCTGCAGTGGCCTCATTCTACTCAGTGCCTAAGCTTTGTGGTGGTGAATCTGGGAAGGCTGTTCCTGTCCCTTGCCCCTAGGGAAAGCATCAGCTGTGTTGCTTTGGAGTCCGAGGTCTGACTTCATGTAATAGGTGCCAGAGGCTTGGGATTAAGGTGATGAATTGAAATGCTAGGCCACCTCGGAATAAGCATGGAACTTTTCAGAGGCAATAATTTTTGATGTGCCATCTATCCATTCATCCATCTACCAATCCAGTAAATATTTGTTTATTTTTCTGCACCAGGCAGTGAGCTTGGTGCTGGGGATCCAAAGGACAAAAAAACTCAGCTATTGCCCTCAGGCTAAGAGTTCAGTGACATATGATCATGCAATTGCAGTATAAAGTACTTTGATCAAGGACTTACAGAGAAATGGCACCCAACACAGAATTGGTTTCATGGAGCTGACAATTCTTGAAGAGAGTCTTGAAAAAAGGAGTGGATGAAAAGGAGACAGGAGAGGTAGTGCAGGGGAAGGTGTAGTAGAAAGTGAAGGCAAGGGTGGCCAGTGATACTCCTGATGGAGCAGAGAGAGTTGGGGTTAGAGGCTGCCAAGTTCTGTGGCTGGGGAAAGTGGGTGGAGCCAGGTCATGCAGGGTCCTGTGGGCCAGGCAATACAGCATCTGGATGCTACTACCCTGAGGGCCCTGAAGTGTTCTGAGCATAGAAATGACTTCTTTAGCTCTGAATTTTTTAAGAAAACTGACTGCAGGGAGGAGAGTGCAGTGGTGAGGGCAGGAGTGAAAGCAGGGAGACCAGTTAGGAACCTGTTTCAGTTTTCAGGACCTGGCATGGGCCAGGGAAGGGGTGAGAGATAGGGAGTGATTTGAGAAGTCATAATGGTTGACAGGACATGGCTATCAAGTGGATGTGGGTGTTGAGGTACAAGAAGGAGTCAGTGATGACTTCCAGTGGCCTGGCTTTGGCCACCACTGGGTCACTGATGATATTCTTCAGTGAGACAGAAGGCAAGAGGAGGAACAGGTGTGCCTCAGGTCTGAGGCAGAGAAATGAATCCAGCCTAGGGTGTGTTGAATAAGCTAGAGAGTGAGCACTAGAGTTGAGGGGATTGTCTGGTCCTAATATAGAGATGTGGGAATCTTTGGGATATTAGTCTTAGGGAAAAAGTTGAGAGTATTGGCTTTGAGTGGAGTGTATGAAGTAGATCAAACAGAACATTTTAAAGAAGGTTGGAGAGCAGTGTATCAAGGAGAGGGCACAAGAAGTGGCCTGCATTAGAGCTGCAGGAAGGTGGAGTCTGAAAAGTTTCTTGGAGCAGGCAGTATGGGAGCATGACTGGACCCAAGACAGCTGATTTTGAAGAATGGAAGTCACAATATGGCAGGCTGAGGAGTGAGTGGGAGGGGAGGAGGGGAGAGAGAGCAAAGGAGTCTTTTTCAATAAGTTTGGTTAAGAACATAAGGCCAAAGCTCTACTACAAAGCCACAGTAATCAGGACAATTTGGTACTAGCACAAGAACAGACCCATAGACCAATGGAACAGAATAGAGAGTCCAGACATTAATCCAAACATATTTGGTCAATTAATATATGATAAAGGAGCCATGGATATACAATGGGGAAAGGATAGCCTCTTCAACAGCTGGTGTTGACAAAACTGGACAGCTACATGCAAGAGAATGAAACTGGATCATTGTCTAACCCCATACACAAAAGTAAATTTGAAATGGATCAAAGACCTGAATGCAAGTCATGAAACCATAAAACTCTTAGACAAAAACATAGGCAAAAATCTCTTGGACATAAACATGAGTGACTTCTTCATGAAAATATCTCCCCAGGCAAGGGAAACAAAAGCAAAAATGAACAAGTGGGACTATACCAAGCTGAAAAGCTTCTGTACAGCAAAGGACACCATCAATAGAACAAAAAGGTACCTTACAGTATGGGAGAATATATTCATAAATGACAGATCCGATAAAGGGTTGACATCCCAAATATATAAAGAGCTCACACACCTCAACAAACAAAAAGCAAATAATCCAATTAAAAAATGGGCAGAGGAGCTGAACAGACACTTCTCCAAAGAAGAAATTCAGATGGTCAACAGACACATGAAAAGATGCTCCACATCGCTAATCATCAGAGAAGTGCAAATTAAAACCACAATGAGATATCACCTCACACCAGTAAGGATTGCCACCATCCAAAAGACAAACAACAAATGTTGGCGAGGTTGTGGGGAAAGGGGAACCCTCCTACACTGCTGGTGGGAATGTAAATTAGTTCAACCATTGTGGAAAGAAGTATGGAGGTTCCACAAAAAACTCAAAATAGAAATACCATTTGACCCAGAAATTCCACTCATAGGAATTTACCCTAAGAATGCAGCAGCCCAGTTTTAAAAAGACATATGCACCCATATGTTTATTGCAACACTGTTAACAATAGCCAAGAAATGGAAGCAACCTAAGTGTCCGTCAGTAGATGAATGGATAAAGAAGATGTGGTACATACACACAATGGAATATTATTCAGCCATAAGAACAAAATAAATCCTACCATTTGCAACAACATGGATGGAGCTAGAGGGTATTATGCTCAGTGAAATAAGCTGGGTGGAAAAACACAAGTATCAAATGATTTCACTCATCTGTGAAGTATAAGAACAAAGAAAAAAACTGAAGGAACAAAACAGCAGCAGACTCACAGAACCGGAGAATGGACTAACAGTTACCAAAGGGAAAGGGACTGGGGAGGATGGGTGGGAAGGGAGGGAGAAGGGGGGAAAAGGGGCATTACGATTAGCAGAGATAATGTAGGGGGCGGGGCATGGGGAAGGCAGTATAACACAGAGAAGACAAGTAGTGATTCTGTAGCATCTTACTATGGTGATGGACAGTGACTGTAATGGGGTATGTTGTGGAGGAACTTGGTGATGGGGGGAGTCTAGTAAACATAATGTTCCTCATGTAATTGTAGATTAATGATAACAAACAAACAAAAAAATGCAATTAAAAGAAAAAGAACATAAGGCCAGAGAGAGGGGCATTGGAGGGAGGGACCAGTTGAGGAAAACTTGTTTTAGAATGGGAAGGCTTACTCCTGCTCTTCCGTTGAGGAAAAGGAGTCAGTAGGGAGAAAACTTGGAGACAGCCTGTGTCCTCATGCTCAATGGGATCCCAGAGAACCCTGGGGCCACAGGGGCCACAAGGAACACCAGGCCCTGTATGTAAAGCAGTCTTCTGCACGTAAGGAAAGGATGCCGTGCCAATTCCCTCTGTCACCACCTAGGCCTCAGCTCCTTCCGCCCCCAATTGAAGACTGGGCTGGATCTTTGTTCTACAAACGTAGCTCCAGATGGCAGAAGGGTTGACTCTAGACCTGGCCCAACCTGCTCTTTTCTCCAAAGCTTCAGCTTGCATTGAGAAACTTTCCTTGGGTCTCTGCTGCCAACAGCTGCAATTGTGGAGTAGGAGGGATCCTGAGGCACATGGTGACCTGGTTAAAGCCGCAGGTATCGGCTCTGAATCAGGCAGAAGGCTCTTCTCAATCAGGGGCCTGTGGTCAGGCTGCCACCTAGTGTCGAGGTTTGTGTACTGCTCGAAAGCCTCTACAATGCCCCAAACCACCAGTGGCGAAGAGGGAAAACCAGAAAACCCGATGGAAGACAGACTTCAGGGAGGAGCTCCCCGTCCGGAACCGGAGGGAGAAGGTGTTTTGGATGGTGAAGACCATCAGCGCAATTACCAGTCAGGCTTGCGGCCAGAGGGCAATAAAACAAGCAACAGCTGGCTGTAGTTGACAAGGCAGTTTGCCTATACTCAGTCATTTGATGCTTTGAGTTGGCCTGTATTGTTTTTCCTATTTTACAGATTATCCCTGGAAGGTTCAAAAGATTTGTCCATGTTAATTGCCTGTTAAATGGCAGAGCTGGGATTTGAGAAGGGATTTTCAGACTTTGAGAGGGTGTGGGTCTCATCAGGAGTCGCAGGGACAATCTAGGCAGATGCAAGCATGAGGTGTAGAGGGTCTGGGCAAGACTGCACAAGATAAGCCTGTGCCTGGTAGAGAGGTGAGGAGTGAGGCTGGAGGAGAGGGGCCCACCCCTGCCCAGGAGGTGTGCAAATGGCTGCTGTGCTTGAGGAGAGGTTTGCCAGGGAGACAAGTGTCAGCAAGCCCTGCACAGGAGCCAGGATGGGTTTGGCAGGAGATGTCAGGGGCCCCAGGGAGGACTAATTTATGGAGTGACTGACAGGAGAGTGACAGGCCAAATGAACATCTGGCCTGCTAATCAACAGCTGGAATGGAGGACCCAAGGTCAGAGAGAAGCGCCAGCAAGAGATGGAGCCTTAAGAGCCAGCAGCACCAGGGGAACTGGGGCCGGGGCATCTCCCGACAGGATTGCGGGAGAAGAGAAGAGTTCAGCCAGCTTACTTGCTGCAGTCACCAGCTAGGACAGGAGACCAAGGGGCCTCTGGGGATTCTGGTTGTGGTGGTTCACTTCAGAGGCCCCAGGTGAGAAGCAGCAAAAGAGGTTGGGTTTTTTTTTTTCTCCATAAAGGTGTGGGGGCAGCACATGGGGTGCAGGGAGCAGATCTGTGCTCACAAGAAGAAGGCAATGTCTTGGGCTGCACGTGCCAGCTGAGCCAACCTGCATCTTCAAGTGCAGCTGGGCTAGGACTCTGGCTCAGCTTCCCCACATCTATCACTCTAATTACTCCCTTTTGTTTTGATTGCTTTCTCAGTTTCCCAAATAAAGTTCCCTTTGAAAATAATCACTCCCTGCCAGTTCTTCTAAACAAGAAGGCAGAATTGTTTGTTCTCATGCAGGGCAGGATAACTAAAGGAACAGAACACCCCTAGGGACCCAGGCCTTAGAGTCTGAGAAGAGAGCTGAGCTGAGGCAGGGAGGAGTGCAACTTGGGAAGAAGCCTGGTGGTGTGTGTCTGTCTTGCTGACATTGGCACTGCCCTGAGCCCCTCCGAGGCTTCTGCAGTCTTGCCCCCTTAGCCCCCACAAGGCCCACAACAGACCATCTCCTTTCCACCCACACTCTATAACCTCCCTGCTTACCCACTCAAGTGACTGATTAGATGTATACCAAACTGAATCCTATTGGTAATCTATCAGTAAATATTCATCAATGACTATGTGCCTACACCTTTGTTATTCTAATCACATTGTTTTAAAATTTTCTTAATAGAAATCGGAAGTAAGGTCCACTATGGGAAAGTCAGGAAAGTGTAATGAAGAAAATATCAATCAGATTCTTTTTTTAATTAATTAAAAAACAACCTTTTCTCAATTTTTGTGACTAGTGAGTTCTCCATTTCTCTTCTCAGCTACTACAGGGCCTTGGTGCTAAGACGGTATACAGTGAGTGCTCAATTAATACTTGTGGGGTGGCTGATTGTTGACTGGTATGTCCAGCAAGCTCCAAGTGTCCTGTCAACATTGTTGGGTGTGGGAGCTGGTCTGTGGCATATCAGCTGGGGAGCAGGCCACACTCCACCTTGACTTGTTTTTCCCATTTAACTGGTAGCTTCTTGCCATGACAACAAGTTTGACCCTGCAGGAAGTGGGTTTGGATGGTGCTTATGGATCACCTGAGTGTATGTCAGTCCTAGGAAGAGCTAGTCTCTGGACAATCAGATGCTGAGTACCTACTGTGTGCCAAGCTACTAGGTTATAAAGATGAAGGAGATTGGGTCCACAAACTAACTGGGGCACAACCTGATGAATGTGGTCCCAGTGTTAAATACAAACACTGAGAAAGCAGACAGGGCAGCTGTGGGGGTGTCACTCCCGGAAGGCTTCACAGAAGAGGTAGCCTGAAGGTTGGGTCTTAAAGGGTGAATGGAAGATTGTTGGGGGCTTTGAGGCCAGGTAGAGAGAAGAGAAGCTATTCTAGATAAAATGAAGAATAAGAGCAGTGACCTGGAGGTCTGAAGGCTTCAAGTGTGTTCCAGGAGCACCAGGAGGACCTTCTATGGCTTATATTTTCAAATCTGACCTGCACTGTTAAAGAGGGTGGCTGCTGTGAGCAGTGAGCTGCCCCGGAAGCATGGCAGCCCCCCTCCCTTTCCCCTCTGTACTTTTCCTTGGGTTTCTCTAGCAGGGAACAGCCATGTCTGCTTGCGTTGTCCAGGCCCCATGCCCATGCCTCGTTTCCTGAAGTCTCTGGGATTGCCTGGAAAGGTGCGGCTGCTCCCTCTCCTGCCCTCTCACTGCGCCCTGTCCTCACTGCTGTTATGGCCTGGTCATCATGCTGATTGTCACTGTTTTAGGGTCTATTTTTCACAGACATGGTCTCCGCAAGACTGTGTCCTCCTCACAGGCAGGAAATGTGCTGGGCTCATCCCTGTATTCCTCGCCTCTGGCCCTGGAGCTTGCACAGAACACACACTTGAAACAGTTTCACTCTTCAGTGTGTTCTGTGAACACATCTCAGTAACTCAGCAGACCCTGGCTCAGTTTCACCGCCTAACCTCATTAGGGGTTAAGGGAGACTCTGAGCAGCCTAGCAGGGTAAGAAGGTCTGGGTTAGATTGCCCTCATCAACCCCAATTAGTGCTTGATTGGGAATGTCACAGTCCAGGCTTATGTAACAAGAACCCATTTAGTCAATTTTTAAAACAGGTTTTCAGTTGACAGCTTGGCAAATGCACAGGGTACAACCTCTCCCACCCCACCTGAGGACCAACGTGTGATAGATTAAGGTGGCAAGTGCTTGGAATGCCTTGAAGATCCTGCTCCAGCCAGCTAGATGGGTGCTACTGGCACAGGGAGGACCCTGATGACAAATGTGACCTCATTACTGGGGCCCTTTTGTTCTTCAGATGGGCTTTGGCTGCTTGCCTGGTTGCTGAGCTGGCTGTTGAACAGTCCACCAGGGACTGGGAGAAGATGAGAAGCACGCCTGCTGGGTCCTGTCCTGCCACACCAGTGACCCCATTTGGGACCCTGCACTGTGGCTTCTCATACTAATAGTTAGTGGAAGAACCAGGACATTTTTATAAATCCTTAATTCCTGTGAGGGAGTTATGCAATGATGCTTTTCCAAGGAAGGATGGAGGGATGGATGGATGAGCAGAGGGGTGGGATGTATGCATGGACAATGAGCCATAGATGGATGGGTGGCAGAATAAATGGACGGGTGGATGGATGAATGGATAGTTGGAAGTCAGCCTGTGCTTATTACTCTCCTTGGGCCATCAAGTCCTTCCGCTGGTGGTGCTGGTGCTGGCAGATGCTACCAGAGCAGTACCTTAGTTTCTGAAGTCTTGCTACAGGGATAGCCCTTGCATTTATTTTTCAGGAAACAGCAATAAATTGAATGCAACTGATGCCCATCCAAAGATTTGTTACTTACCAAGACTTTTAAGCATGGAAATAGCTTTAGCTTCCCTTCTATATGGGGAGGCCATATAGGAGAGAGTAAAATAACCTGCAAATAGAGCACTTCAAGAACAATACACATATAAAAATAATATAACAGCCAATAGAAGAACACTGCAAGCAATTTGACAAGTGGAGAGCAAAATGAAAAATCCCCTTCAGAAACCCATCATCCTAGAGCAAGCCCTGTTGTTTTGTGTGAACGTGCAGATACATAGGAACCATATGTAGTGCAAGAGTCATCTGTATACCTATCCCCTGTAATCTGCTTTCTTAACCTAGTATGATGTCATGAGTATTTTTCTCTTACTACATAGTCATTATAATTACTTAAAATGACTGTAAGATACTTCATTCATTACACTACTGCTAAATACTTAGGTTGCTTGTACTGTTTTTTCCCTTTGCTCTTTTTCATAAATTAACAAATCCTAGGTATTTCACTCAGGGTCCGGCAAAATATGTATACTTAGTAGGTGCTTTGTTTCCTTCCCCTTTCTCTCCTTCATATATATCTTGTATTTGGGCTTTTCTGTAGGAAAAATTTCTTAGGATAAATACTGAGTTCAAGAGTTTAAACAATTGCATAGCTTTTCACACGAATTTCTGCCTTGTTGCTTTATTAATGACAATGATGATAATATACATAGCTCCATACTTGCACATGTTATCTTATAAAATCCTTCCAACATCTCTAAGGGGGTAGTCATTAACCCATTTGTAATGAGAAAGCAGAGGCCCACAAGTTTAGTCTGTCCAACGTCTATGTCTGTTCTTTCTCCCCAAAGTCTATCACAGTGTCTGGTGCATAGAATGACTTCCATAAATATTGACTGAATGAAGTCCACAAGGGGGAGTGTCATGATTCAAACCTAGATCTGTTTCACTTCAATACCTGTGCTCTTTTTTCTTAAACCTTGCCTACTGGCTTTTTCATTTGGGTGGGAGTAGAAATGCAGGCATTGGCATACCTTTTAAGTAAGGATTCAGACTTAGCGAAGTACTGATTTAGGCTCAGGACAGACATGCAAGATGGGGGTAAGAGTTTAGGACCCTAGTTATAGTTACCCTAGAAATGTATCTGCTTGACTTTTTCCTCTCCATGCAGAGCTATTATATTAGTTCTAAGAAAAATGTCATAGGATAGTGGTCCTGAGTGCTTGGGGGCCACATTGAATTAAGAGGGTTTCCTGCTCTTGCGGCTGATCACGCATTTACAGAAGTGCTGTCCACATTGAAATCACTCTTTAAAATCAACTCTATGAGCTGATGGGACAGAGTGGCCCCTTGGACTGAATCTCCTTTGGCTCTTTCCTTCCTAGTTTCAGAGGATGCTTCTCAAGAGCACCAACCTCAAGGGTCTTAAGTAGTCATTTCCTAAGGTCATGTCCTCTTGGCATAAGGCAGAACCCTGTGTCCCATTCCTGTCACATATGTATGCATTGAGTATTGGAATGTTTCTTCAGAGATCCTTTAAAGAATAAGGTCTGTCCACTGATGCTGCCTGGATGGATAGAGAGCCAGCTAACAGGTCAGTGGTAGGGCTGTCCTCAGGGTTATGGAGAAGGACCAACATGGTAGGGCTTCCTGTGGGCTGGAAATGGAAGAGTACATTACACTCTGACATTTCTATGCAAAAGACTGCAGAGAATTATCAGAAGAGGTTTGTGGGGAAGCTCAGGAAGGGACCCCATTTTGGAGCTAACAGGGAGAGGAGTCACTGAAGGGACCAGAGACAGTCACTAAGCTAAGAGTTTGTGTAATAAGGGGCCAGGCCTCCCGAGCAATTCCACTCATGTGGACTGAGCAATTACTATGTGCATGTGCTCTAGTAGGCCTTGGGACTGCGAGAATGGGTCAGGTAGACCCTGTCCTCAAGAAGACACCATAGTCTACCTGGGAGACAGGAGCACACAACAGCAGCAATAACAGCACACATGTTGGATGTTCTGTTGGTGATAAAATCTGTGGGCACCTAGAAGAAGGGCTGACATGTCAAAAGTCTGAAAATACTTCAAAGAAGTAATGTTTGAATCTTGCATTGAAGAATGGTGAGCGTTCACTGGTATAGAAGAATTGGCTGAGCATATTGGTGAGAAGGAAAAGCAAAGTTCCAGGGGCTCACAGAGCCTGGAGTGAACCTGCCTTGAGAAGGAGGAGGTGGCTTCCAATAGTAGGGATGTCAGAAGTGAGAGGCTGAGCAGGATGAAAAGATTGCACCCCGAGCCAGCTACGACCTTGGGTGTGTGTGAGCAAGTGTAATCCTGTGCCTGTGAGAGTATGTTGGTGTGTGGCTCTGTACGTGTCCCGAGGGAGCTCAAGCTCCATTACAATGAGTAGAAGATTGATAAGATGTGAATAGGTAGAGGCTCCCCTGGTCATTCCTTCCAAAGAATGTTCCTTAAGTACCTACCACTTGCTGGATCCTGGGAGAGGGGAGATGAGTTAGAGTGAAGGGACCCCTGGCCTGAAGGCACATGCACTGGGGGAGGCAGATGCCACACTGTAAAGTACAGACACTGGTCAGATCAGGAAGGAAATGTGTGATAAGGAACAGCAGTGGGGGTGGGGCACACCTAAAGATAGCCAGGCACCAAAGGGCTCCCCAAGAAGGTCACATTTGAGCAGAGGCCTAAAGGATGAGAAAGAATATTTGTAGGAAGAAGGAAACTTCAAAACAAATGGGTAAAACTTGGTGTATTTGAAAAAGAGAAGAGGCCAGTAGTGCTCAAGTGTAGCTAGAGAGAGTCAAAAAGGTAGGAGATGAGGTTCAGTGAGTTTTTCGGTGAGGTTCAGGATTTTATTCTAAGAGCAAAGAAAAGCCACTGAAGGGGTGTAAGCAGGGAGAAGATCCCCTTATTCTATGCTTTGTAACAAGTGCTCTGGATGCCGTACAGAGCTTGAGCTGGCTGGGCTCAGAGGAAGAGGGTCCAGCTAGGAGGCCACTGCAGCTGTCAGGCTGAGAGGGGGATGGTGTGGGCAAAGGTAGGGGAGAGGAGCAGAGACGAGGTGGGAAGCTTCAAAATGGGTTTGGTGATTAAACAAAAATAATTTAATGTGTGGAGAGTGAGGGAATGGGAAGAAATTAGGTGACTTCTGGGCTTGAGGCTTGAGAAAAATGAGAGTAGGATCTTCCTCAGGAATTTGGGTCTCCAGATAGGGGTCACTACCCTCACAGCACAGCCTGTAGTCGGGGAGCTGATCCTTGCTCTTTGTTCTGGAAGATCAGAGAGATGACTCCTGCCAAGCCCTCTCTGAGGACAGCTGAGCGTTTGGAAAGCCGGCTTCTTCTTGGTTGTTGCTTCACAGTCATCTCACCAGAGATAAATGGAGGTCAGTTTAATTTATTCAACAGATATTTATGAAGCACTTGCTGTGTGCCAAACTCTGTCTGGGTGCTGGGGATACAGTGGTGGAGAAAACACACGTAACCCTACTCTCAGGGAGTTTACATTACAGTTCGGTGGGCTAGCAACAGGCAAAATGTTAAGTAAACCATATCAATGAGTCCCAGGGCTGCAGAGGAAAGGCAGGGAGGAGGGCTGGGGAGGGCTGGGAAGGAGGTGGCTCAGAGTGGAGAGCTGGTGCGAGTGCCGGGCTGCTGCATGGGCAAGGGGCTGCCCTGGGAAGTGGTGCTTCTCCCTGCTGTGGTTCCTGTGGCTCTTTCCCACTCCCCATGGCCACTCTTCACACATCGCCCTGTTTGTTTGCTTTCTAGTGCTTATTGTGTTCTGTGACAATGTTTATTTGTTAGTTTGTTCTTTTCCTTCTCCAAGTAATTCAGATGAATTCTTGTGTGATTCCAAAGGGTGCAAATTTTGTGAGGGGATGGCAATAGGGATGGGATTGTGAAAGCCAAGGCATGACTTGAGGTGCTGAGTTCAAGTTCAGAAGGTGCTAGACTTGGATATTGGGCTCATTGCTGAACAGTCCTGGGTTCAAGTTTTGGAGATTCTCTGGACTGGGGAGAAAGGCAAGTCTACTGATATGAGAGGGGTTTGGAGAAACAGTTTGGGTTGGAGACCCTGAAGACTTGGTGAGCTGTGTGGGTCTCTCACCCTCCCTGGTCTGGGCAGGATGCAGGAGGGCAGGATTTGTTTAGAGTCTGCCTAGAAGAGTTCAAACAGGAAGGATCTCTGTCCCTGAACTGACCTTAATCCTACTGTCCCACCTCTAGCAAGTTGCAACAGACTTTCCTATAGGAGCCTCAGCCAGGGAGGAGTGCCTTAATCAGGAACCGAAACTGAGCAGGTGTTAATTAGGTCCAGGAAGCTGAGAGGTGATGGTATCTTCCTTCATTAGAGATGAGGAGACTGCAAGGGGTCCCTTCTGCTCCCTGGCTTCTGAAGAAGAGTGGGAGACGGGGCTGGGGTAGGGCCTGCTCTTTCTGGGAAGGCTGAATGGAAGACTGGTCCACAGAGCAGAGCCCTGTTCTGCCATGCAGCTGGGCACAGAGGAAATGGCCCAACCCAGGCTGTGCAAGGAGGCAGCCAGCAGAGGCCCTGGGAAGCTCTTGACTCAGGGACTTGGTCTAAGGAGAGAAGGAAGGGTCTTGCTTGATGGTGCCACTTCTCTGCTCAGCTGGCCTTATTCTGAGCATTTTTTCTTTTCATTTTCCTCTTGTCATAAATTTGATAAACATGCACACACACACACATGCTCATATACACATTGCTTGTCACATGCTTTAGAGGTGGAGTGATTTAGAAAAGAAGAGATATAACAGAAAGGCAGAAGATGGGAATTGAGAGATTAAGGTCATAGTACTTATAAACTGACTCTCTGTTATGTGAATGTAACCAGGTTACTTAAATTGTTCTGAAATATCTACATCTATAAAATGGATGGGTATTTTTAAAAGATTAACTTTTATCATGAACATTTACATTTTATGTGAGGAACTGAGATAATACTTGGGCAGTTATGTGTCAACTCCCAAGTACTTTCATTAAGCCACGTTCTTACTAAGTGTTCCTTACTAGAGGAACAGAACTGTCAGGTGTAAGAAGTTGTAAACATTTAAAAACTCTTTTGCATTATCTCTCTCATATGCAAAGAGAGTTGGACCAGAAGACTGCAAGAGCCCTTCCAGGTTAGAATCAGTGATTCTGAGGAGCAGGCGGCAGACAGAGGCATTTCTCAGGAGGGTCCAATTAAAGCTCATGGTGGCCTTCATGTGGCCCTTGACCCATGGCAGCATGAGTCAGGACATGCATGGCCTTTGGCTCAGATGTCAGCCCCACCTCTGTTTGGCTTTAGGCAAGTTTCTTAACATCTTTGAGTCTCGAGTTTCTTCATCTGCAAAACTGGGATAATGATTCCTCAGATTATTTCTGATGAGAAGTCTTGCTACAGCTCTTCTCTTCCTTCCTCTGTAAACAGTATATTTATTCCTCTGGCTGCTTTACAAGTTTTTAAAAATCTGGTTTTAAACAATTTGGTCATGATGTGCTTTGGTGTAGTTTTCTTCATATTTTTTGTGCTTAGGGTTCATTGAAATTCTTAGGTGCCAAGATGTTTTTAAAAACAAAATTTGGACAATTCTTTGATCCCCTTCATTTTGCAGATAAATAAAAAAGTAATTTATTAGCTCCCCCCCCGCAAAAAAAAAAGGTTTTTATATTTTAGGCTTTTGATATAATTGGTTATTTGAATTGATGTTGAATGTTGAATTAATTTGTGTATCTGGAATAAATTCTACTTATTGTTGATGTGTAAAAAAAAAGAAAAACAAAATTTGGAAAAATTTTGGCCATTATTTCTTCAAGTATTACCCCCCCCTCACCCCAACACACACACACACACACACATCATTCCCCAGTGGACTGCAGTGTATATGAAGCCACGTGAACTTATCTCACTGGCTTTTCAGTTTCCTTGACCTCATTTCGGACAGTTTTTACTGCTATATGTTCAACTTCACTAATCTTTACTTCTGCAGTGTTTAATATCCAGTTATATTTCTTCTTAGTGTAATTTTTATTTTAAGTTTGATTTGGTTTTCCTTTTTATATCTTTCATGTCTCTATGTAATCTTTCTGCTACTATTTTGAGCATATGAAATATAGTTACATTAATTCTAATGCTGTCATCATCAGTCATTCCTGGCTTAATATGAATCGATTGTTTTTCTATTCACTTTATATTGTATTTTCCTGCTTCTTTGCATGCCTGAAATTTTTGATGAATACCTGACATTGTGAATTTTACTTTGTTGCAGGCTATGTACATATATTTGCTGCTATAAATATTCTTGAGCTTTGTTCTGGGCACAGTTAAGTTGCTTGGAAGCAGTTTGATCCTTTTCAGTTTTTTGTTTTAAGATGTCAGGTGGGACCAGGGCAGCATTTAGTCTATAGCTAATTTTACTCCACTACCAAGGCAACACTTTTCTGAGTACCCCACCCAGTGCCCCATGAGTTGGGATTTTCCACTCCTGCTGTAGGGAACAGCAACTCTCGTAACCCTGTGTGATTCCTGGGATGTCCCTTATACCCTTCAGGTGTCTTTCCCCAGCCCCAGGTGGTTTCCCCACACGAGGAGCTGATCGCTATTCAGTTACAGACTTGAGCTGGTTCTCCCTGGTTGCCAGAGCTCTGCCCCTGTGAGGCTGCTCTCCTCTCCAGAGGCTGCCCTGCCAGCTCTGGCTGCCTTGGTCTCTCAGGACCAGCTCCATTTCCTCAATTCAGAGAGAACCCTGGGCTCTGGCTGTGCCATGGCCTGGACACACGCTCAGGGCACTAAGCTAGGATAACTCAAGGCTCACCTCCCTTGTTTCTCATCTCTTATTGATTGTGGTCCTTCATAGCTTGAGACCCAATGTCCTGACAACTGTCTAATGTATCTTTGTCAGGTTGGTGGTTCTTTCAGGTGGAGGATAAAGCTACTCCATTCTCACTGGAAGAGGGAGTCTCCACTTTACACTGTTACTAGCCCAGTACTATTATTCTGGTCTTTTCCAAATCTAAATCTAAAATTGTAACTAGAGTTATACATCACTTTAAAATCTCAAACTGAAGAAACATGCATTCTCCCCATTGAAAATCCTCCCGAGGCATCTGCTTTTGTCTCTGGTAGGCTGAGCACCTTCTACTGTACACATCAGTCATTTCTAAGCCCTCTAAAGCTAGCCTGGGGCCCTCTTTACTTCCAGGGTCCTTGACAGACTTTTTTGAGCTGGAGAATGATGGGTGAAGATGAGATGCTAACAATGCAATAGGGAGGAGCAGAGGAGGGAGCGGGTTTCCCAGGGACAGTTCCCAACACCCCCACCCCACCCCACCCAGACCATCCCCCTTCCCTCCAGAGCTCCCCTTCACAGATCAGCTTAATATAATCAAAGACAGATTTATTTTCTTAAGGCCTGATTGCTGCTTTTTCTGGGATAGTTTGCTTTGATCAAGGCTTTTCCCAGTCCTCCTACCTGGAAGGAAATGTTGACTTCTCTCAGGTGGATCAATATCTGTGGAGAAAGAGTAGACAGTATTGGAAACTCTGTTCCCTTTTGAAATAAAATTTGAGGTCTTTTTATTATTCAAGATAAATATGGAAATATCAGTATTGTCATATGGATCTGGTGTCATAGTCACAACTTTGGCTGTGAGGAGGGGCAGACCCTGGGGTCCCGGGACAGAGGGGATCCTCGTGAGGCAGGACACAGTCCCTTAGGCCATTACTGAGCCCTGGCCCCTGGGCCAGCCCTGGCTCGTACCTTTGTGATCACAGGAGCATGTTACCTTTGCTTCTTGCCTGTGGAGGTGTCTTGCCAATGGGTTTCAGTCCCGGGAAAGTTTGCTATGGATTCAGTGTGACCAAAGAAATTGAGAGCAAAACGTTCTTGGGGTGAAAGGGTTATACCCAACTTTATTTCCAGGTGGCAGGTCAGTCACTAAAATCCAGTTCACTCAGAGCAAGTCTGCATGCAGCAAGCTGGTCTCTGTCTCTGGGCTACTCTGTCTGCACAGCTGTCCTCTGCACCCCTCTGTCCTCAGAGCCATCCTGCACAGCCATCCTCTGGGCCTCTCTGCACAGTCGACCCACACAGCCGTCCTTTGGGCCTCTCTGGACAGTCATCCTGCACAGCTGTCCTCTGGGCCTCTGTCCTTGGCACTGCCACCACTCCAGCCTCTACTCTGCTCTCTTGCAGTCTTGCAGCCCTGCCACCGTGTTGCACTCAGAGCACTGGGTGGAGCTCTTTTTATGGAGTCAACAGCCATGTATTGCCCACAGGTGTGCAGTGAGCTAGTCAACCAGGGCCAGGTGAGAATCCTCACCCAGGAACTCTCATTTTATCCACAGGAGGCAACACTTGCAGAATGCCTAGAGAGCACACTTCCCACATTTGGCAAGATGGGGAACTGTGGGGTGCAATGGAGAAATGGAATTTTAGGAAGGGGTGAAATGGGACAGTGGGGTTGCTTTGGGAGCTTTGGTTTTGTCGACGTGCCCCAGGTCCTGAGAAGGGAAGTAACTGGCAGTGACTGTCATCTGCCGGGCACAGTAGTAGTAGCTTTCTTATAGTCATTACTCCATTCATTCCTTATAGCAGCCTTGCACGGTAGGCTTTATCCTTTTACATTTATAGTTGAGGACAAATAGACTCAGATGGGTTAGGATAATTATTCTGTGGGATTCACACTAGAGGGTCCAGGAAGACAAGGAAGTTTGCTAGGAGCCCAAGAGAGGGCTTGTGGGACATCATGCTGTGGGAGAAGCTGGAGCCCCTGGGTCCCTGGCTGGACGAAGCCCTGACGGGCCCATGTTGTAGTCCTGCAGCTGTCAGGTGGGGTGGATTCCACTGCAGCTGCTGCTGTGCCAGGAGGTGTGGCCAAGGCGGAGGGCAAGAACCTGATGCTGTGGGGCTAGAAGGAGATGGAACGAGTGAACACAGAACTTGAGGGCAGAAATATGAGGGAAACCTTAAAAAAAAGAGCTAAGGTATCTAGTGAAATTGATAGGAGGTGAGGGGGTGAAATGTTAATTCAGAACACATGAAATTGTTGTTTCATAGGTAAAAATGGTGAATCATGAGCAATTTTATAAGTTTAATCTAACATAAGCTCCTCAAAGGTGAGCACTAAACCCTCAGTATTCCCCACGAAACACAGGCTGGTCTAAATGAGCAGCACTTGAGTCAAGCATCTGAAATGCCCACCTGTTCCCAAATATATCTTCAGAAGTCCCCATTTAAAGCCACGTGTTACCTTGGAGGAGTGAATATTACCCAGCAATATACCGGCATGATTGGTTTTATCATAGCAAATTGTCCCTAACCAGGACAAATATTTCCAAAAAGTGACTGAAGAGAGCATTGGCATTCTGATTGCATGGAGCCTGGGAGGGGACCATGGGGCAGCCTGTGGGCAGCAGGCCAGCACAGGGGAGGACTTGGGTGGAGGACACAGAGAGAGAGGAGACCCAGCTCCTGGCCCCAAAGAACCTTTGCTTACCCATTTGCTAACCTTGCTTACCTTTACCTCACGCATGAGCTGCCCTGCATAGATGGGTCAGCAGGAGAGCTGGATTCCTTGGTACTCTGGCACCCTCTTCAGGGAAAGTCCTGAAACACACCGCTCCTCCTCAGGAAAATGGAATTCAGTAAAATTTCATAACTTTAAGATGGAAGAGGAAGGGAAATATGGTTATCAAATGCACACTGTGTGTAAGCTGTGTCCTAGGCAGTCAGACTCACCTTGAGCAGTGGCCATTATTGTCCTTGTTTGGCAGAGATGTGAACTCAAATTCAGAGAAATTATGTGATGTGTCCAAGATCATAACTCAGTGGTGGTGGAGCAGTGATTAAAGCCCAGTTTGCCCCTCTCCAAAACAGAAAGGCTGCCACTGGGAAATATCAGAGCAAGGAGCAGCCTTTATTAATTTCTGAGTCCCCAGAGTATAGTGGGGGACAAGAAGTGCCAAGTCCCAAGGACACAGAGGCCAGCTTAAAGCCCCCTGCCCTTTGATGTTTATCCCCAGGAACAAAACCCAGCACACTTGTGATGCCCCACACAGAGGATGACCTGTGGGTTCTAGGTATGCATCTGGGCAGCCCTTCACCCTCCCTTCTGACCTCCCTTTGGAAAACAGTCTGCTATGGCACAGTGCTTCCCCTCCGGTTGGCCTTTTCATATAAGGGGTCACCTTTGATCTTGTCACTAGCTCTCCTTGTTTTACACATGAGGAGACTTTAATTCTCAGAGATGGAAGTTCATTCACTTTCTCATTCATGAGACCAGTAAATATATATTGAGCTCTACTATGTCCCAGTCAATGTTGGTGGCAGTAGGGATGCAGCAGTAGGTGTGGGTGAGTAGGAAGTAAACAACACACCTAACAAATAAGCTATATAAATGTTAGAAGGTGATAACAACTATAGAAATAGAACAGAGTTGGGAGAATTGGGAGCACATGTGGCCAAGATAAAGGGTAAGTTGCAATTTAAGTGGACTGGTCAGCTCTGCTTTATTAAGAAGCCTACTTTTGCACAAATACCTGAGTGAGGTTAAGGAGTGAGCAAAGGAGATATCTTGAGTAAGAACATTTTAGGCAGAGGAAATAGCTGCTGCAAATGCCCTGAGATGAGGGTGTGCCTGAACCACGCAAAATACAGCTAAAAGACCAGCATGGCTGGAGGGGAATGAGAGGAGAGTAGAGTAATAGGGAGCACATACCACCATTTCTTGAGTAGCTGTTACATGCTGGGCACTATTAGGCACTTCCACAGGCTGATCTTGTCTACTCCTTTGGGAGAGTGTTACGAACCCATTTGTAAGCTGAAAGATGGAGGCTCAGTGAGAGTGAGTGATTTGTCCACCATTACAGGGCTAGCAAGTCAAAGGTTCTGACTCCAGAGCTCTTGTTCCCCCCTCTGTGCCTGCTGCCATTCTCTGCAGGCAAGCACCCCTGCCTGCAGCTGCTGCTGTGTACTGGGCCACCCTCCTGGGGTTTGGGTGGAGCTGGCCCAGGGGGCACAGAGTGGCCCCCAGGAGTCAGGCTCTGTGTGCCTTTTTCTCACCATACCTAGATTTGTACCCCTGGTTTTAGGTCAGCTTCCTCACTATTCTGAAATCCATTACTGTTTAGTTCTCTTTCTTTGTCATTCGGCAGATTTTTTCTAATTCTATGAAAGCACAGAAGCTACATTCTTCTGTAAAATGAAAGCAGATACGGTGCTTTGTTCACCATGGCTGTTTCTTATTCTTGTTTCTCTGGGTGGTGGGTACAGAATAGCTCAGAGCATGCGCTGCAGGGTGTGAGTGCGGGCAGAGTGGGTGGAGTTAGCCTAGGCAGGCCTCTGTACTTGGCTCCTTCCTGGGTGGTGGCTGTACTTGGGGACGGGGCCACCTGCTGCTTGTCTGAGCAAACCACCTTTTTACCTCGCCTATCTTTACTCATTCTTCTCCAGGTCATCCTGGAAATGGCACAAGAAATCTTCCAAGATGTGACTCTAGTGAATTAATTCTTCCTTTTTCAGACTTCCCAAAGTACTTTATGTATTTGGTATCTTTATGGTAGCATTATACTAATGTCCCTTCATCACTGCTTGTGCTGGATTCCCTTCATCTCTTGTTCAACTACCATAACTTCAAAAACCACCAATGGCCAGAACCCATCTCTTACTCCCCTGCCCTACCAACCTCCCAGTCCTCCATGGCCCCCACACTGCTGCTGCTGACTGTGTGGTCATTGTGTCTGTCTACCCCAGCATGTGGACCATTGAGAGAACAGGGATTCAGGTCATTCACCTCTGAATCCTGATGATAGCACAAGGCCTGGAGCATGGTAAGGTACTCAGTAACTGTTGAAAGAAAGAATGAATGAATAACAGCTATACTAAATAGAAAATAGACTACACATTGATCTGCAGAGATGTGTAAAGTTTATTTAAATGGAAGAAAAATGTCCTGTTTTGGTAGGTGGATTCCAAAGAGTTACTGCACTTAAAAATTTCTTTATAGGAGAATTTCGAATGTGGCTGCTGTTGTTGGCGGACGAGCAGAGACCGTGCCCCAGGCTTGGGGGACCCGAGCGTGGGGCGCACGGCGGAACCCTCGCGGAGCCTTGGGATGTAAGAAGCAGGGCGACCGCTGCGGCAGAGGTGGGGCCCAAGGCAAAAGATGGCCAAGGAAAGGTGCCTTAAAAAGTCCTTTCAAGACAGTCTTGAAGACATAAAGAAACGAATGAAAGAGAAAAGGAATAAAAACTTGGCAGAGATTGGCAAACGAAAGTCTTTTATAGCTGCTCCATGCCAGATAATCAATTTTATCCTCTTTTAGCCAACACTTCTACACTGCTAAAGAACTACCAAGACAACAACAGAATGCTAGCTTTAGCTCTGGAAAATGAAAAGTCCAAAGTGAGAGAAGCCCAAGAGATCATCCTACAGCTGAGAAAAAATTGTTACTACCTCACATGTCAGCTCTGTGTACTGAAAGGAAAACTTACTTCACAACCAACAGAAGAATCTGCTCAGAACCAGGAAGTATGTCCCTCCAGAATGGACTCCAGTATTCACAACTCCAGGGATTTATTTGTGAAGGATTTACCGCAAGTTCCTGTTTATGAAGTTCTCTCTCCAAGACAAGAATCTTTCCAAATAGAAGAGCAAATACCTACTATTCCTCAAGACAGACTAGTATTTGATCTGGATTCAGATGAAGATAAGTCTACTGATAATGTCTTATTACCTAGAACTGTATCTCTCCGTCGCAATTTAAGGAAACATTTTAACGATTTATGTCAATTCAGTAACTTAGATGATCTTGAAATCAGTCATTTGTCAAAGCAGTCTTTTGAATTGGAAAGAACTAGATTTATAGATCCACTAGTAAACATGCACATACCAGGTAACGTAGAACAAAATGTTTCTCAATGGAACAAGAATCAAATTAACTTATCACCAAAGCTTATTCATCCAGAAAAATCTAAAACCAAAGAAGACATTTCAGAGGATAAATCTGAGCAAATTAAAAGTAAGCATAGATATGCACAAGGAAGAAAGCAAAAAGAGAAAAGAAAAGCTAACAAAAGGAGAAAGTCGAAATCTGTATCAAAGTATAAAGGCAGCAAAAGTGAAAATAAAAAAAGTGTTTCCAAAAAAAAGTTGGCTAAATCTTTCACTTCCAGTGATGCTTACAATTTTAATTTGGAAGAGGGTGTTCATCTCACCCCTTTCCGACAAAAAATGAATAATGATTCTAAAATGGAAGACAACAACAATGAATCTGAAGTGAGCACCTGTGAATCGAGTGGTTCGGGAGATGATTCTGATGATCTGTATTTGCCCACTTGCAAGTACAGTCAAGACATCACCAGAGAATCAGACAGAAGACCAGTCACCAGGCCTCGATCTAAAAGAGCACCAAAATATAGGGATGAAAAAGAGACAGAGGGTTCTCAGACAACAAAAACTCCTGCTAGCACATTACCTGAAACTCACCAGTCACCTCATCTTAGTCTGAAGGATATCACCAATGTCCCCTTGTATCCTGCGTCAAAAATCAGAAAACTTTCTCTTTTTCCAAAAAAGAATAAAGACAGCCCAGTGTCTCTGCCTAAGCGTAGGTGTACAGCCAGTGTGAACTATAAGGAGCCCACACTTGCCTCGAAACTGAGACGAGGGGACCCTTTCACAGATTTGTGTTTCTTGAATTCACCTATTTTCAAGCAGAAAAAGGATTTTAGATGCAGTTCTAAAAAAAAAGCATACGAAGCAAATACAATGAAGCGTTTGTTGGATGCTGTTTAAATTTGTCCTACACCCTCTTCTATTGCTGTCGGACAGTGCGCAAGTGGGTTGGACCGCTATAGACTATTCTCTTGGCAGGACTCTGGGTCCTGAAGATTTCGTCAGAACTGCTTCAATGTGGTGTTTTGTCTTAAACCTTTAGTATTTGGTTTACTTTTTGTTTAAGTATAAATAACTGGACTTAAGCATTATAATAGTTTGGATTTCTTATACTGCCTAAAACCCTTAATTTTAGTCAAAATGTATCTTGTACCATTTTAGAAATTAATGATTTTTCAAATTAAGGTGTTTTAATTACAGCTTCTGTCATCTTTATTTCTCCCTTAAACAGAGAATACTAGGATAAATCATTTTTGAAGACAGACTGAGAATCTTTTGAAATGAAATAAATCCTTGAAATTCCCAGTAGGGTATACCCTAAGGTGTTTGTGGACCCCTTATACCATTGTTACATTTAATTTTTCAGATAAAATGTGTATATGAGATCATGGTTAGAGAATTGATAGTTGCTTAGGCTCAGGGACTAGGTGACTAGCTCTGAGCCCAAGCTCTAGGCGTACCTTGTTCAAAGTGATACCTCCCTGAATCACAATTATTAGCTAATGGTCTTCCAGGGTACCTCCTTATTTAGTCAAAAATCTCAAATGTTAAATGTATGAATACCAAAGCTTGTTTTGTATTTTTGATCAACCAATGAGGGAATTCACTTAGTTCTGAAAGTTTGAAGCCTGTACTTGTGTATACCTCTTCAAACTTTAAAGCACAAGGTTATCCACTTTTAAAGAGCAATAAAGTTTCTCTAGATACTGAAAAAAAAAAAAAAATTTCTTTATAGTAAATATGCTAATAAAAATGCCAGCAATTCAAGAACACTCCTTTTTAAGAATTTTAGGGGTCAAAGTTCACACAAACATTCCCATATGTTAAGGTTTTGACTTTTAAACAGAAAGACTTGCATGCATCTTGCTAAGTCATGGTGTTTCTTTAATCTGGCCACATAGATTCCTTACCAGGTCTTATCTAATTGTTGGAAAAAAAAGATTTCTTCACAAGACTTATCACATATTACTGTGATTATATGGCTACATGTATGCCTCCCATAAATATAGTTGAACCTCGAACAACCTGGGTTTGAACTGTGTGGGCCCCCTTACATGCAGATTTTTTGAATAACTATATTGGAAAATCTTTTGGAAATTTGCAGCGACTGAAAAACCATTTTCTTTCTGTAGCTTATTTTATTGTAAGAATACAGTCTACAATATATATGACATACAAAATAAGCACTAACAGACTGTATTATCAATAAGACATCCAGTCAACAATAGGCTATTCGTAGTTAAGTTTGGGTAGTTAAAAGTTATATGCAGATTTTCAGCTGAGCAGGTCAAGATCCTTACCCTCATGTTATTTAACTGTCAATGTACTTTTAAACTCTAGTTTAAACGGGAACAGTGACTATGAGGGGAAATGGTTGGAGCTAGAAAGGCCACGCTGGGGCAGGATGCCAGTGGTCATCAGAGCCTTGCTAAAGGAGGACTTACTCCCTGTGGAAGGGTGACCTCTTGTGGAGAACCAGCAAATATAAACAAGTTTTAAAAATATTTTTTACTCTATGGATAACTGTCCTAACCACAATAACTGGGTACTCAAAGGGGAAGTAACATTCCCCATTATTTTTTTTATATTGAAGCATAATGTCAAAAATCAGATTACATAAACCTTACATGTAGACCTCAATGCATTTTTAACATACTTAAATACCCATCTAATCACCACTGTTTTTAAATCCATTTGTATTAATTTTCTGTTGCTGCTACAATAAATTACTGCAAACTAAGTAGTTTAAAAGAACACAGATTTTTTATCTTACAGATTGGTAGGTTAAAAGTTCAATATGGAGCTCAGTGGGCTTGTTACAGAAAATACTGAAAAAAAGCCTGGACTGGATCACTGACCGAAGAACCAAGCGGCACTCGGCACTCGGAGGTCTTGGAGTGTTGAGGCTTTATTTCACACTGGCGGGCTCAGAGGGGAGTAATCCCCCAAAAGTCTGAGCCCCAAACAAAGGCAAAGGGAGCAATCTATATCTTTCTGCTTCCTTATCTGTAACATTCCTACGTGCACAGCAAGTGATCAGGCAAGGGGGAGGGAGTTTAGGGAGTGAACCATGGGAACTGTTGCTCAGCAGAGTGGGAAACCAAGGGAGTGGTTTTTTTTTATTTGGGTTGAGGAGGGGGGCGAGGCGGAGGGGAGCCACCTGCTAGGTTGCGGTCCTTGTAAATCTTCCCTATCATTCTCCCCTCTGATGCCTCTTCAAACACTTCATTTTAGGGGGCATCATCTCCTTGGCTTATGACAGGGTCATAGTGGCTCTGCATATACAGGAGCTGTATGGAGGAAACGCATTCCTCGATAAAGTTAATGAGCCAGTTAAATATGCAGGGTTCCACTAATAGTTTAAGGAACAGCAGAATCCCTGGCCCAGCAAGGCCAGTTAGAAGAGCTGTTAGCCATGGATTCTATTCAAACCATCCCTGAAACTAAGACTTTTTATTTTCTAACATTTTATTCCTATGCTGGATGTTTTCTTTTACTTGGCTAAATAGCTCCTAACTGTGCCAGACTTATTTGCATAAAAAAAACAATCTTCTCCAAGGGCTACAAATAAGCCTCCCTGGGACATGAAGGGGGTCCAGTCCTCTATGACTTTGCAACACCACTTCAGCCAGGGAATCAATTTGATCTTGCAGCTGAATCATGGTGGTTTCAAGCTGCTCTAAATCTTGATTAAATTCCTCTGTTTATTAGAGCCGCTGTGCCTAATGCAGCTGATCTGGCTCCACTGAGCCCGACTAGAGCAGGGATCAGCAAAGGGGCAGCCTGTTCTGCCTAGGAGATCTCATGGGGGGAAAGGAGGTAGCTCTTTTTAGCCCACTATACACTTTATAACTTTTGTACAGTTAAACATTACAGAGAGGTACTTTAGAAATGCAGGCTGAGACTTGAGTCCAGCTAGGAGAGACAGGTAAGCACAGCAAAATACCTTAATGATTACCCAATAGATAATAGAAAGGGCAACTTTTCTGAGTGCAGGGGTGCAAAAGCAGAGAGTCTAATGCCTGGAATAAAAGACACCACTCCGACAAGAACCAGGATCCATGGTGTGCAGGTGTCCATTAGTCAGAGGGCAAACGTTGGAGACAGAGAGGATCTGGAGGTCTGGTTGGGCCTCCCACTGATGTGCTTCCTCGTCCGGGCCCTTTTTACTCTGGAACGACAGACCCCTGAGTGATGCCTGCAAACTTGAGGGCAGTAGGAATAGTTAGAACAACAATGTGGGGGCCAGTCTACTGAGGTTTGAGGGGGTCCTTTTTCCAATCTTTAACCCAGACTGAGTCCCCAGCCTGAAAGGAATGTACTGGGGTTCCTAGACCAATCGGGGCTCTATGGTGTATTGTTATAGTTTATTTAGGGTGGCTCCCAAGGCTTGGAGTTTTTCTCTTGCCCCCTTATCTCCTATCTGGTGTAGGTTCCCTGGGATGCTTCCTAGACATGGGGGAGGGTTTCTATACACTAATTCAAAAGGGAAAAAAATCCTTGAGTTCCAGGTGTGCAGCAAGCATGCAGGAGAGCCAGGGGCAGTGAATCTGGCCACAGGAAGCCAGTTTCTTGGCAAAACTTAGCTAGGGTTCTTTTGAAGGTGGGATTTATTCACTCTACTTTCACTGAACTCTGTGGCTTGTACACAGTGTGAAGTTTCCAGGTAATATTGAGGGATTTAGTTTAACACTTGCAGTACATCTGCTACAAAGGCAGGCCCATTGTCACTGTGGATTGTGGACAGTAGGCCTAACCAGGGCACAATTTCTCTCAGGAACACTTTGGCTACCTTCCAGCTCCATTCTTTTCTGGTTGGGAAGGCTTTGACCCAGCCAGAGTATGTACACACCGTTACTAGGAGGTATCTGAGCCCCTGCTTGGCTGGACATCTGTGAAGTCTATCTCAAGGTCTTCAAAGGGGGCAACTCCCATTCTTTGGACACCAGGTGGGAGTCGTGATGCAGATCAGGCATTATTTCTGGCACAAGTTACACACTGTCTACTCACTGCTCAGCATAGTGCTGGCAACTGGCTGATGTAGTATTGCTTTTTGAGGAGCGCCTCCAGTGCAGTTTTTCCCAGGTGGGTGAGCTGGTGGTATTTGCTGACTAGTTGCTTCCCTGTTGCAGTTGGGACAAAGATCTGTCTGGCAACATCCAGCACCTGTTGTCAAAGTGTGTCCTTCAGTTATGGCCCAATCTTTCTCCTTCTCAGTCTACCTGGGTGGAGGGGCCTCCACCAGGGATGTTAGGGCCATAGTGAGGGAAGGAGCTCTCCCTGCCTCCTTACTGGCTGCTGCTTAGGCAGCTTCATCTGCCATTCAATTCCCCTGTCCTATAGGGTTGTTTTCCTTTTGATGTTCTTTGCAATGAAGAATTGCTACCTTTATTATATATGAAGAGATTGAAGGGCCTTTTTTTTATATCTGGCAGGCCTAGGGCTGGTGCCTGTTCTGAAGCAGTTTTTATTTCTAGGAAGGTGGCTCTTGTCTCTTTTGTCCAGACAGGTGCTTTCAGTCTGGCCTCCCCAGGAGGTTGCAGAGGGACCTTGACATTGCTGAGAATCCAGGAATCCAGATTTTTGCAGAAACCAGCAGCCCCTAGGAATTCTTGCATGCCCCCCTCGCCCAGGGCTGGGGCAAGCAGTTAATGACCTTTTCCTTCTCTGGCCTTAGTGCCCTTTCTCCCTGGGTGAGGAGGAAGCCTAAGCACCGGACTTGCTGTTGGCAGATTTGTGCTCTTTTTTTAATGAGGCTCAGTATCCTGAGTCTGACAGGAGTTACAGGAGGATCTTTGTGCCTTTTGCACAATTTTCATGGGTGTCACTGGCAAAGAGGTCATCTACATACCACAGGAGGGCTCAGCATATGGCATCTCTTGGAAAGCTGGCAAGGTCTGCAGCCAATGCCTCTCCAAAGAGAGTGGGTGAGTTCTTGGACTCTTGTGGAAGCCGCTTCCATGTTAACTGCATCTGCCGCCCCGTATCCATTTAAGTCCATTCAAAGGCAAATAAGAGCTGGCTTTGCGGGGGCCAGCCAGAGGTGGAGAAAGGCATCTTTAAGTCTGGGTAAGTGACCTATTTGGCAGACTCTGGGATCTGGCTGAGGAGGGTGTATGGGTTTTGAACTACTGGGTGTAAAGAAACACTCTATTGATGGCTCACAGGTATTGAACAGGCTGGTACTCTCCACCCGGTCTTTTTTTTTTTTTGGTGTCTTTAATCTACAGTTACATGAAGAACATTATGTTCACTAGGATCCCCCCTTCACCAAGTCCCCTCCACAAACTCCAATACAGTCACTGTCCATCAGCATACTAAGATGTTGTAGAATCACTACTTGTCTTCTCTGTGTTGCACAGCCCTCCCCGTGCCATCCCCCACATTATTCATGCTAATTGTAAGGCCCCTTTTCTTTTTCCCCACCTTTATCCCTCCTTTCCCACCCAACCTCTCCAGTCTCTTTCCCTTTGGTAACTGTTAGTCCATTCTTGCGTTCTGTGATTCTGCTGCTGTTTTGTTCCTGCAGTTTTTCTTTGTTCTTATACTCCACATATGAGTGAAATCATTTGGTAATTGTCTTTCTCCACCTGGCTTATTTCACAGAGCATAATATCCTCTAGCTCCATACATGTTGTTGCAAATGGTAGGATTTGTTTTCTTCTTATGGCTGAATAATATTCCACTGTGTATATGTACCACATCTTCTTTATTCATTCATCCACTGATGGACACTTAGGTTGCTTCCATTTCTTGGATTATAAATAGTGCTGCTATAAACATAGGGATGCATCTGTCTTTTTCAAGCTGGGCTGCTGCATTCTTAGGGTAAATTCCTAGAAGTGGAATTCCTCGGTCAAATGGTATTTCTATTTTGAGCTTTTTGAGGAACCTCCCTATTGCTTTCCACAATGGTTGAACTAATTTACATTCCCACCAGCAGTGTAGGAGGGTTCCCCTTTCTCCACAACCTCACCAACATTCATTGTTGTTTGTCTTTTGGGTGGTAGCGATCCTTCTTGGTGTGAGGTGATATCTCATTGTGGTTTTAATTTGCATTTCTCTGATGACAAGTGATGTGGAGCATCTTCCCATGTGCCTGTTGGCCATCTGAATTTCTGCTTTGGAGAAGTGTCTGTTCAGCTCCTCTGCCCATTTTTTAATTGGATTATTTGCTTTTTGTTTGTTGAGGTGTGTGAGCTCTTTATATATTTTGGATGTCAACCCTTTATCAGATCTGTCATTGATGAATATATTCTCCCATACTGTAGGATACCTTTTTGTTCTATTGATGGTGTCCTTTGCTGTACAGAAGCTTTTCAGCTTGATATAGTCCCACTTGTTCATTTTTGCTTTTGTTCCCCTTGCCCAGGGAGATATGTTCATGAAGAAGTAACTCATGTTATGTACAAGAGATTTTTACCTATGTTTTTTTCTAAGAGTTTTATGGTTTTATGACTTACATTCAAATCTTTGATCCATTTCGAATTTACTTTTGTGTATGGGGTTAGACAGTGATCCAGTTTCATTCTCTTACATGTACCTGTCCAGTTTTGCCAGCACCAGCTGTTGACGAGGCTGTCATTTCCCCATTGTATTTCCATGGATCCTTTATCATATATTAATTGACCATATATGTTTGGGTTAATGTCTGGAGTCTCTATTCTGTTCCACTGGTCTGTGACTCTGTTCTTTTGCCAGTACCAAGTTGTTTCGATTACTGTGGTTTTGTAGTAGAGCTTGAAGTTGGGCAGCAAGATCCCCCCTACTTTATTCTTCCTTCTCAGGATTGCTTCAGCTATTCAGGGTCTTTGGTGGTTCCATATGAATTTTTGAACTATTTGTACCAGTTTGTTGAAGAATGCTGTTTGTAATTGGATAAGGATTGCATTGAATCTGTATATTGCTTCGTGCAGGATGACCATTTTGACAATATTAATTCTTCCAAGCCAGGAGCATTGGATGAGTTCCATTTGTTAGTGTCCTCTTTATTTTCTCTTAAGAGTGTCTTGTAGTTTTTAGGGTATAGGTATTTCACTCCCTTGGTTAGGTTTATTCCTAGGTATTTTATTCTTTTTGATGCTATTGTGAATGGAATTGTTTTCCTGATTAGTTAATTGTTAGTGTATAGGGAAGCCACAGATTTCTATATGTTAATTTTATATCCTGCAGCTTTGCTGACTTCCGATATTAGTTCTACTAGTTTTGGAGTGGAGTCTTTAGAGTTTTTTATGTACAATATCATGTCATCTGCAAATAGTGACAGTTTAACTTCTTTATGATCTGGATTCCTTGTATTTCTTTGTTTTGTCTAATTGCCATGGCTAGGATCTCCAGTACTATGCTGAATAACAGTGGGGAGAGTGGGAATCCCTGTCTTGTTCCTGATCTCAGAGGAAAAGCTTTCAGCCCCTTGCTGTTCAGTATGATGTTGGCTGTGGGTTTATCATGTATGGCCTTTATTATGTTGAGGTACTTGCCCTCTATACCCATTTTGTTGGGAGTTTTTATCATGAATGGATGTTGAATTTTGTCAAATGCTTTTTCACCATCTATGGAGATGATCATGTGGTTTTTGTCCTTCTTTTTGTTGATGTGGTGGATGATGTTGATGGATTTTCAAATGTTGTACCATCCTTGAATCCCTGGGATGATTCCCACTTGGTCATGGTGTCTGATCCTTTTGATGTGTTTTTGAATTCAGTTTGCTAATATTTTGTTGAGTATTTTTGCATGTATATTCATCATGGATATTGGTCTGTAGTTTTCTTTTTTGGTGGGGTCTTTGCCTGGCTTTGGTATTAGGGTGATGTTGGCTTCATAGAATGAGTTTGGGAGTATCCCCTCCTCTTCTACTTTTTTGAAAACTTTAAGGAGAATGGATATTATGTCTTCTCTGTACGTCTGATAAAATTCTGCAGTGAATCCATTGGGCCCAGGGGTTTTGTTCTTGGGTAGTTTTTTGATTACTGCTTCAATTTCATTGTTGGTAATTGGTCTGTTTAAATTTTATGTTTCTTCCTTGGTCAGTCTTGTGCTGGGAGCCATGCTACTCAAGTTGTGTAGCAAAGCTCAGGCTGGAGGAAGACCTCCACAGAGCAGGGGCCTTTGCAGCTGGCTCCCCCTATTACCCACCTTGCTTTGGTTTTACTTCATTATACTATTGGCTTTGCTTTTTGCTTGCATTTTTGCCAAAGACTAAGCTAAACTTTGGAAACTAAGCATGGAAAGGAGGAGAACATAAACTTCCCAGAAACTTTTCAGGACAGTGCTCCTGAAGAATAGAACATGCAGAGGCCAGATGGCGATCTTGGCATGGATACCAAAACCTGCAGGTAGTTAGTCAAACATTGACTACTCCATCTCCACCTAAGTGGGAATGCCCCCCTTGTTTGCAATGCTAGTGAAATTAGTGATGAAGAGTTTTATAGGAAAATTAGAGAAATAGAGTTATGAGAAATTACTGAATAGAATAACCCTGTCTGACACTTAATCCATCTTCTCATGTTTTCTTCAATGTGCTACTTCTATAGCTTTTCTTCTTCCTTCCTAATTACAGCCATTTACTAGAATTCATGCCTTATCTGTGAAATTACCAAATGTCATAATTTTTCAAGAAGTAAAGATACCTCAAGACCAGTGCTGGGCCTGGATGCCACAGGGTATAAATCTGCAAAGAAGTAAAAAGCTAACATTTTCAAAGAATATTGCTTCTCTCTCACTTACCTGCTTTACATCTCCCTGTATGGCCCCGGAAGATGGCTGGTTAGCCAGAGACAGGTAAGATTCCTCAAGGAAGGAACAACCTAAGACAGGCACAGTCGCAGGGGTCATCAGGTGAGAAAATGGGGGCCAACAGATATGAGGTTTAGAACCTCACCCCCCAAGTGTTGAGAGAAATCTTCTGCACCTGTGGATGTTTTGTTGCCTTTGTCCAGCTTGGATTAATACCTAGTCTATAGGCACAGACCTGATCATCTACACATGCTCTCTTACAGCACTAAATCATGCTTTCTATCTTTATCTTGCATCTACCTATGATAGAATAAATATTATGAGGAGATAAAATGTACCCATAGCATTAGAAATGTAGATGATGATACCTGCCTAGTTAACTGTAGTAGTGAGTGACCTGTATTTCACCCTGAGCTGATAGACTTCATAGTCACTGCTACATGCTGCACGTTTCTGTGGTCACATGCATTACTTAGAAACCACTTTGCATAGAAACAAGAAACACAATAGAGTACATGTTGCTAGGAAAAGTTTCGGTCAAGGAACAGAAAAAGATCACCTGTCTAACACTTGACCAACCATGAATAGATTAGAAAGAAAAAGAAAGTAAAAAGCTTGCCTATACCTATTAATCAACAGAACAATAAAAAATAATCACATCATTGTGCAAAATGGTATAAATAAAGCTGTCGTCAGCACTTTGTCGAGAGACCACCTCCATCTGACTCTGTGTCCAGTCTCTCTGTGCGCCAACTCCGTCTCATCCTTTTGGGCCTCACACCCACCCCGGCTGGAGCTGGACTCCTGCAGTCTTGGAAGGTTATATTTTTCTAGAAAGTTGTCCATTTCTTTTAGGTTTTTCAGCTTGTTATCATGTAGGTTTTCGTAGTATTCTCTAGTAATTCTTTGTATTTCTGTGGGGTCCGTCGTGATTTTTCCTTTCTTGTTTCTGATTCTGTTGATTCTCTTTTTCTCTTAATAAGTCTGACTAGACGCTTATCTATTTTGTTTATTTTCTCAAAGAACCAGCTCTTGGTTTCATTGGTTTTATCTATTCCTTTATTCTTCTCAATTTTATTTATTTCTTCTCTGATCTTTGTTATGTCCCTTCTTCTGCTGACTTTAGGCCTCATTTGTTCTTCTTTTTCTGGTTTCGATAATTTTGACTTTAGACTATTCATTTGGGGTTGTTCTTCCTTCTTTAAATATGCCTGTATTGCTATATACTTTCCTCTTAAAACTGCTTTCGCTGTGTCCCACAGAAGTTGAGACTTTGTGTTGTTGGTGTCATTAATTTCCATATATTGTTTGATCTCTATTTTAATTTGGTCGTTGATCCATTGATTACTTAGGGGCATGTTGTTAAGCCTCCATGTGTTTATGAGCCTTTTTGCTTTCTTTGTACAATTTATTTCTAGTTTTACACCTTTGTGGTCTGAAAAGTTGGTTGGTAGAATTTCAGTCGTTTTGAATTTACTGAGGCTCTTTTTGTGGCCTAGTATGTGGTCTATTCTGGAGAATGTTTCATGTGCACTTGAGAAGAATGTGTATCCTGTTGCTTTTGGATGTAGAGTTCTATAGATGTCTATTAGGTCCATCTGTTCTAGTGTGTTGTTCAGTGTCTCTCTGTCCTTATTTATTTTCTGTCTGGTGGATCTATCCTTTGGGATGAGTGGTGTGTTGAAGTATCCTAAAATGAATGCATTGCATTCTATTTCCTCCTTTATTTCTGTTAGTATTTGTTTCACATATGCTTCTGCTCCTTTATTGGGTGCATATATATTTATAATGGTTATATCCTCTTGTTGGACTTACCCCTTTATCATTATGTAATGTTCTTCTTTATCTCTTGTTACTTTCTTTGTTTTGAAGTCTATTTTGTCTGATACTAGTACTGCCACACCTGCTTTTTTCTCCCTGTTGTTTGCATGATATATCTTTTTCCATCCCTTGACTTTTAGTCTGTGCATGTCTTTGGGTTTGAGGTAAGTGTCTTGTAAGCAGCATATAACTGGGTCTTGGTTTTTTATCCATTCTATTACTCTGTTTCTTTTGATTGGTGCATTCAGTCCATTTACATTTAGGGTGATCACTGAAAGATATGTACTTACTGCTATTGCAGGCTTTAGATTTGTGATTACCAAGGGTTCAAGGTTAGCTTCTTTACTATCTTACTGTCCAACTTAACTCACTTATTGAGCTTTTATAAACACTGTCTGATGATTCTTTATTTCTCTTCCTTCTTATTCCTCCTTCTCCATTCTTTTTATGTTGGATGTTTTATTCTGTGCTCTTTTGTGTTTCCATTGACTGCTTTTGTGGGTAGTTGATTTTATTTTTTGCCCTTAGTTAGTATTTGGTTGGTGTGCTTTCTTTGCTATGATTTTATTTTCTCTGGTGACATCTATTTAGCCTTAGGAGTGCTCCCATTTAGAGCAGTCTCTCTAAAATATCCTGTAGATGTGGTTTGTGGGAGGCAAATTCCCTCAACTTTTGCTTGTCTGGGAATTGTTTAATCCCTCGTTCATATTTAAATGATAATCGTGCTGGATATAGTATTCTTGTTTCAAGGCCCTTCTGTTTCATTGCATTAAATATATTTTGCCATTCTCTTCTGGCCTGTAAGGTTTCTGTTGAGAAGTCTGATGAAAGCCTGATGGGTTCTCCTTTGTAGGTGACCTTTTTCCTCTCTCTAGCTGCCTTTAAAACTCTGTCCTTGTCCTTGATCTTTGCCACTTTAATTATTATGTGTCTTGGTGTTGTCCTCCTTGGGTCCCTTCTGTTGGGAGTTCTTTGTGCTTCCATGGTCTGAGCAACTATTTCCTCCCCCAGTTTGGGGCAGTTTTCAGCAATTATTTCTTCAAAGACACTTTCTCTCCCCTTTTCTCCCTCTTATTCTTCTGGTACCCCTCTAATGCGGATGTTGTTCTGTTTGGATTGGTCACACAGTTCTCTTAATATTCTTTCATTTCTGGAGATCCTTTTATCTCTCTCTGCATCAGTTTCTCTGCATGCCTGTCCATTCTGCTTTTAAGTCCTTCCAGAGATTGTTTTATTTCTGTAGTCTCCCTCCCTACTTTGTCTGTTAGCTCTTGCATTTTTCTCTGCAGCTCCATCAGCATGGTTATGACCTTTATTTTGAATTCTTTTTCAGGAAGATTGGCTAGGTCTATCTCCCCAAGCTCCTTCTCAGGAGTTGTCTCTTTTAGTCTGGTCTCAGTCAAATTCTTCTGCCTTTTCACATCAATAGATGTAGTTGTGGGGAGTTGGGGCATGTCAGTTGGGAGAACGTCCCTTCTCGGTAGTTTGTGGCATTCCTCTCCTGTGAGAATGTTGACCCCTAGTGGCTTGTGCTGGGCAGCTGTGCACAGACGGGGTCTCTGATTCCTGCCCTGTCTGCTGTGGAGGGAGATCTGCATGGCTGCTGTGGGTGTGGCCCACCTCAGGCTGCTGCTCCACTATGGCATGGCTACACCAGAAGGGGAATGGGCAGGAGGCTGTTTATTGCCATGAGGGCCCTCCAAGCTGTGCTCCCGCCCAGGGGGTTAGGGCACCCAGGGATCCCCAGGATTCCCAGCTGCTGGGCTTTGTGCACCGGGATGCTTCTGTCCAGCTGTGAGGCACCTGTCCCTTTAAGACTTTCAAAAAACACTCACTTTCCTTTTGTCCTAAGGGTGCCAGCTGTGTGGACCCACTCATAGGTTTTACTGTCCTGTTTCCCTAGTACCCAGCACACCACACACTGTGTGTCTGTACTCCCGGTGCAGATGGCTAGGGCTGGCTATTTAGCAGTCCTGGGCTTCCTCTCCTCCCTGCTTCAACTCTTCTCCTCCCACTGAGGAGCTGGGGTGAGGGGTATGCTTAGGTCCCGCCGGGCCACCGCTTGTATCTTACCCCCTTTGTGAAGTGCTGGGTTCTCACAGATATAGATGTGTTCTGGCTGTTGTACTGTATCATCTGGTCTCTCTTTTAGGAATAGTTGTATTTGTTGTATTTTCAAAAATATATATGGTTTTGGGAGGAGATTTCCACTGCTCTACTCATGCCTGCCATCTTGGCTTCTGCATCCTCCTGGCCTTTTTAACTGGTAGAAGCAGGGTGTTCCAGGGTGACTGACACTCGGTTAGAATGCCTGCCTCTCTGAGTCTGATCAGGTGTTCCTGGATGCCTGCTCTCACCTCTTGTGAGAGGGGTACTGCTGCTGTGTTTGTGGCTCTGAGAATAGTTGCAGTCTTTTTCACCAAAGGGGGCTACAGAGAGAGTGACCACAGAGTGTTCTGCCCCCGTGTCAACTATAGATGTCATGTTTTGGCCCCCACCTTCGATTTGACTGTGGGCTCATGGGGGCTGAGTGTGAGAGAGCCTGGTCTTTGTCAGGCTGAGTTTGCTCCTGCCAGGCCAGTGAGCCTTTCCCCATGGGGCTCCTCCCAGCAGTGACTGGGCCTTGGGACTTTGCCTCATTTGGGGCATTCATTCTTCCAATGTCCCCATTTTTTTACAGTAAGCACCTTCGTCCCTGGCTAGGGGTGTCCTGGGCTTCCCCCTTGTAAGTGGCTGGCTTCTCTCTGCCTTCTGCCGATCTCTCTCTTTCAGGGCAGTTGCCAGGAGACTTGCCTTTTTCTTTATTTTTCTTTCAGCCTCTCTGTCAGCCTGACCTTCTCTGTTTAGATATATTCTGTTGGCAATTTCAGTCATCCCAGTGGAGCCTTCAAGCTTTTGGAGCTTTCATCTGATGTCCTGGGTAGCTTGGGCTATGAATGTGATGTTTACTATCTGCTGGCTCCCTGGTGACTCAGGGTCAAAAGGGGTGTAGATGCGATGTTTCACACAGTCTCTCATAGTAGTTTCCAGGAGACTCTTCTGGTTGTTGAGTGACTGAAGAAACTTTAGTCATGTTCATAGGCTTGTTGGACCCACCTTTGATCCCCTGGAGGAGGGCGTCCTGCTATTGGTGGATCTGGTGCTGTCCCTCAAGTGTGGTGAAGTCCCTCTTGGGGTGCTCCTCAGGGACAGCAATTTCAGCCTATGCACCCCAACCAAAGACCCTGGCTGCCTCCTCTCTTCCATTGTGAACAGGGTGCAGAGAAGTTGTTGACAGTTTTTAGGTTGGCTGATGGATTTGGAAGAGGTATTATATAAGATCAACCAGGGCTTGTGGCTTTTATGATGGGGTGTCAGTTGTGGATAGTAAAACATGGACTGGCTGGACTGGATGGTCTCATACTTATTATGTTTTTCAGGCTTCTGCATCTCTTGCACTGGCATCTGAAGGGCACCTCCTCCTGGCTGAGGGTGCAGTCTGGCTGCTGGTCTGGTGGGGAGTGTGTTCACTGGTTCTGGAGTTGGCGGGGAGGCTGACTGTGGTGGGGTATCAGGGACCAGGGGGCTTTGTGCTGATGGCCTTGGAGGCACATAAGGTGGGGGAAATATTAGCTCTTCCTCTGGGTCACTAGTAAAAATTTTCAGAGGCTCAGGCTTCTGTTGGTTCTTTGCAGGTTTCTTTGTTGAGACAACTAAGACCCTACCCTGTCCTTGCCTGTTGCAAGTGAGTCACACCCAAGGGGGAAGAGTCTGGGCAACTTCTAACCAGGAGTTAATGTATGAGAACTAATTAGAATGATCTGGATCTCTAGGGATGACCCGCCAGGCTCACCGAATTGTTGGGACACCTAGGGTTCCTTCTGGAGGCCACCCTACACTAAAGGTGGGCAATACAGTTTCACACAGGGTTTTCAACCTGCCAGGAGTTAATTTTACTGTTGTTTTCTGAAAATCCCTTTCTGAAATTCTTGATCATAGTGTCAAGGACTGTGGGTTTACTATGCCCTGACCCCATGACATGTCTGTGGATGGTGCCATGACAACAGACAAGGGAGGGGTGCCTCCTCTAGAGAGGAGACCAGTCAGATGCCTGTCCGTTCACACTCCTCGTGGAGACTTTGGCCAGCCTTGGCTAAGGTGCACCTGTATAAGTCCCAGGCCACGTCAGGAGAAGCGGAATCACCGATATGCCATGATGGCTGACCATGAAAGGGGATGAGGGCCCACTCAGATTCCATAGTGTAGGCTTTGGAATCACAGATTCAGTGCAGATTGAATGACTTCAGCCACCCTGCACACTCACTCACACACACACACCCCCAGGCAGACCTGAGTTTAAACATTCCCCCCCTGGGAATGTCTACCTGTGAGACTTCTAAGAAGTCTCTGGGAGGTGATCAGGCCACCTCAACAGGTGGGATTGGCTGAGTCAGATGCCCCAGGGCCTTACCAGATTCGATGTCGGAACCAGGTCCTCACCTGCCAAGCCTCCTTGAGTCCGGCGGGAACAGTAGAGCGGGGCTGGCCCAGGGTGACAAGGTGGGAGACTGCTGAAAGGTCAGGCAGGGCTCACCTTCTCCATTGCAATCTCCTGTTCCATCACCGCCCCACCGTTGCCCCAAACTGGTGGCAACAAAGGGCCAGCGTGGTTGGGTTTCCCTGTCAGGGAACCAAATGTTACGGAAAATACTGAAAAAACCCTGGACTGGACTGGATCACTGATGGAAAAACCAAGTGGCACTTGGAGGTCTTGGAGTGTTGAGGCTTTATTTCACACCGGCGGGCTCAGAGGTGAGTAATCTCCCAAAACGTCTGAGCCCCGAACAAAGGCAAAGGGAGCAATCTATATCTTTCTGCTTCCTTATCTGTAACATTCCTACATGCACAGCAAGTGAGCAGGCAAGGGGGTGGGAGTTTAGGGAGTGAACCATGGGAACCGTCCTTGGCAGAGCGGGAAACCAAGGGAGTGTTGTTTTGTGTGTGTGTTGAGGAGGGGGGTGAGGCAGAGGGGAGCCACCTCTAAATTACTGTCCTTATAGTATTGTTTGTGTTGAAGAGAGGGGTGCAAGACAGAGTGGAGTCACCTGCTGGGTTGCTGTCCATGTAAATCTTCCCTATCAGGCTAAAATCAAGGTCCAGGCAGAGCTGCATTCCTTTCTGGAGTCTCTAGGGGAGGATCTATTTCCTTGCTGATTCCAGCTTCTAGAGGCTGCCCGCACTCCTTAGTTTATGGTCACTTCCTCTTCTTCAAAGCCAACAAATGTTACATCTCTCTGACCAATCTTCTGTATTAACACCTCCCTCCCTGAACACAGTCAGGAAACATTCTTCAATTTTAAGGACCCATGTAAGCTAGATTAGGCCCATATGGATATCACAACACAACAAGAACAGAACAATCTGATTAAAAAATGGGCAGGGGACTTGAATAGAGATTCTTCTAAAGAAACAACACAAATGGACAAGTTCATGAAAAGATGCTCACACCACTCACCATCAGGGAAATGCAGATCAAAACCACAGTGGGATATCACCTCACAGCTGTTAGAATAACTATTGTCAAAATGACAAGAGATCAAGTACTAGCAAGGATGTAGAGGAGAGGAAACCCTCATGCACTACTGGTGGTAATGTAAATTGGTATATCCAGTATAGAAAATAGTATAGAGGATTCTTAAAAAATAAACAATAAAACTGCCATCTGACCCAACAGTCCCACTTTTGTGTATATATCCAAATGAAATGAAATCATGGATAGAGAAAATGTGGTGTATATATATGTATATATATTCACAAAGGAATATCTTTTAGTCATAAAAAATAAGGAAATCTTGCCACTTGCAACAATATGGATAGACCTTGGGGACATTATGCCAAGTGAAATAAGCCAGACTGAGAAAGACTAATATTGTATGATCTCACTTATATGTGGAATTTAATCTTTGGACTTTTCATGCATTTGAGAGGAGTGAATGGTGGACAGTCACCTTAGGGGAAGTGCTTCAAGTCCAGTGTAACCTAGGGCCCCCTCTTTTGTTTGGGGTGGGGGTGGGGGCATGTTTGCTTTGTTCCTTGATGTGTAAAAACTATAGACAAGAGAAAATTTGACCAGCTAAGAAGTCCTATAGCTACTAAAGCAAACTCAGACATAATTACATAATTCATGATATAAAAATGTTTTCTGCAACAAGACATTATTAATAAAGTCAATAGAATCTGATACATTAAATATTTTAATAAAGACAGATCAAGGTTAATAATCCATGATGTAGCAATCTCTTAAAAATTGAAAATAAAATAACAAGACAGTAAAATAAATTTTGTAGAAATGGCCAGTAAACACAAAAGGTCAAAATTCCTACTGAAAATAATATTAGTGAGACTGGCAAAAATAATGAAGAGCATAAAGGAAAGAAACTTACTCAACAAAGAGGGTGATTTACAATGGGAGAGATTCAGGGACTCAAACTAGTTAGACAACCTTATATTTGGAACAGGGTGGGTGGAGAGGGGACCAAGCATCTGAACTAGAGACCCCACCTCACCAAGTGAACCTCTCAGCTGAACCTCTCTGCCTTACATAGACACCTCCAGCCTGAACCTGAAGAGCTTTAGCTCTCAGTTCACCTACTGCCTACCCTTCCTTTATGACACCTAAGACCCCTGTCATCCTGGAGCATCTTTTCCTTACCACTTCTTGGGTCCTGATTTTGCATCTTGAGTGGGCTTTGAGGCCCTGAATACTGGGGGACATTGGAGATCACAGAAAGGAGGGGAGTGACATGAGTTTGTGAGAAGGCAGTCAGAGCTTTATTACCACATGGAAAAAGGAGGACAGGAGATGAATATCCAGGCTGAACACTTGGGTTGTGTGGGTGAAATTTCAATATTTCCAGAATTTCTCACCTGGCTTTACTGCATCTCTGTACAATAGGTGTTTCCAAGGGGTGGAGAAAAGTAGTCCATCTCCATATCGGTAGGTAATTCCTAGGGTGAGCCAGGGCTTATCTGGACCAGAGAAGTTGGGTGGGGCTGTTCTTCTGCAGAAAGGTGGCAAGAGACATGGGAGAGCAGAAGTGCACTGCTTGTAAGAAATAAAAGGGTTTCTTCCACTTTATTCCTCCCTTTGGCTGATTTCAGTTTCAAAGATATTTTGCCTGGAATTTCTGACCCCCTCCATCTCTGGAGTTACAGGTTGCCTGATTAGACACACAGCTCTTCCCAGGAATCGCTCTGAGACTTTTTGGCCCCTGGAACCATTGTTGGGTGAGAGAAGTGGCAACAGGGAGGCATCAGGTTGCAGCAGGTCTTGATCACTGGGTTCCCCAGTAGCTCCTCCAGGGCCCCCAGGTCAGCAGCAGCCCCCAGAGCCCTGGCCGCAGTCAGCTCCACATGGCTCACAATCACAGCAGCCCAGGCTCTGGGGGTGGTGATGGTGGGAGCAGGGGTCTGTAGCCCCCACCTCCCCCAGAGCTGCAGCAGTCCCCGAACCAGTGCCACAGCAGGAAGAGACTGGAGGGCACTCTGGGGTCACCTGGGAGGTGGCTGTTCCTGCTGCTGGTTCTGCTGGCAGGACATCTCAGCAGGACTTTGGTCAACCTAAAAGACAATGAAACTCTACACACTCAAAGTCAAAAGTCATGATTATACTTCTTTTGAAATCAATGTATATGTGAAGGAGAAACAATGTTTAGATCAGTTACAACCATAACGTGAAAGAAACAACTGTGCCTTTCCTCCAGCTAAAGGTGCATGAATTAACAAATCAGAAGATGAGCTTTGTACCCTTCTTTTCAGAGGAAAAATGGGCACGCTCCGCCCTCACAAGACTACTTAAAGTATTCACAGCCCCTGACATGCCCATCCTCGCAGCACAACCATAGGCCCCCAACCAGATGTGCAGGACACACTAGGGGTGCTCCAGAAAGTATGCAATAAGCAGCACTCAAGAAAAAAAGGCCTGGTTTGAAGCACTTGCCAAGTTTTATGGTGTAAGTATTTCCAGTGTGGCTGTTCTCAAGCTGCCGACCCAAAGACATGGAGCACAGCTGGGAAAGACGGGCGCGGTTAATGCCCCCGGCCGCTCTGAGCCGCTCCAGTAAAGCCCAGACACAGCGCCAGAGATGCAGGGCAGAGTAGTTCCTCTTCCTGCTCAGGTGGCACGTGGCAAACACAGCTCTTTCCTCAGCCTGCACCTCCCCACACTCCTCTGTTCTGGCCTTCTGCTCCCAGCCTCCCCTGGGCTCCTTCACTTCCTCCTCCCTTGTCCTGCTCAGAGCCCCCTTGGGCTCCATTTCTCACTTGCCGTGATCATGGGTGGGGCCACAGTCTCGTCCGTGGGAAGTCAGAGCAGAGGGAGATGCTGGAGCTGGGATGTCTTTTGTAGGCCCAGGCTGGTTCTGGGAGGGGTGGGAGGTGGCTCTTCCACAACCAAGAACATGCTGGGTCATTCCTGACATTCCCCTGCCTCCTGCTTCTCAGGAGGTCTTAGGAGCTCTCAGGAACCCTCGAGGGCTGCAGCTTCAGGGGCTTTGCCTGAGATGCAGCACGGACAGCAGTGGTGGGGGCGCCTCCATGGCCACAAGAGTGCAGACACATGTCCCTTCATGTGAGCACCACTTCTCCCCAATCATCATCTCTAGGGGCAGCCCTCCCAAAGGTCACAGCCATTATGACATTTCAGGTTCAGAGGTCCTGCTGACTGCTTCCAGATGTAACTCCAGGGGGAGGTTCCAGTGAGGCTGGAAGCCTGGAGAGGTGACTGGGACTCACAGGGACCAGCCGGGAGTCAGGACTCATCTCTGCAGTTCCTCCCTGCCCCTCAATTTGGTCCTCTGAGTCTCGGCCTCTTCTCAGATTCACCTTGAAAAGCTGATTCAGTGGATTAGATTGGAGTCTATTCTGCAGTCTGGGCTAGGGAGGGTGACTGAAAATGAACTCTCGCCCTAAAATCTGAGCACATCCTATAGTCAGAGGCATTGAACTGCGGTTTACTCAGAGGAACTGCAGGTTGACTACGGCAATTAAACCTGCCATTCACCAAATGGGCAATCGTGAAAAACTGCTTGAACCTTATGTTATATGTAAAATGGGCAGGATAGTGTCTCTCACTGAGTTGTTTTGAATATTAGGTGAAAAGTGGGAAAGGGCTTAGCACATGTGGTTAAAATTGTAATATTCCCAGATATCTCACCTGGTTTTACTGCATCTGCATTGCAACAGGCACTCCTCAGGGGTGGAGAGCAGTTCATCTCTGTATCAATGGATAATTGCCTGGGCAACTGAGGGCTTATCTGAAACTGAGATGTTAGGGAGAGGTCTTGCTTGCTTCTGCTGGAAAAGGAGAGAGAGATGGCCCTGGACTGCAGTTTGTAAGCAGAAAACAGGTTTTAAACTTTATTTCTCCCTTTGACTGATTTTTGTTTTAGAGGTATTTTGCCCTAGGATTTCCTCTCCCTAGAGTTACATCTGGAGGCAGTCAGCAGGACCTCTGAACCTGAAATCTGTCATAATGGCTGTGACCTTTGGAAGGGCTGCCCCTAGAGATGATGATGGGGGAGAAGTGGTGCTCACATGAAGGGACATGTGTCTGCACTCTTGTGGCCAAGGAGGTGCCCCCACCACTGCTGGCCGTGCTGACCCCAGCCCATGGCCTGAGCCACAGGCTTTGCTGCTGCCCTGCTTCCTTGCTGCTGGCTGGAGCCCTGCAGGCCAGGGAGGCCAAAGAGAGACCCTGAGCCCACAGAGAGGGTTGCCTCGTGTGCTCTCAGCCAGACTTACACCGAGTCCCACAACAGCATGGGACAATAGTGAGGGGGTCCATACCCCTTCTTAGGTGGCAGATAGACAGTACTGGTAAATAAATGTCACAATACAATGGCCTGGGGCTGATTTCAGAAACATCACTTGAAGTTCACCCTACCTGAAAAGTCACTAAGTGGCCAGCTGGTCTGAATTTGTAGTTTCTCGATTTGTCCATCTGAAGGTCTTCCTATGAGTTTGAACTTAATATATCCTGGAAAACTCTTCCCCACAAAATGCTGGAACTTTATTTTAGCCATACTGATGGAAAACTTACCCCTCTTTCCTGTATTCCTCTCAGATCTGTTTGTTCATCTTGTAGAGTCACTAATCCATATTTCCTTACACCATGTATGTAGCCCTTTCCATCCTCTTTTTGCTGGGCAACACCGTCTGGGAAGGTCTCTCCCTGCACACCAAGTGAAACCTCGACCCAGATGGGGAGTGAAGGGGCTCTTGACTGTGATACGGAAAGGACTTTCCGTCAGGTCGGACAAGTGCCAGCAAGGAAGGGATTCACTGAAGCAAGAGTAGAAGTGAATGTCAGCAGCCATGCAGGCCGCAGAGAGCAAGGAAGAACAGAGGAGAAAAGGAAAGTTTATTGAACTCCTGCTCAGTATAGGGCAGATCTCTTGCTCCCTCCAAAAGCCAGGGTGTGAGTAAAATTGCAGTATTTCCAGAATCTCTTGCCTGGCTTTAGTGCAGGGGTGGAGAGAAGTAGCCATCTCCATATCAATAGGTAATTACAAGGGCCAGAGAAGGCATTAGCACACCGCCTAAGAGATGTCCTGGCACCACCCCTCACCAGCTTTGCCTCAGCCAGGACCTGTGATTGTCCTGGACTGGTTACCAGGGTGACTCTACCTGTGGGAGCTGAGGAAATGGGTTCTAAAGAGCACCACCACGAGCGTGGAGCACTCAGGGAGAAGAAGGGAGGGGAAAGAGACTATCAGACGTGCTCTGGGCACAGCATAGCATGAGCCAGCTGGGGGCAAAGGACTTGGGGGAGGGCCAAGGTCCACAGACACAGTGTATTACCCAGAGAGCATTGGTGGGCCCTGTCCTCACTGTAATTCACCAATTCGGACACACTCGTTTTACATTTTAACAGCTCTGAAATCAGGATGCACCATAAGCTTGGCGGCATGTCATAATGGAACTGGCAGCTTTTTCCGTCTTCATAGTGCACAAACTAGTGCGACACATATATGACAGGATGGGTGTGTAGGCAGGAAATGTGAATGAAATGCTGACAGGCTAAAACTGGCATTGACTCAGCATGCATTCCATGAGCAGGAATACTAATCCTAAAACTCTGAACGTGGAGTAAGTTTCCTCATGGATACCAATGTTACGTATAAATTACTTATCAGCACATGGCACATAGCTTAATCGGCAGAATGATCCCTAGCCTGCGTTTACTTCACCGGACTTACCAACTCACTCTCAGGCTGCTATGCCTTGTCAAACATCCCCAGCAACACCTGTGCCTTCACAATACTCCTCACAGGCCACCCAGGGCCCAGCCCACCCACGTTCTCCCCCATCACTTGCTGTGAGAGCTAAGGCCTGAGCCAGCGCAAGTCCCAGAGACCCCCTCCTGGGTGGCAGTCCACAGTCCGGGCTGTGGCTGCTCCCAACCATAGCTCTGAGGGCCACGGTGTGCACCAAGGGACCCCAGCCTCGGGACTGCTTCTGCCTTCCTGACCGCAGCCTTGTTGGGAGAGGGGTCCCTTGTTGGGTGAAGTGCCTGTGTCCCCCAGATGGTCTCCAAAGGCCTGTCCAGAAATCGGTCTTCACCCCAGGTGACATAAAACTCATTTCATGTTCCCAGGGTGTTCCGGTCACTGTCAGTCTCTCTTCTTTCTCTTGGTTCTTATTTCAAATGACCTCTGCATGGTATTTTAGTCCCCAGTGCATATGCCCCACTCCTCCATGTCTGCTCCAAGGCACAGGTCGAGTGGGACAAGGGCCTCCTCCACATTTCCTGACTCTTTAAGATGAGACTTTGGACACCAACCTCCTCCTCAGGGTTTCAGAGCAATGGGGTGCCAGGGTCCATCCATCCGAGGGCTCCCCAATGTCTTCCACACCCGTCTTCCCAGCCTCAAGGTAGACTGAGGTCAGCATTCACACTTGGCTGGAAACGCTGAGTGGTTCTCACAGTGTTCACCATCCACTGGTATTTTTGGCTTTTCTTCACCATCCACCTGTAGTTTTGTTATGGGTTTCAGATCGGGCATGCCAGAGCAGGAGGCAGGAAACAGGTCCTCACAGAAAAGCAGATTATAAAAAGGGAGCCTTTATTTTAGCCAGCTGGCGACAGCCAAGGAGCAAGCTCTCCAAGTGCAGCCAGAGCCCCTGTTAGAACATCCTTTTAAGCATTTTTACCACATCCGGCTTAGTTTTTGCAACTTTTCTGCCTTCGCCTAAATTCAGCAAGCTATATTCCTTGTTTAATGCTTGAGGGGCTTAAGCATCCTGTTTTGCCCACCTGCTGCAGGAAACGTGTGATACTGCTGGTCTCTAACAAAGCGATGTACAGAAGCAAAAATAGCCTGGCGTCAGTTGAACATCCTGTTTCTCGTGGGATTTATATATTTTCCTTTAGTTTCTCAGAAGTTTGTACATGACTAGGGTCTGAGGCTAACTTTACAGAGAGCTTTGTGTCCTTTTTTTTATGTCTGAAACTGCTTCAGCCCCTCACAGTTTCACTCTGTTCCCTGAGAGAGCAACATCATCTAGCACTTGGGAGATTTCACAGCATCCTCCCCTGTTGGGCCTCCGGAAGGCTACTAAAACAAGAACAGGCAGATGATATAGATTGGACATAGATGTCGAGGGGGTTACACATACATATACCTAACATATATATTATATGCATTTACCTCACAGGTGACAGAAAATAGTAATATAATAACTAATGACAATTGGTCACTTGTTTTGTTTATATATTATTTTAAGTGCTTTACACATGTTATCCCAGTAATCCTCGTAACAATCCTGTGCTGTGGGTGCTATTCATAGCCCCACAACACCAATGAGAAAACAGGCTCCTACGGGGAAGCAGATTCTCCAAGTTCACACAGCTGGGAATGAACTTCAGACAACTGGATCCCCAGAATGAAACTACAACAACTCATTTTCAATCATTTCGATATAATACCAATAGGCTTCTCAATCTGCAATGATAAACTGACACTCAGAGTAGATACACTAATATCCCCAAAACCCATCTGTAATAATACTACGAGGAAACTGAAAGCCACTAAGCACTGTGGATGTGACCGTCACAGCAAGTCCCAGAATGTCAGTCTGCCTGTATGGCCTGGATTGTCAATTCTTTTGTTTGGTGGGGTTTCCAGATCCCTGGTAATCACACTTTCTAAGTCCCTCCCTCATATGAAGTCTGACAACTTAACTGTCTGCTTCAGCCCTGCTTTATGCAACATCTGTGCACTCGCTTCTCATTTAAGACAAGATGGAGCTGATCGTTTATCATAACCAGACAGCGCTCTCCATAGGCTATTATGGAATTAAACTATCTCAATTAGATGCTGTCACTATGGTCAATGGTCAATGACCTATGGCCATTCATATCAGTATTGGTATCTTCTTAATCACTGGGTACAAGAAGATGGTTTTGCTGAACAGGTCAGCATTAAGGAAACATTTGCCAACCACCACATATCTGTACCTTGGAATGCCCTTGACCAAGGCACTCTTCCCCAAAGACTCTGTGCTGAGCAAATCGAATGAAGATCCAGATAGGGACTACACTAGTTGGGGTGAGGATTTAATAATATGGGTAACTGGTGAACCACTGTGTTGTATACTTGAAACTAATATAAGCTTGCATATCAACTATACTTCAGTAAAAAATAAAACCCCAAAAAAAAAATGATCCAGCACATCTCATGTGAGTAAAAGACAGAAGGATACACTAGGCTGAAGTAAAGAGCAAAGCTTCTCCAAGGGGAAGAATTCAAGGATTTTCTTAGACTGTCCCCACTTGTAAGGTAAAGAATAGAGTTCATTAACTCACAGCCACACACACTCAGCAAGCATTTATTTACTGTCTAGGTGATCTACTCTGCAGACACAACATAATGTAAATGAAATACAATCTCCACCTATATTGACAGAATTCCAGTGGGGAGACAGAAATCTGACAAGTAAGAGTAAATATGCAATTACTGATTATAGGCATTTGGGTGGGTAGGGGCATTCTGCTGGGTCTTCAGATGGTGCTGGGAACTCCCATGGATACTGAACCCTATTCCTCAAGGCTTTCCCTGGGTGACAGTTCCGTATCCAGCAAGGACTGAGATTGCTGCACAGCTAATTCCACCTCCTCCATGGGGGGATGTATAAGCTTGAGAAGCTGGGTCTGGGAGCACTCCCTCTCTGAGGTTGGAGAGAGGGATGACAATGAAGGGCCACACAAGCATCCTCTCCTGATCACTGCACTCCTGAAATGGGCTTCTATTTCAGTGTGTGGATGTCAAGAGGGCCTAATCCAATTAACCTCCTCCGTGCATCAAGAAGGGCCTGAGAATCAGGACTGGTGGCTCTGTTTCCTTCATCTGAGCTTCAGGACCAGGGCATTCCTCTACACAAATCCTCTTTTAAGTAACAATCAACTCAACATCAAAGGTTGGCCACAAACTTATCAATCAACATCATATTTTATTGAAAGGGCCCTTATAAAATGTCTAAATTCATGTCTTTTTTACATAGAAGGACACTTTCTGTCATAGTCACTTAAAAGGTGTTTATTTAAAGGGACAGTTTGAACACATTTTTTTAGTAAGATTCTCCCTAATCAGTGTACTCAGAATAAATTTATTTCAGTAATATGTCCACATTTTAGGTTTGTTAAAGTATCCACTTCCTTTTAAAAGTTAATTCCTGTTTGGTAGGTTGATTATTCTTCTATTCAGCCAAAGTTCAGAACCCCGCCATCTATTGAGACATCTATGTCAAGAGGACAAGGTAGGGAAAGTAGAAACATGAATGAAAAAAATCACAAGACCAAGGGCATTTTAAAGATATTTATTGTAGCAAAGTAGCTCATTCAGAGCAATCACATCCAAGTATCAGGATGCAAGTCTTGAGCCCAGTCCCAAAGTTGTGCCAATGGCTATTCCCAAGGCATAGCTCCAGCATGCTCATGTCCTGCAGTTGACACTCAGCAGGATGAAAAAGGGCTGGGAGACAAGAAGCACAAGACATGCTGGTTCTTGTTGGCCTTTTGGTCCCTCAACTGATGCTCAGAGCCCAGGTGGAAAGCAGCCAAAAGTGGGGATAACAGCTGGAGCTCTGATGCCTTGGACTCCTGAGGCCACAAGGCCCTGGGGCTAGGGCCTCACCAGGAAGAAACTGGAGCAGGGTGTCTTGGGAGGACTCTTAGGGGGACACTTTGGGGGGCACTCAGTCGTGAGCCCTTTCAGAGGAGGCTGGCACAGCCGCTGGTCTTGCTGGCAGGACATCTAAGTGGAAGTTCAAGTAACCTGAAATCCAATACAGTTGTATAATCCTGTGAAATCTTAGGTCATTCTCTGTGTCCTTCTTTGGAATCTACCCCAAGGCCGATGATATCTGGGAATAATCATAAATGCACACACACACACGCACACACATGAAGCCAAAGCTTCCATCTTATTCATTTTTATATCTCTGAGGTATGGCACATATATCTCTTATGCGGAAGATGTCCAATCAATGCTGATCCACCACTAAAATGGAAGTCTTTTGCACACTTCTATGTTCCAATGTCTAGAACATCACCAGGTAATTGGTAAGAGCTCAAGAAATAATCGTTGAACATGTGAATAAATAAATGAATAAGAAAAGAAAGAAAGGGAGTCAAGAAGGAAGGAAGGAAAGAAAGAAATTATATTCAGGGAGGGGAAGGATGCCAGGTGGTATTCCATGATCATACTGGCTGTCCCCATTTTCTCTGTGTGCATCTGCCATCCTCTCCAAGCCCCCACAAATGTGCCTGGGAGAGTAAATGGCCTAGGTTACACCCTCCCCGACCAGCTGTCTCAGTTGCCAGAGGTCAGACATCAGCAAGAATTTAGGCTGAACAGTCACTCACCATCCAGTTATAGGGGCTATCATCCAAGGACTGGATCCCGCTAGACCCAAGGCAGAAATCACTCCTCCCGCTCCCTCCTTTCCTTCCCCATGAAACCCAACAGCCCTTCATCTGAAAGACCCACTCACCCTGTCAGATCCAGAAGTGGATGAGTTAGTGCTGGAGGTTTAGGGTGGTTGAAGAGTGGGTGTCTGAGAGGTGTTTTATAGACTCTGGCCGGACTAGGCAGCAGGTGAGCCTTGGCTCTGTCAGGAGCAGGCAGTGGCTCCGCCCATACCCGGGCACCTGCAGGGTGACATTCCTCTCGGTGCCTCTTCAGTCAGCCCTCTCCAGGGAGATCCTGAGTTATCTTCTGAGGCTGGACACATGAACCTCAACAAACTGTATTCCTCCCTAGGCTCGGACTCCATGAAGTAGCATGAGGATTCCTGGCCCGCGGCTGAGAATCTGGTTTCTCATGATTTTATGATCCTGTTCTTTCTTGGAAACAAACAAACAAATGAAACAGACTCTTCTCTCGTCCCAGTTCAGCCCATGACCCAGCTTCCTGTGCCCTCCAGGAAATGCCCTTCTAGACTTTTGGGACAGTTCTGAGCTCACACAGTTTTCAGACACATTCCTTTGCAGGTGTCTCTTCTCTCCTCCCCTCTGTCTCTCTCTCTCTCTCTCTCACATACACGCAACAAAAAGTGTAGCTTTTTAAAAAGTACTTCTTTTTTACTCAAGATAGAAGATTTGTTACATTCACTGAATACTGTCTCTGTGTCTATCAAAGGGGATCTATAAGAATTGGATACTTATAGTCTTGTCCCTTTACAAATGTTTCCAAACTTTAAGGAATTATAAGTTTTGCTACTGTATCTTACTTAAACATTTAACATTTCAGTGGCTCTCTGTTGGTAAGTGCTAGCAGTTAATAAAATTAATTAAGTAAAAAGGAAAATTCAGAATTGCAATATTTAAAAATATATCAGGTGCAATTGTTTTTGAAATACATAGCCCTATTTTCATTTAATAACAGTCATATTTCTGCCAGTGAAATTACTAGTTTATAATAGGGAATGAGAATATGACTCTTTCAAGATTTTCTTTTTTCCCTATTGTTCCATCACATTAACCTCTTAGAGATGTTATCAACTTGTGTCCATGCAGGAAAACAGAAAACATGGCTTTTTTTGATGGAAATAATAAAAACAGTATTGGGATTGGAGCATTCAAAAAAAAAATGGGGAATTCTGTTATAACCAGAGAAGCTGCAACAACCTGAGGCTGGGGGATCGAGGCAAAGAGCTTGGGGTTCTTGGAACCCAGAAATCAAGGAGCTGAATCCCAGCCATGTGAGGAGGGGCACTTGCTAGTGGTGTTGGTGTTCCCAAGGGAACAAGGAGAGGCTAGTTCTGTATGTAAAACAGAATATAGACTGTGAATATAAATCTATAGAACATAGAGAACACAATGTATATAGGATATATGCATAGATGATATAGACAGAGATAATAGAGAGTGTAGAAAGGTAGGTGTGGAGCTGAAAGACAAAATTGTAATAATCAAGAGAGAATGCCAAGGTGGGAGAAGGAGAAGAGGACAGTGCTTCAGGCAGACATGCTAGGAGAGAAGAGACACCTGCAAAGGAATGTGCCTGAAAACTCCGTGCTGTAAAAGTGCAACAGAAGTCAGAGGATGAAGAGTAAGTAGATAGGTATGATTCTAACTGAGGGTTTGCATAGCTGAAAAATGGGAGTGGGGGTGTGATACTATGGGAAAACCAAGTCATAGTCAGCAGATGAAACTAAAGATTAGTGCAATAGTTTTACTTCATTGGTTTCTTTCTATCAATATCAAGGAGATGCCACACGGTTTTGTGCAGGCCTCAGAGTGTTTAGGGTCCAGCAGTAGACTGGGAATCAAAAGGATTGGGTTCCAGCTCTGGGTTTGCCAGCATGGTCATCTTCGATTTTGGACAAATCATTTCACTGCTGGAGAATCTGCTTCTCCATCTAAGGTCCATCTGACTTAAAAAATTTATAATGATAATGGAATGAAAGCAGTTTTGTAAATGAAGTGCTTATGTGTTGCACCAATAAGGAAAGCATGATCATCCTAATATATTTTGAAACATCTTTGATAAGAAAATTGGTGGAATAAAATTCTGTTGTCAGGCAAAATTAAGAAGAAGAAAAAACTTGATTATATAGGCCTCTGAGTTCATATTCCCCTGGTGAGTATTAGAGATTCTGAATGGAGATTATGGAGGAAATGCTCCAGACCCAAGTCTGTCAAAGTCCAAATGAGGTCAAGGCCAGATGGTACACAGTGAGCCCGACTTTATAAAGTTCAGGTGCCAGAAATTCAACTCATCAGGTCAGGGATTTACTCACACCACTCCTGTCCAGTCCCAAGCAGAAAATATTACCCACCTTTTGTACTGTAGTCCGCCACTCCTTGAGCTGCAGCAGTCCCCGGAAACATCCCAGCCGCGGGGCCCCCAGCAGGCTCACTCTCACAGCACTCAGCACTTTGAATGGTGGTGGCTCCAGTGCAAGGGGTGGGGCTGTGGGGATTCAGGTAGCCCCCACCTCCCTCAGAGCTGCAGCAGCACCCAGAGCTGGGGCCACAGCAGGAAGAGACTGGAGGGGAACGTGGGTCTGGGCACTAGGTCAGGCACCTGGGTGCACACTTGAAAGAAGATTTAGGGGTGGGGCACCTTGATAGGCACTTGGGAGGGTCCCACTGCTGACAGGACATCTCAACTGGAGTCCAAGCAAGTTAAAGCAGTTAAAATAAAATTAAAACCAAATAAAATGCATCAAGCATAGAATAAGAATTTTTCAAACCATTATCACTGTGCTAGTAACATGTTTGTGAAATGTACTCCCATTCCAGAACAAAAGTCCCAAAAACGTGTGCAATTGGCATTTAAGTTCTGTGCACAGAAAGTCTGCTATGTACAAAGATCAGTTTGGCACTATTTTTATGCATATGCCTGTGAAATGAACTCACAATTAGGCAGAGGACCATCTTTTTTAGTGGCATCAAGCATATGTGGGAAATCTGATGCCCAGGGAACAATCAATAGAGACTTGGAGGAGCTGCTTCCTTTCCCTCTGGCCTCAAGGACTGTGCTCCCCAAGGCTGAACCTTGTGGTCCCCAGAAATATCACTGTGCTTCATCCCCTGACCTCTCCTACTTACTCCGTCCTATTCTGTCATTTGCCACATCCGGAATATTCTCCAGACCCTTCTCCATAAAACCCAGAGCCTTCCCTTGGGCTTGCACAGACTCACTTATCAGGGCCAGACTCCAAAGGTAGCTTGAAGAAGTTCCTGAGGTGTCAGAAAGGATGAGAAAGAAGGACCAGGAAACCTTTGATAGGGAATCCCCAAGGCTGTCTCTGCGAGCTGCAGGAGCAGCTCTTATGCAGCCGAGGAATGAGAGGGGCCACTGCCAACATTCCCCATCTCCAAGTCCTCTTCTTCCCAGGAAGCGACAGTGGTGCCCATGCTTCTCACTGGTGCCCAAGACCTGGAGGGGACTTCAACAAGTCACACCCTGTCCTGACATGAGACTCAGATGGCCTGAGATTTCCAAGAAGCTGGTTGCTGGGCTGAGGCCCCAAAGCCCTGGGTCACTGTGTGCCAGTCTGTTCTCTGGAGATGGATGATCACACTTTTCATTCCAGGCTCTATGAGGTGGGGCATAGGATGGGAGGAGCAGGAATGAAGGGACAGAGATGATTAAGAGAAATTCTCAGGAAGAATCTATAAGAATTGGTACCTCATTTATGTGTACAGTGGAAAAAATGGACAAGTCAAGGATTCTACCAAGATATCAAACCCTGTGCCAGGGAAACAATCATGTGATGGAGAGAGAACATCCACTGGGGGGCATAGATCTGAGGTCCGAGGGAGACCTTCCAGTGAAGACATCCAGGAGACATTTAGAGATTCCAGCCAGAGGTTATCAGTGCCTGAGCCAAAGAGACTAGGAGGCAAGCTCACCTGGCATTCACCATTATTTGTATGTACATCGAATACATTTGTTTGAATAGCCAAGTGTACCATGTGTTCTGCAGGACCCCAGGAGGACAAGAAGAGGGTTTTTTTTTACTCAGTGGCTCTCCCATTCTGATGGGATCCAAACTGTGGAGACTGATACAAATACTTAGACCACTTGTAAATACTCATGACAGGGTGTGCAGAGCAGAGACCACTTATGACATAGCATGGTGTGTGGCACTCATTTCTGGTCCCAGGATGGAGAAGGAGCATGCCAGAAGGAACTTGGACACCCTAACGTATGGTGAAGTGCTTTCCTATCCCTAGCCCTGACAGCTGGGGCAATTAGCTCTTCTGTGCTTGTGTATCCAACCTCCAATCTAAGTATATAATTGTGTGCATGCATGTGCACACACACACTCTCACATAAACACATGTACACACCTACCCTACTCTCATTCCATCTTGGTTACAAGCACCTCTTCTCAGAGAATGATGAAACTCAGATGCCAACAGCCAAGATAGAGTGGACTAAATGCCCACGGATCCCACTGGAAACTAGAATCAGGAGATGAGATTCAATGCCATCTTCTTTGGATCAGGTGGACTGGTCTCATGCAAAGAATTTCAAAAAGTCCAGTGGACTATGAGCTTCTCAGAGAAGACATTGTGTCTGATTCACCTCTGAATCTCAAATTCCTGACAGATGAGCAGAGACACCATGCAATGTGCTAAATGAATGTCTGCTTAGCTAAATACTTTGTTCATGCGTTAAATTATTTCACCTTTTACCTGAAAGCTCTTGGCGGGCAGACTGTACCCCTAAAAACAGATGATATGTAAATTGGAGATGGGGCACCTCTGGGCTAAGGGGGACTTAGCGGCCATGCACACCCTTCCTTCTACTGGGACCTGTGTGAGGATGCGGTCATGTCTGTTTTGTTTGTGGTTCTACCCCTGACACTAAGACAATGAGCGGCATGTAGTGTGCTCTCGACAGTGAATAAATTAAAGTAATCTATCTAATCCAGACTCTTCTCTGATGACAAACTGAACTCAACCCCTTATTTAATAGCACTCCTCTCTCCTGTCAGAGGAAGAATCATACTCAGGCCCCACTGAAAGGCAGGCCCAGAGGGATGGATGGATGGAGGAGATTCTTTCCAATTCGAGTCTCTTACACAACCAGCCTGGGGATGGCAGGTACCTGAAACTGACCTAAAAGATAAGCCTGGATTGTGGGAAAATAGTCCAAATGGAGTATTCCCATGATAACAAATGAAAAATAAAAATGCTTTAATCCTAGATTCCCCAGAGGACACAAAGAGTCTTTGTCTAGGTAGTGTACCAAGTCAATTCTCCAGGATTTCAGCCTATGGAACATTGTGACTTGTAAAGTCCCGGTTGATGCCAACCCCCGGGGATGGGGGCCAAGAGCCAGGGAATGCAGAAATGACCCAGCCCATGGTCGTTAGGTAGGAAGAGATGTTAGGGGAGCGTTGTGTATTTTCTTCGATCGTTGCCCCGCTGCAACAAAGAATTGAAGGGCAGAGACACAGTAGTGAAGCAGAGTAAAGTTTTATTTAAAGTTACTTAAAGAGAGAAGTGCAGCAGGCAACCTCAGCAAGGACAGGTGCCCTGAAAGGTTAGAGAGGGAAAGTTTAAGGTTAAAAGGTTACACACTTAGAAAGTGTGGGTGACCTCAGAGATAGGAGCACCCCCTGAAAGGTTGAAAAGAGTTTCAAGTTAAAAGGTTGTGCACTTAAAGTGTGGGCGGCCTCAGAGAGAGGAGCACCTTGTAAGGTTGGGGGTTCCCCCTTTTAATGATTCTTTAGAAATGTGAGTAAGGGCTGGTGGTGCAGATTTGTTAAGAGGTCCCTGAATACTTAGAACCAACTTAACACAAGGAAGATCCTCCCCTGATTTCTCCCTGGGATCTGGGTGTCTTGGTCTGGGAGCAGATCAAACAGGCTGGCTGCCCAGCCCCGATGGTGGGCTAAGGTATTGTCTGTTTGCTAAAGAGTAAGTTAAGAATCTTACATTTTTAACTTCCTGGGTATTAAAATACAATCTTTAAGATGGAATACTTCCTGCCTATCAGTATGTTGTTTATGGCTGGGCCTGCATGCTAATTTAGTTGCCTAGGTTAGAAAATAATTAGGGCTGGAAGAAGGAAAAAACAGCATATAGTAAAGGTAACAAAATAAGCTGCACCTGCATGATTAAGACAATAAAGACCTGGGCTATGCTGAGGATATTATCTCAGATAGTATCTGGGGAATATTCAAACATTCCAGGTCAATGAGACAAGGACTGTGGGTGTAGTCAGAGTAGGGTGAGGGCCTGGGGGGAAGTGGGGGAAGCAGCCCATAATATTTAGAGTCAGAGCAATGTAACAATGGGCAAAGAAGTCACTATTGAAAGTCTGTGCTAAGCATTATGCAAAGTCAAGGTCACACTAGTTCTGTAAGGCAAAGATATAGACATCTTCAGTGAGATCACTTGAAGGTCAAAAGGCCAGGAGCAACTTGACCTGGAATGCTTGAGTGTTCTGCAAGGGCATCAGCATAACCAGTGACACCACTGTCAGCCCTGGCAACAGACTGTGACCCAGCCCAACTTGAGGGCAGGGCAGGTGATGCAAGTCCACACCCCTAAGTTTTTCATGTTCTTGAAAAATCCTCAACTGCCTATAAAACCCCCTAGACAATGCACCACTACGGGCTCTCTTGTCCCCTCCTGGTGTGAGCCAGAAGCTCTATTCTGTCACTTTATTTCTAAACAAAAGCCTGTACCTTACTCTCCTACCTCGAGTGTTTGTAAAGCTCATTCTTTGGCTTCGTGGACAAGAACCCCAGCATCACCAAGTTGCTCCTGGCTTTTTGAGATTTAATTGATTAATATTGGGTCTTTTTAGTGGACTTTCTGGCCTTTTTCTCTTTCCACCCTGCTTATCTATTTTCCTGCCTAATAGACAGAAATGAGCGGGACGAAAAAGAGAGACGGTCCCCCAAAGATGACTCAGGGAGTTGATCAGGTAGAGCCAGAAAGCCAGAACTGACTCCGAGAGTTAATCAGATGAAGCCACAGGGTCCACGAGTGACTCAGGAAATGTCCAGGGTCCCCCCAGACAAGCAACATCAGAAGCACAGGCACAGCAGAGCCCATGTCCCCATTTCACCAGTCTAGAGAACTGACAGCTGTCAACCAAGGACCTCTCTGCCCTGCCAACACCACAGAAAAGCAGCCTCAGTATGAGCATCTGGGCCTATCTTAGGCAGGCCCGCTCTGTTGCTCTATGTGGAGTGTATTAAAACTTACTTTGCTTTCTTGACTTAGTTTCTTGTCTCACTATATCTGCGTTCCCTGTGACACCGAGCCAAGTCCTTTTATTCCTAACAGTTGTACAAGCGCCACCTCCCACACCTCCCAGAGCCAGCCTGGGACCTATAAAAGACATCCCTGCTGCAGCATCTCCATCTGCTCTGACTCCCCAAGGACAATTCTGTGCTCCATCTGTGAGCAGGGTGAGTGGGAAGCGGAGCCTGAGGGGGCACTGAACAGGATAAGGGAGGAATAGGCAGCTGGGAGAGGAAGAGCAGAAAATGGTAAGGAGGAGGAGGGAGGCTGAGCAGAGAGGGTGAAGTATTTGATTGCTGCCACACTTGAGCAGGAAAAAATTACAAAGAGGAAAAGATTGTACTGTGACCTAAGTGGTCATTGACACTGAGACAGGGACCACTGATGTAGTCAGAGTAGGGCGAGGGCCTCCGCAGGGGCAGGGTGGGATATTTGCAGTCAGAGCAATGTAACTACATGCAAGGAAACTCCCCCTACTAAAACTCTATGTTGAACATTAAGCTCTAGAATCATTCTTCAGTGAGATCAGTTAATGTTCCCCAGATAAAGAAGATTAGCACATGTTTTATTATGCTAATCATTTGTAATCGTGTGTAAGATTCACTTTAGGATACTAAAAGGCCCAGGCCTATGTGCTGTCTTTCCTCCTTCAGATCTGATGAGGTGATTTTGGAAACTGAGCAACTAACTTAGCATGCAGACCCAGCTGTAGACAGCATAGTAAAAGGCAAGAAGAATTCCATCTTAAAGATAAGATTGCATTTTAACATGCAGGAAGTTCAAGAGGCAGGATTCTTTAGCAAGTAGAAAATACCTCAGCCCACCTTGAGGGCTGGGCAGGCAGCCTTTTGATGTGCTCCTGGAACAAGAAGCCGGTATCCCAGAGAGAAATCAAGGCAGAAAATTCCTTATGTTAAGTCAATTTTTAATATTCAGGGACCACTTAACAAGTCCACAACCCTAAACTCTTTTTCACATTCCCATATATTCTCAGCTGCCTATAAAACCCCTAGACAACGCACCACCATGAACTCTCTTGTCCACTCCTGGCGTGACCCGGGAGCTCTGTCCTTTCACTTTATCTCTAAATAAAAGCCTGTATCTTGCTCTCCTACCTTGAGTGTTTGTGAAGGTCATTCTTTGGCTTCATGAACAAGAAACCCGGCATCATATTTGGGGGCTTCTCTGGGATAACTTTGGAGATGAGTATCAGCATCCAAGCCTGCCCTTTCTTTCATTGTACTTATAGAAGGAAGCTGTCTGTGGCACACAGCATCAGGTGCTCACCAGCCACTTCAATGGGACTAGCCTGGCTGCTGATCTCAAAGTCTCGAGCGACAGGTTCCCCTGCATCTCCCTCAGTGGATCCCCCACCTCCCTTGGGAGCCAGGAATGTCAGCTGAGTGGAGGCCAGGATTCCCTTTCAGAGGCATCTCCTAGGATGCGAGGGACTGAGGAAAGCCATGGGCAACTGTGAGAGTCTAGGCTGAGGCTACACTTCAGCGGCTTTACAAAGGCCCACGTGTCTGGAATCAGACCCCGACAGCCCAACTGGGTATCTGTGAGGAGTGCCTCTTTCTCTGTCTCTGACTTCCAGCCTGCTTCTTCAGGCCGCCCTGGACTCAGTGAGGCAGGAGGCGTTCCTAATTCTGTAACTCCCTTCTAACTTCTTCAATTTCATGGAACCTGATGCTCACCGCCACAAGGTAGGAGACCTGCACTTCACTCTTATTCCTGACTAAATGCTGTGCTTTTTATCTCATAAAAATGTGCCTGGGCACCCGTTAGCCACTTAAAAGGTGATTAGCATTGGCTACCAGTCTTAAGTCTCAGGTGAAAGGTTTCCTGGTGTCTGCTGCTCCTTGATCCCCCACCTCTGGATGGACAGGATTGTCAGGGAGTGGCTGAGCGGATTTCCTACTTTCCTACCCTAATCTGGGGACTCTGACAGCAGACTGGACTAGTAGACAGTGGTCCTGAGATCTTGGCTCCAGCCAATTGATCCGACGGCACTGAGTGAACCTCCTGCTTGGCTGCTGCCTATGCGAGAGTCGCAGATGACACCTGACCTCTTGTCTCAGAGATAAGATTTCTTACACTGGGTGACTAGCGGCATAATTCCCAGGCAGTGGCAGAAACTGTTGTTTGAGATTATAGACCCTCCCCCCATAAGTGTCCATGGCAGTCCCTGAATTTTATTTCTGGCCTTAACAAAAGTTCCCTTGCTCCCCATTCAAAGCAGTCCTCTTAGGCCTGTGCCACTTTCTCCTGTGTAATGTAAATGAAGTCTGCAAAGTAATCAAGCTGAAACCTGAGACCAACATGTAAATGGCTCTATTCTATTGATCTCCTATCCTTAGAGGCAGTCATCCTGGGGCTAGGCATTTCCTTTTCTTCAGCTCCAGGGAAAGCAAAACAGGCTTGTGACTTAGATCAGAGCTCTGGCAGCAAGAAGTCACACTGTCCCTGCGCTTATCAGACAGGCAGGGGGTTCTCAAGGAAAACTCATGTAGAGAAAACTAGGGAAACTCCCAAAAGGCATAAGTAGGAGCACACTGGTAAGGTCCCACTAAATCCAGAGCTCCGAGGTGACTCTTGCTTAGTGGGAAGGCAAGAGTGGAATCAAGGCAAGGTGCAGGCCATGCTGGTAAGGGGTGGTTAAATCCAGTAGGCCTGGCAGAGGGGGTGATTGACCACTGTCACCAAAGCTCCAAGGCGAGGGGATGCCATCACGGAGAGAGAGGCTGATCAGGTGCTTGACACCCATATTTCTCTCTCTCTTTCAGATGGGAGCATCCTCTTCAAGGTTAAAGCCAGACATGCCTCTGGCATACATTCTGAGGAACTGGGAGCAATTTGATCCCCAAACCCTGAAAAGGAAGTGCCTCATCTTCTTCTGCACACAAGCCTGGCCTCAATACAAACTCTCTGATGGAGAGACTTGGCCCTCTGAGGGAAATACACTATATAATAAAGTTATGCAGCTAGATTAACTTTGCCACAAAGAAGGAAAATGGTCATGTAAAGGAATGCAGGAAATACCCTAGAGCGAGAGCCACCCAGTTTCCATACCCTAAGGGGGATGAAACTCGTGACAAGCCGTTAAGGAATGATTGTGCAAAGGTCAGGCAAGCGGTGGGTCCCCGTTTCAACTTTATTGGTTAAAGTATGGGATGTGTTTTAAATTCATTGGTTGTGGTAATGTGTGGGCTTTGGTGCAACGGCTGTGGAAATCCTATATAATCTATACCTAAAGTTGCTTGGGGGTCGACAGCTCGGACTCGACCTGCGTGTCAGGGGAGGTGCTGTCGGCCCCAGCTAGCTGGCTGAATAAAGACTTTGCTTGGATTTACATCTCCGTGCCTGTGTGGTTTGTTCTCTGGAGAAGCCCCGGAGTTCCGAACCCTAACATTTTGGGGGCTCGTCCTGGAACCGAGCGACTTCCTGGAGAACAAGGGACGGCTGGAGGCAAGGTCTGATTGTCCGGACGGGGCAGTGTAATTCGAGGTTCGCCCCCTCGTGTCTGCATAAATTCAGTATAAAGCGGGAGTCGCCATCCCGTGTCTGGTCTCGGGTTAGTGATCCTGAGTAAGGAAGTCCGGGTTGGTAGTCCCGGCCCCCAGGTTAGTGACCCTGGGTGAAGCCCAGGTAACCAGTCCTGGCCCTAAGGTCCGAGTGATTCGGCCTTAGGAAGGGAAGTCCGATCGGCAGGAACCTGGCGCCCGAGGAGGAAAGGATCGAGCTCGTCACCCTGCGGCAGTCCGAGTGGACGCCTTTTGGGAGAATCACGAGAGTTTTTGAGGATCCTGAAAGTGGTGAGTGTGGTGCACACCAGAGTGAGAGAAGGACCAGTCCGAGTGAGTGCGATCAAATGTGGTGTGTGTGTTTGGTGTTATTGTTGATTGTTTTATTGTGTATAGGTTTATATTTCTTTTTGCGCTTTTCCCTTTAAGTTTCTCTTACTCTGAGGCTCTCCTGTTCCTGTTCTCTCCGTTTCTCCTTTCTGCCACTAAATCATTCCCCTGCAGGCACGGGTCGGGCAGTTAAGAGCCATTAGGGCGTCCGCCGCTGGAAGACTCCCGTGACAGGATAAGGGGGTCACAGCCGCGAATCCCAGATAAATTCGCGTCCCCAGCAGAAGAAGAACTGTGCAACGACAGGCACCGGTCCACAAGCACATACACCAGTCATCATCTTGTTTAAAGTGGCACTTCTACTTTTCACCTTCTGTCTTCCTTGCATTATTCACCATGGGCCAGACTCAGGCTACCCCTAAAGGTCTGATCCTTTCCCACTTTCCGAAGGTCAAGGAACAGGCCCTAAACATGAGTCTTAGTATCAAGAAAAGTAAGCTTGATAACTTTTGTTCAGCCGAGTGGCCCTCCTTTGGAGTAGGCTGGCCGATCCAGGGGTCTCTTTCCCTGGACCTTATTGGCAAGGTCAAAGCCATCATCTCCCGGCCAGACCCTGAGGGCCACCCTGACCAGCTTCCCTATATTCTTGTCTGGGAAAATTTGGCCAAGAATCTCCCTTCCCGGCTGAGGCATTTTTTGGTGGGGAAATTTCACACTGACCCGCTAAAAACGTCCATCTTAGTTGCCCAGGAAGATCTAAAACCCCCTGATCATAGGGGCAGAAACGCTGTGCGCCCGAGTGTGCCGCCTGTTCTCCCTGACAGTTCCCCCCTCTACCCCCTTCTGTCAATTGAGCGGCCACCCCCGTATGCAGGAGAAGGGTGTGAAGCTGCCGGGGGAGTAGAGAACGAGGTTGGAGAGCCCAGCAGGGATCTGGCGGCCACAGCTTCCCCAGACTCTTCAGCACTAAAAGGCAGGAGGCCGGAAAGAGCTTCCTCACGCTCTCCCGCCCTGGCTCCACGCTGGGCGCCAGGTAGAGCGGGAGGAATGCAGTTGAAGCCTCGAGGGGCGAGGGAGCAAGAAAGGGAGGCCCCCTCCTCCACCTCAGAAGAAGCAGTTCCGGTTCTGCCCGTGCGTGCCATCGGTGCAGGCGGTCCGGGCGGAGCTCAGCAATATCAGTATTGGCCCTTTTCATCTAGTGACCTTTATAATTGGAGGACTCAGAACCCTCACTTCTCGGAAGATCCCAAGTGTCTTATAGGTATGGTAGAGTCCATTATGTTCACCCATTGTCCCACATGGGACGACTGCCAGCAGTTGCTCCACACCCTCTTCACAACGGAAGAGGGAGAGCGCGTCCTCAATGAAGCCAGGAAAAATGTCCTCAGAGAAAATGGAAGACCTACTACCCTCCAGCCCATCATTGACGAGGCGTTTCCACTTACACGCCCAAACTGGGACTTCCAGGACTGCAGAAGGTAGGGAGCGTCTCCGGGTCTACCGCAAGACTCTGATGATTGGTCTCCAGGCGGCCGCCAGACGGCCCACTAACCTAGCTAAGGTAAAATCTATTGTTCAGGGAGAAAAGGAAAGCCTGGCCGCGTATCTGGAGAGGCTGCTTGATGCTTACAGGCAATATACCCCCATAAACCCAGAGGCAGAGGAACACAGATCAGATGTAGTCCTCTCATTCATCAACCAGGCAGCCCCCGATATCCGGAGGAAATTCCACAAGCGGGATGACTTAGGAGAGATCTCTATTAGAGAAATGCTGCAGCAAGCGGAGAAAGTCTTCAATGCTAGAGAGACTCCGGAAATAGGGAAGAAAGGCTGAAGAAAGAGAAATGGGAAGTGCAGGAGAAAAATAGGAAAGAAGACAGAGAATTTCAGAAGAGGGAGAACAAGAAGCAGAGAGAGGAGATGGCTAGGATATTCTTAGCTGGAGTAAAGGGGAGCCCTAGATCTCCTCAAAGAAAGGGACCCCGCCCATCCCAGCTAGGACAAGATCAGTGCACCCTGTGTAAGGGATATGGGCACTGGAAAAGAGAGTGCCCCAAAAGGAAGGAACAAGGAGGAGGGAACCCCGTTAAGACCCTGCATCTAGGAGAGGAGAATTGATGGGGGACGGGACTTGGCACCCCTCCCCGTGTCCTGGGTAACCGTGTGTGTGGAGGGGTCTCCTATTAGGTTCATGGTAGATACGGGGGCACAGTATTCAGTTCTCAACCAAGTCCATGGTCCCCTAAACCCAAGACACACAAGTGTAGTCCAGGGAGTAACAGGGTCCAAGAAATGTGCCTGGACTACTAATAGAAAAGTGGACCTAGGAAGACATCAGGTCTCTCACTCATTCCTGGCTGTACCCGAAAGCCCCGCACCGTTACTGGGCAGAGACTTATTGACCAAGGTCGGGGCGCGCATTCATTTCGAACCTGAAGGGATAAAGATCATGGACAGAGAAGGGCAGTCCCTACAACCGGTGCATGTGCTAACTCTATCCCTAGCCGACGAGCATCGCCTGTTTCAGGCAGATCAAGAAAAGGGGGGCCAGGGAGAAATAGACTCTTGGTTGCAGAAGTTCCCTTCTGCATGGGCGGAAACCAGAGGATTTGGTCTCGCCAAACATCTGCCCCCAGTTGTTGTTCAGCTCAAAGCCGCGGTCCTGCCCATCCGAGTCCGGCAGTATCCAATACCAGAAGAGGCTAGGAAAGGGATAGCACCCCATATCCACAGACTGTTAGAGGCTGGAGTCCTTAAATCCTGCCAATCTGCATGGAATACGCCCCTGCTTCCAGTAAGGAAGCCTGGCGGCAGAGAATACTGACCGGTGCAAGACCTGCGAAGGGTTAATGAAAGGATCGAGGACATCCACCCCACAGTGCCCAACCCTTACACCTTGCTCAGCTACCTGCCACCCTCACATGTGTGGTATGCTACTCTGGACCTGAAAGATGCCTTCTTCAGTATTCCCCCTTCTGAAGTTAGTCAGCCTTTGTTTGCCTTTGAGTGGCAGGAACCAGGGGGAGGAAGAAACGGGCAGCTTACCTGGACTAGACAGCCACAGGGTTTCAAAAACTCTCCCACTCTATTCAATGAAGCCCTAAGCCAGGACCTGGAGCCCTTTCGCAGGAGCCACCCCCGCGTGACACTGCTGCAGTATGTGGATGACTTGTTGCTGGCCACAGAAACCCATGAGGAGTGCGAAGAAGCCACAGGGAACTTGTTAGCTGAACTGGGTGAACTGGGATATCGAGCCAGTGCCAAGAAAGCCCACATCTGTCAAAGGTCAGTGATCTACCTGGGGTACAAAATATCTAACGGAGCCAGGTGGCTAACGCAGGCCATGAAACGAACTATTCTGACTATTCCCGTCCCTTTCTCACCCCAGGGAGTGAGGGAATTTCTTGGCTCAGCCGGGTTCTGCAGGCTCTGGATTCCAGGGTACGCAGAAGTAGCCCGACTGCTATATGAGGAGACCAAAGAAGGGCGGGGCTGGCAATGGACTCAAGAACAACAAGAGGCTTTTGACAGACTAAAAGAAGCTCTCCTCCGGGCCCCCGCCTTATCTTTGCCAGACCCAGAAAAACCCTTCATCCTGTTTGTAGATGAAAAGAAAGGAGTGGCTAAAGGAGTCTTGGCTCAGCAGCTAGGCCCATGGAAAAGACCTGTGGCCTATTTGTCCAAGCGACTAGACCCCGTGGCCTCCGGGTGGCCACCTTGTCTGCGTACCCTAGCAGCCATTGCTCTACTGGTAAAAGAGGCAGACAAGCTCACTTTTGGCCAGAACTTGAGAGTAACAGCCCCACATACTGTGGAGGGGATCCTCAGGCATCCTCCAGGAAAATGGATGACGAATGCAAGACTCTCCCACTACCAAGGGCTCCTACTAGATTCTCCACGAATTGTCTTCTCTGACTCGGTGACCCTAAATCCTGCCACCCTTCTGCCGGACCCAGATCTGTCGACCCCCATCCATGACTGTAGAGACATCCTCTCCGGAATTATCCAGATGCGAGCAGACTTGAAGGACACACCATTACCAAACTGTGAGCTAAATTGGTACACAGATGGGAGCAGCTTTGTGCAGGAGGGAGTCAGGAGAGCAGTGGCAGCGGTGGTGACCCATGGTGGGGTTGTCTGGAGTGCAGCCCTGCCCCCTGGCACCTCAGCACAGAAGGCAGAACTCATTGCTCTTGCTGAGGCCCTGGAGAGAGCAGAAGGCAAGCGGGCCAACATCTACACAGATAGCAGATATGCCTTTGGCACTGTCCATGTCCACGGTGCCATTTACCGGGAAAGAGGATTCCACTTCGCAGAAGGAAAGGAGCTGAGGAATCTATAAGAAGTCCAAAGATTACTGGCTGCTATAAAAAAACCGAAGGCAGTAGCAATTATACATGTACCGGGCCACCAATCAAAGAAGACGCCTGAGGCCATCGGCAACAAACATGCTGATGCGGAAAATAGGAGGACGGCCCTCTCGGACTCCCTTGTACTTGCAGCCCTCGAGGTACCCATACCTGAACTGCCCGCCTTGCCACCCGAACCTGAGTATTCCCCTCAGGATCTTGAGTGGATTAGGAAACAAGTCTCGGGTAGAGTGTTTGAGGAGAGAAATTGGAGTAGGGACCAAGAAGGTAGATTGATCCTGCCAGAAGCATTAGGACAGTACATGCTTGCTAATCTGCATAAGTCCACCCATCTAGGCTGAAAAAACTACTCAGCCTTTTCCAGTCTGCGCAGTTGGTGTTTCCCCACCAGAATGAGGCAGCTCGTCAGATCACGAGAGAATGCTGCAGCTGTGCAATGCTGAAACCAGCCCCAAGAGGGCCCCACCCGACAGGGACTCGGGAAAGGGGGAGGACTCCCGGGAGGAGCTGGGAAATAGACTTCACCAAAGTAAAACCAGGGAAGTATGGGTACAAGTATTTGCTAGTTATGGTAGATACCTTCTCAGGGTGGGTGGAGGCTTTTACAACCAAGCATGAGACAAGCCAGGTAGTAGCAAAAAGATTAATTGAAGAAATTATCCCCTGATATGGGGTCCCTGAAGCCATAGGTTCAGATAACGGCCCTGCTTTCGTTAGCAAGATCCTGCAGGAACTGGCCCAGGCTTTGGGGGTAGATTGGAAGTTACATTGTGCTTACAACCCACAAAGCTCTGGGCAGGTAGACAGAATGAATTGGACTTTGAAGGAGACCCTTTCTAAATTGGTATTAGAGACTGGCAGGGACTGGGTAACCCTCCTTCCCTTAGCCATCTTCCATGCTCGAAACTCCCCCTATGTACATGCTTTAACTCCATTTGAGATAATGTATGGAGCTCCTCCACCCATAACTCGGCGAGTACAGCTTTCCGAGGCAGGGGACCCGGCCCCTGACTACCTGAATGTGTTGCAAGCTCTCGCTAAAGTGCAACAGGAAATCTGTCCCCTGATTAGAGCATATTATGAGGGTGGGTAGATTCCGAGCCCGGAATATGGCATAGTCCCAGGGGACATGGTGTGGGTCAAGAGACACCGAGTGAGGACACTCGAGCCCAGGTGGAAGGGTCCTTACGTTGTATTGTTTACCACCCCCACTGCCCTCAAGGTAGATGGTATCGCTCCCTGGGTGCATCACACCCACGTTCGGAAGGTCCTGCCTCATAAGGATCCAGGAGCCCGCGAGGAAGAGTGGAAGGTGCAGCAGCATCCTGTGAATCCTCTAAAACTACACCTAAGCCAAAGATGAAGGGGATCCTGCTGATAAGCACCTTAATATGGACTTTCGAGGGAACCACATCTGTGAAGCTGATTCCAGAACCCGCAGGAAGACCGGGTTTGAGTCCGTCTGGGTTAGATAACCCCTTGTGGGAGATGGTGCAGGCAGTAGCAGAAACTCTGAACCACACCACTCCCTCCTTCACTGATCCCTTTTGGTTATGCTACCCAGGTTCACCCCCCTTCTATGAGGCAGTCAGGATAAATGGCTCCTACACTATCAATGACTCCTATCCCACTCCTTGGGACAGGGGACTGAGGGGACTTACGATCGCTCAGGTCTCAATCGCTGACACATGTGTGGGCACAGTCCCTACGGCCCAGAGTCAGTTATGCTCCTCCTATAATAACACCACGTGGGAGCTGGGAAAGTGGGTTATACCCTCCTCGGGTTGGTGGCTCTGTTCAAAGACAGGCCTCACCCCGGCCCTATCCACCCTTGTGTTCAATGCTAGCAGTGAGTTTTGTGTACTTGTGGCCATTCTACCTCGCCTAATATATCGTTCTCATGAATCCCTCCTTTCATTTTGGGAAGAAGTGCTGATCCCCCACCGGAGAAAGAGGGAGCCTTTTACTGCCCTGACAATTGGGGCCCTCTTCTCCCTAGGGATAGCAGGGGCAGGCACTGGGGTCACAGCCCTTGTAACTCGGGAACAGGAGCTCACAGCCCTGAGGCTGGCAATTGATAGGGACCTAGAACAACTCCGACAGACAATGTCAGACCTGGAGCAATCCCTCACTTCCTTGTCGGAGGTAGTTCTACAGAACCGAAGAGGCCTGGACCTCCTGTTATTAAGAGAAGGTGGGCTGTGCGCAGCCTTAAAGAAGAATGTTGTTTCTATGTAGACAAAACAGGTGCAGTAAGAGACTCCCTGGCCAAACTGAAGAAAGATCTAGAGAAGAGACGTAGAGAATATGAAAGTATCGAAGGAAGGCTTGAGTCTTCGTTCAAATACAAACCTTGGTTCGCTACCCTCCTCTCGGCCATTGCAGGGCCACTGGTCATCCTGCTGTTGCTGCTTACAATTGGCCCGTGCATAATTAACAGGCTTGTTAGGTTTGTGCGGGAAAGGATTGACACTGTCCAACTTTTAGTCCTTCGTCAAAGGTATCAGGCCCTAGATGCCGCTGTGGAAGATTCCTCAGTTTAGTCAAGAAAAGGGGGGAATGTAAAGGAATGCAGGAAACACCCTAGAGCGAGAGCTACCCAGTTTCCATACCCTAGGGGGACAAAACTCGTGACAAGACGTTAAGGAATGCTTGTGCAAAGGTCAGGCAAGCGGCGGGTCCCCGTTTCAACTTTATTGGTTAAAGTATGGGATGTGTTTTAAATTCATTGGTTGTGGTAATGTGTGGGCTTTGGTGCAACGGCTGTGGAAATCCTATATAATCTATACCTAAAGTTGCTTGGGGGTCGACAGCTCGGACTCGACCTGCGTGTCAGGGGAGGTGCTGTCGGCCCCAGCTAGCTGGCTGAATAAAGACTTTGCTTGGATTTACACCTCCGTGCCCGTGTGGTTTGTTCTCTGGAGAAGCCCCGGAGTCCCGAACCCTAACAGTCAGAAGTCCCTTAGGGAAAGTAAAAGACTATGCCAAAAAGGTGGATTATTTCCAGACCCTACTCCAAACCCTAATTGTCCCCCATTAGCTCTGCCATGACCACCTTATCCAAATCTAAGTCCACTTGCCGAGAACCTCAAAAGTCAGACCACAGGAGAACTACCACCCCAAGCATCATTGCCCCAATCACCCCTCCAGGCTTCCAAGGGGGTGAAGAGAAGACAGTTATACCCATCCTTATTGCCCTTATGGGAAGTAGCCAATGGAGAGTGGGGACCGGCTTTGGTCCATGTCCCCTTTTCCCTCCAAGACCTGAGGCAAATTAAACAAGACATGGCTAAAATTTCAGATGACCCAGACAAATACATAGAAGCCTTCCAAGGGCTTACTTTAACTTTTGAACTGGCTTGAAAGGATGTTATGCTTCTATTAAATCAAATCCTCACTGGAGGAGAGAAAGAAAAAGTATTCAGAGGAGCCTTAGAGTTTGGAGATGAATGGTATACTACAAATGTGAGTGGCAAATCTCCAGAAGAGCTCACCTGAGTCCCCACTGGCTGTCAGGCAGTGCCATTCACTGACCCAGAGTGGGGCCAAGATACAGACGATGCTGATAACTGGTATAGGAACCACATTATAACTTGTATTTTAGAAGGGCTGAAAAGAGCACGAGTAAAACCTATAAATTACTCTAAATTATCAGCCATGATGCAGGAAGAAAAAGAAAGCCCCTCAGCCTTTCTGGAATGGCTCAGGGAGGCACTAGTGAAGCACACTTATATGTCCCCAGAGTCCCCAGAGGGCCAAGTCATTCTCAAAGATAAATTCATCACCCAATCGGCCACAGATATCAGGAGGAAGTTACAAGAATTGGCATATGGCCCAGAACAAAATCTGGAAAGCCTCCTGAATGTTGCCACATAAGTTTTCTATAAAAGAGACAAAGATGAAGAGAGGGACTGGGACAGGAGAGATAACTGAAAGGCAGAGGCATTAGTGATAGCCTTATAGAGAGTCAACTTTGGGCCTCCAAGATTAGAGAAAAGGAAACCAGCCCCACGGACTGGGCCCAGGGCAGCCTGTTAACTCTGTGCCAGAGAGGAGCATTTTAAGTGAGAGTACCCTATGGTTGGCGCTCCAAACCATCAATGCCCTGCCCACCCTTTCAAGGAGACCACTGGAAGCAGGACTGACCTCAGAGGCAAAGGCAACTGGGGTCAGACTTCCAACCATGTGGTCAGGACTGAAAGGGCCCGGGGCTACCATCCTGGCTCCTGTCACCATCATAACCCCACAGGAGCCCCGGGTGGTTCTCTCTGTAGGAGGCCACACCATCAATTTCCTGCTCGATCGATACAGGAGCCGCCTATTCGGGCCTCCTCCATAATCCCAGCCCTCCTTCCTCCCAGTCAGCTACTGTTAGAGGCATATCTGGGAAGCCCAGGACCAAATATTTTACTCAGCCTTAAAATTGTGAATGGGACTCAGTGCTATTTTCACATGCCTTCCTAGTAATCCCAGATGGTCTGACACCGCTTATAGGCCATGATATACTTTCTAAAGTAAAAGCCTCTCTACATACTAATGCAGAAAAAGATAAGCAAAATCTTTCCCTAGTGGATGTAGACCTTAACCCTGAAGTCTGGGCAACTAATGGAATCACTGGAAAAGTGGTGGTAGCCATGCTGCTCAAGCTGTGTAGCAAAGCTCAGGCTGGAGGAAGACCCCCTCAAAGCAGGGGCCTTGGCAGCTGGCTCCCCCTATTACCCACCTTGATTTTGTTATTCTCCATTATACTATTGGCTTTGCCTTTGCTTGCATTGTTGCCAAGGGCTAAGCTAACCTTTGATAAGCAGCATAGAAAGGAGGAGAACATAAACTTCCCAAAAGCTTTTCAGGACAGTGAACATGAAGAATAGAACACGCAGGGACCAGATGGTGATCTTGGCATGGATACCAAAACCTGCAGGGAGGTAGTCAATCATTGACTACTCCATCTCCACCTAAGTGGGAATGCCCCCCTTGTTTGCAATGCTAGTGAAATTAGTGGTGAAGAGTTTTATAGGAAAATTAGAGAAATAGAGTTATGGGGGAATACTGAATGGAATAACCCTGTCTGACACTTAATCCATCTTCCCATGTTTTCTTCCATCTGCTACTTCTATAGCTTTTCTTCTTCCTTCCTAATTACAGCCCTTTACTAGAATTCGTGCCTCATATGTGAAATTATCAAGTACCATAATTCTTCCAAGTGGTAAAGATACCTCAAGACAAGTGTTGGGCATAGAAGCCACAGGGCATAAATCTGTAAAGAAGTGAAAAGCTAACCTTTTCAGCGAATATTACTTCTCTCTCACTTACCAGCTTTACATCTCCCTGTATGGCCCCAGAAGATGGCTGGTTAACCAGAGACGTGTAAGATTCCTCAAGGGAGGAACAACCTAAGACAGGCACAGTCACAGGTGGGCCATCAGGGGAGAAAATGGGGCCAACAGGGGTCAGGCTTAGAACCTCACCCACCCCCCCAGTTTTGAGAGAAATTATCTACACCCGTGGATGTTTTGTTGCCCTTATCTAACTTAGATTAATACCTAGTCTACAGGCACAGACCTGATCATCTACACTTGCCCTCTTACAGCACTAAATCATGCTTTCTATCTTTACCTTGCATCCACCTACGATAGAATAAATACTATGAGGGGATAAAATGTACCCATTGCATTAAAAATATAGATGATGATACCTGCCTAGCTAACTGTGGCAGTGGGTTACCTGTATTTCACCCTGAGCTGATAGACTCCATAGTCACTGCTACATACTGCATGCTCCTGTGGTCACATGCACTACTTAGAAATTGCATTGCATAGAAACATAAAACACGATACTGTACATGTTGCTACGAAACCATTAGGGCAAGAAACCAAAAAAAAGATCACCTGTCTAACACTTGACTAACCATGTATAGATTAGAAAGAAACAGAAAGAAAAAAGCTTGCCTATGCTTGTTAATCTAAAGAACAAATAAAAAGTAATCATATCCTTGTGCAAAATGGTATAAATAAAGATGTCATTGGCACTTTGTCAAGAGACCACCTCCATCTGACTCTGTGTCCTTTCTCTTCTTTCAGGCAACAACCCCCCATGGGAGCTGGACTCAGGCAGAAAAGCAAAATCAACCCAACCAGTACAAGTCCATCTTAAAGACCCTTATTTCTTCCCTCATAAAAGGCAGTATCCCTTAAAACCAGAAGCTCATGAAGGTTTAAAGCCAATTATTAACGACTTAAGGGCTCAAGGCCTCTTAATATCCTGTAACAGCCCTTGCAATACTCCCATATTAGGAGTACAAAAGTGGCACCTTGTACAAGACCTGCGAGCCATTAATGAGGCAGTTGTGCTCCGACGTCCTTTAGTACCTAATCCCTATACCCTATTATCCAGAATTCCTGAGGGAGCAGCATGGTTCATTGTGCTAGACCTAAAAGATGCTTTCTTTTGTATCCTTCTTGCACCTGAGTCCCAAATTCTCTTTGCTTTTGAAGATCCTATAAATCCCTCAGCCCAATTAACCTGGACAGTCTTGTCCCAAGGATATAGAGATAGCCTACATCTATTTGGGCAAATCTTAACTAAAGACCCAGCTTACTTTAATTCAGGGGAAGCAGAAACCATCCAATATGTGGACGATATACTGCTCTGTGCCATCACTAAAGCATAGCGTCAGGAAGGTACTCAGAAATTACTAAACTTTCTAGCTGATTGTGACTATAAAGTATCCCAAAAGCACAGATCTGTGAGCAGCAAGTAAAATATTTGAGCCTTAACCTCTCTCAGGGAACCAGAGCCCTGGGAGAAGAGAGAATATAACCCATTCTCTGCCACCCATTACCCTCTACTATCAGACAACTGTGGGGACTTTTGTGCATCACTGGATATTGCAGAATTCGGGTCCCCAGATATGGAGAGTTAGCCAAACCCCTCTACCAAGTCCTTAAAGAAGCCCCAAAGGAAGGCACCATAAAACTCCAGTGGGAACCTGATGCCATTAAAGCTTATGAAGCTTTGAAGAAAGCCCTACTTCAGGCCCCACCTTAAGCCTGCCCACCAGAAACCGGTTTAACCTGTTCCTTACTGAGGAATCGGGAGTGGCACTGGGAATACTGACTCAACCTCTGAGGAGAAATGCAGCAGCCCATAGCCTATCTAAGGAAAGAGCTGGACCCAGTAGCTAAGGGCTGGCCACACTGTGTGAGGTCTGTGGCAGCCGTAGCCCTGCTAGTACCTGAAGCCACAAAGCTGACCCTGGGGAAAGATTTAATAGTGCATGCACCCCATAACACCACCAGCTTATTGAACACCGGGTGGGGTGGGGCTGTGGCTGTCAGATAGCAGGCTACTAAAATATCAGTCGCTTCTCCTTGAGGGCCCTGTCACCCAGCTTCGGACATGCTCCACCCTGAATCCAGCTACCTTTCTACCTGAATCCATGAGTAAAGGACCTGAGCATGACTGCCAGCAGGTCCTTGCCCTAAACTATTCTGCCAGAGAAGACCTAAAAGACACCCCCTTAGAGAGCCCAGAGTTTGTCCTCTTCACAGATGGCAGCTCCTTTACTGAACAAGGCCAGTGGAAAGCTGGCTATGCAGTTGTCACTCTCTGGGATACTACCGAGTGCCAACCACTTCCACCAGGCATGAGTGCCCAGCTGGCAGAATTAATAGCCCTCACTCGGGCCCTTGAAATAGGAAAAGGAAAAAGAGTCAATATATATACTGACTCTATGTATGCCTACCTAGTGCTGCATGCCCATGCAGCCATATGGAAAGAAAGAAACTTTAAATTCTGAAGGTTCCCCTATCAAATACCATAATGAAATTAGCCAGCTAATACAAGCTGTGCATTTGCTTAAAGAAGTAGCAGTTATTCAGTGCAGAGGCCACCAGAAAGGAATAGATGAAATAACAGAAGGAAACAGGCAAGCTGATACAAAAGCCAAAGAGGCAGCTCGAGAAACTTATAAGGCACCTATCCAAGCCCTCTCTTATGGACAGGTGTGCCGGCTAATATTATCCCCAGCTAAAGTAAAAAGGAGCTGCAAGATGGTCTCTCCAAAGGCGGTTCTCTCCTTCCCTCTGGTTGGCTTCAGACAGAAGATGAGGAAGTTTATTTACCTCAGAGTACAGAATGGAAAGTTCTTAAAACTTGACACCAGACTTTCCATTTAGGTATAGAAAATACCTATCAGATGGCCAAAAGTATTTTTTGCAGGCAGTAGTCTATTAAAGACAATAGAGCAAATCACTAAAGCCTGTGAGATCTGTCAAAGAAATAACCGACTAAATAAAAAAGCCGCTCCTCCTGGATTACAGCGGGCAGGCAGATACCCAGGAGAAGACTGGCAAATAGATTTCCAGATATTCCAAAGGCAAAAGGACTCCAGGATCTCCTCGTGTGGATAGATACATTCACAGGATGGGTCGAGGCCTTCCCCTGTAGAGCTGAACAAGCAAAAGAAGTAGTAAAGGTCCTCTTACATGAAATTGTTCCCCGATTTGGGATGCCCCAAGGATTACAAAGTGACAATGGCCTGGCATTTAAAGCAGCCTGTCACTCAAGTGGTGTCCCGGGCCCTTGGTATTCAGTATAATTCACACTGTGCCTGGAGGCCACAATCCTCAGGCAAAGTGGAAAAGACTAATAACATCATAAAATGACGTTTAAGGAAACTGTCACAAGAAATTTACTTGCCCTGGCCTGACCTACTACCATTAGCCATAATATGAATAAGAAACACTCCCAAAATTCCGGGGTTAAGCCCCATTGAAATGCTCTGTGGAAGACCTTTCTTAAAGAATAATTTAATCATGGACAGAGAAGTCACAGAAATAATCCAGTATGTGACACACCTTGCTAAATTCCAGGCACTCCTTCAAAATCTATCTGAAGGACAAAATAGAACCCCTGGTGTACCCCTCTTTGAACCAGGAGATCAAGTCCTAATTAAGTCAATTCCTACTAATTCTCCAACTCTTAATCCAGTCTGGGAAGGGCCCCACACTGTTATACTCTCTTCTCCTACTGCTGTCAAGGTCACAGGTATCGAAGCCTGGATTCACCACTCCAGAGTAAAGGCCTGGAAAAGCTCTTCCCAAGACCTCCCAGACAACACAGATAAAGAAGAACCCATTGCACAGAGCACTAAAGCTCAAGAACCTGAATATGCCTGCAAACCTTTAAAAGACTTGAATCTACTATTCAAAAAGAAAAAAACCCGAACAAAAGATGCTTAAGATAAGCACCCCATGACTTCTGAATATGACATAGTTTTTCTGTACTCATAAATACAGCATGCTCATCTCTTTAAGTTATTAGAAATCTCCTCCTGTAAAATCAATATGAAGTCTATATTATTCTTCCATTTGCTACTCTCTAATACTCCTTTCATAATAAATGAATCTAACTTCTTTTTAACTTAAGCTGAAGATTTAGCAAAGTAAATGGAAGTTCATCCTGTTGGATATGCAGATTACTTCCTGTTTCTAGTACCTCAGGAATCCCTTAGTGGGTGTCTCCTCTTCAGAGACATAATTAGTTACAATTACAAATTCTTAAAAATGATGTGTACACTGCCCACACAGTATTAAGTTTTGAAATAACTAATTGGAATGTAAAATTCTGGCCCATTATTAATACCTTAAAAGACAAAAGGCCTTAAATGATACTATCTAAAGAACAGCACTAGACATCTTAACAGCAGCACAAGGAGGGACCTGTGCCGTAACCAAAATTGAGTGTTGTGTGTATATTCCAAATTATTCACAAAATGTCTCTGATTCACTCCAGGACCTCCAAAAGCAAGTCCAAGCTATGTGAGACCCAGAAGTCCCATGGACTACTACAATATAGAACTGAGTTTCTAAATCCTTTCGGTGGAAATCTATTCTACTTATTGAGCTCATCATTCTCCTTATGTTAATATTTGGCCACTGTTTACCTAATCTAATAACACGATGTATTCTATCTCACCTAGAAGCCATGAAACTACAGAGAGTGATGGCAATAGAACCCAGGATGGAAACTCCCATCTTCCAAGGCCCTCCTGACCGACCACTGATTGAGACCTATCTGCACCTCTTACTGCACACCCTATCAGCATGAGTGGTTATCACCCCCTTTCCCTAGCAGCAGCTAGGGTCTCTATCTGTAGAGGGGGTATGAGTCAGGGACCAATGATGTAGTCAGAGTAGGGCAAGGGCCTCTGGAGGGGGCACGGTGGGATATCTGCAGTCAGAGCAAAGTACATGCAAGGAAATCCCCCCTACTAAAACTCTATTTTGAACATTAAGCTCTAGAATGATTCTTCAGTGAGATCAGTTAATGTTCTGCAGATAAAGAAGAGTAGCACATGTTTTATTATGCTAATCATTTGCAATCATGTGTAAGATTCACTTTAGGATACTAAAAGGCCCAGGCCTGCCTGCTATCTTTCCTCCTTCAGATATGGTGAGGTGATTTTGCAAACTGAGCAACTAATTCAGCATACAGACCCAGTTGTAGACGGCATGGTAAAAGACAAGAGGAATTCCATCTTAAAGATAAGATTGCATTTTAACACCCAGGAAGTTCAAGAGACAGGATTCATTAGCAAATAGACAATACCTCAGCCCACCTTGGGAGCTCGGCAGCAGCCTTTTGATATGTTCCCAGACCAAGACACCATTATCCCAGAGAGAAATCAAAGCAGGAAATTCCTCATGTTAATGTCTAATATTCAGGGACCACCTAACAAGTCCACACCGCTAAACTCTTTTCACGTTCCCAAATATCCTCAGCTGCCTATAAAACCCCAAGACAACGCACCACCATGGAATCTCTTGTCCCCTCCTGGCATAAGCCAGGAGCTCTGTCCTCTCACTTTATCTCTAAATAAAAGCCTGTATCTTGCTCTCCTACCTTGAGTGTTTGTGTAGCTCATTCTTCGGCTTCTTGATCAAGAACTCCCGGTATCAACACTTTGTCACTCTTGAAATGGCCCTGGGCTCGAGGGTAAATATGCTGATGTCATTTAGACTAGGGCCTTATTTGATATTAAGGTTATGGCCTTTCAGAGACTTTTGAATACTGCGTGCAGAGGAACAGAATATTTCCTACATCAGTATTTAAATCTATATACTTTTAACTAGAGGGAGGATTTATTTATTTATTTATTATTTAATTTCCATTAAAAAATTTTTTCTTGTTGTTATCATTAATCTACAATTACATGAAGAACATTATGTTTACTAGGCTCTCCCCTACCCAAGTCCCCCCCACAAACCCATTACAGTCACTGTCCATCAGCATAGTAAGATGTTGTAGAATCACTACTTGTCTTCTCTGTGTTGCACAGCCAACCCCTTTTCCCCACCCCCCACATATACATGCTAATCATAATACCCCCTTTCTTCTTCCCCGTCCTTATCCCTCACTACCCTCCCATTCTCCCCAGTCTCTTTCCCTTTGGTAACTGTTACTCTCCATTCTTGCATTCTGTGATTCTGCTGCTGTTTTGTTCCTTCAGTTTTTCTTTTGTTCTTATACTCCACAGGTGAGTGAAATCATTTGGTATATGTCTTTCTCCACTTGGCTTATTTCACTGAGCATAATACCCTCTAGCTCCATCCATGTTGTTGCAAATTGTAGGATTTGTTTTCTTCTTACGGCTGAATAATATTCCACTGTGTATATGTACCACTTCTTCCTTATCCATTCATCTACTGATGGACACTTAGATTGCTTCCATTTCTTGGCTATTGTAAATAGTGCTGCGATAAACATAGGGGAACATCTGTCTTTTCCAAACTGGAGTGCTGCATTCCTAGGGTAAATTCCTAGAAGTGGAATTCCTGGATCAAATGGTAAGTCTATTTTGAGCATTTTGAGGAACCTCCATATTGCTTTCCACAATGGTTGAACTAATTTACATTCCTACCAGAAGTGTAGGAGGGTTCCCCTTTCTCCACAACCTCACCAACATTTGTAGTTGTTTGTCTTTTGGATGGTAACCATCCTTACTGGTGTGAGGTGATATCTCATTGTGGTTTTAATTTGCATTTCTCTGATAACTAGCGATGTGGAGCATCTTTTCATGTGTCTGTTGGCCATCTGAATTTCTTCTTTGGAGAACTGTCTGTTCAGCTCCTCTGCCCATTTTTTAATTGGATTATTTGCTTTTTGTTTGTTGAGGTGCATGAGCTCTTTATACATTTTGGATGTCAAGCTTTTATTGGATCTGTCATTTACGAATATATTCTCCCATCCTGTAGGGTACCTTTCTGTTCTATTGATGGTGTCCTTTGCTGTACAGAAGCTTTTCAGCTTGATGTAGTCCCACTTGTTCATTTTTGCTTTTGTATTCCTTGCCCAGGGAGATATGTTCATGAAGAACTCACTCATGTTTATGTCCAAGAGATTTTTACCTATGTTTTTTTCTAAGAGTTTCCTGGTTTCATGACTTACATTCAGGTCTTTGATCCATTTTGAATTTACTTATGTGTATGGCGTTAGACTTTGATCCAGTTTCATTCTCTTACATGTAGCTGTCCAGTTCTGCCAGCACCATCTGTTGAAGAGACTGTCATTTCCCCATTGTATGTCCATGGATCCTTTATCGAATATTAATTGACCATATATGTTTGGGTTAATGTCTGGAGTCTCTAATCTGTTCCACTTGTCTGTGACTCTGTTCTTGTGCCAGTACCAAATTGTCTTGATTACTGTGGCTTTGTAGTAGAGCTTGAAGTTGGGAAGTGAGATCCCCCCCACTTAATTTTTTTTCTTTCTCAGGATTGCTTTGGCTATTTGGGGTCGTTGGTGTTTCCGTATGAATTTTTGAACTATTTGTTCCAGTTCATTGAAGAATGTTGTTGGTAATTTGATAGGGATTGCATCAAATGTGTATATTGCCTTGGGCAGGATGGCCATTTTGATGATATTAATTCTTCCTACCCAAGAGCATGGGATGAGCTTCCATTAGTTAGTGTCCTCTTTAATTTCTCTCAAGAGTTTCTTACAGTTTTCAGGGTATAGGTCTTTCACTTCTTTGGTTAGGTTTATTCCTAGGTATTTTATTCTTTTTGATGCAATTGTGAATAGAATTGTTTTCCTGATTTCTCTTTCAATTGGTTCATTGTTAGTGTATAGGAAAGCCACAGACTTACGTGTGTTAATTTTGTATCCTGCAACTTTGCTGTATTCCAATATCAGTTCTAGTAGTTTTGGAGTGGAGTCTTTAGGGATTTTTATGTACATTATCATGTCGTCTGCAAATAGTGACACTTTAACTTCTTCTTTATGATCTGGATTCCTTGTGTTTCATTGTTTTGTCTAAATGCCATGGCTAGGACCTCCAGTACTATATTAAATAACAGTTGGGAGAGTGGGCATCCCTGTCTTGTTCCTGATCTCAGAGGAAAAGCTTTCAGTTTCTCGCTGTTCAGTATGATGTTTGCTGTGGGTTTATCATATATGGCCTTTATTATGTTGAGGTACTTGACCTCTATACCCATTTTGCTGAGGGTTTTTATCATGAATGGATGTTGAACTTTGTCAAATGCTTTTTCAGCTTCTACTGAGATGATCATGTGGTTTTTGTCTTTCTTTTTGTTGATGTGGTGGATGATGTTGATGGACTTTCGAATGTTGTACCATCCTTGCATCCCTGGGATGAATCCCACTTGGTCATGGCGTATGATCCTTTTGATAAATTTTTGAATTTGGTTGGCTAATATTTTATTGAGTATTTTTGCATCTACGTTCATCAGGGATATTGATGTGTCATTTTCTTTTTTGGTGGGGTCTTGGCCTGGTTTTGGTATTAGGGTGATGTTGGCTTCATAGAATGAGTTTGGGAGTATTCCCTCCTCTTCTATTTTTTGGAAATCTTTAAGGAGAATGGGTATTATATCTTCTCTGTATGTGTGATAAAATTCCGAGGTAAATCCATCTGGCCCAGGGGTTTTGCTCTTGGGTAGTTTTTTGATTACTGTTTCAATTTCTTTGCTGGTAATTTGTTTGTTCAGATTTGCTGTTCCTTTCTGGGTCAGTCTTGGAAGGTTGTATATTTCTAGGAAGTTGTCCATTTCTTCTGGGTTTTAGAGCTTCTTAGCAAATAGGTTTTCATAGTAGTCCCTAATAATTCTTTGTATTTCTGTGGTTTCCGTCGTGATGTTTCCTTTCTCGTTTCTGATTCTTTTGATGTGTGTTGATTCTCTTTTTCTCTTAATAAGTCTGTGTAGAGGCTTATCTATTTTGTTTATTTTCTCAAAGAACCAGCTCTTGGTTTCATTGATTTTTTCTATTGTTTTATTCTTCTCAATTTTATGTATTTCTTCTCTGATTTTTATTATGTCCCTCCTTCTGCTGACTTTAGGCCTCATTTGTTTTTCTTTTTCCAATTTTGATATTTGTGTCATTAGACTATTCATTTGGGTTTGTTCTTCCTTCTTTAAATTTGCCTGGATTGCTATATACTTTCCTCTTAAGACTGCTTTCGCTGCATCCCACAGAAGTTGGGGCTTTTTGTTGTTGTTGTCGTTTATTTCCATATATTGTTGGATCTCCATTTTAATTTGGTCATTGATCCATTGACTATTTAGAAGTGTGTTGTTAAGCCTCTGTATGTTTGTGAGCCTTTTTGCTTTCTTTGTACAATTTATTTCTAGTTTTATACCTTTGTGGTCTGAGAAGTTGGTTGGTAAAATTTCAATCTTTTTTTAATTTACTGAGGTTCTTTTTGTGACCTAGTGTGTGGTCTATTGTGGAGAATGTTCCACGTGCACTTTAGAAGAATGTTTATCCTGTTGCTTTTGGGTGTACGGTTCTATAGATATCTATTAGGTCCATCTGTTCTAGTGTGTTGTTCAGTGCCTCTGTGTCCTTACTTACTTTCTATCTGGTGGATCTGTCCTTTGGAGTGCATGGTGTGTTGAAGTCTCCTACAATGAATACATTGCATTCCATTTCCCCCTTTAGTTCTGTTAGTGTTTGTTTCACATATGCTGGTGCTCCTGTGTTGCATGCATATATATTTAGAATGGTTATATCCTCTTGTTGGACTGAGCCCTTTATCATTATGTAATGTCCTTCTTTATCTCTTGTTACTTTCTTTGTTTTGAAGTCTATTTTGTCTGATACTAGTACTGCAACACCTGCTTTTTTCTCCCTATTGTTTGCATGAAATATATTTTTCCATCCTTTGACTTTTAGTCTGTGCAAGTCTTTGGGTTTGAGATGAGTCTCTTGTAAGCAGCATATAGATGGGTCTTGCTTTTTTTCCATTCTATTACTCTCTGTCTTTTGATTGGTGCATTCAGTCCATTTACATTTAGGCTGATTATCGATGTACTTATTGCCATTTCAGGCTTTAGATTCGTGGTTACCAAAGGTTCCAGGTTACTTTCCTTACTATCTAAGAGTCTAACTTAACTCACTGTGTATGCTGTGACAAACACAATATAAAGTTCTTTTCTATTTCTCCTTCTTTTTCTTCCTCCTTCATTCTTTATATATTAGGTATCAATTTCTGTACTTTTTGTCTATCCCTTGATTGACTTTGGGGATAGTTAATTAAATTTTGCATTTGCCTTGCAATCAGCTGCTCCACCCTCCCTACCATGGTTTTATTACCTCTGGTTACAGCTATCCAACCCTAGGAACACTTCCATCTATAGCAGGCCCTCCAAAGTAGACTGTAGAGATGGTTTGTGGGAGGTAAATTCTCTCAGCTTTTGCTCATCTGGAAATTGTTAAATCTCTCCTTCAAATTTAAATGATAATCTTACTGGATAAAGTAATCTTGGTTCCAGGTCCTTCTGCTTCATGGTATTAAATACATCATGCCACTCTCTTCTGGCCTGTAGAGTTTCTACTGAGAAGCCTGATGTTAGCATGATGGGCTTTCCTTTGTATGTGATCTTATTTCTTCCTCTGGCTGCTTTTAACAGTCTGTCCTTATCCTTCATTTTTCCCATTTTAATTACTATGTGTCTCGGTGTTGTCTTCTTTGGGTCCCTTGTGTTGGGAGATCTATGGATCTCCATGGCCTGAGAGACTATCTCCTTCCCCACATTGGGGAAATTTTTGGCAACTACCTCCTCAAAGACACTTTCTATCCCTTTCTCTCTCTTCTTCTGGTATCCCTATAATGTGAATATTGTTCCGCTTGGATTGGTCACACAGTTCTCTCAATATTCTGTCATTTCTAGAGATCCTTTTTTCTCTGTGCCTCAGCTTCTTTGTATTCCTCTTCTCTAGTTCCTATTTCATTTATTGTCCCCTCCACCGTATCCAACCTGCGTTCAATACCCTCCATCGTGTTCTTCAACGATTGGATGTCTGACCTGAATTCATTCCTGAGTTCTTGGATGTCTTTCCGTACCTCCTTAGAATGTTGATGATTTTTATTTTGGACTCCCTTTCAGGAAGAGTCACTAGGTCCATATCACTTAAAACTTTCTCGGGAGTTGTATTAACAATTTTACTCTGGACAAGGTTTCTTTGGCATTTCATGTTTGTATATGGTGCCCTCTAGTGTCCAGAAGATCTATTCTGGAGCTGCTCAGCCCCTGAAACAATGTTGGGGGTCTCAGGGGAGTGGTACTGGTGCTTGGGTGGAGGAAAGGGCTGTTCCCTGCCTCCTGGCTGCTGTGCCTGTCTCCACTGCCTGAGCCAGTGGGCCGGGCACACAGGTAGGCTTTTGTCCCAGAGCAGCCAGATATGAATCCCTGCTTTCCACAAGCAGCCAGAATCCCAGTGTCCCCAGGATCTCTGTCTGTATTAACTTTCCTACCTGGTAGTCATGCGAGTCTCATGAAAGCACCATGAAATGTAGGTTTGTGCTCCCAGAGCAGATCTCCAGAGCTAGGTATTCAGCAGTCCCAAGCCTTCCACTCCCTCCCTGCTCCATTTCTCCTCCTCCCTCCAGTGAGCTGGGGTGGGGGAGGGGCTCGGGTCCCACGGAGCCACAGCTCTGGTACGTTACCCCGTTCACTGAAGTCTGTTCTTTTCTCCAGATGTGTGCAGTCTGATGCTGTCCTCTTTCCTGTTGCTAAGGATTAGTTGTGCCCGTTAAATTTTCTAATTGTATCCAGTTTTAGGAGGAAGCCTCTGTCTCTCCTCTCATGCTGCCATCTTTATAGGGAGGATTTATACTGTTTCTTTCTGCACACTTTGCCCCACGTGTTCTAGATACTTTATGCCATGGATTGATTCTACAGGAGGTAAAAATCAACCCTCAATTTAACTTACCGAAAACAGATATTTCTCTTCGGGTTGGTTGAACTCCTGCCAATATGTCCTGCCAGCAGAACCAGCAGCAGGGCCAGCCCCTTCCAAGCACACACCCAAGTGTCCTGCCCCTAAATGCCCCCCAAGGTGCCCTCCTGTCATCCTGCTGTGTCCTGGTTGTGGGGCTGTGCAGCTCTGGGGGAGGCAGGGGCTGCCTGAGCCCCACAGCCCCGCGTCTTCCACCAGTGCCACCCCCAGAGCCTGGCCACTGTGAGAGCGAGCCCTGAGGGGCAGCTGAAGCCAGGGCTCTGGATTGTTTGCTTCTTCCACTCCTGCTCCCTGTCTCGGGCATACTGGCGTTCTGGTGCTGACAGGTCTTAAGCTAACTCCGGCCCTTCTAGATATACAAATTTCTGCTTCTCCTCCATTACCTTCGCAAAAAATGAAGTTTCTATTTCCTACTCGGAAGGTGCCCTGGCCACTCCCTCATCTCTTCCACAGCCAGCCCTTCTCTGGGGAGCCCTGGGCACAAGCAGGGTGTGTCTGAGGGTGGGTAAGTGGGGCAATTCCCTAGGGCTTCATTGGGTAAGATGCAGAAAAACATCACCAGGAGTGTAATGAAAGAGGAAAATGTACCTACTGGAGTATGTCTGGAAGAAAGGACTGAGTCTAAGTTGCTGAGAGAAATGGGGAAGCAGGTAAAACTGAGAATGAGCTGTTTGATCACACTACGTTGTCCTGAATGTACTCCTAGTTAACTGTAGAGGTTTACTTTAATGAATTATGATTCATCCTTTTTCTTAAACACTCCCCTAACATAGAACTCATTCTCTCTTCTAAATCCTTGTTGAACAAGTAAGTACACAATATCAGGTTGGACCACACAAAGTGGACCAGTAAAGAGTTGAGCCAGATGCTTACATGTCTTTGCAGAGCCTGGCACATCGCCTGATGGTTAAGAGCATAGACTCAGGACCAAACCTCTGGGTTAAGTACAGCTCTGCCACTTACTAGCTGTGTGAATAAGGCCAGTAAAGCCCACTAGAAAGGACTCAAAGAGTTAACCGGTTAAAAATATAAAGCTCAGAAGGCCAGGAGCTACTTGACCTAGAATGTTCAATACTCCCCAGATTAAGAAAAGTATCTCAGCATAGCCTATGTTTTCACTGTGTCAATTAGAACATACCAATGTAAGATTTACTTTAGCCTGCTAAAAGGCCCAGCTTATTCAGGAAGATTCAATCTTAAAGCTAAAATAGCATTTTAATCAAACAGACAATTAGCTCAGCCCACGTTGCAGGCATGGCAGGCAGTCTTGATTGATATGCTTCCAGACAGAAACTGATATCCTGGAAAGGAATCAAACAGGAAGTTTCTTGTGTTAAGTTAGAAAAATAAACATCTTATCAGAGATGAGCATTCAGGGACAATTTGACCAGTCTGCACCTGGCACTTTGTCGCTTTCCTGAAAATCCTTAACCACCTATAAATTATCCCCAGACCGTAAACCCTCAGGCACACTCCTTTCTCTGAGGTCGCCAGTACTTTCTAAGTGCACAGCTTTTCCCCAATCTTTCAGTGCCTCTTCTCTCAGGTAACCCACCCTCCCCTTTCTCCAAGTGTGCACCTTTTTGCTTTAAGTAAACTCCTCACTGCTCAACTTACAACGTTTTGTCTCTGTGCCTTTCCAGTGTAAATGTTTTTGTTACTTTTCTTTGTCAATCTAATCCTCTGGATTTAAGCTCAAACCTTCACTAAGTATGCAACCTTAAATAATAACTTTTACTCTGCTTCACTACTGTGTCTCTTCCCTTCAGATCTTTGTTGCGGTATGGACAAGAACTGAGGAAAATATACAGTGCTCCCCTGACAAAAGGGCTAATATATGTAATGTGCTAAGAGCAGTGTCTATCCTCAAATGAAGCCTGTGTAAGTGTTAGCTGTTGTTCTTCTGCTGTCTTCTTGTGAAAAGTGGTCTGGGTTGCCATAGGGACTGGGCCAGGAGGGTGGGCCAATATTCTGCTTCCATGTAGGCAACCAGGCCTCCCACAGGAGGCCGTAACTTAGGGCCATCGTCCCCATTGCCTTCTCTGCTTACTCGGGCCTAGAACAGATGAAAGGTGAAGATAAATTGTTAGAAGACTGCAACCCCCAGGACCCGACCAGAGTCTCTCAGTGTTTCCTTCCCCAGTTTCATCCTCAGGGACCAGGGCCCCATGATGCAGGAGAATGTGGGAAAAGGTTGCTCAAGCACCAGCATGGAGACAAGGACAATTCTCCTTAGTGTCAGGCTGAGAAGAATCTTTCAGGGGAAAATTCTAGACTCAAAGTGAACAGAGACCCTGATAACCAAGTAGCTCTGCATACAATGCAGTTGTCTGCTCCCCCTCATCCTCACGGCCAACAGCTACAGCCTCTGTTCACCTCCTGAACTAAGTGGGTGGCCCGCTGCCTGTGGGCTTACCCAACAAATAAAACCTCCATTTAGGTTTTCTTTTCATCAGTTTTAACAGTGTAAAAATAATTTGTGCTCAAAATAAAACAACTTTAAATTATGGGAATACAGGGAGATTGGATTATTTTTCCTCACATAGCCCATGACCCAGGAAATACCCCTGACATCCCCACTCTGCTCCTAGGGAGCACATTGCAGACAGCTGCCTTCGGGCCCATGCTCATACTCTCCGTGGGCTGTGAAGAGCCTCCTTCCTCCTTCCTCTCCATTATTATCAGAATTATCCTTCCTCCTTCTCCTCCATACTATCCAAGAATTGTTAGAATAATTCTGATGGAACACTTGAAAGAGTATGGCACCATGCTGATAAAATTCACTCAGTATGAGCATGGTGTTGGATGGGATTCCCCTGAGCATACCTGAAGACAAGAATTTCTGTGCTAGTGACATTTCAGGCAGGACTCTCAAAAGAAACTTGGAAGGGAGTGGGGAAAGCAAGACTGTTAGGCAGGTAAATAGATATGATCAGAGTGGAAAGAGAGTAATTCCACTAAAAAGACCCAGAGTTAATCAATTAAAACTCAAAAGCCATGAGTAAGTTGGCCTGGAATGTTCACATATTCCCCAGAAAAGGAGGGTACCTCAATATAGCCCATGTCTTTATTGTGTTAATCATGCAGGTCCAGCTTATTTTTTAACTTTACCTATATGCTGTTTTGTTTTCTCCTTCAGCCTTAATCAAGTAGTTTGTAACCTAGGCAACTAATTTAGCATTCAGGCCCAGCTGTAAGCAACATTGTAAAAGCAGAAAGGATTCCATCTTAAAGACTGCACTGTAATACCCAGGAAGTTAAGAAGTAAGATTCTTAACTTACTTTTTAGCAAACAGACAATAACTCAGCCCACCCTGGGGGCTGGGCAGGCGGCCTTGCTTGATATGCTCCCAGACCAGGATGCTGGTTATCTCATGGAGAAATCAGAGTAAATTCCTTGTGTTAAGCCTCTTTTAAATATTCAGGGACCACTTAATGAGTCTGCACCCCCAGCCATTTGTTACATTCCTGACAAATTCTGAAAAGGGGGAACACCCAACTTTTGGGGGCACTCCTCTCTCTGAGGTTGCCCACACTATTTAAGTGTGTAAACTTTTAATCTTAAACTCTCTCTCCAACTTTTCAGGGCACCTCTCCTTGCTGAGGTGGCCTGTACTTTTTCCTTCTTTAAGTAACTTTAAATAAAACTTTTACTCTGCTTCACTGCAATCTCTGCCCTTCAATTCTTATTGCAGCTGGGATAACGACTGAGGAAAATACACAATGCCCCCTCCCAACAAGACTAGGAAGAGAAGGAGGCCACACGTGATGATAGAATCCGGACAGGAGTACCGCCTTTTGAAAAAGCCCACCCACCATCTCAGAGAGACCTGGGTGTCATCTTACCTGCTCTATAAGCATTCTCCAGAGGACACGTCAGCAAGCCACAGGCCCCCCCTTTCCCGACCCCTCCCTTCAAAGAGCCCACCAAAAACCCTGGCCAGAAAAAGCCTCTTGACCTATTAGAGACTCTCTTTCCTTTGTTCTGCTGGCCAGAATAGATGGGGGCCCTCTCAAGTTCAGCAATAAACCTGCTTGGACTGTTGAGTTCACATCCCCTCTCTTCTTTCATATGGTGCCAAATCCCAGGGGCGGGAGCCGAGAGCAGGAGCTCTTTTGCAGCCTAGGAAGAAGTGGGCAACGACAGTTCATCATGAGCTTAAGCCTAGATCCTGAGAGCCTTCTGTGTCTCACCCCGTTTCCCTTCCATCCCTCACCCAACACACACCTTGCAAACTCCAGTCCAGGGACCATCTTGCCAGACCTCAATCTACACACCCACCACAGGCTATCAATCCTTCACAATTCCCAGGAGGGTAATGTTTTGGCTTCTCATCGGCTCTCTCTTGGCGCTGAGGGAAAGTTGGTCCTTTCCCTTCCAATCTGTTCTCCGGTTGAGAACACCACAAGGGGGGACCTTCTGCACTCTCACTGGGGGGGATGCTTCCTTTCAGTGTGCAGGACAGTCCAGCTCCAGGAGCCTCCGGGTGGGAAACTGATTGCAGGGAGATGTCCCAGCGGCATGCTCCCCAAAGCCTGGCCACCCTCCCACAAAGGACAATTCTGCCTCAAAAACATTGGGAGACACCTCCTCAGCTCTCTCCTACGTAATCTTTCCCAATTGGGATTAAAAGGAGACATTAAACCAAAAAACTGGTCTTTGACTCTTTTTCCATGTGGCCTCAACATAAACTTAATAATGGGTCACACAGACCAAAATCTTAGTAACTTCCTCTAGAGGACTGGCAAAGGTCAGAGGTTCCTAAATCCAAGACTACCCCCTCCCTAAGCAACCTTCCTTTTGTTTCTTCTCTTCTTTTTTTGTCACAGCTGCCTGCCTCAGCCCACGCAACTCTCCTAACTAGTTAGTAGTCTCCCAGGTACCTTAACTTCCTATTGTCCCCGGATCTCTGGGAGACTTGCCAAGCCAAAACACTCCCTCATGCCTTTCGCATACTCTATGCCTTTTCCTGATTCTAAGAACGCAGGTGAGAGCTGAACAAAAACCCTCTACAGTTCTCCTCGCCGAACAAAAATTCCTTACCCATACCCTGACAGCATCTCACCTTTCTCCCCCTCTTCCCTCCTCTTTCACCCTCCACCTTATCATCCTCTTCCTCCCCAACAGCCTCAGCAAAATCCAAATCCCTTCCGTATTGTTGGCTTCCTCTGACCACCCCTCCGCCTCCTCGCGGATGTCCGCCCACACGTGTGCCTCTTCTAACCCAATCCCACCCCGCCAGCCTCAAACATGCCCTTGCACTCTCGCTTCCCACCCAATACCTCCCCAGACCACGTCTCGCCCTATCCTACCTCTTTGTGAGGTAACAGGCACTGAAAGGCCCATTTGTGTTCCTATCTCCTTTTCAATTAATGATCTGGAGCATATAAAACAAAAGATGGGCCCTTTTCAAAAAACCCTGATAAACTCAGCTATGAGCGCCTCAGGGAAATTACCCAGAGGGCACACGAAAACCCAGCCCTCTTTTTAAATCGCCATTCAGAGGTACACAAACACCAGCCCTAACTCCCCTGAGGGCCTTACTCCCCTACACCTCCACTTCATTTCCCAGTCTTATCCAAATATTTGTAAAAAGCTCCAAAAATTTAAAAATGGAACCCAAACACCCCAGAAAGAGCTTGTAGACCTTGCCTTTAAAGTTTTTAACAACAGGGATAAGAAACAAAACCTCAGAAAAACAGTCTAAAGCCAAATATCAGATCCTGGCCTCCCTAGTTTGACCACCCGCTGACAAACCTGCAAAAGGTACCACCCCACACCCGCCTAGCAACTCTTCCCATTGTGGCAGTCAGGGCCACTGGGCAAAAGCTTGCCCTAATTCCAGGCCTCCTACAAAGCGGTGTCCACACTGCACACAGTGGGGTCACTGGAGAGTGGATTGCCCTCTAGGGAAGTCAGCCCCTCCCTTGAGTTCTCTCTCCTCCTGGAGACCAGACACATCTAGAGAGGACCTGGCACTCATGGCCTTGTCTTCACAGACCGATTGAGGTGGCCTGGATACCAAGGCCCCCTCCACAACGACACCAGCGGATCCCGGGTAACAATGGTGGTGGCAGGAAGTCAGGTTTCCTTCTGGGTCAACATGGGGCCAGCCCATCTGTGCTTACTAAATACAAAGGGACCTTTGCTCCCTTCCTCTATCTTGGTTGTTGGAATGAAAGGCTTAACAGAAACAAACACCAGCCCAAACCCCTCCTCTATATTGTTCCTTGGTAGATATTGCTTTGCTTCACTCCTTTCTAGTAATCCCCCACTGCCCCACCCCACTTCTGGGAGGAGATAGCCCCCACTGCATGGGGGCACGGTGGCCGGCCTTGACTGATATGCTCCCAGAGGGAAGCTGCTATCCTGGGAGGGGACCAGAGTAGTAAAATTCTTATGCTAATTTTGCAGAATTACCCAGAGGACTGATAAGATACGTTTCTACCTCCAGATAATACTGCTAAAAATTAATTGACTTAAACACAAGCACTTATAAAAACTGGGCATTCCAAAACTTCCAGAAATTCTGATAAAAGTTACTCAGCATTAATGCTACTTTACATTTAAGTAAAAAAGGCATGTCCTTCCAGTCAGTTATCAGCTGCCTAGGTTTACCTAGTATTTAAGTTGATGTTATCTGTTAAATCTTTCGAAAAAAATGCTTAAAGGGAGACGACTTTGTCTAATGCTTGATGAAGGTTTGTGAGTAATCTAGCATGCTTGTTAGGAACGAGTGAACTAAATAAGTGAAGTAAGTAAACTTCTTAATAATAATTGTGTTATGTATACCTAAAAACAGCTTAAGAATCTTTGTAGTAACCTGAAAGCTTAAAATTTTGCTATGTTAATTAAGTCACTCCCAAGTAAGATAAAATAATGAAACATTCATTGCTGATTGCCAATCTAAAGAATGCTAGTGTAAGTTTACAATAGTTTACTTCTCAGTGTTCAGTAAAAATTTAAGTTCCTGATGGTTTTAAGTTCTAATTAAAACTACTTAAAATAATAAAGAAAACATCTCTGCATGACAGAAAAGACGTGTGTTTTGGTTAAGAGAAGGTGTGAGGAATGGAAATTCATTTTATTGTGGGTAAAAGAAGGTAACTTCTAAAGTACAGCTGTTTATTTAAAGAGGGAGAACACTTAATGTAAAAGAAACGTTGTAGAAAGTTTGTGAAGAATTTGGTGTGGTCATGCTGTGTGAGATTTAAGCAAAAGAGTCTTGATATGAAGTAAGCAGTGAAATTAGAATTTTGTTTTCTGTTTGTTAAAAGGACAAAGTTTTCTTGAACTATTAGTCTGCTTCTAATATTGAAAAACTGTGAAGGGTTTTTCTAATGACTTCTCATGCTTAAGGTCTCAATGAGTTGTCTAAGTACTTAAGAAAATGAAATCTTAATATTAAAAGAGCTAAAAGCTAAGTTGGTGTTACAGAAATACCCAAACATCCTTATGTCAATTGTGTTAAAGCTCTCATCAAATCTTCAACCACTGTCATTTCTAAGTCTTTTGTCATTGATAGTTACTGTTTTACTCCTGAACCAGTAAAGAACCAGTTTCAAGCAGAGCAAAAATTAGTTACATCAAGTAAGTAAACTGAAGAAGATGCAAAAGAGAATTTCAGCCCACCCTAACGCTGCTCTGCAACTTAGCTGCATCCTTCTTGCATGTTCCCTTGTCCATGTCTGCCTCTGCTACTCATGCCAGGATTCTTGTTCACGATGCTGAAGAATGAGCTTCACAAACACTCAAGGTACGAGAGCAAGGTTCAGGCTTTTATTTAGAAATAAAGTGAGAGGACAGAGCTCCAGGCTCATGCCAGGAGGGAACAAGAGGGCCCCAGGGTGGTGGGTTGTCTAGAGGATTTATAGGCAGTACAGGATTTGGGGGAATTGAGGGCTTAGGGTGTGGACTTGTACCACCTGCCCTACCCTCAAGAGGGCTGGGCTATTGTCTGTGTGCCAGGGCTGTTTACAGTGAAGTCACGGGTTATGCTGAGATACTCTTGTGGAACACTCAAACATTCCAGACCAAGTTGCTCCTGGCCTTTTGACCTTTAACTGATCTCACTGAAGATCTATATTCCTAGTCTAGTATCTTTACCCTAGAGATTTAGTGTGACCTTGACTTTGCATAATGCAGAACACAGAGTTTTGATAGGGACTTTACACTGTTACGTTGCTTTGACTGTAAATATCTTGCCTTGCTTTTTCTGGGGGCCATCACCCTGCTCTGTCTAAGCCCATGGTCCCTGTCTCACTACTATGGCTCCATGAACCCTCCTCTCTCTGACAGACAGCAAGGAACTGCTGGACCCACAGGCAGGGACAATGCCCCTACTCAGCAGAGAGCAGTTACAGAAGAGGGACTGACAACCACTTTTCCCTGAAAGATGTCAAGGGTCCACATTCCTTGAGGGGTGAATGAGGTGGGGCAGAGACATGGAATAAGCATCATGATGTAACCCTAACAAACCTTTCTGTTCTTAACCAGCAAAAAGGGAAAAACATTAGGGCTTCTTGCACAATCAGCTGGAGACTCCCTCCAGCATGTTGCCCCTCTGTCCAAACAACTCGACCTTATGATAAAAGGCTGGCTCTCTTACAGGTTCTAGCATCAGCTGCACTCTTTATCCGTGAAGGTCAAAAATTGCCTTGCACCAGCCCCTATAAGTACACTCCTCACACAACCTCTGTGACCTTCTCAGCCACTGGGCTCTAACCCTTCTCTCCTTGGCCTGAATCCAAGTATTACATTCTCAGCTTCTACAGCCTTTACCTTCTACCCCTCCTGGCCCCACTCACCTTAATCACCCTCCTCTTTCTTTTCCTTCCCTGCTTAAGTAACCTATTCCAAAGATTTTTACAGGATCAAATGGCAGCCATCTCCTGGGCAACTACTCAAGAACACCTCCAAATGGTTTTTCTGCTTCAAAATATCAGAAAACCCCCTTCATTGCCCCCTCTCAGCAGTAAGTAGCCAAGAAAAGAATGGCGACCCTTCTCCCTATACCCTTTAGAGCCAGGAGTGGTAGAATCTGGACAGGAGTACCGCCTTTTGGAAAAGCCCACCCGCCATCTCAGAGAGACCTAGGTGTCATCTTACCTGCGCTACAAGCATTTTCCAGAGGACACATCAGCAAGCCACAAGTCCCCCTTTCCTGACCCTTCCCCTCAAAGAGCCCGCCACATACCCTGGCCAGAAAAAGCCTCTTGACCCATTAGAGACTCTTTCCTTTGTTCTGCTGGCCAGGACAGTTCAGGAATAAACCTGCTTGGACTGTTGAGTTCGCATCCCCTCTCTTCTTTCACATGATACAAAGTCCCCTGGAAATTAGCTGCAGCTGCAGCTGTAGGGGGAACTCTGGAGTCTGGATTTTTTATTCTCAGAATTTGTCTCAAATAGAGAAAGGGACCTATACCATGTCAATCAGTTGTTAGCAAAAGGCCATCCTAAAAAAAAGCACTTTATTTATCTGAAATTTAAACTTAATTAGACCTACCCCAAGGCAGTGAGAACATGTGCTGCCAAGCTATGGAAATGGAAACAAGTCAAACGGATGAATCTGGTATTTGGGACACACATCCCCTCCAGGCATTTGCAGATTGTGAAAGTGAATGTGATGGCTAAGAAACTGAGAGGCTGAAGCTGTGGGAGTTCAGAGCTTGCCAAGAAGAAAGGGGGACTGGTAAACATCAGGCTTTAGTTGATTCCCCAATGACTCACATTAGAAGTAAAGGCAAGCTAGAAATATATTACCCCTCACGAGACTGAACCCTTGTATCTGTGGCCTTGATACATGTATATTTCATTCTAACGTGTGAATGCTTTGCTGTTTTCTGTGCATGCTGCCGCACTATGCGTAATGACCAAGATGGCCTTCCTGTTCCCCTGAGCTTGATTAAACTGCAGACAGGTTTCTTCCTGACTACAGGCCCCTGGCCTCCTTTTCTTACTGCATTCACTTGAGAAAACTTGCAATTTTAAGTTATTTATCCACACCTTTGCGATGTAAATCTCCTTGCCTCTTGCCAGCTTTATAACCAAGGAAAGTCTTTCTCAAGGACCTGGGAGCTGTCCCTTTGAAATGTGATCACCGAGCCAGAGAGAAGCCCTGCCTCTCAGTCTCTGTGAGAGGGTAGGAGCCCAGCCTCAATAAGCAGCAAGTGACAAACCCAGTAGCCTAATCACACTGACCATGCCCCCTAGAGTCCTCCACTGCTCTTCCACCAACTCACCCAGAGTCTAAGATCTTCCTGCCTTCTGAGCTGAATAGTTTTCCTTGTCTGTTTAGCTCTTCCTGGTGCAAGTTTTCTTTGACAACAATGTCAGGTTTTATTTATTTATGATTATTTTTTGCCTTGTTGCACAGGCTTATTGTTATATGATCTCCAGTACAATGTCCAAAATGAATTTTTGACCTCAGAAAGATTTCAACATTTACAGATAGCACTTATTAGATTAAGTAACTTCATTTCTATTTCTAACTAGCAAAGCTTTTAAATATATGTATAATGAATGGATATTAACTATTACCAAAATCATTTGCTGCATGTATTGACATATCAGTTTTCCTTTATTTTATAAATGTGGTGAATTACATTGATTTTCAAATGTAAAATCAAACTTTCATTAAAAAAATAAACCAAATTAGCTCATGATGTATTACCATTATATATACATATATATCACTGCATTAAAATATACTAATGTTTTTAGGATTTTAAAGATTTTTGCATCTATGTATACATTGGGTGAAACTTTTCTTTTCCTTGATTTGCAGAGTTTGGTATCCTACTTATGCTGGCTTCATATAATGTGTTGAAAGTCTCCCATCTGGAATATTGTATGTAAAAATGATATTATTTCTTCCTTAAACGTTTGATAAAATTCACCTAACAAGAAGTCATCTACACCTGAAGAATTCTTTGTGGAAAGGATTTCAATATTATAGATTCCCTTTCTTTAATATGTATATTAATATTTTTTATGTATTATTGTATTTGTTTCAGGAAGTTGTTTTTCTAGAAATCTGTCCACTTCACCTAAATTTTCAAATGTATTGAAATAAAAATTTTCATGGTGTCCACCTATTATATTTGTAAGATTTGGGAAATCTGTATAGTGATTTCTGTTTCATTTTTGATACTAGAAATCTTGCATTTCCTCTTTTTTTTCTTGATCATCCTTGCTAAAATTCTATTGTTTTCATTAATCTATTGAAAGAATTGCCTATATTGGTTTACTGATTTTATCTATTTTGCATTTGTTTGCTCTTAATTTTGTTGTTTCTTTCATTTTCCTTCATTCTCTTCTGAATTCCCTCCTTTTTTCCAATTTCTTGAAATAGGTATTTTGAAGCATTGATTTTTTCCTTATGCATTACTTTCCTTTTTTGACTGACATTTTTACTTAGAATATTGCCTTTTGTCCCGTCCAGCGGGACCTAGTTATTTGTGGGGACGAGGGGGATCCGACCTGAAAGAAAATGGGGGCGAGAGAAGAGCGAAGGCAAGACAGTATTCTGATCAAGCCTTCAAATTTTATTGTAAGACGGGGGTACATATATACTAATGTTCAGGGGCAGAGTGGGCCATAGGATACTTGTAAGCAGGGGATTGGCTGCACAGCAGGGATGGCGCAGCGAGTTATTCTGATTGGCATATGATAATGGGGAAGGAGGGGGAGAAGAGTATCTCTTGGCGCGCGCGGGCTTTCTTGTTGGCGCGCGCGGGCTCGCAGCTAATCTCCAGGAAGTGAAGCAGGAACCTCATGAACTGTGGCCATCTTGTTGTCTTTGTGTGGCTCCCAACATCTCCTCCCTTTCTATTTATTTCAGAAAGGTGGGCCTTAATCGAGTGAGGGAATAGAGGCCTGGCTCCTCCAGCAGGGTAACATTTCGCAAATGCTCTCGGTATCTTTTAGGGAGGAGAGGCAGAGCTGAAAGCCAAATTGATCTTAATGTATCAAGGCTTTATGTACATATGGATACCAACCTCTATGCAAGCCAGGCATATTCTCAGGGAGGACCAGAGAGGTTCTAGGAAGAACCCTCCCTTGCGGTACTTTGTCTCGCACTCATCTCGATGCCCATACCCTCATAGTTAGGGGTCTGTCTGGTTCTGGCCGACCAGCATATGGGCCACATTAATTACGATGCCAGAATTGATGGTACCATGGTTGAGGCGTCTGTAAGGTTGAGAACTGGAGGCCGGGAGCACTGGTTGGTTCGGTGTCAGACTCTTCATCACAGGCTGTAAGTCTGTGATAATGAACAGCAACCGCTGGCTTGACGAGCTGGTCAACCTGCTCTCGAATAAAGGCTGTTAGTTTTCTTAAGGCCCAAGGGCCAAGAGACACTAAAAGGAGGAGTCCTGCCAAGGGTCCAAGGATGGTGGGGATCAGAGTTGTGAGCCATGGGGACTTAGTGAACCAGGACTCAAAGGGACCTTGGCTAGCTTCTCGCTCTCTCTCTGGTCTAGCTTTTCTCTAAGCTTTGACATTGAATCTCTTATTATTCCGGAGTGGTCTGCATAAAAACAGCATTCTTCTCTTAAAGCTGCACACAGTCCTCCATCTTTTAGGAGCAGTAGATCTAGCCCCCGTCTATTCTGCAAGACGACTTCAGAAAGGGAAGTCAGAGATTCTTCAAGTTTGGTAATAGATTGTTCTATGGTTTTTAGATCGTCGTCAATGGCGGTTCTCAGCCCTTCATAGTTTTGGTTCCCCTGGATGATGGCAGCTGTCCCTGTTCCTACTCCTGCTGCAATTCCTACTCCCACTAATGTGGCTAGGGTCAACGAGACTAATTCTCTCTTGTACCTATTTTTAGGGTCGAACTCAGTGACAAATGAGGGATCATCATGATATATAAGTCTCGGCACTAGTTGAACCATAACACAGAAATCATGGGAGAAATTGAAAACAGAGGTGGAAACACACGGTGTTAGTCCAGTGTTACAAGCCCACCATCCTTGACGGGGAGGGACTAGATATCTAGATTCACTCGAGGTAACTATGGGTATGGTGTTATTACACAGACTCTTATGGGTTGAGGGAATTGTTCCTAAACATGTAGCTTTTCCAGTTACCTCAGTCAGGGTTAACTTCTGCATGCCCCAGCTACAGGCTTCGTGGCTGGTCGTATTGTTAAAATTGCCTAACAATCCTAGTCCTTCATAGTAAGGAGGTGAAGAGGAAAAGCATAACCAACAGGATTTGGTAGTATTTGGGTTGGTGGTATTTAGAACTCGGAAAGCTCCTTCAAGGAGGTTGAGAAGGCGCTGTCCGGTGCTAGGAAGGAAGGCGGTTTGGTTAAGAGTGGAGACGAGGGAAGGGGTGGCAGCGTCTGCAGGTGGGGCTAGGGTCGGCGCAGGTGGGGCTGGGAGACGCGGCTGGTCTCGCAAGACAGCGTTGGGTCCTACTGGGGCAGCTGGAAGGGTCTCGACTTTGAGCTTGATAGTAAATATGAGGCCTTTATCATATCCATATTGATAGTATCTGAGCCCCCACTGTCGTCCGGTGACCCAAGCCCCCCAATCATATTGGCGCCCTTTATCACTGAATGTGATATTTAAGGGGTTACATAGCCCTGTCTGCTCACAGTTGGGGGATGTGTGGTTCCGGACTACGGTAAGGAGGTCCCAACTGGACACGGGGTTCCAATAAACATTACCCGTAGTTTCACAGCCCCAAGAGCTACAGTAAAAGGATTCTAAGCCCCCACACTGCCGGGCTTGTTGACGGGTTCGTCCGTCACGGGGGCAGACATAGAAGGTAGTGGTTTTTATTCTATTGCGTGCTCGAGGATAACTACACCCGCTGTCACCATAGGAAACTTGGCTCTGGGCTGCAGAATAATCGTGGTCGGGTGGTCGAATTATGTGGGCCTGTCTCCAAGGTATATTAGGTATGTCCCAGGTCTCTAATCCAGCAACTAGGGCGCAAACATCAGGGTGCAGGGACGGCCACCAGGTCTTGGGGGGGGCAGTCTTAGAAACAGACCACACTGCCTCTCCTGTCTGAGAAAAAACTTGCCATGTCAGCACTTTGGGTTCATGGGGGTTAGGGTTCTGGAAGGTGGGACGTAACTGGGTCAGGAGAATGAGAATTGTTAGTGACATGATCAATACTATACAAGCGAACCTTTAAGAGGATTATTAGTCTGAGTTAATCGCCAGTCTGCGTCTGACGGGGGGTTTTTCCTCTAGATGTGGAGCGTATCTCTAGGAAGAGATGTCGTTTTCTTCTATATCTGTGGGAGTGGTCAGGAGGATAGTGAAAGGTCTCTTCTACTGTGGCTCAAGGTTTCTTGCCTGGTGCTTCTTCACAGAGACTAGGTCTCTTGCTTGGAACTGGTGAGACACTGAGAGGTCTTTTGGCCTTGCTTCCTGAAATTAAACAGAAAGGGAAGGCTTCTCAGGGGTTAATATGCCCTGGACTGGAATTATTATTGTTTTTGCCTCTATTTGTGTCTAGGAGTTTAATGAGCCTATCTGGGAGCCATCGGGCATTTTGTGCCTTAGCATCATATATACAAGCATGTCCTTTCCCCCATATGAGCACAGGGTCAGGCCCGTGCCATGTGTTGGTCATCGGATCTCTCCACATAGCCTGTGCATAATTATCTGCCGTGGAGGGATGCCAAAGGCGATCAGCAGCGGTTTTACCCGCGGAGTCATAAGTAAGGAAATTAAGAACAAACAGTGCATGATTTAGGAGTGTCTTTGCATTACCTGTTTTCGGATAGAGTACTTCTCCCCCCGACTGAAGTTTGAATAACATGTTTTTAAGGGTTAAGTGGGCTCTTTCAACAATGCCTTGGCCTTGGGGATTATAGGGAATTCCTGTTATGTGCTTAATACCTAACTGCGCACAGAACTGTTTAAAGCTAGAGCTGGCGTATCCAGGCCCATTGTCAGTTTTTAAGATTTTAGGTGGTGGTAGATATGCCAGGCATGAGAGAACATGGGTAATAACATTTTTAGTTGCCTCTCCCGTTTGCAAGGATGCACATAGGAAACCACTACATGTGTCAATAGACACATGGATATATTTTAATTTACCAAAGGGAGGGTAATGAGTGACATCCATTTGCCATATCTCTCCTGGAACTAACCCCTGGGGGTTGATTCCGTTATGAGGCTCTGGGAGGAGAGTTAGACATCCTTGACATTGCCGAACTATTTGGCGGGCCTGTTCTCGGGTGATTGAAAATTTGAGTCTAAGAGTATGAGCATTGAGATGATGTAGTTCATGAGCCCGTTGGGCTGCAGCCAAGGGTGAGTCTGACGTGACAGAGGCTACTAATTGAGTCGCCAGATCAACTCTGTCATTGCCTTTGGCAAGCGGCCCTGGAAGGCCAGTGTGAGCGCGTATGTGCCCGATGAAAAAAGGGGCATCGCGGTTTAGAATTAATTTTTGCAATTTTGCGAATAGGGGGGAAGCATTTGTAGAGGGACGTATGTAAGGCACTGTCTCTAATAGGGGAACAGAGGTTGCTACATAGGCACTGTCAGTGTAAAGGTTAAAGGGGGCATCTATTAAAAGCTCAAAAACTTTGATTATTGCAGTTAGTTCAACAAGTTGTGCAGAAGAGAGGTCTGTCTGTATTCGAGTAACTTGCCCATTAATACTGAAAGCGGCTATACCGGAGGAGGACCCATCAGAGAACACCATTACGGCCCCAGCAATTGGCGTGGTTTTAGTCCTCTTGGGAAAGACAACTGGGGTCTTTTGAAGGAACTGGACTAATCTGTCTGCAGGGTAATGATTGTCTATTGTCCCCTGGAAGGAGGTGCAGCTAATTGCCCAATCATCATCATGTTGAATAAGCCATTGTAATTGAGATGTATTGTATGGGAGGGTTATAACTTCAGGGTCTCTCCTAAACAACTTGAGAGCTGCCTCTCGGCCTAAACGTAAGAGGGCAGCAACTAATTGAGGATAGGTAGCTAAGACTCTAGGGGGGGAGGCTGGCAAATGAACCCAAAATAGTGGATGGTTTTGCCAAAGGACTCCTGTAGGGGAGAAGGGGGTAGGGAAAATGAGCAGCCACAAACTTAGATGTGGAGAGAAGTAGCTAATGGTCTGTTCAGAAATAGCCCGCTCTACAATGGTTAATGCCCTTTGTGCTTCTGATGAAAGCGAGCGGGGGGAGGAAGGATCAGGGTCTCCACGTAGGACATCAAACAAGGGCTTTAACTCTCCGGTGGTCAGCTTTAGATAAGGCCTGAGCCAGTTGATGTCTCCTAGCAGACGCTGAAAATCATTAAGAGTGTTTAAGGAGCTTCTCTTTAACTGAATTTTTTGAGTGAGGATTTTATTAGAAAATAATTCAAAGCCTAAAAAAAGTTGGGGGGGGTGGACCTGGACTTTTTCTGGGGAAATTTGTAGTCCTCGATCTCGGAGGGCAGTGACTAGCTGTTGACTGGCCGCATAGAGCTGTTGCTGGTCAGGACCGGCAAGAAGAATATCATCTATATAATGGATAATATACAAAGTGGGGAAGAGCAACCTAAAGGGGTCTATAGTCTGGGCTACAAACTTTTGGCAAAGAGTGGGGCTGTTGGCCATTCCTTGTGGGAGAACTCTCCACTGAAACCGGGGAGAAGGCCCTACACAATTGGTAATGGGTATACTAAAGGCAAAACGTTTGCAATCATCAGGATGCAAAGGTATGGAGAAAAAGCAATCTTTTAGATCAATTACTAATTTGACATACCCTTTAGGGATGGCTATTGGAGAGGGAATTCCCGGTTGTAATGCGCCCATAGAGACCATAGTCTTATTAACCGCCCTGAGGTCTTGTAGGAGCCTCCACTTGCCTGATTTCTTTTGGATTACAAAGATTGGGGTGTTCCAAGGGGATGTAGAAGGTTCAATATGTCCAGCAGCCAGCTGTTCCTGCACTAACTCTATGGCTGCATTTAATTTTGTAGTGGTAAGGGGCCATTGATCGATCCAGACAGGAACATCACTTTTCCAAGTAATCTTGTCTGCCTGGAGTGCAGGAGGAGCAACGGCCCTTACGAAAAATGTTTTTCAAACCCTAAACCTGAGCGGTCTATCTTAGGCGTGGCCAGTATCGGGTTGGGATCTCCCTGTTTTAGTTTGCCCAACCCCTGACCAGGGAGGTAACCCTGTGAAAGCATCTGCTGTGTTACAACTTCATTAGGGCTACACATGATGACCTTCATTTGAGAGAGGATATCTCTTCCCCAAAGATTTACCGGCAACCCAGGAACTACGAAGGGTTGAATGAATCCGGTATTTCCTTCTTCATCTTCCCAGTTTAATAACTGTGAGCTCTGTAAGGTGTTTCTTGACTGCCCAATTCCTTGTAGATGGGTCAAGGAAGCGTGTAAGGGCCAGCTGGAGGGCCATGAAGCCTGAGATATGACCGTAGAGTCGGCCCCCGAATCTAAAATTCCTTCAAATACTTTTCCTTGGATCTTAAGTTTAAGAGTGGGGCGTTCTTTAGTAATAGCTTGGATCCAATATAAGTCTGAAGAACCTGGGGTAGAGGAGCCTCGCTGCTTATGAATAGCAGGGTGAGATGTACTTAAAGGGAGGGGGAGCGCCTGCGCAAGGCGCTGACCTTTCATAATGCTGACAGGGCACTGGGGGGCACTAGCAAGAATTTTTATTTCTCCAGTATAGTCATTGTCAACTAAGGAAGGGTGGACAATAAGGCCGTTTATTGTGGTGGAAGCTCGCCCTAAAATTAGAAAATAAGTATCTTTGGGAGGTGGGCCATAAATTCCTGTGGAAATAATTGTAATTCCCTCTTCAGGCGTTAATATTGTTGAGGAGGAGGCACAGAGGTCAAGTCCTGCACTCCCGGGTGTGGCCCGATAGAGGGCGGGAGTGCTACAGCTAGGCTGTTCCCCGAGGCCGGCTGAAATGGAATTGGCTGGGGGGCCCGGGGCTGGCCCCTCAGCTCGTTTCCCTGAAAAGGGGGGGTGAAAGGATTTGTGGTACTGTAAAAAGGATTTGTTGGATTGTTACGGCACTCTTTGGCCCAGTGCCGCCCCTTATGGCAGCGAGGGCAAATACCGGGGACTGACCCAACTCTAGGAGGAGGAGCTGTGGTAGGGCATTGGCGAGCGAAATGGCCTGGCTGTCCACATTTAAAGCAGTTACGCATAGGCGGTGCGCCCCTGGGGAAGGAAGGAGGATAAGAAACCGGGGGAGTTTGAACAGCGGCACCTACAGCTAAAAGGGCTTGGACTTTAGATGTAAAAGGATCGACATCTCTACACATTCTCAGCATTTCATCAAGAGTTTTGTCTCGAGTCTTACCGCGGAGGACGGCTCGACATGCCGAATTGGCGTTTTCATAGGCTAGCTGTTTTACAATCTTATCATTGGCAGCCGCGGAACCAAGGGTCCTTTCGGCGGCCTCTAACAGTCTGCTAACAAATTCGCTATAGTCTTCTTGCGAGCTTTGAGTGATCTTAGTTAGAGGAGTGTTAGCAGTCCCGGAAGCAGGGAGTGATATCCAAGCGCCCAAAGCGGCATCTTTCACTTGAGATAAAAGACCAAGGGGAAGGCGCTGCTGCCTGGTTTCAGAGATATATCTGCCCTGTCCCGTAAGCTTATCAAAAGTCTAGGACGCTGTTGGGGAATGAGGGTCTTTTACATTGGCAGCAGCGATGGTCTGACAGCGGTCAGCAAAATCTGCCTTCCAAGTTAAAAACTGACCACGGGTAAGCACAGCCTGGACTATACGCAGCCATTCACCTGGGAGTAAATGTCCTCTTCGAGACAGCGAATCAAGAACAGAAAGGGTAAAAGGGGCATTGGGGCCATAAGCTTTAACGGCCGCGTTCAGCTCTTTTAAGCTTTTGAAATGGATTTTGTGAAATTCTCTAGGGCCATCAGCAGGCTCGGCCGGCTCTGGCTCAGCCTGCTCCTCTCCCTCACTTTCTATTTCCTGAGCAGCAGGGGCGTCTTCGCCGTCGCTTTCAAGATCGCCCTCCTCCGGGCTATGTGTTGTGGAGGTGGGGCCAGAGCGGGCGGAGGCCCGGGTAAGAACAGGAAAGAGCAGTTTTTTAGGTTGTTTTTTAGGTTTTGTGGCTGTAAGCGGTTTCTTAGAGAGGCCCCTTTGCGAATATAATGCGGGACGAACTGGTTGGGAGACAACTAATTTTTGGAGATGGCAAGTTATTCTTTGTTCTACTATCTGTGCTATTAGGTCTTCAGTGCTGGTAGGGGGGCTAACAGGACCGGGAGCCGGAGGGGGTAGCGGAGGGGCCGACGGGGGCAAAAAGGCCGGGGCGCAAACATTGGGAGGCTGAATAGAGGGAGTGTAAGAGGCTCTTTTCAAAACTGGGGGTGTGTAAGAAGGGGGGTTAAGCGACGGGGCGGCAAGAGGCCAATCTGGGTTGTGATACTTGGCCGCTTCGTCTTCTAGTTCAGCCGCGTCTCCCGGATCTAAAGGCTCGCCATTTTGGCTCTTAGTCACGACTGGAAAAACCTTTTGTGTATCGACAAAGTCCGAATCTCGAGGGAGAGGCGGATAAATGCAACATTTGGGAGGGGTATCATGGAGGGCACCGAGCAAAGATGGTGTCGGGCTAGGGGAGGGGGATTTAGCTGATTTTGGGGCAGGGGGATCACTCGAAAGAGACGATTTTGAGGCCGCCCGAGATAGGGGGCGGAGGCAATATTCTGCCACTGACAAGAGTTGACGTTTATCAGGGTCAGTATTTTCAACAATATCTCTGATAAGACCCCAATAGGAAAATACTGAAACAGGAACAGAGTCAGGGCCGTTTTTGATAAGATAATCATTTAAATCTCTACCTACTTTCTGCCATTTTTTAGGATGAATTTCGGGGCCATTAATGATAAACCACGGACAGACTTCATCAACAAAAATAAAAAACTTTACCAAGTCTTTCTTTTTAACTCGAACTCCTCTCTCCCTAAGTGAACTTTTTAGGTCTCTTATGAAGACCGCTTCTTTACTTAATTTAGTTCCCATTTTCTTGTAAGGCGGCCGGTACTCACCAGGGACGACGACCTCCGTGAGCGGCGAAAGGCGTCTCCTATTGTTTCATCAAGAAGGGGTCTGGCCAGACGATATCTTACTCGGGGGTCCGCCTGCGAAGGATCCGCGCCTCGAGCCCCACGTTGGGCGCCACTTGTCCCGTCCAGCGGGACCTAGTTATTTGTGGGGACGAGGGGGATCCGACCTGAAAGAAAATGGGGGCGAGAGAAGAGCGAAGGCAAGACAGTATTCTGATCAAGCCTTCAAATTTTATTGTAAGACGGGGGTACATATATACTAATGTTCAGGGGCAGAGTGGGCCATAGGATACTTGTAAGCAGGGGATTGGCTGCACAGCAGGGATGGCGCAGCGAGTTATTCTGATTGGCATATGATAATGGGGAAGGAGGGGGAGAAGAGTATCTCTTGGCGCGCGCGGGCTTTCTTGTTGGCGCGCGCGGGCTCGCAGCTAATCTCCAGGAAGTGAAGCAGGAACCTCATGAACTGTGGCCATCTTGTTGTCTTTGTGTGGCTCCCAACAGCCTTTCTTCTTTTTAAATACTTCCATTTACAACTCTAAATTATTCTCTAAACAAAGATTTACCTGGTTTCCACAGATGTTTTGTCTTATTTTATTATGTATTCCAAAATTTCTAATTTGCATTGTGCGTTCTTTTTGACTCATGAGTTACTTAGAAGTATTTGCTGAACTTCAAAACACATGGGGATTTTCTACATATCTTTTTTTGTTGTTGAATTCTAGCTGAATTCCAATCTGAGAAAAATTGATAAAAAGTATATATTTAATTAAATTTATATATATATACATTGTTTGTTGTTGTGTACATATATGTCCAATACATCAAATTTGTTAATCAAGTTTTCCTAGCATATATATCCTCACTGAATTCTTCAAATGATTTTTCCATCGATAACTGAAATATAACATGTTTGTAGGTAGTAATATCTTTGAGGTTTTGTCTATTTTTCCATTCAGTTCTATAAATAATTGCTATTGTTATATATAATCAATATTCATTTAGGTTTATTGTGTATTTACCTTTCTTGTTTATTATTCTTTCCTGAATCTCTAAGCTAATATCTGAGGTCATTTTCCTTCCTTTTAGTATTTCCCTCTGTCCAGCATGATAGTAATTATTTCCATTTTTTTTGTTACGAGAAGGCCCTTATTTGTCCATGGTACTTCCAGTGGATATAAATGCTGAAATGACTACATTAATGGTCACAGTAATTCTTCACCCCCTTTTAAGCCCATGCTCTTTGCTGTGAGACTTTGCAGCTGTTCATGCCAAAGGGTAGAATGTATTTTCAGGATCCTTGATGTTCTGTGCAGCCTTGTGACTTGCTGTGGCCATGGAACGGTAGTAATCGTGATAAGCAGAGGCCTTGTAAAAAAAGGTGGCATACTTCTGCTTCTCCATCAACGATGAGAAACGTGCCTTATCTAATCTTTTAGAGGATGAGTGAATCATGAAGCAAACCAGGTGGTCCCAGTCATTCCAGTGAATTCCAACATTTATCTGCCAATAGTTGACCCACAGACATGTGAGCAACTCTCACCAAGGTCAGAAAGCAGCTTTGTTCCTGCACGTGCATAGCCAATGAGTACCTGTCCTGTGCCTCTGAGGTGTATGGCTGTTTTTTTATACAGCTTTATATGGCATTATTTTGGCAGCAGATAACTGATCAATAAATAACTACGTTTGTGTTTTCTTTTGACACTTTGAAGATGTTATTAATATTTTAACCTGACTCCTTTCTGTTGAGAAGCCAGCTGTCAGTCTGAATTTTTTGCTCCTTTGAAGGTCTTTTCCTCTGGGTGATTTTAAGTTTTTATTTATTTTGGGTGTCTCCATTTTAATAGGATGTGCCTGGGATTTGCTTTCTTGGTGGTTGTTTATTGTACTTGGGATTCATAACCATTTTTGAACCTGTGGCTTGGCAGACTACTGGGGCATTAATCATCCCTTCATAACCTGCTTATTTCTGCTCTCTCTGCTCCTGGGCCGCCAAGCACAATGAACATACATCAGACCCTTTACACGACAGTCCACGTATCTCTGATGTGCTTTATGGTATTTTCCAACTGTTTGTCTTCCCGTGCTTTAGTATTTTCTTCTTTCCAATATAGCAGTTGTCTGATTCTCTCTTCTGCTTTGTCTAGTCTGTTATTTAGCCTCTCCACTGAGTTCTTAATTTCACTTATTTTTCAGTTCTAGTCTTCTATTTTGTTGCTTTTTATAATTTCTTTATCCCTGTGTAAGTTCTCCACATTGCCTTTCAGTTTCTTGAGCACACTAATCGTGGATATTTTCCAGTCTGGGTCTTCTAATAACTGCATTAGCTAGGTCTCCTGGGGCCTGTTTGCATTGTCTGTTTCTCTCTTGGTTTTTCAGTGAAGTGATTTTCCTCATGTGTTTGCTTAGTTTTGGACTGACTGTAGAGCTTTGTGTGCAAAATATCTAGAGGTAATTTTAGTCTCCGAATGTTGACTTTTCTTTTCTTTCTAGCAGCCTAAGAGAACTAGCAATCCCATATAATATTAATGTGACCAGGAACTGAGATAATTCAAAGCGTGGCTTCAGTCTTCTTGCTGGTCTACTTCCGGTTCTCTTTATTCCCGGTTGCAATCAAAGCTGGGAGCATTTACCAGAGCGCTTCATCCTTGACAGACGTGAGCTCCAGTTTTGCGTTCCATCCAATCCCCATGACTTTTCTGAAATACGCTTCAATTCTCAATCTCCTAATTATGACTTTTCAGAACAACAAATACATCAAGGGAAATGCTCTGTTAAATGCTCAGCTAATCCCTCAGTTTCTCTTCTCTCTTAGAACTTGGTGTGTAAAACTTAACTAGGTAGGTAGATTTATGATGCATTCAGACAGATATTTCACTCTATGTTATCTAACTTTTGTGATTATTCTCAGTGGAAATGTCAATCCAAGGTAATTCCCTGCTTTTGTATCTGATGTCATTCAAAATGTCCACAAATCTTCCCTCAATTACCTTAGAAGGAACTATTATGACTCTCAGGATGTAAATGTGTGTGTGTGAGTATGTGAGTGATATGGAAACTAATGTCAGCAAGCACTAGGCCCACAATAATATTATACAACTCCAAGTGATTAATTTCAAGAATTATTCGATTCTAGTTAATGTTATACTTACACAGTGACCACAATGTACTGAATATTAGAGGATCATCCCACAAAATTCTTAAACTTCATGAGCCCAAAGATTTTCATGGAATTTTATTGAGAGAGAGCTCCCAACTGAAGGACTAATAAAAGATGTCCTGCTAATCCTCTTTCAAGGCTAAGCCACATTTAAGTCAATGTACAAAAAATATCAAACTATGACACTTCTCAATCCCAAATGTTTTAGAATAAATACACACATGAACTTCAGATATTTTCTAATTGGTCCTGAGTGAATAAATTTATAAGTCTGCAAATTTATAAGTCACAGTTTTCCCATATAACTTACACTGACTCCAAACTGCAATGATTTTCAAAAGCACCTAGTTTTTCTTATGCATTATGTATTGTTTTCACGATTTTTCTCCACTTGGAAAGTCCCTCTATTATAAATGTCTCTCTTCCGTAACGTTATTCCTGTTGCTAGAAAGGATTTGCACTAAGAAGGAGGTAACACTGCTGTGCTGGATATCTTGGATTTCAATGACCTGACAAAAGGCAAGGCCGGTCTAAAGTGCATAAGTTCAGGTCCCTGTATTCATAATGAGTATAGAAGCTTAGGGGTCAGTGGTATTTCCTGGGGAGCTCAGTGAAGATGTGAAATTAGTTTGGGAGGACTCTTTCCTGTCAGAGAACTCTGAACGATCACCTACCAACATCAAAGCAGAGCGTCTTCAGAGGCTCTGATCCAAAAGAATATCTTGGAATCCACCTCACTGCTCTGTTTCTTTTACTCGTATTCCACAGTACCAGTTCAATCTCCATTTTACTGGTGGGGAAATTGAGACACAGAGAAGTTAAGTTTTAGGAGCCAGTCCAAACCACCAGCCAGATGACCCAGTCCAGGCAGTCAGACGGAAGGGACTCCACAGCGGTCTTCCCAGAGGAGTAACCCCGATATTCCTCCTGCTCAAAATGCCCCTCCTAATAAATTTGCTTATTTTGGTTTCAATTCAAGCTGCCCCTTCAGGGAAGAGGCCATGTCCAACTCTCCTTGAAAATTTCTGGTAGTAGCCCCAAAGAAAGTTGGAAAAAGCCACTACTGCCCTTGTGACTACCCCTGGTGATGGGAAAGTGAGAACCTATGAGTATTGGACCCAAGCTTATGGGAAAAAAGACATGGAAAATTTATCTGGGTCAAGGTTCCTTCCCCTACCCTATGTGGCCTCCAAATAACATATTCAATGATTAATGGTGACACATGGGTACAGAGAACAAATGATATTCTTTGGCTAGCCCGCCAAAGAACAACCTGGCAAACTATAAAACAAATGAGAACAGGGCATTACCTAACTCCAGATCTGAAAAATCTCCATTGTAAGTCTTACTGAAAATGGGTCTGAGGCACAGTCCATAGAATTTGTCCCTGCCTCCCAAAAAGTCACCGTGTTCTTTTAGAGAGACCCTCCTTCTGTCCTACTGGAGATGAAGAATGGGAGTATAGCTATGAAAGAATGAGGGCCCTACATAAAAACAATAGAATAGTGGACTTTAGATAGTCATCTGTAAGGAAACCAAGAGTCTGGCACCTACCTAACCTTTGTGAGATTTTCTGGCTGCAATAACTAAAAACCAAGCTTACTTAGAAACAAGTTAACTGCTAAGACCTGCCAAATGACTTAATCTCATTCTCCAAACTCATGTAACCGTGCTATGTGTCAATTAAATGATTAATATCTGTTCTTTACTTTATGTAGTCCAAGAGTATATAATCAAGCTGCTACTTTTCATTAGAGGCCAGGCTCAGCTTTGCCTAGTGTCTGTGTCCTCACTCATTCATTCAGTGGCTGACACCATTCATCCTTCAGGGACTCCTTCACTTGCTGGAGCTGGACCCCGGCAGTTAAGTAATTGATAGAAAGCAACTTTGCAGAAACTTGCAGAGACATCTCCATGTCTGCCTCAGGTGCCACACAGCTCTTTGCCATATCTTCCACCCTGACTACCCCAACTCCTACACTGCCTTTACCCGAAGTCAGCTCGACCATCACCCATGTCAGTGGCAGAGCCCTGATATTCCGAGGGAAGAGTGTGGCTCAGAGAACATTCAGAGTTCTTTTTCAGACAACTTTTTCTCTAACACGGATTTTCTCATTTAACACAATCCCTAAAATGTCTTTCTTAGGGAGCTGGATGAAGAACTGGGATAGTATAGTGTTTACTGGGTGAGTCCTGAGGAAGTGGGGGCTGTATGTACCTCAAAATGTCTTTTATCAGGGGTTCAGATGGGAGTATTGCTTCTCAGCTCCTTCTCAGAGTCCTAAATTAGCCTTCAGTCTCCTTAGATATCTCTGACTGTCTGCTGCTGGGATCCCATGACTGCCCTAAAGAGAGATTTCTCGGCCTACTTCCTGGTCCCATGCCTGTGGCCAGAACAGGATCTCCCCTGTTAGACCCCTGATTCTATTTTGAGCACAGGGCAAGGAGGATGTTTTTCCAAGGTTGAGGGAGCATGTTCAGCCCTGAAGCCAAAATACTTACTGGGACTCAAGTCGCACCTGAAGAGGATGGGACAGCAGGAGGCAGAAGCAGAGCAGACCACGTGTGTGCGTGAGGCAGGAGTACTTAGCTGTCAGAAGCTCAGACTTGGGGGAAGAAGCATGAGGGATATGCCATAGGAAATCTAGTCCCTAGTCAAAACCCATGGCCCCTCTGACTCCTTTCTGATCTCTAGTTTCTCATTAATCTGTTTCCAGACATGGTGTCTCTGTCCTCTCAGAGATATAAATTTAATTTAGCAAAGGTCAAGTGAAAGCATTCATGTGTAGTTCTCAGTCCATTATTGCTTAGGAATCAAAGGTGGTAACACATGACCCTCGCCCTTAAGTCATTCGCACAACTTAAGGTTTGTCACACACACACACGTGCATGGATTTGAGGATCGGACAGCCCTGAGTCACTGTTTCAGATGAGATTACTGGGACTGTGGACAGTCCAGAAATTGCCTTGGTGATGTCATCCACAGTTTCCCCATTCTGTCTGACACAGGCAGCTAGTGTAAGAGAGCAGCTGCGGGGGTAGTGTGTGTGTGTGTGTGTGTGTGTGTGTGTGTGTGTTTGCGTGTGTGTGGATATGTGTGCTCACCGAGGGAGATAAAAAGTCTCCAGTGTGCATCCCGTAATGTCCAGGGATGCTCACAGTTGTGCCATAAACTGGGAACATTGTGTTTTTACTGAAGTGTCCACATCCTCCATGGACTTTGACAGTCATAGTTTAGAGTCTTAGATATTTTTGTGTTCAAAACACTGGATATTTGCCACGTCCAGTTGATCGGAGATCCCATGTCCATAGAAATATCATTGATGCCATCCACTTTGTTGTATGAGGGACCAGGAAAGGTTCTTGGTGAGTAAGACAATGAAAGGAAAGAAGGGAAGAAGAAAGGAGCAGATGGAGGAGCGAAGGGAGGGAGAGAGGAGAGGAGGAAGAAAATAATTAGAATCCATTTCAGAAATTTCCCTCCAGGTCTCTCTTGAGTGGAAGATCCCCAGGCCCCAGACTCATCTCTCCAAACATCCTGGGGATACAGCAACCCCAGAGTCCTCTGTGATCTCAAATACAAAGTTCCTAAAAGGATCTCTTCACATTTTTTTTGAACTCATTTATATTCTATCCCCTTGGCCATCAGACTGGGCACCAACGGCATCACTCCTGCTTGACCCACACTCTCCAGCTTGTGCAGATGATGGGGTACTATGTCTTAGACACACACTCCTGCAAAGTCTCTCCTAATCTGTTCTGCTCCCTCAGCTCAACAGCCACTAACTGATCTCCCTTCCTCCTGCCCTCTTTCAGATGAGTCAAGGGAGAGGGTGTAACAAGATGCTTCCTAAGAAAGGACAGGCACATGGAGCCCTGGAGCCCTATAATCTCTGACCCGGTTCCTTGGGAACCCCCAGGCCACAGTGGGCACCTGATCTGAGGAAGGTGTGAGCCTTCATGAATCATCCATGGAATTCAGGAAGGCTGCTTGGAAGCTCCCATGGGGACCCCTGGCAGGGGTGAGTGAGGAGGCGGGAGAACCCCGGGAATGGCCCTCACTCATGCTGCTGGGGTGAGATGCTCCACTTGTTCCCCTGAGAGCCGTGCCACCCTCCGAGCTCAGCTCTGGGATCTCCCAGGAAAGGTGCCCTCACCACTAGCTTTTCCTCTCATCTGACTCCACAGGAAAGAGGTTTTATCTGAAACCAGGGAAGTTTCTCTTCCTTTCTCTTGTGGCAGGACCCACAAGCCTTAGATGAAGAGGTGGGAAGGAAAGAACAAGGAAAAAGGAAAGAGGATGGACAGTAGAGAGAAGTCCAGGCAGAGAAGGATCCAGCCTTGGAATTAGAGCCTTAAAGGCCAGAGTGAACTGACTCTTGGCCCAGCTCCTCTTCAACCTCTGATGGCTGAGTTTCTGCAGGTAGCTGGCAGTCTAGCAAACACCATGTAAATCTGTGGAGATAAATGTTCATGTGCATACATACCTATCTAATTTGTCTAGAGAAGGGATCTTTCTTCTTAAAGAACTTTGCCTGGGTAAAGATTTTTTTCCTTCTGATGCTTATTTTACTCATGTATTACCCACTTAAATTTCACAAGAAAAAACAGTTTGATTATCATTTGATGCATCTGTGAATAGGTGTTGACTATGTCCTGCTGAGACATGCTTCAGTGAAACCATCAGGTGTACCAAACACTCCTCATGTGTCTTTTAAGTCATCTCTGAATATGTGTCCTGTCTCATCCTGCCATGGCTCCAGCTCTGGTGGCAACTGCTACCTGAGGGGAACGTGGGCATTGCGATGCTACCAATGCAACAGGAACTGCTACTTCCGTGGCAGTGCAGTGGGGCGAGGTGGCTGGGGACTCCAGTTGCTGCCATAGGTCCAGGCACCATTGCTGCTCTGGGGCTCGGTGCCTCAAGAACATCATTAAGATGAACTCACAGTCCAAGAGACAAATACCTTCCCTGGACTGAAGCTCCTCCCCACCTCATTCTCCTTAACTTTTGGTGCTGAGCTGAGTCTATTGCATCTGGAGGGACATCTGAATCTCCCCAGAAGGGGGTGTATCCTTTTCTGCATACCTTCAATCCCTGCTCCATAGGTGCTGTTCAGAGCCAGCATCTGAGTATGTGAAATTGCAAGTCCTCTTTCTCTGACTACCCCTTACGGAAAGCATCACCATATCCAGTGGTGCTTTCCATTCCTTCATTCTTCCAAATACAGCCCCACCACTTATACGTGTGGCAGCCTGGTTCCAGACCAGCAAAAAGAGGAAACCTGACTCTCCTTCACTCATAGATGGCCTACGGGAATTGACAGGGTAGGGTATTTGGCAGCACAAAAATTTCATGGGTAGGTATATATCTAGCATTTTCCACCCTTTTTAATAAACACACACACACACACACACACACTGACTTCACAGCACCGATTCTGAAGGGACAGGGCACTAGCTAAGTAATGCAGCATTCATCTTTCGATGCAGATGGGGACGAAGACCTAAAAACTGCCTTTGGTACAAAGACGAACAGTCTCAGCTGAGCGGCATTGCACCAACACAGAACATTTTACTTCTTCCCAAGTGCTGCCCTCTACTGTGCTAAGACGAATCATCCTTTCCAGTCACTGAAAGATATCTCAGGCTCATTCCATGCCCCAGCCCAGCCCAACTTAATTCAAAGTAAACTTTACTCTCAAGTCCTCCCTTCCCACTAGGACTAGCAGACCTTGCTGGCAGGACTTCCTTCCCCTCCACATTCTGGGTAGGCTTTTATCTTCCTTGTAAATGTAAATTTAAGTGCAGACAAGGGATAGGGGAGTAGCGAGAGAGTGAAGGCATCCCCTTGGTCTTGCTCTGAACTCTGCCTGCTCTTGTTGACTCTCTCACAGGAGACATGTGATATGCAGGGATGTCCCGACAGCACGGTGGCATAGATCGTGTTTTTATTTTACCAATATCTGCCACTTATTGTGGGTATCCTTTTGCCCTTAGACAACCCTCCCGAGGAGAGCACTGGCACAATAGCTCAAGCCTGGCTGCCTTCCCCAGTGTCTGGTTGTGTGTGGTTCTGTGTGAATTGCCCATTCCTTTCCTCTCAGCACATTAGGGACAGAGAATAGATATAATGCACAGCCTAAGCAAGGATTAAACTGTTCATCTCTCTTTCAGGCACCTTTAATCTCCATGAGTGGTCCTCCTAGAGTCTCTTCATTTGGCTTTATAGCCCCGGTATATAGCACCCTGCTCCTATTCCCCATGGGGAGGAGAAAAATGCCACACACCTTTCCCCCAATTTTTACATGACAGTTTTCACCTATTCCGAGTATCCCTTTTATATAGGCTGGCACGCAGGTGGGAGATGGGGCTGTGAAGGCATAGGGCCAGTCCTGAGACTGCATTGAGTCTGAGGGGGCTATTCCCATACATCTTGCCTTTAGAATAGAGGCACTTTGGCTCCTACTATTTTACTGTTTTCAGCTTTGGAGAGCTAACCAAAATCTTTATAAAACTGTATATGTGCCTTTAAAACCAGGTTAGAGCTTGATTCAATCATCAAAATTATCAGTAGAAATGAGTCAGTGTTTATATATGGAAATTAGGACCCAGAGAAGAAGCCAGGAAAAGCATCCTTAAGTTGGAAGCAAAGGCAGTATTCCAAGCCTCCTCATTCTACCTTCCCTCTACATGATTCAACCACATTTCATGGGATACAGATGTTCTTGGTGATGGTTAAGCCTGGAACCAGGATGGGATTCATTTATTAAGGAAACAGTGTTTGACATGTATTGTATGTGCAGTCCTTGGTTGATTGATTAATTTGTCACTGATGCATCTTGGTCAAAATGTGCTTCCTGGAATTAAATCTACAATGTATGTGGCTGGAAGGAGCACTTAAAAAGAAAGGGATCTTCAATACGCACTGAATTTTCCTATCATATTGGTCAGCAAAACCAGATGAGCTGTCCCAAAGGTTTGATCAGCTAAACCAGGTTCAGTCTTTACCAAGCTTCTGCATGACCCCAGAGTGTCAGGACCACTAAGGGTGAATGCTCATGTGTTTTCCACCCCAAGCTGCCTTCATGCTCCTGGAGCAGTGACTAGTTGCTGAGTCACTCTTCTGTTAGCACAGGTCATCTCCCTCTCTGTCAGTCTCTGACTAATAATAAAAGGATAGGCTCTAAAGTGGGGTTTCTGACTCATCTTCTCCACAATGAAAAGATGGGAGGCCACTGGTAAAAACATCAACATAGAGAATAAAGGATGGGATTTAGGGAAGAGAACCAGAAATCTATTTGCATTTCATAAGAACAACTCCAGATGTTCTTCATCCTCTGACTCTTGACCGATTTGTGTGATTTGTGTCATGCCCTCATTGTTGCCTGGCAAAGACCCAAGATTGCCCAAGTTTGGACTGAAAATGATTTGTGCTTGTTCCCGAAAAACACTGATGATTAAAAAAAAAAAAGAAGAATCTACTTCTGAAATTATCTGAGCTCCAGACTACATTAGCCCCTTTTCCCCACAAAAGAGCTGAATTTCCCTTTTGGGAACATTCACCACTGTTGTATTTGATGTTTATCCTATTAGGCTAGTTTCTAAGCTCTCTGGGAACAGAGACTACCTCCCTCCTTCTCTGCTGGATCCTTGATGCTGAGTATGGTGTCTGACCTATCGCTGAAGCCCAACATGGTTTTTCAGTAAAGAGATTGGGAGTGAATGAGTGGGAAAGAGTTCCCGAACACAAAACAGGTGATGGCTCAGGCCAAATCTCAGGCTTGTGTAATGGAAGACATGGACACAGACAGGACTGGGCTGGAAGAAGACCCAGGTTCTCTAATAGCGCCTTTATCCTCAGTCTGACTCCCTCCACCTGCCATGTTCTCATGCCCAGCTCCACTGGCAAAGTCAGAGCAGTGGCATGCATAGAGTTATGTTGTCTTCCACTCTCTTCTCTCCTCAGCCATTCCACCCTGTGTGACATCTCACAAGTATCCATTTCCATTCTTTGTAATTGTCTCTTTTTAATATGGTATGTCCGTGGGAGGGTGGAGAGGGTGGGAATGGGTACCTGATAATATAAGGGCAATGTTGCTTCCAGCCTAACTCTGAGGCTAAATGAGAACACAGTGCCTTGGGGAACACATTCTGCAGGGCAGTAGTATGTTCTGGAAGACAGGCATGCTGTCCCAGACTTTCACCACCTGATTTCCCATCCGACCATTCACAATTCTAGAGAATTCTTCAAAGAACTCATGATATCACAATTGTTAAAAGTGGAGTGATAGGTAGAGGGGCATGTAAGAATTACATCCTCTTATAAAGTATTTTGTTCAAAGAACAAGTATCTAATCCTACAGCCTTTCATACACTCTGATAAAAACAATGTTTTATTTAATATTACAGTATGGTTTAAATTCATGATTATTAGGCACCTAATACTATCTTAATTGTGATTATTTCCTTGAAAACATGTAGTATAATAAAGATTTTTTATAATTTTATGACTGGTTTCTCTTCGGAGGGCAAACATCTTGTTACACTACTAAAGAATATTTCAATGATGAATTTATTACTAATATAGTTAAGCCAAATGGAAAATAATATCCAGTTTACATGAATTCACCATAGAATTAACCCTTGAGCAACATGGAGGTTAGTTAGGGGTGCCGAGCCCTGAGCAGTAGAATATCCACATATAACTTTTGAGTTCCTAAAACTTAATTGCTAATAGCCTACTGTTGTGTCAAAGACTATCAATAACATAAACAGTAGATTAACATATTTGTATGTTATATGCATACTGTATTCTTACAATAAATTAAGCTAGAGAAAAGATAACCGTTCTTTCAAAGTGCCACAGATCTCCAAATATTTTTCCAACATATTTTTTGAAAAAGATCTGGTTTAAGGGTGCTCATGCAGTTTAATCCCATGTTGTTCAAGGGTCAACTGTATACAAACCTCAAGCTTTATCGTAGGCACTGAGTAAGTGCAGTGCATACAAACCCATAAACCTCATGATTATCAACAAGATTCACAAACTCTTCATCTTTTATCAATATAATAGGTAGAATTAGCCTCACACATCCCACAGACATACAGGCACAATCAGATGCCCTTTGTTTTCCATGAATTGTTAGTCCCGCAGGTGGAGGTCACATTTTCACATAATCCTACTGCTCCACGGAGACCTACCTACCTCAGCTCCAGTCCTCTCCCTCCCAGCGCCCCATGCTGCATTCCAGATGCCATGAGGTTTTCCTAAGGGCTCTACCTCTGAAGCTATGGCCCCCGTTCCATTCCTCTGCTGCTTACCCACTCATTTGCAAGATCCAGTAAGCTCAGCTTAATCAACACCCCTAAAACAGGAACTGATTATTCATCAGAGCAGCAGGGGATAGGCACCCGGAGTGGCCCTAGGCCTGATGCCTTTGCACACCCATGTGTGTATCACTTAGCACATAGGATCTAAATTGTTTAATTGTCCATCTGTGTTTCAGAGAGGCTCTGAGCTTGTCAAGGTCAGTTCTATTTGTCTCCATATTACCAGCGCCACAAAAGATATATCCTGAGTGCAGAGCATGTGAGCTGAATGAATAAATAAAAATGGAATGGCAGCCAGTGGACTTGAGTCATGGACTGTCATCAAGATTTCCTGCTTCCCGTTTGTCATTACTCAAAATATGTGCCTAGCAAAACAGTTAAAGCCTGGTCCTGGGAGAATGTGGTAGTTACCTGTGGGTGAGAAGTACAGGTATTTGGGCTGCACAGCATAAAGCTCAGCATAAAGGGCTCAGGCCCTGTGCTTCTCTGTCCCCAATCATCTCAAGAAGAGCCTTCTCCTGCTTCCACAGAGTCAAAGTGAGTGTCCGGGGGTAGATACCTGAATTACGTGTCTGTGCTTTAGCAAAGACAGGGGAGCCGGAAGACAGAATGGGGGTGCAGAAAGAGGCCACCATGGGCCCCAGGCACGGGAGGGTGGGACTGGGAGGAAGAAGAGTCCATGAGCCACAGTCAGAAGTCCTGCAGAGCAGCTGACCTCGCGATCTCTCCCTTCCTTGTCTGCCAGACGTGAATCATGTCCTTCTCGCACCCTCCATGGTTGTCAATCTCTTCACTTGGGTCCAGAGGGATGGGAAATCCTGCAGTCATGGGACAGTGTAATGCCCCGGCCTGCGGGACAAACGTGGGGTGTCGCCGGAGACACCTGCAGAAATGAAACAAGCAAGGGACACAAAGAACGACCAGCAAGACAGGATGTCTGATCAAGCTGGCACAGTTTATTGTTTGCAGGCTCAATTTATACAGGTTAGCAAGGAAGGGGTGGGTCAGAAGATAATTGGACCTTAGGTGGCGCCGGCAGGAAGGTGTAGAGGGGTGATTGGGCCTTGGCTGGCACCGGCGGGAGCAGAGGACCCGGAAGAGAAGCGGGGAGTTCGCCATCTTGTGGGCAGGGGCCCTTGGGAGGGAGGTTTTAAGGGTGGGGCCTTCCCCTGGGGCAGAGGATGTTCTTGAGAAGCAGGGTGTTGGCAGGGTTAGAAGGCCAGTGGAAAGAACAGAGGAGGAAACGTTGCTTAGCAATCTGACTGCAAGATCTATATTGATTTGGCTAGGAGAGCAGCTTTGCTTTTTCTAGGATACTGCAGAAATGATTGCTGTTGTCTTAACTTACATAACTGGCATTGCTTAAAGTCCATAGGCTCGCTCCCAACAGTGTAAGTCGTGTGCACTGGCCACCTATAGGGGGCGCCTTCACGCTGTGTCTGAGTGACAGGCCACTGTTGCGTTCCGGGCAGTGGCCCTGGAGACTCACCTAGCAGTCTGTCAGCTTGCTCATCTGTCAGGAGAAATAGTGTGAGGAAGGAGTCTATCTAGTCCCCTTAAGTCCAGATCAGTTTGTTTCCCTTCTCCTGATCTTGGCTTGAGGGACAATTGCCTCGAGGGGAAAAGGACTGTGGGTAAAATTGTAACATTTCCAGAATATCTCGCCTGGCTTTAGTGCATTTGCATATCCTCAGGGGTGGAGAGAAGTTCATCTCCATGTCAGTGGGTAATAACCTGGGCAACAAATGGAGGGAGTGCCTGAACCTGAGAGGTTAAGGGAAGAGAGCTGGCTTGCTTCTTCCAGACTGGAGGAGAAAGATGGCCCGGGACTGCAGTTTGTGAGCAATAAACAGGCTTTAAACTTTATTTCTCCCTTTGACTGATTTCAGTTTTTAGAGGTATTTTGCCCCAGATTTCCTCTCCCTGGACTTACAAGGATCTACACTTAAAAGAAGAAACATTGGCCTAAAGCCTCCGCATGGACACAAGGTTTCTTGGGTTTTTCATTCCCCCAGGCTCACTTACCCCTGCAGAGATGTCCTGCCAGCAGAACCTGCAGCAGTGCCAGCCCCCTCCCAAGTGCCCCCCTAAGAGCAGAGCCCCACGCTGACCTCCAGCCCCTGCGGGCTGTGCTTCTGTCTCCGAGGGCGGCTGCTGCCTGAGCCATCACAGGCACCGCAGGTCCCACGGAGGCTTCCTCCGTGGCTCCTAATCCTGTGATGGCAGCGGTGGTCAGCAGCCCCTGGGCCTCCAACTGTCGTTGTGGCTCTGTGGGCTGCTGCTGACATGGGTCATAAGATTAAGTAAAAACATTGGTGAAGACCTAATGCCCATCCTCCTTAAAGTTTTCCAAAAAGTAGTAGAGGAGGGAATACTCCCAAACTCATTCTATGAGGCCAGGATCACTCTAATACCAAAACCAGGCAAAGGCACAACAGAAAAAGAAAATTACAGACCAATATCCCTGATGAACATAGATGCAAAAACACTCAACAAAACATTAGCAAACCGAATTAAAAAATACATTAAAAAATCATCCATCATGATCAAGTGGGATTCATCCTAGGGATGCAAGGGTGGTACAACATTCGAAAATCCATTATCATCCACTACATCAACAAAAAGAACAAAAAAACCCCCATATGATCATCTCCATAGATGCTAAAAAAGCAGTTAACAAAATTCCACATGTATTCACAATAAAATATCTCAACAAAATGGGTATAGAGGGCAAGTACCTCAACATAATGCCATATATGACATACACACAGTGAGCATCATACTTAACAGAGAGATGCTGAAAACTTTTCCTTTAAGTTGGGGATCAAGACAAAGATGCCCATTCTCCCCGCTTTCATTCAACATAGTTCTGGAGGTCCTAGCCATGGCAATCAGATAACTCAAAGAAATAAAAGGCATCCAGATTGGCAAGGAAGAAGATAAATTGTCCCTGTTTGCAGATCACATGATATTGTACATAACAAACCCTAAAGAATCCACTCCAAAACTATTAGATCTAATATCTGAATTCAGCAAAGTTGTGGGATACAAAATTAATACACAGAAATCTGTTGCATTCTTATACACTAATGATGAACTAGCATAAAGAGAAATCAGGAAAACAATTCCATTCATAATGGCATCAAAAAGAACAAAATACCTAGGAATAAGCCTAACCAAGAAAGTGAAAGAACTATACTCTGAAAACTTCAAGACACTCATGAGAGAAATTAAGATACCAATAAATGGAAATACATCCTGTGCTCACGTATTGGAAAAATTAATACTGTCAAAATGGCCATCCTTCCTAAAGCAATCTATAGATTGAGTGCAATCCCTATCAAAATTCTAACAGCATTCTTCAATGAACTAGAGCAAACAGTTCTAAAATTCACATGGAACCACAAAAGACTCCGAATAGCCAAAGCAATCCTGAGAAGGAAGAATAAAACAGGGGGAGTTACACTCTCTGACTTCAAGCTCTACTATGAAGCCACAGTAATCAAGACAATTTGCAACTGGCATGAGAACAGACCCATAGACCAATAGAACTGACTAGAGGGCCCAGTTACAAACCCAAGCATATATGGTCAATTAATATATGATAAAGGAGTTATGGATATACAATGGGGAAATGACAGCCTGTTGAACAGCTCATGTTGGCAAAACTGGACAGCTGCATGCAAGAGAATGAAACTGGATTATTGTCTAACCCCATACACAAAAGTAAACTCAAAATGGATCAAAGACCTGAATGTAAGTCATGAAACCATAAAACTCTTAGAAGAAAACATAGGCCAAAATCTGTTGAATATAAACGTTTTTCCTGAACTTTTTCCTGAACGCATCTCATAGGGCAAGGGAAACAAAACCAAAAATGAGCAAATGGGCCTACATCATGCTAAAAAGCTTCTGTATAGCAAAGGACATCTTCAGAAGAACAAAAGGCATGGGAGTATATATTTTTAAATGACATATCCGTGAAGGGGTTAACATCTGAAATATATAAAGAACTCACACACCAGAAAATCTAAACAGACCAATTACCAGCAATGAAATTGAATCAGTAATCAAAAAACTACCCAAGAACAAAACCCCCAGGACAGATGGATTTACCTCGGAATTTTATCAAACATACAGAGAAGACATAACACCCATTCTTCTTAAAGTTTTCCAAAAAATAGAAGAGGAGGGAATACTCCCAAACTCATTCTATGAAGCCAAAATCACCCTAATACCAAAACCAGGCAAAGACCCCACCAAAAAAGAAAACTACAGACCAATATCCCTGATGAACGTAGATGCAAAAATAATCAACAAAATATTAGCAAACCGAATTCAAAAATACATCAAGAGGATCATACACCATGACCAAGTGGGATTCATCCCAGGGATGCAAGGATGGTACATTAGAAAATCCATCAACATCATCCACCACATCAACAAAAAGAAGGACAAAAACCACATGATCATCTCCATAGATGCTGACAAAGCATTTGACAAAATTCAACATCCATTCATGATAAGAACTTGCAACAAAATGGGTATAGAGGGCAAGTACCTCAACATAATAAAGGCCGTATATGATAAACCCACAGCTAACATCATACTGAACAGTGAGAGGCTGAAAGCTTTTCCTCTGAGCTCGGGAACAAGACAGGGATTCCCACTCTCCCCACTGTTATTCAATGTGGTACTGCAGGTCCTAGCCATGGCAGTCAGACAAAAGAAAGAAATACAAGGAATCCAAATTGGTAAAGAAGAAGTCAAACTGTCACTATTTGCAGATGACATGATATTGTACATAAAAACCCCTAAAGACTCCACTGCAAAACTACTAGAACTAATATCAGAATTCAGCAAAGTTGCAGGATAAAAAATCAACACACAGAAATCTGTAGCTTTCCTATACACTAACAATGAACTAATAGAAGGAGAAATCAGGAAAACAATTCCATTCACAATAGCATCAAAAAGAATAAAATACCTAGAAATAAACCTAACCAAGGAAGTGAAAGACCTATATCCTGAAAACTACAAGACACTCTTAAGAGAAATTAAAGAGGTCACTAACAAATGGAAACTCATCCCATGCTCCTGGCTAGGAAGAATTAATATCATCAAAATGGCCATCCTGCCCAAAGCAATATACAGATTCGATGCAATCCCTATCAAATTACCAACAGCATTCTTCAATGAACTGGAACAAATAGTTCAAAAATTCATATGGAACCATCAAAGACCCTGAATAGCCAATGCAATCCTGAGAAGGAAGAATAAAGTGGGGGGAATCTCGCTCCCCAACTTCAAGCTCTACTACAAAGCCACAGTAATCAAGACAATTTGGTACTGGCACAAGAACAGAGCCACAGACCAGTGGAACAGAATAGAGACTCCATATATGGCCAATTAATATTTGATAAAGGAGCCATGGACATATAATGGGGAAATGACAGACTCTTCAACAGATGGTGCTGGCAAAACTGGAAAGCTACATGTAAGAGAATTGAAACTGGATCACTGTCTAACCCCATACACAAAAGTAAACTCCAAATGGATCAAAGACCTGAATGTAAGTCATGAAACCATAAAACTCTTAGAAGAAAACATTGGCAAAATTCTCATGGACATAAACATGAGTGACTTCTTCATGAACATATCTCCCCAGGCAAGGGAAACAAAGGCAAAAATGAGTAAGTGGGACTATATCAAGCTAAAAAGCTTCTGTACAGCAAAGGACACCATCAATAGAACAAAAATGTATCCTACAGTATGGGAGAACATATTCATAAATGACAGATCCGATAAAGGATTGACATCCAAAATATATAAAGAGCTCACATGCCTCAACAAATATAAAGTAAATAATCCAATTAAAAAATGGGCAGAGGAGCTCAATAGACAGTTCTCTAAAGAAGAAAGCCAGATGGCCAACAGGCACATGAAAAGATGCTCCACATCACTAATCATCAGAGAAATTCAAATTAAAACCACAATGAGATATCATCTCACACCAGTAAGGATCGCCATCATCGAAAAGACAAACAACAACAAATGTTGGCGAGGTTGTGGAGAAAGGGGAACCCTCCTACACTGCTGGTGGGAATGTAAACTAGTTCAACCATTGTGGAAAGCAGTATGGAGGGTCCTCAAAATGCTCAAAATAGACTTATCATTTGACCCAGGAATTCTACTTCTAGGAATTTTACCCTAAGAATGCAGCACTCCAGTTTGAAAAAGACAGATGCATCCCTATGTTTATCGCTGCACTGTTTACAATAGCCAAGATATGGAAGCAACCTAAATGTCCATCAGTAGATGAATGGATAAAGAAGATGTGGTTCATATACACAATGGAATATTATGCAGCCATAAGAAAAAGACAGATCTTACTATTCACAACAACATGGATGGAGCTAGAGGGTATTATGCTCAGTGAAATAAGCCAAGCAGAGAAGGACAAGTACCAAATGATTTCACTCATATGTGGAGTATAAGAACAAAGGAAAACTGAAGGAACAAAACAGCAGCAGAATCACAGAACCCAAGAATGGACTAATAGTTACCAAAGGGAAAGGGACTGGGGATGATGGGTGGGAAGGGAGGGATAAGAGCGGGGAAAAAGAAAGAGGGCATTATGATTAGCATGTATAGTGCATGGGGGACATGGGGAGGGCTGCGCAACACAGAGAAGACAAGTAGTGATTTTACAGCATCTTACTACACAGATGGACAGTGACTGTGAAGGGGTATGTGGGGGGGACTTGGTGAAAGGGGGAACCTAGTAAACATAATGTTCTTTCTGTAAAATAAAAAAAAGAACTTACACACCTCAACACCCAAAAAGCAAATAACCCTGTTAAAAAATGGGTGGAGTGTATGAACAGAAACTTCTTCAAAGAAGAAATTCAGATGGCCAGTAGCACATGAAAAGATGCTCCACATCACTAATTATCAGGGAAATGCAAATTAAAATCACAATGAGATATCCCCTCACATCAGTTAATATGGCCAGCATAGAAAAGAATAGGAACAACAAATGCTGGTGAGGACACGGAGAAAGCGGAACCCTCCTACACTGCTGGTGGGAATGTAAACTAGTTCAACCATTGTGAAAAGCAGTATGGAGGTTCCTCAAAAATCTAAAAATAGAGATACCACTTGATTCAAGAATTCCACTCCTAGGAATTTACCCAAAGAAAGCAGGATCCCAGTTTCAAAAAGACATATGGACCCCTATGTTTATCACAGCACTATTTACAATAGCCAAGAAATGGAAGCAACCAAAGTGTCCATCAGTAGATGAATGGATAAAGAAGATGTGGTACATATACACAATAGAGTATTATTCAGCCACAGGAAGAAAACAAATCCTACCATTTGCAACAACATGGATGGAGCTAGAGGGCATTATGCTCAGTGAAATAAGCCAGGTGGAGAAAGTCGAGTACCAAATGATTTCACTCATCTGTGGAGCATAGGAACAAAGCAAAAAGTTAAGGAACAAAACAGCAGCAGACTCACAGAATGCAAGAATGGACTAACTGCCAAAGGGAAAAGAACTGGAAGGAGGGAGAAGGGGAATAAGAGGTGTTATGATTAGCACACATAATGTAGGGGGGGCACGGGGAAGGCAGTATACACAGAGAAGACAAGTAGTGAGTCTATAGTATCTTACTACGCTGATAGACAGTGACTGTAATAGGATATGTGGTGGGGATTTGATAATGGGGGGAATCTAGTAACTACAATGTTGCTCACGTAATTGTATATTAATGATACCAAAATAAAAATAAATAAATAAACTAAAAAAAAACATTTGGGAAAAATACTCCATGATGACTGGAACCAAGCCCCAGTGGTGCTTTGGTTCTTGCCCCCTCTCCTGCTGAGGTGTTTCTTGGCGATTTTCAAGCTTTCCCCCACATTTCAGAAGTACTGGACTCCAGGAGCATAGTACTTCTTCCCTCCTAATTTATGTCCCTATGAAAAAGATAAAACTGTTCTCTCATTTGTAATCATGTGTAAGATCACTTTAGTGTGCTAAAAGGCCCAGGCCTATGTGCTGTTTTTCCTCCTTCAGATCTGATCAGGTGATTTGCAATCTGGGTAATAACGGCAATCAAGCCCAGTGGTAAACAACATAGTAAAACACAGGAAGGATTCCACCTGAAAAATAAGTTACATTTTGATATACAGGAAGTTAAGAAGTAATATTCTTAACTTACTCTTTAGCAAACAGACTATACCTCAGCCTACCTTGCGGGCTGGGCAGGTGGCCTTGTTTGATTTGCTCCCAGACCAAAACGTGGTATCTCAGAGAGAAATCAGAGCAGTAAATTTCTCATATTAAGTTAATTTTAAATATTCAGGGACTACTTAACAAGTCCACACTCCTAAGTCTTTTATCACCTTCCCCCAAATCCTCAACTGCCTATAAAAATCCCTAGACAATGCACAATTACAGGCTCTCTTGTCCCCTCCTGGCATGAGCCAGGAGCTCTGTCTTCTCACTTTATCTTGAAGTAAAAGCCTCTCCCTGGCCCTTCTACCTTGAGTGTTTGCTAGGTTCATTCTTTAACTCCACAGACAAGAATCCTGGCATCAAAATGAGTGAATATATGATGGATGCTGTGTCAGAAGCCCCAAGTTATGCTCATATAGCTCCTGCAAGAACATTGTTCTGGGCCCCAAAATGAATGACAGGGATGAGAGGGACAGGAATGTTGTGTCCAAAGATCATTGGTATCTCTTATTCAAGGTTCTTAAAAAAGTATGTGTCCAAGAATATGGGAACAAATGTTTGCAGTTTAAAAAAGAGGAAATGACAAAAAACTTATTTCAATCTAATAAATTCCCAAGGTATTACACAGATTTTCTCCTCTGTCTAGAATTTTCGTACTCAAACTCTGATTTCTCTCAAAAAGTTCAACTTTAACTGTAGCCACAATGATATGATGTGTTTTCAGGCTTCTGAAATAATTTCAAGAACCATCAAAGCTCCCCTGGTGCTTTGGTCTAATCTGTTCTTCTGTGCCATTATTTTAAAAATCTCACTATCCAAGTGAAATAGCACTCTTGGTTCTCATCAGGAATGACCATTTCAGTCCAGAGTACAGATAAATGCTGCCCTCTTCCAAAGTTGGGACAGGAGCTCCCCAGTTAGGACCCAATGTAACTGCAACAAGGCTAGGTCTCTTTAATGTTGTGTTTGAAACATACATTCAATAGTCAAAAAAAAAACCTCAGGCTCAAGATACCGGCATGAGTAGGGTGGCAGTAATCTCCTCCCAAAACCATATATGTTTTGAAAATACAACAAATACAACTATTTCTGAAAGAGAGACCAGAAGATATAGTACAACAGCCAGGCTACATCTACATCTGTGAGAACTCAGCATCTCATGAAGAGGGTAAGATACAAAGCCATGACCCAGTGGGACCGAAAGACCCCTCCCACCACAGCTCACCAGTGGAGAAAAGGAGTCAGAGTGGGGAGCAAGTGGAAGCACAGGACTGCTAAATAACCAGCCCTAGTAACCTGCACTGGGAGCACAGACATACACTGCATGGTGTACTGGATATTAGAGAAATGGAAAAGTAAAATCTGAGATGGAGACTGCAGGCAGATCCCCACAGCCGGCTCCCCTGGGACAAAAGAAAATCGGGTGCTTTTTTAAAGTCTTAAAGGGACAAGGGCTTAAAAGCTGGACAAAAATAGTCCTGGCACACTTAAACCAGCAGGTTGGGAATCCTAAAGAACTTCAGGAGCTCCAACCCCCTGGGGGCTAACCCAGCCCTGAAGCCCCCCACAGCAATAAGCAACCTGCCATTCATTCCCCCTGGCTGGTGCTGTAAGCAAACCGGCTGACCTGCCACAGCTGTGGAGCAGCCGGAGAATAGCCCCACCCACAGCAATCACCCAGAGTCTCTTCTCAGCATGCAGCTAGCTGGCACAGATCCAGAGGCTGCTGCCAGTGCTTAGCTGGCCAGCACAGACAGAGGAAGCTGGGGCAAGGTCCAGAGGGCATGAGGGGGTGCTGTTCTTACAGGGGATCACACCCTACACATCTGACACCCCACACCCCAGGGCTCTATGCTAGTTCGAGGGCTGCCCCACCCATGGCAGCCCAGGAGATTATCCCAGAGACTGCCTCCTGGTGTGCAGGTAACCGGCACAGGGAGCAGAAGCCAGAACAAGGTCTGGAATGCATGAAGGGGCACCATTCTCACAGGAGAACACACCTGACACACTGGTGACCTCCCACAGAGCTCTAGGCTAGCTTGAGGGGGGCTTGCCCATGGAGGCTCAGAAGATTATCCCAGAGACTACTTCAGGGTGTGGGTAACCACCACAGGCATCAAAGAAGGGTAAGGTGACCAGCAAGCAGGAAGGAACTTTGTTCTGACAGCTGACACATGTGCTACCTGCCTGTGACCACTTCCATTACAATGAAAAGGCAGCAGAATCTGGTCCAGTCAAATATCACTCAGACAACCCCAGAGAGAGAAATGTGAGATAGATGTAACTAATATTACTGAAAAAGAATTCAAAATAAAAGTCATAACCATGCTGATGGACCTGCAGAAACATATGCAAGAGCTAAGAAATGAAGTCTGGAGAGAGATAACAGAAATGAAACAATCTATAGAGGGACTTATGGGCAGACTGGATGAGGTTCAAGAGACTGTTAATGGAATAGAAATCAGAGAATAGGAATACAGAGAAGCTGAGGCAGAGAAAGAAAAGAGAATATCTAGGAATGAAAGAATATTAAGAGAACTGTGTGACCAATCCAAAAGGAACAATATTCACATTATAGGGGTACCAGAAGAAGAAGAGAGAGAAAAAGGGATAGAAAGTGTCTTTGAAGAAATAATTACTGAAAACTTCCCCAAGGTGGGGAAGGAAATAGTCTCTCAGACCATGGAAGCCCGCAGATCTCCCAACCCAAGGGACCCAAGGAGGACAACACCAAGACATATAATACTTAAAATGGCAAGGATCAAAGACAAGAACAGAGTAGTAAAGGAAGTCAGAGAGAGAAAAAAGATCACCTACAAAGGATAACCCATCAGGCTATCATCAGACTTCTCAACAGAAACCTTACAGGCCAGAAGAGAATGGCATGATATATTTAATGCAGTGAAACAGAAGGGCCTTGAACCAAGAATACTGTATCCAGCACGGTTATCATTTAAATTTGAAGGAGGAATTAAACAATTTCCAGACAAGCCAAAGTTGAGGGAATTTGCCTACCACAAGCCACCTCTACAAGATATTTTACAGGGACTGCTCTAGGTGGAAGCACTCCTAAGGCTAAATAGATGTCACCAGAGAAAATGAAATCACAGCAAAGAAAGCAGACCAACCAAATACTAACTAAAGGCAAAAAATAAAATCAACTATTCACAAAATCACTCAAAGGGAACACAAAACAGTATGGAATAAAACACCTAACATATAAAGAATGGAGGAGGAAGAATAAGAAGGGAGACAAATAAAGAATCATCAGACGGTATTTATAGTAGCTTAATAAGAGAGTTAAGTTAGATGGTTACATAGTAAAGAAGCTACCCTTGAACCTCTGGTAACCACAAATCTAAAGCCTGCAATGGCAATTTCGATAATCACCCTAAATGTAAATGGACTGAATGCACCAATCAAAAGACACAGAGTAAGAGAATGGATAAAAAAGCAAGACCCATCTATATGCTGCTTACAAGAGGCTCACCTCAAACCCAAAGACATACACAGACTAAAAGTGAAGGAATGGAAAATACATTTCATGCAATCAATAGGGAGAAAAAATCAGCTGTTGCAGTACTTGTATCAGACAAAATAGACTTCAAACAAAGAAAGTAACGAGATAAAGGAGATTGCATAATGATAAAGGGGTCAGTCCAACAAGAGGATATAACCATTGTAAATATATATGCACCCAATACAGGAGCACCAACATATGTAAAACAAATACTAATAGAATTAAAGGAGGAAATAGAATGCAATGTATTCATTCTAGGAGACTTCAACACACAACTCACTCCCAAGGACAGATCCACCAGACACATAATAAGTAAGGACACAGAAGCACTGAACAACACACTAGAACAGATGGACCTAACAGACATCTACAGAACTCTCCACCCAAAAGCAGCAGGATACACATTCTTCTCAAGTGCTCATGGAACATTCTCCAGAATAGACCACATACTAGGCCACAAAAAGAGCCTCAGTAAATTCAAAAAGATTGAAATTCTACCAACCAACTTCTCAGATCACAAAGGTATAAAACTAGAAATAAATTGTACAAAGAAAACAAAAATAATCACAAACACATGGAGGTTTAACAACATGTTCCTAAATAATCAATGGATCAATGACAAAATTACAATAGAGATCAAGCAATACATGGAGACAAATGACAACAATAGCACAGAGCCCCAACATCTGTGGGAAGCAGCAAAGGCTGTTCTAAGAGAAAAGTATATAGCCATCCAGGCCTATTTAAAGAAGGAAGAAAAATCCCAAATGAATAGTCTAAAGTCACAATTATTGAAGCTGGACAAAGAAGAACAAATGAGACCCAAAGTCAGCAGAAGGAGGGACATAATAAAGATCAGGAAATAAATAAATAAAATTGAGAAGAATAAAACAAGAGAAAAAAATCAATGAAACCAAGAGCTGGTTCTTTGAGAAAATAAACAAAATAGATAAGCCCCTAGCCACACTTATTAAGAGAAAAAGAGAATCTACACACAAAAACAGAAACAGAAATGAGAAAGGAAAAATCACGATGGACCACACAGAAATACAAAGAATTATTAGAGAATACAATGAAAATCTATATGGTAACAAACTGGATAACCAAGAAGAAATGGGCAACTTCCTACAAAAATACAATCTTCCAAGACTGACCCAGGAAGAAACAGAAAACCTAAACAGATCAGTTACCAGCAAGAAAATTGAATCGGTAATCAAAAAACTACCCAAGAACAAAACCGCCAGGCCAGATGGATTCACCACCATATTTTATTAGACATATAGAGAAGACATAATACCCATTCTCCTTAAAATTTTCCAAAAAATAGAAGAGGAGGGAATACTTCCAAACTCATTCTATGAAGCCAGCATCACTCTAATATCAAAACCAGGCAAAGACACCACAAAAAAAGAAAATTATAGACCAACATCCCTGATGAACATAGATGCAAAAATACTCAACAAAATATTAGCAAACTGAATTTAAAAATACATCAAGAGAATCACACACCATGGTCAAGTGGTATTCATCTCAGGGATGCAAGGATGGTACAATATTAGAAAATCCATCAACATTATCCACAATATCAAAAAAAGAAGGACAAAACCCACATGATCATCTCCATAGATGCCAAAAAGCATTTGACAAAATTCAACATCCATTCATGATAAAAACTCTCAGCAAAATGGGTACAGAGGGCAAGTACCTCATCATAATAAATTCCATATATGACAAACCCACAGTTAACATCATACTTAACAGTGAGAAGCTCAAAGCTTTTAACCTAAGATCAGAAATAAGACAGGGATGCCCACTCTCCCCACTTTTATTCAACATAGTACTGGAGGTGCTAGCCATGGCCATCAGACAAAACAAAGAAATACAAGGCATCCAGACTGGTAAGGAAGAAGTTAAACTGTCCCTGTTTGCAGATGACATGATATTGTACATAAAAACCCTGAAGACTCCACTCCAAAACTACTAGATCTAATATCTGAATTCAGCGAAGTTGCAGGACACAGAAGTAATACATAGAAATCTGTTGCTTTCCTATACACTTACTATGAACTAGCAGAAAGAGAAATCAGGAAAACAATTCCATTCACAATGGCATCAAAAAGAATACAATACCTAGGAATAAACCTAACCAAGGAAGTGAAAGACCTATACCCTGAAAACTATAAGACACTCTTAAGAGAAACTAAAGAGGACACTAACAAATGGAAACTCATCCCATGCCCTTGGCTAGGAAGAACTAATATTGTCAAAGTGGCCATCCTGCCTAAAGCAATCTACAGATTCAATGCAATCCCTATCAAAATACCAACAGCATTCTTCAACATACTGGAACAAATAGTTCTAAAATTCACATGGAATCACAAAAGACCCCGAATAGCCAAAGCAATCCTGAGAAGGAAGAATGAAGCAGGGGGTATCTTGCTCCCCAACTTCAAGTTCTACTACAAAGCCACAGTAATCAAGACAATTTGGTACTGGCACAAGAACAGAGCCACAGATCAGTGGAACAGAATAGAGACTCCAGATATTAACCCAAACATATATGGTCAATTAAAATTCGATAAAGGAGCCATGGACATACAGTGGGGAAATGACAGCCTCTTCAACAGCTGATATTGGCAAAACTAGACAGCTACATGTAAAAGAATGAAACTGGATCATTGTCTAACTCCATACACAAAAGTAAATTCAAAATGGATCAAAGACCTGAATGCAAGTCATGAAACCATAAAACTCTTAGAAAAAACATAGGCAAAAATCTCTTGGACATAAACATGAGTGACTTCTTCATAAACATATCTCACCAGGCAAGGGAAACAAAAGCAAAAATGAACAAGTGGGACTATATCAAGCTGAAAAGCTTCTGTACATCAAAGGACACCATCAATAGAATAAAAAGGCATCCTACAGTATGGGAGAATATGTTCATAAATGACAGATCCGATTAAGGGTTGAATTCCAAAATATATAAAGAGCTCACATGCCTCAACAAACAAAAAGAAAATAATCCAATTTAAAAATGGGCAGATATTCTGAACACACACTTCTCCAAAGAAGAAATTCAGATGGCCAACAGGCAAGTGAAAAGATGCTCCATATCGCTAATCATTAGAGAAATGCAAATTAAAATCACAATGAAATATCACCTCATACTGGTGAGGATGGCCACCATTCAAAAGACAAACAACAACAAATGTTCTCAAGGATGTGGAGAAAGGGGAACCCTCCTACACTGCTGGTGGGAATGTAAATTAGTTCAACCATTGTGGAAAGCAGTATGGACGTTCCTCAAAAAACTAAAAATAGAAATACTATTTGTCTCAGGAATTCCATTCCTAGGAATTTACCCTAAGAATGCAGCAGCCCAGTTTGAAGAAGACATATGCACCCCTAAGTTTATTGCAGCACTATTTACAATAGCTAAGACATGGAAGCAATTTAAGTGTCCATCAGTAGATGAATGGATAAAGAAGATGTGGTACATATACACAATGGAATATTATTCAGCCATAAGAAGAAAAAAATCCTACCATTTGCAAGAACATGGGTGGAGCTAAAGTGTATCATGCTCAGTGAAATAAGCCAGGCAGAAAAAGACAAGTATCAAATGATTTCACTCATCTGTGGAGTATAATAACAAAGAAAAAAACTGAAGGAACAAAACAGCAGCAGACTCACAGAACCCAAGAATGGACTAACAGTTACCAAAGGGAAAGGGACTAGGGAGGATAGGTGGAAAGGCAGACATATGATTAGTAGACATAACATAGGTGGGGGTTCACAGTTGTACAACACAGAGAAGACAAGTAGTGATTCTACAGCATCTTACTACGCTGATGGACAGAGACTATAATGGGGTATGTGGGGGGGACTTGATGATGGGGGGAGATTAGTAAACCTAATGTTACTCATGTAAGTGTAGATTAATGATATCAAAATAAATTTTAAAAATAAATAAAAAATAATGAATCCATTATCTCAGGGTAAAAGAAAAACAATAATAATAATAATGAATTCAGTTCTATGTCAAATCTCCTGAAAGAAATTTACAGGCATCCAGTGTATAATTCTCTAAGACACTTGTCATGCTCTCCTTTTTCTTCATTTTCTTAGAGCTCATAGCCCCTCATTTGCTGAACACCCTATGCATTCTTCCAGGGAAAACCCTAAATTCCAGTTTCTTCAGAATCTGCCAACTTCCCAGCTCACCTGTTAAAGACCAGCATTAGTAGGCTGACTTAATCTCCCTTCATCAGTTCTTTCATTCTGCCTTCATCTCTCCATCCACAGTGGTCTCATTCTTCTCAGATTCTGATCCTCTCTTCCACCTCAACAGGCATGGGGATTCCAATGTCAGAACCAGCAAGCACCCTCCACACCCCCTCCCCATGTCAAGGCCCCCACAGGGCCCTGCTGCAGAAGAAGAACTTGCCCCACCTGTGTTCCATCCCCATGCCAGGATTCCCTGGTGCTGGCATGAGGGAAGGGGGCTGCTGAGCACCACTGTGTAGAACAGTCGAATGACAAGTGAGAGGCAGATGGTGTGAGAAGAGCCTGTATCTTTCTACCTGGTCAGACCACTGGGACACAGAAGAAGGGGACCCACAGGCTCTTGGAAAATACCTGGATTCCTGGCCCCTGGCCAACAATCTGGTTTCTCAAGACACTGTGGTTTATTCTTTCTTGGAAGTGCTAATAGCTTTCCTACCTTCTCAGTTCATTCTGCAATTCAGCATTTCTTTATCCTCAAGAAAGTATCCCCTTAAACTCATGGGCCAGTTTTGAACCCATGAATTTGCAGGCTGATTCTTTTGCATGTCTCTTCTCCTTCCCTTCCATTTTCTCCCTTCCTCTTCCCTTTCCTTGGCACTCCTCTCCTCTCCTCTTCAATCTTCTCTTCTTCTTCCTTTTCCTTTTCCCTGTATTTTACCTCTTCAGTTGCATAGTGGGCCTGTTGTGGCCAGCCTTGGGTAGGGAACTGAAGGCACCCTCTGCTCTGTATCTTGGGCCCAGCCTTGTTTTCTCCTGTTGATGAAAGTGTGTGGGAAAACTTTTAAATGGTACCAGACTCTAACGAGTGCTCACAGGTCTTTCCTTTACCTGCAGCCTGTGAGCCTGCAGGCTTCGATTTAGAACCCCCATCTGCTACCCCGCATTCCCCAAAGCCAACCACATTTGCTCTTCCCTTGAGTACGTTTCTCACGTGGTTCCCTCTCCAGGGCATCTGTCCCATGCATATAGGAAAAAAGATCTTGGGAAAGGGATAATAATCTGAGACCTGCTTTTACTATTAGGTTTTCTGAGGACCCTGGAGGGCTGATGACCTTGTGACTTTATGGGTCTTAGGAAAGGATAAAGGTAAAGGAAAGAGGAAGAGGATGTGATGGAGGGCAAGTCCCTTCAGGGCTGGGCCCTGGGGCAACTCCTGGAGTCCCAGGGGAAAAGGAAGGTGAAAACAGCTAATCAAATTGTCAGATGTGTGCATGGACTGTCACCGTGGGTCTGGAGTCTATAGATGGGATAAACAGGTTGGAAGAAAAGCTGAAAACAGCAGTCTTGCGACTTGTTTCCTATTTGGTGCCCTGAAAGGAGCTGTGACATCATGCTGCGACTACTCCCAAGTTTCCCCATCTCCCATGGCAGTGAAAGGGGTACCGAGGTTCCCATCTGTTTTGCAGAGAAGAAAGGAGCTCAGGGTGCTGGCCCACCAGCTCACTGGGGATGTGGGGAAGGGGGGAGGTGGGAGAGTCACCCCAGCCAGGATGAACAGAGTATATGCCTGTGAAGCTGAAAGCTTCAGAATGGGCTGCAGGGGCAGGATGTTTGGAGCCACAGCCAGGGCTTCTTCAGCTACAGTCAGAGCTAAAGTGAGGAGGAGTGAGCCAGGAGGATCTCCGGGCCTGCCTAGGTCATGGGAACGAACACACGCAAGTTCAAGGACCACTAATTTCATCAACTGACCTGTCCAAGAACCCTGTCAGTTCAGTCATCTTCCAGTAGGGGACAGCAAAAGTCCAAAATCCTGTGGAAGAACCCCAAGCTTTCCTTTATGTGTGATTTCCAGGCTGTATAAGCTTCCCTGCTCCTAAGCCAGATGTCATCATGGGCAGATCAAGAAAGGTGTTTAAACATGTTAATAAGGAGGTGAAGTTTACACTGACTGAATAATTTCCTCAAATGAGATTTTCTTAAACCATAAAAGACAGAAATAAAGATGTCTGATCAGTAATTTTAAGTGTTTTCCCCTTTATCTTCACCCTAAATTGATCAATTTCTTATGAAACAGAATTATATCTATTTGAACAGAAGTTCCACATTTTTTAAACATTTCAGCTAGTGTACAAAATTTTGCTGCCTAACCAAGTTTTATAAAAAGCCTGGTCTACCTATATCAAGCTGTCCTGGGAGACAATCCACTTGGTGTACACCTCTCCCTGTCTGATTTACCTCCCACCTTCTTTGTTCTGTGTCATATCCCACCCTACTTTAGGTCTCGGGGAGAGGCATGGAAGGGAGTTTTGGATGTGTCTCAGATAAGCTCTATGTGATCCCTCTGGTGCTAACCTTCTCACCTGTCACTCCACCCCATTCCCCAACTAGTCTCTACCACTCTCCCCCTAAAGGTCAGAACACTGAATGTTTGTATTCTGTAATCTACTGTACATTTGGCATTGTTCTCTTGAAATATGATTTACCTTTAATGTTAACAATTACTCTTTGGTGTAGTAGTGCATATGAAACAAATTGGAAAGTTAAAATACTTCTTTAACTGAGTCAGCAACAGGAAGAGTTTGGCACTAGGTCCTCCGAGAGCCCCACTAAGGACCTTGCAGCTTGAAAATTGATATATAAGTTCACATACCATAAAATTCACCTTTTTAAAATGTGCGATTCAATGATGTTTATTGTTTTTACAGGTCTGTGTGACTATCACAACTATCTGATACCAGCACATTCTCATCATTCTAAAAATAAACTTATTAGCAATTACTCACTCCTCCCATTCCCACCCCTGCCCACCTCCAGTCCCATTCCCTGGCAACCACTAACACACTTTCCATCTGTATGGATTTGCCTATTCTAGAAATTTGTATAAATTGAATTATGCAATATGTGGCCTTGCCTGTCTGGATTCTTTTACTTAGTAGAATGTTTTCAAGGTTCATTCAAGTTGTAGCACATGTCAATGCTTTATTCCTTTTCACGGTTGAAAAATATTTCATTGCATGGATAAACCACATTTTATTTATTCATTAGTAACCACATTTTGGCTATGAATAATGATGTTATGATTATTCATTTACAAGTTTTTATGTGACAATATGTTTCCAGTTCTCTTGGGTATATCCCTGGGAGTGGAATTGCTGGATAAAAATAAAGTTTTACTTTTTGAGAAACTGCCAAACTAAAAAAATGGCCGTGCTATTTTACATTTCTGCTAGTAAAAGATGAGGGTTCTAATTTCTCCAATCCTGTCCAATGTTCTTTATCGTCCATCTTTTTTATTACAGCAATTCTAGAGGGTGTGAAGCATGGTATTTACTGTGGTTTTGATTTCCATTTCTCCAGTGAGTAATGGCTTTAAGTATCTTTCATGCCCTTATCCTCTTTGGAGAAATGTCTATTTAAATCCTCTGCCCATTTTTAAATTGGGTTATTTGTCTTTTTATTTTTGAGTTTTAAATATTCTTTATAGATTCTGGATTATTAGATCAGTAAATATTTTATCCCATTCTGTAGATTTTCACCTGCTTAGTAGTATTCTTTGAAGCACAAAAGTCTTAAATTTTGATGAAGTTCAGTCTATGTTTGTTATTGTTCCTTGTGATTTTTGCATCATATCTATAAACCACTGCCAAGTCCAAGGTCATGAAGATTTACCCCTACATTTCCTTTTAATTAAGATTTTATCATTTTTCTTTTTACACTTAGGTCTTTGATATATTTTGAGTTAATTTTTGTAGATGTTTGAAGGACTCACACTTTCCAATTTCAAAACTTACTTCAAAGTTGTAGTAATTAAGCTTGTGCTATTGTCATAAGGATAGATATACAGATCGATGGAATAGGATGGAGGGTCCAGAAATAAACTCATACATCTATGGTTAATTGATTTTTGATAAAGGTGTCAAAACCATTCAGTGAGGAAAGAATAGACTTTTCAATAAATAGTGCTAAAGCAACTGGATATACACTAGTTATTAGTTTTATTAATGCAATTGTTCAAAGTATTCTCTTATAATCCTTTTTATTTTAGTGAGGTCAGTAGTAATGTCTCCTCTTCCATTTCTCTTTTTATTAATTTGAATTCTCCCTCTTTTTTTCTTGGTTTAGCTAAAGGCTTGCTGATTTTGTTGATCTTTTCGAAGAGTTGACTTTTTGTTTCATTGATTTTCTCTATTGTTTTTTGTTGTCTATTTCATTAACTTCTTTTTTATTGAATATATTGATATAAAATATGATGTTGGTTTCATTAATTTCTGTTCTAATCTTTATTATTCATACTAACATTTGCTTTGTATTTAGTTTGCTTTTATTTTCCTGGCTTATGAAGATAAAAATTTAGTTATTGATTTGAGATTCTTTTCAAGTTTGAATATATGCATTTACAGATAAAGAAATTTCCCCTTTTTTTTATTGCTTTACCTGAATTCTAGGTTGGTATGTTGTTTTTTTGTTTTCATTCATCTCAATATATTTTTCAATTTCTGTATTAGTCCTTTTAGGCTGCTGTAACAAAGATAACATAAACTGGGATGTGTATAAAAAAACAACAAACATTTATTTTTCACAGTTGTGAAGTCTGGGAAGTTCAAGATCATGGTTCTGGCAGATCTGGTGTCTGGTGAGTGCTGCCTGGTTCACAGATGGCTGTCTTTTCACTGTGGCCTCACGATGGGGAAGGATGTGAGGGAGCTCCCTGGAGCCTCTTTTATTTGGGCATTAATCTCATTCATGAGAACTCTGCCCTCATGACCTATTCACCTCTCAAAGGCCCAGCTCTCTAATATTGCCAACTTGGGGATTAGCATTTCAACATATGAATCTTGAGGGTGGACACAAAACATTCAGGCTATAGCAATTTCCTCTGTGATTTCTTCTTTGACCAACTGGATTTTTAGGAATGTGATGCTTAATTTCCATGTATTTGTGAATTTTGTAATTTCTTTCTGTTATTGATTTCTAATTTCATTCCATTGTGGTATAGAATGTATTTGAATAATTCCTATTCTTTTCTCATCCCTTAATGGTATCTCTGGCAGATCTCATAGCTTTCTGGGGTTTAAGACTTCAGTCCAACACAATTTAGTAATTTTTTTCAAAGCTTATTAGCTCAGACCTAACCCATGGACCGGGAACCTACAGTGGGCAGAAGTGGATGGTCTGATCTTCCATTTTCTTGCATGTTCTCTCCTTACCCTCTCTCACTGGACTTATTTTTGGCCACCCTCTGTTCTCCTGTGTATCAGATTGGGCTGGTGCTGTAGTAGTCCAGCCTTTATAATAAGGAGTGCCTCCCAGACTCCAGGGGCACATGTTATGCTCTTTCAAGTATTCCCTCACTACTGTATATTCTATGCCTCTGACATTCTGCATTGAGATGGGAACTGATATATTCATTTCACTCTCCTGCAGGTGCTACCAATCTCTCTGGGTGGTTTTCTTGTAGACCCTTCTCCTGGTTTGAGTGGTGGGAAAAACAAACCCCCTTACTCACAGGGTAGAAAAGGGGAATAAGCCACATATATTTTCCCGAAGATAATAATTCCTTACTTCAAGCAGCCTTTCAATTTCAGAGAATGCTTCTAGACTGTCTAGTCCAGTCTTTAAAGGCTGACTGTAAGGCTCAGTGGTGGTCTCAGGACTGGCTTTCCCCTTTTTCAGTAAGTCTGGAGAAATATCAGGCAATCCTTGGTGCTTCAGTAGAATGTCTGGGTGCCATGGAGAGGATGTGATGGGGATTAACTTCCTGGTGCTCAAGAGGTAGAAGCTTTAAAGCCCATCCTCTGGAAACTGCCTAGCCTCACTGGTCCCCTAAGGCCTCAGGGTTATCTCTAGCCACCCTCTAAAGCCTGCAGAATGCTCACAGGATGGATGTGGGTGGGGGACCTTAGTCTGTTTCCACCACATCTCCATCCTTGTCCCCCTCACCATGGGCATCTGTGAGCACAGGGTTCCTTTTTGTAGCCAAGGGAGGATATTCCTCCTCTCGTCTGTTGTTATGGACTCATATGTTCATATGTTGAAGTGTCAACTCCCAGTACCTCAGGATGTGACTATTTGGAGAAAGGCCCCTTAAGACTTAATTGAGTTAAAGTGAGGCTTAATGGCAGGCCAATCTGATATGACTGCTGTCCTTATAAAAGAGATCAGGACACAACATGCACAAAGGGAGGACCATGTGAGAACACAAGGAGGAAGTGGCCATCTACAAGCCAAGGAGAGAGGCCACAGAAGAAGCCAACCATATGGACACAGTGATTTAGACTTCTAGCTTCCAGAATTGTGAGAAAACAAGTTTCTGTTGTTTAAGCTACCCAGTCTGTGGTACTTTAAGGCAGCCCAGCAAACTAATACATCTGTCTGCCAAAGGCTTCTCTGTCCAACTTTATCTTCAACTCTGTTTCTCTCTATTGTTCCTTCTATTCCACAACCATACCACATGTTTGTCCAAGTCTCATGGATCAGGCTGTAAACTCTCTGGGTCAGGTTTTCTTACACTTCTCTCTCCTGGGAAGAGATTGAGCAGCCAATTTACCTTACATACATTGGACAGTAATTTAGAGGAAGACAGAACAAAAGGCATGAGTCCAGAATTGGTGGTACATCTTAGAAATTTAGCTGGATTCCTGTGATGGTATGCAAGAGAAGGAAGCTACTTCAGACATCATTACAAACTTTTTTCTCTTTTAAGGCCTGATGTAAAGCTACAGGTCTTGAGGAATTGGAATGAATTGTGCTTTCCTCTACAGAGCATGCCACTATGGTCCTCCTTCTAGGTAGTGTATCTAGTTATAGTACCAAACACTTACATGGTGCTTACTAGGTACCAGGTACTGTTTAAAGTGCTTTAAGAAATTAAAATACTATATACAATGTACTATATTTTATATAAATTACATGCAATACACAAAGTGATTAATATAGATAATATAGTTAATGTATTATATGTTAAATTAATCACAATATTTCTAGTAATTGACCTTATTATCATTCCCATCTTACAGAAATGCAGTCCAAGAAAAGTTAATTATCTTGCCCAAGGCTGAGACTGACTCCCAAGTATGCACTTTCCAGCACCTGCCATGCTCCCTTGTGTATTTCTTGGCTTCTACTACCAGGTTTATGTTCCTGTGTGACAGGCACCATGGTTCACTGTTTTCATATCCATCCCTTTAGTCCCTTTTCCCTCACTGAGGCTTCTGTTTGGTGCTTGGAAGACATTAGAAGTTTATAAACAATTATTAAAGTATTGACCTTTCTGCATTTCACAGACTAGGAGACTAAGACCCAGGAGAAAAACCCTCAAATCCAAGGCCAGAAGCCAAGCACCCTGACCCCTAATTATTGTAAGGACTAACCAGGTCAAGTTCTGGGATGTTACAGTCCCAAAGAAGCAGGAACCTGCATTAATAGAGATACTCAGAGGTTCATTTTAAGACTGCACCTTCAGTGTCTCTTGTCTGTAGCATACTGCTGATTGCCTTTAAACTAACTCTGTGGAATACTCTGATTATTATAAAAGGAACAGGTTAAGGACGGGAAAAGAAACACATATTGATTGAGCACCCCCATGTGTCAGGCACCATCCAATGAGTTCATATTTATTTTCTCATTTATTTTCAGACCAACCCCTAAGTTAGGCAACATTTCTTCCATCATTACTGACATGGAAACTGAGCTCAGAGAGCTTAAACAACTTCCCCAAGATGAGAGACTTGAGAGTACAAAGGGGGTCTGATTTCAGTTGTGGGGTTTGCCTACCACACCACCAGGGGCATTTCAACAACAGTATGGCACCTTCGGAGGATGAGCAGGGCCGCTGGATATTTCTGGGATTTGCGTTTGCACTCAGGTGGTCAGGCAACTGACCTGAGGTGACTAATCTGGAAATCTGGTGATGGAGACATGAATCCCTCCCCAACTCCCTGGGTACTGGGAAAGCAGGTTTACAACCTTCATCTGGCCTTTCCCCTTGTGGTATGGGGACTGGGTTGCTGTCTCAGGAAGAGGAAGCTTTCCAGCCAGGAAAGGGTCCTCTCTGCATGCACTGAGGTATACAACATCTATGGTTTTCCTGAAGAGGTTCAAATTCAGAAAACCTGGCGCTAAGCTTGGCCCTGCACCATGCATGAGCTATGTGACCCAAGGCAAGCTGCTTTTTCTCTCTGGCTCTGGGCCTAAGTTCTCAGTTCATCTAGGGAGAAACCGACCCCAGCCATAGCCATGTGCCACTGCCCAAGACTCTTCCAAAGGTCTTAAGCCTGAAACCCTATCATTCCAGTTTCATTCCTTTATTGTGGGGTCAGTGTCTGCTTCAACACAAATACATTCCCCAGGAAGGGGCCAACTTAGTGTATGTGAATTCAGTTGGTTTACTAGAGCAGATGGGGAGAAACACCATGTGAGGGAACCATCAGGGGAAGCTGACATCACCAAACCAGTTATCCCAGCATATTGAGATCAGCAGACTGAGAAGCAGGGCATTGGCACTCACCAGTTTGTTACCTAGGCCACCCAGTTATCCTCTCTGGACCTCAGTTTCCACATCTGTCCACTCACTGTACACCACAACTGGACTGTATTCTGTTTAAGCTTGACAATCTTGTCTTCCCACCAGGGCAAGGCCTTTAGAACCATTCAAGTTCTAGCAAATGGGCAATGCTGGTGCTCTCTGCCAGGTAGCCATTTTTCACCTTGCCCTCTGCTCTTTGCTGGTGAACCTCTTACTTCTCTCAGCATCTTCTCTGAGTGTCAGTCTTCCCTTCCCTACTAATCAGAAGCCAAGGAGCAGGACTGGAGGTGGAAACTCTAAGGAATGAGACTTGTCCTCTTGTCTATGGAGCAGTTGGAGGGACCTGGTTGAATTTTGCACCTGACCCCTGACCTGTGTTGCTCTGAGCCTGGCCTGCTGAGCATTGCTGACCTGGCCTGCAAACATTGAAATATCTACCTTGAGAGTGGTGTGAGGAACCTTCTGCTGCACAATAAGATCTTGATGCTTGTTTTCTTTTTCATCTTCCTCATATTCCAATTTACCCAGCTTTGAGTGAGAGAGGAAAAAACACACAGGAGAGGATAGTACATCTTTGCACAGAACTTTACAGTTTAATGACCACTTGCATATTCACTGTTCAGTTGAATACCCATAACATCTCTGAGAGAGTGATCATGGCTGGGAGAGATTCTCTTTCTGTAATTTCATAGAACCCTGTGTTTCTCCTTTTATGCCTCTCAGCACTAATGTGACATCCTGGTGAAATGTCTGTCTTTCCCACAAAGTCTAGCATATAGTTGCTGCTCAAAAAATATTTGTGATTTGATTGAATGATGAAGAGCCATTATCATTCCATTTTACAGATGAGAAAACTGAGACCCCAAGAAACTAAATGAGTTTCCCAAGGTCACCTAGCTAATCTATGGCAGAACTGGGATTCTTTCTGTTTCCTAGCTTAGAAGGTTGAAAGAGTGGGCAAGGGTGTTGGTGGGACGTCATTTGGCTCCCATCAGACATACCAGAGTGGCTCTGAAGAGAGAATTTTGAGAGAGAGAACACTGAGAGAACCTGTCACTCTCCTCCCTATTCCTCACCACTCAGGTGCCTTGGGAGAGTCCATCAGTACACACCATACTGTCTCACACATATGTGTTTATGTGTCTGTCAGCCCCAACCTTGCCCTGACCCAGAGTGGGAATTGCTTAAGGACAGTAGCTGGGCCTTCTTCTCATCTGTACCTTTAGGATCCACACAATTCCTGGCATGTTATAAATACTCAATCTGTTTTTGAAGACTGAATGGTTGACTGATGGATGAAGTTTCCAACAGCAGCTGCAAATGTCTTACATGGGACTCCTATGGTGCAAGGTCAGAATGAAGCTCCTCTAAGCTAGGCATGCCCCTGAATGGAGCCATAGCTGAGGTGGTGTTGACAGTGCTGTGTGCTGGCTACTGTTCAAAGGGCTGTGGGCCCCTGTGGACAGCCTGGGGAGACCTTCAGGACAGTTTTGTGGCCTCTGCCTGGGCAGGACAGGCTTGCAGAAGTTGTCTTGTCCAGGCCTCCCTGACCAAGGACATACTGCTCCAGAGAGAGAGTGGCTGCTGCTGAAAGCCAGGTGCTGGGCACCTCACATTCTGCTTCCTGAGGGCCAGTGGAAGCAGCCAGGGGGCAGAAAGTGCTCACTCTCCAGTTGCCAGAGGGTCCCCACAGGGGCAAGGCTGGGCCACAAAGGTTAGCCATCAGGCTCATTCCTGTCTCATGCTCTTTGGGCTAGCATATATGTGCCCTTATTGCTGTCTTCCAGGCAGGCACCAGCAATTCCCTTGAAGTGCTGTTGACACTCAACTGTCACCTGACATCTTTCCTGTTGCAGACCTTGCCTTCCTTTACCCCAGGCTCACTGACATCATGTAAGGTTGCAGGCTTATGTAAGGGACGAGCCACTCATAGATTGGCCTTAATTATTCTCATCATCATTTGATTATGTTTTATTATCATTAGCTTATATTTTTATAGTACTTTATGGCTCACCAAGTACTTTGCGGTATGTGATCTTATTGTACTGGGTAGCATATTGGATTTTATAGATGAGAAAACTGAGGTTCAGAGAAGCAATGAGCATATCCAGTTAGAGAGTTAATATGGGAGAATTGAGACTCAAGAGCAGATTTCCTTGCTTCATATTAAATTCTATTTCACTCACTCACTTTGCTCAATATGAATTTTTTCTACTTACAGTTATGAATGGCTTACCACTGGTCCTCAAGTCTTGCACTCCTAATCAAATTTGCTTCAGTCACCCCTGTCTCTTAGATCCCAGTGAGAAACATGGCACTTTAGTAACTGAGGCTTACAGTGCTTCTGAGCCCAGTGCTGCTGAGATAAGGTCTTCTCATGGTGCTGGGGGTGGCTTGTGGGAGAGATGCACTGAATGCTCTGGGAAGAGATAGAGCTGGAATGACACAGGAATGAAAGGTTTTAGGGCAGGTGGTATGTGCTGCAAAGGATGCTTCATTGGCTATCAAGTTTTCTGACCCGAGGCTTTCTACTCAGGTTAATGAGCATTTGTGTCCAAGAGTCTTGGGATTGGTGGGAGGTGGTATGTACCCAGGTGTTCATAGAAGACCACACTGCTCTCTCAGCCAGATCAGTGGTAGATAGCTGGTGTAAACAGCAGCATGTCATTCACCTTCCTCCCTCCTTTCTTCCCTCCCTTCCTCCCACAAATATTTAATGAGCATCTACTATGTTCCAAGAATCTTCTGGGGATTTAGCAATGAATTGGAAGCCTAAAGAGATCAACTCTCTCTGTACAGGAAATGTTGGTCCCAGGCTCAAGCTCTCTGTACCAGAGAGCTCCTGAGCACTAAGAATATTGTGGTATCTCCCAGGAACTGACAGAAGTTCAGAAATCTGGCCTCACCCAAAGAGATTCAACAGAGTAAACTCCTTGGGAGTGTGGTAACAAACCTGACAATTCAGAGACCCATCTCCTGCTCCCTTCAGGCAGCAGTTCAGGGGTTCAGCAGCAGAAACCAGGAGCCACTTTCCCCCATGACCTCCCAAAGTCTGCCAGGATACCCCATCACTTGTCACTCAGCTAGGCTGTTGTCAGCAGAGTGGACATTCTGTTAGGTGCTGCAAGACTCTGTTTTTGTTGTATCTCTCCAGGTCCTCCCTCAGTTCAGGTGTGGCCAGAGAACTGGGCAGTTCAGACCGTAGAGATGCAAAGGACATGGGGCTCAGTGACTGGAGCACTGAGCACTGGTTCCAACTTCTGGAGCCAGTTTCATCATCTGGATAAGTAGGGAAGGGCCAGTTCCACAAATCCAGATGACCCATAGAATCTAAGAATAACTCAAGCAGAATATGACATCCCTCAATTCATCTAGAAGGAATCCAGAATTTCCAGTGTGTAAAGTCTCCTGCTTTGCCCTGCCTCCCAGGGAGACCAAGGCAGCATGCTAAAGAGAAGTGAAGTCAGTCCCACTTTACAACTGAATTAAGCTGAGTCAAGGTCAGAAGGTGCTCTGTAGTGATTACACTGGCCTTCTCCCTCCCCAGTGATGTGTATGAGCTCTCATTCTTTTGTTCCTTCATTCTTCACTCAATAAATACATATATATATTTAATTTTTAAATTTTATTTATTTATTTTTGGTATCATTAATCTACAATTACATGAAGAACATTATGTTTACTAGGTTCCCCCCTTCACCAAGTCCCCCCCACCACATACCCCTTCACAGTCACTGACTCAGTAAATATTTGCTGGATGCTATGAACTCTGTGTTGGGCCTTGAGGACACACAGTGATGAAAAATGGGAGGCATCTGCCCCCAAGGAGCTGTCAGTGTAGAAGCATCCTGAAAGTCTTATCTCTGCTAAGTATTTATTATGTGCCAGTCTCTGTGAAATCCCCCAGGGTCAGAGAGGTAACACCCAGACTTGAATGTGAAGGTACTTAGAATCCAACATGGGAGGCCAACTCGGAGCACAGGGCAGGGCACAGCAGATACCCTGTCCAAGAGGCTGTCTGTTATTACCCCTTTATTACAGGTTGCTGGGGATGGGGTCATGTCTGGGAAGGTTTCTCAGAGGACAGTCCTTGTAAGCAAGTCATAGTGGAAGAGACAGACGGTTCACCTAGGTGCATTCAGGGATGGTAATAACAATAGTGTACACATGGTGTGTGGGGGGTCATGGGAAAGACAGTGTAGCTCAGAGAAGACAAGTAGTGACTCTGTGGCATCTTACTACACTGACGGACAGTGACTGCAGTGGGGTCTGGGGAGGACTTGATAATTTGGGTGAATGTAGTAACCACAATGTTGTTCATGTGAAACCATCATGAAAGTATATATAAATGATACCTTAATTAAAAAAAGAAGAAAAATAACAATAGCATACAGAGAGAATTGATCTCTTTAGGTTTCCATAATGTCCATATGGTGCAGGTGAGACAAACCTGGGGAGGATGAACCTGCAAAGTGTGAAGAATACAGGGACCATCTGAAGGAACTTGGATTTATTTCCCCTTGGGGATAATATGGAGCCATTTAAAGTTTTAAATAGGCTCAGGTGTACATTCTGAGAGATGGGGAAGGTCTGAGGAAAGGAGGCAGTACAGCTGAGGAGGAAACATGATGTGTCATTGGATGAGGAATTGGGATGAGAAAGAGGGAAAATCTAGGGTGGTCCTCAGCCTTAGGTTTTGGAGCCATTTCTGAGGGAAGTGAAGGGGTAGCAGAGACAGGGAGGTAGTGATGGCCGGCTCTGTGCATGTTGATTGTTGTCAACTGTGGAACATGGTTTATGTCACCAGATGGGTAGGGGTAAAGGGCAGGGAGTTTGGAGGAGGTGAGATAGAGCAGGGAAATGGGGCAAGGGTCATGCCATTGTAAAATCTACTTAGCCTGTGAAAAGGGCCCAACTTATTATTTAACTTAATCCATATGCTGTTCTTCCTTGTCTTCTATCCCCTTAAACAATTAAGTGACTTTGTACCCAGGATGAGATAGACCTCCAAAGTGTAAATGAATTTATGGGATAAAGAATGCCAAGATCCAGATCAACACAGTCACCTAAATAACCTGATTCTTAAGACAAAACTTCAAAGGAATTATGAATCACCTGTATACATCATGCCTTATTCTGACCCCTACCCAAAAGGCCCTATAAAACCCCAAGCCCTAAACCCTTAAGCAAGCCTCCTCTCTGAGACCTCTGGCACTTTCATCTGAGTGTGTACTGTCTTATCAAATAAACTTTCTTGCTGATTAAGCCTAATACACTTATCTCTAAACCCTTTCTCATGATAAAAACAGGAACTCTCCAACCTCCACCTCTGGTGGTAAATGACATTGTCACTTTGTTATTTCATTCAGCTTTCTAGTCTTAACACAATCTTTTTCTCTCTCCCTGTTTTATTTTAGACCAGTAGGAAAGTGGAAGTTCTCAGAATATAATCTCATTCCATCCAGTGTTCCATGGCTCCCCCAATTCCTGGGGTGCTGGGGATATAATTCCTATGCCTTGCAGATCAAGTGGACACTGGAAGCCAGGTGACCCTGGCTGTAGGTGTTGGTAAGGAATCTGCCCTATGCTAAGCAGGAGTTCCGTGAACTTACCTCTTCTCCTTCTGTTCTTCCTTGCTCTCTGCTGCCTGCATGCCTGCTGACATTCACTTCTACTCTTGCTTCTGTGAATTCCTTCCTTGCTGGCACTTGTTTGACCTGATTGAGAATTCTTTCTCAATTGCAGTCAAAAATCCTCCCCAATCTGGACTGAGGATTCACCTGGTGCACAGAGACCTCCCCAGATACAGCTGCCCAGCAACAGAGGGAGCTGTGGGAATCCTCATGATGGGGGACGGTTAAAGGAGTGAGAGGGGCCTGTGAATATTGAGACAGAGGTAGAGGGAGCAAAGGAATAGAGAGGAGTAGGAAGAGGTTCTAGATACTGAACTCCCTGAATGGAACAACATGCAATTCTAGGTCAGAGACAGCTTCTAGATTGCTCTTTGGATTAGAGGAAAAGGCACAAAAGCAGCAAGAAATTCTTGATCTTTCCATCATTAAGTTGGAGACTTCAGGCATCTGGGAAATAGCTCAGGCTCCTATAATATGACTCAGTCATGCTCCACTTGTCTGCCAGAACATTACTCAGAAGACTCAGAGAAGTCTTGGCACTGCAGGGCCAGGAAAGTCCAGGGCTACAGTAGGCATGGGTGGCCATATCTATATTGGAGAAGGAGCAGAAAGAAGGAGCAGATCTGACCAGAAATCTCAAATTCTACTTGCTAGGACATATGGGTGTCTTCCTCTTTGCTACAAGTGAGATTGACTTACTACCTTATTATTTATTTTGTTTGTCAACAGAATCACCACTACTTGAAGTAGAATGACAAAATCAGTGGGGAAGAGAGAACTGTATTTGTCACTCATTTCCCATCTCTGCTCATTTCTTCACTCCCTTCTTTCCTTCTCTCTTTCTTCCTCCCCCTTTTCCATGGTTAATCATGTACCCAGTCTGGAGGTAGACTCCAGGTTTACAAGGTCAAATAAAATTTCTTTAGGCTCTGGGCATGAATATAATCAATTGAACTTTGAAATCTCAAGGGGGAAGGTAATGTCTTTGGGTGGGATAATTTTTTTCCCCAAATGTGGGTACAAGGCCTGCATATGGGGCCACCATTGCATTTCAATAAATATTAAGTCCCTTCTGTGTGTGCAAGCTATGAGTGAGCAGACCACTGGTGGTGGGTGGCACAAACAAAAGGAATAACTGCCCCCAGCCCCCAGCTGGGGGTAAGGGATGGGAACTGTGAGGTTCCTGGGCCTCTGGCACCAAGCCTGACTTCTGTCTCGGCTGCAGCAGCCCTTCCCTCCAGTTGTCTCCATTCAATACACCACACAGGGTAATCAGGTTTTCTCAGTTTTGGTCATTAATAGAAGGACAACATGTAGGTTTGGCTTCCAAGGTATTCATGATCTTGGGGATAAATGACATGTACATATGAGGCGGGGTAATGTTATGCAGGTTGAAACTAAGCATAAACATTAAGAGAGTGAGTCTGACAGAGAGGGCTGGTAGAGATGAGGTAGTATTTGAAGTGGCATTGAGCTGCATTTGGAGGAAAAGTGAGGGTGTGTTCCAGATCCAGGAGCAGCATGACTGTGTGTAAGTCTCTCCTTGCATCCCCAGTACCAACCATGTTACCTGGCACTTAATAAAAACTGAAAACATCTTCAAAATTGAATTAAAGCATGAAATGCTACTTCTGCAGATTTATCTGATACTTTAAATTCATTTAGTATCTCTGTGCTAAGTTAAATATTTTATTGTCTAATTAGTATGTACCCATTATAGGAAAATTAGAAATGTAGGTGAGCAAAAGAAAAATGAAATGCTCATGGTCCCCTACCCGGAAGTAAATGCTGTTAACATTTTAATACAGGTTCATCCAAACTTTTTTCTGTTTATTTACGTGTATTATATATAAATTTACTGACATACTTGGAAAGACTTACATAAATGGAATTATAATATTGATTGTGCTGTTGTAACTTACTTTAAACCTTTTCTTCTCTAATCCACTTAAGCTTTGATCCACATTCAGTAGAGCCTGCTCATTGGGAATATCTGTCTTGCCTGGACTGACAACTCTCTGGGGGAGCGGCGGTGGCTCCACCATCTTTGTCTCTCCACTCCTAGCACAAGCCTGAATAGATCCCCAATGCAAGCTGGGGGAACAAAAAATCCCTGCTGAAGACATTCTACTGATGATGGCAAGGGTGATTGGACAGCTGTGAGGGGCAGCCCAGCTCCCCCAAGTGAGTCCCATGTTAAGCACCCCTGACTTCCCAGACACAGGAGTCTTCACCTCTGTGTGACAGATGCCTGCTGCTCCCCACTGCCTAGTCAGCTTCTATCCTCTCCAGTTGGGAAAACAAGGTGCTTCAGTGCATGGGCTTCCAGGGGCCTCCTTGGCTATTTTTACTCTTTCTGAGTTCCCAACCTGGAAATTTATTTACTGTGCAAGAAGAGGAACCCTCCTTTCTCTGATAACTACTCACTTTGAAGGCTTCAGGACATCCTGTTTCCAGACTCTAGCTATAGAAATGCTCCCCATTGAGGAGATAATACTGCAGCTGGACAGGAGCCACAGACGTGTGAAGGTCCCACCCATCAGGGATCCCCCAGGCAGAACTAGGCTGGATCAGGGTCTGGAGGCAAGGCTCTTCCAGGAAGTACTATGCACAAGGCTCCATGGGTCAGTTTCTGGTGTCCCTGCCTTCACCCACGTCTCTGGTATTCATTTCCTGGAGGTTGTGGTGCCCAGGCAGGCAGAAGATTGCTTTGTGGCTCAAGACTAGAACTGCTAGAGGGCTCTTCCATCCAACACTCAAATCACTTGGGGCAAAAAGGAGGCCCCATTTTAAAACCATATCACTCTATCTTTTCAGAAGAGGAGTATTTACAGTCTGCTTATGTGCATTTTTTAAATTGAGATATGATTGACTTTATAACATTGTATAAATTTAAGGTATAAAGTGTGATTTAATACATGTATATCAAATCAATAGTTACCATTGTAGCATTAGTTAATATCTCTATCACGTCACATAATTATCTTTTTTTTTTGTAGTGAGAACATTTAAGATCTAGTCTCTCAGCAACTTTGAAGTATAAAATATAGTACAGGAATACCTCAGAGATGTTGAGGCTTTGGGTCCAGACCACTGCAATAAAGTGACTCTAATAAATATTTTGGTTTTCTAGTGCATATAAACATTATGTTTATATTATACTGTAGTCTACTAAGTATGCAATAGCATATGTCTAAAAATACAATGTTCATAACTTAATTAAAAAATACCTTATTGCTAAAAAATGCTAGTAATCATCTGAGCTCTCAGCAGGTTATAATTACTGATTAGAGATTGTCACAATAAATATAATTATAATGAAAAAGAAATATTGGGAGAATTACCAAAATGTGATACAGACATGAAATGAGCAAATACTGTTGGAAAAATGGGTCTGATAGACTTACTCAATGCAGGGTTGCCACAAAACTTCAATTTGTGAAAAAACTCAGTATCTGTGAAGTTCAATAAAGCAAAGTACAAAAAAATTAGGTATGCCTGTACTGTTGACTATAATCACTATGCTGTGCATTAGAGCTCCAGAACTCTTTGAGTTGCAATTTTGTACCCTTAAACAATATCTCCCCAATTTTCCCACCCCTCAGCCCCTGGCAACCTTCCTTCTATTTTGTTTTTGTGAGTTTGGAGCTTTTTAAAAAATATAGTCCTACATGGAAGTTACATCATATGTACATCTTTCTCTATAAGACGTCTCACTTAGAATGATGTCCTTAAGTTTTATCCATGTTGTCATAAATGGAAGGATTTCCTTCTTTTTCATGGCTAAATAATATTCCATCATGGATGTAGGTGTGTGTGGGTGTATATATACATATGTATATATAACATATATATATATATATGACATATCACATTTTCAACATTCCTCTGTTGATGGACACTTAAATTGTTTCCATATCTTGGCTATTGTGAATAATACTGCAAAAAACATGGGAGTGCAAGTATCTTTTCAGTAGCCTGTTTTCATTTCCTTTGGCTGTATACCCAGAAGTGGACCCCTGGATCATGTGGTAGTTTTATTTTTTATTTTTTGAGAACCCTCAATACTGTTTTCCATAGTGGCTGCACCAATTTACATTCCCACAACAGTGCATGAGGGTTTCCTTTTCTCCACATCTTTTCCAACACTTATTCTCTCTTGTCTTCTTGATAGTCCTAACAGGTGTGAGGTGATATCTCATTGTGGTTTTGATTTGCATTTACCTGATGATTAGTGATGTTGAGCATCTTTTTACATACCTGTTGGCCATTTGTATGTTTTCTTCAGAAAAATGTCTATCCAGTTCCTCTGCCCATTTTTTAAAAATAATTAATTCATTAATTTTTATTTTTTTGAAGAACATTATGTTTACTAGGCTCTCCCTCGTACCCCAAGTCTCCCCCACAAACCCCATTACAGTCACTGTCCATCAGCATAGTAAGATGTTGTAGAATTACTACTTGTCTTCTCTGTGTTGCAAAGCCCTTCCCTTTCCCCCACCCCCCACATTATACATGCTAATCATAATACCTCCTTTCTTCTTCCCCGCCCTTATCCCTCCCTACCCTCCCATTCTCCCCAGTCTCTTTCCCTTTGGTAACTGTTAGTCCATTCTTGGGTTCTGTGATTCTGCTGCTGTTTTGTTCCTTCAGTATTTCTTTTGTTCTTATACTCCACAGATGAGTGAAATCATTTGGTATTTGTTTTTCTCTGCTTGGCTTATTTCACTGAGCATAATACCCTCTAGCTCCATCCATATTGTTGCAAATGGTAGGATTTGTTCTCTTCTTATGGTTGAATAATATTCCATGTGTATATGTACCACATCTTCTTTATCCATTCATCTACTGATGGACACTTAGATTGCTTCCATTTCTTGGCTATTGTAAATAGTGCTGCAATAAACATAGGGGTGCATCTGTCTTTTTCAAATTGGAGTGCTGCATCCTTAGGGTAAATTCCTAGAAGTGGAATTCCTGGGTCAAATGGTAGGTCTATTTTGAGCATTTTGAGGAAACTCCATACTGCTTTCCTCAATGGTTGAACTAATTTGCATTCCCACCAACAGTGTAGGAGGGTTCCCCTTTCTCTGCAACCTCACCAACATTTGTTGTTGTTTGTCTTTTGGATGGTAGCCATCCTTACTGGTGTGAGGTGATATCTCATTGTGGTTTTAATTTGCATTTCTCTGATAACTAGTGATGTGGAGCATCTTTTCATGTGTCTGTTGGCCATCTGAATTTCTTCTTTGGAGAACTGTCTGTTCAGCTCCTCTGCCCATTTTTTAATTGGATTATTTGCTTTTTGTTTGTTGAGGAATGTGAGCTCTTTATATATTTTGGATGTCAAGCCTTTATCAGATCTGTCATTTATAAAAATATTCTCCTATCCTGTAGGCTACCTTTTTGTTCCATTGATCGTGTTCTTTGCTGTACAGAAGCTTTTCAGCTTGATATAGTCCCACTTGTTCATTTTTGCTTTTGTTTTCCTTGCCTGGGGAGATATATTCATGAAGAAGTCGCTAATGTTCACATCCAAGAGATTTTTGCCTATGTTTTTTTCTAAGAGTTTTATAGTTTCATGACTTACATTCAGGTCTTTGATCCATTTTGAATTTACTTTTGTGTATGGGGTTAGACAGTGATCCAGTTTCATTCTCTTACTTGTAGCTGTCCAGTTCTGCCAGCACCATCTGTTGAAGAGACTGTCATTTCCCCATTGTATGTCCATGGCTCCTTTGTCAAATATTAATTGACCATATATGTTTGGGTTAATGTCTGGAGTCTCTAATCTGTTCCACTGGTCTGTGGTTCTTTTCTTGTGCCAGTACCAAATTGTCTTGATTACTATGGCTTTGTAGTAGAGCTTGAAGTTGGGGAGTGAGATCCCTGCCACTTTATTCTTCTTTCTCAGGATTGCTTTGGCTATTTGGGGTCTTTGGTGTTTCCATATGAATTTTTGAACTATTTGTTCTGGTTCGTTGAAGAATGTTGTTGGTAATTTGATAGGGATTGCATCAAATCTGTATATTGCTTTGGGCAGGATGGCCATTTTGACGATATTAATTCTTCCTAACCAAGAGCATGGGATGAGTTTCCATTTGTTAGTGTCCTCTTTAACTTCTCTTAAGAGTGTCTTATAGTTTTCAGGGTATAGGTCTTTCACTTCTTTGGTTAGGTTTATTCCTAGGTATTTTATTCTTTTTGATGCAATTGTGAAATTGTTTTCCTGATTTCTCTTTCTATTGGCTCATTGTTAGTGTATAGGAAAGCCACAGATTTCTGTGTGTTAGTTTTGTATCCTGCAACTTTGCTGTATTCCAGTATCAGTTCTGGTAGTTTTGGAGTGGAGTCTTTAGGGTTTTTTATGTACAGTATCATGTCATCTGTAAATAGTGACAGTTTAACTTCTTCTTTACCAATCTGGATACCTTGTCCTCTGCCCATTTTTAAATTGGATCATTTGTTTTGACATTATTGAGTTGTATGAGTTTTTTATGTAATTAGTATATTAACCTCTTATCCAGTATGTGGTTTGCAAGCATCTTTCCCCAATTCCATAAATTGCCTCTCTGTTTTGTTGATCTTTTTTTACTATACTAAAGCATTTTAGTTTGATGAAGCCCCACTTGTGATTTTTTGCTTTTGTTGCATGTACTTTTGGTGTCATATCAAAAAAATCTGTATTGCCTTTCAATTTCACTCAGCTCCTGCTGAGATGTCCTGCCAGCAAAGCCAGCAGCAGTGCCAGACTTCTCCCAAGGGTCCCCCAAAATACCTACCAAGCATCCTCCCGTGTCCCCCCACCCCCAAGTCCCAGCCCCCTGCCCATCTCCAGTCTCCTGCTGTGACCCCAGTTCCAGGGGGGGATGGCGGCTGCCCTTTGAACCACCACAGGCCCCACCAGTGTCTTTGACGACACCAATGGAGCCCTGTGTGTTGTGGCCGAGGCAGTGGCCAGCATTTTGGGGGCTCCAGCTGCTGCTCTGGGGGCTGCTGCTGACTGGGCTATGAGGAGACTAAAGAGCCGCACTGGAGGAGCCAGAGTGCAAAGGGCCTGCCCAGCCTGACACTGAATGGAAGGGCTTCAGAGCTGCTTAGAGTTTCCCTCTTCTTTCTGCCCATGTTCCTTCCACTGTGAGGCCTAGAGGATTAACAGCTAATGTTCACCATTCTGATTCCCCTCTCACACATAGTTCTTTGGAAGACTTGGTGTTGGAGTTCAGTGATGGAGGCTGTTTTCCCTGTAATTATAAAGTTCTTTACTGATGATATCACTGCCTTCTGATTGTTTTGCTCACTTTCCCCACTCCTCAGCCCATTCATCAAGTCATTTCCCCTTCCCACCTTTTAAGTGCAAGTGAACACTATAAAGCAGTTTGGGAAGCAGGTTTTGGCACTGAAGCTACTTGTACCTCTGGGAAACAGCATTTCTTTTTTTTTCTGAATTTGGAACTGTAAGCTTGAAGGAAAGGATCATATCTGAGACCATTACCCTGACACAAGTTGCATATCAGGCAAGTCAGGAAGGGGTTTTCAGAGAAGAAGACAGTGCTACTCAGAAAGGTCACAGTGAGATGAAAAATGCTAGAAGGGTTTCCTTAAAGTATGGGTGACAGTTTTTAAAAGAGTTTACCTCATAGTTACTGGGAGTAAGATGGTCTAAAGTGCTCATTCTGGGATCCATTAGATGGACACTCTTCACTTTTCTGGTTATTATAATACTCCCAGGTGCTTCCAGAGCAGAGCTGGTGGGGGGGGTGCTAGTTTCTAGGAAAGTGCGTGTAAGAGGCAGGCATGAATGTCTGAGCTCCTTTTCCCTGGATCCGAAAAACCTGAGTTTGGGTCTGAGTAGAGAAGCAAGAAGGACTCCCCCCTCTGCCAAAGCCATCTTCGTGTGGCTGGCATGTGTGCGCACATGTGGGGGGGAGTGCAGGGTGTGGGGAAGAAGGAGGCTTTGGTCGCTGTGTTGTTTCTCCTTTCCTTCAGGAATCAGCTGGTTCCTTCAGGAGATACTCAGAATATTTGCAATATGAATGATAATTCTAATTCTGAATCAACCTTTCACATACCAGAAGAAAAACCAGACTTTCTTTTGATAAGAATTAACAGGGAGAGTAAGTCAGTGAGGCCACAGCAAGCCCATACTGTGAGTGTGTGCTTGCCCAGATCGTCTGCCACAGGAGAGCCTGTCTTTGTTTTGTCACTTCAGTACTTCCCTCTCTTTTCTAATATTGACCTCACCTATTGGAATGTTTCACTTGCAACTCCCAAACAGGTGTCCCTAGGTACAGGCAACTCAGGCTCTAAAGATGTGTTAAATGAAACTGGTATCTTTATGACTTATTTTTCCTTATATATTCCCTCATGCCACTCCCAGCTCTCACTCACCCCCAAACCTACCTCTCACCACCAGTTTTGAATTCTTAGTCTTAATTTATCTTTTATCTCATATTCAAGGTTGTGGGTAGTTGCACTGATGAAGAAGCAGTTCTGAAGCCAGTTGATCGCCAAAGTCTTTCCCAATTCCTAAAACTTAGTTATTCTAAAAGTACTATTTTTCATGGACATTTTGGATGTTGTGAAAGGACTGCTCCTCCCTCTTCTTCCCCCATTCATTTGTTTGTTCATTCCTTCCTTCCTCTTTCTGTTGGGTAGTGGCTCCAGGGAGAACCTATCTTCAAAGGGAGTTTGTGGGTAAGGAGCAGAGAGTCCTGCAAGCTGGCTTAGCATTTTGCAGTTGGACCAGCATCCTGCACACATTTTTCTCTTAGGCCCATGAGGGCTGTATGAGGATATTTTAACCTGAGTACATTCACAGACAGAATCTGATATTGGTATTTCCATAAGTGCATCCTGGCCATCATCTTCACTAAATCTCATCTGGAAGCAGCTGGATGAAAACCAGCATGCCTTTCATACAGCCTGTGGCCTGACTTGAGGAGGCAGGGACCAAGAGCCAGACAGATGTGAGTAAGTAAACCACCGAAGACTACACAGGAATGGGTATGTGAACAGGGGGACTCGTGTTTGTGTGTGTGCACATGTACAAGGTAGAAAAGAGCAAAGAGAACAGGTCCTAAGGAGGGGTCCCAGACCTCTCTGCACTTGTGCCCCCAGGCCTTCTCTTAGTACACACACAGCCCTCCCACTTATGAACAGTGTCCTGTTTGGAAAGCAAACATGCCGAAGCAACCCTGGCACCTCTGTGCAGTGACTTGAATGTCCACATGCACCACCTATGGTGTTGTTACCTGAGTGATGCGTGTCTCTGGGGTGTGAGTGTCAGCTGAGTGTGTCTATTGGGAAACGGGCCCCTCCCAAGAGTCAGAGTTAAACTGGAATCTTATAAAAGGCTCGCTGGCTGGACAGGGCTCAGTCCATTCCCCAGTAGGTGGTCCATTCCAGTTGGAGAACTGAGTAAATCTTCCAGTGGAGCAGGGCCTGGTAAGTCTCCAAGCAGGGCCTGGGGGAGAAGGTTGGGAAGAGCTGAAGGCAGAGGGGAGAAGAAGGCAGAACATAGCCAGCAGGTAGATACAAAAGGGGAGCCCTGTAAAGTACCTTAAGCTTCAAGTGAGACAGTCTCTCACGGTACCAAGGGGCGTGGAGGTCAGTGAGGAGAGGTGTGGCCTCTGCAAGTCTGTAGCAGAGACCCAGGTCTTTAGCTTCCTGGAATGGGAAAAGAATCCTATCCTGTGCGATATTCTCCTCTTCCTTTTGTTTGTGAGGAATGAGAAACATAGGCAGAAATGATGACAGAGCCTGTTTTTGGTGTTTGTGGACTCTTCAGGCCCAGGCAGCAGGGACACGGGTGATTTGGGTGTTTTCTAACTGCTGGTGTTTATACAATCTGATAACTATGTGAACATCACTTAAAGGTCTGTGGCCACAGTGAAATGGGGGAGGGAAAGGAGTCAAGAGAAGATTTTGGACTGGGTCATACGGATAAGTCACCGCAGAACCTTCTTTCATTTCCACTGTGGAGAACGTGGGTGGTCCTTGTTCTAGTCAGAGAAAATGGAAAACCACTGATTCTCTGCATAGGCTGTTTTAGGCTGTTTGCATGCTCAGCTCACTGGGAATGCCTGTTTGGGGGGTGTTTCTTTGTTCCTCATTTCTTCCCCGCACTGGGCCAGTCTCTGTTGCTAACCAAGCCAAATCTCAAAGGCACTAAGTTCCATTGTGGGAAAGAAACAGTCTGCTATCTGTGAAAGAAAAGTTGCTTTTCTTTCAGGTTCACCGTGACAAGCTGAGCTCCGCCATGTCCTCCCAGCAGGGTGCGGTGCCCGCCAAAGGCTTTTCCAAGGGGTCCTCCCAGGGCACCACTCCGTGTCCCGCCCAGGCCACCTCCTCCTCGTCCTCCTGCTGCAGCTGCTGCGTCCCCTCGGGCTGCTGCGGCTCCACCTCCGCCGGCTGCTGCTTCCCGCGGTGGCGCCGCGGGGCTCGCAGGCGCGGCAGCTGCTGCTGCGGGGGCGACAGCCAAAGGTCGCAGCGCTCCTGCAACACGCAGAGATCCGGCTGCTGCGGCGGCTGCTGAGGCAACCCCGCGCCTGCTGCTCTTCTCCACGTGCCCCGTCTCCTATTCCTGTGCTTTCACGCGAGCCTGGCCCTGGGTTTGACCCCCAGAAAGCTAGCTGCAGTGGATGCTTGGAAACCCACCCTATTCTCAGTCCCACAAAGCTGGTTTTCTTCCCTGGGAACCTGAGAGCCACTGGTGGAACACTGGACGCTACTGTGTGCACAGAGTAGGTGCTCAATAAATTCCTACTGATCTGGTTGTCCTTTGAAGACATCACAATAAAACTTCTACCTCTTGAGAGCACTCCCTTTCCTATTTGTTCTTTTATTTGTGTATTTATTACCATATTCTGTTACCCTGTCTACTACCTCTCACTCAGCCCTGGCTTGGCGTGTTGTAAAAGGCAGAGAACTAAAAATTATGCCTGAGCAAGAGTGGCTTTCTGGTACTTAATTATGAAAGCAGAAATCACACTTGGAGCCAAGCAGTGTTTTAAGAACTTGGTCTGACAAGTACCATCTCCTTTAAACCTTAAAATGACTCAGTGAGACAGGTGCTATTACCATGTTTTGCAGAACAGACTAAGGATAAGTAGCTTGTACAAACTCAGCTGGCCAGTGCTTGATGGACACTGGATGCCTCACTCCAAGGTTTATGCTCCTAACTGCTCTGCTTGGTCTGCCCCAAAGCCTGCAGAGCCTTGCGGAGGCTTGTCCTACCCCCCAGGGCCTAGGTGGCAGTGTGGCAAAGGTTTGGTTCTTTAACTCCTGGGGGCTTTCGAATCAGGCAAGCTGAGTCTTTCTTTTGCTGCAGAGGGTCACCAGCCCACTGCTTTGCTTACTGGATGATGAAGCTTTTACAAGCTAAACTTTCCAGGAGATGGGGGAAGCTCCCTCTCCAGGTCTCGTCCATGCAGCTGAGGCCCAAACAGGGGCTCAGGCCTTCAGATTCTCTGTGAGGTGATGCATCCCATGCTCAGAAAGGTGGAAATGTCATTTTCTAGAGGTGGTTGTGATGGTGGTGATGGGGTCATCCTGAGTAGGTCTGTAACCCAGGCCTGTGGGCATAGATCTTACCCACTCATTTCAGGAAAGAGGAAACAGGGAAAACAACTTCTTATGCAGAACTATCTTCTGATTCTAAACAGAGGAGGCAATAACAATGGTGATAATAAAGATCTCTACCATTCATCAGGTATTTACTTTGTTCCAGGTACAGGCACTTTACATATATAATCTCATTTAATCCTCACAATAATCTCAAAATATAGATTTTACTTTCCCCATTTTTTAAATGTGAGGAAAGCAGGGTTCAGAGAGTTTCAGTACCTTGGCCAAAGTTGCACAGTCAGTGAATGTCTTAAGGCCCTCAGACGGTGAATGAGGGAGATGAGATTTGAACTGGGGTCTGTCTGACTCCAAAGTCCATGTTCTCAGACTCAGTGTCATAATCACCACCACCCAGGGCAAGGGACACTCAGACCTCTGTTGACATACCAAGGCTCTTAGAAAATTGAAGGGTGGCCTATTGGCTGCGATTCCATCAGTGAAGCAGTGACTGGCAAGCTCTGTCATGGCATCTATTCAGCAAAAGGTCTGAGAGGTGAGGTCAGATGCTCCACTGATTCATCTAAGATGTTTAAAGATGAGGCCAAATGACCCATGTCAGAAAGCCTCCGAAGGGCAGCCCTGTTCCGGATGGGAGGGAACCTTACTTCCATCTCTGAGATTCTATGACTCCTAGTGGGAGGTATTTGTGGTAGCTGTTTACAAACAGATGATATTGCTCATGGGCTTGCCTCTTCCACGCCCACTGATGTGTGTGAAAGCAACAAGCTTCAGACCGTGGTGGAGGGTGAGGTGGAAAGAGAGCACCGCCTGATTTAGAACAGCTAGATTGCAAACCCCAACTGAGGGAGGATAACACTTAAGCAGGAGGCTGAGGCCTGACTTTTGGGAAAGAAAGGCAGGGACTCACAGAGGGACATGTGAATCCAAATGGAAGTACACACCCTTGTGTGTGAGGTCCATTGATACTGAACAAATGTCTCACCGTGGATGGCAGTACCACCAGGCTTATCACCATCTGGAATACCCCTGATTCCCAGTGGGCCATTTCAGAGGGACTTTGATGACAGAGATTTGGACATTCTAAGAGTTTTATTGGAGAAACCTAGAAAGATACTGTGGATGGGCTAGAACTCTCTGATCATGGCCCTGCAACATTTTCTGATTTCCAACAGCAGGTAAAGCTTTATGCATGGCACAAACAATCATTCCCTGTGAGGTGGCAGAAATCACCCCCCTGGAATACTGGGACTGAGGAGAATTGGACAACATGAAGTCCTACTCAGAGGTTGTCTCTCTGTGACCTGCAGGATCAGATTTCTTATTATCTTTGGATAACAAGACAGTTTTGTTACTAAAACAATTACAAGTTGAATGTGTTTTATTCATGATGGCTCCAATTTCAGCTTAAATTATGTTATTATAGTGGTAATAATAACTGGCATTTAAATAAATTTTAGCAGTTTATAAAGTGTTTCCACATATCTCTTCCACACTTTTGCAAGATAAATATTATCATCTCTACTTAACAGATCAGGAGTGGCTCTGAGAGTTTGTGCCCCACCTGAGGTTATCCAGCCAAGTGACAATCTCTGATCAGACTGGCCCTTCTAATACCTTCCAAGAGAGCTAAGAGCTATCTATCCTTAATCTACACACTGAGATAATTGAATAATGTCACCCAATTAATTACTTGGGGACAGCACTGTACCCATCATTGCCTACTAGCATCTAAACCTGTGCGAGGTACATATGAGAGGACAGTGAATGAATGAATGCATCCTATGTAAAGTATTGTGTTATACAGTGAAAGGGTACCTCGTCATTACCCTCCTTACCCCAGAATGACTCAGGAGACATGGGCCCACGCAAGAGATTTTATTATCTGAAAGAGAAAATGACTGCCCCCAGAGAGAGGGAGCAGCAGCTCGTGGGTGAGGAAGCGCGCTTTTTAAGGAGTAGGGGTAGGGTGTGTTCTGCGTTGGTGATTGGATCTTAAAGGTTGGGCGACCATCTGGTCGTTGGTGATTGGATTTTAAGGGGTGGGGGACCATCTTGTCGGTGGTGATTGGATCTTAAGGGGTGGGGGGGATCTTAGAGCACCAGAATTTGCCTTCATACAGTTCTAGGAGATGCACAAAAGTATTTCTTGACCTGAAGGAGTTTATAGTCTAATTCATGAAATATGAGAAATTTTAATGAAAGATATGAATGATAATGTCACGTACAAATACTTAGAATGCATACAAATACACAAATGTCACAAGCAGAGCATGGCCTAGACAATGGCTATAGGATTCAACTGAATTTAGATGAGGATTGTTAAAGGACTTCAAATGAGGACTGGTTTATTCACAAGTCTCCATCTGAGCTGGCTCTGAAGGATAGAGATACTTCAAAGAGTATTCACTTGCTTATATATTTATTTTACTTCACTAGATGTTCATAGTGGTGAGATGGGATGAAGAATGACCCAGAAAGACTCTGCCTTCATTGGCTTCAACTTTAGGGTGAAGGCAGACAAGAAAGTGAGCAAAAAAGACAGGTTATTTCACATAGTGAAAAGTGCTGTGATGAAAACAAAGAAGATAAGAGTATTAAAAGTATAGACATTAAGTGAAGGTGTTGGGAAGGAGTTTGGTTCAGAGTCTCAGGGAAGTCAGAGTGAGATGTGAAACCAAAGTTAAGAAAGCAAAATCAGTTTTATCTCACTCTGTACAGAGTATCAGAGTGGACCTACCTGATGGTAGACAGACAGGCTGCTTACCGTGAGGCTTCTTTTATGTGGTTTTGGCAGGGCAGAGAAGTCCTTGATTGACAATCTTCGGCCTCAGAGGCCTGGACTAACTGGTGAAATGGAGACATGGCTTGTGCTCTGATGTTTCTGTCTGGGGAGTGTCTGTGCTTGGAAGCTTCTCATCTGGGAAGTTATTTTTCATCTGGTGAGTGTCTGGATATTCCAAGTTACTCCTGGCCCTTGAAACCTCAACTAATTAACTCTTAGAGTCCTTTCTGGATCTCTGGTTTTATCTGGTCAACTCTTTGAGTCCCTTTTAGTGGGTTTTACTGGCTTTATTCTCTCTCCACCCCTCTCATGTCTTTCTGCCTAACAAAGGTATATGGAGATTTTAGATGAAGATTAGGGAAGGCCTCTCTTGAGAAGTGCTATTTGAGCACGAAAGACTGGAAACATCACATGATCAGGAAAGCACATGGCTATGGGGTTCCTGCCTCACTGGCAGCCTGAGGCTATGGATGTTTAAGGGGCAGTAACAGTTATATCAGCCCCATTAGAGACCGTAACTACTAGGAAAATTGCTTAGAATTTCAGCTGCTTGGCATACAGATTTGATAGTGAGATTCATCATTATTTCACTCAATCTTTATAACTCTATAACAAGGTAGGTTTATCCCCCCATATTTTGTTGATGAGAAAATTGAGACATAAAGCTGTTAGGTAGCCATCCCAAGGTTGCACAGCTTATAGCTGGCAGACCAGGGTTTTGAACTGGAGGTGTCTGACTTCAAAACCAATGTTCTATAATATGCATTTCTGGGAAGGAGGGAAGAAGTTTCAAGCTTGAACAGAGGGAGTGAAAGGAGATCCAAGGGGGAGGTGGTGGTTTAGAAAGGCCTTGAGGATACATCCTCAGAGAGGACAAGATGAGGCCAGATCATGGATGGTTTTGGGTGCCAAACCAAGGAGTTGAAACTGTATCATATTTGTGGAGTGTGATGGTAGAACAATGATTTTGAAAGAAGTACTTCAGAAAGATAGAAGTTGGTCTATGTACCTGTAGGACTCTCTGACATGACCCTCAGACTAATTAGGCAGAATGACTTGGATGCTGGAGAGGAAAAAGGAAGAAACAGCTCTTCACTGAGAAAGTGCAATAGTGAAGGCCTGAAATGAGTATCTGAACTCAGTACACAGCAGCAGGCAAGAGAAGGAAATAGATGGATATGGAAAGCATTTATCCAAAAGGAAGAGGAATAGACAGAACTTGGTAATGTGTTAGGACTAAGGAAGAGGAAGCAACTGGGGTGTCTCTGAGCCTTTGTGCTTGGTGACTGGAAAATAATATTATTGAAAAAACAGGGAAGTCAGGAGAAAGACCTGGTATGGGGAGGAAAGGGGTAAGTTTGTGCAGGACACGCTGAGTTTCAGGTGCTGGCAAGGCATTATCATGAAGTGGGATATGGGGCTGGAACTCCAGACACAGAATCCCTGAAAATTCATATAAACATGATAATAGGTCATACAGGGGTGAGACCTAAATCCTTGGGAATGGATGTGGTCCCACCTACACAATGAAAATTATTCGGAGGACAGACATGGTATCAATGTTCAGTTTAAGAAGAGGTAGCTAATGGCTCTCTCAGAAGGCATTAGAATGCCAGTCCAATCAGAGATGGCCACTTGTTGGCTGGATAACCTCAGATAGATCACAAACTCTCAGAGCCTCTCTTGATTTGTTAAACAGAAATAATACTGATCTTACAAAGTTGAGAAAGAAGTATCTGAAAACACCTTATAAATTGCTAAGTTTAACCTTGGTATGAAGAGCAGAGACTGGGACATTGAAGACATTAAATATGTTGGGCAAGTGAATGGATAAATGAATGAATGAATGAAAGGGTAAAATAGAAAATCAAGAGTTGAGGAGAAAATCGAGCAGTTAAGAGGAAACTGAGTTCCAGGTGAAGACAAAAATGATGAAATCAGAGAAATTGAAACTGAAATCAGAGATTTGAAGTAGACAATCAATAAAGCTATTTATGAGTCTCAGGTTCTAGAAATCCAGGTGGAGAACTAGCACAGCGCAGAACTGCAGAAGCCAAAGGATGTCATCCAAATCAGGTTGGTCACACAGGATCTTACTTCTCATTGCACAATCCATACTGATATATTTAAACCATTGAACAGTTATAGTAAGAGATTCATCTGGTTGGGTAGCAGTTTCATCCTAACTAGGTAGAACAGGTCGAACAGGAAAACTGGTATTCATAGTGAGTAAGGAAAACATCCTCTCTTCTGTGAATGACACCACAGCAGATCAGGGTGATTTGGCCCTGTTTAATGAAATACGTCAGCTTGCCTCAGAATGTGTCTATTCTAGAAAAGCAAGTATCTCCTGTTTCTTGCAGACATTGCATCAGGGCAAGAATTATGGCTTCTAAAATATCTCATATAATGATGTATCTCATTCTTAAGAATATATTAGTTCTATTGCCAATAATGTAGCTGTATCATCTCTACATGTTTGGAAACTTAATTTGCAGTGAAAGGCCATTTTTCTATGCATATCAAATGTGATTACATGTACCCAAAAGTCAAGAGTTGACTTCCTTCTATCCCCCTTCCCCTCAGTGATTTTTTGTTCATTCATAACAGCAATCTTTCATTAATTAAATTTATTAATCATGTACTAAAATGTGCTAATTACATACTTACAGCTGAGTACTATATGATACAAGCAAGTAACTCTTCTATAGTAGTTTAGTGGGAGAGAGAGTCAAAGTCATAATACAGTGCAGTGTGATAAATAGTTGAAGTCAGCACCATGGAAGGGATGGCTCATCCAGCTGAGACTGACAAAATAAATGTATTGTTTGAACTTAGTCCTGAAGTATGTGTAGGTGACCAGCCTGAGAAGATAGAAAAAAATATATTTAAAGTAAACAGCCTTAAGTGCAAAGGCTGGAGAAGTGAGCATGTGTTTTTCTGTTTTGTTTTGTATTTTTGTTTTTATCTTCTTTTTAAAAAATTAATTAATTTTTTTATTAAGGTATTATTGATATGCACTCTTATGAAGGTTTCACATGAAAAAGAATGTGGTTACTTCATTCACCCATATTATTGAGTCTCCCCCTATACCCCATTGCAGTCACTGCCCATCAGTGTAGTAAGATGTCACAGAATCATTATTTGCCTTCTCTGTGCTACACTGTCTTCCCCATGATTCCCCCCACAGCATGTGTGAGCATGTGTTTTATAGCAAACAATTTTGCTTGTCTGGAACTCAAGGAATCCAAGGCAGGTGAGATTATATAGCTGAACAAGGTATAGATAAAGCAGAGCCATGTAAAACTACCTATGGCTCCTGGAACTTTACCCTGGAGGCATGATGAACCACAGCATTTTGGGGTTCATTAAGCCTCTCTCCTATGTTTACAATCATATTAAAGTCACCTTAGCTTAAAAAATTAACTTCATTTTAACTATGGCATTAACTTCATCTCTACCAACTATGACTACCTATCTTATTCTCTTAGTCTTACCTAAATTTCAAAGAGTACCATTCATTGTTTTCTCTTTTACTTAAGTCTTCCTTGATCCCATTGAATAATGCTTGTTCCACCAACCATTTTGCTGGATGGTCTTACTCCAGGGTCACCAGATCATGTCTCAAGCTCTTTGTCCTGTGGTCTTCCTGCAGTCCCTAGGATCCTAGCCCTCTGTGCTGCATTGCCACTATTGATCAGCTTCTGCCCTTTCCTTCATGACACTGTACTTTGTGCAGTGTTTTCTAATCCTTTGGACTCTTTATTTTACAATTTATTCTTTGCTATTCTCTCCTCTTACTTCACTTCTAAGTCTGCACATAGTAGTTTAGGTCAGCCCACAGCTGTCTGACTTGCACTCTACAGGAAAATCTCACTCATTCATTCATTCCTGGATCCTTTACTTCCAAACTTCCTGCCAATTTTCTTGTTGAGGACTAAAAGATAATGGTGGTAGAGAAAAAGAAGAGAAAAAGAAAAGGCAAAAAGGAGAGCTACTGGAAAGGAAAAAGCAGTACAGTCTGGTGACTGGTTAGATACAAAATCAAAGGAGAGGAAAAAATCTTTTACTTAGGGCCCAATAAGCATGAGACTCTTAGTTAGGATTTCAGATGGAAAGATACAATCTGCATGATTCCTTTGCATGGATGTCTCCAAAATCTCTATCTACAGCCATAATATTTCCTGCAAATTATAGGTAAAAAATATTTGATTCTCATGAGATAGTTTTATTCGGATATCTCAAACATATCTCATACTAAAATAGCCATCTCACAAACTAGTGTTTTCCCCCTCAGATTTCTCTACTTCAGATGTCAATGTTGATGTCTGTAATATCTACATTGAAAACTGGACTGAAATGTTTGATTCTTTCCTCTCTCTTGATTTTGTATCTAACCAATCACCAGCCTGTATTGCTTTTTCCTTCCCAGTAGCTTTCCTTTCTGCCTATTCTTTTTACCTTTACCACCATTATCTTTTAGTCCTCAACAAGAAAATTGGCAGGAAGTTTGGAAGTAAAGGACCCAGGCAAGGCATCTATCATGTGCTGTGAGAGAGAGCTAAAGTTGGAAATCTTGGGCCATGCCTGAACAGGGTGAGGAAAAGCTAGCTGTTGTGGGACCAGGCTCTCCTCCATGTCTGCCAGGCAGTTCTTTACACATATATGTCTCTGGGACAGTATAACATTTTGGATGCTTAACTCTGTCCTCTTTTTACCTTATATTTTATTATTGGCCAATACCATAGCTCATCTCAGCAGCCTCAAGCTAGCCATCATTACTTCTACTATCTGATACTGACAATACTTATGTATTTTTACCTACATTTTCATTTTTTCTCCCGCCTTCACCATTGCTGCCTCAGGGCAGTCTCTCCTTCTGCATTCAGTTTCTTTCTTCCTGAAGTAAATACTTTGGTAGCTCATTTAGTCACTGTCTGTTAGTGATATGGCAATCTTTATCTGAAAATATCTTAATTTGGTCCTCACCCTTAAATGATATTTTAGTTGGATGTAGAATTTCAGATTGACAAATATTGTCTCAAGTCAGTTTGGGGATATTTCCCACAATTTTCTGACACTGATGGTCAAGAAGGTTTCTGTCAGCCTAATTTTAATATTTTTAGGGGTAATCAGTTTCATCTTTCTGGTGCTTTTTACAATTTTCCCTTGAGATGTGATTCTGAGGATTCATGACTTTCATTCATTCTTGAAAATTTAGAGCCAGTATCTCTTCAAATATTTCCCTCACTCATTCTTTTTTCCCCTATTTTCTGATAAAGATTGCTTTATCACTATTCTGGGACTCTTATTAGATGCATTAAGACTTTTTTTTACATTCTATATTCTAGAAATCACTGCTCTCTAAAATATCATAACACATCTGTCTTCAACTTCATGATTTCTCTTTTCAGCATTTTAATGTATTGTTTGATATCTGTTAAACCCATATCTATTTCCCCTTCCTTCCACACTAATAAAACTGCTCATTTTAGTTGGATCTATAGCTGACAGGAACAAATATTGTAGCTCCCTTGCAGCTAAGTGGGGCCAAGTGACTCAGTTCTGGGCAATATGACATCAGTAAGAGTATCTCCAGGACACTTTTTAAAAGAATATGCCCTTACTCTTTACCCCCTTTTCATTCCTTCTTTCCTCTCCCTGCCTGAAATGTGTATTGATCACTGGAACTGAATATTGAACCAAAAGAGCAAATGTTACCCCCTAGGAGTTGTAAACAGAAAGGTAGAAGACAAATAATTGTTCCTGTGGCTGAGGAGCCATTGCTGGGTGGCCACACTGGAACTGCATATGAGAAACACAACTAATTTTATGTGAGAAGCTTATAATTTATTAAGCCACCATTTTAAAAATTCTTAGCCAAATCTACTCTTAATCTAAACCAATCCATTGAATTTTAAGTGTCAATACTATAGTTTTTATTTTTTATAGTTCTTTTCATTATTTTTTCATAGTTTCTCTATGTACTCATGTTTTAAATTTCTTATTTACTATCTTCTAGTCTATAGAATATAGATTCTCACTGAAAAGAAGTTGTTTTAGAGCAACTTCTATATACAAACCACAGTGCTGAATAGAGAAGCAAATCAGAAGTGCTGCTTGTTTCCAGGCAGGTGACCTGGGATAGCTGACAGAAACAAACCCAGAATTAATCCAGAGGAACTTGTCTTCAATATAAGCCATGTAAGAGGCCCACAAATAAAGTTCCACTGAAGGTCAGAAATAACTACGGAAGATGTGGATTGTTTTCTTACGTGTTTTGTAATTTTGAATTATGAGTTCATCTCAAAACCCTGAGGTAGATTGTTGATTCTCATTCTAGTGCTAAGCAAGGCAAGTTTCTTTTACAACTGCTAGACTCTAAGCTTCTTGAGGATAGCAGTTGTGTCCTATACATCTTGGTGTTTCCTTCTCTACTTAATACTATGGTTTGTACATGGAGTTGTTCAAAAGCAACTGTTGATTGACTGTTGACAGCATAAACTATAATTTAATCCCTACTTTGTGCTCATCAGAAAATTACATCAAGGTGTGGTGGATTCTCAGTACACTGCAGCACATTAACCCTGCACTCCACCCAATTCAGAAACGTATGAAAAATGCCTGCACTCATTTTTGACATTATATTCATTCCATAACTCACAATTCATAAAGTCACACTGAGTAATATATTATATTACCTGTTCAGTTGAAATATGCTTTTTTAAAAAAGCTAAATCCTAACAGAATTAACATTACTTCTTTAATATCATGCAACACCTAGCTCATGCTCACATTTCTATAATTCTCTAAATATTACAGCTTTAAAGTTAGTTTTTTGAATCAGAATGCAAATAAAGTCCACACATGTGGTTGATATGTCTCTTAAATTTCTTCTAACTGTAGTAGCCCCTCTTCTCTTTTACATTATTTACTTTTCAAAGAAACAGATTATTTATCTTGAAAAATTTCCCATATTTTTATTTAGGGTGATTTTTGTCTTTCTGGTGCCATTTAACTTTCTTGCAATATTCCTATATTCCCCAGTATTTCTTGTAAACTGATGATTGGATCCAAAAGCTTTAATTAAATTCAAGTTCATTTGTGTATGTGTATGGCAAACATGCATCAAATATGATGTTAAGTACTTCTTATTGAAACATACAGGAGGCACATACTGTCTGGATGTTGTGCTTCAGTGATGTGAAGATTGATCCATAGGTTTGGGTGGTATTAGACCATGCATCTATTCATTTGAAAGACCACCATAAGCCTTTTTACCTAATGCTATTGAGACAGGGACCCTGGGTTTAGACAGAGTAGGGTGAGCACCTCCCAAAAAATAAATAAATAAATAAAGCAGGTTAATCACAGTCAGAACAATGTAATAATGTGCAAAGAAACCTCTACCAAAACCCCATGCTAAACATTAAACAAACTCAGAGTCACATTAATTCTCTAGAGTAAAAATATCAAACTAGAAATATACACATTCTTCAATGAGATTAGTTAAAACTAAAAATCCAGGAGAAAATTGGCCTAGAAGTTTGAATACTCTGCAGATAAAGAAAAGCATCTCAGCATAGTTTATACTTTCATTGTGTCAATTAGCACATACCACTGTTAAGATTTACTTTAGCACCTGCTAAAAGACCCAGCTTATTCAGGAAGAATTCCAGCTTAGAGCTAAAATTGCATTTTAATCAAATGGATGGTGGCTCAGCCCACCTTAGAGGCAGGGCAGACAGTCTTAATTAATATGCCCCCAGACCAAGAAATTGCTAACCTGGGAAGGAATCAGAGCAATAAATTTCTTCTGTTTCCTAAAGAACTGATAAGGAAAAAAAATATGTAGTGTCCCATCAAAAATAAGCATTCTGAGACCATTTAGCAGGTCTGTATCCCTAGCCCTTTATCACATTCATCCTCAACCACCTATAAATCCCCAGGCAGAGCTTGACTCTCTTGTCCCCTCCCCACATAAGCCAGGAGCTCTTCCTTCTCACTTTATCTCTCAATAAAAGCCTCTCCCTTACTTTCCTACCTTGAGTGTTTGTGAAGTTATTCTTCAACTCCCTGAACAAGAACCCAGCATCATTTTGGGGGCTCATCTGGGATAACTTCAGATGTGAATATCAGCATCCGAACTTTCCTTCTTCTTTCACTCTCCTTAGACAAGAATGCCATCTATAGCACACATCATCGAGTGCTCATCGGCCATTTAAATGGGACTAGCCTAGCTGCTTATCTCAAGTCTTATGCAACAGGTTTCCCTGAGTCTCCCTCAGTGGATCCCCTGCCTACTTTGGGAGCTGGGAAAGTCACCTGAGTGGAGGTCAGGATTCCCTTTCAGAGGCCTTCCCTGGATGAAAGGGACTGAGAAAGGCCATGCCGAGAATCTAGGCTGAGGCTACACTTCAGTGGCTTCTCAAAGGTCCGTGGGTCTGGAATGAGACCCCGACCACTCAATCGGGTATCCTTGAGGAGTGTCTCTCTCTGTATCCCTGTCTCTCTGACTTTCAGCCTGCTTTTTCAGGCCACCCTGGCCTCTGAGTAAGGCAGGATGCATTCCTTACTTCCTTTCTAACTTCATCAATTTAGTGGAACCAATGCTCACTGCCTCAAGGTAGGATTCACTCATTCCTGACTTCATACTGCACTTTTATCTCATAAAAATGTGTCTGGGCACCTGTTAGCCACTTAAAAGGTGAATAGCGTCAGCTACCAGTCTTAAGTCTTGGGTGAAAGTTTTCTCGGTGTCTGCCAGTTCTTGATCCCCTGCCTTCAAATGGACAGGAATGTCGGGGAGTGGCTGAGCTGATTTCCTACTTTCCTCTCCTCATCTGTGGACTCCGAGGGCAGACTGGACCAGTAGACCGTGGTCCTTGGATCTCAGCTCTGGCTGATGAGAACCTCCAGCTAGGCTGCTGCCTATGTGAGAGTTGCAGATGACCCCCGACCTCTTGTCTCACAGATCATATTTCCTACAGTGGGTCACTAGCAGGCTAATTCCCAGAATTTGTCAGAAACTGGTGTTTGGGAGTTATAGACACCCACCTCCATAACTGTCCATGGCAACCTCTGTCTGAATTCTGTCTCTGGCCTTGGAAAGAGTTCCCCTGCTCCTCATTCAAAGCAGTCCTCTTGGGACTGCTCCACTTTCTCCTGTGTAGTGTGAATGAGGTTTGTGAGGTGGACCCCATATTCAGGCCCTTATCTGGCTTCAGGACCTTACACAGGCTACACATTTGATCCTCCTAGACCAGACAGGCACAAGACTTGAGATGCCTGGCCCCTTCCACACTCTAGAGGACTTTTCTGGTCCTATTGAGCTGGCCTGTGAAAAAGCTGAAACCCAAGCCCATATGGCCCACAGCCTCTAGTTGAAGTATGTGTGAGGGAAGTTTTTGTGCTCTGTGTCAGAGAAATATATCACTGACTCTGTGCCTGCACATTTTTGGCAGAAGCATGTTGAGAGAGGAGGCAGCCCCTAATCAAAATCTCCAGATTTAAGGTCCTTCTCCCAAAAGCCCCACCTTCCTGTAGGACCTTTCAAGGAGGGCAATTGCAATCTCATGGCAGGAATTCCTTCTCAGAATTATAGGTCCATACTCTTTTTAAGTACTGTCCTTTGAATCCTAATGGCCTGTTTGAACTCTGGCAGTAGTTCTATCTTGCTAACCTCTCTTCCTTGGAGGCATTCCTCCTGGGGCTGTGGCATTTCCTTTTCTGCAGCCCCAGGGAAGTGGAACAGGCTTGTGACTCTGACCGACCACTGCTCTGGTAGGGAGAAGTCACACAGTCCCTGCACTTAATTCTGTTGGATCAGACAGGCAGAGGCCTCCCAAGGAATGGTGACCTTACCCTATTATTGACAGAGTTCCCTGAAATTCAAAGGGCATTAGTCCTGACAAATTTCAGGGTGAGGAAAGACAAATCCCCTTCTTCCCTTGTTGACTTATGCATGAGGAGGCTGTTTGAGTGGTGCACTGAGGAAATCTATCACACACTCCAGGCCCGAGTGTACTATGCTAAGGCCCATGCAGAAGCAGCTAAGGTCTGATTTAGAATTCCCAAAAGGAGTAAAGCAAGAGTACACTGGTAAAGTCCCACTAAATCCAGAGCTCTGAAGCAACTCTTGCTTAGTGGGAAAGCAAGAGAGAAATCAAAGTATAAGCCAAGCTGGTAGGGAGTGGTTAATTCCAGTAAGCCTGGCAGAGGGGGTGATTGACCAGTCACCCAGGCTCCAAGTGCAAGGGGATGCCTGCACAGAGAGAAAGACTGATCAGGTGCTGTACACCCATCTTTCTCTCTTTTCCAAATGGGAACATCCTCTTCAAATTTAAAGCCAGACACACCTCTGACATGCATTCTGAAGAACTGGGAGCAGTTCGATCCACAGACCCTGAAAAAAAAGTGCCTTATCTTCTGCACACAAGCCTGGCCTCAATACGAACTTTCTGATGGGGAGGCTTAGCCCCCTGAAGGAAGTACACAATATAATAAGGTTATGCAGCTAGATTTACTTTGCTGCAAGGAAGGTAAATGGTCAGAAGTCCCATATGTACAGGCCTTCTTTGCCCTTAGAGAAAGTAAAAGGCTATGCCAAAAATGTGGTTTAATTCCTGATCCTAGTCTGCACACTAATTCCTCCCCATTGGCTCAGTCATGCCCACCTCAATCCAGATCCAGGTCCACTGGCCAAGAACTCCAAAAGTGAGATCACAGAAGAATGCCCACCCCAAGCCTTCTTAGGCCAATAACCCTGCCAGGCTTTGCAGGGGGTGAAAAAAAGACAGTCATACCCATCCTTACTGCCCTTACAGGAAGTAGCCAGTGGAGAGTGGGGACTGACTTGGGTCCATGTCCCCTTCTCCCTCCAAGACCTGAGGCAAATTAAACAGGATATGGGTAAATTTTCAGATGACCCAGAAAGGTATATGAAAGCCTTCTAAGGACTTACCTTAACTTTTTAACTGGCCTGAAAAGATGTTATGCTTATATTGAACCAAACCCTTACCAGAGGGGAGAAAGAAGTGATCAGGGGAGTCTTAGAGTTTGGAGATGAATGATACACTGTAAATGTAGGTGGCAAATCTCCAGAGAACTAACCCGAGTCCCCATGGGCTGTCAGGCAGTGCCATTTGCTGACTCAGAGTGGGGCCAAGACACAGATGATGCCAATAACTGGCACAGGAACTACTTTATAACTCTTATTTTAGAAGGGCTAAAAAGAGCATGAATAAAACCTCTAAATTATTCTAAATTATCAGCCTTGGTACAGGAAGTAAAGGAAATCCCCTTGGCCTTTCTGGAATGGCTCAGGGAGGCACTGGTGAAGCACACTTATATGTCCCCAGAGTCCCCAGAGGGCCAAGTCATTCTTAAGTATAAATTCATCACCCAGGCGGCCCCAGATCTCAGGAAGAAGTTACAAAAATTAGAATTTGGCCCAGAACAAAATCTGGAAAGCCTCCTGAAGGTCGCCACCTCAGTTTTCTATAATAGAGATGAGAAGGAAAAGAGGGACCGGGACAGGAGAGACAACCCAAAGGCAGAGGCATTAGCCATGGTCTCTCAGAGAGTCAATTTCTGGCCTCCAAGGTTGGAGAAAGGGAGACCAGCCTAAGGGACTAGGTCCAGGACTTGTTTCCTCTGTGGCAGAGAGGGGCATTTTAAGTGAGAAGCCCTAGGGGTAGGCGCTCCAAACCACCAACACCCTATCCGCTCTGTCAAGGAGACCACTGGAAGGGAGTTGCCCTCAGAGATGTAGGCAACTGGGGTCGGGCTTGCAACAAGGTGGTCAGGACTGAAGGGGCCTGGGGCTACCCATGCTGGCTCCTGTCACCATCATAACTCCACAGGAGCCTCGGGTGATTCTCTCTGTAGGAGGCCACACCATCAATTTCCTGCTCATTACAGGAGTCTCCTATTCGTTCCTTCTCCATAATCCTGGCCCTTCCTCCTCCCAGTCAGCTACTGTTAGAGGCATATCTGAGAAGCCCATGACCAAATACTTTACTCAGCCTTTAAATTGTGAATGGGACTTAGACTTGGTGCTGTTCTCCCATCCCTTCCTAGTGGTCCCAGAAAGTCCCACACTGCTTCTAGTCTGTGACATACTTTCTAAAGTACAAGCCTCTGTACATGTAAGTGTAGAAAGGGATGAGCGATGTCTCCCACTAGTAGAAGCAGACATCAATCCTGAGGTCTGGGCAACTAATGGGATCATTGGAAGGGAAAAATCAGCCCAACCAGTACAAGTTCACCTTAAAGACCCTAATCACTTCCCTCATAAAAGGCAGTATCCCTTAAAACCAGAAGCTCGTGGGAGTTTGAGACCAGTTAGTAATAACCTAAAGATTCAAGGCCTCTTGATAGCCTGTAACAGTCCCTGCAACACCCATATTAGGAGTACAAAAGGCAGATGGAAGCTGGCACCTTGTACAAGATCTACAAGCCATTAATGAAGCAGTTGTGCGCCTACATCCAGTAGTACCTAATCCCTATACCGTGTTATCCAGGATTCCTGAGGGAGCAGCATAGTTTACTGTGCTAGATGTGAAGGATGCTTTCATTTCTATCCCACTTGCACCTGAGTTCCAGTTTCTCTTTGCTTTTGAGGATTCTATAAATCGCTCAGCTCAGTTAACCTGGAGAGTTTTGCCCCAGGGATTCAGAGAGAGCCCACATCTATTTGGGCAGGTCTTAACCAAAGACCTGACCTCCTTTGATTCAAGGGAAGCAGAAATCATCCAATATGTGGATGATATACTTCTCTGCACCACCACAGAGGCAGGGTGTCAGGAAAGTACTCAGAGATTGTTAAACTTTCTAGCTGATTGTGGCTATAATGTCTCCTGACAAAACACAAATCTGTCAGCAGCAGATGAAATATGAACTTACTTTAAGACAGCTGATATTGTAAGAACCAACGGCCTTATTCCGGTCTGCGCTTCCCCCCAATGAGGAGACGAAGGCCATGGCATATCGACGCAACAAGCAAGAGGCTTATTATTATTCCAGCTAGCTGGGGTCCAAGTGTCTGCCCAACACAGCAGGTTTCAACAAGGACCCTGAGCACTCAGAACCAAGGTTTATATAGCATTTTCAAAGCACTTAACTCATAGTAATTTCCCACAGCTATACATTATTCTTGCAAGACATACATCCTGGGGTTAGGCAAGAGCAGGATAAGACTATTCTTCAATTGTCAGGGTGGACATACATCCTGGGGTTAGGCAAGAGCAAGATAAGACCATTCCTCAATTGTCAGGGCGGTTCTGCATGATAAGCTTGGTATGTAGGATTTACTAACCAAGGTTAGCTGACCAAGGGTCTCCGCTGCCTTATTCCGGTGTTCATGATTGATTATCTTGTTTTTCTCAGCCTTACCCAGTTCCAGTTCACACACACTCAGGAAATGGCTTTTAGGCCCTTAAGATGGCTACTCTTATGCTAACCTATTTTTATTCTTACATTTAACCTATTTCTATTCTTACAATATAAGTATGTTTGGTATTTCTGTAACATATAAAAACTTAGATTTAGCTATTTTAATATTAAGATTTCATTTTCTTAAGTACTTAGACAAGTCTTTGAGACCTTAAGCATGAAAAATCATTTTGATACAATTAGAAAAACCCTTCACAATTTTTCAATATTAAGAGCAGACTAATAGTTCAAGAAAACTTTGTCCTTTTAACAAACAGAAAACAAAATTCTAATCTTGCTGCATACATATCAAGACTCTTTTGCTTTAATCTACATAGCATGACCACACCAAATTCTTCACAAACTTTCTACAACTTTCCTTTTACACTCAGTGTTCTTCCTCTTTAAATAAACAGCTGTACTTTAGAACAGTTACTTTCTTTTCCCCTCAATAAAATGAATTTCCATTCCTTACTCTTTCTCTTACCAAAACACACATCTTTTCTGTCATGCAGAGATGTTTTCTTATTATTTCAAGTAGTTTTAGTTAGAATTTAAAACCATTAGGAACTTTAATTTTTAGTGAACACTGAGTCATAAGCTACTGTAAACTGTTACACAGGCATTCTTTAGATTGGCAAATTTATGAATATATTTCATAATTTCTAGAAATATGTTTTACAATACAATCCCTCAATAAACACAAAATATGTTTACTAATAAACCTAAATCTGTTTTTAGCCTTTCCACAACAAGGAATCCAAAAGTGGATTCATGAACTTGCAAAACTTTCAGGTTTTGTAAGAATAGAAATAAATTAGCATAAGAGTAGCCATTTTAAGGGCCTAGAAGCCATTTTCTGAGGTTGTGACTTAAAAAGAAAAACTGGAGCTGGGTAAGGCCTAGGAAAACAAGATAATCAATCATGAACACCAGAATAAGGCAGCGGTGACCCTTGGTCAGCTAACCTTGGTCAGTAAATCCTACATACCAAGCTTATCGTGCAGAACCTCCCTGACAATTGAAGAATGGTCTTATCTTGCTCTTGCCTAACCCCAGGATGTATATCTTGCAAGAATAATGTATAGCTGTGGAAAATTACTGTGAGTTAAGTGCTTTGAAAATGCTTTATAAACCCTTAGTTCTAAGTGCTCGGGGTCCTTGTTGAAACCCGCTGTGTTGGGCAGACACTTGGACCTCAGCTAGCTGGAATAATAACAAACCTCTTGCTTGTTGCATCGATCTGCTGTGGCCTTCTTCTCCTCACTGGGTGGAAGTGCAGACCAGAATAAGGCCGTTGGGTCTTACATTTTGGGGCTCGTCCGGGATCGTGTGCCCCCCCCCCCCCGGAGGAATGACAAGCCAAGGATCGGAGGCTTGCACTGGCCAGGTATTACTGTGTTTGTGTCCGTGTGTCTCTTGTCAAACCTGTAAGAACGTTCTGTGTTTAATCAGAAAGTGCCTTGCCGGATGGTGAGCGCACCCAGTGTTTTTGCTCGTGAACAAGCCTGAAACCTGTATGAAGCCTGTGGGAACTCCAATCTGTGTCTGGGTCGGCATTGACTTAGCCGGACGCACTGGCAGGTCACCGGGCAAGGGTCTTGGGAGACGTCCCTTACCCCTGTCTAGAGGACGAGGTCCTCATCTGTGAGGTAAGTTGGCTGCCACTGCAGTCTGACAGGCCCTCAACTCAGTTTCAGTTTTGCCTCCGTGGCCGCGGCAGATTCTTCTCTGTAGGCGCCTGTTAGTTGTTTGTCGTGTTTGTCTTAGTCTTGCTGACATAAGAAATGGGACAGACTCAGACGACCCCCTAAGTGTGTAAATGAAAATATCTTTCTACCTCCGGATGGTATTAATGAAATTGATTTAAAGACAAGCGCTTGTGAAAATTGGGCATTCTAAAACTTCCAGAAAATCTGATAAAAAAATGTCAAGCATTAATGCTAATTTGGGTTTGCTTGAGGCGGGCATGTCCTTGTGGTTATCAGCTGCCAAAGTTTACTTAAAGTCATTTAAGTTGATGTTAACTGTTAAAGATTTCAAGAAGATGCTTGAAGAAAAGCTTGACTTCGTCTAATGTTTAGTAAAAGTTCTCTAAGTAATCTGGCATGGTTGCTAAAAATAAGTAAACAAGTGTAGCAAATAAACATCTTAATAATAATACTGTATTAATGTATTGTAGAACCTGAAGAATCAAAAGTTAGCATAAGCACAGCCATCTTAAAGGCTCAAACACTATTTTCTAACTTAGAAGGAGAAAAATTACTAGAACTTTGGAAAACAAGTTAGTCAGCCAGTGTTAATTGTAGTGACTTTTAGTTAGCCAACCTCAATCAGTTAAGCTTATCTTGCTAGAACCACCCTAAACATTCCGAAAGTGATTTTATCTAACAAGACCCCCAGGATGAGGCGTCAGCCGAAAATTTATGTGTCTATGAAAAAAAAAAAACAACACTGTATTGTGACTGTAGAAAATACTGCCCCTTTGAAAATGCTATAAAAACTTCTGGCTTTGTGTGTTCGGGGTCCTTGTTGAGACCCGCTGTGTCGGGCTAACACATGGACCCCAGCTAGCTGGCCTCTGAATAAATTCCTCTTGCTTGTTGCATCAAGAGACGCCTTCCGTGAGTGATTTGGGGCGGCGTCCTCCTCTGAGAGAATCCAACATTTGGGGGCTCGTCCGGGATCATGCGCTTACCCCGCTTCACTCCCAAAGCCGTTCTTAGAGGAAGAGGTAAAATTAGTGGCGCTTTGAGTTGTCTGTCTTCTGTGTTCTGTTTTTCAGTGAGACCGGTCGGAGTTCTGAAAAGGGTACCCTCTGTCTGGCAGCCGTCCCGGTCCTGTAAGGGGTTGCGACTGCGGTCGGTAGACGTACTTGGAGCACTACAGGCTGCAACCCTGGGGGACGCCCCGGAGAGTTTGGAGAGCCAGGGACGGCCTGGTGGCCTCCCACCTGTTTTTCCGCAAAAGTGAACCGGATGAGATAAGGTTGGTTTTTGAGCGCCGAGAGTATCAGCCCACTGATTCCTTCCGGTTCTTGGTCAGAAATCTGAAGAAGACAAAAAGCGGCCGCTGTGTGTCTAATCTCTGTGTGTCTCTGTTTTATGTGTCCTTTACGTGTCTAATAATTGTTATACTGGCAATGGGACAGACAGTGACGACCCCCCTTAGCCTGATGTTAGGTCATTGGACAGAAGTGAGAGCAAGGGCACATGACTTGTCGGTAGAAGTTAAAAAAGGCCTGTGGCAGACTTTCTGTACCTCCAAGTGGCCCACTTTTAACGTTGGATGGCCCCCGGAGGGGACTTTTGACCTCTCCACTCTGCTTGCAGTAAAAGCTGTTGTTTTCCAGAATTCAACTCGGGGACATCCGGATCAGCAGCCCTACATTGTGGTCTGGTAAGAATTGGTGGAAAATCCACCGCCCTGGGTAAAGCCCTGGCTGCGAAAGAAAGCGAACTCTCGAGTCTTATTGGCTCAGGCTCAACCTCAGAGAAAAGGGAAAGAGACCACAAAAATACACCCTGACACTCAAGACTTGCTCATGGTTGATGATCCCCCTCCTTACCCTCCTGCCTCTGCCCCGGCGCCCGAGGCCCAGGCGCCCGAGGCCCCAGTGCCTCCGGCCCTGGCACCTCCGATGCCTCTAGCCTCTGGTACCAAGGCATCGGGGCCAGCTCCGGGACCGGCCCAGGGAACTCGGTGGCGCCGAAGGGCCGCATTGGACCCATCAGGTATTTTTCCCCTCAGGTCTTATAGGGCCCCCATTCTCGGGGAGGAAGGAGACCCGCCTTTCCAACCTCTGCAATACTGGCCATTCTCCTCTGCTGATTTATATAATTGGAAAGCTAACCACCCTCCTTTTTCAGAGGAACCGCAGAGACTAATGGGACTGATAGAGTCCCTGATGTTCTCTCACCAGCCCACTTGGGATGATTGTCAGCAGCTCTTACAAGTACTCTTCACCACGGAAGAAAGAGAAAGGATCCTCCTGGAAGCGCAAAAGAACGTGCCTGGAGCTGACGGATGACCGTCGCAACTCCCTAATGATATAGAAAGGGGGTTCCCACTGACCAGACCCAACTGGGACTTTAATTCTCCAGAAGGTAGGGAGCGACTAACCATCTATCGCCAGGCTCTGGTGGCAGGTCTTCGTGGGGCTGCAAGGCGCCCCACCAATTTGGCCAAGGTAAGAGAGGTTAGTCAGGGAGCCGCTGAAGCACCCACAGTGTTCTTAAAATGCCTGATAGAAGCCTTCAGGCGGTATACTCCTTTTGACCCCACTTCTGAGGAACACAGTGCTTCAGTGGCTCTTGCCTTTATTGGGCAATCAGCGCCTGATATTAGAAAGAAGCTTCAGAGACTAGAAGGCTTACAGGATTTGTCATTGAGAGATTTAGTGAAAGAAGCTGAGAAAGTTTATCATAAGAGAGAGACTGAGGAAGAGAAGGAATTAAGGAAGGAAAAAGAAAAAGAAAGTAAAGAGGAAAAGAGGGATAGGAAGCATGAGAGAAATTTAACAAAAATCTTGGCCGCAGTAGTAGAAGGTAAGTGACGCCCGCCCTCTAGTGGTAGAACTAGTAAGGCAGGGTACCTGGGCAACCGGCCTCCTTTAGATAAAGATCAATGTGCATACTGCAAAGAGAAAGGACATTGAGTGAAAGAATGCCCTAAAAAGCCACTGCAGAAGCCTCCAAAAAAGGTGTTGTCTCTGCTGGAAGACGAAGATAAGGGAGGACGGGGCTCGGAACCCCTCCCCGTGCCCAGGGTAACTCTGAAAGTGGAGGGGCAACCCATTGAGTTCCTAGTAGACACCGGTGCTCAACATTCTGTATTAACTTAAGACAAGGGCCATCTATCTGGCAAAAAGTCTTGAGTGATTGGAGCTACAGGCCAGAAACAATATGCATGGACCACCCGAAGAGCAGTAGACTTAGGAGTAGGACGAGTAAGTCACTCGTTCCTCATTTTACCGGAATGCCCTACGCCCCTGTTAGGAAGGGACATCTTAACCAAAGTAGGAGCCCAAATATCTTTTCAAGCTGAGAAACCTCTAGTGACTAATCAAGAAAATAAGCCTTTGGACTTGAGTATTCTGACCATAAGATTAGAAGATGAATACTGTCTTTTTATGGAACCAGAGCCCTCCCGAATTAGTCAGGAGTGGCTCGACCGATTCCCAGGAGCCTGGGCGGAGATGGTGGGCATGGGGCTCGCCAAGAACCAGACCCTGTAATCATAGAACTAAAAGCTTCAGCCTTGCCAGTGACTGTGAGGCAATATCCAATGAGTAAAGAAGCCAGGGATGGAATTAAGCCACATATCCAGAAGCTTATGGAACAGGGAATATTGGCAAAATGTCAATCCCCATGGAACACCCCCTTGCTGCCTGTAAAAAAGGCAGAAACAGGAGATTACCGACCAGTAAAAGATTTAAGAGAAGTTAACAAAAAGACACAGGACATTCACCCCACCGTGCCAAATCCCTATAACCTACTAAGCTCCCTGGCCCCAAAAAAACATCTGGTATTCAGTTTTAGATCTAAAGGATGCTTTCTTTTGTCTGCGCTTGCACCAGAACAGCCAACCGCTGTTTGCCTTTGAGTGGAAAGATCCCACCACAGGAACTACTAGGCAATTGACCTAGACTCGTTTGCCACAAGGATTCAAGAACTCGCCCACCCTCTTCGATGAGGCTTTACATCAGGACTTGGCTTTCTACCGAGCTTCAAACCCACAGGTAACTTTGCTGCAATATGTTGATGACTTATTGATAGCCGCTCCCACCCGGGAGACCTGCCAAGAGGCCACTGAAGCCCTTTTGACTGAACTTGCCAAATTAGGGTATAGAGCATCTGCTAAGAAGGCACAGATCTGCCAACAAGTGATTTATTTGGGATATTCCCTGAGAAAAGGGAAAAAGTGGCTTACTGAAGCCCGGAAGCAGACTGTGATGCAGATTCCGGTCCCCACTACAGCACGCCAGTTTCGCGAGTTTCTGGGGACAGCAAGGTTTTGTAGATTATAGATACTCAGATATGCTTCCTTGGCCGCCCCTCTGTACCCCCTAGGGGACAGCCCCGTTTGTTTAGGGATCTGAGCAACAACAGGCCTTTGATGATATCAAGAAAGCCCTCCTCTCAACACCCGCTCTAGCATTGCCAGACGTAACTAAGCCATTTGTCCTTTTCGTGGACGAACGGAGCGGAGTAGCTCGAGGAGTGTTGACCCAACAATGGGGACCTTAGAAGAGACCTGTCGCCTATCTGTCAAAAAAATTAGACCCCGTGAGTAGTGGGTGGCCTGCCTGCCTGAGAGTAGTAGGAGCTGTGGCCCTCCTAGTTAAAGATTCTGACAAACTAACACTGAGACAAAAACTCGCTGTGGTTGCTTCACATGCGTTGGAGAGCATAATCTGGCAACCACCCGAAAGATGGACGTCAAATGCCAGAATGACTCACTACCAGACCTTACTCCTGAATCGTGATCGTGTAGAATTTGCCCCACCCGCTATCCTAAACCCAGCTACTCTGCTCCCCGATTTGGGAAAAGAAGTACTTCATACCTGCCAAGAAATCCTGGCTGAGGAGACGGGGACCCGCCAGGACTTACAAGATCAGTCTTTAGAAGGACCAGGACTCCTGACTTGGTATACAGACGGGAGCAGTTACATTATAGAAGGTAAGAGAATGGCAGGAGCTGCAGTAGTGGATGATAACCGAATCGTGTAAGCCAGTGGACTTCCAACGGGCACTTCTGCACAGCGAGCAGAGCTCGTCGCTCTGACTCAGGCTCTAAAGATGGCAGAAAGTAAGAGACTTAACGTCTATACCGACAGCCGATACGCTTTGCCACCGCTCACATACACGGGGCTATTTATAGACAGAGAGGGTTATTGACTTCTGCCGGGAGAGATGTTAAAAACAAACAAGAAATTTTAAATTTGTTAGAACCATCCATAGACCTAGAGAAGTGGCAATAATACATTGCCCTGGGCATCAAAAAAGTGACTCTCTAATAGCTCAAGGAAACAGAAGGGCAGACCAAGCTGCAAAACAAGCAGCCCAGGGAATGAATATCTTACCCCTCCAAGTGTACCCGGAGGCCACTTGTATTAAGAGCTTCCAGTATACACCCAAAGACCTCGCTTGTATAAACAAATTAGGGTTTAAAAATTCCTCACCCCACGAGATATACAAGTCTGAAAAAGGGAGAGTTGTCCTGCCCCAGAGAGAGGCAGAAGAATACTTAAGGCAATTGCATCAATTGACACATTTGGGAGCAAAAAACCTAAAGACCTTGGTTCAAGACTCCCCTTATCATGTTATTAGATTAGGAAAACTGGCTGACGAGGTTGTAAGAAATTGTGTTCCCTGCCAATTAGTAAATGTGAGTAAAAATCCAGTAACATCCGGGAAAAGACTTCGAGGAAATCGCCCAGGAGCTTACTGAGAAGTTGACTTCACTGAGATCAAGCCTGCTAAGTATAGTTATAAGTACCTTCTAGTTTTCCTAGACACATTTTCAGGATAGACAGAGGCGTTCCCCACCAAAACTGAGACAGCTCAGACGGTGTCTAAAAAGATCCTTGAAGAAATATTTCCCAGGTTTAGAATCCCAAAGGTAATCGGCTCCGACAACGGCCCTGCCTTTGTTGCCCAGGTAAGTCAGGGATTGGCCAAGATTTTGGGGACGGATTAGAAATTGCATTGTGCATACAGGCCCCAGAGCTCAGGACAGGTGGAAAAGATGAATAGAACTCTAAAAGAGACCCTGACTAAATTATCCATAGAGACTGGTTTATATGATTAGTTAGTCCTCCTTCCCTTCGCCTTATTCCGAGTTAGAAACACCCCCAGCCGTTTTAGACTAACACCCTTTGAAATAATGTTTGGAGCCCCAGCTCCACTAAATGCAGCTCACCTCCACGTATCCCCTGAATCTGTGACTAATAAGTTTCTGCTTGAAAGGTTATGGGCTCTGGAAGTTGTGCAGAAAGAAGTGTGAGCCTCTATCCGAGAAGCCTATCGGCCAGAGGACATTTCAGTACCTCACCCGTTCCAAGTGGGAGACTCTGTCTACGTAAGGTGACATCGAATGGAAAATCTTGAGCCTCGGTAGAAAAGACCCTTCATCGTCCTTTTGACCACACCTACAGCTGTGAAAGTAAATAGCATCTCTTCCTGGATACATGCTTCACATCTGAAGAAAGCGCCTCAACCAGACCCGGACTGGCGAGTAATTCGAACTGATAACCCTCTTAAATTTCGCTTGTGTAAAAATGATTGTGTCACTAACAATTCTAATTTTAATGACCCAGTTACTTCCCACCTTCCAGAACCCTAACCCCCATGAACCCAGGTTGCTGACATGGCAGGTTTTCTCTCAGACAGGAGAGGCAGTGTGGTCTGTTTCTAAGACTGCCCCCCTTAAGACCTGTTGGCCATCCCTGCACCCTGATGTTTGTGCCCTAGTTGCTGGATTAGATACCTAGGACATACCTAATATACCTTGGAGACAGGCCCACCTAATTCGACCACCAGACCGCGATTATTCTGCAGCCCAGAGCCAGGTTTCCTATGGAGACAGCGGGTGTAGTTATCCCCGAGCACGCAATAAGATAAAAACCACTACCTTTCTATGTCTGCCCCCGTGACGGACGAACCCACCAACAAGCCCGACAGTGTGGGGGCTTAGAATCCTTTTATTGTAGCTCTTGGGGCTGTGAAACTACGGGTAATGTTTATTGGAACCCCGTGTCCAGTTGAGACCTCCTTAAAGTAGTCCTGAACCACACATCCCCCAACTGTGAGCAGACAGGGCTATGCAACCCCTTAAATATCACGTTCAGTGATAAGGGGCGCCAGTATGATGGATGGGTCACTAGAAGACAGTGGGGGCACAGATACTATAAATCTAGATATGATAAAGGCCTCATATTTACTATCAGGCTCAAAGTTGAGGCCCTTCCAGCTGCCCCAGTAGGACCCAATGCTGTCTTGCGGGATCAACCGCGTCTCCCAGCCCCAGCCCCAAAACAGGCCCTAGCCCCACCTATGGACTCTGCCACCACTCCCTCCGCCTCCACTCTTGGCTGAGCCCCTTCCCTTCCTGGCACCGGACAACGCCTTCTCAACCTCCTTGAAGGGGCTTTTCAGGTCTTAAATACCACCAACCCTAACACTATTGAATCCTGTTAGTTGTGTTTCTCTTCTGGGCCGCCTTATTATAAAGGATTGAGATTGTTAGGCAATTTTAACAGGACAACCCGTCACGAGATCTGTAGCTGGAGAAGCCACAAGAAGCTAACTCTGACTGAAGTAACTGGAAGAAGAAAATGTTTAGTTTCAGTCCCCCCCACCCATAAAGCTTTGTGTAATGAAACCATAGCTGTGACCTCCTCAGGTGAAAATGAGTATCTAGTCCCTCCTCCCGAAGGATGGTGGGCTTGTAACACTGGAGTGACCCCATGTGTCTCTACTTCTGCCTTCAACTCCTCCCGCGATTTCTGTATCATGGTTCAGCTGGTGCCCAGGTTGATGTATCATGATGACCTCTCATTCGTAGCTGAATTTGAACCTAGGCATAGATATAGGAGGGAGCCGGTCTCGCTGACCTTAGCTGTGTTGTTAGAGATAGGAGTCGCAGCCGGAGTAAGAACAGAGATAGCCGCTATTATCCAAGGGAACCAACATTATGAAGGACTAAGGACAGCTATTGATGAAGACCTAAAAACCATAGAGCAATCCATTACTAAACTTGAAGAATCTCTGACTTCCCTCTCTGAAGTAGTCTTGCAGAACAGACGAGGGCTGGATCTGCTGTTTCTAAAAGAAGGAGGATTGTGTGCAGCTTTAAAGGAAGAATGCTGCTTTTATGCAGACCATTCCGGAGTAGTAAGAGATTCAATGTCAAAGCTTAGAGAAAGGCTAGACCAGAGAAAGAGAGAACGAGAAGCCGGCCAAGGGCTATTTGAATCTTGGTTCATTAGGTCCCCGTGGTTCACGACCTTGATATCCACTCTGGCTGAGCCCTTACTCATCTTTGTGTTGCTCCTCACTTTGGGACCCTGCATATTAAATCGGCTGATAACTTTTGTTAGAGAAAGAGTGAGTGCCGTTCATGTACTAATGTTGCAGCAACAATATCATTCACTCACCCAACAGGAAGATACAGACATTCCATGATTGGAATGCCCTTAAAGAGAAGTGGGGAAATGTAGAACCTGAAGAATCAAAAGTTAGCATAAGCACAGCCATCTTAAAGGCTCAAACACCATTTTCTAACCTAGAAGGAGAAAAATTACTAGAACTTTGAAAAACAAGTTAGTCAGCCAGTGTTAATTGTAGTGACCTTTAGTTAGCCAACCTCAATCAGTTAAGCTTATCTTGCTAGAACCACCCTAAACATTCCGAAAGTGATTTTATTTAACCAGACCCCCAGGATGAGGCGTCAGCCGAAAATTTATGTGTCTATGGAAAAAAAAAAAAACACTGTATTGTGACTGTAGAAAATACTGCCCCTTTGAAAATGTTATAAAAACTTCTGGCTTTGTGTGTTCGGTGTCCTTGTTGAGACCCGCTGCGTCGGGCTAACACATGGACCCCAGCTAGCTGGCCTCTGAATAAATTCCTCTTGCTTGTTGCATCAAGAGACGTCTTCCGTGAGTGATTTGAGGCCGCGTCCTCCTCTGAGAGAATCCAACAGTATAACAGTGTGTATATATGCAAACAGCCTGAGAATTTTTGTGGTAACCAAAATTTTTAAAGTTTGCTAAGTTATATAGAGATATTTTGTGCCAAATGAGAAATTGTGCTGTAAAGCACTTTTCCAAAAATGATAATATATATTCATAGATGTATCAATCTGAAGAATGCTGGTGTAACAGTTTACAGTGGCCTATTTTTCAGTGTTCACTGAAAGTTAAAGTATCAAATGATTTTAAGTTCTAATGAAAACTGCTTAAATGAGGAAAACATTTCTCTATGCTAAAAGATGTATGTTTTAAGAAGAGAAAGTATAAAGAATGGAAACTCGTCTGCATGCTAAAGAATGTGTTTTTTGATAAAAGAAAGTGGCTTTGTTCTAAAGTGCAGCTGGTTGTTTAGAGGGGGACAGAGAGACAGAGACAAAGAGAGAGAGCAGTGTGGTGCAGCAGCGTGGTGCCTTTTGTTGTAGCGGATCCGCTCAGCCTGTTGCTTTGGGGGAGGGTCAGGATGTTTAGAGATAAGGCGAGATAAACCCATTCAAGCCCCAAGCAAGCCCAGGCATAATTCTCACCGACTTATGTGCTTGGGACCATGGGGCAAGTAAAGAATAAATTACTGTATTCTTACAGATATAGTCGTGCTATGTGAAATTAAAGCAAGTGAGTCTTGATATCAAGTACACAGCAAAATTAGAATCTCGTTTCCAGTTAAAAAAAAAAGTTTTCTTTAACTGTTAGTCTGCTCTTAATGTTGAAAGATTGCAAAAAGTTCTCTAATTGTTTTATCAAAGCAGTTTCTCATGCTTAAAGTCTCAGTGAGTTGCCAGAATATTTTTTAAAAAATGAAATCTTAATTTTAAAAAGACTAAAGGTAAAGTTTGTTAACAACTGTGTAACCTTTATTTGCCTTTGAAATATTTTGTTATTGAAAACGATTGCATGGCATGAGAAATTGAATTATTTATTCCTTATATTTTTATAAGTAGAAAAATCTCTCTAAGAAACAAATGATTAAACTTGTTACTGATTATTTGTTTTCTTAATTTATCCTCCTAAGCAGAATGGTAACAAAGCTTTTTTTAGCTGATTAAATGCACTTAGTTAACAAACCAAAATTTATTCTTAAAAATTAAACTGTGTAGAATCTGGACAAGATTATGTTTCTCCCAGAAAAACGGGTTTCACTGTAAAAGTTTAGATAGACAAACGTGTGACCACTTTTGAGAAAGGTTGTAATAGATTGTTTTGAGAACCACCAGGTCTTCTTGTTTAATTTATATGCTGTGGATATGTTTGTATGTTTAAAAAAACATGGAAGACTCTCCATATTTTTTAATGCAAATGATCTTATAAACTGCTATGCAAATTCTATTAAAAGCTCTATCTACTATTAAAGAGTAAAACATTCTTGAAGCTTTCAGGGAAGACCTGTAGACTTAAGCACTTTCTCTGCTTTTTTGTATCTGGTCTTGGACACTTATGCTGAGTTATGTTCTTATTATTTTCACTGTTTGTAAGCTATTGATTGTATATAATCTTTAAACCATCCGAATATCCAGCACACATTTCCATGTCACCACAACCCACTATTGATGCCATGAATGAAATGGCTGGTTAGAAAGCCAAAGGTCATCATTTCTCAATCCCTAAATGAAGAGGTAAAATGCCTGATCTCTTTCATCTCAAAGCATATTTCTGGTCAGATCTGAATATCTGTGTGAAGGAAAGAGACATTTAAATTTGAGATTCTGCTTAAACTTTTAAGTTGAATTTGACTATAGCCATATTCATTCTTTGTATGTATCTCTAACAGGTCTTTTGTATGCCTGGTGATATTATACTCTGCCTTGAGTTTGGACAGTTCTTTCAGCTAAAAGTGAATTCTTATTGTAGCTTTCTTTCCCTTCCTGAAGATGAAAGCAGAGGAATCTACCATCTGCTACCATTCTCTCAAGAATGCTTGGTAACCTAGAATTATTTTGACTTTCTATATATTGTCTTTAAAAACTGACAGCAGCAGTCTCCCCTGCTGCCCCACCTTTTTAAGATATCTCATTTACTGTGCTGAGTATATAGACAATAAATGTGTAATGATAGACAGTTCAAAAGAATTAAATGCAAAAAGGTGCTTTTACCTCTAGTTAACTCTGATATTTTCCAGAGGGCCCCTGGAACATGTCAGAGGAATTTTTTCTCATTAGAGAAAGTACTTGACTAATTTGGCTTATTTATCTGATATATACATATATATATACATTTACCTAGAAAGCACTGTCAAAGAGAATGATGCTCAATTTTGTTACTGAATGTTTTGTATTACAGAAATATCAGAATTTCCTTATGTCAACTGTCTTACAGTAAGCTCTCATCAGATCTTTAACCATTGTCATTTGTAAGTCTTTTGCCATTTATAGTCACTGTTTTATTATTCCTAAACTAGTAAAGAACTAGATTTTAGCAGAACAGGTATTGGTTACATAGGATTAAGTGAACTAAAGAAGATAGTTTTGTGACTTTTTGTTTCAAATGTTGCTGATAAAGTGTTTTAAGCTTTTCCTCTTAAGCTGACAACAGTTCAGTAAATGACTATCTTTATAAGCAGAATTGAAACATCCTTCTCTCTACCTGATCCCTACAGAGTTTAAAAACTTTCAGTGACTATTTTTGTATTCCATGGCAGTATGTTTATTTGCACGAGTTCAATAAGAATCTGCTTTCCTTGTGAGAAGACTAATTAAGAACACTGGTTATACTGCCAGGGCTTTGACTGGAATGTCATACCTGAGAGACATGTGCATGGACTCAGATGTGAACAACTTTAAAGAACTAAGACTGACTTTATAAAGCCAACAAAGCCCCTTGGAAGAACTGGCCTGGTACCTTGCTTACAGAGTTCCCAGCAGCCTTACCAGGTGAATAAGGAAGGTCACTTCCTGGCAGGTGCAGAGACCTCAAGAAGAAAGGAATTCATCCAAATCTACAGGTACTGCAGGCAAAGCCTGATGGCAAGTCTGGCTTGGCTGTCTGGCCTCAAGAGGCCTTTAAAAGTTCAATCTGAAATTCCTTACGAAAAGTTCCAGCAAAGCATATTTAAAAGAGCTTGTTTAATCAATTGCTCTTCTTGCTGCACTTGTGCAAATAATCAAGCCAGCTGTTAATTATTTTCTTAACCTGGTTACTTCTAATAAAAATGAGAGTGATTTTAGAGAAAAGTATTGTTTCAATAACGCAGCCTCCTTCCAGAATGGGAAATCAAACTCCAGATGTTGCTACATAACCTAATAACACAGTTTGTTTTATCTTGCCTAGAAGCCACAAAACTGCAAATAGTAATAGAAACGAAACCCAGAATAGAAGCGCCAGCCTTCTGAGGCCCTCTCAACTGACCAGTGATGGAGACCTAGCTGCACCCTTTACTGTGCCCGCTTCTCAGCACGAAGCAGCCAGAGCGGTCATCGCCCCTTTTCCCTAGCAGCAGCTAGGATCTCTATCTGTAGAGGAGAGAATGAAACAGGGACCATAGGCTTCGACAGAATAAAGTGAGAGCCTCTGAAGAAAGCAAGGCAGGATATTTGCAATCAGAGCAATGTAACTACATGCTAGAAACCCCCCTCCTACTAAAACTATGTTGAACCTTAAGCTCTAGAATCATTCTTCTGTGAGATCAGTTAATGTTCCCCAGATAAAGAAGAGTAGCACATGCTTTATTATGCTAATCATTTGTAATCGTGTATAAGATTACTTTAGCATACTAAAAGCCCAGGCCTATGTGCTGTCTTTCCTCCTGATCTAAATAATTTTGTAAGCTGAGAAACTGACTTAGCATGCAGACCCAGCTGTAGATGGCATAGTAAAAGGCAGGATTCTTTAGCAAATAGACAATATCTCAGCCCACCTTAGAGGCTGGGCACGCAGTCTTTTAATGTGCGCCTGGACCAAAGTGCCAGTGTCCCAGAAAGAAATCAAGGCAGGAGATTATCTTTAATCAAGGACCCCCTGCCATCCGTCCCAAGCTAACTCGCTCCTGCTGGTTATGCTATGATGTTGCTCCCCCTTACTACGAAGGTATAGCATTTGTTAATGCTCTCAACCAGTCTTCTGACCCCTCCCAGTGTAAGTGGCAGCAGAAAAGACCAAGACTCACTTTATCCTCTGTAAGTGGGCAAAAAACCTGCATTGGAAAAGTTCCTAAAACTTACACCTCCCTCTGCAACAGGACAGAAGTAATAAACACCATCCCAACTTATTATATTGTCCCATCTAATAGGTGGTGGGCCTGCCAAACTGGAGTCACTCCATGTGTTCATTCCTGGAAGTTAAGTAGTCCTACAAAATAGAAGAAGTTTAGACATGTTATTCCTCCAACAAGGTGGACTGTGCGCTGCCCTTAAAGAAGAATGTTGCTTCTACGTAGATCACTCAGGAGTAGTAAAAGACTCCATGGCCTAAGTTAGAGAAAAGTTAGCAAAAAAGAAAAGAGAAAAAGAACAAAACCAAGGGTGGTTTGAGTCCTGGTTCAACTCCTTGCCTTGGTTCACTACCCTCATCTCTACGCTAGTAGGGCCTCTAATAATCTTAATATTAATTCTAACCTTTGGCTTCTGCATCCTAAACCACCTAGTTACCTTTATCAAAGAACGCATTAGCACCGTACAAGTCATGGTGTTAAGACAGAACTATCAGAGCATTAACCAAACAGATGACCTCTAATTTCATGATCGAAATAGTTACAAAAAGAAGAAGGGAATGTAAGAATAGAAATAAGTTAGCATAAGAGTAGCCATTTTAAGGGCCTAGAAGCCGTTTTCTGAGGTTGTGACTTAAAAAGAAAAACTGGAGCTGGGTAAGGCCTAGGAAAACAAGATAATCAATCATGAACACCAGAATAAGGCAGCGGTGACCCTTGGTCAGCTAACCTTGGTCAGTAAATCCTACATACCAAGCTTATCATGCAGAACCTCCCTGACAATTGAAGAATGGTCTTATCTTGCTCTTGCCTAACCCCAGGATGTATATCTTGCAAGAATAATGTATAGCTGTGGAAAATTACTGTGAGTTAAGTGCTTTGAAAATGCTATATAAACCCTTAGTTCTAAGTGCTCGGGGTCCTTGTTGAAACCCGCTGTGTTGGGCAGACACTTGGACCCCAGCTAGCTGGAATAATAACAAACCTCTTGCTTGTTGCATCGATCTGCTGTGGCCTTCGTCTCCTCACTGGGGGGAAGCACAGACCGGAATAAGGCCTTTGGGTCTTACAGTTTCAGGTTACCACAGATTCTCAAGCTGTTTTTTAGGTATACATACTGTAACACACAATTATCAAGAAATTTACTTGCTACACTTACTTAGTTCACTTTTCCTAACCATGCTAGATTATTCACAAAACCTTCACCAAACATTAGACAAAGTCAAGCCTCTCTGTAAGCATTTTTTTTGAAAGATTTAACAGATAAGATCAAGTTAAATGGCTTTAGGTAAACCTAGGCAGCCGATAACCATAAGGACATGTGTCTTTTAGTTAAATGTAAATTAGCATTAATGCTGAGTATCTTCTATCAGAATTTCTGGAATTTTTGGAATACCCAATTTTTATAAGCACTTGTCTTGAAATCAATTAATTTTTAGTAGCACCATCTGGAGGTAGAAAAGTATCTTCCATTTACACATTTAGACATGCAAACATATAGATTGAGACATAATGACCACAGTTATTCTAGACTGTAACTCCCATGAGCGCTGGCAACAGTTTGGTAGGATCCAGCTTGCAAATGGAGGTTTAACTCACATTTCTCTCCAATCATATTTGGCTGCAAATGGAGTGTAGCCCACATTTCTTTGGTCATAGAGTCTCCAGCCTGATGGTTATTAAGGCAAATTCACAGGACACAAGAATATTTTAACTCTTTGATTCCCTTCTAGTGGGCTTTACTGGCCTTATTCTCTTTCCACCATGCTCATATCTATTCTTCTGCCTAGCAGAGTGGGTAGGAATGAGGATTTGGGCCTTAAAAAGGTGGTTGATGATAGGCTGGAGGCCAAGATGACCAATGGGGCTCAGGGAGTATTGGTTAACTGCAACAGCTTGAGTAGAATCTTTCAGGACTATTTTAAGGCATTGGTGGTGTGAGGCTATAGAAGACTTTTTGTGTCCCAAGCAATAGAGACAATTTGTGATTTAGTAAGCTGTACTGCCTGTAAGTTCAGGGAGAGGAATTCCTGGGGCAAAATACCTCTAAAAACCGAAATCAGTCAAAGGGAGAAATAAAGTTTAAAATCCGTTTATTGCTCACAAACTGCAGTCTGGGGCTGTTTCTCTCTTTCAGGATCAAGCAGAAGCTGAAAACTGGCCCTCCCCCTCACCTCTCAGGTACAGATAAGCCCTCCTTTGCCCAGGTAATTACCCATTGATATGGAGATGAACTTCTCTCCACCCATGAAGAATGATGCAAATGCATGAAAACCATACTTCTTTCTACCTCTGAACACCTGTTGATATGCAGATGTACCAAAGCCAGGTGAGATATTCTGGAAATATTACAATTAAACCCACAAACCACCCCTCCATAAATCTCACCTTACAATTTGTTCATTCCCCCTCTTCCAACCAAACTAATGACATACAATAGCAGCAACAATGAAATCATAATACTCAAACCAGAGGATTCAGCCTATGCAGATTAAGTAAATGTACTTTACAGCACAATCTCTCACTAAGCACAAAATGTTTCTACACTTGTTTACTCATTTCTAACAACCATGCTAGATTACTCACAAAACTTTTACCGAACATTGGACAAAGTTAAGCCTCTCTTTAAGCATTTTTTTCTTGACAACAGCAACACAATTGTAATTCTCAAGCTGAAGGATTCAGCTAGGTTCAAAGTCCCATGCAGATTAAGTCCAAAACTCGTCCTTTCTAGCCATCACATGGCAGCTGCAGCCTGGGGCACATCCAGGCCACAAGGATTGTAGAAGCAAATAACCATGATTATGGGGGGCCATTTTCTGTGGCCTTGTTATAATAATTCCTGTTATTCCAGGAATCAAAGGAGGCCAGCTTCCAAGCCTTTTCTCCAAGGTGCCAGAAGAGCCAGGCATCACCGATCCATGTGTCGAAATGTTCAGGACCACGTCCATTTTATTCCTAATTGCTGCACCCATCCTTGCAATGTATGTCCAATTAAGTGGGTACCTTGGTTGCTTTCAGTCAAAGTTGACCAGCCATAGGCTGCGAAGAGACTCTCTAGGCCAACTGTTAGTTATTTTCTTAATCTGGCTACTTCTAATTGAAGAGTCCTGACTAAAGAGTCTGGGCATGAGCTACTCCATTTTTTTTAATGACTTCGTTTTGTGAGAAACAGGTCATGGCCTGCTCTGCACATGGCCCATTTTGCGCACAGCCCACTCTGACTCATTCCTGCATATAAAAGAAGAATGAACTTGTACTTTGGGGTCTCCACCTGCACGTGCGAGACCCCAGCATGCTGGCTACCCAATAAATGCTCTTGCTTTTGCATCCATGCATCTCCTGGTTATTTGGAGGTCAATTACATGGACCCAACATTTGGGGGCTCATCTGGGATTGTGCTCCCATAACCGGCGACCGTGTGGAGCGTGCGGATAAGTGTGAGTGTGACTACAGTGTTTGATTGCCTGTTTATGTGCCGTGTGTCCTTGTATTTGTGCCTTTTATTGGTGGAAAACCTGATCTGGCGGTCTGGAGACTAGGTGGATGCACTATTTTTCCCCGCACCTTGGTGAGCACGGAGACGTCCCTCACTCACTTCTGTTTTTTGGACATTATTTTTCAGTCTGGTGGGAGAAGGGAGGTCTCTCCCTGACAGAGCCCTTTTACTGGAGAGGCCGTCCTCCCACACCTGGTTTCTGTTTCTTTTTGGAGAGCGTGACGGAGCCCTTTTACGGGAAAGGCCGTCCCTCTTTGTCTGGTTTCTTTTTGGAAAGAGGCGCCCTTATATTGTGTTCTCTGTTTGTATACTCATATTTGTCTGTCTTGTCTTCTTGTTTCTCTTTGGCATCGGCCAGTCGCACTCTACTCCCTCTACTCCCCTGTCTATCTTCATATCTTGCTTCAGTGACTTTCGAACCCAGGCTAAAAATCTTGGTTTTACTGTCAAAAAGGGTAAACTTTCTATCTTTTGCAGGAACAAATGGCCTAAGTTCGGAGTCGGGTGGCCTGAGGAGGGCACTTTTGACCTTCCCACCATTTTCAGGGTCAAGGACCTTGTATATGGACATCCTGGGCACCCCGACCAGGTTCCTTACATCACCACTTGGCAGACTCTAGTGGAAAGTCAACCTAAATGGCTGGCTCCCCTTCTTCCACCTTTAAAGGTGACCCTCGTGGCCACTGCATCCTCTAAAGCTCCACACTTCTCTAAGGCACACTGCAAGTTGAATCCCAATTCCTCCATTCTTTCAGCCCCATCTCTTTACCCTGTCCTCCCCCCATCGGACCCCCTTTTAGAAGATCCATCCTTTCCCCATCTGCCATCATATGAATCCACTCCTCTTTCCAATCCCCCTGAACCTTCACCTATGGAAGAGGAACCTGACCCAGAGGACACATCCATGTTGATTAGTCCTCCCCATACTCATTCTCGAGACCGAAGAGATCCCAAGAACACCCCAGGCACCGTGGCCCTACCTTTGCGGGTGGTGGGCCCACTGAGCCCCAATGGCCAACAGTTCTTAGTTCATTGGCCTTTCTCTACCAGTGACTTGTATAATTGGAAAATGCAGAACCCCCCCTTCTCTGAGAAACCCAGTAAACTTATAAACTTGTTAGATTCAGTCCTTTTTACCCACCAGCCCACCTGGGATGACTGCCATCAGCTTTTACAGGTTCTCTTCACCACTGAAGAAAGAGAGTCCTGACTGAAGCCTGGAAACTAGTCCCAGGGGTCAATGGGAGACCAACCATGGGTTAAGATATTATAAACACAGATTCCCCTCAAGTAGGCCTGGCTGGTACTTCAATACAGATGAAGGTAAGGAGAGGCTCACTGTCTACCGCCAGATTCTGATGGGGGGTCTCCAGGCGGCGGCACGCTGTCCCACCAATTTGTCTAAAGTAAGTCAGGTGAAACAGAAGCCCATAGACTCTCTTGGAGCTTTCCTTGAGAGACTGCTGGAAGCCTACAGGACCTATACTCCCCTGGACCCAGAAGCTGATGAAAACTGGTCTGTGGTAAGTTTGGCCTTTGTCAATCAGCCCCAGACATCAGGCGGAAGTTACAAAAATTAGAAGGTTTTGAAGGAAAAAGGCTAGCCGAACTTTTGGCAGTGGCTGAGAAAGTGTTCAATAACCGAGACACCCCAGAAGAGCGACAGACCCATGGGTTAACTAAGATTTTGTTGGCTAATTCGTTAGAAGGTCCTACCCGGAACCGAGAATTAAAAAGGCTGACTGAACAACGGGGTCCTCAAGATTCCAAAGCCTCCCCCAAGGGCCAGAACCAGCTGCAAAAAGACCAGTGTGCCCACTGCAAAGAGAGAGGCCAGGAAACAACCCATGGTCCTCCAGATGGAAGGCTTAGATGACTGAGGGGGGCAGGGTTTGGTCCCCCTCCCCGAGCCTTGGGTAACCCTGAATGTGGAGGGGAAGCCAGTGACTTTTATGGTCAACACTGGAGCAGAACATTCAATTCTTAAGAATCCCATGGGGCCCCTTTCTCCCAAACAGTCCTGGGTACAAGGAGCCACAGGATCTATCCGGTATTCATGGACTACCTGAAGATCCTTAGACCTAAAATTGGGATGGGTATCCCACTCATTCATGGTTATCCCTGAGTGCCCCAACCCACTTCTGGGGAGAGATTTGCTGTCCAAGGTGGGAGCCACTTCCACTTTGAGGGTGACTCGGTTTCTGTAAATGACCAGAACGGAGCCCTTGTCAGCATTCTTACCTTATCACTTAATGATGAAAATAGACTTTACCCTAACCTGAGAAGAGAAAAAGACAACTACGAACTCCTCCATAAGTGGCTAAAAGAGATCCCAGAAGTATGGGCCGAGACAGGAGGCATTGAATGGGCAAAGTGTTGGGCACCGATAGTGGTCCAACTAAAGGCCACTGCCACTCCTGTCTGTGTGTGGCAGTATCCGATCCCCCAAGAAGCAAAGGTGGGCATTGCCCTTCATATCTGACACCTGCAACAGGCAGGCAGGAATTCTGGTCCCATGCCTGTCACCTTGGAACACCCCTCTACTGCCTGTTAAGAAACCAGGAACAAATGACTTCTGTCCAGTACAGGACTTACAAGAAATTAATAAATGGGTGGAGGACATCCACCCCACAGTCCCCAACCCTTACACCCTTTTGAGCTCTCTGTGACCTGACAGGGTCATATACACTGTCCTAGACCTAAAGGACGCTTTCTTCAGCTTACCACTAGCTGCCTTGAGTCAACTGCTGTTTGCTTTTGAATGGAGAGACCCAGAGAATGGATTGAATGGTCAACTGACCTGGACAGGGTTGCCTCAGGGATTCAAGAACTCACAGACCATCTTCGATGAGGCCCTCCATGAAGATCTGAGTGAGTACCAGTGTTTCCACCCAGAGGTGAGCCTGCTTCAATATGTAGATGATTTACTCATAGCTGCCCAGACAGAAATCGAATGTCAGACGGTCACTAAAGATTTACTTATGACACTGGGAAAACAAGGGTACCTAGCGTCTGCTAAAAAAGCTCAACTCTGTTTAGAAGAAGTCACCTACTTGGGATATAAACACAAGGGGGGAAGCCGATGGCTATCCCAGGTCAGAAAGAGACTATTTTCCGGCTACAAAGGCCAGACTGTAGACGGGCTGTCAGGGAGTTCTCGGGGACAGCAGGGTTCTGTCCCTGACAGAATGAAAAACATTCCTGGTTTTGCTGAACTAGCTAAGCCCTTATATGAAGCCACCTGAGGACAGGGACCCTCCTTTGCATGGATGCCTGAGATGGAAGAAGCTTTTGTCAAAATCAGAGAGGCTCTCCTGCAGGCCCCAGCCCTAGCCCTCCCAGATGTCACCAAGCCCTTCCACCTGTATGTAGATGAACGGAGGGGAGTGGCAAAAGGAGTTCTCACCCAGAAGCTGGGCCCCTGGGTGAGACCAGTGGCTTATCTATCAAAGAAATTAGACCTAGTGGCCATCAGATGGCCACCATGTCTCCACATCACAGCCACCACTGCACTTCTTGTTAAAGATGCAGACAAGTTGACACTGGGCCAGAATCTTGTGGTCATGACACCCCACACCATTGGAGGAGTTTTAAAAGGCCCTCCCAACTGATGGCTGTCAAATTCGTGTGTCACCCACTATCAAGTTCTGCTCCTTAATCCACCCTGTATCCACTTTGCTGCTAGCAAAACATTGAATCCAGCCACCTTGCTACCAGATCCAAATCTAGATTCACCCTCGCACGAGTGCAAGGAGATCCTCAGCTACCTACAGGGAACATGCCCCGATCTGGGAGATGTTCCCTTGTTGGATCCCGATACTACTTGGTTCATGGATGGAAGCAGCTTCATCAAAGATAGGGTAAGATATGCAGGGGCAGCAGTGACTACAGAGAAAGAAGTCGTATGGGCATACCCCCTACACTCAGGAACATCAGCTCAGAAAGCAGAACTGATAGCTCTCACCAAAGCTCTTCAATTGGCAAAAGGTAAGCGGCTAAACATATATACTGACAGCAGGTATGCCTTTGCCACAGCCCACATACACTGGGCCATTTACAAAGAAAGAGGACTATTAACAGTTGAGGGAAAAACTATCAAAAACAAGCAAGAGATCCTAGATTTGCTACAGGCCATTTGGCTTTCCCAGGCGATTGCTATCATACATTGTCCCGGGCACCAAAAAGGTGAAGGGCAAGTGGCCCAAGGAAATAATAAAGCAGACTTGGCAACCAAGGAAGCCACCCTAGCAGAGGCACCCAAGGCCCTGTTAGCAGCCAACCCTCCCCAACTGCTATTTCTCCCACTTTACCGGAAGTACAAGAGTACACTCAGAAAGATCTGTCTGAGATCCAGAAGCGGGTACCACATTATGCTCATAAAGATGGACAATGGTATTGGGACCCAAGAGGGGACTACATTCTACCCTCCCTCCTAGCTGCCCAACTAGTCTCACACATTTATCAGGTCACACAACTGGGAGAGTGTAAAATGACAGAACTGCTCCACAGTTCCCATCTCTGGGTCCATGGCCTCCGATTATTAGTCAGTCAGGTAGTCTCTCGGTGTAAAGTCTGCCAGTTGGTCAACGCAAAGGGAGGAACAACTGAAAAGCGGGTCCAAAAAAGAGGTACAAGACCTGGAGCCTATGGGGAAGTAGACTTTACTGAGGTCAAACCAGGAAAATATAGTTACAAGTATTTGCTAGTACTTGTAGGTACCTTTTCCGGATGGGTAGAAGCCTTTCCAACCAAAAGAGAAACTGCTGTAGTAGTTGCCAAGAAATTCATGGAAGATATTATTCCAAGGTATGGCCTTCCTGCTTTTATTGGGTCAGACAACGGACCAGCTTTCGTCTCTCAGGTAACACAAGGGCTGAGCCATATATTGGGGACTAATTGGAAGCTAACACTGTGCATATCATCCCCAAAGCTCAGGTCAAGTAGAAAGGATGAATCGGACCATTAAGGAGACTTTAACCAAATTAACCCTAGAAACTGACGGTGACTGGGTGACTCTCCTCCCCTTCATTCTGTTCAAGGTCAGGAACACTCCCTATAGACTAGGCATGACCCTGTTTGAAATTCTATTTGGCAGGCCTCTCCCGATTCTTCCCAACTTGCGAGCTGATCTATTAGCTGAGCAAAAAGATAAAAACTTTCTTTCCTCCCTACAAGCTTTGTTTCAGGTCCAAGAAGCCTTACATCATATCTTACAGGTGGTGTACTACAAGCCTCCCCCGGAGCCCCACAATTTCCAACCTGGAGACTTGGTACTGATCAAAAGGCATCAAAAAGAAATGTTAGAGCCACGTTGGAAAGAACCTCACACAATCATCCTAGCACTCCCACAGCGATCAAAGTTGATGGGATAGCAGCTTGGATCTATCACACTCAGGTCAAGGCCGCTCCTAGAGATCAAGAGTCTACATGGACAATTCGAGTCCATTCGACTGACCCTCTGAGAGTAAAAATTACCCGACATGTGGCCGCTTCTAGTTCTCCAGGCTTTAACCCTGGAACTAATGGGGGCAGCAGTGGCCGGAAGTCCCCACTACCCAAGGAGACTTGAGTGGATCATCATCATGTCCAAGACTGGAGACAATATTAACTCTACAGAACAAGAAGGACACCCTAAGTCATGGTTCCCCAATCTGTACTTCGATGTCTGTAAGTTGTTTGGGACAAATTGGGGCTTAAGAGGGGACCCCAAGTACCCATGCCCATCCCAAGGAATAGGGTGTAGGACCCCAGGGTACAGAGACCTGACACGTCAACACAATTTCTATGTCTGTCCCAGATATAGCTGAAGCCAGTCTCAGCAGGCTAAATGTGGGGGCCCAGAACACTTCTCTGCTGTCTGGGGCTGTGAGTCTATGGGAAAGATAGATTGGAAACCCTCTGTACAAGGTGATTGGATACAAGTTAGTCTACTAAGGGGCCTACCTGCTGGAGTAACCCAGACTGTAAACCGATCTGCATTCACTTCACCTCCGTTAGAAAAACTAAGTGGGAAGAATGGAAATCAGGGAGGATGTGGGGCCTTCACTTTTATGCAGAGGGAGCAGACCCCGGAGCTCTTATTATGACTATGTTCTGGGAGGCCCTACTTTTAAATAAACCACCAGTCATTTGGGGACCGAACCCAGTGCCTCCTCCTCCACTCCTGGAGGAACTTCAGAAATCTACTGCAGGACCTACCTACCCTTCACCTAGAACAGATCCAAGGTCAGATTCAAAGCTACACCATTTAACCTTCTCCCTGTCCCTAACCAGACCCAGCCTCTTCCTCTTAGTAGAGGCCACTTATCAGGTATTAAATATCTCCAAACCAGAAGTAACCCAATCCTGCTGGCTTTGCCTAGACTATAGACCCCCTTTCTATGATAACATTGCTCTAGTAGCCAATTTCTCTACTGAGACTTACTCCTCCAAATGCTGGTGGTCCCAAGGGAATTTTGAGTGTGCTCCTAGAGGTACCCTACAAGCCCTCACAGGGCAAGGACTTTGTGTTGCCACCAACCGACTGCTTCTTTACCCCTCACTTATGTAGCCAGACCCTAAATGTTAATTCCGAGATCCAATCATACCTAGTAGCCCCTCCCAACACTTGGTGGGCCTGTAAAACAGGAATAACTGCTTGTATCCATGCTGACACCCTTAGAACTCATGATGATGTCAGCATTCTCGTGCAACTCATCCCCCGGATAGTAGTGCATGGTGAAGAAGAAATAATTGATAGCTATTCCCTAAGTCAAAGGAGTCTAAGCAGGCAAAAATGAGAAATTATTTCCACCATAGTAGTCTCTGCCATTTCGGGGGCTGGGCTGGCCGGTGCTGGTACATGCATAGCATCTCTAGTCCTCCAAGATAAAAATTACAAAGCCCTCAGTGATGCTATCGACCATGATTTCCAAACAGTAGAACTTACTCTAGCCCAGCTAGGAGAGTCTTTGTCCTCCCTAACAGAGGTTGTACTACAAAATATAAGAGGACTTGACTTACTGCTCTTGCAACAAGGAGGACTATGTGTAGCCTTAGGAGAACAGTGTTGCTTCTACCAATCACTCAGGTGTTATTCAAAATTCTTTGACTGAACTAAAAACTAGAATTCAAAACCGGCAGAGAAATAGAGCAGCCACCCAAAACTGGTATGAAAGTCTTTTCAGTTGGTCCCCTTGGCTAACAACTTTATTATCAGCAGTGGCAGCTCCCCTCTTACTTCTGATACTGGCTCTTACATGTGACCCCTGCCTTATCAATGCCCTCCTCAAATTTGTACAGAAACAGATCTCCACCGTCCAACTCATGGTTCTTAGATCTCAGCACAGGCCCTCGAATAAGGAAGACCCTATTCCATTACTTCAAAGATTTGAAATAGAACAAAACTCAAGGGGGGAATGAAGAGTCCTGACTAAAGAGTCTGGGCATAAGCTACTCCATTTTTTAAAATAAATTCATTTTGTGAGAAACAGGTCATGGCTTGCTCTGCACATGGCCCATTTTGTGCACAGCCTGCTCTGCACATGACCCATTTTGCGCATGGCCCGTTCTGCACACAGCCCGCTCTGCGCATGGCCTCATTTCTGTGTATAAAAGAAGAATGAACTTGTACTTTGGGGTTTCCACCTGCAAGTGTGAGACCTCAGCATACTGGCTACCCAATAAATGCTCTTGCTTTTGCATCCACGCGTCTCCTGGTTATTTGGAGGTCAATTACGCGGACCCAACATTAATAAAAATGAGGGTGATTTTAGAGAAAAGTATTGTTTCAATAATGCAGCCTTATCCATACTAAATCCTAATACTAGTCATTTGGACATAAACTAGATGCAGAATTCTAGCTTCTTCAAAATATCTGGCTATGATTTTCCAGATGTTTCAGTTTTCTCCTATCATTTCAGTTAAAGTTTTACAATTTCTACTTCTCATATTCAACCATGCATTCTTAATCTCATCAAGTTTGTCCTTCCAGAATGGAAAATCCAACTCCAGATGTTGCTACTTAACTTAATAACATGATTTGTTCTATCTTGCTTAGAAGCCACAAAACTGCAAATAGTAATAGTAATAGAAATGTGTTAGGAAAGAGTATACAACCTAAATGTGATTTATTCCCCTAGGATGTTTAAACATTTTCACAGTAAGGTATTAACAAAGGGCCACCTTTGTGGTGGAAGCTGCTCGGGCTGAGAGTAGGGGTGGGGGAATTGATAAGGGCCTGGCTATACCTGTTTGAGTTTTTTAAACCTACCAATAAGAATAAGACAAATGTAAAGGAAAGATATAACGGGCTTAGGCGATGTCCCGGGAAGATTGTGAACCCTGTAGTACTCAGCCAATGAGGAACCAGGGGAGGGACTTGCGCACTAGGAGATAAATTATTGGCCCCAAACTCCCCAGGTGTGCCTGCCCACCAGACACCCGATCTTGCAAGACTGTATTTAAAGCCTTGCTCCGCTGTTCTCTTTGTATCCGTGTCCACTTATTGAATTTGGACCAGTGAGTGTGTTTCTCACAATTTGGGGGCTCATCCAGGATCCTCTTGCCTGTGCGAGGTGGGGGCCCAAGCGGAGTGGGAAGACGCATCCCGCCGGGCTTTGGGCAGTCCGCTGTGTCTGGGCATCTCACCTTTGCACGGAAGCCGAGGGGAGACCTGAGACTGTTGTGCGGAGACAGCGTGACTGACGCAGGGGAGAAAACACAGGCACCGCAGCAACCAGGCAACCTCGTGCACGAGCCAAGGTGGGAAAATTGGGCTATAAGTACTCTCTTGGTGGTTGGACATTTTTCAGAGATCGAGTGTGTGTGGCTGAGATGTGCAATCCCGGGGTGTGTGCAAGAAACTTCCATTATGGGGGACTGAGGACACAGGGACCTCTTGAAGGATGGGAAATACAAATTCTACGCCTAGGGAAGCAGAGAAAGGGAGCCAGGTGAGCTCCCTTGGAATTCCCCCAGATAGCCTGCTGGGGTGAAGGTTACGGTACTGGGGGGACGCCTCCTGTACTGGGTTAAGGACAAACAGAAGATGATCAAATTTTGCTGTTTTGTCTGGATTTAAGTTAGATTAGATGAAAACTGGCTTTGCCAGGTTTGAGTTATTTTTTTGATGGTAATAAAGCCTCCAGTTCACCTGAGGACTCTGTTGATTACCAAGGGTGCTTCCTCTATTTCCCCTCAACACCAGGGAAGGGAAAGCTAGGGAGCAGGAAGTACAAGAGACCTCCCAGGACAAGCCCTGGTGTTGGGAGAGCATTGTGTGTTTTCCTCAGTCCCTTTCCCCGCCAGGGCCACAGAGGAGAGTTGAGAGGCGGGGACACAGCGGTGAGGCAGAGTGAAAGTTTTATTTGTTTGGAGTTACTCCTGGAGAAAGTGAGGCTGCCTCAGGAGAGAGGGGCACCCTGGGTGGTTGGAGATAGAAAGTTTTAAGTTAAAAGTTTGTGCACTTTGAGGGTGCTTGTGGCCTCAGAGAGAGTAGCACCCCAGGGATTAGGGGTTCCCTTTCTAAAGATTGTTTAGGAATGTGGCTGGCACCTGAAGGTGTAGACTTGTTAGGTGGTCTCGAGTATCTTTGATGAGACATTATATTTCTTATCAGTCCTCTGGGTAATTCTGCAAAATTAACTTAATACAAGAAATTTGCTGCTTTTAGTCCACTCCCAGGAGCAGCTTCCTGGTTTGGGATCATATCAGGACTGGCTGCCCTTCTTCCAAGGGGGGCTGAGTTATTGTCTGTTTGCTAATGAGAAAGTTGAGATTCTTGCTTCTTGACCTCCTGGGTATTAAAATGCAATCTTTGGGATGAAATCCTTCCTGCCTTTTGCTATGTTGTTTATGGCTGTGCCTGCATGCTGAATTGATTGCCTGGGTTGCAGACTATTTGGGGTCAGAAAGAAAAAAAATAGCATATAGGTAAAGTAAAGAAAAAAGAAAAGAATAGGCTGGGCCTGTATGATTAACATAATAAAGACAGGCTATCCTGAGGTATCCTCTCCTTTATCTGAGGAATATTCAAACATTCCAGGCCAAGTTGCTCCTGTCTTTTTGAGCTCTAATTAATTAACTCTGGGTCTTTTTAGTGGACTTTCCTGGCCTTTTTCTCTTTCCACCCCACTCATATATCAACAGGCGTTCAGAGGTGGAAAGAAGTATGGCCTTAGTGGATTTGCATCTTTCCTCAGGGGTGGAGAGAAATTCATCTCCATATCAATGGGTAATTAGCTGGGCAACAGGGCTTATCTGTACCTGAGAGGTGAGGGGGAGGGCCGGTTTTTGGCTGCTGCTAGAGCCCGAAAGAGAAATGGCCCCAGACTGCAGCTTGTGAGTAGTAAATAGATTTTAAACTTTATTTCTCCCTTTGATTTCAGTTTTTAGAGGTATTTTGCCCCAGGATTTCCTCTCCCTGGACTTAACAAGGTAAGAGGGACTTAGAGTTTCCCTTGCCTTCTGGGGAGTCCACCAGGAATCCCAAGACATTTCCATGGAGAGACGTCCCACTAGGACAAGGGGAAATTTGTTAATGCTCCCCTCATGGGTACTGAGGTGAGAAATTTTAAGCATTGTGAGAAGATCCCCTTGGCCTAGTGGACCAACTAGATCAATTCCTGGGACCTAATATATATACTTAGGTTGAACTGATGTCCATCATGAATATCCCATTCCCTAGTGGTTAGAGGGGGTGATCAGGAGAGCTGCTGTGTCCATTTGGGAATAAAAACACCCTCCGGGCCAGGGTGTCCAGTCAGCAGAACAAAAGTTCCCAAATGTAGATCCTAGATGGGATAATAATAATCTAGGTGATAGAATTAAAATGCAGCACCTTTGAGGGCTAATTATAAAGGGAATTAGGGAATCGGCCCCAAGATCTCAAAATGTTTCTAAGGTGTTTGAAGTCCAATGGAAAAAGGAAGAAACCCCAACTGTATTTTCATAGAGACTCAGGGACCAGATGAGAAAATATTCAGAACTTGACCCAGAAGCTCAGGTAGGACAGGATCTTTTAAAAGTCAATTTTGTAACCAAAAATTGGCCAGATATATCTAAGAAATTAAAGAATTTAGGTGGATGGAATGAAAAACCTAGAGAAGAATTATTGAGAGAAGCCCAAAAAGTGTTAGAAGAGAGGCTAGAAGCTTGTATTTCAAATTGTTACAGGGAGAGCCAGACCCTCTCCAATGGACCCCAGGAGAACTGCAAATTCTAAGGTAATTGAAAGCAATCTTTAGTCGGCACTCCCATCTTTAGAAAAGCCGTTTCACTGGTTTGTTACTGTTGAACAAGGTTCCCTGTAGGGGTTTTGACCCAAGCCTGGGGAGGAAAGAAACAACCAGTAGCCTTTATGTCTAAACTATTGGACCCTGTCTCTTGAGGATGGACTGTATTCATTCAGGCCATCGCAGCCATAACCTTACTGGTGGAAGAGAGCAGGAAATTAACTTGGAGAAACCCTCACAGTCAGTACTTCTCACCAGGTTTGGGTCATGCTTACTTAATCAGTGGGGTGGGCACTGGCTAATAAATTCTCAAATTTTAAAATATGAAGCAAGTTTACTTGAAAAAGATGACCTGATCTTAACCACAGACACCTGTCTCAATCTGACCAGCTTCCTATGGACAGGGGAGGCCTAAGGTCAATCAGAATTAAGCCATGGTTGCATGGACCTCATAGAGTATCATACTAGAGTTAGGCCTGATTTAAGGAAAACTTCTCTAGGTGGGGGTATGAAACTGTTTATCGATCGGTCCTCCTGGATGATAGAGGGCAAATGACATAATGGCTATGTCAACATTGATGGAGACCAGTTATACATCTGCAAAAATGGGAGATTACCCAATCATTGGTCAGCTCAAACCTGTGAGTTATTTTCTCTTAATCAGGCCTTAAAACTACTTTCAGATAAGGAAGGCACCATTTACACAGACATGTCTTCTGAGTAGTCCATACCTTTGGAAAAATTTGGACAGAAATAGGTCTTATAAATAGTAAAGGACAAGAATTGATTCATGGGAAATTAATTAAAGAGGTTCTGGAAAATCTACTTATAGCTGAGATTCCTATAACGCATGTGAATGGTCACCAGAAAGGAAGTTCTTGTGAAGCTATGGGTAATAGAATTGCTGATGTAGCTGCTAAAGAGGCTGCATCTGAGGATGAAATTAGATTTTTGAACCTCACCCCAAATATCCCTAAAATCTCATTGATCCCAAAGTTTTCCAAGAAGGAGATTAAGAAGCTACAGGAGGTGGGTGCACTTCGAGATGAGAAAGGGCAGTGGACTTTACCAGATGGGAGAGAAATGATTGGCCAGCCTATTATGTGAGAGCTGATGAACATGTTACACAGGGGGAGACATTGAGGTCCTCAGGCGATGTGTGATGCTTTGCTAAAGGTTTATGGGTGTATTAGCATTTATACCATTGCTAAACAGGTTTGTAGGAGCTTCATAATATGCCAAAGAATTACTAAGAAGTGTATGAGAAAGCCAGTATCTGGAGAGAGATTCCCAGGAATAAGACCATTCCACAGTATTCAGATTGACTTTACTGAGATGCTGAAAGTGGGAAAGCTTAAATATTTAGCAGTGATTGTTGACCATCTCACTGGATGGGTGAAGGCCCACTCATTAACAACTGCAATGGCAGGATCAGTGATAAAGGTACTTTTAGAGCAAGTTATTCCTAGGTTTGAGTTAATAGAAAATGTTGATTCAGATAACGGGAGTCATTTTACTTCAAAAGAACTACAGGGAATAATGATTATTATATGAGCTACCATATCTGGGAAGGGCAACAGACTTGCCCACTATGGAAACAAAAGATCAGTTTTTAAGAGAATATGTGCTGGCCATGTCTTCTAACTTATCTTCTCTCAAGCTGAAAGGACTCCTCACCCAGACTCCCCCACTTGAGTTCTTCACTCACTGCTTCCAGCCTAGAGACCTGGTGTTAGTAAAATCCAAGAAAGAAGATGGACTCCAGCCAGCTGGGAAGGCCCCTACCAAGTGCTCCTGATCATGGACACCACAGTGAGGACGGCTGGAAAGGGTTGGACTCATTACACCAAAGAAACTGACTGGGGGATCTGGGGACAAAACAATTGGCAAGTGTCCCAGGTGGCTAACCAACCCTTAAGGCTGAAACTAAAAAGAAACTAAAATGTTAACTTTTATCCTAACTCTGTATTTCACATGCAAGTCACAGAGAGCCCTAAGATGGGAAGGAACTCCTGGTTATCCTGTCAAATTGGTAATCAATATTACTAAAACATCAAGCTCCCAAACCATTAGGTTTGGTGCTTGTCAGGTTCTCTCTTGTGGTGACACAAATGACCAAAAATAGCTTTCTGGAGATAAAAAGTATCTCTGTCCTGAATGGACAAATCTTAATAGAATAAAAAGGCAAGTAGGCCCCATGTCCAAGGTGAAGCAGTGTTTGGTGGACTACCCGGTTTCAAGGGTGGACAGCCCCTCATGCAGCAGAAAAGTCTTTAAAAAGAAAGCTCCACTTAGCTAAAGGAATTCCTCCTGACAATTGCCAGGACAGACAGTGTAAACCCCTTTTATTAAGTATACATAAACCTCAAGACTTAGACTCAGACCCTGTAATTGCCCCTCATGTTTATGGACTCAGTGCAGATGTCTTTGGAGTAGATCCTGTGGAAAGGTTTAGTCTTAATTTAATTGAAGGCAAGACTTCACCCATAGTGGCCACCCCCAATCCTGAGAGAAATAAGCCAGAGCTTCCCCATAATGACCCTAGACTAGTTACTGTAACAGAGATAAAAGATCTAAAACAGACTCTTGAAATAGAGATAGGTTATGGAGACACCATACACGCCTGGGTAGAGTGGGTTAAATTTTCAGTACTCGCTTTGAATAAAAGCAATTGTTACGTATGTGCTGCTAAATGGCTACAGGCGCACGTGGTCCCGTTCCCTCTCTGCTGGGACACAGACCCCACTGGGGTGAACTGCATGTTGGCCCTGTACCAGGACAAGGACGCTTGGGGAAATGAGACTTGCAAGGGCTTGTCTTTACTCTTTCAGGCACTAAAGAAGTCAGACCCAAGGGCAATCCCCTCTTTTTCCATAGAGAAAATGAATCACTCCTCATGCCTCTCCAGGCAAGGGGAAGGTTTCGCAACTCCTGTGGGGAACATACTGACTTGTACCCATGTCCTAAATGTCTCTAAAGAGGGCAACTTCTCGAAATTACACATCCCCTGAGCAGATGTTTGGTGGTACTTGTAAGATAAATTTTAGCTGAAATAAGCAGGTGAAGAGAGGCAACAAAGGGCCAGGTAGTTTATTTGAATGCCACTCCTGGGTGGTGTTCTGTGGTCTGGGTACTACAGGTCAGGGAAGTCACACCCGGTCAGGGAGGTGGGGGCTTATAAGGGATTAGGAGGGGGAGGAGTGGGCAAGCTATCCTAGGGGTTGTGGAAAGGTATGATTGGCTAAAGGTGACATAATAGACAACTAGAAACTGTTTTCTTTCCAAGAGGGAGGAGGCTGACATCCGGGTCTTAGTTGGCACATCAGAAGGATGGATTTCAGGAAGAGCTGTCCCCTTTCCATGTAAGGCACGGACCTTGGGGTCTGGTCTGTTCTCCCTCTATGGCATCTCTCTGTTCTGTTTGCATGTCCTTGTTTTTCCTTCCTCCAGCCTAAAAGTACTGTGGAAAGGGAAGCTTGTGATACCCACCTGGACTAGGACTTGTGCATTAGTCCAATTGGCCATTCCATTTACACTGGAATTTCTCTCCACATCCAATGAAAAATTTTTTTCATAGAAGTTGTAGATCATTACAAGGCACCACTTTATCTAATTAATTAGCTGAAAACTGGCACCAGTGACCCTTTTATAGACAGGTTGGAAAGATGGTTTGTAAAATAGAAAGGTATAGTTGCTTCTGTTTTAACATCCCTTGTTATAGTTGTGAGACTTTTAACTGCTGTAGGATGCTGTATCATACCTTGTGTGAGAGGCTTGACTCAAAAGCTTATGAAGGCTGCCATAAACAAGCAAATACCTATGACCTACACCCCAAATCTTATTAGAAGAAAATTTGAACTATGAGGATTAGAGAAATTTGAGAAAGCACCAAGCATAAATTAAAATACATTACTGGGAATAAAATCAGAAATTCTTAAAAGAGGGGGGAACTGTTAGGAAAGAGTATAAAACCTAAATGTGATTTATTCCCACTAGGATGTTTAAACATTTTAACAGTAAGGTATTAACAAAGGGCCATGTGGTGGAAGCTGCTCGGGCTGAGACTGGGGGTGGGGGAATTGATAAGGGCCTGGCTATACCTGTTTGAGTTTTTTAAACCTACCAATAAGAATAAGACAAATGTAAAGGAAAGATATAACGGGCTTAGGCGATGTCCGGGGAACACTGTGAACCCTGTAGTACTCAGCCAATGAGGAACCAGGGGAGGGACTCACCCACTAGGAGATAAATTATTGGCACCAAACTCCACAGGTGTGCCTGCCCACCAGACAACCGATCTTGCAAGACTGTCATTAAATCCTTGCTCCGCTGTTCTCTTTGTCTCCGTGTCCACTTACTGAATTTGGACCAGTGAGTGTGTTTCTCACAAAATGGAACTCAGAATAGAAGCACCAATCTTCTGAGGCCCCCTTAACTGACCAGAGATGGAGACCTTACTGCGCCCCCTCTCAGCATGAGGCAGCCAGAGCGGTTGTTGCCCCCTTTCACTAGCAGCAACTAGTCTCTACCTGTAGAGGGGTGAATGAGACAGGGACCATGGGCTTAGACAGAATAGGGTGAAAGCCTCTAGAAAAAGCAAGGCAGGATATTTGCAGTCAGAGCAACATAACTACATGCTAGGAAACCCCCCTACTAAAACTATGTTGAACATTAAGCTCTAGAATCATTCTTCAGTGAGATCAGTTAAAGTTCCCCAGGTAAAGAAGAGTAGCATATGTTTTATTATGCTAATCATTTGTGACCATGTGTAAGGTTCACTTTAGCATACTAAAAGGTCCAGGCCTATGTGCTGTCTTTCCTCCTTCACATATGATGAGGTAATTTTGCAAACTGAGCAACTAACTTAGCATGCAGACCCAGCTGTAGACTGCATAATAAAAGGCAGGGAGAACTCCATCTTAAAGATAAGGTTCCATTTTAACACCCAGGAAGTTTAAGATGCAGGATTCTTTAGCAAATAGACAATACCTCAGCCCACTTTGGGAGCTGAGCAGGCAGACTTTTGATATGCTCCCTGACCAAGACACCGGTATCCCAGAGAAAAGTCAAGACAGGAAATTCCTTATGTTAAGTTAATTTTTACTATTCAGAGACCACTTAACAAATCCTTCCACAAGGCTTTAGAGATAGCCCCCACCTTTTAGGACAGGCTCTAGCACAAGACGTCAAATCCCTTACTCTCTTGAGCTCCACCCTCCTTCAATATGTAGATGATCTCCTGTGCAGTCTGTCCCTACAAACCTCTCAGCAGGATACTATTCTCCTTTTAAACTTTCAGAACATGGTGTCAGTCCAGGGAGAGGAAATCCCAGGGTAAAATACCTATAAAAAGTAAAATTAGTCAAAGGGAGAAATAAAGTTTAAAACCCATTTATTTCTCACAAATTGCAGTTCCAGGCCAACTTATCTTGCTCAAGCAGCAACCACACCGGCACCCCCCCTCACCTCTCAGGTACAGATAAGCTCTCTGTTGCCCAGGTAATCACCCATAGATATGGAGATGAACTTCTCCACCCCTGAGGAAAGATACAAATGCACCAAAGCCATACTTCTTCCCACCTCAGAATGCCTATTGATATATGCAGATATACTAAAGCCAGGAGAGAGATTCTGGAAATGTTACAATTTTACCCACACATGGCTTTTGGGTTTCACCCTCCAAAGTTCAGCTGTCTGCCACTCAAGTCACATACCTGGGAGTTCAGCTCTCCCTGGGCTGCAAGGCCATTACCAAAGACAGGAAAAAACTTCTCCAAACCATGCCCATTCCAAACAACAAAGACACCATCCCTTAACTCCCAAATGGCAAGTGTAAGGTTGAAGGCACTGGGGGGAGGGCTGAGCACATCAGACACTGATGATGTGTCAAAGTCCCCAGCTGCTGCCCCCTCCCAACCTGAAAAATGTGCCTTAGGCTAGCCACTCCTCAACCCGCTGTAAATCTAAGCTCTCCCAGCCCCCTACCTTCTTTAAAAACTTGCTGCCTGCCCTGCTAGGGACAACTTTCCCAGCCTCCATTTCTGTGGACTGAGAAACCTCTCCCGGGAATTTGCATTCAAATAAACTACCTGGCCCTTTGTTGTGTCTCTTCGCCTGCTTATTAAGACTAGAATTTATCTTACATTTGGTGCTGCCATCCCAGAAAGGAGGGTGAGTGCAGGGCTCTGACCGGCCACCGGTGGTCCTGCTACCTCCTTCCTTGACCCAGGACCTCAGCCTGCTCTCTGCTACATGGACTATTTTCTGGTGAGTCCCTCAGTTTCCCCTGGTCTGTTTCCCTTCCTAACTCCATTTCACCTGGTCCGTTAGAAATTGTACATATGTCCAGGTAGGGCATCCTGCCCCTTGGGCATCCAGCCCACACTCTGCGGGCATCCGGCCCACCCCTGGCCCTGCAGTACAGGAGACGTCCCTACCCCAGGTCCCAGGACATCTGTGGGCATTCGGCCCGCCCCTGGCCCTGTGGTGGGGGAGACATCCCTCACCCAGGCTCCCAGGACATCTCCCCTGACTTGGCGTGCTTGGGACGCTGGGAGCTCCTCTCAGTGGCGTTAGTTGGGAAGTGGTGCAGACATGGGGAAACAGCCCTCAAAAGTGGAGGCTCAGACCCTGTTGTGGTGTCTCATTTCTAATTTGGCTACTCTATATTTGTCCCGGGAAGTTTGCAAACGGAAGCTAGTCTTTCTTTACTCTGGGTCTGGGCCTCAGTATCTCTCAGATAATCAATCTTGCTGGCCCCCTGAGGGAACTTTCAATTTTAGCCTCCTCACTAACTTGATTAATTATTGCCACTGGAGTGGAGAGTAGAGTGAAATCCCATATGTGCAGACTTTTTGGACTTTGCGCTCCCACCCAGACATTTATGTTAAGTGTTCAATGACTCAGGTTCTCCTAGCCTGATCTCCAGTTAAAGATTGTCAGCCTCTTAGTCTGCCCAGTCCTTCTTCCTTTTCAGATCTACCAGAAGTCCTCAAGTCACCTGCCTCCCTCAGCTCGCAATCCCCTTCCCCTCTCTCCACCACCATCTTTAAGTCCTTTGTCTTCACACGTGTCGCCGCCATCTTAAAGTCCTACATTCTCAACCATGCCATTGTTCTGCTCTCCTGGTGGCTGCACCACCCCGTCCCCCTCACCTTCCACCTTCACTGCCCTCTTCCCCCACCAGAACATGCTCCTCCCACCCTCTGGTTGCAGAAGCCATGGACAAGAAGCTGAGGAGAGGGAAAGCAATTAGATATCAGTGATTCAAGTCTTTATATTGGTTTGTCTGTGTGTATGTTTCTGTGTGGGAGGTGTTGCTGACTGTAGTTGTGTCTCAGTTTGTATGCTTGTGTGTCTAGGTGTGTAAATGAAAAATATTTTCCTACTTCTGGATGGTATTAATAAAAATTGATTTAAAAATAAGTGCTTGTGAAAATTGGGCATTCTAAAACTTCCAGAAAATCTGATAAAAAATGTTAAGCATTAATGCTAATTTGGGTTTGGCTGAGGCAGGCATGTCCTTGTAGTTATCAGCTGCCTAAGTTTACCTAACATCATTTAAGTTGATGTTATTTGCTAAATCTTTTAAGAATAAAATGCTTAAAGGCTTGGCTTTGTCTAATATTCAGTAAAGTTCTTGTAAGTAACCTAGCATAATTGTTATGAATGAATGAACTAAATAAGTGTGGTAAATGAACACCTATTTAATTGTGTGTTACAGTGCATATACCTACATACAGCCTGAGAATATTTGTGGTAACCTAAAACCTTAAAGTTTTGCTAAGTTAAGAAGATATACTTTATGTTTAGTGAGAGATTGTGCTGTGAAGCTCATAGTTACAGAAATTATAAAATGCTCATAAATTTGTCAATCTAAAGAATTCTAATGTAACAGTTTACAATAGCCTGCTTCTCAGTGTTCACTAAAAATTAAGGTACCTAATAGTTTTAAGTTCTAATTAAAACTACTTAAAGTAATAAGGAAAACATTTCTGCACACTAAAGAATGTGTCTTGATAAAAGAAAGTAACTTTGTTCTGAAGTACAGCTGTTTATTTAGAGAGAGAACTCTAAATATAAAAAGAAAGTTGTAGAAAGTTTGTAGAAGAATTTAATATGGTCATGCTATATAAAATTAAAGCAAATGAGTCTTGGTATCAAGTACACAGCAAAATTAGAATTTTGTTTTCAGTTAAAAAGACAAAGTTTTCTTAACTGTTAGTCTGCTCTCAATATTGAAACATTGCAAAAAGTTCTCTAATTGTTTTATCAAAGCAGTTTCTCATGCTTAAAGCTCAATGAGTTATCAGAGTATTTAAGAAAAAAAGATCTTAATATTAAAAGGACTAAAAGCTAAAGTTTGCTAACAACTGCGTAACTTTATTTGCCTTTGAGGTATTTTGTTATCATTCTGGTTAAATAGATAAGTATTACTTCATAGCAACCTATAATCCTATTTAAGCAAGTGCCTTAAAACGTTTAACAGCTTCCCAAAATCAAATTCAAAAAGGTACTTTTACCTCTAGTTAACTCTGATATTTTCCAGAGGGCCCCTGGAACATGTCAGAGGAAATTTTTCTCATTGGAGAAAGTATTTGGCTAATTTAGCTTAATTACCTGCTTAATTACCTAGAAAGCACTGTCAAAAAGAATAATGCTAAACTTTATACTGAATGTTTTGTGTTACAGAAATATCAGAATTTCCTATGTCAACTGTCTTACTGTCAGCTCTCATCAGATCTTTAACCATTGTCATTTCTAAGTCTTTTATTATTTATAGTCACTGTTTTATTACTCTCAAGCTAGTAAAGAACTAGTTTTCAGCAGAACAAGTATTAGTTACATAAGATTAAGTAAACTAAAGAAGATGATTGTGTAGCTTTTTGTTTCAAATGTTGCTGATAAAGTGTTTTAAGCTTTTTCTCGTAAGCTGACAACAGTTTAGTAGATGACTGCCTTCATAAGCAGAATTGAGACTTTATATTTCTCTCTACCTGATCCCTCAAGAATTAGAAAAAAAACTCTCAGTGACTATTTTTATATTTCATGGCAGTATGTTTATTTGCACAAGTTCAATAAGAATCTGCTTTCCTTGTAAGAAGACCAATTAGACACACTGGTTATATTAACAAGGCTTTGACTGGAATGTCATACCTGAGAGACACGTGCATAAACTCAGATATGAACAGACAGCTTTAAGGAACTAAGATTGGCTTTACAAAGCCAACAAAGCCCCTTAGAAGAACTGGCCTGGTACCTTGCTTACAGTTTCCAGCAGCCTTACCAGGTGAGTAAGGTAGGTCACTTCCTGGCAGGTGCAGGAACCTCAGGAATTTCTTGGGAACCTCAAGAAGAGAGGAATTCACCCAAATGTACAGGTACTGCAGGCACAACCTGATGGCAAGTCTGGCTTGGCTTTCAGAAATTCAATCTGAAATTCTTTACAAAAAGTTCCAGCAAAGCATATTTAAAAGAGCCTATGTAATCAATTGCTCTTCTTGCTGCACTTATGCAAATAATTAAGCCAAGTGTTACTTATTTTGTTAACCAAGTTACTTCTAATGAAAATGAGGGTGATTTTAGAGAAAATTACTGTTTCAATAATGCAGTCTTATCTATACTAGTCATTGAGATGTAAACTCGATCCAGAATTCTAGTTTCCCCATGATACCTGGCTGTGATTCTCAATTAGAATCTTCATATTTCTAGTTCTCATATTCAGCCATGCGTTCTTAATCTCATCAAGTCTGTCCTTCCAGAATGGAAAATCCAACTAACTCCAGATGTTGCTACTTAACCTAATAACAATTTGTTCTATCTTGCCTAGAAGCCACAAAACTGCAAAGAGTAATAGAAATGAAACCCAGAATAGATGCACCAACCTTCCGAGGCCCTCTCAACTGACCAGTGATGGAGACCTAGCTGCACCCTTTACTGCGCCCCCTCTCAGCATGAAGCAGCCAGAGTGGTCATCGCTCCTTTTCCCTAGCAGCATCTAGAGTCTCTATCTGTAGAGGAGAGAATGAGACAGGGTCCATAAGCTTAGACAGAATAAAGTGAGAGCCTCTGGAGAAAGCAAGGCAAGATATTTGCAGTCAGAACAATGTAACTACATGCTACAAAACCCTCCCCATGATGCCCCTTGGCAGCCATAAGTAGCAAGATGAAGTCATCGCCCATTCTGACCAAAAGGCTTGAATGTAAGGTTGAAGGCACTGGGGGGAGGGTGGAGAACATCAGACACTGATGACATGTCAAAGTCCCCTGCTGCTGCCCCCCTCCCAACCTGAAAAATGTGTCTTAGGCTTGCCAATCACACCACTGTAAATCTAAGCTCTCCCTCCCCCTACCTTCTTTAAAAACTTGCTGCCTGCCCTGCTGGGCGTGACTTTCCCAGCCTCCATTTCTGTAGACTAAGAAACCTCGCCCGGGAATTTGCATTCAAATAAACTACCTGGCCCTTTGTTGCCTCTCTTTGCCTGCTTATTTCAGCTAAAATTTATCTTACAGCAAGGACCATACACAGTAATCCTTTCCACGCCAACTGCAGTTAAACTCCATGGTCTTCCCACTGGATACACAACTCCCACAGTAAACCGTTTGTCTCCACTTATTCCCCTCCCACCAAATCTCCAACATGTTCCTACTCTTCACCCTAATGGGACCTCTTACTCTCCACATTTCACGATGCTCATCTCTGAAGGGCCCCCACCAATAAGATGGTGAACTTCCTGTTTCTCTTCCGGGTCCTCGGTTCCCGCCAGCACCACCTGAAGCCCAATCACCCCTCGCCCCCCTAATCCGAGCACCTAGCCAATAGCCACCAGCCCCGTAGAAGTGACACCTCAATCAGCTCATGCCCCTTCCTATATAACCCATCACCTTTCCCTAATAAAGCGGAATTCTCCGGTGAATTGCTGCTGTGTGTCGCTCCTTTCTTTTCATTGGTGCCGAAACCCGGGAGACAGGACACCCCAACTGGGCCCCATCTTCCCCCGACACCAGCAGCAGCTTGCCCTTGTCCTCTTTTTCCAGTGCTGGCTTCTCACACCACTCCTCTTTGGCCTTTGGGTAAGTTTTCCCCAGGAACGGGCCGCTCTGAGCTATCACAGAGCCATTGACCATGAACGTCTGGCAAGGCCCTGATGCTCAGGGACGAGGAGAGAACTCTCCCCACCTTAGGCCTTCATAGCTGTGGTGGACCCTCAGGCCCCTCCTCCAACAGCCATAAACGAGTGACTCCTTTGCGGATGAGAAAGCTCCCTTCCCCCCATCCTTTCGTTCCTTCCACCGAAAATTCCTAGTACTAGGTTCCTCGTGACTCTGGCACTCTGCCTTCTTAGAGAAGTCTGGGTGATGACCCACTTTTCCTAAGAAATTCCGACTCATATACGAGTTTCTGCAGACCACCAAGGATCATCCGGGACACCCTTTGTATCCTTGTGGTCTGCTCCCAGTCCGAGGATCTCCGTTCATCTTCCCCTGTTTGTTTCCACTGTCCTTTAGCCATGGGAGCCTCCTCATCCCTTCCTGAAAGTTCACCTCTTGAATGCCTGCTCAAGTATCTAGCCACCCTCTTCCTGATGCCTGATATAAAATCAAAATTTCTCCGTAAATACTGCTCCCAAGATTGGCCGACATACACCTAGACAATAACCAGTGGCCCGCAAAGGGGAACTCTTGATCCTAACATCACTCGTGATCTCTTTAACTACTGGCAGCACCTGAAAAAATGGAAGGAGATTCCCTATACTGAAACTTTCCGCCTCTTCCCGCCCTCATCGCCACCACCGCCTCCTCCTCCCCCCACCTCCCCCCAAGTTCTCCTAGCCTGCAAGCCGTCTCTCCTACAGAAGCCTCCCGTTCATTCCCTTCCCCCTCCTCTCCAACAGCCCCTCCCCTACCTCCACCACCATCTCTTCCCCCACCTCACCCCCCTGCAGTTCAAGCCTGAGCCTTTCAGCCCCGCTCTAACTAAGTCCCAGGAGCCTCCTCCGTCTTTGCCCCCATCACCTGTTTCTCCCCCACAGACTGAGCCTGAACCCTTCAGTCCCCCTCAGACTCGGTCCCGAGGGCCTCCCAAAATTATCGCCCCCCTCCGGGAGGTAGCAGGATCCAAAAGCATCATGCGCGTTAACGTCCCTTTCTCCTTAGGAGATTTAGGCCAACTTGAGAAACGCCTAGGTTCCTTTTCCACTGATTCCACGACATATATCAGGGAGTTTCAATGGACCCTCCAGTCATGCAGCCTCACACATCATGACATTTTCATGCTCCTGGCCAATACCTTCCTTCCTGAAGAGCGTAGATGAGTTTGGGACTTCGCCCAAACGCACACCACCAAAACCCACAGGACTGACCCAACCTATTCCCCTGGCCCCACCGCTGTCCAGGAACAAGACCCACACTGGGATTATGACACTGCCGTGGGTCTCCGCTCTCGAGATATTTTCGCCTCCTGCTTCATAGAGGTCTGAAAAAGGCAGCTCGTAAAGTAGTCAATTTTCAAAAGCTCCAAGACATAATTCAAAGGAGGGAGGAGACTCCCTCTGAGTTCTTGGACAGACTCACTCAATCCCTATTACAGTATACCAGCCTAGACCCAGAAACGTCTGACGGGAGACATGTCCTTATGACATACTTCCTAGCTCAAAGCTACCCCGACATTAAAGCTAAGCTCAAAAAGTTAGAACAGGGCCCCGCTACCCCACAGACAGATACTAACAGTGGCCTTTAAAGTCTTCCATAACTGGGAGGAGGAGAAAGAACGCCATAAACAAAACGCTGATCAGGCCAATTTCCAAATGTTGGCCCAGCTGATAAAACCGCAACCTGGGCACTCCTCTACAAACAAGCCCCCCCAAGGAGCTTGTTTCAAGTGCGGAAAAGAGGGACATTGGTTAGGGGCATGCCCCTCCCCCAGATCTCCTACCACCCCATGCCCCAGATGCCACAAAAAGGGCCACTGGGGGTCTGATTGCCCAACCACCCAAAGGGGAGGCTGGACGAACAACCCACATCCTAAGCCCGCCATAGTGGGACTGGCAGTAGGAGATTGACGGGGCCCGGGGGCTTCTTACCCGACCATTTCCATCACCAAAGAGGAGCTCAGGGTTACGTTAATAGTAGATGGTCACCCCATCTCCTTCCTCCTAGATACAGGAGCCACCTTCTCAGTCTTGCGAGAATACCGGGGCCCTACCACGCCTGCCATTACTCCTATAGTCGGGGTAGGAGGTAAACATATTTTCCCATTAACCCCCCCCCTTTTATGCACAATCCAGGACAATCCCATACCTTTCTCCCACTCCTTCCTGGTTATGCCCCAGTGTCCCATCCCTTACTAGGACGGGACATCCTTTCTCTCCTCCATGTTTCCATAACTATATCCACTCCCACAGCCCCCAGTACTCCTTTTCTAATGGCCCTCATAGCTGACGACACCCCTCTACCCAATGAAAGCTCCAGTTCCGCCCTCATACACCCTGTAAATCCCAAAGTTTGGGACATTAAAAGCCCCTCCGTGGCTCTATTTCCTCCTGCCTCTATCAAATTACATGACCACTCTCAGTATATCTGTCAGGCCCAATACCCCCTAACCACTTCAGCACTCATAGGCCTTCAACCCATCATTCAAGATCTTTTAAACAAAAATTACCTCAGACCCACTCACTCCCCATTTAATACCCCCATATTAGCTGTTAAAGAAACCAACGGATCTTTCCGCCTCATCCAAGACCTTCGCCTCATCAACATGGCCATCATCCCTATCCATCCCTTAGTCCCAAATCCATACACCATTTTATCGCAGATCCCTGCCTCGGCCTCCCACTTCTCAGTCCTAGATCTCAAGGACGCATTTTTTTCCTATCCCTCTGGAACCCTCCTCCCAAGATTTCTTCACCTTCACCTGGACGGACCCATACACAAGACATTCTGAACAACTCACTTGGACAGTTTTGCCACAAGGCTTCCGAGATAGTCTTTATATTTTTGGACAGGTCCTAGCTCAGGACCTCAAACAGTTTCATCATGATCACTCCGAGTCCACCTTATTACAATACAAGGATGATCTTCTACTCTGCAGTCCCTCGTGGGAACAGTATCAACTTGACACTGCCTCCCTACTTAACCTTCTAGCTTCCAGAGGTTACCGGGTATCCTCCATCAAAGCTCAATTCTCTTCCCCTTCTGTCACTTACCTCGGATTCCTTCTATCTTAACAAAGAAAACCATTACCTTAGACAGAAAACGGCTCCTCTCTGACCTGCCCATTCCCAAAACCAAGACAGAAATCCTTTCCTTTCTAGGCCTGGCTGGGTATTTTAGAGCGTGGATCCCTAACTTCTCCCTGTTGGCAAGACCCCTATACGACCTCAGCAAGGGCCCCCCTGAAGAACCATTATCCTCCTCAACCCGACACTCCTTCATTAAGCTCTGTCGAGCCCTTGTGGAAGCCCCAGCTCTCCATCTTCCTGATTTGTCGAAGCCCTTCTCATTATGCATTCATGAGAGGTCCAGTCAAGCTCTAGGAGTCCTAAGCCAATATTATGACCCATCCTTTGCCCCAGTAGCTTATCTTTCCAAGCAATTAGACCCCACAGTTCGGGGATGGGCTCCCTGACTATGGGCATTAGCCGTTGAACAGCTCTCACAGAAAGAAGCTCATAAACTGACAATCGGGGCGCCCCTTACCATTCTGCCCCACATCACCTAAAAGACCTCTTAACCTACAAAAGTTTACAGACTCTCCCTCCCTCCAGACTCCTGACCTTACTGTCCTCTTTCCTCCAAAATCCCGTTCACCCCCTTTGTCATCCATATCCGAATCATGACTTCTTCCTCCTTTACTGCTCCCTCGCTCTCTCTCGCTTTTTTCCTCATTCCTATTGTCTTCCCCACCACCCCAGCCTCCTTTGTATGGCGATTCAAAGTCAGCAGACTTATGCACAGCATCAAAGAAAAATTACTGCCCTCATTGCCACATCAGACTGCCCTCTGAAAGGCTGCTCCGAGCCTTTATACCTCCACTTTCCTCCCTCCACTGAAGTGTTCACTGCCAGCTACCTTTATTCTCCCTACCTCTGCTTCCTCTATGACCAAAAACAAGCTTGTTGCAGGCGATGGCCAGACACCTACGGAGGATGTCCCTACTGGTCTTGCGCCATTCACTACATGGGTAACTCCTGGTACCCACATTATTACTCCTCCAACCCATTCTCTTCAATACTAACAAACCCCTTCCTTACCTGGCTTTGGCCCATTGAAGGCCCTATAATAATCATTCTCCTCGCCTGTCTCTTCTTGCCTTGTAAAGTTTATCAAATCCCAAGTTGGTAAAATCTCTAATCAAACTTTCAACCAGCTTTTACTCAGGAACTACCAGCTTTTAGCCACAGAAGATCCCTCACCCTCACATGACCTCCTCACCACACGCTGAGATGGACCCCTCTGTCCACTGGAAACTGTTCCTGGGAACAATGGCCACAGACGCCTGGCTTCTGGCACCTGTAGACTCTTAGCACCATTAGAATCAACAAGTCCTTGACCTATGGTTACAGGGAACCTTCATTGATTTCCAACCTTTAGAAGTCCACATCTATTCGTCCTTACTGTGGGGAGTCCTATCATCCCTTTCCTCCCAGTCCTCAAGCCCTCACTCCCTTCTCTGCCCCCGTTCAGCAGGAAGCAGTCAGAGAGGAAGCAACATCCATAACCCCATAGAGGAGAAAGGGGACAATGAAGGGCCCCCACCCGTAACATGGCGAACTTCCTGCTTCTCTTCCGGGTCCTCGTTTCCCGCCGGCACTACCTGAAGCCCAATCACCCCTCGCCCCCCTAATCTCAGCACCTAGCTTATAGCCACCAGCCCTGTAGAAGTGACACCTCAATCAGCTCATGCCCCTTCGTATATAACCCAGCACCTTTCCCTAATAAAGCGGAATTCTCCGGTGAATTGCTGCTGTGTGACACTCCTTTCCTTTCAATCTCCATTTCCACTCATCACTGAAGAAGTTTCTGCCAGCACAGAGTCCTAAGACCTCCCTTACAACAGCCATGCATCATGCTTCAACATTGTTAACCCTGGTCTCAACACTTATTCTCTCACGAGACCTATTTTCCCAACACCAGCCCTTTCTTCTCTTTCAGACTGTCCAAAAGATTGCTCCATCAAGGATTCCCTTTACCCTACAGGTTGCTTTGCTGTCTACACATATGTCCCCCAAAATACTATAATTCAGCCACCCTATGCAAACATAGCAATCAGCCCAAATGCAAAAAATTTCTAACCAGACCTTTAACCAGCTTGTATTAAAGGATTACCAACTCCTCTCCAAAGACAATGATCCTTATTAAACCTGGAACATGCCATTGCCACTTCAGACCAAGGGCTCAACTGAGGACTGCCCCCCATCAATACAAAAATGAACTTAATCGCCCCTAATTAGCACGAAGCAGTTACTGAAGACTGACCTTCACCCTTCCCAAATCCTCTACCACTTATAAAACAGAAAAGGGAGGAATATAAGAAAATAGTAATTTATCCTCCATTTATCGCATGGTCCCAAGCACATAAGCAGGTGAGAATTTTGCCTGGGCTTGCCTGGGGCTTGCCTGGACTTACCCCACCTTATCTCTAAACATCCCGACCCCCTCCCAAGGCAACAGGCCAAGCAGATCTGCCACAATAAAAGCTCTGTACCACGCTGCTGCTCCCTCTCTCACTCCCTCCCCCACCCTCTCCCTCTGGGGCAGCCACTTTCTCTTTCAGATAATAAAATCTCTTGCTTGGGCCTGTGTCTCCTGAGGCCTTCTGGTTAAGGAGGGTCACAGCGAGATAACCTTTCAATTTCTATTTAGCTTTTCATCCCAACAACCAAGATAGAGGAGGGGAGCAAAAGTCCTGACTATTCAGTAAGACAGAGAGGCTGGCTCCAGTGTCAACCAGGAAAGAAACCTGACTTCCTTCCTGCCAACACCATTGTTACCCATGGATCTGCTGGTGTCAGGCCTTGGGATCTGGGCCAAGTCAGTCACTGAAGACAAGGCCCTGAGGCCCACCAGGTCCTCTCTAGATGGGTCAGGTCACCTGGAGGGGAGAAAACTCAAGATAGGAACTGACTTCCCTAGAGGGCAATTCACTCTCCAGTGACCCCACTGTGTGCAGTAAGGACAAGGCTTTGTAAGAGGCCTGGGATTAGGGCAAGCTCTTGTTCTGAGGCCCTGATTGCCACAGAGGAAACCGTTGCTAGGAGGGTGTGGGGTGGAGACTTTTGCAGGCCTGTCAGGAGGCCATAATCTGATATTTGGCTTTAGCCTGTGTAAATCCGGGGAGAGAAAATCCTGGAATAAAATACCTCTAAAAACCGAAATCAAAGGGAGAAAGAAAGTTTAAAATCCGTTTATTGCTCACAAACTGCAGTTTGGGGCCGTTTCTCTCTTTCCTGCTCCAGCAGAACCGAAAACTGGCCTTACCCCTCACCTCTCAGTGAAAGAATGGGAATAGGTTAACATAAGAGTAGCCAGCTTAAGGGCCGAGAAGCCATTTTCTGAGTATGTGACTTAGAAAGAAGAACCGAAACTGGGTAAGGCTTGAAAAACAAGTTAATCATGAACACCGGGTTGTGGGCAGCTGTGACCCTTGGTCAACTAATCGTGCAAACCAAGCTGTCGGCGGTTGCGACACTGGTCAGCTTATCATGCAGAACCATCCTGGCAATTGAGGAGTGGTCTTATCTTGCTCTTGCTTAACCCCCAGGATGTGTGACTTGCAAAAATAATGTGTAGCTGTGGAAAATTACTATGAGTGCTTTGAAAATGCTATATAAACCCTTGGCTTTGAGTGCTCGGGGTCCTTGTTGAAACCCGCTGTGTCGGGCAGACACTTGGACCCCAGGTAGCTGGAATAATAAACCTCTTGCTTGTTGCATCGATCTGCCATGGCCCTCGTTTTCTCACCGGGGGGAAATGCTGACTGGAATAAGGCCGGTAGGTCTTACATTTGGGGGCTCATCAGAGATCGCGTGCCCCCTCCCGGAGGAACGACTAGCCAATGATCGGAGGCTTCCCCCAGCCAGGTATTACTGTGTTTGTATTCGTGTGTCTCTTGCCAAACCTGTAATAACGTTCTGTGTTTAATCTGAAAGTGCCTTGCCAGCTGGTGAGCGCACTCAGTGTTTTTGTTCGTGAACAAGCCTGTATAAGCCTGTAGGAGCTCCAATCTGTATCTGGGTTGGCATTGACTTAGGCGGACGCGCTGGCAGGTCGCCGACCAGGGGTCTTGGCAGACGACGCTTGCCCCCGTCTGGAGGACAAGGTCCTCATCTGTGAGGAAAGTCGGTTGCCACTGCAGTCCGACAGGCCCTCAACTTACTTTCAGTTTTGCCTCCGCGGCCGCGATGAGATTCTTCTTTGTAGGCGCCTGTTTGTTAGCTGTTGTGTTTATCTTAGTTTCGTTGTTGATGGAAAAAATGGGACAGATGCAGATGACTCCTTTAGACTTGACTTTAAGACACTGGGGAGATGTAAAGAGTAGAGCACATAATCTGTCTGTTCTTGTTAAAAAGGATAAATCGAACACTCTGGCCTCGGCCGATTGGCCAGTTTTTCAGGTTGGCTGGCCTCCCAGGGGATCTTTCTCTCTTCCCCTTATACAGACAGTTAAGAAAAAAATTTTCAGTACCGGATCCCATGCACACCAAGACCAAATTCCTTACATTCTTGTCTGGGAAAACTTAGTCACAGAACCCCCCTCTTGGGTTCAGCCCTTCTTACCCCACCCATCTTCACAGGTTTTTGCACTCCGCAGCGACCCAAAAGAACCTAAGAAAGTTCTGCCTTCACCCCCCGATGCAGATCTCCCCCTCCTCGATTTTCCCCCTCCATATCCTCCTACAGCTCCCCTCTAACCTACCACCCCACCAGTCCCTATTCCTTGCCCCCCTCCCTTTCCCGTTCCTCCTGTCCCTCCCATTCCCGTCATTCCCCCACCTCCTCTGATCCTTCAGGCCAGCGGAGGGCAGAATGTTGGCCCAGCCAGAGGAACAAGGAGCCACCGGGCCCCCTCACCAGGGGCCACTGTGGCACTTCCCCTTCGAGCCCTCGGCCTCCCCTTTGAGTATGGCCAGCAACTCCTACAGTATTGGCCTTTCTCTTCCTCAGACCTCTACAACTGGAAGACCCAAAATCCCCCTTTTTCAGAAAATCCCAGAGGGTTGACCAATCTGATTGAATCTTTACTTTTCACCCATCAGCCCACTTGGGATGACTGCAACCAGTTGTTACAGGTCCTGTTTACAACAGAGGAAAAAGACTGGATCCTCCTAGAGGCCCGGAAAAATTTACCGGGAGTTGATGGGTGACCCACTCAGAACCCAGCCATTATCGAGGAAGGGTTCCCTCTGACCAGACTTGATTGGGACTTCAACACCCCGGAAGGTAAGGAGCACCTGGAAGTCTTCTGCCAGGCTCTGATGGCAGGTCTCCGGGGAGCAGTGAGGCACCCCACCAATTTGGCTAAGGTAAGGGGAGTCCTTCAAGGACCTGACGAATTCCCCTCAGCATTTTTAGAAAGACTCATGGAGGCTTTTCGGCAGTACACTCCATATGATCCAGTCAGTGAAGAACATAAAGCCACAGTTACTGTAGCTTTTATAGATCAGTCTAGTAAAGATATCAAGAGGAAATTGCAAAAGCTAGAAGGACTGCAGGACAAAACCCTGCGAGACTTGGTACAGGTGGCAGATAAAGTGTATAATAAAAGAGAGACAGAAGAAGACAAAGAGGGTAGGAAGCTGCGAGAGACTGAGGAAAGAGAGCTGAGGAAAGAAAGATGGCAGGAATGCAACCTCCATAAAATCCTCACCACTGTTGTGAGAGAGACCAGAGAACCTAAACCAGGGCCAGGCGGCAGGAGACAACAGCTAGATAAAGATCAGTACGCATACTGTAAAGAGAAGGGACATTGGGCCAGAGAATGCCCAAACAAGAAAAAGAAACCTCAGCAGTGGGAAAAACCCATTGCCCACCCCAAAATTCTAACCATGCACGAAGACAGTGATTAGGGGGGACGGGGTTCGGAGACCCTCCCCAAACCTAGGGTAACCTTAACTGTGGAGGGGAAGCCTACTCAATTCCTAGTAGACACCAGGGCACAACATTCAGTATTGCAACAGGCTGACGGATTGCTCTCAAATCGGAAATCATGGGTCCAGGGAGCAACGGGAAATAAATTGTATTCTTGGACCACTGCACAGACAGTAGACCTGGGAACAGGATTAGTGTCTCACTCTTTCCTCGTGATCCCAGATAGCCCGTATCCTTTATTAGGAAGAGACTTGCTCACGAAAATGAAAGCCCAGATACATTTCTTGCCAGAGCGGCCGCAGCTTAAAAAGCCCTCAGATGACCCCATCCAGATACTGACTGTGATGTTAGAAGATGAGTATACACTCTTTGAATTCAAAAAGGAGAACCCAGGCTCAGGAGACCTCAGCCTGTGGCTAAGAAAGTTCCCTCAGGCATGGGCAGAGACGGTGGGAAATGGGGAGGCTAAACATAGGCCACCTGTTTATGCTGAACTAAAACCACAAGCCACCCCCATAGCAGTTCGTCAGTACCCTATGCTGTGAGAAGCCAGAGAAGGAATCCGGCCCCATATCACCTGATTCCTCCAGTTGGGGATATTTCGCAGATGTCAACCTGCACGGAACACCACACTCCTTCCTGTCAGGAAGCCAGGCAGAACCTGCGAGAAGTTAACAAGCAGGTAATAGACATTCATCCCACGGTTCCTAATCCTTATAATCTTTTAAGTTCCTTGCCACCTCTCCAAGGCTGGTATACCATTTTAGATTTAAAAGATGCCTTCTTCTGCCTCCCACTTGCGCCAAAGAGTCAAGAGCTTTTCGCCTTTGAATGGAGAGACCCAGACGGAGGGTGACGGGGCAACTCATGTGGACTCGGCTCCCGCAAAGATTCAAAAATTCTCCCACCCTCTTCAATGAAGCTCTCAACCAAGACCTGGCACTATATCGAGAAGTTAACCCCCAGGTAACCTTGCTGCAATATGTTGATAATCTTCTGCTTGCAGTCGAAACAGAAGAAGATTGTCTGAAAGGGACGGAGAGACTTCTGGCAGAATTAGGAACTCTAGGATACCGGGCATCAGCCAAGAAAGCACAAATCTGCAAACGACAGGTAAGCTACCTGGGCTATGTGTTATGAGAAGGGAAGAGGTGGCTGTCAGATGCAAGGAAAGAGACTGTTCTCCATATCCCTCCGCCTGAGACTCCTAAGCAAGTCAGAGAATTCCTGGGGACAGTGGGATTTTGCAGACTATGGATCCCCGGGTTCGCAGAGATGGCAGCCCCCTTTACCCTCTCACCAAAGCTGGACTGTTCTCTTGGGGAGAGAAAGAACAGAAGGCGTTTAATGCCATTAAGCTAGCATTGACGTCTGCCCCAGCTCTGGGACTCCCTGATGTGACAAAACCTTTCCACCTGTTCGTGGCAGAGAACAGGGGGATAGCCAAAGGAGTGCTGACTCAGAAGCTCGGACCATGGAAACGGCCCATAGCATACCTGTCTAAGAAACTAGATCCAGTAGCCACCGGCTGGCCTGCATGTTTAAAAATAATTGCCGCAGCAGCAGTGCTAGTCAAAGATGCGGACAAATTAACTTTAGGGCAAAATCTAACCATGACTGCTCTGCACGCCCTAGAAAGCATAATCCAGCAGCCCCCACATCGGTGCTTACAAATGCCCTGATAACCCACTACCAGACCCTGTTACTCAATTCCGACCGGGTGACATTCTCTCCACCAACCAGTCTCAATCCGGCCACTTTGCTGCCAGATCCCGATCTTGAACCCCCGGTGCATGAAGGTCAGCAAGTATTAGCCGAAGCCCATGGGTGGCGTAAAGACTTGACTGACCTGCCTTTACCAGACGCTGAAGCCACCTGGTTCACAGATGGAAGCAGCTACCTAGACCAAGGAAAGCGTAAGGCAGGAGCAGCAGTAGTAGATGGAGAAAAAATAGTGTGGGCTCAGCCCCTCCCCGAGGGAACCTCTGCGCAAAAAGCTGAGCTCATTGCTCTTACGAGAGCGCTAGAACTGGGCGCTGGGAAGAAAATTAACATCTATACAGATAGTAGGTACGCCTTTGCGATGGCACATGCGCATTTAGCCATTTACCAACAAAGAGGACTCCTCACCTCCGAAGGAAGAGAAATAAAAAACAAGCTGGAAATCACAGCACTCTTAGAAGCTCTGCATAAACAAGCCAAAGTAAGTATAATTCATTGCCCCGGTCACCAACACGGGAAGTCCCACATCACCGTAGGCAATAATATGGCTGATCAGGCAGCCTGAGAAGCGGCCTTAAAGACAGTAGAAATCTTCCTCTCTGAAACCCCGCCTGAGCCAAACCTGCCACCCTATCAATATAGCCCTGCAGATCTACAACTAATCTCCAAAGACCGTACTCACTATTTTGATGAACAGAAGAAAGCCTGGTACACCCAAGATGAAAAAATCATCCTACCCCAAGCAACTGCCAAAGCCATATCAAACAGATGCATCATTGGACACACTTAGGAGCGCACAAACTTATTCAGACTGTCTTAAACTCCAGGTGGTATCTGCCGAACCTGCAGCAGATAGCTGAATCAGTAGTTAAGCCGTGCATTCCTTGTCAAGAAACAAATTCGCCTGGGAAGAAGAAATGGACTAGAAAATGGGCAAGGGGAACCAGCCTGGACAGTTTTGGGAAATAGACTTTACTGAAATTAAACCAGGAAAGTATAAATTTAAGTATCTTCTAGTGTTTGTAGATACCTTTTCAGGATGGGTCGAAGCCTTTCCAACAAGACAGGAAACGGCTGCAGTAGTAACAAAGAAAATACTAGAAGAAATATTTCCTCGATTCAGGATACCTAAGGTAATAGGATCTGACAACGGACCCGCTTTCATTGCCCGGGTAAGTCAGAGAGTCGCTAAGTATTTGGGGACCGATTGGAAATTACATTGTATGTACAGACCCCAGAGTTCAGGGCAAGTAGAAAGAATGAATCGAACCCTAAAAGAGACCTTAACTAAATTGACCACAGAGACTGGCTCAGACTGGGTGGTGCTCCTTCCCCTAGCCTTGTTCCGATCTCAGAATACCCCTACCTGTCTCAATCTAACCCCCTTTGAAATCTTGTACGGCTTCCCCGCCCTGCTTACTTGCCTGCATGACCCCTTCCCCGTTACCCAGACTGACAACCGTGATTTATATAATAGGCTGAAAGCTCTCCAGACAGTCCAAAGAGAAGTGTGGACCCAACTAAAAGCAGTCTACGAGCCCGGCACTTCAGAAGCAGCCCACCTGTTCCAAGTTGGAGATTTTGTGTTTGTAAGATGGCACCAAGCACAGACCCTCGAGCCATGGTGGAAAGGACCCTACTTAGTGTTGCTGACCACCCCTGCAGCAGTCAATGTCGATGGAATCGCCGCCGGGATCCATGCATCTCATGTGAAACCTGTTGTCTCAGCCGAGACAGCTGATGACCATCTCGCGTGGAAAGCCCAATCTACTGAGAACCCTCTCCAGCCTAAAATCACCAGAAAACCTCTAAAGTAACCAGGTGCACGTCCGGAGACACCAACGCTGCCTAGCTGACCTGCGCACATTCTCAAAAACTGCATTCCAGAATGACAACGTCAGCTGGACAAGGACAATCCTCAAAAGCTAAGACTGCACCGTTCACACCTATCCCACTAATGTTACTTATACTATGCCTTTCCCCTATTGCACCCAGCGACCCTATTGTAATAGATAACTCCCATACCCCCTATCAGCTCACCTGGGAAATAGAGAACTGGGAAACACATGAAATATACAACCGCACTTCCCAAACGACCCCCTTAGGCATGTGGTTCTCTGACCTGTACTTTAACCTAGACAGAGTAGCAGACTTAGAAAAGAGGGGTGGTAAGGACAGGAGTCAGTATTCAGGCCCCCCTCTTCCCTGCGCCCCCCAGCTCTGTCATGTTGGAATGGGAGGAGGAGACTGGCGAGAAAAACAGCGCCGAGTCTCTGTGAGTCGAAATGGGTTTTATGCGTGCTCGGGGTTTGGAACAGGGCCAGAGAAGCAGCAGTGCGGAGGGGCCGAGTCCCGATACTGTGCACGCTGGAGTTGTGTTACCACCAATGATGGAGAGTGGAAGTGGCAAGTAACTCCCCAGCTCATCACTCTCTCATTTGTTAAACTGTGCACCCTAAGTAGGTACAATCAAGACTGTAATCTGCTCAGGCTCCAGTTCACAGGACAGGGAAAAAAAGACACCTGATGGCAGTCAGGGTTAACCTGGGGCCTATATCTCTATCAGAACTCTCCTTTTGGAACCCTTATCCGAGTCAAATTAAAAGTTCAGCCAATGGTCACCATGGCCTTAGGTCCAAATAAATTGTTGAAACCGAATCCTAAAGCACCTGAAGCCCCTAGACAGCCCCTCAAGATAACACAGCCCCCTAAGTCCCTCACCCAGAGCCTGTTGAGCCCAGCTTGGACACCAGCCCCCGCTATAGAAAGCCAGCAATCCCAGCTCCTTAGTTTAATCAGAGGCGCTTTCCAAGTTATCAACAATTCCCGTCCTGAGCTAACTCGCTCCTGCTGGCTATGCTATGATGTTGCCCCCCCTTACTACGAAGGTATAGCATTTGTTAATGCTCTCAACTAGTCTTCTGACCCCTCCCAGTGTAGATGGCAGCAGAAAGGGCCAAGACTCACTTTATCCTCTGTAAATGGACAAGAAACCTGCATTGGGAAAGTTCCTAAAACTTACACTTCCCTCTGCAACAGGACAGAAGTAATAAGCACCACCCCAACTTATTATATTCCCCCATCTAACAGGTGGTTGGCCTGCCAAACCGGAATCACTCCATGTGTTCATTCCCAGAAGTTAGATGAAACTTCTGACTTTTGTGTACTAGTACAGCTAATACCCTGCCTCATTTACCATTCCTATGATGAGGTCCTGTCCCAACTAGGCCTGTCTCTGCCTCGAGTCAAACGAGAACCCCTAGGTCTGACTCTCTCCCCCTTACTAGGCCTCGGCCTAGGAGCAGCGGGAGTAGCCACAGGCGCATCCTCACTAGTTCTCCAAAGCAAGCATTACCACAGTCTCAGAGAAGCCATAGATGCAGACTTAGAAGAGATAGAAAAATCCATATCCACCCTGCAAGACTCTTTAACTTCCTTGTCAGAAGTAGTTCTACAAAATAGGAGAGGTTTAGACATGTTGTTCCTCCAGCAAGGCAGACTGTGCGCTGCCCTTAAAGAAGAATGTTGCTTTTATGTAGACCATTCAGGAGTAGTAAAAGACTCTATGGCCAAAGTTAGAGAAGGGTTGACTAAAAGAAAAAGAGAAAGAGAACAAAATCAAGGGTGGTTTGAGTCCTGGTTCAACTCCTCGCCATGGTTCACTACCCTCATCTCTACTCTAGTAGGGCCACTAATAATCTTAATATTAATTCTAACCTTTGGCCCCTGCATCCTAAACTGCCTAGTTACCTTTATCAAAGAATGCATTAACACCGTGCAAATCATGATGTTGAGACAGAACTATCAGAGTATTGACCAAGAAGATGACCTCTAGTTTCATGATTGAAATAGATACAAGAAGAAGAGGGGAGGGGCCAAGAAGCCATTTTCTGAGTATGTGACTTAGAAAGAAGAACCGAAACTGGGTAAGGCTTGAAAAACAAGTTAATCATGAACACCAGGTTGTGGGCAGCTGTGACACTTGGTCAACTAATCGTGCAAACCAAGCTGTGGGCGGTTGTGACACTGGTCAGCTTATCATGCAGAACCGCTCTGGCAATTGAGGAGTGGTCTTATCTTGCTCTTGCTTAACTCCCAGGATGTGTGACTTGCAAAAATAATGTGTTGCTGTGGAAAATTACTTTGAGTGCTTTGAAAATGCTATATAAACCCTTGGCTTTGAGTGCTCGGGGTCCTTGTTGAAACCCGCTGTGTCGGGCAGACACTTGGACCCCAGGTAGCTGGAATAATAAACCTCTTGCTTGTTGCATCGATCTGCTGTGGCCCTCGTTTTCTCACAGGGGGGAAACACTGACCGGAATAAGGCCTGTAGGTCTTACATTAGGTACAGATAAGCCCTCCTTTGCCCAGGAATTACCCACTGATATGGAGATGAATGCCTCTCCATCCCTGAGGAATGATGCAAATGCACTAAGGCCACATTTCTTTCCACTTCTGAACATTTATTGGTATGCAGATGTACTAAAGGCTGGCGAGATATTCTGAAAATGTTACAATTTTACCCACAGCCTGCTTTTCTTTCTGAATATTTGTTCCTTATCCCAGTTGTTGAAAACTTTAAAGGCAGGGTCTACAAGCTTTTTTAAAGGTGTTTGGAGTACATTTTCTAATTTTGGAGCTTTTTATAACTATCTGGGTAAGAGTGGGAAACGTAAAAAGGGCTGGGTTTTCATTTGCCCCCTGGGTCATTTACCTGAGGTACTCTTAGTTGACCTATTTATTTCTATTTCTTTCCATCCTTCCAGGAGGCAAGTGATCATATGATCATGACTTGCTCTACCATGGTCACTGAGTTGTTATGTCCAATTAGGGTTTGGGGGCTCAGCCCTGGAGACCACTCGAGCTGCTGGAGCATGATTAGCAGGGTGCTGGAGGTGCAACTCAGCATGAGGTGAATGTTTCCGCAAGTGAGATCGTACATTTGAGTAACAAGGAGGAACTCTCCTGATCTTTTCTTTAATACGCTTCAGTTCTTTAATTGAAAAAGAGAAGTGAACTCAAATGGGCCTTTCAGTGCCTGCTTCCTTACAGAGGGGTAGTATAAGGTGAGAAGTGGCCAGGGAAGGTATTGGGTGCAAGTGAGAGTGCAAGAGCATGTCTGATGTGGAGGAAAAGGGCAGGTCTGGAGAGGGGGTTGGATTAAAAGAGGAAGACTGCTGGAAAAGGAGGAGGGAAAGGGTGTTCAGGGGAAGCCAATGGTGGGTAGGGATTTGGACTTTGGGAAGGAGGACGACTATAAGGTGGAGAGTCATCAGCCAGGCCAAGCACAACAGAAGAGAGAAGAGATGGGTAAATATACCATGTTGTCAGGGTAGGGGCACGGGATTTTTGTTCAGAGAGGAGAACTTTAGAGGGTTTTATTAAGCTCTCACCTGAGCTCTTAGAGTTAGTAAAAAAAGGCATAAGGGAGGGTTCTGGACAGGCAAACCTGCTGGAGATCTGGGAGCCTCATCTGGGGACAATAGGAAGTTATGGTCACTGGGGAGACTACCAGACTAGTTAGCAAAGATCATCTCCAGTTGCCTGGGTTGAGGTAGGCAGCTGTGAGAAAAAACTGTTTTTCAGAGTTAGAAGTTTTGGCCCTTGGCTCTGGGCTATGTGCCCCTGCAGGCTGCAGCTGGGCCGGAGAGGTGGGTTCTCAGTGGGAGGTCACAGTTAAGTGGGAATTGCAGATCCCACCAGAGAATAATCCCATCAGAGTAAAAGTCTCCGTTTCCCTTCTCTAAATGAAAAATAGAGTAGACATGACAATAGAAGGAACTCAGTGGAAAAAGTACAAAAGGTTATCAGTGAGAAGGATTTGAAGAGAAAGGGAGGTTGCTCATGGAGGGTGAAGAAGTCTTGGATTTAAGGAACGTCTGACCATTTGCCAGTCCTCTGGAGGTGATAGGGGAAAATTTACAAGGATAGCAATCTAGTCCAGGTGGCTTCCTTCTGCTTCTCAGCAAAAACAACACTCCCTTATTTCCTGGGCTCTGCCAGGCACTCACTCCCTAAGCTCACCCTTTAAACTTACTTTTCCTAGCTTGCTTGCTGTGCACATAGGAATGTTACAGATACAGAAGAAGAAAGATATAGATTGCTCCCCTTGCCTTTGTTCAAGGCTCAGACCTTGGAAGATTGCTCCCCTCTGAGCCCGCCAGTGTAAAATAAACCTCAACACTCCAAGACCTCCGAGTGCCACTGGATCAGTGATCCAGTCCAGATTTTTCCAGTAAATTCCATAACAGAGGAAGTTATTAAGATCTCAGAGAATTTGAAAATTGAAATAGCCCTCAGCTTGCCTGTGTGACTGTTATCAAGTTTGTATTGGGCCACACGAAAGAGGAGTAAAAGACCATTTTTTAAGATTAATGTCTCCTTTTAATCCCGATTGGGAAATATTACATAGGAGAAAGCTGAGGGGGTGTCTCTGATGCTTTTGAGGGAGAATTGTCCATTGTGGGAGGGTGAGAGTGTGGTGGAAGCCAAGGAGACAAAAAAAAGTTTATGTTGAGGATTCAGGATTGTAGAGGAATCACAAGGTGCTTGGGTGCTTGAGACTGAAACAATGCAACAATGTATCCCCCCTCCACTGGGACTCAGTGGTATGGAACAGCTTGTTGATCATAGTCATGGAAGCCATTAGTTTGTAATATGGTGTCCGGGTAATCTTTAAAGAGAGAGATTAAAATATAACTAGCATTCTGAATATACCTGTAGTGACCTAATAGCTCCCACTGCAATGGTTCCTAGGTGCTGACTCACCCATAACCCTGTAGTGAATGTGTAAAAGACATGGCCCTCCTGCACTTGAGGCTCAGCCTTTGGATAAGAATCCATGGAGCCAGGGCTGGGACTAACAAATGCTGCTTCTTGCTGAACGTCCCTTGTTCATAGTTCTCTCTGTTATTTCAACAAGAAAGGGTGGCCGAGGTTTGGGAAACAGGCCACAGGGATTTCTCCCTGTGATCAGCTTGATTCCATAGTCTCCCAGAGCTAGATAAGATTTTCTTGCACACTGAAAGGAAGCGTCCTCCCTAGTCAGAATGCAGGAGATACCCTAGCAGTGTTCTCAACTGGAGAACAGAGAGGAAGAGAAAGGATGAAAGGATGAAAGGGAAAAGGAAACCAGATCAGCTTTCTCTCAGTACCAAGAGAGAGTTGATGAGGCCAAAATCTTATCCTCCTGGGACTTGCAATGGATTAGTGGCTGGTGGTGGATATATAGATTGAAGTCTGGCAAGATGGTCCCTGAACTGGAATTCATGAGGGGGTGTTGAGTAAAGGAGGGAAGGGAAACGGAGTGACACAGGAGGCTCTCAGCAACTAGGCATTAGCTTGGGATGAACTGCCACTGCCCACTGATTCCTACTCTGCAAAAAAGCCCCAGTGCTTGGCTCCTAATCCCGGGTTTCAGCACCAGATGAAAAGGGGAAGTGAACTACACAGTTCGGGCAGGTGTACTGCTGAACCTGAGAGGGGCCCCTCTGTCCTGGCCAGCAGAAAAAAGAAGGAGTCTCTTGCATGCCAAGAGGCTTTTTATGGTCAGTTTTCTGGTGGGGTTTCTGAGGGGAGAGGTCAGGGGAAAGGTGGGCTTGTGGCTTGATGACATGTCCTCTGGAGAATGCTTGTAGCCTCAGTAAGATGACACTTAGGTCTCTCTGAGGTGGTGGGTGGGCTTTTTCAGAAAGGTGGTACTCCTGTCCAGATTCTATCAACAGGGACTGTGGGTTTAGACAGAGTAGGGTGAGAGCCTCTGGAAAAAAGCAAAGCAAGATAATTATAGTCAGAACAATGTAACAATGTGCAGAGAACCCCTACCAAAACTCCGTATTAAACATTACACAAAGTCAGAGATACATTAATTCTCTAGGGTAAAAACTTGAATCAAACTAGGAAGGAATGTAGGCATTCTTCAGTAAGGTCAGTTAAAGCTCAAAAAGCTAGGAGTAACTTGGCCTGGGATGTTTGGATATTTCCCGGTAAAGAAAAGTATCTCAGCATAGCCCATGTCTTTATTATGTTAATCAAATCATGCCATTGTAAAACTCACTTAAGCCTCCTAAAAGGCCCAGCTTATTTTTTTTAACTTTTCCCATATGATATTTTTCCTCCTCCATCCCCTAATCAAGTAAACTGCAACCAGGGCAATTATTCTAGTAAGCCATCCCATCCATACAGCATAGCAAAAGCAGGAAGGATTCCATCTTAAAGCTAAGATTACATTTTAAAACCCAGGAAGTTAAGAAGTAAGATTCTTCACTTATTCTTTAGCAAACAGATAATAAATAATTTAGCTCACCTTCGGGACAGGGCAAGCAGTCTTGATTGATACGCTCCCAGATGGAAGCTGTTATCTTGGGAAGGAATCAGAGCAGTAAATTACTTGTGTTAATTTTGCAAAATTACCTGAAATATAAAAGCTTAAAACCTCATCAAATACGAATATTTGGGTGATCACTTAAGAAGTTTGCACCCTTGGCTCTTTATCAGATTCCTGAAAATCCTCAACTGTCCATAAAACCCCTAGACAATACGCAAGCACAGATTCTCTTGTCCCCTCCTGGTGTATGCCAGGAGCTCTGTCCTCTCATTTTATGTCTAAATAAGAGCCTCTCCCTGGCTCTACTACCTTGTGTTTGAGAAGTTCATTCTTTGACTCTATGAGCAAGAACCCCAGCATCACAATGAATTGGTGGCCTAAACAATTTCCATCAGTAACCATTAAAGAATTTTGATTCAGTGCAAAGATGATTCTTTTTGATTATCAAATTGTCTCATTTCTTAGCTTCCTGTATCTCTTTGACACAATCCCAGTAGTCTACTGTGGTTTCCTTGCTTTCTGGTACCATAAGATGTTCCAGGGTCATCCAGCACATCACCTGCCTCATATCCAGCCTCAGGCATTTGAGTAGCCTTGTTTTCTTATAGTGGCAAATAATATTTAAAGACCTTAATATGGGCATTACTAACTTTTTATTTTATTAAGGTATCATTGATATACACTGTTATGAAGGTTTCACATGAAAAACACTGGTTACTACATTCATCTATATTATCGAGTCCCCCCTGATACCCATTGCAGTCACCATCCATCAGTATAGTAAGATGCCACAGAGTCACTATTTGCCTTCTCTGTGCTACACTGCCTTCCCCATTATGCCCCCCACACCATGTGTGCCAATCATAATACCCCTCAATCCCCTTCTTCCTCCTTCCCCACCCACCCCCCAACCTCTCCCCTTTAGTTACTGCTAGTCACTTCTTGGAGTCTGAGTCTGCTGCTGTTTTGTTCCCTCAGTTTTGCTTTGTTGTTATACTCCACAGATGAGTGAAATCATTTGGTATTTGTCTTTCTCTGCCTGACTTATTTCACTGAGCATAATACCCTCTAGCACCATCCATGTTGTTGCAAATGGTAGGATTTATTTCTTTCTTATGGCTGAATAGTATTCCATTATGTATATGTACCACCTCTTCTTTATCCATTAATCTACTGCTGGACACTTAGGTTGCTTCCATATCTTTGCTATTGTAAATAGTGCTGTGATAAACATAGGGGTGCATATGTCTTTTTGAATCTGAGATCTTGTTTTCTTTGGGTAAATTCCTAGGAGTGGAATTCCTGGGTCAAATGATATTTCTATTTTTAGTTTTTTTGAGGAACCTCCATATTGCTTTCCATGATGTTTGAACTAATTTACATTCCCACCAGCAGTATAGGAGGGTTCCCCTTTCTCTGCATCCTCACCAGCATTTGTTGTTCCTTGTCTTGTCAATGTTGGCCGTCCTAACTGCTGTGAGATGATATCTCATTTTTAAATTTGTGTTCCTTGTCTTGTCATTATTTAATTTGTGTTTCCCTGATAATTAATGGTGTGGAACATCTTTTCATGTGTCTTTTGGCCATCTGAATTTCTTCCTTGGAGAATTGTCTGTTCATATCCTCTGCCCATTTTTTAATAGGATTATCTGCTGTTTGGGTGTTGAAGAATATGAGTTAATAATATATTTTGGATGTTAACCCCTTGCAGGATTTGTCATTTACAAATACATTCACCAATACTATAGAATCCCTTTTTGTTCTACTGATTGTATTGTTTTCTGTACAGAAGATTTTTAGCTTGATATAGTCCCAACTTGTTCATTTTTGCTTTTGTTTCCCTTGCCAGAGGAGATGCATTTAGGAAAAGTTGTTCATGTTTATATTCAAGAGACTTTTGACAATGTCTTCTTCTAAGAGTTTTATGGTTTCATGACTTACATTCAGGTCTTTGATCCATTTCAAGTTTCCTTTTTTGTATGGGGTTAGACAATAACCCAGTTTCATTTTCTTGTATGTAGCTGCCCAGTTTTGCCAACACCAGCTGTTGAAGAGGCTGTCATTTCCCCATTGTATTTCCATGGCTCCTTTATCATATATTAATTGACCATATATGCTTGGGTTTATATCTGGGCTCTCATTTCTGTTCTATTGATGTATGGGTCTGTTCTTGTGCCAGTACCAAATAATCTTGATTACTGCAGCTTTGTGGTAGAACTTGAAGTTAGGGAATATAATTCCCCCAACTTTATTCTTCCTTCTCAGGATTGCTTGGCTATTTGGGGTCTTTTGTGGTTCCATATGAATTTTAGAACTATTTGCTCTGGTTCATTTAAGAATGTTGTTGGTATTTGATAGAGATTGCATTGAATCTGTAGATTGCTTTAGTCAGGATGACCATTTTGACTATTTTAATTCTTTCTAACCATGAGCACGGGATGTGTTTCTATTTATTGGTATCTTCTTTAATTTCTCTCATGAGTGTCTTGCAGTTTTCAGAGTGTAGTTCTTTCACTTCCTATTTTTATTCTTTTTGATGCAATCATGAATGGAATTATTTTCCTGATTTCTTTTTTGTCTAGTTCATCATTAGTGTATAGGAATGCAACAGATTTCTGTGTATTAATTTTGTATCCCACAGCATTGTTGAATTCAGATATTAGATCTAGTAGTTTTAGAGTGGACTCTTTAGGGTTTTTTACATTCAATATCATGTCACCTGCAAACAGTAACAGTTTAACTTCTTTACCAGTCTGGATGCCTTTTATTTCTTTGTGTTGTCTGATTGCCATGGCTAGGACCTGCAGAACTATGTTGAATAAAAGTGAGAGAGTGGGCATTCTTGTCTTGTTTCCTATCTTAAAGGAAATGTTTTCAGCTTCTCACTGTTAAGTATGATGTTGGCTGTGGGTTTGTCATATATGGCCTTCATTATGTTGAGGTACTATCCCTTTATACCCATTTTGTAGAGAGTTTTTACCATGAATGGATGTTGAATTTTGTCAAATGCTTTTTTAGCATCTATGGAAATGATCATGTGGTTTTTGTCCTTTCTGTTGATGTGGTGGATGATGTTAATGGATTTTCTAATATTGTACCATCCTTGCATCCTTAGAATAAATCCTACTTGATCATGATGGATGATATTTTTAATGTGTTTTTGCATTTGGTTCGCTAATATTTTGTTGAGTATTTTTGCATCTATGTTCATCAGGGATATTTGTCTGTGATTTTTTTTTGTGGTGTCTTTGCCTGGTTATTAGAGTGATGCTGGATTCATAGAATGAGTTTGGAAGTATTCCCTCCTCTTCTACTTTTTGGAAAACTTTAAGGAGAATGGGTATTAGGTATTCACTAATGTTTGATAAAATTCAGTGGTGAAGCCATCTGGTCCAGGGGTTTTGTTCTTAGGTAGTTTTTTGATAACCAACTCAATTTATTGCTGTTAATTGTTCTGTTCAGATATTCTGTTTCTTCCTGGGTCAGCCTTGGAAGATTGTCTTCTTCTTAAAAGTTGTCCATTTCTTCTAGGTTATCCAGTTTGTTAGCATATAATTTTTCATAGTATTCTCTAATAATTCTTTGTATTGCTGTGGTATCTGTAGTGATTTTTCCTTTCTTACTTCTGATTTTGTTTATGTGTGTAGACTTTTTTTTTTCTTAATAAGTCTGGCTAGGGGTTTATCTATTTTTCTTATTTTCTCCAAGAACCAACTCCTGCTTCTATTGATTTTTTCTATTGTTTTATTCTTCTCAATTTTATTTATTTCTGCTTTAATCTTTATTATGTCCCTCCTTTCACTGCCTTTGGGACTCATTTGTTCTTCTTTTCCTAGTTTCATTAACTGTGAGTTTAGACTGTCCATATGGGATTGTTGTTATTTCCCGAGGTAATTACAATATTCTTCCCTCTTAGCACAGCCTTCACTGTGTCCCACAGATTCTGGAGTGTTGAATTATTCTTTTCCTTTGTCTCCATATATTGCTTGATGTCTGTTTTTATTTGGTCATTGATAATTGATTATTTAGTAGCATGTTGCTAATCCTCCATGTGTTTGTGGGCTTTTTGTTTTCTTTGTATAATTTATTTCTAGTTTCATACTTTTGTGGTCTGAGAAACTGGTTAATACGATGTCAATCTTTTTTAATTTACTGAAACTCTTTTTGTGGCCTAGTATATGATCTATTGTTGAAAATATTCAATGTGCACTTGAGAAGAATATATATACTGCTGCTTTTGGGTAGAGTGTTCTGTAGATGTCTGTAAGGTCCATCTGTTCTAATGGTGTTGTCTTCCTTGGGTCTCTTGTGTTGTGATATCTGTGCACCTATAAGGCCTGAGAGACTATCTCCTTCCTCAGATTGGGGAATTTTTCAGCAATTGCCTCCTCAAAGACAGTTCCTATCCCTTTTCCTCTCTCTTCTTCTGGTACCACTATAATCCAAATATTTTTCCACTTGGATTAGTCACAGTTCTCTCAATATTCTTTCATTCCCAGAGATCCATTTTTCTCTGTGCCTCAGCTTCTTTGTATTCCTGTTCTCTAATTTTATTTCATTTACCATCTACTCTACTTCATCTAACCTGCTTTTAAATCTCTCCATTGTATGTTTCATTTCAAGTATTATATTTTCTCAAAGTTTGTATCTCATTTTTTAATTCCTCCCTGAGCTCTTGAATATTTTTCTGTAGCTCCATGAGCATGTTTATGATTTTTATTTTGAAATTGCTCTCAGGAAGATTGATGAGTTTGGTTTCACTTTGCACTTTTACTGGTGTTTGTGGTATTTTGGTTTGAACCATATTCTTTTGACCCTTCATATTTGTAGATGGTGCCCTCTAGTGCCCAGAAGCTCTACTCTCTAGAGCTGCTTGGTCCCTGGAGTGATGGTGCGGTTTGCAGGAGAGAAGTGCTGGTGCCTGTCATGAGGAAAGAGCTCTTTCCTGCTTCCTGGCTGCAGTGCCTGACCCCACTGCCAGGGCCAGTGGGCTGAGCATGCAGGGAGAAGCCTCCATGCTTTGCAGTTGTAGCTGCTGTAGGTAGGGATGCCTTCTGCCTGGCCTGGTGCAATGGCAGGGGCAGCCAGTTTGTGATCCAGTGCTGATCTGGAGGAAGGAGCAGAAGGCTAGGTATCACAGTGGGGGGGCCTCATAGCTGCATTGCCATCCAGGGGGATGGAGCACCTGAAGATCCTAAAACTCCCTACCTGCTGGGCAGAAAGCACCTGGAAAATTTTGTCCATCTGTCCTTTCTCCTGAGCTGCAAGCTCTGTGCAATCCTTGCCCCTTTATCAGTCCTCTCACTGGGAGGAAGTCTCTCAGACTGCCTGCCTTTCTTTCACCCAATAGCAGCTGGATATGGATTCCTGTTTTCCAAAAGCAGCTGAAATCTCAGTCTCTCCAAGTATTCCACCTGTTTTAGCTTTCCAACCCCACTAATCTCCACAGCACCATGTAATGTAGGTTCATGTTCCCAGAGTAGATATCCAGGGCTGGTGTTCAGCAATCCCAGTTCTCCACCCCCTCTCCACTCCATTTGTCTTCCTCCCACTGGTCAGAAGGGGTGGGGGAAGGACTTGGATCCCTCTGGACCATGGCTTTGGTACTTTACCCTTTTCCTTGAGGTCTGCTGTTTTCCCCATGGGTAGGAAGTCTGCTTGCAGCCTTCTTTCCTGTTGCTGATTCAGGAATAGTTGTATTTGCTGTATTTTCATATTATATGTGGTTTTGGGAGGAGGTTTCTGTCTCACCTCTCAAGTCACCATCTTTATACCTCTCCTGTGGGCACTACTGAGTTTTTATTGCTGCTATGTCTTTTTAGTGGAGAACACTAGGGAAGACCTTTATTTGTCAATAAAAAATATTACAAATGAATAATATTTAAATTTAAATTGACATTTTAGGATATATATTCTTCTTTCATATTATTCTTGTATCTTTTTCCTTTCATTCTTAAACTTTTGGTCCTTTTTTGTTTCATTCTACAACAGAGCTGTCCTATTGTTCAAATGATAATGCCAATACTACTACTACTAATAAGGCCATTCAGTGCTATTGAAGGTTTCTTTGAGGCATTTTGATCTTTGGAATGGAGATGTTGAGTCAAAATAGAAAGTTGCTTGAAGTAATTACTTTCTCAGTGTAATTATATCATCAACCAGTCAAACTCATTTGTTGTAGATTTTTTTGCTATTTAGAGATTTTTAAATTTAATACTTTAGTTTTTTTTGTAGATAATTATTTTTTATTGAAGGGTAGTTGACACACAGTATTACATTAGTTTCAGGTGTGCAACACAGTGATTCAACATTTATATACATGATAATTCTAGGTACCAGCTATCACCATACCAAGCTGTTACAATATTTTGACTATATTCCTTATGCTATACATTACATCCCGGTTACTTATTTATTTTACAATTGGAACTGTGTACTTTTTTTGTGTGTGTGTGAGGGCATCTCTCATATTTATTGATCAAATGGTGGTTAACAACAATAAAATTCTGTATAGGGGAGTCAATGCTCAATGCACAATCATTAATCCACACCAAGCCTAGTTTTCGTCAGTCTCCAAACTTCTGAAGCATAACGAACAAGTTCTTACATGGAGAACAAATTCTTACATAGTGAATAAGTTACATGGTGAACAGTACAAGGGCAGTCATCACAGAAACTTTTGGTTTTGCTCATGCATTATGAACTATGAACAGTCAGTTCAAATATGAATACTCATTTGATTTTTATACTTGATTTATATGTGGATACCACATTTCTCTCTTTATTAATATTATTTTTAATAAAATGCTGAAGTGATAGGTAGCTACAAGATAAAGGTAGAAAACATAGTTTAGTTTTGTAAGAGAGCAAATGTAGATGATCAGGTGTGTGCCTGTAGACTATGTTAATCCAAGCTAGACAAGGGCAATAAAACATCCACGGATGCAGAAGATTTCTCTCAGAACAGGGGGGGTGAAGTTCTAAGCCTCACCTCTGTTGATCCCCAATTTCTCACCTGATGGCCCCCCTCCGACGGTGCCTGTCTTAGGTTGTTCTTCCCTTGAGGAATCTTACCCGTCTCTGGCTAACCAGTCATCTTCCGGGGCCATACAGGGAAATGTAAAGTTGGTAAGTGAGAGAGAAGCCTTATTGTTTGAAAAGGTTAGCTTTTTACTTCTTTGCATATTTATGCCCTGTGGCTTCTATGCCCAGCATTTGTCTTGAGGTATCTTTACCACTTGGAAGAATTATGATACTCACTAAATTTGATATGAGGCACGAATTCTATTTAAGGGTTGTAATTAGGAAGGAAGAAGAAAAGCTATAGAAGTAGCAGGCGGAAGAAAACATGGGAAGATTGATTATTTCTTTGATATATCTTCTTGTAGAGTAACTACAGCATGTATAGGTTTTAAACTACTACTTAAATTGCGCACACACATTAACATAATAGGAGTACAGTTACATAACCAAAGCATACCTGTAATTACCAGCCATCTCCAGTGAAACCAAGAAAACCAGTTAGGCACCTTAGGCATTTGTGAAAACTTATCTATGATATGGTGGATATTGTCCAACTGAACTAGAACAGTCTGAGAGAAATCAGACAAATTAAAACAACCCATTCCTGGGGACTATTCACATCCCCTATGTTCTTTTAACAGTGAATAGTCTGTAGCTGTAAGATTTTGGAGCACTACAATTTGCACTTCTCCTAATTCTTGGTTGAGTTCCAACAGTATAGATCCAGTCAAATTTGTTGTTTTACTGTATGCACAGGCCAGCATAGATATCTCCTTCTTCATTCCCATGGCAAGTCCAGGAACTGGTTGGATGAGTGCATCTACAGCTGTAGCAGTGCGTGGATCTTTGTTGGGGTTTTTTGATGATCATCTTCTGGCATGAGTCTTCCTGAGAGTGCTGATGTTGGAAGTTCTTTTTCATATCGTATCTTAGTTCATTTTCAGGGTAGAAAATTAGGCTTTGATCCTCTGTATAAACACAAACAGACCCTTTGCCTACAATTTTATATGCCCTTTATACCTCTGTGTAGAACTCATTGGAGGTCACCACACAGGAAGTGCCTTTGTTTTTGTTTTTGTTTTTGGTATCATTAATCTACACTTACATGATGAACATTATGTTTACTAGACTCTCCCCTATACCAGGTCCCCCCTATACACCCCTATACAGTCACTGTCCATCAGCATAGCAAAATGTTGTAGAATCACTACTTGCCTTTTCTGTATTGTATAGCCCACCCCTTTCTCCCACCCCCTCCATGCATGTAATTTTAATATGCCCCTTCTTCTTCCCCCCCTTATCCCTACCTACCCACCAATCCTCCCCAGTCCCTTTCCCTTTGGTACCTGTTAGTCCATTCTTGAGTTCTGTGATTCTGCTGCTGTTTTGTTCCTTCAGTTTTTCCTTTATTCTTATATTCCACAGATGAGTGAAATCATTTGGTATTTCTCTTTCTCCGCTTGGCTTGTTTCACTGAGCATAATACTCTTCAGAACCATCCATGTTGCTGCAAATGGTAAGATTTGCCCTTTTCTTATGGCTGAGTAGTATTCTATTGTGTATATGTACCACGTCTTCTTTATCCATTCATCTATCGATGGACATTTAGGTTGCTTCCAATTCTTGGCTATTGTAAATAGTGCTGTGATAAACATAGGGGTGCATTGCTCTTTCTCAAACTTGATTACTGCATTCTTAGGGTAAATTCCTAGGAGTGCAATTTCTGGGTCAAATGGTAAGTCCGTTTTGAGTATTTTGATGTACCTCTGTACTGCTTTCCACAATGGTTGAAGTAATTTACATTCCCCCCAGCAGTGTAGGAGGGTTCCCCTTTCTCCACAGCCTCGCCAACATCTGTTGTTGTTTGTCTTTTGGATGGCAGCCATCCTTACTGGTGTGAGGTGATACCTCATTGTAGTTTTCATTTGCATTTCTCTGATAATTAGCAATGTGGAGCATTTTTTCATGTGTATGTTTGCCATCTGTATTTCTTTTTTGGAGAACTGTCTGTTCAATTCCTCTGCCCATTTTTTAATTGGGTTATTTGTTTTTTGTTTGTTGAGCCATGTGAGCACTTTATATATTCTGGACATCAAGCCTTTAGCGGATGTGTCATTTTCAAATATATTCTCCCAGAATGTAGGGTTCCTTTTTATTCTATTGATGGTGTCTTTTGCTGTACAGAAGCTTTTCATCTTAATATAGTCCCACTTGTTCATTTTTGCTGTTGTTTTCCTTGTCCAGGGAGATATGTTAAAGAAGAGGTCACTCATGTTTATGTCTAAGAGGTTTTTGCCTAAGTTTTCTTCCAGGAGTTTAATGGTTTCATGACTTACATTCAGGTCTTTGATTCATTTTGAGTTTACTTTTGAATATGGGGTTAGACAATGGTCCAGTTTTATTCTCCTATATGTAGCTGTCCAGTTTTGCCAGCACCATCTGTTGAAGAGACTGTCATTTCGCCATTGTATGTCCATGGCTCCTATTAATTGACCATATATGTTTGGGTTAATGTCTGGATTTTCCAATCTGTTCTATTGGTCTATGGCTCTGTTCTTATGCCAGTACCAAATTGTCTTGATTTCTATGGCTTTATAGTGGAGCTTGAAGTTGGGGAGTGAGATCCCCCCGTCTTTGTTCTTCTTTCTCAGGATTGCTTTGGCTATTTGGGGTCTTTGGAGTTTCCATATGAATTTTTGAATTATTTGTTCCAGTTCATTGAAGAATGTTGCTGGTAGTTTCATAGGGATTGCATCAAATCTGTATATGGCTTTGGGCAGGATGGACATTTTGACGATATTAATTCTTCCTAGCCACGAGCATGGGATGAGTTTCCATCTGTTAGCGTCCCCTTTAATTTCCCTTAAGAGTGACTTGCAGTTTTCAGAATATAAGTATTTCACTTCTTTGGTTAGGTTTATTCCTAGGTATCTTATTTTTTTTGATGCTATAGTGAATGGATTTGTTTTCCTGATTTCTCTTTCTGTTGGTTCAGTGTTAGTGTATAGGAAAGCTACAGATTTCTGTGTGTTGATTTTGTATCCTGGGAATTTGCTGTATTCCGATATCAGTTCTAGTAGTTTTGGGGTGGAGTCTTTAGGGTTTTTTACGTACAGTATCATGTCATCTGCAAGTAGTGACAGTTTAACTTCTTCTTTACCAAACTGGATTTCTTGTATTTCTTTGTTTTGTCTTATTGCCATGGCTAGGTCCTCCAGTACTATGTTAAATAACAGTGGGGAGAGTGGGTATCCCTGTCTACTTCCCGATCTCAGAGGAAATGCTTTCAGCTTCTCGCTGTTCAATATAATGTTGGCAGTGGGTTTATCATAGATGGCCTTTATTACGTTGAGGTACTTGCTCTCTATTCCCATTTTGCTGAGAGTTTTTATCATGAATGAATGTTGAACTTTGTCAAATGCTTTTTCAGCATCTATGGAGATGATCATATTTTTTTTGTCTTTCTTTTTGTTGATGTGGTGGATGATGTTGATGGACTTTCGAATGTTGTACCATCCTTGCATCCCTGGGATGAATCTCACTTGGTCATGGTGTTTGATCCTTTGGATGTATTTTTGAATTCGGTTTGCTAATATTTTGTTGAGTATTTTTGCATCAATGTTCATCAGGGATACTGGTCTGTAGTTTTCTTTTTTGGTGGGGTCTTTGCCTGGTTTTGGTATTAGGGTGATGTTAGCTTCATAGAATGAGTTTGGGAGTATCCCCTCCTCCTCTATTTTTTGGAAAACTCTAAAGAGAATGGGTACTATGTCTTCCCTGTATGTCTGATAAAATTCCGAGGTAAATCCATCTGGCCCGGGGGTTTTGTTCTTTGGTAGTTTTTTGATTACCGCTTCAATTTTGTTGCTGGTAATTGGTCTGTTTAGATTTTCTGTTTCTTTCTGGGTCAGTCTTGGAACGTTGTATTTTTCTAGGAAGTTGTCCATTTCTCCTAGGTTTCCCAGCTTGTTAGCATATAGGTTTTCATAGTATTCTTTAATAATTCTTTGTATTTCTGTGGGGTATGTCGTGATTTTTCCTTTCTCGTTTCTGATACTGTTGATTTATGTTGACTCTCTTTTCCTCTTAATAAGTCTGGCTAGAGGCTTATCTATTTTGTTTATTTTCTTGAAGGACCAGCTGTTGGTTTCTTTGATTTTTGCTATTGTTTTATTCTTCTCAATTTTATTTATTTCTTCTCTGATCTTTATTATGTCCCTCCTTCTGCTGACCTTAGGCCTCATTTGTTCTTCTTTTTCCAATTTCTATAATTGTGACATTAGACCATTCATTTGGGCTTGTTCTTTCTTTTTTAAATATGCTTGGATTGCTATATACTTTCCTCTTAAGAGTACTTTTGCTGTATCCCACAGAAGTTGGGGCTTAGTGTTGTTGTTGTCATTTGTTTCCATATATTGCTGGATCTCCATTTTGATTTGGTCATTGATCCATTTAGTATTTAGGAGCGTGTTATTAAGCTTCCATGTGTTTGTGAGCCTTTTTCCTTTCTTTGTACAGTTTATTTCTAGTTTTCTGCCCTTGTGGTCTGAAAAGTTGGTTGTTAGGATTTCAATCTTTTGGAACTTACTGAGGCTCTTTTTGTGGCCTAGTATGTGGTCTATTCTGGAGACTGTTCCATGTGCACTTGAGAAGAATGTATTTCCTGTTGCTTTTGCATGTAGAGTTCTGTAGATGTCTATTGGGTCCATCTGCTCTACTGTGTTGTTCAGTGCTTCCGTGTCCTTACTTATTTTCTGCCCGGTGGATCTATCCTTTGGGGTGAGTGGTGTGTTGAAGTCTCCTAGAATGAATGCATTGCAGTCTATTTCCCCCTTTATTTCTGTTAGTATTTGTTTCACATATGCTGGTTCTCCTTTATTGGGTGCATATATATTTAGAATGGTTATATCCTCTTGTTGGACTGAGCCCTTTATCATTATGTAGTGTACTTCTTTATCTCTTATTACTTTCTTTGTTCTGAAGTCTTATTTTGTCTGATATTAGTACTGCAACCCCTGCTTTCTTCTCGCTGTTGTTTGCCTGAAATATGTTTTTCCATCCCTTGACTTTTAGTCTGTACATGTCTTTGTGTTTGAGGTGAGTTTCTTGTAAGCAGCATATAGATGGGTCTTGCTTTTTTATCCATTCTATTACTCTGGGTCTTTTGATTATTGAATTCAGTCCATTAACATTTAGGGTGACTATTGAAAGATATGTACTTATTGACATTGCAGGCTTTAAATTCGTGGTTACCAAAGGTTCAAGGTTAGCCTCTTTAGTATCTTACTGCCTAACTTAGCTCACTTATTGAGCTGTTATATACACTGTCTGGAGATTCTTTTCTTCTCTCCCTTCTTATTCCTCCTCCTCGATTCTTCATATGTTGGGTGTTTTGTTCTGTGCTCTTTCTAGGAGTGCTCCCATCTAGAGCAGTCCCTGTAAGATGTCCTGTAGAGGTGGTTTCTGAGAAGCAAATTCCCTCAGCTTTTGTTTGTCTGGGAATTGTTTAATCCCACCCTCATATTTGAATGATAGTGGTGCTGGATACAGTATCCTTGGTTCAAGGCCCTTCTGTTTCATTGTATTAAATATATCATGCCATTCTCCTCTGGCCTGTAGGATTTCTGTTGAGAAGTCTGATGTTAGCCTGATGGGTTTTCCTTTATAGGTGACGTTTTTCTCTCTAGCTGCCTTTAAAACTCTTTCCTTGTCCTTGATCTTTGCCATTTTAATTATTATGTGTCTTGGTGTTGTCCTCCTTGGATCCTTTCTGTTGGGGGTTCTGTGTATTTCTGTGGTCTGTTCAATTATTTCCTCCCCATGTTTGGGGAAGTTTTCAGCAATTATTTCTTCCAAGATACTTTCCATCCCTTTTCCTCTCTCTTCTTCTTCTGGTACCCCTTTAATATGGATATTGTGCCTTTTGGATTGGTCACACAGTTCTCTTGATATTATTTCATTCCTGTAGATCCTTTTATCTCTCTCTATGTCAGCTTCTATGCGTTCCTATTCTCTGGTTTCAATTCCATCAATGGCCTCTTGCATCCTATCCATTCTGCTTATAAACCCTTCCAGAGTTTGTTTCATTTCTGTAATCTCCTTTCTGGCATCTGTGGTCTCCCTCCGGACTTCACCCCATATGTTTTGCTTATTTCTCTGCATCTCTGTCAGCATGTTTATGATTTTTATTTTGAATTCTTTGTCAGGAAGACTGGTTAGATCTGTTTCCTTCTCTGGTGTTGTCTCTGTGATCTTTGTCTGCCTGTAGTTTTGCCTTTTCATGGTGATAGGAATAGTTTGCAGAGCTGGAATGAGTGACGGCTGGAAGAACTTCCCTTCTTGTTGGTTTGTGGCCCTCCTCTCCTGGGAGCACAGCGACCTCTAGTGGCTTGTGCTGGGCAGCTGCGCGCAGACAAGGCTTCTGCTTCCTGCCCGGCTGCTACGGAGTTTATCTCCGCTGTTGCTGTGGGTGTGGCCTTGCTCGGGCTCTGCTCCAAAGTGGTGGAGTCGTGTTGGAGGGGGAGCGGCTGGGAGGCTATTTATCTCCTTAATGGGCCTCCGTGCTCCCTGCAGCCCAGGGGATTAGGATGCCCAGAGATCCCCAGATTCCCTAACTCTGGATTAAGTGTCCTGCCCTGCCCCTTTAAGACTTCCGAAAAGCTCTTGCTGAAACAAAACAACAACCACATACTCACACAAAAAAAAATTTTTTTAATTTAAAAAATAAAAATGGCTGCTCGTTTTTCTTTATTCTCTGGTGCCAGTGTCAGGCACCTGCCCACCGGTCTTGCTGCCCTGTTTCCCTAGTATTGGGGTCCCTATCCTTTTAAGACTTCCAAAAAGCGCTCGCCAAAACCAAAGAGCAAAGAAAAAAAAAATTGTCCACTCACTGTTCTTTAGTTCTCCAGCGCCAGCCTCTGATACCGCTCGCCGGTCTTGCTGCCCTTTTTCCCTAGTATTGGGTTTCCTGTCCCTTTAAGACTTCCAAAAAGCGCTCGCCAAAACAAAACAGCAAAATAAATAAATAAATAAATGGCCGCTCGCTTTTCTTATGTTCTCTGGCGCCAGGCCTCCGGTATCCTCTCACCGTTCTTGCTGCCCTGTTTCCCTAGTATCCAGGGCGCCATGCACGCATTGTGTCGGCGCTCTGGTCCGGATGGCTGGGGCTGGGTGTTCAGCAGTCCTGGGCTCCGTCTCCCTCCCGCTCTGCCTACTCTTCTCCCGCTGGGAGCTGGGGGGAGGGGCGCTCGGTTCCTGCTGGGCCGGGACTTGTATCTTACCCCCTTTACGAGTCACTGGGTTCTCGCATTTGTGGATGTTGTCTGGATGTTTTCCTGTGTCCTCTGATCTTTATTCTAGGAAGAGTTGTCTTTGTTATATTTTCATAGATATATGTGGTTTAGGGAGGAGATTTCCGCTGCTCTACTCACGCCGCCATCTTGGCTCCACCTCTACTTTAGTTTTTAATCATGTATTAAACATTTCCATCATTCTGAAGTCTAAACTATTAACAAGATACATTCAATAATCTTCTGCCTTCTTCTTTGTCCCATCTCTCTCTCTCCTATATATAATCATTTTTATTAGTTTTAAGTTTAGCCCACAGTTTCTTTAACTGTTAATCTTATTTCTAGCATTTCTATGTAGCCACAAAAGTGATTATTATCTTCATCTCATTATAGAGGAAGTAGCACAACCCTCTTTTAATAGCATCAGAATCCAAATCCTGTACTTTCCCTTCTTCATACTCCCCTCCACAGATATCCTGAGGAATTTCATCAAGGAGATACAGTCATCTGGTCACTCTTAGGGTAGACATCCAAATTAAATAGACTTATTGCTTCAGTGTTTACTCCTCCTACTTTCAAATTACATAAAATAAGTATAACAGCTGTTTTTGGACTCCAGGTTGTATTGGTGTCTGGAGGTAGAAAAAACATGGGAGTAAATATGTGTGAGTAAGTGTTTGTGTATCTGCATGTGTGTGTGTGTGTGTGTGTTGTTAGGGAAACAAATTATCACCCAAAGCTGTCATTTTCTTCTAACACTTACTATGGTGATGTGGAATTTAGTTACACAATGGCATTATCCCTGGAATCACCCTTCGGGCAAATGTGGGGACCATTTACAAGAGGAAAATAGTTTTGAAATTAATGAGGTAACAGTTCACTAAACAACATAGCACAGCTTGTGAAGTCCCCATTACAGGTCATGTACATTTAACAATAAAAATCCTAAAATGTCCCCTGAGTTTAAAAGGACTCCAAGTTTATTATTATTTTTCTTCCTAATTCAATTTAATTTTAAATGCACTGACAACTAGGAAGAAAACAGGGACTTCAACTTGCCTAACTGGGCAATATGACCATAAAAATCCTATGGTACTGTTTCTCATCAAAGGATTTCTTCCACCCATACCCCTCTACACCCTTATTCACTTTAGATGAGTGGAGAAGGAGGAGCAGAGGTAGCTGAGTGCTGGGCTGGGGTGCTTGGAAACTTCTCAGGTGAACATTCAAAGTGTGGGGAAGCCTCTCCCCTGCTTTGTTCTCCTTCCCAAGACAATGATAGGCAGAAGGTTTTTATATAAAGGGGACTTATGTAGGCTGAGAGCAGAACTCAAAAATAAGGTGGCTTTCCCAGCATCCCTTTTCCACTTAGAAAAGATCCACGGAAGCATCCCCATAATGTCTGCATTTTTTGTTTGTTTGAAATGAGGTTTTGACAGGGGAGCATTTGGACATCCATAAGTAGTTCACATGTACAGAATGGAACTAGGTTGTTTTTAAAGCAACCACAAAACTGACCCAATGTTGGTAGAGAGCTGTGAGCAGTGGTACTGCAAGTGGGGAGGGAAAAATCACCTTTGACATTGGGGCTAGTGGGACAGCCTTAGTTTGTTTGCTGTAGCATAGCCTGATCCAGGCAGAGCTGCTATGGGTGCTAGTCCCCCTTCTTTTTCCTTCTGGTTGAGGGGCTGCCCTCTTCCTTGCAGTAGTGGTCATTGACTTGGGGTGACCAGGGGAGAGCAGAGACGTCTGTTTCTTCACTGATAAAATGAAGGGGATATCCTGTCCTGTGCTGAAGCTTCACCCTACTCATCTGGACCAGGTTGTGAAAGGACCTAATTCTTAGGAATTCTATCCTACCTTATAATTTCTTTTTAAAATAAAGTTAGTTATTTCCTGATAACTACATTAATGCACATTCCCTTAATTTTTTAAAACTACAGAAACATGAAAAGTATTATGTCTTTGTGTGAATACAAAATCCACATCATCAGCATACTATATATGCTGCTTTTACACATTACACCATGGGAATTTGTCCATCCTTAAAAGGGGTTTTGATAATTGAGCAATACTCCATCCATATTGTGGATGCACAATATTTTAGTTAACTGCTCCACTATTGTTGGACATTGAAGCAGGCTCTACTTTATTGCTCCTCTAAAGAATGAAATACAGTTTAAATCAAATTTCTGGTGACTTAACTGAGGGCATTTTCCTAGAAATAGTTACTATCCTGTCAAATCCAATGACTTTTTAAGTCACAGTGCTACATTGCCCAGTACCACTGCCATGTGTGCCCACTTCTGACAACCTCAGTGCCCAGGATCTGGTAATTACAAAAAGACAGGTGGAAAAGATTTTTTTATTGTTGTTCATTAAAAGTTGGATGTATTTTCATATTTATTGTCTATTTACAGTTCTTTTGTGAGTTGCCCTTTGTTTTCTTAATTTTCCAAAATTGGGAGATAACTTTTTATTCCTTAATATATTAGGACTCTTCTATTTGCACAATATTGGAATTATGTAGAACTGATACCAGGTAATAATATTAATGTTGAGTAAATACTAAAACAATTTTACTTTGTTCTTTCCTTATTTAAACTTCCTTAACTTAATTTTTGCCCCCTGGAGCTGTAAATTGCTGGGGCAGCTCCACACTGATTTGGAAGACATCTCTGGGGAATGGCTGAGGTTTGCCCACAGCAGACAGCTGCTAGGTGACTCTGGTCCAGCTTGCAGTCTGCTACCACTGACCTGGCATAGTGGGAGATGAAAAATGGATATAATATACTGATCACTTGCTGATGTTTTCTTCACCATCCTCACCATTACCATCCTCCTTGTCCTCATCGCCACTGAAGCTACCATTAACTCAACACTTTCTCTGTGTTAGGTACTGGGCTTTGACACTTTTATCTCATTTACCTCTCACAGCACTCACTGGCTATGAGAGAGGGCTAAAACATCATCCCTTTTGTGATGAAGAATTAGAAGCTCAGAGAAGTTAAATAATTTGGGCTCACAGTTTAAAAATAGCAGAATTGGGAATAAAATCTGGGTATATTTGACCCTAAAGTTTAAGAAAGTTTCCTTACCTGTACAGTGATCTAAGCATTCTATACATTTGAAAACTTCATAAAATCTTTAAACTTAGCATGTCTAAGGTTGCCCTTGTTAGTTTCCCCTGAATTAGCATCTTGTCCTGTATTCTTTAGTTCAGAGATAAAATAACACCAGTCTACCCTGACACAAGTCTGAGACCTGTGGATCATCATTGGTTACTCCCTTTCTCTAACCTGTCAACCTCCAGTCAGGCCCTAAATCCTGCCATTTCTGTACCAAACATTGAACTGTGTGCCAACACCTCAGTTCTCTTCCATCCCAGCACCTGCACTCAGTTCTGGTCATTCCCCTATTTTTCCCTGTACCCTCTGCTTGTGTAGCCAATGGAAAGACCAAGAAATCAGGAAGGAGTGAAGAGACTAAAGAAATCTTCAATGACAAATTAACTAGATAAACAAATTTAATAAATTAAATTCTTGTAATAGTACCTGAGGTCAGGAAAGGGAACAAAGGCCCTTTTAGCATAATAAAGCCAGAGTTATAGTGCACAGAGTTAAGAATCATCAACAGGGACAACAAAAAGGGGGAAAGGCCCTTTTATCCTGGTGAGGCCCAGACCTTGACATCCTCCTCATGCCCAGGCTCCAGCATGTTTCTGGACAGATTCCCCACAAAGGACCCAGGAAGCCCTAACTCTGCATCTTAAACTTCCTTAGACAATTCCTTGCTGACTTACTCAGCATATGAATATGTGCCAAATACTTGCAAAATGTGGCAATACTGAGAGAATTCAAACTGTTTTCTGGAATCTCACAATTATAATGGGCACATAGGGACCAACTGAGTTAAATGCAATGTTGTAAGTGCTGTAACTTTGCACAAGCCTTTATGAGCAATTACTCCAAGTGCCAAAGTCTGCCACAGCAAGGGAATGGAGGCCATACTCCCTACCTCTGTGTGGAACCATCTCTTTTCTGTCTGGTGAGGCTGGAGCTGGGGAGGACCTGGGACAGAATCCCTTGCACAGACATGGGCCCTTTCCTGGGGTTGGGGGGCTAGGGGTGTCTTCATCAGTGGTGCTCAATCTGAGAAAGTGGTGAATGTAGGATGTTCTTTATGTGCACAGAGCTCATGATGCCCTTTCACTGAAGGATCACAGATGGAAAGGTGTAACTCTAGTCTTTCTCTGATGGGCACTTACCCCTCTGCTCAGGGCTCACAGACTTATCTTGAGGGGGAGAGAATCTGCCTTCCTCTTCCTCATTTCATCCCCAATCAGGCCATTACACCCTGTGCAGGCAGGGCTGGGCTCCAAGATGCTGAGCAGCTTAGTATGGAGAGGGAACAGTGGAATAAGAACAAATGATGTAGGATGAAAGAGACCTTATTTCATAGGGCCATGACCACCACCAAATCCATCATAGCTAAGCCGAAGGTTTTGCCCAGGCTGAGGTCTTCCCTGAATTTATCAAATTTAAATGGGTATCTACTAAACAGTAGGGTTCTCAAATAAATGGAAATAAATCTTACTTTGAGGACAAGCTTTTCCACCTGGAACATCTGTGTGTGTGTGTGAATGCATGTGTGCACATATATGTCATGTGTGTGTTCCTGTGTGTATGTATGTGGCTATAAACTCAACATATTTTATGCTTCTTGGCTGAATGCTGCCTAAGGATTTCTTGTGTTTAGGGGTAGCAAATAATCTGTCCATGCTGTGAATTTAGACCCTGCTATAGTGTTAGTCCCATACCTGTAACCATGTATTCAAAAAATCCTCTCTCAGTCAGTTGAGCTGAGAAGTGTTTTTTAGAGAAGATCTGACATTAACTCTGTCTTGTAGGCTGTCTGTGGTACTTATTGTTCCTAAAGTCTAAGGAACTGGATTGTATGAATGTTGGATGGAAAATTATTTCTCATTTGCCATTTCCAAAAGCTTTAAAAAACTTTTAATTCTATAAACTCATTGTGCTAGTTTGACTTTACCTCAGTGTCCATTATGTCTTTTTTTAGTTTCTTTTTTTTTATTGTGGCAAAATGCACATAACAAAATTTACCATTTGAACTATTTTTAGGTGTACAGTTCAGTGGCATTAAGGACATTCACAATGTTGTGCAACCAGCTCCACTATTCATTTCTAGAACTTCTTCATCATCCCAAACAGAAACTTTGTACCCATTATACAATAATTCCCATTCCTTTTTCCTCAAGTCCCTGGCTACCCCTATTCTACTTTCTGTCTCTCTGAATTGGACTACTCTCAGAGCTTCATGAAAGTTGAATCATACAATATTTGTCCTCTTGTGACTTATTTAACCTTGCATAATGTTTTTAAGTTTATTCCATGTTGTAGCATGTATCAGAATTTCATTCCTTTTAAAGTTCAAATAATATTCCATTGTAGGTACATATTATATTTTGTTCATCCATTGAACTATTAATGGACATTTTGGTTGATCCTATGTTTTGGCTATTTTGAATAATGTTGCTATGAACTAAGGTGTACAAAAATCTGAGTCCCCGCTTTCAATTCTTAGGGGCATTGAGCTCTGAGAAGGGTTTTCCCAAGTCTGCTATAAAACTGGTGAAACTGAAATAAGTCAAGGGAAAGGGTAGGTTGGAAGAGACTTTTTATTGCTCACAGCTTGCTCAAATTCACTGGCCAGGCTCAGCACTGTCCATCTCCTCTGGCCACAGCTTGCACTCTGCTTTCCCCTGTCATCTCCTTCCAGCAGTAACTCCATGGGTGGGTCCTTGGTGACCAACAAACCCCAGATCAATTTACATACTAGGAATGGAGGGGAGGAGAGAATGACAATTTTCTCTCCACACTTTGCCCCAGATCAATGGGAGACTCTGCAGTGGTAAACATTTATTGATATGTAAATGAACCAAGGCTAGGTGGAAGAGTGTTGAAGTTCTGCCATTTGCCCCATAGGTATACACCTAGAAGGGGAATTTTTAATATATTATTGGCTTTTAGTTTATTTTAAGGAATGTCCTGGCTTAGGTCTAGCTGATCATTGCTGCTTTTACATTATTTCAACAATTTGCAGTCAACAGAAGATGTCTCTCTTGGTTCACATGTAACTTGATGATTTCAATGGGAGTGTGGTTCACTGATGGCTGCACTTTCTTCTAAAATAAGGGGACAGCACCTTCCTTACCCAGATGGGGTCCTGTTGCAGCCATGACTTCCATGGTTTATAATTTTAGTGGTATAGAGTTTTAAAAGCACCATGGTCAGCAGTGAGATAGAACTGCTATTTTTCTGATCTGGTGTCAGGATCTGTTCCTTATACAAGGTAGTAGTAGCTAGGGAAGCTTGGATTGGAGCAAAGTCAGAGAGTGTAGTGGTACTGAGACAAGAAAAACAATTTTTTCATAGGGTCAGACATGGGGATGACAACTGGTGGGCAGATAGTGCAAGTTCTGGCAGATACTGAGGTGGACATTTAGTGCATTCCCAAAGGATGGATAGGAAGAGCCACTGAGGAAAGATCAGCTTCTCTCCAGGAACCAGCCAAGGGCACAGAGGTTGGGGTATTGGGAAGGAACACACTCAGATGAGATGGTCCTTGTATTCTTGTTTCCTCTGCAGTTGCTTATCTCAATGCAAGGAACCCAGGTCAGCAGCAACACCCAGAGCCCCGGGGCTGTTGACCACTGTCACCATCACAGGAGTGGGACCCACAGTGCTGACCTCGGTGGGACCTGTGGTGCCTGTGATGGCTCAGAGGTGGAAGCACAGCCTGCAGGGGCTGAGAGTGAGCATGGGGCAGGGCTCTTTGGGGGGCACGTGGGAGGGGGCTGGCACTGCTATGGGTTCTGCTGGCATGACATCTCAATAGGGTGACCCTGGGTAGACTGATGAAAATAAAAGGCCAGTGCAACAGCTCCAAGCCTGTAGAACTCTAGGTCAATATCGTCTCTATGAATGGTTTTATAAAACCCTTGCTACTAATGCCAGCTGCTTCCTTCCTGAGCTATGTTGTTCAAGAGGAAAATGGAAACTGATCTCAAGTAACATTAACCTGTCAAGACATTTCTCTCACTACAACCTCCTTCCAAAAATACTGGGCCCTAACTCTGTCTGTTTTAATAGAAACATGAAAGCAAATGCACCCTAGTGGGTGATGACTCCTGGAGAATATCCCTGAGCACATGTGCATCTTTCAAGACAAAGTGGAGGAGATGCTCAGACCCAGGGCTCTGGTGTGACACAGACCCTGATGAATCCCACAGAGGTTCCTTTCTCACTGTCCTCTTCCCTGTACCCTGAGTTCCTCCACGGTCCACTTATTGCTGCCTCCACAGACACCACTCCTTCTCTCTTCACCACTAAAGTCTGGGCTTGTCTTTTCAACACTCCCAGCAGAGGTCTGTCTCCTTCCAGATACTCATGGATGCAGAGGAGTCAGGAAGAGGCTGTTCCTAAGGCAGCTGTGGATAAGGAACCCAGGGCAGGAGCCCTTTTATCCTGTGTTGGGTTTGTGATGCACAGCCGGAGCACCCTGCTGCTTTCACAACCAGGAGGAGGATGACAAGGCCAAACACTCCCATCCCAGATCTCCAACTTATTCCTGAATACTTACCAAGATGTCTTGCAAGAGGGAACCAGGAAATCTTGATAACTACTCCTCAGGTATGTTGGGGAACTACCATTTCTCCTTTCACTCATTCAGTTATTCCCCTTGTATTTTTTGCTGGGCAATGAGGATGCAGAGATGCATATGACACATTTCCTGACCTTGACCATTTCAAACTTAACTGGACAGATATCAGAGAAGCATACATATATTTCTGATACCATGCAATTCATCCTGTGATGTGAATGTCTCCAAATACTGCTGCGTTTTGGTAGTCAGTTTCTTATTGCTCTGTATGTTCCCAAGGGTAATTATTTTTTAGGCTACAATTGGCTTCTAAATTCTGGGGATATTAGATGGCCTGAGACCCCTGGATCCTGAGAATGAGACCTGTTGGGGAATAGATGGACGATGGAATCCAGGGCCTGTCTGAGTGAGATGGGAACCTTAAGAGAACTAAGGCATGATTATAAAATGAGCAGATAAAATATCAAAAGGACCTACAATAGTTGAGATCACAAGACTCATAAGAAAAATCCAGTTTGTCATACTTAGTTTATTGTGGAAGGTAATGATGTTGATTATAAGAAAATTAAATGACGAGGAGAAATTAAAGATGGTGGTGTGAGATTTAAGACAGAGACCTCCTCCCAAAACCACATATAATATAAAAATATAGTTAATACAACTAATCCTAAAAGAGCAACAGGAAAGAAGGCTGAGCCAGACTGCATACACCTGGAGAAAAGAGCAGACCTTAAAGAACAGGGTAGTGTACCAAAGCTGTGATCTGGCAGGACCCAAGCCCTACCCCCACCCCAGCTCACCAGTGGGAGGAGGAGAAACAGAGCAGGGAGGGAATGGAAGCCAAGAACTACTGAACACCCAGCCCTGGAGATCTGCTCTGTGAGCACGAACCTACATTGCATGGTGCTCTGAAGTTTTGTGGGGTTGGAAAGCAAAGACAGGCAGAATACTGTCTGGGGAGACTGAGATTCCACTTGCTGGTGGAAAGCAGGGATCCACATCTGGCTGCTCTGGGACAAAAGAAGGGTGGGCAATCTGACAGACTCCCTAACCGTGAAAGGGCTACCAAAGGGCAAGGACTACACAGAGCTTGCTGCTCAGGAGAAAAGATAGGTGGACAAAAATTGTCCAGGTGCACTCTGCCCACCAGGTTGGGAGCTTTCAGGAGTTTTAGACACTCTAGCCCCCTGGCTGGCTATGGAGCAGCTCCGAGGTCCCCCATATGACATGCAGCCTGCTCCCAGTTCTTCTCGGCCTGCCAGCACTGTCTCACAAACTGGCAGTCACTGCCCTGGCATCAGGCCAGCCAGAGGGAAGCCCCGCCTATTGCAGGTACTAAACCAAAGCACAGAAGTTTACACCTGTGCACTCGGACCACTGGTTATGACAGAGGAGAAAGGCACAGCAGCCAGGAAGCAGGAAACAGCTTTTCCCTCTCCCCAGGAACCAGTGCCACTCCCCCTGTGACCCCTGACATAGCTCTAGGGATTGAGCAGCTCTAGAGAGTAGAACTCATTCAAACCAAAATCTAAAAACACCAGAAAAAGGGCCAAGTGAAACTGAACTCATCAATCTTCCTGAAAAATATTTCAAAATAAAAATCATAAATATGCTCATAGAGGTACAGAAACATATTCAAGAACTCAGGAATGAATTTAGGATGGAGATTCAATCAATAAAAAATTCAGTGTTTGAAATGAAAAATACAATGGAAGGACTTAGAAGCAGATTAGATGTAGTAGAAGAGACAGTAAGTGGAACAGAAATTAAAGAAGAGGGATGCAAACAAGCTTAGGAACAGAGAGAAAAAAGGACCCTAAGGAATGGAAGAATATTGGGAGAACTGTGTGACCAATCCAAATGGAAAATATTCATATTATAGGGGTACCAGAAGAAGAAGAAGAGAGAAAAAGGGATAGAAAGTGTCTTTGAGGAGGTAATTGCTGAAAACTTCCTCAATCTGGGGAAAGAAATAGTCTCTCAGGCATTTGACATGTACAGATCTCCCAACACAAGGGACCCAAGGAAGACAACACCAAGACATATAATAATTAAAATGGCAAAGATCAAGGATAAGGACAGACTTTTAAAAGCAGCCAGAGAGAGAGAAAAAAGGTCACATACAAAGGAAAACCCATCAGGCTATCATCAGACTTCTCAACAGAAACCTTACAGGCAAGAAAAATGTGGCAAGGTATATTTGATGCAATGAAGCAAAAGGGCCTTTAACCAAGAATACTCTACCTGAAAAGATTATCATTTAAATTTGAAGGAGGGATTAAACAATTTTCAGATAAACAAAAGCTGAGAGAATTTACTTCCTACAAACCATATCTACAGTACATTTTGGAGGGACTGCAATAGATGGAAGTGTTCCTAAGGCTAAATAGCTGTCACCAGAGGAAGTAAAGCCACAGTAAAGTAAGTAGAATAATTCTTTACTGAGAAGATGCAAAATCAAAGCAACTACCCCCAAAGTCAGTCAAGGAACAGAATAAGAGTACCTAAGAGAATATGAAACCTAATATATAAAGAAGGGAGGAGGAAGAGAAAGCAGGAAAAAACAAAAAGAACCTTTAAGTTGTGTTTGTAATAGCATACTAAGTGAGTTAAATTAGACTGTTGGATAGTAAGGGAATTACACTTTAACCTTTGGGCACCACAAATCAAAAACCTGCAGTGGCAATAAGGACATACTTATTGATAATCACCATAAATGTAAATGGTCTGAATGCACTAATCAAAAGAGGTAGAGTCACTGAGTGGACAAAAAGAACAAGACCCATATATATGCTGTTTACAAGAGACTCACTTTAAACCCAAAGACATACACAGACTAAAAGTGAAGGAATGGAAAAAGATATTTCATGCAACTAATAGGGAGAAAAAAAGCAGGAGTTGCAGTACTTGTATCAGAAAAAATAGACTTCAAAAGAAAGAAACAGAGACAAAGAAAGATATTACATAATGATAAAGGGCCAGTCCAACAAGAATATATAACTATTATAAATATCTATGCACCCAACACAGAAGCACCTACATATTTTAACAAATACTAACAGAATTAAAGGGGGAAATTGAATGCAATGCATTCATTTTAGGAGACTTCAACATACCACTCACTCCAAAGGACAGATCAACCAGACAGAAATTAAATATGGAGACAGAGGCACTGAACAACACATTAGAACAGACGGACCTAACAGACATCTACAACACACTTCACCCCAAAGCAGCAGGATACACATGCTTCTCAAGTGCATATTGAACATTTTCAGGAATAGATCATATACTTGGCCACAAAAAGAACTTCAGTAAATTCAAAAAGATTGAAATTATGCCAGTCAGCTTCTCAGACCACAAAGGTATGAAACTGGAAATAAATTAAACAAAGAAAATGAAAAAGCCCATAAACACATGGAGATTTAACAACATGCTCCTAAATAATCAATGGATCAATGAACCAATAAAAACAGAAATCAAGCAATATATGGAAACAAATGACAATAACTCAACACTGCAAAATCTGTGGGAGGCAGCGAAGACCATGCTAAGAGGGAAGTATATTGCAATACAGTTATACCTCAGGAAAGAAAAACAATCCCATATGAACAGTTATGGGATTAGTGAATTAATGAAACTAGAAAAAGAAGAACAAATGAGGCACAAAGTCAGTAGAAGGAGGGACATAATAAAGATTAGAGCAGAAGTAAATAAAGTTGAGAATAATAAAACACTAAAAAAAATCATTGAAAGCAGGAACTGGTTCTTCAAGAAAATAAACAAAATAGATAACCCCTAGCTTGACTTATCAAGAAAAAAAAAAGATCTACACACATAAACAGAATCAGAAATGAGAAAGGAAAAATCACTACAGAAACTACAGAAATACAAAGAATTATGAGAGAAAACTATGAAAATCTACATGCAAACAAACTGGATAACCTAGAAGAAATGGACAACTTTATAGAAAAATAAAACCTTCCAAGACTGACCCAGGATGAAACAGAATATCTGAACAGACCAATTACTAGCAATGAAATTGAACTGGTAATCAAAAAACTACCTAAGAACAAAAATGCTGGACCAGATGGTTTCACTGCTGAATTTTATTAAACCTAATACCCATTGTCCCTAAAGTGTTTCAAAAAGTAGAAGAGGAGGGAATACTTCCAAACTCATTCTACGAGGCCAGCATCACTCTAATACTAAAACCAGGCAAAGACACTACAAAAAAAGAAAATTACAGACCAATAGTCGTGATGAATAAAGATGCAAAAATACTCAACAAAATATTAGCAAACAAAATTAAAAAATACATCAAAAAGATCATCCATCATGGTCAGGTGGGATTTATTCCAGGGATGCAAGGATAGTACAATATTAGAAAATCCAGCAACATCATCTACCACATCAACAAAATAAGGACAAAATCCACATGATCATCTCCATAGATGGTGAAAAATCATTCAACAAAATTCAACATCCATTCATGATAAAAACTCTCAACAAAATGGGTATAGAGGGCAAGTACCTCAACATAATAAAGGCCACATATGACGTACACACAGCCAACGTTACACTTAACAGCAAGACGCTGAAGGCTTTTCCTTTAACATCAGTAACAAGACAAGGATGTCCACTCTCCCTACTTTTATTCAACATAGTTCTGGAGGTCCTAGCCATGGCAATCAGACAACACAAAGAAATAAAAGGCATCCAAGTTAGTAAGAAAGAAGTCAAACTGTCCCTGTTTGCAGATCACATGATATTGTACATAAGAAACCCTAAAGAATCCACTCCAAAACTACTAGATCTAATACCAGAATTCAGCAAAGTTGAGGGATACAAATTAATACACAGAAATCTGTTGCATTCCTTTGCACTAACAATGAACTAGCAGAAAGAGAAATCAGGAAAACAATTCCATTCACAATTGCATCAAAAATAATAAAATACCTAGGAATAACCCTAACCAAGTAAGTTAAAGACCTATATTTTGAAAACTACAAGACACTCATGAGAGAAATTAAAGAAGATAACAATAAATAGAAACACAGCCTGTGCTCATGTATAGGAAGAATATTGTCAAAATGGCCATTCTGCCTAAAGCAATCTACAGATTCAATGCAATCCCTGTCAAAATACCAACAGCATTGTTCAATGAACTAGAGCAAATAGTTCTAAAACTCATATGGAACTGCAAAAAACCCCGAATAGCCAAAGCTATCCTGAGAAGGAAAAGTAAAGCTGGGGGTATTGTGCTCCCTGACTTCAAGCTCTACTACAAAGCCATGGTAATCAAGACAATTTGGTACTGGCACAAGATCAGACCCATAGACCAGTGAAACAGACTAAAAAGCTCAGGTATAAACCCAAGCATATATGGTCAATTAATATATGATAAAGGAGCCATGGACATACAATGAGGAAATGACAGCCACTTCAACACATGATGTTGGCAAAACTGGACAGCTGCATGCAAGAGAATGAAACAAGTTTATTGTATTATCCAATATACAAAAGTAAACTCAAAATGGATCAAAGACTTGAATATAAGTCATGAAACCATAAAACTCTTAGAAGAAAATATTGGCAAAAATATCTTGAATATAAACATGAGCAACTTTTTCCTGAAGTTATCTTCTCAGGCAAGGGAAACAAAATAAAAAATGAACAAGTGGGACTGCATCATGCTAAAAACGTTCTGTATAGCAAAGGACACTATCAGCAGAACAAAAAGGCATCCTACAGTATGGGAGAATATATTTGTAAATGACATATATGACAAGGGGTTAGCATCCAAAATATATAAAGGACTCATATGCCTCAACACCCAAAAAGCAAATAAGCCTGTTCAAAAATGGGCAGATTATATGAACAGACACTTCTGAAAAGAAGCAATTCAGATGGCCAACAGACACATGAAAAGATGCTCCACATTGCTAATTATCAGGGAAATGCAAATTAAAACCACAATGATATATCACCTCACACCATTACAATGGCCAACATTGAAAAGACTAGGAACAACAAATGCTGGCAAGGATGTGGAGAAAGGGGAACCTTCCGTACATTGCTGGTGGGAATGTAAACTAGTTCATAAATTATGAAAAGCAATATGGAGGTTCCTTAAGAAACCAAAAATAGATATACCACTTGACTCAGGAGTTCCACTCCTAGGAATTTACCCAAAGAAAACAAGTTCTCAGATTCAGAAGGCCATACACCCACCTGTGTTTACTGCAGCACTATTTACAATAGCCAAGATATGGAAGCAACCTATGTGTCCATCAGTAGATAAATGGACAAAGAACAGGTTGTACATATACACAATAGAATACTATTCAGCCATAAGAAAGCAACAAATCCTACCATTTGCAAGAACATGGATGGAGCTAGAAGGTATTATGCTCAGTGAAATAAGTCAGGTGGAGAAAGACAAATTCCAAATGATTTCCCTCATTTGTTGAGTATAACAAATGAAGCAAAACTGAAGGAACAAAATAGCAGCAGACTCACAGACTCTAATGGAGTAGCGGTTACCAAAGGGGAGGGGTGAGGAAGGTCATATGGGGAGGGAGGAAGAAGGACATTGAGGGGTATCACGATTAGTTCACATGGTATTTGGGAGGTCACAGGGAAGACAGTGTAGCTCAGAGAAGACAAGTAGTGACTCTGTGGCATCTTACTACAGTGATGGACAGTGACTGCAACAGGGTTTGGGGGACTTGATAATATGTTTGAATGTAGTAACCACAAGGTTTTTCATGTGAAACATTCATAAGAGTGTATATCAATGATACCTTAATTTAAAAAAAGAAAATGAAATGATCCACACACATGAAATATTTAAGATAATTAATGGGAGTCACGAAGATGATTTGTTCAATTAATACTAATGATGAGATTGATGATGTTATATGCATCATATTTAATCTAACAGGTCTGATAGTTTCTAAAGTTTGTGTATAATGATATTTTAACAAAATATGAATCCTATTTTACCAATGGATTGTTTATAGTAGTAAAGATGAATTTCTCATTGACTTCATCTCTGCTATCATACTAGCTGCATTTTGCTATTTGTTTCCAAAGATCACCATCAGAATTGCAATGGAATATTAATAGTTTATATTTAAAGTAAACAGTAATTTTAAATGAAATATTTTTATGATAAATATATGTGATCCTTTTCTGTACTTTATGGTTTATTAGTTTCAGATGCAAAATTCCTTATGAGGGTATGCACTTTACAACTTACCCAGTTTAAAATATAGTGATACCATGATTTATTTTGAGATACCTGTGGGAGGATGAATTGCAGTGGGTCACTAGGAATAATGGCTTGGGATGGAGGAAGGGCAGAAGGTAACAGCTGGCATTGACCCTCCTCTCTGACAGTTTTCTCTTTCCAGGAATCTATTGCTGAAGGGGTATTTGTAGTCTTAGTCCTAGGACCATGCTGGAGTGTTCACTTCCTCACATTGTTGAGGACCATACCAATCCATAGTGCATTGGACAGAATCACTCATGAAGGGTGTAATGGTTACTTTCTTATACAATACTGGGTGAGAAAACTGAACAGGGACATAAACTGTAATTTTATGTAAACATAAATTCATACCTATTTATCCCAGTTTTACTGATGATAGACGCTAAGCAAAGGCCAGAGGGGGAAGGTGGACATTCTAACCAAAGCATGCTACTGGAAAACTCTGGACCTTCCAATGGGTCTACCTTGGTCCCTGGTCTGTGACTCTGGATGGAGACACACCATCTTCTGTTTTTCCTCTTTTAGGTCCAATTTGTGCCCTGACACCCTCCCTTTCCTAACTGCTACCACCAGCTCCCCTTTGAAATTCCTTCTCCTTTATTTATTCCTGTATTCTTTTTCTTAATAAACTTCTCTTGGGCATCATCAATATTCCACATCCAAAGATCTCCAGGAACACACCGCTAAGTAGAACAAAGTTGTGCCAGTAGTCTTACTGGATGACAGGTAGTATACCATGGGGAGATATTAAAAGGTGTGCCAGTTACTGGGTTTGGGCTTATGTTAGGTAATTTGGGGGAAGGTTCAAGGAAGTAAAGTTTTCTTTTGGATTGGGTGCTGTCAGAAAGCAGAGGCAAGTCTATGATAGGAGATCAATAATTTTCAACTAGAAAGCAGGTGCAAGGGGACAAGAAGTAGCCATGTTGACTGATAAAAGGGGATGGCAGTTATTTTTGTGGCTTGGGCAATGTTCTCATTGCTTTGGTGCTCAGAGTTACCTTGTTTTTGTCTTGTTCCCTTGTGGTCACAGATCTAGGTTGTTATATGGAGTTCCATGAACTTGTTACATTCAAGTGGAATACACATGACTCAGCTACTAGATCCAGAGCAGTTTGTTGCCAGCAATCTAGGACTGCTCTTTTCTCAGCAACAATCATTGGCCAGGCACCATGGTGGGCAGTGGGAATACAGTAGTGAGAAGAGGGGTATGGTATCTTTCCTCAGGGAGCATATAACATTGCAGACCAAACAAGCACAGAATTCAACACACCAGTGGTAAATGGTCCCCCATACTAAATTCAAATGCCATGGGCCATGGAAAAGATAAAATGATGGGGTTTAGAGTTTTCTGAAAAAAAAAAGAATATTTATTTGTTCATATCTTGTGGTTATCACAAGCAGATCATGCTCTTATGACAGCAGGGAGAGTGGAAACCATTTCCCCCATGCAGTTGCCATCCTGAGCCATTGCCAGTGGTGGGGGTCAGAGTGGAAGGCAGGGGTCTGGGGTGGGATCATGTGGGAGAGAGAAGGAAGCAAATTGTAAAAAGGTAACACAAATCACATTTGGGAAAGTTTTGAAGGATCAAAACATCCTTGTCAATGACTGTCACTGAACAGTTTTCCCTGTCCTTCATGAAGCATCCATGTATGTCTGTCAGGGTTTGCCCCATCTATGGCTGTTTATCTTGAAAGGTTTCACACAAGTCATGGAGATGGAGCTCTTTAATTTCACGTCCACTTTATGAGTTTCTCCAGTCTCTCATCCATCCTTTTCCTCATGAGATCAGGTACTCTGCAGGCTCCACACACAGAGCAGCCATCCTGTGATGGCAAAGAATAGACATAAGATCCTGGCCTGGTCATTTCCCCCAGAGCATAATGGCAACTCCTCAAGTGTCACCAATCTCAGGTGACCCATCCCAAAGGGCCTTGGCTTCCTGTTGCCCTGATACATCAAGGAAATAGTGACTGGTTTGGCTGGATGAGTCCTGGGAGAATTTTATGTCTTCATCATTACAGTTGGTGTTACAGGAATGAGCAGTGCAGGATCTCAGGTTCAACTTCTTGGAGTGCATTTTGGACATTCCATATCAGCAGTCAAGGATGATTCAGCAAACACAAAATCCTTCTCCCTTTGCTCACAGTTCCTTCTCAGTTCTTTCTCCTCCCGTCCTCATAACAATTGTATTCTATGGCAAGAAGCTGAATCATTCTTAAGGAAAATGGGAAGAAGTAGCCACCAAGTGCCACATACATTCAATGTCAATCATGGGGATACATATCCCTAAGACTTTTACGTAGATGGCAATTTTCCCCTGACAGCTCAAGCTACCATAGCCCCCAGAACTAAGGCTCAGCAAGAAGAGCCTTCAGGTGTCTACTGGGCAGGATATTTGAGTAGGCACTTTGGGGGACACATGGGAAGGGCTTGATACTACTCCTAGTTTTGTTTCCAGGACATCTTGAGGGAAGTTTAGTGACCCCAGAAGTAAAAAGGAAGTAGTTTCATATCATTGCATCAACTTAAAAAATTACTTTCCCTATTTATTTAAGAGCTTGTGGCTCTGAACCCATACCTTAGGGAGAATTCCTGAAAAAGAGAAGTAGGGAAATAGAATGTAGCTTGAGCTGAATGAGTCTGATTCCAGTGAAGACTGAATATTGAATCTCTTTTCCTATTTTGATTTGCAGGCAAAATAAATGGGTGGTGGGACTGGGAGCAGGTGAGAATGGCAAGTCTTATCTAGGGGACAGTTTCTTATGCTCTCCAGTCCTGCCCCTGTGCATTTCTTTGGCAAGAGTCAGGAGTTTTGAGGAAAAAAGGAATCCAAGAACTCCAAGACTATTCAAATATCTGTACCTCAATCTTCCCATAGTTCTGGCATTCTTGATTTTTATTCATTTACTTATAAAAATCATTCATTCTTTTATGCCACTTATATTGAGATAGCACACACTGTGCTAATCAAAGGAGATGAAAGAATGAGAAAGATGCCATCCCCATCCTTAGGCTCATAGTATAGTGGGGCTCAGAGGCAAGTACTGGAATAAGCATTAGCCAACTGAGGCTGTTGTAATACTCATCTGTGGGGAATCTGCAGGCTTGAGGTCAGAGTTTTTGGGTGTTAGTTACCTGTTTGCAATGACTGTGAGCAAATGACATGTCCAGATGTCCTCATCTGTTATCACTCGTGATGGTTGATGGTGAGTGGAAATGTGGAGCCTGTAATCTCTGCAGGCACAGAAAACTCAGGCAAGGCAACTAAAAGGAGCTTATGGAACCCAAGAGGCATCCATAAGTCCACCATGAGGATGAGAAAATGCTGGTGTGAAGGGGAGAAAGGAGCTGAGGAAGCACTGGAGGTGTCTAAGACCTTGGGAGCAGAATAATGAGCTTATTAAGAACATCTACTTTGGAGACAGAAAATGTCAGATTGAATCCCTCCCTTCTTTTAGTAGCTGAGTTAAGGTAGAGGTGTCTGAAGGGGGGAAAAGGCTGTTCATACAGAAGCACAATGAACCAGAACTATCACAAGCAAATCTTGAGATGGGATAAGAAATCCACAAAGACTGTGGTGACATGCATTGCAAATAAACAAATATAAGGATCATTGTGTCAGTATCTTAGTGACTGTAGTACTTATCGTCAGAAAGCTAGATGTAGTAATTTAGAGAAGAGGGTGATTCAAAATTGGCTGGGATGGCTAAGAGAGATTAGACCAGAGATGAATGCAAATAGATGATGGGTGTGATGATAATGAGGCTGATAATGGTAATAATTGTAAACACCTGATGTAAAGTGAACCAAGGCTGTGGAAAGTGCACTACATCAGCTTGCAATATTTTCTCATTGCATTTATTATAACAATAAATATGTATATCCTCTGATTCACGATACGTTAAAAATCCCTAAGATGGGACAAATCATTTGCATTTCAAATGTATCTTAAAATGATATATATTTTTTGTTATACATTATTGTATAAAACGTATCTGATTATACTGATTAGGAAGGGCTTTAGACGTTGCCTCCTTTTTCATATGTTATCATATATTGTAACCAAGTAGAAGACCAAAGTCCTTTCAAGATACTTGTATGGATGTTTTTTTTTTTTTTTTTTTACTGAGTCTTGGGATTGAGGAAGGAAGACTGGAAAGGGACAAGGTCAACTTTTAGACCAACATTTCACCGTTGGTACCAGTAATCTATCCTTTTGCCTTACCTTTGGTGTAGAAGCAAGCATATATTAGATGTCTTTTTTGTCATCACCAAACCAACAGTATTCAAGTCTCAAAATTTTGCTCACAATGAGTGTCTTCACTGGCTTTAAGCAACCTTTTCTAGTATCAATTTAAAGCATAAGGATGAGAAGCCAGTTGAATATAGAATCACTGCCATGAAGTCTAAATCTGCTGCCTTGCAAGGAAATGAGAAGACATCTCCAACAGATCCACTGGAATGTAAGCTCCCCCAGAGCAGGGATTTTTGTCTGTCCTGTTCTTCACTGATTCAAGTTCCTAGACCTGTGCCTCATAAATACTTGTTGAATGAATGAATGATTTAACAAATGAGTTTGAACTTGACTTGGAAAGTCCCCAGATGCATACTGATGAATTTGTCTCTCTATAGCTAATGAGAACTCCCTTGTCAGGAGCAACTTTTAGCAGTGGAATCATAACTGACATACTGCTGGTTCCCCAAACTGTCCTGGTGTCTCAAATCCAAGTTTTATTGCTTGATTCTAGCCTCATTTCTCCACTCTTCTGAGTAGATTCAGCAGCAGCAGTAGTTCTGCTGGCACTGAATAGGCACTGCTGAGTCTCTCAGCATGGTTCTGGAGACCCTGATAGATGGCATGCACAGTTGTCATTGTCATGGCTCCAGTGATGACGTTGGTGGAAGAGACAGAGCCACCATGGTTCAGGTAGCAGCTACCAGAACTGGAACCATAGTAGACCCCAGAGCTGAGGGCACAGCAGGAGGAGACTGGCAAGGGTCAGGACACTGATATGGGTACATTGGGGGCTTCTGAAGGCTAGCATTGCTGCTGGTTTTGTTAGAAGGGCCTCTCAGCAGGAGTCCATGACCCTAGAGAGAGTAAAATAATAAGCATAGTGTGGCAGAAGCTTATGGCCAATATCTCCTCTTTGATGGGTTTCATAGACGCTGTGCTCTACTTCTGAACAGAGATGTGGAAAGCAAGTGAAAATGTGTTGAGAATTAATTTAGCCTGGAATTGTGATTTTTCCTCTCTGGTCTCCTGGTAGAAAAGAAAACTGACTATTTGCTAGTTGGTATTGCACCATGTCTTGTCTCCATGTAACCATGGATGAGTAAAAACACTTTTGGGTAAAGCTTCCTGAGGATGTCTAGCAGGATGAGTGTATCTCTCAGAAGATATTTAGGAAGAGGATGAGGGTATACTGAGGATCTGATAGGAAAAAACTTACAGGGACAGCAGTCTAGTCCAGGTGGCTCCCTTCTGCTGCTCTTCTTAGCAAAGACAACAGAAACTCCCTTAACTTCCCCCTCCCCTTCACTCCATGCTCTGCCAGGCACTTACCCCCTAAATTCCCTCCCCCTTGCCTGCTCGTTTGCTGTACACATAGGAGTGTTACAGATAAGGAAGCAGAAAGATATAGATTGCTCCCCTTGCCTTTGTTCAAGGTTCAGACCTTGGAAGATTACTCCCTTCTGAACCCACCAGTGTAAAATAAACCCTCAACACTCCAAGGCTTCCAAATGCCGCTTTGTTCTTCCATCAGTGATCCGGTCCAGGTTTTTCCAGTATTTTCCATAACATTTGATTCCCTGAGCAGGAAACCCAACAACATTGACCCTTTACTGCCAGCGGTTTGGGGCAACAGCAGGGCGGTGAAGGAACAGGAGATCACAACGGAGAAGGCGCGCCCTGCCTGTCCTTTCTGCATTCTCCCACGCGGTCGCCCTGGACCAGCCCTGCACCGCTGTTGCCACCGGACTCAAGGAGGCTTGGCAGGTGAGGACCTGGTTCCAATGTCGAATCTGGTAAGGCCCTGGGGCACCTGACCCAGCCAGTCCCACCCATTGGGGTGGAAGGGGAGCCTGATCACCTCTGGAGACTTCTTACAGTTCTCACAGGTAGATGTTCCCGGGTGGCGGGGGGAATGTTTAAACTCTGTTTTGAGTATGTGAGTGAGTGTGTAGGGTGGCTGCCATTCAGTCTGCACTGAATCTGTGATTCCATGTTCTTTGCTAAAGAATCTGTGTGGGCCCTCCACTGCATTCGCGGTCAGCTGTCATGACATAAAGGTGACTCAGCTTTGGCTGACCTGGCCTGGGACTTGTATGGGTGCACCTTAGTCAAGGCTGGCCAAATTCTCCATGAATAGAGTGAACGGCATCTGACTCGTCTCCTCTCTAGAGGAGGCACCCCTCCCTTGTCTGTTGTCATGCCACCATTACACAGACACGTCATGGGGTCAGGTCACAGCAAACCCACAGTTCTCAACACTATGATCAAAAATTTCAGGAATGAATTTTCAGAAAACTACAGAGTAAAATTAACTCCTGTCAGGCTGAAAACCCTGTATGAATCCATATAGCCCACCTTTAGTGTATGGTGTGAGTCTGTATAGCCCACCTTTAGGAAAGGGTGGCCTCCTGAAGGAACCTTAGATGTCCCAACAATCCACTGAGTCTGGCGGGTCATCCCTAGAGATCCAGGTCATCCAAATCAGTTTCCACACCTTAACTTGTGGTTAGGAGTTGCCCAGACCCTTCCTCCTTGGGTGTGATTCCCTTGCAATAGGCAGGGACAGAGTAGGGTCTTAGTCGCCTCAACAAAGGAGCCCACAAAGAATCAACAGAAGCCTGAGCCTCTGCAAATTTTTGCTGGTGATCCATATGAAGAGCTAATACTGCTCCCACCTTATGCACCCCCAAGACCATCAGCACCCAGCCCCCGGTCCCAGACACCCTGCTGCTGTCAGCCTCCCCACCAACTCCAGAACCAGTGGACCCACTCTCCCCCTGACCAGCAGCCAAACTGTGCACTCAGCAGGGAGCAGGCACCCTTCAGATGCTGATGCAAGAGATGTGGGAGCACAAACGTTGTAATGAAGATGGGACCATCCAGCCTGGCTGGTCCATGCTTTACTATCAACCCTTCTCCGTGACTAACCTCCTCAATTAAAAACACGATACCCTGTCAGAAAGGCCACAAGCCCTGGCTGATCTCATGAAATCCCTCTTCCTAACCCATCGGCCAACCCAAAAAGACTGCCAACAGCTTCTCTATACCCTGTTCACAACGGAAGAGAGGAAGCAGCCAGGATCCTTGATTAGGGTGCATGGACTGCAATCACTGTCCTCAAGGAGCACCCAGAGTGGGACTTCACCACGTGTGAGTAACAGCACCAGATCCACTAATATCAGGATGCCCTCCTCCAGGGGATCAAAGCCAGGTCCTAAAAGCCTATGAACATGACCAAAGTATCTTCAGTCACTCAACGGCCAGGAGAGTACCCTGGGGACTATTATGAAAGACTGTGTGGAGCTCATTGCCACTACACCCCCTTCAATCCTGAGTCACCAGGGAGCCAACAAATGGTCAACACCTCAGTCATAGCTCAAGCCACCCCAGACATCAGACCAAAGCTCCAAAAACTGGAAGGCTTTGCTGGGATAAATATCACTCAACTGATTAAAATTACCATCAAAGTATATCTAAACAGAGAAGTTTAGGCTGACAGAGAGGCTGAAAGAAAAATGAAGAAAAAGGCCAGCTTCCTGAAAGCTGACCTAGAAAACAGAGGGATGACCAAAAGGCAGAGAAAAGCCAGCCACCAAGAGGGGGGAGGCCTAGGATTCCCCTAGCCAGGGACCAGTGGGCTTATTGTGCAGAGAAGGTGGCAGTAGCCATGCTACTCAAGCTGTGTAGCAAAGCTCAGGCTGGAGAAAGACCCCCACAAAGCAGGGGCCTTCTCAGCTAACTCTCCCTATTACCCACCTTGATTTTGTTATTCTCCATTATACTATTGGCTTTGCCTTTGCTTGCATTGTTGCCAAGGGCAAAGCTAACCTTTGCTAAGCAGCATGGAAAGGAGGAGAACATACATTTCCCAGAAGCTTTTCAGGAGTGTTCCTGAAGAATAGAACACGCAGAAGCCAGATGGCGATCTTGGCATGGAATACCAAAACCTGTAGGGAGCTAGTCAATCACTGACTACCCCATCTCCACCTAAGTGGGAATGCCACCCTTGTTTGCAATGCTAGTGAAATTAGTGATGAAGAATTTTATAGGAAAATTAGAGAAATAGAGTTATGGGGGAATACTGAATGGAATAACCCTGACACTTAATCCATCTTCTCATGTTTTCTTCCATCTGCTACTTCTATAGCTTTTCTTCTTCCTTTCTAATTACAGCCCTTTACTAGAATTCGTGCCTCATATATGAAATTACCAAGTACCATAATTCTTCCAAGTGGTAAAGATACCTCAAGACAAGTGCTGGGCATAGAAGCCACAGAGCGTAAATCTGTAAAGAAGTGAAAAGCTAACCTTTCAAAGAATATTGCTTCTCTCTCACTTACCAGCTTTACATCTTCCTGTATGGCACTGGAAGATGGCTGGTTAGCCAGAGACAGGTAAAATTCTTCAAGGGAGGAACAACCTAAGACAGGCACAGTCACAGGGGGGCCATCATGTGAGAAAATTGGGGCCAACAGAGGTGAGGCTTAAAACCTCACCCCCCCAGTTTTGAGAGAAATTGTCTACACCCGTGGATGTTTTGTTGCCCTTGTCTAACTTGGATTAATACCTAGTCTAAGGCACAGACCTAATCATCTACACTTGCCTTCTTACAGCACTAAATCATGCTTTCCTTCTTTATCTTGCATCTACCTACAATAAAATAAATATTATGAGGGGATAAAATGTACCCATTGCATTAACAATATAGATGATACCTGCCTAGTTAACTGTGGCAGTAGGTGACCTGTATTTCACCCTGAGCTGATAGACTCCATAGTCACTGCTACATGCTGCATGCTTCTGTGGTCACATGCATTACTTAGAAATAAGAAACATGAAAAAGTACATGTTGCTAAGAAAAGTTTAGGTCAAGGAACAGAAAAAGATCACCTGTCTAACATTTGACTAACCATGTATAGATTAGAAAGAAACAGAAAGAAAAAAGCTTGCCTATGCTTGTTAATCAAAAGAACAAACAAAAAATAATCATATCCTTGTGCAAAATAGTATAAAAGCTCTCATCAGTACTTTGTCGAGAGACCACCTCCATCTGACTCTGTGTCCTGTCTCTCCATGCACCAACTTCGTCTCATCCTTTCAGGCAACAATCCCACCATGGGAGCTGTACTCCGGCAAGAAGGGGCATTGGAAGAACAAATGCCCCAACTGAGGCAAAGCCCCGAAGCCAGTCGCTGCCAGGAGGAGCCTCATGGAGAAAGGCTCACTAGCCTGGTAGGAACAGACTCAGACTGACAAGGACCGGGCTCTCTCACACTCAGCCCCCATGAGCCCACAGTCAAAATGAAAGTTATGGGGCAACACACGACTTTTATGGTTGATATAGGGGCAGAACACTCTGTGATCACCCTCCCTGTAACTTCCTTCAGTAAAGACTGCAGCTATTCTTGGGGCCACTGGGACATAAGCAGTCCAGCAACACTTTTGCCAAACCAGCCAATGTGAACTTGGAAGCCACAAATCCTGACATAAGTTTCTCCACCTGCCCGAGTGCTCCATTCCCCTCTTCAGCCAAGATATACTCTCAAAGCTCGGAGCCCAAATAACATTTGAACCAACTGGACATACCAGCCTGTACCTAAACTTAGGCCAAGAAGAACCAACTGGCAATAACCACACCCAGGGAAGAGGAGTGGAGGCTGTTCTGTGCCCAGACCCTCTCAGGTATCCCACCTGAATTCAGAGCTGCTTTCCCCTCAGTATGGGCTGAAGACAACCCACCTGGACTTGCTCATAATCAAGCCCCTGTCATTGTAGAATTGACTCCGGGGGCCCAGCCACAAAGACAGCGGCAGTATCCCCTCTCAAAAGAGGCGAGAGGAGGCATCCAGGAACATCTGATCAGACTCAGAGAGGCAGGCATTCTAACCGAGTGTCAGTCACCCTGGAACACCCCACTTCTACCAGTCAAAAAGCCAGGGGGAGGGTACTGGCCTGTTCAAGACCTGCAAGTCATTAACAAAGTGACTGTTTCTTTACACACTGTGGTCCCAAATCTGTACACCCTCTCAGCCAGATCCTGGGGTCTGCCAAATGGTTCACTTGACTAGACTTAAAAGATGCCTTTTTCTGCCTCAGTCTGGCCCTCCAAAGCCAGCTCTTGTTTGCCTCCGAATGGACTAAACCGGATATGGTGACAGGTGCAGTTAACATGGATGCAGCTTCCGCAAGGGTTCAAGAACTCATCCATTCTCTTTGGAGAGGCATTGGCCACAGACCTTGCCAGGTTTCCAAGGGAAGCCACATGCTGCAGCCTCCTGCAGTACTTAGATAACCTGGAAAATTGTGCAAAAGGCACAAAGTCCCTTCTGCAACTCCTGTCAGAGTCAGGATACCAAGCCTCATAAAAAAGGGCACAAGTCTGCCAGCAACAAGTCTGGTACTTAGGCTTCCTCCTCACCCAGGGAAAAAGGGCAGTAGGGCTGGAGAAGGGAAAGGTAATTATCTCCTTAGCCCAGCTCCAGATGAAGGAAGGCATATGAAAATTTCTGGGGGTCACCGGATTTTGTGAAATCTGGATTCCTGGATTCTCGGCAATGGCAAAGTCCCTCTACAGCCTCCTGGGTGGGACCATACTGAGAACCCCCTGCCTAGAAGAGGCAAGAGCCACCTTCCTGGAAATAAAGGCTGCTTCAGAACAGGCACCAGTCCTAGTCCTTCCAGATACCAAAAAGCCCTTCAGTCTCTTCATACATAAAAAAAAGTAGTCCTCAATGTTCTCACATAAACTGTTAGGCCCTGGCAGTGGCCGGTTGCAACCTGTCAGATAAAAAAAACTAAATCCAATCGAGGCAGGATGGCCACCCTGCCTCAGGACACTGGCAGCCACACTTCTATTCATTTAAAAAGCAGATAAATTTGAGAGGTGGAGCCAAGATGGCAGCATGAGTAGAGCAGCAGAAATCTCCCAAAACCACATATATCTATGAAAATATAACAACTCTTTCTAGAATAAAGACCAGAGGACACAGGACAACATCCAGACCACATCCACACCTGCGAGAACCCAGTGCCTCACTAAGGGGATAAGATACAAGCTCCGACCCGGCGGGACCCGAGCGCCCCTCCCCCCAGCTCCCGGCGGGAGAAGAGTAGGCAGAGCGGGAGGGAGAGGGAGCCTACGACTGCTGAACACCCAGCCCCAGCCATCCGGACCAGAGTGCAGACACAGTGTGTGTTCGGGGCCCTGGATACTAGGGAAACAGGACAGCAAGAACGGTGAGCGGGTAATGGAGGCCTGGTGCCGGAGGACATAAGAAAAGTGAGTGGCCATTTTTTATTTTTATTTTTGTTGTTGTTGTTTTGTTGAGGTGAGTGCTTTTTGGAAGTTTTAAACGGACAGGGAACCCAATACTAGGGAAACAGGGCAGCAAGACCGGCGAGCGGGTATCAGAGGCTGGTGCCGGAGAACAAAAGAAAAGAGAGCGGCCAATTTTTGTTGTTGTTGTTGTTGTTGTTTTGTTTTGGCGAATGCTTTTTGGAAGTCTTAAAGGGATAGGGACCCCAATACTAGAGAAATAGGGCAGCAAGACTGGAGAGCAGATACCTGAGGCTGGTGCCGGAGAATGAAGAAAAACGAGCAGCCAATATTTATTTATTTATTTATTTATTTATTTTTTTGTGGTTGTTTTGTTTTGGCGGGTGCTTTTTGGAAGTCTTAAAGGGGCAGGGTGTGACACAATCCAGAGGTAGGGAATCCGGGGATCTCTGGGCACCCTAATCCCCTGGGCTGCAGGGAGCACAGAGGCACCTTACAGAGATAAATAGCCTCCTGTCTGCTCCCCCTCCAACGAGACTCAACCACTTTGGAGCGTCAGCCCGTGCTAGGCCACGCCCACAGCAACAGCAGAGACAAACTCCATAGCAGCCAGGCAGAAAGCAGAAGCCCTGTCTGCGCCAGCTACCCAGCACAAGCCACTAGAGGTCGCTGTTCTCCCAGGAGAGGAGGACCACAAACCAACAAGAAGGGAAGTTCTTCCAGCCGTCACTTGTCCCAGCTCTGCAAACTATTCCTCTCACCATGAAAAGAAAAAATTACAGGCAAACCAAGAAAACAGAGACTCCAGAGAAGGAGACAGACCTAACCAGTCTTCCTGACAAAGAATTCAAAATAAAAATCATAAACATGCTGACAGAGGTGCAGAGAAATACGCAAGAGATATGGGATGAATTCCGGAGGAAGACCACAGATGCCAGAAAAGAGATTACAGAAATGAAACAAACTCTGGAAGGGTTTATAAGCAGAATGGATAAGATGCAAGAGGCCATTGATGGAATTGAAACCAGAGAATAGGAACGCATAGAAGCTGACATAGAGAGAGATAAAAGGATCACCAGGAATGAAACAATATTAAGAGAACTGTGTGACCAATCCAAAAGGAATAATATCCATATTAAAGGGGTACCAGAAGAAGAAGAGAGAGGAAAAGGGATGGAAAATATCTTGGAAGAAATAATTGCTGAAAACTTCCCCAAACTGGGGGAGGAAATAATCGAACAGACCACAGAAATACACAGAACCCCCAACAGAAAGGATCCAAGGAGGACAACACCAAGACACATAATAATTAAAATGGCAAAGATCAAGGACAAGGAAAGAGTGTTAAAGGCAGATAGAGAGTAAAAGGTCACCTATAAAGGAAAACCCATCAGGCTAACACCAGACTTCTCGACAGAAACCCTACAGGCCAGAAGAGAATGGCATGATATATTTAATGCAATGAAACAGAAGGGCCTTGAACCAAGGATACTGTATCCAGCACGACTATCATTTAAATATGATGGCGGGATCAAACAATTCCCAGACAAGCAAAAGCTGAGGGAATTTGCTTCAGACAAACCACCTCTACAGGACATTATACAAGGACTGCTCTAGATGGGAGCACTCCTAGAAAGAGCACAGAACAAAACACCAAACATATGAAGAACGGAGGAGGAGGAACAAGAAGGAAGAGAAGAAAAGAATCTCCAGACAGTGTATATAACAGCTCAATATGTGTGCTAAGTTAGGCAGTAAGATACTAAAGAGGCTAACCATGAGCCTTTGGTAACCACGAATTTAAAGCCTGCAATGGCAATCAGTACATATCTTTCAATAGTCACCCTAAATGTTAATGGACTGAATGCACCAATCAAAAGACACAGGGTAATACAATGGATAAAAAAGCAAGACCCATGTATATGCTGCTTACAAGAAACTCACCTCAAACCCAAAGACATGTACAGACTAAAAGTCAAGGGATGGAAAAACATATTTCAGGCAAACAACAGTGAGAAGAAAGCAGGGGTTGCAGTACTAATATCAGACAAAATAGACTTCAAAACAAAGAAAGTAACAAGAGATAAAGAAGTACACTACATAATGATAAAGGGCTTAGTCCAACAAGAAGATATAACCATTCAAAATATATATGCACCCAACACAGGAGAACCAGCATATGTGAAACAAATACTAACAGAACTAAAGGGGGAAATAGACTGCAATGCATTCATTCTAGGAGACTTCAACACACCACTCACCCCAAAGGATAGATCCACTGGGCAGAAAATAAGTAAGGACACAGAAGCACTGAACAACACAGTAGAGCAGATGGACCTAATAGACATCTATAGAACTCTACATCCAAAAGCAACAGGATATACATTCTTCTCAAGTGCACATGGAGCATTCTCCAGAATAGATCACATACTAGCTCACAAAAAGCCTCAGCAAAATCCAAAATATTGAAATTCTACCAACCAACTTTTCAGACCACAAAGGTATAAAACTAGAAATAAATTCTACAAAGAAAAGAAAAAGGCTCACAAACACATGGAGGCTTAACAACATGCTCCTAAATAATCAATGGATCAACGAACAAATTAAAATAGAAAGCAGGGAATATATAGAAACAAAGGACAACAATAACACAAAGCCCCAACTTCTGCGGGACGCAGCGAAAGCAGTCTTAAGAGGAAAGTATATAGCGATCCAGCCACACTTGAAGAAGCAAGAACAATCCCAAATGAGTAGTCTAACATCATAATTATCGAAATTGGAAAAAGAAAAACAAATGAGGCCTAAAGTCAGTAGAAGGAGGAACATAATTAAGATCAGAGAAGAAATAAACAAAATTGAAAAGAATAAAACAATAGCAAAAATCAATGAAACCAAGAGCTGGTTCTTTGAGAAAATAAACAAAATAGATAAGCCTCTAGCCAAACTTGTTAAGAGAAAAAGAGAATCAACACAAATCAACAGAATCACAAATGAGAATGGAAAAATCACAACAGACTCAACAGAAATACAAAGAATTATTAAAGACTACTATGAAAACCTATATGCCAACAAGCTGGAAAACCTAGAAAAAAATGGATAACTTCCTAGAAAAATACAACCTTCCAAGACTGACCAAGGAAGAAACACAAAAGTTAAACCAATTACGAGCAAAGAAATTGAAACGGTAATTAAAAAACTACCCAAGAACAAAACAGACGGGCCGGATGGATTTACCTTGGAATTTTATCAGACACACAGAGAAGACATAATACCCATTCTCCTTAAAGTTTTCCAAAAAATAGAAGAGGAGGGAATACTCCCAAACTCATTCTATGAAGCAAACATCACCCTAATTAAAAAAACCAGGCAAAGACCACACCAAAAAAGAAAATTACAGACCAATATCCCTGACGAATGTAGATGCAAAAATACTTAATAAAATATTAGCAAACTGAATACAAAAGTATATCAAAAGGATCATTCACCATGACCAAGTGGGATTCATCCAGGGATGCAAGGATGGTACAAAATTAGAAAATCCATCAACACCACCCACCACATCAACAAAAAGAAAGACAAAAACCACATGATCATCTCTATAGATGCTGAAAAAGCATTTGACAAAATTCAACATCGATTCATGATAAAAACTCTCAGTAAAATGGGAATAGAGGGCAATTACCTCAACATAATAAAGGCCATATATCATAAACTCACAGCCAACATTATACTGAACAGCGAGAAGCTGAAAGCTTTTCCACTGAGATCGGGAACTAGGCAGGGATGCCCACTCTCCCCACTGCTATTTAACATAGTACTGGAGGTCCTAGGAATAGCAATCAGAGAGAACAAAGAAATACAAGGAATCCAGATTGGTAAATAAGAAGTTAAACTGTCACTATTTGCAGATGACATGATATTGTACATAGAAAACCCTAAAGACTCCACCCCAAAACTACTAGAACTGATATCGGAATACAGCAAGGTTGCAGGATACAAAATTAACACACAGAAATCTGTAGCTTTCCTATACACTAACAATGAACCAATAGAAAGAGAAGTCAGGAAAACAATTCCTTTCACAATTGCATCAAAAAGAATAAAATATCTAGGAATAAATCTAACCAAAGAAGTGAATGACCTATACTCTGAAAACTACAAGTCACTCTTAAGAGAAATTAAAGGGGACACTAACAAATGGAAACTCATACCATGCTCATGGCTAGGAAGAATTAATATCGTCAAAATGGCCATCCTGCCCAAAGCAATATGCAGATTTGATGCAATCCCTATCAAATTACCAGCAACATTCTTCAATGAAGTGGAACAAATAATTCAAAAATTCATATGGAAACACCATAGACCCCGAATAGCTAAAGCAATCCTGAGAAAGAAGAACAAAGTAGGGGTATCTCACTCCCCAATTTCAAGCTCTACTATAAAACCATAGTAATCAAGACAGTTTGTTACTTGCACAAGAACAGAGCCACAGACCAGTGGAGCAGACTAGAGACTCCAGACATTAACCCAAACATATATGGTCAATTAATATTTGATAAAGGAGCCATGGACATACAATGGTGAAATGACAGTCTCTTCAACAGATGGTGCTGGCAAAACTGGACAGCTACATGTAGGAGAATGAAACTGGACCATTCTCTAACCCCATATACAAAAGTAAACTCAAAATGGATCAAAGACCTGAATGTAAGCCATGAAACCATTAAACTCATGGAAAAAAACATAGGCAAAAACCTCCTAGATATAAACATGAACGACCTCTTCTTGAACATATCTCCCCGGGCAAGGAAAACAACAGCAAAAGTGAACAAGTGGGACTATATTAAGCTGAAAAGCTTCTGTACAGCAAAAGACACCATCAATAAAACAAAAAGGAACCCTACAGTATGGGATAATATATTTGGAAATGACACATCCGATAAAGGCTCGACGTCCAGAATATATAAAGAGCTCACACGCTTCAACAAACAAAAAACAAATAACCCAATTAAAAAATGGGCAGAGGAACTGAACAGACAGTTCTCCAAAAAAGAAATACAGATGGCCAACAGACACATGAAAAGATGCTCCACATTGCTAATTATCAGAGAAATGCAAATTAAAACTACAATGAGGTATCACCTCACACCAGTAAGGATGGCTGCCATCCAAAAGACAAACAACAACAAATGTTGGCGAGGCTGTGGAGAAAGGGGAACCCTCCTACACTGCTGGTGGGAATGTAAACTAGTTCAACCATCATGGAAAGCAGTATGGAGGTTCATCAAAATGCTCAAAACAGACTTACCATTTGACCCAGGAATACCACTCTTAGGAATTTACCCTAAGAACGCAGCAATCAAGTTTGAGAAAGACCAATGCACCCCTATGTTTATCGCAGCACTATTTACAATAGCCAAGAATTGGAAACAACCTAAATGTCCATTGGTACATATACACAATGGAATACTACTCAGGAATAAGAAGAGGGCAAATCCTACCATTTGCAGCAACATGGATGGAGCTTGAGGGTATTATGCTCAGTGAAATAAGCCAAGCGGAGAAAGAGAAATACCAAATGATTTCACTCATCTGTGGAGTATAAGAACAATGGAAAAACTGAAGGAACAAAACAGCAGCGGAATCACAGAACCCAAGAATGGACTAAAAGGTACCAAAGGGAAAGGGACTGGGGAGGATGCATGGGTAGGGAGGGATAAGGGGGGGAATAAGGGGGGTATTAAGATCAGCATGCATGGGGGTATGGGAGAAAGGGGAGGGCTGTACAACACAGAGAAGACAAGTAGTGATTCTACAACATTAACTATGCTGATGGACAGTGACTCTAAAGGGGTTTATAGCGGGGATCTTTTATAGGGAAGAGCTTAGTAAACATAATATTCTTCATGAAGGTGTAGATTAATGATAAGAAAAAAAAAAGAAAGAAAAGGGGGATTAATCCCTGATAGGATAAAACTAACTGTAAATCAATGATTTAATGCTTTAAATATCCTTAATTTTGATCCCTTAAAGGGTGTCAGATGATTGGCTATGGAGGTACGTTTTTCTGATAATATTCCTTTCTCTTAAAAAAAAAAAAGCAGTTCCTGTGTGGTGACCTCCAATGAGTTCTACACAATGGTATAAAGGGCATATCAAAGTGTGGGCAAAGGGTCTATTTGTGTTTATACAGAGGATCAAAGCCTAATTGGGCTACCCAGAAAATGAACTAAGATACGATATGAAGAAGAACTTCCAACATCAGCACTCTCTGGAAGAGTCATACCAGAAGATGATCATCAAAAAACCTCAACAAAGATCCAGGCGATGCTGCAGTTGTAGCTGCATTCATCCCACCGGTTCCTGGACTTGCCATTGGAATGAAGAAGGAGATATCTAAGCTGGCCTGTGCATACAGCAAAACAACAAATTTGACTGGATCTACACTGTTGGAACTCAACTAATAATTAGGAGAAATGCAAGTTCTATTGCTCCAAAATCTTACAACTACAGACTATTTACTGTTAAAAGAACATATGGGATGTGAACAGTTTCCAGGAATGGGCTGTTTTAATTTGTCTGATTTATCTCAGACTGTTCAAGTACAGTTGGACAATATCCATCATATCACAGACAAATTTTCACAAATGCCTAGGATGCCTAACTGGTTTTCTTGGCCTCACTGGAGATGGCTGGTAATTATAGATCTGCTTTGGTTATGTAACTGTATTTGTATTATGTTAATGTGTGTGTGCAATTTAATTAGTAGTTTAAAACCTATACATGCTTAAATTACTCTACAAGTAGATATGTCAAAGAAATAATCAATCTTCCCATGTTTTCTTCCATCTGTTACCTCCATAGCTTTTCTTCTTCCTTCTTAATTACAACCCTTAAATAGAATTCGTGCCTCATATCGAATTTACCGAGTATCATAATTCCTCCAAGTGCTAAAGATACCTCAAGACAAATGCTGGGCATAGAAGCCACAGAGCATAAATCTGCAAAGAAGTAAAAAGCTAACCTTTTCAAGCAATATGGCTTCTCTCTCACTTACCAACTTTACATCTCCCTGTATGGCCCCGGAAGATGACTGGTTAGCCAGAGACGGGTAAGATTCCCCAAGAGAGGAGCAACCTAAGACAGGCACAGTCTCAGGGGGGCCATCAGGTGAGAAATTGGGGATCAACAGAGGTGAGGCTTAGAACCTCTCTCCCCCTGTTTTGAGAGAAATGTTCTGCATCCGTGGATGTTTTATTGCCCTTGTATAGCTTGGATTAACACATAGTCTACAGGCACACACCTGATCATCTACATTTGCTCTCTTACAACTCTACACTAAGTTTTCTACCTTTATGTTACATCTACCTACCACTTCAGCATTTTATTAAAAAAAAAAAATAATAATAATAAAGGGAGAAATGTGGGATCCACATATAAATCAAGTATAAAAATCAAACGAATATTCATATTTGACCTGATTGTTTATAGTTCATAATGCGTGATCAAAACCAAAAGTTTCTGTGATGACTGCCCTTGCACTGTTCACCATGTAAGAACTTATTCACTATGTAAGAATTTGTTCACCATGTAAGAACTTGTTCGTTATACTTTAGAAGATGGGAGACTGTTGAGAATTAGGCTTGGGGTTGATTAGTGATTGTGCATTGAGTCCCCTATACAGAATTTTATTGTTGTTAACAACCATTTGATCAATAAATATAAGATATGCCCTCTCAAAAAAAAAATGTACATTAAAGAACCATTTTTAGCTGTATAAAAAAAAAAGCAGATAAATTTATTCTAGGACAAAAAAAGAAATGTCAAGATCCCCCATACTGTTGTGTGCCTCTTAAACACACAGGGACACCAGTTCCTCCCAAACTCTCAGCTGGCACAATACTAAAACTCCTCAAGGCTGTCTGGCTCCCAAAAAGTAGCAATTCTGCATTGCAAAGAACTCCAAAAGGAAAACAACCCTATAACACAAGGGAACCAGTTGGAAGATAAGGCAGTCTAAAAGAGCAGCCAATAAAAAACAGATAAAGCTCCTTCCCTCACCATGGCCCTGATGCCCCCAGTGGAGGCCCCTCCACCCAAATACACTGATAAAGAGAAGGACTGGGCCATGGCTGAAGGAGCCACCCTAACTAAAAAAAAGAAAATGATGTTTGCTGCCTGACAGACACATATTTGTCCCAACTGCAACCAGAAGGCATCTAGTCAGCAAATACCATCAGCTCACCTACCTAAGAAAACTGCACTAGAAGCCCTCCTCAAGGAGCAATACTACATCAGCCAGTTGCCAGCATTATTAAGCTGAGCAATAAGTGAGCAGAGCATGACTTGTAACAGAAATAATGCTCAATCTATACCACGACCCCCACCAGGTGTCCAAAGAGCAGGAGTTGCCCCCTTTGAAAATCTTGAAATAGACTTCTCAGATGTCGAGCCAAGCAGAGGACTCAAATACCCTCTAGTAATAGTGTGTACATACCCTAGGTGAGTCAAAGCCTTCCCAACCAGAGCAAAACAAAGCCAGGAGATAGCCAAAGTCCTTCTGAGAAAAATTGTGCCCCAAATTAGCCTACCATCTACAATTCACAGTAACAATGAACCTGCCTTTGTAGGAGATGCAGGACAGATTTTAGCTAAATCTCTCAATGTTACCTGGAAACTCCACACTGCATACAGGCCACAAAGTTCAGGGAAAGTAGAGTGAATGAATTGCACCCTCAAAGGAACCCTAGCTAAGTTTTGCCAAGAAACTGGCCTCCCATTGCCAGACCTACTGCCCCTGGCTCTCCTTGTGTACTCACTGCACACCTGAGACTCAAGGCTTTTCTCCTTTTGAATTAGTGTATAGACACCCACCCCCATGTCTAGGAAGCCTCCCAGAGAACCTACACCAGATAAGAAATAAGGGAGCAAGAGAATAGCTCCAAGTCTTGGGAGCCACCCTAAATAAGCTGCAACAATACACCATAGAAAGCCCCAAACTCCTTAGAGACCCCAGTACATTCATCCCAGGCTGGAGACTCAGTCTGGGTCAGAGTTTGAAAAAGAGACCCCCTAGTACCTCAATGGACTGGCCTCCACATTTTTGTTCTAATCACTCCTACTGCCCTCAAAGTTGCAGGCATCACTCCGTGGGTCCATCATTCCAGAGTGAAAAAAGCCCATAATCCAGACAAAAATGTGTATCAATAGAAGGCCCAGCCAGAACTCCAGAATTCTCTCCACATCCACATCCGATGATTACACTCTGATTAATGAACACCTGCGTCCCATGGATCCTGGCCCTCGCCAGAATGGAGTATCTCATACTGGGCCTTAAACTCTCTGCTGCCACCCTCTCTGACTAAACTGCTCCTCAAAAAGTTGCGCTTTCCATTGTCTATTGGGTAATCATAAGTTGTTTTGCTGTGCTTACCTGTCTCTCCTGACTGAACTCAAGTGTCAGAGGTACTTTCCAAAGTACCTCTCTATAATGTTACCTCTATCTAAGTTATAAAATGCATGGTCATCACCGAAGGGAGCTGCCCTCAGTGGCCCTCCACCTTTAGCACCTTTCCTCTCACATTCAAACAAGCCAGCCTTGAGTGCAATGCTCAGATGCATACAAATAAATTAGGACTGAGAAAAACGGGGTATTTTTTGTTAAGCTCAGGCTTATCAAGAGTCTGAAGGACTCATTTCAACTTGAACACACAAGGCCCATACAGACAGATGCATAAAAACATAATCATTTGTGTTCTTCACAAAGTACTCAGGACTTTAACAAAAAAACTCACAAGAACAAATCTTAGCTCAAAGCAATTAAAAGTATAAATACAAGCCATGATATCATAAACCAAAAAGATGATGTCTGCTAAAATGAAGTGTTTTAAGGGGCATCAGAGGTGGGAGTGATAAGGAAAATATTCAACACAGCCATCAAGGTCAGCAAACCGCTTTTTTCCTCTGGCTGGCAAAGCCCTCCCAGCTCCCTCCTCCCCTCCTCCGGGCTCTTCTTTTGCTCTGTGCATGCTGAAATGAGACACATTAAAATAATATAAGTTGCTCCCCTTGCTTGTGCTCAGGGCTCAGACCATGGGAGATTACTCCCCCTCTGAGCCCGCCAGTGTAAAATAAAACCTCAAAACTCCAAGACCTCCGAGGGCCGCTTGATTCTTCCATCAGTGATCCAGTCCAGGCTTTCTAGTATTTTCCCTAACACTATGGCTGACAGTTGCAGGGCCTCAAACCAATACCACTGCCCTCTCTCAGTCTCTATTGCAAACTAAAAACTCTCCACGTCCCTTCTACAAGTGGAGGGGAAACTGATCTGCTATTTTTTCAGGTTCAGAGCTAAGATTATGCCTCCAGAAGTGGGTTGTGTTGACCAAGGAACTGAGGGGAGGGATTGCGTAAAATGACACATAGGATGTTAATGAGGAAAAGAGGCTTTATTTTCTACAGGGTTAAGCACAGGTGCTTCCCAGCATGGATAGGTGCAGGGACTGAGGAACTGTGAGATCCTGGACATCAGACAGAAAAAGCCTCCTGGAGAGAGCTCACCAGAGAATCCCCCTACTCAGCCTGGGCAAGCAAGAAGGGGAATAAGGGAAGGATACATAGGCTGGGCTTTTCCTTGGCCCTTTGGATTCATGTTTTCTCCAGTCACTTGCCTCAGCACTGGAAAACGAGGTCAGCAGCAACCTCCAGAGCCACGACCACAGCCAGAGCCCTGGGGCTGATGAACAATGCCGCCGTCACAGGAGTGGGAGCCACAGAGCCAGCCTCCGTGGGACCTGCGGTGCCTGTGATGGCAAAGGCAGCAGTCACCCTCAGAGACAGGAGCACAGCCCACAGGGGCTGAAGGTGAGCGTGGGGCTAGGCTCTTAGGGGGGCACTTGGGAGGGGGCTGGCACTGCTGCGTGTTCTGCTGGCAGGACATCTCGGCAGGGGTAAGTGAGCCTGGGGGAATGAAAAACCCAAGAAACCTTGTGTCCATGTGGAGGCTTTAGGCCAATGTTTCTTCTTTAAAGTGTAGATCCTTGTAAGTCCAGGGAGAGGAAATCTGGGGCAAAATACCTCTAAAAACTGAAATCAGTCAAAGGGAGAAATAAAGTTTAAAACCTGTTTATTGCTCACAAACTGCAGTCCTGGGCCATCTTTCTCCGCTGGTCTGGAAGAAGCCAGCCAGCCAGCAAGCCAGCCCTCTTCCCTTAACCTCTCAGGTTCAGGCACTCCCTCCATTTGTTGACCAGGTAATTACCCACTGACATGGAGATGAACTTCTCTCCACCCCTGAGGATATGCAAATGCACTAAAGCCAGGCGAGATATTCTGGGAATGTTACAATTTTACCCACAGTCCTTTTCCACTCGAGGCAATTGCCCCTCAAGCCAAGATCAGGAGAAGGGAAACAAACTGATCTGGACTTAAGGGGACTAGACTCCTTCCTCACATTATTTCTTCTGACAGATGAGTAAGCTGACAGACTGCTAGGTGAGTCTCCAGGGCCACTGCCCGGAACGCAACAGTGGCCTGTCACTCAGACACAGCGTGAAGGCGCCCCCTATAGGTGGCCAGTACACAAGACTTACGCTGTCCCAAGACTGCAGGATTTCCCATCCCTCTGGACCCAAGTGAAGAGATTGACAACCACGGGGGGTGCGAGGAGGACATAATTCACATCTGGAAAACAAGGAAGGGAGAGATCGCGAGGTCAGCCACAGACATACCACATTAAAAAGAGACAATTACAAAGAATGGAAATGGATACTTGTGAGATGTCACACAGGGTGGAATGGCTGAGGAGAGAAGAGAGTGGAAGACAACATAACTCTATGCATGCCACTGCTCTGACTTTGCCAGTGGAGCTGGGCATGAGAACATGGCAGGTGGAGGGAGTCAGACTGAGGATAAAGGCGCTATTAGAGAACCTGGGTCTTCTTCCAGCCCAGTCCTGTCTGTGTCCATGTCTTCCATTACACAAGCCTGAGATTTGGCCTGAGCCATCACCTGTTTTGTGTTCGGGAACTCTTTCCCACTCATTCACTCCCAATCTCTTTACTGAAAAACCATGTTGGGCTTCAGCGATAGGTCAGACACCATACTCAGCATCAAGGATCCAGCAGAGAAGGAGGGAGGTAGTCTCTGTTCCCAGAGAGCTTAGAAACTAGCCTAATAGGATAAACATCAAATACAACAGTGGTGAATGTTCCCAAAAGGGAAATTCAGCTCTTTTGTGGGGAAAAGGGGCTAATGTAGTCTGGAGCTCAGATAATTTCAGAAGTAGATTCTTCTTTTTTTTTTTTAATCATCAGTGTTTTTCGGGAACAAGCACAAATCATTTTCAGTCCAAACTTGGGCAATCTTGGGTCTTTGCCAGGCAACAATGAGGGCATGACACAAATCACACAAATCGGTCAAGAGTCAGAGGATGAAGAACATCTGGAGTTGTTCTTATGAAATGCAAATAGATTTCTGGTTCTCTTCCCTAAATCCCATCCTTTATTCTCTATGTTGATGTTTTTACCAGTGGCCTCCCATCTTTTCATTGTGGAGAAGATGAGTCAGAAACCCCACTTTAGAGCCTATCCTTTTATTATTAGTCAGAGACTGACAGAGAGGGAGATGACCTGTGCTAACAGAAGAGTGACTCAGCAACTAGTCACTGCTCCAGGAGCATGAAGGCAGCTTGGGGTGGAAAACACATGAGCATTCACCCTTAGTGGTCCTGACACTCTGGGGTCATGCAGAAGCTTGGTAAAGACTGAACCTGGTTTAGCTGATCAAACCTTTGGTTAGCTCATCTGGTTTTGCTGACCAATATGATAGGAAAATTCAGTGCGTATTGAAGATCCCTTTCTTTTTAAGTGCTCCTTCCAGCCACATACATTGTAGATTTAATTCCAGGAAGCACATTTTGACCAAGATGCATCAGTGACAAATTAATCAATCAACCAAGGACTGCACATACAATACATGTCAAACACTGTTTCCTTAATAAATGAATCCCATCCTGGTTCCAGGCTTAACCATCACCAAGAACATCTGTATCCCATGAAATGTGGTTGAATCATGTAGAGGGAAGGTAGAATGAGGAGGCTTGGAATACTGCCTTTGCTTCCAACTTAAGGATGCTTTTCCTGGCTTCTTCTCTGGGTCCTAATTTCCATATATAAACACTGACTCATTTCTACTGATAATTTTGATGATTGAATCAAGCTCTAACCTGGTTTTAAAGGCACATATACAGTTTTATAAAGATTTTGGTTAGCTCTCCAAAGCTGAAAACAGTAAAATAGTAGGAGCCAAAGTGCCTCTATTCTAAAGGCAAGATGTATGGGAATAGCCCCCTCAGACTCAATGCAGTCTCAGGACTGGCCCTATGCCTTCACAGCCCCATCTCCCACCTGCGTGCCAGCCTATATAAAAGGGATACTCGGAATAGGTGAAAACTGTCATGTAAAAATTGGGGGAAAGGTGTGTGGCATTTTTCTCCTCCCCATGGGGAATAGGAGCAGGGTGCTATATACCGGGGCTATAAAGCCAAATGAAGAGACTCTAGGAGGACCACTCATGGAGATTAAAGGTGCCTGAAAGAGAGATGAACAGTTTAATCCTTGCTTAGGCTGTGCATTATATCTATTCTCTGTCCCTAATGTGCTGAGAGGAAAGGAATGGGCAATTCACACAGAACCACACACAACCAGACACTGGGGAAGGCAGCCAGGCTTGAGCTATTGTGCCAGTGCTCTCCTCGGGAGGGTTGTCTAAGGGCAAAAGGATACCCACAATAAGTGGCAGATATTGGTAAAATAAAAACACGATCTATGCCACCGTGCTGTCGGGACATCCCTGCATATCACATGTCTCCTGTGAGAGAGTCAACAAGAGCAGGCAGAGTTCAGAGCAAGACCAAGGGGATGCCTTCACTCTCTCGCTACTCCCCTATCCCTTGTCTGCACTTAAATTTACATTTACAAGGAAGATAAAAGCCTACCCAGAATGTGGAGGGGAAGGAAGTCCTGCCAGCAAGGTCTGCTAGTCCTAGTGGGAAGGGAGGACTTGAGAGTAAAGTTTACTTTGAATTAAGTTGGGCTGGGCTGGGGCATGGAATGAGCCTGAGATATCTTTCAGTGACTGGAAAGGATGATTCGTCTTAGCACAGTAGAGGGCAGCACTTGGGAAGAAGTAAAATGTTCTGTGTTGGTGCAATGCCGCTCAGCTGAGACTGTTCGTCTTTGTACCAAAGGCAGTTTTTAGGTCTTCGTCCCCATCTGCATCGAAAGATGAATGCTGCATTACTTAGCTAGTGCCCTGTCCCTTCAGAATCGGTGCTGTGAAGTCAGTGTGTGTGTGTGTGTGTGTGTGTTTATTAAAAAGGGTGGAAAATGCTAGATATATACCTACCCATGAAATTTTTGTGCTGCCAAATACCCTACCCTGTCAATTCCCGTAGGCCATCTATGAGTGAAGGAGAGTCAGGTTTCCTCTTTTTGCTGGTCTGGAACCAGGCTGCCACACGTATAAGTGGTGGGGCTGTATTTGGAAGAATGAAGGAATGGAAAGCACCACTGGATATGGTGATGCTTTCCGTAAGGGGTAGTCAGAGAAAGAGGACTTGCAATTTCACATACTCAGATGCTGGCTCTGAACAGCACCTATGGAGCAGGGATTGAAGGTATGCAGAAAAGGATACACCCCCTTCTGGGGAGATTCAGATGTCCCTCCAGATGCAATAGACTCAGCTCAGCACCAAAAGTTAAGGAGAATGAGGTGGGGAGGAGCTTCAGTCCAGGGAAGGTATTTGTCTCTTGGACTGTGAGTTCATCTTAATGGTGTTCTTGAGGCACCGAGCCCCAGAGCAGCAATGGTGCCTGGACCTATGGCAGCAACTGGAGTCCCCAGCCACCTCGCCCCACTGCACTGCCACGGAAGTAGCAGTTCCTGTTGCAGTGGTAGCATCGCAATGCCCACGTTCCCCTCAGGTAGCAGTTGCCACCAGAGCTGGAGCCATGGCAGGATGAGACAGGACACATATTCAGAGATGACTTAAAAGACACATGAGGAGTGTTTGGTACACCTGATGGTTTCACTGAAGCATGTCTCAGCAGGACGTAGTCAACACCCATTCACAGATGCATCAAATGATAATCAAACTGTTTTTTCTTGTGAAATTTAAGTGGGTAATACATGAGTAAAATAAGCATCAGAAGGAAAAAAATCTTTACCCAGGCAAAGTTCTTTAAGAAGAAAGATCCCTTCTCTAGACAAATTAGATAGGTATGTATGCACATGAACATTTATCTCCACAGATTTACATGGTGTTTGCTAGACTGCCAGCTACCTGCAGAAACTCAGCCATCAGAGGTTGAAGAGGAGCTGGGCCAAGAGTCAGTTCACTCTGGCCTTTAAGGCTCTAATTCCAAGGCTGGATCCTTCTCTGCCTGGACTTCTCTCTACTGTCCATCCTCTTTCCTTTTTCCTTGTTCTTTCCTTCCCACCTCTTCATCTAAGGCTTGTGGGTCCTGCCACAAGAGAAAGGAAGAGAAACTTCCCTGGTTTCAGATAAAACCTCTTTCCTGTGGAGTCAGATGAGAGGAAAAGCTAGTGGTGAGGGCACCTTTCCTGGGAGATCCCAGAGCTGAGCTCGGAGGGTGGCACGGCTCTCAGGGGAACAAGTGGAGCATCTCACCCCAGCAGCATGAGTGAGGGCCATTCCCGGGGTTCTCCCGCCTCCTCACTCACCCCTGCCAGGGGTCCCCATGGGAGCTTCCAAGCAGCCTTCCTGAATTCCATGGATGATTCATGAAGGCTCACACCTTCCTCAGATCAGGTGCCCACTGTGGCCTGGGGGTTCCCAAGGAACCGGGTCAGAGATTATAGGGCTCCAGGGCTCCATGTGCCTGTCCTTTCTTAGGAAGCATCTTGTTACACCCTCTCCCTTGACTCATCTGAAAGAGGGCAGGAGGAAGGGAGATCAGTTAGTGGCTGTTGAGCTGAGGGAGCAGAACAGATTAGGAGAGACTTTGCAGGAGTGTGTGTCTAAGACATAGTACCCCATCATCTGCACAAGCTGGAGAGTGTGGGTCAAGCAGGAGTGATGCCGTTGGTGCCCAGTCTGATGGCCAAGGGGATAGAATATAAATGAGTTCAAAAAAAATGTGAAGAGATCCTTTTAGGAACTTTGTATTTGAGATCACAGAGGACTCTGGGGTTGCTGTATCCCCAGGATGTTTGGAGAGATGAGTCTGGGGCCTGGGGATCTTCCACTCAAGAGAGACCTGGAGGGAAATTTCTGAAATGGATTCTAATTATTTTCTTCCTCCTCTCCTCTCTCCCTCCCTTCGCTCCTCCATCTGCTCCTTTCTTCTTCCCTTCTTTCCTTTCATTGTCTTACTCACCAAGAACCTTTCCTGGTCCCTCATACAACAAAGTGGATGGCATCAATGATATTTCTATGGACATGGGATCTCCGATCAACTGGACGTGGCAAATATCCAGTGTTTTGAACACAAAAATATCTAAGACTCTAAACTATGACTGTCAAAGTCCATGGAGGATGTGGACACTTCAGTAAAAACACAATGTTCCCAGTTTATGGCACAACTGTGAGCATCCCTGGACATTACGGGATGCACACTGGAGACTTTTTATCTCCCTCGGTGAGCACACATATCCACACACACGCAAACACACACACACACACACACACACACACACACACACTACCCCCGCAGCTGCTCTCTTACACTAGCTGCCTGTGTCAGACAGAATGGGGAAACTGTGGATGACATCACCAAGGCAATTTCTGGACTGTCCACAGTCCCAGTAATCTCATCTGAAACAGTGACTCAGGGCTGTCCGATCCTCAAATCCATGCACGTGTGTGTGTGTGACAAACCTTAAGTTGTGCGAATGACTTAAGGGCGAGGGTCATGTGTTACCACCTTTGATTCCTAAGCAATAATGGACTGAGAACTACACATGAATGCTTTCACTTGACCTTTGCTAAATTAAATTTATATCTCTGAGAGGACAGAGACACCATGTCTGGAAACAGATTAATGAGAAACTAGAGATCAGAAAGGAGTCAGAGGGGCCATGGGTTTTGACTAGGGACTAGATTTCCTATGGCATATCCCTCATGCTTCTTCCCCCAAGTCTGAGCTTCTGACAGCTAAGTACTCCTGCCTCACGCACACACGTGGTCTGCTCTGCTTCTGCCTCCTGCTGTCCCATCCTCTTCAGGTGCGACTTGAGTCCCAGTAAGTATTTTGGCTTCAGGGCTGAACATGCTCCCTCAACCTTGGAAAAACATCCTCCTTGCCCTGTGCTCAAAATAGAATCAGGGGTCTAACAGGGGAGATCCTGTTCTGGCCACAGGCATGGGACCAGGAAGTAGGCCGAGAAATCTCTCTTTAGGGCAGTCATGGGATCCCAGCAGCAGACAGTCAGAGATATCTAAGGAGACTGAAGGCTAATTTAGGACTCTGAGAAGGAGCTGAGAAGCAATACTCCCATCTGAACCCCTGATAAAAGACATTTTGAGGTACATACAGCCCCCACTTCCTCAGGACTCACCCAGTAAACACTATACTATCCCAGTTCTTCATCCAGCTCCCTAAGAAAGACATTTTAGGGATTGTGTTAAATGAGAAAATCCGTGTTAGAGAAAAAGTTGTCTGAAAAAGAACTCTGAATGTTCTCTGAGCCACACTCTTCCCTCGGAATATCAGGGCTCTGCCACTGACATGGGTGATGGTCGAGCTGACTTCGGGTAAAGGCAGTGTAGGAGTTGGGGTAGTCAGGGTGGAAGATATGGCAAAGAGCTGTGTGGCACCTGAGGCAGACATGGAGATGTCTCTGCAAGTTTCTGCAAAGTTGCTTTCTATCAATTACTTAACTGCCGGGGTCCAGCTCCAGCAAGTGAAGGAGTCCCTGAAGGATGAATGGTGTCAGCCACTGAATGAATGAGTGAGGACACAGACACTAGGCAAAGCTGAGCCTGGCCTCTAATGAAAAGTAGCAGCTTGATTATATACTCTTGGACTACATAAAGTAAAGAACAGATATTAATCATTTAATTGACACATAGCACGGTTACATGAGTTTGGAGAATGAGATTAAGTCATTTGGCAGGTCTTAGCAGTTAACTTGTTTCTAAGTAAGCTTGGTTTTTAGTTATTGCAGCCAGAAAATCTCACAAAGGTTAGGTAGGTGCCAGACTCTTGGTTTCCTTACAGATGACTATCTAAAGTCCACTATTCTATTGTTTTTATGTAGGGCCCTCATTCTTTCATAGCTATACTCCCATTCTTCATCTCCAGTAGGACAGAAGGAGGGTCTCTCTAAAAGAACACGGTGACTTTTTGGGAGGCAGGGACAAATTCTATGGACTGTGCCTCAGACCCATTTTCAGTAAGACTTACAATGGAGATTTTTCAGATCTGGAGTTAGGTAATGCCCTGTTCTCATTTGTTTTATAGTTTGCCAGGTTGTTCTTTGGCGGGCTAGCCAAAGAATATCATTTGTTCTCTGTACCCATGTGTCACCATTAATCATTGAATATGTTATTTGGAGGCCACATAGGGTAGGGGAAGGAACCTTGACCCAGATAAATTTTCCATGTCTTTTTTCCCATAAGCTTGGGTCCAATACTCATAGGTTCTCACTTTCCCATCACCAGGGGTAGTCACAAGGGCAGTAGTGGCTTTTTCCAACTTTCTTTGGGGCTACTACCAGAAATTTTCAAGGAGAGTTGGACATGGCCTCTTCCCTGAAGGGGCAGCTTGAATTGAAACCAAAATAAGCAAATTTATTAGGAGGGGCATTTTGAGCAGGAGGAATATCGGGGTTACTCCTCTGGGAAGACCGCTGTGGAGTCCCTTCCGTCTGACTGCCTGGACTGGGTCATCTGGCTGGTGGTTTGGACTGGCTCCTAAAACTTAACTTCTCTGTGTCTCAATTTCCCCACCAGTAAAATGGAGATTGAACTGGTACTGTGGAATACGAGTAAAAGAAACAGAGCAGTGAGGTGGATTCCAAGATATTCTTTTGGATCAGAGCCTCTGAAGACGCTCTGCTTTGATGTTGGTAGGTGATCGTTCAGAGTTCTCTGACAGGAAAGAGTCCTCCCAAACTAATTTCACATCTTCACTGAGCTCCCCAGGAAATACCACTGACCCCTAAGCTTCTATACTCATTATGAATACAGGGACCTGAACTTATGCACTTTAGACCGGCCTTGCCTTTTGTCAGGTCATTGAAATCCAAGATATCCAGCACAGCAGTGTTACCTCCTTCTTAGTGCAAATCCTTTCTAGCAACAGGAATAACGTTACGGAAGAGAGACATTTATAATAGAGGGACTTTCCAAGTGGAGAAAAATCGTGAAAACAATACATAATGCATAAGAAAAACTAGGTGCTTTTGAAAATCATTGCAGTTTGGAGTCAGTGTAAGTTATATGGGAAAACTGTGACTTATAAATTTGCAGACTTATAAATTTATTCACTCAGGACCAATTAGAAAATATCTGAAGTTCATGTGTGTATTTATTCTAAAACATTTGGGATTGAGAAGTGTCATAGTTTGATATTTTTTGTACATTGACTTAAATGTGGCTTAGCCTTGAAAGAGGATTAGCAGGACATCTTTTATTAGTCCTTCAGTTGGGAGCTCTCTCTCAATAAAATTCCATGAAAATCTTTGGGCTCATGAAGTTTAAGAATTTTGTGGGACGATCCTCTAATATTCAGTACATTGTGGTCACTGTGTAAGTATAACATTAACTAGAATCGAATAATTCTTGAAATTAATCACTTGGAGTTGTATAATATTATTGTGGGCCTAGTGCTTGCTGACATTAGTTTCCATATCACTCACATACTCACACACACACATTTACATCCTGAGAGTCATAATAGTTCCTTCTAAGGTAATTGAGGGAAGATTTGTGGACATTTTGAATGACATCAGATACAAAAGCAGGGAATTACCTTGGATTGACATTTCCACTGAGAATAATCACAAAAGTTAGATAACATAGAGTGAAATATCTGTCTGAATGCATCATAAATCTACCTACCTAGTTAAGTTTTACACACCAAGTTCTAAGAGAGAAGAGAAACTGAGGGATTAGCTGAGCATTTAACAGAGCATTTCCCTTGATGTATTTGTTGTTCTGAAAAGTCATAATTAGGAGATTGAGAATTGAAGCGTATTTCAGAAAAGTCATGGGGATTGGATGGAACGCAAAACTGGAGCTCACGTCTGTCAAGGATGAAGCGCTCTGGTAAATGCTCCCAGCTTTGATTGCAACCGGGAATAAAGAGAACCGGAAGTAGACCAGCAAGAAGACTGAAGCCACGCTTTGAATTATCTCAGTTCCTGGTCACATTAATATTATATGGGATTGCTAGTTCTCTTAGGCTGCTAGAAAGAAAAGAAAAGTCAACATTCGGAGACTAAAATTACCTCTAGATATTTTGCACACAAAGCTCTACAGTCAGTCCAAAACTAAGCAAACACATGAGGAAAATCACTTCACTGAAAAACCAAGAGAGAAACAGACAATGCAAACAGGCCCCAGGAGACCTAGCTAATGCAGTTATTAGAAGACCCAGACTGGAAAATATCCACGATTAGTGTGCTCAAGAAACTGAAAGGCAATGTGGAGAACTTACACAGGGATAAAGAAATTATAAAAAGCAACAAAATAGAAGACTAGAACTGAAAAATAAGTGAAATTAAGAACTCAGTGGAGAGGCTAAATAACAGACTAGACAAAGCAGAAGAGAGAATCAGACAACTGCTATATTGGAAAGAAGAAAATACTAAAGCACGGGAAGACAAACAGTTGGAAAATACCATAAAGCACATCAGAGATACGTGGACTGTCGTGTAAAGGGTCTGATGTATGTTCATTGTGCTTGGCGGCCCAGGAGCAGAGAGAGCAGAAATAAGCAGGTTATGAAGGGATGATTAATGCCCCAGTAGTCTGCCAAGCCACAGGTTCAAAAATGGTTATGAATCCCAAGTACAATAAACAACCACCAAGAAAGCAAATCCCAGGCACATCCTATTAAAATGGAGACACCCAAAATAAATAAAAACTTAAAATCACCCAGAGGAAAAGACCTTCAAAGGAGCAAAAAATTCAGACTGACAGCTGGCTTCTCAACAGAAAGGAGTCAGGTTAAAATATTAATAACATCTTCAAAGTGTCAAAAGAAAACACAAACGTAGTTATTTATTGATCAGTTATCTGCTGCCAAAATAATGCCATATAAAGCTGTATAAAAAAACAGCCATACACCTCAGAGGCACAGGACAGGTACTCATTGGCTATGCACGTGCAGGAACAAAGCTGCTTTCTGACCTTGGTGAGAGTTGCTCACATGTCTGTGGGTCAACTATTGGCAGATAAATGTTGGAATTCACTGGAATGACTGGGACCACCTGGTTTGCTTCATGATTCACTCATCCTCTAAAAGATTAGATAAGGCACGTTTCTCATCGTTGATGGAGAAGCAGAAGTATGCCACCTTTTTTTACAAGGCCTCTGCTTATCACGATTACTACCGTTCCATGGCCACAGCAAGTCACAAGGCTGCACAGAACATCAAGGATCCTGAAAATACATTCTACCCTTTGGCATGAACAGCTGCAAAGTCTCACAGCAAAGAGCATGGGCTTAAAAGGGGGTGAAGAATTACTGTGACCATTAATGTAGTCATTTCAGCATTTATATCCACTGGAAGTACCATGGACAAATAAGGGCCTTCTCGTAACAAAAAAAATGGAAATAATTACTATCATGCTGGACAGAGGGAAATACTAAAAGGAAGGAAAATGACCTCAGATATTAGCTTAGAGATTCAGGAAAGAATAATAAACAAGAAAGGTAAATACACAATAAACCTAAATGAATATTGATTATATATAACAATAGCAATTATTTATAGAACTGAATGGAAAAATAGACAAAACCTCAAAGATATTACTACCTACAAACATGTTATATTTCAGTTATCGATGGAAAAATCATTTGAAGAATTCAGTGAGGATATATATGCTAGGAAAACTTGATTAACAAATTTGATGTATTGGACATATATGTACACAACAACAAACAATGTATATATATATAAATTTAATTAAATATATACTTTTTATCAATTTTTCTCAGATTGGAATTCAGCTAGAATTCAACAACAAAAAAAGATATGTAGAAAATCCCCATGTGTTTTGAAGTTCAGCAAATACTTCTAAGTAACTCATGAGTCAAAAAGAACGCACAATGCAAATTAGAAATTTTGGAATACATAATAAAATAAGACAAAACATCTGTGGAAACCAGGTAAATCTTTGTTTAGAGAATAATTTAGAGTTGTAAATGGAAGTATTTAAAAAGAAGAAAGGCAATATTCTAAGTAAAAATGTCAGTCAAAAAAGGAAAGTAATGCATAAGGAAAAAATCAATGCTTCAAAATACCTATTTCAAGAAATTGGAAAAAAGGAGGGAATTCAGAAGAGAATGAAGGAAAATGAAAGAAACAACAAAATTAAGAGCAAACAAATGCAAAATAGATAAAATCAGTAAACCAATATAGGCAATTCTTTCAATAGATTAATGAAAACAATAGAATTTTAGCAAGGATGATCAAGAAAAAAAAGAGGAAATGCAAGATTTCTAGTATCAAAAATGAAACAGAAATCACTATACAGATTTCCCAAATCTTACAAATATAATAGGTGGACACCATGAAAATTTTTATTTCAATACATTTGAAAATTTAGGTGAAGTGGACAGATTTCTAGAAAAACAACTTCCTGAAACAAATACAATAATACATAAAAAATATTAATATACATATTAAAGAAAGGGAATCTATAATATTGAAATCCTTTCCACAAAGAATTCTTCAGGTGTAGATGACTTCTTGTTAGGTGAATTTTATCAAACGTTTAAGGAAGAAATAATATCATTTTTACATACAATATTCCAGATGGGAGACTTTCAACACATTATATGAAGCCAGCATAAGTAGGATACCAAACTCTGCAAATCAAGGAAAAGAAAAGTTTCACCCAATGTATACATAGATACAAAAATCTTTAAAATCCTAAAAACATTAGTATATTTTAATGCAGTGATATATATGTATATATAATGGTAATACATCATGAGCTAATTTGGTTTATTTTTTTAATGAAAGTTTGATTTTACATTTGAAAATCAATGTAATTCACCACATTTATAAAATAAAGGAAAACTGATATGTCAATACATGCAGCAAATGATTTTGGTAATAGTTAATATCCATTCATTATACATATATTTAAAAGCTTTGCTAGTTAGAAATAGAAATGAAGTTACTTAATCTAATAAGTGCTATCTGTAAATGTTGAAATCTTTCTGAGGTCAAAAATTCATTTTGGACATTGTACTGGAGATCATATAACAATAAGCCTGTGCAACAAGGCAAAAAATAATCATAAATAAATAAAACCTGACATTGTTGTCAAAGAAAACTTGCACCAGGAAGAGCTAAACAGACAAGGAAAACTATTCAGCTCAGAAGGCAGGAAGATCTTAGACTCTGGGTGAGTTGGTGGAAGAGCAGTGGAGGACTCTAGGGGGCATGGTCAGTGTGATTAGGCTACTGGGTTTGTCACTTGCTGCTTATTGAGGCTGGGCTCCTACCCTCTCACAGAGACTGAGAGGCAGGGCTTCTCTCTGGCTCGGTGATCACATTTCAAAGGGACAGCTCCCAGGTCCTTGAGAAAGACTTTCCTTGGTTATAAAGCTGGCAAGAGGCAAGGAGATTTACATCGCAAAGGTGTGGATAAATAACTTAAAATTGCAAGTTTTCTCAAGTGAATGCAGTAAGAAAAGGAGGCCAGGGGCCTGTAGTCAGGAAGAAACCTGTCTGCAGTTTAATCAAGCTCAGGGGAACAGGAAGGCCATCTTGGTCATTACGCATAGTGCGGCAGCATGCACAGAAAACAGCAAAGCATTCACACGTTAGAATGAAATATACATGTATCAAGGCCACAGATACAAGGGTTCAGTCTCGTGAGGGGTAATATATTTCTAGCTTGCCTTTACTTCTAATGTGAGTCATTGGGGAATCAACTAAAGCCTGATGTTTACCAGTCCCCCTTTCTTCTTGGCAAGCTCTGAACTCCCACAGCTTCAGCCTCTCAGTTTCTTAGCCATCACATTCACTTTCACAATCTGCAAATGCCTGGAGGGGATGTGTGTCCCAAATACCAGATTCATCCGTTTGACTTGTTTCCATTTCCATAGCTTGGCAGCACATGTTCTCACTGCCTTGGGGTAGGTCTAATTAAGTTTAAATTTCAGATAAATAAAGTGCTTTTTTTTAGGATGGCCTTTTGCTAACAACTGATTGACATGGTATAGGTCCCTTTCTCTATTTGAGACAAATTCTGAGAATAAAAAATCCAGACTCCAGAGTTCCCCCTACAGCTGCAGCTGCAGCTAATTTCCAGGGGACTTTGTATCATGTGAAAGAAGAGAGGGGATGCGAACTCAACAGTCCAAGCAGGTTTATTCCTGAACTGTCCTGGCCAGCAGAACAAAGGAAAGAGTCTCTAATGGGTCAAGAGGCTTTTTCTGGCCAGGGTATGTGGCGGGCTCTTTGAGGGGAAGGGTCAGGAAAGGGGGACTTGTGGCTTGCTGATGTGTCCTCTGGAAAATGCTTGTAGCGCAGGTAAGATGACACCTAGGTCTCTCTGAGATGGCGGGTGGGCTTTTCCAAAAGGCGGTACTCCTGTCCAGATTCTACCACTCCTGGCTCTAAAGGGTATAGGGAGAAGGGTCGCCATTCTTTTCTTGGCTACTTACTGCTGAGAGGGGGCAATGAAGGGGGTTTTCTGATATTTTGAAGCAGAAAAACCATTTGGAGGTGTTCTTGAGTAGTTGCCCAGGAGATGGCTGCCATTTGATCCTGTAAAAATCTTTGGAATAGGTTACTTAAGCAGGGAAGGAAAAGAAAGAGGAGGGTGATTAAGGTGAGTGGGGCCAGGAGGGGTAGAAGGTAAAGGCTGTAGAAGCTGAGAATGTAATACTTGGATTCAGGCCAAGGAGAGAAGGGTTAGAGCCCAGTGGCTGAGAAGGTCACAGAGGTTGTGTGAGGAGTGTACTTATAGGGGCTGGTGCAAGGCAATTTTTGACCTTCACGGATAAAGAGTGCAGCTGATGCTAGAACCTGTAAGAGAGCCAGCCTTTTATCATAAGGTCGAGTTGTTTGGACAGAGGGGCAACATGCTGGAGGGAGTCTCCAGCTGATTGTGCAAGAAGCCCTAATGTTTTTCCCTTTTTGCTGGTTAAGAACAGAAAGGTTTGTTAGGGTTACATCATGATGCTTATTCCATGTCTCTGCCCCACCTCATTCACCCCTCAAGGAATGTGGACCCTTGACATCTTTCAGGGAAAAGTGGTTGTCAGTCCCTCTTCTGTAACTGCTCTCTGCTGAGTAGGGGCATTGTCCCTGCCTGTGGGTCCAGCAGTTCCTTGCTGTCTGTCAGAGAGAGGAGGGTTCATGGAGCCATAGTAGTGAGACAGGGACCATGGGCTTAGACAGAGCAGGGTGACGGCCCCCAGAAAAAGCAAGGCAAGATATTTACAGTCAAAGCAACGTAACAGTGTAAAGTCCCTATCAAAACTCTGTGTTCTGCATTATGCAAAGTCAAGGTCACACTAAATCTCTAGGGTAAAGATACTAGACTAGGAATATAGATCTTCAGTGAGATCAGTTAAAGGTCAAAAGGCCAGGAGCAACTTGGTCTGGAATGTTTGAGTGTTCCACAAGAGTATCTCAGCATAACCCGTGACTTCACTGTAAACAGCCCTGGCACACAGACAATAGCCCAGCCCTCTTGAGGGTAGGGCAGGTGGTACAAGTCCACACCCTAAGCCCTCAATTCCCCAAAATCCTGTACTGCCTATAAATCCTCTAGACAACCCACCACCCTGGGGCCCTCTTGTTCCCTCCTGGCATGAGCCTGGAGCTCTGTCCTCTCACTTTATTTCTAAATAAAAGCCTGAACCTTGCTCTCGTACCTTGAGTGTTTGTGAAGCTCATTCTTCAGCATCGTGAACAAGAATCCTGGCATGAGTAGCAGAGGCAGACATGGACAAGGGAACATGCAAGAAGGATGCAGCTAAGTTGCAGAGCAGCGTTAGGGTGGGCTGAAATTCTCTTTTGCATCTTCTTCAGTTTACTTACTTGATGTAACTAATTTTTGCTCTGCTTGAAACTGGTTCTTTACTGGTTCAGGAGTAAAACAGTAACTATCAATGACAAAAGACTTAGAAATGACAGTGGTTGAAGATTTGATGAGAGCTTTAACACAATTGACATAAGGATGTTTGGGTATTTCTGTAACACCAACTTAGCTTTTAGCTCTTTTAATATTAAGATTTCATTTTCTTAAGTACTTAGACAACTCATTGAGACCTTAAGCATGAGAAGTCATTAGAAAAACCCTTCACAGTTTTTCAATATTAGAAGCAGACTAATAGTTCAAGAAAACTTTGTCCTTTTAACAAACAGAAAACAAAATTCTAATTTCGCTGCTTACTTCATATCAAGACTCTTTTGCTTAAATCTCACACAGCATGACCACACCAAATTCTTCACAAACTTTCTACAACGTTTCTTTTACATTAAGTGTTCTCCCTCTTTAAATAAACAGCTGTACTTTAGAAGTTACCTTCTTTTACCCACAATAAAATGAATTTCCATTCCTCACACCTTCTCTTAACCAAAACACACGTCTTTTCTGTCATGCAGAGATGTTTTCTTTATTATTTTAAGTAGTTTTAATTAGAACTTAAAACCATCAGGAACTTAAATTTTTACTGAACACTGAGAAGTAAACTATTGTAAACTTACACTAGCATTCTTTAGATTGGCAATCAGCAATGAATGTTTCATTATTTTATCTTACTTGGGAGTGACTTAATTAACATAGCAAAATTTTAAGCTTTCAGGTTACTACAAAGATTCTTAAGCTGTTTATAGGTATACATAACACAATTATTATTAAGAAGTTTACTTACTTCACTTATTTAGTTCACTCATTCCTAACAAGCATGCTAGATTACTCACAAACCTTCATCAAGCATTAGACAAAGTCGTCTCCCTTTAAGCATTTTTTTCGAAAGATTTAACAGATAACATCAACTTAAATACTAGGTAAACCTAGGCAGCTGATAACTGACTGGAAGGACATGCCTTTTTTACTTAAATGTAAAGTAGCATTAATGCTGAGTAACTTTTATCAGAATTTCTGGAAGTTTTGGAATGCCCAGTTTTTATAAGTGCTTGTGTTTAAGTCAATTAATTTTTAGCAGTATTATCTGGAGGTAGAAACGTATCTTATCAGTCCTCTGGGTAATTCTGCAAAATTAGCATAAGAATTTTACTACTCTGGTCCCCTCCCAGGATAGCAGCTTCCCTCTGGGAGCATATCAGTCAAGGCCGGCCACCGTGCCCCCATGCAGTGGGGGCTATCTCCTCCCAGAAGTGGGGTGGGGCAGTGGGGGATTACTAGAAAGGAGTGAAGCAAAGCAATATCTACCAAGGAACAATATAGAGGAGGGGTTTGGGCTGGTGTTTGTTTCTGTTAAGCCTTTCATTCCAACAACCAAGATAGAGGAAGGGAGCAAAGGTCCCTTTGTATTTAGTAAGCACAGATGGGCTGGCCCCATGTTGACCCAGAAGGAAACCTGACTTCCTGCCACCACCATTGTTACCCGGGATCCGCTGGTGTCGTTGTGGAGGGGGCCTTGGTATCCAGGCCACCTCAATCGGTCTGTGAAGACAAGGCCATGAGTGCCAGGTCCTCTCTAGATGTGTCTGGTCTCCAGGAGGAGAGAGAACTCAAGGGAGGGGCTGACTTCCCTAGAGGGCAATCCACTCTCCAGTGACCCCACTGTGTGCAGTGTGGACACCGCTTTGTAGGAGGCCTGGAATTAGGGCAAGCTTTTGCCCAGTGGCCCTGACTGCCACAATGGGAAGAGTTGCTAGGCGGGTGTGGGGTGGTACCTTTTGCAGGTTTGTCAGCGGGTGGTCAAACTAGGGAGGCCAGGATCTGATATTTGGCTTTAGACTGTTTTTCTGAGGTTTTGTTTCTTATCCCTGTTGTTAAAAACTTTAAAGGCAAGGTCTACAAGCTCTTTCTGGGGTGTTTGGGTTCCATTTTTAAATTTTTGGAGCTTTTTACAAATATTTGGATAAGACTGGGAAATGAAGTGGAGGTGTAGGGGAGTAAGGCCCTCAGGGGAGTTAGGGCTGGTGTTTGTGTACCTCTGAATGGCGATTTAAAAAGAGGGCTGGGTTTTCGTGTGCCCTCTGGGTAATTTCCCTGAGGCGCTCATAGCTGAGTTTATCAGGGTTTTTTGAAAAGGGCCCATCTTTTGTTTTATATGCTCCAGATCATTAATTGAAAAGGAGATAGGAACACAAATGGGCCTTTCAGTGCCTGTTACCTCACAAAGAGGTAGGATAGGGCGAGACGTGGTCTGGGGAGGTATTGGGTGGGAAGCGAGAGTGCAAGGGCATGTTTGAGGCTGGCGGGGTGGGATTGGGTTAGAAGAGGCACACGTGTGGGCGGACATCCGCGAGGAGGCGGAGGGGTGGTCAGAGGAAGCCAACAATACGGAAGGGATTTGGATTTTGCTGAGGCTGTTGGGGAGGAAGAGGATGATAAGGTGGAGGGTGAAAGAGGAGGGAAGAGGGGGAGAAAGGTGAGATGCTGTCAGGGTATGGGTAAGGAATTTTTGTTCGGCGAGGAGAACTGTAGAGGGTTTTTGTTCAGCTCTCACCTGCGTTCTTAGAATCAGGAAAAGGCATAGAGTATGCGAAAGGCATGAGGGAGTGTTTTGGCTTGGCAAGTCTCCCAGAGATCCGGGGACAATAGGAAGTTAAGGTACCTGGGAGACTACTAACTAGTTAGGAGAGTTGCGTGGGCTGAGGCAGGCAGCTGTGACAAAAAAAGAAGAGAAGAAACAAAAGGAAGGTTGCTTAGGGAGGGGGTAGTCTTGGATTTAGGAACCTCTGACCTTTGCCAGTCCTCTAGAGGAAGTTACTAAGATTTTGGCCTGTGTGACCCATTATTAAGTTTATGTTGAGGCCACATGGAAAAAGAGTCAAAGACCAGTTTTTTGGTTTAATGTCTCCTTTTAATCCCAATTGGGAAAGATTACGTAGGAGAGAGCTGAGGAGGTGTCTCCCAATGTTTTTGAGGCAGAATTGTCCTTTGTGGGAGGGTGGCCAAGCTTTGGGGAGCATGCCGCTGGGACATCTCCCTGCAATCAGTTTCCCACCCGGAGGCTCCTGGAGCTGGACTGTCCTGCACACTGAAAGGAAGCATCCCCCCCAGTGAGAGTGCAGAAGGTCCCCTTGTGGTGTTCTCAACCGGAGAACAGATTGGAAGGGAAAGGACCAACTTTCCCTCAGCGCCAAGAGAGAGCCGATGAGAAGCCAAAATCTTACCCTCCTGGGAATTGTGAAGGATTGATAGCCTGTGGTGGGTGTGTAGATTGAGGTCTGGCAAGATGGTCCCTGGACTGGAGTTTGCAAGGTGTGTGTTGGGTGAGGGATGGAAGGGAAACGGGGTGAGACACAGAAGGCTCTCAGGATCTAGGCTTAAGCTCATGATGAACTGTCGTTGCCCACTTCTTCCTAGGCTGCAAAAGAGCTCCTGCTCTCGGCTCCCGCCCCTGGGATTTGGCACCATATGAAAGAAGAGAGGGGATGTGAACTCAACAGTCCAAGCAGGTTTATTGCTGAACTTGAGAGGGCCCCCATCTATTCTGGCCAGCAGAACAAAGGAAAGAGAGTCTCTAATAGGTCAAGAGGCTTTTTCTGGCCAGGGTTTTTGGTGGGCTCTTTGAAGGGAGGGGTCGGGAAAGGGGGGGCCTGTGGCTTGCTGACGTGTCCTCTGGAGAATGCTTATAGAGCAGGTAAGATGACACCCAGGTCTCTCTGAGATGGTGGGTGGGCTTTTTCAAAAGGCGGTACTCCTGTCCGGATTCTATCATCACGTGTGGCCTCCTTCTCTTCCTAGTCTTGTTGGGAGGGGGCATTGTGTATTTTCCTCAGTCGTTATCCCAGCTGCAATAAGAATTGAAGGGCAGAGATTGCAGTGAAGCAGAGTAAAAGTTTTATTTAAAGTTACTTAAAGAAGGAAAAAGTACAGGCCACCTCAGCAAGGAGAGGTGCCCTGAAAAGTTGGAGAGAGAGTTTAAGATTAAAAGTTTACACACTTAAATAGTGTGGGCAACCTCAGAGAGAGGAGTGCCCCCAAAAGTTGGGTGTTCCCCCTTTTCAGAATTTGTCAGGAATGTAACAAATGGCTGGGGGTGCAGACTCATTAAGTGGTCCCTGAATATTTAAAAGTGGCTTAACACAAGGAATTTACTCTGATTTCTCCATGAGATAACCAGCATCCTGGTCTGGGAGCATATCAAGCAAGGCCGCCTGCCCAGCCCCCAGGGTGGGCTGAGTTATTGTCTGTTTGCTAAAAAGTAAGTTAAGAATCTTACTTCTTAACTTCCTGGGTATTACAGTGCAGTCTTTAAGATGGAATCCTTTCTGCTTTTACAATGTTGCTTACAGCTGGGCCTGAATGCTAAATTAGTTGCCTAGGTTACAAACTACTTGATTAAGGCTGAAGAAGAAAACAAAACAGCATATAGGTAAAGTTAAAAAATAAGCTGGACCTGCATGATTAACACAATAAAGACATGGGCTATATTGAGGTACCCTCCTTTTCTGGGGAATATGTGAACATTCCAGGCCAACTTACTCATGGCTTTTGAGTTTTAATTGATTAACTCTGGGTCTTTTTAGTGGAATTACTCTCTTTCCACTCTGATCATATCTATTTACCTGCCTAACAGTCTTGCTTTCCCCACTCCCTTCCAAGTTTCTTTTGAGAGTCCTGCCTGAAATGTCACTAGCACAGAAATTCTTGTCTTCAGGTATGCTCAGGGGAATCCCATCCAACACCATGCTCATACTGAGTGAATTTTATCAGCATGGTGCCATACTCTTTCAAGTGTTCCATCAGAATTATTCTAACAATTCTTGGATAGTATGGAGGAGAAGGAGGAAGGATAATTCTGATAATAATGGAGAGGAAGGAGGAAGGAGGCTCTTCACAGCCCACGGAGAGTATGAGCATGGGCCCGAAGGCAGCTGTCTGCAATGTGCTCCCTAGGAGCAGAGTGGGGATGTCAGGGGTATTTCCTGGGTCATGGGCTATATGAGGAAAAATAATCCAATCTCCCTGTATTCCCATAATTTAAAGTTGTTTTATTTTGAGCACAAATTATTTTTACACTGTTAAAACTGATGAAAAGAAAACCTAAATGGAGGTTTTATTTGTTGGGTAAGCCCACAGGCAGCGGGCCACCCACTTAGTTCAGGAGGTGAACAGAGGCTGTAGCTGTTGGCCGTGAGGATGAGGGGGAGCAGACAACTGCATTGTATGCAGAGCTACTTGGTTATCAGGGTCTCTGTTCACTTTGAGTCTAGAATTTTCCCCTGAAAGATTCTTCTCAGCCTGACACTAAGGAGAATTGTCCTTGTCTCCATGCTGGTGCTTGAGCAACCTTTTCCCACATTCTCCTGCATCATGGGGCCCTGGTCCCTGAGGATGAAACTGGGGAAGGAAACGCTGAGAGACTCTGGTCGGGTCCTGGGGGTTGCAGTCTTCTAACAATTTATCTTCACCTTTCATCTGTTCTAGGCCCGAGTAAGCAGAGAAGGCAATTGGGACGATGGCCCTAAGTTATGGCCTCCTGTGGGAGGCCTGGTTGCCTACATGGAAGCAGAATATTGGCCCACCCTCCTGGCCCAGTCCCTATGGCAACCCAGACCACTTTTCACAAGAAGACAGCAGAAGAACAACAGCTAACACTTACACAGGCTTCATTTGAGGATAGACACTGCTCTTAGCACATTACATATATTAGCCCTTTTGTCAGGGGAGCACTGTATATTTTCCTCAGTTCTTGTCCATACCGCAACAAAGATCTGAAGGGAAGAGACACAGTAGTGAAGCAGAGTAAAAGTTATTATTTAAGGTTGCATACTTAGTGAAGGTTTGAGCTTAAATCCAGAGGATTAGATTGACAAAGAAAAGTAACAAAAACATTTACACTGGAAAGGCACAGAGACAAAACGTTGTAAGTTGAGCAGTGAGGAGTTTACTTAAAGCAAAAAGGTGCACACTTGGAGAAAGGGGAGGGTGGGTTACCTGAGAGAAGAGGCACTGAAAGATTGGGGAAAACTGTGCACTTAGAAAGTACTGGCGACCTCAGAGAAAGGAGTGTGCCTGAGGGTTTACGGTCTGGGGATAATTTATAGGTGGTTAAGGATTTTCAGGAAAGCGACAAAGTGCCAGGTGCAGACTGGTCAAATTGTCCCTGAATGCTCATCTCTGATAAGATGTTTCTTTTTCTAACTTAACACAAGAAACTTCCTGTTTGATTCCTTTCCAGGATATCAGTTTCTGTCTGGAAGCATATCAATCAAGACTGCCTGCCATGCCTGCAACGTGGGCTGAGCTAATTGTCTGTTTGATTAAAATGCTATTTTAGCTTTAAGATAGAATCTTCCTGAATAAGCTGGGCCTTTTAGCAGGCTAAAGTAAATCTTACATTGGTATGTTCTAATTGACACAGTGAAAACATAGGCTATGCTGAGATACTTTTCTTAATCTGGGGAGTATTGAACATTCTAGGTCAAGTAGCTCCTGGCCTTCTGAGCTTTATATTTTTAACCGGTTAACTCTTTGAGTCCTTTCTAGTGGGCTTTACTGGCCTTATTCACACAGCTAGTAAGTGGCAGAGCTGTACTTAACCCAGAGGTTTGGTCCTGAGTCTATGCTCTTAACCATCAGGCGATGTGCCAGGCTCTGCAAAGACATGTAAGCATCTGGCTCAACTCTTTACTGGTCCACTTTGTGTGGTCCAACCTGATATTGTGTACTTACTTGTTCAACAAGGATTTAGAAGAGAGAATGAGTTCTATGTTAGGGGAGTGTTTAAGAAAAAGGATGAATCATAATTCATTAAAGTAAACCTCTACAGTTAACTAGGAGTACATTCAGGACAACGTAGTGTGATCAAACAGCTCATTCTCAGTTTTACCTGCTTCCCCATTTCTCTCAGCAACTTAGACTCAGTCCTTTCTTCCAGACATACTCCAGTAGGTACATTTTCCTCTTTCATTACACTCCTGGTGATGTTTTTCTGCATCTTACCCAATGAAGCCCTAGGGAATTGCCCCACTTACCCACCCTCAGACACACCCTGCTTGTGCCCAGGGCTCCCCAGAGAAGGGCTGGCTGTGGAAGAGATGAGGGAGTGGCCAGGGCACCTTCCGAGTAGGAAATAGAAACTTCATTTTTTGCGAAGGTAATGGAGGAGAAGCAGAAATTTGTATATCTAGAAGGGCCGGAGTTAGCTTAAGACCTGTCAGCACCAGAACGTCAGTATGTCCGAGACAGGGAGCAGGAGTGGAAGAAGCAAACAATCCAGAGCCCTGGCTTCAGCTGCCCCTCAGGGCTCGCTCTCACAGTGGCCAGGCTCTGGGGGTGGCACTGGTGGAAGACGCGGGGCTGTGGGGCTCAGGCAGCCCCTGCCTCCCCCAGAGCTGCACAGCCCCACAACCAGGACACAGCAGGATGACAGGAGGGCACCTTGGGGGGCATTTAGGGGCAGGACACTTGGGTGTGTGCTTGGAAGGGGCTGGCCCAGCTGCTGGTTCTGCTGGCAGGACATATTGGCAGGAGTTCAACCAACCCGAAGAGAAATATCTGTTTTCGGTAAGTTAAATTGAGGGTTGATTTTTACCTCCTGTAGAATCAATCCATGGCATAAAGTATCTAGAACACGTGGGGCAAAGTGTGCAGAAAGAAACAGTATAAATCCTCCCTATAAAGATGGCAGCATGAGAGGAGAGACAGAGGCTTCCTCCTAAAACTGGATACAATTAGAAAATTTAACGGGCACAACTAATCCTTAGCAACAGGAAAGAGGACAGCATCAGACTGCACACATCTGGAGAAAAGAACAGACTTCAGTGAACGGGGTAACGTACCAGAGCTGTGGCTCCGTGGGACCCGAGCCCCTCCCCCACCCCAGCTCACTGGAGGGAGGAGGAGAAATGGAGCAGGGAGGGAGTGGAAGGCTTGGGACTGCTGAATACCTAGCTCTGGAGATCTGCTCTGGGAGCACAAACCTACATTTCATGGTGCTTTCATGAGACTCGCATGACTACCAGGTAGGAAAGTTAATACAGACAGAGATCCTGGGGACACTGGGATTCTGGCTGCTTGTGGAAAGCAGGGATCCATATCTGGCTGCTCTGGGACAAAAGCCTACCTGTGTGCCCGGCCCACTGGCTCAGGCAGTGGAGACAGGCACAGCAGCCAAGAGGCAGGGAACAGCCCTTTCCTCCACCCAAGCACCAGTAATACTCCCCTGAGACCCCCAACATTGTTTCAGGGGCTGAGCAGCTCCAGAATAGATCTTCTGGACACTAGAGGGCACCATATACAAACATGAAATGCCAAAGAAACCTTGTCCAGAGTAAAATTGTTAATACAACTCCCGAGAAAGTTTTAAGTGATATGGACCTAGTGACTCTTCCTGAAAGGGAGTCCAAAATAAAATTCATCAACATTCTAAGGAGGTACGGAAAGACATCCAAGAACTCAGGAATGAATTCAGGTCAGACATCCAATCGTTGAAGAACACGATGGAGGGTATTGAACGCAGGTTGGATACGGTGGAGGGGACAATAAATGAAATAGGAACTAGAGAAGAGGAATACAAAGAAGCTGAGGCACAGAGAAAAAAGGATCTCTAGAAATGACAGAATATTGAGAGAACTGTGTGACCAATCCAAGCGGAACAATATTCACATTATAGGGATACCAGAAGAAGAGAGAGAAAGGGATAGAAAGTGTCTTTGAGGAGGTAGTTGCCAAAAATTTCCCCAATGTGGGGAAGGAGATAGTCTCTCAGGCCATGGAGATCCATAGATCTCCCAACACAAGGGACCCAAAGAAGACAACACCGAGACACATAGTAATTAAAATGGGAAAAATGAAGGATAAGGACAGACTGTTAAAAGCAGCCAGAGGAAGAAATAAGATCACATACAAAGGAAAGCCCATCATGCTAACATCAGGCTTCTCAGTAGAAACTCTACAGGCCAGAAGAGAGTGGCATGATGTATTTAATACCATGAAGCAGAAGGACCTGGAACCAAGATTACTTTATCCAGTAAGATTATCATTTAAATTTGAAGGAGGGATTTAACAATTTCCAGATAAGCAAAAGCTGAGAGAATTTACCTCCCACAAACCATCTCTACAGTCTACTTTGGAGGGCCTGCTATAGATGGAAGTGTTCCTAGGGTTGGATAGCTGTAACCAGAGGTAATAAAACCATGGTAGGGAGGGTGGAGCAGCTGATTGCAAGGCAAATGCAAAATTTAATTAACTATCCCCAAAGTCAATCAAGGGATAGACAAAAAGTACAGAAATTGATACCTAATATATAAAGAATGAAGGAGGAAGAAAAAGAAGGAGAAATAGAAAAGAACTTTATATTGTGTTTGTAACAGCATACACAGTGAGTTAAGTTAGACTCTTAGATAGTAAGGAAAGTAACCTGGAACCTTTGGTAACCACGAATCTAAAGCCTGAAATGGCAATAAGTACATCGATAATCAGCCTAAATGTAAATGGACTGAATGCACCAATCAAAAGACAGAGAGTAATAGAATGGATAAAAAAGCAAGACCCATCTATATGCTGCTTACAAGAGACTCATCTCAAACCCAAAGACTTGCACAGACTAAAAGTCAAAGGATGGAAAAATATATTTCATGCAAACAATAGGGAGAAAAAAGCAGGTGTTGCAGTACTAGTATCAGACAAAATAGACTTCAAAACAAAGAAAGTAACAAGAGATAAAGAAGGACATTACATAATGATAAAGGGCTCAGTCCAACAAGAGGATATAACCATTCTAAATATATATGCATGCAACACAGGAGCACCAGCATATGTGAAACAAACACTAACAGAACTAAAGGGGGAAATGGAATGCAATGTATTCATTGTAGGAGACTTCAACACACCATGCACTCCAAAGGACAGATCCACCAGATAGAAAGTAAGTAAGGACACAGAGGCACTGAACAACACACTAGAACAGATGGACCTAATAGATATCTATAGAACCGTACACCCAAAAGCAACAGGATAAACATTCTTCTAAAGTGCACGTGGAACATTCTCCACAATAGACCACATACTAGGTCACAAAAAGAACCTCAGTAAATTAAAAAAAGATTGAAATTTTACCAACCAACTTCTCAGACCACAAAGGTATAAAACTAGAAATAAATTGTACAAAGAAAGCAAAAAGGCTCACAAATATACAGAGGCTTAACAACACACTTCTAAATAGTCAATGGATCAATGACCAAATTAAAATGGAGATCCAACAATATATGGAAATAAATGACAACAACAACAAAAAGCCCCAACTTCTGTGGGATGCAGCGAAAGCAGTCTTAAGAGGAAAGTATATAGCAATCAAGGCAAATTTAAAGAAGGAAGAACAAACCCAAATGAATAGTCTAATGACACAAATATCAAAATTGGAAAAAGAAAAACAAATGAGGCCTAAAGTCAGCAGAAGGAGGGACATAATAAAAATCAGAGAAGAAATACATAAAATTGAGAAGAATAAAACAATAGAAAAAATCGATGAAACCAAGAGCTGGTTCTTTGAGAAAATAAACAAAATAGATAAGCCTCTACACAGACTTATTAAGAGAAAAAGAGAATCAACACACATCAAAAGAATCAGAAACGAGAAAGGAAACATCACGACGGAAACCACAGAAATACAAAGAATTATTAGGGACTACTATGCAAACCTATTTGCTAAGAAGCTCTAAAACCCAGAAGAAATGGACAACTTCCTAGAAATATACAACCTTCCAAGACTGACCCAGAAAGGAACAGCAAATCTGAACAAATTACCAGCAAAGAAATTGAAACAGTAATCAAAAAACTACCCAAGAGCAAAACCCCTGGGCCAGATGGATTTACCTCGGAATTTTATCACACATACAGAGAAGATATAATACCCATTCTCCTTAAAGATTTCCAAGAAATAGAAGAGGAGGGAATACTCCCAAACTCATTCTATGAAGCCAACATCACCCTAATACCAAAACCAGGCAAAGACCCCACCAAAAAAGAAAATGACACATCAATATCCCTGATGAACGTAGATGCAAAAATACTCAATAAAATATTAGCAAACCAAATTCAAAAATTTATCAAAAGGATCATACGCCATGACCAAGTGGGATTCATCCCAGGGATGCAAGGATGGTACAACATTCGAAAGTCCATCAACATCATCCACCACATCAACAAAAAGAAAGACAAAAACCACATGATCATCTCAATAGAAGCTGAAAAAGCATTAGACAAAATTCAACATCCATTCATGATAAAAACCCTCAGCAAAATGGGTATAGAGGTCAAGTACCTCAACATAATAAAGGCCATATATGATAAACCCACAGCAAACATCATACTGAACAGCGAGAAACTGAAAGCTTTTCCTCTGAGATCAGGAACAAGACAGGGATGCTCACTCTCCCAACTGTTATTTAATATAGTACTGGAGGTCCTAGCCATGGCATTTAGACAAAACAATGAAACACAAGGAATCCAGATCATAAAGAAGAAGTTAAAGTGTCACTATTTGCAGACGACATGATATTGTACATAAAAATCCCTAAAGACTCCACTCCAAAACTACTAGAACTGATATTGGAATACAGCAAAGTTGCAGGATACAAAATTAACACACGTAAGTCTGTGGCTTTCCTATACACTAACAATGAACCAATTGAAAGAGAAATCAGGAAAACAATTCCATTCACAATTGCATCAAAAAGAATAAAATACCTAGGAATAAACCTAACCAAAGAAGTGAAAGACCTATACCCTGAAAACTGTAAGAAACTCTTGAGAGAAATTAAAGAGGACACTAACTAATGGAAGCTCATCCCATGCTCTTGGGTAGGAAGAATTAATATCATCAAAATGGCCATCCTGCCCAAGGCAATATACACATTTGATGCAATCCCTATCAAATTACCAACAACATTCTTCAATGAACTGGAACAAATAGTTCAAAAATTCATACGGAAACACCAACGACCCCAAATAGCCAAAGCAATCCTGAGAAAGAAAAAAAATTAAGTGGGGGGGATCTCACTTCCCAACTTCAAGCTCTACTACAAAGCCACAGTAATCAAGACAATTTGGTACTGGCACAAGAACAGAGTCACAGACAAGTGGAACAGATTAGAGACTCCAGACATTAACCCAAACATATATGGTCAATTAATATTCGATAAAGGATCCATGGACATACAATGGGGAAATGACAGTCTCTTCAACAGATGGTGCTGGCAGAACTGGACAGCTACATGTAAGAGAATGAAACTGGATCAATGTCTAACGCCATACACATAAGTAAATTCAAAATGGATCAAAGACCTGAATGTAAGTCATGAAACCAGGAAACTCTTAGAAAAAAACATAGGTAAAAATCTCTTGGACATAAACATGAGTGAGTTCTTCATGAACATATCTCCCTGGGCAAGGAATACAAAAGCAAAAATGAACAAGTGGGACTACATCAAGCTGAAAAGCTTCTGTACAGCAAAGGACACCATCAATAGAACAGAAAGGTACCCTACAGGATGGGAGAATATATTCGTAAATGACAGATCCAATAAAAGCTTGACATCCAAAATGTATAAAGAGCTCATGCACCTCAACAAACAAAAAGCAAATAATCCAATTAAAAAATGGGCAGAGGAGCTGAACAGACAGTTCTCCAAAGAAGAAATTCAGATGGCCAACAGACACATGAAAAGATGCTCCACATCGCTAGTTATCAGAGAAATGCAAATTAAAACCACAATGAGATATCACCTCACACCAGTAAGGATGGCTACCATCCAAAAGACAAACAACTACAAATGTTGGTGAGGTTGTGGAGAAAGGGGAACCCTCCTACACTTCTGGTAGGAATGTAAATTAGTTCAACCATTGTGGAAAGCAATATGGAGGTTCCTCAAAATGCTCAAAATAGACTTACCATTTGATCCAGGAATTCCACTTCTAGGAATTTACCCTAGGAATGCAGCACTCCAGTTTGGAAAAGACAGATGCTCCCCTATGTTTATCGCAGCACTATTTACAATAGCCAAGAAATGGAAGCAATCTAAGTGTCCATCAGTAGATGAATGGATAAGGAAGAAGTGGTACATATACACAGTGGAATATTATTCAGCCGTAAGAAGAAAACAAATCCTACAATTTGCAACAACATGGATGGAGCTAGAGGGTATTATGCTCAGTGAAATAAGCCAAGTGGAGAAAGACATATACCAAATGATTTCACTCACCTGTGGAGTATAAGAACAAAAGAAAAACTGAAGGAACAAAACAGCAGCAGAATCACAGAATGCAAGAATGGAGAGTAACAGTTACCAAAGGGAAAGAGACTGGGGAGAATGGGAGGGTAGTGAGGGATAAGGACGGGGAAGAAGAAAGGGGGTATTATGATTAGCATGTATATGTGGGGGGTGGGGAAAAGGGGTTGGCTGTGCAACACAGAGAAGACAAGTAGTGATTCTACAACATCTTACTATGCTGATGGACAGTGACTGTAATGGGTTTGTGGGGGGGACTTGGGTAGGGGAGAGCCTAGTAAACATAATGTTCTTCATGTAATTGTAGATTAATGATAACAACAAGAAAAAATTTTTTAATGGAAATTAAATAATAAATAAATAAATAAATCCTCCCTCTAGTTAAAAGTATATAGATTTAAATACTGATGTAGGAAATATTCTGTTCCTCTGCACGCAGTATTCAAAAGTCTCTGAAAGGCCATAACCTTAATATCAAATAAGGCCCTAGTCTAAATGACATCAGCATATTTACCCTCGAGCCCAGGGCCATTTCAAGAGTGACAAAGTGTTGATACCGGGAGTTCTTGATCAAGAAGCCGAAGAATGAGCTACACAAACACTCAAGGTAGGAGAGCAAGATACAGGCTTTTATTTAGAGATAAAGTGAGAGGACAGAGCTCCTGGCTTATGCCAGGAGGGGACAAGAGATTCCATGGTGGTGCGTTGTCTTGGGGTTTTATAGGCAGCTGAGGATATTTGGGAACGTGAAAAGAGTTTAGCGGTGTGGACTTGTTAGGTGGTCCCTGAATATTAGACATTAACATGAGGAATTTCCTGCTTTGATTTCTCTCTGGGATAATGGTGTCTTGGTCTGGGAACATATCAAAAGGCTGCTGCCGAGCTCCCAAGGTGGGCTGAGGTATTGTCTATTTGCTAATGAATCCTGTCTCTTGAACTTCCTGGGTGTTAAAATGCAATCTTATCTTTAAGATGGAATTCCTCTTGTCTTTTACCATGCCGTCTACAACTGGGTCTGTATGCTGAATTAGTTGCTCAGTTTGCAAAATCACCTCACCATATCTGAAGGAGGAAAGATAGCAGGCAGGCCTGGGCCTTTTAGTATCCTAAAGTGAATCTTACACATGATTGCAAATGATTAGCATAATAAAACATGTGCTACTCTTCTTTATCTGCAGAACATTAACTGATCTCACTGAAGAATCATTCTAGAGCTTAATGTTCAAAATAGAGTTTTAGTAGGGGGGATTTCCTTGCATGTACTTTGCTCTGACTGCAGATATCCCACCGTGCCCCCTCCAGAGGCCCTTGCCCTACTCTGACTACATCATTGGTCCCTGACTCATACCCCCTCTACAGATAGAGACCCTAGCTGCTGCTAGGGAAAGGGGGTGATAACC